>NW_024881295.1:2258313-12258313 GCF_018691265.1 Tyto alba | reverse complement strand
CTTAACACTCTTCTTACGGCTCCTATAAAACCAAAACCTGCGGAAGGTAAACTCATTTGCTTTGGAAAGCAAATAAAGTGAAAAAGAGCATGCTAAAGTCAAGGTGTCTCTCTAGCTTTTATTACTGGGCCCATAGAGACGAGAAATGCTGGCGGTGCCCCTCTGCTCTCTACACGTGCAGCATCGAGGTAAGGTGGCATCACTGCAGTGTGAGTGATTTGGTCCCTGGGTGGTGGCCAAGAGGAATGTTTGGTCACCTCATCATCACTCATGGCTTCTGCAGAGAGAAAGGGCAGCCGTTATATGAAGAAGCAAGGGAAATCAATCCCTGGGGAACGGAATACTCCCAGGATCATCACAGTGGCCCATGTGAGTTGCGTTTGTCAGAGCCAGAGACTGGGTGCCGAAAACTTAAAAGAAACACACATCTGATGAAAACAAATACAAGAGACAAAAATGGAGTGCGAGAGGGTAGCCTGCAAGCAACGAGCAGGGAACTGCCAACCTAAACTTTGAACGTGTCATCAAACGAGAGCCATTTATGTGTGCCTGCAACATCCAGGAGAGGAGCTACGTGTGAATAACAATCCCCATTTCCAAAACAGCTTCCATTAAGAATCATTCAGAAGTGCTTGTCCTTCTTCAGGCAGCATTGCCAGAAGTATCTGAGTTATAAATGGTTCATTCAAGCATTAACAATCATTGCAGAGGCAAGCAGAAAATGGAGGCTGGGGGATAAAGGCAGCGTGGAGCACTCACTGCCACGCGCCTGGCAGCCGTCGGAGTTTCCCTGGGCTTGTCCCTGGCAGTGGGGACCACGCTACGGCTGCGAGGGCTCCGTGCTCAGGCCCAGGGACTGCAACTCCCAGAGAGCTCATGAAGCAGCATGCAGTTTGGGAAGGAAGGATTTTAAAAGACAGGAGCATTTTAAAATGGTTAATCCAGAGCAATGAATAAACAAAACAGAACAGGTTTTTTACATGAAGGAATTTAGTTGGCTCTCTGGAAGACATCAATGCCCTTTTCACCTTTTTCTGACCTACCCTTACCCTTTCCTGTTCCCCATTTGCTAAGAAAGAGAGGAAGAAAGAAAACATTACAAAAATGTCCAAATGACTTGCTTGACTGTTTATGCTTTCCAATGACCACAGAGAATAATACCATTTTATTCCAAGTCATGGGGAAGAGCTGTCATTCATATCCATCACAGTCAGCTTTGCTTCTTTTCAACTGCTGTGGAATTTCCAGCACCCCAAAATCCAAGGGAAGTAAAAACATGGGTTTATTACATGCTTCATTTAAGATACCTGTCCAGTATTGGTAATGTAGAAGAGTAAGGTTTGGTCCTGCAGAATAATATTTCTTTATGCTTCCTCTTTTTATCCAGAGATATTTTGTTGTGAAATATGAGTGTAAAATACCTTATCTCTCCATAGGTGAAAGTTTGGATCCTGGCTTATTTACTTCAGCCATGATTCCGGATAGATAAGCAGAATTCTATGTAGTTTCTGATCCAAATTATGCATAAAGTCAAACTCTTCGCTCTGCCTCAGTACAGGAGGATCCCATAGGGCCTTCAGAAAGTAAAGTTTTGCCTTCTACAAGCCTTACCTTTTATTCTAAGTTCATGTCTTCCAGAGCACTGCAATTCAGTAGTGCCTTAGCTCCTTTGCTATAAAGAACTTTTCACTTTATGGCCAACAGCCATTGCCACAAAGAGAAATTACAACCAGCAGTGATTTTTCTGACTGCATTGCCAGTGGCACTTACACTATTATGGTAGGAACAGAAGTAAGGTCTGGAGACACCAGCAGAACCCCTGACTGTCAAATATGTGTCATTAGAGGGGCATCCCAGATGGTGTCAGACACCACAGTTAACCTGTCTCTGCATCATCACTGCCTGTTGCAATGCTTTGCCAGAGTTAGTTCACATGCAGATTTTTCCTGGCAGGGAATTACTAGGAGAAGAGGCAGAGGGCAGGGGGATGGGAGATCATTAATGCTGCAAATTCATACCATTTTTTACTATTCTTACTGTAAAAATCCAGAGTGGCAGGACATTTGAAGTATATGTTCATTAAACTGCAGGTGCAGTTCACAGGTCCCAATTTATATACAAAATATACAGAAAGAAATGGGTGTGGATGGCTGTTTGATTTACATTCAGGTGTAAAACGCAAAAAAAAAAAAAAAAAAAAAAAAAAAAACCACATAATTTGTAACATTTTCTTATCAGTATAGCACTCATCATTCCAAATGTGCTTCAAATTGCTTAGCTCTAGGCAGATCATTACCAGACAGATGGCATCAAAAGGACAGAATTTAGCTAACAGCAGTAAATAAATAAAGAAGCTGAAAGGCTTTAGGGTCCAATTTGTGAAAGAAGTGAAAAGGTCAGGCAGTAATTTTACTACGTCCCGTTGTTCTGTATGTCAAGTTCAAACTTATCTTCAAAAGTGTCCATTTTGCAGCAGCTGCTGTCTATGTTTCTGAGCACTCATCTCTCCCAAACACCGCCTCACTCATCCATCACATTCTCCCTTCCAGTATATCCTTTCCTGGATGTCTACAGTCATCTTTCTGTGCAACACTTGGAGCAGCTCTGCTTCCTAAGCCACTTTCTGCCTCTGAAATCCTGTTGGAGAAGTCACTTTTGGCATTTCACATCCAAAATGGGGGAGAGGGAAAGGAGATAATGCATAGGATTCAGATGGTTCTCTCCCTTTGTCATTCCTTCATGTGTTCCTCCTTTTTCTGAGAATTGATTTGACTTATGGATGCTCCTTGGAGAAGTTTGTGGAGAAATTTTTCCTAAGACACTAAAGACTTGTGGGTATCTTCCTTTATGTGTGTATGTTTCTGAGGTGCCTGCAAAATTTAGGAGTTCTATATGCATGAAAGGCAGAGAAGAACATCTGGAAGGGTGTAAGGAAGGAATGAGGACCGTTTGGTACTAATAGCTTGTCTGCTTGGCTATGTGGCCACATCACTATGGAAATTCAAATAATTGCAGCTATAATGGGATCAGATGTACTTGAGAAAATACCACCAAGAAGGCAGGTTTTCATGGGGTAATTTGACAGAATTATTTTTATATCTAATTTTTAGAGCTTTTATGGTCTACTTAGCAGCACGGTTGATTTGTTTTTTCAGGTATCATACAGGCTTTTTGAAGACATGGGGCTGTTTGAAACCTTTAAAATACCAGTGAGGGAATTTATGAACTACTTTCATGCCTTGGAATGTGGATATCGAGAGATACCTTGTAAGTAAAAATTCCCACTGGATAACGATCCTTCCTTTTAAGTTTTCGGTATTTTCCACACAGTTATTGAAGCCTTTCCTCTCTCATAATGACAGCTACGTTTTTTCTTTGGATACATCACAACCAAACAGATAGCCATCTAGTCAGAGGCTGGCGCTGAACCACAGCCTCATATATTCTTCATTGCATTTCACTTTTCATGTTGTTTCATAACAATTCATGGCAAATTCTGTGCAATATAAAAGCTACTTTAGGTACAAAGAACTGTTCCCTGATGATGTAATTGTACCCCAGTGCCCCAGTTGGATTATATTGAAATATTCCCCCACCGTAAGCAATTTGGATTTTTACACAGTAGCAGTGCTATGCTACCGGAGGAGATAAGTCTTGTAAAGCAGAAAAAGATATGCCAAATTGATGAGTGCATCCTGTTCTTCTGCAATATAGTTCAGCTGATATTTTTCAGTGTGAATCATTTATTCACTGAAAACCCTGCTTTCAGTCATCCCCAAAGTATTTACTAATTCAAATCAAATTTACCAAACTGCTTCAACTGCAAAAGACTCTTTATTTCCGTGAGGAGAGAGGGAGTTATTACCCCCTTTATCTGGCAGATAGCCCCAGTGTTGAGGGATATAGGACACCCTGTTTTCTCCCACCTCCGAGAAGAACATCTGAAACATTGGTTTAATAAGTCATATAGTCTCTCTATCAAAATACTGAATACCAATTGGAATAGCTACAGTGGGAAGGATTAAATGAGAGCTTCCTCAAAATGCCTCCCAGCCAGGTTGTTTGGACTCTATTCTGGGAAAGTGAGAGACCCAATTTCAAATCTTTCCTTGTGTTTGAACCTGATCAGGGATCTGAAGCAGAAGATTATAGCCAGAGGGGGTTATAGGTGGATGTCCCACCGTCTGTCTGTTCTACTGGAACCATTCCTCTTTGTTTAAAACGTTTAGATATCCATAGAGCCTCAGAAATTTTTGTGAACCTAGCCCTTAATTTCTTTGATTTTTCTTAAGTGTGTTTCATTTTAGTAAAGCAGAATATTTTGTCTAATACAAAATTAATTTACCTTCCATTTTTTCATCTCTGTGAAGAGGTAAAACCCAAAACAACTTGTATGAATGTAACCACTTCTTTCTTCTGGTTGCTGAACTGAAAACTGGGTTATTCACACCAAACTAATGGTGACTATTACAGTTGGATTAAATCAGTACAAGTTTAACAAGAGGCTAATCCAGCCTTTATTCCTGAGAAAAGCATTAGACCCTTTTATGCAGGGCCATGCTCTAGGTTTTGTGTGAGGAGATTAGTGGCTCAGGAGAGATGTTCTTAGTACTTTGAGGAAGGTAGGGGAGAGGAGACTCTTTCTTTGTTTTACACCGGGAAGACAAAGGAGATCAAGAGAGGAAAGCAAGGGGCAAGTACAAGGGCCAAGTGGCATCACGTCATGCTCACATTTAGTGGGAAAGCAAAGTGATTGCAAAGAAACCTTTCTGTGTTACAACTGTCTACCCTTGGCAGGCAGGATGCTGCTGATTTAAGGCATAGAGCACTGGGCTGGCGAGATGGTGAGCCCTCCTCTGCCAGAGCCGGGGAGGTGCAGGCTGGTGGCTGCTGCCCCGCTGATGGTCGGGGTTAGAAATGTGGGCTCAGCAGTGCCGCTCTGGAGGGGGCAGGTGGCTGTAGCCACCAGGAGCAGGCATCATCCATCCCTTAGCAGTGGAAAGAGGGCACATCTAGCTCTCCAGGGTGCTTTCTCTGGCCTAGGTCTTCTCCTTCATTCTTCCTCTCCCATAGAAGGAGCAGCCTTATAGGGTGAAGTTCATCTTCAGTGCTGAGAAGCCCTCTGCCAGCTGCACACTTCCTATCTTTAGGATGCAACAGGTATAAAACCAGATTGCTTACACATTTTGCTGCCAGTCTCTTCTACTCCCCCAGAGTACAGAGGATTTTTCACTGCTAATGAATCCCATCAACTTTACTTATTGCTTCTTAGAGAGGGCTTCTGGACTTGTGTGTTGGTAATTTTTCCTGATGAAGGATACATATAATCTCTAGTGTTACCCTGATTGTTTACCATTATCTTCTTAATGTAACCTAGTTCTTTGCCTGTACCAGCAGTTGGTTTGCCAATGAGACACAAGACTGATTGGCATCACCAAGGTGTCTCTAAGATGACGACCTAGAGATGTAGACAGTTACTGTGAGTTTTACAGATGAGGGTGACCCAGCAGTTGAGTCCCACATTTTTGTGCTTTGTCCTCTGAAATGCATCTTTCCAGAACTGCAGTAGTAGTAATGTAGCCACAGGTTATCATTCAGATTAGCAGATTTCTTTGTGTTTAGCTTATTACTGTAGAAGATACTTGTGTTCTGCCCAAAATTAGCCCGAATCACAAGCTGAAATGCTTGTTCTTCAGCAGTTAAATCCCAGATATAAACTTTGGTCCTGGTGCAGCAAAGCGTTACCCCTCTTTCAGCGTCATGGTTGATTTTTGCTAGTGTATGTTTAGATGATGCTTTGTGCTGAACTAGCGTGTGATTATTTTTCAGCCAGTTGTGTTGTTGACTGTGGGATAGTTTATCTTGTCTTGAAGGATTTTTTGGTATGAGCTTTGGGGTAACTTTTATCTCTCATTGTAGTAAGCCAGATCACAGGATTCAGGGCCTGAATTCTTCTCTCTAGCCAGAAAACAGCAGAAAGAACCTGGTTTAACTGTGCAGTGTACACATATCCTGAGTTTATTTTTTTTGTGGTGCAGCTGCTAGCAGAGCATCTAGATTTGCTCAAGTAGAGTCAGATAAGTGTTACCTGCTTTCTATTTAGAAGTTAGGTGAAATCAGGCTACTGAAGTGGATGAGATTTTTCCCACTAATTTAATTTGAACCAGAGATTAACAGTGCGTATTTACCCGATGGTGTTTAACAAGCTAAAGACAACCACTGGAGTAAAGGATTGGAGCTGGTAACACAGGTCAGGCTCCTTGTTTAACACTTTCTTTGCAAAGTTTCCTTCATTGCAGATCCCACTGCTCCACTGCTGTTTTCTCTTTCTTCACTGGTGTGAGACATACCACTGAATGTGCTTCAACTTTAGTAAAAGAAAAACTGAGCATTTACAGAATACGGCTGGGTTTTATGCCTGTGATTTGTCTCTGCTCAATTGGTTGCCATTCGGTACCCACTAGATGGTGCTGATTTCCCTCTGTCGGAAATATCCTTCATGTTTAATAGCAGGGTCATTTGTTTTGTATCACAGATCACAACCGAATTCATGCAACTGATGTTCTACATGCTGTTTGGTACCTTACTACTCAGCCCATCCCAGGACTCCCAACTGTGATTAATGATCACGGGTCAGCAAGTGATTCAGGTATATTTAAATGTGCAAGTGTATATGTTAAAGTTTTTGTTGTGACATTTGCTGTAAGAAAGCCAACAATTGAGGACTGTGTGCAGTACTTGTTATTATATAGACTTTTAAGTTTAGTATCACATTGAATGTTGAAAGTGTTAAGGTATTTTTATGTAACTTTGAAGAGAATGGAATTGGTCCTCTAAAACCTAATACTTTACATTTAAGGAAGTGTGAATGCAAGCCTTTGGGGTCACCCTTAACAACTGATGTTTGTTACCATTTGGTTTTTACAATAGCTTTTCTTCTATAGGACAACTGTATTAGTAGTGCTCTTCAGCACTGCTCCAGAAGCAGTGTAGACTTTTAAATCCTCAAACCCTGCATTATTTTGCTATTAGAAAACCACTGGGGCATGTAGGTAGTGCCGTGCACTTGCCACTGCTTGGCTGTCACGTAGTGTTCCTTTGCCTTTCCTCATGGTCTCCAAAGAGAGAGACTTGTTACCCTTTTGCAGCTAGTCTGCAAGACCACTCGCCTGCTCTTTTATGATTGCTCCTTACAGGAAGCTGTTCTTATTGCATCTTTATATTAAATTCTCCAGGTTCAGCTGTAGCAACTAGAGGACCTGTCTGTATTTTGTGGGAGTTCTGAGGGAGTTATTGGAAAAGCAGGAGTTTGTTTTGCAGAAACCACATCCATTTCTTCTTTTTTTGGTGGTCTTTGTGTGGCACATACATATCATTTGCGAAACTCTTCAGGATGTTTTGGTGGGGCAGGAAACATTTTTATTCCTTGAAAGTTTCATTAGCAAGGGTTGTTGGAGGATTTATTGGTGAGGTGGAATGAAAGGGGTTGAGTTTTGGGGCTTTTTGATGTTTGTTATTTGAAAGACATTTTTCAACTGTGTGTAAGATCCATTCAAGCAGATTAAATTAGCAAAACATCTCACTCAGTATCTGCCTCTAACAGGCACATTTAAGCTGCATCAAAAAGAGGCTGTTGAAAGGATAATCGGCAAAGATCCAAAGTCTAGACATTTGGATTGGAAAACATGCACCATAACTGAATTGATAAATGCTAGTCCGTTGCTTTAAGTTAGTGTCTCATAGACTAATCTATATGGTGAAGCAATTAAAGGAGTGGGAAGATTGAGTTACCCACAAAGGATGACCATGAATCCATGGCTTATTGCTAGTAACACAGTTTGAGAACAGGCTCTGCTGTAAGGTCCCCAGGCGGGATCAGAATTTGTTCCTTTTCACTGTGTGCCTTATTGCACTGGATCATGAGCACAGTATCAGAAAGCATTGAGGTCAGGATGTGTTTACTCTTCTGTGATGTATTTTAAATTTGCTCCTTCTCTTCCTGCTTTGTTGCTTCTATCTGTTTCAGTAATGATTTTTTTTTTTTTAATTTATTTATTTCTATTCAGATTCTGACAGTGGAATCACTCACGGCCATATGGGTTATGTGTTTTCGAAGACATACACACCTACAGATGACAGCTACGGATGCCTAGCTGGCAACATCCCCGCTCTTGAATTGATGGCTCTTTACGTAGCTGCAGCCATGCATGATTATGATCATCCAGGAAGGACCAATGCCTTTTTGGTAGCAACGAGTGCTCCTCAGGTAAATAAACCTCAGGCAGCATTGCTATTAAATTTGGAAGGTCTTTGGTAACATCTTCTCCTTGCCTGTGGCTTCCATTAAGCACAAGTCTGCCAAATATTTTGAAACAACTTATCAAAGTGTCAGAAATAATCACTTCACTTGGGGGTTACTGGTAAGAGTCTTCTTACACACCCTCACCACGCTCAGTCAGTAGAGCTGTTAAGCAAAGGTACTGGTAAAATGTCTCAGTGAAGAAGATAATGCTCTTCTGACTGATAGAGAATCTCTAACTGTGAAATAAGAATTATTCTACCCAGTAAGGCACAGAAAGATTAAAATCAAATAAAAATATACCTGTATAGCTGACAGTATGCCATGCAAGTTAGTTTGTGTGTGATCATAACATATTTTCTGTTGTTTCTACAGAATATGAGTAGCTGTAGACTTTTATAAACGTATTTTTATACTATGCATCTATCATGGTGGGGCAGGGGTGTGGTGTAAAATAATCTCAGTTTTATAAATGAAGAATTGAGACTTACCAAAGGTTACACAGGAGTTGCTGCTGATGCTGGGAGTTGAATTCAGTACTTCTGAGTCACTGTTTCTTGGCTTAATTATGAGATCATCTTCCCTTACTTTACATAGCTGACCTGCCTGGCTTCAGCATACTGTGCTGAAAAATATTTGTATGGACAAGCAAAGAAAAAAAGATAGCTTAATGATGAGAAGTCAGGTAGGGATGCAGAAATTCTAGATTTACTCCCCAACTTGAATCCAGACTTCCTCTCTTACCAAGAGCAAATCACCTAAACTTGCTTTGTATCAGTTTCTGACTATAAACTGGTAGTAATACTTCTCATCCTTTCAACATCTTTCCGTGATTGAGAATTTTGATATCAGGTGGACATATGCTGTCCTTAAATCTGTTTTTAAGAAATGAGAGCTATAGCTTTGTGGTTGTAGAAATCAAAAAGGGAAGTTAGATGATTATCCTTAATGTATTGTCCCTAGTTTGAAAACAAATTAATGGGAAAATTCTAAATTATTCTTGTTATTTTTTGGGTCTTTGGTTTTGGTTTGTTGTTTGTTTGGTTGGTTGTTTTAAATCTGATATCACCTGAAATTTGCAAAACTTGTATTTGGCATCTAGTTTTTTTCCTCTTTCATGACAAACAGTATCAGCTTCCAGTAACGATAAAGTGCTGCTATATTAAAAATCTGCCCTCAGGAGTTGGGCCTGGGTAGCAGAATATATCTATTTCAAACGCTTACTGCACAGTTAGGCAATATGGGCTGTAAAACTGAGTTGCTTCAGCAACCTGTTCTCTAGGGTAAAGGATCAATTCTCTACTTACAGGTAGGATAGAATTTTTTCATCTCTGGATGACAGAGAAATATAAATGAAGTGAAAAGCCACTGGAACATGTGTATATATTTCTGTAAAAAGTTAACAAAACTTGTATCAATTTTACATAGCATATTTCCCAAAGCTTTTCCTTCCATAAACCAAATTGTTGAAAGACACAATGCTGCTGAACTGGAGGGATTTCATGAATGGTTGTTGTCCCCTAAAGTTCACTTTCTAGAACTGTCTTTAGTTTACGAGCGGAGTTGCCATCACTCTGAGTGTTATGCATCTTGTTTGGTAAATATTTAACCAATTTTGGATTTTAGCATTGAGAAATCTGTCAGGATGAACGTGTGTCGTGAGGTTGAAAAACTGGAATTTCACTTGTTTCTGTGTTTGGAATCAGTCCAATGTGGACAGAATTGTGAGGTACAAGCACCAAAGATAATAATCCCTGTTAAGTGAGGTTAGTTCTGAGAAACAGGGAAGCACACACCTCTATTATGTTAGTTACTAATCTGTCACCTGAAACAAAATAATCTATTATCGTCTGATACAGGTCAGTCAGGAACTGAAGATCCTTGAGCATGAATGACCTAGATTTTTCAAATGATTCTTCCAATAAATCTTCACCATCACAATAGTTCAGGTGTCTGCTATTAGGCATGCCAAAATCACATCTACAAACCTCAAGAAGTTGTTTAACAAAAAAAAAAAAATAACCAAACCTGAACCTCCCTCATGCATCATCACCCCCCACATCCTTCTCATTTCTGCATTGCAGTGTTTCTTTTGCTAAGAGGTTTCTCAGCTTTCAGCTGCCTGCCTTGTTTTCACAGGCGGTGCTGTACAACGACCGCTCTGTCCTGGAGAACCATCACGCTGCTGCTGCCTGGAACCTTTTCATGTCAAGGCCAGAGTATAATTTCCTGGTCAACCTTGACCACGTGGAGTTCAAGCATTTCCGCTTCCTCGTCATTGAGGCAATTTTGGCTACTGACCTGAAGAAACACTTTGATTTTGTTGCCAAATTCAATGCCAAGGTAAGAAGATTGGTTCACATTTCTGGTGGATGATCAGAAAATACTGTGGGGCTTGGTACCATCACAGTGAAAAGACTAGAAAGGCTGGCTGCTGTGTTGTTCTTGCTTCTGAGTGGCCTTTTGGCTGCTGTAAGACATTCTGTTGCATAGTAATCTGGCACCTTTTTTTTTTTACTTATTTAAATTTACTTATTTACTTAAATTTAGCGGCATAACTTCTTTTCTTATATATATTTAGTTTTTTCAGAAAGTGGTTTAAGTCTAAGGATATTGTGGACTATTGAATGTAAATTCTACTTACATCCTACTTTTCAATATTGTTTTCTTGTTCACTGGCACTTTAGACCTATTAGCAAAGCACGTGGGGAAAAAAAGTCAAAGATGTTACCAAGTTTCCATAATGTCTGAATATTTAATGGGAATTTTTACTGGTTTAATCATACTGTTATATTATCAAAGCACAGAAATTATAGCAATTTTGAAATTCTAATTTCAAATGCAATGAAAGCATGATCTTTCTTTCCTGCTTTGTTTCAAATGGGTAAACCCTCGAGAATGGTCACTAAAGATCTTTCCTGCACACTCCATTCAGGGAGTATAAAATTGCAACCCTGGAAACCATTCTTAAAAATTATTGTACAGTTTTAACCTAACTTATGGGAAATCACCACCTACCAAGTTATTTCAATAAACTCCATCATCCATCAAAACTGTTGACATGTTACCCAGATGATACCTGCCTTTGGAGCTGGTACTGCCTTCTTGTTCCTTGTGAGAAACACACCAAGCACAGTATGTTTCTCATCCAGTTCTCATCCAGGACTAGGACCTCCTAGATGTTTTGGTGACATAGGTAAAATGTTTTCCTGTGGTATTGCTGAGGAAGGACCTATCCTGAAATTTTGAAGCCTCCAGATGTATGACTGGTTTTGTTTTCCATTTCCGTGTAACATCTCTCACTTTGTTGGGCTTTAAGAATTTGTAAAGAAAGGCCTTAAATTATGATCCCAGGTAGACAGAGGACTGATCTGTAGATCCATAAAAGTCTGATTTCCTTCTGCACCCCACTAGTCATGTCCCAAAACATCCAGTAATATCATGGGGGGGTTCTTTAAGTCTTAATTTTAAACTCTGTGATGATTTTCACCGGCCTAATTTCCTCATAAGTATTGAACAGTATTGGCAGATTCTAATCTGTCAGGGCTACAATGACAATAAAGCATGGGGAATTTAGGCTATATGAGTACATACTTTGAATTTGACAGTTTAGACCAAAACCTTCACTTCTGTGAACATAAGTAAGGAAGGAAAACAGATGGGCTAAACCAGTGATTACTGTGGCTTTGTCACAGAGATTAACTTTCTTAACTGTGGAAGAGGACAAGCTTGCCCAAAGTACTAGGTGTAAATTGTGAATACTGGAAACTAAATTTGACTTAAATCTATCAGTCTGGACAATGGTAGATGTAAGCACTGTTGTAACCAAGCAAGATGATACCTGAGACACTGCAGATAAATAGGAGAACAGTCTGATGTATCACGTCCTGCCAGCTTGCTGTAGATTTGTAAGGACATCTGTTTATCTCCTTCTCTCTCGTTATTGCTTGAATAGTCAATGGTCATGTATGGAATAAAAAGTGGAGGAGAAAGTGAGCATATTAACCAGTGCTTGTGGCTGAGCCTGACTTCCCCAGGGTAGTCTCTGTCTTAAAAAAAGGTTAGAAAATCCTTTTTGTACCAAAGTGGTCTCGTGTATATGAGTGAAGGTGTTGTAACTGATAAAACTAGCTTTAAATGATCACGTTATTGATTGGGTTGCTGAACTGTACTTTAGTATATTGAGGCTACAGTCAGAGAGACCCTTCTATACAGAAGTCAGTGTAAAGAGATGTAATGCAAGCATCCTCCCACCAGAAGACTTGCAGCCTGGAAAGTACCAACAAGAAATAATGAAGGAAGCCCACTGTCCAACACTTAGATGATATCAGTGCATTGGAGTGCTTACTACTTTCTGACATTAGTTATGCTGGATCATGTACACCAAAAGCAATGTATACCATGTGGGCCCACTGCTGTATGAGGAGGGGACCTTCTGACAGAGGATATGGAATTTTCATCTAGTCATAGCACAACTTTCTTTCCATTTTCAACTATTGCAAGCTTGGCAATGAAAGCTGTGTTTCAAGGAGGGATTTGAATTTCAAAAATTAAGTGGACAGAAGACAGCCCCTCCCACACTAGGAGATATTCTAGGAAAAAAGACAGATGAGAAAATGCAACTAACAGCAGTAAAGGTTGGTATCACTGACCATTTGGAGATGCAAAAGGTCGAAGTCCTCAATGCTTTCTCAGCTTCAGTCTTTGTGGCTAAGACCTGGCTTCAGGAATCTCAGGCCCCTGAGGTGTGAGAGAAAGTCTGAAGTGGTGAAGACTTATCCTCAGTGAATGGAATCAGGTTAGGGAGTACTTAAATAAACTAGACACAGTCCATGGGACCTGATGGGATGCAGCCATGTGTATAAATACCTGATGGGAGGAGTAAAGCAGATGGAGCCAGGCTCTTCCCAGTGGTATCAGGTGACAGGACAAGAGACAATAGGCACAAGCTGAAATACAGGGATCCCCATTTAAAAATAAGAAAGGATGTGTTTACTGTGACACGGGCTGTACATTAGAAAATGTCGCCTAGAGAGGTTGTTGAGTTTCCCTTCTTAGAGATATTAAAACCAAACTGGTCACAACCCTGAGCAGCCTGCTCTAGATAGCTCTGCCTTGAGCAGAGGGATTGGACTAGATGATCTCCAAAGCTGCCTTCCAACCTCAACATTTATGTGATTCTTTAAGGTGACACTTTTATTTTAGAGCAGTTGATAGTATATATCACTTTTTATTGTGGGAGGTATGGGAAAAAAAGAGAAGAGTAAAAAACTAGGGAATACTTTCAGACATACATAGATCAAATAGGGAAATAAGCTTGTTACATGCATCTTCACACTGCAATTAAATCAGCGTGGCATTTGATGGTAATTTGTCTTTGTACATCATTTAGGTAGTAATTTCTTGGAAAATGTCATGGAAAGATTGCATTTGTTTTCCTAGCAAATGTTTTCAAACAGGCACATCATTTGCTAAATATCAGTTTCTCGTAATTTATCTCGATGCTCATTGCTTTTAGCTTATTTTTCTTTTTACATATTGCCCTACAGCTGATTGTAAATTCCAACCTTGGATTAGCTCACCTGCTTACAGTTGTGATTTTGTTAAATAGCTAAATATACTGTAAGATAGATATTCCAGGAGAGAACTTTCTCTGTGGATGCATGCTTTGACCTAGGATTACTGTCATGCTTTTTCTTTTTCTGTCTACTAGGTGAATGATGATGTTGGAATTGACTGGACTAACGAGAACGACCGCTTGCTGGTTTGCCAAATGTGCATCAAACTGGCTGACATAAATGGGCCTGCAAAATGCAAAGACTTGCATCTGCAGTGGACAGAAGGCATTGTCAATGAGTTTTATGAACAGGTAAACAAATGGATGTCCAAAGTGGTGTCTGCTGGTTGCATATCTTGTGTTAAACAGTCCTGCAGCATGCTAGGGCTGGTGATTAGTGAAAATCACAGAGAATAGGGGTGAAGAGGATGGGTAGAGTTATACTAGTCCATTCTTTTGCTGGATCAGTGAAAGTTCATTTGTCACTGAAGCTTCTGGTGCATCCTCAAAGACCTCTGATGATGGGGTTTCTACAGGCTTAACTGTTCCAGTCTGACACTATCTTTACAGTGGACATGGTGTTCCTT
Organism: Tyto alba; assembly: GCF_018691265.1. Taxonomy (NCBI): domain Eukaryota; kingdom Metazoa; phylum Chordata; class Aves; order Strigiformes; family Tytonidae; genus Tyto; species Tyto alba. The sequence goes on along the minus strand of NW_024881295.1, from coordinate 12,243,870 downwards.
TCTTCTTTTTTTTTTTTTTTTTTAGTCATCATGTCTCTTTTTCAGTCTTCTTCAATGCAAACTATCTTTTCTTCCTTTTATGTCCTTTTGAGACATCAGCTGGTTCTCGTTGCTCTCCTTTGCAGTCACTCCAGATGGCTCACACTTTTATTGATATGTAATCTCCAAAACTGGACACAGCATCCTTGTTGAGATGATCTAAAGAGAGCAATTATTTTAGCTTCCCTGTGGACCACATCTCTGCTCACACACACAGAACCTTTATGTACTGAGAATGATTGTAACACTGACTTTCAGTTTATCACAGACTAACCATACACACTGATCCTGACCCATGCTTGATTTTTTAAGGCAACACTTTCAGCTTTCAGAAGGTCTGTCAGTACTGCTGCACTAATTATGCAAGGCTCAGCTGTTGGTGGTATGAAGAAGGAGGACAGCCATAGATTGATTTACAAAGACCTGGGAATACAGCCAGGCACTGGTCCTCTCCTGCCAGGTGTAAGGGAGCCCTTAATTGAACCTTTTCTCATTATAGCCTATTTAGCCCTGCTGAGTACAAGAGACAGGGCTGTTCCCACACTATTCTTCTGTTTTCTGAGTGGGAACATATTTTGAATGTGCTGGTAGACTAAACTCCACATCCTGTCTTTTTGAGAGGAAGCAAGCAGGCTAAATCACTGTACCAGACACCCCACAGACTTCTTGGGGAGGCTGTGCAGTAACCTGAAATCACAGACTAATCCCTTTTAAAACCTTTTCATCTTCCCTAAAATTTACTGTACTTACAGTTTGGGAAAAAAAAAAAAAAAAAAAAAAAACCCACAGGATTTTCAGCTTCTGCTGCCTTCTGGAGTATGTAAAGAAGTGGGAAAGGGGACAAAATTCAGACATTGACCTGAAACTCCTTCATTTATTTTAGAACTCCTGAGAAAAAGAAAGAACAAAGACCCTTACATATATTGCATATATAGTTGGTTTCATTTTTATTTTAATGTTTCCTTAAGAGAGTGAGTCCCATAACAACAGTGGTCAACCTTCATCTCCCAAATTGTCTTTCAGGAAATGCTTTTCTTCATGTTTGTTTTCATTACAACTCGCCCAACAAATTGTACTACAGTTAATTCTGGTGATGATCACAGCTGATGTGGGTGACTACTGCATGCAGACAAAACCTGTTAATCAGATAAATGATATGACTCTCCTTTGATACAACATGACTAATGTGGGAGGGCCAGTAAGTGCTCCAATGCATTAACGTCATCAAAGTGCTGGGTAGTGAGCTCTGAATCAAGCTTGGGAGGAACACGTGGGGGAGGAGACTGTGTTATCTGTTCCACAGTAGGAATCTCCTTTATTTTCCGTCAGTCAGAAAGGTGTGCTACTGATGTTGTTGTGTTCTTGGAAACTGTTCCAAAGGACTGTTGGAGATTATCTTTCTTATAATTATAAATCTGTAATTATAAAAAAATACATTTGAAATTTATCCTTTGCAAAATTTGATTCAGAATAACACATAGGTTATCTTTGTTAATGGCATTCCTTTTGGCATGGGGACTATGGAAAAATATATTTGAACTCTTGGCTTCTAAATTCCAGGAGGTCAAGAAGTCAGTAAGTTATTAGGGGTTTTTGGTTTTGTTTTTTGTTTTAATAGCAAGTGTGCGTTGACTGTATTGAGAAATCAGTACGTCTCAGTGGGTTTCCTGTTTTGTTTTTTTTGCATGGCATGAGTTGCCATGTTGACAGGATACTGATGGAATTGAAAGCAGAGAACGTTTTCTTCCTAGGACTGACTTTTGACATTAAGGAGGACAAGCTAGAGTCTCAATTTATTTAACCTAAGTTAAAACCTGATTTTCTTTAATGTAATATGATAGGAGAGGAGTATCAAACCATCTTCACCATGCTTTTGATCATCAGTTTTTTTCTGAGAAGGGAAAAGTCTTGATTTTCTCATTTCTAAAAAAAGGAGAATTTTATGGGAAGTTTGAATTTCCCTAGAATTATTAAGAAAAAGCATACATATGTACATGCAACTTATGCTGTGAAAATAATGAAATATCTTTCTTGAATTTCCTTTAATAAACACCATTTCCTTTGAAGAATTTAAATCCCACATAAATAAAAACTCCATATTAAAAATGTGTTGCATAAAAACATTGAAAATTCTATGTCATCTTGTTGCAGTATGTTTCCTTTTCTTCCCTTCACATGCTCAGTGTACTTCTTTGAAGACAGGTTAGTCATTTAAAAGAATCCAAAAATGCCTTGCAAGATGTTTCACATAATAAATCATGTTTTAACGGAACATGAAAAAAGAACTGGTAAACATTTCAGCAGTCAGCTTTCTTCCCACTGCTGGCAGCTCACAACCAGGAAATCTCAGATGTGTTACTGTAAAGAAGAGCAAGCTGCCACCTCTTCTTAATTTGCTTGCTATTTCAAGCATGGATGTCATGTTTCAGTGTTTTGTGAACAATAATATTTTGCATTTAATGATTGAACATAACATTTCAGGGTAGGTTATTATGATAGTGATGGAACAAGACACAAGGAAATTAGACATTTGTCATACATACTTCAAAATTTAACTCCCATTCTTTGGCCTTCCCAGATGTCAACAGGGTGTTGACCAGATACATTGTCCATGACTTGTGGAAAATTTAGGTTACAAAGAGATAAATTCGGGTCATCTGTAGCGTAATGGAAACTGAAAATGTCTCTCCAAATTATAATCTATATTCTCAAATACAGATCTCTGTATTGTGTTAAAACATTAATTTGCATATCAGGCTTGATGAGGGAGATTAGATTTTTTTTTCTTGTGAAGGTGGCATCCAGTCTTTACATGTATACTCATCTGAAAACTCATTGATATCACCAGAAGCTTTGCTGTGATAGGGATGAGTGAGTATATCAGACTTGGTTCTGTAAGAAAGTTTTACCTTCCTTTACATCATGAGAGGAGAGCGAAAAAGTCTTCCTATACTTTCCTTCTACTCTCCCTCCCCAAGAAAAGCTAGAATAAAGCTTTATGTGAAAGATTTACTGCTTCTAAGTCCTGCTTTCATAGGGATCATTCTAATAGTCCCAGGAAACAAATATTTATGACCCAAAGCCAAGAGGATCTCTTCATGTTATGTATATTAAGGGCAATATTAATAAGAAAACCAGTTCAATGAGATAGCCCTTGGTTGTAGAAATTCAGTCTTGTTCCTTGCAAGCATGTGGCTGACTACAAGGTTGTGAGCTAACAACCACAAAATCAGAAGGAATTTTTTGAAAAGAATGTGAGGAAAGATAGAAAACAAGAATTTTCAATTCTCATGTTCACTGTGTAAAGTACAGGACAAAGAGCAGTGGGTGTCATTTTGCAGTCATCAACTAACTTCCTTGTTAAATTTACATTATTGGTAGTGGGTCCTATTACAAGAAAAGAGCTCTAACTTCAATTAACCATTTGACGTGATGGCACTGTAGTAGTGTTTTGTTGGCATGCTATGAAAGTGGCATTAGAATTGAATTATTTTTCTTTCATCATTTTTAAGTGGTTTGGTATGCATTGCTCCTTTTCATTATATGGTTTTGTTTCATTTACTTCAGAGAAATTACCACTATTTTTCATCTCCAGGGTGACGAAGAGGCTAGCCTGGGCTTGCCAATCAGTCCTTTCATGGATCGCTCTGCTCCTCAGCTGGCACACCTCCAGGAGTCTTTCATCACTCACATCGTGGGACCACTATGTAACTCCTATGACTCAGCGGGGCTGATGCCAGGAAAATGGATAGAAGATAGTGATGAATCAGGAGACACTGATGAGCAGGAAGAGGAAGAAACAGCAGAAATGGAAACTTGTGAAAATTCTGAATCCAGTAAGTTGTTCACACTTACATTTTTCAACATAGCAAGTTGCATATTATAACCAGAAACTGAACAGCCATATTGTAAAAGCATAGAGAATGTGAGCTTGTCAGGTTCAACATGGGCCTCTCCAGAGTCACAGTGATTCTGGGCTGCCCTTGGTGATGGTAGCCAGTTACGTTGGTAATGGAGACGCTTCATGGTTTCAGGACTGATATGCATTCCTGTTCATACCTTCTACTCATTTCCACCTTCAGTTGAGGTTTCTGGTGGTGGATCACCTGTCTGTGCATGAGGGCTTTTTAGACTATTTCAGCACTGATGTTAGTAAACTGCAACAATTTCAGTTGAAGAAAGGATGGTTGGGAGAAGATTTTTTGAGGAAAGCAGTCATCATTTTCATGAGTTAGCATGATGTACAAGAATAACAGAATGAGGGTCTGAGATGCTGATGCAGTAAAAGAGTTTTCAGCAGTGGAAGTGCTTTAATGATATCACTTCATGGTCATGTGTGGAGAAGAGCAATGAGAGAATCGGCACTGAGCGTTGCTGTGTTGTGTGCAGGGAGCTGCGTCACTTGGCCCATCTGGCTAATCAGTAACTAAACCTGATCATCTCCTGCCTCTCCTCCAGAAGGGCAACAGTACCGACATTTGTAGTACCGAGGGAGGAAAAGTTTGTAGCTTGAAAGGAGATCTCAGGAACTCATTGGAAGTGATTTTTAAGACAAAAGGCTGCAACTGTAGACCTGTTTCTTTTACCAGTTTAATCCTGCATGCGTTACCTTTTCCTCTCTTTTGTGTTAGTTCTCCCTCTGAATTTCCTACTACTGTTCTTTATTTTCCTTTGTCCATGTCCTCTTTCTCTTCCTCTCCTAATCCTCCTAGAAAGCACTAGCCTTAAGTGCACTAGTGAAATACTGACACATAGCTTTTTCTCTTAACAGCCTCACTTTTTCTGTCCCACATACTTTCATGCCCTACTGAGTATCATCCCTATTTTCTGTTGGGGAAGCTGAGAAGCAGAAAGATTTGATGATTACAATTAGTCACATAAGGGCATGGACCTAAAGTCCACATCTCCTGATGTGTAGAATTGACCTTTTATCTCTAGTAAGATCCAGGGGTATACAGTTCGTATTTAAGAAATCATTGCTGTTGTTCACACACACACACACGTACATATTTTAAGTTTAGCAGGTTCATGTACATAAAAGATTGTTGTTGAGAACAAACACTGAGTAATACAATACACACAGGTTTATTTTAACACTTATGATCTTTCAGCTCTGTCATAGCAGACAGAGCCATATGTTTCTGTGGCAAACTGGCATTTATGGAATTGCCTACCAGGGGGAAAGCATATGCGATTGGTAACCAACATAGACCCCGAAGCCTGAAATTGATACTGCTGTATTAAAAAGAAATATGAAGTATGTTCTCATTTATCCATTGGAGTGTCTAACCTTACTTTGAAATCCTTAGTTTCCTTTCATCTCATTTCTGTATTCATTTATCTTCTGTATCACTGCTAGTCAAGTCCAACAATGCTGCATTCAGGATAAAAGCACCAACCATTACTAACCCTTGTCACATTGAAAACAGACCATTTTTTAGTTGTCTTCTGTTTTCTTTTTCACATTCTGCTCCATGACTGTACTATCCAACCTGGTGCTTTTAGGCTTTATCTTTTTCAGAACCTTAAAAATGAATGTATCAGAAGTTTTGAAGTATCCAAAGAAATTCTTCGTACTTCCTTCTTACCAAATGTGGGGTGCTCATCTTCTCAATCATACCAATGTGTTACAAACTGCTTTTCTTCTGGTTCCCTAAATTTTCTGTGACTATGTGGATCTCAATCAGGAATCTACAGCATCTTTTGTGTCAATACAGGGGTCTTACTGGTCATTAGAAATTTATACTTATGATCAACAAAATTTTGGATGTTCTAAACTTTCTCAGTGAAACAAAATACAAGGTTGTCAGATGCATAGATACTAAGAGTTGTGTAGATGTTGGTGAAGATATTTTTCTTCATGAAAATACCTTTTAGGCAGATAGAATTATGATTGCAGCAGAAAACACTTCACCTAGGTCCTGATATTTCACTAAAGCAGTTGAGAAAAATTTAAGAGTTATAAAACCTTAAGGTACCTTAAAATAATTTTTGTTATTATACAGGAGCATGTAATTCCCCCAAAGTTCTGATGCAAGTATAAGAGATAAACAGGATCAGTCTTTAGTGATTCAGACAAATTTTAACACCACAGCAAGTGCTCACTGATGTCTGCAGAGAGCAGCAAGATGTAGGGTCACCCGGGAAACCCAGGAGAGAATGTCCTGCTGTGTCATTGGCAGGGTAGGGGCTTCCTATTAGTGCTAAACCTGAAGGTTTCTTACTGGGAACCAAGGGCTTTCTAATGAAGGATTGAGTTGGATTTGGTCTGTGCTCAGTGAAAAGCTCTTTGTTTTCAGTTCAAAAGCTTCAAGGGCTAAACATTTTGGATCCTGACACAGACATACTTTAGGCAACCTGCAAATACTAATCCACGCAAATTTATTTGGTACAAAACATTCCTCTACGTCACCTTCTTTTAAAAAGAAATAAGCAGTTGTCTTTGGGGGGGTTATTATTTCAGTTCCGTGGCTGCCATTGCCACTGTTAATGACCAGGGAAAACCTTCAAGCTTTGTACTGTTAAGGAGTTAACAATCTGTGTTGGACAGGCTGTAATTGACACAGACAAAAACACTTCAGACAGCAAAACACTTGTAGCGCAGCTGTGTCAGGAGCCATGAGAACTACCAGTGGCAAAAATATTTTATAGGTTGGCAGCAGGGGACCAATGCTTCGATACCAAGGACACGCAAGTTCCCTGATAGTATTTGGCTATATGACTACTTTTCTTCAGTGGTCACACTCTGCTGCCGAAGCAATGTTGTGCAAAGGCTTTAAGGTCATCTCCACTACAATGGTGGAGTGGAGTGGTAAATCTCTGACTTTTAAAAGGGAACACAGGAAAAAGGGTCCCTTCCTTTGATTGCTAATGCTTGCTCATTCATTATCCTTCTACAGCTCAAATCATAGGTAAAATGTGGAGAAAACAAAATCAGGATATTTTTCTGGGGCAATCAGCAGGAATCCATTGAGGCTGGGGGTTGGAGCATAGAATTGAATGTGTGTGTTATGGAGTAGGTTGATCAGAGTCTTTAAGTATTTGATATAAAAAAACAAGCAAAAACAGCTCAGCAACGTGTTTTATGCATAACCATTCAAGCACTAGATGTCTCTGTGAGCTGCATAGTCAGGGACAGCATGCAGCCCATGATAGGATGGAGCTGTGGCTCAAACTGTGAAGGAAACCAGTTTGCTTTCCTGGAGGTCTGGAGAAGCATAGTTTTCTGAATTTTAAGGCTGTTTAAATTTGTGATTTTAAAAATCTGTTGGTGCAGTTCCTATATGTCATAGTACACCCTGTCTGCTTCCTATACCTTCAGTCCCTTTTCCTTCTTCTCTCACAGAAAACGGTACATTAATGTCACATGGTATTTTACAGGAAAGAAGAAGTTCAAGAGGAGGAAAATCTACTGTCAGATCACTCAGCACCTGCTTCAGAACCATAAAATGTGGAAGAAAGTAATTGAGGATGAGGAGAGGTTAGCTGGGACAGAGAAGCAAGGCACGGAGCAATCCACGCTGCACCAATCTTCAGAACAAATCCAGGCCATCAGGGAAGAGGAGGAGGAGAAAGGGAAGACCAAGAGGGATGAAGAGGAAAACACAACTGTAGAACCAAACCAATGACAATATTTACAGCAGTATTCTAAGACGGATTGACTAGTGCACAGACTCTTTCTCAAGCCAGCACAGCATTTAGACACAACACTGTAGAAGTATGGGATAATGCGCCTACAGATGTTTAATTTGTTTCTCTTTCCTTTTTATGGTGAGGTACATTGTTTAAACTCCTATGCTCAAGGAAGCTTTCACACTGCAACACCGGCTTTTACAGACTTTCTTTAAAGAGATTTGGGAGTGGGTGGAATTATATAAATATATATATATATAGCCAGGGTTATTGGCTGCGCACTTCAGCAAAATACATTTAATGATATATTATGGTCACTGTGATATTTACAAAAGTTATCTAAGGAAATGCTGCTTCTAAAGCACATTTGCAGTTAACAGTAAGGTACCAGTTAAGTAGCTTTTGCTCTTAATGCTGAGGGATAAACGTTCCAAAGCTTTATATGAATGCTGATATATCCTGCCAACATATATGTGTGCGTGAGGGGGTGTTTGCAAGTGTGAGTGGATGTAATATAATATAGCATAGTTTGAGTTCTTATTACACTAGCTGTAGCACATGTCCCAATACACAGCCACAATCAGGCCTGAACTCTAGAGAATTTGTGCCCACAAGGGAACTGGAGACCATTTTGAGGAGCTTTGCGTTCCCCATAGCCCTCCAAGTCCCAGTTTGCGTTCCAGCTGCAGGCAGCAGCCTTTCAGCAGGGGCCATGGTGGCCCAGGCTGCTGGCCTGGCTCCATCCAGCTGTGCGGGCTCTTCCACCTCCTCCTCTTCCTCTTTCTCCTCCTCCTCTTCCTCCTCCTCTTTCTCCTCCTCCTCCTCCTCCTCCTCTTTCTCCTCCTCCTCCTCCTCCTCCTCTTCCTCCTCCTCCTCCTTCTCAGCACTCCCCAGACTGCCAGCGAAAGGGATGTGCCAGGCAATTTATTTGCCAAAGGGGGTTTCTAGGGACTGTGTGGCACACTGGTCTGTTCCCTGGGAGAGGCCCTGGCCCTCTGTATAATTCTGAGTGCATGAATGGCTACGTGGGGCAGCGTGTGTGTTTGGGCAGGAGAGAGCAGAGAGCAAATGTGTGCACGTACTCAGCAACTAGAGGCACGCTGTCATCTTCCTACCCTAACCTTATGCCTTCGTGCATCAGTGGCCAAATATATCATTTAAGAACGAAGCTAAACTATTTCTCTTGAGATCAAAGGAAGGGGAGTGTGGGGGGCATGGCCTTCCTCAGAATAAAAGGCAAATGATGCATTAGGAGCAGTGTGGGGGACAGGTGCCAGTCCTGCGTCGGCCAGACACTCATATGTCTCAGCCACCACTCACATGAGCTTCAGAGAACTTGGGTTTTCTGTGTGAGGTGCTGGATGGGAGCAGTTTGTTGCTGGCGTTCTGCTTAGAAGCAGTGTGTTGGATCCCACCAATATACTTTTTTTTCTTCCTTTTTTTTTTTAAGAGAAAGGGAAAGATCAGGCCTGTAAGAAGAGCGGATCTTTTTTTTTTTTTTTGGTTCTGTTTATTTGTTTTCTCTGTTGTTTATGCTGTGAGCCAAATGTCTATTTAAAAGGTTGGATATTCACTTTCAATATTTTATTTCACAATATTATATTTGTCAATGATTAGCTATCTAGATGTAAATATGGAAAAAATTTTATGGGTTCCTGTAGATAATGAAATCTTTAAAAAAAAAAAAAAAGAAAAGAAAAAAAGAGGAAAGTTTTTTTGTAAAGGTAATTTTTTAAAAAATAAATACAAAAACATTTTTATATAGTGTAGCCATTTCCAAACCCAACAAATAAAGTCTTGAGTAATTTGTATAGACCCTTCTGGGAAGCCAGTGGTCTACAGGATCAAGGCTTTAAAATATTAATGCTCTTTGGGACTGGCAGCACCAACCAGTACCACACAATTTACAGTTTTGTTCCTACAAAAAGAATTACATATATCAAGTTCAGTATCTCTCAAAAATAATTTGACAATGTATGCTTTTTATGTTTTGATCCTGCAGCCCCTTGCCAAGAAGAGGATTGCTTCTGTGCATAAAAATGCTTGTGAAAGGAAGATTTTGTAGAAGTCCTTTCTATATTAAATTTCTGACATTGCATCATTCACTTTTTGCTATTGTTACACATTCACCATATTTCATCATCCTATTGATTCTTCCCCAAAAATGTTGGAAAATATTGTCTATCAAAGCCAATCAGCATGTGTGTTATCACTTCAGAGTTTCTTTTTGCATTGTATTTGCATTAGAGTGAGCTTTTGCTGAAAAACAGGATTTTGGTTTCTTACAGGTTGCCCATCCTACTCTTGCCAGTAGAGAAGGCATTTGCCTTTCAACAGAGTGACTCTAGAGCATGGCTCTGAATGCTCTTATCATCAGAAATATTTAGTGTTTTTCAATGAAATCAGAAAAACGAAGATCCAGATTGCACTATTACTTTAAAGTGAAAGGATATAGCAGAATTAATTAAAAAAAAAAAAAATTGTCTCCAAGATCTCAGCAAGTCTCCACCAATTCCAGCTTGCACTGTTTTCACAACCCTTCAGGCACTTTGTTTAATCATTTTATTTGGGGTTTTCTTGTACAAGTGGTATGCATAACTAACAGTATGAGAAGAATTTAATATGCCTCATTCTGTCCTTTAAAAATTAAACTTACAGAGATGCTCTAAAATGTCACATCTCCAAGCACTTTTTTCTCCATTTTTAGTGCATAATCACTGGGACTGGATTTTTTATCTTGATTTTTATATTGTCTTTACTAGAAGAAAAGAAGAAGTTATTGCAGAAAATGTTAGTGGATTCCCAGTTGCTAAAATTACAAAGAGTCATTCAAGAATGAGGTGAAATCCTGCAAGTGGAGTTCCACATATTCCTCTAAGCAGGCATACACAGGGTTGACCTAAGAAAAATTATGCTAAAAATGTACTGAAATGGGATTATTATATTCTTCCTAGTCATCATTTTTGTTTGCCATTAGATAAAATCAAGGTCAGCTTCTGATTTGTTAATATTTCTTTCTGTATCACCAATGCAGCTGTCACAGTTCGTTACTACATTGCTGCACAAGTCTGTGGGCACAGGTTGATTAACTCAGGTCTTTTACACAGTGAAGGAATTGCTGACAGGCTTAAAATCAGAATGACCATTGATTTTATCCAAACTGGAAGGAATACCAGTGAAGATGCTAAAGTAGCTGGGAGTGGTTAATTTGGCAAGAGGTTACTTAATTTGCACTCCAAATAGTTACTAATAGAATCCAATTTCTGCAGGTGTCCACTCCTTATGAATCTGATTTTCAGTATTTGCAGTGCATTTCTGGCAAGCAATGATCAGGAAATTTCCCAAGTTGGCTTAAATATAACACAAAAGAAAATACCAGAGATTTTATAACAAACGTGAATTTTCGCTGTGGGGTTTTTTAGTAAATAATGAAGTAGATAATTTTTAGGGGTGTTTATAATAGTTTCTAGTCCAAAGGAGGCAAGACATTTGAATTTGATGGTTTTCTGCTTTGTACAGTCCTTTGGTATTTCAAACTCCAAATAAACCACAGTGTGTGCCATATTTTTGGGAAAAAAAAGTAAAGAAAAATAATAGTATTCAGTCAGCAGAGTGCTCAGATTTCAGGTGGGATGTTTACAGTGTTGATATGGGTTTCTGATATATACAGTATGCAAATAGGTTTGTTGGATACTAGAGAAAGCAAGCCCCATTTAAACAGTGTTTTGCAGTAACAAAATAATTTACCTATTTTAGTTTTCAGTTATTTAGAAGCAGGAAAAGAAAGATTGGACTATTTTTTTCTGATTGGATATCTTGTTTTCTCCAGTGTAATGTCATTTGGTGACTGATCCTGTTCCATTGTAGTCTAGAAGAAATTTACTTTTCTCTTAAATAGAGGGCTTTTTACAGTGCTTGCAGCTCCCAGTGCAACGAGAAAAGCACTCTGCCCGTCACGTAGCAATCACATATAAACACTTTTGTCCCCATATTCCCAGTTTGCTTGATAGTCATATGCTGTTTACCGTAGAATATGTCTTCTCTCATTATGTTTGTGTTGCAGAAGGAACATGTGGAAGTAGAGAGTGTGAAAGCCCCAAACTGTTTACTTTATTACCTTTTCTTTTAGGAGGAGTCTGAGAATTTAGTTTCCAATAACCCAAAATGCCTGTGTCTAGAAGTGATTATTTCTACCATGCTCAAAGGGCCACAGGTTACTATGCATGCTCTAGTTCTTGAGGGAACCTGGAGTTTCTTGATTTGTTTTGGGCTGATGTACAGAGCATGTTGACTGTTGACACTCATCTCTGAAAATCATCTGCCTCCTCCAGTAGGAAGGTGGTGTTTGATGAGATGTTGCAAGCCATGCATCAGAAGTAAGTTGCAAGAATCTAATAGGAAAAAGGGATTCTACAGTGCTCTTGACAGCATTTTGAACTCCCCTCCTCTGTGAGTGAAACCCTACAGAAAGCTGGGGCAGTGGCTGTGTGTCACCAACATCTTTCGCCCATGACCTTGTGCAGGGTACTGGCTGTCACAGCAAATGATGGTCACATTCTGGCAGGAAATGGTTCCCAGGACAGATGTAATTTGAGAATGCATTTGTTAACAATGCAAGGATAGTTTTTCATCAGTTTTTATTCTGATGACATGTGTAAACATCTCTCTGCATCATCATCATTAAGTTATAATCGAAGATTGCGGTTGCTCAGGACCTTTTGAGTCGATGCATTTGGGGCTTTTACCCTTAGTGTACTACTTTTAGAAGTTCTTAAGATCCTGATGGTCTGAAGCTGGAAGGAAGTTAAGTCTATAAAGGTTCAGATGGATGCTTCTAAAAGTACCATTTGGCATCTAAGCAAATTTTGTACCCAACTCCCTTTTTATGCTTCCCATGCTGGACATTAAGTTCATTTGCTTTCTTTAAAAAGTTCTCCTAAATTTCTGTCTGTTTTTTAGATACAAAACTTTTTCTGAAATGCTGGCCCGTCTTTCTTCCTCCATAAATGCCCCAGAAAGTAAGAGTGCACTGTGAAGAAGCCAACAATCTTGCCAAACTGAGCATCCATCGGCGGTACAGCCCATGAGGAATGCCCAGCCTGTGTCCCACTCTGGGCACGTTTGTACCCAGGGCCGTGCCCACTGTGAGATGAGTAGGTGTGGGGTAGTGGTCAGTTTGGGTACTCGGTAGCCTGAGCCCCACCAGCTTTTAGTGGGTCCTGGGATCTTGGAGAATTTTGTCAGTTTTCAAAATGCACCTTAGGCACTTAGGAAGATTTTGCCAAAAGTATAATGCAGCAGAAAGTTTGTGGTTGGTCCCAGGTGTTAATGAAGTGCTTGTGCAGTTTCATTAATTATCTGACACATCCTGCTTGGTCTGCGTGGTGTGATCCTGTGCTGGTGATGGTGAGGGCTTTGCTGCTGTTGAAGATGGTTGCATGTTTGAGTCCACCCTCTCACTGACTTTCCATAGGGTCAACCAGATGTGCCAGTCAGTGTGAGCCCAGCAAACCCAGCTGTGCCCAGGGCTGCAATCCAGAGAAAGCGCAAGGTGCTTGACCAGCAAATACCCCAAGGAGATGCATCAGTTGATTCAGGTGTGAGAGAGGCAATGGAGATGTGCTGTGGTTCATTCTAGAGCTGAGCCATCTGATAGACATAGTCTTCAGTAGGTTAGGAGGGCAGCAGTGATAGTCTGTGGCTTTTCTTTCTCTGAAAGAAGAGTCTTTTGGCTGTTGGAAACCCTGTAATTCATAAAAACATTTAGTATTTGCTGTTACTTTTACAAGTACTGTTGTGGCTGAGATGTTCCAGCATTACGTGTTTAAGGAAGAAAGGTTTCAAATTATGGATAAGTATGAGAATTTCCTGAGCATCCCATGACCTCATGGGCAGAAAATTAGATCAGGGCACGTGACCAGAGCAGAGAACCTGCCTCTCCCAGGTGTTCTGCAGGCACCGCAGCTGGGACACAGCCCCGGAGGGTTGCTTGCACTTTACTGTCTTGGGCCTGGACTTTGGCCTGAGAACTTGGGTATTCCTCAGCTGGCAGCACAGCACTGGTGTAATTAGTCCTCAAGTTGATGGGGTTGTGGACATACAGGGAGAAAGTCAAACTGGCAATTCGTAGGAAAGAGAAAAGGAAACTCTAGTCCAGTATGAAACAGACATTATGCAACACGCTTAATTTTCCTTTTCTCTCAAAATCAAATGTAATCCCACTGGAATGAAGTAGCCATGGAGTTTCTGGGGTTTTAATTACTGTTTGATGTTTCAGCATTGGTCAAAATGGTGGCAGAATTAAAGAGAAGGTAATCATTTGCATTAACTAAGCTGAGGGAATCTTTTTTTTTTTTTTTTTAATTCATATTTTTAGGTGAATCAACAAATAAAGAGTGTCCAGGCCTCCTGCAGAAAATGCATGTTAAGTGTTTTTGAACAAATGGGTGAGTAATTGAAATTAAGTGGCAGCTGTCTTAAGGAATCATTGGAAGAGCTGACAAAAAATACTGATTACCAGAAGCAAACTTTGAATTAGAGCAAAATAGCACCGGTACTTCTGAGAGCAACTTAGTATGATAAATCTTTCTTTGAATTTCATCACTTTCATTTAGCAAAACAACATTCCTCTGGAGGTAAATCAAAGAAGGGTTTTAGCCCCTGCTGTGGTGGTTATTGAATCCCAGTGTTGGAGGGAGCAGTGCGAGAGTTATCCTGCATTTACATCCTAATTATGATTTATTCAGAGGCCATTAGTGGGATTTTCCTGGCAGGCAGGTGTTCTCTTGATGAAAAATACATCATGCCTCCTCAGTAGAATGCAGACATCGCCTGCGTGGGCACCCGCCTGAATCCTTAGGACGATACAAGCTCCTCAGGAGCCTGCAGGCAGAATAGTGTGGGTGTAATTTCTGGAGAGTCCATTTTCACAATGACAAAAGGGGGCAAAAGCTCAAGCTAGTTAACAATACTTCTTTGATAAAACTGAAACAATAAGCATTGTGCAGTTTGAAAGCTTGACAATGTCACTTGATGTGTATGCAAGTTTCCCCAACTGCTTGAATATGCTAAACTATTCTTTCTGGAAGGTGATGAGTTCGGGTAAAACCAACAGGCCTTGGCCATGGTCTGTCAAGCTGAGGGATATAGTAAACCATGAAGAAATTTTGACTGAAGTAGTTTAATTCTCCCTCATTAAAGAAAACTTTGCTTGGTGCTAGAGGAGAAAAAAAAAAAAAAAATTCAGTTGAGCTTTTCAGACAGCTAGTGCATGCCAGTTGTTTCTTACTTCCAAAGTTGTGCTTGCAGTATGTCTGAGGTGTGGAAATGGAACAACAGATGAGACTTGTTCTGCTGTGGGTGGCATGTGGGATCTGTGTGCACCAAGGAGCACCACTGAAATCCGCAGGCGTGGAAAGTGGTGTATCCCAGCAGTGGATGAGATGGGGAAGCCCAAATATTTCTGTTTCTGTCTGTGTGGAAGCATAAAAGCAGATGTAAAGGACTTTGCCTCAGCTGCGGACCATGTATCATTTTATGATTGAATTCTTTTGTCCTGATTCAAAAACCATTGAAATCAGATCAAACAAGCAAAACACAGTGTGTGCTGTGGTCCTGGTGAGACAGACGTGTGTTAAATTGCTTTTCCTCAGGCTCGCTGAGGGAGCTGCACTTGCACCCTTGGCCTGCAAATGGCGTGTGGTCCCGGGTGGCACAGCAGGGCACCGGGAAGTAACTGGTGGGAGGTAAAGAGCAAATGCCGAATTTCAGAGAGCTGTTGTCAAAGTAGCTGGAGAAATACCTTAGGGTAAAAAAAAAAAAAGTCTGTAATCTGATCAGAGAGAAAACAGTTAGAGGTATGCCATGGGTGTACCTACTGCTTTAGGTAGAAGGCCCGTTGTCTGTTAAAGTTATTTTTCCTTTCCAGAATTCCTGCCTGATTCTGACACATGATGACCATCTGTATTTGAATGCAAAATTTTCATTCTTAGGTGTTTGTAAACCTTAATACAGAACTGCAGCTGGTATCCGAAAAGATCAAAGACAGTGTTAATAACTGCTATGTGGTGTTGATGATATTTTTAATATTTCAACCATGTCAGCATACATTTGGTCATTACTTTTCTGAAGTTAAGTCGTCTTTTCTTGAGTAATCGATATAAGATGTTTGCATGATGGAAAGTAATTCAAGTTCACTTTTTAAAAAGATGTGTTTCATACTGTTGGTCATGTTTGTTTAACAGATTAACATTTTCACTGATGGGTGGCAGTTTTTTTTCTTTTTAGTGCTTTTGATAGAAAAACATATAGGACATTTTCCAACAGAAACACATTTTGTAATCTTTGCCTTCAGTTGTGGAAGTAGTACCTTTCAAAAATGATTGTTTTGGCCATCTGGGTAACAATATGCAAGTATGTATATCACATACAAGATATGATATTTTTTAAAAAAATCCCATTTTGGTGAAAGTAGTCAAGAAATTAATCCATCGAGGACAAAACCCTTTCTGAATGAAAGTTTTGGGTGTGTTGATATAATTGAAGCACTTGACACCCCCACCAAATGATTTTGGAGCCAAATCATACAAATTTTTTATTTTCAAAATCACAGAAGGCCAACCAAAGTTTTTTTACTTCAGAAAACACTGAGGAATTTGGTCACCTTAGATCCTGTCCTTTGAGGTTTCACTCTGGCCTGGGACCTTGGGGCACTGCACCTCAGACAGAATTATTTTATGATGCTCATTCAGACTCAGCTCTAGGAGCAAGTTTCTGCAAATCACCTGTGTGCTTCAAAATTAATCCCTCCTTGTTTTTTTTTCACTTCAAATGGTGAGAGAAAGCAGGGGGATGTAATTTTATATGGCTGTATTTGAAAAGGGTTTCGTGTACCTTTATAATTCTTTTGAAGCAATATTTTAAAAAATAACTGCCAGCCAAAGTGGCCATGCAGAAAAGTGCCATCTTGTTAGGATTTGTACACACCAGTTTTTAACACAGTGTTCTTTTCACTAAGTACTACATACGTTAATTTATATTTATATATTGTCGATATTGTTGTAACCAAGCTTCTCCTTTCTAAACACTTCAGGAACAAGGCCTTGTATTTTTAGGTGATTTTCATAAACAGAATAATTCTTTTCCTTTCACTAGTATCTTGCACTCAATACATGTAGCAATACTTAATATATTCTCTTCACAAGTATTTGTTAAGTGATTTAGTTAATGGCTGATAAATGTTTTGTACAAAATAGATTCTGTACAGGAAAAAAAAATCTTTTAGATAAACATTATTTATTTTTACTGTTTTGTAAGTTAGACACTATAATGAAGCTCCTTTTTGCCAGAATTACTGGAAGTGCCTCTTGGTAAAATGTATTATACAGTAAATATGTATTCAAAATTATTAGAAATACTTGTCACAAATTGAACAATGTGGATGTTGCAATGTGAAGACAAACGTACAACATAAATATAATTCTGTGGTATCCTGTTTGCTGTGCTCCTTTTCCTTTATTGAACAAGTTTGCGTTCAGTGCCCAGCTTTCAGTTTGAACACCAGACTGCAAATGACCTGTAGTCTCTTCAAACTCTGATTGAAATCCAGTAAAACTGGTATATATTGAATTACCATTTTGTCTGTCAGCTCTGCTTGGTATGTGTTACTGACCCATGCTCACGTTTATTGGTATCCAATTACCTGCAACTTTTACCGGCAGAATTCTGCATTTCAGATCATTGCTAAATCCCATGTTAAATGCTGCGTGACTCAACCAATTTGTGGAAGGCCTCATAATAAACATCCTTCTTCAGTGACCAATATTTCAACATCCATCATCTGTGTACTTTTCAGTCCAATTAATATGGACCATACTGATTGAATGTGGTCTGTATTACATGGCACTATTCAGCCATAGTAATGCAGAGTGACTAATGCTTCCACAGAAAATGAAATGTGTTTCCTTAGCAGTGTTTTCCTTATTAATCACAGAAGTAATCTGTTAAAGTGGGACATCAGTAAGTGAAATCAATTTTCTTGCAATTATATTGGTAAGTATACTGTCATTCTTCAGTGAAAGATTTTGCTAGTCCATTATGTGGGCTAGGATTGACATCTAGCTATTTTCTTTGCTCACCATTTATAATTTCAAAAAAGTATCTTACAGCTGTCAAAAATTTTCCCCATGTTTTAACTTTTATTACCTACTTTCATCAAAGACCTTAAGAGAGCTCTTCAGCCAACACATCTGAATTGGCTGCATACAAATTATCGGGATCAACTCTGTATTCAAAGCCTCCTTTCCTAGAACTTAAAAATTAACAGATTTCAAAACATGGAAAAGCATCAGCTGCATATCTGGCTGTCAGTTTTGAATTCCCACCAGTTTATTTGTCCTCTGGCTTAAATTCTGAATGGCAAAAATGTAAGGAAATTTGCAGCAGGCAGTTATTAGAGAGATATTAGTTGGGATCATTGCCAGTACAAAAGTAAAATACAATTATACTTATTCTAAGGGATCTGCTTATAAGCATGCAGCTGGTCTGTCCCAAACATTTAATAACTCCATAGCATGGAATTATTTAATCCAGAGATTCACAGCTGCCCACGGATAAGCATACAAGTGGAATAGTGAAGAAAATCTTTTCCTTCAATACTACTCATCACAAAGAGTAGGGGCTACCAAGGCAAAGAATGCACTTCTCTCTGAAAATCACTGAACTCTCTCTGGAGCTCTTCAAACACCAAGAGGTTCCCATGGGAAGAGATGAGCAATAAAACACGGAGCAGAAGCAGTTAATCAGCTAATGAGACCACACATGAGCATGCCTCTCCTGGGGTTCTGGTAAAACATAAAGGAGGCCATGACGCACAGTCAGCTCAATTAAACGTTGCATTTTCCAGGTGTTCAAATTACTCTCAATTGCCCAGGCAAATCCACTTGCCTAAAACCATTCAAAATGTTTCACTAAAAGTAGAAATCTCAGAGAAGTCTTGGCACTCTGATTATCAATGCTTTCTTTAATGTTTCTTCAATTATCTTACCAAAATCCTGTGGAAATAGGCATTATCCCTCATGCCACCATGGGCTCCCTGAATATCGTCAGTGATACAGGTGGGAAAACCAGCCAACAACTTTGACAGTCAGATATGTAACTTGCAGGTGCCACCCTGACTGATGGGGTCTGCTGCTCTGGGGTAGCCATCTCACACAGTCCAAAGGCGGTTTTTGATCACTCCACACCGGGGTCCCAGAAACCTGGCATGCTGAGATGGAAAGTGTCAGAGCCAGCTGCTTTGCTGAACAGCTTCACAGCCAAGGGGTGATACTAACACTGCACTAATTCATAAACCATGGAAGAAAACATGCAAGTTTAAAGTTCTACCTAAGATTTTGATGGCTTGTGTCACACCCAATCCAGACTGCTAATTATAGTCACTAATAACCTGGGATAGATATGGCTCTAGTGGTTTGGAAGTCTGATAGAGATAAAAGGTTGCTACAACATCTGCTTGTCGGCATCCAGGAAATACAAAGCAGAAGGTTCCTGTTTGATCTTCATGATGGCTTCATTTACCATGACTTTTGTTGTTGTTGCTGGTAAATTACTTCCCTTCACAATCTTTTGCACATGGCAATTGTTTATTACTGTGCATGCCAAAGGCATCATATTGTACAAATTCAACACCTTTTGTGTAATAAACTCTTCTGTTAAATTCTTTACACCCTCTCTTTCCACGTCTCTAGCCAAAATCTCTGGGTTTAAACCTACTTCAAAGAACTTATTTGCATTACAGAAAGTGCTATGGGATTTTATTAAGATTAATGGTATTAATCCCTAGTGGCTGGACAAATTCTAGTTTGTCTTATTAGGTTCTTCTAAATTAAAATTCTCCCCAAAGTTCTAGTGGGTGCAAATGCTTCCTGCCCTGAAGAGATGTGTTGTGTCACTGGATCTCTCATTTATCTTTCTTGTTATGCCCCCTCAGAGCTGGGTTTCATGGGGCCCATTGGGATCTTTGCAGTATGGTGCTATATAAGCATGTGTTACTACTCTTCTCTTGAAAATTCTAGTCAAAACCTGCCTGCGTTTGTAATTTTGGGGTTTTTTACTAATCACTTAGGAAGGAAAACCTCCTAGATCTTTTACCTGATCAGTGAACTCTGCAAGTGCTTTCAGGGTAATATACAGCCATTGAGCAAGCTCCTGTACATTACCTCAAGCACTTAGCATGGATAACATATATAGAAAAGATGGTATTGTTCTATGGCCAGGGTGCAGTATATGAATTTACTGCAACTGCTATTTTTGAAAATTCTTTTCTCTGAGGTCTCATGAAAGGAGCTGAAAATCTGAATGTCAAAAATAATTTGATGATCACCTCAGGGTAATGAGACTTCTCAGAGGCATCTGTGGATATCCTAATAACAAGTTAGCTGGGTTCAAAAAATAATTAGAATAGCTTTCTATTGCTTATGCTGTTCTTCGGTAAGAAAACTGTTCTTTGAGGCTAGATCTGGAAGTCCTTAGTTGGGCAAGGAAGTACTGTCCTCAAGCCTGAAATTTTCACAGCAGTCCCAGAATGCTTCTAACAGCTGAAGTGTATTATTTGTCTCTGGTACTTTGATACGGAATGTATATGCAAGGTTTGTTCTGACAGAGGGTTTCCTACTCATTTATGTTCTTAGGACTGGCAACAAAAAAAGTGGACAATTAATGTCAAGATATAATGAATCCATAGCAATAGAATAGCATAGATAAAGCAAGTAAAATTATATAGGCAGTGAGACTGGATTACTTTGTTAACTGTAAATGCCTTCACTGTATGTGCTTGTCAATGACTCCAAACTACACATTTACCTAGGAATCACAGCTAGCAGAAATACATTTCTTTATAAATTGTAAAAGTTAAATTGTACTAAATTTAAGTACTTGGACGTGTTTCTTTGAAAAAAACAGCTGCTTCCAAACTGTCATGCTTTCTAAGTTGCCTTTATTCTGGCAGCTGCATTTCCAGACTCAACAGTGGCGTGAGGCCTTGAGCTTCCTGCTCTCCTGACAAGGACTTGAGGGATCTGGATCTGTTTGAGTTTTTCCTGAGCTCTGCACAAACTTCCAGCTTGACCTTCAGCAAAAATGAACGGTTCAATTTCTCTCCTTCAAATGTGAATATTACTTATTATTTTACCAGCTCTCAGTCTTGTCTGATGCCTCTTAGCTCTTGCGCTGAGATCTCTGGGGGTTTAGGAGATCACTGCAGTGGGACAACTCGGGACCACAAGCAGTTGCTGCCATGGCTGCCCCTCCTTCTCTATGCGTTGTTCCAGGCACAGCAGAGTGACTCAGGGTTGAAATATTTAAGTGCTGGCTTAAATAAAATAGTATAAGAGCATTTGGCCAAGCGTAAATCTGAGTAATTTGAGGACTCATTCTGAGAGTTTCTATACAGCTTTGCTTTGCAACACAGTATTAAGGCTTGGGAATGTATTCTCTGTCAGACCATAGAAATCATGTAAGTTCAGATTTTAAAGTGATGCAATATATCAAAATCCCATTTATACATTTTGCTTTTCTTTTTTAAAAAAGTCAGTATTTTCCTTCTATCAGATAAAAATAAATGTTTCTTTTCAGCTTTTGTGTATTCAGACTTCATTGTAAAGTTTATCTTTACAAGCAAGAGGTTATGATTTAAATAAGCCTGTTGGAATACGTTTCTTTAAATACGTCTTTTACAAAGGAAAAAATTTCATGCTTCTGGACACTGCAGGCAGCGGGGGACACACAGACAATTTACAGGGTTAGCATTAGCTCACGAAATGTGCTTGAAGAAGAAGCAGCCGGTTCCCTGGAGCTATGCCTCAGAGATCTGTTGTTGGAAGGTTTAAAGACTGACCCACAGACGTGCTGTGTTGTTAGTGTATTGATACATCTATGAATCAAGATCACTCTTGTCACAGCTATTCACTATGGCTAGACTAGGCTTTGTAAATGTACTTAATTTAACCCCGTGCTTCAGAAATGAAGGTGGTCTGGCTTCTAATTTCCTGTAACTAATACAAAGTAGGAATGAAAAGAAAATAGAAACAGACCTTGAGGAACAAGCTTTAGTCTGGTTCTTTGTCCTGTAGCTGCTTTAAAGGTTTTGTTTCAATTATAGAATAAGTATATATAAATATGCAATTTCTTTTAGAACTATGGGAAAGCAAAACTTTTCTTGTCTGACTGATTGTCTAGCAAGCTTCCAATGAGTTTTGTGTCATTGTGCTTGGGAAGTGTTTTGCTGTGGGAAGCACTGAAAAGTGACACACAAGAGGCATCATGTCTTGTATGGGATTTGGTAGTGGTTTGTTTCCCCTGTCTCAGTTCTTGTAAGTAAATTGTAATAGGTGATGTACTGCATCACCTTTTCATGCGAGATCCATGGCCTGGGAGGCCTGGCAGACTAATAAGTTCCTACCTGGTTGAGACTTTCTTCTCTACCAGATGAACTCACTGAGTTTTCATGGGGATCTTGTATTCATTTACTCTGAGCATCTGCAAAAGTATTGTAGAGGACATAAATATGACTGTTTCTGAGTAACTGCTATAATTAGCTCATAAAGGAATGGCGATGATCTTCTGGAAGGTGTAAGAAAACTTTCCATAATAGAAAATACCTCCCCCAGAGTGGTTTTGATAAAGTTCCAGTTAAGATATTGTCTGTACCAATAAAAAAGTTAGAGAAGGCTCTATAAACAAATTCCAGTAAAAGCCCAACTGTGATAGAAAGCTGATTCTTGGTTTTTAAAATGAACCAAAAATTCAGGAAAGATGAGAAGGTTGCACTAAATCTTGTGGGTCTCATTCTTCAAAGCATTGCTTAATCTTAAACTGCATAAAACAATTCTTTAGGTATTTTCCTGTAAGGGTACAGGACCATGTCCTGGTGTTCAATATGATTTCTAGCATAACGGAGCCCTGCAGGATCATGTGAAAGGGTTTTATATAAAGAAATTATTATTTTGAACATGAGCCTCAGCTATTTTAAGAGACAGAGTGGTGAAGGCTACTGATAGCAGAATAACTGGAGTTTGTGTCAGAAATCATTGAAGAAATCATTTAATCAAGATTAAAGGTTAGACAAAACTAGTACAGATCCCATATTGTGCAAACTCAGTTTTCCTAATAATTGAAGGAAACAGGCTGGAAGCTGCTCTCTGAAATAACTCATAATCACTAATTCTCCTAATCACTAATTCCTGTGGACTGTTAGGTACCCTGATACCTCTTAGAAGAGGGGAAAAGAGATTTCCAAGTTTCCAAACTTGCCAAGTAAGAATATGACACATTAAACTACAAAATGTGAATTACATGCAGTGTAATAAAATTCCAGCTGCATTAAGAACCAAAAATGGAGATATAATGAAAGAACAAATAACAATTTGTATTAAATCTAGGAAAGTAGAAGACTGCTCCAAGGTTTTGTGTTTTGCACAGCATCATTTTGAGTGTTAGTGAGGTTTTAGCTGCCATGGGAACATACCCTACTGAAGAGGGAGGGAGAGAGCAAGAAGGGGAAATGAAGAATTTATAGTTTAAATACCTTCTCTGTTTGTATAATTAAAGCTCACAGGTTAGCAGAAAACACAAGATTTCTAGCCCCTCTCAGCTCAAGCAACTACACGGGGAACTAGTCACATTCATCACCTTTACACAAACTTGCAAATAAATGCTGTCTTAGTAGCCATGCCCTTGTGACAGGAAAAACACCGGATGGGAATGAAGTTTGCAAAATTTTCCTTTCATTGTGGAAAAGGACTTGACTGACTCTGCTGTGAAATTCTGTCCTCTCCTTTAATGGTTCTTTTCCTTCTGATCTTACATCATGTTGATGGGGACTTTGTTATGAGGCTTTTGGGAGCAGGGCATACTGGGCATACTGGGAAGGACCAGGGTCTGGATGGGAAAGCTTTGTGAATCACTTGTTCACCCTACAGCCTATCTTTTCCCACACACTCTCCCACACTTTATTTTTTTCTAGTCCATTCCCCTTCAAGTCTTTAATTTCCTGGGAATGAGCAATTAAGAAGATCAGGATTTTTTTTTTTTTTCCCTCTCCACAAAGCTTTCTCACATGCCCCATCAAAATTATGGTAATTTACAAAGAAAAATCCCCCCAGGAGGTTTTAGATGCTCTTCAGGATTTCCAGCTAGGGCACCCGAAGTCTTTGCTTTGCCTGTGTGCACAGTGGCCTGGAGTTGATAGGAGGGGAAAAAGGAGGAAAAAAAGTGAGGAGGTGGGGGAGGAGGATGATGAGGAGATGAATACCAAGTGCTCAGGCAAAACAAGAGACAAAACAAGATCCCGCACCCTTATGCTTTTTCCTTTCTCTACCTGCAGTATAAGATGTACCATCCCTAGACAGGCTGATTTCTAAGAGGTGGTTTACACCTCCAGTTTTTCCCACTTCTAAGCTGAGACTAGTGCCTGTGCATGCATGTATGGGAATTCATAAGCGATAGAGGGAGCTTACCTATGAAAACTGGTAGGCACCATATCTGGGGATTTCTTCTGTCAGGTAAGATTTGGCTCTTCTTATTCTTTTCTTTGTTGAGTCACCTTTCAGAGAGGATGTCCTTTAGCTGGGTTCATGGGTAAACAGCCTCTGTACCAGTCTCCTGCGTTCACCTATTTTAGCAAGTGCAGCTCCTATGCCTGTGAGCTGACACACAATAAAGGCATGTCTAAGGAGGCTTACTGCAAAGCGGAGGAGTTTCCAGTGGGGGGAAGGACTTTTTTTAATTTCCTGGAGTTTGACTGAGTGGAGGGGCACTTCAAGAACTGCCTGGCAGTGTCTCAGCCCACTATATGCCTGCTGAAGGACAGACTCATCCTGGAACCTGACCGGCAGACACAGCCCCACATGCCAGCCCTTGGGAGGGCAAGTGCTGCTGCCGCCCAAGCTGTGTCACAGGTAAGTTATCGGGCATATTTTTGGTGGGATAGAAAGCAGAGCCACTAGAGAAGGCTCCTGCACCCTGGCTATCTGGAGCCAGGAACAAGAGGAGGGGTCAGAGCCCAGGCTGTAAGCCCTGGTGACAGACAAGGAGAAAGTGTGAGCATGGACAGCAGCCGTCCTTCCATCAGTGTCACCCACCTGGACTTATCTAAGTGTCATAGATGCGATGAAGCACAACTAGATTGCTGCAATGGATGACTATAAACTCTTCAGAAGGGATAGGCAAGGAAGCCGAGGCAGTGGGGTATCCCTGTATGTTAGGGAGTGTTTTGATTGTCTAGAGCTTGATAATGGTGATGACAGTGTTGAGTGTTTATGGGTATGAATCAGGGGTAAGGCCAGAAAGACAGATAGCATGGTGGGAGTCTGTTATAGACCACCCAACCAGGACGAAGAGGTAGCCAAAATATTCTCCTGTAGAAACTGGCTGTTTGTGGTTTGGATGGATGTACTCCTTGCTGGGTAAAAAAATGGCTGGATGGCAAGGCCCAAAGTGTTGTGGAGAATGGAGTTAAAACCAGTTGGCTACCGCACACAAGTGGTATTCCCCAGGGCTTAGTATTGAGGCCAGTTCTTGTTTAATATCTTTATCAGTGATCTGGACAAGGGGATCGAGTGCCTCTTCAGTAAGTTTGCAGATGACACAAAGTTGGGCAGGAGCGTTGATCTGCTTGAGGGTAGAAATGCTCTACAGAGGGATCTTGACAAGCTGGATTCATGGGCCAAGGCCAACTGTATGAGGTTCAACAAGGCTCAGTGCTGGGTTCTGCACTTGGATCACAACAACCCCATGCAATGCTACAGGTGTGGGGAAGAGTGGCTGGAAAGCTGCCCAATAGAAAACAACATGAACGTGTTGGTCAACAACCGGCTGAATACGAGCCAGCAGTGTGCCCAGAGGGCCAAAAAGGCCGATAGCATCCTGGCTTGTATCAGAACTAGTGTGGCCAGCAGGACTAGGAAAGTGATTGTCGCCCCGTACTCAGCACTGGTGAGGTCGCACCTCCAATATTGTGTTCAGTTTTGGGCCCCTCGCTACAGGAAAGACATTGAAATGCTGGAGCGCATCTGAAGAAGAGCAACAAAGCTGATGAAGGGTCTAGAGCACAAGTCTTATGAAGAGCAGCTGAGGGAATTGGGGCTGTTTTGCCTGGAGAAAAGGACATTCAGGGGAGACCTTATCTCTCTCTGCAGCTACCTGCAAGGAGGTTGTAGCAAGGTGGGTGTCGATCTCTTCTCCAAGTAACAAGCAATAGGAGAAGAGGAAATGGCCTCAAGTTGCACCAGAGGAGGTTTAGATTGGCTATTAGGAATAATTTCTTCACCAAAAGGGTTGTCAAACATCAGAACAGGCTGCCCAGGGGAAGTGGTTGAGTTACCATCCCTGGAGGTATTTCAAAGATGTGTGGACATGGCACTTAGGGACATGGTTTAGTGGTGGACTTGGCAGTGCTAAGTTAACAATTGGACTTGATAATCTTAAAGGTCTCCTCCAACCTAAGCAATTCAGTGATTCTATGACTGTTTTGCTGGCATTCTTTCCATGTCTGGGAAGGAAGATCTGACATGGGCTATCTGTCCTCATGTTTCATGGCACTGGAGAAATATGGTATCCAAGATATAACAAAAACCTAAGGCTGTCACTATACCTGAGTCAGTAAGAGACCATCCTTACCAGTCAGGTATCTGCTTGGATAAAATCAGAGCTATCTCTGACCTCCCAATGGAGTTGGCAGTGAATTATGAATACTTCCAGTATAATACCAATGGCGCCAAAAGGTATTTGTGTGGCATAGGACAAGTTTGTGATTAGAGTGAAACACTCATATTTCTGCTGGTTGCACAAAAGAGGAACGATTAAAGCTAATATTATGCTGGGCTGTGGTACCACTGGGCACACTGCTCTGCTCTCTGCCTTGTGTTAAGAGTTTCCCTCAGAGGCATTGTCAGGGCAAGCAAACTGATGCTCTGAGACACATGGCTGCAGGTTGCTCCGGGCTTGAAAACTACTGACCTCCCTGAAGCTGTGCCATAGGAACATCTGGGGATACATTAAAGCCTGTAAAACTTGTATGGCTATCAGCCTTTCCTATCACATTTCCATCTGACATCCAGAGTCAGATAATAAATGTTAATAATTTTTATACTGTAATAATTTTTGTGTACTGCTGAGCAGTTTAGTTTAAGATCTGTTGTCCATTTGAGAACTGTACCAACTCAGTGTGACATGAACTTGTACGCTGCTGTCAGGCACCAGTGTGTCATATTCCACCCCCACACCTCCACAGCTTTTTTATTTGTTTGTTTTGGTCAACCTTGCATGTGGGCTGCAGTGGAGGAGACTGCTCAGATCCCCTGCTCCTCTGCCAGACCTTCTCTAGTTGGATGTTGCTTTGCCCAGAGAGAAGGAAAATACACTTAACTGTGTTTCAGATCTTTTTCTTTTTTTTTTTTTTTTCTTTTTTTTTCCCCATTCTGAGATTGTTGTAGTAGTAATAAGCAGAGCATTTCAAACCTTAAGCTGAAGTCTATTTGATGTGCTGACATGGCAGCATACCTTATGTGAGTGTCATGCCCATGCTCACAAGTGTGAATGAATTGTATCTCACAGCACTCACATGAGCATAACACTATCATTCCCCATTGTACAAGTTCAGAAGTGGGGCATAGCGAGATGATGTGACTTTTCCCAAGATCACAAGAAAGTTGGAAGCAGACCAGGAAGAGGTTAAAAACTTCGTGCAGCAAGCACAAACCATTCTTATTTTATTCTTGTTGTTTTAAGAAAGGGACAAGGAAATACATTAGAGACTCTGTCAAGGCAGTGTCAAATGCAAATCTCTCATTGGTAGTCGGTAGCTCTTACTTCATCTTATGTGATGGAGAAATTTCAGTGAAAATGTTGGTAAAGCAGCCACAGCCTTTTTGCCTTGTCTGTATATGAACAGAGCCTAGTCAAGTATTTGCATGAGCAAATCTTAGCATCTAGATATATTTTTGTTATCTTCACTCACATTTCTGGAACACAAGTATGTACTGCACAGACCCTTGAGAAGCCATGAAAACACATGTATGTACATGTGTATATATATATACATAAAATCATATATATATTTTACTTACATAAGATCTGTGTCTTTAGACAAACATAAAAGAATAGGAACTTCTCTTACTCGTATTTTCAGACAACAGTTCCATAAAACATAGTGCTGCTTAAAAGTGAACACAGAAGCTGATTTCATAAATATTTTCAGATCTGATTTAGGGATTGAAATTAAGAACAAAGTACTGCAGTATGTAAGTAGAGATTTAAGAATTACTGATATCTTTTGTTCTCAAAGAGCAGTATTTAAGTTTTCTTTACTTCTTTGTATTTACCTGCAAAGAAGCAAATTCACATTTTTCCTGTAACAATTGACCACTGAGCCCTAAGGCTCTACCTAAAATGGTAAAGAGAACTAAACCTCTTTATTCTTGTGCAACTCATTAGCTAACATCAGATGATTAGAGCTAATGTTTCAATCTAACAATTCGAGTCCCTCATTAACAGGGCTACATTTCTTTTGATCTAATTACTGAGTGTCCCAGATATATAGGAAATTCAGAGATTAGCTCTGAGAAATCTCTGCAGGCATAGTCACATCTAGAAATGTGAATTT
Source organism: Tyto alba (assembly GCF_018691265.1). NCBI lineage: Eukaryota > Metazoa > Chordata > Aves > Strigiformes > Tytonidae > Tyto > Tyto alba. The sequence goes on along the minus strand of NW_024881295.1, from coordinate 12,215,540 downwards.
ACATATAGGCTCCAGAAATGTTTACAATGTTAACAAGCCTCACGTAGTCTGCTAGTACTAGTAATGTTTGGTGAAATGTCCAAATGAAATCACATAGTGATAATTAGAGAATGAAGATGATGACCGTTTCCTATGATTTAATCTTCATTATTATAGACAAGTGGATTGCAAATTTCCATAATTAAACATCCAGTGCACTGGTCAGACTCTGTTGTAAAGTTTGATAATTGTTGTTGTAGGGAAAACAGTTCAGCAGGGTGTTTCTGTCATGTGACAAGGTTTTGAGACTGAGCTAATAGGATGCTCTTTTAAAATGTTCTCCATATTTTCTGGTTTAGAGACAAGGGATATCATCATGGAGAGTTCATCAAAAGAGAACACTCAGTTTTTCTCAAACAACACAATCCTGCCTGTTGACAGATCTTCATTCAAATCTGAATCTTCCGCATCCAAGGAAAAACAGTCATGTTGTGGAGGTATAAAGGTAGAGTAAGAGTTTTTTGAATATTCCAGTGGGGACTTAGAAAACCTCTTTTTTTAGTGAACTATCCCTTTTCCACTTCTGATTATGTCTTGCTGAGTCAGCATGAAATTACTAAAGATATTTCTAAGTCAAAAAATGTCTCCTTCAGATCTGTATTTGCCTAATGTTTGACAATATTCAAATATAACTTGGTTGAGGCTTGTGTGTTATTCACTTCAAGGGTCATCCTGAAACGACACTATATCCTCCTTAGCGTACCACTCTATTTTTCTGAAGAATAGAGTATTGACAGATAGATACCATAGACAGTCTTTAGTACAGACTGCTCTTTTAAGATTGTAGTCATGGTAGTCTTCTGGGATCTGAAAAATAGTATTTGTATTATGGTCCATGTGTTTTGAGTGCTACATTGCTAAAATATTATTGTAATATTCCCAATTTGAGAGAATTCTGCATGAGATTACTTTAAAAAGAAATTGCAGATGTATCACTGCTGCGTCTGCAATTATCTCGCCCATGAGAAGTACTTCCTCAAGGCAATGGAAGCTCCCTGCTTTAAGGCTCACAATGTAGCTGTACCTACCTGACAGTAGGACTGCTGAACCTTGGAGAAGCATGTCCTCTGTGGGACACTGGGGTACAGGAAGCAGCATGACACTTTGCCTACTGTTTCTACCTGGTTTCCAAAGCCAGGCTGCAAAATGCTGACACTCTCTTGGTTGAGGTCTCAATAAATCACCATACGATGGTGAGAAGAGATGATATGAGTTATATGGAAAATGAGACTTTGGCCTTGCCCAGTTCTTTTCATCTTGCACAGTCTTTATTTCTGTTGTCCGCCCTCACTCTCTCTGTCTCACACACACACACACATCTACTTTCAGATACTAATCCAGATCCCAATGCAGTCAATGACTTCAGCAATAGTTGACATGAAGTATATAAACTATGCAAAGAAGTTAAGATATTGCAGGATTAACTGAGTCTGATGACTGCTATAAAAATATTTTGATTCCTGAATATTCTACTTGATTTTGTCTGATCCTGTAAAGGCCCCAAAATGGGGTCCGGTTTTGAAATAAAAGATAAGTTGTAATAATTAAATTTGTAGCATAATAGTAATTCTATCATTGTTCCTCCATTTGCTGCAACAATAATCCAATTCCTTTATTGAATAAAGCTTCAGTCACAGATTAGCCGGTCAGGAATCAGTTTATTAGCTTCAAAACCAGAAAAGCAATAATATTTCAGCTCAGTTTCTTTCTGTTCAAAAAATGTGTGTGTTCTGGGAATCCAAACCAATATGATTAACCTATTCCAGTAGGAACTTAGAAACCCTCTTTTTTTGGTGAACTAACTCTTCTTCAGCTCTGATTATGTCTTGATGAGTCAGTATGAAATTATTAAAGATACTTCTAAGTCACAAAAATGCCTGCTTCAGATCTGTATTTGCTTAACGTGTTACCAAAACAATATGCAGATTCAACAAGTTGTTTTTACCAATTATCAGGCTTTCCATGAGTTAAAATTGCTTTTATTAACCAGAAAGATGTGATGAAATATTTACTTACAGTCATTGACAAACCACAGAAGAATGTGAAATCATGTACATCTTTCTGTCCCAGCTCTAAATCAGAAGTTTGTTTCCACCACTGCACGTGGTCTCCACCTCCCTTCTGTGACAGTTGCAAACCCAGTAGAAAAGCATGTCCCAAAGAGAGACAGAGATATTTGAAGTCCTAGTTTGACCTATAAAATTTTCCTATGATAAGCCATATTTGCTTTAGCATTAATATTTAAAATCCAAAGGTATAAGCACACAGATAGTGTAAAATATTATGGCAATATTTTTACTAGAGAGCTCTTTGAGAGCCCTCACTGTGGGAAATAAGAACCAGATGCTGTTTATTTACCCACAAGTGTTTCTGAAAGAGGAATAACCAGCACTGGATAAAATAAAGTGTGTTGAATGTGTCACAGAGATATATTTGAACCTTAACACAAGAATTTGCATTCAACAGTGATGCCAGTGTTATTGCCAATGTGCCTTGTCAAATGGGATGTTGTAAGGAGTATTGCACTGGAGGTGAGTATATCACTTCAGAGCACCTGCTTACTGGAAGCATGATTGCTTGGAGAGCAGGCCTAGGGAGTAGGACAAGGGTCTAGAATTCTCTTTATATGAAACATTACTGTGGCTTTTATTTTTTGGTTTAGGGTTAGGGGTTCTTTTTTTTAACATCTTTTGCAAAGAGCATCCCTATATATTCAGTCAATACAACCTGTATCTGAAGGTAGGAGGAAAGGTTGTGGTTTCCATAACCAATTGCACAGTATGTGAATATCCCTGGAGCTCATAAATTCAGTAAGGCTGCATTCAGTGAGAGCAAATTTAGGCAATAGCTCTGCAGGAGTGAAACAGTTTTTGCTAAGGACACTGCGATCCTCCTGTATGCATTTCAGGGTGGGGAGATACTTCAGACCAGTCTTGTCCCAGAGACTAAAGAGCCATTGGCCATTGAAGTGAACACAGTGCCCTTCTAGAGCACATCTTTGATCTTAATTTTGTGTAAAAGGGATTCAGTCTGTACATCTGCAGTTTGTAACAAAGCACAGTGAAAGGGGCTTGAGTTTCCTTTCCAAAGCCCACTCCTGATTCAGACTAACACACTAAAACAGATGTAGTGATAACTAAGAGAAAATAACTGCCTCTTCAAAAAAAGAGGAGTGAGGGAATGTTGTCCCTCAGCAAAATGCGGCATACACTGAAAAGAAAATGTACGTATTAGAGCTTGCAAGAGATCTGGTGGGGAGAGGATGAGCCTAGAAGAGAATTTCCTGGCAGGTCACAGTTTGACTCATGGAGCCATGTAACAGGAGGCAGAGACTCCTCCCTTCTGGCCACCCCTGACTTCAGTGGGAACAGCTTACCAGAACAAGACTCTAAAATACAGCCAATTGCAAAAGCCTGTCTTCAAAAATGCCCAAACAACTGGCCTTCCCACCAAGCCGCACTTAACATTTACTGTTACTGTTATTGTGCAAGATATCCCCTCCTTAGAAAGATCAGGAGGGTGATATATGTCTCTGTCCTTCAAAGTATCAGTACTTTTGGCATCTACCTGAAATTAGCAGTGGCTGATAACATGTTCAGTTTATATCATTATTGCTCATAAGAAACAGACAAATCAACAAATCAGCAATCTAGCATTTCATTAAAAATAGGAGAAATATTGATGTGATTATTTGAGAAAAGATGAGGTAGGAGTGTAAAAATTGTTTAAAAATCATTCATAAAGTAAAACCTTCTGTGCTGTCTGATTTTAATCACTTTCAATTTCTTTCACAGATATTTCTTGGTGCATTGTCTTTTGTTTATTTTGCTAAAGCACTGTCAGGAAGTTATCTAAAAAGTACTATCACACAAATAGAAAGAAGATTTGATATCCCTTCCTCTTTGGTTGGCGTTATTGATGGCAGTTTTGAAATTGGTATGTGCAGTAGAAACCCATTTTTGTTTTCAGAAAAAAAAGTGATGCAATTTGTTCTGAAAAATGATTGTATGAATCTCCTTGAACCATTAAAACTGAGCAAGATTCACCTAGTAAAAATCAGCATGACTGTCAATATCATTATGTTGGATATGATTAAGTTGCTAATACAAGGAATTCAACATAGTCCAAAGTATTTTGTCATTTGATAAGCTTTGTGTCCAGCTAATTAATACTAATAGAAATTTTGACTGTTGAGTGAGAGTTTACCTGCACAAATTTCCACTTCCTCTCTCCTTTTGTCAGCAGTCCACCTCTCTCACAAGTGTTTGCCCTTCATGATTTATTAAGCAGCAAGAGTACAAACCTCTAACTTTAATCCACATTCACTGTCCAGTCCACCCCCTTCCCTCTTGCACAAAGGTTTCCATCATGACACTGTTTCTTATGATTTCAGATTACTGAATTTATCTTGAGGGTGTTCAGTGGACTGAGGTATTCATTGGAATAAAATCTTAGCCTAAATGTATAAAGCTCTCTTTGATTCCCCCTTTTCCTGGCTATTTGTTCTCTTCAGCTGGCAGCAGTCCTTCTCTTTTCCAGCTGCTTATCCAAAAGTTTATGGTTTTCTTACTGTGGAAGGCATTGGGCTCCTGTAAGAATGTCTGGAAAGAGAAAGAAACACCAACTCCATGCAATCAGTCCTCTCCCCCTGAAATTGCTGCCTATACCACCCACTAGGAATCATTATTTTAGGGGTTCTCTTATCAACAATCTATAAAACTCAGATTTCCCTCTGTGTTTCTCAAAGGGAACCTCCTAATCATAATTCTTGTAAGCTACTTTGGAGCAAAGCTTCACAGGCCAAGAATAATTGGAGCAGGTTGCTTAATTATGTCAGCTGGAACATTCCTAATTGCGATGCCCCAGTTCTTCATGGGACGGTAAGTGCAAAGTGATCAGTATTTTTCAACTGGGCTATGCACACTGGATGCTAGCTTGCTAAAATATTTAGGCATTGACTGTGAAGATGCCCACAGAAACAGGCATACGTGGATGTGGTTACTCAATTTAATATTTTTTTGTGAAAAGGCTTATTACTATACAACAAATAATTTAACATATATGCTATTCTCAATTGTAATCAATTTATCATTTTATTAGTCTGTGATCTTGATCAGCTACATCTTGATATGACTTAAGAACTTGAAGCTTCAGTGATGAAGTAATGACTAAACTCAGAAAGATAATCTGAGTATTAAACACAAATCAGAGGATACACCCATTGTCTGATAATCTCTTATTATAGATACATGCATCATAGCAGAGCAAAGTGCCTGTTAAACTGAAATGCAGCACTATGACACAGAGAGAACTGAAGGGACAATTTTCATGTACTACCTCAGTATAAACCGAGTTCCATTTATCCCCTGTAAACCATCATTGGCAACACCGGATGCAGATGAAATTTGCACTTAAGTGCTATGGGCCTATCTTCCACGGTAGTAACAGCTCTGTTTGTTCGCTTTTCCTTATAAGTTGAGACAGTAAAAAAACCCTTTGATTTATAAACAGATATCGGTATGAAAGATTCCCTTCCACCGTCAATTTGACTATTGGCAGCTCTCCATGTCTACAGGATAAAAGCCAAACTCCACTCTCAGCCTTGGAAAAATCTCAAGCAAAAATAAATGCAGGTGAGAATGATCTTTCTTAACTATTGTGATAAGCACACTAAGATACATCAAAAAGCTCCCAAACTCTCATCTAATAGTTTATTAGAATGCAAAAAAAAAAGGGAATGAGAATAATTTTTTCCACAGAAAATCCAGATCTACTGGTTAAGGAAAATTTATTAAAAATAAATATATGACTGCCACTGCTCGCTGCCAAGAGACTTTTCAGACTGCAGCCTTTCCTTCAGCCTTTCTGTCTTCTTGAGCAACTTTCTGCAGCTTTGTGGCTTGCAGAAACACCAATCTCCCACAGGGACCTTGGAAAGTCACAGTCTTCCCTCTGCCAGGAAATACACCTTTAGAGCCTTGACCCACTGGAAATAGCTGCTTGGGTCTCCCAGCCTGCAGACCCTCCTTCTTTCTCCTCTCCCTGCCCACTGATCCCACTTTGCACACCACAGAGCTGTCTCCCCTCTGGGTGAATTGAGCTTCGCCTGGTCAAGGTGCCTTCTTCCCTGGTGCTAGGCCATGAATAAACTGTGGATGAGGAAATCAAACCCTTTGTATGTCAAAAAGCACGTTTATGTTTACATCCTCATACCTGTGGATTAGACGTGGCTGGTAGTGCCCACTATCATTAGTGTTTCCCAGTTCTTTCCATTAGGAGATCACAGTTTTGATTAAAAGGAAGTGAAAGTTTCTAAAATGGGATGTGATGACAAATTTATAAAACTGGCCAACTTTTAATATCTTTGACTGAAGAAGTTCATGCTAACCACATGTCCAACTCAAGCTGATTGGGTTAAAATATTTTTCATAGTTTTCATACTGGTTTTCCCAAGTTAGAAGTATTTTAGTTCTGTGCATTCAGTGTCAAACTGCTATGAAAAATACATCATTGTTGTCTCTCTTGTGATGTACCCAGGATGTGAAAAAGAAACAGGCTCTTCCATGTGGATCTATGTTTTACTGGGAAATCTTTTGCGTGGAATAGGTGAAACTCCCATCCAGCCTCTGGGAATAACATACATTGATGATTATGCCATTGAGGAGAATGCTGCCTTATACATTGGTAAATTTTCTTTTTTATCCTAATGGATTTTTCCCCAGAGGAAACTGAGTCATTCTGAATAATGGAATGAGTGTTATTGAGCTAACTTGTCCTGATTGTTTTGTTTGCATAATTTCCAATATTAAAGTTTATTTAACAGTCATGTACATTCAAGGGACCAAGTTCCCCTTTATTAATACCAGCACAATTCCATTATCTTAATTTGAGGAAAGAATTTGACCTTAGGTTCCTGCTGTTACTCTAATCTTCCTAATTCTTCTGGTTGTGGACTGCTGAGCCTCTGCGCACATTCAGTTCTCTGGAAAGTGATAAAAAACATGTACTCTTTTAAGCACTTAAAATAGAACATTCCCTCTAGATTCAGGTAGAATTGTAAACAATAGTGCTGAAGCTTTAAAAAGTTGGTATCACTGTTTTCTTGTGTTCATTGTCTAAAGACCTCTGCACATTCACCTGAAATATTACCAAAAAATCCTCCCCCATCAGCATCTTGTCCTGACAAGTTTCCAGCCTGACAAAAGGCAAGAACTCAGGTTCTCTCTATAGAAGATTCAGTCTTCCCAGATTTCCAGATCAATTTTGAACATTCAAAATATTTGGAAAGTTTGGCTGAAGGTGTATTGAAGCATGGTAGTACTGGGTACCAAAGCAGAGTGATTTTTCAGTCTATTCAGGGCCCACCGTAACTTAAAGTGATTAGTTAACTTAAATAGTTGACATTTTCTTTACAGTTACTTTAATCTAGTCAGCTAAAGAGTTTCTAGCAATTATAGATTGCTACTGAGTTTAAGCCATTTAAGTTCCCTGACTTTTTTCCTTTGGGCTGAATTTCATTCTTTAATTGGATGCTAACAAAAAAAGTTGACGTGTCAATGTAGTGGGGGAAATTATATTGTTAGTTTTTTTCTTCCTGAAAATGTTCTAACTTGCATAACTAATGTGCCAGAGAGCAAAGACTGGCTCAGTATTTTATGACTGTATTACTTATTACCCACCACATATCATATTTTGCTGTTAGGTGCAGGAAGAACCACTGCTCTTTTTAACTCAGAAACGTAACAGTCTCCTGTTTTCTATTGCAGGCTGTGTACAGACAGTTGCAATTATAGGGCCAATATTTGGCTTTCTTCTAGGATCCCTGTGTGCCAAACTTTATGTTGACATTGGCTTTGTAGATCTGGGTAAGTCAGAAGACTCAGGTTTTAAAAATGCAATCGGGCTCCAAAACGCCTGTTTTAGGCCAAGAACTATCTAGTTATCTTCTAGGCATAAGGGGCTAGTGGGGGTAGAGCAGGCACTTTATGAAATAAAAAGGATGACAGCGGTGCAATGCCTTGTGCAGAAAAGGCTAGCAAGAAGGATGGGTATGGAGGAAGTAGAAGGCCTGACTCTTCCTCAGCCCCAGCAGATCTGTGGCTGGTGCCCCCAGGGGATCCCCTGGTGAGGAGGCTCTGGGGGGACAGCAGGCACCAGGAGGAGGCAGGACTGAGGCTCAGGATCCTGCCGAGACCTGCGGGAGCACATTTGGTTGTACACTGTCGTTGCCTGGAAAAGCGGTCTTACAACGCGTACCAGTGTTCCTGGTTGCCTTCCTCCTGAGAAAACACCTTCCTCCCCATTTTTCCCTGGCACTTTTGTGCAGAACAGCCAGACTGGGAGCAAGTGCGTGGCCACCTGGACTACCCCATGTCCTGGGCTCTGCAGCCTTTCTGGGGACATGCAAGTAGCACGTCTGGGGACCCTGCAGTGTCAGGGGAAGGCTGCTGCTGTGTCACAGGGATCAGCAAGTCCTTATTGCCTCCCCACAATTTCTCCTGTAGCTCCAACAGACACATAGCACAGCTAAAGCCAGCGAGGTGGGGGTGGACCACTCTGGAGAAAGTCCCTTCAAAATCACCTTCCTTGTTATCAGCAAACATTCCTGAAGAGCGTTTATTTGTTTCTCCTTTTTTTTTGACTTTCTCCAGACACTGTAACAATAACTCACAAGGATGTGCAGTGGGTAGGAGCCTGGTGGCTGGGTTACTTAATAGCAGGTATGATTAGTGTTCTGGCCAGCATCCCCTTCTGGTTCCTGCCGAAGCATCTCCCGAAACCAGAGAGCAGAAAGGACTCCTGTACTTCTTCCGAGCAGTCAAAGTTCATCACTGAGGATAACAAGGACCAACACAAATCTTATCAGCAACAAGTGAAGATGGCTGAGATGGCAAGAGGTAAGTCACTGGAGTTTCTTTCCTGCCTGTTAAGTCTTTCACTAGGTTTTATACTTTCTGAGGATGTATTTTAATGGCCTCAGAATTACTATTTCCCTGCAGGTGTCACTCTCCACCTAACTAGCATGCACAGAAAGGGTCTTCTCATTGTTCCCTGGACCTGCTCTTGCATACAGAATTTCTCCAGCTGAGATTTGTAAAATTACACTAATGGCCCAATAAGTATCATGAAACTCTGTGAAAATTTTTCACTCACAGTGACTTGCAGAAGTGGGGGCCAAAAAAATCTGAGATGTTGTTGAACCTTTTTCTTTAAGGTTATTCATTAGAAAAACACATACAATAGCTGATCAGAATAAGGATGAGCACAGATTAGATACAGTATTTTAGGAGCCTATCTCCATCTAGACACAAGGTGTTTTGAACAATTGTATTTCCTTGGCTCTACTTTGCCAGAAGCATTTTCCCTCAGTACTTGAATCTGTAACTCAATATGTCCGTGCTTACTGTCAGCTGTGCTGAACACTTTCTGCCCCCAAATTAAGCTAAAAGATGCTGTGGCTGTTGACATATAGAAACCAAATCAGTCTTGGTTTATGACCAAAAGATATATAAAAACAAGATATCTCTTCTGGGAAATTGATGCTTAGTATTTTGCTCCACTGTTCCCATCCAGAAACGGGGGAGTTCTTAGGAAATTCGTGGAACTTCATGGATTCCTTCTGAAACATTCTGCAGTCCTTCTTTGGAAGGTGCGAACATGTTGAAAAAGCATTATTCACAGCAATTATTCTCTCTCTGACCTGATTGTCATTTCTGTCATTTTGTCTTGCAGACTTCTTGCCGTCTCTGAAGAACCTCTTTGGGAATCCAGTTTACATTCTGTATTTGTGTGCAAGTATCATTCAGTTCAATTCTTTAATTGGCATGGTGACATATAAGCCAAAGTATATTGAACAACAGTATGGGCAAACATCTTCAAAAACTAATTTTGTTATAGGTAATGCTATATCTGCTTCTTAATACCTTAAAAATTGGACATTTTAGGAGTGGCACATACATACACATAGGGAAAAATTATTTTTTTTAGAACACATTCATTTCTTCTCATTTCTTGTTTAGCTTTAATTAGTAGCTCATGGAAGGTAAGTTATTACATTTCAGCTTTAGCACTAGTTAGCTCTGAATTTATCTATGCAAGAGTGACTGTGAAAAACTGCATGATTTGATAATTTATTTCTCATTTTACTGGAGATCTGAAAATTAATGTCTGTACAGCAAGACAGTAACGGAAAAGGTAACTAATTTTAAAATACTTTACATAAATTTGTTATCAGACAGATCTGTTCCCTTGCTGGCTTCCCATTTATTTCAACGAAATGAAGATCAATTCAGTGAGTGCTAAAGGACTACCAAAATACCTGTGATATTGCCAGTAATTTCTTACTTTTTGAAGACGGTGGTAAATAAAAGGAAATCAAAGTCATATCAGCGATCACACAATACATGTGTTAAAAACCAAACATAATCTCAGTGTGATGTTGGTGAGGGAAAAATAATCATTTCTGCCCTAAATTTACCTAAGATCCTTTCTCTGTTGTGAAGTTAATCTCCCAAGCCCCCATGTACAGAATGAGAGAGAGATGCTCTATCTGCTTTTGGGTACCAATTTGGCCATTTTTGGAGATGTCTTCAGGATGATGAATTTCACTGCCCAGTTGCTGAATCTGCATGCAGGACTGGGTTCAGTTCCTGAGGTCCAGGGATTCAATAGCATTAGACAGGAAAGAGGTTTACATCTATTCAATACAGAGGGAACTGCCTTGTTTCAGAGCAGCATTAGTTGCACAGCAACAGAGGTGTATATATGCAGAAAAGCTGTATTGATCCATTGTGCTATGTTAATTCTTTAAAGATAGAAGCTGGGATTTCCTGGCACGAAACTCCTCAAAGCAAGGAGAAATCTTCAAGCATAGTCGATGGCCAGAGAAAGTCCAGAAAAAAAATCCCTACATTCAGTACAGTACTTCTCATTGTATTTAAAGATTTTCTGGAGCTAAGCTTTCAGGTATGTGCAAACTGAGTGAGGATTAGCACCCATCTGTTTTCACAAAGCATAGGGACTGTTGCCAACAGAGAATGTGTGATGACTTGGCTAGGAATGGATCCTGACTAAGTGGCCATCCCTGCAATAAGATGGTTTTCCTTCCTCTTTTTCATTTCTCTCCCAATCCATCCTTGCTAAGAAAGCTAAGGGCTGACTAGAACTAACAGTGTGTATTCCCCTTTCCCTACCTCTTTTCCCATTTCTTCTTTTTAAAAAAAAAAAAAAATAAATTTCTGTCACAGTATCTCTGACAGATATCAGAATTGTCAGAGCAATCTGAAGCAGTATTTAAAAATAAAAATAAAAATAAAAATGGCTGGAGATCATAAGAGGGTATTTTTCAGTAGTCAGAACCCAAGGAATGTGCAAGAAAGTAGAATGCTTCCTGCTGTGTTTGTATGCTTTTCCTTAAATATACACACTTTGCTCCCCTCCACCACCACCCATGATGTCAGTGTCAAGCAATGGAGTTATCTGTAAGGCTGTGAGACAAAGGCATGCACAAAAGGCGTGCATAGGAATGGGCAGGCAGAGTGTACGCATGCCCTGATGCATCACACAGCTTCCAGTGCCAATCCCAGTCCCCTCTCACAATCAAAAGAGAACAGAAAAATCTGTTATATAGTGACTCATAACTTACATATGCTACATTTTGGATGTGATTTATAAATCCCCTGAAGTACAATTTTCATGTATATGCAGAGTGAAACATGCCACCCAGTGAAGCTTCCTGAACCTCATCAGTAACTGAACTGGGCTCACGTACTCAGCCAAGATCATCACTCCTGGATTTGCTAGCTAGAATAAGGCCTCTTCTAACATCTAACATACCTACTAGCATCTCTTCTCAGCACTGATTTTTCCCATGTGTACAGGTGGATCAAATGCTGACTCAAGCCAGAAATTTAAGGGGTCTCAGTGCACTTCCTAGCAGGCAGATTAGACTTTAATGTCATAAAAGGGTATTTTATAACAAGTCATTTGAAATCATGTTATAATATCTCCAGTCCCATTAACAAACATCTGAAACTTCTGTTATATGAATGCATGTATGCTTTGGTACTTGCACTTGTTTTATATTCTCACTTGGCATAGAACAACTAGGTGTTATTGTGAATTAAAGGCTGCAAACCACATACACAGTTCTGTGCAAGCGAACAGTTCAGTGTGCTGGAACTGGCTGGTAAAGCTGGGCAAATCATTTTCAGTAAAATCAAAATCCTGCAAAGGCCACCTTGCTTGGCTGTATAGTATCCTTTACAGTGGTCTCTATCTACATCTTTTTTGCATGTACTGAATGGGTTTTTTTTTTTTGGTCTTGTCCATATCTATCAATATGGACACTTTTTTGAGAAAAGCTGTCCAGATAAGGATTAATGGTCATCCAATTTTACACATTTCCTTCAATGCTTGAAATCGGAAGATCATTATCTAAACCTTATACATAATCTCTCTGTCAAAGCACTAGCAAACAAGCATTTCCCTGTGGGCAAGTTTTTAAAGCAATCCTGGGACCTTTGTATGAACAATCCAAGTCTAGACAAATAAAATGCCCTGACTGAAGATCTTTCATATCTTCTTGCTTCATCTTACTGCTACTGCTTTTTTTGTGGCTGAAGATAGTCCATTGAGCTGGGGTTTTCATTAATACAGATTTTTCTGTTTGATTTCAGGTCTTATCAACATTCCTGCTGTGGCCTTTGGCATATTCTCTGGGGGACTGATCATGAAAAAATTCAGAATCAATGTTTTAGGGGCTGCAAAACTCTCCCTGGGATCATCTTTCTTTGGTTACCTTTTGCTCCTCTCATTATTTGCAATGGGCTGTGAGAACTCAGATGTGGCTGGACTGACTGTGTCGTACCACGGGTATGCTGGGAAGGGCACACTTCAGCATAAAATACTATTGCAATCCAAACTCCTCCTTCATTTTATTCCACAAAGTATATATTGTTGAAAAGAGAATGACTGACCTAAATATGCTTCCCAGAAATTTGATTCAAAGTGGTGGAAACCACTCCATCTATTCCAGCAGGCATTGTGTCAGAACACTTTCATGATTGTTGCCTTCAGCCCAGAGGCATTTATGCCACAAGTGCAGACTATTTTTCTCATTACTTTTTAATCATTATTGCCATGGGACCCATCCTTTGAGCCTAGAGATTTCTGGAAATGTGAGGAGCTCAGTAAGGGGGGGTGAGATTCAATTAATTGTGCCTTGCCTCTGCGTGCTGTTGAACAACTCATGGCATTTAATAGTCTCTGAACCCAAAACTTAAAGATTCATGGATTAACTGTGAGTTAGCCATGATGTTAACTGTGAGGTGCACCTGAGGCTAGCACTTTCACCTTTTGGTCACCTTTGCCCTTGCTATTACTTTGCTCACTTCTGGGGAGGAGTTTCCAGCACCAACTCCACGGCAACCCCTGGACCTGCTCCACTGGTGACTTCAGCAGCAGCTGGCTGAAGTTGGCAGATAGCTGTCGTGCAAGGTATCAGACCCGCAGTTTGGATGAATCCCATTCTGATAATTTCCTCACTTAACTTCTACAGCGGCCATTTCCCATGAGTAACTCACTCCCCTCTTTGCCACTGGAGTAATGAAACTTTTTTGCCCAGTTTTGTTAAAACTGCATCAAACCTTAGATGATTAAAATCTTAGAAAATCTGAGAAAATGCGTGGATAGAAATTTTTAGCTGTCCTCCTTAATAAAGTAGCCACTATCTCACAGTAGGTGGTGTGACATTGTGAAAACCTTTTGATAACAGAGAAATAAAAATTTACACTGCTGCATGGATGTGAAGAGACAACACCTTAATGTACTACGGACAGAAGGTCTGGCCAGGTGTGCCTGGCAGAGACCATAATCCATGATTTGATAATGATTTCTTCCACATCTGCTAGAAAACATCGTTGTAGTTTCTTTTTTTCCCCAGAACTAAATGGATGACTGAATACGAGCAAGGCCTGTTTTCAGAGTGCAACTCAGGCTGCGCATGTTCCAAGAATGACTGGGACCCCATCTGTGGAGAAAATGGAGTTACCTACATTTCTGCTTGTCTCGCCGGCTGTCAGGCATCCAATGGCAGTGGTAAAAACACTGTAAGACAATTTTTTGTTTCCATATGTGATGTGGTAGTTTTCCTAATGCAACCAGATCTGTCAGAGTAAATGGATTAAAATTGAGTGTGGCATGTCCTCTCCAGACCTAAACTCCTCAGGTTTTTTTATCAATCTGCCACCCACATTTAAAACTTTCTCAATTACTGTTTCCAGCAGAAATCCCAAGCAGAGAATGTAGGAGGGTTTTTTTTTTAGCTGTTGGCTACTAAAATTGTTTTTAAAAATTCTACTAAATAAATTCATCAACAGTAGATACTTTCTGTATAAAGTTCTCCTTCAATGAATAAGCCTTTTCCTTTTGCAAAACATCTTCCAGTTTGGATTTAAACTTTTGTCTACCCAGAAAAGCATGACATTCAGTTCCTGAACATCCACTTCTCTGCTGTTTAGGTCATCATACCCTTTTGCCTGCTGTCTTCCAGGTATTTTTTAACTGCAGCTGTGTTGGAACCTTGGAATCTCCTTCACGAAGTTCATCAGCTGTGGTGGGACCATGTCAAAAAGGAAATGAGTGTCCAAAAATGTTTCTGTATTTTCTAGTAATATCAGTTATCACTTCATACACTTTGTCAGTAGGTGGCACACCTGGATACATACTGCTTCTAAGGTAAGAAATAATTTCTGCTAACATTGCCAAATGTTTTCAAGGTGTTTTGACATGTATAACTGGGTCTCCCTCCCCACCCCCCCCACCCCCCCCCCCCAGTATTGTGAAATGTTTTCAGTTATGTAAGGTGGCTTTTAAAATATATTTTTTACTATTGAAAAGCATCCTCATAATTTGACAATGAGCTTTCTATCACTGAAGGAGCAATGTGCATATGATTATCTCTACCAGCAATACCTTTCTGGTTTTAAACACGATATAGGCAGCCCAGCTGCAATTTATATCAAATTCCACTTCCCTTAATGCCTTATACATTACCAGAGTGATGTTAAATGGCTTCTATGCAAATGGAGATTAGCTCTGCATGTGCCAATCTGTGTGCATGTATGCTTATTGATAGCCAGTTTTTCTCACTTGCTCTGGATACAGATGTAGAGCTACACAGAGATGATCTCACCCAAACCCTCTATATGCACTCAACTCTTCTACTCTAGCCCATTTTATTATTCCATATAATTGTTCTGTCTCAAATATCTCTCTTCAAAACAAAGATAGATTTAGCATGATACAGTTTGTTTTTTTCTGTCGCAACAATCTCAGGTTTATTAAATGCTTGTCCCAAGGGATTGTTCCAATACGTATTTAACTGCTGGAACTCTTTGTTCATCACTGAGTGTAAGCTTTTAAGCTAATTTTAGAAAGTGCAAAAGGAATATAATACTTCCAGCGATTAATCTGGATTTTTGTCAGCTTCTTGCAACTTTTGGATTCTAAACGCTGCTCTGCTCTGTTTTGGGAAGCTTTCTTTCTCAGTTCCTCTTTCCAAATTATTTCCAGATGGGTACGTTGTACTTCTCAACCAAAACAATGGTAAATGCAGTTTAACTAATCTTTATCATTGTTGTGTTTTCTTAGCCCAAAATTCTCTTTGGTTTTGAATGATATTTTCTGGAACAGGTCCTGTCTCATTGCCAGTGTCTTCATATCACATGGAAAAAGCCAGTGCTAGAGCTGGCTGCATATAGGCTGTATGGAAAAAATGTAAACAAAGAAATGTAACTTGATCTATGGTTCCAGGACAGACCTTGAACCAGAATTAATATTCACAAAGACTTTGAGAAATGGTTGATGTGAGGATCCTTCTCCACTGCCCTCCACAAACACTACCAGTGAGGAATATGTCTTAAATTATATAAGCTGTGTAGCTTTCCCCATCCTCCTTGCAGTACCACCAGTGAGTACTGGAAAAAACCCATGGCGTCCCTCTCCCCACTCACTCACCTCTCTCTCTCTCCAAGGAGTCACTCCAAGAAGAACAATCATATTATAATCCATTTTTGACATTTCTTACTGAAGCTTATGCATCACTGAAACTCCATTCACCAAGAGAAGGATGATTCACGATTTGAGAGCTTGTAGCAAAGCCTTCAGGATTTCCACCAAATTGCTCTCTGTGGTTGTTTCTGATGCAGGGAGAAATTTTTGCTGTATAAATATGGGCATAGGGCTATGCAAGGATATAGTTTCCTTCCCCTCTCCCTCCACATGATGTCCCCTTTCTATCTATAAAATATATGATAGAAAATGTATAAATACAATACCACACAGGACCTGGAAACCATCATTGCCATGCTCAACCTTCTGCTTTTCATCTTGTCTCCACTGCAGAAGTGTCTGGGAGGAGATGATCATAGCTGAATACCTACAAGGTTAAATTACAGAGTTGCCTGCACTTCTCAACCCTAAGATCTTGATCTCAGGGCAGTTAATGTTTAATGGATTTATTTAGAAAAGCTTAAAGAGGTTTTCAATAATGATACTAAAACATTTTATTATATGAAATTAGGCAATCAGCCTTACTGGTTCTGCTTCAGAGCTTTTATTTCTGTTGAGAATCATTTTACTTTGAGAGCCATTTAATTGAAAATGAGAAGTTATGTGTTTTTCTGATGGATTGAAGGCACCCAGATTTGATGTGCAGCTAACTAAAACATGTTTCAGTAAGTTCAGTCCTTTTTTTTTTTTTTTCTCTACAAATGACTTGTGGGCACAATTCCACTTTAAGCTCATGCTTGCTCTTCTGAAATCCATCACTGACTGACTGTCACTGAAAATCTGTCTGAACTGAACATGTGCTTCTGTTCCCAGAAAGAAAATAAATGCTCTTTGAAAACAAATAGTCCCAAGGTCAAGTTGCAGACTTCATTAAGTATTTTTTTTCCAATTATCTTTTCTTTTTCAGTTATTCAGTATCCAAACAGCTTTGATAAGATTCCAACACTTAAGCAAGCTGATGTTTTCAGATGAGTAGATATTGTTGCACCTGCCATGGAGCACAAGTACAGCCAAATCCTTAAAAGCCTGTAAGATTTAGTGACATTTATTTCAAGGGTTTACACAACTGAAATAATTGAAATATGCCTACATCTAGTGACCAAGTCACTTGCTGAAATGTCTTTTTAGTGGTATTAGACTAATTACAATTGCCAAGGAACTGGGGAAAGCCCTGAAGTTTTGGAGAAAAACTGCAATTCAGATAGCTGTTGTTCAAGCACAAGCTATTAATAGCAGGTGATTAGGCAGTGAAAAGGAATTCTCAGATCTCCCTGAGAGGTTTGGCTCTCACTCAGGATCTAAAAGAACTTGTGTTTCCATACAAAGACAGTACAAATGCTCAGACATTTTTTTTTCCATGAGAAAGAGGTTTTTTGCAGGATATAAATCCTATAAAACACATAATAAATATCCAGTCATTGGGTTTATTTTCTATTTTTTGCTTTCTATGCCCTCACATTGGTTAAAAGCAGTTCTAGGCTAAAGCTTGTTGGTGTAGCATGTATCTGATAGAATGGAAAAACACTGTTCTTCCAGCTCAAAATCATAGTACATTTGTGCCTGCATAGATGGAAGTGCCTGTATAAGCCACAGTATAACAGACTGTATGATAATAATCCATGATCAGGGCATTAGAGAATAAAGTGCTCAGATTACAAAATGAGATGCACACAACAATTTTTGGCCATGGTACTTTGGTGTTGTTTCCCATATATGTCTTTCACATCCTTTTCCATTTTCACTAAATTAAGGGAAGATGAGCTGGGTATCATTTACAATATGGGTTCTTAATGCTGTTCTGGTAGCAGCATTGGGAAATAATAAAATATCTCTGGTGGGGAACAAAAGAGCTAGTTCTTCAATGTCTTCATTATTTTTTAATAAGTATTCCTGATTGCATTAATTTCTGCAGAATCTAGGTCCATCCTAGTTCAGAGCACATAGACTGGCCCTCCAAAGTGCTATATATATCTATAGTGATAACTGAATTTCAGCCCATTGTTTTTCTTTTTATATTAAATAGAATGACTGTGACAACAGGGAGTTTTATCAATTACCATAATGATGCACATGTGTTACTCACCCCACATATCAACCATGTCCCAGTTTAATCATGTGACTGGGACCACTCACATGATAATGTAAAGCAAGCACTTGGGTTCTTGCTGGATTGAGTACTGCAGTAGGCACTCTGGCATATGCTGGGTGAAACATCACCCCTGGGCAACTGCTGAGGTTAGGAGCAGAGGAGTCCTACTAATTTGAGTGGCTCCATATGCACACTGCTGCTCGCATGGATGTGAAAGGTAACTGTTCCCCTGTCCACCACCTCCAGCCTCCTAGAAGAGCCAGGATGATGACCCAAGGCTGGAGCAGGGCTGATCTGAAGCCAGAAGGACTGATGCTTGTGGTGGCCCCCACTGCAAGCTCACCAATGTCCAAATGCAAACGATCTGTTCTGTCAGAGGGTGGCTTGGAGGATTTACCTTTACAAGAGCTGTGATCCTAATCACAGCTATATAGTACAATGAAAATCAAGTGCCTAGATTCCTTGTACTAGCCTGGGTCATGATCCACAGTTTGGGAGAATGTTTAACTGAATAAGACTATCCAATGCTGAATGATTTCCCAACCAATTTTCTTGTCCTGTGTTAGCAACTCCTAAATGCTGGTATTATCTGAAAATATACCACCTTCTTAAAATGTGATATTGAATATAGATGTTCAGAATTCCTAGGTACTGTTCTGATTTTATCACATTATTTACATATTTCTGTAATTCTGTTAAAGTCAGTGTCAGTAAGGAGGAAAAAGACGCATTTCTTTCCTTCCTCTTGCTTTCTATTTGTGTTCAGATTATGCACATTCAGTTCTTTATTTCTATTTAACACTTTTTTTATTATTATTATTATCTTTAGATGTATTAAGCCACACTTGAAATCATTTGCACTTGGTGTCTATACTCTGGCAATAAGAGTACTTGGTAAGTCAAGTTGTACTCTTGGATCTATTTTAATAGACTCCTCACTAATCCTTTATCCCAGATTTAAACTTTGATTGTTGGAAAGAACACTGTCTAACTGACAAGTTAATTTTACATGATTTAAAAAAAAAAAAAAAAAAACAAAACAAAACAAAACAAAACAAAAAAAACCCAACCAAACAAAAACAAACAAACAAACAAACAAACAAACAAAAAGCACCTAGGAAAAATGTTGGGTAAAGGAAACAGCTTTGCATTTCATAAATAATGTAACTGTGTCTTAGGTATAATAAAAATATACGTGGTTAATGTCCATAGAGGTGACAGATGATCCTTCAGACTATGAAGCTACATCAAAATGACTTGTCTCTCCTTATTCAACAACAAGCATAATAGAACAGTCATGGCTCAGAATTTGTGATCATTTTTCAGGCATATTTTCATTAGTTTCTAAGGGAATGAATCTAAGTACAAGTGTGCCTGAGAGCTGGGTTTACTGCAGTCTTGTGGTAGAGCCACCTATAAGCTTTCTCTAAAATCAAGGGTACCATGAGATGCCAATGAACTAGAAACTCTAAAATCCTCTACATCTTCATAGAAAAGGTAATAATGAGCAAGAAGCAAGTCACTTATTCAAATAGAGCAGACTTAAATGAGCTGGATGGGGCAGAGGAAATGACATCAAAACAAGCTGTTGGCTGCTTTCTCACATCTTTGCAGGCTAGGATTTTCTCTCCAGGCTTACTGTCTTCTCCAGCAACCATGGGTGGCTCCCCAGGATGCACAGAGTTCACGATGTCCCCATTAGCACCTGAAGAAAGGGGTTTCCTTTCCATCACCCGCAAGCATTGCAGTAGGTTTGCCCCTGACACAGAAAGATCTGAGGATACTTGCATCACAGTTGCAGCCTCACTGCAAGCTCCTAGCCCTGCTGTCTCCCTCCCCTCTCACCCTCCCACTAATCAACACACAGGACACTTCTCACCCCCAAGCTGAACACGTTCAATCATTCTCAAGAAAGGACAATTATCTCCTCCAATTTTTTTTTTTTTTTTTTTTTTTTTTTACCCTTTCCCAGAGGGATCCTGCAGGGCAAGGAAATCAAGCTATGGCCAACACTCCTTCCGCTGACTTCCACTGGGTTTTTGATGTTCAGCTGTGTTTCCTCCCCACCCTGATTCCCCACAGGGAGGAAAGGGCGGTGCGTGCCTGGCCAACACAAGGCACGAACCAGCAAACAGTGCGGAAGTGTTATTGCTGTTCAAACTCATTACTTAATGTTCTACATGAATGTGTCCCTAGATCAGAGCTGATCCCCCTGGAAAGTAACCTTCTTGTCTCTATTTATTTGTTAAATAAACCCAGCGGGAATTCCAGCCCCGGTGTATTTTGGAGTGGCCATAGATACCACTTGCCTGAAATGGGGAAGCAAAAGATGTGGAGGAAGAGGAGCCTGCAGACTCTACAACTCCAGTGCACTCAGGTAACAACTCTTCTCCATTCATTCTTTAATCTGTGTTCTTTAAGTATATCTACACCTGACAATGATAAAAAAATTTCTGTCAGAAAATTTGAGTGAAAGATTTGATGCTAAATGAGTTTGACTAGCAATATTAACAATAATGCTAAGCTTTAACATTGTCTTTCAGATTAGTCTCTTTTTTCCAGGGGGTAATCTTATTTCAATATGAGTTGGAAATATTTAAGTCACTTAATTTTCCATGCCAAAAAATGTTCAGTTAAAACCTTGATTTTATGCTAAATCTTCCTCCATTTTTTAAAAACTCTGCTGCAACAGTGTGTGTGTAAATAAATAAGTAAGTAAACAAGTAAAAGGACTGTTAAACCTCATCATTGCTCCATGTTGGAGCTGGACCACAAAAATGAAGGGAAGGATGCCACAAAGCACTCTCAGCTTATGTAGAAGCTTAAGCACAGTGTTGTCTTTATCAATTTATTGCTAGAGAGGAGTAATTATCTGAACTCCATTCATGAAAGGCATTACCAGAAATGGAGAATGGAATAACAATGGTAAAAGGAAAATGAGAGAACAGATTTCCCTTGCCCCCACCTTCAGGAAAAAACATGAGAGGAGGGTACAACTTGTTTTGAAAATTTGAAGAAAAGAACAAAAGTTCAGTCAGGACTTATTACTAATAAAGCATAATGATGTTTTTGTTGCCGCGTTGTAGTTCCTGTCATTATGCCTGTAAAGCAAATATCCCATCAAATGATCTTGGTATCACTGGTGCTGTTTATGAGGCAACCAAAAAAATGGATTAATTGCCCTGGAAATATTAGGGTTTTTATCACTGAAGCAGATTGGGGTGCTGGAGGTCAGTCAATGCCTGGGATGCTTTCTCAGCCACAGACTACACAATAGCTGACCTGGGTGAGCTGGCAAACTCTCATCTCCAGGGTCATCAGCTTGCTTGAAGAGCTTATTCAGCTTTACCACATGAAAATGTGTCCTTGATGTCTTCTAGTCATATGTTGCCTTTGAAATGGGCTCTGATCAATCATTTCTCTCTCAGGTATGTGTACCTGGGACTGACTTTGGTGTTGGGCATGGTGTCCATTTTCTTCAGTGTTGCTGTCCTTTGGGTTCTCCGGAAAAGGTCTTCACCACAAGACGAGACCCCCTCAGCCAACGGGGAGAGAGGCACCTGTGGGACAAAGAGCAGGAAAGATAATTTTGTCAATAGTGACCATTTAATTCAGACAACTTACTGGCCAGAAAAGGAGACTAGACTTTAGGAAGACCTAGGTCTCCACTGTGACTCTACCCAGTGAGTGGTGTTCCAGGCAAAAATTCATCATCAGTGAAGTGGTATCTTAGTATCCACCCTGAAAACATTCACCTTCGTGTAATTTTCAGTATAAACACCAAAAGCAAAGACAACCATTTTAGCACATGTACAGCTCTGAAGACACTGCTCATCATCTGTCCTGCTGAGTCAGTGCCATTCAGGTGAGGGGATCTGTTACGGCTGGGGAGGTGCAGCTTGCTCCCTTGCCAAGAAGCCAGTTTTATGGCTTCTCCTCATCTCCATTCTCCTTCGTCAAGATGCGACAGCCACTGCTGCCCCTCGGCTTCCTTCTGTGCAGCGTGGGGCAGGAGGAAGGTGGTTTGCTGGAAGGACAAATCAGCTACAGGCTCTGGGCATCTCATAAATTCATCCCATAACACTTAGGACATCAAATGTTGTGGTTAGGAATTCTTTTTCAAGTAGCTCTGTTACAGCACAACAATAACAGCAATAAAAGTTGTCATTGCAGTCGGAGAGACCACAAGAGTATCATCCAGAGGAAACTAGAATAAAAATAGAGCTTTTCTTAGGTTTTCAGCATTTGCTTGCTTCTTGCTAGTACTCAGTGTACTGAATAATTCCATGCATTTTATTCAATGTAATAACACCATGATAAAAGATACATATGATTTATTTTTTAAAAAGCTATGGCAAGACAGCTTGGGAACAATAAAATTAATTCAAAGACCAGGTGATCTGGGGCTTTTCCTTCTAATTTATTATATTTTCTAGATGAAGTTAAGACATGTATCAGAGTGTCCCTTTATATATTATTTTTGCAGTTTGACAATACATGATATTAAATAAATTTGGGGTGAGGAGTACAATGGGGAGCTGTTTAACATGGAACAAAATCTCAAGGACACTTGAACTGAGAAAGATAGAGACGGCACCACTACAAATGATGTCCTTTAAAGCAACTAGAATTTTAGAGCTCATGATGAAAGGTAGGCTTCGCCCTTGATTGTAATATTGGCAAAACAATGGCATATCACAACACTTGCATCTCAACAGTGACTGTGGGTACCCTGCTACTGAGCTGAGCTGGCAGGTCAGAGGCAGATGTAGAGCCTCTTCTGTGGGATGCATGAGGAGGGGCAGATATATAAGAATGGGATTTACTGGGCCTTATCAATGATAAGTGTTTACAGTGTGCCATTAGGGAACTACCTGATCTATTCAATAGGAATACCAAGAAGAAGGATGTTTCTTAAGCACCAAATATCTGCAGAAGGTAAAGATTTAAAGCCATCACTTGAGAAAATGCAGTTGTCAGAGGAAGGACCAATGCTACTCACCATTTGCCACATGGGTGAGTGTTTAAACAGTGGCCTGGAATATGAGAGACCCTGGTGACCTGTCCCAGCTCTTTGTACTCCCAGGTGAGTGTCAGAGGCTACAGGAGATGGGGTACTGGAGAGCTGTGGCTGTTCACTTTGCCTTGTATAACTGGATATTGAACTAAATAAACAAAATTAAAATAATTAGAAAGTTTGTGAATATGGGAATAACTGAAGCATTATAGCTAGTGTGAATCACAAAGATTGTCATTCCAGTCTCAGGTCTCATTCATACTATGTCATCATGGAAAAATGATAACACAAAAGAGAACTGTAAGTGGCATGGGAAGTGTTGTTAGGGATTAGCTATTCACGATCTCTTCCATTACGAGTACCAGGGAGCACCAAACCAAGATAGCAGAGGGGAAGTTCAAAGCAAGAGTTGGCTTTTCACACAATAGATGTGAGACTTGAGAAAGCTTCACAAAGAAATTTTGTATACATAGGTTCAAAGGGAGACAAGGTAGGTATGGAAAAGAAAATGCTGTGTGGGTCATTAGGTACCTCCTGGTTCTGCTCAAGAATTGTCTTGTAGTTTGAAACTAATTGGATATTGGGAGAGTAGTAGACATGTTATACATACTGCTGACTTTTGATTTCCCTAACCATCCTCCCTTGACTACTGCCTGTCAGGGCTTTGGGAGCACTGGTGGCCCTGACCTGCCTCCTCTGGAACCCACCTCTACCTCTACCCATGGGCCTCAGAGCCCCATTTCAGCTCCAGCCTGCACATGCTGTCCTGATCTGAGCCATTCTGGAGATCTTCATGTGCTGAGCCCTCTCCCTCACTCTTTCTGAACTATTGTCTGAGTTTCCAGGATTGTTCCTAGGGCCTGACTTCTTAACTTTCCTTTGGCTGATTGTCACTGGTCCAAGGCTGGTCCAAGACTTGACCATTGTTGTAAAAGATCTGCTCCAGTGTAACAAGGCAGATAAACAACTCAGTGAAGTTGCTTTATATATAATTCTAAGTATTCAATTACTTGAACCATAATATTTTTTTTTCAGTCCTTATATCTGAGATAATATCCCAAACCATGTGAAGGTGACGAGGTTTTGCCCTGGGGTTTTCACCTGAAGTATGCATGCTTTTCATTGTTGTTATGCTATGGTGCAGCACACATTTGGACTAGCTCCTACAAAGGTCTAAGTCCTCTTACCTGCCAATGACTTGGACACCTTCAGTTCTGTGTCTAAAATAAAAACTCCAAACCAAGCTGCTGATTAAGACTCAATATAAAGAGAAGCTGTAAAATCAGCATTAAAGACTACCCTTTGTATTTTAAATAGAAAAATAAGAAATATCATTAGAATAGCACATCCTGGTCTACTTTTCCACAGATAGATACATGATGCAAATCAATAACAAAATTATCAATGAGTTCTTATGAAAGACTGAGCAGTGGAAAGAACAAGTCACAGACACTAGCTAAGATGGCGACATCAGATCAGCTTGTCAGCTTGCTTTTCTTTCTTGTTAGCTGTGCAGCAACAAGCTGAAACTAGATGTACTGAAACAGGAGCACCAAGAAACCTTTTTCGTTATTGTGAAGGTTTTTCACTTTCTAAGGATTCCTGTAGTAGCTTAACATCTGTTTAGTTGTAGACCATCCCTTTTAGTTAGTTCGTTAGCTAAGAGTTAAATTTTAAAATACATTGATTTTCTTTATTTAGGGATTAGTGCCCCGAGAATAAAAAGGGCTCTAATCAAAGCTGTCTACTGCAGTTGGCCCCTGCCTGGCCGACTGCTCCCTGCTACTGCAGGCTCACCCCTTGCAAACTGGTGCCTTGGCAGCCACTTCTGGTGGGAGTCTGCTGCCACCCTCTGCCTGGAGGAGTCTGCAACCAGCTCCTGAGGTAAAGGTGATTCTTAGTGTGGCTTTTGCAAGGATTGTTTTTATTCTCAGGAGTAATCAGCAATTACCGATTTCTCAGTGTTCTCATTAAGGGGATTTTTACTACCATAATTCATTTTTTTCTCATGAGTGTAAATTACAGTCATATGGGAGGGCTTGGATGAAAAAAAAAGGATTAGATCTGTCTTTTTTCAGATGTGAGGCCATAGTCTTTGATTTGACTTCAGTAGTTTTTCTTTTCCCATTCTAGTACTTTTGGTCAACAGCTCTTGGTTCAAAAAGTCAACTTTGAATGTGAATGCTTCGACAGACAGCTTGGATAACAGCAGTCTGAATATAGAAAAATTCTTCTCAGATATACAGAATGAAAAGTATAAAGGATATTTTAATTCCTTAAAAGTTATAAATTAATGGTATATACAGGACTGGAAAAAAAATGGTGAGAAATTGCTGTGTATTCATGTGTTAGAATGAGGAAGCCAAAGGAATACTGTTTCCCCTTTTACTATATGAAAAAGAAAGTGTCATTTTTTTTACAGGTTCTACTGCTTCCAAATTACAGAATACATTTAGCTCTATGCCTTTTCATATTTTTAGGATCAAAAGGCAAAAAAAGTTTGGGTAAGTCTGATAATACATCAGAAGACAACCTGAAAATGAAACTTTAGGAACACAAGGCTCCATCAAAAAATTATAAAACAAGAGGGGAAAAGGAATCAGTAAAATACTAAGAGAGGTTTATGGAAGATTATGGAACAAGTTATCCTTTAAGCCATTATTAGGCACACAATGGACTGGTGATTGGGAACAGCCAGCATGGATTTATCAAGGGCAACCAGCTGACCAAGCTAGTTGCCTTCTACAATGGGATGACTGGTCTGGTGGACAAGGGCGGAGCAGTACATGTTGTTTACTGGGATTTTAGCAAGACTTTTGGCACAGTCTCTCTTATTATCCTGGTAGCCAAACAGGTGAGATATAATCTACCCACTATAGGGTGGGTAGAAAACTAGAAGATCTGAAATTGTGATCAGCAGTTCAAAGATCTGCAGTTCAAAGATCAGCAGCTGGTGGCCAGTTGCTAGTGATGTTCCTCAGCAGTCAATACCAGGCCTGATAATGGTCAATAACTTCAATAATGGTTTGGAGAATAGGACTGGATCTACTCTCAGCCAGTTCATGTATGACACCAAACTGAGGAAAGGAGCAGTTCATGTGCTGGAGGGCAGAATGGCAGAGGCAGTTTGATGAGGATGGAGAAAGGCAGACAGAAACTCATTAGGTTCAGCAAAGGAAAATGCAAAGCCCTGCACCTGGGATAGAATTAATCTATCCAGAGAATATGTCAAAGGAGTCAACTAGACAGAAATCAGCTTTGCACAAAAGGACTTTTGTGTCCTGGTGGACGGTGAGTTAAACATGAGACAGTACTGCACCTTTGAGCCTACAAGGCTAACTGCATATTAAACTACAGTTATTAAAGACCAGAAGATCTGAAAAAGTGGTTCTTTCCCTCTGTTCAGTACTTATCAGGCTGCATTTGTAATGTTGTGTCTGGTCTGAGGCTCTCCAGAACAAGATAGACATTGATAAACTGTATGAAGTTGAGCAAATGATGGCTCTTATTGCTTTCTTGAGCTATCTAATGGGTTCTTATACAGCAAACAACACCAGACCCTCCTCTGTGCACAGGTGATGTACAGCAAAAAGATGAGAGACAATAGACGCAAGTTGCAGCAAAGGATATCCGGATATACACACACACACACACATCTATGTATACAAGTGAGAGTAGTCAGACACTGGACCAGGTGCCAAGGAAGCCTGTGGAACCTCCTTCCTTGGAGATTTTAATCCATAACTCAATTTGATGAGACCTGAGCATCACCAACAAACTTTGAAGTTAATCCGTCTTTTAGTGCAGAGTATTGGACCAGATGAGCTCCAGAGTTTCCTTCCAGTCTAAATTACACTGTGATTTTAAGACTTTCTCTAAGCTTTTCTCTAAGATTGCTTTCTTTTGGAGGGTATCCCAAATTTTGATGAAGCCAACAGTTAAGACACATCTATTTTAGGTTTCTCAGCTAGGCACCAGTCTGTCTCTTCACTTTTCATTACTGTTATTAGATCTCCAAATATATTATGTGCGACATTCCAGCTTCACTTTTTGAAATAACAGTCAAGGCACACAGTTGGATCAAATGGTTATACACAGGAGAGTCTGGCTAGCATAGAGGTAAAAAAGAAGTATGAACCTGATAATGGCAAAATAGGAGTAGAATACAAAGTTAAATAGAAAGTTGCACTGTTGATGGCCAGTAACAGGAATTTCTGCTCCAGAGTAGGATCTCCTTAGGTGAAAATTTTTGAGAAGACCCTGAGTGTACCTATTAATTGTAGACAACTAAGAAACACCCTCAGAAAGATGCTTTTCTGAAAATGCTATATGTAATCTTAGAACATATCAGACAAGGCTAGACATAATGAATAGGTAATATTTCAAGATGTGGCACTGGAATATTGTGTACATTTTTAGCCATGTGGATTGATGAAATATGGATTCAGATAGAATGCACTGTAGCCAAGGGTTCCAAGGACGTGCTGCAGAATCAAGAGACCCTTCTTTTCAATAAATTATTAAACAGTATTAACTTGTTCACCCAGTAAAACAGGTTGAAAAACTGTGATCTCTTCATTTATGATCAAGGTTGAGTCTTAAATATCAGATCAAGAGGAAGAGCTTTTAAAGCTAAAGAACCCTGTCAGTTCAAAACCAGAACATAATTCGATCTCTGAGTGGTAAGCAGTGATGAGTGGCGTTCCTCAGGGGTCAGTGTTAGGACTGGTGTTGTTTAATATCTTTGTTGGCGACATGGACAGTGGGATTGAGTGCACCCTCAGCAAGCTGTGACACCAAGCTGTGTGGTGCTGTCGACATGTTGGAGGAAAGGGATGCCATCCAGGGAAATGTTGACAGGCCAGAGAGGTGGGACCATGTGAACCTCATGAAGTTCAGCAAGGCCAAGTGCAAGGCCCTGCACATGGGTTGGGGCAATCACAAGCACAAATACAGTCTGGGTGATGAGTGGATTGTGAACAGCACTGCAGAGAAGGACTTGGGGTATTGGTGGGTGGAAAACTGACTATGAGCCAACAATGTGCGCTCGCAGCCCAGAAAACCAACTGTGTTCTGGCTGCAAGAGAATTGTGGCCAGCAGGCCAAGGGAGAGTATTCTCCTCCTCTACTCTGCTCTCGTGAGACCCCATTTGGAGTACTGTGTTCAGTTCTGGGGCCCCCAACATAACAAGGATCTGGACCTGCTCGAGCAGGTCCAGAGGAGGCCACAAAGATGATCAAGGGGCTGTAGGACCTCTCCTATGAGGACAGGCTAAAAGAGTCGGAGTTGTTCAGCCTACAGAAGAAAACTTTGGGGAGACTTTACAGTGGCCTTCCAGTACTGAAAGGGGACCTGCAGGAAAGATAAGGAGGGGCTCTTTATCAGGGAATGTAGGGATAGGATGAGAGGTAGCAGTTTGAAACTGAAAGAAGGTAGACTTAGAATAGATATTAGGAAGAAACTCTCTACTGTGAGGGTGGTGAGGCACTGGGACAGGCTGCCTGGAGAAGCTGTGGCCGCCCCCTCCCTGGAAGGGTTCAAGGCCAGGTTGGATGAGCCTTTGAGCAACCTGATCTAGTAGAAGGTGTCCCTGCCCATGGCAGGAGGGTTGAAACTAGGTAATCTTTAAGCTCCATTTCAACCCAAACCATTCTGTGATTCCATGATTCTATGACCCTTTCAGTTCAAAATCAGAATATAATTTGATCGTGACTGGAAATTACAAGAAGGTTCTTATGCATCTTGCAATAGCCTAAGAAGTGGATGGAGTGGGAGGGAATGCAGTTCTTACAGATATCAAAGCAAGGCCTAGCCTTTTTGCAAAAGGTGATTTTGAGTTAGCAGGGCAGATTTGTGATCTAGATTCCTCCTGCATTCTTATTTTATAATTTTACTTATTCTTGCAGTTGAATTGGCCTGACGTATAGCTTTGGAGTGATTACTAGTTTCTTTAAGATGATGTCTCCTGTTCTAGGAAGCTAAAGGGAACAGTCCAGTTGAGAGTCAGAAAAATCATGAGCAGTGCAAGGTATCGCTGATAACAGTAATCAAGGCAAAATTTAATTAAGATCATCCAAAGGTCAGCGTTAATAAGTAAACTGTAATTGTTTATAGCAAGTAAAAAAATGGGCATGGTGACTGTGGTGACAGAGAAATGTGCACGAACTACAAAGAATGGCACATTTTGATGTAACATCCAGGCAGACAATAATCATAGTTCACATGCTTTAAGAATTACTTCTTTTTTAACTACAATCACTCTCAAGAATCAGGCATAATCCACAAGGACACAATCCAATAAAATACTCCTCAGGAAGCCAGTTTAGGTTTCCTTGAAATAGAGATGTAAGTAGGTAAAGGGCTGTTCCAAAGTATGAATAACCCCAATGTACTTTCACACTGGGTTTGCCTGAGTTGTTAATAGCACTGATCTATAAATCCAAACAGTCTTCTAAGCCGGAGTATTTCTTGAACACCCAGTTTGTTCAATATACCCAAGGCATTATATTTTCTCTTCCTGCAAGTCCTTGGCTGGCTCTAGCAGATCTTAGCTGAAAGGACTTTAGTCATAGGCTATGAAAATAAAATTTCATACCAAAATATGTTTTAGGTATTAGTAACCAAGGAACACTTCTAAAGTTAGGACACCCCATTTTTAAATGCCAGGAAGGTATGAACTATTATAATCTTGACAAGCTCAGGAAAAAAGCATTTCACAAGAGTGTATGGAAGGCACATACTTGCACGTTTTCTACCTAATTAATTTTTGACTATTGTGGAGAAACATGTGTTTTGGGACCTTTACCAGAGGGCAGAACTGGGAGGAGACAAGATTAAAACTGCCTAAACCATAGTTTGTGTTAGAAGTTAATGATTCTTCTACAAAGTATCGGCACAGACTTGCTTAAGGAGACAATACTGACTTTTGAGCATTTGTGTGGTAGTATAACTGCTGTGGATACAGAATCTAGGTAGGAACCTCTTTAATATTCATTTGTCTTAACCTTAAAATGTTGCCATTTGGTGTTTGCAGCTAATGAAGATTACCTGTGTGGTACTAGTTGCATTTCCTTTAACCAGAACAGCAGTAACATTCCTGCTGTAAATGTTAATGCTTTAATGATGGCATCATACATTTGTGTATGATAAACAGTAAGCATCATATGTCATGAGCAATGCAAGCAGCATTTAGACCTGTACAGCACTGTGATACTAATTTTTCATATTACATTATCTTAAAAGGTCTTATTATGATTCCTTCATGTATTTAAAAATCAATAAGACAATTGGATTAACACTGCAATTAGTGTAAATCAATACAGTTCCATAAACTACTGGGTGAAATCTAGCTCTTGATTTGTGATATGGTAATCTATTGGGTGCTGGTATAGCCCCTGAGAGTACAACTGCAGTGAGAAACAGCCCAAGGACTTACACTATCTGTGTTGGATCCTGAAAATTCCTCAAACGTCACTGTATTTTTCTTTCATAAGAATCTACAAAAACTGTAGCAAACTATTTTCTTGACCTTTGTAAACTAATTACCGGTTACTCATGTTAAGATGTTTAAATTAGTGCTCTTATTCATTATAATTTGTGTATCATTAGGGTGTAAAAAACCAAGCTTGAACTTTTTAATGTTCATTAAGGAATAAATCTACCTAACAGGCACAGAGTTAGGCCATGGCTCTGAAACACTGAAGAAGTCTGCGACTGTCCTTTCTAAGACCGGTTGCTCTACTCTGGAACTGACTCACAAAGTGCCACATGCTTCCCATGATGCTGTGCAAGCTCTCAGATCCCACCAGCACAAATGATCCACACTGTTTATTAGTTAAGACCCTTGATTTTCACCTACCCAAAGTGTTTCTCAGAAGAGACTGTACTGAGCACAAGACCAAACAAGGGTAACTAGCCTTTTGTCAAATGCTCCCAGGGTATGATGCAAAAGTGAACTGTAGGGGTGTTTGCTTTTATTCTCACAGTATGGATTGGCAGGTTTTGGTGAGGTTTTTTTCCTTATGCTTGTTTTGGGGAATTCTATTGGACATGGAAAAAAACACTAGTGAAACAAATCTAAAATAATAACTTCATCAATACTCAAAACCATCAGGTTCAACAGCTAATGTATGCTGACATCAACTGTGAATCGACCTTTTACTTTTTTTTCTAATCTTGCTGTGGCATGGTATTTCCCCAGCCCTTATCTCTTCTATCTCCAGCAGATTTCCATGTAGGTCACGGTCAACTGAGGATGGGAGGACATGCTGCCAGCAGCTCCAACTGTTGATGGTTGCACATAGCTTGCTGTAGCATTTCTCCAGCACAGGTTACAGTTTTTTTCTTCCTTCCTCCCCCATCCCACGCTTCCCCAGCAAAAGTATCACCATCTTCAGTAGCACCTTTTCAAAACAATGATAAAACACCTGTCATTCACCACTGACAAGAGTAGGTCATCCCTGCCTGAGAGTCCTTCCCGCAGGTCTCAGGAGGAGCTCAACACTGACAGTGCTGAGCCAACTAACTACCACTTGCTAGATGCCTTCACACATTCCTGCATGCATCAAGCAGCTTTTGCCCCTAGAAGAGGAATTTTACTTTATTTTTCCTCTCTTTTTTTTTTTTTAATCCTTTATTTTACCTGGTACCGTAACCTCTGTCTCTGGATGCCTTTTTCACTCTTCACCCCTAAATGCTTGACCCACTCTTTGATACTTATTGCTCTCGCTTCCAATTTCACTGTACTCCCTTCTTGTGCCTTCACAGTCTTTCTCTGAAACACTTAATGGGATAGCTTGTTAATATCTAAGCTTTTTCAGTGACATGTATAGATACCTAACCTAACTGCTTTCCTATTTTCTCTACTTTGCCTCTTATTTCTATCTTCATCTTTCTCTGCCTTAACTCATTCTCTCCTTAAATTCAGATTCTAAGTTATGTTGTAGCTTCCTAAAAAAGCCACTTCACATTGTGAATTGCAATGACATGCTACCCCAGTATCTTACTGTAGTCCTTAATAACAGGGAGAAGCTAATCTCTTCATATTACACAAGGACAGATAAATTTCAGAAGACCAGATGCTTAAAAGTATTTGTGTACTAACTTTTCCATAGTACTAAGAATCTCATTTCACATACATTTCTGTTAATAGTTGTACAAACGTGAGGAAATCGTTTTGTCTACTTCTTATTCCTATCTGATAAGTCAAGGGGAAGGAAAAGACATTTTTCATCCAGATATGTGTTCTGACCCAGACTTACAGCACAGCCACAGATGCAGTGGTATTCACATAAGTGAAGTGCAGGAAGCAGGTATGAGCAGTGGGAAAGGTAAGGAGGAGTTCATGTCAGCAGTAGTACTTAAGGACATGCTCATGAAATTAAGCCCAAGAAATACTTAAATTGTTGCAATCTCTGCTTCATTATTTGTCTTAAATGTTCATAGTTACTAACCCTCTTCCATCTGAGCGAAGAAAAATGTTCTTCACCATCATTCATTAGAGCAATGCCTACCTCTTAAATCTTCTGACAAGTGTTACTCTGCAATATGGCCTATAGCAGATCAATTTGCAATTGCAGATGGACTTTTTCCAACATTGGAAAAGTTCATTCAACTTTTTTCAGGCATTCAAGCATAGAAAAGCTCTCTGTGTAAGATTTCCCCCCTCTCCCTCGTCACCTTTTTCTCAAATGAGGAGACTACTGTGAAAGGTGAAATAAATCAGTTCCTGTGAACCATGATTTCAGAGTTCTGACAGGATCATTGGTTTCAATACTTCTATCTCCCCTGTGTGTCAAGAACTGCCAATCTGAAGAAGGTTTATTTCAAGTGACCCATTTTTTCTGAGGGGCTCTGAAGTGGAATCTGGATCTTCCTTCAGAAATCTGTTTTGTTTATAGTCAGAGTTGCACAAATGGGCAAGTGTTTTAATTCTTTAAATAAACTTTGCAAAGAGATACATAGACTTCCCTGACAGCTTTTCACTGAAGTATTCTTATTAATTGCTTACCTATCTCTCAGAAATGGAGAAAATAAGTGAAATATTGTACTATTCATTGCAATAAAACCAAATGCAACTTAATCATGAAACAAGGCTTTCAACAATAATAAAAAAAAAAAGTTATATCAAATAAGGGGAAAGACTTGTCCTCTATGGCTACAGGGTGTGCTCTTACCAGGGGAACTGAAGCAGTTCTGCTGAACTGCTGAGTTGCAGATGATTTCATGCATCAGGGGATACAGACAGCCCTCTGCAAACGGAAGCGGATTAGGTATACCTTGTATGCTATTGCAAGAAGAAAAAAAAACATATAATCTCCTTATAGAAGGTCAGGTAGCTAAAATAGTCAATTCTTTTGTCATTAAGAATTGTTTCCAACAGGCCAATGTGAAGGAATAAGTTGGCACAGTGTTACTATGGAGATCTTACCAAAATGATGATTGAGTCCTACGCCACGTGGCCTGCAAACTCAGAGCTTCACTAGGACTCCCTGTGCTTCAGCACTGCTGCTTTGTTGACCCTTGTAGTTTACTTTCGGAGAGAGATTTTAGAAATTGTCTTTTTACCATTAAATGTCATTCTAGACTGAAAAAAAGAAGGAGAGGAGTGAGGAGCGGTGGGGAGACTGAAGACCATTTCACTTGGAAAGAAAGATGTCAAAACAAGATACTTCAGAATTTAAACAAATATACACTTTGAAACACCCAAGTCATTAAGTCAAATCCTTTCTAATGAAAAGATTCAGTTTTAACATCTCATCATTTTCCTGTGACTACTGTTTTGTCAGAAATGTCCTTAAACAACTCTATTTTGGCATATTTGCTTTTGTATTTATTGTTTTCTCTTGGGTTCAGATCACTCACTAAAGAAATCAACCATGACAGTGGAAACCGAATCCAGCAATCTTGATGACTCAAATCAGGAAGCAGAACCAGTCCAGCTTTTGGATTATCAAGCAAACAAAAATCTACCGGTCAAAAAGAAGACTTCCTGTTGCACTGGCTTGAAGGTTTGCTGTCTTATCAATATCACCACAAATTACTGTTTTCATATGTTAAGAAATGTTGTTCAAGTTAAGACATGACCAATTACTTCATTCCTGTTCCCTCTGTCTTTTCTAGAAATGGATACTCACTGAAGGTACAGGGAAGGGTTGTATCTTGTCTTTGTCCTAAAGTAAAAAAAAAAAAATAAAAAATCCTTATTTAACATATTTACTCTCAAGTTACTCATAGCTAAATTACAGTTTTGGTCATTGGAGAGAGGTAGCAACTTCCAGTGGAAGACCTGAAGCATCCTAAAATAGGTGGTATGATAGAGTGTTGTCTGGAGGTTGCTATCACTACCCATTCTTGTAGAGCCAAAATACAGTGAGGTAAATTGTATTCCAGGACTTTTATGTAGTCCGAGACTGTAGGTCAAAGTGATTCCCATAAAAATCCAAACTTTCAGGAGTGCACAAGAAGAATTGGTGGAACAAAGAAAGTAAACTAAAGAGAATTTTGCTTTTGTGTTAAAACCTTAGTATTTGTTGCTTCTGGCTGAGCTGTAAATGATACAAGGGTAAGATTTCACAGTGATGCATTTGGTTTTTTGTTTTGACTACTTCTTCAGCCAGCTTCATCTCAGGTTAAATTCCATAGACTCAGTGGAGTTGCAATCAGAGAAACATCTCTCTCTATAAAAAGGTCTGCAAAATTAAAGATTAATGGAAAAAAATAGGTAAGTGAAAGCTTCTCAAATATCCAAAATTGCTTGGATCAAGTATCAGGCAAAGGTTTTTATATTTTTTTAGTTTATATGAGTCACTTTTGTCACCCATATACACCTGCAAAAATAGAATCTGATCTCTCTGGGAGGTTCACAGGACTAATTTTGACATCATGTATGCACCCAGTGCTGCACAACTCTGGATCTATGTCTGATGTTATGGCAGTTAGAGTTTAATAGACACAATACCTTGGAGGTACTAAAAGACAAACTGTTATTCTCTCTCACTTTCCTAATAAGAAATCTGTGTTTTACCTAGGGATTGCATTTTCAAACCCAAAATACCCAAGTAATTTTTGCTTGTGTTTTCCTGACTATCAGCAGTTTACGATTTCAACCAAAATCCCTGAGGGCATTGTTGCTGTAAGGCAAGAAAGGTGGTTCTCACAGACTTTTTTGCCAATGAAGCTCAGGAAATACAAAACATAACAGGCCAAAGCCTACACTTGTAAGATTTTTCTCTTCATTCTTAAGCATAAAGAGAATAAATATACCTATTTTCAAGCTTTTACATCCTGGATTGGCTTCTTTGCTTACAGTAGATAGTATTGCAAAGTCTAAATCTATATTTACTTTTGTTTACTTACCCAATGTTGTGTTGTATTGGAACTTTTGCCCAGTGAGCAATAAGTCTATTTACTTTTAAGCTATGTTGAAATAGTTGGATAATATTTAAACAAACTTAGTTTAACTTTTTATCAAATACATCTTTAATTACAAAAGCCACAACGCATGTTGGTGGAAGCAACTATAAAATTATAAGGAATATTAAGCTTTCCCTTACAAGGTATCTGGTATACAGGCAACATAGCCATGATCCACACATTTCAAAATCTATCATCTGAGAGAGAGATTAACTCAATCAGTCTGTAACACCTCCCACATACTGGGATATCATAAAAACCTGCATAAAACCTGATAACTATATATTTGAGTTAGAACCAGTTATGCACTGGACTAAAATAAGTGACGTGGCCCAAGCAGAAGATAATTGGGGTTAAGATTAATTTTAGGTTTGACTAGTATCAGTAAATCTATCCTTATTAGGTATTTTACCTCTATCAAATTTTACATTTCTGCAACATCTAGAAATAACACCATTTTGGATGCCCAGCACCAGGACTCAGCTTTTTGATAAATTTAACCTCAGGATGTCAGTAAGGTAAGTAGTCCCCAGTGAGTTGTTTGCCAGGTTCCACAGTCCATAGGATTTCTACTTTGGAAAACCTCTGGCCAACAACACAGGGAAGGTCAGTGCTCCCTGGTCATTAAGGTGGCTACTGCAAACCCAAGCCCTAAAACATGTGGCTGCTCTCAGGACAGCACCTAACACCAGCCCTCTCCAGCTTTTCCAGGGAAAACCAGGGCAGGGATAGACATTGCTGAGGGGCCACCCTCACACAATGTCAAACACAACACTGTCACTGCAATTTGAGTAACAAACATGTACCATGATGATGATTGCTCCATACAGCTTTAAGCATATTTGATCCCTCTGTGACCAGTTTCCCTGACTCTACCTCCCATTTTCTGTCTTAATCTTTCCTCAGGCATTTCTTGCTGCTTTAGCATTCAGCTACTTGAGTAAAACATTGTCTGGTACAATTATGAAAAGTTCCATCACTCAGATTGAAAGAAGGTTCGACCTGACATCATCTACTGTTGGTTTCATTGACGGGAGCTTTGAGATGGGTAATTGATTTTCCATAACATGCAGAAAACGGTTCAGAGAAATGTGTGGCACAGCATCTGGCACTAATTTTTGTTCATTACCTTCCAGGTAACTTGCTGGTGATTGCATTTGTAAGCTACTTTGGAGCTAAACTTCATAGGCCCAAAGTAATAGCTGTTGGATGCTTTACCATGTCCTTGGGATGTTTTTTAACAGCAATGCCTCATTTCTTCATGGGATAGTAAGTACTAATGAAGATTAATTTGGGTACCCTAACATGGGAATTGGATACTCTTTTTTGAATTTTGAATGCTACTTGGTACACAGTGAGTCTTAGATTTCCAAAGGGCTATAGAACCTCACTTTGATGTGCAAGGAATCATGCTTGACACACACATCACTGTTCGTTATATCTGGTTGGAAAAATATGGCTCCTCTGAAGTAAAAGTTCAGGTTCTTGGAAAAATGGGAAAATCACAACACTTTAGTTTATAGTTAGACTTGTTCAGAAAAGAGGCAAAGAAGGACATAGTTTCTTAAAATCATTAGAATTTAATTTTTCAGGAGGAAGAACTCACCTTTGAAAAATCTTATAAAAATTCAAGTTTCAAACAAAATATATTGTTCTTTGAAAATCTTCAACCATGGTACTACACTGATGCTATTGTTTTAGTAAATTATATACCATTCCTGAATGGCAATCTGTAAGAACACCTTATTGGGAAAATCAGTGTTAATCTAAGAATGTGGCATCATTGGTTGCTAATAGAGATATCAGGATCATGTAGGCAGGAAAATCAAATCACTATCAACCACAGTAAAATTATGACAAATATAGAATCCACCTATATGATTTCCAGAATAAGTTTGTTCTGTTTTGAACAGGATCTCAAAGCTCTGAGCAGATAACTTCATATTGAGTGACATCTCTAACTGAAAAATTACTTTATTTATAGTAACAGGTAACTCTCATGTAAAATCAGGGATTCAGAGCTTACTCAGTGAAGAAACCAGTCCACAGAGATGCTTATTAGAAGAAACCAGAGCCTTGTTGTGTAAGATGATGCATTTTGCTCTCCTATGGCAAACAGCTGCTCCTCACACAAAGCAGCCTCTCAGCTTCACTCAGAGCTTGCAGATGGATCAGTGATGGTAAAACTGGTCCCAGGGTTTTTCCTATTCCAAATGCACATGCCTGATTAAACTGATTTTTATGCATCTTCTCCAGGCTCAGAGAATCATTGGATGTCACTTATCTGCGATAATGTTTCTAGCCATAGTTTTGATACAGTGATAACATATAGAGTAAGGCATATTTCTCTTGCTCTCTTAAATGAATTTGAATAATTTTAGGTATGCTACTGTAAAAAGAAAACTGAGGAATGTTTTTTATCATGATAGTGGCTCTTGTACTAACATCAGACTTCTATTTTCCACTGCTTAAGCTGAACTATGTATCTTGGACATCTACACTGGGAAATTCACATGGTTTCTCATGAACCTGGGCCAGAATTCTTATGAGAAAACTGTTTTGCACTGTCTCTCCTGATGAATGCTCTTTGTTCCAACCTGAAAAATAAGCCTGCCTGGTCTAACAGAGCCAGTCTAGTTCCTAGAAGCAGAATGTGTGCTTTACCATGTTGTTCTGCTTAAGCTAATTGTACTTTGCACCTCAGCAGGGCTCATATCTGGGAAAAGGATCATGCTAAAGCAGCTGAAGAGCTTCCAGCACCTAATCTTCTCAGCTGCCTCCCCTCAGCATTGCCCTGATCCCTGTAAATACAGCTAGAGTGTCTTTTAGCCACTAAATTTATCCACCTACTACTATACAACAGCTCCTTCTAAAGCCATTACTAATTATCAGACAAAGAGGTACTGCCTGAGGAAGATTTCTCACTCCTCTTTCACCACCCTGAAATACATATCTAAGATGAAATGCGGACACTCATACTCAAGAGATTCTTCTTTTTCTCCTTGACTGTGGGGTCAGCATAGGGAGATCACTTGGACCTGACACTAAATTTTGACACTAAACATTCAATCCATTCTGAATTACTTTCAAAAACCCTTTTGAATTTTCCATCTTAAAATGTTACGTCTTCTAGACAGATGATTCTAACTTTCATTTGTTCTTCATTTCAGTGTTTTGGTTTTCCAAAATGTGCTTAAGTAATCTTGTTTTTTGCTCCTTTGTTAGCACTTTGTATTGATAATTAAACTGAGATACATTTCTTTTTAGGGAAACAGCAGTCAAGTGGTTCCTGCCTACTATGCTAGTATTTCGCTAGTGAACACTGCTTCTAAACCTACTGTTGTATGTTTTCAGTTATAAGTATGAGACAGCATCACATACAGATTCTTCAGCCAACCTAACTTCAAGCATAAATCCCTGTCTCCAACATCAAGACGTGAACAAAACCTTGTTGGAAGTCTCCCAATCAGGTAAGGAAATGTAAATGTAAGTGCAAATACAGGAGCTGGTTTTATCCTTGGTTGCAAGTGGAATAAATCATTGCCCCATGCAAGATGATCAGTTAGACTTCTAATTTCAGTCTCTAGCTGTCTGGGAACATTACCAACACTTAAATGCACTTTGTGCTTCTCATTTGGAGAAGAAACATCCAGCAGACACGAATTATAAGGATCCAGATCCCCAGTTTCCTGTGTTCACACTTCCAAATGACAACAAAATCACCCTAACACTGAAGGGGATGCTCAGACTGTGTTTGAAGAGATTAAATTACCCAGGACCTGGAGTTAGGAAGGTGGAAGAGATAGTGTGGCAGGACATGAAACTGTACAGAGTTAACTAGAAATAAATGGAGAATTTTATTATCTTGCTTATAATATGGAATACATCTGTTTTATATGTTGCTTTGAATGGGACGTAGGTAAAGAAAGAGCCAAGCTGTGCCCCAGAAACCATCTCGAACTTCTAACATTAAAGATATAAGTTACATCCCAGGTAATATATTTATGACAATATCAATCTGACATTTTTTTTACACAGGAGGTTTTTTCTGGTGGGTGATATTTATCTGTGATTTTAGAAATCAAATACAATAGAGGTGGAAGAAAGTGTTATTAAAAGCTTTTATAAACTATACTGAGGTTGATGGTATTCCATTAATATTCCATACGAAAATGCTGTTAATAATTTGAATGCTAAACTATAATCATTTCATGTGCTGAATTTCCTGTGATTTATCACTGTTTCCTATTTAACTATTCTATTACAAAGATGTAAACTCTCATCTACAGGCTGTGAGAAGGAACCATCATCATATATGTGGATATACATTTTACTGGGAAACATGTTACGTGGAATTGGTGAGACACCAATAACACCATTGGGCATCTCTTATCTTGATGATTTTGCTAAAGAAGAGGATGTTCCTGTGTATGTAGGTAATCTCAACATGAAGTAAACTGAGAGATTTGTAGTGTAAGAGGATGATCATCCTCTGCAGAAGGAAACATTCAGCCATTAAAATGTACTAGCATCTCCTTCATTGTATTTTCAGCATGTTTGCACACAATAGCCATGTTGGGCCCAATGTTTGGTTTCTTGTTGGGATCTTTATGTGCGAAACTGTATGTGGATATTGGATTTGTTGATTTAGGTAAGCAAAACAGAAAAAATGTAAGTAAGCCGACACCTGTTCGTAACAAGTTCCTCTACACAGTTGCATAAGTTTTTACTATATTAATTTTATTAATATAATTTGTAATTAATTTCTATTTATTTAATTAATTTTGTTATATACTTTATTACAATTTAATTAAATTACTGGAAGCTTTTAGGGTAAAGGCAGAATTAATCAGGGAACATACTTTATAATTGTATTTTAGGATTAAAGGATTGAAATACATGTTTAACTTTAAAAGTTAGTACCAAGAACTCTCACAGACCCAAGATGTTTTACTAAACTTGGATCTTAGTGAAAGGATTCTGCTAGCATAGCAGCTTTACAGTTTTGCTGGATTATCTACTCTTTCAGCTGAGTATTTTACATTTACAATTCATGTAATATTTGCAGTACATCATATACTTTCTGCCAGCCCTTGCTTATTCAGATGAAAAGAAAACACGTGTATGTATTCCCATCTACGAAAAGCTGTAGTGGGCAGAGCAGTCCCTGTAGGTGGTGGCTGTGGTCCTTCATCCTGTTCCCTGCCACTGGAAGAGGCAGGATCAATCTCCGCGGTGGTGCATCCTGCCAGCCCACCTCCCCACCCACCTGACCAGCCCGATGCAAGTCAGGCAGAACAGACTGGTGATGGCTTTTTCAGGAAAAGGCCTGTAGCAGCAGCAACAGTGAGTGATCTTGTTTTACTAGCAGGACAGAGAAGTTTTCAGATCTTCAGGATCCTGTAGATAGATGACTATTTTGACTTTGCCCTTTCTTAAGCCAATGTTTGATTTTACTTAAGCAGAACTACAATGAGCCAATTCTGGTCACGCAGTGAAAAGTCTTATAGTGTTGGTCCACCACCAAGCATGTCAGCATGTAACAATCACAGAAATACAACCAACTACTCATCTTCCTTGCAGTACAAAATTTAAAGTCATGGCCAATCTCACTGATGGCACAGAGACTGTCTGCTCAATAGCAACCTATGCAATTCAGGTTAACAGAGGAAGGTCTCAGTAGAAATATATCAGCCCTAAAAGGGCCCAATGCTTGGGGCCTGTCTGCCATCCATGTTGGTTTCCGACATGTTGAATAAGGACCTCTGTGTTGCCATGTATGCCACAAAATAGCAGTCAGTGTAAGATGTAAAAAGGCAGATGAAACATGACAGCATGCAAGGTATGATTCCTGATGCCTTTGCTGCATGAACGGTCTCTCGTTAGGTGATTATCGTTACCGCTAAAAGTCAGACATTGTAAAATGCAGCTATTTTATCAGATCAAGGGTGGGAAGGTTCAGCTTCTTCATTTAGGTAACATGTCTGCTTCCCTCAATTCTAGGGAGCATCACTATCACCCCACAGGATTCCCGCTGGGTGGGTGCATGGTGGCTTGGCTTTTTAATAGGTGGAGTAACCAGTTTCCTAGCTGCTATTCCATTTTGCTTCCTGCCAAAGAGTCTGAAAAAGCCAGAGGAAACCAATGACAAAACTTTGTATGGTCTCTTGGAAAACATGGGTGCTACAAGGAACAAACTTACTCCTGCAAAACCTAAGCCAAGAAAGTGGTCAGTAATACTGAAAGGCAAGTGTTTCTCATGTTCTATCAATGTGAAAAACAATAGACACAATGTATAGTGGGAATGTAATAGTTCTGCAAAATATTTTGCCTCCCCTATGCTTCAGTCTAAACCAGTTAGCTATCCCCAGGAAAGAAGGGTTTTGTTAAAGATTGCTACAAGTCAGAGAGCTTGTTCAAGACTGTGAGGTTCTGCACACATGGTGTACAATGCATCATTGCCTGAGTGGCACCTGTCTCTCAAATTCTGTGCTGGAAGAAATTTGAACAGTGGAAAAACTGTTTCTGTATCAGGACCTACAGAAAATATTAGAAGGTTCCTTTTTCAATATGAAAAGCCAAATTATTCAGCTGATCATCATACAGCTCATGGAGACTATGAAGCACATTGCTTCCTGAGGAAAATACAGCAGATGAACCTGATTGTGCAGTCCTTAGGATAAGAATGGGGTGGAAAGCTGGTGCGAAGAGATGACTACATCATTAGTCAAATTCTCTTGTCTTTGTTCAGATTCCAGTGGAAGACATTGGGCATATCCACAAAGGCAGCTCTCACTTAGCCTTGAACCTGTGATAATACTCATGTAATCTGATAGAAGCCTTTGTTGTGTGGAGCCCTTTAGTCTTCATGTGCAGATCTCACTAGAGCACCCAGGCCTTAACCTCTACTTCTGTCTTCTTTTAGGATTGTCTTCCTGTATCTCAGCCTCTGGTGAGAAAATTATTTTCAAGAAAATTATTTTGCTTTCAGATATTTGCATGAAAATGAAGATCACTATAACTTGCTCTTGGACAGATGAAAGAAGGATTTTACCCTAAATTTTGTAGATTACTTACCAGTAATTATACTATGCATCGTTCAAAGCCAACTCATATATCCCTTTCTTTCAGATTTCTATACCTCCCTGAAAAAAGTATTGAGTAATCGAATGTACTTTACATTGTTGTGTTGCTCACTGTTACAGTTCAATAGCTTTATTGGTTTCTTGACTTACAAAGCCAAGTACATGGAACAACAGTATGGACAATCTACATCTAAATCTAACTTTCTAATAGGTGAGTTATGCTGGGCGATGACTGCTTATGCTATAATCGGTGCATGGGGATAAGTTCTGCCATGCTTTTTTGGGGACTGAATTCCTTGCAGAACAAGCTGATGTAAGTGGCAGTCTCTCCTGAATTTGAATTGTATAAACGCAGCATACAAACTACAGTTCTAGTGTCTCTGGGACAAGAATAAATTATTATGTTATCTTATATTATGTTATCTTATATTATGTTATCTTTTATTATATTACATTAATTATATTCTATTATATTGTTCTATTACATTACATTACATTAATTATATTATATTAATTACATTATAACAAGGGCACCCCAAATATGTAATGAATGTGGTGTGGGAATTTTAATTGCTGCAACATCTGACAAGTGCCTTACAATGGAATTGGATTTTGAAGGTTAGGCAATTCAGGAATATCATGTGCAATCCAGGGATTAGGCTAAGCACAAAGCCATCCAGACTCATCATAACAGAACAAAAAACTGACAGGGAAAGCAACCTGAGGACACAATTTGGCTCTTAAGCCCATTGTGACTCTTTTATTTTAACATTTCCGTTCTATATCTTTCAGGATTGACATCCTTACCTCCTGTATGTATTGGGATTTTCCTAGGAGGACTCATAATGAAAAAATATAAAATGAGTATCATTGGAGCAACAAAGTTTGCATTTATGATGTCATTTTTGGCCTACGCCATCTCTCTCTTGCACTTCTTTGTTGGCTGTGAGAACCATATGGTAGCCGGAATGACAGTGTCCTATGAAGGGTGAGTATAAAATGAAGAATGTGTTTTTCTCCATGGCAGCAATAGTTCAAAAAATGTACTATGACATCAAGGCTAAAAGAGGAACATGCTTTTGCAATGCTTAAGAGAAATTGAACACTACCACGTGTCATTGTGATAGTTTTGTTGGTCAGAAAAGCGTCAGCCTGCCAAAGCACAACACTGGTTAAAGATTAATTAGAAATATATTGGCAAAATTGCATCATTACTCAGGTAGGTTGTTTGGCTGTGGGGGGGGTGGTATTGATGTTTCACACAATACTACCTCTACACCAAAAGCAATTTTATAACTAAGTGTATTCAGTGAAAGGGTGAAGCATATGTAACAGCGAGCATTGGTATCATATCCTGCACAGAGATGGAAGGAGAGCAGTGTGTTGGACTCAGCCTGCTGTAAACCAAAATGAAGCTTTTATGCCTACTGAAGATGGTCTCTCCCCTCAGGAGAGAAGCAGGGTTTAAAATTTACAGGCTGTTATTTTTATTTGGAGTGAAGATACCAGTAGAGGGGACACGTGCAAGGATCTGGCTGTCCAAGGGACCCAGCAACACACTAGTGTATGGGTTGTCACCGCTTCGTGTCCAGCCTGCTCAGAATACCTCATGGCTACTGTGAACCTGCCTGCATCTCCCTGAAGACTTACCCATAGTTCAGTGATTTGTAACTTCAGTTCATTTATCAAGCCTTACTGGTTCACAGCTAAAAATGTGGAACTGGACTGGCAGGATGCCAAGGATGTTTATATTTGCTGGAATATGAGGACCAATTGTTGTTTGTCCTGTATTCTGCAATATTTTCACTAAGAATGCAAATGGTGAACCAGGGAATATGCT
Organism: Tyto alba; assembly: GCF_018691265.1. Lineage (NCBI taxonomy): Eukaryota > Metazoa > Chordata > Aves > Strigiformes > Tytonidae > Tyto > Tyto alba. The sequence continues at coordinate 12,170,984 of NW_024881295.1, read as the reverse complement.
TAGTAAGCACTGAGATGAAAGAGATGGCAAACATAAATTTAATTAACCCAGAAAGGAGAAGATGGGAGAAGACATCCCTCTTTGTTACATATCTCAATACCCAAAGGATGTCTGAAAGTAAAAGAGAATACTTCATCTTCCATATCCTCTAGGAAGAGTTAGGCCGGGCTTTAAGAGAGGCGTATTTTTTTATTATGGAGACTAGGAAATCAAGTTTCTCTCATTGGTGCATTTTTACCCAACAGCTAAAAACCTACTTGATAAGATTGTGTTTGCTGCTGCCTCTACGTTCAACTAGGAGGTTGTTTAGTTGACTTCTCAAAGACTTGCAGCTTTTCCTTTTCCTTTTCTGTCTACACCTGCCAGCTAAAAGCAGTAGCAACATTTTTATTTGTTTTAAAATTCTTTGTAATCTAGTAGTCACTTTAATATCAGTACAAGTAGGATGGAATCTCAAACAGATCAATACTGTAGGGACTCGGCTATGAAAATGTATGTCCTGGGCATATGAGGTGGGTTTCAGGACATCAGCATTGTCACACAGAAGGGACTATACTGACCTCAACACTGAATTAAACATTTCTTATACTCTTACACCTGTCTGAACTTAACTTCCAAGCAAACCCATTCCGTACCATGAAAATGACATAATTTCTGAGTGCAACTCTGACTGCAAATGTGCCTCCAATGTGTGGGACCCTGTGTGTGGAGACAATGGACTCACATACGTTTCGGCGTGTCTAGCTGGGTGTATGACTTCGGTGGGACATGGAAAGAGCACAGTAAGACCCTGCTTCAGTTTCTGAGGTTTTCTACTAGCTTATTTTCTATGTAACATCAGGGATTTAGTAGTATAATACATTTAAAGAAAACCAAAGTTACTGTGGACAGGTCAGTAAAGTATTTATGATTTCTGGCTACAAACAGCACAGAAGAAAGAGATTTCTCTGACTTACTGCACATTAAGCAAAAAGCCCTAGCTCCTTGTTGTAGATAGTAATTTTCATCTTTTGTAGACTGAACACTAGAGGAGGAAACAAACAAACCAAAGTGGTTACATGTTACCTGAAGGTTGTCCATGCCTTGCTTTTCATTCACCTCATTTTGGCTGCCCTGAGGTTTTAGCCAACCGTTGAAGTACACTCAGATAGTGTAGTACCTTCCCTGATGGTGATCATTAATGATTTGAGGGAGGGGAGCAGCTTGTTTCCTCTGTGTGAGAGTCTGGGATGGCAGGATACTGATTATTTTTCTGGCTGACTGACTTCTGCTCTGCACAGAGTGCTGGGGATAATGCGCACAGTCCCAGAGAGGAAGCTCCAGTCCACAGACATAAACCTTCATTGGCATGTCATTCCCATGTTTTCTGATGCCAGATGATCACTCCAGAAGACACATGATCTGGAGCTGTGTCTTGTACTTAGACAGTTTTCTCCCCAACAGATTTTTCTTTGTGACTGGTTGCTCTCTGCTGTCTACAGTCATCATCTCCAAAAGACATTCTTTTCTTAAAATCTTAAGGTGAGAGATAGGGGACAAGGGCCCAACAGCATCCATGACAGTGGAACTACTGACTCGCACACAAGCCTGTCTCCGTAAAGATTAAGGCTTGTGGCTCACAGTTCCCCTGAGCTCAGCACATCCTCAAGCCCCTGAAGCCCTGATTAAAAGCTATTGCTCCTAAGCTATCAGTACACCTTCTGCCATTCTCAGGGCTCTGCATGAGCTGTGTCTTGACAGGTAAGCTGCTGCTTACAGCTGTGAGGTACCACTGGTGGATCAACATTAGCAGAGAGGGACCTGTGATCCAGGTGCTTTTCACAGAGACAAGTCAACTAAAAAGCTGGGTCATCTAGCAGCAAAAGGATCCTAGAGCCTTGTTTTTCCACTTCAACTGTCCCCTGAGGCCAACCTCAGAGGTCCTGCAGATACTCCCAAACATATTCCAAAAAGGTTTGCTTTGTCCACTGACAAAAGTGCACTGGCACAGAACATCCCTTCCAACTCTGAGTACTGTTTGTAGGAAAGAAAAGAAGCAGCTGCCACCCAGTGCCTCAAGAAAGGCAAAAAATATCAGGATGGGATGCTTAGGAAAGTTTCAGACTCTGCCTGTGTCTAAAGGCAGGATTCCCTATTGCATGAACTGTGTCCTACCAAATCTGCTTTGTGTCTCCCAGGTCTTCCATAACTGCAGCTGTCTTGAAGTCAGCAGTTCATGGACAGGAAATAACTCTGCAGTCTTGGGGCAATGTCCAAAAAGTGAAGATTGTTCAATTAAGTTTATTTATTATACAGTAATACAAGTCATAAGTGGCTTTTGTTATGCATTGGGAGGCACCCCAGCATACATGATTATGTTTAGGTAAGCAAAACTAACCGTGTTTCAAATGTTGATGCTTTCCAATGTGGGGATCAAAATTATTTTTAGGTTTCTCTCTTTCCCTTAGGAAAAAAAATATTCTTTTGGAGTATAACATGCTTTCTTTAATGACTTTTGTCATTTCCCATTTGTTTGTAGCTGTTAGCATCAAACGTTATTTTGCTGCTGTCTGTAAGTCAGTTCTAGTGTGTTGCTTCCAACCACTGCAAAATGGTATCTCTTATGCCTGTTATATGCCCAGGTTTTCCAGAACATATCCTTTTTCTCTGCTTGGATATTCTGACTGTATGGATTTTGAAAATGCCATGCATTTGTCAGGATTTCTGGATGTGAGGTTTCCCCAACAGATTGTATTTATCAGATGTCTGGAAATTCAGGACATCTGAGGGCTCAGTCTGAGCCTCCTATGATCATGTCTGTCAAGGTACACAGGTGTAGGTGTACCAGGATGTGATTTGGAAGCACATATACAAATTAGTGTGTACTTTTCAGTAAACTGAAGACAAAGCTCACCCAGTAGAAAAATGCATTGTTGGCAACTTTAATGGTAGTCTTAAGGGCCTTATGTGATCCTAAATGAGCATGGAAAACAGAATATGAACTCCCCTCCCTTCCTCATCTTTGTGAGTGTTGACCATGCTAATATTTGTAAGGAGCTGGCAGAGGCTGGATATATAATGTATTCAAGATCAATGCCCATTTCGGATGCTTGGAGCATGGCTCTCCATGAAACAGATGGGCATATTGCCAAATGGCTTTGTGTAGTTCAAGATGTAGCATTGTACAGAAGAATGTAATTCGACAGTAGAAAGATGATGCACTAGTGCAGCTATTTGCAACATTTTTGTCTTAGGGCAATGAGATATTTACCATTATGTGAATAAGGTATATCTCATAAAGTGAGAGAAATGTATGCCAGGGAGGTAAGGTCGTTGGAGAGCCCATTTCAGTAAGACTAGGATAGACTGTGATTATGACTTTATTATTTCTTATTTCACTTCTTTAATTATGTTTAGTGAATGGACTTCCCAGAAGCTATGTAATGGAAAACAATAGGTTAATTCACCTTTTTCATACCATTCAACATATTTTCAGCAAATGTAGGAAGCACTCTCCTTCCAAAGCTTGGCTTTCTGTCACTAAGAGTATTAAATTCAGGGTAATTAATGGCAGTTTAATAGGCATGTCTAAGCACTAGAGAGGCAAATACTTCATACTTCTCCCTCTTTCTTTCAGATGCGTTCAGCCAGAGTTGAAATCTCTTGCAGTTGGTCTATACACACTCATGATGAGAGTGCTAGGTAAGAGAAATCATTCTAACTGAGATGCTGGCTCATATGGCTTTACATGACACCAATGCAACCACCATTTGTAAAACAGATGTATCCTTGAAATAGCTGTTAGATCCTGGGCTGTTCCTGAAGACGATGGTTTTTTCCTGAAAGTCCAATATTCAGTCAAGAGTTCACTGGGAAACCAGCTAACACAATTCTCAAAATCTTTGACCTGCTGAATAAATGGTGTTGCAGTTTGGGAGCCTGGCGTTTCAAAATGACAAGAGTTTCTAAGCAAAATTAAAGTATTATTTTTAATTTCTGAACAACACTACAAGGTTTCAAACTTATGTTTCAACCAGTGGCTCAATGAGACACAGTGCTGCAAGTAAGATCAAAAAAATGTGCTCTAGTGGGACTTCATTCAACACTAACACAACTCTGCTCATAGCAGAAAGTTTTCTCCATGTTGAAAATTCACTTTCCTGGTAGATGACAGCTTAGATTTCAATTCAGTTTAAGCAAGCTGCAATGCTTTTTTTTTTTCCATTTTTATTTGAGAGTTGCTAATGAGATGGTTGATTGAGATGCCTAGACATGCAAAAAAACCTCTCTATTTCCTTTTGTTCTCTTTGTAAATGGAATAGGAATACCTGAATTTCAAAAATGTAGATAAATGTGTGTGAAGAGACAAGCCATGTTGGTTTGCTATGAAACCTAGAATATCAAAAGCCACTTACAAATATCTACAATCAGAGTTAGGTTAAGGCTGCAGTCTCTACTCAGGATTGTGATGGGACATTCTGATATAGGAAGGTGTATCCACACTTTGTCCTCTTCACTTTTCTCATCACTCAGTGGAGGGGCAGAATTTGTCCCCCAGGCTCCCCAGATCTAGGGACAAGCAATACCAATGGGATTCTTGGGTCAATTTCAGCCATAGGAAATAAAAAACATTATGAAAAAAGTACAGCCCCTTTCTATACGCTTCTGCTTCAGCACATTGAGCCAGCATGTTCCTTCCATTGCAAGAAGGATTTTGAATCATTGTCACTGATTCAGAAAAGCTGGGATTTCTCTTTAGCGACTCAGAGATCAAATCAGATGTGGTCCCATCTTCCTTCTCTAAGAAACCTCCAAAATGAACATTTGTCCCATCGTACCCTGTCATAACACACAGGCCTTATAGATTACTAAATTCAGCCTCTCACAAGAGCCCTAGGGTAGAACAGGCTGAGAGCATACCTGGTTTTACAAAATAAATTATTTCATATCTAAGAATGCAGGATGCTCCTGTAGGAACAAAGCTAATGTGAAACACGGTCCTGTACACACTGAAACCTCTGAAGTTAATACTCACCTTTACTTCAGCAAGGCTAGGATTTTGTCCCATGTCTGCCATGTTTTGCAGTAAAGTATAAGCTCATATCTGGCCAAGTCATGCTAAGGATTTCAGTTGCTTTACCCTCACTCAGGCGGGAGGGACTACCAGCCAGTGTGAGTAATTTAGGCTATGTGTAGAAGAGGGAACTACGCATCAATTCAGTGCACCAAATGCACAAGCAGTCCAGCTCTCCCTTGCAGGAGCATAGAATGCACTGGAAGCCAGTGGTGGCTCTCAGAGACACGCTTAAAGAACCAATGTGCATGACTACAAGCCTGGACAAACCCATCAGACCACTTTTCCTGGGTACCAGTGATCCCCACGGCACACAGAGGGTATCCCAACTTACGGTTATTCTGACAGAAGAAAGGAAAAACTCCCCACAGTCCAGTCCACCTGTTGCCACTATTGCAGCATATAACTTGCCACTAAGAAAATATAAAGCTGATTTCTAAAAAAGATGTCTTTTCCTGTGATATCCTGTGATATTTTTGCTTGTTTCCTTGCAGCTGGGATTCCAGCACCAGTTTATTTTGGTGCACTGATTGACAAGACATGCTTGAAATGGGGAAGCACAAGCTGTGGGCAGCGAGGGGCTTGCAGGTTATATGACTCCAATGCATACAGGTAAGGAAAATTAGGGCACAGAAACCCTCATGCTGTTTCTCTATATAGATGGACACACTTTGTTCTGTTATACTGAACTGTGTGAAGCCCCTGATCAAAAATTATCATCAGATAGTAACTCTGGACTCAGATTTAGGTCAGTCCAGAATTCCTGAAATTGAGAAATCTTAAGATCAAATCTTAAACACTTAATTTTTAGTCAGTTTTTATGCTGTGCAAAAATAATTTAATATTAATTAAATTTGATATTGAGAGAGACTTCTGGAATGAATTGCATATTTGTAATATCCTTTGAGTCAATTTAAAACACCTAGGAATTTATGTTTTCCCATCAAAGGAAAGTGACACAAATTACTTTATTTGCAGGTAGTTTGTTCATACTGGCAAGAATGTTAACTTTGTGCATTAGCCAAATCTGAGAGAAAAATAAATGAAAGAAAATCATACTGAGCAACTAAATGTATTGATTATACACAAACACTATCAGTCTCCAGGGAGAATATTCCAGAAGTTTATCTCAGTTTTACCCAAACCTTAACCACTTCCGGTGTGTTTTCTTTTTTTACATACAATAGCTTACTCTGGAGAACTCAATATATTTCTAGCCCTAAAAAGTTTAAAGCCTTAAAGTGATTCAAAAATCTTCAGAAACAAAGGGAAGATGATGGAAGTTTTGCTTTGCAGCTATCTTCACAAACAAAATGAACATTACCAGTTCTTTAACAGAATTTTTTCAAGAACAGATGTCCAGTTTGTGGTACTATTCAGAAAGAATGAGTTTTAATGTTTTCCCCTATGATATTTTTGGTATATAGGTGATCCTTAAAAGTCATCAAAGTTATTTTTTTCAGTGGCTTTGAGAACTTCAATGCCTGCCACTATCTTCTATGCTCTACCTCACAGGTATGTCTACCTTGGTTTGTCAGCGGTGTTAAGAGGTCCTTCCTACTTGATTGGAATCATTTTTTATATATTGATAAAGACAAACTTTCAAAATAAGAACTCCAGGCCTACAGAGAATGGAGGAAGAGAAGATGCTCCTATGAATAAAGAAGATAACTGCAAGATCAAAGAACGTTTGCCAGGTTCTTCTGATGCAGAGAATGAATCATGTATTTAGAAAGCCATTTAGACCAGTGTCACATGAATCAGGACAGTTTCTTTTAGAAACAACTTTCACAATGTTGTGAACAATTGAATAATAAATAATAACACTGTTCAGAAAGTTAAACTAATAGCAAACCTGTCATCAACAAGAAAAACTAACATAAAAGTATGAAAGTGGTTATGTGAACCTGGTTACCAATAACAGGCAGAGCAAGTTATGTGAACTGACCCAAATCCTAACAGATAAAGGAAAAGCTCCCTTGGAATATGTGATAGAGCCAGTCCACAGTTTTAAAGGGGTCAGAGATGACCGCTGGCAGAAGAGCCACATGCCAAAGGCCCACAAAATGTGATGCTGACCCTGTACGCAGATCCATGTGGTAGACTGCCACGGGAATGACAAGTTCAAGGCTAATGGTAGCATTCTGATTTAATCAAATTCTATCAGACTTCACAGTAAAACCAAAGCCTTTAAGCAAAATGTTTCCTAAATTATCTAAATGAATAATTGCAACAATTTTCCATCACAAATTTAACAAAAGCAGTATTTTTCCGAGAAGCATTTTATCTTAGCTCAGCTCAAAATTTTATACCTACTTAAAACTACAGATATGTTGCCATAAAGGAAATAATTGTTTTTAAAAATCTCAGAGTTGTAGCATTTTATTAAAAACTAATCTTTTTAGTTAAGTGACTATAAACATAATAAATATTCTGAATTCTGTAGTGATGCTTTCTAAACAAAATCCATTAAACATATGCTGGTGGCTTTATTGCTATGCCATGTACTGTCCAGCAGAGGACACTCAAACAATAACTTTACCCCATGACTACTGCAAATACTCTTAATTTGTCGTGTTGAGTCTTTATTGTTCTAGAAGTTTATCAGGCAGGCAAATACTCACCTGTATTTTCATGCATCTTGAAACTTTCTCAGCTCAAGCTTTTAGCTCATCTATTCAAAATTGGTTTTGTGTATGTGTTGGTTGGTGTTCATCATATTTGCCTCACTGGGAGCTTGACAACTATTGTTATTTTAAATAAAAAGATGCATATTTGCGTACCATTTCTCAACAGTGATTGAATTCTCCAGTTGGTACTTTAAAATAGATGCTCAAGGCTAGGTGGGGTACAGTTAATAGACATGTTAGAGCAAAGTGCTGAGTTGTTCTGAAATGTGTTGTCTGTCATGACAGTCACTTAGCAGTGACTGCAGCAGCTGAAAGGAAAAGAATGGGACTTTTTTCCCAAATTAAGTGATATTTACTGGAGGCAGAGATTCTCCTTCTACCAAAACTGATATGACTCTTTGCTTGGTCTTGTCTTACAATTGCATTCGCAAATGCTTTGGCATATCCAGATACAGACACAGGAACAACCTGTGGGACCTTTAGGAATGAACCACCTCACCTATCTGCTGACCTCGGGAGTGAGTTTTGGCAGTGAAAATAATTGCTACTGTGTAGTTCTGCTTGTCTTTCAGCTGATTTGTCCGGATAGCATTTTGTTAACGCATCTTGGTGCACATATAATTTCCTATGGTGTCTTTAAAACCATGTGTTTGGGTGAAATATTTTTAATCCAAAATCTTCAACCTTTGAAAACATATTTTATGTAACAAAATATGCCAGTTTTAACTGAGAACAAGACCTAATTCCAGAAGACAGATTATGAGAATTATGCACAAGGAATAAACAATGCCAAAAAAAAAAAGGTGTTATGGCCTGCAGCAGATTTAGGAAGCTGTTATTGCAGGCTCATGAGGTCAAGGAGGTGACAATAAACTGGCCTCTTTGGATACAGAGAGGAAGGCTGGCACAAGAAGGTCATAACCTGCTTATCGAGGGTTTTTTCCACTTTCTTGTGGAAAAAATGTTTCCGGCCAGAATGAGAATGAAAAGCCCAGATGCCTTTGGGTGCCACAGCAGCTCAGCACCTGCAGGAGAGAGAGAGAGTGCGCAAGACTGATTTGTGGCCAGCTTTGAAAAAACTTGTGGTCTTCCCTCCATCATTAAAAAGCTGCAGCTGTAGGTCATGGATCAATGGTGGAAACAGCAACCAGGACAAATTATTTTATCTCATAGTGGAACTTTGTAATTAATGTCTGTGCTACTGTTGTGTCCAGGAGCCCTTGCTGCATAAAAAGCACTGTGCACACACACGTTCGTGCACATGCACATACGTGCACAACAAGGCAATCTCTACTGCAAGATGCATACGTTTGAAGTAGGGTAAGATATATATTGTCAAGCAGGACATCGGCAAGAAATAACGATGAATGCTGCTACGTATGTTCAGGACAGATCCAAAGAAGACTAGAGAGATAATTTTGAGCATCTTTACATTTCTGGGAGGAAAGCTTAGATACTTTTTTCACTGTTTTTGAAGTGACAACAATTACCTGGTGGAAAGATGTGCATGAATTCAGCAATATCTGGTGATGTGTATGAATTCAGCATGAATTCAGGAATAATCTGTCACTACAGCCACAGTTTTTTCACATTGAGTAAGTAGAATTAAGTGCCTACATCTACTTGTTTAGCCACTGCTGTAAATACACCCATAGTTCCCTTTGCTTAACTCTTTGGAAATACAGGGTCATTTTATTCAGGTGCATCACTTCACATACTGAAGTTTTGAACATTAGGAGCAATACCTCTAAACCCAGAGAGCCATAGTTGAGATTCACAAAACTGGAAGTTGTTGTAGCAATTTGGGGGTGAGGGGAGTGAGATGTGTGTGCAGCAGGTGCTAGTGTTGGTTTTCTTTGTGTGTTTTTTTGGTTTTTTGTTTGTTTGTTTCCTGGATAGGTGGGGTTTCTTAACAACAGTGTGAAAAAAAAGGTTTGATTTGTCACACTTAAAATGCCTCAGCCTGGTCCCTCTTCATATTGTTGATTCGGCCGAAGCCAGGACAGGTAACATCCCTGTAGAAATGGACTCAACAGCAGTACAGGTAACTGTCAAACAGACACCTCCCTGTGTTTCCAGAATGAGAGTTTATCAGCAACATAAGTTTCTTGAAAACATTAAGCTCTGAGCTTCATAAAAGAGCATGAAAAGGGAAGAAAATTTTAAATAATGTTCCTTCAGAGTAAAATGGATGCAAACAAAGAAAAAAAATAAGCTGAAATAATTTTCATTATGAGCTCTGGAAAAGCAGAAGCAAATAAAAAAATTTATTAAAAGTTTAAGAAATTATCTTCCCCAAAAAAGAAACACAGCAAAGCTGATGTGCTATGAACTGTGAAATAAATTTACTGTATTCAGTGCTACGCACCATGGGTGGGAGAAAAAAAGTATAAAAATAAGAAGAACCTTTTCCTATCTTGCTACTTTCTGTGTTTAAAGCAGGCCAGGGAATTATTTTTGTCTTTTTCATTAGTGCACAGGAAAGTAACTGTATTGAATGTTTTCTACTTGTTAAAAAGTACCTGATGTCCAAAATCAATATCAAAATACTTTTGGAACTAAGCATGCTTTGCTTAAGGTGTTTTTAGGTAAGTGTCTCTATTTCAACACAAAGCTGAAACACATTAAAAAAGTGGTTGTTCAAGGTGGCTGTGTGTGGCACCGTGAGCTTTATGTCTATACCAATGCAAAGCAGGAGAAAGGCTCATTCAGATTTTATGTGGTATATACTACCCCATGGATGTTATCATAGCTTTATTCTGAAGCAGGATCTACAGGCAATAACATGTATCACAGACATATGACACATAACAAAGACAAAATCTTAATCTGTCAATTTTATTTTGGTTACAGGTTATCTACTGGTGCAAATCCATCCACTGTGAATAACTTCACTGATCTGTCCAAGCTGGTAAGTGGGCTCATTAATGCTCAACTGAAAGAGTGTTAATGATTAGCTTTTCTTTTTTAATTTATTTCAGAATTTATAGAATGGATTTCTTGGCAAAATGGACATCTGTCATACATTTTGTCCAATACAGCATATCATCAGATAGTGACTTTAGTTTTAACCATATGAGTTATCTTTTCTAATAAAATTATTGGAATTTAAAAGGTACAATTAATTCAGTGTAGCAGGGTAAAACATTCTGGAGTAATGTGAAAACACAAGGGACTGTGCAAGCCCACCCTGAGTACTCTGTTGGATTAGGGTCACAGACCTGACCAGAGAAGGGCCACTGATATGTTCTACTCACTTCTAGGGTAAATGTCTCATATGCAGTCAGATCTCTCAAGTCTTTCAAAAACTAAATGTCAAATTGTTTGTTACATTCATCCAGTATCTTAGTAGTTACTCATTTTTAAAAGGTACTCTCTAGTGGTCAGTAATAGTGCTAATTAGTTTTCCTAGTGCACCTTCTTGTGCATGTTTTCTTGAATTCCTTTACTTCCACACACACTAAGTACCTGCAAGTATTTACTTGCAAAAGCTCCTTAGTTTCCAATTATTCATACTATTCTTTCTTTTTTTTTTTTTCTTGAAAACAGATTTTGAAAGTGAGTTCAATAACTGACTCATTTCTGAATCATCATTAATTTCAGCCCACTAGTCTTTTTTTAATCCTCATTTTAATATATGAGATTTAAAGTTGTTTGTTGTTTTCATTGACTTTATGAATGCATTAACTTGGTTGAAAAGAAGCATTATGGAGGATAAGAAATGTTTTTGCCATCCAGGTCTCATAACTGCCCTTATTCCAGCCCTGTTTGACAAATCCTCCAGGACTATAAGAAATTAAACAGCTAGTACTTAAGGTCATCCAAACATTAGCAGGTTTAGAAGACCTGCCACTGATGCCATTGAGTGAGTTGTCATTATCTCTGTCTTGATGATGCTACTCAACAAAGGATGCACTTTGCTAGCTTGCAATCAATTTGAACTCGTGGCCAGTGCCAACACTGACATTTATTGTCATTCATTGGAAAGCAACAGCAGGCAATGCATTGAACAAGTAGATTCCTGTTGTTCCTGAAAAGCTTCAAGAGGACTGAAGACTTCAACAAAAGTAAAATTGAAGAAAAAACCTTATCAGCAGGTACTTATGGATGCATGGATAGGCAAACATTCAAAATTAGAATAAAAATGTGTCAAATACGTGTACTACCTGAATTATTTTATCTTCTAAAGCAGCAGAGAGTACATATGGGAAGGCTTTGAAAGACAGCAGATCTTAAGTGTTATTTTGAAAGTTGAATTAAGAGTTGAAAAGAGAAAAGACATAGGAATGCAAGGATCAGGACTGATTACAGTAACCAGACTATATTATTCAGTGCAACTTCTGGCATTAACACAGAAAATATGAAAATAATGCAGTTCAGTTGATCCAAAAAGGCAACCTCTGGGTAGGGACTGCATTCAGGGCTAGGATTGTTTGAGTTGACTCAGGAGTGAATCCCCACACTGTGCAATTTCAAGTGGAAGAGGAGAAAATCATGTTAAGGAGTTACTTTCCTACTTGCAATCACCTCTTTACAAGTTGCTGCAACTTACCTTCTACAGTGAGAGCTCAGTGACCAGCATTAGCTATTTCAGTTCCTTTCTGGCTCTTCAGTTATTGTCTCAGATGGTGTCTTCTGGGATCTAGTGAAAAAAATGGAAATCATGATATTTCCACTACAATTTCTACTAGTATCTTCAGATCTTAGATCAGTCTCTATCAACGCTATGTAGTCAGAGAAGAATGAAGGAAAACTGAGCTGGAAACAACTACTGTATTAGACATAAATATTTGAATGGTCTTACACAAGGAGTATTCTTTATCTTCCAAAATTTCACTAGAGGATCTGTTACCCTCACACATGAACTCAAGGTAGCAATTTTTTGACACACTGAAGTTGAACAGACTACTTTGGTGTTTGCGATGTCTGCATTCACTTCCTTGCTCTGTTACAGTCTTATCTCTTTGGCCAAGAAAGGCAACCTTGGGAATCATAGGTAAAATAGGATTTTCTAAAGCACTTATAAACCAAACTTCTAAGTTAAAATTTTGTCTTTCAGATTACTTCATAATGGCATCCCAATGGATGCAAACTCTAAAAAGCTTAACACATGTTCAATAATGAAACAGGACCATGTAAGTGCTTTGAAAACTTCTATTTGAATGACTTGGATCACACTAAACATACAAGTAAGGAAGTGCTTCATAAGATATTTCCTATTCTAAAAAGATATAGCCCCACGAACTGGAATGTTATGTTCTTCGCTAATTGTTGTTGGGTTGCTCCCTCATTCTGGATGAGCTTTCCATGTCTGGAAAAGATATTGTAGCTTATAAGTGTTTTGGAAACATGATTTTATCTGTAGTCCCCACCCTTTGATTTCTTGACCTAAGAGTAAGTTTTGCCTGAAGATAACAGGTCTGCCACTTGAAGTTTAGCTTTAATTCATTTAGCTTTGAATGACGGTAGTTACAAACACATCTTTGCCTTCCAGCTTTCAGCACAGGTTTTTGGCTTTCAGCCCAAACATTTTCCCAGAAATAGTAGTGGGTTTGTAAAGCCCATGCAAAGGTGTCTTCTTCATCACTGTAACAGGTGGTAGCTGGATTCTGTAGGGTAAGTTCACTCAGCTGTGATCGTACATTTGACTGCAGTGTAAATCTCCTCTTTTTTCATATCTTGCTCATTTATAAGTTTATGACCTAGACATTTTACTGATCAAAATAAGTCATGTATTTGCAGGACAAAGCCAATCAGGGCTTGGTAAACATCCATTATCTTAAGAAGGGTTGAACCTGTTTGTGTGCTGGCTCTGAAATGACACATCAAAATTCCTAAAAATTATAAATCCAAATATTTTTTGAGATGTCCTGATGATTTTTTTTTAAGAAATGCATTATTCAGCAAGCCCAGTACTAGATGTTTGAAAAGTTCTGAGTAGTAATGCTTTTAAACTAAAAATTATTACCTAAATTACCTAAAATACGTCACCAAAAAGATGGAACTCTCCCTCTAAACTCATGATCATCTTTTGAATGCACAGATCAACACTTCTAAGTATTGACAGAAAACTACTTCACAGTCTCCTAAAGCCATATTTAATCAATTCTTCATCTCACTTGCAGTTTTATTCATGTGCTGACATGCTCCTCTTTCCAAACCAGGTATCCCAATGAGCCACTCTCCAACTGATATAATATTATAATTGGCCATGATACTTTTCTGTGATTCGTACCTTCAGCTGGTTATGACAAATAAAATTCTATGTAGAAATCTATCTGTTATGTTTGGGAGATTATTTTCTCACCTATGCACCTGCAGCTTTTAGAAAAGGTTAAAGCAATCAATACATAAAACCCAGCAGGACGCCTTAGGTATTTCAGGTCACATCATCATTATTATTACTATAATCTGTTATTAGTACTAGAGTAATATTTCAGGTTTCCTTGGTCTTGTCAGGTTAAGTCTGGACTTGAGCACAAACTCTATGATTGTATACATTGTTAACATATATTGGCCCTTGCTATAGTCTAAGGACAGACCAAGGGTGTCTGGATTTCTAGGGAAGGAAACTCCAGCAGGCCACCTCACCCTGAAGCTATGCTCTAAAAGTCCATGCAGTTACAACCAACTCAAGCCATGACACACAGCTGTGTCCAGGAGGCTGATGTGCTGGCAGGAGCTGCCCATGGCTTGCAGGGAAGAGGACCAACACTTTTGGGCAGAGCTGTTCATTATGAATCAGAACCTCACAGCTCCAACGTCCCTGTGTAAGTGAGCCAGGTTAGTGACCCACTTCTGTTATCAGGGAGACACATCCTGAAGGGTGCAGTGAGTAGGGCCACCAGCAGCTGCAGGGGACAAGCCACAGCTCTCCTACAGGGATGCATATGGACTCTCCGTAGGAAAGTTCAACAGCCATGGCTGAAGGTATATTGATCCACCTAAAGAAGGATATTCTTGGAGGATGCCTTCTGGACTCATCTGAAACTGCATTAACACCTCTCCTGTGGAAATGCTGTCTGAGCTATGGGAGTAGCAGAATGGTGTACAAGAAACCCAAGTCTGAGATCTAGTATAATACTAATTTTAGAGATAGGAGCTAATACATAGAATCAGCGTTCCATCAATTAGATGATAATAAGATAAATATACATTCAGATGAGATTAATTAATTTACTATATTTGCAGATAACAGTTAAGATCACTTGTTCATTTATGCAGCAGTATATCCTACTGAGAAATATTAAACTCCTCTGATAATTTCTTACCTGGTGATTTTGGAGAAGAAAATGCTGCATATTTATATAAATGCCTTACAGTGCAACATGGCTGAGAAGAGGAATTACTTAGGTATGACAGCCACTGACTTAGAATGTCTCTGGTTTAAGATGCAGATCTGTTATAATAATTTTATAAATACTTCTCGGGTTTTTTTAATTTGCATCACGTAAGTCTTATTCTGACGAAGTCTCCAGGATGCCATAAGAATACTTTGTTTCCACCTGTATTTCCTTTACAACAATTTCTGCATAGCCTCTCTTTAAAGTTTATTCCACTGATTTACCCAAATCTGCTGGCCTGTTGTTGCTTTCTAATAGTCTTGATCACTCAGAAGTTACTCCTTTTCTTTTCCACTAAATCTAGTAATCACTTTACAGCACCTTTAGAACATATAAGGAAAAAAAACAATCCTTCAGTCCCATTGGAAATTAATCCCAGGTTTTCTGCTTCGAGTCCTACACCCCAACCACTATCCTATGTACAAGAGACACCCAGGGCCATGCAAGAGCTCTCCCAGCACGGGGCATGGGTGAGCAGCTGTGTAGGAATCATAGACCCATAGAACGGTTTGAGTTGGAAGGGACTTTAAGGACCATCCAGTTCCAACCCCCCTGCCATGGGCAGGGACAGCTCCCACCAGACCAGGTTGCTCCCAGCCCCGTCCAACCTGGCCTTGAACCCTGCCAGGGAGGGGGCAGCCACAGCTGCTCTGGGCACCCTGGGCCAGTGCCTCACCACCCTCACAGCGAAGTTTCTTCCTAATATCAAATCTAAATCTACCTTATTTTGGTTTAAAACTGTTACCCCAACACTGTGTTCCTACACTCCCTGATAAAGAATCCCTCTACATCTTTCCTGTAGCTCTCCTTCCAGCACTGAAAGGACGCTACAAGGTCTCTCTGAAGCTTTCTGTTCTTCAGACTGAACAAGCCCAACTCTGTCAGCCTGTCCTCACAGGGGAGGTGCTCCAGCCCCCTCATCATCTTCATGGCTTCCTCTGGACCCACTTGAGCAGGTCCATGTCCTTGCTATGCTGGGGGCCCCAGGGCTGGACACAGCACTGCAGGTGGGGTCTCATGAGAGCAGAGTAGAGGGGGAGAATCCCCCCCTCGACCTGCTGGCCACACTGCTCTTCATGCAGCCCAGGACACAGCTGGCTTTCTGGGCTGTGAGAGCACATTGTTGGCTCATAGTCGGTCTTCCATCCACCAATACCCCCAAGTCCTTCTCCACAGGGCTGTTCTCAATCCACTCATCACCCAGCCTATATTCATGCCTGGGAAGCGTTTGCTTAACTATCAGCTTCAACATCTCGGGCCTTCCAATCTTTCTGGGTGGCTCCTTTATTCCACCTAAACCAGTGGAAGTCAATCTCTGCCTCAAGCAGTTCATTCCATGGAGAAGTCCTAGGAACTAAAGTGGGACCATAAGCACAGTGACACCATGGTTTGTCTCAGAGGAGACCAAATTTAGCACAGATACAACATGCAGTCTGTCCAAACCCACACAATAACTCCACTGTGCTGCACTTGGTTGTGTCATGGATACCATGTCCATGTTTTTTTTCATGCTTAAGAGCCCTGACTGCACAAGAGAAAAACTGTGCCTCAACTTTCTTAACCTGAGTCTGCAACACTGGGTTTTCAGATCTAAGCTAAGTGCTGCCATGTCCTGCAGGGTGCTGCTAGTGTGTTAGGCAGGTCTGGGGCTCAAGAGTCCGCCCTGCCCATAATGTAGATCTTGTCGAAGAGATGGACAGGCACCTTGGGACACATACAGCATGTTTGCATGTTTCCCATGACCGCTCTCCATCTTCCACATCCATGGCCATACACAAACAAATCATTTACCTTCTATAAAACGCAGACTCTGCCCACTTTAATATTAGTGCAGAGATGTCCCATGAAGGAATCTGCTTGGCCTCAAAATTCAGATGCACTCATAGAAGGATTTTTTTATTTTTTCTTCTTGGTTGACCTGAACCATGATTAAGTTATGCTTTCGTAGCTCAGAATAAAAATAAGAATTAATTTGAAAGTAAGATATATAAGCAACACTGGAGAAAATAACATGTGATTCAGATCTATATTAACAGTTTTAGCTAGAAAGAACTTTGACCATATTCCAAACTAGAGGTAGGTAAAATGACAATATATTCCTCAGTGGAAAACTGGTAGACTAAATCTAATGTTAGCCTTCTGCTATATCGTTAAAATACTTGAAATGTTTTCAAATTAATTTGATAGCCTGAAGTATTTTCTCTTTATTCTGCTACAGTTAGTATTCTATTCCCAATTAAGTTTTGTGTCAGGATAGACAGGACTTGTTGATAATGAGGACACAAAGCCTATAGGAGGACTTGGTCTTTGTAGGGTACATGATCCTAATGTGTACAGAAAACTGTGGGTTTAGGGCTACTGTGTTTCTTTTCTCTTTGATAAACAACTAGAAAATATCATAAAAACAGGTAGTCATAGGTCATTATGTCTGCTTGATTATACATCTAAAAGTAAAGAAATGCCAAATAACTGCACTGGCTTCTGGGATAAGGCTCTTACTTCCATAGTTATTCTGAGAGAAGGACTTTGATAATGCCGTTAAAGGGCTTTTTGATAGCCTCAAACAAGTGTTGGGTAAACACAAGGCTCATGACCTTAAACCTCCCACAGTCTCATAAAAATTCACTGGTTTTGCTATTTCTTCATTGGTTTCAGTGGAATTACCATGATTTATGGCCACCATTGTCTGTAATGGTCCCTAAACTACCTGGTTTGTCATCTTTATTCAAAAGCATGCCTGACTGGTGTAGTTGTAAATATGCCTCCAAAATACCTTTCCTGGTTAACAATTTCTCTTATCACCTTAGAATACAACAGGCTTCTCTTCCTTCCTAGAGGATCTTCCTTGTGATGGAGCTCAAAGATGCCAGAGTTAGCTCTGAGCATGCTGACAAAGCTATCACACAGGACAAAGACACCAGTTTTGATACTAGAAAAAGTAATGCAGCTTTGCCATCAAACCAGAGTCAGAATGTCCCTATTTATTCTCTATTGAGAGAGGCAAGGGCATAAAAAACTTTTGGAAAATGTCACTCAGTTGACCATCTATTTAATTTTTTTATATATTCTGCGCTAGTTGCATGTTGAAGAACAAATTATTCCCTTGAAGAAATTCTACCTGCCATTCCCAGGAGAATGCTTAGACTTGCACAGAATAAACAGGGCATGTTGAAAATGCAGGCAAGTGATACAGCCTTGGAGTTGGGAGTACACTGAGCCAGAGGCTCATTTAATAGCACCTGTGGCAGCACTTATGCTATTATTGATTTGGGACTGTTATAAAGAATGATGTTAAGTCTTATTTGTTTGAAAGAGCTGACTTTACCAGGTTGCATCTGGGGTAAATATCTGGACATGAATCATTAGACCTGACCAGAATATAGTTTCTAGTCTGACATCAATTATCAACGGACCTTTGATAAAAAATTACCTCCTGGGAAAATCAGGAAATAGGTGCAAAAGATGCTCTCATCAAAAAACCTGTAATATAAAAAGCAATGTGTAGAAATAAATACCAAAAAAAAACAGAGGTAAAAGGGAAATTATGCTAGTATGAGTCACCTGACTGAGTCTATATGTCTAACTCAGATCAGGAGTGTTTCTAGAGCATTGAATATTTATTCAATGTTAAAACACTGTTTGCAGAAGGAGAAAGACATACCATTATTTTCTCTGTGTAAAATTCCTGGGGTTTCCGGAACTTGGATTTTTCTTTAATTATTGCCAGGCCTAGGTGCAATATTGATATCATCCATACTAGAGAAGCTTTCATTCCTGCTCCTTTATAATACACACTGCTTCCCCATGTCTACTGGAAATTTATAATCAGATCTGTGATTGTAAAAGACATCCAAATGTGCTGGTCATTGTTTTTAAGCAATAAAATGTAAACAACTCCCTCCTCAAGGCCAGGATATGAAGAACTTGTTTTCAGTGAGTACCACATCGACCCTTTTCCCATTCCTGTTCTTGCACTTACACAGGGCAGATGGCAGAAAAAAAGTCAGAACATCATTTAACACAGAGAGTCCCTCTCTTTAGTCCTCTGCTCAGTTACTTTCTCAGATAAAGGGTGGCAGATTTTCTTCATATTAGAGCAGTGCTCTCTTCCATGTCCTGAGGAAGTTTAAGGTTAGGAAAAAAAGCTTATTTCCTAGATTTAGGCTTGTGCACAGGATCACAGGGAACAGAGATACCCTTCAGAAAAGAAAGCAAAATGGCTGTGATGATGGAGACAAAACCTGCAGTGATCTTACTAGGCATATATGCTCCCATTGTGAAGCTACATCATGAAGGATGTCAATGAAATATCACACATCAAATATTTTGAGAGACTTTTTTTCCCAGTAATGGTGTTTGGAAACATCCTTTATTGAAGATTCTCTCTGGGCAAGGCTGTCTGTGGAAAGCTGTGAATTTGCAAGCTTTCAGCACTGTATTTCAAGGTTTACTGGAGGTTCTTTGAACAATAAAGGAAATCGATATATATATGTGGCATAAATGCAGTGGTCATTAGGATAAAAATGCCCACAAACACTCACACACAAAAAAAAAAAAAAAAAAAAATCAAAGAAACTTAAACACCTATCACTTTATTACATCAGTTTTGAGTAATTTTACTGAAACCCAATACTGAGATATGCTGAAAAATTAATACACCCCTTTCTTTTGTTTGCAATCCAGTTTGATTGTTTAATGTGTTCAAGCCAAACCCCAGAGTCATTGTGCAGTTCTTGTTCAGAGGGTGCTCACTGACAGCCACCGGGGCTCTTACCTGAGCATGAGCTGTGGGGCCCAGTCTGGAACAAAGAGCTCTGGTCACGAACTACACAGCAAAGGCCATCAGAGCAACTGGGCATGTGTAACTTGATTTAGAGCTGAGGAAAAGTACTTGAAATAAAGTCCATGAAAATGGAAATGAAGCTTATTGCAGATTTCTTCTTTTTAATTTTTCAATCATAATAAAATTTATGACACTTGAAAAATTTTGTCTAGTCCTACTGTTGGTCTAGAAAGGAACTGAGAGCAAGAGGATGGGAGAGTTCCCCAAAATTTTGAAAACATTTTCCCCTTATTGTTTCAGATGAGGAAAGAAAGAAGATAGGATAAAGCAAATTAAAAGTCAATGTTTCAAAGATATTTTCTTGAACCCCCCAAAATGTAAACTAGCTGTTTAAGTCAGTAATTAGACTCCTGTTGTGCTTAGAAAAACTGAAGCATAGACAAAGTTATGAAAAGACCTTGTTTCTTTTTTACATACAAGTCTCCTCACTCTCCTCTGAGGTTCTTGCACTAGGAAGGATTTCATTTTTGTTGGCAGTAGCTGGTTCTTTGTTGGTTGATCTTTCTGTATTTTTAATATTTGTTATCTCTTTGCCATCTGGTTTGAAGCGTTTCATTATTAAAACAGAGAGCACTATGTATAAGAGACAACATCCTGCCCGTAGTCCTGCAATGAGGCCAAGATAGACATTTCTAGGAAAAAAAAAAAAAAAAAAAAAGTGACAAAATCTGTTTACATTAATAAAGCTTGCCAATTCTGAGTGGAACCAATTAAGATACCAAACACGCCATGGCAAAACCATCTAATCATCTAATCTCAGCCAGATATTGCTCCACATTTTGAGAAATAACAGACAGAAAACAATTTCATGATATGTAGACCCAAGCAGGTTCTACTCAGGTCCTACACTCCCAGCAGAAATGCCTCCTGTCTAAAGAGTGCTCTTGTTCATCAGTCCGTATTTTAGGACTGGGATGGGAGGAGCTGCACCAGCTGGGGCTTTTTGCTGGTTGTCCCAGCTTCCCTCAGCCCCTCATGGGCAGCAATCAGTGCTCCTGGTTGCAGCTCTCCACGCACCACCAGTCGTTTGGGTCCCCTCTCCGAGTGGATTTTGTGAGGCGCCTTATATGTTAGGAAGCAGAGAAATTAGGGATGAGGAAGAGCATCTTCAATGCTACACTAAATCCACAGGTTTTCAGTCTCCCACAAAGCCAAAGTATCACACAGTTATCCAGTTCACTAAGGCTTCAACAAAGGAACTAATTCGCAATGTAAGGTAGTGTACTGCAATTTCATATATTAGAATGAATCAAAAAAGGCTTATTTGCTCTATTAAAGCCTAGTCAAAGTAAGGAGTTTTAGTGCTTTTAGTATCCTAATCATTCTATCGACAATTCTCATGGGCAAAGCATAGCTTGGTCCCTGGTGCCCAAAGCTGCCTCAGAAGACAAATTCCCAACTCCTTACCAAAGATTTCAGCTTACCTGAATGCTTTCGTGTCATATACGCGGCAAGATCCAGATCCCCCACAGTTTTTTGTCCCCCATTTCAAGCAGGTCTCATCTATCAAAGCACCAAAATAAATAGGGGCTGGGAGTCCTCCTGCAAAAAAAAAATTCTTATTACACGATCTGACATGAAGATCTCAGCATTTAATGTCATGGTAAAGAAATGAGGAAATGAATCTCGGGGTTTCTGAATTATGGCTACATAAAATGGGACTAAACATCCAGCTCCAGCTTTAAGATTCCAAGATTTGTGAAAATATTTAAGCAAGTACCTAAAGGAAGTTGAAAGGATGGAAGATTAAAGCATTATTATATTCAGTGAGGGCACTGTTAGTAATTCTACTTTAACAGCATTTTCATTAGAATTGTAACTTCTGTTGTTTAAAGAAATTATATAACCAACATTTCTTTTTCAGTCCCTGGTGTGGAATTATCTGCCATGATATATTAATATTTATGTATACCAATGTATCTATTCACGTATTACACAGCAATTTGCCATTAATAATGGTTAGCTGAGTGTAAAGGGCTGAAATTAAGCACTTGCTCAAAAACAACTAGGTAATAAGTGTATTACTTATGTAGTTCTAAAAGAATTTCTTTTACACAGTCATAATGCTTTAGTATAATCAGTAATCTGTTTCAGAGATAATGTGCAGTTTTGTGAAAAAAACTATTTCATAAAAGCACAAGATTGACTCTCTGCAGCATTCAGCTAAAATATGGAGATTCAGAGAGAAATCCAGATGACTACTTGGGCTTGTCTGCATGGGGAGGATTTCAAAAATCATCAAACTAATGAACATAAGACAAGGTTTGCTAGAGGGAGGGCAGACTAATATAATAATAAATAATAGGCAGAATATATGGTAGTTCTAACTGAAAAATGGTCAGCAAAAGGGAGCATAGGTGTTAAGAATATCCAGACTGATCAAGCTCAGGTAGTTGTGTCCATGAATTTAAAAAAAAAAAAAAAAAAAACCAATGAAATTTCCTTCTTTTGCCTGATTCCTTTTCTGCATAGAAAAAAATCTGAAGAGATAATCATAATATGTAATTACATACCAGGAAACATGATCCAAGCTCCTCCAAACATTTTGAGATGTATAATCTGCTTACAAAGAAAAATTTTGGAAAATTTCTTTTGTTCTCATCTGGAGCAAGGGTGTTGCACTGGCTAGATTTGGTCTATATCTTTGACTACATACTTGAATCCCACAAAGAAATGAAGTTTTACCTAGTACTCTACCACCTAAAGTTTCAATCCCAACAGCAAAGGATTTCAGGTCTGGTGAAACAGATCTAAAAAGGAAACAAAAATAGTACATTGTTTTGAGGAACAATAGAATAATGTAGCTATAGCCATCCTGTGAACATCTGCACGTGCCCCATTGCAAGAGTACTGTGGCTTACCTAGCACAGCCCACTCAAAACCTAACTGAAAACATTCACCAAAGTTAAAGTTCAGATGTAGAGCCTTCTTCCATTGACTTCAGTGGATGAACTCACATTGAAATAAATGGGAGAATCTACAGAAACTGATCTTGAATCCAAGGAGAACAGATTGTAAACACTTTTGGGAGAGGATGCACGGGAAGATTAAAGTGAACCAACTAAAAATAGGCAGTTCATATCCATAAGTTACCTTCATGAAGCTGTCTTGCTTTAGAAGGGGCTGTATTTTACAGTGGTGAACAGAGGGAACGAGGGTGTGCAGCCCTTGCTAGCTACATGCAGTTAAAGCCTACCTCTGCCTCTAGCATTTTACAGAAAGACAGGGAACGTGAGTCACCTCAAAAGCACCTCATTCCTACCAGTGGAGAAACAGCCTGTGTCCATCAGATGAACTGGAAGTATTGGCATAAAGCAGAGGGGATTACAGAGCTGGCACAGGGCAGGAGGGCCAGCCCATTTCCTGAACTGGAGTTTATACATCAGAGGACCCTCTTCTCAGCATTAACTCGAAAATCTTCTTATTATACACATTAGTGTTCTGAAAACTGCCCAGCAAAGTTAGCCTTGTCCATAACCCAGGCATGCCCTAGGAATGGCTGCACTTAGAAATGTTGCACAAGAAGTAGCAGCTTAGCCATCAGAGCTACCTAGTTATGTGCACTGACTACTGAAGATTGCAATTCACCCATGAGCATGAGTGGAAAGAAACTTCCACGTGAAAGGCACAGAACATTGTCTTTTCTTCTGAGTGTAAAATAGCAGAGCTGCTTTACAACTGAAGGAATAAAAATTAAAAAAAAAAAAATATTGCTGCTGACACAGCTCTGTTTATACCAGCTCAACAAAAAATGGGAGTATCAGACTTCTCACAACACAGAAAACATTCTGAGGCAACAAGGCTTAACAAAGCTGAATGTTTTTCTCCTGAGTAATGTGAACAGCATAGTCACCTTGGATATGGCTTAGCACCGCATCTTATTTCAAGTTCATTGCTCTGTTAAAAACATCCCTGTCATTGGAAGTGAAAACTAATGTTCAGGATCAGCATAAGTCCCACCCATTTCATCCCCAAAGTATCTACTCAGACTTAAATTGGAATTAAATTGGCAGACAGGCATTTTGCTGTGCCTCTGAACAGAGATGGATTTCAGAGCACAGGCAAAGACTCAGGGCCCCAGTTTCATCAGCATGCCATTTCTCACAATAGGAATGAAATAGTAGATACCATATTCTGTTTCTCTTTCCCCAAGCTCTATGGTCAAGGTAAGGTAAAGTATTTCACCTAAACATAATCATGTATGTAGGAGTGCCTCCTAAGGCTAAAATAAATGCACATGCAGTCTGTAATGCTAAAAAATAGGGAAATGCTTTGGTACAGCTTTCTCTTTGGCATTGTCCCAATACTGCCGAGGAATTGCCAAGCCCATGCCCTTGTCCTTCCACACAGCTGCAATTGTGAAACACCTGAAAAGAGAAAATGAGAAGAATAATTTATTTATCAGAATTCAATAGCACAAAACTATTTTAGTAGCTAGATTTTTCACTCCCCATAACAAGCAAGCTGTTGTTTACACTGAAAGGACCTCCCTAATCATCTTTGCAGACTGATGTCTAAGTTCATTGGTATGCTCCAGCCACTCTGAGAGGCTCCACAGGCACAAAGCAAATGTGGCTCTAGTTTCAGCCATGCCATTACTAGGACAGAAGGTGCTCTGTGTATACTTAAAATGGGTCAAAGCTATACAATTCAGACATTGACTGTTATCCAGTCATTCTGCACAGGAATCCTATGAAGTAGATGAGTAGCAATAAAAATATAGATGTGGACCGAAAAATGCAATCATGAATATCTATTGTTATGTATCCAAACCAGCATTTGGCACTGGATTGAGAGTGGACTGTTTCACAGCCTTTGAAGTTAGCAGGAGACATGGGTCTGAAAGCCAATTTCCCTGAAGTGCAGCAAGAGAATATTGCTGGGATATATGGATAAAAGCCTGAAAGCATTGCTTGTCATTTTCAGTATTGTTACATGAAGATAGTTCTGCTTCTGCCAGAAGACTCGACCATTTGCACACATTCCACAAACCTATTGTTTTTAATGGTCTTGCCAAGGTGTGATTGTTTGAAGTCCTGGAAATGGCTTTGCTGCTGAGACACTGAACAAAATGGCCAGATGTATATTTATGGGACTTCTTGGCTGTACAATTTAGTTTTATGACTTGCTTTCCTGAGCCATGGAAGCTCAGGAAAGCAGGCAGTTCCAGTATGATCTGTAACAGTTTGTAAAACCATCAGTCACAATTTTATACAGATCTGCTACACATTAATTGACAACACAGGATTTTGCTAGTATAAACAACCAGACTAGTAAAGGTCTTCTAAAGCAAATCCCTCTTAGCTGTATTGTACCTACACAATAAGAAATTTACTGAGAAACTTAAAGCCAAATTTATGGTCGTCTTGCTGAGAAGAAAATAAATTTAAAAGAATTGAAATAAAATCATTCAAGAAATGTAATTTAAGAGTCTGAAATTTTCATGTCTTTGCTGAATAGCTCATTTACCTGACCCCAACTCTCTTAAAAACCCTCCCTGTAACCTTGCACTCACTCAGTTTCTATCTACAAGGTTAAACTGTACAGAATGGACATATGTGTCTATAGGGTTTCTTAATCACAAAGCTAAAAAATTAATAGATGAAACAATCTAGCTATATCTAGAATCATAGAATCATAGAACATTTTGGGTTGGGAGGGACCTTTAAAGTCCAACCCCCTGAAATGGGCAGGGACACCTTCCACTAGAGCAGGTCGCTCAAAGCTCCGTCCAACCTGGCCTTGAACCCTGCCAGGGAGGGGGCAGCCACAGCTGCTCTGGGCAACCTGTGCCAGTGCCTCACCACCCTCACAGTGACAGACTTACTAAATAATCATCTATCCACCTATATATTTACCATAGTCTTTCCCGTCCCAGTTGATGATTTACATCCCGCAAAGCAGGCTGTCATGTAAGTGATCCCATTATCCCCACATACAGGGTCCCACTGATCCAGCTTGCAGCTGCAGTCAACATTGCAACTGGCCATGAAGCTGTTTTTGGGGGAGGAGAGATGCTTTAATCTAGAAGAAAATGGAAAGAAATAAAAGAATTATTTGCTCAAATTATATAGTCAAACAAATTGTCACAGAGTAGGCAGGAAAAATGTGAAGAAAGTGAAGCAATCATCATGGACTGGTATCTGTTACCATCCAATAGACTGTGAAGTTATCATACAGAGACTAAGTTAATTTCAGCTAAACCAGAGCTCTCAAGATTTTTCATCAAGCATTAATATTTTTATGGACTGTTGCTGAAAAGGCATGGAACTCACGAACTAGGTAGCCTTGGCTGGGAGGGAATATTTGGTATTACTTTTTCATTTGAAAGCTCAACCCAAGAAAAAGAAAATCATGCCTAGAATCTCTTAGCACCTATAGACTGGATATGCTTTTCCCTAGAAGTAGCTATCATACCGTATCTGAGTGTTAGGAGTGGTGATATAAAACTACATAAAATTACAGCAGCAAGATGTCCTTGACATTTTTTTCACTGGATCAGAGCCAGTTAGTGGCAATGAAAGTTGCATGTGTCCGAGTGAGAAGTGGTGCTTCTGTCTCAGCTCTGACTGTATTCAGCAGCAACAGCCCTGCACCTGGGACAGGCTTGAGCCCTATTTCTTATTAGATCTCATTTCTTGTTGTATATTATCACGGACTTTCATAGATTCCACTTCTACCAATATTTCTGTAAGAACCACCAAAGTCAGGCACCAAGGAGTTAAATTAAACACATGACAATTAGAATTGAGAATCTAAACAGTGGCCATGATTATGAGGGCATGGTAGCAGGGCTCAATTTTCAGAAAGTGTTACAAGTCCACCACCTAAAAATCGCCCCTGCATTAAAGTCACTCACAATATAAAGGAAAAAGTGTTCAAAATTTGCCTTTGCTTCCTCCTTACCCCTCAATCCAAAACACACCTCAAGGGGGCTACATTTCTCCTTAGTCTTTTCAAAGGGAAAATAAGTGGGGGGTTTAGCCCTCACCAAGCTGTTGCTCACCTTCAAACTACAAATTGTTAAATGGATAAAACAGTATGAATTGCTTATCCAGAAAAATCCTAACACGTGCTAAATTCTCCAGTCTTTGTTCTCCTGGAGAAACTGTAATTGCTCTTTCAGTATTTTCTGCCTTGATGTTTCTGCTTATTTTTAATTCACTCTACAGTATCAGATGTTGTACTCAACCAGAGTTATCTCTGCTGCACAAGCCTCTCACATCTTTTATGCAACTAACCTCAAAGTTGAACTGGGTGTCAGGTTAGCCAAGACAACTTAGATACTTCCCTGAACGTAGGCTCAGTTTCAGAAAACACAAGACTGAGTTTCTGTCTGAATTGAAAATTCTGCAAGCCCTGCTGGATTCAGTTCAATCCTTTAAAATCCCTTGAAATTTGTTGAACCAGACTGAGGTAAATTTAAACAGTAGGCAATTGTGGCAGGCTGCTAGAGTCAGCAAAATGTTCTCAAGAAACATGGCCATGGTCCTGGTAAGGGAGGAGGAACATCTGTTTGGGCAGCACACACTCCTGACATGACTGCTTTCTACCTCCCTGCTGAGAAAATGGGCACAGACAGGTCAGCAGCTCCAGGTACTGAGGGAAATGGGAGGTTGATAACTACTGATATAGAGGATGGTCCCTTCTAGAGGCAAAGCCATTGGGGCACTATGGGGAAGCCACTTTCAACACTTTTTTTACATCCCAGTCCCTACATGGTAGGAGGACACCAGCTTTAAATGAAAACTTTGAAATAGAGCATAAAAATTTAATCTGTCTGCAATACATTTAATCTTAATTAGCAATTTGTCTGAATATAGAGGTATATTGTCAATATCCAGCAATAAACAATTTATAAAAATAAATGTCTGGTTTAAATAAAATTTGAAAAACAAAATTGGGATATTCTGCCCATCCCCAACTCTAGGTATTATTTTAGCCTGGAAAGTCTATCTCAAAACCTCAGATTTTCTTGTGTATATCACTGCCAAAGAGAGGTAAAATGATATAATCACAGTAGCTCCACTCTAGCTGAAACCACACTGATTGAAAGTAGCAGATGACCTAATATAAGTCAATTGCAACAAAAATTTGTTGCTTTTAAATAGACACTTCTTTTTTTTATGCAAAAGGATATAGCAATACACTACAGTAAATCAACAGAGAAGACACATGTCAGAACTCATCTAAATTAAAATCACAATGTTTTCTAGATTATCAGGTTTGTAGCCCAGATGAAGTCACAAACCCAGGTCAGTTTGTGAGAGTAGAGGAATAAATGTGTGTGCACCATGTTCTGCTTGGGGTAGGAAGCAACCATGACAAATGACACAACCAAGACAAACCCAGGGGATACAAACCCAGAGTAGGGTGCAGTCAAACCAGCCACCTGGAGCACCTCACAACTGCACGTAAAGTACAAGAGGTTTAACAAATATGCCACTATAAAGGTGATGCATGCAAACTTTGCCATCTCAGTTATGTGAAGTTTGAATTTCTTGATGAGAACGCCTCCTAGAAACATCCCCAGGATTGTGATGGGTAAAAGTATTACACCTGCAAATAGAAGGTAATAATAATGTTAACTGCTGTCACTTGCATTGGCCTTTTTTAGAATAAATCTGGTTCTACTGATTTCCAAGTATTACATACTGACCTATTTTCAGAGTGATCCTTTGAGGTTCTAATACTTTTTATTACCTTTAAGTAATTTTGTTTACTTCCTCATTTTCATGTTATGACTTTAAAAAGCTTAGTTCCTCAATATTCTGTACCTTTTTACTATACTGTTGTTTGAATGTATACTGATATAACAAAACCTATACAGGTACCTGTTAGAAACTGGAGTAAATAAGATAAATGTATTAGCTCATGGGCACTTTTTCATCTAGAAAAAAACATTAAACTTTCTGAAAGTTACAAAAGGAAAAATCTCCAAAACAGAACATGAATGGAAGCAGCATCTGGTTTTGTATTGGATTCCATTTTGCTCTAAGAGTAAATCACAGAAAGACTGCATTTAGATTTAATCTGTTCAGCACTTCATAAACTCTAGCCCTCATATTTACATGCTAGATAGAGAGTTTTTACAAGGTTTTATCGTGAGGGCTTTGCCTTTCTTTGTGTGTGTTTTCGTGTAGTTGTTTTTTTTTGTTATGTTGTTTTTGTAAAACTTTCCCTGCATCCAGAAAAAGATAGGAAAAAGGAAGTTCTTCCCATATTTGTACCTGACCCGCAGCAAAGCAGGGTGCATTCAGATTAAAGTAATGGAATATCAATTCTGCAATGACCTCAAATACCCTGGGGTTTTTGCCAGATTATGAGACCATAGTAATCACTCTAAGATTAATATAATTTCAGCATTCTTTTTTTTGTAGAACACTACAAAGAACTCATTTTTGACAGAACTGTCAAATAGAAAAAGACCTTTGAGCTGAATGAAATGACTCAAAATTTTAGATTTTGGTTTCTTATTGTTTATAAAATTTAGTGCCCAAAGGCACTAAAAATGTAATCATTTTGATCCATTTGTAATCAAAATGGAAGAACATTTATATCAAGATGTTATTCTGAAAAGGAAAACCACACTTTTCATTAGATATTAGCTAAATTATGTGTTTTTTCTTTTAATTGTTATTTAGTTACAATATATGTGTGGTTTTTGTTCATGAAAACAGACACATTCATAACCCAAATCTTACTCTGAAAAAATGTTCAGACAAAAAAAAATCCACCTAGTTCTAATAATCTTCTAGCTCACTAAATTGGGAACACCAGGGAAATTAACACTAAAATTAACATCCATTTTCAAAATATGGTAAGAATAAACTACTGCATACTTTTTTTACTCAAAAAGTTCACAGAAGTTCCTCCTAAAAAGGAAAGCAAAATAACAAAGAAAAGGTTCCTTTTTGACACTGGAATTTAAAAAGACAGGTACCTACCAATTAGAAAGATGGCTCTTGCTACTGATACATTAAATTGCTGCTCCATAAACTTTGTCTCATAGGTTATCAACCCAACAAGAGAATTGTACTGCAGAATAGTGAGGAAGAGATAAACCAGGAAAATTGGATTTCCAAACAGCTTCTTCAGAGCTGGGAAGAAATCTGCAATGGAGAGGTACATGCTGTACACCCTGCTAAACACAGAGAAGAGTTGTTTTGACATAATTTAAATAATAAAACTAACTTTGATTTAATTACTGGCTGTATTGCAGGTTATAATTCTTTGCCTATCTAAACATATGCTTGCCTAAGTGAGTGTTTTCCTCATTGCCAAAACATGACTTACAGGAGCAGCAGGGTTGAATGGCACAATGGATGTTGAACTGGGAATCAGAAACCCCAGATTATCTTGTGTGTGATACAGGACTATTCATCAAAGGCACTAAGGCTTGCAACACACTCTCAATATTTGTGCAGGAGAGTGTCCTTAGAGGAGCATTAAGACTCTACAAAGTACCAAGTGAAAATTTTGGTGCCTAAAGCAGGAACCTTCACAAACTACACAAGAGCCTCACATGAGGCTGATATTCAGAGAAAGGGAGCACCTGACCCAGCAAAAGGCTGGAACCTTTCCTGAGACCCTTGATGAGAAAACCCAAATCCATTAAATTAAAGACAAAACCCTTCATTTAGCCTGTAGTCTGGCTGTTGGCATGCTTGCCTAAAAGATGAGAGTTCAAAATATATCTGCCCTGACCAGTAAGGGGTGTACATGCATACATACATACATACAAACAAGACCCTTGGGGGAGTCCAGAATGGGTAGTTGGGTCTGATATTGCCTGTAGGAGGTTAATTTAGCATCACTGAGCTCATCCACAGGAGCTATGAATCCAGTGAAATCACTCCGACCGCCAGAGTAGTACTTAGCCCCATGTTTCTCTCACATATGTTGGTCTCAGTGAAACAGTAACCTGGCAGCTGTGAATTGGTCATTAATGAGGGATGGGATGTTTTCCCCCCTCTTCCTTTATAATCATAGGATTATGGCTGTAATACATCATATGACAACTACCATGTTGAACTGAGAATTTCTGGTGCTCAAAGCAACAGCATGAGATTTTTCCAGCTGACATAAGGAGAGGACTGAAACACACCCTTAGCATGTAATTATAATAATACAAATTAAAGAGAGCATTTTTGTCTGTCACTTGCACTGCAGAAATGTGCGTTTTGCTGAGGGTTGTGCAAATCCATACTCAGCTCAGAATGAACCCATGAGAGAGAATTCACATGCAAACATTTGGGCAATAATCTTTCACCTTTTACTGCCTCTGAGAACTTTAACTGTGGCTGAGCTGGGGGGTCTATTTTACAGTGATCTTGCACAGGCAAATGACTAATCTTCAGGTTTTTATTCTCTCCTTCTTTTGGTAAGGAGTAAGGCAAAAACCAGAAAGGCAATGAAGCAATAAAGCTGACTGCTCCACAGATAAGCAATCCAAGCCACCAGGCACCAACCCAACGGGTATCCTTAGGATTTATGCTGATGGCATCTATAAAATACAGAAAGACAAGAAAGTAGATTAAATATCATGCAGAGCAATTACCCTTACTATAGGTATCCTTATACATATTATTTAAAGAGCAGAATAAAGGTGGTTTATGGTTCATATGAAGAACTGAAATGCAGCTTGTATCAAATCAGTTCCCTGCAGTCAAATATAGATGTCTCCATTTAGACCCATGGTGACATTTCCGTGCCAAGAGCTTCCAACACTTTCTGAGGGAATGAGTTACAGCAAGAGTGCCCTCTACCACCCAAAAATAACTTTTCTTTCCCAATTTTCCACTGTCTGCTCCTTCTTCCACCTCTAAACTTGACAGTTTTTCCTTGAAGTTCCACAAACTTTCCCTGGGATTAGAGACTTGCATGCTCTTTAAGAGAAAATAATTTTTCCCAAGTGTTGAAAGTGTCCATGAGCCTTTCACTTTTCCCTCAATGTGGGAATGGCCTTTCATTTGCTCATTTGTTCTCAGCTGTGCAGTAAGGGTGTAACAAGTGTGTGCACATGCATAAGAAGTGCAAAAATTTTCTGCACTGAGGTAGGAGTCTTGCATCAAGGGCTATTCCAGTCATACTACAATGCTGTAAATACTAAAATGCAAATAACAACAGCTTTTGAGTAGGAAAACCTCTCTAGAGAGCCCTCCTTTTTGGAGTAGTAAGCTAGGAAGGTGTTTCTTGGCATGCAGGTTCCTATATACAGTTATCTTCTCAGTTAATGCACCACTCCAGTCTCTTACCAATATCCACAATGCCAATGTCAACCCAGAGGCTGGCACAGAAAGATCCAAGCAGGAAGCCCAGGGTTGGCCCAAACATGCCCGAGGATCTCACCAGGCCTGTAAGGGAAGGGAGGAAGCACAGGAGAGTAAGCAAAACACTGTGCATACAAGCACACCGCCTTCTCTGAGGGCAAAGAAAGGAGAGAAGAATGAGGAGAAAGAAGAGGGGTAGCAACCATTAGAGGATGTCTAATGGGAAGCTCCTGAGCAGCAAGAAAATAAGGTGTAAGCTGCCAACATGCTGGCTGCAATGTGGAAGTAGGTTCCTTCACTCACACAGGGCTCTGCCACAGTCAGTGTGGTCTCACGTGGACCCCTGCATGAATTTAACTGGCAAGATCAGTGTCTTGAAAGGAATAGGAAGAACGAGAATGACATTGTAATTATTTTTATCCCTCTCCCTCCCTTCTTCTCTCCTTGAATTTTTGTAGTTGGATTGTTCACCTTGTGACAATTAACTAATGAACATACAACTCTAGGACCACTGGAATTATCATAAATCTACTTGCAACTCTACAGCTTGCATGATGTCTTGTGATTGCAGAAGTCAGGACTTTTCCCTGTACTATGTGTTCAGGTTTCTAGTTTAATTTGAAGTAGTAGTAGTTGATCCGATGATGTGCATATAAGAGGGAACGCCTTTGCAGTTTGAAGTCATATTAGGATGACAGTGACAATAGAAGTGCATGGACATGGAATTAGGTACAGGACTCTCAGAATACTTTCAGTAGGCAACAAGGAGGTGTAAGCGTCCCTGTGTGTGATCAAAGTTCATCAGACAGAATCTTTGTTGATTCATTCAGCACCAGCATGAACAAATCAGCTAACTGTTGTGTCAATATGTACTTATGTGGCTGTAAAAATAATCAAGAAATTTGGTGATCAAGTAATGACCTCTTTAAAAGTAGCTTTCAGTTTTGCTACTGGCCTCACAGGGTCTTCCATTTCCCGCTCTGTCTCTGCTTACAAAGGAGATAACATGGGATCAGAAGAAGGCAGGATGCCCCTAGGAGCAAATTAATAATCTGTGAAGGCTAGTAGAAACCTAGGAAGCCAGAACTGCATTTTGCTGACTGGGTATGTAAATACAGTGCAATCTGATTTTGGTGAACACTGCTGGCAATCGGCATAAAATAAAAATATCCTCAAAATAATTCAAGCACGGGTCCTCACATTCCCTTGTCACTTGTATTGATCTGTTGAAGTTTAGTTGTGAGTGGATAACAGTTTCGAAAAAAAGTTCAGTGATTAGGACTTCTGAATTCTAGCATGGAACTGCCATCTGGGAGCTGTTTGAAATATCAGAAGGCTTAATTCTATTAAAAAAAGAGGAATTATTGATCAAGTGCCTGTCAGTTCTTGCCCACATTCAGCACTATGAATCCTACTGTGTTGTTCTACTGCAGACCTTTTTTTCCTTTTGTTTTTGCAAACTCTCTTCTGAATATAGTGATTGCTCAGTTTATCTGAGATTATCTGAGCTTTCATTTAGTTCTCCCATTTTACTTCATTGGAAGATCTGGCCTTTTACACTAAATTCTGATGTTTCCAAAATTACTGACTTCTGCAGAGTCAGGATTTTGACACTAGAGGCCAGGAATTAGATCTTTATATTTATTTATCAGTAAGTCTAAAGCAGAACTTACTATTCAGAACTATGCAAGCTCATCTCCAAAGTTCAAATACTCAGTGGCAGCTTTCTAAACTAAGCAGATAAAAAACAGCACACCCATACCAATGGCCTTGTGTATTGTATGCAGTATATTTCTTTAAGATGCCATAAGATATCAGATAAACTGAGAAGTGTATGTGCAATAATTTTGCATATGTATAGTTTTTAAATTAAATTTCACACTTGCATACCATTTAAAATCAAGAATGTCTTCACTAAGATAATATGGCTGTATTGTGATAAAACAAAACCAAATAAGTTCTCTGTGATATTTTCTTAGCATAATTTTCCTTTGTAATATTTTTTTTTGTAATGAATAAACAGATTAAACCACAAACAGTAAATCATGCAGACTTACCAGTTAATCAGCTGCTGCATATTTACATAGCTCAACCAAGACCTTCAACAAACCCTCAACCAAGATGACTAATGTAGCATGTAACAGGTATTAAATTTTACAACATACACCAGCCTCAGATATGTTTCTAGTGAAGCCATGGATTCAACAGACACAAGATTATATGTTAGTACTCAACTCAGTGATGAAATTTCATTCATTCAAAGCCTCTACTTTGGTGGCAAATCCATGGAAGTGAAGTACTCCTCATTAAATATCTTTGTTTATTATTCCTCTTACATGAAAAGCCTGATGACTACTACTATTCATTAACCATGTCAACATTCAGTTTCAAATAAAATCAGAAATTCATTTTGAAAACAGGTTACTGAAAGCTTATCATTACAGGTGAAATCCTCATACGTATGTTGGCAACTCTACTGTAGGCACCTAAACAGACACAAAACATCTGAAGACCATAAAATACCTGAATAGATTAAGTACTTAGTGTGGGGGAGTATTTATGAAATAACCTCTCATTCAGAGCAGTTGGCCTTGAAGGTCACTCCACCAAAGACCCCTCTCAGAACACTACAAACCACCAAAATCCTGATATTCTTGCCTCTTGACAAATGCAAACTGCATGTAGACACAGAGGACAAGATCATTATAGTTTTAGGATTATAAATGGCGTACAGTACATTGTATCACCTCAAGATGACGCTGATGGCCTGGTGGAACTACATAAATTAAAAAGGTGCTCTAAAACTCAGTCTGAAAACTATAGAATTTCCTGAAAAAAAACTAATCAAGTTCTTCTCTCACAGACCTCTATGGAAAAGCTACCAACCTCTACTAAATTCTATAAAACAGCTTAACAAAAATGCTAATTTTTCCTTTTCTGTTCCTTCCTATGGCAACTCTTGTTTTATTGCTGTCAATTATCATTTGCACTAAAACTCTGCCAAAAAGATTTTCATTCATTCTATTGACACTTAATAAAAAGCTGTATCTGTCTCAGAATAACTTAAGTTCCTACTCAACAAAACATCTAAGGGCAGGAGAAACAGGAAAGACAGGAAGGTGAAACTTCTTGCTCACGGTCAAACAACAAGATCAATGATCAAATTTCATCATCAAGGTTTGACTGACTTTTTCACTATAGGACAATTTATTTTTTTTGTATTTTACAAAAACATTGATTCAGTCAACTGATAAACAAATCAGATATAGGAAAGAATTAATGTTGGTCAAGAAAGGAATTTCAACTCTATGGAAAAGACTATTTCAACATTCACTTTTTTTTGCAAATTGGATCAGTCCATCATAATGCAATAAGGGACTGAAAATTGATATTCAGAATGTTAAAATGAAGTGTTTTAATACTCTGCAAATGAAATACTTTATTTCAGTTGTATCACCCAAACAGATTTTCATTTTGGTTGAATCCATACTAGTCTCTGTGTCTACTTTATATTTTTAATCTCACTTCTCCAATAGTCCCCAACCCATCACAATCTCTCCCAGATCAGATTCTGACAACAAAAAATTTCATCTGAACTTTTAAAAATACCTTTAAACAGAAGTTCAGAGGTGATTAGAAATATTTTGGATAACTGCTGAGTGGAACTTTTGTTTTTGTCAACTCCCTTCACAATACTTTTATTTCAACACGCAGATTTCCTCATCCCCAAATGAAGGCATTTGCGATGGCCTTACCCTGTAGCATTACTCACTGAACTCTTCCTGAAACTGTGTCTTACTACCTTTATGACAAGTTCAACTACACCAAGTTTACTTCAGGCAGCAGTTTTGACCTCCCTCAGTCACATAAACACTCCATGCTATCAAATCAGTTCATCAATAAATTAATCAGCTTGGGTGTAAGACTTTCTGTCTTGAGCAATAGTTTATCTTCCATCAAAACAACAACAAAATCCCAATTAGGAGGGTTTTGTTACAACACCCTGCCAAGGCTTTGTTTTTTCCTTCCATAACTAGTGACTTTAAAAAGCTTTCATCAGGAAATGTGCTGCATGTAAAATTCAAAAATCAGGTAAAAGCTTCTGAAACATGTTTACATTACTGTGACTACATTATTGATCCTTACATTAAGGGTCATTCTCTTATCTGTGGAACAGTGATTAGAAAGAATTTTATCCTCTGAACCTGTGGTACTGAAGGTGATAGGGCGGATAAAACAGATACAATTTCTCACTGGAGAAACAAGTATTTGATTACACTTCCTCGCAGCGAAAACTGGCACATGTAGCAGAAGACACTTGGGGAAAACAAAAGGAGAATCTGGGAAATATCCTTCAAAAATAAACATGAGATCTCTTTTGCATCGCTTTTCTGTCTCTGCACAACTCAAAATTATCCAAAATAGAGCAGATAGATTTTTTTTGTGTGTGTGTATTTGCATGGCTACAGAAATGTTAAAGAAAATAATACTTAGCATAAAAATCGCTTATTTGCATATTACCTATGTAAAATGCTGAGTTTTCTTCTTTAGAAAAATCATCAATATATGAAACCCCCAGTGGCATAACTGGTGCTTCCCCAATTCCACGTAAAAGGTTCCCCATCAACACAAAGAGCCACATGTAGGAATTTGTTGTTTTCTCACATCCTGCAGGACATAAATATTTAAAATTCTGTGAATGTAATTCTGACAATACTTTATTGCAACAGAAAAATAACATAAAATATGTTTTTCACAATCATTATGGGGTGAGTTTGTACATAACATGCACGTATCAGGTGTATAAAATGGGTCAAGCAGAAGAAGGGAACCCAAGCATCAGAACTTTTGCTTACCAAAATTTTTCATTGCACTGGGTGTTTCTGTAGCATCTGTGACTGGATGGCCTTCAGACAACGCTGGGGAGCAAGCTGATACACTCATAGAGGAGTTGTCCACAGTAACAGTTATCCTTTCATAATTATAACTGGAAAACAACTATGTAAAATACAACTGACACATAAAAGACTCTGTTTTGCAGGAAGCGTGTATGAGCCTTGTGTTCATACATGTTCATTCCTGTTACATGCAGGCAAAGCATCTGGGCAACCCATTTCCAGTGCTTTTGCTTAAAAAAAAAAAAAAAGATACATATCTTCATATCTTTTTCAAAATGCTCTGACCATTCTAACTCCAATATTTTCTTAAGTTAAAGAGCAAAAAAGCTGCTTCCAGGGCTTAAGAGATCATTCTTTAGACTGAAGGACAGAGGTGGAGTCCATCCACACCTGCCTACATATGATAGTGCTGTTTTTCCATACTGGCACTGGTTTCTTGCCTACATGACAGATGTGTAAGAAGAAGATCTCTGTGCTAGTTTAAAATTAGCTAGCTAAGGATCTAGTAGTAACCTATCTGTGTCTATAAAGAGATTAACACAGGCTGCAAAACACATGTGCCAGTTAGTCTGTATTTAGGCAGCCAGCTACTACAGCAAATCTGCTAAATAAATTGAAACCAGCTTGAGCACATTTATGCTACCTTGGGATAAATGAAGAGCAGATGTTCCCTCTGACTGTGCAATCAAGCGGTAACCTTTAATATTGTGATGGATGACAGTGAGGTCCCCATGGCTACTGGGGTTTGCTCAGTGTTGTGGAGAATGGGTAATCTTATGAACTTGGTTGTGAGTTTGAGTTAAATCAGAGATTTCCACAGCTCTGCTTCTGGCCTGTGCTGTCCCCTCCAGTGCAGGTTCCCAAGCAGAGTAGTGATTGTGGCCATTTTCCTACCATGGTCCCCAGATACAATTCCTTCCCTACCCTCCTCATCACAGGTATTGGTCTTGGAACTAAAGAAGATGCACAAATAAATTTTAATTTTTGAGGGACAGAGGGGTTTTAATTTCAACTACTATTCAGTAAGGATTCTGAAGGATGGAAGAGGTATGAACTGCTGCTGACAATCATGTAGACAGTAAAGCTTAGATGTGAAGGGGTATTTAGATATTTAACCCTCCCTAAGTTCAGTGGAGATACAAATCTTCATAATTTTAAAGAGCTTGGCATGAATAGTCACCATGGAGAAATAAATCTCTTCCATCAAAATTTCAGTAGAACTCTTAAATATAGAAAAAACAACCAGTAAAAAACAAAACAAAACAAAACAAAACGTATCTATATATATCCATCCAGGTGAAAAATTCAACCTACTTTGTCCCTAAAGATGTATAAGTTCTGTAGGAATCTGAGGTTTCTCACTTACCTGTAGAAAGACAAAGTTTTCAGAGAGGAAATCAGAAAGTCAACACTAAAAAATCCACCTATTAAAACCTTTCTGTTATCTGAAAGAAACTTCTATTGTCAAGCTTTTAACTCAGGTGCATGATTAAAAAAACATTTTATATGGTAAAGTTCAATTAGTGCACAATGTGAAAACTCTCCATATTTACCGTCCCATTAGGAACTGAGGCATCACTGACAAAAATGCTCCTAAGGACATGATGAGACATCCAACAGCAATTACTTTTGGTCGATGAACTCTTGGTCCAAGGTAGCTCACCAATACCATTACCATTAAGTTACCTGTACCAACAGGAGAGAGAACCAGTAAGATTGCAAAAAGATATTTTTTTAAGGGAAAGATGTATTAAGAAGCATTATTTATCCACTTTCAAAAAAATTACACATACCTATCTCAAAGCTGCCATCAATAATGCCAAAAATTGATGATGAGATTTCAAATCTCCTTTCAATTTGACTGGACATGCTCTTCACGTAGCTTCCAGAAAATCCTTTGGCAAAAAAGGAAAAAGCTAGAGCTCCAAGAAATATCTGAAGAGAGAAAATAATTAAGTTTGCAAAGAAACTATTTTTTCTTCATGGATGGATTCCTGAGCAACCTACTCAAGAAACACAAAA
The DNA here is from genome assembly GCF_018691265.1 of Tyto alba. Classification (NCBI taxonomy): domain Eukaryota; kingdom Metazoa; phylum Chordata; class Aves; order Strigiformes; family Tytonidae; genus Tyto; species Tyto alba. Next base: position 12,131,923 of record NW_024881295.1, on the reverse strand, counting down.
ATCAGATGCTTTGCTTTCTAATTCTCTGTGAAGAGACTCTTCCTGTTGTTTTCATCAAAACAGAAGATTTTACTTTCTCTTTCAGGATGGCCTTCAAAGCCTCTTCTACTGCAAAGAAAAAGAAAGCTGACATTGACTGTGTACACCTTCTACTTTTCTATCACATAGTGTTTTAGTTATTTCCTTTGTTAGGGAAAACTCGCAGCATGAAGTTGCTCGTTAGTGATACTATTATTACAGCATGTCTTATTACTCTTACTTCTGTTCTAACAAACATGGATAAAAAAATAAAGCTACAACTATCACTATGATTATACCTCTTAGAGGTGATTTGTTAGTAAAATATGGCCTCGCTTTTTCACTTCTGAACACATATGTTGACCTCTGTGTGCTTGGAATCACAACCTAGAGCATAGTTTCCAAAACATGTAGTGTCAAACAGTGTCATACAGAACTAACTGAATTTTGATAGAACTGCAGTTTGTCACTTTCAGCATTCCAGAGAAAATACGTGGTGAGGACTCCTCTCCATACCTTTAGCTTTGAACAACTATGGCACACACTCTTGACAGGAACTGCACTGCCATCGCTGTCCTGGAAGACTGACTTGTCTTTAAGCTGGCCAGCAGTGATTGTCCTGTCCATGGTTTTCCTCCTCTAGATCTGATATGTAGGTCTTCCTGTTTGGAAAATGTCACTATGATTAACTATTATTTGAATAAGAATAAAGGTTCTAATATTTTTCAGACATGCTAGTTGATGAGACACTACTTAAGATGTGTACACATAGACACCTTTTCTCAGGAAGGATGTTAAAGAGTGTTCAAAGTGTCACTGTAATGATTTAAGGATTGGTGCACTTGCTTTGTGAAATCAGCTTTCTAAAAGACCTCCGGACCTTCTTGGATAGATGAAAAATTTAGAGGCAACTTGCTGACAGTTTTTAGAAATCTTTGTAGAGAAGGAAAGTCCCTAAGCAGCTGAAGACTAGGAGAGTATGTCAGAGAAACATCTTTACCATACTAGAACCAATTCTTATATTGTCTTTTAGATAACTGCTTTTGAACACTGTTCCAGGCTAAATGGATCTTTGGTATGATCCAGTAGGCTCCTGATGTTATGTTGTATTTACGAGGATTTGCGAATACAGAAAGATCTGGAATGATAACAAATCAAAAAGAGCTATTGCCAAGTTCCTCTGTTGGAAAACTAGTGCAGTAGTACTGAAATCAATTACTTAGCTCTGCTATACATTGGCACCTGTAGCATTTCCCCCCAAGACACTGGAATCTTAGATATCCCACTCTGTTTAATTCCTCTGGGAACTTCCTAAACCTCCCTTCCTGCAGGCCCCAGAGGCCAACTGACCCATGAGCAGAGGCCGTTTGATTGTCATGAGGGTTTTTCAACACCAGGAGGGGTAGGGCTGTGACAAGGTCCCACGCTAACCAACGAAGGTTGCTCTCTTCCCCTGGAGAGCTCATTTTTCCCAAGCAAGATGCCCAGGAGCAACCTGAACTCCCTGAGAAATGCCCACCCATGCCCAGAAAGGACAACAGTCTCTTAGCAACCCAACAGCCCCCCAAAAGTTATTCCTAATGATTGCGAGCAGGCACTAATATCTAATAAGCACTGTAACTTAAATTCTGTAGTTTTTAGTTCCAAGTCTTACTCCAGTAGTATCCACCAAAAGTGACTATGGAAAGCAAACACATGTATATTTGTGATCCACATATAAAATTTGTAAAGGGATCTAAACATCCTTAGACCATCTTTAGCTGCTCAAAAACCAAAAAAATTTTAAAAAGCAGTTATAGATAACTAAAATATGGTGAATTCAGATTTACCCCAATCTTTACAGGATAGGAGGTGAAAGACAGAGTTCTTTAAAGCAAATACATTCTTTATTGATTTGCATTTTGCTGATGATTAACTTTGTGAAACATCCAACTCTATTAAATAAACAGTATTTAAATCGGTGATGTGGTTTTCTTTTCACAATATTCAGAGTTATGCTGCCAGCCTAATAATGTACCTTAAACTTACAGAATATATTAAACTGTATAAACACATCTCTTATGACAAATGAAACAATAACATTTTCCATAACCACTCTATAAAAATCTGAACTTTGGTAACCAGTGAATCATTGACACCATTGGTATTTAAAATTAAATGATGCAAGAAAAATAATAAAATATTTATGACCATTTTTAAATATGAATTTATGGTAATAAATAGGTTTTGTATAGAGGGATAAAACATCCCAATTTCCACAATGTATATCCTTTAGAAAAAAAAAAAAAAAAAAAATTTGCATAATTGTACCTTTGCACTTTACATGATCTCTTTTAAATTTAGTGACGCTGAGGTGTAAAAAAGCCTAGTCTGTCCTGCACTAGCACATAACAATTAAACAAATAAGCAAACAAACAAACAAATAAATGGAAAGAAGCATGAAGGGAGGGTGGGGAGAGACAGCGAGAGGCAGAGAGAGAGAACTTACTTTGTGTCACTGCAGTGTCAGGCTGCTTCTTTCCTGTGCCCTAGGGCTTTCAGGCTTGAAGCCAGTGCAACGTCACAGCAAAAGCGCTGCCTACTCCAAGAAGTGGAGCACTCACCGGATTTTTTTAAACCTTGGATTTCCTTCCTACAGCGATTGCAAAACTTTCTCACAATTGCTGATAAAAAAGCTTTGCAAAAGAAGACAGGTTTCTTGTGTTGTCATTACTTTAGCAGCCTACCTGCCAGCATGCTAGTGGTGCCAGCCTCTCCTGGGAGGAACAGCTTGTTTTCCTCACTCTTTTTTTTTTCCTAATGTCTAAACACTAAAGCTTTCTAAGCACCTCTCCAAAGGGGACTCCCTACTTCCTACCCAACACCACTAGAGTGGCTCGGCTCACGTTCAAGAGCCCTCAGAGAGCAGGTTCAGCTTTTCCAAGATTCTTACCCGCAGTTTCAGTAACTTGTACTTCTTGGTGCCTTTGATGAGGAGCAGCAGAGATGCTAAGGGATGACCTAGCTCCTCAAAGGGCATGCAAACACCCGTGCCAATTACATATTGGCATCTTCTAGTTTTTGATGTGGACCCTCTGCGTCACAACCCCAAAGCGGAGGTGCAAAAGGGCTACCCTCATGGAGACCGAAAGAGAAACAGGTGCCCTCAGGAAATCACAGCCTCCTGTCAGACTCTCTGCCTATTATAGATCAGGATTGTCTACCACAACCACAAGCAATTCCTGCAGGTACCAACAAGAGTTGTGGGATGACACAGCTATCCCTCCAAGCTGAACTACACACTGGCCAAACAAAAAGTTTGAGTGTACTACCCACAGCTAGCCCATCTCTCCCATCCTAACCAACCACAAGTAGAAAATCAGTTGTCACATCTATCAGGGCACATACAGTGTGCAAACCCACCTAATCCATGTCTTCTCTAGAGCAGAACTCTCCAGCACAATAAAAGATTCTGAACCAGAAGTCATTCCAGGACTTATCAACAGTCTAAAGAAATGGGTTTTGGTCATCTGGTTGCATGTAACAGCACGATGCTTGCTTTTGCAGAAACTTGAATTACAAAATCAGATTCACTTCTAATTAAAGGACTATTCTAGTCATTTCTAAATATAGCAAAAAGAATGTTATGACTCCAATAACTTCAAGAAACCTAGAAGGAAAAAGCATTGTCCCACCATCCCTTTTCTTCCCAGCGAAAGGTAAACTCCTGAAATACAAACTTTGACAAAGCTTGCATGAACATCCTTGTGTAGCTTTTTCTGTACAAAAATACACTAAGAGATTTGCTAAAGATTACTTTAACTCAATGAAGTACATGAAAATGTATTATTTAGTCATGAAAGCTTAAAGAAATAATAAATTTGCCAAGCCCATAGATATGCAAATTCTCAATTTCCCCACTTGCTATTGGATTTTGCTTCATATCACTTTACAAATTTTACTGTGATAATTATATATTTATTGATTTATTATTGGTCTTTTTTTAAAGTTTCAGTTTTTCTATTCTGCCAGCAGGACTCTATGCTGTCACCAGATACTCAGTGAGCAAATCAAAATAAAGCTCATTTCTACCATTTAGTAAGAATACATGTAACACAGAAAAAATGTTCTTTTCTATAATGGTTTTAATTGCAGTGTTCCTGCATTAGTCTTTAAATAATAACTTCTCATTTAATTAATTTAGTTTTAAGACAACGGAAGAATGTACACATTGAAACCTCACTTCTCTTAAAAGAATTCAGAATACTGGAAATGCAATCAAACTTATTCTTCAGATAAACTGATCCATTCTCATACTTTTTATTTAGGTGAAGAAGAGTTATCTTTGCTGAGTTTTTAATGCCTTCATTTTGTTTTTTTTTTTTTTTAAATCTTTAAAATTATTAGATGCATTCACTAGAATATCACTAGAATAAATCAGCGTTTGCTTCAGCTGGTAATTTCAAATTTACATATATTACAACCTGCATTTGGACTGCTTTTAACTATGATGATATTGGAAATTATGAGGGAAAACATATATAAACATTAGCAGTGGGTCCCCTATTTACCACTTCTGTCAGCCTGCAACCAGGTGGAAGAACAGAAGTCTGTTGGAAAGGTGACTGCAAGCCCATAGTCTATCAGGAGAGGAGGCACAGTTCTCAGAATGAAACACCCAGAAAAACCCCATCACCACTTCAATAAATGTATTTTAAAGTTGAATATGAAGAAGTTTATCTATAGCGGGCATGACACTTTCTTGTGATTGTCACACACAGATGGCAAGATCCACTTATGAGGCAGCGCTGCATGGATGCAGTGCAGGCACTTCCAGGTGAGCCACTCAATCAGTCTCTCTTTATAGTCAGAGGAGGAAAAAGAAGCATTTCCAAAGGTGTGAGTTGTCTGGTCTATTTTAGATACTTACTTTAGGTTTGAGATGAAATGAACTCCAGCTATGGCTGTGAAAGAAGGCTAGACAGCAAGATCAGCTTTTGACAACAGAAAGTCAGTAGAGACGAACCCCACCATGAAAGACTTCAGCACTCTCATAAAAATAGTCCTCCGTAGCTTTTGCAAACTGAGCTCCAGCGTCTATAACAGCATTTGCCATCATGCCTGCCCGTGCGACTCGGTTGTGATGTGGCAGCTGCTAACAGATGAGGAAAAGGGCCCTTGTCGTGGAAGGGCAGTGCCGGGGAGGCAAGCCGCAGCTGAGGGATCCTGGCTGCCCCACTGGCACACGCTGGCGGAGAGCAGCGTCAGCAGCACATCGGTGCCTCTCCACGGAGCCACGGAGCGGGCTGTTGTGTCAGCCACCAGCCTGACAACTGGCTGTACCTTGGCCTTGCCCACTGGGAACCTGTTCTGCAAGGCCCGTGGTAGCCTGGAAACTCAAAAACACAGAGAGCAGGTCACCAACAAGGAAATGTTTGCTGTTGCCGATGAAGCGTTGCTGCTTCCTGTGCGACCCGAGGCTGGCTGTCTGCGGCAGGCTGGTAGCAGCAGTCGCTCAGAGGTGGGTGCAAGACCCCCCCTGCAAACTACCCCAGGGACAGCTCTAGCACAGGGAGCTGCTTCCCAAGCCTGGCCGGGTCCTGCGCTGCCGAGCCACCACCAGCCATGTGCCCAAAGCAGGACACGGTGTCCCCGACGTGATGCGCTTGGCTGGCTGCACATCAATGCCCTCGGTGTGTTATGAACCGCATCAAACGGGTGCAAGATATTCTGTGGCTGGGGACAAGTAAGGACATTCAGAGCGAGGGGGTGTACATTCCTGCGCTCAGCCAGCTCGTTTCTCCAGGAGGTTATTTATTTTGTGAGGCAGTCACTTAAGAAACTGCAGAAGTTTCAGGCTTGGCCTCCTGCCATGCAGAGGTAAACCAGATGGCAGCTCAGGAGGCTGCCCATTTGGACCTGTATCTCGTCCATCAGCGGAGGAAGCGTTGTGCAAGGGGAACCCACTTGGCATGGCTTTAGCTGCGCTCGGCTGCACTGACTGAGCTTTACTGCCAAACAGAGCCCCAGCCCAAAGCGGCACGATCCCAAGTGCCGAGCTGGCAGTCGAAAAATCACTTGACGATACCATGTCAGGGCTCACATGGCTGCAAGACCAAGGCTCAGGGAGCTCAGTCTGCAAGTCACATCATGGGTTTCCTCGGGAGTAGGTAGTAGCAGAGAGAGGAGGAACACAAATTCTGGTAGATTGTTCCCTACTACTGCTGAAACATGGAAAGAAGATGTGAAAGAAGAGCACGGGGGAAATGTTAATCCTCTGTTTCAAAGAGAGAAGAGCTTTTAGAAGAATGATTTGTACATCAGGTGTTCAATCTTTTTTCTTGACACCAATTTTTCACCTCTGCAAAAAGTGCACAGAAAATTTGGGGTTGCTATACCAAGCTTTCATGTGATCTTATTTTAGCAACTCCAGCTTCTTTAGGTCCCAAAGAGAATTAATAAAAGACAAAGATACAAGTGATAAAATCATTTCAGAGTGCTCTTTTATGAGAATTTTCTCCTGTAAAACTTGATTTGGCAACTGTTCACAGAACTCCTGCAAAATTGGTGAAATCTAACTCTGCAGTAAGGGAGTGTTCTCCCCAAGGACGGGGCCCCACTGAGTATTTATATGTAAAATCTCAAATAATAATAGTAGTAGAGAAGGAGTGTTACTGATCTCTTTGAACTGTAAGACAGATATTATGTATGGGCTCAGATGGGAAACAATATTATTAACCTTGGAGGAATAGACATAAAAATTATTTCAAGTCATATCATTTCTTGGTAAGATGAGCTGCATATGCCTTTGAATTTAGATATAATTTGTGCTTGAACTAATTAGTCTTCTGAAAAAGAAAAGGCTATCTTAAAAAATCAAGCTTTTGTCAGTGTTAATGTATGATTTTCAGCATGAATCTCCAGCACATGCTGGATCAATGTTTTAACCTGAATAAAGGAACTGTTGTTCAGATACACTCCACACTTACAAATAAAACATCACAGGATTTGCATAGCCAAAACATACTGGGGATGCTTTCAAAGCTGCAAAGGAGAAGTCTACTAGCCTTCGGAAGAGGTGTGCCCACCTGCAGTGTATGCCATTGGAAATCACGTTTTACAAGTATCTGGTGTGTAAGTTGTATTAAACATGAACCTAATAAACTGGTGGGGAAATTTCGTTTTTGAAAATCACAGCCCTTTTTTGCCACAGAAATTTTGTATTAAAAGAAAGTAAACAAGCAGCTCTACAATGGAATACAGCCCAAAACAAGTCATCTTCAAATATGTTAGTACTAATGCATTTCTCAGGCAAGGGTCTCTGCTGACCTCTGTAAGCTCCAGCTCAGAGTGGGAGCTACCCACTGCCTGTGCCAGTGCTGAGGGAGAGGAAAATGTGCCTGAGCCAGAGGGCAAAGAGGAGTGAGCCTCTGCGCACCAGGGAGCAGGATCACAAAACACAGTTGTACCTTCATGAGCAAGAGTGCCAGTGGAGAGAAACCCTCCACTTGTCAATAGTTAACTCTGGGCACTTCCAGTATCACGCCTGCACAAGGAGTGCATTTTCAATCTCATCTCCCTGTGGATGATAACCTAAAAGCATAGGAGAAATTCTCTGCTGGCAAAACCAGGCCAAATCCCCTGGATTCCAATAAATTTGGCCAAGTGATAGGGAGAACTCTTCTGAGAATTATGAAGGACCTGCACCACTTTTGCCTACCAAAGTGGTTGGTGTTTAAGTGCTAGCTAGCTCTTACATTCAAAAGTACAATAATAACTTACAGTATTGCTAAGCAATTCTCAAATAGTTTTCACTCTGTCCTTGGTAGAGGATGTAGGAAGAACATCTCAATACTAATTTGTACATTAGGATGTTATAAATTTACCTTCAGTTTTTTTAAATATGAAGAAACCTTAAAGTACTTTTATATGCAAGACTATTATTACTTATGCAATTAGGAGGTTTTTTACCACTAAATGATATTTTTAAAGTCATTAAAGAAAACTTACAAGCTTTGTGCTTGCACTTAAAAAGTGTTAGATGGGTGAAGCTTCAAGGAAAACATTTCCTACTTTCTCTCCAGATCAGTATTTCTCCTTGCAGTTCCAAGGACAGATGCTTTTCTCACAGGTACTTTTTGAAACAACATTTTATGTATGTAGATTTTGGGGTTTTTAATGAAATGATGCATTAAGGATTTTGTAAATATTGGTTGCAGTAATTAGTTTTGTTTCTACATGAGGAGTATCTAAAGCAAACACATTGTGAACTATCACTAAAACTACTGTGCAGCATAATCTCAGGCAACCACCCAATGGGAATTTCTTCTGCTAAGGAATGTAAAGATCTCTTCCTCTACAATCAGTAAGAAAAATCACAGGTAGCACCAGTGATATAGTTGTAAACATTAAAAAGGCAGCATACTTACTATTTTGGTATTCCACTCCAGGCAACAGCATGGTGACCCGTGTTTCTTTTTTTCTCACTGTTGGCTTTGTAGGTTCTGAAAAGCAAATATAGGAGTCCCTGAAATGAGTGTCTGATATCTGGATACACAGGGCCAATGACAACACAGTTTACTTTTTCTAGTAACTTTACTAGTTCTTTGCTTTTTGTTTTATTATAGAAAAATCTCAAAGGTAAAAAATTCACTCAGTATCAAGATGTAGGAAGACCTTGGTTAAAGCAATACTGGAAGAACTTCTTCAAGTCAATAAACCAATATGCCAGTCAAGAACCAGTTTTCAGAACAAAAGTTTGTTCATTAGATGAGCATCACACAAATTTCATGAATTCTTGGGACAAATCATAAGATGCTCAGTACCTAAAGAAGGCACAGTCTTACTTTGGGTAACTTGACACAAGAAAATGTCTAAAAAAGGTAAAAACATCAAAGAGAAAAAAAAAATATTAAATTGCATGAGAAACTATATTAAAAGAAAGAATGAACACAGCAGGGTATCTGTGACATACTGGGAAAAGTTCCAAGACAGTAAAATTAACAGAGTATAAAACAATCTCCAGAGAAGTAATGGAAGCCATGTCATCTATATTTTAAAATTAGACTTGACAAACATGAATAAGTATGTGCCAAGAAATAATCTTTTATTGGTGGCAATATAATTTATTTACTGCACTCAATTTATAAACTGGGAAGCACTAAACCAATGCAATTAGGACTAGAATTAGAGGCCTAAATTGATTCCATCTGTTCGTTACCATCACTGCCTACATTCTCCAGCACAAGCACTTTATGAACAGGCAGTAGTTTAAATCCTCTTTGACAGCCCTGGGGGTTCCCATTTGCAGCTTGCAGTGCAATCATTACACCCGAGCCAGAGGCTCATGCCCTCTTGGAAATTTTTTTAGATTCTGGAAATGTTTGCAGAAACTTAAGCTTGTTTTCAGTATGATTCTGTATTTATAGCAGAAATTTTTCTTGAGGTTGGTTTACTAACTAGAGAAGAAAGAAAAATCATTGCGTGCTAGACAGCATCGCGTGCAGTTGCCTGCACTCTGGCCTTCCAGAGAGCTGCCTCGAAACAATAGTAACGGCAAAGGTACAGCATGAACTGGGCCACTTTGTGTTCATTAACCTCAAATGAGAAGTTTGGTTTTTTTCAAAGCGCGTTTTGGAACCAGTTGAAGATAACATTATAAACCTAAGCTAGGCAGCCTTTACACAAACACAAGGGGTCACGGCCTTTTAAAAAGCTAAACCTTCATAAGGAAGATTTTCTTTTAAACCACCATTTACCACCTGTAATGTGCTTTCTGCCCTCCAAGTGAGGACCTTCCTCAAACACTGCCCAGGCTGTACGGATCCTCTGGCAAGCTGCCACCTATGGTCACACGCATGTCTGCCCTGAACAAACAGTTTTTGTATTCCCTCAGCACCTCTGTTGGAAATTAACAGGCATATATATATCATCCTCCTGGCATGGTGCTACCGAAAGGTCTCTTCTTGAAGGGACATTGCAATACCTAAGATTTCACCTTTTAAAGGGATCTACTAGTTTTTGTCCTGTGATTTAAGAAATCAATGCCCTTGACTCCCCAAACAAAGCAAGAGATGGGCAATTAGCTAGTAATTTTCCACAGTCTCAGAGAAAGTCCTAAACAATGAAAGTTCAGAATCCCAACCAGCACAACTAGGAACACTTTATGCCTTATTAAGAAAGGAAAAGACTAACAATGATTCTGTAAGAAAAGGAAAAACAAAACAAAAAAAAAAAAACAACCAAAAAAAAAAAAAAAAAAAAAAAAAAAAAACAACCAAAAAACAGTAGTAGCCAAGAACTTGCTGGATATATCCAGTTTTTATATGACCAAACTTACATAAACTAAAAAGTGATTTGGCTTTTTTGTATGCCAAATCCCATCCCAGGTATGCTCAGGGTGTTCCTCTCTCCACATCCATGGGTAGAATTAGCTGCTGGTACTATGAGGCTTACTTGGATGAGAAGAATCTGTCTACTCAGCCTGAGATAGAAAGGATCCAGAAACAGCCTCCTGTTCATTGTAATTGAAATGACTGAAAAAGAAAGTAAACTTGAACTGCCAATAACACTTGCCCAAAACTGTAATGCTCATGTATTCAGAAGCTATACGTGTTAACACAGTATGTTTGTATCATATACACAAAGCTGGCACTCATATCATAAATCAGACAGTCACGCCCTCAGCCAAATTATTGTGTAATGATGTAGCTTTGGTCACCACACCTCCCTTTTGCTCACTAATTAAAATCAACTTGCCAGGTAACATTTTTTCTTGCCAAATGAGTAATCTCCTCTCCAAAAAAAAAAATCATATCTTGAACAATATGCATAATCAGAAATTTTAATTGTGCATCAGGAATAGGTTTCACATCTTAAAAGTTAGAAGCAGTAGGGAGACAATGAAGTTTATACAACACAGAATTTTTGTAGGATATATATAAAATTGTTAATAATGACTCATAAAATACTGAGAGACTTGGCATGGCAATAAAGTAGCTGATGAAATTAAAAGTTGATACAGAGAAAATAATGTAAACAGGAAAAAAAAAACAACCAAAGAAACAAACAAAACAACACAGCCTGCACGTGCTCAGAAGTGTGCTTTTTACAGTGTTGCCATTTTTCAGTAAGACACTGAAGTCTTTGTTGTTATTTCTTTCAAAATGACAGCTCAGCACCTGATCATGGTCAAAAACCCCAGTGGAACATCAGGGATATTTACAAAAGACACTGAGAACAAAATGCTACATAAATACATGTGTGCACATGTATTTATATAACATGGCCCTTAAAATATCTCCAAGGTGGTTGCACTGGTCACATTGCCAGAAAAACATCAAGTCTGTGTTTCTCAGTGTCTGGCAGCACCTATATCCAGGCACCATCAACTAGCCTTTCACTCAGTAGGTTTAAGTATCAAAATTAAACTCACAAGCACCATTTACTGAGTTGAAACTTCAGTGACAAAGAAACATGGTTGATAGTACTGTGAAAGCTATCTGCTCAGCTCTCAGGCACTCCAAAAATAAACCTACCACCCATGTTCATTAACTTGATATTGGGCTTAATCAACTCAGATATTCATACGCTACTGCTTTATAAAAGATTTTATATCTACTATTACTTCTATTGGCATTATCCTCATTTGTGGCTTGTGCTACCCACAGTGCTGATGCAAGTCTCAGTGCTTGAAACATCAGAACAGGATCAGCCCAAACTTTCAAGCATGGTGAATATCATCTGAGGACCTACTGTAACCCACAGCAAGTAGCCTCTCTTCAAATGAGTGTCATGACAGTGTCAGTTTGGGACTCAGTCTTGAAATGTCTGACATCACCTATTTAAACAATAAACACCAATACAGCCATTCATTTTTAAGTTAAGCACATGCTTAAATGCTCTACTGAATCAAGGTCAGTGTGCTCAAAACTTGGAAAGATCAAGTCTAAAGTTTGTTTTTACATTTGCAGGAATAGCTACAAGAGTACTTTTCTAAATTCCCAACCTAATCCTAGGAATGTCTGTTGTACCAGACATGGCATATCATAAGGCTTTATGACTATTACTTTGAAGTGACCTGCACTCTCTTTCCTGGTTTTGCTCTGGAGAAGTAATGTTCCCACCATAGGCTTATTCCAAGAAGCCTTTCTACTGTGCCACCACCCTGCCAGCTCTCCAGCCAGCACCATCGCAGTTGATAAACTGATAAAGTCTGAGTAGCTGGCTAATGACTTCAAAGCATCTAGTGAAGGTGGCCTGTTCCACTGCTACATTCTCAAGCAGATGGACTGGAACAATTAAAAAGAAAGTTAATGTATCTACTAAAATGCTAAATTTGAAACTTGGAAACTTTCTTACCAGCTTCCTTCCATTTCAAAACACAGTGAGTTAACTAGGCCTGACTCTCTGGCAGTGGTCCATTTAAATGGCACAGATTTGCCTACCTAACAAAGCCCTTTTGTTGCCTACAGCTGTGAAACTTCCATGCACTGTAACTTTTCATGTTTCCCAGGTTACCTTGGCACCAAACTGTGACTGAATGCCTGCAAAAGATTTTTACTCTAGCTTTGGAGTAATATAATATCCACAAGGAAGAATGGTGGCTTTCAGTAAGTGCTCCATGGTAGCAAAAACAATGCTGAAAATCAGCTGTGCTTCAAATGTCCACAAAGCTTCTGGAAGACCTGTGGCTTAATAGAGAACTGCACTCTGCTCTGCTCTGTCACAGGCTGCATCACTTTTGTCTTTTCTCCTGTTCCCCTTCCTCACGTTATACCTGTTCAGCTCTATCATCCAATGCAAAGGGAGAAAGAGGCTGTGACATATCTTTTCATACGAATTAATTGTAAGGATCTCCTGTATTTGAAGGAACTTTAAACTCTGGAGCCAATTTCCTGTGGTAAGAAATGGATCTTCTCTCATCAATTGCACAAGGGCAGGAAGCAATTCCAAGCACATACACATACGGTGTTAAAAAAAAACACCTTAAAGCAAAACAGAATATAACTTACCTAACACAACCACTTTGGGGAAATGTCCTTCCCATTTTTCAGTGACTGCAGAAGGTCCCAGGTGGATAAAACTGAAGTTGAGTCTGTGTCACATAGATTAAATGGGTAGGAAACACTTGCAAGTACTGGACCATTGGTCTATGGTAAAGTTCCAGAAGCTCCCTCCATGTCTTATGCAGTAGGGAAACAATCAGCAAGGTATTTTTATTTCTAACAGCTATAATAAAAGGGCTTGAGGATTTATTGCATGGCCACCTGCAGAAAGACCTAAGGGTCCTCTGCACTAGAGCCAAATATGAGTCTGTTCCACTCTAGAAGCTAAACATGGATGCACTAAACCAGATACACTTCATGTGACACATACCCTATCAGCAGGGATTTCTGTATGGATTTTTCCTAAGACATTCAGGGTCTTTTCCAGGGATATTTAAGACATCTCAGGGCAACAGCTCACAGTCAGTGAGCCAAATAGATACTACATTCATTGTAGCACCACATCTGAGAAATAAAAATTGGACAAAGACCAGGAAGAGCACATGGGTGACTACAGTTACGTACCATTCAGTTTGACAAGCCATGAGAAGGTATAGGATTTAGCAGACAGCAATATGAAGGGCAAAATACTCACAGGTATCATTCAATCATGCTTAATGTGTGAGTTATTCCTCTCCAGAGTGAATGCAACTGAAGTAACAAATTCTGAGCCTTGCCCATGCTGTGTGCAACACTAAAAACATCACCATAGCTCTGCATTTTTCAAAAATTTAATTTTTTCCTTGATTTATTTATTACCACAGCACCCAGACCATGTCATAAACCAGGTTCCCAATGTATTGACCACCTATATTATGTAGAATAACAAACAGTCCCTGCTTGAAAGGACTAACAGCATAATTAAATAGATTTATGGAAAACTCAGGCCCAAAGAAGCTACAAATACTGTCTACAGTCTGTGAGAGAAGCCGTGATAGAAGCTGTTGGAGAATTCCAGGATGAAATCTGGCATCACTAGAGACAGTTGCAAAACTCTCATTATCTTCTGTGAAACTAGGACTGAAAACATATGTTTCTGCTTCGCAGCCCTTTGCTCAGACAACTGAAATCTGGTATTTCATAAGTTTTCTTATTTCTACTCCTTGTTCTTTTGCAGCAAGCACATTTTTCCTGTAACTTCGGTTTATGAATTGATACTTCCATAATATAATTAGGATACAACTATGTACAATTCAATTAATCTCTCTCCAAGTGTTCACTAGTTAAAGCATGAAATCTTTCACAAGGATATATCCAAAATTGACACTGTAAGGTTTTTTTCATAATATGTCCTGCTTTGAAATGCTATTTCACTTCTTCTTGTTCTTTATCCTGCATTTCTACTGGTGCGTTTAATAAGACTAGGCTTTCAGATTTACGTTTCTTCTTTAAAATAAGGAGAATTAGTGCACTTGGGATATAGGACACTCCACGTAATATTGCTGGCAGGCCAAGATAGAGCCACCTGAAACAAAGGATAAGCTTCATTAAATATATGCATTCATGAAAAAATACCAAAGCTATTCAGCATACACTGTTTTGCAACAATTGCCCAGCCACTCTAAATCTTGTGCCCTGATCCTTTTGGATCTCACAGAAGATGAATCAATATGAGAACAGAGAATATGTCTGTGTCAGCAAAATGGCTATTTACATCACACAGCCTCAGGCAACTAATTTGGCCAGTGACATTAACCACCTGGTATTCTTATGGCTTTCTCTGCAGGGAAAAGAGACAGCTCAGACCACCTGAGTAAGACTTCTGGGTATTTATGAGCTAGCATTCTTCTTCCAAATCAAAGACAACACAGTATTAAAAGGAATCAGCCTGGGGCCATTAGTCAACAAGGCTTTTCTTCAAAATTCCCACAGTGCTCCTTGAAGAACTGCAAAAGCATGAAGCATGGTATCCTTGGGCCAATTTCTAACTTGGGTAATGATATCCTCTCTATAAATTTATCCTCTATTTACATTCAAGTACTGTTTCAACTATTTTCTGTTCAAAGATACTGCATAGCCAGCCATTAAACATTTTTCCTACAAGACCTTACTGCTTTTAATTTTTTCATCGGAATTCAGAGTTTTAAGGTCTGTTCTCATGAAAGGCCATTAGTGCATGTAATTATGTCACCAGAATATTTCTGTTCAAAGGGTGTTCCAACATCTGTGGCAAAGACTGCATTTGACAAATAAAGCCAATTCCAAAGAGGAGTTGTTTCAAATCTCTAACACAGAAGCAGTTTGGCTACTAAGAAAAGATAAAGAGCATAAAATTAAATCTCTATACATGTAACAATACAGTAAGGAGAAATTAAAATAAAGTAGAAGATATACCTGTATGTGACAATATCATACATCCTACATGCTCCTTCTCCACCACAAGACATAGTACCCCACTTCAAGCAAGTGGTATCTATCAAAGCTCCAAAATAAATGGGAGATGGAATTCCAGCTAAAAATAATATTAGCAACATTCTTTGTGAATAGTGTATTTCTTTTGATTAGCAGATACACTATAGAACCTATGCTGTTTCTCATCTACTCCATCTGTCCTGTCCTCTTGCAGCACAAACCATGTTCTCTGTATTTCTTATGTTCTTTCTTCTTCCTTACCCACCTACCCTCAACCAAAAGTTTTCTTTCCTGTTATCTGCTTAAAAATATACACATGCTACAATATGAACTGTGATTCCTATTCAAAACTCAGCATTTTCTACTATCAATGAGAGTGGTTGCTGTGTTTGATAAACATATAACAAGAGCAAAGGAACATAAAATGGCTTTCAGATGAGCAGGAGCTGTAGTCAGTCTATTGCCTAGCATTAACAAATACAAACTGAAACTGTTCTAATTTGTTGTGCTATCTAGGATCCATAAAAAACACAAATTCTTCCTGATCAGAGGCACTCCATAAAAGTAGACTCCTATGCCACACCTGTAGCCCTGATGTGATCCTTATCTAACTCTAGATCATACCTAACTCTGCTTCTGAAGTATGTTAGAGCTTTTCTTACCAAATACTCTTGAAGCTAGTCCATGGATACCCACTCCAAATGACTTTTCTTCAGGCTTCAGAGACCTGTATGGTAATTACATTGTACAGCAATTAGCAGAGGTGTCATTCATAAGAAAAGTTTACCTCTCTTTTTTTAGTCAAACTCTTCATCACATCAGGCCCAAAGCATTCTAATTAAAGCATTGGTTGAAAGAGTTCATTATCCTCACTAGGTGACATTTACTGAAGTTGCTTAGTTAGGACTGCCAAATTGCAAAAGGAAAAGCTATTGTCCTGGTACCATCCGCTTGGACTGAGGCCGGCACAAAGTGCAAGATAGTTATGCCTTAATCAGCACCATGACAATGTGATCAGTAAACACATGGGTATCACACACCTCTCAATATCTCAGTGCACTGACTCAGTGGTCCTGCATTAATTCAGGATACAGCTGATAGCCAAAAGCTGCAACAGGTTACAAAGCTGACATGGCACTAAACCTAAACACAGCATGGAAATGACATAAGATCTTTCTATTCTTTCCCTCTATACACAAACTAACACACTTTTATTTCCTGGGGGTGTTGACCTCAGAATAAAAAGTCAAGTAGGTTTCTTAAAATAAGGACATTTTACCATACCTTATTAAGACCATGTACCCAGGCATGGCTGCTAAGGAAAAAATGAAGCTGCAGACTAATGACAATATTAAAAAATAATGAAGCATCTTGTCGCAGTTTTCTTCTCCATCACACTGGCCCAAAATTGCAGAGACATTTTGAGATGAAAACCCTGAGGCTGCAACACAGGTGCAGTTTTCAAATACCTGTCAAAAGAGTATTTTGATCACACAGACTTGTCAAACTTGACACACCGTGTGAAACTCACGCAGTTGGCACCTAGCTCACTCCCTCCTGCACTTGAGTATGTTATACACGTGCAGCATGGCAGCATGGCCTCTCCCAGTCTGCCGGGCACAGGTCCAGCCATCATCTGCATGTGGGGTGTGAGGTCAGAGACTGGGGGGACCTATGGTCCTCTTATGCAGCTGGGACTGCGCTTCCTCAGAGAGTCCATGATCAAGGGAGCCCTCCTATTTCTGGTGATGTAGTCCTTCCAGTGCCAATAGATCTGATCTTCTTTTTCATAACCTCGTGTGTGGTCTTTCATATGACAGAAGAGAAGAAACCGGAAATGTTTGATTGAGGCTGGGTTGCAATATTCTCACTCAAACACTTGTTTCTACCGAAATCATTGAGACTAGTGCCAGAATAAGGGCTCCCAAATGTCAGCCAAGGTGAGCAAGGGCATCTGCGTCTGGTCCTTACTCTCATCTAATACATCTCTAAAGTATCTGTAAAGTACATAGGCTTTCTAAAATCTGTATAATTCGGGTTTTTACTGGACTCATTTTTTTCAATTGTTTTCCATCTAATTAGAACTTATAATTTTTTAAAATGGAAAATGTATTATTAATTAAGATAATGAAAGTTCTGTAATACCTCGTTACTTGTTTAGACCTACAGGGTAGAAGGTATTATTAAGTTGATGCTATAGAATTTCATTTTGGCTGAAATGTTCTTGGGCACTCAGGTTATACTGGCAATACCTTGAGAATAATTTCTCACTCCATTTTGAGCATTTAAAATTCCTTCAATTATTAGACAGATGCTTCCTCCTCATATTCTTTAATTTAAACTGATTTTCATATTCAGCTTGGAATTTCTGTTGCCATGCAATGAATTCGTCCAACTCTATTTACCACCTTATATATCCAATTAAATGTACATGTATGCACATTTCCCACCCGATATTGATATGGATATTTCTCACCTACTGTATATCATAGTTTTCATTACAGAACAATAAAATGTATGCTTTACCATACTTTTTCCAGCTCCTCTTGAGGCTTTACACCCAGCAAGACAAGGTGACACATAAGTGATTCCATTGTTCCCACAAACAGGGTCCCATATTTTAAGTGAGCAATCACAATCCCTGTTGCAGCCAGCAAGTAGAGTGTTTTCTGCATATGAAACTTGCTCTAATCTGAAATACATTTAGAAGATGAATAAATATTTCAGTAATGAAATATCTACAGTTAACTTTTACAACGGTTAAGATTCCATTCTAGCATTTTTCTCATCTGTGGCATGTATGACCTTGATTGTCTCTAAGCATTACATATATATCTACATGTGCATTCTACAGACACACAACCCTTCTCAATGATTAGTGGCAGGCTTCAAATCAAGAAACTGCAGATAAAATATCCTCTGATAACTCAATAGTAGTCAAATTCCACTAAACCAGCACAAGATAAAGAAAGGATTTTGCCCCTCTGTAATTCTGAAATTGCACTCATGTGTGCCTAATTTGATCAACAACTTTTTATTTTTACCTGCAGTTACATGACTTGAATGTATAATTATACTAGTAAAAGAATTAATATGGACATGCAATTGCATGAATCTTAATATGGATATTTTTTAATACACTTTATTGTTTAAAACAGGGATAACAGAAGATAGATCTACTGTCTCATGCAAGTAAAAAGCCTTGAGAAGTTAGATCATGAAACTAAAATGTTCCAAAGCTATGGAGTCCATGACTGATTTTTGACAAGAAAAAAATCACTCCAGTGTCTTAAGTCCTCTTGTGTCTTAAAGAACGTACCCTTCATATGAAACAGTTAGGCCAGCAACTGGTGAAGTATCACAGACAGTCCAATAGGCAGCAAAGTAGAGAAGGTATTCCAGTAAAGATACCCAAAATGCTATGTTCGCAGCCTGGTAGAGATTTATCTTGAATTTCTTCATGAATAAGCCTCCAAAAAAATACCCAACGCATATAACTGGTAAGTTGTAAACACCTATTTAAACAAGTGAAACTTCCATGTTAAAATAAAAGAGACTATCAAAGTCACTTATAATGGAAGATTGTGTTTGGCAAAGACTCATACAGTGCCTGTGACTAAATAATTTAACTGGAGTCAGAAATGGGTCTCTACTAGTTCCCCTGCAGACCCAAAACATCTGCCACTGTCAACAGCAGTTGGGAACTGCTTGGAGTGAGAGCTAGAGGGTAGGACTGAAATGATTCATTGAAAAATTGCAAATTAGAGTTGCAACATAGTTCCAACATACAAAAAAAAAAAAAAAGGCAGGGTTTCAATACAGCCTCCCTAGCTGAGAGAGAAACTCAACAGGAAAATAAGCTAGTGGATCACATCTTGGTGCACACTGAGCATCACACAAAGGAGAACCAGACTCCCAGTTTTGATATGGGATTACTGAATGTGCACTCACTCTGCTTTTCTATTTGATACTTTAATGAAGCAAAGACTGACTGAAAGACATTTAGGAAGCAATTTTACACGAGCTTCATATGGCTTGGTTGGCTTTGCTCAAGGCAATGTCAGTTCTCTAACAACACTTGACTGTGGGTGGGCATGGAGAGTGTGAGGAAAAGGGAAGACTATTAAACCTGAATTTGGATCCTCTCAACATACCATGTATTTCAATACAGAAAACAGTTTGTCCGAAAAACAACCCAGCACTGCAATGTCAACACAACACAGATAAGTTGTATGATGGCTTTTGGATGCACAGCTTCAAAACACTGGTAACAGCAGACAATAGAAATTCTCATAAGATCTGGGACATTCTGTGTGTCAGGTTTTAAAGAAAATGTGCAGCTACTGTGAAGGATGAGCACTGAGGTAAGGAACAGAAGTATGGATAGATGTATTTTAAGATAGTTCTTCTATAATGATTAAATTCTAGCTTAAATAATTCACTGCACAAGGAAACACTGAGAATTTAAGACATGACAAAGTGGAAGCATAGAAAGGCTCCTACAGTTTCAGGATATTTGGTTTGTGCTGCAATTACTTGTCATTACCATTTCCCAATGTTTTAACACCTTGTCCTCACTCATAAAAAAAGACAAGCTAATAAAAAATCACAAAAAAAGACAGCTATTTGGTCAGTGATTTCTGTCCACGGAGTTCTGCGTATGAAACATGATTTGAGGCTTTCGGAATGGCCAAGACCAATACCTGAGGAGTAGAGATGATGGAAAGATCTCTGGCAATTTTAGCTATGCACAGGTTCAACTCATCTGTGTCTTAAGATTGCTAGTGATGTCATTTTCATGAACATGAAATCTAACTTTATACTATATTTACTATATACTATATAACTATATATTTTATATACATATATTTATATATATACACTTTATATATACATATACTTTATATCTATATACTTTATACTATAATTTTTAATCAAGATAATATAAACATTGTGCCCACACTGTCTTGATGTAAATTAACATAACCTCTTTGAGATCACTGGTGCAAGTTTCATATCAGCTGAACTTTCTGGGCCAATTCAAAAGGTGGGAAGTAGATAATAAAATTTTTCAAAGAAAATTAGGACATTCTTAGCAGAAAATGCATGATTATTTAGAAATGCTTTGTACTGTGGAATCTCTCATTTATAAAGCATTTGACCTTAGTATGTCTATGTGTACATGTACACTTGGAAAAATATATATATAAATACAATTTGCATAGAGACATTGCTACTTGGTAGAACAGAGTAAAGTAAAATGCAAACGTACCAATTAAAAAGATGGCATCAGATGCAGATTTTCCAAACTGCTGTTCCAGATACTTGGGCATGAAGGATATCATGCCATTGAAGGCACTGAACTGTAATACAGTTATGCATATAAACAACATATAAACTGGGTTGCGAAACAGAGCTTTGAGGAAGGGGATGAAATCTGGAATGAAATAATGTAATGAGTTATTATGATGCTTTATGAA
Organism: Tyto alba; assembly: GCF_018691265.1. Classification (NCBI taxonomy): domain Eukaryota; kingdom Metazoa; phylum Chordata; class Aves; order Strigiformes; family Tytonidae; genus Tyto; species Tyto alba. Next base: position 12,111,048 of record NW_024881295.1, on the reverse strand, counting down.
AAGAATCACCCCTTGCTCAGTGTGGCTGAGGCGGGAAGAGGGAAACAGAAATGGTCCTTAACTGGATCAGGCTAATTCTTGTGCTTTGCCAGATACCACAGGCCAAAGACTACTTGCTTAGCCCAGGCTCCCCCTACATGTCTCTTCTACACAAAGATAACCTCACACACACACATGCACACCAATGCATGCTGCTGCTTATAAAAAACATCACAGTAATAACCTTATTGTAAAAGTTTCCTGAAACTTTTTAGTTGTACAGTGATTGAACTTTGGACCTACAGATTTGCAGCAGCAGCTACTCTTCCATCTTTCCTACTCTTTTTTCTCTCATCCCATGCCCCCAGAGCATTCACCAAAATGCTTCTCCTGAACCTGGCACACAAAGGGAGTACAAGGAGGAAAGGGTGCAAACGCACTAGATAGCTGTGACAAACTGTTCCCAGAGACTTGATCACTGATTTTAGTTATTGTTACTGCCAGTGATGGGGCAGAAGAGGCCTGAAGATGGATGTGACTGCAGTTATTCCCACCATACTCTCAAAGTCTGAATCTGCCAGTCTTCAGCCAAGTAAGTATGTGAGAAATTAATTTACACAGGTCTTTTCTCTGCATAATGCCAATTGTTCAACAGCCTTTAAATGTTTATGAGACACTTAAGCACCTGTCAATTCCCTTTTATAGCTTTCAGTTGGACTCAAGTAATGCACAAGACCTGCGCTGGTTTTCTGCTTTCCTGCACAGTGAATGTGGGGTACAAGCAACTAATACCTGCAACTTGTCCACAGCTCAGAGTTGTAATATTCTTAACCAGATTTCAGTGCATTAATCCTCTACCAGGAAGAAAAGGTCCAGAGCTACATACACCTGAAGTGCAGGAGGGGTAAAGGAGTGGATTCAGTTACTGGATGTATGAAACTAGCTTTCATCCTCTGTAAGGAGCCATTTTAAATCCCTGTGCAAATCCTTTGTACTACAGAGAGATGAAGAACAGAGTATCCATTTCACACCTTGGAACCATCTTTACTTATAAAAATACATAGACATAGTTCACATCTTAAGGATTAAATTAAGAAGGAAATGAAATACATTATAACTTGCCTTTAGCAATTTCATACATGGTCTGTTTGGCTTCATTTTTATCATTTTCTTGCAATGGTACTACATCTTTTTGGCTCATCTCCTCAGGTTTATTGATTTCTCCTTCCTTCACAAGTGACTTAGGCAAAAACCAAAAAGGTATTCCCGCAAGAAGATTCAGAGATGCACAAATCAAAATTCCCAGCCACCATGCTCCAACCCAGCGGGAATCAGTAGTTGTTATAGTTATGTCCTCTATAAAACAAAACACCAAAACAACACATCTTATATTAGTTCAGAAACATTCTTTGCTGTCACTGTCTGTTTTCCTAGTCATCTCTGACGTGATATATTAAAAGCATTTTAAAGATTCTTGAAATGAGGCTGATGAAAGAGAGTAGTCTCCAGTCTTCTTTTCTAATGTTGATAATTTTCTGGCACATTTCACTGTTTTGTATCAATTCTAATCCTTTCCTATGTTAAACCAGATGACACAATTGTTCATCAAATAATTTATATGCAGATTCATTTGTGTATGTGTGAACTCAAGCCTTTTATTGAATTTAATATTATACACAGATTTTCCATTCTAAAAGAAACACCAGCAAACCCAGGTAAAATTAAGACATATCATATTAACCTCATAATAAAGAAACATATTTTAGTGCTGAGAAATACACCATCATGTCTACCAAATTTATATTTAAGATTTTATATATTCATCCATTACCTGCATCTACTGATCCCAGATCAACAAACAGTTCTGCACAAAATGATGCCAACAGGAAACCAAGGAAGGGGCCGATTACAGTTGCTGTATGTAGACATCCTAAATTATGAAAAGGAGAAAACATACCAAATTAGGACCTGGACATAATATTTTCTTGGAATCATACATGTTTAGGACAGCTCTACTGAATAGATATTTGCACCCAAAAATGGCCTCATTTCAACAAGTTAATCTCTAGTTAAATTTCAAATTCTACAGTATTAATATTTTGATAAGACAGTAATGTCTGTCTTCTCTTTTCCTTTATTAGACTGAAGGGAGTCATAATAATCCCCTCTTTTGCTTTCGTTTATGTGTGTTTTGTTGGGGGAAGGCAGTTATCACAATAGGGTAGATTTACCCAGGTAGAAAGGTGAATTCTCTGCTTTGGCAAAATCCTCCAAATATGAAATGCCTAAAGGCATGATGGGAGTTTCACCCATTCCTCGTACTATGTTTCCAGCCATCACAAATATCCACAGCAAGGACCCAGGTTCTTTTTCACATTCTGTGAATAAAATAAGAAGCCAGACTTGGTGTTCTAGTTTTAACAATGAAATTCTAGAGTCAAAGACAAAGAAATGACTAACAACTTAAACTTTGCTGGATAGGTCTGTCCTGAAAAACAGGGAAATAAATAGTCACAGTACTTGAAAGGCTCCAGAACTGGAAGAAGCTGTTGCACTTGCTGGAGTAGAGCTTAAATCCCTTCCCTCTCCATGCCATACCTTGTCCAATCACCTGGAAGTACAACCACTGCATAACTTAGGCCATTCCCTTTAGTCATTTCCCTCACCAAAACTACTATTTTCATGTCAGTGAAGACAAGACAATGCCTGAAAATCAGTGATGAAGGGATGAGAAATCATGCCTGACTAACCTGATCAGCTTCTACACCAAATACCTTCTGCCGACATGGGGGTGGTAGTGGGTGTTTTTTACCTGCACTTCAGCAAAGCGTTTGGCACTGTTTCCCATAGCCTCCTTCTAGACAAACTGGCAAGATACAGACTGGATGGACAGTTTGCATGATGGGTTGGAATTTGGCTCACAGGCCACACTCAGAGTGTGGTGATTAATAGTTTTTACTCAGGCTGGCAGCCTGACAGAATGGGAGTCCCCCAGGGACTGATACTGGTCCCGGTGCTATTCAACTTCTTCGTAAATGATCTGGATGATGGGACTGAAAGCACTCTCATCAAGTTTGCTGATGTCACCAAACTGGGTGGTGAGGTGGACACATGAGGAGGGAGAGCCATCTTACAGAGACCTGGACAGGCTGGAAGAGTGGGCTAGCAAAAGCACTATAACCAACTCTCTGAAATTCAGGAGTCTTTTGCAATGTTTCAGCTAACTGTTGCATAAAGCCCATACATTGTCATTTGATTATAAGAACATTTTCTGAAATAAACCAGCAGACTTCCTGATTTCACAGTGAGGTGCCATCATTTGCTTACAAGAAGGCCGTGTCAGTGCAGATGTGGTGGTGTTCTATCTTTGCACGGAATGAGATTTCTGAGCTTTCCAGCTTCTTTGTCTTGATTCAGACTGCTAGCTTCTGGCTTACTAATGTTCATAAGACCCCAGAAAAGCACATGGAGAGTAAATTTGTCTGTGTCTAAATCACTGGCTGTTTGATGATAGCTTCAACTGGCACCCTGTACAACAGACCTCACAGCCTGGAAACCTCAGCTTACACCGTTACCACAAAGCTCTGTTCTAGCACTACAGATTTTTGCCTTGCATATCAATGACCTCTCTATCCAGAAATTTCATCTATCTTGATACTATCGGGTTTGATATTCAATTTCAGATATGGGTCAACTTAAGGACAATGCAAATTCTGATTTGGAAAATAATATATAAGTTTCTACCATAATTGGTGCATCTCATCAAATGTTACAGAAAAGTTTTCCACCTCCATCACTCCTTTGCAACTCAAAGTCAGTGTTTCCCCAGGCCAGCACCCACTGGAACATAGCCTGCAAACTGCCTGTCTGGGCACAGCTCTGAAGAAGTCTCTGACTCACTGTGGCCTTTATACAACTCTCGATCAAAAATCAAGATCCATAACAATATATCTGACCATCCAGCTCTCATTTATTCACATTTGTCCTCCTACATAACCTAGCAGAATAATAGTTTGTCCCACATCAGGACAGTTGTATCAGGAACTATATGACCTTTAGTACTCTTTTTCTCTCCCTGAACTTTGATTTCTTCATCCCATACAGTCTGCTTCAGATTCCACTGTTCTCTATGATCCACTTTGTCATGCTGAGACTTCTCAGTGCCAATTCGTTAACAAATAAAAACCAGCTTTGTTAGCAGCAACTAATGACTTTCTAAATGAAAGCATTACTGTCCAGAGATCAAGCCTGGATATTCTGTATCAAGGTCAGATTGCTGACAGCAAACACGGGTGAAGAAACCCACACGCAGATGTGGTCAAATGCAAACCAGTTTTTGCATCACACAGGAGGCAGACTCTTATGTATGAACATCACAGTTTTACTTGTCCATAAAATAATAGGGAAACAATCACCTTGCCTAAGTATAGTCATAGGTTTGAGGACCTATGGGTTCTAATGTATATACTGAATGGCTACATAATTTAGAAGAAAATGCTTTACCTATCTATACCTTAATTTGTGCATTTATAAAATGAAGAAAAAAAGTATCTGAAATCTTCAAATGAAAGATTAATAGCAAATGCTATTAAGTATATACTTTTCTCAAATTTTCCTTGTGAAGGTAGAAAAATTAATGCCTTAAGTGACACGCAGTCCTGGAAAGCTGGGAAGCTACATCTGTTACTAAACAGAGACACAGAAAACTACAGCACAACACCACTAAGGTTTGATGCCACTGTGTCCATACAACAGTAGAGCAGTGTGATTCAGCTTTAGCACACATTGGTGGAACACCATCACAAAATATAATAATTAGCTGTGGGGTTCATCTCACCTAACTTTTGCCATACATCAATCATCTAAGTTTCCAACAGTCAGTGGGCACATCCAGGAGGTAATCTGACCCACCCTAAAGTAAAGAGCGTGAATGTCCTTACAGCAAGGGACACACAGTAGTCTCCTTTGACCAGTTATCAAGGGAGCCCAAAGAGATGGTTCAGACTAAATGCTTCCTTCTGAGGTAGCTAAAGACTCAGGAGATTAACCCCATCCTCAGTGTGAGGATTTTATGTGTAATCATTTAATAGTTGCCTCTGAGCCTTTTGACTTGACAGTAATTAATTTTTATACATATTGCTAGTGCACATACATGTTTCAGTCTCCCAGAGAAGTTCTAGTCTAGTTTAAATTATTTTCTCTTTTCTCTAAAAGGAAATGAGATCTAGATTTTTCCTCTATCTCTATTTCTTATTCTTTTATTTCTTGTATGGTACAATGAAAAAGCATCCTGTTGTCTTTTTCCCATTGTCCAAATATATTTCCCACCTCCTCACAGTATCATTGTATTTCAAGTCAAAAAGAGGAACATTTGTGAGAACAACCTGGTGTTATATTTCCCCAAAATTGATTGACAGGGATATTAACCTAGCTGTTTGGGTACTATGAAAGCTGCATGAAAAAAAGCTACAGCTCTGGAGTCACAGACTAAAGAAACAAAAAGGCTAGGAAATTTTCCGACCTCTACTTTTTATGCCTGCTGAAAGTACTGCTCAAAATCAGGACCCTGAAATAATTGCTAACAAAAATCAATTCCTATTTACTTAAACACTATCAAAATTGAGGAAAAAGTATTAGTAGACATAGGAAGAGTCATACCTGTTGATGGTTCCTCTGTAGGTAAAGAGAACAGGCTTTGATTATCAAAGCACAGGGGCACGACTGAAAAATTCTCCCATTGTGATATACTGCTTTCAATATGATACCTGTTTGAGTCAAAGGATAGAATGTATAGGTTGAGAAGAAATACATCAGAATCTCCTCATAAATCTGTACTTCAGTAATGAAGCTACCTATAAAAAGAATGTGTAGCTCTAGGAAGAAGGAAACCCACATTAAAAGTTAACTGAGCCTCAGTAACAAATCAGGCTAGGAACAAAGGAACAGTAGAAGGGAATCAACACAGTGTTTTACCCAGACTATTATCAAGCCTCTAACATAATCTTCTAACAGATGCTTCGGGAGGAGAGGATTTGATGGAACACCCTAATGGAATCCCTTGTATCATTTTCTTTCCTACTCTTCTTACATTCTAATCCAATTTACACCCTAAGCAGAGGGTGCCACCAAGGCTGTCAGAGCCATACCACATTGGACATAACAAGATTAGAGGATCTTTTTTCCTGAGAAGATATTTCACTGATTAAAATATAGACAGGCCTAAATGATTATTTTGTTAAGCCAAGCAAAAATAATGAAAAAGTTGTTAAAGAATCATTACGGTCTGTAAAGGCCTTTCCAACACCGCAATCAGGTATGATCTGTCATCCAGGCCCCAGACCAAAGACTTTTTTAAAAGTCCTCTTGTATTGCCCATCCAAGCAGGTAAGAGCTAGTAGTGTAATGTGACAGTGTCAAAGGCCACTGTTCCTTCAGTCTCCACACAAGAGGTAGCATAAGGATGAAGGCAAGGGCAAGTGAAGGTGCCCAGCAGAGGGGTGACTCTCCTCGGAAAGTGATGACTGACTTTTGAAGCCATCTCAGATGCAAAACAAAACAAGTTGTTCTACAATTATCATATCATACACATGCTCAGCAATGTCTCTCTCAATAAACGATACTATTTCAGTGGGAGAAGTTATGGATTAAGGCAACTAAGCATCACAGAAGCTGCCGTGAGCTAAGCAAAATACTTACCTTCCAAACAGGAAATGAGGAAGTGAAATCAAAAGACATCCAAATGACAGAATTGTGCAGCCCAAAGCAATTATTCTGGGTCTGTGAAGCTTTGCTCCAAAGTAACTCACAAATGCTATCAGCAGCAAGTTGCCTGCAAAAAGAACCTGCTTCATATCTACAAACCATGGCATCCTTACATCTTTTAAAGTGCAATGTAAATCTGAGTCTACTTTGTTAGCTCAACATTTATTACTTCTCTTGTCTTGTAAAAACTGTAGTTAGACAGGGAACTGCCGACACGATGCAGTAATTCCCTCCTATCTGTGATCTTTTTCTGGAAGAGAATAATAGCTGGTTTAGGAAGTTACTCTCCTAGGATATTTGCAATGTGGGGGGAAAATACAGAAGTATATATCCAAGTGGTTTTGTACCGAAAATAATAAACACAAGATGATACATAGAAAAAGGGAATAAAAACTTGATATTAATTTCAGTAATAGTTTGAGAGGAATTAAAAAATGCAGATTTTTGTACCTAGTACCATTTAAAAATACAATTGTGCTAAAAATCTTCATTCTCTTCTCCACTTTCACTTCAGAATCAGTTAATTTTCTCTACTCTTCATTTATCACTATTCAACTAATGGAAGGATCAAGATTCATGTTATGAATCAGGCCCCATAAAAATAGTAATTTAGTAATCGTACACCTACTAACTTTGTGATCTTTTTGTCAAAAGAACAAAACTATGTCTCTGCATGATGAGCATCATGCTCTGAGAGAAGGTAACATCTTTTTAAATGTATGTTTTCTAGACAGACTGTTGAACCAGTGGCTTGAATAACGCTTAAAGATGTACACTTACATGATTGTAATAAGTTACTTATGTCTGCCACATACACTGACTCTTAGTCATTTCAAATATTACTATGATTATTCACAGTTATTTTACACCCTTGGAGATAAGAATACCATAACTTGCTATAGAAAAGTACATATAAAAGGATGATTTATTTAAAATAATAAGCCTTTTACATACCATTTCATTAATCTTGGCCATTTCATATTTCTTAAAGTCTCCTCCTTATCCAAAGCAAGAATATATTCTGGGTATTCCTTCTCTATCATAACTCTCAGCTGCCCCATCAGACTGCTTTGCAGGCAGCAGCACAGTGTTCCAACACTTTCTTCTTGCACATGCAGATATAGGAGATGAGGAAAAGGGGGAGAAGGAGCCTTGTCTCCTCTCCCCATCAGTGTATATGAGCCTGTGCAGACCATTTCCTCAGCTGAGCCAGAGATAATAAAGATTCATGGTGTGACTTTAGGTGTATAAAACACACCCTCTGAGGATCACTACTTCAATGGGTTTGAAGCTCTCAAGCCTTTTGTTTGGCTTTTTTGGCAATGACAAGACATAAGCTTGTCACTGGGAAACAAAACTCACTGATAGGCAAGGAAAACATCACTAGAAGTAGAACTGGAAACTTTCTTTACAGTTGCACAGGTAGAACACCTTGAAATACTATTGAATTTGAGTAAAGAGACAATCCACTCCAGCCAACTTTGAGGTCACTGGTTAAAAGAACTGTAAAATGCTAAATAGGACCTTAAATTCAAACAAAGTTTATAAAATCCTTCTGTTTTGTTCAGAAAGATTCAATACAAAGCTCATAAACTAGTTCTACTTTGTTAGTGGATCTGTAGTATCTTATGATAGTACAGAAATTAGTTGAACCAGTTTTTAATTCTAAACTTCCTCATTTAAGTCTTCCTGTTAGTTTCCAAGATACTAAATGTGTAAGTACCAGCTGAAACATTAGGATAGAGTTGGTCACTATTGTCACATACAGTAATCAAGAGATTGCTATGGACATCAGAGTCACTAATACATACTAAGCCAACTTATTATATTTTCAAATAATAAGAAATATTAAAATGAGTGATTACCAATTTCAAAGCTTCCATTAATGATCCCCACTAAAGAAGCTGGAATATTAAATTGTTTCTCTATCTGTGTGTACATGCTGTTCATGTAAGCACCAGACATTGTTTTACCAACAAATGCAAGTGATAGTGCCAGCAGAAATACCTAGGAATGAAAGAGAAGAATGCATAAGGAATTCAAAATTATATATTTAGGAATATTCCATGGTTATTTTCCCCACCAAAGAAGTGCTTCCAGGTAAAACAAGTGAACAGTTCTGTTCCACTGATATATGTGTAAATCCCTCATTGTCCACAGAGTTATGGCTTCAGTAACAATAACAAACCAAACAAACAAACAAAAAGATTTTGCTCTTCACCTGCTGCCACTGACCAAGTCTATCTTCAGAAACCTTAAGCCCCATTTCCCCAGCCAAAACAGGCGCAGCCTCTCCCACCGTGTGTCTGCTGCAAGATTGCCATCTGCAGGACTGAGTAACGTCTGCAGCCAGACCAGGATGCAAAGACCTTCGCACCCTTTGCTCAGCTGAATGACAAATTACTTGCAGAACTAAGATCTTTTCTTTTGATCGAGTTACTTGATCGAGTATCTGCTCACCCATCTCAGTAGAGGTCATGAGCCAAGAACAAGTCAGTTGAAACAGAAGGACTAAATAGTGTGTTCTTTTTACATGAATCTAGTAGCAATTGACAGTAAAAAAATAAGTATGAAATATGCAGTAATATTCAAATCCTTTGAACTACATGGTTCTTAATAAACAGTATTCATAAAACGAAATCAGTAGTATTTTTAAATACATCTGCTTCAAATGCTAAACAGTATAATGTATTTGGGCTTTGAATTACTATTAAAAACAAACTATTTTACAACCTCTCATGGCACTTCTTGACAACTTGAATAGTCTAGGTACATCAACAGCCAATTTTACTGCTACGTCACAGTCAGTAAACCTCATTTAAGAGGTTTAAGAAGGCATGGTAAACATGTCAGACCAAGGGGATTACACAAATTCAGAGGCAGAGCTTCAAAGGAGCAATCAGCCATACCTCCAACACATCACAGACTGTAAAGTTCAGGGACATAAAAAACAACACATGATTGCTTACAAACTTGTTTGACCTTCTTTAAGGCATTAAGAATAAGGAAAAAAAACTGAATTTATTCATTCATTTAGTCTAGACTGTAGCTTCTACCAAACCACTGTAAGTGTAAGCAATTACAGTTGTGTGTTCACACAAAATTGCTGAAATATTTCTGTACCTTCAGCTTGGAAATGCAGCAGAATTTGCCCCCTGCACATGGCTTCTCAGCTTCTTTCATGATGCCCTTTTTAATTGATCCCGACGTCTGTTTTTGAGTCTGTCCAATGATCCCATTATAGTGTCAAAAAAGACAAAAGAAAAAAAAAAAAAGAAACATTTTTGTCCCATGTTTGCAAAAAAAAACAGATTCCTTCTAAGATATTTGAGCGTCTTCACTAAATAATTGCAAACTGGATTCTAACAAAAGCTACAAGCCTATGTACTTCATTCTAATCAAGAAAATTTTACATGTGGATGTCAACAATGTAACAGCTAGCTATTTCTCTTCAGATACTGAATGCTGTCAGCAGCATACAAGCAGTAAGCAAAGAACAGAGAAAAGAGACATTTTCAGGGCAAGCTGGTTTGTCTGTAATACAACTCTTCAATCCTCTTCACAAGCATTTGGTACTGATCACAGTGGGAGACAGGACTATCAAGACCTATATGTTTGACTGACATATACCTGTCTCCATTGTCTTTATTTACTATGCCTTTCCTTGCTAGCCATAAGAAGGGCATTTAGTTCTGCTCTGCCTGTTCTGTTGGGACATTCCCTCTTCCACTGGCACAAATGTAAATTTTAAAATTTTAATTGAAACTGTATTTGAGACTAATCTCTCTGCATTAAATTAGGAGAAAAAATAAAACCAAAACCACCAGCCCAACATAAGTTCTAAAAGGAAATAAACCAGATTCCATTCTGCTTCCCCTCCCAAGATTTGCAAAAACATCCCTCTTTATTTGACTGCTCACTTTTAGTCATCTCCATCTCGACTTGATGGTTAGAACTTCTGATAGTGTTAAGCCACCTGCTTTCTTGCACATCTTACATATTTCCCAAAAATGTGTTCAAAGAAGGAACAATATATTCCAGGGACATGGAATATATTTACCTGTAAAAGTCCCTACACATCTGAGAGTTAGCACAATGAGTTAAACTGGGTAAAGACCAGTTTAAAGATTTATCTCTAAGGACTGCGACGAAGTCTTCATTAAATCAAGTTATTCAATACAGTTCCCTCTTCTTGATGGGGTAAACTGAAGAAATACAGGGCAAGTTAGAGCCCTACCTTACAGTCGGAATGGATATAGGTTAATTTCTTCTTTTTCGTCTTGGATACACTTTCCAAGTGTGGTCTTGCAGCACCTGCTCTTCTCTATGTTTCCCACTTCATGGAGCCCTGGCTGGGAAGCAAGCTGTCCTTGACAAGCCCACCAATAGGACTGAATTGCCTTTCACATTCTTCAACCCAACACCCTCTCAGTCAATGTCTTCAAATGCTAATTTCTGCAACAATGTTAATCCTCTCAAATGTGTTTCTTAACTAACTTGATACCTAACAAATTCATGGATATTAATTCCTTCTACAGCCACCTTCTCATTTTCAGTCTCTAAAAGTGTAATGCGTTATTATAGCATTCCTGGGAATAGCTACTTTACAGTTAAGTGTAGGTGGTCGGCAACTCACACAATTAACTAGGATATAGAAATAGTTCGAGTTTCTGCTTTGCTTAAAAATGCTTACACAAACTGTGTTCAATCACAGTACTAAACTCTGCTTATACAACTTTTCACTTTCTTCGTAATTTGGCATATCTCAGGGAATAATTTATGCCTTATCTTAGTACCACTCTATTCAGACTAGCCCACCATCAGTGCCAACAAGTGAAAAAGTGAGCAACAGAACAAAGACTGTGGTCCCCTATGGCTGTGCTCTTCTGCTCCTAGGAGCTGGCAATGGGATTCTGCCCCTTACTACACCAATCCCTGCATTTCACTAACATATACAGGGAACATCATCTGGCTAATTACAGGTTTTCTCTTCCAGTGCTAAAAGAAAACAGTCAGCATCATCTTGGGGCATCAGAAACAGCACACTGCCCATCATACAATTACAGATGACAAAATGGCAATTTTTGCCTTTATTTATTACTACCTTCCCTCAAAGCATAAATTATAGTAGAAAAAAAATGCATTTCAATCCATTTTTTACTGGGATGATTATTAAGATTATTAACTGAATAACAAAATAGACAGAATTATTATTTCTAGCTATGTTCCTGAGGACGCTTTCCCTAGCTTTAAAATATTTTTGTGGTCACACTTGATCAAATGGAACTGAAACCAACACAGACTAACAGCCTAGATTATCAGAGAGATGTAGGTGCATAACTCAGATCAGGTGCATTTGCACCACATTTAAATTCAGGTCAGAACTCAGACTACCATTTCTGTGCCTAAAGATGAGCGAATAGTGTTCCCACTCCCTTCTCCCATCTCCCAGCTCTCCATTGTACATTCCTGTTGCTTACCTTACTTCCACTGTGGGCTCTCCAGACTCTTGCGAACCTCTTTAACTCATTAAACAGGCAGAAATTTAATGCAGGAAAAAGATTGCCTTCCAAGCAGTGAGCAGATAATGGCCCACAGAATGGTTTAACAAGTGTCAGACACACATAAGCAAAAGAACAGGAAAGTGGAGACAAGAACATGAGAAGAGAGGAGAAAGCAGATTAGGAAAGGATGGAGAGTGAAACCTGCCCATCTGAGCACCAGTGATATGTTATGTCACCTCAAATATTTGTGGAACTCTGATCTCAAGCCCAAACCTAAGCTGAGAAGGCCAGCCCTGAACACAGCTGACCTTCTAGGATCAGCACATTTGTAAAGAAAATATCTCCTTCAGTGAACATCAATCAGTATCTCTTCAGTCAACAGCGAGAGCCAGCTTATGCTACTAGGATAGTCACATTGTGACTAAGTTTTGTAACAAACCACTTGAGGAATTTGCACAGGTCAGGTGAGACTATATATTTATGCAAAAGTTTGCCCTCAGGTTCTGATTGACCTACCAGCTATCATGTAAACACCTGCACTTGAATCCTACTCCTAAACCTGCGATGTCCACTGAAATTTCAGGGAAGAGGTCAGTAAAATCCCTCCTGACAGTATCTCACTCCTTCCACTTCTGCACTGAGTTAGGAACATATTTATGGCAGGCTAAGAACTTAGTTAGCGGTAACACTGCAGCTGCTTTTTCCAGACATTTCCACTACTGGACTAAATTTCCACAGGCAACCAGAAAGACAGACAAGCAATCAGAAGACACCCACTTTACATAGTGCACAAAGAACTACAGTTTTAGTACAGGCTACAACTACAAAGAAGGTGCATGAAATACAGCATCTGACACAACCTAGACTGAACAAGGCTGGCTTAAAAAAAAAGCAGATACATCCTGTATGGATCAAAGCAGGCTTATTCAGTGTAGCTGACAACAGCAGGCAGGCTAGCATTGAAAGACATGAGTTTGGACCAATTTGTCCTACATAAACCCATAAATACATTCTATAGTTTTAAACCACATCTCACCTTAGCTAACCAATAAAAGGGAGAACAAAAGAACACAAATATCTAGATTTAAATGTCTACGAAACAACATTCTGCAAGTTGTCTTGCCTGAGTCCCAATGGGACATGCTATTTTCAATATAAAATGCATTTTCATTTGGCTGAGCTTAGTCATACGGATAAAATGATAAGTCCTTGTTTTGTTTACAAACAGGATTAAAAATCACATGAGGTAACCAAGCAGAGGGCAATTACAGCATCAGAATTTTTAACTAATTTTTTTTTCCAGTTGCAAGAAGGATTTTGAAACTTTACTAGGCACAGTTCAAACTGTTGCTCAAATGCAATTACACTAATGTTAGACTGAGACAAAGGAAAATATTCTCAGGGCAAAACAGTTAGGTACTTACAGTTTTGAAAAGGTTTTCAGAAGAAATGACTGATATTGTACACTTAAACTTTGACTTTTATTCTAAATTGTTAAAAATTAACCCTAGTATACTTACTGCAGAATTTGCGTTTTTGCCAGGTGGTTTCAGTTGTGCATTTTAGAATACTCACTCAGATGTGAAAGACATGGGCTGAGTTAGAAAAAAATTAAGCCCATCTCTTTCTCTTCTCTGCCAAAAAAGGCCAAGAGCTACAGCTGTGTCAGATCCCTGACCATGAAGTCCTGACACTCCTGTCCACTGAAAACATCCAAAAAGCATTCACAAGCAAGAAAGGAGCTTTAAGAGTGCACATAACTGTAGATTTACAGGCTAGATGGTGTCCTAGTAAAGGGTGGCACAAGGTCAGAATGGAAGAAGGGAGTGAGTTTGTGTTTCTCATATCTTGAGGGGGTGTTTAAGCCCCAAGTCAGTAGATAGAAAGCAGCACAGCCATAGTCATTGGCCTCTTACGGTTGTCTTGGAATGATTGGAAGAAAGTGTAGCCCTTCCCAGTTGGTATAAAGCACTTGGAGGCTCAACTGTGGGGCAGAACTGGGTCTGAACCAAAAGTGGAGAAAATTACCTCAGCCCATGAAGCAGAGAGGCATAATATCACTCTTCTCAGCATCCCCAGCTGATGGACTTCAGTGTTTTCTTCTCAGTGTAACAGCCTTTCTGGATCTACTTTCAAAGTATATAAGTTTGACTACTTACTATATAACTGGAGTGTTGTAAATTCTAGAAAGGGGCAAAGATCCTAATAATTAGGCACTTCGACATTCACTAGGAGCACACTTTCCTTTGGGACTCTTGCTGAATGATGATGGTTCACCATGAAAAAGTGAAAGATAAAAAAGCCATCCATATTCACATAGCTACTGTGGTTGTCCTACAGGCTGGATGCTGCTAGTTACTAATTACTAGATGTTACAAAATCAGAGAATAGTTTGACTAAGCATAAATAGTTCTAGCTGATGTGACAAGAAGAGATCATGTAACTTTGATCAAATTGGGTAGAAATCACATCTAAGAATCTCTAGATCCACCTTCAAGTACTAATGCTGAAGCAGGTTTCATCTGTGACCTTAAATCTTTTGTTGACACTTGTGTTTGTCTCCCTCACAAAAATAACTACTAATGCACATGTGAAGCCTAAATGCAAGGTCTAGAAAGTGTGGTGAGGGTGGGATTGGGATTAATGAAAACCTGGCTTTGAGCACAGGCTCCAGGGCAGCATTTCTCAGCTTTCTGAGGGAGCACCCAGCCTTCCTGAAACACCTCCCGGGATTACCGAATACCCTGTATAGTAATGCTGCTGCAAGGGGGAAATAACACACCAGCAAGATACTTGGCATTTTTGTTACACAGTATGTTTTTGTCTCGGAAATTTACAACTCTACTGTTATACCGAAAAACATTTTGTAGATCCTCTGCTGACACCTTACAGACCACTGGGGGCTGAGGATCCTGGCCTACTCAGTGCTGCACCAGAGCATGAGGTAGTCTTTTCTGCTGTTATTTCTTATAATAAAAATTCACAATTGTAGATTTATGAGATCATATCTTCTCAATCCTCACACACTAGAAAATTTATCAAGTAAAAATCTATTAACATGTTTCCAATATGTGAAAAGCTTCATTCTCCCTCAGAAAATATGCATTTCATAAAAACTATAGTCCTGTTTTCTGTTCTCACTTCATTAAGGTGTCCAAATCACATCTGATGGCTGTCTGTACTGGGATTTTGCTTATACTGTTTAACCAGAAATAGAAATTCTGTTTGCATCTTTGATTTCCTTTAACTAAAATCTGAGGTAAAGTCTTATGTCCCACTGAGATATTTTGAAGGTTTTCTTGCATTTTATGTTTTCTCCACTTACCCATTGCCACTTTTGGAAAATTAAAAAAACCCCTGACTAAATAAGAAGAAAATATAAAATCAGTGGTCTGAGTTCTGCCACATACTGCTTTGCATTCACAGAAGACTGTACAATGAAAAAGCAATGGTGAACAGAGGCAGAAAATGACTGAGTATAAAGCTGCCTTAGCTCCATGTGGCCATCCTTTTTTTCCTTTAAAAATCAGCTAAAAGGTGATGAGGGAAGAGGATACTGCCCATCAAACCGGCAGTTGTTCAACTGTGTATGTCAACAGCAAAGCAGCATTCATTCAGGTGTCAAGTGACTTCTCTCATGTACCTATACCAGGAGCAACAACCCTCTGTGTATGACTAAGGCTTGTTCTATATAGGAGAGAAGTCTCAGTGTCATTAGAGAATTACCCTTGATTTTGTGTTAAAAATTTCCCAACTTCAGTATTCTAATTACAGTAGATATGGAAATCTGACTGCAAGCACCTAATCAAGAGATATGGCTAGGAGAATGCACAGGGAATTTGATACATGGTATTTATATTAATTTATTAGAAACTAGAGTTGTGGATCTCAGTTTAGCAATTTTTTTTTACCCTGTGTTTAGCTATTACAAGGATTTACCAGTCCTTTCTTCTTTCTCTCTCACCCCATCAATTTTTTTAATATTTCATCTCATAACTATTTGTAGAATATATTTTATATTTTAATCCATACCTATTTGGGAGGAAGAAACACCATGATTTTGTCTACAGAGATCCCTATTTTCAAATCTCCTTATCCATCATAATTATTTAGAAGTGAGCTTCTGAGATGCATGCAAGTATTTTCAGTATCTACAGGAAATAAGCAAACCAGTAAAATAAAAGCCATTTTATGGGGTTTTAATTAATTATTAAATGAATAACCATTAAATAAATTTTTATGAGATACAAAGTCACAGTAACATCACATACAGAACTGTGTAATTCTACAGTCTCAGTAGGATTATTTTGACAATAATTTCTGCTCAGGATGGGTAAGGTTGAAGATTCAGATCCAGCAAAGGAATTACAGAAAATGGAAAGCAAACATTCCAGTCAAATATACACCTCCTTATAGCAGGCACATAACAATTTGTTTCAAATACTTATCTCCATATCAGAAAAAAATAACCCAGATGGCAGCTTAAGTGATTTATAGTTTGTGCCTACTATCATATGATTTTCTAGCTCCAATTTAGAGAACTTTGCTTTTAAAATTTCCCCTAGACTCATCATCAATAATGTACATTTTATAAACTGAAGACAACTAAGTGCCCTCTTTCCTCTTGAAATAAAAGGAAAAGAAAGTGGGGGGTCAAGAAGAAGAAATAAAAAATTATTTTTTAAAAGCTAAAGTACCTCTTCAAGGTGATGGCTTTAATTACTGCTTGCTTCAGTTTATCTCAACTGACTTTTCAGGTTTAAATGCCTTTGTCCAAAATTCACATTGCTCATTATAAAAGATTTACTGTTACACATGACAATTTTGGTCAATTCACATTAGCATATTTGCAAAGTGCCTTGAAGTAGGAACCTTTGTGCTGAACATTCACAGAAATTAAAAAAAATTCACTTACTGATGTGCTTAAGTATGAACTGATTTTCTCTTTAAAAGCAAAATGAAGAAATAGATGTTTCAAGGGCATGTTCCTTCGGACACACAGATGTACACAGAGACAAAGATAAACACACACACACTAACAAGAATTTTTCCCACGGACTGCCTAATTCAAACCTTCTCCTTGGTGTTCTACTTTTCGGCAGGACTATGAGAAAGGAATTACTATCGGAATTATTAAGTATGTGTGTTCTCTTTCTTAACGTAGATAACTGTAGCCTACCTGCATGGCCTGTGTACATAAAGAAGTGCCTGAAGAAACATACCCATAAGGCCCATGCCTGGGCACTTCAGTGACCTCTGTGAATTTTCAGTGTTTGGATATGCTTAGGTGACACTGGGAAACACCTGCTGTGCAGACCTTGACCTTTATAACCTGCTTTTGTTGCAGCACACAGCCTTCAGCTGTAGCACTGGGGTACTGAATGAAGATAAGGAGCCACTCCAAGACAATTGCTGGTGATCAGCAAAATGTACAAATTAAATACCTCTCCAAAAACAAAGGAGTAGAGATATGAAACTATCAGTTTAATATTCATTGCATATGGAATTTGGTATTTTTCTTTATTGTGATTAATTCACGGACAATACAGGTTTATCAAGAGTCTATGATGTCTTAGCATATTGACTTCCCATCTTCTTCATGGGATTTCTCCTAAAGGCCATATTTGCACCAAGTTCACTGCTTCCTGCATTATCAGACTACCCCTTCAGAAACTGACACTACAAGTATTTTTTTATTTCTGGACAGATTTTGTTTGAGGGGGCGCTCTAATCATTCTAATGCTTCAATATAAGGAAAATTCCTTGAGTCAAGTATTTGTATAAAATCAGGTATACCCTATTCTTAGCAAACAGTTTTGTTGAAGATCCTCATCTAGAGTTTCGCAATAGGCATCAGATATTTCCAGAGAGTAATTTATCCCATCTTAAGACAACTGTCTAAAATAAGTGGGAAGAAATGGTCTCTGGAGGTTCTTCTTTCTTCCCTTTGATTTGAAAGTCTAGAGAGCTAGCTTAGTCTAGATAATTAACTTTTAGACAGACAAAAATCAGGTCAGATGACACCTGCCCCGGTTATCTCTCCCTATGTCATTATAGATCTACTCATCTTGGCCAAGGAACAAAAAAGCGGGTCAGCCAGCAGCTCCCAGCCTAAGGTCAGGACCCACTTACACTTGCTTATGCAAGGTCACAGGAAATTCAAATGGGTAAATGGTTTTCCTATGGAAATCAGTAGAAGTTCTCAATTAAAAATGCAGAGTTGATGTACAATTACTTGTCATAGTCTAAATGATGTATGCAATGATGAGTTACCTACCAAAAATATAGAAGTCACTTCTGGCTTCACTCTAAATAAAATACGTGATTTTGAAACACTGAGGACTAGGTAGCTCTTTACCAGCACTGCAGTTGTAAACAATCACGAGTGTAACTAATTCAGGAGAAACTAGCAATATGGAGACATGTTATGTCTCCACAGAACTGAGCACTACAGCAATCATGGGTTGCACATCCTGTAGAACATAAGCATGGCAACCCAGGTAAGGATGTCATGACACAGATTAGGTTCAGTGTCATTTCCCCCATCAGTTTGGAGCTGGACCACAATACAAGCAATGTTTAAAACCATTTTTTTCCTCAGTTGTATCTCCTGAGATTTGCTTCTCTACTACAGGTTTATCAGGAGACACAAGGGAGATTAACTTTTCACCCCTCACTAGTACTGATCAGGACAGTGGCAGTGCAGAGCTGATAGTTGAATAGCCATGCAGCTCCCAGTCAAATGGAAGCTAACAGAGAATTTCTAACAAGGACAACACAGAATTTTCTTCTCAGGGTTGTGCCCTGGTCTGGGTACACGCTCCAAAAGCTTCTCTGCAAAGTTAAACCTCTGAACAGACCAGCAAAACTGAGTCTAGAAACCTCACAAGACTGGCTCTTTTACATTTTCTCTCCTTTCAGCTGCTCATAGAGGTCACAACATACGTACAAAGCAAAAAACCCATCTCAAGATATTTTGGGAACCTACTGTCTCAGAAGACAGAGAGGAAGGATGCAAAATGAAGAAAGATAGAATCCTCCTTTCATCAAAAATGTACTTCTTATGTAAGTGGTTATAATAGACTGAGATAAATTGTGCAGTCACAAGGTGTCAGTGTACTGGCCAGTGAAGAGACTAATAGGTAAGAGTTTTATCTGCTCAGACCAAGTAGGGAAGAACCCATCTGTATTTAACAAAGTGAGGTGGTGTTTATCCCTCTATATGCAGAAATACAGAGGCACAAGACCTTCTGCCCATTTTGAGCCCGAATTCAGATTTAGTTTGACTATCCAGTGAGACTTCCTTTACTCTCACCTCAATAGAGTGTATGTCTGCTACAGATTACATAAAGATTCAGATCTGTCCTCCATCCTCGACCCTGCCATCTACTCCGTGCATCCCCCTTAACTCATCATCATCTCAATTTTTTCCCCTGTAACAGAAGAATAATAGTCACTTATAGCAAGCATTCAGACCCATACACTGGAGATAATACTGTCTATGTGCAAAACATTAATTGTTGTCTATATTCATAACTATTTATTTATTTAAACTAGTGAGACTGTCATAACAGTTTCTCTCTTAAGAAAGCAGTTTAGCACATTGATTTCCACTTGGATTTGGGGAGTTTGCTTTTATTTCAGCAAACCGGGTTCATGCCTTCCAGCCTTGCGGCAAACTTTATGAAGACGTAAAATTCTTTGTTCTTCATAAATTTTGCCACAGGGCTGGAATACATTCCGTTACACAAACTTCTATTTTATAATGTTAGAAAACATAAGTGTTACAACTGTCAAAACAGCTTTTCAGAATAAATTACCTATGTAAAAAAGAAAAAAAAAAAAAAAAAAAAAAAAACAACCCAAAACATTGAAAATCTAATTATATAGTTTTGAGCAGTACCTCCTTTTTTAAGTACAAAGAGATTTGTTGTGTGCTCAGGTCATCAACTTTCCACTAGCAAGGCATATTGTCTCATGAACATACTTTAAAAAAAGTTAAAGGAACAAATGTACTGTAGGTTGAGTGGCAGTTCAAAGGCTTCAAAGTCTCTCTGGAGTCTTTTCCTCTAAAAAAATTACATTAACTGTGATTCATCAATCAGTGGTTTATGTAACCTGATAGCATTTCACTTTCACTATCCATCAAGTCCCCAGCTTTTTTGGTGTATGATAATATGCTTTGTGTGCAGAGATATCATCAGGCTAGATACCGGTTACTAGAAAATGTTTAAAGGTAATACTCCTGGCCTTTCTAGGTACAGTTTACGTAGGGACCTCTTCTAAGACAGGTCAATCCTAAAGGGTGTGAAGCTCCAGGAACATGGGTGAACTTTCGGGAATCAGGCATGTAGCTATGCACTTACTTGTGAGCATGGCTTGCTAGCTACAAACATCTCATTTTTAAAACATGGGAAATTTTCATAGGATCCCTGAAACAGGTATTCTTGCTCATAAAGGTTTAAGTTGCATAAAATATACTTCTTCTTCTGACAATGGAAATTAAAAACTGACTTCAAATAACAGTGTATATTTAAGACTTTCTAATAAAAAATACTTACCTCTATGGTGACAATTTTTATGGCTCTTTTATCAGTTAATTATTCAACTGCTACAGACTATTTTGAGTATTATAAAAGGCAGCAGGGTGATATATGACCAAGATCAGTGGGCTGTAATGATCCATAACAGCATGGAGAAGATTATGACTGTTTATACTTGCTTATAAAATAATTTAAGAATGTGTTAACCCTTCATTAACATTAAATTATATGAAATGTTATGTCGATGTGAAATTATATATGACATTGCCAACATTCTTCATTTTTTAACACAGTACAAATAAGTATGAAGAGTGTGATAATGTGATAGTTCTCTAAAGTGCAACTATCCATTTACAGCCTATGAGAATGCATCAGAAAGGGGTACAGGGCCTCTGTGAAGAGTAACAAAATCAAGCTTAGAGTCACTGGAATCATAGTCACTAGCCAGAGGTCTACCTCAACCTAAACAATAGTCTATGCAATAGAAAGAAAAGACTCTGAACCCCAAAACAGAGCTTAAGATATCCACTCTAAATAAACAGTACATACTCAACACCCATGGCTTTAAAAGACACTTGTCCTGAAGTATGTGCTTCTTTGCTGCTCTGCACAAGGTTCTTTTCTTAATCAGACATTATTATAAGATGACTTTTCAGATTTGTCCCACTGAAACTGTAGCAATCATTGGCACAATATGTGTTAATATGAAATTATTTCAATATGTTAATGATTGAAAGTTTCTAGACCCTCAGGTTTTTTTGCCTTGCAATAATACAGTGCCTTCAATTTTCCACTGGGTATTTGGTTCAACAACAGTTTATTGCAAAAAACACCACCTTTTGAATCAGTCAAGTCACTTGTAACTCCTAAAGTATTTGTGAGAGCTCACATTTAAATACTGATGTTTCCATACTGTTCACGTTTTCTGTTATCAAGGACAATCTCAGCCAAAAGCGGAGTGGTTGCTAAATGGATAGAAACAGCAATATTCAGCGTAAAAGACACTACCATAACAGAGCAAAAATCCACTAAATTTTTCCAGATACATATGCTGAAGCCCTAATGAATTTTTAATGACTTCTTACAGTAGAGAGACAATTTCATGTACTGATTCACATTCCCTGTGCTTATCAAAACCTTTTTTCATCTCCAAGTAGAATGAAAAGGTCAGGTCTTACACTCACAATAATCCAAGCATACAGTAAATGCAGCCCTACTGCACTTCTTTTTGAAGAAGGGCTATCTTATTTTGCAGCCATGTGTGCCGATATACCATAAATAAGTTAATTTATGTTTCATGGTATTGTCAACATAAATACTCCTACGTAAACTAGTACCCTGCATTTGCCCTTAGTGAAAAATTGTTACTAACATGACTGACTCTCAGCTCAGCATAACTCTCCTTTTTAAACAGCAGAGAAAATGTCACTATTAATAGCAGAGCTGTCAAGACAGCATCATCTAAAAGACTCAGAGTGCTTCAAGACAAAGCCAGATTGTCATTCTCTTGCTGCAGTTTGCAGAGGGGAAAAAAAAGTCTGATTATTGAAAGTGAGATAGTTCAAAAGAAAACTTAGTTAAAACTTATGCACTGGATCAGGTAGGAAGGGCTGACATGATTTATTTTGAAAACCAGCAGTTTTTCTTACTGGTGAATGGTTCCATTTGCTCTGTACTTACTAGCGATTCACCACAACTGAAATAAATCTGGGAAGCATGGAGGGTGGTTCCTGGTCTCACTGTGTCTTCTACAGATGTCTGTGCTCTTTATAAGATACTGGGGTGGAGAAGAGGGGGTGGAGAGTTCTCACAGTTACACTTAGTAAATCAAAATCAGCGCTTCTACACATACATAGTTCCTTAATCTCTTAATTTCCCTTACAGGAGCATTCAGGGAGACCTCGTTCTGCACACTGAATAGCAATATAGTCACTCTGGACTCTTCTGCAGGGAGAGACCTATGCAGTGAGCCAGGATGCAAATTTACAATGCACTGACTCTGTAAGGAGATACTCCCGTAAGCGCCATAGCCTTCTTTTTAGCAAAAATATTTGTTCCACTCTGAAGTATACATATGAATCCACATGTTATAGTACTCCATGTACTATTGTAGCAGTGGTATGTATATATCATAGCAGTATATTTGAAAGCTGAATATCTTTTCACAGATTAATTATTATAGACAGTGACTTCAGAGAATTATCATAGCAGGAAGCAATGGATGGCTTAGGTTACCAGAAAGGAAGAATAGTAGTACTATTTCCTGTTTACTATTAGCACTGTCTAGAGCCCTTGTAAGTGACATTGATAACCAAAGGAGAGTTCTGCTTTTGCTTGTACTTCCAGAAGCAGGTTGCAGAAGAGACAGGGCAAAAGAAAATCAAGAATTTAAACCCTCTGTTGTATTTGAAGGTAAATTGTTGGATGAAAGCCAGTAGAAGCCATGCAATTAACACTCTGTAAGGAATGGCATTAGGAACTATAACTCATCAATCACTGTGCTGTCACTTCCAACTTTTCTGATATAAACATGGGGTTTATTCCTCTTGCCTTGGAGATGTCCATCTATAGAAACTAATTTCGCATAAACTCTGCTCATTCTCAGAGCTGCCATTAGCAATAGCCCTTTGAGGCTACATCATTGTTCTGTCAGTGTTGTGAGCTGAGTAGCATAATACATCATAAAAGTCAGATTTAAGATATTGTTAACTATCCAAATGACTTCTTTCCATTTGCTAGTCAATTCTATGGACAACCACCCTTCATTTCTGAATCGCCTGTTTTTTCCAATGAGGGAGAAACTAACTTTGCTCCTATTACCTCTTCTGCTGCTTCTTCCACATTTCTTTCACAAGTTTAACATCAGTTTGGGGATCAACAAGAAGAGCTCTTTGAGTTTTTATCAGTGCTGATATGGCCCACACCAAATAGGAGTAACAAAGAAATTTGTGCTAGCAAAGGCATATTTGATAAAACAATATTGGAACAAAGCGTACACATAGCTTAAGTACTAACAGTAGCAAATTATTACGCAACACACCAGAAAATACAAATGCTGTAGTATTCCTCAACGTAGTACCAAGCAAGAAATACTGGGAAGATAATATTATAGCCAAAATTTTCAAATTTTGGTTTCTAAATGCAAAAATTTAGAGAACAATCCAGGTTCATAATCACAGGTGTCTAGTGTAATTTTAGATTCCCTCTGATGTTCCACCTAGACTGCAGTTACTACAACAGTGTCTTGCTAGCCAGCGTGATGCATGTCAGTCCTGGATATCCTAGGATATTTAAAATGTTAGCAGAAAACTATGTTTAGACACTTGATTTACTCCTCTAATTTTGGATTTGGCCATTTGAACAGAAGGTACTTTGACTTTTTCAGAGGTACTGACACTACGAATGAAACCTTTTTTTATACCTCACTTTTGTTTCAAAGCTTGATTCAGACTTATTTAACAGGAATCAAAGACTAATAAAATTGTTGTGAAAATGAAACAATTTTGTCAGCTCACATGAAACATTCTGCCTAACTCATATAACATCTACAAGCAGTGACACATGCACCATTCTGTTTCATTACTGGTAATATTTACACTGATGCATATTAATGCTGCTGTTGTTATGATTTCTGGTTTATTCAAAAAAAATGAAATATGCTCATTTCAGGTTAATGCCTAAAGATTTTCCTTTTCTGTTTGGATAAAACAGGAAAACTAAACCATGAGTTATTCACACACTGATAGTTCCTGGTAACTGGGCAACAATGTAATTTACTGGAGACATTTACCTTACACAGCAGAACAGCATCTGGTAAAGAGCATGCAACAGGTAATACAGCTTTTTGTCACTCTCACAAATGGGAAAGAGACATCCATTACCAAGGTCTTAATGTGTGTTATTAATGTTATTAAGCAAATGTGGAACTCAGAATTTGAAAAGCAGCCATTAAAAGCGGGAAACAGCTGTCCAGCAGGTGTCAAGAATAGCCTAAGAAAAAAGTAAATATGAGAGAGGAAGACAACCTTAAATATTAGGAATGGAGCACATAAGAGAATTAAAGCACCCCTGATGGAATTCATTTCACATGCATTCAAACACTTGCAGTGTAAACATTTATATCTGAGCAAGTCACTCAAGTCTGTTTCCATAGTCAAAAGGGAGAAACAAGCACAAATCATCTAAGCTATTTTAAGACTTCTGCATTAGAAACAGGCACTAGAATTATCTCTCTATTTATTTCACATTTAGTCAGATAAATCCCACTCTCCAGTATATAAAAGCAGCAGACACTTGAGATGAGGCTGGTTCCCTGTTCCTCTGCCAGTACATTACAGTGCAGAACATGTTCAGCATCTTGCAACTCAAGATGTTTATGTAGGTAGTTTCCAGAAGGAACTAGGGCATTGGCACACCATATCTTCTGGATTATGTGTAAACCTCAGCTCTGTTGTCCCCTAACCCTCATATAGACACACTAGACAAATCTTTTCATACATACTTAAACATCAGCATAAATGTGTAAAATTACCATGTAACTACTCAGGATAGAATTGATCATAGGTTTCTTTACTGAGAATACTTGATTTTTTCCTTAGGCTGATAACAAGTACTATGCAGAGTAATTTTCTTTTTTTTTTCTTTTTTTTTCCTAAGATGAAGGTTAAGGAACTTTTGTCAGTGATAAAAATAGTTTTCTAACCACTTCATTGAACGGTACTAACTGCACAGTACTTAATGCCAGGTTCTTGAAATTTGAGTTATGAATAGTTCTACTGTCAAAGAGATTCCACAATTTCATATTCCACTCCTGTTTATGCGGGAAAACACTACTCCTGCTTAAGAGCACTTGTAACAGAAGCTGTAATATCTTAATTTTGTTAACATTATAACTGACTGATAGCTGGATAGACTTCTTGCCGACTCTGCCAAAATGCTACGTGTCCCAGGAGGCAGGTAATTATGCTGGGACATCATGAGATCAGTTTCATTTCTACAATGCACTCAAGAATCAGCCTTTCTCTTCTTCCCCCAAAGCACAAGAAGCTCCTCAAGGCCACTTGCAGGGCAGCTGGCATTAGGATTTGGGACCAGTATTCCATTTAGACCAGTATAGACTTTGAAAATGCTGTTTCACTTTTCTTCAAGCTTAACACAACAACCATTCACTTAAGTGCCTTAAAACATAACAGATTCTGAATAGTCAGTCCAATCTTTTAAGATCTTAGATGCAAATTGCATCTGATCTATCCATTGCTTTTCAGGAGTTGAAACAACATTAGCTTGACTTTTCACAAGACCTGAGCACACTCACCACTAATGAGTGTCAGTGGGACCCAGATCTCTTCTCACCCCAGAAAAAGTGCACCAAGGCATTTTCAAGTTCAATATTCAATCAGTGAATATTGGCTAGTGTCAATTACCAGCCAGATTATTTGCATAACTGCTTTTTTAGCACAATTCTGTCTCTGTAGAATGCATCTAGTATTGCCTTCATTTCAGAGGAGTGAAACTGCTACAGTGAAAATAACACCAGAATGTTATTTCATTGTAGTCAAATGCTACAGTGAAAATAACAACAGAAAACTCTGTGAAGAGATAAACTTGTTTCAGATGTTGCACAGAACATATTGTGATGGTTAAGATAAAATAACACTACACTTACTTCTCTTACACTGGGACTGTCCATCCAGCGGAGGATGACAGGAACGTTAAAAACAGAGCAAAATATCCAGAAGCAGCATCCTTTTTCAAAAAAAAAATCAATCAAACAAACAAACAAAAAACAACAAACAAACAAAAAACCCTAAACCAACAACAACAACAAAAATATTTTGTCACTTGCTAGAATCTTATTTGCAGACTAGCTGTTGTACCAGGTTAAGAGGCTACCATCCCAGATAAATATTCCTTCTGTATTCAACTCAAGTAGCACAGATGTCTGAAGAAAGTCAACACCAGAACTTTAGCCATTTCAGTGAAAATCTGGTGTTACAAACTAAACCAACAAAGAAGGGGACTTCCAGTTAAGGCAACGTACTTGGCATTGAAGCAGTTATTAATTAATTCATGTTCACCTGGGATATGGAAGAAGATGCGTATGATAACTTTTTATTACAGAAAACTTTGCTTCAGTTTCTGTGCCAGCATCTTGACCTCTGTAAATAATTGAAAGACTTGCTTTCCAAATGCATTTGGACACCTAAAGGCAACTAATGAGATGGGGGCGGGGGCATAAATTAAAAAGTAATTTGCCTAATTCCCACTGAAATCAGGAAAAAATTATTCTAATCTGTATCCTTGGAAATCTGCAATCAGGTAATTCATTAACACTGGATTTATTCTATTAAAAGCTGTATATTTTTCCCTGAACCATAATCTGTGCACACCAGAGAAATAAATTTGGCTGCCTTTATTCTGGCATTTCCTAGATTTTTAATCTTAGGTCTTTGCCTTCTTGAAAATGTTAATTGACAGAATTTTTGTGCATGACATAAAGAATCTACTAGTTTTACTAAAAGATAAGATTTTACATTAATAATGACAGAATTTTAATTCATATTTATACTTTACTGAAAAATGTACATAATTTCTGTCTTGTTACCTGATCTGAATGATCACCCTATCTGTCAATTTAAATAATTTTCACTCTTCTTATTCCTCATACAGCTTTTATCCCTTCAAACATTTTTTCTGTTTTGATCACTATATAATTCTACAACAAACCTCCACAATTTTAACTATCCTATCTTTTCTAAGATATCTGTTTTCTTGTATTTCAATTACAGGTGATCTGGTGTTTCATTTACTTTGGCTTTCTTTATAACTTTTGTTACCTTATTTAGCCCTTGCAAACACCCACAGGGAATATTACCTCAGCATCTTATCAGAACTGTAAAATTGAGGCTACAGTTCTGATGTGCAATATGCTATTACAGTATCTTCACGAGAGTTAATATTTACTGATGTGCTAATGTAATAATGACCTATCTGCTTCTGCTCCTCTCTGGGGTACTTTCCTTCTATAGGGATGGGAATTAATGACAGTCTCTCTGTGCTGCCTGATGTCAGAGCTGAGAAAGGTGTGAAGGGTATATAAGAGCCGTATTACTTGTCAGCAAGGAACAGGGAAAAGGGATACTCCAGAGCCAGATGCAAGCGTGGAATTGTTGCATGCACCCTTCTTGCTAACACAGGCGTGCTTCTTCAGTTAGCTCCCTGACCACTAAAAGGTAAACAATTTCCCTTATTTTCTTACTTAAGATGCAGAGCAACAGATGTGCTTTCAGAAAAGCACAATGTTTCTCATTATTCATCAATAGCATGTCTCAGGAAAAGGCTAAGATAACTTCAAGGTAAATTGCAGCTGGAACCGGGATTTGAGACTGGGACTTGTTGGGAAATACAAACCAGAGATAAGGGAAAGGATTGAAGATACTAGATGGAAAATGAACATTTACTGTTGAGAGCTATATGTCTGAAACTGCATTGTGTCACTAAACTTAGGAGGATCATTTTTTCATTCTAGCCTGTAAAAAAGACTAGCTGCTGTTGATTTAGGACAGAATGGGCATCAGTAATAGGATATGCTGAAGGGTATCTGGGTTTGCTTTCAGTGTTGAATCATTATTCTTTTCAGAAAGTTTGGAAGCAAAGATGTGCAACCTAAAGCTGTCAGTTTTCTTCATTGCACTTTCTGTCACTCTGAGCTGTTTGGAAGCTACACCTATTGAGAAGTGAGTAATAAATAATCGTATTTATCTCTTTTTAGGGGAAAATGTGTTCAGATTATTGCATTAATTTCTTTTGCTTTCATGTCTCAAATAACATGAGTGAAAACAGAGCTATTCAATGTCACAGGGTATTTTATTGTTGTTTAAAGATTACTATCTGTGGCTGATGATCTATCTGATGGTACTTCCAAGAGACAAGGATGGATATTGCCAGAAATGTCACGGAATACACTCTCAGGACTTAGTGAGGAAATGCCAAAACAAACAGCAGCAAAGACAAAAAGGTATTGATTTTCCGTGTTTATTCTAGCCATCTCAGCTAGGTTTAAATTATGAAGTAAACTTTGTGCCAGTGGTATCTGTTACTTGAGACTCTGTGTCTGTTGATTATTCTCAAAAAGAGCTTAAAATATCCTTCTTATTGTAAATAGAACCATTCTGTAAGTATAAAGATCAAAACATTCAGGGCAGAAAGTGAAATCCAGAGACAAAAGTTTCTGATCACTTTACAATTATAACACTTTCACAAATTAAAAAAGCTACAAATACTACGTTACCTTGAGAAGGTGTATTTTGAGAGGGCCTTCTTTTTTAAATCTGTCAAGCCTGAAGGGGAAAAAAAGAAAATATACCCTTCTTAATAACACTAATGCTCTGCTAGAATGGAATTATTTTATAATATGACTGTTTCCTGTCAGTAATATTTCATTACAGAGTTAAATATCAATTTAATTATGGGAAGAAGGAAAAGAAGCAATTGGCTCTGATATAATTTAACTTGTCTGAAATGCATTCATGTTTAGAGATCCATAAATCCATTTTCAATTATTATTTTTATTAATACAAAAGCATTTCAAAAAATATTTTGAATTTGTACTGAAGGTAAACAGCACCAAACTATTCTATGCTCATCAGGTTTTTGAGTTAATTTATTTCACTGACAATTCTGCTATGAATAGATTCAGTAAATACATGTGTCTCTATAGTTGCCTGTTCCTTTATGTTAAAAAAAAAATCATTATTATATGACAATTTGGTTATATTTCAAAATATTTTGATAACAGAGACTAAGTTCCACATTTTTACAACTATTACTTAAAAAAAAAAGAAAAAATAATACTCAAACACAAGGCATCACCTTTATGTGTGTGGTATGCCTTACCTGCTTCTCTGGGGCCTTGGTGAACTAACTGAAGCACATATTCTTTTAAAGGAAAACTAAGAGACACTATATCAAGTTCTATACAACCATTTCCTTTAAATACAATTACATATTTAAAATAATAGTTGCTTTGAATTTGCTGCCTATTTGCCAATGAAGAACAAGTATAACACAGATATTTCTCTCACAACTGCTATTCCATTTGGATTCTTAGAGCAATATAAATAACTCTAAAGGAATAGATGACATTTTAGGTAACAGATTTAATGAGTCAATGGGAAAAGAAACCCACTGATAATTGCTTAGAGTTTGAAACTGGGAAATTGTCACTCTTCACAGCAAATTTTTGCTGCAAACTGTTGTCTATCTTATGCCACATCAGCATGAAGAAGCTCAAGAAAATTAACAATAACTCAATAAAAAAATCTCAGAAAACAAGTATTTCTGTCTGAAGGAACAACACAGTGGTCTAAGAAAGAAATTTGAAAACCCAAGGTCTCTCACACTAACAGTTTGTGATTAAAAATACATATATATCTCATGCTACAGAAGCTCTACATGGAGTTTTGTAAGTGGTCTGTTGGTTCAGACCATAAAATGTTATTTTTAGTTACAGATTCTTCCATGGACACTCTTTAAAGTCTCATTCAGCAAACTACTATCTCCTACCACAACAGCACTTTCAAGTTGCTGGTGTTTCAATAAAAATTTAGCAGCTTTTCAGTAGACAAGAAATCTCTGTTTAGACAGAGGTAAATCTTAAGTGGTACTGAAGTTGGCAGAAGTTGGCAATGCCTGCCACCTCTCATGATATGTGACGTAGTTGGGAGAAAGAGTCTTTGGGCTCAATCCACTTAATGTGGACTGGAAGATTACTGTTCACTTCAGTGAGAGTAGGATATAATTCCGTGGGAACAAGAGAACTAAATAAAAATGTTAGTGATTGTCATTATGTTAGTAATCCTCATGATATCAGCGAGAGCTCTAAATAGATTTAGAAGTTTAGCTTAAAGGTAAACATTTAGTCATTGTTTTCACTTACTGGCTTAACTATACTATCATTACAGGTTTTCTAGATGTCATATACTGCTATGCAGAATATCAATAAAAATGACATATGACTGTTAAGGTTCTCGCATTCAAATAACCCACATCATTAAAACTGATAATAGCATACACCACAAGACTTTTTTCCAGGCACAAAGTAGGTGGTAGGAAGATTGTAATGTTCTTCTATTGTGCACACATTAAAAGAACTCCCACATTAGCACAGCTCAAATGCCTTTTAGAAGTAGCACACTTGATTGCTCATCATTTGACTTAATCTTGGCTCTTTTTGTTTCACCTTAGTAGTCACCATCTGGAGAAACGGAAATGCAATACCGCTACATGTGTGACACAACGCTTGGCTGACTTTTTAGTTCGTTCCAGCAACAACATCGGAGCAATTTATTCACCGACAAATGTGGGGTCTAATACATATGGAAAAAGGGACACAGTTGGGCTTTTAAGCAGAGAACCCCAAAATAATGCACAGCTTTAGGGTGTTAAAATGACTACCAATACAGTTTTCATTAGGAGCTCAGTTTTTAATGTATCAATAACCTCTTGGTCATTTATTACTTGTACAGTCTTAACAGTGCCTTGTTTTCTGTGTGTGTGTGTGGGTACGCGATTTATGTTCATCATTTTGCTATGCATGTATAGTGACATGCATAGGCTATTGTTTCAACTCCATTACGAACTCCAGAAATCTGCTTGTCAAATTCCTTTGTAAAAAAATAAATATATATATATCACAGTAATAAATGGAAAATTAATTGCAATGGGTTTTATTATTATTATTATTATTAAAAGGATGAAAAAGATAATCATGATGTGTATGTCTTTATAGTCACAGTTTGGTAAGAGAAATAAATTATCTTAATTAACACAAAAATTAAGACAAAAATCAGAATGCTAACAGAAGTTATGTCCTAATGAAAGTAAAACAGAAGAATCTTCTGGGTTTGAAACATCTACAGCGTGATGTTTTGCATAACTGAAGGACCAACTAGATGAGACAAGATGGCTGCATTGTGTATATGATTATATCAGTTAACTGACTGGTCTCTTTACACCTTGATGTGTATTAAGCAAGTAGAACTGGTCTTGCAGCACAGATTTCTGTACGTACTGAGCATGGGATTTTAAAATTTACAGTTCTTACTTTAAGATGGTGTCAGTAAAATGTAAGCATAATGAGCATAAGTGCTTTTAAATATGAATAAAAGAAAATTCAGTTAACAAGCTAGCAGAAACACCTGTCCTTGGGTATTCCTTTCCTTGAACTAGAGTAATAAAGGGAAGAAGAAAAAAAAACAATGAGCAGTTCAGGCATCAAAATGTATGATAGAAACAGGGTAAATTTGCCTGCTGGCATATTTACATTGCTAGCAAAATCCGAGAAAACTATTTTAGAGATGGGTGGACACTAAAGGAAACTTGACAGTGTTATTTTCTCCTACCTCAGCCCAGTATCAGTGCAGGCTTAATAAACATGTTTGTTCCCTTGAATTGTTAAGCAAACTTTCATAGAGATGACACCCTGTATCACAGCAATGGTTGTTTTGTCCATCACTTGCTCAGTGAAGAGTTCATTATCAACAGAAAAACATTATTGTCCAATTATGAAAAACATTCAGCAGAAGCTTAGTTCTAGAGAATCAAATGAAAACTTAATAATTATCTTTGGTTTATTTGTTTCTGTTATAAAATATGCATCAAAATATAAACATTTTTGCTAAGTTTAATATTAAACTCCATGTTCCCTTAATTTCACAAATAATACATGGAAATCAAAGTTACTGCACAGAGTTTCTGCTGTAAAAATGTTACTGATTACTCTCTTTGCTGAGAAAAGTTTCAACCTTCATTCATGTTCTAATGGATATTTATTCTGAGTTTTATTGAGAAAACCATTCATATCGTATTAAACTTGTCTAATATTTCTGCCAGTTTGAAATGCTTTCCATTCAAGTTACTTTTGAGTTATATTATACACTCATTGTGCGCTTAATTTGTTTTACAGCTAGAATATTTACTTTTCAGAAAAGAAATGAGAAAGTGATAGGATAGCTCTGAAGTGTCACTGTGACGTTGTTTGTACAGAGGAGTAACCAAGTGGAGTCTTCACTGTGGGTAGATGATGATTTTTAGGCTTGATCCCAACCTGAAATATGTACAATGCTTTACACATCAGCTTTTGCTCTTCAAGCTACCATTTGCCAAATCAAAACAAAGTACAGACTGTCTATGCATAGGTTCAGTGGAACCGTATGCATTATTTTCTGCCTTAGGTACTCGTGAACCTGGTGGACCTGATACTATTTGATACATCTATTTAACATGCTTGCCCTATTTGGCAAACACTGAAAGATTCTACTCATCTCCCAGATCAGTGAAACAACAGAGAGGGATATATCAGTAACTCAGATGGGGACCATCTCACCTCTCTTTAGCTGCTTTTTGTCTAACCAGTTGTCAGTGCTCTCCTGCTATTTGGTGGAGAAAGACAGCTACTTCCAATTCATCCCAGCTTAGACATCTATTTTAGGATGGGATGAATCACACACTTGAAGTGTCTCTATTTCTCCATTGACGATAGTGTCTAGACAATTAGCTGAAAATGGGCACTTAACTTTAGGATAACTAGAGTTAGGTGACAAGAATCCCACCTACAGTTGATATGAACTGTTCAACCTAAAAAAAAAAAAAAAAAAAAAAAAAAAAAATTGGTGCAAGAAAGAAAAATACCCTCAGGCTCTAAATCATCAGTGATCAACTCATATTCTGAACTATATTAGTTAATTCATCAGTCAGAGTACGTCGAGAAACTGCCTACACAGACACTTGTTTCCCTGTGCATACCCTTGAGAAGACAACTCTGCTACCCTTCCTCCTCCTGTGCACTTACAACTGGCTGCACTTAGACCTCTTAGAGAAGAAAGATTTACTCATGGTAAGCCTGGATACAAGCACAGTCCTGAGAGAATAAGTCAGGAAAAGAGTGGATTTAACAAGAAATCGAAAAAAAGAAGAAAAAGAAAAAAAATAAGAAAAAGAAGAATTTACAAATTAATTCATCAGAACCCCAAACATCATAACTTCAGACATTTCAGAATATGAAGACTGATGGGTGAAGCCTAGTTAAATAGCAAAAACTAAGTGCCTCTATGCATTTTTTAAAATCCCAGTATGTATCCACATCTTTAGGGACATAAATATTTTTGGAGAATCAAATCTTACATGGCTTTGGTTCTCTTCCAATTCATCTGTATGCTCTACATCTTTCACAGAATATTCAAGAAAACAAAAAGTACAAAGGAGGAAAATCAAGAATGTAGACAATGTGATAAACATGGCAACATTATCTTTAAAAATAAAAATACTAAATCTCTGCTTTTTAGTGTCTTCTCTTAACTTGTCTTTAAAAGAAACATAATAGGGACATAATATTGAATTTCACTAAATGAGAGGGGGAAGAATAAGTCATCAAACAAGCAAGAGGAATGTTAGAAAAAAAGATGATATTAACATGAAGAATGTTTTAAACGGAGTAGTGGGCCCTAGGGTCTAATATTTCTCAGGAACTATGACAGCTTCATAGAAGACAGAATTTGTATTTTTTCATGATGAATAGAGTTGAAATTGATTTCACTTTTAAAAGCTTGGGCTAAAACTAAGAAAACACATAATATTCATGGAACATAAAATGTTCTTTTATTGAACAGTAAATTTTGAATTAATAGTTTCAATTTCTATTAAGATAATACAAATATTTTTCAAATAAATAAGATTCTTGGTGAGAGCTTTAAACATTAGGTTGGCAAAGCTTCCATTCACTTTCAACAGGATGTTATTATCAAGTCTGGATTTTACTGAATGGCTTTCTAAACCTATTTGAAAGTTAATATATTGATACTATGAAAAAAATCCATTTCCTGTAATACACTATTGAATATCTTCAGTAGCTGTCATCTTTGCTTTCCAGAATTATGCTGGGTTTGAGTCATTAAGCTCACTTACAAATAGAGTTTGACAGGTATGGTAGACTCTCTTTGTTCAGAGTTACAAAGTTAAGTAATTTTGTTGTCTAGCTTCATTATCATATAGAAAAGTGACTGCTCTATGTTGCTTTTCCAATGCAACTAGCAAAAAGCTGTGGTTAGGTATGACACATCATCTTGTTGTATACAGAATATAAAAATAATGGCTGAAGTAACATGAAATAAAATCTTTCTGTGGGATATGAAAACTTCTGTTTCAATGCTCTTACTGTTATCTCTATTTTTCCACACTCAGAGAAAGTCCTATACTGAAAAACAAAATATTTTTGTGGAGCTGTGTGAAGTTCAATAACCAGACTCAAACTCAGACCTGAAACACACCATTTAAACTAAGCTTCAATTTAGGAACAACTTCCCCCAGAATCTGGACTCTCTACTGATCAGTTCTTATGAAAACTTTAGAGAAATTGGTTTCCAACTTCAATTGCTATGAAAACTATATATCCTTAGTTAGATCCAGTTAAGAAGTGTTTCTCTAACTAAAACCTATCTTCATAGTAAAACGTTAAAAAATCCTCAAGCTAGGAATCATATATGCCATCAAAATTTGAAAGTCATGACATCAGAAGCTCACTAAAGAATGAGACAATGGTGATAAGACAATAGTTAAAACTGTTGTTCATTATACAATAATTTTTCTCCTTGAATGTTAAAACATCTGAACAAAAAGAACACATTTATATGCATTTTAATCCTAACAATAGGGCTGATTCAAGTAACAATTATGCCATAAAGTCACTATTTCCTGTAAATGCTTTTATAAATACAAAATAAGTTTAATTGTTCAAATTAAGAATCTTAGACCTGTCCCTATTTTAACAACAGTTTTTTTCTACTTTAAAAGACTCTTTTCAATCCTGCATTAGAGATGGTGAAACTGTTTCTTATAGGCTATTTTACAACATCCTTAATATAAATGATTACTGTACAGGTAGCCTGCGATATGCTGTGGAATAACTGGTGACACCAAGGGTGATAGAAACTGATTGAATTGAATTTCTTCAGTCCCAAGTTTTGATTAGTACATCATCTATGCAGTGGGTTGGATTTTTTGTTTTGTTTTTCAAAAGGAATTAAAAGACTGGGATGTATTAAAATAATTGGACCTGCATTAAATGGATCAATACATGTATGAATTGAAATAGTTGGAACCATTTTGGAATTAAATGCTACTCATTACGATTAAAATATTATTAAAGCCAGAACCTGGTTATTATTTACACTGTCAACAGAGGCAGATCACTTCATTCAAACAGAATCAGTCTTTGTTCATTAAGCAGTCCCTTTGGAAGAGGTCAAAAGTGCGACTTGGCTCCACCAAGAGAATTGTGTAAAAATTTAATCAGCCTATGATTGTCAGTCCAACACTGAGGAAGCTGAGCTACTTAACTCTCAGAATATGGGTCATTTTTAAACATCATTCTTAGATGAGCTCATTACTTGTGTTGCATATGGAACTAGCCACATAACAGATTAATTTTTTCTTTTTAGTTTTTTGCTTGTTTGTTTTTTCAGAGGGAAGGAAAAAAAGGGGTCATAAAAACTGGAGGAAGAGACAAATTATGTCAAGGTTGCAAAATACTTCGATCCTTTTCCCAGGGTCAGTAAGCAACTGGTAGCCATTTTTTAATTTCTAAATCATCTGCTGTGTTACAGTACGGGAAGGAGAGAGGAAAAACTGAAATCGTGGGACAGTACATTCTTTCCCATGAAAGAATAATACACAAGAAAATCCCGATTTGAAGCAGCCTGTGAGAGTGGGAGATGGTTGAGTGGATCTTCAGAGGAAAGATTGCCTCACTGCATCAAGCACCGCTTCAGATTTCAGGATGACCACATGGTGGTATTACAGAGATATGAAGTTGCTACCTCCATTGTAGCAAAGATTTTCACACCCAGAGCAAGTCAGCAGGATCAGCACTTTCTGCTCCTGCTCTGGACACAGTGCTGCTGAAGCAAGTGGCCGTCTTCTGTCTTTCTTGGGAGTTGCTGACTTCTTAACCAGTCTCAAAAATCAGGCTGGCTCCCCAGCAATTGGTGCTTCAAGCATCTGCCTGCAGCACTTCCCTCTGGTTTTGCTAAACTGCCACGCTGCAGATCTCGAGGAGGCAGCAGTGATGCTGCTCGCTGCCGCAGCGGGGGCACAGAGGCGCACGCCGGGAGCAGCACAAGTCAGCCCTCCTTTTCCCGCTTCTCCTTTGCTTTTCTGAGGTTATCCTTGCATATCCTTCCTTCTTGAGGAAGACATACTGAGCAAGGATTTTCTAAAAACATTATTCTTGAGTCCATAGTTACTTGCTGTTAACTTTTTTTTTTTTTTTTTTTTTAGGAAACCTTTTCCAAATCAAAAAGCAAATGTCACTAATTTTTCCCACCATTTTTTTCCCTAGCATTACTGTAAGACTTTCCTGAGAACCTCTGCAGGCACTCCACCCACTTACATGCAGCTTACACACTGAAGACAAAGCCAGACCAGGTATCAGCATGTTCGGAAGAGACCTAATAAAAGTGTTGTTAGATGAAGCCAGAGAACATAAACAGTAAAGAAACCTAGCACAGTGCTACAATTTATTTCTGGATGAGAAAAATGTTGTGTTTTCCTCATTACTCATTCGGCATTTTCCCAGCTCAAATCCAGGCAAATGAAGCACAGCACTGATGGCATCAACATCAGTTCTGTAAGCACGAAAACACTGAGTGAACCTAATGTAGCATAAAGCTACTAGACCATGATACCTGGAATTGAATGATTGTGGGAGAAGTATGTTTCATATATTCTTCCTCTTCTTTCCACACCTTAGCAATATAACTTTTGTGAATCACTACTCACAGCTGTGAACAGAAGTAATTAAAACCCCAACTCTTTCCATGTTTTTGACATTAAATAATTGGCACTGGAGATTAATGACCCTGCAGAATTATTTCCATCACCATCACCCTCACCCTCATTTTGAGCTGGATCAGCCTTAATGTCTGAAAGGAAGCTACTCATGCAACTAACCATTCCCCAGTTCAACAGTAATCTGGAAGATAGTTAAGACTGTTTTTTCCAGAACAGTATGCTGCAAAACTGATTCCATAAAATCAAGAAAGAAATCACTCTGTCCCTAGAAGGGTATACACATGTTCAAGTTTCATTCCAGCAGACACAATAATTTTACTACATTTTTCCTGTCCCTTATGGGATGCTGAACTAAATGCAGGGGCCCAGTTGTCATCTTCTTGTGCTTCCCTAATTTCACCACCTTTTTGCACACCACAATCCTCAGTAAAGATACTGCCTCACCGATAATCATAACTATGGTTTGTGCTACAGAAATTCCCAACAGTTTTTCCAGCAAGATCACTCCCACCAGAAGGGATGTTTCCTCTCTCTCTCCAGAGCACAACTCAGAACCTGGACTGCAAACGTCCCGTTGGAGGTTACAGACTGAAACTCTGTGAATTGCTGCTTGGATTGGTGGTCCTATCACAGGCAAACCTTCTCCTTTTGTAGGCACTGCAACTTCCCAGCCTAGCTTTTGTTCCTTTTTTTTTTTTTTTTTTTTTCCCCCCTCCTTCTTGTCTTGGGAAAGTTTGAAGGAGGGGAGGAAGGAAAAAAAAAAACAATCAGTGAATAACTAACCATTACTTTGAAAACAGTAAAGCACAGTCAGCATAACCAGACAGGAAAACATACCTCAGTGTTTTCTGAGGCTGTAGACACAGCTTCAAACAAACAACAGACTCTCAGTCACAAGGAGAGGCTGACTTGAACCCAAGCAGCTATCCAGAAACAACACAGATTCATCTAATGACTACACAAGGCAACATGAGAGGAGGAGAATTTTCCAACACAAAGGTAAAAAACAAAACTTTGAAAAAATTGTGGATAAATTTTTCTTAAAAAACAAATTTTTGCCCAGAAGTCAGAGAGACATTCAGAGACCTGTATCAAAGTCTTTAACCTTAACATATCTGTACTCTCCTTCAAAAACATTTTTCCACATATTCAAGTAGCTATTTCATAATACATTTAACAAACTAGAGGACACATCTCATTTCTGATGCAATTTTTCAGAAAAGTAACATTTATGTTAAGATCACTATCAAGTCAGGCAGTACGAAACCCAGCTAGAATAAGAAACACTAGTAAACTAGGAAATTACTTCTGAGTCAACTTCAAAACCCCAAAAGTAGGCTTTCAGATCGTTTACATTACTAATAAGAGCAAAACTGATACTTTGTGAAAGTTCGGCAGCAAGGCAGCAGCAACAAGCCTTGGCATACAGACCATTTCATTGACACTCTGTACATGTGTGTATGCATGTACATGTGCAAACACAGAACAGGGCAAAATTATGCAGTGTTAGGTAAATAGGAACCTCCTCTTTGGTTTTTATTTGTGGGATAACACACTGAAGTTCCCAGTTTCTGCTGAGCTTCAAAGGGTTAATCCAACGGTTCATTATTTGTAGTAGTATTGCCAGAACCAACATCAATATTAATTTTTATCTTCTTGACAAATTCTTTTTGTCAAAATTCTTTTTGATGAATACCAAAAAGATAAGTATCAAAAGAGTTTGAAATCAGCACACATGTTATTACGTGGTCTGGGAAATGGGGAAAAATGTGTTAAGAAGCATAATTTGTTAATATTGTGTTTGTTGGTCTTGCAGGTAGGTAGGAAAAAATTAAGGATAACATGATAAAACTCAGGAGGTACCTAATCAGCAGCCTGGAAAAAAAAAAATCTGAGACACCTAAGTGAAAATAGAGAACAGCTAAGGTAAAGGGGACACTATAGGTGGTAAAGCTAACTTTTGCATCTTTTGAGACTGAAATGCATCCCAGGGATTCACAGTAGCACAAAAACTGTGCACTTCGTCTGACTCTCAGGGCTCAGAGAAGATCGTAAGCTTTGGATAGACCTTCTACACAGGAGCTAGTTTCATCCTAGAGGTGAAAATCTCAGTTTCTCCATTTAATCATCATATTCAGTAACAAGTTTGACTGAGAAAGCCTGCAGGATTTAGCCTACTGCTACTATGTGTCTGTGGAAAGAATCAAGATCGTGCATGTTTTAAGAAATTCTTTTCTGTACCCTCTATTCAGAAATGCAAGAAGGAAACTCCAGTGAGATCAATCAATGGTCATAAATTTTACTGCTCATGTACTACACTTTATTTATTTATATATCCTGAAAGGGACTGGAGATTAGGTATGTGACTAATGCTAAGGTTATAAATTGCACAGAGAAGATATCTAAACATAACTGTGAACTTCCTCCTCATCCAAACACATCCATCACATTCTAATAATATGAAGTGCAGTTCTAATGAAAAGTGAACTTTTTTTTAAAACCAGATTTCTACATCCAATGCATATTCACCAACAAAAATAAGATTCTTGAGTTTCATAGGTTGTATTACTAGAGAATTAAAGAACTAGAGAACTAGCACAAACCACTGTGACAGTGTTTTTTCTTGTGTTTTCCATATGCCATAGAATCTTTTTTGTCCCCTCGAAGTTTGCATAATATAACTGAAAGCAAAATACCCATCAAATGAGCTCGCACAGACTGTGAACTTGTTATTTTACATGCTGGGTACCACTTTATGCCTCAGAATCTCTCTGAAATATCTCTTCAAAAAATGCTTGATGTTTCAACCTGGCAAAGATAAAGCGGGAGACAAGACCTACAGAAATTGTGTACCTGCCTCATTGCTTTCCATTGTGTTTCACTCTCAGACCTACTTAACACAGCTCACAAATAAACACTGTTAAGTATTTCACTGTGGCTGTAAGCAGGCAAGGACATAGACATAAAAATTACAACTGTGATATGCCAATCTGTCGATAAAGCCATATCCTTTGGGCAACATGTTTTGCTATCACAAGCAGCTTCAGTTGCCAGAGTACTGTGGAATTCTCCTTTGCAAAACTGTAAGTTTGATACTCAAATCCATGTGAGTCTTCAGAGATGCCATTTGACCAGATCAACTTTTCAAAGCAGAACTGATTAACAAAGTCACGTACATCACATACCAGGTGAAGTTTAAATGCAAAGCAAGTC
The DNA here is from genome assembly GCF_018691265.1 of Tyto alba. Classification (NCBI taxonomy): domain Eukaryota; kingdom Metazoa; phylum Chordata; class Aves; order Strigiformes; family Tytonidae; genus Tyto; species Tyto alba. The sequence continues at coordinate 12,070,202 of NW_024881295.1, read as the reverse complement.
CCAATAAAGCCCCAGCGCACAAGCATAAGATAAAGCATAAATATTTTTTCTAAGGATGTATCACTCATTACCAAGCAGTACCATTTTCTGTTTAACCGTGTATTGTATCTACTTGTGTCAGTCACTTATACACTCTTTAAGCCTGTGTACTTTTTCCACTCTTTCTACATAATGCTTTTATTTTTCTTATGTAATGTTTTTACTTTTCAATACATTAAAGGGTATTGTTGCAGCCATACAACACAATATGCAACAAATAGTATTAAGACAGCCTTCTTCTGCCCATCTGCACACAACTCTTCCCCTAAACATTGCTTTCCAGGAGATGTGATCTCCACATTCTGAGTTTGCTGCAATCTGTCTTCCCCAGCTCAGTCGCTTTAAACCAGTACTCTGACTCCTTTCTCTTCTTAGAAAAGACAGCCTAGGAAGAGGTTAGTCTCAGCAACATCCCTGCACATAGACAGGACATCTTATACTATATAACCTGACACATCCGAGTACCAAATGTACTAAAAGGAATAGAAAGAGGAATTCTATGAGGGTAGAAAGAATAACAGCAAGTTCTCCCCCAATTAATATTCTTTTTTTGAGCAGATTCATTCTGAACAGAAACATACAGGAGAAAGTTGAGAGCAGGGGAGTACACCTTGTGGGTAGGATGCTGGCACACTTGAGATGAAACACTCAGGTAGGTGACAGCAGCAGTTCTACTCCCTCTGAGCTCCCCTTCATTCCCCCAAGTGTTACAGAGCAGAGGAAGGTAGTTCTCAATCAACAGCAGGGCCACTCAGGCTCCACCGCACATATTGTCTCCAGATCTGAGTGCAACCAAAAAGGACATGTCTGTAAATTGTAAGGCAATGAAGGGGGCAGAAGCCAAAAGGGCAGCACAAATCCTAGTGCAGTGGGGGCCTGCTGTCAAGAGGACAGCAGCCAATGGTGTCAGTGTGATGACTCACCGAATGGAAGCAGAACTCACTGAGGGAGAAGAGGCAGTGGCAAATGAAATCCAGCCTGATCACAAGACCTCTTCTTCAGCTATAAGATTCCTCCTTCAGCTCTATTATGAAGACCCCTTCCCCATGGCCTCAGCCCCTCTCACCTCCTGCCTCTTATCATGGCCATTGGTCAGCCTGCCCAGATCTAAATGGTATCCAAATCTTCAGTTCCCCCAGTACTGGTATGGCCCCTGTTCTCCTGTCCCTCCAGTCTCTTGGCCTCCATGCCATTCTAGAGACTGATAGCAGCTATCCTGCTATGCTGTATCTCAGCACAAATATGTTACTTGAAAAATATAAATCGGTGCCACCTGGAATAGAATTCTGCTGCAATCAGTTGCTAGTGCTAAAGGAATCAGAGGAAAACAGAAGTGGCCAAACTGACTGGACACTTGAATACAATCACACAGCTGAATTCATACACAAATAAAACCATTATACCCCAAAGATTAAAAAAAAAAAAACAACAGTTTTCTAGTGAAACACAGAATAGCATCAATTTTCACAAATGAGACTTAGTCATAATCACACAGGGAATGACTGCTCTGAGTCCGTGCTGTGACAAGAACATGGAAGTCACTTCTGATGGCAAGGCAGAAGGGACCCAGTGCCCTCATCACATCCCCATTACCAAAACTGATCCCTTCCTCCCTTCTACCTCCACATCACCAGCACACAGCCAGCTCCATCACAGGCAAGCCGTGGGGTATTGATTACCATCCACACTCACCCTTGCTCCAGGCTGCACCTGATAGATGAGCTAGAGCTGCCCCTCTAAGAGCTGCAGGCTGCGCTGATTACTGACAGCCCCGGCACTGCCCAGCGAGTACTTCACTCCTCCCACACCCAATTCCACTCTCTCCAGCAGAGCAGCAACCTCCAAGTTGAGTGTTCGAGCTGCTCTTCTCTCTTTCAAAGAAAACTTAAGAGATAAAAGCAGCTGTGAGCCAGGAAGACAGCCAAGTTTGTTTGCCCTTGAAAGGAGGTTGGTCACACACAGTGAAAGACAAAATAAGCAGAGAACTACTAAGGAAATATATTCACCCTAGTATCTTTATGCATTAGTCAAAAACTCCACAAGCTGGGCAGTAAAATACCACTTTTACAATCCCAAGGTAAAATTTTTGTGCTTTTTCAAGACAAATAAAGGAAACCCTAACATAAGGGCATACATATTGCCGAGAAAACACCTTATTGATGAGGTTCCCTCTCACTAACGTAACGTGTAAAAGAGTCAAGTAGTTCCTTTACTTACTGCCAGAAATGCCCTCAGAATTAATATAGTGGCAACTTCTTTAAGGAACTGGGCCAGCAAAAAAGGCAAACATCTGTGCTTAAAATAAGTATCAGAGACAGATACTGAGATCATGAATGAGTTCGTACATACATACATGTATACATTTGGTCCAATTGCAGTAACACCCACAGGTGACTCTTGCAAGTCAGCCAGAAGGGAATTTCCACAGAATGAAACCTTTGGAAAATGGAGAAGACAAGGGCAAAATACTCTGAGGATAGGAAAACTGTTTTCTCCCTGAGGTCACCCCTAGAGTGGGGAAAATGGAGTCAGAGAAGCCTGGTTACCCACCACTTTCAATTGAAAATTTCAGCTGATAACATTATTGTAGGCTATAAAGGGAGTGAAAGACAGGGACACCTTCACATTGTGAACCCTCTGGCCAGAAAAAACTTCCATGTAGATGACAAAGCAGAGAGTAAAGCACACTTTAATTCACAGCATGCATGCAGTACGAGGATTCCCACTCTCCTTTGCCTCCTTCCTTCTGTCAGAACAGTCTGGAACTGTCCTCACTCTTCTGCAGACAAAGGCCATGGGTGTCAGCAACAGCACTGAGGTTCACCCTCTTGCTCTGAGTGATGAATCACTCCACACAGGGTCACTAGTTTCAGTACATGGTTGCCACTTGTCATGCTCAGCACCTTTGTAATGAAGAAGGACTCTCAAGGATCCTGGACCAATGCTCTGGCTGCCAGCACATCCTGAAGTCTGTATCTTCACTACTACTACAATCAAGGCTGACAAGATTAAACAAATACAGGCATATGGAAGGCATTTAGTGAACTCATGAGCCTATTCCTTTTCTATATTAGTCCCTGATCTTGCACTGGACTTATTTCTTCTCCATTATCCACTATCTCAACAAACAACCAACGCTGCTCAGACAGTCAAGAAAGCTATGTTACCCAGTAGGGGTAACTTAGAGTTGCTAGATGGCTGTCAGTGGAGAGATGTTCTTCTTTATTACTACTGTGCCTCTGTTCTTCAGAGAGATACTCTTCCAAGTCTTCCATTTTATTCAATTGAACTGAATCATTGAGTAAGGTTTTCTCACTGAACTAAGAATATAGCTAATAACAGATTTGCTAACAGATAAATCAGCTGGCTCCCTAGATGAAATATCAGCAACAAGAATCATCATAACTGATTAATAAGAGTCATGCTGTATTAAATACAGGGCAAAAAAATAACTCTACAGATGTTTGTATCTGATGGCTACAGGTTTCAGAACAACATGAACCAGCACAAGTAGTGGAAAGGCTGAGCTGGGGGAGAGAGGTTAGAAAATAATTTTGCTACTGCTGTAAAATGCCTTTAGCCACCGAGTAATCTCATCACTGCAGTGGCATTCCTTTGTTTTGTAAAATACATTTTAAAAGTAGCAAAACACTACAAAAACAAAAGCCTCAGTCAATGGAGAATCGTGGAAAGGGCTGCAAAGTCCTGTAACTCGATACCATAGTGTGCATCATTTATGGGGGATGTGAGGAATAAAAATAACTGTTAATATTATTTACATTCATAGCTCACATTAGACATAGGAAAAAAAGGCAAATGAGAAAAAAAGCGCAATGAAACATTAATAGAAGTTCTATATAGCTCTTTAATAAAAAGAAAACAATAATATGAAAACTAGGTGAGCTAGACAAAGGAGAACTTCATGTAGGAAAAAATAAATACAAAATTTTAAAAAGCTGAAATTGAGAATTGTAATATAATTCTTCAGCACACAGTCTGGAGAACAGAAAGATACTCCAGAGGCTGTTTATACCCTGAATTCCCAGGGGAAAAGTAAGAAAGACTGAAAGAGACAGTCAGAGGATATAGAAAGAGCTAATCAGGAATCTCACAAACAATTAACTAAGCAAAGAAATGCACTCATCTAGACCATGCTAAGCTCTGGAAACCAGAAAAAAAAAGTGGGACAAGTAGCACTCCAGCCAGACAGGGTTGTGAAATAATTTCCACCATGCTACAGAGTACATATTCCTCTGCAAACATAAATGGTAATGATAGGAGCTAAAGAGCTCTGTGCTATCAGGAATATAGTTATGAATATGATGGCTCTTGTATTGGGGAGAATAACAAAAGAAAACAGCCAACAGCATAAGTAAAGACAAAAAGTTCCTCTACAAAAGTATCCAAGGCAATTGGAAGGGAACATACCTATTCCTTAAATTTAAAATGCTCACGTCCCACATGTTAAGGTAAATACTTCTACATATAGGGACTTACATTACAAGAATGCCAGCTGAGTTTTATCTTATGGCTCAGACCATTTGAATGAAAATTTAGTCAATTATTCTTGATAGATATAGCTTCATACTTTTTTTTTTGTTTGTTTGTGTCAGGGACTTATTTGATTCACTATGGAAATTTAATGAGCAACATTAACTTTCAGAGGAAATACAAAATTAAAACTGTGCAGTCTCTTTCCTAGTTCATGATGGTACCTGTTAAATTCATTAAAAGATTAATTCTCTTTTTCAAATTGAGACATCTACAAAGTGATAAAGTCTTCAGGGTTTCCTCCTGACCCCTAGTGCTTCAGCTCAGATCAAAAAATAGCATCTGTTGTACTCAAGTCTTTTGCAGGACTGAAGTTAGCTCAGCAAGTCCTTTAGGAAAAATTCTGTCTATTGTATCTCTGTTTGTATACCTGTAATTAATGCCATGAATTTTCATTAAAAGGCTATGGTTACCATTTACTTGGGGATGAGTTTACTTAAAAATAGAATCTGAACAGTAAAATTCAAGAATATAGACGATTAAGCTGCTGTCATTACATCTTTGTAGCATGGAAATGACACTTCCACAACAATTATGTGCTTTTAAGATGCAGATGGAAGCAAAAACAAGCAGCCGTTTTCATCACAAATAAAAGTAAATTGTAAAAGTTAATCATTAATCATTAATGACATTAAGACATTGTAATACCATTCTCTTTTACTTCATTCTGAACAATTGGTATTTATTGATATTACTACAACTACCTCTTTCAAAAAGCAAAGACCTCTTTGAAAAATAGAATTAACTGCACTGGATGCAGAATTTGTGAATTAACTTTTGAGATAATTTAAACTGTGGTGTCCTGGTTTCACCTGGGATTGAGTTAATTTTCTTCCTAGTAGCTGGTACAGTGTTGCATTTTGGATTTAGTATGAGAATAATGTTGATAACACACTGAAGTTTTAGATGTTGCTAAGCAGTACTTATCCTAAGTCAAAGACTTTTCAGTTTCCCCTGCTCTGCCAGCGAGCAGATGCACAAGGAGCTGGGAGGGAGCCTGGCCAGGACAGGGACAGCTGACCCCAACTAGCCAAAGGCTTATTCCATACCATAGAGTGTTATGTTCGGTACATAAACTGGGGGGAGTCAGACTGCTGCTTGGGGACTGGCTGGGCATTGGTCAGCAGGTGCTGAGCAATTGCACTGTGTGTCATTTGTCTGTCTTGGGCTTTATTTCTCTCTCTTTTTGTTATCTTCCTTTTCATTACTATTATCAGTAGTAGTATATTTTATTATTTAACTGTTTTTATCTCAACCCATGAGTTTTACTTTTTCTTCGGATTCTCCTCCCCATCCCAGTAGGCGGGGGGTGGGGTGGAGTGAGTGAGCTTCTGCGTGACATTTAGCTGCTGCCTGGGGTTAAACTACAACACATGGCCGAGCAATAAACTTCTTTGAAGTTGATTATTTCAATGCTTAATGCATCTTAGGCTGTCCAGTTGCATATGAACTTCACACATTCATAGTACATGTTGAACTTCTGTTCTAATCTGTCTAAATGGAAAATGTTCTTAATCTTGCCATAAAACACAATAACAGACCATGGTCACCGTGACCGATAATTTAAAATGAAATTTCCCCTGCGCTAAAATATAGACACTGAGACTGTACTTTTAATTACTTTGCAGTAATATTAACTACCTACATTTGAAGTGTCAGTGCTTGCAACAGCTTTATTGGGGCACTCAATGAAAAAGTGAGCAATGTCAAAGCCTAATTGGCTTTGCTTCCTGCTAGAAGGACAAACTGAGCTGAAAAATCCTAGATACCACTGAAGTCAGAACTGAAATTCACAGATGTGGATGTTTAGTGCCTCTCAGAAATGGGTCATTTGTTAAACCTTGCATATCACATTAAAGATAATGAATCCACCCCCATTAAAACAGGACACAAGAACTAGTTTATATTTAAAGACCCCTCTCCCCAAAAAAATATTTAAAAATCATTGAATTCAAAGCAATCATAGAGTTCCGCCGAACAGAATGCAATTACCCACATAACCAAATCAACATGTGCTTATATACTTTGCTGATGAGCAGTCTGTATTTCTCCACTATTAATTCTGCATTCAGTTCTGCCTCAGCTACAATCCTACTCTCACTGATGCTCCTTGTCCTTCCTCAACCCTAATGTTGTTCCATGTTACACGTGCTTTTCCCACACTTGCTGAATTCTGCACATGAATCTGTCTTTTCCTTTTTAGCCAGGTAAGAGATAAGGTGTACAGAACAACTGTTAATTTTTACCTTCCACACCATTTCTAGACTGAAGCCTTTTTTTTTTTTTTTGGGCGGGGGGGAGGGTGGGGGGAGGGTGGTGATAGGAATAATGGAACAATACTTCACCATCATGTTGAAATCCTCTAGGCTCTTCTCTACTCCAGGAGAGAAGAGAGTGGGGAAGTTTACAAATACTGAAGGGTTCCCTTTAGAGCAGCCTAGAATTTATTAGTGGGCAGGAATTTCCCTCGGGCTCACAGGTTGGCTCCAACTTTGAATAAACTTTTGTGTCACCTGGTGGAAATGAGAAGGCAAAAGAACTACTCATCCCATCAAGAATCTCATGAAGTGCTATTGAGACCAAAAATTGCCACCAAACACTTGAAATACTTGTATGTCAGGTGAGATCCATGGTAGCTGGCAGTGTAATTCTGATTATATGATAATGACATTTCTTTTTTTTAAGCAAAAAATACCTTTCATTCAAACAACATATATTTGATACCTTTTGCTGACTCATCTGAATATGAATACACTTTCTGCATACTCACATGTGCATACAGACACATATAGACACTCAAAGATTCACAACACTTCTAAAGTTATTTCTTTAGTTCATTAACTGCCTGAATTTGCTGAAAAAGACAATAAAATATTAGAAGAAAATTCTGGAACTGAACAGCCATGCAGTGAATGTTAATACAACCTCCAAACACAATTAGCAAGAATACCATCAGCATTAGCTAGCCCTAAAACCAGATCAGCTACCAAAAACTGATTCCCAATTCACTGAAGGGAAAGACTCATTTTTTTCTGTCTATACTTAGAGTAGCTCAGGAGGTAAGCTGAATCTCTGAGCTTTCTTTCCATCTGTGTGGGCATCGGTCTCTTCTCCCAAGTAACAAGTGATAGGACAAGAGGAAACAGCCTCAAGTTGTACCAAGGGAGGTTTAGATTGAATATTAGGAAAAAATTATTCACCAGAAGGGTTGTCAAGCACTGGAAAAGGCTGCCCATGAAAGTGGTGGAGTCACCATCCCTGAAGGTATTTAAAAGATGTATAGATGTGGTGCTTAGGGGCATGGGTTAGTTGTGGACTTGGCACTGTTAGGTTAACAGTTGGACTTGATAATCTTTAAGGTCTTTCCCAGCCTAAACAATTCTATGACTCTATCATTCCTGAAGAACCTTTTCAACAGTCAGGTTTATACTCACATTTTTCCAGTTTCCTCCAATTTTGAGTAACCAACACATATAACATTCACATAAATACATACCTGCCCTCTTATTAACCACACTTAAACACCAGCAGATCCAGCTGAATTTTGCCCCTGCTATGGATTCCTCTCTACGTAATTGTTATCAGTACAAACTTTACAGGGCTTCTTTAAAAACTAGAGCTGAGGGCTTTTTTTGGTCCACGAGAACAGAACATGAAGGAAAGTTAAAAGCAACAAAAAATTAAGGACATTTTACTTCAACCCTTCCTGCCAGTCACTGTAAATTCTGATTTAGTAGGTGTTCTCTTTTTCTCCTGAAAAAAAACTGAAAAAGCCACATGATGCATCAGCACTCCTGCAAGATGTTGTTCTGACATTCTAGTGTCACTTATAACTAGAAATACTTTTTCCTGCCTGAGATTTTGAGCAGGATTCCTGTGGCCAAACAGGCAGCAGGACAGTAAGAAACAAATGTTCATCACTGAATTTATTATACCGTTTGTTCGATCATCAGTTATCTTTCAGTAGTCTTTCTTCACCAGAGATACACCTGGAATTGTAACCCTCAAATCCATACAGGCAGCAGTAAACAATTATTGGATTTATATGATTTTTCTGATATTCTTCAGATATTGAGAACTAGTATCAATATTTTTCATTTATTCATTTATCAGTAGTATTATCTGGCTATATGTCTTCTAAGACAAACTGTTTTTAAAAATATTTCTATTAATGTATGCTGTGGTAAATCACATTTCTAAACTGACCTAGATTTAACATATTTGTATAAGTCTATGCATCTTTTACAAAATGTGATTAATTCCTCCTCAGAAAAATGTGTTTACTAGCAAGGGCCTTAGGGCCTAGTCAACAAGAGTCTTTCTCTTGATTTAAAGCACACAATTCTCTTATCATTCTCTACATTTAAAATGACATCACTTAGCAAACGTCCAACAGGATACACTGGAGCATATGAAATAGCATATTTACTTGTAAAAATACCTTTAAGGAGAAAGGTTTGTTTATGGGTGAGAAAATACCAAGGGACAGTTTCCAGTTTCTCACAGCTTTATTTGTGGTAACTTTAAAGGGTACTGTATCTTAACAAGTTAAATACTGTCAGAATCAGGCTTCAAAATATGTGTTATTTTGTGTCCTTGCATTTTTTTTTAAATCATACATTATAAAAAAGGAAAATCACAGACTATTTTAAATAAGAAAACTGCTCCTTGACTTTGTAAACTAAGATGGCTTGCAGCTAAAAAACCTGTGCTTATTTACATTCCTGGCTCAGTCCTTATTTTTGTCACCAGTAAATTCACAGGGATTCTGTTGTTACTTAAGACTATTTTCCAAAGCTGTTAAAAACAAATGCAAAAAACCTTGAAAGATGTTTCCCAAATGTGGATTTTCAAAGGTAATGTCCCTATTTTTCATATTTATGCATGCCTCCATTTTCTGATCCCAATAAGGTGATTTTTAAGGTCATGGTTATTCTGTCAAGGTTTTGATTTTAAACCTGGACCAACATATTTATAATTTCATGAATTCTTCCCAGAAGATAAAGCCGTGTTGACCTTTTCAAGTAAGTTATATGACAAATGAGAAACCAACTCTGATAGCTTCCTGCTATTAGAAAAAAATTCATGTTCAAAAAACTTGCAATCAAGTTGAGCCTCTGATGCACTAGCAGAGTTAAATGACAGCATCTGTGTTAAAATGAATCATCAAAAGGGACTAATGAAAAAAACATTGCAGAAGAGTTTCTCCCTCTGCAAATGATTCATAAATCTAACCTTAGGGAAGAAAGAAAGAAAATAATAAAAAAAAAAAAAAAAGAATAGAAGTAGAAATTTGTACAGCTGGAAAGCAAGAGGCCAGAAGACAAGCACGCTTTTCTTTGAGTACCACTGTTAATTTTTGCTGGGTAGTTGTATACTGGCTATACCTGCTCAGAAAGTGAAATATTGCCTTTTATGGTGATTATTGCAGAACTTTATGATAAATTCATAAATTCATTTAACACGCACCAATTTTTCCTCCATATCGATACGATTCACAGATCAGTCTAAGCAGAACTCATCTAAGATGCCAGACCTCTAAAACAGTCTTCCTACAAACAAACATCAAAGAAACACAGACCATTTTCCTTTATAACAGGCTGGCCAAAGACTTAAGACAGGCAATATTCAGTCCTCATCATGTCAGAATTAAGATCACCATTGCTCTGCCATTATTCATATCAGACTTAATAAGGCACTCCTACAATAACACAATAACTAGCAAGAGCAAGGGAAGCAGAATCTGGTCGTTAAGGTCTAACTTTCAATGAATCTCAGAGTTTAAAGCAGAAATTGCAGACTACTAGAAAGAGGACATATTTGACTTGCTGAATGAAATACCCACTAATGTCAATTTTGTAGCCTAGAGACAACTCTAAGGTACAAAATTCTAAAACTGCCTCATTCTAGTAAACAAATTAAACATGTTATTTCTAAAGATTTTTATGAAGTTGCTAAATGTAATTTTCCTCAGTCTTGTGCTATTGGAATTATGATTTGTCGGACTTACTAAAACATTTTTTTAAATATTAGCCTTAAAATGTTGTGGGGTTTTGTTGTTTGTTTGGTTTTATGCATGAGTGGATGCAGTTTGTTGGGATCTCTATGCTAAAGACAAAGATGCCACAAGTAATTTACAGCCCATCCAAAACCATGTAAGTAAAGCCACTGGGTATTTCCTATAACTGATAGTTAAGCCACTAGATTTTCTAAGCCCACTGTTCTGAAGAAATAATGGCTGTAGCAGAATTTATCTCTAGCTGCAAAGCTCTCTTGATCAATATGTCTACTGAGTAATCTCTGGGTCTGCAAGTGTAAAGAAAACCTCCAGTAATTATAGAACTTGTTCAATTTATTTTCACAATGGGTTACTTCTGGGGTTATTCTATCCTCCTGCAAGAATGAGATTTGAGCTGCACATGAAGTCTTGCATAAGTCTTATATCCTATGTTAAAATATTTCTTCATTGTTCAGTATTTACACTGTCATTGCTGTAGGAAATAATGGTCAGAGGAGAAAGATCAACTTTCAGGTGGGAATAACAAATGTCATTGAAGTTTTGGATATTAAAATACAGTCCTATGTATCTACTTAGGAGTAAAGCAGTACTTTTGTCTGCCAAGCAACAGTCATTCAGTCTGGTTTGAATTCCACATCAGCCAGTATTTCTTTTTCAGGTGCAAACTTTGTACTTACCCAGAGATACATGTTGGCAAACAGGTATGTTTGATAAAGACATGCAGAGCTATCAGAGCATGCCAAACTTGACAATATTCCAGTAATAATTTTGTTTTGTGGAGTTCAAGAGGTAACCCCATAAAGAAGAAAGTGGCCTATAACAATCCTGTGAGGAAACTACAGTCACTACAGAACATTTCTATCGTCTCTGCAAAATAGCCAGAAGAAGGTGGTGCCAATTTCATTAAGTACTTAGTTACTGTAAGTTGAGATAGGCTTACCACTTCTGTACAGATGAAAAGAAATTCACACACAAAAATAACAGGATATTGTCTTTGTTCCGTTCCTTAGTCTGAATAATCAAGGATAATCAAGCTCCATTTCCAGAACTACAAATCACAGTATGACTTCTTGCCATCACTTGTCTACCCATGAAACATGTAAAGCATTCTGAGATCCTGAGATGAAATTGGTCTCAACACACCATAAAAATAACTGACACAGAACACTGTAAAAACCAGATGAATAATTGGGTTAAGTAAATGCATTTATGGTAAATCTATTTTATAGTCATGATGCTATTAAATACCCTGGCTTAGACTGCAACCTCTTACTTTGGATGTTTCTTAATCAAAGACTGTGAGAGCCTGAAAGAATATTCCAGAGGAAGGTCACTCCATGCCCTTTTTCTAAGTTGATGTAATCATTGGAGACTAAGTGAAAGTCTGGAAGATCCTTTGATCCAACCCTGTATTACTGTTGTTATGCACACATGGAAGAAGTATACTGGATTTAATTTCTGTTGCACTATATTTTTTTTAAACTTACGGAAAAACTACGGCCAGAGCTTTTTAAGTATCCACATATATATCATTTCCTGTATATATCCCACTTTACCATACATTTCAGTTACCATCACAGAGGATTGTGTTCTATGTTGTAGTATGAAGCCATATAACGTAACAAACTTAAGATTTTAGAGTTTTAAAATACTACATAGAAATCATGCACCAAATAAAATTTTTAATGGCAAGGCATATATGACAGTAAAGCAGGAAATAAATCTGATGTATAATATGAACTACAGTTGTTCATCATAAGCCCCTAGAGAAACTACAGAAATATAAAGCTGTTCAAAAAAAAAAAAAAGTTTCTGTCTCAGTTCTGATGGTTTCATTTATCAACAAACAAGTTTAGCTCCATGACAAGACTACATTAAGGGAACTATTAAGCTAAATGTGACCAAATGTTATTTGTTTTACCTATCAAAACTTATTACTCTCAGAACCTCTACCAACATCACAGGCTTGGAAAGAGAGACTCAAAAGCTGCTTGTTTTAAACTATTCTTTTAAAAACACAGCATGGATAGAAGATTTTCCCTTACCTTGTGCTACCATGACAAGTCAGAAAATAAAACAAAACCTCAAAAAACTTAAAGGTTAAATCTTTATCGGGGATGAAAATCACCCTGGGGAGAATTGTATCTACTTCATTAAATCATCAGTGAATATCTTATATATAGCTGTGGATATGCTGAGCTGCCTGACAACATCAACATAGGGCCATTTCTAGGACCATCTGGGGAGATATTGCTAGGATGGATAGCTAAATCTGATCTGCAGACATAAGACATTTAAAACACCTGGTTTAGTATTAGTCACAAAATTAACTTACATGTTATTTATAATTTCTTCCAGACCACAAAGGATAAAAATATTGGCCCACAGGCAGAGGGACGAGGGGCATCTCTGGCTGCATCTAAGCAACCAGATGCCTCCTGGGTTGATGTTAGTAGATTTTGCAGGTAGAAGGCACCAAAACCATATGGAGCAAACTATCCCCAGCACTGCACCAAGGCTTGATCACAGCAGGAACTTGTTGCCTAACTCCAGGAGGCAGTCCAGAAGCAAACTAATTTCTATACAGTGAGGATGACTAGAGGACCAGTAGATAGATAAGAGGTGGGAAGAACTGGAAATAAACAAAAATGTGCCGATAAAAACATTCCTGTCAGGCATCAACAGGCCTTTGTTCCCCTGATTGACCTCACCTGAGACCCCCACGCCCTCCACCTGGGAGCCCCACTGAAGCTCTGGCTGGGCTTTGGTGTACATATACCTGTCTCTGGGGCCTCCCCTGTAGTTGTGGCTCCTGGTGGGATTCCCTGGATGGACCTGGCTCATGACATGCCATACCTGGGGCTGCTGATAACCCCCTAGCCAGGACCTGCCCTCCATGCTTAGCCCCGTGGGGCTGTGCCGGTGGGTGAGGGGTGCAACCTGTGTGTGGGTCACACTGGCTCCAGGCTTGTCCCCACTCCAGGGGCAGCCTTGATCCCACAGCTCCCTCATGGGTTGTTCCAGCTTCTGGAGCTGAGTGCCTGGCCCTCAGGCTGTGCAGGACCTGCCTCAGAGCCCAAGGGACGTGGGCCTGGCTCCCAGGGACCTTGGGTTCCTCGGTCAGCTTTCCTGTCCCACACGCCCCTCTGGGGCTTCTAAGGGGAGGCTCAGGTCCCTCCCTGTGCCTGGCTTCAGGGACCCTGGCCTGGCTCCATGGCTCTGACCCAGCATACCCCAAGGGCTGGGGAGGCTGTGGCAGGCACCAGGGAGCCATTTCACCTCAGGCTGGGGCCTCCAGCCTTGCCCGTGCTGTGCTGTAGGTGTGCCTGTGCCCAGCCTAATCTCTGTCCTGCCTCCTGGACACATTGCAGATCTATGGCATCATTCTGCCTCCTGTTGATCCCCAGCAGCCTCCCTAGCTGGGCCCATCCTCTGCTCTCTGCCCACCGTGCCCCAGCCAGGCTCTCCCTGCCCGACGGCTATGGCTGCGGGGGTAAGGCATCCTGCTTAGGCCTATGGCTCAGGAGCCTAATTAGGAGGAAATGTGGGTTGAAATAGTAAAGCTTCTTGCATGACAAACTGGTTTTGACTCATATGTCCCCCTTAAAGGCTTTTGAAATGTGAGCTTAGCCCAGACCCAGGGTCAGACACAAGGGAATGTTTACATAGGAAAAGATGAGCTGTAGCTGTTTCTGCTGTCATTTTCAAGGAAAGCAACTCTGATTTCCACAAAGTCCAGTAAAACACCTCTTAAACAGTATCTATAAACTTTGCAATGTTTGGGGGATAAAAAAATCCCTCTGTTGGTAATTTAGCTCAAGTATCTCCACAGCACGGACTGCCACAGGTCTGACTCCTGCCAAGCATCGTGTGCCCACTGCCCCATAAGCCAGACTGCTTTCCTCACAAGGTCTTGTTCATTGCTTCACTCCTGCTCTGCCAACAAAGTATTTCTATCAGCTCAGAAAGGACTAGATTTTTGTTTTAATAGTTCAGAGAAAGTCTTGTTCTAGGAACATCATTTCTAAGCGTTCAGGACACCAGGAAACAACCACACAAACTGACGCTTGCCATCTAGATGATGCTAGAGAGCAGGGGAGGGAGGGACAAACACATATATAAAAATAAAGCTATGGGGAAAAATAAATTTTCTATCCTGAAAGCAAATCACTTCCCAAAGCTGAATTGCAAGCCAGACAATTTGCTGAGGTGGCTCTGTGCTTGACCTAGACAAAGCCAGGCTTCTCCTCATCAATGGTGCTCTGTTCAGGGGCAGTGCAGGTGACAAAGAGAAGCGGGTGGCTGGCAAGGCAGCAGTGTCACGGCCCCTGATACTGTAAATTTTCCTGGCAGAACTAATCCAAGCTGGCACAAGCAGGCACAATTAATGGGAAGTGACACAACTGTGATCTGATAATGAGGTAACAGAATAGAACTGTCAGAGTGCTTGCCAGGGCAATGAAAAATTATGTCATCTCTATTTCAGGATGTTTCAAGTGGACAGCAAGCTTTAACCACAGAAATTACAGAAGGAGAATGAAAAAGTATTATACCCAAAACCAACAAAAAAATATTAGGTTACTGTTATATTGCATATGTTTGGGCTTGCATTACTGCTATATACCACCTCATCATGCATACTGAAAATCTCTGTGCTCTTTTCCCTGGGTGGGTCCTGGCTGAGCCCCCAGGACTTGCTCAGTATCTAGGTACACGTCCATCCCAACTATTATTTTGCTCTCCATGTGGCTTATTCACAATGGGTGGGTTACAGAGTGGCTAGGAGCTATGAAACTCAAGCAGTCTTTAAATGTTAATCATGGGATGATCTGTTTCTGGGTTTTTCAAGTCTCTAGCACACACTTTCTTGTCTGCTTTCTAGTCCCCAGGCAAGGATGGCAATTTATATATCCATTTCACAGCTTAACAGATCAGTCCAGACTACCAGCAAAGCCTCTAGACCTCCAGCGCATCCCCCCTCTGCCAAGCCAAGAAAGTTTCTGTTGTGCAGCTGGCTGGGTGGCCAAATGCATGAATTACTGGTGGCAACTAAAAGGTATGTGTTATGCCCCACAATTGAAAGGTAAATTACAGGTCTCGTAGGGCTTGTGTCCTGATAAGATGTTACAATGGCTCCCTGGGAAGAGGGTCCAAGACAGTACAAACTATACCAAGCCCTGATGAGAGCGCCTACATATGGGCAGACACAGGTTCACACACCTCTTGCAACTCTTGATCCACATTAAACAATGACAGAAATTTGGGAATTGCAGCTTCCATTGTCAGAATTCACACACTGTCAAAGAGCTCATTAATTCCCTCAAATCTGACAACCCAGAAACCGGGGGGGACAAACATTTAACCATTGTGTCATACCACAACTACAAGAAAAGGCAATGAAGGGGAATGATGACAACTGATACAGCAGCAAACCTAGTGTATTTTCATTATACAGGTTACAAATTTCCAGAATGTTTGATAGACTACTAGAAAATATATTGGCTTTCTTTAGCAGTCAGTAGGTCAAATTATACTGTTCGCATGTGTTTTCTCACATGTTTATAAATTGTGAGTTTGCTTAGGTATTTGTTGTTGTCCAGTCATTGAATGGGGAGCTGCCAAGATTTTATTTTTAAAAGCTAGCACTTAACACAAGCCAATGAAATAACAACCCTGTCATGCATAGGCTGTTACGTTAATATTTTATTTGGCAAATACATCAATCCCAGAAAAATCATACTATTAATAAGATAAAATATTCCCCATGCAGATTAGTAGTTCCTTCACACCAGGAGGTTAAAAATAAGCACATTGTCCCCTTGCAAGAAAAAGTGTTGCAAAATGGTACAATAACCTGCATGGTGTTTCTCCAAATTAGCTATTCACATATAAGTGTCTTACAAATAAACAATTAATTAAAATTACTTCATACAGCATGCATAGGTGTATACCGGGCATTACTAATTTACCTTCTCCCTGAACCACAGGATATTGTGACTCATTGAAGCATTTTCTGACTGTGAATTAACTAAACAGACCATCGGAATCACAGGTCCTCTCAGCCACATCAAGACTCATGAATAGTGAGAGACCCTGGCTCCTGCTCTCCCCTCTCATGCCCCTCACTGCAGTGTTGACACTTTGTAGTCACTGTAATTTCCACTGTTTTCTTTGTCCCAGGGGCACTTGTGAGAGTAGCACAGCTGGTCAACACACCTCCAACTCACCAGCTAGATCTAATTAAGCTCTGGGCCAGGCAGAGTCACTGAAATAGTGCTGTAGCTCCCTTCCATAACACATAATTTAGGGCAGAGGAGTGCCTCTGCCATGTGAGTTAAAGAGCAGCTATACATTCACTCCTTGACTGGCTTCTGTCCCCAGCCTGCAGCCTGACAGAAGAATCCCACCCACTGGGTTTGCCTTTAACCCTGCAAATGCTGTGCAGATCACAGCAAACTAACCACACACACACCATGCACATTTCCCCTCCACACTGTAACACTGCCAGTGACACTGGGCCTGCTCAGGAAGGGCATATTAGCTTGTATGGCTAATATTCAGGAATGAAGTGCTCTTTAGAGGCCCACATCTTTCCTGCTTTCACCTAACAAAAGAAAACATAAAGATTAATGTTCCAGGAACAGCGATACCAAAATACACCTCTCAGAGATCCCTGGTAATAATGTTTACTTATACTCACAGGAATGAAAGCAGAACCCAGTCAACATGTTTTCACTGGCAAGTTCCTGAATGTTTTTGCTAATTGCTGTGCTTTCAACTAATAAAAATATTATGACAACACAAAACATTAATTTAGCTGGTATTTAATTATCCGTTACTTTGTTTTCAAGTCCAATGTGTCAAAATGATAATGCTCAGCACACAGAGATTTCTTGAGAGAAAATCCTGGTAGCAATCATTTCAGAAATAAAACATACTAATCTCTGGGTATCTCACTACAGAACATATCAAAATCAGCTAGAACACATACCGTGTTTGAATGCACTGAATGACGATAGAATGCATAAGCGTATTTTAAAGGCTTTTCCAAGCAGTCTGGTGATGCTGACCTGAAGACCACTGTACGGGGGGGGGTTAGCTGTCCACAGAGCCATGATCCTGGCACAGGGGAGCCTTCCTTCAGGCCATGATGCCCTGCACACAGCCCTTGGCCACAGGAGGAACTCAGCCAGCTAATTGCAATCAAGGAGCCCCTTGTCAGCTCCCACTCAGTACTGGCAATTCCACCACCTGTGTGGCCTTGCCTTTATCTAAGAGCACAACACCCAGTTCTCATGTGAACATCCTTTTTGTTTGGCAGTAGAAACGATGAATAGAAATGTTTTCTTGTAGAAGCACCCTATAAAAGCTCAAAAGACCACAGTGCAGTGTGACCTTTCCACCGCGGGGATCTGCCCAGCATGCTGCACCCTGACAGGGGGCCCATCAGTCGCCGCTCAGCCCGGGGGTCCCACCCGCTGGAGGGACGTAAGATTACCCGCGTTTATCCTCTCCTGCCTTAGCTCTGAGAGATGGCGTTTTACGCGGCCCTTCCCCTAGCCCGAGCGCCTCTCTCATCGGGACCCTAACGAAGCACCGGGGGCAGGATCCCCCGGGAGCCGCCGCTGTGGGGCGGGCAGGCTGGGGGCTGCCCGCGGAGGGGCGGTGGGGGGGGCTGTTACCGCCGCCGGCGGGGGTCAGGCACGGCGGGGTGCAGCGGCGGCTCCCCTTTACCGGGGGGTCCCTTTAGCAGCCCCCCAGCACCGGGCCGCTCTGGGAGGAGGATGAGGGGACGGGCAGCCCCTCCCCGGCACGGCTGCTACAGGGCTGGCAGCGGGCGGCATATAAACAATGGATTGTAATTCTTCGGTGGCTCATCTGTTAGCGTATCTAGACTCTAATTGATTTAAATGCATCCTATTGCACCAAGAATAAGATGATGAATGGTAACATAGCGGCAGGGGTGGGGGGGAGGCAGCCAAACTGGATCGAGAATTTTCTTGCAGCCAGAGGGTTGCACGATACGATGTGAGGTACAGGAGCACCCCAATCTATTGTGGGTAACAATCTAGCAGGAAAGGTGTTTGATACCACTGGCAAGAAATGCCTAATTTAATGCCTAATGGGGGGAATACTCCTTCAGGGCCTGGCCCACTTGAGCCCAGGTGCTGGTAGTTGGAGGCCTGGGAGTGCCACAGTCTGCTAAGCCCACTTGGGGTGCACGGCTGCTGGGGTGCACGGCTGCCAGGGCACTGGGCCCCTCCTGGACCGTTACACAGGATATGAAGCAGGGCTGCTGGTGGGCACCTTCCCCTTGGCACGGCCCCACTGGGCCCCTGAGAAACTGGGGGGATGGTGGTGCATGAGAGAGCAAAGTTTGGGAGTGAACCTGCAGACAGTATGAGGGATGGCAGCTGAAGCAAAGCTTTTAGGCCTCCTCCAGCAAGCACCCCACCGGGCTGGGCTCAGGCTGCACCTCCGGGTGCAGAGGCCAGTGCCCCACTCCATCTGATGGCTGATGCAGGCATATGCCTCTCGGTTGTGAATTGCCTGTGACTGCTGCTTAACCCCAACAGGTGTCCTGTTCATCAATGTATGATTAACCAATGTGCAATTAATGCCTAATTAATCCATGTGTGCTTTTGATGATGTCATTGCCCCTGTGTTTTCATACTGCCCTGTAATTGTCTGGCAGGATCAGCCGCCCCAAAGAGCTTACTTAGGAGTTAGTCAGAAAAGGCAGCCCCCTCTCCCTACGTACACAGAGGCCGCCTTCTTTGACAACATAATTTTCTGTGTGTTTCCTGTTTTGTGAATTGCTCGTTGCCATTTTTTGACACTGTCATGCCATGTGATCTCAGAGTGCCCTTAGCTAGATTGGCTGCTCTTTTCATTTGGTCCCTAGACAAAAATTAAACTTTTATGTATATGGATAAAGCATTATATAGTTATAGACATATATTGATCCATTTTATATATGCAGAGGAAATATATATATAGGAGTGTACAATTTGTATTTATACCTAGATACACTTTATAGATATTTATGTGTGTTCATAGAGTGCATGCAAAGATATATAAATTCATTATATATATCTAATAAAGTGTAGGTATGAAGTATATAAAGCATCCTTTAGTAAGAGCTAATGAAATGAACAGTAGACATTTAAGTGTCAATAGAAAGGAATTAAACAAAAGTAAAAAGCAGGATCGAGGCTGTCAGAATCCAATACTCTCTGACAAGGTTCTTTTAGAAATTTTGTGCGTGAACAGTGCAATGCTTAATATCAGATTACTTGCCTGAACTCCTGAAGCTGAGTGAACAGTCACAGCTCCTCAGCATATTAGAGACATGGACATACTGGAGAGAGTCCAACAAAGGACCACAAAGACGACTAAGGGTCTGGAGTATTTCTTCTATAAGCAAAGGCTGAGAGAGCTGGGACTGTTTAGCCTTATTAATGCATATAAATACCTGAAGGGAGGGGTTGCAAAGAGGATGGAGCCAGCCTCTTTTCAGTGGTGCCCACTGACAGGACAAGAGGCAATGGGCACAAACTGAAACGCAGAAGCTTCTGTGTGAACATCAGGAAATACTTTTTAGCTGTCAGGGTGACCAAGCACTGACACAGGCTGCCCAGAGAGGTTGTGGAGTCTCCATCTTTGGAGATATTTAAAAGCTATTTGAACACGGTCCTGGGTAACCAGCTCTAGGTGGCCCTGCTTGAGGAAGTGGGTTAGAACAGATGACCTCTGGAGGTCCCTTCCAACCTCAACCATTCTGTGATTCTGTGAATATTCCTTTGGTCAGTTTGGGCCAGCTGTCCTGGCTATGTCTCCTCCCAACCTCTTGGTCATCCCCAGCCTACTGGCCTTTGGGGAGAAGGGGTAGGAGAGACGGCCCTGATGCTGTGTGAGCACTGCTCAGTAACAACTGAAACATTGGTGTGTTACCAACACCCTTTTAGCTAGCTACAGAGCACAGTACTATATGTGCTACTATGAGGGAAAGTTGACTCCACCCCAAATAGACTCACTGTGAATCCTTGACATGTTTGGGGCAGCAGGAAGGTGAAGAGGACAGAAGGTGTCATGAAAGTGGGGGAGGCAAACAAGTTAAAACATATTGAACAGCTTCCGTCTGTTCTAGGAGGCCCATCAAGGGGTCACTTGTGCAGCCCCCGCCCTGTGCAAAGGAGAGAGCAGCCCTGTGAGCTGGACATACAGCTGGGTGGGGGTGCACAAAAAGAAAAGGAGAGTCTGTAAATGTTGGGTGGTGGCTGCACCGGCAGCAGTTTTCTGTTGCCTTTTAAGTTCATCTTAACAGCTGATTAGCATACTAGACAAAGAGATGCAGGTATTCTGGGAACTCATTTCCATGAGACAAGGTGGTCTTGTTCCCTCCTACCACCTTTACTTCTTCCTCATTTTTTTTTCTTCTTGGGTAATCGTCCAGCCTTTAGCTTATTGTCGTGGTTTGAGCCTGGTCAGCTCAAACTATTGCAGCCTGAACAAGGACAGTATCCACCCCTTATTCCATATCATTTATGTTATGCTCAGGTTCCATATTTCCTAATGTATTCTAATTAATTACTATCCTTTTCCCTGGTCATAGGCATGTGCACACAGATATCATTCCCTCAGTCCATGGGCCATCACTACAGAATGTATCATGAGTTCATTTGATCCATAACTTCGGGTTCCATCTGTCATAATAGTCTCTTTAGGCAGGAGGAGTGATGCTCAGTCAGTAGGGAGCAGGTGACCTTGGACCTGGCAGGAGGATGCCATGCAGTCCCTGCTACAGTTGGAGCTGGTGGCTGATGTATCTGGCACCATCTGTATTCACAGTCTGTGGAAGTCACTGGGCATCAGTTGCTGAAGACAATCCTGATTTTATCAAAGTTCACGTTTTCCTTCATGAATGTGATGCCATTAGTATAATATGTGTCAACCACAGCAATGCATTGATAGGGTTGTTTGATGATTAACCTAATACAGTTCAATTTATTGGCTGTTTTCACCTAACATTAAGTCCCCTTGAGGCATACATCAGACTTCCCCGTCCTTCTGCATTACCCACCAAGTGCACCCAGCTCCTTGGGCAAAGGTAATTCCACGTATGGGCTTACCTTTACCTGAAGTAGGAATAACCCAGACAGTCTTCCCCAGCATGTTTTTAAGGTGCACTATGGGGACTTTATCTCCATCTACAGTATGTAGAAGGTTTGACTGGGCAGGGCCAGCCTGGTTGGTAGATCCTCTAGTATCAACTAACCAGGTGGCCTCTGCTAAACGCGTGTCACAGCGTCTAAAAGTTCTGACTCTCATTGCTCTCAGCATGGTCTTTAGTAGCCCATTGTACCGCTCAATTTTCCCAGAGGCTGTTGCATGATAGGGGATGTGATATACTCACTCAATGCCATGTTCTTTGACCCAGGTGTTTATGAGATTATTTTGAAAATGAGTGCCATTATCTGACTCAATTCTTTCTGGGGTGCCATGCTGCCATGGGATCATTTTTCAAGACCCAGAATAGTGTTTCGGGCAGTGGCATGGAGCATGGCATATGTTTCCAGCCATCCGGTAGTTGTTTCCACCATTGTGAGCATATAACGTTTGCCATGCCAAGTTTGTGGGAGCGTGATGTAATCAATCTGCCAGGCCTCCCTATATCTATACTTTAACCTTTGCCCTCCATACCAAAGAGGTTTTAAACTGCTTGGCTTGCCTGATTGCAGCACATGTTTCACATTCATGGATAACCTGTGCAATAGTGTCCATGGTTAAGTCCACCCCTTGGTCACAAGCCCATCTATATGTTGCATCCCTTCCTTGATGGCCTGAGGAGTCACGGGCCCAGGAAGCCATAAATTTTTCACCCTTATGTTGCCAGTCCAGATCCACTTAAGCCACCTTAATTTTAGCAGCTTGGTCCACCTGATGGTTGTTTTGATGTTCTTCAGTCGCTCGATTCTGGGGTACATGAGCATCTACATGCCATACTTTCACAGCCAAGTTCTCCACCCCAACAGCAATATCTTGCCATAAGTTGGCAGCCCAGATGGGTTTGCCTCTATGCTGCCAGCCATTTTGTTTCCATTGCTGCAACCACCCCCACAGGGCATTTGCCACCATCCATGAGTCAGTGGAGAGGTAGAGCACTGGCCACTTTTCTTGCTCAGCGATATCTAAGGCCAGCTAGATGGCTTTCACCTCTGCAAACTGACTGAATTCGCCTTCTCCTTCAGTGGCTTCTGCGACCTGTGGTGTGGGGCTCTACACCGCAGCCTTCCACTTTCGGTGTTTCCCTACAATGCAACAGGACCTGTCAGTAAACAGGGCATATTGCTTCTCATTATCTGGTAGTTCATTATGGTGGTGCCTCTTCAGCACAGGTCACCTCTTCCTCTGGTGATATTTCAAAATCTTTGTTTTCTGGCCAATTTGTGATTACTTCCAATATTCCTGGGTAGCTGGGGCTCCCTATTACAGCCTGATGTGTGATGAATGCAACCCACTTACTCTATGTAGCATCAGTTGTGTCGTGTGTCAACGGGACCCTCCCTTTGAACATCCAGCCCATCACTGGCAGTCGGGGTGCCAGGAGGAGCTGTGCTTCTGTACCAGTCACTTCTGAAGCAGCTTGAACTCCTTCGTATGCTGCCAATATCTCTTTTTCTGTTGGAGTATAATGGGCTCCGGATACTCTATACCCTCAACTCCAAAATCCCAGGGGTCGACCCTGGGTCTCCCCTGGTGGTCTCTGCCGAAGACCCCAGGTAGGGCCGTTCTCCTCAGCTGTAGTGTAGGGCACATTTTTAAAATCTTGTCCTGCCTGAACTGGCCCAAGGGCTACAGCATGAACTACTTCCTGTTTAATTTGTTCAAAGGCTTGTTGTTGCTCAGGGCCCCATAAAAAAATCATTTTTTTACTGTGTCACTTGATAGAGAAGGCTTACAATCTGACTATAGTTTGGAGTATGCATTCTCCAGAAACCCACAACACCTAAGAAAGCCTGCGCTTACTTTCTGCTAGTTGGTGGGGACATAGCTGTTATTTTATTAATCACATCCATCAGAATCTGACTGTGTCCATCTTGCCATTTTATTCCTAAAAACTGAATCACCTGCATAGGGCCCTTGACTTTACTCTGTTTTATGGTGAAGCTGGCTCTCAAAAGAATTTGAACTATTTTTTCTCCCTTCTTGAAAACTTCTTCCACTGTATTCCCCATACAATGATGTCATCGATGTATTGTAGGTGTTCCGGAGCTTCTTCCCATTCCAGCGCAGTGTGGATCAGTCCGTGGCAAATGGTGGGGCTGTGTTTCCACCCCTGGGGTAGTCGATTCCAGGTGTATTGGACACCCCTTCAGGTGAAAGCCAACCGTGGCCTACAGTCTGCTGCCAAAGGGATTGAGAAGAAGGCATTGGCAATATCAATTGCGGCATACCACTTGGCTGCCTTTAACTCCAGTTCATATTGAAGCTGTAGCATGTCTGGCACGGCAGCACTCAGTGGTGGTGTGACTTCGTTCAGGCCCCAGTAGTCTATTGTCAGTCTCCACTCTCCATTAGACTTCTGCACTGGCCATATAGGGCTGTTAAAGGGTGAGTGAGTCTTGCTGATCACTCCTTGGCTCTCTAGTTGACGAGTCAGTTGGAAGGTGGGAATTAGAGTCTTGGCTGGTGCAATATTGCCATCGGTGCACAGTTGTAGTAGCAATCGGCACCTGTTGTTCTTCAACCCTCAGCAATCCCACAACAGAAAGATCCTCTGAAAGACTGGGCAGAGAGGACAGCTGTTTGATTTCTTCCGTCTCCAAGGCAGCTATACCAAAAGCCCACCAGTACCCTTTTGGGTCCTTAAAATACCCTCTCCTTAGATAATCTATACCAAGAATACCTGGAGCTTCTGGGCCAGTCACAATGGTGTGCTTTTGCCACTCGTTCCTAGTTAGGCTCACCTCAGCCTCCAACAGACAGCTGTTGAGACCCCGCTGTCACTCCTGAAATACAAACAGGCTCTGTTCCTTTAAAATTTCATGGCATTAGGGTGCATTGGGCACCAGTGTCCACCAGAGCCTTATACTCCCCGGGATCAGATGTGCCAGGCCATTTAATCCACACAGTCCAGTAAACACGGTTGTCCCTGTCCTTTACCTGGCTGGAGTCAGGGCACCTCTAATGCTGGTCATAGTATGCATTTTCAATGAAGAGGTTAGTGTGGTCTGTGTGGGTTTCAGTCTCATCTCGGTTACTCACTTCTCATGAGTATGAATCAGAAGTTCTCATGGTGTGACGACTGAGGCATGGACTCAGATCATGGGTGATACTGAGACTGAGCCACTTTATTTCATCATGCAGGCTGCTTATATACCTTTTGAAAGTTACAGCACTTTTCCTCAAGTTACAGCACTTTCCTACCAGCTTAACACCACCAGGTGTTTATGTGCTAATCATGCAGTCCTGGCAGTCTTCTTGCTTCCTTCTTTCCCAGCAGCAGCTGAAAATCTCAGTGTGCTTATCAGCATTTTTCTCATAACAAACTCCATGCTGAAGCCAAAATACAGCACTCTTCTAACTACCAAAAAGAAACATTAACTCTACTTTTCCCAGGGTCAGCTTGGCAGGACCCTCTCATTACTTGTGTTCAGGCTAAAGGGTCTTCTCTAAGGCCTAGCATATGTTTCCATTTCGTCTCCCCCGACACATAGGATCGGGAGCAAAGTCAACTCTTCTGCTCAGTTTGGGTAACTGATTACTGGAGACTGGAGTGGCATTTCTCCTGGAAGAACAAATCAGTAGCTGTTCTTTCTTTTAACTTTTGAACCCCCTCTCTTAGAAGGTAGGTAGGTTTCCCATCCCATTTTCTCATGTCTTTTCCATGGTCACGCAGGTAATACCATAGGTTCCCCTGTGGTGTATAGTGTCTCTCTTGAGTAGGGAACCATTTGCTCCTGATAGCTGAGACCTTGGTCCATGCAGGTGGAGAATAGGACATGGCCTCTTTGAGTTGTCAGACTTCTCATGATAGTTCCTCTGATGTGCAGAAACAAACTTTACAACACACAAAGAGTTATAAATCAGGTATGTTTATTGCAGCGCTGGGTGGAAGGGGGATCACTCCTCCTAGCTTGCACACCAACAGTATATTTTACCAGGAATTTATACAGTGCAGGTATACATATTTGTGGGATTACATAACACAGTCCTACATGCATATGCTCTCTTCCTGCTCCCTCCGTGATCTCAGCAGCTTTTTGAGGAGTTTAACCAGTTTTGTGGCCAGCCCATCACAGCTATCCCTGTTATCTCTTCCTGTGTTTGACACATTTATCCCTGAAGATTTCCAGCTCTGATAAGCTTTATCCTCAACAAGCACCAGTCTTTAGTAGAGGAGTTTCAAAAAAATGTTCAAGGATATAGCATATCGTTAGTTCCCTATATCACCTCCATAGTTGCGACAATGGAGGAAGAGAGACTTTCTTCATATTGCCAGTCAGTGAGTCAATTTATCCACAGTTGGCCCTTCTTTGTCTCTCAAGTCCATTGCTGCTAATACATTGGCATGTGATGATGGTGCACTCCGTACAAACCTCCGCCACATGGGCCTGGTACATTGGATTTCATCTGGGTCTATGGGTAGCTGCACATTGTCTGGGTCATAATAAACCATCTCCCGCACAGCTAGTTCCCTCAAGTATTGGATGCCTCTCTTGATGGTGGTCCATTTACTTGGATGACATACAAGATCTTCCTTGAAGGGATATCTGTCCCTCGAGTCCTGACAGAAGTCACCTCCAAAGGCTGAAGGTTTGTGTCCTTCTTTGAATGGCTTTGTCAATGCCCGCTTCCCTAGACAGGGATCTCAGCTGCCTGGCCTCCCTACCCTCTCATTCCACACTCTTGGCCCTGCTATCCCAGAGCTGGAGCAGCCAAGTAATAAGGTGCTTACCTGGATGGTGGCTGAAATCCTTTCGCATGTCTCGTGGCTCCCTCAGGGATAGGCATCGGGTGATTACCACTGGTTCTGCCTCGTCCTCCCATTCTCATGATGGCCCTGGTTCATCATCATCTTTTACAATGTGAGGTAATTTTTCTGTATATTTCTTCTTCTGTATGGGAGCAACTGACACCGTCATGGATCGGTTCTCTGGTTCACCCGCAGTACCTATTGTAGGGGTTGGATTAGCTGCAGTGCCTGCTGCCGGAGTTAGAATGGCTGCAGTGCCTGTTGTTTTGTTCTCAGGTCCAGAGACCTCTTCTTTTTGAGGGTACTGCATAGTGGTAAGCAGGGCTCGGTACACATGGGCCAGGCCCCAGCAGTAACCTGTTGCAGTAACCTGTGTCTCTCGAGTTACCAGGATGACAGCATACGTTTTCTAAATATTTTACTAGCTTCTTGGGATCCTGCACTTGTTCAGGGGTGAAGTTCCAAAGCATCAGAGGTCCCCACTGTCCTAGGTACTTGACCATGCTATCCCACACTCCCAGCCACTCATAACTCTCCAACCTTGGGGTAGATCTCTAAGTAGTATTAAGAAATAGTCGCTTAACCCTAAACAAAACCTGAACCACATTCAGGAACATGACAGCTGCTAGCAGTGAGACAAAGTTAGTGTGAGCATTCCACAGATATTCAAAATTCCCAACATTCTCAAACACAATCGCAAGTAGCCTGGAGAACTGGAAGATGGAAGAAGGTATCTCCCCCTTCTGCTCTCTGAAGAGAAAAGGTAAAGGGTGTAATTGTTAACCCATTTCTCTAGATGACCCCCAACGTACACAGATGATGACCATGCTGAGTACAAATACCAGACTAATCTCAGGACTGACAATTTTATCATGCCATAAATAAGTATTACATAGTACAGCAAAGCAAAAATCTTAATCCAACTCCCATGGGTGATAAGAAGCAGGGTGGGGACAACATATGGCAAGTAAGGGGATGCATAACACAACTGTAGAAATGAAAACCACAATTCTAGGAGCCAAGTGATTGACATTATAGCAGGATGAACAGTCGGCATTATAACAAGCAACAGATAAATGATAGTGAATGCTTATAACAAATTCGGTAGAACACACAGATCAAATCTGTTGTTATCTCAACCCTTCAAGCCCCACGTTGGGTGCCAAAAAGGACTGTCGTGGTTTGAGCCCGGTTGGCAGGCAAATACCACACAGCCGCCCACCCGGGAATTGGAGAGGCAAAGGGAGAGTTGCAGGTTGAGATAGAAACAGTTTACTAATGGTAATAAAAACAAATGGTGACAGTAATAGAAAGTATAAATGGGTAATGCACAATGCAATTGCTCACCACCTGCTGACCAACACCCAGCCCGTTCCCGACTAGCGATCCCGAAATACCAAGACCCCGCAGTCGCAATCCCAGAAGTGAGAGAGCGCCCCCTCCCACCCACCCCTCCTCTAGATAGTGAGCATGATGTCACAGGACACAGAATATCCCATTAGCCAACCTGGGCCCGGTGCTCCAGCTGTGTTCCCTCCCTGCTTCTTGTGTGCCTGCGCACAGGCAGGACATGGAAAGTTTAAGAGTCCTTGAAATCTCAGCGTGCAATTAGCATTCTTCTCGTGCCAAACTCAATACTGAATCCAAAACACAGTATTATTCTAGCTACCAAAAAGAAACATTAACTCTATTCCAGCCTGAACCAGGACACTTATCAGTAGGCTTATCTAAGGGATTTAGCACTACATCAGCAATGAAGTGGAGCTGTGCATCCTTCCATACACTCCACCCTTCCCTGGGCAGCATTTCTTAGACTAATCACAAAGGCCACAACTTGTCCTTGATGCTTTTGTGTCGAGGAATATTTGAGGCCTTGATTCTTTCAGTTCCTTACACCCCTGTGCTGGTTTGGTTAGCTCAGAAAGACATTCACACCTTTTTGATTAACGGGGAAGTTAACCAATGATGGGTGAGAAGGTCTCACTCTCCACTTGACAATGTCTACATGATTTAATTTGTGTCTCCTGTCTACCCCTTGCCAGGAATTCTCTTGTGGGGTAGATGTTAGCTCTTAGGTGTAACACAGTGACGAGCTTTCTTTGGGGAGTGCCTCTAATATTCAATACAGCTGTTACTGATTTTATCCTTCTCAAAGTTGGAAATTTCACAGCTCTGGTGAAACACTGAAATTCACTCAACAGTTAGAATCCAATATAACTGTTAAGCAGGTATTCTTTATTAGCAGCGCTGGGCAGCACTGGGGATCGCTCCACCACAAGTGCTCCAACAAACAGGTAAACTCACAGAGAATATATTCTGTGATGTTATACATATTCAGTGGATTTCCGAGAACTAATCTACATATACATAAAATTTCCTGGAATTTAAATAATCCGAGCATGTGTGATAAAATTAGGGTTAGGGTCTTTTCCCCCTCTGGTGGTCGCTCATATTCTTTCTCACAGTGTCCGCTGATGGAATTTTGGGTTTCCTTTGCCCATATCTGGTCATGAAGTTAGCTCATTCATTCTTTGGCCCTGGGATGCTCCAAGAAGGTCAGCTTAAACTAATTCCTAGGTGCTTATCCTGACAATGGTGTCTTGGGCTCCTGTTATCAGGGGTACTCAGGAAACTTAATGAACCATTCAAGGTCCACCTAAATTTTAACAGGCAAGAAGCTGCCTGTTTGGAAACATCTTGTTATTAATTCTGCCCAGCAGTTGACTAAACTATGAGAGTGAAACTGAGAAAAGAATACAAGTAGAACATGCTGACCTACTAAGATTCCACTGTAAACAAGTTCTTTTACTCTACGCAAAGGAAATAGTTCTGGCCTTCTCTCACCAGGACAGCAACTTAGTCCAGCTCACAAATTCCTGGTTTTGCCAGTTACAGGGTCTCAGAAATATCACTTCTGGAGTGGGCACTTCCCATTCCGAGACTTGTTCCCCTCTGCCTAATTCTTCCAATATCACCATAACTGATTTTGGATCCCAAATAGTCAGAATCCTGTCTTTATCTCTGTCATGTCACAATTTCTCAGAACAGCAACTCAAATCTGCTGATTCCCAGGTCATGATTAAGGTGGAACAACACCAGGGATTCAATTAAAAACCCTCAACTTTTATTTGTTCATAACAGACATTGGCATGAAACTTTGTCAGTAAGCCTTGCAACCTCTGCAACAAGCAGTAAATCCCACAATTTACATGGACAATGACGTGCGGAAAACAGACTCCACAATCTGATAGATTGTAAAGTAGGTATGTTTATTCAGCGCTGGGCACACAGGGGATCACTCCTCCTAATGTGTGCTACCATGTGGTACCGTTGCCTTAGATTTATAGAGCAAATGATTACATATTCATAATATTTCGCAATACGCCTATACATATGCATCACCTATCCCCGCTTCGTATTAAAATTAGCATTTCCATGATCTCCTCCCAGTTGAGTCTGCGCAGTGAGTTCCTTTGGTCCTGGGCAGGGGTTGTGAAAGACTGGGCGGTGGTCGTGGGAGGAAGTATCTCCTCTTCCTCAGTGCTGAACTTTTCCCCCTGAATTCCTGCGCAGTCTCTGTCACCCCCTGGACCCGCAGAGCAGGTTTGTGCCGGTTGTGGGGTAATCTTCACTTACTCAGGGGTGGAGGAGGTTTTTTACTTAAACAGGAGATAGTGGTCGAGCAACACAAACACCTCGTACAAGCTAGGCAAACTCTCATCTTGACTATTTCCCTCATCATCCCCTTCTTGCTATTCCCATATTAACCCTTACATCCCCTGTTCCTATCTAGGCCCTGTATCAGACAAACTGCAACTCTTACAATGTACACCGAAAAGCTGCTAAGTAAACATGCTCCGACAAGCCATAAAACATGTCCCAACAGGCCTTGCTGTATATGCAGGGATATAGGGATAAAGAATGGGAGAGAGAAGGAGAGAGAAAGAGGAAAAGAGGGCGAGAGAGGAAGGGAGAGGGACAGAAAGGAAAGATTTCAACAGTCCTGGTTCCAGCATTGATCCAGCCAGCCTAGAGGTCCAGTTCCAGAGGGGCACCATTGCTTAGGGCTTCAATTCATGTCCTTTTATAATCCCTTGCCCCTCCTCTGGGGGATACTAGGACTCATCAGGCTAATTAAGTGTCATGCTCTTGGCATGACAAGAGAGCTGGATGATGTTGTGAGGCTGCTCTCCATAATCTTTGAGAAGTTGTGGACGTTGGGGGACATCTCAGAAGACTGGGAGTAGGCTAATGTCACCCCCATCTAGAAGAAGAGTTTAAAGGAGGATCCAGGAAATTATAGATCCATCAGTTTTACTTCAGTCCCTGGGAAAGTTATGGAATTAATCCCCCTGGGGGGCTATCACAAGTCAATTGAAGCATATGATTGGGAAAAGGCAGCATGGATTCACGAAGGGCAAATTGTGCTTGACAAGCCTGATTGCCTTCTATGACAAAGCAACATGCTTGGTTGATGTGGGACCAGCGGTGGACATTGTCTCCCTGGTTTTCTCCAAGGCTTTTGATATGGTTCCCCACAGCCTCCTCCTAGAGCAACTGATGTGTTATAGTCTAGACAAGCCTGTCAGTGGGCTGACAGGCTGCACCCAGAGGGTGCTTTTTCAAACCGGCAACCTGTCACAAGTAGGATCTCACAGGGATTGGTATTGGGCCCAATGCTGTTTATGATCTTCATAAGTGATCTGGATGATGGGGTCAAGTGTACCTTGATAAAGTTTGCTGATGATACCAAACTAAGTGGGGAAGCTGGCACTTCGGAAGGGGGATCTACCCTTCAGGATGACCTGGATAGGCTGGAAGAGTGGGCTAACAAGAACCTTATGAATTTCAACAAGGACAAGTGTAAGGAGTCACAATGAATAGACGAGGGGTATTGGGTAAAAGTTACTCCTGGGGAGATTCCGTTTGGACACAAGAAAAATTTATCACAATGAGATCAATCAGCCACTGGAATAATCTCCTGAGGGAAAACTGGTGGATTCCCCAGCACTGGACACTTTTAGATTCAGCTGGACAGGATGCTGGGCCATCTTGTCTAGCTGGTGCTTCTACCAGAAAGGTTGGACCAAGTGATCCTTGAGGTCCCTTTCAATCTTGTATTCTATGACTCTACGTTTCTATGAAAGATGGGGACAGACTTTTTAATAGGGTCTGTAGCGATAGGACAAGGGGTAATGGTTTTAAACTAAAAGAGGGTACATTTAGACTAGATATAAGGAGGAAATTTTTTATTATGTGTGTGGTGAAACACTGGAACAGGTTGCCCAGAGGGGTGTGTTGTGGTTTGAGCCTACTCAGCAGTTAAATGCCACGCAGCCGCTCACCCACCCTCCCCCTACTTGGGAATGGAGAGGGAATCAGAGGGGCAAAGGGAGACTCCTGGGTTGAGATAAAAACAGTTTAATAACAGTAACAGAATAATATGGTGACACCAGTATCAACCGGTAACATACAATACAGCTGCTCCCCACCGACTGACCGACACCCACCTGCTCCAGGCCAGCAATCCCAAACACCAAGGCCCCACAGCCACACTCCCAGAAGTGAGAGCCCCTCCCGGCCCACTCCTGCCTTTATATGGTGAGCACAATGTCACATGACATGGACTATCGGCCAATCGGGGCCCAGCCCTCCAGCTGTGCTCCCCCCGCCCCCGCACACAGGTGAGGGCACTGGGACCTGGGGAGCCCCTGGGGTCTCAGGGTGCTCCAGCACTCCCCCAGCTGCTGAACCAACGGGAGCTCTAGGCCAGCCCCAACCAGGACAGGTGGTAGATGCTCCATCCCTGGAAACATTCAAGGCCAAGGTGTATGGGGCTCTGAGGAACCTGGTCTACTTGAAGATGTCCCTGCTCATTGAAGAGGGGTTGGACTAGGTGACCTTTAAATGTCCCTTTCAATCCAAACTATTCTATATGTGGGGGTGTGACTGATCAGCAAACCCCTACAGTGGAAGAAAGCCTGGGGAAGACGGGCACAGGCTCATGAAGTTCAAGGAAGGATAGAGGGAATGACAATAGCTGTTGTAAAAACTGCTGACCATAGCTCAACAAAATGGGGACCAGAGGGTTGACTTTGTTTTAGATAAAAGGTTGTATTGGTTGAATGGATCAACTTATATCAAAACCAGAATTAGTGGACAATGTGAAAGGATGGTTACATCATATTGGGAGATCCTCTGTGAACTCATTTCAGAAAGTTGACATCTTGAAGGGATATACTATTCCACATTTGATCTATCTGGCAGACCAGGCTGATATAAGAGCTACATACCTGGAAACATTTGACTTCGCAATAAGAGCAACCATCAAGGAATGGATACATCTACCAGCAAGTATTTGTGATGCCATCCTGTATTCCAGCACCTAGGATGAAGGTTTAGGTCTTATCAAACTTTTGAGATTGATTCCCAGTGTGCAGGCCCAAAGACTGCACAGAATTGCATAGTCTTTGGGTGAAATGATAAAGGTAATTGTACATTGTAAAACCTGAGAAGGCAAAGTAGGTTGGGAGGGGGTTTGCCTGCTGCTCTGGGCAGACTTGCCTCCATTCACTCCTTTCCCTTAAGTTACTGCCTTTTGCCTGGTAGGGGGAGGATACAGGATCCCCTTGATCTTGTGCTTTTTCTGTTCCTGTTTCTGTCTCAGGAAGGGCAGACCATGGTTCCACCAGTCTACCTCATTCTCAGACTCCTTGATGTTCCTTAACCTGACCACTTCCTCTCGAAGCTCTGCCACCAAGCTGGGCAGATCCTCTACTTGGTCACACCTCACACAGGTGTTCTCTCAGGACTGCCATCAGGTACTAGTGAAAAACTCTGGTGTGCCCTGCAGCCTGACACCTGGATGGCTGCATGTTTTCGTGGCATTTGGCAAAGAGTTTCCTAATATGTTCAGCTTGCAAAATAACATCTTCTAACTATAATCTTCAATGTGTTTAGCTTTTTTGTCATCATCTGTGCATCAGGTTGGGTCGCCTGAAGCTTTCTGCTTTTGGCAGAGGTTTATTTTTATATAATGTGAGAAAAGGCTGTTACGCCTCTGTTCAAAATGCCAAAACTCATACATTTCATAGACACTGTAGCCCTTCTTCAGAGCCCTGTTCAGCTCCAAGGCACACCAGGTGCCCACAGGGACTCTTTCTTCATCACTGTGGGTGCAGAGTGGCAGGTTTCAGCACGAGTGTAGCACAAAGGAAGCAATAGCTTGCTATTTACCCACAGGGAAAAAGAGCACACAAAGTACCTTTTTACTTTGATCATCTTGAAGTAGCCTGTCAGGATGTCAAAATTCTCAAAAATAACTTCAGGGTGTCCTAGAGGATATTGTTTTGTTTTGTTCATGAAAGGACAGAGGCCAGCAAAACCATAGCAATGTATCTTTTCATCAGGGGCTGATATGTTACAGACAAATGGCATTTGTCCTCATTGTGGGTTGACCCTGAAGAGCAACCAAGGACCCACACAGCTGCTCCCTCACTCCTCACCCCCCCAAGTGGGTTGGGGAGAAAATGGGTAAAGCAAAAGTAAGAAAACTCATCAGCAAAGATATATACGGGTTAGTAGGTGCTGGTCTCAGTCCAGCTGGGATCGGGATGACGCACTGAATAATGACAAACTCACTTCAGTTTGTGAAGAGGAAGCATTGCTAAGAGCAAATGCTGCCATCCTGTATGCAAGCCCCCGATTTATTACATCTTTCATTTCTGTTTTTCCCATCCTACAGACCTTCAGATCTAGTCTGTTTACTGACCACTCCCTCAACATGCACTTCACAGGTGGTGTTCCAACCTGCATATTCTCATGCTCACAACAGGCTGTTCTACACTGTTGCTTCATTCACCCACAA
Organism: Tyto alba; assembly: GCF_018691265.1. Lineage (NCBI taxonomy): Eukaryota > Metazoa > Chordata > Aves > Strigiformes > Tytonidae > Tyto > Tyto alba. Next base: position 12,035,747 of record NW_024881295.1, on the reverse strand, counting down.
CCACCCTTCTAATCTGAAGGTCAGTTTACAATTTTGCTAACCACCAATTCTTTGTTCCCACAAATAGTTGGAAGAAAGAGGGAAAAAATAACCCCAAGAAACATTAAAGGAGATCACTTACAACATCCTACAAGCAGATCAATGTCCAGACAGTCTCCAAACAACAGCCACTTTGGAAGCCAGCTCACCTCTATTAATATTTCTCTACACCATGCCCAGGTCCTACACTATCCAATATATCCTCATCAACCACCACTCCCCAATCATTACTTGTTTCCCCTTGGAATTGAGCCATTGACTATAACTCTTTGGATGTGGCCATTCAGCCAATTCCTTATCCATCTAACAGTCCATCTGTCAAACCTATAACTCAGATTTAGTGTCAAAAATGTTGGGGGGGGCTGTATCAAAAGCCTTACAGAAGTCTAGGTAGGTGACATCTGTTTTCTTCCCTTGTCCACTCCATCATAGAAGGTCACTACATTAGTCAGGCATGATTTGCTCTTGGTGTAGCCATGTTAGCTGTCTCTAATCGCCTGTCTTCCATGTTTCGACACGTCTTCCAAGAGTATCTGTTCCAGGCCCCAGAACTAATAGCACTGCCAGCCATTTTATTAACTCCCTCCTGCCTGCTGTTGCTCTGTGTCTGAAAACAATCATGGTCTCTCCGCTCTGCAACATTCCTATTGCCCTCACTGCTCTCCTGGCTCTTCTTGCGGTAGCTGTGGTCTCTTAAGAGCATTGGTCTGCAGGATGTGTCCCAAAGCCTGGGTCTTGCTGCTTCTGCAGTAATCAGGATCTAAAAGGGCTGTCCTGGCTGCATGCTCTGCCTTCTGCCTCTTATTTGTAGCATTGCTCTAAGGACAAGCCTGTACCCAGGAACGATCTTGCAGAGAGCTGTCAGATCCCCCAACAAGCATCAGCAAAAGGAAGGCCCCACCGCACCCTCTCTGCGTGAAACTCACCTGTTTCTGACTCACAGGCCCTTTGCCTGGTTCTTCTGCTTCATGCGGTCTTACTGCAGGGCTTTTCCTTATTGTCCCCTGGCACATGTTCTTCTGAAGTTGGTATTCTGCTCTCATTTTCCATTTTCACTGACGGTGTTGCCTGTGTCTTGCAGCACCGTGCAAAACCCAAGGTTTGCCCCAGTTACACTGCATGGCCATGCTGCTGGGCTGGGACCAGCTCAGGGGGCCTCTCAGTCCAGCTCCCAGCACTGGTCTCTCAGCACAGGGCCACTCAGGAATGATCTGTAGCCTTCAGGCATGTTCTAACTTGTTTGTGTCCCCCACCCTTGTGACACCCCCTACCCACTTGATCTTCCCCCCTCCCCAGCCATGCTAAAGCCTGTTCAGCAGCTTTGTGAAGTGGGGACTCCCCAAGCCCGATTTTTACTCTTATTGAATTCCTTGCTATTGACATTTAAATGCCAACTATTAATTTCGTTATCTCTTACTAAAACATGCTTTATACCAATACTTTTACAGAGATATGTATTTAACATATGTTATATATCCTTATATATGTATATGTACATATTTATATGAGTCTACACATATAAAGTGTATCTAGGTATAAATAACAAGTACAGACATATTTTTACACTCCTATATATATATTTTGCTCTCTCTCTCTCTGTAATTATGTATCAATATATATATATGTAGTGCCCTGGTCAGAGGTCCATTTGATGCTATATCATCTCAGGGTCCCCAGCATCAGACAGAACATAAGATTTTATAACTTGCTATTACCTTTTCTGGGTTATTAATTCTTCCTGAGAGTGTCAGTGCCTTTCCTGTTGGGATCCAGAAAGAATCAGCATTCTCCTGGGGCAAAACACCCTGAATAATTTAAAAAAAAACAGAAGAACCAGTTCGTATGGGGAGATGACAAAAACACCACTTCTGAACAAGCTAAACACACTGTCTCCCATGTTGTTGTGTTAGGTCCCAGTCAACCCCACAAACCTTTGTAAGTCCTAGTATCAGGTGATGATATAGCACCTTGGAGTTTGTGGTAAAGAGGGATGGGGAGGCAATAAAAGTACAGAGTGATGGGCAGTGTGTAAGGGACGAGTCACAGGGGTTAGTAAGTGACAAGTGGACAACCGGACAGTGCATGTGAAACCATTGTGGAGTCGGGACTGTCGGAAGTAGAAGGCAAAAAAAAAAAAAAAAAAATACAAACTTCTGGGTTTGACAAGTTGATGCTCACATCACCCAAGGTGTCGGGGAAGAGGAGGAGCACAATGCTGCAGCAGATCTGTCTGCTCAAATTAGGAGAGTTACTTTATCTCCTGATGCTCTGTCTCTCAGTACTCATTTCCTGATGAGGAAACCCTTGCTTAGCAGGCACATGAGAAGTCCAGATACCTTGGTGTTGATGCACATATAAATGTGGCAGTGTTCAGTTTGTGCAACACTGAAAACTAAAAAGTTACCTCAGTAGCCTTACAAGCAGATTCAGTGAAGCCCTATTATCGGTCATGCCAGACGAACATTATATAGGACTTTCACTAAAAAGCACAGGGATTACAGAACATACTGGTGATGGCAGATACATATACCAGCTATGTTGCTGTGTCCCCAGCTGCACATGCTGACCACAGAGGAACACTGAAAGGCCTGTGGTTACTTAGTCAGTGGATAGGCCCACCTGCCTGCATTCAGTTGGACAACGGGTCTCATTTTAGAGGCCAAATGGTCTGACAGTGGGCAGAAAGCACGAAGGACACAGGGTGTATCATACACCAATCATGCCAGAGGAGCTGATCTAATGGAATGGACCAATGACTTATTAAAAGAGCAGATGCATGCACGGCTTCCCTCCCACACTCTCCGTAACTGGTCAACAGTGCCATTACAGGTTGTAAAGAATTTGAAGAGTAAAGCATGCCTCCTATCCTAGCAACTTCTACTGGGACATCAGCACCGTGCAGTACATCCAGGACATTGACAGAGCCCAGTGATCCCTTGAGAGTCAGAGGCAAGTGGAGACACCAAACTCTTCAAGGGAAACTCATCTCTGCAGATGGGACACACGGACCAGGAGCCACATACTTAATCCTAAAGGAGCAAGCAGATGTCCTTCATTACATGTCTGAATTTACACTGTATGTAAAAAGAAGTCTGCTTTATCTTATGCTGAACCATTATGTGGAACCTCACATTATTGCTTTTGATTTCTGCACACTGTGTATCAGTGAACATGAAGTACCAGACACCTCCGCCCTCCAGCAGCACCAAAGCTCCTCCTCATCTACTACATCACAAAACTGGACTGTTTGGTGAAATCTGTACTACTGTATCTAAGGGTACATGGGACTAGGGGTGGAACCTGATAGCTGGATACCTCTGATGGTCCTAGCTCCAAGGTGACTGCTATCCTAAACTTATTCTTACAATCTATATTTGTTTTATTACTCTTCTATGATTAATTTTAGTAATTGTTTTTTGTAAAATAATCTTTCTGGTAGACAAAAAAATTTACTGGTGTAATCTGCAATTTATGGTATCTGGAGGAAAGGTCAACTGCATGTGGATCAAGGGGTGGAAGCTAGTCATCCTGACCAGAAGATCATTGTACATCGAGGAGTTAGGGATCCACAAAACAGCTGACCTGGGTTGGCCCAAGCCTCTGCTGTGCTGTACAGTGTTGCACATACAGCCTGGCCTTCAGGCCGTGCTGTGCCGCACACAGCCCCTGGCTACAGGATGAACTCAGCCAGCTAATTGTAACAGAGTCTGTCATCAGCTCCCACTCAGTACTGGTGATTACACCACCTGCATGGCCCTGCCTTTATCTAAAAGTGCAGCACTGAGTTATGTGAACATCCATTTTGTTTGGCAGTAGAAATGATGAATGCAAATGTTCTCTTGTAAGAAAATCCTATAAAAGCTCAAAAGATCACAGTACTGAGTAACCTTTCTACTGACAGGATCTGTATGGTGTGCCCCGTTGGAGACCCATCCAATGCTGAACAACTCAGTGCTCCCAGCCTCTGGAGGGATGTGAGATTATCTATACTATCCTCTTTTTTGTTACAGTGTTAGCTCCAATAAATGTAATTTTAAGTGATACTTTACAGAGTCTTAGTGCTTTTCTTACTGGAATCATAATGAACCAGCACCTCCTGGTGCTAAAACATTCAGGTGTTTTTCCAGAAGCAAGTCTGTAGTTTTAAGTCATTCAGATTAACTACAATGATAATATTACATCTTCTGCCTTTATGTGAACCAAGTACCAACTGACAAAAAATCTTCTTGGAACCTTTAATGTCACTCAGCCTGTAAAATGTTTTGTGCTCTTTTAAGGCTTTATCACTTCTCTGATCCCCTTCTAAAGGCCATCAAATAGGATGTAATTTTCAGATCATCTTCATCATTCAATCAGTGGATCAGGCACTTGCCTCCCTCTCCTCTCACTATCTGACCAATCATTCTGTCTGCTTGAAGAATGGAAGACAGTGAAAGAAAAATAATTTCTTATAGCATGTATCTCTATAAAGATGTTACTGTCATATTCTGTACATTAATTCATTATTCATGAGTGATACATTATTTATATTCCCAGACAAAGCTGACCATCTCTACCCAGATCAAAAAAGGCCTACAGACACCTGAGGAGCCCAAACACACTTGCAGGAAAGGAAGGGTGATGGAAATACCAAGTGCATCACCACTAGCAGGCAATGCAGTCGGCTTTTCACAACAGAGCCAAGATCTAGCAGGTCTTGCTCTGCACTGAAGCACAGTGGCCATTTAGCAGAGGATGCAGGGCAGCAGAGTCAACCTGTAACTATAAATGTAATTTATTTTCCTTCATAGAAAAATGTTTGTGCTTTACACACAAGTGGACTTCTTCCAGAATTTCTGTGAGGACTCCCCCAGGTTAATACCCATTCCATTTATGGATTTCAGCAAGGATTTGGCTACTGGAGTTTGGGGTGATTACGACAGTCACATTTATATTTAGACTGTGAGTATCAGATAAGCAAAGACATGCATGAAAGGTTATACACACAGTGATACAAGTGACATAGGCACCTTGATGGGTGCACAGTGATTTTCAGAGCTCCTCAGAGAACATTAGTTTTCATTTAATAAAGAATAAAACCTACTTAATGACTGTCATCAGCATTCATGGTCTCACATCCTCTGCTACTCCTTTCCAATGCACATGCACTAAGCTTGGTAAGAAGTGTCAGGAATGAATTTACAATGGGTTACTGATACTAAAGCTAAGTTCATTACATCCCTTACACAAATAAATGTTATTAATCTGGAAAAGATTTTACAGATCTGCACTTATCTCCTTACTAAAAACGTATCTGGTAATTGTGATCAATTATTTTCACAGCCTTGATTTGCCCTACCATGTTCAACATGGCTTTTTACATTTTTTTGTGAATTGAGACAGTAACAACTTTTCTTAGTTTGCACAAGGAAACACTCTAAGTATGATGAGAATTTCTCCTGTCATCATATATTGCAGAATAAAATCCTTGGAATGTATTCTTATACTTGATGACGCAAGTCTATCCAATTTCTTGCACCGTTTAGGTCAGGTCATTTACTCAGGCAATTTACAGTGGAATGGGATGTGTTCAGAGAACAGAATTTAGTTTATGACCAAAATGGCCAGCAATTGCCTGGACTGTGAAATTACCTTCAATGCTAGGGAAAAAAGTTAGTTCTTGAAAAAAAAAAAAAAAAAAAAAGACAAAATGAAATTATTTATAACTAACTACCATCAGGAAGTGACTGTTTTGAAGACTGTGATTGATGTCCTGATAGCTACAGGAATGTCTGAACAGGCATCAGCCATAAAATAGCGCAATTTTCTCTGGTGCATGCAATTAGTAGTTTTATCTTTTGTAGCTTATCCCTTCCTCCAAGAGGAAAAAAAAGCATTGAAGGTCAGTGTTGAAATGAAAATCACACATACTAATATGCTGAAAACGCTAAGGTAAACCAGACTGCAAAACTTGAACTCATTTCAAAGCAGCTCATCTCAAACTATAGGCACTGCTGGGCAGTTTATCACCTTTCCTTACTTTGACACGCTTCTCAAGTTAGTGCCACACTTCGTACCCAAGTCTCAAAGAAAGAAAACAGCGAAGCCATTCGCTCCGCTGGCTGAAGAGAAACCCGGGGATCCACCCGCACCCACCCGGCCCTGGCAGGGCCGTGCAGCCCAGCGCCGGGCCCCCCCGAGGGCGACACCTCGGGAAGGGAAAGTCGCGGGGAGGGAGAGGAGCATCCCGCGAACTGCAGCTCCGCGGCCACCCTCACGCCGTGGTCACGGTGGTATCTTTAGTGTTGTGTCCAAAACTGGGCGGGGGGGGGGCGGCGAAAACGCAGACTCTCACATTTCCGTGCTTCTTTTTCCTGATTTCCGGTTAAGGAATGAAGAAAGGCCTGAAGTTTGGGTTGTTTGTTTTTTTTTTTTTTTTTTTTTTTTTTTTCCCTTTGATTTTTATCGTAACTATTTGCTATCTGCTCTCTTCGGTCCCTTGACAAAGTCCATCAAAACCCTTCAGCGTTCAGACCCGACAAGGGGAGAGAGTAAACTCCTAATTAATTGATTAAATAAATAATTAAGCGTAAAAACCTGTTTGGGGGCGGGGCAGCGAGGGGTGACTCACACGCCCCTCGCGCCGCCAGCAGAGGCAGTTTGGGCGCTGCCGCGCGCCGTAGGGAAGTCGCCCTCGTACAGAGCGGCGGCTTTTTTTTTTTTTTTTTTTTTTTAATATTTTTCTTTTCCTTCTCCGTCGCCGCCGTGCTGCTCGGGAGCGGGCGGGGGAAATGGCGGCTGCCGCCCCCGGCGTCGCGCGGAGCCGGTTCGCGGTGGTGGGCGGAGGGATCGCGGGAGTTACCTGTGCGGAGAAGGTAACGGCTGGGGCCGCTCTGCCCGCCCCGCGCATGCGCATCCCACCCCCCCTCAACTCCCGTCCCCCCACACGCCTCGCCGGGGGGTTTCCCGCGCGGCGGCGCGTGGCGCGGCCAGGCTCCGAGGGCGCCATGTTGGCCCCGGCACGGCAGGCCCGGCCCTTGGGCCCCCGCGGCAGGCTCTGCGGCCCCGCGGCGTGAACTGTAGTTTGAGCGTGTCCGGGCCCGCGCGCAGGCGGTGGGGCCTCCCGGCCCCGTGTAACCGCGTGTGAAACCGGCCAGCGAGGCTGCGGGGACCGCTCGGGTCTTTGTGTCTGCTCAGAAACGTCGGTGCTTTCAGGGTCAACTTAAGAACTTCAGTAGAAACAGTTAATTAGATATATCTAGTAATTGCATAAATATTTTCATTTCTACGTTAATTACCTACGTAACCTGATAAGGGCACGCGACAGCTTCATAAAGGGGATTAAAACTTTGTAAATTGAGGAAGCTGGCATTGCTCTATATTGGTCTGGAGGTCAGAAACTTGAAGGAGCACTGCGTGCATTGCTCCTCATAACTGTAAGAGATTGTACCGCAACTACGGTGAAGGCTGCTGTGATATGCCCCTTTTTGTAAAAATACTCTCTATTGGATCCATGTTTGAGGCTGTACACCTGTGAAGATTGGCCAATCTCTTCAGCTTTCCATGAGCTCAAGCTCTAAAAATAAATTTGTTTCCTGGTTTCAAGGTTTTTATAATTTTTAAAGTAACAGTAACTGGAGGTAATTTTGTACCTATAATGTGGAATAAAATGGCGTGGATATTAGTTAAGTGAAGAATATTTTTTGTATTTATAAAGCAGTATAAAGACTCAGATGCATCTATTCTCTGTTGATGAAGTAATAGTATTTCTGACATTGTATAAACTACATGCAGACTAAATTACAAAAAATATTGATACTGTTCACCTTTATGGAACTAGTTTGTTTCTACTATTTATTAGTTTGAGGATTTTTTCCTTTTATTATTCATGTTTAATGTAATATGTGGGCTCCGGTACTGCAGACACTTAAATGCTATGTTAATATGAGTAATTTCTTAAAAGTCAATTAAACTATTCCCATAGTTAAGCCTCTTGTATAGCCCTTTGTGCTTGTAAGAATAAGATTTGGGTCAATATTTAATATTCCCAGAGACTTCCTGTTTTCCTTGAAGTAATTTGGAATTGTATCTAATTGCTATGATCCTGTTTCACAGCACAGTTATTTCTAATATAATTGGATTTCAGTAGTCTTTAAGTTTGCTATAAAAGGGACTAAAATTCAGTGTTTTCTTGGAAATGCTCTTTCCTGTGTTAGTGCCACAGAGTTCCAGCTTTGTTTTCTTCCAAAGTGCATAGAGTGCCACTTACTGCTGTAACTCACACCTCTTTTCTTATAGTCTTTACTTTCTCTCACCATTATTTTTTTCTTGGAAAACTCAGCTGAGATTGTTAATGTGATGACACAGACTTGCTTCTTTTTCTCATCCCTTAGAACTGCAGGAAACAGCAGTGAGTATGAATGGTCTTCTAGCATCTTTTAATTCACCAAGTCCGCTAAAAGTGGCACAGTGTGTTCTAGAAGGATTTCTGTGTTACAAATCCATAGCTGGGGGCATGCTTTAAATAAAAGAAGACAGTTGAACACAATTTCTCTCAGTGCTGGTTTTGAGCAAGTACAATTCTGTGGAACATGGTGGCAATAAACAACTTGTCCATCATATTGCATTTTGGGTATGCATTATATGATGTCTTGTGGGTCAGACTTCTCAGGCAGCTGTGTGAGAACAGTCACTGGATCAAGTCTGTCTCAAAAAAATTCAAATAGAGTTAGTTACTTTTTAAGCACATTTTGAAATATTCTGACAAAATGTCTTAAAAGCTGATGTTTCCTTAAAAGCTTGAGTTAGATTTATTTTCTCTGTCACAAAATGTTTAATGTCTTGCATAATTTCTGCCTTTCATGCTTAGATTGCAACATTTCATTCTGGATTGTGATGACTTCTGTGTTTCCATATGCATGAATAAATCTATCTGGCAGATTTCTAATTTTAGTATTTTAAAAGGTAAAGAAATGCAATAACCTTGATACTGAAAGTCTCAACCAACCTTTAAATCTCGAGGGCAGGGGTGAGCATTTGAGTGTAAGTGATGCAAAGTACATGATGTCAGTCTTAACGTTTTGGGTTACAGTGTGTATCTGATGATTCTTACATGGAATCACAGAATGGTTGGTGTTGGAAGGGACCTTAAAGACCATCCAGTTCCAACCCCCCTGCCACGGGCAGGGACACCTCCCACTAGAGCAGGTTGCTCCAAGCCCCGTCCAACCTGGCCTTGAACCCTTCCAGGGAGGGGGCAGCCACAGCTGCTCTGGGCACTCTGGGCACCCTGTGCCAGTGCCTCACCACCCTCACAGGAAAGAATTTATTTCTTCTCTCTAATCTAAATCTACTCTCAGTTTAAAACTGTTACCTTTTGTCCTGTCACTACAGGCCTAGGTAAAAGGACTCTGTCTTCTAAGGACACTTTATATAATGAAAGGGCACAATAAGGTCTCCCCAGAGCCTTCTCCAGGCTGAGCAACCCCACCTCTCTCAGCCTGTCCTCACAGGGGAGGTGCTCCAGCCCCCCAACCATTGACTGGGGCCCCGCTCTGCACCTGCTCGAACAGATCCGTGTCTGGCTTGTGCTGGGGACCGCAGAGGTGGATGCAGTAATCCAGGTGGGGTGTCTCGACCTGCTGGCCATACTTCTGTTTATGTAGCCCAGGTTACAATTGGCTTTCTGGGCTGCAAGTGAATGTTGACACCCTTATCTAATTCTTCATAAACCGGTATCTCCAAGTCCTTCTCTGCAGGGCTGCTTTCTGCAGTCTCTGCTGATCCTGTTGACTGCCCCAACCCAGGGGCAGGACTTTGCACTTGGCCTTGTTGAATTTCGTTAGGTTCACATGGGCTCACTCCTCATGGGCCTGTCAGGGCCCCTCTGGATGGCATCCCTTCCCTCTTACTAACTGACTGCCCCAGCCAGCTTGGTGTTATTTGTAAACTTGCTGAGGGTGCGTTCAGGCCTACTATCTGTCCTTAATAAAGATACTGAACGTGATAATGTGCTTTCCATAGTGTTCTGTAGTTTTTCTGAGGCTTATTAGATACAGCTGGGAACAGTTACTGCAGCACAGCATGTTACATGTCAACCTTTTTTCCTGTTTTCTGTCAGTGCAAAGCATATAGCTACAGTAAGTGTGAAACACGTTAGGGATTGAGGCTGTAAAGCCTGGATTACATTAAGTTTTACATTGCCTCATTAAATTCCTTTGTATTTGCCAATGTATGACCATGTGAATCTCCCTTAAACCAGCAACAAGGTTTCACCACTTTCACCTTCAGATTATGCTGTTAGAGCACTCCTATCTGAGGCACAGGAGTATGTGTTAGTCCCGTTACAGCTCAGTTGCTCGTGTACAATGTGAAATATACTTCTCGGTGGCTTATACAACCGTTCTGTTCACCTGTAGAATGCTGGTGATGTGGAACCCTGGGTTTTGTCTGTACCTCAGAGATGAGTGGTTTGTACTTGACAGAGCTGATTTATTTTCTGTGGCAGAGCAGTGCGCATTTAAAATTGGAACTCTTCACTTCGTCTTGGGGCCTGTAGAAGTCTTGTATAGCTTAGCAGCACTCTGAAGATGACAATCTGTTTATCAGTTTACTAAATAACATTTAAAATAGCCAATAGGAATTGGCATTTCCTCTGTCAAAACAAAATCTGTGAACAGTTAGTCACTGCTATGCAATAAAAAAATGTACATCCAGCAACTGGGTGTGTCCGGAAATCACGTGATCACAGTCTGTTCTCACAGTTGGCCTTCAGAATGCTGTGAGAATAGTCTTTTGAGTAGGCATGTATGTCATGGCTCCAGTTCCTGAAGATGTATTTGTGTGTGAATGAATTAAAATCTTGCGTCTCCAGATTCTGTTCATTTCAGTCATTATCCTTCCATAACCTTTAAGTAGTGTTTATCCAACAGGATTTTACAAGACTAAAGTAATGTAGTAACATACAACTTTCCACCAATAATTTTATTGTTTTAAAGTCAGAATCTAGTGATGATGGTATTCACTCATCATGGTTTCTGTTTCTTTACAAGCTGGCCATGGAATTCCCATCAGAAGACATTTTTTTAATGACAGCTTCTCCAGTAATAAAAGCTATAACGAATTTCAAACAGGTAAGATGGACTTAATTTTTCTTATGGGAAAACCTCTTCGTAAATTTGTACATGTACAGATTAGAACCTAATCCTGAAAATGCTTATGATTTTGAACTTTTTTTCACATTAGTGTGGCTGCAGTAGTAAGTATTACTAGGACTGATGAGATATTTTAGAGCGATTCATAATCATTAGTAGCTGGTGAATATATTCACAACATTCAAGCAAAGGTTAAACTGAGTATTTACACGGTTGAAGTGTTTTGCAAGTTTTATTTCATATTTTATATGAAGCTTTATTTCACTGCTTTGTTAATGGGTGCTCCATTTTAAGCACTGAAGTATCTTTGGAATAAATTACTTACGAAACTTAGTCTTCTAGTGGCTCTCATATACAGTAGTGTGTTTGAATTTGGGGCAGAAACAGGATTCTGACAAGTTAGAAAAAAATGGATAGCCTGCTCTGAAATTGCCTTTGGCTTTTTCTGCATCTCCAGCAGCTCGTGATTCAATGACCTCTTTCCTGCTTATTTGAAAAAGAAAATAAAATCCGTACATGAGTACAGATTTCTGGCTCGTAGATTCATTAAGCTAGTTTCTCAGAGGTACTCAGATCTGGGAAAGCACTGTTCTTTTTCCCACTCTGAGGGAACTTTAAACTCTGCTGTAGGGCATGGAAAGAGTTGGAGACTGGATCGCACAGAACTCAGGATGCAGAGCTGCCAGCCAGTAAGAAGTTAGGTTTTACTTCTCTGGGAAAGTTAAGATACTGAGAGCTGGGCTTCCACCTGACATTTATATCTGTGACTCTGAAACATGGTATCTAACAGGTGGGACATATCTCATGACAAGTAGAGACCACTCTGCAGTTTATCTGACAGCCTGGTTTTAACATAATTCTTCCTGGTACATAAATGCCTAATTCAAATCACTACAGGAGGAAAATAAAGCACAGAGAGATTTGAACAGCAGTTCTTTGCATTTAGTGGCTGTAATTGGCTATCAGTATCTCTTCGTTTTTGCACTGTGGCTTTTGTTGGGGGCTGATGGGATGCTTAGAATGTAGCTGAGAGACTGAGAGCTCTGTGTGAGACTGTTAGAGTAACACCCAGCTAAAGAATATCTTCTGAGCTTGAGAGTGCTGATAGTAGGGTCATGAGTATCCAGGAAAGACAGTTATTTACATGTTGTAGCGATGTAAAGTCTGTAATTCACACTGGCGGAAGTTTCAGTATGTGAAGAATAAGGGAGTAGCTGAACACTACTTAAAGGCAGCAGCATCTAAGTTTTGGACATGAGCGTCTTAATTTCTGTCTGAATTGCAAGCATGGTGTGGCATCTGCTTCCTAACTGTGTTCCAGAGACTGAATATTCTATAAAGTAGAAGGCCTGGAGGTTCCCATGCAGCTGCTCCCTTCCAGAAAAAAAACCCAAATCAACATACGTGAATGTTTTTGAAGTTCTGGGTTGCCTCTTCCCTGCTCCCCTTGCCCCAGTCTCTGAAATACCAGATAGTGACTATGGATGAAATGCTGAGTAAATCGTTAGAGGTGATCTTGAATCTGTTTTGCCTAAACACTTGTCTTTTACGTCCTGCTTACAAGCTGAACAACAGTAAGCACTTTTCCTGACATAAGGGCCAACTTCCTACAATGAGGGGGTTTTGAATCATTAGGATTTTGGAGAAAATGTCACCATATTTTTAAAAAATAGAATAAAAATATTTATTCTGGACAAAAGTGTTTCCATAATTCTTTAAGCTATTTTGTGCATTTTTTTTTTTTCCAAAAATGCCAAGGAAATGAAGATACTTGCATGAGAGAACATCATTGAGTTATTTTATCAAAGTTACAACAAACAGAAAAACAGGGTCTTAACACTGCATGAGTTAAGTTGAAGTGTTAACAACTGAAATTTATGGAATAAAACATTAGAGCAGCCATCAGGGTTCTCAATTTTGTTTAATCTCTAGCTTTAGAATGAAAATTCTCAGTACTACTTTGACTCTTTACTAGGAATAGGTGTGAAAAGATTGTGTATATAAAAAGGAACTTCTAGTGGTGACATGGTAATGTGTTTTGAGACAATAGGGGCTTTATGTTGTAGGATCTTTACTATAAACGAACATAGCGCATTTTGTTGTAAGATTTAGAAATAGAGATGGATAAATGATTTATATTTTTAAATACTTCTCTTCTTCCTACAGGTCTCCAAAACACTTGAGGAATTTGATGTAGAAGAGCAACCTAGTTCTCTACTAGAAAAACGATATCCCAATATTAAAGTTATACAGTCTGGAGTAAAACAATTGAAAAATGATGAACATGTAAGCATGTTTTCTCCTTTATATGGGTTTTCAAGTTATTTATAAAAAGAATAAATCTAAGAAACAGGTGAATGTTTTAGGTGTGAAATTCTGTTCAAGAACATCTTGGTTATTAAAGTGTTAAATTACCAAAATTACAAGAAAACATTTTGTAAATTTAGTTTCACTTATCACTTACACTGTTATTCAAGTAAAAATATATACAGGGGACAAAATTATAGATCAAAAATAACTTGTTCATTAAGAAACTGTATCTTCTAGATAAAAATCTTTGACACCTTAGCGATACTCCATTGAGTATCTGAAATAGCAGGGAAACCAATGAAACCAATACCATATATCAATGTCTGAAAATTTCTATAACCCTGGATCTCTGATTCCTGAATTACTGCTTGTTGCTACAGAGACCAAAATATTAATAACTTTGTAAAACAAAACAAAACAAAAAAAAACAACAACAAAAAAAACAAACAAAAAACAAAAAACCAAACCCAACAAACCTCTTGAAAGAACCAATATTTCCACCTTTTATTTCTTTGTAGCAGGAAATATGTGAAAAGTATGAGCAATGTACAGCATGTACAGATCTTTGTTACTGTCTACGTCAACTCAACATGTTATTTTTCACTTCAGCATTTATCAGAAACACATTCAGATCCCAAACTTTTTGCCCATTTAAAGTCACAGAGATATGATTCCAGTTAGATTCTGCTAATATTCTGAATCTGATTATATTTTTGTATCATTACTATAATGGTGTTTTAGTTCATGTATGTCTCTGTGGACACAAATATTCCACGTATATGGATTTGGAGGATCTTTTGCCAAAAACCTTTAAAAACCCTCATTGTGCAAAACCCCTGTAAACTCTTTACTTTCTAGTTTGGAAAACAAATAATAAAGTCATAAAATGTTAAAGTTTAAGTATTGTTTGTTGCAGAATGATGTAGCTTGTTTAGTGCCTACCCCTTTTCTTTAGCAAAGAACAGAATTTGGGGTCTTTCCAAACTATTTTAGCCTGTGCCTAGTTAAGTTAACACAGGACTACCGTTGTTGAAATTGTTGAATGAAATTGTTGAATTGTTGAATATATAGGAGTGCACAGGTCTGCATCTATTGCTGAGGGGGGAGAGGTGGGGGGGGACACACGATGAGATGGGACATTTGTCACATAGAAAACATACACTTAGCACGGTGAGTACAGAGTGCCACCAAGTGGTAATCTTTGTATTTGATCTTTGCACTCACTGTGTACACTTTGATCAGTCATATAATGTCATATACTTATGCTTCTAAGTCTGTGGTGAGTGTAATGCAAATAAATGACACAAAATCAATCACAGTATGAAGGGTTCCTCTTTAAGAAGCCAGTTAACAGTTTTCAGTATCTGCAAAATACTGTGACAATAAGGAAAAAAATGCTGATGTTCTTTTAGATGTCTCCAATTGTTTTTTCTTTTCTCTAAATTTTGAACAGAAAATTTTCACTGAAGATGGGAAAGAATATATATATGAAAAACTTTGTCTGTGTGCTGGAGCAAAGCCAAAATTAATTTTTGAAGGAAACCCGTATGTATTAGGAATCCGGGATACTGACAGTGCACAGGTAAGTGTGTTTTGGATTTACTGTTGTATAACATATTCCCACTTCTTCTGCAAAACACAAAAAATGATTGTGGAGTGAGATGGAGAAACATAAGATGATGTTTGTTACTACATATCCTTAAATAGGAACACTGTCAGTAGCAGAGAAATAGCCTTAAAATACCATTAAATAAATTTATTAGTCACTACATTTATTAGGTTTATAGATAGCTCATAGACAGTATTTCTAACATGATAATCTAGGATAAATGGTATTCTTTTACCCTCCAGGCAGAATCCAATCTGAAAATGCAAGCAGGAAGTAGGCACCAGTAGCAGCTTCCCTGAGAAGGTGTATCTGGCACACAGTACGAAGGGCTATTTCTTACAGTGAAAAGCTACTGAAGGACACTTTTCTACGTCTACTGTAGCTTCTCCTCATTGTACAGAAAAGAGTTACAGTTATAGTCAAGGATTTGTAAAAGTTTTCACATGATGAATGACTTAATAGACTAAAACTTCAGTGAGGTTTCACTGCAGCAGTCCTGTAGGATTAAAGGAGGCAAAATGAAAGTGAACGCTGCTTCTCTGTAGTAAGAACTGTAGTTCATCAAATGGAGTTCGATGTTGAGAGTAAAAAAGGAGTTACTTTTTCAAGCAAACTGGAGTCAAACTATGAAATTGTTGTTTATTTTGGATATTAAAACATAACTTGAGTTTAAAAAAAGAAAAAAAAAAGAGAAATAGAAGAAGGGAAGAAAAACCACACAAAGACAGCCCTCAATAAACTTGTCTAAAATGAAGAGCAAGACACCACCTGAGTGGCATCAGTGGTGTCTGGAACCTGTGGGGGTGTTTCAGGGAAGTATCGTCATGTGCTTATCATCTTCTGATGATCTTCTCTGTACATCCACTGTTGGCCACTGTGGGAAACAGTAGAATGGGCTGTCATTTGTCAAGACTGATGTTGAACTTTGAATGATACTGAAAATACTTGTTTCTGGTTTTTGTTGTTGTTGTTTGGGGGTTTATTTTTTTATTGTTTTATGTATTCTAATGGTGATTGGTTGCATTCACTAGTCCCCTCTGATACAATTTCAGTATCCTTCTTTGAAGGGATTAAAAGACTGCAGTTTTCTTGGCCTCTTACAGTTTGTTTTCTGATACAATTAGTCAGGTAAACTGGCAGCATGGATGAACAGATTTTCATGTAATTACAATAGTTGGTCTGATAGTCATGGTTCTTGATTGGTTTGAAAGAAAACACTTGAAGTGGTTATACTATGATCTAAAAAATACTGTCTGGGCTGTATTTTTTTATATTATTATTACTCTCACCACTAAGATGTGATTTGGAGACTTCTTTCTTTCTGAAAATTTTTTGCACAAATAAAATCAGTTCTCAGATTTGCTAAAAATTATTTTTTAAATTCCTGATTTCTGATCAGGAATTTTTAAACACCTAAATTTCTGTATCTTTGCCTTTGTAATGTTATGCAAGTTACTGTGAAAGTTATGCAAGTTGTGATAAAACCGGATTAATCACTATCAGAATGCTAGTGGTCTCTAGGATAGAGAAAAGTCTCCTGGATTCTGTTAAGGGCTCTGTTGAATTGGTTTAAACATAGTTACTTAACTGCTCCTGTCTTAATTTGAGACTTGCAAGGCTGTATCAGTAACTTCATCCCTTAATGGGGTAGAACTTCACATGTTTCATTAGCTTTTGTAACAGATTTTAGCATAAATAAGTGTGTATCATTAGTCTGGGAAAATCAAAATAAGACTAAAAGAATGAGAAAATATTGCAAAGGATATGATGATCAGTGTGAGGCAACATATGATCTAAGTTGTAACTGACTTGTTTCCTTTCTTAATGCAGGCTTTTCAGAAGAATTTGGCTCAAGCTGAGAGAATAGTAGTGGTAGGAAATGGTGGGATTGCACTTGAATTAGTGTAAGTAAATGACAGTTTTAAAGATACATATGCAAATAAAATCTTTAACAATGCAATATTAAATCTAGTGTGCATGAGTTTGGGAAAAAGTTGACTTATAAAATTGTAGTTCTTAAAGCACTTAGAAAAATTGATTAAAATATTTTTTTTTGCAGTATAGCGGTGCTTACTGTCACATAAAACGCAATAAACTTCAGAAGAAGCTTTGACACATAGACATCGAGAATATACAGCATCTTTGTGATTTGGCACCTACAGAGATTTCTGTTAAGAATATTAAATGCAATATTTAAGTTCTAAAACTTGTCTGACTTCTGAGACAGATGTTACAGTAATAAAGAGGCAGCTTATCTTGCATCCAGCCTAATTTAAGTTGATAGAGCTTTTGAAGTGTGGCTTTTGTCACAGGTAGCATACTGAACCATGTGATCCTGCAGTCTGCTAGATTACAGAACCACCTGTATTATGCAATTATATCGTTTTGTTTTGTGTTGAGCATCACTTTTTCACTTTCAGTAAACTGTCCTCTGCATGTCTCTACCTGTTCATGTTCCAGGTAGTACAAACAAGATCCAAATGCCTGTTCATAGCAGTGGGCTGTCTGGCAGAAATACACTATTTTTTTCATTGTGGGGAGCAGGAAATACTATGTCATATTATTATTATAAATTTGATCTGCCTCCCCTCACCCCCTGCCCCAGTTCAGTCAAGACTGTGCTGGTGAGAAAGTATGACCTGTCAACTTAGAAGAGACTTTTTTTTTTTTTTAATAGCTTCCTTATGTAATTATTTAGAAGCAGTAGTGGATTTTATAGGCTTAAAAGTCTT
This sequence comes from Tyto alba, assembly GCF_018691265.1. Classification (NCBI taxonomy): domain Eukaryota; kingdom Metazoa; phylum Chordata; class Aves; order Strigiformes; family Tytonidae; genus Tyto; species Tyto alba. The sequence continues at coordinate 12,017,925 of NW_024881295.1, read as the reverse complement.
GGATCCCTTATTTCTAGTTTCTGTAATGAAACCTAGCACGCTTCCAGTTGTGCTGCTAAGAGTCAGATCCTTTTCAGGTAGTCTGTCACTTTAACCATTGTTTAAATGTCCACAGGTATGAAATTGAAGGCTGTGAAGTAATATGGGCTATCAAAGACAAAGCCATTGGGAACACTTTTTTTGATGCAGGAGCAGCTGAATTTCTCATTCCAAAGCTAACTGCTGAAAAACGAGAGACTCCAATTGAATGTAAAAGAACCAAATATGCAATGGAAGGTATGGTGGTTTAGTCTCTGAACACTGCAGCAGCAGCATTTAATATTAAAGATAGCACTAAGATCAGTTAATTTAGGAGGCTGTAAATAAGATCTACCATCAATGGCATTTCCCTCTTAAAAAAAAAGGAGATATAAAACTTCATCCAGAATTTGTGTGGACACACAAGAGCATGTGAAAGTTACTTACGAACTGTAAAAGGTGTGCTTATCTTTATATCTGTGCCAACTTTACACTGAATTTTCTGTATTCCACCTGCTGAAGAACTTGTTCTATTTTCTGAAATATTTTAATGTTTTTCTGAATTATGTCAGCATTTTGTAGGATGAGCTCTCCTGTAGTAAGCTATTAGAGGACCAGTTGAAACCTCACAGAACGTTATTACAGATGCAGTGAAACTGCAGTCTTAATAACAACAGTTAACTAGAAATGCATGAATGAACATTACATAAACATATATATGACCAAAATAATAACAAAAAGAAGAGCATGGGTTTAGACTTCAGGTTGGAAGAATAAATCGTAAAAGAGCCGGCCTAAACATCACAAAATGGCACCCAGCATTCTTCATATGTATCATGATATGTTCGTGCAGTGGAGGGGACAGTGCACATTTGCTAGCAGATGGACATTAATTTAAATAGTAGAAGTGATATTAAGCAACTAAGTTTACAGTGGGTCTTAGAACCCTGGTGCTGTTGGGGTCTGTCTGGCTGTTCAGGGTCCATGCAGGCACTTAACGGTGGTATGGTTGTTTCAGAGATGAGTGAAGTAATGAAAGGCATAAAGTTGAAAGTGTTAAAAATACTGGCTTGGAGTCTGATTTGTCTGCAAATTAATGTTTTTGGGACATTATGTGCTTTTGTCTTCCCTTTTGGCAACCAGGTCATATTTCTCTTAATTGAGAATCCTTGTTCTGAATTCTGTGGGCAATGACATATGCATGCTAAATCTGATGTTCTTCATCTCTTTCCTTCAGGAAGTGAGGAAAAAGAAAGACCTATAGCAGCATCTGACAAACTGGGCAGTGCCTTAGGCCCTGACTGGCATGAGGGCTTGCATCTTAAAGGGACTAAAGAGGTATGGTCATAATCTTCCTTACACATTTGTTTAAATGTTGCTTTAAGTGGGTAAGGATGACAGAATGTGAAATGTCGTGTGCAGGATTATTAGAAAAATAAAAATAAAATGCACCTGCACTGATTCTCCTATCAGAATTAAACAGGAAAGTATGTTAACAAAAATAAAGTAATTTTCTGCTTTAGGAAGAAGGCGGCTAATTGGATCCACCGGCCTGGCTGGCTTTAGCAATTTGCTCTTCAGATTGAAGCATAATCGTTGATTTGCATATTTCTGTGGAACTGGTGTCAATCCTAGCTTTAACCAGAAGCAGTGGTACCTCTATTGGCCTGATTTTAGCTGCCATATGTATTTTTCTTATGTGAAAAATAGGACATTAGGATTTGTACAGAGGTACAGGGAAACATCAGTCTCCTGTCACAGCAGATAATGAAATGCAAAATCAGTAGTGGATATGAGCATTGTGAAGAGTTTAATGTTTGAAATAAAGTAAAAATTGTCACATTTCATAGTTTTTTAATTAGTTTTTTTATTTATTAATTTCTTAGCTGTTAGGTGTTTGCATCTGTTACATGCATTCAAAAAAAAAAAGACTTTTCAAAGATGATCAGTCACAGATTCTACAGAAATGGCTTTACCAACTAAAGGATGTTTAGCATATTTAGCAAATTAACCAGTGGTATTTTGACTGTTGAAGGCTGGGGAAATTTGCTTGTTTAGTGGAGAATAAAATCATTCAAGGTCTAAACCCACAAAATAGTTTAGAAAAACAGGTAACTTTCCAACTTCTGTCTAGAGCTCTGAGTAGGAGTGAGTAGTCGAAATGTGGGCAGATGGAACAGGACATATTTTCTCTTTCTTTTTACCTCACTTAGAACATAAACATGTTATTACAATTTAATTCATGATAGAAAAATGAAGGATTTGAAATCCTGAAAGATAGAAAAGATAAGTGTACTTCCTTCTGTTCTCACAAGTTCTGAATTCTCTTCCTGTAAATTCAGGGGAACTTGAATTTCTGTCATGCCAGAAAAAGCTAAATTGTCATGAAATTTCAAGGAATATCAGATATCTGCTGAAAAAGCAAGTAAATTGCCATTTGCTATGGTTAGAGCTGTGACAAAAAAAGGAAAAAGTGTGGGAACTCAGCTAATGTGTCATGCTTTAGGACAGGATATATGTTTGGGTTTTTTTCCAGTTTAGTAACGTTGAGTTAGGTGAAGGTATACTTGCTATTAAAAATATTCTTATTGCTAATTATGTTTACAATTTTGTTAATCTTTATTTAGTTTTCTCATAAAGTACATATTGAAATACTATGTGAAGTAAAGAAAATACATTTACAGCAAGAATTTATACAACTGCAACGGACTTCTTTGACTTTTCCTAAGGAAGAGAAAAATGTAGAACCAGATGAGGGTAAGTGTCAGAGCTGATTAGAAATAACGTGTTGAAAATAAAGTAGTGCTGGAGTACGTTTGATCTTGTTTGCTGTTCCAGAGCAAATACAGATTTGGAAGATAAATCCTTTATTTCTATAAATTAAATTGAGCTCTAGCAATTTATAGTAGTTGAATTTGATTTAGGGGCTACAGTTAAATTACTAAAAGTTATGGGTCAGACTCTTTTTTTACAAAGTTACCTAAATCCTATATGCAGAATATTACCTCCTACAGTCCAATTAATAGTGGAATTAAAACAGAAGCAAAAAAAAACCCCAAACATTTAGTATCAAAACTGAAGTAATTCTTCAAAGAAAGTATCACTTGTTTCATGAATAATTCTATCTATAAATTCCAGTGAATGAAAATTAATATTTGAAATACTATTTTAATAATCAGTTACTTCCAGCATAAGATTCTAGAAGGCCTTATTTCTGATGTTCTTTCTGCTTTTGGGGCATTTCCTGTGCATTTGTATATTTATATATAAAAGAATATTTGGCAGTTATGTACTTCAGAGAATATCCCATGGGTCTGAAGCAGTGACAGGACACAGTATTTTCCCCATACAAATGACGGCTTTGATTTAGGAAAATTCTAGAGAAAGTTAATACTAGGACTTGGAGCTAAGCCCCAATCTCGTTTTTTCTAGTTCTGAGTGAAGGTAAGAAATGTTATAGGTAACCTCTGATTATTTTTTTTTTCTTCTTTTTTTAAATTTTTGTTTTTCCCTACCTAGTCAGCTAGATATCTCAAAAGGATTTTTTTCATTTCATATCTTATTATAAAACATAATTAATAAAATAACTTACATTGGTTACATTCTCAGGGCAAAATTTTCCCTTTTTTCAGTGCTATGGCCTGTATACGTGGAGTTAACTAATGGAAAAATTTATGGATGTGATTTCATTGTCAGTGCAACCGGAGTTGTACCAAATGTTAAACCATTTCTTGATGGCAATAATGTAAGTATACTGATTTCTTTTGAAGTTGTTTTTTTAAGTAAGGTTTTTTCAGCTGGTTTATGCTTCTACTGTGACATGGAACACTGATTGCTAAAGGTTTTGAATGTTGTAGAGCATTTCAAAATAAGGCAGGTATGTTGGTATTGGAAATACCGAACATATTAAAAATTAATTTCTTTTATGTTCCTGGCTTACTATGTTGCTCCTCATATGTACCAATACACAGTCTATATAAAATATAAATTGTTAAGTTTAAGCCCATACAAAGAGAGAAAAACATTTGTATAATTGGTTAATGTGGCAACAATTTAGAATAACTTTTGTGTTGATTCTGCACCATATTCTTATCTTATAAATCTTAAGCACTTCCTTCCCGGGAGAAACTTTTACTTCCAGTGTTCATCATCTGGGAACCTGAGCTATAAAGGTGCTCATATTCATGAAGGGAAGTTACACTTTGAATCAGCATCTGAATGTGGATGATGGTTACAGAGTTCATAGCTGCCGTGTGAATTCTCAGGCCCTGAGATCTTTCTGTCTCCATGTTAGGTGCCTGGTTTAACCCCGGGCCGGCAGCTCAGCCCCACAGAGCAGCTCCCTTACTCCCCGCAGTGGGATGCAGGAAGAGAGTGGGAAGCGTTAAAAGTGAGAGAACTCGTGATTTAAGACAAAAACAATCTGGGCAAAGCAATATGAGGCACTCATTCAGTGCTTCCCATCGGCAGGGAGACGTTCAGCCATTTCCAGGAAATCGGGGCCCTCAGGCGAACGGTCGCTTAGGAAGACAAGTGCCATAATTATGGACGTCCCCCTTTCCTCCTTCTCCCGCCCCCACAGTTCTGGCTGAGCACATGGCGTGATGTGGAATATCCCTCGGGTCAGTGGGGGTCAGCTGCCCCAGCTGGGTCCCCTCCCCGCTTCTGGTGCACCCCCAGCCTTACTGCTGGCAGGGCGGTGGGGGAAGCAGAAGGGGCCTTGCCTCTGTAGGCGCTGCTCAGAAGCAAATAAAACATCCCTGTGCTACCAGCACTGTTCTCGTCACAGGTCCAAAACACAGGCCCATACAAGCTACTATGAAGAAAATTAACTCTACCCCAGGCAAAACCAGTATGTTAAGGTATTTGGTTATTTTGTGGTTCCTTCTGATTAGAAAGTAAAATGCTATCCTCTGAATAAAGCAGAAGAAAATTATGAAAACATACATCTGATGTTGAGCCATGAAATATTTCAGGGCCTATGTTATAAAGTTAGATTAGGAATTAGAAAATACCATTGCAAATACCTGGCCTTGGCAAAAATACAAAATAAACTCTTAAGACTAAGTGTCATTATAACATTTGTAGTGTGATTTGAAATTTGGCAAGGTCAGGTATTTCCCTGCCTAGGTATCAGTAATAATATTTGTAAAATCTATGCTATGTTTTAGAAATGCTGCTTAATGCTTTGTATCTTACCATGGAGGTTTTGCTGCTCTGGGTAGTCTCACATTAAATAATTTCATTCAGTATATAATGCTGTTCTAATATTTTGTTTAATACTTAGAGATGTTTTAAAGGGTATGTGAAGGTCAATTGTAAAATGCAACACTAATCTGTTCTTAAACTTGGTGAGGAAAAAAATGCAGAGATTGCTAGGAAACTCTGCTTTTGTAGGCTAATTTTGTCTTTGCTTATTTGAAGGGTTCTAGGTTTGATAAGATTCGGAAAAATTCTGAAGGGGGCAGGGTTGCATTATAATATGGAGAAGTAATACTTGATAGGTAGACAGTTGTGAAAAGTACTTCGTTAGGGCACTCTTCAGGAGATCCGTGTTCTTCCCTTGAAACTGAAGGAGTCTTGAGATTGTGAGGTTTGAACAACGTGTTTCTCTTGTAGTTACCAGTCTTTTCTAATTGATTAGGTGGGGGAGTAAAGAGCCATAAATTGTTTTCACTGAATTACCTTTTTCTCTGTTGCTACATGGCATCCAGAAGAGCATCTTGCTGGGTTCCCATAGTATTTATTCATATAATCTTATAACTTCAGATGTTTTAATTAAGCAGAATAGTGAATTTACTGACTTTTTTTTAGGAACTTGCCGTTAAAAAGTAACAAATAAGATGACTGCTTAACATGGATGAAGTTGAATTACTTAGTTTAAATTACTATCTTTCTTATTGCTGATCTGTGCAAATACTTCAGTTTGCTGTAGGTGAAGATGGAGGTCTTAAAGTAGATAAGCACATGCGCACATCCCTGCCAGATATATACGCAGCTGGCGATATCTGCACGGCGTCGTGGGAACCTAGTCCAGTGTGGCATCAGGTAAATCAAATCACACGATCATGTGCTCAGCAGCAGCCTGATCTACAAAGTAAACCACACACTGTTACACAGATGGGAGAAAGGAAAGTTTAATTGAAGCGGAAACCAGTGAACAAGCAGATAATCCTGGGTGTGTTGATGACAGATAATTTTATCCACGTGGCCGATAGCCAAGCCGTTCAGCCTTTCTGAGTACAATGGAAATACGTAGTACGCATTGATGAGAACAGAGAGTTGGTCATTGCACAGTGGTTTTAAATCTTTTTTGTATTTTTTAGATGAGACTGTGGACTCAAGCTAGGCAGATGGGATGGTATGCAGCAAAATGCATGGCAGCAGATACTTTAGGAGAATCTATTGATATGGATTTCAGCTTTGAACTATTTGCTCATGTTACAAAATTTTTCAATTACAAGGTAAATACAGTCTAATAGTCTTAAACCACTGAGTAACACATACTGTTTGCTTATATTTGCTTGCCAACACTGAGCAGATGCTTTAATATTGACAAAACAGTTTCCAATGTGTAATTTGTCTTTGTTTAGATTTTCTCCATTCATAACTAACTTTGCTAAAACTGAAGAGGGCAGAGATCTTTACAGACAGATTACAAAATTGAACTAATGACAGCTGATCTACTTTGCATCTCTGTATGTATTCAATTTCATGAAGTTTCCATTCATGGATAAATTCAACACAGCTCAGTGTGGCAACTGGTTTGTTACTGGGTTTTATGTATGATATTTCAAGGTGAAGGTTTTTAATTCTGTTGTGGGTTTGCAAGCCAGTGAAGAGGGGAGGTTCCCTAGGGACAAATATTTCCCTGTTTACATCAGTCGTTTGAAGCTCAGAACTGTTACCAGCAGAGATACTAAAAATCACTGCATGTTCTTAAGAGTGCTTTTTCTTTTTCCTTCTGCTAGGTGGTGGTTTTGGGAAAATACAATGCTCAAGGCTTGGGTTTAGACCATGAACTGATGCTGAGATGTACCAAGGGACAAGAGTATGTTAAAGTAGTGATGCAGAGTGGCCGAATGATGGGAGCTGTGCTGATTGGTGAAACGGACTTGGAAGAAACCTTTGAAAATTTAATTTTAAATCAAATGGATCTTTCAGTTTATGGTGAAGATCTCCTGAATCCAGATATTGATATAGAAGATTATTTTGATTGAACAAAACCTCATTTCAATTTTGTATGAAGTTTTGACACTGGATTACCAGAAATGAGGGATAAATGGAATGCCATACTAAGATTTTGTGTTGATTTTGTCAAAATACTGACCAGCAAATTAAATTAATCTGTGTAGAAATGCAGCAACAAAAGCAAGTGGATTAGCGTTGGCAGAGTTTCCATCTAGATTAGATAAGCATATGAGAACAGGGCTTTAACAGTCTTGAACTGTGGGCTTTGCTCTGCTGTTAAGAAAGCACTGCGTTCACTTGAATGCAAGGTAGGCTTCATGTTTTAAAAGTAAATAAAACACGTTAAATGCCATGCCTGCCTCAGAGCTCTCTTCTTCCCCAAACCATGCATAATTCATCTGCCGGGGTTACCAGAGCTGGTTTCCCCCCCCGCTAAGCCAGGGTGCTTTGATGGAATGGTGCTGCCTTACCTGCCTGCAGCTGCCTCCTCCCAGGCGTGTTCTTATGAGTGCTTTTGCCACTTGCTTTTGCTCGGGTGAATGTTTACATGGCAGCCACGCAGTGTGTTACCATCCCGATAGCTCAGACCTCTGAGTGTGTGCCATGGGTTTCCAGACTCCTGTTCCAGCAAAGGGCGGCCGCTCTGGCAGGCTGGCTCAGATTAACAGGGGAGATCTGTGCTCGTAGCTCTCACTACCCAGAAATACAGATAGCAAGATGGAGGCCTTATTTTCTCTTCCCCCCTACCCCATAAGTTTATTTCTGAAAGAAACGTATTTTGTACTCACACAAAAACTCTGAACAAAGACAGCCAGGATGCGGTGTCACCTGAGCTGCTGCTGTAGGGTGAGAGCCCTGCCCTGGTGCAGCCTGGCTGCTCTCCAGCAGGGCCCAGGTGCAGGTTGCTCCCTGGAAAGGCTTAACTCCAGCACGGGTGGGGTGGATGGTGCCTGCAGCCGTCTGGCCTGGCAGGGGCCTGGGGAGCAGGCTGCTGCCTCCAGCTCAGGGGGTGGGTGCTCCGGGCTGCCCTTCGGAACATGAGACCCAGATCCCGGTGGGAATCTCCCTAGGCAGCGGTTACAGTCACTTAATGAGAACGTTCCTGGGGACAATGTCTCTTGGCCACTTTCTGCCCTCTCCTCGCTCCCCATCATGCATATTGGTTCCAGGAAGGAATTTTTGCAGGTACTAAACTCCCAATTTGATTTGTGGTAACTAGTGATGAAATACCTACTGTTAAGTTGCAAAGGGGGGTTTAAGCTAGCTGTTTTCACTTGCAACTACGCCCCTGGCTGTATGTTTAGTTACCCAAGATGCACTTTAATAATAGTGATGCATATGTACAGGTTTGCTTCAATCAAGCTGCTCCTTTTTTAGTTCCTAGGCATAGTTTAGTGCCTAGGTGATAAAGCCCAACACTGTAAGCTATTTCATAACATCCTCTCTGTATTCCACAGTGCCATCCATGGAGAGAGGTTGTTTCATACTGGCCCATCCATGGAGAGAGGTTGTTTCATACTGGCTTTTGTTTTTGTTCTACAATTGCTACTCACAAGCTGTTGTTTATTTAGGGTCAAACAGGGACCAGTTTGCTGTACTCCACTAAATGCAAAGTTGGCAGTACATATTGAGACTTCTCCCAGAAAATCACTCTTAAATTATTTTTTAAGAAAAAACCTGTTTAATTAAATGAATTCATTCCCTTTTTGGCAAAGGTTTCAGTTAACAATGGGTAAAATACTAAGCTTTAGTCACTGACAAGATTCTACCGGAAAAATAAAGATGAAGAGCATGTTCTTAGTTATGCTTGGTTTATATTTCAGTTGGTATACATCTGACTATCTGGGGAATGGATCCAAAGTAAAACCTACCAGAACTCATGTTTTATAATGAGTTTGAATTTTCCTTACTGATCACTGGCTGCTAAGGTCTTAAATAAATAAATGAATCCAATCTAGCATTCAACCTCCTCTGTGCCTAAGCAATGCTTGAAGTCAGCAGGAGCTGTTGGGTCTTTACTTGTTTCTGGAAACACTGATGTTCAAAGGAAGTCAACAGGTACATACTACTAATTCACATACAGGTAAATAGGAGACAGAAAAATTATATAGCTAAAGATTTTCTTCAGTCCATAGAACACCTTGGGTCTGTCATGAAGAAAAAGACACCATGCCACTTAATTACACAATGCAGAAGGTAGGACTGCATGAATAAACACTGTTGATGCCTTTTAATTAACCAATTTCAGAGAATATTGATAGCAGTAGAGTCCTCAGCACAGGAGGTTTTTAAGACAGGATGCTGATGATCTTGTCTTTGGAAAAGAGTATCACTTTCCTCAAGTCGAGTTACTGCGTGTAAATGAGCCTTCCATTATTCCTTTCAGACAAGTAGTCAAATGTAAATATTAAGATGTCAATAGTGTTCTAGCAACTTCTTGAAGTGCATGTGAGAGGAGGGAGGTCACATGGGTCTAGGTTGAGATCAGTCTCCAAGGAGTTAATAAAGGCACTTTCCTGGTTACTGAATTTATCCCAGCAGCATTTTACAGTCCTGGGATTTGGGGCTCAACATACATTATCTTCTCGTTCAGAAGAAATTAGAGGGGAAATCCAGAACCCTGAGGGTCAAGGACAGGACCACTCTATTTGTAACTTCCATGTGGTTCAAAGATTCTTTTTAATACATAGTATAACCATGACCTCTGCATTTTTGAGATTAAGCACTGCTTAAAGGTGGTTGAGCATAAACAAAACCAAAGCCCAGCAGTTGGTGCTGCTCAGGAACTGACAGTGTGGGCAGAGCTGCCCTCCAGGCCTCTTCCCTCAACCCAGCTATTCTTGCTCCCAGCAGCACAAGTGGAACTGAAAGCACAGAGTTCTCAGCAGCAGCAAAAGGCCTGGTTGGTTACAAAACAAAGGATTTCAGTGGCAGCTCATGTTTTTCTGACTCATCAAGGTAACAGCTCAAGCATTCTTTTTATCAACTACCCCTTAAGTACCTAGTACACTAAGGTCTTCCCAGGTTCAGCCTCAGGTCCTGACTGTTCAAAATACAATTTTTCTGCCTTTCTAGCAAAAAAATTATGTCAGTTTCAATCTCATTTCAAACCTCAATTAAAATTCTACTGTAATTTATCAATTAACTTCCCACTACTTGTGAAACATCTTAAAAACTTCTGTTTTCTGTTCTACTCTTACTTTGTAATCCTGAGTGATCTTGATCATCTTTGTTCTCTCAACTATTATAGTTTTGACGAAGCTTGCACTGAACCTGTATATTACAGAGAAACACACTCAGCATTCACCCGGACAGGTATTTAATTGCCATCAGCCACTCAGCTGTGTGGGACAAGGGAATACAAGAACATCCGCAGCAGTAAGCACTGGCTTTCTTACCCTGACAGAACCAAGGCATGATGTGAATGGAATTGTAGGTGAGTCAAAAGAGGTTGCTCTTTAAAATGGTAGAGACACTCTACTTTAAGACACAGACAAGCAGCAATACTCTCCTACAGTTGCTTCTCTGTTCCATTTCCACAAACAACAGGAATGTGCGGAAATGGAGAGGTGGAGTAGCAAAGTTAAGGGACTAGAATTCAGAAACCTCCCAAAAATTAAACTTAATGCAGCCCACATTTAGAGCTTAAAGTATGCAACTTTCACTGCAGTCATGGTCTAATGATTATAGAGCAGAAGAATATTTCCTAGGGCAACCAGATTCTCTTCCAACTAGAATACAGATCTGTAGCTGGAATATAAGCCAATTCATCAGGGGAAAGAGGGGAAAAAAGAAGGCAGAGAAATATTTCTTGAGTGAAACTTTTTCTGTATTTCCCCAACAAAGTATAACTTCTACAAAGGGAAGAGCTGAGATCAAGAGAACTTACCTTGTTTTTAAACATAAACCTAGGTACTTCTGAAAAGCACAGAAGTGGTAATTTTCTATTTGAATAACAAGCTAGAGAAATACAGTTCTAAGAGCAACAGACTTATTTTAAAGGGATAGATACATATATTTCACAAAAACCTCTACAAGTCTGAAGTAGCACCCTGTTGAAAATCTTCTCTAAAGTACAGCAATTTGGGGGAAAGACTCTTTCTGGGTATTCAGCACTTGTGAGGTTACAGCTAGAGTGCTGGGTTAAGTTTCTTTTAAGTCCCCGTAAAAGAAACCTACTGATATACCTAACTGAGTCTAGCAGACAGCTACCAAGCTGCCTAGGTGCTCAGAGAGGAGAAGCAGAGAACTGGATTTCTTCCAGATTAAAAAAAGAAGTGAGGATGGCAGGTGGAGTGGAAGAGAGTGACTGTTGTGATCTTGCTGTTGTCTTCAGCTACCTAAAAGAAGGGCATAGCAGCCATGGGGCCAGACTTCTCAGAAGAGCACAGCAGTAGGACAAGAGGCAATAGACAAGTCGCAACACAGCAAATAAGTTAGCTCTAATGTCCTTTTTTCTTTTGTTTTGGTCATGAAAGTGGTCAAGCACTGGAACAGGTGCCGAGTGGGGTTGGGGAATCTCCATCCTTGGGGACTGCCAAAATGTAACTGGACACAGCCCTGAGCACCCTGTTCCCACTGGACCTGCTTTGCACAGGATGTTGAACTAGATGATCTCTGGAAGTCCCTTCCAGCCTGCGTGATTCTGCAAAAGTGTTACTACATAGTATACTTCCAAGAGAGTTAAAAAGGCAACATGGTAATTGTTTACATTTTGTAGTCATTGCTGTATTGCAAGATATTAAAGACCAGTTATTTTGATATGAAGCATCTTTCCCTTGACTACTAGACTCTTTCTAGATTCAAGGGTTTTAAAGACATTTGATTCCCTGTTTGGTTTTTATTAAAAAAATGCACAAAACCCCCATTACTAACACACAAACTGAACTTACACACTGTATTGTCCATGGAGAAGCAAACATGATTAGATCCTAAATGTAGTCTGTGAAACTCAATCAAGAACTACTGGTTGGTCATCTCCGCCTGCCTGAAGCTTAAACTTCTTTGCTTTTACGTCAGAACCACAGTTACGCCGTTTATTTTCATGTGACTTTTTCATCACTGAATCTTGGACAGTCTTTGAAATAGTCTGAGCATTTTCTCTGCTTCCTTTCGAATTTGAAGGTTGAGATGTTTTGTCCTGTAAGTTATAAACAAGTCTATTAAAATTCTAATATTGTTTTCCTTTTTTTATGTTCCCACACAAGAGTGAAGATAGTAGGTCTATTTTAAATCCTCTTGATTGCATTACTATGAAAAAGATATCGAGCATGTACCAAACTATTAAAATAAACGATCACGGAAAAGGTATCTGTATAGCAAGTCAGTACAGATATAAATACCTTGTGAACACTTTTCTTGTTTGTTATCCCTTCTACAGTTATGACGTGTGCCTCATTTTTCAGTAGACCTGCTCTTGGTCCTATCTTCAGGTAGGATATTGTAGCGAATGCTGTGAAGCTGAAGTCTTCCCTGCATAAATTAAATCAGTGTTATAAAGGAAGGTTGGAAACAAAGGCAGGCTAGACCATGCAGGGGGAAAATCGGACACATTAATCCTTCTGATGATGTTTCAAACAGTAGCTTGATTCTGCTTTATCCTGGTCAACACTTCAACTGAACATAATTCAGTTTGTGGACCTTTGCACACACCCACACACGCACATCAATCTGTTGGAATACATGGAGAAAATGAGGAAAAAAAAAAGATGTAGTAAGTCATGCGTTCACCCTCTTAAGAGTATAAGAAGTCAGCTGTAGAAACAGATGCCAAAAAATTTTAAAACAAAAATAAAGGGATTAAATATTTGATTTGTACATATTCTTGGATCTTCCAAAATAATATGAAAAGACAAAACACATACCTCACAGATAGCCAGCTTACAAAAGAAGCACTGCTGTTATTTTCACTATACTTTCTTAAAATTTCCGACTACCACTTTCCACATTAGCTGGCCTGTCCTGACCTAGACTTCATCTGGGCAATCCTATTTGCTTTGCTTATCCATGGAATGTAAATGAGACTATTTCTCCAAAATGAAGCCTGCTGCAGATTTAAAGGTTCAACCTGAATACAGAAGACCCCAGCTTTTTAAATTTGAAAGAGATACAGCATTCCAAATGTTCCTCCAACTTCTGTTTTACCATTTTGAAGTAGAAATATGGTATCTTTTGAGTTTTTTTTTTTAAATACATTAAATGCATCTGAAATAAAGGCTCAAAATGAGACTACAGAATGTATCCACATTAATACTACACAGAAATAACACATGACTAAAGAAAAGTGACTACTGGATATAAAAAAAAATAAATAAGTAGTCATCTTACATACTTCAGATACTGCTGCAGCAGTAAATGGGCAATAATTCTCTCCAGTTCCTCTCGTGGGTGCTTTGGTGGAGTAACTTCAGTCACTCTGAATTTTGATATACCTTTCCCAGACCAGGCATCAATTAATTTCAGTGGGGTGAGTTTCTCACTCATATTTTCAGCTTGCTCAAGTATCTTGATTAGATCCCTGCAGTATCCTGTTATATCCATTTTCTCACATGCTACAAAAGTGAAGTAATATTTAAACAACGTATTATTTACAGTTATTTACATAGTATCCTTATAAACATACATATGTACTTTTATATATTTACAGAGATATATATTTATAAACATATATCTATATGCCATATAACAGCAATGCTTTTTGTGTTCTGTTTTTAAAGTATAACTTAAGAAATAAAGCTGTAAATTTCCCTTTGTCAAATTAGGATGTATTCATACTCAGGTTTACACTTATCTTTCTACTTCATTATTAAAACTCCAATCCTGCAAACATTTTAACATATATTTAACATTACAAACCACATAAATTATTTCAAAGAAGCATTTATAAAGCATAAAATTTGTAAGGTAGCTACTGTGTTACTCTGCAGCTGGTTTCCTTCTCCTCACCCATATTATTTATTATGGAAAGATTAAAGAGCAGAGACAAATTGAAGAATATAAATCTGACAATTCTTCTCTCAAGACACTTACAGACAAAATGAGGCAGAAAAAAAAGTATTAATTTCATTATACAAATTAGCCTCATCATGAATAATTATTCTGAGCACTAACGCATCCATGTAGTATATAATGATCATGCTTCTGATGCATGATCAATCACGGCACAGAATTACCTCAACTGCCTCCTCCAATACTGAGAATTAAGTACTGAAAAACTAGTAGTACTGCTAGCTTTCCTCAGACCTTGATTATATATCAAAAGGCCCTGAGGGTATACCGGCAGTAAACAGGATATATTACAACTATATTTCATCACATAGCTCCTCGAAGTCTTGGGTATAAGCCAGCTCTACACTCTCTCTCAACCTCAGATCCCAATATAAAATTCAATTAAGCCCCATTTCCAACTAGAAGTTAACAAGACATTGTTACTTGCATGCTTTTGCCAAACAGTTTTATTATGTAGATATAATTAACTGTATGAAGAAAAAAAATATATTTAATACCTTTGTTTTGTCTATGTTATTTCCCTGCATTTTGGGGGGGACAAAGTCTAGTTATGAGAACAGTTTTGAATACAGAGTTTTTCCTAAGTTTTTCAAGTGCTGACCATTACATTATCCAAATGTTTTGCAGCAGATATGTGGTATGAGGAGATAGTATTTTCCACCTATTACAAGAATTTGCCTGGTCCTCAAAGAAATTTTAGGTGGTTTTGTGTGGCCAGTGAGAGATGCTCAGGACCAACTTTTTCTCAGCACTGTTCAGAGCTTTCTAGCTTTACATGGGGTTTCCTGTGTCTAAACTACAGCTCTCGCTTAATAAGTGCAGCAACAGATACTTTGGGCATCTGCAGACTTCCAGCTTTCTGGATGAGCACCAAAAATGACAGTCAAAGCACGCAACGATCGCCCATGAAAGTGTAGTAAAAGCCAGCTACCCAACAGCACCCAGGATGTTTCTGGGCAAAGCAGCAAAAGAACTTATGTCCCAGAACCACATTCTACTGAAACCATCCTCCTTTACCATGCAGCAGGCCTTGGTTCAGCTTGTCTCCCAAGTTCCCTCTACTTCTGGCCCATATACCTTCCCTCTTACGATCCCAACTTTCTTCCAAAGGAAAAGCACACACTAGACATTGTGCTGTTAGGGCTAACACAGCAAAAACCTGAATTAGTGTGCTCAGTTGCTGGACACAACTGTCATGAACAGTCCTGACACAGGTATATCTCCTGAACACACACCACTGAAATCCTCAGAGATTTTACCAAGCAACTTGTAAGAGGACATATGCAAACTGTGCCTTCTTAGTGCCTAAGTGTGAACAGCTTGGCATGCAGAGAGCAAGAGGCTCCTTTTCAAAATAAGGTTTTCACACCCAAACAAATCCTGACACATACCAGAATCTTTAAAACAGGTAAGCCAATCTCACCCTTGTCCCAGCTTCACTTTTGGAAACAGATGAGCAGCTGAGCCTGAACGATACCAAAGTGTTTGGTCTCAGGCAAAAAGCCAAACTAGGAAGTATCCTGCTGAACACCCTGAGCTTGGCAATGTTAAGCCACTGAAAACTGCTGTTCATTACAAAATTTGTGCCTTGGAAACAGGCAGCATTACAAGAACACTTTACAGAAGTTGCTCACAGTTTGTCTAAACTAGGTATTTCTTTAAGCCAATCTTCTCCACGTTCTCGGTCCTTGGTTAAAAAAACAATTTACTCACAGTTCTCTCTACAGCAGTTATCACACATTCTGTTGCAGTTTGCAGAATCCCATACTTCATCAAAATGATGGGCTATGAGGACCCGGCGACACCTGAAAGAACAGAGAGCAAAGAGGGACTATAGAACCTAAGTGCATACGCCTGTGTAATAAATCATGACAGTGGCAAAAATAAGGTCCCTTGGGTCAGCTTGTACCTCGAAACAAGCATGAAGAATTATCTCAGGAAAAAATCAGAAAGCAAGTACTACAATACAGTATTCCCTGTCAGTTATGCTAACAGAAATAACTAGTAGCTTTTAGTAATACTAACCAGCACTGTAGGAACGGTTTGGCTAAAGCAAAAAAGTAAGTATAACCTGCAATTTCAATAGAATGAAAAAAATCAAACAGGATATGAATTAATTCTTAGATCAAGGCCAAGAGAGGCTATACTGAATGCATGAGTTGTCCACAACAGATACAAGTGTTTCCCATGAAGTATTCCAAATAGCTCCATGCAGCAGATGAAGCATTAAACACATGTAGATTTCTGTATGACCATTAAACACTGGTACTTTACAGTAAAAACCAAAGCATTCCAGTTTTTGCTCTGAATGGGATTTGAAATCCAAACAGCGTTTGTTGAGATACTTCACCTCAACATAACTGCTTCCATAACTTTATCCCGAAGCTGGCAAGTAACACACCAACATTCAGTTATGTGCAAGAGTACACGTACTGAGCAGTCAAACCACAAACTCCAAACTCAAGACTGTTACAATAGTAGTGCTTCTACAGTGTGGTGGGTTTTTTTGTTTTGTTGTTTTTGTGGGTGGGTTGGTATTATGGTAGGTTATTTTTTTTTTTAAATACCCTCTAAAAAAACCCAACAAAATTAGCCTATTTAAAAGCTAAGCAACCAAGCCACCACAGTAACTTACTTGTTTGTATTCTGGCAGTAAGACACCATATCATACAGCTTCTCTTGCCCTACATTTTCCATCACTACCATTGAGCTGATTCTGAATATATCTCCAAAACCATAATACAAAATGCAGTCAGCTTTTTGGTCATCTCTACCTGCAATGCATTAAAATTAACAAAAAATTTTGAAGAGATTTTAAGCATAGCATTTTCTGGTACAAATTCCACTCTTATCTGCATGGGCTTCTGCAGCATCTATGTAGAGAGTGTATGACTGATATAGTATCAAGCATAACCATATTAGCTGATAGAACACAGCATGATACAAATAGAAATAAAATAATTTAGAACAGTCTTCTAGTACAGCATCAAGCAAACTGAGAACACTACAAAACTTATTTTGACTCTTTACCAACAAAAATAAAAGATTGGTATCATATAGAAAGTCAGTGAAATCACTATTTTCTCACCCTAACACCTCTTGGAAAATCCTAGCCAAATACAGCTCAAAGCATAATTCTTACTAGATTAAAAAATACTGTGAACTTCAAATACCTTATCAGGTATTAATGGTAATAAATAAGGAGAGAATTAGGTATGATTTAACAAAATATTTCATTTAAAACCAACTGTGACTTCTATAGCTGAGCTTTCTTCATCTCTCTCTTCCCATTGCCCACCTTTCCCAATTATGTGCTGCTGTACACAAGATCCAGAAAGCAGAAATGGCCTAAAAACTTCTTAAAATGTTTAAGTTTTAACATAAGAGAAAGGAACTACTTCACTTGGATGGGCAAGTGGAGGAAAGAGGAATGTTTCATAACCTAAGTAGTATGTTCAGAAAAATGAGTAGCAGTACTTAATTCCTCCCCAGAAGAATCTCATTTAAATAGAGATATGAAAAAGAAACACAAAAGCTTGCTTTAATGATCCCGAGTTGATAAGCATTATGAAACAACTATTTCAGCACCTATATGGCCCTTGTCTCACAACTTCAATATTTATATTTCCTGTTACCTCCAGCACTATCTAGAAGTAACCTCGTTCTAGTGTAAGCAGACAGAAGCTCTCACAAACTTCGATGACTGCTGTGTTTCTTAAGGCAGCATTAAGTCCAATTTTTATCACACAGGCATAGTTAAAATTTCAAACAGCTGCCACTCAAGGTCCTTAAAAAGCTCTCCTCCACACAGATTCAAATCTGTCTTTGAAAAAGTAATATATAAGGTCAAAAACCAAACCAAAACACCACAAAAACTTTTTTTTTAGCCACAACAGCTATTTGGTGCTACTATACATTCATCAATCCTTAATAGTCTCCTGCTCCAGACACTCCAATCTACTTGTATTTCTGTGGCCACTGAAATTCATACAGCAACTAGTCATCACCCAGAGACAATCTGAGCAAATCACACACCTCAGTTGCTATGCAAAGGAAAAAAAAAAAATTCTGTAACATACATCTGATCAGTCAATGTCATATTATGAAATTATTCTGGTAAGCCACAGATATCTCAAAAATCAAGTAATTAAAAAAATGCTAAGTAAAAGGCTAGGCAACCAGTTGTTCTTTGCTACACTGCAGTACAGAAGACTGAGATTATTAATATAGTTTATATTCGCTTTAAAGCCTCTTTACAGAGGCAGAGTGGCATTATACACTCTGGAACCTGTCTCAAAGACAAGACACAACACAAATGGCTGAAATCAGATAACAGATATATATAGTAAACTTTGCAAAAGCCATTTCCTACAATACCTGCACGTCCACTTTCTTGGTAGTAGTTCTCCATGGATTTGCTCATAGAATGGTGAATTACAAACCTCACATCAGATTTATCAATTCCCATGCCAAAAGCAACAGTTGCCACTACAACCTGAAAAAACATTAAGAAACCATCAAGGTACTAAAACACAATTTGTTTAAATGAGACATAAGCCTATGAAAAGTATTCACTTAACCTGGATTTGATTTGCTGCCCATCCTTTATGAACTTTGGTCTTATATTTAGCATCCATATTCGCATGGTAAGTACCTGCCTTGATTCCCAGTTTCTGCAAACTCACAGTAACTTGCTCAGAATCCTTCTGAGAAAAACAGTAAATAATTCCTGCACAAAAGTGAAAGATGCCTTACTGTAATGTCTTAAACCCCAAACAATCTCCAATATTTAAAAACAACTTTCAAAGTTTTATTAACTTTAAAATAAGTAAATAAAAAACAGTAAACAACCTTTGTGCCTATTCAGTCTGTAGTATTGGTAGCCATGAAGGGAACTTCAATTATCAGCTTTGACTTGTAGGCTAAAGAAGAAATATGGTGCCAATCCACATAAACATGGAAGTATTCTATTAATGTTCAAGGATGACAGTGGTTATTAATGCTCATGTAAAGGGGTGCTGTTCCTTATGACATCTCACCTGAGGTTTCAGACAAATCTGCTTTTTGTCATTAGTCAGTCTGGGCTAAATCAAGGATCACACACAAAGTCATGCATTTTCTCATCATCTTAGCACTTTGTACTCGGGGAGCTGCTCATCACAGCCACAGAGTTCCACAGCAGGGACAGGGACAGGCTGCTGCTCTGGAAAATTAGGTTCTGTTGCCTTTGTAATACAGCTCTCCTCTTTATTTGCACTACATAATTTACTGATTACACAAAATCCTACTTTTACAGTTCTGCTTTCATCACAAAAGTGCAATTTAGCCCATCACACACCCATTCTGGGCACTGAATAATACAGGAATCTTATGATCAAGTATGAAAAAGAAGTGTTCAAGACAGTAAGTACCCTGACACATAGATACTAAATGACACAAAGGTGATTTAAGAACATATAGATAACCATTTTTGAGCTTTGTTTTTACAACCTTAAAAACTGCTATTATTCTTATCTAAGTAAACATTGTTCTATATACATATGTATTTCAGTATTTGTATTTCAATATACACTTCTGTATTTCATTGTTCTATATACATTGTATTTCAAAACTTCAGAAGATACGTAAACTGTACAGACATTTAAACACTAGTGAATGAAAAGAGTAATTATTCAAAGTACAGATCTTGTTGAACTTAATTTTTTCTAATGCTGGATGTTTATGTATGTTTACTGTATGGTGAAGGTAGAATTTCTCTACACATATCAGAATCACTTGAAAACATCCCTGTAATGTTGAAGATTATAAAAAAATAACATGCTCTTTCACCTCCCCTCTCCCATCCTCCCCCCCCAACTTTTTACCTGAGAGACCTTTGTATCTTCCATTAATGGTCTTAACTATGTCCTCAATGAAATCATCATTATTTGAAGGCTTATGTCGAACCTCAAAAATATAATAAACACATGCCAGGAAGTTCTTCAAATGGGCAGGCAATGTCAATCAATCCTATTATCCTATTTCTTCCAATATAATAAACACAACTATTCTGCCATTTAGCCAAAATTACTAGATTCTCTTTGTGTAGTCTGTTTACATCTCAAAAGTCCATAGAAAAAAAAAGCACACAAGTTTTTCCATGAAGAACAATAAAAGAAGTTGTGGTCAAACTGAAAATACATTACAACACAATAATTCACAACTTTTTGCAACCCTATGACAAATCCAATAATTTGAAGCAGTGAGCCTGTTACCTACCTGTCCCCTGTACACACTCCTATCTGCTAAGCCTTGTTCACAAAGACAGAGCAGCCTTTGCAGATGACAGTAAATTCAGCAAGACAAAGTCATGAAAGTATACCATCATTCAGTCAAAAAGCTGTTTATTATTAAAATGTATAATTGCAAATCTATTCTAACATTCATCAAGTGTAACTTACAAATGAGAATATGACTGCGATGCAGTCAAACAGGTAACAGGACATACCTCATAGTAAAGATTGGGCCGGTTGAAAGATGCAGTAAAGGTAATACACTTTTGAACATGTAAAATTTTCTGAGCATCCTTTAGAACATGATTTGTAGCAGTTGCTGTCAATCCAATCAAGGAAACATTGGGAAACTGTCTTTTCAAGATACCAAGAGACTTGTAGTCTAAGCAAGAATACAAAAAGGGGAAAAAGAAAGATTTCTCATACCACAGATGCAAAGTTAAATAGGATATTAATGTAGATAGCATTCAATGGGGTAATACTGCAATAAATGCTATTACTGACCAATTTGCCACAGAACTAATTTATCCATCCAAATGAAGTAATAAAAAGGTTGCACTTGTCAAAAGAGGTTATTTCTCTTCTAATTGAATTTTAGAAAAGCAGCCATGAATCAGAAGGCAAAACATATTGAAACAGAAGTTCTTAAAAAGTTAGAAAAATATGAGTGGCACTGTATTAACCAACATTCAGGTTTATTTTACAGGTCTGCTTTAATAAACAGCTTTTCAGAAAGCATAGCTTTGCTAATAAGCATTTTAGAACTTGGCTACGTAGACCAGACTGTACTAAGGAAAGATTTTAAAGGCTCAGTGCTGACAATCACTTGCTGCCTTAGAACAGAAATGCAGCCACAGGCACATACCCAAATACCACATTGCCTGTTTAACTGCTGTGGCTCTTTGCTCAGACACCACTTTTTAAACAAAACTGCAAAGGTTGACTTTACAGTTACTATTGCTTCAAATCGGGTTTTCTTTCAAAGGCAAAGAAACAGTAACCAGTAAGTAACAGTCCTCCACAACTAACAAGATTGGAAACAAACTGAAGCACAATTTCCCTGCAAGTCAAGGGCAATTGTTTCAACTTGCTTTAGAAGTGATGCAAACATATCTCATCAATTTACAAAACGCTCTACCCCTGTCACCCAGTGTTAGGGAGTGGTGTGCAGAATGACACTTTTTCATGTAGCGGTAGATTAAGAGATGACTGTATCGTTCATATTGAAAATGGCAGTCAAAAATACTCGTTTTATTAAGCTCCAGTTAAAGTAAACTGATTTAGGAGTTTTTCAGAATACTGACAGTAAAATCACCATTGAAATCACCCCCCATTTGCATGAACTTTGCTCCTGGACAAGGATGTAGTTATTTGTGAATTAAATTTAAAGTCTTTGAGCTATCACTGGTACTTGCCATACACTAAGTATTTACTTAACATATGAAGAAAGCACAGGGCTTTATTTCAGGCCTAACTCAGTATTTATTGACGCCTGAATAACACTGAAAAATGGATTTCTAATGAGCATACCAGGCCTGAAGTCATGGCCCCACTGGCTACAGCAATGGACCTCATCTACAGCAATGCGAGCAAGACACCCTGCTTGATAAGCTTTCTCTAGCTTTGACATGAACATTTTGCTTTTTGCAATCTTCTCCGGGGTCACATAAATGAGCTTCAGTTGCGAATTTCTGTTTAGCATTTCAGTATGAACCCATTTCACATGTTCCTGTTCAAAACAAAAGGAGAAATCAGGGGCCAACAAACTAAGACAACACATTGCTTAGTGCTAAGGTTCTTAGGAAGTTATTAACAGTTCATAAATGGTAATTAACAGAAACTGATAAACTGTTACACAGTATTTACGACTACTACAAGACTTTGCAGAAGATTATATATAAAATGTTAATTTTAGTACTTGGAAAAACTGTCACAGAACTGTGAAAAAGCAAAATATCGAGTATTTGCCTTTGCTTCATCATGTGCTATCAGTATTTTCCCAGTAAACTGCAATGTATCAAACATGCCTGTGGTACTATAAGTGTAAAATATATATTTTTTTTTTTTTATTTTTTTTACACACAACTGTAGTCTTTATTACTAAGTTTTCAAAGTTCTCTACCTCAAAGGAGGCTCCAAGTTCAGCACATTGCCTCAAGATACTAACATCAAATCCAGTGTCACCTGCAAGTTAATGACCACGGCCTCCTGGTAAGCAGGAAAATATATTTCACTGTAAAAAGCAACTGACTAAAAACAGACTGGGAAATAATTTGCTTCTTGGCCTCTGGACCAAACAGCTTACCATCCTAAAATAAGATAAATAATATATGTAAAATCCTGCACTGTTCAACATGTTACTAGTGGACAAAAATTACCTTCTCCAATCTTTTAAGTCTAGACACCAAGTAAAAATCTACAACACACACACACACCAGCCAAAGGTACTTCACTTCCTCTAAACAGCCCCATAAAAGGTATTGGTTTACATGTGTTCTTGTCATTAAAACAAGAATGCAAGATACTTATTCACATTATCAATATCACAGCATGTAGCTGGCAAGATACTGTTAATAGAATGGTGTTAGCTGATAAAACTACACCATTCATTCAATATTTATGAATAACATACAGAGGCAAGATGCCAGCACATACACCACAAACCCCACGAAGATTTGGCAGTTAAACATACCTTACTGCTTGAGGCATTTAATAAAGTTGCAGAAATACCAAGCTGTTCCAAAACCATGAGCTGATCTTCCATAAGTGATATCAAAGGACATATCACGAGCGTGAAACCTGTAACAACCAATCTTTGTGCAAACTCAACAGTTCAGATGTCATCAGCCTTGTTCTGAAGGAACTGTCAAATGTGAGCTTAAGCTTTATACACAGTAGCAGATTCCCTTCCTAGATAGCTGATAAGTGAGTGCTAGGTCACATAGGGATACTTCTCGTCAATGGCCTGTGACACATACCTTCTCTTACAATCTAGACCACAAACAACTGAGCTGCAACAAATAGTATAAGAACTAATATACAGAACAAATAAAGTTGGATTCACATCTGTGTCATGAGGTGCTAATTTACCACACAACTAAGCAATGCTAGGTATTGGTAAATTTGGTCTTTGCAACTAAGTAAACCTCCATGCAATTTGATGGGCTATTTTTCCAAAAAAAGCTTAAGGACTAAAACTGGATACTTATTTGGAAAAATTTATACACGAAGTCTCTTCCAAATAACCTGAAGCTAAAACTTCAGAATGGAACAGACAAATAACACATATCCATACTTTAATAACTTACAGTCTATGTATTGAATTAAAAGAGAAAAAAAAGAAAGAAAAAAAATAGTGACAAACTTTTTAAAAGTTCTTTCAGTGTTTAATAACATATTGAAAGGAGCCTACATAAATTATTTAAATCTAGATCACATGTTTCTAGTAAATCTTTCTCTCCTATCTTTGCTCTTTTTTCCCCATACTGTGATATTAGACACTAATATAATGTTCATTCTCCAAATAACCATAAAAGGGAGAAAATAAATCCAGTTGTTTATAGGAGACCTTTTCTTCCCTTACCATCAGAACAGACAGCTGGTAACTGATAGCAAAGGCTCTTTCCACCACCTGTAGGCATGACAAGAAATATATCCTCTCCCGCCATCGCAGCATTTACTGTTTCAAGTTGCAAGGCCCTAAACTTCTGGAGTTTAAACTTGCCCTGCAGTGCAGTTTTTATCTTCTCATACCATGGAAAATCTGTTAAGGGGAAAAAAAAAAAGCAAACATGTTTCATAACCAAGTTAAAAAAGAAAAAAAGAAGGAAGGGCAATTTACACATACAATAACTAAATCTGGAAGCAACACAATTTTAGAGCTGGGAAAGTGTTCAAAGATTCAATAAGGGCACACAAAAAGCTACAAACAACCCGAGTCTTTATAAACTAATTTCCAAAGTGGACCTTTGAAAACACTAGGAAATGTAAACACAGTCTACCTCCAGACTAAAGGCTCTCATTGCACATAAATGTGAACTAATGCTAAAAACTCACAGGCAGATGAAGAGCTTCAAAGTGCTAATGATCAAGTTAACTGAATGGTCCAAAATGAAATGAAAAGGAGAATCCCAACCAGTCACTGAGCCCTATAATAGTCTCATTACTAAGTTGCCCAAATGCTTCCCTCACACAAATACATTGTTTACAAATACTATAATGAAGGCAAGGCTACTATTTTTTCCATATATTCCAGAGATAATAAGCTTTTATTAAAATAAAAAGGAAGGGGAGGAGGAAGGGGAAGTTTAATCTTCCTTAAAATAATCACCGCAACATGCTTATAATAGCTTTTTCTTTTATTCAATAAAGAGCTAAAGACTGCATCATTTAAAGAGATAATACTGTAAAAACTCAAATTTCAGATGCATCAGGAAGTATATTAACCATTTTCGTATTATTAAAATGAGAACGCAGAAAAACTGTGGGAACTCCAGGCTACACCTCATACAATGCAAGAATTAACTTTGGGACTTAAGGTGACATTGCTTTCTAATTTACAGAGATCACAGCCAAGATCCAAAGCTGTCTGAAACCAAAAAAAGCCACCCACTAGCTTCAATGAGTTTTATACTGGGACCAAATTTAGCTACTGCTCTTATTCAACAAGTATACAGCATCTGATTGCAAAGATGTTACTTTTCAAAGCACAGGAAGAGAGAATTAGGCACAAAGTCACCCAAAAACAAATTGATTTGTTCAATAGCATGAATTTGCGATTATGCATAGTAAGAGTACTGATATTTTATAATACTTTTCTGAAACACAGACAAATATAGATTAGACTACAAAATTAATTTCATTTTTCAAAAAGCCAAAAAAGACAAGACATACAGGCAGAAACTAACAATGCATCTCCAAATTGCAAGTGAAGTAAAGGAGGAGGGGGAAAAAAAAATAATAAAAATATCTGAATTTAATTTGGCTAGTCATAACATGATCAAGACCCACCAACTATCCAGGACTTCTCTTAGTGTTTAACTTGAAAGACAGCATTTCCAAAAGAACAGCAGCCCTCACTCCACCACGGGGCACTTGCCACTTGGACTAACTCTACTGTACTAATGTATTCCATGTTACTTTTGGCAGTCAGCATCCATCTAATTTGCATAATATGTTAAAATGGTGGGGCTACATAATCCACAGCAGACATAGCCAATGTCCTACCCACTCAAGCAAGAAGAAACACAAAGACAGTGTGAAGTAACTTTGAGAGTGCAAGACTACTATTATCAAATCCTGAAAATACACAGTGTAATTATTTCTAGAACATAAACGAACAGGAAACGTGAATATTGCAATCTATCCAGATTTACTCTGGGATTTTTATATCAAATCAAATAAATTTGTAACTTTTCAACAAGAAAAGAATAGAAGTAGTTGTAACAGGCCATTCTTGTGATAACTCTGCCCTGAAGAGCTCCAATTAGTATTTAGGAGTGCCCAGGGAGCAAAGTACAAACATTACCCTGTGTAATTAGGATGGCAGGTCACCAGCTGAACAAAATTAAATAGGAAAATATCATTATCCAATTAAAACTCTATATGATCACATTCTCCCATTACTGAATTAGTTTACTTCTATGTTAGAATATTTGAATTTGTCTGCAAACCTTTTTTGTTCCATGCTTCAGCTGAGGTTTCGGTGTCTTTACTTCCACCTGCCTCCGAGTCTCCCGAGGACTGCTTTATCAGACTTTTTACCCTCATCTTCTTTTGAATGAGTTCCTGCTGTTTATCCACAAGCTCTTGAATCTGCATCTCCACTGCCTGCAGCTCATTTTCAATAGAAACCAGTACCTCCTCTAGCACTGAAGGGAAAAGCAGGGTGAAGGCAGAATAGAAACTACAGTAAATTGCTAATCCCAGTTTTAAAGGATACTTTATTTCATCTGTTGATTGAGAACAATAAAAATTAAACACAAGCCAAAAGGATCTAGAGAAACAAACAGGCCCACTGGTAAGATAACAGCACCTAATATTGTATATGCCATATGAAAATACCTCGCAATTCTTAACATATTTCTTATGTTAGTAGGTCATATACACACAGGTATACTGTAAATTGCCATCTCCAATACGGCGTATGAGAAATATGCAACACTATCATTGCCTGCATTAATAGAGAAAATAATGTATCACAACCCAGTTTCTCGAAAGCAGTGCCTTTCCACAGAAACACTTGAAATTATTTTCTTTTCTACAGATGCGTGTTAAGCAGTGAAAAGCATATTTTATCTGCCCTGACATTAAATCTCCAAGTGTTACAATGAAGACAATGAGCACTCCAGCCAATTCCAAGGTGAGCACAACATTAGAACATCTTTAATAGAAAGCATTTACGTGTGAGAGTCAACATTAACTTCAGCAAGTAAAGCTCTTCTGAAGATGGAAAGAAGGACATTAGCAAAACACTACATTCCATGCACCCAGATCTCCCTCCTACGCAGAACCAGATGATCTGAATATCCAGGTTTGAACACAGAACACAAAAGCTTTTGGGAACATAAGACATTCTTCAATTCCAAAAAAATCTGAAGCAATTATTCCCCAGAAGCCTGGGTTACATAAGTGAACCTTTGGCGGGAATTTGCCTCTTTACATCCTAATATTCATCTGTGTGAACTACAGACTATGTTCTGGAACCCAATTCCCAGAGTTTAAGAGAATAATTAATACGTACTTCAGCATGCCAAGCGTGTACCAGTATTTTAGAGCCAGGTCAGAAAAGCATAAGAGGAAATGTTTTCCTCTGCCCCACAAAGTAACAGATTTTTGTCCAAGCATAGCAGATACAGTAATCTGCTTATGGAACAAAAATGTATGATACGGAAAAAGATAATCCTCCTTACAAACGGCATAAAATGGGAACATTTGTCTTCCTAAATGTCCACTGTTACTCAGCAGAAAAGAGTTGAAATACAAATCGTATTTTCAAAATAATGAAAACTAAGTAATTTCCTTGACTAACCTGTTTTTGGTTTAGCTTTTATCTAAGAAACATAACTTTATCCACTAAAAGGACCTTTTCTTCCAATCCGAAGTATAACATAGACCCCACAAACTTTTCTGCATAAATTAAATTCATCTAAGTAATAATCAATAACATTGGGTGAGTGTGCCTGTTAGAAAAATGAACATACTGAATACTAATTTTGGATTACCTGAAACAGCTGACATCTTTGGAGATTAGAGAATGTTATCCTTAGGAGATCTTATTTGACCAAGCAACCGTCACTAAGAATAAAATAAA
This sequence comes from Tyto alba, assembly GCF_018691265.1. Lineage (NCBI taxonomy): Eukaryota > Metazoa > Chordata > Aves > Strigiformes > Tytonidae > Tyto > Tyto alba. The sequence continues at coordinate 11,990,124 of NW_024881295.1, read as the reverse complement.
ATTAATACAAAAGAAAAATTATTTAATGAATAAAGAGATTCTTCATTAATATAGGAGGTTTTAATATAACAGCTTAAGTACTGTTTTGTTTAATCTGCCTATATAAAGATGCCCAACTAGATGACAATGCACTTTTTCCCTTCTGCAAAAGGGACAGATACCAACTCACAACCAATTCCTAAGGCTACAGCTTGACAGCCTTCTAAATGAAACCAAGTGAATTTTGACCAACTCATAATTTTTCTATGAGAGGCATGGTTTAACATAGACCAGTCTTTCACTTAGCTTCGACCTATTTTTTTTTTAATCTTTTCAAAAATTATTTTACAGAAAAGTTGCAGATTATGTTGTACCCCTTAGAAAAGCACCCACAATAACACCTAGAGGATCTCTTAGGAGGAAGTAGAAAGGTAGTTTGGTTCAGGGAAGGATGACTGGATTTGATTAGATCATCAGTGATGTGAACTTAGAATTCTATTTATTGGTTAATTCTCTGAACAACATTCTTTGTGATATTATATACTAATAATACAAAACTCAAGAAACTTGGTATTCTCTCACTCTCGTTGCATTCTGAACGATTTGTTGTATACATGGGAGCTAAATCTGAGAGGGGAAAAAAAAAAATATATATATATATAAATATATATAAAAGAATGTGTGAATAAAACACTGACTTTGCCAGAAGAGGTTATAAATAAAAATAAGGTAAAGACTCACAAGACTCACAAAGAAGTTGATAATGGTATAAAATAACTCAGGAGCGTCCAGGTCACCCACGCAATTTGAGTTACACAGTTCTGTCTTTATACCACCTGCCACTTGCCCAGAAGTATCTGGAAATATTAGTCTCCCCAAAGTACAGAGCAACTAGGAACATCCAAAAAAAGCAGTAGGTGTGGAACAGACACACTGTAAGTGCAATACACTTCTGTTCCCCACAGTAAACACAGACCTCATAAATATCACTAGGCTGATAGCTCAGGAAATGTAAACCATTTTATTATCCAAGGAGTGGGAATAAAATTAAAATTACCTATGAAAGTTTCCCTATATGCTGCTACAGTTCCACAAGTTTTTAATTTAGCTCCTGTCTCTAAAAGCAGTAGCTCAGCATACCTTGTAACTGATTCTATACCATTACAGCCAACAAAGATCCCAATTACCATTTGATTCCTCAGAAACGCAGCTCTTGAGAAACTGAATAACGATAGACTTTTATAAACCACCGTGGACAAAAGGCAAGTGGAAGCATTCTGTCTATTAGACAGTTTTACCTCACCCTGAAAACAGCCAAAATCCTGTTAGTTCATCCTATTACAGCCTTTTCTAAATAGCTCACTGCCAGGGAAAAAGAGGCCCCTGACCTGGCGATGCCTAAAGCAGACAGCTTAGTAACCAGCGTCACTGCCCACCCCGCACAGACTTAAATCAGTGTCCTAGCACTGGAAGTTTTCTTACCCCACCTTCTACCCAGTCTCCAAATAACAGCTCCTCGGTCCCAACTTTAAGAAGTGTGTGACGTTAGCAGAGCGTTATCAAATAAAGAACCGTTAAAATTAAGGAATAAACCCAACAACAATTGCACAAGCATGGTGTGTCATCTCAGCGGTAGCTTAACCGGGTTAAAGAAGTTCCCCATCCATCCATCCAACCCTGAGAAGCCACCTTAAAAAAAAAAAAAAAATCATCAAGAGAAGGAGGGTGGGAACCAGCCAAGCCGACAGCAGGGCGTTATCTGTGCACCGGCCGCCTCAGCCATCCGTCCCCCACAAACCCAACGCCGGCCGCGGGCACGAAGGGCGAGGAGCTGCCCGCCTCGCCCCGGCGCCGCCGCGGAGAAGGGAGGAGAGGAGGGGCGGGACGGAGGCGGCCGGGGCCGGGGCCGGGGCGGCGACGGCAGAGGAGGAGGAAGAGAAGGAGGAGGCCTGCAGACCCGTGGCCGCTGCCGAGCCTCACTGCGCGCCCCCTCCCCCGCCTCGGCGCGAGGACACCGCACCAGCCGTTAACGGCCACGGACACAGCCGCTCCCACCTGCAGCTCCCGGCTCTCCTGCCGGCTCCGCCCCTTCCGCTGCCGGCTTCGCTCAGCCAATCGCTAAGAAGGAGGCGAGGTGGGGGGGAGGGGGGGGTGTGACCACGTGCACTCCCCCCAATCAGCCACCGCCCCGCCGGGGCGTCCCCTCCGCTTTGACGAAAGCCGCGAGGCGGGCACCGTAAGACTCGGGGGGAGGGGGCGCGGCCGCGCGAACAACGTGGCCGCTGATTGGCGCCGCTCCCTCCAATCGGCGGCCCCCTTCCACCCGGCGGCCAGGCGAAGGGGGCTGCGTGTTTCCGGAAGACGTGGCTGCCGCCGCCGCCGCCGCCGCTCCGCCGCCACCATGATCTCCCTCTCGGACACCCAGAGTAAGCGCCGCTCCCTCGCCGCTGGCCGGCCGCGGCGGGAGGGGGCGGGGCGGGGCGCGTCGCCCGCCGCGGGGCTGGAGGCGGGGGGTGGGGAGGGGCCCCGGTGGCGGCGGCCGAGCGGCGCGGCGCGGTGCGGGCCGGGCCCCCCGGTGCTGGGCCCTCGCCCTTTGTCCGCGGTCCCGCGGCGCGTCCGACACTCGCGGGGCGCTGCGGCGGAGCGCCCCTGCCGGGAGCCTTCCTCCTCCCGCGGCCGGTTGGGGGGTGGCGGCGAGGGTGAGTGGGAGCTGAGCGGTAAACGGCGGTAGCGATTAGCCGGAGTCTTCTCGTCTGCCTCCACGCGGGCGCTGGCGGCGTGGAGTCGCTTAATCGCGCGAGGGGCTTGGCTGCGCTGCTCCTCGCTTGCCGCGGCGGCACGGAGCGTCTGCGGGTGGCACTGAGGGGGCTCAGAGTGAGGACCAGGCGCTCCGTCCGAAGTGGAGAAAGGAGCGCTTGTGTGTGACTGCGGGTTTCTTTTCACTGGATGGGAATATTTGGGAATAGAGGTGCTGGAAGGGGAAGTACAAAGGAATCAATTTAAAGGAGCTCATAAAAGTTTAAACTGCAAGGTAAAGCAGAACGTTAGGTCTTTCATTTAAATTGAAATCTCTTCAGAAACAGGAGATCTATTAGCTGGTTTTCCTTTTCTTACTGCCTCATTTGGGACTGTCAGCTAACTTCAGTGCTCACTTTGTTGCTTTTAACGTTCAGATCCAAGAATAGTAAATAAAATACTGTGGCGTTCAGGGGGTTTTAGTGGGTTTTCCCAGCTTTTCTGGAATTCTGAAGATGTTTCATCAAGTGTTTTTAAACTCATTGCTGTCTGGCAAAAATACAGAGCTCACAGTAGAGTCACTGATGCAGTAGCATGATAAATACCTGGAGAGGACCACTGCGTTCTTTGATGTTTGGAAACTTAAATTTGCACCTGTAGTCTAGAGCATTTTTGAAATGATTCATTGAATGGAGTTACAAATCACCAGCAACTGAGAAAGATTGCCCTTAATTTCTTTGGGGAAAAACTGATTTTTCAATACTAAAAAACACTGCTAACAAAATAATAATAATAAAAAATAACATATAACTCTATTAATTTTTGTCTTCCAAGAGTCTGTAGTGCGTGATTCCATTCTTACTTTGTACACAAAAGCTACAGGATGTACATTGCCTTCCCTTAACTTTAACAAGCGATGTGTCTTAATATTTACTAAGCTGTTTTGAGACAGTACTGCAGTACGCTTGCATAGCTTACAGGAGTTCTACAGAAACATTGAGAAAGCATTGCTCCATCCTCATGGTACATCAAAATAATTTTTTAAAAATCCTGTTTAAATGTCATGTGGCTAGTATCTGTTTCTGCATTTCTAGGCATTGAAATATTGTATTTGAGTAATATGGGAAGAGTCATCTCGTGCAGGAGAAAGCATTTAAAAATAGTTCACACCCTCTATAAAAATTCCTAGTTTATTGTTGCAAAGATTATGTACCAAATGTCAGTGCTTTTTTTTGTTGTTGTTTCTCAAAGAATGCTAGTCAAATATATTTCCAGATTCTGATATGAATCAAATCAGTACTACCTTTTGTTGAGATATTGGCAATAGGCAATAATAGTCCTGGACTAATCATCTTCTTTGAGCAATCATTTTGGGACAGTGAGAATGGTATTTATGTTTTTTTTCCCCTCCGCTAACCAGAGAATGTGCCTGTCTTCTAAAGTGAATCTGAATCTGTTGTAGGAGTAGGTAATTACAGACAAGTTTCAAGTGAATACAGAAGAAGTGTCAGAGTAGTAATTGCAACAGCTGTTGGGAGTTGGCCTCTGCCTTCTTGCTAGATACCTGCTTGGTGCTGTGTCTGTGGGAGGAATGAATACTTGCTTCTCATGATTGCATATTTATCTTATTGGAGCTGGTAATTCCTTTGGAGTCCTGCCTCCAAGTGTTTTCCTTCCAGAATGCAGATTGTTTCTGCTCTTCTAAAGTAAAGACTACTAGACAGAAGGGCAGATGTTATACTGCCTTCAGTCAGCAGATTAATTGAAAATACAATTTGCAATTCCATTTTTCATTTTAAACAAGTATTGAAAAGGTCTGCACTAAATCCATTGTAGCAGGTTACTTAGTAGTTTTAATTCTGGGTGGTTAAAATGCTCATAGCAAAAGTTTAAAGGGGCAGGCGATACTACAGATTTAACACCATGTGGTTTGCAACCTTGCTGACAGATGAGCCATTACAGAAGTTAGGGAAGTTGAATGTTGCTGTAACAAATCTTTGAGCTGTTTTGAAATTTTTTTGCAATAACTAAGTGGAAGTTCTGAAATAGATGGAATGATACTCCTTTACTCCGGAGCTCTTGAAGCAACAGTAAACAACCAATTAGCTCTGCATTGCAGTCAGAAGTCAAACTAAAATACGTTTAGGCAGATCTGACTAACAGTAGTGATAAAGGCTGTGATAGTGTGGGTGGGGTTTTTTGTTTTGGGGGGGGGCTAGACTGTACAAAACTACTGGGATCTTAAAAATAATATATATATGCACACACAGATAGAAACTGGGCTGCCAGCCTGTCAATAGTATTAGGGCTGGGTTTGCTAGCTCTTTTTGTGTATCCTGTAGGTTTCTAACTTCTCTGGTCACAGGAATAGCAATAATGTAAGGGTAAGTGCGTGGATAAATGTGAAGCTTTGTGCAGCAGTGTTGCTCCTGTTCCTATTATTTCTTTCCCATGAAGTCTGTGTGAGAGTCAAAGGCAGGCCTTGGAGGTTTCACTTTGAAAGTGGGATGTATTTCTAGGTATGGTCTTCAAGATACCTTAGAGGCTGTTTATCAAGTGATAGCTTTAATCATAGTTAGACATTTCTAGCCTGGTTTCTCAGACAAATCTTCTATCCCACTCGCCTTCCCAGTATTTCTTCAGCAACCTTTACAGACAGGCAGAACTCAGATTTTTAGTATCTACTAGTTTTGTGAAAACTGGCAACTGTCTGGAGGCCCAAGCCAGTGTTTAATAGCCCTCAGTGTGTGTGTAACTTGGAAGGAACCTACAGCATTAATTTGAGTTGTGTTCAATCCCGAAATTGGGGGGAGTGGAACTGCTGTGCAGGGTTATGGGAGGTGGAATGTGAGGCCTCAGGAGGATGGAAAGGACCAGGGTACTTATGTTACTGTGGTAAACATAGTGGGATAAGAGTTGCAAATGGAAAACAAAGTTTCATTATCTGTTCACACAAAAGTCTTCTTCTCCTCAAAAGGGATGTCTTTGCTCCATGTTTATTTACATGCATGCTTTTTTTTTTGTTGTGTTCAATTTCAATATATAGTTCCAAATATGTACTTTTTTTGATAAGTAGCTTCCAAATATCTCTCTGTTATTGAAGTGATTGGTGTCTACAAGACTGACTGTTTGTACACTCAGGAAAATTTTCAGGTGATCATAAAGTAGGCTGAGTTTTTATATAAATCTAAAACATCTGTAGATTAGATGTTACAAGTTTTTCACAATCCTTATGCATGAGTTTTCCCTGGTACTATGCTTTGTTACATGCCTAAATTTGTTTCTTTTTTTTCAGAGATTGGAATGGGACTAACAGGCTTTGGAGTGTTTTTCCTTTTCTTTGGAATGATACTCTTCTTTGACAAAGCTCTTTTGGCTATTGGAAATGTAAGTGCCTTCTGTTCAGTCTCAGATTCTGCACTGCTTAGAACAAAGTATATGATATATTAAAAATAAACTAAAAATAGAACAATGTTATCAATTTGAAACTGGATCACAATAATCACTGTGGCAATTTGGTATAAAAGAAGAGTTATGCTTAGTGATAAGAGTGAATTATTTTTCCTGATAAAAGTTAGAACAGTTCACATGAATCTAAAAATCATATCTCCAGGTCAGGCCTGTGGTATGTTGGTCAGACAAGAAGCAGCTTGTTCCACAGTTGTTATGCTGCTGCAAATATAATATTTAGATTGGCTGTTACTACTAATGCTTTCTTTTTTGTGATTTTGTAAGATAATTGTCAAATTTAAGTGTATATTTGGATCAGAATAGTGAAGTGCTCTGTACATGCTAGCAAATAAGCTTTGCTGTGCTTTATGACAAAAGAAAGAAGTATGAATTGCTGATAGTCTGGGTTTAAAAGGGACAATCACCCTTCATAGTAGAGATATTTAATATCTTCAGTTTTTACCAGATTAAAGTTTTCAGTTAAAGCAGCATAGAAAAATAAATCCTAGTTCTGGTATGCAAAATTCTCAGTCCAAAGGAAATATAAAATGTTTTCTGAATGTGATGATCTCTGTGTGTCTGCTGTTCCCAACTTTGCCAGCCCAGCAGGAGCATAGCTTGGTAGAGGTTCACATCCTCTTGCTGATGCCTAAAAGTCTGTGGTCAAAACTGATGAGTTTCATTCTGTAGCAGCAGGGTCAAATACTGAGATTCACTGGAGGAAAATATAAGAATGTATATTTCAATTTGGGTGTGTTAGTTGAAGCATTGTTCTGAGCCATCAATAAAGTCTATAGTGGAAGAGTTAAAATAATGCTTATTTTTTCTTTTCCTAATGTAAGGAGATCCTGTTTAGGGAAAATGATGAAAACATAGGTAGGAAGAAACAATGACACGATATGTAACCAAAGATAATGCAAGAAAAGGTATTGTATCCTTGGATAAAGTTTTTTAAAAACATATCAGAAAGGGGAAGAGGTGTTAAAGTGCTTTATTAAATAACATACACAATTTAAATTTCATCTATAGTCTTGAGTAAAATCTGAGATACTATCCCTTTCTCAGCAAACATGTTGCCCAGGTGTATGCTTACAAGCTGAAATAATTACAAGTCCTGTTGCTAAAGGACACTAAAAGTAGTTCTGACTAGTTGGGACTAGTGTGACAGTGTTTAGTCTATACTGGAACTAGTAAACAGTAGGAAGACTGTACACAGTAAAAAAAAAAATACCAAAACCAACCAACCAACCAAACAAACAAAAAAAACCCACCCTCCACCAACAAAAAACCTGATAATGTTCTTCAGCTGTTTTCCTTTTTTGGCTTTGCACTGTTTGTAGACCAGTGCAAGCTATTGAGGATGTCCATGGCACAGCACAGAACTGCTTTTGTAACATGTCTCTTCTCAGTTTTTAGGAACCTTTGCTGTCAGTGGTACTAAGCTTCAACACTTGGATAATGGTTGTACTTGTGTTACAGGACAGATATAACTGTTGTCACCAGGTCTTTTGACATGATTGTGTTTGTCAGAGACCTCAAAGGTAGACTTCTTGCTTTTTAAGCAGCTGAGAGAAGAGTTTTTGAATGCTAGCTACAAATGCTTTAAGATGGATTTTTTTAAAAGAAAATCACTAGTAAATTGCTTCTCACAATCTATATTTCGGTATTGAAAAAGTTGTGCAAGAAATACAATATAATTTTGTAGAATAAATATATATGTTTACATCCTAAACTCAGGAATATAATTAGCTATTTTATTTCTTTGGTTGGTTTTTGTCTTTTCTAGGTTTTATTTGTGGCTGGCTTGTCTTTTGTTATCGGTTTAGAAAGAACATTTAGATTCTTCTTTCAAAAACACAAAATGAAAGCAACGGGCTTTTTCCTGGGTGGTGTGCTCATAGTTCTCATTGGCTGGCCTTTAATAGGAATGATCCTTGAAATTTATGGCTTCTTCCTATTATTCAGGTAAGACTTGTTTCAAAATGCCTTTCTGTATTGGTATATCTAGGTATAAATATTTATTTAGTGTTGCTACATTGAATCTGACAAAGTGGCATCCTTTAAATGTTTGCTTTTGATAGATTTTTACATAAAATTGTTGACTTACATTTGCAGTGGAAAGTTGGTAAGTATTTTTCCAAGACTCAAGTGTGCTAAAGTTTGTGAGGCATATACTAAACTGACTTTGGTAATGTTTATGTCTAACCAAGGAATTGTAAAGCTTCAAGAATATCTGGAAGCCCAAATTGTTAGCAGTGCAAAGTTTATTTCCTCAATAAAAAAGACAACTTGTTTTGGTTTGGGTTTTTTTTTTTTTTTGGTGGGGAGTTTGTTCTATTCTTTGACATGGGACAAAATACTTGGTTACAAACGTCCCAGGTTTGTAACCTTACAATGTCATTACTATGGTAGTCCAGTGAAAAGATGTTTTCTGTCATGTTTCATTACACTTGTACCCTAGTATAGTCAGAACTGCTGGCTTTGGTTACTAGTATCTCAACTGAGTTAAGGAAAGAAGAAAATTGTCAAATTTTTTTGAGCAGCAATCTTGATAAATGTTGTAGCTTTCACAATGTGTCATTTAACTTCTTCATAAATGCAGTTGTAATGGTAAAAGAATTTGATGTGTTACAACCTGCATACATGTATATTTTAACTTTATTTCTATGCTTGAAGTTCCATGCTTCACTATAGACCAAAGTACAAAATATGCTAACAAGTAAGAAGGGAGGCTTTTAATTGTTCTTGGACTTCTTCTCAGATGAAGACCATTTCATTAATGGTTATTAATGTAATAAGACACCTAAAATATTTTCAAAGTGGTAAGCTATTGACTAAAGAGTACAGCTCCTGTTAATAACACTCAAACCACTGTTCTCATGGCAATCTTTTTTTCCACTCAGTAAAATTATATATTGTATTTAGTTTAGATAAAAATGTTTAAATATTTTTTGAAAAAAATGTAACTTGGCTCCTACTGAAGACAGTGAGACTTCTGAAAATTAATTTTGCAGTTTTAATATATGCTTTTTATTGTTCTAATCTGTGTTATTCTGAACTCTATCGCTGCAAGGGTTTTGAAAATCTCGGTATTTCATTGAATCCATTGTCTCTCGTTGCATGTAGCTCTTGCGTTTAATCAGCCAGTACAAAGTGAGTGTGTTTCCAACCAAACACCCCTCCTTTTAAAAGATCTTGAAAGAATCATAAATTGCTCTGTCTAAGCAGGTATGGTTATGGATTATCTATTGGTGTGAAGCCAGGGGCTATCAGGGTAAAATAATGTTGAAGGGATTATAGAAGGTCAGTAATTATCTGTAGGTCAGCAAGACTATCCCTTAGGCAGAATAGTATCAGCAAGGGATAGATAGTTCCAGGTGTGAATGTTTATCTGATCTGTTTTAGTTTAAAACATCTCTAGGCCATCTCTTCTAGTGATTAATACTTGTTGGCATCTAAATCCCTTGTTACAATGTTAGTTACTACTTCAAAGCAAGCTTTTTGTTTTGCTTCAATCTTGTTCATTTCAACCATTATTGTGTTTTCAGCAACTTTGCTCCTTTCTGTAGTTAAAAATTGAGCCTTTCCTCAAGCATCATTTTATATGATTCCTCAGGATCCCACTGTTTGGTTACATAATAGAAAACTTTCCTGGTTATCATTGGTCTCTGAAGTATGTAAATTTTTTAAGACCAAGGAACATCAGATCAATTTACGCTCCTTTGGACTAGGGCATCATGTTGTGAGGGTGGGCATTTCTGTTTGTCCTAATGGTTTTACTCATGTGGGTTACCAGGACTTTTATATGGAAAGCCTCTGTATTTATCAAGAGTGCTTTAGCAATGCCAGTAACTTTACTTCAAATCAGACTAGGAGTTGAATACAACTGAACTAATGAATACAGTGTTTACAAATGTAAAACAGTATATTGTACTTTTTTCAGTTTTTTGATTTTTTTTTTTTTTTTTAATTACATCACTAAACCAGTTCCACTGGGTGTTCAGATCCCTCTAGAATCTTTACTTGTAGGTTGTCTTGCCTATCTAGACGACTTCTACGCAGTCATATTTTGTATGCCCTGTAGCAGTAATTGCAGAGCCCCTATTATCTACAAAGCAACAATTAGGTAGTGGTAACCAAGAACACTTAAATGACAGGATTGCAAAGACTGGTTTTTTTTTTTTTGAGTCATCTGACTGCAGTGAGAGACACACACAGTTGCTGTTTTACTCTGGTTTAAATCGAAAATGTCTTTCCTTTCTTGTCATTATTTAACATGCTGTCACAAGTTTCCCATCAGAGGTTTAGTATTTTGCCATACTTTCACATGCTCAGATTGCATTCATTGGACAAGGCTATTATAGGACAGTATTTCTTCTTGTACTCTAAGTTGCTTTTGGAGCCTTGTTCAGATTACAGGCATCCAAAGTTATGGCTAACATTATTAGCCTTCTTATACCAACTCTTCCTTATTCTTGGCTACACCAGTTATTCTGTTACAAGTGGTTTGTGTGCCCTGCATCAAAATTTACTGGACCACTGAAATAATCCAGTCTTTAAAAAAAGAAAATCTCTAAGAAAAACTTGCTGGTATTTGTATTACCCAGCAAATAGTTCTTACCAGTGTAGTGAAGAGGATGACTGCCTGCAAAACTTCACTGTTTCACTGTGGCAGAGGTCTACTTATGTGCTAATGCTTATTTGACACCTGGAATGTATAGCTCAACAAGACATAACTTAGAATGCCACCACCAGCTGAATTGCTGCAGTTGGCTGCAAACAGCTGAAGTACAGGCATAGAGAATTTGTTTTCCTCCTGCAGAGACAAAGTGGACAGTGCAGGAGGCTGCACAATAGCAGCTATGCTAGGCAACATCCCCCAGCTCATGATTCAAATCTCTGACTTAACTTATTTCACAAATTTATGTAAATATACAACTCTGCCATGTTTAATTTTCTTTAGTTAATATAAGGAATACCATATATGGTTTCAAAGGGGATTACTCAGAATTAACTTCAGTTGGTTTTACATTGGGTATTGTAAGAATGTATTTCCTATAACGTAAAAATAATTATCTCAAAATATGTATGGTAATTTTGAGAAATCAGTTCTGTTGACCAAGTTGGGTATTATTTCTTCAATTATTTTTTTGAAGAACTGACTGAGGGTTGCCAGTTATGAAGGAAAATAAGTCCATTTAAAAATATGATGTTTATTTCCTGGTTTTCTCATTTCTCTGCTGAATGTATGTTGATATATTTGGTAAAACTGATGTGCTGCTAACAAGCTAAAATATTTGATGTAATCTTGGTTTAAACAATCCCTCCTATTTCTTCATTTTATACCAATGTGAGAATAGTTTAATTACAGAAACTAATACAATCTCCTGATATCTTACCTAAAGGGGGTTCTTTCCTGTGGTGGTTGGCTTTATTAGAAGAGTTCCAGTTCTTGGATATCTCTTGAATTTACCTGGTATAAGCTCGGTAAGTGTTTGGCGCTTCATGCAAAATTTAAAGCTTGTACAGTTTTTTATTCCATTGTTACAGCAAGAGTCGAAATGCATCAGAAATAAAGCAAATATAATTTCAGAGCAGTGACTCTCAGTGTATTCCTGTATAGTTCTTGCACCATACAGATTGCCTTCATTCCCAGTGAGACCTCTAGACGTAAAAGGAGCAAAAGGAAACCTTTGCATAAGCAGCCCCCCAGTATGTGTTGTGAGTTGGGAAGAGCCCTGGATTGGGACACTGGGGTTCTGCTTCCTGTGTCGCTGTTGGCCCTAGGTGACCAAACAGGCCAATTGTGCCCCTGTCCTGTGCCTCGTCTCCTGTCTGTACGATGAGGAGGATGCTGTTGTTCTTTGTGTAGTACCTGGATATATTTATGAAAAGCGGCCTGTAAAAGCAAACAGTTTAGTTCAATGTTAAGTTGCAGCTTGTATGGTGAATCCAGAAACTGTCATGATGCATACTTGTTCATCAGATATATTTATTAAGGTCCACTGCACTAGACTGTGTCTTGCTATTTACTAAGATTTGTAGTTTTTCAAATGCAGTTTTCCATTTTCTTAACCAAATAGCCAGGTATTTGAAGACACTTAACAGTTGCCAGAAAGATGGTAATCTAGGGTGTTTCAGTCAACTACTTTTACTGTGCTAATTTCTGTATGTATTTTAACACAAGCATTTTTAACCCTAGTTTTGAAAGCAAAAGTTTTAATATCTACTACTAAAAAATTAATAGGGGGTGTAACTTAGATGCATACAGGCTGTTTTTTTAAAATTAGTGTTCAAGATCATCTGTTCCAGTCATATAGTTAGGCCAAGTTCTGGCTCATAATTCATGATCAATTGAATATTTCATTTGTCAATTGATCTTACTTAATCATATTTAATTTGATCATAATGGGGTTAAATCTTGTTTTAGAAAGATAATTGTTAATGTTTTATTCAAAGCCTACGTAGGCTCAGAAGAGAATCCACAGTAATGGTCAGTTGAAATATCTTACTTGGTCTACTAATGCATGTGTGGCTGATACTGTATTGTTTTGTTTTAATCATTAAGCTAGCAGTGTTATCTGCATTCTTCTATTTCCTTTTTCATTCTGTTGCATCTTCATGTTGCACTGTTAGTGTCTATGAGAAAAACATGTCATGCAGAAGCACAATTGCAACGTAAGATTTTTAATTTTCACAAACTTAATTCATGAGACCTTGGTGAGTACTATTTGACTCTCATTTTCAGTCACATACTAACTGTGCAAGTAGCAAGTAACATTTGAGAGTAACTTAATTTCACTGTACATTTGTCATGCAGCTTAAAATCTTTTTGTCTCCTTTTCTACAGCTTGTAGATAAAGTTGGAGAAAGCAACAACATGGTATAATGACAAGAGGGCAGAAGACTGATTCTAAACTTACTGTATTATTTATAAAATCCTTTTGAAGAATACTCAGCACAAAGATTAAGTTGTGTACAAAGGAAAAGCTTGTTACATTCTTTACATAACAGTTTAATTTAAAATGTATAGTCAACAAGATACATTAGAAAAGAAGCTCAGCAAGTATGCTGCTAGGAAAGTAACTCCAGAGTTTGGGAAGTAAATTGAAGAGGTGAAAGTCATGGAATAACCCATGTGACAACTGTTCAAGACTATTTCTGTTGGTTTTGGAAAACATGCTAGAGGCAATTAACAGTGCCTGTACTTAACCTCCTTATTTTGAAGGTGCAGTAGAGCAAACAGGCCTACGCTTTTAAGGGTGACCCAAACTTGTTCAACCCTCTGCTTGCAATCAGAGTGCAAAAAAAGAAACAGAAAACTTCTTGTGTAACAAGAGATGCGTCTTTGCATGAAGGTTAAGATGACTATTCATCTTTGTGTATTACGACAAAAAAAAAAAAAAAGGAAACCCTACATGGTTCTGTTGTAAACATTTTTGTAAATATGTGGCTGAAATAAAACATTGTTATCTTAATGTTTCAAAGCCAAATGTAAGTTGATGGTATTTACCTTCTGTTTTGGAATATGCAAAAGGTCAATCTTTAACTTCAGTCTTAAATGTTGGTTCTGAGCATGTGGAGCTCAACAGAAAACTCTGGAAACTGGCTCATGCTCCTTCCAGTTTGTTCTCCTTGAGTCATGTTACATGTGCATCCAGATGAGAATGTAGCCCCTTATCACTAACATGAAAATTTTGTGAAATATGCTTAGTTCACAAAAAACGCATTTGGTTAAGGTGCTGACGTGAACCCTGTGAAATGTATCTTATGAAAATTTGAACCTTTGTTCTTAAATAGTTTGAAGGTAAGGTTTCTTTGTTTACTCTGGAACTACAAATTTATTTTTACAGTAATAAAAAGAAAACTTAAAAGTTCTGTGTATGTGAGTCTCTGGGGAGAAGATCGAACTAATGGGTCTAAAGACAAGTGCCAATCTCTGTATGTTTTGTAACTTGTTTTTTGGGTTCTCTTCAAATAACTTAAAACTTCTATCAGTCACAGCAACAACTTTGTTGTTACATAGATTCTTATCTAACCTGGAATAAATGTCTCCTACTAATGCAAGGATCATGTTTCTGCTTCTATTGGAATGTTGAACATTGTGCACTTTCAATAGGTTTAGTTACATAGTGTCCTCACCTAAAAAAATGTCATAATTAAGTAAATTGTATTTGTGCAGGCTTGGGGGGGTTGCTGGTGTGTTTAACTTTCTCTTCCCTTTAAATGTAATCATAAAAAAATTACCAAAATACAATGGTAGTATTTCAAGTAGCTATGTAGTCTTACAGGTCTAATGACTGTTTTCTTTGATATTTTTTTTTCTCTTTATTATGCAGTTAAAATTGGTATTTTCCAAAATAACTTTTAAGAAGAATCCTCATATACCTACCCTTTTGGAGGTTGCTATGAAGTTCATTTGTATGAGATATGTTCTATTTGCATTACAACTGTATAAATAGCCACAATCTACTATTCCCAATATTTAATTTGCTTCCTTCTCAAACAAGCACAAAATGATTCAGTGGAAAAAATGCCATTATATTTGCAATGAGTAGCATCTGAATAATCAGTATGTTTATTTTATAAATGACAAAAAGTGGCTATATTTGCCTGATGGCATGAGTGTTATAGTTTACAAACAGGACTAAATAGGACTCGTGGCTTCTACCTCAAGAGAGAAACCAATTTTAACTGCGTCCATAGATCTGTTGTGTGTTAAAAAGGCTAGAGAATAACACTACAGCAGTTTAGCAAACTCATCTTGTTTGCTTTGGTAGAACACTAGTCTGTACTGTGGGAATCAAGTACTGTTTAAAGCAGAGAGTGTTCATCATTTACATTAGAAGTCAGTTATCTGAAGACTTTTGTTCCTGTCTTTTGATAAGTAATGTGATGGGAAAGGTGGATTGCACTGCCTGACTACGGAGCTCTGACGGAAAGCAAATTGTTTGGTAAGCTGAAGTACCTTTATCAACGAGAAAGCTGATGATATGTTTCAGAGGTGATGAATGTGTTGCTGTAGATGATCTTTTAGCCCTCTGAAATGCCAAGTTTTAGGCAGTTCATCTCACTTCTATTTAATTCATTGTTTAACTCAAAAGTCAGTTTTTGTCAGATGTGAATTGTTGTGAAAAAGCGTCTGAGGGAACAAAATTGTATGTTGAATTTAGCGTAGTGTTTATCCCTCAAGGTAACATTGTCTTTGAGACAGTTTTGCCAGGATAAATGTGGATGGCAGCAAAGGTCAAGATGACTTAGCCTTAAAGTGTTTCTGTTGTTGTAGAAATATCTTTAACAGAAACATGCTTGGAACATTTCCCCTTTTAAATGTAATTTATAATTGCTGCTTTAAAAATTGTAAGGTTGGATCTTATTCTGAGCAAATGAATACTGTAAATATCCTTGTCATACCTTGAATAAATGGGTACCTTTTTCTATAATTTGCCTTTGTGTCTCTTTACGTGCACCTTTTGAGAAAGTGTTTTGACAGGTTTTCCTTTCCAAAGGTTAGAGAGTGCATGCTGTTACTGCTTGGCTATCTTACACTGTTGTGACTTTCATAGTAAATAATGTCTTTGATTAATCTGAAATGGAAAGGGGTTTTCTTCTTACAATAAACCTTTTATATAATCATCCCCCTAGTTATTCAGGTTCAGTTTCAAACACATCACAACAAATTGTGGACATTAGTTACATGGGAAATAGTTTCTTTGTTAAACTACCTCCTTTCCTTTCTGAGGAAGTAACTGAAACTTCAGGAGAAAGAGGGCATGTGCCCAGAACTCTGAGCAGGTTCTAACCCCTGTGCTTTCAGTTTTGTTCAAGGATGTGAGCGTGAGCTCTCTATCCTAGAGTGGCTTGATAAGCAGGTTTACTAGTCTGTGGTGCTCTGCAAGCTTGTAGTCCACTATTGAGGATTTTCATAGGGAGTAGAACAGCACAGCAAGGGTTTTAATTAGTTGTTGAGGTGTTGTGTTGGTGCTGTGTCCTAGTTGATGCTCTAAAAACTTATTTTTGCTAAAGTTCTAGCCTCTCAACTAACTTTTACTGAAGTTGGTTCTATCCAAAGAATTCCAAAGGATGGGTACTTCCTAATTTAAAAGGAAAAAAAAAAAAAAAAATCCCAGCTGTATCTAGTTACATTTGTTAAACTGTGAGAGGTATAATGTTAATCTGTATGCAGCTCATGACCAGTTACTGTCAGTGAACAGCTGCCATTTATTAACCATGAATACTTTGTTGTTGCTCACAATATGGTACCACTGTAGAGTCTGTGTCAAAAACTATGTAAAGAAAGGTATTTTGTCTTTGGTAGATGTCAAAGGATCAATTTTATTGGATTGCTTTAAAATTGTTTACTCACCAGATTTCAAGGTACAGATTCATCTGGTGGTTGCCTTTCTGGTTCACTTCATTATCAGGCTGGAAAGTAGAGGCCATGTCCCTAAACCAAGTGTACTGTGTATGTCTCCCAGCTGTGTCTTCAGCTGTCACTGCCAACCCTTGGATTCCTGTCTCTCTGGCTGCCACGTCCTGGCTTGCTTTGGCTGTTACTTCTACCCTTCCGATTGCTATTACCAGCTATGACAGCACTAATGTGCTGATACCAGACTAACTTAACCGGCAGAATTTGGCCTTTGTGGCCCATTTGTTCTAAGCTTTGCCTCTTTAGTAATGGTCTTATATTAAAGTATCTTTCAGAAGACTTGGATCTCGTGCTCAGTCCAACAAAGAGATCCTGCAGCTGCTGTAATCCCTTGCCAAACCTAATTTCAGCACAATTATTGTATGCTGAAGCATCTTCCTCAAATATGTAACAATTTACAGAAAAAATTACAGGATTGATGTGGAGTAATTTGGTGTGGAATTCATTATCTCAAACTAAGTGTTCTGACTTGACAATTTGGGCTATTGCTCAAGATCTATTTATAGAAATGCATTTATGTGTTTTTTTCCAAGTTAATGTGTCTAGTTTACCAGCTTGAAGTAGCACATGACTTGCTATACTTCCTAAAAAGCATGTGTGTTCCAGTACACTTTCTAGCAGATCTAGTTTTTCATTGAAGCAGTAGTACCACTTTGCCGAGGAATGTGATGGATCTCCTATAAAAATATATAGGTTTGAAGTATCTTCTTGCATGTGATGCCAAAAGCTCATAACAGGATTGGGTTCCTAGCTGACATACCATATGCAGGAATGCATCTGCTGAAGGCAACAGCGTTTAACCTACTGTTTGGCACAGGGGTGTACCGCGTGTTAAGATCCAGGAGCCAAGGTGTTCGTAACCGAGGACTGGCCTTCTGCACCATCGACGTGACCGTGTGCCTGACCACGGGCAAAACTGAGGTGACCTTTACTTTTTCTTCTGTTTTTTTTGTTTTTTTTTTTTTCCCCGGTGCCTCGGTTCCCCGTGGCCACCAGGGGGAACCACGAGGAAGCGAAAGGCCCCGGGGCCACTGAGGCGGCGGCGGGAAGGGCCCGGGGGGGGGGGCCGGGCACCCCGAGGCAGCCAGCGCGCTTATAGCTGCAGGGCCGGGCATCGAGCGGTGACACCTCACGGGGTTGTCATCGTCTTCTCAAATCAGCCACACAACAAGCCCACAGTTCGGAGTCCGACCGCCAGGAAGTGGGACCCGAGAAACCTCTTGAAAATTTCTGGCTGCTCTTCGGTGTACTTCTGGAGTCTTTTAAAAAGCTGGATTTAATTTAGACTGGGGAATCACAACGTGGCTTTAAAACACAAAGCGGATGTTGAGCTTTTTTATAGAGAGCCGTTCGTGCCGAAACGCTGCTGCACGTCAGCCCCTCTTTCGGCTGGCAGGGTTTGAAGAGGTCAGGTTGTAATTTGGAGGTTGGGAAAGCGGGCTTTCCACTTGCTGCAGCCCAGCTGCCTCACTGCCTCCTTTTCTTCAGGCACTGAAAAGCTCTTCCAGTAGCATCAGAGAAATCAAGATTTCACACTGATTTCTACAATTTAATTCTACTGCTTTGAAATAAAAGGCATTTTTGGCCCAAAATACTTTACGTCACCTGAAAAAAATCACATTAGGTCAGTCTTTAAATACTGATTTAGTTTTTGTATTGAAGCCAAGCAGTTCAGCAGCAAGCCTTCAAGATGACCTGGCTGAGTGGCTTTTATTATTAACTGTAACTTTGTGTGTCCAAAGAAGGACAATGAAGCTGATGAAGGCTCTAGAGCACAAGTCTTATGAGGAGCGGCTGAGGGAACTGGGGCTGTTTAGCCTGGAGGAGGCTCGGGGAAGACCTTATTGTTGTCTGCAACTGCCTGAAAGAAGGCTGTAGTGAGCTGAGTGTCGATCTCTTCTCCCAAGTAACAAGTGATATGAGAAGAGGAAACAGCCTCAAGTTGCATCAAGGGAGGTTTAGATTGGATATTAGGAACAATTTCTTCACTGAAAGTGTTGTCAAGCATTGGAACAGGCTGCCCAGGGGAAGTGGTTGAGTCCACCATCCATGGAGATATTTAAAAGATGTGTAGATGTGGTGCTTAGGGACATGGTTTAGTGGTGGACTTGACAGTGTTAGGTTAACAGTTGGACTCAATGATCTTAAAAGTCTTTTCCAAAATAAATGATTCTATGATTTTGTGAACTTATATGGAGAATTATCCTCAACTTGATTACCCTCTTCCCCTCCCCACCCACTGAGAAAACCACAAGAGCACAAAATAACTAGTTTTTCCCCTCCCTTACTTTTCTGGCAGTTTTTAAGCAGGCCTGAGTGGGGGAGAAAATAGGTGACTTCTTGGTTATGAAACCTTGGTTGTTCCCTTTGATGAGGAAAATGGGCTGGTGAGGAATCTTGGAGCTTTCCTTGAAAGGTAAAGGAGTGAGTTGATTCTGACAAGAACTCGGGGTTCACACCGCCCGGGTGCTAAAGCCTCAGAAGGAGCCAGCCCAGGGGGGCTCTGCTGCTGACTCAGCCCCTGAGGTGCTGCCACCACCTCCAGCATCTCCCTATTCCCCCACTCCCACCAGTCCCAACTCCTTTTAAATGCCTTTTGAAGGCTTTGCCGCAGAAGCGGGGCTGACATTTCATCTTCCACAGCGTGAAGGAAGACAGCCCTGTCCCGGCAGGGCTGTGGGGAGGGGGGCAGCGCTGAGGCGAGGCAGGCGCAGCGGCCCAGAACCTTCTGGAAGAGGCCTGTAGGGAAGGGCCCCGCACCACTGAGGGGGCTGTGAGGGGGCTGTGGAGGAGAGGTGAGGAGAGGAGCTAAAAAGCACAAGTCTGGAGAAATGTTGGGAACAAACTCTGTTCTTGGTTAATTCCCAGAGTATAATGTTTTTCTTGCCCCTCAGGGCAGAAATAAGTGACACATTCATTAAGTGCTTATTTAGGAAGAATGCCTAAAATGTGTTGTTTACTTGGTTCCAAGTACCCTCACACATGCAGGCCTTTTCCTTTCAGCCTTTCCCTTAGTGTTTTCCTGGTGGTCAGGTGTTCTGTGGCTGCTTTCCCCTTTATCTTCTCTAATGGCTCTTAGTTTTTAATATTTCTTTCTGAGAGTGTAATTATGTAGTCTACTTTGTAAGGATGCCAGCTTAGATGCTTCCTGCCTTTTAGCATCTACAATTACTTCCTACTCCCATGCTTTTTATCTGGGTTTTTTAAACCCAGAGCAGTCTATTAATCCATTTTACAGCAGAGCCCGAACACAGCAGAGTTGACATGTCCGAGGAAGTAGAAAAATGGCATGAGGATGGAAATGAGGAAACAAGCACTAGGAGAAGGTGCTGCCACAAGAAGATCTTGCTTCTCCAAACATAACATCCACTGAAACATTGCACCTCACTTGAGCCCTTCTGTGAGGTGATGTGTGCCTTTATCTTTCTGTTTCTACAAAGAATCCTGTTTCTTCACCTTTTCCAAAATGAAGACTAGTAATTGCAACCATCATTTCCTGTGTTATAAAGCTTATTATTTCAGCTTCTCCTATCATTCCATTATAGTCCAAAGTGACAAGATTCTAAATGACCTGCCCTTCTCTGAAATAAAAATAATTTAAAAAATTATCTTGCCCTAATATTTTGTACATGTATAAACACATATATATGTATAATATTTACATAATACTTTTTTTTTCCCCCCCTTCTGCTAGGAAATTTCTATATCATCCACCTGATTCTTATCCAAAGGTTTCTCTTTCCCTCACTTAATTCAGGACTTTAAAACTGTTCCACAACCATATTCCCAGTTCTGCAAGGCAGCTATATGGAAATCATGTCCTGCAGTTACCTTCTTAATTATTCTGAAGAGTTTTAGTTTTGAGACTGAAATCAGTCACAGGTTTTCCCTGAAGAATATTTTAGATGAAAGTTGATGTTTCCTTATTTTAAATATTTGTGTCAATGCACATTCATGCAGTTCCAGAAACTAAACGTGATGCAGTTTTAGTACAAAAGCAAAGTAGAAGCAAAGTATTTCAGAAGGATCAAAACATACGATTCTGACATTTGTGAAAAAACAAAACAAAACAAAACAAAACAAAATCAAAACACTTTATTTTAAAACATAGCTTTGCAACATGTTTCAAAAAACCTTATATTACAAAATGCTTTGAAAATTTAAACCAAAATCAAAACTGAAAAAAAAAAAAAAACAGAAAAAATCAAAATCAAACTGAAACACAAATTTTGTCAGAATTATACATTTTGATTGAATGAAAATTGCTTTCTCCACAATTTACTGCAGGAAGTTTTCATTCCATTTCAGAAGGAAAAAAATCTCAGAATCCCAGTTTTCTCTTAAATGGAAAAACTGGTTTCTACCTACCTTCACCCTATCTTTATGCAGATCAGGGTTACAAAAGGAAACCTTTGAAAGTGTATCAAGCTACGGGCTTCTGACCTTCATTCCTTGTAGAATTATGGAATTAGACAAGATGCCTCTTTCAAAATTCCCCATTTGGCTTTATATCATAGAGCCTTTTGATTTTTCAAATGGTAGTTCCTCATATTTCTGTGGCTAAAATGTGAGTTTATTCAGTTCTGGTTTGGATAATGTGCACGATTGAAACCTCTTTGGTCTTCCGCAAAAATTCCACTCATGAGCCCACAGCAAGCAGAAGGAATGCTGTGCTCTTCTGCATGGTTTCTGTGCAGACCAGCAAAAGGAATGGAACATACTAATCACAAGGTTTTGTGCCCACTCTACAAACATAATCTGCCCCTAGGGCCCCGGGTATCACAGCTCCTATTCACCTTGTGAATCTCTAGAACTTGTGAAAACACTTTGGACTCGAAGCATATAAATTACCTTATTCTCTCATATCTGTGAAAAACTTACTCATTAAAACTTCTAAAGTTTAACAGTGCTGTCAAGCGTTTACAGAATGCCTTTCATTAATGGAAAATCTAGTGTAGAAATGAACGAAGGCCTCTTTTATGAAAATTACATTTTCAGATTGTAGAAAATGTATATTCTTATTGATGGATCAGTACAACTGATTGAATCAGTAAAGGTAAAGTCCATGTTCCTTGCGTTATAACTTCTGTAGTGTTACATATGGATGGTAATGAGAATGAGGTAATGCAAGCCAACACTGCAAAAATATATCTGTATAGCACATTTACTAATGGCAATTTCAGTTTTTGGGGTGCTGCAGCAAGATGCAAGTTCTGAGGTAATTTCTGTAGCTTCTCTGAGTTTTGGTCTCCTTTTTCTGATTTTCATTTGCAAATTCAGGGCCAGCTTGACTATCAATGAAAAGACCACTTTTTAATATATATCCTAGATTACTTGGTGCTTTGGCTTTGCACAATTCCTACGTAGTTCAGATAACATTTCCTCTTTCCTTTCTTTCTCCAATTTCTTAGTTATGCTCAGGCCATGGACTCTGCTCTGTGCCTCAACAGTTCTCAGCAGTTTGGGGATAACTTGAAATGCATCTCTTTGGTGGATCATGATGCAGAGAAGTTAGAAAGGAAAGGGGCTCACCGCACAATACTGCTCAGATTGGCAAAGTGAGGTCTAGAAACAGTAAAACTGCATTCAAACAGCTTTTGTTCTAGAGGGATTCAGAACGCTGAACTAAGTCTGGAGATGTAGGACATGTAATAAGGAATTGTGGTTTGAGCTCAGAGGGCACCTGAGCACCACACAGCTGCTCACCCCCCCCTTTACCCCAGTGCAGAGAGGGAGAAAATAAAGGAAAGGCTTGGGATTCAAGATAGGACAGGGAGGGATGAATCACCCATTACGGTCATGGGCAAAAGACAGCCTCATTAGGGGAAATAAAAACCATAAATTTAATACAGACACTAACAACAACAGCACTTAACAGACAGAGTAGGACAGTAAGAAGCATTGCTACATCTTGAAAATACCTTCCCCCCACCCCTCCCTTCTTCCTGGGCTCAGCTTTTCTCCCAATATCTCTATCTCCTCCCCCCAGCAGCGCAGGGACAGGGAATGGGGGGGGTGCAGTCAGTGCTGCTGCTTCTTCCATCTTCAGGAGGGGTACTTCTGGAACTTCTTCCCCCTGCTCCAATGTGGTTCCCCTCTCACAGGAGTCAGTCCTCCACAACTTTTCTCCAACTTGAGTCCTTACTAGCTGCTCTGGCATGGGACTCCAACTGGAGTCCCTCCCATGAGCTGCAGCCCTTCCCAAGCTGCTCCAGCCAGCATGGGACACCCCCGCTGCAAACCTCCCAGCAGTGAACTACAGCAGTGGGGGATGCTTCTTCCCATAGGGTCCTGGCCACCTTCAGGTGCAATCTTCTGGGTCATCATGGGGCCCTCCACAGGCCATATATCAGCGTCTGCTCCACTGTAGCCCTCCATGGGTGGCAGGGGGGGCCGCCCTGCCATCTCACCACAGGATACAGGGGGGTCTCTGTGCTGGTGCAGCTCCCCCGCTTTCCTCCTCTATTCTTCCACTGACCTTGGTGTTCACACAGATGTCACAACTCCTTACAACTCCAACTCCTCCTCCCAGGTCCCTTAAATACATTATGGCAGAGGCACAGCTGATTGGCTCGGCCCTGGCCAGAGGTGCGTCCGACTTGGAGCTGGGGGAGCTTCGAGAAGCTTCTCACAGGGGGTCACCACTGTAGCCCCTTCCCCTGCTACCCAAAAACCCCACCACTCACTCAAACCGAGGACAGGAATGCAAAAAGTTATATGGATAAATGTCATGTTGAGGGGCAGACTCAGCATTACTTTTCTGAAAGGAAATCCTGACCTACCTATCTAGAAAAGTATTTGGAGAATTCAATGAGCATGAAGACAGTGGAGGTCCAACTGATACAAGCTACTTGGATTTCCAAAGGATGTTACAAGGTCCCTTACCAAAAGCTTGTAGAAAATAAGCTCCAATAAGAAAGGTGCTTTTCTGGTTTATCTTATTAATTGGTTAAAGGATAAAAAACAGAAGGGAGAGAGAGTCTGTGCAATTGAGAAAATGGTAGGGAAAGGGAGGCAAATAGAGAAAGCACAAAGTTTGCTGATGAGATTAAAACCTTCAGAGTAATGCTGTTGAACAGTTCAGCTGAACTAGAGCTGTCTGCCAAGAGTTGCAGAAGGACCTTATGAAATTGAGTACACAGTTATCAAAATAACATATAATAACGAATGCAAGTAGAAAACTATGCACATGGGAAAACAAAACAAAACCCAGTATTACCTTTTAGGAGAGAAATCTTGGAATTAGATTTTTTTTTTTTTAAATACCTGTTCAGTTTAGTGCTCAGGAACAGTCAAATTAGGAAACAGAGCACCAGGCATTATTAAGGAAAAAGTCAACGAACCAACCAACCAACCAACCAACCAAAAACAGAGGAAAAAAGGCAAATTAAAAGTAAATATGGCAACCTGTATCTTGAGAGTTTTGTGTAGTTCGTGTTCCCATCGTAAATCAAGGATGATCAAGGGTATGGAACTGTTTTTATAATAAGACTAAAAACATTAGCACTCTTCATCTGGAAAAAGGAGATGGTTAACAGGGGATTCAACAGTAGTCTGTAAAATCATGGATTACATAGAGGGGATGAATATTTTGGTCTTTGTGTTTACAGCCTCACAATATCAGAATAAGGGAGCATGATGTGAAATATTCAAATGGCACGTTCAAAATAAAACAAAATTATGCAATTTTCCACAGAACAGAGCTGAATTGTGGAACTCAGTAGCACAAGATCTTATAAATGCCAAATTTGACATGGGTTCAGGGAACTACTAAATTAATAGATAGATAAAATCCCTGAAGAGCTGTTGAGCCTGAAGAATCCATCTTTCAGGAAACTGCTGTGGTACAAACCCCTAGAGGCTAAAAGAGCATATCAGGAAAGTGCTCCTATGTGCTGATTCTGTTCTTGTAGCTCTTCCGCGGGCACCGACTGCCAGAGGCAGGGCACTGAATGAAACGGACCTCTGGCCTGACCCAGTATGGTTGTTCCTATGTTGTGGTTGTAATCTAAAGATGATTCATTATGAATGGATTGAATTGCTCTCCTGAGCACTGAGTAGTAGTTCACTGATGATGAATTGCAGCTGTCTGATGCTTCTTTGCTGCCTTCTCTGCCTCCTGTTTTTTGTTCTATCATTCTTCTCTCCTAAAGAGCCACTAAAGCATCACTGTTCACATCAACTTTCATTTTGGTTGGTGTCATTTACCCGTGTTTCTTTGGAATCAAAATTTTTGTAATTCCATGAAATAGCACTTTCTTATCTGGCTGAAGAGTGGCAGGAACTGAGATCTACTTATGTTCATGTAACTGATCTCTGGCACTATACAAGAGAGAATTTACGTACATCATGCAAAGCAGAACCTGACAGTTTTGACAGTAGCATTGAGATGAAACAGCTTCCTACAACTACTCTCATGCAGATCAGAAGGGAAAAACGTTTATGGAAACAGTAGTAAAGGAAGAAAAGACTTAGCTGCAAAATCAGTAATGATGAAAGTAAGCACTTTGTGAACATTATACTGTGGTTACACTGGTATTTTCTCATAAAAAATCATGGGCTTTTGTACTACTACTGTACACTTTCACTGGCAGCAGCACTGGTAGAAGGAACAGAGTAGACCGTAGAAGTAACAGGGTAGACTGACCTCTGATGTTTATTCTTTTGTCTTCAGGTGTTGGTCACCTGCCTGCCAGGTACTTACGCACAGAAGCCCAAGACCCAGCTGGCTGTGGGACCGCCAGCTGAGGCATGAGGAGCTGTAGCTACACGGACTTCAGTGTGGACTAGCTAGGTACTGGTTAGTAAGGGGAGGACCCAGCGCCCCGCTGTGAAACATCTGGCAGTCCCAGCTAGCTCCGAATAAAATGGGTTGTGTGGGCCTGTCCTTGTGCCGGAGACCTCGGCACGGGTGGTGCCCGTAGCAGTGGAAGGCAGGAGGCCTGGGGGAAGGCTGCCTTGCAGCCAGAGCGCTGAAGGGCTTGCTACCGATGGGAGGGATGAACTGCGAGGTGCTTGGTGTGTCAGACAACTTGGACGCGAGAAAGAGGAAATGACTCAGAGTCGGAAAACGATGAGTTTCTTAATGCTTGTGAAGGGAGAGGACTAAGAAGAACGTGTCGTCCTCTGCACGCATCACAGTAAAAAAAAAAAAAAAAAAATTAATTACCTCTGCTCGGTAGGCGCAGCGCAGCGCACGGTGCGGGGCCATTTTAGGGACGAGCCACTGGCTACGGCTGCCCCTGCGGGTAGGTGGGTGAGCTCCCCCCGGCCCCGGCCCCGGCCCCGGCCCCGGCCCCGGCCCCGCGGGCGGTGTGCGTGCCCGCCGGGCGGAGCGAGGCGGGGCGCCCGCAGCCCCTCGCCGCTTTCCCCAGCGGCGGCCGCCGTGCGCGCCGCCCTCCCCCGCTGATGCAATCGGAGCCCGCAAGAGGCGGCGGCAGCCCCGGCAGCCCCGGCAGCAGCCGCAGCCCCGGCAGCGCCCGCAGGCGGATCGGCCGGCCCTGAGCCCGCCCAGCGCGGCGTCGCTGCCGCCCGGGGCTCGGGGACCCGCGGGGCTCCAGCGCTAAGCGCTGCCCGACACCGAGCGGCGGCCCGCCGAGAGCCCGCTGCGCCGCGGCAAAGGGGTTGCCCGCCGTTTGCCAGCATGATGAAGGTAAGCGGAGCGGGTTTCCTGCCCAAATCCATTCGCCCATCCTTCGGGGGATGCGGAGTAGCAGGGGGGCTTTTCCTCGGCAGACAAGGAAAGCGGTAGTTTACCGATTCGGGTTTACAGATTTTAATGCTCTGATTTGTTATTTATGCTTTGCGAAGGAGATTTCTGTCCGCAAGAGATTTCTCCTTTGAGATTCAGAAGTAGCATGTGTGCGATTCTACCTCGTTCCGCGCTCTTTCATTGCAGGCAGCATGTGTGGAAGAGACATAATGAGTCAGGGGGAGAAGGGGAGGAAGGGAAGGTGTATAATTTCCTCAACGCGGGCAGGGGGGATTTTTTACAGTTTATTTATAATGCGGGACTCTAAATGATTATAAAAGAAAAAAAAAAAAAAAACAAACAAAACAAACAAAAAACCAAACAAACAAAAAAACCCAAACCCAAACCAAACAGAAAACAACCAAAAAGCCCCAAACAAATAACTGCAAAGGGTATGGTCTCCTGGCAGGCTTCATGCCTTTTTATGCCTGTGAGTTTATTATAGGTCTTATGTCTGCCATTGTGCTAAAATAGCCTATGGGTAAAGCCCAGTCACATGTATTTAGCTGCTTTGAGTAATTTCAGAAATAACTTCAATGGAAGAGGAGTCATTGGTAGTGAAGACTAATGTGAAAGATGAGCATCTGTAGGATCTCTCCCTTTATAAATGTTTATGTTCTTCTGCTTAGTGAGGCTGATCTGGGGATTAAAAAGAAGTCTTCATTGTCAAGACAAAGGGCATGGAGATAGCATAGGTGCTTTTCAAATAAATTGAGAGAACACCACTGCAACTTTATACCCTGTAGAACAGCTGCACTAAGAATAATTCTTGTGTTTTGAGAAAGGTCCACGCTGGGCTGACTGTGAACTTCACAGCTGAAGCCTAATGCCAAAGTTAACAGCTGAGGAAAAACAAGACTGTGTTATTTGCTCTTCTTGGGTAACTGTAACAGATGGAATATGGGCACAACAGGTATGTGACTAGCAAGTGCCTCCCCAGCTCCCCTCTGCTGATGATGACAAGTGTTACTCTTACCCCATCCTTGGTCTCATCAACATTGCTCTCTCCTGGGTGGGTCGAGCAGTGGTGCAGGTGCTACTGGTGATGGCAGGGCTGGAATGGGTGAGTGCTCTGGAGGAGCCTCAGGAGGCTCTCGTTAGTCCCATTTGCACTTTTCACAATTGGAGAGCGGCAGAGCAGCCACGGCAGAAAACTGATGAGAAACTGCTCAGGGCAGAAGCTACACAGGCAGCTGCTCCCAGCCAAAATACTTAGGGACAGAATGCGAGCATGTCAAGGAGTGAGACAGACTGTTGTGTTTTATGCCACTTTTGATGTACCTGTTGTGTGTCTAGGAAAGAGGGCATGACCCCGGTCTCCAGGGTGTTATCCAGCACCTGGCAGTAATGTTCTGGCATGCCCATGCCAAAAACAAATAGCAGGCAAGCTGGAGACCTACCTGCCTGTTTGTTCAAAACAGCACTGGCATCTCATTTGGTTCTTCTCACCTGCACAAAACCTAACTTTGTATTTTTACTGTAGAGAAGACAGCATGAAGCAGTAGCTACAGCAGTAAAAGTATACTTCTGTCACTTGCAAGTGGTCTAGCCTTGGGCAAGTCAGCTCTGTGTGAGCCCTTTACCCTTTATTTGCCTCATCTGTTCAGACTGTAAGCTCTTCAGGGTTATGGCTGTCACTATGTATTTGTAGAGCATGTATCAAAGGTGCAGAAAATTACCATTTGATTGTTGTAATACTTATGCAAAACCCATTAAATTTATAAAGGTATCAATAAACAACAGCATTATTACAGCTCCTTATCCCTTCATCTCTCCCTTCATCATTTCCTGCTTTTAGTCACAACCCTCCCTTTCTCCTTGAACCATTTCTAGCTCAACCTCAACCTTCTCCTTCTGGCCCGTTTAAAGAAATGTTATGCATAAGAAATGAATTATGCCTCTGGTTTCTGCAGTCCTGCCTCGTCCACCTATTGCACTGATTGTTACTGACAGGCCTATAGTACTCCTAACATTGTGTGATCCAGTGGATATTCTGATTCTTCCCATAGACACTGAGTATTGAAATATGCTGCAAAGTCATAGGTAAAAAAAAAGATTTCAAAATCAGTAGGTAGCTTTAACCCAGTTGATACCTTGCTGAACCAGTCCATAGGCCATATCATTGATTTAATTTGATAGATGAAAATAATTCAAATGGAATTAATTGGTGATAAATTTATCCCTGCAGAAGCAATATTAGGAAAGGAGGTAAATCAGCTCATTAACTGTGTAAGCACTCAGTTACTCTGAATTTGTTCAGCCATTTTAAAAAAAATTATTTGGTGTGGGTGTGCTAAAGAATCAGAACGGACATTAGTTTCATTACTTCCTTATATTATGCCATTTTCTTAAATGAATAATCATAGCTGAGTTTGTAGCCAACTGCAGATCATTAGTAGGTTTGAAGACAGGACCTTCAGTGTTAGAATGAAGGAGCTAAGAGGTAAATTCTGCCAGGAAAATTTGTGCAATTAACCTTCTTAGGCCATGTACATGAGGGCTGGCATCTTCATGTCACTACAGTGATATGTACTCCACCATGTGAGATAAGCTCATCAGAGACTTCTCTGAGCTCAAGCCACTCAATACTGATTGTGGCTTTTGATAATAAATTGTGGCTATCCAACTGCCATGATGGCTGTAATGTAGAGGTTAAATGCACAACCTTCATCTTGAATGTCTGAATTTCAGTGATACTTGGGCATAAATCAAAGCAGTATGTGACCCAAATTTGTTATTCATAGTCACTTACATCCTTGCAATTTGATACCTCCAATTCTTACATAAGATGAAGTCAATGGGTGGTCCCATTTACCTTGGAAACAATTTCATTATTTTATGACTTTACACATTAAAGAGACAGGTAATGTTACCTCATAAAATAGAGCACCTGTTTTAGAAGGGCAGTTTAGCAAATATTACCATATGCTATTGCAGTGGAAAATCCAGTGTTATGCTTATGTAAAGGCCTAATGTTGCCCTTTTCTGTGTATATCAAATAATCCAAAAGAGTTAACATGAACTAAGTAATTGAAACTATCTTTAAAATGATCAAGAAGTTTTACCCATCTGTTTTTTGTGCATCTTGGCCCATAGTTTATTACTGGTTTTACAAACTAATGACATAATACCCTTCTAACAGTTACTCATTTACTTTCATTCTCTGAGGTCTGCAGTTTGTTCCAAGTTTTATTTTAGAGTACACCTGATGAATTAATGAAGTGCAGCATATGACTTCTCAGTAGGTACACAGCTATTCCCAATTCACTTTGTCTATTAGAGCATTTCACACAATATTAAAACAATTTCACACAATATAAAAACACTCTTAGTAAACACAGAAAATATATTGCTTTTCCTGTTGTATGAATAGGATCTAATTCCACAAAGTTCTGATTAATTTCTACTATCATTCAGAGAGATCAGTGCCACACAAGTCATGTCCACTTGTTTAATTTTATTTATATTGTCTTAGGGGTTGCCACTTCTGTAATAAATGCTTGCATCTGCATTACCTTTACTGAGAATTAACTTTTTTAAAACTTTGACATGAAGAGGCAGAGGGAACTGGGTTTTCTGAGTCCACAGAAGAGGAGGCTTTGGGCTGACATAATAGCAGCCTTTCAAAATCTAGAGGAAAATCAAGGAGATGGGGCCAGGCTCAGCAATGGTGTATGGTAGGAGGACAAGAGATGACGGCATAAATTGAAATGAAGTTCAAACTGGATATAAGGAAAAAATTCTCCCCACAAGGGCAGTCAGGCAGTGGAATGTGTTGCCAAGGGAGGCTGTGCAGCTTCCATCCTTGGGAGCTGTCAAGACCCAACTGGATAAAGCCTTGAGAAACCTGGTCTGAGCTCAGTACTGACTCTGCTTTGAGCAGGATTTTGGATTAGAGACCTCCTGAGCTCCCTACCAGCCTGGATTTTCCTATGGTCCTGGAAAAAAGCTTATGAATTAAGATTTTTTTTTTTAATCCAGTCTTAGTTTTTGACACATTAGTGTGGATCAGTACATGTTTGTCTAGAGCTTTGCTTGCTAGGCTTTTAACAGTACAAAGAACTCTGTGCAAAGATTGCCTTTAAAGTTACCAGTATAGGCAGATTTCTTTGTAGAAGTTAATTTCTTTAACATGTCAGTATAGTAGTAATATTTTGTTCTTCTTTATTATCTTGAGGAATTTCAAGTGCTTAACAGAAGAGGTTGAACAGTAGTGTTGGTGCAAGTTTCTTCACAAGAATGCTAATTTATTTGGACCATTTGGAGTTTTTTTGTTGGGGATTCGGTGGTGTTTTTTCTTTGTTTGTTTTGTTTGTTTGTTTGTTTTTTCCCTTGGAAGCTTTGTTCCTTTAGCTACATCATTAGTATCCATGGTAAGATTTATCAATACTCCATCAGTGTGACTGTACCTCCTTTTTACAGTCTCCATACCTTCCTTCGAAGTACTGTACTTTTCTTCCCTATCTGCATTGGAGAACCAAGCCACTACTTTTTCTCATAATCAGAATAATTCCTGGGTTTGCTCTACTTTTTTTTTTTTTTTTTTAAACCGTGTATTTTAAGAACAATTCTTTAAACAAGGATCATTATACCAGTAGGCACTGGCCATGGAAAGGGACGAGGTATGCCAAAACTCCTAGGGAAGTTACCAATGTCAAGAGAAACTTAAGAGGATATCTCAGGGATTCAAACATCTTTTTCTTAAGGTTGTGATTTTTATAATACTGTTGTCTGGGTTTTGTTTTGTGGGATTTTTTTGTTTGTTTGGTGTTTTTTTGTGGTTGTTTTTTAATAACAGATTCTTGTTGGTTTTGAAATTAATTCACAAGGTCTTTTTATTTCTTTTAAATGCAAGTAAAGTTCAGTGTACTGTTAGAATTCTTACAACTTTTGAAAAGGTTCCTTCTAGTAGTTTTCAGTTCTGTAATATTTGATGTTAAATTTTCTAAATTGTGTAATTTTTCCTTTGATATGTGGAAAATAAAACACTGGCAAAACTATGAAGGACTGGGGAAAAAAAAAAAAAAAAAAAGAGACCCTCATTGATTTTCTGGAATGTGAACTTTAAATTACTGTATCTTAAATATAATATATAAATATACCATACAAAATTGCATATTGTCCTCTTACAACAAAAGTATTAGTTCACAAAGTTTTATCTGCATATCATCATGCATTCATTAAAAAAAATCTCATAAAGTTCACTTAAAATCAGTAGTAGTATAATTTGTGTTGATGCGTGGAGTTTCTCACTGTCCAGTAAAGAAAGAAAATTCTTAATGAAAACAATATGGAGAAGAAAACTTTATAGCAAAGTTTAACACTTGCAGTATCCTCAACATATTTAGCAGGCTAGTTTTTAAGTAAGTTTCTTATGAGATGCATGATGCAACTTTTATTTCCCTGATTTTACAATTTTAGAAAACAGGTAGAGAGATTACGTTTTTGATCCTGGATGAATAAATGCATAAGTCTTTTTAAAAATAGAATCTATAGTTTCAAAACATTCAGCAGTACCATGACAGTTTTTGAGAACAGAACATCAAGATTTATTAAGATCATCCAATGATCAAGGTCACAGTCAGTGCTAGTGTTGAAAGTCAAAACTGTAAGTCCTTCTGAATCCTGACCTATACTATGGCAGTGCCTGCTTACAAACTTGGAAAAACCCTTCTTAATTGCTAGAAAGTATTGCCTGAAGTGCAGGGGGTGAAAGCTATAAAAAATCAATAGTTGTATACCAGTATAAAAGTGTAATGTGAGCCAAGTTTACTCCTTGCACAACATGAAGCAGTAGTTGTAGCACAAGGTATTATAGCATACAGCAGCAACACAACGACAATTTTTGTCACTGCTGTACAGCTGCATATGTACATGTATGCACACAGAATATAAAATAAATTCATGTATTCACATGCTCATATATTTGAGTCACTTCTCCATCATGAGTTTTTTAAGCAAGTATGTTTAGATATGCTGTAACCTATTAATATGTGCATGGAAACTCAGTTGCAGACTCTGCCTTAAACTGGATTAATTTTCTTTAGAAACAGAAGTGCAGTTTGGAAGACAAATGAAACAAAGTTTCCCATGTCAGGAAGTGTTTTGTTTCTGTAATGATAAAGGAAGTCCATTGGGTTGTTTGACTGTATCTCGTTCAGCTCAGTTTTGGTTCTGTCTATATCCTTCTAACACAGCTGTGCTTTTTTCTAAAACTGATCCTGTGCTCTGGCCTGGTCCATGGCCCAGGCTTCGTCCTCGGTACTACACAGTGCTTTATAGAATACAAAGACGTGTTCTGTAGTCTATGCTTTTTTTCATGTTGACAAGTGTCTGTACCATTTGAATAGCTTAATTTTTTAATATTATCCTTTGCCTTTCAACACCTTTTCAGAGATGATATTTGGCATTTGCAGGTTGACTCTCTTGTTGACACCTGGAGATAGATGTTCAGTAACATCAGCATTTCTTTCTGGTTCTCGATTGAGCTGAAAATGCTGCATTTACAATTGTTTCCTTTTGGATCTTCTTCTAAGTGGTTTTGCTGTAGCCAGCAATGTTTTATCATGTCAGTTGGGCAAAATATTTATTGCAACTTACATATAAAATTAATGTTCTGTCCTGCCATTTCCAGGTGAACCAGATTTCAACAGTGGACAAATGATACAATTCTAAACTATTTCAAGATGCTTAAGATTAACTTCATAAATTCAGAAGTGACAGAGACACTATAGTCAAGAACATTGATATTCATGTGTGTTGAAGCTGGGCAAAACTCTTGGTTCATAGGAGTGTTATAAATAAGTAATTTGTCAATTTAGATTTACTAAGCTGAGCAGGGCTGGTTGATCATTGATGCAGATGTTGAAGTTTAAGAGGACAAGCCTACCTTACTTGTCATAGGCCTGTTTATTACTTTCATTACTAGCACCATTTCTTAGCATTTCAAAGTTATAATTTTTCTAATAGAGACTGTATCACTCTTGATTTGTGATGACCTTTTACCATGCTGTAATTTTGGCAAAGGGCCTTTGTTTGCTCTGTGTGTTTAATGCATGCTTAATGCTGACACCTCCACAAATACCTCATCTATGACCATACTTTTTCAAGGCCACTTTTAATGTGCTGAGTGCTATTTTGCTCTCAAATTCCCTGAGCAGAATCCAGTTTGCTCTGGGCACTGTCAACAAATGATAGGACATTTCAGATGAAGGGCTTGCTCATAAGGTGTTTAGAAAGGACACACAGGGTAACTTTAATGCAACTCTAAAATTTTTGGAGTGTTGTAATGCATGATTTTTTTCCCTGTCTTGGAGTTGAATATATACAGTTGAATATATACTGAGTAGGTGGAGTTTCTGGCTTTGCCACTAGTTTAAAATATTTTACCTCTTTTGAGCAGACATCATCAAGAAAAGAGTTTCTTGTGGATGTTATCTTGGTGTTTTTCCACATTCAAAGGAGTACTGTGTGACACTCTACAGTGACACTGTAGTTGTGCTCTGCTTTTCTTGACTTGTTAGTAAGCTTCCATGAGATTATTTACATTTCCTTGGTGTGGTAGATTATGTTTACTACCTTTCATTACACCGTTTGAAACTCATAAAGACTATAAAGCAAGAGAAGTTCCTAGCATGTTCTTAGCTGGATGTCTATCATGCAAATATCTCTGTTGTTGATTTGAACGAGAACACGAACATCATTGTAGGTGCTGTCTTCAAACAGGTTCTGAGGATTTTCCCTGCGGGTTAGCTCTGTTCCTAGTGCCCTTTACATCAAGAGGAAAGCTTCAACTTCCTTTCTACTTTGTTGAATCGTGTTCAGTTGTATTGAATTAAGGCAGTGTTTGAACGCACAGCAATAGACACATCACAAGGATATTACCCAGGCTTTGGTAAAAGCCAGGGAGAGATCTCCCATTACTTCAAACCAATTATGCCAGGTTTAAAACCCACTGGAGCTAGTACAGGCAGGTCTTCTGCAGCCATCACCTGCGTGCTGTTATGCAAGAAACTTGCACAGGACATAGCTGTGATTAGAGTGCACAGCCAAAACGACATCAATCATCTATGCTTCTTCCTTGACAAGAACTGTAATGGATCTGATAGGTATGTCCCTATAAGGAAGAGGGTCTATAGATTTACTTCCTGGGGAGCTGTGCATGCCCTGTTCTGGCACCTGTGTGCCTCCCAATGAATTCTCTGAAGCAACTGCCAACCACTGTGAGGTATGCCCATGGGACAATCCATGCCTAAATTTCCTGTCTGTAAAAGAGAGAGATATTTCTACCTTCCTTCACTTAGATGTTGTGACTGTAGAGCCAGTATCAACTTTCAAGGCTTTTGGGTAATGCAGTGAGAAGAGTCATTCAAAGCCTATAAATAATGAAGGTCTCAGTTCTTTATCTGGAACAAACAGTAAAATAACTGCAAGCACCATACAGACCAGCCCACCATCAGAATTCAGGAGAAAGCACAGTATTTGCCACACCTCTAGACAAAGCTTGCTGTCTCTGCTTTTTTTATTTTCCTACCCCAGCTTGCATCACTCATTTAAAGAGACCTACTAGATCACTCAATCCACAGAAGCTCAAGTCTGGGTCCTTCTGCAGGATTGTGGCCAAATGTCCTGGCAGAACACATATCTGTCATTGTATAGTTCTGCCTGCAAGCAAAAAACAGGGACTATACTCACCCGCTTGGAAAGACCAACACAGTAGAGAAGCACCTTTATAAGGAGCACTCCTCTGGCTAAGCCAGCCAGAGTGTACCTGCAGTATTGAGCCCATTCAGATCTTCGGGTTAGATAGCTGCTGCCATGCTTTATCAGCTTCATCTGCTGGACACTTAACAGCTAAACAAACTGCTTGGGAAGCAGGGAACAGGCAATAACTGCACTAATGCAATACAGAAAGTCATTCTTCTTATGCTTTTGCACCAGTGGCATTTGATACTCAGTGATGAATTAAATAGGCCATGCAAAGTTATCAGGGCTAGATGTGATATCAAGCCAGCATATGTCTGTCCTTTACAGATCAGCAACCACACACATAGTTGCATAATGTTTTATTGTACTTGGTGTTATTCAAGAGCCAGCTGTGTAAGTTACTGTTTTATTATCTCTAGTGGGACTCTATACAGGACTTGCAGTGAAAAAAAGTAACTTCTTTCTCCTCCAAAAGCTTTTTTTTTCCCCCCAGAGCTTTTGTTTTCAATGTGTGATTCATCATTGCTCAGTGTCTTATGTAAACTTTTATTCTAGTGCAAAATGGACTTAAATGGGACACGGTCTAAGCGCTCTGAGAATAGCTACAAATGACCCTTTATACAGGCCAGTGATTCTGGCCTGACCCTGTGTTTCTTCTGGCTCCACTGTAGTTATGAAGGAGCTTGCAAATAGGAGTATGTCCTTAAATACAGGTTTTTGTCTGCTAGCTCTTTTCTTTATGCATGTCAGTTCTCATTTTGGAATCCGCCACTGTCTGCTGTGGGTTTGGTTGGGTTTTTTTTTGTTTTGTTTTGTTTTGTTTTTTTCCCCCCTAGGAGTCTACAGTGATTTATTTGCAAACTGCAGAAGCTTTGGTCTCCCACACTAAATTGTCTGCTTCCAGTTTAAAACCGTCAGTAGCTCTTCAGACAATGATTTTATTTGTTTCTGCTGGGTATGCGTTCATATTATTCACATTATCATTTGGTAATTGCATCTAGCCACTTGCCTTGGTCATCAGCTGCAGGATCTGTGTGTAGTTTCCACCATCAGAGACTTGCACAAATAAATTGTAAGCTATATTTTATGCATCTTTAAATCAGATCTGTACTTCACCTTAACAGCTATATTGAGATATAAAATATAGCCAGTATAACTGAATCCCTGAAGAAACTAATCAAAATAATTTTTATTGTGCTTAGGCTCATCTTTGCTGGTATAACAACGCAGTTAAAACTGCATCCCATAGTTCTGGTTAGCTTTACTATAAAACCTTAAAATGCTAATTTAGTGCCTGGCATTATAGAATACATGAGGAAAAAGAAATGTTAGAGACAATGTAATGAACACAAGCTTCCTTGTGGTTAACAACAAGACCTTTTACAGCAGTAGAGGAGAGTATGTAATAGCATTTATACCCTTTCTTGTTCCCAGTTTGATGTAAAAGATCTCATATCAAAGAGAACTGGGCCTAAACACAGTAGAACCATGGTGACTTTCAGAATTTTCATTTTCATTTTTTTTTTTTTTTTTGATTAAGAACCATATTGCATAGCCATGAGACACTAGTTAGAAAACTATCTAGTTAGAAAAGGCAGATGAATTTATAGGTCAACTACATCCAGCTGGTCACTTTAACATGTCTTTCTTTATGCCATTCTAGCAAACAATGCACTTGTTAAAAACCTAATTAATGCTAGAGCGGATAAGCAAACTAACAAAAGAGGCACTTAGAGACACTGTTCATAGGAGTTAGAGATGGAAGAGCTCCATTAGGTCATCTGCCTATTCCCCTAATAGTACGAGGCTGTTTTCCTCAATCAGAAGGGAAGAGTTGGTTAACTGAGCAAAAGGGTAAAGACAGAGGAAATGGCACTGGGGAGTGACAGAGCAACAGGACGGTCATAGGAAGGAAAACAAAGAAGAACAGTATGAGCAGTGGGCTTAGAAATCAAGGTTAAAGCACACTGCATTTGGAGGTCATTTGCGGAGAGGATTTCTTTAGAGTACTTGCCTATTTCTGTAAAGAAAAATAGGAAGGAGGATTGTATGATTGTGCAGGAAATGTATTAAGACAGAAATAACTATTGTTTAAAGGGACACCATGCAGAGCTATATAGTTGCTTTATGTCCTGTATTGCATGCGGCTGGTGGTAGATTTTCAGTATTTTTCAACTCGGAAGAATCACACTTTAGACTTCATGTTGTATGTGTGTAGTTCCCAGCTCATGTTGTAAATTTTCTGAAATATCTGGCAAATTAATTTTAGCCTGAAGTTGAACAGATCCTGGTCAAGGTCTCCTTAGAGTTAGTTACAACAAATTAATCTGTTTTCTATTTCTGGTGAACTCTTTTTTTTTTTCCTTTAACCTTCTTGATAATCCAGTTTGTCAAGCACATGTTCTTTTTGGATTTCAGAAGTAGTTATCCTTCACCTTGCCTAGTCTCACTTTCAGGTGAACTGATACATGACTTCTTGTACAACAGGTTAGGCATTACTGATCTCATTCAAATGTTAATTTAAGCACTGGGTCAAAAAATTGGCATTACTTCCTAGAGAAGTTTCTCACCTGAGTGCTGACTTCAGTGTCTTTGGCAACATTTTCCTGCATTTATTTAATTTCATGAAACCAACTCAGTCTGCTTTTAAGAGCTGTGACATAGCTATAAATGTTACTAAATATGAATCTTGGATGGACTAGCTGAATATTTCCATTTCTTTATGTTCTCTGTTTTAATGTTTTTCTAACCAATAAGTTATGATCATATAATCTGAATTGTCTTTTATTTAAACATAATAAAAACAGTGATACGTGTTTTAAGAGGAGCATATTTCAGTTTTGTTCAAATTACTTAACCTGGTTTAAATTACAACAAATAAACTGCTCAGGCCAAAAGATAAGTGCCTGCACAGTCTTTTGGACTAATTTAATAATTATTTAAATTCAACCTTATTTTATGCAATGCAGCTTTCTTAGATAAAGAAACTCTCGTATGTTCTAAACCCCGATACTTTAATTCTGATGCAAAATTACTGTTAAATAACAGGGAAGCCTTCTTTTTCTTCTATGCTAGTTGCCTTGTATTTTTCTTTATTGTATACTGTTACTACACTGCCTCACTGTTTAACCAACATTAGTGCCAGCTCAAGGTTGAACTAGCTGCCACAGTAAGGTGATAATGCCCAGCTGACAAGGCATCAGGGCAGATACACGTTAGGTAAGAGTAGTCTTAGAGAAATGTATTGAAAGTGCAGAAATCAACACAAATGAGAAACCTTGAAGAAGTAAGTAAAATGCTAAGCACTGAAACTGTGTATGCCAGTGACCTTTTTTTTTTTTCCTTTTTTTTCTTTTTTTTTCTCCCCAGTGCTGATCTGTGCATACATTGAGGTGCATCATTGGAACTTTTCTGGGATTTGTTCTATACATGTTCTTTGAATTCATTATTGAAGACAGGCAGGCCAATACATGGAGAGTGCTCCAACCTAACAAACAGAGATACCTCAAAAATCTCTATTTGGCTTGAGAAGTAGTTAGAAATACTATTTAAGAATTAGTCTTCTTGCTCCTTCTGTGTCGATTCTGAAAAGAGTAGATTTAAAAGAAGTTATGTGGATAAGGAGTGTCATGCTACCATGTAAATGACCCAGCCAAGTGAAGGTAGTTGATGACACTTGCATGGTAACATATACATATATGTATGTTCACGTTCACATACATAGAATATAAAGACAATATTAAAATATTTTTTGGATCATGTAACTACTCCCATGACAGCTGAGGTAAACATGCTTGGCTGTTAGATTCCATAAATGAGCTTCCTGAGCTCTGGAAGACTTTCGTAAATGTCATTAAGTAAATAAATATCTTTTTAGTTGATATTAAAATAGTATGATATGACTTGGCCTTACAGCAATATTCAAAATTTCTCTGTCTGACACTGGGTGGATTTTTTTTTTTTTTTTACTTTATTTTTTTTTATTTTATGCTATGAACATCATTACTGGTTTGGTTTTTTGTGTGTTTGTTTGTTTTTCCTGCAAATTCATCTTTTAAGTGACATGGCTGCCAAATTGTATTAACATTTCCTAGGGGCAGATGAAAGCTGTTTTGAAGTCATGGAAGTGTTTTATATGACTGTAGCAATACACAGAATATGTGTCATTCGTGCATGTTGGACTCTATTTATTTTATACCTAGAGCAAAAAGGCAACTATGATTTGTATGGCTTTGGATGTCGAAATACCTGTCATCACATACCCGATTTGGCTCACCTGTAGGTAGTACCGTAGTATAAGACATAGTGAATTTATTGATCTGCTAGATTCCTGGAAACTGATAAGCATTCTAATTCTTCAACTGTAAATTTGAGGATGAGATATTTCTTAGACAGCAGCCAGAAGCAAGCACAGGGAAGAAGCAGTAAGACACTGTTTTAGCTTGGAGAAATGTCTCAGAAAGGACTTTCTTCATTGAAAACTGTTTTTCATATGACTTCTGACTGAGAGGAAACTCCCATTCCATTTTTGCTGGGGTCTGATGACTGCTACAACAATATAGTCTTGGGTTTAAGTTTCTCTGCATAGGAGGAGATGGGCCTGCCTCAGTAGAGGGAACTATATGCAGCTGTAGCTGTGTATCTGTGGCTTATTTGCTTCTTTAGGTTCTCGTCCTCTATGAATACCCAACGCCTGCCAACAAAGCACCATCCACAATTCTTTTGTGGGCATGAAACTGGGTTTTCAGATGTTCCCTGTCACTGGTAGTACTCTAACCAGGCACTTCTAGTGTTGATGAAAATCACAGAATGGAGACATCAGACCTGTCTGTGGGCTGATTTGGATAAGCACGCACTGGTGAAACAAAAAAGATGACTAAGGATTTTGTGAAACTGAAGATCTTGAGTTGTTTTGAAAAGCAGCCAGTATGATTTCCTAGCTGAAAGTGTGAACTCTGTAGAATTTGCAATTTATTTCTTTACTCCTACCTACCACAAAGGAAAGTTTTCTGTTCCCCAGTGATGAG
Organism: Tyto alba; assembly: GCF_018691265.1. Lineage (NCBI taxonomy): Eukaryota > Metazoa > Chordata > Aves > Strigiformes > Tytonidae > Tyto > Tyto alba. The sequence continues at coordinate 11,950,046 of NW_024881295.1, read as the reverse complement.
AAGGGTTATTAAACAACAGGGAAAAATAAAGTAAGCACAGAACTGATTAGAGAATTAGATTTCTTTGAAAAATGGTGATAAAGTACATGGCATATAGAGGTAACTGTAAATTTTTTTTGACAACAGGTGCCATTTAAAAAAAATATCATACACCGTAGGTTAAAGAAATGCAGTTTGCAGTTTATGTTTACAGCAGTGAAGCTTCTGATAATCTTCAGTTTCTGTTTTGTAGCTGAGGATGAGCCTATGGGATAATGGGGTAGCTAAAGCCTAAGAACAGCAGTTTGACAAAAGACCTGGTAGAATCACAGTCTATAGAACAGATAATCCCAAATGAGAACAAAGGCATTGGTGCTACCACTGGATCTCAAAAGCCACCAAGTGTGAGGACACAGGAAAAATTAAGGTGGATTTATGTAGTCTAGGCAGTCCAGGGAGTTTAGGGAGGAGATGGGCTTATTTTTGTAGCAGAGTGTCCATTCAGCTGAAGGATGAGGGATCTAACTGCATAAAAGAGGTAGAGTCTCTGTTTTGAAGCTGTGAGATGCAGGAGGATGCCCTGAAAGATGAGCATAACTAGAGGCATGGTGAAATGGTAATAGTGAAGTTGAATGGGTCCTCTTGCAGGTCAGTACTTTGGCTACCAGGGTCTCATGCCTGTAACAGAAGAGCAGTCAGAGAAGGTGTGCCAAAGGCAGCACGGAAAGCCAAGGGCAACCTGATGCTGAAAGATGTTGAAAACACATATGTCTAATGCAGTCTGAGGATCAAACACAGGAGTCTGGGAAACCTCTAGCAGAAGTGCATGTGACAGCTATTAAATATAAAATTTCCAAAAGTCCTGATAAGTGTTACACACACAATCATCCTTCACGTGTTAGGAGGAGACTAACCCTCCTAAGGCTTACCTCTTCTTTATGTAAGAGTTAGATTGGAAGTAAATACTAATGTGAGGGAGCACTATTATCCAACTGATTATATTGTGATTACTTGTGTAAATGCTAAAGGATTTACTATTATTATTATTATTGTTGTAGCATTGAAATCTTCTATAAAAGTAAAGACAGAATTACTCATCAACAGGTCTGTATTTCAGTAGTGTTAGTGATACAATGACATATAAAACCTATTTTTTAACAATGTAGTGTAATGCTTTACACTTTTTTCCTCATACATGCTTTACTGTAATGATAAAATCAATATGCAATTTCAATATTTTTGAAGGAAAACTGTGTCCTGTTTCCAACTTAGAAAAAGTAATTACATATACCATAAAGAAAATGTTGTTAGCTCTACATCACAGTATGAGAAATACTGTCATGCTTGTGTAATTGCATAGCAACTTGACACAGACTTGAGTGACTTTTGAGGAGACACTGACCCAGTGGCTCAAGTGTATCTTTAGGATAACATCAGTATTTTAATGGATGCAGTTTTAAATCTACCATGCTATTAAACACAAAGGGCAAATTTATGCTTGGCATATCTCCCTTGGCAATGTTGGCACTAAACCAGGGAGTAATTTTCCCTATTGCATTTAACAACATGTTTCAGATTTAAAAGCCAGGGAGCCATTAAAATATGACTCCATCAATTAGAAAGTAATTGTGGTATGTCTTTCTAATGCTGAGGGATTAACTCAATTTAATCTCAGTGCGGTTAACAAAGGCAGTTAGCTACTTGCTTTAAATATGAGTTAAATTTGTAAAATATAATGTCTTCATGGAGAACAGGATTGGCCCCGTGGCACGTTTCCAAAAAATGAGCTGTTGACTTCACTGAGTTCAGTGGGAACCTTGAACTGAAGGGCAACACAATTGAGTCCCTGCAGGCTGTTCCTGTAGGTGGTCCACACATGAAATTCACATACAAGTTTTGTATCTTTTTAAAGATCACGAAAGAGAATATTAGACTGTATCGAGCTTGGGTCTTCTCTGCGTTGATGCCAACACTTGCTTTAGGGCAACTTCATAAAGCAGAAATGGGAAGAAACTGAAGCATAATTGTTGAGTATTGTCAGCATTTGCTGCCACCAGTAATTATGATTAGAAAATCCAACTTTGCATACTAGATATTAGACAAAAAACAGCAATGAAGCTGAAGATGTTTGAGAAATTCTTGGTCCCCAGCTGGCAGCTACCATCCCTTTAGCTGGTAACCAGCACGCTCTCCATCCTAATGCACTGCAGGGCCAAGAATAATCAGTTGGCTTAATTCATCTGCAGAATGAATAAAAATGAATGAATGTTATAAACTGATGGTGTCATTAATGCCTTCTGGGATTTTGCCACTGAATTTGGAAGTATTTGAAGAATTACAGGGAAAGCAAGGACCTATTATATAATGCTTAGTTCAGACTGTCCCTCAGTTTGGGTAACACTGTAGTCCTGCTAGGATCTGGCACTGAATGCCATTGAACATGCTACGAAAAAGACTTGTCTTTCTGGAGTGAAAAACCCTAAGCTTTAAGGCAAATAAAACATATTTTGAATAAGGTTTTAAGGTAAAGCATATTGGTACATTGTAAAGAGATTTGTGATTTCTCTCGGCAGATCCTCCTTTAGTTCCTAGGGAGGAGCCTGTAGCTGTTATCATGTCTGCTGTAGAGGGTTAGAAGAAAAGAGGAACAGAAGGGTTAAAGCTGATGGTGAGAAAAGGCGGGAGGGATGTTATGGACTCCCTGGGGTGTTGGGGGGAGGGGAGAGGAAGTGAGATCTGCTGTAGCTGGGCGTTTGCTTTTTCTGTCCTGGGTAGCAATCCTGCTATCTGTTAAAGGCCCACTGAAGATACTGCTTTGCTTTTGTTTTGTTTTTCCTCATGCACCATAGCCCCAAGATCTGCAAAAAGGGAAAAAAATCGTCTTACTTGCCTTGTGTGTGTCATACTACGCAGCCCCAGTCCTGGCCCCGCGGCTTGGTGGCTGGCGCAGGACTGCGGTGGCTCTCACCTCCCAGGCACTGCCAGCCACCCCACGCGTGGCCCTCCTTGTAGGGTAAGGGCTGCTCCCTGGTCCAAGAGCTTGGGGCAGTGATCTCACAGACTGGCCGTGAAGGGTTTCCTGTGCACCTCTTTCCTTCAGGGATTATACCTTTGACCTTGGGGCTTTCCCATCTGGGCTGGGACTTCCCAGCCAGGATGCAGCAAGGCTGAGGGGTGGCAGAGTGAGAAGCAGCCACTGAGTGGTGAGCAGCCAGTGCAGGCTCCTGCTAGGGCTCTCCCCTTGTAGGGTTGAAAGTCCCTTCCCTGTCAGCTTTGGCAACAACATCCCTTAGTGCCTCCGTCTTTCCTTCACCACTTTAGGCAGCCCTTCTGACCAGCCTGATGGTTTCCCCATGACCAACCATCCCTGACCTCATCTCAGCAGAAGGACCTCCCTTCTGCCATCCCCTCCCTCTTGCCAGTTGTTCTTCCCTTAAGCCATCCTCCTAGCCATCCCCTTCACGGCCCATGCCCCAGACAGTCTTGCTCCTGGCACCTTCCTTCTTCTCTCAAACCTCAGCTCCCAGTTCACCTTTAGAACTCTCTTAAAGGCTGCTTGGAAACAAGAAATGCTCTCAGGGCTGTACTTGTCTCTTTCACTCTATTTTGCTGGGTGTAATATGTATTTACTGGTCACTGGCAAGGAGGGTTTAGCTAGTACAGGAGGGTCCACAAAGATGCTACACTGATGCTGTGGAAACTGGGGATCTTACTTTTAAGGAGATGGCTTGCACCTGTCTGTGTTACCCCTCTGTTGCTAAATGGAAGGATGCCTAGAACTATCACTCCCTTTCTTTCAGTTCCTTCCTAGCATGGTCAGTGGCAGAACCCTTAAGTTCAACATAGTAGATATTTCAAAATTCTCTGATATTTATATAGGTATTCCTTATCACTGCCTTCAAGTAATGAAGGATTTAACAAAAGCAATTACTTCCCTTTTTCTTCCATTCTGCCTAGTCATGCTTCTCTGAGAAAAGGCAAAAGCAAATCTGTTAGGTGGATACTTTAGTAGAGAAACGAGGATCTGATGGAACTGTGTAAAAATGGTTGATTTATTCAGTTTTGAATGAAAGACTTGTGATGTTGTCCATATACTTCTGCACTTGAGAGTGATAATCTAATCTAAGATGCTGTCTCTCCTATAAAGCCCTGAAATACAGTTGTGCAAAATGATGCAACTGAAGTAAAACTTACAAGGTGGAAAGTTGTGCTAAGAAACTTCCAAAAACTTCTTGCTAATATATTTACTGATGTCAAAGTCTTGAGTGATCATCCAGTACAATCTGTCCCTTAGAAAAATTAACTGAATGCGTATCAACTTTTCTGCAATGTGCATTGAATTTGATTTCCTCTGATTTTATTTCTTCTAGGGCTGTCAGAATGAGTGCACGGCTGGAGGATGTTCAGGAGAAACAGCAAAGCACGTGATCGAATCTTTCAAGGTACGTTGTCTGTTAGAAGATGAGTGTCTGAAGCATTTCAGTAGATGCTGCCAGACAGCATCTGTAATGTGGTAGTGATTGTTGTGCAGGCATTCATAGCTACTGACATGCCTGAACATGATAATTATGTAAATAATTCTGTAAGTTGCATTTGCTGAAAATATTTTCAATGTAGAAATTAAGTATGTTCCAAGAAGAACTTTAATAAAGTTTCAGGTACTAGCTAAAAGGTTAGTAGTCATTAAGCAAAAATTAAAATGGGATAGGTGATTTTATTTTTAACTTTTATCTGTTTCAAAAGCAATAGAAATGAAGATTGATTTCCCCTATTACATTTTTTTCCAAATAAAGTCTATGTAACATTCACATTATTTCACATTATTTTCATATTATTTGTGAAACTTTGGCATTATGAATGGTATTCAAAAGTAGATTTTTCCATCTGGTCTCAAAGTGGCAGAGCTAAGGATCCCAGGAGGTCCCCAAAGCACGCCACGGCTCTGTCACATTATCAGCACTCAACAAGCAAACAGGGCTATGATAATAAGGAATACTGAGCAGCTGCCAGGAACTGACATGAAATTGAATCCCTTTCTTTTTATTTTAATCTTATGCTTAGAACTGAGCTCAGTTAAGATATCACTCTCTGCCTCCTTCCTGAATGCAATGCTAGTAACTAAGAGCTCATTTTAAACACTGTATGGACACAGACATCAACCTTTAATTTTCTGTTGGAAATATCCCATCAGCATGTGCTCCTTTGAATTCTACCTTCTGTCTTCATTCCATTTTTCTTCTGCCTCTCTTTTATATGTCTTTTGCCTTTATTCCTTATGTCACACATCTGTAATTCTTTCTCCCTCTCTTTCCCTGCTTCACAATCTTTAAAAAGCCTCATCTATATTTTCCAGATGTTTAAAAATATAGTACCCAGAAAAAGGTGACCTCACTTGTGCTTTTTCAGCAGTTCCCTTCCTGTTATTGCTGACTACTGTCAGCAGTACATGAGATGAAATTATAGTGATACACTTTGTAACTGTCATGTTCTTCCTGATTTTTTGGGCAGTGTCGCTGCTGTGCAGTCTTCTGAATTATGCTTAAGTAGTTACTTCCCTTTTTGTTGTCAGGTTTTAACCAGATTTGGAAAGTAAATGGTGCAGAAAATGTGTTGGACTCTTTGATAAGATTTATTCTGATACTGGTCTCATTGAAAGCAGCAAAGAATTCCCGAGAGTCCATGACTACAGAATTTTGCCATGTAGCAACATGCCATTTAATTTCTTTTTCCTCATTGTCAGCCCTTCCCAGTTCTCTTCCTCATTTCTTTGCATTGTGTCTCTCTGGCAGTTCTGCCCAAGAAGGAAGATTTAGGATGTACTTTTTAGCCAGAAGGTCTGATTTGGAAAACGTTGACAAAAACTGGCATGCAAACAGTTTTGAAACCCCAAGAATTCACAAGTATGGAGCACAGACTTGTTTTGTGAATTCACTTTTAATAAATAGACAAGATAGACCTCAGTAGATTAATTCAGTAGAATATGCCAGTGTATTTAAAAAGCAACTGTTTTACAGAGAGTCTTGTGTAACTGCATTGTACTTTTTCCTTCCATTCACTGAGGTAGTCCAGAAGGAAGATCAACAGAGTGACAACAAACTCTGTTTGTGTTTGGGTTGTAGGTGAACTGGGCACAAACTAAAGCAGACTTAAGACAGATTTAAATATATCAGCAGTCAAGCAGCAGCCTTACCAAAGCTCCAGATATTGGGTGACACAAAGCTGGATTTAATCCAGTTTCCCTTCTATCGATACTTGTATGTCAACCAGAATGTCAAATTATTGTAGTGGAGAGTCTGTGTGAGGGGAAAAATATATTAGCAGGTGGGACAGATGGTCTTAAAGGGAATAATACTAGAAAAAACAGCTGGCTCAGGCTGTAGTCTAATTCATAATTCCATTCCTGCCTTATGGCTCTGTTTCTGAAAATTAGCTACCGTTGCCGGAAGGGGGTACAGTTTTTTTAGAAAATATTGTACCGTGTGGTGTGTGTGAAAGTTATGATGGGAATACAGGTACTGATTGCAGTGTCATGCATTATAATAATTATTTGCAGTCTTTTTAACTTCATTGTCAAATTAAAAAGAAAAACTTTATAAATGAAGGAAAAAATAACACCAGACAATGACAAATAAAATGGCCCGAGTTCATTTTAGGGAACTTCACAACCATTTCTGTGGAAGACAGTGACGGTTACAATTTCAGAAACTATAGCTAATAATATTTCAAAGGAATCAAGTTGACCCATGGGGCTGACTGTGCTGAAGAAAGCTGCAATTTTGTGCCAGTAACCTAAGTAATCCAAGATTGTGGGAATGTAGAAAACAGGGTATGGTTTTGTTTTATGCTTACATAAAACATATTGTTTAAAGTGGATGATGCCCAACACTTGAATGCTGAATTAGCCCTCTGAAGACATTTCTTTTTAGAATGCAGTGCTGTGCTTTTTAGGTGGAGTGAGCTGCTTTGAATTTTACTACAATTTCTGCCTGACTTGGAAAGACATACTTGGAGAATCCCTATATGCTGGGAGGGAAGGAATGAATGCTATGTACAGCTTCTAGCAAGCAGTGAGCTCTTCTGCTAGCTGCTCGCTGTTTTCGAGTCTCATGGGCTTCTTTTAAGTCAGTAGGTCAGAACTGGCATCTTGTTCATTTTAACCACTACTGAACTACCTTAATTTGACTAATTTTTTTAGTTGAAAATCCCATCCTGACACCTCTGTGATTTACAAGATACTTAATGTATTACATTCAGAGTTGATATGTGACCAGTGATCTGGGAACAGATAAGAAACATCGAAGGAAATAATAATTATGCTAGAGTTTCCTGTATTGTAGAAAATGTCAAATCTCCAGGATTTATCTACCCAGCTCCTTCTACGAGAGTAAGATCTTCCTCCCTCCCCAAACTGTTGTGTGCACATATTTATTTAATTAACTTGCTGTGGTTTCTGTCCATAAGCTAAGAAGTCCCACTTGTAGGTTTTGCCTATTGTCATCATTGGGTCTCTAGGATGGGAGTATGAAACCAGTGTTGGAAAGTGCAGTTCATCCTCTGTACCACTGAATGTGTTTTGGAATGTGGAATCAAGAAATGCACAAATCTGGTTTTGCTCTTACATGTTTTTTTTTGCACTCAGCAATACCATGAAATAGCAGACAGTTTTGTCTACAGCACTTACTGTTTATGATTTGAAATCTGGTAATTTCCTTAATACATTCATGCTGCTTATTGCACTGTCACAAGACAGAATGAATGTTGTTTGGATAATGTGGCAGTCTATTTCCATACCTAAGTCTAATTTGGTTTCTTTTAATGTGTGTATTAGCTCTGACTTTGAATTCATAATACACAGTCTTAAGAAACTAAAGGCATCTATAACTGCCTTTTATTTCCCTCATGTTATCAATCCATGTCCAGAAAGATGATTTTAGTTTTTATGTAACCTTTTGTCATGGAATACATTTTCTCTTTGGGATACTGACACATGGAACACTTTATGAAGGTATTACCTACTCCTATTATTCTTCTCTGTGTTTCAATGATCTGAAGCTATGTAGAATTAGTTAGGCATCTTAATGGTGCAAAGTTCAGTTCTTTTGTTTTAATTTTTAACGGCCTACTTAGTGTATCAAAATGGTGCAGACCTTCTAGGGAATACTGGCTAGTCTCCTATGCCAAACAGAGCAGCTGTGGTTTACAAGTGGATTTCGATTGACTTGCTAATATGAAGACTTGTAGTAATGGAATGAAAAAATGTTTACATGGAGCTTCTCTATCTGAATGGCTATTCGTGTTACTCTAAATAACTGCCAGTGTTCCTGCAGTCTTCTGCAGACAGACCCAACCTTCCCAGGCTCTGAGCCAGTGGGATGTGAGCCCATGTCAGACTGGAAGCTATATAGGCAGGTTAGTGCAGTGCTGTGCTCAAACTAGTAATCCCCATTGAGATCTTGGACTTGCTAGACTGAATACAGTGCTGCACTAATATGTTTGCATGGCTTCCAGTTTGAAGCTAGCTCATGTCTAGCTGTGTGAGATGCTGGATATAGTGATTTTTCTGTAATGATGTACGGTTTAGTATTTGTTTCTTGCATCGTTATGTTTTAGACCCCAAACTGTGAACTAGCTGACATTGTGATAGGTATTCTACAAATTAGAACATAAAGGTTATTTCCACAATATAGGTATAACCTACAAATAAACAACCAAAATCTATGACAGTTTTTTTCCACAGAATCTAAAGCTGTAATGTATTTTACTTCTGGATGGAGTATGAAGAAACTGAAAATTTATTTCCAATGCAGACATTTGTGTTTCAAATTGAGAGATTGACAATGGAAGTTTTACAGACGTTGATCTTGTTCTTGGAGGCCTCTTGACACAAATGTAGTTGTTCTTTATAATAGGACCTTTATTTGCATGTTTTAAAACATGTAACCTTTGCATTAAATGACTGTGAACATGGTTGGCTCTATGAAAAACATACTGTCCTGATTCCAGTTCTCTGCCTTGTTTCACATTCTTGACAAATAATACAATAGCATTAAAAATAAAGAACAAGTCTATATCTTAACCTGGAAGCATTACAGTTATAAATATGGTAGTATTATAGGAGTATTCTGTGCAGTTAAGATGTAGGTTAGATGTTATTGCAGTATACAGCATTTCTTGTTATATGGTGTATGTTAGAAAGAGTTGGAAAAACTCCTTTTTTCTGTGGAGAAAGATATGCCTATTTTCAAAACAGTCTTTCAAAGGAAAACCTGACCAATTTTTGCATTTCCCATGTTTACATTAATGAAACTACATTACTGTGATTCTTTACTATGTTTATACTAATGAAACTCAGTTGCGTCTATAATTTGTGCCAAATATAATGGGATATAAGATTCCTTACTCTAGGAATTGAGAGAGGGACCAATCAATTTTGAGGCATTAAACAGTTTTAAGCTTTATTATGGAAAACTATTTTATATGTGAAAAAGTTGCTGAGAGAGATAAAGAATAAACACTTCTCCAACCCTCTTTTTTTAAGAAGAAAATTGTTTCTTCACCGAATTTTCTTTCTTCCCCTCCAATGCAAAGATTAAAAACATATAAAATGCAGAATAGTCGTAATTTTTTTGAAGCATCTTTTTAAAATCTGAACTAATTGACTGTATCACATTGGCACAACATTAGAGTGACACGGTGAAAGTTCCACTCCTTGAAGAGTTTAGGAAATACATAGCCCTTCTCTTGTTTTTTCATTTTATATGAGCAGTAGGTAGAGTTTCTGACATGCTTGGAGCATATGGATCAAGGGAACACTGAAATGTTTTTGGAATGAGGATGTATATGCATTACAGTTGCCACATTATGTACAAGGCTAACAAGTACAAAGCAGTTTACATGGCTTTATACATTTTCACATCTCTTCCTCTCCAACTTGTTCTCAATTTGTCATTTTCTACTGACATCAATAAATTATTTGCCTGCCAAAGCATATGGGCACTCAGTGAGTTTTTTTGTCATCTTGCAGCTATTGATTCTTCTGTGGTTTTGGGGTTGGGAGAGGTGTTAGAGGAATGCCCTGTATTTCCATTTTAAATTTTATATTAGACCACATTTTAAATTTTGATTGACCAAATAGAACATTTCATTTATGTTCATGTTAAGTTGTATGGGGAAAAACTTATTACAGAAATTTACCAATGTCTTAATGCTGTGATGAGCTGCTTTTATATAAACTGTCTTGAAGCAGTAATAAGGCATCTCCAAGTATTTTGTGTCTTAGAACCGTAGGCCGTCTAGTCCATCCTCCCACTGAAAGTGGGACTCTCATCAGCACCAGACCAGGTCAGCTGTGGCTTTGTTGAATGCAGTACTTAAAACATTTTTTTTCTGATGTCCAGTCTGAACCTCCTAAGCTGAAACTGTGGCAGTTAACATTTGGTAGATCATCTCCATGTCATTTCCATGGAAGTACATAGCTGTAGCCAGTTTTAGATCAGGATGCCAAGGTAGAGGCCAATTCTGTTGTTGTCATAACAGTATTTAGCATTTGTGGACTGGGCATTGATTTAGATAAGGTCATTCTGATTTTTATCTTGATTTCAGCTGGATTTATTCACTCTAGCTTTTCATCAACAGCAATAGAAAGCTTTGCTTTTTTTGTCATGTGTTGAATCAAAAAAGATTGGTGAGTAATAATATTATTAGACCGCAGTGCCTTCATATCACTTGATTATGTCCCCTAGCAGGGTATGCATATGCTGCAGGTGATTTACAATCAAATCTATTCCCTCATCTTCACTTGCCAAGAGGAAAATCAGTTACAGCACAGAGAAGATTGAGTGGTTTCTGTGGTATTCTGCATCCACACAGGCATTGCACAAACTCTCTTGAATATTACTAATAGTAGCTGGGCCAGCCCCTCTCAATTTCTTGTGCCCCTCCAGCCTTCTTGCTGGCAGGGCATGAGAGGCTGAAAAATCCTTGACTTGGTATAAAAACTACTTAACAACAACTGAAAACATCAGTGTGTTATTAACATTATTTTCATATCCTAGAATCATATCATAGAATGGTTTGGGTTCGAAAAGGACCTTAAAGACCATCCAGTTCCAACCCCCCTGCCACGGGCAGGGACCCCTTCCCCCAGCCCCATCCAACCTGGCCTTGAACCCTTCCAGGGAGGGGGCAGCCACAGCTTCTCTGGGCACCCTGTCCCAGTGCCTCACCACCCTCACAGTAAAGAATCTCTTCCTAATAGCTAGTCTAAATCTACCCTGTTACAGTTTCAAACCATTACCTCTCATCCTATCCCTACACCCCCTGACAGAGTCCCTCCCCACCTTTCCTGCAGGCCACTATAAGGTCTCCCCAGAGCCTTCTCTTCTCCACTCTGAACAACCCCAACTCTCTCAGCCTGTCCTCACAGGGGAGGTGCTCCAGCCCCCTGATCATCTTCGTGGCCTCCTCTGCACCCACTCGAGCAGGTCCATGTCCTTCTTATACTGGGAGCCCCAGAGCTGGGCACAGCACTGCAGGTGGGGTCTCACAAGAGTGGAGTAGAGGGGGAGAATCCTCTCCCTCTATCTGCTGGCCACACTGCTCTTGTTGCAGCCCAGGACATGGTTGGCTTTCTGGGCTACAAGTGCACATTGCTGGCTCGTAGTCATTTTTTCATCCACTAATACCCCCAAGTCCTCCTCAGGGATGCTCTCAATTGACTCTTCACCCAGCCTGTATTTGTGCTTGGGATCGCCCTGACCCACATGCAGTGCTTTGCACTTGTCCTTGATAAACTTCACGAGGTTCATACTAAAATCCAAAACACAACACTATACCAGCTATTAGGAAGAAAATTAACTCAACCCCAGCCAAAGCCATGACATGCTTACAGCTGAGTGGCCTATTTTGAAGAAAGAGCGAAGCAAAGCTCAATATGTGTTAATGTTTCAGTGGTTGTTGGTAGCTAGGAGAAAGTGTCTTTCCTTAAGGAGACCATGCAAGCTGCACGCACAGGTGGAGGGCACGCTAATATAGCTTAGTATTGCTGATGTCTCTACTGGGCACATCAATATTTCTGAATGAAGCTTGTTACTACAGAGTGGCAGCAGTGGTATCACTGCGTCAGGATTGTAGTAGAAATGCTGCTGAGCAATGGCAAGTTCTTAGTGCTGTGAAAATAATTTGCCATGATTCTTCCATGATACACTAAGGGATGATTTCCCAGCAGCCTGCCAGTAGGTTTCTCATGCCATCAGGAACTCATCTATAATGTGACATTTGAGATCTGTGGCAACTCTCATCAGTTTTAGCTTGGTGACAAGTAGTTCTCTGTTTCTCTTCAGGTGGGTAACATCCTTCAAATAGTTGCAGGCTTTTAGCAAATAAGTTTTCTAAGCTGTAGTAGAGAAACTGATTGTCCCATTATATGAAACTTTAGGATTTGCAAATAAAGCTAATTGTCTTCAGCAAATAGCAGGAGCTTTTAGCCAAGGTAGAAGAAAGATGCTAGAAAAACAGCCAGGGGACAGTCTGGCTGAGATGATTTATTGCATAAAGAAAGTGTTGCTTTATCTTCTTTTTAACTAGGAGCTTAAGATATAGTTGGTGTCTCTAAAAGCACAGAAATTGTGCTAGTATTTTAGAAATTCTATTTGGCTTGTATAATATTCTTGATTTATTTTTCCCAACGTGAAGAATTACTTCTAAAATGCAGGGCTTTAGCACCAGCCAGTGATTCCCCAGGGAAACCATCTGACTCCAAAATTTATAAAATCCATGGTATCAGTACTTGTTTCCAAGAATTCTTAAATTTTTATGTCATTGTGATATCAAGTCCCCAGGTTTGATATTAAATGTTTTATTTGCTGAACACACATGAATAGGAACTACAATTTAGGAATACAATTTAGTCCTTTTTTCCCATTGGATTCTGTTGGCCTTTCTGCTTGCTGTTGAAATTAACTCTATATCCTAACTGAAATAACAGCCTAGAGAGCTGGAAGAATTTTATCTTAATCCCATATTTAGTCCCTGTTTCTAAGAAAGTACTGAATGGAATGAATTGGCAAAATATGGCAGTTTCATTGGCAAATCAAACATTGAAATTCATGGCAATTTGTAAGTTTACCTTCTGTCTACCAGTGTGAGAGGGAGATGGGATAAGAGAAAAAGGCAGGTGTGATTAACTGAATATTCGAAATTATTCCTGTAACCTCGATGTAAGAGACTATACCATGAAAGCATTTTATATTCTCAAAAGCTTTTGAAATTCCATATGAAATGTTAAATTCTGAATGCCTCCATTCCAAGAATCCACCCCCCTGCATGTCTGCAAGCTTATTAAAATCAAGGTAAGAAGATTTAACTGCAACTGCTCAGGACTTGGACGTGTGAGATTATGATTCTATTCTCGGCTATTCCATATAACATGTTTGTGACTAGCCAGGCTACTTAGGCAAAATATTTCCAACTTGTTTGTCTGAAATTTAGCTTTGCTATTCATTTCTTCCTTCAATATGGCTACTTTTTTAAGAAAAGCTTAGACGCAAATATTTCATTTTTTGTTTCACTTTCTTAATGTGAAATAGAAGTGATGTTTCCCAAACCAGGAGACAGTAGTTTCTTAAACCTTTGTGGACCAAGTTTATTAGTTTTGATTTCATACAGCATTATTTGAACATCTAAAACACTGCGCCACTGTTCCAAAATGTGGTATCGGTGAAATGTCACCGATCTCTCTATTCCATTTTTTTTGTCACAGGCCAGTGTGAGCCCTCAGCTTGCGTTAGGCTCAAACCTTCTCTCAGGCAAACTCTTTCTAAAAATGGAACATTGTGTTTATGCTACAATGCAGAAATACAGTGGTTGTGAGGCAAGGAGCATCACAGAATCAGGAATTGCATTAACCAAGCTGTCAGATCTTTTGAGAAGCAGCAGTATATACTAATAGTGAATAATATGAACAGGGTAATTATTTAATGCGTTCCATTAGTGAAGAATGGTCCTAGTGTTGTATTTATAGAAATTTTTGATCATGAGTCCATGAGAGGATTTTCTGTGCAACGAATTGGGCTATTATTGAATTGCAGTCTATGATTCCCTGTATGGAGTTGCTTCTTTCTAATCAAAAGCGCAGGTGTATCTACACTGCAGACATGAAGTGCAGTTGCATGGCCAAAGAGGATTTTTATGTAGCTAACTTGACCGGCAGTAACAGCGAGCTACAGCAGTGTGTTTTTCAGTCCAGTGCAATGACTGCATTAAAGCCTGCTCATACTTCCTCCCTATTTACACTTTCTGACCACCCCACTTAGTTAACCGGAATAGCTGTTAGCAAACCGAAGTAGTTTATAGGGCCAAAATGCAGTAATGTGTCCAGTTTCTGTTCATATGTTTAACAGTCTTATCAGCATCTTGGTATTTTATATGTTAAAGACATAGCCATATTTGAAATGTTTTACATAATTCATTGATAGATGAGATACTAGATGACTGGTTTTCATAGATTGAAAATACCATTAGCTGGTGTAGAGGAGCTAGACCTCATTAAAATAAATTAAATGCTTTCCTTAAGATTTCCTTAATGTCAGGTAGAAGGTTTCATTAAGACCTGTAGGAACTCCATCCCTTCATCTGTCTTAAAATTAAAAATATGTATCTTCTGAAACTTGTGTCAGTGCAGAACAGACCAATGAGTAAGGGACATAAACCCCCAGTTACTAGTCTATTAAATTTTCCTGAAACAGTAGACATGGGTGAGGCTACAAAGATTCAGGTAGTTTTACCTCCCTTATAATCCAAATTTCTACAAAGATGGAGGAAGAGGTTTTGATTAACTTAAATGGGATTTGATTAACTTAAATATGATTTGGATCAAATCAGTGGGAGTTGTTGCAGGCCAATATTTAAACAACATATGGAAAAACCCTTAAAATTTAGTTAGTACCACTGAAATCAGTGATATTATGTATTATCCATGTGCTTGAGTGTTTTGTAGGGCAAGATTGGTTTCTTCAGTGCTTTTTCTACAGCCTAGCTGAACTGTAGCTTTCCAACATCTTTATTTCCCTTCTGGTACTTTTGGGAGCTTCAGACTCCATTTTCAGGCACGCTGCTGCCCTAGGTGCCCTTTTCATTTTCTAAGGTAAGATGTTTATGTCAATTCCAACCACTAATCTGTTGTCTTGTCAGAGCAGGTTTACTTCCCTGCCTGCTGCTCCAAATCAAACATTCCTGCATCACATCTGGAGCATCCGACAGGTCAGAGAAAAGGTTAAAGAAGCCAACAGTATGTTGTGCCCTTCTCCTCTTCTTCCCATTGTTTGGAGAGTGTAACAGAAGTTCATTCTTTGGTTTGACAAATATTTTATAAATACTTGTTATGAACAGTTTAGGTTAGATGCCTTGCAGAAGATGGACTAGACAAAGTCCTTCCAGCCATATTTTCTCTTGTTTCCGTGATTGACTCACAACTGACTCAGAGCCTTGACTTCCTTTTGCTTTATCATTTGTTCTGTGGTTTGTTACCCAGTGTAAAGTCAAACAGATGCAATGATTCCAGGCCTGAGTCCAGCTACTTGTGCTAACATATTCTCAGGTGAAGTCTCAGGGAAGCTGAAAGATTTCTGGGTATTCTCCCCGGGGTTGTATAAGATATTTTATTATATTTTGTTTATTTTTTTATAGTAGGAAAATTAGGGCTTTCTTCGTGATCAAATCTTATTATATCTTGGCACACTTTCCATTCTCAAGCCTCAGGCTCTGCTGTAAATTTAAAATTGTAATGATGGTAAAGGGATTATAGGATATCTTACATTAACATTACTTTTTATACTTACAAGCTAGTAATAGATTTCTAAGAATTTCTTTTACTCTGTCTTATTCTGTTTTGAGTTGATAGAGCTCTTACTGTTTCTACTGCAGACTTTATTATTGTGATCAAAGCCATACAGGGCTTAGCCCTATATAGAAAACAATGGTCTCTGTCCCAGAAAACTAGCAGTCTTTTCCAAAGAAGGTGGGCATGAGAAAAGAAACAAAGCCACAGACCTTGGTTTACCTGAGATCTGTAGGGCATAAATCTCTGACTCAAGCAGATGCTGCTGTAGTGTCAGCTAGTGATTAGTGGATAGAACTGAGAGGTAGTAAGGCACACAAACTAGACAAAAATAACACCTGCTAGAAGAGGTTGCAGTTGGTTTCATCTACTGCAGCAGTATTCAACACTTCTACTTCTAAAACAGGGTTTAGGAACAGACAGAACAGGAGATTGCTTATTTTGTCCCAACAGAGGAGAAAAGTACCCGTTGCCTTAACACCACACACAGCTTTCATAAGCTCTTCCTACTTTCTAATTGCATAGCTTAGCGAGGCTGCTGTCAGCTCTGATGCCACTGATGGAGGAATTGGTGTGGCATCCCTGATTCCACCCAGAGTTTGGCAATAGTTTGGCACAAGCCTTTTTTTCTGTGTGCACTAGTAGCTGTTAAGCATGATTCATGATGTCTGCCTACAGAAAACAGGACCATGTGGTGAAGGCCCTTCCTGGATCAGGTTGCAATTCCCTCTGGGCTGCTCATATAAGCTGCTCTACAGGAGCAATTATGTACAACATATAGTAGCCTGAACCCTGCTGCATGAGGCTGCTGGACTGGAATATCTAATGGATGAGATTCTTCTGACGGCTAAAATCACTGCTCAGGTCAGCAAGAAAGTGGGGGCAATCCTCTGCCACCTGCAGCTCAACATCTGGAAAGCGATGGAGCTGAATGAGTTACAGGAGAAAGGTGGTAGCTTGCTTGTTGGCTGCAAGGCCAAAACAAAAATGTTTTTAGGAGAAGAAAGGGTTTTAGCTTCCAAAGGTGAATTAACAAGCCACTTCCTTCAGCCTGGTTCCCTACCACTGCTTCTCTTTGGCAGTGCAAACCTCTTCTCCCCAGTCTGTCATATAGGAGGAGCCTCAGATTCAGGAGGCCAGGCAGGTGGTGGTGTGCAAAAGTAGCTGCTCCAGCAGGTTTCCTGGGATAGAGATGCATGTGCTGTGGAGGGCCCAAAAGCAATGATAAGGTTGCCACAGCCGTTGAACGTCAGGAAAATGACATCCTCATCCCTGGAGCTCTCCTCAAAACCATTCTGTCTAGTCCCAGCCTTGTTCTTTCCAACTTGCCCTGGCTATGCTTTGTTACCTTTCCCCTTTATAGTAATTCCTCATGCTCTTTGTAATCTGTCTCCTCAAAATTTGCTCTGCTATTGCAACATTTTGCTGTTCACAAGTGCAAGGGCAAAGCAAGTTATTAAATTTTGCCTGTGCTTCCATGTCTGTTATCACATCAGAAGGTCCTGATCTTTCCTAGGATATGCTTACAAAACTCAGCATAAGTAATAGAAAACAGTAATTGCAGTTGCTTTGTGATCTTGAATGAATCACCTTGACTAGAAGTCAGGGAGGTTACTTACTTCATCAGAATAGATTACAGTCAGTCTCACTGAGTGGATGCTAATATTTTGAGGATCTCTGCTGAAACTTGCTGTTATAGTTAGGTAACTTGTAAGCTATTTTGCAGTTGAGGCTGTCAGTTCTGTTTTTACTCAAGTAAATGATAGAAAGACTTGGCCCAGCACAGTGTTTAGAAAAGTTTGGGTATGTCAAATGAATTAGACCTGTTACAGATGCTCAACCTACTGCTTATGGTCTTGTAGTTTCAGTGCAGTGAAAATAACCACAGCTAAGGATCATTTGAGAAGTCATTGGCAAAATTTGATGTAAAGAGTAGGACAAAATATGCAATTTCCATCTGCTCCTACCTGAGACAGCCCTCTAGGGTAAGAAAGGTAGGAATGTAATAATGAAAGTAGCAGCTCTGGCCAGAGGTTGCTGTCAGCTCCAAATCCACTTAAGGCTGTACAAATGCTGGGTAGAATAAGCACTAAACTGACATCTTGACCTGGGGCACCAGAATGTCTTCCTACAGCTTTGGTTAAAATTGACACTGACCAGCATGTCACTTTTAATTTGACCTAGCTCATAATTGACAAGATCTGTTTTGATCAAATGATGAATTTTAGTTTCAGGAGGTCACAATATATCTTCTTTTCTTGAGCTGGCTAAAGCTTCTCTCTGAAGAAGTTGTGCTGAAATCAGCAGGCACTTTACAGATGAGGGACTATTCAAAAAAGTGTGTCTGGTCAAGACAGTGGCTGTTTGAAGGTGTAGTGTTGCCATATAAGCCCTGAAAATCAACAGTATCCAGCTGGCTTTACCGCCACCCCCTTTTGCCTACCATAGGCAGGACAATCTGTTTCTTCCTATTTCTTACTGGAGTGCCTTGGGCTGGGACCTAGGCACACATATCTTGTACATGCTGCACTGCTTTGACATGGAGAGTTTGCAGGGCTGGAACTACATCTTTATCATTTTACATTAGGCAACAGGGGCTGAATAGCTGTACTTAATAGACTGTGTGCCACATCAGTTTCTTTATCTCCCTTCTCTTTTTTTGTTCCTGAATCTACCAGTTTTCCTTACAGTTTAATGATGGGGTTAGGCAGCATCATCAGGAGATTGAGAACACATTGATAAACAAAGCAAGCAAAACACAGACGAAGTTGAAAATTGCCCTTTGTATTGGCAATAAAAACAGCAAAGATCTGAATGGGTGTTAAGGTCAGTCTCTAATGCATCCTTAATATGCTGTTTTCAGGGCTGGGAGAATGTTGACAAGGGAAAGGAATAAATTGCAGTTTATAAAGGTCAAAGGTGATACCACGGTAGCACTGTGATAATTTAAAAATTATATTAATGATATTAAAGTATTAGGAATTGATACTTAATCAGTACTCCAGATATTCGTCACCTGGCCTGGCTCTGCTCTCTTTGTGTGGGTTCTGAGAGGTTTCCTTCCTGCTGGTGCTGTTTGAACAGCACCACAAAATGTTGGGACAGGACTTTGGGGCCAAAAGGGTCTGTGAGCCAGGTGAGATGTTGTGTATGGGGTCTCATTACTCAGGGACCTAGAAGATGTTGAGGGTGCTGGCACTACATCGTGCTGCAGACCACACTGTGGGAGAGAATACTGCAAGGATGTGTTCTCCAACACTCCCACTGTATCCCCCTCCATGGAAAAAAAAGAATCAATATATTGCAGTGGTTGACGGTGTCTTGACATAAAAAGCATTGGGATTCCAAAAGATTCAGGTGATTTTGCACACTGCTAACTTGCACTACTTGCTTCTTGGTAAAAAGAGGGAGAAAAATACAGTTGAATGATGTCAAAGGGGGAAGAGCCTTAAGAAAGGATCTTAAGAAAGTAATGACCAAAAAAAAAAAAAAACCCTTAAATGCATCTCCTAAGAGCTTGACAGGGTTATAAGGATAAGGAAAATTGCCTTTTTTGGCTGTTTAATTATTGTTGCCCTATTGATCTGTGCTGTTTAGCCTGTATTTGAGGTCTTCTGCAGGGTGTTCCTACCGTTTGAAGGAAGTATTATTGGTCAAGCGTTGTACCTGATATCGTTGAATCAGGTCTTTGCAAAATGCCTGAATGAAAGCTGGTTTCCCTAAATGCTGAAGGAGGTGACAAACAGCAGGTGGGCTCGTTGTTCAGAGTGCATAGCTCCAGGAAGCTCTGTGGTCCAGAAACTATTTGCTTCTTTTTTGGATAAGCATCACAGCTACCTACCTCTCTAGGCTTTCTGCCTTCAGGTGACTCAACTTGAAATCCAGTCCAGTGATTTCCATTTGTGACTGCAGAAAGCCCCCAATCCTTGGGGCTCAGAGCTAAGCAGTGTGGGCTACTGCTCTGAGCCATAGTCACTGCTGTGTGATCGCCATTCACACAGGAGTACCCATTTTATTGAACTTGCAGGAGTGAATGCTTGGCCCACCTCTTATCTCTAATGAGCCAGCATAGGAGTGACTCTGGATCTGGGACTCTCTTTGTATTAACCATTAGAGCATAACAAGCATAACATGCTTGTATTTGATCATCATGGTTTTATTAAATTATCATTCACATGCCAGAGACTTTGTCCAAGGCTCTCTTGAATCTCGGCCCCATCCTTAAAGTAAAAGCTATTTGTTAACCCTGATGAATTTAGCAAACTGTTTTATAGTGCTGCCTTTTAACTAGTTGTACTACCAGAACTGTGGAAGTGGCAAACTGAGGCATAAAAGCAGAAATCAGCACACTGATGGGAGTTTTAAGGGATGAGACTTCAAATGATAATTCTTCAGGCCAGTTTATTGTAAAGATAATTGCCTTCATGAAAATGACCTGAGATGAGACAGAAGCCTTGACTTCAGGGAGAGCTGCCAATGTCACTGTCAGTAGTTCTTAAGAAGCTCTGATTCTGTCCAGAGACAAAACCAAGGATATAACTGTGTTCTGCATCCTTGCTTGAGCCCCACTGACATCCTGTTCCTGCATAAGTGTTTACCTGAGCTGAGTCTTGCCTTGTGGATACTTGCAAACACTCCTTTGTGACTTCTATTTTGATCCACCCTCTTCAGTGGTATCTTTTTTTCCCAAAGCATATGATAAGAGGTTGTCAGGTGAAATTAATTTTTATTTTCAGGACATCATTAAGTAGTGCTTTTCCCATTGGAGCATTCACTGTCAGCAGGATAAAGAGTACTATAAAGAGTTAAGAAGAGTAATTGTTTCATCAGATTATGTATTAGTTCAACCAGGCTAATGCACTGTAATATCTAGACAAGGCTGTAATTGGAGATGGTTTAAAACACACTTTTAGCTATTCATGTGCTCCAGCTCTAAGTTAATGTCACATCTAAGCCATTAAGAAAAAAAAACCCCAAAAAACCCCACCAACCAATCAATAAAAATTAGGCTATTGTTCATTAAAAACATCTTGAAAATCATGTTTATGGAGACAGGGGTGCATGTGTTCTTTTTCAAGAGCTTGGGACTAATTTTTTTTCTCATTTTGCAAAATGTGTGCTGAGTCTGAGAAGTCAAAGTGAGTGATACCTCTTGCAGAACTGCTTTTTAGTGCATGTGCAAATCATTTGAACAATAGTCTGAACTACCTGTGTTGCAGTCTATTCTATATGTACCCAACATAGAGAAGAACAATTTCATTCAGTTGTTTGTAATAAAGGTCAATGCTTTCTGAGTCATGTGAGGAAGGGAAATGGAGTTTTGAAAACAATTTGTTGTTGAATTCTTCCTTGCTTCTGACCAGCACAGTTTAAATGCTCAGATGGCATAGAAAGAGAATGGAGAGGACGGATCAAGACTGCCAACTTCATAGCGCTCTCCAGTTGTTTAGCCCCTATCTGTGTATATAAGGGGAGTGAAATGCCAGTGATCTTGCTTTCCTTCTTCCCCTGCTGTTCTTTAGGATGATTCACACCATAGGAGCTACTATAAAGAAAATTAACTCTATCTCAGACAAAACCAGTACAAAAAACTATGCTGCATTTCTGCAGCTAGTCATGGCTTGTAGGAGAAAGTCTCTACAGTTAGTCATGCACGGAAACATTTAGCCTTCTTTGCTAATAGGATCTTTCTAGGAAAATATGAATGCAGAAGAACAAGTTAGTGTGACCCAAGTAATCTCCTGACTGCTGGCTCTGATCTCTCACACTGGTTTTATGCATTAAAGGAAAATCAGAATAACATACCTACTTAGTTGAGAGGGGGATTAATTTCTGATTATTAGCTTATGTTCTGAGATACAGAAATTGGGTGTTTCTGGAACTTGTATGGATTTGTTAATCTAAATGTCCAAGAAATTTTCATCTGCTAATTTTCTGGTTTTACACCTTATAGTGCTTCCTCGACTTAACAGTGCTGCAAAATATGCTAACTACTTCTGGTATATGCAGCACTGTGTATATGTGTGCATACACAATATGAATATTTTGCTAGCTACTTTGGGGCTAGCTGTCTTTAATAATTCTGTCATTAAATGTTCCTGCAGATAAAATACTGCATTTGCCCATGGTTGCTGATGCAGAATAATTTTTAAATCAATCTAATTCTTTTTACACACTTCATTTTTGTCTTCATATTCTTTCAGGCTTCAGACTTGATTATCAACCCAGCTACAACTTTCAAGGAAAAACCAGACCCCAGTGGTTTGGTATTTGGAACTGTGTTCACTGACAATATGCTGACAATTGAGTGGTCCTTGGCTTCAGGATGGGAGAAACCTTATATTAAGCCGCTTGAGAACCTTTCGTTGCATCCAGCCTCCTCGTCTCTGCACTATGCTGTTGAGGTAAGTACTGAATCGATTTGGAAACTGCTATTTTGTTTTGTTAGCTCTTGAAGCCATAGCTTTGTTATACAAGGACTATTACTGTCTTAAGTTTACTAGTACTGAGTTACATTTTATTTTGTTAACTGATGTCCTTCCAGAATAATTTCATTATTAACAAAAGGGTTATGTTTCTGTTCGTATAACTCAGAAGCAACTCTGGCCTGTGGATTCCAGCTCACTTAACTTTCTAGCCTAGTGAAGGTCAGGCCTTTCTTGTGTGGTGACAAATTCATTTGAGAAAGCATTCTAGTTCACTGATAGTGTATTGGTCCAGTTACCATCTCTGATGTAACTTAATGAAGCACTGGATAAGACTGTGTGAGATTTCAAGAGTAGATTTAATTTGGGGACCTTTGTGAATGTTATTTTAAGCTGTTTCAAAGGCTCATAGCTTGGATTGCAGGACAGACTAGATAGATGCTTGTTTGCAACTCCGAGCAAGTCTGGAGAGCTCCAAACTAGATCTGATGCATACAGCATATAGAAGTGTATTTAAACAGAGAATATACAGCAAGGAACTTTGGAAAGTGAAATGTTAAGTCGGAAACCAGCGTGGTTACAGTTTCCGTGCTTAGCTGCTTACTGCCTAAAGCTGCCTTTTGTGTCTCCAGAGCAGCTTTGTCTATACTCACATCTGTGTGAGCGCCTCAGTAGGGCACATATGCTGAAACAGAAGCCTGCTTCTCCTCCTGCTTCTGAGTAGGTGGAAGTGTTTCCACTGAAGTTAGTGGAATTGCTTGTGCTTTTTTTTTTTTTTATTTTTTTTTTCTCTAATCACTGGTATAAGGGAAGGCTCAAGCTTTTCCCAGCTTGTTGCCCCTGAGCTCCTGCCTTCACCATTTTTTGTTGTTGATGTTTTTTCCCCATCTAGTCACCAAGCCTCCAAAGGTCCTGTGTAAATTACAACCGGCCTCTGTGGCAAAGGTTGCAGCTCTTGATTTGCCCAAGAAGTAAGAAACCACGCTGGAGTCCCAAATCTATATTTCATTCTTAATAGCATATTGCTTTAATGCTCGGCCTCTGGCCCAGTCTGAAATAATTGCTAATGTGAATATGCTCTTATTTTTTTTCCATTTTTTTTATTCTTTTACCCATATTGCATCACGTTTCCTCTAGCCAAGAGGACAGACAGAGGAGAATCTGGTGCCAATGCTGTGGCTCAATGAATACACAGTGGGTATAATAAAAATGATGAATTTGGCATTCCCTCCCCTTTCTCCTTGCCCTTCATGATGCAGTGTGATAGTTTGGATCTGATGAACTCCAGATCCAGCTCCTGTGATGTACAGATGTCGGATAGTATTATTTGCACACCACTGTAGCAACCAACCATCAAGCAACAACAGCAGTTGCTTTTATTCAAGTTGAGCATTTCTGGAACACATCACTGTCTCCTTTTTTAAAGACTGAAAGGTTTTACTGAGCTCTGGAAGGTTAAAAGTATTTCTTTTTGGAGAAAAAGATCTATCAGCTTGAGAAGGCTTTGTGTTTCAGTAATGATGTGATTCTTACTTCTCTTAAACCATTGATCAAATCTTAGTAGTAACATTCCTTCCTCTTCCCTCTCATTTAAAGTTCTGTAAATGTGTTTGGGAGAAGGGTGGGAGGGAAACAACTGTTCTGTGATAAGAAAGTAGCATTACAGAAATGTGGTATTAGTAACTGTCCCAGTAAAAATCATATCAAAGTATCATCCATATCACCAGCTATGCCATCCTTTATTAAAGACAGATTTTTTTTCTTGTAGGTACAATGTCTATCCTCAGAACAGTTTCCTTTCAAAACTGTGTACAAAGCTTTTAATAAGGTTGGCATTGCCATAGGAATAAGATAAATTTTGAAGGCAAAAAGTTCTGGGTTCTAATTCCGGTTCTGGTACATAGTTGGCATGTAGCCTAAGGAAAATTGTCGGGATTCCTGCAACCTAGTTACAACCCAATTAAAATTTGTCATGTGGAAGGACCTAGCTCTGTCATGGGACTGCACAAAAGCTTTCTAGCATTGCATTTCACTGATCCTTACGGGAAAATGTTTTAGAATTAATAATAATGAAACCTTAAATATTCTACTAAAATCACTTATACACAAATACAGGATTCTTTTTTTCCAAATAAAAAACCTGCATATGTAAACTTCCAAAAGAGAATCCATAGAATGTATTTCCAGCCATTTTTTGTGGAACAGTCAGGAGGAGAAGTCTGAGGAGACTGACAGCAGTGATACAGTTAAATTCACAGAACTTATACTGAAATTTAATGTGCAAAGAAATGTTTTAGAAAATCTATTCTAAAAATCTGAATTCTTGTCTATAAGCATAAGTGTTCCTTTAATACTTAATCTAGATAATACCTGTATATATGTATATATTAATGTGAGCTTATATAATGCATGTGTTTTCTGTCTGTAACTATAACTGAAAATCATCAATCTGTATCTGAAAATAACTATGGATATTTTGTGGGCATATGTGTTTTGCAGTGGTTGGGAGATGCTGTAGCACATTCTTCTGGGAGGGCACTGGTGGGATAAGGGTTTCTGGTAAATCAGTTGTCAACACCAGTCATCAGATCCTGCAGTTTGATGGGATAGTTATGATTAATTTAAGTTTCCTGTAAGGTATAGATACAACATTTTAATGCATTCTTTCTCTAGTGTAGGGCTGACACATCTGTCTCTCATGCTAGCTAAACCCCCTTTCACAGTGTAGGTCTATACAGGGGAAATAAGTGACCAAGATTTTACTACAACTTCAACAAGAACTGCAACTGAGTTCCCTTAATTATATTATTCTATGGTTCCTACCAAAATGCATTTTTGACAGAGCCCCTAAAATTATTAACATACATAACTAAATTCTATAGATCTTTTCCATAAGGGAGAATACTGTTTTGGATCAGCCTTAGTTATCAATCATGATGTGAGGGAATAGTTAAGTCAAACACATGCTACAAATTTTAATTGCTGTAACTAATTTATGAGAAAAATTATTATCATTAAGTCCCCTGACAGAGAAAGATAGATCTGAAGCATAGGCAGGTCATCTTTGTGATATAAACTTCATAATACTACCTCACGGGAGTGTGTTACAAGGATTAACTAGTTAGCATTTATGCTTTGAGTAATGTGAGCAGGAAAGTGAAGTTCTTTTATTTCCAAAAGGGTATGTTCTGCTTTTGCATAGGTCAACATGGTATAACATGTCTCAATTATTATTTGATTTCTTTTCCCTCATTTTTGGCTTGGTAGTTATTTGAAGGAATGAAGGCTTATCGGGGAGTGGATGGCAAAATCCGCCTGTTCCGGCCAACCCTCAACATGGACAGGATGGTGCGGTCAGCAAGGCGAGCATCTCTGCCAGTATGTAGCCAAGGCATCTTATTCTTCTTAAATCAGAGTGTATTTTTATTTTCAGAGTGCAAATTTCTGAAACTTCACAGTAGTGTAACTTTTATCAAATGCTCTAACTCTTGAACAGTACAGTTAAAGTTTGTTAAGAGATCTTATTCAGTGAAGGGAACTGCTTGAAATTATTTTTTCTTTTAAACCACAACAGTGTTTGGCTTTCTTTGTTGTCTCCCTACTGCCTCAGATGTACACAGTCTATTTCTGAGGGATGGGCACTGTTCTGCAGGTATTTGTATGCAGACAGCTGAACTTTAGTTAAGTCCTTCAGCCTCTGAGTGCCTTCATTTTTGATCATGCTAGCAACTTAATGCTGCTGTTAGCAGTTGTATATCAATCAGTGAATTTCCTCCTGTGCTTATTAGATTTATTACGGTAAGAACTTTGCAACTTTGTAAAACTGGGGTACTCAGTGGGCCCCTTGAGTTACAATCCAAAGCACTCTTCTGCAGAAAAGGTAGTGCCATAGGTTGTGGCATGCCAAAGTGAAGGTGTTGGCTGCACAGGGAGTTGTCTACGTGTGTTTTGGAGGCAAGAAGGGTCAAGGCCTCCTTTTTGCTATCTCAGGAGGATGTTTTGTAGCAGGAGGGCATTCAGGGTACTATATAAAAAGGCAAAGACCATGGGATCTTAAAATTCTGTAAGAAATGAACTCAAGGAAGATGATGTAGTCCTATGAACCTCTGTGAACTGTAACTGTTACATATCCTGATGAAGTGTTCCCCTTAGCATATGAATCTATAAAGACTCTACTCAGGCTCTATTTCTCTTTTTTTTTTTTTTCATTCCCAGTGTTTTGACCAGAATGAGCTGTTAGAGTGCATCCAGAAGCTTGTGGAAGTGGAGAAGGAGTGGGTCCCATACTCGACTGATGCCAGCCTGTATATCCGTCCTACCTTAATTGGAACTGAGGTGTGAAACATCTTTTTCCCCCTCTTAACTTTTGTGTATTGCGCCTGAAGCAGAAGCCTCCATCCACGGAGGGAAATAAGCAGCAGTCGCTAGACAGCAGTATTATAGTTCAGAGGCAAATTGGTTTTGTGTTTTTCAATTAGTCACCTGTAGCTTGACTTCACACATTTGTGTTGACCACACCACCACCTAGTGGACACATTGGTACAGATCACAAAAAGTCAATCGGTTAACTGTTTGTCCTGGGTTTGAGTGAGGGGTAATAGCAAAATTTAGATTAACATTGGTTTTGTACTAAAAGGATAATTATTTGTGACATGGTAATGTATGCCTCTGAAATACTAATAATCCGGAGAAAATGTGAGGGAACAGAAACTTCCCGTGTAGATTTTGTGATTGCATCTCATACCTCCATCTTGACCTTAGTGAGGAGATTTTGGAAGATTCTACCCAGTAAATTAAGATGGCTATTCTGAGAGAGACTTTTAACAGAAATAAGAACAAGTTTTTGTGTCATTTATTCTTGAAGCCAGATAAGCCTGACCTTATAAGCGGCTCCTTAGCAACTAAATATTAGTGTGTACTGAGTTTCATGTGTGTATGAGTCAAGCCTATAGTATTTATAAAGGGAACTAGAAACAGGGAGTTTATTTTAATTTAAGGATTGAGGGTTTTTTTTGTTAGTGGCAAGAGAGAAACCTATATTGGTAGAGCATAGGACAAGGAAACTAAAGAATGTATGGTTCCCAACTAGGCAAGTTGGACTCAGACTTTGGCCAGTGCCAAACTTTTCACCTCCACCTTCAAATATTGATGGTGATGACCTGAAGTGTGAGAAGCCACCTCTCAGAGAGGAAAAAAAAAAAAAAAAGATACATTCCAGGTTCTTTCCTGGAACGGTGCTGTTGTGTGAACCATTTTCAGCTAGCAAATAATTTCAGCTTGTCACATAGCTATTCACAAAGCCAGCACTCAACTCTATCAATGTCAGTTCTAAGTGGTATTAGCTAATTCTCATCACTAATGCAGCTGACAGTGGTTCCTTTGCTGTTGCTATCACTAGCAGTGGTCCTTGCCATTCCTCCCCCCAAAAAGCTTTGCAGGCTTCTGCTGTGATTGATTCATATAATTATATAGTATCTTGTTAAGCTAATTTCTGAATTCTCAAGAGCCTGAAACTATTTGAGAAGATTAGAATAATATATAGATAAATGAAACAGCTGTATGTGAATGGTAACAGTGTATAAAATTAGGGTTGTTATGTTGCTTGGATGGTGGGGGGAAGTTATATGATTATTTTCTCTTCACTGCATCACTTTGCATTGTCCTGGTAAAAGCACTCTTGTGCTGCAGTTCTTCTGAAAGCAGTGTTTCAAAAGCTAATTGTGCAATATCTGATGTTTGGAGTGAAGTATACCAGTAATTTTGTTTACATTCCTAATTTTCAGCCTTCCCTTGGAGTGAAGAAGCCAACTAAAGCCCTACTGTATGTCATACTGAGCCCTGTGGGCCCTTACTTTGGAAGTGGAAGCTTTAATCCAATATCCTTATGGGCAGATCCAAAATATGTAAGAGCCTGGAAAGGAGGAACAGGGGACTGCAAACTGGGAGGGTAAGAAAACATAAGTCTGCATCTTCTACATAGCTCAAAAGGAGATTTGGGTTTTAGTGAAGTATCTAACCCAGAAGAAGTAGAGGTATTAAATGTAGCAGTTAAACAAAGAAAGTACTATAAAAAAGATTTCAAAATTGTACTTTGTAAATACTGTTTATACAGTTCAGTTGCATAATTTGTTTGGATATTACAGCCAAGTGGATTATTTGCGGAGGCAATTTTGCAGCATCTCAAGCAGAGGAACTGGACCTGGAAGGTGTCCATGTAATACTTTGGCCAATCCCCTTGCAGAAGTTGACACTAAAGATGTGATGCAGCATTCAGTGTAGTAGCCTGCTGCCAACTGGGCAGGGAGTCGCATTGACTGCTGACCAACTTCCTTGGCAGACTGTCCTGACAGGCCATCTGCAGTTAGCTAGGAGAGTATGGGTGTTTAAGGGAAAGGATGAGACAATTATCTGCATTGACTTGACCATGATCTGGCATTTTTGTGCTGAACAAGGCCAAAGCACTAGTTAGGTAGAAACATAATTATTAATGACCAAGTACTTGACTTGTAGAGTGAAACCTCTTAGGACTTGACCGGAGCAAGAAACTTGGATGTGGCTAAATAAATGACTCAATTATTCATCCTTGGTCTTCAGTTTAAACGAAGCTTATTGTCTCTACCTGGGAGTTTCTTTTCTAGGCAGGAAGCTAGTAGTTGTTAAGTGCTGCTCAGCTGAGCTAGTAGAATAACCAAAGGGCAAGAAAACAGCTTTCCTTTGTTCAATCTGATATTCTGAGACCTTTACTTTTTGCTTGTGAGTTTTTGCTTAGTTTTAGAAATACATGATTTGCTTCCTGTGCATCCTTAATATGTCAGCTGTGAAGAAAGGAATAGTCTGGATTCAATACTGACTTGATTGTGCACAGAGATGAGAACTTAACTCCAATATGGTCAGCACTTTTTAGCTGCTGACTTTGGGTCTTGATAGTTGTTGAACATCAGAATCGAAAGAGTTTTTTACCCCTCCCAAAGCAGCTACAGAGTAAATACTTATTACTCAGTCAGGTTCACTCTGGAGGCAGCATTTTTGGAAAACAGTTGCTCCTCAAAGATATGGAATCCATCAAGGCCCATCTGCAGCTCCTGAAGATACTAGTTCTGTGAATGTCTTTTACTAGAAAAGAAATAACTCACCTCTGGTGATTTTCGTATCTCAAGAGGTTCATCTGACATATATGAGATGAAGTAGATGGTTTTGTTTTGCTTTTTTTAAAACTATGAGCTGGGTGGGAATTGTTGCAAGGATGCCAACTACTAAGTAAAGATAAATGTTTTCCTATGGTGTCTAATTGCAATGATTAGAATGTCCAGAAAATGGAACAAGATGTATTTTTAAGACAATGTGGATGGATATGGTTGAGCTATTGATGCTGTTCAGCCCTTCAAAGCTTTTGGATTGTAGATACAAATGATCTAGTAAAATACTAGTAGAGTACTTCTCATGGAAAGATTCCAGAGACAAGCAGTGGCTGTGCAGAGCACTTGATCATAAGGTAGAAGTGCACAGAAACATGCATAGAAATGAGAAAATACTCAACCAGAAACTCATAACTGTTTGCTCTTTCTTCTTGTTTCTGGAAGGAATTATGGTTCTTCTATTTATGCTCAGCAAGAAGCCCTGGACTTAGGCTGCCAGCAGGTTTTGTGGCTTTATGGAGAAGATCACCAAATAACTGAAGTTGGAACAATGAATCTGTTTCTCTACTGGATAAATGAAGATGGAGGTATAGTAGCACAAAACATGAAAACATTTGGGACCATAATCCACAAAATTATTATTAGAGTGTAGATCATAAACTTTTTAATGAAGACAGTTTAACAAAGGAAATGTCTATTCTCTTCTGAAAACTGGTAGGTCACTGTTAGTTATACCATTGTGAAAGAGGAGATTCTGGAGCAGCTGTGAGTACTGCCTACTGATCACATACTAAACTGTTGGGTCAGTCCATGTGCCTAGAAGGGTAGAGTCTAGCCATACACAAAGTCACACTGAAGGTTTGATATCAATCAGCAGCACGCTTGATCTTGAAGGAGATGTTGGGACAGAAACGATGCAGACATACTAAAGACACCTTATGGCTGTGTAACTCTTCAAACTCTGTGTCTTTGGGCAGAAGTGGTTCCTGTTATCACTTTCTGGCAAGTCAAATGTTCCTGAAGCATAGCCAAAAGTATTTCAGTATCCAGCTGATGAAGAACTCTGCTCTTTCTTTGAAGAATTTGAAGTGGTGTCCAGTGGAGGCAGAGAGGGAGACACATGTCAGCGTTCCACATGACTAATGTTCCAATGATGCTTTCAAGATATACCATCATTCTTGAAGATATTTTTACCTCTTTGTACCCTCAGTTATCTTTGAGCAATGTACATGCTGATGAGAAAACTATCTAGCTAATGAGCAGCCAGCTATTTAGGCATCTGAAAACCACCCATTGGGCACGTAAGTATTCAGTGCTTGAGAAGTGATAGCTGCACCTGAGAACTGGTTCAGAAGACAACATGACTGAGTCCTTAAAGGACTGAGCCAATGTATAGGCAAGTGAATAAAAGGACAATAAAAGGACACCTCCTGACTTTCATGAGTGCTGGCTCTCCATGAAAATTGTTATTTATTTTTTGCATGGTAGCAGATGCAGGGTTCAGAATCTGATTTTGTCATAGTGCCACTGGTACCCTTGAAAACTGACATTTTTTTGACAGTGCTCAGCTGCAGTACAGAGGCAACATTCTTTGGGGTCAGCAGTGTGCTTTGGATAGTGTAGGGTAATGGGAACCCAGCTACCTGGCTCCCATGTCCAGTTTCATTACTTGTTCTTCTGCAAAATCCTCACCATTTTTGTAGGAAGAAGGATGATACTTCCTCAGTATTGAATAAATTTGTGAAGTCTTGTGAATGAAACTATAAATATAAGAAGTCTTCTTGTTGTTGTTGTTATAGCAGCAGTAGATTTGTCAGTGTAGCTGGATGGCCAAATTCACACCGTATGTAACGTTGCTGGAGAGACACAAAAATAGATTTTGGCTCATTCTGCCCAGGGAAAGGACACTGAAGGGGGGACATAATTAGAAATCAATGTTTTCATTGTACTTAAACCAGGAATATGCTGGAATTATCCAGCTGCAGCACTGTACTGTTCCAAAGATCTGCCAATCACTGTGTTACCAGTGCACTGCTGAATAGTACTATTGTGAGGTGGCTGTAGCAAACAACTTGTAATTCATGCCACCCAAGTTAACTGTATACTGGCAAACCTGAAATTTCACAGGCGTGGTCATTAGCATCATTGGAGTACTTTGGTGTCTCCTGTTGTGCTGATTAATGCTTAATTTATGATATCTTTGATTGAGAATCACTCTTGCTGCCCATGTGTGTCATCATGTACCTGTCTATGGCTTTACATTGTGATTTAAAAAGTGTTTGCCATTATGTCCTCCCACTTAACAAAGGATACTAACTTAGGCTGTGGTTTTGTTTTGTTATGCAAATTATGCAGCTGAGAAAGGGATCTAACATAAAAACAGTGAGGCAGAAATTGCAAATCATCAACAAAAGGAAAATGCCCTTCTTTGTGTATTCAGAGTAGTCTGAGCAGCTCTCCTTGATTTATAACAAATCAAAGACCCAGCCCAATAAAGCCTAGACGAATAGACATCTATACTTACAATGAGAGTAGGCTTTTCTTGCAAGACTTTGCTATATGTTTTCAGTTACAGCATTGTGACTAAACATGACAAGTTGTCTTGGGTGGCAGGAGGAGCCTGGAAAAATGTTTCGTTTGTAACATCGAGGAGGGAGTAGGAGAGGAAACTACTCAATTTCTGGTAAAATAGCATGACATGCTCTGTGCTGCTCTTGTATGCTCACTGCTGCTCTGACTGAGGCTTATAATAAAACCAAAGCAGGATCCCTTCTGTTGCATAAACACAGGAGTGTGATATTTCATTCATCAAATACTATTTATGGTTTATGTTCACAAAGTGAAAATTTTGGTCATCCTACAGTCCCTTCCACCTGCCTCTTCAGTGCACATAACAACCCCAAAAAGCTGTTATCATTGAAAGTAATTTCCTTTAATAATGTCTGCTCTTCTACCTAAAATAGAAGCTTGACTTTATGGAAAAACCTTAAAATTTAAACATATGTCCAACCTGAAGGTTTCTAACTATGAAATCTGTGTGCACTCTCCAAAAATTCAGTTTCTTCAAAATGAATTGGAACCATCTGGGCTCTACTTCTAGCTTTAATGTTAAGGCATTGTCAGTAGCATTCCAGCATTACTTAATATTTTTGTGCTGTTATTAAAATGGGGATTAATAATGCCCACTTCAAAATAGCTTACATAAATTAAAAACCAAATATTAAAAAATTCTCTAGAACACCCAGGTAAAATATCAGGCAAGTTTACTTAGTGTTCTGTAGGTGGAGGATTATTTGTGCTTCAGAAGTATGTTTTGCAAGTAGACTGCTAACAAAATAAGGATCGTACCTTCTGCTCTAATAGAAAGCCATAACAATACCATGGAGAGGAGAGCAGTGGATGAACGAGATTCCAGAAGAAGAAAAGGTGGGGAGAGTAATAGAGGAAAGTAAATTATCAGAGATGCAAAGACAGTGACTGTATGAAGAGAGAGTGGGAGAAAAGCCTGAGGGAAATAAGGAGAAAGAAACAGAAAGGTCCAGAACAAACTGGAAGAATTCAGCTGTTAATAATAGTGAAATCAGGGTTTCCTGGGTTCTCCCTGACCCTGAAGTTCACTTGGTATCTGATATCATTCTGTTAAAATACATTTTGGTGAATTTCTCAGCATTGTTATAGTGTGACTAGTACTGACATTATCCCATCTTTGGAATCTTAACTGCTCTATGTTCATAAATACAGGTGTGTAAAAATTGAAGCTGTGTAATAAAAGATTTCATTTTTAAAAATCCCTTTAAACACTCTGATGGAGTTCCATTGTTACAGCATGCCTATACCACGCCTGGTGTAATGGAGCACTGGGCAGACAGTGCTACTACTATACCAGTAACAGTAGTCAACTGAAGAGAAACCCTGACATTTTCCTTCAAATGCCTTTCCCTAGCTTTTTGCTGCTATACATTTTAAGGCTTCCAGCCCATCAAAACAGTTTATAAGGCAAATGGAGTTTGTGAGCTCACAGTCTGTTTTTTTTGGAGATGGACAAACTGATGTCATATGGAGCCTGGTTTGGCATCATTTCACAGAGAGGATGAGCTTTCTGGCATGCTGTGTTGTATACCATTATCATCTCTGCCGGATACCAGGGGAACAGATGTTCCTCGGGTGGCCCCAGGCTGGTAGGCATCATATGTATACTTGACAAAATTCTAGAGAGCAGGCTGTTTGAAACATTTTGAGACTCCCGTGTCATGTCTGCTCAGTGTTGTTTGGCAGCTGGTTTGCCCTGGCACCTTTTCGAGCTAGCTCACGTCAATTAATATGTGTTGTTGAGCTTAAACAGGTCCTGGCCAAGATTTGTGGCAACATCACCAAATAGAGAACGTTATCTGGTGTGTAGTCACAACCCTGGTATTAAGGTCCGCATTATTTGAAGTTTTCTGTTAGAGAAAGGGGCGTACTTGTGTATGACTGGGTCACAAATGCAGAACATCAGGTTTTCAGAATCAGGTGAGCCCTGTGGCTCATGGAAAGTTTTTAAGTCCTCTTCTTTTGATAGTTGTGCCAGAATTAGGACTAGACATGATTCACAGTGGGGAGTGATGCAAGACAGACTCCGAAAAAGGAAGGCTATTGTTCCTGACTGTATGAGAAAGAAGAGACCACTGCTGCTCTTAGGAGTCTGGGATAGGTTAGTTAAACCAGAGCAGAATATATTGAGTGTTCCAGGGCAACTTTTTTGTACATTTTGGCATGGCAGTTAACATCTTATGTTTGTATGGATCCTCATAAAAGGAACATAGAAGCACAGGTAGGAAAAACTTCTAATGCAGATGAATAAATCCATTGGTGGCTGTGCTAAAAAGTAACAGACGTTTCCCAAGAGAATAGACAGTAAGCAGCAGACTCAATGAACAATTCCATTTATTTATCTTCCATTTCCCTTACAGCACCCCAGCTCCCAAAGCCCCCTCTTGCAGAGCAGGAGAGAACCCATGCTGTAGTCAGTCTGGAGCATTGTATCCACTGGCTGGCAGGAGGTGTTTATGCACAGAATTACCTAGCTGACTGTTGAAAACGTAGTATTAAGCAACTGAGATCAACCTGCTCTCTCAGTCCAAGGATAAATACCATGTTTCTCTCTTCTAGGCAGCTGCAAGTTTTCACAAGACCTATAGAAACATTTTTAAGACAGCTTCTCCTTTGAGACAAGTTCAAACAGACCTGGACTCAGTGATCTTTTGCAGATAGAGAGAAGGGGGCATTATAAAAACATGAAGATACATATCTTGTTCTTTTATGTGATCTAGGTAAAAATGAATCAAAACCCATAACAGTTTGTGGATTTAATGAGAAGGAGAGTATCCTTATAAGATCAAGAGAAATAATGGTTTCTCATTGGGAAGAGAAAATGGTTAGAAAAAAATATGAAGGGTATTACTGGAAGACTGTGGATGTCTTCACTTCTCGGTGCAAATTTGAGACTGTCTTAAAAGAGCCTGGCTGTCTGAAAGAGTAAATGCTCAGTATTCTCTGATAATAGAAACCACTGTGTATGCTATGTGATGGTTTAAAATGAAAGTGATGTTTTAAAATGAAAAAGATTAACTCTGATTTGCTGCGAAGGTCAGATGGAAGAACAAAGGCTACATACAAACTTCATTGTTGTAATTTAAGTATTTACCAAGTATGAATTACCATTTATCTACTGTTTCATTCATTATCTTAGATGAATATTTATCTAATGTTCTTTTCCAAAAGCAAACCAGGAAAACAAGCAAATTAGGGGACAAAAAGGTACCTAGACTAAGACAAAAGATCATCAAGGAAATCTCCTGTCAAGATGGATTTGGCAAGGTTTCCACTGCTTTGCTTGTTCAGTAAATGGGCCTCAAAATTTCTGGTATATGTTCCATATTAATGCTATGAAGTAGGTATACTGAACCCTGGATTCCTAAATTAACTAGCGCAGTTCAGGAGAAGTCGTGATCTGCCCTGAGATTATTAGGCATGGTTTTCCCTTGTGCCTCTTTATTCTGAATTTGAATACTGAGCCATTCAATGGTTCCCAGTAGTTATACAGTGAATCCATAATACTCTGAGGAATAAAACCTACCACCAGGCTTTAGCCACGTATTTATTAATGTATTAAATATGTTTGTTCCCCACCCACTGAAGCATACTCAAAATGTTACAAACGCTCAACAACAACTTATTGGACCTGAATTTGTGTAACTTGTGTTCTTATAGAACTCTGAAAAATGTTGTATCTTACTGGGCAGGGAATGTTTCTGATATCATTCAACTTCTTTTTAATTTTCATGTCTGGTGAAATGTTGATAAACATGATTTTTGTTTCTTTGTTTTTCAACCAGTGTTTCTATTTCTTTTGTGTTTGACAGAAAATGAACTGGCAACCCCACCTTTAGATGGCATCATCCTTCCAGGAGTGACAAGACAAAGCATTTTGGATCTGGCACGCAATTGGGTGAGTGTTTTGACCTTGGCAGTAATGGTTTCAACTATCGTGTTATACCATTTACGACAGTAAGCATTCCTGGTGCTCAGTATCTTGAAGTTCAACTGATCTGGTCAAATCCCTTAACCTAAATGGGAACTAAGGGCATGCTAATTCATAGATTCCCAGCAACATTATCAGAATACCCACACCTGTTGCACAGAACAATACAAAGCTTGTTAAAGTAGCTCCGTGTAGTATTTAACATGAAAATTCTCATTAAATCCACTGGTACCAGCAATTTAAAGCAAGGAAGCAAACAATTACCGTGCATGACTACAGCTATACTTTAGTCATCAACACAGTATTTCTCCACTTAGTTCTCATGGTTCAACCCTTATTTCTAATAACTAGCATGCAGCCTAAAATCCAGCCACAGTCTTGAAGTCATACGTCTGCTGCAAGATTCCAGTTCTGTAGTATAGCTATCCAAGTATTTATTTGGACACTTGGGACTACCTCATAACTTGAAATGCAGCAGTCTGTTTGCTCTGCCTGTACTGTATTCAAAGGTTTTATTGTGTCTTGGGTAAGACTGCTAAATAACCAAAAGCTCATCAAGCCCAGTATCCTGTCTCCTGGTTTATATATAGGGACGAGTAACAGGTATAACACAGGCATGTATGATACTTTCCCCCCAGTATTAACTCAGCTTCCAACCACCTGTAGCTGAAAAATTCCCTAAAATATACAGTTCACAGTTTTATCACATAAATCTAACTTGCAGTGAAGAGTACTAGGCATGTACTTCATGATGCATATGTGCCACTTGACCTGCACTGAACTCTAGCTCATCTTTATTTGTATTGGTACTCCCCTAGTGCACAGATGTATGCACACTCCTCAGTCCTATCTCTTTTACAAGACAGACAGATATTCCCAGTTGGTAGGGCTTGTTTGTGAGATACCAGACTCTTACCTCAGTCCTCTTGAATAATTACTTGTCTTTTACACTCACAAAGGTTGTTCTGTTCTTCCTGACCTCTATTGTCTAACCTATCTGAAACTCTGCTTACATGGTGTCCCTGTCTCTCTTTTCAAATACTACCCTCTCCAGAGCTAATCATGTTTTCTGTTATCATAAGCATCTCTGTTTCATGTTAAAAAGCTTGCATATAAAACAAGGGCTAAGCTTTAGTTTG
This sequence comes from Tyto alba, assembly GCF_018691265.1. Lineage (NCBI taxonomy): Eukaryota > Metazoa > Chordata > Aves > Strigiformes > Tytonidae > Tyto > Tyto alba. Next base: position 11,913,012 of record NW_024881295.1, on the reverse strand, counting down.
GTCTGATAGGACAAAAAAGTCCACATACATCCACGAAATGAAAATTTCAAAGTTTGATACTTACTTTTGTTCTTTAAACACATCCCCTCAGTCAGTTGCTGTGCATTCTTCAACATCTGTAGAAGGTAAAACATTTCCTATGTCAAGACTGTCCAATGTGAATTGCTTTACTCACACCTGCAGTACAATTAATTTTTGTATGACACAGCTGTGTGCAGGCTACAGTGTGAAATTTCACCAGGGATTAAAGAAATATACCACAACTTGTTGGCGTTGCAGGTGGAATTAATAGAATGTATTTTGCTTAGGAATTGTCTGAGAGTGGGATGCAAAGCTCTCTTGACATAACTGAGTAACTTTTGTACAAACTCTAGCATGCTAGAGACCATGAGTAGTCACATCCTGTGTCACATAATCCATGACAAATTCTGCTGTGTTATTCTCTAATGCAATATTGATATTCTGTACCAAATCAGAGGGAAGTGCCATTTAACCATCAGCATTGTATCTGGCAAACCAATGGCTTCCTTGAAGGTCATTCTTTTGATTAGAGTCTATCTTGTGTGATACTGGGAGGTTTGAAAAGATCACAAGATCACAGCCAAAACTTGACTGATTGCCACTAGGCTAACAATTCTAGAAGAGATGTTTCAACATAGAAAACAAAAATGCAAACCATTTTTAAACTTTTTACAATTCTTATGGTTGATTCTTGTTGCACAGGGAGAATTTAAAGTCTCTGAGCGATACATCACCATGAGTGACCTGACAGCTGCCTTGGAAGAAAACAGAGTGAAGGAGATGTTTGGTGCTGGAACAGCTTGTATTGTATGTCCTATCTCTAAAATTTTATATAAGGGCAAGGTAAGAAAATGTCTTTCTCTTTTTATTTTTTTTCCCCTTTCTTTCTTTGTTCAGACTTTTATCATAATTAATTGCAGATGAAGCAAAAAACAAGTGAGATAGAAAAGGAGTGATGCCAGAGGCTCCTGCAAAGATGAACAGTGTCAGTATGTTGTTTCCCAAGTGAATTACTGCTATGTTGTCAGAACAGAACTTTCCCTCTCATCTTCTGAGGTTTCTTAATAGTTAAAATAATAAAATCTTAATTTTTGGGAGAAGGAAAATAATTAAAAATAGTTCCCAGGTCCCAGTCTTTTTGAAAATATAGAAAAATACATTCTCCCATGTTTCTTTTGTTGAACATTTTTTCCAAAGTTAAGGCAGGTGGGAAAGGTGAGGAGAGGAAAGACTTTCGCAGGGAACCAAATTTCTGAGCCACTGTATTCTTTCCTTCTCAAGTTTATCTCTCCTTCACCCCTCACTGCAGGGAATCCAGCTCTGTTGGAAGAGCTGTTTTGAGAGGGTGCAACATACTATATACCATATGGGAGATTGCACAGGTGGAATTCCAGAGGCATTCAGACTGTTAAGCTGACTTGATGATATTTAGCCAGCACAAAGTTAGTTCAGAAGCCTGGGTTATTGCAGCTGCATATGTGGGTGCACTTGGTTCCATTAAATATGAGAAGTACAGTAAATGTCTGTTAGGTGATACTTCTTGAATTAGTAAGATGGAATAAATGTATTGATATTATCAGATGCTAAGATAAGAGACATCCAGATGCTGAGTGATAAGTACTATAAATGTACCTGTTGTGTTTCCACACGATATACTTTGAAATTCAGTATTGTATATAGTGTTTGTCTATACAATATACCCTCCATTCTGGACAGATCTTTTCGAAGGCTTAGATTAGCCTTTGTTTAAAAACAGTGTAACAGTTCAACTAATCTAACTTTTCACTGGCTCAGCATGCCTTCCTATAAAAAACATTACGACAATCCTTGCCTACTTGTAAAGTGGGCTAGAAAGCTTGATAAATACTTACTGAAATTCGTGGTGACCATAGGGCATTCATATGTATCTAAAGCTGTTATTACATTTTATTCTCTCTATTTGCTGCCCCCCCCTCCCCTCTCTTCCTTTATTCAATGTCAGCATTTGCACATTCCAACTATGGAGAATGGACCTCAGCTAGCAATCCGTTTCCTGAATAAGCTGAGTGATATCCAGGTAAGGTGCTTCCTCTTCTTTAACCAGATAAAATAACAAAAGGTGAACATCTGCAAACATTGGAAAAAATCTTTTTAATAGTGGTAGTATAGACACCATTATATACTAATATAGGCTCTCTTGTTTGGTGTGGCTATTCTATAATTCTATTTTTTTTTTTTCCCTTGAGAAAGTATGATATGGATGAAGAGTGATATACTTTTTCCTTGTTCATCTTGGAAGCTGGATGAGATTTGTAAGATATTACTGTTATCAGTAATATCCAGTATTGTTGTTATAGGGTCCTTTTTAAGGGAAAAAAAATAGCATTATGAAGCATCTTAATAACCACAATCACAAGTGAATATAGTCTAATCGATAAAGAGGTGGGTGAAGTAGTAAGCACTCACTGGACACAGCCAGCTGTTAACCATTTCTGTTTCTCAGCATCTTTCCAATCATGCAGTCACTTCTGTTCTTAAAACAGTTCCTTCTTCTGAGATTTGCTAAACATCAAAGTCTATTTGGACTCTGTGCTTGACCTCCGTGTCAGGGCATAGAAGTCAATACCATTTCAGGTAAAGTCAGAGCAGCACATGATGACCTTTCTTATTTCAGTTGCCTGTTTCCTTTTCCATTTTTAGTGTAGTTTATGGTGTGGGGAATTTGGGGATAGGGGTAGGTCTTGGCAAGTTTCAAGACCCTTTATTTAAGATCTGACAGCAGCTGCTTGGCAATATTGTCATGATTTCTTCAAGTCTGATGGCTACTGTTCTACAGTCTTAGCTTTTAGCTCAAGATGTTCTTAGATTTGCTACTAAATTTTTTAATCTTCCTTCCAGTAAGCCCTGAACTAAGAATCTTCTTGAAAAATTGTGAGATGTACCGCACCACATAGCAACTCTATGAACCCCATAAAACAATCAGAACTTCTAAAGAGTCCTTTTTCCTTCTATTTTACAGACCCTTTACTAGTGTATAGAAATAATCTCATACAGGGTTCTTCTGATGAGACCCCAAACAAAAACTACTCATGAATTACAATCTGCTGTCATATGCTGACCCACCTAAAATCCCATGATAAGCAGATTCATTTATGCAATGTTATTTATTTAGCATTTTGTGCTATATTGCAGTCCAAGTTTAAATCCATTGCTATTCATTGTGGGGTTTTTTTTCATTGCTTAATTGAAGCAGGGTGAAGCAGTCTTAGACAAGGGGTAGTCAGGCCATCTCATAATTTCAGTGGTTCTTCTGTACTCTTGTTTCTCTACATAGTTTTACCTTTCACAGTTGCTGGTCTCCAGCATAACTGCTGCCCATGCCCCCTCCGCACCCCAACTTGTAGCTCAAACGATGCAGCAAGAGCACTTGACTCTTCTTCTCTAGGAGGATGACATGGGTTCAACATCTCTTGTTCTTTACAATAGTATTGGACATTTCTGGCTGCAACTCAGGGAGAAAAGAATTCCTGATATTCTGATACCTTTGTGTTGGTGGCTGAGCCAATTTTCATGAGGCCAAAAAGAGATACTCCATCATCATGTTTCTGTTTTTTTCAGCTGTGTCAAATGTAATGGCTTGGGGTCTGGGACTTTCTCTTCAAATGGTGGGACTGATAACTGGGAAGAAGCATAGACACCTTTGGTTCTAGATTTTATTATTTATTGAGGGAAAGGAGAGGCTTAGTATTCCATATTCCCAGCTCAGTTACATGTAATATTTTTATCATCTTACTATGTGAGAATACACGGTAGCCTTTCTCCAGAATCCCACTACATACCACAGTTTTATTTCATCTTTCTCATGCCAAGTGCCTGATACACCTGTCTAAAATAGCAGTTGGTGTCCATCACTGTCATTTTTTTGTTGTTGTCATATGACCAGATTTATTTATTATACACTTTTCATTGTGATACGTACTGATCACTGTTTCCATAGCACTCTGCTCTGTGTTAAAGCCATCTTGTTAGTATGTCAAGTATCTGTCTTTAATAACTAAAAACACTTGTGTAGCCTCTGTGTTGCCTTCTGATGTCTAGGCAATGCTTTTGCAACATATGTTAGGGCCTTCAACAATTTGTGATCAATTTGACTCTCCACTGATTACTTCTAATTACAGTCATGGAATAGCTCAGCATCAGAAAGAGTTGAGTCCAGTTGTAGCACCTTGTTGAGTGTTACGTGTGGGAATGGGTACTGCCTTAGCAGTTTGTGTCATGAGACAAGCAAGTGCCTTCTCTAGAAGAATGGCTTGTGAAATCCAGAATTCTGTTTCAGAAAACAACACTGGAATATGCGTCTTTCTCCCTTGGCCAAAAGACAGTGAGTGGATTATTAAGACAAATTTATCCAGCCTGTTCCCTGAGGCTTTCTCCCATGTCCTCCCTGATCACCTTGCTTTACCACCTCCAACCAAGGCTCAGAAGGAGGTTGGAAAAGTGTGGATTGCTTCTAACGCTATCTTTCTTGGACTTTTTTACTTCACAACTACGCATATGGACATTTTTGCCTTTCAACTATGTACATACCATGTGTTCATTATTTACATGCCAAGAGTAAAGCCATCACTCCTGCAAAGTGCTGGACTATTACGTATATGTTTACTTCTGGGTATTCTTCCATCTTTAAAAAGGCCAGGAGAGTTAGAACACTTAATCTTTAGAAACATTATTTTAAAGAGAACGGTGGCTGCTTCCCCTTTAGGAGTCAATCAGTGGTTGCTGATTGTGTTTCTGCACTTTTCTGTCTGTGGAGATATGAGCTCATATCCAAATGGACCCCGGGTTGTCCTACAGAAAACAATGCTGCAACACACAAAATGGGATATATAATATTATTAAAATATCAGAGGAGTTTTCAGGATCTTTCACAAAGATCTTTCATATATTCTACAGGAGTGGAAAAAAAATATCTCTTTGCAGTATCATTGGACTATTGTCATATCATTTGGACAGGCTGAGGTTGTTATTCCAAAGAACATTCAAGTTCTGAAAAATAAAATGCAATGAAAATGACAGCCAGTCACAGCTTTGGTCTCTGTGCTGTGCTGTTGCCTGAACTAGAGTAAAGTATTCATTTCATGTTGGACGACAGGCATTTGTAAAAAAGTAAAAATTCTCAGTACCAACATTGTCCAGCATTTGAACCTGTGACCACAAGGTGCACGACTCCATATCCAGTATCGTTACAGTGATTCCCTCATGTACAATATATGGGGTTTTTTAACATTTTCACATTATCTTCATTATTGTGTTTCTAAGTCTGTTTTCATGCTGTTCATTGTTCTTTTGCAAGTCTTCTGTGTTCAACAGGATTTCTTTGGATTTGAACAGCTGTTCAGTGGAACTAGAGCTAGAGTGACAAATTAGAAACTCATGGGCAGAACTGATTCCATTTCTCATGCCAATGGAGAGAGACAGTAGTAGCACTGCAATATACATTTCCCTTCCTATCACTGAGTGGAAATCATGATTACTAAAGGCTGATAAAGATTTTAGATTAAGCAATTTACATTGTATACAGTAGCGGTGTGTTTATGAATTAATTAGTCATAGTACACTATCTGCTATAACCACTTGAGTTAGAAGATTTAGAGATGAGATTCTTTTCTCTGGGAATACACTCAGTGAAATACCACTCAGATGTTCTTGTGGTTTTGCATTCCATTCTTTGAGAATAAACAAGGTTTTGCTATACCCTCTAGAGTGTAGATCAAGATGCAATTTGGAAGGGATAGATAGAAGGTAAAATATATTGTTTATACTACATGATAGAAAATACATTTAAACACTGCAGTCAATAAATCAGTGAGCAGACATTTAGTCAAAAAACTCAATCTTTCTCAAAGATGCACTATCTAAATTGGTTGGCCAGCAGAAATCAACCAGGAAGGAGAATGTATGTGTTAATTTTTACAAAGCAGGACCTGTGGGGATGAAAAAGAGGGATGAGATTGACTAGCCCGAAGTCACAAGGTCTTTGACAGAAACAGAAAAGGAAGCTAAAACTGCTTTTATTTCTGGAATGAAAACATCTTGATTGTTGTATAGTATCTTCATTCTCCTTGTAATTCTGGACGCAGGTTGAAACTAGTCAAATGGCAACTCAGATCAGCCCTTGCAATTTCTGAAGTCAGCATCAGAGCATTAGATGATACTACTGACTAAAGCCACCAAAACTTACAAATAATACCCTGGCCTTTGCCTGCTTTCTGATTTGGAGGAGGTGGGAGTGCCACCTTTTCTCTGAGAAGCAGTGATACGAAGGTCAGACATCTCTTTTTTTCTTCCTTGCCCCCATCCTCAGCAAAACTGCCTCATATGAGGGTAATCCAGTGCTTTGTGGTCAAACTAATGATACATCTGCTTTTCCTTGGTTAGAGTTCCTAAGGCAACCACACTGACATCTGGGAATGTAAGCTGGAAATCCTTTGAACAAGTACATCGTCCAAGGTCCTGTGTAGCACCATACCAGTGTTTAGTCAACCGCATTGCAGACTGCAGAATAGGAGCAGCAGAAATAGCAATGAAAAGAAAAATTAGATGTGATACATGTGGAAATCATTTAGAGCTTTACCTGCTAGAGTAAATAATAAAACACAAGCACACTGAACATCATTCCTTTGTGGATCTAGAAGTGTGTTTTTCTGGCTCATCCTGGTTTGGAGCTGTTGTCTTTTCCCTGCTTTAAGGTCCCTTTATCTCCTTTTCTACTGCTGCAGAATTTGGATTGGAGGAACTTCTATTCATCTTCTCTGGAGAAATTATCAAGTAATCTTTTCAGTCTATATAAAGAGTCTAAACCCAGTCTTTATTCCTTGGTGAAAAGTGTTTTCAAACTTCCTGAACATGGTACTATGAGGGAAAGGGCTCCCAACTTACCCCTGCTGCTAATCTTTCCACCTCTACTTTACTTACATACTTTATCCCTATGTGCGTTTTTGGGGCTCACTGGAGCATTGTTTACAGCACTGATGACAAAGAGCTTTAGAACATGGATCCATTTTTTAACAATCAAAAGTGTTGCCTTTGGACTGTATCCTCCCCTGGAAGGGATACAGCTCCATGTGGTAGGTTGCCTTTGTTTCTGACTGGTGATCCTGTTGGTTTGAATATGGAAAGATGACTTGTTTTATGTGGGTTACAATTCTCTTTAATTGTACTTTAGGTATTTGTGATGGGTTTTGTTTCACATTCAGTCAGAATGCTGTAATAAAAACCCACCTTGAAAATAAAAAGAAATACAACCAAATGTGTTTGTTTATTGGAGCTTGAGCATGGATGTACTTATGAATGAATTAATGAACTGACCTCAGGGAGTAACTGTATTAAATTGATGGAAAGCTCTAGTGAAGCAGGACTATTCTGTATCATCTCTAATGAGTATCAGTATTACCCCTTCTTAGTCTACTTATTGGAAGATGAATAAAGCTTCAAGCTGCCTCTAGGCTTTGCTCAAATCAAAGACAGAAGTAAAGGCATTAGAAATAATGTAAACTACTGTCAGGGTGGTAGATAAGAATCTTTCTGAGGATAGACCTAAGAAGTTACCATAATTGTACACAGTTACTTTTATTCTTAAACTCCATTTTTGCTCCATTTCAGTATGGAAGAGAAGACAGCGATTGGGCAGTGCTGGTGTCATGAAGGTAGAAGAGTTCAGACCCTCCGGACAGACCAGACATGAATAAAGACAACTTCTGTAGCTGCCTGTGTGTAGCATAGTTTCTGTATCAATTTCCTTCCCAGGATGATTGTTTCTACAATCTGGCAAATGTGAACACAATCATTTTGATTTCTACTGTAATTCTGTTGGTAGAAGCCTGTCTTCTTGGTAGAGGTGCTAAATGTTAGCAATAGAACTTTCCTAATGGTTTTCTTAGTGCCTCCTTGTGTCTTATGTACAGTCTGAAAACTTGTAAAATGCTCTTCAACTGCTCTTCAGTTTGTTTTAACAGCCATCACCAGCAGAGCACATTGTCATATAACACAAAGGCATTGCCTGTCAGCTGGCTGTAGGGTTCTGTTCACATTATTCTGCCTTTTGCTCTGTGTTCAGGAGACAATTAAGTTTAGCCATATGCTCTTTCCTCCCATACTCTGCTCCTATGCGAGATTTCTGAGTTTGTGTAGCTCTCTAGATCCCCTCATGCATACTCTGTCAAATAACAGCTTCATCCTTTAGGCCAAAATTATCTGAGGCAATCTAACCTGCAAGATGCTCCCTGTTGGCCTATTGCCTTTCCCTCCATGGGGATATGCAGTGGCTGCTTGGGCAGTGCATACCTCCCTAGTAGCTGAATACATCCTTCCATGCGTGATTTACAGGACTGGGTCAGGCCCTGCTGAAACAAAAATTACCCTTTGTCTGGCCTAGCACAGATCTGGGCACTGCAGACGCACTGTTGCCTTCCAGGTGAATGTCTAGAAAATAAGATTAGACAACTGTGGCTGGCTGTGAAAGTTGGACCACTCGTCACAGCAACCAAACTTTTAGATTGAGGAATTTCTTTCATTATCCAGTCACCTAATTTAGATCAGCAAAATGTTTTTCTTCTCCCCTTCACCACTTGTGAAATGTATCCAGCCTCCATTGACACGTGTGCTTTAATAGCGCCTTCCTATTAAGGAATAAGCTATGTTATCAACGGAAAATATCTAGCACAAGAAGGAAAGAGATTCCATTCAAACCCTGGTTTCATTCTGATTAAGCACATACCTCTTCATATACCGCTACTCTCTCACGTGCGGTCTTGATACTATTTGGAAGCAATACAGAGTATGTAGCCCATAGTCAGGGAAATAACTTTTGCAAACGTTCATTAACAATCATACTGTAATATTTATTAGCTTTCTCTTTTTGCACACAGGTCTGTTGAACAGCTTTAAGATATCTCTTGCCAAAAAGGATCACCACATTCTGTATCAGTGTTCCGAAGTGCTACTTCAGTGTAAAACTGGTAGACCTTTATTGTCACTAATAGAGTCCTATAAGAAGTAAAAGTGAAACATTTATTACCATAGTTTGCAGTAGACATGCACCAGTATTAAGGGAAATATTTAGCACTTTATTTTTTGTAAGACCCAGCAGTATCTCTCTCATGCTTTGTAAGTCCTTTGTAGTTACTGGCATTTGTTAACATAGTTTAAAAAGACAAAATATAATTTCTAATAGACCATCCATGCCTTATGCAACTGCTAAAAAGTAGCCTTATGGCTTTCCTGTTGATTTTTGGTCAGATTTTAAAGACAACACCTACTTAGCCATCACTTTCTTTTGCTTCCTTAAATCATTACTTTTACTATCTTTCACTGCACTCCAATCTGAGATTTTAATGAAGAACAGTTGAAGGTTCTCTCTGATGATGTAACTATTATTAAAATTTGTTGAATAATTTTCTCTTTAGAATACAACTGCAAGCACAAAATGTTGTTTCACTTATAGTAGCAATAGTATTGCATGTTAGCTTTTCTGACCATTTGAATCTGTATCGTGTGCTGGTCTTTGTTCAGTATCTTACTACGTATTATAAGCTGCTGGTAGTCTTTCTTTTTATGTAATTAGATGGGTGGAAAAATTAGTATGGGGAATATGTCAAGATGCAATGTGGGGTAGAGAGTTTTATCCAATGAGACAAGTATCATAATTAAAGAGTGCCTTTAACTAGAGTGTGGCATGGAGCTCTAAAAATTATGTAATGAGCAACCACATGTGGCTTCCTGTTACTATCTAATCTGTTCCTTTATGTTCATCTCAGATTTAGTAGCAAAAGAAAGAGTGGAAACATCTAAATTCAAATGCATGGCAAAGCGGTTGTGTGATACCTTAACATCTCAGGATGTTGATAGAGTTGACAGGTATCATCTATCAAAAATCTCCATGAAGGCATCAGTATTACCAGCAGTAATCTATTCTCTAGTCAGAATGAATAAGGACCAGTTAGAAGAATTATTTTATTGTGGTGTAAACCTAATGTTGTGTAAAACTCTTCTTAAATTGGATGCAAGTAATTTAACATGAGGAAACCAGGCGGTTTCATTTATTGTGGTTTGCACTGCCTCCTGCGCTCACCAGAGAGACACCTTTCCCTTTACTGCACATTTTGAGCTTATAGAGACTTTAAAATGATGAGAGTTGAAACTGGAATGACCCACAGAAATGCGTAGACTTTTCTAGCAGAGAAGAATGAAAACATGTAGTGTGTGTATGTTAACTGTTGTCTTTAACATCTTGGTTAATTGCTTTACTCTGGCTATGTCAACTCAGAGTTGTGCTTTTTTTCAAATGGTATCCAGGTGAACAGGTTCTAGATTTTAAAGTTTAAAACCTAAATAAGGGAGCTGACGGGTCTGTATAGCACAGGAAATTCTTCTGTCCTACCCTGCATTCTGCCACTGCTTTTTTATCCTGTTAACCAAAGGAAAGAAATAATATGTGTAAATAATAATGAGTATTTGGTATTGCATTCTCCCTATTTTCGCCTGTAAAATTTAGGAGGGAACTGCGGTATTCCCTGAGCTAATAATAGATTGTAAAAGAACATCTGCACTCTTTTCTCTATGTGCCCTATTTGTTTAATTGCAACAGATTTACATAGAAAGAGTATGGTACATCATAACTAGGCAATTATCCATTCTTCATCACTTAGTTATGGTTCTGCTAATTGATCATTTAAGACATAAGATAGTCTAACATTAGGAACATTTGAGACTGTTCAAAAAAGATCAACAAATTAATATTGTTGTGTGATATTTGCATAATTGGATGCAATTATTTAATGTTTAATTGGGTTGATCAAATGAGATTCAGCCTTTCACATGCTTATGTTTTACAAACACTGATACTTTAAAATTATAATAATGAACTCTAATTTTCATATGTTCTTTCTTCTCTCCTTCATTCTTTTGATTATTATTTTCAGTATTGAGCATGTCCTTAATTTTCAGTTTGGTGAGCATGATTTATGCATAGGAAAGAAGTCCTTCAAATCAGAGAACTTTTCACAAAACTGGCATTTCATACAAGCTGTTCTGATGCCAAGAGTTATGGCTTCAGCAACTGGCATTACTTAACTAGATTCTTAACTGGGATAAGGGCAAATTAGCTGAGAATTTAGTGACAGACTCTGGTGAGAATGCTAATAAATGTTCCTGCTTCGGGTAGATAATCTGTTCAGTCTGTAACAGTGGAAGGCAAACACGACTTTTCTGGGATATAGAAGGGAAGTCTGATAAGACAAAAGCAAGATAGTGAGAAAGATCTCTGCCCAGCCATTGTTTACACCTGTTCAACTATCTCAAGCCAAAAAGCAGTTGTCCTCTAGTCCTCCTCTTTCTAGATAAATTCTTGTTTAGGGTTTACCTAATTCAACAAAGAAACATCATTGATCCTCTCCTGTATACTTAAATTTATACTTATTTTTCCTCAGACATGAAGAATGGTAATTTGGAAAAATGTGATATTTGAAAGAGTCATTTGGAATGCAAGTTATTTGAAATGTCTGTCTAATACATCGTCTTCCAAGAAGGTAGACAGAAAAACAGCTGGGACTGATCTCATAGCTGCCTAATTAGAGGAGGAACCCTCTTGAATTCAATGGCCTCTCCAAAACGAGCTGCATAATCTCAACAGATTGCTTAGTGTGAACTGTCTGTTGATAGTGCCTTGCAATCAAATAGAATACAGAGATGGTAGCACAGACTGCCAGACTATGGCACATTGGCACTCTCTGCGTGGGATTCACTCTACTCATGGTGAGTTTTAATGTTCCAGTGACAGGCTCATATACTGAGAGGTGGGCAGGTATAAATGCTGGCTGAGTGTGTCCTGCGGTGGGCTGTTCCTTGCTGTCTTTCTCTCCCTTCCACACAGACTTGCAGCCCCTTTCCCCCAGCCTCCTATCATGATGCCACTTAGTCTCATATCTAAAAGTGACCATTTAAGCAAATTTTGCAGTCTTGTTGTTTTTAGTAGTAATGGCAGTTAAAAAGAAAAAAAAGTTCATCTTGCAGGTGTTCAGGGATCAGAATTGCACTTTACCACCTGCACATATAATGCCTGAATAGACTGCCACTGGCTTTGTGACCCTGGACAAGTTATCTAGCCTCTTTGTAAGTGCGGAGTAGTACTACCACTTATACTACTTTTCACTCTAATCCAAACTTTTGCCTAAAAAGTAATTTTACTACAGATCAAATAAGCTTTCCAGAAAGCTTTTTAAGCAGCAGAAAAAGATGCCATGTGAAGTCCAGTATTTCAAGGATTGCTTTAGAATAGAATTATCTTGATTATGCAGGAGAATAGTGTTATTTGAATGAGAAATATATTTAAGGTTTTCTGTATGAACCCATAAACAAGTAAAATATGTATTTCAGAGTATAAAGTAGCATGCATTCTCTTGAAAAGAGAATTCACCTCCACCTCTCAAACAGTAAGATCTTATTTAAGTGATATTTGAAGGAAGCATTGTAGCTCTCAGTGTAGAGTCATTAGATTACAACTATTCTAGAGGTATACTTTGTCATGTAGCACTGACACAGACCTCTCTATCAATCTTGACTACAGATTTTCTGAACTGCAATAATGAGCAATTGAGAAGTGTCAAAGAGCTGTGTTTTACTGTATTTTGTCACTATCCTCAAGATTTGGAAAAATAATTCGTAAGTCCTAAATCATTTACGCTAGGTAACTTCTTAATAAGTATTTACATTTTTAGTCATAATAGTGGAAGAGAGTAATGGTATTGCATTGGTGAAAAATACTGTTGTAGCAATCCTTCTGTCCATGCCTTGCTTTAAGCCTGATGGTTATTAGTGGCAATTCCAGGATATTTTCCCTGACTATGCAAAATCTGAGTACCATCTATGTAGTACAGTTGTCAAATACATCTCCAACTCCATAAACAAAACTAACTTAGCCATTACTTTGAGCTAGAAAAGCCAAGTATGTTAGAGCTTAATAGGTGTGTAACAATACTGAATTAGAATAGTCAAGCCTTAGATGTGGAAGAAAATTTTGGAATTAGTAACTCACTTAAAAATAAATCTTGTTAACCACACCCAAAGTTACTAAAAATAATGGTGTTGAAATTCACTAGTAATAACAGCATGGCTGGATCCTCATCCTTCTCTCTAAACATGAATTTATACTGTTTGCTTATCTTAAAACTTAATTTATTGTGTCCAATTTTTAACACAGTCCTGAATTCTCATGCCATTCTTTTAAAAAAAGACCTCGATATAGAATTTTAAAATATTTAAAATATCTGCTGGATAAAGAAAAAGAAGACAGCTTTGTGGAAGTAATTAACTAGTGTTCCAAAATGGCTTTCCAACACTGGTCAGTTTTGGTTTTTACCAAAGAGGTATGCAGGCAATAGTAGATAAAATAAGTGAGTGTAGTGCTTTTTTTTTTTTTTTTTTTTTTTTCCTAAGCAAGAGCTGGGAAACTTTCTAAGAGCTGGTTCTCTTAATAATGCTAACTCTTCATAGAACTTGATTTTGGCAGATTTAGAGCAGTCTAACTGAGATGGAAGAGCTCAGAAGTTATCTCAGGTGGTACTATCCTGCATGAACAGATTTTCTTTCATTTTATGATCAGAGAGATCAAGATATGAACATGGAATCTTTTAAATTTTGCACCTTTTTATAAAAATTTTGCTTTTCATTTTAGAATTCTGATACAGTATCACTGAACTATTATCTTAAACTATCATATCTCTGTAGGTTATGAGGAGAAAGCAAATTTTCTTTATGTAATCACCTTCTTCCTGTATGCCAAATCCCCTCTTCATTATTATCTGGTCACCACTAGAATTGTGACCTCTTCAAGTAAAATAACAGGTTTTTTCCTCTCCTGTACCCTACTAGCATGCTATAAAATTTTTAGTAAGTGCTTGTAGCAAATGCCAGAGCAAAAAGTAAAGTGAAAAGTCTTCTGTTTCCAGAATGAGAGTAAAATTACCCATCAAGTCAGTCAATACAGGTCAGAAGAACATCATTACCATTCTAATTCAGTCCAAACCAGAGACTATCCAGGTACACCAAATATCTAGCAAGATGGTAGATTGCTATTACTATTTGAGAATGCTCTTACTCAGTTGCTTAAATACCTACATCCGTGCCTACATTTTCATAACTTGAGCCCTAGTATCAGAACTGAAACCTGCAACAGAGTTATATGTCATGAAACAAAAAATATTAGATCAAAACAAACAGGTAATGCTCCAGATCATCTAACAGCAAGAAAATGTTTCTACAGGTAAAAGGTTCTTTGCCATGATGGAGACAAGAGTTTTATCTGAAGCTATTTGCAAACAATTTCTGCTGAAGCAGTAAATTTGGAAAGACGGATGTCCCAATCTACCTGACATTTGAGGCATTTAGAAGGGTACAGTAGTAATTATTGGAATTGTAGCATATAAACAGTGAGAAATTAGCAGCTTAAAGAGGGAGAAGTAAACACCTCTGAAGGGTCTCTGTTTTCACAAATGTTCAAGTTAACTGGGTATTTTACAAGGATGTGAGCATATAAAAGTGGTAAAGGACAGATGTGGGAAAAAATACTGGATAAACTAAACGAAACTCTACCTCATTCTTCTCTAAAGGTTTTGCAGAAGCACAATTAAGCGCTCCTAATGGCATTGTTATGTACAGACCATCTGGCATGAAAGAAACACTTTATATTTCTATGTCTATAAATCCTGTAATAACCGTATTTTGCTGGCAGTAGAAACAGTCTATACTATTTGCAGTTTTCCTCATCAAATCAGTAATTATGCAATGTTTTTGTCTCCAATAAAGGAATTTAATGGGCACCTGTTTGTGACATGTTATGAAATCGTCACTGTTGAGTACAGCTACCTAAGCATAATTATCCCATAGATGTGAGCTGTTACGAAACACATTCTTGAAGGCTGGATTAAAAGAAAAAAGAACTAACAAATGAAGTGTGGCGTTTAAGAACACCAAAGCAAGACTCAAGTGGTGAGAGATAAGCTAACTCTATAGTCAAAATGCAAAGTCTATATTCTGCCTTCTGGCTTCCACTGAAGTTTAAGGATATGACACAGTGAAGAATGAGGCCTTAGCAATGGCAGGCACACATCTACCCTGCCAAGCCTGGAGGCTGAGCCGGTTGTTTCACTGGACAAATCAAGCAGCAAAAGTACCTACCTGCTAACCATGTTGTCATGAAACAGCTTTTAACATGCCAGGACTACGTAGCAGTGATTGAATACAGCCCCCATTCTAAGGGTTTTGGGGCAATGAACTCAAGGGAGAGAAGAAAGCCAGAAAGCAACTTTATACTTCTAGCACTTACTTCACAGGGCAGTTTTGAATAGCCATTACTCTAAAGTATGTCAACCAATGGGAAACCCTTTGAAAATGGAAAGCACTGAAAAGTGAGTGTCATTAAAATCTTGACATTTGCCATGTGTAGTAGCTATATTTACCAAAATACTTGACGTATTCCCCCTTTTCAGTGCAGGGAATACTGTGATTAAAGGTAGTACCGATCCATGCTGTGGTAAAGTACACATCAGGGTAAATTTTCCATCTGGTTTGGTTCTTGGTGACTTCAGAGAAAGCTGGCATGGATATAAGACACTTTGAAGAAGCTGTAGACAGGTAAGTACTAAGAGTTGTTAATTATTGCTAGGAGAATGAACCTAACATGTCAGAATTAGCCTTTAGGCCTGTATTTTGACCTGTCCACTTTCATCCTAAGGGACTCCTTCTTAACTGTAACTCTAGCTTGAGCTTCAGTGAGAGCTTTCAAAACCTGCTTATCCCAAGTAGTAATAACCTGAGGACTGATCCTGCAAGATGCTGACTGGGCTTCAGAGACAGACTGACCTATGCCTTTTAGCAAAACTTAAAAAGACCCCTTTTTTCCTCCCTTTTGAAACACCTCAGTAGCTGGCAATAGTTCTGTTTAATAAAGCACCTGCAGTACCACCACCAACCCTGTGTTCTCGGGAATGAAGAGTATCGATTCTAAGGACTCTGATCTGGGATACATAGTCTTGTAAAGCTGATGTGACAAAAAAAGGAAAAAAAAACAGTTTTAAAATAATGCAAGGGAAGACAAAGCAGAAGGAAAAAAAAAAAAACGCATTCTGTACATATAAACAGGGCAAAGAAACAAAGTTGGGGATTCCAATATAGACAGTCAATATTGGAATTAGAAATGCCAGTTTTGAGGGTATATCAACAAGAGTGTTGAATTTCAGTTTTCCTTCTCCCTTTCCTTTTGCTCAGTGTTCTGATCTTGTGGCATTACAGTGATACTTTTAAAGAGCTGCTAAAGAATTATCCTGTTGCCAAGAAGATAAAAATTTCCTGTAGTAGCCCCTTTGTTGTTCTGGATACTTCACCAGTGAGGAATTTGTAACAGAAAATACAAGAATGTGGAAGGTATCTACTTCTCTCTCTTCTGAGAGAATGATTTTTAATGCCAAGTAAGAAAATCTTTGTCCCACTTAATTTGCAGGTGATATTGTATTGTATCTGTACAAATTTAGGATATTAAATTCTGGGCATTGCCAAGGCCAGGTTATATAAGACAAAACAGTTTATCTTAACTCATGTAAGTTCTTGTGGGTTATTCAGAGAAATTATGTTCTTCTGAAGTGATTTCAGAACAACCTCTGTTTTATAACTTTTTTTTTTTTTTTACCCCCCAACTTGCTCATGAAATAATTATTTTTCAGGGATCAACTTTGGTTAATTTATGCTCCTGGTGGTATATAGGCATTTATCCTTTACTTTGATGGCAGTGTAGGATAACATATTTTTAGATCAAGGTAAAGAAAATTCATATTCAAAGAAAGTATCCTAGCCAAATTCAGTATTTGTGAGATAAATACTTAACTAAAGGATAAACAGAAAAACAAATGGGTGAGTTCTAACCACAGACTGTATAAAATCACCCACACTTTAATTTTAGACACTCTACATATTATGCAAATTACTTAAATATTGTAAATTGTCTCCTTATTGGGTGAGATAACAATTGCATGTCTAAGGCACATATGCATATTCATAGCCTACAAAACATATACCTGTCAAACAAAAGGCTGATCAAGTCAATACCGGTTGGATATGTGATAATATCTATGAAGCAGGTGTTTTGTAAATGCTCAGCAAGCAGGCCAGTCATCTTCAGTACACAGCATGTGTTTAAGGGCCCCTCTGGGTCTGCCCAAAGGCAGATGTAGGTAAAGCCCTGGTCCAGGTGGGGCCTATGCAGCTGAAGCTGTGTCATGGTATGGAAGCATGTGCTTCACAGGCTTGTGTGTGCAAGGGAGGTGGTTTTGCACCCATACTTTATAGATATACAAATTAAATACATGCTGGGAGCTTGCCACTACCAGAAACACTATCACCTGTAAAACAGCTAGGGCTGTTCTGACTCTCATTTTGACAGGGATGAAATTCATCTAGTGTTCCACACCTAAGTGGAAAACAGAGAATGTGACTTACCTCTCTTTTAGGTGAAGTTTATATAAATCATCACCAATCAGAGCCAGTGGAAACCTCAAATTCAACTGGTTTTATCTCAGACCCTAACCTGAGCATGATGAAGAAAATTGCTCCACTCTTATTTCCATCTGCTCTATCCCTGACTTTCCCTTTGTGGCACTAGAACAGTTGTAGAATGACCAGATCACTGCTCTCCCACAGGAAGGCAGAAGACTATGCACAGACTCCACATGCAGAAAAAGCAGGACTGCCCTTTTAGCCATGGCAGAGTTTTTAAGGAGCTGAAGCCAGTTAAGAAGTCACACCCATATGAAATATTTGGATTTTAATATCTCCCAGGTGCTAGCCACTTTTATTATGGCTCTTAAACTTTTATGCACCAGACCTTGCTTAAGTCATTGCTGAATTCTGGGGTTGTTTTGTTTTGTTTTTTAACCTCCCTTTAGCTCATACAAGCCTTGTGACTGAGCAGACTGTAATATTTTCTTTACTGTGAAGTCCCAGGTTGGAAAAGAAAGGAACTTCTGAAGATTTTGTGTCTTCATCATAAGGGTATAGCTGAAAACTGATCAGAAAAAAGATAGTGAAAAATACTCCCATCTTTTTAGGAAATTTGAAGAAAAATGCCACAGATCAGGCTACTGTCCCAGTATCTTTTACCTTTAGGGATGGGTTTCTCATCATCCTATTGCTCTGGATCCTACTAGCTAAGACTCACATTACTCCTAAATTCTTACAAGCATCATTCCTTTCCTCTACCACAAAGTCTGTCCTTACTTATATTATGCAAAGAACAGAAAATCTGAGTGGTTTGTCAGCTGCCTATATTCCTGTCTTGAAAATGCACTCCCACAAATACTAACCGCCAAGCATAACTTGTAGCATAGGTTCCATTTGCAATTCCCTCCTTTTGCAGATAGAATATTTTTATGGTTCTTGAGGAAAAGCAGTTGAGTCTGAGCTAAACTCAAGTTTAGAAACGCCCCCTAATCGCTGCTGCCAATCAGTTTTCTAAAGAGGGTTCTCCCTCTGAAAGGGTCAAGTCAGTAACTCATGGGTGGGGAGAGACCACATCTGGCCTGTACTTGCTGTAATCAAAATGCCTACTTAGTTGTCAGGTGGCAGCAATCTTCATGCTATTATGCAGGCTTGTAAAGTCATTATTAGGGTTGTAAATGTAAGACAAGAGTTGGTTATCCAGGATATGTTGCCTTACTGAGAGAAATTACATTTTCTCTTGCTTTTTTCTGGTATCTTCATCTACAGTTGGTGATAGTATTAAGCTGGGAAGTGCTAATAGCTGTTATCAGGTGAGTCATTAATTGAAAGATCTTCAGATTTGTCAATGGCTGTGCCAAGGACTTTTCAGACTGCAGTTTGTAGCCTCTGTGTTTGCTGAGATGAAGAGCAGAGAAAAGTAGTGTTGCGTATGCTTTTCTGAAGGAGTAAAGTAACAAAATTTGAGAATGTAGGGTTTACTTGCATGGCACGTTGAGGATTCCTGAGTGAGGAACCTACCTTTTGTTGTTTGGTCCCATCACATTCCTGAAATGAGGCTTCTTTTTAACAAATAAATGAGCTAAAGAAATAATATTACCTAACTTCATTGTCTGTATGTTTGCTGTCCTGGAAAGAATCTGGTGAGACCACATATGCTGGTGCACTTTCTCCCTTGTGCAGTACAAACTCCAAAGAACCAAAGTATAATTTTATTTTTTTAATTTTTTTTAAACTTCAGAGAGACCAGACCACAGTCTGTTAGCCTAGGCAGAGGCTTGTTTAACAATATGTGCATGAAAGCCTTGCAACTGATACTGCCATTATGGATATAAACCATAACCAGTCAGCAGATTTTTTCAGGTCAGAGGACTGCTCTGTTTTTGAAAGATAAGTGTTACTGAGTTCCTACCTTGCAACTCCTTACCTCTGCTAAGGTGAATCTTAAGAGCTTGATTGTAACTCTTAGAGCTGTTGAACTCTCAGAGTCCCTTGGAAGGATTCCTTTTGTTAGTCTACATGCCACCACATCCAAGTGGCATGAGGGAGATCTCCTTATTTGACATTTCATTTCTCATTCCAACGAAAAAAAAAATCAACATCTGTATTATTTCCCCATTTTTGCATGTGTGTAATATTGGCAAGCTTTTTCAGTACTAAGATAACATCAACTCAAAAGTTAAGAGAGATATCAGTAAGGCCAGAGTTCAGGCTGACAAAAGGGTAACTCACCAAATTTTACAGCATAAGATTATATTTAAACACAAACCGTATTTTCTGAATATGTACGTATCTCTGCCAAACCTCACAACCTCTTTGGAGCAACTTTTTCTTCAAAAGATAAAGTAATATGAACAAAGCTTTATTATCTGTTACTATCATTTAAGCAGCATGAGGGAAAGCCATGTTTGACCCAGTAAAGGTCTCATCAAGTCATATATGAAGTTCAGGGCAAAAATCATCTGCTGCAGAATTGTTTAACCTGCATTAACCATTTATTTTTCTCTGATAAAATATGTATTGTCAGGAAAAATAATCTTGTGTTGGTGTAGAGCTCGTAGCCAGAAAAATGTATGGGTTTCATTTTAAAAAAATAAAAGTAATTTTTCAGGGAAAAAAGAAAATTATGACCCACAGATCATCAGTAATCAACCAAGTATATTTTAACGATTGCTATTTCATTCAGACATGAGATGATAAGCTTGAGATCTTTCACAGGAAAACTGAAAATCAAACTGCAATTACAGTAAATTGCTAAAACCATGTTGACTTATAATGATTTATTTTTAAAAGACACTGCTTCTCTTGGTTTCCTCTGCAGTGCATAATATAAGTTTATCAGATAAGAAGTGATTTTCATTAGGGAAAAATTATAAGCAATCCGGAAAGGAAGAAAGGATTAGCTGTTACCCTTGATCAGTTCCTTTCTGTGCCTTTGAGCAAGGCAGGTATCTCTCCTAGCTCCTATTTTCCAGCTGTAAAATGGGGGTAATGGTTCTCAGCAAACTGAGAGACTCCTGTGAGGATAAATTCATGACAGGTTGTATGATCAATGAGCAGTGGAGGGCCATATGGACCTGAAGACAGATTCCACCATGGCTGCCTTCTCCACATTAATTTGTAATAGCGTGCTTACTCTTTCAATTAAACCTTACAATCACATTTCTGCCAAGCTCAGTGTTGCTTCCAGTTTCACTGAAACTTCGCAAGCTGGAACATTGCCTACGGCTGACAGTGACATTTAAATGCAAGAAAATCAAGCTTATGCATAGCCAAACCCTCTATAATTCCAGGCCTTGTCAGTCTATGGTATTGATTCTGGTTTAAACAAATAAACACCCAGCTCATTTTCACCTAACCTTGGAAGAATTTGCATTGCCTAAATGTTCCACTCTGAATCCCAGGTGATATCTTCTGGGATTATGAATGTTCAAAAGCAAATTAATTATACCAGCAACAGGCATCTAGGCACAGTGCTATGTTTTTGCAAAGGAGTGCCTGGCCACCTGAAATTTAAGCCCTTCTCATGCATGCGTGGGGACCAAACACAACTTGGACCGCAGAGGAGAGAGGCAAGTTGCAAGAGGAAGGATTTTGGAGACTGTACCAGAAAGTCAAGTTTCTGTGCCTATGTGTTTAGTGGCCATATTTTTTGCTTACACAGTTTTCTTAATTGAGGACCAGCTGTTTGCAAGGACAAAGTTCTTTTATGTTACTAACCAGCATAGAGTGAAATAATCTACACAGGTGAGACTTGAAGCATTCACTGTGTTTATTTTTGTGATCTTGACCCAAGCTCACACAACCAGGAAACCCCACAGCCATCTGTGGAAAAAACAACACATTGCTTATTGCTTAGGAGAGAAAAGATGGACCTGAGCTGCAGGTCAGTGAGTTAACCGAGATCTTTCTGCTCCAGAACTGCCTGACTGCATGTGCAGTTTGTAGCTGCAAGAGCCCTTTGGTGCCTGTGTGTGTTAGTGAAGAACTGAGCTTTGTGGACTCTTGCCTGGCCAGGCCGGGGCAGGATGTGCTCAGGCTGCCTCTGCTCGCTGTATCTGCAGGGGAGTCCCCTTTACAGGGGGGTTATTCTGCAGCTGCCTTCTGGCTCCTTTGCACAGCACCACGTTTGTTTACCTGACCAGATAATCCTTGGGTGCACAAGTTGAGGTAAGGTGGCTGAGACAGAAAGTAAGATCCATGTTTGGCCTCTTCCTTCCTACCCACAAGCGAACTGGTTTTGTTGCTTAAATGCACTCTGTAATACTGGTTTAAAAGAAAAGGAGGAAAAAAAAAAAAAAAGTACCAAAAATATTCTTCCATGATCTCCACTGTAGAAGTAAGAGCTGTTGTTTGCCCTGGAGCCCCTGTAGTCAGTATCTATTACATTCATGTCTGTATCTTGTTTCTGCTTTGGCTTTTCCAGGTTAATGTGATTTTTGAATGCCTGAACTGCAAGAACATTCATTCCCTGATAAAACACAGAGCTCCCAACTTTTCTTCATTTAGCTTGTGCCTAAAACTTGCCTTGTCTCCAGGAACCAAGTTGTGACCCCTCTGACTTCCACTGGCAGAATGACTAAGTTGTTTATCACTATTTTAACTATCCAAGCAAATGATTCTTTTAACTTGAGACGCCTGATTGGATCTTTCTTCCTACTTGAAGTAAGGTGTCCATCAAGGGCTATGTGAAGTTCTCCCCTTCCCTGAAAATTGTAGGGAATGTGAGAAGTGTTGTTGTTTTTCATGCACAAAAGAAAAAAAAAAAAAAAAAAGCCTTGCATATTTTCAGTTAACAATAGCTTCCTCTGAGTAAACACAACACTGCAAAAGAGAACAATAAAGCCTCTGTGAGGCAATGGATTTTTAGACCTGCTGTACATAATCAACCTCTAACCCTACTTACAACCTAAGTGTGATATACTGTGCTCTTATTAAGTCTATGCTTAGGTGCATTTTGTCAGTGCAGACATACAGCTGCAGCTCTACCAGCGAAGCTGCATTTTTTGTTTATATAGTAAGACCATACCTGACTACAGCCCCACACAGGAAAGGTTACACCCGGAAAAGCACATTTTTACTAGAACAACAGAATCATTTGGGGCCTTGGTTGGCACAGCTCTGCTGGGGAAATCACAATTCACCATGCTCCTAGTTGGCATTGCTGTTAGCAGAAGTTTGGAACGGAGTTGTAGTCTCACAGGACTCTCATAGCTCAGGAAGAACAGATTGCCTTTAAACTTACTGATCCCAGGCGATTCAGGTCTTTGGTGTTTTCTTGACAGCCCTGGGAGCTTGTGTGTTAGAACAGGCTTTTGCAGAGCTTTTGTAATGTACCATGATTTGTTTTAAACTAGAATTTCCCTCCTTCACCCATAACCACTTCTACCACGTTACTTACAGGAGCAGATTTGAGTACTGCCTTCCTCAGAGATAATTTAATCATTTTTACTTTAACCCATAACTACTTATTTACATGATATGAGAAGTTTGCTAAGAGGTTGGGAACTTTGATCTTGTTCTAGTTACTTTCCCTGCTTTAAATCTGGTGCAGGAAAAAAATAGGTCAACCCTCCAGACAAAAAAACATCCTCCCTTTCCCCTGCTATCAAGCACACTGTCCTCAAAAAGAAGAAAGCAAAAACCAATATAGAGAACAGAGGTAGAGAGTGTATTTCAACATGAAACCTTCTGTATCACTCCTGCCAAGAAACACAACAGTGTTAATTAATTTGGTACTCATTTAAAAGCTTTAGTACTATGCTTCTTCCAAACCAAACAAAAACTGAAATAAAATCCTTCTTAGGCTGAAATAATGTACAAAGGGAAGCACCTGGGATAGTCTACCTAAGAATGGGCCACAGTCATCATCATCATCATCCCATGAGCACTACCTTACAAGTTTAGTTTCTTACATCATATTCTCTACTTTTCCATTAATACACCCCAGATCATTACCAGTAGTATTCAGATTCCTAGTAAAGTAATTTTTAATTCTTTGCTGTTTGAATTTCAGCCTGCCAATCACTTTTCAGTCTTTACGCTGGTTTGTTCAGTTACATTCTCCTGGTGGGAGGATGCCCTCGGCAGACACAGGGCAGCGTTACTGCTCCTGAACCCTCCGTGCTTGTCTCCCAGAGGGGTGATGGATCGGTCAAGTCATTTTGTAGCCTGCCTGTACCTACGGTGAGGCAGAGCTGAGTGAATGTGTAGGTGTCCTGTCAGGCACACACTCCTCTGCTTCAGAGTCTCTT
Organism: Tyto alba; assembly: GCF_018691265.1. Classification (NCBI taxonomy): domain Eukaryota; kingdom Metazoa; phylum Chordata; class Aves; order Strigiformes; family Tytonidae; genus Tyto; species Tyto alba. The sequence goes on along the minus strand of NW_024881295.1, from coordinate 11,889,217 downwards.
CATCCCATCCGGGGCTCGGTCTAAGGATCACCGCTGATGTGGTGAATAGAAGTAGCAGGCACTAATAGATGTGGACAACAGATTTTCCCCTACTGAGTGTCTGTCTTTCCATGTCCTCTGTATCGTTCTAAACTAGAGCTGGTTAGTGGATGAGCCAGACCTGGTCCATAATAAACCTTTACTCTCCCCTTCTCTTCTCTTGGCAATGCTGACAGGACAACCTGATTGCTGCCACTGCTGATGCAAGGCTCTGGGGAACAGGGGAAAGAGATGGGGGTAAAATAGAGAGTCAAAGTCAAAGCTGTCAGGTCTGGCTCAGTGGTAGGGCCATGTGAACCAGGCACTGTTCTCTAAACACATTGTGGGAAATGAAAGTGGTCTCCTCACTTCTGGGCAGCAGTGAGAAATTATCTGGGCTACAGTATATTAAACTGAGGAAACAGCAGAGTCTCAAGGAGAATGCACCTGAATTTGAGTTATTTAATTCTCTTTCTGATTTCTTGTTCACCCTTCTGTTTCTTTGTGAAGAAAAAGAGACTTTATTCATTTACAAAAAGCAAGAAGTCATTAACATGCTGACTACACAGTCTATGTTGACATTTTAGAATCAGGAGTATAGCCTAACCCAAAATCATGAGTCAGGTCTTCCAACCCTTCAAAACAACCTTAAAAATCCTAAGCATATTTTGCAAAATAAGCCAAACATTTGGATCTCTCTTTCTTGGCTTTCCTATTTTTAAACTGCCTGATACACGTTCCACCTTACCTCTCCATCATATGTGCTAAAAAATAATGTTTAAAATTATTTTTTTCCTGTCTACAGCAGGTAGAGCTTTAAAAAAAAAATGTACTAGGTATTATGAAGCTTGCAACAGAACACAGACAGCTGTTTGCACTGTATCAGATATTTTTTCTAATAGTTTTAAGATGTCCCAACTTTATGGTTGGAGACACTGAATTAGTGTTGCTCATTCTTTTTGTCATCTCTTCTTCACTCAGGAATCTTTACAGCCATATTTCTTGGAGACATCACAGTTAGACAGCATACGTCTGGTCTTTGCAGGTCATGTATGGCAACACTTTGATTTAATAAGTGTTTTCAGATGTCTACCTATCTATTCTACTAACTTTAATTGTCATCAACACAAACAATCTCTACTTTTTCATTAAAAAAGATTGCAGTATCAGTAGATGCTTACACTGAGAAACAGAGATTAACAGCATTATAATTTGGTGCTAACATGTCATGTAGCTAATGTACATCACTTTGGATGTATTGAAATGTTATATATGTGAAAAGACCCAGGTTTTGTTTCTGTCATGGAAATCGACACACCCTACTCTCTAGCCTTTGTCTCTTCGTAGGATTTTTTAGGGTTCTTGTTTTATTAGGGATATGCATTTGTAAATTATTTAATCCCATGCAAGTAAAAGTCCCAAGACCCTTGACAGGAATATAACTGTCAGCTTCACTAATGTCTGTTCAGAAAGACAGTCCTCTCCCCACCCGCCAGGAATGCTGACCACTGAGTCTCTTTCTCAGGTTCCCAGGGTGTTCCTTGGCTCCAGCTAAGCCTGGGGGGATGCCACTTGCCTTTGAGATTACTCGGTTCTTTCACTTCAGTTGCTCAAAGTCAGAAATGGGGTACAGCCAGCACTGCCAAGGGTTTGGGCCTACAAACTCTGAATAAAGAGAGCAGCTTTATAGTTTGTCTGTAGTAGATATGCAGTTTAGGGGATTGTTACCAAAATACTGGTAGGGTGACAGGGAGAGAGATTAATACCATGATATTTCAGGACAAACTTTAATTAAGAAATTTTACAAATCTTACAAGAAAGCTGGTTCCCACAGTATTTCCAGGTTGAAGAAATTTGCTAGGGTCACACCCCAGACTCACGGTTGTATTTTATAGAAAATTGCAAGGCTTTAACCATCAGTTCAAAGTAGAGGAGTTTCTGGTGGCTATGGGGCGGCTTCAGCTTGATGCAGGAGTCCCACAGCCAAGGCTCCTGTCAGGAAACGGCCTTTCTCTTATTCTTACCGAACCAGTGTTTTATTAGTTAGCAATAGATGGCGCTAAATTTCCACCTGTCCAAGGCCGTCAGCCAGAAATGTATTTGAAGTAATTAGGCCTGCAAGATAACACTTAAAAGGGTTACTGCTGAAGTTGATGAAAGTGTGTGGGCATAGAGAGGCAGGAGCGCCAAGATGCTTCACCAGCTGGAGAAGTCTTAGGTGAGATAGTCTGGCTGCCAGAACAGGCTGCCAAGATAGTCAAAGGGAAGGAGCCAGGAACTGGAGAACGATTTGCAAATTCTTGAGAACAGCTACCGCGATCCTCTTGCTGGCTGGGTCAGGTAATGCCTGTCATTATCAGCAATTGAGGATCCCAGGCCAGACGTGTTAAAATCCCACTAGCGATTCTCAGCCTAGCTGGTGGTTTGTCACAAACTCCCCTCGTCCTGGGATTAACCCATTCCCCAGCGCAGGGGATACATTTGAGCTGTGTCATTTGGCGTGAGGCTGTGCTGGCAGGACTGGAGAGAAGGGCTTCAACAACTTTCTCACAGTCCTGCTGGCTCATCACCTCATGGCTCTTCGCGCTTACAGGTGTGGGGAGCAGACATAGTCATTTCTCAGATGAAGCAGAAGGGAAGAGGCTTCCCTGCTGAATTTTGTGCTAGTTTTCTGGCGGCAGCAGGGAGCACCTCCACAGCATGGGGCTCAGTGCTTGCAGTTTTCGTTGCACTGGCTTTTTCTTTTGTGTCATAGCCCAGCACCCCGAAGGTGACAGATACAAGGGAGGAAAAGGACAGGAGAGCTTACTGCACTAGCGATTCACTCTCCTGCATGCTGTGGAAATTATATATTCATAAGTGGAGCAGTTGTCCTGCTGGGAGCCAGAGCACAGCTGGTGCCATATGGCCTTCTCTATACTGCTCGGTTAGCTATCCTCACCTGGCCACACTGAGCAGCTGCCTGCAGCCCCCTCACCGGCTTCTTAATGCTGCGCAGTCTGCCCTCATACAGGATCGTGCCCGAGGTCCCTGCTTTAGAAGGTGCGGACATGATGTTACTTGGAGAGGTGTGGAGAGGCGAGAGGAGGCAGTGTTTGCCACGGTTAGTTGGGAGGAGTGTGTATTGCATGCTGCCAGGAGTTGTGGGTACCGGTAGCCCTCGAATGCTTTGCTAAAATGAGACGTGTCATGAAGACCATTCACAAACTTGTTTTCCTAAACAGTTTCCCCGCCCCCTGCCCCAGACACATCTGAACATAACTCCCAGGGTGTTTTTTTCCACCATGGAAAAATCTCTTCTTGCATTTCACAGAAGGCTTCTCCTCAGAGCTGCTTTGCACAATGGAGAGAGCAAAGTTAAAGTGTCTTGTGGATGATGGCTGCATTGCACACACACTTTGCAGTACACTGGCTTCTTTATTACGTGGGCAGGAGCTGGCTCTGCTGGTGCCAATACAAGTAAGGGTGTGCAGGAAAAAAAGGAATAGCCCACAAAATAAAATCCTGATCAAGGATGTGAATCAGGCATGGAAGATGAAGAAATACAGTGTCAAAGCAAAGAAAGCAGGCAAAATTTGCTCAGAGACACATCATTTGAAAATGAAAAGCAAAAATAGAAATCTTGCATTAACTTTGCAAAATCATCAAAATTTGTCAGACCTGACCTCGGTCCAGTTGCCCATCAGGAAGAACCAGACTGTGACTTGCCTTGTGTGAGGAAAGACATCCAGGTTAATGAGGTTCATCCAGACTCTCGGTCCTGCATCTACCAAGACAACTGAATGTTGCAGGACCTAATAATTCTCCTCCTGAATAATGCCTGCTGTTACAGAATATGACCAGTTTGGTGCCATTAAAGCAAAATATAGTGGATTTGATGCTTGAAATATGTAGCCTAGAGGTTCAAATGTGGACGCTCCTCTCCTTGCCTCTTGTCCCTTGATAGAGTCTTTCACCGAGAACTTCAGTTCTCTCTCCCTGTTCCTCTAGTAGTACTCACAACAATGGTGTGAACATGACTGGCTGCATCTCTGTTCAGAGATCTAATTAGAGGTGGTACTATTACTAATTATTATTACTACTACTACTACTACTACTGCTGCTACTACTACTACTACTACAACAATGGTATCTCTCTGCAGTACTTTGCAAAAGAAAATATTGCCACAGATTGAAGTTAAGGACAGTTAAAGGATTTCCCCTGCCACCAACCCAGTTTCCTACCTCTGTTTGCAAAGCTGTCTTGTAGCAACACGCAGAAAGGGCTGCCTGTCCTCTTTGGCAAAAATTTAAAAGCTCCGGTGTCAAAGACTCTTAAAAGCTCTTCAGTGGCAGAAGTTTGTTTATAAGGACACTAGGAAGGCTGTGGTGCTTATCTAAGGTGGTGAGACTTTCAGATACACAGCTGATGTTAAACGTAGGCCATTGCACTTGGGCTGCCAGTCTGTGGCTTGGGGAGCTCTGCTGCAGGCAGCGGGGTTTGGAAACGCTGCTCCTGGCGCTGGCGGCTCGTGCTGTGCTGAGGGGAGACGAGGTGGCTGCTGCCACTGAGCAGCGGGGCGCTGCTCCGCTTTTTCATATCGTCAGACAAAGGGTGTATAGAGCAGAGACTTAGACCCATAAATCTGGTGTAATTAAAATACTCAATGTTAACTGTTAAAAGTACTCCGAACAAAAAGACTCTGAAAGAGTTATTAAAAAAACACAGAGTTTTCAATTACTGCTAAATGAAGCAATAAATGCACATACAGTTAGTGATGTATCCTAATTATTATTCTGAACTTCTGCCTTATTAGTAATGTACACTGGCTGGTGAGCGCAACAAGCTGCAGAAGTGCAAGAGGCAGAAATGATTCTCCAGTGCCTCCTTTCTTCCAGAAGGTGTTGCTATTATACAGCTCTGTTAAGACACACAGAGTCGTGCAGAAAGCAGGGTGGAATAAAATGTGGTAAGGCTGGATAAAAAAATGTAAACTATACTAAGTATATAGAATTCAGTCACAAGGATTTCTATTATGCAGAGAAAAGAGAGCCTTTAGTGTAGTATGTGTCCACAGTATAAATAGTTCGGCAAAATGTAAACACCAAATATTTCCACCAGAGATCTTTGCAACCTCACATACAGTAGCTCTACTTTTCTTTTTCATTAAGGACTTCTTTTAATAAAGGGGCTTTTGTGGACTGAATTGGGAAAAATAGCAGCCACCTGTAACTTTTTTTTAAACCTAACAGTACATACAGTACATCTATCAAAAGCGGAGGAATTTGAAACCTGCAGACTTTTTAAAGAAGCAAGTTCCACACATGATATAAAACAAATGCCGTGTGTGCACCAAGCCAAGCAAATTAACAAAAGGGCAGGGGCATTTCCAATATTGCTTAAATAACTCAGGCTTAATAATGGGCTCTTTTCACACAAGCTCACAAAAGCTAAAATGTGTTTAAGAAGAGAAACATGCATTTTCATTGTATTGTGTGGCAAGAACCCTGATTTTTTTAAAAAAGCCATTAGCCTAAGCACGTGAATTCTCTATGGGGTTTTTGGGGGGTGAATGTAGCACCTTGATGTAGAGTTGTTCTCTGTGGATAAAGGGGAAAGATTGGTTTTCCTGGACCGTTATGTATTGTTGTTTGTCAGAAGTACTCTCTTGACATCCCTTCCCTACCAGACAGGCATCACAGAAGTCCCCTGGGTGTTGCTTTGTTAGCTATCAGCGTTCAGGGAGAAGCCAAGTGTTGTGTGGGTACAGAGACTGATGCAGTGCAGAGGCTGGTTTTCAGAGAGGCAGAACTCACTCCGTTCCTGCTAGAGCCAGGTTGGTGTCTTTGGATGCTCAACAGTTTCATGTGTAAAATGGTGAAATCTTTCCAAAGGTGGCAGCTTTAAGTCAGGGCAAGTGTATTTAGTCAAATTATTCTTCAGAGCTAGAAAGCCCCTTATTTTTCACAGCCATGGATAACTTATAAACCCATTCCTTAGCGTGACCATTCATCTTCATCTCTTGGTGGCTGGCGTGCTAGTGGCAAACCATGGTGGTGCTTTACAGGGATCCAGATTCATTAGGATTTCCTTAAAAAGGGAAAAAATATTTTTAACATGATTGTGCTTATGTTTTTCAGTCCAGTGGAGAGTGACAAAGAGACAGGACAAAAAGATACCAAAAAACTGACTCATGCAGGAAATTCAAAATTATGCATTGGTTGATATAAACAGCCCTTTGTATAGAACTGTTGTTCCCAATCTTCATTGGCTCTGAATAAGCAATACAACATGTCACACTTTGCTTTTCCTGTTGGCCTCCGTTTAAACTTCTCAATTTCCTGTGGTCACAGCAACGTTAAAAGGTCTTGTGGATAAAACATCTACCATCCTTCCATATAAAAAACAAAGGACCTCTACCACAGATCCAGTAGAAATTAACTTGGAGTCCTCTGTCGCTGTGATATGGAACTCTCTATGACTACAACACTTAAAAATTACTGCCTTTTGACTTCAGCCCTGTCTGACTGCGTTCAGCACTGAGTCTGAGGACTGAGATAGCGCCATGTCACTGCTATACTCTCCAGGTATCTGGAGCTGTTGGTGGCTTGTTCTGTGTCCCAGGTGTTACAGAGGCCTCTGCACCAACGGATCAAATGCAATTGACTTTCAAGATGTTCCAGAAATGCTTCCAAAATTCCCCAGGTGACATTTTGTCAATGCCAGGGGCCAAAGGTGTGAACCTGCACCCATCAGAGACCATGTCACAATAGGTAAACCTTGAACAGTCAGCTTGGCTTTGTTATGGTCCCTTTGTGCTTCCATAGTGTCAGCCAAGATTTCCACGGTAGCCAAAAGTGCTTTGCAAACATTAACAAGTAACTGTATGATTTAAGATTTTGATCCCCTTTGGAAAACATAGAAGTATGTCAGAGAAGCTAAGATGTTCAAGAATCAAAAGGTCACATCAAGAATGTAAATAAAAATGATTAGTTCCCAATTCCTCTTTTTCAGCCATGGGTTTTGTAATTTATTCGCAGTGGCCTCCTCTTGTCTTGCCATGAAATTAGATACAGCTTTTTGAGACAGGGACATCACCTTTCTTTTTGTCTGTTATAGGCCTCACAATTTGTTACCTCTAAGGACATAATGAGTGTCATAAGCATTATTGTTGGATTGGAATTTCAGCCACTTGGCTATGTGATTTCAGTGCACTTGAATTAGAGCCTGAACCTTGATTTGGCTTTGAATGCAGTGGTTCAGATGTGCAATCAGGTCATCCTGGATCAACAAGCTGCTGTGCATCAGCTGAGTGATGTTAGCTTGGGTGTTGAGGCCTGATGTTGCACCAATTCTTCAGTTTTGTTTGTCATTTCAAAAAGATGTGACTCCATGTACAGGCTACTGTGGCATTTTCAGCCTAACTTGAAGAGCAGCTGTTACTGTTATTCTCTACTATCATACTAAAAAGAGACTTCTTTTTGTTAAGTATTTTGGATATACAAATTGCACCATAATATATTGGCCTGGTGTGTGTATGAAACAATTGCCTTCAAGTGGATAGATTCAGAAATATTTAACCTTATCCTGTGCTTGTGCACATGGCCTGCTTGCACTGCCCTGAAATGGCTGAGCATCAACAGCCAGTCTCCATTAGACTTTGTCCTTAAAAAGCAAGAGCTATACACCATGTTACCCGTTGCTGTGGAGTAGTTGTCGTGCACCCGGTGAAGTTCCTGGATGGCTGTATATTTGTTACAGTCTTCATTAGTATCGAACTAAATAGCTCCGTGTAATATATATGTTTGCATATAAGCCACTGTAACTAAAAGGAACGAGCCATTACCTTTCTCCACCATTGAAAACTACTTCACCTTTTCCCCTTTGAATAGTATTGGGTTTTTGGATCCAGCTGTAGCAAAGAAGGTAGATTGTCACTATGCAGTTCAAGAAACAAGATACCAGACTTTGGAAAGGGGCTTCTGTCAGCTTTGAAAGGGTGTACTCTTTTGCTACTACGGTGCTTCAACTGGTATTTCTGAAGTACAGCTGGCTGAAATTTGGTTGGTTTTCCCACATTTATTTGTCATTTTTTAACCACTTTTTAAAACAAACAAAAAAGCAAAAAGAGATGTTTGTCAATTTTAACTCAGCAATAAGTGCTCCCTGGCCTCTCTGTACAGTCTTCTTTTTCAGTACAAAAATGAAAGAAATAAAATGTGATGAAGATTTTTAAAAAGGGAGGAAATCAAAAAGTTAACAGAATTGCTTTAAACTGAAAAACTGAAGAATCTTTTAAGAGTACAACAGTTATTTGCAAAATACTCATTTTTTTAAATGAAAAAATATGGTGTTTTTTTTTAATACCGAAACAGCTTTCAGGACAAAACATTGCAAACAGCTTTACTACACTGCTATCCATATTAGTGCTGTCTTCCCTGACCTGGGTCTGCGTTACTTGCCTACCATAATAAACTATAAAATGGTCTTTGTGAATGCAGAGTCCTCTCAGGTGGCTGGCTGCATTCTTGACCTGGCGTTTGGTCTGATTAAGATGAGGCCGCTGGAAATAATGACTGTCACAAAGTGACGGTAACCCCTTTCTGATCTGGGGCTGCCCCTCACCTCTCCTGGGCAGGCAAGTCCATCCTCAAAAACCATTAGGCTATTTCAAAGGCCTCTTCTGGGCGATTGTGTCAATGGATCAGCCAGATTTCAAAACAGTCTCTGATCTACCTGTAGCAATAAAATGGGACATCTTGAATAGCCCAGTAATAAAGCAATCCCCAGTCTCCAGTCTGACCAGCACAGGTCACTGTTGTCTGTGTGCAGCCTGTATCTGGTAAGGAAGCTTGCTATGCCACCAGCTGTAGAAGCCAAAGGAAAACAGTTGCATCATGCAGGGTTTTTTTTTTCTCATGTGCAAGAAAGGAGAGGCTATGTAGTAGTCATCAAGCAGCAATCTGTAAGGTTTTGTTTTGTTTTTCTGTGCTGAGCAATCTGGTCAGTCATCCGCGCTTAGCAACTGAACTCGGTGTGTCCTAGTGCCGGCTGCTTGTGGCCTCTGTGTCTGCCTGCTGATCGGTCATTCGAGACTATGATGTGCTTTCTCACTCCCCAGGAAATCTAGATGTTAACAAGTCTCCTTTCGGGCTCTTCCCCTGGCAGTTTCAAACGTACCCCTCACAGGGTGTAGGTGGGAGCCATATCGCTCTTTTTCCCTTACCCTACACCCTTGTGGCACCTATAGCAGGGCACAGGCAGAAGCCAGCTCCTGCTGTGGTTCTCTCTAGCACCAAAGAGCATCCTGGCTGTGTGAGCCTTCCTTGTGGCAGGGAGGGAGGAAGGGAAAGCAGGAGGAAACTCATCTATGATTTTCAATAAACAGACAAATTTTGCTGGGGAAATGGCCCATACATGGCTTGCTGGCTGGATTCAGCAGCAGGGGAGCCCACAGTTAATCAGCTCTGCCTTCGCCACTGGGTTTCACAGCAGCTGGAGCCATGTCCCAGAGGGGGCACAGATGATTCAGCTGCTGGACAAACAAGGGATTAACACAGTAATATTAAGCAAGAAATATCACCATGAGCTCCTACTTCTTCGCCTTCTCCCCTTCCTCCCCTTACTTAAGGCTGTATTAAAAAACAGACCTTAGCTGGTGGTTTAGAGAAGAATGTCTGACATGGTGAGATGGATAATTGGGGCTAGTGCTGGGGCCACCTTTGTCTGGGGCACAGCTGGGAGGGCGGCAGCTGGGCCCCCTCGGCTGTGCCGGGTGCTCATGCATGGCCAGAAGCCCTGCCCACCTCCGGCTTTTTGGCATGCCTGGCCAGAGAGAGCTTGCTAGTGTGTAGACATAGCAGTGTTTTGGGGGCAGCCCGAGGAGGAGTGTACATTTACTCCTTGCTTGCTCTAAGAGCCAAAGCAGACAGATGGGGGGGGCAGGTCAGGATGCTCAGGGGTGCCACAGTGTCACCTTGTCCCCAGTGGGGAGAAAGCCTTACCGAGCCCAGGGGAGAGCCCTGTGGGAAGCGGCTCCTTCCCACCGCCACCCCAACCCTTGCCCCTTTGCAAGCAATGGCTGGAATCTGCTCAAGGCTGAAACAGCGTTAGTGGGAAGCTGAAAAACATGCCAATGCCCCAGGGATTCATACTGCTCTTTGAATTGAGCTGACCCTGAAAAACTTCTTTGGCTGGTAAATAAAGTGAAGAATATCTTGACCTATCTGCTGAGGAAAAAGGCGCAGGAAGGACATCTGGTATCACTGCATTTTCCTGCTCAGTTCTCAGTCCCAACAAGTAAATGACTGATGAATTACCTGAAGATTGTCTTCCTTTATGTGATCTAACATGCCACAAGATCTGCTTTTCACCTGAATTATGAAATGGCCACGCAAGGGAGAGAGATTTTATTGAGGGAGCAAGCTAAAATGGGGATACCACTGACAGATTAGTCAGCCCCCTTGGCATCAGTCCCTTACATTTAGGTCCAGTGTGAAGCACCTGAACTCTCTGAAGTCCTTCCTCATTCAGATGATACTGACAAGTTTTAAAATATGTATATACCACCCCAGATCAGAGAAATGTGCAGGATATTTATACAGACATAAACCATAGCAAAATGGTCTCCAAAACAATCAAGCTATTCCTCCTACAAACCAAGGTTGTAAAAAGAGAAGAGGATCATGGTTGTCATCCAATCAAAATGCCTATGCAGCACTCACATGCAGTCCTGTGGTGGATATGATCAGTATTTACATAGATAAGCCCACCATGTCAGTCAAGAGTGAGATGCTGGGCACTTGAGGGATATGCATTGCCCTCACAGCTGGAAGGAAATTGTTTGTGATCGTAGTTGTCCTTCACTATTGCTTAGTATTATTTAATGCTCCCTGAGGCTTTGATTAAGAACTGGAAATGGGCTAGAGTGCAGTTAAACTTCTCTTGCTGCTACAGCAGTTGTACCCTGTTACTGGAGAAATCACCTTTCCCACAACTACTCTCCTTCTGCAGGTATTCCTCTGCTTTTCCCAGTCTTCTTGCAGGTGTGTCAGCAGCTTGTCCTCTGAGCAGTGAGATGTGCTTACTGGGCATTTATCCATCGGCTCTTAGATATCAATCACAGAATTTTTTTTTTTTTTTGCATGTGTCGTGGTTTGAGCCTGGTCAGCAGCCAAACACCCCGCAGCCACTTTCTCCCCCTTCTCTTCCAGCAATGAGAAGGGACAGATGAGCCAGGCTTGGGGTTTGAGATAGGACCGGGAGGGGTAGATCACAAGGTAGGTCACAAGCAAAAGGCAGACTTGTTAGGGGAAGAAAAAAAGAACATACATTTATTACAGACAGTAACAGCAACACTTAACAGAGTAGGACAGTGAGAAGCATTGCCACATCTTGAGAACACCTTCCCCCCACCCCTCCCTTCTTCCTGGGCTCAGCTCTGCTCCTGATATCTCTATCTCCTCCCCCCAGTGGCGCAGGGGCAGGGAATGGGGGGTGCAGTCAGTGCTGCCACTTCTTCCATCTTCAGTGGGGGGAGCTTCTGGAACTTCTCCCCCTGCTCCATCGTGGTCCCCCTCTCACAGGAGACAGTCCTCCACAAACTTTCTCTGACATGAATCCCTCCCACAGGCTGCAGCGTTTCCTTACACTGCTCCAGCGTGGGGCACCAACTTTCTCCAACTGGACTTCCTCCCACAGGCTGCAGCCCTTCCCGAGCTGCTCCGGCGTGGGACACCCCCGGATGCTGCAATCCTGCCAGTGCTGAATTACAGCAGTGGGGCTGCCTTTTCCCATGAGACTCCGGCCTTCTTCGGGCACAGCACCTTGATCATCTAGGCGAAAAACACAGGCCATAAATCAGTGTTTGCTCCACCGTAGATCTTCATGGGTGGCAGGGGGAGCCTCCCTGCTGTCTCATCACAGGATAAAGGGGGGTCTCTGCTCCGGCACACCTCCCCCCTCCTTTCTTCCTCCGTTCCTCCACTGACCTTGGTGTTCACGCAGCTGCAGCAACTCCTCCTCACAAGTCCGACTGCTCCTCACCAGGTCCCTTCTTAAATACGTTATCGCAGAGGTGCAGAGGTGGAGCTGACTTGGAGCTGGGGGAGCTTCAAGAAGCTTCTCACAGGGGGTCACCTGTATAGCCCCCTCCCCTGCTACCAAAAAACCCCACCACTCAAACCCAGGACAGCATGTGCTTTTGGAGATGCAAAATACTGAGCAGTTGGTGGGGGCTACTGCTTTTATAATTTTATTGCAGATGCAGGTTTGTGTCCCTGGGACCCAGTTGTGGTTCTGGTAGTCCTGTTAGGTGACCCTTTGCAAATCTCCTATCTGCTTTCTTAGTCATATGCTGATTGGTATGGGTGGTATAAAGTAGATTGGGGAAATAATACTTTTCTTTATCTAGAGCTTCATAAACATTAGAAACGGCAATATATTCTTTCTATTTTACTCTTCTTCAGTAGTACCACTAACAACAGATATATATATTATATATCTTGGGACTTAATACATTGCTTTGGTTAACTATCCTTGTCACATCTACTTTGTTTATTATGTTTTAGAGTTATCATGTCCATTTGTTCTGCCCAGCCAATAATCTTGAGGTGAAATGTCCCAAACCTTAATGCTTAGTGTTCACCCAGTAAGTGTCCTAGTAGAATGCAGGTAGCAATAATCCAAGTGACCTCATGCAATTTCCATAAGATAAAACTTTGCTTGATCCATTCAGTAAAAAAACCTAACAAAACCCATACAATTAATCAGAAGGTATTTTAAAGTATGAGAAGCTTGACACAACTTACCCGAGCTTGACCAACTCATGAAAAGGCATTAGGCAATTGTTCTTCTTCAGATAGAAAGAAATTGAAAATTATTCTTGGTCAGGTGGTCATCTGGGTTTCAGGACTGATGAAATTGGCAGTATAACTTGCCTGAGCCAAAAAGTCAAAACAGATTCAGTTCCTCCCAGAGCACTCACTTGTTCATCTCCTAACTGACACTGTTGACTTGTCCTTTGTTTTCCACAGCCTACTGTTAAATTAAAGCAGGATGCAAGAAATACATCGATACATGTGGTGTCATATCAGCTACTGAACATTATTTTAGTGCAGCCCTCTGGTATTCACACTTGAATATCCAAAATGATTGATCTTTCTACCACTAAAGATAAATAGGTGATATTCAGCATCCCTAGGAAGGCACAGGCCAGCTGTAACAAGTGGTATTAAAAACATGAAGAAAGCAAAGCTGTTACAAAAGTATATAGATTAAGGAAGATATGAAATATGAGGAGAACTACAGGATAAAGAATTTGAACTGGAAAACAAATAGGGAGATTGGGAGTATCAATTGTAAAGTCTTCATTTATTCTAAGAAAGAATTAACTTGGGGGCTTATTATTGTTCACTCCTATCAAAAATAACTATCGCGCAGAAGCCCACTTGATTTGTAATAATGGTTTCATTTACAAGGCATTTGTGAAGCATATGATCAGTATGGAATTACAATGCTTACAAACACCACCTGTTGAGGAAACTGTTAATATTTCCTAATTTCACAGGGAGAAATGGAGAATGAGCAGATTAGTCCCAGACTAGAGACTGAAAACTAAGCATTTTTGCTTCCTGTATCTTTTTCTGCAGGTGTTAGCCCATGGAATTGAGATATTCTTTCCTCTACAGAAAATATAGGATGCAAAAAGAGTTCCAGAGAAGTCATTGTTGACAGCTCAAAGAAAAAATATACAAATGCTATAAGCAGTAAGTAGTTGCACATCCAGTATTTTCCATATTTTGCTTTGCTCATAAATATTGAACCAACCCCATGAATGTGTGTAATGTTTCAATACACTGTGATGTCTATTTTTAGTTTCTTCACTCACGAAAAATGCTTGGGATCGTGGCGACCCAGGTACTTGGCAACTCAGGAACTCTTCTTCTTTGTTTTTCCTCTCATGTAATACGATAAGGCTAACTAAATTATTGAAAACATTTTTGAAACTCAGGAATTCAAATGGTTGATTGAATTATGCAGGTTAAGGGTCTGCTTCTCCCTTACCTTGCATCTTAGTTAGCAACTTACAACTGCTATGAGTACATGAACAGCTCTGATCCTGTAGTATTTAGATGCTGACTTTGTTCTGTTGTAAGTGATTGTTCATTGTGCAGTGTGGTGAAAAACCTGGTCTGTCTTTTCCCAGCATTGCTAAGATGGGTGCTGCATGGTCCTCCTCATCCCTGGTAATAATTCAGTGTCAAATTTAGAGTGACCAGTTTAGCTGAGTAGATTCTAATCAAAGTTAGCATAAAAATAACTTAAGTTAGATGTCCCTGACTTTTTATTTTTTAATGGTAAATGTTGGAACAAATAATATCCCATATTGGTTCTGTAATTAAGATATGCATATGTTGGCTCTAAAGATCCCTAATTACATCTGCTTTAGGGATGCTGTTAGAGAGAAGATAATTGTATACAGTTGCTGCAGAGACAGTAGAGGAACTTAATCTGAAGTATAGGGAAAGCTTAGAATAGTAGCTTTGGACCACCATTTTTTTTGTGAATTATTATCCACGGATACTATAGCAAATGTGCATTGTCCTATGCATTTTATTAAGAAATTATAGATATTTATATTTCGGATGTAACTTTTCAATGATGGGCTTCCTCTTCTGATTAAATCAATGACATAGATTTTAATGGTGCAGTCTCGAGTCTCCATATAATAGATGCTGCTCCTGCTGAAAATGGCTTTCATTATGTAGTTTATTTCATCCAGAGATTCTTGAAACATCCCAGACTTCGTGAGTCAAGTTCAGCACCATAAGGAATTCTTAAGGCTAAGCATACAACTTTGTCAAAAAAGATACGTGGGTGTGTCAGATGCCCGGCAAAAGTCTCCCATAGAAATTCTTCCTTTGTGGTTGATGAGGTAAGTCAGAACAAATGGACCGAGAAGCACATGGTATGGGGATAAAAAGGCATAATGCCATGGAGCTTCAAGCTGCAGTATACCAGAGGCTTATGGCAGACTGAAAAAAAAAAAAGGAGCAGTGGTGAACTGAATTAGAGGTACCAGGACAAAATAGCCACAGACTGCCAGTGACTAAAAGAGTAACTTTAAAATTATAATTATCTGTGGATGGATGCTGTCTGATGATGTAGGCAGAATTCGAAGTGATGCTTCCCGTCTGGGCACTGGCAACCTTGCAAACATCAAGAGTTAAAAATTAACAATGTGAAGACAAGTCAAAATACACTCCCTGTCTATAAATCAAAAAGTATTGCTTCAAACTCAGCCAAATCTGGCTGCCTCCTTATCCCCCACAGCCACCATCATAATTACAGCAGCTGATTTTCCTCACACCCACCTCAGAGATTTCTGGGGGTTTTGGCCAGGTTTGCATCCCCATATGATTCAGCCTACTTTTACTTATGTTTAGCGCATTGTGTAATAAGCAAAACTTACATAAGCTAGGGACTGTGGCTCCAGCTTCAAAAACCTTCATCAAAAATAGGAGATCATAAGCAGGATAGCAACTCATGTAGTTTTTTTTTTTTTCTTAAGCATGGATACAGAATTATCTGTCTTTGGGCTAAATGCTCAGCTGTTTCAAATCTGTGTAGAATCATTAATTCCTACTCAACTAAGCTAATTTACACCTTGCTGAAGGTCTGGTTTTCATCAATAAGTGTCCCAGTGTTGAAACCTTGACAGTAACTAGTCAAAAAAGACCAGGAATTAAATTTTGATGCATTAAATTCAGGGCAAATTTTCTCGTTACCACCAGATAAGACCTTACCTTACCCCAGAACAACCAGCTATTCAAAGTAAAAAACAGACTCTGCTGTGTATCTCTGTTCCTGTCCTGCAACTACTCCCACTAGAACAGCCAGCGGTCCCTGCTCCAACTCATTTTATCTGGAAAAGGTAAATAGAGACTGCCAGTTCCTCACAAGAAGATGTTTGATTGTCTTATTGATATATATTTATTGATATAAACTGGAATGAGTGAGCTACAGATGCATGGGACATTTTCACATGGTCCAGACCATAATGAGATTAACTATATTACTCTAGCACCTTAACAGCCAGGGATGTGGGTTTCCTTGCAATAGGTGTTGCAAAAATAGAGTAGGAAAGCTTGTGGAGAACTGAATATTATCTACATGATATCTACTAGCCTGAATGACATGATGTTTTCTAAAGGTTATATTAATTCCACGGGCATCTTTTGGGGTGAAGTGACTTCTAAAGAAAATATATTTTCAGTTGTTGGGTAGGTCTGTGATCACTGTTACACTGATGTAGATCCAGAATGGTGATGATGAAGTTAATAGAGCTATTGTAAAGTTGTGCTGTTGTGGAGATAAGTCTCTGGTCTTGTATTTTAAAACACCTGAGTTCTTATAAATCTAGTGTTTTCCACTTTATGCAAAATAAATTGATAAAGGTATTGCTAGCAATGAATGAGTTAAAAAGTACAGCCCCAAAAAGGGCTGAGCTACAACCCAGGCAGTGTCTGTATTTAAGGATTTATTTTTTCAGTGTCTCTGCACCTTCAAGTTTTTTTGTTGGGGTGTTGTTTTGGGGGCTTTTTTTTTTTTTTTCTTTTACAATTTAATCTTTCACATAATGGGACAGACACAAAGCCTTGGTTGGAAATCTCCTGCTAGCCTGTTGCAATATTTATAAAGCTGTGCTTTTTAAACATGCTGCAAGATGGGTTTAGTAAAACAAAAGGCATTATAATTTATTGTTCCAAGATTATTGATTCAATAAATTAACAATAATTTCCATGGAGGGTAGGAGCCCTGGCACTATAAAAGTTTATTTATCTGCGCTTTAACTAGCATTGATTAGAGTATTCAAATTGTCCCAGTGCGATATAATTGCTCTTTATAGGTGGAATGCCCTCTGCTGTGCAGGAGACAGTAAAATAAACATTCAGCTAGAAGTGACAATGGCTCTTTTAAAAGCCAGGGGTTTTTTTAATTTTTTTTTTTAAAGAGAGAAGAAAGAGTTTGTGTAATGTTTTTAAAGCACAGCCAGCTTTGGCCAAACTACCTTGTAACACTGCAAGGACAGGCAAGCAGAAGGTTTCTATTGTGATTGTTCTGAGAGGCACAAGACATAAATATAGTAGTTACATCTTTATATTTGACTCTATCTAAATGAGAAAGCTTTTTTCTGTTGTTGCTTTAAAGTGCCATTCTGTGTGGTACTGAAATGCCAGGTGGAAATTTTTGTTGCACACGCTTTTCCCTTTCTCCCTTTTGTTTCTGAAGTGCCCACTGAACCTGTTCAAGGTAACTATGAAGCTATTGTAGATATGTTAGTAACCCAAGCCAAACAAGCCATACTTTCAGATTCACATTGACCATGCAGGGTTGCTCAGAAAGGAACATTTAGCCACCATGGAGAACAATAGCTGATTTAATTCACAAGCAATTGTATTCCCCTTACATAGAATACTTAGGACAATTACATTTTTTTAGACACAGAGTTACAATAGGTCTATCTTCTGATACGTAGGATAACACTGCTTTTATTTTACAACTCTGCTGATGTAAAAGATTAACAGTACCTTTTCCCTCTTCTGGTTTTAATAAAACATCCAACTGCTAGAAATGTCACTTAGAACCACGAGTTTGCAATAATTAAAACAAATTATGCATCTTAGTAACCCAAGGTGGATGATTAATGCAGGCTTTAAATGATTGTTTGTGTTAAATTGTTTCTCCAAATGCAATTCAGGAATTTGAAGTTGTCAGATTAACTGCTGTATTTACTGGTCTGTTTGATTAGGTGAGCATAGTTTTATATTCCCTCTTGGAGACCTAAATAGCAACCATTTCCTACCAAAACAGCACACAAAACAAAGGCCCCATTCAGAGGACTATTCAGAGTGGGCAATGCTCTATAGCCCTTTGTATCCTGAAACAACATGCTTACTGAAGTGCCTCTAAAAGGTACAACAAATTTTTAAAAGAAAATAATAATGGCAATTATAATAATAGTTGGAATATTATATTTTTGTCTAAATGTAAATACATTCTATCATCAATTAATGGATTAATTTTGTTATTGAACTTAAAGACATCTCTCAGAGGCCTTTATGATTATTACTGTAAAATAGAGTTCAGTGAATGCTGTTAAAAGGATGGCTAATATTCAGCTGAAACTGTAATCCACACTGCCAGAATTTGTCCACTCTGTACTTTTTTCATGGACATCCATGGAGTTGAATTTTAATAAGCATTCATAGGAAATAAATTCTAGGCTGGGACGTGTGAATTTTTAACCAAAGTGAATTTTAATTCCTCCTTCTTTGGGCCTTTTGCATCAAAAACTTGGTTATTGAAGCCAATCAGGAAATTGAAATAATGTCATGTGTCTTCTTTCTCTTTTTCCAGTCAACAAGTACATAATAAGGACAGCTTGAACTTTGATCATAGCAGTGTAAATATCAAGACAAATTAAGTGTTTACAGTAGATTTGGATGAAGATTGTACAGTTCCTTTCTATGTCCAGATTAGATACTAAGCATTTTTCTCTTGGTTTGATTATAATTTTTTTATATATCTGCACTTTTCAAGATCAGCTGGCTAGCAGCTTTGCTGGGACAGTGGAAAAACACTGAGGAATAATAAAAATTATTAATAACTTGGTATTTCTGGGCAAAGCCAACCTGATTGCCACATCATTCCTGAGAAGGGAGGGAAATGGGAGGACACAACATTCTCCACCTTCTCTTGATGCAATTTCATTTGTTCCTTTTGAAGGGTGACTTATGGTAGGAACAACTACAAATAGCAGTGGAGGTGGGAGGGCTCTGCCTTTCGGCATCTCCTGATAGTGGTCAATAGTGTGGCTGGAGGAAAGACAGCTGTGTATGGAAAGATTTTGGTAGGGGCACTCTTGCATGCAGTGTCACTCGGTTGCTTTAAGAACTGAAAGGGCTGAACTGTTGGGCTCAGTGCTGACCTCACACTGTGCAGACAGGACAGAGAGACTGGGGGTTTTGGAAGAGGGGACGTGGTTTCTGAGTAAGAAATTGTTGGAAAATGAGAGAGTATTTTTGAGAAATATCACTTTCTTACTCTATTTTTATACACTTTCCCAGGCATCCACTTGTGGCCACAGTTGGAGACAGGACAGTGAGAAAGATGGTCTGACCCACTACAGGTTTTTTGCTCATATTTCCTTGGGATTATCCTTTCTAGAGGAATGTGGTCCCTTTGTCATTCCTGTGGACATAGGTGAAGTATAGCCAACATGTGCAACGTGGGATTTAGAAAGATCTACGTTCACAATTATTTCTTTTGCTGGTTTGAGAGAGTTGAACATCATATAGGATGAATGTTGGTGAAATTCAGAGAGGTTTTTATGGTTTTCCAGCTCAGGAAGCTATATAGTCTTCAGCAGCACTGAATCCAAAGCATCCTTGGTGAGAAGACTTGGCTATTGCTTTTTCCTCATCCTCATGGAGAGATACATGATGCTTTGCCTGGTTAGCCCTGGAAAGTTTTTGTGGCTCTGTCCTCTGGATTGCTAAAACCATATTAAAGCAGCATACAGCTGGAAAAATCTACCGAATGTGTTCGCAGCTATGAGCACACATGCTCCTTCTCCACAGATATTTGAGTTGTACAGTTAGAGATCTTCAGGCAATCCCTCCACAGTCTGCCTTCTAGGATCTCAGGTGAACGATGATGGATGACTGTCAAAAATGGGCATACTGCTTCCCAAGCTGCCTCCCAGCCATTAGCAGTAAAGGGGACATAGCTGGGATGCTGGCTGCATCATTACATCAGGTGTGAGACAAGGATGGTATAACCAGGGGTGGCTGTAAGACTTGGGAAACTGATTGGTGGAGAACATCCACAGGGTTCTCAAAAATCTCCTGGAGACTGGAGGAAATGAGGCACTCGAAGAGAAACTCTTACACTGAAATCAGTAATGTGATTTGACACAGTGCTGCTATAACGTTCTCAAGGACTAGATGGCTAATTGCAAAGGTATAAGCAAAGGGAGGAGCTTTCTTCATCAAGTAGGAATGTGAGAGCCCTGGGGAAAAAATAGGAAACCTATTCATTAAATTTATTAAATTTCAATTAGGAATTTACGGCTCTTAAGGGTTAATATTCCTAATGAAGAGATGAGTATATTTCAGCTAGTGGTGAAGTATTTCTCTTCCTTTTCTGCAGTGCTCAGGGGAAGCCATTTGTACCAGCCACATACAGAAAATCAGCCTGGGAAGCTGGTTTGTGATTTTAATTTGAAGGGAATATGGATCATAGGAAACTGCTCTGGTAAAGTACTTCAGCTCAGGTGTGGTGTTAGAAGTGCTTCAAGCTGAGCAACTGGACATCAGTTTCCAGGAAAGCCTGGTCTGGTCCCTGGAGTTGGCCTGTTGGGTGCTCTGGGGGGTCGGATGCTTGCCATACACCCACTCACGCTCTGATTGGGCTTGCAAAGTCTGCCTGAGCTTCTCTTTAAAGATGACCCTCATGCACTTTTTTTTTTTTTACTTAGTAGTTTACTAATTAGTAATCAGTACATTTGTTTCCCTTTCTTTCTGCCTGCCAGTGAAAATATCCTTACTTTGACTGATTATTACATGTCAAACATGGTCCCTGGGCAGGAACCAGATCCTAAATCTCCTCTTTGTTAAGGAACTGCCCAGTTGCAAAGCTTCAACTTACTGAAAATGCTTTTCTCTACCAAAGCAAAACAAATCCAGTCACACTGAAGGCACTCAAGCAATTTCTGAAAGCTGTTCCACAAGAGCAGCCACCTCAGAATAAAGCATTCAAATACACTGTTCAAAGACTAGTGGGATGACTCTGCAAATATGAAGCAGAAGTTGCATAGCCAATGTGTATTATGCTATTTCGATTGTATTAGCTGATTTTTATTTTATATTGAAGCATCCAAAGATGACATAAGGACTTCTGAATGAAAAAAAACACCCTGAGGATATGGGTTATATATCACAGTTTTTCAGTTTCCCAGTGGACATTAGTTTCTTTCACGCTACCACATATCTCTGACAGGACTAAATGCTACAAAAGATGTCAGTGTCTGTGTCACAGATGACACATACCTTTTCAGTATTAGAGCTTAAGCCTGAATGCTCAGTGGGACCCACTGAAGTTAGGCACTCAGCTTCTGCGTGTCATCATATTTTGGAAGCTAATTTCCTTTGAAAATCTCTGAACAAAGGAACATCAAAGAGCCATGACTGAACATTGTATTATTTTGAAATGAAAGGAGGGAATATATAGTGAAAGGGTTGTGTTTTGCTTGCGTTTTTTTGGTGTTCGTTTTTTTTTGTTGTTGTTGTTTTTTTTTTTGTTTTTTTCTTATTGCAAGACTTCATTAACAGTAGAGAACATAGAGAAAAGTGGAGACCAGTAGAGGTAACCTCAAAATATTTGTGGCTAAAATACTCAAAACCTTTTTGTATCAACAAAGTTCAGATTCTTTTTAAGGAAAGAGCATGCTATTAAAAATGGTGGCTAGCAAAAAACCAGTCTTCTAACATACAAGTATCAACAGAAATTTTTTTTATAACTAAAGACGTACAATTGTATTGATGCAGGGACAGGGGACTGAGTTGTTTCTAGCATTAAAATAGAAGAGGTGATATCTTTCTCTGAAGACGTTATTTGCGCCATCAGCTAGAAGAGAAGATCGTAAAACTGGATATTGTGTCCCTTGCATATGATCATAAGTTAAGGCAGTTTATTTGTCCCTTTCACTCTGTTGGTGACAGGGCCTTGAGAGTCCCTGCCCACACTTCCTCCCCTCTGCCCACAGTTCAGGGCCCATTTCAGCCCCCGGGGCCATCAGTTGCTGCCTGCAGCCCTGCCCTGACTGGCCATGGCTCCACACCACACTGGAAAACACTATCGCTGGTAGTCACATATAGCACAGAAGTAACTCAGCTACCAGTATACAGGCTGCTTTTTGCAGGGCTTTTATTTAAAAAAAAAAAAAAAAAAATCTATTATTGAGTTTTATTAAAAAAATATTTCCGTTGTCTTTAGTCTGCTTCCACTGCCTGCAGTGAGAGATTTTTTTTCCCCAATTTTCACGGGATCAAAGGCAGGTCAGTACTGAGCATTTTGAGATCTTGTCCAGTATCTTGTTATAAGTCAAAAGCATTTGATACAGAAATCACTGAGGGTCTGTTTTCACTGAAGTGTTAACAAGAGTATTGCCCCTAACATGTATCTGACTGAAACAAAACTCCTCAACTATTAATATGAGTTGTCTGGCTTGTTGTGGAAAAGAGGGGAAATTTGCTGCAGTTCATACAGGTCTGCTGCTAAGCCTGCAGCAACTCAAGTGGCTATTCTCCCTTAAGCTTCCCTAGCTCTAGAGGTGAATAGACAAGATGAGCTAATTCTCTAGCAAATGTATTGCATGAGATGGTTAACTTTACTGCATTATTTTATAGCACAACATGCTGAATTATAGCTCCTGTTGCATGAGCCCAGGTTTATACACGTTTACCTAAAATTCTAGAGTAAGACCTCTCTGCACAGAACTATATTAGAGTTTGCAAGGGGTATAGAATTACCTTGAATAAAGAAATGGTATCTGTAATTGGTGACCTTGTGTTAACAGGGGCAGAGTTTGCATGGCTACTGGAATTTTTGTAGATAACTATAAGCAATGCCTGTTAACTGGATTAACATGCTGCCTTGCCTTCTGCTGATCTGTTACTCATGACCAAAAATGGTTTGCAATTGTGGAGTGCTTGCACTATATACAGTCCTGAAGCTCAGAAGCATTAGTTTCACTGGTAACGATTGAATCAGTTAATGAGTCTGTGAAATCTGGCATTGGCATCCCTTAGTTCACAGCAGTCAGTAATATATAGACTGTGTGTATACATGCCGAAGCTTAATTTGCAATCCTATTTAGAGTGGAAAAAAATGCCACACTTAAAAAAAAAAAAAAAAAAAAAGTGCAAACAGGGTTCTTTTCACAGTGGACAGAGAATACTGTTAAACAGAGGAAGCACAATATCCCTTTTCATAGCAAGAGATCAAATGTCTGCAGAAGAGTTTAATTTATACTTCTTCATGTGCCAGAGCTGTGTCTGAGACATTGCAGTATTTCAGTACTTTCAATCAGGTCATAGTTTCCAGCACAGATGACTTCATCCCTTTTAAAATAGAACAAACAGAATAAATGGAATTCCACATAGTCATGGTAGGAGCTGGGATTATAGGAAATTAAAACACATATTTAAAAGCAGAGGTCTGTGTAGTAAATAATTGTGACACAGAGCTTGGAGAGTAGTGCTTGGTCTCGTCTTGATAGTTGATGGGCAACCAGGGTCTTTGGCTCTGCAGCTTTCTGTAGCATCGGGCTGTGGGTGTATCCTAGAGAAGGATGACGAGAGTGATGGTGGATAATGTGCAGTGTCACATTTAATGAAGTTGCTACCTTTCCAGAAGAAATATTAAAATAACACCACTTGACCCAAATGCAACTTAGACAAACTTTGGCTGATGTGAATTGGGCATGGGCTTTATAGTCTGTGTGCCGGCATGCAGTTTTGATTGCTTTCCCCAGTTAGGTCCTCTGTTCCCTTGCTGCTACAGAATATTTCGCATCTCCCAGCCACGGCTCTGCGTTGGCAGTCAGAGAAAAGGTGTTGATGAATTCTGTCTAAAATTTCTGCACGTCTGAAGAAAGCCCTTATAAAATACCAGCATATATTATACTGATATCCCCCAAACAGAGAAGTAGCTTACTGAAACGTGGAATGCTTTGAACTAGTACTGTAAGACAAGTGTTTGCAGTATTTATTACAACAGGAGAAAATGAAACTAGAAACATGTTGTTCCCTAATTATAGTATTTGCCCAACACTGCCCTCATTGTGATCCATTTTTGTCATTAAAAAAAAAAAAAAAAGAACTATCAATAACTTATTTGTGATACAACAAAATTCCAACTCGCATCAGAGCTATTTCATTAGGCAATATACAAGCATGCAGTGAAGACAGCCCTTGCCCCCAGAGCACTGTTTTGTCCACATGAGTGAATGAGAGGCTAAGATATTACATGTGTTATCCCCAATCACAGAATAATTCAGTAGCAAGACTGGGAATCAAATTCTGTTTTCCTGAGTCACAATCCTGTGTCACTAAAGATCACTTGGGTCATATATGTTTTAGGTATGTTTTATGTATGTGTATACATGTGTGAATACAATCACATTGTCTAGTTTGACATGTAGGCATGTGGGTTTGTAGCTTGCATATTTGTATCCTTTTTTTTCCATCATGTCTAACTATGGTAAAGATTACACTGACAGACTAATTCCGTTTGCGAAGGTTTCTGTTTAAAAGCAAGTAAAACTCTGGAAGAGAAGGCAAATTCATCACTGGTGAGTTGGCTGAATCCAGTCACATGCTGTATAATATAACTTATCCTTAGGAATTCATGCCTCCATTGGGTCTGCCTACCAGATAAGCTACACTGAGATGAAAGTGAGTTGCATCAGATTCTGGTGCCCAGAGCACAGAGTTCAGGCTCTGTTTCTCCTTTGTTCAACTGGATGCTATGTAAGAAACAGCATTCTCTCTCTCAGAAAAAGAAGTTAATCGAGGGGGAGATACACAGGTAAAAGTTTTATGCATGGCACTCTGTTAATATTTCTGAACACTTCAGAAGTGTACGTCAAAGTTATTTGCGTTGACTCGGCTTCTTTAAAAGTTTAACCTGGATTACTTTAATTGCAGAAAACAGAACTCTGTTGCTTGATTTTGGTAAATGCAGTCTCCTACTGACATCAAGATTATAGCAACTGCAAGGCACTAGTTTGCCTTTGTAGTTCCAAGTTGCTCAAAAAACTTTTAATGTATTCTTGTAGGTGTAACCATGTGTCATAAATATACCCGCCAACAAGAGATAAACCCTAACTTGAAAACAACTGTTAATCGATTACTGTAGAAAAACTGACAAACTTGAAGTGAATAATGCTAAAAGGTGTTAATTTGTGGATTTCTGTAGGCTTTGAAAAGCAAAATTAAGTCTATATGGGATTTTGGATGTGTAACAAACTGTGGGCCATGTGCTTCACTCGTATAAATCAGCGTCATTGCACTGAGAGCCAGGAGAGCTCTGCTGCGCTTCAGCTGAGAAAGTGGCCCATGACTCTGAACACATGGTGATCAACATCAGTTTTTGTTCGGTTTCATTTATTTTGGGAGGGAGGAAAAAGAATCTAATGAGGATTTGCTAGACTATTACTCAGGTCCATAAATGTTTTTCCTTTTCTGCAGAACATTGTTGTTACTGACTGGTATAAAATAAGTATGAATAATGTTTCATGCTTGCACCAATCTCTAGACCCCCCAGGGCTTGGGGACCCTGGCAATGATGCTAGGAGATTATATGATCCACAGCAAAATGATTCCAGGCAGGCAGCAGACGGTAGCCAACCTTGGCAAACAAGAGGGGCAGTGCTGGCAGCTCCAAGCATTGTCCTAGCTTGCTAAATGGCTCCTCTTTCCATGCAGAAATGCTGGCACACACAAAAACTCTTCTCTTCAGAGCTAGGCAAAATTTTTGCAGTGAAACTTCTTACCAGCTCTGTATATTTAGCTCCAGAAGAAACAAATCCACAAATCTGTCAAAAAAATTGAAATTTTGAATTTCAGAAAGAAATGTTTTGACTTTTTTGTTTGAAGTGCTTTGCTTTGTTATCTTCAATTTTACTTACATTCATAAGTTAAAAAATAATTTTCTCAACAAAATGAAGGAAGGGTTTATTCAGGTAGAATAAAATTAGAGGAAAAAAATTTAATGTAAAATTAGAGGAAAAAATTGTATTTAGTTTGGTCAGCAAGGTAAAAGATCACCTTAGTCATAAACTTCACTGTTTGTTTTCCCTTGCTCCATCCTTCTCTGAGTGATATTGCAATGAGTACAGGAAAGTTTCATGAGGAACAAATTCAGATGAAAGACCATTGGAATATTTGTTGAGATGGATACCAGATGACATCTGACTCTAGTGTACTGGAAAGTTGGGTGAACTGTACTTTTGTCTTAGTGGTAGAACTGATATAGGGAAAGGCAAAGGAGGGAACAAATAAGGGAAAGTCAGAACCAGGTTGTTTGTATGTATGTGTATTTTTTTTTTTTTTTTTTAGGACTTCAAGCTAGAATTGAGAAATCTTCAGCATGCCTTTGGTTTATATTTGCAAAGCTTTATGTAGCTTTTTGCCTTGAGTTGGTAGAGAAGTTAGAGTTACCATCATGGATCATGTTAGCCATTGACGTTAATGCTGGGTATGCAATTTAGCGTGTTATAAATGTCAACTAACCGAAGCTCCCCCCCTCACTCCTTGGTGCTGTGAAGTGCTAACGGAACCAAGCAAGCTTAAATATCCTTAACCAACCTTTTGTCCTACAGCATCGTGAGCGAACCAAGCCATCGTGGCAGCTCCGGGGCTGCAGAGCTCTCGTGGAGGGTGGGGTCAGGCTGATGGCAGGCTGTGCTGGAAAAGGGTGGCTTCACTGGGGTGCCCCGGGCTTGGTCCTACGGCTTGGGGGCTGCTTGGCCTCTCTGGGGGGCTGGTGGCCCTGCCCTGCCAGGGGGCTGTGGGGAGCAGTACTGCTGGTATAGCTGGCTCACTTTAAAGTGAGAGAGAGGGAAGCTGCCCCAGGCAGGGAGGAACTTGCTCAGCCTTGCTGTCTTCCCGCTGGCTCGGTTTCGCGGCGTGGGGTGGGACTTGCAGCCGGCAGGGAGACATTTTGAGAAATTGATGTATTTTGAAACTTGGTCAGGTCCTTCTGGGTGCATATAGTTGTACTGCTTTAATTTTAGCCCTGGTAAGGCTTTAGGGTGGTTTGCATTTAGATTAGTGATGTAAAGAAAAGCAGAGGGCAGGCATGAAAAGCCTGTGCCTTGAGCGCTTCCAACACTATGCTGCTTTAGCCTGCTCTGTGTAGATGGGCGCATAACCTGGAGCAGCGTGAAGCACCTCCATACCAAAGCATTTGTGCTTTCTGTGAGGGTTGTGGTCATTCCCGGAGTGGGAAAAAACTGTTTATTTTGCAGCTGATATTACTCCACAGTAGCAGAAACTACTGGGGTAGCTATCATGGCATGTAGGCAGTGCCTGGCCCTTGTCCAATTAGTTCGTCTCTCAAAACAACAACAAACAAAGCAGCCCAGCCCCACGCATCCTGGACTTTTTATTTTGATATTATTTGCCTAGATTCAACCTTGCTGGCTATGGGCATTTCTTTCCATCAGGGCCTGAAGTTGTCATATGAGGCGAAAAAAGGCTCCTACCCCAACTGTTAGCTGATCTCAAGGTGCATTGAAAATTAAACCTTTGTAAGCCAGGCTCTATTAGGGCCCATTGTACTGAATCTCTCTTTGTGTATACTGACAACAGTGAGACCTTTTTCACCATCTTGCACCATCAGGACTCAGTGTTGCAAACAGTAAATATACTTTTTGCAAATTGATGTAAAAGACATGGTATGCGCAGTATTGCTGCGTTAATTGTGCAGGAGAAACATGGGGCCAGATGCACAGCGATTATTGATTGAACTGAAGCCAGAATGCAGCCCCTTAACTTTTCAAATCTCTGACTCCCTGATGTTGCCTCTCCCTCTATCGCACTGCATTAACTCACAGCGTAGCTGGAACGTTCCACAGTTACTTACAAAAAAGGATCTGTGTGGGAAGGTGAAGGAGGATGGTGGGGGCGACAGGCAATTCATGGGGAGG
This sequence comes from Tyto alba, assembly GCF_018691265.1. Lineage (NCBI taxonomy): Eukaryota > Metazoa > Chordata > Aves > Strigiformes > Tytonidae > Tyto > Tyto alba. Next base: position 11,861,441 of record NW_024881295.1, on the reverse strand, counting down.
AAAAAAAGGGAGCTGGAAAAATCAAGAAATAGAAAGAACATAAGGGGGAATTGCATCTTTCCCTATATTTGAGTGGGATACTCTTGGCATTTCTGCCACTATGAAGTGCTGGGTGAAGTTATATATTGGCTCACCTCTTATTCAAATAATTTAAGATGGCATTTAAGAGCAGTTGGGCATTTAGTTATCCTGTCCTTAATTATGCATTGTTCTATCAAAAAACAGTGGTGAAACAGGTCCATTTAACTCCCTTGCAATGTTGTCTGAGAGCCTGAAATATTCTGGAATGTGGATGACATAGTTTTTTTTATAATCAGCATCTGCTAATGTGGTCATTCAAAAACCCCTTGGCCAATTTGCCTCAGACTTTTTTTATTTTATTTTTTTTTCAACAGGGGCTATAAAAACTGAAGGAAACTGCTTTTGAAGTTTCTAATTTTGGCCATTTTTAAAAAAAATAACATTTGAAATTTACAGTAAAAGTGTTTTCCATCCTACTCTTGCAACATAAAATGTCTAAGCAGACTTTCTCTCAAACTTTCTATAATACTTTACCTTCCATTGAGACCACACATGGAAAATTTCAGTGCAGAATTTATTTCATAAAACTCACAATAACAAGAGATTAGAGTGGAATCTCAGAGTATTTAACTGAAGTGCCTGCTCTTCTCCAAAGTTATGTTCCTCTGATACACGCATGTGCGCACACGCACACACACAGAACTTCTACAACAATGCAAAAATCACCATTTGTCAATAGACAGGGCAAGTAATTGCATTTATTTCTCATTCAAAGCAATTGAGAGGAACCAGTGGTCTATCAGACCCTAGTGCATGATAAATAATGGATGGTGAAGATCTGACTTTTAAAATCATGAGTGTATGTGTATATACTCACAGAATTGGTGTGTAGGTATGAGTTTGGAAGCTGCTGGTGTGCGCAGACAGTATACCCATAGGTACAACCAGGAAGGCAGGTTGTTCCCAGAATGGGTGTGTTAGGGGGAAATGGCTTCAGAAACAACCGCTTTGACATCCACTGAGGCTTTGCATAATAAGTGGCCACTGAGGGTGGAGGTGCAGCAAGGACTGAGAATTCCCAGATTTCTCTTTATAATCTCCCGAACAGCAGACAGCAGAAAATCTGCCTTAGCATGCATTCCTCCTCTATAAAATGGCTGGTTTTCCTCCTCACCAGAACCCTGTGGGTCTTAACTGATGGCTGTAAAACATTGCATGCTGGGATGGCATGTGCTGCAGAAACACAAATATAATTAGCGTTGCTGTCCAGTGGTAGAACTTGATCCAAAGCCCGCTGCCTTCCCTAGATCTTGGCTCGGGTCAAATAATTTGTAAGTACTGTGAGTGCACTGCAATACTACCCTGCCTCTTTGGTGTTTTGATCCTCAGTTACACAGGGGATATAAGGGGCAGAGGGGAGAAGAAATGCTTCAGGTTTGCTGCTGAACACCTCATAGGAAAAATTGCTATTTGGATGGGGGCAGCCTGCTATGCATATCTCCACTGAGACACTTCTGACCAGGATAAAAATCTAAGCTATATCACAAGGAGCTTGTGTACGAGGACAGATTTGAATGTAACTGTTTTGAAAGAGACAGTCCTGTGAGTGAGATAGCCAGTGTAGCACAACGCACGGGGCGTGACCTTTTTTAAAGAAGTAATTCAGCTAAGAGCGTTTTCTTGAAGCAAAGAGACGGACGGCTAATGCCGCATCAAACCTGCAAAAAGCACTGGTCAGTGGAACGCAGGCCTTCCACTTTCTTTTAACGTTTCCCATCTCATTCTCTGCTTAACACCAGCTCTAATGCTCCGTGACAGCACCTGAGAACGTGGGCCAGCCACGAGCCCTTCTGCCGAGCTCCTCCGAGCCGCCGGCAGCCAAGGCAGCCATCGCTCCGGCACAGCTTGCCAACCCGGGCAGCACCGGCTGGCCACAGGGCGCCTGCCAGGGGCAACCTCTTTGAAGTGCAGCCGCTCTTCCCAGCCCTCTTCCCTCCCTTCTGCTAGGTGTTAACACAAACATCTCCCCGTCCAAAAGAGTTTCATTATTTATTGGAGGCTACTTTTCTGCCAGCTGAGCCCCAGACTTCGGTAGCTTTGCAGGAGCCAAATAACTGGATATACGTCTCCAAAGATATCATAAAAACCTGGGTGAAATGGCTATTGAATGTGCATGCAAAGCACCTCATGAAAGTAATCTCTTGTGAGTGTCAGAGCACTATGTGCCAAGAGAAACAGCGAGCGAGCCCTCTCTGGAAATAGGTGCTGACAGTGACAGGTATTAGTGCACTGATTAAACGGAAACATTTGTATATCAATTGCAAACCACTCAGACTTGCCCCCGCTCCCTGCTTTGCCTTTTTCTTTCTTTTTTTTTTAAAAAAAAAAAGAAAAAAGGTGGAGGAGGGAGGTTTTTATTATTGCTGATCAGGGAGTATTACTTGCATCTCTCTCATGGCATATGTTCATACGCCTGTGGGCTCACACACACAGCGTTCTCATTTCAAAGCTGAACAGCTCTCTTAGCTATTTTTCTTTTCCCTTCTTCAGGACTTCAAGGAGTGAGTAGGATGTAATCTCAGAGTGAGGAGGCTTGGTTCTGTGCCAGGCACTACTGACTTACCATGCTGTCCCTGAGTAAGTCACCTCACCTCTCTTCTCCTTCATCTTGCCACCTGTAAAAAAGGGAGTGTGATATTTTCCTTCCTTTGTTTAATTAACTAGCAGCACTTTAAAAATTCATAGACTGAAAGCCTTCACATCACTTTTTTTTTTTTTTTTTTAATTAAAACCTAATTGACTTCAGGGCATTGTAGAAACCTCCAGAAACATGCAGTTTGAATCTTATCTTACATGATTACCGTAGCCTCATTGCTTTAAATAACTTCCATCATTTTAAATGCTAGTCTGCTTGTTGCAGGGGATGTGATAAGAAGGCAGTCCTGATCCAGAAAGGCTCATCAGTGGGACAGCACTTACATAGGCCTTTGCTGAGCACTAGTGGGGAAATCCTGCTTCTCTGAGGGCTGTGAGAAAGGGGTTTCACCCTATGTAACAAGAAACGGACATCCTCCATAAACGGGGACTGGGTTTGTACCCTATCGTAAAGGAATCCAAGGTGCAGGGAATAGGTGAGGGGAAAACCATACCGCTGTCACCTGACCCAGCTTTCTGCATGTTACCTGTCTTATGCTTTTTAATTTGCCTGTATTTATATCATTGAAGCTTAAACATTAGAGATGGAAAAGGACACCTGGGTCCCCTAACTTGTTTTCGAGTGCTGCAAAGTTGCCTCCTACAACATATCTCCTGGTTTATGTATTGGCACGTAGGGCAGAAAGGAGCAAAGAGGTGATCAAAATAAGGGCAGTTGCTTACCCCAGAAACCCCTATTCACTTCTCCTGTAAGTCCTTCGTTCAGGTAGCAGCTGGGATCTGATTCTGTGATTCCTGCTAATTTGAATATAAGCCATTTTTGTATGCAAAGGATTGCTGACACCAGCAAGTTTCACTGTAATGATTACTATGGAAACGTTTATCTATAAATATAAAATTCTTTAAAGCTTAGCCTTTTATCTTTATAGAAAAAGGCCTGTTTATGTCACTTCTAAGCTTCCAGCTTTAATGTAGACATGAGCTGTTCTCATGCCAAACAAGATAACCTCAGTGTTAGAGCTGTATGAGCTTTGAAACATGGGAATTTAAGCTAAAACTATTATTTTTTTAATGCAATAGTAATAGCTGAATGGAAAATATTTTAAAATGCCTTTCTAAGCCCAAAGCTCTAGTTCATTTGCAGTCTTCTCTTCTATAGATTTTATTGTCGTGTTGCTTGTATGGAGTAGCTGCTTTCAGATGCCAGTCAGTCCTTAAACTGTGTGTGTGTGTGTGTGTGTGTGTGTGTGTATGTGTATGTGCCCATGCACATGTGTGTATGCATGGTGGTGGGGCTGCTGGTAGAAGCAGAGCAAAAATGGAAAAGTTACTTATTTATTAACCTTTTTTCTTTGGAGTGCTTTTTGACTTTGCTTTTCAAAGCCTGTGTAAAAATAGGGTTTCTAAGTTTAGGCCCCCAAAAGACATTTTGGGTGGAGTTTTTTTGCTAAATGACAAAAAAGGGACATGATTTTAAGTTAATAAGATCAAGGGTTTTGTTACTTAAAACCTACAGTGAAAAGGATGCATTAAGAAAGACAAGGACTAGTATACTTTCTTTGTGTTTCTATCTAAGAATTTTTAATATATATGTTTCCTTGGCTTCAACATTTACACTTGAGAAATATCTATATTAACACATTTTTTGTCAAACATGCACACTAATACCACAAACAGATTTGCAGATACTCTAAAGCTACCCCATTAAAATTATTCTCAAACAAGATGGAATCACAGGGGTTAAGTAATACATATTTAGGGTCAAAATTTAAAGTGTTCCAAAATGTTTCCAGGATCAGGTCCTCACTGACTTTGGGAACAGAATTCATGACATATGCAGAGTAAAATCATAGCTGATGATGATCAGAAGGTTAATTCGTTATTCATTGCCAGGGAGCAATTGATAGCAGCAACCTTGTCTACAAGGGCACAATTCATATATATGTATTAAACTTACTCTTTGTGTAGGTTTTGATTATTAATACAGATGACTTTTTCCTTCCACTTTTGGGTGGAATGAGAAAATGGACAATTAAATGTTTCATTTAAAATTCAGCACTATCCTGATGAGCTAAAACTAAGAAGTTCAGTTCAAGGATAGAAGGGGCTTTAAGTTGCCTTTTGTTCTTCCAATTTTATAGGAGGAACAGGGAGAACCTTGGCATAATTTAGACACTGGGGAGAGTAATTTTTTTACATTACAATGTCTTTCCTGTATTGTTCTAGGGGTTGCAGTCCCATCCATAGTGCTTCCTGTGTGGCTGTTTGAGAGGGAATCCCATGTTACAGGACTGAAGAGGCTTCTGGCGATGAGGCATGGTCTCATCTTCCTGTCTGATTATCCCTTTGTTCATTTCCATTGTTTTTTCTCACCAGTGGACTGTTATTAAAGTTCTCTGAAATCTTAACTGCAAGTGCAGTTGAAGTACAGACAAACCATCCCAGACTTCACTGGACTGTACAAACCTCTGCCTGCCCTCACTCTGCTCTTCCCAAGTTCACTTCTGGTTTCATGCTCTGAGAATAGCAATAGTCCGAGGAGTCAATTGGACACTGTTAGTAGATTGCCTGGAAATAAAAGATCTAAGAGCCACCATTAAACCCTTAAATAGGACATGCAGTAAAAGCACAACAATATACTGTGGCTCCCATAGGGCTGAGGGAAATTCAAATAGTAAAGATCTCATATTGGATTCAGAGAGATACTTCCAAATTTAGAAGCTTATTTGAATCCTATCCCAATAATTCAAACTTGTTAGATCTGTAAAATTAGTCTGTAAATCTCACAGGAAAGGCTGTGGGGTATTTCAGCACTTTCATTTGTGCTCCTGGCAGGAGCATGGGTATTAGTATAAAAACATAAAAATGACCATGAAAGTAACTTTTAAAGCAGTAGCAGCTTTTTATTCTCTTTCAAATCCTACAGAAAGGATTAGAGTTGTGGGAAAAGATTTAGCTTACTTTCTATTCAGTCCTAATTGGCTTGCCCAGCCTTGATATATTAAACCATACATTGTTAATGTCTTTATCACGTCTTTATTTCTTGTCCCATTTCAAGGTTCAGATCACGGTCATCAATCCTCACCAGAAAACAGCCTCTTTTCCTAGAGCGTTGCACTGCAAACGTAGGAGCGATTAAACTGGGAGGACTGAGGGTAGGGGTTTACTGTGATAACTGGTAACTAGAAGGAGAGGGCTGGATGAAGTTCCTTAAAGTAAAGACAGGAATGTCACTGAGAGGGGCTGGCACCTATGGCATTTTGCTCAGCCTAACACTGTGGGGTATTCCTCTACTCTCATTCTCATGAGCTGTGCTCACTGCAGTGCTCCAGTATCCCCATAACCAGGATCAGTGTGGTGGATTCTTTGGGATGTGAAGTATTTTCTACTGGATGTCTCTGTGGCATCTCACATGGTGGGAGCAGATCATTTCCCCACTGCCTGCTGAAGCATGGGTGTGTAGCAGAACCCTAGCAGTAAAATCAGTACCTTCTTTCCTTTAGTAAACTGGAATCAGACCCTTCCCAGCTATGCCTAGTGACAGGGCAAGAAGCGTTGGGCACAAAATGCAACACAAGAGATTCCACTTAAACATAAGAAAACTCTTTTTTACTGTGAGGGTGATTGAACATTAGAAGTGGGTGCCCAGAGGGGCTGCCGAGTCTCCATCCCTGGAGATATTGAAAACCCAGCTAGACATGGTTCTGGACAACGTGCTGTAGGTAACCCTGCTTGAGCAAGGGGGTTGGATGAGATGATCTTCAGAGGTGCCTCCCCACCTCAGCTCTTCTGTGAGTCTGTTACTGTGATATGGCTGACTGTTGAATGCACGGGTGAGACACTACCTAGGAAGGGATGGTTGTGTGAGGACTACACAGAGCAATTTGCATAGCTTTGCATGTAGTAAAGCCTGCCAGACCTGGATCGAGATGGCAAGCGTTCACTGTGACCACAGAAATACCCCTAATTTGTTTGGCCTGAGAACTGGCTAGCATTTTGGGAGGTTAAGTACATGCTAGTAACCTCTACTACTTGCAAATACACCAGTGCAAGTGGGATGACTTGTCCCTCCTCCAGAAGATGAAGACTGTGACCGTGAAGAAAAGTCCAACAGATTTTGCCTTCACTGTCAGAAATATATAATATTGCAAGGTAGTAGTACTACAAGAGGTAAAATTGCAAGGCAGGTCTTCTCTGTTTGGTCATGTCTGGGGTATTCTGGTTTTGCATTCTGAGAGTGTTCATGTGTTTTCTGTGCACACTGGAGATGTTCACCCCATTTTTCCATCACAACTGTAAATTTTATGCAGTCCAGGGCAGACATATTACATGTATTATCTACAAGTGTATGAATATTAGGCCTGAGAGTTTGGTGGAGAAATAGGTCACAGATCAGTCAGTTTAGTCAACGCCTTTGCTGGGAGATGCTGCTGTTACATGATAACAAGCATCAACCTTTCTGATGTGTGTGAAGCTGGAGGTTTTTAGCCTTCTTGATTAAGTACATCATAGAAGTGATGATTTATCTGAGAAACTAACCCATCAGGGCAGCCAGTTTTGATAGCCAATAGTGAGAAAGCACTCTTTCCAAATTAAACACATTGTTGTGTTTCTTTGGGTTCTGTTTCTGTGTAGTTTGTGATGGAAGTACCTGTTTCTATTCACAAAGGGATAAACACAAGTATACATTTACTCTTCTGACTCTGGGAAAAAGATTGCTAGCAGGCTGACATGGAGGGGGCCCAGTGTACCTGGAATAATATGAAACACCTTTTTTGTATGTATTAGTTTATATACTGTGTTCAGGAAACAGGGTACAGAAACTTCCTTAAAACTCCAGGAACAATAGCTATTGTTGGTTGTTGATATGGCATGAGCTCATATCCAGGATACTGAGAAAGGAACTCCTGACTACAATAAATAATATACTTCTTAACTCCTCGTGTAAAAGAATGTATGTATTGTTTTAGCAAAGAGAGATGGAGAAATAGGGCTTTAAAAAGAGGGGGTTTGCACGGCAGGACAAAGGCTCTGGTGGTTCTTTTCTTCCCTCTTTTTTTTTTTTTTCTCTTAAAAATTCAATTAAGGAATTTCTTATGGAAAAAAAGAAAAGTTTTATAGATGGGTTTCCAACAGTCTGTGTTGAAATCTATTTTGACTTTGACTGCATTATATGAAAATGATAAGATTAGTGTGACAGGTCTGTAAAGTTACTCTTTCTATTTTTTTTTTTTGCCTACATCTGCAGTGGGGGTGGGAAACCATTCAGCACACAGAGCTCAAAGCTCTTGGTCAAAGTTATATGGGAATATATTTCTCTGTTTTTTTACAAAGTTGACTAGGGTAGAGGAGCTTCTTTAATGCTGACAGTCCTTTAGGAGCACAGCCTTAAATTGTTTGAAAAAGAAATTTGCAGAACCCTGGCTGTTCTATCTCAAACTGACACACCAGATTTAGTGGATACTCATGACTAAATTGTGTGCTGCAAAAGGAAAGCCTTGAAGAGAGCCTAATCTTTAAATGGTATGCACCAGTTAAAACACAGGAGTGGGAGTTAGGGGGCTCTGCAGCATTTCTGATACTGTGGCACCAGTCACGTCACTTAGCAGAGGGAAAGGGAAAAGGCTCCTATCTGTCCTGGGGATCCTCCACCTCCTAGGAGCGTTACCTCTTTTCATCCCCTTAATGCTTCCCAAGAGAGCCATCTGGAGTACTTTGATGAAGCAAACCTTTGTCACATACATCATTTTATTGAAATGTTAGCCTCTGCAAAGCTTTGCTTGGATGTTTTTTGGGTTCAGAGGCAGTGCTTGTTTGGCTTGCTGGAGGTCTGGACTGTGTAATACCAAAGCCAAATTCCCCTCTCCCTGCTCAGCAAGTTGGAGCAGATACTCTGTACTCCCAGCTTTGCTACAAGCACCTAGCTAATGCCTGAAAGGTATAGTCCACTGGAAAATTGAGTTATCTTTCCTTGTTCCTAAGACAAAAGCAATGGACAATCAAAACTGCTATAATTTCTTTTTTTTTTAAAAGTCTCCTGCCCTAAAGTCTTATTTTTTACTACCCAAATGGCTACTTCAGGTGTTCTGTGCGTTAACGTTGCTATACATGTGTCTTGTAAGGGCAAGTATTAAGCCTTGAAGTGACACTTCTTAAATGAAATGGTAAATTTTTTATACATAAGCTCAATCAATATTAAAACCTCAGTAAATTCTAAGCACTGATGTCCAGCAGTGGGCTTTTTTTTAATGATATGTATGGTCTGAGGCACCAGTTTCCTGTAGAATTATGTATTAGTGGCTACTGTACTATATAGGTGTTACAGACATGAAAATAAAGTGTTACAGGCTCCAACCTAGAGGTGAAAAATGGAGAGTGACCTTTGATGTTTTTTTTTTTCTTGATTTCTTTTAGTCACTTGCCCCTACTAAATGGAACAATTCTTGGAATATAAAAGTCTTTTGCTAACTTTTTCAGTAGATAATTCTTGGTTAGAGACAACTCAGAATGATTTTTTTTTTTTTTTAATATGTGCAATTTACGTGTGTTTCAAAGAGAACATGGCATTCTTTGGTTCCCTGGTTGCAAGGCTTTAAAAATAAACTCAGTGCAACATTGCAAATGAGATAAGATGCATACTTTGACATTTACTTTTGTTTCTCCAAATTTTAATGAGAAATTTAAATAACTTACTATGAAACATTGCCTAGGAAGTGGTAAAGCTGTGCAGTAGTGCGGCTTTGAGGCAAAAAGGGTCCCCTCAAGTTGGTGTGTACAAACAGGCCAGTATTTGCTCAGCCTAGAGTTCCTGACAGACTCAGGCCTAGCTTTTGATTTTTCCGGGTTAAAACCAAGGAATTTTGGATAGGCTTGATCTGTGTTTTTTCTGACTTTCTCATTTTAAGTGCACACAGGAGAAGACTGAAAAGCAAACCTAAATCCCTGCAGGGTAAAGTTGTGAAACTGTTTCATAGCTCTTAGGTCCCAAGGCTGTGATCCTGCAGGGATGTTGGGCAAATGCTCTGTATCTCTTCAAAGCCCTCTGCACACACGGAGTGGCCAACCTCCACCCTCTTGGTAGCAAGGTCAAATCCCACTCTTACAAACCACATGCAAATTTGTTCCCAAACAAACCCCAGCCAGTACTCCCCCTGTAAAAATTAACCCATACAGGGTTAAAACCATTTACCAGAGGAACAACATCCCCTTCCAAGCCTCCCCAAGCGTGTTGGCAGGGATGCATAAAACCCATAATTTATCAGAAACAGGTCTGTGTTCTGATGTCCGAAAGACACACACTTTTAAAATTATCTTGGGTTTAAACCGAGTGCTACCATATTTACAGAATTAGTAGTTTTCTTCTATTGGCTAATCAATAGCCAATTCCCTATGGGATTTTATTCTGGAAAATTGGAAATTTAAGACCAGTTTGTCTTTCGGTGGTTAAAAATCCTACCACTTAGTGCTAAAATGATGAAAACTTTGTATCCAGTCTTATAACATTCTTCAACCTTATTGATGATTCCTTATACCAATTGCTGTAACTCATGTATGATGGTGAGAAAAGTTGCCTAGCTTGAAAAAAAAAAAAAAAAAAAAAGCATCTCACTTGACAGATAGAATTAAATAATTTTTAAGTATGCGGAGACTTTGCGTACACTTGAGAACCCTTTTCTGAATGTTCATCTTCCAAGGCAGCCAACTGGACAGCTCAGCTAGTATAAATCTGAGCAAGGAGTAAAGCAGGTTTAGAACCAATTTTGTAGGACTATTTTTGTTACCTTGGAAAACTACAGGGATGTTAGTTTAGCGAGTTGCAGTTTTAACTAGAAGGTTTTATACTCTACACTTTTCACAGCTACAAAAGATGCTATAAAGTCTGCCTTTTAAATGTCCAGTGCAACTTTGTCAAATTAGAATGACAAAACATTCCTTCCTAATAGGATAAGCCTTATTCTCATACCTTCTGATGTGTCCGTATCTCCTCTGATTATTTTACAACAGAAAACAGAAGTTGCTGCAGCAAAAGCACTGAAAATACCTAATCCTCCTATGCCAGCTTTTTCCTGTTGATCCTGTTGCTGGTTCTGTATCAATGTTTACAGACATTCTTCTCCCACCTCTCCTCCTTAGATTCCCATTAAAGAAGCACAGAGCATGTAGTTGTTCAAGTACTCAAAAGCTGACTGTTGTGGGATGACACTGAGACAAACAGCTTACAGATTTTATTTTATTTTTTAAATAAATAGATTAAGCACTTCTGTTAGTACAAATAGCATTACGGTAACTGGGACAAAAAGAGGACACTAGTCACTATGCTTCTCTGCTGGGGACACTTGACATCTGGGCTGTGACTCAGTCACTTCAGTATTAGGATGAAGGCGCATTGAAGTGCATCATGAGAAACCTTTTTCTTCTTCTGACACATCAAACAGTAACTTTTGTTACAAGCACAACACTAGTGATATACGATACTTACCCATTCTGTGTTTGCAAGTCTTAAAAGAATTGTTATCCTCATGATCTAATAACTCATTCCAGAGGGAAAAAATATTTTCCTTACCTTTACCCTCATCTTTTATTTATTTTTGAAAGCTAAAATGAGGAGGTTGAAATTTTTTTCACACTGATTCTGTAGTAGAAGAAGCAACCTAGGCTCTGGTATAGTTTTGTAGAGTTCAGAGACAAAAGAAAGATAGGAAAGATATATGTAAAAAGCTGAGTAATGTTTTGTTTTCTAGATTCTGGTCCAAAGACAGGGCTTAAGGACTTCTTCCTGAAGGAAGTAAAGCAGTCATGAAGGGTGATGTGATATCAAAACACACACACTCAGGCTGATCAGAGTTCCCAGTCACCCTTCACCACGCCATCTATACTAGGACTTGCAGAAAAATGGCCACATAGAGCCCTTTATGTTTGTTCTAGTCTGTCTTGTATGATTAGGGGCTATATACCACGTTCGTCATGTGAAAAAGCTAGAACCAGTCCCTCTGATTCAAGTTAAAATATCTGCCTTTTCAGATATATTACTGGGATGTGTGTTAGAGAAACGTATTTGTTTTTTCAGAGGTCATTTTGAAAACTATTCTAAGTGTCCAGGAGTAGTTAAAACATCTCCCCCTACCTACAAGGGAACAGACCCTTTTTAATTCACTTTCCTTTTTAGTCATCTGGTGGCTTCATTCTTGTGACTACCAAGATACTTTTAATAGACCTAGGATCTCTACTCGGATAAGCAATTTTTTTTGCAAGCATAATTCAGCTTTTCAGACTACCTGAAGGCAAATTTATCTGTGCTACATTGCAGAATTGAGAGTAGGTTTTGGTTTACCTTTCTTTGCTTTTTCAAAAAATACAGTAGTTCAGGCCGGGAAGAATCTCTCTGGTCAGCCTGGTGTACTCCAGAAAAATTCAGTTGCTATGGTTATGAGCTTCAGCCTATGTAAAGACAGAAAACATATAGTAAGAAGATAAGCATCAACATATCTCTGTTATGTGGTTTACAAGCACATCACCATTACAATGGCATAATCATGATGGAATTGCAGGACACTGCAGAAAGTATCTGGATTGCAGATAATAAGGCAACATATAATCCAAAACTTCTTTGTCACAGTCAACATAGATAAGCAAATGGAAAATGGATACGAGAGGTGAGGCCTCTTCCAGCTTGTTCTGTTTCTTTTTACTGTCTAACATTCAGACTCATCACCAAAAGTAATTAAATGGCTTTGCTCTCATGAAAGCATTGCAATTCCTCCCTGGAAGGGTTCAAGGCCATGCTGGACAGGGCTTTGAGAAACCTGATCTAGTGGAAGGTGTCCCTGCTCATAGAAGGGAGGTTGGAACTTCGATGGTCTTTAGGGTCCCTTCCAACCCAAACCATTCTACAGTTCTGTGATTCTATGAATTCCTCCACAAAGCTGATGTAGACAATCCGGCAAGGTGAACTGGATACACAGAGCTCTTTAGAGGGCATTAAAACCAGATCCATTTGTGGCAGCTGCCCTTCTCAAATCCATCCCACACAAAAGGCATGATCTTTCTAGGACTGACCTATCCACTTTCCTCCAGTACTCTTAATTTTTAGCTTTATAGTTGCAAGTAACTTAAAAAAAAAAAAAAATGCTATTTCTGACTTATAGAGAGGAGACTATATTGCTGTGCCATGTGGCTTTTTTTTTTTTTTTTTTTTTTTAATGCCAAGTATTTGGAAGCTCTCCAGTATTTCCAATATTTGCACTCTCTGCATCCCTCTCTGCTGCTATTTGGAGCTGCTGCATTTCAATCCATTAAATTATAATTCCTTTTTTCAGAGAGTAACTGACAACATTTCAGCAATGAGGTGCACTTTGGACATGTGAGACCATCTTCAATGTTATGAATGACTTCTTAAGTGTGGGAAAACATGCAATAATTTCAAAAGGAAAACCAAGTATCCCTTTCCTCAGCTTTGCTCCCATCTGTGCCACAACAGACATGACCACAGTCTGTTAGGAGGTAGCTTTTTTAAATAGCCCTCTAGAATGGAAGAGATCCAAATTAAAATGCCTGATTTAATCATACAGAGGAAGGAGAAGAAAATCCAGAACTCTCCAAATCCCAGCTGACCACTCAAATTCAGAAGCTACTGGATTTTTTGTACAGCTGAGTTTATTTCTGGTTTTCAGAAGAGCTGTGATTCAGAATTAGTTGAAAAACTCCAAGTTTGTCTTGGTGAAGAGGCATATTCTGTATTATCTATGACTTTACTGTGAGATTTAGGAAGGAAGCTTCTTCAGTGTGCTTAGTGAGCCAATAATCTCCAGCCTTCATTTCCATTTTATATGGTAGACACCTCTTCCAAACAAGGGAATAGACAAGAAAAGAATAGGCAATAAGCTGTTAGTGAGGTGAGAGGGAGCTCTGTGATTTCTGGTGGTAGTTTCTGGCATGCCCAAATGGAGGCAGACAACTGTTCTTCATAACTGTGCATCACAGCTTGGCTATATTGTCGGGTACCCAGGTGGAGACTGGCCAGTGCTTTTTTCATTAGTGTTTGTCAAGGCCCTTCTTTTCTCAAATGCAGCTTCCCCAACAGGAAGCAAAGATATTTAGCTGAGAAATAAAGCACTAACTCAAAAGTAAAAACCAATCCAAAGTAATTCCTTTGCAGTGCTTTGCACTAGGAGCATGTCAGAGCAATGATCTCAAGTCTGGTAAAAACTCGTGTCCATGTGAGTGGCTGTGTGTGTTGGGTGTGGGACAAAGCCAGATATTACAGAGGCAGAATGATGATGGAAAAGAGTGGAGATTAAAGACTTAATGGGCAATATCTGGCTTTTTTTTTTCATCCAGCTGGCATTTTTATCCTTTAAGCTAAAAGTGGCTCAAGTGGGGCTCTTCCTTTTAGGGTGAGCAGCTGAGTGTGGGAGGGGGGAGAAGTTTCCAGCCCACAGTGATCAGGTGGAAGCAAGGTGAGTGTGAGGAGTGGGAGCTAGAGACTGCTTCTTACAGGGCAATGAAGTTCCTGTAGAGAGCAGGGTGTAAAACCCACAGTCAGATCTCTGGTGACAGGAATGGGTGGTTCCTAGGGAGCAGAGGGGACTGTAGTACCTGTGCAGTTTGCCACAAAGCAGAGCCATTAATTTGTTTGAATCTGTGCTTGGAAGCAATGACCTACTTGCAAGAATGCAGTTAACAGGGGAAGATGAATTTAAACCTTTTTTATCTCTGTTCTGCTTTGCCTACCCTCTTTTGAGTTTTCTCCATTTAGAGGCAGCTAATTAGTTTATAATCTAATTAAATTTGGGTTTGGTTTTTTTTTAGTTTGGTCATCTTTAGGGAACTCACTATAAGGAAAAGCTATGGGAAGATGTAGTTCAAATCTCTGACTGATGAAGAATCCCATCAGGCTTTCCCCTGCCTCATGCAGGGGAGACCCAACCTGCATGGCTTGCCACCAGTTAAGATTTGGGCGATGGTGCAGCCCCCTCCCTACCCCACTTCAGATAAGGGAAAGGAAGGAGCTGATAGAGGCTAGAAGTGCCAAGCCTGCTGAGCCAAGCCACGCTCCTGTTTCTACCCTGAGCACCAACGGTGGCACCTGCAGTAAGTTCTGCCCCTCACTCTGTTTTTTCTCGTGGATGGAACTTGTTTGTGGCAAAACTGAAGAATCATAGTCTCACTTTTTCTGATATGAGGTTGTTGTATATAATGCCACTATAGAACTAACTATAGACTTCAGATTAATTGATAATTATGAAAGAATAACCAAACCATCTGCAATACAGCTGGGCATAGCAGCGCCTGGCTGACATATTAGAAAATGAAAAGGGGATTTTGGAGAAACATTTCCTATTA
Organism: Tyto alba; assembly: GCF_018691265.1. Taxonomy (NCBI): domain Eukaryota; kingdom Metazoa; phylum Chordata; class Aves; order Strigiformes; family Tytonidae; genus Tyto; species Tyto alba. The sequence continues at coordinate 11,846,423 of NW_024881295.1, read as the reverse complement.
ATTCATGCTGCCAGTTGGTACTGGAATTCCTGTGGATATTACTGGGAGTCAGTCATCTAATTATAAAGGGTCTTCAGTGACCCATTTGATTCTCTCACACAATGGTGGTTAGAGTCACAAGTTTCAAGAGCATTATTTTCCAGTTCTGCCTTCCTGAAAAATTACTGCCATCCACCCACTTCCTAGAAGGGACCATTTCACATTAAACAAAGACATTCATAGAAACATAGAATTAGGTTTAGGTTGGAGAAGACTGTTAAGATTATTGAGTCCAACTAATTCATGGTGGTCTTTTTGTTGGGCTTGCTGTTATCTATTTTTTTCTAAAGTAAACTCAAGGTTAGAACTGACTGCCAGCATTAAATTGGTGATTTCTTACAATAACTAGTATCCATGCAAAAATCTCATTTCCATCTGCTTTTGAAAAATCTTGGCCTTCAGATTTTATTGTGAAGTTCTTACTAGGTCATCCAATTAATAGATTGACCTATATTTATTTTATTTTTCTTGCTACAGGTTAATTTTGACCTCTGGAACTCAGCAGAGAAATAAAGCACAAAACAATGCTGCATCAGATAAAAGAGACTACTACAACATAAGTTGAAAAGCCAAAACTGAAGGGCAAAGGTGGCAGGAAAGAAGGCATAGTACATAATTTCTGATGGCGATATTCACCACATCTCACAGTAAGTGCATTCAAATCCATTTCTGGCAACTAAGAGCTGCTTTTTTTTTAGATTGGGGGGGATTAGCATTAACAGGAGGTAGGACTTTAAAGTGAAAAACATATTAAAACGGTCTGCTTACAAAAGAGCAAGGCTCCTAGGATCTCCTTTTCAAGGCTTGTATGTTCACTGCTCTGTACTGTGTTTGCATCAGTACAGCAATTTGTAATTGCAGCTTGTAGAAATTTAACTTAACAACTGCTACCACCTTATTTAGAGGACTGTATGTTTTGTTATTGTTTGTTTGTTTTTTTAAAAAGTAGGTGCTGTTCCTTAGCATATTTCCTGTCTAGTCTCCAGAAGGTCTTAGGCTAATACCTTACTGAGAGGAATCACCTGCCTTTGCTCAGTCCAAGACAAGGACTAGTTAGGTATGCGGACTGGCTTGCATTGGGCCTCATTTGGGCACTGCAGGATTTAGAGCTGTAGCCATTCAGAGAGCATTAGCATTTTGAAAGGTTTAACCAACAAAAGCACATTTGTGGCTTGGAGAACACAGATGCTGAGAAAATGTTTAAATTCATGTAATGATTTGGATCTTCAGGACCACTTGATTCACCCTTGCAACCCTGTCTCCAGACAGTGCCACAGGCTTAACTCACCTGCCAAGAAGTGTGAGCATTCCTTCGGGTCTCTGTAAAATGCATCTCTGTGCAACTTTGAGAGCTTTTACAAGGCATAAAATTACTGTTCAGAGTAACTCCCTTCAGCTACTTTTAAGTCAAGTGAAGTAAGAGTAAATATTTCTCAGCAGGTTGGAATTCCAAATGCCAGTTTTCTTTCTGTCTTTGGAGTCTCTTTATATTTTTGTATGCATATATTTCATGCAGGTTCAAGCTGAGACATTCAGGGGTCAAGGGAAAAGGTGTCTGGAAAAATCAGAGAACATTCTTGATAAATATTAACCAATATGGTAAATTCCATGAAAGTGTGGTGTTTTTTAAAGAAATATGAATACTTGAAGTGCTAAGTCCATATATAGAACTTTTTGTGTGATGATAAAATGATAAAAATTTGCATTTACCTTGAGATTTTGTTGGTATTCTTAGTATATAAAACTTCAATTAAACATATCTGTTACTATTTTCCTATGTTGATGAATATGGGCTTTTCTGAGAAGGAAGTTATATGCTGAAGTGACAGGCATTGCACTAATGTGGAGTGTTACTGATAAAGTGATGAAGGGTGGGGAAATTACATATGGTGAGATCAGCCTTGTAGGGAGTTGTGTGTCTGGAGTAGAGCTCCTGTGTCATTGATCAGTAGCAAGGGTTGGCTCGCAAAAGCATGCCAATGGGTGGTGGAGAGGGCTCCTGCTGTGCTGCTCCAAACTTTCAAAAGGGAACCCCACAGAGTATTGTGAACGAATTCCTGCCCTGACCAGGAGTAGATGCAGCCTTGATCTAAATGGTGCATAGGTTTTGCCATGTTGCACGAGACTTTGCTGCGCTGACTAGTGCAAGATCCTCAGTACCTCTGTGATGAGTACATGCCTCAAGTACTTAGGTATGGCTATGTATGTCTACTTTGGCAAAAACTTGGGTTTAAGCCTTCTCTACCTTCTCGGGCCAAGCTGTTCGATATGTAAAAATTTATACCGCCTTTTCTTGCTCCTTCTTTCTCATGTTAACAGGTTCCACACTTCTGATAAATAGAGGTTAGTTGTGTTTTTTCCACTTCTGTGGAACAGATTTTAATAGTGGCTAGTCCTGTTTATCTCGGTTCTGGATGTGTGCCGGTGCACTGGGGAGTGCTGCTCTGGTCTGGGTCAGCTCTGCTCCCACAATGAGTAAGCAAGACTTGTTCCTTCTCTGGACCAGTGGTGTTGGTTCACAGCTGTGAAAGACATGATTACCTCAAAGCATGACTCTTACTTTTTCAGCCCAAATCTACCTTCCAGTAAGGCATATAGGACGTTCTGCTGAGTCCATTAGTTGGACCATGAAACCGGTGGTTTATTTTCCCATTTTCAGTCTCAGGGCTGGATCTTTCTTCCAAGGGGCAAACTCTAAACAGGCTCTTTTTTTTGGTGGCTGTGAGCATAGTGCACGTAAGATAACTGCCAGGACAACCAGAGAGCTTAGGTTTCTTGCATGTCCCCAGCAAATGCCTTCTCATCTGGAATCGTCATGATCAAGGTCAGGAAAGGTGAATTTGTTGTTCTTTGTTCAGAAGGTGTACTGGCTTCGCCTCTTTACCCCTGTCTTAAAATGAATCTTCGTTATCTCATTATGCACGCTCTATTTTGGTTCACATTTCAGATTCTGCTTACTTCCTTACAGTTCCTTAGGTTTTGTTTTCATTTTTTCTAAAGTCATGTTATCACCTTGTGTTAACTGATTAACACAGAAAAGGGCTGGATGAATAATTCATTATGTATGATTTAATCAAAGAAATTACGTTTCCTTTTGTTTCATAAAATGTCTGCAAATATATCAAAGCTTTCTTTCAGCTATTTGTTTTTTGCAAAGCTGTTTTGCCAAATAATTGCAATAAATATTCCTTTGTGCTGAAAGTGAGGCATTCTTTGTGCAAGAATTTGACACGGGTATCTAACACCTTCATAGTGCCTGTAGAGACAAAGGGAAAAGTTGTGATGGGGTAGTTTGGTTGTGTTTTTTGAGCTCCACTCCCATAATTTTTGCTCACACTTCACTTGAAGAATCAGAGGAGGATAGGTCTTCTTTGGAAGTATGTGGGGAGCCAGATTGTTTCTTCTCTAATTCTGTGTCTGAAGAGTTAGGTAGGTGATCCTGTACTAATTACACTTGAATTTCTTCCTTAGATCTAAAAGGACTAGAAATGAGATGTTGTACACATTATCCTAAATATTTACCTTCCTAAATTCTGATGCTCATCTGTTTAAGAGCCAGGTTATTCAGCATGCACCTACTAATGTGTATGGAGCAGCACAGCTTCTCCCCAAGGAAGTAGTCCTGTTATCTGTTTTGTCCTGTCATAGATCTCTTGCATTTTGTCTAACAAAGTTAGAGAAGGAAATGGCATTTGTTATTTGCAATGTTTCAATCAGTTTTTGAAATCCACAGACAAGTACTTCAGCGGGTAGAAGTAGATTTAAAGTGGCAGAAGCTTATTTGATGGAGGAAAGATATACTAGCTGTGCAGAAAAGGCCTGGAATCTGGGGGCAGTGCATGGACTCTGAGCACTTTAAATGGCTAAACTGATAAGAAAGTATTGGTATCTGGCAGTGCCTGTTAGCTGGAGACCAAAGTGTCTTTACTAACAATTTCCCACTGCAGATTTTGGGTCTTAGATGCACTTTTTTTTTTTTTTTTTTTTTAATATAAATATATATATATAAAATTATTCCTTTTTTTTTGTGTTGCACACATGTGCGTGTGTATGCATGTGTGTGTTTTATTTTGTTTTCATAACCATTCCTAAGGAGACAGAGAGATAATATGCCCTCTTTAAATAATGGCAAAGATAGTAAATCAGATGGTAGTGGGGGGAGGAACAGCCTTGAGGAAACTGTTTATGAAGGTTTTCATTCCATCATGTACCTTGGACATAGCTCAAGTGAGGGAGAATCTGCTATGCCAAATCTAACTTGGCCCTGGTAGAGGCAGATAAGGACCTGTGCCTAGTGCAAGCCATGGGAAGAATCATATTTTGAGACAGGCACAGCTGATTGAATCAAAGATAGTGATAACCTGTGGATCAGACTATGCATCTTTCTGACAAGCATCAGCTGTTGGTTCCCAGCCTCTGGGTGACTCCTTTATACCAGATGCAGTATTTCAAAAAACAATTGCTAGTGATGTGGATTATGGGGAAAAAAATGTAAATTGGAAGCAACCCAAGTTCCGACTATGCATGGGTGTCCCATGGGTCAGATGAGAGAGACTGTTTCCCAGGAATCACAGGCCAGATGACATTTGCAGAAAATGTGGAGGCAAAGGCTACTAGAAATGAAATTGTCTGAATAGGGGGAGGCCACATAAGAGGAATTAAAATTTGCTAATGCAGTAGGGTCACCATTAGCAACAATTAATATCCTCAGTGTGGACAGCTACCCCTAAGCTGATGCTATTATGTGCCTGGAGACATCAACAGATAAAAGTTTACCGTGGACAAAGGATCCAAATTTGGTGAGCCCTGGAAAACGACAAGTGTAGAGGACAAGTCTATTTTTGACTGCAAGAGTTAAATAGGTGGCCATTGCTCATCAGCTGCTGCATACAGCAGGAGAAATCCAGCTGCTTATCCAATCAAGACTGCTGCATAGCTACATGCTGTTTCAAGCTGGACGAAGCAAAAGTAAAAGCAAATGGTATTACTTACTGTGCGGTGCAGTCAGTGGAAAAATCAGATGTCTAGAAAAGAGTTTCAAAGACTCTCACAAGAGAAAGAAGACGTCAACAGCTTCGGGCAGGACTTGCCAGAAGCTTCTACTGATGGCAGCTAACAGAAATATACAAGCAGTTGCTTTTACATTTTTTTCCAGGAACAACATCTTTTTTTAAGACTCTGCTTAAATAAAGGAGTGCACAGACAGACAGCTTTCATGTCCCATTCCTCAGGAACTGCAGGTACCTCGAAGCGCCCAGGGGTCTACCTTGATTCTCAGGTGGGTTTTACAACCTTAGATGTGCTCTGTGCTTTTGCATCCATACTGCCAGCAACATCTGTTTACGAAGTGCAGAGAAAGCCTGAGTATATTTCTGTGCTCAACAAAACATATTTACCAAAGTCCAGCAAGATTTGTTCTTTCTCCCACTCTCTACCTCCTGCTCAAAGTGATATTCATCTGCCTGTGACTTTCCCTCCAAGATGACTTCTGAGAAGTGTCAATTCCACGTGAGTTAGTGCAGGGGCAGTGGCAAGAGCCTCCTACAGTCAGCTATAAAGACACATGACTGAGCATTAGATCTGAAACCCAAGAACTCCTTTCAGAAGGGTGAAGGAAAAACTAACACATGAAAAGCAGGGAAAAGGTGGGGAACGATGTGTCATGCAAGAAGAGAAAGCATAGTAATGATAGGGAGAAAAAGCTTTAGAATATTTGTTCCTTTCTTGTGGGACATTTTAACTAGTCAGTTAAAAGCAAGACCTTGTCACATTGCAGTGTTTCAGGAAGTGAGGAGAGCAAACACTGGGAATAGCTAAGAAGGGATCGCAGAGGTTTGCACGCAAAGAATTGAACAGCTCCAGCAGGTTCCTCCAGCTCATAGTGTGAGCTCAGCTGTAGAGAAGGAATTGCTGATATGTTCTCAGGACGTTATAGTCTTTCACGAATTTACTAGTGTCAAAGTGCACGAAGACCCTTCTATTAATTCAGAGCCAACTTTGAATGGTGCCTGATGTACCCATGACTTGTGCAGTCAGAACACCAGAGAAACCTGTGGTGGACTGTGGTTGCCTGGGTTTGGAGGGACTGCAGTAGTATCTGAACTTCTCTTTGTTGCCATTTCACACTGGAAATTTGTACTGTCTTTTTTTTTTTTTTTTTTTTTTTTTTTTTTTTGTCCCTGAGAAGGAGAGGAGGGAAAGAATAAAATTAAGGCCCATGTGTGCCAGAACAGAACTGGTAAAACAATTCAAATCAAATGGACTTTTTTTCCTGAAACATATGTCTTTTATGCTTTAATCTGCCCAAAAGTGTGTAAGGTCGGATTTCACTTTTGGCATTGTGCTGTTTATTATAAACCCTTATGGAGAGCTTGATGTGAATCAAGCTCAACCTCAACTGCAGCCAAGCACAACTCCTACAGTCATGGCATAGGCATAAGACCTCTGTTGCCAGACCCGCTCAGAAGGCACAAATCCTTTCCTTCAGTGTTCTGTTTGGAAGGACAATAAGCAAGTTGCATGATGGCAAAGATTCAAAATTATACGGGAAGATTAACAGATTATTTTCTTTTTCTCCCTAATATTCTGAACAAATCTAGTACATCTTTTTAAATATATTAAAAAGGAGAAGAGGAAAGGCTAGTTTTAACATAATGTAGCCAAATGATGGGAGTCATTGCTGTGGTATAACTATGAGTCCTGAATTTTAATGGATTTGACTGAGAGAAGTGGGCATATCTAAAGGGATGGGAAGATTAAAAGATTTGAAACAGAACCACAGAGAGTTCCACTCAGCATTGTGAAAGATGAAACCTAAGCACAAATTGACAGAAACAGGCAGATGTTTCTTTTTTGGGTGAATCTTTCTGTGTTTGTCCACAAGGGTTTCCTTGCCCTTTCCTCTGAAGCTTTAAAGTATGACTGTTGTCAAAGACAGCAGAAGTAGTACTGCTGTAAGCTCTGTTACAAAGCTAAAAACCCAGCAGAACGGCTTAATGCTTGAAAATAGAAGCTTGGAATGCAAGCAACAGAAAACAAAAGTTCCCAGCCATGAAGGGTAAGTAGTCTGGGTTGTTTAAAGAGTAAAGTAAATCAGTTTTATCCAAAGGGTCTACTTTAAAGCTTCCATTAAAATGATTAGGTTTCCTCTTCTCCATCAGAGTTTATTCTCAGTTTGTACATCAGTCTGCCAGCAACATAAGGCTAAAACTGTTGGTCTGAGTCAACTGAATCCACTTTGGCATGTGAGGAAAAGGCTTGTTGTTTGGGGGAATAGTTTTCAAACTCTATCATCGTGACCCAGAATACCTCACAATAATGAGAAGTGCACTGCTCTTTAAGAGGAGGGATTAGCAAGAACCAGGTAAAGACACTTACCAGAGTGTCGAGCATTTTGTGTCAGAACTATGACAAGGCAAATGAATAAAGTTATAAACTTTAATCATGTGAGGGTGTGTGTATACACGTGTATGTATATATACGTATATCTATAAGTGAACTGAACTGTAGATGAGTTCTGAAGATGCCAGGCCAAATAACTCCATGAAGTACCAGGTTCAAAGCCAAATAATACAGATTCTTTTCTTTCATTTTCTTTTCTTAGCATAGGAATAGCTGGTTTGAAACCCACAAGCAGTTTTATGTCCATAAGAGTATTAAGCGAGAAGTTTTGATATGAAATCATTATCTTCCCTCTTCTAAATCCAAATACTAATTGCAACCTTGCTGTGAGCCTACAGTATTAAGGCTATCATAGCCATGGCAACAGAAAGCAACATTAAATGGAATACATATCTGCTGCACAAGATTGGTTGGAGTTTTTTTGTTTGGGTAGTAGGCACGCATTTCTTTTCAGCAGCCATGATATACAGGTCAAACGAACTTCCAGTTCTTCAAACCTCCGAGCTATTTTGCCACATATGCTCTGCTACGACTTAATATCTTGTGTATCTGTATAATTAATTTCAGCGCAGGATGGTTTGTTAATCCACAGGCACAAATAAAAACAGAAATTAGAATTTCAGCATGGATTTTACAATGGCCCATTTGCATTTTAGGATTAAACCCATAATAAAAAATTTTGTGTAGTTATAATTGGGCTGATTTTTCTTAAAATCAGGAGATAAACATCTATGTAAATAGCCTCAAAAAGATATTGTGTTTAAGAAAAGAGGACTTCAAATGAACTGCTTAAAGTCACCTTCTATGCTTTGCATGATAATTGTAATTCAAAATAATAAACAGCACAGGGCACCAATCACAGCACTTCAAGGATGATATTTTGCCATTTATACAAAGATAATTAGGCATTTTAAAACCACCAATATCACTTTAAAACCTTCCAATTAAAATAAAATAAAATAATAATAAAAAAAAAGGGTGCAAGGTAAGATTATTGAAATAAGTTTCTATTTGCTTGATTTTCCTCAGGATATGTGTCCATAATGATCTGCCTGACTCCAAAGCATCTGAGTACATGGTGAAGTTAATTGCTGGGGACATTGCTGTGCACCATAGTTCTGTAGACAACAGGTGATGTTTCGGACATGGATATACTTATATCTTTGTGGGCATATATGGTTAGTTTTACCCAGAAAAGATGCTGCTGTGCCTAGATTGTCATGTAGCATAGATGAAAACTTATATTAGCTAAAGAACTCATTGCCTGGATTGCTTATTCCAGTTTTCAGAGAGAAAATGTGTGAGAGCTGTATCAACACAAGCGTCTTTATGCAGGTATAATTGTACCCATACTAATGAGATCTCTCTACCGGAAAAAGCTCTAAAACATTGCACCTTAATTCAACACTACTTTATCAGCAAAAATTTTTATTCTATAATGTAATATTTATGTATGTTTATAAATAGTTATGAAAGGGCTAATATAGTCAGACATCATCAGCATGGGCAGAAACGACTGGGAGGTGTTAGAGATTGGCTTCTTATGCCCATGATTTATGGCAGTTGTCCTGCCGGAATCAGTAATTTTCTAGCAATTGATTAATAAAACACCCTTTAGCAAATTATTTATAAGGATGCTTTTCATGTAAATTACAGAGAAAGTTGCTCAGAAGAGAGCTTTTTATTGATAAATAAATATTGTAATAGAGACTATTGAAAAATAATTTTCACCAAGTATTGAAGTGTTGCTTTTAATGGTAGATGCGTGTTCAGGTAGTTCGTGTACATAACAAGAAAACTGAAGTGAGTCCGAAGGACTCTCGTGCCCCGCCGCGCCCGGGGCTGTGGATGTGGAGGGCAGCAGTGGAGGAGGCACCGGTGGGCTGTGGCTGCTCAGCTCTGCACCTCGTGCACAGTGCTGCGTGCTGGACCCACCCTCCTCCAGGTGCCAGTGGGTCTTCTCTGAGGGACCCCTGCAGAGCACCTGAAGTCATAACCCTTTCCCCAGAATGGGATCAGCCACGCATTGCTCTACATTATATCCCACAGGCAACTCGTGTGGTGGTTGGTGTAAACCACAATGTTGCGTCAGGCCTCCATTTCCCGGGTGTAGAGAGAAGCAGTATTCCTCTGTGCCTCAGTGGACATTGTGGGGATGAAGGCACTGGGGATGCTCCTGCAGTGACATGGCATGAATTTCAGTGGCAATTTTTGAAAAGACTGTTTGCTGCTGGTGAGGCAATCTAAATCAGAAATCATTGCGGTGCTCAGTGTACCCTTAGCCATTAGCAAAGATGTTATATAGAAGTGAAACAGTATCTCTGAGCTTTGCATGGGTTCTTGATTCTATGATTTTTTGATTATGAGGGAATATTCATCTTTTCAGCTCTGTATGGACATGTTTTTGTGCAAAAATTCAAAAAAGGATTATTGGGATGAGTCTGAACTATCATATATACACATAGCTGAACAAAAGCTTGTAGACTTGACAGTGGTATTAGCTGATCTAAAAAGACGTATTGTCTCATCCTGAAAACTGTATCTGCTTGGGTGCTTGGACTATCATGTCTACAACTACACCATAGTTAATACGCCAAGATCAACTTGTTTAGGGAGAAGGGGGTAGCATTTTAATTAACTCTACAAGGGCTCAGTGTAGTGTTTAAGTAAGTTACTACAGGTATTTTGTTTACCCTGGGCATGCTCAGAACTTTAACATGAGTTTTGTGTAACTACTCATTGCTCTGTTCATGCTGGTTCAGTTATTTTTCCCCATGGTAATAGTGTGACACCTGACTTTGTGTCATTGTTGTAGGAAGAAGAGTAAAGATAACGCTTGTAAATTCAAATATGGTTAAACCATTTTGAGACAACTTCTAAAAATTAAAAAGCTGATTGCAATTTTAATAACAATCTTGTCAGTAATATTCAAAGTGATAAGTCTCTAGTATTCTAAAGGCACAGATTACCCTAAGTGACTGAAAGAGACTTCAAAGAATCTATAATTAAAATCAGTAATATGTACCGTCCATTTTAAAATCCTGAACTCTGAGAGATTATTTTCATTCTATAGTACCTAAGAACACATTCAGATATATTGATACCACTATTGTCTTATTTAATGACCATTCCTGTTGAAGACTAGCCTCTGTGTCTGTAGGCTGAGTCCTGCATGTGGGACGATATGCCATTGTACTGTCCCAGGAGGCATGCTGACAAAGAGACGTGTCTCAGTCACAATACCATCCCATTCTCCTCTCTTGATCCAGAGAAAACATAAAAAAGGTGCAGTTTATTTCCCCCTGCCTCTCTACGGTTCCCTTGGCAAGCATGGTATGAGCAAATTCCTCTTAGTCTCCATTCATGTGCAAAGGCACAAAAAGAGAGAACAATATCTGCATTTTCCACTGTAACCCATACAATACCTGGGTAGGCAGTGTGGCTAGACAGGGATTTGGGGAATTGTTCTCCTGCTTGGGACTGAATGACAAACTGTTCTTGCAAGAGCAGAGTCTGCTGGTGTCATTATACTGAACTATCATCGACACACCTGGAGCCGCCTGTGGGTGAAATGCACATTATAACCAAAATTTGTGCCCTTCAGAAGGATTTACGAACCGTTTGCACAACAGTGTAAATTTAACAGCACTGCTAATAAGCTTTTAGTGTTTTCACTGTGAGTTATATATGCAGAAGAACCAAGGATTAAGATCTCCTTAAAGGTATTGAGGTTCAGAAAATGGAAAGAGGCAAGGGGCTGGTCTTTTTCAACTATCTGGGACCCCTTCCTTTCTTCCCATCCTCCATAATCTCTCTAAAGTAGACATTACCATAGTAAGATTCTTAGGTGTGTCACAGCAAAATTTGTCTGGAAAACTCTTAAATATGTCTAATTTACCTAAATGTTCTTTAACTCTTTCTTCCCTAGTCTTATCTTTACCCTTATTCTATTATTAATGTTAATTTTGTAGCTGCATCTTGTCATAACTAACATTTTGTGTGAAAATGGGAGCAAGAAAAGACATAAGAATGTGTCAGCTTTTCATCATTCACTGTTTGTTGTTCTCCTTTATTAAATAATGGAATTATTATTTTCTTTGCCTTCCCCTTATACTGTTGCACGTAGTAGTAGTAGTAGTGAAAAATGTATGACTTTCCTCTTTTTGGGGAAGTTGACTTGTTAAAAGTTGAATAATAGTGTTCATTGTGGAGACAGGTTTTTCATTTTAATTTTAAAAAATTTTATTATTTGAATAAAACTAATTTTTAGGCCTCATCATCACCTGTTCTCAGTGAGCTTTTAGAAGCCCCCCTTTAGTTGGGCTTTGAATATGAAAGGTCTGAAAGCAAAATGGACTATCTCTTAAACTGTTATCATTGGGTTGTTTGAAATACAGATTAGACTAGAGACAGAATAGTTTTGTTGGCCTGCTAGCCATTTATTTAGAAAATGAATTCTGCCTTTCTGCTGAGTATTGAAGTCCAGAGCTGGAAATAGCAGGTCTGTTAGAAATAAGGAGTAAAGGAGTAAAGTTGAATCCTCTCTTTATTTCTTTCATTGTGAGCGATATGAAGATAATTCCTTATTGCTAGAATTGTTAGCTGGAGGTAGAAGGGAATACTATGTAAAGAGAGTGCTAAGAAAGAAGATTTGGATTTAAATATTCATGTTTGGGGGGCTATTCAATGATATCAGGAATAAATTACCAGCTAAAGACACACTTGGTTGATTCTGTCTGAATTTGTTTTATAATATTTTCACATAATTTCATTTATTCTTTCCTTTAACATCCATTAGAGGAAAAGAGAAAAAATATACAGCATATGAAAAGAACACAGGGAAGTTTTTAATATAATGTTAATAATAGTTGATATTTAATTGAGATCGTATCTTTAATCTGTTCTTCTTTTCCCCTGCCAGTGTTTCATCTCTATTCTTATTATCTTGTTTTCAGTACAGAATTATCACCCACTGGTTTTCAATTACAGCGATGCCCATATTGATTCTCCCCTTGATTTTAACTCGAAGCTGAAAAATTACTCACTTAAGCCAATAAAAGTAGATGATGTGGTTAGTTTTGGGTTCCTTTTTAAAAATAATAAACAAATAAAGAAGGATAATGATAAGCTTATAATGATTCTGAGTTATAACAAACTGGTATGGAAATGCATTTTAAATCATTAGAACTCAGAACAGTGTTATAAATTTATATTTGTCTCTTCATGTAGAGTTAAGTGGTCCCTAAGGACACAAAACCTATGCCTGTAATTCTAAGTTGCATTTGTCTGCTAGTATTTGACCACTGAGACCACCTGGCAGATAATAGATTGTGTCTATGCTTCTCTTAGCTTCCAAAACCAGGGTGTCTGCATGCAAAGTGCCTGTTGGGAATGGTCCATGGTCCATGCTAGCTCCCAAACTGTGGCCAGGAATTGTCTGGGGGAGTGCCAGCTGGCATGGGCTGAAATCACCGCTCTTTGGTTTAATAGTAGAAATGATCACATTCCCAGGCTTGGGAAAGTTCCCAGGCACTGCTAAATGTACTAACACAGATGTAGCCAGAGAATGTTGTCCCATCTAGAAGTTACATCGCTTCTCCAAATGCTTCTGTGCATACCTATCTTCTTAACACAAATAATCCCATGATGCAGTGATAAATTGCAAGCTTAAAACCAAGATTGGTATAAGGTTTGACCTTTCACAGAAGCAAATGTCAAGAGTGGTCATGGTATGGTTTTGGTTGCCATGTGCAATTAAGAATTGGTCTTTATTGATGGCTAAAATGTCTGATCCAAACTAATTCAGGAGTAGAAGCTGAACAGAATCTTTCTTGAGTGGTACAATAAAGGATTTGATTCGGCACCCATTGATGTTAACAGAAAACCCTCTTACTAGCTTCCGTTAGAGCAGAATGAGCGCTAGCTGTAGGTGAAAATCACTTAAAGCCATCAATTTAACACACACAGTCCAAAATATAGATAGAAAAGGTTCAAAGTTGTCTAACTACAAAAATGAAGATCTTTCAGAACCTTTATCTTAAATATCACAAGTAAGTCATCTCAAATACTTTTGACAGAAAGAGTGGTTTGTAAGGGAATCCACATAGATGCGCACATTAAAGTATTGGTAGGTATGTGTGTTACATGGGATTTCTCCACAGAAGGAGGAAGGAAAGGTATTATGTCTCAACTTCAGGAAGATGATGAATATCTATAGAAGAAAACTGGCGTAACTAACTGCAGCCATAGTGATCTGGGTTTGATATTCCCAGCTGCATCCAACACCTCTTATGTAGACATAGTATAAAACCAATACTTATTAGTCTGAGCAGGAAACACTGAGAAGCCAAATCACATATGCTTTTGCACTGTTGCTTAGATTGCTACACGTAATCTCTCCTTTTCTTTGAATGTGTTCCGTATTCTTGCCCATGTTTTATTGTGAATATAACTTTTAAACCTAAGACTACTAATCCGCAATGATACTTACAAATATTTGAGTCAAGATTTTCAGATGTGTTCTTGTAGTCCTGGAAACTCCAAAGGACCCCTTGACCAAGAGGCTTTTTTTGAATAGCAGAGCCATCATGAAACTTCTGGCATCATCCAGCTGTTAGGCATCTGTTCTGCCTGTCTGTCTCTGGTTGTCCTCTCCTTGCTTCAGACAGACAGTCCTACTTTCTCAGGTGCCCAGGTGTATTTGCCCCATTTCAACATTCATCTCTCGTGCTTAAAATCAAATATTTGCTTTAACAAAGGCAAAGTTTTTCCTAGACTTGGCAATGCACAGGGTTCTTTCTACATGTCTAATTTCTCCACTTTCCATGCATTTTAGCAGCATACCCTTCTTTGGAAATGTTCCAGAAAGCACCTGCACACACTTGCTCATTTGTGAAAAGCCAGTATGGTAGGTTGTAATTTGCCAGTCCATTTCTTCTCCAAGAGTAAATTAATTAAGTTGATAGCAGCAGAATTTATAGTTTTATAAAGGCTACATATACATGCTATGGTAATATTTTAGCATTAGATGGGGTAAATGAATCATAAGTGATTACGGAGCAATTCCTGTCTAGGTAGAAAAGGGAAAGAAAGGCTTCTCTTTCCATTCTTTCTGGGACACCTGCCCTGCAAGTAAGGTACTATAAACAGTTGCCTATCTCCCCTCCCTTTTGGTTTGCACTTTGTGTCACACAGTCTTAGGGCTGGGACCTTTAAAGCGTTTGAAAAACTGCAGAAGATACAAATTTTCTGGGGTGGTTCATCATTACATGACATTGTTTTACTGCCTTTTTTATTTGGGGCAGGCATGTTGATGAGGGCTTCAGACTTGCTGGGTACTCCTGTGCCATCACACATATTCGATTTTTTTATCCTTCATCTGCCAATTCTTTACATGGCATTTATTTTTCTTTCTTCAGTGTTAGGCCAGCAGGTCTGTGGCTCTTTCTGAATCTGCATAGAGGCTCTTCTACCACAGCCACACCTCCCACCCCCACCCCCATCACACTAAAACATTTATTTAGACTATAGTACCCTCTATACCATCAAAAACTGTTGTCGTTTCCTGTGAAACACCTCAGGTGCCAAACACAACCTCAGTGCAGCCTGTGGAAATGGAGTCTCCCAAAGGAGATGCTGAGTGTGCATAAAAGTGGGCTCTGTTTTTTCCAAGGCACCTGCCAGAACCTTGCTGACATTTTCAGCATAGGAAAATATTTGGCACTGGACAGCTGTTCAGAAACTTTCCCCCTTGTAGGTAGTAGAAAATGTTCCCTTTTTAAAACATATTTATATAATTCTTTTTAGGCCGAAACGTATATGAAAGGCTTCATTTTTTTCCCCACTGTGATCTTCAGGGAATTTACCTCCTCAGTTCTTCCTATTTGCTCTATCATTCCTCACTGTGAACACATTCAGCTCTTCTTTTTAGTCTCTGTCTTTCCCAGCAACCTGAGCTGCAGGATGGTTAATTGCTTTTACTCTGTCTTCCAACAAGTCACCTTAGAAATCTGACTCTAGCATTTATTAGTTTTAGGTTCCTCTAATAAGTGCACCTTGTTGAATGCTTAACGTGTTTGGTTTAACAGCTCCTCCCCCAGTAGTATTGAAAATTGTTTCTCTTCTGGCTCATTCACTCATAAAATTAATTGGGATAAGATTGTACCTGCAAGCACCAAGGTTTGCCACTTTCTACTTTTCTGTCAGTCAGCTTTTCCAGATCATGATGTGCAGTTGGCTTGTGTTCCTGTATTGTGTAAAATTACTGAGCATCCCATTTGCTTGTAGGTTGAAATTTTGCAAAGGATAAGTTGATGTTTTAACTATTGCTTATATAAAAAACTCATAATAGCTAGTGGCCCTGTGTTTGTCACCTTTGTGTCCTGCACAGTTTGCTGGCTTTGGCAAAGAGACACTCCGGCGTAGTTGCAAATGCCAGGCAGTGTCTTGACTTGTGCTGGTAGATCTGAAGCATTTAGCTCTATGTTGTGTTGTCCTTTCCCACTCCTCACGTTTATTTCCTTTTTCTTTTAAATCCCAGATAAGAGCTTTTCATGCCTCTCTACCCCAGTCTATTTTCTTTCACTATTTTGGATTTTCCATAAAGTCTACTGAACAGATCATTTAAATATTGTCTGTGAGACTATGTTGATAGCGGCGAGATCTTCTTCTATAAACCTCCCTATTAACCTTGTTCCACCTGCTGTAAAGTCTAATTGTTCTGTTACGGTTTTCTTTACTTCAAGTGTTGCTAATCATCCCTCTGAAGTGAGTTGGAGTTTCTATCTGTCTCACAGCTTAACCCTGGTCACAATAGGCCACCTTCTTGACATCACTCACTCCTTTGCAGTTAAAAAAAAACCAAACCAAACCAAAACAAAAAAAACCCAAACAAACTGCAAACCTACTTTTCAGCCTTGGATGACATACAGACTCATCTGTTACTTCTCCTGTTTTATACCCTGTTCTAAGACACTGTAGGTAGAAGTAGAATGCAATATTCAAATATCTCTAATGCACTGTTTTTCAGAACTAGAAACTGTCAGATTTATAGTCTTGGAAGTTTTTTTTCTTTTTTTTTTTTTTTTTTTTAATGTGCTTGCTTGGTGAATACAACAGATTCTGTGCAGGGAGAAATTCTGATATAGACCTTCAGCACCCTTTATTTTTCTGGACAGTTTCAACAAACAAGAGTTGCTCATCTTGTTATTAAGCAATTGATCAGAGCCCAAAATTTGCTTTCTTTCACTGCTGAATTCTCATTGACCAGCATTATGAAACCTGAGTTTTTACAAAAGACAGCCTATTTTAACAAATTCATTGTGCTGGGTTGCAAATGGGAAGGAGATGCTAGTAAAGTTATGAACTGTGTTGTCAGGACATGCTCCTTCATTTTATTCTAAAAAAAACCCCTACAGATAGAATATAACTAGCTGCTTCTGAGGGAAAATAAAGGCTGCTTTCCAGAGAGAAGTATATGTAAAGTGTTAGACCATGGGTAAGCCAATATGCAATTAATCTGGTACATCATAATTGAAGAATAGTCAGTCACATTGAGAAAATTTCCAGAAATACCTCTCAAAAATAATTTAGGATAGTTTGTTCTTAAATATGTGTGTGGGAACAGTGTTGAATAAATAAATAAATACACAAATCAGATGCACACACATAGCCCCCCCACCCCCAAATTCTAAAGATTTTGTTTTCCGTTCTCAAATACTATGGACTGAAAGAACAACAAAAAAAGTAAGCTTCAGTCATAACTGTTCCTTCTGCAGTCATGTTCACTAATTCTGCAACCTGACTTATGCTTTCTGTAGTCAGGAAATAACAGTATCTCTAGTTTGATAAAACTGTACAAGATAATGTAAAATTGAACTGCACAGTTCCCCTACTATTCATTAAAATAGGACTCAAAATGTCTGCAAGTGGTGAGCAGTGCAATGCACACCGCCAGTACCAGTTCCAACCTACTGTCCTTAGGAAAGGAAGAAATAACTAGATTGTGATAGATGTTTTTTAAAGGGTTCAGGCATTTCTCTACAAAACACAAATTGAAAATCAAATCTGATGTGACACCGATAAAACCATCAGACAACATGAAATATCCTTTTAAAGATGGAGCTGGAAAATGGACACACAGAGGAGTTATTTATAAAGAAAGTCTCTCCCCATAAACTAGATTAGTGGTAGGCTGTTGTTTAAATAAGTGAGATGAACTAGCTGTAAATATCAATCCCTTGCTCCTCAAAGTTTTAAACTATTAGTACTCTGTTTTACAAACTGGTCTTTTCTTTTTTGGGGGTGAAAAAAAAAAAGATGTTCCTCTAAAATGGAGCAGAGCGGAGTGTGGGAGAGCAAGAATTACTGAATAAAGGTTTCTTTTAATTTATTCACTAAAGATTTCTGGCAGGTAAAACTCGTTTAAAGGAAACACATTTTTTTCATGATCTTCTAAATTCCCATCTGTACTCAGACAGTTGTATTTACACTGTTACATTCTTCAGGAGCAAAAATTCTCTGATGTGAAACGCTAAAAGAGTTGTGCGTGAATGTTGCTGAAAAATGTCTGTGTGCAGAGTATTTTGAAAATGACAGTGGTGTTCACCATGACAGCCTCATGTAATCAAACTCCCAGGGTACCATATGTACTGATCTAATAAATTGTTGCAGCCCTAGCTAAGGAGACAGGTCTCTTTTCATTAAGTTGTAACAGCTCTTGGTTTTAATTCAGAAGGTCCTCAGCTTGTTCCCTGATCTGTCAAGATCAGAGTAGCTAAGATAACTGTGCTAAAGATATTTTATGTCTGGGATACTTAAACATAAGTATACCAAAAATAAATCAAGCAAGGAGGGGAAGTGACAACAAGAGAGATGTCCAGTAAATGCAATCAATAGAATAGATTTGAAATTGCTTAGGTGGCTTTAAAAAAAAAAAAACAACAAAAAAACCCCAACCAAACAAAACAAAACAAACAAACAAACAAACAAAAACAAAACCAAACCAAAACCAAAATAAACTCAAACCCTAGATCCTACCCTTCTATTTACTGGCACTTAAAATGCCTCACAGATGTCTTGTCCAGATCCTGAGACAGTTCAAACAATTTTCTATTGGCTGGGTTTAAGCCTATATTTGCTGTTCATTCATCTTGGACGTAACAAACCTTTTCTGTCCATGATCTTTGCTATGGCCTGGATTTTGCAGCATATTTAGGCACTGACTTCAATGCTGCAGTAGAGTTTCTTACTTCAAAGTCTCCAATCACCTTTCAGGCCAACAAATCTAAGTGGTAATTGGTATCCAAAGTCTAAAGGAACAAACTATTTTGAAATATCAATAAAAGAGCGGTAAAGTTTCATTACACTGCTAACAGTGGTAACACTACAACTAAGCAATCCACTTAGAGCAGTGATATCTTCTACAACACACTAAACTTGTGCTGGAATAGAAAACCTATATAACAGTTTTCCAGTCATGGATTTTGACTTCTTGGATGGTACTGAGTGCAGGGGTTGTCAAGACTTCAAACTCTGTGTATGGTCAGTATCTGTGTTGCAGTTTCTGAAATACCAGAAAGTAAGAAGTTGTCATTGTTTATAGTACCTGCAGAGTATTGGACAGTGACTTCACCATCCCTTGCTTGAAATTGTCAGCATATGCTGAGAAGTGTTCTTTCAGGATCCTTAGTAGATTAACAAATTGTTTTTTCTTTGTGGGAGATTTATACCACTGTGGGGAATCCCTGAACTTCAAGCACATAAAATAGGGTATCTACAAATGAATAAAGGGTTAAAATACGTGCATGATAATTTGGTAGTGGAGAGCACAATGGTACTTTGTAGGAAGCATCAAAATACTTGAACATGTGAAGCCCAATGCATTTCAAAGCAAATGCAGGAACCATACTGGTGATGGATGTTTATGCAAAACTTTTTGTGTTGGCATACAGAAGTAGTGTAGCATAAGGGTTCACAATCACTAGCCTAGGAAATTTCTGCAATAAATCCCCAGCCAGGCATCAAAGGAGATCCATGATACATAAAATGCCTTGCTGTCCTTGAGTCAGGTTGGGTATTTGCTTGTTTACGAGCACTGACAAGAAACAGCGTGGTGTCTGACTCCTGTTTGGGTGACTGGGAAACAGATCCCTCACATGCAACAGCAGCCACTCTCATTGAGAGCTCATTTGCCTGGCATGGAATTCCAGAGACTGTAATTACAGATAATGTAACTCAATTTTCCTGTCAGGAATCTGCTATTTGTAGTACCAGCAAAACCAGAGTGTGTTACATCCCTGCCACACTCCAGCCAAAGCAGAAGCAGCTGTCAGGGTTGCCAAGCATACTGGGGTAAGAGAGATGCAGAGGAAGTATTTTTGTAAGTTACTTGGTGATCAGCAAGCCTCCAGGATCATCCTGTGCCACATCACGCATTGATACTGTGGTGCACTAATGCTGCAACTCAGTCAAGGTAGAAAAGCACTTCCTCTGCTGTGGTCTAATTGGTAAAACAAGACTGTAAAACCAAAAATAAATATCCCTCCTTGAGTGATATGCTCTGTTATACTCAATGCAGTATGTCCCATACCACAGCAGAATAAGAGGACTTATTTGAATAAGGATGGATGTATTTTGTAGTCAGTCAGGCTCTCAGAATCAAAGCTACACACAAACTTGCAACCAAGGCTGTTACATTTAAGGATGTGGTATTTGTTCTAATTCATGCATTTAGCAAACTAGGCCTCTGGGTTTTTTTCTGTTTGCAGTAAAATATTGCCTTATTACCATTAGGGCCCACAAGAAAAAGACATAGCATGAAATTCAGGGGAGGTACTGAACTTTCATTGCCTGGGTCTAAACACTGAAGCTTAGAAGAAAAATGTCATCATTAAAGCAAGTGGAATGACAATAAGATTTCTGTTTTAAAAGCTAGCATCAAGACACCTGCTGTTAGTGAATAACGGGTATTGAAGTTTTTTTCAGCAAACAAAGGTCATCCTTTCTCTTCAGCTGACTCTTTGTATTTGTAAAAGTAAAATCGACTTGGTTCAATCAAGACTGGCTTTTTCGCCTCTATGCATAAAGGAATTTAACTTATATGAGAAAGTGAAGGACATTTCCTCAAGTTCCAGAAATCCAATGGCTATTTGCGACTCCCTTTTAGTTTGATTCAGGTTAGAATAACTGGTTGCTGAATCTACCTGACTATCCCTCATGCTTATATGCTTTGACTATCCATCCTACAGTGATTTAAAACAGAGACATTTTCACCTGCAGTCACCTGGAAAGAGAATCTCTACTCCTATTTTTGTCTTCCATCTTACCTGGTAATTTTATTCGGAACAAAGATTAAAATCAATTTAGAGGAACATGTTTCAATGCATGCAGATGCAGTGGCTCTGAAATAACACTAATAATGTGGTGTCAAGTACATTGCAATGTCTACAGACATCACAGTTCGTTTGATGTCATTCATATGCCACGTACTAGTAAGACAGAAAGAAGCAGTGTCTAGGATGTAGCAACTGTGCGTGCTGGAGGGGTGGAAATTGGGACAGATTTTCTTGAGGCAGATTAGAGTCAGAGGATCTGAACAGTTCAGGTCATAAGGACCTCTGGAGGTCACTTAGTCTAACCTCCTGCTCAATGCAAGGCCAGCTTGATCAGGATTTCAGGGGTGTATTTAAGTTTCAAAAATCTCCAAGGATGGAGCTGTTTCAGCTCCTCTGCACTTTTTTCCAGTTCTGCACAACCTTCAGAAAGGAGATTTTTCTTCTCCATTTAGTGCAGTCAGAGTTTCCTTTGCTGCAACTTGTTATCTGTTGCTTCTAGGTTTTTCTCTGTGCATCTCTTGGACAAGTCTGGCTCAGTCTTCTTTATAACCTTCCTGTAGGACCGGGCAGGCTGCTGTTAGAACCCCCAAAGCCACCTCCTCCCAAGGCTGAACCAGCCCAGCTCCCTCAGCCTCTCCTCACAGGGCGGGTGCTCCGGCCCCTGACCATCTCGGTGGCACCTCTGCTGATTCTGTCCACTTTGTTGGTATTGAAAACTAGACACCACACTCCAGCTGTATCACAAATACCAAGAAGAAGGGAATAACCAGGTTTTTTTAGCTATTGGCTCCCGTTTTGCTAATGCGGCTCACGGTGCAGTTAACCTGTGTTGTCAATTGATTCATTTTGCCCCCCTACTGGGCTGTGAAACATGTGAGGGCAATATAGATAGATACCAGGTTTATGGAGGCAAGGAGGTGAAAAGAACTGTTCTTATGGCAAACTGAGCAGCATATATCTTTCAGCACATTGACCATTATGCAAGACCTTGAGGATAAAAAAGGAAGAAGGGGGAAGTGATACAAACAGAAAAATTGAGTGAGAACCGAAGAGAGCTCTTATGGCAAAGACACAAAAACATATGAACAACAGCCTCTTGTTCCCACATATATCCAGACAGGGATCTCAATGTTTCTAGAGGTGTTTAAGAGATGTGTGTTGTGGGTTTGCAAAAAATACCTGTGGATTTTGGCTAGTTTTGGTTTGTTTGTTTGTTTGTTTGGTTTTGTTTGTTTGTTTGTTTGTTTTTTTTTTAAATTTCCTGCCTCAAACCCACATATGACTTGTCCATAATGACAGGTTTATATTCCTAATCGGTGAGTACAAACAATTCATTTTCACAAACTAGGCATCAAGTGTACAGTAGGTCAGTCATGCTTTGGCCACTGGTCATGCACATTAATTGTCTAGGATAACTAATTGCCCAGCAATCCTAGCAGCTGAGCATCTAGAAAACTGGTACATCTCTGCTCAAAACTGTAGTCACCTCTTTAAATGAAGAGAATGGGAATTGCAGCTTTTACTAGCAAGATAGATTAAAGCTAGTCCACCAGTTAAGAGAACACTCCAAGATAGATATACAGGTGTGTCATGGTTTGAGCCTGGTCAGCAGCCCAAAACCACACAGATGCTCACTCCTCCCTACTCTTCCAGCAATGAGAAGGGACAAATGAGCCAGACTTGGTATTTGAGATAGGACCAGGAGGGGCAGATCACCCATTATAATCATGGGCAAAAGGCAGACTCGTTAGGGGAAGAAAAAAAGAAAATACATTTATTACAGACAGTAACAGCAACACTTAACAGAGTAGGACAGTGAGAAGCATTGCCACATCTTGAGAACACCTTCCCCCCACCCCTCCCTTCTTCCTGGGCTCAGCTCTGCTCCTGATATCTCGATCTCCTCCCCCCAGTGGCGCAGGGGCAGGGAATGGGGGGTGCAGTCAGCACTGCCACTTCTTCCATCTTCAGTGGGGGGAGCTTCTGGAACTTCTCCCCCTGCTCCATCATGGTCCGCCTCTCACAGGAGACAGTCCTCCACAAACTTTCTTCGACATGAGTCCCTCCCACAGGCCACAGTGTTTCCTTACACTGCTCCAGCGCGGGGCACCAACTTTCTCCAACTGGAGTCCCTCCCACGGCTGCAGCCCTTCCCGAGCTGCTCCGGCGTGGGACACCCCCGCATGCTGCAATCCTGCCAGTGCTGAATCACAGCAGCGGGGCTGCCTTTTCCCATGAGACTCCGGCCTTCTTCGGGCACAGCACCTTGATCATCTAGGCGAAAAACACAGGCCATAAATCAGTGTCTGCTCCACCGTAGATCTTCATGGGTGGCAGGGGGGGCCGCCCTGCCGTCTCACCACAGGATACAGGGGGGTCTCTGCTCCGGCACACCTCCCCCCTCCTTTCTTCCTCCGTTCCTCCACTGACCTTGGTGTTCATGCAGCTGCAGCAACTCCTTCTCACAAGTCCGACTGCTCCTCACCAGTCCCTTCTTAAATACGTTCTCGCAGAGGTGCAGCTGATGGGCTCAGGTTTGGTGCAGAGGTGGAGCTGACTTGGAGCTGGGGGAGCTTCAAGAAGCTTCTCACAGGGGGCCACCACAATAGCTCCCTCCCCCTGCTACCAGAAAACCCCACCACTCACTCAAACCCAGGACAATGTGGTTTTAGATGCTGGTGTTTACCTCCCTTAAAAAGTTTTAATTTTTCCAAGAAAATGCCATAAGTAGAGTTATACAGAAAAGACAAGCTTATTCATAGTGACATCACACTATATAAAAATTTAATATCACTGTATTATTTTTACTTTTTCCTCTTTAGCAATGTCTGTCTGTAGTTTGCAGTATTTATGTCATGGAATTAATGGCATAAGTAAATAATTATGTAAGATATTAGTAGACATACTTCATGCTTCAATGTATGAGTATAAAAATCAGTAAGGCTTGTTAGGAAAATATTCATATTTTTAGGCTTGTGTCCCTTGGAAGAAAGTACTGGCATGGAGAATAAACATGTTGAGAACATATAGTGGCATTGAGTTAAATGTGAGGACTTCTCAATGGAATGAAGTAGGGAAAATTTTGCAATCTTTAGTCACACCTGTTAATCTTTAAAAATTGAAACTGCAAGGGCACCACAGTCAGTCTTCCTGGTGTAGCTTACTTAGTATTGTGATGCTGCTTGGAGCCTTTGGCAGGGAAAAAGACTTATTCCTCTAGATGATGTGCAAATGCAATCGGGAGGCATCACTTTTCCCAGCACACCACATCTGAATTTATTAGCAGTTGTGCCTGGGTGCACCTGCGAGATCTGACAGCAGGAAATAAAAAGCAAGAGGTCGTAGCTCTGCCTTTGAGGTTGGGTGAGTGAAACAAGAAAGCGTGCCCACTGAACCGGTGGAGGCTGTTGTAAGCGTGGCTGGTGTGCAAGGGGGGCTCGGGCTCGGGCACGGCCCGCAGTGCCGCACGCGAGGGGAGGTTGGTGCTGTGCAGACCCCGGTGCGGCGGTGTCGGCCTGGTCTTACGCCGGACCCTCCCCTGGCTCTGCGTGCCCTGCTTGGCAATTTGGGTGCCACAGTGGCTGGTCCCAGGTGTGGATGTGCCTGCCACGTTTCAAACAACCACTGCATCCGTTGCGCAGCTTTTTTAAAACAGGAGTAACGTTGCACGTGAAATGCACTGTTTGCGTCTAGAATTAACAGCCTGAATTAGCAGGGGAAGACAGGAAAAGACAGAAGGATAGTTCTCTCTGTTTTGTCACAACTTCTATTTACGTGAGGACAATGTTAGCATTCTTTATCTCCTCAGGGTACCCGTCAGTGCCCCAGTTCTAGCATTTGCTAAATCGCTCCCCAGGGAAACCCCTGAAGCCATATGGCTCACTTGCTGTTCCCGCATTTCTGTGTGCCTAAGGAGTTGTTGGTGGTAGTGGTCCCTATTCTTTCTGCTACTTTGCTCCATGTCTCATTTGCTTTTTATGCTTTTTCCAAATGAAAAAGGGGCCCTTGCATTCTCCTCTAGCTCAACGCTAGCAGCATATAAATACGCTTCTGCCGGCACACGTGTTCTTTCTCCCATATTAGAGTAGCCAAAGAGATACAACTTTTCTGTGTAGTGAAGGTATTGGAAAAATCAAGCTTATTCATCTTTTAAGTATAGTTGGGTAAGCTGATAGACTAGATTTTGCTTCCAGTATATTCATACATATGTCTTCAGCCCTTTTTCTCTGGGACACTAACCCCACAAGGAGAGGAATCTGTTGTGTTTTACAAAAGCCAAAACCAAAGAACTTGCTTTAGGAGTGTGCATGCATGTGTGTGTGCAGCATGATGCAGCTGGCGACTAATTTCTGAAGAGACTGTTACAGGAAAGGCCTTCTGATAGTGTATACAGTGAAAGAGACTACACTGTGATATATGAAAACACCATGTGTTTTCACCAGGTAGGGATCCCTGGTGCGCTTGCAAGGGATGGGTTAGTCTCAAGAGAGAAAGATTTAAAGGGTGCATAGCAGCCAGCTAAATGTTTTCCTGTTGTCAGAGATTGCTGGGACTCATGCTTAGACACAATGAATAGAGAAATTCCACCTATGTATCTGTGAACTACTGGTATGCTTATTTTAAAATACATAAGATTTGGTATAAAGGTTGCATGACATTTAGTGTCTGCAGGCATGGTCAGTGGAAAAATAACATGAAATGTGCTATCAGCAACAATTTTCCATAGCTACATTTAAAAGAATTACATACAAATGCCACAGTAAGTACTGCATGATGTGAAGGTCGGTGTTGCATACTAGAACTGTGGTTCTGTTCTCCAGGATGCCACTGCTTTTATTCAAAGCACTATATGTTCAGCAGAACAACAGGAATTCATGGCATTATTTTGGGACAGAATATTGTCCAAAGTGTTTGTCAACAGCTCTCAAAAACAAAGCTTGGTTAAAGAGCTGGCAGAGTACTCATGGGAATCTACTTCAGCCTGAACCAGTGAACCAGTTCACAATTTTTCCAAGCAATTCAGTCCATGACAAGAGTTTAACAGAACCATCTGAAGGCTAACAATTACACTGAACCTGAGGAATTAGAACTTTTAGAGGCATTAAAAAGAATAAACTGATTAATGTATCCAGAGATTTGACCACGTATCTCTCAAGGGGAAGGTATTTGTGGCAGTACGATGTCTTTGCAGCCAAAACCAGGATGGTAATTCAGACAGTAAAGGAAAAAAAAAAAAAAAAGTTGCATTCATCTTCTGTTATGCATTATTTTGGACATTTGCATCTGAAATCTTCTTTTCTATTAATATATTTTTGTCCAAGTTCAGACTAGTACTTTAAAATTGTACTGCTCATTAACAGTGAAAAAAAATAACATTTAACTTTTTTTTTTTTCCCCAATTTAGTTTTACTTAAGCCATTTGGGAGAAAAAGATGCAGAGGTAAACTGAGACTCTGCAAACACAGAGTAGTGCATCTGTTCTTGAACCTATTCATCAGTAATCCTTATAGGTGATGGATACTAAGGCACCATATACAGTATTTCAAGGACTTGGGCACATCATACAGCATATCTGAAAAATCGCTGTGTCATTATTTACATTGTACAGAACAAAGGAGTGTTTCAGAGAATGTCATGGATGATTAAAGCAGGAAAAATTGGATGCCATTCCCCATACTGCCACTAATTTTCTATGTCCTCATACAAGTTTCATCTTGCAAGCTGTTAAGCACATGCTTTCTGGATGACCCAACTCATTTCAGTGAGAGTACTCTAATACACGCAAGTATTATATATTCAACACATGCAAGTGTTTTCAGAAAGAAAGGCGGCCTTCAATTTTGCATGCCTCATTTCCCATATCCTTAACATCAGGAGGATATATTTATTAATTTTGTGGGACTATGAGGACATATTATTACTTGAGATGTCAAAGGGAAGGTTTTAGCAAGTAAGATGAACATTGAGATAGCAAAAATGCCAATACACGTGGTACAAGTACAGCTGAAATGAAAAATATCCACTATCCCAGAATTTTATCTAAAGGTTTCATCATAAATGATTTTAAGCTCTGAAACAAAAGAGTGCTTTAAATAAGACTGTATGCTAGAAGAAAAAGGACATCACAAGAAAAATATTTATATAACTTGTGATTACATGCTTCTAATGTATTCAGTTCAGCATTTAGCCTATCCTTAAGCATATCTATAGATAAAAATTAATTACTTAGTGTGATACTTTGGTGTCATTCAGAATTCTTATTTGATTTGATTTTCAGTGTTAGGTGGATACACAACTGTGATGGTTATAGCTGACTCTTACAGAAACATCCTTTGTCACATAAAATAGGTACAAGCTGAATGTAAAGCAAATAACAGGCTCACTCCGCCTTGTTCCTTAAAAGGAAATTTAGTCTTTTGAGTCTTACAGTGTTTGATTTTTTTTTTCTTTTTTAGTGGTTTATCATTTCTGTGAGATGTCAGCCCAACCATTCTCCAAATAGTGATCATGGTATCGATAACAGTACAGTACAATGGGAGCAAAGAGAGCAGAAGTTTTATTTGGAGATGGACACTACTGTAAACTGTCTTTTGTTGGTTTAAAGGATTTTCCTTGTTACTCTGCTTACCTTTCCTTGAAGTTTAATATAATAGCAATTCTACAACAAAAGAAAACCCCCCCAAATTCCCTCAAGACGTTTTTAGATGCAATAACCTATGACAGTATATTTGTTGGTTTAACAGAAAAAGGAAAACAAAATTTTGAAGCAATGGAGATGAAGCTTATATACTAAAAAAAAATCTGTCTGTCCATAAATGTGAAAAAGAGTTTTTTTCCAATCCTAGGATTTATTTTCTTTGTAGCAGTATTTGTGATATGTCTCAAGATCCAGAATAAAATCCTTACATTTACTTAATGCTGCTCAGAAGAGAACTGTTTCATTGAAACTGGTGTAAGTTAATGCCTAAGTGCTTTAGGGGATCCAGGCACTATTATCTAGTCTAGATGACTAACCCAAATGCAAGAAACCCTGTATCTTACTACTGCTTTAACTGTCTTGCTCTCAGAAAATGTTCTATTTAGACCTATTTTACTGTGAAAAGTGATGTCCAAAAGTCATCCTGCAGTCAGACATGCACTGGCACAGAGTAGAAACTTCGTGATCTCTCTCTGCTTATTAAACTGCTGAAATATGCAGTGCCATCAGTATTTTGGGACTCAAAAAAACTTTTCAAAATAGTTTTGCTTCTGAAATATTAGGATATTCTTATCTGCTTGGTGCCTTAATGTCAAGAAAATACAAAGGAAGATACTAGTAGATACCTGGTGAAGGTTATTTTATTCATCACTAGGAGTCCTCTGCTAGAAGCATCTCGGTTTCTGGCTGTCAGGTTGTATTAATTTTAGATCTGATTTCACCAAACAGAAGCAGGCGTGAAGTAAGAGGTGTACCAGCTTTGGTTAATGGGTCAGAGCCTTATTGCATGATCACCCCACCCCCTTCATACGGAAGAGCTACCAGTCTCTGGTCCCAGTCCATGGCAAGAAAACAAAGGCTTGAGCAACCTCCTATCTATCTGTCCTGAGGCACAAAATCTTCTCCATGAAGCTATGATTTTCTTCCACTTGGCCCCTTTTATTTTATAATGAAGTAGAATGAGAAGAGTAAAAAACCTTCAATTTACATACTACCTACGATATTGTGGCAAAATTATTCCCTATGAATGGACCCTCTGAAGGTCTCTGAAATGAGTGCTGATTAGGGTCAACTGCATCCTCTACTTGATGGCTTTGGGAAGTTTCTTTCTTCTCAGTCCCCAGTGATAGTTTTCAAAATAATTTTGTTTGTGTAACCTTTAACTGTAGTGTTAAAACGCACCTAAAAATCCTAGACCTTTTGAAAAAATGTGTCTTTATTTATAGGATTGATTTTCTTTAATTTATCAACCCCAAATGGGTACCTCATACAAGTATATTGCTCCAGGCCATGCATAAAACCTACAAGAATAATGAAAAAGCCAGAATCCCTACCATTTTTATGTACACAGACTTGGGGTCTGGCACTTGCTCATTTGCACCTGTCTGAAGGCAGACAGGTTTTTGGATCAGATAAAATGAATAACCTGGCTGTTGTACTACTGTATCGGGCAGCAGGCGCAGCAGCTCCAAATTCTGCTGTTTGCCAGCTAGGACCTCCTTATAGATAAGTCCTGACTGCAGAGCTACAGGTTAAGGGTTAAATATGTCAGTTCTGTGGAGATGGACTCTGTTTTGAGGAAAAGGAGAAGTAGAATTAGTCCTGAATACTTCTTCTTCAGCATATACAGTTCATAGAGAGTAAATGCTCTGTGTTATAGCTATAGATAGGGTGGGATTTGAGGCATGTCACAGTGTAGAGCCAGGAGCAGCTGCTGTCGTTTTTAGTGGCAATTCCAGAGCAAACTAAATTCGAAAACCCTTATGGTAAGGGCGTCTTTATGAATTTCATCCTTATGAAATTATGGGCTACATAGATAAGACAATGGGTGAAAGGATTGTGTATGAAAAGCATGAACTGAATAAAGTAAGTATCTCATAAGTGCAATATGCATAAATAATATAATATAGATTATATAATTATAAATATATATATAATGGAACATATAAACAAAAATTGTGCTTTGCCTAAAGCATGTGGGAAATTGGCGGTAGAGCTACAAACCATACAACACCTCATGTGTTAGGCGGGAGATCATTCTTCTGTAACTGCAGCAAAAAGCTGAAGTAAGGTTTATTCCTATATTAACTTCCATTTTTCAGGCAGCATTGCCCTTCTAAAGATATCCCTTCAAAAGATGGACCTTTTAAGAATGTCTGCGGATCTGGACTCCCTCAGATTAACTGGGGGCACACATTTCAAAGGGAATTGGTGTTTATGGGGAATTCTCTGCCAGCCGCCCAGATCTCAGCTGCAGAAGTAAAGGATAAGTAGTAAAGGAGTTTAAATTTCCTCAAGCTGCCTTCTGTTGTGCTTCAGCTTTGATCTGCCAGGATTACCTCGCGAGGTGGGAAAAGTAGTTAATTTTCCACTTTCACTTGACACTTCCCCTTTCTCGAGGGGCTGCTGAGTTAGTGCCCACTACCTACTAGGTGAGCTGAATGCAATACCAGAACTTGCACTTTCTTGGCATTGGCCGCCTTCACAGGCTGTCAGATATGGGAGGCATTTGATGATTTTAACTGGTTTCAGTGTAGCTGCTAGCCAACTACCACCACCGAGGTGGACTTTCTACTCTGATCACCCCATGAGGCCGTTGTCTTTTCCCATGTTTTCTCTGTGGTCCCACAGAGCCTTAATCCTCAGGGAACACCCTTTAAATATTCTTAGAATTATTTCTTTATCATTCTCCAGCTCTAGATTAAAACCTTTCTTTGTGATGATGTTTACAAAAAGACTTGACTGTGCTTAGGTGACTTCTTCTATGCTTATAAAGTTAGATATATTGTCTTACTGTGTTCTTTTATTCCCTCATCTTTTGTCTTTGCAGTTATATTTAGGCTTTTTGTTTTATTATTAATCAGACACCATCCTTTTGTTCCGCTCTTGTAGCACCTCAAATAATGGATTCTCGGCCATGGCCAAGGCTCCCAGCTTCTTCAGTAGTACAAATATTTGACAACAGAGTACAGTGTGTATTTGTTTTTAAACAACCATCACATGGAAGCTCTCATGTCCTTGCACTGTTGTCAGCTGTTGCAAAGGACAGAATAGCAGATGGTAGAATGGACTAGAAAAAATTACTAACAGTGACTTGAGCTCTACTTCTGCACTAGGGGTAAGGGAAAGTAATGCTGTCCCCGCCTCCAGGCTCCATCTTCTCGCAAACTTTTTGCACTGGCATCCTGGTTGCGTGCACCCTGGGCAGCAGTGGAGGCTGGTTCCAGCGCTGAGGCTGGCCGACCAGCCTGCCTGGCAGAGCCTGTCCTGGAAGGAGAGGGGTGGTGGTGGAGTGTGATGGCCGGGGTGCACGTCACCTGGTGGCTTCTCACTCTCCGAGGTGCCTTGCTGTAAGATATACTCCTTAACTGCAGTGCACTGTGACAGCCTTTCAGGTACCATATTGTCTATCATGTATCTATAGCCCATCATATAGCTCAGATGTATAATGCAGACTGCCCCACACAGCGAAAACAATCAAACCTGAGGTATCCTTTTTGTTTCCTCTGTGGCAGGAAGCAGAGGAGTCCTCTGTCATGTAAACACTGAGGCAAGCCACTTGGATGGTCACAACCGTCCTTGAACTGATATAAGTATTAGTGGTAAACTCCAGGAGTTTCAATATAACTTAGCTCTCATGAGTTCAGATCAGGGACAATTTTAAATCAGGTATGCAAAAAGCCAAATACATCTTCTTCACTGGAACCATGTCATGTTATAAAGGACCAGTCAGGCCTGCCACCACGGCCCTGGGGTAAGTTTCTTCTGGCTTTCTCGACTCTGCTCCCAAGACACAAAGGGCAGATAAAATAACATCATGGCAATTTCTAACAAATGCTGTGAGTCAGTTCCTGTTAATGATGAGACCCCTGTGAGTCAGATAATTAGCACTGATTTCCATTTCCATTGCTCTTGCTGTTGTTGGTTTTAGTTTTGTTTTGTTTTTAAGAAAGGGGAATATTTTCATTTTACAACTGTTTTTTTAAGCTGCTTTCCTAAGAAAATAGATCTTTCATATGGTGATGATCTCTGATTGACCAGCCTTCTTTCCTTTCTCAGGAACTTTTGTGCCCATCAACAAGAACTGGTAGAAAGGTTTCAAAGTTGCTAAATCTCTGCAACCTTCCTAAAAATAGCTGGCTGGATAGTAAAAAAGGCACTGTTAGTGCTGTGGTGAGAGAGGTGCCACAAAGGCAACTCACTCAGTCACCAGAGAATCCACACCTCTAGATGGCAGGAAGAGCTTCAGAGTTTGAGTGTTAGTAGACCTCAAACAGAGACACATCTATTAGAAACTAAAAATAATCTTCATCATTGCTACCAGGAAAACTGATTTTTAATTGTATAAAAGCTATCCTGTAGAAGAAGTGTCTGGATCTTGCTCTGTAGATTCATCTGCTCCCCTATCCCCATACACATTAAGATTTAAGGCACTCATCAGTGGGAAATATGTACAATCTCCCACAGGACTGCAGTCTCTCCTTCAGCACTAACATATTAAAACTAGACTTCTTAAACATTCATATTAATTAGTCTGTAAGGAACCATTATCAAAATACGGTGTGAATACATAATTATAAGGGTGTGTTGTCTGGCAGGAAAATGAGGGTCTGATCCTGCCTCCTCTAAAGTAAATGGCAGCTCCACCATGAATTTTTGTACCAGCAATACTGAGCCCTAAGGCAGCAGAAATGGGAGACAATTTTCCCCTTCCTGCCTCACTGGAAATACTGTCCCACCCTTGCTGAGAAAGCACTTCTCCCCTCCTGGGAGAGGAGACAGCAAGAAGAGCGTTTGGCGGCTATTATCAATATTCATGTACAGCTGCAATTCACAGCCCTGGTTCCCTGCTGAAATGTGCCATTAGCTTCAGCGGGGCTCGACCCGCGGGGAGTGGGACAGAGCCCTGTGAGCGGCAGCCAGGCACGCCCGGCCGTCCCCTAGGTCCATCTTCTGTCCTGCTCCAGGAGAGGACAGCCTGGTTCTTCTCCAGTGCCAGGCCTGCCTTTATCACCCGGTCCTAGGGCTTGTGAGAAGGGGCAGCAAACCGCCCCGCGTGTGATAATGCTGCGTCATAGACTGGAGGCTTCAGACAGTCGCAGAAGTTCACATTCTGCCATTTCACTGGGATTAGAATTAGGCAAAACCTTTGCCTGCCCCACACAGATGCAGTTCCAGAGCCTACAAGATACAGCAAGCTATGTGTTAATTTTCAAATATCAAGCCTACAGTTCATCTCAGATTAGGATCTCTTTTATTGTTGTTGTTTTGTTTGTTTTTGCCTTAAATAAAAAAATAGCATCGTCTAGGAAATGCAGAACGGGACTGGAAAGCTGGAAAAAGATCTTAGATCTTGTTTTTCTACCACTGATTTGTTTGCAGCCTTGGGAGAACATGAGGATATTATTTCTCCAGCCCCACTGTCTTGTTTATAATTTGGTAGAAGAGCTTTCCCTGCTGTTTCCCATCCCCAAGCTTCCCTTCTTCTTGGCTTAGCCATATGCAAAAGCAGTGTTTTTTTCTAGCACTAGAACATTTCCCCTCTCTTAGCCAGCATTTCTTTCTCTCCTGCAGTTCCTGACTCTCCCATTCACCCCAGCAAAGTTGCACTGCATTGGGAAGAGCAGGAGTAGAATATGGGTTTGTTCCCAGCTGCCACCTCACTGCCCTCCCCACCTGAGTGCTGGGGGGGCCACTGTCCTGAGAGACAGTCCTCAGCGTGTCCCAACGTCTGGGTGCTCCAGCACCCAACATAGCTGCCATGCTGTTTTAGAGAATGATGCTCTGACAAGACATCTGCAAAGGGATTATGTTTCACTTATGCTCTGTGCTGGTATAACTGGACAGGCGTGCTTAAAAACACCCTCACGAGATTTTCAGTCTTGAGGCTTTACTGACTGTTATTGCAAGACGGGCACTTGGAGATGGAAATCTCTTCATTTTGCACATAACCTTGACAGTGGCAATATGGACCTCCCTTTAGTGGCTTGCTGTAACAAGTTCCCACCTCAGTCAAAACCAATGACCCTGGTGGTGGTTGGACACAAACGGCTGGATTCAAATGCCTACTTTATTTTTACCAAACAACCACTGCATATCAGTAATGGTGAAGGTCAGTTATTGTTTTGAGAAAACTGGATGTATAACAGAGTTTTCAAAAGGGCAAGCATTCAATGGGATTTTCTCCATATACAAAATGGAGAATTTCACAAGTCCCTTCTAGGTGCCTGTTATCTTTCTTGCATCTAGTTATCTCTCAAAATCTGGCCTTCAGTCACCAATCACTTGAACTGAACTGTTGTTTGTGAGCAACTGGAGAGGAAGAGAGAACCTATATCAAAGTAGCAGCCTTTTAACACTCAAATATCATCCTTTCTTATTAGAATTTCCCCTCCTTGAACATTATTTTGGCTTTTAGGAGGACAAGATATTAAAATACATCAGGAGATGAGAGAAAAGATTATTCTCATCCTCTGTCTAAACCATTATATATCCTTGGGATTTTAGAAGTGTCCTGAGACTTCCAGTGCCAAAAGCTCGAGTTTGGTTGAGAGATTCTTAGCCAGAAACAAATTCCCAAACCTTGGATATTTTCACCAACTTTCACCTCTTTTTAAGCAATACTCTTTCTCTAAAATTAAACAGCTAACAATCCCTGCAAAATGAACATGTGCTAATTGGACGTAGTGAAGTCGGGACTGCATGTCAGTGATGTGCTCAATAAAGTACTTTAACCTGGGACCTTTAGCACATAATTAGACTACGGCAGTGATTGTTTAACTAGGAAACGCCATGAAAACGGCAAGTAAAGCAGGCTACTATACTGCCTGTACCTAGCCACTAGAGAGAGACATTATCCCATGTAGTAAACTGAAATGTTTCACTTGCGAATGTCCAGGGACCTGTCCTCAGATCATCTGGAGCAGATCATAGAATTGACTCACTGACTAAACCTGGGGGAGCTGTGGCTGTGAGCACGTCACACGCTGCGTGTACAAGGAAGACATTCCGAAACGCTGTAGGGATGACATGGTGATGGTGTTAAATTTACGTTTATATATTTTCAATCAAATCAGTGCATCTTCAGTCTGACAAGGGAAGAAGCAACTGTTGTTCTTCGACGGAGCAGGGCAGATGTTACTGAAGCCCGTGCAGCTAGCTTCTTGCAGCGTGATGCTCGGGCATACACAGACTTCTTGGGTTTTACAGACAGGCCAAGAGCCAGATCTTACAAAACATGTGCTGAGCTGCACAAACCTATAAATTTTTGTACATGTTGTTGCAGAACCTTCAGCACCGGAGGTCCTCTATGGTGTCTGGTGAAAATAAGTAATGCTGGCCTTGTTTTGACCAGGCTTGTTATAGCCCCCGTTTTCTGTGAAGTGCTCCTTTACAGATGTTACCTGCCCCCTTTCAGGTGTAAGCGGGGCGGTTGGCGACTGCCTGAGCACAGCACCCTTTGCACTTGTAGACCTGCTTTTTCAGCTTTTCAGTGCTGATACAAGCCCTGTGTGACCAGCAAATTTGTAACCCGAGTGTGAGAGTGCAAGCATGCGCTGAGCTGTCGGTGGCGATCTTGGAGGCTGTACTGGTGTCTGAACTAGGCTACCCAGTCCTAAGACTAACAGGTGCTCATCCGATCAGAAAGGAGAACTGGGCAGACTAGAAACTGTCATGAATTGATAGCGGAAACGTCCATAAAACTAACACTACATTCAGGCTGATAAATGTGTGGTGCGGGCTTGGATAATGCCCGGAGGTCAAAAGCTGCACTTCTATTTGTAAAGCCTGCCAAAACATTCAAGCTTCCAAGCACAGGAAAATCTAGTTAAAGTAACAGTGGTGGGAAACTTAAGAAGACTGATCGTGCTGAAAATGCATCTGGATACAAAAACGGCTTGTCCTGTGAATAAGCAGGATAGTGCCTTGTGCATGAGTGGGGCTGGGTATTTAACCTCGGTGATTTTCTGCAGGCAGGTGCCAGCTTTGAGTCCCAGAAGGAATTCCTTGAGAGGGGAGTCAGCACTGCCTCGCTGTTTTGATCTTTCGCAGAGTGCTGAGAAGGTATCTGCCATTAGGATCAAGTGGTCATTTCCTACATGATTAGTTTTCTTTTAATGCAGGCAACGAATGACACTACCACAGCATTAGTTCTTGTGTGTGCTGTTTAAGTTATTTAGGAAGTCATACAGTTCTCCTTTTCGCTAACACATAAACACTAGATAACAACCATTTGATTTATGACTTCTAATTAATTATTTTATATTGGTTCTTTAAATTCAAGTTAGATTTTATGTTAAGATCTTTGTTTGCACCTGCACTTACTCTCAATTTCTCAAAATAGAGCAGAGGCTCATATGTGAAAATCCCACAAAATTTCACAGGCTGCTTTGAAATTCTCAGTAGTAGCACTTTAATGCTCTGAAGGTACAGGTTCAGCTGTATGCAAACATGCAAAGAGAAGTCCCAGCCCTGGGTTTCCACTAGGACTTGACTAGGTGCATGTTGAAAGTGAGCATTCATTTTTTGTCTTGCAAATTAGCAAGCACTCATCTGAGGGGAGTCCTCAATCATTATGCAAATAATAAATGGGTAAAATCCCCCGTTCTCTTCTTTTTATATAACAGCACACCCTTTAGCGCATCCTCAGAATTAATCAGTCTTAAGGATTGATTACTGTAAGGCACCGCAATCTGCTGTGACATTAAAACATTAAAATGAAACCTCTTAAAACCCCCTTTTTAAAAAGCTGACCAAATGGGGGTTGCAGGCAGGGGTATTTCCTGGCCAGCTGTGTTGATTCCGAGAAGCTTTTCTAGAATCTGGCATGACACTTTCTAGCATCTTACGACTGTTTCACACTTCTACTTTTACAACATTTTCTGAATTCTGGAAAATTACCCGTAAACGTGAATGTTCAAATGAAAAAAAGTGTGTAGTCCATACTCATGTATCATGAGATGGTGCAAACAGCACTTGAAAAGTCTGTAAATCAGTAAAGAGTTTTGATATTATACAGAGTGAATAATACAGAATTATATATACACAACTACCATCTTGACGGCTAATATTAATCTCCTAAAGTGAGAAAACAATTTTTAAAAAAATAAAGGAAAATACTACCTTCAGTTTCCATGAGAAGAAAAAAAAATGTGCAAGACAGGTTCACAGAAAGGAGAATTGTTTTCTGCTTCTCCTCATCTTTCCAAAAATGGACAAGGACAGGTCTCTCTGCTCCTCCTATCTAACCAGCTGTCCAGCTCCAGGGCAACATAGCGTATTGCTATTTGCATTTGAAATATGGATTTATGATCCCAAATAAAATTCAGCAAGTCCGTACTGCTGTACAAAGGGAACAGGTGGAGGTTCAAGAACTTTCTGGAGACTTGAGCTCAGCTGTAAGGGGGCTTCAGTTTTCTCCTGAAAGAAACTTGCTGTAACAAACTTGTGGCATTCCCTGCCTAGCATCTAAATCTAAATTTGAGTTGTACATAGGCACAACACAATTAACCTGACTTTGCAGAGAGTGGTTTATTAAAGCTTTTCATTCACAATTATCATTTTGCCTAATAAAAAAAAAAATATTTTTTTGTGCTCTCACTCAAATACAAATTACCTCTTTTGGCAATTCAGAGATCTTTCTGTACTGTGTCTATAAAGTTACTGCCTGTTTTCATTTAGGTATGGAGGTGCCATAGTGTTGAAAGAGGGGCTATCTTTGCAATACAAGCATTCCTGACCAGGACAATGAGCACACAACTAAGATAATGTTGCTTAGTGTACCCGGGCCAATTTTGATCTGCCTGCAAAGGTGGGGACTCTGGGAACCCGGGTGGCCAGTGCTGTGTGCTTACACACTCGTGCTGTGTATATATACTTAATAACTTTCCTCTGCTTCTGAGTATACACTTCACCTTTGAGGAACTCCGAGGTTAAGTATTTTCACTAGTTTGAAGATGGGGAAACTGAGATGGGAGAAAGCCAATGGCTTGTGTAAGGACAGAAGTTCTGTCTAGCTCAGGGCTGTGAGGCTCATAGTTCTGTGTTCACGCCGTGCAACCACAGCACTGTGCAACAATAACATGTTTCAGTTCATTCCCATTTTTGGAGGAAAATGAGGCCATTCAAGTAACTAAATAAGCCCCTTCCCTGGAATGGGAATGAATCCCATGAAACGTGCCATAAGAAATAAAGGTAGGCTAAGTTTGGATCTGCTGTCATTTTTTCTTCTTTTTCTCTGTTAATTACTTTGTTTCAGCATCCACGCTCTAAAGGACTTTGTAACTGAAGTGGCTGTTTATTAAAAGGAAACTTCTTAGGGTGGCTCAGCTTAATTGTGTTCTCGTTGGAGTGAAACAGGATGCTTGGCCCAAACCTTATTTCCTTCATTTCACTCTGTTCTATTACAAGCACTTTCCTGCATCCTGCAGTAAAATATCGGTGACGCCGCATCTTTTTCAGCACGGGGCATTTGAAGGGGTGCATGATGGTGGAAATTTTCATTTATCAATCGCAGAGGCAATGGGGATGCCCGTGTCTCACCGTGGGCAATTCCTTAGAGCCACTTCTCCACTTTTCCCTTTTTCCACTAGAGGGGGTTACATGTTCTGGTTCAGAGCCCTACAGCAGCCCGGGATAACATGGACCTGCCTCTTGTCCTCCTGTATTTTTAACCAGTACAGTTAACTCATAAATACAATAATGAGCTGACAGTATTAGGACTTGAGGCCTTAATAACCATTACAAAAATCATTAATTACCAGGAAATTAGAGAGGTGTCAGTTAAGTGCTTAAATTTGCAATCTTCTGTCCACAAACAAGAAATCCAAACGTTTGCCTGAATCATAGCTAACTTTCCACACATTGGTTATAAGCTCTATCTTGTTTATTTCTGCATATATTACTCTCAGTGAATGATTAGATTTGTCACCCATGACCCAGTATGCTGTTTGCAATTATTTCTTATATTAAATTAATCACTACATATTTACTTTGAGAAATTATGTCTGATATATCGATGCACGCGTGTGTGTAAGTGTGTGTGAGCACATGAACTTTCCCGATTGCCTTTCCTCTTGTATGGCAAATTAGAAAGAACAGGCATTAAAGCTGGCAGAGTTATACTGATGGGGAAACTAGCACAGAGGGAGAGGGAAAATTGCTATACAAACTTTTCCTTATTTTGTTTTTTAAGTATTTCCACTTATTTCCTGAATTCTAAGGATATGGACAGTCTAATCTTCATTAGCAGATACGTGAAAACTTGTGGCTCTAAGTTTGAAGGCTGCTGGTGTGGACGGCGCTCAGCCTCGCTTTTTCCACCTCCCACGTCTTGTGGTTGCGCCTGGGTGGGGTGATCTGCATACATATGGACTCTCACCATATCTTTGGCACTTTGTGTAGCAGTAATACTACCCAGATAACTATTTTGCAGAATCAGATCCTTTCTGAATTACTTACTGGGTGAAAGTAATTCACGTGGCTTGTGACTTTTTCCTGGATAATGTAAAGTCTCTGCTTTATACAATGATAATTAATTTGTAGTAGCTTGTTTTCTAGGAAAACTAAAGCTCATGCTATGTATAGAAAGAAGATTTCCATCAGTTTGGGCTCCTGTATTATTTTTTTTTTTAATAAAAAGCTTTCTATCTCTCTTTAGTTTCCATCTAATCTTTCAGATTTTTCATTCTTTCAGATTTCTGTTCGGTATTGTGTTTTATTTTTCATTGCAATGCTTTATCTGTCTTCTCTGAACATAGTTTCTTCTCAGCAGAATTCACCCTCAACAACTTCCAAGTCTGATCTGAATTTACAGATCCATTGTGTTTGAGTGGGTTCAAAATGAGACAGAAATATTCACTTTTAATCTGTTATATTTCTGAGGTGCTAATTACTTTGCCACCTCTCATTCGGCACCCAGTTCAAACTGGCAACCCGAATGCTACGAGAAAGTCTTTTAATGATCTTTTAAAAAAATGACAAGGAGTAGTTTACTTCTGCAACAAGCAACTTGTTTCAGTAATGGAATCTCTGGGACCCAGACAGTTGTGATAATATGGATTTCAAATCATAAATACTTCAGCTTGAAAAGAAACCAGAATTATACCTATTAAAACCCAAGGTTTAAACAACCTTGTAGGTTTCATTACTTTTGTCTGTAAACACATGGTGTTCTTTATCCACATACAAAAGGTGGACTGGAGCCTCCAGTACACATACATACAAAGTCCTTAGTTGACTTTTTGACTTTGTTCCTCGCTTAACTAATACTAATAATGAATTCAGGGACACTGGGTTTTACATCACCTCAGCAGATGATCTTCTCGGTTACACCTTGTTGCAAAGCAGCAAGGCAGAGACGGGAGGGAAGCGCTATTGCTTTGAGAGAAATGGCCTCGTACCTTCACGGAGCAAGTATGTGCGTGAACCCTTATTGACACACAAACGAACTGTGTTTTTTGAAGTATTACATTGTTTTGTCTTCTGGGCTGCTTGGAGTTCTTCCAAGCGTAACTAACAAAGGCTTGAAGAAAGGACTCAAAACATCATGGGGGAAAAAAAAAGAAAAATATCTTTGCTGAGGACTAGAATGGTTTTTTGGTCTGTTGCCCGGTGCGCAGGGGAGGGTGCCCGGAGCTCGGGCAGCAGCAGGGAACCCGGGGCAGGTACCAGCTTTGGGGGGAGGCCGAGCGGGGTGCGGCGGAGCAACAGGTTTGGGGGGGGGGGGCAACCCTCCTGGGAAATGCTTCTGTGTGCATCAGCCCAGACGTTCTCTTAGGCTCTTTCTTAGCTGCCTGCTTGCCTCTCTCCCCTCTGCCCCCAACCAAAAATACATTTCATCACAAATGAAAGAACCATTGGTCCAGTTAGACATTAAAACTGTATGGATTACAAGCAGGCAGATAGATGAACTGAGTATAAATTATTTTCTCTCTTTATACAAGTAGAAGAACCTCTAGTAGTAAACTAGCTTGCCCTCAGAAATAAATCAAACAGAAGAACCCTGAAAGCCATAAAGCCATAGACAGGTTTGCTATTCAATTCAAATATTCAACTCAAATTCTGTAAGACTTTGTTTTCTCTTTTGGACTTAACAGAGGCTGGTACTGGCAGTTTTGATAGTAGGTTTCATTGCATGAACTGCAATATCCAGCATCTGCTTGCACATGGAAATAATTTCACAGAAAATTATTTTACTGGTACCCAAACTTAAAGCCCCATAGCTTCATTCATATATAGTAATTTCAGTTGGTTTTGTCAAAAAAGGTATGCTAACAGTAAAGCAAAATATCACATGACTATGGGTGTACTTACTTTGTAACCCTGAAACTTATGGATCTCTCATTAAAAAAGAAATCTCAAACCAAATAGCTTAACTTTGGCCCTCAGTCTCCAGTACAAGCATTTGGCCTATGGATTATGATTACAGTGGGTACAATTCACTTACGTACTGTGTCAGTGGAAGACACCATCTATGCTGGCCAGAAGCCTCCCAGTTGCAGAAAGCGTGCGGGATGAGTTATTAGATGCAGAAGTGCGTGGAAACACCAGCTGTCACCCTGCCAGGTAGCCCCAATGCTAGCTGAGGAAATGCAGCTCTTAAAAATGCCCACAGAACCTTCCTACAGGAGCATCGCTGGGTAACTCCTCTCCTTCTAGGATTAAAAATACCAGTGGCCAGCAGTATACCTGAGGAAGGCCCAGTTAGTGCCTTTTA
This sequence comes from Tyto alba, assembly GCF_018691265.1. NCBI lineage: Eukaryota > Metazoa > Chordata > Aves > Strigiformes > Tytonidae > Tyto > Tyto alba. The sequence continues at coordinate 11,805,235 of NW_024881295.1, read as the reverse complement.
GCTGTTGTGCCTCTGTGATTGCAGATCCCATTGAACACAGCTGCCAAGATGATAATCACTTTCAGCCAGTGACATTTTTCATGAATGCTGCAGTTTGAAAGGAGCATATTTTTTGATCTGCTATCCTTCCCTCCCCTATCTGTCAGAAGTTGGTTATAATCAATTGGCACTCGTACAACATGTCTTCTAACCAGCCAAGGATCTTTAAACTAGCTTCACCTACTTCTGTTCTCATTTTTCAGAGAAAGGATTTTGAAGCCAGAGGAGCTGACATGCCTCACTCCAGGTCACACAGGAATCAGGGATAGAGATGCAGCTGGAAGTGGGCATGAATCCTGTTAGTTACTTTCCTACGCTGGGTTTTCCTCTGTGCTTACCTTAAACATTTTTTCTCCTCCCATTTCTGTCTGTCATCCTTTACTAGAAATTTGCTAATCTCAGGATTATACAAGGGAGCATATTTCCAGTCATAGGATGCTCACATGCTTCACAGACCAGGGTGAACTTGAGCTCTCCGTTGCACACTTGTCGCCTGATACACACGCAGGCACACACACATACACAAGCACTGGCTGGGCATTGATCATCAGGGAACTGATTATGCCAAGAGGGGTGAAGATGTGAGTTTGTGAATTACGATAACAAGCAGGATTGTGCTTACCACCTCTGTGGAATAAATCTGTCCAAAAAAAAAGTCATTCCTTTTTCTACAAAAATAATAATATTCATCTATGTTTATTCTTCTCTGATGAGCTGTGTCACCACAGAAATGGTAATCCTGCCACTTATCAGTAAGCTGCTTTTTAGGAAAGCAGTGGGTGAGGAAGGTAAACAGGTTGTAGAGGAAGGTAACATGAGAGTAGGATGGTGATTAGTTTTCAACGACATTCCATCTATTCAGCAACTAAATAGATTGTAACTCTGAACTAAGGAAGCTGAAATAGGAAAAGATAGCTTTGCCAGCTCCTGAGTGCTTCAAGACATGCTAGTTGTTCCCAAGTAAAACAGTCTATAAACCAAATACAGGTAAAACCTGCTATAAACAAATCTAATTATTTATTTATCCTGAATGTGGTGAGCGTGTCAAAGCCCCGAAAGGCCCGGAGCATCCTAACTGCCTTAAGCAGTGTGCAAGCTCTCTACTTCATGACTGATGCTGTTTGGGGCTGCTGTGAGCCTTCCTTGGTGCCTCTTCCTCTTGTCCCATGCCTGCTGTTGACACTTTCCACTCCCAGCCCCCCACTGCCCCCCATTAAAATTCAGTCTCTGCTTCCTTATGGCTACTAGCTATCTCGCAGTCACTGCTGTTTTTGAAAACCTCTGTACCCAAAAAGGAAATGTAATTAATCAGCTGCTTGAAGGCCTTTACTATTAAAGTATCAGTATGAATCTAAGAAAGAGAAAAGAATATTCCAGATATAAACAGCTGGTGTCTGGGTGAGGAGGACTTCAGCAATAGTACGGTTGGAGACTCCTTGCTGTGAACTCTTGGATTTGCTCTTTGTCTGCAAGCCTGGCTTCTAATCCCTGCTCTGGGTTTACAAATACCAGCCCCACTTCTGGCTTGGAGGATGAATACAATAGAGTTTTATTGTAGAATTTTTTCTGAACAAAAGTCTATCCTAGAGATCTTTTGTTTTTTCCAAACATTTTAGTTTGTTTTGAAGTCAGTTAACTGATACAAAACAAACAAAACCCCCCATGAATTGAGAGCCCCTTAATTGGTCTGATGAGTTCTGTGTGAGGTTTTTTTTTGATATGCCTAATATATGCATTTCCTCAGTTTCCAGAGAGCCTCTCGACTTTTCGTTTTTATCTTGATTTCATCCTTGTGGCCGGATGTCTTCTCTTCTGGCCTTCTTTCCTGCCTTGACCCTTCTGCACAGTGCCCTGCCCTGAAACTGGTGCCAGCAGGTGGTTAAACCTGGGGTGTCCCTGCCCAGAGCTCTGCCCAGGGGCTCGCCCTTCCTCCCCACAAACACCAGGACAGCCCCGTGCGCAGCCACAGCGCGGGCCCTGGCCACTTCACCTACAGCAGGAGATGACACACCACCAGGTGTTTCAGTTACGTGGTCAGAAAAGAAAATAAGCCCATTTAAACCATTCCGAAACAAAAGTTATCTTTTTTACTAGTGAAATTTCAAGTTTACCAATAACAGTTGTTCACGTAAACAGCTTCAGAAATAGATCATTGGTTTACTCATCTCTTCATTTTGTCTGGAGGGAAGTAGTTCTGTGGGAATCAAAAAAGATAAAAAAAGACTTTCTTGAATGACCTTCATTTTTTGGCAAAAGATTTGCAATCAAGTCTTATGTGTCAGAATGACTAAGAGTGAATGGATGGTGGGACACATGTTCTTCTTGAAAGCTTTTATGTGCTGCAACGTGAACTGGGGAAGCCGGATCACCAGTCATATGGCATATGTTTAAAAATACTGTTGAAATGAAATTCTTTTAAAGAATAGTATACAAACCAGTAGCATAAGAGGTATTTTGTGACTGTATGCACATATATTTTCTTCGTGTTTTTTTCTGGTGACTGAAACTGAGCTCCAGAGAAGCTATTTAGGGACACATATAAGTGCCATTGACTTTCAGTCAGATAGCAGGTATGTAGTTGCTTTTCAATAGTTCCATCAGTTATGTGACAGTTAGGATCAATGTATTTAACATGTGCACTGAAAGTTTTGCTTTTCTGCAGAGAGAGGGCTTTGGATTTTTTGGATGCTGAAATTAGCATGTTGAAATGTTTTAGGAATATCTGAGCCTTTGACTTGATTAGCTGTGATCTGATTCTCAATGAGGTTCAGCATATGAAACCTCTGACAGATTTAGACAGTTTTGTGTGTTTATATACTTTTGGTACTTCATGTTGCTGGTAGCAGGCACTTCCTATAGCTAGATGATATTTGCATATTGTACATAATTATTGTTTATGTAATATTATGTTACATTTATGACTTAAATGGATCATTATATAAAGTTGTAAAGTTCCACAAAATAGCTCTGCAGTGTAAAATACCATGATGTAAATTATGGCATACTTATTATGTGTTTCTTATATTGTGGACTATTTTCTTGTACCACAGAAGCATTTGAAAATAGTGAGAAAGTAATGTGTTTGGGTTTGTTGTTTTGTTTTGATTTGTTTTGTTTTTTCCCCTCATGCTATTATTTATCATTCCTAATGCCATGTCTTACATCCTGTTTCACAACAAGAGTCAGATACTCTTGTTCAAGTGTTAAGGAAGTCTGAACAATTTGATCACAAATGAGGACAGTTCTGATTAGACACACTAAGAAAATAAAAGACAAAACCCAGTCTCCTCTCCTGGATGCAACCTGACTGCCGGAGTAGTTCCCACAGTATTACACAGATAGCTAGGTTCATTTTGGAGCATCCAGCTGTGAGGTGACACACTTAATGCACCAGTGATCTGATCCAGTATAGAAAATCTTTGGGGCCTGATTCTCCAGTGCCTCTCACCTTGTGCAGTCATTTGTAGTGAACAGCCTGAATGCCTACACACTGTAACAGCAGAATATAAAATATTTTGCACTGCTTATCCTTCACTGCTTACCTGTAACCACACAAGCAGGTGTGTGAGGTGAAATGGGCTTTAAATTCCTAAAATAATTTTATTTGTATGAAATTGTAAGACTATTTGTTTTCTTTAAACATTAAATATAAAGATGTATGTGCCTTATAGACAGTGATCTTATAAGCATTACTATAGGATACTTGCAGAGCAACAGAATGTGCACACATTTAAAAATGTGCACGTCTAATACTCAAAACACAGACTAGGACGAGTGCTAAACCTGAGCCTGTCTTCAGAAATTCAGATGTCGCTAGTTGGCTTAAAGTGTTGTTTTCCTGACCTAGCAATCATTTCAGAAAAGGAGTTCCAATGCCAATTTTAAATCAGTGATTGCCCTGTTACAAATACAAACGACATCTCATTGCATTGCAACCTCCTCTCCTCTTTGTTTTTATGATAGTAATTTAGTGAGGTTAGGAGCTGTGTTACTCCACAAAAGATGGTAGTGCAAGAAAACAGCTTTATGTGAAAAATCTTGTCGCAAAAACTGTACAGGCTTATGATTTTTCAAACAAAGATCACAAATTAACAAAACGAACTTTCTTGTAAGGAACAGTATCTTTGGCCAGGGACTTGGCCACTTCTTTACTTAATTTTTGTTTGGTTTTGATATGTTTGTTTGCTTTTCTTGAGGGTATTATTTACTGCGTACATACTGGATGATAAACCTACAGCAACTGTGCTAAATTTTAAACAGGGTCACACCATTTTTTTCAGATTTATTTTAATATTAAATACCATACCTCAATATATATATATATAAAAAAAATACTCTATCTTGTGGCACAATAGTTGATTATATTCAAAATTAGAGGCTTTTGGCAATGATGGGAAGTTGAGTCATTTTTTCTGTCCTTTTACAGCATTTTTTTCTTTTGTTTTCATTTAAGGAGCACTGTAGAGATACTAATCTTAATAAAACAGTATATACAAATCCCTGTTCCTGTGCTACTGATAAGACACTAAGTGCTCAGTCCTGCTAGAACTTACTCACAGGAACTGGCCTCTATTTTCAGAAGTCACAGATGATTTTGATTACCTCCCTTTTTCAGTCAATAGCCAATTTCAGAAAATGGGGCTAGATTTAAAAAGCAAGACACCTGCTTTTGGAAAACTCTGTGCCACCTGAGGCACCACAATTTCTTCAACTCGTAGAGTGCCCAAAACTCCTCATCTCTTTGAATACTTCATATTGCAGTCCTTGCTTGAATTTAATGTGCACGCTGTGCACAACGCTGCACCATGCTGGCACACCTGGATTACTTGGGGGTCTGGAAGTACCACACTTGCACTCTCCTAATGGTCTGCCCTGACTAATTAGTCCTATGCCACCCCCACTGAGCCATGCAAGACACATTCCTCGCTGTCTCCATACCTAAGTAAGCATCACCACATGGTTTCTCATCCTGCAAGTGCTTCTTCCACCTCCGGTGGAGGCTCCATAGAAAACACTATTAATTAACCTGGTGGTGGGGTAAACAGCCAAGAAAGAAAGGGGACAGCCAGAATATATGCGTGAGACAGCCGGCTGCAATCCTTGACTGGTTCTCTGGCTTTTGGTAGGCACGTAAGTGAAGCTAGGGTTTGGCCCTCTCTCAGCCTTGGGCCAGCTTAATCCTCTCCTTCTGTGTCATGGCACAGAAACTATGGTCTTGGGATGCTGTCACTTGATCAGGTATTCTGGTATCAATAAAGGTACATTCTTCTATTAGGGTGTTGTTGGGGGAGACATAAAATGTTTTCATGGCCTTCGTAGCACCGTGGAGTCACAGGTAGGCTAAAAAGTTGGATTTGGAAACGGAATATGTGAGAATATACATGGTTATTAATCTGCTGGAAATTATATGGAAAATTTTAGATAATATTCAGTGTGGACTAAGGCTGAAATTAAAAAGAAATCTGGAACTTTTCAATTGGACTTGTGCCTAGGAAAGGAGCAAACCTAAATGAAGTGTTGTGGGGTTTAAGTCCTCCTCCTTTTTCGTGGGGAAGGGTTGACGGGTGGGCTTCAGATGTGAGCTCCTTGTAAAAGAGAGATTAGGGAGGATCTGCCCTAAATTGTAGCTTTGTAATCCCTGCACTGGGCCCACTTAACTGCTTGACATGTGAAAATATTGTGTTAATGAAGTTCCAGCCTGCTTCTTAAATCCATCCTTGTGACTGTCTTTATTCATCTGTGTGTCCTGATAGATTATGCTTATTTTTATATATGTGAGTAATCTCATTGAAATCTAAGAGTTACTAATGGTAGCATGATAGATGAGTCTTGCTTGGGCCTTTAATCCTTTATTGAAACTGAAAGCTGTTTACAGATTCTTGTAATATTTAATTTTTCTCAGCATGGACAACTAAATGCAAGTATCTTAACTTTTTCAGCTGGCTTCCTTTTCTTTTTATTGTTCGGTATGCCTGCAATAGTTTAAATTACAGAACACCTAATCAACACTTAATTCAATCAACATTTCCTGGGGTTTTTTTTGGACTTTGTACCCACCTTCTACTAAAAATAAATATATTCCTTTTTTAGTTAATAGGACCTAAATGTGGGATCCAAACTGCATTTAAGACCATCAGTTACTCTGTTGAAACACGACTCTGTCATTTAGTTTGAGGAACCAGCTAACAAGAAACTGGATAGAGAGCCCTATTCAGGGACACAACAGCAGCATGTTTTATGTTCCCTAGGAAGTTATTTGGATGTCTTTTTGAAATATCATGGCTGGGATTCTCTATTGCCTCTGGGCGAAAGGAGACAGGACCTATGTAGAAGCAGATTGCTTCAATTTAAGTAACAGAGGCTTTTCCTGCTAACAGAAATCAGTGCAAGTATCACCCTGATTTTATTATGGAGAAGCAGATAAGCCATGCTGAATGTAAAAGACAAGAGCGATACTTTGACTGATGAGGACCACATAAGGGTGTTCTTGTGCTGATGCACTCTGATACGAAAACAGATGTTTGTAAGTTCCTAAGTGGTTTCTTCATTTTGATATGGCTCTAAGGTTATCACAGTACCTCAATAATTGGATTACTTTGGCACAAAGATAATGTTGTTTCGTAGGACTCAGGCTTTGTTCTTCAACGCTGTCATTTAAACCTCTGAAAGGTAGTAAAAAACCATTTCCATATGAGAAAGGTAGCATTTTACACCAGCTCTTGTGAAAAGGAGCGTGCCGAGACTCAATGTAGTAGAAAACTGGAGCGCTCTGATTTTTCTAAGGAGATGAGGTAAGGTGGCACACGCAGCAGCTCGTGAACAGTGGTAGTGAGTGGATGAAGCCAGGGAGAACTGAAAACGGCTCAGCTCTGCACAAGCAGAGGGACCCACCTGTGTGTTTTTCCCTCGTGGAGCCATGCCTAAAAATGTAATTCTTGAACTTAGAGGTAGAGGGGTGGGGGAAATTTAGTGCAAGTGGACCTGTGTATAAACCACCTTCACTAAGTATGCTCAGGTTGATTTCTGGGTGCACACTGCTCCCTGAAAAGGTGGGTGATACCTTTCATTTAAACACAGCCGCAATCCACGAATGCTAGAACAGAACCAGGCTCGAGCTACGCTTCCCTGGTGTTGGGAAACTGAAAGTTAGCCAGAGCTTTGCAAATTTCAGATTTAAAATAGGTAGCAATTTTTGCACAGTAGCCTACCTTTTATTGGGTAAGTTGCACTGAAAATTTTCTCTTGTGCTTTCTGTAGTTAATCAGGGTGGAAAAGGGGCTTGAAGCTGTGCTCCCAGCTGTGTCCAGCCCATGTGTACTAACATTCAACATCCTGTGCTCTCAGATATGCAGAGCTAAATAAGGAGAAGTCTTTAGGTTCTACTAAAAAACATTTCGTTGATTGGAAACTCTGAAATGAGTCAATGCAGAAATGGTAACATCTTTCCTTTAAATATAACAACAACATAATAGCAGAACGAATCCTCAGCAGTAAATAGTAAAAATTAAATTATTATAGGCATTCACAATTATTGTTTTAAAAAGTGTTTGGAAATAGGGTGATACAGTCCTTGAGGGATGAAATGTCCTCATTATTTAAGAGAAACACAAATGCAGCTAGTACCAGTCCAATGGGGCTTTTTTTTTATTTTTAAATTCTCTTTTCTGCCGAACACCTTAATCCTGTTGTAGAAGTAGAAAAATACAGCTCCTGGGGAGAGCATAATACAATCTCACACCATTGTGCTTTTGATCTTAAATATAATGCACCCGCATTTGGATTTTTCTCTTTGCTCCAGACTAGTTTTGGACCCAGCCACCCTAATTCCTTTCTTGTGTTGAACTGCAAGGAACTTCATCATGATTGTAAGGAGGAGTTGGCATAAAGCAAGGAGTGAAGGGGGGAAATGGAAAAAAATGAGTGGGAATCGTATCACCAGACAAGAGCTCTGAAAGATGTGAGGAGGGGACACACCCCCCCACCGGCCTAAGGCCAGGAAGCCTGGCTGGAGATTCCCTGGGGCAGAGAGGAGAGAGATGCCCAACATACCTGTTTCTCCAGGCCAGCACGGGGGGCTGCCAGCCGTCAGCAGGGGGTTTGCATGAGCGGGGGTGAGGGGCCCGAGGACTCGGGACTTTGATGACCAGTGTGAGAGCTTGTGCAGAAGCCGGCGGCTGGGGCAGCGTAGGGTGAAACCTTGCCATTCAGCGCGTGGGCACCTTTCCCAGATGTCTGAATTCGAGCCAGATGAGGCAAGTTTGGGTGGGGTTTTTTGGGGGATACAACTGGGCCATGTGCTGCTGACCGTCCGGCCTGCTTGGCTCGCCACAGCCGGGCAGCAAACGGGCCCCGGCGGCCGCGCTGCAGAGCTCGGGAGCCCCGTTCCTCTCCCGCTCTGGGTTTTCCTCCGGGACGAGCAGCTCTGGGGCTGGCCGGGAGGGCTGGAGCTCGCACCCGGGCAGGGCGGCCAGCCTCCTGCCAGGCAGCACTGTGTTAGAGCTGCACGGCTCCCATCCCACCCACGGGACTCCCGTGGGAGTTCCTGCCACAGAGGTAGGGAGGAAGCCAAGAAAGAAACATTCCTCTATCTCTTTTTTTTTTTTTTTTTTTTTCTTTTTCCCATCAGGGTTACCACCCTTTTTCCCCACTCCTACAGAGAGGTCTGGAGTCTCACTGAATCAGCAGTTGTGAATATTATCTGCGCTGTTAATGGTTTGCATCTTTTTGCATCAAAGGGTAAAATCACTTAGGGACACACACACACTGAAAAGATCATATACAGTAACGCATCCAAGCAGGGAAAAAAAATGTTGTAATGCTCATGAATTCCAGATGATGACTTTTTAAATCCCCGAGAAGGCAGTGAAATTGTTTGATTGTTCTTGTTAATTATTGGACTTGTCCCAGTATCAAATATTTGTAGAAGATAAGACTTCCCTCGTGGAGATGAATAATAACCGAACTTGCTCTTCTTTGAACAATTTGGCTCAGGGTGCGGAGCCGCGAGTTTCCCACTCCCGGGCTCCAGCCCCGCGTTGCCGGCGTCCCCGCTTCGCAAACGCACGTGTACGAACCGCTCGATTAAAAATAAAAGACCCCGTCAGTAAACAAGGGAGGGAGAGCCTCTTGCTGGTGGAGCGGGGCTTTGCTCCCCCCTCCCACCCCCCCCACGCCGGTCGCGCCGCTTCTTCCCCTCCGCGCCCCGCCGGCCCACGGGCTCGCTCCCGCGCAGCTGGCTGAAGTACAGGCAGAATAGACGGCAGCTGAGAGGAAAACGCACCCCACACCCCCTCCACACACACCCCCCCCCCCGTACCCCCACCTACGCGCGAAGACCCGGGAGCGGCCGGTCGGGGGGTTCCCGCGGGCTGGCGACGGCCGGGCCGTGGGGCCAGCCCGGGACACGGCTGCGCTCACCCGCGGAGCGGAGGAGGAGGAAGAGGAGGAGGAGGAGGTGGTAACCGCGGGGTCCGGGGCAGAGGCGGGCTGCGGAGCCTGGCGCAACGCTCGCTCCCCGCCTGCGTGGGGGGAGCGGTGACACGGCGGGGGCTCCCCCGGCCCCTCCGCGCCCGGGGACGGGTGTCAGGCCGCCGGGCGGAGCGCGGAGAGCCGCGGCCACCCGGGGCGGGCGGGGAGCCCGCGGGCCACCCGCCGCTGAGGTAACCCCGCCGCTGCGCGCCCCCACTCGCGGGACCCCACTGGCGGCGTGGGGATGAACAGCCGGTGATCGTCCTAAGCCGCCTCGGCTTTTTGAGGGGCGCGGGGCGGCGCCTCCTCGCCGGCCGCCGGGGAGAGCGCGGAAGGGAAAGGCGCGGGGGGAACCCCAAACTTCGGCTTCCCCTTCCACGCGTGGGGGGGTGCGCCCGGCCGGGGGGGGGGTGTGTGTCCCGGAAACGAAGGGAGGGAGTTGAGGAGAGGGGCTGCGGCGGGCGTCCCCACGGGCGGCCGTGCGTGTGCGTCCGATCGCACCGGTGTGACAGGGGGTGGCGGCGGACACGCACACGCCCACGAACACGCAACTCCTGCGTGTTTACTCTTAGCAAAAAGCGGGGGGGGGGGGGGGGGGGGGGGGGGGAAACTCCTCCTCGGGAAGGAAGCCGGTAGCGGCGTCCCCGGGACCCGTGGCATCCCTGCTCGGTGAAGAAGTTCCCCGGTGGGGCGGGGCGGAGGCGGCGAAAGGCGGGAAGGGCTCGGTGCCCCCCGCCGCCTTGAACCGCTCGTTCAACCGGCGGACAGCCGCCTTCCTCCCGCCCCCCCCGCCGCCCCCCGGGACGGTGATGATGCCGATGCTGATGATGCTGGTGGCGGTGGCCGTGAGCGGGTTCGGAGGCGGGGGGGGGTGGGGGAGGCTGGCGCGTCACTTACCGTGGGCCGCCCCGCCGCCGCGCAGGGCCGCCCCGGGGCGCGGCGGCGGCAGCCGGCGGGGAGGAGGTCGGGGCTGGTCCGAGGCAGCCCCGGCGCGCCGGGGGGACTCCCCGCGCAGCACCCCCCCCCCCCCCCGCTGCCACCACCTCGCCTTCCTCCTCCGCCTCCCTCCTCCTCCTCCTCCTGCCTGGGTGCCGGCGGCGGCCAGGAGCGGCGCGGCGAGGCGAGCCTCTCCTCCCCCATTGTTCCCGGTCTCCCTCTCCCTCTCCTGTTTTTTTTTTTTTTTTTTTTTTTGTTATTGTTGTGTTTGGTTTTTTTTTTTTTTTCCTTCTGTTATTTGCACTCGCATTGTGTTGTCTCTGAAGCCGCCTCATGACCAGCAAAGGGATTTCACCTCGTCCTTGAGAAACAGAGCGAGAGAAGGGGGAAGGGGGGGGGGGGGGGGGGGGGGGAGGGAAGAAGGGGGGAGAGAAAGGAAGAGCTCACCAAACACCCATCTCCCGGTCCCTCCCCGCACCTCTGCCTCTCCCCACCCCGCCAGTGTCTCACTTAGCACCCCGCGCCCGGAGGAGACATTGCAGACAGCGGGTAGGTGCGCGACCACCGCCGTTTCAACTTTCTTTCTCGCTGCGGCCGCCGGCGGCTGCTCCGCGCCCTGCGGGGGCGCCCCGGGGGGGGGGTGTGGGGGGGGTGTTTGGGGGGGGTGTGGGGGGGGCTGGGCGCCGCTAGTGGGGCGGGGGAGGCGGCGGGGCCGGCTGTCAGCGCGGCCGGCTCCTTCCCGACCGCTCGCACACCTCCCGAAGTTTGGCACAACTTGTCACGCCCCCCCTTCCTCCTCCTCCTCCTCCTCCTCCTCCTCCTCCTCCTCCTCCTCCTCCTCCTCCTCCTCCCCCCGCCGCGGGGGCTGGGGCCGGGCCGGCCGCGGTGCCCGGGTGCGTGTGGCGGGGGAGCCGCTGCTCCGCGCCCTGCCCGGGCATGGCTCAGCCCTCGGGATCCCGGCGGAGCCGGCGGACAGGAAGCTTTAAATTATTGTAATTGCCTCTCCGTGCGTGCGTGCGTGAGTGAGTGAGTGCAAAAGCGGCGGCCGCTGCCCCGGGGGGGGTGCGCAGGGGCGAGCCGGGGCGCGGGGGGCACCGGCACCGGCGGGGACCCGGACCCGGACCCGGACCCGGACCCGGACCCGGACCCGGACCCGGGCCCAGGGGAGGGCGGGGGGGGGGGGGGGGGACGGGCAGCGGGACCCCGAGGTCTGTGTAAATCTTCCTGCGAGGCACCTTCCTCGCTTCTGCCGGAGCAGCCGGGTGACTCCGTGGAAGGGGCTGAAGGCTCTCGGTTCGCTCCTTTCGGCTGCTTTCCCCTCAACAACAACAACAACAACAACAACAAATAAAACCCAAAACAACAACAAAAACGGGGCAGGGGGAAGGACGGTCGCCCGGTGAGGGTGCGGAGCGCGGCCCCCAGCGGGGCTGGCCCAGGCACGGTGGCGGGAGCGAGCTCTGCCCCCTCGGAAAAGTTACGGGACTTTATTCCAACCCGACGGCGATCCTAGAATAAGCGGAGCCGCTCGCCGGGAGGAACGTGATCGGGTTTTCCCTGGGGATGGCATGCTGCCTCAGCCCTGTACTTCGGTCAAGGGTAGAACCAATAGCGAGCTGGGGGATTTTGGGTAATAAGTGTGGGAATCTGCAAGGGGAGTAGGTCTAAGAGTGATTTGTTTTCTTACTGCTCATGAATAATGGCCTCTAGCTTTTTTTTTTTTTTTTTTTTTTTTTTTTAAACAGCAGGCCAACGAAATAGGCACGTGGGAGATTTGTAGGCGTTCAACATCGCGATCACCAACAACAGTGCAGTAGGGGCGTCCAGGAGGACAGTGTCTGATGAGAACTCTTTTCTTTGAGAGCCTAGTATCACACGCTGGTACAGGTAGCTTTTGCTATCGTTGCCACCAGTTAACTCTTGGAAAGCCAGCAATATCTTAAAATTAGAGAGGAATGTTTTGTTGTGCTTTTTTTTTTTTTTTTTTTTAATGGAGCTGCATTTTGCTCCATCTCTGTCAAAGAATGGAATATTAACTTTAGTTCAGTTTCGAAAAGGAAGTTTGATTCCAGCTGTAGTACTGTAAGATAATGTGTCCTGGCTTTCCTCCTCCCCGTTAAATACAGCTTGCTGTCTGCAGCCTTGCTGAAATCAGCCACTCTGATTAAAACGCAACTTCTTATAAATAAGGAGCTAATACAGAGTTCGTTATCAAAATGTTTTATCACCTGAGACTTACCTGAGAACAGGTACTTGTATCTGCTGCTGCTATTTTTATATCCTCTTAATCCTTTCTAGCACTGGAAAATACATTATTGCCTCAGAAACTAATCCTTCGTCCTGCAAAATGCACTGTTTACGACTATTAAACTGGGATTTCAAGGGGAGATTTTTTTTTTTAATTTAGCTATAATATCTGTCCAAGTTATAGCCAGCTTTATTTTACGAGGCTTCTTCAACTGAAGAGAGAGAGGCTGGCACAAGGATGTGTTGCATTTTGCAAATGGATAGCGTGTCTATTCTGACATGATTTGAAGACAAGAACCCAATAAACACATGGCCATTATGCATGGAAATCTCACAGCAGAGCTTTCTGGTTGAACTTAAACTGTTTTGGTTGAGAGTTACGCTATAAGGAGTACAAGACTTGAAAGCTGCAAGTGTCTTATGTAAACAGATGGACATTTGAGATGAATTGACTGTTTCGAGTTAATTCAGTTAACATGTGGGTGCACATGTATTTAATTTATCCTAGTATAAGTTTTTGCAAGCGAAGGAAGCTAATACATGCTTTTTAGAAAGAAAATAAAAGCCTGTGAATTTTGTCTATACGTGTTGGAGCTCCAGCTGTAGAGGTTCTCAGGGACTGTGATCATCCTGTTGTCGTGATCTCGTAGTACTAAGTGCGACTTAACAGAGAGCTTACTCTTTCTTACTTCAAGTATGCAGATAGCTTGCTAATGAATTTTGAAATGGTAAGGTACCCTCCTGAGGTCTCAGTGCTGAGAAAATGTAAAAGTGCTTAAACATACATCTTGCTGCACTTTTATCATACGTTTTGCTTGCCAACACCAGTTAGGTTGAGCAATATCATTAAACTGTCAGATGTATTGTTTACAGTGGGATAGTTCCTCAATGTTCAGGATGAAGAAACAGCAGTTTTCTGTTACTCATCGTAAAAACGTAAAAACGTACCACTGCGTTCCAAGAAGGTTTGTAAGTGGCGTAGCTAACTATCACTGCATAAAGCATGGGAGGAGATTGAGACTTGGCGTCTCTGACAGCGCTGCTGTAATGCAACGTGTGTACAGGAGCTTTGTTTCTGCCTGCAGTTCGTACTTACCCTGGTATAAAACACTCTGATGTTGGCATATGGATACACCAAAAAACAGAGCGTTTGTTGAAAAATAAGAATTCTGCATTTAGGAGAAAGTAAATGAACAGTCCTTCTAAAAATACAACAGTATGCTAAAATATTGCCAAAGCACTGCTGTGACGCTGCTGTAAGCTGTCATATTTTTTGACCATTATAAATAGATTAGTATTATTATAAGGATTTTTCTCCTGTTAGCAAAGAAGTTTTTTTTCCCATTTTCTACATAAGGATCCTTTCTTGTCCCCTGAACGAGCAGAGCTGTGCTCTCACTGAAGGCGGAGGAAGTGTCGCTGGTGAGGAAGTGGGCAACTGGGCCTGACACCTTGGCAGTGGCCTTTGTAAAGCCTTGAAGTCTCCTGTCCTGTAAACTCTTTTTTTTTTTTTTTTTTTATAATCTGTTTTGCTTATATTCTCCATTTCTAAAAGACATTAGAGATGGATGGTCCAGTTAATCCCTTACAGTATATTATGTAGTCAAGTTCAGATCCAGATTTGGTTTAGACAGTGTACTAATTGAAGCCTCCTCTTCGGTGGCACTAAAGTGCTAGGTGCTTTTGGGAGTTTTCTTCCTTTTCCATGGTGTGTGCTTAGACCCACTTAGGAAAACTTCCTTTCAGATTTGTGACCAAACTGTAGGGGAATTTGAAGCCAGATCTGTTTCCCTTTGTGAAATTTAATAACAGAGAACATTCAGGTCAAGACCAAAACATTAGATTTGCATTCTACTGCTAGTCATGCTACGGTTACACCTTCTCCGGGCATCGTGTGGAGAGCAGAGGCTACAGGTGAAGTGGATTTTCGATGACTTGTGTACAGTCTGTTAAAGCAGCTCGAGTCCTCGTGCTGCTCGCTCCGCTGATGGACATGCTAGATAAGTGTAAGGTGATCACTCCTGCACTATGTCTCCCCATGTCTCTGGCCTCTTCAGGCACGTGGTGAACACACGCAGGCGCATGCACACACACGGTACATTCTGTATACGTAAAGCACATGGTCCGGACGCGTTTTTGCTGCTTACAGAGCACACATCCTTCCTAGTTGCACACGTGAGGAGACCATACACTTCGTGGCAGCTTGAGGAGGGCCTCCTCTAATGTTTCAGACAGCTTTATTTTATGTCTTCTCCAGCCTCTCTCTTTTCCTTTGAGCTGCAAGCGTAGATTGAAACTCAGGTAATACATCAGAGGATCCTTTAATATTGGCTATTTTCAGCAGCACAAAGGACAATTACTCTCTCTTCCTCCTAACCTCCTGCTGGCTTACTAGCAGCTTGGGAGGCTGGTGATTTTAAGAATGCCACTTTACCCAGTGCATCAAATACGGAGCAAATCTTTGCTCACCAAGATCCCAGTTCCTACACGCCGTGGTAACACCAAAAATTGAACTTGAGTGGCCCAGAGCACCAGCTCCTACTGTGATGACTCATACAACCATCAGCACTTTTTAGAGTTAAATTTGATCCATTGGCCCTGAGCAGTGCTGACAATTGCCAGCTAAAAGACCCTTCAGTGAATTGTCCTTTAACAGTCTTTTTTTTTTTTTTTTTTTTCCCCCATTTCCTGTTGTTCTTTTAAATAAAAAGAAATCCTGGTGACAAAGCTAAAGTGTATTCTGTGATTATTGTTTAAAGAAAGAGAAAGAGTATTTACCTATATTTCAAGGAAATGAATTGCCTGAAAATTGCAAGTCAAAGTTACTTCATGAGGATAGTATTCTTCAGTACTGCAAAATCTCCTCAAGAAAAAAATCTCACATTATTTAAATTATATACTTATGTACAAGTATTTGATCCTTTGGTTATAGTTAAAATACATGAGAGATTCTATACTACATAATTACTGTACTAGTCTGATAAAGGACACTGAACACTAAAACCTGTTTTTTTTTTTTTGTTTGTGAGCATATCCTGAGAGAAACTGAGCAGGCTCAACTGGCCAGTGCAATTTGATGACATTCTGTACCTTCTGCAAGGGGCGTAGTTTTACAGAACACAACCCAAATAAAACCACATCTTGCAGAGGAGCGGTTTCCATTGTAGTCTCCTGTTCCTGGCAGAGTGGTCTGGGTTTTACTTGGAGTCAGTCTAAAAGGTCTTGGGAAAGCTGACATCTTGTTCAGTAGGCTTAGATTTGCTATGTAGGGTGCTTGCACTTGCTAGTCAAGAGTCTGAGAAGATGCTTAAGGTACACTGGAGTATTAGTAAAATTATGTTTAAGGTTCTGCTCTCAGTGGCAGTGATGTTAATGTATTTAATTTAATTTAAAACCAGATTTTCATCACTGGCTTTTGGCTTAGACAGGGTGGACGGTTGGCTAATACAAAAAAGAACTGGTGGGATAGAGTGAAGCTGCCTGCTCATAGCTGGTCTAAGAAGTTGCTTTGCCCACGTGTTTGAGGAGAGGGGACAACATTCCGTTAAGCTTGCTCTGTTCAGAAGCATTGAGCTGGCTCTGAAACAGATGTAAATATGGCTTGCAGTATCTCTAGTTTCTGTAGCGAGTAAGTGAATGCAACAGGTTTAAATCTGACTGAGTGCCATACTGTGTTTTGCAGCAGTCAGTCTAAAGACATGTTTAATTAAACTGGTTCAATTTCTAAAGTAGGATTATGAAGTCTACCTCTTACACTGCTGCAAAATCCTTGTGTATGAGTAAGCTTTCAGTGTAATGAAAAGGGCTGGGGGGACACAGTTGTAGTCCTCAGCTAACCAATATTTACTTATTTAGGATCTAAAAGTTAATTTCACAGTCCATTTTTTAAAAAGTTAGCAAAATACCTGTTATATGGCTCAGTCTCTGCCTTTGGTCAGTGAATGTAAGAGTTGCTTTTCTTAGCTGGGAACATAATTTTAATGCCTCAACCGACCTTCTAACAGAAGATTGTGGACCAGGTTGATACTGAGAAAAATTCAGAAACCATTAGAGAAGAGAAGAAAGTTAGAAAATGAATGTTTTTCAACCGATTTCAGAGTGGACTGAATTAAAGGAAAATACTGACTTCTGTATTAAAGAATTCTTTGCAAACACAGAGAAAATATCTGTTGTGTGACAGTGATTCATCCACCAAATCGCACTCTGGTGGGCTCTCTCCTTCTCCACTGACTCTGGAAGAAGCCTGGGGACACTCAGGTTCCCAAGGAAGGGCAGCCGCAGTGGCTCTTCATGTGCTGTCCTTCCGTGTGCGTCCAGTAACATACAACTGTGCATTCACTGAAATGGTATTGCTCCTTATACCACGGTATTAAAAATCATGCTTCTCATGCTAGAGTATAGGCAAATGCATAAATAATAACAAGAAATGCAATATATGTGTCAATTACACTTCTGTTTAATAATAAATTGAATGCATCTCTGCGAAGGGTATGCAAAATATATAAGAAGTGTATTCAGTTACAGAAAAGTGAATGTGTTAATGCAATATTCTGCTTTACGAATTAAAATCTGGAAGAAGAGTGTGTTTAGTAGGAGATATTGTGCACTTTGCTGTGCTTCAGATTGATTTTATATTTGTAACTGTATGCAGGCGGCCGCCAGAAGCAGGACAGTGATTCTGAGAAAACTAAATGATTTGTTCCGATTCCTGGGAATGTGAATTTGTTTGGCGGCACCGTGGTGCATTGAGTGTGTTGTGGTTGAGATTAACAAATCTAGGACAATTAATTGGTTCAGGTTTCCAAGTCATGCGTAAATTACTCGGTCAGTACTCGCACATGTAGGGTGAGTTTTTAGTTCTTGCTGAAACTTGTTGCTGAGATCGGTTTCGTGCCTCCTGCCGATAGTCAGAAAAGACAATACTTGTCACTTCTGTAAAACAGTTTCCAACTGAAACCTGAAATTATATATAATGAGGCATTCCTATAAACAGGGTTGCCGTAGGTAAGTAGCAGTTTGCATGGGCTGATGGAAGTTTTGTGACTGCAGAGGAATAATGTTAATTCTCATGAGAGATTACAAATGAATAAATGCTGATGAATATGTACAAATATGTATGTGTGAATGTAGTGCTTCTGAAAGGCAATTGACGGTTCTGGAAACTGAAGGCCTCTCTCTGCTGAGAAGGTGCTGTAGAGGAAAGCAGCACCGTAAAAATGTGGGGGGTGCCTCCCCGGTCTGAGCCGGGCTGTGCTGTGCGGGCAGCCCCCCTGGGCCGGGGAGGGGAGCCGGCCTGCACCTGTTCGGGGCAGATGTGATTCCCTGAGCACGTGTGTGGTAGGTTACAGACACGTTTAAATTGTGTGCTCAGGAGCTTTACGTGGATGCTTACCTCCTCCCCCAGCCGCAAAATGCTATTAGGCCAGTATCTGGCTTTATAGAGGACATTATCTTTGGATGATAGATAGCAGTATGTGTGTTTTTGTGAGGAGTAATGGTGGGGAGGGAAGACAGAGTCTTGCACCTTCTACTACATGCCCTGCTGTTCTTTTAATAACTAATGCATTGTGTTGGTACAGAAAGTGGCTCCTAGTGAGAAGTAACAAGCTGAAATGGCATAGAAAATGGAGAAACCAAGAGATTCTAATCCTTAAAAGGTTGGAGGTAAAGGTGTGGGTACAATGGTGTGAAGAGCAGCAGTATATGCAAGCACCTCTGCAGTGCACACAAATATAGCATAAAGAAGTAGCAGTAAAAGGCTACATAGGAGAAAAATGCTGTTGCACAACAGTGTAAAGTTTTAAGAACACAAGGTTTTTCTTCTTACTGTGCTTGCTTTTAAATTCTGTGGGTTTACATATGAGAAAAAAGAAAATATTTACTTGTATAACTATACAGCTTTATATAATTATTTTTATCTCAACACCCTGAGTGTTGTTCCTTCTAAGTCTAAAGTGCTTAGAAATGTTTCTGTGTCTTCACTGTACAGTTGTAATTAACTCAGAATATGGCATGTGCGTTGTAGAGGTGTGGTTTATGTCCCTGATTAAGAACAATATTTGAGTTTAGGCTTAACTTTAGGAATGTGGCTTAGTTCATTTAAATTCAGCAAAACATGAGTGTTTGCACAAGTGTAGTGTTCAGTTAGAAAAGTGAGATTTTGATGCAGCCAGAATACCGTTTTTGAAAGTAGCACAGACAGTGCCCTGTTGAGCTTCAGGGTGACTTAGGTGCCTAAGTCACTCTAATGAAGGGAAAAAAGAAAAAAGTTCGTTTCCTAATTTACCTGTGTTGTTAAATATTGTCTGTTTTGAAAGCCATCAGGGACTGTGACAAATGCCTGTGAGAGGTGTCTTGCAGGAGCTCCAGAGACGTCAGGATTTACATGGATTCCAGTTTTAAGGAATGATATCGAGGGCATTTTAAATGGGTAATACTAGCAGAGATTGACTTCTCTAAGTCTTTATACATTTTTGTTTTCTTTTATAGCAGCAGGGATGTTGGTCAGTTTGGATCCCAGGAGGCCACGTACATGGACAGGATGGGTGCTAGCAGCAGATCAGGTCAGCTGTAGTTTTGTCTAGCTGAGGCTTGAAAACCTTCATAGGTGATGGTGTCAAAAACTATCTGTGCAGCTTTCCATTTGTTTTAGGGTGCTGTCTCTCTCTGATTATATTTCAGTTTGTGTTATGTTGCTGTTAAGTACATCTGTGTTCATTTTATGATACTTTCTGGTCTTTTTTCCTGGTTTGATATAATAGATCAATACTGTGAATAGATATAGGATCTTTATTTATAGTTTGCATACAAAGGGTAGCTTTAACCTAGTGAAGCTGATCCTTCATGGCTCCCTCTGTCAATAGAGAGAGGAAAGCTCCTGCAGAGAGTATTGCAGAGAAAGAACTTCGATCTCACCATTGTCTGTAATAGAGATGACTCATCTCATGGGGCCAAAGCTGCCTGTGTGAGACTAGAGCTTAAGACATTAAGGAGGTAAGCATTATGGGCCTGGTTTTGTACCCGCTGCTGGCCAGGCAGGCTTTGCTATTTGCTTTAGTCTGTTGATGCTAAAACCCTGAGGTGGTGAGCCTTCAGAAGCTATAGGCATTTCAGTGTGTGTCCACACAGGATTTTCAAAATTGCCGAAAGAAGTTCAGCAGTGTTCACCAATGTTTGATGGGCCTGGGAACACAGCTGTTTCCAAATCCAGCTGTTTCAAAAAAACACCAAAAACTTCCAAAAAATCTGAGCAAAACATCAAGAGTTTTGCTATTAGTTTCCTTTATTTAGTGGGACAAGATTTTGCCCTCTTTTTGCTGTTCAGAAAAGCGTGGAGTCTTTTCAGTGTCTTAATAGGTTTTGGTTCAGCCCCTTGTACAGTTTCCCATGTAGAGCTTTTGTTTGTTTGTTACAGCTCCAGCTTTAGAGAGCAATGAGTGGGGTATGGATCTGTGGACTTCTTTTTATTGACTCAAACACACAGTTTAAAGAAAATGGGGATGTGTGTGTGGGGGGCAAATGAAAGTATATTGTTTTTTATAAAGTGTCACCTGCAATGTGCTTTTAAATAAACCCCCTATAAAACCATATCTGTTTTTTTTTTTTTCACTTGACAGTATCTCCTTCTAAACATTTGCACAGCAAAGTAATGCATTATTGCATTTTCATAAATAATTGAAAAGCAACTTAAAAGAAAGTAGGCCAGCAGAAAAAAAAAATAAGTAAGTGTTGGTTTCAAATTTGAGAGAAGAAAAATATGTTTCCTTCTTGATAGCGAGTCAGTTAAATGTTATTAAATCCCATTCTCCCACCCCGACATGACCAAAGACAAATCTGACAATTGACAGTTTCATTTAAAAGAGAGAGAAATGGGGGAAAAGGTTTTGGAATGCTGGGTCTGGTTTGTTTTGTTTCTTCCTCCCTTTTTTTTTTTTTTTTTTTTAATATTTTTCCCTTTGATAAGAAAGGAATTATGACCCCTTATCAGTTTGCAAGTGACCGAGGAGCAAATCTCTGGAGGTCTGTGTGTTGGCTTTTCAGTGCCATTCTCCGTGCTGGGCTGTAATAATGCAAGCTATTTTAGAACTGTGCATACGTTAGTGTTCTGGCGCGGCATGATACAATAATGTGTGAAAAAGCATAAGATCACACCTTGGTGAAACTTGCAGATTTCCTGCATAATCCGACAGTGAGCTCTTGTCAGGTTTTGACTATATGTAAAGTGAGAATAAAGTTTCCAGAAGCAAAGCGCAAGCCTTGGATGCATTTTGAATGGCTGTGCAGGGATTTTGGCCCTGACGTGGTGATGAATGTGCCTGACTTTAAGCACTTTAGTCCCACCGTAGCCAGCGGGCCTCCGTCAGCGCTTAAAGTTTGGCAAATGCTTTAAGCTCTTCGCCGAATTGGAGCTTTACTTTTGCTAATGCTGAGAAAGATCAGAGAGCCAGTGTAAATAATTTCTTCAGAAACAATCAGTGACACGAACAGTTTTCATGTAACATGCGGTGCAGTGTATCTGGTGACAGAACCAGGTGTCATCGGTGGGGATGGTTTATGGCCACAGGGCTCCTCCCTGGGGTGCTGGCACATCGACCCTGGGCTGGTTGTGGCTGAGAGGAGGGGGGTGGGCAGGCTGGAGGCGAAATCACACTCCGTTACTGATGCTCTGAATGCAAGATCAGGGGGGACCTGGGCCTTTATTGCAGCGGGGGCTGCGCGTGGGCTCTGGCCATCGCTTTGTGCCGCGCCAGAAGTTGTGGGCACGGTGAGGGAATTGCTGGGTGAGGCGCTTGCGTCAGGCAGGAGGCCTGGCCGGCAGGTCCTAACAGTCCTTTCTCGCCTGGCGAATAAGAGATCCATGACTGCTGGTATTAATGTGCTGCTTCGTGTGCTTTAAAATTAGAGCTATTTGAGGAGTAGACCCCAGTGAGGGGAAGCTTCATGCAACTGTCCTCCAGAGGAGAAAGTGTAAGCGTATGCATTCTCTCCTGCTTTCCTCACAGATTTACTCCATCTCCTTTTATTTTTTATAACCAGTGCGGCAGTATTTTGTCACTGCTCACCATTTCCAAAGTGTGTGATAAATTTGTTAAGGATTCGGAATTTGGGATACTTTGCTATAACTTCGTGTAGGTTTTATAGAAACACCTGATGTGTAAGTTTAGTTCGTAAACACCTTCTGTGCTTGATTTATCCTCACAGGTTGTCAAGGTATTTAGATGACCTGAAACTGAGGAAGTGAGAGGGAGCTCAGCTGGCAAAAGTCTGACATTGAGTCTGACTGCGGCTCAAATTTGTTTTGCAGAGTTGAGCCCAGGCTGCGTAGGCGGTGAAGAAAGCCTTCTTCACCTTTACCATTGTCTTCAAAAAGCTCTGAACAGCATCATTTTTTTGCAGGTGATGAGTAACCTAGTTAGCTCACATTGTTTCAATCCAGTGACAGTTCTCCTGTGAGAAGGCACAGTGGTAATTCGTAATGGAATACTCACGTTCAGGCTCAGTGGTGGAGGAGCTCTCATGGTTCTTTGGTAGGTTTTCTGAGCCAGAGAAATCCCGCTGTCGGCCATCTGCCATGGACTGCCAGGCACTAGTCTCTTCTTTACATTAGACACTACTGTTTAATATGGCTCAGCAGGTCAACTTCTAGGGAAGCAGGCTCACGACTTTCAACCGAGGTGGATATTTTCAGGGTCCTGTGGCAACTGTGATCACCAGAGGCATGCAGATCTTGAGATTTAAATATGTGGAGGATGCTCATAAAGTGGTGCAATTTTCTACTGTCACAGAATTTCCTTTCCCTTTGGTTGTCCTGACCAGTGTCTCTTGGGGTGTAAGGCCAGGCCTGTCTGTCTTGGGGGGTTTCTTGTATGTGTTGAAGGAGGGCTTTCTGGGCCGAAGACAGTTGACACAGAACAGTGTGCGTCATTGTTTGTGTTATTACTGGTTTACATTTTTTGTATTTGTAAGAACAGCATATTGATGACTGCATGTTAAAACTCTGTCTTTTAGTGACTTGTTTTCTCTCCGAGAAAGGAAGAAAGCTACATTCTTTCTAGAAAAAAACAGAATTATATTGGAACAAGTACTAGTGCTGTGTTCTTACATGATCAAATTCAGGAAGATTAGGGCACTGTGTATAAATTGCCTTCATGTTCGTTGGGTTAGCAGCTGTCAAATAAGTGATTACAGACGTTGGCATAGCTTTTCTTTCCATAATCACTGTGAAACAGGGATGGAAATGTAACAGATGCCATTTAATCTGGACCAGCACTTAGGTTCTGTTTCTGGGTCTGGCTCTTTATTGCCTTGTGGCCAAAGTTTCTTAGCATCTTCTTTGCTTTAATTCCTCACTACTTACAAATGAAGATAATAGTACTCCCTTACTTTACAGGAGATTTCTGAGGCTGTTTGTTAAAACATTTGAGATCCTTTGATGAAAGATATGAAGCATATGCAATAGCATTAATAATAAGATTAAATAGAATAATTCTGTTGAGATTGAGGAAAATTATTGCTCTGAGATGAGTTTTGCTTTGCTGGGTAATGTTAACCTTCTGCAGGAAATAATTTGTTCCGAGGCTGTGTTGGGGTTTCATTTCCAAGGATTTTTTTGTTTGTTAACTGCCAAGGCTTTTTGATACCTGGCACTACACTTGAAGTCCTGTTGAAGAGCAAATGAAGCGTTGTGATGCTATTTTTTGCAGCATAGGAGTCTATGATGACTCATTTAGTGTTCGTAATGCCTGTGACAGATTAAAAAAAATCAAATCAGTTACTTCCAGTGAGACAGATACACTCAGCCAGACCCTGTTTGAGAATTATTTGCTGCACTGTTAAGACCAAAGTACACATCTTCCCCCTCCCCCCCGAAAGAATCCAGCTTATCATGAAATGTTTATCAGAGCCATATAAACATTTCTCGACTGCTGAATTTTGAAGGGAAATTCTTTCAGTCTAACATATGTATTGCAAGCAAAACTCTTCACAGATTAAAAAAAAAAAAACAAAAAAAACTTGGTTACAGCGCTACTTATTACCAAGCATGCCAGCATCTGACAAGGGTACCGAGATCTGGGAATTCACTGCTTGAAGCCATGGAACAAAGTGTTCTGATCCGACCCCAGGCAGTGAGTCCAGGACTTGAACTGGAATCTTCAGGAGCAGAGAAGTCTTAAGTGTCTGGAAAATTGGCCTGTTGAGTCACCACGCAGGCACTAAAACAAAACTAATTTTAAGCAGGTCAGAGTTCAGTGATTCCCTCTGGAATCTAATTTTTTTTCCCTTTAAAAAAAAAAAGTCTCATGTTTTAAGTGAAAAGGGTCAAAGTTGATGCACTGCTACGATTTTTGAATGCTTTCCCTTAAGAACAGCCACCCAGGCTAGGATTAGCATGAAGGGCTGCTAGGCTGGCACTTCAGTGTCTGGGTTAAAAATATTTTAAAGCAGTAAATGCAGTCAGAACGGAGAGAGAGATCCCTGGGAGCTTTCCTATTCAAAAATGTGCGAGCTCAGGGCAGCAACTGCAATGTAATTTAGGGCAGTATATGCTTCATAGCTTTGGAGAATATTGCCTCTTGTTAATGTTACATTGGAGGACAGTGGGATAGTAGTAATTTTAGAAAGGTGGTATTCCTATTTGTTTTACATTGGAAACTTCAGAATAAATAAAAAGAAGCATCAATTGAGGAAGAAATGTAACTGCCGAGACCCAGCAATGAATCCATCTCTGAGCAGACTATAGAAACGACAGGGGAAAGTGGGTATAGAAACATTTTCGTGGGAATGCAGCTGCAAAAGGAACTTAGCAGACAAAGGCAAAATCAGGTACGTACTTTAAAAGGCATGTGGGCAAAGTTTTGTGTGAAAGCCCAGTGAGGAGCCTGCTCGCAGTAAATTACAAAATGTTTGGGGGGATCAGATGACAAAAAGCTTGTATTGCTTTTCCATTGCTGAAGAAGTGGGACTGTCTGTAAGCAGGGATGATTCAAATAGCCGTTTAAAAAAAATACTTGCGAGAGTGAGGGAGATGTTTTGTTCCCATTCCTTTATTAAGATGACTTCCTTCTTTTTCCCTTCGGGTCTTGCAGAGTTCCCTTTACATTTGCAAGTGAAAAGGATGGGGTCTAGGCTACCTAGGGAAGATTGAATCTGAACTCTGTGTCAGGCATTGCGAGCTCGGTGATCTCTGTTTATCTCTTAGGAAATAGTCATGCTTGCACAACAGGGCAAATGCAATGCGCAGATGTCAGAATGGGTGAAACAAAGAGGGCTGTCTAGGAAAAGCAATGCCAAACCTAATGGCTGGAGTTGAGAAGTAGCAGCTAGGACTTCTGGCTTCTTTTCTTCCCTGTGCCTCTGCACGGCTGTAGGCAAATCCCTAGGCCAAACGAAAAGTTCCTTATTCTTGGTAGTGAGTTGTATCTCACGCAAACTGGACTGTTGATAGGAGGATGTCTGTGGGAATGGCTGCCCACATATAGGCGCAAAGATTTGTGGTCTGGCCATCTGTGCAATGGTCAGACTGGTCTGTGAAATAACACCTATTCCACAGGACTTCCCCTTTGATGTGTAGTAATTGCTAAGAATGTGGCTTTTTGAGTGAAGGAGCTATAATGATTAAATTTATTAGGAGAACCTCGGTCTGCCTTGCTAGTACATGAAATGATTGGAATGCTTCTCCTTTGTATTCCCACAGGTATACAATGCACGGGGATTTGAATGGGAGGATGTGTGAGGCTCTGAGTTCCAATTTGTCTTCCAGGTTATGGCAAGGCTCCATTCTTCTCAAGCTTAACAAGTAGCGACCATGGTTTACTAAAATATTTATTTACATTTAGGGAAAACTTACTGACATGCAGTTGCTTTTGCATTTAAGATCACAGTTAATAGCCCTTTGAAGTCTGCATGTTTGAAGGAAAAAGAAGTGCTTAGGATAAACTGAACTTGAATTAAATCGTGTAGGCAGATACCAGATTGAATTTGCGG
The DNA here is from genome assembly GCF_018691265.1 of Tyto alba. Classification (NCBI taxonomy): domain Eukaryota; kingdom Metazoa; phylum Chordata; class Aves; order Strigiformes; family Tytonidae; genus Tyto; species Tyto alba. Next base: position 11,779,561 of record NW_024881295.1, on the reverse strand, counting down.
TATAGCTTGCTTTGCTAAGGAAGTAAGTCAAGCAATGAGTAATGCTGGGCCAACTTGTATCACAACAGGAGGTGGTGTAGCTTTAGTGCAAGGTAGCGTGGTTCACTGAATCTGAATTATGGACCAGTTCTCCTAACTTCAGGGATGATGGTGGTTCTGAAGAAAAGAAGTTCATTTATGATTTGTATAACTTTATGATTCACAATTGTAAAGCTGGGATAAATCACACAGATTTCCAGTCTTGATACTTTCATTTTCAGTGATTTGAAACTTGAAAACTACCAATTGTTTAAAGGTTTAGATTTTATTTTTCTTTTTGGATGATATATTTCTTTTCACTGGTATGTGACCCAGTGGAAACCTTGCAATAATGTAGAATTTTAGGGAGCTAGGAGGCAGAATGTGTTTTGGGTAGTTCCCAAATATAGTACTGATTTTTTTGTTTGATCTCTGCATTGGTAATTCCACAGTTGTCCTTGTATCCAACCCCTTTTAAATCTTCTCTTAGCTCAAGAGAGTTGCAGCATGTGCATGCTGTGCTGATCCTTTTTGTTTAACTGGCGATGCTTTTGCACTCGAACTAGCTATCAGAATATGACGGGTCAACAGGATCGTTCTCTTTATCATGATGCACACCTGAAATATCCGCTCAGGTAGTGTCTGTGATTTCTCAGCAAATATTCAACCCAGTGGGGAGCTGCAGGACTCACCTCCATCTCCCAAGGGTTAACGGTAACCTATAATAATAATCTTGTGACACAAAAATGCTTCTTTTTATGCATTACCTATTTCCAGACGCCTAATTTAGGTTCTGTATCAAAATGGATATCACAAACGCTTGAGCTTCCTGCTGAGAAGGAAAGTGCTACCGAGAGACTTCGTTCTCTGTTATTCTCATGGTGTCCGGGAGGGGTGAGGAGGCAAGGAAACAATTGCTGGTATCTGTAGCAGTAAGTATAAATAGTAGCAGGATGGGTTGCAAAGGTAAAATAGTTTGTCATTATTGTTCCTATGAAAGCCTGGCCTTTGCTCTTGGTTAGAATATATATATGTGTGTGTAAATATATATGTTTGCACATATGGGGCAAATTTACGTGTCAACAAGACAAAAAAGAGTTAGTTTTATTTTGTAACTGCACAAAAATTTCACTCATCATTAAAAGAAAAGAATATTGTCGTGGTATAAAATGAGATTCTGTATTCATGCTTAAATACAGAGACAGATACGCTCAGGGATTAGCACGTATGTGTCCCTGCTCTCTCTCTGAGCGTTTCATGCCAGATTCTGCTGTAGATCCAGTTGAACTGTTTTCATCAGTTACTTTCCTCAAGGATCTGTTTGTTGAATATTTTCACCTACAAAAAATGTTTGGATTTGTTGTTGTTGTTGCTGTTGTAAGAAGTAGAAACAATGAAAACAAGAGCTGGATTTTTAAAAAGAATTTTTGAGATCAGAAATGCTTACTCAACGCCCAGATAGTTTCTTCCTCCCTGGTATTGATTTTCCATTGGAGGAGAAGGAACATTTTAACAAAGCCTAAAAAACACTTGTGTTTCTGAATTTCCTGGCAGTTGCTGTTTTTTCCTGCTCTTTTGTACAAAACGTGCTTATATCGAATTTATCCCAAACCTGTCCTCCTCCCATGTGGATGCCCTCAGGGATGGAGGAGCTCTTGCCTCGCAGCCTGCCTGCTGCCCAGCCCACGGGCACATGCCCCCTTCTCCTCTCCCAGACCCCTGATTTGGGTGGGAGGGCAGGTCCTGTTGGGGAAGCCGTTGTCTTTGCTCGGTCTCTGGCAAGAAGGGGTTCCCTGGGGTGCCCCATAGCTCTAGTCTGGCAGGTTCAGGTGCTGAAATGCGGATGGGGTGAAAAGTGCTCACCCGGTCTGCCAGCTCCAGTGAGCGTAGGCACAATGTTTTACACGTGAGGTCTAACTGGGCACAGCGGTGGGGTTTGGTGGGGAGAGGACAAGAGCCCTGCCTAGTCCCTGATGCAGGTCTGCCTCGGCGAGCTGGCCCGTCAGTACGCCGTCCGTGCTGGATGTACGGTGAGTGTGCTTGGGGGGTGGGTGTGTACTGGCTTGCGAGCCGTGGGAATAGAGGGCAGAGCCAGGTCAGGACTGATGGGCTTTGTTCAGCTGGTTTCAGCCCTGCACGTGGAGGGTTGTGTGGGCTCTGGCCCACAGTTGCCTGGCCGAGCATAAGAGTGGTCCCTAAGCAGACTGGCATTCGCCGTCCCGAGTGTAGTGGTGGGTGAGTGTGCGGCAGAGAGCATGGAGAGCACGAGCTGTGGCCCTGCTCTGCCGCTGAAGTGCTCTGGTGTGCTGGGTGAGTCTCTTGACCTTTTGTTCCTCAGTTTTCTTGTGTTTAAGGTTGTACAGACTTACCCTCACACATGGGTGTTGCAAGAATTAATTAATTACCGTTTGTACAGTTTTGAAGACTTATAACCCTAAATAAACACAAACTTAATCAGTTATTTTTCTTCACATTTATACTATAGGAAAAAACTACTAATTTATTTCCAAGCGCATGACACACGAAAACTACCTTCACACTTCTAAGTGGAGCTGGGGCTCGATGCCAACACTTCTTTTTTCCTAGTGAATATGGTATACTTGTACACTCAGATAGAATGGTACAACCTTACAGTTTCACTCAGGAGGTGGAAATTTTTTTTCTTACTGTGTTTTTGTGCTTACAAGCTGTAAATACCAGGCACTTCTCTTTGGCCAGATTCCTTGTCCTCATGACTGCACCCATTGCCAATGTCCTTTAACATGTGAACTTACTTCTTTGGAGTAGCTCTGACTAACTAGTAAATTGTATGTCTTTTTTTTTCCCATATGTTCCACCGTCTCCTTATACATTAATTATTTCACTTGAAGAATCTGGGGATTAGGGAAGGAGAATGGAGACAGAATGTAATAGGGATGCTTGTTTACCTCTTATCCTCTTTCCTCTGCGTGTGGAGAAGCCCTTTAGTATGTTGATTTGGGAAGGAGGAGTAACTCGTGTCCCACACCTGATGCAGCCTTACGGAAATGCCGTCCAGTGCCCTGGTTTAATGTGGCACAGTGGGGTGAAAGAAGTTGGAGTTTGCGACTGTCTCTGCATTTGCTGTCATAAGGGAGTTAAGTCAGAGCTAAGGGGTTTTTCTTTTGTGTTTTAATTTCCTTTGTTTTAAGAAAGTATTTTTTTAAATGAAGTGGGGGAGGAGAGTAATATGCCACTGCCATGCTTTGGGATCTGAGGCTTCTGTGGACCCCATAGGATGTCAATGGACTCATTAAGATTTAGCCAAGTTTAATGCATTATTCATAATATACATTCACAGCATGCACCCTAAAGACTGTCTCCTGTGAATGCTTAGTCAGAATCATTTGCATTCCGTATTATGGATCCATAATATAGAATGCATTTAGCTACATTTTGTGTATTATCCTTTACACATATTTCCAGCCTTTACTGTTCTGGCATATGCAGCAAATGTGTTTAAACAATAGCATGCAGTTGTGTTTTGTCACTCCATAAAAACTAATGCATAATAAAGACCCTGATGAAAATTAATTATTACATAAGAGCAATGGACAGGCTTTTTCCTCTTTCTAGCTCCAGTGACATTTTAAATTTACTTTTCTAACATGTTTAAGAAGTGTTTTAAATTCTGGACTGATATTTTGTAAATTTTTTGTTTCAAATACAAAAATCATTTTTGATGTGGAAGGTTGGCAGGTGATGAAACATCAAATTGAAGCTGAGATATTTAATAATCATAAGAGTCGTTTGCTGTGAGTTTACTCTAATCCTACGAACATTATTTCTGCTGTACATGACAAGACGAAAGTCAACAAAACACCACATCAGAAAATTAATTCTCTTCTTGTCATCTGAAGTGTTGAAGCTCATCTGTTTTCTCTTTTCCTCAGCTGCCATTACATCATGGTGATTGGTCTGATCTCATCTTTGACACTGATCCACAGAGTGGCCCAGACGTGTTCCTTAGCACACCTCTACCTTTGTTTCCCCATGGGAAATGATGATCCTTAAAATCCTCTGTAGTAGCTGTCTACTTAGATTTACTCCTTCAGCACCCCACCACTGCCAATAGAGAACATTCCTGTAGGAAATAGCGGTTTTGTGAGAAAGTGCGATTTCTTTTGGGGCCAAATTGCAGTAGAGCAAAGTCAGGGAGGTATGAGGATTATCTTCCTTGTGCAGAATCTGTTAAGGGATCATTATCATAAAGGATCCTCCAATCTGGGGACCATGAAAATATTTCTAGTTGCCAGTCCCTGCACATGCAAAGACCAGGCAGGCAAAACCTGGGATCTTGTGGCATCTTTTGCGGATCCATTTCCTTTGGGGAGCAGCCCCCATATAACTTCAGGAAGATGTACGGAATGTCTGCCTTTCATCCATTTCCTTGTTCAGGGAAATGCTACGAGGTTGTACACATTACAAAAAAAATTGTTAGTGTGGTCATGTCCTTGTGTCAGGAGCCTGGCTGCACAGGGGGCAACAGTGGTTCCTTGAGGCTAAATATACACAGTATACATGAAGGATATCAAGTGACTTACTATGTTAAGACTTTTGCAAATGTTGTAATACCTGATTAAAAGTCAATGCTTATCAAAATACTTCCAAAAAAGTCTTCATATCATGTAAGATTGAAATGTTTTTCCCATCATAGGCTTAACACAGGAGAATGTTTTGACAGAGTCAGGAGGCCAATAGTTGGTCTAAAATCAGTTAAAAATCCTAAGGATTACTTACATTTACTTTTTTTCCACCAGTTATTCAAGTTTACCTTTAGGCAGCATTCATCCATACATGCCCTGAAGATACAATAGAGAGTTAGGAAGGATTTTGCTGTGGCCTAAGCAAAGTGGAAACATGCTATCCTTTGGTCCAGAACTGGCTGTCAAGCTCTCAGTAGAGTAGCATCTAAAATATAAACATTTTATTGCCTTTCAGTTCAAAAGACATGACCAGTTTTTCATGAGAATTTTTCACAAGTGAATTGAGAATTGTAAATTTGTAGATAAATGTAATTTGCAGCATGCCATTGCTGTTACTTCTTTCTTTTGCTTACATTGCAGTTGACAGTTCATGATGTTTAAGTCTGATGCATAGAAGAAAAATATTTCTATTTTCTTTTATATAAGATGTAGTGCAGTGGAGTCCTCATCTATGTGTAGTGTGGTAAGAGTCTGTGTAGAGTGTAGTAATGTAAAGTAAGAATAATCTTTGTAGAGGGAGTGTTGGCTTTGAGAGCAGATGATATTGGATGTGTTGCATGATGGCTTTATGTCCAGTGGAGCAAAGTTACCTTTCTGTTTTAGTTTCTTGTGTTGCTGTCCTGGAGGACAGGAAGGCAAGACAGCAGGTATGAGGATGAGATCCAGGTTTCCCCTCAGCTCTGTGATGAAGTTTTTCTTATTATCTCCCTTGAATCTTGAGCTTTCCTTCCTTGTCCTCTCCTATTCCCTCTCCTCCCCAGCTCATGTTACAGCCTTGTCACTTCTCTGCGTCACCCCTTCCTCCCTGCTGTACCCTGAAAACTCCAGCATAAAACCCAAACTAATCTGTGTATCAGAGGTTATTATCTTGGTCTCTGCCACATGCTTACAGCACTTACATTGTTGGTCTACCTCACTAGTTGGACATCAGCATCTGGGACCAGTGAGAAAGCATTTTTTCCCATTGCAAATGGAAACAGGAACAGGGAACAGGAACATAAACAAGCTCAAAAACCCAATATGTCAGAATACCTCTTTCAGGTTCATTAATATGTTACATATAAGCCTAAACTTTGAGATTTTATTTTATTCTCTTGAATACTGTTTACATTTGAGCAAATGCAAATTCATTTCCATTTCTGATATTCTGAAAGCTGCTTCTGGAAATTGAGTAGAACGTGTCCTTTAGTTCATCCCTGTTCAGGCCCCGGCACTGCAGGTACAACACCTGGATCTCCAGAGCATTCTACAGTTCTACTCTGTTTGTTTTTCTTTTCAGCAATCTAAATTCATATTGTAAAATGTGCAGTAGGGCAATGAGAATGAGTTTTGTTAGTGTTATTAGACATATGATGTGGAAAATAAAGAACTTGCTTCCTACTGTTTAGCAAAATTTCTAGGAAATTCCTAACATTTTTATTTAATATTTGCAATAGGTAGCTTTATCTTTCTAAATTATTTTAAACAGTCTCTCTTCGATGAGCAGCTGTTGAAATAGGAGCTGGGTTTCATAGAAAATGAGCATTGTACATTAGCTGGGATCACAGGTATGGTAAGAGAAGGAGCTTTTTCTTCCTGTACTGATTTCTGTACCTCCATGGTAGTATCTGGCCTAAAAGAGTACCTCTATAGTGGGTTTCAAGTCAAGGCTCCTCAAATACTGTGTTACAATTATTAATAGTTATACTATAGAAGCAGTTGTTTGAATGGATAGATTTCAAAGGGTTTTGCTGGGTTGCCTACTGTATTGTTACTCTATTTTACAGATGGAAAGGTTGTGGGTTTTGACTTCTGACTCAGTTCATCAGAGGAAAGCCAGACTTTCGTTAGCTGATACTGTTGTATACTTGTTCTCCTGGTATCCTCTCTGTCCTTTGTCCAAAATCATCTGCATAGTAGTTTTGTCCATCCATAGTGTTAAAAAGACTATCAGAACCCTCATGCATGTGGGGTTTTAAAAGTAGTAGATTCTGATTTCCTTTTTATTAGCCCTGTTTCTCAGCCTTTATATTTCAGGGTCTTTAACTTTGCAACAGTACACTTTAGCGCTTTAAGGAAAGAAGCTGAGATTTTCATATGATCACAAGTGTTGAGGCTTTAAGGAAAGCACCAGGTATTCCAAGACAATAGAAAAAGTTCATGGGTATTTGCAACCCTGGAACTTCCTGGAATACATGATTAAAAGGGACCACAAAGACTCTCAGGTTGTGTGTTCCTCCCACACAGAAGATATTCCACCTTGTGGTGCTTCATGGGGTGCATAATATCCAAAGGAAAAAAGTGAGACTGCTTCTCATATCCCCATTCTCATATGGTGGAGTTGGGAGTGGAGGGATACTGGGGACAATGAGCTGCATTTACTGAAGATAACACCATCAGATTGTTCATTCTGCTCAGGTAAAATTATCAGAGGAATAGTTTTCCCAAAAATGTAATTGAAGGAGAGGTGCAAATTTGCACAAATTTCTGTACTAGGCATTGCTCAGCTGCTTTGACAGACTCTGAAGACCTGTGCCTTCGAAAGGAGCAAAGGAGCATTCCTCATCAGTGCTCTAAATCTGGCCCCTTACACCGGCATTTGCTTCATTGCTTGTATCATCAGGAGGGCAGGAAGCAGACCCTTCTCTCCTACTTCTCTGTCTCCTTCTTTACAGGAGATACAGACATCAGCCATGCTCATCCAGCAGGACTCTTCACCTCCCAGTGTGGACAAGGCATCATCTATATTGTGGGTTTTGTTAAAATGCTCAGGTCTCTGATACGAGTCTATTCAGTAGTAGTTTTCTCTGATGTTTTTCTGTAACATTTTCTGTGCACATACAAGTTTCTCCTAGGAGTAACACCAAAATTCCCCCCACACCCTTTTCGGGTGATTGATAGTAGAGCTTGAAGTCATGTTGGGGCTTGCTGTCCTTGCCAAGCTGTTCCTTCACCTCTGTTGTGTCTCATCCTCAGTCCAGTTAGCAAGATGTACAGTAGCCTGCCTGTTGTTTGTTCCCAAGTTTAAAAGCCTACACTTGCTTTTCACCATTTTTTCATTTTTGCAACAGTGGCACTGCTCTAATCTTACTGATTTGCCTTAGAACCGAGACCATTTTGTAATGACAGATGAAAAAGCAAAGACAAGAGTTTAGAGCTACATTCATTAATCTCTGTGTTATTTTAATGCTAAATCTCAATGACAAATATTATTGTTCTATTACTACTGATTAAAATGTACAAGAAAATAACCCTGTTTTGAATATCAAGCTATTTTACTGAGTAGGGATGAAAGTCTTGTTGAAGAGGGTAAAAGCTGAGGAGCCTGGTAGGTATGTCCATTTTAAATGTGTGCCATGTGTGCTGAGGGTGACTTGGTTCACACAGAATAGTTGCAGTCAAGTCAAAAATAGAACTCATAACTTGCATGCTTGTGCTTCCTCAGTCCAATCCCTTCAGAAACAAATCTCCACGTTACTTAAAAAGAACAGAACTGAAACATGACTGCTGGAGTTCGCATTGATTGCCTGGTAATCTAGAGTGAGAGTGAGGAGGAGGGCAAGGGACAAATTTGGGACAATATATTGGGAAGTTTACACAGATGTTATGAGTGCTGTACCTGCCCTGCTGTGTAGTGCTTTGGTCTTCATGGATATCAGTCCAGCATCTCCTTTAAGTACTGGATTAATACAAATATTTCAAAACTAGTGCTAGTACAGTGATTACGTATTATTCTAGCTCACAAGGACTAGGGATTATATGTAGTAAATAAACTGCAGACAATTGCAGTCTTGGTTGCAGCTGGCTTGTTTCCTAAATATTAATACTAATACTCCACTGAAAAAGTAAAACAATTTAGAAGAACTGGTTGGAAAATCTGTACAGGTGTAAAAGTTAAGCATATGGCAGAGTGGAGATTGCCAATGAAAATGACAGATGATTAACATTCATTAAAAGTTTCAATTAACACCTTGAAAAATTCCATAAAATAATACTGCATGTAAATAATGTGTGATCTCTCCAAGCATTCTGCTACCTGTTTTTAAGGGAGGGGAAGAGGGAGAGGCAAGAGGGGAAGTGTATTCCAAAAGTACCTACTATAAAGATTTTCTTAGCCCTGGGTTTGTTTTGGAGGTCAGTGGTCTAGTGATGAATAAATCAAGTTTGAGCTGTCAGTATGGGAAAAGATTTGGCCTGGATAGAAGTCGTTTATGTTCCCAAAGATTAGCAAAGATTTTCTTACCCATATTTTTATTGTGAGCATGAGAGAGAACCCACAAGAAACTGCAGGGCAATGTGAAAGATGCTCTGATCAGTTAGCTAATTACAGAGATTAGTACATGATAGTAGTTGCAGTCCTGCGTATGTCATTCCATGTTGCTCTCAGCTTCAGCAGGATCTTTCCACGTTAAGGAGAATTCTAGGTCTGTTCCTTTTTGTGTTGGTGCATACACATGAATTAAGGAAGAAAGATTTGTCTCATCTAAGTAAGCTTTGTGACAGTAAATTAAAAAGTCAACATTAAGATCTGACTTAGATGTCAGCTCTCAATGTCAGCTGTTAATTATGCTGAAAAAAGCATCCAAAATCGGGCATGCCCTGGCTGCTTTGATCCCAAGAATTGTGTTTCTGGAGGGAAAGAAGCATCTTGGTCTTGTAAAAGCAAGCATGTGGTTTAAACAATGCAAGTAAATTCATGTGATTATTACCTATGGATTCTCTGACCCTTGGGATTTGACTTATTTCAGATAGCATCCACTGACACTGGCACTTGCCATCTTTTTTCTCTTTTTCATTTTGGAGCACTTCTGTGGTCCAGGCTAGACTCGTGCCACAGAGCTCTGGGGCTTAGGGGATTCAGACTTGAGGCTTAATTTGCTCTACTCTGCTCCTGACTGAAGTTCTTGCATTTGTTCCTTCATCATCTTTTATCTCCTCTCCATAATTGGGTCCAATCAAGGCACAAGTATGGCATTTTAAAATGTAAACCCCCCTTTTCCATACTTCTTAGAATGCTGTTTCGTAGGTTTAGAGTGTGTGTCTATATGTTGTCATGTTGTCACAGTGTTAGTGTCTTAGAGCTACCCTTTGTTTGCAGTAGCTGAGGACTCATGAAGACGATGTGGTGGCTAGTGAAAAATACTATGAAATAGCTTCATTTGTAAAGCTTTCTGCCTTTGTGGGTGTGGGAGGGATGGAGGGATAAACAAGTCCTCTATCTAAAATACCAATTAAAATGCTCAGTACCTACTTGGGCACTATTTTGTACATGTGGTTAAGAACTATTTTTTCCTGTTTTAAACGTAGCTGTCACTGTGTTCCTCTTACCACCACCTGTAATTATTGACTAGACTTTGCCATATCAAGACTTCAGCTCCTTCCCCACCCAACTGCATCTGCACTCTGGCGTGGGCTGTACCAGGCAGAGAGCTCTGACCCTGACACCAGCTTCGTGGGTTGGCATGGGTCCATTACACTTAGCTCCATTATTCTCTGCATTAAACTAGCCACCTCCCTATTGCAAAGGTCTGCTCCTGTGTTTTCTTGGTCCTTGTGGTGTCCCTGGGATGGTTTTTGCCACATTTGAATTATGGCAATTCAAAATGCCAGAAATACTGAGAAGATAGCATGACAGAGTGGTAGTAAGGGGTGATTTTTCTGTAACATACCCTTGGCTTGTGTGTTTCATGTTCTGGGTTGTTGGTTTGTGGGTGTTAGAGGATGAGGGGTCTGCCAGAAAGGTTGAAAGAGCCAAATTTGGCATTACATGTTGACATACTCTTTGTGTAGCATGCACACTGGGATGAACTCTCCTGTCAGACTGTTTCACCTTGGAGGGTCCTCACAGTTTGTTCCAGAGGGAGCCAGGGAGAAAACTACGGTTTTTGTGGATGATCAGGGCATGTTGGTATAGGAGTAAAATAGGAAGTGACCTAAATAAACTATGTGCAGACACCCACTCTTCCAGTTGAAGGCTAAATGAGAAAGCTGGGTTGGAGAGACAGCATCAGTTTAATCATACTTGCAAAGGGCCTTGACCTCTCCATTTGATCCTGGGTACCCCCTCCCTGAAATAGCATGCAGATGATGGGGTACAGTTAAATAAAACTATAATTAGAAGCAACAGGAGGGAAAAGAAAAACCTGTCAGTCTGCTATCTTTTTGCATTTGACTGCTCTTGGATTGCTGTTTTCAAAAATGATCCGCAGTGGCATCTCTTGGCTTCGAGAAAGGCAATGGGAATTTTATAGCTGACGTCAATGGGAGCAGAACGAGACTGATGTTAAATGCTTTTTTTATAACCCTGTCCCTAGTGTACAGTCAGTTTCATTGTTTTCCCTGATATTTCTGTGGGTGTTGCATAGATCAAGAAGGAGAAAATAGTATTTAAGAAAGACAAGTTGTGATTGTGAAACCACAAAACTGTCAGAGAGGCTCCGGGGGGCAGCTATGGGGCTTGGGACTGCTGTTAATTAATGTTACAGATTTGACTAGATTTTAGTACAACACTATTACTTTGAACACCTTTCCTTCCCAGAGGACATCATCAGTAGAGTCCACCCTCTCTGACACAAGAAAATCCAGAGCAGTTCTACCGATGAGCTCGTGATTTTCTGCAAATGAGAAGAGTTTGGCCCTTTGAATTCCAGTTTGTGTTGTCCACCTGAAGCCTGACACCACACACAAGTTCGTGCATTTGGCGTGGAATGTAGAAAGAATACATATTTTCCTGCAGCATTTTGACAGGCTGATCCATGGTGAGACCTTTACACTGTGATATCTACTCTCCCTTGATCAGTGCCTGACGTGCACTAACATGAACAGCCGATACGTGTGTGTAGAAGGGCTATTTAGACCTAAGACTTGCTTATCCTAGCACTGAAGCTAATCTCGTTCACTCTGCTAAGGTCAGGTTTGAAAGATGACTCCAAAGAGCAAAGAAAGGGAAGACAGGTTTGGAAATGGATACAGGGAGAGCACACAAAATATGCCGCTGTAGATGCTGATTTGTAATTTCTCCCTTCCTCTCTTGCTGTCCTTTTTTCTTTCACTGTCGCAGGTTATTCATTAAGTATTTATTGAAATACATGGTAAAAAGAATTTGTCTAACAGCTGAAGTGCTGATGTTGGATTAGGCAATATGTGGTGGATTTAAATTTTGAGAATTCGTATTCAGACATATGCCTGAGGATGGGGTCAGATGTTACCTCTGCAAACTTCATCTGCCTCACAGTATGTATTCTCACATGATGCAATAGAGTGGTGTTCTTGTGGTATGTGGGGAAAAAATTGTGGTATGTGGGACAAAAAACTGATTAGGCCGATCAGCCTTTGTCCCATCTCCAGGGGATTGCTTTTTAGGTCAATCAAGAGAAATCCGTGTGGAATGTAATGACATTTGTTGAGCAATCAAAAACTTACCCTTGAGCCTACAAACTGCTCTTGTGGTATTTAACAGGACAAAAAAAAAAAAAAAAGATAAATATATATAACCTGTGTTGCTTTTTTCCCTCTCTTTAATAGATGTTTGACACTGGCAGAAGTCTGTCATATTGTAGTTATGTTACCGTTCTTAATTGGGTATTTAAAAAATTTGTTTGAGGTATGGCCAGTACAGGTAAGTTAGAGGATGCGGTAAGCCTGTTTTTCAGTAGTCATGTGCCATCATAGGTAATACAGTATTTTTTTTAAATTGTAAATGCAGTGTAACATATGGGAAGAAGCCAAGCCTTGCACTGAAAGCATTGATTTCATTGATCTATGTTCTGTATATTGCTCTGGGCTTTATTCTTTTAACAATACTAGCCAAAAGAAACTCTCTCTTTGCCTCAGTTTCTTCTAGTAGAAAGAAATAATAAGGTTTCCATGTGTAGGTGTATCACATTTATATCTACTCTGAAAACCTTACATGAAAAGAGCACTAAAATGATGATTAAGTGCAGTAGATTTGTAAAAGTGGACTCTTTAAGATAGCATTTAAGTGTGCAAGATGAGATAACTTCCTGCTCCAGAGCTCATTTAATCATACTATACATATGAACTCCTGACATAAGAAGAGTGGCAGAAGTCTGACTGCTGTAATGAGAAGACGGCAGTAATTTCAAACCTCTACAGCCTCTCAGAAGAGTGTTTCACCCACCTGTGGTGGGTTTTTCTTCAGAGTGAAATATGTGCTTATTAAAGCCCTGGTTGTGCAAGTTGTTTTGCAAGAGGAGGACCTTTACTGGTTCTCTCGTAGCAGCATGGAAGTCAATGAGGCTTTGCATGCAGCCATCTACACAGATGTCTGGCAGGACTTTGGCCTAAGTTCTCTGGCTAGTGATCTGAGAAGAAAGAGTTCACCCTTCAGTTGTGAGGAGGCTGTTTTTTCTGCTGTTGTATATATAAAGCCCGAGATTGTCTTTGTTTGAAAATAAGTTTGGTATTTCTTTTGCTTGGAACATACCATGTCATAGCATCATCTGAGTTTTACCACAGCATTTGCTTTCAATGTTGGAAAGCCAAAGCTCTTGTAAAGATTTTAAATTGTCTGGTAATATTTAATCAGTTCATAGACTGTGCGTGCTTGAATTGTAAGCACTCCTGAAGAGCTTGCACCTTTAAAAAAAAAAGTGAAGTACACTGATAATATTGCAGAGTGTAGAGAGGTTTAAAATTATTGGAGCACTTAATTTTTTCTATAATTGCTTCAATTTGAAGGAAACTAGGCAAAATACCAAGCTGAAAATGAGTTGCATTAATCGAAAAATTCATCAGTCAGAAAGTAGGATTTAAACCAAAACACCCAATTAGAACAAAAAAACACACTAAAAATGTTGGAGCTAAAACCTTAAAGTGATGGGGCTCATATTCCTCTGTGTTGGCTGTTGACTTCGGAGGATATTAGAATAGCTTCAGACATTCATTTCACTGAAAACAGCAGAGGAGCTAAGGTGGAGTCTGGAGCACATTGCTCAGAAAGGAAAGAAAGCAGTGCTCAGGGAAACCCTGGCTCCTTGCAATGCCCCACCGTGGTTAACAATCAAGTGTGAGGATAGAGCTGCTAAAGGTTAAAATCTTTTTATAGTAAGCTGACAATAAGATAAAATATTTAACACCACTGTGGATACTTTAAGGGGGGTAGAGGGCTTTTTGGTACTATGTAATTATATTTCATAATGATTTAGTAAGACTTAGTTAAAAAAAAAAAAAAGTTGTGTCACTTGAAAGGTACCACACAAACCAAAGCAAAAGTGAGCCATGTTGCTGCAGTTCAAGGCTCTTTTTAAATTTTTGAGTCAGTAAGTTTACCATTAAAAGTCAAATTTGTCTGATAGATAGTCTGTTTTTCTGGTCTGACTTAAATATAGCATGAGCACTTATTGTTACAAAATAAGGGAGAGCTAAAAAGAATTTATTTTCAAAAGAGGATGAAATACTAAGTGTGCATATTATACGTCACTGGAACTTAGTAGGTCCTAACAAGTCTTGACCACATATGGTTTCAGTACACTACATGGTAGATTTTCATATACCAAGTTTCACTGGGTTGTTGGCACTGATCTAGTCAAGCAGAGATAGACACCCAGCTTTCAGTATGTAAGTAGTCATCTTTGAATCCATGGGACAGCTTGTGGGCTGGAACTTCATTGCGGACTTGCATATCTTTCTGAAGCTTGCTCACCCTTTCTTTGCCATCTCGCAGAATATTTCATGATAATGTACTTTGGCAGAATATGGAGAACTGCTGTAATTTCCTATCTCACTTTTCCTTTGCACCACGTAGATGGTTATGATACGCAGAGGCATAGCAGGTGAATAGTGGCAAACGTCTGGGGGAAGGCACGTGGTGCACACTCTGTTCTCTGTGGATCCTGAGAGCCTTTGGTGTGCTGGCCACCACTGGGTTGCTGTAAAGGCGTCAGCACTTGCATTTTGTCTGAGATCTCGTAGTGGCATCTGGCTTCACAATAACGCTGGCAATGACAATTTCCTTGTCTTGATCACCACCTGCATAGCTGCAGAATTGCGTGCTGATTGTTCCTAAACTGCACATAAAGAAAGGTCACGGGGAAGTTCTGCTGCTGTTGATCTTTTTGTCATCTCACACAAAAACGTGTTTGGGCCAAAATGCGTCACCAGTGGGTAAGTGGTGTTCAGACTAATTTTTCAGTAAATCATGAGTGGAGAAAAACAATGCACTTCCTTTATATTTAAAGTGTAATAATTTAATAACTGCTCTCAAAGGTTTATACTCCTTTTGTTCATACAGAAAAACGCTGTGGTTTGTATGTGGCCCTGTTGACAGGACTGGGCTGGACCCACAGCCCTTTCCAAAATGGCAAAAAGGATCCAGGGGAGGAAACCTGCATCCAAGTCCTTGTGTTTTTTAGCTGGAGAGTGATAATCTGACCCGCAGTAAAAGCACCGTTACTTGTCTTGAATGCAAAGTGATGTCTGTGACAGAATCTAATATCAGAAAAAAAAATATTTGTGGTCTCCACACTTGTGTCCCTGGGAGGTGCCAGGGGATGCCCGTTGTTGGCTGTGGTGGTAGCAAGAACGGTGCAGGTGGAAGCAAGCAGCATGTGTGCGACTCGTGTCAGAGCAGCAGATGAAGGGGACAGCTCTTGGTGGATAAAACCGAGGAGCCTGGAGGAGTTGTAGCCTTCTCCTCACAGATTCTTTGCTCTTCATCCATGTAGTCATGGGAGGACTTGAACTGTGTGCCTCACGCAGAGCTCAGTGGAGCTGGAGTAAGGTGGGTGGATTGGAGGTGGGCAATGATGGAGCCTGTGGGAAAGTTACGTGCTCAATTTTTTAGCCAGTTTTTACTTCTGCTTTTCCAAAAGGACGTGTTGCTCTACAATTGATGCCACTATGTTCACATGAGTTCAGTATGGGCTCTCAGACCAATGGCCCAATTTGTGAGGCAAATTAAAGGAAAATACTTGTAGCTGTGAAAACAGTATGCGGTCAGGCCTATTATTATTTTCTAAATAACCTGCCTTATTTACTTGGAGATGATGACAGATAATTAAAATTTTGTATAATTTCTCCAAAGAAAGGAATGAAGATTCAGATTTTTGAAGGAACTTGAGCGTTACTCCAGTCAGGGCTGTAAAAACATCTCTGGACCATTGTTGACATTATGTGTGAGTTTCTCTCACACCAGTTTTGATGTACCAGCCTCCTCACCTGACCAGCCCACACCTCATTTTGACTTTGTCTATAGTGTCTTCCTCTTGTGCCACATATACCTCAAGTTTTCCTCATTCTCATCTTTCAGTTGAGGTCTAGCCTGCTACAGATAGTATGCAGCTATTGATCTGAGCTAATACTCTGAGAAATTATTTTTACTATTTTCATCTGCTTTTTCCCCCAGAAATGTGCACAATAAATATTAATAGTTTCAAATCCTAAAGTACTTGATTACCACTTCATATGACCCAATTGCATGCCAGATTTTTACTTCTGATACTCTGCTTCCATTCTTTTCTTCCCCCCTCTTTTTATCCCTCCTCTTGCAGGTGGTAATAGAAATCACCCTCAGGAGCACAGATATTCTGCGAGTTGCTGTGCTGGAAGTTAATACTTTAAATAGTCGCAGCTTTGGGTTTTTTTCCCCTTTCTCACCTGCACTTAATCCTATCTTCAGTGCAGAATGAAAAGAAGTGAGAGGAACATCAGTGATGGTTAGCTGTATTGCAATTCCACTGCATTTTGATTAGCCTTAGGCTCAGTTTGTTTGGGTTTGTAATCCACTCATCAAGGTGGATACAAACTCAGAGAAATGAAACACCAACTGTGTTTTTTTGAAGGGATTTTGCTCTACTCTTTTTGTATTGGAAACCAAATTCACACCATTAAGCAGTGGTGATAGGAGAGGGGAGAAGAGAAGCAGCTCCCTTTTGAAACTGTGTGCATATTTTTAGATTAATTTTTATTCTTCTACTGCTCTGTGTCTGATAGTATTGAAAAGAATTGTTGTCCCATATGCTTATTTAAACAATAAAGGTTATTCTTTTTCACTTCTCAGTGAATGCTACTTGCTTTTAAGAGCTACAAAGCTGGCTTATGCACTCTCTTATTGTCCCTCCTGTGTTATGTCTCTGTGACATATCTGTGAATACCTGTGAACATTTCCTAAGATTATACCTCTTCTGGAAATAAGTATTTTGGTGGAAATACAACAGTGGGTCACACACATTTCAGTCATTAATCCTCTATTACCCTGCTTTGACATGTACAGTGCATTCTGTTTCTTGGTTTTATTAATCCTTTTTTTTTTTTGTTGGCTTCTTGATGCTCATAGATTCACAGAATATTTTGGGGACCTGTGGAGGGCGTGTGGCTCAACCCCACCCTAAAAACAAGGCCAGCTTTGAAGTTAGAGCCTATTTTAAAGGTAAATCAGGTCGCTTGGGTCACCAATCATGCCAAGCACCCAACAAGTATGGTTGGCACAGATTTTCGCTGCACAGCCTGGCCACATGAACTCCGGCACCCACACCTGAGGTGGTCACCCCAAAGGAGAGCTCCTTGCTTGCCAGAAACACGCTGGCACGCTCGCTCTCTGCTCGAGGAACGTGAGGGCTGGAGGACCAAGGGCTTCCTGCAGCTGGTCTTGCAGGCCCTCTGCGGCTGGTGGCCAGCGGGAGCAGGCTCTGCAGTAGTGACTTTGTGGGGTAGAGACTCCACAGCTGAAATGTACGGTCTAATTTACTTGTAGGAGGGGACTTTATTTTGAACGCAAATATTAAATGTGTTCATCCACACATGCATCAATCTTTTTGAGTCCTACCAAGCTCTTTTAACTAGTTTCTCAAGGCAATGATATGTTACAGAGTTTTTTTATGTCTGGATTTTTTTTATATTTCTTAAAAAGTCTTTTAATTTTAAATATATTGTATGTTATTTAACTGTGTGTCTCGTGTTAAGGAAAGAGGTAAATATGAACAAACGATCTCTTCACCATTTACCGTTTTGCATTAATGTCCTCTATAAACTGCAGAGTATTTTTTTCAGGATGTCATGTAAACGTATCCCACACATCTGAGTACGGGAGTAAAAGGAAAGGAACTGTTTTCAACTTGTCCGTTTTAAGACAGAATAACCAGAACTAGCAAACATTTTTTTTTTTTTTTAAATACAGGGCTCAGTCCACAGAGGATTTGATGAGAAGTTCTGCCAATTCTTTTATTTCAGCAAGGTATGATGTTACAGGAGTCCTTTTTCCAGCCTTTTCAATGAATACTGAATGATTATGAACTACTTCAGAGCAGCTGTGAAGAGCAAGTGGTTCTCAATAGGCTTGAATTTGTTGTCCAGGGGTCTGAGTTCTCACTGGGAAGTTGTAAGGTTTCTACAAAGTAATGAAGGTTGCAACGTATTTTGCTAACTACTAATCTGTCTTAAAATCAATGGACTAAAAGTGAAAGACTCAAACCTTATCTGTATAACCACTTTAAAGTGGCATCAGAATGGGAGTCACAGAATAGGTTGGTTATGCATCCTTTTGCATTGGCTCCTGGCTGACCCTGCTTTGATCACAGCTGATCCTGGTTTGAGCAGGAGGTTAGACCAGAAGCCTGCTGAGGTCCCTCTGAACCTGAATCTTTCTATGATCCTATGGAAGTGATTGTGGAACTGCATCATCTCTTTTAAATACCTCAGTTGTTTGTTTTTTTCCAACTGCAATGTCTAAAGTGTCTGGAGGAGGGAATTTTCTGTTTGGCAGTCAGCTGGGTAAAAACACGGATTATGCTTGTAGAATTTGCTTCTTGGAGAAGGCAGCTGTCCTGCATGTGTGAACTGGCTTCATGTGTGCTACATCACTGCCCTCGCTGCAGCTTAGTGGTATATGTGCAATGTACTGAGACTGTAGCTACTGGTGGTGTTTGGAGCTGCCCGGCAGGAGCTGTGTATGCCTGCTTTGCATTGACATACATGGCAAAGACATTGGGGGAACCCCACTGTGGGAATTTATTCCGTCTCGAATGGCACAGGTATAGTTGGATCCACTTTGGTGCCAAGCATGAACTGGTATTTTTTTATACAACTGTGAAACTCTTTGCCACAGGAGGTTCTGAATGGTCTAAAAGTATAACTGTGTTAGAAAGCAATCAGACAGGCAGGTGGAAGAAGAGTCCACTGGGGCTGTTGAATACAAAGATGTACATACAGCCTGGAGGCTCTATCTTGGGGTGCTCGGGAAGTCTGTGAGCTACAGGTTGCAAGGAGTAGGTGAGATATTCTGGAGGAAGAAGCACTCTGTATCTCACTCTCTTCTATAGTGTCTCCCTGGTTATATGTTCCTGATTATTGCCAGAGAAAGGAGTGGATGGGCCTTTTTTCTGACTGCATATGGCTCTTCATACAACCCCATGAAATCCTTTTGAAACCTGTTCTATGTGGTTGTGAGAACTGGGGAGTGTAGCTGAACTGTTGATACTCTTCATGGTGAGAATTTACTACTTCGAGTTGAAATAGCTTTGAATGACTTGATGACTTGTACTGCCATTTAAAAAAAAAAAAAAACAAAACAAAACAGCAGTATGCTAAATATCATTGTTATCTTTTATTATTAGACTTACGTTGCAGAACCAGCTGTAAAGCAAACCAAGATCTTGACTGCTTAAGTTAGAGCCCATTAGAATGGGCTAAAGACTGAATATCCTATATCAGGCTGCTTACTCTTGCACTGAAGTATGCTTGGGTGTGAGCACTGTTCCTCTGAAACCTTAACAAAAACTAGGTGAGAATTTATGAGACCTTTCTACTGTGTAAAACTGATCCACAAAACTGGATGGGCAGTGTGGAAATACTGATAAGGGATTAATGATTGTGCATTTAGATGCCATTTGTAAACAACAGAGAAAAAAAGCTAAACTAAATATTTTTACAAACTCTCCTTTATTATCCCCCTTTAAAAATAGCTCTTACTGTATTTCTTAGGAATTAAGGGTTCAAATCTTGCAGTTAGGTCTCTGTGCTTTTGCAGGACTAAAATCAGCAGGGCTCCACAGCAGCACAGGGGTTTGTCCACGAGGATCCAGCTGCAAGCCTGGAAGCATACTTTGTTTGTGTGTTGGTCTTAGTTGCTCTGGACTGGAGCCAGAGTTTTGCCTCTGCTTAAGGGCAGAATTGTACTCTGACAGGCTTTCTGCTCGTGCAGAGAGCTGCTGGGCTGTGTGGTGATCCAGTAGGTTTTAAACATGTAGTGCAAATTAAATTAGTACCCCTAACTTACTGTTAGTGCTTTGACTTTTCCTCCTGAAGCCTGGCCATACTCATAGCAAAATTCATACTCCCATTGAAGTTGTGACAAAGCCCTTCTTCACTGTGAGCAAGACCTGGTTTTAAGAGGCATTATTAGGACTGTGTGTGCCTGTGTGCTTCTTTATGGGCTGTAGGATTTTCATAGCCTCGTTTGTTTAATCTTGTAGACTAGTTATGGGCTTACATTCTTTTTCAATGTCTGTCTGGTTTGTTTTCTCAAAGTGATGGGCAGGCCTTTCCCAAACAACTCTGATCCTCTAATTGATCTGGTTTTAGAGCTTCCATTGAATTCAATAGATGTTCTGAGCATGGAACAATTACAGGATCGGAACAATGTCTATTTAAGTTCAGACAAGTCATATAAAAGTGTCTTTTTTCTCTCCCTTCCAGCAGAAAATTGATTTCATGCTTTTCAGTCTCCCAGCATATTTATTAAACTATTATTTATTCATTTAGTTACTTTATTATTTAATTTTATAACAAAATGTGGCTTTGGTCTCTTGAAGGAAGTGGGAAACACTTCGATCTTTTTTTTCCCCTCAAAAAGTACTTATGTTTTTGCCTCTTTTTTAAGGTACATCTCTACTGTGCACCTTGGAACAACAGTGGCTAACAGCTCTTAACAATAGGAGCAGGAATAATGGCAGGGGTAGCAAAGACATGAAGAATTTTGAAAAGCAATATTCTTCAATGTTAGGAAAGTAATAAAAGGTCAGAATGAAGCTCAATAGAAAAGCCATTATGAAGGGAATGGTCAGAATTCTGGTTTTATGTTGATGTCAAGGCTTTGGATTTGTTTTCTTTCCATTCTGACAAATTTTATTTAGTTTAATTCAGTTTATTATTATTATTATTTGCTTTAATTCATGCAGTTTTATTAGGTGTGATTTTAACCGTGCATAACTGTAAATGGTTATGTTTCAGAGACTTCTCTTTCCCTTTTTTATTTGGAACCTTCTGTATAATGGATTCTTAACCAAGAATTATTGTTTAGTATTATTTACTCAGAGCCAGTCTATGCTACCAAAATACAGACTGAATAGCACCATACTCTGCTGTTAGCTCCGCTAACTGCTGTAGGACTGCTGATGAAGGAGGGTGGGTGCTACTATTTCATGTACTGTTCAAAAGTCCTTGCCATTAATTGCATTCTGCTGTGTCTGCAGTCAGTGTTGAAATCTCCATTGACTTTCATGCCAGCAAAACTAAATCGGCTGTGACTGTTTTTGATAACATCATCCTAGAATTTACTTTCTTTTACCCCTAATTAATTAAAACGACATTCTGCCCCCATTAGCTATGCCAAAAGTATGTTTTGAAAATAGGACTGATAAAAGAAAATATGTATGGCTTAACGAGATACATGACGGCTATCGGCGCTGGAATCTGTCCTCATTTCCTTTTGGTTTTGACCTAAGAAAACAATTCTGTATGATGGGGGTGCTCATGTAAAGCACAGTCCTCCTCTTCCTTTTTCCTTTCCCTGCATGTAAAAGCAACAAAGTTGGCCAATACAATTTAAAATCAGCATCCTTTAGATAAATCTTTCTTCCAGATGTGTCATTGGTTGTTCAGCAGTTGCTCAGTCAGTATGTCCAGAGAGCCAGTAATTTGGACTATTTCAAACTTAAATAATATGTAGTGACTACACGTGGGGAGAGCCTGCATAGCTCACATTTATTTCCTCTCTATTACATTTCATATTTTTTCATCATTTTCATTTCTCCCAGCCACATCTGATAATAAGCTGCCACTGTAGATAGTGCTGGAAGTCTGGAAGGTCTCTAGAAATGTCCTTCCAGAGCTGTTAAAGACAGATCAGACATCCATTTCAGCAGAGAAATAGCCCCGGCCCTGGACCCGTCCCTCTGGGTGGCTTTATGCAGATGTCCTTTTACAGCAATTTTTTAGAGCAGTTATCAGAGGCTGTTTCTGATCTTGTTTTGTAGTAGGGGGTGGTGATTTAAAAGTGCTCATGATTTCTATCTGCTGCTGTGGAATTAAATACTAAAGAGCTCATTTACCTCAGAGGCAGATGAACTGTGCCACAAGCTGAATGCCTGGAAATCCCCAGCCCAGAAGTCTAATGATGAGCCCCATATGCAATCCACCACTGCCACAGTAGAGGTTAGTCTCAAATACAAGCAGTGAGTACAACAGCTGTCAGATTGCTGCTCAAAAGATGCAGGTCCCCAAATAAACAACTTATTTCTTCACCATTTCCTCTTCCATTATGCACAGGGAGGAGTATTCTGTTTTCTTTTATGTGTCTTCATTTGTTTTTGCCAAGTGCACTTAACAGATGAGAGAGTACCCTTCCTTGCCTTTGCTGGATATCAGCATGCTGAAAAATGAACACAAAATGCATTCTAACTCTCTTTCAGGTCCAGAGGTTGGAATTTCAAATAATTGTAATTGGAAATCTTGCTTACATTTTGAATTAAGTTTACCTTTTTCCTCTTGCATTTTTTAATTAAAAATTGTTAGACTAACATGTTTCTTGAAAATTGTTTTGTCACTGGGAAAAGGAAATATTTTCAGTATTTAAATCTAACTGAAGACTGGCTTATCCTTTTTCTTTCCTTTTTTAACCTCTCCAAACATGTACTTTTCAGATTCCTTCTTAGCTGTCTAAATTTCCCCTATGCCCTTTCTGGTTAAGTTTGTTAGCGTGGTACATTCCTTTTATGGAGTTCTACATTTTTCATTTTTTGTCCCTTCAGTGGATTCTTCAGCTGGGATTCTTGGCCGCCTACATCTGTCTCACTCTGGGTACCAGTGTGTACTATCATCTCTTTCTTGGGAAACTGGGCTTGCAGTCTTCTTCCCCTAGGGAGTCAGTGTGGAGAATCAAGGTACATAGAGCTGTCCCTTGCCTTAACCAGGGCCGCTGATGAAAGCGTGTCAGAGAAGACTTCTTTATATGCTGTGGTACTTGATAGTGCTGGGCATTTGTTTGAATTTCTTAGGTGAGTGGGTGATGTACCATGTTCCTGGGATTCTACAGTTCTTGTGTGCTTCAGGCTCTCAGAAGTTTTGTCTGCAGTGGTGCTTCTGTATGTACTTCTTACTTTTAAGCAAAGTGAAAGTATCCAAATTATCAAGTTGAACAACACTTCCTTTAAAATGTTGGATGAGCTTAACAGGAAGAACATGTCCTTTTAACCTAATGGAGCCAATGGGTAATGTTCTTGATTACATAACTGGAAACCAAGCTACCAGCAAAAAGGGTGAAACAGTAACAATGAAAAAGAAACCTCTAGATTGTATTCACAACCTCATCTTTTGTTGCAGTATGTCAGGGGAAGTTCAGACTGGACATTAGGGAAAGGTTCTTCACTGAGAGGGTCGTCAGTCACTAGAACAGGGACCCCAGCTCAGGGAGCATTTGGACTATGCTCTTAGTCATATAATTTAGTTTTAGGTTGTCCTGCGAGGATTAGGGAGTTGAACTCCATGATCCTTATGGGTCCTTTCCAACTCGAGATATTCTGCGATTCTGTGAATAGTTCCCAAGCTGCTGTAAGGACTGACAGCTTAACCCCCACCTATACTGCTAGCCCTGAAAAATTCTCTTGTACTGCATCTTTGCTCTGCCGTCATATCAGATGGGATCGCCTTTCTTTATGATCCTGGCTCTGCGTGGATCATACTGCTGTTCAGTGCAGACGAAGTGAGTGGAATCTCTGCTTTCCCCATCCTGCAGGCTGCTTTGAGTTTATGGTCCCTCTGTGGTCTTTAACCAGCACACTGATCCCAGCTGGAAGAGTTTACTTGCTGTTTACAGCATGTTCCGGAAGAAGTATTCTTTGCACATACATGTTAGATCTTCATAAGGATGCTGTATTTCCTAATAAGATACAAATGCTAGACTTGGTACTCGTAGTGTTTTGCCCCTCTGCCTTTCTTCAATCCATCCTCCTTCCACATGTCTTTTTTCCGTTCATTTCATTGCTATCACGTCACCTGCCTACTGTAACCATTGATGTCTATAATGCATTGTTTCAAAGCAATGAACTTGCTATGGAGAGTAGGATAAAAAGCAATAAACAAATTCCAAGCACGTGGCCACTTGCTTGGTCATGTTTAAATGCAGTCCTACCAATATGGTGAAAGGGCAGGTCCCACAACAGCAGAGTCTACTTTGGCACAGGGAAACCCTTGCAAGCAAAGCCAATGCATATGAAATATAACTGTTTCTATGTTTTAGATTAAATTAATGGGCCAAGGTTGGAAACCTAATTCTGGGTTGCATACATTTTTCATGGCAATGTCAATTATGAATCGTTCTTTCTAATCCACTTGCGAGCATTTTTTGTCTTTCAATACAGCATGATTCACTACAATGTACACAGAAGCCAAAAACATGGATGAAGTCGTAGAGCCATCACTGAAAGCTAGAGTTCTTTAATTTACAGTCTTGGGGTTTTTTTCCCCCCCTGAGATTATTCTATTTTCTGTCTTTCTCTCTCTCCCTTACAGGTTTACTTTTACATTTAAGTACACTGTTATTCAGCCCTGCCTACTTCAAGCATTACAGGAAGATTTAGCTTGGATTTTTAATACATTGAAATGACTGATTCTTAATCTAATTGCAATTTGTTTAACTTTATGTCCAGTTTAGAGCTTTGAACTTCTTGTAAAACACCGTATAAAGTACTGGATGTTCTTGTACTTCCTAATTCTGTCTGGCATTTACAACAATTCTTTCACTATCTGTGAGGGTATGGCTCCTAGCTCTGCCAAGAGGGGCTTAGACTCTGATCCACTCCATTGCTATGAATAGGAGTCTGTCCATGGACTTCAGTGGGAGTTGATTCAGACCCTTTATTGCTTCACCTTTACAAACAGAATTCCAGGCTATTCTCCATGGTAAAAATCTTGGCAGTATTGAAGTGAATGGGATATTTGCTGTGGAATTCAAAGGAGCCAGGATTTCAGCTAGAATGTTTAATATCTTACAATTTGAAATAACCTATTTTCAGCCCTTGGATTTGACTTGGACATTCTGCTTTGAAACAGACACAGGAGATAAAGCGGAAATAAAATTTTCATACTGAAGCTTGATTAAGGTCAGAGTTACTATTAGACACTTGGTATTAACTACAGCTGTGTAGGACAGAATTTACTAAAGTCTGTAATTTGCCCATTAAAGGAAATCCTGTGACATGTCTGAGTCAAGGGGATACCACCCAAGTGGTAACTCTGACTTTAAATCTTGTTGTGTGTCAGTACTTGGTTTTGACTAATAAAAGTGCATATACTTATTGCAAAAAGGAAACAAACAGTGTGTGTGTGTGTAAATCTAATTGTAGATTTATTTATTTATATGTATTTTATGGGGCAATATTTCATACATTTGTGAGCCAACCAATTAACCCTGAAAAGTCTGATGACGACTGCTCTTGTAGCGGCTTCGAGGAGGCCCTGTGAGGTTTTCCATCTGGGAGCTGAGTATTTCTCTTGTAACATTAATACCCACCATCAAGTGCAAAATCAAAACAAGAATCACAACTATTTAGGATGATGCAGATATGGTATCCTGCTTAAATCTCCCACTCTCAAACAAAGCACCTTTTTTTTCCTCTGTTTTTTAAAGTGTATGGCTAGTATTAAATATAGTTGGATTTCCCATAACCTTCAAAGAGGACTTTTTCAATAGCCAGGTAACTAGTTTGCTCTTGGATCTTTACATTCAGGAAAACAAATATTGGATTTGGTCGTAACTATAATCAGGAACCATAATGTTGTCTGAATTTTTACTGTATTTTTCTCTACAAGTCTTTCCAACCAACTGAGAAAGAAAAAAGGAATCCAGAAAATTCATTCATGTAGTTCGTGCATCTAATACAGAAATTCTCTCATAAGATCGGTATATAAAAATATGTATTAGAATATATGCCTGTGCATATTTTTATTTATTATATTAGTCTACACATATGAAAATCTCCACTTAGAATTTCAGAAAGGCCAAGCTTGTTCTATATTTCATAATGTTTTTTAATTTTTAAAAATCCTTTTCACAATTACCAAGTAACTAAACTCTTAAACTGTTTCTGTCTGCCCCAAGGGTTTTTTCTCTTCCTCTATGTGTTGAAGGGAAATCTGAGCCTAAGAACACTAAAGAGGAAAAACATGTCTCATCTACTTGTCACGGCATCTATACTTTGCCATTTTTTTGCCACCCAAATGTGACAGGGCAGCACATAAATGTGTGAAGTCTGTCACAAATGGCAGCCAGAGCTGGGAATTCAGGAAAATGAGCTTTGCCTTTTTGAGGCTTTTGCATTTAAATCCTGCAAAGTGCTGAGTGCCTTCTGAAAGGTTATGCTAAGCCTGCTCAGCATTAGTTCACGGGAGGTGTTCACCTTGCGGGATTCAGCCTGGAAAAGGCGTATCTTCTACGTGGAACCCTGTGGGGGATGTGTGGGGTAGGAGAACATGACATGTTGCCTGTACTGTCATATGTCTCATGTATGTGATGTACTGTACATCAGAAATCACAGGTGTGGCTCAGAAGCGTGGGAATGACGGCTGTGGAGACAGAAAGTCTCTGTTCACTCGCAGAAGAGAGCGGCAGCAATGCAGGCGGCAGTGGAGCAGCCTCACCCAGTGCAACAGGATTGTCTCCTTGGAAGTGAAAAGGTGTTTACAGTTCCACCATGTGTATATCATAGTTCCTTCTTCTAAAGTGCCGTTTAGTGTCTTTTTGCGTTCCACATCTGCAGGAACTCACAATATGCTCAGGCTAAAGAGACTTGAGGATAATGTGAAAACACCAAGCAGGAGGATGAGGCCACCACATTGATCTTACACTAACACTTAAGAGGGAGCATCTGTGCAATTGTAAAGATGGGCTGTGTTTTAAATTACCACATGAGGCTCCAGGTGTTTTGCCAGTCTGTAACCACTCAGAGCCTCGAACTTCATATTCAAATCCATCTATATACCTGTCTGCCTCTCTGTGTGTCTAGCATATATATGTGTATTTTTTTATTTCATTGGCAGCACCTTAGCAACACTGATCCTTCCCCTGTTACAGCCAGGCCCTTCTGAGAGAGGCAGCTAGATGTCACCCCAGGAGGCTCTGTTTAGTCAGGAAAAAGGCATCATCGCAGGTTTTTGAAACAAGAACCAACCACCTCACCAAGTCCTACTGTCTAGAGCACATGGCAACATGTGCTCCTTTTCTTCCAGGAGGCAAGGGTAGGTCTGATACCTTCTCCTCCCCTTTCTCTCTCTCACAAGTGCGCTACCTTTCACTCGGCTGGGGATCAGTTTGGGAACTAGGCACATCAGCAAGCTGCTTGTCTTGGGTGTCTGGCAGGACGGGCAGAGCAAGGGATGAGCACAAGGTGTGGAGTGGGCATGCTAACTTTGCAGTCTGTGCTGTCTTCTGTGGTGAGGTATTTCATGTGAAAGGGAGCGGGGGTTAGAAGGAGAAGGGAGGGGGAGAGAGTGAAATGCAAACATCACCACTATCTTCAGAAAGAGATTTAGATCTCTGTGTTGGCATAAAAAGGTCATTTTGGGCCTGAGGGTTTTGACATTGTTCCTTTAAGTTAGAGCCACAACATAAACTATTTTCAACACTTGCCATGAAGAACAAATGACCTTTAGTAACTTGCCCAGAAGACAAATGGTACGTTAACACAATAAATATACTTTGCTAGTATCGTGCTTCTTGCTTTAATTTTCAATTAGAAATGTTACCTTTCCTTCTCCCTTTTACACAAAGGACTGCACTTTCATGCTTTGATTTTGTAACAGAAATTTCTTTGCCCTCTGTAGGATTGGTAATAATCACTGGTAATTACTGGCTATACAGTAAATTTCCTTCTGTTCAGGGACAGCATTTTGTACTCATCTGCTCAAAGTGAGCTGGATAGAGGGTATCTGTGAGGGAAGGAGTGGAGAGGTGGAGAGTTAATGAGCATCGCCAGACAGGTGTGCTGCAAGAGCAGAGGAAAGGGACTCAAAGGGACCAACAGTTAAGAGCTAGTACTAGTAAATGCACCTTTTGTTAGACTGAGCTTTGGTAGCATGTAAAGTGAGAAATTAGACTGGAAATTAAAGATGAAATTTTTTCAATCTACATTGGTAAAGGTAGGATGTTTGGATGTTGGCATGTTGACTTCTGTTCAGGGAAATGAAGGGCTGGCACTCTTCTCTGTGCTCATTTTTAATTTCAGTTAAGGTTTCCAGGCTGGGTTGTTACAAAGCTAGCTGCCAAGGCATAAACTCATTGAAGGACCTGAAGGTGCATCACCAGTTGAATGAGGGTAGGAACAGGAGGGTTTCTGCTGGGGATGCTCAGAAGGTGGCTCAGCCAGCTGCCAATCTCAGCCCCATGAGACAACCAGACAACGTGGAGGAAGAAAGGGAAGTCTACAGTGTGCTGGTGTGGGAGGGGAGGACACCTGAGGGAGGAGAAAAATTATGAGTAAGGATGCACCAGCTCTCCTCCACACGGTTCTGTGGCTTTCCTAAAAGGGTGGAGAAAGGAGGTGGGTGTTAGGAGGTGCTTCCAGAGAGCTGGGTAAAGTTTTATCGAGGGGATGATGGAAAAGATGTCACCGTCACACAAGCAATAAACAGCTGGAAGAAGGGAGAGGGTGTCAGTGGTGGGAAGAGAGTAGATCAAGGGATGGCACAGTGTCAAGGAAATATTTAGAAAAAGGACAGTGATTTGTCATCCATTGGAGTCACAGTTCCCTTAACATTAATAGTGTTTGGAAGGTAGAAAGATGCATAATGCAGAGGCTCATTTGGCATTCCTTAAATGTTGGTTAATTATTTCTAAGGCTGATACAGTGTTCTTCATCCCAAGGGGATCCATAACACTACACAAAAGTAGATTTTTCAATTTGCTGATTGGTTTGAGGATTACAGTTGTTTCACAACAAATAAAAACATTTTGGAGAAGGGTGGGTTTTTTTGGGCAGAGGGAAGGTCTTTTGTTTCAGCTGAACAGAAGTTATTTTACGGAACCAGAAATGAAAGCTTTATTTTGTGTTTAGGATCATAAATCCTTCAGAAACTTGCTGAGGGTGTGGTTAAATAAAGAATTTTTAAGCAAAGCCTCTGGAAATGAAAAATTGAAATGCTTTAAGTTGAAATAGCCCTTTTACATCTCCAGAAATGTTTGTTTCTTCTTTTGCATCAGACTGCCAACTGAGTCTGACCTTATTTTATACATAAATTAGTCATCCTTTTTTTTTTTTTTTTTTTATCAGCTGTAGTAGTATCAATTTTTTTTTTTTTTCCCATCTATATGTTTAGGCCCTTTTATGATCATTGATGTGGGACTTGGAGCCAGAGAAGTGTGCTGCTCTGAGGCAGTTTTATTAGGGAAAAGCTGAGCTGTGAAAAAGGAGCTTGAAGTGGAAGGAAGCAAGGGATGAATGAACTGAAAATGAGGGAAAACTGAAAAAAGTTGGACAATGTGAGTAATGGTGACAGTTACTCCCCAGAGTAAAAATAGGAGTGAGGAAACAAGGATTAGGGATATGAAGATGGAAAGGGGAGTTGAGAGGAAAAAAATAAAAGCTGACTAAAAAGACAAATATAGGACACTCCACCTTTATTTTAGTGAATCGTTTAATTCTCCATTTTCCTGAGAAATGCCATATATTTCTAAATTTGGAAAGGAGGATAGGATGGCTATTTTTAGGAATTACTAATGTTTTTGGCTGCTTGTAATTCTGTAGTTAACCAGAGAAAAAAGAAAAATACAGCTATGTAAAAGTTAGTGGAACTTAAAGTACTTTTGAAAAACAAGACCTTAGTAATACCTAGACTTTCAGGTCATTGTAATTCTAAAGAGACAACACAAGGCCTATATTTCTTAGATTTCATGTGAATGTTACAGGCATAATCCTGCAAACATTTAGAGTTCACCAGCATTTTTTTTTTTCTTTTAATGGAAACTGATACTCCTATGCAATCAGGTGGCTGCAGAAACTAAGGACTGGCGAAAAAGACTCAAACTTGCTAGACTTGTGGTAAGAAGACACAAAAGCTGGGTGTGCTTTTTTATGCTGGTCTTTATCCCCAGATGGGAATTCACCCTTAAAAGGGTTTTTTGAGTGATTTTTCTTCAGATGTTGCAACTGTGTGTGCCTGGTTTCCCAGCTTAGGGAGCTCAGTTTGCATTTAGTAGACAAGACTACTGGAAATAGAAAATTCCTTCTGGCGATTCCTCAATCTCACTTTTTTTTTTTTTTTTTTTTTTTAATTTTACTCAAAATTAATCAGTTAAAATGAGGTACTCATCTTACTGGCCCTCCTAGAACCCCTGAGGCGGGTTTTGCTGATCTCTCTGTTTCAATTGTTCATCCCTTTATAGAACAACACTGGGAGCCTTGAGGATATGTTTGACTAGCAGCTGCAGTCAAGCACTCACAATGTGAGAAGGGGGAAGGAAAAAAAAAAAAGACCTGGGTCAGCAGTACAAACGGGGAAACAACACCAGCATGGTGGTAAGACTGAGGATTTCTGCTTCGTTGGTGATTTCTAACTTTCTTTTTAAATGGGTTTTAGATGTGGATTTTCAAATGAGCTCTTTGAAGTAGAGACAAGGCTATGCAGATTTTTTTTACAAGAAAAAAATACGAGGGAAAATTAAAATGATCCTTACTTTCACTCCCCTCCACTCTCCGTCTCTCTTTCCCCACCATGGTGTATACAGTGAAGGACATAGTTATTAATTAGTATGTCCACGGTCCCACTACATCCAAGCTACAGGGAAGGTATACTGCAGTTACCTGGCCAGGGAACACCATTCAGTGTTCTTACTA
Source organism: Tyto alba (assembly GCF_018691265.1). Classification (NCBI taxonomy): domain Eukaryota; kingdom Metazoa; phylum Chordata; class Aves; order Strigiformes; family Tytonidae; genus Tyto; species Tyto alba. The sequence goes on along the minus strand of NW_024881295.1, from coordinate 11,748,780 downwards.
ACACCCCACTACTGCATTAGGTCAGTGCTTCTATGTTGAGCTGTTGTTTTTGAATGACATTGGGTCATGATCCTCATCCCGTGTTGCAGATGTTAATGAGTATTTTGTTAATTAGTGAAATTAGGATTGGTGTCAGGTATTTTTCATGGGTTGCTCTATAGTTCTGTTCTTGCTTGGACAACACAAGGCATATGTAATGGTCGTGAGCCTGTTCACAGTCTCTGAGTCATGAGTTCTTGTTCTTAGGAATCAGTTTTTATACAGCACATGAATGTCTTCATTAAATTCAGCTTTCCATCTCTGTAATTTTACTTCAAAATTTGAAATTCCTGCTTTTCTTATAGGTTGCTATTGAGTTATTTTAAGCCCTCAATTTTGGATGGTAATGCTGGGTAGCCATAACTTAGGTAAAAACAGTATTAATTTTGTTTTATGAAAATTCTATGGAGGTTTTAAGCAGAGCTAAAGTCTTACACATTAAAATCAATTTTCCTTCATGAGTAAGAAGTGAAGAAACCTTGGGGGCAAGTACAATAGAAACATTTAGAAATTTGATTTATAGATGCAAATTCAGAAAAAAAAAAAAAAAAAGATGTCTGCTTTTGCTCTTTGCTCATCAGCTTGGGGAGTGGGTGTCTCTTTAAAGTACTGTAGGAGATTTCAGGTTGGCAGCTCCACCTCTGAACTGACCTAGAACAGCAGGATCCACTGAAGTCAAAACTGAAGAAAGCTGACATAAGGCAGAGCATTGCCAGTGGAAGAACAGGTTTTCATCAGAAATATTTGAGTCACTGAGCATGTAAAACCAAGCAGAGATAGCAGAAAGACTAAGGAAGAAGAAAAAACCACATTCATATGGGCAGCCTCTGTGAATCGGACAAAACCCCAATGAGATAGCCTCAACAGTGTAGTCTTACGAGTTGTCTGACCTCTGATGATGCAGCGAACACATGCAAAGCTGAAAGAGAGGGCAGGAGGGAGACAGGACCTGAGTGAAAAGTCACCTTTGCTGGGGAAAAGAGATCATCCACTTGTGCTGGTGGCCAAGGAGCAGATAGTGAAACTTCATAAAGGGGCTCCCGGGGCGGCCTGTTTCTCCTTTGCGGCACATTGCGGCCATTCAGGGCGGTGCAAAATGTATACGCATCAACAGCTTTTAAATTTACCAGAGAGTCCCAACGCGTGTTGGCATGTCGGTAGAGGTGCCCTTGCTCCTGGTTGTCTGGCAGCAGTCTCCCTCTCGTGCCTCTCGCCACCAGAAGCCGTGTAACTGCCGTGGCGTGGCACTGTGCCCTGCGCAGTCTGCAGTGCTGCGAATGGGAGACAGCGCGCATGCCTCTCTTCTCTTATTTAAAGAGTCTGAATAGTTAATGTAAGAAAAATATAAAGGGTATATTAACATGGGTGACCTTTCTATTAGTCTGTTCACCTTCTAAGATGGCTACAAAAGGAGGGAACCAACCAAAGGTACTGTGTGGAAAACAAGAAGGGTAGTTGGACCCCATAATCTCCTGTGACCCACAGAGATTTACCATGTCATTTGTCGTAATGGGAGTAAGCCAGGGTTTGGGGATAGCAGCAGCAAGAGGGTAAGTTGGAAGCTTGTGGGTCATCAGGAGATTTAGGTCAATTGAGAGGCTTCTGGGGGTTTCTTGATGATGGGAAGAAGCTGAAAGCTAGTGATGCTTGTTTAGTAGAAATAATGGAAGTGTGTTAAAATTTTGAGTTTGAGGAAGGGGAAGTCAGTGGCAGGAAGGCATATCCAGTACAAACACTTAGGAGAGGTTGGAAGTCTGTTCTCCAGCATGGATTGACCTTCTGAGGAAAAGGGCAAATTCAGTCCCCACAGACCCAATTTGGTTGTGCCAGCAGGGAAGAATAAAACAGAATGAAGGTAGAAAACGGGACTGCCACCTTGACTATAAAGGTTTGAAAGTGAGACTGCTCTTCTAAGAGGAAGTCAGTCAAAATGTTAATTGGCCTAATATGTTTCCCAAGTTCTATATTTTGCATAACTTCAATAGAAAAGATTATTTTTTTTTTAAGTGGCAAAGTTGGAAATAAATGATAGTAATATTATGTAGTCTTATTGCCTGAAGCGTGTGGTGTCAAAACATAAAGGTAGTCAACAGTAGCATGGAGATAAGCAGTGAGGATCCCAAAAAGAGAAGTGTATGGCAGGAACTGCAAAGCCATCAAAGTGACCTTTCAGTGTAAGAGAGTGTCACCTTGGGGTGTGTGTATCAGTTTAAATAGAGTCATGGTAGAAAATCCATACTGTCAAAATTAATTGTTGCTCTACCGTAGAATTTTATTACATTTTGTTTTTAGGTAGTCATTGCCCAAACAGAATTAAGATACCAGTTCAGTAAATATTTAAAATTCTTCTGAAATGGAAACAGCTTCCTTTTTTTTCCAGATTTGTTTTCAAATTTTTTCTTCCATCCATCTGATTCTCCTTAGTGTGTTAATTATTAAGTTGTACAGTCCGTTTTTGTTGATGACTTCTTTAGCTTTAATTCTCTCCTTTCACTTGATTTTCTACACGGAGAAGTTGGCTGGTGTAGCACTTAAGCCCTGCTAGTCAAAAAGACATCATTGTCAATGTTGCTGGAAGATTAAACACACACAGAAACTGTGTTGCTCTTGTCCAGGTAAAGAGGAGTCTTAAACGTGCTGGTGCCCTGAGCTGACAGCTGCTTTGCCTGCAAAAACATCTTCCCCCACTAAAACTTTATTAACAGTTGTGTAGCTTCATCAGTGGGAGTAATGGTAGGAGGAGGCCTAATGTAAACAAAGCACAGGTGGCTGTGTGGGGATTTCATTGCAAGGGCATCTGAACCTGTTCTGAACAAAGCTATCTCTCTCTATATATATAAGCAATCCCATCATTTCTATGACTGGGGGAACAGAACTGGTTTTAATAATGGTGGGAAATGATAGGGAAGATGAGTTAGTGCTGCCTGAGGGAGCAGTGGCTTCCCATCCTGACCATGTGTCTCTGTAGACCTTTCTTTACCTCCGTTTCCCAGCTGGTTAGATCAGGCTATTCCTCATGCAGGTACAGGATGAGGTTCACAGCTAGTTAATATTTTTGAACTTGAAATGTCCAAAAATGATGAAAGTAGTAGAGATTGTTATTATTCCCCATTTAGCAGAAAGCTGAAGTACTGAGAGGCTAAAGCTCTCTCGACCAGCGAGCCTCAAGCCCCAGTTTGACTGCAGAGGAAATCTATTACTCATTTCCTGCCTTTACTTAAAATAAAGAACACCCTGCTGCCCAGTACCGTGTCTAAGAAGACACATCATCACCAATTTTTTGCCAGAATAATAAAAGTGACAGAAGGGGATTCCCCTGAATGTTTGATGCTTTTCTGCTGCACGGGCTCCGGCAGTCCCAGAATAGCTGTGCAGAATCTGCACCGAAATGGGAAGTGGAAGGGTATGCACTGGGCTCACATGTGCCTCCCCTCTGCTTTGGCCTTACTGGAAACATGGGTCCTTGTGTCAAGAAATAACTGAAGGGACATGGTGAGAGAAATCCGATGGACTTAAATCCAGAAAAAGGTGTTGTTAAGGGACGGAAGAGAAACTGCCTCTTTTCAAATAAGAACTTGAGGGGAGGGCCCTGAAATGGCCCCAGTACAAATTCACTTTGGCTCCCTACCCATAACTTAACCTTATTCTCTGCCATGCTGAAGGCCTATGTCCATTTGTTACTGTATAATAGTTCTGGATAAGGGTGTGACATCTCACTGGTGGGAGTATGCAACACAAGTCCTACGGAGAGTGCCATCATCGTGGGCTCGGGGCGCATGTGCCTGTAGCTCTGTGGAGGGTTATACAGATAGAGCTTGCAGAAATGGCATGCTGGTTTGGAGATGGTTGTGTGAGCAAAGCCATGTCTGCACTTGTGTGGAGGTAAGCAGCAGATGAGTGGGCATACTGGGATGGATATATGCAGCTTTAACTATATCGATACAGATAAATCGGTACAATTTTTATATGCTGATGAGATATGAAATTTGTCAGCATGTGCTTACTGCATTACGAATTGAAGGTATTCAGCTCTCCTTGGCTGGTACTTGCAGTTCTTAGATTTGGCTTCTTTGGAATGAATCTGGCATCTGCAGTGGGGCTAGATTTGAAAACCAGGTTTTCACGTGTGTAGATTTCAGCATCCCAAGTAGGTAGACAGATGCACACAATAGGAGCTCTTAAGCATAGAGAGGACTTGAAAATCTGTGCCTTAAGTACCTGTGCAGACCCATCCAAGAACCGTGTTTAAAATATGCATGTGGAGGACCAAAAACTCTGGGCCCAGTGTCAATTTTTGCAGTTATCTAAACTTTGGTTTTGAGTTACTGGAACTTTGCAATGGGGATTACATCAGAGAAATGCAGTGCTGAGGCTGGATATCAGGAACATGCCTTCTAATAGGTCTGCATTGAACATGGGGCCCTCCTAAGCAGCTGCTGACAGGAGAATAAATGCACTAATTAACCAGTCTAAGTGGAAGGCCTTTAAAATTCATTCAAGACTTGTAGTATGCTCTAAAGAATGTTATTTCTAGATCCTCATGTTAATTTACAGACAACAGGCCACCACTTGGTCAATTCCAAGAAGTAAAGTATATTAGCATTACTGTTGTCATCATGCTGACAACTCGAACCTCGTTTTCTCATAATTGAAGTTAAAAAACCAGACCCATAGCCAGCATAAATCATATTAATTCCACAGCTTTCAGTGAAGGTCCAGGGCCATTCAGTAACTCTGCACATCATACGCCCTGATCTGTGGTTTGTGTTTGAAGAGGAGTAACATGGTGATCCTAGACTTACACAGCATCTACAAGCCACAGCAGTATTTAGGAGTACCTGTGAGCATCTAGTGCCTTACTCTCCAGATATCTGGATTTAATGGTACTGGAGAGACTCCTGAAGTGTCCCCTTGCAGGAGCACCACTCCACGCAGGGGAAAGGGGGCTTTGCAGGGGAGCAGTTGTCACATCAGGTCACTGGGCAGACACACATGTGGCTCTTCCCCGTGCTGAGCCAAGGAGGTGTGCACGGAGCAAAACCCCAGCTGCAGAGTTTTGTGTCGGTGGAGATGGGGCTTTGCTAGGGGCCCCCCTTTCTGGCTGCAGCGCAGTGCCGTGGCCTCCTGCCTGTTGCTTCTCCTCCAGGTTCACAGGCAGGGCTGTACGTGGCTTCCCGGAGAGGGAGAGACCGTGGCCCAGTGCTTCGGAGGTGGGGGATATGGGCTAGTGGCGGGGGAGCACAAGGGGGGAGCCAATTGCTCATCTTGTCTTCACCACATAAAGCTTAACATTCCTGTCTCCTGTGGGCTAAGATACCCTCACACAAGGGGTTTATGTACCTGATTTACTCTGCAGTTTTTGTTCAACCTTGTGTGAGTCACAAGAGGCTACCATCCCGTTTGGCTTAACTATAAAAGTAATAAATAAATACAGGAGATAAATAAATAGAGTGAGAAAGAGAAGTCAGAAGAAAGATCTTTAGCTCTTCATTAGTATTTTTAATGAGAAGGGGAAAAAGCTGCTCGTTTTACAAACCACACATTTTAATATTGCCTACAATAAATGGTGCTTGAAAGCGTAAAGGGGCTGAGGTAGCTGGTGTCAGTAATTCCAGAATTGAGACTTCGACTGCATCTGCAATACAGCCTCTCCTACTCAGAAAAATACAATCGTGCATACATATATATATATATGTATTCATATATAAGGCATAGCACTATACGATACTTTGTGAGTATGAACTGCACGAGCATAGCACCTTCCTTTTGATTTTTCTCTCTCGCAGAAGCACGACTAAAATGACTAAAACGTGAGTTTTACACTTTTTGTTGGGGAGTCTCTCTTTCTGAGGAGGAACACTTTCTTGGGTAGTTTCAAGACTCACCGAGTTTTCAAGAACTGACTTCATCTCTCTGATAATGAGCAGTACATAAGGTTATATTCTGCCCTCAGCTGTACAGACACAGCTGCCATTGACTTCAGCTGGAGCTGCATGTACACATTCAAGGGCAGAACATGGACCAGAATTTTTAGGTGCATGTAAATGCTGTTGGAGGCTATACAGAGGTCATGTAGAGTTGCTGGCATAGAGCCACATATGATAAAATAGACTATGTTTTATCCTCATCAAGATGCTTACTTTTAAAGGCTTAAAGGCTCTTGTATTTTTTAGAGATGAGGACACGCAGTCTCTTCAGTTAGTTGGTGAAATTTGTTTTAATTATATCTAATGTGTTAATTTCTTGCTGTGAACTGTGCTGTAAGAATGTTGTCTGCTGTTGATCAGCCCCTGGATTCTTCTCTGGAAGTGGCTGCATTTTCAGTGATGAGACACTATGAAAATTCTGCAACCTCGAAGATGAATATATAATTCTAATCAATATTTTCATTAGGTTAAAATATTTGATCTTTTAAAATATGAGGATGAGATGAGATCAGGAGAAAGAGGGGTATGTATGTTTTCACTGGTTTATATTAGAAATGCTTCCATGTGACGATTAAGAAAACAATGCTTATGCTTATGTGGCATGCCACCAACAGGTATGCACCTTTTTTATTGCTTCATGTATGCTGAAAGTATGGAAACTAAATTAAGGTCTGCACTGATGAGCAACTTTACATGCTGCAAAGTCCTCCTGTGTTACATGCTCGGGTTCTTTTGAAAGAGAGAGTTTGAGACCTGTAGAAGGATATTTCCTGAGACCTTTGAGATGATGCTGAAGTGATTTAAAAATGAATTTTCAATTTGCTTATTTAAGTGTTGTTCAGGTGAGCTTTAGATCACTGTGATTAAGCCGATTTTAATGAATGTTTAAAATGCGAATCAGCTTCTGAAATTTGTGAACATCTCATGGAAGAATATGCAAGAAACCCATGTGTATATCGTATATACATGTATGTGAGTGCATACATATATATATGTATATACACACACTGATGAAGATATTTATTATTTTGATACTTGTAATATTACTGAAGTTATTCTGTGTGAGGCAGAGATCCTGTAAATCTATGAAAGCCAATTCTGTTGTGTGATGGTGTGGTCTAAGGATATGAATCTTCTCACATGTTTAGGTTTTTTTAATCCATATGAAGAATATCCAAAGTGCCAAAATGTTTAGGCATTCTAATCCAAATGATATGAGTAAGAGGGATAAGTATTCTTCATTTAAGAAAATATTATATAGTTGCAATGAACAAAAAACCCAAAGCTAAATCTGTTACTTTTCACAAAAAATAATTCTGCTTCCAAAGTATCTCTTGAAACCACCTGTGATGCTTGCCCAGCCACCTAGAAGAGTCCTCAAAGATGTATTCCTGACAAAAAACACTTCCTTGACTATGCTCTTTGATTTTTTTCTGTGTCTGTTTTCCTTCAGAAAAGAATGGCTTACAGGGGAAATTCTGTTTTCAGATTCTTTTTTTTTCACTTGGCTGAGTGATGAAAGCAAAAATTCCGTACTGGATTGGATTTACTAGAAGCTGTATCTCCAGAAAAGCAGGAGGCCAATCAGGGTATATATTTGAGTAATTCGAACTGCTGGAGAGAACCATAAAGTGGAAAGGACACTGTGAGCAAAAGGCTATAGTGATGCTTTTTTTAGCAAGCTCAATGGAGAAGAACTGCTGGAGGGGAATCTAGTTAGTGCCTTATTAGAAATTCTGAACACTAAAGGCTGAGGAGGTATTGCTAGTGATTAAACTTATTTTAAAGTATGGAGTTTGGCCTTGGTTCAGTGATCTATGTTCTGAATCCAGCTATCAGGAATGCTGTGTGTTTTCCCTTTTCTTTACATACCGCATGTGAGCTTATGAATGAGGCTTTGATAGGACACAGCTCCGCAGCATAAGAGAGCACCTTCATCTTCAAAGGGGTTCACTAAAGACTTGCTTTTGAATTGTTCTTTCCTAAAAAAAAGCCTGCTCACTAAACAATAGTTGTGAGCTGAAACGTAACTCCAGTAGATGATTTACAGTGAAATTCCCTCTTCCTTCCATAACTTGATTACTTGAATGTCTTCATTAGCAAATGAAACCTGCTGCTTCTGTCACTGATCCTGCCACTGTTGTTGTGAAAGAATTTAGTATGTACACCTGAAGCTCACTGCTGCTTTTCTTTTGTCTTATACCAAAAGCTCATGTTCAGTGGAAAATACAGCCTGAACGGTGTGTCTTAAGAAAACATATTTATGATAGCAAATACCACCAGTACAATAATGCAAATTTCCACTAATGCAAGTGGCAATGCAGTCCTGCAGTATCTGTATTAGTAAGAAGATAATCAGAGCTACATAGAGGTCTCCTTCGGCTGGATCCATGTGTGATACCATGGTGTGGTGCTTGCACAGTCCAACAATGATGACTTGGCTTTTTCTTTTTTTTTTTTTTTTTTTTTTTTTTTGATCTGGGCAGAGTTGTACTCTGCTGTAAAGCTGTGACAGTGCATGGCTTGGCTTTATGCCATACTATTACTCAGGTATTTTCTCTAAATGAATTCAGAATACAGGACATTCAAGCTGGATAGATAGGAGGTAGTCTTCCTTTACTTGTCTCTCTGCACTAACAATTTACATATTATAGATCATCATGGCTCAATAAGTATCCAGCTGTAGTTCTGATATGAAAATAGGTTTTCCTCATGACAGAAATCAGTGCACTAATTTAGTTTTATTCCACTTTTTGAAACTGTACTATGATTGGTGTGTCACCCAGATGGATTTATTCAAGCACAGTATGAAAATGGCCATTACAGAAATAGGCACAGTCTCTTCAGTCACGATGTAAAACCTGACAGAGATAACACTGTAGTGTAATGTAACTTCATAAAATCACATTTACTGTTCTGCATTCAGTGAAGTCCTCTTATTTAGATATTGGAATGAAAACATGATTTACTACTTTGGGGTTTGGATGAAAAATAAACCCAAAGGTTTTTTCAATGGGAAACATTAAATACGATAGATTCAGTGATACTCTATAGGACTTCCAAATTCCAGCAGACAAAATTGCTTTAAATTTCCAAACATATGATATATATATATATGTTATATCTTTTTTTTTTTTTTTTTTTTTTTTTTTTTTTTTAAGTAACCATAGAGTGTTTTTGCTGCTATGGGAAGTATTCTTTGAAAATCTTTTGGATACAAAAAATCCCACCACGTTGCTGTATACATACATTACTATTTATTGATTATCTCTAGTTGGTTTTCCTCATACTTGTGATTATATTTCCAGTTATTGCCATACTTCTTAGTAAGGTAAATTATGCAATTTTGTATTTAATTTTAACAAGAATTTCTAACACAGAATTACAGTGTGTACTACCTTCCTGAGACTTCAATTCTAAATTCTTCAAATTAAAATACTTCTGTTTTTTTTTTTCAATTTTTTTAATGCCTAGATTTGCCACACTTTTTTTCAGAACTTAATTGTGAGGAATTGGCTTGTTATGATGGGTTATTTATATGTTTCCTTTGGAAGTAGTATGATAGTTAACAAGGGTAGTCAGATCTTTGGAGGCAAATTTATGTCATTTGTTGTGCTGTGTGAAATTGCTGCTGAAAGCCTTATTACCAATGCAGCTGATAGTAGTAGTAGTTAGTTAGAATTTAATATCTGATTTTAATGCAGAATTGTCCCTTAAAACATTTCCTAGAAGCAAAAAGAGTAGACACACGCACGCACAAACATAGAGGAGACAATGTGCAAGGTTATATGATTATTTTGTGTTTATTTTATGAGCTTCAGTTATGTTTGTTAAAATTGCCCTTTTAGGTAAGATGAAATACTGTTTTGTTTTGCAGAGCTGAAATTTGATGGAAATTTTTTTTCCCTCACTTGACTTAGGCAGGAGGAACTAAAGGCAAATTGAAAAGTTAATAGGCTCTATATTCAAAAGTCAAATAGCTGCTTTGAAAATTAAGAGCTGTGGTTATAATTTTAGCTGTTTGAAACAATTTTCATATGGACCAGAAGCAAGCCAAATTATTGTTTCCTTGTGTGGGTAATCTTTTGGTACAAAAATTGTGACAGATTTCACCAAGAGCGGTACTGAAGTAATTACTGCCTTTAACATTGGCTGAATAACCTGTTGATACATAAATACGGCCTGAATTTGAAAGTGTCACTTTGGCCGCAGTGAGCTGATAAACCAGCTGCACACATATATCAGTCATTGCTCTCCAATATGGTTGCTGATGTGATGCTAGTGGTGGGATAACGCAAATATCCAGCTTGTTTTCTGACTTACTTTCCTTTTTATATCTTATTTCCCACAGTGTAATTCTTGTAGGCATATTTTGGCAACCTTGTTTTCTGCTTCTTGGAAAGCTGCTGCATCTTTCTGCCTGTCCTTTTTCAGTCAACAGCACCATTGCTGTTTTATGACTCTATGGGGTTTTAATGTTTGAAAACCAACAACACGGCCTCGTCTAAATCGAATTAGCCCAGCTGTAGTCTCTTCTGGCTGCTGATCTGAAAGCTGAAGTCATTCAGTCTGAGATTCCCAGCCAGCAGCACAATACATCGTACTGTTTTGGTAGTAATGAAATTCCCCTACAGTATATACTGATGCTTGTTTTTGATAGGGAATATGTCTGATGTTCAGAGTTATATTAACAAAATATTTGAAGGCCAGGGAGATTGCTCTTGTGATGAAGTTCTTCACTGATGTTGTTATCATTAAAGCTGGCTAAAAATGTTCCATTTAAAACTGGTTTTGGAAATCTGAGTTCAGAGAAATTTATGTAGGATAATTTTTAGTTTGCAGTTTCAGCTGAAAACAGAAAAATCTTTGTATGTGAATGCTGCTGTGGTGCCTCATGGGAATTTTAGGTCAGCGGCACCCTGCAGATCTGTGTGTTCAGTGCCCTGGTTTTCCCGTGCATCCCAGAGTGCCCAGAGTCACTTACTCCTGTCGTCCCAACAAGAAGAGGGACTGCAAACATTGGAGGAGATGTAATCTGTGCTGTCAGCTCTGTGCCACTTTTCTCACTGTTGTATCTAAATTTCTTGCAGCAGTGCATTCATTAATGTGGCTAACAGCTGTTACAGTCTTCCTTCTCTCTCTCTGTTTCATCTGAGAGAAGATTGTGTGTCCAGTGCAAGTATTCAGATCCTTTTCGAATGGGGCTTCTTTTGTTGCTTTAAATATACAAACTGTTGTCCATAGCATTAGGAAGAGCAGGTTGAAGAAGTTCATCCATCAGATGCAATGGGAAACGATGAGATTTTATGCAGACCCTTATTTCGATGAGAGCTGCTGCCACATTTTTGACCAGCTCCTGCAAAAACTCTGCCTCCTGCTGTACCATTACCATGATGACATAAAAGCCTGCAGTGCCTCAGAGGAGCAATTCACTGTGATTTTGGAACTTTAAATGATATTTTGAATATGCTGAAAACATGCTGTCTGTGTGGTGTCGTGAAAATAAGGACCTTGTTCTTATATCTGAAGTACGGTGGAAGCCCGTGTAGATGAGTCAGAACATGGTGTTACACATATGAATTAGCAATGCTGAGGAAGTGTGCTGCAACTTGCTGTACCAGAGGACTTATCGAGAGGAGCATGGGGACATTGCACACTTGAAGTGCAGGCAAGCACTTCTGAATGGGATATTATTTTTTTTTCAGCCTAAAATATCTACTGTTTGTTGGTTGGTTTTGGTTTTTGTTTTGTTTGGTTTTTGTTGTTGGTTTTTTTTTGGGGGGGGTGTGTGGAGGTTGTGGATTTCATTAGTGGGGAAAAGGTGAGGGAACTTTTTCACAGAATAATGTTTTTGCTTCATTGCGTTACTCTGCAGTGTTACATGTTTTAATGCACTTAAAAAGCAACTTTGAAGCTATGTTTGAAAAGTGATAAATGGAATTTGTCTAACAAAAGTTAGCAACATTGATGGAAAAACTGAAAACCGTTGCCTTCACTGCAATTGAAGTTAACTGGAAAACTGGATTGTGTCCGAGGACTTGCCCTGCACGTTACTTACCAGGACTTTTCAGGCACCTGAATGGTCTTTCTGGAAGTTGGCAAACTCAGCAGTACAGTGCTGTCTTGCCTCTCTTCTGGTGCCAGGGTTAAGTGCAAGCACAGACATGAGAGTGCCTTTTTCTTGTTTATTCGTCTTCTACATTTTATTTTCTTGTCAGATTCTGTATAGAGATGCTAACCAGGACTGTTATGTCATCTGAAGGCTGCACAAAATTGGAAGCCACTGGTGCATACTTGTCCCTGCAGAAGATGAAGCTTCTTGCAGGCAGGTGCTCAGAAGACAGGGAGACTGGAGAAGATAGGGAGCTAAAGTACAACATTGTCCTGCTGGAAGGAACTGTGGCCGTGCCTTTCCACCTCTGGAAACCATTCCTCCTTTTGCTCTGCTGTCTCCCTGCTGTCAATCCAGAGAGTGTCTCAAACTTCATTTGCGCTCATTTCACACAGAGTTTGCTTATCAGTCTGAAAGGCGACTGTCTGATCTTTCCTTTTGCATGCTTTCACTTTTAAGATCTTCCCTTTCTTATGTAAAAAAGGCAATTAGAGTCGTATCTGTTTATTTTAAACAAAATGGCTGTTAATTAGCGTGATCAAAAAACCCTGCCATTGTAGACTATGGGTTTCACTTTGTAGTTGCACTAAATTGCATACAGTTTGGTGCCAGCTGACATGATAGCAACACAAAGTCTAGCTTTTTTTTAACTTAATGAACAAACAGATTTATGAGGCTTTGTTATCTTCTAGTTTAGATCTATAGGTTCTGAATGCATTATTTAGAGTTCTTGTTTCTTAATGACTAATGTCATGTTGTTACTTATTAAGAGTGCTTTAACTTGCTGAAGAAGTTTCCCTCTCTTTTGTATCCTCCTTTTTTTCCATTTTCCTTTTTTTTTTTTTTTTTTTTTTTTTTTTTTTTCTGATGGCTTAATTAAACAGTATGTCTGTAGTACACAAAACAGCCGAGATGCACTTATCTAGTTGTGTTCAGATGTTTCAGCACTAACTCTCTAATGCTGTTGTCCTCGTGAGGAGACTGTATATTCCCTCATCCCTTAAAATGAACAAAAGGGCAGTTCCTTAATTTTTTCATTCCCTCCAGTATGGCCTGGAGTTCATTCATAATGTCTAGAACAAAGATGCCCGCAATAATCCATCAGTGCAGTTTTGCTTTATTTTGTAAAGAAGAAGATAAAGACAATTGGTGGTAAAGCTGTGATATCTTAACTCCCATCCATCTCAATTCATACATGCAGACCTGCCATCTTAATGTGAATGACAGTGTGTCCTTCCAAATGAAAAAACATTTCAAAAAATAAAAGACCTTTAAACTAATAAATGAAAATTCTGGGTGCTTTCTTTTTTATTACTGTGACTATTATTTTTGGAGGAAAGGTGCTCATTTCAGAAATTTTAAAGGTATGGGGCTTGTATTCAGTGTGATAACTTCTGATTGCCATTAAAAGCGCGACTAGAAATAGCGAAAATGTAGAGTTGGACATTGATCAGTAGATCATCTACTCTTGTCACCCACCACTGGAGAGCTGGGAACTGCAGTGTAGTTTCCAGAATTTACTTCCTTTGAATGTGTATATCCCCATCACTGGTGTTCCTGCTGCATCCTTAGCTAGCCATTTTGATGTTAACTTTTTCTGTATGCTGATACAAGGCCTGACTGACCCAATATTTTTACTAGTAGCTGACTATTCAGGTATGTCATTATTTCTCTGCTCTTTTATCTGTTGGTCATTATTGAAGGATTCCCGTGAAATCCTTATTTGCATAAAGAAAATCAAAATTGAAGTCAAGTCATAAGCAAAGTCAGTGAGCTGGCATAAATTTGATTAAAAGAAGGTGTGATCAGACCATTTTACAGGTTTTGCTTTCATTTAAAACTTTGCGTTTGGTATAATTCTTGGTTACAATTCTCCAAGTACGTTTAAATTAAACACATAAGACAATTAGTATTTTTTCACATAGTTAAATACTTGCAGTAATAAATATTGCAGTATTAAACCATACACAATTTCATATAAAAATATTGAAGAAAATGTACTTGCTATTATGGAAGATTATGATAATAATAATATTCTGTTTGTTCCGTGGAATAAACAGTCTATGTAGAGCCAAGGCAAGGGAAAAAAAAAAAAAAACAACAAAAAAGCAAAAAGACTGGAGAAAGTGAATATGAAAACAAATTGAAAGTACTACAAGTTTTAGCAATGCTCTGGCAGATTCACATTTTTGTAACTGTTGCACTTGTAATTTCAAAATTAAATAGAAACTAAAGAAATTTGAAATTTCCAGTGGAGAAGCATTTTTAGAAAGTTTTTTGTTTTGATCTGTCACAACATTGTACTGAAATAAAAGGGTTTCTTTTCTGTTTTAACACAATAAAACAAAATACACTCATCGGGTAAAATAAATTTTCAGATAATAATTTGCCTATATATATGAAATAGAGCTTTTTAGGGCTAATGATTAAAATGGAAAATTTTTCAAACTTATCAAGGTCTTTTCTAGTTTTTTCAAAATAAAGTATAAAATCTGGTGTATTTATTGAAAATGTTTAATATAGATGAAACAACAATTTGCAGTGGAAATACTATTTGCAAGTTTTTTTAGTAGACCTGATGTTTTAATAGTAAACAGGAGTATAAGAAATGGTATACAGTTAAACAAAATAAATAATTCTTGAGAGAATTGAAGTCAAGCAATGTGGTCCATTTCATCCTCAATTCAAGAATAAGGAATTGGTCAATGAAAACAACAAGAAATTTTGATAAAATAAGCTTATTAGGCACTAAATGCAAATAATTTGTGGATCTTATTAATAAAATTATATTGGTTTTCATAAAAATGAATGTTAAAAAATCAAGCTTTTACATTAATTATTGAAGTCTGAAGATAAATGAGATGTGCTTTCTGTCTCTTTGTTTTCTCCTTTTTGCCTCAGAACAGGAACTACTTAGGAGATTGTTTATGAAGGGAAGTCTCTTATGGCAAGTTATTTCATAATTGTTCAATTGCAGGAATTTTTCACCTTTTGATGAAATGGCTGATATTAGCAGTTGTTCTTCATATTGGCTAACTGTAATATTCTATTATTACAAATTGTATAGGGCTATAAAAATTTATGCAAGTGCTATTTTTCATTTGCTAGTTAATTTGCATATATTTTACGTTTAATTAACATATATAATATTTTTTCTGTAGATGTAAT
The DNA here is from genome assembly GCF_018691265.1 of Tyto alba. Lineage (NCBI taxonomy): Eukaryota > Metazoa > Chordata > Aves > Strigiformes > Tytonidae > Tyto > Tyto alba. The sequence goes on along the minus strand of NW_024881295.1, from coordinate 11,733,534 downwards.
AGAAATGGGGCTTTGATCCATCCGAGTCCTTCAGCAGATGCTTAACCTTAAGCATATAAATAATCCCATTGTTTTCAGTGTCTTTAATCTGTGCCCTTAAGTGCTTTGTTGGATTGTGGCCTAGTATAATTATATGTTTGCAATAACAGTTGCTTATTAAAAGCAGTTGTTAGATCTCAAAAATAATATAAAAGAAATAACATGAAAAAAATATGTATCAAATGTTATTGCAAAAATACATAAAAATTTTTTCAGAATCCTTATGTGCTTGTCACTGCCCATCACATTGCAGATTCTGCTTTTTTGAAATGCTCCTTTAATTTCTGAGGTCAAGACAAAGGCATATTAAGTAAGATCCCACAGATATTTATGTAAAAATTCAGGAAATTTTTATAAAGTTTTATTTGTTATTAATACTGAATTCTGTAACGAAGGTGAGATTTTGTTCAATGGTTTTCTTATATATCATTCTAAAGCACTTAGAAGGACAGTCACTATATGTTAGTTCCAATAGGACTCTGCATCTCTCTTTAGTAAGAGCAACTGAGCAAAAGTAGTGTTCGTATGTTAGAAATACTGGTCTCTGTTTCCAGCGTTTTGTCTCTTTACATAGTTAGTGCCTTTCACATCTCCTCACTCTTTTTGTGACTTGATCTGTTCTGTAATGTTCTATACTGCGTCAAGCTTGTTTTATTTCCTTTAACCCAAAGCAAAGATTAAAGACCTAAGGGTTAAATATTATAGTATACTATGATAAAATATTCTGGTGGGATGTGGGTGATGTCGTCCACCTGACAGCCACCCCAGCTGCATTTCACAGATACTTGCTATGAGAGTGCCTAGATTTCTAGATTATAAATCCTCTGAAATATGTGGTTGATATTAACAGAGATACATGAGGTTTCCACTGACAAGTCTAAGAAACCAATTGCAATGGTAAAATGCTGGTTTTACCATGCAGTGCTTGTGCCTGTGGCTCTGTACTGGTATCTCCACTCTCCATAAATTTAATGCTTCCCTGATCTACCTGGTCCTCTGCGATTCAGTTCAGTTTATTTTTCCATAGAAGCTCAAGACCACAATAGGAGTAATTTAAAGGCAATTTCCCTTGGCCTTCTGTGTTTCTGAGTCAGAGCTTACATATATTTTACAATGAACTCTACCTTCAACTCTTCCAGCACAAGCATCATCCCTGGACTGCCAGCCAAATTTTTTGAGTGCCTTTTCAACTAATAGGGAACATGAGTAAGCGAGCAGAAGCATACAGCAGCATTTAAAGGGTAAAAGAAATGGGAAATGATCTGTAAACATCACTGTTGTCTGTTGTAAAAAGGAGGGCATGGCTGTCCTAAGTTAGAATATCCAGCAGTTTTTAGTGAATATAATACTTATCCAAATAAATTCAAGGTAAATGTGTTTCTTTACATATAATGGAGGTCTTCCTATGGGTGCGATGGGGCATTCTGCATACATTGGTTGTTCCTTTGCGGAGGAGCGTATAGCCCAGTGTGCCACTCTGTGATTTCGTATACATACTGTAGGATGTGTCACACATTGCTCTCAGCTAGATGGTGTTGTCTGAAGATGCTGGGTATAGCTATGTGAAGTAGCACTGTTTGGAAAATGTGAAAATACAGCAAAAGATCACAAGAAAACCAGAATCCCTTCTGGTTGAAGTGGCAGAGTAGTCTCCTCCCGCACGCACTTGGGAAGTAACAATTTCCCCCCAGAAATTAGTTCATTAGTGTGTATTGCTGTTCATGCAGGAAGGTGTGTGATGTCCAACGGCTGTATGTATTTGAGTAGAAAATGTCACCTCGTATCAGATCTGCAATACTCCCAGCCCATGCTGGCCCAGGGCATATAATCTCTTGAGATCTTCTGTAATGCACAGTGACTGCATCACTACAGCTGAATCAAAACTTCACCGTGTTCAAGGAGAGGATAATGGTTGCCACCTTATGCAGCTCAGATAAATGACAAGATTGGGGAAGGTCACAGCTGAATAGGTAGAATCTTCCACCTCACACAAGAAGAAAAATCCCACATCCTGCTTGGTGCTTCCCCCCCATCTCTTTGCTTACACAGGTGGAAATGTTGAGGTGAAATAGGCACTCAGCAGAGTGAGCGTGCAGCTGTTGTATTTTGATGTGGTTCTCAAATTGCCCTTCATTGTCAGAAGCTGTTAGGCTGAGGATTGAAATATACTCCATGAGTGGCGGTAGAAATTGGCAATTATCTTTAATTCTCTACAGGGGCACACAGAGGTGGGGCGTTTGCCCATGTGTCGGTCGGAGCTGACGCAGAGGGAATAGAGGTGAGGGCTGCCCGTGACACCAGAGTGTGTAGGGGGTGAAATGGGTTGATGTTGTCCCCTTTCTTGGCAGCCCCTGTGCATATGGAGTGCCGTGGGTAGGTGGGGGGGCAGCTGGGTAGGAGCTTTTTGCTGGGGCTCCCACCCCACTTCAGCTTCATCGCAAGGGGAGCAGAGGGAGGTGGGAGCATCCCTGATTTTTTTAGCAGGTCTGATCAGCCCTTTGCCATCCCAGGCCCTCTAAGAAAGCAGCTTCTCACCCCAGGAAGAGGCAGAAGGGTGAGGGAGGTACGTGCTGAAGCTGGGTGGGATGATCAGAGCCATGGGCAATCTGCACTAGGAATTGCTCTCAGCCACGGTTAAATGCATTTGCAATGATACAAGGAAGTTTTTTGAGTCACCAGCCCTTCAGTTGAAGCAAGACTGAAAAATGTAACACACCATGCCCTAATCCACTTAATATGGTCTCTGTCCATAGCTACCCACTTGCTGTTTTACCGTAAAGCTGTTTGGTTTCTCCATGTCCAAGCAGAAGAGAAAGATTAAGTATGCCGCTGCACCACGTAGTTTCTGGCAGAACTTCTTTTATGCTACACGGACTGTAAGATGCGCTTTGTTTTATTTTCTCCCTTTCTTTTGAAAGATACAAAGTATAGTGACAGGAACTATCATATTCAATTGGACATGCTTTCTACAGATTTGTTAAGGATTTACTCTACACATTTGTAGCATTTAGTTGCCATGGCAATGACCTCGGTGCAAGAGGGAACAGCCTTTAGGTTGGACCTCCGATTTTCCTTTCATTTCCATTTAATTTGATTTGACTGCGAAATGTCACTTCCATTGCATTGATTAAGCTTCATTGCGGCCACCAGCTCTGTTAGAAAGGTTAAAGGGCAAGCCAGTGGCTGTCATTTTTCTTCCCCCACCCTTTTCTGATATCAATACAGATGGGTTTTTTTCAGAGGAAGAATAAGATTTTACCCCATGGTGTTCCACAGTAAAAGCAAAACTAATGCAGCAACAGTTTGAAGCTGTGCTAACCTGCAGCTTCCTTGTACAATTCTGTAGCGCTTTAAAAAATAGGAACTTGTTTCTCTTTTTCTTCCTGACATATGCTCCCCCCAGATAAATAAAAGTGAATGTACCCTCCAACACTAGCAACCGTATTGGAAGAAGGATGGCTGTCTCTTTTTCAAAATCTCTGTTATCCCCAGGGTGTATAACTGCCTGCCAGCTTCCGTGAGGCTGGTAATTACTGCGAGCTGGGTGCAGAGTTCCCCTTTGGACAGGCTCTTTCTAGTTTGTTTGGTATTTGCTGATTATGCAACAAGTGTAAAATAGAGAATGGCAGTGCATTGACTTGGGAGGCTCCAAAGAAGACTCAGGCAAAAACAAGGATCGTTTAAGCAGTTTTATTAATGGCAACCAAAATAAAAATAACTGTGGTATTCTTCAGTAATAGTCAAAAGCATTCTACCTTTGAAAGTGATTCTGCCCATCTGCAGAATACAAAGATGCAAAAATGGTGCCGTATTTATAAAGACTTCCCCTCCTGGTGCCCTAAGACCTCTGCTTTGTACTGTGTGGGCTGCCAAGAACTTAGATAAATTAGGTCTGTTCATTTAGGTATTGCAGAACCTAGGATACCTCTTTTGTTGACATCCCTGTAATAGCAGGCACACAAGCCGTACTGGCAAGCTGGCTTTTTGCTGTAAGCTGGTTTTCTGCCACAGGCTTCAACATCAGCTAAAGGATCATCTTGAAAGTTGCATATTGCATGATAACCGAAGTTAAGATTTCTCCTGCATAGTTTGGTGAAAACTTAAGGTAAGTCTTACGTTGTTTGTTTGTTTGTTTGTTTTTTTAATATATCAGATGTTCATTTTGAAAACATTGGAAAAATCAGGCATGTGAATATGAGCAAGTGGGTTGGTGAGGCAGAGGCTTGGAAAGGTCAAAGGAGATAAAATGTTTGTCCAGCCACAGGGTAAACGATGCAAGGAAGAATGGAAGACCCAAAATACTACATATGGCTTGAAAGACTGCAGCTGAAGGACTGTTTTTCTTTCTTGACTGAACTGAGCTTCAAATTAAACCTCTTTCTTTTTTGGAAAGGAGGACTGAACTAGTGTGAAGAAAACTCCAGTTCTGGAGCCTGTATATTGGCTGGCATGGAGAAATAACTCACACATATGTGAGAAAGAGGGAATGTATTTCATTTCTTGTTCTTATTTCTGCTCTCTTCTCTACGACACGCAGCATCTAATATCAGGGCCATCCTCTTACAGAGACAACTTCCCGTCTCTGGTGGTCAGGGCCAGGTGTGAAGGGGTGCAAACACCTGAGGCATTTTTACTTCCACAGCGTGGTTCGCAGGTAGAGAGGGCTTCAGAGGGAAAACACTTCCTCACGTGTCCCTGTGTATCACAGAGGAGGGGTATGACTTAACCTGGCAGCCTTGAAGCTTAGGGTTTCATTGGCAGTTCAGGTGAAGGAGCAAGGCTCCTGGCTGTGAGCTGTAGCTCCATTACCCGAGTTTTACACTGCAGGGGCCTGGCCGCCCGCGTGGGGACACAGACTGCGCAGGGGGGCGCGTCACCCACTCGCCCTTCCCTCGAGCCCCGGCTATGCTGGCTCCCTTTTCTGTTTGCCTCCAAAAAGTTAAATGAATAACTGGGGAGAGAAAGAAGGAAAGGAAGGGCAGAAGGAAGAAACTTCCTCTGTCAAAGAGTAAGATGAAAAAAATAACTTAAAGCTGGGATAACTCGGAGCGGTCCAGCTGGTGGCCTGTGGGATGATGCTGTCTGACCCTCTTGCTTTTCTGCTGTGGCCTTGCCTTGAGACTGAGGGTGAAGGGGAAAAGTCGGATATGAAATCCAGCAGCTGTTGAATACTTTCGTTTAGCTATACAAATTGCCACCATGCCCACAGAGGGGGAGGAGAGGTTTGGCATTGCTTGAGCACAGACACCGGCCGTGGAGGTGCCCCAAATATCAGGATCCTGCTCACGGCTTTGGAAGTACTCAACTGTCTTAGCCTGGGTTTGTGAAAGAAAATGTTAGCTCTTAATTGTATGTGTATGTGTTTCTGACAAGGTACTGCTATCACTTTTTCCGCTTTCCATTGTTTGGAAAGGACACCAATTTTAGAGGAATGTGATCAATTCTCCTTTTGAACAGAATGTTAATATTCTCAGAATACAAATGCAGATGCTGTGGCCTTCCACAGGTGAGTGTATTTGGAGATAATGTATGGGAAGGTGGATAAAACATCAGATTAAGAGAAAAGACCTCACTTCTCTATGCACTTTGGGTTTTAATTCTTTAATATGGATCATGGTGTTTGGTTTCTTATGCAAAAGCAATTTGAGGCAATTAGAGGTTTGTAAATGATCGATGTGGTTATTGCTATTTTTTGTTGTGATTTGTAAAGTGGTTCTTTTTAGGAAAATAGTGTTTAAGACTAAATATTGAATTTGGTGCTTGTTCTTGCCAGCTCTGCCATGTGGTAGGAATACCAGCTTTCTGAACTCCCAGACACACTCTGTGACAGAGACAGGAGAGCAACAAATAGTTTCATTCAGATGTCTCCTGTGTCATCGTCTCAGTTATAAACACTGTGCAAAAAAAACAGAATCAGGTGCAGAAAGTTAAAAGCCAGATTCTGAAAATCCCATTTTATATAGTATCCCAAATCTTTGCTCAGAAATGAGAGAAAATGGATTTATTTGGGTAATTTCTTAGGGCTTTTTTTCACATGTGTGATGTGTGCAAAACCAACTGCCCCTCCTGTTAACAAAAGCTTGTCTGCCACTCGTGGTCTGAACAATCGAGATGCTCCTAGATGGAGAAGCAGCTGCATTTCCTTGCTGAGGCAGGTGTGGAGGGGCTCACCACCTAGCACAGACCAATTCTTATCTCCCTTGGATGCTGCTCATGGCAGTAGTGGCACTGAATTGACACATTCTTTTCTAATTCAAACCCACGTCGTTTTATTTTGAGTATTTACATTACACCATCAGTGAAAGACACTATCTCACCCAGGTAAACCAAATTTGTCCTATTTAGTCAATGAAGGGAGACGCTGTTTCATTCCTTTGCACAAAGTGAGCAGGATTCAGCAGCTCCAGCTCTGACACTTTTTTTTTTTTCCTCTTCTCAGCAGGAGCTGAGTATTGGCATTTCTCCCACAGCATCATTCCTTGTTGTTTTCTCTCAAGCAAAAACAAAAAAAAAAAAATAAAGAAGATTAAAAGGAAGAAGTAGACAGGTTTGAAAGAGGATCGTTAGCTCCAAGGTCTGATGGGGCCTCCTTGAAAGCGCTCACCACCCTGTGTCACCCATGCCAAAGTCATACTGCAGTTTTCAGAACCTTTTAAAATCTCTAACATACAAACACCGTCTTTATCTTTTCCTTTTTCTGTTTGCTGTTTAACAGAAACAGTTCATAGTAGATTTTGTCTATTTACTTCTCCTTTTTAGAATTTAATAATTACTCCATGACATTAATGTGTTTGTGTCATGGTACGCTATTAACATCTTTGTTTTGTATGCCTTTTCAAAGCATTTGTATGGAGATACGAAAGGAGAGGAGTCTCCCCTAGTTTTAAGCTGAATTACCAATTTGAATGTCAGGCCAGGTTCACAAAAATTTCCAAAATAGGTGAGAGTTATAAATAAAACTGAATGTGTTACTGTTTTGGGGGAAAGCTGTGGAACTCAATTTTTTCTTCCAGCTCAGCCTCAGAATAGATACATGCTGTTAGTTTTTCACTTTGAGCTTTTAGATTCCAGCAGACCTCAAACTTAGCAAAAAGATAAGAAGAATTTTATGAACTGAAGAGTGAGTTTCATGCAGATATGAATCAGCACTGATATCTTGGCTACCGTCATCATGTGAGTATGCTGTCATTGCAGCATATATGATAAATTTGGGAATCTTAAACTGAACACGCTTGTTCACTGTGCCTGTGAGGCAAATCAGGGAAAAGAGAATCTTTCAAATGACAAAAATGGTATTTTTAGAGAAAAAAATGTTTTACCTGTAGTGTCTTAATTCAGTCTGTAAGCTTCATTCAGATTTTGAGATGCAGGAGAACTTACTGAGGTTTTTGGGCACCAAGCCAATATAAATATTAAAAATATGAGGAAATTATAGAGCTGTTTTCTTATTGTTAATAGCATAATGCTTCTTTTGTTGGGTTTCCTCTCTGCAGGACTCTCCCTGCTGCAGTAGGGCTGTTTACCTCTGTATTCTCTTACAAACATAGTTCCAGAGGCCCTGTTCTGCAGAGCTGCTTCCAGAAACTATACTAAAGGCTGCACCTTCTTGCAGAGAATTGGACAGATTTGATTGACCAAGTAAGCTTAATTTCCAGTGACAATAGAAAAATTAATTCAAGCATCTAGAGAGATGAGATTTGGGGGAGTTTATGGTACTAGTCAATAATATGAGTCTTTAATGTCTGAAGTCTTCGAATCCATGATTATAAAAAACCTTTTCACTTTCCCCCATTTTGAGGCACTTATTTTCCTCTGCTTGCAAAGATCTGAAAAAGATCTCAAGTCTTTGTACTTGAGATTGCTTTTGTTCAGAGTTGTCCAGTGTTTTCTCCCTTTTCATGTTTTTTGCACTGTTTGCTTTGCTGTGTGTGAATATGCAGCCTGAGCTGTGTGCATATTGTGGGTTTTAATGTAAAATTCGGGTGGGTGAAATTGTGCATATCTCCTCCAGCTTTGCCCTTTCTTTTTACTATGTGAAGGAACCAGCAAAAGGGAAAATGCTCTTACTAAACATATAAATAAAACATAGAGTTGTAGTTTCATAATCGGTTTAGCAAATTTTTTTCTAGTTGATATATAATATTGCATGTTTGTATGTGAAAACAAAGAGAAAGTAAAAACAAAATTATATTTATCATCAATTTTATTAATTACAAGAAACTAGTTCACAAATACACAGGAGTACTATCTTCAGCAAATCCTTTGTCTTCTTGTTTGTTTAATAAATTAGATGGATGTACCAAAAGCATGCTGCTGGGGCAACATTAATTTTATTATAGTATAAAAAGTAGAACTATTAGTCTCTGTTTCTGGCATGTTTGTAAGCTATCTGACCTATTTTATTCTCCCTCCCTACCTCTTCACAGTGTTTACCAAATTCCCCTCTCCTATGCCTAATGTAAAACTGTCTTGCAATTAAACCAGCTGATAGTCAGCCCTGCAGACATTACCTAGTATCCTGGCAAATAGACAAGATATATTGTTTTATATATTTGTGCAACAGGGAGAGACAGCTTCATCACTTTAAGCAAGGGAATAATCTGTTTACACTAGAGGAATAGGCTCACTTGGTTTTCTTCCCTTCAGTTGTGGAGATAATTTCAGGGGGCAATATTTACCTCATTTTTACCAATAGAAATATCTGGATGGTTTGTCTTAAATTTATTATATTTTAAGAGAAGAGTAAGCTAGGAGACTGCAGTTCCCAGTATCCTCAAGAAATGTCTAATGCCTAATATGGACTTTTAAAATCTAAACACTGTATGCAGTTAGTATTTTGCTACTGCTTGTCTTTATGTGTTGGAAGTATCTGAACTGTGTTCCTTGCAAAAAAAAACAAACCAACCCGGAAAGATCTACCACTTACTATTGTGTTGTCACTGAAGTTGAAAAGTGGGCCTTTAAGATTGAAAACATGTTTAATTAACAGTATAGTAATTCTAGGTCTTCAAAAATCATGACTGATGTAAAAAGTCTGCTATGAATCAAAAATCTTAGACCCGTTGAAAGTCAGGAGTCTTCTTTCCTCTGAACAGCTGTCTTTCCTGCTTTTTGTTTTGGGCAGTCAGTGATGACTTTCAGGTTTTGGTACATTGAAAGAGGTATATATTATTTAAGGTTTTATGTGTGAAAATAAAACCTACCAATTAATATAGCACTTAATATAACACAGCTTGGAATTTCTGTTATGACCTTTACCTGTTGTTTTTTAGTAAGGGGCACGTCTGCAGGGAAGGGTATGGTCAGACTAGTTTGGAAATCAAGAACCTGAGTTAACATATCACAGCACTGCCCGTGGACAGAGCACCATGCTGAGGTGGCCATATGGACCAGGATGGATTCCAGTCGGAAAGGTCAGAGTGCAATTAAATGTCTCTGCCCACACCTTGAACTGCACAGGCATTTGTGTAGTCTTTAGCTTGGCCCGACTGACCACATACTTGGCCTGAGGAAAAGAAGTGTCTCTAGCTGAGTTAGAAATGCAGCCCCATGTGGCCTGCCTTAACCAGTAGACTGTGCTGTTTCCTCATTTCAGTCGTCATCAACCCCTAATCCTCTATTTTGTCCAGAGTTTTGAGCCTTTTGTCACACATTAACAAGGCCAGTGTGAAATATTTGGATACCAAGGAATACAAGCTCTCAGGGATGATTATGTTTTATTATGAGACACAATTATAATAATATTTTTCCATGTCCTCTATAATTTTCCTGTTGAAAGCACATTGTAAACTTCATCTTATTAATAGTCAATAATGTATGTATAGTGGATTTTTAATGGTAGTGGAGGGAACTGCCATTTGAGAAACCTCACAATGTGTTGAGATCCTAAAATACAACATTGTCTCCTTCTCTACCATCCCTTCGGTTCATACATTCTTTCAAGATGTGCCAAATCAAGTCTTAATCTCTTGTCTTCAAGATACTGTATTGTAGTGTGTGTTTCAGCCTAGCTAAGCTATCTGGGATGAATTTTTATTACAGTGCAAGGTACTATCATTGTTCATGTACAATAATGGCAAAAATACTGATTTTTCATTTGTATTCTTTGAGCTTTGTGTATACCCCAGAGGTAGATAAAGAGTTTATGAAGGAAGGTTATTTTTAAGAGAAATGGGTATCAGTGCTATGAGATTATACCCATGACAGATGGTTGTAACTAAAGCTTCATCTTGGTGCTGAAAAGCTGAATGAAACAGTATTCAGATTTTGAAGTAATGTTGGCTTCATTTCAATGGGACTTTTGCCTGAGTAAGAACAGACTAAAAACTCACTAATGACTCTAATTTTTTGTGTCAGCTTTGAGTAGATTTGAAAAATTGAATTTTCTTTTTTCTTATTTTGGATTGATAAAATTCCAACAGAAAACATAGAGGGGTGGTTTGTTTGTTTGTTTAAGTAAATGTGTACAACATTACGCCTTTGTTCGCTGGTATGACAAGATATAAAACAACATTGTTTTATTCACACTGAAAAGCAAAGCATCTTACTGGTAATCGTGAAGGAGTTATTATAGTAATTTCTTTTGCTCTTAGTTTCAGAGTTGTTTGTGAACCTCAAAATTTCTTGAGGTTCAGTCTGAATAGTTATGTAAGAGTTCAGATGCTAACCTTAAGCAAATCTAAATATCTTGAGGCTGGAAATCTCTACAAGAACATATTTCCCCTTGACTTGTCTGATACAATGAGTTCAGTGAGGCTACACCCTGGGGAGTTTTGGCCCAACATGTAGTGTGTATGCTTTAAGTGCTTACACTCAGCCATGAGGGTATTTTTAATTTCATCTTGAGAAACTAAACTGAGGGACTTCACAAATGAAACCATCAGGAAGACAAGGTTAATTCTGGCCACTGTTTGTGGGAGTATGGTGCCTTCAAATACCAACACATTTTTTTTTTCGGTGGTGGCATTTGAAAGAATAAATGAAGTGTGACTCCCAGCATCTCTTTAGTTGCCCTGAAAATGGAATGTCAAACAGCATATAATCATCTTCCTTGTTTAAAGAACGAGGAGCAAGTGAGAGACCTAGTTTTCTATTTGTGTCAGTTTTTGGATGTCTTAATATTCTATCTTGTCTAATTTTCCAGAGAGTGATAATAGAGTTCCTGTCAAATTAGAGGTTACAGACTTTTTAACCTATGTCACAAAAACCACCCTACATTACTTGTTATTACCATGAATATAATCCAAATAAAAATTTAGTTTTTAATGCTGTTATGCTGAAGGTTGCATTCCAAGCATATAATTTTATTCATTATAAATATTAAAAATATTCAGCCTGACATTAGCCTGCTTGCTCCCCCATCGCTTCAAAACAAGGCTGAATTTGATGTGGATCAAACGTGTCACCGCTTGGTCTGAGGAGCAGAAGTTTGGCCTCAGCCCCCTGCACCATCAGGACTGAGCAGGCATTGCTGCCATGCTGCGAAGTGCAGATCTCGGGTTTAACTGATGTAGCAGAGAGGCTATTTTCAGGGGGGCCAGCCTGAGGTAACCATCTTCTAGGAGGGAGTGGGGGTGAGCTGGGAGGGTTAATTAAAGGAAGGGTAAGTGCCCCGCGTTGGGGCTTTGCTACAAGAGGAGCCCAGTGTAGCAACGTTAGAATTATAGCTAGCACTGTGCTAAGGTGGCTCTTTCCTTTTAGTGCTGAAGGAGCTGCCGTTGAAGCACACTGAATTGCGGACAGTGGTGCAAAGGCTAAAGTTTCTTTAAAATTAAAAATCCCCAGTCCCCTTCAATGTAAGTAGAACTGTGGCGAGTATGACCTTCTGTTTGGTCAAGTTTTATTCTCATTTACATGAATTCCAACAAATTTAGACCTGCTGTAAAAGGATCCTACTTTCAAGCTTATAACAAATGAGTAATGAATAAAAGTATCTCATTATTATGTATTTTTGGTTCAATATCCAAATTCCCCGGGACTTCTGCGCTGAAGTCTGTAGTGCCCAGTGTTCACAGAGATGCAAATCCAAGACTGTGTTTTTTGGTTTTGTTTTAAATCAGGTGAGTGTCACATGCTTTGGTTTTGTAATGAGAGTTTTTGTACTGTCCTCATTAATACAGTGTGCCTGTCCTGGACCTTTGAAGTAAGTGGGAGTTCTGCCACCAATTTAAATAGGAGAAGGATTTGAGCCAATTTGAACAGAAGTTTTCACTTATCTTAGTGCCTAATCTTCTTTTTAAAGGGATGTGGGAGTATCAGCACCTCCTACGTAACGCTCAGCAGCGTGCAGAAGTAGACTAGTCTGGTCACTTATGGACACCCATTTAAAACCAGTAGGATTACTCAGGTGAGTGACAAGGCTTTGAGAACAGATTTTTAGGGAACTTAATTCAGAGTGCAAAATGACATTTCACCCATCTGTGTGAATATTACCAGTTGAAGCAGGCCACAAAATCATTTACAAATTGTAAGATTAAAAAAAAAAAAAAAAAAAAAAAGGCAACAAACCCCTCTCTATATTTTTCTTGCTTTTGAGTTGTCAGGGTTCACACTTTCAAGGGTGGGTTTTTTTAAGCATCAGAGCTAGTAGCTCCATTTCTTTGTTAAATTGGAGCTGATATTTTCCAATAAGCAGAGTAGATCTTTAAGAGAAATGCCTATTAGGAATCTCATGATAAAATCACAGTATTTGACAACACTAGGTCTGTTTAAATATGTCTGTATCTTTGAAGTGCTTTGTCCCCGGAGAAACACAGTTGTCTAGAACTCTTCCACTGTCTCCCTGAATTGCAATGGGTAGCTCCAGAGTGGCTGACCAGGTATGGCTGATTTATCAGGAAACTGGCCGACTGACTGTTGTTTTATGAGGGTATTGCAAAAGCTAAGGCAAATTTACTGTAAGGTTTATGCACTTCACTGGAATACTTCAAGTATCTGTAAACTGAAGAAAGTGGAAAACTGATGTTCCCTTCATACCATGTCTCTTTCTTCACTGAGTGCAGAAGGAGCTCATAAATACTGGCTTCCTCTAGTCTGCCCCATGGTCTTTTTAGATTAACCCTGATTTTTCCCCAACTGCTAGTAAAATGATGTACTGAAGTTTGTGTACTATATGCATGTCTCTTGAGTCTCCGTACAACATTGACCTAACTAAAGCCTTGCAGACAGCTACATTAAAAACTTGTTATATTGTATTAGCTTTATGGAAAGACTTTTTGTCCTCCATTCCAAATGGTGTGTCACATCACGTGATTGACGAAGTTTTATTCATTTTTAATTTAAAGGGAGTCTTTTCCCCTTAGATTTTTATTTTCAGACTGATAAGAATAAAGTAGCCATGACTGTAGGTATTGCTGTGTGAGGACAGAACTGGGAGAAAACCTGATTTTCTCTGGCATCTCTGGCTGCCACTTAAAATCGCTCTGCATTTTAAAAAATGAAAATATAGCTTTACTTATGTGTTTTTAAATAAAATTTAAAAGATTATTTTATACATTCTTTGAGGCAAGTACAGTGAGACTTTTTGCCTAAAGTTTTTGTTTTGCTCCGTTGCATGGAGGCCCGCTGGTTTGCTAGCTTGAGTGACCTCACATTCCTTAAAAGTACTCATAAATCAAGCCAAGGCCATGCATTAAAAGCTGAGTTCTGACAGTAATTCAAAGGAGAGAAGCTTTGATACATTGTGGGAGAAGTACATAGCTGGACACCTAAGGCCAGATTTTTCAATTCTTACTCACATTTAGTAAACCAGTATCATGCTGAGAGTCTCACAGAAGACATGCAAGTCAGCTGGACCCTGTATTACCTAAGGTAAATATAGGTTGAAAAAACATGCCCCGAAGAACCAACAATTATTTGAAGTAGTGCAAACAAGATGATTAGAAAAAAAAAATGATAGTGAGATGATTATTTTATACTTAAATTACTTAAAAGTGTCATTCTTGTGAATGTCTCTAATAAAGGAAGTTTGGCAACATGTTTGATGAACATTTTGGTGTGCTTTACTGAACAGGATGTAAAGCATCGGGTTTGCATTAGTAGGTTATCATGTCATTATATTTTTGGAAAATAGTGATGTTTCTGGGTCACAGAAGGATTTTGGTCTCTGCAAATATTTTATTCTGAGAACCCAAGAAATTATGAGCAAATCTGGTTTGATTTTAGAAGCAGAAAGACAATAATGATTAGAAACATGAAAGTAAATGACTTTACTTTTATAAATTCCTCTGCTTTTTAAGACTTCTTGGATCCCTAGGACATTAATAATGGTTAATTTAATATTCACTTTAAATATGAAAGTTTATTCTTATTTACAAAAATAACTCAATACAAACCTGATAGGAACTAAAAAATAATATTTCCAAGACTTAAAGGCATTGTATCTCTGTCTGCTTATTACTACGTTTGCTGAGTGATCCTTATTAGCACAGAGCCACTCATCTTTTGACTTGGTATGAATGAAGGGAGACTCAGGCTCAGCACCATCATGGCTGCAGAGACTCTGCAGTGTGCTGTGTGCAACCTATGTTAGGGAGCACAAAATAAGCCCATGCAGAGACAGCTCTGGACCAGAATCATCTCTTCATCAGTTAGGATGGTGTAGATAGATTTGGTCTAACTTGGGAGAGAATGAAGGACTACATAAATTCTTGATATTCCTACTGGCCACAGTAGCTAGGATTTGGTGATAGGTGAATGTATTTTGGTACACGGCCTCATCAGCTTGTACACGACGCCGTCCAGTCATGGCTGAATGCTCGCTATGATGCTCTCTGTCCCATTTGCACGGTGGGGCATCCATCTGTATCTTGAATTTTTGCACAGTGCTCACACCATGACTAATTCTAAGATTTTACTGTTACTTATATCTACTTCTAAGGTATAAGGTATTAGAACAGTATTTGACTAGGGCATTAGAACATTTTTAAAGTATTAGAACAGTATTTAACCATAAACTTGTTATGTGGATGCCTATCCACAGGTACTAACTGCAAAGTAATAACAGCAAAGTAACACTGAAATCTTGTAGTAACTTCAGGTCAATTCTGATTTACCTTAAGTTGAAAGTATGTATATGAGGACCTTAATTGAATATCAGTAGCAGGGGTCCACAAGAACATTGATAAAATAAATCGTATTCTACAAGTGGATCCAAATAAGTACCTCTCAAAGCTGAAATACTTCTGCTTTAAAGAGTTACTGAAGCATTTTTAATGGCAAATCCAAATGAAATGTTAAAATTTGGGAATATTTCAATGGGATTTGTCTGGCAAAATTGAAGCACTCACAGTTCAGAATGAAACAATGTATTTTAAACACTGATTAAAAAGATAAAGTATATGGGAGTGCTGTTCACAAACAGGGATTATTCAGAAAGGCTAATTTAAGGCTAGCTTTCATCTGTTCCCCTCTCAGTGGGGAAGGATGTGGGTAGAAGGTGATGCAGAAACAGTGTTTAGCTTAGGTGCTCTGACTTACTCCTTGAATAAGCTTTTATCTCTTTACTAGTTATGAGTAACCAAAGATTAGCTTCCTGGTGCTTGAAGTAACCTTTTTGAATGTACTCCTCATTATTGTTGATGCCTGACTGATTTCTCCACAAGAATTGAAGTCTCCACCTCTTGCAGTTAAAAACGCGGTAGCAACAAAATGGAAGTCTTCCTGCTTAAAATATTGTTTGGCCTGTGTCGAGATGTTATCCTTTTATCTGTACTTAATAAACACTCTCAACACTGTCCTTATCAAATGTATTTTATACAGTCACTCTCTAAGCAATTGTTTCATGTAAAAAATAGAGCATAGCTAAGTGTACTCTGAACAGGTGTATATGTTATCTGTTCCTTCAACAGATAGGATAAACTCTGCAACAGGGTTTGTATTGGTAGGTAAAATGTCCTTTCAGATGGATAATAAGTTGTAATATGTGCCAGCGAAAAAGTAAGACAAAATATTAACACTAATATTTAAATGCATTATCATTTAGAAAATTAATTTTATAGTAGAGACACTGAGCCAAATAATTCTTCAACATAGTCACTGTATGAATAAAGATACTGTGATAGGAACCATATTGTGGAGTAAGACCTGACTGCAACTATTCCAAAGTTTACTGTCCTAGACCACTTCACACTATGGTGGGGAAACGGATTTAAAATATCTAGCACCAGGTGTTTTTTTCTGCCTTTGCACCTCAAATAATTGCACTTTATTTTGTGCTGTTGTAGCTACTTATGAGTCCATGTAAACTGGAGCCAGGAGCAGTCTTCATAGAGTGTCTTCACCACCAAAACCTTACATGGTGTAAAAGTTTAACATATCTTGAAGATTAAAAAACACCAAAGGATATGGAGATAGAGAGAATGCATAAAGAACAATTATAGTAGTCAGCATTGGTTACACCTATCTTAGGATTTTGGTTTGGAGCACTAGTGTGGTTTTGAAGAAAATCTCCTTGCTCTTTTTTACTTAGCATGTCAGTTTGGTTTGAAGAATGGTTTTGTTTTGTGTTGAACTGGATTCCTCTGGAGGAAGATAAAGCAGAAGCTCCTTTCTAGAAACACACCACAGATGCTCTAAGCACTGATGGAAATACAAGGATCTAAACCAGTGGTTGGTCTCTTGAAACAAATGTGAACTACGCACAAGATTCAGTACAGAGGATAAGCCTGAGTCTAGCTGATAGTAAAACTGAGCCCCAGGTAGGTGTTGCAGTATCATCTGCTATGATCTAGCGCTCTGTGTCTGTTGCACCAAATTGCTTGCTAATGCAGACTTACTTATAATAGACAGATATCTTAATACACCAGCTGCCCAGCAGTCAAGATATCCTTTGTATACATCAAGGCAAGAGAGGAGCCTTGACAGAAGATTTGCAGGAGGACAGTGAGGTAGCCTTAGTTAATATAATTTAGTTAATTCATCTTGATAGCATGCTCAACAGGAAAGTACTATCACCCCATTAGCCATGAAGGGAACTGGTCTAAGAGATGGTATGGTTTAGCCAATTTGACACAGGCAGACTGGAATTAGAACTAGGAGTTCTGACTGCCCAACTCTTTACTTACTCTTAATTTTCTTACTACCTTTCCTAAATGCTGGGCATAGAGGTTCTCTATTTATTTGCAACTGAGTTCTTAAATGGATTTTAAAGTAACTGTAAATAGACTGGCCATGTCTATGTAAGACATCACTTCTCTCACTTCTTTTAGCTGCTTTCTTCAGAGTTTTTGTTTCTGCTTATGCCCCAACTTTTCACACCTTGTTTAGACTCGTGTTTACTGTAACTACTGTTTCAAGCTTCCTACCTCCTTAAGACCACAAAGCACTTTAAGAAAGGATTTCCATGTATTATATTTTGTTCTGAAAGCCTTATCTCATACAGACATATTTGCCATTTTCTTTTTTTTTCTATATATATATATGAAAAAAAAAAAGTTTCAGAACCATTATACATGCAGCATTCTGCTTCCATAGCCTAGGTTAAGATCTCTTTTTGAAACTGCAGACAATAAAGCATTTTTGCGAAGAAAAGTTAACAGTGTGATAAATACTGATGCAGTGTTTCAGCACACTTAATTATTTCTGTTTTCATTGTTTATCGTAATTTTGTCAACTTTCCATATCATTCCCCACAATGCTTTGTGCTAGATTTTCTTTGAAAATTCCTTTCCTCTGAACTTACCATGAACTTGTCTGTAAAATATGGCCATAAAATGCCACCAACAAAACAAAACAAAATCCTCTGTTCACAAATAAAAGAACACCCCATCTCCCTTTCATCCTTCGCTAAAAAAAAAAGAAAAAAAGACCGAATTTATACAGAAAAAATAGTTTTCAATTGCAGGTATGAAGCAGAACATGAAGGCTGAGTAGAAAACTGAAATAATCAGCTGTGAGGATGTTGTTTAAGCCATGTGCAGAGTTAGTGCTTGATTCCATTTGTTCTCACTGTACTGATGGCTATTTAGCGGGTAATGTCAGAAGTGTTGGGATTAGACTTGGTGTGATTGAGGGGGAGGAGGAGGATTGTGTTTCTTGAGATGCTCTGTGGGAGGAGAAGGATTATGCATGTGCCTTATGTAATGAGGAAGAGGCTGGAGAACTTGCATGTCTACGAGGAGGAGGTGGGAGGATTAGCGTTTGATGTAAAGGCAAGGGAATGGCCCTGGTCCTGATCCCTGGAGAAGGAAATCAGGAATACATTATCTTCCTGTACATCCCATTTTGTATATTAGAGGAGGAGATTTTGTTTGGATTTTTTTCTGAGGTAGAAAACAGCTGGATTGTGGGAGAGGCAGGAAGGCAAGGGGTGATGTGGGGAGGCTGGGTTGCGCCAGTGCATTAGGTGAAGGTTTACAACAGAGACCTGGGAGAGGGCTGGAGTTGTGACTTGAGCTACCTGGAATATTAATCTCTAATGATGGGATGTCCTCATGGAGAGGACCAGGGAGTGGGTGGGGAGGTCCCAAAGTCTCGGTTTAGGTGTGGTTCGGCTTCTGAAGTGATGCCCTCTGATGAGGGTTGGCCGGCTGGCAGTGTGAGAAGTTTCTCCAGGAGCCTCAGCACACCCTGCCCCTTCCCAGGCCCTGCACGTGAGGCTGCAGGGCCCTCTGCAGCACTCGGTGAATGCAGCTCACTGCCCTCTGAGGGGAAGGTGGGGAGGGGGGGACCAAGACACCGAGAGATTGAGCAATGGGGATTCAGTAAGGAAGGGTCATAGAAGTGACCCCTCCCCGCCCTGGGATCTGAGACAAGATCCTGGGAACCTGTACGCTGTTGTCCGTGCTGTCACCTTGTTGGAGCGAGGCACGGTGGCATGGTTTTGGCCCAGGCCAAACAGCCAAGGTTTTGGAGTTACCACAGAACAGGCACGTTTCCCGGTTGACAGTTTGGATATTCAGTATGGGCACAAGCAGTGTTGTGCCATTTGATTTTAAAGCCTGTTTTGTTAAATAATGCTGATGTAGCCCCAGTGGCTGGGCCTGTACTAGCAAAGTGGGCAGGACGAGGGCAGGGAGCCAGCACTATTAGCCCGTGGTTTGTGGTGGGTGTTGGTGTCTGCTCTGGTGTGGCTGTGGCCTCTGGCAGCAGCCACCGTCCCAGCCAGTATCTGGGCCTCATGTGGGGCACAGCAGAAAGCAGAGACCTCCCGTGAGGCACCATGGCAGAGTGTCCTGTGTAGGGGGAGGCGGGAACATTGAGCCGCAGGGCTGCAAGCCATGTTGTGCTGAAGAACAGGCCCTGGCCCACGTTTGCCAGTCAAAGTGTAGACGGTGATGCTGGAACTCGGGCTGCAAATGTCTTCTCCAGCTTTCTTCGGAGAGCCTGTCCCTGCAGGCTTTCACCCTTCCCTCTTGGAGCTCCTGCTGGTTGGAAATGCTGTTTGGGGGGGCACCGGGAGGCCCCTTGCACCGCTCTGCATCCTTTGAGCAGGCCTCAAATTTTCTGTGCAGTGGCAGTGAATGCTCTTCTCCCTATTGATGGCTGCTTACTTTTCTGACCCCAAGAAATCCAGTCTCAAGCAAACATGAGAAGAGTCATGGGAAGCAGCATGGGGAAACTGGGTAGGATTTTTGTTTTTAACTCTGCCTCTGTTTCACCAACCAACAAAAAGTCTGTTGTTTCGAAGTACAAGTAAGGGCACATCCATCCCAGCAGATGAATTACGAATTAAGACTACATAGTCAGTGAGGATTCTGGCTTTGAAAACTTGAGCAGGAGCTACTTTTTTGAAGTGATTGAGTTATCACAGTTAAAAGATTTTCAGAGGCAGTTGCAACAGCCTAAGCATCCACACAGAGAGTTATGGCTCATCTGACACCTGGTAATCCATTATTCTGTGGTAAGTGTGTCTCATTGTCATGTCTGTAAATGCTTCATAGCTGCATTTATCCTGAACATGTGAACATTCATTCTCTATAATGTTGAGTTTATGCTTCATACAGCTGAGTGAAGAAGGCAAAGACTGTCTGAAAGACTACATCCAGGAACTAAGTAACAATAAATCAGAGCCTGGATGCTTTTAAATTCTCTTTATTTTTGCCAAATGCTACTTAGACTATCGTAACACCTAATTATGAAAGCCAGCTGTTATATGGTGCTTTTTGCTCACAGATTTCAAAACACTTTATCAAAGAAGTAAGTTACTATTATTCCTCTTCTATGGGTGGAGAAATGACAACAGAAGTGGTTAAGATCACCCACCCAAACAAGGATCCAGCTGGAGTAATACACGTGTATGTTTTTACTCTGGGTCCAGTATGTTATGCATTGAATCCTGATACTGATACATATTAATGTGAAATTTTGAAGCGTTCCAAGGAAAGGACTAGGTTCAGGATTTGCTGATTGTTTGGGGAATCAGAGCTGAATCTAAAGATCTCCCAAGAGTCAGTGTTGACTTACAGATTCACAGGGGAGGAGATGATTAATAGGCCTATCACCTTCTCAAGTCTGCCCTGTTCTCTGCCCTGTATCTACTGGTCAGCATGCCTGCAGAAGCATATGCAAAGTGTGGTTGAACAGTTTCTCCCTTTCTCTTCTACTTGGCTCTGCTTTTGGTGTGAGAAAAGGAGGAAAGCAATCTCAGGTTAGGCTTGCCCCCACTTCCTGACTTGATCTAGATTATTTAGAAAATCTCCACAAGACTTTATATTGGTGTTTGTGGAAGCCAAACAAAGCCCTAAGAGACATGTACATTATAAAAATAAGTGTTTTCAGTGCTTTCAGGTGTCTGATTTTGGGGTTTTGACGCAGGCTTGAGATTATTTTCTGCATAAAGCCAGCAATACTTATGGTTAAGAAGCTGTGGAAGACAGCTATTTAGAGATAGGGAGAATATACCCTATCAACTGTGAAGTAGCAATGATATTTTATTTAAAGAAGTGAAGTTATTTCTGGACAGCTATCAAAAATAAATCAGACTTTATTGTATCATTTATGTAACTCAGAGAAGGGGTCACAAGTAGTTGGGTCCAAGGTGAGGTCAGTGATGGAAAGAGATGACAAAGCCCACCACACACCTTTTAATGCCTGTGGATTTACTGTAGCTTTTGTTTTCCTGTGCCATTATTTTTTTTCCAGCATGTTCATTTCTCTTTATTCACCCACTATTGAAATAAATAAATTAAAAAATTACAAAAGTTTTCAGTATACAGTAGTTAATTACTATATTACAGCTCTAATTAAATTCTTGGAGACTCTGCACAGTATGATGTCCATGACAAGAGGGACATATCCCATTCTTAAGTGAATATATGTTCTTGTCAAGTTAACTTATCCACATTTTACTCACATGAAATATTCCTCATCTCTTGCTTCTTGACACACTTGGCTGATAAATGTTTTAAAGGCACATTTAACATTGATATTTTTGTCATATGAAATGACAATGGCTTCAATAATTCCCAGATTTTATTTTATAGAAAGTGACACATTATGTGATGTCAGACTCCCCAGACCATAATGTAAGCCACACACTGATAGGAATATACAATGCATCGAAACTTGGTCTTTGTATGATTCAAACCTAGACTTCTAGTGTTCAGCCATATAAGTAAGTTAACCTAAAGAGTGTTAATATTATAACACATCTTACAAATACCATGGACATTCAGAATAGTCAGAGCTCAGCGTCCTCTGTCAGCTATTCAGTTTTCTTTGAGACATTTAATGAAGAGGGATTTTTTCTTACTTTTCTGTAATCAAGTCATCTGAGAAGGGAGATATGGTAGAAAGATAGCCAGATTTTTATCAAGTCATTTGCAGATTTAAATGAAGTGTTATGTGGGATTTTATTAATTCTTCTACACTTTTTATCACACATCTGCCAGGGTCATAGGTAAATTTTTTGTTCGGATTTTTAGATAAATATTTAAGTCCTTGTTGTATGTGTGGACAAGTCTGTCTCAAACAGTTTTACTCTTGAGAGAACTTTTGTATTCACAAACCAATAATTTTGTTTTCACATTGAAATAGATGGGAACGATCATTCTGCTTGACCTTAGAGTTCCATTAGATCAGATGTCTCCAGGAATTATGTGTGTGTATATAGCTTAATGACAGTGAAATTCAGCTGAATGAGCTTTGTGTTGGCCTCATTATTAATTCGATATTAAGCCTTTATATTATACCACATCAACACTTATTCTGACTTTGGCCCTGATTCAGCTTAATACTTAAACACCTGACTAAGGACTTTAGTAAGCACTTATTCAAATGTGTAAAGCTAGGCACTTGCTAAATATGGGCCCGTTTATGTCACAACTAAATACTAATGCAGTATTTAACAAGTATGTTATGTTGGCAGCAAGCAGATGGACTCACATGTATGGTAGCTATATCTATATCATAATACACATCTTCATTTGGAAACACTACAAAGTACTGCAGTGCAGCCAGATATCGAGTCTTGATGATGGCCATGATAAGTGGGAAGGAATAGTTCATGCAGTTAGAATAGTGTATCCCAGGCTTGGTTAAAAATGTAGTCATGTGCTTTGATGCTTCAATTTGACTTTTTACATGAATTGTAAGTAAGCTGTGGATTTAAATTGCTGTTCAAAGCTGCCAGAAATCGCTTTGTTCAGTTTATGATGGTGCATAGTGCTGACCAAAGCATCAGCGAGAACTGTGTACAATGGTTTGAGGGTTTATTTATTTATTTATTTTACTAAGGCTGTCTGTCTTTTGCTGTACTGTTAGCTGTGCATTTTTTTGTTTATTTTATATATTCCTATATGGGTCAGTTTGAAAGCAACAAGTTCCACCTCTGAAGTTAATACTGATGAGAATGTAAATGTATAAAATACTTTGCCTTCCAAGCTGATGACACAAGGCCAAATAGGCTTACCCTACTACTGTGGGTAAACAAGAGGCAATTCTGCCATGAGCAAGTGAAACAGAGTTTGGCCTTTTTTTTTTATGTATGCAGTATTTATGCAGTGAAATTCTCCAGTGAGAATTTAGCTAAGGACATGGGAATTGAGTTTATAGCTTTGCATGGACAAATGTTTCAAAGAATCGGATAGAGGGGGGATAGTTTTGGGTTTTGCCTTCTTCTTAGGCAATATTTTTGGTCAGCTTCACTTCTTAGTTTTCACTGAACATAAAAAGCCTATATCATTTCTGTTTCTGAAAGCTAGTCATGCCACCAGGGTTACACTGATTTAAATGCCGCTGTGTTGATTTGTGAAAGTGGAAGTGCTGGCCCATTGTACTTTTCAATAACCTTTCAAAAAACCCTCTGTTCTTGTATTTTTCTGAATCAGAATGAAAAATAAAGTTTTCAGGAATTTTCACTTTAAAAAAAAATAAAAAATGTCCCACCCTCCCAGAAGTCAAATCTAACCTTGAAAGATAAACACCACTGCGGGGTAGTTCATAGCCCTGAGTTTATCATATTCCCGCAAGACATGGAATCATGGTTCAGGGCTCTCCTCTGAAGCAGGGGTTTGAACTCCCATCTTGGGTGAGCATCCATCCTGCAGGCCTGTGGGGTGGTTTTGGGGTGGGCTTTTTTTCTGTTTTCTTCAACTCAGTTATTCTGGGCTTAAGAATTTTGCTATTAAATGTAGCCAGTTTCCATTAAAATACATTTTCCATTAAAATGCATTTAAATAAAAAAAATAGAATAATTAGTATTGCTGGGTAAATTCTGGTTAGTGCACCCAATACACTACTGAGATGGGAGGTAGAAAAGTTGCAGCAACTGAACAAGTAAAGCGTTTTAGCCTGTGAGGAATGGACTCTTATCCCTATTGGGAACCCCTGAACTCTAATAGAAGGGGAAGGGGTCTGCATTTGCAGGGCTGTCATCTGCAAATTGAATTTTTGCTGTACGGAAGAATCAGCACTAGAAACATATGTAACTGGCAACCTTTCATTTTATTATTTCTTATTACATTTCCATAGATCTTTTTGTTACCGATTTTATTTGGAAGAAAGTACTTTCCCTGGTTTTCCACTTCAAATGATAAGTAACTTCACTGCAAATGTAGTATTGTTTCCTAGTGATGTAATTAATAGGTTTTTTTCCTTCCTTAAAATGGAATTTAATTGCCCTGGTAGAATGAAATGCCACCTTCAGAACTGGAGATCCACAGTCTGCATTTTGTTGTACCAAAGCATGAAAGAGATCAATTCTCTTTGCTCAGTCATCTGTGTTGAAGAACTGTCCCAATGAGCAAGATGAGATGGCCCAGAGGTTTCAGTGCAAGAGAACTTTTTATTTTTTCAGGAAGCACACTGAAAGAGGGAAAAGATTTCCACTGACTTCTGTACTCCTTGTATCAAATGCTCCATCCTGTGCTGCTGTCCTTTACAGGTAATAGTATTCCTGACTTACAGATGTATGTTGTGAATTGTCTGGGGGTGGTAAAGGTGTTTCTTTACTGTTTATTTGTGTAGTCTCACATAGTGAGGCCCTGGTTTTGGTTGAGGACTCTTAAGAAGTAATGAAATACAAATGATGTCCAGGAGTAGCAATTTACCCTCCTGTTATAATATCTGTGAAATTGCTGGACCAAACTGGGAGCTTTGGCATAGCTGCCTTAAGTTATGACAGACTAAATCAGAAGCTTTTCCTTTCCTTTTTCATTTATCCTTTCCTTATTCCTTTCTGCCTCCTCTTTGAATATTTCTTTGTTGAAATAAATTATTGCCACACTCAACCTTTTTTAGTGTTGGTTTTCAGACCCATTGTTCCTTGTTTCAAGAGGAGCATTTCACATGAAGTCCCTATTCAAAGTGAATATATATATGATAAGACAAATGGTTTCAACACTTGCTTGCAAGGCCAATAAAAAGAGATGCTGTAGTGCAAATTACCCTTGCAAATGCTCTCTAAAAAGCTAATAACATTTTTCCCCCCAAAGGATGGTTCCCAGCCATAAGGAGAGTTTCTCTTTCATGTTCATTTGCCACACAGATTTATAAAATGATCCCAAATCCTTGCATAGGCTGTGAGGGATTGCGGCTTTAAACTGCTGAATTGGAAAAGCTATTAATGGAAGAGGAAAAGTTTTCAATTTCAGTCAGATTGGGTCAGGATCGTATAAACTCAGCCCTCCAAGTTTTGGTGTAAGATGGAAGGCTGTTTCTTCTTTGTTGATAATTTTCATAGATTCACAAGGTTTTCTGTTTAAAGGCATGAAATGAGATGATAAGAATGTAAGGAAAAATCATTAGCATATTCACTGCTTTTTTTTTTTTTTTTTTTTCAAGTAAAAACAGTCATTTTAATTTGCTTTCTGTGGAACATGGTATAATTGGAAACTTTTCAAAACTAGAACTATTAGGCAAGTGGTCAAAATATTCAGAGAAAAGGTCTAACCATTCTGCACTGGAGCTCGTCCCCCATGCAGGCCTGCGGGCAGCGCCAGGGATGGTCGTTTCCCTGTCGGCTTTGTGTGCTGGCACGTGGTATTTTCCCCTTCTGTAAAATCCAGGGCAGTGTAAAGAGGCAGCCCTGCAGTTCTCACTTGTGTTTAGCCCCGTAGTGATTGGGGGTGGGAGGTGGGCTGCCTAACCCCCAAGATCAGCAAGCTGTGTTCCTGACCCTGCAAAAACCCTGGAATTCTTCCACCCAGGGACGGTTTCCAGCTACGCATGCTTTCCCTTTTTAATCGGACCTGCAGTGGCTCGGTGATTGTAAAGGACTTAAAAAATCGGAACTTGGCCAAATTACTTCTCCTTCATGCCATTTTGACAGAAGGCTTTCACAAAAATTAAACAGTAAATAACTCCTGTGAAATTGCATCTTGTATTTACTGCTTTTAGTGATGGTGGGATAAGCGATCAACTGAAAGCCAAGCAAGCTGAATATGTGTGTTTATGCAAAGAGCGGCTTCTACCAACTTTTCCCACAGTGCCGCTCTGCACGCCCCGAGTGGGTTGGGAGGGGGACTCTGTCCGTAAATAGAGTGGCTGTTTGCAATCCTTTTCTTCCTGGCCTCTGTAAGTGACTGTGAAAGGCACTGGCTGCTAAGCAGTGGGCTTGGAGCACTGGCTGGTTTTGTATGGGCTCCCGCCAGATACCCGGTGGCACCAACTCTCAGCTGTTTCCAGCCTCTCTTAGATTTGAGGGAGTGGTACAGAAGATTTGCCTGTGACAGGCTCCCTAACGTTACCTTGCGTACACTGAGATAAATGGGACTGGCAAAATAGTAGCTGCTGTTTCCACTCTTGTAACTGTTCATGACATCCTTTTGAAGCGGAACATGTGTGGTGCTGTGTTCTTCTGATGGAGCCAGCTCTATCTCCTCCTCCTGTTTCCTTTCTGCTGTTAATCTGGTAACTGACCACTTAGTGCATTTATTAGCTTTGTAATTGAAACTGAGAAAGCCTGTGGCAGGTAAGCCCTCTGCCTCTGTGCGCTCGCTCCGATTTCTCCTCCTGCAGCCCTAGAACCACAACCCTTCCCCCTCTCCCTGTAACAGCAAGCCCTAAACACAAATAACTCTCAGAAGCCTGATGCTACTATATATTTGATTTTGTTTGCAAGCTTGTCTTATGACCAGCTCTCAGCGTGGGAAGAAGCAGAGAGTGGGGCGATGGAGAGAGAGAGAGTTGTTACAACATATTTTAACATATGTGCTTTAGGCCTCTTGGTGGACTCCCTCTTGGGAAGAGGGGAGGGAGCGTGCCCCTGAGCAGTTGGTTGGTTTTGCTTGTTTCTATAGCAGCCTGAACGAGGAAAATCATGTTTTAACACTAATATATTCAACCAAAAACCCCTAACAATTACAGGAAGAGTCTTTTTTATTATTATTAAAGAAATTGCATTAAAGATGAATGAGCATATATTGGAATAATTATGTTTTAAGGTGTGTAACATTAAAAGGTACTGAATGGAATATCGACTGTTTTGTAGGAACAGTAATAATGAGATTTCTGTCACCTAATCTTACAATAATTGGGTTATTACTATGCAAATTAAGGTATTACTTAAAAAAAAAGAGGAGGTAAGACAGATCCTTGAGGTAGCCATTTATCTATCCTTAAAGCTATGCTGTCAATTCTCTTTAGGCTGAAGATCCTTTTTTAAACAATTTGGAGATGCTAATTTCATTATTTTTTCACCTATGTTTCTTACAAGAATGTTTTTTATTCTCCCCAGGTAGCAGATGAGGAGTGGTGGTTTTTATATATTTTCTAGTCTCTTACGGATTCCTTTAGGAATAATTAGAACAAATAACTATGATTATTACCTTTTTGTCCCCTCTTCCTTTTAAATAAAATGATGATTTCTGTATTTTGCCTGAGATTTTTACAGCAGGATCACAGAGAACATACATAAATTATTTTTATCCTTCTTTCCCTTTAGCAAAGAATTATTGAGCAGCTTGTTACAGTTTTTTTGATTTCCATTAGTCATTAAAGTTTACTTACTGGACAGTTATTGGCCTTGAAGAAGAATCGAGGAGTGCTCCGCATTTGCACTTTTTAGTTTGAGACTTTGATAGCTTTTACTGCATCCGCCTGAGGCCTGATGGCATTTGCTGTATTGCTGATTGTTAGGGGTAATATTTAAGATTGGGCTGCTGATGGGAATTTCCTTGTTTCAGTATGAGTCTCAGTTCCTTTGTAATGCATCATCTTTGTAGAAATTTTGTTTATGGGAGAAAAGGTGCTCATAAAGGCTTTCTGAAGCCTCAATCTCTGCACTGTGAACGCTGTTGTTATTTGAGGTAGTTCAGTTCAAACTTGCATGGTTATGCCCAGACATGCTGCACTCCAGCTTCTGATTGCAGAATACCTATCCCCTAGGAGGTGCCAAGTGCTTGTAGCTCCCACTGACTTCAGCGTTCCCACTTTTATGTTTGTATCAAGTGGACAGATGTGTCACTGCACTAATCCAGATTTTTACTTCCCCTGTCAGCAATTTACTCTGGAAAGCAAAGCAAGATTTAGTGGTTGCATTTCAAGTAATTATAGTGTGTTACTCCATCCTAAACCCTCTTGTAGTGCCTCCCTTGGTCTTCTTTCTAGTGAGTTCATGGTGACTTTTGCTTTCTCCCTTTTTGGTTCACTCTGTATTTAAGCCTGGTTTTGATTACACTTAGTTTAACACTTTCAGGCCTTTCTTGGTTTTTTAATGCATGGCTCCCAAGAGAAGTGGAGGGCTGTAGTCACCCAGAATGGGCACAGAATTACCACTTGAGGTCTTATCCCATCACAGGCAGCAGCTTTCTCTGCGGCTTTCTGCAAGCAGCTTAAGCTCTCCTCATTTTCTGTCTTTAGTACAAGTGGGATGTAAGTTTATCTAAAATTTAACTACCCTATGGGCAGTTAAAGGAGGCGATATTGCCTCACTATTAACGTACTTATATTATGGGGTGAATAACAGCATACTGAGCACACATTTATTGATTAAAAACCATAAGTGAATTGGGGCTTTTAAGGTGATTTGTTTAATGAGTTAATAACAACTTTATTAATGATGCTGAGTAATTTTACAAAAATGTACTTTGACAGCGCTCTAGATTTTGCAACACTGTGAAGTATTTTATATTACTTGTGGCAGCAGTTGTGAGGTGCTGCCTGTGAAAACGGACGGTGTTTATGCGATACGAGTTACAGCCAGTTCATACCTCACAATGCCATAACTCTCCCAAAGCTTATGCTGCCTGTATCATTTGTAAAGGAGAAAGCTTGGTGAAAGCTGTGAACTTCCACAATGTCACTGAACATAAAAACAACTAACTACACATTAAGAGTGATGTGGGGTCACACTTACATGTTTCATGGTACCTGCCATCCATCCAGGAGAAAGCTGTTAAGCTATTAGGGATTCACAAAGAGATGAAGTCCTTTTATTGACTGACAATTTCTCCTATGCTCAGTGTATTAATTCTTGCTTGATTAACAGCTCTGAAACAAACTGAGCCATTGACCTTGTGGACCCCAGGTTGTTTGACTTAATAATCAGGAAGACTCTGTCTGTTTAGCTAGGTGTGCCTGAAAAAAACGAGTTGTGATCTTGGTTTAGATCTGAATCACAACAGCATACAGTGAAAGAAAATTCAGCGTAATAGAAATAACAAGATGTCCAGAGAAAAAGACCTGTGCAATTTCTTCCTAGAAGGGCCATGCAAAACACTCATTTGGTAACCCCTAAGCCTTTGCTGCACCATTGTTCCTATGGTGGTGCATAGTTGAACTAGCCGCAGTGAAATAAAATAATACTAAACCATTTTCCAGAACTCACAGTTAAAAAAAAAAAAAAAAAAAAAAAAAAGATGTTTGAAGCTCAAAAATATGATTTTGTTTAAGATTTCAGTTTAACACATATGCATCCTGCCCTGGTGATTGCTGGTGGTTGCCAGGAAGTTCTCCAAGAAATCTGCAAAATGTCTAGTCTGTGTAACAGACGGGAGAGCTGGAAAAATTGTGTGAAAGTCCAGAGAGTTTTAGATTTCTTTCTCTCTTTTCTCCAGAAGGAGTTTTGGACCGTTTAGATAAGATGTGTGAAGCTTAAATTCTCTCTTTACACCCATTTGAACAAAACCTCTAAGCCTTTATTGAGTCTGTACTTCCCTCGCAATTACAGGTTGAGAACAGGGTGAACTCCTAAGCAAGCTGTGCATGGCAGAATTGATGAGTGAACAAAATAAGCATTCCTTAGGCAGGAACTGAAATTTGAGCAGCTACTTAGCATGTTTTGGTTAGTACTGCTGCTGTATTCCACAATGTGGAAGACCTATGGGATAACTAGCTGGGCAGAAACATTTCCTGACTCTGCCATGGCATGTGTGACACATCCTTGGAGCTCTGGCACACCTGATGGAATGATAGGGATCCCACAGTGGCACTAATTAATTGATGAAAGAAAAACTACTACACAAAGGTTACATTTCCTCTTTACTGAGAGACCATCACTCCTCTGGCTGGGGCCAGGATTTCCCATCCTAGCAACAGATCAGAGCAGTAGGGGAAAGGAGACCCAGTTTGATTTTGTATCTGCTCCAGGTTCCTCCAGCTTCACATACCTCAACAGCTGTCTGTGCCTTCACCACTTTTAACTCCACCTCTTCCAAGGGTCCCTTGGCAAAACACCACCCTCCTCTATGTGGCCCCTCTTCAAGTCTGGGGGAAACCAGAGCAGCAAGGACTGTAGTTACAAATTACTGTTGTAGCTAAATACCAACACTCAAGCTTAGGGGGTTCAGTAAAAGCTGGCTCTGGGGCAGGTGAGCTTTTTCAGTGGGTGGGTGCACTGGGAGTATGGAGGGGAATGTGCATAGTAGCAGAGAAGAGGGATGCAGGACCTATGCAGGTACTTAAGTTTACTGCTATTTTTCTTGGTTTAATTTACTGTTGGTCTCTTAAAGCTGCTACATACAATTTGATAACCATTACTAGGTAGGAGGTGTAAATTTGGTGTTGGTCTATAATGAACTGAACTTGTTGGTAGGTAGTTTTACCAGCCAGATGGATGGAGTGGTGTTTCATTGTTTATTGGTTTTGGTTTTTTTTTTCTGTTAAAACCTGTAATGATTTTTTTAAATCACTTGTTGAAGAGTTTACATACTGAGCCTAGAAGCACTCTATGATCTTTTCTAATGCCTTTGACTTTAACTGTAGATATCCAGCAATTCCACATTAGATACTTTATAGTCTGTCTCTTTTTAAAGGTAAGTGGGGAGAAAAAAAAAAAAGTTCTGTCCCATCACTGTGTCTGAAGTAACTGCTGTTGAGTCTTCAGTAACAGACGGGAAAAGGTTTTAACAGTTGTAAGATGAAGCAAAACTGGCTGAAATGTGTGTTTAGATAGAACAAGATTGGTTGGGAGTGAGATGTGGGAGTCATCAGCACAGAGGTGGTGAATTGAAGCCATCATGCCTCAATAATGTGAAAATACAGAACTATAATGCATATAATTGCTCAGATACTACAGGGACATTAAAAATACATAGTGTTTTATGTAACACATCAATTTATAAGAATGCAATAGCAGTTAGTGTGAGGGTAGTGGGGAAACCCTATAATTATTTGGGATACAATGTTAATAGATCCAATAGTAAGCTAAGATGCAGCTCTAAATAATTCATTTTTGTTTTACTTTTTGCTGGGTTTTCTGGCTTTCCTCTTTTCTCTCCCTTTGTATTTCCCATTTTTAAACTGTCATCTCTTTTCTTTCTCACTTACTGGTAGGTGATTTCACCCTCCTATGTGACGGCAGGCAGATGGCTGTCTCTGCAAATAATATGTAATGCTGTTCTGTCACTTGGCCACTGAGCAGTGTTGTAGCAGTAGGGCAGTTGAACTCTCTGTGTGCAAAGTATTAACGCACTTGGCCTCTTCTGGTGTGAGGTTTGTGATTCCAGGCTTGCTCATGAATGTGCTTTCTCCCAGGAGACTGTGTAAAACACTTGCTGAGGCACCAGGTCAGCTGTTAAAAGCTAATTCTCAAATGGGTTCAGCTCTCAGTCCATATGTGGATAACCTATAAGTGGGAGTAATTTAGACATTTAACCAGACAAAAATCCATGCTGCAAACCAAATGAAGATGTTGTTATAGATTTATGATGCATTGGTTTTATGTGTAGTCATGGACAATGATACTGGGTAGATCCCAAAAGAAAGCTGTATGTGAAGGTATAAGTGTTTATTGGTTTCAATCTGAATAAATAAAATGCTCTTATTTTAATCTTAGCACTTGACTGCAAGTATTAATGGATGATATGGAGCAATGTCCTTCCAACTAAAACTCTGGAAGGCTTCATTATTGAAAAGTAATTTTTCTTGACCTCAAATTTCTGAGTTAGGTGAAATATGAGGACTGACTCCTCAGACATAGCAATAGTGAAGATTAGAATTAGAATTATATGTATGGTGAATTTTAAGCTTCAGGTTTGTTCATTGATCAGGACTTTTGCCATTCTCCCCACTTCATGAAACCAACTCCTTCTTTTCAGTGTTCATGCAAAACTTTTTTCAATTTCATCTTGCATGGTCCCTTCAGTTTC
Source organism: Tyto alba (assembly GCF_018691265.1). Lineage (NCBI taxonomy): Eukaryota > Metazoa > Chordata > Aves > Strigiformes > Tytonidae > Tyto > Tyto alba. Next base: position 11,701,528 of record NW_024881295.1, on the reverse strand, counting down.
CCTTAGAGTTCAGGCTTTGAATAAAACCCAAACCCCAGAACGAAACTCAGCTGAAACCACCACACTTTGCATAGTTTCCACCAAAAACCATAAACTGACCCAGGTTCACTCTGTTTGGCCTGGATACACTAAAAAGTTACTGAAACCTTACTGAAGTGTTCTGTAAAACTGGATTCCTTATATTTCCTTATATCCTGATATACTGATTTCAGGCTTGAGTGTAATCACAAAATTTTGGAACTGTTCTTTAGGATCTCTGACTTTTGGGAGTGTAGGGGTTTTGTTTTGACCTATAATATTACTTAAGCTGGCCTGAAACATCTATCTGAAGTGCCTCTTTCTTTCTTGTATGGTTTGCTAGAAATACAATAAGCAGAAAAACTTTCCCATGTTCCTGTGACAGGAAGGGTGCTAAGTGCCAGCTCTTCTCAAATGTCCCTCTGAATCATCCCAGATTTGGGCATAGATATGCTAGTGTTTTCTGTGGTTTTTATCTTTTTAACATGGGGGGAACCTACTGAAGGCATTAATAGCATTAACAGTAGTATAATCTCCTGGGAGTTTGTTTTTATATTAGCAGTACTATAATCTTCTGGGTATTAATTTTTGTAATTTGATGAGTAAGGATCACTTTTGTGATATTTGATTTTTGTCACCTCCTCCTTTACCCCACCTCCCTCAAAAAAATTCAGTTGTAACCACACTGCTGGTATTTTTGGATAACCATTCCATGAGAAGCATTGAACAAAAATGTACTCTCTGTGTGTATAACCAGTTACTGCCTTATTTCTCGCAAGCTATGTGAAATACTTTGAACCTGTAAAGAGCTGGATGTTTACCTTTAAACAGCTTCCAGAGTTTTCCCCTGTTGACAGTGCTTCTGGGCCCAGGAGTGACTGTTCTGCTTGTGAGCCCAGCTTCTCTGATTTAATTTTGGTTAGGCTTGCGACCCCGATTGTCAAGGCCTCCACCTCTGAATTGGGAGCCACTGGCTCAGGCAATTTGTGTTGTGTTCTGGCAAATTGCCATTTGCGTAATTACACACTGTTTACTTTTGATACCTTCTTTGACTCCAAGTCTGGGAGCAATTCCACTTCGTTTCTTGTCGTGAAGTGCTGCCCTTGCTTGGTTGTTACGGTCTATTTTAGAAGAGGGCTGCCTCTTGAGTAGCTGGGAGGGGAAGAGGGGGCAGGGCAGGGAAGCGATGCCTGTTCATAATCTGTAAATGATTGTTGGGTGCTTTGAATTGCAGGGAAGTTGGTTCCTGTGGATGCATGTGTTCATGTGTGTATGTTTATATACAGTTGTTGGACTTGGCCAAGTAACAGTTGTAATTAAGCTAATAACATCAGGGTGTTGTAACAGCTATGATCTTCGTTTAAGATCAGGAAATTCAGATAGTGAGCTTGTCCTTCTGCACCTCCATGTATGACAATGGGATGCTCTGTAGGGACACAGGATCTCTAGTTAGGCTGTAATGGGAAACTTTATTCATGTTGCATGTTTCAGGTTGCTATTATCAATTTGTTTTCTTTCAGAAAATGTTAGTTTAATTTGTATCTTTATAACATCTTCCTGAGCAACAGGGATACCATGCATTCCCAGGTGCCTTTTTCTCTTTGCTTTGGGAAAATTTGCTTTACAAATGTTGCTGGGGGATTTCTTTGGCAGTACTTCAGTAGATGACAATATTACAGTCCAAACTCAAATCTTTAATCCCATACTGTACCCAATACAAGGAATTAGTACCATTTTGATTTGAACTTTCCTAAGAGTTTGTTCCAAGATTTTCTTCAAACCAGAGAAACAATTTATAATTCTGATTGCATTAGCAGTTTTGAAAAGGTGAATATCATATTTATTCTTTCAAGACACAGTATCCAAACCTTGACCAATATTTGGCGTTGGATAGAAACAACAGCCTAAATCCGTACTGAAATCTTCCCCCTGACCCATTTGCCACTATTATATTAATAACTGTCATTTATGTAACATCTTTCATCATGCTGAATATCCAAGCAATTTACAAACACGTGCCTTGATTCCTCAGAGAAATCTGTAGTTAGGTTTAAATTTGTCTGGGGTCATGGAGGTTAATAACTCGATTCCTTCAAAAGGTGCCGCAGTTTTAATGACCACAGCCCTTAGGACCTCTGAGGCTCTCATGCTGAACCCAACACCTCTGTCTGCAGGGCACCCGCAGCAGCGTGCCAGCACGCTGACCGACTCGTGCAGCCTGGCGGGGAGAGCACTACCTCTTGAATTAGCCATCCTTTAGCAGGACCTCTGGTTTTTTTGAGTTTGTTTTATTTTCCCCCCTCTTCAGAGGCCATACATCTCCATACTTGTCCACCCTGGGATATGGGTCTCTGGGAGATGCAGGTGGGTCAGATATCAGGGTAATAGGATAAGTTTCTCTGTGTGTTGTTTTTATTAGTATTGTTGTTTAATTAAAGAAAGTGGGGGGAGAAGGGAAAATATGGAACCATCACAACTGAGTTTTGGGGCATAACTTACCTGTTGGGCTTTATTCTAATATTTCAAAGGAGTGATGATTCTAAATTAGCTGAAAGCTGGGGGTGTTTTAGCCCTAGTGATTCTGAAAATATTTATGCAGATGAGCATGATGTGTGCATGCTACAATTCACCACTGTCTAACTCCAGATGTCAAGTACTTCACTGTTCCCAGTGCATAGGTCTAAAATATGTTTGTGCATAACATAAACTTGCTTTTACAACCATTCACATTTAGACTGATTATAGGAGCTGAGCTGCATCTGTGTTCTTCTTGCATGACTTCTTGTTCAGGAAAACATAAAAAAAGATTACTAAAAGGAGTATTTCATTCATTGCTTCTGAGGTTTAAGAGGTTAGTCTTTAAGGAAATAGGTCTCATGATAACATGTAGGACTTCACTGTTTCATTATGACAGGTGTGTATTTCATATGGAGGTATTAAGACCATTATATGCTTAAATAACATTCAAGGATCTCCTTGAATTGGGCCTTAAATTTTAAGCAGATACAGAGAGTATTGGAGGCAGGTAAGTATACTCCCCAAGAAATCAAATAGGGAAAAAAAAAAACAATGCTAGTAATAAAACTGTGTGTACAGTAATCACATCCAAAATATAATTTTTAATGTTTAACTTACTATTATTTGCATTCATGAGCCATTCATAGACAGCTGCATATTTATCCAAATAACTAGTAAAGCAAACTTGCAATTGATGAGATTTTGACTCTGTTGAAATCATTACAGTGAAGCTAGAATTTTATCCTATATATGCAAGTAGAGAGTATTAGTGTAAGTGCTCTTACAGAATATTCTCATGTGAACTATGCTGTAAAATGTCACAGTAAAATGTAGCTGCAAGGCTATTTGAAACTAGTCATTTAGGTAATATAAATATTATTTTACAAGGTTTATCCATTTATCAGTACTTGCCAATTCTCTTGTATCCTAGAAAAATGCCTTAGCAGTAGATGGAGATAAATATATATGTACAATTCAGTCTCTTGGTGGGGGGGGGGAGAGGGAGGAAATATGATTTCAACTGCTCCAGAGCAGAGTTATTTTGGTGGTTGTCTTCTGTCAGTATGACTGCCATTTGTATAACTACCAATATTTTTAATAGATAAAAGTTTTCTTTTGGCAATTTAGTACAACATACAGATCAAAGGCAGAAATTGTTACAGTACGTGTCACTGTGATTATAAGAAAACTTGTCACCTGTGCTTGAGCTATTGTCTTAAAATACCAAAGAATCTCTCATTAAAAATAAAATGCTATTACCCTCAATATTGCAGTTTATAATAGCATTACTTACAGCATTTGGGGCTGTTACTAACACTTTTGCCAAGAATATTCTGTGTCTTGTTTCTAATTCTGTCTTGGCAACCCAAGCCTGGTGGTGGGAGCTGGTTCTGCTGAGCTCTCTGGAGCATCAGGCCCCTCAGCGTAAGGCAGTGAGTGACACAGAGCTTGATGCTGGCACAAGTGGAGCTTGATTTGAAAGTGCATGTCATGAAACAGCATTAGGCCTTTCTATAAATAGAAGCTTTGCAGTAAGTCAAGCCAAAGGAAGACCAGTTAATAATACCCATCTCTGGTTTTGGGACATCGGGCGTTGCATGCTTGAGCATTCACTATTTCTCCTGTAACAACCATTCATCTTAGAAAACCGCTTAAGACTGTTGCCGGAGAGGAAAGACTGCGCTTAGCCCAGTGCAGTGGTGATGCTGTGGCCAAGGCATTTACAAAGGAGGTTTTGGGATAGCTGTAGGCAAGCAGCCCTGTGGCTGCAGTGCTTGAAGCCATGGGCTGCAGTGCTCGGGACAGCCATAGACTGTCTGCACGCATCAGCAACGGCTGAACGCTTACAGCAGTGTTAGCCATTGCTTTCTATTACCTAGACTGTATGTTTATTTTGACATATTATTTATAATCAACAGTTTCTGCAGAAGAATAAAGTATGTGATTCTCCATCAGCAGGAGTTCATAGAATGCTTGGAGTTAACTCAAGCTTAGGAGGATGTTGAGCTGTGAGGAATTAGGTGCAGACTATGGTTAATGGGAGCTGTGTTCTTGCCTGCATTAAGCATGAATAATATCCTTGACCCTTGCTAGGTATTGTTTTGTTTTTCTTTTCTACAAAGTGGTGGGAGCCTGAATGGTTAATTTTCATTTTCCTTGAAGTTCACTAATTGAGGTTAAAAAATCAGCAATATCACCTTGCTGACCTTTGAAATCTGCCTGACTGCTTGGGGCCTTGGTTTTGTGTGGGAGCGGAGGGACAGAGTGAGCAGTTGTTGTGGCAGCACCAGGAAGGGTTAATCAGCCTTGCCAGCCTGAACAATGGAGACGAGGGCAGCTTTAAATGAAATGAGCTGAATATTTCATTCGGCCACTCAGCTGCCTGCTCCAATTGCCTCCTTTGCTAAAACGAGAGCTTAATCTAAAGTGACAACAACATCAGTTTCTATGTGCTCCAGTCACACAGAACATGACTTCCTTAACATAAACACTATTTACATGGACCGTCTGGATATAGCAGGGAATCGGGAGCGTGCCCAGCTAAGACAGAGGCTACAATGAAGGACGAATAACAGGCAGCTGAGAATTAACATCGGCAAATGAAAGCCTGACCCTCAGAGGGCATGTCCCTGTTACATTTTAAAGCTAGAAAGCCTTGCACTGGTAACCTTACTTCCAGTAAAGACTGTATAATTTAAAAGAAAATAGTACCTTTTTAGCTTAGATACTTAACCAAATGCATTACGTCTGACCCGTTTTCCTACTCTGTATGACACGAGATGAAGGACCCCCAGCTGCAATTACCAGTCGTTCAAACAGCTGTAACCGATAAGCCTCCCCCTTCCTCATTGTCTCCTCAAAAAGCAGCTCCTGCTTTTGGCATGAGAGGAGGGGATGCTGCTGGGCAGAGGTAGGGGTCCCAGCCCAGTGCTGGCCTTGTGACCCCGGCCCCTGTGCCGCCAGGGTGAGCTCTGTGCCGCACGCTGCTGTCTGAGGAAGGCTCTCGCTGAACCTCAGGGTTGCAGTGCTGCTCCTGGAAGAGCAGGCTGCACTCTGGCTTGCCTTGAAAAGGCACAGACAAGGAGTGTCGGCAGCCCAGCTTCTTCCCCCCAGGCTCCGTGGACACTGGCTCTCTGCAGGACTAAATGCTCGTGAGTCCCCCTGGACTGGGGAGTTCTTTCTGCCCAGGGAAGGGTTCTGTGCAGGACAGAGCTGGCCTCCTCCTCTCACCCTGCTGTGGCTACTTTGTTTATTCCAGCAGTATCCTGGATTTGCAATCTCTTTTATGGATTGTTTGTTTTTGCTTTCTTCTGGAGGGGAGGATTTTTTTTTTTCTTTTTTTTTTTTTTTTTTTGCTAGGCCACAGAGTTTTAGGCCACTGGAAGATTTAGGCATTCGTATTACCTTGTGTGTTGTCAAACGTTTAAAAGATAAATGCCTCCTCATTGGGAGAACTTTAGATAATTCACTGTGGGGGAAGGCAGAGCAGGAGGGAGTTTGAGGTAGTGTGGTGCTTATCACAGGTAAACCAAGGAGAGGATAATGCACCTTCTTTCCACCCTGCTGTGGGTGCTGTGGTGGCCTGACCTTGCTCCAGGAGGTAACTGCTTTTCTCACCTCCCTTGTGATGGATGCTGTGGCTGCCCAGGAAGCAGCATGGTCATGGCCATGAGCACCTTCTCCCCCAGCCACGCTGGCAGCCCTGTTATTCCCTCCTTTCCTTATTTCTTCCCCCAGGCTTGCTGAGCAGGCAGGGCACTGTGCAATAGCAGATCTAGGTATCAATTCCCCTTTAGGGTCGTATTGGGAAATTCACTTCTCTTGACAGCTGTGTTAAGCTGACAGTTGCTCAAGCAGACATTACTCACCAGTTATTTCATAGTTTTTTTTTTTTTTTTTTTTTCTGGTTTTGCAATCCTCAAATTAGAAATTTAGCTTAAAAAATAAAAAAGGAAGCGTGGGATAACTTGATGGCATGTTGAGCTGGGCAGCATGACAGTAGGGTACCTAGATCTTAATCAAACCCTGCAGTTAGCCTTGAGAAACAGGGCAGGATTGTGTATTTCTATGCAATTTTGTTCTCCATCATGTAGACAAATACCTGCCCTCCTTTTGCATAAAGAAAGGGCAGTAGTTCTGTCCTACTGAAGAAGAAACATTTTCTTCCCCATCATTGGACTAGCAGCAGAGTTTACAAAAAAAAAATCACTGATATTGAAATATTTTTTTTTAAATCCCATTGGAACATTTGTTATTCTGAAAATTCAGAACATGCTGGTACTTATAGCATCGTTTAATATTTACTGTATTTTATTACTGAATGTTAAACTATTAAAATTTAGGAGGTCTGGTGAAGTAGAGAAAATTAATACTTGCATCAAACACGAGAGGTCCAGTGACTATAATCCTGTAGCTGAAATCCTGAGCAGTTCCTTTTTCATATTAAAAAGTAATTACTGTTGCCAAGTTAAGTGGACTTTTATGACACTTTTTTTTTTTTTTTTAAAACATACTGCAGTTAACTTTGAGCTGCTGTAGCTTCACTTTAAAGAAGGAACACAGATCACTTATGGTGTCAATACAAGACTTAAAATAGTAGCCAAAATCTGTGCTTTTTGATTCTGTCTGACTACCATCTTTCCTTTTTCCTCACTTTCGGCTCCAGAAGGGAGTGTAAGCAGTCACAGATTTACAGAATTACAGATGTATTCCTTACACCATCAGAAAACAAGGTCTACTATTCTTGAGATGCAATGCATTGGCATTGGTTCAAGAACTAACACCTCTTCAAAGAGAGCAGTCACTAAAATCAGTTCATCATTGAAGTGCAAGGGAAAAAGACAAGACAGAAATTGGAATGTAGAGGGTTTTAAGGGTCATCCGAAACACCATCTCACAAGTCACCTTTGTTAGGTAATGATGCTGACCATCAGCTGGGAGTGATAGATTTCCAGAGGTGCAGGATGTAAGTTTATATTCTCGCTGTTTCATGAGATAGCCCCGACAGCTTCAACTGAGGGGCTGGTGATCATTTTATTAAGCTTATTTCCTAAAAAGGCCACTCGGTGCTATTTATGCTATAAATAGCTTCCATAGTTCCAGTCCTAGAAACAGGCATCATGCCTATCTGCCTTTGGCTGGTGCCTAACTGGAGTTAGGTACCAGATGAATAACAGGATATGCCTGTCTCCTCACAGCCTTTTTTTGAAGAGGCTACTCTAAAAATGTATGAGAAATAAAATAGCAAGAGATGTATCTCTGTACAGCTGGATATGCATTTAGCCTTATTTCAAGTAACTGGGAGCCCCAGCAAGTTCTTTGTTTTTAGAAAGATTTCTCTTGTTGGATCTGCTTATGCCTTCCAGACCAAGTCCTCTGCCTCGAAAACAAGACTGCAATTTGGCCATGTCACACAGCTGATGTTAGGAAAGGCTGACTCCTTTCTGGAGAGGTGTGATCTCAGGTGCTTTGAGGGAATATAAATTGCAGGCAGAGGCAGATGAGCTTCTTCAGGCTCCCTGTCCTCATCCTGGGGCCTAAAGAGGGTGGATCAGAGAGTGTTAACCCCTTCTTGCCTGCATTTCTGTAGGCAGGGAAGATGTAACATACTGGTCTTCATGTTGGAGAGCAGCTATTGGATGCTGATACAAGTGATTAGCAAAAAAAAAAATCTCCTTTTCTGAGGATTACTAATCTGTCTATTAGAGGTATGCTTATTACATAGTTATTAAACCTAATGAATGTATTTTTTAACATGCAATAATTATCTAATTAAATATAAAGCATTAGATTAAGTAGGCTAGCTAGCATACTAAAACGCTGTCTATTACAAGTAGATTTATTGAGGATTAACAACTACATAATAGAACTGTATCTATTTCATGATTGTTAATCCTCAATGAATGTTTTTAATAATTAATTGACACTTAACTAAAGGATTATGCTCTTTGTGATGGAGTATATGAGGCAATGGAATGTTGTTGTGGACCATTAAGTGCCAAAGGGAATATTCCTATGATATGGCTAAATAATGGGGACGGGGGAGAAGGGGGGAGAGATATAGGGGGAAGGAAGATAGAGCACCAAAATAACCCCAAAACCTGAACCCAAGACACTGGGGGCAAATGAGCAAATCACATGTAGAAGCAAAATTTTTATTTCTGTTGTTACCTGATAAGAGTTTGAAAGTTTTCTTTGGTTTCTTATATATTATGTAGGAGAAGAAGTAACCAGCTCCCTAGGCAGCATATTTAATGCTGAAAAATAGTTAAATGGGAGTGTTGTGGTTAAAGATGGTGAAATATTTCAGCGTGGCTGATGAAGATCCTCCAGTATTTAATTTCCATTCTTGAAATCTTTATTATGCATGTGAATTAGTGAACTAGAACATAAATGCGATATACATTTTGACTAAATGAGTTCCAGGAATGTGCCCCTGTGCCAGCAGTTAGAGGATACAGAAGAAGGTTGCATGTTTTACTTGAGCTCAAAGAAGTGCTGTGAATTTTTCATAGAATCAATTATGGAAACAAACAGTAGAAAACACATAATCTGTTGGTTTAGCTGACCCCAAGAGAAGACACTGGCCCTGCCATCCAGTTAAGGTTTCAGCTGTTAACAGCTAGAAAGGCTGAGTCAGTGGGATTAATTATCAGCTGTTACTCTGAACACCTTAAGATTTTTTGTGGATGGAAAAATTCTAATGTAACCATGAAGCTTTCTAGTGAATATTTGGTGAATTCCTGTAATTAAGGTATATACACAGTGGATTGCTTCATCAAGAAGTGGTTCCATATATTGCGTATTTTCGGGTAGACACTGATAAATTCAAATAAATGGCAAATATTTTATCTAATAATGAAGGATATTGATAAGTAAATATTCTATTGACATTAACAAAATTAACAAGCTTTTACTGTTTGAAGACCTTTAGGAAAAATTATTAGACTCCATGAAAAAGAAGCACCTTTTCAGGTGAATTGTATGGGGGAAAAGAGAGACCCAGTTTCTGTCTGTGCACATGAACATATATGCATGCATATTTTTCTACTTGCACAGCATAAATTAAATTTTCCTTCTTTTTCAGTGGAGTCATACTTATTAAAATTTGCTGTAGTTATTGGGGGTGGGGGGTGGGGTTTGCTGGGATGCTTTGTAATCCAGACTTCTTACAACAAATCATTTGCTGTGATTTGTATTGAGTGCTGTTGAAATTTGATCTTTTGGGGTTGGAATGTGTTTGAATCAGGTCATTTTTCTGATGGGTTGAAAGTGAAGGTAATGATGCTGTCTCTTTGGCAGTGTTGGAAGTGCCAGTGCTATATGGGGATCAGAACAGTTTGGGGACAAGGAGGAAGCAAGGTGTGTTAGTTATCCAAAAATCTCTCTTTTTTTTTTTTTGAAAATGATGGTTTGTAGTCACTTTATTCCTAAACTTTCACTCTTAGTGAGGAAAGTGAGTGGAAAGTCAGATCTCAGTCTGAGGAGATGTCCTGCTGTCCTCTTCAAGCTTAAGGTCTCTGAATTCAGACTTTAATCGGAGAGACCCTGAAAGTTGGGAAGGCCCTGAAGCTGCAAATTCTGCAGATTCCTAGGACTTTAGAGTGTGCCATGAAGGTGGCATCACCTTTATACACAGCTCTGCAGACTTTTTTAAAAATAAGAGTTAAAACCAAATGAACAAAATCTTCTTATCAGGTTAATTGCATTTTCCAAAGGGTGGGAACCCTGACTGCCCACAGGATTTGGCAAACTACGAGACAAAGCCAGGCTTTCCCCCTAAAGCTTAACAGCAGTTGTGTTGCAGCAGCAGCTGCTGCAGAAGGTGAATGTAGCGATGATATTGATGAGATTACTAATTTGTTTAGTAGACAGGGAATGAGGATTCGTCTGTTGGCTGTCATCATCCATCAGCCGTATGTTGCCCCAGGCAGTGGGTATATGTTGTTAGCCTGTTACTAATTTTACTTTGTTTTTTCTCAGTTTAGTTCCTTTCTTTGGTTCATTTCATTCATTTGTTGTGACTGAAAACTAAACAAGGAGGAAAAAAAGCCCATTGCTACCTCTCTTTGTTTGTCAGAGCAGGTACCCTACAGCTCCCGCCTGCAGCCTCTTCTGTTTGATTTGGCTGAAAACTGTTGGCGAGAGATGCGGTGGCCTATAAGGGAAATGCCTTTCAGGGCGTAAGAAGTTTTCTCTAGAAACTGGAGTCTTAGCCAGATTTACCTTTCAAAATCAGTAGGTGAGAGCTAATTCATCATTACATAGTATTGCACCAGCCTGCAAATGAATTGGTAATGCCTTGATGTTGTTGTACCTGTGTTGATATATTGCATTATTGCATGTGCCATGACTGTTTGTTTTGTTTTGTTTTTTTTTTTTTTTAATTTTGGAGACATTTTATATTCTGCTAATCAAACTTTCAGTTCTGCAAGGGGCAGGAAGTTTGTGCAAAAGTATTTTGGGGTCAGCAGGATTAACTGGAAGATCATAGAGGGTTTTATCTCATACTGATTATAATTTCCCATTAGGCCAGTTCTAAAGGGGGAGGTCTAATTTGTAGCTGCAGATTATTTGACTTGGATTAATCTTTCCAAATTGAGCATCCCTGTCAGAAATTATGTTTAATATTGTACCTAAGAGGTCAGTTCCCACTGTTGTCATTAAACATGTACCATAATGTGCCACACTCTTCTCAATCAAAACATGCTTAGTACTGTGTTTATGAATATCTTCAGGATCTTTTCCAGATAGACATGAGAGAGGCATAAAGGGCTGTAAAGCAATCTGAATTACCAGGCTTCATTGCAGTGTCTCATTTTTTTTCACCCTCATACTTGTAGTACAGATTTTTAGTGGCGCTGACCACAGCTTTAGGTATCTGCTGAGCTTTGCACCAGCTTTGAAAAGTACTAAGGAGCCATCCACGGGGACATGAAGTTGGTGGTACTATTGTTATGGAAGACAGTGTGTGAATTTGAAAAAGTGTAGTTAAAAGCTTAACAGGAGGTAAACATTGGTAGGTAGTGCAGAAGATGTATTGGTTTGTGGCTATATTATTTTTTTCTCTTTTTTTTTTTTTTTTTCCTGTTTATTTCCTCTCCCAGTAAAAAGTAATTTATGGCCCTTCTCCTTCAGTCTTCAGAGTCAGTCTCCTTCAGTTCAGAGTGAAAACATTTTGATGATAACTATACTGTCAAATAGGATTGCTCTTGTGGTCATCAAGGAGTACATGACTGCTTCCTACCTAAGTGGATGGCGGTTGCGGGAACCCTGTAGGAACCTACTGTTGGTGGCTTTGCTGGACCCTGTTGAGCTTCTGGGTCTGAGGTCAGTCTCTTCTACTCCCTTCTCAGCCTTGCTTCCTCCAGCGCTGGGGAGACTCTCCGGCCCACTGCAGGGCCTTTAGTGCCAGCTTCCCAGACCCCCTTCCTGACTTCTTGCCTGTTGCTGCACCCCAGGAGAGGCAAGGTATCCCTCAGACCAGGTGTTGGAAGAGTTTTCAGCTACAATGTAGGGTGTGGGTGGCTTTCAGTAGTGCCTCATGGGTACAGTGACTCTGGCTGATGAGGAGTCTCTTAAGTATCAATACAGACATGTCTTTTCCTTACAACCACTGCCCTCCAAAAATGTGTGAGGTGTTTTACGGTACAGACATCACACAGAGCAAGTGGTCAGTACGATCTTGCAATAGCAACTTCTTCATGAAGTTAGAGGTTGTATATGCAGAATAAGATCAGACAAGCTCAAGGGGGTTTCAGGGAACAGAGAAGTGAATCTTGATAACACTTTTTTTAAAGGTGGGATAATCCACCTGTAAACCAAAGGAATGCTATTAATCTTCTCATAAAAGTGCAGTTTTCTAACCAGATCTTTGTATCAGGCTGGTGGCTTGGTAAGACATGAGTTGATTAGAGGAATGACTTTGGGCAGACTTTGGGAATCCCAAGATCCCAACTTTGAAAGCTTGTTAGTTTAATCAGCTCTGCACATGTAAACAATTTCAGCATACTTTCTGGGTGGCTTTTAAAAATTAAAAATAATTTTTAAATACAATTGTTGATGCATATGTAGCATAGTTTTATTTTGCTATTTTTAACCACTTTCTTTTGCTTGCATGAGCATTGCTTGATGCTTTATTCCAGGTTATATCGAACCCCAGATGGGGAAGATAGCTGCAGAAAATGTTTCAGGTAACAATGAAGTAGCAAATCCTCTCAAGGATCAGTGAGGAACAGAGGAGCATAGAGGGACAACAGAGGATGGCCGGAAGAACTAGGTCACAGCTCGTAGGTTAGCATTGGTGTTCAATGGAACTTCCCTCCCTGTTGAAGCTGTTAGTAGCAAGTTAGTGGGATGAGACATGCAACATGGTTCTCCTTGAGCAAAGAACTTCCCTGTATGTCCCTTGGCCCTACATTTGGGAAAGTTGGATGCAGTTTTCAAGCTCAGTCTAACCATTGCAGTGCCTTGATATTTTATTTTTTTTTAAATAGACAGCAGAAGGGAGTCTTACACATTGCACGTTAGATGTGCCTATGTTTATAACATTGAAATTAGAGATGGAGAAGCACTTTCATAGAATTATTTAGGTTAGAAAAGACCTTTAAGATCAAGTCCAACTGTAAAAGTCTTCAACATGCCACAAGGATAAACAGCATTCTTGGACTCTGTGGGGAAATTGCTGGCTGTTGAGTTTGCCTTTATCTTTTTATAGTCATAAAAGTGTCCAGGTGCATTGTGATTTTTCTTGTTTAAAGCTTCAAATGGGAGCTTTTTTGGCTGAATGTGTGGTGATGATTATGATGAGATCTTTTGTGGTATCTCTCAAATTCCTGAGGTGAAAAGAGGTTTTGCTGTCTAGGGACTCCTTATGATAGTTTGTTTTTAAATAGGCAGGAGTAAAGTTAGTGTGTTTTCCTTCTTTCTTTTCAACTGACTTCTGTGGGGAAAAAAAAAGCTATCATGAAGTGATGAGAAATGTGAGAGCCCTTTCTGTAAAATACCACTGTTAAAAGATGGCAATATTTTGAGTACTTCCAGCTAGTTACAAGTCTTTTATCAAAGTGTTGTTTTTGCAAATTGTTTCTGTGCTTTGCACGTGTGTCTGTGTACTTAAACAGAGCAAATTATAACAGCGAGGGAAGAAAGGCATCCTTCAGTAGGTAGCAGCACGGCGCTGGCTGTGTGTACACACTGGGGACTGCGGGGTCACCTCCTGGGCCACTCAGGGAGGTGAAGGGAAAGGAAGGCAAGGGGGCAAATCAGTAGAAGGGAAGAGTAAAAACAAAGGAAGGGAAGCTATGGGTGGGGGTGTTTTGCTTCTGTTAGTGATCCATCTAACAGCAGTGCTTGTACCCTGAGGATCCTGAGTAGGGGCAGTGTCTCTTTAAAAGCAGTAGGGGGTTGGAGCTGGGGGAGTGCTCACAGCAGTAAGTATAACACAGCTGTGCTCTGTTTATGCTTAGGCTACAATAAAAAAGCTATAAAATGTGAGATGTCATAGCTCCACTTTGCTTTATTTATACTATTTCCTCTGAGCTCTGTCACACTGCACATTCATCTGCTAAGTTGCAGCAAGAATGGAGATTAAAATATCACAGCTCAAAATAGGAGTCAAGCGGAAGGAGATTCATCATAGCCCTATTAAAAAATATGTAAATATGGGAATGAAGTCACTTTAAAGCTGTATGGCTCTCCTCCTCAGTGGGCTGGGGAAAGCTGTGAGTGATGCACTATGCGAGTGACAGATTTATGGGACTTGTTCTTCTTTCTATTTTTCACTCCATTCCACCAAAATACTTTTAAGATTAAAAATATCAATTTGAATTGCAAATTTTCTCTATGCTATATATATATGTATATTTTTTTTTAAAGGTTTTCTTCTTAACCACTGCCTAAACTAATAATGTAAAGAAATATTCCCGATTAAAAGGGGTTGGAAGCACAGTCTGATGTTGAACTTGCAGTAGACAAGATTTGTCCTTCTATAGAGCGTTTCATCTGGGGCCCTTGGAGTGCTCTGCAGGCTTTATGTCAAGTCTCTCATGCCCTCGGAGATAGAGCCTGGCCTTACCCCTCTGTACACGAAAGTACACTGAATACTTACAGCTGCAGTTCTCAGAAATACCCTGTGGCATCCAAACCACAGTGTTTTAAATGGAGGTTTGTTCCTTTTCTCCCCTGCAGCTATTTTGAAAATGGAGCTGGGGCGAGAACTCTGAAGTCCCAATTTCTGATTGCTTTCCATAAGCACTGTGCAAAGAGAGCTGCCTCTGCTAGCTGGAGCAATGCTCGTTAGAACTTTGCAGTGAGTCTGTGGTCTTTCATGTGGTCAAATTTAGGTATGAGTTTTCCCCTGGAAGAATTAAGCACAGATGTTACAAGATATTTGAGAAATGAGGGATTTTAATACCCTGAAGATACCAGAAAGCCATCAAGATACTTCACCCACGTTTGGTTCTGAAGCCTGGTTTTGAATAAAGGAGGTGAAATGTGCTGCCACTAAATGGAGCTGTGGTTTGTAGGTCAGTGTGGGTAGAGTGCAAGGAGAGGAAGGCCAAAGGGGAGCCAACGGAGAGGGCTGCTGCACTTCCCTGCGATTGCGTGTGAGCTGAGGGACTGTAAGAAAATCTGGAAACTTCTTGATGGAAAGTGACTGAGGCCAAGCAGTGATTGTGTCTGTATGACCTTTGCAGTCATTCAGTTGGCCTGCCCTTGAAGAAGACTTTTATATGTTTGTCCATCCAAGTAGGAACACTGTTCAGCTTTTGATCAGCAACTAAACAGTATGCAGAAGTTTAATCCAAAGGACGGATTAAAATTTATCAGTAAAAGTGGTTGAGAAATACTAGCTCTTTTTCTTTTTTAAAAAAAACCTCCAGAAGTTAACCGAAACTTAATTGACTTCTGAAGAAGTTGGTTCTTTGTGGATAAACAAAGATTCAGCTGAGCAAAACCGGGTCACCCATCTGTCCTGTAACTGTCAAGTGAAACACTGAGAACTGAAGGAGTCAGAAAGCAGTTTGGTCTCCAGTTGTCTTCTTCCTGGGACTGCCACCATGCCTCACAGATTGGGCAAACTGAAGTGCTAGTGCGGGTGGAACGTTGTATGCCAAGAACAGGGCCTGCTTCTCAGGGCACTTGGTTTGTTTCCTGGAGTGGTGACTTTCCTGATCGTGACTTTCACCCTGTCTTCTACTTCATTGTGTTGATAGGAGTAAAGAGGAGTGCCTTTGGGTTTGTGTGGCTGATTTTGGTTTTGTTTTTCCTTTTTTCCTTAGATGCTATGAAATTCAGGAAAAGTAAGAGATTTCTGCTACTCCAGTATGTGATTCTGGAGTAGTCCTGGGATATAGTGATTTATTCACTGAGCCCATATCTCCAGCAGAAAGGATAGAGGCTTCCTCTATAAGCTACTTCTGTGCCTTGCATGTTTGAGCATTACTACTTCTGGCTGAGGGCAGTGCTCTTGGTACTATTGACTTTAACCTGAGTAGAGCTGTGGATGCAGGATGCTAACACCCTTCAAGCAGAATAACTGCTTGTCTCTTTAAGAAGGTGCTGTACTCAATCACAGCTTATGCTATGACTATCCAGGAAATGCTTTGCATTTATGAACAAGCAGCCTTCTCTATACTGGGTTCATTGGTACCCTGCTGTGTTCATCAATGTGGTGTTTATTCCAGAGCACCTTGGGGATAAATGCAGGATGAGAGTAACATGGACTTGTGCAGGGTTGGTTGTATTTTTGTTTGTGTGCTGTTTTGGCATGTCAGTATAAGCCTATTAACCTGCTAACATTAATGTGTATACATGTATTTTCTTAACACATCTATAGTCCTGTAAGATAAAGAAGGCTATAAAAATGTAATTGAGCTTGACATATTCATAACTCTTTGAAGCACCTGTAGGTTGTAGTGTACTCACAAATAGTGATCCTCCTTCTCTCAGGTCACTTGTCCTTTTTTTCCTATTTCTTCTCTTTGGTTTTGCGTCAATCAAATGATGAATTATTTAGTGAAGGAACTAAGAACAATATTTTTCAAGACACAATATGATTTATAAGCCTAAACCTTGTTTCAAGAATTACTTGGGAATAATTTAGTAACCTAAGACTTGTTGGAAAACAATGGATTTGGACAAAAAAACTGTTTTGTAATACCTTTTTTTTGTAGTTTAGGCAATAAATTTTACAAATGTTCAGAATGTGTGTGTTACTTCATTTAGCTAATGTTTTACTTGACCTATG
This sequence comes from Tyto alba, assembly GCF_018691265.1. NCBI lineage: Eukaryota > Metazoa > Chordata > Aves > Strigiformes > Tytonidae > Tyto > Tyto alba. Next base: position 11,684,742 of record NW_024881295.1, on the reverse strand, counting down.
TTTCTTGAAAGGTATTGATATATCATGATAAATGGTAGTAATTTCAATATTGTGGTATTGGGACTGGCGCTGTTTAACATCTTCTTTAGTGACATGGACAATGGGATTGAGTGCACCCTCAGTGAGTTCACTGATGACACCAAGCTGTGTGGTGTGGTCGACACGCTGGAGGGAAGGGATGCCATCCAGAGGGACCTTGCTTGAGAGATGGACCTGTGCAAACTTCATGAAGTTCAACAAGGCCAAGTGCAAGGTCCTGCACGTGGGTCAGGGCAATCCCATGCACAGATACAGACCTGGGCAATGAGTGAATTGAGAGCAGCCCTGCGGAGAAGGACTTGGGGGGTATTAGTGAATGGGAAACTGACTGAGCCAGCAATGTGTGCTCGCAGAAAGCCAACCGTGTCCTGGGCTGAAGCAAGAGAAGTGTGGCCAGCAGGTCAAGGGAGGGGATTCTCCCCCTCTACTCTGCTCTTGTGAGACCCCACCTGGAGTGCTGTGCCCAGCTCTGGGGCCACCAGTGTAAGACATGGACCTGCTCAAGTGGGTCCAGAGGAGGCCACAAAGATGATCAGGGGGGCTGGAGCACCTTCCCTGTGAGGACAGGCTGAGAGAGTTGGGGTTATTCAGCCTGGAGAAGAGAAGGCTCCAGGGAGATCTTATAGCGGCCTTACAGTACTGAAAGGGGGCTACAGGAAAGGTGGGGAGGGACTCCTGGTCAGGGAGGGTGGTGATAGGATGAGGGGTAATGGTTTTAATCTGAAAGAGGGTAGTTTTAGCTTAGATATTAGAAAGAGAGATTCTTTACTGTGAGGGTGGTGAGGCACTGGCACAGGTTGCCCAGAGAAGCTGTGGCTGCCCCCTCCCTGGAAGGGTTCAAGGCCAGGTTGGACGGGGCTTTGAGCGACCTGGTCTAGTGGAAGGTGCCCCTGCCCGTGGCAGGGGGGTTGGAACTGGATGATCTTTAAGGTCCTTTTCGAACCCAAACCATTCTGTTGGTCTATGATATCTATTCAGCAATGGGTCTTCTGGTCGGGATATAGCAAGTCCTATTGTATCTCAGGGTCCAGGCAGGTTTGGAAAAACATCTATCCTTTCATTAAGATGGTGGTAGGGACAAAACTCATGAACTGAAATTGTGTTTCAGAGGGATTCTCAGCACTCTCTGAAAACCAGACTCAACTCATGCTTTCTTAAGTCAGTCAGGTTCTTGGTTCCTTACAAAATCTTATCACTTATATTTCATGTATGATTCTGTATGTAACCTGAAATATTGTGTTTTTCTGTATGCAGTGCTGTGAAGTCTAATGTTTAAGAACCGTAACTTTTTTCTTGTAAGAATTAATTTCTTCATAAAAATGATGAATTTTTAAGAATAAAACACAGGTGTTACGTTAACATAGCTAGTCATAAATTTTATTGCAAAATTCTAAGAGTGGAAGTCTTAACAGGTTGAGATTATAAATATACATTATAAATATCAGTGAGGTCTGACTTAGATTTAAGTCATATACTTCTATACACATATCTAGCTTCATAGGGCTGTCTTATTGATTGATTGGATTTACATATGAAATCATCAAAGTATTATGCAAAGTTTAAGAAGTGTAGCTATGATACATTTGGTTAAAATTGGAAATTAGCTTTGGAATTAGTTCCTAAATTTGAACATCTTAGCCCAGGAAAGAATGTGATTCAATTATTTGTGAGTCTCTTAAGAAAGTCTTAGAAGGGTGAATTCAGTTGATGATGAGAGCCTAATTTGAGACTAAGCTATATTGACAGTTTTTATGATATAACAGAGTTCTTGGTTGCCCACAGTAATCTGTCCAGTTGATATGACCTGCAGCTGTTTTCTTTGTTTGAATCCAAGCAAGGAAATAATAGGTGAGAAGTCAGCATTGCTACATGTCTCTTCCTTGCTAGCAATGTCAATTTTCAGTCAAATGCAGTACAGCTGGGCTACGCTGAATAATAAAATACAGGTAATCCAATGAATCCACTAAAGGATTAATATTTACAAAACATAAGGCTCTCCCAGGTGTACTGTATCAGTTTGGCTAAATATGGAAGACTATTAAAGCTTGACAATTCAACAGGGTAAGTCATTTGCTATCAGTTACATTTTTAACATGAGTGTTTCCTAAAGCCAGTTGCTTGACACTGATGCTTCACAGCCTTTATCACATTTATTCAGTATATTTAGTAACAGTCTTAATATTCGCTAGACTGAATATTAAAATTGGTACTAATGCTGCCCTGGCTATTTTTTTTTTTTTAAAAAAAGCAAACAAGAATACTTTTTTAGTTATTTTTACAGTAAATTTTAAATTGTCTTCTAAAGCAGCATAATCATACAGTGCTGTTGATCCTGTGGATGTTTTTAAATGGAAAAATTACAATGTTTTTACCCATTTTGGTGGTTTTTCTCTCTAAAGGAATAAGCTTTTATTTTAAAACTATCATTAGGTTAATGATTTTTAAAATGGCTGAGCTGTTAAAATGTGTATACAAGTTAAAAGCACAAAAATAAAATTATAAAACTTTCACTCTTTATAGACTTTTTTGAGACAATTGCTAAATCTGTTTTTTTCCCTATAAATACAGTTGTATCAAAAGGTGTAGAAGAACTTAATGAAATAGGTTTTATGATCATTTTGAAATAGGTATGTTAGCAGTTAAAAAAGTTAAAATTTGTTTTTGACTTTCCCAACACAAGCACCAGTAATTATGCCTGTAATGCTGCTGTGTTTCGACAGGACCAGAAAATCTGATTCCCTCCTCTGTTCTGTTTTGAAGGCTGTGAGATTTCTTATTATGGTCTCATTACCATGCAAGACTCTCTGAACCAGTTGTATAAAGCATAAGGCTGTTCTGACTGTGGACAAACATCTTGCTTGGAAGATCTAGAATACACATGTTTACTGGATAGTGTTTTATTCATGTTGCCGAATTGAGGGTGCAGTTGAAAATATCTGTTTTCCTTTGATTCACAAGCACTTGAGACTCCTCAGAGGGGAGGAAGGAGAGTTGTCTTTTGTCATCTCATTCTCTGTCTCTAGGAATACAGGTACTTTTTTTTTTTTTGGTAGATTGTGTATTTGGCTGGTCATTAGGCGGAGACCGTGCTCTGTCTTCAGTCAATCTGCATCTCTTGCATGGCAGGTTGCAGGTCAGCAGGTCTTTGTTCCTTCCTGAAGTTTTCTGTGCTATCAAAGGTGGCCTCCTGTACTTAAAGTCATTAGCTCAGTCTTTCACATAATGGTAGTTTCTTGCAACCTCTTCTCTTTGGTTCACCTTTGGTTGTATTAATTAGTAGCTTACATCTGTCTTCATGTTTGCTTAGTTGCACTGGGATCTCTTCCCTCCTTTATTCTGCCAACCTGCCTAGAAATGAGCAGCACTTAATGCACAATTTCTGTTTCCTCCCAGACCTCTTTTGTGTGGCTTAGATGTAGACAGGTCAGGTGAGGGACTGTAAGTCCTTCCCGAGCCAGTAGACATGATGCAGTCCTGTATATTTCTGCATCTTGTGTTCTAATGCCATAATTACTTCCATATTATGTATTTTAATGTGGGTCTCTGCTGGCTACCCACAAAAATTAATTGAATAATAAGAGCAAGCAAAGAAGCTGAACTGGAAGCTTCAGGCTTAATATGTGGAGTTGGCATCTGAGTCAATAAAAAGGTCAATTTTCTTTTTTTGATGTATTTGCAGCTCCCATAAGCAAGAAAGAACATGCCTCCCTCATTAGCTTTTGAGGTAGGCTTGCTAGCCATAATTGAAGAACTGCAGGCAGTGGTGGAGCAACTGGTAATAAAAGTGGATGGAATAAATTCCCCTGGTGCCTGAAGCTGCCTGGCTGCTGTCCCACTACTGCCCAGGAGCACCCTCGTTTAAATTATAAGATTCTGTAGTGGCCACACATCATTTTGGGGACCACACAGATGTGGGTTCCTTGAATGCAGCTTTTTCTGGCCAAACCAGAGGGGTTATAGAGCGGATCCAAACACTTACTAGTTAGTGAGGGTGATTTGGAGGGAGGAGAATCTTTTAAAAATACAGTTCTACAAATTTCAGTAGAGAAAATAGAGTAAATGACATTACATGCTACTCACCTGCAACCCCTGCAGAGACAATGAGTTTACACTTAAATTTACAGCTTCCAAGGATAATGAGGAGCAGTAACTACATGACTGTGCCCTGGAGAAACAAAGAAAACCAAAGATAATGTACTACTTACTAGCTAGCCTAATGATGGCTATGAGACAGTACACTATTAGTCCTACCATGTGCAACAGTTTATTGAGAGAGAGATTGGCGCACTCTGCCTTTCTTCCTCTTTCTCTCAATGGAGTCACAGTTACATTTTCCCATTAACTAAAACAAGATAGATAAGAAGACAGATCCTTCCTTTGGATATGGTGTTGTGGTTTTTTTTTTTTTTTTTTCATTGTCCAGCAAACATCACAGTTACGTTTCAGGGAATAAATAGAGTGAGAGTAAATCTCAACAATTTATTTAGCTGGAGAAGTTTTCACTAGCAGCATGGGAACAAAATGCCAGACTGTAAAAATAAGCAAATAAATAAAAATAAAGCTACTATTCTAGTTCAGCAATCATATTTTAAAAAAAAAAAGGTGACTGAGTTTAAACTTTTCAATATTTTATTGACTTCTTTCCTACTGCAATTTTTCTGGTATAAAAAGATGAATGGGAAAATATTATGTAAATAACTGTGACAATATTCTAGTGTTGCAAAAGATGATTGACAGAATATCATGATGTCAGACTACTATGTTACTGTATTTCTTAGATTACAGTTGTTACTTGGTTTTGATACCTTTATTCAAAGACTCTAATGCATTTGTCTTATTAGGAGTAGTAACATCAATGATAATTACTGTAATTCAAATAAATATTTTACTTGAAGTCACTGTCTCTTATTAATTAAAGTCCAAAGACTTTTGATGTCAATGGGAATCTTTTCACTGACTTCAAAGATTTGGTCCCTGCCCTATGAGAATATTCAGATATATTCTTAATGCTATTGGTTATGCTACTGTTTGCTCTGATAATCATCATAATTTATAGATTCATCACACTTGCCTATAATTAAACTTTATTTTCAGGAGTATGATGATAATTGGATTTCTCAGTCAAGACAACTGCTGACATCAGTGCAAGAATAACAGCACAGAGTAAGAATCCTTGAAGTCACGTAACACACAAGTTGGGAGCTAAATTCCAAAAAGGTCTGAAATGGGGCAAGTGCAGTGGTACCCAGAACCCTGTAGGTTCCCATGGAGGGAGTGGATTGCCTTAAAGAGGAGCTGCAAGAGAGACCTGCTGAGCAGGGAGCAGTCTGCAGCGAATTAATGCTGAGAGTGTGGGGCATTACTGCCCCTCGGTTGGTTGCTGTTCTCTTTTATGGGGGCAAAAGCCATAATTCACTGTGATGCTAAAAAAAAAAAAAAAAAAAAATAAATAGAAGCAGCGCTAGGGTTTAATGGAAATAGTGATATTTCAAGGATGGTGTACTACACAGTGTTTTTCTTCCCCAAATTACAGGTTAAGCACCCAAAGGACAACAACTAAGCATATTGTGGAAGTACATGTGTGCTGGGGGGCACTGACTCTTGCAGGAGCCAGGTGCAATCCATCAGCTGCTTGGTGGTGCTTTGCTTTTTGTGTGACAGTGGCTCACACTGAGTTGCGGCTCTGTGGCTCCCAGTGGGAGGGAGCCCTGTGTCCCAGCTCTGGGCTGGGCCTCTGAACAACTTTCGAAGGTGTTGTCATGGTTTAGGCCTAGTTGGCAGCCAACCACAATGCAGCAGCTCTCTCTCCCTTCCCCTCCAGCAATGAGAAGGGACAGAGAGCCAGGCTTGGGGTTCGAGATAGGACTGGGATGGGGAAAAATTCCCCTTTATGGTCATGAGCAAAAGGCAGACTCGTTAGGGGAAGAAAAAAAGAACGTACATTTATTACAGACACTAACAACACATAACAGAGTAGGACAGTGAGAAGCATTGCCACACCTTGAGAACACCTTCCCCCCACCCCTCCCTTCTTCCCTGGCTCAGCTCTGCTCCCGATATCTCTACCTCCTCCCCCAGTGGCGCAGGGGCAGGGAATGGGGGTGCAGTCAGCGCTGCCACTTCCTTTATCTTTGGTGGGGGGAGTGTCCGGAACTTGTTCCTTCTGCTCCAGCATGGTCCCCCTCTCACAGGAGACAGTCCTCCACAAACTTTCTCCGACATGAATTCCTCCCATGGGCCGCAGTGTTCCCCACACTGCTCCGTCCTGGGTCACTAACTTTCTCCAACTGGAGTCCCTCCCACGGCTGCAGCACTTCCCGAGCTGCTCCGGCGTGGGACACCCCCGCATGCTGCAATCCTCCCAGTGCTGAATTACAGCAGCGGGGATACCTTTTCCCATGAGACCCCGGCCTTCTTCGGGCACAGAACCTTGATCATGAAAGCAGAAGCCACAGGCCGTAAATCGATGTCTGCTCCACCGTAGATCTTCATGGGTGGCAGGGGGGGCCGCCCTGCCATCTCACCACAGGATACAGGGGGGGTCTCTGCTCCGGCACACCTCCCCCCTCCTTTCTTCCTCCGTTCCTCCACTGACCTTGGTGTTCATGCAGCTGCAGCAACTCCTCCTCACAAGTCTGACTGCACATCACCACGTCCCTTCTTAAATACGTTATCGCAGAGGCGCAGCCGATTGGCTCAATTTCCCAAACAGAAGTGGAGCTGACTTGGAGCTGGGGGAGCTTCGAGAAGCTTCTCACAGGGGGCTGCCCCGATAGCCCCCTCCCATGCCACCAAAAAAACTCCACCACTCACTCAACCCAGGACAGGGGTTCACATAGATTTGCTAAAGAATGTTGATATTTTCCCTGGAGTGAATGGTTTTGCAAATATTTTTCAGTCACTTGAGAAAGTAGCTCAGGATTTGGATGTTGTATTGTGCTTGTTCTGGTTCTGTTTCTTTTTCGTGAACTGTCCAGATTGCTTGTGTGAGTAGACTGCAGGTAGAATTGTGGCCTCGATGCTAGTCACTGCTGCTTTTGTGTGGAAACAGGTAGCACCAAATCTTCCTTTTCTTACTGGAACCATCAGCTTTGGGGGACAGTAAATTGCATTCGCTCAGAACTGCAGTAAACATCTTCCTTGGCAGGAAGTGAAAAGCAGGAAAGAACTCAAAATATGTGAGTCAGGATTCCTCCTTCTTGGGTTTGCTGGTGCAAGGCAGCTTTGTGCCACCCATAAAGACTAAAATTCAGTGTAAAGGCATTGCTAAATGGAGAGTTACTCTCCGCTTATCAGTCAGCTGAAGAAAGAGTGGAATGACTGAATATATATGAATATATATATGAAAAAATCCGTGTGTCCTCTACCAATTTTATCACTGGCACAATAAGCACCTCAGGCTGTGTTATACTTACGATGTTGCCACATCATCCAAAGTATAGTTGAACATTTGGCACATTGCTTATTTTATGCTAATAAGCAAAACTCTTTTCCCTGCCCTTTTTGATATATGTATAGATACAAAACACTTTCATAAAATGAAGTTCGTGTAGACGAGTACTGTATTTTTAGGGGTAGACAAGATTAGAAAGGAATAAACATTCATATATATCATGTTAGATACAGATTTATAAGGTGTGTGTGCTTCATGGTGTATGCCAGCCACTAGTTGCCTACAGTTAGAAAAAAGTTTCCTGCATGATAGGCTGTGACATGACTGCAGTGTACCTGTTACCTTACATTTCTGAGCTGTTGGGTTCTGGCTGCTGTTAGGATATTGGATTGGGAGATACTTGGTCTAGTGAGCACAGCACATCTCTACTTTTTCTTTTGATTTCCTCAATAAAAATATTGTTTCATGAGTTCACATAGAAATCTTTATTAGCATTTGTTACTGAAGATGTAACGGTATTGTTACCGCCAGCAGATTTTTTTTTATCCTGGTTTTCTTTTTTGTTTGTGTCTGCACCCATTTGCAATCAATCTCATGCTAAAATACAAACAATGATGGTGTCAAGTCTGTTTGCACTTGCCTGTATGGATGTGCCAAATATGTACTGAGGAGCAATGCTTGTGCACGTGATTTTCTTGTACTGTCTCATTCGGTAGCATCTGGGATGACATGAACTTTTTTTCAGTCTCCAGATGCTAATCATTTGCTTTTAAAAGAAGTATGAATATTGTAGACTGAGAAAGTAAAAGCTGTTCTGAGAGAGACAGTGACATCTAGGCATGTTAAGTGTGACTGTAATCATCTAATCTGAGCTCCTAATTCTGTATGGCTCTTTTTGAAAATCGTACCACTAACTGTTTATAAAATAGAAAGCGTATAAATGGTAGGTATGTAAAAGTAGTGGTTATTCAGCTTGCAGATAGTCTGCTACAGTTTTCAGATAGTCCTCAGGATGTCCTTGCCTTCTGATTATAACCCCTGTTAAGCATACAGAGGTACCAGCTAGGCTGCATTTTGGCTATTCCCTGGGCAGGCTAAGTCAACCGTGTGCATTAATGTCAAATGATGTGATAGAAAGGGGAAGTGATAGAGAAATATCTTCACTAAGAATGCTGAGGGGCCAGTTAGTTCTACATATTGGGGTGCAGTCACCGGAGAAGTGGTAGCCTGACCCCAGCTTGTATTTCCCAGCTCCTGGTGCTTACCACTGGAGATGCTTCTCAGAATTTTGACTCGTTCATTGCCACTCACCCCATTCCTGAACAGGAACAAAAACATTATCCAATACAGGCTTGATCTTAGATGATGCACATACTACCATCCCAACACTACCTTCCCTGATGCAGTACATACGTTGTACTACTCTATAGCAGAGAAATAAAACTGGAAGTGGGTAAACTTGTTTGGTTAAACAAGCATCTTGAGTCTTTATGATGTGGCCAAAATATAGATGAGATTAAGAGCAAAACTCGGAACCTTTCACTTAAACATATACCGCTCCCTTTGGACCTATTCAGGAACAGAAGAAAAGTTGCCATTGTTAAAACTGATTGATATATTAACTAATACCACCCACCCTCTGTGCTGATTGGGGAAGATACGAGCTCTTGCAGCCTCTGAACAAGGGAGTGTCTGCTCTTTGCTCTATGCTGTAGCTGCTGATGCTTTCAGTTTGAGATCCGTGGTCCAGTCCCCAGTGTGTTGGTCAAGAGAGCAGCTGTCATACTAACATGAGGCAATGTTTCTGGCCTGGAAACAGAGAGAGAATATTTAAAATCTCATGAGAGAGAGCTAGTCCTGATAAGCTCTTCTCTGTTAAGAAGACATGATGGTTGAGCGAGCTGTGGGAATGGACAGGCAGCTTTCTGCAGGAAGTCTTGGAACAGAAAATGTCTGCGCCCAGCAGTGAATTTGAGTTTCTAAACAAAGTGGTGCTCACATAAGACCTGAATTGCTCAGAACAACAGAACCAGGCCCTTAAAAATCATACTAAGATTGTGTAGTGAGAAAATATCAGTACACAGCCGTAGTGGAGACAAATATCTTCCTGACTACAGCCACTAGTAATCGGGAGGTATACTGCTATTAAGTGCCCAAAGCATTTAGTCTTGGCTGGTGTTGCTGCCAGACCATTGCTTCTCTGGGAACAATCCCCCAGGAGGACCAGCTTTCCCAAGCTGTGACCTGGTCCTGATGATTAGATCAGTGCCATTGCGGGACGAGTTCCAATAACTCGTATTTGGGCCAAATGCTGTGTGGATTTTTTTTTTTTTCCTTTTTTTTTGAACACGCTTTACACTATGGCAGTATATTTGCTAGAACTGGGATGAGTTGGTGGCTTCTGGATGCTTTGCTGGGGAACAGAAGTGGAGGCAGCTAATCTGTACGATTTCAGTAAAAGCAGAAGCTGGCCATACGTAACAGCATCCAGGTATTCCTGCAGTATGGAGGCAAATCTGTGTGTTTGGGTATGCAGTCATCTGCCTGTACTTGTTTCCCAAGACTTCTTTCCTAAGGTTGTTAATCCAGAGTGACAGATAAGGATGAGTACATGTTCTTTACCACTGACCTACCTTTCCTGTTAGCAGAGCAAAAGACAGGCAGGAAGTTGTATACAATGGGATTCTCCCTAGCATTGGATATTTCCCCCATTATTAGTTCTTCTGTAATTAATAAAGAAGTGTAATGTTAAAAATGGTAATATTTCTGGATAGATGCCATGCTTCCTGGTTAATATAAGAATATCTTTTCATTATGAAGAAACAGTAAATTTCTTACAGATTTTCTATGGTTACCAGTACCCAACATCAGTAAACATCTGAATTCTGAGGAGCATTGTCTTGCAACTGCTTTTTCTTTAAAAGCACATGAAGTTCAGCATACAAAATATTGTGGGAAAGTTGGCTTTCATCCATTGACACTGTTTAATGTTCAGGATTTATGATAGTTTCTTTTGTGTAAACACAATAGGCATTTTATAAATTGGATTGTTTGTAGAGTAATACAAGATGTAAATGATATTGTTCCTACTGGTTATATGATATAAAATATGTAACCAGCTGCTGAATTTGTAGCACAGACACCTGTCGTACTATTTTTCTTTTTATGTGCTGTGGGATAGGTGCATCACTTACATAACTTAATTTACTCCAACAGCGTACTTTTGAAAATACAATTGCATATAGTGCCCATGAAAAGGAGTACCCACATTTTGCAGTACCAAAGTCTGTAATGGCAATTTTCCAGAAGCCTTGAGATCTGCATGTGATTTGCATGAAATATAGCATGTTTGCACATTTTCTTCATCTCCAATAAATATATGCTAATAAGGTATGTATTAACTAGATGGATGTATACTATTTGTTTCATCACTAATCATTCTGTGACTTGTGCTTTCTATCCAATGTGGTGGCATTTGTGACTATCATGTAATGTTTAATTCAGAATTATTTGGGGGGTGGGGGGGATGTTATGTTTTTTTCTCAGGTATTTTAAAAAGTAAGTGGCAAATACATATTTGACTGACCAAGAAGAATCTTCTCTGCAGCATTCCACTGTGCGTGAGGAGCACATTAGTAAAAAGATGATGAGGATGTAGCTGACACCAGTATCTGTGAAAGAATCTCTTTCCTGTAGTACAAACCAGAAATGGCATTATCTGGCCTTTCTAAAGGGCATTTTATCACTATCCCTGTGTTTCAAATCCTGTCTGTAGAGTGGATCAGCAAACAGTAATCAACAGATGTGGCTTCCAGGGAATGGGCAAAGTGTCTAATGACTAAATGCAATGATTAGTGAAGGCAGGATCAAGACAGGACCATAATCCCCAGAACAACCAATATAACTTTTTTCTTTCCAAAGCTAGTTAATACCTTGCCCTTTTAATTATCCTAGCATCAGAGGGAAGTGCCATCTTCTACCTTGTTCTCATTACTCCATCAGATGCATTAATTTAAATACTTGTGAACATATAAAACAGGCTTCTGAGCAAGAGCCTTCTTTATTTCTTTTATACACATTTTTATGACTCTCTGGGATTTTATCCATCCTATAGCCAGTTCTAAAGTGTGCAGCTCTCTTCAGCTGCGCAGCATGCAGCGCTGGGGTCTGTTTGGGTGTTCCAGGTTGGATTTGGCAGTTCTTGTGACAATAGGGCTGACAGCCACCCTGTCCCAGGTAGCAGATCCTGAGGGGCACCAGCCTGCAGGTGGATCCCCAGTGCTGACTGCTGTGATCTCCAAGGTCTGGTAGAGAACTCAGTGGCTTCACCTGAGAGAAGGTTTGCTTTTTCCCTCCATTCAAAACTTTTATCATGTGAAGAAAGTAGGAAGGAACTAGCTAGTCCTGCCTTACTTTTTCCAGTCTTGACCAGCAACTTGAACAGCCTTGGGATAAAAAGAAATGGAAGGAAAAGAGGAGTAGAGAAGCAGCAGGGGTAGGTCTATGGAAAGAGGGAGTTAAAGCAGTGGAGAGAAGTCCTAAGGAATAAGTGAAAGAAATACATATATATGCTTGTTAAGCTCCTGCAGTTTCAGAGACTTTGTCATCTAAGACTCATTTTACCTCTGAGCACTGATTTTATTTTTTTTTTTTTTTATTCCACCCCCCACCTCACTCCCCTCCAGCTGTATGGGCTCTGTCCTCCCAGGTCTTTTGGGGATGATGATAGTTGTAAATAATACTGTGAATTGGTGTTTCCTGTGAAAAATAATGTTGATTGAAACAGAGATTGTAAAGGCTTGTTTCATTTCGCTTGCCAATTTGACTCTGAAAATTAATTTTGCATTGATAATGTAAGCAGAGCATTTTTGCAGGAGTGAGAATACTGACCTTTTTTGCATTCCTGACTCTGAGGAATGGTTCTTTCTGAATACTTGATTTGTTAAAATGTCTTGTCACTAAAAAGTTTACTCACAGCTCTTCCTAATCAAATCTTAAATGGATAATTATCGTGGTTTTAGTTATTTTTTATGACCTGTCTTTTGTTCTCACTGATGTAAAGGTGAAACTGGAAAATAAAATGAAATGGAGCTCTTCTAAAAACCATGAACATCACAAACATAATAGTTTATCGAGGCTCAAGATTTTGACGTGTCGTGGAAGGTGTGGTCTACCTGGGGATCTCAGCCCTTAAAGGAAATGGAGGGCAAGAGGCATACAAGTGACAGTTTTGCTGAGACACTGAGGAAGTGTATTCAAGTTTAATTTTGTTTGGCTTTGTGCCATTTGGTGGATGGTTAGGGCAATAATTTGTTTCTGAGGCTTTTTCTTTGTAAAGAACCCCTTATTTCTAGCATGCAGGGAAATACCTGACTAGTCTTTCTCATAAACATCCTTCCATAAATAGTAGTCGTAAGTAGGAACTTCCTTTGCAGGCAGTGGAGGCTGGTATGCTTGGGGAGGAGGACTACCACTTCATGCTTGACTGCTGGAAGATAGCTGTTAACATTATGTTTCAGGTTAAAAGGAAGATATTGATATAAAGCTGACCTTTGTACAGAATAAGAAACTGTTGCTTTTTAATAAATGCCCTTTTTGATAAGGTTTCACTTTTTTCAGACAGTGGTTATATTTTTAGTTACTTCTTTTATGCAGGGATGGGAACAAGCTAAGACAGCTAGTAAACGGTCTTACCCATTCCACATGTGCCTGTTTGTGATCCTCTGCATACTGATGCAGATATAGTCTGAAACAACTGCCTTGACCACAAGATCAAATGGGGAGAAGTCAATTTTAGGATTTTTTTTTTTTTTTTTCTGAGCATGTGCTGTAAATGTCTTGTGCTTAAGGGGACAACTGCACAAAGGCTTTTGATGTGTGGTGCCTGTCTGGTGGCGCTGAATCATGGTGATAGGTGACCTTGTAGAACATCAGTTATTATGGTCTGCTGTAATCCTTCTCCCACCCATGACACTGCCCGAGCCTTCGTCTATCCTCCTGATGGAAAGAGCTCCCTGCCACTTTCCACCTTCCTGCACTCACCTTTGTTGTACATTTCTGCATTGTCTTTGAAACACATAGATAGCAGTTTTTCATCCTTGAGCTCATGTCCATGAATTTAAAGGTGAATGAAGAGCTGCTGTATCTGATTTGTTTGCCTCTGAAGATAATTTCCTAAAATAGGAATGTGAAAAGCATTTATATTTTCCTTTGTGGTTTACCCAATGTCTGGTATCTTTCTCCAGTCTCATATTTTTCTCTATTTTCTGCTCAATATTTCCTTGCATTTCCACTTAAGATAATCATATGTTGAGATCTAGTATGTAAAGTGAATTTGAACAATGGAGAAATTTGTTTCATTTTTAGAAGCCCTGTGTACCTCACGTTCTGACTTTAGAAGTTTTCATACAAGGGGGTATGACACTTGAGAAGCCTTGGACAAAAAATGATTGTCAGGCTAAAATCTAAGGTCATGATGTTTCATGGTGTCCTGCAGAAGCATGTAAGAATTTAAATTATTTTTTAAAAATACTTCTTGCTACAATGAGGTGGAAGAACCCTGGTAGGCATAATCAGATGCAGTAGTTACTACAAAGGTAGCAACTTGCAATTTCTTTAACATGCTGACAGCCAACAATATTTCTAGGAAAACAACATGCTCACATGTGCCAACACAGAGGCACACGTACACAAACATGGGAATTTTCGCACAAACTTTAGAGAGGAAATTCTGCCCTACTAAGAAGAATGTTTTAATATATGTAGAGAGCAAGAAAGTTGTGCAAAAGTCCTGCAGGGGATCCTCCTTGCAGTGTATGTACAGGCCTTGCTTTGTATATGGTGAAGGGTGTACCCTCCTGGAAGTCTGGATGGTGAAGTTTGTTGAAAGTGGCAGTAAGGTATGTAACCTTCTGCAGAACGGCATCACTAGCTTAAGGCTCAGCCTGCATCCCCAGCAGATGTGCTGTCACTATCTCTTCACACACTAAAACTTATCAATGGTTGCTATTTATTTTTGGATGGGTCTCAAGCTTTACAGCACTGTTTCCAAACCTGCCCGATGCACCTCTCTTGGTAGCAGAGAAGTCACATGTGTTGTAAGGAAAGGAGCGTGAGGTACGTGCAGAGGAATGGCGAGCTGCAGGACACCACTGCAAGTGCTGCCTCACCCACGATGTGACTGCACTCCTTGGATAAATAGTTCTTGAAAAGTTCAGACATTTCTGGATGCTCATTCAGATGGCTGTGATAACCACGCATTTGTAGCTTCCAGCTTAGGCAACAGTCTGCCGTTTCAAACCAATACTGTCCTATGGTATACAGGTTTTAAAGCAGAAGTATTTCCAGGTTCAGTAATAGTAGCAGTGATACTTTCTTTCTGTAATTGGGGTGCAAAGAGCAAACCTTGAGATGGGGACAAGAAGTTAGTTCAGGAAAACACTATTCCACAGTAAGAAAGAAAAAAATGTGCTGCGGAAAATTAACAATGGTAGTTGTTCCTATAAAAGCTATGGAAGGAAATAAAACTCTTTTACTGGCATTTCAGTTGTTTTTATTTTCCACTATGTATTTTTTTGGTTAATTTGACCTTAATAATAGATTTATTTTTATTTGTGGGTTATCTTCATTTTTTCATTCTTTAATTTTTCTTTACTGGGAAGGAGTAACAAGAGACCATTTAATAAATAAATAAAGGAAGAGTAAAATGGCTATTCAGAAAAATAAAAATTGAATACTATGTGAAAAAATGAAAAATTTAACCAAATGTAGAAATCTTTTTTCACACAGTCTGAAAAGCTGCATTTGCTAAAGCAAACCTGGTTTACCCTTTTTCCACCCCTTACTCTTCTTGATTTTTTTTTTTAATCTAGCAGTAAATAGAAACGCAAGACTGTTGATAGAATAAGTGAATCTGGCATCCCACAGTTCTTATGGCAATGTTTGTGTCTGAAACGTCAGAGAAAATCTCAGGGAATAATAGGTAGCTGAACTGAAAATTCACCAATATGCAGTAATCAGTAGCTGATACTCTTGAATCATGGGATTTACATAGATCTCAAGCGGTGGGATCTCTTTTCTTCAGCAGTATGAAATAATGATAGAAGAAAAAGATTGGTGCCCTCCAACAGTATGCTGGGAGCTCTTTATGATTTCCAATGATAAAAACAAAGTCAATCTTAGATATTTGTAGGAAGTCCTGTGCATATTGTCAGTAAAGAGTTAACAGTAGGTTTTGGTTGACTGCCTCTTTTATATGCTTGTGTGGAGGAAGTAGTAAGGAACTTGTGTTTCCTCTTGCGTTATTGATGTTTTCTTTCATTTTCATTCATGAAATTCAAAACCTCTCCATTAAATAACGGGCTGCTGCTTTATTAATACGTCTTTGGAGGATAACGAAAGGAATGGGTGTAACCAGTTGGAATAGTGCTCTTGGACAGTCAATATCGGAAGGCAGTAGCAAAGCCCTTACCATCTCTGGATGAGCAAATGGATTACTTTTCCACTCAGACTCTCCTAGCTCTTTAGGGTGATTGAATTTGAGTCTTTTCTGCTGTTTAATAGCAACACTTAGAAACAAAAAATTTTTAAGAGAGAGCATGAAATCTCAACAGCATCACTTATACAGACTTTTCCTTGTGGACACTTTGTTGTTGGTTTTTGTTTCGTCCTACTTCCAATTAAATCTGCGTGTCAGTGGAATTACGCAGTTACTTCAAAGGCTGTTTCTTTGGGTCATGATTTGAGATATCTGAAATAATGAGAAGGTGGGAGGCAAGGAAGAGAATAAAGCTCTGCAAGGGTTTATAACAGTGGAGTGTAAAGAGACATCTTTGTTCATTTGTTTCAAAGGTCCAAAATGTGCCAACCTACTTCTACATTTTTACCTGCTAGCTGAAATGTGAGCTAACCTTCCCCATCAGCCAGGGGAAAAAAAGAGACCATATATTCTAGGCTATTGATACATTTCTGTTTTTTACACTCATAACTTTCAAGATGGAATGTCATGTATCTGGGATTTCAGTGTCCTTTTTGTCACAACTCCTCAGCCACTTTGGCATGGTGAAGATATAAGGTTGGTCTGCTCTGCGATGGGTATTAGCCATCAGGCATCCCCCAGAGGCGACAGCCACAGCACTGTGCTACTCTACATAGACCTTGGGAGCTACTGAAATCACAAAAAGAAGACTCGACTCCATTGCAGCCTTATAGCATCACAGTGGATAAAGGACAGAATGCTTGTGTTTAATTGGTATGGAAGACGGTCGTAAATGGTAAAGAAGTACAAACTTTTAGTTTCTTACCAAGCTTTCATTTCTTTCTGGTTATATGGATCAGGCAGACTTTCCAGAGATGGGACATGTTTATGAGCTTCTGTATTACTTTTTTTTTTCTTTTTTCTTTTCCATGTGTTTTTCCCATAGGCTTGTTCACAGCAACACCCACTGGAGGTAATGAGCAGTGACAGTATCACTGCAGCTTTCCCCCAGGGAGACGAACAACATTGGCTCTTGTGAGCCAACACTGTAAACAGTGGGGGTTTTTTATAAAAAGGGTGGGATGCCTCTAGTCTCTAGCAGCATGTTTTCTGTCAACCAGGAGAAAATGCTTAAATAAAAAAAGTCTAATAAACTTGGTTAAAGCTAATCTGGATTTTGGTTTACTCAGCTGCTGTAATGGGTTATGAGAATGACACAAAGTTTAATGCAATCTAGTTTATTTTATTCTCGAAGTAGTTCTGTCGTAATCCAGGCAAGAAGTGGAACTGTCATGATAATGTGAGTGTGTTTGGTGGAAGAAGCACGAGATTCTGTTTTTAACAGAAATCCAACCCTAGGCATACAAAATGTGGCATTAGGAGAATAAATATAAGAAGCTCCTGCTAAAGACATGGAAATGGCCCTTGCATGGCCTTCTGATAGGAAGACAGATCAAGTGAATGTACAAGACCTGAGAGTTGTGTTGCTGTGTGAGCTGGGCTATAATTTAGTGAGCTGACAGGAGGAGTGAAGTATCTCCTCAATATCTGTGTTTGGCAGAGGAGATGAATGCATACATCAGGAAACAATGTTTAAGTGTTTTATTTCCTTATTTCAGCCTGTCAAACTGTCAGCGTAGTTAATGGCCACCAAGAGAGAGTGAGGGGAAGGGAGGGAGGGGAGGAGGAGAATAAATGAAAGGAAACAAAGGTGCTGTGGAGCCTGGAAGAAAGGAAAACTGGGAAAGATTAGCAGGGTGCTGAGGCGTAATGGCCCCTGGACACAAATGTCCAAACTCCCTCCATCGGCTTGAACCTCCTCTCCCCTCCAGCCCTCCAAGGAAATGTGTAGAGATAAAGAACGTCCTGGTACTTCGCACAACATAACTTTATTTTATTAATTTTGCTGCAGTAGTACCTAGTTCCACAGTCAGCGAGGCACTTCAACAGGACTTCACATCATATTTTAAATAGGGTGTTTTGCTGAAGTGGGATCCACACTGAACAAGATTGAATTGACTTGTCCAGACTCTGAGATCTTGGGATTCAGGCAATTTCTTTGTGTTGTTTTACAAACTGTCCGTAGCTGGGCTTTTTCTTTCAAACAAACAGGGTTTGAATTGTTACTTTATTAAGTATACAGGGAGATATACATGCCTTGGGACTTAATTCTTCTTTCTGACACACCCACGCACCTTCCACTAAAGTCAGTACAAATGGAATGCTTTTCACAAGAAAAGTATTTTTAAGGCGAAGCCAATATTATGTATTATTTTCATTGCATGGAAACAGAATGAGAGTAAAAAAATTTTTTTTTTTTAATACATCAAAGACTGTTTGGTTCAGTAACCGCAGAGAGGAGGATAATGCAAACTATTCCTGTACTTTAGTCAAAGATGACACTTTGTTTTCACTGCCTTGTTAATCATAAGGGTTGGAAGCAAAAGTATTTACGGTTCTGCCATGGGAGGTGGAGTTGGCTTGCACACACCCGGATGAAACATCTTCTGAACTGTGTTTTGGAGCTGTGGGCCCAGATAGCATGTCCCCCAAACTGGATAAATGGTGAAGCCGAAGCTTTCTGGGCTCCATGGGGAACACGCGGCTCAGCTGTGGCTTGCCTTGAGCAACAAACGCAGAGAGCAGAGCCCATATGGAGACAGGGATTGGCTGTTGGGATTAAACCATAGGATATGTAGTTTTGTTTCAGAGGAAAGCTTTGGGCATTGCCTCTTCATGTCAGTAGAGTTACGGGACCACAACCTTTCACATGAAGCTGCTATCCTATCATGCAGCATCATAGGGTATAAATTTGAACTGGGCATGGCAAAAATGGGTTTTCCTTTGGCATAGCATCTTCATGTTAGTGTTGTGTGCATTCTTTCCAAACATACAGTTCTTATTAATTATTCCAGTGAAATCCACTTGAATCCCATAGTTCTTGCTTTTGCCTATCTATTGCTTCTTTAAAAATTTCCTTAAGCCAAGCAGGCAAACAAATGGGTGAAATAAGGAAAAACTGATACAGTGGTATTCATCATGGTTTAGTAGTTTTATGGTCAAAGTAGTAAATTTTTCTGTAGTCATTTCAATGGAGGAAGGTTATTAGAGCAGTTTTTTTAAAGAGAATAAAGTAGTAGCTTTGTGAAGTCTTACAGGATGTTTTTGGTTATGAGGGGAGCTATGGGGAATACCTGGTGTAAATTTTTTTTTTTAAATACAGTTAATAGGTGTTGAAGCACAGTACTGCCAGCTGCCTTGAGTGGCAATTCAGCCTGGCTCTGCAGAATTGAAGAGAATAAAATAATATGGCATTAGGTTGGGAGGAGCCTTGGAAGCCAGAACAGCAGCAGATACCTGCTGTGAGAGAGAAGGGAGGCCAAAGGAAAATTGCAGAGGCAGGTATATAATGAGGAAGGCAAGGGATGAGAAAGATATTTTTTGTTGTGGCAAGTGGTAAGAGGGGGATGAAACTGCTTTTGTGGACACTGAAGCAGCCATGTCATTAGAACAAGATTTTAAGGTCTTTACAGTGGAACTCGAGCTGAACTCTTCATGGTATTAAAAGTGCTCTGGTTTAGCACCCTTAGAAAGAGGTGTTACTAACTTGTTTGTCATTGTGTGGTCAACTGAAAGGATAAAGCCTGAATCCAGTCCACAAACTTCAGAAACATTTTGTCAGTAGAATACAAGAGTGATTTTCTTAATGCAAATTTAATCAAACCCATGGACCCTACTTGGCATATGTACATTCATGTCCCCAAGCCGTCTGGTCTCAGGAGATGCCATAGGTTAAGAGAACAGCATCTGCTAAAAACCTGATTTAGGGATTTCCAGTGACTCAGGGCAGGCAGAGCTGGTGATTGAGTGATATGTGAACTGAATGGGTCAGCCATTTCCATGCTGGGGAGAACTGAGCCACCAGTGAGCCTTTGTTTCCAGTAAGATGTGAAATCCATGGTTCACTGAAGAAGCACAAGCTTCATTTCAGACTGGTAGCAGGATTACTGATGTCCATCTGATACAAAGACAAGTAACGGTATCTGCATATTTAAATTTTACATATGATCACGATCCAGATTTGAGTTACCTTGCTATGCTAGGCTGTGATAGGAGCTCAATATTAAATGATAACTGTGTTTCACCCCTGAATTGTTGCTCTTTGCTAGAGTGGAAAAATGAGCCCAATGTGGAGGATTGCCTGGCTTGGGAGGAGTGGAGAACTGAAGCAGAACTTGAAAAGGAAGTGACTTTGTTAGTCAGCCAGTTTTTCAAAAGGAAAAAGAATTTACGTGAATCACTGGAAACTACTTCACATTGTTCTCATTCAGGAATATACATAGGAGACACTTTCTGCCAATAAAAGCATTAATTCATGGGTAATGAGGAGTCCTTGCCATTCCCAAGTGAAAGCTCTGCCAGATTGGGTCAGATGACTCCACCTACTAAAACTATGTATGCTTATGACATGCACTGCTTTAAGCTGTAAATAAATGTGTGGCATTGTGCCTGTAATAATCTTTCTGCAGTGCTATACAGCCTACTGCCCATTAGCTGATGTATTTATCATGCTTACTGTTCTTTTCCATTATTTCTGTAGTATGAGTATGATGGTATCTGGTAAAGTAATTTTAAAAGTATTGTTAAAAGTACAAAAATACAGATCATATGAAGTATCCCTGAAGGTAATGGAACTCTGTGTGGGCACAGAAGTAATTATTGTGGATCAGCTTGTTGCTCATACAACTGAAGTTCTTCACCCTTATACACACACTGTGTACACATACTGTGTGTGTGTATATATATCCACACAAATACATTTATGTGTGATATATTTAAACTCTCATGCTTGTGCATACTTGACTATTACAAAAGCAAAGTGAATACATAAGATTATAAGATTCTACATGTGGAGATGTTCACAGGGAGATGCTATTTTAGTATGTAGGAGGAGGTGATCGTGTAATTAAAGAGTCTGTTAAAGAGTTTTCAGATAGAGGCAGATGTAATCTTTATACCTACATGATGCTAGGCATTGAGAAGGAAGGAAATACCAACTGTGCAAGACTGAGGTTCCATTATTCTTACTACTATAAAAAGTAAATAATTAAAAGAAGAATTCTGCAATAAAACCATTTTGTAATTAATTATGTTTTAATATTAAAGTCCTATTGCTTTCCAGCTACATACTTAAAGAAAAAAAAAAGGGGGTTCATCATTAAATGCAAGTGACTGCCATCAGTGCAAGACTAACATCACAAACCCAAATTTTCTTTAATTATGGCTGTTTACAGGTTTTCTGGCATTTTTGCTGGTTCCTAGGATTGAAAAAAAAGTCATAACAACTAACTGTCCCTTGAAATTCAAAACTGTCCTGAAGCCTTACAATTTTAGAAAACCTAATAGTTCTGATTTTATTTGGCAGCCAAAATCTGTGTCACTTTCAAGGTGTTATATACTCCTGAGGCAGAATTTTGTGGTTTTCAGTTTTAAATCAGAGATTTTTATGTTGATATCACTCACTCCGAGAGCAAGTGTTCTATGAATTGTGATTTAAAATTTCAGTTTTCTCAATAGACATTGAGAATACATTTCGCTGTGATTGTGCTGGGAAATGCAGGCTGAATATTTTGTTTCTCATACAACTAAGTTAACTGAGGGGTTGTTTGTATGGGTGTAGGCATATTTGAAAAAAAAGAAAAAAAGGCAACTTTTTAAAGAGTGTTCATGAAAGGACAGTAAATGAAAAGCTGTGAGCTGAGGGTGTATATTAACTTGCACTGGAGGGATGTAACTGCTGAGAAATCACGAAAAAGTGCTGTGTTTCTAAAAGGCTTCGCAGTCTTCCTAGAAGTATGTGTTGGCCTGTGTAGGAATACTCGATTGTAGGGCCTCAAAATGGAAGAAACAAGAGCATCGCTGTACCTGAGCATCACAGAGTGTCCATGTAGATTGTGGCATGTTGACATCTTCCTTCTGTCAGCAGTTGAATACTATTAATTCCAAAGTAAAGAAAGGTTTCAGAGCTTGTGTGGGACTTCCCTGGAAAAGGAGCAGTTCATCAGTGCAGTAAGGAAACTCTGGAGGGCTTTACTGGAGAAGTGTGCTGTCAGCTGTCTAATACTGCACTCCACACTGGCAGTTCTTGCCGTATGTTGTGATGCTCTGCCCACATCCTGAAGTTGCTAACATGGAAGATTTACAGGTTTACCGAGAAAATAACTTTTGTTGTTTGGAGACATTCTTTTGTGGATTAAGAAAAAGGTACAGTTGATGGAAACCTTTTAGAATTTCTGATACAGATACATCTGGGGATAATTCTATGCAATAGGAAAATACTAAGATATCAGTCTTCAGGGAAATGTTGATGTCTTTAAGACTAAATACTAAGTATTCTGTTAACTACTTTGCAGTTACAAAAGCACCCTATATTTGCGTAGTAAGAAGTCAGTGGTCCTTTCAAAGTACTCCCTTTCTCCTGAAATACTAAGCAAAAGAACAGCATACAGATTAGAGCAGGTTTTCTGCAGTGAGTTTCCATCCTGGAACTTACTTGTTCATGCTCCGCCCAGAAAGCCAATATTCATCTTCCGTGTTCATTTCGTTGACTGTTGCAGTTACTGGGGCATAAATTATCTCCTGGTCCTGCCACTGCCAAATATTTTGCCACTTGGCCTAAAAATATGTGTGCTGTGTTCTCTGGAAATCTCCAGTGCGAGAAGCAGGAGCTGACAAGACCAGAGACTTTCTGGGGATATCTCAGAAACCCAGGGATGGCATTGACAACAAGTTTTCACATATGCACCAGAGCTCCTCAGCCTAATCCATGCTGAACCCCACAACGAGAGTAGAACAAAAATTTTATAACGTGTGTGTGATATATATGGGTGACATTTGTGTGTGTGTATATATATAAGTTAATTACAAGCATGTTTTGATCAGGTCTTCACTGTAACTGACTTGAATTAGTGATTGGATCAGTGTTTTTAGTGTTGAAAGGTGCAGAACAGAAGTGTCAGAGAATATACTAAATTTTTCACAGTATGATGCTAACAAATTTTCAGGACAATTTAGGGATTAAAATTATTCTTTCATGTGTATTTTTATCTGTAAAAGATTGATCTTATCAGGTGATAAATTCAGTAGAGGTGACACTAGCTGTGGGATCTCAAGAATGAAAAATAACATTCAAATTAAAAGCTAACTTTTCTTCCACCAAAAGTGATGAAAGTATTTCACTGGCCTTGAAGAAGGACTATATGCTTTACATTATAGTGGCTATCCTGTAGGTGTTTTAGAATTGTGCAATAATTTAGGCTGGAAAAGACCCTAAACATCAAGTCCAACTGTAAGCCTAGCACTGCCAAGTCCACCACTAAGCCACGTGCCTAAGTGCCACATCAGGTCAAGAAATGGCTGTCTGTTAAGATTTGTTAAAGAAGGAAATGGGATACCAATGCAAGAGTTTAAAAGACTTTCAAACAAACCTAACACTTCTTTTTATTTGGATTTTCAGCTTTTGTTTGTTGCCTTAGGAATTAAGTCTGCCAATTGTGCTTTAAACACAGTGTTTTATAGCCAAAAACGGAAGTATATCACATACAGGAAAATGAACATCTTATATCATTTTGCTCACTAAAACATCTCTTATTTCTCGGAAACTTATGTATTCATTGTCAGTCATTCTGAGACCTCAACACCGTGTTACTTTATTTACTGGTCAAAACTTGGGAGGGTGAGGGAAGTATCAGAGTATATTTAGAGAACAGTAATCTTACAGTTACCAGCCTTTCTGAAAGGACTGTGATGCTAGCTTTTAACTGTGCCCACTGTTTTTAAGCTTGCTCTGCACTCCCCCTCTTATCACATGGGTATTGCTGAATAAGTAAGTTGAGCAACAGCTGCAAGAGCTCTTGCAGTCAAGCAGAAGTCTACAAGTCCAGATTCCTGGTTTCTAGTGCTGTCTCTGCTGTACAGTCGTCTTGTTATTTATTTGTCCCTAATATACCTATCTGTGAAACAGTAATGGTGATACTTATTTTGAAATTTGTTGGAGAGTTACAGCCTGATCCAAACTCTGCTCAAGTCAATGGGAGCTCTCCAACTCCATGTACATCTGTGAGCCAGACGTTTAGTCCACTGGTGTTTGCTGGGTCCTGAGATCCTTAGATGAAACTAGCTATGAAATATGAAAAATTACTGCTATTTGCACATTGTTAGGGGGATAAGATAAATGCAGATGAGGTATCCTTGACCCTGGCTGTGAACAGTCTAAATTAGACATAACACAGCAAGAATATGTGTTGGGTTTTTCTAATTGTGGATGGGGAATCATAAAATATACTCATTGTTTCTTACGTCTTGTGAAAGTGCAGCAATAGGACACTTCTCAGTCTCTGCCTTGTTCATAATTTTACAGCATTGTGTTTATTTCTGAGACTGGAAAAAACCCATAGATCAAAAGTTCTCTCAGTAGCTCTGTCTGGTGCTCTGGTTTGTTGTAATGACTGTGAGCACTGACTGGATTTCTGCACCAGAGGCTGGGCACCGTGACTCTGCTGCTGGTGTTTGTCCAGTAAAAATCTGTGAGTAGCACAGGGGTTCCCACTCATTAACTTTGGATTTGGCCTCATATTGCACTTTAAAAAAGGGAGGGGAAAAACAAAAGGGTCAAAAAGATAAAAGAAAGCGAACTGCCAGGAGGAGCTTCCTTTTTGATCATTAAGACAGCAACAAAAAATTATCCCTGTTTAGTATACATTTTGAGATTGCTTTGGTGCCAAGAGTTATGCTACCTGTTCCCAGCAGGACAATGTGGGGACAAGAAGAAAACTGGTAATCTTTGAGGAATAAAATATATATGTACACTTAAAAAGTGAACTTTGATAATCTTTTTAGTGTAGGAGATAAACCTTTTCAGCATTACAGATCACTTGGAGGATGACCTTCTTTAGTGCAGTCCAGACAGCCAGGGACTATTTATTTTCATTTATTTAAAAGAACCTTAGCAGGCAGTTTTGAACAAAATGTTTAAAAAACAAAACAAAACAAACAAAAAAGAAAAAAAACAAACCAAAAAAAAACAAAACCACAACAAACCACGGTGCGGGGGGGGGGGGGGGTTGGGGGGGGAAGGGGGGCGGTGAGAAACTCAAAGCAAGCAAACAGAATGTATCACGGTAGAAGGTCTGTATAATATTTTCTGCTTTCTTCTGTGTTTTTTGTATTCTGCTTTTCCTAATGCTTGCAAATGGGATAGTAAAATTCGTTCTAAACCAGAATCAATGCTGCTTGGTGTAAACCAAAAAGTTAGAGTAGAAGTCATACAGATTGTATGCTCTTGCAGATCAGCATAACTCCATGCACCTCAGTGGGCTGAAGGATCTGATCTGTTAGGTGGTGTGAAGGCAAAACCAAGTATTTATAGTATTTATATTAATTTATATATTAATAAATTAGAAGGCACTCTAAGGAAAACTGAATGCAAGAAAAAATACCTTTCCAGGCTGGGGTTGGGCTGGGTCCTTGGTAGGAAGGCCTACTTTCCCAAAGGCATTTTCCCATCCTTTCTTCCCCCACCAGCTGTTCAGACAGACCCTCTCTCCAGCAAGAGAGGGGACAAGAGGAAGCAGTGAATAACCCTTTGCTTACAAGAGACTGGGTTCCTTCTCAGATTTGGCAAATAACAATCATCAGATACTACCTCAAAAAAAAAAAAAAAAATCTAAATTTTGCATTTGATGTAATTAGAGGGGTCAGAGGTAACAGATGATAACATCCTGCTGTTGAAAGGAGATATTTTAAAATATCTCCCACTAGATGGACACTATTAAAACAGTGACAGTGGGGTCTTGGATTCTGGTAGCAATGAAGGGGTTAAATCTTTTTTGGCAGCCCATTGATCATGTAAAACTGTAAAGCAGTTCCAGTAGAAAGAGATGTGTAGAGGTAGAAAATATCGGACCGAGTGCATGCTCTCTGTGGATAATAAAAATTACCCACTTTCTCACAGATGTCGAATCTGGCAGTTTTCCACTAAAAATTTGGATTGCATATCAACTATCCAAATTATTTTAGTGTCTGTTGAAGAGTGTGTTTGGCAGGGTTTCCAGTAGGAAAATAGGAAGTCGATTTGAAAACATTAATACTATTTGAATACAACTGTTTAAGCTGATTGTTCCTTAGATGAACTCCAGTGGAAACACATTCTGCTCTGCAAGTCCCCAGCAAGTCTTCAGGTGGAGAAACTGAAGATGTGAAATTAGTGCTCAGGAGGGCAGGAGAGGTCTA
Organism: Tyto alba; assembly: GCF_018691265.1. NCBI lineage: Eukaryota > Metazoa > Chordata > Aves > Strigiformes > Tytonidae > Tyto > Tyto alba. The sequence continues at coordinate 11,658,544 of NW_024881295.1, read as the reverse complement.
CCTCTAGGGGTTTTACTGTCTTTCCCCCTTTCCTCCTCCTCCTTTTCTCAATTATATATAGCCTGGTTAAATGCATGCTGGTTTTGGTCAATGACAGAGGGGGATATAATAGTTGGACAAGCAGTTGAGAGGAACAAAAATGAAAAAGGATGGGTTTGGTCATTGAAGAGAGCAAATATACAACGTCCCTGTATAGAGTTCTGAATGATCTTCACTGATTTGGAAATGGAGGTGAAATCACTGAAGCCTCAGCTAAGATACATGTGCAATAAGCAGATGCCATCAAAGAAGTAACTGAGGGATTAGATGCACCAAAACTGGGAAAAGAGGACAGCATAGAAAGCAGGCAGAGGTATGTCCTTATTTAAAACAGTGCATGCGGCACTATTCTGCTCCTCCCAGAATTAACACAGGATTTGGGGGTTATAACTGGACCTTGTAAGAGGACAGACAAACACTCGGGTGTTGAGCATAGGGCTTCTTGCATCTTTCTCTGAAGCAGAGACAGAATAGTAAGTCAGAGGAGTGACAATACTGCTCTTCTTAGTCTATAACTGAGACACAGTAGGATGAAGTCAAGAGAGAAAAGCATCAGAAGAATAAATTGAAAATTTCCTGATGCTGAGTTTGGCTAGAAACAAACTTAGAACTATAGGTCATGGATATCATAAAATACTAGAAAACTAAATAACAGGACACTGATGCACTTCTGAAAGGAAGTGATGTTCTGGCAGGCACTTCCACTGGCTTTGACAGACTATTTTAATGCCAGCAGAAGTTAGTATTTCTAACTGGGGATACAGTCAGAGTTTTACTGAGTTTTTCACAGAACAAAAATTAATAAGAAAAAAATGCACTCTGATTGTCCCGGTGTTCTAGACACCTTCTGTCAGATCTTGAAAATGTCTCGTTCCACTGAGCGTCGTGAAGGAAGCGGCTTTGATTGCTTGGAGCAGGAGAAGTGCTAGAATAGAGCTGTTTCACTAATGTGACTTTTATTTATCAAAGTTCCATCAGTTTAAAGCCAGTGCAGTGTTAATAGGGCTGCAGACAGAGTAGCAGAGTATTTCTCTTTGTAAATCCTGTGGCTCTTCTGTTTTCCTTTCTTATCTTGGTCCCCTTATTAGACTCAGATATGCTTTGGCAGAAAAGCTCAATCTTGCTTCCCTATTTATTGTTGTTACTACACTGCCAGGAAGATTGGTGTATTGCTGTAGTATGAAGTGTGCACGTGAGAGAGGGAGTTTCTGCTCTAGAGAGCTTGTGCTCTGCAGAGGTCAGAGTCAAGTGCTTCTCCTGTCTTTGATCTGTCAGTATGCTGATACACTTCGAAAAACACTCCTCATAAAAATTCTCAGGCTTTACCACATTTAGTTTTTTGTTCTGGTGCTTGGAGAATTATTGTCAAGCCCTACTGGGCCTCTGAAGGATAACAATGGAAATTGAATGTTTTTTTGGTCTGGTGAAATTCTTGATATAATTAAAATTGTTAGAAATTTATTACTTGGATTTCAGAAAGGAAATCAGAATTTCATATTTCAGAGGACTTCCGGGACTCTTCCAATAGCTGGTCTGATCTGGTGTTCCCATTTGCGTTGGATCAGATCAGATTCCCAGAGGTTGTGTCCAACCAGTGTATTGTTTCCTGGGCAGCATTACATACTGTGGGAGAATAGGTCTGCCGGCATTTACTCTGGGGGCAGAGAACACGGCAGGGTCCTCTCACTGGAATAGAGCACAGGGTGGGTCACAGAAGAGTAAATATGCTTGAACTATTAGTGTGGAGCAGTCAAGAGGAAGGGGGGAAAAAGAGGTGTTTGAGAAAGTTATTTGGTTTTGCTTGTTTGAAGGGAAAAGTGTACCTATCAGGTCATGGTTAGAATTTTTTTTTTTAATATCTTTTGTTCATCTTTTGAGTCAGGAAGTGTGTTCCCAGATACTTAAATGGCCTACTGGAAGTGCTGAATTGATCTGTGGAGTATCTGAAAGATTTTGAGAGGTCTTGTAAAATGATGACCACTGTACCTTTGTGAATAGGTACAGTTTCTTGTACGTATGTGTTAGAGCATTGTCTATCTTCAGCCATTGTAGTGGCACATGAGATATTGATTTCCTACATGCACAACTGTGTCAAGAAGTGTTCAGTTTTTACTGCACTTTCCCTGGTAGGGAGTGCCACCAGCTGAAATGTTAGGTTCCAGTTGAGGAGTTTTTCCACTTTTTGCCAGGGCATAATGCAGAGAGAATAGTTGAGACAATTCAGTAGGTGTATGTGGGACTTGTCAACTTGCTGAAATATTATCCTATCAGTTTTGATACTTTAATAAGACTAAGAGAAATTTAGGTCAAACCCAAAGCGAAGCTGTACTTGATCATCCAACCATTGAACAGGAAAAGATTTATTTTTATTATCAGGGAGGGCATCAGACAAAATAGCTTTTGGGTCTCCAAATCTGTGACCATGGTATCAAAACCTCAACAAATCTCAGTTCTGCCTTATGTAATAAAAGTTGTTTATGCATAAATTCAGGCTGTTTGGTATGTATCCTGTGTTGTTTGTCCATCATGAACGGATGGATGAGTCAATTTGGAATAAAAAAGTCTCTCTATTTCTTCCTAATTTTAATGTCAAAATGGGATGCCAACTTTGCAATAGGCCTTTTTGTCTAGATGGTTTGCTTGGATCTGCCCGTATGATTTGATTTATGAGTTAAAGGCCTGTATCACATATTTATTTATCAGGTTTGAGAGAAAGCTTTCAGTATTTCCACTGCTTTCTATGTTTTCTACAACTGGGAATTGAAAAAATGAGTCAAATCCTGATGCTGTGGTGGAGTCTAGGTCCATATCTAATCTTAGCGGCTTCAGCCCAGGTCTCCTCCAAAGATTATATGGGAAGCTGCTTTGTCATTCCTATCACACGAAAACAGGAAGTTCTAGGAGTTTCATGAGAAAGTCAGTTTTTGTAATATGTCAACCCTAGTTACAGGAATTGGTTTTGATAATTTACTTAAGATTATAATAAGACTTTGATTATTTTTAAATTTTATTTTATTTTTCCCAGTGATTCAACAGAACCAAATTTAGTGTTTTGCTCACACTGCCAACTCTTCAGTGCTCAAACTTACACAGTCCTTTAACTTTTGGGTATACTTTTTATATGTAAAATAGCATGATTTGATTACAGAGGCTTCCTTGAAGCCAGAGGCACCTTTTTCTTCCTGTTCTTTGGACATGTATATTTCATCTGGTACGATAGGTATAAATGTCCTTGATCTTCACAAACATATAGCTGGTGGGCGTTGTAACAAGTCTCAGCTTGCTGGGAGAAGTCTGTAAAACTAAGAATGTTTTCTGATGTGGATTATAAAATACTTTCCTGGTCCTTTATATAGTTTTCACAGACGTTCAGGGTTCCAACTCCTCTTAACCTGCTTTCCAGATTTCTTTGGAAATCAAATTTAAAGTTGTGAGAGCACAACTGACTTGGGTCCAGATTCTGCAGGTTGTAAGTGATCAAAGCTGATCAGAACTTGCTGTTGTTCACAGAGTTAAAGTATATGGAAGCCTATGATTTGAGATACTTTTGCCATCTCTCTAGGACTAGTAGTAGATATTTAATGAAATATTCCTTTTTGATCTTGGTCTGTGAGATCGGTGGTTCGGCCAGAGATCCAGTTGTCAGGATTTTCAGTTTGTTTCATTTTCCATTTTGAAATGGGTTGGTCTATTTTAATTTTTTTCTCTTAGTGCCCAGTTGAAAACCTTAGCATGTGCTAGCAGATGAAGTTAACGCTCATCAATCCTAACATGAGACAATAACATGACCTTAAGTGAAGCATTAAGTGAACAAATGCATAAAGACCAATACATAATTTTCTGCTTCTCCTCTCCCCACCCTTCATCCTGGTGAAGGTGATAAGACAACATGGATTTATCTGAAAGTAAGGTCTTCTGTCTTGTTAGGTCTTCCTGTAGTTATTTGATTTATTTTTTCTGTATTTGGGTAGCCTGTAGTCTCAGCTAGAGTGTTTGGCTTGGTGGCTATCTGATATTTTAGGAGGAATTTCTTCTTGCTCTTGTGTGTTGCTTAAGCATTATTCAGAATACTTTTGTGGGTCAGTGTTTTTCAGGCTTTTCCTAGTTTTTGTATATTGGGACTTTAAAAATTTCTTCCACATGGTTCTACCTCGAATGGTGACTTGTAGGACCACAAGGTATCAGTTTCACATGTATTTTTAATGACTGAGATGAAGCCTACCCCGTTACTCATTAAGAGTGGCTTTGGCCACCTCTTCATTTGCAACTTGGAATTTGAAAATCTCACATCTCCAACCATTCTGCATTTGAAAATTAATTAAAAATTATAGTGTTGATGAATCAATCAATTTTATATCCTTAATGCAGGAAAGGGGCTTTGCAGGAGTCAAAAGAATAAAACACAGGAAAAGATTTGTGGCCACTTAGTCTGAAAACTGGCACTCTCAGGATCATGCTGAACCCCTGAGTGCCAGTGTGGAGAGATGGGTGCAGGAGTGAGCACCGCCCAGATATGGGTAGGCTTGTAGCCAGGGCTCAGTCAGGCAATAATCTGATGGTGATGTATGGGTGGAGGGCTGCCTTAGTGATGTAACAGTGAAGTGAATACAAAGCTGCTTCAACTCTCAGACCTGTTTATTCAGTTCAGTGGTGAAACCAGGTCTACATCCGTCTCGGGAGCAGCCAGCTAGGTCTGTGGACCTTTCTGGAGCCTATTGGTTGACATAGTGCGTGTTATTTTTACATATATACTTTAAAAAATTATACTTATTTTTGAAAAACCGTATCCCACTTAAGTGAAATCAACATAAGAATGATGTCTACAACTGTCCAGTTACCTTTTAAAGGAAATGTTTGCCAGCTCCTTTGTTGGTTGTTCCTTGTAACTGGAAAGTATAACTAAATTTTCATTTACAACTTTTCCTTCTTTTTGCAGGTAATTTTTAGAAGTTTATCTAAATACCTATTGGAAAAGGAGCTTTATCCCCTTAGCCCTTTCTTAGGCAGGGTGGTCCCTACTAGCTTTTGAGCAAGATTTGTCCAAGAAAATTAAGCAACTTAGCAAAAGAAAAGAAAGCAGCATATTTTAAATGAATTGAGTTCTAAAAGAAAATGGTTTTTACCCACACCACCCACATATATGTTAACATACAGAATTAGTCCTAACCTGCCAAAAGAAGAAAATACACAACACCTTTCAAAGATGCAAATTAACAATTAACAAAACAATAGAGTTCTAGCCTTCCTTTGCTGAGGTGCAAATTGATAATCAGATTGCAAAGAAAAACTGGTGGCTTCTATTTAAGATTTAGTTTGAGATAAAGGCTCCCTAAGGAAGAAGGGAGGGAAAGGGACAGGGACAAAGTAATGCAACCAGTTCTACACTGGGAAAAACTTGAATAAGGAACACTGGGATACCGTGGTGACATCGGCTTTATAGTTTGCATGTCGTTAATTGTGACAACAACAGTAATGAGAGTGGTAAAATTTGGTTGCATTGTGGAATTTCAGAGGGTGACAGAATCTGAGGTGTAACAACCTCTTTTTGTCCCTGTACATATCCTATGCCCTACAGTGATGTTAATGAGAAAAACTGTAAACTCTGTGTGATAATTTTTTTTCACTTATCTTTGGCAGTCTCACCTTCACTCTGCCCATTAAACTCCATCTCTTGTATTTATCCTCATGTTTCATGTACCCTGAGCTGTTGCAGTAGTTACTACCAGTTTATGTTAGTCCCATGTCCTTCAGATGTCTTTTATCCTTTCCAAATATAAAGGTTTACATAATTATTTCTACTTGAGTTTAAGAGCAAATAAATAATGAGAACCACCATTGGCTTTTCTAATAGTAAGTCTTAGCACCCAGTGCTTGGAAGATGGCAAAACAGGATTTTGTACTGTGGGAAGTTTCCATGTTATAAATCAGAGAGGATGTGCGGAATTGGAGATTTGTTTGGAAGTTGTAATTTGAATGCACATTTTGGAGAAATGGTTGCAAACATTCTCCTACCATCTGACTTGTGTTTGTTCTGTTCTTTTGGTCAACTCCAATGAAATTGGTGCCTTAAGTCATGTCCCTTTGTGACCTGTGGTATTTATGTCCCTACATACTTATGAATGTTGCTGAGTTTTAATGGGATTTTTGATTATTTGGATTTTAATTTGCCAATGACTGGTTCCTTAATGCCACTTACTTTTTGACATGTAATCTCTCTTGAAAGATCTGCATGTGTACGTTCGTTTTAATTTTGTTCTTCTGAGTTCTTTTCACTTGAAGCTTTGTTACTATGGGAGCTGAATTTTAGAAGTAGAAGAGTAATTTAAGGATAAGACCTTTTTAATAATCTGAATAATTTGTGGCATTTGACAAATATATAGATGTATAGTCTGAGATTTTTAAGACTGGTTGGAGTATTTGAGACTTTGTTAATTTGAATCCAAGCCGTATGATTAAATGTCCTAGATATCTTGGAAAGTTTCAGCCATAATTATACAATTTTAATGAATTTGTTGCTCTTGAAAATGTTGAGTTGACAGCTGCTTAGGATGAAGTCCTGGATAGTTGCAGCACATGATAGGTAGGGGATTGCAGAGCTCTGAGCGTGCTGCACATTACTCAGTTCTCTCTCAAAACAAAGTTGAAGATCACTCTGTAAATGAGTAGCTGAGCCTTCCCTTCCTGTCAACAGAGCAACTAGATTTTATTTTGTGGACAGCTGGCTAGTAGGAAATTCATGACGTCTGCCTCTCATTTGTGGTCAGTGTGTGTCAGTGCATGTCAGTCCACCAGGATGGTTGTCACAGCCCTCGTCATACAAGAGATTTTGGATGCTGGCACTGGCTGTGACAGTACTCTTGAGCCTGTATTCAGAGAATGTATTACTCCCTCTTTCAGGTGTCAAGATTTAGCACCTCTTTTGTATTTTGATTAGCACTGAATAAGAGATTTTTATCCAGAGTGGTGTAGTGGCTTGTTGCATTTAGATACCATTTATTGTGAACTAGATCCTGACATTGAATATTATCTGACTTCTCTGAAAGCCAACCCCTCTTGAGTGAATGTGGTGTTTGACAAGTAAATAATAGTGTATCGTGCCCTATGAATGTATTTTAACCTGCTCTGCATAAGTTTTGTTAGGCTTGATGCATGTATTTAAAGAGTGTAGTATGCAAGACAAGTAAGGATGGAAAAGTTTGTTTATGCATTCAGTGATTGCTTAACGGGCAAGATTCATGTTGATATCACTCTACGCAGCATTTTATTATCCTGCCTCTGGTACAAAGGGGTATGTAATCTGAAGTTTGGGGGGTGGACTTATTTTTCAAATAAAAGCCACTAAGGTCAGCGCTTTTGTCCCTTTTCATGTCTTGTGAAGTCTGTGTGATTTCTAACCCTTTATTTCTTTTTTCCCAGGCTATTCATGTTTGCTGTCAGGCAGGGCAAATCAATCTTTTCTAAGTACTCTTTAATCATAAATCTAGATGTATTAAGCTTGCGATTACCTAGCCAGTGGTAGCCAGCAACAGAAAAAGGCAGGGGGGAATATCTAGTCAGTATGGCTGAAGTGTGATTGGGATCACAGGGCTTCATGCTCTGTGCACCTTGACTCTTGACTGCAGTGATGCTTTTGGTTTTGTTGGTGAGCTGCCTTTTTATTTTTGCTTTTTAATTTTTATTTTTTAATAGAGGCTACTTCAGCATTCTGTCTAATTAATGTGCTTTGCAGGGTCTGTTTTGTGTGCTCTGAATGTTCATTTCCCTCAGCTTACATTTCCCCTCTGGTTTTCAATAAATCTTGGTGGACCTTTGTATCCTGCCGTCTTTTCTGCTCTTTTTCCCTAGAGTGTTAATTCCCACCCCCTGAATATCTGTAAAATCAGCATTTTATTTTTTCCCTCCCAAGCAGCTATTGCCATCAGCTGTTATAAAATACTGCCTTCAGATGTGTCCCTTATAGTACATTGACCCCTCTGTCTGATTTATCATTAATTTATAGAGATTTGTTCCAGGCTTGAACTAATTCCTTCCCCCCCAGGGTCTTGAGTTAAAAACCACACTGAAACCCACTTCCTTGTTCTTTTGTACCTGGGATATTAATCATATTGCCACCAACATCCCTGGCACATGGAGGCATCCCACTATGGTTAATGGTATTGTGTTTTCCACTGGCTTCCGTTACAACAGCATTCAAGCTTCTTAAACTTATTTCTCAGTTTGTATCTTATCTTAATACTGCTTGTATCTTCTGTTTTTGCCCACACTCTTACTTAGTGAAAAGGTAGTATTTGTCTCCTGACAAATTTTGCCCAATTACTTCTTTCTACTTCTTTGTGCAGTTAAAAGGGGGTGGGCTGACAGTCTGAGTGGAAGATGCAGCCATTTGCAGTGGAAGTTGGGCTCTGTCTAGCAGTGCAGGCACGTTTGCAGTTTAGGGTTTTATGAGGCTTGGAACGGTTCCTATATTAAGAATATTGAAAGAGGGTACTCTTATGAGTGCTGTGACATGGTTGGTCAGCAGAAAGTATTGTATCTTGGGTTGTAAGTTTCTTCTTTATTTGAATGGCTTAGGGTGGGATATATTTGGAACTAGGAGGAAGAAGACATGGTCCCCAGCAAGGCAGTGGACAGTATCTGCTTGGCTCTTCTGAGCATAGGACACAAAAAAATTTGGTGTGTTCACCACAGGATTGTTAGGAATGGAGGTAAAGTGTTGTTAAGACTTGTGACCCATCACAGTGACGTCTTCTCATAAGTTACTTATTCTAGACACTGTAAAACCTATTTTACCTCTTGAAACTTAAAATCAAGTGTCAGCTAGTCCTTTGGAGATAATTCCTATGCCAGGGCATGTTTATTAATGGCCTGTTTCTTCTTAAAATTGCAGTCAACTCTTCATAGGAAAAGGACTGAAACGGTTGCTGTGCAGAAACCTGTCTCTTTGTAGCGAAGGCTCATCGATACCCTTTATTATTTTTCTGTTGCTGCAGTGCAGCCTGGAAAGCAGTTAGAAACTGCTGCTTAGGATACGATTGCAAATGTGGTGTACCCATGTATCTCCCTTTCAAGACAATAGGAGCTGTCAGTGCTTGCTACTTCTGATAATTAACATCCCAGAAAACTAAAGCCACCCTGACCCGTTTTGCATTTTAGCCCTCCTGAAACTAAAAAAGAAAAAAAAAAATATTTTGACAGTGTGAAAATCTTGATACTGAGTTGCTTGATTTGGAGTTGCTTTGTACAGTTCCAGGAGTGGTTGAGTAACCTTTGATCATATAAAGTGTGTGAACATCTATATATATATATAAATAATGAAATGTATGCTCTATGTTGCTTCTTGGTTGTAAACCTGATACTAAGTAAATTCAGTTGTAATCTACAAGGATCCACAGGTGCATTATCTGGCAGAGGTAATAGGTAATAACAATACAAACTAATAAACATTTTGAAAGGAAGACATCAAGTCCTTACTCCTCACAGTGTTTATTGAATTAGAAATTTCAGACACTGGGGCTGTAGCATAGCATACAGCTTGCTCCCTGCCTTTGCCCAGTGTCAGAGGGACATGCTTCTCGTGCCTGGAGTAAATTTGCCCAAGACCAAAATATGTCTTAGAAGTTTTGTTTCTTGCAGGGATCTGCGTATAAAGACGCCATTTGTGAGGCAGAAGAAGCTACAAATAGTATGTTGTAATATGGTTAACAAATGATATCAAGAGCTGTGGAAAAGTCATACTGCCACATTTTCAGGTCTGCTTGCCAGACTGGGGGCATATGTGGGGGTAAGACATTGCTAGTCATCCCTTTGCGCTCATGCCTGGTATCCGTGGTTATTTATGCCTGAAGTCTCAAATACCTGGAGACATTTTCTAGTAATATTAGGCCAGAATTTAAAAAAAAAAAAAAAAAAAAAAAAAAAAGTGCTTAGCCTAAAAATATTCTAAGATTAATTTTTAAATGTTAAGATGAAAACAAAATACATCCTGATGTTTTTGTTTTACTTCAGGTCTTAAGTCAGAAGTAGTGCTTATACCAGCTTTCCCAGAAACAGGAGAGATAGAGACCTAATCAAAGCTTAATGCAAACTGAATTCTCATATATTCACAGATGTCTAGGACATGGAGCTTTAAGAGAAGTGCAGATGTGTGAAGCTCATGGGCTAATAATATCAACAACAGTCTTGTGGTGTGTACATCATTACCAACCACTGGTGTGTGATAAAGCTGCCACAGTGATCGCGGTCACTTAGCCATATACTGTCTGCCCTTAAGTATCACTAATAGCCTGGTTGTCCTTACTTAGGCTAAGTTACCCTGTGTTGCTGAGCTCCATATTGTGGATCATTTTTTCGCTGCAGGACAGCAGATGGACCTGTTTTGGTGTTTGTGTGGCTTTCTGTGTTTCTGTTGGTTTTCTAAAACCTATCTGGAAGTTTTTTGTGCTGCTTATCACCAAGGACTTTTGCTTTTGCTGGCTCGTGGCTAATGATACCAGGCAAGTGACATGCTGCAAGCAACATCTTGCACTGTTGTCTCTGTGGGCTAGGAGGGTCACTGCTGGTGGCGGAGGGTGGTTGCTGTGGGTCATCTCAGGTTTCACCAGTGACATCTCACCTTCAGCTCCCCAGCTGGGGATCACTACCTTGATGCCACAAGATGTGCGATGGTAGTATGGAAACCAGATGCTGTGGTGATAGCGTTTCTGACGAGAAACCGGTATTTCAGTTGTCCATTATGGGTCAGCTTTCAATTGCTGCTAGTAGGAGGAGTGTGAAAGGCAGCAGCTCTGTAGTGATGGAACACCACACACAATATTTCTACTACAGGAAAATATCCCAAGATGCGCTGTTACTACCAAATCTTTCAGACAAAAGGGTCATTTGAGGTTTTGGAGGGCTAGATAGCTTTTTTCCTCTCTTCCTCTTCTCCATGTGCTAACTGTTTCCCATTTGATCTGAGCTTGTGGGGGCACCCATGGTCAGGCATTGGAGCATCCAAGTTCTCTCCTTCTTCATCACAGTTGCCTGTTTTCTCTCCTGAAAACCTCACCCATCACATTTCTGCTTTGAAACGGTCATGTCCTGGACAGACGAAGGAGTGCAGGGATGCCAGCTGGCTTGTTGCCCCTCCTGCCCATCCGTGCTGCTACAGACACCTCGCAGAGTGTGGGGAGAGGTGTGGGTGGCGTGATGCCGAGCCGGGCCAGCTCCAGGGCCACATGCCTGAAGCAGGACTAGGCTGTGTTGGCCAGAATGGCTCAGGGCAGGCTGCAGGGAACAGTATTTTGGACTCCACAGTGGCACTGACACCTAATTTTGGCATTGTTTGGGACTGCATACAGTTATAATTGGAGTCTTACTGCAGGGTCTGCTTAGCAAAGAGAGTGATTTACAAATAACTTCACAGGGGGGAAGGTCTACTGGAAAGCTGCAGTTTTTGCCTATTTTGGTTAACTGATTCAGCTTTTCAAGGTCATTTAGGGTGGATTGATATGTTCTCATTCTCCGTATGTGCGGCAGTGCAAGGATCCTGCAGATTGCAATAAACGGGGAAAGGGAAGGAGCAGATTGTCCTACCGGAAAGTAAAAGACTCTTTCAGGATTGTGTAGGTTGTGTAATTTGAAGATCAACATTGCTTATGGTGAACAGATGGAGAAGATGATTAGAAGCTACAAGTGCCCTCCTGTGCTATAGGCCCAATGTCAGATAAACTACCTCTACAGAAAATTATCACTTTCTGAAATTCTAGGGCAACTGTAGGTTGCATTCTATGAAATTGAGAGAGAAAACTGGTGTGAGGAGGAGGAAAGGATCTAGACTGTTAACTGTGTGAGACTGCAAACTGCCTCTCCGGAAGCTCAGATTCAAGGTGGTTTTAGTGTCTCTGAGTGCTCAGCATTGTTTTTATGGAACTGTGCAAGAGGAAATTCCCATTATTTCAGTCCCAGAGTTCACTGTGGCTATCATTAGTACAAACCAGGGTGACTTTTTTCCCTCAGTGAGGGCATGCTCACTTGCCTCATGAGGTCTAACAATGCAGTATTAGTTGTATGTCAGAGCACATATGCTAAAACCTGACCAAATTATACCAAAATATATGGCTGTAGCAAAAGTGTGCCTGAGAACTTTTGGTTGAGAGCTGTAGACCAGTGCATGTATATTGCAACATAGCATGTAGTTAATATTTAAGGTTGGTTATGTGACGTGTTTTGTTTTGAAAGATGTATTTAAGATATTAGTGACTGTACAGTGACTGGGGGATAAATGGTGGGTATGCACTGAGTTGACACATCTTCTAACATCTGGGAATGAAACATCTTCCTCTGGGCTTAGCTGGAAAAACTACCTGTGTGTCACAAGGATCCCAGTTAGAATCAATACTATGAGAACTGGGAGGGCATACAACGGCAGGCTGGAAAATCCAGTAACTGGGTAAGTAAGCACTGATGTCTGACCAGAGCTTGGCAGACAAAACAGTCAGTGTCAGAGCAAGAAAGCACAGCAAAGTGTTTTAATGGAGCTCTTTCAGCCAGTTTGTTAAGGGCTTGGATGAAAGTTCTGCTTAGTAAGTAGAAAAAATACTGAAATCACAAGAGGGGGAGAAAAAAAGTGTATTTTTCCAAGGATAAACCAAACTGAAGTACAACATATAAAAAGAAAGAATTTCTTCATACTCATGGTTACATCAACTGGAGTTATGCCAGTGAGTTAGGAGGGAAGGTGGTCGCGCCATTCATCTACCTCTCTGGCACTGATAGAGAGCAGTCCTTTCTCCAGTCCTAGAAGCCGAAGTCTTCTAGGTCACCTACAGCAGATTGAAGAGCCGTGTGTAGCACAGGGCCAAAAGCAATGTCTGCTCTAATCCTACCTTCTTAAAATGCCAAGGAGTGGTCATGTCTGCAGGCTCTTCTTAACAGGAGAGCCTCTGTTCAGGGACCAGGGTGAGCACTCCACATATTTGTGCATGTGTGCTCTGATCCAATGGCTCATACACAGTAGATGCTATTTAAAAGGTTTTTTAGCAGTGTATAAGAATATTGGAAGTGTTGACACATATTCCATGTACTTAGAAGTAAAAGGTATAAGAACATTTTAACTGCTAGCACCCCTGAGAAGCTTATTCTTGATGGTGGTAAATATAATGGTGAGAATATGCTGCAGAAGAAGAAAGGGGCAATGGCCAGAACATGACTGTGTATTGTTCTGCTTTTGCTGTATATGTATCTTCATATGTGTGTAAACATACCTTAAAGAATCAGAATATGCAGCAATATGGAAGATGTTACTGACACGTGTATATAATGTATGGTATTACATACAGAAACTGTTTGTTAAATGAATGCTAAGATTGTGAAGTCAGGCACTCAAAGCATAGGAAATGCCAGAATTAGATTTGCCTGCACAACCTTAATTCAGCCCGTTTGTGCATATGCATTATGATACAGTCTTTAATTACATGATCACATATCAGACCACTGAAATGATGGTGCTGACAGAATGAGAAGATATTCAATATTATTTTTTTTTAGTCCTTATTGTTCATGTGGCCCTGTGGTGGGCATATTCTGCACACATTCAAACCCCACCTTAAAAACAGCAATTCCATAATTGGTATAATTAATACATGTGAAAATTAGTAACTTCCTATGGATTCTTTGTGATGTTTATCACTGTGTTATCTGTTTACCTTAAAGATGTTTACATCCATCTTGTTGGTATTGTATCCATTTTATAGAAGGGGGAAGATGTTTTTGAAAGGGAAGAAAACAGCCCAATTCACTCAAATCCTACTTATGTAGCTACAGTGGACCTAAATCCTGGCAGCACAATCCAGTTCATTTAAGTCTGCCTAATTCTGTATATGTATTTTTTGCGGGGGGTGGGGTGGGGGGTGTTCCTGGAAAACCTGCAGGTGTTTGAACCCACATACCCCAGAGGAATGACCTTGCCACCTGGTTTAGGGGAACCCTGAGGAAAAGCACTTTCTACCCTTCTTCCAAAACAAAGCTACTGTGCATCCAGAAGGCAAGAACCACATGGCAATCCAAGCACCAAGCTGGCCTTGGCAGCAGGCAGTAGAGGGACTGGGCTTTTGGTGGAGTGATTGATCCCAGGTAGATAAGATACAGGCATTTAGCCTTTTCCGTTAGTTTCCCATGATGGTACCTGCAGAGAAGGGTATCTAGCTTAAGCAGAAAGGATCCTCTCTGAAGGCCTCTGTTCAGTCAGTGGAAAGAGGGAAATGCAGTTCTGTTGGATTAGACTTCTTCCTGCAAGTCTTCAGAGGTATCTGTCTGCCTCCCTTCGATGTGTAGGGAATCTAACTGCTGTGATAGGCTTCTAAAGGCATCTGGGTCAGATCTGACTTTTTAAAGTGTTATTTTCACTTTCTTATAACTGTTTGTATCTTTAAAATATAGCATCAGTTGACTGCAAAATATGGCATCCACAAGTACATGTTCAGGTGTACCAGGTCAGAAAGTGGGGCACGTACAACTAAGGGCTTCCTGCGAAGATTTTGGATTCCTGCAGAACTGTTCTCCTTTTGGCTTGCAAATCTCTGCTGTCTTCAATTCTCATGTTCCACTACCTAAAACAAATGAGAAAAGTCCAGCAGGCAACTTTGTCTTTAAATATGCAACTCATGTTCATTCCCAGAGCTGGCTCTTCTTGGGTGATATCGTTCTAGAAAAAATTGGAATGCGGTCGTGTAATTAGAGAGTATCGTAATGCGTATGCACAAAGACTGAATCTTAGCTCATGCTTTCAATGGCTAAATTAGGAATGATTGTACAATCTTAAGTATAGTATTTTGTTGAATATTCACTTTTATTCAGCCTTTTTGAACCAGAGAATTTTTCTAATGTAAAGCTGAAAAATAAGAATATTATCCTCTAAAGCTCATCTGCCCTTTCCCTCTCACTTAGGTCATCAGAGGGCTCTAACTTACAGGTACTCAGTGGAGAGCACTGCCACCTGAGCTGGTGGAGGCATTGCTGGTAGTAGGCTATTACTGGTGTATGCACTGGCCACTAAGAGGTGTTTCTGCTAGTAGTTATGAACTGCAGCAGATGGATTGAGTTGGTCAGAAGTCCAGCAGTTGCTCCAGGTTGTGAGGGTAGTGTCCTCTGGCAATGCTGATGCATTCTGCTCATGCAATTCTAACTTTCATCTTTCTCATCTTCACCTGTGCTTCTTGCTCCTCTGCTTCTGCCAGATTCTGTTGCTCGTTTTTAAAATCAGTGTTGCTTTTCTGTGCTTTAGGTCTTTAATTGAGTTGGGTTTCTTCATCTGTCTTTACAATCTGGAAGCAAACAGAGGGGCATGAGGTTTTGCTGTCTTTGTAGTGCTTTCCAGTGTAACACCTAGGAGCTTTCTGATGACTCAGAAGACCTGCTGGAGGAGAGGCTTGTGAAGCCTTTGGGGTGAAGCAGGTTGGCACAACAGGGGTGGCATGGAGGAGCTGAGTAGGATGGAGCATGCCCAATGTACCAGGACGTTGAGTCTATTATGCTGATTTTCAGCAGGTCTTTCCTGCACACGTGCAAACTGAAAGCTTCCTCTTCAACAGACTTGGAAACATTCAGGTGAGTGGTAGCAAAGGGCAAATTACAAGAGCCACATCCCCCCAGGCACATTTCAAGGTCATCCAAGAATGGGGTAGGCTATGTCACTTGGCAACCAGGATGACCTAAGAAAAGACCTGTGGCTCAGTTCATGAATGTTAATGTATTTAGCCACAGCCGTTCAGTTTTTCAATTTTTATACTCTGTTTTCATGGTATTGGCTGCTGCTTTTATTTTCTTATAAATAAAATATAACATTAGGCCAACGACAATTAAGAATGTAGCATTTCTGATGAAGTGGTGGTAAAGGTTTGACCAGTAGTGGTGTGCTTCCTGTTGATACTTACAACAGATATTTGAGGAGAAATGCAAACTATGTAACAGAGTCTTTACAGCATATGTTGGCAAGAATTCTGTCCTCTAGAGGACTAGTGCAGGGTTTTAGTGAATTACTCAAAATTTAACTTTGCCTTTTACTATGGGGTTGCTTGTGCTGACTGGTTGCATGTACCGCAGTTGCTAAAGTAAGAAACACTGCTTTGTATTCAAGGAAGCAGATTTTCATGGTTACATCTGAAAAAAATGTCATAGATGAGATAAGCAATATTATCAGCAATATCAATTTTCAAAAATAATCTGTATTAGACTATTATCATTCAAGTTTGGGGTATGTAAGGTGCAGCCATGTTTGGAGGTTCTAGTCAGCCTGTTGTATTGGTGATTATATACTGCAAGGAGGGCTGAGGATTTGCTGCTTTGCCAGTTAGAGGTGAGGTAACTAATTCGATTCTGGATACTCTCATCATGAGTTGCTTGAAGGTGTTCAAATTTGCTTATGAAATAGTCCCTTCTGAGCTAAGGAGATGGAAATGAGACACTAAAAGGCTTTCTTGAAGTGCTTCCATGTTTCTCAGCTCAGAACATCACATTTGATATTAATATTAGGTACTGAGGCAAAGTCATCAGGTAGAAAAGGGAGGAAATGTAGAAATAGTAATTTTCTTGTGTGTTTCCTCAGGATGTTATTTTGAGGCTTTAAAAAAAATTCATGCTTTGCTGATGAGGCTGCTGTAAACCGGGGAAGTGGCAGATGTAATTTAAGTCCCAGGGCCCTGCCCTAGAAGAGGTCCAATACTGGCAGCATACATATTGCTTATATGAAAGCGAACAGATGGATACATTTGGTCAATTCTGCCGGGTTCATATGGAAACCTTCAGAATTTTTTCTTACTATTTTGAGTGGAATACTTAAATCTGTTATCTGCTGAGAGTCTGTAGTTGCCCAGGATGGGTGCTTCTGTAGTTTTGAGCAGGGAGCATTGCCTTACTGTGGATGTTTTCAGATCAGATATGTTTATCTGACTGATGGAAGTCTCCCCCCATCCCCCCACACTCCAGGACCAATTCAGCTACCGGAGGAGTGAGCTGGATATTTTTTCAGCTTCTGTGGCATGAGAACTGTCAGCTGAGTCTTAATCATGGAGTTATTACTGGTAGTGAAAATGCAGGAAAGCAAAGAAATCCAGCTTGCTTTTCGGATGCTAGATTGATTGCAGAGGCACGTTTTGGTTATTGTTGGGGTGGGGAGGGAGAGGAAGGAGGAGATGGGGAGAACAAAAACATAGTATTTTCTTTAATTAAGAAAAACACTAATTTTCTGATAGTAATTCATGCTAAATTCTTGCTGACAATTTTTGATGTTTCCCAATTCAAAACAACTGAAAGCAATCAAGTGAAGGGACAAGAATGGAGAATCAAAGAGGAGGGGTGTAGCTGTATTAGAAGAACACAGCTTGAAGTGTTAATAGTCTAGTGGAGGGGGGGAAAGGTGGGATTAATCTGTAATGCCTGGAATTAGTCTGTTTTGAGTGTCCCCTCATAAGTTAGTTTGTGTGCGCATGTGTAATGATCTAATAACATGTTATCTATAGTGTCAAGGCAAGAATTGGCATATGACTAAATCATTCTAAAAGCCTATCATACAGATGTGCCCCCATCTGTATTGTCATCTAGCTATCTTTATTTCAAGTGTATAGCATATAAAAATATGTACCTCAGGTATTTAGACACTATCAATGGCAGCTCTGTTCAGTATTAAAGTTCTTAAAGAAACTTGCTCTTGCATTTGGAATCATGTAAGAAATAGGATACTTTTATCAGCAAGTCTTAGCTTTAAAGCTTTCCAGGAAAGCTGTAAACAAAGCAGAAAGAAAAATGAAATCTCTGATACTAAAAGCATGCTTTTATGAAGATTGCAGTTGTGTGAGTGCTCGTTTCTTTCTTTCTTTTTCTTTAAAGAAAAAAAGATTTTCTTTGAACCATTAGCAACAATAACTTTCATTGAAAATGGGCGTTAGCAAAGAAGAGTAGAAACTGAGCTCATTGGGAGAAAGACGGCTTGAATTTGACAAACTAATTTCTTCTCTATTCCTATCTCAACTTCTTGAGCTGCATACTTCACACACAAACAACTCCACCCACTGTTGTAAAAATGGCCATCTCTTGGTATCTTCTTTGGAGGTTTTGTTTTCATAGTCCTAGTGCTAGTTTTCAGTATTAACATGAATAACCCTATCAAATTTTGTTAAGACATGGTACCAATACAGAAAGATCCATGTATACTATTTAAAATACACTTGTTAACAGAAATTTAACAGTCATTTCATTCTCCACTGTTCATCACATTCACACATGTGGGATGGGCATTAACAGATTGAGCTACATCTTTTCATTTCAATTCTGCAGCAGCGTCTCTTTGCAGGAATATTTTATGTAGTAATAATTTTCTTCCTATTACAGACTTTCTAACTATGTTAATGGCAGTAGACTGGCCACAGAGACATTCGTGAGAACTACCTTTGCGGTGACATTTAAACAATTTATTTGATCTTGCTTTAGCATACCTGCTCATGCCTTTTTTTACCATATTGTTGACCTTAGGAGAACTTTGTGTATAATCATCGGTCTTTCAATCACATTTAACTTAACAAAATGGTATGCAAAATTCTGTGATATATCATTTCTGAACTCCTTGGGATTTGTAGTGTATATGCTATCAGGTGGATGCCCCTTGACTGCATGGGCATGTTTGAGTAACAGCTGCCCAGCAGCTCCAAGGCCAGTTGTAGAAGGCAGTGTGTCTTAGCTGAGGATGCTCTCTCTTATGAATATGCAATTGTTGGGTGTGCCTTGACTTACCCAAAGCAGGAGGTGCTATTAATATCTATTTTTTTTTTTTGTATGGTAATGGATAAAGCAGAGCAGAGAAAGGTTGATGGAAGGGTTAAGTTCTACAGATCTCACATTTACCACGTTGTACGGATCATCTTATTATTTAGAGAAAGTGAAAGTCCTGGATTTGTGGCTGAAATGTGTTACTGGTGTGGGAGTGCTCTTGGCTAAAAGCCTAAAATGAGGACTTCTACTTTGTGAGGGCATACCTTATATAGTGTTTGATGTAGCTTCTCCCATACTGGACCATGTATAAGAGTGCTTTTATGATGAAAATGGTTAAAGCCAATTACCACTGGCAATATAGTTGTTAACACTTATATCAGTTTCTATCAGAATCAGAAGTCCGAGTGTAAAGTGGTGTTATAAAACCATCCAAGCCAAAACTAGGGAAATTGAAAGGCAAGAAATTAACTGAATTAATTGGCAAAAAATGTATTTATCAGGTTGTTGGTTTTTAGTATAATTCATGGAAATGAATTCTGTCAAATTTTCATTCTGTGACAGCTGATTGGGTGGGAACAATGTAGGATTGCTGCTGAATGTTTACATTGACAGGAACATTCCCATTTGTTAAAAATAAAAAACTTGGACACTAAATCATAGGAATGTGTCTATGTGGGTTACCTGCTGTATATGTCCCCTATCTGGGAAACATGTGAAGCACATAATTAATCTCCTCAATTTCTGTTGAAATAATTTATCTTTTTTTTTTTTTTTTTTAAAAAAAAAAAAAAGGCACAAGATAAGCCCACATGTTTTAAGTTTGGATTTTCCATAAACATCTGTAGAATGAGGTCCAATTTACTCTGCTGGTTATATTTCATGCCTTTCCATTTTCCAATGCTGGTCATGAAAACAGAGTTACTGCCTCGAAGTTCTGTGAAAAGAAAGCTAGTTTCTTGAATGGGTCATACAGTTGGCCTTAGCATGTGTTTGTGCACAATGTGTTGTTACTGCATTACTGAACTGGATTCTTTGTCCACACATAATAGCCTGCCTACAAACGATAATAATCTTTGTACATGTCACACTCAGTTCTCTACTGCACTGAAGCTCCTCTGTTGAAGGGGAAAATTCAAAGCAATCATCAGTTCTCCTAAAATTGTCAGTTTTGGTTTCCATGTTCATACCAATTTAGTGTCTGGGTCTGATTTGTCCATTATCCTGCATCTTATATACAACTATGGCTTGCTGTCGGAAATGAGTAGTCCAAGGATAAGACGAGGGAAAAATCAAGCTTTCTGTCTTTTGGGTAAAGGAAATTATATGTAGTTCAACTTTCTCAAGTGACAATGTTTATTAGGCTGTTACTACAGTCATTCGTATGTAGGCAGAGATAACTTTGTATTTTCTGGGCATTTCCAGTAATAAAATCCTAAGTCTATGTTTATAGAAGGTGTTCAAGATTTTCAGTGTTTCCTTCACATGTAGCTTTTCTTTAAAAGTCTTTGACAGAAACGTTCATTCACAGAAAGTTAAATCAAGGGTCTGTTATGAGTTTCCTCAAACAGCCTTCTTTTGCCTCCTCCCTCTGGACATGAGCGTGGGACCTGCTTAACGTGTGCTCGACCTGTGTGTATGTTCTGGGTGCTCTCACCCGGGGTCCGCATTAGTATGGGCTCCACTGTTGCTGTGCAAGGAGCACCTCAGCCATCTCTCTACTGAAAAGAAAAGAAATAAAACCCAGGGTTGTAGAGATGAACATGGGGAAGGAAGAGATAGCCCTTTCCATTTATTTATTTATTTATTTGCATGACTTTTGTTTTGCTTTTTTGGTTTAGTTTTATTTGTTTGGGCAAGTTTCTTGCCATTTACCTTTTCATTTGCATTTCCTATTGATTGGCAATTTTTAAACTGTTTATTGTGCTCTTTTGTTTAGCTGTTCAAGAGCTAAAACAAAAGCCACCAGGCCCTGTGAGGGACACATTTGCATGCGGCGAGCGTTGCCCAAGGAAAAAGTAATTGCTAATGCATATTTATGTGGCACAAATTTGCCATTTGTTTATGCATAAAATTATCAATAGTGCAGGGCGGCCCAGCCGTAGAAAATGGTGACCTTTTTAGCTTAATAAATAGAAATCAGCTGTTATTGTGAAGAGATCAGCCATTTATTCTGTGTTGAGGGACACTGTCGGGAAAATGTAGATTGGTGCCGGCAATATCATTAAATGGAAGGCCAGCGACCCTTCCGGTATAGTCTATTATACTTTATCTAATAGAGGATAAATGACTCTGGTTGGCAAATAGATTAAAAAAAAAAAAAAAAAAAAAGATAAAAAAGAAAAAAAAAAAAAAACAAAAAAAAAACAACCAAAACCCCCACCCCTCCAGACTTCTCTCTTATTACTCAGCCATATGAACAGGTAGATACTGAGGAATTAATCTGGCATAAGCCAGCTGGTATTTTTCTAGTAGAAAAGTGACTTTAAATATAAACATGTAACAAAAAAAAAAACCTACAACCCCAAACCAATCCCCAAGCCCACTGTTTAGACTAGTTTTGACTGTTTTAGAGTGGGAAAAAAAAGGAGGGCCAGCCTGTAATTCTTGCTAGTTCATGCCATCAAAATCAATGTTCTAAAAGGCCCATACATGGATCAAATTTGGGATTGAAATGAGAAATCATAATTTAAAAGTAGGAGGTAAGGTCTTTTCTGAAGACAACAGGATTTCAAAAAGGGCTATGCTTTTTTTTATGTATGCATTCAATTTCTTAAGAGTGGATACAAATTTGTCATGTTATACCCCAAGATATTGAGGACCTTATCTGCAGAAGATATGGCAACACAATTTTCTTTGTGCTGCTCCACTAATTCACCTCAACGGGTGAACTTAAGACTTGAAGAGTTAAAAACGAACAGCTGTAAGCCTCAGGAAGTTCTTGTGAAAATGAAAGTATACGCAGAAAACCTCATGTTTCTGTTTCTCTCGTTCTGTTCTCTATAGTGCACTGCACCATGCATAACTGGAAGCAGCTTTAACCACCCCACAGGTGAAATGTGGAGAGATGTGAGTCACAGTGACTGTAAATGGTTGCGTTTTCTGTGCACACTGTGTGGTGGGCTGGGCGTTTGATTTTTTTTATCCCTGAGAAAGATCCAGCAGATGTTTGCAATGGCAGTATTTTATTTTGCAAAGGCTAGGATAGATTATGAGATAGCCTTATCTACATAACCAGCCTGGTTTAGGTAAAATGAGATCCCACCCACCACCACTGTGGGGGCTGCCCACCTTCAGAAGAGAGAGGCTGGCCTCTGCCCACGCTTCTCCCTTCTGCCTTCAGAAAGTCCTGCTGTTACTTCTGTTCTGGGGAAGGGCTAGTCAGAGTAATTTCGGGGCTTTGCTCTGTTTGCTTCCTAAAAAACCTAGCAAAAGCTAATGTTGTCATCATCACAGAAAAGCCACCACGTTTGTCATTGAGTGACATCTTCCCGGTGGCCTCAGTAAAGAGGCAAAGGGTTCAACAGGACAAAGGAACTTGCAAATTGCATCAGTGGAAGCCTATTTGAGGCAGGGTTGTTTAGGGACGATGGTGTGAAGGTTGTGGTCAGAGGCACTGTCTTGAAGGCTATTGATCTGTTTTCACCACTAATAAAATTCAGGGAAAGTTTTAAAAAACCTCCAACATTTTAGTAAAATATAGTGAAATACATAAAACTTAGCATAGGATATGTTAGACAGTATATGATATATTACTCTTTGAAATAATGTTGTAGAAGTCTTTGTAAGAATGTGTGCTACAGTTTGAGACTTCTCCATACCTAAAATTTTCTCTCACATTGAGAGAGTTTTTTGAAAGGGTTTATTAAGTCTCCCATTTGTGCTTTTCTGTGCATTTAACTCCTGTGCACAGAGCTATTGCCTGCTTCTGGAATGCTGCCATTGCAGTCCTCCCAAATAATGGTCCCCGAACTATGTTGCTGTAGTAACAAAAACATTGTAGGACATGTTATGGAAATAGAGAGAAAGTCAGAGAAGTAGCTAAAAGTATAAATTTTATTAGGTACATCTTATGGAAACCATAGTTAAGATGAAAGTGAATTTAATTGCAGAGTAGGATCTAGGTTTCTTCATGTGGCAACAGGTCCTTTTTTTTCTGGTTCTGTCACTCCACATAAGACCATAGCCAAGAGCCACAATTTCTGAAGTCTGTATTAGTGTTTGGGGATTGCCTCATCATCTTGTTAATAAATGGTTGTGGTTAGGTGGTATTTTACGTTTACAGACACATTTTTATTTTTACTTCAATAGATTAATTAAGCTTTGTTTACTCCAAGTAGACCTGATTTTTTCCAGTGGTTTTTTTTTTTTTTTTTCCCCATAGTTATCTCTAGCTCTGCTCCTGAAAAAAATCCTTCTCTACATGTCAAAGCTCACAGCCAGTCGTTGGCCTCAATTTTGCTTTCTTTTTTCCAACAGTCACAAAATAACCTTTTGAAGTATGTTTTTGACACCAACTAGAATGTTTCATGTAGATAAAATCAATGAGCAAAAAATACTTAAGTCTACTGTGTGGGAATAAACTGGGCACCATGCTGTTATAAACTTACCTGGACCCAGCTGAGATCCTAGATCAGGATATTTTTATATTATTATTATTATTATTATTATTATTATTATTATTATTATTATTATTATTATTATTATTATTATTATTATTATTATTATTATTATTAATTACTACTACTACTACTACTACTACTACTACTACTACTACTACTACTACTACTACTACTACTACTACTACTGTTTTTATTACTGCATTTTTTTTTGTTCTATCTTCACCTGTACCTGTCCAGGCCTGGTTGTGGAAAATACTGTGGTAAATACAGAGAAATAGAAGGCAAGGCTTCTTCAAAAATCTAGTCTTGTCTAGGTGTATGGAAAACCACAGAAATTTTGTAAATGGGAACTGGTTAAGGGAGGAGATAGGTCAGAGACAAGACAAGGATGAGCAAGTATCACTGATCAAAGTTTTTCATTTTCTGGTTCTTTGAGATGCTGGTAACCAGGTAGTCTGATAGGTCCTGCAGATCCTGACCTTTCTTTGTAAGAGGAAATTTTGATGACTTATCCTCACTGAAGACTGACTTTTTCCCTCTTCTTCAACATAGATTTCTTTGAAAAGCCTATAGAGATATGCATCTTTCTAAGAGCAGAAATTCATGTTTGAGGAAATTTTTATACAAAATATAGAGAACACATTTCTGTTTGTTCATCAAAAATAATATAGGAAATTGAGGTTTATCTTGACAGAGTTTGCCTGCATGCAGAGCTCAGTATGAATCAGGGATGGTTGTCTTTTGAAACCTCATGCACCAACCTGGTCTTGGTGGTTGTCTTATGTGCTGCAGCTTTTCATGGAGTGTTTTCAAATTGTTTTTTGTTTTCAAATCACTGCTTTGATGTGCGTTTGAGTCACATAAAACTTAATTTTCCAGTTTTGTAACCAAGTAAACTGAGGCACAAATCTAGTAACAGGCAGCCTGTGGCTAGGCAGGGACACCTGGGTCAAACAACCCAGTTGTGCTTTTCCATTCAGCAGTGTCCCAGGCCTCTGCAGGGGGGTCCACACCTTGTGCCACAAAACACTTCTTCCCTCTCTGCTGAAGGCCTGGGGATAAAACAGCAGCAGCCACAATTGTAATAGGTGCCCAGGGAGATCTGGGATGCACACGCTCCTGAACTGTGGAGGATGAGGTGGGATTTGGGAAGTCATGCTACCTAATGTTAGTCATTAAGGTTCTGGTCTTTGTCATAATTGGGGGAGATGCCACTCCGTCACCCATGCAGAAAGCTCAGATGCACCTCAGAGAACCTTGAGACAGGGATCTAAGTCATGGAGTAAATGTGTGAGTAACCCTCCTACTCACAGGGTGACAGCTGAGAACAGAGGCAAATGCAGAGGACTTCTTGCTCTGCTCCCAGTACCATGCTCGCACTGCTAACCATGCTAAACAGGCTAATCATGCATGCATGTTAGGCTGGGGATATAAAAACAGAATTGGTGAGTGTAGGTTAGCTGTTTAAACTCTCAAGGGAAACAGGAATATGTAGTCATATCTTTCTCATAGTTCTATCTTCGTATTGATTTATAATGATAAGAGGTGCCACTTTAGTTCTAATAATGTCTACTTTTCTTTCTTTTTTTTTGCTATTACATATTTCTATGGCAGCTTTTCCATGTGATATATTTTGGGTCACACATTAATTTACACCAGCCTCTCTTCTGCAGAAAAGTTCATGAACTAAATGAAAACGAATGGGGAGGGGGATGTCTAGCAGAGCCCAGGCTTTTGTTTCATGTTTTGGATGTATTTTCTTTTTAAAATAAAATTGTTGATATGCATTTGCTTTTATTTTTCTAGCCTTCTTCTTGCTGATGACCGGGTTCCTGTTTGATCCTGTTTACAAGCTTCCGAAGATTGAAAATAACCCCAACTCCTCTGCATTGGGTAGGAAAACAAAACCATATAAAGACATACGGCAATTACTCGGGAGGGCTAAGCAATATGGAAGAGTGTGGTATGAAGGAAGAGCTTGTGGAGAAAAAGGAGAAGGTTACTAGGTTACCACAATAGTGGCACACAGTTTTTCTCACCCACTCTTTTGGACCGGGGAGGAGGGGGAGGAGTGGGCATATAAGCAAGTAAATAAGGGTATTCTCCACCATGTGTATTCCCAGTATAAATGTTTTAAGTTTATCGATACTTTCTGTTACTCATTCAAGCTGCTTTTCAGTTCTATTTCAATCTATTCAAAACCCCCAAAAAAGATAACTTTAAAAGATTTTGGGGTTTGGCTTTTTTTTCCCTTTAAAATTTACTGGCAAGATAAAGATTTTTCCCTAAATGACTATAAACTTGTGGATATATGTGTAATATTTTAGTAGTATTGATGTGTAAGTATATATATATCCCAACTACTAAATTTTTACAAATACTTTATAAAATGACATTTGTTGCAGTTAGGGAGTAGATGGGGAACAATCTGGTTAAGTGTTGTTGTTGGCCTGAAAGGAGACTCAGATACAGGTAATCCTACAGTTAATGTGTCTGCTCATTCTAGTCTTTGTGCTTAACTCGACTGCCATGAATAGTAAACATTTGTAGAATTAAAGCTTCAAAGACAAGCACCTCCTTTTGGTAGCATGGCTTTTATCTTGTTATTGTGAACTGTAGGAACTAGAGTTGAATATGTTAAATGCTACCGGGTGTGTTGTGTTTGTCCTAGGGTTAGGCTTCACCTAGCTTCACCAGGTTGCTATCGTAGTTATGTCTTCTGATATAGTTAGTGCCTTTGCAAGGGGAGTGGCAGTTACTACCACATCAGGATTAGAAATGCAGCCACAGTGACAGGTAACATCATGTCTAGTTTTCATGGGTGGAATTGGGGAAGAGGTGTGGAGGAGAACCAGATTCATGGGTGGAATTGGGGAAGAGAACCAGAGCCCGTGTAACTGAGGACTTAGGACCAACTCTCAGATGAAACTCTGGGACAGTCTTTCGCAATTTCGGTATGATTTTGTCCACATGCAGAGGGCTGTTCTGCTGTCCTTGTTGGGAGAAAATTTTTAGTTAAGGTTGAATGCAGGATTATATGATTGACTGATAATATTCTGGTGTAAATCACTGCTTTTCTGATTTGTAGTGAGGCCTTAGACACACATATGAGATGATAGTCTAAGTCATGGTATTTTAAAATGTTTGATTCAGATATGAAAAAGTTTTATGATTCACTTTTCTCTTTCTAACTGCCAGAAGTCAGTTGTGACATTCTTGTATTTTTTACCTCTTCTAAGTAAGCTTATCAAAGAAGAAATCACTAATTTACCAGCCAGTGCTTAAAAATCGAGGAAGTGAAACTTCTGCTGTAGAGAAAAAAATAAATCCTTTGCTGAGTTGCTGAATAATCTTTAAATAATAAAAGCTTACTATGCACTGGGCAACTGATTTTTTTTTCTTTAATTATTATTATTTTTTCAAGGCTTTCATTCTGAGAGGGGTCATTAGCCTTTGAGAATTGAGCCACTTTGTTGACAAATCTGTCCTCTAAGTTGAACAGCATTAATTAGGACTTTATGCTGCAGATTCTTACTTTTTAATGTGGGTGGTGGTATCAACAAAAATGTCTAATGAATTTGACTGAAGATGATTTTAAAAGGTCTGCCACCTGTAGATAAAAATGTGCATTACTACACATGGTAATTACCAAGACTGAAGGCCATGACATGATCCATTGACCCTTTGAAATCAGAACACTTACTGTAAAGAAAAAAAGGCACCAATTTCTCCATCTGTGTTAATATAGGACATGTCTGTATATTCAACTATATCAATACACTGTAATGTATCTAGGGGTAAAAAAGGTACTTTGGATTATGTTAGACCCAAGTTTCCTGTCTTTACAGGCTTGTAAAGCTCTTGCTATTTTTGTATGTGTTGAGGGATCTTTTTCTGATCTAATGAAATAGATTGCTAAAAATATTTAGGTGTCTGAGACAGCAGCAAAACATCTCTGAGCCACCCTACAAAAATAAACTAGTTTTGTGTGTGCAGGATGAAAAAGAGAGTGTACAGAAACAGATTTCAGCTTCAGGCTTTCTATAGGGTCATTTGCAATAAGGGCGTGGAGCAATAACCCAGCACTATCATTGTAAAAATTATGAAAAGTATTTTGATGGTCCTTTTTAAAGTCAGTTCACTAAACAGGGGCCAAAGCAAAAGTCTGAAAGGCAACTTGTAGTTTGCCATTAATAACCTCAGCCCCTTGCTGCTATTTGCAGTTGAGAACAAATAATACTGCATACAGTAATCGTGAGAAAAACTAAAGGGAAATAAAGGATGCGAATGAAAGATTTTCTGTTTTCATATTAGTACTTGGAACACCAAGCAAGCAAAGAAGCAGCAATTTTAGCTAAGCTAATGTAATAGAAGACCATTGCACCCAAACTGTCTCAGCAGAACTTCCTGCATAATTAGATTGTAAATCTTCTCAACTGAGGAAGTTTTGCCCAGGGTCAGATTGTCTAAGTAATAATCCATTCTACATAAATTAGAAGATTTGAACTGCTGGGATACATTATTACATTAGTTTTGGTTTTTATTCCTAATATAACTAAGGAGAACAAATGCAACAATTCTTTTTCTTTTCTTCTTTTTAATTATGTTATGTCTCTTTAGCTTTCGATTACCTCAGAAGGCCTTTCCTGTAGGTTTTGGGATTTTTCCCAATCAATGATGATGAAGTTGTCATCTAGGCAAATTAATACATTTTTAATATACTTTAGAAAGTGATACCACACAATCTTTTGGCCACCGGATTCTGTGATATCACTTCCTCAGTGAAGCATTTAGTCAGAGATGCTGCTGCTCTTTTTGTGCTATAGTTTTTGTGTTGCTGAAGTTTTACCTCTCACTATGACCCCCTTGTTCTCCAAAGAATAGAATTGCCATCTTCAGGGTAAGAATTAATGGATGAAAATTTACTAATAACCAGTTTGCAGCAAGCAGGCTTCTAAGTTTTTAATTCAGTTATTTTCTTTGTGAAAAAGAAGATTGTGGGTACTTGGCATGCATATACAGCTATATTTAAAAGTGATGGGTAAACCCTGAAGTTGTTATTTGGGCAAAAATTGCAATTGAAATTTCAGCATTTATCTGCTCAGAGGAAGCAAAGTTTGCAGTGTAGCACAGATTAATTTGTATGGACTTGTCAGTGATTTTTTGGTTTTGTTTTTTTTTTTTGTTTGTTTGTTTGTTTAGTTTTGTTCTACGTTTGACTTTCACTATGAGATGGAGGAGTGGCCAACTTTTCAGGAGAGTCTTTTGGACTTACAGCTTTTGAACTGAACTCTCAGGATGTCTGTGTATACTCCTCCAATACCAAAAAAACAGAGAGAGGGGATGTGGAGGGCTTGTGGAAGTACTCAAGATGCTGTGGGCTCCCAGTTCTTGAGGCTACTTTGGGCATGTGCCAACTCCAGGGTCTCCTTTAGATGCACATGTTGGAAATCTAGACCTGTACAGCAGTCATAACTGGTGGTAGGATTGCAAAATCAGACTTGATCTAGATCTGTGGTGGGTCATCTTGTTGTTGTATGTGCAAGCATTGAGAAAAATGTAATATGAGGAAAAGGTTGACTTCTATTGATAATGAAGTTTTTAAGTTTTTGTCTGTTTGTGCTGAAAATTCATACGTTACATCACTGTAATTTCTTTTTTGAAAGAGGGGGAGGAAGCTGTGTGGGATAGAGGAGGTACTGAATTCCATATTTCCCATCTAATTCCCATATTCAAGGGTAGAAAAATTTTAAAGATGGAATAGATAATTCTGTGTTTTTAAATACAGGTGTATTTTGATTACCTGATGCTGGTTCTGTGGTGCCTGGTGAGTCTGTGGTCAGCCTACTCTGCAGAGCACTGGCAACTGAAGGCAAAGCATAAATTTTGGTGGAAACAGCAAGTGCTCTCAAAGGTCCTTGAAACAGGGGTACTCCCAGACTCAGGGGTGTGTGGCCACCCTTCTCTCAACTGCTGCACAAGGAACAGACTTTAATATACTTTTTTATTTTTCTCTGTTGCTGTGAGACACCAGTGGATGTGAAAAAGGATTAATACTTTAGAAGACATGGGGAAAAAAAATGAAGATCTGTGAAAGCTCTTTGAAACTGGTATTTTGGGGAAACACCAAAGCATTCAGGTGTCCTTGGAAACATATAAGAGCATTGGGAGTCAGGAGATAAAACATTATTTCTTACTTCCACTTAAAATCCAAACTTGATCTCATTACTGCTATTGGAATACTCATAAAACTATTTGTAAGTAATTAAAGTTTTCATTATTAACTTTTAACAGCAAGTAGGTGTGTCTTTTCTCAGGAACATCAGATATAAAGAAAATCAGAAATCAGACCTCAAGACTACTTCTGAGGCAGAAATAATCCAACTATTATTTCTGGTGTAAAAGGTTTGTGAATAGCATCATTTGCCTAGAAGCTGTTTTCCAACCTAATAACTCCTGGAATAATAACCTAAAACTGTTTCCTAGAGGATTAAGGCCCATATAACTATTAGGAAGTATAAGTTTTTGAAAAAGCTTCTTTCTGATTGGTGGAGAGGTGAGTTCTGATTTAAGTTAAGTCTGCTTGTTTAGGAGAATCAGTTTCAATCTCTCTGAAGTCAGAACTGTTGAAGTAACCCTCTGGAGAAGGATTGTCTGAGCATTTTTTCTGTATATGTATAATATATATCTGTTTATATAGATAATAGTTATTGCTGTAATGACCTCAAAGATGGTCATTTAGCTGGGTTTTTAATCCATTTGGGAGGGGTTTTTTAATCTTCTGGTTTAGTGTGCCTTGGGCAAAACCCATTCAAAATAAACTGAGATTGCAGCTGAACACTTAGCTTGTTGGTTAATCATCACTTGAACACTTTATTGAAGAGACTGTGGATCAGAGAATTTATTATCTGTAATGATATTGGTGTGTTTTTAAGGTAGTGCACATGTTGTATGCGCTTTACTCTTGTTAATTGCTTCTTTAGCTAGTGTGATCTGTAAAGGGGAGGGAGGAGAAAACTTGGACTCAGGATGACTCCGGAGTATCCACTGTACAGGGGTCAGGCATTAAGAGTTAGAGGAATGCATGGATTTGCAGCTGAATCTGTTTGATAAAGAGCTGCTCCCTAGTTGCACTTTAAAATTAGCGAAACTTCCCAGCTGTGCATCAGAATACTGGTGACAGAAGTTCACTGCAGAATGCATGTGAATTCACACTGAAATGGCTGTTAACCACCTATTGCTTTTCACCTTCTTGAAATAACTGGAGCTAATGCCCTAGCTCCTGGCCAAATTCCAGAAATGTCTCAGCAGATCACACCGAAGACTTGAAATCATCAGTGAGTTCAGCCAGCTTTATGCTAGGGTGCCTTCATTGCCAGCAATCAGGATTGGTTTACATCTGTCCCAAGAGCATACTCATGTAAGGAGGTAAAATAAACATCTGGCGATAGCAAAGTAAAATAAAATTATTTGTTTTATTTACCTGAGGAGCTAGTATCACTGGCCATTCAGAAATCTGTAATAATATTCATGTAGTGTATTAAATCTGACCTTTAGATAAGTTTGGCCTTGTGTGCAATTTAAAGGTATTTTAGCAGACCTTCTCAATAATAAAGTAACAATAAGATTTGACTGTCAACTGAGTTGCTGTTATAAAAGACAGAGTCAATTTTGTGGGACACTGAGATACATCTTTAAAAAATGCAGAAGGGATTTAACTAGTGATGGTACTTAACATGCAGCTGAACTGGGCCCTGTTTTAAAAAAATCATTCTAATTTTTGCATTGGTTGACTATAGCCACAATAGAGAAAGGCGAAGAAGTATTTGCTGATTAGATCTATGGCCAAATTCTTATTTCTGATGCAGGATGCACAGTGCCAAAAATCTGATGCATATGCTTATGAAAGATTTTTCTGGTTCTATATGTGCTATAAATACATTCCACATGGCTTTATACAAAGCACTCTGTTATTTCAGTAAGTCACAAGCTACTAAACCAGATCCAAAGAAGGTGAAGCTCTGAATAAAGTTCTTTAACATTTTATGACTTTGAAACCGTCTTTTAGAGTATATTTGCTTCATTAATTTGTGGCTTTGATCTCAGTTGGGCAAGCATTGAAAAGATAGGCAAAATTTAATGGGGAGGAAAAAAAAAAGTCTTTTCACAAAGTTACAAAGTTCTCTTGTTGCAGTTAAGCTAGCTGACTGAAGAAAGTTCCTTTTCATTTTCAGTATTCTTGGTTTTGATTTTAAACCAGGAATATACAGTTTTATTTAAAATAAATCATTTAAGGAATAGTGTTGCTGAAGATGTTATTTGACATGACCAGGTTTGGTGAAACTGTTTGCCTAGTATGAATACAAGTCTTTCCTGGGATTTTAGAGGAAAAGGTCTGTGCTCCCTCTATTCACAGCTGGGGGACTGAGGGTGTAATTGTGGAGTATGATCTTCCCAAGCCCCCAGGCAGATCTGTCTGGTGACCTGGTAGTTTCTTGGTATGTCCCTAAGCAGCAGTAAAATGAAGTCTGGCTACTACCTAGCTGGTTTCCCTTTTTTGTATAAGAACTTTGAATTCCAGCTTATTAAAAAGGTGAGAAGAGAGAGTGGATTAGCTGCAGAGGTAAACCAGAGCGTTTGGTAAACCTAGGCAGTAAACTAAAAGTAGAATTGCAGAGATTTTCCCTGTTGCAGCAACAGGTTGCTCTAGTTCCTCCCCCTTTATTTATTTATTTAAATCACCATTATATCATCAAACACAGGAGTAAAATGAAATTAAAAGAGTGAGCACTTTCCCATCCTCCTCCCTCGCCCCCAGCAGCAGCTTGATATTTCCAATGAAAACTGCAGTTTTGATCTCAAGATTGATGATACAAATACAGTAGCATCCTGTTCGGTTGCTTTGTCCCTTGCTCATAGACTCACAATTATGCCTCTTATTGTACATTTTCCATGTATGTGAGCTTTTATGCTTTCTAGCATTGCAACTCTGGGAGAGTAAACAGAGTCCATTCCCTGCCATGCATTATCTGTGCATCTGCCAAGTCAATGCCAAGCGTAAAGCAGATTGCGGTCATCGCTTATACCTGTGTAACAGTGGTGGAGATTACTGGATTTGGGAAGTGAGAATTTCAGGACAGCTGTGGTGCAGAACGTAGTCATGGGAGGCATACTGTGGTGGAGTTGCGGGGGAGGCGGGGGACACACACACAACACAGCTAGCATGGAGGCAGTGACAGCGAAGCTTGGCTTTGGGATCTCATCCCTTTCCTCAGGTAAGGCAGGGAGTGAACGTCGAAGGATACTGACATCCCGCAGCTGCTTTTTGGTGAGCCTCCATAAACTTAGATGAAAGAGGTAAAATGTGAAGATGATAATTTTACGAACAGTCCATTGTTTTGTGCCTTCCTCTTCAGAGTCGGACACGAGATAGTTCTTGACTGACAGCTGGGGAGTGCGGAGTCCCCACCCTTGGAAAATTAGGCCTCCTCGCAGCATCTCAAGTGGGGTGCCCCACGCTGAAGCCTCCCCAGCTGCTCTTAAGTCATTGGATAGGAGCCCTCATAAGGAGAAGGGAAACAGGGGTCCAGCAACTGGAAGTTGTGAGACGGGAGAGCCAACGGCTTCCAATTTCTACACCTTTGAAAGGGTTAATGCCGAGGTGCGCTATTGTATTAATGATGGTTGTTTCTTTGCAGAGCCCACTGGGCTCTTTCAGGGGCCTCTCAAAACAATGAGTGCAGTGAGGCTGTTCTGTCTAATTACTCCAAGACAGGGATGCTAAAGAGGAATTAATGACAGTTGACAAGTGCAATTAATAATTATAGCAAAGCTGGGAGTCATGCAGCAGGCAGATGACAATAACAGGGTAACTGTACATGACAGCTTTCATCCGTTCCCCCCACCACCCCGCCTGCTTCTTCTTTCTTTTACCCTTTAATGTGAGCTGCCGCATGCAGCCGGGCCGCACCGTGTGCGGACAAGGAATGAGAAGGTGCTGAGATCTAGTCATTTAGGTTTGTCAAATTTCTAACCTACTCACCCACACCCCTGCTTTGGTCTCTCCCTCCTAAAAAACTAAAATAAACAAACAAACAAACAAAAAAATTACCAACAGCATCAACTTAGCGGCACAGGCTTCTGTTAGCTTTCACGGTCAGGTGTTGACAAGACTACTTAAAATTCATGTTGGGAGATTGGAAGGAGAAGGGGACAGGGAAAGGCAGCAGCAAGCTGGAGTTGAAGTGGGATTTCCATATCAAAGGCCAGGCCTTTGGCTCTGAATGGTAATTAAAGTACCCAGATTTCATCTCCTTGGTCAGCTCATGAAAAGGAAAAAAAAATTAGAGAGAGGATTTTTTCACTCCCTTTAGACTACAGTACAGCAAGCAGTAAATTAAATGAAAGTTGAGCTAAAAGGTGCCTAACGCTTCAATCTTTTGCATCTAATAGAATCTATGATGTTTTTAAAGCATTTATTCAGTTCACATCTTCATCTTGCTGTGATTATAAAGGATATCATGTCTGCTTACATTTATTGGGCACACATCTTGGCCTTCCCAGGGTTGTAAAAGGATTTCACTTTGCATTATGTTGCTGTTGTGTTACGGCCTTTTGGTTTAAAAAAAAAAAAAAAAAGGGAGGAGAGAGAGTGTGAAAAGGAATAAAAAAGGCACATTTCTGTGTAATTTCTAGGTGGTCATTGTAGGAACCACTAACAGTGAGAACCAAATAAATGCAAATTTAATGAGGCATGGGGAACTAGTAATGAGATACAACAGCCTCTCACCTTAAGGTTGCTGGTTCAAACCTAGACCATGGCACTACTGAAAGTGGCCACAAACCAGCAGTCACATGGCAGTAAATGTGCAATGTTTTGTCACCTTGGTCCAGTTCTTAATGGATACATAGTGATGAAACGAAAGCCCTGTTTACATATGCTGGTAGTTCCTCTCTAGGAACAAGGACTGCATGCTCTCTGGATTTCTTGCCCTTGGTGTGGGGCATGCTCACATCAAAGTTACGCTGTAACGTGCAGCATCTTGCCCCAATCATCTCCTTGGCTGTCTTGGTTCCAGGTCTCCTGTAGACATGCTGTGGTCTCCTGTCTCTGGAGCTATTAGTCTGGCCTTTCAACAGCACTGGGTGAACACCCAAAGCCTGAGAGTTTCACTAGTAGCATTGGTGTCCTGAAGTGCCCTTCAGCTCCTCTCTAGATCTGGTTTGGCTGAGCAGTTTCTCAACACCTTGGGCTCCTGCCTCTGGGTTTGAACCTCAGTAAATCCATGGCTGTACTGTCTTTGGCTAAATGCCCTGAGGGAAAAAGCAGTTTAGCTCTTTTCAATTCTGCTTCATAGCTACTGAAGACTGAGGCCTTAAGTTTCAGAGTTGCACGTGTGTAATCAAAGGTGACCCCACTGGGTCTCACTTGGGGGGCTGGGTCAGAACCTGCTACACGTCACTGAAGGTATCTCTCCAGACCCCACTGGATGCTGGCTTAGTTCCCTGAGCTGCAATCCTGAAGTCTAGATGTCTTGGTGATTTTTCCTATAGTTACATGTCTGCTATAGCAAATGTAGGCCTTCTGACATAACTGTTTTAGTATGAGACATTATAGAAGTGGGCAGTGCTGGTGGTGTCCTGTTTGTATTAGTACAGCTGCTGTGATGGAAGGCATAAGCACAACTCCTTGAAACAAAACATGGAATCATTCAGATCAAAATTTTAAAAGGAAAAGAAGGGGGAAAAAGACAAGTTATTGCTTCTGTAGCAAATAGCAAAAACTTAGAAGTGAGCCAAACTAAATGTTCACTGAACACAAAACCACCCTGAACTACAGAGGTTTGAAAATCTAGACTTGTATTCTAAATGCTGAGGTTATTTATCTTCCTTCCTTTTTTTTCTTTCTTTCTTTCACTTCCTTTCTTGTTCTTTTTTCCTCCTCTCTTCCTCTCTAAGGCACACTTTCCTTCCCCCCCTCCCGTCCCCCAGCCCAAATGCATCATTTTCTGCTATTGTGTTTAAAAAAACTCTGCTGCAGGGGCTCTGAAATGAATAAAAATGTAATCCTCAATGTGCCCATTGTGCGCTCTCATTTGTTTTTGCTGTATCGATTTATCAGCGGAGGGAAATTACTCGCTGGAAGAGAGGATGCCAGTCAGAATGACATTTATTTCATAGTACAAGGAGGCTCTCCAGCGTGTTTCCATGTAACCCAGATATTGGAGCTGTAAAAGGGCTTGTAACAAGGTTTAGTGCTATGATTAGATCGTGTGGAGCACCTTGCTCTCATAACAACAGGGACTTGGCTGGAGCCAAGGCCTCAGGTTATGGTCAACTTCTTTTTCAATTCCTTTTTTCTTAACACAGAGTATTTGGCCTGCACTCCAAAATATTCCTCTGTTCAAAACTCAACCATGCAAACTTGTGAAATAATAAGGGTCTTGAGCTTTCCTGTCACTGAGTTAAAAAGATAAAAAAGATAAAATATTTCCTTGTTAATCTTTTTAGCTTTGTATTTCCTTCTGTTTCTAGTGAAATAACTCCATGATGTTAATTCACCAAAGCAAATCTTTTCCTCCAGTGATTGTAAGCTACACTTGCTCAAGGTGAACAAATACCTGTAAAAATGAAGCATATTCTTTACTTACAACCTGTAATAGGTATATACATGTTGCAAATAAAGGTGAGATTCAGGAGGTTGAATCCTGGCCCTGGGTTTAGAGTTTGGCTGCTGTTGCTGGGTGATTTGGTGATAGTACTGACTTGTGTCCGGTGTCTGTCGAGCTCAGCAGCCCCTTTCCAAAAGTGTCCAAGGTCAGGTGGTTCAAAGGAAGATCCCCAAACCCCAGAATGTGTCTTCCTCCATGGGACTCCTCTTTAGCAGATGGATGTTGGCATATTGTCTGCAACATTTTATGCACCTTTGGAAATGTCCTGTTAGGAGGTATTCTTAAAACTCTTGACGTATTTATGGCTATTTAAGAACCTGCATCTGGAAATAACCTTCGAGATTGTCAAGCTCTTCCTCCTAGCATGAATATTGATAGCATATAATCTTAATTAATTTCCTGTGATTTTTATTTATTGCCATAGATATGAAGTTGATGCTAGCTTCTGTACATCTATAGTTATCCCTCTTTGATTTACCTGATCATGAGCTTCTGTGGCATTGTATAGCAGGGAGCTTGGGGGGTGAAACCTGCCCCATAAGGTGAGAACTGCTCCTGCCCTATGGAGGAGCACAAGTGCTGTTAGTGAACCTACCACTCCTGACCATTGCAGGAATGTGGGGAAATAGGCAGTAGGAGGTATGGGAAGTTATGTCTGTGTTGAAGATTGCTTGATGCTTTCCATCCTAAAACTCTCTTTTCAGCTGTTTATATCCTTGCCAAATGATTTCAGCTTTGGCTGATATTTTCCATTTTGGGTGTTTGCCTCAGACATTTAAAAAAAAAAAAATAAAAGAGTTTTTCAGCCAAAATGGCTCAGCTGTCCCCAAGCTGAGAGAAAAAAATAAGTTGTTTTGCTTTTATTAAAAATATTCTTCCTACCGTCTCGATGGAAATCTCAGCTCCCAAGTTACAAGCCTCTGAAATGCTAAATTCCTTGTATCCAGTAGTAAGTTTCTTGAGTGATAAAATTAACCAGGTTTTAACTAGCTGGTGGAATTCTTTGCTAGACTGTGATCCCACTGGCTCACGATGCCTTTCTCTCTGGACTGGTGGCTAGGGAGTAATGGTTAGGGTAAATTTAGCTAGGACTCGTTAGCCCATGTGCTTAGTTCACTCTTTCTGTTTTATACAGAGTAATGCTGTTGCTGCAACCGTATCCAGCTGACCTGTAGCTCAGGCTACATTTGAGCCGCAGAGGTAGCTGAGGGTCTTGCTAGGTAAACTTGACCTAAACTGAACTGTTCCTTTCTAGTCTAGAGGAGATGTGTTATTTTCCTCCTAAAGTTCAGGTCAGAAATACAGAGAGAACAAAAGGGAAAGAGTAGTACTGAACTGTGGAAGAGAAATAAAATTAAGTGCCTGGCAGAAGCAGAGGGCAACACTATTGCTTTTGGTAAAGTTGGGAGCATGCATACAAATAGGTCTAATGGAACTTGTCACAGCAGCAGGAGTGTGGCTCTTCCCTGCGGTGATGGGCACTTGTTATTTGCTTGAGACATCCCCTTCTGTAGGCAAGCATTGAACCTTTCAGGAGAGAATAAATTATAGATTTCCTTCTGCCTTACTGAGGTAGCAAATGGCTGGTACAAGGAAATAGGAATGTTCATTTGGAGACTATGAAATGGAGTCTGTGAATATGTGGACCTGAGGAAAGGAGGTCTTGGCACACCAAAGACTAAGGAAGATGGGAGGTGGGTTGAAGTAGCCAGAAAATAATTTGGGCAGCTATGATGGCCTACATTCTTGAAGCCTCGTATGGTTTAGGAATTATCTGTTTTATCAATACATTGGATGATGGGAAGGTTAATTGATTTTTTTTTTAATTTTATTTTCCCCCTGCCCCACTCTTTTTCAGCATACCCAAGCAGCTGTATTTAGAATGAAATATGGATTCTGATAACAAGAAGATAAATGGAAAAAAACTAAGTTTAAATGGTGTTGTTATCTTAAAATAAATGCTTCAGTAACATACAGGCTAAAGCTATTTAAGCATATGGAAATGTATGTAAAATCAATATACTACTATGTCATTTTTTGCGTCAGAATCAGCGTGTGTCTGTGCTGACAAAATGGCATGTATTACCTTTCCCCATCTGTTCAAAGCACATTTACTAGTGCCTTGAAAAGCTTTTGCAAGTCATGACATAAATACACAACTGGATGGTACAGTATAGATAGAGCAGCAGTTTAGTGAAGCCTCCTTTAAAGGGAAATCATTTTAATCTTTTTCAGGCAAGAAATTAATTTTCAACCAAAAAAAAAAATGGTTTTAGTATAAAAAGTGTAGTAGCATTTACCAGTCATATCCATGTTAAACATTTCTCCCCACCACTATATCAGAAAATAGCTTCCAACGTGGATAAAATCCAAAATCAATTAGTTCAGTTTAAGTTATTTCAAATTTCATTGTTAGTTTTTAAAGAACATCTTCCAGATTGTCTCTAAACTTTGCATGAAAATTAATTTATTTAGAAGTTTCTTCCCACTTGCATATTCCAGGCTAGAAGAGCTGAGGATTTGCAGAGATCACCAGTAAAAATAGTACCATTAATTCCCATACAGTAGTACCCGAGTAGTTCGTCAAATGTCACTTTCTTTGTAATTGTTGGCTTTTTATTGGTTTTTCAGCAAGAGTTTCTCATACTACGATACGTAGCAAAACCACACTACTCTCACCTGATGAGTGTAGATGTCCATCCACATGACTTTATTGATGATTTTGCATTTAAATTTTCTTCTATGAAGTGTCTTTTTCTTATAGATATGCAGAAAGCTGAGAGGTAGCTCACTGTCCGTATACTATCCTAAAACAGGACTCTCCTTACATGCCCCAGGTGACTGCCATTTCTGGGGCAGAGTAGCCTCTATCTTTTAGGCAACCTGGAGGCCACACAAGTTTGAGCTTCTTGTCTATGGTTTCCTCTTTATCTGTGTAACCTGGTTATAATTCCATCCATTGACTCACAGTTTTCCTTTAATAAAGCCCCTGGTAGGTATCAATGTACAACAACTGGTGGTACGCTATCATCATGTCCGTCTACATAATCAGAAGGAACTGTAGATAGGCAGAAGTGAATGCCTGAAGTGAGAGCTGGTCAGAGAGTTTAAAACGACCATATGTTTGTGCATGGGTGGGTTGGTTGGTTGATAGGCTGCAAGGCTGTAGAAGTTTTGTGGAGCAAAAGCCCCAGGTACTGGATAGATAAATACTTGTGGCATAACTGTTCCTGTTTCTGTGGTATCTGGTGAAGAACTAGGAGAAAATGATGGAAGCATGAACAAGTCATTTTGTAAAGTTTCTCTTTAAAATCACAATGCAGTTTGAGAGCCTTCAAACTGTTAAGAGAGTTGGGGCTAATGGGAATCAGAGGAGTGTGCATCTAATCCAGTTCCTCCTACAGCCTTAGAATAGACCTTGCTAATTTTCTGCATGAAAACAAATGAAAAGTTTTATACAGGTGCAGCTTGATAGTAAGTATTATTGTGACTTTTATCTTCTTAGTCTTTGCTTATTATAATGTTATATTTGGAAAGTATTTGAAACAAGTCAAAAGCAATGGAAAGACCTTCCTCCTTCCTTTTGAAGCAAAATTAGAACCATTAGTTGGAAAATCTCGCACTGTGACGTTTGTTCATCTCTTCACCGGCAAGTGTGAACAGCAGATTAGACACTTCCAAGGGCTCATTCACTCTGAGGTTTTGCAGGTGATTTCAGTTTAATGCAACCAGATAATTATAGCCCTGGGGCTTGGCTAGGTTATAAAGCTGCTAATCCAGACAATATTATCCGATCACATGTTGTGCTTATATGAGAGACCTCTGCCTTTAATAGTCACTCCCCGTGCTTGTAAGTGTTTTGGTTTGGGTGGGGTTTTTTTGGTGTGGGTTTTTGTTTGTTTGTTTGTTTGTTTGTTTTTTAGTTTCAGCAGCCCTATAAAAATGAGACACGGGCTAAGATTAAGCTCCTCAACAAGTCACTAGAGTTATGCAGCACTCTATTATATGTATGCCATACATGAAGTACACATACAGCATGTATTGGCTGGTTCATGATGCTAATGTGTATGTTCACCTCCTCATTTAAGAGAGGGTAAGGTGGTGGGCACTGACAACTCTGAAAACTGAAGTCTGTGTTTAGCTCTAGGCCCATGTGTAGCTGAAGCAAATGTACTGCAATGTTTTATAAACAGTATTGTCAAGTAGTCAGAAAACAGATATTTTTGTTTAAAAATATATTTGTATATTTGTCAAAACAGAAACTTTTCATGGCAATATGCTAGTTTGAAAGAAGCTTTTTGGGAGAGAGAAAGAAGGGTGAAATTACATGTCAGCCTGAAATCTGGGCCTAATTTGTCAATGTTGTTTGCTCACCTCTAATGAAATTTCCATTATTTAGTTTCAAGAGGGACGGTTCTTGTAAGTTTGTCATCTGTCTCTTTGAAACGTAAGAGGTTGATACAGGTCATACAAAAACTTGGATGAAATCTCAGGTCTATGGCTGGCTGTGCTAGGAGAAAATAAAGTACACTGTCCTGGTACTGGTACCTTTCTAGCATTTCTTTGGCTTAAGATATAAAGTGAAAGGAGGGGCTGTCTTCTGAACCAGCCAGCAAAAGATACTCTTTAGATTTGGGTGAACTGCTGTGACTAGAATAAATAATTTGAAAACTGGGAGTAGCACTAGTAAGACTTGCATCCTAATGATTTGGCCTGTTACAAATGGAAAGAGATCTCTATACTGCTAATTTTATAAAGTATGATTGCTTCTGATTAGTCCTTTGCACACCGCTCATTTCTCTGTGTGTTGCTCAAACACATAGCCTGGCTGTGCAGGTCCAGATGCTGAGGGATGAGGCAGAGTCCTCAGCTTCTTGGAGGATGTCATCAGGCTGAGGATCATGCCCTTAAGAGTAGGAATGATGAGCTTTTTCATGGAAAAGTTGGTTGTACTCTTCTGTGTTGTATTACTATTGCTAGATATTATATACTTATATATCTAATTTGAACTCTTTATCAACAAATGTTTGTAAGAAACAAACTATCAGAGTAAAAGGAATTCATCAGGATTAATTTATTTATACTTGTCCTGCTTGGGAAAAAGAAAAATACCTGTCAACTAGAGCGGTGCCTCTCACTTGAGCCTGCTCTGGTGCTCGTTTGACCATTCTCTGAGCTGAGTCAACTTGCTGAACTTCAGTCCTTGATCTAGCGTCAGGCTTGTTCTCCCTCTTCCTGCTTCCAGAATAAACTGGAGCATAGAGTGCCTATTCCAAAATAGACTGTACTGAGATGCTGTTGTCTCAAGAAATCATGATGGCAGCAGAGAGTTACTGGCATGTAGGAGAAGTCAAGTCACTTGGCTTTTTTGGACTACTTCCAGGCTTGAACTAACTTCAAGGAAGGAGGAGGTTTATAAAACTAGAGGGATTGTGCAGTAGTACAGTCTTTGGATATCTCTTTTTTGATAAAATTTTAGAGAAGAGGAGAAGAGATACCCAACAATTTCCCCATAACATTTCTGTTAAATATATTTCTTTTAAAAA
This sequence comes from Tyto alba, assembly GCF_018691265.1. Taxonomy (NCBI): domain Eukaryota; kingdom Metazoa; phylum Chordata; class Aves; order Strigiformes; family Tytonidae; genus Tyto; species Tyto alba. Next base: position 11,616,928 of record NW_024881295.1, on the reverse strand, counting down.
TGAATTTGATTTCAGGCAGTTGTTACAAGGTTTGTAGTGTTCACTGTGATACAGTCTGGCTCTGGTTTTGCAAAGGCTTGGCAAGTTCACGTTTATGCATCTGAATCGTCCTAACTTCAGCAAGACTATTGACATGTGCAGAGTTACAGGCTTGCTGAAGCCTCTGTAAGAGGCGAGCCTAACAAATGACACAGATTTTACATGGAGGAAGAGTAATGACAAATGTGTAATTAAAAAATCTTCAGGACAGGCGAATTTCTGAGCATGTGCAGTATCCTTTTTGTGAACCTAGGGATCTCAGCTGGTTTTGGTGAAAAACACAGAAAGCAATTAGCTTGCATCTTAGAGGCTAATAATAACTGAACCTTTTGGCATACTTTGTGATGGGATGATTTCCTCTCAGTGATATAAGCCAAATGAATTAATAAAAGAGATTTTTTAAAAATCACTTATTCCGACACAGTCATTTTGCTGTCAGAGGTGCATAAAAGCAAAGAATTTGCAACCTGGACTCTGTTACTTTGCACTTTAGACCTTTTTGTAAGGATTAATCCCACGTATTTGTGCCACATTAAAGCAGTTTTCCCTTTCAAGCTATGACCTTGTGTGTTCTGCTTGGGAGTTGAACAAATTTAATGAACTGCGTCCCCTTTGTTTTCTCTCTTTTTATAAAATTTGAAGAGATTTCCTCCATTTCAAAAGTAAAGGTCCAAACAGATCTGCCTGGATAAACAAGATGAGTGAGATTTGGTTCTAAATTCGGCAGTGGAAGGTGGTGATGGTTGCTCTTGAAATCGATGATGTCTGTTTTCCCCCAAAAGACAACAGTTGTAATCAGGGTTTTACGGCCAGCTGCCTTCTTAATGTGCTCCAGCTCTGACCCAAACTGACCTCCTCGATGCTTCACCAAGTCGTTCAGTCCCTACAATTGTTCTGTCCTTGCGGTCTCTCTGAGCACCACCAGAGATTCAGCAATGCAACGAGAATGGTGAAAATGATGCCTGCATACACAGATATATCACAGTCACCTGCATGGACAGGTCCAGTAGTTTTAATCAAGGGAAACACCAGTTTGTAAATGTCGGCACAGGAACCCTGTTTGAAGAGGAGTAGGGACACCCTGGTAATACTGATCCGGAGTTTAGGCTCAGTTCCTAGCTTTGCCACAAACTTTCCTGGCTGATCAAGGGCAAGACAAATCATGCGTGTATCTTCAGTGGAAAATCTAAATAGCAGCATTACTTAAAAGAAGAGCAGTGAGGATGGGTGTGCTAGGTGGTGATGGGGGCCACATTGAGTCCAAGACACAAATGATACTGATATCCCTGGGGGTGCAGCGTGGGTATCTGGACCTCCTTGGGAGAGGACAATCTAATCACACATGAAAGTTGTGACAGCAGTACTTTCCAAATAGTGATAAGTAGTCCATGGGGGAAGAAGCAAGACCTGCTGGAAGAGAGAAGAGTGAAAGAGCAAAGAGATGCACTCTTAGATATTTTACTTGAATTTAGTTAGGATTGAGTGATATATAGGCAATACTAGAGAATGGTGCCTGTTACATGAAAACTCAACTATCAGGCACTGGAATGAAATGCTTCTGGAAAAGAAGATGTCACTTTTGCCTTTGAAAGGGTAGCTGTCTTTATCTCCTATTTGGATGTGTTACAAAGTCCCCCAATCCCTCTGTTCACCTTCCATCTATTTCCTGTCTCTGGAGTTAGCTAATGTGGGACAGTGCTGAGACAGTAGTAATGGTATCAGAGGACGTTCCCTCACGGTCCCCTCCCCTCATCCTATAGTGAGTCAAGCTTGGTGCCCTGGACTGAATGTCAGGGAAGTTTTCTGTGCTTCTCTCCTGCAGAGCCAAGCATGCTTGATGTGCAGTGGGCTTTTTAACTGTTGTTTTGGTCTTGTTAACTGTAAGCCTAGAGAAGGTTTTGTCTCTTTTGCTGAACCGTAAACACATGCTGATTCTTCTGAACAGCTAGCCTAGAAACTGAATGTTTATGCCTCTTAGTTTTAAAACATATATAATAGTATTTTTTGATTATACCTTTGAAAAAGACTGACACCCCTACCACCATTCTTCTGAGCAACCAGCAAATACTGTAAATGCTTCATCCTCACCTGGGGCTCACATCCAGCCTTAAGACTCCTTAGCCTCTGTTCCTGTTCCCATTCCCTATCAAAAGCAGTGATGTGCAAAATACAGACTGAAACTGTTGCTGCCTAAGGCCGCTGTCTAGGCTGAGAATAAATCCGATCAGCTTGCAGACTCATATTTTTTCAGTGGAGCCTCTGTTTCTTCTGTTTCTTTTCCAGGGCAGACAAAAGCCCAAGCAAATGTTCACAGAGCACCTACCAGGAGAATGCTGCACCCATCGCCATGCTCTCTGAGGTCTGATGGTTTTGTAGGTGGAGCTGTGGAGGCTTAATGCAGGTCTCTCCTTGAACTGTGTGACTTCTCTGTGCCTTTTTTCTCTAGGCTTGCAGTGGGAATGCAATGCTGCTTTGCATCCTGGGGTTTAGGCTTCATGAGTATAGCCATCTGACAAAGCTTTTTGTAGATGAAAGGTAAGATGAAGTTTATCATTTGGTGCCTAAGTCAGTCTCTCAAATATAGGCTTACAATACCAGTTTAGGTGTTTTGGGGTATCCTGTCTGGCATCCAGTTGCCTTTCCAGTAAGGTCCTAGTCTGGCGCTGTGCCCTTGTGTCCGAGGAGTGGGCATAGTTTAGCCATAGCTGGATTTTCAGCTCAGTGAAGCCAGGGGCATTATTTACCTGTGGAGCTGCTGAAGAAGCTAGCTACAGTGCCATTGTGGAACTCTGCTGGCCCAATTAGCCTTGCTGCAAGGCCAGCCTTATTAGCTCCAAGTGAGTGCTTTGGAAATAGTGAACTGTGGCTGGGTACTTCTGCAGAGCAATGGGTTTTGCTGCGGGTCTCCACCCTGAGATCTTCTCCCTTGATCTGAGGGCACTAGAGGAAGCCCGTTAAACCTGGCCCTTCATTTTCTGATGAGCTGTTGGTGCAGTGTTTGCTGTCACTGTGTCCCTATCCTAGTGCCATCCTTTTTCATTTTAGTACCCAGTGGAAGTCTTGCCCACAGTGATCTGCCCTACCTGGAGCTCTTTTAAAGACTAATAATAGCCTGCATGGAAGCAGGTTCATAGAAGTTAGAGATCTGTGTAACCTTTTGCTCATCTCTGCCTGTCTCTTTCAAGCCGCTGCGAAGAGGGAAGATCTCCTCTCCTCCTTCCCCACTGCCCCTCTGCCCCAGCTTCTTCTCCATCCTGCCTGGGAGTAAACAGTAGATGTTACATGTATTAACACCACGCTCTAACACAATGCTCCTGGGCGTGCTCTGTGTGCAAGTCCCTGGCAGCCGTAAATTAATTAAAAGTAGACAGAAACCCTAGAAAAAAAGCAAGTTCCCTTCCCCCTTCCCCCCCGCCCCTCTTTTCCTTTCTTTCTCTGTGGGTAAATAGCTAATTCCTTTGTTCCTTGCTGCACTATTTCATTTCTGCCATCATTGTCCTCATTGTTCTCCGAAACAGGAGGGGTCTGGGCCAGGAGCAGCCAAGGTCTTGGCTAATGACGGGAAGTCTTTAAAGTTTGCGCTGCATTTCATCTTCTCTGTGGGAGTTTTAGGACGCATCCAGTGTTTGATCCCCACCGTGCAACTTTGCTTCTAGTTAATTAACAGATCCCCATTACACTCTCTCATCTGCAAGCACATGGGAGGCCTATCAGGAGGTAATTCAAGGCCAATCTGAGTGATGGCAGAAATTAGAGAAAACGGTTGTTTTAGGGTTCTAACGTTCAGGAATAAAGCTCTATCTTTTCAGAGGTGCCCTGTAAATTTGGGCTTGTTTCACTGTATCATTTAAAGTTTTTAAGTAATCTCCTTTGCTGTCAGGTCTGTTTTGGGGGTTCATTATTTTTAGGAAGTGTAGATGGAAAGGCAGTTTATTTGTTTTGCTTCTGCTTTGCTGTGCTGGCAGCCTGCATGCTGTACGGTTTTGAGGGCCAGTTGAAACGAAACCACAGTGTTATTAGCAAGATGTTTTCACCTTCTTTTCATTCCCAGCTTCCCTGTTCCCACCAAGCCTATTATACAGGTTACAAGTGTCTTATGGCAACTTTTTTAGTATGGAGTAAAACCACCACAGGCCTCCCAGCTGCAGAGCTTTGTCAGACTTTCAGCTAAATACTGCATCTCTCAGGAGTGCAACCTTCTGTCGACTTTGAATGTTTAGAGTTGTCTGATTATTTCCCCCCCCTTCTTTCCTCTTCCCCTCCCTCTTCCCCACCCTATGAGCAATGACCCCCTTTAACTAATGAATTAGGAACTGCTCCTGCAGTTGCAATTCTCAGTTCAGCACTTGGCAATGAGAATCAAACCAGGGCTATTTAGTGCAGCGTTAAATGGCCCACCACATTAGCCCCCTGGCATGCTAAGCTATTAGGTTGTTTTACTGTTGTTAAAGTTACATTTGTTAGGTGGAGTTGCTGCTCCAACAGAAACTTGGTAATGTGGGAAGAGGCAAACAGCCCGGTGTCTTGTGGATGCATTGTGCGGCTACAAGAGACCAAAGTTTCCCCCTCTCTCCATGAGCCTATTAGAGAGGAAGGGGTTTAGCTTTGTTGCGATCAAGCAATCTCGACTGACCGTTATGCTGTGGCAGGGAGTAATCAAATCATTAGTTGTTGCTTACCTGTTCCTCTGTCAGCTCTCAGCTGGGCTGCAGCAGGGTGGTGTACCCTGGCAGGGAGCCTCCAGTACTTCGGGAGCTCCATGTAGTATCAAATTTTGCAGGCCGTGTCCTCAGCACCGTGGGCTACTGCTGGTACACTCACCTGGTCTTCTGGGCTCCTCACTGCATCTTGAGGGAAGAGCAATGCGTGTGGTCATTCCCTGTTGGCAGATGTTGGGCTGACGTGAGGACCTCTGAGCAACTGTGGCTGCACAGCATCCCCCCAGAAGCTCCTCTAGCCTCTGTGCTGCAACACAATACAGTCCAAGAAATGAGTTTTTCTCAGATATACTCCAAAATTCCGTCAGAACAGACTGTCACGGATGAAGGATTCACCATTTTCTGCTACAAGTGAAAAAGGGGTTTTATTTTGATCTTGCCATCAGGGCTGTCTTGAAGATCCTGAGCATGGTTCCTGTAGCTGCAGAGGATGCTTATCACACTGGGAGGTGGGATTCACCCCTGACCATGAAGTTAATGTACAAATGTAGAAAATGAACTAGAAGGTGTATACGCCTTTGGTTCAGTACTGCATGCTTGGCTTTCCAATGTTCATTCTGGGTCTTTGTCTAAAAATAGTATTTTACTTGTCTGCTTATTTAAGGATCCTGCTGTCTTATACTCTGAATGAATATCTATCTAAAATCTTTATGTATATATAAAAATAAAAATTGTGCCATGGGTTAGAACGACATACATAGGAAGAAAAAAATAGGAAGAGCAGCAAAGGGAATGGTTTTGTATTTGAGCCTCAAACACTACTTTGAATCCTGACAGGGTCATCAAAGCCTGATTTCTTTCCCGCTCACTGAAGGTTTTATGGCCAAGAGGTGGAGGAGTGATATCCTTTTGCTTTACTCAGGCATCTATGTTCTATGGAGCCAACTGTAGGTGCAGGAGTTTGCTCAGCTCACCCAAGTGATGACTTCTTTGTTCTTACTTATGTTGCTATGATTTGCACCCCCTCTTTCTGCAGCAGCAATACTTATCCATTGCTGGATACAAAGGTATTACAAAGCACTGACAGATTTTTTGGGGCGGGAGGGGAAATCGATGCACCGATACGAAGTGTCATTGTTTTATTTAAGCGTAATGAAATGGGCAGCACATTCACAGTTAAGGCACCCTGTTGTTGACGTGACTGCGGTAGACAGGGTCCTCAGCTGCTAGGCAGGGATGCTTGGATGTGCCACAGGGTTTCAGAGAGAATCCCCCTGCAAAAGGAAGCGTGTGCCAGTATTGTAGAGTGCTTGTGCCAGCCAGCTTGCAGGGTTGATTTGGCATTTGGCGTATTGGTAGCGGCTGCCAGTGTGTGTGGTGGAAGAGAAGGGAATAGACAAGAAAAACACATAGGGGTTTAAAATAAAAATGTAAAATTATTTGCTTTGTGCCATATGGACTCCAATATTTTGACAAAACTAAGTCCAAAATTAATCATGCCAGGTTAGAGTTTTAGTTCAAAAACATATGCATAACTGTCCCCCTGAGTGGGTATTTGAGTTACCATTTTCATATAGAAAAAACTTAACCTTTTCAGTTTCTTGTTCTCTGCTCCACTACCAATTGCCACACCTGGACTAACTTTTCCTATTGTGTGGAAGTTTAAAATAGTGTTTGATTTTTTTTTTTTTTTTGGGGTAGTTTCTTAGCTAAATGTTAAGGATTTTGTTGATTTGCTTTTTAAAATTTTGTTTGGAGGAATTTATTTTCTTTTTTCTTTTCAAGAAACTAAATAGATTTTAACAAAAGCTGTCTTGTGGCCACACTGGACTGTTTGGTCAAAAAGAAAGGGGGAATAGATGAGAAGATGAGAGAGGAGGAGTAACCAGGACTGCTGGTAATGGTTGGAGAGCCATTATATGAAAAGTGGAAGTCCATCACGGCAATCCTGCTCGTTCTGACTAAAATGTTGTCCCCACTACACCTGTAACATAGGGATTTTCAAATCTGAGATTTAAATTTAGAAATACAGAACGTGGCAAATATGTGGATTTTAATTTATAAAGGAACCTTTCCAAATTTCTACAGTAATATGACCTTTTGCACAATTTAAACCATTGAATTTTTCGCTATAATTTTTTCATCAAGCACCCATCATCTTGTTATACTTGAGCATATTATTCAGGCTTACCCTGTATGAGGTCATTATTGAACAAGCTTGTCTATGCATTGGAGCACAGTACTGTTCTGCAGTAGTTTGTGTTGTGGGCACACTGCTTCACCACTAAAAATGCCATATGGAGTCTAGCTTAATCCACTTCAAAAGCAAAGCTAAACCACACAAAGGCACTCCCGAAAAGGATTGAGTGTGGAGTGGAGCTGTGCTGCATTAGTTCTTCAGGGCTGGTTTGTTATGTACACAAGTCCACAGGGTGACATAAAATCTTGAAAGATCCATTTTTTTAGAGTTCAGGTGTGATTGAATTGAGTATTTTTGTTCATCCCACTATAGAGATATGAGATGGATATGAAATTCAAATATAGATCTCTATCTTTTTAAAGTTTGAAATGTTCAGAGGCAGGATTTTGGCCATCTTTAATTCATGTGGATGTAAGCAATACTATGACTATCTGAAGACAGTAAATATATCCCTATCTGTGATTGATCTCAAGATCAGCCTATCTATTTCAGAAAGCCCCTCCTTTGAGAGCAGGAGGAGGTGGGTGGAAATTTGAAAGAACAAATTTAAGCAACTGGTTTCCTTTCACTTTTAAAACCAAACAGTGAGAGAGGCATGAAAGAGCCCCAGTTTGGATGATAACGAAACACTGCTTTGAAGTTCTAACTAAATTGCATTTCTTGTTCTCTGCTGTCGCCTGTAAAACTCAAAAAAATTGGACAAGCAATGATTAGTATATAATAATGTATGTTCAAATAGCTTATGGTATTATGAAAACAAAAATTCAAAAGGCCAATATACTGCCAGTTAAAATCTATCTAAGGGGCAATAGGGGGGAACCTTCACAAAAACAATATGCTGATTGCATGCAGCTACCCTGCCGAGTCAAATCTTAAATAAATTATACATACATAGCTGTAGTGTAGCTGAGAAATGAAGCAGTTTAAAATGTTCCTGGTTCTGTGCTTTAGGCAAAGCCTGTATCCACTCTGTGCCCTTAATGCATCAGACATTTGGTCTGTTGGTTTGGGTACCCTGCCACAGTAACTGGGCAGTACTGGGTGCTTCAGAGGCCAGTCAAAAATTGCAGCTTTGTGCTAGATCCGATATAGGGAGAAGTGTGGGTGATAAACAATCTTTCTTCATTCTTTGATAAGGAATCCCTTTCTTTCAACTGCACCCCACTCCCCCAATCTTTTCCACCCACTTGTAAGAAATCCTGATGAAGTACTGAAGTGTTGCATATTTGGGTAGAGTTTTTTTCCACAGAAACAAATTTATGCATCCAAAAATTCAGTTTCTAAGCAGCTGAAGTTCTTCAGAAATTTGGGTCAAATCTGATAAGTAATTTCAGCCAAAATAAAGATGAAAATAAAATTATGAACATCAAAATGATTCATTTCAATACATGTGAAACAAAGCATTTTGATTTCTTGGGATTTCCAAGAAGACTCAGTAACTGTAGAGCCTAGTGACAAGGACTGCTCACAGGCACATATGAGATCCATGTTTATATCCTCTTTCTTCCTAAATTGAAGAATGGTCTTGGATGTAGTTTTTCATCTTCTCATATTCCATTCTTAGTCTCTATATATGTACACTCGCACATATACAATCATGGAGGGAGAAATAGAATAATTCTGTGGGTTTGTGAGCAGACTGATCCCTGTGAAAATAGGTAACTGCGGTCCATTCCCTATGCCAAGAAATATGTAGGTACATATGCAGAGCTTCACCTGGAAGGACTGTTAAGTAGATCCTGATGTACCACTGGTTAGGGCAGATATTAATATATGGTGCACACATGGATCCTTGCTCCAAATTATGTTTCATTTTAATTCAGGTCCTCCTGATCCTGGTGAATACTTAAATCCCTAAGTCACAATGGTAAGGAGAGTTTGGCAGCAGCATCTTGTTCACAGGATCTACTTTTAAACTGCTGGCAGCACCTTCTTTTGCTCTGTAAAAGTATACTTAAACCACAGTTATTTGTACAACTCCACTTTCAATAGTGGAAACTAAAGTTTGAACCTGATCAAGCAGAAATAACTCAGGAACATTTAATGAACATTAACAGACTTTGCTCGGGTTTTGTGAGTTTCTTGGGATCAAATCACACTTCCTAAACATCAGCTTTCTAAAACCTACATTGAACAAATAAACAAAATTTTATATACTGCTCAGGAGGTAATGCAGTAATCAATCAAATCACTAACTGTAAACCTTGTACAAGCGGATGTGAGCAAAGCATACTGCTGTTCTAAGTATACTGTCACAAAACTCTTGCTCTTCTACCAACATCCCCTTCCAAAGTTTCAGAGTTAAATCACTGCAAAATCTGGCCCTCAATTTTGACATATTATTGATTGATTGCTTTCTTTTTATCGGTTTTATTTGCTAGATTAGATACTATTTGAACTTATTTTAAAACGTATATTTCAACAATACTTAGGCACAAACAGAGGCTAATGTGTCCAGCTTTCAGATAGCTTATTACCATTCGAATACTCTGTAGATAAATTATATTAAAAGAGAAAAAAAAAAAAAAACCACGTTTCAGCTTCTGACTCATTCTAAATGGAGACTTAGCTCTAAGTAATCAAAATTGCTTTGGTTGTACATAGCAGCATTAAAAGCCTTGTCCACTAATTGAGTGAAGCGGCTCCAGTGAAGCAGCCTTGCCCCCTCATTATGTGATCTTGCAAGTGCTGTTTGTCATCGTCGCTTGCTGGTCTCAATCTAACTGTACTGCTGGTGCAAATTAACAGTAATTCGTTATGACACGCTGTGTCCTTCCAGTGAAACAACAATATGGATCTTGTACCACCCCCACCCTTCTCTCCTTTCCTCCCCACACCTCACATCCTTTTCACACCTCAAGATACCACCCCTGACATAGCCCTCCAACTCCTTCTAACTAACTGCTGTGTCATGGTGTATTGTGGCTTGACTGATGGATAGCACCCCGTGCTCTTCTGCTGACATGTTATAGAGAGACGTGTCAAACAAAAGGCAGTGCTTTCTGGCGGCTCAGGCAGTCTAAGTGCTGATTGAGGACTTGTACTTCAGAGGAAGGCTGAATACATGGGTACAATCATCCACCACCTTCTGCAGCTGAAGAACCCTACTGACAGCATGCTCCAGCAAGCAGGAAAGATCAGTGGGTAACACTTTAAAATCAAAGTTAGCAAATATATGTGAAGGTTTGATGCATGTCTACTATACTTAAACACTATTGGTTAATATTAATTTATTAATTTTTTACTTCCATCCTGACTGCAAGAAATGGCCTTAAGAAAGGAAGCGTTGATGGGGAGCTATGAACTCAAGAAATCCATGCCCTGCTTTTCCCTAGGTTTCTTTGTCACTTTGTGACAGATACTTAGGCTCCCTTTAATAATAATCTCTACTTCACATCTTTTGGTTAGTTGTCCTTTTAAATTACAAACTGTTTTGTGAGGGTTGTCTCTTGCTTTGTGTGTATAGAGAGGTTCCTACAAGGGAGCCCTGATTTCAGCTGGGGCTTCTGTCCTAGATTCTCAGCTGGTGGAAGCTGGCTGAGTGCCACTGAAGTCATTAAGTGTATGTGAAAGGTCTATGGCATATCATCATTATTTGCATTGCTGGAGAGAGAGGGATCTTCAGCTAGTGTGATCTTAGCCCACATCTTAGAAAATCAACATCCAGTTCTCAAAGATATACAGTATTTTCTCACTGTGGTTATTTTCATTTAAAATGAAAATGAACAATCTTTACATGAAAATTGAACATTTTTGTTTTGAAATACCAGCTTTGAAACAAAATATTTATGCCTCCGGTGAGGGAAGTTATTGCAGTTATTTTCTGAAGGTAATGTTTTTTAGATTTTTCATGTAAAAATTAACCTTCTATGATTTCTCAATTTTAAAAAATACTTTGGGGAGGGAGCAAGAAAAAGAGGGAAGTTCAGATCAAGCCTTAGATTTTATCTTTTTTTTTTTTTTTTTTCAGAAAAAAAACCTTAAAAAGAATCCAGAACTGATTAAAATCAAGGTTGTGGCCCCATGTTCATCCTAACTAATGTTAGGCACTTTCTGAGGTCACTAGATTTTGAACATTGTCATCTGAGCCTGCGTTTGTAATCAGCACAGAAAGATGCTTTTCAGCAAAAATGTTTCAAACCCCGTGAGGCCATTACAGACCCGTAGGGCAATTGTCCATCTCTGCCAGAGGGATCCTGGGCTGACTGTGTTCTTAACCTGTGCAGTTGAATTTAAGTTGGGTTAGTTATCAATTGCCAACAGGTCATTGACTCTGGAATGAATTTTTTTTATTGATACTAAAAGGTCCACAAGATGATCTATTATCATTGAAATATAATGTAGACCCATCTACAATGCTATTTATCAGTAACGAGGTTAATACCATTACCCCCACTTCAAAGATGAGAAACCTGAAGTAAGGGAAATGACTTGGCAGAGGTCAGCCAGAAAAGACATGTTTCCATCTGCAGCCCACCCCCCCAGTCTTGCGGTATTTGTTAGAAGAACCAAAGCAAGGTTTTCTCTTACATTAAGTCCTGGAGTCATGTTTTCAGCTAAATTAGTTCTTTCCCCACTGGATTCAAAGCATGAAGATGTGTTTTCTAACAGTTCAAAGCCAAGTAAGTAATCTCCTACAAGAGTTCATGTATAAAATATTACTGTACCTTATCACAGATCGTGTGACTTCGGGGTTTTGAAGTGTGTCTGACGACAACACTTCCAGAATCTACAGCATTCTAAAATATCTTTCATTGTTGCGTGGACTATTTCATGTGCCAGGCTAATGGTAAATATTTTGGAGGCTGTGTCCCTGTGGATATATCATAGAAGAGGAGGAGGTCAGAACTTCTGACCACAGAGATGAAGGGTCGGTTGCCTTCTTCGTGTTCCACACTGTGCCCAACTGGCAGCACCCAACACCAAGTTACCTGGTTTAGTGTAAACTCAGGGATCTCTATGCTACATGGAAACAATTTCTCAGACATACAGCATGTATATATAACTGGTGATAGAGCCAAAATGACTGTTAGAGATGCTTCAGGATCAATACTAGAGGTAAGGATGAATAATCTATCAAATGATTTTGGAAAACAAAATAAATCTTAATTTTGCTGCTTCAGAAGGGTAGAACTGTTGAGATAGTTAACTCTTTGCCAAGCATCTTACCACCTCTCCATTGAAAGCAACAGTGAAAGTCCTAACTGATGTCAGTACTGCCAGATCAGGCTCCAGGTGTTGCAGGGCACTTGCATACTCAATGCAAAGAACTTTGGGTTCTTTGAACTTGGGAAAAATATCTTTAATTTAGATTATATATAATAATTTTTTATTAGAGCTTTAACTTGGTTAAGTATAATCAGGTAGCTATTGTATAATTTAAATGGCCGGTGATTGTTATTTGATAATAATAACTTACATTTATATAGTGCTGTATATCCCAAAGGGATCCCAGAGGACTTTAAAGATTCAACAATAAAATACACAACAAAGTAAACATTAATTACAATTACGCCATTACTAGAAGATATGAGGATATTAAAAATCTGGCAGTCTGTGGCTTGCTTCTGCTCTCATTTGAATTCATTAGCCAAGCTCACCCAGAGTGCAAATGGATTATTAGTGGTTCTGCCATATCTGATTTAAGAAATTTTCCATACAAGTATTGCAGTGAGAGCAGAGGAGGGTAGAAAAGGGTATAAATACCCTTCTGAGATTGCCTGCAAAATCAGCTCCACTCATGCAGAGCACTTAAGTGGGATGTTATTTTTGAACTCTGAACCACTTGAATTCATCCCTCTCTTGTTTGGGTGGTGGTTGTACTGTGGCAGGCTCTGTGAGGCTGGTTCCTTGTTAGATGGGAGGAGGCTAAACTGGTTGTCTTTCAAATGCCACATGCCTACAACATCAGAGTGGGAAGTCATATAGTGCTTTGTACAACCTGTTCTTTTTTCATACATAAGCCTTGAAATAGTTTGAGCTCCAACCCTGGTATTGTCATTCTTGGGTTATTAGTGTTAACACCTCACTGAGGTGAACAGAATGGTTTATACCTCCCAATTCGCTCTTCCAGGCTTCTGTAGATTTGAGTTCAGATTTCTTCACCAAAAGGATTGTGAAACATTGGAACAGGCTGCCCGGGGAAGTGCTTGAGTCAACATTTCTGGAGGTGTTTAAAAGACGTGGAGACGTGGTGCTTAGGACATGATTTAGTGGCAGACTTGGTAGTGTTAGATAATTGAGCCCAATCATTAACCTTAAAGGTCTTTTCCAACCTAAATGATTTCATGATTCTAAGTGTCTAGTTCTGTACTTTCTTTCCTTAAATGCATATTGCCAGTGCTGAAGAAAAAGATGAAAGCTTGAGGAACCTTAGTGGTTCTACTGTAGCATCTCAGGTTAGAGTACCCTGAAATTGCAGGTAGGAACTGGGAAACCCACCACAGCAGGCATTTCATGGACAAGTTGCACAAAGACAGTCCCTGCCTTTGAGAGGTCGCCATCTAGGACATGAAAAACCTAAAAATGAGAATCCCAGAATTGTTTGGGAGGGAAATAGCTGAAGCGATGCGACTGCTTTCAGAGTAAAGTCTTGCTGACCTCAAAAACAGAGCCAGGAAGCCAGATGCTTTTTTTTATGGATTATTAATATAAGTGGCTTGCTCTCTGTTGTTTCTTTTCTAATGTATTATAAATTCTAGCCTAATTCTGAAAGATTTCGAGAACCCCCTGAAACCCTCTTGAATTACAAAGCTTTTTCAACTGTTCAGACAAGTTGTTTGTTTGCACCTGAAGATAAAGATATACTGCTATTAAACCTAAATTTGGGGATGTTCGAGAGGGTATGTAAATGATTTTTTTTTTTTTTTTCCACTGGTTTGCAAGAGTTGTTGCCCATCAAGATGGTTTTCAGTTTCTGAAAATATTAATTTTCCCCATCTTTTGCCACAATATATGAAAACATTCTACTTCAAATAATCTCTTCTTAAAATCATAGCTCTTTCTCAATTTCAGAGCTTTTCTTTGGTTTCTGTTTTAACACTCTTAATCATTGTGTGAAAGTTGTTTGCCAATACTGTCTTGTTTTTCAGATTTGTAGTGAAGCATGAGGGATTTTTACATTTTGTGGTGAAAGTTTTGCATGGGTCTTACTGTAAACCTTTCACAATGTCTTTGTTTATTTTTGGGAGATGGAAGAAAGGGAAATGGTGACTTACAGACAAGTTTTCTGCTCCATTTCCTCTATGCATCAGATGATAACTCTTAGGTACAAATACTGCTATGCCCAAGATTCTGGGCTCTATTTTTTGACCATAAGTACATGCACTGGTGGCCTATATACTAACCTGTAATCTCCAATAAATTTGTTGTAATATAGTTAAGAGCCTAATCTTTGACTGAAGTTGAGAAAACATGCGCAGATTAATATCCAAGTGGAACCTTCAGAAGTTCCCTTCCACAGTGCTTTGGATCATGCCTTTCCGATCCTGCTATAGCCAAGCACTGGGAAACAAAATGCATGTAACTCCCAGGGAAGTGCTATAAAAATGTTGTTTCTCTCTGAAACCATATTTAAGAATATATTGACATATAGTGATGATGATGATGATGATAATAACAACAACAGCAACAACAACAACAACAACAACAACAACAACAACAACAATAATAATAATAATAATAATAATAATAATAATAATAATGGAACTTGTGATCATTAGACCTTGGAATAGGACGCAAGACTTTTCACTTATCAGTGATACACAAACTAATAAAAGAGTACTAAGTTGGACAGTTTTGTGTGTCATGCTATGTTTGACACAACTCTGTTCTAGATGCGCATATATGAAACACAAATTCACCTTCTGTATAGGAAGGTGTAGCTTTCCACTTATTGTAAGAAATCTCTGTCTTGTTCTGGTTAAATTTGCCTTACATTTTTAAGTCTGGCTAGATCCTATTAGAAAAGAATCCAGACAAGGACATCATCTTATCTGAAAGGAAATCAGTATTGTCCCTTTAAATAGACTTTTTAAAATTATTTTATCTTTTAAGTAAGTTCATAAAAGAAAAAACTTTAAACCTACTTTTTTTTTTTTTTTTAATGGTCTGATTATTAGTTGGAATTAAAGGAATGAACTTGTAATTACTAAGCTAAGTCTACCTGTGGGAGCAGGAACTGGATAGAGCTTCATTTCATTTATTTAAACATAAATCTCTACAATTTGAGATTAAATAGATTTCCTTGGTTTAGTAGTAGTACCATTCTCTTCTCTGTGCCTGCAGGCCATCTACCAAACAGTGAAAAAATGTGTGCGTATGTGGGTGACAGAGATGTCGCAAAATGGGACTAGCTTTGTTTCAGGTGTCATTAGAAATGGGTGGATTTTGTGGACTAAACATGGAAATGAAAGGCAGACTGGATGGAATAATTTTTTTTTTTATTATTTATAAGAAAACCAGATAATGTTCAAGTCATTTGAAATCCCAGTGGTAAGGACTTAGGTACAGTGTGATCTTTTGCAGTGATTTTAGAAGGAAATAAGAAATAAATAAAAAGTAAGAAAGATTAGCTCAAGTCAGAGCTTTAATTTTGATTATGGTTTGTGTTTTGGAACAGAGGCAGAGTATACGTGACATAAGGAATGGCAGTGCATTAGTGAAAGTAGGTGTCTGAAAGAAACTAGTCTGTGTTTGTGGGAGCATGAAACTGTTGAAAAGAAACTGCTACTTTCACACTGTCATATACAAAACTCACAATGAGCTTAGCAATGAAGTGTAAAGAAAGTCTCCGTTGTTCGTCCAAGAAAAATGGCTAGTACAAATGGCTCTGAGTTTAGTTTTTGTAGCATTTGGTGTGAGTCTGTAAGAGTCAAAAGAGGGAGAGATGATCTAAATGAGAACATAAAAGTTCTGGGATTTTGTTACAAAAACTTTTCTCAAAATGGTTTTACAAAACACCTTGAAAATGTTGAAGAAATATGCTAGAACTAATCTCGTGAGTGGGAAATAATTGGGAATTATCATTACTGCACATCTCCTTTGTATCTTTATAGTGTGCAGAAAATATAAACAATAGCTGATTAGTAGTCTTGACTTAGAGCTCTTTGTTTCCTTCCCATATTGGATAAATCTCGTACTGATGGATCAATCATTTAATCAATCTACTAACGTGGCCTTCAGCACTATAGTATCTGAGTGCCTCCCAGTGTTGGAACGCTCAATAATGCTTAGTTTTTCTCCAGTTACTCTGTACTCCTTAATTTGATTTTGTTCTTAGTTACACTGATGTAAATCTAAAACTACTCCATTGATTTTGATGGAGCAAACCAGCATTTATGAGCTTGAAGAGCAGAATCTAACCCTCCTCTTGTAATTCCCCAGCTATTCTTAAGTTGTACTAATAATATTTCTTGGAGTCATTTATCTGCTCTCTCATTTATACTCCCTGTTCCTGCTGCATCTTTTTTTCTTCTGCTGCTTTGGGTATGATCCAAAGTTCACTGAAATTTCTGTCAGTCTTTCTATTGATTTCAGTTGACTGTGGCTCAGTTTCCCGCTTGTTCCTTTGTCTCCTTTTTCCCCCTATGCAGGCCCTGAATGGTCCTGTGTGAGTTTGTGTCCATCTGAGCAGACTTCTAATTAATTAAAGTTACATATATTCCAACAGTTCTGTGACAGTACATTGCTGTACTGCGATCCTAATCCCCATCCTTTGCTTAATATCCATTGCTTCCCTCAGTTTAGTTTAACGAGATCCCTCTCTTTCCCTCATGCCACAGGTCTTGCTCTCAGGTTCAGCATCTCGTATTTTTTGCTAAGGGCCTGACCTGAGTTCTGTGGAAAAATGAATGGAGAAACGCCACGTATTTCCTTGAGATTTTTGCTCAGGATAAAACGTTGTAGAGAATATGAAAAAGGTTTTGAATAAGATAGTTGTGGATTTTCCTTTGATTTTTTTTTTTTTTTTTCCTTTTCTTTCCCCTTCCTGCCTTCAGTGTTGGAAGCAGAAGAAAATAAAAAGAAGAGGAGTTGAAAATTTAAGTTGGGAGACTTGGCAGGTAAGAGGTGTGTTTTCTTACTTGCCAGGGAGGGGTTTCTGGAAGTGCTGATGTGGACTGGCAGCAGGTTGGCTCAGCTCTGGGAGATGAGGCTGGACCAGGACCTGCACAGTCAGATCGAATTCCCTGTTGCTTTGCAGCCTTTCTGCGTAACCATGGGCAAATGCTGCACTTCACTGGTTCCTCACCTGCAATGGGTCTGAACTGCTTCCCTGCCGCCGGAGGGGCAGCTTGAGGAGAAATGCAGTGAAGGCTGGGAAATAATGAGCTGGTATAATAGGTGGCAGCACGTGTGAGCTACTTGGACAAAGTTGCCTGGTTCAAGGGTGACAGCTGTGTTGTGTGGACATCGGGGCTGGTGCTTGCATTATTTCAAGAAATGTTTTGCTAAGGTGCTTGTGTGATATCTGTAACTTCACTGCATTCTCTTCTTTGAAGACTCATTTGATTACTTGAGTATCATTTCCTGTTCTATATGGTTTTTAAATGGGGTGGAGGTGAAATACAGTATAATTAAGATGCAACACTTGCTGAAAGCACAATAGCAACTTTGGAAAGCCAAGCAGTCATTGTTAGAGAACTGCAGTTTGCAAAGACAATTCCTAAGGGCTTACTTGAGGCATATCTGAGGACAAAAGGCTTTTCTTGGGGACAAAAGCCACAGCCAGGCTGCTAAACCGTCCTCTGAAACTTAAAGTGCCGGAGTTTTTTTCAGAGGAAGAGCTCGAAGAATTTTAAGTGTAATATTCCTTAACCTTGTTCTTGGAAAAAGTTGTACCGTTTCCAAAATGCTCAGCCTGAGGCAGTCATGCATCATAGATAAATCATCTGAAATGGCAAAATATTGGCAGAGTATGAACAACTGCAGGTAGTTGTTTAATTGCTTGTGTCAAGTAATGTTAACAACAGGTGTAGCTACTGATCCAGGCAATTATATAAATTGTCCTGCAGTCTTTCCTGAGTTCTTGCTGAGGCAAAGCTATTGATACATGAGATGTGCCTGAGTGAGACTGCAGTACTTGGTCCTATGACTCTGTCTTAAAAGACAGCTTAACCAAACAGGGTGTGACCGATGTATTTCTGCTTCTCTGCCTTTTCTTCATAGCACACTGTAGCAAGAATCCTTGATTTTCCTCCCCCTCCTACTAACTTGTGAGAATACATTTAAATTTTAATATTCAGAGATCCAGATGATGTGAACAATGCTAAAATACATACTGCCCTGTTTGAAATTCTCTGCTGGGTCCATCTGTGGTGCTTTGTCTGATGTAGGGACAATAAACTCTGCGGGGCAGAGTGCCTCCCTTACTCATCCGCACAGCGCCTAGCATAGCAGCGTTGTACTGCTTCTTGGAGGGGGCTTCTAGCAATGCATCACATGAGAAATACCTAACCCCTGTGACTGAGAGTTTGCAGGCACATGGAGCAAGCTTGGCTCAAACTCAGAGGTCAAAAGAAGTTTGTGGTTGATAAGAGAATAGATCATTTTCTAATCTGAAATAATTTGGTCCCTAACACTTATGAGAAGACTCATCAGTACAAACTATGTGGCAGCATTGTAAAAATAGGTTTTTAGTTGCAAAATTTTTGGTCTGAGAATGAAGTATTTATGTTTTTACCATGTATGTCACTAATAGACCTCTAACAGGCTGTACATGAAGATGAGTAGGGATATGTTGTTTGGTTTGGAAGAATTTATCTTCTGGGTTTGGATGCTTGTTTTTTTTTTTAATTTGTGAGCACTTTCTTGGTTTCTTGAAATTTTCAAAACCATATATTAGCATCTGTTTTTTGCTGTGAAGTTACATCATCTTTGAGCAAACCAGTGTAACGCATCAGGCTGTCTCCCAATGTGTGCTGGGTCATATGTTTAGTGTTAAAGCTCAGTTTCTGTGATTTCTCATAACAGTTTAGTTGTCTGCTAAGAACTGGTAGTTTAAGTACGGCAGGCTTAAGAGAATTCTTCAGACTCAGTCTCTGTTTTTATTTATAAATTATTTTTTCATGTGCTCCTTTTGATTTTTATAGATGTGCCCTTCCACACAATAGGAATAGCAACTGATTTCTTATTATAACTCCTTAACATATGTTACTGTAAACTCTCATCATATTTGGACTGTAAGTGCAAGTAAGAATAGGAAGACATGGATGCCATGACAAAGAGTTTGCAGTTAAAATGGTAACAAGTGGCATGGAAAAGGTGAAGACAACTGTCAAATACATGTTAATGTATATACAAATATATGTGTAGACACATATATCCTTGTTTATCCCTGCAGTTTAATTTAACATAATATTTTTAAAAAAGGACAGTAGGAAGATTAATCTATAAAGAAAACTGAACCATGTGGCAGAACTTGTTTTACAGATGAAAATGAAAAGCAGCCAGAGATTGAAAGAGAAGTGATGTTGGTATTTTTTTGGCTAGGTTGTCTTAAAGTTATTAAATAAAAATTATTCAACCTTTTCCCAAATAAAGTATAAATTTTTATTACTTTTCCCTCTATATGATTTTGATGAGAAAGAGTGGTTGTTGGTAGAGTTGTAGAAACTTCCTCCACGCAGATGTGGTAAAGTATGTTAAATTTGTAGTCTGCAATTTGGACATCCATTGTAAGCTGCGGAGTGTAGCTCTGAAACAATGAAAAGGATTTTATCTGAGGTTGTATGCTCACCTCAGATTTTGTTTCTAGTTTGGTAAATAATATAAATGTTCTCAGGCAAATTCTCATTATAATCCCATTTTCTGTTGCAGATATAGTTTTGGTCAATCTGAGAATTTGAACCTGCCTGTGTGGCCACAGTGGGAAGTGGGTTGGGAGGAATTGCAGTTACTGTATTACTTCCCTCCAAAAAGGTCTCAAAATGAAACCAACTGCTAAATTGGTAATCTTCAAGCTCACAATATTTGCATGCGTTTCTGAGTGTGGCTGTGAGAGGGAGGTAGCCCCTATTCTTGCACACCATTTGTTTTCTGTGTCATCCTGAACCTTGAAATCTGAATCTTTTATTTGCATGGATGGATTCAGTTTTGGTTTGTTTTGTGCTAGTTTTTGTAAAAATCCATGACTGAGTCTTGTTTGCAAGCGTGACTTGTGAGTGGGTACCCCTGTGTGATGGATCATTAGACCCACCAGGTCTAAAGAGTATCATATTTATGTCAAAGGAGCAAGTCCGAATCATATTGTAATAGTTTTTTGGAGTGTTCATGTGTAAGGGTGCTTGATGTTATGTCTTTGTGAATTTCAACTGCAAGAACTGTTGCCTAAAAGGGAATTAGGGTGCTTTTATAGCATGGAAGAGATTTAGGATGAGGTTCTTTCCTGTCCCTTCATTTTGCACCCTGCAGTTGCTCAGGTAACTGGGAATCAGTGGATGACTATTCCCAGATGACAGAAGTTAAAATCGCACACATCCTTCACTGATATATCCATGAAAATGGGACTAAATGGGAAATGATAACTAAAGAAACTGAGTGCACCAGAAAAAATGCATGTAATGTCCTTTCACATGTCCTGTTCTGACAAGCAGAAACTATTGGTTTGTATCTCTCTTTTTTTTTAAATAAAAGTTTCAATGCAACCAAGGCCATATTTTTTTTTAAATGATCTTGATGAGTTTGGGTATCACATTAGGTAGGATGGGTGGCAATCTCTTGCCTCAATATCATAAGCAATGAAAATCATGTGGTTCTAAGAAAGAGCGGAATAGATGACTGATCAAATGTGACCTCTTCCTAAAACCAGTGTTGCTAGGGCGGCTGAGATGAAATTGGGAGTGAGAAGGTGGCCCTAGAGTCTTGGAGAAATGTCATAAACCTAGAAATGCCTTGGATCAATCTGCTTCGGATCTGAAATTGTAATCTGATGGTTTATATGCTTGTTTCTGACTTCCTCTGTGAGCAAATTTTGTATGTGCATGGCTGGATTATTTTTACCACTTTAGTTTAGGTCAGAATGCTCCTTGTCATTTTTTTGCTAATGATTTTGCTTGCTCTTTAGAAACACTTTTTTAAAACAAAAAATTCCCACAATTAAAAAGCTAAATTGCCCCTGAAGATAAGCAATTCCTCTGCCTTCCTCCTGTGAACAAGTTGTTTTTAATACATGTGTCCTGCACATGGGTACACTTTGTGTTAGGTACATGATTTTCTTTCTGAAAACTGGATAATGGGAGTAAGTGAATCAGTAGTTAAAAGCTCAAGTATTTCATTCATGCTTCCCTGCGGGAAGTCCTGTCACTGTTTCCAGGCCTGGTCTGCGGGATTTAACCAGCCCTGGTGTAGCTGGGCCAGCTGAAGGGCAGGGTTTCTGAAAAGCTTTGCCTTTCTTTGGCTTTGAGGTTTATGTGTGGGTGTTAACTTCTTGTTCATTTTTTCTGAAAGGGGAAATACTCTTTATTTAAGAAAAAAAAAATAGTCAAGAGCTTTATCTGTCTTTCCTGCTTTCTGTGTGTGTTTAATAATTTTGCTTTCCACTGGGAGGTGTTTGTCTGGCTTACCTGGAAGCACTGTACATCTGGACTGTTTTTCAGAGGTGATGAGTAACTCTTCTTCTGAAGCTGACATGGTGTTGCGGGCACCTCAGAAACTGTGAAAATCAGCTAGTGAACATTTTTCGTGGTTTTCCTTAAGTGTCATTTAACAGTTAGTTAAGATTCCAGCAAATGTCAGCTCTGTAGAGCTGTTAAGCTTCTCCAAAATACAGGATCAATGCAGTGGACAAATCCATCTTTCTCTCGTTGGCCAATATCATGATCATTTACAAAACTCCAGGAAGTTTTTGTCTCTTTTTCTGCTACCAGTCAGATACCTGCTCAGCAAAGGAAAAAGACCACCTAATTTATCAAATTCCGTTCTGAAGTGTAAGTAGCATTTGTGGTGTTTGCTCATGTGAAAAATCATAGTTTTTAAATTATAGAGTTTTAATCACTTTGAAGAAAAACATGTTTAACACAGATTAATTTAACTGTGTGAACAAGTAAGCATATATAAACGTAGACTGCTTTAATCAAGCAAATTAACTCGCTTAGCGTAAGGATGTGAGAATGTAGATGCATATGCTTTTCATGTGAAAGGCTTGGTGGTGATGGAAAGGAGTGACCAAACCGAGCTGGACCCCTGTTCCCACAGGGCAGGTAACACCCATGCTCAGGACCTGTAGCTGCAGTCACAGGTGCAGGTGTGTGTTTCCTCTGCAGCCTCTCCAGAAGGAGGACTTCAGGTTTCAGTGCCCATGCTTTGTGGATCAAAGTGCATTTTGACTGTGGCTTCCTCTGAGAGGAAAAAAGATCTACCAGCAAGTTATCTGGATTATTTGTGTTGGTTATCTACCAAGTAAACACACCACACAGTTGTTAGACCATTTCCTGATATGGCACATCCAAGGTTGAGCACGAGAGAATGAGAACTGAGAAATATGGGGCGAGAGCTTACAAAATAATTTCCTGTCAAGAGACTTGATAGCAAGTGAAATGTCAGTAAAAGGGATTTCAGAATTGGTGGAGGTGGTTGCTGCTGCTGTTGTAAGCGCACTTATAAGCTTTCTAGTTTAAGTCTGACCCATCATCCTGAAATGCTGTTGCCAGTTATCATTAGGAAGCCAGGTGTTGCTAACATACTCAAATGCACAGCAGAGTTCTGGCTCTTCAGTATCTGGACCAACTCCCAATATTAGGAACAGGAGTCAAACGGCCATCCTTTCTCCTGTGCTAACACGCACCCTGCCATTAGCAGTCTGAAGGCAATTTTAATAAAATATATAGCCCTGCTGAGCTGGTCTCAGAAGATAAATAAGTGGTGTAGAAAAGAAGCTTTGTTTAAAAGTAATTATTTAAACTATGCATTACAGGTAATTTTCCTTTACCAGTAAAGCAAATGCTATCAGAATTTCAATAATAGCTTTGTGTTACTTACCTAGATAGCATGATATTGTCATTTCCAGGAGCTTAAAATGCTGTTTTATTTTCATTTGTGTCAAATATAAGGGTAAATGAGACCTGAATATATATAAAAAAAACCCATGAGTTTTGTATAATTTTCTGAGAGCAGTGTTTTGTTTTCCAACCTTTTATAGTAAAATAACAGTCTAATGATAGTTTCATAAAGTGTGGACTTAAAACAGTAGGGTGAGGAACATCTTCTTTTCTGTTTTGTGTAAACATGCTGCATTTCACAGTTGACAGAAAACACAATTCTTTGAAGAAGTTTGTCGATAATAACTGTTAACATTGTGGTAACTTTATAATGTACATGAAGACGTAGCCAAACACTAAGTGCTTCAACCCATATATAGCTCAGAAAAAGCAGGGGTGTAATTTTTTACCCAAGAGATTTTTCACTTTCAAAAATTAAATTAAAAACTTAGCCTCTGTTTCTTCCTCTCAGCATTATTTCTACAGTGTAAACCTCTCTAATGATCACAAAACAGTTTATTATGAGGAAGACAAAGCAACTAAAGAAAGAGATAATTTTTTTTTTTTTTTCTTGAAGAAGTAACATCCCTGTATTAACTGAGAGGATGGGCATTTTGTTTCTGTGAAAACGTTATTATTATTTCTATTATGGTTATTTGTATATTTTTCAGTTATGGATAAGGGAAGGGTTCCTGCTTTGAGAGTTCACAGCCTGAAGCTCTGACTGTGCAGCTGAGCCCATGTGGGGTTGTCCCCTGCAATGCTTGGCTGCAACCTTGGTTTCTAGCCGAGAGCCCCACGGCATGCTTTGGCTGCAAGGAGGTTAGGCAGGAAAGATACCCAAGTGCATTAAGGGCACTTTTCAACCCAGATTTAGGCCTAAATTCTGCCTGATCCCTAACCTAGTGTTTTCTTGCTTGGATGTCTCTAGGCTTTTAGAAATACCTAGCCAGTTGAAAGTGGAGGCCCAGGGATTTTTAGAGTGGATTTTTAGATCATTTATGTCTGGCCATAGTCTGTCTGTGTTGGAGTTTCCAATTACCCAAAATGGAGAAAATAGTATTTCCCTAGTCCAGAGAAGATTTGTGAGGATCAATGTGTTTGAGATTGTGACAGTAGGATATATCTGTAACTTACATAGGTAATAGATCAACTTAAATACTTTTAATAAAAGTGGGCACAGTAATTCATTGCTCTGTCACAGGAATATTGTGACGCTTAGTGTTTGTGATCTATGTGAAAGAGGTGGAGATCTTTTGATTAAAAAGTGATATTGATATAACTGTGTGAACTATGAACCAGCCTGCTTCCACACTGAATTTACTTCCTGACCTAGCCAGGCTGGAGTTTTAATCTGTGGCGAGCAAAAACTGGTGTCTCCTCTCTGGAAAGTTTCACCCATTTCAAGCTGTGCCGACCCTCGCTCAGCTTTCTCCCATTTCTGCTGTTTGGGGAGAAGGATGGTGCCGAGGCGGAGGGCAGAGCACGCAGCTGATGCCAGGCGGGGGTCTTGCTGCTGAAGAGCCCGGCCGGTATCAAGGTAGCACCGCGACTTGGAGCTGGCAGGCAGAAATCAAAATGCCACCCCTTGGCTGCAGAAAGAGCTAAAGATTTGTCTCCAGCTAGTGACAGGCGCCAAGGTACTGTCGCCCGTTTTCTAATTTTAGCGGGAAGGCTGGCAGGGATCTTACCTAGACAGACAAGCGTTGTTTCTGCCCAGGCTGATCTGCTGCTGCGGGTCTCGTTCCAAATTGCTCAGCTCGGTGCCTCCCTGGTTTTCAGGAGGTGGTGTGCCAGTGGGAAGGAGAGGGGAAACCCCTACCCTTTTCTCAGAAGGCTTGTGAAACTTCTGAGCCTGCTTCAAGACAGTAAAACTCATACCTTATACTAGCTGTCTGAAAAGAAGTGTTTGTAGGAATGTTACTGATTTACGAAGCCCATTTGAAGTGCCTGTGACAGTACGTGTGGTTGCATGTATATGAGAAGCTCCTGTGTGGCTTCTTGCCTGGTGACTTGGGTGCAGAGTACAGAAGCAGAAGCTGTTAGGGGAGTCCACCGAAGGGGAAAGAGAGAGGGTATTCCCTCTTCCAAAGTGACTAGGGCTTGTGTGGTCATTACACAGCATTTTCTGTCAAATTGCTCTGGTTTTGACTTTTTATTTTGGAAATAAGTGTCTGGGGAAAGTGTATGAAGGAGTCTGAAAATTTTCTGTCTCCTCCTTTCCTTGATTCACAAGCCACCTTTACCGCTTAGTGGCTGTGCTCTGTGATGCATCCACCCCTCCGCCTCTTGCAGAGTGGTGTGATACTCACAGTGTTGCTAGAAGCTTCTACAGTAGGGAGCTGGTTGGCCATTTCCAGGGTGGGCGTTATTGTCACTCTAACTAGCTGTTTCAGTGGTCTCGGAGGCCTTTAGAAAGGTAAGCGTGGTTCAGTATACCTATTTTGCCCTTGGAGGACTCAAGGCACGAGGGAGAGACTGCAGAAGGTTTCAGCAGCAGAGCCAGAGGTCACTCAGAGTCCCCTTCTGGTGTGTGGTTTGATGATGCACTTACACCTACTGCTGGCGGCTGCTGGAAGAAATGGGCAGCCCTGCTCCGCCGGCCTTCTCCCGGGCCGTGCCCTCCCACAGCTCCCCTTCACCTGGCCCTGGGCTCTGCTGCCTCACCGTTAGCCGGTGTATTTTCTGCTGGTTTAGCTCACCCAACTGGTTCCTTGTGAGCTCAGAAAAAATGCCAACGGGGCACTGTTTTTGTACAGTCTTAAACAGAGTAAACAAAGTCATCAGTCACATTTTGAAAATATCTATAAGGACACTGCAGCTAATAGTGTAGCTGTACTTTTCTTCAGATAGCCCGTATTCAGATATAATATTAAATTGAAGAGAGCCTATTGGCATATATTATTACCGTACTATTAACACTAGCTTTTATTAATGTGTTTTTCGTTCTTATAATAACAACATGGCCAGTATTTAGCTATTCTGGTCATTATGTAAATAATAATTGGGAGTATCCTTTTGTCAGACATGGCTGGAGATGGACAATATGGAAGAGTTGATAGTTATCACATACTTCAAAGGTCATTTTCACCATCTCTACTAAAAGCTATACTTGCTCCAAGCACATCTTGCTTGATGGAGGATAAGTTCCCCTGGTTTGAGAGGGGTAGTTTTTATTTATAATTGTGAATGTGTTTAGCCACATGAGGCTGTCAATCAGTGAAACGAAAGCCCAGTAGGATTATTTCTGTAAGTGGCCAATTTCCCCCACTCTTTCCCTCCACATCAAGGACAGATGAAAGGTCATGATTAAAACAGTGATTTTTTTTTTCCTAAATTGTAAGTAACAGTTTGCAACTGTTTCTTACCAAGATGTCAAAACTGTATTTTATCTTGGGGAAAGGGGGGAGGAAGAAAATTATAAGTTCTTGAAACTGTTGGCAATTTTCCAAATGGTTGTGTTGGAATTTATTTTAATTATTGTACTTGTGTCAGTTCCTAGCAGGGGTAAAAGGGGGGAAAATAATTCAGTACAGTATTATACAGCTATGGATTAAACAATTAATGGTGAACCTCCGTATCCTATTAGTATATTTGAATTAATTATTTCAACAAATTGTTTTATGAGCCAGTGACTAGTAGATTTAACCATTTATTTTGTAGTCAAAACAGAACAGAAGAATAATTGCCTTGCTGAAGCACATCTTTAGGTGTATGAGTCTATCCAAGGAATTAACCTGAGACAGTCAAATAATGCAGAATGTCATTAGGAAGTTGTTTTGTCCCAAGAGTTTGGTTTTCTTATGTGCGGTCAAGGAACTTGCTGTCAGGGAGGGTTTTGGCAGCTGTCTGGTGATCATTGCAACAGCTAACATCCCTAAAAGTGTTGAGGACTTTGGCACAATCAGCATTTCCTTGGAAAATATCTCAGTTGGCATTGTATGTGGTGTTCTTCTCTTGAATATGTGCTAACCACTCACAAGTCAGAAATAACACATCTTGACTGATCGTGGCGTGTAGATAATCGCCAAAGTAAATACTTCCATGAGCAATCTGTGGGCTTAATTTTGTGTGTAAAATCTATTAAGGATGACAAAATAAAACGACATTCTCAAGAAATACCACAGGGCAAATTATGTAAGCATTTGAGGACATCACTGGTGTTTCTCTTTGCAGTTAACATTAGAAGTATGCTAAGACCCTCATGATAGCCTCATGAAATTTGGGCCAGATGGATCATCATAAGTATTATTTATGTTAAATATTCTCAAATTAGGCATGAAACTAAGATGCTATCTTTCTGTGTTGTTAGGTAACACATTTATCTTGATGAAAAAGGCAAAATGGGTAGTATTCTAACATCAACATCTTGTGGTTTTCCATTTAGTGTTTTTTCTGTGATGGTATGTTTTCCTTTTTGCCTTGAAGAATCCTGTGCCTTTTTAGTGTGTGATAAAATGTGTGTCATCTTCCACCACCACAAGGGTTGTTTAATTGGATACTTGATCACTGATGATGTGAGTGGTACAAGTAATACTGGGTGATTTCATCCATCTTTGTACTACCATGCAGTTAATCCACAAATCTGATAATGCACAAGGCCCATGCATCAGGTAGAGGTGACTATTTAAAAGATGGACAGTGAAGTGAGTAATTTCTGGGTGAATTTTATAACTGACAATCCTCTCAGAGAAGGGTCCTGTGTTTGACATGTATGTAGTTTTTATGACCTTTTTTACCATTTCCTTTTCTTCTTCTGTGTTGAGCTATTGTGAGTCTTAAATTTAAGTGAAGAGCTTCCTTTTTTTTTTTTTTTTCATGTGAACAGATGAGCAGAAAATGATGGTGCCACCCTCCTTACAGACTTTTAGGTTAGCTAAGAAAATTGACTATTGCTTTTGGTTGTGGTTTGACTTTTTAATTGTTTTTGTTTTGTTTTGTTGTGTTTTTTTTTTTTTGTTTGTTTGTTTGTTTTGTTTTTGTTTTTTAAAATATGCAAATACTTCTTTGGTAGTCAGTTTAAATTATAGGCAAGATGTTTGAAGCAACCTCCTAAGTGTCTGTGGTGTTGGTGGAACTGACAGTGTATTCTGCTGCACTTCTGCTGCATATTGTTCTCTTACTTTCCACTTCTGGGTGAGTCACATAAATATCTAGTGCCAAGCTGTAGGACTAAGGGTGTAGCATGAGATAACTATTCTCAGGATTTCTCCAAAACATCAAGGGTGTTGATGTTGCATAGATGTGTTGCTGTGAGCTGTTTAACACTAGGTGCACTGCTGGGGAGGAGGGGTAGAAGCAGAGGTGTTGCCCAGGCTGGTTATGAAGAAGGGTGCTCTGTTGTTTTCTTCTCCTACTTTGGTAGCTTGGATTCACTAAAAATAAGGCATTTCTTAGCTTAGCTCTTTTAAAGTTGATTTATTAGTTGACCTCTTCAAATGGCAGAATTAAATTAGGGTGATGTGGAACGGGGAAGGTTTGGGTGCCAGCTGAGAAGAATATTTCAGGGGTCCTAATTTTCTGTTGTACACAGATAGTGCAAGCTAAAGGTCGGCTAGACAATTGATGTGAAGGAAAACATGTGAATATGGTGTTGTGAACACTTGCAGTGTGCCTGTATAAAAATATAAACAGTAGGCCATTTGAAGGAATGAAAAGAAGGGGAAAAAAGTAAATTTTTACATGCACAACCCTTTCCTTCCCTTTTGCTACAGGAGAGGAAAAAAAGATGATTTGTTTCAGAACCTTTTCTGGAACTCTGTGAAATGATTTATGGACAAGGTGTGCTGTATACAAGAGGTTTTACTGGCTGCCTTGCCAATGAATTAGGGCCCTATTCTCCAAAAAAAAAAAAAAAAGAAAAAAAAGTTAGCACTTTCTTTGCAGCCATCCGAAGCTTCCATGGTGCGGAAGTCAAATGTAAATTCTGGCTGAATTGGACCCTTATGGAGGCGGTGTTCAAACAGTCTGCAAGGAGAAGAGAAACCATTCAGGCTGTGGGCCTCTGCATGCTTCAGAGTCCTTCGATCATTGCTATAATTCTCTGAAAGCAAACTAATAAAACTTCCTATTGACTCGCACTTGTGTGTGCTTTGAGCAGTTATTTACAGTCTACCATCAGCAGATTAAAAATCAATTAAAATCTATAGAAACAGCCGAAGTTACATACTCCTCTTTGCTGGTAAAGATTTTTTTAAAAGATTTTACATTAATACTTGCTGCTTGGTATTACTGAAGATAATGACTCAGATTTAGGCAAAGACTGTGCATCTTTAACTTTACAGAAGCGCTGCTGAGAACCTCTTATCCTCTGTGCCTCTTGCCCTCTGTAGAAATAGGAGAATTTATGCAATACATTTAACTGAAATGGAGATGTTGAAAGCAATCCAATACTATCATGATGGATGCTATTGCAAATGTGTAGGGAAAACAATAATCTTAATGATAAAATGATAAGTGTAATACCAGTACATTAGAATGGAAGATGAATTTTAGTAGCACTAATATATAAAAATAAAGGAGACTTTGATTTGTCTTTCTGATTTTCCATGGAAGCCCCACAGATTAATGTGGTTCCATTCTGTAATTCAGGGAGGGAGGCTGCATGGTCTCAGGGAGGCGGCACTGGGCTGGGACTGCACAGACCCAGTTCTGCCAGCGGCCTGCTCTGGGGGATTTTGGAGTGTGCGGGGGTTTTTTCTTGAGTTTCCTCTCCATCTGTTTGCCTCCTATTCTTTGCAAGTCTAATCTGTTTATACCATTAAACTCTCAAATATAGTGTTTCTTTTTTATTTCTTTATAGGTATGTGCTCCAGAGACTATTATGCCATTGAATAGTTATGATACTTGTTCTAATATGTTATTCATGTGTAGATTGGAAATATATAATCTACATTTCTAATTACTGTTTTTATTCGTTCTTTCTGTTTCATATCTTAATGCAACTTTTATCTTAAATTAAATATTAAGTAACTAAAGAAGCCATGACTTCAGTGCATTGCAGTGATATTCAGGTATCAACCACAAAAGGCAATGCTGATTACACTAGTAAGAGAGAAAGCCCAAGCACTGAGAAATTGGGGGTGGGAGTGGGGTACAGGGGAGGCATAATTAAGTTAACTTGTGCAACCTTAATTTAGTCCTCTTGTGGGTATGCATGTTGGTAGACTGCTGTATTTGATACAGCGTAATGGTTCTGTTGATGGAAGACTGCAGAAAAGCCAAAAAGGAGTTGCTTTATCAGAGAGGATTCTGAATAACATAGAGTAAATAAGGCCAGGCTTTTACAACAAAATCTGAAAATAAACAAAATATGTAAAGACTGTTTGTTAATCAAGCAGAATCTATCCTGTGGGTGACATTTTACGTAAAAAAGACTGTCATGATATATTTATAGACTACCATGATACATATGCACAAGACAACTGAATTGAGATTGCACAGTCAACCCAGATCCTGCAGTTTTCTCTTTCAGTTCTTTACTCTGCAACCGCAATAGTGTTTGTATATGTGTGTGGAGAAAAAAACAGAAATGTCACCCTGTCCATCATACTGAAGCCTCATTGCTGTCCATGTTAGAACCTCACATCCAGCTGCACTGATTTCTGCCCCTCTCTTCCTATAGGAGTGTAGCTATGGGTTGCTGCTCTCTCATCACCCTGGGGAGAGGGAGAATTGTCAGGGTGCTGGGGAGGGAGAGCAGTTTATTTCCTAAGCTGTTTTCCCTGTTTGCCCATCTCCACCAGTCAATATATGGATTGTCTCTACTGTTAATGGTCTTCTTGCCTTAGTGCCTTTTTTCCCCCACTAAAATTGGTTCTAGTCCCCACTTTTCAGTGGGTGCTGGCACTCTCTGCTTGTCTTCATCTTACTCTTCCTGACTATCAGTTCAGGTTTTTCATATTTTCTGTCCTGTAACAGCCCCTAGTTACAGTCTCACATTATTCATCTCCCCTAGCTCCAGATGTCAGAAATCCTCCTCTCCTAGTTCCGCAGTCTTCTCACTTTCCTTATGGTATCTCCCAGCGCCTCGTTCCACTGTTTTTAGTAATCTAGTAACTCTTGTTTCTCTCGCCCACCACATTTAGCGGCTCAGAAAGCCACGCTCCCACTCTGCCTCAGCATGGGCACTGACTGCAAAGGCGAGCCCACCTCCCCACGGGGACCTGGGGCTCAGAGATGCTCAGGGCTCTGTGCAAGCACAGCCTGGTCAGCCTTGGGCATCAGGAATGGCAGGCATCTGCCTGCTGAAGGTGGCATTTTTAATTTTTTTTTTTTTTCAGTTGCAAATAATTTTTAAGTCTTGTATTTGTAAAGATTCAGACATTTTCTGATATGTTTGCCTGACTCCCTCTCCAGGTTTGTATTGTTAGCACTAACAAATTAATTTGCTAAAGTTATTATATTAAGATACTGAAGCTCTTCTGCTTTCCTTTTTGTTACTATGTATACCTCCTGAAATCTGTCAAAAAATATGTCTTTTTGAAGCTATACAAAAATACGATTGCTTTCAATAGTGCTACCATTTCATTCTTGGAACATGATACTGCTTTACTGCTTTCAGGATTGATTCGTCTACCTTTTTCTAGAATGCTGAGCCCTGACTCATAACAGTAATCATTACATATGTGCTAAATTGATTTCTCAAACAGAGATGGAGAGCAGATATGAGGGTCAGAGCCTGTCCTCCTATCCAATCC
This sequence comes from Tyto alba, assembly GCF_018691265.1. Classification (NCBI taxonomy): domain Eukaryota; kingdom Metazoa; phylum Chordata; class Aves; order Strigiformes; family Tytonidae; genus Tyto; species Tyto alba. The sequence continues at coordinate 11,585,358 of NW_024881295.1, read as the reverse complement.
CATTCAAAAAGAAACAAAAACAAGCTGATGAGGTTTTTCAGTATTTTACTTGAATCCAAAGAGTTTTATTTCCAGATAAAGTTAAGGTTCCTACATTTCTGAGTTATTGTAACATAAAATATTAACTGCCCTCCTAGAGCTATACACTCTTTCAGTTCTTTCTCAGAATATCATTTCTCTTTTTAGATATCTGACCTTTCTGTAATTCTTCTAATCTATGGAATAGTGCAATTTATCTTTTCTTTACACATCATCATACTTAGGGTGGCTGAGTGGAGGGATGGAGGGGATGCATATATCTTCTTGTTACTTTTTTCTGACTCAGTGTTTAGTCATTATTTTCAGTATCATTTAATCTGTGGAAAGTTTCCCCATATGTCAGGCGTATTTTAAACAGGCAGCTGAGATCTATACTACAGTAAGCCCTTTTCAGATACAATGCTTATCAAAGGGCAGAGTTCAACCTACAGCATTTATGGAAGTAAAGCTTTTTCAAATGCTGTTATTTAAACGAATACAAAAACTGTGTATTCTTGTTTTGTTAAACATGTGAATCAGGTTTCCCTATGTACCTCATTTCCCCTAGACCATTTCTTTGTGTTGTCTGTAGAAACACTTAGAAATAGTAGGTGAGTATACCTAAACTGTGTTAGCCTTTGTTATAAGATATTTTAAGTATTACAACTTCTTGCAAGAATCCATTAAGTACTATTAAGCATAGAGGTGCAACGTGTGGCTGAGGACATTCCCATGTCAGGTATCCCTCCATGTTTGTAGATGGCATATTGAGTATTACTGTCTGTTTGTCCTCGCTGACCATCAGCTACCCAACACTGTTCAAGGCAGGCCTTTGAGCTGACCCGGTCGGCTTGTCATGACATGGATACAGTTGGATAGGTCTACAGTTATCAGATGGTTGTACATCGATACTGTGGTTTCATACCCACTTCTTGTTCTTCTGAAGTATTTGTAATAAATACTGCCTATTGTCCAGATTCCACGCTTGTATGTGTATGCATACGTTCATACATTAGAAGCTTATGAGGTCCTGATTCAGGATGCACACAATTCATAGTAGTCTACCCCTAGACTTTAGTGCATCTCAAACTTAGCAATAATTGTTTTAAAGATGTGGCCTCAATGTTTAAGAGATTATAGGAGGAACATAAAAACATATAGCAAGCAACTGTAAGAATACTCTTAAAATGATACTATGGAAGCTCTGATTATTGAGTTTGTTTCCTGCAGAAGTTTCCTATTAGTTTATTGAGAATGTTGGACCTAGGGGTATTTAGTTTTATTTAGCAAATATGTTGGGCTGTTAATTGAATGTAGAAGGTTTTGTATGCTAATAGAGTGGAGATCATGGGAAAATGGGTATTCCTTAACCTTCCTCTTTGCTATAATTACTGAATAATGCTCTTTATGGTAAGGTTGTGTATGTGTGCATGTCTTGGGAGAAGGATGTGGGATTACTTTTAGCAAAGAAATGGAATTCCTTTTCACAGGGAATTAGAATTGTAACTCTAGACTTGCTAATTTAAATAACTTACTGGCTAAACAGACTTTTATAAGCATTAAATGCTATTATGTTTTGTGAACATTAAACACATTTTCTGAAAATATTAATTTCCCATTGGTTTTCTGGCCTCCTTCTTGTTGCTTTTATTTGAGATTGGATGATAATCTATCCATCACACACCAGAGGGGTTTCTGAGACTCCTCTGGTGCCTGGTTTTAGCAGTACTGTTCCCCTCTCCTATGGCTTTTACCTCTGTTCTTGTGAACAGTAGATGTTCACCATGTAGATTGATTCAGGATGAGGGAACCAACTGATAATGAATTTGCAGCAACCTGATATTCTTGGTGATAACATAAACCCTGAATGTGGTACCCTAGCAGATGTGAGCCTGGGTCTTCCCAAAGTTTCAAAAAACCTGGTAGCTAGCTCTTTCTTAAACCCTGAAGACCAGTGCAGAAAGGTGATGAGAGAACAACAGAAAATCTTGGATTTTAAGGGGAAATCAGTAACAAATATTCAGCTCCAGAGACTAATACGTATTGGTCTATCTGACCTGTATTTTCTAGACTAGCTGTCCAAAGAAGAGGTTGACCTTTTTCTATGAATGTATTTGGGGGGGGGGGCGGAGGAGGAAGGAGTTAGAATAAGTTTAAATTCCCTTTTTGTAACTACATCTTCAACGCCTACAAGTTTGAAAAGTTTGATTCTGATCTTAACTGATAGTGTGTGGGGAGGTTTTATGACTGCCATTTTTTGCAGAATCACAGAACAACCAAAGTTGTAAGGGACCTCAAAAATTCATCCGGTCAAGCCTTTCTCATTAGGGAGTTTTAAGCTGAGACATTTCTTGGGCAATCCACCGTGGCAAGTAGTTTTGTGTATGAAGAAAAATAATGCTTTGAAATTGAACACTACAGCTAGTGCTTATCCTTAAGTCAAGCAGTACTGTAGGCCATGCTCTGTCCTGACAGGTTTTAGAAAGTTTGAATGAAATATGAGTGTAATCTTGGACATTGGCTATATAGCTCCTATTAACTCGTATTGGCTACTGATTATGCAATTTCTGTGCTGGTCACTTCGATTAGCCTTGATCATTTAAAAAAAAAAAATCAATTCACTCTCTTGGTTTTAATTTTGATAATTCAAATTCACAGTGTTCTTCATCTGCTTTGTTTGATGCTATACATAAATCAAGGTTATAGACGAAACCAATTCATGAATGAAAAGTTTCAATTTTCTTTTCTTTTTGGCTACAACTACGCAAAGAAGTCATCATTTGGGCAACTAATATGCCTAAGTATCCTTCAAAAGGAACTGTGATGTATTGGAGCTGTTCAAACGTCCTCACAAATCATTTTGCCTTACAGCTTTGATCCTGAAATATGTGAAATGATGTCTGATTTATGCCACTGATCCTTCTTTTAGATAGTTAAGTGTTCTTGCTTAATGTTATTAAATAAGTTCAAAGCAGCAAATAGGCCATCCTGGGCTGAGGACATTTGAAAAATAGCATTCTCAGCAGGATGCATATACAATATATGTTCTTTAGTTATTTCCTTTGCTTTTTTGTGTACAGCAAGCTACTGGAACTTTCTTCTCACATCTCTGCATCTTTGGTTACAATGGCTTTGGGTTTGTGGTTTAGTGTTTTTTGGTGCATTTTTTTTTTTTTTCCCCTCTTGATAGCTTTCTGCTGGGCTTTGCTTTCATTGGGGTATTCTGGGGGTAGGGTATGCAGAAACAACCTCAGGACAATATGGGAAAATGGGAAAGATATCACAGTCTCCCCTAACTGGGAGGCTGGTAGCATGTGCTAGCAATGGTATAAAACAAGCTGTGTGACCCAGCTGAAGCAGTATGAGAAAAAAGCCAACTCTGAGGGTGTAAATAAGTGGATCAAATTCACACTCTGAGGAGCAGAGTAAGTTTGATTGCTTTTAATGAAAAACTATCAATATGTTGTGATTTCTGTTTTAGCAGGCAAAAGGAAAGAGAGAGATGAGAAAACTCTTGATTCTAAAATATTTATCGTTAGAACTATTCCAAACTTGCATCAGAATACCAAAGTGCAAATTTCTTCAGGCATAAGGATTGCATAGAAATCACATCAGCTCTAAATTTAGTAAACCTTTTAATGGAAATGTCACACAGTTCAGACACAAGATTTAGGGATTTCAGTATGTTTTATGAGATTTATAACCAATATTATTCTTGTGAAATTTCAGTAGGAAATATAAAATCAGCATTTCCAGTCTGGTATGATCCATGTTGAAGCAATGAAAGCCATCTCAGTCACCTGCTGCTGGAGAAGAGCTATTAGCTAGAGAGAACTTCTTCCCAACATTATGTCTCCACCAATACTAGCCCCTAAACATCAGGCTTTCAGATATAAGACTGAAAACAGATAAATTTTGAACATGAAGCATCACCCCAGTACCCCTCTAATAGTTTTGACTTTCATGTCTGGATTCAGGAGTTAAAAGTTGACAGCATGATCTTATCCTCACTTGCATGCTGCACTGGCCTCTGAACTGGTTTTATGTCTGCCTCTCCTCACTTACATACTCCTGGATTACAAATGTAGATGCATACAATTGCTTTTCTGGAGTCAACCCTCTTTGATAGATAATGGTGGGTTTTGTTGTTCACAACTCATTGTACAAGAATGGCACTAAATGATATAAGAGGCTGGCTTGGGAGCTGGCTGCATTGGACACATCATGGTTATTTCCCCTGTGACCTTAGCAGACTAGCTGACTGTTCCCATCCTAAATTGCTTTCTAGACGTTCCTGATAGGTTTTTGTAAAATATTATTCCAGATGCTGGTTACATATACACTTATTAAAGCTTGTGGTTCCTGTTATCCTACAAGCTTTTCACAGAGACAGCTGAGAGCAATCACTAATACAAATGAGACGGTTTTGGCCTCATGAAACTTGCCATCAGTTTTTAATAACTGCTACTGCTGGTGGCTTAGATAAAAATACACATACACTTCTTGATAAGGAGGTTAGCCACTGCTGAGTTCTGGTACTCCACTTGGCCTGTTAATGGGTAGTTTGGCCATCTCTGCATAATGCTACTACACTCTTCAATAAAGTGTAACTTGAACAATCCTCTGTTGCTTGGTGTTAGCTGTTGAGTCCATCTCCTTTTCCTCAGAAAATTGGGACCTCCCAAAAGTTGATGTCAACATCTGTTTTGAGGTTTTTCTTTGTTTTGTAAGGTTACAATGCTAGCCCTTTTCTATGTCAAGACAGCTGTGAAAAACACAGTGACAGCAATCTCTATGAATGCTTTTTTGTCTGTGCTTTTCTGAGGTCCAGTCTTCAAAAATATGTCCATCAGATTGCTTTGGAGAGAAGACCAGATGGGTTGCTGCTATCAGTGTAATGTTTTGAATTCCCAACTTTTCTTTGTTTAGCTCTTCTGTCATGAGCACCACTTAACAAGTTCTCAGTCTTCAAATTATTTGTCCAGTAAGCTTCCACTAAAAAAATGAGTGGGACAATGGAAACAAAACTAAGAATACAAATATTTAAATGTTATGAGTACATAAATATTTTTAATGAATAAATATGTATATTTCTAGTTGTTCTTCCCATATTTTTATATAGCATCCTGAAGAAATCTGGATGAACGGGATAGCACATAGAAGCTCACCAGTTCGTTGTTTTGGTGGCTGTATCTCCTCTTCTTCATGCCAGCTATTTAATTTTCCTTTCAGTTGCTTCAAAGAAGTTATTACCCTGGGATTTAGGATGTCATGATTGATGGCCATTCTATTCTGTGAAAAAGTATAATCAATGATAAATCATTTGATATCTTTGTTACTTGGGGTCATAGCAGGATGTGTGTGGTGTGCTAAAATCACTTCAAACTTTTGCACTTTTACCCCTGTTAAAGGGTAAGAGGGGTTCAGGTACTACTGTGGCTTTAAAGAGCAGTGGAAGATAGAGGTGCTTCAGAGGGATTAAAAAAAATGCTCCCATCTCTGACTTTGTGCAAAATGCTACAGTATTCTGGTTATGTTCCCAAAGGGTAGAATTTGCAATCACGTTTTCACAAGGTTTTAGACCATTACATTCATGGGGAGATGGGTTGTATTATTTTTCATGTTTGCTTTTTATATTTCTTTTAAAGGAAGAAATTCTTAAATAATAAATGAAAATACAAAAGACAGTGAGAAATGTTTTTTGTGGTGGGGGTTGGTTTTTTTTGATATTGTTGGTAAGCTGCATTTCTGACACCCAAATGACTCTGAGCGTTGGACTTTTGCCATGTATGGACAGACAGATCTAATCATTAGTGAATGCCAGAAAGCAGGAGAGCTAGGGAGAGAGAGAGAGTGTGCAAGAGGGAGCTTAGTTTATTTCTGTGGTGTCACATCAATCTGCCCGGTTAAGTGATTGAAGGGGAGAAACGCAGGCTGCAAAAGAAACTGGGCCCTGATTTGTTCAGGGTCACCAGCAGTGGTTTGAAACCATCTTGTTTGCAGATACCTCTTTCATGTTATTAGGCTGTCAGTTGAGTGACTTTGTAAGATTTATGGCTCGAAGCTGGAGTGTGTGTGTGTGTGCGGCGATGGCAGTGATGGGCAGCGGGTGGGGGTATACAGAGATGTTATTGAGAAGACAGTGATCCATGCCTGCCTTGATTGAGCTTTGCAGCCTTTTGTCTAATGCTAGTTAACCTCTTTATGCATTTTTTTCACATGCCACGTAAGTAGCTCAAGCAGAAGGTGAAGCAACAAGTGGTAAAAGGTTGCTCGTAACAATGTGGAACTGCAGTGGACTCTGTGTGGACTTATTGACTGTGTAATGATGAAATAAAGCTGTTTATTGGGCAGGTCTCAGGTTTAACTTCCAATGCCTTTCGAATAGTTTTATTTACTGTAATGTTGTCAGAACTGTTGGCTGAGTGTTCCCTTGTCACTGGTAACCTTGTAGAGAAATGTTATCTTTGAGAGAGAATTTAGACGTAACACTGGCTTATACTGAAAGGGAAAATGTTTTTTTAAAACAAACAAAAAAAAAACCACCAACAAACCAAAACCAAAAAAACAAATTAAGAAAAAAGGAGGGGGGATGACCTGATCAAAGCAACATATAATTTAAATTAATTTTGTCTGTGTGTACTAATAGGAGATTTTATTTTACATAGGTTTGAAACTTTTGAAATACTGGATTTTGAGAAACTTGAATTGTTAATTGTTTTTTTAGAAGCTGGTTATAATTCAGAAAATAATGTTTTTTGATCTTGTATTTATACAGTTCCTAGTTGTGCCAAGATCAAGGCATATATTATTTTAAAATACAAGTAAGAAGATTTTCAGTTTCAACTGTGGTGATTTAAAGTCAATGAAAGAGTCCAACAGTATAAGGGTTGGAGAACCTTTTTGAAAGAAATTGTCACAGGGTTCTGTCATTTGAAGCTTATAACAAAGAATTTATTTTTAATTACTTATCCATAGGTTAAAGGAGTAAATCAAAATTGCTTTTCTACTGTCATTGTTTAATCCCAGCCAGCAGCCAAACAACATGCAGCCACTCGCTCACCCTCCCCCGTCCCACAGGATGGGGGAGAGAATTGGAGGGATAAAGGTAAGGAGGCTCATAGGTTGAGATAAAAATAATTTAATAATTAAAATTAAATAAAAATTGAAGTAATAATAATAGTAATGATAATAGTAATAATAGAATATACAAACAAGTGATACACAATGTAGTTAGTTACTCACCACCTGCTGACTGATGTCCAGCCCACTCCTGACTAGCAATCCCAGAGGAGGGAAAATCCCAAAGCCACGGTTCCAGAAGAGAGAGCCCCAGCTTCCCGGCCAACCTTCATCTGTACACTAAGCATGATGTTACATGATATGGAATATTCCATTGGACAGTTTGAATCCTTTGCTCTGGCTGTTCTCACGCCTTCTTGTGCACCTGCACATTAGCAGGACATGGGAAGTTAAAAAGTCCTTGATTTCTTAGCAACAACTAAAAACATCAGTGTATTATCAACATTCTTCTCATATACAAAACCCATACAGAATCCAAAACACAGCACTATTCTAGCTAAGGTGAAACTGGGACATTCACTTAAAAAGCAAGTTATATTACCAATGTGGCATAATTTGTATGTTGGCTTTCTATTTTCAGCCTAGTTAATTAATGTAGAAAAATAGACTCAGTCATATATGCTTTGTAAGGATCTGCCAACACCTTTGGTATCATGGTATGTTTTGTGTACTTGGCCTTGAAATGTGAGTGCCACTTTATGAAGGTGTTCTACCACACTGTTGTTTCCTAATTGATATAGTTGTGTGAAAGCTTGCAGTAGTTCTACAGAATTGAAAAGGGAGCTAATACTTGTCTAGAAAATTGTTTCTTCCCTCCCAGGTTTGAAAATGAGCCCCTTAGTGGTGCAGACTTCCTAGGCAGTTGTTGTTCCCATGTTGAAATGTCCAGCAAGAATGATGCAGCATGAGTCTTGCAGGGAAAAAAGTATAGCTACCTGCTTTCCCTTCTCCATATCATAGCAAGAATTACTTACTGCACCACTTTTACAGCTTTTCAAAATTTTGTATTACATTGTGTATAATTTTCAGTTGATATTTTAAAATTTCTCAGAAATTAAGTTCAGGGTTTTTTTAAAAAAAAAAAAAAAATCCAAGCTCTAAAATCCTTACCTAGTTGCTTTTTTTTTTTTTTAATTAAGTCACCAAGTAAACACCTGTTCTTTTCATCTGTGATAACTGTGCACATTTTGACCCTATAGTAATCTGATACATTTTAGTATAAATGGAATCTTGGTTGTACAGACACAAAGATGCCATTCTTTCTCTATTTATGGAAGGATATCAATGAAAATCAGAGGTTATTAAGCTGAATAAAATACTGCTTTCAGTAGAAAATTCTATAACAAAGTCCTGCCATAATCCCTGGAAAAAAGATGATACTATCTTTAAGTCACAGAACTGGGCCTTGGCAGACTGTCACCTTGCCCTATGCCTGGCATGGCCACAGCCATGCTGTGTGACCTTGCGCCAGACCCATGCTCCCATCTGCTTTCTGTGCTCCTGCTGCAAAATGTATGATGCCTTGGTTGGAAAATGCCTGAGATTCTTGAATGGAAAACAATCTGCGGTATAACTTCACTATGAATTACACTGCAAAGTTAGCAGCAAATTTGATTGATAGAATATCTTTCAAATAGAACCTCAGATTCCAGCCCCCCGTCTTCATTTTTGGTCAAAAGGTGGATGAGATTTTTGGAGGGGGAGGGGGTTTGACACAAATGTTAATATTTATCCTGAAGAGAATGTCATTAAATCCTGAATTCTACCAAAAAGATTACTTTAGCTACTTTTAAAATACTGAAGTCACTCTGATCAACTGTAGTTAAACACAATTTTGGGAATTACAAAGGAGAAGCTTGAGAGACATTGCCTGGGCACACAGGGATGGTGTCAGGAATTCCAGAGCTCAGCCAGAGACAAGACTTGCAAGGAGTGTCCAGGGCTGCAAGAGCAGCCTGGTGGGCACCGAAGTGGGCACGAGCCAGCAGCGCGCCGGCAGCAGAGACGGCCAGCGGCCTCCTGGCCTCTATCAACAGGGACACAGCCAGTAGCTTGCAGGAAGGGAGGGATCATCCCCTCTCCTCAGCACTTGTTAGATCATACCCAGAATTCCGCGTCCAATTTTGCCCGCCCAGTACAAGAAAGTCATTGACAAACCACCATGAGTTCAGTGGAGGGCCGTGATGATGGTTGGGTGCTGGAGCACCCGCCCTGTGAGGAGAGGCTGAGGGAGCTGGGCTGGTTCAGCCTGGGGAGGAGGTGGCTTTGGGAGTTCTAACAGCAGCCTGCCTGGCCCTGAGGGGAGGGCACTGAGAAGACAGAGCCAGGGTCTTCAGGGTGGTGCGTGGTGGGAGGAAAAAGCGACAGTGGGCACAGATGGAAACCAGAGGGGTTCAGACTGGACACAAGGCAAAACTTCTTCACGCATGATAGTCAGGCGGTGGGGCAGGTTGCCCAGAGAGGCTGTGCAGTCTCTATCCTTGGAGGCTTTCAGAACCTGACAGGATAAAGCTCCCAGCAGCCTGGTCTGAGCTCGTCCTGCTTTCTGCAGCAGGCTGGAGGAGAAACAACCCGAGGTCCCTTCCAGCCCAAATCATTCAGAGAGGAATTCTGTGATCTCTTCAGAGGAATTGGTACAGATTTGTCATTCTGCATCTCACATCTATAATTTTAAGAAATTCTTCAGAGAAGCTTACTGATGTAGTTGTTTGTTGTGCTGACCAATAAATGTGGTTCCTAGAATAAATAATATTCTACCTGTTAAGAAACATTACATGTAGAGTTCGGTAATATTCAGTATGTTTCTTAAACAGTGAAAACTATTTTAAAGGCAAAGTGTTTGAAAAAGAGAAAAGGAACTGTATACCATGTGATTATTTTGGGCATTCTTTTGATTTTTCACTAGATTCAGTCAACTCTTGAAAGCTGTCCTGTTTTCTTTAAATCCATGGTGGCAGCTACGGTATTTCTTCGTTCCTCATTTTAAATGCTTTCTGCCTCTACTTTTCAGTTACTCACACTTAGGTGAAATTAAGAAACCTAACTGTTGGGTATTACCTTTTAGACCTGCTGAAATAGCTCTTCCTGCTTGCATCCTTATGGTCTCATTAAGACGATGCTCACAGCATGCCTGACTCTAGTGAATATTTGCAGACCTCATTTGCCTACATTAGAGACAAAAAGCTTTAAAAGAATCCTTCTTGAGCAATAAATGGTTGAGTTTGTCAGTATCTGTGATCACAGAGCTGGTGTCTCCCAAGGCAAGGGCTGAATGCTGTCCTTGTAGCTGAGTAACTGTTGAAACGTTTCATCCAAGCCCTTTCTGCTGCTGTGATAATACTCTTGGTCTGTGGCTTTGAGTAGTGGTTTTAAAGTGTGAGGGCTGCTAAAATTGATGGAATGTGAAGGTATATGCCACTGCTATAACAAGCCCTGTACGTCAAGGACTTATACAGGCAATATTATCATTCCCATTCCTACTTTTTTATACCAATTATAAAGCTTAGGATTTTTTAAATTATAATTTTATTTTAATGAGTCCCATTTTGTTCAGTCAAGTTATGGGACCTCATCATAAAGCAATATCTAAGGTCTTTGGAACAAAACTCAGATTCCAACAAGTGTGAGTCATCTTTGTGATTTACCTTTACAGTTGTGACTCAACTGTTTTGTTTTCTCTGTCCTCAGACTTTCAGACTGAGACTTCAGTTTTCTGGGGATTTAAAAAGTCCTTGACCTATACTGTAAGATTGAGGTCATGCTTTAATGACAGCCAAAATTTCCATTATCTCTCCACTTCATTTATGCATTGTGTTGTGCTTCATCTGTTCACCTGCCCACCACAGGTGGCTCATTTCATTGTTGAGTTGATAACGATATATAATGGATATATTTTTTTAAAGCATGTTAGAATCACTTTGCAATGAAAGTTGTCATATAAATCTGAAGCAATACTGATGCTACATTTTTATTCAACAAAATGGAACTAGAATTAATTGCAAAAGTATTAATCATAGGCAATGTAACTGTCATGTTAATGAGAAGTGCTTGAAGATTACTGAGCTCTACTATAAATTGATAGTAATCTCATGGATTTCTAACCCTTATTTACTCTTTTTAAATCTCATGGTCCTAAAGAACTGGACCAGAAAACTTAAGGGAGGAGATATTTCCCTTGGAGATGTTGAATTTCTCTGACAAAACTATTTTTTGAGAACTCTCTCAGTCTATGTATGTATACCATGAAAATAACCTTTTTCATTATATTTGAATGTTTTTGCTATGCTTGTTACTCTTGTGAATATAGAAATGAGAAGCCATTAAAAAATGGATGTCTTCATTAGAGGGATAGTTTTCTTGTTGAAATGCTTAGATAGAATCATCAAATTTGTAGAGAAAATTTGGATTAGCTTTTTTGAAGGAATTGATAATGGAAGTGAAGAAAGGAAGGTAAAAAAGATGTTCCTCATCCAAAGGCTGGGTAAAGTGCCTCTTCGTCTGATTTTTTTTGTTGTTGGGTTTTTGTTTTATAGCTGTTCATATTATAAAGCTCTGAATGGTAGGAATTGAAATAATTTATTAATTTTTACAAAAATATTTCTTCCCTACCTCAGTTTTTTTTTTTTTTTCTTTCTTTTTTTTAAAAAGTTAATCTCAGACATCGTGGAGAGGAGGACTACAGAAAAATAATTTGTTTGGCTGTGTTAAATTTTGAAACATTTTTGTTTCTTTGGATAGTTCCCATCTTTACCTTTTGAAGCAGTAACCTGAAATGTAATAGTTGTGAGTCTTTGAATGGATATGTGGCTTCTATGTCAGGAATGTTCCTTCTTCTGTTCCTATGAGCATATAATTCAATTTTAACCCATATTTAGTCAATTTGCAAATGTTCATTAGAGTTTTCCAGATTTTTTCAGATCAACCTCCAGCGCATCCACTCATACAAAGCTTGCTCAAGACTTGCAGAAGGCACAGCAGTGATATTTTTATCTCATCAGTCTCCCAGGGCAATAGGTCATAGGCCTTTTCATTTGTAGTTCAAGTAGGTAACCAAACCTCAGACATGTCATTCCCAGGTGGTAGTAGTTAAAAATATTCAAATTGTTTACAACTTCCACTTGTTCCTCGACTAGATATGTGCAATCCAAACATTATGACATGCATTTGCAAAGAGAACAATATTTTCTAGTTTTTGAGAGTCTGACTTTGCAATTCTCATCATTAACTTTTCTGTTGCTATCTTCAGTTTTAGCCTTTAGTTTTTATGTGCAACAGGTATCACTGAAGAAATTCTCTGCAGTCATCCAATCACTTTTGTTTATTTCCATTACCTGGAAAAATTATGGAAAATAACTGGATGGTGATGTGCTTCTCTTGAGTTATCCTTTCAGTAAATATGGGACTATTATATGGTCTGTGTAACAAAGCTCTTCCATTTTTGATCAGGGTGCCTTGCTCAAAGAACACCAGGGTCTGGCACCGCCTGGCTCATGAGAAGAACAAATGAGAGAGCATTGGCCAAGATTTTGGTGTTTTCCTCTTGCTTGGATTACCAGTAATGTCGTAAGCATTGGAACTGTTCACATTAGGAAGGGAGAAATGCATGTTTATGCTACACATAGGTGTTTCAAGAGAAATTAGAGGAAGTTTTACCTATAACAACCCCTAACGGGGTGTGTGGCCATTTCCCAAACTATTGACTTATCATAGAAGAGCTGGCTTTAGATGCATCGTTCCCGAAGACATCAGCGAGCATTGCAAAACGTAGTTTTTCTCTCTCTGTAGCAGGGTTAACAAATCTATAGACTGTGGGGCACTTGCAGCCTACCAGGATGATTCATTTGACCCACAGTCCTATTGTGTACACTGAGCCCATTTCAGGGCTGGGCTGCAGGCTGGGGACACTTACTGTGGTGGTGGTTGTAGGTGTCATGCAGCAGAAGAGATGTGGGGCATATGGCCCCACTACTTTTATTAGAACAGTCTCAGTTGCTTACACACCTGCAAGATTGGGCTGTGCTGTTTTAGCAGATAGAGTTTTGGGCAGATTTCCTAGCTGGCCTTTGTCATGAGATTTCTTCCTTGTGTGTGATCTCCCGTCTCCCATCAGGTGATTTTTTTATTTATTTTTTTTTTATGTGAACTGAGGCATTTAACCAAAGAGAGTGCTTCATCTTAGATTTCGTATTTCTAGTCCATGATCATGAATTTCAGTAATACTTCTGGAATCTGCTATGTACACTCACTGCAAATTCCAATTAATCTCTTCCCCACCTTCATTTCAGGTAGCTATTATCAAGTTAAGAGAGACTTCTTGCATACTGCCTAACAATTTTCACTTCCTCTTTATTCTGTGTATCAGTGCAGATATAATCACTGCAGTGTCCATATCTAGCAGAGCTTAAGGTTAAAGTTTAGAGCCAGTCACAATTTTTTTCATCTATAAAACTTACTTTCTTCTGGAATTTTTCTAATAAAACCATATGTTTTTGTTGGAGTTTGTCAAGTTCAATGAAACTTTTGTGGAGAAAGTTTTCTTATCCCCAGGTTTTATTTTTTCATCAGAACGAGATGAGAAAATCTGTAAGCTATTCTAATCAGAATGAGGAGTCACTTGTGACTTTACTGATCTGGCTAACTACTTAGCCTACCTGAGTCAAACTTTAGACTTGCTTCTCAGTTTCCTTCGTAACAGATGAAAGTCTTTACCTCTCACTTGTTTGGCTGTCTGGCTGTTACAGGAGGGATCAAGAGACCCAACACATGTTTCTAGTAGCCTCTTGAGAAGCATGCTTATACAGCGTGAGAGACTGTGGTAAAGACCTTCATCTGAATCGATTATGGTAGGAATTTGATGTATGTGTCATATGTTCAAAATGAATGCTCTAACTGCTGGTGGCAATGAAGTTGATTTATCTGTTTCCTCAGGTACGTTGTACTTTTAATGGTGCTGGCGTTGTCTCATTTTGGAACTTGAAATAGTTTGAAATTGCAGTTTTTCTCAAGAATGGGGAAACTATTCCCTGCTCAGCTAATTTTGAGAATTTTGAGAAAAGCTGTGTGCAGGTCTCTTATGTACTGTAATAATACATGGGCCTACTAAACAAGAGAGATGAGTTTTTTCATTTGTTGCCAGCATAAACAGGTGTTTTGTCCATGGAGGTTTGTGATAAGAGAGCTGGCTGCTATAAAGCTTTCAGGTTTTGCTATTTTATATGCAATCAGTAGTGGTCTTGTCTTTTCTCTTAGGATTTTTGATAACAGTAGTAGTGGGCAAGTCATCTAAAGGTCTCCAGTTGTGTCTCAAGAGTTGAGGGTTCAGAAATGTTATAAATCTTGGAAGTATTTCTTTCAGATGTGATGTTAGTGTTATAATAATATCTAGCGATTATATATAGCACCTTTCATTCTATAGCACCCCAAAGCACTGTATAGAATTATTAGAGAGAAAAAGCCTCCCTCCTTGTCCCTTTCTGCACACCCCACACACCCCCCCAAAAAAACCTGGGGAGGGGCTTGGGAGCAGGAGGAAGACCAAACCTACAGGCAGTGATTGTTTCCTTCAGTGAATTTATTCTGTCTGCTTCAATTCCTCTCTGCCATGTTCCTCGCAGTCAGGCTACCTGGAAGGGAACAAGGAGGAAGAAGGGCTCAGAAAGTCCCATGAAGGAAGCAGAATTAATGTAGTAAACTCCCATGTGCTCTCAAGTTTCCAGACACCTTCCTACCTCATTGGCATAAAGCGTTGTGAATTTCCAGGGACCATGAAGGGAAAAGCTAGAAGCACTCACTCCAGCAAATACTCTTCTGAAAACCATCCATATATCTAAACAGGATTTAATGCTTGTAAAAGGCAGATTATCTCATGTGATGTTTAAGAGCTTTCAGAAAAGGAAGCATGTTAGAAGAGGGGTGAGGAAAGCGTTGGTGAGCTGCCAATTTTTAGGCACAGACTCCTAAAGAAAGATTTCTGGTATATAACCTACATGGCTAATGCATGGATGAAAAGGAAGCAACAGTGAATTAGTTTGAAGTGCTGAGATGTTACACAGGTTTATGTTAGCCCATTTTTAAAAGGGTGTTTGGTGTACAGCACCGGTATAAGGCATGTAGCATATGAGTAAATAATCAGATGGTTTAATCTGAATTAGAAGTAAAAATATGCCAAGTAAATCACTCAATGTTGGAGCTATTAGGAACTGTGCAAAGAACCCAAACCAATTCAGTTATGTATGGAATATTTCCATGATCTCTTCAAGTGGCAGGAGAACAAGCTGATTCACATTTTGTACAACTGTTAAATTACAGAATAATTTAGGTTGGAATAGACCTCTGGAGATCGTCTCATCTGACTTGGTTGTTTAGGGCTATGTCCAGTTGGGTTTTGAACATTAGCAAGGGTGGAAACTCCACAACCTCTCTGGTCAGGTGCTGGCATAGGTGACCATCTGCCTGGTTAAAAAAATCTTTTTCTTATACCCACCTGGCATTTCCATTGCCTCCTGTCCTATTGCAGTGCAACTCTGAGAAAACTCAGGCTTTGCCTTCTCTCTCCCTTCGCACTAGGTAGTTTTAAGCAGCAGCTCTGCTTCTGGGTTTCCTTTTGCCTTTTCTTCTTAATGTTGAACAGACCTCGTTCCCTGAGCCTCTCCTCGCATGCTGTGTGTTCCAGTGCCCAACCGTCTTGGCAGCCCTTCACTGGACTCGCTCCAGTGAATCCATGCTTTGTGCTGGGAAGCCCGAAGCTGGACACAGTGCTCCAGGTGGGGTCACACAAATGCCTGCTGGCCGCACTCGTGCTTGCGTAGCCCAGGAGGCTGTGGGCTGGCTTTGCTGCCAGCACCATGCTGGCTTATGCTCAGTTTGTCATCTACCTTCCTCAGTTGCCCTGACCCTTCAGAGATGGTACAGTGGGACCTTACTGTAGTATCATCCAGCTCCCTCAGATGGAGCTTGTCTGGTCCAACTGTACATGTCCCGTTGGTTTAAGTGATGTGGAAACTGTACATGTCCCATTGGTTTAAGTGATGTAGAACTTGAATTTTGTATGCTGTGGGCACTGCTTTATACACACAGACTTCAGATAGGCTTAGAGACCTGGAAGGTTTGAGGGCAAAGCTTATCAGTAAAAATGAGCTAAAAAGTGGGTTGAGTACCTCAGTCTTTCCCATGTCCTGTGTCACTACCTCCTCTACCCCTCTGACCAGTGGGACCATACTTTCCTTCCCTTTGCTGCTAAGGTACTTACAGAAGCTGCTCTTAATGCTTTTCACATTCTTTGCTAGTTTCACCTGCAGCTCACTGCTTACACTTCTAACTCCCTTGCTGCATGCTCAGGCAATGTCTCTATTTGTCCTGTGTACCTTCTTCCATTATCTGTAGACTTCTTGTGTTTGGTCTAGCTGAAGAGTTCTCTGTTCATGAGAACTCTGGCCTTTTGCCACCCTTGCTTGACCTTCTGCACATAGGAATAGGCTATCTGTCTTTTGATGAGGTTGTGCTTTGGAAATTCAGCAGCTCTTCTTGAGCCCCTTTGCCTTCCAGGGAAGTCTCCCTGGGATCCTAACAAGCAAATCCCAGAACAAGCTGAAATCTGCTCTGCTGATGTCCAAGGCAGTGGTTCTACAATGTCTTCCTCACTCCTCTGTGGAGCTTAAAAGCCTGAATGTCATGGTATCATGGTTTGAGCTCAGAGGGCACCTGAGCACCACACAGCCACTGGGTAGGAGAAAATAAGCAGAAGGTCAGGATTCAAGATAAGGACAGGGAGGGATGAATCACCTATTAAAGTCATGGGCAAAAGACAGCCTCATTAGGGGAAGAAAAAAATAACATAAATTTAATACAGACACTAACACCACCACCACTTAACAGACAGAGTAGGACCATGAGAAGTGTTACTACACCCTAAAAACACCTTCCCTCACCACTCCCTTTTCCCTGACACAGCTCTGCTCCCAATATCTCTACCTCTTCCCTCCAGTGGCGCAGGGGCAGGGAATGGAGAGTGCAGCCAGCACTGCTGCTTCTTTCATCTTTGGAGGGGGGGTTGGAATTTCTGGAACTTCTTCCCGCTGCTCCAGCGTGATCCCTGTTTCACAGGAGTCAGTCCTCCACATCTTTTTTTCCGACTTGGGTCCCTCCCACAGGTCGTAGTGTTTCCCTAGATGCTCCAGCATGGGACACCAACTTTCTCTGACCTGAGTCCCTCCCATGGGCTGCAGCCCTTCCCAAGCTGCTCCAGTGTGGGACACACCGCATGCTGCAATCCTCCCAGTGCCAAACTACAACAGTGGGGGCTGCTTCTTCTCAGAGGGTCCTGGCCTCCTTTGGTTGCAGTCACCTGAGATGGCATGAGGCCCCCACAGACTGCATGTCAGCATCTGTTCCACCAGAGAACTCCATGGGTGGCAGGGGGGGCCGCCCTGCCGTCTCACCACAGGGTACAGGGGTCTCTGCTCTGGTGCATCTCCCCCCCCCCCTTCCCTCCTCAGTTCTTCCACTGACCTTGGTGTTCACACAGATGTCACAACTCCTCCTTACAACTCCAACTCCTCCTCCCAGGTCCCTTCTTAAATATGTTATCGCAGAGGTGCAGCTGATTGGCTCGGCCCTGGCCAGACTTGGAGCTGCGGGAGCTTCGAGAAGCTTCTCACAACCATTTGTTGCTGCTTCTTGAGTAACACGCCCAGCAGAGTATTTTCCTCAGTTGGCTTGTCCATTTCTTAATTAGCTCTTTGGATGTTTTGCAGAAAGTTTCAAAATACGTCCCCAATGGTATATACATTCCTGAGAGAATCATGGATTTCAGTTCTGTTTAAATGATTTAATATTTATATTGTGTTAGTTGTAAAGCGAATCAATAAAATAATGCACAACCTCCATGCATGGAAGTGTTAGAATGACCTACAGATTAATTAAGTTTAGCAGAACAGTGTGAAAGGCTTTGGTTATTGGAATGGGATGGAGTTTTGTTTTGTTTTGTTTTTCTCTTGCAGCGAAAAAAAGTGACCTTGGTAGGCAAACCCTTTTTGTCTGTCTTTGACGAATGTTCTCACTTGAGTTTTCAAACCTCTCTGTTTAAGCATATGAAAGTAAAATAATACCAAATATATATTATGTACACACGGGTGTAAATGCAAAAAGCATCCTTTGTCATGCAGGAGTCAGCACCTTGATATCCTACAAAAGCTGATACACAATAGCCACACGTTTAGACCCTCTACTAGTAACTCTGCTATTGCAGATTATCTCCTCCAGAGCACAGCTGCTTTTCATGGAGTGTCTTTGATGCACTTGTGCTATGTTGGTCAACCACCTTATCTGTATGGCATGTGGGAGCCATAACGTTATTGAATATGCCAAGTTTTTAGATCACTGCTATTGTACTAATGTTTGCTTTGTTTTTTTCCTGCATAATCTTTTTTTTTGCATCCCCTGCCCACTGATCTGATAACACCTGTGTGCTAATAGAATTACAGAGTTAGCGATTAGCAAAGGTGTCTTTGTTTTACACCCTCTTCTCTTTTTATGCTTTATTAAAGAGGATTTTAGTACGGATGATGTGACTTTTTTCCTGTGCTTCCTCTCATGCCGTAACAGAATTTCAGCCTGTGAAGTCTTGCTTTGTTATTACATGAATATGGACAAGGGCATTCTTCCTCTAGATATTAAATGAAAAAATAAACATGTAAGGAATCATCTTTCTCCCAGAGTTTTAGCTGAGAGTACAGCCTTTCAAGGAGACTAACTCAGGCTGTGCAAATAGTTTAAAGGTTCTAAATTCAGGTATAGTTCAAGGAAGCAATCAAGATTCTTATCCAACTCCTTAAAGTCTGAAGTATGCTGATAGAAATCTTATGCCAACATTTTCTGTCACAGGAAAATTCTTGTTCCAGTTTCTGGAAACTGAGACCAAAAAATCCTTTAACAAAGCCTTTCAGGGTTTAAAAACTGTTACTGACTGTAAAAAGTTATTAATTTATTTTGCTAGACTAAACCAATTAATGCATCTTCACTGTCAGTGTTCTTGAGCAAAAGTAATATTTTAACTCAGTCCTTATGCAGCTAAAATTCCAAATTACACTAGCAACTTTTACTTGTTTCTAGCTATGTGAGCAAAGCTCATTCTAGTTATGCATTTCTAGTGATTTTGTCCCAGTGTGCTAATGAGGGGTTAAACTAGCAGCAAATCTTCCATCATCTGGCCATCCCTGTTATTAAAGGGTTGTAAACTGTATTGTGAAGTAAACCTGTCTACAATTGGCACGTGGCAAGAGAACAACACTGCTTGTAAGACAAAGTGTTGGTACACCACAACATTTGAACAGGAACTCAGAAGAAATAGTGAAGTTTTAGATATTTTAACATTTTGACCTTTTTCAGAAAATGAACATATTCTCCAAAGCACAGAATATGTTGAATCAGCAGCAGGCGATGTGAAACCAGATTGTGATGTAATCTTCAAGAAAACCATATTTGTAATAAGGTTAATTAAATTTGCTGCAAGCTTGTGACAAGCATGCTGTAAGTTTGCCAGTAAATCTGGTCTTGCTTTATCAAACTGAAGGGCAAGAATTAAAAAAAAAAAAAAAAAAAAAAAAAAAAGACAGAAAAAGGGGGGGAAAAAAGAAAAAGCTTCCCTCCTCCAGAACAAGTACTGTGTTGCCAGAGGACATGCAGACTGGCAACAATAACTAATACGTTATGAGAGGTTGAACAAGTTTAAATGGGATTTGTCTCTGAACTGAAAGGCATATTGTAAGAAATTTCTTTGTCTCCTTGTGATGCTGTTAAATTGAAAGCGCAATGGGAGGCTTCAGTAGAGGCAACAAAGGTTGAAATGATAGCCTGCTGTTTGCAGCAAGCATCATGGTTCCACTGATGGTCCAGACATCTGGTAACAACAGCCACTCCTTGTCAGGTTTTGCCCCACACTGGGCGCCTGAGCACTTTGCACTGTTTAACTCATCAGACTCTTCTAGCTCAGTATGCTCTGCATCAAGAATGTTTATGTAATAAAACAGAGCTAATTAAACATTTCAAAGGGAAACATTATTTTAACTCTAATTAGATATGATTACAGTTTCCTTATGCCTGTGCTGGATTGGTACTGAAGCTCTCGTTTTGCCTCCTTACTGAATTCTGCAGCATTGTTGTTTCAAAATAATTTTTGCACCTGCTTAAATAGGCTTTGTATTCCTCTTGCCTGGAAACAAACTCAAAATCTTTGATCCAAGATCTCTGTATTTAAAGTAACAGCATATGACCCTGAGATACATGGGGTAAGTTGATACCCCAGGCAGTCAGGGAAATAGGAAAAGCCCCCTCGCTTGAAATGTTTGAGGGTATTCCAGACAACCATGAGTGCTGGCAGGTGGGTGCAAGTGATGTATGTAATGTATACTGTCCAGCTATTTGTGCTGTGATTCAAATGTTCCTAATTATGAAATCTAGCATGAATGGAGACAGCCAGGTACCACAGAGCTGTTATCGCAGGCACAGATAGACCCAGGTTCTGTGACCTTCCTGGAAGTCCATCGTTAAACAAGGCACTTGTCACAGACAAATATAAAACATATCCTTCTGTATGTATTTAATCTAGAAAGATAGCATCTGACAAAGCTTTGGAGACACATCATGTCAGGATACTAAACATCCAAAATGCTGAGAAACAAATACATAGGGAAATCAAAAAGAACAGGCTAATGGCAGTAATAATCAGTGAATATTTTGTCAGTTAAGCAAATGCTGTATAACTTGTTTAGTGTTTTCTAGTTTTTATGACAGAGCCAGTCTGCAGATCATATGGGAGAAGCAGACTGAATATAAGAATGCATCCTTTCTTTGTCATCCCTAAATCCAAGTTTTTATGGGGAATTTCTTCAGCTATAAAGGACCTTCGCATGCAAGTTTACTTCAGCTTTTCACTTGGTTTTCACCCCTACCCAAGAATTTTTTAAACTCTAGCTTGGGTTTCAAAAAGGAAAAAAAAAAAGGGGGGGGGGGGTGTGCAAAGAAGAAAAAAAAAAAAAAAAAAAAAAAGGCAGTCTTTCATTCAAACTGGTTCTCTGCAGTCCTAATTAAAATAGACTTCAATGAGAAGTTTTCTTTTCCTCTTCCAACTGAAGCTTAAGGGCATAGTTCTAGCTGGAGAGTATATTGTGTTCATTTTACTGTTTGAGTGGTTTGGTAGAGAAGCTGTCTTTCAAACACAGAGCGACTACTATGATGCCTCAGGACTCAGCTGTCACATCAAGGCTGTTTTCCACATATATGTATTATATAATGTGCATATATCATCACCGTCAGGTAGCTGAAGTTTGTACATCTTACATGGAAGCAACTTTTTCTCACCTTTAAGAAGTTCTCTCTATGGCGGGATTAGAGGTAAATGTATCATATATTTTAAAGGGAATAATGACATGGTTTGTCCCTTTAAAAAGAAAAGAATGATGCAAATTGAAAGACATATGTATAAATCTCTCTCTACATAAATTGAGCTGCAGTACTGTTGCAGTATTCTTTCCTTTGTGCTAGGAAAACTGAAGGGGGGAATTATTTCCTTTAAATGTTACAGTCAACTTAAGTGACTGCAAGAGTTAGTAGACTGAGAACAGCAGTGGAAAAAGAAACCTCCCATTTAGCCACAGAGGAAATCTTCCATTTAGCCGTTTAATTAAATAGGAAATGGCAGTGCATAGCCCAGTCATTGTCTCAGCCCTCGTGGAGAGGATCAGAAGAAGGTCAGGAGCTTGTTCATTTTCCATGCCCACGGCCTCTGTCCTGAGACCACCAGCAAGGATGGCCAATTAATACCAAGTGCTTTAGGGGGTTTTGGATTGTGAGGTGGGGTTTTTTTGTCCACATGGACCTAGACTGAGGTTGCAAATTCATTTCAGAGAAGCTGCTACACAGTCAGTGACAAGGATTTCAATCACTGCATCTCTGAATAAGAATGAGATTAGTCAATGAGAAGTGAAAAATAGGTGCATCAATTTTTTTTGTAACTAGCACTGCCACACCACTAAATGACACTTTCTTGAAATTTCATGCAAAGTTTTGGTTTGTGAATTCAGCCTCCTTACCCAGTGCACTGAAAATATAATGTCAAAATGCAACACAGAAAAAAAACAAATTTGCTCAGCTTCAAAGAGCTATTTTTAAATTTTGTTGTCATACTCATTTTCTGAATCACCTCTACCTCTAACTGTGCCATCTGTACAAAGCTATCACTGCTTGTTGGTGAACTATTTAAAACTTATCAAAACAATATTACTATTGCTGGGCTCTCCTTTGTTCTATCCCGTTATCTCCAATTATTAGAGATTCAACCTAGTGCACTGAAATTCTGGCAGATTTGAGCACTGGGAACATCCGCAAGCCAGGCAGCACACCATCATTGATAGTGTGAGCATCACCTGTAGCAGTCTGCTTGAGACAGTATTTATGGTGATAACTCCTGGAAATTACACTGACAACCCCAATTTGTGTTGCATGCTCTAAATCATCCAGCAGTTTTCAAAATGCAATTTGGTTTTGGTTTTTTTTTTTTTTTTTTGCTTGCAGTTGACCTCAGCTGGATTCACTTTCTCTGAGAAGTGCGAGTCTGAGTGGTATCACTGAAGAAGGATGCCTGCGTTTTGCTGGCTGTTGGCCTCTTCTTGCCCGATCCAGGCGCGAGTGCTGGTGCTCGCGTTGCCTCCCCTCTGCGGCCGGGGCAGCCGGGCCTGATGCCGCAGCTCGGGGCTGGCTCATCCCCGAGTAGGTTGCACAGACCTGAATGCTCAGGGCTGGAGGTCTGGAAATCAGTGAAGTTTCAGGCCGATAACTGAGAATTCAGGAAGCTGTCCAACTCCCACAATAGCCACTGAGAGTCTGTTTAACTTCAGTGGGAGATGGGGTTTCAGTGCTGTTTTCAAAGTGTATGATTTCAGTTGGTAAGTGTTTGGCTACCTGTGGCTGTATGTTTTGCTGTGTGTAAGGATCTGTGTACTACCTACCTCATCAGCTTATTTTGAACAAATACATAATTGTAGAGATAATACTGACTTCTGTATGTATTGTCTTTCCTGGTAGAAAAGAAAATACTGTGAAGACTTGTAACACACACAGTTTTTTTTGAGGAGCTGGTTTGCCTTCCACCCTGCAGTGTGATTCATTGGTGGTGTGCGGCTGTGCGCAGATACGTACTGTACATACACACACTCTCTGCATACATATATTCCCAGTTTCGGTGGTGGTGAGCAGAGGCTTGGAGATAACTGGGATTTTTTTAAAAAAAGTAATTAAGGTTTCAAAGAACCATCTGACTGTATGTGTAGGGAAGGCAGAGACAGTGTGTGGTAGTTTAATCTCAGCAGAGCATAAGGTTAGCTGTTATCTTTCATTGCCCATATTTAAAAACTAGTTCCAGGAGCCCATCTTTACAGCTAACCTTTATATTACATTTAAATTCCCTGTTGGGAAACTCAACTTCACTTATGAATGTATCTAAATGATAAATCATTAGAAATATAAAACGGAGGGAACATCGAGGAGATACCCTGCTTGCCTGTGCTTGTGTAACTCAAAGGTGATCTTGGCTGAGAGAACAAGTGTGTAGGTTGGTTTTGTACAGGTCCAGCCTGCAGTGAGGTTCGGGGTCAATCAGTGGGGTTACACTGGGATTGTCTTGGTGACATGAAAGGAGATGCTGAGCCATGGCTTGCTGCTTCACTCATCCTCCGGCTGCTCGGCTCTGCCCAACATCCTGAAGGAGCTGGGACCCTTCAGTCCACCCTGCCCGTGTGTTTTATTTCAACACCCGCAGGCATCAGCCGAAAGCGGTTTGTGGCTGTGCGGCTGGGTGCCGGGAGCGGCGCGGCCCTGCCCAGGCCCTTTGCAGCCCCCCGCGGCAGGGCCAGGGGTGCTGCGCTGCCGGCCGGCGGGAGCTGGGGGAGAGGACACCAGGACGAGCCTTCCTCCTGTCTGTGTGCTCCCTGAATGGAAATGCAGCCTGACAAGTCTGAAGCTGTGTATAGAAAGAGATAGATAAACTCTGTTAACCACAGAAGCAGGTTTTAAATACATTAAAATATTTTATCCCATTATTTGTTTTGACCAATTGACCACAATATTAAAAATTCAATCATGGAGCAGCTGACAAGTGCAGTTGCCTAATTTTATTTAAGGGTTCTTTTTCCCCCCCCCCCTTTCCATTTTTCCATCCTGTTAACGCTGCTGCCTGTGCCCAGACAGTAATGGGCTTCTTGTATGCCCACGACTGTTATGATCATGTAAATTTATTGGTGCTTAGAAGAAGCGAGCTATTAAAACATTACAACAACCATTACAGCCAGGCTCGTGTTGGCTTTCGCTCCCAATGAACATATGCTTCCGAGTGAATGCCTAAACTCTTATTTATGGATTTAATTTAATATGCGGAAAGAATTCAAAATTAAATTTTGTGTCTGCCTCCAGAGAGTGTCAGTGTATAATAACATGGTAATTTTTACACATCTTTATGAGAAATGGGAAAATTAATTCTTTCTGACAAGTTGTAATTATTCGACTTGGAACAGTTGCAGCTGAGCAGTTTGCATGCCTGTTGTCTGTTGTTGCACAGTGTAAGGGGAAAACGTGGGGATGGAGATATATTGTGTGTCTGAGAGTTTCTAATAGCTTCTGACATTTTAGCCCTGCGTATTATCAGGGTGCTCTTTAAAGGAGTGGGGAGTGTAATCTGCTGCCTAGCCAGGGACACAGAGGCAGTAGCGGACCCAGTGTCAGGAGATGGGGTGGGAATTAGTTTGGTCTGTCTGAGGCAGAGGAAGGGGCTCTCTCCATTACTTTGCAAATGGTTAAAGCTGAAAGTGAGGTAACATTCTTTGTACTCTTTGGACTCCCATTTTTTGTTTCCCCTTTAATGAAGGTATAGGTGAAGGAAAAGTGTTAATTTTAGCTGCACGCAAGCAGAGCTATCCTGTTTAAGTGTGTCCTCTCTCTCACCAAAATAAATGATAGTTGAAGGCACTTAGCACCTCTTAACCTCCAGGGACTAACTCCCCAAAAAGTTAGTGGTCTTTTACAGTGAGAATATTTAAAAATAAAACATACCTCTTGTTGAAACATGAGCTTTCATGACAAATATTTTCATGAGGGTAACTTTGTTCTTAGCTAACTTAACTTCTGTTTCAGAGTTTCTGCTGAAAGGTAGGACATGTTCATCAAGCACAAGCCTGAAGCATCACTGGATGTATTAGATAAAAAGAAATTTATTCAAGTGAATGGAGAGTGTATTCATGGCTTTGAAGGCAAACCTGGCAGTAGTGGGTGCTGCTTTTTTTGTCCTTCTGGAATGGTCCCTTTGGGATAAACACATACTAAAGGCAATGCGTAGAAAACATTTTATCAGGCACACATTAAAGGAAATAGAAGTGCCACAAATGAAACAACACTGTGCTTACTTTTATTCCCAGTGACTTATCATAGCTGTGCTAGCTAGAAGGGTGCTAATGGTTTAGAAGGTGCTACTCGCTCCAGTAAGACACTGAAGAGGGTTTGTTGATGTGGGTACTTGGCATATGAAGATACCATGATTTAGAAATATCTGTTTCTCCAAAATGTAGTGTGCTAGCTCTGATTTACATCCTGGTTGCAATCTGGGTTATTACTGAAGCTAGGTAAGTAATACAAAAGCCTGGGAGTTTATGACTGGTTTTTGTAGGCATTTACCTTGAACAAAAGAATAACGCAACTTCTGAGGTCTCAGGAGTTCCTTTGTGTCTAGTGGATGCCTTGGCCTGGTAAGACAGCAGCAGCTCTGTGGGAAGATGCTAACAACCACTGCAGCACAGTGGGGCTTAGCTGGGACCTGGAAACTGCTGGGGGAAGGTCTGGCTTCATCCCGGCAAATGTCTTTAGCGAGTCTGGGGCTTTGGGATATTGTATGGATGAGGGGGTCCAGGGAGTTCTTGTACCAGGTAATATGCCTCTAAAAGGGACTGATGTGAATCAAATTTCACTGGGAGAGATTCATGCCCAGAGATCCCAAACTCTTGGGATATCACTTATTTCATTTAGACCTGCATAGTCGTCAACAAACCTTAAAGTCAGGGATGGGAGTAAAGCAAATGCTTCCCAGCTGGTGCAGCAGGAGCACAGAGTGCTTCCCTATGGAGCTGCTCCACTCCCCGCTGGGTTCCCCCATGAGCCTGGGAGACCAGCCTGGGCAGCACACCCCAGCCTCACCTGCCCTGCACTCGTGGTGCCTTTCTTCCAAACTCAACAACCTCAGTGAACCTCTACTCTGAGATGGTTGTTGGGACTCCCTGTTAATCAATGGGGAGAACAGGAAGTTTGCTAAATAATCCAATCAATTGCTAAAATAGCCTAGGTGAATCATACTTGAAATTGCTTATTTCTCTACCTTTTAACTCCCCAGAGAGTTGTAGAAATACAGAAGTCAGATGGATCCCATCTTGAGGGACCAGAGAGAACAGAAAAAGTTAAATCTTCCCTGTGAAGATGTCCTCCTTTTTTTTTTTTTTTTTTTTTTTTTTTTTCTTTTTCGCAAACCAGTGAATGTTTTATTTCCAGTTGCAGCAATCCAAGCATTGCATGAAGGGAGAGTGTCTCTTTCACCAGCATAATAAATAACCTCAAAAAATCTAACTTGTTATGAGAATTACTCCTTGGTAAGAACACATGCAACTCTTGAGGTATGCTTTCAGGTCTTCCTTTTTCTTTCCTTCCAGGAAAGGCTGCAGTTTATTCCTGCTCTGGAGAAACCTCTCCTAACTGCTGTTATCTGGCACTCTAAGCCCTTTTATTCACTCCTTGCTGCTTTTAAGGAAACGCTGCTCAGACCTCTTTCTTCCTGAGAACATGTTCTTCTCATGCTGTACTGAACCACTGCGTTCAGGAAGACAAGAGAACCGAGAGAATGCCAGTTTTCTTACAGTTTATTTTGAACCACAACAGGAGACAAATTTAATGGTAAGGCAAAGCCTGGCCTTATTTAGCAAGACTTAAGAGCAGCTTGTAATTACAAATTGGAAACAGAAAATCATAAAAAAAAAAAAGGCAACTAAATGCTTCAATTCTTTCTTAACAGCTGGATATATTTATATATTGGCTAGGTAGAATGTATACAGTGTATATATGTTTCTGCAGCTGGTTGACTTCTTACCTAACCTAGAATCACCTAGAGAGGTCCCAAGTTGGTAAGAACTTGAGTCTTAGTAATGTCCATGTCCTGTGAATGCTTCCTTCAGTTTTCACTGCCCTCATCTTTTATTTTCTCCTTTCCCTCTTACTTCTTTTTGGAATTAAATGTTGGGATACCACTGTGGGGCTTGTGTTAACAGTCCTAAGTGTATCTGTGAGATATGTGACTGAAACACCAGTTTGACTACATTTAGCATGGAGCCGACAAGCTGCTTTCCACCTACTCTTACCTATTCCCCTTATAAGTCTATAAATGCATCCACATTAAGGATGTACATAAAAAAAAAACCACTCTGGTGACTAGATTTCACAGTTTTTATCAATGAGATGAAATGGCTGGTTAGTGAGTCCTCTAGCCAGTCATGTCTGAAAATTTAAGCGTGCAGTTGCACTGCACTGCTGTGGCAGCTCAGCCTTTTTTCAAGTAGTCTTCCCACATTTTTGCTGTGAATGAGGAGTCTGGGGTGTCAGTGAATTCCCTTTGGCTGACGATTGTGCCCACTGTGCTACCTGATGTGCATAAGGAGGATAGTGGGGCCGTACCTTTGTTTGCTGGGAGGTGTTGGGAGCTCAGGGAGCATTTGCTGAGCTGTCCTGTTGGTTAGCATGTGTAGGTGATGCTAGTCATGTCCTAGGAGCGGTGGAGTGGGAATGATTTTTGGGAAGAATTGGTGGAAGATGTATGTGCCTCACGGGCATCCAATTCAGGTGGATATATTTTGTGCTGGTTTTGATCTTACAGTGCACACAAGTTACATATAGAAGCATTATGGAGAAATCTACCTCAGAGCATTGTGATTCTTGTCAAATGGCTTCACGTAATAAAATCTTGGTCAGTTTAGATCTAATCTTATTACCACTAATCTCATGAGACATGTTCTGGATGATACTTCTTTTCAAGCCTCCCTCCCTTCCCAAAACAATAAAACAAAATCCCTCAAAGGTAAACAAAAAAACAGCCCCCGAAACATCTTTCAGCAATGAAGTCCTGTTAGGTGGCAGCTTGAATGATGGCCTTGTTTCATTAACACAAATGCAGCTTCTGGAGAGGTCACTTCTCATTAAATAACATACATTTTTCTTAAAATATGGGACCTTGGCCTTCCCATCTGAGCATGGGTGAAGAGGAACACTTTGAGAGGGGTCTTCAGACCATTCTGCAAAGCTCATTCTAGAAAACACTCCCACATTTGTAATCTCCAGCCTGCATATAAATGACAGAGAAGTAAGCAAAGGCAAATCACCAAATGTACTTCATTTTATTTATTTGTTTATTTAAATCCCAACTATCACCAAGCCCATTTTGAAATGTATTTTCATGCATGTTGCCCAATATACCCATTTTTAACTTATGTAAAAGAAAAAAACTGTTTTGTGTCGTTTCTTAAGGAAAAGAGAGGAGAAGAGGGATTATATTTCTTTTATTCCAGTAGTTTCCCAAACTATCGGCCACACAGAGCATTTATGTTGTTCCTGTTCAGTGCGTTATGTCCAGAGAGTTTTCAAATGCTATTTGTTGTCCTATCTGGAACCATATCTCACAAGTGCAAGTTTTGCAAAACGGTCCTGGTTGCAGCATTTCTTCTCTTAATTTGTTTAAATTATTTGGGGAACAGACGGTGGTTTAGAACAAGATGTGGGGGCTTCATAACTTTCCATAGTTCATAAAACATAGAAATTGCTATTTAAACATAAGCGAGCGCTTGTCTGTAATAATGCCTCCCTTCTGTGGGGCATTTTCCACAAACCCAGTTTCTCCGCACCACTTCTCTCTTTTACAGATGGCAAAATGAGACTCAGAGCTTAATTACTCCAGGACTTACACAAAGATAGCAGCAGATTAAGGAATAAATCATGTTTCTTACATTGCAGTCCAGTGTTTGAAAATAACAGCATCTTTCTTTACTGTGCTAGATCAAGCTTAGTGATGAGTGAATAAAATAATCACCAACACAATAAAGGGATCTGGTTCAAATATACATTCAGAAATTGGGATTTATGTCTTTTTGGAAGTTGCCAGACTTATTTGAGATTCTTACATCACCAAATGCATGCTTCTTCTCTTTGGAGTGATCCCCTTCAGAGACTTTCCTGTACTAGTGACATCCAATAAAATATTATTCATATTGCAAGATCTGGTTGTCTTTCAGTGTTTTTTGCTGACTGAGCAGCAAACTCACTGCAGAAGTTGGGTAGACAGCTGATCACTGCTACTGATCGCTCTGTGTCTTATGGCTGCTAAATTAATCTATCGATTTTCCTTCTGTAAAACAGAAATAACACCTACTTCTTTGGTGTTTGAGGTTTAATGAGTTGTATTGTGTTTGATGAGGTAAAGCACTGTAAAAGTTTTATCACGGTGCATCTGCTTCCAGTTTCAGCACAATTCAAGCGTGCTATGGAGGAGCTTTGCTGTGCAACAGCAAATACGGGAAGGGGTAGAGAAACTTCTGAGCATGCTGCTGAAATTTGGTCAGGGTTTGGAGGAGCAGGTCATGTATCCTCCTCTATTTATGCATGGGACCAAGCACCATCCTGGCTCCTGCCTAGTCTGAAGCTTTGTAACTTGACCCGGATTTTTATCCAGTCACAAACCTTGAAATTTGGTGCACCAAACCCGCCCCGCTCTTCCTTGCTGATAGGTAGCCTTTCCTCCAGCCTCCCAAGCACTGCCCAGATCGTGTTTCCCGTCTCTGTCTTTTTTTGGTTCTGCATATCAAAACGTGATTAAAATCATTATATCCCTATCTATATCTTGCTGTCTGTTTTCCTTTTAATTAGGTTGTAAAACAATTAGTTACCACCATGTCTCTCTCTTCCCCCTCTTGGTCTCTTTTTTGCAACTCCCCCAGTGTGCCCAGAGCTGTTTGTTCTCCCCGGGCGGGGAGGAGGGGGCCCTACCGTCTTGCTTTATTTACAGCAGGGTGAAGGTCAGATATAAACAGTTTTTGTTCTTGTGCTGTTGCTTTCTTTTGTGACCTATCCTGCATTGTTTGGCTTTTTTCCTCCCCCGTGCTTTGAAGTGCCGCACACCAGGTGTTCCTGTTCTGAATTACACATGAAAGGACCACATCCCTGGACTAATTAACTAGTAAACTGCACCCGCCTCCCCTGGGTTTAATTGATGCTGCTCTTAAAAGGGGAAGCCAGTTTCTTATTCCTCCTGATTTCACACCATAGTCATCTCCTCTTTATCTCCCTAAATACGGAAGATACTCTTGAATTTCTCATTCCCAGGCCACGCAGTGCTTAATATGTCTTCTCATTTCTCAATTAATAAAACAGTTATCTGGTACAAAATTTTTGAAAGAAATCCTCCATGGATTTTTTGTTGGTTTTGTTTGGTTTTTTTTTTTTTTTTTTTTCCTCTTAATTTCTTTGTGCCTGACAGTTGCAGCCTCTCTGGGGAGCGTAACGTGCAGAACCACACCACTTCCCGAGAGCTGGAAGATCCAGTATCTTGCTGCTAATTATTTTACTTGATTGTCTTGACCCAACAAAAGCATTGGTGTATACCGACATCTTCCATGGCTCACAGTTTCTTTCCCGGGGCAACATTTCTTGCAGTGTAATGAGCAGGAGCTTTCGTGATTTCTTTGTTAGGCCCGGTGGTAGCACGCCGATATGCATCTAGCTGTGCTCTGTGGTGAGGTGGGCCTTGTTGTTGGCAGAAAACTATGTGAAGTGATCAAAACCGGTTTAAAATCAGCAAGCCTGAATCAA
The DNA here is from genome assembly GCF_018691265.1 of Tyto alba. Lineage (NCBI taxonomy): Eukaryota > Metazoa > Chordata > Aves > Strigiformes > Tytonidae > Tyto > Tyto alba. The sequence goes on along the minus strand of NW_024881295.1, from coordinate 11,554,326 downwards.
ATGCAGCTCCTTTCTTTGGGGCCTCCAAAACTGCTCAGTGCAGATTTATACTGAGCTGATAAAGACCCATCTTCAGCTAAACTGGGGCAAAAGCACCTGGTGAAATGGAGAAGGTTGTCATGTGGCAGTCGCCGTGCCATTTCTCTGAATTGGGGGTTGTATACATATATATAATTTTTCACGGGCTCCAGCTGTTGTCCTGTGCCAGCTAAAGGCCATTTTGGACTGGGGCTCAGCCAGCAGCCCCTTGTGGGGAGCGGGTGCTCCCTGCACACCCAGACGACTGGCCAACCCCCCCATGCTGGGCAGATGTGTGTGGGGAGCTGCGGTGGTCCCAGGAGCAGCAGCCCAGCCAGTAACTCGGCACATGGCAAACAATACGCCGTATTGCAGAGCGGTGCAGAAACCAGCCTTGTGTTCAGGCTCTTGCGTGCTGTCGGGGCTGCATCGGTGCTGGGGTGGGGGGGGGGTCCCAGCCTGGTGGTGCTGGCAGGTGGAGAACCACCACACACAGACATTTGTATAGTCATTTATGAATTGTAGACTTTCTTGCCCTTGAATACAGTGTTTCTGCCTTGCCAATGCTTTGACATTTTGAGGTGTTGGGGATGATTTCATTCCCAGATTTTCTTTACCCCAATAGGTAATTTCTTTGAAGTGTACTGGTTTAGGTTTATGGTCAGGTTACGTTTGTCTCTCTGTCTTACGTATTTGTTCACTCACCGTGAGCATCCTGTATCCTCTTTTAATTAACGTCTTTGTTAAGTCCAGTGAAGTCTTTCCACTGACTTCAGTGGGAGCCAGTCCCTATTAATTTGATTCAAGTTGTTTTCAACTTGAAATGGAATTTAAACAGTCTCTTGAAATAGAGGGGAAGGATTCAGGATATTACCAGAAAGTGAGTGAGATGCAGCAACATATTTACTTAAAAAACATTTTCCTCTTCTAGGTAGATGCCACCGTGTAGGTATTAGTGTATCACATACCTGCCTCTTTCTTGGATACCTTGCAGAAGGAAAACTGAAACATTTTGCTGTATGTGAGAACTTGGTTTCAGAGGTGGGACCTGAATATTAGTCAGATGTGTATTCCTTCAAGGCAAAAGGTATTTCTTGAAGATGACATCTACTTAGTAACATCCTGGGGTCAGATACAGGGTGGCCAAGAGAAATGGGAGCTTTGCTGTTAATGCCACAGACTTTTGGATTAGGGACTTGGTGTTGTTGACATAAAATGTAGAAAGAACAACATGCTGATTTCCTTCAAAATCATGACTGTTCAGCACTGATGTGAATTAGGACTGCAGTGGGGCTGCCATCAGTTTTTGTTGTTAAAGACCTGGCAAGTTTCCCCACTCTTCCTCCCCACCATGCAGAAGTTCCCTACTCTTGCAAATTTTTTTTTTTTTTTTTGTTGGCAACAGCCAGCAAAATCATCACTCTGTTTTCCCTGAGGAGAGTGAATTTTGCACTTTTGTAGGGTGCAAAGTGACTTGTGTGGATCATGCCATTTTACAGAGCACAAAGGGACCTTAGGCTTTGGAGTAAGCCAGCTAGCTGACAGTGGAGAACAGACCTCAGAGCAATTAATTGTAAACTGACTGAAGCTTATATGTCAAAGACAGACTGAACTTTAATTAACATGCAGCTTAAGACAGGCATTTTTATACTCTAAAGCAGCTATTTTAAAACACACCAAAAAAAGCAGTGAACTCACTGAATTTTAGCAGAAAGTAAAGGTAGAACTTCGGCCTTTATAAGCTTTATAACTCAACTGAAATCCATGCCTTGCTGTCTTGATTTAAATAGCTCAAAATCTGGAGCCTCTTTTACGTTATATTTGATTGCTTAGATTTAGTATTTCCTGAATTCTTAAATTTATTTTAATAATTTTTTGCTAACATTTGCAGTAAATTCCTTTCTAGGGAAATTCTGCTTTAAAAATATCTTCAACCTGGTTTTGCTTATTTCATATCTTATTTTCTAGCAAAGATGTTTTCAGCTTAGGGCAGATTCAAATGAAAACTCAAAAAAAGACATTTTATTGCCAAAAAGCACTGGTATAATTCAAAAGCACCTCCTGCTAAATCATTTGTGAGTGTCTCATCAAAAGCATAGGATATGGTTTTGTTAGCGTAGATCAGGTCTTTGAGAATGGTTGTCATGCACTGCACTTTCTTAGTCATTTTAACCTTTTTACAATTCTTTCTAACTTTCCCTCTGAGCACTGATGTTGTGTAATTTTTTGCTGCCTTCCCCTTCAAAGGTAAGTTTGCCAGAGTTTTTGTGATTAACTTTTATATGTCTGAGTTTGTCAAAACACTATCAGGTTATAACATACTATTTAAAAGCCCATACTCCTGTTTTTTTTATTAATCCTACCTTTATCAAAACCGAAAGTCTTGTCATATCCTGTTTACATTTCAGCTTTTATTTTATTTCATCCTTCTGAAAAAGGATAAAGATACTGGGGCAGAATCTGAAATTTAAGAGAAAATTTGCAGTGGCCCCTGTTGTTCTTGCAATCTGTCAACTAGATGGGTTTTACCCCACCTCATTTCAAAGAAATAGTCATGGCTAACTTATTTTTCTAACTGTCTTACATTTCCTTATCTCTCAGTTATAATATCTAGACATACAACACAATGGCATTAAAAATTTAAAGGAAAAAGATATATGGATTTTTTGTTGTTGTTGTTTAAAGAAGATGCTGTCAATGTGTCCACTCATAAAACATATATAACATTTTATTTTTAAAACTTCCCTTGTTCAATAAGTTTAGATGTTGGGCTTAAAAATGTTTGGCATTACCATTTTTACGATGGTTGCAGAACAGGAAAAGGCTAGTATAACTTAATGTGTAGAAAAGCAAGGCATAGTTACTGTTGTGCTGCTAGATTTAAATGAATAAGAATTAATATTTTATATATAATTGTATTTCAGCACTTTAGTCTTTCTAGCTGGCCCTTTTTCCTGAACGTGTCCTACCTTCTTCTCATCTTTGCTCTCCCAGCACCTGATATCATGAGGGGAAGGCACTGAGCTCTCACTTGCACTCCAATGAAAGAACTGATTCGTTAATTTGATCGCTTTTTAAAAATAAGACCAAAATTAAGTATTATCTTAATCAGCAATAAAATACATTCTTTCAATTACTTGTTTCTCTGACTTATTAAGAGAATTCTAAATAGTTTCAGCGAGTATTGTTGTAATTGTTTCCTCCTTTGATTTTCATTTCCTTAGTTGTCATCATCTCCTGGCAGCGGCAGCAGCTGTAAAGCAGATCTTTCAACAGCCTTGTTAATTGTGTAGAAATTAATCTGATTTTAAAAACCTTATTGATATACGGATTTGAGTGCCTTAATGTGCATGTGCGTATGCCTGCTCACCTCGTTTTACCCAATGTATTCTTCTGCATCTCATGCTGACCTAATGCACAGGTTGGGTCCTTATCTTTGCTTGCCCCTGAGGACTTGCATGTTCCTGTGGGGTCAGATTTCATTTCGATGTTCCTATCAAGAGCACTGGATACCTCCATGGAAATACAGAAACTTATGTGAAATACACGTGTGACTTTTATGTCTCTTAGAAACGCTGTTTTTCAGCCATTCTGTGATTTTATTTACTTCAGTTCTTTGTGTGCAAGGGGAGATAATGTAAGTTTTATATGTACAACTTCATACAAGTGGGTTGCTATTGTCTTGTCCAGTTACCTCTTGCCATAAGTCAGGAGCTAGGAACCCCACACCCACATCCCCTGAAATACTGACCATATAGTGGTCAAAGGATGTTACCAAAAGAGACATCAGGTTTCAGTCTTGAGAGACTTTCAGATGAGCTGAAAGTACATAATGCCCAATATTCAGGTTGTACAGGCAACTGTCTGTGTATTCCTGAGAGGAAAGATAAGGCTCCTTTATGGAATAAAAAATCATAAAATTAAATTAACATATTAAACAAACTTTTGTAATAATGAAAAAATATTATGATAGTGTTCCACAACTTTACAAAGAATACTAAAAAAAAAAAGTTTTTCTGTCGTTTGTACTTACTGGCATATTCCACTAAGCAAATGAGGTTATTGTTAAATAATATAAATATTAATATAAGTTGTATACAGTTGAACAGCAGATTCTCTTTGTGATCCTACCTGTGGTCATTACAGCTTTTGTGGTACAGGTTATTAATTTTTGCATTCTATCTTAATTTCTAGACTGTAATCTGTATACCTTAATTGTGCTGTCTACAATAAAAGGTTACCTCTTTCTTCCTGTGTTATATATCAGCACTCTGGTAAAGAGCAGCATCCTCTCAGCACGCTGGTGAAATGATAACTTATACATCATTATGTAAAGTGCTGCAAAGTGCTTTGCATTTCTTTAGGATAAGCAGTGACATAGCAGGATTAAATTTTATCATTTTAAAGATGGTAAAACAACAGGTTCTTTATGCCAATACAAGTGGTGGAGGCAGACGTAGCTTTTTCAACTTCAATGAGATTTGGGTCAAGCTCTTAAATTCAAATTGAAGCTGTCCTTTCTACACACGTAGCTGTCAGTAAAATGAGCAGCAGTTCTGTTGTGTAGAGGAACTTTAGCTGTGGAGCCCCTGCACTCCCTGGCTGATGACTAGAACTAGATTAGTGGGTTTGTTCTTTAAAGCCACTTTTCAGTTGCTGTTAGCCCAATGGGAGATGAAGGCTGAGTGTCTTCTTCCTCTCACGTTGTTGCCTCAAGTTAGGAATCTGGGGAAGAAACTTCACATGCACTTCAGGCTTGTGAATACCTCAAAAGAAGTTATAACAATGATTTTGTTTGTAGAGTTGCTCTTTATTTCATTGCTTGAAATGCCAAACAGCAACATAAGAAAAAAATTGCAAACAATGTAGTGAAAATGCTATTTGGGAGTTGTAAATAATCTCTCCATGAAAATTCCAGACTCAAGGCCCCTCACAATAGGCTTAGCCTTTCATCCCTAAGAGACAGATAAATTGAGTATCATGCAGCCTACAACTAGCGTTTCTTCTGGATGAGAGTTATAAAATCAGCGTCCCATCCTTCATGCATTGACACCGGTCTGCTTGGTATTTTACTTTAACGACGATTTTTACTTGGGAGGCTAACAGTTCCTCTTCCTTATACTAGCTGAGAGTTTTATTTCAGTGGTTGTATGTGTGCTGTATATATTTGCAAAAGGCTTTGCATTTGTTCAGATGAAAAGATATGCCATAGTATTAAATTATATATATAAAACATGAGACCATTTGAAAATTCATTCCTATTGTGAAATGCAGTCTTTTGCCAGTGACTACTCATTTAAGCTCTGCAGATCTAACTTGAACAGAAACACAAAAATGGAGAGCAGCCCTGTGCTACGGCATGTCTTCAGTCACTGTGTTGAAGTAGCATGCATATTCGAGCAAGCCTTGAATTCATTAGTTCAGCGCTGGTAGTGATGTAGGTGTGGCTGCCGTCTGATGCATAGAGAGGCAACTTTCTTTTAGAAGTGATAAAAGAATAAAGTGCAATGCTGGAGTTTTAAACTTGCAGCCATGGGTGAGACCACATAGGTACACATGTATGCACATGCTGGCTGAAGATTGCTTTCTAAGAGTAGATGACTTGGGTTGCAGGAAATTTTTTTCCATAAAGTGTTTGGGGTCGATGAAAATGCCAAAAGGCAGTCTTGCTGAGAATGATACACCTCTTCTCCTCAGCTTCCAGGGACTTTGAATTCTGTCCTGTATGGACAGACAGTATTATTGGTTTTGTGTTTATGGCTGTAAGGTGACAGAAGTGAGGACATATTCCAGGGTGCATCAGTTTTCAAGTGGGATTCATCTCTCATTGATCCAGCAACTTCTCTTCTAGGTGCTTCAGCTAAGCTATTCATTTAAACTTGTTTTATCATGCCTAGATACAGATGCGTACATGAAGTGAATAGTTTTTCCTGTGTATCTTAGATGCCTGTTTTCTTGGAGGCTTGCTCTCTGTTCATTGAGGGGGTAACTGATTGAAGCTAGGCACTAACTTTCAGATGGTCAGTTAGGGACCAGAAGAGTCCTTCAGATTCTTTATCTCGAGTCTTCATATCTGTATTTATACTACCTCTTAGCTGCCACTTGTGTATTACAAGGCAAAGAGTCTAAAACAGGTTTTTAAATCGTTTTGTTTTTCAGACAGGAAAATGTGTATTTTATTTTGGCCACTTTTTCATTAAACGTATCTCAAAACCAGAGTTTGACAACCACATACAGCCAGTCCACTTGGGCAGCATCCTTGTGGAAAGATAAACTGCTGTTTTGATACTAACACACACGCTGTAGGGTTTGGGAAAGAGTAGAGTCAAAATCCTCGGATACTTTGAAGCTCCTTCAACACATGAATAGTTCGAAACAATTTTATAAGGCGTGTTTATCCCCAACGGCCTATGTTAATACATTGGCTCTTCCTCACAAATGCCTGCTTAGTGTCTCTGTGGAACACTTGGAAAATACAAAGTATCTTTGAAGGGATCACGAGGGCTGCCAGATGATATCAGATGAGTCAGAGGTCTGTTACTTAAAAGGAGTCCTGCAGGACTCTTGTTTCACTGGTTTCCATTCTCCTCTGGTCTCCACTGGAGACTAATGGACTAATTGGGCTAAAATATTACTCAAATGAAGCTGCTGCCCTTTCCTAAACTAAAAGGGGTTACTGAGCCACTGTTGTAATTTAGTTATTCAACACAGAAGAAATGAAGAATAAATTAGTTATAAATATGCGTGGGATGACTTTTTAATATACAGTCTGCTCAGTGTTATTTTGCAGTAGGTGCTCTGTTGAAAACAGAAGAACTTTGTGAAATAGAGCTGGTGCAGAGTACTGAGCTGGGATCTGCATGAGAAAACCTGCAGGGTTTTAAGCTTTTCTGACCAGTGCTGGTATCTTGTTTGTGGTACAGTGTTCTTGGCTTGTGCAAGACAGGAGTAATTTTCAGATTTGAGATTTATGTCTAGGCTTAGATTTTGAGCACCCAGATTTGGTTTTGTCTATATTGGGGACGGTCTTCTCTGTTTATCTAAGTGTGTGTGGGATGCACCAGATGAGACTATACAGGATGATCATATGAACACAAATCTGCTTGTGCTGCTGACAGAAAATACTCTGGATGTTGTCTGCCAGAACCCTTCTTTACTGGGAAAATGAGGGGTGGGGGTTGTGTCACGGGATCTGACTTAAGTTGCAGTGTCAGTAGGAACGGAGAGAATAAATCAACAAAATGTGGAGTATCGAATTGCCATGACCAGACAGTATTCATCTATGAGCTCTAAAGGAATTCAAATGGGAAATGAACACCGTAACAGGCCAGTTGGAGAAAACAACAGTGAAGAATAGGGTTAGTAAACACAAAGATAAATATGTTATATTGCAGAAGAGTTAATGTGGTTTCTGTTAACAGAAGTTGTGTTTCAGAGACTACTGCAGTTCTGTAGAGGAGTCAAGGAGAGATCATGGTGTTATCTACCTTGATTTGAAAAGGCATTCAACAGGTCCCCGCCAAAGGCTTCTGGAAAAACTTAGCTGTCACGAGATAAGGAGTGAGAGTCTCTATGGATAAAAAATTGGCTAAAGGGTAGGAAACAAAGGGCAGGAATAAACAGACATTTTTGACAGTATAAGGAAGCCAGTGGTGTAGTCTCATAGGATGTCTTTGCTGCTAGGCTATCTGTTGCTCAACATAACGTAAATGATCTGAGAAAGGAAAATTGAAAAAAAACGTTGCAGCTGCTAATAGGTTATTCTAGGAATTGAAACCAATATTGCAGAGAAGTATCTCACATTAGTGACTGACTGGCTGATAAAATTAATGGCAGGTAAAAATCTGTGTGTGTAAATTGTGAATTAATGCATACAAAGAGGGAAAATAATTCTAATTTGCCTAAACAGTTGTGAACCACAAACTAGCTTACCACTTGAGTGTCAGCTCAATGCTTAGTACCAATGAATAAAACAAGTAGTATGGTAAGAGTTACTAGGAAAGGAACAGAGAACAATACACCATTAGTGTTGTACCCATGGTTCAACCACATATGGAAGACTGTGTTCCTTTCTGGTTGTTCTCTCTCCTCCCCCCATTTCCGAAGAAGGAAAGATGTAAAAACGGACAGAAACTAAAATCAGCTGTACAAAGTGACTTCCACATAAGGAAGAGTAGATCAAGGTCCTTAAGCCTACAGGAGATAAATGATAGCAGCCTCTAAAGTTGTGAGTGGCTCCAGAGAAAGTGAATAGGAAATGTTTGTTCACGCTTTCTTCTGGTACAGAACTAGGTGACAGCAAAAGAATCCAGCACATCACAGAGTTGGAACTGCTTTTACTTGCAACGCTTAGTTAAACTGTCAGTCTTGTTGCCATGAGATGTCATGGGCACCAAGCACCGGTATGGGTCAAAAAAGGGGTTAGACAAATTAATGGAAGAAAAATCCACCAAGGCCACCAAAATAACCACCATCAAGTTGCTGGAGGGTAGGAGAATATTCTGAGGAAATGCTGCCCTATGGTGGCCCTATTTTTGTATTCTCCCCTTACCATCTTCTGGCACTGTGTAAGGCAGAAGACAGAGCTGCACTGAGCAGATCTGTGGTCTAGTCTGGTACAGTCATTCCTGTGTTATAATTTTATGTATGGTGTCAGCAGTTTAGAGTGCACGTGTGTGTTCAACGTCTTTTTAATTTACCAGTTTGTACTCAAGAAAAGTATTAATGGTTTTCAGTTTTGGGGGCTTGACAGGAAAGGAACTGTAAAAACATAGGAGTGTGTGAATAGGTGTGAGACTTCACTGATGTCCTGATAACAGAGCTCTTTCATGATCATCCTGTAGTTATCTGCTCAGTCATTTCAAGCATATTTGTGGGGAGATCAAATTTCCAAAAGCTGTGGTATAAACTTTTCTTTTTTTCCTTCAATTTCACAGATCATACTGCCCCAGCAACTGGATGGCCACAGGGGCAGAGGATTATGTTATAAAGAGGGTCAATCCTACCAATATATAAAGCCAGAACTACTGAGAGAGTCACTGGATTTCCATTTACCACGCTCTAGATAATTTCTCAGAGGAAATACTGGATTCCTAGTCTTGCTAAAAACCATGACCTTATTCCATTTGATGTCAATGGAGCTAGATACTCTCTCTTTTGTTCTTTCTTCTAGCTTGAGTATGATCTAATTTGTTCAAATAGAAGTTGTGTTGTGTGTTTTCTCCACACTTTCTTCAATTTTCCGAAGCAATGGCTGGGAGTCTGGAAGGAACCTAAAGCATAAGAGATTCTTTGCTAAATCATTGCCAATGGATTACCATTATCAGATTGCTTAGCTTAGTGTTATTAATGGATCTACATGTGCGTAGTCAGAAAAGCATCAATAGTTCATAGTTAGTGCAGCCTTTTAGATAAAAAAAATGTTGGATAATATTATGTTTCAATTTATGATGTACCTTTATTTGTTTGGAAGGTTAGATGTTTCAAACATAATGTGACACATGCAAACGAAAACTTAAATGATTTATTTTGGTGGCTAAATGTGCTATAATAGCCACAGCCAAGAAATGAGAACTAATCAAGGATTAGATCCAAGAGTTTGTTAGAGATAAATGGCTAGGAGATCTAAGAGAGATCTAAGCTGAGGGAGGCCAGGTACAAGTTAAAATAGCTCATTAAAAACGTCTATGTTAATAGGACATTTCATTGCCTAACTGAAAATGTCTCTTATATTTTACATAGTCATTAACTCAATTGTTCATGATTCTGCTCCTGGTGTAATAGGGGCTTTAACAGGTTTTTATTTGAAGGGAATATAATTTGTGCTTTGTTCACATAATAACATAGGATAATATATATCCCCATAATCTTGTTAATGTATTGCCATATTTAAAAGGCAAGATGATGAAACTGTGTATGAAAATACAAGAATGGAAGGATCTTTGCTAGGTTGGCATACAGTGAATCTTATTTCCTGTTCCTTGAGTCCCCAGACTCTAAATGGCAAGGGCTCCAGAGACTTTTGGATACCTACATACAGCGTAGTTGATTCTGATACTGACAGGTCTCAAGCTGAGAGATGAAATGATGTTCAGGAATAGATTTCAAGGAATAAAATACCTAGACGTTTTTAATGCTAGGGTAAAATATATGATGGGGTCTCAACTGCAGGACTGTATGTTAATTTGCAAAATTATTAGACATTTTTTACTCTAATTGCCCAGATATTATATTATTTTGGTCTTTTATCATTTGCATGTTGTTATTTTAGTACTGCAGTTTGAAGAAGATGCAAGCAATCATAGAAATAATTACTGAAACCAGAAGGGGTAATAGGAAAAAAAATACCTACATATCTGCCGACAAAACTCCTGTCTGTACTGATAATGCAAGAAGTACTTCAAGAGGAAGCAGAAAAAGCAAGGGAGTGCAGCTGTCTGTAATTAATTGAAGGAATAATATAATAACTATTATTAGAACAAACCAAACAATAGTTTTGGCAAATATTTTTGTAGCTACTTAAATCAGCAATGAAAAGGATAAGCAACTGTTGCAGGGGCAGCATTAGTGTTCTAATGGTGATCAAAGGCGGCCGTCGGCCGAGGGTGACGGGCCTGCGAGCGCAGCGGATACCTGCCGAAACCCCTCCTCGCTCTCGCCTCCCCTCATCCTCGTCTCCCGACATGACATTTGTGGTCCTTCATCCCGGGAAGGCTCCCCTTGCTGCCCGCCAGCCAAAGCGATGCGGGGTAGGTAACACACGCCCGTGCAGACACGCTCAAGGCTTTGGGCCGGCCGAGGCGGCCCCCCGGCTCTCGGAGCAGCCGCCCAGGGGCCTCGCCCGGCCTGCGGTGGGACCCGTACCTGCGCTGCTCCTGGCTGATCCCGCTCTGCAGCGAGCGGGCAGCCAGTTCTAGCTGCGTGGCATTTAAATGTTACCATAGTGATGAGTAGTGGACACTGCCACCTTTCTCTTTTTAATTAAAGAACAGATGCAGGGAAAGCTGATCTCTCGGTGACCCTCTTTAAGCTGACATCAACACACTAATTGTTTTCAATTCTTTTCTTCCCTCAGCAGTTGCAGCTCTGTCCTTCGTTCCTATCAAGGTCTTGCCTCCGGTTAGGTTAAAGAAGCAGTAACTCTTTTCAGAGGCTCCCTTTGGGGACTATTTCGAGCCGTGGCTGCTTCAGAGCGACTAAACTCTCTCCTCTTCATTAGCGAGGCGGTTACAGAGGAACGAATGCTCCTGCATGTGATGGGAAACTTCTGACTTTCCTCCGCTAAGAACCATCCTAGCAACAGCACTAAGCGGGGATTTGCTCGGGGTATCCAGGAAAGTGTATGATTATGAAATGTAGGCGTGCATCCTTCCAACCTCCCCTCACCTTGCACCATTTCAGTACAGCACAGTCCTTGCTAAACAAACAAGACAGCTGTGGCTGGGGTGGATTTCACTCAGGAAGAAGTCTCCTGCCTTTTAATCCTACTTCAGCCCTCGACTCGCAAAGCAGCCTCAGCTTTCTGCCTTAGGTTCCTCTTCTATAAAATAGCAGTAGAATTGCTGTTCACCTGTTGTGGAAAATAATTGTGCTTTTTCCAGGTGTTTTAATGCATAAAATATTTGATAAAGAAGAACTGCTGCTAAAGCAGTCAGTCTTCATCAGCAATTGCTGTATGCTGATGTCAGAGATTGTTACGGCTTTTCTTTAGGGACTGAAATTGCACATGGTATTCATGTTAATGATAGGCAAAAAATACATTATTTAATGGATTCTGCTGTATTATCTGTCCTTTTTGCTTAGCTTCAGGCTAGAGTCAATAGGCAATTTAGCTCAAGAAAAACAGTCACCAAACAAGAGAAGGGATATTATTCATCCCATGCAGGTGTAAGTAAAACAAAAATAGTCTCAGATATCAAATTGAGACTCGCAGAAAGGGCTTGCATCACGTAAGTTAACTGGTGATTGCCACTGGATGTCCTCATTGCTGAAGTGTAGAGTTCAGCTACAAGATCCTAAAGATCATCAGTGACAAGAACCCTTGAAATGCAGGAGGCTATTCAAACTGTTTATACAGGGAGATGGAAGGGCTGATATTCTTTGTTGTTGTTGTCTCCTTTATCTCTGGGCTTGCTTGAGTCTGAGTAAGATCTCATTTTCATGATAACCTTACAAGGCAAGAGGTAATTTATACATATGAAATACATCATTCTAACACATCCACAACACTCAAAAAATTAATTTCTTTAACTGTAGAGCCAAGCTATCTGATGAAGCAAGATTTACAAGTGGGGTCATGAATTGCTTTGTATATAGTGCACATGGCTTCTTTCCTTAGCATTTTGTCTATTGAGATGTAAAACAGAAACACTGAATTTCTCAGTTGGTCCATGAAGTTCAGATCACTTTGTCTGTCACATAAGTACTCTTTCTCTGGCAGTTCTTGGTGTTTGTTGTCTAAGAGGAAGACAAAACATCTAAAATACTGCTAAATATTTTGTTGTTCCTGGAATGAAAGACGGAAATTTTCTTTTTGTTATTGTTAACCTTAACTGAGAATTCAGGTTGAAGAATAAGAGACTGACTGGCCCTGTCATAATCTACCTCGCCACTCTTCTGTTACCTACAAACAGATGCAGTCCTTTTTAAAATATACAAGCAGTGTCACTTCAATCAGTGTTTAAAACCAATGCTTCTCTACACACAGATTTCCTTCATTATAAATAGGCAGAAATTACATAGCCGTGCTGAGCTGCACAGTACAAGCCCTACTAAGCTTCCCTGGAGTTTGCTGAGTTTTAGGACGTAGGACTGTATTTGCTGCATCGTGAGAATAAAGTGAAGGTGTGAAGTTCATATCTGAATGTCAACATCCCACAAGTAATCTTTTAATGCATTATGCTCCCACTTTAATTTGTCTGTAGGCATTTGAATTTTCTGTATCGAGTCAGGGAAAACTGACAGGCGCCGCCAAAAATGCATGTTGGCCTTCTATTCAAGTGAGACAGTGTGGGGTTTCCTTTCCCAGCAGAATTTGGAGTCTCATTTATTTGACTGTAGCTGAAAAATGGCAGACTATTCATTTAAACCAAAATGCTAATAATAATACTGATGCAGAAAGACCTTTAATATTTTTAAACAATGGTGATTTGTTACTTCGTTTATGCCAAGAACGCAACCACAGAGAGAAGTGCTGTGTGCTGTAAAGTGCAGAACATAAGACCCAGCTTAAGCTAGGACTAAATGCTCAGTAGGTCAGTATGTTCTGTCTTAATTTGAGCTCATCCACAGTAAGCCTTTTTGCAGGATAAGTAGCTGAAAGGGCAAGGCTTCTCACGCCTCTTCTAGGGAGAGAACCTTCTTGCTTCTGGGGTTTCATTGGAAGTTATTTGATGCTAGATGTTTGCTCCATTACGACAGTGGTTTTAATAATATTTTGGTATTAAAATGTTTTGAGCAGGTTAGTAATTGGACCACCCATTTCCTCAACATGAGGAGGCCAAATTCCCTTTGAGAATTGTCAACTGTAAAGCCACAATGCTTAAAAATTTATCCTAAGTTACATATTTGGTTGTATTTAATTCCTTTGCCTCCAAATACTGGTTTGATATTTCCTTTGTTGTTGACAAGTTGCTGACAACATGCCAAGGAAGTAAGGCTACAGGTTTTCTTACATGTTTCTTTAAGGTCATTCCTGTTAAGCATCTGATTTTTTTGTCACGTGCAAAGGTCCTGAAGTCTAATTCTTTCATATAATACACTCCCATATTCAAAGACCAGAAAATCTGTTTGGCACCTTAGCAAAGATGCAAGGGGTCTTACTGGTGGATTTCAGAAGGTTGTTTACCATTCTGTAGTTAATATAGATGGGACTGTGTATTTAAGCAGAAAGTTCTTGTGAACACAATGCACATTTTAAACACTTGCAATTAAATTTGGTTTTATGTAATTCTTGCCGCATATAATATGAATTTCTAGCGAAAGCACATATAGCTAAAACTCTACATCCAGTTTTTGACATTCACTGAGCATCGGATCTGTAATCAGCTCCTGCCTCATGCTCACCCACAGCTGCAGTTCTGTTTTGAGATGATTTGCCACGTATCAGTGTGGACAGCAGACCATACAAGGTCAATAGACCAGCTGCATCCAGTGTTCTGACTCCTGGACCCCATGGTTCTTCCCCATTTTACCACTGACATAGCCAGCTTTGTTTCCCAGCACTCCAACACATGCGAAGTGTGTCCATTGTGGTACCCTGATGCTCTAGAGGCCCTCCACCTTGTGTACGGGGTCTCATTCAGAGGGAGGAAGGAAACCTGGGAGATGTGCTTTTGCTTTTCCCAGCTGAGGATTATTTTTTCCTAACTGCTGGACAAGTAGGTCCTCAAATCCATATACAGCTGTTCAAATTGGTGCTCTGACTTCCTGGAAAGTTGTTGGGCACTTTGGATTCTTCGGAATTACACAGGGAGTGTGGGACCGGGAAACCTGCCTTTACATGTTGCCTTTGAAAATACTGCACCTACATGTGGTTGGTCCAACTCACTCCTGTGGTCTAAAAGGGAGTCCACAAAGTAGAGCGGGAAGAATGTATTCTCCTTGGCTATTAAAATATTACCCTATTCCTTGCCAGTACGGAGGCAGTACTACACAGATCCTCTGCCAAAAAAAAAAAAAAAGGATAGGTTGGCATGATGGAAGGATGCTGTTTAGAATAACTGCTGAAGATTATCTGTGTAAGGGTGATTTCCTGTAGGATGTATAGAAGGATTTACTGTCATCCATAGCTATTGGAAATAGGAATTCCTGTTAGGAAGCAGGCATTACACAAGTATGTGGTGAAAAGACAGAAACTCATAAAGCTGCAAGGGTCCTTTTCTAAAATGCATGTGAGTAGCCAAGTGGGACAATAGTAACACTGCTAATTCATTTAATTAATATGTAATTTACTTGGAGTAGTGTTCATTCTAGTCTGTCTGTCCTCAGAAAGATGTTTTCTGCTGTGGGGAAGCTGTGATTCATTTCCATTTCACTACTTTCATTTTCATGGTCTCTTTGTTAATTGTCAAGGCCTGTTTGATGATTACAGTGGCTAGTAAATGCATTGCTAAATTATGGTCATAAACAACAATGGAAAAAAAGATCCATTCATTTAGTTTTTTTCTTCTCTATTTTTTTTTTTTTCCCCCCAACAAAAGACTGTGTTCTGGACTCTAGCAAAAATAAACAGTGTAGTATTTCTCTTACTCTTCTCTTTGTAGCTTCTTTGTTGTTTTCACTTTCATATGGTTTTCTATGGGGTTATGTGTATTTGCTGTATGACAACCTGGAATGTACAATATGAAGTAGAGCAGGAATTTGAGTACGCTGAAACTGTGAGGATGCAAGGGGCATACAGGTAGCTTGGCACCCCTTGCAGGGAACTGCAAATCCCTGAAGCGTCCCATCTCTCCTGGCGCATCCTCCTCAGGGGATCCCCCTGAGGAGGGTTTCTAGCTAGACTTGAAAGATGCTAGCTAGAAGATTAGATAAATTTGAACTTACGTCTGTTCTGCAGCAGAAAGGAATCATGTCACTCACTGGGCCAGAAGTTAGGGCACAAAAATTTTTGGGAAATGTAAGCATCATTCTTGTTGGGCTTGTGCTCTGTGTGTGTGTGTGGTTGCATTAAATTAAACTGTGCAGAAGGAAATACAGCTTGAGACTTTTGCCAAGTTGGTGTCAAACTAGGCAAGACTGCAGGCACTTTAGTAAAAACTCTCCACAGAGGATGATATTTGTATGTAAGCCTTTAAATTTTTTTCCTTGGTTTTGCTTTTGATGTTTTGCTCCTGCTCAACAACAGCAAGTATGAAAATAACTCCCTTCAGTCTGGCTCTAATTTCAGTCCTCCTTCTTTTTCTGCAGAACTGTGGCATGTTGAGCTTAAAACCATCTTCACTTCCGAATATATGAAAACTTTTTGCCCAGCCAAAGATGAAAGATTATTTTTGGCACATAGTCAAAATATGGCTTGATCCTGTCTAACCCATAACCCATAAGACTAGTTTGATCAGTTTAACTGTTATGTAGGTAGCTTTCCCAACATCATGGCTTTTCCTCTTATAGATAGAATCTGAACTGTTTTCAGTGTAATGGAATATTTAATTTGCTCAGTTTAGAAATGTTGTCGTTTGAGAATATATGTCTTTGTAGTAGGGCTTATATAATGTATTCTTTAAAGCAGCACAGTATCGGATAATTTTAGATTTTACAGTTAAGGAGTGGGGTTTGTAAATGAAATTTTTTGTGCTTTCTATTAAATGCAGTTCTGATTGACTCAACCAAAGTGATTAGTGCCCAACCTGTGTTATCCAGACATTTGTCAGATATTTTATTTAATTTCATTTCATACATCTCAAACTACCAAGGCAACCTTGTCATTGCAATTTTCACACCCTTTCTTTTTCTTTGTTCTATATGTCAGTGAAATCTTATCTCTGAAGTCTTCTGTCATAGGTTAATAGTCTGGAACAAACTTCATTTAAGACTCTTACATAGCAGAAACAGGGACAGATTATAGAGAAGAAAGTTGGTGGCCACAACCACTGTTAGAGTCTGTGAGATACCATCTATCTGATAGTTTTGAAATACCAACCAAAAGTGTGGGAGATTCAGAGAAGAGCTGACCTCAGAAGATTGTCTCACTCGGTTCAGGTGCCTGCCAGAACCCCTGGGACCTCCTTTCCTGTCACAAAGTTCAGGTTTTGTATTGGAAAAACTGGAAGTTGTTCAGGTCTTGCATGGCTTTGCTTTTAAGGATGGAAAAAAACCACAAAGGTCAGGCTGGGATTTATTTGTTCAGTGTTGTTATTGTACGTATAAATCTACAGAAGTATGCGTAGACTTCTGGAAAATCTGAGATAAAGTTTTCTTATTTCGCAGTTTTACAAAAAAGACCTGTGCTTGTTTTTCTTCAGTGTATCCTTCATTGACAGGTCCAGGTATCTCTTCTAAACAAGGAACTGTCTTGTTTACATGTTCCTCTGTTTCTCACGTTTCCAACTGCAGTTTCTGTTTAAAGTGTCTCAGAACAGCTTTTTCAAAGCAAAGCATTATTTTTGCACAGAAAGGTAAGCTGCAAGCAGACAAAAATGTTAAACAAAAAGGGGAGGCCTGGGATAAACCCTGGTCGACCTGGAATTGCTGCTTTTTGACTGAGAGAAGCAGAGAACCCCTGAGTAGCATTTTCCTCTGCCCCTTCCAGTATCTGCTCGACTGCCCTCTCTGTTAAGGCTGTAGACTTTTACTATCCTCTTTGATCCTGTGTTCACTCCTGGAAAGAATAAACTTTGTCAGCCTACATTCAGACAGTGAGGAGGCATTCTTCAATTAATAACTCTTCTACTGTTTCCTCCAGGACATCATTATTATTTTTAAGGAATAATCCTTACTCTTGCTTCATTTCCTGTTTGTCTCCCTGTCTGTTCCCTTTGGTTTAATTGTTTGCAGTTAGCCAGCATAATAATAATGATAGTGTGATCAACATCAGGTTCATAAAATGCAACATGAATTTTTTTCCTTTTCGTAAGATGCATCACAGACCAGACTCAAAACTCTTGGAGACCCTGGAGACCTTAATTCAGATCCTGGTAGAAGAATCATAGAATCACAGAATGGTCTGGGTTGGAAGGGACGTTAAAGACCATCTAGTTCCAACCCCCCTGCCATGGGCAGGGCCCCCTTCCCCCAGCCCAGGGTGCTCCCAGCCCCGTCCGACCTGGCCTTGAACCCTTCCAGGGAGGGGGCAGCCACAGCTGCTCTGGGCACCCTGGGCCAGTGCCTCACCACCCCCACAGTGAATAACTTCCTTACACTTAATCTGAATCTCTACCTACCCTCTTTCAGTATAAAAACGTTACCCCCCATCCTATCTCTACACCCTGATAAAGAGTCCCTCTCCATCTTTCCTGCAGGCCCCCTTTCAGTACTGGAAGGCCTCTATAAGGTCTCCCTGGAGCCTTCTCTTCTCCAGGCTGAACAACCCCAACTCTCTCAATCTGTCCTCATAAGAGAGGTGCTCCAGCCCCCTTCATCATCTTTGCAACCCTTATCTGGACTCGCTCGAACAGGTCCGTGTCCTTCTTATACTGGGAGCCCCAGAGCTGGGCACAGCACTGCAGGTGGGGTCTCACAAGAGTGGAGTAGAGGGGGAGATTCCCCTCCCTCGACCTGCTGGCCACACTGCTCTTGATGCAGCCCAGGATACAGTGGCTGGGCTGCGAGCGCACATTGCTGGCTCATGGTCAGTTTTCCATCCACTACTACCCCCAAGTCCTTCTCCGCAGGGCTGCTCTCAATCCACTCAGCGCCTGGCCTGTATTCATGCTTGGAATTGCCTTGATCCATGTGCAGGACCTTGCACTTGGCCTTGTTGAACTTCATGAGGTTTGCATGGGCCCACCTCTCCAGCCTGTCCAGATGCCTCTGGATGGCATCCCTTCCCTCCAGCATGTCAACTACACCACACAGCTTGATGGTAGGTGGTGTCAAACTCACTGAGGGTGCACTCGATCCCACTGCTGTGTCGCCAGCAAAGATGTTAAACAGCGCCAGTCCCAATACCGACCCCCGAGGAATGCCACTTGTCAGTGCTCTCCACTTGGACATCAAGCTGTTGACTGTAACTCTTTGAGTGCAACCATCCAGCCAATTCCTTATCCACTGGGTGGTCCAGCCATCAAATCTATGTCTCTCCAATTTAAGACAAGGATGTCGTGTGGGACAGTGTCATATGCTTTACACAAGTCCAGGTAGATGATGTCAGAAGAGCCTTACGTTTTTCCTGCTGTAAAAAAAATTAAACACAAGTTGCTATTGAGACATTGCTTAGTTAAGACTCTATAAAACAGAGTCTCTCAGCTGCTCAGATGAGTGGGTGTTTACAGATGCATTTTAATATGGAAATAAGTAGTGTTATGCTGGTTGACAGTATTGGCTTCCTGGTATGAAGGCCAACATATGCCAGTGCATAGAGAAGAACTCAGAAACTTTTGGTAGATATGAAGCCCAGATTTTTGAGCTGACCTTCACCTGCTGATACTTGTAATTGTGCTCTAATTTGGACCCATGGCAGTCCTGTGGTGTGATGGGGGAAGAACTGCAGCTGTGGGTAGGGCATCTGCACTCTGAGTGCCTGAACCCTGTGGAAAGCAAAACCCTAGGACTTTATATCAGCAGGCCCCCTGGGTGAGACCTGGAAAAAAAGGCATAAATCTGATTTTCCATCGGATGCTTCTCACCTTTTCTTTATAAGGTTGGCCACAGTCTTCATAAAACACTGAGTCAGCAGTGAAAGAGGCACCGTCAGACTCACTGGTCTTTCCCACATCTGCTCTTTGCCCTGCCTATCCTCTCCTCCTCGCTCTCCAAATATTTCTAACCCATCTCTCCTTTGAAGACACAGAACAATGTGGTGCTGCTGGCCAGTGCAGTGTCAAACACTGGCATGCTGCCACCAGGACACATCTTGCAAAGGTCAGGCGCTTTATATGACTGGCTGTGGAGGAGCAGCTACCAGGGAAGGAGTCCAGAGAGCTGCTGATACTACAGATGCTTTCTTTTTCTTCTGAGCACTGTTTTTATTTTATATAGTTTCTCTCTTCACCGCACCAACCTCCCTTCTGTTTGCTCCATTTCCCCCTCATTTCTTATATCTCTTATTTTGATTTATTTTAAAGAAGATTCAGTAGTTCACAGTGAATGTTGAAAAAAGTGTTACTTTGCTGGGTGGGCCAGGGTCAGTCAGAAATCACTCTAGGTTAACCAAGAAACTGGGACCTTTGGAAACCACCTAATAGCAACAGTAGCTCCGGTTTGCAATCATAACACTCTACCAATGTGGGTGAGTTCGCATCTTCAACATAAGAACACATAATACAAAGCCACAGAAGGCCTCTTTCTTTGACAAACAGGCCTTTTTCTTTAAAACCAGGTTTGCATGAACTATGGGAATAGAAAGATGAGGTCGAAGATTGTGTGTCTTGGGGAAGGAGAATATAGGTTTTGATAAAAGTGAACTTCTTATCAGCATCTTTTGCACAAGCAGAAAAAATATACTCTGGAAGTGTGGGTGATGAAACCAGAAACATTATTATTTGTATTCCTTGAGGAACTATCAGTTTTCTCATATTATATGTTATTATCTGGTCTCAGCAATTACAGTCTTTCCAGTGGAATTTTGTGAATGTAACTAAGATTTATAGGGTGCTACAGAAGAAAAATATTTTTGAAGTTGTCAAACACTTCCTGTTATAAAACTGTAAAGTGTTGAATATCTGCCTCAGGCAGATTTATTGATTTATTTAAATTTGCTGTTCCCCAGACATCTGCTTTGGTCACTCTCATAGAGAAGATGCTGGGCAAGATGGACCTTTGGTCTGACCTCACACTCTCTTTCTTGTTTGTTTACTGTTCTTATATTGAATGATATGAGAGAAAATACTTGGTTCACCCATTAAAAAAAAAAAGAAGAAAAAAAAGAAAAAAAAGATAAACTGGTAAGCATTTATTCAAATAGTCTTAATACTCCACAGCAATGAAACAAAGACAGAATTTCCCAAGTGATCATCTCTGAGTCAGGGATGTGTCTTTGCCATGACTTTGAGTATGTGCCCGTATGTGTCTACTTTATGTGCTTTTGAGATATGTTGAGGTAGAGGTGTGGAAGTAAAAGGGGAAAGATTTGGTCTTGGATGGTGAAGATGGTGAGTTAATACTGGTAGACAAGAAGACTAGGACTGAACTGAAAGAGGAGTCGAGAAAAAATAAAGTAGGAAGAGTTTAGGGAGAAGGACAGAACAAGGACCTTTTATCAGGAACCTGGAATGGATCCCCTTTTGCTGGCATCAAACATCTCAAACTTTGGTGGAAAAGCCACACATGTACGAGTTTATTTTTGCTCTTGATTACTGCCATGAGCAGAAGAGTGGAGGTGCAGGAGGTGGAGCTGGAGGTCCTGAGCAAGATGATGAACATGCTGTTGGCAGCATGGTAAATATGGTGAAACTGCTGTTGTCTCTGTTTGCCTTTTTGAAAAATGTAGGAAATTACGGGCACAAAAGCTCCATTAAAATAACATTGCTTGCAAAGTCAAGCACTCTAATTACATTGCTCAAAACTGTGTTGTTTGTGTAATTTCATTTCAGGATTTTTCTATCTGTATGTATCATACAGTCTACAATTATATGATCACGTACAATTTTTCTTCTATACAGAGCCTCATTGACCACATAGAATGAAGATGGTCAATTAATGAGCAACTGTTCAGTCTTGCATTATTCCTTATTGTACAGTGTGTAGCACTATCCCTACGATTCAATCACATATCGTTCTTTCTCTGAAGACAGAATTATTTATCTTTTCATATTCTTTTGTATGGCACTGTTCAAGAGAGTATCTAAGTACATTATAAACTTTTAATTTATCTTCAGAATACATGTGTTGGGAACCTGAGGAAGGGGGCGTATCTCCATTTTACAGATGGGAAACTAGGGAGCAGAAATTTTGCTAATATGGTGAATCCAAGATAATTTAAGACACTAAAAATCATCTGGTTTTATGTATTCCTTTTCAATAGTAAATCTTATCTAGCATGTCTTATGCTCAGGGTAATGCGTCAAATGACTCAGGCTGCAGCTGTGAGTGCTCAGTCATTCTGCATATTGGTTTTAAGTCTCACACCCAGAAAATGAGGAAGACAGAGTTAGGGATACCTGGGAAGGTTTAGTTACACAGGTGACCTCATATAGGCTGTAGCTGGGAGGTGATCCAGGCCTCCTGAGCAGGATCCACTTTGTCTGCTAACATGAGCTTTTGTTTCCTTCCTTCCATCCCTTGACTCATTCATGACACACCTTCACAATCTGCAACAAATGAATCAAACCCCCAAAACCACATCCTCACTGAGAACCTGTGTTTGATTTGTTCCACAAGAAGATTTGTTCTGTGCAATGGTACAGTGATCTTCTGGAAAAATAAGCTGTCATCATGCAATTGTTGTATTGCAGTTCATCTACGTGATGGAGCCAAGCAAAGGTTGTATAGGCAGTTAGAATTCTGCATGTCCTAACTTTTGAGCACCAGATTTTGAGGTCATTGTAGCATTTTGCATGTATATTATTTTGTATGTTAAGACTAGGTATGGTGTATAAAACAAAACTTTCTTCTTCTTTTCATCTTCCTCTTCCCTTCTCTGGCCTCCCCCACTAGTATCAGGTGATCTTTTTATTTTGTTTTTTTGCTACTTTTTACAGCTCCAGTACAGATATTTCAGTGTCCTGTAATTTATTCTCTCTCTAAATGTCAATTTCCTTGCTGCTGCTGATTTGCTTTCAGATATAACGCCTAAAGCAGACTGTCAGCCATTCTGAAAGTATATGATTCTTCTCTCTCAATATCACACAAGCCAAGTCTGGCTAGAAGGACAGGGGAAAACTAAATTGTTCTCATAAAAAAGAAAACATAGCACTAATATATCTTTATACTTATGTTCAGGTATCCCCTTTGTGTTATTAAGGGGACTCATGATGTTG
Source organism: Tyto alba (assembly GCF_018691265.1). Taxonomy (NCBI): domain Eukaryota; kingdom Metazoa; phylum Chordata; class Aves; order Strigiformes; family Tytonidae; genus Tyto; species Tyto alba. The sequence continues at coordinate 11,531,734 of NW_024881295.1, read as the reverse complement.
TGTGTTTTCTCTACAGGGGATCACATTAATTTATATTTATAAGATCTCCCATAATAGATGTTTTCCAGAAACATAAAAGTGAGTCCAAAAGTTCTTTAGATGCTATCAAACCAGAAATGAGCACTGCATTGTATTATCCAGCAGCAAAAAGAGAGCTCCTCAGGATTCAAAAAATGAACTGATAAAGTTGTGTATATTAACTAGAGGCTGATCCTGCCAGCTTTGTGGAGCTCTGATGATTACAGTGCAAGCCAGGAGTGAAATCAAGCATCTTTGAAAGCTTGGCACTCTCTGAGATAGAGAGGCTCTAAGTTACCAGGTGTGCATATATATATTTGTATACACAAACATGTAAGTCCTCAGATACAAATGATTTGCTGCAACTCAGCAGGTTGGCAGGGTGAGCCAGTGCCTAGTGAGGGTTATTGTTGGTCCTGTCTGGGTGTGGTAGCCCATCCCAACGGCAAGGTGATGAAACATAGTGGAGCAAAATCAGTTTAAACTAGGTTTTGTTACTTTCTAATTCAGGAAGGCTGCAAGTCATGTTGTTCTAGCTTGGCTGGTGGACTTGCATACCCAGAAACCCTTCCAAGTTTGTACTTTGACACTCATAAATGTCTTTTTACTTCAGAAACCATGATTTTTTTTTTTTTTTAATTTAGAATGTGACTTCATGTATCGCTCTGCATTGTGCATGTGTGATTTTAAATGTGTCTTAATGTTCCATACTATACTAATGTCATGGATGTAGACAGTTTGAAAAAAATCCATCAATCAGTTTGTCTGCCTATCTGTATGTCTTGGTGGTGCTTTTGCTGACTGTGTTTTAAGCAAAATAGTGGGTTATTTTGCCTTTTTTTTTTTTTTCTTCTTCGTAAAGGGCATGTCAAAAAGGTGCCTGAATCCTATAACAATAAAGGCATAACTTTTGAGTCTAATCCAAGTTTAAAAGGGCAATAAAAATTGACTCCATTTCAGTGATTTCCAAGGTGTCTCTAAGTAGATTATTATGAGCAACTTAAAGGAAAATGTAGTTCGGTCCCTGTTATCCTCCCCTACATGTTCCTACCTCTGGAACAGGCAACATTTTTCAAGTATTATTGGCTGTTCTTCTATTGAGGCTGTTCTTCTCAACTACGTGCATCATTTTTGCTGCCTTAGGAGTGATCCCGATTGCAAACCCAACAACTGCCCTACAGTGGTTTCATCAGGCAACATTGGAATACGAAACAGCACTCGCTCCAATTCTACTAAAGATCAGCCAGGTTCCTACGTATTTCACCTGGTAGGAGATCATCAGAGTTCACCCACTTCTGTTGGGTGTGTGAAAAATCTGTAATGCTCGCATGCGGGCCCTGCCTGCTGGGGCCCGGGTTGTCACACAGCCTGCTCACTGCAGCTCCCAGCCTCGCTGGCATCCATCCTCTCATGGGACTGTGACTCAGATAGTTTGGGGGAGGACGTTCCTTTAGTGAGCTTCCCAGAGGGATAGAACAGGCTTTTAAACTCTGCATCCACATTTTTCTTAAAGAAACAAAGACCTTTCTTTCACACGTGTCTGTGTATGTGTGTATATATACACTAAATAAAATAGACAACAGTTGGAAGAATTAGGTTAAACTGTAGAGAAAACTTGATTTATGAATATCTCAGTCCTGCCTGATGGTTCCTCGTGGTTTAGGGTCTCCCCTTCAGTCTTGCTTTAAGCCTAGCAATGCTGCAACTTCTCTTGTAGCAAACTGTTCACAGTCCAGTTTGAGATACCAAGAAAAGTCTCTTTCCATCATCCGAGAGACTTGGCTGAGCATCATCTCCTTGTTCAACCATGGTGCTGCTTCTGGTGGAGACTCCCTGGGAGCTGCACAGGCATAATCAGTCCAGGCTCTTCTCTCTTGCCCCCGCTGCTTGCCCCCCGGCAGTGTGCCCTTAGAAAGGGGTGCTTCCCTGCAGGACAGGGCGAGGACAGAAAAGCAACCTTCCTTGCTGCTACCTGGCCCCAGCCTTTTCAAAGCAGCATAACTGTGCAAGCACCCAGCCTGCAGTCCTTCAGCTACCTGTAGGGTATGAGCTGTAAAGGAGGGAGGGATTTTTCCAGAAATGCTCTAATCAGCCTCCATATGTGCAGCTACAGAAAGGCATGATAAATTTTGGCCTAAACACCATCAATTCTCTGTGTCCTCACTTCAGACATCGGTTCAAGCAGACAGTTGTGTTGCTAAGTTAGTGATGTTTGCTTCAGGTGGTGAAAAAAATTGAGGATAAAGGTTGATCTCCTACTAGAAGGCAAAGCTAGACTTCTCATTCCTGCCTTCTACTTGTTCAGTGCTGCCATATAATGGAAAGAAGAGTTGGGTCTGAAACAGGAGAATTTCACACCGAGATCTAAAAACAGTTGCAGTCTTGATGAGGGGCTGTATACTTTATTTAGTTCCCTTGTAATTGGTTTTAATTTGTTGCATCTTTTTTAAAAACACATGTGATTTGAATATGAATGTGATTCACATTCGCTTTTTATTATAAAAATAAATAATATCAGATTCAGTAGATTCAGCAGTTTCTTTGAGAGTGGTACTTCCTCAGCCCACCCAACAGTGGCTTTTTCCAGAATGAAGCATTTCAGCTTGTCAAGCTATAACTAGGCGGCCATCACCTGTAGGGCTGTGGTCATCTTCAGGGCTGAGCATGCACAGCTCCAGCAACGGCTAAGAAAATAAGCACCTCTTCTCTGGGGTGTCAGCCTATCTTCCACTTGATTATTGCTAGTAACAAGCAGGGATAGATCAAGCTGCGAGCCAGGGCTCAGTGTAAAAGGACTCATTGCATATTTTCAGTAAATATTTTCAGATTCCTCCTGTGATATGTTAGATCAATGTCTGAAAAAAAATACTAATTTATAGGGCGCTTAGAGTATACTCCATTTATTTCTGCATTTTCCTTCCTTTGTGCCTGTGGTTTTTGATTGCTAGGTGGGGCATTAGCTGCAAAAGTTTCTTCTAGGACTCAGATTAACCTACTGAAGTTGAACAGATGTTTCTCCATAAGTATGTTAGATTTACTAAAGGTATAGATCACAAAGAGCAGGGCTAAGTAATTATGGGTTTGCCGTGTGTTTCGGGGGTTCAGCAGAGCTTTCAAAGTCAACTTAACCACTAGGTAGCGAACAAAAGCCCTTAATAATGTGGTTTAAAAGAAGATCTAGTATAGAAGTTCCAGCAATGAAGCTTCCAAAGAGTATATGGTCCATCTCTTGAAGATGTCATCTTATTTCTTATTATGAAAAGTGAGTAGTCGCAAGTAAAACATGTTAAGAAAATACCTAAGCATATATTTACCTAGCTGAGCAATTTTAAAGGCAGGTTCAATGCAGTACATGCATGGTAAATGCTGCGTTATTACATGTTTTCAAAGTAGATTTTTTATTCTTGTATTCTTTAATTGGAGAGTCTTTCTTTTTAATTGCAATTTCTTAATTTTTTTTTTTAACAATTTTTTTCTTAGAACATGGAAACAAATGCAGTTGACCTGCAAACTTTCAAGAAGTCCTTTTCCTGGCCTATTAATTTCTTTCTGAAGTTTGACATAGGCTGCGATTTGTAGGCAGAAACCCTTGGCTATCAGCCTACAGATGATGCTTACATGTGCAATCAGATAGTTAAGTTTTACTCTATCAAATAAGAATGCGCTAATGGTACTGACTGACTCATTTCTGGGTCTGCATACAATCAATATGTGGGGAACAAATTTGGAAGTAACTTAGTGGTATTAAAAAATTGGCTGTCTTTTCCACGTCTGGAACCCATGAGTCAGTACTCTAACACATATATTTTGCTGTTTAAATAGAATATGCTAATTTTTTTATATTAACAATATGGTTTATCATTCTATAGAACTTTTCACCCATAGATCTCATGTAGGTTTATCAGTTAAGGGAGAAACTCATTCCTGATGGATCCTGAGATTCTCCTAGACAAGACACTATTGGTTTCAGCCTCAGTTAGACGTTTAGCCTCTGATTCAGATGAACATTCATACTGGGGAAAGTTCTTAAAATTAAGCCCATACTTATGGGATTTCCTAAAGTGGTTTGGGATTAAGTGCTTGTTTGTTTTCCTTGTCAGTGAAAACAGAATTTGGTCCCTAGCATCATGCTAGTTCCTTGAGATAACTGTTCCAGGGAGGCTTAGTATCATAATTCAGTTAAAGTATATTTGATCCTGGTGAAAAAAAAAAAATCAAAACAAAACCCAAACACCACCCAGCTACCTAGTTGAAGCTATTGTTCTGTAATTCTTTGCTGTTCTGAGTGATCATACACTGTAGGTATGGCTGACCATGCCTTTGCACACTGGACCTTTTGAGAACAGGTAGATGCAGCTTTCAGGTTTGCTCGCCATGGATGTTTCCCTTTCAGTGGTGTGAGGGGCGGGGAGGGGGAAGCGAAGCACTTCCCTGTGCAGGAGCAGCTCCTAGCACTAGCAGGATTTGTCTCATGAGGCTGGGGGTCATTTTTTTGCGGAAGATAGGAGTCTGCAGCAGCTTAATGCCATGAAAACAGCATGGTGCAAAATGGAGGGAAAAATTTGCTGTAAGGGTCAGAAATAGAAGTGAAGGAAACCTGTCGTCTCGTTATAGGGTGAATACTCTGAAATTATTCTCTAACGATGAGTTTAATGGCATTTGACTGTCTGCAGGTTAGGTTGCTGTGCTCCCTGTTGTCAGGCGGGGGGGTGAGGGGTTCACGATTTCTGATTAACTAAAAAAAGATGTGTGTGTTTTGGAGGTGCGTGGGTGAGGCAGTGCAAATGTCAAGTTAAGTACTGGTTATAAACAGTCTTTTTAAACAGCAGCACATTTTCATTCAGATCTTTTTAGGTTGTGAAGAATACTGTATCTCTAGCGCATATTTAAAATAAAAATCTTTCTGGCAGCAAGCTTGCCGTATCTAGTGCAACGTTCTCACTCTGTCTCTCTCTCATCCTCATCTGTTGAAGGAGTAAAACTTCTGAGGTACATCTTCAGAAATAGCAGCAGTAGCCAGCGCAAATGCGCAGTAATTGATTTGCTGCTGTTGTTGTTTGCAATTGAAGCAGTTAAACCTTTCCAAGCAAAGCCAAATCGTGCATGCGAGCTTCTGCATTGTTGTTCAAAGAGTGAGTTTTCTAACGTGGCTAATGGCAAATGATATGATGAAAAATAATAGCTTCTGTTTTATCCTTCATTTCCATTTTGCACTAAACCGTATACTCAGCCATGCATATGCAGGCTATAATGTTGCATATTTAATCTTCCACTTCGTCTCTGCAGCTTCTCCCTATATACCAAAATAGCAAGGACTGGAGTAGCTACTCTCTCAAACAGCACTTACTGTTCTTAGACGGGCTTTTTGTTGTTTTTAGAGTTTTCTGTTTTTAATCTGAGCTAAGTTTGAACAACTGTAATGGTGGGAAAATCTATCCAGGGTTCATTCTTTTTTACCATGGAATTGGCAAACCAGGAAGAATAGACTTTGTCATGTGCAAATATGGTGACCATAAATGGTGCTGGAGGCTTTCTCCATTGTCCTGTGACTTTGCCACGAGAGAAAGCGCGCGCGAGAAAGAAAGACACGTTTGATAGAGTTGTGAAGAACGCCTGAATGGCTATTGGGTGTTGGGCATTGTCTGGCGGTGACCTCAATTCGGTACAGTAGAGACCCTTGAAAGCACTGTCTGAAGTCACAATACCACTATTCTCCTCTGCTCCCCAAAAGGGATTAGTTAAAAGGGTGACGTTCCGTGCAGAGAGTTCCAAGTATTCCCTGAAACAAAGGGCCCTGAAACGTTTTTGAAGTTATTTTTAATTGAGTTGAACTAATTTAATAAAGGTCCTAAGAAGGGGGGGGGGGGGGGGGGGGGGGGGAAGAAAAAAAAATATAAAGGAATGTGATTGTTTTATGATTCCTCGCAGATGGAATGGACATTTATAGCATACTTCTTCTTTAGTCTTCCAGAGAACAGTAGCCCCATTTACAGCTACTGTTAGCAATTTAAAACTGCTCCAAAATGAAGTCTTTCAAGAAGTTGACAGCTTATAAATAAATCTGTCTGATAAAATTGAACATAAACTGCATCTGTGGTTAGTTTGCCAAAATTAATTCTACATTTAATTAGAGATAGCAGTCAAACATATTTAATAAAAAACAGTCTTGGAGAGTAAATCAAATGAAGTCAGATTTTAGCAGACGCTTTGCTTTTTTTCCCCCCTTTTTTCTTTTCTTTTCATTTTTTTTTTTTTTTTCCTTTCCTTTCCCCCAAGGAGTGATGAAATGACCTCACCTCTATGATCCTCAGATATTTAGAAGAGGAGGCTGAGGGGCGGCCTGGGCAACCCAATGAGATTATGTAGGAGAAGCCATGAATGACTTGGCTCGGATAGAGAGGGACAATTATTGTGCTGCAATTTTTACCGATTCTATAATTAGGATTTTCAGCATTGCCACTGTGTTTGCTGTAAATGTTAAAATGTAATAATATGCTAATTATTAACCAAACAGCAAAATTTGGGTTTGGTTTGGACTTAAAACCTCTGCAGCCCCAAAGTTGAGGTGTGTTGGCACAGGTAGACTGGAAGTTAGGCTTCTCTGTAATTATTACTTACCAGCATTGTGAATGAAGTTTTGTTGTTACATCTTCAAATGGAGGAACTGGATCCCCACATACAGAATTTATATTCACTGCTTCACATTCTTTTTCATGTGCAACTCATTCATGTTTCTTCAAAAATATTATTAGATGGACTCCTTAGCCGGTGTAAATAGGTACAGCTCCCACTGCACAAAGGGAGTCTGGCTCTTGGCAACAATTTAAAAAATACGAGGAAATAAAATAATTCACTGTCCCAGTTCACCAAATAAAGTTGGATGAGCTGTATCAAAAACATTTGAACCATTACATTTTAAAATTAAGTAGAACATTTTTCTTTTATAAACCTCCTTCTCAAAGCAGCTATATCTCTACCACCAAAAACAAACCAAAATTTATTTAAAGCTCAGATCTTGCATAGGAGATTTAAGCCCAGGCTCTAAAGACATTCAAAACTTGTTAAGGTTACTAGAGAAATCCTGTCTGCCTGGCTTTTTTTTTTTTTTATGATGTAGAAAATTACATGATTTTTAGACATAAGTTTGAGTGCATGAGCTGATAATAGACTGTCTTTCTTTCAGGAGTTTAGATTGCTTTTGTATATTTTGCATCCCAGAATAAATATTGTAGAAACTCACTTTTTCCCATGTGGAAAGCATTGATTAATGATAACTACAGCATTCTTCCTCCTCTTTTTTTTCTTTTTCTTTTTTATTTTTTTTTTTTTTTTTAATTCAGTCATTATTTTCCGAACATTTTTAACTTCAGAAGTTAATTTTTTTAAGTTTTGAGTTAATATCTTTATTATATTTTTTAAAATATTTTCATTATTTTATTGATATTTTATTTATTAAATAAGTTAAATCGTAAGTTAATAAATAAATAAATAAAGGAACGCATACAGGAAACCCTGATAGGTAGCGTGCCAGAGACATCCCTTCAGGTCACCATTAAAACCTTACTTAGATAACCTTGTTAAATTTCTACCATTACCAAAACCCCAAATGACCCAACTAGACATGGGAACCCCTAACTGAGAAATGTGGAACATTTTTTGGTACACTTTTTTGTTTCATGCTTTTGCAGCAGCAGAGTAGCTGCAGATGGAAATAAATGTTTGTTTCTGCTTTGAACTTCAATGGAAAGGGATCTCTTTGCTTTCCTTTTCACCCTTAAATTATGAATGTTAATGTTGTCCAGCAGGGACTGTTTTTTTAATCCAGTTTATGAGGATATCATGCATGTACACATGTACATGTCATTTTAGGGAGCCTGCAACTCGAAAGCCTAAGAAATTACAGTGCACCCAGTGCCTTAAACCCATAGCAGTGTTGACTTTATCTTTCTAAGAATTGCGGCTGAAATTTCCAGTCACCTAGGAAATTTTAAGTCATCAGCCTTTTTAAATTTACGTGGGAATTTGGATATAAAAATCCACAGGAAGCTCTAAAATACTCAGCTCTTCTTATTCAAGCAGTGAAGAACTATTTTCTGATTTCCAAAATACTTTGTATTAGCTAGGTCCTCAATCCTTAGCAATAGTACGTTAGAACTTATAGTGATTAAAATAATTGGATTTGACCCTACTGACATCTGTTTGTGGCATATGTGTAGTTATTTTCAAGAGCACTCCTTGAGTGAGACAGTTGACTTGAGCGGGACTTCATATGGTTAATTATGCTGAAACAAAAGCGCTTTGCTGAATCAGAGGCTTTAATACTACTGTTTTGTGAGCATTAGTCTTATAGGAGTGTTAGGAACGATACATATACTTGCGCTCATCACCTGCAACACACATTCATACGAATCCAGGTCTTTTTAAGAACAACTGATTCTCCAAGATCTAATGTATTTCTCTGAATATAGGATAGTGATGATATATATCATTCTTCTCTTCAGCCTTCATAATTACTTATTCAAATATTTCCTACTTACCCACATTTTAAAGTTTTCAAAGGCTTATCTTTTTAATGCGATGTTCAAAAGTGCTATGTGAAGGTCATTAAGACTTAAAATTGCCATTTTGAAGCCAAGATAGAGATTTTATTCTTCACTTAACACACAGTTACAGTTTGAATTTGGAAGAAAAAAAATATCGCTTACATAAAGATGTCTTTAAAAGTAGAGCACCTCCTTACAGAAATTAGCTCTTTCTTTTAATTGTATATCAGTGCTTGAATCTGGTGTGGATTTCTGAATTAATAAGAGGCTTTGATGTTTTATTAAATATTTTTTAAAAGGTGGGACTTTCTGAGAATTAAGCATGCGTATTTTATTTTGTGTACTAGGAACATGATAATTTCTTTCCTGTTATCAGTACTCAAGGAATCTAGTTTGGGACTTTTTGCAGTTTTTATAGTTTAGTTTTAACACTTGATCTGAGGTAGCTATTTTTCAAAGGGATTAACTTAATGTAAGTAAAGGGTAAGGAGATTCTTTATGTAAAAGAAATGAAGGATACACTTTCCTTTTTTTTCCCCCAAAGTGAGAAGGTCCATCCTATATTGAAGAATGCTTTCTGCACAGATTGAAATTTTAGGCAGAATGGAAATTCTTAGTTTCAGTCATTCCTCTGCAAAAGAGTACACAGCAGAAACTCCCAACATCTCAACATCTTCTGATCATCTGTCATTAGGATAGGAGTGAAAATTTCAGGAGCGTTTGGTTTGTGGGTTTGTTTTTGTTTTTGTTTTTAAATAATTTGATACTTTGTATTCACATCCAATATAGAAATGGTATAGATCACTTAGGCTTTCCATTGTGAGAAGATGGCTGAGGAATATGAACAGCTGCTTTCCCACCCTGGACTTGTCTTGTGACACCTTTGGAGGATTCGCTCCATTACTCTATCTTTTTCATTTGCTTTATTCTTTGTTTTTATGCAGTGGGAGTAACTGTTGGATATCTGCAAGTAAAGAGATGTTTGCTGCTGTTTTCCTTTTATTGCTGTAGTTGAAAAAAAAGGAAGAGGTTCTTCATTACGCTGATCATGGTGGATACATCTTGGAGTAGCAATAAGAATCCATCTGAAGACTGGGATTTATATTTTGGATGAATCTTTGGGTTAAGTGTACCTGTGTTCCTCAAACACATGGGTGCAGAGGACTGAGAAATTAAACTGAGTAGGAAATGTGTGAGGCTGCCCATAAAACTGCTCCCCATGTAGATTTTACTGTGATGACGGCAAAGTATGATGATGGCTCATTCTTCAAGAAGAAAGGAAATGTGAATGGAAACAGGAGGTATTATCACTCTACCTAGAGCCTGGGTTGGATTTTTTGATAATAGTCTGAGTGGTGTCGATTAAGTCATTTTAGGGACAGATGATGCTGAGCTAGAAAACAAGGGTGTCTAATCTGCCAAGCTTTTCAATAAGGTGCACTTCAAGAAAATGTGCCTGCAGGTGCAACAGAACTTGAGACTGATTGCTGTGTCATTCTCTCCAGAAAACTGGCTTTCAGTATTTTCATTGTCTTATTACCTTTCCTTCTCAATTGGCATAATCTAAAAAAGTTGCTGGAAGGGTAAGAGGAAAAAAAGAAGGAAAACATGTTCATTCGTGTGCTGTTGTAGCCACCCCACCAAGTAAGCACTTCTAACTTAAAAAAAGGGCAAGGATTGAGTGGTTTGGATGAAGATGAGTCAGATGGGTTTGCTCCTCCTACCAGAAGATATGGGTTTTCATGAATAGAGAGGAATTACAGGAGGAGGCAGAGTAATATATGTGAGATCTGTGTATGTGCTGCTTGTGCTGTTTTTTGTGTCCTTTACCCTGTACTTTGCAGAAAAAAATAAATGCTTAGAGTAGAGGATGGTATCCTTTAACTAACTGGTTGGTCAGAGATCCTCAGGCTGAGAAAACCTGCAGGCATCAAAATAAAGTGGTCCTGCCATATAAACACGGCTAGAAAATGCAGAGTAATGCCCAGAGACTCGATCCAGTATTCAGTGAGACATGACTTGCACCACTCAGTGGATCAGGAAGGCCAGTCCATGTCTCAAGGCGTCTGCGCAGGTGTAATTAGAGAGGCAGAAACTACAGTTTGTTACTGAAGAACTGGAGGCCATCTCTAACTGAGATTATTTTTTTCTCTTCGTGTCATCTCTGAGACTATAAAAGATGATTCATAATTGGAAAGGAAAAAAGTCTTGAAAACTTTACAGCTTTTTGTTCATTTTCCATCATATTTAGAATTGCTGGAACATTTCAGTTCCTCTATGTAGGACACAAAAACCCAAGCAAAACCATTCCTCTGTAGCCTTGTTTGAGGGAATACAGGGCTTACCACCTCTGGTGATTTCTGCCGAGCTTGGATGAAAGGGGAGGCAAAAAAACAGTGGCTGCTGAGGTCTGCATGCTCTATCTTATCATCGTTATAAGACAGGTCAGTAGTGGCAAGTATTTGCAGGATATTATTGCCTAACGTCTCTAAATCAAACAAGGCTGTATCACAGAAATGAGCTAAGAGGACAATTTAAAATCTGAGTAAAGCTAGAGGTTTGATTTAGATAAGGGGCCAATACTGCTGCAAATGCAGAACTGATTTCGAGCTGAAAAAAGCAGAATTTTTTACCTGGACTGACTGCAGGTTTTCAGGACTAATAATTTCAGTTACATTTCTGATGTTTCAGTAAGAGCTTTAATGAGAGGAACATTTTTTTTTTCTTTATTTATAGTAGCGTATGAAACGATCCTATTCTGATCTCAGATATAGTCTGCATTCAGTAGGCTAACAAGGAGTTCATATCATAGGACCTTAGTGTAAACTCATGATTTAATTCTCTATAATTCTGTGGGGTCTGGGCTGTGGGCAGGATAACGGTTTTTAGCACTTTTGTTTCAAAAACCTGCCAGGTGCCATTTCACATAAAATGTCCTGTGTACCACTAGGCTTGATTTGTCCACAGACTCATCAGAGATGCCTCTGAAAACAAAACCAACCAGCAGCCACTTCTCATCAAGCTGCTGGTGGTTTATTTTGTATTGCAGCTTTGCTCACGTTGCATTTAACTGAGGAGAGCCTAAGCCTTAAGACAGAGAAAGTACCAGTCCCAATACAAATGTCTGTAGCCAAAATGAACATCCATTCAGCCACCGAGTCCCTTTTTCGGCTAGTACCCTGAGGAAAAAAAAAAGTTTAAGTTCTCATGGTATTGCCAATTTGCTCACAATGAATGGAAAATACCAAAGAAGTTTCTTGTATTACAAAAAAAAAAAAAAAAAAAAGCACTCCATCCCTGAAGAAGCATGTTTCTGAGTGATCCCTAGGTCTGAATCTTTGTGAAGATTCAAAAGACTTATGCAGTTTGTCTAAAGTTTGCCTAAAACCCCACATTTTGGGCTTCCTTCTTTGAACTGACGAGAGCCTTCTGAGGATTGCTCATTGCACCTGGAAACCAGACAAATTTCCCTCCTCTGCACTGGAAACTCCTATACTTTTGGCTTCTCTCCCATTCTGCATTTAATTATTTTGAATTCCAGCATGCCAAGCCAAGTTTAACTGCTACTTTCCTGCATGTATGCTTTATTCTCCAGCTCTCGTGCTGCCTAGCCTGTTGTGGTGTGCAAGTGAGCAGCAGCAGTGTGACAGGGAAGAAGGTTTGTTAAATTAAGACCCTCTTAGTCCCAAAGGAAAAGGGTTACTCACTCTTCCATAGATGAAAAATGACCTCTTCCTCTCCCCTTGCCCCTGAGGGATATTTTCCTGATATAACAACATGAAAACTTGGCAGGCTCCATGTGTTAGATGACACTGTATGTTGATGAAGAACATTTCTGCGATATCTCAGCAGGGGCAGACAAGATGGTATTTGGAGAGCAAGAAGAAAAGAAATCGGATGGGGGGTAGAAGTGGGTTTGCAAGGGTCACACAGGCTGCTGGTTATAACTCGTAACCTGCCAAGACCCACATGCATGCCACGGGCCTTTAAAAATATGTGACAAATACCTCAAATGAGGGACAGGACATCAAAGGGATGGGGAAGCAAAAATCTTAGAATGAATGTGGAATTTGTGCCTTTAGTATATACATGAATTGTAACCTCGGCCTGAAAAATTTATTTCTGATGTCCTTAAATTTACAGGATTAAAAAGTGAGGGTGCCAACATGAGGGGAATGAAGGTAAATTGTTATTCTGAATTATTTGTTTGTTAGGAAATGATGCTTGGGTACAATCAAGGATCAAATCCATTTGTGTGGAGCAATATACATTCATAGGCAGAGGGAAAAAAAAAATGCAGCAGTCACCGCTGCAGAGATATAGTAATCAAAACACAGCTAAACAGAATTGGATATAAAGTTAGAGGTATACTTCATAGTGAGGGAGTAGAGAGCTGTGTGGCTCTCCTTCTAGTAGAGAATAATGCTGCTGACAACAAATACTGTTGAGATAATGGAATTTCTTTCTTCCTTTTTTGTGGAGGGATGAATGAGAGATTGAAAGAGATATTCAGATTTTAATATATGTTTAGCCAGCTAGATTCACTCCTGGCACAGGCCCATTTACGTCAGATTTCACCCATCAAATGTCCAATGTTTTCCTTTTCCCCTCCTTCCCCCCTGCCCAGCTTTGTATCTCTACAGATCTTTCTGTCAGTCAGGTCCGATATACTGCATCAGTCTGATTGCTACCAAAATGCGTGATTATGTATGTGGGGAGAAAACATTAATTCCCCAAGGCGTGAAGTACAGGTGGATACTTAGTCCTCTAACTGTGACTTTGGGTTACACATCCCTTTCAACTCTCTTCCATTGCATTTTTAAAGGAAATCATCAAAGCAGGCAGCAACAAAATAAGCTGAAGGCTCAGGTTTAAAAGTGGCACGGTGAAAACGAGTTTGGTGTGCAGCACGCTGTGTGGGCTGGGTGGGGAAGAGCCGCTTGTCCCTTGGCTTGTGCCAGCCGCTTGTGGGCTCTGCGTGTCCCCTGGCGCAGGCCGAGCGGCAGCTCGAGGGGGCACAGCCGGAAGGCGGGCTTGTCATAATGCTCATTTTATTTATGAAAATACTCCTCTCCGGTAGTTAGAAAGCAATCACCACACAATGCTACCAACGCACCTCCGGGCTCCAGGAGCGATCTTGCCCGTGGTTGTGCAGGGGCACGTCCCTGGCTGGAGCGGTTCAAGGTGGTGGGTTGAGGAGTCTCATCACTGAGCGAACGGGGGGAAGAAATTGCAGGTGCAGTTCATGTGAATTTCACAAGTTGAGGAAAACACTTTTCACTAATAGTTGCTTTAACAGATGTTGATAAAAGATTTTGTCCTGTGAGGCCCCTTCTAACCTGGGTAAGCAATTGGAAGTTGAGGTTTACACATTAGGATTTTCCCAAAATTCCTCATATTTATCAAGTGCTTTTGACATGATTGAGTTTTAATTCAAGTGTGGTTGAAAACCAGATGAACTTTTGCTATCCAACCACATCTGTTGTTTGCTCCTTCCAGAATAAATACTGCAGTTCCTGATGCCGAAACAGCTGGAAATCTTGCATTCATTTGTTTTCCTTGAGATGGTGTGTCCTGTGGGTTTACCTGGTGACACTACTTATGAACTATTTATTTAAGATGGTCATCTATGGAAAAAAGATACTTGGTGCAAGACTTCTAATGCTAGCATTTGCCAGCCTTGATATTGAGAGTAATGCGTCTTGATCACTTTTACCTAAATATATCTCCAGACAGATTCAATTTTTGGAGGTGGTGAATATTTCTAATGCCAGTGGCTTTCTGTAGGAGGTAGATGAGAGTTCTCTAACTAAACCAGCTTATCCTGACACAAACTAGCACAGTGGGAGCTAGATCTAGGTGCCTCTTCAGAGGAAGAAACAAATAAATTGCAGCTGAGGGAGAGTCAAATATGTAGTGCATTTCAACCCCAAACCTGCAAAGTTTTTGTTTCAAGAATATTATTTTAGGTGACTTGGGGCTTTTCCCTCCTCTGACATGACAACCACTGGTATAATTTGCTGATGCAAATAATATAATGTGTTCATTCCAGTTGTGCGGTGGGTGGGAATGTGGGATAAAGGTGGGGGGACAGAGGTGGAGTGGCATAAACATTTAAACAGTACACAGGGGTGAAGAAAGGCATCTTTTGTCCGCCTGGTTCCAGCAGAAGTTCTTGCTTGTGCTGCTGAAGATAGCCTGAGAAGATTAGAAGAGGCTCAGCTGGGGCAAGACAAAGGGAGACTGTGTAAAGCGGGATCAAGCCTGTTTGCTTAGTGGAGCTCTCTGTCTTCTTGTTGACAGATGTAGCTGGTGCAGTATCAGACTTTGCAGGCTCCTCCTCTGGATTGTCAAGTGACAATGGTTGTGGTAGTAAATGACAGTGTAAAGTACTCCATGAATCCTTTATTTGTTTGGCAGTTGTAGCCTGGGATGGGGATTTAATATTGAATGGACTCCAGATTGTCTAAATTGCAATTGCAGTGTTTGTTTAAGCAGTCTGTGGGGACTGCTAAAGCATGTTAACTTTTGCTTCCATCCTTTTCATGTTGCAAAGTATTGAGATAGGAAAAAAGAATGAAGGAGATTGGAAAGGAAAAGTTAGCACTGTAAAGACATGAGGATGCTAGCAGTTCTCCTGAGCTGCTAAGGAATCATCAAGAGTTTCAGGTCACCGAATTATAACATGTAATATGATGGGCAAAAGCCTGCTGTGTTACCTAAATAAGAGCTTTTCCTTTTGCCGGTTCACTAATCTGTCACAGAGTACACGCCACTATCTCAGCTCAGTTAAGTTGCTTTCAATGCCAGATTGCAGCTTGTAATGTCAGCAAATAGCATGTACAGTAATTTGTACTTTGCTAGCATTGTGGAACCTAAAAAAAAAGCAGACTGATTCAAGAAAGCAAAGCAAGAGAATATATACTGAAGTAATCAAAAATCACCAAAAATAATCAGCTTTCACTGATTCCTATTTCAAACTATAAAGGAAAACTCGATCCCCTTTAGGAGCCAGAAGTACCCTGAATGTAGCCTTGCAACTAAGTGAGCCAGAAAAGGTTAGGAAAAAAACAGCCAGATGTAATGAATCCTAACTATAGAAAAAAGTGTTATTACAAATTCTGGGACAGAGAAGGGTTTTCTTTAGCAGAAAGGGCCCTTTATTTCATATCGTGGCTCAAGACACACGATCACGTTGGAAGTGCTAACAAACACATTCAGTAACAGGTCACTGCTTGTTCAGTCAATAAAGACCCTTTCTTGCTCCATGTTTTGCAGGATCCTAAGCCTCAGGTATCTTTGACAGAGCTGTAAACAATTATATGCGGCTATGTGTTTGCACAATCTGATAAAGAGGACTTTAATAACCCTGATGCCACATCTGGAGCACAGTCCATCTTCACCGCATCGGGATCCTCTGCAGCTCCTCTCTGATCTTACTACCCAATTCAGCTTGCTTTTCCCCAACTACACGCTGATCTGCAGCTTCTGTCTTCAGAAAATCCCATCTAATTCACTACACTGAGCACCGTTCCTTATCTGACCCATCTGGGTCAGGACAAAGGTGTGAAAAAACTTTTTTCACATAATGTGTGGTTGTAGAGACTTTAGCCCTGGCAAAGAGGACATGTGTGCAGCTTGTCTGAAGATAGGTGTCTTGGTCTTCCTCTGGGCGTTTTGCAGGAGTGTCCTCTCGCTTGTAGAGGTATTGGTGTACAACAGTGGTCTGTATTCACTGCCAGCAAGGAGAGAATGCTTTTATTTTCAGGAGGGTTTCTTCCTCTGAGGACTTTGTTTTCCCTTAAAGTGATCATCCTTTTCAAAGCTAATGGAGTTTTTCAGTGGGGAGAGATTAGTAGTACTGACTTGATGTCTCAAGTGGGATAAGGACCAAGGAAATCTTGGCTATAAAAGTTTTGCTCATCCTGTTCACTTTTGTAGAAAATGCAAAAGAACCCAGAGATGACTTTGGGTAGATTCCTCTCTTTTATTTAAATCCAAGGAATGTTTTGACTCTTAGTTTCAGAATGAATACTTTTTTTCATTTATTACACAGAAATTTAAAGTGTCTATTAATGTACTTCTTTGTGTCTGTGTATGTAAGTATATAATAAAAAAACTGGCCAGGTGACATTTTTTTTTAAATATTTGATATTCATAAATCACCAGTCACATCATCCAGACGGGAAGCCCAGTTTTTAGTAGGCTACAGTAGCATCAGCTCTGAGAAACTGAGACCCCAGTTCAGAGAAATACCCGTTTGTGTGAGTTCACATTTAAGTACTTTCCTAGATACAGATACATTTAAGCATGTCCTGAATTGTCCTCTCTATTCAGGGACTAAGAGGAGGTAATCAGCCTTAGTAGGTGGATGTAAAATCTTGAAAATGACACAGGCTCTGCTTGAAGTTTGATGGCTGAGGTTACTGCAACAGCACTAATACTGTTAATTCCCAAGTTGCCATCTTTTACCCTTAAAACTGTGAAATAGCTCAACTTAATGATAGACCACAGCTTTTATTTATAATCACATTGTACATACTTTCAGAGTTATAGGTCTCCAGTACTTAAGCAAGGATAAGTTAACTCGAATGTCTCATTATTTGTTTTTATAATTACTATTGCCATTGTATATATGGAAAGCTGACAACCAGTATGAAGTAGTTTTGAGGTCTGCACCCTCCCTCTCTGACATCCAAATTAGTCCTTCCTTTTTTTCCTTCTTTTTCCTTTTTTTTTCCCCATGATGTCCTTTTCTCAAATGAACAGGAAGAACAAATCATCCCATCCTCTATCATAGATCTTCCCTTCTTTATCTTCAGACAAACGGTGTTCAAGGCTACAAACTGAAAGGCCCCCCCTCATTTATTCCTTCAGTCCCATGGCAACACTTGCTAGAAGGAAAGAAATCTCCCTACTAGCCCCAGCAGTAGTTCTTCATCCTCAAAAATAACTGATGTAAATGTGTTTTTAAGAGGTTACTGAACATGAATGGAAAAGGTTGCTTCTGTGTGCGGTTGTCACTAACTGTGCAGTGTTTGCACTCGGATAGTGGCTCTCTGCTTCCAAGTCCTCCCTGGTCGGAGCGGGGCCTCAAGCCGTCCCTCACCCAGCAGCTGGGCAGCAGCGACAGCAAAGCCACCAAAGAAAGCAGCAGCGTATGGGACAGCAGCTCTGCCTCGTCCTCTCCCCCAGCCCACCCAGTGGCTGGTCCTTAGGGTGGCTGTCAGACCCGGCAGTCCAGCTGAAGTCTGAATTTTGGTAATTGCTTGCTGGACACCTCAGTTCTGCTCAAGAGTTCAGTTGTGCACAGTTGGGTCATGCTGGCTGGACAGGCTGCACGTAACTATGCACTCATCTATGCTTTGCTACCAGCTGTTTGCACAAACTTGACAAACAACTGTTTTTAAGGTGTGTATATAACAAATTACACGGGGTTCTGTGAAAGGTATGCCGTTGGAATATGTGAAAGTGCATCTTGCTCGGTGTGTGGAGACGATATTACTCCATTATTACCAATAGTGGGATATGTGGTATGATATCAATTTTAGATTAAGAATGTACCTAGTGTGTTCAGCAGCAGAGCGATTTTAGGTAATGTTTGGTGCTAAGATCCTGACTCGGCAAAAACCATAAGCCCTGTTTTCACTTGTGCTGGAGTCAAGCTAAGTGTGTATTTATGAGCTTTGCTGGTCACAAGTAACTAAATTATTCTGACTTTTGTGTGGCTTTGGTGTGTTCCTTTTATTTTTCCTTTTTAACTGATACTTTTAAAGTGTTGTGCCAAAGAGATAGTAGTGCCAGCTATGACTTTTTAATGTACAGATGATTGACTCAGTAGACCACAGACACTTCTTTGGAGCTGTTACAATCCAGTGCATTAAAGCCTGCTCAGGGATGGAGGGATGCTATATTTCCCACATTACTGATACAGTGGCTCTATTGTGCTGGAGTGGCTGTTGCGCATGTGTATCGTTTCCATCTGTCTGCTGAGACTCCTTAGGAAACTTGTGATGAGAACTAGTTACTGGGCTTGTGCAGCAGCCGGATCTGAAATAGTTGCTTCAGAAAACCATGGAAGAGGATGAATCACAAGACTATGAAAAAGAGCATCTCTAATACACAAGTCAGCCCTGACCTTCCCTATTACATTCCTTCACACATACATAAACACACACATATTACTATATTGAAATATCAATAAAAATATCTGATTAATTTTTAAAGTATCCCAACATTCAGAACATTTTTAGTAATGGTATCAGTGTCTCAAATATTGTTTACTTAATCTGTTTTCGATAATGCATTTGGCTTTGTTATAATCAGCCAGTATGAGGAGCTGTACAGATCAGTGCAGTGCCAGAAAAAGCCATCATCCGGTCTGTACATTATTCCTGCCTGATCTTCTCCTTACAACAGGCCATAAAATTTCAGATTATAATTTTATCATCTGTCAATTCCAATATGTATTTGAGGAGTCCATTACATAGAAAAGAGGTATGTTTTATAGCACTGTGAAAAGCATTGGCATAGTAGCTCATGAATAGTATCTTGCATGTTATTTAGAGAGAAAATAATATATGTTTTAAAACTGTGAACTCTAATACAGAGCTGACCTTTGGCAAAGCCTATTGCTTGATTGGGAACTGCAATTTTCAGCTTCTTCTTTTTTTTTTTTTTACTCCCTTCCAGTGTCAGCTTTGAAAATGTTCAATCAATATAAACCTATCACAGGGGTTAAAAGGAATAAACAACCTACCAGTCTTTCAGCAGTGAGAGGGTTGGGTCATGACAGTTATGGAATTAATGACTCAAAACGTCGTATGGTTGGCTTCTGTTTTTTTTAAAAAAACAAAACAAAACAAAAAAACACAACCAAATTGTGATTTACACCATGATTTTCATCATTCATGTACCTAAATAAAAGGGGAAAAGAAGACCAGTAAAGAAAGATCTTCAACTGCTCTTACAGTTGTGTTTTAAAGAGAAACCAACCATACAAATTTGAGAGGCACAATCATTTTAGGGGAGGATCAGAATGCCGTAATGAAAAATTAGATGACTTTGAGGAACAGGGGATTAACAGTCAGATAAAACTTTACAGCATAAACAACAAGGTCATTTGGTTAAGGACTAACGACAAGAATTTTTGCTATACCTTGTCATCTCCTCTCTTTCTCAGAGTGAGGGGGAAGGACCTGGACACTTAGGTGACTGTAGGATTACTCTGGAACATTAAATGTGACAACGTGAAAAAGGCAATATGAGTGCAGGATGTATCAGGTTTGGTATTTCCATCAAAAGAGGGAAGAAAGCCATTGTTCAAAGCATGTAGAACGTTGTGTACAGCTCCATTTATGTGTGTTTAAAGAGATTCATTTAAGCTGGAACCCACTGAAGAATAGCTACAAAAATTATCTGGGAAACAGTCTGTTTAATGAAAAAGAATAAAGGGTTTGATTTGTTTAACCTAGCAAGATCAAGTAGTTACATGATTTATCTGATATTAATATACCAAGAAAGAGCAGAGCAATTTAAGCTAAGGGATAAGAAGAAAGATGTTCATGCATACAGTGATCATTAAATTTAGGATGGAAATTAGAAACTGTCTAAAGGTAGACCACATCTCTTTTCAAGAGAAGTGACCCCGAATAGTTCCCTATAGAGGTCGTACCAGTGATGAACAGAGTGAAAGATTTGCTTTGTGTACCTTCATGTATTATATGATGATACATAACCTGGTGTGATGCTGGTCTTTTTCACAATATCATCATGTTGTTGACTTGCAATTGACTGTAACACCCAGATCTTTCCCAAAGAAGTGCTCCCTAATCAGTTGCTCCCAATCCTGCATTTATGCCGTTAACTGTTCTACCTAATTATAGTTACATCTTCTTGTCCCAATTGCATCCTTCTCAGGCTGCTCCTCCAATTTTCAAGATCATTTTGAGTTCTGATTCTGCCTTCCTGCTTGCTGTCTCTGTCGGTTTGATGCTATCTGCAGATTTCATAAAGACACTCTTTATTCCATCGTCCAAGTTGTTAGTGAAAATACCGAGTAGCACCAGATTTAGGGCATATCCTTGCAGAACACCACTCTGTGCATTCTTCCATTTTAGTAATGAACCATTAATAATGTTTTCTCTGTAATAGTGTATTGTCTTCCTATCTGCCCTATGATAGTTCCAGCAAGACCATCTCTCTTGAAGATCATGCAGTTACTTACGTGAAGATAGTGTCAGACAGTTTCAAAAACTGAACCACAATCCAAGTATGGCAACTACTGTGTCTAGTGCTCTGCACAGAACTATAAGTAACAGAAAGAAATGGAATTCATTTAACAAGGTATTTCCTTGACAGATCAATACTGATGTGTATGATTTATCTGCTTGTTACCATTCATGTGCTTACAAAAAGTTTATTTTTTTCAGATTTTCTGGGAATTGAAAGTAAACTGAAGTTTGTAATTCCCCCAATTTTAATTACTTTAAAGCCAGGTACAATTTTATTCTTTTCTACCTGTACTTCCCCTGCCCTTCCTCAGTTTTATGCTAAGTGATTCTGAATTGCTTCAGTTGCTTGCACAAATGCCTTAGGATAAATGCCATCAGGTATAGCCACTTGCAGGTAGCTTTAAATATACTGAAATTATTCAAATTGCATTGATCTTACCCCAAAATATTTAATTTCGTTAGACTATTTCGGCGCAATCAAAGTTTTCTTGCAGAAAAAAGACAGTTCCTGAACATCCCTAAGAAACGTATGGTAATTTCAGCTTCTGATCAATTAATATTTTAGCTCTACAAAAATTATTTCTGGTATTAATGAAAGTATTAGATTCTCCTAGTAAAACATATTTAGTAAATATATGGTGGAATATTGAATGATGTACTGTTCAGCATCGGGATATTTTCATTACATCTTCTGAACACTGCTGCCTAACTGGTGCTGCAACAAACCTGATCTGGTAAAACACCTCCTAGGAGTTAAGTCCGTTTCCCACATTTGGTCTCTAAGCTGAGATTTGCAGAATCAATATCAACTAATATTATTCGTGAAGGTGATTTTTGCAGTGTTAGTTCAGGTCCTAGTGGGCTTGTGTTACGATCATCATCTCCTATCCCATTATTTGGTCTGTGTTGACCTTCAGTATGTTCAAACAATTGGCCAAAGTAATGCACACCCTCTAAAGCAATCCTCATAGACACCCACCCTCAATCTTTTCATGTCAAAAACAAATTCAGAGTTGGGATTTAAAAATAGCTAGGTAAAAGAATGGCTTCCTCTAGAAAGGTTTTGAGGGCTTTTTATTGTTGCTACTGTTCTTACCTGACCATGAATGCCCAGTGAAGGAGACTATAACTGGTCCTTGAAAGTTTAGAGCCAAGATGATCGACCTTTTGGATTGGAGAGCTCAGGGAGGATGAATATCGTCCTGGCTGGCAGTTGCGAGGTGATAGCATTGATTTCTGTTCAAAGTACACATGGATGCCTACGAATGTATTCTGCATCCATTAGGTTCTGCATGCAGAGCTTATAATTCTTGGTAAGTAGCAGCACGGTGCGTAGGCAGGCTTTGCCCTGGTTTGTTTGTTTTAAGCGTAAGTAGAAATAATACTCTGTGCGTCTATTTAAAATGAATTGACCTTTTGTTAGAGCGAGGGTTGTGCATTACTTGTTATGGACTCCATTTGTCCACGCAAATAGGTGCAAAGAAAGGATTATATCAGGCTACTGCAAAACTGAGAGGTAGGTCAGATTTAATGGAAACATCAGTCATTAACCCTTTTACAGCAGCTGCCTAGGGAAATCCCTGTGGATGAAAGTTGTGTTATGTTATCTTACATAGCTTTCCTGAGCCACGAAAAAACAGTGAGCCTAATGCACATACTTGGTCTAGCAGAGTTTACTTAGGAGCTCTGCAAGGAGACAAACATAGACCTTTTATTTTTCTTTTCACAGAATATGAATCAATTAAGGCTGCTAAGTTCCAGGCTTTTACCATTATTCGTGGTCCTGCTGCTTTTCCACTGCTGTGCCAAGATAGTGGGGATTAGGTACGGGGTGGGCAAAGGCACAGAACGGGAATCACAGTGTTAAAGTATGTTGCCTTTTCTGAATGTAAAAATGAACAGTTTCTTGAACTTGCAATTATAACAGAAAAGGGACTACATTTTTTGCAAACTGTTGGGATTTCATGCTTCCATGTGATTTGCACACTAGCAATAATAAGTCCGGGTGGTTATGAGGACACGAATAAGATGAATTTAAAAAGCAAAATGATTGTTCATTTCAAAAGGATAGTAGCTCTTAAAAACAGATAGTTGCAAATAAATAAGAGCTAAAGTGAATGTTATTTTAAAATGCTATCTGCATGATGATTTTTATACAGCACAGAAGCAGGCATGATCTCTGTCCCAAAAAGCCTGCGTATTTTACACAACAGAATTAAACAGTTTCTTAGGATTGGGTCAGAGCTGAGGTCTCAACCAAGGAACACTCTAAATCAGGTATCATCTTGAATAAAATGCTAAAATTAGACGCCTGAAATGCATCCTTTGTTGAGTGGGAAAGCATGTCCTGTTCAGTCCCCAAATTTTGGTGCAAAGTTGGTTTCACGTTTCTTTGTTCTGCTGTGCTTGTCGTGTTAAGTGGCAACATTACAATACATGGAAACTAAAAGCATTGATTGTAAGTTGTAGGAAAATAGAGGGTTTTTGTAAGCACTCCCACCCATCTGGAACTTGCTGCTCCCTTATAATCAGTCACAGATTGTTAAATAAAGTAGACTTTACTTCACCCTGAACTCTTGCTTTATTCTTCTGTGAGTAGTCCAAAATAAGTATTGGATTCCTTAATTAGAACTGAATAACCAATTGGCTTGCATTACCTGTTGTCCTTCAGAGGTCTGTAGCCACTTTTCTATTTCCTTCTGATCATATTGTATTTAATGAAGGGGCTTGCTGGCCAGCTTCCATATAGGGTGCTTGCATTCTTGGTGACTGCAGTTAGTGTTTTTATTTATAATTTCTGCAGTGCTGCTTTAAATATTTTATTATCCAAAATGCAAATGATCTCCTTTAGCTTCCCTTTGTGGACGAACCTGTTTGCTTGACTTTCTGTATGTGTGTCATCTTTCCAACTGACATGTAGCAGTGTGGGATCTCACATTTGGATACTTCTCACTTGGCGCCGTGCTCATCCTTCCACTTACATTTTGAAGAGTAATTTCATATTTTCTTCTCTATCATTTTGTTTGCCAGCATGGATGAGAGCCATTCCTGGAAGGGGGTGTGCATCGGAGCTGGCACCGAGCGAACCACTGGCATAGGGAAGAGAAGCTGTTCCTGTGTCAAGACGGCTTGGGCATGTCTAGGTTGTGCCGCCTATTCCACTCTCAGTTCGTTGCCAAAATTCTGTGTGCTCCCTTATGCCAAGACCTATTGAGAGAGAGACTGTCTGTGAGTGTGTGAATTTATAGATATTTAATTAATAATCGAGCAGATAATTTCAACAGTAATTGCCTTACCTCAGGTGAGGGAAGAAAGGGAAGGTACGTGTGCATGTCACACACATACTTTACCCTCGACTATAACCATGAGTTGATTTCCAACCTAGGCATGACAGGTGAGGGAATTTTTTTGTTTGTTTGCACTCTGGTTTTTGTTTGGGGGGAAATTTGTGAGGAGTCGTTTGTTTTGCTTAATTGATGCAACACAGGGTTCTTCCAAACCAGCCCTCTCATCAGAAATCTTTGTTATGAGAAGCCTACTGTAATAAGGATTTATTGCGCGTAGCTCTGTTAATGTAACATGTTAGTGAGAATGTGCCACAGATACTCCTCTACGTTTGAGTTGAACATGAATCTTTCAGTCCTAACTGGTGAGCCATGACTGTTTACTTTCAGCTAAAGCAGCTTGTGTTTTTAGCTGTAGTTCTTCATTAGCCATTACGAATGTTAGTCAGCACAGTGACTAAAACTAGACTCTATTTTTTGGCCCTGCTGCAAGAAGGTGAGTCAGGGTAAGAGGTTAAGTATAGGTATGTATGCAGGGTGTGACAGAGATAAATATTTACTGCAGAGTTACTGAAATAGTTTAAACCAGCATCTGTTAGATGAATTTGCTGAAGCTGCTGCTTTTTTCCTGAAATGTCAATGGAAGACAGCGTTGGCTCCAGCCCTGGTGAGCCAAGTAGGTGCTGCAGACCCTCCTCCCAGCTGAGACCCGCAGCAGTGAGCTGTGGCCCCTCCTAAGGAGACCCAGAGACATGGGATCTAGGAAGGGAGTTTAAGGGGCATCATGTAGCTGAGACATAAGCATGTTTAAAAGTTCTGGATCACTTGAGGAGCAGTGATCTACTGACTGCTTTGTCCGCTGTCCTCAGTTGTCCTTTCACCATTCAGAAGTTGCTGTTTTTTTCTTGTGGGATTTTTAGGTAAACTTCAAAATAGTTACATATTTTTGATGTTGTCATTATCCTTTGGGTTATCTAGGCATTTATCATCTGCAAGATTCATTCTCCAACTTGCCACAACAATTTTTGCCATTTTAGCAATCCTGAAGTTGAGGGAGATGAGCAGAGACTCTTGTCTTGTTCTTGGTGCAAAGCTGCCCTAGCTCAGTCTAAGATTTCTGTGCAAGATTTAGCTGCTGTGCTAACACCATGTCAGCTGCCTGTAATTGCTGGGTAAGGGGGCATATGACTGTCCTTCCATCACCCCAGAGCTCAACAGAGCTACAAGAATGAGGTGGAGAGGCAAGTGTGGCCATGTTACTGAGTACCGTGTGCATGTTCAGCCATGTGTTTGCCTGTCAGACTGGGGGCACTGGGCAAAGTGCTGGAAAAGAAGACTCCCCAAAACCCCATCCAGACCTCAGGGCAAGTGAACAAACAGCAGATAAGAGGTGGACTGTGAAACAACCACATTTTGCAGAACTTCAAAGTGATTTTGAACAGTTGTAGTCTAGTCACTGACTCATCCCCTCCTCCCCCTTTTCACTTTTCCTGCCACTCCACGAACAGCATGTGAAAGCACTGAAAGAAAATAAGAATCTTAAACTCATAAACATACCTGCCTCCCATCTGGCACTCATCCCAGCAGCCTGGTGATCTCCTTAGTTGTCCAGCAGATAGTTGAAAAACAAGAGTCCTGTGAAGATTAGCATGTCACCATATCCCTGACAGATGGCGGTTAGTAAAACATGGGCAAATTGCATTGGCTCTGCTTCCATCATGACAATCACAACAGAAACACTACAGTGTTGCAACATCGCTATTTTTTAAACTAGGAAAATGAAGGGACCATAAATTGGGGCAGTTGTGGAATGTTAAACACCACTTAAACCTAATTGCAATGAAATGAGTAGACTCAGAAGGGTACAAAGCACCGCTGAAGGCAACACACAGGTTTTCGTCTCTTGCTCTAGGAGTATAAGGGTGAGCTTCAGGAAGATGGTACTGGGCATATTTGCCTCCTCACTCTGTTGAAAAGCTCTTGCCAACTTTAATTCCATTTTTTACTAAATGGCCATTCTTAATTTGATAAACTTTTGAGTCTTCAGACCTCGGCAAAAAGGGAACAGAAGTGGACCATAAGGCTTGATCATGTGTTCTTAAGCCAGGACACTGAGAGACTCCCTCTTCATAAGGATAAGCAATTTGGGGTAATAATGACATAGAAAAGAGAGAATACTTCAGCATGCAGTAGGAAGACAGGCTGCTGCTAGTGTCAGGTGCTTCAGTAAAACAATGCCTTGATACCTCAGCTAGAAATTTGCACCCCCAAAATGCAAAGGACAATCTCTGCTCTACCCACTGTGTCATGTAGTGGTACAATTCAATGCACAGCTGAGCCAATGTAATAACCTCCTACTGCTTAAAGGGGAGGCCCTGCTTCTCCCTGTTGCACCCACTTGGTCTCATGCTCTTCCTTGTACCAGTTATGACATTTTTCAGACCCTTCTCTGAGCTATGACCAAGTAAATGAGATATTTGAATCAGTCTGTGCACAATCCTTGTGTTTCTGGGATGAGGAGCAAGAACTGTCTCCCTAGACACCACCTTCCAGCTGGTACAGAAAACCATTTTCCCTTAGGTGAGAGGAGACTGGCTGCATGTGAGAGCGTGATGTGATGCTTGGGAAGCAGAGGTCTGGGATGTTGCTCAGGTTCTCATCTGTGCAAATCAGAACATCACAGGGCAGAGCACTGGTTTTCTGTGCTGCACAGAGCCAACCAGCGCTTGGTGCAGGGATGCGATACTGACTCAGTGATGTG
Organism: Tyto alba; assembly: GCF_018691265.1. Classification (NCBI taxonomy): domain Eukaryota; kingdom Metazoa; phylum Chordata; class Aves; order Strigiformes; family Tytonidae; genus Tyto; species Tyto alba. The sequence continues at coordinate 11,504,895 of NW_024881295.1, read as the reverse complement.
CCTTGCTTTTTGAGGTAGCAAAAGGCTACTGTGAGGGAGCATGGACCACTTTCTGCTATTGATTTGCAGTGCTGTTAATGCCCATTCAGGCTATTAGAAGAGCTCTTCTTCCCTTCTCCTCCCAGGCCCTCAGCCCCATCCTGAACAATTTGTTTTGGCTGCTATTGGAAAAAAGTTACAAAAGCCTTAGAACTTGCAGAGTTATCCAAATACATTTGAGCCTTGGTAGTTTTGCTGGTTAGCACCTAATTTGCAACTGCAGGCTTTCAGAGGGCATTTGAGTTCCTTCTGAACCACCACAGGTAAAAACACTGTGGGGGGATAGCTTTGTCAGAAGTGTCTTACAAAACCAAATTCGAGATCAGCCTGAGATAAGAATTCAGTCTGAAAAAGGTATTTATTCTAGTGTCTGGGTCTGTTTTAGGCAAAAGTGCCCATTACTCCTGTGCTCATCTGAAGCTGTGAACAACTTCAGTCCAATTTCAAGGATAAAAGCAAGTAAGTGGGCAGGCTGAAGCTGCATTCCCCGCTCAGGGTAAATGCACTGCAGGCTGGGATGCTGGCAAAGGTATGTGCCTCTGCCAACTGGAGAATTAGCTTTGTTACTTTGGATTCATTTTAGGTCAGGTATATGGGGTGAGATGGGGGGTTTTAGCTCTTTGCCGAGTCAAAAAGGAGTTTGGCAGCTGTAAGGCCGTTCTGCTCTTAGGTAGATTGAGTGCCATGGGTTTCAGCAGAGCTGCAATCCCTAGTGCAGGTCCTGCCCCACCTTTTACCAGTTAATTTGCTATGTACTTAATGACACCAGGCAAAGATTTACAAAATCCTTCTACAAGCACCACAGGAACTCAACTGTAATTCATGTAAAAACTGATGCTTGGTTTTCAGCATTTATATGTTTGTTTGCATTCAGCTTGCTTTCCTCTTAACCACAGATGTATTTCACATTTCTGCACTGCTTGTTCTGCTGAGTGACCAGAGAAAGACTGAAAATCTTCAGCGACGTTTTTAGAATTCTTGTAATTTTGGTAACTGTTTTTCTCCTTGAATTTATGATCTGAATTACCTGGTGATGTCCTTCATCAACTGATAACATTGGCGTTGCTCTCTTGTCTTGAGTCCATACCCTCGAGTTATTCCGTAGCAGCAGTTCAGTTTATGGATGGCTGAAGGAAAACGGGAGATGTCCTCCAAACCAAAACTTTTTACATCGCATCTTAATTTCTTACTGCTTCTCCCTCTCCCCTCTGCCTTTTATTCTCTTTTCTTGCCCTGAAGCCTTATACCCTTCTCTCACCATTGCTCTTAAATATGCCTGTTCCCCTCAGGCTTTGACCTTGCGCAGGCAGTAAGCGCAAAGCCGTGTTATTTGGAGTGAAGTAACACCAGTAGTCAGGAAGGAACAATGTAGTTCAGGCCAGATAAAATAAATCTCGCATTTCCTGTCAAGAAACTGGGCCAAAAGCAATGATGAGAGACAGAGGGGGCAAACCACGCGGCTAAAAACTAGAGACATATGGGTTAGAAACAACCACAACCCTCGCTTGAAAACAGAAAACAAAAAGCAAAGGCATTGGATGAAAGGGAAATAATACCAGCTCCTCGACAATAAAAACCACACAATGTGGGGTCTAGACAGTTTCCAAACCCATTGCATGTGTGGCACAAGAGGATTCTGAATTTCCTGCTACTGTACATGATATTAATTGTCCTTTGATTAATTTATTTAATTGATGCTTTGTGTTGTAAATTAGAGAGCTGCTCTTACTCTAACTGCTTTGTTTCTTCAACAAACACCCTTCTAGACCCAAGGAGATGTGCTGATTAGCTGATTAGAAGTCGTTGCTACTTTTGGTGTGTTTTAGTAACTCTCTGGATGGCTTTCAAAGCAGTGAAAATTTCAAAATCATGTAGGTTTTGTACTGTGGCTTCCTTACTCCAGCAGTCAGCCGTTCATCCAGCACTGCTGGTGGAAGTGAATATTAATGAGTATGTGGGTAAAAGATTCAGGATTTGTCCCCAAACAAATGGGAGTTCTGAGCACGTGTTTATTTAGGGAAGAAGGTCTGTAGTACACAGCCAACCTAGAGTTAGGATTTGGAGGGGGTTTTAATTTTCTTTCTGGGAAGGATATTGATGTGTGTAAGGAGAGTGATGTCATCTGAGGAGCATCCCAACAAGGCAGAAAGTGAGGGTGACGGCTGGGCCTCTTTGGGATCCTTCCCATGGGGCTGGTGTTGGATCCTGAATCAGTTTGGGAGACTGAACTGAAAGCAGCGCACGAGGTGGTGTAAGAGAGTTTAAACAGACATAGCACTTCTCATCTTCAAAGTACTGTGCAAAGATTAACTAATTAGATTGGTTTTCCTCCTTCTTAGGAAGAGTTTGTAAAATAGTGGCCAGGGAACAACTGGGGATATGATTTGTTTAAATGCTGAAATGCTTTGTATGAAGTCCCTCACAGGAGGCCATTAGGAAAATGCGGTTACTTTAGGATGTGAAGAAAAGTCCTCTGCAGTGAAGAGGCAGGAAGCAAAGAGCAGTCAGTTTTATTATGGACAAAGATAATATTTAAGCACCTCAGTTATAAGCGCTTAGAGTTCCAAGTGGGTCTTGGCAATGTACTGGAGAGGCAAAATTTTCTATCATGACACGTGTTTGGATGAATTCAGTACAGAGAGGGGGGTGATTTGTGAAGCAGTCTGGGAAAATTTGTTCATCTTCAGGAGTCAAGTCGAATGGGTGCAGAGGAGACTGGCAGGATGGAGCAACTTCTCCTGTCCTTCTAGAAGTAGGTTAGTCATTGACTTTAGGAGGGCATATTATGCACCTGTCTTCTGATGTAAAATAAACAAAAAAAAAAAAATTAAAGCCCCCAGAAGGTGGCATGAAAGGACACAAAAGGAAGGGGCTGTTTGGAGCAGGAATAACTTAGGCTAGAAATAAGGAGAAGCAGTGTGTTAATGTGTAGTGGATGAGTCTCTGCGCTCTGTTCTCCTCCGCGGAGGCAGTGAGCGTGCCCCACGGGGCGCAGCGTGCTCCCAGGGGTGCTGATGGAGCTGACCCTCGCCTGGGCAGCCCAGGAAGGGGGAACACAGCACAGCCTGCCAGGGTTTGATCACTGCCGAAGTGAACATCCTGATGGAAAGCTTACCTGATCTGACACAAAACTCCAGCCACAGAGCTGTCTAGCAGGATATCAAATAGCAATATATTCAACCAGTGAACCACTGTGAGAGAACAACACATCTTCGAAACAAACAGAGCACACCCTGCAGGTGTCCTTGTTTCTAGGTATTTCTGAAAGGTCTCCTCACTCTCTTAACCCTTTCAGGTTCTGTACATCCAGCACAGTTGGAGAACTTGCACTGAGGCATGCCCTTTGCTTGGTTCACCGTGATAGCTGCATTGTGCTGATTGGATTTTCTTTGCAGCTTTAACAGGATGTAGTTGCCTGCTCATTTCCCACTGCTGTGTTTTGTGAGCTGGGGGAGAGAAGGAAGGTAACACTTTAACAGGGAGTGATATGCAAATATCAGGCATGGTATTCGTACCTCTGAAGTTCTCTGCCACTTATGAAGTCTAATGTAAAACCAGTTCATTGATGATAACTGAATGCTCCAAAAGGGGCATGTTAACATTACCGTATCATTGGAACAAACAAATAAGGAGTCATTGGACATTGGGGTTTACAGCTTCTTTTAGGATAAGAATAATTAAAATTTCCAGACAAAGATATAGGTAAGTCAGAGAGATTTGCATCTAGAATAGGATCTGTGATTCCTAGAGCTTGGAAGCATCTAGAGCTGCACTTATTTAGGGTCATTTTTAGCTAAAACCTGAATTTGACTCAGACCCCACTCATTTGGGATTGAGTTAACTTGTGGCTGACTGGCGTGTACATATATGTGCTACCGTAGGACTTGAGGACAAAATTATTACACCCTGTAACTTCATCTAGTTTAGATACCTAAGGAAGGAGCTGAAGCCACCTGTACAGTCAACAGAGACAGGCAGGCTCCTCCAAACGGGGCTTCAGAGCAGCCACACTAGGAAGCTCTGTTGACTGTGAACAGCACCCTTAGGTGCCCAAAGCTGGGTGGTATGAATACCCTGTTGGATGCCTTCTGAGTTCAGTTTTCAAAGGACCAGAATAACATAAGAAACTCTAGCCTGCACAGGAACCAGGAATTGAAGAATCTGAAGAACAAGTTTTCCTCTGATTTAAAGAAGAAGAAAGATTTCAGATAATAATTCTGAATTTCAGTATTCCTTATAGCAGAGTTCAACATGCATTCCTGATCAAATTAAGGATTAAATTCTCATTTTGAACATGTGAATCTGTTAATATATTAACTCATTATATATCAGAGTTGTCCAGGTTTCCTGGCAAGTCATGCTCAGGATGAAGCCTTTCCAACTGTTGTGTATTCAAGGATGTGTTTATATATATGGGTATATACAAATGCACACACTCTAGACAGCGTGTAGGTGCGAATGTTGTTACAAAGAAAGATTCTTCCAAATTATTTCTTGCAAGAGACAGTAGCAGTCCCCTGCATTTAGATTTCCTCAGTGAGTTTTGAAAGGCCCTGTTGGACCAAAAACCATTATGTTTGCTCTGTCTTCAGCATTCTTTAAAATTTATTAGTGAAAAAAATTCAGGTTTCAGAAGTACAATTTTGTCGTGCCATGAGGCTCTGTTCAAACCTGGTGGAGATACGAGCCTATGAAAGTCACCGTTTCACTTTCACTGTCATAGTCTAGGAAGGATGTCAGTGTCCTAACATCAGCTAGACAGAGGTGTTACAAGGAGCTGGGCTCAGCTGGTACCAAACCTCCTCTGGTCCTGCAGCACATACTGAACTGGGCACCCTTGGACCTGCAAGAGCAGCTGTAGCAGGACATGGAGCCATGTGTTCTCCTGGGCATCCAGTTTCCCCTTCCTCTCCCTCCCTAGACTGGCATGGGCTGGAGTTTCCCCAGCAATGTAGCTGGGAAATGGGGAAAAGTGGTGAGATGTCCTGGCTGCAAACTAGACCATACCACTTCTGCAAACTCCAGCTAATAACCTGAAGCTCAGATGATAGACTTCTGTGCAGAGGGGCAGAGGCTAAAACTTGCCAGGGAGGTGTGATTTGGAAAGCTTCCGCAGTTGCATGTAATATATTTAGTTTTTATCTTCATACCCCCACCCCACCCCCCTTTAGAGAAGGAGGAAAGTTCATGCAAAAACGATGTTTAAAGCAAATTGCAAAGCCAAACATTGACAATTAAGGCCAAATTCAGGTTGTCCCTCCAATCACACTTCTGCCCTCTTGTGTGAATGCCCTGTGATACACTTTTGAACTGCAAGAACCTGGACTAGTTTTCCCTCTTCAGTGCAGAGGATGGACACACAACAGGACAGAATTAATGGGCAAGTTGAATACCAGTATTTCCTAACTTTGAAATGCTTGACTTTAACCTTTTTTTTTCTTCCAGTGTTTTTTTGAATGTATGCTCTGTTGTTACTGATTTCAGAATAAACATTTCACTAGATCTGAAGAAAAAGATTTCTGTCTCGTACAGCTTCTCTGAAGTTACTGGTTTCATCAGGGCTGCATTTGGCCCATTACGTCTCATGAATTGTATATTCCAAAATCAATATTAATAATGCCGGGTGCTCTTTTTAAATAGATTGTAGACATTCATATGGTCTGTGTAAAGTTCATATGAAATGATACTTGCCTATTCTTTATTCATCCTTTTCATTAATAAATAATCTTGTAGCTTTTCAGTAGATGGTTTCTGGGATCCTGTTGGACATCTGTATTTATCATTTAGGAAGCCATCACCACTAAATCTTTCTTTCTTCGGATTTTTGACCGAAAGCCCAGGGTTTTCAGGATTATTGGCTACTTCTCATTGTGTTTGAGGTTTGTTGGGTTTTTTAAAAATATATTTATAACCTATTCTATTGGTAAGCTGCAGTTTTTCAACTGAGAAACTGTTTAGCAAAATGTATGGCATCGGTGAAGCACTGAGAAGGAAAATCAACGATCCACTTGCTGAATCTCTGTATTTGCTGTGAGGCACCATTTCATCTGGGGATATGAGTGACTCACAGAGGTTGGAGGGACTCATAATTTCCATACTACAGCACCGTTTGCTAGGATTTTCTGACTTTTGTATTTATCATTAGAGGCAATGTTACACAATGTTAAAGAAAAAAAAAAATCTAGCTTTCATAATGTGCTTTCCTGATTGTATATGGGGCTGGATATCCTGTACTGAAATGTCAGGTTAGATCCTTTGTAAACTCTGAAGCCTGCTCTTAGAATAGAACACTTCTGGAGTGTATTAAATTGGTGTTAATTGAGAAACACATATGCCAATGACATTTTAAGCTACGCTAAATAAAACCAAACCTTTAGCAGGTCCCTATCACAGAGAGATCCTGAGATTTCACTGAACCTGCTGCTGCCGTCATCTTTTTTCCATCTATGCATATGTTGCTTGCAATGATATATGGTAACTCCTGATGCAAATACCACTCATGCTGTTACAGCTTAAAAGGCCCAGAAATAGAATGCAAACACAATGTCTGTTTTTTTCTGCTTCACGTTATAAAAACCTATGACCAACAGCCTAAAGTTTGATTCCTTTTCCCTGCAGTTTTCACACCAGCTGACTTCAAAACATACGTTTAGCGCTGCAAGTCATAAAAAATTCATCATCTTTTTCTTTTTTTAGGGGGACTAATTCTGCAAGTGTCTCAGGGTTCTCTAGTGCCTGTTGCAGCTGAGCCACAGGTCAGCACCTCAGGAGGGGCCCCGTCCTTGGGTGACCCAGTGCCCAGTATATTCACTGACTCCACTCCCCTGACATGGCTGGCCCCTGGATCAGGCCCTAAGCGTATTGGTAAAGTGCATGCGCTTTATCTTAAGATAAATAAAGCCATTTGAAAAACGCAAAGCAAAATTGGGGTTGAAGTCCCAATTGTGTCAATATACTCATGGGATGTGGCAATATTTTGTTGCACGTTTGATTTGTTACAGAAAAGAAAGGGCAGCCTGGAAGTTACCTAGGGCTGGGTCTCGGCAGCGCTGGCCACACGGCAGCTCAGCAGAGCAGCCGTGAAATCCTGCTCTAATGCAACCACACAGACTCTCCCAAGCTGGCTTTGCAGGACTGCTCTTGTTAGAGCAGCTGTCTTCTGCTACTAGTTAGGGCAAGAGGTCAAGAGTCATTTATGAAGAGTTTGGTACCGTTAAGCTGGCGTGATATAACTACAAGTGAAAGTCTCACTGGCAGCTCATTGATTTCCAAGTGACAAAGCCCACTACTGCTTTGCCACTCAGTAACTTTTTGCCTTTGAACAAAAAAAAATTCCCAGATTTTTTTCCTCAAATAGCTCATGCAGCATTTTTTTTTTTTTTTTGGACAATCAGAAGTACTTTTGCCACTGTGCAGTGCACTGTGGGACCTCTCTTGCTGTGAAAACGATTTGTGGCCATCTCCTGACTATGTCCTGAAGGTTCTTAGGTTTATTTCTGACTCACTGTCTTTATGAGCATAACTAAATAGACACTAAATCCTTGAAAGGAATTTGGTGTCTATAAAACCCAGACTTGTAGGTGCCTGGCTCCTAAGTGGAGGGGAACAGGGGTTTCTTCCCCAGTTGCCGCCCCCAGGTGTAGGCACATGGAGTACCGGGTGCCTGCCTGATGCACAGCTTGAAGGAGCAGCAAGGGGGTGTTCCTCTCAGGACGGATGCACAAACTGCTAAGCTGTTGCAAAGTCCATCTTATATTCCTGTGGCCCCCCCAGTAAATCTTGTTTACTGTACAGTTTCAGAAGTTCCTCATGCATGCTGCCAGTCTTCTTCCCAACTTGCACGTATTTCTGGTGTTTCAGATAGAGCCTCGGATTGTGGGAAGTCTGGTGGAACTGCATCAGTGGGAATGTGTCATCACGTGGGACGTGGGCAACCAGTAGCTGCGCTCCAGGTCCCAGTAAGCTGGATGTTGGCCTGTGGTGTCTGTCAGGAACAGGGACTGGAGTTGACATCTCCAGTTATCTGATAAATGGAAATGAACGAAGACATTTATTTTTTGACAAAGTATCTCCCTTCCAAGACTTCTCTTGTGTGAAAAGTATTAGACTATGTGTTTGGTAGTTTCTACTTCAGGATATGTATTTTTCAGCTCAGTCAGGTTTTCCTGTTCTTGTTTAAAGTGAACATGTGCCTACAACGTCCTGCAAAGATGGTAGCCACTTTATTTGCATTTCACAGATGAGAAAACACAAGACTGATTGAGTGCTTTGCTAAGGCCAGACAGGAAAGCAGTGACAGGAGGAGGGAGGATTCTCCAACTTCCCAGTGTGGACATTGTCTGTGCAACCTGTCTGTCTGTCCTTCCTCTTGGCAGCATGGCATCCCACCACCATCCATTGGAGCAGCTCTGGAGCGTAGGAGACTTGCACGCTGTGGCAACTAGCCAGCCGTTTGCCACACAGCCTTTCACAGGGTAGCTGCGTGCAGAATTTGATTGTAACTCACTGAATTGTCCCCTTCCTTGTAATTCTTCTTGTTGCCGCCTCTCCTGTTAATGGTGCCCTCATGTTGGCAGGGCCAAGAGGGCAATGCTGTGCTACCCCAGAGGATCCCCCCTTTTCTGCTTTCCCTGTTTCTTGGACATGATAGCTGCCTTGCAGCCGTCGTGCAACCATGGTGTTACATGCTCAAACACACTCTTATTAACCCCGGGCTGGGGATTCCCTTGGTGATAACACTGTAGATGCAGTTCTCAGGCTATTCAGATTTTAACGTAAAATATTATGATCTGTCTGTCTGCTTGCCCATCTGTCTATCTGTCCATCTATCTAATGGACCTATGCACATGCTGCAATAAGCTTGGGGAAGGTCAGAGGGAGTTCAGGATCACAAAATAAAGGTCAATTTTTGTGGGCATGCATGTGCTGCTTCAACTAACTGATGAGGCATTACTGCAGGGTGTTTCAACTTAAAGAGACAGCCCCGTCCATTCAGAGGACACAAGCACCCTTCTTGTGAAACATGGTCGAGAGTTATTTACCAAAGGTGACTTTTTTACGGCTTTCCCGATGATAATGTTGCCTCGCAAATACCCCTGCTGGAAACCTGCAAATATCTCCAGTGATTCTGCTGGATTTGTTGGAGGTAAGTGTGGTATGCATAGCGAGGCCTGAAAATTGGTTTGTGTTTAACTGGGACATCTGTACATTCGAACGCTTTGTAAAATAGAGAGAGAAGCAGAGTGTGTGCAACGGGGCCAACGGGGCTTGAGCATCTCGGGATGGGTGCACATGTGCAGTGGGGTCTGTTAGACATACAGCATGCCAAAACAGCCCGGAGATATTTTGCTTGGTGGCATTTTGGTGCTGAGTACTCTCTTTTGATTTCAAGCAGGTTCTTGTAGGTAAGCTGGAGATTAATTCCCTGCCCGCCCGGCCACTAAATTGAGGATTTGATGGCCGACGTGGCGCTGGGGTCCTGTGCTTCAGAGCCACTGGTGGGAAGGGAGTAGCGGGGTTTCCAGCAACAGCCCTGGCTCACAGAGCGACCATTAGGCAGGCAGAAACCCCCGGCAGGGTGACGGACCAGACAGTCTATACCAGGGCGGGTCAGAGGGTGAGCTTACTGTTTACTGAATCGGTAAATAGCTAATTATTCAGTCCGGCAGCCGGGCAAAACCCCACATGGGATGTAAATCCTTGGCAATTCAGCGTTATCTGGCAGGGAATGGATTTGAGATCCGAGGATCCCTTGCAGTAGCAAAGGGGAGCTCTCTGCACTTTAAAACCTTTTAGGGTCATTGTACGATACCGCGGAGCCATTAAGGAGCCCTCACGTGCCAGAAGCAGTTTAACAGGCCCAGTGTTGGGCACTTAATTGTGTCAATAATTATTCACGCATTAGCACCAGCTCCTCCTTAAAGTGTGTACTGCGGTGACTCATTAAGTTATTACTGGTATTCATTACCAGTAAAATTAGCCTTTTTTTCAAAGTGTAAAATTTATGTTTTATAGAAAAATATTGCTAGGAGTGCAACAGCTTTGCTCTACTCACTGCTTGGTGTGGAGGAAAACAAGACTATGTGGAGATGAAGCAATATTTTTTGTCCAAAAAGAGGCCCTCAAATTAGAAAGTCTTGTGCTTTTTTTTTTTTCCCCTTTTTTTTTATTTTATGTTTGTTTATTTTTTGTTGTGTGTTTTTTGTTTTGTTTTGGTTTGTTTTGGTTTGGTTTGTTTTTTTTTGTGGGTTTTATGTACTTAAAATTGTGCTAGGAGTGAAGCTACATTCTTGTTTGGCTTTATCTGTAGGTCCTGTGTGTGTGAGTGCTGTTTTCTGGTATCACAAGTGAGAAAGATACCCAGTGTCTTTTGATTAATAAAGTGTTAATGTATATGCATCTGTCTTTATGTTAAATGCTTCATGGTGTACTTTGTTTCTTTAAATGCTGATCATTTACAGTGAGCGTGTACAGTATATATGCCTGGAGGGAGAGCAATTGTTATAGAACTCTTTAATCCGAACCATGATTAAAACCCCTTTTGTTCCTCCCTCCCCACATTACTCCAGCCTATCATCTTCTCTGAGAAATCATTTGGCAAGTAGATACGTGTGTATTTTAAGAGAATAACTCCTTTTAAAGAATCAGTTTTGCTTTTGTTCTGCTTTTAGAACTTAGTTTTTTGCATTTCAATATACAGCACTGTTCAAAAGACGTAGGAGGGTCATAGCCATTTTTTGCGTGAATAAGGTATAATTGAAATATGATGTATGCAGATATCATCACTTCTACAGCAATTATCCGGATTGTTTGTTTAGCGGGAACATACTTTCAAGTAGGGGTTGGTCAGTGGCAATCATGTTGGGTGACACAGCTGAGAGAAATGACAAAGAATATGTAAAGTCTCACACTGTGAAATTTTACGTTGCACCAAGAGCGTCTACTAGGGGGAATCGTTAGGAATTTTGAAGGTGAGGGCCACGGTGGTTTCAGAGAGAAGTGTAAAAGAAGATGGGGGGGCTGGCGCTTAGATCTTGGGGAGAGGCTGGGGTTTGGCATTCCGTTTCATGTGGAGACCAGCAGTTAACGTGGTCCTTGTTGAAACTTGAAACAGCTCTATTAGTAGCTTGATTGGGGAGAGGAGAAGAGACCAAGAATAAACAAAAATGTGAGGTCTGGAGATGGGCTTAATTGTGCACAATGCATCTTGCCTCTGTGTGGCTTATTCTAATCACTCCAAATGGCAACACACACGCTCGCGCACACACACATACAAATTTGATCTGCTCAAGCAGATAAAACTGCTATGTGTATAATATTGCCAGGCTAGAAAGAAAAAAAAAAAAAAATGGACATCTGTTTAACAATTCTCTATTGTAGACAGGATCATAGAAACACTGTTGCCTGCCTGTCGTGTTCAATCAAAATGAATAAAATGCTGGTTTAAAAAAAAAAAAAAAAAAAAGTCAGGCAGAAGAGAGCCTTAAAGTATTTGCTTACACATTTTATGTTTTAATTTCAGCAGCATGATGAGGAGGGGGAGTCCCAGGGGCAGGAGAGGAGGTTTCAGGAACACTGAAGGGAAGATTTTGTTTTGTGTTGTGTTGGTTTTTACCCTCGGTACAGCCAAGAGAGGCGAACAGCGGTTGGAACTAATTGTAGCTCGCTCAGGAAAGTCTTCATTAGCACTTGCCACACATGGTTACCAGATGTGCCGAAGAAGAGGTGGGAGGAGGGGGGAAGGGGTATGTGGAGAATAGGCTACATACTTAAACCTAATAATCTGTCTTTTGTTTTCAGGTCTATTGTGTTGGGGAGGGGAAGAATGGGGAAAGGGAGAAATCCTGGCTGCTTTTTGATGCAGCCAGTCCCTATTAACTGAACAGCATTCCTTATCTTGCAGCCTCCTCCAAGGGAGGAAAAAGCCCTCAATCATGGCCAAGTAAAGAGGGATTTATTTATTTATCTATTCATAAGGCTATCAGTGAACTATTATTCCACCGAACCCAGCTGAAAATATTTGGATAATCAAACTGGTAAACCACTACTTTTCTGGCCAGCTCATGAATTTTGAGCTGTTTTTTTTTTTCCTGATCTTGAGGGGTCCCAGAGTATCAGTGGGGCTGTTGAACTGTCAGTGCAGTAGCAGCAGCATCTCCTTAGTTCACGAGTACTTATCTAGTGAGTGTGAGATGCAATCAATGAAGCCAAGTCCAGCAGGAAGGTAAGAAGAGCTCTGCGCTCCTGGCAGTCAGCCCTGAGCTTGTCATCTTGGTCAGATGTTTAACCTTCTGCCTGTTGCTATTAAAAAAAAAATAAATAGATCTTCCATACATAGTGGCTGCTGCTGCTGCAGACCAAATCGTGGTCTTGCTGCCCACATAGACGATTTTCATGGGAACCAGTGTTAATTTTGCTGCTGACATTACCACAAATGTTGCTAGTTGCTCTTTAGGAAGAAGAGAGTCTCCCTTCCTCTTGTTTTGAAGTAGTCATCTCCGGGGGGGATCCTGTGCAGGCCATCCCCATCATCTTCCTGTGCTTCAGCAGCACTGCAGCTTCGTTCCCCTCTCAGTCCCTGAAACTTTCCCACAAGGTGGATGTTTTTCATATTGGCATCGTCTGTATTTGGACGTCCCCTTTCTTCCTGGACTCCCCTCTTTGTTCCAGTGGTAGGAGAACATGACCATGTCTGGACGACAGGGCTTAGGTGACTCTGAGCTCTGAGTAATCAGGGCTGAAGGTTTAATTATGGCACTACACATGGTACCCACAAGTTTTGGCACTCTGGTCATGTGAGAGAACAGCACTAGGTGAACTTTTACTAATTAAGCACTGTTTCCCTTCCATCTCAAAACTGCAAGGAAGTATAAATGTGGGAAATCACGTTAAAGCGAAATAGAGACATTTTTGGAATCTTAAATAATCTGAGTTGAACCTCAATCTCTATGTGGCTCCAGACTTGTTTTATCCAGCTCAGTTCATCAGTCTGTAATCTCATCCTGCTTTGGAACCTGTAAATGTTCTTGCTCGCAATCTCAAAGAGGAGCAGATGTTGCATAAATAGAAAATAGGTTGTGTGCACAACCTAATCTAAGCACAGGGCACAGAAGGAGGTTTGGATGAATGTAAGCTAATCACGGCATAGATCTTCTGTACTTTGGGACTTAGGAAATTTTTTCCAGGTATATTCTGCCTACCAGATCCCAATTGTGCCATTCACTTTTTGCCACTGCATGACATGTCCCACTTGGAGCTTTTTTTAGTTTTTGAGACTAGGGTAATGTCTGTCAGCTCAAAGTCACCAAAGCAAATGGCAAGAAAGAATTAATCTATTCCATTCTTTCTTCCATGTTTGACTGACTTCTCTGTCCAATGATTTTGCTGTTCCAGGTCCAAATTAATCAAAGTCCAAGAGTTCTTCTTCCAGATTCCCTCCACGGAAGCAATAAATCTAAATCACTTAGCTGACTTAGTTATATCTGTCTTTCCTACTATAGGATTGTAGAGTCTTCTCTGACCCTGTTGAAATTGGTTGGACCAACATTACTATCATAAGCAGTCACTGACTGTATGGTTTCCATAAAGTATCTTTATTAACTGTCAGAAAGGCCCAAGGAAAAGTTTGATAAAAATTAATCTATTTATCATCCCAATTTTGCTGTAGCTGCTATTGCATCAGTTGTTTTCTTTAATAAAATTAAGTGCCATATTTGCAATTTTTATAATGCTATCCCAAATTATTTACACAAGAATGAACTGCGATTGTGCCAACAATGCATTATGTAGAGACAACATCTCTGCTTACATGTTTTCATATTTAGAAAAATCAGCACTGCAAACTTGATGTTTCTGTCAAGTTTTCTTCCTTCTGGAAATGAATATACATTTATTTATTTTTCCAAGTGTTAACCACAGAATGAGTTTCACATGTAAGTGCTGTTGCCTTCATGGTGAAATCACAGCCATTCACAACAGGTACAATCTTAGCTGATTTTTATTGTCATGTATGCCACAGAGATATTATGTAAAATTTGAAATGGCTGTTGATGGCTTAGGTGCCTCTGCTCTCCACTCGACAGGTTTTCAGTTACTCGGGGTTTTAGCAGAACTAAGACAGAAGTGCTTTCAGAAATTTGACACACTTAATGTAATTTTAAAGCATTCTTCATATTACTAACTTCATCTTTAATTATTCGAAGTTACTTATTTAAACATTTTATTAACTGGAGATGGAGACGGAAAGCAGAATGATCAGATATATTTCCTGCTTTTTGTGCATTTCTGCACTGAAGTCAGGGTTTCAGGCAACAAGGCAAGTATTTTTATGCAGATGCAAAACTAATCAACCAAACATGAAAATACTCCTATGGGGTTTCCTGGAGGCCTTGCTGGGGATACTGCAATGCAAATAATATATAATGCAAATAATAAATAATATAACATAAATATTATAAGAGAGTGGGATTCAGTTACGGACCGAACGTAATGGGCAATCCGTGGGAGCTGGTACTACCATCCTTTTTATGATGTTCAAAATCACATGTTTTTGCTGCCTGGATCTTCTATCATGCTTTTTTTACCCTCACAATATTCTTCTATAATATACTTCATCAAAATGCATGTTTCCTCACAGATGATGTCATTTAAGCGGAAAAGAATTGTAAATCCTTCTTTGGCCTCCTGTAGTTTTTCCTGGGTAGCCGGCTGAGCTCAAAATACTTCGCTTTCCAGCATGATATACAAGTAATCAATATGATTTTGTGTTTTTTATATATGCATGTCAACAGTACTCTATGTAATTAGAGAGTATCCAGCACTGTTCTAATGCTATGTAGTAATTACACATGGCAGCATTTTTCTCTCCGTGATTTGCAATTTTTCCAATACAAAAGAAGTGACCAACACAACAGGTGGGAAAGTTTCATTGTAATGTTAGGAAAATCAAGAAGAGCAAGTTTACTGGGGAGAGTACAAATAGCTTTTCTCTTTTCCAGGGTAATGACTCGAAGATAGATACGCAGTGGAGCAACATGAGGCCCATCTTTTTGTCACCTCAAAATGAGGTTCCCGCGGTGTGCTGTCCGGGAGGAACTTGCGGGCTGCTCAGGGACAGACGCTGGCGCAGGAGATTGCAGCCTGGTTTGTTTGCAGGGTCGCACGATGGGAGCAGAGCAGCCTGTTGCTCCCAGGCTGCACTGACTTCCAATAAGCTTCCAGTACTTACAGTGGATTTGTAGGTGGTGGCTTTAGCCAGTAAAGTTGCCAGAGAGGCTTGGGAACCCCTTGCCTGCTCTTGTTGGGAATATTGCTACAGCTGAGACCAGAGCAAGTCTAGATGGAAACTTAGGTGCAAAGGAAGGTGCTTGTAAAGTATAAAACATCTTGGCATAAATACCAACCCCTTTTTAATTTATCCTTCCCTAAATCTGCTGAGAAAGATACGGGATCAGATTGGTATATTTAAGAGCGATCCTGATTTTTTCAATTTTTAATGATTGGGCATTTACAGTTTCATCATGCTCACTGGAAGAAACGTAACTATGGAATGAGAAGGATTTTATTTTGTTTTACTTGATTCTGTTTCAGTGGCAAAACAATTAGTTTCCCAACACCATGCCTGCAATTTTATCATAAAGCTTACAATGTGTAATGTGTCTTGTAAAGCCCCGTTCTGAGATTAAATGAATGTGTGAGAATCTCTGCCTCCACTTATGTAAAAAAATAATTTTTTACTTCAGTGAATTGCAGTGAAAAACTTGAAAAATTACATGGAGGCATCCTAAAGAATTAAGAGAAAGATAAAAGGATCTCAGATGCATTAGAAACCATTTACATATGGTTTGGGGTCTTTTTTGTTTCTAGGCATTACTATTTAGGGCAAATATTATGGCTTTAAGTCATGGGCTGATGACTTTGGGGTGGTTGGGAGGGATAGTGCCTAAAATACCCTTCAGACTATCAGTCGTCTCCTCAAGTTGTTTAGTTTCTCCTATCCCGGAGCTTGTGCCTCATCCTTGGTGTTTCCCTTTCCCCATGCTCTCGGGCCCTGGGTCCTGGCAGTGCTCCCTGACCGTGGCTGCTGAGGTCTCGGCTTCTCCCTGGTCCCAGTGAAGGCAAAGTGGCTGGGAGAGTAGAGCACTTCCAGTCCTGCCTTCCCCCCTCCCCCAGGCTCAGCCTCCATCGTTTCCCCATGTGTCGAACATCTTAATTTAGACTTGGCCCCGGGAACAGTGAGTTGTGCTGAGGAGTCAGCCGTCCTTTGCGTTAAATTTTAAGGAGAACAGAAAGCAAATTACATAGAGTATAAAACAAGTACTTAAGTAAATGTTTTAATCTCACTTGGAGCAGTTTGACAAAATAGTGAAAACATACTACATGCATATGTGTCTGCACATAATCATTGTCATCGTCGCTTGCTTTTGTTGTCAGCAAAATTGAGCAGCAGAGCATTTTAGGGATGGTTGTGCTTGCGATGCGACGGCAAGCTTCGGCTCGTGGCAGGGACGCCCAGCCTTTGCTGAGGCAGCCTGCAGCCCGTGAGCTGAGCTGTGTTGCTCTGAAGAGCCCGTTGGTTTTAAGAACAGCCTCAGCGTGTAAGCAAGTACCTGCTCTTACACAACATGAGGATCAAGGTCTCAAATGCTAATTTTTTTGTTTCACCTGAAGGTGTGGCTTGCCAAATTTCAGCCTGTTTCTGATCCACGATGTAGCAATGAAAGCAATAGTGCTTTCTAGAGGTAAGGTCATACTGTAATCCAAACCAGAAAAAGAAATTGTGTCCCAACTTGGCTTGTATTCATTTCAAATTCTGTGCAAAAGTTTGAGTAGATTCTTTTTTTTTTTTTTTTTTTTACCAGACAGTGCAACTATTTCTTTTACTTCTTTTACTTCTCTTTTCATCAAACAGAAAGAATCAGCAGCAACAATAATTCACAACAGTGCATTATCAATTCTTTGTACCATCAGTGAATTTGAAACAAAATTTAAAATGCTAAAAAAGGATAACTGTTTGACTATGGGGACAGCAATTTCTAGGTCATTTCTTTACTTCTGTGAGCAAATTTCTTCCAGTTTAGGAAATTCAGGATTATTTTCATTTTGATGAGAGTGGAACATCCATTCAACAGACAATAAAATCTGTTTAAACCTGTTAAATACTATGAAATAGATGTGTACAGCTAATTAAGGTATGTGTTGAATAGTAATTATGACATCCTGAGGGATTTACAAATAGAGTCTGGTTAAAATTTGATTCAATCTTCTATCATTCACAGAAGGTGCAAATTATTATTCATTTAGCATGCTCTGATTTCAATTCTAAAGGTAATCCAGAAAAAAGGGAGAGGGATTTCTGTTTTATCAGCATTGTTTAAGAACTGAGATCCCTTAATTATTGCACTGTACCGATAGTCTGCTACCCAACTTACTGAAGCAGTCATTCAGCTTTGAAACTAATAATTTAGCCTCCAAGCAAAGATATAAGAAAAAGTGTTTAGTCAGCAAGCAAATATACCAAATTGTATGTTTTGGCTTTTGTTGGCGCTCATATTTCCGAGCTGCGCAAACGTGAGTCACTTACACAATACTTTTCAATCAAAGGCATCAAAGCAAAGGAGACAGATTTCACAAGAAAAAGAAAAAAAAAAAAGAAAGGCAAAGGTGAAATAAGACTCCATGGCATCCAGCTCTGTCAAGCTTCTGGAACCTCTTTCCAGGCTCTTTCGGTAGCATTGGTAGACTTGTGTCCTTACTCCTTTGTGTAATTTTTTATCGTAGTAATGAAAAATTAGGTAAGATTCCTGATCCCCTTGTGAAAGTATTATAGATTCTTTTACAAGGAAGTTACTTTTAATGACCTTCAAGGAAAAAACTTTACTGTGTTTCTGGATTTATAGCAGTAATTGGCAATCCCCGTAGTTAACCATTAAAGCTGGCCTAAAATTAAAAAAAAAATAAATAAAATTGTTTCATGAGATATTTTTATGTTTTGGAATGAAAACTGTAGCTTTCAAGGAAATTGTGAAATTCCTAAGAAGCCAGAAGGCTCCAGGAGCTAAAGCGGTAGTGGTAGAAAGAAGTTACTTTTCTCTTCTGCTTGATTAGGAGGTCCAGCCTGCCTAGCTGCTGGGACTTCTCTTCCACCTGTCTGAGCTGTCATGGAAATGTTGTCAAAACTGAGATATTTTCTTGATATTTCTTCTGTTTGTTGCATTTTAATTTTTTTAAGTAAGAAGAATTTTTCCTGTAAATTTCTCACCAAATCTATTTCTTCAATTAAAAAAAAATAAATCAGGCAATTGTATGACCAAATACAAGACATTACTCCGTTTTTTCCATAAACTAAGAACATGTAATCTGTGTGGTTATGTTGGCAGTTGTTGTTTGGGCTTCTTGGAAAGTAACTTCTAATGTGTGTAAACTGGATAAATTTGTTGTGTGGTTTTTATTGCAGAAAAGTAAATGTTCTCCTGCACTACCTTTTTTACAGTACATGTTTTCCTATTCATATCAGTGGGACTAATTATGTCTATTAAACAGCTTTATGGGAATAAAGATTGTGTATCCTGCCCTGCTTAATGCCAGACAGTACTGAGGAACAGGCACCTCTGAGAGGGAGCGCAGCAGCTTCCCAGCAGCTCTCAGAAATACTCTGCAGTTTTCTAAGTTGTGCTTAAACAAAGATGCTGCACTTCTTTGGAAAAAATATCCAGAAGTAAAACCTAGTTTGCTGTGCTCTGATTTTATCTTTCTAACTGAAGTGGCATTTTGGTAAGGTGAATAGAAGAGTGCATATTACCTTTGGTTGATTGGCTTGGGTTTTTTGGAGAGGGAGGAATGGGCTTGACATAACTGATTTTCTCTGCATGTTCCATCATATTTAATCTTCTGACACATCTGATTGCTTACAGTATGGTTTGGAGTACTACCCACTGAAAAACTGTAGTCCTAGTTGTTGCTTGGAATCTGGAATAAAACTCTACCATATTTATGCATACATTTTATTCGTGCAGATTCTTAGGCTGCTTTATAGGGGTGGGTAATATTGTAATAGAAGTGGAAAGTGTTCCCAGTTCTTAGCAAGATAAGAAAATGTTGTTTCTTATCTGTGACTTGTAAAGAGATGAAGGGTCAGTGAGGTAGAGATACATAAAAGCTATTGCACACTTGGTAGGAGCCGCAGAGGAGGCATATCTCTCACTGGAGGCTTGTTTGAGTGGAAGGGAAGAGGAAGAGGCAGCTTCTAAGTGAGAGTACTGGAAAAAATGTCAGGTAAAATCAGAGACATTTGTTGGTTTATTTGCTTAAAGAAACAGTAACATGGCTTTGTGATGGTTACTGAAAAGAAGAGAGCAAGTCAACTTGAGGGCAGCTTTAAATGCTTGCCTGCTGTTGATGCTTTGGGTTTTATAAAAATTCATAGGCCCCTTCAGACTTTAGAGATAGTTGCGAGAATCAAGGAGAATGGGACAGGCTATAAGCCACCTTCGCTTTTGAGGGATTGCATGGAAATAAGAGGGCAGTCTGTTGATCCTCAGGGGTAGCTTAGCTGGGTCTTGCCTTGTCTTCCCACCTGCCTCAGTGCTGCTGCCTCAGAGAGGGATGCAGTTGTGCTGGAAGTGGTATGGGGAAGGTTTTCTGCAATGCCTGTCCCCAGCTAAGAGTTAGCTGCTTGGAAGTTGTTTTTCTCAGCAGCATATGCAGGAGCTATGATGATGGGCAGAGTCTGATTTCAAGATGCAGAGCACATGTGCCAAACTTGGTGGTAGGGTCTGGTGCGGTCTGCAGCCACTTAAATAAGTGGCCAAATCTCCTTGCCATCCTCAGCAGATTTGTAGCTGATTTTCATCTGATGTAAGCTACAGGAGCTGCTGGCTATCTGGCCTGTGCTGGCATTTGGGTTGGGAGTAGAGCAGACACCTCAATACCTACCTGTCCCTGCTTTCTTCCATGGAAAGCAGAAGAGAGCTATCTTAGGTGCCTTTTGTGTATTGCAATAGCTATTTTTTCTTGACACATCAGGTTTTGTCTTGCATGTATTTGCACACAATTCTCCTGTTGGCGAGAGGTGCATGTCCTTCATTGGGAGGAGTAATGACGTCTCATGGACTTGGGGATCAGGGCTATGAAATTAGGCCCTGAAATTCATGAGTGTGTGCTAACTGTTGGAGAAAATCTCGTATTTGTTCTTGAGTAATTAGAATACATTGGAAATGTGTGGCCAGTCTTTCCCCTGTTAGTCTGAGGCTACAAGCTTAAGTAGCTTTAAACATGGAAGTTGAAATTCTTCTATAGTCAGCTGACTCAAGAAGTTGAAGCTTCATGTAAAACAGTATTGCAGGATGCTGGTGTGCAGCCTGAGGAAAGTCCATTTTGTTTTTATGCAAGCGAGCCCTTTGCTTGCCTTAAAGAAGTAGCATGAGTACCTGCACCAGACAGTCATTTTCCAAAAAGGTCCTGCGGAGTGTTTCCCAGTGAAGATTTTTATAATGAAGTCAAGGGCTGTAAAGTCTTCGACTATACTCAAAGGCTCCCACCCTTTAGCTATATGCAATGAATTATTGTTTCATATCACAGAATAATAATGTCAGGTTCAGAATATATTATAAAGGAGGAGGATTTGTCCAAGAGGATGGTGTCTCTTTGGGTCAAGGAGCTGAAGAACTGCTCCACAGCACTTGCAGTAGGAATAATGGAAAAAGACAAGCTTGTCCTCTCATTTCTTCTTACTGGGATGTCCGCACAGGTTGCTGCCTTTTACAGACTTGTAAGTGGGATAAAGTTTTGGAGCTGCACATTTAAAGCTAGATCTTACTTTTGCACTGAAGAGTGGAAGTAGGTACAATAACTGGTAATGCACATAAAATCATTTGTTGCTGAGCTTCTAATAGTAACAGATTTCAAAAATTATGCGTACATTTTGGAACTGGTGGAATGTTTGAAAGATTTACTTCTAACAGAATTTGCATTCCATGTAATTTGGATTTAATGTCCTGGTGTAACACAGGCAAAAGGGTTCTGAATATGTGACTCTCCTTTTCCATGGCACAGTAGGTATTTCATCTTAATTTTTGGTTACATGCTAAGAAATCAATATGTAAAGCAAAAGTGAACAGATACTTAAAAGGAAAGCATCAGAAAAGTTGAATAGTCATTTACTGGGTTAGTATTTAAAGCTGGCATATATTTCTGAGTGGGAAAGGGCTTCAGAACGGTGCAATTCACAAACCACTTCTTCCCCTTCAACAGCTAATTCAGAGACAGCAGGTGTGTAAGCAGCCCTTTGGAAAGAAGACCAAGTGTAGTTTGTGACAGAATTGAGTGGAGATGATCCCAAGCTGAAAGTCAAAACAGGATCTTCTTTTAAGTTCACCGAGTGACCTGCGATTTTATTTCAGCGCATAATACAGGTAAGAGGCTTCTACCAAATCTGCATCTGCATTTCTCAAGGTGTTTTAATATGTGAATCCTAACCTTTATACATCAGTGCCTTCAGGTTTTGAAACTACTGATGCCATGCCAGGTACCAGTACCAGGTTTTTGGTAGTTTTATTGGGCTTTAAAGTATCATTTTTGGCAAAATCAAGTCAGAGAGCTGTGGTGCATTTGTCAGCAATCCTACAGTAATGAATGCATACACAGAATATGTCTGGGACCAGAATTTGAGAGTAAAAGAGGCCTGTTTCTTAAATATTTGTACCTCATTTCCATGTAAATCAGGAGAAATTTGTTTGAGTTAAGCAAGAGGTCTACATCAAAGTGAGAAGTATTGTTGGCTCTTGGTCCCTGGCTGGAGCTGATTCCTGGAGAAAGCAGAATTCATCTTGAACTCTGCTGCTGTTACAGAATATATTAAAAAATCTCAACTACCAACCCTGAGAAATTCCACCATGCCTTTTGAAAAATAGTGTATAAACACCAGGGATCTGGCTGAGGAAGAGACTACCTGCACCATCCAGGCTGGGCCAGCTGCAGGCAGCTGTGCGGCAAACTGTTACTGGGCTGCCGGGCAGAGCCCTTCAGGAGGACAGTGAGGGCAGGAATGAACTCCTTGTTGCAGGTCCCCATCATGAAGCTTCTTCCTTGCTCCTTTTCAGTGTCTGTAGGCTTTTATACTTGCTCTTGGGCAAGAGGTGCCAGGTTCCTAGGCAGACCTGGGCTTTCCTTTTTTCTTTATATAGGATGAACTGTGCAGTCCATATAAAACGCCGTGCCATGACAGTTACTTGAGAAGTCGTGTTCGGTGGGAGGTGAGGACGTGCTCTGTGTCTGCTCACTGGAGGGACAATGTATTTTAGATCATGAAAACTGAGGGCTGCTTTGCTCCGTCACCATTTCATTGTGGGTGAACAGCAAGAAAATATGCAGTTCTGTTCTCTCTGGCTTAATTTCAGTCAGAGATAGCTCTTCAGGGCAGTAATATCCTTCTTCCTCAGCTAACGTACCCACAAGACCTCTGTATTAAGATGTAGGCGGTGCATTGAATGCGAGCAACACTTCCTATTCTGTCACACCCCCCCCACCCCGAATGCTGTTTCTTGCAAGTGACTGCAGGATGCCAAAGCACAGCAGTACATGGCTTCTGCTGTCGGAGAAGACCCCCCTCAAAATGAGGAGCTGCACGGGCAGCAAGAGCTGGGGTGCTTCTTCCACGGGGCAGCAGCCACAAAAGCCACTTTCTGACAGATAGTGTCCTTATTCCATAATCATTAGCCCTAATGAAGGGGTTTTGTCATATTAAAAAAAAAAAAAAAGGGAAAAAAAAAAAAAAGAAATGGAGAAAGAAAAGAAAAAGAGAAAATAAACAGCCAAGAAGGAGAAAAGATGGGGAATAGTTGGGATTATCTCTGTGCTGTCTCTCAGGTCCAGTGACAACACGACTACAATGGGTAGCTTTCAGGACTGCATATGGTCTTCCTTCCGAGGGAGTTGATTAAGCGACTCCGGATGAAATTGAAATCCTGTGATTTGACCTTTGTCTGGCCTGGGAGGACTGCAATTCGCATAACAATTTCCTTTTGTTCTTTGTTTGGAGTTATTAATCCAACATGAGCCTCGAATTAATCAGGGGTAGTGCGTTGTTACATTTCTAATTCACAGCTCCACTGCTTGTGTCTTTTTTAATTAAGGCCGAATGATAGCAGGCCTTAGCCCCTGATTGCAACACTTACTAACCACACATTGAGGGATGAAGAGGCTAAATAGGCAGAATGAGATTACTTCAAGGTTTCACTTAATTGTTTTCTTCCTTTAAGTAAAGAGCACTGAATGAACATTGTTAATGCCAGGCTGGGAATATTTCTTTTATATATGTGTTATGTGCATGTGTTTATGTGTGAGTTCAGGGGTGGGGGAGGTTATGACGGGTACAGCGAGGACTCAGAGCTCTAATGGCTTAAGAGTTTGTAAAATTGAAGCCTTTGGTTATTGATTTAAACCATTCCTCCCACCTCCCGTGGGGGGCAGGGGCAAGGGTAGAGGAAGGAGGAAAAGAGTTGAAGAAGATTAAACTTAAGTTAGCTGCATGGATTTTCTTGTATCCTGCATGAACCCATTTGTTTATGTAGTTCTTCTGGCTGTTTGCTAGTGGTTTAAAGGTGGAAAATGCAGGAAGATTGAAGGCTATCAGAGATGCTAAAGAAACGTGTTGAAAGATGCAAAGCGCTCCAAAGCCTGGGAGTAGTAATAATGATAATAAAATAAAGGCAAGCTGGTTGTGTCACACACTAGATTTTGCTTGTACTGAAGGATGTTTGAGTCACGTTTCAAAAGCTGTTTGTACATTTGTATTGTTGGAGGAGTTCAGGGCCACAAAGGCACAGGTGCTATTCCAGGGGAATGGTGTAGATGATCTCACTTAGATTCATGCTGGATAACTCAGCCTGTGCCAGCCACTTGGGATGCTGGAAAAGAAAATGCACTGAGCGTGCAGCTTGCAACATTTATTTGCACAAATAGTTCCATTAGCTTAAAAAAAAAAAAAAAAAAAAAAATTATGACAGGATTCATACTGCAGGATCAGGTCCAGTGTTTTGGCCTCCAGTGGTGCAGTAGATTGGATATGATTGTTATGGAGAAAGGTTAATATTTAGGGTCCCAAACCTTCCGTTGCTGAATATACAGAAATCCCACTGAATTGAATTTGTGCTGTGCACCTGCAATATCAGATAGAGCTCTGTAATTGTGGGAAACTAACTGTTCCTGAGCTATTTCATCCATCTAAGGAGCTGGATGGATGGGGGACACACTTGCTTGGAAGAGTTAACATTTCTGTGTAAAATGGCAAGCTGGTGCTAATTGTACCAGGCTGCAGAGATACAGAGCTGCCATTCTGACTCTGGCACTGGGTATACAGGGCAGCAATGCTGTTCCTGCTTTTCTGAATTCTTGATGCACAGTGGCTGTTCCACACAGGATTATCTTAAGAATGCAGTGATAAAACCTCTAGATAGATTAAGCAAAAGTAGGGTGTAAGCTCCAAAGGAGAGCAATGCTCCAGGTAAAAGCTGTGGTTAGAAATCTAAATCATGAACTGAGTCTGCTTTTTCAGATGAGTCTGAAAAGAACAGGCTCTATATTCAACTTTCCATAGAAATGTCTATAGTATCTGGAAACAAAAACAAACACACAAATCTTTAGGTCTGGCCTTCAGTTGGTGCAAAGAAGCAGCAGTAACTCCATTTCGTTCCATGCTCGGTCATGTCAACACAGGATTTACACTGAACTGGGTTCACAGGTTCAAAGCTGTTTTCCTGACTTTCCTGCTCTTTTCTTAGGTGCTGCCTGATCCTGTGTGTCAGGATACTTCTGGTAGATTGCCAGCTCCCATGCTGGGAGAAGTCAATGGGATAAGAAGATGCTCAGCATTTGTTGGAGTAGGGCAGCCTTACTGTCAGTTCAAGTACTTTACACATAATTTTGTTTTTCAGAACCAGTTTTGATGCTCTTAGACTGAATAACACCTTATTCTGCAAGTACTCCTATTGAATCAGATGTTGCATGGAGAGAATAGTATTAAGTATGAGTAAGCACATCAGAATCAGACCATCGATCACTTATTGTTGTTTATTTCCATTTAAAGGCTGAATGCTTCACATTTGTCCACCATGTTCTCTTTTTCCTAGAAATCTCGTCAGACCAGGGTATGTTTGTTTATAGCAGACACAATTCCAGAATCGAAACCTACTTTCAGTGCCATTTTGTGTCTTAAATCTGCATGCTGCTTTTTTAAATTATTGTTTGAAGGTTCACTGTTGTTGATTTAAAGGTGTCACATTACACTTCCAGAGGGTCTCAGGATGAATGGGTACCCCCATGTGTTGCTTGTGTGAGTGTTTTGAATAACATCTTAAAACCCAGTCCAGTCTGTTCTGTCTCCTGTTTAAAAACCTTGTGGCAGTGGTGATTAGAATGGGTATATCGGGGGTACTTCTAAAATCTGCTTCTTTCCTTATTCTTTTATAGTATAATGTTCATTATTAATGTATTCCGTAGCTCTCCTCAGAAAACTTATAATACCAGTTTGAGATCCTTAAAGATGAAAGAAGTTGTATAAACAGATGGCAGCAGTATTATAATGCTTCTTTGAATGGTTAACCCTCAATGTAAACTGTCTTACAAGACCATGCTGTACAGCTAGAGCCAGGTACACACTGTCAGTAGTTTTCAGCAGTTGGCTTGCTCTCTGTATGACACTTCTGATTTCTTTCAGTTACTCTGTGAAGGAAGTTAGGCTTCTTGCCATACGCAGGAACCAAAAGACCAGGTCAGGGTGCATGATAATGCTTTCCTGTCCTTGCCCAAAGTGGCTGTGGTTGCACTTATTTAAGGGACAATCCACAGATCAGTAGTTCTTGAATATTTGCAGCTGCAACAGTCAACGGTGATGAGTCCACAAATAAATAAGGTATGACTTTTCTTGTTGCTGCTGTTGTTATTCCTGACAGTTTTAGACAATCTGTTGCTACTTATGAAATAGTTCTGTTAACATCAGAACTGCCCTGAACTCTCTCTCCGCTCTGCTCCAGCAGGGATGTGCTCCTCACGTCTGCAGTGACAAGTTGCCCTTGTGCAGCAAAATGCCAAATTTCAGCAGCCGCACACTGGCCGTGCCGCTCCTCCACCGCACATGGAGGTGCTGACACTCCTTCTCCTTCAAATCAGTGGCAGGTCAGCCCTGGCCCGTTACATTTCTCTGCTCTCCCCTTTCGGACATAAGGTAGAGATTACGATTAATGGTCCTTTGAGTTGCTTGGCGCTCCTCCCTCTGCGCTGTCTCCCCGCGATCCCCCTTCCCGCGCCCTCCCTCTCCCCCCGTCAATGGGAGCCTTTGATGTCGCACAAGAGAAGACTGTTGGCTAACAGTCTGGAGGCTGCTTCGTTTGAGCTAACCACCACATGAAAACAAATGCGATCCATCATATTTCATTAACTAGCTGCCCCCTGTTCGGGTGCCCTTTTTTGATGTCAGAGCGCATCCTGACAGAAATCAGAAAGATATGTGTGATTAAGACCAGTAATAATAGTTAGTGCATTGTATTGTAAATTACCTTTCTGGGCCCCGGTACTTTATCAGCCCCACTGGCCTTGGCTTGGGTACATTTTTGACTACTCTGTATATACAGTGTATTAGCGCAATGGAGATCATTATGTGGCCTGTATTTGAGTCATTTTTATTTAAGATGCCAAACAATAAGCTGTTGATTGGGGGAACAAGAGGCGAACAATAATGTTCTGTGTCACATAATACACCACCATTTACCAGCTTTGCTTTAGAAGGGCCCTCTTTATTGTTTTTGTATAAAAATGGTTCTTAGGAGGAGGAATATTTTGCTGAGGTATGTCATTATTTTGCAAATTTCTATTATCTCATCATGTTGTCTTCATTGTAAATTGCAGCTAATTAGGAACCTAGTTAGAGCCCCAGCTTTGAGGCTGGCTTTTTTGTGAAAAGAGCCCACCGATTACTGCACTACAAGAGAGGAAGGGAGAGAAAAAGGAGATTAATCTGGTTACCTAGGCGACACTCGCTTCCATCTGCGAGGAACAATACATTTTTGTTTCCTTGGCTCAGTTCAGATCTGTTTTGTTTAGGGGGGAAAAAAGAGAGAGAGCGAGAGGGAGAGGGAGAGAGAGAGAGAAGGGGAGAGAGGGAGAGGGAGAGGAGGCAGCCCCACAACAATGCTGGACTCTGTCTGGCCCCGGCTTACCCGCTTCCATCCCTCCGCAAGTTCGGGGTCTCGGGGGAGTGGGAAGATGAAAGAGATAAGCTCCAAAGTTGTCAAAGGTCATAACCTTGCCACACAAAGCCAGCAGTTTTACTTCTAAATCCCCTTCTCCCAAAAAGCACTTAATGAAATAATATACTGTGCTTCTCAACACCCCTTAGTCTTTATTAAGCAGCAAGGCCCCCGAGATGGTGAATTTAAGGAGACGGTTAAAACTTCTGACTAAACAGTCTCTGACTTGAGAGCGTCTACAGTGGATGTGATGGGCTTTTTCTGAGCGAGAGAGACAACTTTTCTTCCACAGTCTCTCGTTAGCAGTATTGTGGCTTCCCTGACACATGTTTTATAGCTGCCTTCACACAAAAGGCAGAGGTCTGGGAAGGCAGGGCAGTCTGAATTTCTTTTATTTTTTCTTTTTAAATTTCTTTTCGGTTACCTTCACAAGGTCATGGTTTAACAGACTACAGCAACCTATATCTTTCCTGTTGTGCATCAAACTATTAAATGCTTGCACAGCTTCTGCATAGGGTAGACAATGCAGCCACATTATTTGCTTCTTATTTTGGAGCAGCTTGCCAGGAAAAGGACGGAGGTAATAACCAGAGCTGATAGAGCCTGGCTAAAAGCTCAGAAATGCTCATGAGCTCTTGAACTGAATTGGCTAAACCCACAGCCTTTTAATAAGCATAATGCTTTCTCCAGGTGTTATGTCATCATGTATAATGTTTTGCTATCTGGTAGCCTTATGGATGATGACATAAAGTCACAAAAATATCAAAGTTACCAATTTTAGCTTATCTGAGCTTTCCAAACCTGGACTGTGTTGATAAAATCAGATCAAGTATCAAGTTAACAGTCCTAAACCTCCTATTCTGCATTGCTCTGAAGTACTGTTCTTATATTTTCTTCCTCTAAAGAAGCATCTAAGAGCTGTTTCAGTGACGGTGCGTTGCTCCCTCCAACTGGAAATGACAGTCATAATGTTAAAAAATTACAAATATTCAGGAGAAAAGAATGAATGAAGGTAGGACAGCTTTTTTTTTTTTGTGGGGGGAGTGTGAGGCATCTTGGAATTGAAGTAATTTGAATTTCCAGTTCTGACATGTGCTTTCTGTGGGATCTTGGTCAATTCATTTGCCCTGTTTCTGCCTCAGACCCTGACCTATAAAATAGGCAAAGCCATACTTCTCTACCACAGAGGATAGCTTGAGTCTTAATTAATTAAAGACTTATGAAGTGTTTGAGATACTTGGATGCAGGGCTCTGTATAAATGCAAAACTTTTAATCCTTACGTATTCTGTTTTAATAAATGCCTTGTTGGGTACACCTGAACCAGTTCTGAGAAGAACTCTCAAGTGAAAATTAAATCAATCATACTTGACTTTGTTAATTGAAGAGACTTGCTGAGATGCTTTGCAGACATTTGGATGGAGCAGTTGTCACCTCACAGACAATTTATCCCAGTCTTAGCTGTCATTTTACAAGTTCTAAGGAGATTGTCCTCAATAATTCTGCAACACGTTAAGATGAGGAGGGGGAAGAGAGATGATTATATGTTAGCTGTGTGCAAAAAAGAGAAGGGACAGTAGTCTTCAATACACAATTGGTACTGTTTGAGGGAAGGATTTGGGGAGTGAAGTAGTGAGTGGAGACAGTAGTATAAAGAAAGGAAGAGAAATATTTTACAAGTTTGTTTAAATAGCATTTTTGTTATTTAGTAGCAATGATAATCCTGAAAGAATCATTAAGAATGCTCAAAAATTGTAGAGGGGATGGAAATCTTCACCCTTTATTAGAGAGAACCAGCATGACTCCACATAACAAGTTAGAGAAAGATGTTACTTTGGACTACATTATCAGTGGGGGAGACTCTAGGGTTAGCCTTCCTATTCTTAAAGATGGGCAGGGAGGGGGCATTTAATAAATTTTGTTGGCCTACACTGTTCTTACATCTTGTGGAAAAGGTTGACAGTGATAGAGTGTGGACGGAGCCCATTACTTGTTAAACAGACATCATAACATGAAAAAACAAAGTCATATTACTCCTACTGGGATGTGGTGCATATGCATTTAGTCACCAAAGAGCATTATCTCCATCTAAGAATTATCAAGGAAAGAGAAAAATAAAGAAAATGCGATGTCAGTTTAAGCGACTGCTAGGGAGAAACAAGAGTGTGTTTCAGTCTGATGTGGTTTCACTAGGGCTCAGAAGATCAGGAATGAAGAATCATAAAAGAAGCTTTCTAGAAAAAATTTCCAGGGTCGCCCAGGTATGAAGAGGTTTGCCGAGTCCTGACACTACAGAGATAGTAGAGTCGTCCTGGAGAATTATTAAAGTTTCAGGAAAGATCAATATTTGCTTCAGCCCCAATATAAAAACTGGAGCATTTGCTGGCAATTCTGTGCCACTGTCATCATAACAAGGAACTCTGTTTCTATGTATGCACTTCTAAATACACACTTAGATCTGTTTCATTTTCTTGAAATGGAGGTCTGTTATTCCAAGGAAGGAAACTGCAAAAGGCCGCATTTCCTCTCGTGTCCTGGCCCCGATGCTAAGGTCTGCAATGTCACATACTTTTCTAGGTAGACCCAGTTTACAGTTGAGACTTCTTAATGCCCCAACCAGCTGGTGTTTTTGAGATGGTGCAGGTGAGATACTCTGCATTGCAGCCTGCAATCTCACAAGCTGTGGCACCAGTAGATTGCTGCCCACCTAACACCAGCCTGCACAGCATGGGATGGGGACAGATTTCCAGAGATGAGTGCCAGGACCTTACTCCTGGACACTGATGCTTCCCTGGAAGGTCTTTCTGTCCTTATTGCTAACTGGTGTAAAGTCTGCTTGAGTCCATCAAATCTGACAAAATAAAACCCAGAGGGTCGTTATTGCTGCAGCCTCACATCACAACTTACATGTTGCATTTTGGAGCAACACAGAGTGTCATCCTGAGCTGTTAGTCTGAAAGTTCCTCAAAGGGTTTCTGTTCAGGCCAGTCCCTTATCAGATCCAGTGTAAGAAGTTTAGTTAAATTCCATTTCTTTTGAAACTCTTTTTTTGGTGTTGTGTAATGGCTTCACTGTGTTTCAGTCCATTACTGTCAGTTCTTTCTGGGAATGTCAGATTGCATAGAAGTTGATATAAACATTCAGCAGAGCTTGAAGCAGCCCCTGAATGAATTCTGTCTTGTCAAACCTACTCCTTTACCAAAACAATTTCTGAATTACCATTCTGAATAATCAGGACCAAGATCTGTGTTATTCTATAGTAAAGAATTGGTAATTATTCTTCATATAGAAGTTTGAGGAGATGTGAAGAACTCAGAGGGACAAGATACAATAGTTCACGTTCCTTGATCTAGCACTTCTTTAGACAATTTTGCCTTCTCTTTCAACTTAATGGAAAGTTTTCCTGGGAGAATTGGATGTATTGCCAGTATGCCACAGAAGTGACCCCACAACTAGCCACTAGTAGTGGACAGTTTGGCTCTTTAAACCATAGTTAGAGTCAGAATTTAGGACGGAAAGGACCTCTGAAGGTCATCTGGTCCAACCGTTTCCTCAAAGGAGGGCCAACCTGGAGTTTAGTTCAAGTTGTTTAGGGTCTTATTCAGTTTCTGGGCACCTGGGCCAATGCTGTACCACCTTCATTGTCAGTAATTTTTTTCTATATATCTAATTGCTATTTCCCTTGTTATTATTGTTACATTTAATTATATAGTCTGGATCTAAGAAAAATTTAGTCACATTTCAGGACAATATTAATTCTCGCATTTGTTCGGTAGAGGGAATTTACATGATGCAGGATTGAATGTTAGTGTGATTATTGGCAAACATGGAAGATGCACACTGTGACTGGATCCCCTGACATGTCAAAATTATTGGTGCATGTTGGCTATCAGAGAATGTGGTGCTAATGAGTAGCCATGTCTCTGTCTCTCTCACTGATACAGCTATCTCTTTTCTGACAAAAGAGAAGAAAGGAGAGGAGAAAAAGAGAGTGAGAAACCCCTTCTGTTACTTAGGTATCAAATACAGTATGAGAGACAAGTGTGCTGTATGCACATAAACTGCAGATAGTCATTTGGTTTATCTATTACTGGGCCACACCACATCAGTGACTTGACTGGGGGCAATTGAAAAAAAGTTAAAGGAAACAGTCGCTGTTCACTTTTACTTATTCCTTACTTTATTTTTATCCATAGTTACCCAGTGCCAAAATGAGAGGACTACTTCTTTTGTGTGTCATTTTTATTTTCTCTGTGAACAGGGAGCTATGTTTAGATTCTTGTGACTGAATGAATTTCCTACAGATAAGAGCTTTCTTTGAGACAGGCCCTATCATGTGGGCACTCTGTGAGACTGTTTCTCCATTCTACTTCAACCCTTTTCTGCTCCTTCAAAAGTGAAAAAGACCAGTAGAAACAGATATTGAGGAAATAACCTTGGTATAAAGGGTTTCCCGGGTTAATATTGAACCAGCAGAATAACTGTGCCTTCCTCTGCAAATGAAATTGTTCTCTATTAGCTCTTGAGAGAAGATGACAGAAACACCCTCTATTTCTTCACAAAATGTTAGACATCTTTGAAGAGGACTTCAGTACAATGCACACAGATTTTATTGGCTGCTTTGTTAATATGCTTTGGTTCAACAGCCTGTAGAATAAAATAGAAGTGTTGCCAGCAAAGACTGTTCAAAAAGCATAAATTAAGTCCCAAAATGCAAACTTGGCATGGTAGTCCTGGTATTATAAACTAATGTATCCTGCATTCCTTTTTCTTTGCCTTTTTGTTTCTGAACTTCTTCAGTGCATTCAACTGATTGATGCATTCTGGGCATTAACACTAAATCTTAAATTTTAAAAAGTGAAGGCCGGTGTGATCTAATGGGATCACTTGATTTGAGGACTTGAAGCTTTGAGAGAAGCACAGACACTGGAAGATTTGTGAATAATGAAGGGTGAATCTCAGAAGACTCAGAAAGTCAGTTCAGTTTGGATCAAGTCCTGAAATCTCGAGTGGCCGACTTTACAATTCAGGGAGTTAAGCGGGTTTTCCTATGTGCTCGCTAGGATTTTGTCCTTTGCTTATTGTTTGCCAACATGCACATACTTCCTGTGATAGATGATGACAGGAGAAAGGGTTCATTTTCATGGAAGTACTATGAACTTAAAAATAAAAAATTTGGCAATAGAAAAGTAGCAGTCAGTTGAGGTTTTTTGCAGTAAATATTTCATGGTATTCTGTTAAGTTCCCTCCACAGTGGTTCTCCTTCTGCAGGTTTACAGAGCCGTCTTCTAGTTGCAAATAATTTATTTTTGTGTCTTGGAATGTTGCATCTGCTATAATTCATATAAAAGGAATAACCAAGCAGGAAAAAATTAGTTTTTCTGTTCACTGCTACCTCTTTATTTGTTGCATACACTTTTGAGATATTTTATTCTTCTCCTGATCCAACTAATACTTAGTTGTATGCTTGGCTGTGTGTAGGTCAATAGTTTGCAGGTCTGGGGTACAAGTTAATGTCATTGTTGCTGAAAACACTCTTCTAAACAACAAAAGGGGAGTGCAAAAGTGACAAAAAGTAATGTAAAACATAGGCATTTAAAGTATATACAACATTTACCAGACACTCAATTTGAAACACTTTATATATGTATTTATTTTTAATTGAGCCGTTTAAAAATGTCAAGTTGATTGGCTTCCTTTCAGAAGATTGTTTGGTGGCATTTTCTTTACTAGTTCCCTCTGTGGATCTGCATACATTGATTACTCTTTCTTCAAGCTTTCAATCTGGAACTTTTCATCACATTGATGATCAGTAATTAAAAAAAAAAAAAAAAAAAAAAGCAAATGAAGGGAAATGGAGGGATTGATGGTCCTCCACACTTCAAAAAGTGACCTTGTAAGTCAGATTTAAACAAGAAAAGACAAGTAAATTAAGATTTCTCAAATCTTTTTCTTTCTCAACTGTGTTTCTATATGGTGTTAGAAAATTCCTCAAACTAGGCTGATTTCATACATTGGATTGACTGAAGGCTTTGATAATTTAACATAAAAATCAAGTACACCTAGCACTATTCTCCACATTTTCTCAACTTCTGCCATCTCATGTATATTCTGGCCTTTAAGGACAGTCTTTCTATATACAGTGCTTTGTAGTATGTAAATGTTTCAGTAGCTAGATGAAGTCTTTGGCCAGCAAGTCAATAAAACTTGCTGTGAATCTGCACATTTTCTATTGCATTCAACTTTTATGCTTCCAGAGTGAAGATGATTAAGTTTTAAAAAGTTTGGAGAACTTGATTTTAAACATTGTTGACAGTTTCAGGAATCATTGGGCAGCTTGACATAATGTTATTCATGATGAGAGAGCTGTCAGCACAGATCAGGAATGGTACCAGAGAGAAATGTAAGGCGGTATTTTCACTATAGTATGTGAGGACTTAGCTTTGTCACTTTTATTAATAATGGGAGTTTTACAGTTAAATCCCCAAGCATCATCCCCCCCGAAATACTGAAAACATGCCCTGTAGTGTAGCTTGAATTAGATTTTATGTTGGCTGTTTTTTGGACATTGAAGATCATCATGTTTGAGCAGCGGCTCTGGTTCCAGTTTCCTTCAGGTGCTGCTGAAGAGTAGGGAAATGCAGTAGTGGATAGATAGAGACAAATAACATGACCAACTTGTGATTTCTCTCTTTTTGTGCATTTAAGTATCAGCAGATACATCTGTCTTCCAACAAATGTGCCATCTCTGGGCAGATCTGATCTATCAGTATTTATATACATTATGAATGGTCCATCAGGATTCTATTCTGCACATTGTAGTTGTACGGCAATGCCTATGGTCACATTTGTCAGAATTTCTGAGTGAGTTTCAGTTTGGACCTTTCTTTTCCTGGCTTATATTCTTGTTGAGTTTCCAACAAACTGAATGGTACCTTGCTCCAGATGACGCAAATGACATTAATAACTGGCCTGGAAAACTCAACATGAGCAAAGGGATGAGATTTTCTCTCTCTCCCCCTCTCAAACTGATCAAGATTATGCAAGGCTTGGGACATCGGGCAAAGGAGAGGGCAGACTGTATGAGAAGTATCTCAGCTTGTGAAGGCAGCTTGTTCTGTCATTTATGGTTCTGCCCTTGTGTGCAGGGAGGGAGTGGAAGACTGCTAGGAATGACCAGCAAGCCTCAGTAGTGAGGGCAATCCATAGACTACAATGTCTGAATTTGCTTTGAAATTAGTTTGTTTCTATCCTATGTAGGGTCTGTTGAAATGCAGGGACTTTGGGAACTTTCTTCTCTTGCAACAGCATGGAAGAAACCAGGAAAGCAAACCAGTTCAAACTCAAACCCATCTGAGCTAATATATTTCCATGACAGAAACAACCATGCCATAAAACTGTGGCTACATACCAATAGAAAGCTCACTTGTTTGGCTGCACAACTCACCAGTGAATAAAGCCATCAGTGTTAACTAGAAACCCAGCCAAACAAGTTACACCTTGCAAGGAGGTCCAGGTCCTCATTCTCATTGTCTTTAAAAAGTAATTTATTTTAGGACAGAGATTATATCTCTGAGTTTGTAAAGTGTGCATTATATTTTGAGTGCTAATGCAATAGTAATAATGACAACTTCAGGATTTTTTATAGCCACTAAATCTTTGTTGTCTAAATGATTCCACAGCTATTTTTCCTTTTCCTTAGATTTTCTTCCTCATTAAATTTTGATGCATCTCTATGGGGGGAAAAAAAAAAGGAAGAGAAAACATAATGTACTAATCCATCAAAAGCTGTGCTGAAAATGTTTGCATGCTTTACTGAAAGGTCTCCCACCTCAATTTTAAGCCACAGTCTCAATCCACTCTTGTTTCTGTTTAACTTTAAAGTATTTTCAGTCATTGTATACTTATAAAATAATTAGCATACTTCAGAAAACACTATTTTTGTAAAGTCAAGATTTCTATGGTATGAATTCTTCCCAGCTGTGATAAAACACTCTTGAAATTAACGGTAGCTTGATGAGATCTATACAGGACTTGATAAACAGGAGCAACCTTTGTGCCGCTGTAGCTGAAGTTACCTCAGCACTTCCCGCTGTAACCTGAGTTTTCATGTGATTGTTTTAGCTGTCCACGCATCCTCTGCAATGATGTTTATTGTACAGAATTTCAGGTTTTGAGCACATGTTGTCTATCAGATTTAAATATAAAACTTTTGACTCTTTATTTTCTGATTATTCCCTCTTAGAAGCTGATTCTTTATATCATTTTGAAGATTTCCTTTCTTTTAATCTGTTAGACTCCCTGGTTATTCCTGATGTCAGTTACCTTTGTTTTTTATGCATGTCTCTTAAATATTTAATTGAGGCTTGATCTTGCAAGGTCCAGAGTACTCACATGATTAAATATGAGTAAGTGCTTTGTAGGATCTTCAGTGGGCGTGCTGGGGCAGAAGCAAGCCCCATAGCAGAGCCAGAGTGAGCTTTTGGCTGAGGACGGGCACTCAGTACTCCTGACAGTTTGGGACCCAGGGATTCACTTGCTGATAGGGGTTTACCTCACTTTACTCCACTATACAGTGGATATGGGAACGTTTGTGTCCATTTCTGCAATTTTCTTTGGTTAATAACCGATGCTTGAAAAATTCTTTGAGTTCTTACAGAGAAGTACACAGTGTGCATATTTGTACTTTCTGTATGTGTGTTTATAAGCATGAAAAATATGTATTTATTCCAATTTGATGTAGTGATAGTCCCAGCTTGAAAGTAGTCTCCTGCAGATGTACTGTAAAGTGACTAAAAAAAACATTTTTAATGCATCAGACACTGTAATGTGCAATCCGCATCCCATCCTCTAAGCTGTGTTGATGCTAAAGCTTGGAATAGCTGCAGAATTCCAGGTAAAAATCATTTTTGTCCACATATAAAGGTTTAAGACAGTTATACATGTTTATGATGATTAAGAACAGTTCTAGTCTCTCTGGCAAATGTTTTAATTTAAAAACCTTTTGTAACAGATTTAGTGTCTCAAAAATGCAAATACAAAGGAATTTGGTGTCCCCCAAATGCTATACTTCTCCACAGAATAAGGCTGGGCAACCACTGATTCTTGAAAAATTGAAGTGTGGTTTCCAAGCCTGAACCGTGTCATGAGATTAGCCACAAGTGCACGCTATCACAAGGTCTGAAAGCAATCTAAATCTGGCATTACCAGGTGTCTCTGGGATTATAACACATGCTCAACCCTGTGCTGACATGGGGTAGAGTGCTAGGATTCCTGGAGGAACTTTGCCATCTCCTGTCTGTGAGCTTCTCCTCTCTTTGGCTCTCAAGCTATGTGTTATGAGGAGCACTGAGGATCCTGGCCAGAGAAAGATTTTGTCGTATGGTTCTTGGGGGCGAGGTACCAGCCGCCCCAGCAATAATGTGTGTCACAAGCAGAGTAACTTGCTTTGAATTTCCCTTTTATTTTTTCAAGGAGAGCTGGGATTCTGACTCTTTAAAGACTGGAGCAGCACATGTATTTCTTTTGAGTACTTTGTTGTGGACTGTTTAGTTGATCTCAGTTTTCCTGGGTCTACAAGAAAACAACAGGATGATAGAGATACTCTGATTGCACAGAGGCTCCGGGCTACAGTGTTAGCTTGTTACATTGCTTCTCATATCATGGTTTCACTCCTGTGTGATGAACACGCTGCCAAGACAGCCTTAAGTGTCAGGAGACATTCTCAAATTTCATGTACCTGGTTTTAATCCTGTTAGTCAGCAGTGTACTAAAATTCCTGACTTTATTTTGGTTAGTGTCCAGGGGAACAAAGAGGGTGATTCTTCCATCTACATCACGCTGGGCTACATGACAAGGTTTGTGTTCTGTAGGTTTTTCTTCCCTTCAACAGAACTCTGCTTTTGTACATGAATTAATTCTTTGGCTTGGATGGGTTATTTGGGTCTGGGTGACGATGTCATCTTTGAGGGCAATGCTGTGTAGTTAGCCCATTTGCAATTATTGCACTCAGAATGGATGTATCTTCCCTTGTTGAAGGAGATACAATAACTCTTTTCTGTCTTCCCCAGAGACCAAATGACCATCTGAAAAAAAATGATTACATTAATTCCAGATGAACATGAGGGTCTCTCTAATAATTAGAAGTTACAATGCATTAGGCAACAAGGGTTTTCTGTTGTTGACTATTGCATGTTCAGCTTTTGATTCCTTTCTGATGCCATCCTGATTACCAAATTTATTCGGATATTGACTGGAGTTCGTCCAGACAGACGGAGCACTGATGTGAGAAGGCTTATACTGCAGAGTGACTTGCTTAGTGTCTCAGTCACTGAGGGCTTGGTGATATAGATTCTTTGTACCATATATACTCATTTCCTTTGCACCCTGCTTTTAGCCCAACTTGCATCCAGCTAATAATTCAATAGACATTAATTGTTATAATCTGGCTGAGGAAAGCACACACAAAAGGCAAGTTTTTAGTATTCAGTTCATATTGGTGTACATGAAAGATAACCCCCACAGGGGCTCTGTCTACAAGCACTAGGGACTTCTCAGAGGAAAATGTACTGACAGATCTCAGGTCAATACCATAATCATCCCTCACAGAGATTGATTCTGGACATACCGTAGGTAATGGATATATATTTTTTTCTGTTGGGATTTATGTCACTTTGTGGTCCAATTGTTCTAGACATTTTGTCCATCAAAGTAGGAGCATCTACACAGAGCAATAAAATAACAGCTTGTCTCCTTGGGTCTAACAACAAAAAACCAAAAATGCTTTCTGATCATTCAGGCTTTTCCATATCTGTAGGATTTAAAATCTATTGCAGTAGTTTTTATTGGGAAGAGTTGGCTGCTTTCTTGACTAGGAATGAATTCAGTCACCTAAATGTGCATCTGGAAAAAGGTAGCAGTTTTACCTGACTCCTTTCTGGTGTACCCCCCTCTTTCTTCCATACCACATATGGACTGTAGCGGCTGGTGCGTTACTACAGGGTGACTGGAGGAATCTAATAGTGTGACAAAAAAGGCAAACCCTGCCAGGCCTGGTATGAAAGGAAACTGCTCAAAGAGAGTTAGGCCTGCAGCAAAAGATCTTGGATGGCCTCAGTGCCTCTGGAAGTAGTGCAGGGAGGATCTCTTTGGGAAGAGGCAGTCCTGCCAGGCAGCAGAATGGCAGAGCAAGCTCTGTGTATTGATGAGACTGAAAAAGAGGAGACCGATTGAAAATCTGGGTGCTTTGGCTATAAACTCAGTCACTTGCAGCTCAAATTCTTGTTCTGTCCTCCCTTGCTATCTACACATCCTGTGGTTTTCCTTAACATCTTTCTTTCTGCATTTCCATTTTGCTTCTTCCCAGCATCCCCCTTCTGCACGTCCATTCTTCTGCTTCTTTTACTGGTTCTTCCTTATTTTCTCTAAGGGACATCTTTTTTGTTGTTGTTGTTATTCTTATCTAGCCATCAGGAAGAGCTGCTTCTAGTGCTGAAAGTTACTCTGGCTCTGGGGTCATTGAATCTGGCCCATCAAGGTATCCAGGAGAAACACTTGGTATGTTGACATACTAAAATGAAGTTGTCACAATGGCTGTTTGGAACACTGTCTGATTTGACAGTATTTACTTTCTCTGCAGCTTCAGTTGAAAAGAAAAACGGTGCATCTAGGGAGTAAAGCTGCAACTTGTAGCCTGGACCTGATGCTCTTAAGATAAACGTTATTTTATAAATGGATAGTGAAATGGTTCCCCATCATAGAAGATAACATATTACTGATCGGTGATAATTTTCTGGGGCTATTAAACTTCCAGGCATCATGAAAACAGCCTTGTTAAGCCAGAACTTTTCAGGTGAGCGTAACGTATTTTTAATTGTAAAAGTTCCCTGCTAATAGCCAGATATCTCCAACTAAAATATATGAATGTCGTATGTTCTGTTATATACATGTTCTGTACATGTACATGGAGCCAACGATACTTGTGAAATAGTCCCATTCTTCGTCTGTTTCAAAGAAATAACATTAATGCTTGTGCAGGCTAATGAATTGAGCTCTAGGGACTGAAATTCTCAGTTCATTCACAGAACTGCTATACCACATTCAGCAGCAAAGTTCATCTGCACTGTATTACAGAAATGCCCTGTTTTTATGATGGATTTCTACTGTAGTCAAACAGGTAGTTCTCCATATGATTCATTCCTTGGCCCACTTAGTTCCTTGGACAAAATCAGGATTATCATTCCCAATCCTGAATACAATTCGCTGAATGTTGCAAACAAGCAACAGTCCTACTGAAATCACTACTCAGAATTAGTGACCAAAGAGTGATACATTGCTTTGGTACATTTCCCTGATCTAGGAGTACTCTTAGCTGGGCTTTCTTCAATCCTGTCATTTGTATTAGGTAGTGTCAAGAAAAGAGCAAAAGCTGCAGCTGAAGTCTGGGTCACATCTTAATTTCCAGTACAAGTCCTGTTTCTTTTCTCTGTCCTGAAAAAATATTTGAATCATTTGAACAGGAGGAATATCTGATTAATGTAATATCAATAGATAATACTAATCCTTAAATGGTGCCAACTGCAAATTCCTACCTCCTTTGATGTGTTGCTTAGGTGTAATTTCATTTCAGCTGGGAAGAAAAAAAAAAAAGAAACAGTCAAATTGTGTCCTTACAGGCAAATCCAAAGGCAGCGTTTACATCTAAATATACAATTAGGTCATAATAAATCACTTGATCAGGCAGTAAGCTGCGTGATCTTTTCTGCCTGGCAATCAAAGGGCAGATTCTGATACACTTTTGGTAAGTAGCCAAATTGATTCCATCTAGATGAACAGATTCACAAGAACTTTAATTTGAAGAAACTTCTTAACTCACATTTCATACATGCATGAAAGCCGGCACCTCCCTTATAACATGAGTTCTCAGATCTGAGTATTGAGACAGTGCTCGAGTCCTGGCAGCCCACAGAGTTTCATGTGGATACAAAAAGTAGCCGGGACTGTAGCCCTGAGCAGTAACACCTTACATCATAAAAAAAAAGATGTAAAAAATTTATCTCCCGAATTCCCACAGTTATCTTGAACAGCTTTATGAGTGATCCTGATTCCAGCTGTACTTCCAGAGGTTTTCCAGAGCTCTGTTGATTCTTCTGTCAGTCACTAACTCTCCAGCTGTTGACAGCAACTTTCTCCTCTAGTATCTATTCAAACCAGAGCCTAATAATACATTTTAAAAACTTTATAATTGCTCTTTCATGCTACTCTGACATGAAAATCCACAGAGGGCAATCAGAAAACAAGGGGCTTCTTGTCCTCATAAAGCTTCAGGAGTGCCTGCTAATAGTCTGCTATGTGTTGTTCTAAACTTTACTGTTTTATAATCTGTTCAGCTGTCTGGTCTCCTGTGATCTGCAAACGTGAAACATTTATGTTAAAAATCTAATGCATATCACAGGAGTAGCAAAGGAAAGGCATTTTAAAACTTCTCAGAGCTAATTATGCGAAGTGGTTAGGAAACCTCAGAGAGCATAATAACCACGGAGACTTTCTTCCTTACTTTTCATTGAGACCAAGTGGCTTGGCCAGATTAGTAGAGTGGTGTGCATGTCAAGTAGGTACAAAATATTAGCTATGTAAAAAGTTACCTGCTGTGTAGATGAACCTACCCTGTGCTATTAGGATGTACATGAATTTAGTCTGAATTCTGGATGGCTTGCCTGTACTCTTTGAGGCCATTGGGGCTGCTTTTCATGAATAACACTGTCATTTTTTTTAATTGAAAGGGTCAACTTCTGGAGCATAATATTTATTCAAATAAACCAATATTGCTTCAAAGTAAGTGCTCTAAAGAGTAGCAAAAATACACCCCATCCTCAATTTCCTACCTTTTCTTTCACAGTGCAATCCATTCTATAATATTGCACACTTCAGATGGATGAGCACATTGGCTAGTATTTCCACCTTTTAATACTATTAACCATCTCTCTGGTTGAGATCAGCTTCATATAATGCTTTTGGAATGTGATGCTCTTAATTTGCTACGTTTTATATCTAAACTATTGTGCATTGGCCACTGACCTGCCATCAATCAACTCAAATGCCTCAGTGCCCTTTCCATCCATTTGTGTTTTCTCTGTGTGTGCTGAGAATTAGATTTAAAGCAATGTGCCAGTGATTAAACAATTACTCTGTCCTCTCTCTTACATATCAATAATTTGAAAGAGAAAAAAGCCAGCTATTCTTTTGTGTGTTTGACTGTGGCCTCTAGCTTTGAATCTAGTATATGATGACAAAGTGGTGTCTGCTTAAAAAAAAATAGTAATTGTAACACATATGGCCTTTCCAATTCCATTTGGGGACCTCTAACCATCATAAAACAAAGAGAGCAATTTAATGCAGGCTTTGATAATGCCATTTTCGGTCACCTTTTAATTAATAA
Source organism: Tyto alba (assembly GCF_018691265.1). NCBI lineage: Eukaryota > Metazoa > Chordata > Aves > Strigiformes > Tytonidae > Tyto > Tyto alba. Next base: position 11,463,182 of record NW_024881295.1, on the reverse strand, counting down.
ACATGAAAAGCCTGAAATTGGATAGATCTTCTGAACTAACAATGGCAGCAATGTGAACTCATTTTCAAAGATGATTTTAAGGGTATTTGAAGGTGAGCATTACTATTTAGGAAGAGGGCTGGGTTGACAAGCTACCAATTAACAGCCACTAAGATGTATTTGGGCTGAGACTGCAGGACACTGATACTATACCGCTCTTCATCTGAGCAACTATTTTATGCTGTGTAAGAACTAAATGGTAGGAGAAGTTTATTACTGTGAACTGAAGGAAAGCGCAGGGTAGCTGATTTCCCTACCAAGTTGGAAGAAGGATTGGCTGTGAGCCTGAGACATGTCTAATGCATGTCTTCTCTTTGTCTCCGCAGACCTTACTGAAGGGTACCGCTTCTCCATATGCTCACTGTGGAGGCAAAGGCACAGTCCCTGCTACTGTAGCCCATATCAGTATATACACTAGCCTTTTGGATGCTGTTAAAATAATCGTTCTAAGTGGATAAAAGTCCATGGAGACTGCACGTTGTTTATTAGACCCCAGGGCTTCTGTTTTTTTTCCTGCTATTTCTGGACTCCATAGCAGCACTGCTTCTTGAGGAGGCCGGTTCCCAGACTCCCCCTTTCCAGAAGCTCATAAAATAGGGGAGGGAAGACATGAGGAGAGGCATCATGGCTGTGATACTGGAAATGGCTCTGCTTCACAACTTCCCATTGCTTTTCCATTTCTCTTGCACACACACGTGTGATTACACATGCAGTGCATAATCTGCAGCCAGAGCTTAAGTCCTGGTATTTTGACAAATATAAGTTAGTCCAGATTCCTGCTTTGAGCTAAAATGCACAAATGAGCAGCAGTGCGATTAGGAAGAGTAAAAGTAGTGTTTCAGTTTACATACTCCAGAACAAATGATGTTCAGTAGTGTTAATTGGAACATCAAGTGCTGATTATGATTATCAGGGGAACTTGTCTCTCAACAATGGCAGTATTGTAACAAGAAGACTTGTTCTTTTCCTGAAGGATCAGTCTATTACTTGTAATCAGTGTTTTGCCATGTAGTAAAATGATGGCATTTTAAGTTGTGCATATCTTGCAAAAATGTGCGAACCAGTATTTTTAGGGGATTTTTTTGATGCTTCAAAATTCTTTATGTTCATAGAATCAAATTCCTCAAATTACACATGAGAAAAATCATCATAGTCCATCTAATTGGACAGATAGTAACCTAAACAGTGATCTCTGTATCACAGTGCTCTTTTTGATCTGACATGGGAAGAATTAGTGCCCTTTGTTATTGTGACCTTAAGGGGAACAATTTCCATGCACTGACGTAAGCTATTAGGCAAGCAGATGGAAGGGTCCTGAATACACATTCGGGAAAATACCTGTTGTCAGTCTTCCACCTTTCCAAGCTAAATATGTTGAATTTGAATCCATCTGTTGACCACAACTGGGAGGTCTGCACATGGGGAAGGTGTCTGCCTGCTATGTGTCAAGCTGTTCACCATAAGTGTGTAGATGATGTTGCTACACCACCAGTGATTCACCAACCCTAGGTAAAATGTGAGGCCTTGTTTGTAAAGTAAGCAGGAATATTCTCTGGTGACTGTATTTGCCATCTGGTTTCAAAGTATAATACCTTTAGAATTCATTATATTTGACTAAATCCCCAATCCTTAAAGAGATTTAAATTCCTAAATTCCACTGATTTTAGTGGAAGTTAACACCTACCACAGTATGAGCATAGGTTTCTAAGTGACTACGGTGTTGATATTTATAGTACATGTTTCGTTTGAAATGAAAGGTTGTACTATGCCTGGGAAGAATGAAAAATAAATACCACTGAGGAAACTCAAAGGATGTGCTCCTGTAAGAGCATCATCAGTTCCCACTAAAATAAGGATGTTCTGTATCCCACAGCCTTGAGTTGAAAATGCTTTACAGATATTCAGGAGTGGGATTTGGCTCAGCCACTAATGAAATAAGAAGTGAAGACGTCATTGAACTGAATGGAAAGGCCGTTGAACTGAAGGAAAGTCACAATGAACTGAAGAGAAAGGCCGTATCAATTTGAAGTAGCAGGCACAATTTAAAACCTACAGCTATCTAGATTTTTCTCAGAAGTCTTCCCTTCTGATACTACCTGCACTCACATTCGTGAATTTGCAAGAAAACATCCTAGAGTAATCCATTTGCAAGCATCTTTTCTGAACTAAAAAAAAAAAGAGCAGTTAATACATATGCAGAAAGGAAAATATTCTTATCTCATTAACAGACTTTCTTTAAGCTTGCTAAGATTAGAATACTTAGTTATTTCAAATTGGTAAAACATGCATTCATTATAAACATGATTATAATGATAACTTTGTAGATAATAATCAATTATTTAAATATGAATTATTTCCCTACATTAGAGTCATGTTTTCAGCTATAATCACCTCGGGTGCTCAATTCCTCCCTCCTTTACAGCACCTCTGGCTGTGTGTGGAGCATTAACCATTTGCTTTCAGACACAGACTGGGAGAATGCCAAGATCAGAAACAAAATTTACTGTGTTGTCCTGGCTAACAACTTAAGCATGTGTGTCCTTCAGACTGTCTTAGGTGGGAAAAGGAAAAACATAATCCATGCAAATGGCCATCTCAACCTTCACTTTTTTAACCTTTCATTTTTACAAAAAGCTTGCAAAAATGCACTGGGAGCAGTGCTCATGTGCTTAGTAAATCAAAAACTGATGCCCGGGCTGTTTGGAATTACATGTAAGCATCCATTTTTAATAAGAATTCTGAGAAGATTAGCACCCTGCAACAAGAGCTTCATTTACACTGTTGCAAGGCTTAACAGCACAATAAACTCTCCTAGCTTGCATGTGCTCCGTAACTCTAGATGACAATTTAACCAAGTTCTTTGCTTCTCCTCGTGGTGTGGAGAAAATCCACCTTGAAATATTAGATCTCTTGAGCATGTGCAACATGCTAAACATTTGTAAGATAGACTATTCACAACGTTTATGTGCAGTGAGTGGAATTTAATCTCTTTTATTCCTTGCTCCAAGTCTTGTCAGTTGTTTTCCCCATTCTTTAGTAGTCTCTTTAATATGGTTTGCACATATTTAATATATTCCCTCTGAGGTTCTCAACACACTTTCAAGAGCTAGTTTTGCCTTGCTACAACTCTGCAGTGTATCTAGAATGCAATAACACGATAATATACCTTTTTTTATAGAAACATAAACTGAAACATTGAGAAGTTACATGATTTGTTGGTGGTTCTGTTTGAAGTCAATGACAGAAAGGAAGGAGTTCATAAAACTGGACTATCAACATCCTGTTTTCGCCTCCAGACACAGCGATGCAATCCATCTCGCCTAACTTTAGATGTCTTTGAAGCAGATGCTATGATGAAGTTAGTTATCTGTTCTTCCTTTTTGGTCAAAGTGAGATACATGTACTTCTCAGATGCAACATGCCAAATCCTTTAGTAGTTATTTAGAATGGGTCAGATGGATTCTGTCCTGTGAGATCCTACTTCTCTCTGCTAACTGCGAATGGAGCCCAGCTCAGATATTAACAGCCACGCTGAAGATGTGTAATGTTAGGTGAGACAAATCCCATTTGAGCTTTCTTTCCCATAAATTTTAATTCTGAGTGCTAAGTGGCTCTTTATCAAGGTTTCAAGAAGAATACTTTGGCAATAAGATTAATTAAATACTTAAAGGGAAAACTTGGCTGCTACCAGATTTAACTCAGGAAGAAAGAGTTTATTATTGTCACAGAGCACTGAGCTGTATATGGGAAGAGGAGGAAGCTCTGAGCAAATTTTTTAGCATGATGGGTCAATGCCCAAGATATTTAGGCACTGGGAGGTTCATCAAAGTTGCAGCTGGGATTTTAAAAAGTGCTTAAGCAATACTTCTGTAAGCAGTTTTGAATACTACAGAGTGATCTCCTAGTTACATTTTAAGGCATTTTTGAGAATCTGGCCTTAGGTGCTTAAGGAATAAAAAAAAAAATCTATGGATATCATAAGGGAGGTTCAGCAAGAGAAATCCATATTTCAGAGGGGGAGTAAAATATACGAGAGAAACTGTACTACATTTGGGCAGAGTGATTTATATGCTTGTAGGGATTAATAACTTCTTTACTTCATAACTGCTTCATAGCACAGCTGTGTCTTTCAGTCTGTACTCTCAGTTTTCAAAGTAGCAGTGACAGCCCTGGGTGGAAGTCCATTACTGCAGAAGGTGAAATGGTATCGTTGAACTGTTCCTAAGCAATAAACCACAAAACAATGGTAGTCTGCAAAGCCTGAAAATGAGGTGTATGAAGTTGTTGAAACTGTGGCTCGACTGATAGTTTGTCTTAATATCTAAAAAAGCTTGATAGGTCTCTGTGAGGCCACTGTATAATAAACTTGAGCAAATGTATTTCATTGCTTCCATACTGCTCCCGTCTAACTGCTGCCTCTTGTTTCATAATTTGCAGAATACCTGGGACAGAAACTATGATTTTCTCTGTGTTTATGTAGCAACTACCATCCACTAGTGGCTGAGGTTCCTAGGCACTACCATTATAATAGCTCTGTTCTGATGATTGCATAGGCATAGAGGCAGATGCTCAAAATTTCATGTATTCCTAGATGGCTCACTGAATTAGAGGAACATAGAGGCAAAGAAAAGAGGAAAAATAGCAAAGAAGTGAGGAGTGTTTCTGTATAATGTGTCATTTTTTGAATAATACCAATCTCTAAAAATGTGCACTCATGTTTAGAAGGTTTTGGACTTGTGCAGAGTATATAAAGATTCTATGCTGATGGCTGAAAATGTTTCTAATGGAATTTTGGCTTGCTTCAACAGAATACAATGATAGGTGTGTTTTATGCTGGGCTAGGAAAATAAGGTAAGAATTTCATTATGAATATCTTTGTAAATAGACCATTAATCATCATGATGGATATAAAGTCGAAAACATGGCATAGCTGGCAAGTGCATTCCTTAAGTGAATCTAACCTGAACTTAATAAAGAAATGCCAAACTAACTGCAAAATACTATTCTGCCAAGATTCAAACTCTAGTCAATCATCCTGCCAGGTGACAGTGTATTTAATGCTAGGACAATATATCACTAACAATCTCAGCTGCTACCACCTCAGTGGAATTAGACTATTTACTGAACAAAAGCCAGAGAAGTACTGCCAGTGGCACAGAAGTGAGAGCCACTGCTATTCTTAGAGGAGGATTGCGAACTACAGCCGGCACGGAAAGGAAGCAGGAAGATGGGAAGTAGCCAGCACTGTTCTTAGATGTCCTGAAGAGGACATGGTGGCAGCTCTATCAGTTGCATCACTATTCAGGTTGGCTGGAAAGTGCAGAATTGAGGAGAGCATGGTTCCGCATTCATATCCCTTCACTGTGGCTGACGGCAGTGCCACTGGTTATGTGCACAATTTGTATGCCTTCAAAACATGATAGCTGCTCACTCAGAAGCTGAAAGAGGTAGGAAGACTCTTGTCCCCCTTTACCATTTTTGAAAGAAAAAGTAGAGATGGTAGTCTTTGTGTCTCAGTTAAGCTCTGATACCTGTCTTGGCAAAAACCTGAAAACTGCTGTTTGTTTCCTCAAGTATTTTTCATTTTAAAATGGGCAGAGTTCCTTGCAGTTGTCTATTCTACCCTAACCAGTGTGTTGCATTTATTTGTATTTACTCTCTGACTCATTGGAAGTGTTTGTCAAGTCTTGAAAGTGAAAGAGTTATGTGAATCTGAACCAAGTGCAAGGGCACATGTAACTATTTTAAGTGAATTTTTCTCTAGAGTGTGTGTTTGGGTACTGGAATTGCCCGCGTGCCCCTGGACACAAACTGAGAGTTATGAATAAACTTGCATGACTGAGGAAGTTTGTATTATTTCCCATGACTTTGCAAGCTTCAGGGAGTGTTAAATGCTATTTTCTTTTGGTCTTTTTCCTCCATGCTAGAAACAGTGCCCAAGTTGGGATATGGCTTTGAATTCTGGACAGATTTTTAGGATAGAAGCTAGGAACTGGCCACTTGTGGCATTAATACCATAGGGCAGATTTAGAATGGCACATAGGAGGGCCAGTGCAGGAGGTATCTCTGAAAGGCACTGGCTCCTACTGAGACCCTAATTCCCTGGGAGCCCGGAGCCCCTGCCTCACACAGCGGCAAGATACTGCCAATCAGCTGATTGGCAGCATGTTGCCTCTTTGAGAGGCAGCGTCTGTTGGCTCCTGCAAAGTTCCTGCCAGCATTCTTAAACTCTAATTTAGGAAAGAAAATTACAATCTGGCACATCACCGTTGGAAGGTTGCCGACCCCTGCTCCACACTGTATGAGCGGCAGCTTCAGAGAACAGTGGTATGAAACTTCCTTTGTTTTGTGCATCAGGAGCAGGCGTCTGAGTGTGGCTCCTCCACAAGGCTGTGCAGCCCCACTGAAGGCAGTGAAGGCAATGGAGTTGTCCACGTGTTGACAGTGAACAAATTGTCTATTCCTATTATTGCTGGATGAGCCACTAGGTAACCAGATTGATTTTATGATCCCTTACTGAGTGTTCAGGACTGGTGCTTGAAAAAGACATCTTTTATCTGTCAGCCAGTAAATCTCACATTGAGTTGCAAACATACTGGAGAGCTAGCATTCAGCAAGACCGTTTTTATGAATAGAAACATTTTCAGAATAGACACTCTCCTGAACACACAGTTGTTTTACAGGAATTAAAGAAGTCCTTATGGTGGATGGATAAGCCAACTCAAGATAAAATAAGAACCAGACTATACTTTGAACTGCTGTTTGAACAGAACCTTTTGAAGAACTTAAAAAGTTCTGAGTTTTGTTGGTCTTTTTGCCTTCTCTGCTTTTCTCTTTTCAGGCTTAATTGGAAGCAAATAGTACACAATACGAGATAAGAGGCTTTTTTGCAGCATTATTGACATGAAATACATCAGATTTGCAACACAGGTTTTTCTTGTTTATCAACATACTCAAGATATTGGATGTTTGACATGCATATACAGCAAAATCCTCCATTGACCAAAATCCAAATACCACACCAAACAGCCCATCAGCTACAGTGGCCACCGCTGTTAGCCTCATCTCTTCAGAACAGTCATAAATCCAAAAGAATGCAAACTAAGTATGAGCAAACATTGAGTTTTCCTCAAATTAATGTTCACAACACTTCCGGGTCATCCAGTAAGTAGTATTCCATCCCTTGTACCACTTCTGCCTTATTAGTAGCAGATGATTGATGAGAGGACTCCAGAGGAAGCTACAGAATGTAGCCCCACTGAGATCCACCGCTATTCTGAACTTTTGTCTTAGTTTCCACAGATCCTTGCCATGTTATTAGAGAAGTGATTCAAAAAAAAAAAGATTCAGTGAGAGAAATTGTGTCTGTTATGACAACCATTTCACCAAAGGAAAATTCCAGATCCATTGTCAGTTCATTTAGCAGTTCTGTGTACTATATGCAGTACTTTGTATTTTGAAAGCATTGCAAACCACCATATTAACTAGCTGATTCTCTTGGAAGCCCCATGAAATAGATACTAACTTTTTTTTAGAGTTGGGATACTTAGTGCTAGGGTTGACAAGACCTTAAAGATTTCAAAGAAGCTGCACCAGCACTGTCATTATAAATTGGGGAATTCCTACCCTATGGTCACCCGTTGAAGCTATTAGGCAGCTCATCTTTACCTCAGTTACATTTTCTGTATCTAGAGATTACATGATATGTATTTTTTGGTGAAATTTTTTGGTTGAAATCAAAAAAGGGTTAATTTTATAGTCGAAATTGCTCAGAAATTACTAAGTGTCTTTAGAGTGTTCATTTGAGAGAGTGTCCTGATGATATAATAGTACTTAGCTCATACCATAGTGCTGCTATCTTATGTTGTCTTGGCTGAGTGCGTTGTTTAACTGTACTGAAAGAACCATGTGATGAGTTCTTCATATATCCTAGTGCATTTTGACAGTAATACTTAATAAAAATTAACTGTTGCCACTCCGTGAACATCTGAATGGCTCTGAGCAGATATTAAAGTTTTAGCAAACATATATTTTTAGAAAACAAAGATACTATTTCCAAGGAATTGCTAAATACCAGGCTCAAACTCTTGAGTTTACATGTACTTCCAGTCTGTTTCCTGTCTGGGAGTTTTATTCCAACCACATCTATTTTCTTTACATAGGGAATATCTTGTTCTCTTTAATTGGAGCTGCGTTTAGGCTCAGATCTGCAAGTGTTTAAAGTGAACAGTGACAGAGCCTAAGTGCTTAAATGAAATCTTGTGATCCCAAGAACCTCTTCTTAGCTTCTGTCTACCCTGATTGTGCCGAAACTTCCCAATTGCCTGTGATTCTTAACATAAAATAAAGTGGACTCAGAAGTGCTGCTGTCTCAGTAGAAATGAACAGTGTACCACTTATCTTCCTCAGAGATCTCTCTGGATCTACAAATTAAATGCTGCTCTGTGGGGGTTAGCGTCTCTTGCTGAAGGGTAGTCAGATGTGTGTTTTGCACTTTTGAGGAGAGTGGCCCAGACACCAGAACATAGGAGAGTCTGGGATGGGCCGAGATCTGTAATGCTTTTAATGAAATTGTCCAAACTGGCCAGAAAGAATAAAAGACTTAATTTGGCTCCAGAAAGACATTTGTCTCCTAGGTTAATGAATTTGGTGATGAAGCAATTTTAATACTTCATCCTTTACCATTTAATGTAAAATGAAGGAAGAGGCCATAAAAGAGAGTCTGGAAGCCAGAGGACCATCTTCTCAGTTGCATACCTTACCTGCCATGCTAGCGGGACAACATTGTGTTACTTAGCTTTCCCATCAAAATGAGTTTTTTGTATCTTGCAGCAGCTTCTGGAGAGACTTACTGCATGTGACTGGTCAGTAGTTGCAGCTGTAATGCCTGGCAGTTGGAGCAAGACTTTAGGAAGAGCAGGGCATGAGTTTGTAGCCTTCAGGCAGAGGAGGGCTGGCCTAAAGTCAGTCATTCTTAATCACTGAACTGTCAGGTGTCTGGGCCATGGAGAGCCGTAGGCACTGCCCTCCCTTCTTCCTCCTCTGGCAGTGCTCAGTGGAGCGAGATGGTCCCTCCTCTCCTCCCAAAAGCAATGGCCTGGGAAGATCCAAAGGTAGAAGATACCGTTGAATTGTGGAGCTTAAGGACAAGGAGCAGTTTCTCGGTAACAGTGGATTCAAACACCAGTGGGGGGATATTATTTAAATACTGTCCCGCATACTTCCCTATTGACTGCCACAGATCAGTCTCTGTCTAGTGTTTAAGGCACCTAATTCTATACGGTATATAGACAACTTATGTGTGTAACTGGGAGCAGTGCATTCATGTAGGAACCGATGTTTCCACTCTCGTCTCCACAGGGAAGATGTTTGTGATGTTGGTTTTGATTTGGTTCAGGTATCGGAGGCTACTGGGCAAGTTTTGCTACTGGCATTCGTTTTTTGTTGTGCTATGGGTGGGTGACGACATAGGGCCTATCATCTGGGTGCCAACAGGGACTGGCGGCTCCCTGGGGACTAGGAGCTATGGGGGCTCCCCCCAGAGCAGCCAAGCAGGGCTTGGCAGCTGGGGCCCATCTCACCTCCCCAGCCAGGAGCAGGGCAGCTGGGGGGCACTGGGGCAGCTCCGGCCCTGGGCATGGGGCACCTCTGTGGGGCCAGGCCAAGCCCAGGACGTAGGCGCGTGGGTGGGCCTGGCCCCGCAGGCCCGTGGCCGGGCAGAGCAGGGCTGTGGGGACCTGGGGACCGGCGCTGCTGTGGCATCGCTGGGGCGAGGGCTGATGGCTCTGAGGGCTGAAATGGGGTCCTGAGCCAGGGGTGGGGCGTGGGGGGGGTCCTGGGGATGGGCAGGGCCAGTCAGGGCTGGCAGAGCCCCCAGGGCCCTGGCACCTATCACTAGTCAGTGAGTTAGACCTGCTGTGTAGCAGGTCCACCAGATGAAAATGGTTCATTTCTTCCTGCTTTACGTTTTCTGAATAGTCTAACGATAGGTTTGCTTTCACATCCTTTGCGATTAGTCTTTATTTCAGACAATGCTTTCAACACTAAAAGGGTCATAAAAATAGACAGTTCCTGGGAGCTTAGAAAGAAAAACTGCTAGTCTCCCATCCTTCTCCCTCCCTCAAATTATTTGATAATGGAATGGGAAGGTTTCCCATAATCTTTTGCTTGATTTTTGCTAATATGAACCTGTCAAAGATCATGGCATTTCCTTACTGTGTGATGTGGAGCCAGCTGGAGCCAAATAATCCACCCACGTTTTCCATCATCTTTGTATTCTGATAGGAGCTTCTGCTTAGCAGAAATTAGAAAATACCTGTTATTCCTTCCTTGCTGTCATGGTGGCCACGCTGAGGCAGTTTCCTACTTGGCTAAAGTCTGGCTAGATCTGAATAAATGTGACCAGACCAAAAATAATGGGTTTTCTGCCTGGAACCCACACCCTACTCTTATGGCAGTTCAAGAGGAAAGTAATTTAAGAAATGACACTTTCCTTTCCACTCACTGCCCCAACAAAATACTTTCAAGGATGAATTTGGAACATTCCTCCTTTGGCTTGAAGATGCAGAGATTTGGGTCTGTAAAAATACCTTCCTTCATCCTCAACCTTACTCCTACAGAAAGAAGAAATACCACCTTTATGTGAGCATGTGGACCTGCTTACCAGAGAACATAAGTAACTTCTTTTATAAATTGAATTGTACTCTTCCTAACAAAAGCGTCTGCAAGGGTGGGCAGCCAGAGCAAAGTACAGCCCCTCAGCCCTTTGGTTTCCAGGCCTGATGGCTCTGCAGCTGGAGGAAAGAATCTCTCCCACTTTGCTTTCCTGTTTCCAGACTCTCTTTTGGTCTGTATTACATCTGTTTTAAGCATTAATGTTTTGCATGTAACATCTCTCAAAGTCTAATCCATTGCTATGGACCCACCTAGTGACAGCTTTATAGATTCTTTATATTCATAAAGGCACTTCACACTTATCTTTTCATGATTTTTATTAGGTTTGAATTTTTTCGATGTTTGAAATGGATCACAGTACCCAAACTGTGTTCTGTGAAAACTTTCATTCAGCTCTGTGTATTTAAACACTGAGAAAACAATGACCCTTCCATGGTTACCTGTGACTAAAGGCATGAGTACAAGGAGTATGGTCACATTGTTAAGTAGGTGACCTCAAATATTATATATGTATTTTAGATCACCAGAATTAAGAATTGTTCTTACTCTAAATGTGATGAAACTTTTACTCACTGGTATGGGAATGGAAATGGTAAGTGTCAGCCTCCAGTTCAGAATGATGCCATGCAACCTGCACGTGTTGCTTACAGGGATCCTCTTCTGTATCGTAACTGACTCAGTGAACGTGGGAAGTCTGAAAGCTCCTTCAGACATGCAAACTGTAAAGATTTGGGCAATGTGCTATGGCTTTCAATGATAATCTACTGCCTCATTGTTTTGTGCAGTGATCCTATGAGATTTTTGGATGGCCAGAAATGGCTCAGCAGCATCTGACTCTTCAGCAGCTGATGCTAAATATCTGAAAATCCTAGACAGGTGCTCCTGGTTTATACAAAGGGTGACTATATGTGCAGTTAGGCTAATGCAATGAAGATGCATGGGATTCACTGTCCACGTTATGTGGGATCCAGTTAAGCATATGTAATGGGTCTGTTGCCTTTGTACTGCCCATGTAGGTAAGGGTGAGCCTCCTGTTATCTGAATAGTCCAACAGATTGTTTCTAAGAGGTTTGCTCACTGTAGTTCTCCCCATGTAGTATACTCAGTGTATATTAGTAAGTGAATATTCACATATGAACAGCCATTGCGGCATGGAGATTTTGTGTGTAACAACCTTTAAAAATACAGTACTAAGAATTTTTCATTGAATATCCTGTATTTTAGGGATAGGTCACAAGTCCTGTATGGATATCGGAAAGCACGGCAGAGAGACTGTGTATATTTGTCAATAATGAAAGCAGTGTTCGCAGCTATAATTCTAATGCAAGGAAATGCTTGGTAAGGCTTATAAGAAATACATAGTTTTTAAAAGAAAAAAATAACCTGTCAGGTTTTATTTAATGTTGAAACTTTTTCTTCCTGGTTTCACATGCTTTCCCTCCCGCCTATGAAGATAATGCAATCTTTACAGAGTAATGACACAGAACTCTGCAATCAGATTTGCAAATGCAAGCCACTGGATCATTACTAAAAAAAAAATGATGTATTTCTCCTTATATGGGCTAGTCCAGCCATGTGCAGAGACTATCAAAACAGTTACATGGTGGCTTATTCTTGTGAAGTCCCTGGCCCAATTGACTGATTCAGGAAGTTATAGTTCCCTCAGCTTTAGAGAGCTGAAATTATGATATTTTATACCTCCTTGACAAAGAGAGGCTCTGATTTCATAGGCTCCCTCAGTTAATCAGTGTATGGTGAAAGTTTATCAACCCCTGAGGGCTTACAGAGTCTAGGGGATGGACTTGGTTCCAAGTTGTTCAAAGTCTTGGTGTGCACTGCCCAGTATACAGTATTAGGAAAGGAACTGTGCTGTTGGAATATGTGTGGCTTAAAACTGGAAGATAATCATGATTATTGCTAGCTAGAAATGCAGGAGAACCCTGTTCAAAACAAGCATAGTGTCTTGAGGATGGGTTGGTCTGCTGACATTAAAGGAGTAAATTCAGATATTTTCTAAAAGGCTGTCCACATCAAGTTTGTAAATAATTTTTTCCCTCAGTACTGTAACACAGAATAATAGTTGAGGATTTTTTCCTTAGTATTGTAACACAGAATAATCGGTAAGGAGGATAACGGATTTGCTGAGAAGCTAAATTATTTCCTTGTCATATTCTATCACAGAAGACGTAAGAGGGATATGTAACCTGTAGCCATTCTTTTGCAATATTAAAGATCAGCTACTGTCAAAGAAAAAAGTGAAGGAAAAGTAGGTGCTAAACTCATCAAATGAAGAGCAAGAGTACCGGGTAAAGTTAGACATATCAAAATATGCTACTGGAAATTGATGATGAGCTCAAAGCGGGCTGCTAACTTAATATGTAGTCTTTCCTTTAATACTGGCTTCTAACCTCTAAGGTTGGAGAAAGCAATTTTTCTGCTTCTCTTTAATTGAACAGTAGAATTGATGCTGAGAATTAGTCTAATGAATTTTCTTTCCTTACTTGATAAATTGGTTGAAATAGTAATAAAAAATAAAATTAGGAGACATATAGATGAGTATTGTGATACTATAGCTATCCATCAGCATAGCTTTTGTAAAGAAAAATGATGTCTAATGATAATTTTTTGAGCTTGTCAACAAATAGTAAAAGACAGTCACTAAAATTTTTTCCTGTTAAAGTTTTTGAAAAACCTTCACAAGGGTCTATTAGAAAAGTGGTTGTGGGATAGGAGTATTTTCAAGAATTAGATAGTCCTCTGAGGGACAGAAGACAAAACTAAAAGTATATTATCTATGTTTGGTGTAGGAAAACTACCACAGGGGGATCCAAAGTCTGAGTGTTGTAGGTGGTGTTTAACATACATATATTTTAATGAATTGAAAATGACCATAACCAGTGGTACAGAAACATTTGTGTCTGAGGCAGAATCATTCAAGTCAGGGCTGGAGAAGATAGCAGAGGACTCCATGCAGGAAGAGGGGCAGGTTGGCTGCACAAGTGTGGTGTTGTCAAAGGCAGAGTATTGCGTGCCAGGCAGAAAAAATGGATGTAATGATGCTCACTGCTCTCTTCTAGCGTAACTCTGACTGCTTGAGAGTGGAAGGGAAGGTGACCTAGGTTTTCTTAGGGAATACTTAATCAAAGTAGATGGAATGATCCAAAGACAATATCCAGTTGTTGAAAATGGAGTAAGAAATAATGCTGAAAATACCAGAGTGGCATATGTCAGTAGCCAGCCCTCTCCTGTAATACAGAGTCCTTTATGGGTTAGGCTGCCTGAAGAATGTATATAGCAGAAACGAAAGAAACTCAGAGAGCAGCAGTGCAAATTTTAATCTTAAATAGACTGACTTCTATGTGAGGATAAAGATAGGAGACTGTTTACAGAAAAGATAAATAATAAAATCAGAAGTTTATGAAATGAAAGGAATATCAGTTATTCCTTTTTACTTTTTCGGTTATTACAAGAAGTGCAAGTCATTCAGTCAAATGCAAACATACAAATACAAAATAGGAAACAGCCTTTTATGCAACTTGGAATTCACTTCTGGTCCAGATTCCCAGAGTATTTCCATATCAGAGAAATAAAATGAAAGACTCGCGTGTTTATCCCTGCATTATGTGTCCAAATACAAGATTTTGGATTTAGCCATGAAAAAAGTTTTTCTCACCCTGGCTTTTCAGACCACACCTCTAACAGGTGAGGTTCTGCAACACACATCAGGCTCTGTCTATCCCGCTTGGCCTGTGAAGCCATGAGCTCCAACCAGGGGTGCCTGGACCTGCAACGGTCAGCTGTGGTCCTTAGAGGGATGTTGTGGGGTCATGGTGCATCCTGGTTGGTACTTCTCAGTATCATACTCAGTCGTGCGCTTGCCTGTTTTTTCTGTCTTATAAAAATCGGTTTCTTTTATATTTTAAGCCACTTTATAGTTAGGCCAACATTTTATGAAGTAATATATATGCCAGAGTTGAAGCAGCCAGCAGGAGATGAGGGACAGGAATTAACTTCCTTCTGCCATTGTAGAACACTTGTCTGGTCTGAGCCCACCTTGCTTCAAAGCATCTAGACCATAATATAGTGGAGAACTGTCTCTTGTTTTGAATCGGGCTGTAGTTTCTGTGTTTGAGGCAGAGTTCTCACTTAAATTCTATGGAGATTTTTTGGACTATCATCAGAAAATTTGCTTTTATTAAATGACGTACACCTTTTTTATGCAATTAAACACAAATCCCTGTTAACTTCATGAACATTTTTTGAGTGACCCTGTGTGTCACGGCCCACCAATCACTCTAAAAACTGATCTTTTTAGAGATTGTATTCACAAAGCTCTGTGTGGTTGCTTTTGTGCCAAAGGCCTGTCCTGACTGCATACAGCAGGTTTTAACTTTGACTACAGTTTTGGGACCACTCTGAGAAATGTATGTCAAGTTGCAAAAAAAAAAAATAAAATTTAAAAATGCCACAGTAAAAAAAAGTAAAGTAGGTGCCTGTCTCCTTTTATTTTCCACTCAATTTGCACTTCTGGAGACACCTGCTGCCATTCTATTGCTAGCTCAGACTTCATTAGAAAACAAGTTTCACCTGTGACATTCTCACATGTGAAATCTTTGCCCAGAGTTTGAACCACATTGCTCTCAAGAAAGGGCAGTGGCTACATGCAAATACCAGGAGAGATGGTTGACAGGATTGATCGTGTGGGGTCAAATGCTAAAAAGGTATGTACAAATGTGGTTTTGTTTCTTGAAAAAGTGTCAAAATACTATCTCTGATATCTGATGTGGTGACATTCACTGTTTCTGAATTTTGACGTTTTTCTCTGGGTGCCTCAGGCTGTTAACATGCAGAAGTTATCTAATTTATTTTATTTTATTTATTGGACAGGGGTCAGGCACTTTGTAAATTATGGACTGTATTCTCAGTGAATCAAAATATTTGGGTTGATTGTGAAGTTCAGTCCTTGGCATCGTGTCACTAATTACTTTTACACAACTCTGAAATAATGACAAAAAGAAAATGCATCAACAAAGAAAGAGAAATTAAACTTTGTAAAACAAAACAAAAGCTACATCAGAAATAGAAAGTGTTATTTAAGGGGAAAAGCGGGTGACCAAATGTGCAGTCTGGATTTAGTACAATGTTAGATGGCAAGAGAAGAGACACTCAGCTTTGGATCTTCTCCAGGCAGAGGAAAATTTATGACATAAATTTTCTTTGATAAACATTCCAGAGAAACTTCTTTGTATTTTAATCTTAATGAATGTTTGTCACAATACAGTGGTCTCTCAGTTTTTGTGTTTTTTTTTTTTTGTTGTTGTTTTTTTTGTTTGTGTTTTTTTGTGCTTTTTTTTGTTTGTCTGCTTTGTTGGCTGTGGGGTTTTATACCTCCTTTCTGATTCTTTTATATTCTGAATATACCTCAGTGGCAACTGTTGAAGATCTGTCTTGCTTACAAGCTAATTGGTAGTCAGCCCTGTACCTGGATGGCATTAGGGTTTTTGAAGAGTGTCCCCACATATTCTGCTTTTCCCATACTTATGCTTCAGAATACTGTAGCTGTATATTTTTAGTTTTTCCCCATACAAGGTGCAGAAGCATTCCCAGGGGTTTTCAGCAGGGTACCCTGGCAATGTTTCTAGCCTGTAGCTGTACCATGTAATGAGAGATGAGAAGCAAGAGTTAAACCTCCATAGAAATAGCAATAACAACAAACCATTGGTCTGTTTTATACCATACTTACATATTTATTTCTCTATAATAGTGGCTGAATTGAAGTCTATGTGTTGGAAGTAGGAGTTCAGCTTTTTGCTTCGACAGAACCAAATGGCGTTAGTTTTGCTTTTACTCAAAAGTGGAAAATCACTCATAAAACTGCATCAGAGCACCGTTAAAATAAATGAATGGGTATGGTATGCTTTTGTAACTTTATAAATGAAACATAACTCTACATACTCATAGACTGCTGTTTCAGTGTTCAAGGTGTAAGATAGCAACATATTTTATAACTCCTTCCCTTACAGAGATGCATTTAATGACATTAGAATCATTGCTTAATTTACAGTTTGATCTTCCCAGTGACATGTATAACAAGTTAAATATCAGTAGAGTGCAATTAATAAACACTAATTTGTATTAATCTTACTGTAGGCTGTATATGCAATGTAGGGACCTAGTGTGTGGTACAGTAGAAACGGAATATATTTACAATTTTTTTCTGATTTTAAAAAATGTACATTTTAGCATCTATATTTTATGCAACATTTACTAGGTAGCAGTTACATGAATTCCTATGATTGTACAGACTAAAAAGGAATAAAATAGATCAGCAATTTACAGAATGTAAGAATGTTACCTTTTTTGTGTTCTTTGTCTAATTACTATTACAGTCTAAACTGTAAACTGGTTCAGATAGGTCTTTTGTAAGAAATATCCTCTAATTCTTCACTACTCTTCTAGAACAAAGTGAACAGAAAATGATAATATTATTTGGAAGTATTTTATGTTCCCACGTTCTCTCTAATCCAACGGATTATATAAAAAGGGGGGCAACCGTGAATTGAGCTATATGTGTTTGTATCATGCCCACTGCAAAAGAGGTCAATCTGGTTAGCTGAGGGTGGCTGTAGTCTTATGCTAAAGGTGTAATAAGAGATTGTAATGGGACTTAAAGACAACCACTTCTAGCGAAGAGAAGCAGACAATAGATGTACTTGTGGGCATGGAGAATTTTGATTGCAAACACCAGAGCAAACCTCATGACCACAAGAGGAAGGCTTGAATGCCTTCACAAAACACATAGGACTAAGTGCTGTGGATTATTCCAAAACAACCTTGCATTTTTAATTGAATGATACTTGGTTTACATCAGACAATCAATAGAAGCAAATCTGTTTGTTTTAAACTCAGCGTCCTTGGTGCACAGGTTAGTAAGAGCAGACAATAGTGGGAAAAGCAGTCAGATCAGAAATAGAGCCAAAACGTGATGACTCTAACCCTGTTCAGTGGATGAGTTAAGAAAAGAGATAGAATTGTTGTTGGGGAAGTGAGTAGAATGTGGTGATAAAACCCGCAAGAATTAGAGGGAGAGCCACGCAGAAAGGCCCGCTGGGTTGAGCAGAAAGGTCTCAATTTCAGTGCGCTTGGAATCACGCTCAGCAATTATTATCTACTTTTACAGATAGATAGAAGTTGTGTTTTGGGGATACTAAGGCTCAGAGGCTTCTGTTTGCCTATAAAAGTTAGGTTGCCTGTTCAAAAGGGACTTGGGTTTCTACCGACCACTCCTCCACACATGCACCTGGGTGAAAGAGAGTAATTTCCTTTTGATGGGAATTGGTTATCTGTATGAAATGAGTTAAGTTCATTGTCGGGTATATTGTGGCAGGCATTTGTTTTCGTAACCGTCATTAGAAATGACACTGAGGAGGAACATTCCTGCTGGCGTTGTCATCAGAGAGGCTGAAGATCGGATGGGCACTGACAGTGAGCAGGACTGGCACTCAGAAAGCAAGCATCCCTGTCAGGACGGAGGCAGGGTAGGGAGACTGCGCGTAAGGTGAGGCTGTGGGCTTCGGTCGGGACGGTACGTTCTGTGCAAAATAACTGCACTGAAAAAAGAACATAGGAAAAAAAAGACTTAGAGCAACAGGTTCCTATTTTAGTAACGTTTTATGTTCAGAACCTTAACAAGAAACTGTAAATTTGAAATCCAGTTAGCTTCTTAAATCATTTCAAGCACAGTTCCTATCCATGGATATGCTCTCTATTTTTGTGACTATTTTCTGAAACGGTCCTGTTTTTATTTAATTTTTTTTCAAGCTGCTTCTGTGCAGGCCAAAGCTACTAAGACAAACAGTAAAGAGACCCTGTAGCTAACTGACAGTATAGAGAAATAATAAAACAAGCTGTACATAAAATAAAGGAACCAGGGGGACACATGATGCAAAATCAAGAATGTATCTCTCTAGTTTTTCTAATTTTCACAATTAGAAGTTACCTTTTGACAAAGTGTATATGTAATTTAATTTAAATGTGTTTACATATACTATTTTTATTTCTAAAAAGCCCATTTATATTATAGTTTACATCTGTATTAATTTTGAGGTTCCTTTACCCTGATTGATGCAGAGTGGACGGGATCAAAGAGTGCCGACCTCCCTTTAAAAAATTATTAGGAAGTTTATTATAATATTTAGTGACCCTGAGGGAACTTTGAATTCACATTTTAGATGAAGGTTCAGATTTCTTCGAAAGGGTAGTGTCAGCTCTCTTTTACAGGGAGGGTTGCAGATGGTAGGCCCCTGCTGAAATTGCAAGTAAATAGCTGATAAATGAGGGCTTCCCACTTGCAAATTAGATGGTTTTACTTTTCCTTGAAGAAATTCAGTAAATTGAAAAACTCTAAATAGCACAGAAATTTCAGTCCTCCAGACCGCCTTCTCCTTCTCAGATTTTGCTATACTATATTCAGCACTCAGTTTTGCCAACACCGAACATGCCTGATGTGGCATTTACATTCTTTAAAAAAAGCATAGATTAGTTATATTTCTAAGAGTTAACTTCTCCTCTTGACACATGTACTTAATTCCCATTAATGGAAATGGCAGCTAGGCATGCACACTGAAAGGAAAAATCTGTTCCCTAAGCATATGATCCAAACTGCATTGTAGCTAAACATTTCCATACTCTGAAGTGAGCACTCATTATTTGCAAGGTATTCTTCATAGTAAATGCATCAACCCCACTCTATTCTCCCTCTGCTCTCTCATAACCTGCTCCAAAACACCCTTTCTTAGAAATCTTACAGATTCATTCTTAATGCTGCAGTTGTTTTGGACGTGTGCCTAAAAAAGAAAATCCATTTAGGATCTTCAGAGTTTTGCATATTTCTGTGAGAATTTTCCAGTAAAACATTCTGTGGAACATCTTACATTTCCTTGGACTTTGTAGGTCTCTATTATTAAAACCTACAGTGGAAACAACAAAACCCAAAAAGCACCTTTTTTTTTTTTTTTTTTCCCCCAGCACTTCCTTTACTTACTGTATTTCAGTATCTGCCAAAAGCACTAGGCTGAGGTGCTATCGTTTGATGACTTAAAAAAAAAAAAGTAATATTTCGTTTAAGGTTTTCCTTCTGCCAGTATGCTTCTATAAAGACCTGTGGATTCTGTCTATGCAATATTCCAGAGTTATGGTATTTCTAACTTGAGCTGGGTGGATAATTGATTTTTTTGGTTCACCTCTTGAACTGGAGAACCACAATAGCAACAAAAATTTAGTTAAGCACAAAAATTCAGATAGGAGTTTATGACTGAGTTGTTTCCCCTCACCCAAATGAAAATCAGAGCTTTTTCGTTTAGTTCAACTCAAATTGTCCTCTTTTACCTGGACTCGTTGGTTTTGGGCACCCCTTAAAGGAGGCAAATCAAGAGAAATGCAGATTCACTGAACTGCTGGGGGAGTGCTAGGGGGGAGATTTCATTTTTCTCATCAGTTGAAGATATTTGAATTTAAATCCTGAATTCTCAGTTGGAGAAGAGAATTGAGAGAACTGAATGTGGATCTCCCAGGTTACAAGTGGGGTTTGTAACTACAGTGCGCTCAGTAAAAAGGAGCAACAGGGCTTGCTATTACTAGTCAAAAGTTTCAGGACAAGATCAGACTTCACATGTTAAAAACTGGACAGTTGCATATTACATACATTTTATTCTCTCTCAGTCAGTGGTTATTTATGCTAATTCCTCCTTTTTTCCACTTTCTGAGATGATAGCAGCCTTTGTGATATGTCCTGGCAATTTCTAAAAATCAAACCTTAAAGTTAATATGAAATGATCTGTAGAAAGGTTTCAGAGATTCCCTCAAACCATTTGTTTAACTTGCATTTTCTCCCTCTTATTGCAGTTGAACTTACTATGAGAACATAATTTTATCGATGTCTATGCAATAGACTTAATAATCCAATAATAACCATACAATGGTACAGCAATACAGTAGTAACAGTAATTTTTTTTTTTTTTTACCTTTTTGGACCCAACTCTGTTTCCCCCTACTCAGCTGGGAGAGGAAGCTCCATAGTTGCAGAAAATATAAAATAAAGGAAACCCGGAGTGAGGGGTAGGTACCTGAGCACAAAATGCATTGGGGCAAGAGTACACGTAAACTTGGGTAAGGGAAAGGAAGGGTTCATGCTGGGAACATTCAGGGGAATGATTTCTACTTCCTTCTTCCATTTCCACTGCCCTATTCAGCTCTCCCTCTTGTTCAGTTATTTTTTTTTCCTCCCCTGAACGTTATTTTTTTTGGCTTTTCCCCCCCTTTTATTATGATTCTCTGTACTTCTTCCTAGTCTAGCCAATGTCCTCTTCCATAATTCCTGCTGTTGATGGTGATTGCTCTGGTTTATAGCCATATTAGCTGAGAGCCAGCAACCAAGGAACCCGATTGTGCCAGGCATAATACCAGCTTGCAGGAGTATGTGATCATGACCCTGAAAAAGCTCAAATGGGAAGTGATATAGGAAGGGGTAAATATATGTGAACAGATGAGGGAAGGACGTGGTAGAAGAAGGGAGTGGAGCTGAATTGAAAAAAGGATGTGATGTTACAGAGCTGAGTGGATCTAACATGCAGTTCAAAATATGTTGGTCCTGCTCTACCAAAACTGTTGAATTTTGTTTGAATAAAAGGTGGTCTTAGTGTTCTTCCAGCTGTGTCTTCTGAGTGGCTTCTCTCTGCGAACTTCTCCCAGGTCAAGTGTGAGGAAATAGGGGGGAAGCAAAGCAAGGAGTGTCAGAGGAGGAACAACATTTATGGACAGGCAATGGTGCATCAAGGGGGAAATGAAAGGCCAAGAAAAGGGGCCCTACAAATGTGAATAAAGCAATGAAGTATGTTTTAACTGAACAGTAGGTGTACAAGTCATGCCTTTGTGGGAAAAATAGCTAAAATACACACATTTCGGCAGCGTAAGGACTGTTGTTGACTGTGAGGCACATGGGATCTTTGTTTCTCATCCTTTTGCTGGAGTTGGCTAACTGTGTCAACTTGGGCAAGCTACTAAGCCTGCCTGCATCTTAGTTTCCTTATTTGAGGCCAAATTCTCCTACTAAGTAGCCTCCTACTCCACGCAGAGATTTGCTGATTTGAATGGAGCCCCTGTGGAGTGAGATACTTTTCAATACAAATAAAGTTTTGGAATCGGCCCTAATTATATTTATTACCTGCAGAGGAGTAATGTGAGACTTAACATGGTTTGAGACCCTCAGATGAAAGAGAAAGTATTTGGAATTGTTCTTTTTAATCATCTGCTGACTTTTCAACGTCTACTTCACAGCTGTCCTAAAAGGGCTAGCTACTAAATAAATGAAAAATCCTTGTACATATTAACTAGGTTTGTCAGGCTCCCATGAATGGACCTCTGTGGAAAATACTATTTGCTAGGGGCTACTGAAGGAAGTCGGTTTACCCTGCCCCACAGTGAGGAGCCATTAGATCTACCTCGTGCCAGAAGTTGACAGATTGTACGCGACTCCGCTCTGAGCGCGGTGGTGGTGTAAGGCAGGCTGGAGCCAGCCCTCGCAGATCCTCTTTTATGAACTGCAGCGAAGGCGCCTTTGCAAACTTAGCTTCGGCGTTTTGTTTTGCGAATGGTCTAATGCTCTTTGGGGATGATGTGCGTTAAGTCGCAAGTGGGTTTGCTACTCGTGATTAAAATGATCATCCCGGGCTTCTGCCTGATGATGCCTTTATGCCAACACTGGACTGACCAGCCCCTGCGTGAGCCTGCCGGTTTATAACATGCATTGAGAGGGGAAACAAATTAAACCGTGTAGCTGTCGGATATTAATAATAATAATAAGCTTTTCTATTTGGATTTTTTTTTTTTAAGACAGCGGGCACGAAAATGTTGCACATTTTATGGCCACTGTGTGTGGATATATGTATATGTTTCAAAAAGTAAACTTGCTTTCTGTGTGTCACTGGGAGGTAAGGATAAGAGGGGAAGAGAGGGGGCAGTGGACCTAATCAAACTGTTGTGGGGTCAAAACCTCGTGGTTTTTAAAGGCCCTTAATGTTGTCCAGCTGCAAATTAAAGGAGGAAGAAAAAAAAAAAAAAAAAAAAGAGAGAGAGAGAAAGGAATTAGGGCTGGGGAGCTGGAAAGAATGGAGTATAGATATGTGGTTGTGTGTGGGTGTGTGTGCATGTGTGTGCTAAAGAACAGGGAGACCAGGGTTTTTTTACCCTTTTTTTTTTTTTTTTTACTCTTTCTTTTTTTTTTTTTTTTTTCTTCCCCCCCCCCCCCCCCCCCGCCGCTTGCTCAGTGCCAGGCTGGCCACGGGCCGTGCAGACTATTGAGGCGTTGTGCGCTCCGCTTCCAGAGTAGCCCCCGGCCAAACCCCCGGGGGTCGGAGGGGCACTGCCCCGCGGCGTTCCCCCGGCCGCTGCCCCCCCCGGCCTCTCCCCGCCGGGGCCGAGTGGGTGTCCCCGGGGTGGGGGGCTCCCCGCGCCCCCGACCCCCGTGTCAAAGGGCCATTACCTGCTTGCCTCCCTGGCCTGACAGATTTTTATCTAGATAATTGGAAGTGCCGCGGAGGCTGCGCTCCGCCAGCCAGCCGAGGGGCTCTGTGGCCGCGCTGCGTCCACCGTGTTATCAGGGGCTGCCCGGGCGGGGGGAATCTGAGGGATCCACAGCGGAGGGGTCGTCTTGCTCTTCTAGAGGGGGCGGGGGGGGGGGGATAAAGAGAAAACAAGAAAAGCCCGAGCAGACGAACGGGAAGTTTATTTTTGTTGTTGTTTGTGCGTGTGTGTGTGTGCGCGCCCGCTGTTTTGGCATGTGGCTACCTTTTCCCTTGCACACAACAGGGCTGTTTGATGGAGTTTGGAGCTGAGGAAACTTTGGGTTTGTTGCCAGGACGGTTCGCAGCACTTTGTGGAAAGCAAGAGCTAACAGTGAGACCGACAGAGTGAGTGACAAGTTGTTTACAGGTTTCCTTGAAGGGGCCTCTGCTATATTTCAATCTGTCAAAGTTGCTTTTCTTCCCTCAGAACAATGCCTGATTGTTGTGCGGGATGGTTGTGTTTTTTTTTTTTTTTTTTTTTTTCCCCTCCCCAAAGAGAGAGAAAGAGGGAGAGAGAAAGCGAGAGAGCGAGCGAGAGAGCGGAGAGGGAGGGGGGAGAGAAAGGAATGAAAATTCTTCGGAGCACAAATGCCTTTGGTAACATTTTTATGTGTCTAATCTTTTCTCTCCTATTTCAACTCCGAGAGAGTTGATAACTGTTTCAATTTAATCAGTCTGCTCTTGTTTTATCTTCTTTCTCCACTGATCTTCCTCAGCGCAGGGGATTTGCTCCTGGTTCGCCGGTTTAGGTGGATTGTCGGGCTGCTTTTTTTTTTTTTTTTTTTTTTTTTTCTTTCCCCTTTTCCTCCTCCCCCCTATTTATCCTCCCCCCCTTCGGTTTTTAGGACACTGAGTGAGTTGACTTTCCCGTTTCCGCGGCGGCGGGCGAGCAGAATTGGCAGGCAAGGACAGGCACCCGGAGGTCGCCCGGCGCGCCGCGCCGCTGTGGGGGGAGCTGTGCGAGCAGCCTGCTGCGAGGCGCGCTGCCCCTTTAAGAGACTGGTCAAGGAGTCCTAGCTCAGAGCGAGCGAGCCGGGAGGGAGGGAGAGGGAGGGAGGGAGGGAGGGAGGGAGGGAGAGGGAGAGAGAGAAAATCAATCGGTTTAGAAGGTTTGGACTCACTTGACAGGTTCAGTTGGAGGCGACCATAGGTGGCTGCTGTGACAAAGGGAAATTGTGCTTTTCCAGCATGCTAACTGACCCTGATTTACCTCAGGAGTTTGAAAGGTGAGTCGACTTGTTGGGGCGGGGGGGGCCGCTGCCTTTTGCGTTGGGGGGGGGTGGGGTGGGGTGTCTTTCCCACCCCCCCACCCCCTTTTTTTATTTTTTTTTTTTTTTTGGTGTTCTGTTTTGCGGTTTGTTTGTTGTTGTATTTCTTTTTTATTCTTTTTTTTTTTTTTTTTTCCCCTCGTTTAATTCATACGAGCGCGCGTGTGCGCGGATCGGCCGCCCGCGGTGCGGGCTCGCACAGACGCGCGGGGACGGGCGCGCAACTCCGGCGCTTGGCGGCAGGCCGGGGAGATGCTCCCCCCCCGCCCCCCCTCGCCCCCCGCGGTACCTTGGCTATTCAAACGGCGTGTCAGTTAGCCGGGCGGGGGGTGGGGGCGGGGCGGGGGGAGCCCCGTGGCCGCGGCGGGAGCCGCCGAGCCCCCTCGGCCGGCCGCCCCGGCGGAGCGCCCGCGGCGCGCAGCTTTGTTCCGCTGCCGCGGAGCCTGCCGCGCCGAGCCGAGCCGAGCCGTGCCGAGCCCTCCCCGGCCCGGCCCGGCCCGGCGGGGCGCCCACCGGGCGAGGTGCCGTCCCGGGCAGCGCCTCCCCGCCCCTGCCCGGGGAGTCCCCGGGCGACGGAGGATGCCCGGTGGCGGGCGAGGCGGGGGGTTCAACTTCCAGCCTCGCCCTCCCGTCAAACTTGGGAAGGCGCTCTGCCGAGCACATGACCTTTTGTTGATCTAGCCGGAGCGATTATTTTTAGGCAAGTTAAGATCCCGGCCCTCCGTCAGGAGAACATCCTCTGCCTGAGGAGAAGGAGAAGAAAGAGAGGTGGAGGGGGTGGGGGGGGGGGGTGGGGGGGCGGGAAAAAAAAAAAAAAAAAAAAGTGAAACTCCTGCCTGCAAGTTTTGGCCGTCGCCTCTCTCACAGAGTGTCAGGAGCGGGGTTTGGGTATGACGAGCGGGGTTTGGGTGTGACGTAGACGCGCCCGTCTCCCCCTTCCCGAAGCAGGAGCCTTTCCTGCCTGGAATTAAGTTTTTGCTGTCACTGGTGACGGCTTGTGACCTCGGCGAGTTTAGTCCTTATCTCATATGATCTGGCGCTCCTGAGAGGTTTTGAAGCGTCTTCTTAGGCACTTGTACACACGTCCATTGATGATCCGGCATCCCTTCCCTCTGGCTTCATTTTTAAAGGTTATTAGTAGTCCCTGGTGCGGCGGCAGTAAACAATCCAAACTCTCATTTCTAAGCGGTAAATAAAAGAACGCCAGGATGCGCGTTACTTAGGTTTTTCTCATCTTTGTGAAAACTACCTCCTGTATAAACATTTGGTTGTATCTGACTATGCAATACAAGCTAGGTGCTAGACCAGCTGGTTAAAAATATGCTAAGTCAAGCTGTTCATCGTTCAAACCTACTGAATTTGATAGTAAAGGCATAGAAAAGAAGGCAAGATAAAAACATTTTCAGTGGGCTGAGGAACACGCACGCAGAGAAAGGACAGGAAAGAACGCTTGAATTAAAAGATCGGAGAAAAATAAAATTGGGAAACGCAGAAAAGAACTATTTTAACGCTTTCAATCCTCGTTCTGTGATTAGAACGCTTCCTTACTAGAAAGTGGAATTGGCATGGTTGCACTCCTCCTGGGTCGTCTTTAATGCAATTAATTTTCCAGACTTACTTGGAATACTTGGCGTTTTTCTTTGGTTTATTATCATTACAATAATAGAACAAAATTGGGTTTGTTCCTGTGAGTTGCATTAACTTAGTTCAACTACCTGAGGAAACTTACTGTTTCTGGTGTTGAATCTGATCTGGCATCATGATCATGCATTTATCTTGTTCGTACAATTAATAGATTCAAGTATTTAATATGCTTCACTAAGATTATACATACACATTTATAAGCCAGCAATTTCGATTATTCTTTGAACTTTGTGATGAACAGAGTACTTGTAAACTCTGTGAAGCAGAATGAAGTCGTTTCATTTTCCTGTTGGGGGACTTATTTTAAAATTTGCAGTCTCTACATTATGTATATATATGTTTATATAAATTTTATACAGAAATAATTTTGGACAAAACATCTTCCTTAGAAATAGAATGAACTTCTTGGTTTTTTTTTTTTTTTTTTTTTTTTTTTTTTTTCCCCCCCCTTAGGCTTATGTTTCGTTTTCAGTGATCCCAGCTTTGCTCTGGTAAACATTCTAGTTAAATAATCAATACGCTGCTCTCCTTTTGCTATGCAGATAATAGCAAGCAATAGAAATGGGAAGTAATAAAAATGAACCTCAGGACATACGATTTTTTTTTTTAAACAATTTTTCCTCTGCAGTTGAAATTGGTAATACAAACCAATATCTCTGTTAATCATTACCATTTGTTTACATTGTGTGTGTTTGACTATAGTTACACACACATACACAGAGTAGATACTGTCCATGTAATATATGTGTGTTTATCAGAAAACAGCCAGGAGGACACGCTTTCTCTTAGGCAGAGATGCACAGACCCTCAGACACACACATGCTCACAGTGTTCACGTGTGTATATATGTACAATGCACAGATGATTGGTTTTTAGATGCTGATGGCAGGTTATTTTCTCAGATTCTTGGTAAACACAGTTCTTGGAGCACATTTCTGCAGTCGCTGGGGTCCAGCATGTTGTATCTGCATGACTGACTTCAGTTTTGTTATTACTATCCATCTCCCACTATTCCTTTTTAAAATTGAATAGCAGATTACAAGGAGGTAAAGATTTATCAGGAGAAGTTGTTTGCGGTTCGGATCTCAAGGCATCTGTATATATCTCGAGAGGTTGTTCTTTGCCTGTCGTCTTTCCCGTGATGTTTCAGTGTATCCCGGTAAACTGCAAACAGTTCAGAAACTTTCAGTCACCCCAACTGAAGGGATCTGAATCAAGGGGACTTCTCTTGTGTGTCTGTGGCCATTATCAGGGGGCATTTATGATACACACTTGGAATGAAAATGATCCTCAGTGTCAGACGAATAAACATTCATTAATTCATTCAGCATCACTAGTAAATTGCAGTAGGTTTTGTGAAATAGCATGTATAATTAATTACTATACCAAAAATGTGAGGATTTTTGTCCTTTCCTGCGAAGTTACTTGCACGTCTTTATTTCTGTTTGTGGCGGTTCAGCTGCTTGATTGAGAGGAGCATCAGAATGCGTACGCTGAGGGGGATGATGTTTGTAGAAACGTTGGAGGAAGAAATTATAACTGGAATCTGCTCCGTTTGTTACTCAGGGAAAGGATAACTTCTGGGATGTACTTTGTGATGTACCTGTGGCACTCGGAATTGGCTTTAAAGGTGTCAAAAAAAAAAACAAACAAACAGCTCTTTTATTGTTCGGATTTTCTTTTCTTTTTTTTTTTTTTTTTTTTTTTTTTTTTTTTTAAGACGGGTCATTATCCTTAAGGATAACACATTTGGCCACAATAGAAAGAAAGTTTACTTTATTGACGAAAAGGTAGAGACAATGTGTCCAGAATCGTCACAGACAGCTGTGAAATTTACAGAATGATATAATCTCAGAAATGCCCAACATAAAGTTTTAATGTCTTAATAAAATCTGATAAATGAAAAATAGATAAAGTGACTGCTTAACAATGTCCCTAGTGTATGGAATGTTCTTAAACCCAAATTAATTACTGCATATTTACATTTCTCTGTAGACTGAGAGAGAGGCTATGCTAGGCATCCAGAGAGAGTGACATCTTTTCTCTTCTTCGTTCTTTTCTTTTTCTTTCTTTCTTTCTTTTTTTTTTTTTTTTTTTTTTGTTGTTGTTTTGTTTTGGGTATTTTTTTTTTATTTTTTTTTTTTTTCCTTTCTAACATGCCAATTCAAGGTAAAGAGGTGTGCAGTGTTTGTGGAAGAAAGAAGGACGGGTTAGTGTTTCCATAGGAAAAAAGGAAGAGCTAGAAAAGACAAAAGGCGTGGATGGGAGCAGTGGGGATGGGGACAGTAGAACAAGTTTAACATTTACAGTCACCAGATCTGTGCACTCGAAACGTTCTCTGTGCTAGTGAATAGCCCGTAGAAAGGAAAGGCTCAAGGATGTAAAGCAAGCCTCTGCTGGGAGGAAAAAAATATACTTAGCTGTTTCAGTGCTGCACTGCACGAGTCATTTCAGACTCCCACTGAATTTATTTTGGGGTTGTACCAACACTGTCAAATGGAGAAATCATTTTCCTAAAAGGAAACTTTGCGTATTCCTAAGTGCTTTTCTTAGCTAAAGTTACCCTAAAAGCTTTCTTCTGCTGCTGCATTCGCTGAGAATTTTGGAGAAAGAATAATACTTTTCTATTAACCGGCTTGCTCAGAATGACGTCCCACTCTCCTAAAATCTACCTGTAGAAGTAAGAGTGATTATTCCTTCATTTAAAAGAAAGCAGTGAGATTTCTTTAATATCGGGCTGAATAGCTTTTACCTTCCACTGAGATGTTTTGAGAAAAGGACTTTAGTTTGCGTTTGTGGGTCTAAGGATCTGGGATCCGAAGAATAAATACAGTGCCAGTTAAAAGTTTCAGATACTGTTTTTTCGCAGTGACAAAAATTACTATGATTTTATCTCTCTGAGATAAGGCTGAAGGAATTAATGCGTTTGCAGACTACTCATTAATGTCCTGCATGCACTAATTTCATTTGTTGCGCTTACGCTTAGCGAGGAAGAAGTTGACTGTTACAGATGATGGATTTTAATGAACGTCTCAATAATTTACCAGTTGCTGAAATTGTGAACTAGACTTGGGAGGCAGAAGCCCAAATGAGAGAGCTGATGAGTGACACACCAGCCCGCACAATTCGACTGCTGTATTCATTGCATTTGAATCAAATCGGGAGTTTGGCATTACTAATTCTGGGTGGCTGGCTCATCATATGCATTCAAGGAGTTAATTAAAACACACACAAACACATACACACACTCTCCCACCAAGCATCTTGCGATGTTTATGTGCATAGTGTGTTTGATTGGTACCTTTAGATAGGAGAGGAATTGTTTTTCCTTCTCTTGCTGTCCAGAGATCTTAAATATATAACTAGTTTACAAAATATTTACTACTTCTAAGGGAGTTTTTAACGAGCATTTATGGCTTTATCATTCAGGAGGCATACAGTATCTGGTTGAGTTACTTAAATGTGAAGCTCCCTGATAGGATAGGCATATGTGTCTGTGTAGTGCAATATATCTGTAGCTATATAAAATACACTTTTACAATATTTATACAGGAAAAAGAGTATCTCCTCCCAAGGTAGATTTATAGTTTCTTTGCATGCTTTTCGTACTATACTTTAAAAAAATCTCTTAATGTTGAATAGGATACCTGCATATTTGCGTGTCAGATACTTCTGCCTTCACAAGTCTTGCAGAAGTCAGTTTGACAGCCTCTTGGCTTTCTTTTTAAAAAATTTATTTATTAATTTATTGCTCGGGCCTGGTTATAGCATAATTAGCTCATAAGCGGAGGGGGGAAAAACATGTTGTCATGTTGTACCTATACACACTGGAAATACTCAATGCCTGTGAATTCTGCTGCTGTAGTGAAGAGAAAAGAAGCGCTCACAGCAATTAATCAATAGCTGTAGTACGTCTCTGCTGATGGCAAGGACTTTGTTTAACAAGTAGCATCCTTAGAAGTAAAGCGCTTTTTCCTTTTAAAGTGTCTGTGGATTTTTACCTAACCTGGATAACGTGTGATGTCTCCTAGACTTCCTACGACAGGTAAAATTATGTTGTATTTGACTATGTTAAAAACTATGCCGCGAATTAAGCAGAACCTCGTCACATTATTCTGTTACCTAAACCAGAACTTACTTCTTGAACTTTTTGAAACGGGTCGCGTTTTTTTCTCTTGAGCTTTCGGCTTTGGGCAGCGGGCGAGGGCAAGCAGTTGCGTGCTCTGTACCTGACGGGGATTTATGGCGTTTGTACCTTTCGCGTCTCCTCCCGCCGACCCCCTGGCGAAACCCCGCTGCCGTCAGCGGCCATAAAGTTTTCGCCCACGCCTTTGCTGAGGGTTATGGTGCTAGCCTGCGGTCTGCCACGCGTCCCACCTCTCGCGCACCCCACCCGGGGGGCTGACTTGGTCCAAGTGGCTTGCGCCTCGTCTGGGGCCGGGGCCGGGCCCCGCTTGCGCCAGCGGCTGCCGGGGGGCAGCGGGGAGCCCCGCGTGCCGCAGCCTCCGCTCGAGAGACGCCGCTTGTCACCTCCGCACCGAGCCCAGCCTTTGCCAGCCTGAGAAGCCAGGAGTCTCTAGAAGTTGTTCCTGAGCCCACATGTCCTTGTGACAGCGTGAAGTTCTGCGCGCAGTAGTTGTTGGGAGAGAGCAAATTTAGGCAAGGTCTTGGAAGAATTTTGGTGAGCGCTGCTTGCAGGGGCCATGGTACTTGAAAAGAATGTAAGGAGTGAATGGAAATTGTGAGGTGTGCAGTGGTAGTTCGGAGAAGCTGTGTCGTCTTTTAGGATAGGTGCAAAATTTATTTCTTTCCTTTTTAAACAGAAAAAGAAGGAAAAGAGAAAGACACTAGTTGAATTCTGGTTGCTGGAACGATCAGATGTTAACACAAAGTTCAGGTGTATTAGAGGTGCTGCCCATGGTATTGGGGGGGGGGGGTATGTTTGTTTTGTTTTGAAAGAAATTTACAGACATTTTCCTACCTTCTATTTTTGATCTGGCCTGTCACTCCTCTTCAACTTGTCCTTTTGTCACCTTGTTTAAGGAAAAAAAATAAATTTCAACATGATGATGATATTTTTGACTTGTAGAACTCTGACAGTTGAAGTGAACATGAGAAAAAGCGGGAGGCTCATTTTGAAAGTTTGAAATGGCTTTGACCTTGTTTTCCTTAAAAGTATTGTGGGATTAATCAGGTAACATTTCTCAGATTTCAAATTGTAATTATGTGCTATTTTAAAACTGTTTAGTATTCCAGATTTCCTTTTTATACCTCTTTTTGTTTTATTTTGAAAGGCCAAGTATGAAAATTCATATTGGCAACTGCTCTTTGAGATCTATAATTTCATTTTACTTTGTTTTACTGTGTAGTTCTGCTTTTGTCTTTTCTCAAGTTCATATAGACTGTTTTCATTGTGTTTTGGTTTATTCCTAGGATGTGGGTGTCTGCACACTATTTGATCTAAATGTATCATAAAATGTTACCTGAGTGCTAATTTTTCTGTGTGGTTGTATTGTAGTCTTGTTATTACATATTTGTGTCTGTCTTACTAATCTTAACCTATTTCTATTACTTTTGGGGGCAAAAATATAAGCAGAATGAATAGAAATTTAATTTTCTTGTCTGAATAATCAGAGTTCTTTTTAGTGGTGAGGAACTCCATGTGTGTGTGTGGGTATGTGCTATTCTTGCATAGTTAAGACCATTGTCTACATGTAATGTTCTTCATGAACCATTGTAGCTCTGGAGAAAAAAGGCCTAGGAATGTAGTTTATGTAAAGAGAAACCCACAGAGTTTGTCATCCTCTTGGTTTCTTTGGTGCTGAGCTTGATTTTTTTTTAAGAATGTGGTAGTGAAAAAATGCCCCATGTTTCATTCATTCCCCTCCCAGGCTGGGCATGGGCAAATATAATGTATCTGACAGGGAGCTGGAGTTACTTGCCATTGCCAGTTCAACAGATAGCATAAAACCACGAGTAAGGAAAATGTTAGTGGTTCCAAACACTTTTTAGTTTTGTTATTCCTTTTTTACCATAGTTACATGAAAAGATTACACCAAACTTTTTTTTTTGCCAATAAAACAGCGAGCCTAAGAATATCTGGAGTATGCATACCCATTTGTATAGACGTGTTCATGTTTGTTCTCTGTGGTTTGGTATGTCTGTTTACTGGGTTGCATTAAGTTGTGTTATCTTCAGTTCGCTGGGACTCCTAAAGAGACTGTGCTTTAATAGTGTGATGCAGCTAAAAGGCATCACAGTCTCAAAGACCAAAGTGCATCTCTGCATACAGTTTTAATAATATTTGAAGTATTCCTTGTTTCAAGAGAGAGAATGTTTAATGAAGGGCATGAAGCATATGGTGTCCTCTCCCCTTTTGGGGTGGCCCACCTGAGCTAGGGCTGAGGCACTTCAGCAGAGCTTTGTGCCAGGAGGGAGTATGGGCTTGCTGTAGTGCTGTCCAGGCTGTATTTGACTGTAGAGAAGTCTTCTGTTTTCAGAGAAATTCCCTTAGTGGCCTCATTACATTCACTTTGTAAAAGAAGACTGAAAACATTTTCTCCAAAGCTTTAGTCAAGTTTCTATTCATAGGGTTTTCTCCCTAAATTTCGATGCTGTGGCCTCACTGGGGCAGAGGCTTTTCTGGATAGAAATGAGATGTGTGGGAAGGTGATGGTTGGTAAGGGTGGAGGGAAGGATGTTCTTACCCGTTTGGCATGTCTATTAACAAACTGGGTCATTTTGTTGTCTTGTATTTACATGACTTGTTCCTGTGCTGGTGTGAAATGTGAATCACCAAAATATGATGATTATTTAAAAAAAAAAAAAAATAGGCTAAATGAAACAAGACTGAAATAGAAACGAAAGGCTAAATGACATCAAATGAAAACAGAACATACAACATTATTCTTTTGGTACCATTTCCTTCTGCAATTGCTGAGTAAAGCCAGATAGGTTTCTTTTCCATGTCTGTTAAAAATATCCAGGTTTTTGAGTTTGAAAATCACAGAGATGTAGAAAATGCATCCCTCTCTTCAAGTTCAGCCTTTGGTTTGTCTTTTGCTCATGAGTTATGGAAATATAAGCAGATATTTGCGGTCAGAGTGTTGTAAAGAAGGCTATTGATTCTCGTTTTTGTCGAAACCGTGTTAACATCAAGTTGATTCTGGTTTTGCAACTGAGATTAGAATTTGGCAGAATTTCTTAGTGGAAGGCTCTCATCCTCTGCTTATGTTTTGTAAGTTCTGCTCAGTTTTGCTGTTCTTGCCTAAACTCCGAAATTAATTGTGTGACTCAGGAAACTGTATTAGGCTGTGGTGTGTGCATGAAATACCATACAAAATATGGGAAAAATACTGTGCCACTCTCAAGTATGCCATTCATCTCTTTTATAGGTAATCTGCATGTGTATTAGTGTCATTGATTTAGTGTGTTTTTGTAGAGTGCAAGCATCCTGAATCAGGACCCCATTATGCTCGTCACTGTACAAACACAAAAAAGAAGGTTTCTTTCCATTCCACAGAGCAGCCTTTGTGCTTAGAGCTTAGAGTAATATCAATGTGTCTTTGTATGGGGAAAATTCAGAAATGGAGAGTAGGTAAGAGATCCCTAGCATGGTTCATGAATGAGATTTCAGTCCTGAAGCCATGCTTTAGAATTTATAAATTGAGCAATACATGTGCATGTGTATTCTCTCTCCATATATTTTCTACACGTATGTATGTAGAAGTTGCTTTACTGTTAGAAAAGCTGATAATATTAATAATAGATTCATACTTCCTATGAAGTCTTTTGATTAGAAATACAGAGCATTTGGAAAGCATTTATATACAGATCATGAAGATTTCTCTGCTCTCTAGATTGAGAAGCGAGGCTAGCCTCAACCTATAGATGACAAAACGGAGGGATGGTGTCACAAAATCATTTGCATGGGTAGGTATAAAAAGTAGAGATACTGACTGCTAGTCCTGTTTTTTTATCCTCAGGACCGTCTTCCTTTTCCTTCTTGAGATCCTAAGAGCTGCAAATTACAGACTTCAGTCTGGCCAGTGATAATTTCTAAAGGTCTCATTCTAGCAAGATGAACCATAACATTCAAATGACTTAAATATGTAAAATAGGGACTTTGAAATATAATCAATAATGTAAAGAAAATAAATATTTACAGATCCTGGTGCTTCAGTTAGGGCTGGGAGGGAATACTGTCTGTAGCCCCTCCAGTTATCTGAGCGTGCTCCTAAACTAACTCCCTACCTGGAGGCAAGTTTGGAGAACTGGAGTTAGGTAGCAGCACCCACCGTGTTGAAGCAGTAGATCGAGAGACAGTGTGTGCTACTAACGGTCAGGTAAAGATTTCATCCTGGAGAACAATTAACGTCTTCAGCCGTATGTACAAGAGCTGTCATATGTTTTATAACCTAAGGACCAGGCACTAAGGGAGTCCAGGAAAAAATTCTTCACATGGAGAGTATTAATGTGAGGAACAGACTCTACTGAAAGCAGCAATGTAGGCAGCCACAGTGTGCAAACCAGCTAGCATAGAAGCACAAACAACGTTGCAAAACACAAAATGCATTGTGATTCTTACCTGCATATTGACATCTGTTTTTTAAATGTGACAGAGATACAAAATGAAGGAAATGATACAGGTTTATTAAAAGGGAGGAATTATTTTCTTGTTCATGTTAAAAGTTCTTCTAATCTGTTTCAGTATTTTTTTTTTCTCATTTCCAACTGTATGCTCGTTAAGAGTAGAGCTGTATTGCTGGAGTCTGCAGGTAGATTTAGATTTAGTCTGTGTGTTGCATCTCTTGCTACACACCGTTGAGAAAACGGGTATAAACGAAGGAGGCCTGGGTGGATTTGATCTCTGTAGCCGATGAATATTGTGACTGAGCTATTAAGTTATTTTCTTTGATAATCTTTTTAAGAGGGACACTACTTTCAAGATAATGGATTATAATCAGGCATGTTCCCTCGTGTTTCAGTAGTAGTTATTCAGCAGTGTGTTCACAAAGACCTATTTTGTGATAGGGCCAGTCAAGGCATCCTTTAAAAAAGTGCCTATTCATTCTGAGTATTTGGACTCAGTGGCACTGAAGTTCAGTGTCAGGTCCCAAAAATGTAGGCCTAATTAATTAATGTTCTGCTCAACTCTGTGAAGAAGGCTGATGTTTTTCACCCCAGTAAACCAGGATGGCATGAAATGGTGACTTGCGAGGAGATCACTGAAGAGAAGCCTGACTTTCCTTAATCTGCAGCAAACTTCCATCAGTTGCAATGCTGCCAGAATTTTTAAAGCATCAGGATACATTTCTGCAGGCTTCTGCAAATGTGTAGATTTCGGAAGTTCTGTGTCAGAGTGCTTAAAAAACACGTTATCTGTTCCTCCTGAACAACATGTATCCCTGGCAGATTAGAATGATGAGAATGGAAGTGATGAAAATGCACCTGAATTCTGCCAGGGTTAATATCTGGGCCTTAGTGGACTTGGCACTGTACACAAAATCAATCTTTGTTTTGAAACTGTGTGTTTCCTAAGGTAGTAATTCCAAGTTGTGGCCACCAAGGTCTTAAGCAAGACTGCTGCACAAAAATGCATTCTTCCAAATATGCATTTGTTTGATAACCTCAGTTGTCTAAAGTGTGACCTCTGTTAATTTGTCACCAGGCAAATTATTGTCACCAGTTCCCAGATTCCATGAGAACCCCAGGCAGACAGCAGAACCCCATGCTGGTAAGCATTTCTGGTTTTGCTGTTTGTGGCAATAAACAACCTACTTACAAATGAGTTGACTGAGGTACCTGCAACTGAGGTGACTCGCCATGGGTTGTCCAGTGTAACAGCAGCAGATTCATCAGTGGATTCTTGGAGGGCTCACTGCCCTCATCGGGAGCTGATTACTCCAGAGCAGCGTAGCCTATCTTATATTTTCATATTAAATAAACTAAGTGGTTATCAGATAAGAAAGACAGAGCCTTATTGTTAAAATGACTTATAGAATTTCCTTCTTGTTGTTTATTAGAAAGATTAAAACAAGATGATGCAGTTGCTGCTGTTATAGTTGAGTAGACTGATATGGAAGCTTGTGTTTTTAAAAGCAGCTCTAAAACATTAGAGAGTAATAGAAGCTAGATCATTATTTTTAAAAAAAGATAAATAAAATAGCTTTTTACATACATGTGCAGTCTATTGAAAGGCCATCCAAAGCGCTGATAACAATTTAAGAAGATGATCTTTTGCCTTAATTATACATCTGGGAGATATTAGCTGAACATTTTGTGGAGAACTGTGAATACCTTAGTTGCCAGTTGTCTAAAACGCTGCTAATGATTGCTTCAGTGCCAGTGTTTTGATGGCTAGAACCTAGGCCTGAATATGAATACAAAGAACTCAATCTAAAAAAAACGCGTGTGCGCACACTTTTTATA
The DNA here is from genome assembly GCF_018691265.1 of Tyto alba. NCBI lineage: Eukaryota > Metazoa > Chordata > Aves > Strigiformes > Tytonidae > Tyto > Tyto alba. Next base: position 11,426,506 of record NW_024881295.1, on the reverse strand, counting down.
CAAAACAGATTTCAACCATCTGCTTGGCACTTAGCTTTGCAACTATAGGCTCTGATATGAAAGGGAGCACTGTCCAGGTTATGAATGGTATCACTTTTATTGGTACCTTAGAAAAATGGTAGTGTTTTTAGAAAGCTTGTCTATCCTATGGTTTTCTTCAGTGGAATAATGAAAACAACTGCCTTAGCCAAAATTTTGTGCCTTCTGTTGTTCTTCCAACGGCAGCATCTCCTTACCCTTGCAAAAGGGGTTTTGTAGTGAAGAAAAGTTTCTGTTCTGCACCTCAGCATTTCCAAGTGTATCAGAGGAGTTTCGACGAGTGGCCCTTAGAACTGACACCGCAGATGGTTTATGACACAAAGCACTGTTTGCTTAGGAATACGCTGTATAGCAGAGTCTGTTGCCCAAGCACTGCAGAGCGTGTCAAATCAGCATGGAAGTTAATGGACCAAAAGCCCTTCTGAATTTAACACTTTCCCATTTGATTTGAATTTACAGCTTTAAATCAGGACCACAGTTTTCCTTTAGTGGTGCAGTGGTGGAAAGTAAAGTTGATAGCATAAATTACAAGCATATAATACAATAATTTTGACCCAATTCATCTGTTTAAAGGTTTAGAATTAATGAGACTGACTAAAATCTTTGGTAAAAGCCTATTCATGGAATACATAAAAAAAATTGAAAGTTAGGAGAAGATTTAAGTAGGTATTAATTTGATACTCTGGCCAGTCCATGTTTTACTCTTAATAGGTTAAGCAGAAAAAATTGCACCGTACAAAAAATTAAAAATCTTTGGAGCTTTCACTCTTTGTCAGAAAGTTAGGTATTATTTCTTTGCCTTTGCTAGGTTTATCCTTAAAATATGCAGGACAAAATATGTTTCTTATTTGCTTTTCTTCTTTGAAAGGGTTTGATAGTATTTTCCCTTAGGTGCACGTTTGGAAAAAGATGATGAAAATGCAACCTCCTGCATGTAACAAAGCCTCTGTGTTTGGCCATCCATTTAGTGCCGTGTCACATTAGTACTGCATTGTTAACACCTTTGGACAGGGCTAAAGGTTCCTTGCTGCTGTGTCTAGAGAGCTGCTTATGTCAGATCATAATGTTGCTGGATGCTTTTCTCAATAAATGTACCTTTCATTTAAGAGTAGAACTGGAATGTTTGCTTCTGAGATATCAGAAGGGTGAATAAAAGAACTAATTGTTATTTACGCTCTCGTTTTATGAAGATTTCCTTTTCTCTATGTCGTGTAGTCTCGAGAAAATACTGCTTTTAACTATTGCATTTTATTTGTCTGAGTCGGTCTTTTTGTGGAGAACATCCGAGATTATGAAAGAAAGATAAAGTTGGATCTCTATGGATAAAATGATAATACAACTGGAAACTTAAAATCTTCTGCATAGTTTTAGATGAATCATAATATAGAGACGGCAAAAATACGACTTTTTTAAAAAATACGGGTGAAATAGTCCTTAACAGTATTAAGGTTATAGCCCTAACAAGCTAACAGAATTGCAGTCCTCTATTTCCCCTCCTGTCTCTTCTTTCCTCTGCTCTTCTCCTTTTAACTTCTCCCCACAAGTAGTCGGGCATGCTCTCTACATTTTTATGGGGAGCCCTGTTATTCTCACAGCTAGAGATTAAAACAATAAACCTATTAATTTAAGAAACTGAGGCCCCTTAAGTGGTGATCCAGATGGAGAGCCAGTTCTCCAGCCACTGTGTCACCATGCCTTCTTATAGCAACTCTACTGAAGTTACTTAACCATCTTAGTAGTGAAGCAGTTCTTCATGTTGCATGCCATGAAATGCGTTTCTTCAGGTGTGGGAAATAGCAGCCTATCTGCTGTTCAGCATTAATGATTGCACAAGAATAAGCTCCTGTATTCATGGGTGAGTGAGAAGAAATTATGTAAGAAACGCTATGAGTGGATTCATAATGAAACCTTTACTATTCAGCCTTCGTGTTCTTGGAAATTTTAGAAGGGAAAGTCTCCTTGACCAATGTCAACAATTTGGTCATTTTCCTTGCTTCCCCTCCTCCTCCCTTTAGGTAATATAGTCATATTTATTGTCAGTTTATTTTCTGTAGATTCTCCACCGTGGCTGGAAGGGAGTTCTGGAGTGAGTACATGGCAAGGTAAATTTGAGATGGCAGTTGGTGGTGTGGGAGGGAGGGTTGGGAGAAGGAGGAGGCAGAGGGTATGAGAATGTAGCTACAGTTTTAAACAACCTGCCAATTGTCCCCTTTTTTATTAAAATGGCAGCTTTCAAGCCAGGTCCCTGAACTGTTTAATTTGATTACACTGTTAAGGCTGAGTTCCCTCATGCTGTTAATAAGGACTGAACAAATACCTTGCTTTCTCCCTTTGGTGTTTTTTTTTTTTTTTTGTTTTGTTTTGTTTTGTTTTGTTTTCTCCTTCTTTCTTTTCTTTCCACCACTAAAATTTTAGTTGTGTCTCTTTCTGTTGGTTTTAAACTGCTGCATTGTGTCAGCCTTCCCATTAAGTTCAGACATCCCATTTAGGAAAAGCTTGAGATGGAGAGAGGATGGTCCGCAGAGAAGGATGCACTTGGTAGGTCTAGTGTGATGCCTTCTTACGATTTTCAAGCAGTTCAATGTTACCATCAGGTTACTGTTGCATTTGCATTACGGCTGGGTATGGATGACCAGGTTCAAAGCTTGGACTTCAACTCTCTTCCTGGCCTGTCATTGTTATAATCCAAAATAAAATGAGGTCCACGATATGCAGGTGCCACATGGCTACAGCATATCAGCCTGCCAGTTTCTTTGACTGCTTAGCTCCAGTGTGTGAGGGAAAGTGAGGTCAGACACATGTCAGTGCAGGACTTTGGAAATCCTGTGAAGCATTGCTTGTGCCTTCCAGGAAGCCTTAGGTACAGATTTGAAAGTCTCCAGAATGAAGTTGGCTCCTGCATTTCAAAGACTATATAACATCTGTATTTTCAAAGATTCTGATGTTATATTTAACACTGAAAGCAGGAGGGAAGGATGAATGTGTGTGTAGGAAGAGTGCGTGATTTTCATAAAGAAATAAAAAATGGTGTGTGAAAGAATTACATGCAAGTCAGATAGTACAAAAAATTTGCATGTCCTTTTAGACTTTTGAGGCAATTAAATGTTTTTAATAGTTTGGCTCATGCATCTTCTCTGTTTGTAAATATACCATTTCCAGGGATGCTTGGGGAGAAAAACAGAACTTGCTTTTCTTTCTCCTTACTTTTATCTGTATGAAACATCAAAGTGAGTGCCTGGAATAAATTGATCTACGTTTTTAGAGCCATTTATCAGGTAGAGTTCAATAAAGCAATACACGTACGTTGTTATTGTGAACTGTTGTGCAGGTGACTTGTTTTTTCTTTGAGATGAAAATAACCCTGTTGAATAGGAGAGTATATGTAGCACCAAGGGTGGGTCTTATGTTGTGTTTTTTAATTTCTAAAAACACTTGAGGAGAGTAATAGGTAAAAGTTGCTTCTTGCCAGGCACCGTGCCTTGTGTCAGTCCGGTTTTCAGCAAATGTGTTTGATGCTCTTATTAGCAGTCTTAGAAAAGAGGACAAGAACTGAGTAAGTCCAAAGAGTACTGCTTGCCCTCACCTCCGAAGCTTTTATTACGGGCTCCTCTGCAGCTCTGGCTAGTAGGAACATCAAGGGAAGTTTGTTCTTCCTCTGTCTTTGCAATATTGTTGTGTGAATAAACAGAGGCTATGCTTGTCATTTGGTCTCCTTGCACATTCATGTATGATCATAAGGCTCAGCCCACCTCCTGCTGAAAACAATTGTAAGACTCTCATTGACTTAACTCGGGTGTTGGATTGGACCCATTAAATAGCAAGAAAATAAAGTGGAAGCGTTGTTAATGATTCCTATTGATGCTTTTCCTGGCACAAAGCACTGGAGATAATTGTTTTTAGATGAAATACAGTTGCAACTAAGTATTTCATTTATTAGCTTTTTAAAGGAGGAATAACCAAACTGGACATATGGGGTGTTTGAAGTGTGATTGTGTGAGACTAAGATAATTTCAGGAGAATAGCTTAAGTCGCAGGATATGTGTGATGCCCTTTGTATACAAGATGTGGGATTGTGGAATTTATTTTGCATGCGCTGGTTTTCACTGAGAAAGAATCGAGAATGCAAATATATAGTCGTATTTAGAATATATAAGGAGTGCAGCCTCGCTGGTGTAGACTTCAGGACCCATTAATCAGCCCTGATAGTGATGTGATCTCTGAAAATGCTTCGGTTAAGTAGGCTTAATCCTTATTAACAGTAAGTTGCTTGAAACCATTTTGAGTAAAGTCTGAGAAGGAATATGGTAGATTGAATGCATAAAGAAAAGCCAGACCTGTTAGGCTCTGAGTGGCTTTGACTCCCTTGAGTAGCAAGTCCCTCCTGTAGGACTTGGACTTGCTACAAGATCAGGACACTAACAAAAGAACTTTGACCTTATTTTCATACTTATCCGCTGCACTTGACAATGCCATTTCCACATTAAAATGGCATACTGCCCGTGTTTTTGGTATAACTTAAGTGTTGCCCCTGCCCTCCGCATGATTTGGTTAAAACATTTGGTATAGACACATACTAAACAGTCCTTTTTTCTTAAGCCTTATTCTGGAGTGTTCAGGTTAAATAACGTATGTAATTTGTCCATGTTTTGGAATGTTTCCTGTTGACTGCAGTGTGATTTAGCTGTGGATGACTGTGATCCAGAGCCTTTTAAGAACAAGGAGGTAGAAGAGGGCACTGCCTGTTTCACTGCTTTCTTCTAATTTATCAAGAGGGTGGAGGGAAGGAATGAAGTGGCAGAGCTTTTGTTGCTACTGTTTTTTGGGAAATGTGTTCAAAGAACTATTTTGGAAGATGATGGTGAAGTTGTTCCTACTATTTGCACTGCATTGCCAAAACATTGTGCTCTTGTATGAGGTAATACCTGTGGTTTGTGGCGACATTATGAAAACATTGGTTTGTTATGATGATTGCAGAAAAAAATCCCAGATACATGGTAACGTATTTGTAATATTTTACTGAAGCGAAACACGGAAAATACAGCATAGCTTGGAGTCCCCTTGGACTGATTTCATGTTTCAGGAATGAAGAAGCAATTGTGCAAAACTTAAATGGGTGTACATGACATTAGTTAAATAATAGATTTTGGCTGATTTTTAGTATAGTTTAGTTCTTGGTTTATTTTTAGTATCACTATTATTTGTTCCATTTGGTTGGTAGTAGGATGTATTTTACATTGCTAATAATCCAAATTACAATATATATTTTCATTATGTGAAATAGAGTCAGTGTTAACTAGAAGATAACATTTCTGCTGGATGCTGTTGTAGCATGAGTGAGACATAAGTAATACCTTACTGGTTATATAGTAAAGTCACTGAAAGCTGTGTAAGTATCTAGATGGGCAAGAAGACCACAGACTCTTCCCTTTCAATGTCTAATCTTGAGGTAAAGCACTCAGCATGATAAACAGAAAGCGATACATACTGTCCCTTTATACACTTCAGCTGGACAGGCTGAGCTTCTGAGTTTCCTAGCTATGCTGACTGAGAGGCTTGAAATTAGTTTTTGAACTTTTGATTGCCCCTTTGTTTATGCAACCTATTTTTTTTTTTTTTTTTTTAAATTCCTTTTTAATTAATGGGCATTACTAAGTCTGAAAGCTTGGATTCTGGCTTTTTCTTGTTGTTGTTGTTGTTTTTGTTTGTTTGTTAAGGGCATAGAATTAAAGCAACACAATATGGCCACAATGCTCCAAAGCTCTAGGTGTATAAAACTGCTTGTTAACCTATTTTGACAGTTCTGTATGCTTGATAGGTATGTGGGTCCTTCCGTTCAAACTCTGCTTCATCTGCATTTGGTGTCTTCCATCGTATTCAGATAATCAAGCCAGAACCCCTGCATGTTTATTAGGAGTCAGTTGCAAGAGAGCCCTGGTGGTAAATGTTATCAGACTGTATGAAAAACAAGCCCCCAAAGAGGTGTATTAGAACAGTGTGTCACTATACCAGCAAACCAGCGCTGTTGTTTGCTTCATCCTCTTTTTTCCTGTGACTGTTTTCATCTTTTTATCGTACATTGCAAAATACTACTTTAACGTATTTATCTTTTAGAAAGCTGAAACTTCTGCAATATTTTTTTAATGCCTGTTGTTATGACATGTCTCTTGTAAAGCAGAGCAGGATCTACAGCAGATATGTAATGAATGACCACAGTCAATTACTATGATGAACAATTGATTTCTGGGTTTTGAAAGTATACCCTTAATAATTATTTATTTGGCTGAGCTATCCTATTCTTCTTTATATGAGTTATGTAGAGAGAGATAGAGGCATGATACATGTTATTACTCATATAGCTGTGTCAATAATGATATAAGCTACATAGATGTGACAAATGGACTAGAATAAATAATGGCAAAGAACTGAACTAAAATATTTTGCTTTAGGGAAATACTGGCTTTTTTTTGGTGTTAAAAAAGCAAGACTAGAAAAAAAAAAAACATAATCTCAGAGCAATTATATAAAAAAAATCACTAAAGATGTTTAAGTCAAGTCAGTGAGGTACTTTTCCTGGGTGTCTCTTTTTCTGCTTTATATGGTGATTCATCCAAATATGCAGCATTACATTTATTCTGTGCAAGAAGAAGCTATTTAGGGTCATATTCTGTTTGTACAGGGATGTTTTTTTATAATTCAAGAGGTAGTACCAGGCTAACAAGAGGAAGAGTTTTACTCACAAGGTATAGGTTTATAGAAAATCACCACAGATTAATTAAAAAATAGATAATAATAATTTATGATTCTGGTATTGTAAAGCTCCAAATGGAGCGCCCAGAGTTTCTGTTGGAATCAGTGGCAGCTGGAAATGCTGAGAACTTTGCAGGGTTAGGCATCTTCCTCACACACTTCAGAAGGTGCTAAAGTCAAAAGGAGCTTTTAACTCTTTGAAGTGATACAGGCTCACTATGAAACACTTGTCTGCAGAACATCCGCGGTCTTGTGGTGGGGTGAAAAAGGGAATGGGAGAAGGAATGGTAAGGGAGGAAAAACTACTTACACAAGTAAATTTGGATGAGAGATACGTCTTGCTGCCTTCTGTCTTACTTTTTTCATTGTAAATGGATGGTGGCATGATATTGGGCACTTGGTTCTTGTTCTTGGATTTTTTTTTTTTTTTTTTTTTTAAGTAGTTGTGGTGGGTCATTTGGAATTGCTTCATCTTGTCCTGTAACCAGGGTGAACAGGAGGGTTTGGTTGGCAATTTGTAGGTTGGAGAGGGTGCAGCTGGAAATGTACAGGAGTGGCAAAAAGAAAATTAAAAAGGGAAACAAAGGTTGGTTTATTCTTTTTCTAAGGTGTATGGCTATATGGGTTTTGGGATTCATCATCCTGTGGAAAAAAGTGAGCGACGGACCAAGGGAAGTTATCCTGTTTATTTGACTAGGCCTGTCCTTGACTCAGTATGCTATAATCATCTTTATGCTGGTTGTCTTTCAAAGTATAATTATCCTGGAAGTGAATCTGGGTGGTGGGTGGTATGGAGAAGTATTTCTTCAGAAAAAAAATAAATAAGAAAGAAATGGTCTGCTGAAGAAATAAGTCTTGTGTAGCTTTCCAGTTTTTTGGTTTGGACAGTGTCTATGTAACTCCAGAAGCCAAAGATGTCCTGAGTCAAGTCCAGAGAGAGTTTACTAGAAACAGTCTAATTGCAACATGCCCCAATTTATTACAATGATGATAACACTTTGTACTTCTATCGCACCCTCTGTGCTAAGATCTCAAGGTGCTTTACAAATATTAAGGGATTAACTTGCACAATGCTGCTGACAAATAGGTATTATTACTGTCCCCTTTTACATGCCTGGGGAATTGATGTACCGAGGAGTACAACAGCTCAGTTGTGCAACACTTTTGCCTGGAGAGCAGAATTACTGCAGCCAGAGGTTTGAATATAGCAAGAAGAAAACGTAGTACCTGCATCCTCCTGAGTGTTTGCAGCTCTCCACTTAGCCACATTCAGATTTGTTTTGGTAGACAAACTTGCAACCTTAGAGGGACAGGAGGCAAAGTTGTAATTAATTCCTCCTTAATTGGCATAGCAGTAAGTAATTCTGCTTAATCCATTTCTTGCTGTGGGGATGAAGTAAGGCTAAACATTTGAATTGTGGAGAGGACAAGGGGAAGAGGGGGAGTAGGCAGTGAAAAATGGACAGAGGCAGATATTTCTTACACTCTTGTAGGCACACATTAAGAAATACCTACATAAATAAGACAACTTTCTTATTTTTTCCCTCAGATTGCCTCTTGACTTAATTAGGTGAAATGCAAAGAAATAGATGATTCAGTTTGGAAAAATTCACTAAATTTTCCCTACCCCTTCTTGTCTTTCATTCAGTCCGTAAGAGTCTCTGGAGTGTGAAATGTGAAGACACCAAATTGGAATTAATTTTGCTTTTTCATTTAACAGATTGTGTTACATTAACACCACACTATTGCCAAGCAGCAAACCTTTCCTTTCCTCAGATGTTAGCTACTAATACAGGCTAAAGACTGCTGAAAGAATGGTTATACTGAAATGCTTTATTTAAGTTTATCCTCCCTTGTGGTTTGAGCAGGCCCTGATTCTGCTAAGATGTATTCACATGAGCAGTCTCACTGAGTTCGCTTTTATTGCTTCCTGGCAAGTAAGCTGGATTCTATTTCATATAACATCGCCCAAGTTAGAATTTCAAAGCTCACTCAATCCTCAGAGAGACCTTTGCAAGACTCTCTTCTCTATCTACACAGGCACTAAACATACTGAGGACACAATTGAATTAATCAGGACTACTCATGTACAGAAAATCAACCAAGATTCTATTTAAGAGATGATAACTTCAATATCATGTTGTTCATTACCAGCCAAGGAATTGTTACTGCTTATGTAACTGGATTAATAAATTGCGTACTGATTATATGTCTTGCTTCTAATATTAAGTGTGCATTGAGAGTCTTAGTGTAGTTCTACTGAAAAGAACTACCTATAGGTGACATCACAGGATTTATTTTCTCTGCCTAAATTGTGTTTTGTTTGCACTTTTGAATGTGTTTTTTAATTTTCAGTCCTACAAGTTTAGCCCAGAATCTGACAGTCAGGCTGAGTTCTGTCATGCTTTTGGATGGTAACCAATGTTCTAATTCTGCAGGTTAAATTCTTCTGAAGATACCTGCCTTCCTGCAAAATGTTTATTTTGTGCCTCTCACGATCAGGATAGATTCTGGAAGGAAGTTATGCAGATCCTAGAGGAGGTTAAATCTCATTCTGCAATTAGTACATTATTTTATGGTATGTGACTAGAATGAAATGCTGTTCAGTGGCTGCTGGAGTAATTGGTTTTGCAGGACTTAAGAAAGTAGAAGTAGTAGTAAAGAGGCTTCAAATTATAAAATGAAGCAAAAAAAAAAAAAAAAAAGTACATGACTCTCCATGCACTGAACACTCAGGTCTGTTGAGTGAGAAGATTACCCCTGTCTAGAACAGAATCGCACCTTAATAGTTTGGATCTTCGCCCCCCCCCCCCCTTTTTTTTTTTTTTTTTCCTCTCCGAAGATAGCGGTAGTTAAAGCTCAAGCTCCTGCAAGAGCAGTGGTCCATTCATTGGCACCATGTCACTGGAGAAAATACAAGTCTATTCCCTTTGCTTTTAGCAGAATTGTATCTTGTCTCTCTGTAAGACAATATTCCCTTTCAGGCTTCCCGCCCTTTGAACTAGAGTTTTCATATACATTATTTAAAAGGTCCTGTGCTACAATTGTAAGCCTAAATTATATGAATTTGAAAGAACTTGAGCAAAACTGTCTTTGAGGGATGTTTCTTCTTTCAGCTGTGTTACTGTTGCCGTTTTCCATCTTTACGACTGTAATCCTGTTGTATTTGGAATTATCAGGACCCAGTGTGGAGTCACTGCTGGCTGGACCTGGGTCATGAGCAGTCAGTCCTCTTTAATGTGGACAAAACTCTTTTACTTAATGTGTGCGTATGTTAAAGATGACATGGTTGCACATGTGGAGAATTTTCCTGCATTTCATCTACTACAAAAGCAGAGAAATATATTACAGTGCTGCTGGGACTGCCATTCTCAAATGTGACAGGCTTCAGCTGCTGCTGTGTTATACCTACAACCCATGGTAGTGGGCCCTTCACCTGTTTGGTTTTGTTTTCCTGTAGACAATTTTTAAAGAAAAATATAATCATGTGCTTAGTTATCATATAGCTTTTTCCAAGGATACTACATTTCTAAAACTTTTCATTACCTGTCTATGTCTTCCCTCTAATGTTAGTTCTCTGCTTCCTTAAGCTATGGTGTGCATGACAGTATACGATTAAATAGTTACCAAATTGGCAGTTTATTGCTGTCATGGTTGTATTTCCTGGTTGGCATTATGTTTCTAAAATATGATTTGTCAGGTATGTGTGATCCCACTAAAGATGCAAGGCACATGACATCCAGGGCTGCTCCAGTAAAGTTAACTGGTGACTATCCATTAAGTTCAATAGAGTTAAATTGGGAATTGTGTGAATGTCAGATGTCATACATTGGTCATAGTATTGCCCAAAGTTCTAAGAATGGTGTGTAGTGTATCATGCCCAGTAATTCTAGAAAACATTGGTCAAAATTTTGTATCAAGGCTCAACTGCGTTTTGATAAGTAGTCTCTTGTACAAAAAGGTCCCCCTCTGTTTCTGTGTGACATGGACCTGAGGGTAGCTAACACTAATCTGCCTTACTTGCAGCTCTCTCTTCCCAAGTTCTTTTTCACAAATGAAGCAAAGAAAGATCTTTCAAGGTTTTTACTGTTAGATTTTAAGCATTCCCTTCTAGTAGAAGAAAATCAGAAAACTGCAAAAGGGAAAATGAAGTTTCTGTACATCAACTCGAGTTTGGCAGTACAAAATGTCATGTGCTTTGTTAAGCACAGTTGAATAGGTCTAAATTAATTGTAACTGCTACTATATGTGAGAAGGTATAGAATGTAAAATATAACCTTAATAATGAATGCCTTCCTGTTGTCAGACAACTAATTTTTAAACTGCCTGGAAAATGGAGTTGCTGGACAGGATTCACTTAGCGAGGCTGCTGCCTGCCATCTAACTTTGCTGGTTTTAATAATAGCTGATTACACAGGTGGAAATAACAACAATGGTAAATTTTCTGAGAAATGCATTATTTTCACAGTGCTGCTGATGGAAGAAATGCTTAGTAGCAGCTGATAATTAATGATCAATTTGGAGATTATCACAAACAATTTACAAAGGTTGACTTTTCCTTTAGAAGTCCCTTTGGATAAACTGGATGGTAAATTACCTGCGTAAGGCTTTTACTTTACTTGTGCTAATAAGATGAAAATGAATGTGTTTGAAGAGCTCTGAACTGAACTTTTCAGACTGTCTGATAATCCATACAACTCTTCTTTAAACATCTTAAGTGAGTGAGCAAATAGAGACTATAATAAAATTGAAAACCATCGTATGGGCGCATGTTACCACCCGGCCTAAGTAATGGGGCATGACAAATAAGAGGCACTGCTGTAGAGTTCGTATTTTCATTTTATGGCATACATTAAATATTTGATCATCAGCCAGCAGATAGAAACAATTGGGCTAAGAGTAGCATTTGCAAATAGAATGGTAAGATTTAGACTGTCATAGTCTGAGCACGGATGGAGAACCTCTGTATCTTAATCCATGCTTCAGTGCTGTCTCTTTACGTTGTGGTGTGCCGACCACTTAAAATCCTCTTCTGTGTTTTCCCAGTCTGCAAAAAAGAGTTAGTAATCCGTATTTACTTCAGAGGGGATAATAATCCTTATTTACTTCACAGAGGGATATGTGAAGAGTAATTAGTATTTGTAAGTGCTTTTAAGGATGAAAAGAGTAGTGCAAGCATAGAAAGCTCTCTAGTAAATTGTATGAAGGAAAGAAGTAGGATGAGGTGTGTGTAGTTGTTTAGAGACATAGATGGGCTCCTAGTCAGATTTTCAGAAGTGTATAAGTATCTTAATATTGAAAGCATATTTGAATGGAAACATATTTGTCTCTTACAACAGGACAAACTCCATGTTTTTGGCACTTTAATATCTTTATATATCTGGCTTGTGCTTTGTATCTGACATACGGTGTGGGGGGGAAGTAGAGGGAAAGGGGAATAGGGGTGTAAAGACCTGGTAGCAGCTACACTTTCTGATCTTCCCCCTCCAAAGCAAGGATGGAGGTGGGGGGTGAGAAGAGACTAGGAGAGAAGGGAAAAAACCTTTGTGCATCTGATGAGCACTTTTACAAGGGGGGTTTGCAGATTCTTAAAAATGCCAGCCAGGAATCCCAGTGTGCAGCTGTATGCTCGGTCCATGTTGTGAGTAGATTAGCAGAACCAGAAGTATGCTATTGGTTAAAAGTTTTCCCCTAGCATTAGTTTTATATTTTTGAGACTGTTTTATGGTTGACACTTTTAAAGCTTAAAACCTAGTATGCTTGTGTGAGCCACTTAAAAGAGAGAAGAACTAAACAGAAAGATCTTTGCTTTGTTTGTGACTTAAGGGCTGGGTGACTGGATGCAAGTTATAGTAATACAGAAAGTACCCTTTCTAGGGAGTTGTCTTTTTAGTATGCCCTCATAATTAGTTATTCAGGGCAGAGGTTGGAAAGGGGGCTGGTTTTAGCTTTCCATCATTATCTTGATAGTGCATTTGATGAATGCAGTATGCCTCATTTTCATTGTACTGAGGAATTATCATCAGGGCTACTGCATAATAGAAAGTTAAAAATCAGAGCTTGCGGCTTGCTGTCCAAATTTGCCCCAGTGTGCTCAGAGAGGGTGGGTTAGAGCTCGGACTTTCACTTGGATGCCAGTGCTGGGCAGTTCTGTGAGTAAACAACCACCAAACTGGCACCTGTAATGATTCATCTGTGAAATGGGTGTTGGCATTAGTATTTCGTGATGAAGGAATGTGAAGATCCTTCCAAATAGTTTTTCTGAGTAAAAAGTGCTCAGTAATTGTAAATTACCATGGCATTACCTGGCAAGGGGTGAGTTTCCTTCTTGTGTGAAGGACAGAGGAGGGGATCCAGTGAAACTGCACAGTGTAGTGAAATGGTTTCAGTGACATAGTCCTGCTAAATGCTGTTTTTTGGTTTAGGTTTTCTTGGTTGAGTTTGGGTTTTGGGTTTGTTTTTTTGCATTATCACTGCCCAGAAAAGAAAGATGAATAGATTTTTTTCATCAGTGTAGTTGATAGGTGAAAAAAAAAAAAAAATATTCTTAGGATCTGTTGGTAGGATTGTATGAAGAAAGCTAGTTTTGCAGTTTCAAAATACAGTAGCTGAATGGAGTACTTAATTTTTGCCCTTGTTTATCTGTCAGTATGCACAAAACTGTCAGGTAAATTAACAGTATAAGCAAGTAATACAAATGGTGATCACCAATAAAATGTTTTCTTAAAAAAAAATAAAACCAGAGCTTGCAGAGCTCTTTTTAAAGGCAGTTAAACCTTCTTATCTCTTATGTAGAAATAGAAAAACTGAGAGTCAGAAAGATTCAATAAATTCTTTGGGATCATGCAGGAAGTTGCCGTCTTTTGAATTCTTAATGTTGTATCCTGGTTTTGTAGCCCATACTGAGGTGGAGAGGGCATTCAGCAGTAAATTACCTGGTCATAGTTTCAGTGTTTATGCTTCTTTGGCAATTATCAACGCCAAATGATGTTACTGAACTCTAGAATTAAATTCCTCTGATGTATTTCAATCAGTCAACCAGTTCTCTATCCTAGGTGTCATTCAGTCAACTGTAGAGCTTGCCAGATGACTACTTACCCAAATCAAATGCTATTTCTTACCTTTTTGAAATTAAGAATGGGACAGTGGACCTTTCTTGTTTTCTTTTGTATCCAGTTCAGGCCAGTAACCTTGAAAACATAGCTTATCATTAGTCCGTGTTACAGAAGTGTTTCTCAATGTCTAATACAAATGTATCCATGATTTTTCTCAATGTCCTAGTTTAATATGACAATAATTATTCCTAATCAATTACTTTGGTTGCTGTAGATAGCCCATGGAGTGACTGGGCGTCCTCTTCTAATAGAGAAGTGTTCTTTCCAGTATCATTTAAAAGGCTTTCTGGGAGATCTACTTTCTTTTGCCCATGCACTATCTTTTTATAGGGATTCATGCTTGAACTGTTTTCAATGCTAAATTCATGTCGTTAGAAAAACAAAAAGAGGTCTATGTGTGGGGAGTGTAGAATATGAAAAGAAGTGGGAAATAAGGAAGTTTGATTGTTCGTTTTTGTTTAACAGAGAAGTTAATTTTCTAAGATGCTCAGCGCCTACACCTGAAGGAATCTGAAGGTACTCACTCCCTTCAGGGCCAGTGGTGTCCTTCAAATGCCTCGTTCTCCATGCAGTGGTCATTTTCCTCTTAATACTCATGACATACATTTTAGATCTGAACATCTGGATTCAAATTCACTTATAATATAATTAGGTGTATCCCCAGCAGGAAGAAGGTTTTTGATGGAAGAAGTCTTTTCAAGAAAGCAATTATACCACTTGTTATGGCAATAGCAGCCAGGTTTACTTTACTGTAATGTATATTTATTTTTTTCAGAAGACTATAGCTCTCATCTGAAGTTGGACCTCCATGGCAATACATGCCTTAGACTGCTAAATTGTTTTAATACATCTCAGTAAAAACAGTTCTTAGACAAGAACATTTTAATGGTGATTTTTTTTTTTTTTTAAAGTGTGTTTGAAGGCAGTGTGTGGACAGTGTGATGTAGGGGAAGAGCCAGATGTTTATTTTAAGATGTGTTTGAATGAATCTGCCTACATAAACTTGCCAGTGTTAAGAAAGAGGGGCTCTGCCCCTTTTAGATCACAAAGGCCTCTCAGTGGGGGATGGTTTTGGTAATGGAAAAAACAAAAAAGGTTCCAGTATGTGGTGGAGGAGGTAAAATAAACAAACAGCAATGGATGATTACTTCTCTCCATCAAGGCTTCTTTATCCTTGCAAGCTCAGTCAGTGGTCAGCATGTTAGACACCCCTCCCTGTTTTATCCATCCCTTAACTGTGTTCTTTGACAGCATTGGTTTATACAGCTGGGTCTTTGTGGAGCTGGATGGGAATCACTGTTGAACAACAGTCACGAAGGTAGACAAAATACCTACGGAAGGGTGAATGGAAGACATCCTCCAAGTTTCCCTGGAGGGAAAGATACTGGTTTCAGGGTTTTTTCTTCTCCTTTCCACCCTACCCCCCAACTCCCAAAGATCTTTAAAGAGGACATCCTTTTGCAACGGTGTTTCAGTGCCTGCCACTGAAGCCTTTCTGAAGTAAAATTTGAGACTCCTTATGGTCCCCAAGGTATGTTTTCTGTTTAGAATGTTTTCTCATTTTCATATTTGTGGATTTGTTTTTACTTCACATACCAATGTGCATTTGTTTATGCAAGGGTGTATGTGTGTTATATGACTAATAGATATATTTTTCTTAGCTAACAGCTCAAGCAGTATCTAGGGTTAATGTTTGCTAAACTGGGTAATTATCAGCTGTTTATGGTTGTTCTTTCTCTTGAAATTTGACGGGCATTTCTTGAATCAGATAAAGCAAAAAATCAGCTTTTAGACAGTGGTGTGCTGAAGTCAATCCAGTTACCTACATACACTGTTATAGCAGAGAGGAAGTGTGCTAATGTGTCCAAGCAACAGTTTTGAGAAGAACAGTTTTCAGTAGCTCTTTTAAACTGAACACGGATGTTCAGAAATCA
Organism: Tyto alba; assembly: GCF_018691265.1. NCBI lineage: Eukaryota > Metazoa > Chordata > Aves > Strigiformes > Tytonidae > Tyto > Tyto alba. Next base: position 11,410,671 of record NW_024881295.1, on the reverse strand, counting down.
GAAAATTAAGAAGTGAGAGTGGCTTCTACCAATATTCCTTAAAGTGAATGGGCATGTGCTACAATGGGTGATTACACCACACATTTGTTAATGTAGATTTTTAATTCTTACAGTTTTATGAATAAAAACTGGGAAAACAATGCAACTGTCAACCTTTCACAAGACAACTGAAGACTTCAAAGTACAATATGCACAGTGAGTGAGCAGGAGCCCTCACACAGTACCATAAACTTTTTCTGTTTTATCCCTCATGCAGTCATCTGTTGGAACAGAGATGGCATGACTGTGGATAATCTGAAGTAGGAGACAGGAGTGCAAAACTGCCTGAACACTTGAAAAATATTCATCTTCTCTTTTGGACTATCAGAACGTCTGAGGAAAATTATTTTTATTTAAACAATTTTTGTTTTACTCTGTATTTCGGAGCAATTTTCAAAGGCAGCAATTTTCACTAGTTTCTGAAAGGCAACATCTGGGCATTGGAACAATCTCTTTTCAGCTTTGAAAATTCTACCTCAAATTGCTTAGACATAAATGTCCAAAATTTTCTGTGGTTTTGTTTTTTGGGTTTTTTATTTTTTCTTTTTAAACATAATAGAAAGGCAATAATATATTTATCCCATGTAATTTTATGTTAAAGTTCTGTTTGCTTTTTCTTTCTTGGGCTCTCTAGGATTATTTGTTCCTGGGCCAAGAATGCACCTGTCATGTGCAAACTGTCTGAAAAGGGGGGAGCACACACATGCATGTGAACAAAAAAAAAAATAAAAATTCTAGGCAGCTGGATTTAACCTGTTGGAAAGAAGATGTTTACATCCATTAGAGGCATTGCTCTGCCTAGGTATATTTTTTTTTTTTTTTTACACACGCACACAGACAGGCAAAAAAAATGTTCCACTGTGCCTGTAATTCTTAAAGGTACACACAGGTTCTCCGAGGCCCCAATTCTGCTCCCACTACAGCTATTTAGAGGCCAAATAGTTCAGTGATGCAAGTTCAAGCTATGAATGGATGTGTATACATACTTTATTAGCATGATCTAGTTAACCAGGAAACATACAGTATACATATACATGTATGTGCTTATGTATTCCTGTGTTTATTTGCATTTTTTTATGAAGTAATAGACATGATGCAAATGCACATGCGAGTGATGGTCAGAGCAAGAATTTATATAATAATAATAATGGTAGATCGATACTGTAAGTTCAGATGTGTAAACCTCAGTGGGTATATTGAAAATTATTTCATAAGTGCAATTATGTACATTTCTTAGAAGAAAATATACATGCAATATAAACTTCTGAATTTACAGGTAGGGGAATTCAGAGTGAAGTGGGAAAAGAAGATAATTTTTTTTAATTTCCTTGTTTCTAGTTTGTTTGTGACTATACACAAACTCTGGTAAGGGAATGTATTTAAAAAAAAAAAAATTATTGAGTTTGAAATATAAGGAAAGAGAGGGGAAAGGAGGGGGGGCTTAAAGCTCAATAGCTATTTCTTTGGCACTCCCATTACTGAGCAATGACATGATGGAAGAGTGGGAAAAGCTGTGTCATATTTTACCAAGATCTCAATCAAAAGAATGGCTACTCGTACTGAAATCTGGGTGTCTTTTGGGAGAGAGTTATTATTATTAATGTTGATTCTACTGAAAGTAATTCATCATTTAATAATGCTTGAAGAAAATTTTATGTCAGCTTGATTAGACAAAGACTCTGAATGACGAAGAATAAGCTTCCTAAATTGCAAAAGTTTTAATATTAGCCAACTTTTCAGAATGAGCCCGTGCTTCCTCAAATTTCTTTGCAATATGTAAGTCATTCATAATTGTCATAATTTTAAAGCTTTTTCAACTCCTTGCCTTCATTTCACTCAATGTCAATGGAAATTAGGTATGCACGTCTGTGTGTGATGTATGGATTCCTTGTAGCATGCAGCACAGCTCTCCCACTCAGCGTCTGGAGACTGACTGACTTATTTTCTGTCATTTTCAAGTATTAGTTTGTACAGTGAAATTTCAAGGCTTAAAATCTCTAATTATTTGACTAGATTCCTCTTTGTAGTTCAGCAGGCAGAAGAGTGATGATTACCTAATGTCATAGTGATTGCAATAGTATTTCCAGCAGTGAGTGGTTCCTAAGACTTTACATGAAAATAAAACCAAAACTCTGCTATTCTGCTGTGACTTGAGGACAAATGTGAAATAATAATAATAATAAAAAGTAAAAAAGCAAGATGTATGAGAAGCTGGAGAGCGGGGGGAGGTACATTTCTAAAAGATTGGTGGTAAGGGGGAAGGAAGCCAGAGTTAATTTGAGGATGCACTGGAAAATAAATGAGCTTGTGGATTTAATTCAGAATCATCCAAGCAGAGTCTTTTGCATGAAAGAAGCCAGTGATCAGGCTCAGTTTACTTGAAACATCAACAATGACTGCATCCTGCTGTTTCAGAGTTTGTGCTGATAGATGCTCATCGTCTTTGACACTGCACCATTACAGTTGTACGTTGCCCGTAGCGTAACCACATTTTCACTACGTGCCTCTTCGGGTTTTGAGAATTTCTCATAAAAATCCAGGTTTTGAAGTTTGATCTTTTAGAAGCATACTTTTCAGCAGAAGTAAAATCTGATCCTGTAGTTTCTGGTTTGTAAACACGCTATTAGATTTTTAGCTTTTATTTGACATACAGACTAGTGAAAAAGAAAAGGCTTGTGAAGTTGGCAGGTACCAATCAAAAATAGGATACAGGTTCTCATGCTAAAGCTGATTTTGCATGTGTCTCGGTAAATGACTAAACGTTCTGGCTTAACACCTGCTAGTTACTGTACAAAAGAGGGACAATAATGCTAAGTCCTCTATGAGATCTACAAAAGAATTAGGTAATGTTCTTTGCAGTAACAGGATATAGTATCTTGATACAAGTTTGTTCATCACCTTACAAATTCTGTTTTGGTTGGAGGTTGGTTTGTTACACACTAGGGTATTTCACTAAACAACTTAGTCATGCACAAAGAATCTTTCCCAGTTACCTGCTTCAAAAGGTCAATGAAAATCTTTGCATAATGCACATTGGAAACATTCAGTATAAACTTTTGTTCACAATGTAGTTTTCCTAGACTTGATTCTAAGGTGGTTGTTTTATGCATAAATTCATTGTAAATTCAAATAAATTGAGATGATAAGTTTTTAGTTGAGAGCATAGTTTATAGAAAGTGCTTTTTTTTTTTTTTTCATTTTTCTAATGAAAAAAAAAACTTTACAAGATTTTTGTTAACATTTTTTTCAAAGATGCTGTAACAACTTTCTTATTTGAGGGTTTCAAAACATGTCAAAATGAAACTACTTAGCACTGTAATTTTGAACAGTACCTTTTCTCAAAAAACAGTTTCTACAATATGTGGAATATTAGGTTTATCAGCCACACTGCTGATACTTTACTATACTTTAAAATTCAAACTTTAAAATAAATAGGGGATATTATATTCTCTGTCCGTGTTATATTCAGAGTCTTCTAAACTAGTGGACTAAAGAAGATTGTTGAAGGTACCCCATACAGGGAGGAAATCTGGAAAGTAAAAGGGAGAAAGTGAGTTGGGCGAAATAAAAGTGGTTGGGTGGCCTTAACCCTGGGATAATTTGTGGCAGCTATAGTAATAGACAACTGCACAGAAATATTACACAGGTTAAGCAATGAAGATCTTGGTTTGTGTTAACAAATGTGACTTGTTCACCAAGACCCTTTTCAAATAACACGACTTATTTGTAGCATATGTGCATTTTAAAAGATGGATGATTGATATGATCTTAGAAAGTAATATTTAACAGATCATTCCAACTCGGTTTGAGTGACAGATGAGAGCATGTTTCATGCACATTTTTTATTGATTAGCAGATTAGAGATGTTTGCTGCTTTTTTTTTTTTTTTTTTTTTTTTTTTTTTAAATTGTAAAATTACTTCGGTAAAGAATTCCAAACCAGGCTGTAAATGACTCAAAGATATTGCCAAGTGAAGTCTGTTTTTAGTGGTATGTGTAGAAACAAGTCAGGCTTGCAGTTCCCAGTGGGACAGAGTGTGGGAGTCTGCCACCCTTACTCATGTTGAGTAATACCTTATTACACAAGTAATCCTGTCAAAATGAACAGGGTTGGTTTTTTTAAAGGTACTAGTTATTCAGTGTGCATAAATAATGAATGAATTTGGGCCAGAATGGAATGGAAACAGTCATTAGTATTAACTTGAACCTTTTGCTTAGACTGTCTCTAGAGAGAGCATAGCTTCAATAAACCTGGGAATACAGACCATCTTATTAGTACTAAATGTGCTCAAAGATGAGACAGATGTATTGCTGACATTTTGAATAAACTTGTGTTTGTGCATGTATGTGTGTTTGTGTGTGTGCATGCTTACACATTAGATACATGTAATATTTCTGCTGTCTGTAATTGTATTTCCTGTCGAAAAGCAGAGTCTGCAGATTTCCAACATCTACTTTAATTAGAGGGAAGCATCCCTGCCATTCGGAGGAAAGTCAGATTGAATCCCATTGAAGTTCCTGGGACTGGTTTAGCGTACAGCATTTGGTCTGGAATCAGGCTGTGTTAGCTAGTAAATTCCTGATGCTGTTGGTAGCTGGAATGACCCTCCACACCGCTGCTGGAGGATCAGATCTGCTTGTCTTGTCCTCGTGCATCTCTTCAGAATGCAGCTCTGTGCCTGTCTCCAATGTACATGGCCGAGTGATTTAAACTCTACCCACGAGAAAGACTTAGTTTATAGCTGCCAAAGAAACTCAAGAGGTGAACGTTTTCATGCCGATTCAGAAACTGGCTATGCAACTCCAGTCAGGCGCTGTCACGCCTAGTTATGGTGAGAAAACAACAATGCCTCTCTTGATAAGGGAAAAAAAGAAAGTCTTGCACAGTCAAAATTTTGACATACAATTTAAATCATCTCTCTACATCCTGTGGACTTGGAGCTGTCAAAAAAGCAAAGCCTGTGTTAGAATGGAAAAGCTTTTTATTTCTTTAAAAAGTGTACCAACTATAATTATCCATAACTATGCAGGCCTGTTTTAATGCTGTTTTATAATTACAGGTCTTAATGCTAGATTATACAAAGTCATCTATAAATAGTCAGAACACAGAGGGACTTTGGGAGTTTTTAACCTGTAGATTGCTGTGGGTTGTGGCAGCTGATGGGATTTTTGCCTGTATATGTATGGGGTGAGCTGTGTAATGATTGATGAATCCCTTAATTAACTCCCAACAAGTTAAGATTTATGGCCTCATATCTTTTTCTCATGACACATCTGTGTTTGTCACTTTTGAAGACATGGATAAGCCATTTCTCCAAAAGCTTTTGTGGGTATCTGAAATGTTTCTGAGGTATTTTGCTTAATGTAACAAGATTAGAGTTTTATGACATCAAATTTATGAAATTTTATGGCATGAGTGATCAGATTGGGATGGATGCTGGTTGTGTGCTAGAGGGCACTATCTCCTTGAATACTGGATACCATTTTAGATTTATTTGGGGTATACAATCATGTATGAAATGAATCAAAACCAGTGAACAAATGAAAATGTAATAGAGACACTTAAATCAAGTTATGTTAATAATATATAATAGTAATAATAATAATAATAAAAAAAAGAGCTTTGTGGAAAGAATACTTTTATGAGGCACTAAATTCAAGGGAAAAAAAAAAAATCGACCAAACAACAAGGAAAATAATGTTGTTTGGTAGCCTGAAATTATTTGGTTGGAACCAATATTTGTAGATGACACGAGGAAACAATTCATGTGGATGCAGTGTAGCTCTTGCTCTCTCCAGTGGGAAAATCCAGCCATGCTGAAGTCAGTCTAAAAACACTGAGATCAATAGACACAGGGTATCAGTTTAAGCCTACAAAGAGTCTGTTGTAAATTGAAGGGGAGTAAAGAAATACGTGGAGAAGCTATTGTAAGATGAATCGTGTCAAATACTTGTGGGATGAGTGAGTTAAAAGTGAGATTTTACTTCCCTGAAAAAAAAAACATTCTTGCTACCAGAAAAAGCATTTATTTAATGAAAATTTAACAAAAGGCATGTTTTTTACTGCAATTTCTGCATATTAAGAAGCCTTTCCAAAAACAGAAAAAAGAGCCCCTTTACAAGAAACAGGGTCGTATTTGAGTTCATCACCAGAACTAAATTTTCAGTTCCATCCTAACCACTAATAAAAATCAAGTATGGGGATACGTTTCATAACTCTGACGTGTATCTACAGTGGGCTGAGTACTGCCTGTGTCCCAGTGTGAACTTTGCAGATTTACGTTGTCTAAAAAATTACTATTTAGCTATTTATATTCAGTAGAAATTATTAATGACAGTTCAAAACACAACTCTTCTTGCAAGTCTTAAGTTGCAACAGATTTCATCTGCATAGACACCCTTTTAGATTCAGAATCTGGTCCACTGTATTGCTACTTAGAGTTGTACCTTGAGGGTTTTATTGTGTTTTGGTTTGTTTTGTTTATTTTTTTTTTTTAATAATCTTATCCATAAATTGACATTTGAGGAAATTGATGTTTTTTTCTCTCATAGTAAACCTTCTTTCAGAGGGGTGTAACTGAAAACGCTTCTGGGTTTAAACCAATTTGAGGAAAAGATCTTAAAGTCATGTAAGTTGTAAACTGTCAAGGTTGATCCAGGATGTTTGCAGTCCTTTGTTAAGATGGGATAATTTCAGTCCTTCATTAGACCTAGGTCTGTTTAAAAAGAGGTCAGTGTCTGATAACATCATTACTCAGAATTTAGCTGTTTTCCTTTCCTTATTGTTTATAATAGGAACACTACTTGCATCTCAGATACAGAATCTGTTAAAACCTAGTATTAGGTCAGGAGGAAAATTAAGATGTATGGAAAGAAGGGAATTCAAGGATATGGGGTGTGGAGCATTTCAAATTCAGAAAAGGGACTATTAAAGCTGTAGAAATAATGAAAGACCATCTGTGAATGAATTTACATTTGTACCATGTTGTTTTCTGATCGTGAACCTATTGGAGATTTGATCCTTTGCTGATAGAGTCTTTGATAGTTCCTGTCCTTTTGGAGGACATTTCTGAGAGTAGATATGGATTTATTTACTTGAGTCTTCCATTTTCTTGTGAAAATTTCCCAGGTTTTCATAAGGAGTAAGTAATTTCTGCAAAACTCTGATGTTTGTGGTTGAGGTTTCTAAAAGGCCAGATTATGCCTAACATGCTGGCTATGGACAGAGGTACCTGAAAACAGATTGCAGTCGCTGTCTGAGCTGTGTGACCTTTATCTGGGGTTGTGCATCCATTTTGTTGAGTGTCCTAGTCATTTGGAAGACTAATGCAGGTTATATCCTTAACTTTGCTACTTTAGCCATTTTAGTAATTTGTTAGCCTTCGAGCATTGTTATGGGCACGTGGTTGTGATTTAAACTGGATCTTTTAAGAGCTGCATGAGGAAGAAAAAAAGTTTCTTCTTCCCTCTCTAGTATCACTGTAGATTGGCCTTCAGTCCAACCCATAGGTTTTTGGTTTGGATCAAAAACATAATAATCTCTGTTATTGCTAGTGCATGGAGGTGGTCACCTCTATTGCATTCCTTGCCTGTTTTTATAAATTCCCTGCAGAAAATGATATCATCCCTGTAGGGAACAGTGACAAGCAGAAGGCGATGATGATGTGCAGCGTGCTAACTGAACAGAGTAGAGGAAACATATAGTTAGCAGAAGAGTTTTGTTTCAACATGATAGTCAAACTCTCCTTGTAAAGCGACATGACAGAATCTGGATTAACAGCAGTAGGAGCTTTTAACACAATTTGGGTATATAGTATATAATACAAATCATCAATACAAAGCAAGACATCCTCTCTCTATATTTTATTGTCAAAGTGAATTATGGAGATTTTTGTAGATGGTTTACAATATTTTCAATCATCTTACTGAATATAAGTGTCCTAAAGTATAGAACATTACTGTGGAATAACTGACTAATGATTTTGTATCCCTCTTTTTGTTTGCCAAAATTGAGACAACTGCTTAGTGCTGATTTTTAGAGAGAGAATTTGTAAAAACCCAGGCTTCTATTAAGGCAGTGTTGAAATGAGTAACCAAAATGTTACACTCAGAATCAATAGCAAATGTGTATCTTGATGCAGTGCAATGCAGAATATGAATAATTCACATTAACTTCAGGAGGGAGTTGCATGGTTCCTGCAGAAGAGAAGCTTGGGATCTGTCACATCAAACATAGCTGTAAAATGCTGAATTCAGTGGGCTAGTAGAAAACTGCCAGTAAGAGTCTATCTGGTGATCTCTGTCTTTATACATATGCTTTGCTGCAGACACGTAGGTGGGAAAGCCTAGAAGACAGAATTCAGGTAGGATGTATGAAGTGTTAGTCTGTTGGACTAAGTCAAACATTAATAGAAAATACAGATTGCTTCTCTATGTACAGACAATAGGTGGTGTTTAGAACAGGCGATGTGCAGCTGAGTATAGGTTCTGGTAGGGATTTTTTTGTCTGAGGTTTTTTTGTTGTTTTGTTGTTGTTTGTTTGTTTTTTTTTTTTTTTTTTTAATATAATCTAACTTGGCTCAGGAGGCGAAGCTCAAAATGAGATCATTAGAAACAAAATAAGTCCTAACAAAGGGCTGTTTAAAGTCACTGTTTGTTTTCAGACCCAGTTGACTGCTGCTAAGAACCATTTCGTGCTCAATATGCCAAATCGTATGGACATGCTCCACCTCACAGCAGCCCCACACATGGTTCAAGAGGCTGCTGGGCTTTTGAAATGCAGTCCTTTAACTGTGAAGTGGAAAATCAAAATGGGGTAATTAGAATCATAAATACTAGATTTTTGAGGAGGAGCAGTATTACTTCAGCCTGTCTTTTCAACTTTTACATACAATAGTCTTCCGTTTCCTTGTTCATAACTTCCTATTTTCTGTGAAATATTTATCTTTTTTTCTTTCTTCTTTTGACTATGCCTATAGGTTTTCTTATTTCTCATTCTACTTCTTACAGATGCCCCTGCTTAGCACAGTGGCCCATTATGCTATCCATGCACATACCCTGATTTTCATGAGCAATGTTGCTGTAATTAATCCCATAAGTCGTCTGCATTTTAATACTTCACTGGACCCCTCTATTTTGAAGACCAAGCTGGAAATGTTCTGGGTTCAGACTATCCTGTAAGATTTTCAGTCGTGCCTGGTTTGGATGAAAGCTGGATTTTCCAATGACATAAGGATTCTTTCAGTCTTTCTAAAAGTGGAAGATATATGCGTGCTATCAGAACAATGTTATCAGACAGTCTCAAAAAATTCAGAACATGGGCCTGAATTTTAAGTCAAGATTTGTGTGTGATTTTTTTACAATGTGTGCTCTACATATTTTCAGTTGTGTAACATCTGTATCTATATAAAAAAGGATACATGTGTGTTTTCCTGATCTGGCTATAGGTAGGAAATACAGGGTATCTTGATAGCAAATCTTCATTCACTTAGTACAACCCTGAATTTGTGTGGTCAAAAAGCTTAGATTATTAATGTCCAAGTGCTTAATTGCTTAACTATACCAGATCTGTGAACCTGAAAAGATTCTTGCAACATGACTGTAACACTCAGTTGTTCACATGGGTGAAGTTTTATAAACAGAGATATCTTGGCTTGCTAGCAAGTTATTTTACTGTATTTTATTTTATTTTACTTTATTTTTTTTTTATCAGTTATGGTTAAATACATGTGGATGATTATTCCTTAAAAGCTAAGTTGACAATAGCTTGTATCGGGAGACATTCTATCTTCTTACAGTCTCTTGCAAATGCAAAACCAGATGGGTATTTTTTTAAAGGAATTGCATTTCATTATACAGTCTTCTTAGGTGAATTTTCATGTTTAAGAAGCCAGAATACAAGAGAGTGCTATATTAGTGTATTATTCTCACAACAAACAAGCCACTGTTCTGTTGCTACCTGCTTGGCCATTGTTCCCAATTGTGTATGCTTTGCAGTGGTATTTGGATGGTTTCCTGTTCTCTGCCAGCACAAAAAAGGCATTTCTGTTACAATGGCCCCTAACCACACAATGACGGCATTAAGGATTTATTTGGAGGTTTCATTATTTTCTCCTCTTTTGTTCCTTCCAGGATGTCTTCCAAGCGACCAGCCTCTCCGTATGGGGAAGCAGATGGAGAGGTAGCCATGGTGACAAGCAGACAGAAAGTGGGAGAAGAGGAGAGTGACGGGCTCCCAGCCTTTCACCTTCCCTTGCATGTGAGTTTTCCCAACAAGCCTCACTCTGAGGAATTTCAGCCAGTTTCTCTGCTGACGCAAGAGAACTGTGGCCATAGGACTCCCACTTCTCAGCACAACACAATGGTAGGTTTGCTAATGGTCTATTGTGCTTACATCCATTCTTTGAATTCTGCCTCTACAGTAGTTTGGCATCCAGATCTGTACTTTATGGAGTATACAATGCACAGTTACACATACAGAAAATGCTACAATAATGTGAAAGCTTTGACCTAGCTGGACTGCCTTTACCCTCCACTACAAACGCTAAATCACTTGCAGTGCAAACTCCGCTTTTCCTCACCTTTGCCTGCTGGCATTTAGGGTGCTAAAATTTTTTAGCTACAGTGATGTGAATTTGTAGTGTATGTGTTCAGCAAACAGTAAATGGTTTTGGAACACTGTAAGTGAGAGTCATGTTTGGCATGGTGTCTGAAATATCACCCCAATGCCAAGTTTATGCAATAGTAAGGCATGGAAATCTGTATAAAGGGTAAAAAAAGGCAATTTTGGATTTTGCTGGTTTTAAAAATTTGTGTCTGATGTGTGTTTCACATGCCACAGATATCTACAAGAAAACTTGTGCTGATGGAATTAAGTCAGCCTACTGCTTTTTTACTTGTGAATTCCCACCTTTTTGTGCACTTTACAAATGACACTGTACACTTAATTCATTACGTTTAGCAGCCCACTGGAAGTCCAGAACTATCTTTATCTAAAAGCAGACATGCAAAAAGAACAAAAAGCAGTGCTGGGTTCCTCACTAGTATCGTTGTGTCACTACTGTAATGTGACTTGTTTGGGCCTTTCATGCTGAGTACTGCGGGACGTTTTTGTAAAGGTTGAAGGGTGCAAGGAAAGGCATTGAAACCCCAGGACTTGGGCACCTCGACAAAGCTGACTGTTGTGAACACACTTACACAGCTCTTGCCTGTTTACAAATTGACTGTAACTTTTCTGTTAGTCCCCCACTTTGACAAGGGCACTGACAGTTTCACTCTAAGTGAAGATAATGAATGGACCTGCATATTTGAAGGCTTTTAAAAAGACATTGCAAAATAGTGTATTCTCATAAAAGCCTGCAACAGCTCCATAGTGGTATTTAAGCCCTTACAGCTCATTATGTATATGTAACAAGCCCTAAGTAAAAAGCCTTAGGGATTATTATTTCTCATAGGACCAAGTCACTGGATATTCACTGAAGCTGCTCTCTTAGACAAAATAACTCACTGATCCCGGTCCCTTTTTTGTCTAATGCTTAAGTTCAAACAGTGGTTTGGAATATTTAATTTTGTTTTGTCCTAATGCAACTTTAAATTAAGAAGGAACATCTTTGGAAGACTTACTCATGGGCAGACAGGTCATTATCTTTTTCTAGCTTGTTTACTTCTCATCCTTTATCATATGTTTTATGGGGATGTGATTCATTAATATACTGTTCTAGCCAGTGGGGTGTTAGGGTATGTAACTGGTGTAGGTGCTTTGCTGTACTTTGGCCTATTTTAAGAGAATGTGTTGAAGGTACGGGGTTGTTCCTGACAACATTTAAGTCAATAGATAAACTTGTGATGACATCAGTAGTACAGAATCAGACTGTAATGAAATAAAAACTCATTGTCTTCTAAGGATCCCAACAGAAGTATTTTAGCTACACGTCGATGAAATACTTAACTGCTCTTTAACTGATTTTAACTAACTTCTTTACTGATTTATAATTTTTAAGACCAAGAAGTTTAGCTGATCATCTAGTGTGGCTTCCTGCTATGAAGACTGTTTAACGTGGTGTCAGAACAGTGTGTTCTGTCTCTTTATAATACAAGATAAGGAATTATTTCATGTTTTAGACAGTTTTGCTGTGGTAGTGAGATGCTGTAGGCTTGTCTGAAGCATGTTTGGGGGATTTTAGGAACTGTTTTTATGTTCATACATATTTAAGAAACTTGACAGTTTTGTATGAATGTGATGTTTTGGTATTATCTCCTTTTAGTAAAGAGTGTCTTGTAAAAATCATCATCCAGGTAGGTCAGAAGGGATGTAGCCTATGTGTCTCCAGAAGGAAAGAAGTGATCAGTGTAAATTAGTAAAATATACATAATCACTCCCTCTGCTGTTGTGGTGTGTAGTTATAAGGAGAAAGTAACTTAACCTAGTGCTTGGATAACGTTTAAATGTCTTAAATTTGGGTGATTAGCAGTTACGAAAGTCATTCCCAAAGGATATTCGCTTTGATAACATAACAGAGGTCATTTTTATATGGTTTGAACTGACATTCTGTGCTATTTCATCGTCTGGGAGGCAAATCCAGGTGTATGCACATGTGCACACACCACCACACAGTGCGGTCCAATAGAGTTTTATTGATAAAGCACCAGCAGTGTGCTTCACACTTCTTAATAGCTTGTCAGCTGTACTACTACACCTACTGACTGAGTCTGCAAGTGAGTACGGAGTTCTCATTTTGCAGCCACATGCTGTCCTTAGCAGGGTACACCTTTACAGATCTCCCCAGTGTCCTATAAGACAGGATCAGACATACAGCCAGTCTGAAACCATTTAGTGCATCACTTTGCTGCACCCCTCTAAACTACACTGCTTTGTGCATGATTGTTGGCTAAGACACTTCTCCAAAGGGATTCTAAGATAGATGTGGGATAGATCCAGAGAGATCCTTCTGTGCTAGCTACGTGTACAGCACCCATTTGGCTTAGGGAACACTCTCGGCAGAGGAAAGCCACAGTCAAGGGATCTGGAAAAGGCATGAAATTACACAGCTTTGTCTCATCGGTAGGCTGCTTAGCTGAATTCCTCTTGTCACCGCAGCTGTCCCTACCTCCTCATATTCTGCCTCTCAGCACTGGGTCATGAAGGGACAGTTAGGAAAACAATTTCAGTCTTGAGAATCAATTTCTTGGCCTCACTTTTCTAGCTGCTAATTGATCCTCTGTTTCATAGGTTACTTCCAGCTGTGCTTCCTTTTACAAGTCCTGCCAGCTGGGACATCCTAGGATCCCTAAGGTAAAGGGCTGATTTCATCAGAGTGATAACTCAACAGTTTACCTGACTTAGACTTTTGAAAACTTACCCTGTTGTATTCTACCAAGTTGTAACAGCTACTAACTTGGAGACACAGCTCGGAATGCCGGGTAAATTTTTATAAAAGGAGGGCAAAATCCCTAGAAATAATTCTGAAAACCTAACTAAAATTGGCAAAAAGCTGCAAACCCCATCTTCCCATCAAAATGAACAGTGTATTTCTGAGGATGCTGGAACTGCAGCCAGAGAAAGGTTAGTGCAGTGGGCACAAACTGAAACACAGGAGACTCCATCAGGAAATGCTTTTTACTATGAGGGTAACTGAGCATGGGAACAGGTTGCCCAGTGAGGTTGTGGAGTCTCCCTCCTTGGAGATGTTCAAAAGCCATCTGGACATGGTCCTGGGCAGCTGACTCTAGGTGGCCCTGCCTGAGCAGATGACCTCCAGAGGTCCCTTCCAACCTCAATCATTCTGTGGTTCTGTGAAAGGCAGGGGCAATTCTATCCCAAACTCTCTTCCTCTTGATGGAAGAAACTAGATACTTACATTATAAGAAAGAAAGTTCTTCCACTGATAAGAAAAACAGTAGTTTAAACTAAAGGCTCAGTAGAAAATACAAGACAAATCATTTGACCTAGAATATATATGAGAGTCCCCTTAGGACATTCGTTGCAGGCCATAAACTTAGCGGGGAAACACTTGAGGATTACAGTATCAGTCAATACCTCTTTTGAAGAAAGCTATTAAGGCTACAGTATTTGGATAGCACAGATAGTTGTAGCTCATCTGAGTTACGAGGTTTATTTTATTTATTTCTGTCTGTCTTACCACGTTGCTTTTGCCACCTCTCAAGACTACTGATCTCACCGGTGGTATCTATGTGCCCATTTCTGAAAATAAGAGATGTCAAGGCTAAAAGCACTGATTAAAGTATACCATGGGCATGGTATGCTGTGGTCAGATTTGACCATTCTTAACTGTAGAGTATCAATCAAATGCTGGATGAGATTAAGGAGGAGGAAAAAAAAAAAGGAAGTTCCAACCGCAAGAAGAAACTGGTAAAGTATAATTTTAGCACTGTCCAGTTGTTCCAAACTATGTGGCTGCAGTGCTAACAAACGTTTGTTCTGCACTTTCAGTGGGATTTAGAATTAATTTTCATCAGTGCTTTAAATTGACAGGAAATGTTACAGTGCACTGTTAAGTAGCTTTATTGCCTCACACTAAAAAATGTTGCATTTCTGTGGTGAATGAAGTTACTCCTCTGTAACTTGGGAATAATATTAAGAAATTTTGGTCATATTAAGAATAACAGTACTACTGGTCAAAGAGCTTACTGACACATTGCTTCATGCTTTTTCCCCACTTGTTCAGAATAAAAGATTGTTTAAAGCTGCATTTGGATTCTCTTATCACATACATCCTGGCCTGCACTTCACCTGTTGGTCTGGGATTGTCAGCATGTGAATAGTATTGGATCAGAACGACATGCGGCTAGAGCACTTAACTACTATTCAGAACTTGTGAAGAGAATGGGAATCTGAATGCATATAGCTTTTTAAAAAGTCAAATAGGACTCTAATTATACTGAGCTAAAGAATGTCTATTTAAAAAAAACCCACAGTGGTTTTAGAGAAATTTTAATTTCCAGTGTACCTTTGTGCATCAAGCTTAGGATAAGTTATTGTGATGGTACAATGCACAGTGTTGTGAACACCAGTGCCGTTATTGTGCCAGCTCTAATAATGAGAATTTCATTGTTTGGGGAGAGCAGTCTCCTACACTCTAGACAAAAGTGTAATTACTTTTGAACGATGTGGAATGTGCTCAGTTTAATAGCACGGAGAATAGATTCACAAAGATTCAGATAAAGCTAGCTTGGAAGCCATATGTGCAATGTGGCAGTATGAAATTGTTAGCAGGCACCATAATTACAACACACACACACACACACGCACACAATTTTGCAGTTTAAACTATAAACCGTTGTTTTCGTAAGAGATAGACAGGCTTATCTGAACAAGACTAACTAGTTCAATTAAAGCAGAAATGGTGGTAAGGTTGCATTTGCCTTATTTTGATGTTCTTTCCTTCCTCTCTTAATGCTAAATTGATATTTATAAGATGATGAAATTGCATTGTTACAAACATTGCATTATAAATGTCATCACAAAAGTAGCACATGAAAGCAGTTTCCACAGATATAATTTCAGGCTTGTATTAGAGTTTGATCTTTTCAATCTTTACACTTGCACCATTTCAGAGAAGGACTCTGGGCTATTGGGAAAGGGAACAAATAAAGAAGAATCAGCCAGGACCCATCAGACAGCTGTAGAAGTTGCCTATTGCATCATTTAGTCGAGACCCTAGAAAACACTCTGCTGTCCTTGAGAACCAATTGTGATGGAACCAGAAAAAGCTTTGAGGCCTCTCATGTCTGCTTGACAAAATATCTTCCATTTAAGTTATTATAACCTGCCTGTCCTCCTTGTCATGATCTGTATTCTCCCAGCTCTCTAAGCCTGTCCCATCTATGTATGTAAGCAATGCTTACAGTATTTAGCAATTACTTGCAAACTACTTGTTGTGCAGATCCTATATATGGCAGGTAAACAAACAAACAAAAGTTTTCATTCTTCAGGTAAGGCAGGGATCAAAGCCATTGTGCAATGTGGTAGCAGTATGCTAGTTTATGGAAGCTCCCTTGGTTTGTTCTGCCACTCTCTCAATGCAGTGAGTTTTGCTTACTTGTGGCCATGGAGAACCTGAGTGGATGTTTCATTCCAGCTGAAGTCAGTGAGCAGGAAGACTGGCTGAAGTTTGAGATGACCCGCTGATGTTTTGATCAGACTCTAAAAGGTGCAGAGGTTGGTTAGAGGACAATAAATAAGTAATGAGGTAGGAAAACATTTTTTTTTTTTTTTCCTCAAGAAGGAGTGTTAGAACTACATTTAAAACAATAAATTAACAAATCAAGACCAGACTTATCATCTATAAATTGCCTGAAATAGAGAGTGCAGATGACTGTAGTTTTTAAAGGCCATGAAGAGAAGTGGAAACAGCAGTTGTTTGTTTTCGCTGAAGATCATCTTACTGTGAAGCAGTCACGTTTTTAATGGATTCATTTGAATGCAGTTAAGCAGAAAATAATCAACAGAAAAGTAAACACCTTTGTTTTATAGAAGTGCTGGGAACTGTATGTATCCATTGTTTGCAAGTGATTATAAGACTAGGAATCAATTCATTGACTTCATACTGGAAAATATCTTCATTTAAGCTTCTTGCATAAATACTAGTAAAATCTAATTCAAGTGAATAGCTGAAAAATTCCACAGGAAAAAAGATAGGTAAAACCATAAAACCCACAGTCAGTAGGAATATTTGAACCAGATGGCCTCTCTTACAATTAAGAGAAAGGAACTGTGAAGTGCACTATGAAAAAATAAATACATAACCCTTAAAAGGAAAAAACTTTGGTCATCTTTCGAAGCAATCTGCCCTAGGACATCCACAGTGGACACAGTTATTTTACTCCAAATTAATATCTCAATCCAGACTGCCTTCAGTAAGTAGCGCAGTTTGGGATTACACATATTTACGGGGATCTGCTAGGTAATTTTGTTGAGGACTGTACATTTTTACTGGAAATAGTGCATTTGCGTCAGCTCTGACAGGTCAGCCTAGTGGTGTGTGCAGCTTTCATTGCTTGGAAATGCAGCAGTGTGCCCGCAGCAGTATGGTGCAGCCAGTACCCAGAGACTGGGACAATGAAGTCTTCCAGAGGGAGGTAGGAGATACCACAGGTTTGGAACAAAATTCTGAAGCTACCAGTTTGAGGAATGCAGATGAAGATGAAGACTAGGGAATGGAGAAAGGCCCAGCAGGACTGCAAGATTAGTTTATAGCAACTATGTAGAGAGACTGCATTGAAGTGTTCCTACTTCTTGATACAGCTTTTGTTTTCAGCAGTCGAGCCCTATCTGTGACACAACCTAGGTAGGATCTATGGCATCTCCATCCCACTAGAACTCAAACAGTAGGTGTGGATTTTGTATAGCTCCTCCAGTCCAGGTCCATCACTTGTGGCACTCTGCCCAAATTTATTGTGAAATGTTGCCTTTTCTGTGTTGATGGTGAATCTTTAAGGTATTGTTGTGAGGCAGAAATTCTGCCAATTAAGCATCCAGTTCTCCATGGTTCTGGAAAGAAAAGGCAGCAGAAATTTAGTTAAGTTTTCTTACTTTCCCTTTCAACTAATGCAGTTATCTCCTTTGTCCAAGCTTCTGCACTGTTAAGAAGTTGTTTGTGGCCTTGGGCTGGCAGTGTAACTACTGTCAGAATAGCGAGCAGCATACCAGGCTTTCGTACTCTTACCCTACATGTGCCTCAAGGCAAGGTGGCATGTGGGAATCTACGTTGATTATATTTTACATCTTATGCAGTGCAAACTGCTACTTTTGCACACCACCTTGACTCATTTTTCCTTCAGTAGTTGCCCATTCATTTCAGAACTTCCAAGACTTTTTCCCCACATGCTTTCTGCCTGCTGCATATGCTTTTTACATCCGCCTTTTCACATCCACTTCCTCTGAGCAGCTGGTATGGCTTTCTCCCTTTCTTTTCACTGCAGGTGAGAAAGCCTTTCTTTCTTTCCAGCTTTATAAGAGCAATATTACTTTCTCACTTCATGTCTGCTTGCAGTTGTCCTCCGAAAACCCTTTCCTGTTTTGCCTATCTTTTTCCTCTGCTTGTAGTCATATTTAACTTAGTCATTTTTATTATTTAATCCATTCTAAAGCCTTTTAGTAAATAGCTCATATGAAGACATTACACAGTAAAAGGAAGTATTGTGCTGTTTGCTTGGACAGAATGTCAATAAACTAGAGGATGGTTGTTTTTTGATATGCACCTCTACTTTCAGTAGTGATAGACCAAAACTGAAATGCATTGTGAAGTATTGGTCATGGTTTCTTGAATTTCAGGGTTGCAAGGAATCTCTGTGATTATCAGCTCTGGCTCTTAGAAGTACCAGAACCTTCTGCTACACTCAATACTCATAGTCATGTTTTACAGCCTCTTCTCTTGCTTTCACATGTTTGTGTCCCTAGTTAAAATGTTACCCTTTGCAGTGACAGTTTGAAGCATTTTGTTCTTTTTAATGGATGAGTGAAATGCTCTGTCATGTTCTTGCCTCGTCTCTTTAAGTACATTTTCTCAGATTATACCAATATAAGTTGGATTAGACTATGCCAAGGCCAGCTTTCTTTCTCTGTTTTTTCTTGCCACTGCTAATGCTTTTGCAGATTCACCAAAAGTAATGATGGCTGTAGTGGTAATGAAAATGTGGCTTCAGGCAGTTGCTCACATTTAAAGTGTCATGTCATCCAGTGATTTTTTTTTTTTTCTTTCATGGAGCTAACTACTTCCTCTTGTCTTGAGTATATCAGAGAAATATCACTACCTTCTCCACTGTAGTAAAGGGGTTTATTAATTTTCTCTAGAGATTCATGGCTGGAGAAGGACCTGTGGTAAAACAGACTACAGATTTCAATATATGTTTTCTTAAATATGGGCATCTAACATAGATGGGTTAACTCTTACGACATGTATAGAAACCTCCCTATGGGAGAACATTGACTTGCTGCAGTGTTTCTGAACCAACCAACATTTCAAAGTGTTTCGAGACATTTAAATGGAGGAAACAAACTTTCTTAAATAAAAAGAGTCCTTTATGTCTGGGGTAGCAAGCTTGTCTGAATAGTTTGGCCAGCCTCATTTCCAAATTCTCTTTAACGCTGTTAAATTCTTTGTTTCTTTTTCTGGTTTAGGTACAGTTGTGTGACCAGATAAGGCATTTATGCTTTTTGCAAAGGAGAAGGAGACTCAATGAATACTGTGAATTTAACATCACCAGATAAATCAATGGAAGTAACTGAGTGGAGTTTGTGCCCAGTTTAACTAAGGATAATTTTTGCTAGAGCAGTGTAAGCAAGACTGTCGTTATGCATGGAAATAATCTGCTTCAGCATCCTTTTTTTTATGCTTTTAGATCTGAATCCACCCCAAGGAAAAAAAGGGCTATAAAGATTAGCTTTATGTAGTTTGTATAGGCAACAGGAAAATTATATTGATTGTCCGAAACATAGGCCAATAAAATCTAATATCAGACTGTTATTATCTTTATTTATATTGTACCCAGAGCGTGATTTATTTTTATAGAGACAGAAAAAAGAAACATTCCTGCCCCAGAATGCCTAGCTTATGACCCTGTTCCTGCAAAATAATCTGGTTGATTGGAACCTAATGCTGATGGTAGCAAGAGGGAGGGAAGGAGAGGTCACTGACTATAACTCCTTCTGCACATAGCTTTTTGTAGGATTGGAATTTGATGACACAAAATAAGAAATATTATAGCAAAAGGTAAAATCCTTCTGACATCTCAAGTCTGAATTACTGTGGTAGATTGTATGTGTATCTATACACTAAGTCACGTCACAAGTGGAAGCTTGCATTGCTTATTAATATTGCTAGTCAGAAATAATACAAAATATCTGTGCTTCAGACCCTCCTCTGTGTTGATTTTCAGATTGAATTTAAAGTGTGTGTTTCACCTCTGAAAATGTAAGTGAAACTTCCCTCATTCTTTTCATTTTAAACCACTGCAGTTGTAATCAGGAGAGTTGCTCAGGTTTGGATCCGTGTTCAAAGAAGGTAGCATTCACTGAGGTCAGGATCTAGCTGCCTAGGATCTGTGGGTCTCCAGAAAACAACCATATATAAATGCAGTGCTCAGTGTATTTAGGACTCTGTAGGAGAGAGTTAGTTTCTTGTATGATTTTCAGTTAAATCTATGGGGTTTTTATGGTATGTGACAGCAGCCTCAATAGTAAACTTCTGTTGATTATAGGTCTTGTGGTGTAGTAAGTGAATGTTTTGGCTTTCTCTCATACAGGAAGGAAGTTAGCATAAACATGGTCACTAACACATAATGCAATGTCATGTCAATCACAGTGTCACTTTTAGGATGAGGATTCAAGGGTAAGGACTGGTCAGACTAAATGTTTACAAAAGTGTATGTCCAGAGGTAAGCTAGTAACTTTAGATTTAACTTTATGGTTAATGGAAGGAAATAGGGAATAGCAGAGCGTGATTCATTTTGTCCTAAAAGAGCTTCTAAGTACATCAAGAGAAATTACACCCTAGAAGTGCCTATTTTTCTTCACAGGTTACAACTGGAGTTCAGGATGATAAGCTCAGCTGTCCATCCCTATAGTTAGAAATCCATAGTTAGATAACTTCAACCAGAAACGTCTTGAGTGAGAGGTAATTGCCTGGCCAGAGAATTTACTGCTTTGCAAATAAGTATTTACTATTTAGTGCTTAGCTCTGTTGGGAATATAAAGCATTCTGCATCTCGGAGCTCAAAGCACTCAAACTCACTTGAGTTTTTGTCCTGCATCTGGCTGATGTCAGAGTGTGAGTCCATGGTATATTCTTTACTTTTGTAAATATAAAATCTGCAAATACCATTTTTTAATTCTTTAATTTATATTGTCTTGACATAGACAGTAATGCATTGTGAGGGAGAGCAGATTGATCATTCATGGTAGTTACATGTGTAAGACTTATTTTTAAACCAATTTGATAAATTCTATTGGAAAACAGTTTTCGGAATTTTATATATCTACAAGCAGAATTGAAAATAGTGTGATTCAGTTCTGCAAAGAATACGTCTGTGGTAAATGATGTACTTTTCCTGTTTGCTTTGTGGCTGGTGTAAACTTAGCTTTTGGGCAGAGACCATAGCTTCAGTTTTGAAGCTGTCAGCGTGAGTATTGGGTAATATATTGACACAGGGCCACAGTGAGTTCCCAAGTTTTGCATGCGGGTAAGCTAATTTGAATGAAATCTTTCTTTTATATTTAGGGCCTCTATCTTTATTTTGCTCTGTAAAATACCACAAACAGTTGTTGGACTCCATACTTGTAATTTCATAAATATTAACAAAAACGGCAAGTTTTCACTTTACTAGATGACATTAGACTGTATTCCCAGCTTCCCAGTTGTTCATTTTTCATAGGCAATTCACTTCTCTTGTCTGTGCTTTAATTTATACACTAGTATAATAAAAATTACACTTGTCCTTCGTTTGTGATGGTCTATGGTCTATTTGTGTTTCCAAACTCATGGAGATTCTTGAAGGCCATGCAGTGACATTGGGGTTCAGTTCACCAAAGTTTAGGCACATAAAAGTTAGGTGTCTGGGCTTTATGGAAAAAGATAACTGTCCTCCTAGAACGACATTTCCAATCTTAAAATAATCATCTAAGACAAGAAAGATGAATTACCCTCTGAAGGTGCTTGTCTGTTGACTACAGAGGGAGCCTTGATGACTAGTTTAGACTAAATGTTCAATTTGTGGCTAAAATTAGGTGAGAATAATCCCATTCACAGTACATGATAGAGTTAAAGAAATAGCACACATTCCTGTATAAATATTCTCTCATCTTTTTGTAGAAATAACCATGTGTAAGCTTTTTTTTTTTATTTATTTTTTGGTGCATGTGTGAATATTCTAGCAGACTTTTTTTAACCAGCAGTGATGGTATTTAGTGGGGTTTTACGAATTGGATTTTCCCGAAAAGCAAACCATTTGTTGTATATCCAGCCAGCAATGTTAAGTTCAAATAAAGAATTTTACACTTACATGTACAGTTTGAAATGTGTTGGTTAGCAACATGAATTGGAGAACAGAAGCTATCCAACATGCATTTAAAAGTCTATTTTGAGAAGATTCTCTTGATACTAAAAAATGGTATTGCTTCCAGTGGTTTTCCCCATTTTAAATTTAGGGAATTTAAAATTTTAAATTAAATGTTAAGTTAAATTTTGGGGAATTACTTCTCCATTATTAGAAACATATGTGCTTAATAAAGCATTCATCATTCTACTATCAGGTATAATGAATGTCAAATTTTATTATTAATTTTAATTCAGTATAGAGGACACAGTGTAAGTAACCTGTTGTGTCTGCAAGATTTGATTTAGCCTTGCTCGGTCATCTTTATAGCAGTACTGGCAAGTCCAAATGTCATGCATAGGCTTAGTACATAGACCTAGCAATATATTAGTTGAGAAACTGTAGTTAAGTTCCAGTCTTACTCTGTAGAAACCTGTCTGCTGTGCTTGTTTTAATTCTATTTATGTCCTCATCTATGTTTAATCCAGAAAGTGGGTATATATACATGTGCGCAGTTTCACATTTTGGCACTGTGTTTGGTATATTGTGTGCTGTGACTTGTATCATGCCTGCAGGCCATAGGAAAATGACAGAAATTAAATGTGAAATATAGAGAGGAGACATAATTTAAAACTTGCATGTTCTAGAGATGCAGTATGGCATATGAGAGTTGCAACATATTGCAAAAAATTCACCTTATTTCCCCAACAAGAAGACCATGTTTTCAGCTGTGCAGGCTGCTGGAGACACAGGCAGCTTTCTTAGCTGTTCTCTCAAAATAGCTGTCACTGCATTTTGTTTGAGACAGTATCATGACCACTGCTACACATGCTCTGTCTTCTTTTTGTTCCTGTCTAACTACACAGGTCAGTGTTCTCCTCTGCCCTCTTCTGTGATTCTGTAATTATATTTATTTTACATAGACATGTGAGTTCCCTTTTCCCTTTTACATATGTTGTTTTGCTTCATGCTGAGAAAACTCCACAGTCTGACAGGGTGCTTTTTTTTCTCTTTTTCTTTTTTTTTTATTTTTAAGCACTCCAAATTCTATCCAGCTTTAAACTCTTATGTTTATAACCCTGAATATCTCTAAAATGTCTTTACCTAAAACACTTTATGGTTTTATTACCAGGTTTATGCCAGTAATAATATTCACATCAGCTTTCTTAGGGATCATCTTTAATCAGAACCTAGCAAGAAAGGCTTTGAAAACTATCATTCCCAGGAACGCAAATCTCAGAACATGAAACATCGGTTTAATCGCCCTCTCTGACAACTTAACACGACAGATTGAAAAATACAAGCCGATATGGAAGTGGGATCAATGGATTATCAAAGTCCTAAACATCTTCTCTTGGAGGGGTGCGGGGGGGAGCTTTGGGGTCCATTGGCATGCGTAAGACATGAAGTTTGCATAGCTTACTGCAGATCCGATGCTGTCTGACTGGCAGGGAAGTTGAGAGGGAGAGAGAGATTTACATGAGGGAACTCAGGGGGCTTTGTCACGGCAATTGTATAAAGTGATATACAGTGCAAATCGACTCGAGCATGTCCCTGGATAGCAGGCGGTTTACAGCCTCTTCGAGCAGAGATTACTGCTTTATCTTGTCATACTAAATTAACGTGGCAGCACACTGTTAAACAGTGGTGACCTCTTCATCTGTGGAAATTGCTGCCTAGAGGAGAGATGGTATTTAAGACTCTTTCTCTCTCTCTCTTTCTCCCCTCCCCACTTTCTCTCCCTCTCCCCCTCCCTCTCTCTATCTTGTCTTTTTTTCCCTGTAGGGCCCTGAGGCATTTTTGGGTTAGGTTGTAACATTAAAGACAGAAAGAAAGAAAGAAAGAAAGAAAAGAAAGAAAGGGGGAAGGGAGAGGCTTTTAACATCAAGGTGACAACAGCTATGTGTTAATTGGGCCTTTGTTGTTTGATTAATAGCCACTTTGGTGTAGAATATTAAGACAGTTGTTTGGACAACTTTCTAAAAATGACATGTCCTTTCAGTAAACTAGGATTAAGCAATGTTCTCTGGTCTGCACATTTTAACTCCTTATTGTTACTGCATTTAGTTCTAAGCTTACTGTTACTGAGGAGCAAGCGTGCCATCCCATGCTTCTGGCACCATCCTCAGCTGGCATACATTGTGATAGCTCTCTCCAGTGGCACTCCAGTGAGCTGCTCTCGTGCTGGTATTACTGAGGGTCAAGGTGATGAAGATACAACTGCAATGTAGCTGGGCTCTTGTGTTAGATTGTATCAGAGGATTTTTAGAATTAGTTAATGATCTGAGAAACACATCTAAGCGGGAAAAGGGCCATAGCCCTATTGTTGGGCTGGCAGTGTGATACAGAAGAACGAGAAAAATAAATCTCACATTCCCATCAATTTCAGTAAACTGAGGTGTTGAAGGAGAGAATGACATCTCTTCCTTAGACCAGGTTTTCTGTTCCTGATTTTTCTGTTTACTATGCAGTGATTCATTGTGGGTCCAATCCAAAGCTCTTTGAAGTCAATATAAAGACTGCTTTGTCTTTAATAGGCTTTGGATCAAGGCTCGCATGACCTTAGGCAAATTATTGCAAATCAGTGTTATGAAGTGCTTTGAAATTTGCAAGCATACATGTCCAAAGAACTAATTTTTGCTGTAATTTTTTATAAGCAGTTGGGAGGCCAGGTGAAGTCAGGTTGGCCAGCCTAGCACTGGAGATGGCCATGTGTGCTGAAAATGCGCTAGCATTATGTTTGCATGTTTGGGTGAAAGAGTCCTTCCCTACCTCTTCCTTGCTGAATCTTTTAGTCTTTAGCAGGTTCTATTTCTATGTTGTTATCAGTTGACAAGAGAAAATGATTTTATATCAAAAAGTCAGCACTGACTCTGGATGCCATAGGATTTTCACTACTTCAGTCATAGGAAGAAGGTTATGGAAACTTAATGTTCTGAGATGGAAAAGGACTTTAAGATCATCTAGCTTGGATTTTTCCTTGCTGTAGACAATTGTTCCTTACTGTGAATTTCTTGAGCTGCCACCTACACAGATTCATGCAAAATTCTGTGCATTTTGTATTGTACGTTTTGGATGTAACATTCTCAGAGGCAAGCTTTTATTCTCTTCTCAGAGATGCCAGCAAAGCTTATTTTTGCAGTAGAATATTTGCCATTTGAGATGCAATGCGTCTGTGAACACCGATGTTATCATTGTTTTCTTTGGATGAATTTTGAAGGCCATTGAGCTAAGCACTTACACTAGAGATATGGAAAGGACTGACTTCCTGATTTATTATTTTCAGAAATCAATGCATTTGATAATTTATGTACAGATTACAGAGGCCACATAAGTGGCTCATGAATTGATCAGCAGCCCGCAAAAATGAAAGCTAATGAGCTCATTTCAATAGCAAGTTGCTCATTAGCAGGTAGGCTCACTGATCTTTCAGGTTTTCCAGTTCAAAGTCACATGGTCTTTCCATGTTCTTGGGAGAAGTAGTTTCCTTGAAAAGAACAAAACAAGAAAAGAAAGCATGGCAAGGTTTTGAACATTTTCTCATTGCTTTAACATATACCTTTACAGTAAATACTTGATATTAGACGAGAGAGGCAGCACCTAATGGTCTGCAGGGCTAAGTCTGTGCCCATTCCTATAGTACCAACAACTTCCAGCAGCTGAAAGGGAGTTTACTAGTGAATTTAAAAGATGCATGGGAGGAGGAGTATGGAGGCCTCTTCTCTGCTTCTGCGTAGGAATCAATGCGTTCACAGCACTTTTCCCAGCACAGCATTTTCAGCCCAGGTTTTCTCCAGCTCAACAGTCAGATGTGGGATGCTAGAAACTGCGTTACTGTGCAGAGATAGGCAGTACGTGCTTCCCTCCATTCACAGTCAATACCGCAGCCCGTCCCGGTTAGATCATGCCAGGCCTGTGTCTTCCTGTCTCCTAGTAATAACTATTTGATGCCTTGTTTGAAACACTTTGATTCCAGTAGGAATTTTGTAGGGTGTACACAGAAACTAGCTTGTTTGGCCTAGGTGTTATCCTTCTTGATAGAGATACCAATAGCTGAAGAAACATGGAAATTAACCTCCCCCTTGGAAGTACTCTAAGGGTCAGTACTAAGAAGTATTGTGGATTTTACGTGCTAGGGCTCATAAACCTGCTTGAGAGCAGGTTTTTAGCTTTGTGCATTAATAGAGCAGACTGGTGTCCAGCACTATAATTGATTATTTTTTTTTTTTTTTTCCTTTTAGTAAAGAAGCAAATTCATTACTAATATTTTTGAATAGCAGAAACACTGTTTTAATTACCAAACCTTTGTTAGAAAATTCTTGAATCCTTATGTTATTTATATATGTAAGTATATATGTAAAAATATGTAGGTGTATATATATACAAACACACATACTTTAACTGTCTCCTATAGACATGAGAAATACATTGCTCCTAATCAGACTGGAAAAAAAAACGGTTTCTTGACAGAGTTGCCTGAGGCCCCTGCAAAAGAGGGACTCTTGAAACGTATTTTTAAAACAATTTAAAAAAAGACAGATTTTCCAAATCTCAGGAATAGATTTTCAACTGCCTGATTTGGCTTGAAATGAGTTGGCTGAATCAGTTTCTTTTTCTTTTAAGTAAGTCTATAAAGCTTTGATGAATCTGGCTCATTGTTTAGCACTTATCTCATGAGTAAAGCTTGAGGGGTTTGGCTTGAAACTTACCAAATCACATCTTTGGAAAATGGCCCAAGCCTATTGATTTATTTGAAAATAAAAATAAATAAAAAAAAAAATCCAAAGCAAAACACAACAAAAACCCCCTGATCCAGCTTAGCGAGCAAGTCCCTTGCAGATCTATAGAGCTCCTACTGAATGAACCCATCTATTTCTCAATGCACGTGAACCCTGCACTTTTTTGAATTGTAGGTCTGAAAGGGATTACGAGAGGTCATCCAGTCCCAGCTTCAATCCATGGATCAGCTGTACCAGTGTCATTTCTATCAGATAACAGTCTAACTTCCTAAAGTTACTCAGTGCAGGACACTTACAACCTACCAATCTATTTGTCCTGGGGTATTGCTGTATTTACCATAAGAAAGTTATTCCCGATGTGTAACTCAGATCTTTCCTGCTTTGGATTTAGTTTATTAATTCTCGTCCTAGCCACTGCAGCAAGAGAAAGGTAGTTCCTCTTTTCAGCAAATGTCTTCGTATTTGAAGACTGATACCACACTCCATCTTCTCAGTATGTGGAGTTCTTGTCTCCACCATATTTGTCTAAAAAATTTTTACTGTTGCCTCGCTTCCCAGAAACTAGTAGTACTGGAAACATTTACATTTTAACAGCTACATCTCCTGCTTAACACCAGATGATTTTTCATTAATGACAGTGGTGTCTGCAGGAGGTGCATCTGAGATGCTACTGAAGACCTCTTAATGTCAGGTAAAAACAGACTCCGGGGTGGCTCAGTCATGGTTTCATAAATGGTACTGAGTAGTTTTGTTCAATTAACTTGCAGTTAAATCCTTGCTGGTACTAGTCCGTCTACTTGGCTGTGGTTTAATTTTCAAATGGAAGGAAGGCTTTGTGTGCTACTGTCTTTTGCTTAGTTCACTGGCAGAAGACAAGTTTTGGGGCTGCTTAGCTTTGTTCTGACTGCACAGCTGTGGAATAGCAAAATGGATTATAGTTCCTCTTGCATACCAAAAGAATTGCCAATGAAGTCTGACTACAGGATCATTTCTTAGAGTCTCAGGTCCAGAGTGAGTTTCCAAGACCAGGAGTTGGCAGGGAGGAAATCTTTTAAATTTAAGACATTTGATCTGGAAGTCAATGGGAAAAAATAAACATCAGACCTCATGATATCAATTATCTGAGTCACGTTTAAAAAGTACTCAGTCCTCTGAATGTAATTGTTTTCATATGTACAAGATAAAGTGTGCAACAGATTTAAAATCAAAATCCATTTCCTTTTCTGATTTTTAAGGAATCCACTGTTTGTACAAGCTGAAATAAGGTAACTGATATAATGAGGGTTGTGCTTTTCTGTATTTTATGGATTTAATAAATCCTTTGTTAGACAGGAGTTATCAAGTCAATCCTTCTACTTTATTAGAAGATACTTAGTAGAAATTGAAGTGCTATCAGTCAACAGTTCTGTTCATTTTACTGTGTTTTGGGCTAGTTAATAAGAGAAGAGCCATATTCCCATTAAAATGATTCTTTCTCCCTTGTCTTTCTATTTCTACTTTTTGAGATTTTTGTCTTGTGACCACCAGAAGGAAGGTATGTGTATGAGCCATCTGGAAATCGTAGCTGTTTGTGCTCATGGAACTTGATGCATTTTTACAGAGTGGTGAAATAAGTACTGATGTTAAAGGCAGGGCAAAGACTAGGAAGATAGTTAATTTGCTGCACACCACTGCTTTTTTTGGAGCTGCGGTAACTACAACTCCAGTCATGAATACTTAGTGATTTATTCCCTTCTGTGCATCTGAGAGAGGCTGGAGATCAGTATAGGGCATAGTGGGATAAAGAGATGTGCTTTACTGCTGAAGGAAAACCAGTATACAAGACAAGATGGCAATGATGGATGAAATTTCTGGTTGATCACGAATGAATCTTCATGTGGTGAAGCTCTTTTCTTTCTACTCTCCTTTCTACTCTCCCTCCTCACACTTTCTGAGCAAACTCCCCCTTCTTTGGAAGTGCAGAGTGCTTCTGTAGTCAAAAAGTCACAGTAATTGCTGGCAGATGACAGCTGATGATGAACAGCTCAACCTCATGCATCAGTGAGGAATCAGGATAGAATTTCACAACATAAGGATGTTATAGAAATCTTACAGAATTAACAAAATTTGAAGACCACGTGGTTACAAACCACCATGCATAAGTCCTGTAATAAAACAAATAAAGTTTATATGGTGGTAGGAAGATGACGGACAGCTCACCAAATAGGAATATTGTGAATTGGCGTGGTCCTTGTGCAGAAACTAAAAGCCCAAAAGGATAGATATGACCAAACATGTCAGAACTCTTCTGAATCTTGTGTGTGTTTCTAAGGAGAGTCTTTGAAGATTCCTGTAAATACAGAATGAGCATCTATTACTATCAAGGAAGAAGATGGAAATAAAAAAAGAACAAAAAAAGCTCTGAGATTTTGTCAAAGCCACTGTGAATTAAGAGTCAGTTCTTTAAAATGGATGGTTGTATTAGAAAACTGACTGTAGGACTTGCTCCAGGAATTGTGGTAGGAAATAGCTCTTCATCACTGGCAATGGCTCAGTTTGTTCTGTTAGTTTTGTTTTTCGCTTCCATATTTATCAGTTCTCTGTTGGGCCCTTTTTTGAACTGTTTTGATAAATAATTGTACTTGTGAAGGTTAATGGAGTGTCAGTCCCTTATTTACTCTCAAGTCAAATGTGGTGCATGGTAGTCAGAATTGTAGCTCATGCTTCATGACCAGTTGACCTTAATGCTTTAAAGTGTGGTTATAGTCAGATAAATGACTGTAAAAATGACATTAAAGGGTCCCATGTTTTCTGTCATGCTGTGGCTTTAGAGGTCAAATTTAGTTGCATAAAAATATCATATTTTTATTAATTGCCTATAATGTATAACTTAACCTGGGGTTTGAAAATAAAGCTGTGTCTTTTTTGCCTCACGTCATCCCTAGTAATAAACATTTTGCAAATGGTACTTAACTGACTGTTTTGTTGATGATATGTCTGCAAAGCAGAGTCCAGTTCCTTCTTTTGTAGCTGTATTGACTCTTCAGTGCTAATGGCAGTTAAAAAAAAAATTGAGTCAATAAAGCAAGCAGATAGACATGACTCAGAAAATACGTGAGGAGCAAATATGTGGAATAAAGATGACATTTTAAAGCCACTGTTCTACTTATTCCCCATACATTGTTGGAGGTTCACCTGTTACAGAAGCAGAACACAGTGCTTCCATGTAAACTTCTACTAACCTGCACTGATCTCAAATTAATGCAACCCTTGCAGTCACAAGAATGGCTAGCAATTTCCAAAGATGTTTGTTGCTGTCCATTTTCCAGTTTATTTTCATTAGTATCCTCACTGGACACTGTAAGACAATGTTTCTTTTTATCTGTGCTTAAGCAAAAGAATAAAATCTAAGACAAACTACTAGTTCTTTTCAGAAATTTTCATGGCTAATTCTGGTCATAAAGTGCATAAGCTCTGACTCATTCTGTTACGTCCAAGGAAGAAAGTTCTAGTTTTTATTTAAGTGAATAATAGTTGTAATGAAAATTAATAAACTTACAGATGAAGACTTAAAATAAAATGCATTCTGGAAGTGAGATTTCTAGAACAGTTTAGTCTTCTGAACAAGTGATCCCATTTTCAGTGAGAAAAACCTGTGGAGGTAAATGCAATTTGCTGATGGAGATCTGAGACTCTGGCTAATTGTTCATTATTCTGGCCAGCTTCTTTAGAGAAAAAATATATGCTGAAATCAGGAGAAGCAGGCTGATAATTAATATATTAATGGGAAAATGTTTACAAAAGGATGTTGTTTAGGCAGTTCTCAGAAGTTCTTTTAGTCACTGTAAATACAACTGCATCCCTGTTCTGTTCAATGGGCCTTCCTAATCCCATGTTTTCTCCTTTGAAGATGATGTTTACACTAATTTGAGTACCTGTGATTTATATATCGTATACTCTTTTCACATAACCAACTCCTTATGTGATAATAGTATGTTGATTGGTATAGGCTTCAGATGGATTTGAACCTACAATGTGTAAAGGCTTCCTTATTTTATGAATCTGGTTCCTAAATAATCAGTGAAAACTGATGTCACGATAAAGTTCATAAAACCAGGTTGAAAGACAAGGCAGCTGGCAGAGTATGTAATGTGTTCCTTCCAAATTTTTAAATTTTTATTTAACATAAGGCCCAGATGGAAGAAAGTATATTAACGTTTCTGTGGATGGCACCAACATGCTTCCAAATCAATACGTGATACTGATGAAAGAAACAAAATGGTCATATTATGACTATTGCTAATATTAATAGCCAGGAGTGTGACTATGATGTACAACATTAACTACTCAAGAAAGCAGTGGTCAGATGTATCAGACGTTGCAGCATAGCGTCATTGAAACATCTTCTTTCAGCCCTCTATTTTTAAATTTCTTTGAACCCTAAGTTGTGAGACACTATGTAATGTTTGAATAACAGAAATGTAATACCAAAATGTATTGAGAAGAGCTTTATACAAATGTGTAAGTGCAACCGCCAGTACTGTCAAAGATACTGTAAGGAAGATTGGATGTCTTACAGATGGACCAGTCTTACGTGTCAGAAACTAGCTTTTGCTCGCTTGTACCTTGTACAGCACAAATAAGCTCTCAGCAGAGTTCTTGTTTATAATGTCATTTGTGTGTGATTCTCACTCTTCACATAATTGAATTTATTCAGGCAATTTATTTTTCAAATATGTAATCTCCACATACATGTACATGTGAAGATTAAAAAACTTAAATCAAGAAATTTTATGTAACGCTTTTGAGTACGTTTAAATATGTATACTCTAAGTGTAGACACTCATAGACCAGCATAGAAGGGGAGAAGAAAATAAGAAAATCCTCCAAAATGTATTGTAATTTCTTTTAATGTCTATGAATATATATATATATATATATATATATATAAATGAATCGTGACTCTTATAACCAAATACCCTGTCTTTGTGTTCACCCCTTGTCTGTGCTCAAGGTCTCTAGGTGCTCAATAGGAGCTTTTTAATTATTTTTCCCTGTTTGATGTTGCTAAGTATAATGAATGGACTGCAGAGAACTTTTTGTTAGAAACCTTCTGTACATCAGCTCAGTGCTGGTAGGCACAGTGATACCTGGCTGGATCTTATCCTGAGACTCACTTGTGATAAATTTAAGGTCAGAAAAAGATTTTGTAAAATCATTCTGTATTAGTCAACCCATACTTCCCGTCACAAAGCAGACTTACATTCTTTCCAGCCAAAGTGGAGAAAATTGTGTCTTTCTTATTTGGGTTGGGCAATTCTCTGGGTTTTTCAGCATCACTTCATGATGACTGAAAACTACAGGGAGTACTTAGAAATCAGTGATTCAAAGAGGACCTTGGAGAAGAAAGACTATTTCCAGCAAAAGTTATTCATCCTGTGCTGATGGTGGGTAGTTGGCTGTGACCATAGAAGAATAGATGTTCTTTGGGGTTTTTTATTTGTTTGTGAACACGACACACAACAGTGCACAAAATTAATTCCTAAGGAAAAAATATAGTGGACTTAAGCAGCTATGAGAACAATTTCTTGAAAAAAAATGGCATAAGAGAATGAACAGCCTTAAAGCTAATAGAGATCATTTGTATCGCTCAGAATAATTTAGGTAAGTGATGACAAAGGAGAAGAAAATTAGCATTTCTGTACAGTTTGCTTACTGTGTAATTCTTAATCAGGAGTGTCACAACATCCCTTGATATCATCTTATCACAAAGGTCTCTTCGTAATAGGCAATGTATGCTACTGACTGCAGTTTAAAGGAACAGAAGAAAGAATAACTGATCTTCAGAGTGAGAACAACTGTGAATATGTCACAAATTAGAATTTATTGGGTTTTTTGCATCACTCAACCAGAGTCTAAACTGGCTTCTGTGTGGGGAGTATATGTGTATTTTAAGTCTTGTTTAAGCTCTGCTTGAATGAGCTTTACAATGGGCTTAAGTGATAAAATGACAGCATGCTGCTCCCCTGAGCAGAACATAACGTTACCATTTGAGATGTACTAAGACCCAGAGGAGCGAACAGAGAATTGGTTCTTGGTAACCCTTGGGTGCTGAATGTGCTCTGCCATTATACCTTGCTTTGGAACCTGGCAAGTCAGTTCATGTCCTTTCCTAACTTGCCCTATATGCAATATCACAAAGGGATTTTGTGAGGATTAATTAAAAAATTTTTGAGTCGCTCTAACACATATTACATTTATATATCAGTATTATGTGGATTGACTTTTGTCATATTTTTCTTAATTATTCTGATATATTTGTCATTCTCTGATCAAACACCATGCTCTGTTTGTTGTGCATAAGTTTCAGGTAAGATTGATTCCTACTCTGTAAACATGTTCTGTGGAACTGACTTTCTGTGAATGCATTTATTCTGTGATTATCAACACAGAATATATATATATATATTTCTTATTATTATTTCCTGTGCAATCTTTCTTCCAAAGTTGAGAAAGCTACTTTGGTTTATACCAGAATTCCAAATTCTATTTCACTAAAATTGTGGAAGAGTCATCAACAGAAGGAAAACTAACTTGTAAAAGATATAAAGAGAAGAACAGGTAAAATAATTTTTTTTTTTTTTTTTTTTTTTTTTTAAATAGGTCTTTTGGTAAGAGTTAAAAAGGATGAAAACTTGCTGCTTGGAAAAATCCTATATATTTCTGTTTGTTTAGTATTTACTTAAGAAGTGTAAAAGAGTTAGTAGAGAGAAAGTAATTACTAAAGTCTATAAAAAGCAGATAAAAGAATAGAGAGCTTGGGTAAAAGCAGATCTATGAATCCCATGTGCTGGATGATACACATTTCAAAAATAAATGAATGAGACAAACATATTTCTGAAGAGAATTCACTTTGAAAATTCATATTTGAAATGTGGTATCTTATGCTACGGTTAACTCCAGTGGAGACAATGGGGCTATTTCTCAAGTAGCTATTCCATTTTAAGAGTCATGTTTTCTGGCCCTTCTAG
Organism: Tyto alba; assembly: GCF_018691265.1. Taxonomy (NCBI): domain Eukaryota; kingdom Metazoa; phylum Chordata; class Aves; order Strigiformes; family Tytonidae; genus Tyto; species Tyto alba. The sequence continues at coordinate 11,376,834 of NW_024881295.1, read as the reverse complement.
AAAACGACAACCTCCAGAAGATTGCTTTCAGAAAAAGAAATAAAGTGATAGTAATCTATGGAGGCAAGGATGATGTTGACAGTTATCATCCTGTAAGTCTAGTTGTAATTTTTTGAAAAGCAAGAGAACCAATACACAGTAAAAATAGATAAACAGATGTGAAATGAGAAGGCTCATGAACAATGTACAACATATATAAAGCAGAATGATTATTTAAAAAGTGTAGTGGATTTAGTCACACACCTACCCTTCATGTAGGATATGTGCAAGATTCCCAGTATTAAATGTGTGGGCTAAGATCTTCAAAAGTTTAAAGAACAAATAATTCCAAGAGTTGATTGTTGGAATTTTCATGGAATTCGGTCCATAAGCATTCATACATTGTGAAATGTTTCTTTCATACAGTGTTTCATGCAGCTCATTTGAATGTTCCATGTAAAGTAACTATAAAAACAGAAAAATAGTGACGCATTAAGTTATTGAAAGGAGGGTAGAATGATGTTGTGCAATATGATTTTATTTAACTAGTGGAAAGAGGCAGATATACTGAACATCTGAAAAAGATGGGTACCTTCTTTGAAAAGCCACAATGGCAGAGATTGTGAGAGGAATTCCTTCAGTAGAAGTGAGAAAGAAATTCCTAGGGCAATATACTCTACACAAGTGTCCTTCATTATGGTACATTTTTGCTTACCGTGGCTTGTCAGAGCCTCCCAGTTATGCAGCAACATCTATCTCTTGCGTTACTCTGAGGTGGCTGGAAGAAAACGTGGACTGAAAGGAATATAGTTATGGTAGTCCTTTGCCTGCTGTAAGATGTCTAGATCTTGCTATGGGATTTATAGAACAGTGAGAGCCTGTAGCAACATTTTAGAAATACGGATAAATAAATGCATTGTTACAGAATTTTGAACAAGTGAATTACAAAACACTCGTTAAAGTTGCCAGTGGTGCACAAGGGAGAATTGAACCACAATATCAAAGGAATGAAGGGGAGACTGCATGGCAGGAAATCATCAGATGTAAAATTGCAAACTGTTACAGCTGGATAAAGTAATCCAACACACAGATAATCAATGGGAGTAAGGCTCTTGGAAAGCAGTAATGCTGAAAAAGATTTAGGTGTGTTAAAACAAATTATATATGAGCTTGTCACACAGCAAAGCAGCAAAAAAAGGTGGTAACAAGGAGGTAATTGTCCTTCTCCTCATAACTCTGCTAAGATTACATGTGAAATAATGTGTTCAATTCTGGCCACATTAGAGAAGTCAGCAAATTGGAGGGATTTCAGATGCAAGCAACAAATGATTAAAGAGCTGTAGGAGCTGATTTGTGAGGGAAGACTGAAAGAGGAAAGACTAAATATGGACCAGTAATAACAAAGTAAATAAATGCTAACTGTCCAAAAAGATGTGGATGGTGCAAGCTCTAACATGGAAGAAAGCTCTAACCTAGTCCAGAGCGCTGAAAGAAGCAGCTGTGTAAAAGAGTTTTAGGCTGAACGGAAGCAAATGTGAGGCAGTGTTTCGGAGCAATGGGGGTTTTTTTACAGTGTAGAATATTTGTAGGGGGAATGGGAAACCTCACTGTCTCTCTGAGACATTTTACTAGCCCAAATGAAATAACTGGGACCACACCAGAGGTCTGAGTGTGTGGTTTTGTTACCTACCTGCTTTAGGTACTTGTCAGAATCACACCGCCTTAGTATGAACATGAGCACAGGCCCTTAGGAGTGCAGGATATTTTCTTTTTTTTGTTCCCCAGTTGGGAGGGTTGTTCTCTCCAGACAAGATATCCTCCAAATCATCCTCAACACAGAGGACGCAGTTTTGACCATATCATACGTGGCTCTTCTTCATTCTCTTCTCAGCCACCCAAAGGAATGGGGTGGTGAGGTATGTCTGTCTGGTATGAATTTTTGTAGACTACCAGAGAACAGATGAGGTGATCTTACATCCCTTTTCCATCTGGAAACTGTGGTGAATCATAATGTGAAGGTTAGGTAGATGGGAACAGCCGTGGACACATTGCTAGCTTATGGCATTCCTTTTATTGTATCTCTAAATTCTGTTCAGACCTTCCTCCCCATTCTTTCAAGGAGTTAGCACAGACAATGTCTTTGTTTCATAGTGAGAAAGCTGATCATGAAACAGTTTTTGACACCCAATGTAGGTTTTATTACGCTTGCAGAACCAGAGTTGTTGTATGTGGTTAGTAAGCTTGTATATTTACAAATATAATCGTTTTATACTTCATGATTTCCAAACTATTTGAATGATTTAATGTATGCTGAAGACTTTTCCAAGCTGCTTTGATAAGTAGTCTTATTTTTTGTTTAGCAAGGTCTTAAGGGTGATCTTTAGTCCCCCAGGAAAGAGATCATAAAAGTCTTAAAAGTGCTTTTGCACAGTTTTATTTATTATTTTTAAGCATTAAGATTACTAGCATGAAGATAACAAGGCTGTTATAGTACAACATGTTCTTTGTTTTTGCAGGTTATAGCTAACATATTAGGAGTTCTCAAAATGCCAGTTTTGTTTGTTAAGTATTTTGAGAGCAAATATATGTAATCCTATATGACATTCTTAAATTCAGTTTTGCTGGAGAAAGAAGCAGAAGGAGAGATTTGGTCTGAGGATGGGTGTCAGCGATTATGTCACTAACCACATTTACCCAATACAAAGCAGTTGTTACTATTTTACTGTATTTAATAACTATATTCTGTAGAGAAACTTGCCATTTACTTCTATATGAGTGAACACTATTGAAAGAAATGGGGACAAAGAGGTGGGCTAGAAATAAAACCAAAATTTGTAGCACAAAAGAAAATAATGTTAAAAAAACTGTGTTAGATATCCAATATAAAAAGGTCCTAAAATTTCACTCAAAACATTTTCTCATATATTTTTTACTACAAACAGATCCACAGTTTGCATATAACTCTTTGATTTGTAATAAATCAAGTAGAAATGGTGGGATAAGCAGTAAGAAATACTAAACTTGTTGTGTATGTTTGGGGATGGGCTGGAATGCAGAACAGCCAGAGGAGAAGAAATATTTGTCTTAAAGCATTGGTTATCAGATTGTGCTCTGTACTGTAGATAGTCTGATAATGGTTAGCTGAAGAAGTGCGGAGAGTCAGCCAGTCACACTATGCTGGTTCCAACTCTTTATTTTCAGGGGCCTATAATGAAGTCAGTGGGAATTAAATGAATATATATTATTGTGCATTTTCAAAACTCCCGCTAGGCACCTCCTTATATCTTTAGATACTTTAAATCCTTGAAAAATCGGTTCCCATGTTCTGTAAGTCACAGAGGATAAAGTTAGAAATCAATGCAAAATGGATTATGTTATTCCTTTTGTGTGAGCGCAACTGAACAGTTTCTTACAACTCATCTCCAAACCTTGGAAACGGTTGAAATTTTCTCTTGGTCGTGCAGCTGTGTTAGCAGTCTGAGTGTCATGGTATTTGGAAAAACTCAAAGTACATTTCAGTGTTACTGTCACATACTGTGGGGTGGCGCTTGATACATGAGAGAATTCCCAATTTCCGGTTTCAGAAGATTGGGCTGTAGTGCACCACAGAGTAATGCAAGAGCTGAGTATTTAATGCATCAGTAAAAATGAAAATACAACTGCTATGAGGCTTTTGTCCAATAATCTCTAGTCTTTTTACATCAATTATATAAGATGCCCTAAGCTGCAGGAAATATTTATTACTGTTTCAATTTTACGTATGGAGTAAAAGGTAGAATAAAGGGAAGTGTCTGATGTAGCAGAGTTCATAGAGCAGATGGTCTTCTTTTTGAGCTTCAAATAATTTTCGACGAAGTTCATAGATGTCAAACACTGGAAATACCTGTTAGTCTTCCCACTGAAACCTCTGCCAGTATATCTTCTTCTTCATCAGAAAGAGGTCATTAATTAGATACAGGACTTGATGTCAAATAAATACAACCTGAAAGACAAGATAGTAATGATTGCCAAAAATAGAAAAAGTAAATTCCAGTACCAAGCAATGTATTAACATTTTAGAGGGAGAACTATATGTGATCATGAATCTGTAAGTCTGATAATTGATAATACTTCCAAAATATGGATCACGGAGTCCCAAATACATCATCTCAGAAAAGCCAGAACAATATTTGATTTGAATGTATTTCACTTGACTATAGCATGATCACAGTAAAAAGAAAAAAAATGAACATCTCTATTTACTGCGTTTAGCTCAGCTAATTCAGGTAAAATTCTTACTTTTTTGCCATGATGACCTCTTCAGCTTGGCTGTTCAGATCCATACACCAACTTCTTCACTCTCCATTACATTTCCATTCCTTGTCGTCATTAAAACCACAATCCCAGGAAAAAAATCTGTATAAAAATAGCTGTCGGTTTGCATGGATCTAATTGCAGGACCATAGCCTGTGGATGTACCTCTTTCTAGGTTTGTTTACGTGACACCTTTTGACATCTCTTTTTTCCCTCCTTGGATTATGCGTTCTTGTTTCCTATCAGTGTATTTATCCTCTGCCACTTTTTTTTTCTCCTCTCTGCTCTTTCACACAGTTTCCCTTTTTTTCCTGTATCCTCCACTGTTTCTTTTAAATCTCCTCGGGTTCATTCCTTTCCATCACTGATGAACAAATTGTCTATAGGTTTCCTTTATGTAGCAAAAAGACCTATCTAAATGTAAGATAGAAGCAAAGAAATTATAAAATGTGAAAAGAACAGTGTCCATTGGGAAGCCTTGTGGAATATGTATTTTGTCTTCCTGAATGTGCCAGGTTGACAGCCACCATAAACCATACAGGTTTATAGTCATATCTGTCCTACAGCCCTACAGCACTTAGGTGATTTGAAGATATGATTCCCATTGAAAGTTGATGGCACTTAGAGTCCTAAAATAAGTTAACTACAGTAATTTAGGCAAAGATTGTAAATGGCAGGTTAAGAAAAAATAAAAGATTATTCTTGCTTTGTGACTATTGTGTGTGTGTTTTGTTTCTTTTAAACCTTAAAATATACTGGAAATGTCAAGGTTGGTTTTCCTCATGATTGCTGGTAGACCTCCTGTGGGCATTGGGAATGTTTTTATAGCTTTCAGATTTTCACTTGAAGTAGCTATGCTGTTGAATCTTAAACATAGTTGTTCATTTCCCAAAGGCTGATTAGATAAAATAAATAAAAATAAATAGCAAACAGTACTAAACAGTTTAAGAATCATTTGACTTCAGAAGTGTGAAGTATTCTGTTTTTTGATTATGTCTTATGTCATACTGTTACCAGCTTCCTGGTCACTATGGAGACTATAAAATAGATAGGCCTACACGTGTAATATTGAAAGCAGAGCAAAAATTTTGCTTTTGTGTCTTCTTTACACATTCTAAAAGAGCAAAGTATGGGCAAAATTCCAAATTCGAAAAAAAGAACCTGTTAGGCTGCTGTTAGGATCACAGCCTTCTTAAAATCAGACAATACCAGTGCTTGTTTTAAAGACATAAGTATTTTATTCCAGGTGTTTTTGGCTACAAAACCAGAAGCTTGGTTCTCATAATTTTTTTTTGCTGCAGATGCAGCCTCCTTACATACCATATGGTGGTAATTAACAGTTTCAGACTTAGTTCTGACTTTTCTTCTGCTTCCATTATTGGTTGGTTTGGGACAAAATTTTAATGTCACAGAAGAGAGTTTTCTGTCTGAGTTTAATTACAGATAGGAATAATGTGCATGTCTAGATGAGGAAGGAGATGATGATATCTATTTAAAGCGCTAAGAGGTATTTTGGAAATCTCACCAAGTACAACCTGTTTCTTTTCATGAAGTGTTTCCCTGTCTGTCTGTTGAACTGAAATAGGCCTCAGTTGGACCCTGGAAATGGAGAGACGATTTGAAAGATATAGTTGGAATGAATAGTTTCTTTCAACTGCAAAATGTTTGCACTTTTTATGAGAGCAAGGGTAACATTGTGTAATCTTTAAGAAAGGTATTGCTCAGTGAGGATAAGTCCATTGTCCAGTGACATGACTTTTCCTGTCAATCACAAAGGTGACAAGGGGGCTAGATTAAGTAAAGCTTGCCCAAGATTAACAAAGGAAGATTATTGACCTCATCCTGAAAGAGCAGAAGCCTGTTTTATCATTAAACCTTGGAAGAGGTATTTCCTCCATAGGTAGAAAGCTGTTTGGCAATATAGAGGCAACTCTCTTGTAAATGAACAAGTCTTCCTGTGGATTCTAGCTTGGAACAGAAGCAGAAGATGTGAAACGTGGGCCAATCCTGTTTTCTGTTACTGCTGTTGAGAGGGGAAAGAAGGGCCTAGGGTGTCTGATTCAGCAGGATCTGTGTAGGTCCTTGTCTGCCTTTCTGAAGTGGGGAAAGCAAGAAGCAGCAGCATCAGGTGTTGGTGAGTACAATCCCAGCTCAGAGTTCCACGAAATGTGCCAGCACACATTAGCAGAGCAATTCGCAATGCAAATGAACAATAGAGCCCCATCCATGAAGCAGCTGCTAACTGCATAAAACTGTTACCAGGATTAACAGTGCCAGAGGCTGGAATGTAATCAAACTTGAACAGGTGAAATGGCTGCCCAGCTGAGAGAGACAGCTCTCTGGTAAAGGAGCGTCAGTTTTTCCACTGTTTTGGTGACTGAGAGGTCTTCTCTATGTCTCGATGGACTTAATTTCAAAATTGCAGTAGTGTAGTTATTTAGGTTCTTGAATACCACTCTTTGCAGTGTTGGTGCTTTTCTTTCAATTAACTGAAAAAAGTCACGTGAATTTGTCCTTTCAAAAAAGGAACCTCACTTGTTGTGAGGGAACTTCCTTCTCAGGGGATTAATTTTAAACTGTTGCTGATGTATCTTTCTTGCCATTAAAGATTTCTCTGAGTGTTTTCAGGGGGATAATTAAACTCTCATATGTAATATCAGACAATTTTTCTTCCTAGAGGTTTTTTTTAGCTTTATGCAACCACTGACATGAATAGGTTTTATGGGGAAGTATCCTTTCTTTTTACGTGGTAAAAGTTGAAGTCCAGAACCATTGAAAGTTCTTCACTTTCTCCAGTAATGGCATAAGAAAGAGCAAAATAAAACAGGATATAAAGCGAAAGCCAAGATAACAGTTGCGCATTTCAGATTGTTGTTCTGAATGACAGAATAAAAAGATCATGGAGAAATGGGGAAGACAGATTCTCGAGCTGGTGTGCTAGAGGATACATGTTGAACTCTCATCAACAGCAGTAGCTGATGTGTGCACTGATCCGCTGGTATGGAAAGGAGAGGATTCCTCTTAGATTGCAAATCACGCAGTGAATGTGTGATTGCTACAGATCTTTTTGAATGAATAATTCACTGGTGTACTGTAATTTAGCCCACTGAGATGTGATTGCAGCTGTTCCCCTACTGTATATGTGTTTTGATTAAGTGGAGTGAATCTTAAATCCCACAAGTGTATAAATAGCCCATGTATGTGATATGCAAACACCGCATACATGAACACCTAACAAGAGCAGTCTAAGGAAATATTTTTTTTTTTGGAGATGATTACTTAGATGTATATTTTAATATATAATTTATCTTTAAAAAAAACCACCTCTGTAGAACACTTCCCTTTCCTTTTTTATGTGCAGCTATGAAGTCTTCTTAACTGTGGTACTATATAAATGCTTTTAGACAACATTGTAGTAGCAGGTCATCTCTGTGTTATTAATGAGTTTATCGTTCCAGGACCTATACAATATAAGAAGTTACTTCTTCTACGCCTATTTTAGATAGTAGGAAACTGAAGTGCAGAAACAAAAGTGATGTTTTCCATGGTTATGCAGAACATTTGAAGGATGAAGGAGTTGAGTATCCAGAATCCTTTCATGATGCTTTACCCACAAACTATACTCTTGTCTTTTCCTCCTCACAATTAATTTTCTGCAGAAAAAGAGTCAGAGGCATTTCAGTAGTTTTGAAAATACTTGTGGGTTCCATTTGAATGCCAAGCAATTTGTGATTTTGAAAATCACATTATATTACTTTATGTGTCATTCAATCCTTGTGTTCTTATGCTTCTTCTCTTAAAACAAACTTGGTTTATACTCAGAATATACCTGTACATATAAAAACACTTGCATGGACCCAAAATGTACATGAAAACATCAATGATGATTCCTGAGGTTTAGGCAGCAGTTGCAAGTGCTTTGTGTCTGTGACCAGTGTGTGACACACACAGAAACATGAGTGAGTGTCTTTGGGGATCACTTTGGAATCAAACCAAGAAACTAGTTCCTAGTAAAATTAGTAACAGTACTGTTCTATAAATAATTGATGGTATAGGTAGATTTAAGAACTGTAAGTAAGGATGGTATTTGGCTTATCTCTCTTCAAAGTGTGAATAAGAAAGTAGCTTTCGATATATTTCCTCTTTTGGCCTTGTCTGTAGGGAAAAAAATTGCCACTTGGTGATAATGGGTTTGAATGCTAGATAAAATCTGAAGTAATGCTGAAGTTCACTATTTTGCTCATCTAGATCAGTGTTAAAAAACAGTTTATTCAAGTCTGTATATGCTGAAAAAAAATTACATTCGGCTCCAACTCATTTTTTATGTCCACTGTTAGCAACTAGTAATTTTCCAAGTGCAGAACAAAAAATGGAGGGAGTTGCAGGGGAAAAAAGGAGCATTTCTGTTGACTAGAGTCAGAAAATTTTTTAGGGCTTGGTCAAAAGCTCATTGACGTCAGTAGAAAGTCTCTCATTATCATCGCTGGGTTTGGCTTTTGGGGCATATGATGGCCCAGATTGTAATCTCAGTTAAATCCGATTCTGTTAGGGAATTTATTCAGTAGTATAACACATTCAAGCTGCTCAAAACTGTTTTGCGCTAGAAGTTTTCTTAACCAAAGGTAATCTCTTTGCCAAAATGATGTAGTCCGTGAAAACAAATACATTCTTTACTTCAAAACTTCTGTGTTGCTTTATTTAAATTTTATTGTGATTGTTTTTAGCAATTTGTGTTCTATTTATGAAAAGACACATTTTTTTGCTGAAATATTGGGGTTTATTAAGCCAGAGACACCAAAAACTACTCGGGGAAAAAGAATGATAACATTGTAGCACAATTCACTGAAGACTGTGTATGTGTTGCTTTCATACCCTATAAAGTGAAAACAATTTTATAATTATGATGTCTTTTTCAACCAAGTCTATAACTCAGATCACAAGATGGTCCAGTGACTGTTTTAGAAATAATATTCATTAAACACCTGGAATACAAAAATGTAAGGAAATGGGATAATGAAAAAGAAAAAACAACTGTGGGGAATCTGATCAAAATAAAAACTGTTCATGTTTGCAGCATTATATTGTGCAGTCTATGTACTCTGCAACAAGCTTTGTTTGGAGACATTGCCCTAAGTTTTGCAAGCTATAGGTGACACATGTTAGCACAGAAAAAGAAGAGGTTCAGAGATGCGTACAGAAGGGTAGAGTATAAAAGAGACATGAAAGAGGAAAAGAATATATGCAGAGAACATTGCTTTATGTTGGAGGAGGTGTGAAGGAGAAGGCTTTCACGTTAATGAAGGCAAGTTTGAAGGTGCTGGAACCAGTTTTGGTTTCCATTAAAATTAATGAGTAGACCTCTATGGACTCTCACGTGGGGAGGATTGTGTCTATGTTCCAGGAAGTCACAAAGTTTTGCCGTTGTACCGCTAGCGAAAGTCATTAGGACCACCTTTGTGAAAAAGATTGTCTTTACAGGAAATGAAGGTATGAGATAGAAGAGGAGAATAGAAAGAGAATTAGGAAACAGATAACAAAAGCTTCACCCTTTATAGATGGGAGAACTACTTGAACTGTGAGTTAAAATAAGTCATGTGACGAAGGGCATTTAATATTTGGTTACTATTTCATTTCTTACAACAACTAGCCATCATGGCATTAAGTACTTTATAAGGTCAGGAAATTAATGGTCCTTGTAAAAATTGAAGATTTTTTTGAAAGAAAGCTGTAAAAGAACAAACAATTAAAGGTAATCAATACCATTGTTATTAGGAAACCTATGAGTACAACACTTGTTCTCAATTAGGGAAAAACTGTATTTTATGTTTCTCTCTTGCAAGCTGATCTTTGTTCACTTCAGCCTGTAATCTTGGTTTATGCTTTATGGATGGGCTTTGTTCTGGGTGCTTTTGAAACATTGCATGCCTTTTTAAAGGTTTCAACAGAAGAACAAACAGTGATGAACTCAAAGAACAAAGGATTGTTCTTTCTTTCAATCTTTATTTTTTTCTTCCTTAAGAAAAGAAAGAAATGTTTCATCTCGGTTTTCTCCCCTTTCAGGAAGTTGATGGCAATAAAGTGATGTCTTCATTTGCCCCGCACAACTCATCTACCTCACCCTTGAAGGCAGAAGAAGGTGGGCGTCAGAGTGGAGAATCATTGTCCAGCACAGCCCTGGGAACCCCTGAAAGGCGCAAAGGAAGCCTAGCGGATGTTGTAGACACCCTTAAGCAAAGAAAAATGGAAGAGCTCATCAAAAATGAGCCAGAAGGTAAGGCCTGGGAAACTGGCCAAGATTTTCCATTTTGTTTTCTTTTCTCCAGATTCTTTGGATATGTGTACTTTTTAATCTTCCCATTTTCTGCTCCATTTGCTTTTTCTTCCTAGCAAAATTGAAGTAAAGAACCCATAGTTATTGTCTATATTAGAGATAAATTTCAGCTATATCCCATCATAGTTAACATTTTTAGCTTTTCCCAAATGAGAGCCTTTGTCTAACATAACAGTCTTTTGGCACAGTTGCAATAGACACAGCAACCTCCTCAACGTGGATACAACGAACACCATAATTTTAACAGCCTGGGGTCATTTACACCAGTATTCCCCCCTCCCCCATTTCTAGAGCAAAAAGAAGTGCTATCAGCAATGTCAGTGTTTTTGTGAAATTATCTAGTAGGAATGTCATTATTTGAAAGGTAGAAAGTTAAATTTGGATTTCATGAGAGCTTTTGTCTGGAGCATGTCCTATCATGTCATCCTCTAGTTGTAGTGCAGGTACTGTACAAACAGACACAGTACAGGCTTTCTCTGCATTATGTCTGGACAGCAAGTTTCAGCCTTGACATATAGGTATCATTTCTGGAGAATCAGTTTCTTTTTGAGAATGTATGTCCAGTCAGTGATGATGCCACTTGTGCTCTGTGGGCTGAGACTAAGACCGAACATCTTGCCTCTGAGAAACCACAGAACAGCTTTTCCTTTAAGGAAGATTTTCAATTCCTGCCTATTTGGGGCAGAGTCAAACCCCTGACTGGAAGATAAAGTTCTCACTATATTTTCCATAGGTATCCAGCACGCATATTTACAGCTAGATTTCCAGGGGACTGTGAGCCAGTTGATGTTGTGTGAACATGCTGAGCCTTATTCCTTATACTTCATATTCATTTACACCCACCTATCCTGTTGTATAAATCTATCTCAAATGTTTAAAAGCATGGCCCTCAGAGCCCACCTCAGTGCTGAAGCATGGATTGACAACACCTACAAGAAAATTTTAGGACAACCTGCATACTGGAATGACAATATGGATGCAAACACAGTGTGCTACACTCACATACATGAGCCTGACAGGATTGTAAATTAGTCTTCTCTTGACTGGGGAACACAGTAAGGGTCTGCTGGGAAACAAATTCTTTGTCTAAGCATTTCTTTGTTGAATATTACATATAATCATAGCATTTCATTTTTCATTTACGTTGACTTAATGGTCAGTGCCATGACCTACCTTGTGCCTTTGAATGGAAATGATCTTTCTTGTGTGTGGTATGGGGTGGGGGGGAAGGAAACCAGACTTTTATAAGTCAGAGGAAAGAACAAGGAGTTCTGGACAACGTATAAATACTCTTTTGAATATGAGGTTGTACAAGCTGCACAGACTCCATTAAGGAAAGGCCATAGATAGACATGAGAATGGTTACAGAGCCTGTGCATTATCTCAGCTCTACTAAAATGAAAATATACAGTACAAACAAAAGATCTACAGCTTCGTGAAGAGATTGAGAGAGAAAGGAGGGGGAGCAACTGAATGTTGGGCTTTGCAAATGCATGCAACAGAAAATCTTTTCTTCCCTCTAGCCATTGTTCTATTGTCTTTCAAAGGCCATTAAAATGAACAGCAGGTTGTAATGAAAATTTCATTAAGCCCTAGTTAAGTCATTATGAGGGTGCCATATTCATATGTCTGCTTACTCCCCATCCAGGAAAAAATGAATAGGAAAGGGTTGGTGTTTTTTTTTTCTCCCTTTCTCCTTAAAAGCGAACTAACAAAAGTTCAGAAGTTAGAAGAGAATGGGAAATGGGACATGAAACAAAAGGAGGCCAGAGAGGTGATCTGGCTAGGAAGAAAATTAGACTTGCATAAGAGCATTGAAAGGTGGTGAGGGACAAATACATCATTTTGACAAGTCTCCCTCCCCCTTCCCTTCAGCCAACATGATTGTTTTTAGAGCGGCTAATTAAAAAATATATATTTCTGGGTGCAGATGGCAAGACTGTTCTTAGGGATCCTCCACAAATACGAGTCTCTTTCCCTAAAAGAAGTGTGTACTACTGCAAGCACCGTGTCTTCTCTGTTTGATTTCCAGCAGAAAATCTACTTATTCTCATGTCTTCTTCATGTAGTACTAAAGTTGTCAGTCATCACTAGTTGCTAGTCAGGTAATTAGCATATTAATGAATTTCCCCATGAATAAGATAAGTTACAAGTGGGAATCTTTGGTAGTACATGTAGGTAAAAATTCAACAATGTATGATCACTGTGCGTTTCAGTAATAATTTTTAGTCTTGCTAGTTTGTGGAGCTTTGTAGGAGACAACCAAGAATCTTGGTTAAACTTTGCTGCATTTTGTCAACAACAATAATATAATACTCTATTTCTCTTTGGGAAGAAAGGGAAACATTTGCACCAATAGCTGAGTTTTAATTAAATCAATTTCCTGTGAATCTTTCGAAGACCAGATATGAGCCAGATTCCCATTTCTCTGTGTACTCAAAAGTTTATATATTATTTAACTTGTACAATGGGCTATGTTTGCTCTAGTTTTATTGTTTGAAATTGTCTTCTGAATTACTGTGGGAAATGTGCTTTTGAAGCAGTCTTTCAAATAGCCTGTTTCTTCAAAACAAGAAAAAAGAGAAGGGTGGGGTAGACAACTTAAAGTCTCGATCCAAGCCTCATATCAGTCAGGGAGAGGACCTTTCTTTTCTTAAATGTGTTTTGAGGAGAAGCGAGATATTCCAAAATACTGATAACAGGTCTGAGTATTTTTAAGGAACTTTATTGATATAAAGTAAATGGTTTTCTTACATTATGTTTGTTAGAAAGTAAGAGTTAATACTTAGTAAATTTTGTCAATAAAGGACAAGGATTTTTACAGTGTTATGAAACATAGTGCTCAGAGTGCATGAATGCATACACGTATGTATGCATATATGTAAGCGCATACAGGTACCCACACGTGAGCTGACAAGGGAAGCATCACCATTCATATAAATGGTTTCTATGTCGTTTTGTTACATATATGCCCTTGCTAATGTCCCCTGTAGGAAGCCATGATACTTACTCATTCCTAAGAACTTTCCAAAAGCTTGTTGCTTCGTCTTCCTCCTTGCATATTTGTATGGTTTTGATTTTCATATGGGTTTATGGGTTTATACTTAGCTTTAAAGCCCCATGCTCTTCACTTCCCCCCCCCGCCCCCAGCTTGCCTTTTTGCTCTTGCTGTATGAAAGTCCATGACTGACAGTGAGTCATGCTGACACAGAGACATGGACTGTTTCAGGGAATCTAAAACTTGTAGAATTTTTCTCATTGCTAATACAGTGCTCATTTTTTTTTTCATTCAAATTCTGCAGAAAATCCTTATATGTAGCTTTAGTATTAGGCCCCCAAAGGCATAAACCTATTACTGAAGTCACACAATGTTATTTTACATGAAACATTCTGTCCTTTCTAACTTGAACTTCAGAAGAGGAGTCAGTCCCCTTTTATTCCTGGTATACAATAATGAAGATAATGGAGTGGGTTTGGAGAAGCCTTATATACTGTGACAGACCTCAAGCCCTTGCCCTGAGGGTCGTCTGCAGACCATGGGATTCCTTTTGCAGCTAAAATCATTAGGCGAATGAGATACAGGCATGTTTTTCTTCTGTTTTCTTAAGGCATCAGAGGATGGCAGAGACTCTCTGTCTGTCTGTTCTCTTCATTTGTAGAAATGAAATGGAAATCTCTTTGAAGTCAGTGAGCTTGACACAAGTTCATGAAAGCAAAAACCAAAGCAGCCACTTAGCTTTTTCTTGCACTATTAATGGGATTGGATTGCTGTATTTTAATTTATGGCCTGTGCTTGTGGAAAATTAAATCTCTGAAATCTGTGTAGCCTTTCCTCTGGACACACAGCTTGACTTCTGGACAAAAAATAGGCAAACAAGTAAATTCTCTTTTATTTTTAGAATAAGCCAGAGTACTCACTGGCTCTTTACATCTCCTGACTTTTAATTGAATATCAATCTTCTTTTTCCATTTTGGCAGTATATGTTTGTAACAGGTTATTTATCTGTCTGTTTATCTTGAAAACTTCCATACTGTATCTTCTGAGGCCAGATCTATGTTATTGTACAGAATTCGTAGAGATTCTGGATAAAAGGGATCATGGGCATCTACCTGACTACAGAGACTGTGCATATGAGTGTGTGCATATGTGGGTACACTCATTCATCTGCATGTCTTGTTCTTCTATAATAAAGACCTCTGAAACTCAATTCTGTTTGTCCATTTAAATGAATACTTTGAATTCTATATAAATGCATGTACATGGTTATCCATATATATAAAGTGCATGGATTAGATATATATCTCTTTAAACATAAATATATATAAACATGCACACACAAGAATTGTGTATATATAGTGTTTAATATTGTTCCTACTTCAAAATTTTGTTCTGCTAGTCCTTAGGTCTTCTGAGCAGAAACAATCTCAAGTATTTAGTAAGCAGGTAATACATATGTTTGCAGGGCTTTAACAGGCAATGCAGAGCCTCATGTATTATAGTATGCTGCAATACTGCAAGTAATTACTTTGTCAGAAAGAAAGGGATGAGAAAGCCCTCTCGGGCATGATTTTTGTCTTCTGAACATCCCCCAAAGGCTATTTGTGTTTGATGTTTAAGTTTACATTATAAATCACAACACCTGTTCTTGTGGTAATTTAAATGGCTGTTGTTTAAGCAGTTTTGTAGTCTATAAAAGTGAACCATATTGAATTCAGGCTCTCTAGATGAAATAAAATCCCAGAATATCTCTTAATATTATCAAACTTTTAATCAACATATTTTGTAAAGAAATCAAGAGGTCTCCCTCTTCTTAAGCCATAAATTCCAAAGAAGACCATTGATGGGCACAAGAAGGGAGGCCTTTGAAATGCAGACTCTTGTTTTTAAATCACACCTGATGAGATGGAAAGAAATAAAGTGAAAAGATTTGTGAAAAGCCTAAGGATACTCTAATTGGTTGAGGTTTGAATTTCTTTTATTTGGTTCTTCACTGTCCCTTTGACAAAGTATGTGTTGAAGAGGCTTTGTAATGCTGTTCTACTGAAGGACAAACAAGGATACTTTGCAGTTGAGTACTTTTAAGTTTTGTTCATACACTCATGCTGCTGTGGAAGGATGCTTCAAGTGCATTGTGGTTCCATGTTCATCTATGCAGTCTGTCACCAGAAAATGTGTCTTTTTTTGTGGATCAAGCCAGCATCAAGCTTCCATGCACTTCTTTCAAAGACCCTGCCATATGGAAATGTGCATTTGTATACTGCTGATAAAAATAAAAAATAATTAGAAAAAAAAAGTAAAAGATCAAGTTTATGAAGTAGGCCTATGTGAGGAGAGAGAAGGCAATGTTAAATGCTGCAGTGGCTTAAACCTTTATTAACAAGTGCTTTAACTCTAGAACAGAGGTATCCTGGTTTGAAGCCCTGCCAGCTCTTACTTGCTCAAAGTGAAGTTTATTAATTTGTCACCTTCAGTTTTTAAGTGTTTTCCTTCCTAATAGTTTAGCCCAATAGTCACTGTTTATTTCAATGGATGTTTTCAAAATTTGCTTAGATTCCCTTCCAAGTCTCTCTTGCTTACATCCTCAAAGGTTTGTAGCTTTTGGATTTTTCTTTTCTTTTTTTGATAAAGGCATCTAAGGTGCTGATACAGCATCTCAAATATAGAAGAAAGCATTATGGTCAAGTGAAATTTAGGAAGCTTCTGCTTTTGGAGAAAAGATGCAGTCTTTCACCCCCTCCCTGTTTTAGAATTAAAGTCTTCTCTGATGTATCTCCATAATTAAAATTTCCTTCCAGGGTACATTCAGTCCATAATATTGGACAAGCAGCAGCCAACACAAAATACTTCATCTCTCACTTCTCGTCTTTTACAGTACAACATACAAGTTGTTCACCAAGACCAAAATAATTATTTGGGCTCCTGTCTGGACTTAATTCCCCAGGTAGCCACACTCTTGAATAGCCATGATTAATTTCAATAGTGGTTTTCAAACCTTGTTGCCATTCTTACCCCCACATCATTTTGATGTGCCTGTTGCCTCCAATGTATTCCAGCTAGATCACTTTGCAGTCTGCCTTCATTTTTTGCTTGCTCTTTTTTTTTTTTTTTTTTTTTTAATTTCCCCCTCCCCTGAAAAAGCCATTAGCTTTCTGAGCTTCATTTCAGTCCTTGGATTACTGCTGGAGAAACCTCTGACCCAGACTAGTAATACACAAATATGCATGAGGGAGTGTGCCAGCTCTTTCTGTTTGCTTATGTGCCACAGCTTTTGGGGATGTCATTTATTCAAGAGTGAAGAGCGAGCCACCTGTTTCTCAGGCCTCTTGTCCCTCATATTAAAGGTTCAAGCCCTTGCTGAATAGTAACATCTTAATCTGGGCAACATACACAACATTTAGCTGAAACCTATTTGTCGAGCTAGCAGGGTTTGTGGGATTTTTTTTTCCCCTCTCTCTTACCCCCGAGGCACTTGTCACGACCGTGCATATTAAAATTAATCAGACCTCCCAGGCTTGTGTGACTGTGTGGTTTAACATGAAGAAGTGGATATCAAGCATTTGCCCTAATTAAATAGGCCTGCTTGGTTTTGTTCTAGTGGATACTTGGTCTTTTTTTTAATAAGAGCTGCTTATGGAGAAGGCACGGCCAGCTCTAGAGTTAGTGGAGAGCTCACTTCAAAGTTTTCCCCACCACCTGCGCCCAGGATGCTGAGACCTGAAGGGCTCCCCACGTTCTTTCTTAACAGCACCATTTGCAGGAAGTAAGTGGAGGGGGAAGGGGAAAACATGGCCAAATGAGTGAGAGAGCGATCAGGGAAGGAGAGGCGAGGAGCTGGGATAAGCATGTGGATTGGCTTTTTGAAGTTGATTAAGATGACCTATCATCCTGTCTGATTAGCTTTAGATCTCAGTCTGTGCCATGAGCTATTCACAAGGCTGTCTTGTGTCTTCTGTTTACCAGAAGCAAGGGAAGGCCTGTAGCACGGCAAGGAGCGACATTTGCAGCAACTCCCACTTGCTTGTTTAGCTAATGAAGAAGCCTTGTAAAAACAGTCTTAAGTTTGAAGACTTTGCTTACTTTTATTAGTTACCTGTCTGTTTAATGTTTGATATTTTTAAGGTGGTTTGAACGTTGCCAGTTTTACAGAGTAATGTGCATCTCCTCCATTGTAAATAAGCTGTGCTGGGAAGAGATAGAAGTCCTTTCATCATCGTTTCTTCTCATCCAGTTTAATTGTATTGCGCTTTCTGCACTGCCTCAGGAGAAAACGTGCTATATGTGTGTGATTTCTATACTGTAATGTATAAATTCAAAAAGCGCTCAAAACAGAGTAAAGGAGAATTGGGGGGACACACACCCAAACCCCTGTTAAATAGTAATTAAGAACTGATACCATTTAGCAATTCAGCAAGTTAATTTTAGCCAAAAATAGTAGAAAATTTGGAACGGTCAACATTTTTAGACAAAATGTTTCATTGGAAATGATATTTTTTGTTTTTAGATGTTTAAGATGATTAATCTGAAAGAGAAATGAAAACATTTCAATTAGGATTAAATACAACATTTTGGGTCAGGTGGAAACAGCTTTTCCCCTAACTTGGTTTGGCAGCTGAAATGAAAAAATTCAAACTAGTCAAATGAAAATGAGTTTCAAAACCTGGAGAGGTTTCGGGAGTGTTTTTTATCTAATGACCTGAGGAGGACAAATGAGCAATTGTTATAAAGACACTTAAATATATCTGAATGCTATGTGCTGTAATTTTTAGGGTAAACTATAATATTTTAGTCAGAAAATCGTTAGAAATTTTATTTCCTCCAAATGTGCACATTTCTATGTCTTCTGAAGCCTCAGTCAGAAAAGTTTTGCAGCACCTAGGGCATTTTATTTTGAAACAGATTTTAGTAGTTTATCATACTTCATATGTTAGACATACTTGGCATGTCTTTGCAGCAGAAACCTATGAGTCTGTTCTAGAGGGCCTAGAAATCTGCAGTCATTAAACCCTCAGAATTTGATTTTGCTTTCTATGAAAATTCTTGCAATCCAATACACAGGCAAAAAGCAAATCTTTATTTATCTGTTTCCATAACAGTTCAAATCACTGAAGTAAAACCCAGCAGGTAGGATGATACTTCATTGATTTAAAAATTTAGCGCACATCTGTGCACTAACTCGTTGCCATCTTTCTGTCTCTCTCAAAGTATTATTATTATTCCTATTTTATTTTTCATTTCAAACCTTGGCACAACCCAAATGTAAAGAACCATATTGACACTGCCAAGCATCTGTCTGGTGCTTGACAGCATCATAGAAACCCTTCCACTGTTTCATCTAGGTTGCTATTGGTTATTTAACAACACAATGCAAACGGTGCAGTGTGGGTGTATATGAAATGGAAAGAAAGGTTGAGGTGGGGGGAAGGAGCCCTGTACAAGTAAATACATCTTTCATCATATCTTTTGTTTGGTCTGTTTGCTGTGTGCTATTCAGTAGTCAATAGAAGTTGTTTGACGGTTCTGCACAAGGGTAAGAAACCTTTTCTTAAACTTCTATTCTCCTGTTTGTTTCAGACCAGAAAGTTTTCTGCTTTTGTTTTTCTTGCCTCTCTCTGTTGTCACCTGTCTGTTGTTGAAGGGTTTTTGTAGTTGCTGTTTAGCTGATGTGACGTAAGCTGATACTTATGAAAGGCTCCTCACTGAGCAGTGATCTTGTACAGGTGAAGCGGACATTTAGAGAGCTTATGAAGGGTTTACTGTGGTGGTCTTTGGGGCAATAGAGTTCTTTCAAGCTTGTGTTTTAATTTATTTATTTAGCCAGGGGGTGAAAGTGAAAAGTGAACGAAGAGAAATATCAGTCTGTGCTTTCTGCTGAAGAATGCCCTCTTAGCACTTGTGAGACTCGGTAAGGCTTTCTGAGATGTTTAGCCTTGATTTAATTCGTATTTAAGATCTCTCCTCCCAGCACATTAATATAATGTCAATGTAGAATGCATTGCATGGTGTAATTACTGAAGAGAGCAGTAGTTGGGAAAACAGACGGTAATTGAACACATGGCTGTTTATTACAACAGGACAGTGCTCCTACGCTGGTATTTAGGGCATTAATAGGGAAGAATTGATTTGTTGTTTTAAGATGAATTCAATCACTGTTGCTTAGACCTTTGTTTGTTCAGGCCGAGTTATGCTTTGTTTGTGTTATGTGCCCAAGAGGTTTACAGACCACAGCATGGCATTAGTCATGCAGAGGGCTTGGGAGCAGAGAGCCATTTAAATGAACAAAGGACATTTTTCTTTTTGGCTCTGTTTATCTTCCTTTCTAGTTTTGTTACCCTCTAATCTATCTTCATCTCTCTCTCCCTCTTTCTCCCCCTCTCCTTTCCGCCCCAAACATTTTTGATCAATGCAAAGGTCCTCTGGCTTTCTTCCTTCCCCCTCCTCTTTATTCACCCTCCCGGAGACAAATGGAGCTCTGATTGACGGGTGGCAACGCGGGGTTGCGGCACGGTGTAAATAGGAGTGGTTGCTCCCAAGTTTGTGCAAGGAAGAATTGGGGTTGGGAGCTGGGGGGGAAGTAACATTCATCTGGGTGGAAAAATCCTCATTTCAAAGTGAAGAGAGTGAGAATGAGATGTACCACTGCACATCTCAACTCTGGTGTCCCTAAAAGAGGGAACATGCACACCTTTTGTGGTTCCTGCTGGCTTGCATGCTGGTTGGGCCCTGTGCAGGCCACATCCTGGGATTTAATGAGCCTTCTGCCCTCTCCTCCTTCTTACTGATGCGAGTCGGAGGGAGGAAGAGAGAACAGTAAGACTGAAGTTGAATTCCTGGTCTCCCCGTTGTGAGCAGTATGGTTTATATTTTAGGCTCGTTGTGCTTGAGAGGAATCTCATCTTGATTTATTTCTGAGTGTGGGAGAGTTAATAGACAATTCAGAATTATGTGGGCCAAATTCTGCTCTCAGATGTAAGTTCACAACTCCCGCTGAATACACAAGAGCTTTAAGAAGGCAGAATTTGGCCCAATACAGGATTTGTAAAGAACCTAACGCAAATTGGTTTTTTATGCCTATACAGATAGGGATTAGGCCTGCTCCTAGAAAGAGCATTATTAAGAGAACTGAAAGGTAACAACAAAGTCTGTGCAGTCATTAATTGCTAGAGTCTTTTATTTCATAGATGGTGAAATACTTGATTCTGAGCAATATGAATTACTATTTCAGTCACTAAGTGATGAATTAGCACCCAGACTTGCCTTTTGGAGCTATAGAAAGTACTAGTTTATACAGCACAAGGAAGGAGAACCACAGATGCATGACATGGAAAGCCAGATTCTTCCTATCAGGGAGAAATAGCAATTTAGCACACATGTTCATACACTGCAACATGCAGGGAAGGATATGAACATGAGTTGCTCATCTGAGACTTTTAGCCACAATCAGTTAAATTACTGAATCTCTGAATAAATAATAGAAGCACAGGAGATGACAGTGAGAAGAGGATCTGAAGTCCAGCAGTGATTTTATCTGTGCCTGAAATCATAGGCAATTAGCTGTGTATGGGACATGCTACTGGGCTATTACTTATAAATCTTTTCTGAATATCTAGGAAGTGTAGCTGCAAAAGTCCAGCCTATATGCCCAAAGGGAAATGTCCTTGCCACCTCACAAATAAACCCAAACAATTATTGTATTGCACTACCAATAAGCAAGAATGATCACGGTGAAAGATTTATACAGCCCCTAAGTTACAACTGGTGCCCAAGTACTTTATCAGAAAGGAAAGTGTCTCTCCCAACTTGGAAGTGGTTATCCAAGTGTCCTGGTTTTCCAGTACAGTTTGGAATGTTGCATTAATTTTATACTGTAGATTAGCCCACACAATCGGAACATAAATAGTCTAGAGACAAAGATCACATGGAAGAAGAAAGCCTCTCAGTTTTGTGTGCATCCTTGATCTTTTTTTTGCTGAACTTTTTTTTCGCTTTTCTGTTTTGCCCAAAACACATATCCCATTTCAGTAACTGAATGTCTTATCTCCCACAGAGTCAGGCACCAGGGGGAAAAAAAAAAAAAAAAAAAAAAAAAAAAAAAAAAGAGTCAAAAAAGTCAACAACTAACCAAAAAATGGTTTCAACCGTAGTCATTACTGTGTATTCACTCAAGCCTATAAGATCACTGTCTTGTTGCAAAGCATAAAGCACGCTAATGTATTTTTTCTGGGATGTCTATATACTAGACTTAAATAAAGCAATGTATTTCCGAATAGTTCCCTTTCCTTGTATGTGAAATTAATATATGGAGATGAAACTAGAGGACAGCAGGCTTTTGCTAATGATTTTCAGCTGCAACAATTCTGGATTCCACACTGAGCTCATGTACAGCCTTAATCAGCAATGCTGTTTAACTAAATATGGAGACATTTCACTGAAGATTATTTTATTTTAAGTCTTTTTTTATGCATTTCCTCTTGTTGTGTCATCTAATTGATTCACAGCTCCTGTGAAGCTTTGGGGTATGGGATGCGTATCCAGGCAAAATGTGTTTCTCCTTTACAAGTTTGGCCAAGTCAATCCTATCTGAGTTCAGAGGAATTAAGAAGCTGTCATTGGGAATCATTCTGTAACTAACCATAAAATTATTAGATGAATAATACACAACATAGGGGTTTAGGCTATAACCTGTTATTTCTTCTGCAAAAAAATGCAGTCCTTTTGAGATGATCACATTATTACATTACCATTTTTACCAGTATTTTATTGCTACAAGTTACTGAATGTGGGAACACAGTACCCAGTGGATGTTACACAGTATGCATGACCCAATATTGTAAAGTAATGGGGCCCACAGAAGACAAAAAGACAACATATTTAGAGGTGCTTTCTTACACTGCCAGAGTGAAAAGTTTTCCCAATTTTTCTAATGTAAACTCTTTTTGTTGGTTGTCAGTTTTGTCCTGGCCTTATGCCTTAAATATAGCATTGAGCAAACTGCCATTGAAGTGCTAGAGAGAGAGTTCAGCTGCCAGTTCCATTTCATCCTTGGTTTCTCACATGTTGTTGCTAACAATTGATCTGCTTATGCTAGACATTAGAAATGTTCAAATCAGACTAAATCTACCAACCACCACACTCCTAAGTATTTTCAGGAACAAACGAGATGCAGTATATGGCCATTGTTTAACTCATCTACTTCAGCTCTTTTAGTAGACAGGTCCCTGTAGACATAAAGACAGGTTAAAAAGTCTCAAGAGGAGAAGAATGAAGATGCCTTCTGCATTTGCATAAACAGGCACTGCTCTGGGAGAATGAAACCGGGAGACAATTTTTGTAAGCTTTTCAGAATAAGTCATTTAAAGGAGGTTAAAAGATGTGCTGTAGTATTCTTCAGGCCTTCTCTTCTTCCTTAGGATACACCTTTGCAATATGACTAATCTTGGGATAGTGAAAATGCTAGTGGAGATTTGTTTGTTTGATCAATACACTTTTTTTGCAAAATCTTGTTCCTGCTAGAAGAGGTCATTGGGATTGTTTAGGCAATTCCAGGTAGCTTTCCTCCCAGGCTGAATGCATTCCATAAATCTGTCAGTTCTTTAGCTTAATACTGGGTCTTAGTGTATTAATTCAAGGCTTCCAGTGATCTAGGACACAACATGTGCCAGGAGTAGGAACTAAAATTAGAGGCAGACTTTTGGCTGTGAGAGCTGCTTGAGGCTACTTGGGGTGAAAGAGGAGGGAAGAGGCTTGACGTCAGTCACAGCCCAAGGACTGCATGATGTCCAGAGCATCCCCTCGGTTACAGGTTTTTCTGCAACACACGCTGTAGTGAATGACCCTTCCTTTTTTGTCTCACAGCACTCAGTGTTTTGTTTCACACACGAACTCCTTGTTGAAAGCTCTCGTAGTTCACTTGTTACAGCAAAGACCAGTTCTTGGTGTACAGGGAATGTGATTTTTTTATTTTTTTTTTTCTCCCCACTCTAAAAGAGGAGTGAAAACTTAAAAGTAGCCAATCTTTTATATCATGCATCTAAAAAACCGTGAAAACATTGGGGAAAAAAGTGAAATCCTTATGAAAGATTCTAAGTTTCCACTCATAGAAAACATCTTTTGATGTAACCTAATGGTAAAAAAACGATTAGGTGAAATAGAACTGAGCAACAGGAAAATTGCTTCTTCTTCCTTCACTTCAGTGAATATATTTTATTATGTAAAATTTTATGCTCTTGGCTGTATGCAAGAATCATTTCTTTGTACATTTTTATTTTATATATAATAATTCTGTTAAGTATTATGAGAGGAATAATTAGGCATTATTGTTTGGTTATGTAGATTCTTTTGTGATCCCTTCTTGTTTACTTCATTTAAACTGTCGATACTGTTCTTGCCATGTAGAAATGATGACTGTGTTACTTCATGAATATGAGATTACAGGGACCTTGTTTTAAATTGCTGTAACACACGTTCTTCCTCTGTGATCATTTCAGGCCATCTGAAACATATTCTTTCTTCATGAAAAGATAAATACTCAAAAACACAAGTTCATAGACATTTAGTCTTTACTAAGAGATCTTCAGCCTTTACCTTATCCTGGCTTGTCTCTTTCTAATAAAGTCATAAGACTGCACTTTGTCACTGGTGTGGGATTCACATAAACATAAGAGGTGGTCCTGGTCTACATACGATATATAGAGGCCATTCTGCAATACAAGAATTTTGCCTTATATTCAAACATAGATTTGTAAGTTTTTGTTGTTGGGGAAAAAAACCTTCTCCTCTGAAATCTGTACTGTGAATCTAAACTCTGATATTTTGCTCCTATTCATGTACAGCAGTTTCTTTGATGACTGTTGGAGTTCTGATCTCACAGGGAGAGGAGAATATTGGAGTTGAGATTTCTTGAACAGAGCTTAGGGGATAATACTGTGTTTAGTTTGTTTCACTAGATGCAAGCTAATCAGAGAATAATTAACAGTCAAAATGCCAAGGTCCTTATTCATGTAAAGGATCTGGTATTGAAGTCCTCAATAAAGTAACACTCACATTGAATTCAATGAGACTTTAAACTGAACAAATGCTTCAGGATTTGTCCCCAGCTATTTTCTCCCTGTCAGTTTTTAATGAGCATCCCATAAAAGTGTTTAACAATTGTACTGACTTTGATTTTCCAGGGTTTTGGAGAAAATTGCTTTCTCAGGTTGTTAAAAAAATCTTGAAACAAAAAAAGCATATTTTTCCATCATGATATCTAACATACTGTAAGCAGATTCAAAGACTGTGTCACCTCATGCTTTCTGATAGGCAGTATGTTAAGGATGTTGTAACAAGTATTGTATAGAAATTGCCAGGAGGAAGAATTACAGCTGATAGATGGAGGTATTTTAGACCTCATCTTAAATTCTTGGTATTGAGATAAAATTTAGAGAGGTAGTTATAGATGCAAATACTTTGTTTGTTTGTTTGTTTTATAAATGAAAGGGGAAAAAAATGCCACTGCTAAGATCACCATACAGAGCCTGGTGTTTAAATCCCATGATTTTGTGTCAGAAGAAGCAGCTAGTGTATCTGGATTCATCCTTTGCCTTGCTTTCCTCGGTTGTCACTGAGAGCTCCCAGGCTGAGACAGATGGCTGCTGGTTTAGTTGTGTGCGTGGGAGACAGGAACTTCCACATGTGATTTTTTTACCATTTGGTAGTAATTAGTTTGTTGTATAAATTAACATTAACTGAACCATTCTTCAGGCATTGTTTGTAATTATCTTCTTTGAGCCTCTGAGTTGTGTAAAGAAATAAAAATTGGGGAAGAAACTGCTTCTTATTTTGTACAGGGAAAGGACTCTATCATTAAGCAGAACAGAGCAGCAATTATCATTGTGTGCCCAGTAGACTGAAAACTTCAAAAAAAACCCTTTAAAAAGCAAGATATTTTTTTGTCTTGTAAATGTTAATGGAAATTAATGATTTAGAAGTGCAGATAGATTTTATGAAATTTGTGAGAATGAAGTATGAATACAAGCAATGGTAATCATGCCTTCCTGAGATCATCATCATCATTACTGCTGTTACAACTACCATTGCTGCTACTTTATTTGACATGTGCTTATAAGGAGTAGAAAGTTTTGTTATTTTTTAAAATATATGTTCTCTCAATTTTATTCCATTTTTTTTTTCCCCATCTTTGAAATATTTTCTGAATTTTTTGTGGTTGACAGTAAGGGTCTTGTGTCTGCATATTGGGCAATGAACTATCGTTAGTGCTGGTTTTCTCTGGAGATTTCTATCACTTCCAGCAACCAGCCAAATTGGAATTGTCAGGAGAACAGCCTCTCGCATGATCCTTGGCACTTCTGTTTCCAGACTTGGCCAGAATCCAGACATGCAGAGGTTCATGGACATGAAAAATAACAGGGAAAATGCCCTCTGGTATTAGTCCAGTATTTTAGTAACGTATTGGGAATCTCTAGGTTCATTTGCTGGAAAAGTTCAATGCTTCAGCAAGTAAGAAAGTTGTATATTTCATTAGAGTGAAGTTCTTCCCTTTCCTACCCAGGAGTAGGTGAGAACTGGTGTCGGTGTCCATCTTTTAGTATAGCTCTCCTGCCTTAGATACAGAGCTGGCAAAATGGGCAACACGGCACTGTGCAGTAAATCCTCTTGTGTATATGCTAGGTTGCAGTAGTAAAACTCAGGTACAGTCCATCACAAGGCACTCCACAGCTTCATTAAATTTAATTTAGTATCTGAAGTGTACCCCCTAGAGAAAGGCTCACGTGACTTGAGTTTTAAAGTGTCTTGGCATTTTCTTGTGAAACAAAATGAAGACAATTTTAGGCCCAGACTTGAACTTGCCTATGTAAATCTGTGCTGATTGTGGTTTTTACCTAAATTCATTGCATACGGGGCCCACACCTGAGAGGTGCATTTGGTTCTTCTTTCTTCTGTCAGAATTGCCATTAATATTTACATTTGCCCAGATAAATAGTTTTACCTGGACAGTAAATGCTAAAAGAGGACTTGAAATTCTGAAATGAGTAAATACAGATGCAGCTTAGTTAAGAATTGTTCTGTTTTTCTTGGCACAGTGAATTAGCCTATATGAAGCTCTGTGCTGTTTGGGGAAGAGGAAGGTGGGAGGGAGTGTGTGGGAGCTTTAGTGGCTGGAAACGCAAAGAGAATACAAGCTGAGTACACTGAAACTTGTGGTGAAGAGAAAGCTACCATGGATGGTTTTCTTTCTGGCAAGGGTTAATGCTGTAACTGAGAATATCTGTGATTTTTCGGCTACTTATATCAATGAATCAGACATTTTCTGAACCATCCTGTTGAACGTTTTTTTCAAGTACAAAAAATGAAGGTGCCAACCATGCTTTGATATTGATGTGACAGCATGGTGGATAGGCTTGCAGTTAGCTGAAGTAAGCATGTGAGCTTTTCAGTTCACCTTCGTCCTGCTGAAAGGTTGTGGAACAAGGAGGAAGAGCTGAGCACAGCCTTTTGCTGTACGAAGCATACAGCTGCAGCATCATCGTACCAACTGTAGGGCTATTTTTTTCATCCCTGGTGGTATACAAGGAGAAAAAAAGATTGGTCTTGTGGCTAAGAGCACAGAGCAGAGTCAGAAAATACAATTTCTTCTGGGTTTTGTTTTGTGTTTTTTTTTTTCACAGATTTTCCACATGAACTTCATTCTATGTGTCCAAGTTCTGTGTTTTTAAAACATGGTTGATAATAGTAACTGTGTACTTCTTCACAGTGGTGAAATTTTATAACTGCTTGGGAGATGCAGATTGACAGTTATCCCTACTTAGAAGAAGGGACTAGACATAGGTCTGAGGAAACAAGCTGGCTGGAAATATGTGTCTCTTACAAGTCAGCCCCATTTGTCTGCCTAACCAGAAATGAGATTGCAGGTTGAGTTTGGAAGCCTTTGGCCTGAATTCAGTAGCTTCCTCGCAGGCAGACCTCACTTTTGCCTCAATGGGATTTCTGCAAGTGGAGCAGCTGCAGAGTTGGGCCTGTAGAGTTGTTGTGCAATGTGAAGTTGGCACTGTAGCTTTGCGCAGTAGTTATACTACTAG
The DNA here is from genome assembly GCF_018691265.1 of Tyto alba. Classification (NCBI taxonomy): domain Eukaryota; kingdom Metazoa; phylum Chordata; class Aves; order Strigiformes; family Tytonidae; genus Tyto; species Tyto alba. The sequence continues at coordinate 11,349,155 of NW_024881295.1, read as the reverse complement.
GAAAAGGTTTGGTTTCCATACCTCCTCCTAGATTCTAGTTTTCTGGACCCCAGACAGTTCTCCTTGTTGAATCTCTTGGTGCTCTTACCTGGGGCAAGGTCTGTGCTGGGACATGAAGCTGAGGTCCACCGGGCTTGCAGTCCTCACGGCGCAGGGCAACGCACATATGTGCCAGAGTAGAGGATCATAACTGTAGAGGCAAAGAAAATCATCCCTGCCTTGCCTGCCACATAAAAAAATTCCTTGCTGTTTCACACGCTTTTCCTCACATGCCATGTAGAATTTATTTATTTATTTTATGGACACGCAAGTTACAAGCTTTGGCTTGGCAAAAAGGTGAGGAATTTTTTGTTTTGTTTTTAGTTTGTGGAAGAGGTGGGTGGGAGGGAGCATGTGGGAGCTTTAGTGACTGGGAGCTCAAAGAGAGTGCATTAATTAACCCAGGAGGTTCTCTGGGATGCGGGAGTGAGAAACTGCAGCTTTAAAATCCAGTGATCTTTATCCATTGTTGGGTTTGGGTCAAAGACCTTGGATAAGGGAAGGGGGAAGAAGGGTGAGCAGGAGGGTGGGCACAATAGGAACCAGATGTTTCAAGCTGACAGGGGTTGGCCTCTCTGTTATTGTGTGACAAGCCACCAATCTCCCCCGCACACCCAGCCTTCAAAAGTATGTCGTTCTTTTCTGAAGTCCTTCTGTCCTCCGCAGAGGGAGGGGGAGAGAAAAGCAAGGGGGAGGCACACACGTGCATGCACATACATACATGCATACATACGTGCACGCACACATGCTCACACAGACAGTCCTGGCTCTACGTTTTTCCTTTGGCCTACCTTGTCGAATGGCCCTGGAAGACTAAACAGGTGTTATCTACTTTTGATTTCAGTGCATTTAAATTAATCCTGTCAGCTCAGCTGTTAAAACAACTGTCATCTCCAGCTGTTAGTAATTTTCGACTGGGCACTTTTACAGGTTGCCAAGTTCTGAGCCTGCATTGTGAATCTCTCGCTCCCTTTCTCTCAAAGCGCTATAGTAACAATTTGTATTTTTTTTTAAAGGGGACTTGCATTGCACTGTTTTTATATCGAACCCTGTTTATTATATATTGAAATAATAATATCACAAAACCCAACATCGTCATGCCAGACTTTGGAATAAAGAGCTAAACCATGTGTGGAGTGCGGTGCATATCAATCTTCTGTGGGTTTGTTGCAGCCTCTCTGTGCATTTTAAATTTGAATGAGAGATGAATCAACCTGAGGGTTTGGGCGGGGGGAAGAGGGGGGCTCTATTTTGCCAAAAATAAAGCCTCCTTTTTAGAAGCACTGGTCTCTTTTCCCTTTTGTCTCAATGTACATGTAATTTTTATAACTAGTATTAACAGGAGGTACCTTGTAATGAAAATATTTAAAATACCTTTCAATTGTTAGATTAATGACATACACAAGGTAGCCTTAAGAATTGTAGGGGAAGAAATCATAAATTGGATACGTGTTATTGATTTCAGTAGACACTCTCTAATGTGACTTATTCCTATGTGGTCAGGATCTATAGTCCATTACCAGTGCTTCAGAGTCAGATAACACTTGTGGATTACACAGATCTGAATCCTGGCAAGGAAGGCTTTCTGTGCCTTTAAGGTTTCCACTCATTACAGTTGTCTGGACAGATTTTCAACTGGTATGGAGCTGAGGCTGCTCCCTTGACTTATATTGCAAGCCACTCTTAAAACACTGGAAAGGGTTATTCAGGCATTCTTTTGCACGTTCTTAGGAAAAGGATGTACTTGAAAAGTGGCTATAGGTGATTTTTTTTCAGCAGACCACAGATGATTCAAAGTGTCCAAATAAAAGGGATCCAATAAAAAAAATCAAGCTTTGTGTTGTCTCTCTCCTCATAAATAAGGGCACTGTTTCTATATCTTGTAGTAAAATAAAGACTTCAAATTTGAAACCTCATTTCTTAAGATTTTCATTATATTTAATTTTCAATCTCTTCAAGAAAATTCTGTCGGAATAGGAAATACTCCCCAAATAATACCAGTATAATTCTTTTCCTTTTCTTCTTCATTCTTCCGCTTGGATGAAGAATTGTGTTATTTAAGAAAAGAAGCCAAAAACTTTAGTAATTACATGAAAGATAAAAAGGAAATGTCAGATGCTGAAGTACCATGTAATTCAGCAGGGCAGGTGCTAGTCTCATTTCCACCTTTAAAATGTATCTCTGCTTTTTGGCATGTTGAATCTGTAGTACAGAATTGCAGCTATCTGAGCAGCATCCTAAATTCCAGTACGGTTATGGCTGTTTGTGAAGGCCTCCACATTAATACCTTCCTAGAGAAGTTTTGAATTCTTTATGAAATAACTGTATGTATGCACGAGTCTTCGGGTGAGCCATCGTTATTATCTTTCTTCTCAAACAGTGCTACCGTTTAGGTAGGAGATGAATCAACTTTTTCCAATTTCCCATCCCTTACTAAACAATTGTAATATTTTTCAGTTAAATGTGAAATGATTACCGAAGGTCCCATTTTGTATTAAAATCTGGAATACTAGTTATGAAGTATGTATCTATGCACATGAGGCTGTGAATATGTAGGACCAAATTACATAGATTCTTTACGTACATTGACACAACTGTTTTTGCTACTAGCATTAGCAGGAGCTATGGTTGCTTATTTTGAATTCTGCTATGTCTCTCACACTGCATGGAAAAATACTGTAACTACAGTGGTATACCAGATACGTTTTAATAGAGTGTTTAACATAATTTCTGTAATGTAAGAATTTAATCAATAATATATTAATCTGAAATTCAGGATTTCACAGAAGCTGCTACTGGGCAGGAATGTTGTTAGATCAAAGCAAGTACCTCCTATAAAATACTGCTTTTTTTGAAGAACAAATTGACATGATTGAAAATTCAAATAAAGAAAGATACACTGTGATGGAAACTTTTTTCTACCCCAAAATCCAAGCATTTTGTTTTAGGGAGATTAAAGAGTTCAGACTTCAGTGTAGTTTCATTTGGTCATTTACAGCGTATGTGCTACTTTATTGTTTAAACCTGCATCAAGGCCTGCTGGAAGATGCATTGTCAAATGTTCTTGCTTACAAGGTATCAATATAGGTTTAGTTTCTGCTTTGCAAGATGCCCCTAGTTGTTTGAAAACTGAACTTTGAAGCCAGACACGCTTATGGTTCCTGAGGTGGACAGCTGCTTCCTTACTCCTTCCATCTCCACATCTCATCCCCACAACCTTCTGCACCAGACCTGACATTTGTCTCATGGCATCTGCAACAAGCTGTCACCATCTCCTTGGTGCCATATACTGCTAAAATTATGGCATTTCTTAAAATCAGATGGTGGTTAACTTAATGCTGCAAAGGCTAATTTACACATATTTTTCTAGTTCTCTTTTGCAAGTTCCTTTTCTTGCAGACACATAGCTTGAATCTCTTTTGGCATAACACCATTGTAAAAGGTGATTCCAGTGACAACAGTGAAATTACCTATGTGTAAAATTGAAATAAGTGAGACTGAATCAGAGCCCAGGGTCTTCAGCATACAAAATGCGTGTCTACTTTGCTTACTCAAATTAAAAGGTACTTTCAAACACATAAGGGTTTTGTGCAACTTGAAAGGTTCCATTAATCTTATCAACATGTAGTAAAACCTTGTCAATTCACACTAATGATTCTGAGAGTTAACAGGTAAGCACATTTTTCAGCTGGCTTCCCCATCAGTGAGGGACTGAACCTAAACTCTTGACCCTGCACATCTAAATTTAGGGGTATTCAAAATCTGAATTTTGCAACTCAGGTCAATATTTAAATTTCTTTGACTTTGCATTTAGTGGTTTTGGCCAACTGATTTATGTTTGACAATCCAAAGGTGTAAGAGATATCTACATACACTATTATCTCTCAGAAGATAGACAGAGCACACATATGGAGGGTGGGGGCTGTGGAATGCTCTAGCCTGGCTGAGGAGGAGTCTACAGGCACACAAATATCTGTGCTGCTGAATTCATAAAACCTGTCCCAATCCTCAGGGACCAAGGAGGCCCTTTAGTGGCCCAGAACTCAAGGGACCTGTGACATTTATGAGAGCATTTGTCCATCCATTTGTTTCTTTTGTGCGTGATTGGAGTAAGTAGAGAAAGATTTACCTGAAGTCTGTTTTTTGAGAGGGGAGGAAAGATTGCTCCATTGTTTTTTTTCACCATTGACAGAAAAAATGTATAACGTGAGGAAAATCAGGCTCTGATTGTTTATTTCTCTTTTCTTTCAGTTTTCATCTTTCAGTTCCATATCTCATTTTGCCTTTCTTCTTACCTTCTTTTCCAACCTTTCCACTTGTATTCTTGAAAGATCTCATTAGCATCCATTAACTAGATGTAACGAGCATGAACAAGCATCTCCAAGGCAAGCAAGAAAACCAACAGCAATAGCAAAAATAATAGTGAAAATCTGGTACCAACAGGGCATGACTATGTGAAGTGCACTGCAATGTCAATATAGTGTAGAATATTGCTAGGCTCCTAATTAAGCAACAATTTCTGTTAGATGAGAAATTAAATGCAATTTTTGACTGTTCCTATGGATCTCTGACCCCAGTATATAGTAAGCTATGCCTCTGAGGTTCCTATATTCGTAAAACCAAAAGTGCAAATTTAAAATTATCAGTATATTGCCATGACCCGCTATGTGGTTGTTCTTGTTTTGATGGAGGAGTGACATTTTCAGTTTAGCTTGCTGTCTAGGAAGGACTATAAACTAAGCTGGAAAAATACTCATTTGCATTCAAAGCTATAATGGTGAATGTATTGCTTAAATTGATAAAACTTACAAGCAATAAATTCTGTGTCCTGCTAACTACTGCCAACTGTCTTTGATAGAGATACCTCAAAGTAGAGCACGTTCAAACAGATGCACCTGTTTTCATTGGTACCAATGTGATTTGCCTCCAACATGAGGAGAGAGGTGGTTTTTTGCTTTATATAATAAAGTGATTTCTTTGGTACCTTTGAACAAAACTTTCTTTATCCACTGTTGATGTTCTGGGTGTCCTGGGTAGTACAGTTAAGTATTTCTCTCCTCTCCAGGTGGACTGCTTGTCAGTGGTCATGTGTCTAGATTTTTCTGATTCCATCTAGGTCAGGGAAGATGACATTTTTCAGCGCTTTCAGAAAAACACAGGAGATAAGCACATTTATGTGACATTGGTGGGCTGTCACGACCAAAGTCAACAGAGCTAAGATTAGGATTGTATATTTCTCTGTGTGTGTACACATGTGCATGTGTTTATGTGTCCTGTGAGGAGCTAATGTAAACTGATGCCTGTTTCTGCTTTTCTGTGGAGGACAGGAAAGACAAAGCCGACATTTACACAGTTTTTTAAAACTTGGTATGTTATAAACTCATTGAGGCACAGACCGTGCTTAATCTGTGTTTTCTTTACAAGTAACTGCAATGGTAGTATTATAAAAAATAGCTCACCTTACATAATGCACACTAGTAAAGGTAATAATTCTTTGTGATTTCCTTCAAAAATTTGCTTTAGAATTTCCAAAATCTTTCCAAAACTGATTTTCTCATGAGTTGGTACGACAAAGGAGAAATGGAGTTTTACTTTGCATATCATCTTTTTACATAGATTTTATTTTCAAGCTGTAAAAAAGCCACAAAATATCTCATTGTAAGTGACTCTCCTCCCACCCCATTTCTGTCCACCTTTTTCCACAGTCAAAAACTCTGGACTTATCCATAGGATATTTTTCAATAAGAGAAATGCCTGTAAGTACTTCACCTCAAGTTAAAATAATTAGAGCAGACACTTTTATGCTAAGCTAGAAGAGTAAGTGCAGCTTTTTCCCTGTTGAACAAAACCACTTTAAAACAAGTTTAATGTATAATTATTGCATTTTTCTGCAGTTTCAGAGTATGGTCATGAGCAAGTTATCATGAGGTAAACTAAAGATAAGAATTTGCAATTTGTCAACTACTTCTAGTTATTCCCTACGTGATTTGTCTTTACCTGTTGTGAACTGATGTAATGTTGACTTCTTTCATCAATCATAAGTTGGCATGTATACAGCAGAGTAAGAGCGGGTGTAGAAGCTGTTACCGATGAGTGGCCAGTGTTCTGCAAGGTCATACTGCAACCTGGCTTACAAGAAGATGTTCAGATGTTTTTAATTTGGACAAGGTCCATGGCTTCTTTAGGGGTATTTCCTTTTGAAGTTACTTTGTCATATTAATGCAGACTGTTATCCTAGCAAGTCACCTGTATGAACCTTTTGGAATTAATGCTACTCTTTTTTAATGCACACTATTTAGTTCATTTTTTTTTCCTGCTAGAGAACCAGTCAGTTAGTTTAGTTCTCTTGTATTAAATTTTTTCCTTTCGTTGGTACTTTTTACAGTTGTCACCTCTTTGTTTTAATTTAAAAGTGTATGTTGAACATCCTGAGAACATTTTGATGTTCTTACAACTACAGGGAATGTGGCTGGAACACAGTTTTAGGAGGCTTAGTTAATTGCCCTGGTTAGAGATCTCCGCCAGTGTTTTTGAGGAGTGTCAGTGGAAGGAAGACTCATGCGAACAAGAAGGTTCATGTGCAACTGTGAAATACAGGAAATATAAACAATAAAATGTAGGAATTTTACTTTGATCGTATTCCCAGAACTGTATAACAGTTTGCAAACTATCTAGTCAGAACCCCCTCCCCGTTTTTTTGGACTTAGCTGAAAGAAATTTAATGGTAAATAAAAGAAGTTAATTGCAAGCCTTTTTCTTGACCTAAGTCCTTTTTCTGTAGAACTGCTCCTGTCCTGTACCTTCTCTCTTTTTCCCCACTCCCATTATATTGAATCACAGTATTGGTAATGGCTTCCGTGGTTCAGGAGAAGCCAATTAACCCCTTCCCTGATGCATAAAAATCTGTATTACAAGATGAGGATGCTTCATGGAAAAATTCTGACTTACTATTTCTCTTGCATATTTTAAGAAGGATATTTATACTGCTAGGTATCTAACTTAGGTGGACTAATTCAATCTCTGGCAACGCCTGTCCCACTTCATGCATGGGATGAACCCCATGGGAAACTTAACCCTTAACCACCCATCTTGAAATACCTTGCAACCATCCTAAACGCACAAAGGAGTCTAAAGTAAATAGCCTAAACGCACTTCTCCCCATCCAGTCAACCATTGTGTATCATAACTGTAATTCCAAACTTTAAATTTGCCTTATATATGCACAGCAAATGCAGATTGTATCAGGCAAACTAGATGATCTTGGCCAAGAGAAAATGAAAGATCCTGTAGCATTTTCACAGTCAGTGTAATACATTGTGCCATGACATTTCATTGTGATATGATGAGAGAATATCATGATGCATGCAGTTTGACTTTTAAGTTTCGCCTGTGGGGCAAACTCAGCATGGTACAACTTCCCCTCCCACGTGCCTAGCTGTAGTTGCAGGATAGAGTCACCTAAACTCCTTAAAGGCAAAGGCTACGCTGGCAGTGCTCCAGAAACCAGAGCACTGCAGCTAATGCTCGTATCTCCAGCCTGCACTCTGTGTGCTAGAGCCTCGGACTTTTGGGTTGGATTCCTAGTCTTTCTTCTTTCCTAACCCTACCTTTCCATGGAGATCATGACGTGAAGTTAATATTTGAGGGACATGTTGAGACTGCTTGATAGAAAATAATAGGTGAGAATCCAGAAATTTTCTTTCTTTTCAGTATGTGTGTGAACATGAACAATATTGTCTTTTATCTTCTATGATGGGTGATTTCAGCTGATTCGTTGACTATTCATAGGGTTAAAAGAACCAGAAAAGATTAAATAGACCTGTCCTTGAGTTACCAGAGGGCATAGGAAGCTGGTTGCAATGACTTTCTGCAGATCCTTTATTTTTTCAGAACAGTGGGTACTTTAGGAGGTTTTTTGTATTTTTTGTAGAGTCATTGGTGACAAAGAAACGGATAAGCCATAGACTGACTGTATCACGTTGAATGATGGCATCATGCTGGCACTAAAAGAAGTAACCATATTAAATAAAACCTTAACAATCCAGCCTGTTTGGCACACTTGTTGGCAAACTCAGCGGAAAAGGGGAAGAAGAAAATGAGCTAGGGATACTGTTATGTCCTCCCTTTAGTTGCTCTCCTTCAAAGATGCTTACTGCCTGAAACTACACTGGTGTTAGGTTGGTTCTTCTGGGTGAATAAAATGGAGAATTTAACACTTTAACACTTTCAGGAATTCAGAAAAATCAAATTTATTAACTGTGATCTTATTTAGTGATTGTCTAAGCCTACTGAAGTCAACAGAAGTCTGTGAACTTTGGATCAGAAGCCCAGAATATCTTCTGCTGAAACTATTGTGTTGCATGAAGGGCTTCAATATCTTTGAAACTTTCAAGCCTTTTCCCCTCTTTGCAAGTGTCTTTTCTGTGTCAGGGGTAGAGCCAGTGTATAGCTCATGGAGTAATTGTATTATACCTGTGAAAACCCTGCTGTGGGGAAGTTCTGGTTTGTTAAGGTGGACAGGCTTGAGGGGTGATGCTAAGACATAATATTGAATAGAAAAATAATACTGTACATAAATTTTCAAGCCTGATCAGTTCCAGCCAGTAGAGTTCTGAGGCAGTTTCTGGACAACTGCACTTCAGAAAAAGCATAAATGCAAATAATGTGCTAGGCAAGACTTTGAGCAAGTAAGCTTTGAACGGAACAGTAGTATGTAATTTTAGTTGTAAACAACATGGGCTAATTTTGCTTTGACAAAATGAGTTGTAGTTAAAAGGATTTGGTGTGCCGTTCGGTACAGATAGCTAACGGTTTGGTGGTTTGCAAGGTTTCCTTTAATGTGGTTATGCTTAGACTCTATATCAGACAGCTTCAGACTATTAAATTACACTCTTCTTGCTAGCACTCACTTCTCAGTTTCTAGAATATTTTCCTTTCTGTTTGTGTACTAGTTAAACACCGTCTCAGCAATTCAGATGCCAATGAAACATTTTCCAGAATGATTTCAGGACAAGGAAACTTGAATCCAGTGGTGTATCGCAAGTAGTTCAATGCTCCGTTTTGATTTTTCTTGAGAATTTTTGTTCTGTTCAGTCTCTGTCTATTTGTGCAGTGCAGAAAGTCCCGGTGGCGTATATGTTGAGGTTCATCCATTCTTTGCTCAGTATCCACCAGTAGCAAAACTTCCAGGTCTGGTGCCCTTTATCCTGCCCATACTGGAAGCAACAGAGCCCACAGGTTGAATGGACACCATCTCCTTTCAAGCAGTTCTGGGAAAGACAATTGCTCAGCATCGGTTTCCTGTAGGACTGTTCCCTTATTTGAACACTAAATCATCAGGACAGCTTATAAAGCCCTACATTCTCCTGGCACTGTTGTGCAGGTGCATGAGTGTTGTAGAACTGTGTTGACACAGGGCTGCTGCATACAGGCACAGAAAGACTCATCATCAGTTTGCAGCAGAATAACATTTCTGCCTGAAAGCACAAAGAATATAATGCAGATAGCTTGTTTTCACCCTCAGAAAAAAAAAAAAAAAAAAAAAAAAAAAGAAAAAAACCCACAAACCTACCCACAAAACACACCTAGAATCTCACAGATAAGGAAAAAACCCTAAGGTGGTGTTGATTAAATTCTTTGAAAGGGGTTAATGACTTAAAAGGCTCTATTGGGTTTTCAGGCTAATGGGCATAATGAAACCACTGCAACTTTCAGTGCAACTCAGATCCAGGAGTTGCACCTTAAAATTGGACTTGGTTTCCCATGTGATTTAAATGTTCAGATGTTACATTCTAATAGTTCTTTAGTATTTGAAAAAAGTGCAATCCTGTGTGTCTTTCATTTACATTAGAAAAGTAAACAAAGCTAATATTGGTAAATGTCTGTTTGAAGAAACATTTTAAAATCAGCACTGTTCTAGAAAAGTGGTTCTGTTGCTTTACTACTTAGCCAGTAATAGCATATATTCTGGACTACTGCAGTGTTTGGGGTCTACAAGTATTCCTTCTCGTGGAAGAGACAACTGTCACATAAGCCTGGTATTGTCAGTATTTTTATTTAATGCCAGGTGCAGTAACTCTGTGAGGTGCAAACTCAGACTGGGATCCTGCATGGTAGGTTTTGTATCAGCAAACTGTAAAAGTATTTCTTGCCTCAGAGACTAAAGACCAAAAGTAGTCTGACAGTAAGTGTGAGCTGGGGGACAGAGCAGAGCAGGGACCTGAATTTGGATCACCTCAGCCTCACTCCTGTATTCTAGCCAACACAGTGCATTTCCAGATACAGATTTGAACCTCGTAGCTTGGGCCCACACCTAATTAAGTTTGAATGTGGCAGAGTGAATGAGTGTGTGGGTGTATATTGTCACATGTGTACCAGGGGCATCGCTCTGTGCTACGCTAATTAACCAAGTTTTTATGAGAGGTGACAAAAAACAACTCTGGTATTTCAGTCTTTGGTGTGGTTGGAATCTAAGTGAGAAGAGTGAGACAGTAATGCACAGTGAATAATTTAATACCAGACTTACTTTTAGTTGTGGATCACATTTTTGTTATAAAATCCCTTTGTCTGTGGCATTTGGTTAATGAAAGAAGAGTTGAACTGTGGCATTATGGGTATAAATAGCACGTATCAATTCAGCTCTTGTTTACTCCAGTAGTTCCATTTGGAGTCAACAGAAGGGAGTGTTTAACAAAAAAGACAGAATTTGCCCTACTTCATAATATGATGGACTGGAAAACCTGTTCATACAATTTCTCGCTCTTTTCAATTTTATTTTTTATTTCTGTAAATTAAGATTTAGCTTTTTGAGGAGAGTTTATTTAAATTCCCCAAGTCCTTCTTCACAAATATATAACACTTTTAGAAGAGGTGCTTCTTCAAATACTGGAATGGTGCTTTTCATACCACTTTTGTAATAACCAGACTTGATCAACGTTTTTGTTTAAAAAAACCCCACTTTTTATAACAGTCTTAGCTTAGCATAAAATCCACTTAAACCGAAGGCTCTTAGGCCATGCTTTATGAAGACTAAATGACTTTCTGAATTAGGGCTACCTATACTCAGCAGTAAGAAGAGTGGTGCTAGCTATTTTCATATGGTATAGATAATGCTGAAGAATTAAAAACTGAGCTGTTTAACTTTGAAATATGCAATATCCCTATTTCAGCTGCTACATTAAAAGAAGGACTTTGTTGGATTTACTTTAATTTTGAAAACAATAGATTTGCCATTTTCAAATCGGTTATCCTTTACATGTTGTCTTTTGCCTCTGGTAATATCTAGTAACTGGAGATGAGCAGGGAAATCTTCCAAAGAAGAAAAAGGGAGGGGAAAAGCAGATAATGAAATAAATGCTTAATGCACCTGCATAGACATATATGCACTGTTTTGTGTTAGTGGGAGGAAATCCAACCTGTTCTTGGAAAGGAATCACTTTATGTCTAAAACATATGACTTGTTCAGTTTTAGCTTAGCACACATACCCCCAAATATTATTCTTGGCCATGAAAGTTCCTAGATCCTTTGGGCAGCCTCACAGCTGCGCTGTTTTACTTTGTAATATCTTGTCAGTAGAAACAATGTTGTAGTGCCCAACAACCCAGTTAAAGAAGTGAAAAGCTGAAGTTGAAATCCATATGCAAAATTAAAAGCTGCACCCAAGATGCATGTACTGTACAAATTTTGCCGTTTGTATTTATAAAACAGATTAAGGCCTATGTGTCAAGTTTAAATTTGCAAACTTCTGGTGGTTTGTGTGTAAACACCAAAGTAACATTAGCATTGCTTTAAACATGGTTTTGTTTGCTTTAATATCCTATAAATTTTACTCTGACATTAAATGTGTCATTGAGTGTGATGAAGCTGGAGGGTAATATCTCACTCAAGTGCAATTTTTGTCATCGTTCAAAACTATGGTAATGCATTTGATGATTTTTATCTGTTCTTCAGTGTATGTGGTTATCTTTCCTATTTTCATTCTCATACATATCTATAGCACTGTCTAGATCTGGCAGATTTGATTTGCTGTATATGTAGAAAGAAAAAATGATCCTCTGTTTTTATTATATTCTTCTGTAATCTTGTAGACCTTGAAATTGAAGCTAGTACATCTGCAAATATGATTTTCTTTCTTGGATCTTTTGAAAGTTGACTTTTTCTGTGGGTAAATTAACCTGTGATTCTAACAGTGACTTTGGCAAAATCAACACAGTGGGGTATGGATACAAGAATTCTTCAGAGTTCTGCATCAATAATGCCACTCTGCTCCTGTACATGAATCTATCACTCAGCTAATTGTATTTAATGGAACTGACAAAGAGCAAGCTTTGCTTACTAGGAAAAATTCTGACAGACGATTCAATGCTTGGATGGGAACTGAATGAATACTCAACCCATGGCTGATATGTGAGTTGAATTGATCACCTGCCTGTCTATCTCTAGGAGTTTTTACTCCAAGTCAGGTAGAATAATTCCACAAAGCCACAATATTTTCAGTCATAATGTTGTTTTTTTTTTTTTCTTAAATGATTCCTTGTTCAAATCTCTATGCCCTATTAGCCCTGAATTTTGAAGTCATTGTAAGAGTAGAAAGTTTTTTCCATATACATACATGTATACATAGTTAGTGGTGCCCTTTAAAGACTCGGTGTATGAAAAAAACTATAAAAGAAGGTGTTTCTTTTATGAAAAAAACACAACATTTTCCCTCTTGTACACATGGGATGTTTATTACTACACTGCAAGGTTTGGGTGTGTCATATTTATTAAACTCCTCATGTTAAATAGAAGTATAGGTTAGCATTATTTATCATACTTATACTTCACTTATTATTGGTTGTAATTATTATTAATCTGTGAGAAGCATGTATGCAAATTCTGGAGAGAAGAACAGCACAAACCCTTTTGAAAATTAATAAACTTAGGAGTGAACAGTAAAAGGTTTCTGCACCAGACTATGCATTGATTTTGTTGCTGCTTGTATCCTAACAGCATTGCCATGTGTTAGAATAAAGCCAGAGGTAGTAACATTTTCTATGTGAAAATTTTCTTCTGTCCCTTAGGTATTTTCACATGCTTGTTGTTAGAGTTGAGCCATGCTATGCAATCGCAGGATGGTCATCAGGCATTTGGTCTAATTAAAATCAAAATTTGAGGTACATTTTGCTAGTTGTCCCACCTGGCAAATTCCTAGTACCTGTCTGTTCCCCTAGTAATGACTTTGCCCTGACAACCCTGTATGTTTCTTCTGTAGGTTATACCTTGTGTTTTAGGATTTGGGACGCATCTTCATTTGTTTTGGGAAAGTATCCAACCTTTTCTTTGTGTTACCAGAGTTAAAAATACTAGGTCGAAACAAATGCCTAACAGTGTTGCCCATACTTTGTTAGACAGATGTGCACCAGATCCAAAGTTCTCCAAGCAGGACAGAGACTGGAAACTAACTTTTTACTGTGATGACATGATTAGTAGTGATTTCTATTTTGTTTTGGTTTTAATTGGAATACGCAGTTCTTGAAAGTACATTTTATAGTTGAGTAGACAAATATCAGAGAATTTTTTTTTTAAATTCTCCCTATGTAAGGGATAATAACATGTCTGGTGAGCTTAGTTTCAGGAAGCAGTGATTGTCAGCTATAGGAAGAGTGCTCCGAAGCAAATATAGGACCAGTTCTGCCTGTGGACTCAACTGTTGGTCACCTAGTAAGCCAAATTTTTAATTGGAGTAACTTAGAAATTAAGAAATGTTATCTCAAATTCTGTCTGTTTTCAGCAGATATAGGCAAGCATCATGTTTTATTGGACATGGCAGTGGCCCTAAACCAAGAAAGACTGGATATGAGTAAAAATGATCTGGAAATTAGAAGGGTTTTAATCAGTACAACAGTGGGATTTTAGAGCAGCATGTTGGAGCAGAAAAGAAAATCCCAAACTGTTTTTACAGAAGAGCTCTATAAGTTAATGAAAAGCATCACATGACATGCTGACACTAGTATCAGAGGGACAAACCTGATGACCTCGAAGGCCCCTTGCAGTGCTGCTGTGCCATATAATATTTATATGCAGTTGTAAAGAGAAAAAAGTCAGCAAGCCATAGGATTTACCGTGTGTGCTTCTAAAGGGCTGTTACAAGTCCCAGGGATTAATAAGAATTTGGAATATTAAAATTTGTATTTCAAATATTAAAGTGTGTCACAGCTGTCTGCATTCTTCTAACTTTCTCTGAAGACAATACTGAAGAAGTTCTCTATGCATTTAATCTTCTCTTGACAAAATTTTGCATTCTCGTGCAGTATAGCTGTCTTTTACAAAACAGTTGAAGGAAATTAGACACTAAAATCCAATGCAAATTTTGCTTAGAAATGGCAGCTTAAACTGTCAGATATCAAGAAAGTAATATTGCCCTTGTTACTCCTGTGTTTTCATTTTTTCCCTAGCTCGGAGGCTAAGCATTTTGGTGTGGACAGTCGAAGTTTGCAAAGTTAAAAGAAATCGAAAACAGAAGGACAGAAGGGGAATTTTAGGCAGCCCAATTAGTATGAATTATTTTCAGCATCTTGTGTGGCATAAATTATGTTTTTCTTTTGTTGACACTTGTGAAAAAATAACAGCTATTGATTAGGCCTGTCAAGCCCTCGTGGCCTGACAAGATATCTTTACTGTAGTCATGTGGGCACAAGCTAGAAATGATGCTGAGAGTGAGATCCTCTACAATCATCTCCTCTCATTGTTATTTTTAGTGGGCTTTTTTTTAGATGTACTGTATACAGTAGAACCTTATTAAAGCCTTAAGATCCTCAGATAATCACCCTCACCAGGCTGCTTCTGAGAAGTTTTCAGCAAACCATTTTTAAACACAGCAATATATTGATTTCTGAGGGGGGGCAAGTGGGAGGTTGCTAATCTGGGCACTTGGGTCAAAGCTAGTGTTCGTGTCCCCGATTCCTTATTTTAGTGGGAGTGGGCAGCAAGTGTAGGCGCATCTCTGTCACTGATTAGAACTTGGTTGTTAGTTTTTGGTGCTGGCAGTCTGAAAAACTGTGAATGTTGTCTCTTAAATGTAGAACAGATGTAGATTTTTACTCTGATGAGATGAAATGGGGGACCAACACTGACAGTGGTATGAAGAATTTCAAAGGTGGCAGTGAGAGGATATAGTGGTTTGTTTTCATTTTCAGATCTGAGCTGAGGATTAAATATTGTAATGCTTGCAAAGGTCCTGTATTTTGGGGGTGAGTATAAGCATATTAAGGTGATGTGGGCAAGTCTTTAGATTTTATGTTGTCAGGTGAAACAGGTGTTTTGACAATTTGGTTTCCTGAAATTTCCTTGTACCTCTTACTTTAGTATTAAGATGTGGAATGAGAGGGAATATTCCTTGACTTGCTTTTTGAGGATCTTTTTACTGACATAGTCCATGTTTAGATCTAGCAACAGCCTTTGATACTTAAGAGCAAATATTGTTAAATCATCTGTGTTCCCTTTCCGAGGTGGATGGTATCACTCGTGGGTGCTCCTCTATTTTCTTTTCTAAATACTCCCAGACAGTTGTGGTCACTTGTTCACTCGGCAAGAGAGGCTATGAATTTCCTCACTGTTATCTATTCAAAATTCCTGGGAAACCATTTGGAGGTAGGTAGTGTGTGATAAAAACCACAATACGCAGACGGGGTCATCAATGTATTGGTGGGTGGGAGAATTAATTATATTTTTACTGCTTTTCTTCATTGGAGTTCAAAATATTGTCAGGACCAATGACTTGAGTCAGACAGAGTTTGATTTCCAGTGAAAGGACAGCTAGCTCTGGCTGCTGAGTCATCTTTGTCTTTGGCCAAGTAGCATATGGAGTTAAGAACAAACCCCCCCTAAACCAGTTCAGATGAGAGACTAGTGTCAGACATTGGGAAAGGATTTAGGTGTGATGAAGAGTGGTTCCAGTCCCCCTCCCATTCATGATGGTCTTTTTCTTTCCTTTGCCAAGAAGTTCATGCTTGGGACTGTCTCTGATCTATCATCTATTCCTGGAGTTTCAGGTGGCTTTAGCAGCTAAAAATTCCCTTTGCTTGTTTGTACTTGGCTGGAATGCTGCAGCCTTGCCTTTCATATCTGGACCCTACCACTGTAATCCTGATCACTGTGATGTGTGAGATTATTGCAACGCATTGTGTAGAGGGTTGATATTTAGACACTACAAAGAAAATAATCACTCCTGCAGAATGCCTTTCTGATTTTTTATGGATGACATTAGCCTCAGGGAACACACTGGACCTTCATTGGCTTTTCATTCATTTCCAGGTGCAGCTCAACCAGGTGCTAGAGAGTAAACAAAAGCCCTGAAATCCTGGCTCAGCTTTAGAATAGCAGACCTTGGTTCTGCCACTGGACCTTCTTGGGTGACCCTGGCTGGGCAAGCCATTTCTTTTTCTACCTTTCTTTTCCTACTTGGGAATAATGATGCCTTTCCAACTAAAGCTGGAAAATTACACAGCTGGTAGGATGTACGAAGTTGTCATCAGATTTGACATGGGCAAGCAAACATTGTCAATACCAGCTGATCTAATGAAGGTCTCTGCTTTTCCCCACAAATCTTACTTCAACCATATACCCATAGACCAGGCAGCTACAACACTACTACTGTAATGATAATGACCTCTTTTGTAAAGCACTGAGATCTAATGATGAAAAGCACTATACTGAACTGCCTGATCATATCTAATTGGGACCCTCAGAGTAACAGCCCTAGAGTAATTGTCTTGGACCTGCCAGGAGGAAATTTTGATGTGTGCTGGTTTACATCTCCCAGCTTCCCTAAGTCTGAGTTTGCTGATTATTCAAGGTATTGTGCAAGGCCTAATTTTGAAGTTTTCATATTGGGAGAGTGATTGGAGTGTGCTGGTTTGCTTCATAGGTTTTTAGAGGTATAGTAAGATACTGAGCTGGAATTCTAGGAGTTATATAGTGCAACAGTTAAAATACATTTATCACTGGCACTTTTGGTTTAATTGTTGTTGCTGTTCCATATAAGACTTGTATCCTTTCTGTCCTTACAACCACTTCCTTAAAACACTGTATCCATAACTTCCCTGCTGTGATTTTTTGGTGAGCCTCTTTTATTCCTCTCCCCTGTTGATTTTCAAACTCTTTCAAGGACTAGATTTAAATCAAAGAGCCTGTCTTTGACTTTAATAAGCTTTTAATAAAATCTGAAAAAAAAAAAAAATGCCACCAACACCCCTACAAGAGCAGTTTTTATGAGGGTTTGCCTCCCTGCTCTAACCCCACAAGACCCCGTATTCTGTGAGTACTGCTTCCCTACACACCTGGCCATAATTAAGTGGTCTTTGTTTTTCTTTCTGTCTTAGCTTTGTTTTACCAAACATGGTGTAATGTAGTATTGGGGGGAGCTTATAAAAAAATTAACTTCAAGTAAAGTGAAGCCTGACTGCCTGGTAAACATGCCACCCAGTAAGAGACTTATTTATTTCAAGGCAAATTTTAAAATGTTGACTGTTTTGAAGCCTGGGTATCTCCCTTTACAGTAGGATCATTAACTTCCTTTTCCTCTTTTATTTTCTGTCATGTTCTCCATTCTGATTTTTTTGTTTCTTTAATGGAGAATTACAAGTAGGTGAGGATTTTCACAGAGTCCTAGAAATCTGGCCACGTCAAATTGAACAGCAGATGAACTGGTTAATAAGAACAGGTCCCCCAAATTAAAGCACTGCAGTGAGGTTTGGATTGAAAAAGGAAAACATGAAATGAAGGGAATGCAATATGGACATCATGCGTGATCTTGCTCTTCTTTCAGGTAGGAGCTAGCACAGCAGTTTTTAACAATCGGCCCTTGTGTGTTTGTGTGTTTTCCTTCCCTCCATGTTGTTTCACAGTTATCTGTTAGTAACAGCAGTATTATTACACACAGATTAAAAGACAGGCAGCTTTTAGGCTCCCTGACAGTTGGCCAGAGCAGAGATTAGAGATAAAAGTTAATCCCGTGAGGTAATAGCAAAAAAAGAGTACAAAGACATGAGATGAGCCGATAATGGTTTGTTTAGGTAAGAAGACTTCCCTTGCCTCGGTGATTGGCTCTTGCTCAGTGGAGCTCTGAGTGATAGCTTCCCAAATCCTTTCTAAGGTTTATAACAGTTAGCAGTGGGCTGGGGAGAGAGCTAGAGGAAAAATATGGCAGCCAGCAGTGGTAAAACATAATGAAATCATTCTAACCATAAATGGAAGGTGCCAGACCATGGGGGAGATGAGAGATGCTTTCTTCCACAGCTGCAGAGCTATTAGTCAGTTAACACTTGGACAGAGGGAGGTTAAAACAGTCTCTAAGTCGGGGTTTAAAATATCAAAGACACTTATGTTTATGTTTCTTGTAAAGGGAAAATAACTTGAAAACGTAACAACACGAATATGACTGAGGGTGGTTAAAATGTTAATAGTCTGATAGATTTTAAGTTACATTTCTCTTAAGTTTCACTGTTTGTGGCTGTTTCATTATACCTATTGCATGTTTAGAGAGAAAAGTTTTCAAAGATCTTCTTGTATTTCGTATGTTTAGGAATACTCTTAAATCTGCATGCCATCACAAATGAAATTCAAATAAATCCATCCCTTTATAGTCAAGTTATGAAGGGATATTCAGCAGAAGATTAGGAACATGAAACAAGTGAATCTTTACTTCTGTACAGCCCTATCATTTTGCAGCTAACACAGATAAATATGTGTTTGAAATAGAAGCTATCTACCAACCACTGGCAATACTGCACTTCGCTGCAGTCTCAAAATTGAAGAGGTGGAAATTCATATCTTTGGTTTTTTTAAACAAAGATTGATGAAAGCAGTAGCATTCTGATTCTTAAGTATAATAATAATATGCTTCTGAAATAACCAATTAGCAAGTTCCAATTACTGGACCTGCCTTAAAACTGGTTATTGCTAACACTAGACTAAGAAGTGAACTATAGTAGAAATAAAAGCATGCTGTATTAGGGCAGCTAGCCATCAGAATTGATGGAAGAAAAAATTTGCCCTCACATTTGCTTCTTTGTACTTCTCTTTTGATGAGGGCAGGGAAATAACAGGAATACCAAAAGGCACAATTATTACAAATAGAACTCCAGAGTGACCATAAGAATTGAGTTCCGTAAGATACAATTTGTTCTAATCTCTAAATTTCTTTAGTTCTCCTAAGAGTCTATTTCAGGGAGTTAGTAAATCAAACTCTGATTTATTCTTCTTTTCTGTCAAGGTTTGAATAACTAGATACTAATATCTCACTTGGAATATTAATGAAAATTATTTGTATGATAACAATAAAGAGGTCTTGGAAAGAAAAGTGATGAGAAGGTTGGAAACTAACCAGTCAAATTTTCTCCCTAAACTTAGAAGGAAGTAAAACTATTATTTTCAAGATTTTTTTTTTTTTTTAAATATCATAACAAAACACTTTGCTCGCTCACTAGAGTGTTCACCACTCTTTCATGGTGTGTGGGACAGACTGGGCTCATAACGTTTGTAGGTTAGTGTTCAAATTAATGAAATCTGAATTGTTCATATTCTTCGTTCAAGAGAGTTCCTTTGAGGTTTGAGACAAAAATATTAGTTAGCAATCAGTAAGTATTGTACTATGTTCTCTTTCTGCAGTTATACGTAACTGAAGTGTTTGCAAGAAGCCATCTAACAGTGGAATGAAAACACTGCTCCACAAATCAATATTATAAGTTTTACTTGGGAGGCCCACCATCTTTCAGGAAATATCAGTTTCCTCCAAATACAGAAACACAGACTGCTGTAGGTACATTACAAATCCGTAAACTATCATCTTCTGATGCATGAGATCCAAACATTGCTAAAGTACCACTAAGATGTCTCAGATATCCTTCTACAGAACAGTGTGTCTGGGAGTGCTTTGTGTTGTGACCAGAGCTGCAGACACTTGCAAGATGCTAATTTGTGAATAAAAAGAGGTGATAGGTAGGAAATTTGACTTTCAGAATTTCCTGACAGAAAAAAATAACGTTTTTGTAGCAATATTTTCAAGGTAGGCCTTTCTTTGTTGCAAAGCATTTGTCCAGATACGATGCAGTTTTGCATCCTTCTCTCTCTGAAAGCCTGTAAACTTGCCAAGGTGTGTCATGTCCTGTTTTGTTGTTTTGATTTTGGCCATAGAAATTCCATCCCCGTTTTCTCCTTTTTATGCTTGAATGAGCAGGAAAAACAAGCCAGGGTTTGGAGGATGTCCTTTTCCAAAGGGGCTAAGCTGAGTTGTTCTTCCTTAAATAAATCTGAAGCTCCATGCTTAGTACAAAGTCAGGTTATGAAGTTGTAAGAAGTTATAAGAAACTGTGGTAACAAAATTTAGCCTCAATTTTTTTTCTTTAGAACAATTAGACAAGAAAAGGAAACAGAAGGAAAAATACCAGCCTCTCCACTTGCCAAAAGAATTGTCCCATTCCTCTCTTCCGTTCAGAGGTAATTCACATTTTTGGATAACAACTTGCCATAGCTTTCATAAACAGTGCTAATATAAATTGTTTCTAATAGAATTTCATGGTGCATATAGCTTGCAGATAATTGGTTTAGGAGTAAATTGAGGGGAGGAGTTTTCGCCAGTCTCTCCTTTTATCATTTGCTGCTACTATGTGTCATTCAGAGTCCGACTCAATCAAGAGTCTATTACTGCTAGGTGAACAATGTGGTGCCTACAGATCTTTTATGATGCAAAAGCGGGCAGTTGCATTGTGCATGTTTCAAAAGGCATGACATAAAAAAAAGAATGAATGAAAGAATTCTACATACAGGCCTTTAGATAGGAAAGTGGTTCATTGGAAATAGGTTTTGGCTATAATTTTCTTGCTTAGAATCCTAAACTGAGTAACAGAGCTTCTGGAAGATTTTCATTTTTTATTGAGAGTCAAAGAAATTATATGAAGTTGGGGTGTTTTTCTATTTAGTATGTCAGGGTTGCTGTGCTCCTCTAACAGTACATCTCAATGCTTACCATATCTCCAACTTCTCCCAAACTAAGGAATGAGGAAATAAAATCATTTAAGCTCCCTGCAGCACAGTTTGGTACCATCACATGCAATGGTCTGTGTAAGTATCAGGGGTTGATGTTAGAAGCCTTAGTACTCTTCAGAAGGGAAATGCAGATCATCCAAAACTTGTGCGAAGGCTTTTGTGAAAAGCAAGCCAAAACATTTTTTGAAAGTCTTACCCTGATGAATGACTTTCTCTTGACTGAATGGGTTTGTTCCCTTTAGGATTAGTGTACAACTTACATGAATAGTATGTTTCATGTTCTTTTGAAGTGGGGCATATTGGGAAAAATCTTCCATTTTCTGTTGTTGCAGTCAGATTTTACATAATGATGATGAGTTAATAGAATCCTCAGTTTAGATGATATTCAAGTGTTTGTGCACTTTTTCTTGACTGTGATAATCTATAAATAAACAAGTAGATTCCACATAAATACTCTTCTTAAAAACATTTAATCTGTGTCCATTGAGTCACATGGTCAGACATGCCAGAGAAATAGGTGTGTTTTTGTTATGCTTTAGTACATTGATCTGGACCAAAAAGGTGAAGTCTCAAGCCCCAGGAAAGTGAGGGAGAATAAAAAAATATCCTCAGGTTTTTTACCTGTCAAGATCAAAGTCCTTTATCTGAACTGATCTATTTCTAACTGTAGGAGTTACAAACGTAAATGAAAATCAGCTTTTGTTATCAGGAATCAAATTGTAATTTGTAAAATAAACATAGATGTGCTATGGTACCATTGGAGATCCACTGCCACACAGCTCAACTCAGAAGTTGTGCCTTCTCCCAGTGATAATGTATAGGCAAACAGCAGTGATTCAGGTTGCTGTTGTACAGCCCTTCACATGAGTGTGTGCCTGGAGGTACAGCCCAACTACTGATAAAATAGCTTCAGTCTGACCCAAGCTGCTTTCGTATGCTGTATATAGTATGGTAAAATCTAAAGGTAAAATTTTGTCTTTGGTTTTTCATACCATTTTGTGTTAATAGGACAGTAGGAAACAGATATGAAAAAAGTAACAGGAGCCCCTTTATCTCAAAAAGTGAACATGTAAAGGATTTTGAGTCATCTTCTTTTCTTGCTGTTTTCAGAAACAAACTTCTATAGAGAGATGATCATTTTGATCAGATAACATAGTCTTTGACAAAGAAAACCCCATAACTTTAAGCAAGATCTCCATCAGTCATTCACAGGAAGATGTAGGGGATTTTGGTTCTATTTTTTTCCAGTCTTTTCCAGCCTCCTACGTGTCTGGGTTATAGGTGGGGTCAAGTTGGGAAGCATTAAAAGACAGAGAAGAACAATTTTTGGTATGTTTAACATTTGTCCAAAAGTAGGAAAAGCCATTCAAAAGACTTTTTTAGTGAGTGAACTTTCCTGATAGTTTAAGAGACCCAGGTGATTCAGCAAGTCTCAACAATGTCTACAATTTTAAGTAATTATCTGAACTTTCAGAGTTTTAAAGGTTATTCCCATCACTAGCAGTACAATACGTTCACCGTGACTGGCAACTTCAGGGAGCCTGCAGTTTTCACTCTATTGACTCTTGGCTACCGTTTTGTTCATGTGCTGCTCTGTATTCTTGACAGCAAATTGATTTAACTTGCAGCAGGAAAGAGTGTGTGTGCGTGTGCGAGCGCGCGAGCAAGCGAGTGAGCGCGCAGGAGAGTGCGGGAGAGGGGGAGGAAGAGAAATGTGCCCATGTGAAATGTACTGGGGAGCAAGGCGAGGATACTGAATGGCAACATTTAGGCATTGACTGTGACATTGTATTAACCTTTTTAATGGATGTATGTAATAAAGTGACATGTAAATGGAGCACAAGGGGAGATATGACACTATATCTGGAAAAGGATAAAACAGTCAGTGAATACTGGGCTATTATAGCAGTTTGCAAACCTTGGATAAACTCAGTCAGCGGTTGTATAATTGGTTATTCAATCCCGACCCTTGTTCACAGCTCAAAGCCAGGAACACTGAGACCTGTTGCCAATTTGAGTGAATGCAGTGACTGTACTCGGCCGGGGCCTAACACTGGAGCCAGGCCTTTTCCTGTGGGCTGGTTTCCACCATGTCTGGGACTGGCGCGGTGACAGTAGCCCTTTTGTTGTGAAAGGCTGGCTGGTACTCCCCTCCTTTGCAAAATGTCTAACAGCTACACAAATATAAGAAAATAGGAAAAGGGACTTACTGTAGCTTTTCTCTTACCGAGTTAGACGTAGGGGCTTTGCAAAGGAGGCAGAGTCCAAGCAATAAGGAAAACTGAAGCATGTGAAATGTTATGGCTAGATAAGGAAAGTGCCATGTGCTTTCAATGTAGGATATGAACCGTGGGGAAAACCGGATTCTCTTAAATCATGCGAGACACAAACTGTACATCCAGAGCGATGTTCTCCAGCTCCCTTTTGAAACGCTCGCCCCTGAATGTGCAGTTGTCTCCCAACCCATGGCAAGCAGCCTGGGGAGCACTCTCTGGAGAAACAGTTCCTATAGGCCCGCTGTGGCGGCCGCCTGCGCTAGCACAGGAGCTCCTGCGTGGACCCGCTCCATAAAAAGTTCAAAAATGTTGACGTCGTTACGGGTTTCTTTGAGAACTGCTGGTACAGAGGTTGTCTCTTGCATTATGGAGGCAGCATTGTATAAGCCAGCTGGAGATGAACAGAGAGAGTGTTACAAGTACCCCAGTTCCCTCCACCCTCATCCCCACACACACACAACTTTCCAGTAAAAGCAGGGAGATATTTATGGAATGTCCTGACTCAGAGGCCAGCTGTTTCTCTTCTAGTAAAATGGTAGTTAGAAATAAATCAGAAGAAGGTTTGATTTTGGTTGATGAAATAATGAATATTCAGTAATATATATAGAAGATGAGCCTAGATGAGCTAATGGTCCCTTCTGGTTTCCAGCTTTTTGTGAATGAATCTGCAGTGCTATGAATCTACAATTTCTCTTTTCCCCTCCCTTTTTTCCCCACTTTTCTCTAGTTTTCATTAGTGGGATCTTGCTCCTTTACAAGAATTATTGTTTCTAAATGTACCTAGGTTACACAGTAGTATTTTTGTCATGTCATCAAACTATACCACCTCAGAGGGAAGGGAATTACTGACACAGTAGATTATGCACAATCTTTTTGAGTTACAAAATAAAATTGAGGTAATGGTTAAAAATTATATGCCTCTAGATCACAAAGAGATGGGCTTGGGGGCTAATCTCTTTGCCATTCTGATTTACTCTAGTTCAGAGAAAATAATACAGAGTGCCCGATTTAATGAAAGGCTGCAATTCAATCAAGAGGTTCTGCTGAGGTCATATAATATAAATGGTTACAGCACCTCTTGACTGAGTTACAGCCTCGATAATTCAGTACTTTGTTGTTATTTATGAGGGTAACTTTTCAAAGCAATCTGCATATCTCCCGCTAAAACCTGCTTTGAAAATTTTATGCCATGATGTCATTCAAAAAGAATTTTTTTTCTTTTGGTAAGAAAAGAAAAAAAAAAAAAAAAAAACACCAGCAAAATGAGAGGGGAAAGGAATGCATTGTTTTAGAATAGAAAATTAATCACTTGGAAATGGACTGGTTATTGTGAAGCAAATTCAGAAAGAGTATTGAACTTGCGATACATGAGAAAAACTACAGAAACTCCTGCAGAGGCTTTTAATGGAAAATACACCACACCATCTCATTATAAACACAGCTTTGGGAGTAAAGAGTTGTAACAGTGGAGAGAAAATGGCACTATGGAAATACATATATTTTTTGATAATCATAGTTAATGTAGCTCAGCTTTAATTGAAGTATTGTATGGAGTAGCAGGAACACATCATAGTAGGGACACTTGGAATTTGGGCGTTTGGGGTGTTTATATGAAGAAGGACGTAGTACTACTGCATGCTGGTGAAACTAGAATGGTTTAGTTGTCAGGAGAACTACACTGAGTCCATGGAAGCCTATCCCTATGGACATTGAAAAATCCACTCACTGTACACCTCATCTTCTTAATTCCCCCAAATATTATCTGTGTTTTACATTACAGTGCAATATTGTATGTATGATGTCTCCCTTAGGTCAATATTTCCAATTTAGTGAATTGTAGGTGCCTGACTGGAGAGTCTACAGTCTTCTGTAGAAGAGTGAATGCTTGAGATGCCTCATTAATTTAATATGGCTAAGAGACTAGTGGTCTTAAAGGATTTTGTAGTAGCCCCACAGAGAACTACCCAAATGTAATTTAAACAGGATGGAGGAAACTTTTTATTCCTTTATTTTCTCTGAGTTAGAAATGTTCAAAGTGGTAATAGCTGTTTTTATATGTTTTAAACTTACAAAAAGTATCTGAAATATATATGGAAACAAGGGTTTCAAGTAAACTCAAATAAAGGCTTTGCAGAAGCCTAGCTTTTGTGCAGAGCACTCTAGCAATTCACACCAATGGAGCTCCTTTTTTTCTCTACCAAAAGGTAAATGGGAGAGGGAAGAAGGATATAAAGTACAACACACTGCCTACCAAGTAAACCACAAATCACAGATGAGCTACACTGCTTCAACTGTGAATTCTTGGAATGCAAAGTAATTTTCCTTGATTGTTTTAGAATTCAATATAATTCACAAGATACACTAAGAATTGAAGAATTTTTGTTGCTAAATTTAGAACCCACTAATAGATTCCATGTAGGTATAGTAGGAATTTGAAAATTCAGAGGCCAAGTTTCATAAAAATCTGGAAAAGGTTTGATTTTGGGATTGCTGCATTACATTTCTGCATTTCACTTCTCTGCCTGAGTTAGAATGAGATCAAGATAATTTTTTTTAGTAAGAATCTATTATTTCCATTAATAAATTGTAGTTGATTGAGAAATGCCTATTTTCACCTTTTCTATGAAAAACAGTCATTTTATATTTTCCTTAATCCCCTGGCCATATAATAAATAATATCCTGGCTCTTCTGTTATATATAAAGCAAAAGTTGATGGTGCCATTTTTAACACCGTTCCGTTTTCCACTACCTACCCTGCCATCCTTGCAAAGATAGGCATAACGTATTCTATATTATGCCTTAGAGTGTGACCTTTACTTTTTTAATTAGGCTGCCTTTTCTGTATTCCTGATTCAGCTTGTGTTGAAATAACTGGAAAGATGCTCTCTTTGATGTACCAGGAATTAGTTGGGACCCTCTGGCTCCATCATCTGCTATAACAGGGCTAAAGAAATACATGAGCAAATGGGAAAGTTTCCCAAAGACATATGATGCTCTGTGAGAGACTTGGAAGGTTAGCCTCCAGTTTACACCAAGTGTCTATTAAGGCACTTCTTTAGCGAGGGAGCGGGAAGCTGTGTAAATTGGTGGTATAGTGCTTAATGGCTGTGTTCCTGTAACCAAGAGGCTCCGAGTTTTTAGTTCAGCGGTTAGAACATAGGAGAGAAGGGAAGCCAGCACAGAATAATTCTTTCTTTCTCTTCTGTTCTTCCCTGTAACCATTGTATTTTACGCGGCATTTGACCATGTCTATTTGTCATTCATGTGGCTTATTCCCCCCTTCACCCCCCAAGTATATTGGAAAATGCTGTTGAAGAGGGAAAGGGGGATATGGGAGGGCATGATTGTGTGGTTTTTGCCAATTGCAACTCTTAAGACTTTGCTGAAAGCTGCAGTCGTCAGTGTGGTTATGTGATACAGAAATTTATTCCATCGG
Organism: Tyto alba; assembly: GCF_018691265.1. NCBI lineage: Eukaryota > Metazoa > Chordata > Aves > Strigiformes > Tytonidae > Tyto > Tyto alba. Next base: position 11,322,378 of record NW_024881295.1, on the reverse strand, counting down.
CTTTCAAGGTATAGGCTGCTTTCATTTGCGCCATAACATCCCCCCAGGATTAAGTCATTTGTTGCTCTGGCATTCTCTTAAAGCCTGGTCACAAAAGAGAACTTTCTGAACAATGGGCCTGTTATCCTATTCAGCCTTTTCTGATCTATTAAATTCCCTGTTACACCATTCTGCAATTACTCCACACCCCACCTTCCCAGACCCCCTGTTCTCAAGCAATCTGGGAATTTGCCCTTGTCATTTGCCTTACTCCACAGGAGCCCCACATCCCTCTGTCTCCCCACACCACTTTTGATACTGACTCTGGGTCCTTTTCTGTGCTTGGCATTATCCACACATACTTGGTATGACTCTCCTTCGTACCTGCATACCGGAGAAACATTTAGTACATGTTTGTTCAAAGACTTCCCTATCTTATTAAGAGAGGGGTAAGCTTAAAATAAAATATTTCAGTCTCAGCCCCAGTTTTATCTCAGGGTTGAAAAAGAAAAGCTGAATTGTGTGTGGTTCTTTTTCCAAACATCTCTTACTAGGTATGAAATAAATTTGTTTGTAAACTGAATATTGTTGAGCACTGTGTCTGCAAAGAGAGGTAGGTACCATCCATGAGATGTCAATGTTCGTCACAAAATCACAAAAGATACGATGCCACATAACAGTTTGACAGTGTTATTATTCAAGCAGAGTTCATGAACATATTTTAGATGTGTCAATATTAAAACTGAGGTACAGTCAACAATGGACGTTATTTCTTTTTTCAAAGCAGCACCAACAGTTCTCAGACTGAACAGATTTCGGTGCAAACATTACAATTTAGCTGAGTTTCTTAGGGACTTGGAGATAGTTTGAATCAACGTTCAGAGTCACCCCACAAAGATAAAGACACGAGAAGATAGAGTGAGGAATCTCAGCAGTAAAGCTGCGTTGATCTATGTACAGATCTGCTCTTTGTGTTCTTTCACAGATCTGTTTTCTGGTCTGATACGCTGTTCATTTACAGAGTCGGTCTTTACTTGAAGCAGCTATCACTCCCCAAAAGCACTCATCTTTACTGTCAGGAGGATCATTTTTAGGTTTTGCAAGATTGCATTCCTGATTACAGGTCCAGCAGTACAATCCTTGTAAGATTTTGTCTTGCTAATTCTCAGGTCATGCACTATGATCCTTGTGCCCCATTCTTGTAGTCTGCTATAACCTAGTCAATGCTTGAGGTCCTAGTCATAGAGGGAAGTTTGGGTTTTTTTCTTTCAGTAGGTAAATGTGGTCCCATATTGAGGGTTTTGAATATGAGACCAAAGTCTTAGGAAAGACAGGGCAGTGATTAGAACTTCAGATTCATAAAGACTCATGTTGTTGGCCCAGGTGATTTGCTGCTTTCTGTACCAGTCAGAACTTTTCAGAAGGTGCCTTGTTCCCTTTGTAACCATGGAAGGTAGAAATAATCAAGATGAGCACAAAGATATGAAGATCACTGGCACCAGATTTCTGTGTGATAAAACAGAGTGCAGCTTCTGCCCATTTACAGCAGAAGCCGGATGTCTCTTACCACCATATCTGAGAAGCAAAGCATGAATAGGATCCTGAACTACAGATGTTGCAGAGAAGGTGGTCCCTTCCAAGTGGTTCTTTCTTCATCTGAACTTCTTCATCCTGCTTCAGTTCAGTTTAAGCCTCCTCTTCCTTGATCTTATAGGACTACAAAGGTGAATCTTTTGGAATTGCAAAAAAGAATTACTTTTGTTTATGAGAAAGACCACATTTCAGTCATCCCCAAGCACTAGAGGCAGGCTTTCTCAAACAGGTAGTTTGAGAAATCTGGGACAATGAGTACACCTGCTCTTCCCCTTGGTTTTTCACTGAACAAACTACGTCCCGGAGCAACAAGGACAAATTTGTTGAACAAAGTGGGAGAAGGCTAACTCTAGGTAGCAGCTGATGAGATTGGTAGCACAGAGGTGAGGGGACCATTTCTTGTTTTAAAGTAACTTCCCTTCATCAGAGAAAATGTTGACATTCTCTGTATTTCTGGGATCTGTGTTCTTTTTACCAGGGAGAATGTAGTGCCTCTTGATAGTCGTCATTGTGTAAAGAGCTGCTCAGTGAATGACCTTAATTCTGTGGATGGTATTCTGTTCCTGCCCTGCATTCACCTTACTGGTCCTTGGTGATTCATGAAGCCATCCTGAATGCAGATGATCCTTCTTGTGGAGCTGGGTAACTATATGCAGAGGAAGTTTTGTCATCCTGAGGTGAATGGAGGAAGCCTTAAGTTTTCTAAAATAGCCTGAAAAAGTTCTGCTTGAGTATAAGCAAGATTCACCTCTGATAAAAAAAGAAAGATTTTATCCCTTTAGAGTACTGGCAGTGATTTGAAGGCATAGTTTATGCCTGAATCTAAATCCTATTGTCTTTTCTGGTAGCAGAAGTTCATGTCACAGCTCTTTACCTCTTTTCTCTCAATGTTTGCCCAAGCTGCTGCAATTATCTGTTGGATGGCTGGGGAATGGGGGAGCTTGGTGTTTGTGACCATTTTCAATAGTCAGGGAGTGGCTGCAGACTTGTCTGACTCTCCTACTCCTTCAGTGCATTGTGTAATATGTTTTGGATTTTGACAAATGAGTCTCCTTTCTTAGTCTTGTTCTCTCCTTGTTCTCAGTATTGTTTTCTTTGTCGCTCTTTTCTTTTCCCCTCTTTGACTTTTCTGCTTTTACTTTCTGACTTTCCCCTTGTCTAGAACTATTATGTTAAAGAGCTATGCATAATAGGCTTTCTCTGATTTCTCTTTGCTTATTTGGGGATTACCTGTCACAACTGTTACATGGCTGAAGCACCCGTGTATCTTGATGTTGTTCCCCAACTCAGGAAGCAAAGTGCTCGATCAAAAGGAAACCCAATGTATTTCCTCTCCCTATTTACGCTGAAAATAACAGAGTCCAAAAAATCCATGAATGGAGACAAGTGAGAACAAACAGAGCAAGTTGTCAAGGCAGATGGAATGCTGTACTTCAGTGGAGAAGCCTGTGTGCAAATCTTGGAAGATTATTTTAAGCAAGTCCAAAGATGACATTAGGCTTAATAATTTCTACTTAATTTGACATAATGATTCCATGCAAATACCGTTTACATCACAACTAACATTCTGATTTACTGTGAATCTACCTGCACTTCAAAAGCTTTGATTTGTATTGTACATGTTTTTCTTTCTTATTAGTATTGTTCGTATCTTTCTGGCATCTGGCAATCAGTGATTGAGATTTTGTTTTCACATATGTTGTGCAAGAGGAGTTCAGGATGTGTAGTTGTTTAGCATCAGGCGTATGTGCTTTAATTCTCACTTCCAGTGGTAAAACAGTCTGTCATATTTTTAAAGACAATAGAAATCTGAGCCTACTATGTGTTTTCTTGGTTGTTTCAGGGGGATATCCTTTTCAGTTTTCTATTTTCAATTTTTAAAAACCTTTTAATAGTTTTATTAACATCCCAAATGAGTATTTTATGGTTATTTCAATATCATCATTAGGTTCAAATTATAATAGTACACATTTACTCTAGGAAGTACACAGGCAATGTGACGACTGCAGCCCTTTCACTACACAATTATGTCAACTTATAATTTCAGTAAATAGGTCCAGATGATCAAAAGGTATACATGCTCTTGCCTCAATTTGATGGATAACATATGATGCTAAACCAACCAGTTCCATGAGCTGTCAATATTTTGATGATTTTTAACATTCTATTTTCAACTTTCACGTGTATTAGTGCTTCCAGGTGGCTTACTTGCTGGTTTACTGATCTTTGGACATGGAATTACCTGATTTGCCTTCATATTTACCTGGTTTGCCAGGAAGGTGGCAATACAGGGTTTGCATGTGATGGAGCTTACCTGTTAGATACAGTTTATTAATTGAGTAACCTCAAGTAGTAAATATATGTGTACGTATGCATATATTCATTATTAGGATCAGAAAACATTTTGGCACATTTTTTTCTCCTAGCAGTTACAAGTCTCAGTGCATTGTTTAAATGGATGCAGACATTTTCATTTAACAGAAAATTAACTTTTCTTCTGTCTGCCATTGTTCTCTGAAGAGGATTATAATATGGTCAGTGAAATGCTAAGAAGCATAAAGAAAAACTACGTTAACCTCAAAAGAGGGAATGTCTTATTTATTGCCTAACCTTGTAATTATCCTGGAAAAACAAACACAAGGGGGGGGACACCTCTTCTTTCTGTCCAACTTCCACCTCCCCTTACTCTCACTGTCACTCCTGGCAGTGTAACTAATGGCCATATCTGGATCCAGCCCTCCCAACCTCCGCTCTGCTGACATCATAAATTATCCAGATCTAAATGGACAACATTCATTAGCTGTGCACTTTACAGAAGGAGCCAGCTCAGGAGCTAAGCGCTCACCCATTTTTATTAAAAGTTAAAAAGCTCCTTGCTGTCACGGAAAGGGGAGGTTGGAGGAGGTACAATGGAGGACAGTGCCGTAGAGCTAATAAATAAAAATAATAACTATTACCATTGGTTGAGTGACCCAGGGAGAAGAGCACTATCGAGCCATTTGTTGTTCCCTTTCACTTGTCAACAGCAGTGGCTTAAAAGCCTTCGCCATTGTTCAGGGCCTAATAGCACCTGTTGGGAAGATAGGAAGACAGCTGTCAAAAAAAAAAAAAAAAAAAGGGGGGGGGGGTGGGAAAAAGAGGGTGGGGGAGGAGGGTGGAAACCGATGATTAGTTTGGTAACATGCACTTGGGTGCAGCTGCAGCAGGATGGTTGGTGGCTTCCATTGGGAAGTGAGGCTCTGCCCTGCCCGGCCCCCCTGACCCCCGCTCTGTGCACGGGCACTGGCACAGCCCAGAGCACCCGGGGGTGCCCAGAGCCGAGGGGGACGGAGCCGTGCCTCCCCGTTTCCAACAGCAGTGATAGTTAACCAAAAGAAACCCCAAACCAGGCCTCAACAGCGGAAGTTGCGGCTTCGTGACGAGACTGCTTGTTTCACTTTTTTTTTTTTTTTTTTAATTGCTCTCCTGTGTTGGCAAATAAGGCTGCTCTTCTCTCTTTGTCCAAGTAAAGGCAACATGTAAGGAAGGCTGAGAGGTAAGGAGCCCCACGTAGCACAGCTCCCTTTGCAGATGATCTTCTGGAGGCCAGAGCTGCATGCTTTTTGGTGGTGGGAAGTAAAGGCTGTGGCAAGGGCTGAAAGATAGGCTGTTTAGAAAATTGTCTCCTCAGCTTCATTACATACAGTCCTTGCTTTTGTCATTTTGAGGAAAATTATGAGCACTTCAAGGCTCATTTTTTTTCCATTTTATAAAAAGTTGCTTTGCGATTTTCAGATAAAAATGCTATAGTAACTGTATGTGAAGGGTTACATTGTTGCTGTTGAATTTAGGATTTGAGAAGTAGAGTGGTTGAGCTTCAGAAGGATTTCCTTGAAATTCTAGCCAAAACCTGTAGTTCTCACTTCATGTTTTATGGTTATTTAGATTATATACATTTTGGCTCTCTTGGGATTTTGTTTTAGTTTTTTTTTTTTGAGAAAGCATTTAATCACTTAAAAAGAGACAGGTCAGCACAAAAGATCTTTTCTATCAAAGGATAAACCATGGAATCTCCCTAGAACATCTTTAACGATGTGTCAATACCCAGAAAAAGTTAGTGTATAGTCATCTCATTGAATGCTTTTTTTTAAGCCCTCTTGCTTATTAAAGATGTGCTGAAGATGTAAAAAATTGGCAGACCAAAAACATTGCCCTCTTAATATTAACAGGCCTTTAATTAGAAACTGGCTTTGTTGGTAGCACTAATACAAAAATGTATTTCAGGGGAATAGGTATTTCAGTGGAGTATCTCTGTCCAACTGAGACAGAAAAATAAAACTGAAGTGAAATTTAATGGTATTTAATTCCAGATGTCTCTGTTTTTATGTTGTTACTCTTGAAATAGTCTCTGGAAATACTAAAACATCTTTGTGGGTTCAGGATTTCTGAAGCTCAGGCTTGGTATAGTGCCTCCTTCTGTCAACTGACACAAGGGTTTTTTTTTGCTGGGTGGACCACTCCTGAGAAAAATCAATTCCTTCTTTCATTTAGAGATGCCTGGAATTAAAGAGGCATTAGAAAGTTGAAGAACACAGATTAAGACAAAATTCTCTTTTTTTCCTGCTTAGGAGATGTTTTTTTAATTTTACTGTTGTCCTTCTTTTCATAAGGATTCCTACTGCTGTAATTGTAACATCAGTGAAAAAGGGAAAGGTTGCTGCTCAGGTGTTTGAAAGTGAGTTACTCTGTTTCATTTATTAATTTATTTTTTGTATATCATGAAAGTATGGGGAATATTTTTAAAATTTAACTTTTTTTTTTAAGTTTGGTAAGATTAAATAAATGGCTTTGTTCTTGTCTGTTAATTTAATTAGGGGTGAAAAAGATGGCGGTAGCAGGGACTTGGGATCATTCTAAGATTGTGTACGCTGAAAAAGGTGTTTCAGCAACAGCTGTGCCAGTGAAATGTCGCATTTGGCAGAATGTGTTCACGATTGGCTCTTTTGGCCAACGTACTGGCCTGGATCTCCAAAGTCAGTCAGGAGCCTAATTCCTTTGCAGAATGAGATTTATGCTCCTGAATACCTTTGGGAATCCAAAGCGCTGCGTCCCAAAAAATTTCAGTGACAAAAGATATATTGTCATGTGCATGGCATCCAGTGCCATTCACGTTGCTTCAGTGTGCCCTTCTTGGGGGGACACAGTTGCTCTGCTGCGGAAATGGGAATGGCAGAGATTGAATCAATTCTTGAACCAGCAATATGTGTTTCCAAGGACAAGGATTTAGATGGAGGGTAACTGAGCAGTGACTACAAACTACACTGTTACAGTGTTTCTTCAGAAGAATTAAGCTGTAGTGGTTTTGGGGGTATCCTGCAAGTAAGGCAGCCCCATCTCCATAGAAATCTGAGGCAAGCAGCAGCGGCTCCAGGCCTGATGTGGGAGGCCAGATTCACGGAGGTGCGAGTGGAGCACACCAGTGTCCAGCTGCCCTGGCACACAAATATGAATGCCACCTCACAGCAGTGGAACAGGTGCCAGTTATCATATAGCAGCTTGCAACCCTAGATAATTATTGTTTAGAGGGTAATCAACATACACTTAGGAGCCTTGATGGGGTCTGTTGCCACTAAGGTATGTAAGGCAATGAAGTATATACGCGACAAGTTAGCGTGCTGGAAATAACAGAGATTGAGCTGTTAATTCCTTGTTGTTCTGAGGTGAGAGGGGATGCGGGCTGCATTTGTGAAAGAGCTGGTTTTGTCAGGTGTGCAAGCCTCAGAAGGGCTTTGTGGACATTTTATTGACATATACATTGTCAGTCCAGAAGAGTGTGTGACAAGACTTTTAGAAATACCTGAATTTTTCATGTTCTGAAAGCAGAATCAGTCCTGAAGCTATATTCTAATAAAGGGGATGGAAGCTGAGAAAACCTTGACTGTTGGATGTGTAACCCCAAAATGTTATGCATGACTATGCATACACTCTGCTTCTGGGAGACTGAAGGACTAGCAGAAGGTATTACATGACAGGCTTGATTCTTTGCATTGTATGTGTCATATCTGGAGTGTGACACTGCTTCTAGGGTAGCTGACCATTTGTTGAAACAAGACAGCCTGAAAAGTACACAGCTAACGGTGCAACTGCCAGTGCATTCAGGTGATGGAAACTATAAAAAATTCAGACAATAGCCTGACTGTTCCTGAGGGTGTAGTTCAATGAGATGCTGGTTTTGGCTGCAAACCTAGCTTAAGAAGTCCCCGTGCCCTCCCCCTGTCCTGTTTAGCCATGTGTTCCTGCCTTGTGCTGTGGTTTGCTAGCTCCTCGCTTACATCCTAAGGGATAATTAGTTCAACAACTGGTAGTATAGTGTATCTGAAGACTACTCGAACTTTTTCTTCCTAATAAACGTCCTTGTGTTTCTAGGTAACTTTCTTGTAAGACTGGCAGTATGCATTGGTGAACAGTTGTAAAAATAGCTGCTTGTGTATTTGTAGATAGATGAAAATCATGTTTTTAGTGGCATTCACAGATTACTGATTTTGATTTTAAAATCTTGAATAATTTATTTATTGTGCTACGGAACCTTTTCTGGCTATGTGAATTATTTTTTTTAGCACAAGAAGCAGTACTCTTGTGCCAGAAATCACAATAACATGTCTTATCATTCATATAGCGTATACTTCATTAATGCAGCATGATGGGTATTGCAAAAGGGAGCCAGCAACTTGAAAACAACTGTTGTATTATTAAGCATACACAAAATTATGCAAGTATGTGCAACAAGAATACTATGGTAACCTGATGTCATTGTGCACCACAGGTAACTACAGTCATCTGTGGATACAGAAGTTGATTTTGTACTCTGAAATAAAATGCTATGGGAGCTAACATGTGGCTGGGGCGGGACTGGAGACTCCAAGAGCAGGAAGGCTGGTTATCCCTGCCAGAGAAGGGAGCTTTTTAGCAGGTTTGGAAGCCACCCATGGACATATGTAGCCCAGCTGTTTTCTGCACAGTGGCTGTGATGGAGTGGTGTAGTAAGAGTCATACTATGATGTGTTGGCCAGAGCATCGTAGCTTCCTAATATTTCATTGAAACTTTAATATTTTGTTCGAGTTTGTGCCCAAAGACCAAAAAACATTTTGCGAAAAAAACCCAAACCAAAACAAACAAACAAACAAACAAACAAAAAAAACAAAAAAAAAAAAAACCAAACAAAACAAAAAACAACAAAACAAACAAACAAAAAACCCCCACAAAGAACCCAACAGCACATTACTTTCTGTACAGTCAGAGAAGCCCCAGGTAGTACTGTGCTTAGCACCACATTTTTGCTTATCACACCTGAGCAACTATGTCTTACATTTGAACGATATTTACATTTATAGAGGTGTTTCCTACTGTAGTCTCCAAAAGTTTAAAATTATTTTAGACTGGTGAAAAATTGCAGTACTTCCTGGAAGGCAAGAGAAAAATGTAAGTTGTGTGGTCTTTGATTTCCAAATTTAAATACATTCTGTGTTGTGCCTGCTCATGATTCATCGTGTCTTGCCTAGCTGCAAGTAGTTCCCTACAAGCATGATTCTGTTGATGGAGAACCATATGTGTATGCAGATGCTGTATGTCTATGTAACCTGCTGATACCAACCATTTCTTCATAATAGTTGCTTTATTTTCTTTGCTACAAAAATTGTTTCTGATTTTGTATAGGTAAGACCTTCGTAATAAAAACCAGGTGCATAAAAAGAGAAATTCCCTGTGTCTGTATTTATGCTTGTCTGCTCTTTTAAAGGAAGAGTGGAAATCTGTCCTCGATCTAGCTTCCTGGTTTAAACCAGAAAGGGTTTGTTGTGGTGCATGAATGCAGAACAGAGGGACAGTGGGGTGGTGCGTCAGTAGGTGAGGGTTGTAGAAGCGGTGAGTGGAACTGTGGCCAACAGGTGTAACGTATTTATGACCATAGCAGAAGAAAAGGGTGAATAATGGTTGGAGGATACTTGCCAGCTCTTTCATAATATAAAGGAAGGTGCTTGCCAGAAGTGGAAGGTATATCAGCCAATGCTAAAGTTTATTCATGACCATTTGTGCCGACCAAATACTCCTTCCTCTAGGAATGACATGTGTTGGCAGGAGATGTCTGGTGGTCTGGCTGGGTATCGAGCAACTCCTGGCTTCTCTCCACTCTGCTACACTTCATGTCATCATCCTTGCTGAGGCCAAACATCTTTCTTTTGCTTCCTTCTAAGGAGTCTTTCACTTTCATCCCAGGACATAGCTGTTCACAGTAGATATGGAGAAGGGAGCACTTTGGGCACCTCCTTGAGAGTGCACCCATGCTCGGACACCCAGACACCATGCAAGTGGGAGGCTCCAGGACTCATACCATTCATCTAACTTGTGGTCGACTTATGTCAGCCTCCTTCCCTTTTATTGTAGCTGTCTCTTCTTTATAACGTCAGAGCTTTGCTGTCCTCTTTCCTCTTCCAGTGTGGCTCTTCTGGAAGTGCCTGGTGTGGAGAGGCCCTGTCCCGCACCTTGTTACAGCATGATGGAATTACATGCGTTTCTCTGGAAGCAGGCAGCTGCACGAGACTGAGGTTTGCTTTTAGTAAATAATCAGCAGGAGCAGAAAGAGGTAATAGGAAGAGATTTGGCAGGGAAGACCAGTCTAAGCTTTTATAAGTGGATTTCCAGGACTGTGACCCTGGAGCATGGATTGAAAAGAGCTACTGGAGAGGTTAGGCCTGAAGGGAACACTGCGCTGTGGGACTGCGTTTTTGGAAGGCTGCCGAGGCAGGTTCAGGTACACGTGCATCTGCGCTGCCACTGAATTGAGAGTAGGATTAGGTCACTCCCAAAGGGGAGTTACAATGCCTGAAAAAATTAACACAACTTCTGGAAGCAGACTAAATCAAATAGAAGTCTAGCAGACAGTGCTAAAAATGGTGCCTCTTGCTACGGCTTTGTAGCCTCAGCCACTTCCTGGAAACAAAACGCTCCTTTCTCAGTGTGAAAACTTTTAAGTCTTTTAAGCAAATAAGTCAATGGAGCTATATTTAAACGTCAAATACAGAAGTAGAGGGACAGTGGCATGCTTGTTAGCATACAAGAAGTTAGATTAAAAAGGGATTTTATGTTACTTAGATGCTTTGCTTTCAAGTGCTGTCAGAGCAATTCAGCGTTTGTGTACGTGTGGCCAGCACGTACAGATTGATGCACACGTGCATCCGTACGTGCAAATCAGAGCAGTTAACGTGGGACTGTTACCCCCCCACCCCCTCAAGAAAGTGGTTTAATTCCGTGCGCCGAAGGCCTGCGTGAGAATTGCTGGCTGCTGGCATCAGTCTCCAGGTCTCATTGTTGCAGAGGAGGGAGTCAGCCTCGATGGTTCTTGGCACAGGAGGGAGGCGAGGAGGGAGGGAGGGCGGCGGGGCTGGGGGGCCCGGAGGAGCCAGCGCACCGCTGCCACAATGGCTGGCACAGCCGGAGGGCCACTCACCAGCGGGTATTGCCATACGCAGCGATGCGAACAAGCATATGCAAGCAACAGAGGCAAGGGTGAAACAAGGAAAACAAAATGCACTGTAAATATCTCTAGAAAGAGCTGATAAATGTGCTGAATAGAGACAGCTGAAATCATTTTTGTGGATTAATTTGTATTTCTATTAATTCAGTCAGTCTCCTCCTCGCCAGCGTTTACTTAATGATTCCTGTTATTCTTTCCATCTCAGTCCTTCTCTTTGGTGCCCTTCCCGTAATCCTCTTCCATAACAACCCTTAACACTTTTCATAGTGTTTCTGGAACAAAAATGTTTCCCAAACATTAATGAATTACTGTTCACAAACAACCCGTGAGCAACTCTTTGGTAGATGTATTCATACTGTGCTGTGGATAGACTCGGAATTGTTTTACTGTGTGCTGTAGGACCTACACTGCAAATCAGTAATGGGGGGTAATCTTAGCTCAAGTGGGGCTCGGAAGAAGAAATGGGGCTAATCCTGGATCCCTCCTGAAGGTACAATTAGGAGGCATTCTGAATAATCGTGATATGCAGAATGGCAGAGCACACTGTGTATAGCTTTTTGGAAATGCTAATATAGTTTGTCATAATACATAGCTGTCCTGATACATATCCAGAATTTGTCACAATATCGCTCAGATTTTGGATGTAGGAGCATTGTTCTGGTTGGTGAATGCAAGAGGAGAGTAAATGTTGGAGCAGGGATCATGAATAGCAGCTCCTGTGTGCAGGCTACCTTTCCCAATTTCAAGCTGCCCATTGTATGTGCAAGCATTAAAAGTTTTACTGACTTTCTGATGAATCCAGTGAGTGCTTTGCAAACAAGATACAGTGTTTCTTTCTTTTCTCAATTTGAAAGCATCATCTTCCCAATGAAGTCTAAAAAAAAAAAAAAATTAACTTTGTTTCTGTATAATTCATGAAAACTCTACAGTTGTAACCTTTTAAGCAGTTATTTTTATTTAAGATGTGTAAATTTAAAATCTTTTTTTAATGGGGTTCATAAATGACTTAGTAAATGTTTGTTTCCAAGATGTGGTGCGTAATGCATTTCACAAGCAGTTGCTGAAATGCGATAGGTTCGCTATATGAATAGCATGTTTTATGTAAGTACAATATGTTAACACGGTATATAATAGAATTAAACAAGATGTAATTTAATATAGCTCTCTAGCTCTATAAAGCTATAGGGGTGGGGAAGCTATTGTCTTTCAGAATTAAAGTTCTTTTTAAGTATTAGCAGAAGGACCATTATTTGCTGATTCTACATCAAAATTCTGTTGAAGTACCTTATAGAAAAACTGCAGTTCAAGTTGAAGGAGGTTTGAAACTAAGTTAGTACATCAATTAAATATGATTACTTTTTTTAAAAAAGGGGAAAAAAGTCTATATAATATTATTTTAAATAGTTAACGTACAGTATTTCAACAGGGGAAGCGCTGATTAGATCACCACAATCTATTTTATGCCATCAGGATTGCTGAGGGGCTTATAATTGTGTTAAATTTTCATATTACTCATATTCGCACATTAATGAACAGATGCATTGTTACTACTGGGATTTTGCCATTTGGCCTTTTCACATCTCTAATCATGATTTCCTACTGAGATCTTTACCATTCTCGCAGAAATTCAGTCATTGATACATGGCCGTCCATCGCCTTCATTATTCTCCGCCCGTTTGTCGCAGCTCTCCCGGCATCGCCGAGCGGAGTCAGGTTGCGGGGACACTCATTTGTAACACGAGCCCTGCGGCTGGGGACTCCGCCGCTAAGTCAGGAAGGTTTTTATTGACAAAGCCGACGCCCCCCCAACCCTCCCCTCCTCCTAGCCCCCCCACCCCCCACCCCCCCCCCCGCCTCGGTAACACCGGGCCCCGTCCCGGCGCCGCTCCCCGAGCGGCTGCAGCGGTGGCTCGGCGGGGCGGGGGGGAGGAATGGGGGGGGCAGGCTGGAATGGGGGGGCAGGCAGGAGTTGGGGGGCAGGCAGGAGTTGGGGGGCAGGCAGGCAGCCCGCCGGCCGGGCAGCGGGGCCCTGGCAGCCCCGGCGAGCGGCTACTGTTGCTTTAACGCGGCAAGTTAGAAGACTTCTGTTTCTTTACGAGCGCACCACGGCGAATATTTTGTCTAGCTGCAGGGGAAAAGCTCTGTCGTGGACTTTGCTGACAATAGACTTAAAAAGTAAGACGGGCTGCTTTTGGTGCCTGGAGGCTCTGGAGCCTATTGTCAGCTCACAATGGATTTCTATTGCCGCATTCCTGCTTTGCAAAGGTTTGTTAGCTTTTAATGACTGACAGCCCTCTCCTGCAAATACCGCATTTGCTCTGGCCTGTTTACACGCTACTCGAGAATTTATAGAAAAGCGCAGGGGGGTGGGGAAAAGGGAAAAAAAAAAAAAAAAAAAAAAAAAAAAAAAAAAAGGCAAGCGGCGGCGTTTATTTGACCTATTCAGGTATGTTTGGGAAGAAATGGTTTCCTTCGTAGGTGCTTACGGGGCGCGCACCAACTTCAGCAGTAGCTGTGCAAGTGCCTAGAGCCCGGCGGCAGCTCCCTACCGTCAGCCCCGGCACGGCAACGTTCATGGCCCTGCAGCTTCTCCCACCTATTTCGTTGGGATTTGATTGCAGTTTTAGGGTTTCTAACGGAAAACTTGCATTCAGGCAGTCCTGGGTGACCGCGTCCGTGGGAGCGCAAGGAGCAGCCCTTCCCGCCAGAGCCTGCCGCTGGGAGAGCGGGAAGCACGCGGCCGCGTAGGAGAAAACTGGAGTGTTGCAACGTGTATCAAAATGTGACGGAAAAAAAATAATATTAAAATGACCAGCTGTAAATGGGGTCCGGCTAGATGCTACGCTCGCCGCGCCGGACGAGATGCAGGCGTGGGGCTGTGCCCGAACACGGGTGTCTGCCTGCGCACACGCGTGTGCGAGGCCGGGGGGTGGGGTGGGGTGCGTGTGTGAAAAGCGAGAGGGCATCCGTGTGCCCGTGTCCCTCTAGTTATTTGTACCTTCGTACGCGCTGTGTGTGGTTGGCTTAACGGGAGTTCGGGTTCGGTCGGTTCCTGGGGTGTGACAGATGCTCTAGAGGGAAGGGGAGAGCCCCCCCAGGCCAGCCCCCCAACCCGGCCAGCCCCCCAACCCGGCCAGCCCCCCCAGGCCAGCCCCCCAACCCGGCCAGCCCCTCTGGCCAGACTCCCCAGGCCAGCCCCCCCCCAGGCCAGCCCCCCCCACCCCCGGCCAGCCTCGGCAGGGTAAGGCAGCACAGTTTCCTCGGAGCTTTAAGTTGGGGCTTCGAGAAAGGAGGCAGAATTAGCCAAACAAGATAATGAAGGTTGCTCATAATGGTTTTTACTGTGGGGAAAATTAACCAGTTGCTAATAATTGTATGGTCTCTAGGCCAGACGGTCCCTTTGATAAGTTAACATGTACTCCCTTTATGCTCCTGGTAGGGGGTAAACAAATGCCTGAACAAATACAAATACACATAAACACAAATGTGGAGAATAGCAGTATATGTCTTAGATCCAGATAATAAGTGTGGGTATTGTTATTTAGATGGCGCATACTGGGACACTTATCTTTTAGTACACTCCATTTTCTAACTGAATGCAGTGCTAATCGTGGGATTGAAAGCTATTGTAATTGTGTACCCATCTAAATGCTGACAAGAATATACAATTACATTGTTTGGAATTGAGTTTAATGTTCTCTGAATTTTATTAGCATTTATATTTACTTATGCATTAAAATTCTACACAAAAAGAGGTCAGAATACAAGAGTTATAGACATAAATATCAGACCCATCCACACCCTCACTGCATTTTTCCTGAAAATACTGAACAAATATATTTTATTTTATTTTATTTTATTTTTAAAGGAAGTGATAGAATCTGAAATGAGCAAATAATGGGTTTCCATTCTAAGCAATGCCTTTTCTCCCTCTGGATTTTGCAATCTTTTAAAGCTTTTTTCATACCCAACTTTTTATTATTATTTATAATGTGCGTGTTACCGGAAAATCTTTCCACAGTATGCTTACCACCACACGATGTTTAAACACACATTATAAAGTGGATGTAATTGTAAACACTCAGAGGGATATAATTACATGTAGCAGATTTAGGAGCTAATTCTTTGCTTCTCTCTCTCTCTCCCTTTCTCTCTCTCTCTCTTTACTCTGCATTTTATCAACATAATTATTTTTTGACTGCAGACTAACACCCAGGAATTGACAGGCATCCATTATAGGCAGCAACTTGTTCACCAAATTGAAAAACAATGAACTGCAGGTTTATATGTGCCCATTGTCATACAGAATTACCGGAGCTTTGTTCCACAAGAGGAAAAAGCTAATGGTTTTGAAACAGCAGGTGACAAAACACATTCTTTTTTTTTTTCCTTTTTCTCCCTCTTTTTTTTTTTTTTTTTTTTTTTTTCTTCTTCCCTCCCCTCTTATCAGTTTGTTGATGAAGTCATTACGAACTGGGGCCCAGAATAGGGTTGGCCTTATTTTTAGCAGATAGACTTTTAATGAGTTCTATTGTGGAGACAGTCATGTTGATTTGCTTACATTTTTTTTCCCCCCCTTCACTCAGAAACTCCCAGTATTGAAAAGCTACTATCAAAGGACTGGAAAGACAAGCTTCTTGCCATGGGATCAGGGAACTTTGGAGAAATAAAAGGTAATGCTGTTTCTCTGCTAAAGCAAATTGAGAATGAATATACGGATATCACTGGCTTTATGGAACTTTGTTTGCTCCTCTTCCCCTCCCCTTGAAACATCGTAATTTGGGACTTACATGAAATGTGTGCTCTCCATCTGTGTTAATACAAATAAATGAAACAGTATATTGCCCTAAGGGAATGAACTTACGTAAAGCTTTTGTTGCATATATTGTTCTGTGTTATAAGAGGACACATCCTATTGCAGGACTGGATAAAAAAAAGAAGTCAATTCACGTATCAAACACAGGCTTATGTGGTATCAGAGCATAGCAGAGCTCAGCTTCTGAAATGTGAGGGTGATCAGAAGTCCTTGTTAATTTTTGGACAGATTTTGATGTAGATTTTTCTGACTTTTTTGTGTATAGGAAAAAAAAAAAAGAGCAAAGTTTGTGTAATGATACCTCTAGGTACTGAAATTAGCCGGTGCAGATTTTAAAAGACAGCGTACAACATCTGTGCACTAAAACATGTTCTTTTAAAGCCATACTCCAGAAGGAAAATGACAAAATTTGACCACTCTCCAGCAGCAGTAGCTTCTGCTTTGCCAAGATATTTCCCCATTTTATGTATGTGAGGTCATTTTAGGGAACCTGTATTTGTTTGTTTTCATGTAATTTAATATTTTTATAATTCTTCCTCAGTGCTTGTGATGAGGAACTGACTCAAAGTACATGTGTGTCAAGAATTTTAGTTTTCAGAGCAGCCATTATCCCTCTGAAAAGAAACAGTGACTCCCGGATTCTTCTCCCATTTATATCAGTGTACATCTGGAGTAGCAAAATCCAAGCCAGTGTTGTTTTGTAAATGTGAAAGTAGAATGAGATTAAAATTAAACCCTTCTTTTATGTTTATAAACTACATTTAATTTCTCTCCATTATTTTTAGTTTGTTTGCTTACTAATGTTGTCCCTGATACAGAGATCTTCATTCAGGCAGGCTCCAAAACCTCATGCCTGACAGGTTTAAGGACCTTCTGTGCAAGAGGTGGGCAGTATTCAGTAAAGAGTACAACACGACATGCTCTCAAAGGTTAATGTATTGGTACATGTGCAAAGATAGTGTTATTTTAATTATATATGCCTTCCAGCTTGTCACCGATAAGCCACCGGAATTAGTTTGTGCTAGTCTGCTGACTTACACAAGTAGGAAAGTATGCCACTTGCTTCCCCTAGCTTCTCCCTAAGAGACTGTAATTCAAAAATATATGTTCATTACATCTGTAGCATAACTTTATAACAGAATATAGTGCCTCAGCCCCAAATATGCTGAGATGATATTATTATTATAACAGAGCACCAAACCCTGGGTTCTTTATTCCTGCTGAGCGCGTTTTCTCCATGTGCATGAAGCAACAGGTCATAAAGGGGTAGGGTAGCCACTGGGCTTATCTGCGAGTTCTGGTTTTTTAAAGCATATTGTTTTAAAATAACATCATCGTCTGCCGTGAAGTGATGAATCTTTAAGATGTTTCAGGCCCAAAGTACACAGGCGGCTTTCATATCCACTTTTGGGTGTGTGTTTCAGCAGTTCTTGCATGTTGTCTGGAGCCTCTTTAACTCTTGGTACGCTGGAGCCTTTGGAAGGACTCCCGGTGATTCTCCTCCGCCTCTGGACCTCGGTAAAGCCACTCTGAGAAGTGCTGTGCACTGAGAAGGCAGTCTGTTCCCAGTCCCTATGATCTTTTTCTGTTGGAGGGCAATCTTTTTTCTCCCTTCCTCTCTTTCCTTTTCACAAGCTAAACTTGAAAGCGGCAGCAGCAGCTATATGCTAGCACGAAAGAAATTCAACAGTCCTTTCAGTCTTGCCCGGAGGGAGGATGGGGAGCAACAGCACAGCCTCAAAGAAGAGTTTTCTTTGCTTTAATTTTTGTTTTTTAGCTTCATATTTTGAACACAAGTCGAGTTATTGTTCTGTAGCTCTGTTCAAAAGCCTCACATCTGAGGCTTTTTAGTGCAACTGTGGTTCTGTGGTTGGGGGCATGGTTATTAGGTGTTTGGATCAGGTTTGGCAGTAAGCTGTGAAAACAGGCACTGGTTTATTTTTCCTACTGACTGCCGTGACAGTTGCAATTATTGTCCATTGTTCCTAGGTGGCTAGAAAGGAGGGAGGATACAATAGAGCATTGCCCTCTGGGGGTAAATGAATTTGACTTACAGGTTCTTGGGGGGTCAGGCAGGCTGATTATTTAGTGCCCAGGAATGCGGTTTTCATGGCACCGCCAGCCATGAGCAGCCAACAAACAATGGCTCAGCTGTATTGCAGCTGTATTTAGTGAGGCAACATGAAAGGTGTGCAAGTTGAGCTGCTTTATACTCACGTACGCGTGTACAAACACACATACGTTATGCTAGAAAATATTTTTGTCCTTCTGTAGGAATGTAGAGTTATTAAATTTTTCTGTTCTGATTTTTTAATTAACTTCTCTTTACATTTGGCCTAGCAGCTGCATTTTTTTTTTTCCTTATTTCTCTCTATTAGTGATATTTGGAAATCCTGCACAAGTAGTGTCTTATTATTAATACACCCTGGAATGTGGACAGCACTAGAAGCTGTACTGCCCAACTGTCTTATGCACTGGATAGTTTTTTCCATTTAACTGTTCAAAATTTCATTGTGTTTTTCATTAGA
This sequence comes from Tyto alba, assembly GCF_018691265.1. Classification (NCBI taxonomy): domain Eukaryota; kingdom Metazoa; phylum Chordata; class Aves; order Strigiformes; family Tytonidae; genus Tyto; species Tyto alba. The sequence goes on along the minus strand of NW_024881295.1, from coordinate 11,303,953 downwards.
TCTGGGGGAGTTTTAGTATGTCATGTGCTAAAGTCTCAGCACTAGACTACATATTGTTAATGCCTAAGTCTGTGTTATTACCATTGAGTTTTATTCTCTGGGAGAGATTAAAAGAAAGGGAGATGAAGTGGAAGACTTTATTTTCTGTTAGTGCTGTTTCTTTTAAGTTACAAAGCAGTAATATTTTACTAAAGATAGGGGAGTTGGCAAATGGCTGGAAGTCACCAGACTCCCGTGTTTTGTATTCAGTTGTTCCTCTTAGTTGCGTTGTTACTTTCGGCAGCTACTTTAAGCCCCCCTTTCTTCAGCTGCATGCCTGTGAAATGGGAGAACCGTCACAGTATCTACGGAGGTCTACCTGCAAACTTCGAGATCATGGTTAGAAGGATCTATATATGTCCAGTTACTAATGGAAAAGGAAATATAATATTTTATTGCATGGCTTGAATGAAAGGTACTGCAAAGGAATACTCTTATACGTAAAGTGGGGCAAAATCTAGAGCCTTTCATATCTGTAGAAATTTTAACTCAAATGCCTCTGTTCAGAGAGGTAATCTGGGGCTAAATAAATAATACTACTTTGGCACTGGAGATGTCATAAGAAATTTTGTTTTTACTCTGTTCTAAACAAGTCAGTCTAAACATGCTGTTAAATTGAAATCTTTTAAAATAAAGTTGTAAAAGTGTATATTGAATTGGCTAAAGCTTGTTCAAACTTACTTACATCTATCATATTCAAGAACAGGGCTCAAAAGGCCTCTGGATTATTAATGGTTAATGCAGTTTATTGGATTCAGTGGAGCAGAGAGAACTTCAGGTCTCGAACCGATCATCTACAGGAAGGAAAATTACACCCCTTTTGTGCTTTCAGCATAGCTGCCTGGTACCTGTGCACTGCAGGGTGAAAGCGGTTGCCTTCCTCCTAAGCAGTGTTACCGGCTGCAGCAGATGCAGCACGGAGGGTGGGCCTGTGCTAGGAAAAGGTGTAAGAAGTATATTTCCACGCTCTTCAATGTCAGCGGCCATCCTTGTGCTTAGAAAATTAACACGAAACTACTGTTTCACTGGTGTGGGGCCCTCTCTGAGCAGAATCCTGGGAGCAGTGCTGGCCCCCAGGTGCAGTCTTGTGAACGCTGATGGGAGTGAGGCAGCTTTAACCATGATGAGATCTCCTTTTAAAACTTCCCTGGGGTACACAAAGCCTTTCTGCTAATCTTGTCCATCTCTTGCTTATCAAGAGTTGTCAAGAAATAATAATACATATTTTATATGTTCTCCACTTAGCTAATTTTGAATAGGTGTGTGGAACAAAAGGCTAAACTGACTTTTGTTTCTAATCTTCGTGAGTTGGTTTTCTGTTGAAGGCATTGTTAACAGTGACTGCGCCTGAATCTCTTGAGAAAGGCTGGGCAAGCCTGAACCTGGTGGGTTTTTTTGTTTGTTTGAAAATCCTTTTCTATTGTACAGGTTAGTTCCTCAACAACTCAGGTGAAATGTTTTCTGTGCTCATTGTGAAAGGGATCATCATCGGGCTAAAATCAGCTCTTCATTGTATCCAGTTAAATCTAGGTGAGACTCACACTGTACTGGAGTAACCGCAGATTTATGAGTGTAATTGAAGGCAAGATTAGCCTATCAATCCTAATCTTAATGCACGATAACACAGACATTTGTTTTGTGTGAGGAACTGTGCTCCAAGTTATGTGAAGTATCATTGCAGGTATTATATCAAGCTGTGTTTGATGCATGATAGAGCTGTGTTTGCTTGTATGTTCAGAAGGTGGGGCATGAGAGAGTATGCAGTGAACGGTTTTATGACTGCCAATAATGGATAAAGAGAAATAATCCATTCAGCAATACTATAGCTCATCAGAGTCCATGAATTAAAGACATATGTTATGTAGATTCAATGTATGGATTAAAATGGATAATCTGGTAGGTGACACACAGAATCTTGAGATAAGTGGGCTATGCAGATTTGGTATATGGATTGTAATGGATAATTCCATTTAAGTAATGCTGGACAAGTTGAAGACAAGTAAGCTTCGGGTAGTGCTCAGGTTATGTGCATTAATCCAGTGAGTGACACTTTGGATCGCATAATCTGTAAACTGAAGACAAGGAAGCTGGGGAATCTGCATTTAGGAAGAGGAGGAAGGAGGGGGAAGGGGAGAGATATTATTCGTGGGGAATACACTGGGTTTAAACCTTTGACTAATAAAGCACAGATCCCTATGAGATGTGTGAAAGCTGCACAGTTTCTTAGGAGCTGTGTGAATTTTGCATTTGTAAATTAATGGTTGAAAAATGTTTGCAAACTTGTGTCAGATATGGATGTTTTGCATTATTTTTTGTGGATAGAGTATTGTATTTGGAGTGGGGAGAGAAGGAGGGTGAGAGAGTCATAAGTGAAGGAGGTAAGAGATGTCTGGTTGTCGGCTTTTAACTGATAAATTCAATATTTATTGCAACTTAATTATCTTTGGGTTTTGGGGGGGGCGTGTAATAGTGGAAAATTGCTGACATCTTTAGTCCTTTTCTTAATATTTCAGAAGTGCTGGAGGGGGGGGAACCTGTGCAGTGTCACACAGGGGAACCTAAGTTTTGAGAGGAAATTTGGCAGCTGCCGAAGTAGTGGAGGTTGATCACAATGCAATATGATACTCTCAGGCTGCAGAGAAGTAGACAGTGCCAACTGAGCCACACCAACGCAGAACTTCTTTCAGGCCAAATGAAAGCCTGAAATGGAGATTGTGACTGGATGGAGCTGCTCCTATTTGACCCTAGAACAGGAGGTTAGTTGAGGGCAATATCTATGGAAGGAGGGTTGGAGGAATCTTTGTTTAAAGCATTTAAAATGCAAAAAACGTGAATTTGTGACAAAGCAGCAAATTCGGGCTGTTCCAGTTTTACATTTTTTTAGTATAAATGTACTTACTTTGATCAGAAAAAATCAGGTTCTATTTAAATCACATATGACTTGTATTTTTAAGAAGTGATCATTAATAGAGAAAATAGAATAAAATTTAACTAATTAAAGTAGCAAATGCCAATGGCTTTATTTTGTTTGAACATATGGAGGCCAAACCACTATATTTTAAAATTGTCAGGAGGGTTGGATGACAAAAGGGACCTAAAGCAATTATTCTTTGTACTAAAATTACTTGAAAAATGTGCTTATAGAGATGAATGTTGCTGAGCTACAACTTCGTTTGTCAAAACAAAGCAAATGTACATACAAATACATATTTTTTTTACTGTTTTTCCTGCTGCTGCATAATATTCCAGCAGCAAATGCTATTTCTCTAGCCTAGTTCTAGCTTGTTGTCTAGACAGTAAAACAATGAATAACCTCTGAGAAATAGTCTCAATACAAATGTTGTCTATTCCTTTTGTAACCTTGACAATAAGTTACTAACCTGGTTGAATACCAAGCTTTGTTTGCAGTCTACTGTACCAAAACTTTTTCTGACAGCAAATAAAGAATACTCCGTGACAACTTCTTTCCAGCGTTACAAAATAGTAATGTGCTGGTCTGTTATAGAGCAGACGGCTGAGTTTTTGTCCCCACAGAATATTAATTCTTGAGGGTAGTAATGGCAAAAGATGGTAATTGTTCATCATTTGTTTTTACTTAGTCTGCAACGTCTTCCACTGAAACCTAAAAGAATAAGACTGTCCATGTGCCGAAATAAATAACTTCCTTCTAGCTTGCTGTTCTAAACCAGATTTTTATTTGTCAGAGAAGATTCATTACATAAATCTGTAGATACAGACAAATCAGTTTCAATTCTGGGCTTTTTCTTTCCTTGTTTCTTTTTCTGGTGGCTGTGACATGCTAAGTAAAAAGCAGTCAGAAAGTTTTCTTTGATTATGCTGACTTCCCATATTAATCAGATGAAGTAATTTAATTTAGCAAGGTTGGTAGTTGTAAGTGATGGCAGTCATTGTGTAGTAAAGTTGGCTTAAATACTTAATGAAAAATGCCAGTTTTTAGATGTTTATGTCCTGACAGCTCCAAGATTTACTGGCCTAAACAGCTATGTGCCAGTCCACAATAAAATACTCTCTGAAATATTGATTAGGGAAGCATCAAGGGAGTTTGCACGCGTGCACAAGCACATACCCACATCTACCCACCAATACATACCAGCAAGTACATAGTTTAAAGTATATACTCATTGCTTGGTCATAAACATTGGACTTTTCTGTTCAAAGAGGAAAGAAGAGTTTAAATTCTGAACTTACCTCAGCCAGCTAGGTCTGTTTATCAGACTACGTTTCCTGAAGGCGCGTAACATCAGCTCCCCATTGCCTCACATATACGACTTGGGGTGACGTCAGCAGCACGGCTGGCTGTGCAGCAAGGGGAGAATACTCCTCTTTAGAATTATTATGTTATAAATAGATTATTTTTTCAGGGGCAGCATGACAAAGATTAGTTTGCTCTTAAGTAGAAGTCAACTAGGTGGCCTGTCTGTTTTACTTTCCTGATTTCCTTACTGAGCAGGGTAATGTTGGGTTTGGATTTCTAATGTGGCAGAGTTACATCCGGATGAGGAGTGGGGAAAGAGAAGTAGTTGACAATGGGATGAGAATGAAAGTCTCAATAAAAGATACTTATTTTGTGTACTGCTGCTATTTTTATTTATTCTTTGGATATAATAATGTTAGTGCTAGTAGGAGTTTAATTCTTCTGAGGACAGCTTAGTTAATAGGCTGTTCAGTTTGAAAAACCTCAATAATTGCTTCATTCATACGGTCCCTTTGGCTAGAATCCTACCTGGTATCAGGCAAAGATTTAATTATCTATTTAACATGTATCCCTGTTAAAGTCAGTGGGGAAATTCTTGGCCTTACTGAAATAGTTCAGCTGTTGACTTCAGTGAGGCCAGCAAAAAATGGCGTGCAGTACGTAAAGTTAAGGATTACTTTAGGCAAGTTTCTGAAGACTTCATGCTTCAGTTTTCTTTTTTAAAAAGTAATGCATACAACTACCTTTCTATTTGCTCACAGTCTTTAAGAAGATCAATTAGCTAATGCTTGAAATTAAAAAATGCTCTATACTGCATGCTCTAATCATTATTATTCAACATCTTAACATTATTAGAATACAGAGTACTCTTATTTCCATTTATTGGGAGTTTTTTTTCCCGGTACAAAGCTTTGTAGATACAGGAGGTCTTTTTTTTTTTTTTTGTGACCATAGTTAATGATATGAGCGTAATAGAATATTATTGTGTCTTCCAGGCTTTGTACTTGCACATTGTTTTCTTTGATTTTTCTGTGAAAGACAGATGCTGACAGTTCAAAAGCTGTTTACGTAATTACTTTGATAGTAAGCTGACTCAGGGAATAAATTTCACTGTCTGTATGGGTGTGCATGAATGTGCAGATGAGCACCCCGGATTGATAACGTTCCTAGCAGTTTAATTGAGCCATGTTGGAGGGATTGAGGAGGGCTGTACCACGTCCCTGCCCCGTGCAGAAGACGCTGGGTGCTGCGTGGCTGCGAGCGGATCCGTAGGCTGGCTGCAAGCAGACATTCTCATCGCTTGAGCATTTGCAGCAAAAGCTTAAAATGCCTGTTAAAGAAAATATTGGCTTTCCTAAATTCTCATTTACATTCTCATTCTGTCTAATAAATTATAATAAAGTATTTACTGTTTTGATTGCAAAAGCGGTTTCTCTGCCTTTTTTTTTGCTTTGGTTCTGTTTTGGGTGGATATGCCAAGGTTTCTCCTGTTCGTTTTCTCACTTTAAGTGTGTCATTTGGTCATATTGGTGTCTTCATTCTAATGTTTATTAAAATGTTACTGTCACTGCCAGTCTGAGACTGTGAATCAGAACTAAGAATGTGTAATAGTTTATTTCACATATGAGTAAATTTCTTTTACTACTTAAACACTATTATGGATAGTGTTGATCTGAGATGAAGTTTAGGTTTGGCGATACAGAATGCCACTAATTTGAGTCTTCTTTTACTGCCATCTGCTGTGGGTGTTGCATCCACAAACTTTTTTTTTTTTTTTTCTTTCTGAATCTCTTTTTGTGGTAGTAGAGAATAAGCTGACACATCTGGAAAGCATCTTTTCTTGGGCCATTCGTTGTATCAACCCGTAGTGCATACTCTGATGCTCTCTTTCCTGAGTTGTTTTGATAAGTTGTGAAAAATCCGCATTTTGCCATTGCAGTGATAGAGTACAGAGAGAACAGTACAAGCACCTACATCAATCTCCTGAAAGGCAGGTGGCCTGGTGGTTAAAAGCTTTGCTAAACACAAAATGTGCAATATCTATTTGTTGTGGATCTGATGGTAATTAAGAGTAATTTTTGAGGCAGCCATTGATGCGAGCCTCTCTCCACTTACTCCGCACTCAATACCTGTGTGAAGTGGTCTAGCTTGCTGTCAGGTTGCACACTGCCATAATGGGCACTTGTTTTTTCTCCCAGCCACGCTGCATGGCTAGAGTGGAAGCGCTGCAACTGTGCATAGTGTGTGTAGAGTACAGGCCAGCTCCAGAACCGTTCCTGACCCTGTGCTACTTGGAGCAACTCTGAGTTTAATAACAGAGCAGGTGAAGGTAGCTGCTAGGGCTGGTGGCTTATCCTCACTGAGGTTTGCACCGCCTCCCGAGTTCTAGCAGTGTTAGCAGCCGCGGGGATAGGTCATTAATTCCCGAGTAGCATAATTTAAGCAACTGTCTTTATGCAGTTGGTGTTGTAGTTACTTAAAATACTGACACGTTTTGCCCCGTAAGCTACAGAATTCTTAAAATGGAAATCCTTTAGCTGCCAAGACACTTCACACAATGATAAAGGTTTAGATCTCATGCGGGTTAACAGAGAAAAAGTAGTGATGATAGGACACAGGTCCACCATCCTTGCCTACCCACAATCTACAGCATTTAGAAAGGGATACTAAAATGACAACTGGTGCTCTAACTCTGCAGTGTGTTTTAATACAACAGAAAAAATTCCTATCACTCAGTGTATGTACTTATGCAGTGACCAAGCTGTTTCCCTCAGCTCACCATTAAATAAACAACATTAAGTATAGTTTGGCCTTCATTTGTTATGCAAACAAAGTAGTTTATGAATGGCGACTGTGAATTGACAGTTTTGTTGGCTGTTTTCAGGAAAGAAATTATAGAAAGGAGTGCTAGGTAATAAGGTTAACATAAAAAATAGTGAACTTAATCTAAATGCAAACACTTTAAATTATGATCAAGACAGTGTGATTCAAGTACTTTTCTTCTTTTTACACTTTTCACACTTACAGAAGCCACCAGTTTTCTGCAACAAACCTCAAAACTATCTGTGATTCATCGGCAGTGGGGCTTATATAGATGGGTGGGTAAGGCAAGGGGAAATCTACCCCAAAACTCACCCTCTCCCACTAGACCCACACATCTGATCTCTTGTGCCTCTGGTTTTGTGCAGATCACTTGAGAGTATGGCTATCCGTGTACTCACTTCACATAGAATGATATTGTAAAGAATCAAAATTATAATTAAGTATTATTGAAGTTATTGGAAGAGCAAGCTAATTGCATGAAGATAAAGTGCCTACTAAGTCACGTTTTCCAGAAAGTATTCTCCAACAAAAGATATTTTTTTTTAAAGTTGACAGTGATAAATTCTCCCTTTCAGTTTATTAGCAAACTGAAATTGCTTGAGAAGTATAATGCAAGAAGGCTGCCTTTTTTCAGACTACTTCCACACCAGTTTGCAAGCCAAAGGAATTATGTATTTTACTTACTAAGTTAGTACATAACGCACCCCCTTTGGACATCTCAGAGTTTCTTTAAAAGCTGAGTAATAATGAAGAGACTGAGTTTGGTGGATTTGTCCCCAGCTGCACGGCCATGGTGTGCCTGCCACTCCAGTGTCTGCACCGGCACTTCATTGCCCTGGCCGCTTGCTCTTGGTTCATCCAAAGTGTCGTCTTGTTGCTGCCATTGAAATACAGATGTTGTTTTCCCGGGGAGGAAGGTTTTTTTCTCCTCTCTAGGTAAATCAGATTAAAGACGAGACGGCCCCGCGGTTGTTCCGTGTCGCAGTCAGGGCAGTGGCACGTGGAGCGTTTTGCTCTCTCTGGGGAAGCGCAGCCTGAGCTCTGGAGCACTGGGCTGGGTATCAGTATTTCTTTTTTCTGCTACTGTCAGTAACTAACTCTGTGACCCCTCTGTCTGTCAGTTTACACATATGGAAACATTTTTCCACCTTTCAAAGGTGTGGTGGGGGATTAATTTAACTTCACAAAGTGCTTTTTGATTCCCAACTGAAAGCTACTGTAGGAGCTCCAGATACACTGATGAACCATTTCTGGCTGAAGATCTTTGATGTGTGTCAGTGTATTTGTCAAGCTTATTTGACAGTGATTTCTTTCTGCTTACCCTAGCTTTAGGACTAAGCCCATCCTCTGTATTCCTTCTCTCTCTAGGTCTTTCTCCCCCTCCCTCTTGTGCACATCAACCAAGTTTGTAATAAAATATCTGCAGAGTGAGTAATTTAAATATTGAGTTTTCAGATGTTTCAGTGTGTCCAGTGTGTTACACTGCCAGTATCAGTACACTGATAGTCTTTATTAGATGAGCATTACAGTTTATATTACTTTACAGCATTAAACTGACAAGCTGGCCGCAAGTAGGACAGGTAAGAGGCCGCGTTCTAGAATAATTCTTCCATGTCACTTGGAAACACTGCACCCTTTTTCCTAGGAAAAAAACAAATGAAGGATGGAAGAGCAGCAAGAGATATTTCTGAATGTCCAGGTGGCAAATGTATTACTTGTAGCAGTTCTCTTGTTTCCAATGTTTGAAATCATAAGTCAAAAGTGTTTTCTTCAGCAGTGTTAGTATTTTAGCACTGGCCTCGTTCTTTCTCACAGCTTTTAACGGAACAGGTTTTAAGTCCTGTGGTTTCTGTTTCAGTGTGTTTCTCGAGTTTCCAGCTTGTACCACTCTTTTTTTGGAGACTATATCTGAGAATATTCTGCTGTAGCTCTTTGTTATATGATGAGAGTATTTTCACATAAATCTCTAGCATCTTAATAAAAAATTAATCGAGTTACGTTTCCTTTATATGGAAATGTTGATGCTTTGTGTTTTTCCACTTATATATGGCTGTCTATAAATGCATTTAAGGTCTTGGACTTGGCTGACATAGGAAATGGGATGCTGCTTGGGAGCGCAAGGTTGAAATTAAGTGAATGTAAATTAAACTATCAAGCAAAGACCCCTAACAGTGACACCTCTAAGGCTGTGGTACAGTCTTCCAAAGAAAGCAGTAGATGATTCACCATTTCAGACATTTCAATCTAATCTAGAAAGCTGTAGTAAATATATTGTAGGGAACATTTCTGTACTGGCAGGGGGGTAGACTAAATGAGCTATTACCAGTAGCTCTTTTCCATGTCTGACTGATAGTTGGCTAGGAGTGTGTTTAGTATAGTCGCCAATTTTTCTTCATTTTTTTTCACTTGGAGAGCACTGGTGACATTGGCAGAAGAACGCTTCCTGTGTTTGAGAAAGGTTTGTGTGGCAGGGTTGTCCCAAAAGCAGGCTATTTTCAGAGGAGGCATAGGCACTGATAGCCTTAATCCTTTCCTAAAGGTTTTTTGAGAAAGGGTTTCATAGGATCTGACTCATGTGAGAGGGTGGGGTGGTATTGGAGATATCTGTGGATTAGCTGCTACCCATGTTTTCTGGTCTTATGAATTCAAAGTCAAATGATCCTGGATAGACTAATAGTGCCATTTTTGATTTTAGTGTATGATTCATACCTTTTGATTTTTCTTGGAATTTATTCTTCCCTTCCCTTATAACCACTGTCCTTCTGGGTAGAAGGAGAATTTTTACAGAATGATTATGAGAACAAGGTAGTCAGTTCCTCTGTCTGTGTCTGCTGAACTCTCCTATAAAACATCTAAACACAGTACAAATGAGGGAGATGGTGAGTTGCATTTAACTCAGTTTTTGATATGTTTATGCAAGACTTTTTCCTTTAAAGATACTCATCAGTGGCAGCAGCAGCAATAGTAGTTATTGGCAATTTAAATACTCTATAATTTCATCCTAATCAGGGCAGCTGTAGATGATAAAACAGGTAGCATCCTGACAGCTGTTGTGTGCTGTGCTGGTAACAGTGAGGAGGCTGGGCATGGGGAGCTAGAGAGCTATCCAGCACCCAGGAGACTTCTCTGCTTCCCCTTGGTTATAGAAGGATGTTAATACACACCCGACAGTTTCTGTAGGCATCAAGGCAGCATTGGGTGTCTTTGTCATCAGTTTCTGACAAAAAACGTAATTGTCATTCAAAACTGGAAGTGTTGATTTTGATCCCCACAAAATGTAAACAATGTTTAAAATTTTAAAGACTTCCAAAACAGGCAATATTTTTCCCCCCTATTAATCTGATAAAAAGGCAATGGAGAATGGATGAAAGGGCAAGGAAGCATTGAAGGGAGACACCAGATCAAAGCCTGTGTACAGAATTATCTTCTATGACTCATTTTCCTGTAGAGGGACAGGTCTTAATGTCAAATATATTGCAATATGCTGCAGCTCTGTGGTTCCATTAAAACTTTGCTTACAGTGAAGTTGCAGAAATAAAAATCTGTCTAGCTCTAAATTTCCTCTCTTCTCTTTACCATTTTTTTGTTTTGTTTTGTTTTGTTTTTTTTTCCACCATATGATGCCCAGGGACTCCAGAAAGCCTCGCTGAGAAAGAAAGGCAGCTCATGGGTATGATCAATCAGCTGACCAGTTTGCGAGAACAGCTGCTAGCAGCTCATGATGAACAGAAGAAACTGGCTGCATCACAGATCGAGAAACAACGCCAACAAATGGAGCTGGCTAAGCAGCAACAAGAACAGGTGAGTGATTGTTACAGTGTCTTTCAGTTTAAATAATTTCTAGGAGGACTTTCCATTAGTTTATCTTTTAGGGTTCATACTCTCAAGTTTGCTCTCCACCCAAATTTTTTTTTTTCCCATTTGTTTTCTTAGGTGGAGAAGTTTAAGCAAAAATAGATTGGAAGAATGCTTTAATTTGCAAAATATATACCAGTGCTCTTTGTCTTACAGACTACATCTTCCATTTTGGAGGTATTCTCTTCCAGTAGTGTGTTTTGTTTTGTTTAAATAAGTATAAATAAGCATGCAAATTCAGCCCTCCTGAATAATCTTTCAGTGCTGCTTGAATTCAGTGATGCTGAATAGGTATAAAAGGAACAAAATACAGCACTTGGATTGCAATGTGAGAAATGAAAAGGTTGGTTTTGCCAACTGTGGAAAAAAGTGGGGGAGAATAATATAAAGTCAGTGAACAAGTGTGACTTTTCTCTTCTGCACTTCAGAGGCTTGATTTTCAGCTCTTGCAAAGATGCCCTCCACTGAAAATGCAAACATGTTTTCACATGTGAACAGTTCCAATGTGCGTGCATGGACACATGACATTTTATACAAGAACATAACTTTTCTAACAAATTTGCACCATGAAAGTTTCAACAGAAGTGCATGTCCGTTTTTGTACCTGAACGTGAGCAGAGAATACTTAGACATCCGGTTTAAAATCTTCTCAGGATTCCATACTGATGCTTTTTATCTGTAAGCATTTTGGTCTGCCTGAGCATTTATTTCAGCTTGTAATGAAATTGGAGTTTATATAATAGAAGTGCAGCCACGTGAATTTTATGAAACTCAAAAAATTCTTTGAAATCTGTCATAGTTGTCATACTTCAGTGTTTGTATTGGACCAATCAAGTCTTAAGTTTCTAAACCACTGCTGACACCTTCAGACATTTTAGCCTTGGTTTTACCTATTTTTGACTATTTAAAAAACTTATCTTAAATATTGTGTATTTTGGCCTCACACCTGAAATCCCACATAGGGAGTACAGGAGAAGTGACTTATCTATTAAACTAGAGAATTTGTGTCACACTGTTGTTTATGTGGAGAAGGTAGATGAAGGTGAAGGTGGATTTGGCAAGATTCTTCCACGAGGAGACATCCTGCAGCAGCAATTTACCTTTTAAAGTCACTACTGCTATGGGATGGCTGAATGATCTGAAGGTGAAAAAGAAAATTGAGAGAATGGAAAAAAGCAGTAAGACATCCTGCAGGATTATTATTAGGATAACTAGGATTTCTTTTAATTTAAGAATTTGTGTATAATTCTGTGCTATATAGAAATTAAAATAACCAAACTTTTCTTAAAAAGTGTATTGATAAAAATTATTTTGGTTGTTTAAAGAGAGGCTCTGGAAAGAAAACAATCTTTTAGATATGGAGATAACTATGAGTGAGTATTTCTTATGCTAATAGTTTAATAATAGAAGTGAAAGAAAATACCTAAGGGGAAGAATGCACAAATTCCTGCCAGTAAGTATGTGTAAGTTCCCATCTGACCCTGAGATGTGTACACATACCACAGGGGAAGAGCAACGCTCCTTCTAATGTTTGTACTGCTGTGCTAGCTATTCATGAGAGCAGAGCTTTTGTGATGACTCAAAGGAAAGTTTTTCAAGTTTGCTTTTTAAGTTTGAGGTATATAATGGTTCCATCGGTCCTCTGAGAACTCTAATGTGGTTCTGTTACTGTCTGCTTTTGCCTTCACTGTACGTAAAATGCGTCTGCAGTAAGGTTCCCAATCATTTAGTCAATGGAGAGGGAGGATGGAAGTCCTTATGGAAAACTTTGAGAGGTGACTTATGATGACTCTATCAGCTTCTATAAATCAGTTTCAATGTTGAGCTGTGTAGCCTTGCACTGCCCCCTTAGTTCCTTTCAGCTGATACACACATTGAAGAGTCAGTGATTTTCCCAAACCCAGTTCCAGTGTATCTGTGTCTGTTTCTGCATCAAGGAAATACTCACACTAATACCTTCCTCCTGGGTGTCAGGTTTCCTCTTTTGGGAATTTTTGAATAGGTGGTGCCAAACATAAAAAGACTGTTACTGTCCATCCTACTTTTTTGCCTTTCCTGCCTTCTCTGCTATTTTCCAGTTTCTCTGCCAGTATTGTTCTTCCTCCAGCAAGTTGGAGTAAATGAGTGCTAACTTTTGGGGGATTTTAGCAGTACCATTTCAGACAGTGAGAGAGGAGATTTCTGCATCAGTCTTTCTCTTGATATACAGCACATTTTCCATAACATTCCCTTTCACACTAGCATTAACTAGGAATTGCAGCTGAACATGAGCCCCTTGCTTCAGAGGCAGTCCAAGCTGCTGCCACCTGCACTTGAAGGTTTCTTAGATTGATAGAGCAGTTTAAAGAACGAAGCAGGGTGAAAGTTTCCTATGTACCAGCTCCAGGAATGGTGATACATATCTCACGTTTCTTCTGTGCACTTTCTCCACAGATTGCAAGACAACAGCAGCAGCTCCTGCAGCAGCAACACAAAATTAACCTTCTTCAGCAACAGATCCAGGTCAGAGACTGCGTCTCCACTCATGCCTCTGTTATGTCTCTTTTCTCCTTTCTGTTTCCCCACGCTTTCCCTCAGCTGTTATTGTCATAGTTTCTTCAAGAATATCTGCAGATGGCTTACATATTGTTTATGGAAACACATGAGGGTGTTACCTGTCATTAAGCAAAAAAGATCAGTTTCTGGAAGGCCTTGTATGATTAATACGGCTCCTATAGGATCGGGAAGCAGATATGAGAGGAGCTGGTCATGTGAGCAAGGGTCTGCAGGACCAAATCTTCTTTCAGCTGTAGAACAGGAGTGGCAGAAGTGCCGCCAGAAAGAGTTGGATTGGAATGGGTCGTCTACAACTCTGGTTTTGAGGTTTTGTGGAAGCAGATCTCTTCAGCGATCAGTAATCAAGTGTACCTCCTTCCCTCTGCCCTAGGTGTTGAAAGTCTAATTTTCAATACTTCAGATGAAATATCATCTGAATGAGAAACTGCTCAAATGATCAGTTAGATTTGGGAGAGCAGTTATGCGGGTCCTAGGTATCTACAGGTTTACACCCTAGTAGTAGAAAAAAGTTGTTAACCCAGCATAACCAGTAAACTTTATTTAATGTCTTTTTTTTCTCAAAGGATTCAGAAGTTTCTTTTCATGCCATTGACTGTATTTCATTACTTCTCTTCCATGTGTATATATGCATGCCCCTGTTTTGGGAATAATGCAAATCAGTTTGCCATGAAGGTTTTCACAGAATAACAAAGGAGGGGTTTGACATTTTTCAGAGATGTAGAATCCCAGGAAAATCTCTGGCTGTTTAAGTATGCAGTTATGTACAGAGCATTGCAAGTCGCTGTGGAAGTGGATACTATTTTCTGTTTGTTCAGTAACAACAGGATTTTCCTTCCAAAGCTTCTCTATAATGTTTCACAATTAGTTGCCTAAAATTGTGGGCCATATCCGTAATTTGTCTAAGAAAACTTAATTTCAGCAAAATCAGAGGAGTTCTATGGCTTCACACTAGAAAAAAACCCTGGCTCTATCATTTCAGATGATATTCTGTCAGTATCAAGACTTGTATAACTATGAAAAACTTCTGGGGAAGGTCCACCCCTCTTGTTATAAGGCAACTTCTATACAAGAAGTGCTTTGCTGAAAATAATTTTGAGATTTGTAAGGTCTGGCTTGGCCTTGACCTCTGTATTTTTTTTTTTCTTCTTTAAATTTGTATGTGGGAGGGATTTTTCTTTATTGCTGTATCTTTAATAAGACTTTGAAAGAAAAACAATAGTAGAACCTCTACAATAGCAAGAGAAGCATTTACATTTTTAGCATTTAGCTATGACAGTGAGAGAGGAAGTTATTTTATAAGCAGTGAATAAAAATAAATTGAAGTAACATAATTTGACCCCAACCCTTTTAAGTCTTAAGGCCTTGTAGATAAGAATGAAGTATGTCGTTTTTAGGGTAGTGGAGAACACTGATTATTGATAATGAGATACAGAGCCTTTCATCTTTTGATCCCTGGTCCAAGTTTGACCTGAGTCAGTAGTAAATGAAAGTCAGTTAGCTACCATCTGATACAAGCTGCAAGCCTAGGAAATGATTTGGAGGTCTGTCTCAAGGGATTATGGATGAAATATTGACCCAGCCGAGGTCAGAATTTCACCTCCAGGGTCCACTTCACACAAAACCCATCAGATTTGGGGCACCCTCCTTTTGGATGGTCACATGATAAAGCTCAAGAATTGAACAGGCAGAGACACAATACTGTCCTCTCATTGCCACAGAGATGATCTGTCTGTAGAGCAATATTGATGATACTGCCTGCTTCTTGACAGTTCCGCAGTCTATAAGGTCCTGAAGTCTCATGAGCCCTGGTTGCAGTCCCATTACTGTGAAGTCACTAATAGGAAAAAACATTTAAAATTTTTAAAATCCTTATTGGTAGTGAATACAAAGCAAAACGTTTCTTTTCAATTGCATGCTTAGCTGACTGTAAGAGAGAAGAAACAATTCCTGTAGAAATCTTCCTTTGTATATAAATGAAGACAATAAAGTCACCCTAACATGCCTATGTTTAAAACGGTCTGTGAGTTTACAATCAGGTTATGGTAGATGGAATGAAACTGTGACATGAATGTAGCTGTGAGTTCAGCTTTTCTGACCTTGCCCTAATTAATCTAACAGGCTTCTGTCACATTGGCCCGGAGTTTTTAAATAGCACTAGATTTATTGACAGGGAAATATTCCTACAAAGTCTGGATAACTATTTGACTTATGTGCAATTGAATGATTAGGCTGCAGTTATGAACACAACCTATTTATGACAAAGGATTCGTTTTACTTGAGCCAATTTTTTCTAAGCTTGTAAGAGTTGCCATAATTCCAGATAAATTATTACACAGAAAAAAGCTATTGAAATATTGTATTGAAAACATAATACCCTAAGGTTAAAAAAAAGCACAACCTGACTGACCCCGTGATTTATGACTCCTTTCTCTAAGTGTGCTAACTTGGAAACAGTTCCCTCTCCTTACCCCAGCATACAATCACCAATCCGTACACGGTATATAAGCAGAGAGAGACGGCAATGTGTCTCTCCTCCTTAGAGGACTGCAAATGCTGGGTATAACTATATCTCAATTAAACTAGCCATTTCTGTGATGCTGAAGAAATATGTGTTAGCTACTTGAGCTTAGAAAAATGTACCTGGCACATGAGTCTCTAATTGACATTATGTCTTTTCCAAGTCCATGTCTTCTGAATTAACTGGAAGGAGGTGTCACTGCTGCAGAAGACAAACAGCTTGTCTTCATATAGAGATTTGAGCAAAGAGATAATGCTAAACTGGAGAAAAGTTGCAGATTAGATTAAATTAAAGAATCTGTATGACCTCAGAATGCTGTACTATGTCATCTAGACAGGATTTTGTGTTTTGGCAAATGTTCATAATTTTTTTTTTTTTTTTTCTGCTTTTCAGGATGTTCTAGACCTGATTTGTGAAGAGGTTTGAGTTTCTCTGAAAAATTAACTAAGCCTCCCCCCAACTTATTTTATGCCACTTTGAAATGCATCCTCCCATGCACACTGCTTTCTGTTCTATTTAATCTTCGTGTGTATGTGTATTGAAAAGGTTTTCGCTTTAACAGTTTCTTCCTGCTGAGTATTTGGGGTCTTCTCCCCTTCACACTTCAGTCTTGCTATTTTACCAGAAACAAAACTGGAGTGTGTGTTCTGTAAACTCTTACGCATCAGCAGCCCCAGCGATCTCAGGTTGTGTTTCAGAGCAGCTGTGTAGTGATCTGCAGCTGTAGAACGGGCTGAGCAAAGGGCATGCAGACACCAAATACAGCTCAGCATGTTCTTGGACTAAATCTAGTTTTGTCCTTCAGGGCCTCAGGGGAGCTCTCATGGTGGCCTCCTCATTTTTTGTGAGGCCACAATCTACTTCCTGGTGTCCTTGTTCTAGAACATGGCAATGTCTGGGGCTCTGTAGCTGTCACGTCAGGTAGAATCCTTTTTCATGACCCTGAGCTAGTCCCCAGGACAGGCAGTAAGCATGTGTGGTGTTCTGCCTTGAAGGGTGTCTCTGAGATGCAAAGTTTTGTGGGGTGGTGCAGCTTACACTTTCCACTTGGTCGGAGAAAAAGTCTAGCCCAAGTTGATGACTGAATAGTTTGCTTTGAAGCTCAGTGAAAAATGTCACTTTAATTGAACTATATTTAAAATGAAATATGATTGTTAAAATTCATAAAGCAATTCACATTCTGTAGGCCACTGTTAATAAAATAGGTCAACTCTGCAGCCTAAATTGTGATAAAATCCATGCTGCTAATCTCACAGTTTTGTGGAAAGCCTGACAATGTTTTATGTTTTTCCCTCAAGCCCCAGCTCTTGGAGTCATGTGATAACAAAAATGCCAGCTTTTATTTCTTCAAAATGTAAACTTCCAGCACTCATATTTCCAGGCAAAATCTGAAACCATGAGCACTACAAGTTCCAAAATTAGAAGGCAAACAAAATGCAGGCCAAATGTTGTTTTTTAAACTGTTCTGATTTTTAGTCAAAATTTTTTTTGGAGAGCCCAGCTCAAGATCTTGGAACACTTCAGGTTGCCAGTAATATAAAACTAAGATCTCAAAGCAACAAGAAGCATCAGCACTGCTTTATGATGTCTCTAACATTTGGACCACAGTTTTGTTTGACTTTTTAGTTTAATACTGCCAGTACTTAGTTACTAATTTGTATTAACTTCTGGGTGACGTCCTTAGCCCAAGAACTGAGTGCTATCTGAAACTTGAGAGTAACTCCTGCCAGACAGCAACCATTTGATGACTCTATGTTTTAATAGAGGGCTGTCTTTTTCCTTCAGAGCTAGAAGCTTGTCAGTAGATGTTCTAAGGGGATTTCTGTTGGGAAGTTCGGACCTCTGAAGAATGGGAGGATCCTGACTGAATTCTGCTGCGCGCCTCTGTCCCGCGCGGCCTGCCAGGCGGGATGTGACTCCTGCCAGGGGGCCCTGCGCCCGGACGAAAAGCTTGCTGTGGCCTCCAGTGCCTCAGAGCTTTGCAGACCCTTAGCAGCTTGTCTGGCAGGGAGGCTGGGCACCACAGCCCTCCAGATCCTGTGCCCCTTCAGGCTGCAGGCTCCCTGGCTTTCCTGAATCCCTCAGCTACCCTGGGCGTCCTCCCGGCTCCAAATAAGGCTTTTCCTTTGCGAGTCTGGATCCAGATTTCCGTCCTCCCCGCCCGCTGGCAGCTGGCTGTGTCCCTTTCCCCATGAGTTATGTTGGTAGATGGAGAGGCCTGGCTGCATTAGTGCGTTCCCAAACCAGAATATTCCCATTCTCATTAAGTTCTGAGGTTTAAGGTGTTCCAATTTGGAATGTAATAAAACCTTGAACACTTGGAATTTCCTGCAGGATGGTTAGTCCCTTTTGCAGCCAGATCTATTTTTCAAAACCTAGCTATATTTTTGGGGAGGAAAGAAGGATTTGGTTTCTGAGTTACACCAAAGTTCAGAAAAATATTTCTTAAGCTTAACATGCAAAGTTTTGAAATGACACAGTTGTTATTGTCAAAACTTTCCGAGCACCAAGAGGCTCTGGATTGATTCCAGCCTTCCAAAACACTGGTAAAGAGACCTGCTTCCAGAGTGCTTTACATATCATAATTAACCCACACGATTATCTATGGTGATAATTTTTATTGTTGTTGATTAGATTTGTTGTTGCTTTTGAACTCCTCAAGTGAGCAATTATCTGTTATCCAGAACGGGCTGAAAGATGTTCAGGCCTGTTTGTGGTCTCTTTGTTTGAGAAAACACTGAGACTTTGATTGACCTATTTCCTATGAAGTTCAGTTGTAAAAAGTACTAGCTTCTCTTTCTTGTTGTGAGAAGACACTGACCATTTGACTGTCTGTACATAATGTGAAGGCTTGTTCCCTGCCCCAACAAGTTTGCAGTCTATACTTCCAACACAGCTCATCCTTCCGTTTTCTGTCTCTCGCTGGAAAGCAAACTCTGGCAGGCCACTGTGTGAGCTAAATAATTGGAGTACTTTGTGCCTATGCTAAGGAGGGCAGAGATCCTTACCCTTAATCCTTGTCCTGTTGGTATCTCCTCAGTGCAATCATAAGTACTTGTGAAATTTCTTTCCTGGTCCCCATCTTCTTGCATGCCTGTAACCCAGAGTTCTCTAGGAGGCTTTAAAGGGCTGTAGAAGATGAATCCTTCACTCAAGATACAAAAATGAACAACCACTACACAAGTGCTTGGTTACAGATTTAGTAATGTTTGTTGCTTCTCTATTACATTTTTCCCTGAGAGTTCTGATTTTCTAGGAAGTCAGTGACAGCAGAGCAGTGCTTCGTGGTGCTACGACCCCTTTGCAAGCCACCACACGGCAGAACAGTATTAGTTCTTCCGTAATTAGAGTCCTCTTTGCATATCAGAGAGAGGTGAGGACAAAAGGTTTCCTTGGTAGACAATAAAGCTGTTGAAGTGAGGGCCTGATCCAACTCCCACTGAACATAGTGAAAAGGCTCTTATTCATATTAGTGGGAGTTTAATGAGACCTTTCTTCAGTAGGAAACTGTGAGAAAGTATCTTCTCACTCTGCAAAATGTTTTCAGAACAGGCTCCGTCCACTGAGATGGTTTGTTTTTTGTTTTGTTTTTTGCCAGTGTGGATATGACAAGCTGTGATTGCACAGTCAAACTGAACAGGCTCGTAGATTGGGGACATTTTGTCCAAATTCATCATGTGTCAGGAGCAGCTGTTTTCCTGCAACGTATAAACATGGGCATACTGGATTCAGTGAGACAGGCCCAAGAAGGAGTCACACTGCAGCCTTTCCCATGACTTTGCAACCTCTTCCCAAACAACTGAGGTTGCCGGCAAAGAGGCTAAACAATTGTTTCTCACAAAAGCTCTGCAGCTGATGTCCTATCAGTTATCAGAATAACTTGCCTGTCCCTTGAGCAGGAAAAAGCCCCTGGGAAATTAATTATTCAAAAAAACAACCCAAAAAAAACACACACAAAAAAGAAAAAAGACAAGGTTGCGGGAGGAAATAGGGAAAGAGAGGAGTGGAAAAAAAAAAAAATCCAGGCTGGCAGTCATAATGAGCTAATAGCTTTCTGTCTTCTCAAGTTCAGCAAATAACAAGTGTATTTGGCTGAAGGTGTGATGCACATACTTTAGACTAACCTATGGGCTTTCACTTCCTTCCGTTACTGCAAAAGTTACGTAAAAGATTTCGGATTTGTGAGGTGTTTATCTATACTTATACTAACTATATTTCTATGCAGAGCAACATTTTTGCACCAATGTACCATGTTCTTTTTTCTGAAGATTACCCACAGAGTGAGCATCTACAAGTAATTTGATCTCAGGCCTTTTCTACACTCTTACGCAACCCAGATTTGCTGACTGGTGTAGTTGCAGCAATGAAAACAAGGAGAATCTGCTTGAGACTTGTACAGCTTTAATTTATTGAGATTGCAAAGGGATGTTTTCATGAGATAAATTAGCTTTTTTGCCTATGCTGAGCAACAGGATTGCAACAGCTCTTGCTGATAATGAAGCTTTCTCCAGTGTTACCAGTACAAATGTTCTAAAATTATGAGATTGTTTTGAACTTCGTGACTTCTTTCTTGCAATTTAGCATCTTTTCTTAATTTCCTTTCTGTTACTGAGCTTTCAGTGTTCCCATCTTCCAGTTCTCTCACACAATCACAAAGGAGGGCCAGAAACTTATTTTTATTAAAAAAAAAAAAAAAAACCAAACAAACCCCACAACATGAAATACCCAAAATAATCCAGCAGCTAGGACTGCAAGAAAAATGCCAACAGTGAAATACAGTCATCCCAGCTGGCAGCATTGTACTCCAAGGCCTCATCTTGGTCTCTCTCCCCTCAGCAAGCATTCTTTTGGAGACCTCTCTTTCCAGGGCCCTGCCTTTCTTTTTGTTTTCATAGTTCCTCTCCAATTTCTGCACCTCTCTGAGGCACCCCACAACTCTCACCACTTCCTTCCACTTCCAGATCCCTGACATTGCGGTACTGATCAATCTTCCTCTTGCAGCTGCCCTCCCTTTCCCGCATCAACAGCTCCTTTCTGTCAGCCCTCCCTTTTCCCTCGTCATCATTATTTCCACAGTCTTTTTAATGGTTTTGGTTGGCTTTTTATTGGCTACAGAACAAATATATGTCATTTTGTGAATGTTTTTGTTCAAAATGTGTGGGGCAGTGTACCTGAATAGTGCATGCGAGCTATCTTCACGTTTGTGCACCTGTGCGGGTACTTAGGCAGCAGGCAGCAGAGGTACAGGAGCAGAAAGTACCACAGTAGTTTGTGTAAGTGGCTTGGGAAGATGAACGTGAACTCTTTATGGCTGCGTTCCTGTCCGTGTGGATTGTGTGTAGTCATGAGCACTTTTGTTGTGCAGCCAAAAAAGGCTGCTGCTGCTGCCTCTGCAGTAAGGTAAAGCAGGAGATAACAATAAATTTTTTACTGCTGGCTGGCGGAGGTGTTTAGGATGTGTTTTCTTTATATCTTCATCCGCCCCTAATTGAAGATGCTTTAAAATTGAATGACTAGCAGTCAAAACGTGTTTGCTTCAAGCTGAGAAGAAAAATGCTGGTGTCTCTGCTTCCAAACTGATTGCGCTTTGTACACAACTGACAGCCACAGTCACTTTGAGTGACTGATAAGTGGGAAGCTTTGCCACTTATCAAGGAATGCACGCTGAAAAGAAAGGACTGGAGCTGTTCAGATGCTTTGGCATGTTCAAAATAACATCTCACATCAGTCAGACTCAGAGGCACTAGGAGACATTTCAAAATAAACTTTATATCTATCTATCTATCTAGAGGCAAAGATTCAATTTAACAGACAAATCACTGTGTGGCATCACATTGGCTCTGAAAGCGAGAACATCATTATAAGGGTCACCAGTTGCAAAATTTTAGGGTCTCACCCCCCAGAACAAAACTAAATTTGAAAATTCACAACTGTATATCATTCTGGTGATTTTTCTAAATTGGGGGGTTTCATCCATGTTGGCCAGGTAATAGTTGGTTTATATAGCATGTGACATACTGAAGGATCCTACGGAGAATGAAACTCTAAGCCAAATTTGGATCTCATTTATTTCCTCTTCAGTATTATGGGATATATTTGGGATTTCCTGGCTTTAACTAAACTCATAGAATGGTTTTCGGGGATATTTAGGAGTTACTATGTTTTTAGTGGTACGTAGCTTGAATAGAAGGTTGAACTTTTTTGGTACACATTTTTCAGTGATACTATTTAGTGATATTTGTATTAGAAGATTATGACCTGCAGGAGCTGAGGCGCGAGGGTATATTTTCTCGTACTGACTCTGTAATGACATCAGTAACTGTCAGTGCAGTGTTGGGTTGGTCTACTGGAGGTGGTAACGTTTCAACCTGCCTTAGCAAGCATTATAGAAGTTAACCTGGTAGAGCCCTCCCTGCAAGCATTGTGTAGAAATGCAGGCACGCATACTCAGAGCTGAGATGGGATGTGGGTCTTTACATAAAATGGGAGAACAAGGAGATACAAGCAATCAGTGTGTAATTTCCCAAATTGGAATTTGGACAGGAGATATACGGTTGACCAGTGTCCTCTAGTAGTATTTAAACAAAAAAACTGCTGCCAGGTTTTCACTCCTTATCCTAGCAGCACTGAGAGTGTTGATGTATGAGGACCATTATCTTTTGTTATGATTCTGAGCTCTGCATCTGGGCATCTAATTCTGCCCAGCTTGTTCTATGTAAAATGGCTGCTTTTCTAACCAAAGCATCTATATTTGAGGTCCAGGTTATGTTTGGCATTCCAGAGTTGCTACCAGCATCCATACCTATATCAAGACAGAGAAATTTGAGGATCATGTAGTTTCTACTGGCAGTGACTTGTTTTTCTGATTCATCTCTTGCCATGTTAAGTGGTCACGACTTCATTTTGATGGCTCATTCAGTACTTCAAATTCTCTGCTGGAATAATGGCTTAAAATGATTCAGAGGGAAAAGTATGGTTCCACCTACTGAATCAACACCACAGTCTTCACCACCTTGGATTTTCCTCAGACATCTGGTATCCAAAAGCTGATGATGCCTTACCCTGCATAGTTTAGGAGACAAGATGAGCTCATCATTAGTGGTAATAGCATGCAAGAGGCCAAGGGGAACTGTTTTATTTTTGTTGTCCACTTTCTGTTGCTTATCTGCTACTGAACTGTATTGAATAAATTAAAATGGAGGGCAATTACTTGTGCTTGGTATTTGTAAGAATAGGAAATGAAAAAGTTAAATCACTTGAAGGGTAGTAGTTGAAAGGGCAGTGTGAGTGCAGCCTGACTTAGAAGTTTGGAGAAAGAAGGAAAGGTACAGTTGTCTCGTGGAAGTCTCTGTTGAGCAAAGATGAGTGAGAGAGTTACGGATCTCATGTCAGCTGTCTGTATTTTGGGTATTGTATATACTATCCATTTAAGTTCAACTTCCACATATGAAAGTTGAGTCAAATGTGTAATGGGTACATAATTGTAAGGAATCATTTCAGATTTTTGTTCAAATTGGTTTTAAATATACCTTGAAGAGGCTAAGAAGTATATGTCAGAGTTTCTTGTATTTAGAAGTTAAATGAAAGAATTTAAGTTCCAAGATAAGCATAATAAAGTTACGAAACTAAAATGAAGACTTATGTGAAAGGTAATAATAATAATTAAATGGGACAAATTTAATTCACAGTACTTGGAGTTTATAAATACTTGACACAGTGAAGAAACTAATTCAAAAATGTATGTATTAGGAAATAGTTTTTATGAGGTTTGACTTCTTTGAAAGACAATACTGATAGTATTCAGCAAATTATTCTAAAGTTGAAACTTGAATAGTGTCAACAAAATTGTTCATAGATAGCAATTTAAAATTGATTTGGACAAAAATGATCAAGGAATTTCTATACTTTTATATGCTGTGAAAAATGTAGATAAAGAAATAGATCAGTTAGGTAACAAAGACAAGTGCTAGAATAGGCGTCTTTATTTTTTTCCCATGTATCTCTGTCATACATATTAAAAAAAAAATGGTATCCTGGGGGAGCAGAATTATGTGATAATGTAATTGTGGACTACTCACGAGAGGGAAAATTAAAATTACGTTGGCATCCTTAACTCTGGCTTTCCCTAATATTTGAGTCCTTGACTTTTCATCCAAAGCAGCATTATTTTAACTGTGTTTCTATGTGGCCGTAAAAGCACGTAATCCTGATGCACCAACCACCTATAGTGTATTGTCAGCACAGTTTGAACCCTGAAATGCCAGCATGGGAGAAGTGCCAAATGTGACTTGAGTTACCGAAGAAATGCCATGTTCCCCTGGGTTAACAGGAGAAGACAGTTCACTGGCTGTGGTGGATAGGAGCCTGTACTGTGAAGCCCCTCACGTTCTGTATCCCATTTCCTTTCTTCCTCCTGTTTTTTTATTTTGGTCTCCATCAAATTAGAGAAGACTTTTTTTTTCTGTTGCTCTCCTCAGAAAGGGAGATAGATTGCTTGAGTGCCTTTGTTGAATTTGGGCTGGCTATACTGAAAATGAAGTTTGACTCTTTGTTTTCAATGCCCTCCATTTGCTCCCCTTTTTCTCCTTCAGTGGGGTTGGGACCAGATCAGCTGTAATCACACGTTGCCACTAATCAGTTCTTTCCTCCCAATTTGCAACACTCTTTATGCTTCAGCAAGAAAACCAGGGCTGAAGGTACAAAATTCAAAGTCACGGATCTTTTAGTTAAGAAATCTCTTTCATTGAGTATTTGATGGAAGCCTGTTTAAGCATTTGTCCCTTTAAAGCTCTGCATGGTGAAAATATGTTTTCTTATCTTGCGCACTGCGTGTAGAATCTTGTCTGTGGTTTAAGCATTACTGAGCTGCACTGTGTTAGCAAGAGGGGCTTTTTTATATATTGTACGCAATAAGTTTTAAGTTCTTAACATCCTTAAGAATCACATACATCTAAATTAAGCATCATTTACAGTTTCTTTAACCCTGGAGTCCAAATTTGTAGTCCAGGAACAAGTAAGCATATATTAAATTGTGGATTGATTATGTTCACACCTTATACACATAAGTAAGCTGCCTTATGCAACATAGGCACACATTTTCATGCATGCGTTTGGAATGCCCCAATTCAGATATCAATTACAAACATGATTACTTTTCTGGACATTGATTTTTAATGTCTCTAAAGGATTTTAGGTGGAAGGAATTAGGGATGTTTTCCATGTGGAGGCCACCTGTTATTAATACTTACCAAATTATAGCTGATCTTAGATGTGAATTTTTCAAGGCTTTATGAATTCTTCAGCCCTGCTGACAGTTGCTCTTCAGCTGAAATCATGGCAAATAGAAAGAACCCTTAGTTTAGATCAAGACACTGATGATCGTATTTCCCAGTGATGCAGACAGACCGATGCATACACTGGGAGATACAGAGTAAGCAGAAATGGACTCAAATTATTTGAAATTAGAAAACTTCAAGGAAATAAAGCTTTCAAGCTTCTTTCTTTTCCCCATCTGTGATTATTTGGATGGCTCTGTAGCTACAGACACCCGTATAAAGGTTGCCTCTGTTTTTCCACAGAATGCAGTTCTGGCAACAGGAGGCTTCCCTGGGTATGATAGCTCCCCAGATATATGATAGATGCAGGAATTTCTTTACCGTTGTGTTAGGAAGCAAAGTTTTGGAGAGCTGATACATACATGATCTGAAATGTTATTTTTCAATAATTTTAGCTTTCTGTGTCCTAAGTTTCAGGGTGTTATTTAAGTCTGCTTTCCTTGTATTATTTCTTATTGCGCAGTTAAGAATTCCTGTCTTTTTGGGACAGTAAGAATGAAGATATTCAAATTGTAATCAATTTACTGACACAGAATTCTGTATTCTGTGTTAATAATATTCACACTTCTTATTTAAAAAGAAACACATTCATTTTAGGTGTTCTTTACAACCCCTCTGTGTATTGAGGTGGATTTGTTGAAATCACAAGTTTGCTTACTGTGTCTTTTGTGAGGGTTGTTTGAGCTCAGTATCCTCTTAGCAGAAACTCTTGCAAAGGCCCCGTGGGAGGAAAATTGTCCATTGTGTTCTTTTGAAAGCCGGCTATCTTTTTTCCTGGAGCTGGGCTCAGGCAAGTTTATTCTTCCACTCAGGGATATCTTAGGAGGTTCCTGTCCTTTCTGGTGCCTAGGAAGCAGAGCTCAGATACATATATTGTATTTGTTGCCATCATATAATCTGTGCAACTTCCCTGCAAATATAAAGAATTATGCTTTCCCCAGCTGTTCATTTGATAGGATTCTAGCCCTTCATTTAGAGAAAACTGTGCTTCTCAGATTCACATTGTTTGAACCATGGCCTCCCTTCTATACCTATTGTTTGTTTTGTCTTTTTTTTTGTTGTGCGTAACAGGTGTTTCTTTCAGACAGCCAAGGCAGCAATGCAAGGCCTTTCTTTATGGCAGATCTCTTGAGACTTTGATTAAACTCTTTGTGATAAAAATGCCACTGCTTTTAAATGAATTGCACATGTAATCTGTATTTGCACAAATGCCCTCCATCCCTCTGCCCTCATTGCTGAAGTCTGTCTCTCTTTTGGAACGGGTGTGTTCGCCTTTTCTCTTGGCTTTTGCCACAGAATTGATTCCTTTTTACCTTCCTGATACTGCACTCCCCTCAGAGCCTGGGTACATCCATGGGGATGGTTTAGAAAGAGCAAACTGTTTCTGCAAAAGGAGCTCCCTTTTTTCCAGTGTTTTCTGTTTCTGTCTCCACAAATACCATCATCAGATACTTCGGGGATGTCTGGTCAGTTGTGGCAAGAGTTTAGGTGTGTTGTAGGCAGAAGGGATGTGTAAATCAGTACTCCATGCTACCAACTTGTCCAACGTATGTTTAATACTCTTTCTAGTTTTTGTTTAGAATAGGACTTCCACACTCTCCAGTGTGATCCTCTTGACTCTCTAGATGTTAAGGCAGCCAGAGAAACAATACCAATCAAAGAGAGGCAAGAGACTGGTGCCATGTTTTTCAGTTGGCCCACACTGTTCACATTTCCTGAAAGAATATTGCTCACCTACAATGTGTTACTTTCATGCCCTTCTCTTTATGCCAGGACTTTCATTGGTTAGAAGCCCCCGGGGGTGAACAGATACAAATATGCGTTAGTCAGAAGAGATGTAATGGATGTCTTGGGAGCTGTGCCAAACAATTAAGAATATAGGCGTAATGATTTACAGGGTAAGCAAAACCTCCAGAGAACGCTACATCTGTACAGGCTGCCCTGTGAATCTGCAAGAGTTGAATAACTTGCATCACTTCAATCTACCAGAGATAATGCATATCTAGGAAACGAGTGTGGATGGACACTTGCTTTCAGTCTGAGGCATACCTTCTGCAGATGACTTTCTGTTACTTCGATCAGTTGTTAGAGCTTCCCAAATGCCATCTTCAGTGCCTCTCAGGTCCCCTCTATATAAAGTCTGTTTTTCCTCCTGGTGCAGACCAATTGGCAGTTACAGTGGCAAGGGTATCAGCACAGCCTAGACGTGATACTAGCATTGTATCTGTTTTAGTGCCTAACTTTGTGGCAGTGACAGCATCTGTGAAAAATACAGAGATAACTGTCAGAAAGCGTGTTTGAAGGACATTTAATTTAGAAACATTAAACCCCCCAAAATGACATTTGCTTTAGCATGCAGTAGTTAACAGTGGAAGATGGGACTTTAATAATGCGATATAATATGGTTTCCTAAATGAGTTGTTTCTCTTAAAATGTGTTATCTGGTTTTGTTAGTGTTTAGTTAGCTAATGCAGTAAACATAGTTCATTACATTATTTGACTAAAAGCACATTAAGTTTTATTTTATTTTTTCTTAACATGTAGATGGAAGAGGCCTGAAATTCCCTCTTCCTGTACATATGTAAAACATCATAAAATCAGAACATGAACATTTAGAGACATTTTGCGCTGAAATAAATAACCAAGATGCAGAAGACACTAACATCATGTAATGATTTTATCAAGTTCCACACAGCTTCTTCTCTGTATTAATTTTCTTTATGCTGAAGGAACCTGAGGCACTGTTTTAATACTTAAATACAGAAAAAAAATAGACTATTTTAAAAAAAAACAAACTCTTCTGAAAGCAACCGCTTTTTATGTTCAGGCATGCAAACTTCGCGCACGGGCAGCTCTTGTTAGAGTATGGGCCCATTTTCTAAGAGCCTCGCACCCGTTTTTCTTTCAGACATCATCTCCCCGTTCCTTCAGGAGGTGCCCTTCTGTAGGAGGTTAAGCCTTCTTTCCACCAACAGGGGACTTGAGAAGGCTCCCTTGGAAGCCTGTCATTGCTGTTCTTGGATTTCGCAAGACAGCGATGCTTCCTGAGACATGTGTGAAGCTCACCTGCCCAGAAAGATTGCTACTCAACAGGCTGCTTTAAGACGGCTTTGCATGCGAAAGACTGATTTTCTTCGTTTTGGGACTATCACTCAATGGAAATGTCAGAAATACGGAAGGATAAATACCGAGTTACATTAAAAAGAGAAAAAAAAGCGCTATGAAATTATCTCCTGGCTCCATGTTTTCTGAGGTTTTGCATTAGCAGGGACGAAGTCACGGTGTGTTGACACAGTCTAATGTGCAGTGACATAATACCTGGAATATGGAGACAGCGAGAGGCGCAAAATCAAACTTATCTGAGTTTTCACAGGAAAAGAAGGGATTAAACTTTGCTGGTTAAAATATGGATTTTATTTTTTTTTTTTTTTTTTTTTTTAATAAAAACTATCCTAGTTCGATTGAGATAAACCTACTCAGATCTAATTCTATCCAGTCCCTGGGAAAAGTGGGCCTTAAGATGTTGAGCCTATTTGCCCAATCCCTTTTTTTAGAAATAAAGATTAGAGTAGGAAGTTTGGTCCTTATCTCTAAGGTTCTTACTGCTTCAGAAGGAAACTGAAATACTTACATGAAGGACACTTTCTTGAACTCGTGATTTGTCTTCACTCAGATTATTTTAGAAAGCTTTGGCAATGTAGATTTCCCACAATGCTTGGCTATTTTTGTTTTACATATCTTAGAGGAACTATGATAAATTGTTGTTACTGCCTATTAAATAGTAGAAAGAGATGTCAAAATACTCTAGTGACTTAAAATTCAAATGTTACTGCATGTGCATGGAAACTTTGATCTGGAAGCATCATCCGCCATTTCATAACTGCCAGGTGTGATTCTTCTCTGCCTTTTCATCCCCTGTGGTTACTTACAGCTCCACAAAATAACATTCAATCACTAAGTTTTACTTGCGTTTCACAGCCTATTTGCACGGATCTTAGTATTAGTGTGTGATCCAGATCTTATGTAGCGCAGTCATCACTGGATCTTGGAATATTATTTTTTTCTTTCTTTTTGTTTCTTTTTTTTTTTTTTTTTTTTTTTTTTTTTTAAGCATCCTGTTTTTCAGACCAGGGGAATTGAGGACAGAGGGGAAGCAGCTTGCATATTGTTAGGCTGTAGCTCATTGCCAGAACCAGGAACAGAACCCAGATTGCCAGTCGGCTCCCATTGGGCCACAATACAAAATGTGAACTGAAGTGCAGAGTTATCAGAGATTCAAGCCTTCTAGGTTTTTATCTTCTGTCTCCATTTTTACTGTTTTTCTATGGAATTTCCCATTTCAGTGATAGGAATCAAATACAGACTGTAGTGGTTGTGGGGGGAGAATGAGACAAGGAAGCACGCAGAAAACAATCCCTGTTAATTTCAGAGTCAGATTTGTGTTGGTGCCATTCCACAGAATCACAGCAGTAGTTTAGTACAGAAAACATGATCTGATCCATCAGTAAAATGTGAGTGAATAAGTTTGTGAGCGTCAATTTCTGCCTTCTTCAAGGTGAGAAAACAATTTTCCTTGCATTTTCAGCATTTTCTGTGTTTAAATTTTTCTAGATCCATTCACTGTAATAAAGCTAAGACTTTGTCAGCACATACATTTCTTTTTCAAGTATCCCTTGATTCCATGAAAACTGCCTAAACAAATCAGAGTGTAAGGTGCTTACCAGTCATTATGCATGAACCCTCTCCTCACCTTGTCCACGGTTAGGTTTTTATTCCATTCTGGCTGTGCTAAGCTGTGCTAAATGTCAGTGGGATGCCTGCCCGCGTTTTTTTGTCCTGAATTGATCTGCTCCAAGTCAGAGTGGTTCATTCACGGTCTTGCTTTCTTTTCAGTTTCTGGATACTTAACCTGCTTTCATGCCAGTCTCAGGGCTCTGGTTACCTAAGGCCAGCTTGTTGTATTTAACAGGCACAAATGGCCGTGCCTCAGGCCTGCTTTTCCCTTCTCTCCCCCTTCTTCTGTTTTTCACTTAATGGCTTGCTAATAATGAAACCACAAAGGCAACAGTAGGGGCGGCATAAACACATGCTCACCTACGGGAGAGTTGCTGATGTTTTAGAATTAAAAAACAAAACAGGATTATTATGATAATAAAAGCCAAGACAGGTGCTGGGCACTTTGTTTATTCGCTGATTAAAACAGTCACAGTGTGACATCTTTTCATATAATAAACTAAAGAGGGAGGTGGATTATTACATTGCCAAGGCTTTGAGTATACCTTAACAGAAGATATTTGAGGACCATCTGATTTTAAGGGTCACTGTGTATCACTGCATGCTGGGAATATACCTGTTTTGCAGGGTGATGGGCAAGAAGTCAAATACTCAAAACAATTAGTTAGCTGCCAGAGATTCATTTTCTTTTAATTTGGCATAGTCCCTTGTTAAGTCCCCAAGAAACAATAGGGGGGACTGTCTAAATCTGTGTCACGTAGTGGAGGCAAGACATGTTGCCCTCCTTGTTTCTCCCATCTTCATAGTAAGATGCCCAGCTTCTGTTAGGTGGTTGTGAGCCCTTATCCTTTCTTAAACCAATACTGAAGTGTTTTGAATTGAGTTTTAAAAATCCTTAATCCTGTTCATCCTCCTCTGAACATATTATGCTTGTATATTTTTATAAAAATGCTATCTTAGATTTGTCTTTCCTATTTTTCTAATAAATCAGTTACTTCATATCTGGTAGAATTTTACTTTGTGGAAACAGATTTTAGCCATAAGTGCCCTCATTTTCTGTCCTTTTGGCTCTTTACACTTGCATAAAGTTTTGGCATAGCAGAAACTTTGCTATGTTGGGAGTTCCATCTTTACACTTTTATGTTCATGTGTCATGCGAATTCTCTGCATTGTGCAATTAACAGTTTATTCTCGTGCCTGATGCTCTAAGTCTGCAAATGCAGTATGTAGATACTTTTTTCTTTGTCAGGCTGCTTCAGGCTAAACGTTTAGACTGCCACTCTGAGTCAATTAAACACCTATTTGAAGTTAAGCTGTTGAATGGCAAATAAAATAAAATAGTTGTTCCAGCCCTATGGAGTGGTTATTGAAGTTGACACAATACTTTCTGCTTTGTCCCTTTCTACTTTTCAGTCTCTCTACCTGCTCCATATGCTGCTTTTCTAGATAGGGACACGGTATTTGACAGACAAGAAACTACCTTTAGTAAAGGGCTTGCTGATGTTTCAGAAAGTATGTATGCAGAAATGCCGATAGTCTTTGTCAAAATTCTAAATTTGGCAAATGAAAGAAACATATCCTTTGTTATGAGAACTGTGTAATTTCATCTCTACTAACTACAGCCATAGATCCAGGTAAAACGGTTAAATGTAACTGTTAACCTTCTGGAATGAAAGAATATAGCGGGCTCTGCCTTTTTTCTCCATTTGTTTCCAGTTTCCACAGTTTTTCTAATCTCCTGCTGTCATGGGAAATAGGTGTTCATAGGGTAGGCAGCTCTCTTTTCACCAGACAGTTAAGCCTGTCTTGCTACTTGTAGAAATATCGGGTTTTCTTAGGTAAAAGTACATTTCACTGTTTTTGTGCAGGAAACTGAGGGATTCTATGTTTGTTTTAAAATGGAATGATAAACAGGCAAATAGATAAAATCCTGTTGTATTGATAAAATTTTTCATTTAAACTTCTTTGTTATTTTAGTGAAAGCCTTAAGATTTTTACCCATAAGCATTTTAGGCATGAAGTCTTAGAAAGCAGGGTATTGTTATAGCACCCATATTGAAGCAGTAACAAAATCCTTTGTCTATAGCAAAAGTTGTTTTGGGAGAATAAATTTCAGTAGGATGAGTGGTCAAGACAGAAGCCTCTAGGTGTTTGTTAAAGGTTTTTACTTTCTTTAACCTCCTTTCCATGGTCTTTGCCTTCTCAATATAGATATACTCACAAAAATACTTCTCTGCATTTCTGGAGTTCACTTATGTTACTTTTCATCATATGCTGATTTTACTGAGCAGTCTCATATACTATGAGAGGGATAAACGTGCTCTTGGGCTTCAGAGGTAAAACAGGATGAGAATTAATTTCTTGTTCAGTTGGTGTCAGAAGCAGCTAGACATATGAAAGAAGGTGGGATCTTCTTAGACTGCCTGTTTGATTTTAGAGGAAGCTTAGATGTTTACTGAAATTTCCAGCTTTTTGAGATTCACTCATGAGTGCTTTATTCAGTGAAAAAAAGTTTATGTCACCAACATAATGCAGGTTTTTTCAGCTGGCTAATACATCAATACTAAACATTTGTGTGTGTGCATGTGTAATTCAGCAAGCCACTAGGACAGAAGTGGTTTTAATTGCAATAATTTTCAGAGAGTATTGAGTGCAGTTTACTTCGTTTTTCCTCAGATGATAGCATAATAAAGCTATAATTGTTTTTGTTCACATTGTTCTTGGGTATGGTAGTGCTGCCGAGAATGCTTTCTTGCAGTGTTTATTTCCATTGCAGAGGACTGGAAGAGGTGCAAATGATCTGAAGGTGGCAAAATCAGTGGAGGGACCAGTATTTGTAACTTCTTTATCCACTGAATCCTGTGGGGAAAGCATCTTTTTGTGCTATTGCTACTATATGATCCGGTATTGCTACTATATGATAATTTGTGCTTCTGAAGACCAGATTTCAGCCTGCTCTTCCAGGCAGTTCTCCTTACAGAAGTGCAGGGGAGCAGGCTTTAAGTTAATGAGTACAAACTTGGATGTGAGACCTCCAAAGCCAGTAAGCCAGTTTTGGACCTCCAAAGCCAGTTTGCCTCAGGAGAATTAATTTTCATAGGATACTGGACAAGAGAACCCTATCACCTTCACGTGTGTGTGCACACATGCACACAGGTCTGCAAAGTCAAAATTATTTTTAGCTTCCCAGGACATCACTGAGCACAAGCGTTATTCTCATTGTACATATGGGAAGGTGAAGTTTGGAGGAGTTAGTCATCTTGCTTAAGTTAAAATATAGAAACCTGATTCTTACAGCTAAGCAAGACAAGACCATGACTTTCCTCAGATATGACCAACTGGAAGATCTAAATAATCTCTGAAAGAGCTGTTTTACTTAAACAAAGGCTGTCGTTCTTTTTTATCAAGCAAAAGATCATACTATGATGAAATGGGGTGAGTGTTAGAAAGCATAAGGCAGAGAAACATAAGAGAAATTCTTCTATTAGTTACATGATTGTTTTTTAATGACATCGTGAAGAATTGATTTATATTCCCTTCTGTCTCTGAAATATATAGGATAGTTCAAATGTTCTTTGGTGTTATTGTAATCCTGTCCATACTCAAGATGATGTTAACAGCACGTTATATCCTCTAGAGAATCACAGACCTTCTGAACTCTTAATTACTCAATGAGATTTAAATTTAAATCAATAGGATTGTGTACTGGATGAGATACCAGCTTAGTCTTGTCCTCACTCTACAATCAAGGTTTATATGGTACAGAGTTTAGAGTTTATCTGGATGTTGACCTGAGTCCTTTATCAAATTTAGATGGACTCTACAGACAGTTAGCTGTCAAGTTTCAATATAGTGTACCACTCTGGGATACTGGGTGTTTCTCCATGGTCAGCAAGTAAGAAGGGTGATAAATTAGATGTGATTCAAGTGCTTTAATCTTTATCTAGAGGGAACATCAATCTTGGACAGAGACGCTAACCTCAAATGAACTCAGTAACTATCTTCTCAAAGCTTCTCTGCTTCCTCTGTTCTTTATCGTTGCTAGCAACATCATCTTCCTCCCTATCAAGCAGATTCATATTCCAAGAAACCATTTTGTCTCTTCCTTCCGCAGTCTCCTGTCCTGGATCTTCTTGATTATTTTGGTATGGCATTTCTAAAATGCAGCTTTCTCTTTTCTTCCACCTAAAATTTTCAGCCGCATCTTCATCAATCTTACGACTTGATTGCCGAGTCTTCTATGGTCGTTACACTTCCATTATCTCCCTGCTTCCCAGGCAGGACATTCCCTGAACATGGACCATTATCTCTTCACTTCTGTCACTATTATTGGACCTTCAGCCTAGGCATTAGCTCCTTGTTTTCCGTAACATGAAATTAAAGTTCAGTGTTGTTTCTCCAAGGTTCTTCACAGATCCATCACCCATATTTTTTCTCTTATAGTTCATTCTGATTCTGATCTGTTGTGCTGGTGATGCTCACCTGATTGTGTTTTTTGTTAACTTTTCCTATCCTGTCTTACGCTTAATTCCAACGAGCCCCAAATGTGTAGAATAGCTCATCCAGAATGGTCCAAGCCTCTGTATTGCCCAAATTATTCCTCAAATTTTAATGCTGCTGTTAACTGCAGGCCGGAGCTAAGCACAGCACCCTAAATAATCTTGGTAGACATTTACTTCTTTCTACCTTATAATATTTCATGCTTGTGGTATCTTGTCTTAAAAAAAGATGTAAGAATGTGCGGGACTCTCTTTGATCATGCACCGTCAGATGTTGGACCTCTGGAGTTCTTTGAACTTTCTCACAATATAACTAATAAATTATGACAGTAATAGAAAGATTCACTTAACTGCACTTACTTCTCTCTCTGAATTCACCAGGAATCTGAGAGTTAGTGTTTTTGTGTGACACAGCCTTGTGTTAAAGAGCCTTGGCTGATACAGGGTATGGGTGTGATCATGATAGTCACCTCCTTACTACTTACTACTTTATTGCAGAAACCCTAAAATTCTTCCTTCTGGTTAGATAATTATCAAAATGAGCTCTGCCTACTCATGGATCAATCTGTGTATGTTCAAGGCTTTTGACATTATTTAGGTTGAGGATTGCTATGAAATACATACCAAATTTGGTTTTGCAGCATCAGTTTGTCTCTGCTTCCTACTGTCTGCTCTCTAGACTTTAAGTTGCTACTCATGCCTGGACTCAGGGATACTGAGAAGCGAAGGAAGCTTCCTTTATCAGAAAAGACGTGGGTAAATTTAAACTTACTTGTCCCATTCCCATTCAGTATGGGCCTCATGGAAAGTGCACTTGGAATTGTAGTCTATATCACGCACAGCATTCATTCCCCTTATGCCACAGAAAGCAAATAGTGGCAAAAGTCAAGCTGTAATAAAACCAAAAAGCACCTGATGTTATCTGTTCCCTCTTGGAAGCTCCTGCAGCTTTCAGTACGTTTGTGTGCAGCTGAGTAAAAGAAAGGTAGCAGTGGGATTATTAGTGAAGAGAGCAGTTTAGGAGAGACATGAAAAGGGGACTAGTTCTTATTCCGATTCCCTTTTTTCCCATGCAGTTAAAAAGAGAGAATCGTTTTAACATACTTCTGTCAAACTCCTTTCATTGGTCTCTTTCTCAGCAAAGTTACCAGTGGTTTCATTCATAAGATGATCTTGAAGGTTGTTTCACTGTCACTGGGATATAGTTAAAGTATTTTGTAAAGGGTACCACTCAAGTGTAAAGATGCCTGGTAGGAAAAATAAGGCCCTTGC
Source organism: Tyto alba (assembly GCF_018691265.1). Taxonomy (NCBI): domain Eukaryota; kingdom Metazoa; phylum Chordata; class Aves; order Strigiformes; family Tytonidae; genus Tyto; species Tyto alba. The sequence goes on along the minus strand of NW_024881295.1, from coordinate 11,268,106 downwards.
AGAAAAAGAGCAGCAGCCCATCAGATCTTGCTTTTTCAAACCAGGCAGGTTCCCCCATGGAAAGATTAATTACAGTCAGGTTTGGAAGACAGCCTTGCTGTGGTTTTTTTCTCCTAACATTAGAAAAGATAAAGGGGGTGATTAGTGTGCACAAAGCCTCTGATCAAACCAGCACTGAGGTTTGTGACAGGAGGTTCAAACACTTTATGGATCACTGGTGCTGACAGGTAGATCACACAAGCCTTAAACAGATGTTTAGTGAGAAGATGAATGTGTGAGATCTCAAACATGCAGGGCTCCTTTGCCTGGCCATAATAGCCTGTGAAGCATTAAAAACCTTCCTTTTTTTTTTTTTTTTTTTTTTTTCAAACTGCCCCACTAAAAAGGAAAAAAGGAAAGTGCTAACAAGCTTGCATTAAATTTGGGATTTTTTTTTTTAAATTGAAATTAAATACGACCAGGTTCTTAAACTTGTTAAACTTTTTCTTTAGGAAATGAAGGCTATTCATTTGGGATGTATGACCACAATTTGCCCTCTCTATAAAACCGTTGTTGTGAGCCAATGAGTGTGCATGCTCTAACAAGGTGCATATGAGATGTTCAATTGGAATAGAGAGACGTTCAAATTAAATTACAAAGGTCTTTGTACCAGAGAGCTTCAGAGACAGGGTGTTTTTTATGGGATATGCGTACTCTGTAGGATTCACTACATCAACACAATGACTTGAAAATACAGTAATTATGTAAAGCTTGTTGAGCAAACTGTATTTACTAGACCTCTTTGAAACATTTTGAGTTGTTGATATGAAGGGAGGAAAATATTGCATTGGTGCCATTTATTATGAAAATTCAGAAGTTCTGGGCATGATTTTTAGTACTTTCTCAAGAGAAAATATCTTTAGCCTTGCACTTTGTAGTGACAGAATCCTCTCATTTGGAGGTGAAAATATCCTGTGTGGGGGACAAATAGAGACCCTCCCTATCTAGCAATATATTAAGACCTTGGCAGAATGTCTGATGGATGTCAGACACCTGGAGGGATCTATTCAATTTAGAAATGGGCTCAAGCCAAAAAACTCAGAATCCAGTCTCAGATTTGAACACTCCAGAGTTCAAGGATTTTTTGGATAAAGGATTTAAGCCACTCTGTGTAAATAATCAAATTACAGAATTTGGTCTGGGCATGGATTACAAGCACCCCTAAAATCCAAGAGTATTCTTTAGGGTTTGATTTGGTTGGTCTGGAAAGCCCTGATCCAGGGTTTGAAATATTTGCCATCAACCTTGAAGGCAGTTGGTTCATAAGTGGGTTTTTTCTTATTTTTCCACCATTTACTGTTTTTTTAGTTCTTTTTAAAGAAATGCAGAAGAAAAGGTGTTTGTAAGCAACTTCCCAAATTATTTTTTGCCATCCACGAGCATAGGGCTGCCTGTTTGAATGTTTCCAAGAAAGTATTGTTCTTATGTGACAACAGGTCAGAAAGACTCTGCATTAATTACACTAACATATGGTTATTAACAGATTCTAGCTCAGGGAGCAATACTTTACAATGTTATCTTCCACATAGTCAGATGTTAGCCATATTGTCAGTGCTGGCAGCTATTGTTTCACTCATTTACTTCACAGAGCTAATTACTCCCTAATAATAACTTTACCTTGGAGTTTTTCACTTGCTTGTGCCAGCAAACCTGTTCACACTACATATGCTAATTATTGGCACTTATTCATTATGTTAAGATAGCTTTAAGTTCAAGCTGTGCAGCCTGGCTTTCGGTATGGAGCCAGCTGGCTGCAAAGTTCCACCTTTTTTTTTCCTTTTTTTTTTTTTTTTTTTTAAAAACTAAAGTCATTAAAAGTTTTAATATGGGCCTATCTTGTTCTCTTTACAAGATTCAGTCTTTCAGGAATTCAGGCATGTATTTCGTTGCTCATGGATACTTGCAAGTTTATAAGGGGTTCCTGGTTTTCTTAAAATATTAATCAGAGCTTGCAGTGAGGTCTTTTTTGTTAAGTGAATTGTAAATTAAATTCTAATTTGAACTACGAGGCCATTTACCAAAATGGATATTCTTTTTCCTTTTTCCTTCACCCAGTTCTAGCTTCTTGCCTATTTCATCACTTCTTATATTTTTACACTGGGAGTCCTAAGACCTTCTCAGTGCCCGGTGAGGATGCTTGCTGTTGATTTTGTTTCTCTGTGCTTTCAATGCCCAGGGGTCTAAACCTTCAATGAGCTTTGTATGGGTGGATTCACTGATTTGTCCTGGGCTCAACGTAAGGACAGTAAATCAGATCATTCAGATTTGCAGCCTAAAACAGGCAAATTTCATTGGATTTGGTCTATTACATCTTTCCAGAATTCTCAGTGATCCTTTTTCACACTCTAGAATGGTGCATATTCTCATAAAACCCAGAGAAACGTGGTGTCTTCTAAAGATAAAATACTGTCCTTGATTTGCATGAAGAATTTTGTTGAATACCAACTGAATGTCTACATGAGAGTCAAAGACAATTGATGACTGATTCTGGTTAATGTTGTATGTACAGTATGGGATGTTGCAGAACTGACTGTTTCAGCTGTGACTCTTAAAGAATCCTGTGTCAGGTCCTCGTCTAGTGTAAATCAGCATAAGTGCTTTTCCACTACCTGGTGAACTGGTCTGACATTTTGTGAAGTTCTTAAAGAAATTATTTTTATCCAAGATAAGGTGAACCTGTGTGAACTTCCATTCATTTTTATCAGTAGAAAGAGGAGACTGAAATCTTCCATATGTAAGAATTTAGTCCAGATTGAAAAAAAAAAATATATTTCTGCCTCTCCATGAGCTAAAAGCTTTGAATTCTATAGACTTCTGAGCTACCCTGACATTACAAAGAAAAGGTTTATTTTAAGTTGTGTTCTAGATAACTTTGTTAGAAAAAAAGCCTGCAGAAAACTGCCATTTGGCTGTCTTATCTTCTTGGTGTGCACATGACATACATTAGGATTTTTCTCGATGCTAGTTGTAGTATAAAAGAAAACATGGATGAATTAGGTAAGATTATTTCATAATCAGGAAAGACGAAATCTCTCCTCTCCTGTACACATGTACTTCCTTCCAGTGTCAGTATGAACTAGTTTCATATACCTCAGTGCAGTATTTGGCCATAAAATAGGTAATAAAACCCAGGACACCTGAAACTGAAAGAGAAGATTTACTTTAAATAAAAATACTGTTTCCTGCAACATCCTGTTTTACAGCCTCAGAGCGTATAGATTGGATCCCCTCCTGTATTACTGCAGTTCTGCATCCGTACAATTCCAGTGATATCAATGAACAGTTTGAATACAATTCGTAATGAAACTGAAGTAAACAGACTTTTAGTTGAGCCATAATAGATGAGCTTTACAGACTTCTTTTCCTCTGGTATTTCTTGGGCTAAAAAATCAGCGTGTTGTTTAGTAAAAATACTGTAATTGTGACTGTATATTATAATGTCCAATCCACATTATACAAAGGTCAGGGCTTGGGAGGGAGGCAGTTTATCTTATCCTGAAGTGGTTTGGAGCTATGAAGACAAGTGATATACAAAAAGTGGGAGAGGGAAAACTCCAAATTCTGCTCCTGGCACTCAGCTCACACTGTCAATGTCTGCATTTTATGAGTAAAGCACATAGAGTAAATCTAGCAGTGGTTCACTAGGTGAGAGGTTGGTTTTCAGTTGTAAAGAAACTACAGATGATTTCTAAAAGTTTGTTCTCAGCAGCGACCCTGGAGCTGACTGTTTAATGTGTTGTCTGGTGAAATTCCAGCTCACTTGAAATGAGGGGAGATGGTATTAAAATGAAAGAAACTGTTGTTATATTTAGAGAAGGTTTGAACCAAAACCTTCAAACTCTGGTACAACTTTCTTGGCAGTAGACCTTTGTCTGTTTTTATGAAAGGCTGAGCCTCAATGCCAGGTCTGTTTTAATTGTGAAGATTTGGACTGAAATTTGAACTTTGTGGTTTAGACCTGTGTTAAGAGAGCCTGGTATCACTGATCAGACACCACTCAGTTTCTACCTCAGTGGCCTTTTGCTTTCTCTATAGACTTAAAACATTACCAAAATAGCCATACCACCTAGCAGCATATTAACATTTTATGCAAGGAAGTAGGGCATGGCTGAAGAACTTGTACTGGGAAGCTCTTGCAGCATTACAGGGCTGTGGCTGGGAACCCTGGTTTTAAGAACAGTGGAAAGTGGAACCCAGAGAGCTTCTGTGGGCAGTTAGATTGATCTTCAAGTTAGTTTTCTGAGATTAGGCATGATATTTCAGGCCAGGTAAGTGAAGATAGAGAAAAGGCAGTCATTCTGGCTTTTCCTTCTTAACTGTTCCTTGTGTGTGCCTAAAATTTATATTTCTACACCCTTGCCATAACTAGAAGTGTTACAACTAGTTATTGAATCCACTGGAGGTGAGAATAATTGGGAATTTCTGGAGTTAATGTTAGTATTGGTGTCCCTCTGACATTTTATTGGGTTTTTTATGACTGATGAAATGGGGACTATCTGCCAGAGGTGATTAAAAACAATAACAATTAAGAAAAAACATCCAGCAAAAATGCTGTGACAAAACTCTTAGGAACTTGTCTATATTTAACTCTGTTTCCTCTAGGAAAACTTTGAGAGAACACTTTTTTTTTTTTTTTTTTTTTTTAATAAAAGCTTGGTTCCTCCTCAGATATTTGGCACTCCTTAAAATCTGCTGGAGCTTGACGGACTATTCTGACGTTCTTAATGCACCTGAGAGTTACTTCCCAAACATGCCTTTCCTTATGCTAGATCTTGCCAAGATCTTTTGGATAAACCTCATTTGAAGTGTCTAGGACACAGCAATGTGGCATGAAGGAGCATTAGAAGAATTCTCAAAATATGATTAGCACCAATTTCTAAATCCCATATCACAAAAAGATCTTGGCCAAATCAGCTGTAATTCAGCTGAAAGTATGTTCTTTGACAGCCAACCACCTGTAAAGACTTTGGAGGATAAATAACCTCTCATGAGATGGGGGGAACTAGTTGAAAAGTATCGAACCGGTATTTATCTGTGCTTCCAACCATGTACTTTGAATTCTTGGGTTTACAACAAAAAGCCAATCTTGGTCTTAACCATGGACAACCTATTTATGTTCTTATATGTAATGCACGTGGGAGAACAGTGAATACACACTAGACTGATGCAGTAAGGGGGGTTTATTGACTTGTTTAGGAGAGGCATACTACTTGCCACTTGTGCATTATGCTTGATATCTTCAACAAATAGCAATAAAACCTTTATGCTATCTTATACTGCAACGTATTGTATGAAAGCAGCATATTTTTAAAAATTGGCTTAAATACATTTTGGAGTGTTCTAGAAGGATTGTTGGTATACATTTTTGAGTCCCTCTACCTGTAAAAGTGCTTCATATCATAGGTCAAATAAACTCACAAAACTCACCTGAAATAGCTTTTCCATAAATAATCTTATGATTAGAGTTTAATGTCTTGAGTTGTTTTAAGGCTATACTCAGGTGTTGTGGGCCACATTAGGAAACTGTGAATCCTCCACTTCTGTTAATAAAAATACTTTAATTTTAGCCCTTATGGGTTACAAAACAGAGAAGCTCAGAATTCCCTCTGGACTAGGGTTGAATATGGATAATACAGCAGCTCAGTAATACTATGTGAAAAGTTGGGAAAGAAAAGGCATGTGTCTGTAAATTGGCTGCAGAGAAAACACGATTCCGAGAGATTTGGGGTTATATGGTTCTGTCCGTGTTCAGGCAGGAGGGTGTATGCTGTGCAAGTGAAACTGTCAGAGGTGTGTGATAAATACTGTTTGCGTTCTGGTTTAAATTTTCCCTTGGGTATCACCATCTCTAGTATGGTGCATGCCTGTATGCCTGCATATGCGTGTGGACTCCTGTGTGTGGGGCATCTGTTTCGTGGGTACTGTGTGTATATATATATGTGTAAATATCAGTACATGTGCACATACACACACATTTACATTTTAAAATAAATACCAGAAATGAGATTTATAGATAGCTTTTCTCATTTGCTTGTGTGGTGTGTGAGACGTGTGCACACACATATACTGGAAAAATGTGTGTGTTTATAGTTCTGTATGGGCACAGATGATGCGTGTGTGTATACAGACGCAGACAAACATACACGCAGTGTAATACATTAGATGCACTTAGATCTGTAGGACTCACTATTGACTTTAATTAGAATATCAGTGTAGACTTCTTGTAAAAATCCTTACCTTAGAGTTATTCTTGCATTTTTCTGAATACATATTTAACGTATTTCTTGTCTGAAGTGAGATGTAATAGACGCTTATTCCACTGGTGGAGTCTGAGGAAAGGTAAGTCTCTGGAAAAATTGAGGTATGCAGCTAGACCAGCCTGTGGGTGTGCTCTACTGGTTCTTCCCTAACACTCAGTCTTTTCAAGCCATGACAGATATTGTCAGATCATTCTCTTGAATATATGCTGTTTAAGGAGAGAGCCAAACCACTGCAGCTCTTGAGAATGGCTTCTAAGCAAAACAGCATTGGCATTGCAGCATTTCTGATGTTAAAATAAAGGTATCAAAACTGATTAACTGAAGACGCTTCTTCATCTTAATGCCTTCTTCACCATTTAATGACTTGATGGGAATCTGAAGCTTGTCAGTAATACTGTCATTTGTCTAAAAAATGTCTTCTAAATGCTGCCTGGCACTGAGGTGACTAAGCACCACATTATCACCAGAGCCTGTGTCTGTCTCGACGTATTGTTAAATTTGTTGCGTCAGGACATTCTGCCGTGCAGCCCTAGGGGACCCTACGAAAGGCATTTGCAGGCAGGAACTTGAAATAAGCACGGCCTCAGCGTAATTGTAGCCAAACGGTTCCACAGAAGGAGTGTCTGTGTGTGGAGTCTGAGCGTCCAGCTGTTCGGAGGAGGATTATGAGGGCTTTAATGGAGAGCACAGATGGAATCAGTACTATTGTCCGGAGTATTCTGGGGCAGAGGCTAAAGTGTGAAGGATGATCAGTGGAGAACTGATTGGAAAGGGTGGGGGGAGGGAAGTAAGAAAGAAAGAAGAGGAAAAAAAAAAATCCCCTTGTTCTCTAAAGGGCATTGCTGTCCAATGGTGAGGGTGCGGAGGAAATAGTTCCCAAAGCTTGCTTTCATGGTTAGCAGGCATTGTAAAGATGGCACAGGTCATGTGTTGTGTGCAGCTGTTTAGAGGTTCTTACAGAACTGCTAGAGACTTAGCAAGGCCCATTATTCAAGGCACTGAGGCAGTTTTACTGGATATGGACTACTGCAATTGTATAAGCTCTCCATTGTGTGAGTACTAATTTAGAGTGCTACCATAAGCCAGCCATACAATCCATGCTTCCCATGAATGAATGAGTCATCTTGATGAAAAGGCTCAGAGCACACAGCTCTGACTTTTAGTCTTAAAGGGACCTGATGTGTTCAGAATGGATCACATTTTAATGAACAAACTTGCTGGCAAAATATTGTGGGTTTGAACTGCTAAAATAATCCTTTTCTTTTTGGAGAAAGGTATCATATCCATAGACGTTAGATAGGTTTTCATTTGCCTTACCACATGGTAGATGTATTTGTAGTTACTGATTTGTTACGGGATATTAAAGTGTTACTAATGTGCTTGTATAAACATAACAGGTTTCAAGGCCACTTGGTAAGCCAGCAATTTATGCCCTAAATCATTCCTTTAGGTGCCAAGGAGACCCATGATTGTTTTATTCAAAACCATCTGACTGCAGGAATGCAGCTGTTTTTCATTAATGATGTCCATTCACATACACAAGCAATGTGTTGTTGTATAGTGCTACTGTCTTTTTATTTCCTTGCCTGCAAAGAATGTGAAAACAGTATTAAGACCTCTAACATAGCTGCAACATTGTTTGGCAAAGGAGTTTTCTGTAGAATTCTTACCTGAATGGCTTAGGGTTACATCAAAAAAGAGGATTTACTCTCTGATAACAGGACCTAGATAGTCTTTAGGAACATCTAAATTGAGGGACCCAAGAATGCTTCCCGAGTTCATATGCACATCCCGTCCAGCCATCATTTACACAGAATGTGTTGGCTCTGGCCGGGGTAGAGTTCATTTTCTTCATAGTAGCTAGTATGGGGCTATGATTTGGATCTGTGCTGGAAACAGTGTTGATAATTCAGGGATGTTTCAGTTACTGCTGAGCAGTGCTTACACAGTGCCAAGGCCTTTTCTGCTCCTCACACCGCCCCACCAGCAAGTGGGCTGGGGGTGCACAAGAAGTTGGGAGGGGACACAGCTGGGACAGCTGACCCCCACTGACCCGAGGGATATTCCAGACCATATGATGTCATGCTCAGCATATAGAGCTGGGGGGAGCAGAAGGAAGCAGGAGGAGTTCAGGGTGATGGCATTTGTCTTCCCAAGTCACCGTTACGCGTGATGGAGCCCTCTGTCCTGGAGATGGCTGAGCACCTGCCTGCCCGTGGGAAGTGGTGAATGAATTCCTTGTTCTGCTGTGCTTGTGTTCACAGGTTTTGCTTTCCTTATTAAACTATCTCTGTCTCAACCCACAAGTTTTCTCAGTTTTACCCTTCCAGTTCTCCATCCCACCAGGGGGAGTGAGTGAGTGGTGCTTAGTGGCTGGCTGGGGTTAAACCGTGGCATAGACCCTCTAAGAGCCTTAGTTCAAATGTGAGATGTGAAGCTTTGGGGGCATCTAAACATACATAGCACCTGCTGATGTGATCTGAGAGTTTTCTGTATTTCTTCTCCTGCACATGCCCTGAAACTGCTCCATCTAAACACGTAACTCCTGCCTAAGGGTCATTGCAATCCAGAAACAAGGCAGAGCAGCACTGGCATCACCTGAAAGGCTCAACCAGCAGGCGTGTGCCTGAAGCACAGTGATGGGTTGTAAATTGTAGCTCCTTCCTTTCCAACATACATCAGATAAAGAAGGGATAGTCCTTTTTTTTTTTTTTTTTTTTTTTTTTTTGTGCAGTAGCCTGATGAAAGCTCATCAGTTGCCTAAGAAATGGAAAGAACTGAATTGGGGCTTCTGTTTCCTTAATGTAGTTCACATTGTGTCTCCCACATGTCAGGAGAGAGAAAGCCTTTCTCCACATCTGCTGAAAGTGGGCTTCAAGCAAAAAGAGACATACTGTTCATGTCATAAATGGAGAAAAAAAAGAAGTGTCATGGCTCAGTATCCTGATGTTGATGACATTTGAGCCTGTCTTCTGCTCCATAGATGCCTTGTAGGTTTTTTTTTTAATTAGAGTTATTTTTTAAAAACTAAGTTATTTCTGCCGAGTACCATTGGGGTCAATTTGTATTGACTCCAGCAGATCAAGGACTCAACACAGAGTTCCTAGAGGTCAAATTTTGCCTTTAAGAAAATAATGATTATTACAAAGTCCACTTTCTGAACTGAATACTACTTAAAAGCTAAAGGCATTTAAAAAATCAAATATTACCTTATGTTTTCATCATGTTTACTGCTGGTTTCCTTTTTGATCTCTTACTGTCAAACTAAGCTTATTGAGTCAGCTTTGTTTAATTAGTTTAATTTTACTTGTTCAGCAGCAGTGCCAGAGTTGTACTTTTTAGATTCACAGCTCTGAATGAAAATATTCCTTGTGACTGGCAAGACAAGACAAAAACAAAAGTGGAAAAGGAATTATTAAAATGTTTATATTTGCGTAGGTAAAATGCTTCCAGAACTAAAATTTTGAACACAAAATATGTAAGGATCCTGATACTTAGTTAACTAACTTAAATCTGTTCTTACTGAAGTGTCAGAACTTTCATTTGCTTTACTGTGAATTAGGTCTACCACACAAAGAGTGTTAAATGTTAATGCCTAAATTAAAAAACAAAACAAACAAACAAATAAAAAACAAAACAACAACAACCAAAAAAAAAAAAAACAAAAACAAAAACAAAACAACAAAAAAAAAAAAAAAAAAAAAACAAAGCCAGCATCCACTTCCAGCAAACAGTTGCAAAACTGTTTATCTGGCAAAAATATTTGGTGTTTCAAAGAAATCTACACATCCTCAGTCACACCAGTGAGTGAGTGAAGACTGCTCAAGGGCCTTTCCTGCTCTCCCTTCAACCAAATGCAATGGCATCAAGATCTGAGGTTCATCAGTTCCTGCTGTTACACTGGGGCTGTGGCTGTCTCATACTAGCATAAAATAGTTGGTTTACATTAGTGAACTTTAGTAAGCCCCTGATTTTCAATTGTACCAAACATCCAGCCCCAGAGACTGTGTTCTGGGTTAAAACTTTGTTCTCTGTCTCAGATTGTGCTTAAAGAGATCCCGGGAGTAGTTTATGGCTAGCAGTGTTTCAGTATAAACAGTACTAGAATAAATCAATTGATCAGAAAATTCCTTTTATTGATAAAGAGAAATGAATGGTTGAAGAGCAGAACTTAAAGATTAATCTCGAATGGCCATGGTTTATGTTTAGAGTAGAGTAGATGGATAACATCACTGTAGTAGTTTCAGAGCTTTTTACAGTCCTCTGTTATATCCCCCCTCCCAGACATATCTACCTTTCTTTTTAGCATGCAAATGCACAATTAAAAGCTTTCAACAGATAGAGATGAATAAGCTAATACAGTGTGCTGCTAGTAATTTATTTTCATTAACTGGGAGTATGTGGAAGTACCCCAAGAGCAAAGGGATGCTGGAAAGTTGCAATGATAAGAATCTACTGACTGCCTTTATGTAAGACAATAGATCTTGTGAATATTCTGCTTCCTCTCCAGGCAGTGAGCTAGTATGGTTAACCAAAATTGTTGAGTAATTGTTCTGTGGTTGAGAACAAAATGCTGAATTAAACTGTTCCCAGCACAATAATTGTGTGATTACAGCATTTATGTTGCTGGCCAAAAGAACAGTCATTAGGTTTGGAAGACTCACCAAAACCACAGGCACAGAAAAAAAAAATGCAAATCACATGTAAATTGTCCTCTAATACCTATAGTGGTATGTGTATATTTAAAGGCAGTCAAGCCAGAAAAAATGATTGTGCATTCAAGAACTACCTCAGACTAGGAAGAAAATACCCAGATTATTAATTTTCATTATGTTGTACTTTTCCACCTCTTGTGAGATCCTGCACTTCATATATTATGTGTGTATTCTGCTGTGTGAATGCTATTATATTTTTCCCCACTGCATACCAATCAGATATTGTCTGGGAGTTGTAAGGTAGGTAGGACTCCCACACCTAACTAAATTTTGGGCCAAGCTGATTCAAAGAGCAGTATACAGGGGAGGCAGGAAACAAATGTTTATCTGATTGCTGTAATCCACCAGTAAAATTAAAAACTGATTTATGATGATAAGTGCTCTTGTGAGGTAGACAATTTTCTTCTCCATTTCAAGGCCCGTATCTAGAAGTGCCAAAGAAACAATTACATTTAGTCTTTCCTTTCTTTTTTTTTTCTTTTGTTGTTTTTCCTCATATTTTTAATTATGAAGGAAGAAGAGGAAGACAAGAACTGAAGGAGACAGCAAAGAAAAAAAAGACAAAATTTTTAGAGCAATCAAAATGTGCCTGCGATTCAGTGCAGTAGCATGCTGCAGGATTTGGGTAGCTGGGTACCTGGCTGTACACAGAAATCAGATGATGAGATGTCTAAACTTTATCGCTGTATCTACAGTTAATTGTGCTTTAACTGTGTTGCTGTCACCGAATTGTAGGCACAAAATGAGAGACTGTCTTCAGTCCTATTCATAAAATGTTCCCAAACAAAACTTGTGAAAAACATTTTTGTATGAGGGTTTTGGTAATAAGGGAAAAAGAGCATCAGGATGTGAATGGAAGAGTGACTGTGTATCTATTTAAATAATCTTTCTTCTGCAACTTAAATCCATTTCACTTTTAAAATCCAACTTTTGATGGTGAAACTGAATCCTATGAGGAACAATTCCACTGTCAAAAGGGACAGTCAGAAACAAGTCTGAACAGCTGAAGGATTGAAAAGAGATCTTCATTGTGCTTTTCCCTGGGCTATCCAATACTAGAAACGTGTTTTCCACAGAGGTTTCTACTAACATTTGGTCTTAGTTTTCCTGGCCATTTGACCATCATATTTAAGAGCAGGGGGTTTAAGATCATTTAGGAAGCAATAAAACAATATAAACTAATAATAAGAAGAATAAGAAGAAGTATAGTAATATTGTCTTCAGGAAAGAATTGCATTGAGTTGTAGCAACTAGTGCTCTGAAACTGGTATTGCTGGAGGCCAGACTTATACTGAAACATGTATCTGATTTAATATTAACAAAATTGGGAAAAAAGAGGGGGCTTTCAAAGGGTTTAATCAGTGGATTTAAGTCTAAGATTTTCTGAGCAGACCCAATTCTGCCAAAGTCTACACTGATCAACACCATGAATAACGTTTGTTTCTGTGTACTGTATTAGCTTGTATACAGTTTCATTAACTGTGTCCCTCAACCTTTCAATTTAAAGAAGGCAATAGGAGGTACAGGCTTTTAGCACAGAATTTGTTTTCTGAGTCCTTTATGTCTATTTTTTTCTCTCTAGATAGCATGATTTTAAGTGGTTGACTTTGATAAGACTTTCATGTTTGTTTATACCATTGCACTATTCAGCAGCCGAATGGGTTTTGAATTTCTGCCCACTACATGATATTAAATAACCCCTGTTTCTTGCCCACTGCCTACACATTAGAATTGTTGTGTTTGTTTTAATTAATGATATTCCACTTGTCAAAGAGATACTGAGTGAAAAACACATCCTGAAACCTTAGGGTTTTGTTTGAAAGAATACCCCTTCCTCTCTCTGTAGTAATACTATTTTAAATCATATTAAGGAAATTGTCACAAAAAAAAGCAAACTAAAACAAGAAATAGTTAGTATAAGGCAGAATTCTGATGATCTTCTTGTCTTCTTTGTCAACTAATTTGAGTAAGCAAGATTTCTGCGTTAGGGGTTATGAAAGTAGAATTATTTCACATTAGTTGATGAAACTTAAATTATGTATAGAATCATTACAAGCAATGCATCACAGGTGACTCGTAATGAGTGACAGTGGGAGAGTTGAAATATAAGGCCAGATTGTGACGATACTGCAGTGCAAGAACATTAGAGGGGGAGGTATCGCTCCAGGAACAGAGGAAAGCTTTAGGGAGCTATCACTTCCCATTACTGGTACCTACCATGCCTGCCGTGGTAGGGATGAAGGAAAACCAGGATGAGAGATGAATTTGCCTTGCAAAGCTTTTACTTTCCACTGAAGTACCGCAGTACTTCCTTCACCCACTTCCTTTGTATTTAATCCTCTCTTACTTTATGGTCCCTCATTTCATCAAGCAGTGTTTGAACAATGGGCTGAGTACTACTGTAGATTCACAGCTTTTCTCCCGGAGTGCCTCAGGGTCATTAATAAAATAACAAGTCTCTTAAAGAAGGCAGTCCACTATTAGTGGTTTAGGCCTTAGATATCGATCTGTTCATGAATTTGGACTTTACCATTGTGTCAAAAATGAGGTCATGGCACTAGCCTTCATCTGTACACCATCTTAAATACAGTGGTTTCCATATTAGAACTGTTCTTCCTGTTTCAGAGGTTAAAAAATTATTTTTGGAGAACAGTTGACAAGAAGAATATTACTGCAATTTATACATCAAGGTGATTAGTCACTGGTGTTTGAATATGCTATGGAAAAATCAATAGTGGATAAAGGGGGAGGTTTAAGCAGCTGGCCTTAAAACAGATGCCTCTGGACAACTTTATATGACAAAAAGTACCAGTCAGCCTTGCTTAAGTATAATGACATCAGCCTTGCTCTTGCTACCAGTTTCTTGATCTTTTGGGGAAAATGCACTGAAGAAATCTTCAGTGAGTAGGTTCACACCCCAAAAGCTGCATCACTTCAGTCTACATAGGAGTAAGAACAACAATTAGAATAAATACATTTCTCTACCTAAGATACATTCTCAACCTGAAAACCATCTGGGGCAGGTTTATAGCCAAGCATTTTATGGTCATGTTTACATAGTTTGCACGAAAACATTCACAATAATACTTTGGTGTCAGGATGAGGCCAAAGGCACCTAAAAAGGGCTGAAGAGATAGCAAGGTAGGGTATTCCTCCAAGCTCACAGAATTTATCTGTCAAAAAGGAGCCCTCCTTTCTGCCTTTGACGATATGTAATGCTACAATATATATCCTTACCTGAATCTGTTGACTTCCAACATTCATAGAAGTTCTTGAAAAGTCAGTTTTGGATGATTCCTCTTCTGCTCCGCCTCTACATTCCAGGCTAGTGCTGAGCCTTGCTTCCCATTCCTACTTGTTCTTACAGTCTACCAACAGATTAATAATGTTAAGATTTGCAGAGTAAACCATGTATATGCTAAAAAAACCCCAGTGCTGTTACAGGAAAAGTCCTGTAGATTCTGCACACCTCTTTTGATGGTTATACTTGTCACCCTATTTCTAACAGCCTCAAAGAGAAACAGTCCCCGTTCAACACAGGGCTGACACAAACTGTCCTATTTGCTCTTCCTCTGCAGCAGTAATTAATATTGGATCTTCTTTCCAGAGCTCTTTTGAGAGCAGTCCATGATACTGTCGCACAAAGACTTTTGATCTGGTAAAACTAGAGCGTTGGGTATACCAAATAAGTGACTTTGGAAAGAAAGAGGGCTGGGTTAGCACACACACACACAGAACCCAGCCACTTCAATCTCTTTAAACAGAATGTGGAAAATCATAAGGAAAAAGTATACAGGTGGCTTCTGAAAGGCTGATGTGAACAGTGATGAGGAAAGTATGCTTATTTTTGTCTCTGATTCTTTGTGGCATGTACAAAAAACCCCATAGTTCATTATAATTTTAATAACTGAACCACTCTATAATAGATGAGCTAACTGTAGAAGACAGTACACATGTGCAGCTCAAGAAATTATTCTACATGCTGTCTTTTAAAACACATCAGGAAATCTCACACCTGTTTTCTTTTCACTGGCAAATGTTTCACTGAATAGCTTACTGCTAGAGTGATCAGCACTGGTCCAGACCTCACTGGGAAAAGCATTAACCAAGCATCTGGGAACTGTGTGCTCCATCATACGCTGCGAGGTAGCATCAGTCATTTATGTAAGTACGTAGATTTTTCCAGTTTGAAGGGAGTAACTTTGCAGGTTAACTCTTGGTACATGACAGTTATATTTAGGAGCAAGTTGCTGTTAGCCAACAAAAATGCAAATAGAGGACAATACACCATATAAATAATCAGTTTTGACAACCTCAGGTTTGTGGCAGGTTTCTATTATAGGCCTGGCTTGTATTTCTAGAAGAGTACTAACGTTTAAACAAGGTGCCTAGGTGCTTGGAAGCTACAGCATAAGAAACATAGTATTTTTGTGAGTATTAAGTAAGGTGAGGTAGGTCAGTTTGGCCCAAACACTGGTCATCATAACTCAAAAGCCAATTTTGTGTCCTCTGATAACTTTAACCTCTTAATGAAACAAATGGCTTAATCAAACAAACAATGGATCTTTTTATTCTATAAAAAGGAAGGAGCAAATTGTTTTGAGTGTTGCTCTTGAGCTTGGATTGGAAAGGGCTCTTATGAGAGTGCACTTCAGTCTTCCAGTGTAGCTGTTACCTGAATTACAGTAGCTTTCTCTGAAAGTCCTGGCTTTGCCAGAGGACCCCACACACTGTGATGTTGTATAGTCTGGAGCAGCCATTCCCGCCTGAACTCTTAGGATTTTGACTTAAACCAGCTGCATATTGGATTGAATTCCAGTTTATGTTCTTTTTATTTCAGGTAGCCTCTTCCTTTTCAGTTAAACTATTTGTTCAAATGCCTTCGCGTCAGAATTGCCCTGTAGGTAACTTACATGCTAAGTGTCACAAGCATGACTACTTCTTGTTAAATGTCATGCCAAATGAGAAAAAGTAATCTTACTGCTTTTCCCTCCTCTATGTGTTTTTTCTATACCAAATCAAATAAATGTTCTAGAGTTCTTTATTTTAGTTACATAAATGAATAAGTAATACTCCTTTTTCCTTTGGAAGTATCCAGGAGATGTTCCTGAACGAAAAATGTCCTTTTGGCTTATGTCCTTCATAGTGCTGCAGGAGGTGTTTGTCTCTTACCAGCGCATTTTGTTCTGTAGCATGAAGTGGAGGAGAGAAGCCTTTGGAAGCAAGTTATCAACATGGAAACAGCTACTGTCTGTATTATTTGGCAGTTTAAGGCACTTCTCTGCACTTCAGTTACAAAGGCTAAGCATGTGTTCATTTAGTAGTACTTACAGACTTTATGATGAGACGAATTTGAGATGGATGCTGGTACTGACTTGCTCTTGCAGGACTGAGCAAAGACAGAAAGTTTCCAGTCTGAAATTTGATGAAATTGCTTTTTAAAAATTAAAAATATTTATGCAATTCTCTGACATGCATTTCAGTTTTTCTGAGAGTTTGTTCCATGTGTTTTCTGTGAGACAAGTTGCACACATACCAACTATTAGCTGTTAAATTCTGTCTCCATATTCCATCAAACTAATAATTTTTTCCATTCTATTACTCCAAATAGATCCCTCCTATGCTAGTGGAGTTGTAATGGGGGGGGTGTGAGTGTCTCCCTAAATAGCCTTTTTTGTTCTTCTCAAAAGATTGTCACAATGAGAGCATGTTTTTCTACTGTCAGTATCACTGTGAACAATTGCGAACAGTGAGATGCTACTATTGAGGGAACTGAGCTGTTCAGACAGGGTAAATTTTTATAAGTACTGGTATGAATTGTGTAAACCTCTTAGGCAGCAAAGAGAAGAATAATATTCAGAGCCCAAATCATCCAATGCAGAATTTCCTGGAAGAGATTGCAAAGAAAAAACCTTCACAAATCCTGTGTTGGGATCCCCTATACCAGTATGTCTGGCAGAGCACTGAGATGCTCCTCAGTAGTAACAGCGAAATGTTAGGTCAGAGCATGAGGTGGAATGGGTGTGCTGTCTCTCATCAGTGTTTTCTTCTTTGCATCTCTGCTTCTTGGCATCCACGTCTGGTTTGTGTCTTAAGCACTCACTAAGCACCCCATAAAAAGCCAGCTCAAACTCAGTAGGTGAGTGATCATTGCATTACCTGCATAGGCAAGGCTCCCTGCCATATAGATTCAGGACACACTTATGTCAATTTAGGGAACTGATGTAGGGGAGAGAATCAGAAGAACAACATTTTCTTTTCTTATTTTAAACGTCACTGTGAGGGAAAATAGCAGATTGTAGTTATATGAGGACATATATTTTTATTTCCCTTAAGATAGACGTGGCGGGGTGTGAGGAGAGAGAAGGAGATGGCCAACACATACGCTAATTAAAGAATCCGGTCCTTCATCATAGTGCACACCACCATGAGCCAAGTGTTTTTGGAGGAAGGGGGACCAATGCAATTAAACATGTAATTTTTGAAGGACAGATTTGTTATTGCATGTTAAATGTACATTGCACGCTTTCATATACAGTAGAAGAGATGCTTAACTTATAAACAAGTCACAGGCAAGAACATATTCATACAACAGTTTGAAGTTAGTAGAATCATTCATGTGCATCCACTGTTTTAGGAATGTAAAATCTGAACGTCTTTGAGGCAGCTGAGAATAACTCAAATGAAAATAAAAATTAGCCACACTTCTACATGAAGAAACCATGTAAGAGATCATTTCAGCAAAGATGCTCCTACAGCTCTTGAAGGGCATCTTCTAAACAGCTCAAGAGTAAAGTACTGCTCAGAGTTTTGTCAGTTTGTAGAGAAGGGAGTGTTGCTTTTAGCAGCCGTTCTTATTCACACTGAGTAATTCGTTACTCCGTCACCAGCCTCACCAAAATGGTTAGAATTGCTTCTGAGGAAATAGAGGTGGGTGGAAGAGCAGTATTCGCCCCTCAGTGGAAAGTGTTATATATGGGTGCCGGGAAATGTATTGAGATATTTACCTTGGAAAGAGGAAAACTTACATAAAAGTTTATGCTAATAAACATGTAATGAGCAACTGCGGAAATGAAATTGGTGGAAGCGTATGAAGATAAAATAAATAAAACTAATAGCGGCTGCTATGTTAGCAGCTTAGGGCTTAGAATTGTTGAAACTATAGGTTTATGTTACTTGAAAAATATTATAAACCTGGAAGATTAAGCAAGAGTCATGTGAGAGCGGAAATTGTGAACTTTTAATTAAAGACTGTCAGGATGCATGGGCATACAGGATCAAAATAAGGTCATGAATGCTATCCTGATTCTGGCATTTCCTAAACCTTGAATGCCTAACTTTGCAACATTAATGTTTCCTTAAACTATTTTGTCTTTGTAGCTATTTATATAGTGACCCAAAGTGCACGTGACATTTTACAGAAAATAGAGTAGAACTGTATTTGTCAAGTGTTTGCAATCTAAATTTATGTAAGTCACAGCAGGAGCTAGTAACAAACAGTAGGGGTAACTGTTAAAAACATACTGCTTAGTGCTTAAGTAGCTGTGGTAACCATAGTATATTCCTAAAAGTAGGCAGGAAACCAGAATTTAGGCGGAAATACTACAATTATAATGAAGCTGGGAATGCTGGGAATCTAGGTCTGGCTACACTGAATGCATATCTTTGTGTGGTTGGATTTGTTATGGCCATGCACAGATTTGTGAAGATGCTGGCCCAAGGCTTCAAGAACTTGAATTGGTTCCAAATTTACTAACAAATTTATTTTGATAAGGATAAATCATTTAAGGGCAGGTTTCTCAAACGCACTGAAACAAATAAAGATACAGTGAGGCTCTTCCTAAAATTGAAAATCTCTACAGGCAGCTCTGGATGCCTCAGTTTCCCGCTTGGACAGTAGTTACACTAGTAGTTGCTTGTCATGTGCTCGCATTGGGTTTTTTCATTGACAAGTTCTTTAGGGCTGGTCTCCCCTTTTCGATTTTCAGTGACAAGTATGAAGGATCCCTGATTTTGGTTTGGGCTCTAGGTTAAACTTGGTTGCAATTCCTTCTGCTCCTAAAATACTTTCCCATTACAGAAGATGACTTAGTGTCCTCATTATGAATTAGAGAACCTTTACTTTCTTGGACTGTTTGAACTCTTGTGTATCTGCTTCCTTAAGGGGAGTTATTTCTCATAAACTAAATGTCAAGTGGTATGGTTTATGCCTTTCATTGCAGCACAGGCTTCCCTCTTGCCCCAAATTACTTGTCAGATACGTGAACGGAAGTATGAATTCCTTGACTAGTGAATTGATTGTATAGAATATTAAGGTTCTCATGACATTTCATTTGTTTCTTTGTTATTTTATATATGTCATATGCCTTTTTCTGTTCATACCATGCCTCTACAGTTTGTCATGAAGTAAAAGAGTACTTCTGGTTAATCTGATCTGTGGTGATGACATTAAAATTAAAAGAAAGATCAGGGATCTGTGTGATCAGTTGACATTGTGGCAACAGTATGAGTATTGAAAAAACAGGCCTATGGAAGATTGGATCATCCAGACTGACATTGTAAAGGAGGTAAGAAGCTACAAGGTGAGACTGTAGCCCATTAAATCCATTGGGAATTTTTTGAGGATTTAAACTACAGTCTTCACCTTTAGGAAATTACAACTAAGAAGACATAATCATGTAGAGAGACTGGCAAGTGGAGAATCTTGACAGGTATATACATTTTTATATTGTTAAAGATGTATTTCTTTTTATGGACATCTATATGTCCATTAGCAGAACAAATTGAAGGGCCTGAAGAATAGCTCTGATTTGCAGTCCATTATGTTCAAATTACAAATGCAGTATCAAGAAGTTACTGTCAAGAAAACGTTGGAAAGTACATAAACTATATAACAAAAAACATTTGTGAGAGATGTAACTTACACAGTAATAGCTGAAAAAAAAAAAAAAAAAAAAAAGAGGAAAATACCTTTTGTGTAAAACTTAGAAGGAGCCGCCTGTGTTTTGTGCCACTTGAAACAGTTGTATCCTAGCAATTCTAAGTAATAATAATAAACATAACAAAACTTAAAATGTAGTAGTTAAATGAGCCATAAAAATGAGAAGTCCATAATTAGTATTGTATTGTGTCAGGTAATCGGGTTAAAATAAACTAATGTTTGCACTTACTTGTATTTGGGAGAAAATTAAGTGTAGCTGTTTGAGTGGTGCTACATACATTCCATCCTGGAATGAAAATCACATTGTTTTGACTGCGTTATTTCTGTATCCATGCAAACCATCCTCATCACTCTATAGTTCTTACCTTCTTAAGAACTGGGGTTGTGTCATTTGAAATTAGTGGGTATAAGGCCACTTAGAGAGATAAAGGGGAGCAGCTATTTGAAAAAATGAAATGCAGCAGTCAAAGTTAAGAAGAAAGGGCATTTTCCTGGTAAATGTTTTCCTAAATGGGAATTTTTCAGTGTGGTGTTTTGCTCGTGTGTTTGGCAGTCACTTGGAATCAAGTGCAGACTTGTGCTACATTGTGGGCTTGGCAATGACAATTTGTGTGTGTGTGGTGCTTTAGTTATATTAGCCCTGGAGGCAGAGTTAACACTTGCAGTGGGACAAGAGTATTTGCAGTCATCAGAGAACTTTGCAGTCAGCTTCAATAACATCACTCCATTTTTTTCACTTTTTTTTAACATTTTTTTTGGCAGCAAAGCTCTTAGTAGAACCATCTGTCTTTCTATTAGTGTTTTTGAGTCCTGTTTTGAAGCTTCTTTGCTTGGCAAAGTCACTTTCATCCTTGGAAACCATTTAAAAAAAAGTTCTGTGGCTTTTTGCCGAAGAAGAGTACTATGCAAAAATTCCACACGGCTGTTCATTTTTGTTCTAAAAGAATACAGTTACTTTGTCTTTGTCTTAAAAAAAAAAAAAAAAAAAAACCACAACAAAACCCCAAACAAAACAAACAAAAAGTAAATACATGAAGACAAGGCAGACATTGGGCAGTTCTAGGGTGACTGAGTGGGGATAGAGAAATCATCACATTTTATATATTATTTTCTCCAGCATCAGTTAAAAGTACATATGTCTTCTAGTTAACAGAATCAGAATAGAAAGGAGAATACTGAAGTAACAAAAAATGGATCGAGTTAGTTCAGTGATTGGAGCTACATCTACTTTAGCTTCAATCCCAACCTTAATCTCCCAGTACAAGAATTTCTGTCAACAGTGCTCCTGAACTCCATCCTTGCAAATTATTTCAGACTATAAAGATGCAGGAAGCACACACACAGGTGTTGACAGGTCCTGGCATAAATGAAGAGGTTACCTTCCCAAATTTCCTATCACTCTTCTGCCTTGTAACAGTGTTGGGTGAACCGAGATATCTCCTGGATCTTCAGGAGATTAAATTAAAATAAAATTAAGTCAAGATGCTGTAGTCTGAATTGTGGCAACCAAGGAGCTGGCACAGGTTCTCTTTTGCCAACTCTGTTATGCAGGCAGTAGTGAAGGGAGTAACACCTTCTTACACCTCTGGCCAAAAAAGGTTGTCTATCAACACCCTAATTCTTCGTGTTTCTTAAGGCTGCAGACCACAAATTAAATTTTAGTCTTCGATAATGTATCTGTACATCCAATGCCTTAGCTTTACAGTGCCATTAAAAATCTAGATGACCTCTCTTAAAAAATTATTCAGACTCCCTTACTGACCAATCTGGTCAGTACAGTGGGTTTTTAATTAAAACCAGCCATTTAACATTTTATTCTAGCAACCTTTTTGTTTCTCATCTGTGTGAAATACAAAGATGATGTCCATTTTTAGCAATTAAAAACTCTCACAGAACTGGGTAAAAGCAGTAGTATTAGACATTATGCCATGGCCAACTTCCAGTTTTGATGACTAATTTCTGCATGTCTTGAGTCCCCTGCAGTATCCACTTACAATATAATATTTTCCATTTCCTGACTTGCATGGTTGTGTACAGTTGCTGTGCAAAGTTGAACAGCTAACGGTTCAGACATAGCTGTGTTTTATTTGCGAATAAAGTGTCTCAGCCTTTTTTCTTACCATCTTACTGACTTTATCTTTTCACATGTACAAATAAATGCATGTATATGAGCAGAAAAATAGTACTGACTGTGCTGTACACTACTTATGCACATATTTATACTTCTCTGTGTGTGTATCTTTGTGTTTGGGCTCAGTCAGGGTGAAGGCTAGTGTCTAACATGGAGATACTGTTACATAGTGCAATAAAAGAGAAGAAAAACCCACCCTGCAGTCAAAGAGAAGTGAGGCATTATAGACTGTGGGGGGAATAATTAATTGGGATATGGGTATGCATTAGTGGAATATTTCGATTTATTTTGGATTAATGTAATTTGTATGAAGTGCTTTGGCAATTAAGGTGAGGTTGAATAGTTGGTGCTATTGGAACACCCCGTTATGGAGGAGCATATTCAAACCTGACCTCTCAGATCATAAGTAAGAGAAATCATGTAAGCAGGCATTTTCCCCAGAAAAAATTCCACGTTTGATTTTCCCTCTCCTGTTCAGCAGGTCCAGGGTCAGCTGCCTCCATTAATGATTCCCGTATTCCCTCCAGACCAACGAACCCTAGCAGCAGCTGCACAGCAAGGATTCCTTCTTCCTCCTGGTTTCAGCTACAAAGCGGGATGCAGTAAGTCCTGTAGATTTTTTTAGCTGGAAGTGGGTATAAGGCAAGATTTCGTGCCAATCTGCATAAAAGTATCACCTCTCTAGCCCAATGAACAAGGCCATTAATTTGCACAGATGAGTGTAAAATAGAGGATCAGTCGTTAATGTATGAGAAAAGATCGTCAGCAATGAAGTATGTGTTTTAACATAACAGCAAAACATTTCACACAAGTAGATTTGTGCACAGATCTTTTTAACAACTGAACATGCTCATGACCACACATACGTACATATATCTGAAGAGAAGGTATTTGAAACTTCCCAGTAAAATTCAACACTGTTGTAAGAAAATATGTTTTTTTCCTGAAGCAGTCTGCTTACTATTTGTGAACTGAGGGCCTATTCTAGTCTCTTCCTTCACACAGAACTCACATTAATCTCAACGGGGGTTCTGCACAGAGATCAAAGATAGCATATGCCTTTCAGTTTGATGGACTAACACAAACTATGAGTATATTTATGAGAGCCTAACACTAAAAAATATAGCACCTACTTTTTTAATCTCTGAAGGATTTGTATTGTTCTCTACACTCCCCAGATTTTTTTTGGAAATTTTATGTAAGCCTTCTATAGGATTTCATGTTCCTGCCAACAGGATGATAATAAATACAAGTTAAGGAATAATCAAGGAACTCCATTTCCATGAATAGTCTTAGCTAGAGCATGAATTGCATAGACTCGTTTTCATGTATTTGTGCTTGTATAACTCTTCTGACATCAGGTTCCTACTGACTTATCTAGGACTTGCTTACTCTATGGTTCTGTCTCTAGCATGGGTGTTTAGCTTTATTATGTCCCTGTCGATGTAAACATCTGTATCATTGACTAACTCATGAACTCATCAGTTTTGAGTTACTCAGCACTTACCACTGCAGCAGTTTCATAAAATTAGAACATAAAAAGATTCCCGTAGTTAAACTGGCTTAGCCCACAATTTCAGATTTCTTTCAGTTTCTGTAGCATTGTAGATCCAGTACTTGAATGTGAACTTGAGTTTCTTTGGCCACTAATCCCTTTTCCTAATGTTTTACAGACTGGGACCACTACTGAAAATTACTGTTCAAAACACTTCACATCCCTCAGCAGCTGCAGTGCCAAAGCATAGGCTCATTCAGTTCTTCCAGTGATTTCACACTCAGTCTCTCTCAAATGGGAGAAGTAGTGATTCACATTACAGAATGTTTAACTGAAAGCCACACTGAATATGAACGGTACCATAACTGTAGGCCTGGAAAAGGTCAGGAAAGCACCCCATTAGATATATCTGGCAGATTAAATTAGTTCCATGTTAATCGAGTCTGGTTTGAGTAGAAAGAGTTGAGGTTGTTTTTTTTTTTTCCCTTCTTTTTACTGCAGGTACATTAACTGTAAGACAGTCCTGTAGTTCTTCACATCCATGAAGTACATATGACATTGCATGTTTGTGTAACCTTGAAAATTAAAAAGAAAAAAGAGCAAAGTTACTGCTGCCTCTGGCAGTAAGGCTTGGAATTAACAGCATGCCAAGGTCTAGGACTGAGCAGAAGCCAGTGGAAAAAGACAGCTCTATGTTTGGTGATTCCCTGGCATGTTTGACTGAATTTGACTGAGAAGCTGAGGAAAAGTGATAAGTAGTCCAAAGGATTTTTTCTTTTCACTCACAGTTTAGTGTAAACAAAAAAGAATATATGGATTTAGCTACACCTAGAAAGCTTGTGGCAATGAAAAACGTAGCTGCCTTAAAACTATAACATGTTCACATCAAGTAATGTTTTTGACAGGCCATTAAAACATATTTCTCCCACTTTTCTGCTTGCCCTTCTGTGTATCTGTCCTCTTGGCAATGATGTGGTAGATTGTAAACCAGAGAGCCTTGGATAAAATTTTCTAAAGCACCTGAGTGATTTAGGAGACTAAATCTTCATTTGAAGAGTGACAAAGACACTAGGATCTAAGTCTCTTAGGCACTAGGATCTAAGTCTCTTACTTGTTAAATATCCTCAGAGGATATTTAACAAATGTTTATACTGTAAACTTCAGTACAGTCGCCTATGCTAGCCAGAACTGAGCTAAAGTGAATACTGCACTCCACTGCAACAGAAGATGTACAGCAGATTAATTTGTTCAGTTTCTCAGCACGTTAAATGCCTGACTTTCACTGAGTTTGCTTTTGGATGCAAGGCATTCCTATGAACTTCTGAAGACCCCTCTACCAGCATCCTTACCTGACTGCCATTGTGTGTTTTAAATTTGGCTTATGTACCTTATGAAAATGGAGCCTCACTTCTACATCTTCCTGGTCCTTTTGGAAAATCTGCCCCTTTTTCCGAACCGACAGATTTTCAGAATTATTTAGTGTGGCTGTCTGATAGGAATTCTCTAGTGATGATTATGTTATTTAGTAGCATTAACAACAAGCACATAGGAACGATAAAAATCTCCATTCAGTTCCAGTCACAGATAACAAAGAACTATGAAAATTTTTGCATATTGCTTTTCAATAAAAGGGAGATTTGAAAATTTGGTGGAGTAGGAACAAGGAATTGTTGTGACAACCAATATTTTCATAACTAGCTAATGATGTTGAGTACCTTGATTATGGATATTCTGCTGGGGACACCTTCAAAGGGACATTTATACTGCTATGTGCCCTGCCCCTTTGAAAAGTCAGATCTCCAGAAGAGTATCTCAAAATCATCAGCATGTCATCTAAGGCACTGCAGATCTCTAGTCAGTTGTGCTGTTGGTCACACCTGATGCCTGGGTTACTTGCTGCCTTCACTCTGCAGGCCAAGTAGCTGAAGAAATAACCGTCTCTGGTTGCTCATCACTGTGCCTCTAACTTCTGACATGCTGACCAAGCTGCTTGGTTAAACACTCCCTAACTTGCTTCTGTCCAGGCTGGGATATCAAGGACTTTCTGTTAAAATTGCTTAAACTGAGCTGGCTCATTGTAATGAAAACATGTTGGGAAGTGATTAAACAAGCAGCTTGGTCACAGTGGTAACCTTTGGCAGGGGGCTGTGATTGGAGATGGTGACCTCTTCAGCCAGCACAGCTGCAGCTGGAAGAGAATGTGTGATCAAACCTTGAGGTCAGTGAAAGATTAAAAATTATGAATACCTAGTTAATACTACTATCTTTGTTCCATTCAGCTTAGATAATGAAACCAGACTAACTTAATGCTTTCTGATTCACCTGTCCATGTTAGAGCAACAAAGGGTCAAATGTATGTCTCCCAGTGGTTTCAGAGAGTGTATGTGGTAGGGTTGCTCAGTCAGTGCTTCCCAATGGACTAATGACTTATCCAGAGAGAGACCGTGGAAAGGAAGAGTACTGTTTTCTCTAGTCATACTTCTTTTTCTCAGGATTTGACTGAGGATAACACAAAAATAGTCATAACAGTTCATAGCATGGGTCCATTTAGATTCCTTTCATGGCAGATACCTAAAGAAAAGTAGAACAGGGCAAAAGTATACTGATACTTTATCCCCCTGTACTTTGCTAGGTTCCAGTGGCTGGGGACTCAGGGACCTTCTGACCCAGTGATGGCATTGCTGCGTTAGAGCTCTTCTGTCTGTTATTGAAAACAGAGGTTTCTCTGCTTGGGTTGTTACCTGATTGGAAACATTCTGGACGGCTGAAACGCTCAAAAGAATACAACAATGTCAATCTCTAATATGTGCAGAACAAATTATTCACTTATACTTCTCCAAATATTTTGCAAAATTGGGTAAATACAGGGAGAAAAGGGGTAAATATTTTCTCCATGGTTACATGGAAGGTCATGGTCTTTGGCTTCCAATTTGATGTAGTAAACTTCCTTTTATTTCTTTTTCTCCATAGCAGATCATGCTTGGGAGTGGCTTGGTTTTTCATTTTGTTTTGTTTTTTAAACAGATGGTTTGCATTACATAAGGGACAATTTACACGAGTTGACACTTCCCCTTTTTTCTCTATGGCATATTGTGTGATGGTAAAGTTGGCAGAGAAAAAGGGAGGAACTTCTATTAGGATTACATTTCTATTTGAGAAAAAGACTCATAATCTATGCTTCCAGTTGATTTTTAACCTCCATACTTAGATGTAATTGTATGGTATGTAAAATAATTAATACTATTATTTACAACCAAAGCATTTTTTTCATACGAGAAAATTAAGTTGGCAGTACGTGATGGACTATATTGTCCACAGTTAGCCAGAAAAATGCTGATTACCTACTTACTTGCTACATACCTGGTTATCCATTCGCAGTATGATATTTGGAATTTAAATATTTTTATGTAAACCTCTTTATATGTATTTTTGTTATATGCATAATATGTAATAGTTATATAGATGTATAATGCAAATCTCATTATAAAGAGTTGATGTTTCAAAGTGGACTGTTAACTAAGTTGCCTGTGGCATAAGCGGATGTTAGGAGTTAACCCCAGTATCTGAAGTATATGAATTGGTTTTAGCAGCGGATGAGCACCTTCCATTTCAGCTGATGTTGAAACCAAACAGAGGCCCAATTACTGCATTTCCCAAACTATGGCAAAGCTTCTCCCACATTTAGGCTATGCAGATGGGCTCAGGTTATTTAACCCTTCTCCGTTTATTCTCAATCAGCATTCCTTAACCCTGTCATTTTTTACTACTGCTATTACTAGTTCAGCTCCACTTGCGATACTTGCTAGATAATATGCATGACTCCCAGCATTTCAGCAATGGCGAGTGATATGTCAGCTCTGCTGAGGTCTGAGGAGCTGTTGCTGTTGACTTCACTGAAGTCAGATTTCACACCAGATGATACAGATCTGCTAGGGCCACTCTTAGAAATAATTAGAATTTATTTAGAGCTAATTAATATTTGTGAAGCGCCTTGAAAGTATAAAAACAGTGTAAGTGATAGAAGAGAAGTTTTGTATTGTGCCCTTTCAAAACTGCATAGTTCTGCGTCAGAGGAGTCTGCTCTTTAGTCGTAGGTAGTGTGATCCTTTTATTAATGCACATATGTATAGATTTGTATGTGGAATATTAAGGCATGATTGTCTCTCCTGTATAAGAGATAACAAAGGGAATAAAATAAAGATTTGGGAAAGGAAAAGGGGCTGCTTCTGGGGACCTATTTATAGAAAGGGCAGCAGGAGTTAGGCTGACAGTGATAGATTGGGTATTCTTCAACAAGTGTAAGTAGCAGAATGCACCAGGACAGAATGCTTCCCGATGCTGCTTTTGTGGTTCTACACTTGCAGCACTGTTTACAATTATCTTTCTGCTAAAAGACACAGAATAGCCCAAACTTTGTAAAGAAGATGGGTCCTCCCCAATTAATGGTGCTAAGTAAGGTTAATTTTGAAAACTACACTCCATCACTTCTTTAAGCTTTTGATGATCACGTGAAAAAGTGAAATGTTGACTAACCACTTATGGCAGTGTTGTATGTTGTATTGGTCCTGAGGTTTTTCAGTACGATTAAAGCTGTTGAATTCCAGATAGTTTCTTGTCTGGAGGATGAAGAACAACATACTTTGTTTTCTAAACTGAGGCATGCAAGAAATTGAATTACATGGAGATTTTTAGGATTTGTTTTCTTTTCTCGGGAAACAATAGTTACTAAATCTGTATTTCTGGAAGCGGGTTTTACCCCAAATATATTTTCCAGGTTATTTGCAAATTCTCAGGAAAGCTTCTAGGTAGCCTTTTATTTGCTGATACCTATGTTATTTTTATGAAAATGTGCCAAATTTTGGAAACAAGAATTGTTTTTCTTTGCCAATTCCTCCTCTCCCCTGTGGATAATTTGTTTTAACAAATCATATTGTGTTCCCAGTCAGATGTCATCAACACGAGGTTTTCTGAAAGTGCTTTAATCACTATTTCAACCATATCCAATTAGGGAGGAAAAATATGAATATACAATAGGTACATTGTTTGTGTCTTTACATACCATCTTGTTGCTTCTGGAAGTATTCTAAACAAACTAATGCACACAAAGTTATTGATGAAATATCTAATTACCTTCTAAAATCAGCAAAAATGTTTAAGATGAACAAGCCAAGCCTAATAAAGTTAAAATATGCTGGATTTACTGTTCATCTATATTCTGAACAATAATTCCAATGTCCAATAAAAATGAAACTCTCAGTTAATTGGTTCCTCATAGAGTACAATAAAATTAATGTTTAGGAGTTAAATATCATAAACTTCCTCAGGGAAATTTGCTGATGTATCTCTGGTTTTTAGTCAGTCACATGTTTCATTGTTTAATGGAGTATCATGTGGACTGTCTTATAATTTTTCTTGTGCTCGCTGTCCATGTGTCTGGCTTCTAAAGAGACTGAGTGCTAATTTCTGATTTAACTGTGTCAGCTGTATCAGCTGACATACAGGTCATTGATGATCACCAAATCAGAAGAAAAAAATATTGACATTGCTATGCTTTTATCAGAATGACAAAAATAGGAACCATGTGTTGTGAGGACCGCATACTGTAGCTTCTTTATAAAGATGCTAGTCATCTTTCAGGGCTACTGTTTATGCCTCAGAAAAGAATGAGCATATGACTAAACCCTCATGTTGCCCCCAGGATAAGAAAAGAGTAATAGCATTGTGGATAGAAACAGCAAGAAGGAGGAATTTTTGGTAACAACTGCCTTTTAGCATACATGAGAATGTGTCACTTCTGTAATGCTGTAAATGCAATGGAAGGCATCAAGACTGCAAAAAATAACACCACAAGTAAAGACTACTTCTAACTGAATCTCATAGCCCCTGATCTATGTGTGGCTTCTCACAATAATGCTAATAAAAACAAAACAGACAAGCAAAACAATGGCGTCCTGTGAAAACAAGATGATAGTTTCAGTTCAGTTGTTCAGCTTCTAGGCCATAAAAGATGTCTGGTATTATTTTATCCATAGTTGGGCAACCAAATAAAAGTCCACATTTTTAAATTCATGAGCATGTACAAACCGCTGTGGAAATACATTAGCTTTCCTTGGTACTCAGAGCATTTGAATAACTGTAATTTATTCAACAGGTAAATGGTTTGGGTTTTTTTTTTTTTTTTTTGAAAAAAGGCACCCTGGAAATAATAGGATTATTCTGGCTGGAAGGGATCTCAGGTGGTCTGTAGTGCACAGTCTTCTCCAAGCAGGTTCATCTAGGAGATAAGACCAGGTTACTCAGAGCTTTGTTCAGACAAGGCTTGAAAACCTCCAAGGACAGAGACTGCCCAACCCTGTTTTCACAGCCTGTTTCAGCATATGGCTGTCCTCATGGGGAAAATCTGACCCTCTCTTGATTCACTGTATGCCCATTGGTTCTTGTCCTCCAACCAAACACTGCTGTGAGGAGCCTGGCCCTGTCTTGTTGATCACCTCCTCATAGGAACTGGAAGACTGCTTTTAGGTTCCTTCAAAGCCATCCCTTCTGTAGGCTAAACTGTTTCTCTAAAATACAAAATGGGCTAATCCCTTGTTGGCAGAACTCAGTTAATGCTGTCCTGAACTATTCTCAAAGAAAATCAGGGAACCAGTTTGGATTTCTTTTTGGAATCCATTAGGGGTATCTTCATACTCTCTTTCTTACTTATCCAAATACCTAATGCCTAG
Organism: Tyto alba; assembly: GCF_018691265.1. Classification (NCBI taxonomy): domain Eukaryota; kingdom Metazoa; phylum Chordata; class Aves; order Strigiformes; family Tytonidae; genus Tyto; species Tyto alba. The sequence goes on along the minus strand of NW_024881295.1, from coordinate 11,237,800 downwards.
AGTCAGAAGTCAGGGAACACTGCTTATGTCTTTCAAAGCCTCTCAGTACATGCCCACCATCACATGAAAAAAAAAAAAAAGGGAAAATGGTGATGAGCATGAGAATGAATGAGTGACCAGAAGAGCTGCGGTGGCTTACCTGTCAGTTACCCATTAGCTGTGATTATTCATTATAAATATACTTAAATGATAAATTGAGTGTAAAATTTTTGTGGCTTTTTCTGGAGATTGTCAAAAATGGGGGAAGATAATGTAGAATTATTTTTAATTCAACAGAATCTACTATAAGGAAGTGTTTATTTGGTATTTTTCATGGAACTTAGTTTAGCATACTAGTTTCGGAAATTATAATTTAAGAATTGCTTTTTGCTTCCTACTCTTTATATCCTTTACACTGTTTTCTTTTTTTCTTCTCCTTCCATGGCCTCCAACTTTTTTCACTTGCTGTCCCTGAAAGACCGGTAGGAGGAAAGCAATGAGTTTAAAAAAAGTAATGAGAAATAAACCCCCTACTTCTCTTCTGGTATTTTTTTTTTTTTTTAAGAAGAAAATTTCAGGAAAAAAATCACAGTTCTATTGTTTCATATAATCAGGTTCAACATAAAAATACTGTCAAAACATTATAATTTAACATTAGCACATAACTTGATTTATATAGCAAGACAATTGTGCCTGCTCTGAAGAGCTTGTGGCACGTCAGGAGACAAGACAAAGACACTAGCAGGGATTACACCATGAAGGAGAATAAATGAGATGAGTGACAGAAAAAGGAATACAAAAAAATATTACGAGTTTAAGTGAATGGTGCAACACACATAATATTAGCTCCTATGCTTTCCTTTCTCTTTAAAAAAAAGTCTTAATGTTTTTTAACTTACTGAAATCCTTTGATAAAATTTTGCAAAACATATAAATGGTTTAAGAGCCAGTGTTGTATTTCCACAAGTATACAACCATTTAATATCCATGAGCTTGGTAGCTAGTCAGTTGAAAATCAAGTTCCTAAACACAGGGTTGTTATTTTGCATTTTGGGACAGGATGTCCACTTGGCTCAGTACCACAACTTACTTTCGCAGAAAAGTGTTTTCAGTGGAGGATGATAGGGAGAGTTCATAGAAAGAGTAGTTTAAAAGTGAATGTACTTCATGAAAAATCCTCTTGTAAGCAAGATCTTGGAAGATTATTTTGGGCAAGGATGAAGGTGTGATTTGAAATTGAAAGAAATTGCAGTGCATAAATTATCAGGAAAGAGGTTCTGGGTATGTTTGTGGAAGACGGACCAAAAGAAGGATAGAGAAGTACAGAATTGGCACACAATTGAGGGTTCGGCATTACGTTCTTTCTTCCCTGAGCCACCGGTATTCTCCTCTCCTCACAGTGTGCACCAACACCTCTAATACACCCCATCAGCTCCCCCAGGCTGACATACCCCATTCACTTCTTCAGGTGCTGTATCACCAGTACACATGTCTTTCTGTGCTCTTCCCGTGTAGTCAGTACTGAATAATTCTGGTCTTCAAAGTGATGCCACTGAGTAGCTGGGAAATAATTATATATTAGAGAAGAGTATGTCAGCTACGAAAACAATTTTTACCTTGTTCTCACAATAAAAATCCAAGCCTTTGACCTACTCCAGATTTTACCATACAGTATACTAAAGAGAAGCAACAACAACAAAACTTCTCTCTGATGCTTTGTTTATAAGAAAAGTCCACACATAATGAGAGACAGTTTGGAACATGAAAGGACTGCACAAAATGTTTCTCTTGGTAGCTGAAAGATGCGGGGACACTCCTGCCTGTGTGCGTTAGTAGATTAATGGTGAATTTTGTAAAGTGAAATGCAATATTGTTGTTTAAGAATTGATTGGTGTTTTCAGTGATTCAGACTTGTGAATGGCTTGGGGAATACCTATTTCTAATAACTCTCTACCTTGCCTCGCATTCCTGAAATGTTCCCAGTGCTTGGGAAAAAAATGAAACAATTTTTTATATTTAAAATAAGGTATTTACTGAAGAAGAAATGAAATAATTAAGACATGCATTTTCCAGACTTCAGAATTAACTAAAACTAGTCTGGCAAAACCTTCAGTCTGATACACAAATAAATATAAGGACAGCAGAAAGATGTATCATGTTCTAAAGTAACAGCAAAGAATGAGAGGCCGATATTTATCAGAGGAGACTTGAGGCCTTTGTTAGTATTTTGAGGAGTGGCAGTTGCCCCTGCACCGTGTGATTTGAGTATGTAAGTGATTGGCCTCCTCACTGATACAGGGCCTGGATCCTTCCCTGGGAAGGGCACTGTCTGAAGGGTTGTCTGTGGGTTTTAATCTTGGCTTTCCCGCTGGCCTGTTGAGTGACCCAGGGCATGGCAAGAGTGTTTGAGCATATTTCTTGCTCTTTCATGTTTTGTCTTCTGTGAACAGTGAGCTCCTCCAAACAGAGGCAATCTTTTGTTTGACATTTGTGCCAGGGCAAACACGGTGGACCGCTAACCCCGATCGTGTCTCTGCTTATTATTGTACCTTCCTCCAACTTCTTTGCTGCTACCGTGTCTGTACAGTGGGAGCAGTAATGTGGATATATGGTGTGTGAGGAGCACTTGCGAAAGAGTCGTAGCACAGGTGGGGTGTACTTTTCTTCATAAAAAGAGTTGCTAAACCCCTACGATAAGCACAAGATAGTAGCAGGTATTACCAAAGTATAGCAATGCAGAGATTCATGACAGGTTATAGAAGCCTTTCAGATTTGTTTGTTGGTTTTGCTTGTTAAAAATTTTTTTGGAGCACTGGAAAAATATAAAACCCTTTGAAGAGTGAACTAACAAAAAAAAAACCCTGGTAGACAGGAGAGTCTAGCTCTGCATAGCCATAATCTGTTTTTTTCGGATGAATTTGAGGTTTTTTCCTTAGAATTCTGAAAAACTACATTAGCATGTATTGGTGTAGTACTTCCTTTCTAGCATGGTCTCCTAGAGTCCCAGAGGCATTACCTACACTACCGAAGCCAGTGGTTGTGATCATGGACATGGCTATGGGGTATTCACATGGCCATGGGGACTTCAGTATGCTCTTTTGTCACAAGCATCTCCTTGATACGTCTACCACATGAACTATAAAGGATAGGAATAACCACAACAGATGAGGGTATGAGAATCTGCCTGGCTGTTTAGGAAGGTGAGAATAGTGGGATTTATGAATTAGCATGAGGTTGTGGGAAGGTGGGCTGAGGCTTATACATGTGTGTAGAGAGAAGGGGAATGTGGAACAGCGCACGGAAGTTAATCTTTTACTATGTCTGTTTTAATGCAAATTATTCATAACTACACATTTTCATGGTCTGTAAAATCAATATTCTAATGAGGAATTTTTCCCTTGTTCTTTTCTTTGCAGTTGAGAAATTAATAATTTTATATTCTTTCATGGCTGGTTCTTGAACAAAATGTCCTCTTCTAGAGACAAGTCTTTCAGAATGATACTGGGATTAGCCTTTGAACTAGTGGTGTGGAAGCAGCAACACCACTGATCTTGAGTCTTTGACTACTGTCTGTTTCTTTTCCGTGTCTTCACATGTTCAATGCCCAGTGCTTGGGTCACAAGATAAAGCTCCAGAAGATTTTAAGTCAGAGAAATTTTTAATTCAATCCATGATATGAAACAGAAAGCAAAGTAAAATTGGAACACGTGAAACAATGGTATCCTCTGGGGGAAGAACAAAAAAAAAAAAAAAAAAAACAAGCAAGTCAAGAAATCTGTTGCCCATTTACAATAAATAAATAAATAGAAAAGATGTGGCCTAGTGCTGGTGCAGACATTCATGAATGGGGATGCCTGGGTGGACCTTTGGATTCCCATTGCTTGGCTGGCTGGCCTGAATAAGACTGTGAGGCTGCGATCAGCAAAGCAGTAAGATATTCTTAAATATAATCAGGCACGCTTATTGAAGTTAAATATCTGTTAAGATGCCTTGCCTGCCCAGTTTTTTCCATTTCTAAAAATTAGAGTATTTAATTCTTAACAGTAGATCAAAATGCTTGAATGAAAATACCTCCGTAAAGAAGGTTGCATTATTTATAAAAGGGGAAAGTAAACATTAGCATTAGGAGTTATTTCTAAACATATCTTATTTCTAACAGTTCAAAAACATGAGATGAATTTGTTTTCCTTTGCTTTCTGTTTCCTGTAACTTAGGCATGATACCATTATAAACTTCAATAATAACTAATAATGATTGTACACATCAGTCTGCATTGCTTTCTTGTCTTTTTTTTTTTTTCCCCAGTTCACTCAAAAAAGCACAATAAAGGAGGAAAATTTTTAATCTGCCTCCCTAATGAAATATACAGGAACATTTAGGTAGATTTTCCTGATAGTGTTCTGCCTTTTCCATAGTCTCATTTCAATTGACTTTTTTAATGCTACAGAAATCATTCACACTGCCAGAACATAGGGACATACAGAAATGCTTTGGTGATTCTTATTTGAGTGGAAAGCGCTTAAACATTTTAGCATTTGGAGAAACAATATAATGTATGTAACATTTTTTTTTATCAGTTTTCTGAATAGTTTTGATGGGCTAATAGGTTTGTTTAACAAATCAGATCATGTAAGGAGTGACAGAAAGTGAGCGGTCCATAACGTTAAAACATACCTGTGTCCACCTTGATTTTTGCCATCTCAGGTAATTTTCCTTTTTAAACACCTGCAACTTTTTCTTAAACCTTCAGTGGGTCCCTTTATCTCATTCAGCACAATGCAGTTCTTACTAAAACTGAAGCAGAATTGAATCACAAGTCATGGAGTTGGCTCAGGGCTTTCAGAGGCTTGCATCTGTTTTGCTTAACTTCACGTGCTTTTTCCTGTTGTAGACTCAAACCCTGAAACTAAAGCAACGGGGTTTTTTCTCACCTAAAAGAAAACACAGTAGTCAAGGGAGTGCCATTTCTGATCTGTATGAGGCTCAGTTTACTAACAGTGAGCAGAGTTTGGTTAACTTCATATTCTGGACAAGCTTGTAAATTTGTCCCCTTCTAATGCTGTGATCTTATCAAGGTTGTACTGTTTTCCTTTTCTTCTCCTCCACCCCCATCTTCTTTCTTTCCTTTTTTTTTTTTTTTTTTTTTGAAGTGCAGCCTTCTGATCAATGTGCACTTTTTTTTTCCATTTCCCTAAATACATCATGAAAAAGGATGAGGTTTCCGCCTTAATTGCTTGTGCCTTTTATTCACATTCCTCTCTCAGCCAGAATTGTGAAAAGAGTGTTAGTAAAAGGCTGCACAATAGAGCTTTTCATTAGGCCTCAACAAGGCACACAAAAGAAGGCTTTTGGAAAGAGTGAATGCAGGACTTTAATTTGCAGGTGGAGAGTAGATAAAAGGTGCTGACGCCTCTATTATTCTCTTACTTAGGTGACCCTTACCCCGTTCAGCTGATCCCAACTACCATGGCAGCTGCTGCCGCAGCAACACCAGGCTTAGGCCCACTCCAACTGCAGGTAAGTCCGAAAACAATGCGGAAGAGTCAGAGGTTAAGTAAATATGAAAAACAGTTTTCTCTTCCATTTGGACACAATGCAATTAACAGGGGTTTTGGTCTGTTCTCTTCACATAAAATTTGCATCTGAAGCAAAATAATCATCAAATCATATACATTTTCCTTCTATCTTGAGAGAACTTCTTGTTACATTTTTGAGTCTTTACTGTCAAATTAGCTGCTTTTAGATTTGTACTTTAAGTTTCTGCAGAGCAGTAAGTTTGCTTGTCTTTACCATCAGATAGTGCTGGAACAAGCTGTAAAGGCTGGCTAGGTATAAACCAGAAAAAGGAAGCACATTGCTGGGCAGAAAAGCTCTGTCCTGACAAGCACTTTTAAACTGTTTAAAAGTTGCTTAATGTGATTATGTCCTTTTAGGCTGTAAGCTCTTCAGAGGCCCCTCCTACAGTGTTTTATGGTACCCAGCACATTTTAGGCACTGCCATAGTGTAGATAATTAGTCACCATACTAATTTTACATAAGCAATTAGAAAACAGGTGGAAAAACAGTAAAGAATTTTTTTTGAGTTACATTAAAGTGTTGCCCTGGTAGCCAGATGTATCTGATTCAAAACTACCAATATCATTCTAAATTTTAGAGGTATTAGGGTGTTCATGGGTCTTAATGATAGCAGTGCAGGTGTTCCTCAGGTATCCCTGATCAGCCCCAAACCCCTTGTCAAGTCATTGGAATTAAGCAAATGTGATGTCCATCTCCACAGTTTGAATTTTGTTACCTGCCATGTATGCTTTACTGGTAGCATAAAGCTGGGTAAAATTTGGAACCAAAATGAAATGAAGATCCAAATCATCTCTAGTTCTGCAAAATATGTATTGACACTCTTCTGTAGAAACAAAAAAAAATCCCATACTCTCCATTGCTAATTCATCTCCACAGTCATTATTATTTGCCAAGTCACATGGAAAAGCAGAGCTTTATACCTGCTTGGAAGAGGTCAGCATTTATAAGCAGTATGTGTAAAATGCACTCTTGAACTCAGTTTGTCCAGCATCAGTATGAAGTAGGCTCTCTACAACATCAGATATTTCAGTTGTTTGGCCAGCATATGAAAGCGTGGGACAGAGTTCTGGGGAAGATTTTTTTTTTATTATTTTTTTTTTTATTTTAACACAGCCAGCGGAAGTTAGCTGAGTTGCACAGAAATAGCTGCCAGTGTGTAAGCTGACACATTCCATGCACCACAGAGGTTAATACATTCATTCCTATTGTGCCTTTGTATGAAAAGCTACACTGTCTGTGTGTTAGTTTCTGATTCTGTGAGTTACAAATCCCATAGGCAGCTTAAGAATCATGGGAGCCATAAAAGTCATCCTTCTGAAATGAATTTTGAGGAGCAGCATCAGTATTGATAAAGTGCTTATAATAGCCAAACACACATGAACACACATATGGAAGAAAGAGGGGGGAAAAGGAAAACCAAAAATGAAGCTAGCTAACAATGAAAAAATAAAGGTCTGAGTCTGATTCTTCTTATTTTCGTGGCCTTTCAAGCTGGTCCTGGAATAATGCATCAGTGCTCCAGTAAGTTCGGACGATGGTTTACTTTCATTTCAGGACCATCTTTGGGCTGTATCTCTGTATGCCGTGGGCTGAAGTATTCTGATTAAAATAAGGTTTATCACAATGACAGTTTCCTTATAAAAAGGTGGGATTTGTGCAAATGTGACTGACTTCCTAAGTATCTTAAGATCAGTTTAGGTTGTGAAAAATTTTAAAACCTCAAAGACCTCTTGTTTCTGTGAAAAGGAGAACATTAAAATGAAAGTATTGACCAAATTCACCTCATGTTGTTTTGCTGCGTGTTATTTAGTCTGGAATTACAGGAAGAGTTTGGCACCCAGTCAGTGGGAGAAGTTCAAATTACTAACTCTGTAGACTCCTTCACATCTTTCAGACTTGATCTCTAATGGTATGTATATGCTGGAAAAAATGTAAAATTGTCTTTCTTCACATCATAACAGTGATTTTTAGCTATCAGTGCAACCTGTCTAATAGAAATTGGACATGCATCTAATTTCTGGTGGCATTTGAAAGAGTGAGATAGGCTAGATATGATTTGGGAAGGGTTTTGTAATACAGTACTTGGAATAAACTCTCACTCATGCTAACATGAGCGGAGGTGAATCTAGCATAGCTGCTAGCCTGGAAGGATTGTGCCTTCCAAACTGTTCAAATCCAGTTTAGCTCAGTGATGACTGTTTCTTCAGTCATGAAGAAACATTCATGAAGTTTGTCCTGAAGCACTGGTCGAAAACCACCTTTAAATGTCATGAATGAATGTGCAGCCATTACAAACTCTTTCAAGGAGGAACTCTTCTTACGTCAGACATTCCCCTTCATTACATATAACCATAGTGTTTCCTACAAACCCTCTGTCATCTGGTCATCAAACAGTAGAAGGTCAGAAAAGGACAATATTCCTTCTTTTCTTCTTTTGCTATCATCCCTATCACTCAGCTTTCAGGCTTTGTATACTAAAAGCAGTAGTTTTTAGGGGACATCAAAGAACCTGACACAACGCTCAGTTTGTTGCTCCTAGCAGAATTTGGTACACAGCGGTATCTTAGTGAAGACAAAGCCAAGGAATTTTTCTTCTTTGTTTGTATAGCAATAAACATGTCTTTGTTATTTCATTAGAGAATTTTAAGTCAGGGCATGGCTTTAGTAGTGTACTGTGAGATCAACAGGAAGTACTTTTTTATCCCTGGTTGTCAAAATTGAATTTTCTTTTTGTAAATTAAATGCACACTGTACCTATAGAAGAACACCTAACACCTGTTTGTTTTCCTGTGGCAAGATAATCTTTGTCAGTGAAAATGTAATCTCTCATTTTGAAATGCTCTGTTGATTACCACTGATGGGTTCATAATCCAAAGACCTTCATTTCTCTTCCTGCCCTTGAGTCCCCACTGGGATGTACAGATTCTGTCATCTGATACCTGCCACGATTAGCCATACGTGATTGTCTTTATTTCCAGTATCCACAGAGAGAGTAATGACCCACTAAGAATGGAGACTAAAACTTATATTTTTAGATGTCACAAAAGAAGTAGATGGATGAGGCCATGTTGGAGAAGCTGGAACTAACAGAATGTGTGCTTGAACCTGTCTTCTGATAAAGGGCTATCTACCTGCCCTGCATATTCACTCATACCCACATTTAATGACATAAATGTCATTTGAAAAAAAAGTTTTTTAGCTTTCCTCCGCTAGTGAGAAGATTCAGTCCCAAACATTTTAAAATACACCCTCATTGCAGTAAAATCACTCTTGGTTAGCATGCGAGTTTATGTTGGTTTTCCCCCCATAAATATATGTCCTTGTTCTTCAAGAGTGATGCAGCATGGTGATTCTGTTTCAGGTGAATGGGAACAAAACTGAATATAGCCTTGCCACTGTGTTTTACTGAGTAAGGCTAATGAATCAAAAGTACTGCTATACACGTTATATGAACATGATGTTTTCCTATATGGTTTAGCAGATGATATATTCCTTCATCATGAAGATTGACATTCAAAGCTGTAAGCATAGTCATCATATAACAAGTTTTACACAAAGTAAAACTGGAGTGATTATTTTAATACCAGTCATCTTGGGTATACCTAGTATGAAACAGATGTTTCCAGAAGTCTGAGCAAATTCAGTATAAAATTATATCCGGTGTTTTCTTTTCTGAGGAAAAAAAAAAGTCCCAAGTCCTTTCTGAGCATTAGGAAGCAAAGGACCTGATCACCTATCTAAAAATTGAGAGGAATCTGCACCACTGGGAGTACAAATGGTTCAGATTTCCCAGATTGTTTGTTTGATAACCAAATAGTGACAACGACTGATTAATTGGCATAATACAAATGCTCTGTATACCCATAACTATATTGAAAGATAATGCTGGATGTATAATGACAGCTGCTTGGGTAGTGTTACTATATGGACATTTTGTGACCTGTCGAAACAGTATTGCAGTCTGATGTAACGTGGAGTGCAAACATCTGCTCTTGGAAAAACACCCCAAAAAGTTTTGAGTGTTCATGTTCAAACTTTCTGCCCTCTTCATCTTAGCATAAAACAGGACACCATGACTTTGGTGGTTGTGTTCAACATTATGAGCAAACCTGTCACTACACAGATCAAGAGACCCTCATGTCAGCATACAAGTGTGAAAGCATTTTAGCTGGGTCTCAGTTCTGAAAACCAACCATTTCAAGAATTGATTCTCTTTGGCTCTTTGTATAAAGATGATGAGCAGATTTAGTCCTCAAACATACCTGGAAAAATAATTTGGCCAAGTTTTTTATTCTGCACTTCCTTTTCTAAGTACTTGGGTCAATTTTTTTTTTCTTATTACAAACCTATTATTTTTGGTGGTTTGGGAAGATGCATACCAAGGACTGAATTTCAATGGAATTTAGCATACAGAGTCTGGACCACATTTGTAGAAGAATTTGGGCCACATGCAAGCACTGACATAAGTGACTTGATTTTGAGAAAAGTTAAACCCATCCAGAGTGAGTGCTTCTTAGAGTTGTTCATCTTGATGTTAGTTTGATGTCTGACTCATTGCAAATTTTCCTTTGGAAAACCTTACTTCTAGATATCTTAAGGGTCACATAATCATCTGTGGTCTCCATGTGTGTTTTACTTGAAGGAAATGAAAAGGATAGAGCTATTTAACAAGTATACAATGACTGATCTGAAGATAGACTGTTCCAGTGGTCATATGAGTATTACATAAAACATCTGTTGTCTATGAAACAAAAATAAAGCATGGGGACTGCCTGCTCAGTCAGATACCATTGTTTTTTCTTATATACTAGCTTCCTTTTGGCTTCTGCACCATTGCAGGGATGAACTACATCTCTCTGCTTGCTAGTTCACGTTATTTCTCTGAAGTATATCCTTAAGTTTCATTTGAAATGTTCCTCATGATAGAACTTGCCCTCTCTCTTAAAGAGATGGCACTATATTTTCATGCATTAATTGTCATGCATATTTAATTTTATTTTATTTTTGGCATACCCCTTTCTTATTTCTTACTATAAACTCTAGACCTAACCAGTTTTGACCAGACTAAGCAGTTGGCTTTCCAGTATTACAACGCCTCAAATCTGTGAAAGAAGACCATGAAAAAATTGTGTGAACACTGTAGTGATATAGCTGCATACTGAAAGCTTGATTCTGTCTTTTTATTGGGGAGCCAACTTGCCAGCACTGCAAAGACATATGAATTATTTCTGATTGAGAAGAAAAGTCCGATGCCCTGTTACTGTCTCTGTGGAATGTAGCCAAGTGATGGCAATACTTTATCCATTATTCATTTACTCTGCAATATACATTCATGACCTCTTTGGGATATTACTATAACCAATTCTTTGCCTACAAGAAAGTAAACCATTTCTTAGCAGTGAAAGGTTATTCCTTCTATTTGCTGGGCAGTGTCTACCTTTAAATACCATTTAAGCTGTCTTTTCAACAGTGAGAGTCACTATCCTTTCACTGTTTGCTTTTCTACTTTACCTGTTCTCATTAATAGGACTCTGACTTAATTTGTAGGGAATGAATCATTAGTGCACAGTTTAATTACAATATTATAATACTCATGCAATCCACTTAAGCATAAAAAAGTAGAATTAGTTTTTCACTGTGAGCATACACATCTGGGAAAAAAAACAGCTAAGTACATGAAAAGCGACACTTCTCATTAGCATAACCAAAAGATGGCAGTTGTCCATCTGCCATTAGCTCAGTGTATTGCTATGCTGTTTCTGATGGCCATCACAAATAATGATAATAATAGGAGTAAGATGTATACATTTTTGTTGGTTGCCCTTTTAAATAGTTTTAAAAATTGCTGTGTTCATGCAGATTCTATATTCCCTACTTCTGTCCACCACTTGTTTCTGGCTTTGTAAGTGAATGTGTTGGCCACTAGATACTCACCACCTGTTCTGCAATGAGTAGCCAAAATGGCCATTTTAAAAGAGATCGCTGAAGACCAAGGTCCAGTTTTTCAGCTAGAAAAATGGGGCATAGTACTCTTCACGAAAGTGAAGCTACAACCATCTTAATAGAGTGAGGATCTCTATGTGGGTGTAGGGTAAGTTGTCTACAAAAATTTGAACTTTCCAACATTTCTTATTTATTATGAAGTGTTTGTGATAATTTAAAAATATTTGTTAAACTCTGTATGTAATGTGTGTGAGGAGCTGCTGATTGCCAAGAGCATTTTTGAGCAATCCCTATGTTTTTAAACGGAAAAAGTTCCTCTCAATTAACTCAAAAGCAAGGCTTATAACACCAGGATGCAGCTAGTCCTCACTTTCTGGGTACCTGCTGAGAGCTAGAGATTGTGATGGATTGTGTAAAAGCATGAACCACAGAACATATCAGCTCAAATAAATCTTGTTCATGGTGGGTAAATGTGCTTTGTAGTTGACGTCTAAATAGCCCGTACTTGCCTTTGATAGAGTCTTATACTATGTTATGGTTAAACTCAATATGTTCTATCAAAATAGATTTGAATTAAAAGCTTGACCACATCATTTTATCGGAATCCAATCAATTTATGAAAGACAATAATTATGACAAACTATATATAAATGCACTGTGAGTGAACATATGCGCAGTGGACGTTTACAGGCAGTAAATACACATGGTAATACAATATCATGGCTACTCTGTGGGTTGTCAGATTATAGCTCACTCCCCAGCCCTCCAGGGGAAGGAATTAGCAGTGGTAGCATATTCATTTTATCTAGATTAACAGTCCTTTCTGCATAACTTTCATATTCCATCCATATCTATGAAAAATGATAAAAGACTGTAAAATGACCAGCCTATCTTCCTTCCAGTTGTAACTCAGGCCTGCTGTTTGCTAGCAGACCTCTGTCTGCATGAGTGAGTTTTCTTGTAGGTTAAAGAGACTGAATTCCCTCTTCCCCCTCCCTCCGACCCTGAGCCTGCAGGGCAGACAGACAGAAGCACACATATGATTAATACAGCACAGCTGCAGTAGTGGTTCATTTGCATATGTATTAATAGAGGCAAAAACAACAATTCAATTACATACAGAGACATTCTGCATACTAAAGAACATATGCAAATAGCCTGGAAAAAGTGCAGCCAGCGTTTTCTCTGACTTTCCTGAGCCCATATGGGTTAGCATCAGAGCCTAGCAGTTTTCAAGAAATCCCCTTTAGGAAGAACCTGGTACAAGATGCTTATACAGCTATTACTCCTCCTCCCCACACCCCCGGGTTCCCAGAAGGCGTTTGACATTTGGACAATGGAAATAGCACAAGCAACGTCTTTTCCATGTTATTTCATATTTGCCAGCCTTCAGCTTCATGTTGTTGTCTCTCTGCATATAAGCTCCAGCATGAAGAAACCCAGTCCTTCGCCTCATCTTCCATATGCACACATTTATTCTATTTTTCTTTTGCCTCATCTCTTGTGTTGTTTCCATTTTCCTTTGTCTTTCTATGTCTCAAGTTTTCTCTTCTTGACTTCTGTGAATTAGCAAAATATGACCGTTTCTGTGCCTTTTTCTTGGGGTGACCTTAAATATCTCATAATAGTATAATTCAGTGATTTTCTGCTAGGGGGCCATTAATACTTTTAATGGGTCTGAAAGGTGTCTCAGAAAAGTTAACCTGTTGTAGATAGGCTTCTATATCATGATACATTGGTCTTTGTCTCTACTAAGGAGGTTGTGGAATTCTCAAACCAAAAAGGTTGAAAATTACAGGTATTAAATAGTTCATACTACAGGTCATGCAGATCTTCATAACTGGTACAGAATCTGATTCTAGTAGTAGAAACAAATGTTCTCTAAATCTCACGGGAATTTAATAGGCAATAGTTTTGAGCATCTTTCAAAAGCAGGTTGAAAGTATTTCAGCATTGGAACTTCGGCTATAGGAAGGTTAGCTTAAGCTATAAATAGCTTCTCTAGCTATAAGTTATTCCTTATGTTAGTTTGTGTTGCAGCTAAAACACCAAGTATGTACTCGGTATACTTCCTCACATGGGCCATTCACACTCTGATACGCAATAAAATATTACGCCATGATCCATACCCAGGACACTAATTTCTGGAAGAGTGTGACATTAGACATTGTCCTTTATGGACTAGATAAATGGGGCTCTATTTCAGCTTGAAAAGAGATAAGAAGTCACTAAAAACTTTTGGAAACCTGACAAAGACATTAAGATCCCCAACTGTCTTGTTTGGGTGGCAGCCCTCTGTTTCAAGCAGTCCAAATTACTGGCTGTTTGAAACATCTCTGCAGTGTGAGCAGGGAAAAATAGGTCATGTAAGAAAGAGTGTGTAACTGTCTGGCAAGCATACTTGCGAGGTCCAGTTCATCCTTAATTTCTTTTCTCTTGCAAAAATGTTACACTTCTTTCTTTTTGGGGTTAGCCTGACAGACAGAAGCAGATTACTCCTTGATTATTTATAAGGCATTAATTTTAGATGAAAATTGCTGAAGTAACTGACATCATAAGTCGTTTTAACAGCCAGCAGAAGAGCCTTTTTGCAGATTGGAATATGACAGTCTTCACTTACACAACGTCCTGTCTAGGACAAAGTCTGAAGTGTATGAAAGAACAACAGACTCAAGGAGCGGAGGCATACATATCAGCTAAGGCTTTGTTTATACTTCTGAGCGATATAACTGGGACTTCAGATGATTGGAATGGTGTTGTCAATGTTACAAGTTCAACCAGCTGCAGGACGAAACCTATGTCAAAATAGCAGCAGTGGCAACACCTGTCTGCCCGAATCTTAAACCAGGGGGGAGAAAACATCTGAAGTAGCCATGTTATACGGCCCTGAAGTAGCTTCCATTGAGACAGAAGTAAATAGCCTTGAGATACCTGAATCAATTCCTCCCTCCCTACGTTGGCAACAGAGCAAACCTGTGAAGTGTTTGTGTTTCACATAATGTGGTGTTTCATGGCTTTACATTCATTTGGAATTCATTCTCCCTGGAAAGGTCTGTATGAAAAATCTGGTAACAAAACCAAAAAACAGTTGTTTTTTTTTCCTTTCTACTTTGTGCCCTTTGCGCATTCCAGACACTGGGGTTTGAAATAGTTGGCTTATGTTACTGGTTTTCCTATTATGTTGTTTGCTCTTTTCAGAGGGATGTTGCTGAAAAGAAGATTATATAATCATGCAAATAAGATTGTATAATCCTGAGCAAATGGTCCGAGGGGGGGGGTGTGGGGATGGGGTGACGGGGGATGGGAACACGGAAACCACACCAAGTGGGGCTTGGCTGGCTGCAGGAGGACTCGCTCTGAAACCATAAACTGGGAGGTTATGGGCCTCCTATAAAACATGAAAGCTGCAGTCAGACTACTGAATTTTTTTGGATATTTTTGGAATTCATTGTCTTTATGCTGAGCTCTGCCAATAGTGTATATTTACAGTGCCTCAGCAGAACATCGTGACAGACAAACACACAGGAAAACTGCAAATCACTAGCATGCACACTCTTCAGAGTTTGCAGAACAATGCTACAAATAACAAATAACAACAGTGAGAAAAGCTGACTTACACAAAACTAACTACTTACACAAATCAAATTACTACTTTTCATGCATCCCAAAAGTTAACACAGGAAAATCTCCCTTGAAATCTTGCTAGCTTTATTGTACCTAGGTCATGTGACATGGTTTGTCGTTGGATGCAGATTGGTATAATATATGAATGTGTAAGAATTTCAATTTATGTCTTATTTCTTGCTACAGTCTTGTTTATGATCATTCTTTTTCTTCAAATTTTTAGATAATTTCCGATTGACAAGGCAGAATAGGATAGAAATAAATCAACATCCCAGTAAATGTGTAGACAGGGAGAGTATCACTGGCCAGTGATATAAATTGCATACAGCAAGAACAGTGCAAGCCATTAAAAGTTCTCATGCTCTTAATTCTCATCCTGTCTTTCATATGTCTGATTCCTTGCCAGGGTTAACTGTTACCAGCCAGGATTATTTCAGCATCTTTTATGAATGGAGGCTAATATTAGGCACAGTTTGAAACTGTGAAATACCTAGTTACTGTAGACTGTTGATCTAAGCATTAGACAACAAACCGCGGAGGTCAGGATACTTGTTCTGTTTGTTTTCTTTCCAAAGTCATTAACTGAATTTAGCTCAATAGAAGACACCATAGTATCTAGAGATGTAACTTTCGAAGTGTTAAACTTATTTATTCTGTTGTGCCTGGACACCCACCATAAGCCTGATCCTGAGGTTAAGTCAGAGTGCCATTACTTCCCCAATACCTAGGCTCGGTTTCCCCAAATTCCTTTTCTCCTTTCAAAGGCTCTTATTGTTTTCCACTCCAGCGAATTTTGTAAGATCGGTCTGAACAAGAAAATTTGGAGGCAACAGTACCTGTAGCTCGTAGTGGTCATCAAAACTAGCTTTTATGTTTGTAACCCACATGAGCTCTGCTGGTCTCTTGAGTTGGAGTCTGATTCCTAGACTAGCTTCTAAGCATCCCTTTCACTTTGCAGAACAGACTTATTTGTTTGACATTTTTACCAATGGTCTGTTTCTGTTCCCATCCATTCATTAGTTAGCTAAGGAGAACAGTATTGCAGACTACAGGATTGACATTCCTTAAGCCCTTAGCCACAGAGACTACTCACATCACAGATAACTTACCTGACCAGAAGTAGACTGCAAATTTGTTAATTCATCTATCTTGAAGACTGACAAACTAGAATTACAGAGAGCAGGGCTGTCAGCAAGCTACTGTGTGAATTGTCTTTCCCTAATAGACAAACAAATCAAAATAAAAAGCATGTATATAAGAAGGAAAAACGTTTTTAAAAGTCAGTGTGTGTTTTTAAGCTGGGAGAAACTTTGAAATCACTGTCCTATGATTATCAATACAACAGGAAAGCAATAAGAAAGTTTCAGGTGATCTTGTGGTAGTAGAAACTCATTTTAAAAAGTGTTTTCCAGCTATGTCTGCACCTCTACATCTTGCTGTATAGAGAATGATTGCTCGCTCTATTTAAAATCTGCATTACAGCAGAATCTTCTAGCCGTATTGCGAGCTGTACTTTGGTTTAGTAACCACAGCTGTGCCACATACCGCACCAGCGGTGGCTGACAGGGGCAATCTGTTTGAGGCATATTGAGGGAGTCAAGTTGTCTTTGGGGATGGCTGGGGAGGGGTTTTTTTCAGCTCCTTCCTATAGGTACAGTATCTGCTTCTCCCAAAGGGGCCTGGGACTGCCAGTTTGTGTGCAAGGGAATGAGGTTAATCCCTCAGAGACATGGGGTGCCACAAGGGGTAGTACCCGTCCCCCCACCTGAACAGCCGCGTCCTTTTGGCGGGGCGTGCTGGGGGAGGCTGGCTGTCCCCCCGCACGCCTGGGCAGCAGGGCCAGCAGCGCACTGCCCTTCCCAAGGTGAAGTGGCCACTCTGCAGGTTATACTTCTCTCCATGCTGGAGTGTGAAAATAGCTTCTGGCCACACAAAGCCTTTTCCTTCTCTTTTCCTAACTTTTCTTTTCCCTTTTATGGCTCAAAACACTCTTTACCAATTATAACAGTGTGTCCTCCATTAATACACCAAAACATTACAGCTTGTGATAGTGTTATTAAAGTGGTTTGGGCCATTACCATAGAATACAGCAGCGTATTTATTTCATTAAGGGAACCAAATGGATCTAGCTGAATTTGGCAAAAGAACATGGTTGAAGTCCTATTTTATCTTCAATGTTGATTTTACCATTAAACTCTGAACTTCTGAAAATTTAAAAATTCACAACAGAAACACTAATAGGTGTGCTACATTTTGTAGTAGGTTAAATTGTCATTAAATATCTCTCACTTTCTCCACAGTAGTTCTGCACTGGTATTTTTTTCAATATTCCTATATTTACTTTACAAACTTGAGGCTTAGTGATGTTTAGGATAAGCCGTATGTCATGTATGCTTATATTTAACTCACTGTCCTGCTGTGTCATCAATAGCTGCCTTGGACTGTAGTTTGTTTTAGACCAATATACTCTACTCATTCCATTCCCATTATCATGGCAGCCTTGCTTCTTGCTGTATGCTAGTCTGATATATTGGTGGTGAAAGTAATAATATATATGTTTGGATAAGATTTTTAAAGAGGCCTGAAGGGATTTGGGAGCCCAGCAATAATTAATTTCTTATGGTGGCTTTGAAAATAGGATATACGACATTCACACTTAATCCTTCCTCCTTTCCACAGCTGTTTTATTTTTCCTATGATTAGTTTTGTGGAAAGGAAACAGTCATCAAAATTGTATCAGAATGTTTGATGGCAAGGTGACATTCATTCAGTAACTCCGCTTTCATTGGATACAGTGAAAGATGTGAGTACTCAGTGTTTCCTACTTCTAGTCCAAGCTGGCCACACTCACATTTGTGTGGTAGCTTGTGTTTCAGTGTGTGGTACTTGCTTTCACTTTAAGTGGGAAAAAAAGAGAATGAGCATAATATCCCAGCATTTCATGTTGTATACAGTACTAGGATGTCATATCCCATATACTCATGCATTAGAATTTCACTACTGCACAGGCGTGGGACTCGCCAAATTGAATGCTGCCTCAAAAGCAGTGTTGGGTACCCTGAATTTTATCATACTGTGTGAGTATGGGTAGATGAACTTGTATTCATGACCTGAGCTCAGACCACAAATTTTGGAGAAGTGATTTTAAAATGAGCCATGACCTACCCAGTTAAAACTCAAAGTGTTATGCTTAAATTTAAGCATTTTCTCAAGTCTGATTGACTTTTTTTTTTTTTTTTCTCCACATTGCTTCATTCAGATAACTTCATTTCACTTCACTTTAATTGCTGCTCTGAATCAGGTCCTTAATGGACATGGGATAGGTAGGCACTTGCATGTCAAATGTTTCTTTCATATCACACTGGATGGCATTACAGGTTTAATTTCACTAAAAGGTATTGTTCACAATCAAGTGTGGAAAGGAATGAATACTTTAAAAAAATGAGGAAATGTTAGATTAAAAAAAAAGCTGATTTGTCACTTTGCTCATTGACTATGAACTGAATAGACTTCTAACCCTTAAAATACTTTCTCCCCCCTTTTCCTTTTTATTGCCTGGAATCTTAAGAGCTTTATCATTTGCAGTCATAAAATGAAAATATACACCAAACCCTCAAAGGGCAAGTATGAAATTAAATTATATTTGGGCAGCTGTAACCTTTTAAAACGATCAGATTCCAGTTAATGTATTTCTTCCTGTTCCGAGTGCTGCCATGGTGTTTGATGGTGGGAAGCAGTCCAAAGGGCATTGGGAGATAATAAATTCACTGGAAATTTCACCCTGAGGCGAGCCTCGATACACCAAGGCTTCCATTTAGTGGGACTGACCTAAAAATCTTGTCACATCCAAAGGTCACTTAGGTTGGGGTTGGTGTGTCCCATCTATCTTTCCCTGGTGCAAAGAATGACAGCTGAGCTCATAAACAGTCATCGGAATATGGAAGACAAGCAGGGGGGAGAGGGAGGAAGGATAATACCGGTGACAACTTCTTAGATTTCCTCTAAGCCAACGAGAATAGATACCATCTTTGGGGTTGCTTGTTTCTGCTACTGCAGAAATGGCAATTCGGTGTAAAGAGGTTACAGTTAACTGTGGAAGTCTAAAACAAGTGATTCTCCCCACGTCTGCAAATGCCACGTAATCCTGCTAGTACACGTTGTACTGTCCATGAACATTTCATAGTTTTTACCAGTCTTGTTAGTCAAAACCACTTACAGTTTATACAATGCTTTACCTTCAAGGTCAAAGATCTAAAAAGCTGTCACTGATGACACTGATAGATGTCACCTCTAAGAACAGTGATTCTAAGGGAAACGATTTGGACAATGACACTAATTATAAACAATACTGGAAGGTAAGATATTTTCAATCTTACAAGAAAATCTGTGATGTATGTCCTCTGGGATGTTACTTACCCTAAGATGGTTAAAATTGGTATGGTCCTCCTACAGAGTAAATTGAAACAAAAGGCCTTTCAGGATGATTGTTGTCTTCCAGTCACAGTTCTTACTTCTGCAATGGGCAGCTCCAGTGGATCCTTCCTATGCTTGCAGCAGTTTAAATATTGGGGACAGGGCTCAGAGTTGAATAATAGAAGTACATTTGAAGGGCAAAAATCTAACTTATCATAATTAGTCTTACTTAGTTGGGGATGATCCATACAGCGTATGTCCATTGTATCCTAAATGGTGTGAATCATCTTCTCAGAATTCCCTAAGAGGAGGATGAGAGAGGCTGTCTGCCAGTCACCCCGGGGATGCAGGCAACAAAGATTCTCTCTTCTACATCTTATCTTGGCTGGAAAAAGAAATTGTAGTTGGTGGTCAGTGTCCTTCTGAAATGTGGTAACACCCAACTGTTGGGAGAAGGATGCCATGTATGATGTAAACATTGGTCTGATTCTTTTTGGTACATTAAATTGAAGATAAAATTTTAAAATAAATTATTATGTAAAATCAGTGTAACCTTTGACATCTGAGAAAAAAATCAAAATGAAAGACCTATGTTCCAAAATTTGCAAGATACTGAATAAGTTAGGTATCTAACTCCTCCTGGGAGTTTGCTGATGTCTCTCCATGAATTTTAGTAAATCATATCCTTCTGAAGAGGACTGTAAATTGTATGTTCCTTTGCTTCTTAAAACTAAATAGAGTATAACTGTTATTTTCAGAAGTATTTCACACATTCTTACAAACATACTATATTTGAGGCAAACACAGTAAAGAAGGGCAAGATTGACCAGCTGTCAGTGTTTGTCTTCATTTTCCTTGGGTTCACACTCTACTTTATGTTAACATATATGTTCTCTACACAAATCCAAAGTAATTTGCAGGCAACTTTGGGGGAGTTATATGCCCTTTCCCACATGTTCTGTGCTGAAAATGTAGGTGTATGCCTTACCAGTTTTACAGTTTTGAGGAAGACAAAGTCACTTTGCATCTTACTTGTGTAGCAAGAAAAAAGGAAATGTGTATTTTTCATGAACTTCAGAGAGGACAGATATGTTTCACTTAAAAAAATTCAGCTTCTAACACAAAATTTTAAAAATGACATAGACATGCTGGGCACAGACTAGCTAGGTTTTTTCCTGGTTTGTACTCAGGATGGTGGGGTGAGAATCATCTTTAGCCATGGATGCCTAACATGTATAATGCATCTGGCCTGAAGTTTCAGGTTCCACTCTAGTTTTTATAAAGGGAGCTGAGAGTGGTTAACTCAGACCTAGTCTAGTGGACTCCTCACTTACTCCACTTTATGTCACTTTTCTACTGGCATTCAGTTTCCTTTTTCATTTGTCCAGGCAATTCCAGTTAGTAAGCAAGTAACCATGGACATTAAAGTCAGAATATGTCTGTGATTGCTGGTGGGGCATGGAGCCTCAAGGCCAACTGACTTTGTATTTCTGTAGTAGTTGGAGTTTGTGAAAGAGGCTAAATGTATGTGTAGCTTCCCTGTGTCAGTTAAGTTTTCCATTCTTGGGAAGAGGAGATATCCCATTGTGCTGGTTAGTTCATCGCTTCCCTGTGTTTTCATAGCTGTTTTCATTCCATTTCATGCCAGATGACTTTGGACAATCGACAGTGATCCTGAAGTATGTTAACGTTGTTATATACATGATGGAAAGATAGATGGCGAGAATAAGGATCGTATTTAATGCTTGCAATAGTGAGAAGTGCTTTTACGTTACCTTAGATGCTCCTTTTATTGTAGTGAATATGATCACTTTGACCAAAAGCCTGTATTATGCCATGATATTAACTGGAGAAGTTGAGAGATATTTTACAGTTGCTGACTTTGGCAAAAACAAGATGTGTCCCTGCGTAATGGAGGACTGTACTGTTTCTTGCATTATTCATGCTTCCCACGCTGGAGTCACAAACATTGGGTAATGTTAATACTTGTCATGGAAAAATTTAATTGGCAGAAATGTTTAATATATTAGCGATAGATGGGAGGGCCCACAAGACACCTTGCCTGTTCTGGATTGAAATGTGACACGTAATTAGTGATAAAGGAAGGCATTGTATGGAGTATGTTGTTCCTATACGGAGAGAAGTGAGGAGAATCCCTGCTTGACATTTCCCAGTCTTTCCCAAAATGGAGATATATTTACCAGTTGCTAACTGAAGAAGCAATGAGTACTGTTCACCCTCCCACTGTAATGAACAGCCAGTGTTGGAGCAGCATAAAAAGGGTCAATCAAATAGGTTATACATCATATGAGGAGGCAGATGTTACAACATATTGTAATGGATTGCTGTGCGGTACGTGAAGATGGCTTGTGGAGTACAGGGATGGGGGGAGAGAAGCTATCGGCGATGTTTTCTGTCATGGTCACTGTAAATATCCAAATTTCCAAGGAAAACTTCTGAACACTCAAAATCAAAGCATTAGCATTCATGCTATGCTAGACTTGTGGGTAGAATGATGGAGGTAGAAAAGGAGTAGAAGCATGAGTCCCTCTGTAATACTTCATGTAATATGAATATGTCTAGGTATTGTCTCTGCTCTGCCAAAGTCGGTGTTAGCCTTGGAATGTGTGGGTATTTTACCTGAAAAAAAAAAAATTACAGAGCTTCTGTCTATATTAAACACAGAACTGTTAAAATAGCTTCTATTTTAGCAGCACCCCTAATTCACACCCACTCAAACACCTCCTCTCTCGTTAACCCCATCATCAGACCCAAGTAACTCAAGTGAAATGAGATGGCATTAGGAATGAGGTAATGAACAAAGATTTCTGGATAATGTTATTACTTCATGATAGCAGCTCTTGTTAGTGTGACTACAGTTAAGAGCTTCTCGGTATTTCCATTGCAGACTCTTTGGTACTCCCACCCCTTCTGCTTTACAGACAACTACTCAGCCAGAAGCAATTTAAAATTTGATTTTACATCAATTTTGGCTGTTCTTTTGAATTGAAAAGAGTTTAGTGTTTTGATACTGCTTTATAAAACATAAAAATTGCTGTTTTCTTCCCTCCTAATCCAAATTTCCAGATGAACAATTTAAAATATGGATTAGCTGTTCTTATAACCCAGCCACATTATTAGCAATTGAAAGATGTCTCCTAAGCATGCACAGTAATTTCAGTATTTAATGGTTTTGGACAAGCAGATCCACCTTTATGTTAGAAAAAATTCCATACTAAAAATTGGTGTGAAGGGGACAATTTTCGAAAAGCACTGTTTTCACTCAGGAGTCTACAGTTTTCATGTCTTTCTTTAAAAATCTACTCAGTGCCTCAAAACAATTGTGAAAATCAACTTGAATAAATATGGAGGGATCAGATGTACTAGTGGATTATAAAGCTTGTTACTACTTTAGTGTTAATGTAGTGCACATCACTGGTTCTAGAATATGTGGATATGTAGAATCCTTTAAGAGATGAGTTAGAGGCTACAGCCCTATTGACAATGAATGGCATCCTTTTTGCCTGAAAAATGGGAGTTTGGAGAGATGTATTTCTGCATTCACCCTATCTGGACTTAAGAGCAAAATCCTGTAGAGTTAAAGGAGGGAGAGGACACTTCTAAAGGGTAGCCTGGGTAAACTGGAAGAGTCTGAGACTTAACAGCTTTCGTCAGGTTGGAAGGGTGGCAGTGGAAAAATACAGAGAAGGTTGCATTTCCCTTGGTCAGTTTGATGGTAAGAAATAGAAAGCTCACACTTGATATGGGAATATGAGGCTCCAATAGCAATTTGTTACCCATATGGATTGGTAAAACTAGAAGCAGCCATTGTATTCCTCTTAACTGAATGTAAAGTTCCAAAGCTCATCATATAAACTCTTCCTGTGCTTGGTTGATGCATAGCACATGAGGAGCATAAAAGTTTAAGATGTAATTCCCTTTGACCTTCAGTCATATTATTGTGCCTACAGCTTCTTAAACCTCGATTACAACAAGTGCCAAGAGGCATATTGGCGTGAATTTCAGGCTAGGTTTAAGGCTTTCCATGCGTGGGCTGAACTCTGACCATGCAGTGTCATTGGACCTCAATGTTTGCGGTTTCATTGTAGTGAGAGTCAGAAACTGAATCCTGAGGGATTTCAGATATTTTCAGAGACCACTTTTGGGGGGAACAAAGTCTCTAAGAATTAAGAATTAAACTTCTGTACATGTCCTAATGGAATACGCAAAGTGTCACTCTTCCCATTACATCAGTGTAAGCATGGAAATAATGAGATGAACCAGAAAACAGCTTCTTATGTTATTTCCTGAGAAGTTTGCCAAAGCTTCACAGAGGTTTCAGGCTCTCTGGAGCTTTATGGGCTCCATTGGAGGGGGAGTTTTACAGACCACACCCATTTTTATCATAAAATCAAAGAATTAAAAGATTGAACAGCTATTGAGCTGTTTGTACTACTACATTTTGTTACTGGAGGACTTTTATATAATGAAGCAAACTCCAAAATAATGAAATAAAATGGTTTTCTATTCTCTCAGCTCTCCTCAGCAAATTTTGTTAACAAATAATGGTGCTCTTTTCCACATACTCTTCACATCTTCTCTTTGTAGCCTGTCATCTCCTAACCTGAAGCATCCCAATTCAACAAATATGCATTTGGTTTTTTAAGCATCTAAGTTACCCAGCTTATGACAGTGAGGTTAGTCTGAAGTTAGGCACTTCTATGAGTTTAAAGTGGATAGGACTCATTGTTGAGAATATTAGGAGTCATCTGGCCAGAGTGAAACTCAGATGGTTTGTGGTTTGGAAGACAAATCAGATTCGTTTTGATTCAGTGAGGCTCAAAGTGTTCTAGATCAAAGTTGGTCCAATTTCTCTGCCCTTGGCTGGAATTACATTTTCCCTACAGGTCTTGTAAGTTTGTTAGACCTTTTCTGCAAGCTTTGTCTTTAGTAAGACCTAAAAACAAAACCACTCTGTTGTAGAAGAAGAGGGGATTCCATGTGGGATAAAGCCAAAAGGAAAAGTACACGTGAGCTGGAGCTTTCTGCAGTTCTTGTCGTGTGTTCTGCTCTTGCTGAAAGGGATCACAGCGTTCTGCTGGGAAGGAGAACTGGTACATGTGTTTATACCATGACTTCACAACGGGATCCCATAGGACGAGGTTGGACTTCTTAACTTTCTGGAGGACTTGAGTAATAAGCATGTAAGGCAATGAACGTGAACAAAAATTACATGAGAGGTAAAGGGATTGCTGCTGAATTATGATAGAACTTATTTGAAAGTTTTCTGAAGTACAGAACCCGTTAAGCTAGAAAACTAGCACTGCAGGACAGACTTCTCCCCCAAAATAATAACCTTGCTCTACTTTCTCCACCTCCAAAAATAAAATAAAATAAAAACTGCTGCAGCTGAATAAAGATGCCATGTCACGTCCTATTAGTGCTCCCTGCTAAGGAAAAAGGAAAGGGAAAAAAAATCTCCTCAAAACTGTTCTAGGAATCAATTTGTTTTAGTTTAGCTCTCGGAATAAGTACATTTTCTTCTGCAGCTTGGATAGTCTATCCATCACTGGTCCCTCCCTTTCAATATTCTTCTTCTACCCGTACTTCCTCCTTTATGTGTTCTTTTCAGGGAGGCTTGGCACAAGGGAAGCAGTTCAAATGCAGTCCTCAGTTCCCCTTTAAGGCACAAACGTCACATTCTTTCCTCTCTACCAAACTGGAAGAGAGTAGCTGTGGCTCTCTGAGCCTGTGAAAGTGAGCTCTGTTGGAAGTTGCTTACGATGGACTAAGAGTTTGTCGCTCTCTGTCTCTTGTGCCTTTACCCAGACCCTTTGACCACATAATACAGCTCAGTTCAAAGAGCAAATTAAGCTTTTGAATGAGCTGAGTAGATGACACTGAGCTCCTGTACACATCAGATAACTGAGGAACAATGTTAATTTATACTTCCAAGGACAACAGATACAATTGCATGGTACTCCAGGTTCAGAAATATTCTTAATGTCAGTAGGGAAGCAGACTAGAAAGAATGTTTCTCATTTCACTGTTTGCTGTCATAATTAACAAATGAAGATATAACCATGGGGGAGCTTTGGGAAATATAGCAGGAAAAATATCAAAGTGATTTTTTTTTTTAATTTATTTTGTTATTTAATTTATTTCTTTTCCCCTCCCACACACTATAAGTTGGTAATATGACACTGTTGCTTCTGGTAGGTGATTATGATTCTTCTGCTACCTTTAAGGGTGGACTTCAGTATTTTAGGACTGTTCTTATCACAGATTGTCACAAAAGACTTTGTAGAGCAGGCTGAGTGCTGTGGTCCACATGTACTTCAAAATACCTATTTCACTACTTTATTCCTGAAGAAGAGGAGGGACAAGTCACTGAAGAATCTTACAATCATCAAGATATAAGAATCTGATACCATATCAGCATTCAAGTGAGCAAATCCATGTTCTCAAAATAAGAAATGCAGTTGACCTTAATCTTTATACTGTGAGCTCTGCACTTAACTTCAGGAGAAACAGAGTATTCAGATTTGAAGTAATTAATTCAGTATCAGTCCTAAAGCAGGCACAGAGTTTTCCTGACTTAATTCCCTGTTGAATACAACAACTTAAAATGCAAACAGAAAATCTATAAATAAAAACTGGAGAAAGAGTTGCTTAAGGAGATGTGTATAAAATAGTGAAATGCCTTAATTATAGCTCAGCAATCTGAAATATATAAAACCTTATTTACAGTAATTCTTCTGGCAGTGTTTGCTTATTAACTACTCTAGTCACTTAATGGATAACAATGAATGATTATATACAGTACCAGTCAAGTAAAGCAATATAATATGAAATAAGTATTTTGTCAAATGGCCACTCATAGAATTTTGTTCTCACAAATGAGAAATTACACTTACCAGAGTCAGGTGCTCTGAGCTAGTTGCCAAAAGTCTGGATATATCAAAAAATAAGCTCTTGGGAAACATACTTGTGGTAAACAAATAAGCAGTAGTGAGATTTTTCCTGCAAGAGTATAATGTCTGTGCCACTTTACTGACTTCAGGCTTCTAATTTGGAAAAGCTGTACTGGGACAGAAGTCTCCATGTGGAACCTTCATACAGACACTTCATCTTCATTACAGAATAGTCAGTGATAAAGGGAATGCAGTTTACAGTATCAATGGCTTTTCTTCTTAAGTTATACATCCCTGTTATTTGTTGATCTTCCATATTACCACTGCGCATCTTACTATATTCTCTTTAAGGTGTATGCTGTCAAAAGTACGTCTTTAAATAAATTATTTTCTTTCTAACAAAAGAAGTTCTGTTGGCATAAAAATAAATACAGTGGCAGCAAGAAGATACTGTATTCTGGTGCTGCACAACAAACTACAGGAATAAATTGTTGCTAGATTATTTTTTTTAATATGTGCAATATTAATTACTTTCCTTGAAGGGGACACTGTTCATCTGCAACATTTCCTCCAACAAGCTTTTTCCAGAAGACGTTATCAAGTTTCCTCCCCAGTATGCATTCCATATAGGCACTCTATTTCAATTACTGTCATATGGTGTGAACATGGTATGTATGAATATGTAGGCCACTTGGGCAGTTTTCCAGTTAAAAACTCTTCATTTGTAAAGAGCAGGCAATCTTAAACACACACTTTACAATGATATTTTATCACAGCAACTAACAGATCTTATTAGCCTCTGATAGGAAGTGTCTATTGATAAATTCCTACAGTTACATCCTGTAGGAGAATTATCTTCTTGTTAAGGCATGGGACAAAGGAGCCATGAGGTCTAGGCTCTAATCAGCAGTTTCCTACAGTCTTCCTGTGTTGCTAGGATCAGTCAGTTGATGTCATGGGTGCTGATTCTTACCTTGCTAACATTGAGTAGCATTTATCCATTGACAGAATTAAAGACTGCTTTTCAAGGAAAACTGAATTTCTTAACATTTGTAAAGCGTTATGGTTAGTGTCTTTCCCATAGAGGCTACTATAAATACAAATGTAGTTGTACTTTAGCTAAAATGATTGTCCTATCCATCAAAATTACATTAGTTTCTAACAAAACTCAGAGCTACCATAAATTTTACCTGTGTTTTTTACTTTATGCACTCTTTTACCAGCAAAGCAAGCATTGTTTTGAATGTACTGCAGTGATGATAGAAGTCTTTATTATTTCAAATGCATACTTAAAGCTCATTCAGTTTTTCACTGACCTGGACTCCAGGCTTGTTTCTGGATGCCAAGGATCCCCAGGATCCCCAGTTGGTCATACCATGGAAGTTCCAAATGAGAAAAGAACTGGTGCATTTAACCTGGCACAGGCAAAGCGGTCCTGTTGACTACAGTGAGATTATTCTCAGAAATAAGGGCTGTGGGCCTGGAACCCTAGAGATCAGCTACCAGAATCATATTTTATGGAGACTTGTGGTTACTGATTCTGAAAGTGATGTTTTTCTAATATGAGAGAGATGGTGGTTACAAGGCTGTGCTTGTAACTTGCTTGCAAGAAGTATATAAATGAAGCCTTGTTCTGTTTGTGAATGCTCTACAGTTTTTCTAATGAGAACTTTCTTTTCATAATGTTTCTTTCTAAGTCTCAGGTTTTTAAGGCTAGGGAGACTATTAGATTGTCTAGTCTGACAAAACAAGATGTAAAATACTATTGGGCTTAATAAATTCTTTGTTTAAAGTTCATCTTCCAGAAACACACCTGATCTTGACTGAAACATCAAGAGTCAAAATCCACCATTTCTCTAGGCAGTTCCTCCAAGTGTTACCAATGCTCTGGTTAAAAGCAGATTAATACTTACCTATTAATTTGCTCAGTCTTAACTTTCAAATATTTATTATTGTTCCTTGATTCATGATTTACTTAACTGTCTTCCTCCCTTAGGCTAAATACAGAGGAAAGCTGGGATGAGAGTTTTCAAGGGAAGTTAGCTGGTTTCTGTGGCCACTGGAAAGAACAGTGTAGCTTTTCAGCATTTAGTGTATCTTCTGTAGTCTCTGTGTGGTCCACAATTTTGAGGAGAATTCATCCAGCTTGCTATTTTTTACTTGGTGAGTAAAGGAAACACTACTTCAGGCAAGTTCCCCTGCCAGAAGGACATATGCATACCTCAGCCCTGGGAGCCAGGGCAATTTCTTTTAGGAAATGGATGTGATAAAGACATACAGTAGTTAGAACAGTAATAATTATCCAACTCAGTTCAGAATTCTAAAGAACTAAATAAAATAAAACCAAAATAAACTAAAATACTTCAAGTGCATCTCAGGATCTTGAGCTATATTGTTCTTATCTGAAATTAGCCCAAAGTGAAAGCTAGCAAACTCAAGCACTGAAGCTGAGTAAAAGTCACCTTGCAGTCACTTTGGGCAAGGTTTTAAAAGAGTTTATTGAATTTGTGTTCACAAATTATCTTTCTTTTCTGAAAACCTCCCAGTTGTTGCAAACAAATGGCACTTTAAAGCCCTTGCTGAAGTTTTGAGTGTACAAACTTGTGTGTCCCTTTGAAATGTTTGACTAACAATCTTTGAAGGAAACTCAGGCACAGAAAAGTTGAAAATCTGACATTTGTACCTTTCAGATATGTAATGAAGAGTTAAATGAAGAATTTTTTTCATAGGAGATCTAGAAAGCATTGCTACCAATCACTAATGAATGCAGCTTTAATTCTAATTTCTATAGTTAACTTTTTATCTATGTTGCCACTGCCTTTAACAACCTATCTCACAGTAGGATGTATGTCAAATGTTTGTTTTAAGTGAATTCCTTTTTCTTCCTAATTCCTTGTGTCCTTTTTTTTAAAAAAATAAAAAAGCACCTGAACAGATCCAAAATGAATTCTTTCTGCCATGATCAAACACTTTGCATGCCTTATATAAGCATAAAATTTGAGGTAAAGAAAATGAAATTCATGTATTCTGAATGAGAGAATCTCAATTTATACCATTTTTTTCCCCCAGATTATGCAAAAATCAAAGAACAGGGCCATTCATGTGTATATTTTTAATGATGGGTCTCAGAATGACAAAGAAATTGAAGTGTTGGATCAGTCAACAGTTCAAACGTTTAAGCACAGTGGTTTGTAAATTCATCACTGGGGTGACTCCACTGAAAAACTAGTTTATATCAGAAACAAATTTATTGCAGTAACTGATTCGGTTTCCAGTACCACCTGTCTCTATCTCTCTGTGTTTTTTTTAATAACAGCTCTTAATCTCTACTGTTCACTAATAAAAATATTTTAATAAGAGATTATACTGTAATCCAAATGCCTATAGGTACTTGAATCAACTGCCTCTGCCTATGTAATTGCTAACACTTTGCTCAACCCTTTTTAAAATTGCTATTAAATCTCATTCTCATTTTCTGTATTAATAGAACAAGAATTCATTTTTAGTGTACCCTCAAAGCAGTAATGAGCATTGTTAACATGTAACAACAATGCCCAAGGGGAAAGTTTTCAAAGCCGGTCTAACCTTAAGCCTTTTCTATTGATGTACTACAGAGTCATCAAGCCAAGAGCTGTTAGAGCTAGTGCATTTGGAGAGTTCAGCTGAATATTTCTGCTTAATATATTGGAAGAATTATAAATGGTTTAGGTGGTGACCTACGGAGAAGGGGGGAATTTTTGTTTAATAGCTTAAGAACAGAGGGGCAACATTAAAAAAATAACTATACCTCCTGCTCATTTTAAAGTGTATCACATTGTTCTTTTGTTCTGATGATTTTGCTTCCATACAGATTTTCATAAGAGGTTAATGAGAAAACATTAACAAGTCATGCAATATTGCACATGGGCAGGGGAGCTGAAACATAGTTATTTAGTTATAAACAAACAATAGATGTTACTTTTTAATTGCTTTTTCAGAAGCCCAATTCTGCCTTCTTGAAAGAGATATTATCTATCTTATTAAATTCATAATATTATCCTTATTTTATTTATTATGTATAGCAAAAATAAGCTTGGCTAAAGCAGTAGTGCTTCACTGATGCCTTGGTCACAGTAAACCAGTCAATACCCTATAGATTGAAAATCCTGTGTGACTTGTAGTGCAGCAAAATTACCTCCTTGAGTGCAAGAATTTGAGATCGAGCCTTTAGGTTAGCTGAATGTAGCGGTAATGGCTTCAGGAGTCTCTGTTAGGGGTATAAATTAAGAAGCTCAAGAATAGTGTATTACAGCAGTGATACAGAATAACATAATTTTCATTGCACTTTTTGAGGTCTTGGTTTTATTACTGTAAAAAGTGTAAGGGTGCTTTTTAGGTGATGGCTGAATGTTTCAACAGACACAGAATCATGCACTGTTCTAAATCTGAAACTCTTGGGGAAGCAGGGGTAGAAATGTTCTTTTGTTGGAGTTCAGTTTGTCTATGAAATGAATTCATAAATTGTTGTCATTTAGCTGTCTTGATTCATTGCACTTGGTCACACCATTGCCCTTTCCTTGGGTATAAGCTAAAGGTCATCATGTCCTAAAACAACTAAATATGAACAGACAAGTTCAATAATGTCAAAGCTCAAAAATATTGACAGTCTAAGAAATGTGCTGCGTGTTGTATATTTCTGTCCATTTTTTTTAAATGGGGTGAGATGGGGAATACAGGAGCCATCTTCCTGGTTAAAAAGGATTCAGACCTGTGCAATTTCATAAGCTACAAGTTTTTCATTTTAGAGCTGAGCCTGATGTTTGTCAGTAGAATAGTGGGTTTGTGCTGCAGAAATTGACTTCTTAAGAGGGTACTCTAACAAGGGACCTCTTATAAAATTTTACTTAATGTTTGTTTTTAATTCTCAGAATGAGTTAGATAGAGGTGAGATGTTGAATCTGATAACAGGAGGACAGAAGTTTGTACAAAGCATGAATGAAGGCTTTATAGGTTTTCTTCCACCTCTCCTTCCAGATTACTCCATGCTATGCTGTGTGCTTCACTCTCTTGAGGTATATCTGTCCCTGAACTGAGAATAAGGCTTGCATTTGAAATTCCATATATTTAATTTATCACCTAAAAATATGGCCTTCTCCTGGGCTGTTGCTTAGGGAAATTAATTCCCCATGCTTATTTAGTCATTTTCTGCTTTGCACGCATCGTCAAAAAGTTTGTTAATGACAGTATGTAAGGAGGAACCACAGTTTCCAACTCATTTCTCAGTGACCACTGAACAGGTGTAAGAGTACAGATTCGTGGGCACCATGTTGTGCATGTATTTCATATAGTTTAGTTCTTGTGATTTACTCTTTGGGCCTCAACAGAAGATTGAGAGCTGTGTTTGAGGTAGAGGTTTCCCTCTCTTTTCAGAGTAAGGATTCTGTTTGGAAAGTCTTCCCCAGAGGCTCACAGAAATTTCCAGGGGGCTCAGTCCTCAACAGGCCGGTCCCTGTATGGTCTGTCAATAATCTCCAGTTTGTTCAGGACTGCTAAGTGTACAAACTGACTATTTTATTTTTACCTCTACTTGTGGACTAGACATACTCTCTAATATCTAATCTATAGATTAGCAGCAAGCTTGAACCTTTCCTGCTCAATAGCTGTTTGACTTTCTTTTGTCTTTTTCCCATAGATGCCTCAATTTGTTTTGTCATTTTGTTCAATAGGGAACAAAGGAAAAGGAAAAACTTGCCCTAGATCTGCTCTGTCTTCACCAGAGTCCAATTATGTTTGAGCTGTTTCCCAGTCATGTATCCTATTTCTTAAACAACTGTTGCCCTTCTGATATATTAATTCATACATAAAGTTCACTTGGTTTTCCTTGAACTGCCTGTTATAGTTCTCTAGTTGACACAGACCCTTGTTCTTTTCTCCCTGCTGGATTTAGTCTTCCTTTGAAAGAATGAATGGATATGAACTTCAACTGATAAATACATGCATTTGAATCTGTGACTGATTTGTGGATGGGTTGTTTTTGATGACTTTTATCTGTGGTTGATTTGCATCTATTTGGCTCAGACTCACTGGGGGTAACGCATAGAATAAATGAATAAACAAATTTGAGGTAGAGGCAAGGAGAGAATGGATGAATGAATGGATGATAGAGAAAGCGAGGGAGGCGAAACAGAAAGGGGTGGATAAATGGTGATTAAGAAGTACAGAAAAATAAGGAGCAAGCAGTGCTCAAAGTAGAGAAAAGAAATAAAAAGGATTCAAAACTGAAAAGAATAGGAAGTATGAGAATACTAGAAAGAGTAAAAAAGAAATTAGTAAGAACTTGGTGCCTGATTACACCTAGAAGAACAGAAATTAGTTAATTAAGTGAAAGGGTTAGGATTGTGCACCAGTGAAGGGTTTGCATAGGGAACCACAGGACAATGTCCAGGGTTGTCCAAGACTCAGAGCAGTAAATCTTGCCCATTTGATCAAGTTAAGCATTTGCTACAGGGCTTACGTACTCTGAACTCACATTAGCAGGTGTCTCTCTACCTTTTGCACAGCTCAGCATGGAATACTCCTGCAATGAATTTTCATTTTCCTTTCCTCTTTCAGATTTGCTTGTTTGGGTTAGCATTTCTTTGTGCCTTCCAATCTGAGCTTTGTTCATTCATCAACATATACAATTAACTGAAAAACAACAGCAAAACAACTAAGTACGACTAGCAACTTCTTAGACTAGTCATATTGAAAATTTCTTGTTTTTTCACATCCAATTCCATCCTCCTGCATGTTATCCCTTGTCACGTTGCATCTGAGAAGCTCTGTTAGCAGCTGCAGGCACAGAGCACCAGCATTCAGTGTTACACATTACACATGTACTGCACAGCACAAATAATACATAGCATGAGCCTTTGAAACTGATACTGTGACCAAGGAGGGAAAGCCTTTGTTACTACATTACCTGCTTTCTTGGGCATCTGACTTCTATTTGTCTTCACCTGAATTCCTCTCTCTTCACAAAGCAGCAACAATTGCTGCTTCTCCTGCCCACCATGTTTATTTTCTCCACTTTTTATTTGGAGGTCACGGGAGCTTCCAGGCACGGCCAGTTTGCCTGTTTTCTCTCTGCTTTTGAACCTCATCCTCTGTCCATAAACTCTTACTGTAGTGCTTAACTTTAAACAGATGACTGTGATTATAAGTATTCTCATGTTAATAATCAAATATGTGTTTAAAATGCCTTACTGGTTAAGTTTTGAGAAGAGAAAAACATTCCCACTGTATATCTGCTTTGCATCTATAACAGAAGGGGTTCTTAGTCTTAATTGGAGCTTCTAGTTGCTGATGGACAGTACGTTACCATTGATATGTATATATTTATATTGACTGTAGTGGTTCCCCAGAACCCAACTGAGAGTTGACTCTCACAGTAAGTGCTAAACAAAATTTTAACAATCCCTGTCCCGAACACCTTACAGCCTGTGCAAACAAGGCAAACATAGCAAGTAAGATAAAGAAATGTAAAATGGTAGCCCACAGACCATCATATCAAACCTCATGTGAATTTCACAGCGTATTATTGGTAGAGATGCTGTTATGTCTAAGTCGTCTCAGGAAAGGAAAGATTGCCCAGTGGCTCAGGCAAACCATGAAGATTAGCTTTTGTTCCTTGTTTTGAATCCCTGGACACACAGGGAAGCTGGGACATTTCTCATGGTGATGTTTGTCATTCATCCCCTGAGGAATGAGTCACAGAAGTTGAGATGACAGTTCTTGTCTTGAAATATACCAGTTTGCTAAATAAAAAATACCCATCAGGAGGAAAAAAGATCATCTGCAGTAGGAGAAGTTTTGGGAAAATTACTTATTTACTGATGATGTCTCTCTCCTCTCTCTCACCCCCCACACCCCATTTTTTGTTTGTTTGTTTTTACAGCAGTTGTATGCTGCCCAACTTGCTGCGATGCAAGTGTCTCCAGGAGGCAAGATCCCTGGCATACCCCAGGGTAACCTTGGTGCTGCTGTATCCCCTACCAGCATCCACACAGACAAGAGCACAAACAGCCCTCCACCCAAGAGCAAGGTACTGTACCAGGCCGTGCAGCACTTTATTTCTGATAATGTGGGTACTTGCATGTGTTTTGTTTTTTTTTTTTTCTGAAGGGTATCTGCATGCCTCTCAGTTGCAGGCAGCTTTGTTCTCACGATGGCTTCCAAAAAGAGGAGGATATTCATAGTGCCGTTTTTCCACTGGGAGGACCCCAGCACAGTAATACCAAATAACCATTCCTACACGAAGTCAGTAACAGACAACACCTCGGCTGAGATCATGTGGGCACCCTTGCAGTGTTCTAGCTATCACACTGCTGTTTCTTCCATCTTCAGTAAGGGGTAGCAGCCTGAGGTGACCAGTCCCTATTCCAGCACACATCTGTCGTTTCCTTCCAGAACACTAAACCGAAGTCAGGGTAGCAGTGTGTCAACAAGAGATAGAAGAAAGTGATGGGGCATCCCATCTGTTGCTAGATCCTGTCCGGGCGTTCAGTGGGAGTTTGTGGAGGAGCATGTCTCCAAAGCAATGTCTGTTGTGTCAGAGAACACAACAGACATTAAACAACCTTAAAAGGGCTGGCATCTGTCCATCAAGCGATGGCCTCTGATGAGTGATCTTCGTCATAGCTGGGCAGTTAGGTCTGTACTCACTTAAGAGGTCAAGTTTAGCAGCTTGTAAGTCACATCTGTATAATGCCGCCAATGTGTGAACTAGGTATACCTAGAAAAAAGACACAGAATATGTCCAGTGGAAGATGATGAGCTCAGCGTATGTCACATCTGAGCAAAAGTAACAGGTCAAAATTGAACGGCACGTCTTATGTGTTGCAGAACAACTAGGAACAATTTGGCTAAGAAACATAGGAAAAAAGCAGTCCCATTTAGGTGACAGCAAGAGCCTGATAAAAATGTGTTCTTTGTTTTTGTTACTGTCCTCTAGCATGCTGTCCATGTCCTTTATCATGTCAGAAAAGATTCCTTGAATTGACAGTAGCACCTTGTTTTTACCCTAACAGTAAAACAGCACAGATTAAAAATAACCAGACAAATAAATAATACCATTATCAGCTCAATGCGATACATGTTCAAAGAGTAAAATAGATGGTGAGGAACCAGTACCTGTTGTGTTAATGAATCAAGCTCTGGATCTACGTTTTCCTTCTTCTCTCCCCAGTGTAGACTTTCTGACTTCCTGAAGTTTATCCTTGTCATGGCCTCTTCTTTTATACACTGTAGAGCAAGGAATCACAAAGCCATGCAGTGCTCCATGATAGTTTTGGGGTTTTTTTCAAAAAAAATCATGTCTATGGTTAACAAGAGATTTTTGTGCATTTTACAAGGGGTGTTTTGTGTGTGGGTAGTGGCTTGCAAGATCCACTACACTTAAAATCCCAGTGTTGTTTTTGGATCTATTGTGCACAGGCAGAATGTCTGATGAGATCTAAGGGCACATTGTGTTTATTTCGTGGCAATTGTGGAATTAGAAGGTCTGCCATATCTACCGGTAACATCAAGCATAACAGTCTTACTGTCAAGATAGGCTCTGTTCTCCCTTGTGTTGTATTGTTTTTTCATATTTGTAGGTGTTCCATCGCCTTTAGCTTGCAGTTTTGTAGGACACAAACAAAACTTATTTGCAAATTGGAAAAAAAAAAAAAAAAAAAAAAAAAGTGGGCCAAAAGCAAGGGAAGGGGACTCCAAAAGGCTGTAAAATTGTGCAGCATGAGCCCTGTGATGCATGCTGTTTTCAATCTGCTGCGTGCCAGTTGGAGGCTCAGAGAGAGAGCGAGAGAAAGAGAAGGGATAATGCTGAGAAATGATAGAGTGGCTGTGACCTCCAAGCTCAGCCTGGAAATCCAAGACATTGATTTCACTTAGCATTCCTGCTGAGAAATCCGGCGGAGTTCAGTTGTAATAAAAGAACAAGATTCTGTTCTAATGGTAATGGCGTATGACAGACATATCACTTTGTCTGTCCTCAGCACCAGAGAGAGGAGAATTGGAGAAAGGTCACCTGACCTGCCTGTGGTGTTGTGCGAATGCTATACTGAGCTTTGAACTCCAGCCTGGAAGCACAATTATTTATAATACTAAATGATAAAGAAACCTTTATAGAGCCTACAGTAATTAGAATAAAGCTTATACAATAGTGCAGTGGCCTGGCTCAGAAAACACGCTGGCAAATCCATCACAGTGGCAGAAACTGAAGCTTATGTGTTGAAACTAAACACCTTCGTTGTGTCTGTGCAGACCTTCCTTTGCTTTTTCAAAGCTTGTTTGTGTTCAAGAGCTCCAAAAGTTTATTGTGTTTGCTGATTATTTTTTTAAATTTATTTATTTTTTTTTAGCTGTTGGCAGGGAGTATCTGTCTGAGTTTCACAGCCATTTTTTAATATTTTTTTTTAAATCTCCAGCAGCAGCTTGGTTCTTGAAGTTAGTTCATGGTGGTCTTTTTCACTGTCACAGTACGTCAAACCTCCACAGATGAACAGTTAATGCCTTAGACAAGCTTTCAATAGATGCTGTTTGCTGAATCTCTATTTTCAGCCCACAGTTTACACTGGCGCAGCTTTGGTAATACGCTCAAGTGTTTGGAGACAAGGAGACAGCCTTACCTGAGAGTGTGTCAAGCTACTGGCAAACATCTAGGTCACTTCTGAAAAGCTGTGTTTTTTTCCCTGTTGTATAGCGTTAAAGTTAGTGTGCTGCTCTTTGCAAGGATTCTTCAAAGTCGGCCTCAGCAGCAGATGGAACAACTGTTGGCTCTAGAAATGCTGAGAAGCATCAGGGGGAGTTTGCCAAGGATCATCCTTTAAATCTAGTAAGACTTGAACACATCCCTGAAACTCCTCTAAGACCTTGGCAACTCCAGTTTTGGCAAACCTTTTATCAGTGGCCCTCACCAGTGTTTGAACATTGTACTGGGCAGACTACCCTGGCATATTCTGTTGTCTCACTCGCCTTTCAACAGATGTGACCTGGAATAGTCAAATTCACTTCCTAGGTTTCTGTACTGTAACTTTTAGGAAGACATGAAGTAGAGATGCCATTATGCTGTGCTGCACACATTCTGTCAAGTTTTGGTTAGGAAACTGAGCTGGTGTCGTACATTCTTCCAAGAAGAAATCTGTGCCAGAAAAATTGATTTAAGAAACAGAGCTAGTGGAGCCTGTCCAAAAGAAAATGCGTGTGTCTTGCGGAAATGGATTTTAACACAGCTTCTTCTTGAGCAGTTTTAAAAACAGCCGGTATGCTAATCATACCATTCAAATTTACCAAGGCCTCCTCCACAATCCATTTGAAAGGCAACTATCTTTGAAGTTTGCCAAATTGTGCTGGATTTCCAAAGTCTGTCTTAAGCACATTTTGCCTTTGATCGTGTAAATGCTTGCATGCTGCTCTGTTGGGTGTTCAAGGTGGTTACATGCTCCCAAGTAAGTAGGAGAGAGCAGGCGCAGGTGCAGATAAGAGCTAGGCAGAATAACCTACCGGTCCATCTTGTGATTGACATCAAGCCTCTTGCTTGCACAGGGCCATGCAGGATATAAAAAAAAGTAATGTTATAGAGAGTATGTTAATCTGAACAGTGACCTTTACCATGCTACGGGGTTCTTACCTGATAGCTGTGATCTCTACTGACTTCAGATGAAGTGCATTATACTCTTGAGTAAGGACAGCAACATCACCCTCACTTGTAAACAGCCAGGATCCTGTTCATTCCTGCCTTTGTTCCTTGCTTTTTATGTTTCTTGTATAAATATAGTGTCTAGTGCCTGCATGATGCAATATCCTAGCCCTTCCCATGTAACCTTTCAAGTACAGTAATTCTGGAGCGAATTTTCAATGTAGCTTGTAAACGTAGGTAAATGATTCCCCGTATTTAGTGGAGCACAGTGCATTGTCTGTAGCATCTGCTGAAAAACAGGAGCAATTCAGTGTGAAATGTGACAGGAGAGAATTCCTGGGCACTTCTCTTTTAACCTGGTTATGACCTCAGCCCTAACCCTACTCACAGTTGTGCCTCCATCAATGGCAACAGCACACAGATTGTCCAAATCAATTTTTTTGTTCTTTTCAAATACTTCTGGCAGTGATGTTACTATTTGCTCAGCAGTAGCACCTGGGAGTTGTGACAAGGAAAGGAAATGTGTTTCAGACAAGCCAGAAACAGCACTAAGCAGTTGGATATACACAATCAGATTCTCCTCTACTGCAATATCCAGAAAAACATCAATGTGAATGCTTAACTGAAGATGGTACTTTATTTTCACGTTATCTGATCCTCTGATCACCAAAGTAAACACTGGATTGAAAATTTTTCATGTCATCTGTAGTCCGCAGTAGAATCGCCTTTGAAAGACTTAGAGCTTGCCTCTCTACCACAGCACAGATTGACCTTAAAATGGCCAGAGACTCCCCAGGGGAACTTCTTCCATTTTTGAGAAATATCTACTGATGATGCTACAGTTGCTGCCACATGCACCAGCTGTATCTTGCATTCTATTTATAGTATACGAAGGATAGAAAGGGACCAACAGTGTGCTCACCCAGGCAAGGTAAGCCTAGATATGAAACTACAACCAAGTCATTGTTGACTTTCTTACCAAGTACATCTGATACCAGGGACAAAATAAAGATGAAGAGTCTTTGGAAATGAGCATTTTAATTCAGACACACCACAGGCTATGTCACTAGGAAAAATAAGTAAACTCTTCACTATGAGGAACTGGCTGATGATTTTCCCATCCCAGTCAAAACTGATGATGGGACTATATTTCCCACTTTCAGTAGGGAAGATTTCTTGACTCAGGGTAAAAATAGGATGAAAAAAAAAGGAAAACATCTGAAAGGAAAGAAAAAGGAGAAGGCCCTAAAATGGCCTAGTTATAAGAACACTCATCTAGATGATATTTCTGATTCTACTTAGGACAAATTGTTGACTTGAACTTCGTTTTAGGTGACTACCCTAAGCAGTTATGTTAACTTGGGTATATTTGACTCCCTTTCCCTCATTTCTCTATTTTGTATGATAACACAGCATGTGAAAATTTTTCTTGGGGAGATCTTGGGGAAAATGTTAAGCTTCACTATGTACATAGCTGCCATCAGCTTGCTTGCCATATCAAGCTATGACTATTGCTGAAGCCTAGCTGCTAAGTAGGCATACAGAGTCCTTGTACCCTCAGAGCTGCCATTTCGGAACACATTAAAGGAAAGTATTTAATTTCAGCTCCACAGATGATAGATGTGTTGCTATTCAAATGCAGAAGGATATTGGTGTTTCCTCTTCATAACTCTTTATTTAGTAATATCAAATATTTTTGGAAATGTGAGCTAATTGGTCTGCACAGCACTGTGAAGTACATCAGCTATAAAAAGGGCAGCTGTGTGATAAAGAAAACTGATTCTGACTGTGTACAGGTGATCAAAGGGCATGATTGCTTTTGTTAGGTGGGGCCAAATTCTTCTCCCTGAAGAGTAGAGAAGAGAAGCCTGTCTGAAACTAACCCATTGCACATGTTAGGCCTCATATACTAATGGCAATTACTGTCCTCTTTATTGTTTGAAGAGCTCAGCAGCTGCTGAATGCCTATCCAAGCAGCAGGAAATTAAGGCATCCTTATTTTCATTAAAGAGAGTACTGAGGTATTTTAGAGTGAAGAACAAGAGTTCTCATTAAAGTGATGTATCCCTGCTAGAATGTTGAGGCTATGTTTACAGAAGGTTTATCTCCAAGATTTGCAAGGCTCTCTTATTTTTCAGAATTTCTCGGCTGGACACAATTCTTTATGTGCCACTGATGAAAAAAATCCTTGTAAACTAATATATTAAGCTTTTCAGCACCAGAATAACAGCCTAGAATATTATAAATCAGTAAATCAAAACCAGTTTTCAGTGCTTGCATATCCCAATCACCTTGTCAGTGCATCAAACAGGTTAGAAATAGCTGTATGATAATTAAGGAGAAGTTTATAGTATTGATGCAGTGATGTACAAGGAACTGTAAACTGAGACCTCATTTGCCTTATCTGTGCTGTGCTACTTGGTGCTATGCCACTTTTTTAGTATCCCTGTCCATTCTTAATGGAGACCTTGTAGCTAATTACCTCTTCACCTGGGAGCCTTTTTCCTTTGCTGCCCGTGCTTTTAATCCCAAACAGCAAAATGTAGATTTGGTGACAGAATCTGTGAAACTACTTTCCTCTCCTTGCTCTTCTTCTTACACATGACATTTAGGCTTGTAAGCAATAACTTTTTAAAACATTTGCTGGAGCACAATGAAGTGATGTGGATTAATGGAACTTCTTAAGGTGTTTTTTCTAAAACAGCGAATGTGTTCTGAACAACAAAAACAATGTTAATAGCAGTATCTAAAAAGCAGCAGCAGTAGGGACTTGCACATCATTCTGCCTGCCTCCCACCCCTCCCTGCTTTCCTAAAAATAAATTAGATACATAGAGGGGCTCCTAGGATGCTTTTTCAGATGAACTCTCCACAGCTCTGTTTCCTGATACCATGTCTCTCTGGCAGGAACCTGTCTCTCAAGCAGAGTTGCCAGCCAGTCAGCCCCTGTCAGGCTCAGCCAGCACCTTTTATAATGAAAACTCAAAAGAAAACATAACAAAAAGAAAAAGGAGGAGAAAAACCCTCTGAAATCTGTGATCACAAAACAAAAGCGAGATACATGAATTAAGCAAGACTGCTGCATTTCTGAAAGAAAGGTCTTCAGAAATCAGACAGGGACCAACAGAGATGTAAAGCAGAGTGGTAATGACAAACATGCACTCTGTGCTTCTTACTAGTTCACTACTGTTCCATGCTTCTAGTGCCTTCCTCACCTGTTATGAATAAATAAAACGCCCACTTTTACCTAAGTGGCAGAATTGGTGGGGTGGGCAGCAAGTTTTCATTCTTTTTGGTTAAATGATCCACAGCATTGGCTTCATACTGAAGACCAAGATATTACACTAGGCACTATTACTTTCAGGAGGCAGCTACTAAAGCCAGCTTG
Source organism: Tyto alba (assembly GCF_018691265.1). Classification (NCBI taxonomy): domain Eukaryota; kingdom Metazoa; phylum Chordata; class Aves; order Strigiformes; family Tytonidae; genus Tyto; species Tyto alba. The sequence goes on along the minus strand of NW_024881295.1, from coordinate 11,196,307 downwards.
TTGCAGAATTCCCTCAGTGTTCAAGAGTGCTGGGACCTGACATTTTGTTTCTGCTTTGCGTCTTACTTAGAAATACCTAAGCATCGACTCCTGCAGAAGCTTTTCGATAGAACTGCCCATCTAGTGCCCCTTGGAACAAAGAGCTGGAGTGAGAAAGAGCAGCATTTTGCAAGAAGAGACTGGAAGAGTCCCAAACAAAAAAACAGTGTCACAAAGTCAAGGTTCTTTAATGCCACTAAGATAGCTGTTGAGCTCATGTTGCCAGTTGGCCACGCGGTCCTAATAGCAGGAAAAGGGCCTCAGGAGAGCGTGGAACCTGGAGCTACTTAATGAAACAGAAAAAAATCAGGTTTTTCTGGTTGCAGTGTTTTTTGTTCATCCTCCTCGTATTTGGGTGGGCTTGTTCTGTGGGGAGAGCTGGAAAATACTTAGGAGTGGATCTTTCTGCTGAGAAAGGGGAACTAACCATGAGGGAACATATGTGAAGTTCAGCTTGGGACACAGCGTTCTTCACTGGGGGCTGCTGAGTATCTCGGCACTGCAAAGATGGGGGACCAATATTAGCTCTAAGTTAAATATAGATAACAAACCAGCCAGTTATGACAATATCAGATTAATTTCTAGTTTCCTTCATAATATGAAATTCTTATAAAGTAAAGGTCATCCTTTCTTCCACAGACTTATTTTTTAGACTCTGAGTTGTTAGACTCTCTAAATCAAGGAATGTGTTTATTCCAGGAGCTCAGGCTTGTGCAAAATAATAGTATTGTGGCAATGTACCTATTTTATGGATTAGGAGACAGTTTGAAATGGAGCAGAGGACTCTTATTCTACCAGATCCTTCTAGAGCGGAGCCAGGTATTTCACTTCAGGAATTAAATCTTCCCTTTTGCAGTTTCATCTTAAGTGTTTGGGTATTTTGTGGCATGTGTTAACAATCTAAAGTGCATAGGCGTCATTGGCAGGACTGTCTACTGGACATGCAGCCATCTTTTACCAAATGTAGAACTTCTTTTCAACACAGAAAGTAAATTTCTGAGGTGACTGAATCAAATTCTAATGTGATAAGTCTGGCAGCTTCCAGAAACTGCTTGCTTTGTCTGCAGAAGTGTGGTTTGCTTCCACTTTACATGTAGCTCCTCTTGACACATTCAAGCAGAATGCAATTCAAACTAAGGATCAAATAAATATATTTTGCTATGAGTATTCCTGTACCACAACTGGATGATTATCATTTAACGAGGGAGCTCTACACATTTTTTAATCTGAAACATTTTAATCTGTAATCCCTGATAGCTGTGGATAGCTGAAGAGAAACAACATCTAGCAGTGGAATGGAGAAGAAATCTATTTTATTTTCAAATTCAAAGAGACAATTTCTTACAGGTTAGTATTAATTACAGGGTTATACAGAATGCTTGGCAAATATTTCACTGAAGCGTCTCAGAACTACACATTTGTTGTACAGAATGCAGTTTGAAGTGTTTAGTGTAAAATGAACTGGTGCAGAAGAGGGTTTCAGAGAGATTATGTGGAAATTGTCACTTTAGAGTACACACATATTTCAAAGCAGTGTGGCTACATCTTGTGATTTTATAATGGATAGCTTTCTTAAAGCCCCAGCTCCTGGAGTCATGTGAACATGGGAGAATCTCATTTAAACAAAGCTTCAGGCTCTTATGGATGAAACTTACAGGTTGATATGAATGTATCTCAAAGGCTTAGAAAGCAGCTAACAAAATGAATGTATGACTTACTGTTTTAATCAAGTGGGATTAATTTTCATTCTCAAATCATAGAAGACTTCATGTTGGCAATTCTGCTACAGCATAAATATTTCTCAGCAGAATAAGACTTTTTACTGTAGTACCTCCCAGTAAAAGTGCTTCAGTAGTATCCAGAGAGAACATTCAAGAGCATCCAGAGAGCATCAGAGGCAGGCAAGCTGACACGACAAACCATTTTGGGTTTTGATGCAGTTTGACAGGATTTGATACATGAAACCAGTTTAAAATTTTGATCTTGATCATGTGCCTTTATCTACTAATGCTGCCAGGATATGAATTTGAATGTGTACTTTTAGTACTAATGAATTAGTTGAATTTCTGTTTGTCTCATCTCAGTTGCTACATGTTTCCCTGCTGCTGTTAAAGGAAAAATGAGTTAATGCTATGACTAGTATCTCTGGGGAAAAAAAACTGTTAAGAAAGAAGTGTTTGATAAAAGATTGCTCCGTGTCTTTACACACGGAGTGCATGGACGGGAAGACCTTGTGTCTAATGGAGACACTAAATAAAAGGCTTTTCAATTTCTGATCATGATGTTACAGAAAGAATATAACTTTGAGTATTTCATAAGTTATTAGTGTTTATTAAACGTTTTTGAGTGGATGTGCCAACACCTGCTCATAGATTTAAAGTAAGGGGCCATTTTAAAGAGCTATGTGTGTATGGGGTGTAGCACATGGGTTTGTAGAGGCTTTCAGCTCACATGCTAGGCAGTGACATGTCACATCATGAGTCAGCCACATCGTGTTACATGATTTCAAGCTAACAAAACACAACAGGAGCTACATAGTGACAAATACAACCCAACATGACATATCCATGGGAAAATTGGCATAAAAATCTTCTTAAAGTTGAGTTTCAGGGGTACATTTATTTGTCTCCAAAGAAAACTATGAAGCAGTATACCAGAAAAGGGAGCAATGTAGTGACAGAATTACTAAATTCATTGTACAATTAGGGAGAAAACACACACACACACACACACACACATATATAAATAAATGTAACAATTCTGGAGCGTGTTTTTGTTGTGTTGGGTTCTTGTGAATTTCTTTCCAAAGGTACGTCTCTCTGGGCTGCAGTCATTCCAGGTCAGTGATTATTTTTATCTTTAGCCATGTTAAGAGCCGTATAGACTTCAGGTTGCAGCTGTAAGTTAATGTATTTTGAATTTAGCCTCAGTAAATCTTAAGTCCTTCTAGTCTAAACTGTTGGGGTTTTTTTGCTTTGCTTGCAAATCAGAATGACCCCCTTTTGTAACTGTTTCCAATATTCTTAGTCTTCTCTGAAATTACCTTCTTATCCTTTCTGGGTATTCCTGTCCTAGTTTCACTGAATGTCCACTGAAAATAGTCTGCAATTAAAACTCTGGGATGAATTCATTCATCTCTGTTTGCTTATCATTTATCATAAATGTATGGATAGCCTGTACTTTCAATGTTCTCTATAAAATGCACAGACCTAATTTGGGGTCAGGGAAATTCAACACATACATTTGGCTGAGAAATGTATCTCAAGTAGCATTTTGTTCATGGTATCAGAACTTAAAATGTCATGTGACTCTTTGCCCACTAGATTGCACGTCAGGATTTGCAGTTCTTAATTTCACAGCCTTGAAAATACCAATTTCTCTATACAAAGTGAGTCCTCTCAGTGAACTGCAGCTTGGAGGCAGAATGATGTGGTGGTATAATACCTGGGAGATTCACTACTGTGCCAAACAACTAAAGTTTATTGGGGCTAGTGGGTGAAGAAGACAACAGCCACAATCATTTTGGCTAGCCTAAGCAAGAAAATAGCACAGATATTCAGAGGCCTGCAGAGCAGAACAAACTGAATAGATACTTTCTCTTCTGCCTTCATTTTAGAATGAGCGAGATGCTCCAAGAGTGCCAGAAGTGGTGAAGGCTAGTTTCATTTGTGAAGTCTCACAATATTTGGACTCTCTCTGGAAGTGTAGCATACCTCTCTCCAGGGGATCCCCTGGTGTATCTGTTAAAGTGTGGGTTAGCACTGGAGCCTTCCCCTGAGGGGAGAGGTTAAAGCGTTCCCCCTCCCCTACTTCATTGTCCCTCTACACAAATGATGTGGGACCTTTGAGGACTTCATCAAACCTGATGGAGATTGGCCAGTGCGCTCAAAAGAGATGTCTGTAGAGGTGAAGGTTGCCAAACATGCGTACAGACCTCATGTCCACACGGACACACGTGCACACACAGAGACTAATTTTGAGGCTAAGAATAGTCAGACGTTTGGACAGCTCTCAGGGTTTTACCAGCATGACATCTTCAATTTCAAATGGATGCAGTATGTCTTGCTACTGCCTTTCCTGCCTTGCTGTTCTTCACCTCCGAATGATTACAGTTCAGTGCTGGGTGGAAGGATTCCCATGATAGTATCATTTGGGACTCACTTTGTAAATTGCTCTGGGCTCAGAGCAAAATAATGCTATATAAATACACGTTAGTACTGGTGAAGCGATAAAATTATCTTATGCTTACCAAGTATCCTGGTGTCTTCTCTTGATCGTAATTAACTGGCAACATACGTGTTGAGTCAGTGATCTAGGATTTGTGCCCAGAATAAGTCACAAAAACATAGCAACTTTAGTATGGGAGAAAAGGAGGAAGGGGGGCATTTTATTTCTCTCTTTTTTAGTTCTGGATAAGATATAAAAACTGCCCAGAGCTGGCCCTGTTCAGAAATAGCAAATCAGCCTCTTGGAATTTTCTTTAAGATGTCAACTTCCCTCTCATATACTTCTGTGAAGACAAAGAATGTCTTAACGTCTGTATTGAAGTCATCATTAAAATAAAAGGAGATCTGTAGACATCAGCTATAAATCATCAAGAAATAGCTTGTGGGTAACCTTTGACACAATTGAACCTACTTGAAATGAGCCAGAGCTGGATTCATTGCCTTTAGTGAAGCCAGTAGGTAGACTAAAGGTCTCCACTCTCTCTCCCCCTCTCTTTCCATCTCTTACAGTGTTAGCTTCTGGGAGGTGAATGTCTTCTGGCTGAGTGATGGAAATGCATTTGGATGTGTTCTTAAATAGACATTTGTTTTATGTCTGAAAAGAATAGGCCAATCTTAACAGTGTGATGCTGGGGCTATTTGAAAGGTATTTTTTAAGGCAGTTGTCTTCTTTCAGCTTTACAAAAACTATTTTAACCAATTGTTTAGGCTTGGAGAACAGCATGAAATATCTATTGTGTATGGATGCTTGCATGTTCTACAGAATTAACAGGAAAATGGTAGATAAAAATCTGCCTAATTTTGCATAATATATTTTTGGCATCCTTGTGATCTGACTTCAAATTCATGCTGAGTTTCTACAGTACAACAGAAATACTAGTTTGCAGTTGTTAATTTTAATTTCTAAGATGCTAAGCTTTAAAAGGATCTGAAAGTGTTCAGCATCTCATGGGGACAAACTATGAGTCTTACTAATGAATCCAGTAATTAGTGGTTCATTGTGCCTGCCAGCAATTTGGCCCTGATATTGGTCCTGATGGTGATTTCATTTTTGCTGGTGTGAATCAGGAATAGGATCTGAAGTCTATTCACCAAGGGCGGCTGAATACTTCTTCAACACTGTTCTGCTTGTAATCTACATTCAGTACTGACAGCAGCAAATAAAAAAAAAGAAACTACAATGTATTTCGATTTTAATTATGATTATTATGGTTGATTAATATGTTCATTAGGATAATTATATAATATCAATAGTACTTATTAAAGGGTTGTAAATGGAGGTGTCCCCACACAGTAAGATAAACATATATATGATGTATGCCCAGTTTGCATAGAATAAACCCTTTTCATAGATGAAAGCATATATTTTCTCCAGTTTTATAAGTAGAGAATTGAGAGAAAAGAGGTGGCCCTTTACTTTCTGTAGCCATTTGCACTTGTGCAAAACACTAAAATTTATATTTGGTAATATTTTATCATAACTTCACAGAGATGTCAGTGACCGTGTGCAGAAGATTAGATAATGAGTGACTCATTGAAGTTCACAGAGAAAGTTTGTTGGAAAGTGAGAAACTGAACCCAAGTCTCTGTCATGATGCAAGGAATCGGCAATAAAAAAAGGCATGACTGTGGCATAGGAAAAGGAATGACCCTTCACAACAGGTGTACTCTCAAGTAGTTAACCCCACATATGTGATTATGGATGGGGTATAAATATTACACAAATTATTCTTCTGTGAGTGCAGTACTCAATGATGGAGCATGTGTTTGCTTTGAATATTCCCTACAGTACGTTAAACTCCCTCCAGTTTCTGAAACTGCTGATTAAATTTCATCTTCTATAAGGAGGTGAAATGAAAAAATACCCAGCAAGAAAGAGTTGTAAAATCATTTTGATTTTAGTGATCTGGGATGTGGTTAATAGCACGCAAGCATTAAAGACAGATGAGTTTTGTGTTGATAGTTTCCCTCTGCAAAGCTATTAGTTGGAAAAACAAATTGTCAAGCAGGTCATATCTACAGTTACAAAACATATTTTGACATTTTTCTTACAGTTGTATGTATCTATAAATAAAAACAGTGGATGTTATCTTTGCACTACTTATTTGTAGTGCTGCATACGTTGCTGCCTCTCCTAGTGAAAAATATACCTAGACTACATAGAGATATCTAAAGTCAGAGAAAGCACAGGTGGTTTTTGAAAAGGAATTTCTTAGCCCACTGCCGGTTGTCCAAGCTGTTTGAAATCTCTTTTCTTTCAAGCTCTTTTGACTTGTTTCTTCTAAAGTTTTCAACAGCTGGGTTTTTTTTGGTTTTGTTTTGTCTTTTTTTTCCCCCTGAATCTTAGAATCTGTGCAGCATCTTTGCTTCTCCTGCCTGACCACAGCAGGAGGAGGGGTCTGTCGCTAATTTGTTTTGATACGGTACTCTTTGGTCTGTATTCTTTTTGAAATTAATTCCTTTTGCAGGTGTGAGGTTAGAGGTGGTGGTGTGCTCCCAGCGAAGGTGTCATCCACCACAGAGAGGAGGTGGGAGGCTTTGATCAGTGTGGCTTCTGTTTTCTTGTTGTTCATTTAAAATGTACCAGTTTGTAATGCTGTTTGGCTTTGCAGGTCCTTGTTTTATTTCCTTCCAAGTCATTCCCCGTCCTTTCAGGTTTTGTTGTTTTCATTGCTGTTCATTCTGCTTAACATTTACTAGGGATTATTCATTGGAAGGTAGTGACACCAAGTTCAATTTCGGCAGCAAACAAAATCCAGACTAATGTCTGTTTCCATTTTTTAAACAGCCTTGCTATGGGTGGGAGAGTGCATTATTAAGGACACAACACCACGTGTTTAGGCTTCTGGGTTTTATTGGGGCAGAATTAGCTAGCAAGGATTACAAAAAACCCAACAATGTAGCCAAGAAAGACCCAAGCTACAAGGCATCATGCTTCAGGGCATGGGCCACTACATTTCTACCCAGCATAAGTTTAGGAACACGTGCCAAAGACCAAACTGTCTGACAGCTATCTACTTTTTCTTGCAACTTCTTTTGAAACAGCTGGACATTTTAGGAGGTTCAGTACAGTATCAAAAAACCCCAAAAGATTGGTCTGAGTAAGAGTAGCAGTTGCTCAGCTCTTCCTTATGAGTCAGCTGTTTACTCACTGTGTGAGATTAGGCAAAACATTTAGCCACTTTGTGCCTTATTCTTCCCATTTTTAAAATAAGGCAAAAGCTGTCAGAGTAATTATGAGCTTTAATTAATTGATATTCCTATGGTACACTGGAGAAGTGACTTTTTTCCCTCTTGCACTTTGGTACTTGCCATGTATTTCAGTTTGGAAATACATGTGTTTCAGTTTGGAAGAAGCATTCTTTCTAGGAAGAATCCGTTCTCTTCCTGTTCCCCGCAATTCTGTGATCCTCTCTAATGACTTTTACCTTATATAAAGTAATTTGCATGGTTAAAAGCATGAAAATTCAGTCACTGTTTTCCCCTGATGATTTGCAGTGTCTGCGTCAATCCCTGCTGACCTGTGCCTAAATCACTCTTCCTGCTTAGTAGCTGACTTGTGCTTTCTTAGAAAAGTGCTTCATTAATAGCATTATACCAAATAAACAAGTACAGCAGTGATGTGAGAAATGCGGCGGAATGGCAGTTATTAGAAGCAAAAAGCTAACAACAGGACCCAAGTTTGACATGAAGTATGGACTAGCAGAATCACAAGTGGCTAGTCTGTCTGCACTGGCTCATGTTTTATCTTTACTCAACGTGGACCCTTCTCATTTCAGACCAAACCTGGCAGGATTTACTCAGAACAGCTTCACTGAAGTTTTTCTGTAAATGAGGCTACTGAGTTAAATTTTCGCTCACTCAGAGATGCAGAATGAGAAGGAGCTTTTTCATTATGAGGTGCAAGCCAATGCTAAAAGCTCTTTGTTCCTGCAATTTTGTTTCACGCTGTACTGAAAATCCACACACTGGGTCCTAAGCAGTGTGGTGAACAGCTCACACCTCTGCTTGTTTCATCCTAACAGAAGAGCAAATACCCAAACAGCAGAATAATGGTGATAGGAGTAAGTCGGTTACTTTTGTATGGATGAAAGTCGATAAAGTTTGGATATGGATTGGGATAAGCATTCATGAGTCATCAGATTTTCCCTAGAGGTTGGTGTGTCTGAAAACTCACAATCAAGCAAAAATAGCCTAGAAATCTCATACCTGCCATTTTCCTCAAACATATTGTGCTGTTTGTCTGTGGAGATTGCCAGGAGGCTTCACAAGGATGGTGGGCATTTTGGTAGTACAAAGCCAGCCAGAAGCTGTAAGTGTGGTTTGGAGGATGCTTCTCTGAAGATTTGAGAAACTAAACTAAAGAATTTTAGGTAAACACATACTTGTCGGTTCATTTTGCTAATGAACTGGTCTATCCTGTTGGCCAGCCTGCCTGCCTTGTGCTCCACGAGACCCCAGAGGGCTAGGTCCCAGTGCAGCACTTGTCTTTCCTGAAGACTTTTAAAAGTTGCTTTTAGGGTTCTGTGTGCAGAGGTCTGACCAGTTAATACATGAAATTAAGGCCTTTTCCTCAGGTCATCGTGGGATGTAGACTTTAAAGAAGAGTTACATAGCTCTCTCCACAGACCCCACTTTAGGCTGCCCTGAAGCTGATGCAGCCCACACTCTTCCACGTCTGGAGCTAGCTGGAGGACTAAAATGATCCTTGACTTATTTGGCATTTGGTCCTCTGTTATTTCAGCATGTGTATTCTGTGGCTTGTAGAATAGAGCGATGCTACAGAGTAAGTGCTGTGCATTGGATAAAAATGTGGGGAGGAGGGGAAGGCATACAGCTCATAGGGCCTTCCATGTTTACAGACAGGTCATTTTCCATGCTTCTCTTGTTCTTCCTATTCTGTTTTTGAATCTTGTGTACAACTTTGGGAAGGAATAGTGCTAAATACAAAGGGAAAACCACCCAGCAGCCCTCTTATTTTAACTGTGACAACATGTGGACTAGACAAAATCAAAGCTTGGGGTTTCCAGGGCAGCAAATTAGTCTTTGTAACTGCAGACTTCTCTCCTGGCAGCTAGGCTTCCTGTAAAGAAAAATTAAAGGGGAAGATGTCAGGGATCTTTCTGAGAGGACAAATTCCCCAGAGAATATCCTCACTGACAGCCCCTATTGCTGTAAAAAAAGACTGGGGAAAAGTCCTGCCTGTCCCTCATACTACAAAACAGATTAAGTTGGTGTGTTTCTGCACCACTTTTCCCCATAAACAGGAATGGAAACACTGCAGGAACACTCCCACTGTATAAATCAGCATTTGGGAGTATTTTATTCCTTGAGTAGTTCCCTAAAAGAAATAGACAAGAGAACAAAAAGAATATTTGTCACAAATATAAGACAGCTCAGTTCCCACCTTTGTTTTGAGTCCCATGAGTAAGAGTCTTTGGGCAATATCAGTAAAGTCTGGAAGTACTAACTTTGTTTGGCTAACATGCTCTGAGTCCAGAAAGTGCCTTCTGAGAGCAATGCATTCAGGAAAAGATACTCAGCAAAGCAACACCATAAAAAAATATGCTCTGGGTATAGATAGAAATCCAGGCTGAGATGTTTTTGCAGAAGGAAAAGCCTGTGCAGTTTTCAGGATAGAAAGAAAGAAGACAGTTCTTTCTAATATTTGCCCTCTGCCTTTGGTGCCCTTTCTTTACCTAACTAAAGTCTAGTTGTACCTCCTGCTTTTTGTGCTGAAACTCGTGGGCAAGAGTAGGATAAACTAACTTCTCTGAACCTGAAGAATAAGTCTCTTGTGTTTATTATCACATCATAACCAAGATGCCTGTTTTTATGTCTCCATCTCTTTTTCTATGTAGCTACAGAAATTTCCACCTTTGCAGGAAGGGACACATTATTCTTAATCAAAACTTGAGAATGTGGCAGGAGGAGGTACAGCTGCAGATGAGCATTATCTAATTCACCCATCCTGTCATGTGAACATCCCTGCTTAATTTAATACAATTATTTCATCAGTGAGGATAATATCAGCAGCATGATTCATTTATACAACATGTTTCACAACTGTCTTTACCTCTCAGCTTCTTATTATCACTACTGATAATTTCACCATGAGTGGCTTCAGAGGAAGGGGAGGGGATGTGAAGGAAGCTGCCAGTATCTTTCTGTGAGTGTGTGGACAACTGTAGTCTTGAGGGACAGTGATGCCAAAGGATTTTCTTTGCAAATGTGCTGTTGCACCTCGATTTCTGATATATTTTGGTTAGACATTTCTGGATGAGCACAAGACTGAATGCATAAGCCGCTGACTGCATGTATTGTTCAGTAAGCAACAATAGCATCGTTGTCTTCTGCCCCAGACATGCCAGTGCTCCATATTTTGCATTTCTGTTGAAATGAAGATCTCCACGAAACACAACCAGGGTGGGGGAGTGAGGCTTTGTTTCTGGTGATGTGGCAGAGACACTCCTTTAGAAATCCCCTCTCCAGCTTCTTATTTCTAACTCATTTGGCTGTAATTTGTACTGTCAAGGTCATTTAAATAGGCAGCAAGATGTGGCGAATGTGTTCCCAGAGGTCATGAAAAGCCTCTTTAGTAGAGCATGCTAGGCTGTGCTTATGCCAGGTCATTTAAGCACATTTGTATTGCCAGTCAGATGATACACAGAGTAGTTCATGATTTTGTAATAAACCATGCAACCTGGACCTTCAGTGTATGCCACAGTGGGATACAGCACTTGGATTTAAATGACAGTACAATAATTCAATAACTGTATTTTAATAGTATACTAATCTTTAAAATATGTGAAAGGAAGTGAGATTATGAAATCCAAATTAATCACCACCACCCCCCTTTTTTAGTTTGAGACTGGTTCATTCATCTGGGCTATCAGTCCTTTATTCAGCTCTTGGTGTTGAAATAGTGCCATTTTTAATAAATGGTTTAGAGAGATTTTAAAAATAAGATTTTATTCCCTCTTTTTCCATATCCATTCTCCATAGAGATAAATTAATCTTTTATCTTAGGAGGAAGTAAATAGAGACAGCATGATTGAAAGATTATAAAATACACCATTTCAGTGAACTATTTCAACATTGGTGACTGCGAGTCAGAATTCCTGGGTATGTCTGAAACTCTACTGGTATGTTACTGTATGACAAATCCTTTCCTTTTCTCTCTCTTTCATTTTTTCCTCCCATATTAATAAACACTTTGTATTTACCTAGCATTTTACCCTTTCAGAGGACCATGCAAACCTTATAAAAGCAGTGTGATGCACAGTCAACTTACCAGCAGTATTTCTGTTTAAATGTTGCTTGTCAGGCACTTATATTTGGAGATTTCCAGTATCTGATGATTAAATATGAAAGGTTGAAGTTACACAAATCCAGGTTGAGTGAAGATACAAAATACAGCACTTGAGTATTTAGTTTATCCCTCAAATTCTGGTGTAGATGAAGGGTTCTTCCTTCTTCCCTTGTATGTCTAGAGATCAGCTGGACAAAAAAATCTAGAGTAAGTCAAGGATTTAAAGTTCCCCAGTCTCTGAAGTTTTGGTTAATGACAGTCTCCTAGTCCTGGGAAGCAAACCACCAGCTCTCCCTAAAATAGTGACTATTCTGACACTGCTGTGATACAGGGGATGGGAATCTCTTTAGCAGTGCTTTGCTCTTGCTGTGGGTACTTCCTTTTATTAGCCCTCTGTCGTGTGTTTTTGCTTATGCTTTATTCTCCACATTTATTTTTTTTTCTGTGTGTTTTGTTTTGTTAGACAAATGTGCTACTTTAAAGGAAACATTTCATAACCTTTAATCAAGATCATACTTTACTTTCATCACATCTGTGTTTATATTATTACAAGCCTTTTGGGTCTTAACGTCCTCTGGTCTAAGCATTAATCGTTTTGGCTGACATATAAATAAATGTTTGACTTTGTTTAACTCTAAAAAATAGTGGCTTGAAAAAAAACCCTTATCAATGGCATCTCAGAATAACTGCACATCAAAAAAAAGTCAGGGACCAGTCAATACTGAGCTTTCTCTAATAAAAACTAAGTGCAGGGAGTAGTTCTAGATTCTGTGATCCCCCTGTATAAAATTGAATCTCCTCGCTGTTGAAAGATAACATCTACCTGGAGTGAACATGCTACATCTTTTTTTTTTTTTATTTTTGTTACTCCTATGTGCCTTAGCTGTCATTCTGCACTTATACACAGGTTTGATACAACTGAGAGTGAAGTCTGCTAATCTATAATGTGACAGAATGTTAGTTGGGAGATTTTACAGTTAAAAATAAAGGTAGATCAACACCTAATTCTTCTAGTGGTTATGCAGGCGCAAATCACTAGTGAAGAGATTACAGTTCTTGTTTTAAACTGGAAGAGCAGAGAATTTTGAATTTATGTCTGCAGGTAGAAAAAAAAGAGTGACATGGCTCACTGAGTATAGGAGTGAAGATCCTAATAGTCATCTTCACACTTAACACAACTGTATATTATTACCTCCCAGATATTGTATATTATTGTCTCCCAGATATTTTTTAGACTCCCATGGAATAAATCAGTGTAGTTCCACCGTGGCAAAGGAAATGACTTAAATTATTAGTAACTCATGATCCAACATAGGTTTTCTAAATTCTCTGGCTGAATTTTTAATGTATTCGACTTCCAGCGAGGATTTGAGAATGCTCTTTGAAATAACAGAAGTAAAAATGCTATGAAGACCAAACAGTGAAGCAATATCATTTTGTAAATACATATAATAGCTGAAAATTGTTTACTTATCATCCTTTATGAGAACCAAGCTTCTGTGACCTCCGATTAATTTACCATTAGCCTGAACACACAATGAAAGTGAATGAAGGGGCAATTTGGAATGACATTTATCAGCTCTGGAACTGTCGACTTCTATTATTTCCACAAGGCCTTATACTTCTTGGCTCCAGAGAAGACTCTGCTGACTTGAATGAAGAAGAGCATTCTTACTACCAAGAATAGCTACAGTGCAGACAGCTTCATTGCTGGATGCCTACAGTGGAAAAAAGCACACACCCCCATTTCTAACTTGCATTAAATGAGACCAAAACCACTGTTCTCTAATGGACTTGCACAAGACCTTGCCTTCAGACCAGGCTGAAAAAAGGGAACAGGAGAAGGAGCAAGAGGAGGGAAGGAAATAAATATAGGGACAGGATAGTCGAGTGATTCAGTCAAAAGGATGAGACTGAAAAAAACCTTTTCAGTATGAGGATATAGGTTCAAATCCAGGCTGACTTTGCAGCGAGCTAGAGCTGTTCCCATCAGGGCCTGGTTGCTGCTCCGTATGAACTGAAATGCTGCTCTCAGACAGATTTTCAGTGGCTGGAGAGCATGCTGCAGCTTTTACTACCATACCTGAAACTAATCAGCCCCTGTTGTTGAGACTTGCAACAGAGGTCAAGTGTTGAATACACATGGAAAGTAACCCCTCTTTGGACTGAACAAAAATCTGTCTGTGGGCAGGTCTGCATTGCTTCCGATACTGTCTTCCAAACAGATGACTTTGCTCTTCAGGGATCCTTGTCTGGCACAGGGTTGCTGTGGTTGGTTGGTTCACTGGGGGTTTGTACTTACACTATCTCAGAACTGACTTTACAACCTTATAGTTAAACTGTTGTGGGATCTTTTTTTTTTTTTTTTTTTTTTTTTTTTAATTGAAATCACTGGAACAGCAGAGCAGGTCCCCTTCCATTTGTATAGCAGGTTAATCTTTTTTATTCTAATACAGATGCATTAGTATATCTGCAAAGTAACAAATACCTTCTTAAAATGTCAAATGCTGGTTGAACTGGGTGACATTTTTAACCCCAAGGCTTAAGTCTTCTCAAAGATAACAAAACTTTGCCTTCTAGCTGCCTAAGTCAATTGTGAAAATACAGAATATAGGCTCCAAAGGCAATTTATACATTGATTATTTTTTTCCCCTTTATTTTATGCACAAGTTGCATCTAGGATGGCTTAAATACCATTTTAAGGATGACATCTTTGTCCACAAAGTCCCTAATGTGTTTGTCTGCTAAGCTTTAATTTATTTTTGAGTATTGCAAAAGTATAGAAACAATAAATACAACAGAAGTGCTTTGCTCAGAGCTTGCTTTTTTAAGGTAATGGAAAAGTTATATGACAGTGCTTTGCAGAATTGTCCTGTGTTTGGAGACATACATCTACATCATACTTCCACAAGCTATAGGCAACTATAAAATTCCTTCTTTACTGCAGCACACCACCCTCTGTGGAAAAGAATCAGTATTATATGGTAGTAGTTACAGATACCTTAGTGGTAACAGTAAAACACTCAAACATTATGAGTCTAATTCCAGTCAGCTTTGCATTGCTGTAAGTCAGGAATAATTCTATAAAACTGAATGTACTTACAACTTACAGAGATCAGAATCAGCTTCTTCAGTGTCTAGAGTCAAAATTCAATTGTGTGAGATAACTCTTCCTGTAGTTAAAGGATGGCTTTCGCAAGTCACAGTGTCATATGGGAGTGAAGCTAATATGTGATGGTTGGATCTAATACAGTATCCATTAGTTCTGGTTATTTAAAAGTCAGTTAAAATCACTTCTAAAATATCCCCCTCATTGAAAAGCTTTTTCTCCCTTTCCTGTTTGTTTTGTTTTGGTTTTTTTTTTTCCCTTTTTGTATTTTATTTTGGTCAAACAAAAATATATTACTTAGAATTTTAATGTGTTTTATAGCACTGTCTGTTACTCTGTGTAATCAAGCTGGGTTTAGGAATAATTCCAGTTACCCTGCAAAAAATGTCACCCAATTTTTCTATTTTCGCTTAATAATAATTACTGAACTCTTAAAGTCCAACTCTACAGAAGATGAAAAAATCTAGGGACTTATGCAGAATTCTTCAGGCTATTGCTTCAAATTTTGTGGAAAGAAAGGGCAGGTTCTTCCTGATGTTGTCTTGTGGTAGAAGAGCAGTATTAATTTTCTATGATATTTTTGTGCTTGCAATTCTAAGCCTGGGAAGTTCAGAGAAAAGTACAATTGGGGAAAAAAATAAAAAGAAAAGACCAACAAAAGAAACAACTAAAAACCCATTTACTCAAACATTTTTGCCCAGTTTGGGTGGTGGTGGTTAAATTTTAAATAAAACTTCGGTTCTTATTTAATTCATCCATATCAAGTTTAAAATAAAACAAAATAATATAACTTTAAAGTTGCTCTTCGTTTTCATCATAGAAGTGTATATGTTGCTGATTTTATTAACCTCATCAGAGACAGTTCTTACATATAAAGTACAAGTAGAGGATGTTCTCTGATCATACCATGCTAATTTCCCAGTTTATCAGTCAGTTCAGTTCCAAACTGGAATGACAAGGTGATATCACATTTGATCTTATATATCATACAACCTTTTGGGTTTAGAAGTTCATATGAGCTCAAAACAACTGTCTTTTCTGGGGTGGTGTGATGCCAACAGCAGTTTTTAAATAACATTATTTTCTCTTCTGCTTGTCATAGGATGAAGTGGCTCAGCCTCTGAACCTTTCAGCCAAACCCAAGACATCTGATGGCAAGTCTCCCACATCACCCACATCTCCTCATATGCCAACTCTGAGAATAAACAGTGGGGCCAGTTCACTAAAGTCCTCCGTGCCAGCAACGTTAGCTAGTCCTTCGGCCAGAGCTAACACAATAGGTAAACTGAGTTTCATTTGTCCCTCCTCATAACAATTAACAGGTGTTAATGGAAAGTGGACATTTGTCAGCCAGTGCCAGACAGTGGTCTATGAGCTGTCACGTGTTGGCCATAAAACTACATTTGTTGACGTCAGTGAAGAAACTCCCACAGACTTACCATTTTAGGAGGGGTTTCTTAATTTTTACAGACTCAGAAAGCAAAGACCTGTGTTATTTCAGATACTACTTTGTCAATAAAAGTTAATAAATGCCATTTGTTTAATGGCATGCAATAAAGACTGCAACCTGTCTAGTGGCAGGCATTAAAGACCCATGATATTGTATTGTGTCATCTAAAAGTGATGTATAAACTTTAAAAAAATTCCCTTTCAGTTAAAAGTGTACATATGCAAATGCATCTTTGAAAATTACAGGTTTAATCCTTAGTCTGCCAGAAAGCTGCATGGAGCATTATTTTACCTTGGTCTAATAAGCAAAGCAATCACCAAGTTCATTCAAAAAACCAAGTTTGATGATGTATCTTGCAGAAAGTCCTGACTGGCTGTTTTTAACACTGTTCCAGAGAATCGTGTTAATTCTTCCTCCTGCCAAAATTACCTCTTTGCCTAAAGACCACCTAAGTAATAACAGTCTTAGTGGTGGTTTTACAAGTCTGATGTGTTAAAGGCACTGCTCTTTGTGTGTGTAAGTAAAATGCGTACACACCTCATTCTTCGTCCTTGTAACTGAAACGTTTTATTCCATGACATGATTGAATATAACCCGAATTAAGATTTCAAGATGTAAATCAGGCTCTGTTTGGGGAATTAAGTGAGGTAGATAGTTGTACCTTTGCTACTGTGTGTCTTATTGCTCCTAAAGCATCTCCTGCTGGCCACTTTCAGGGATGGCACAAAAAAATGAAAGGAGCCATAGGTCAAACATACCAGGAGCTGTTTCTGTGATATCTCAGTGCTATGTAGTAAAATCTTTTTGTGTCTCTATGGATCTCTCCCAAGCTCATTGTAGTCCATATTCTACCTGCATAGACACCAGGAAGACCCATAGTTAAATCCAAAGATCAAAACAGATCTAGCTCCCACTGTGTTACCTTCCCACTGTGCATGCATTATTATTGCCAGTGTTGATGAGAGTTACTTATATCAGACAGAGAATATGCTTCTATGCCTTTTAGAAAATAAAATAACTTTATTTGGTATAATATGTTACAATTATATAAATATTTTGTAAATAACATTGTTAATTGTTAATGCATGTATTATTATTAACCCTACACTCTTTAACTGCAGTAGGTAATAATGTATTTTGTCTTTAATTTGCTTGGCCCTCCTGCTCTCCATGTACAATGCATCGAGTTTCAATTCTTTCACATTACATTTTTTGTCCTTAATAGAGTGAGCATCACATTTAGATGTGAAGTTAAGCATCTGACCTGCATCTCAGTGGCAGGACATCTCTTGTTCTCTCCTCTCCAATCTTCTTTCCCTACACACCCTGATCTTTTTCATAGGTTTGAGACCCCTGCAATTTACTTCTTTTAACAAAATGCAGATTTTGAAATGCTGTACCTGTAATGAGTGATAATGTAATTGGATAAAAGCTGTGAGGATGAATAGAGCTTTAAAGGTCACTCTTGTAAGAAGAATTAATGTGTTATACCATTAATAAACCATGGAAAACTGTGGAGCAAAAGATAACATACTTAAGTTATTGTTAATGACATAGAGTTCACTGCTGTATATCTCTCAGCTACAAATATAGAAAGTGACTTTTTGAGGTTGCTGAGCAGTATCGCTATGCATACTATATATATTGGATCAGCAGTCTTTAACTGGTGCAGAAGCTGGACAGTCATAGCCTATTTCTAACAAAGGTTTGTTCATTAATGGAGGGCTAGAAGAATGAAAGACTTGTGAACACTCTGTAGCCTTTTCCTGCTAACTGATAGGTCAGATCCAACCAAAGTTACAGCAAGTAAAACTCATTACCATGTTAAAACCATTTGGTAATCTTAAAAAAGTGAGCATGAAATTTCAAGTCGCCCTCCAGTAGGAGCTATGCCAGAAAAAATTTCGATAGCAGTTTTAGCAAAGGTACTAAGGTCCCTAAAAATGGTAGAGAAATTGGATCATTTTTTTATCTTGAGAGATAAATCCCTCTAGAAAAAGTCACTGGGAAGCATGCAGTCATTTCCCGGACAGTTACTTCCACCATTTGAATGATTGGAGCTGTCAATGCAAGGCACAAGTTGTCTGTCCTAGGTCTGCACAGCCCACCTTGCTGGGATGCAGTTGAGCTGTCACACTTCAGTGCCACTAACTTCAAATTAAAACCATTCTCTGAAAGCAGTTCTTCAGGCCGTTTGGTTCCCATGGCGTGGAGAAATGCTCATGTATTGTTCAGTTGTCTTTGGATGATGTAAACTTAGAGCCTCCCGTGATTATTCTGATACATTTGGGCATACAGATACGTAGTCCTTTTCTAGAGCTAGCCTTATAGCATATAAATTATGCTACAGACTGAGCAGTCACAAATGTCGTGGCTTCATGTATGACTTTAAATCCAAGCATTTCTTTTTGGGAACAGGCATATGTCCGTGTACTAAAAACAGAAACAACTTCTCTCTGCCCTTTGCCTTTATCTGCAACATCTCTATGCTAGTTTGGCAATCCTTATAACTAAGTGCATTTTATGTAATGCAGTTCCCCTCTCTGTCAATAATTCACCACCTACCCTAAACAACGATAATTTACATTCTACTCGCTTCTATATTAATCATTTCCCTGCACACCAGCATCTTGGCAGCTACTGAAAAACATAAGGAGTGCTTGCTTTTATTCACTGTCATGTGCCAAAGTGTCTCAAAGATAGCAGTATTCAGGAAAAGCCAAATAGTCTGGAGAAGGGCATGAATTCCAGTTCCTCGGCAAATACGGCTGTATTACAGATCAAAACTATTATACCTAGCCTAATCGAGAGCACAACCAGCAGTAATACTACTGTTTGTTTGTTTGTTTGCTTGCTTCCTTTTTAATTTATTCTGACTACATGGAAGCTTGATCAGTAACAGATGCAGAGTGGGGAAGAAACCGAGCAAGTTGATAAAATGGAGATAAAAAAAAAAAAAAAAGTCAGCTGGTAGCACTGTGCTGGTGCAGGTTATATCCTTCCTTATGCTAGGAAAGCTGGAATTACTGGACTTCCATTGGCTGAGAATTACTGAATTGGGTCATTAGATAAAAGCAATGTGGATCAAGTTATTTCACATAAAACTCTCATGGTTCCTGGGTATTTAGCCAAAATCTAACTGTTAGTACAATTAACAACAGTCAAACCGCACAGAAACTTTTCTTTCTAGTTTTTGTGCGCCAAGGAAGATGGGAATACCAGTCCCCTTCTGTCTGCAGTCTAAAAAAAAAAAAAAAAACAAAACAAAAAAAAACAACAATAAAAACCCAAACCAAACTAAAATCCTGACAGCAGCGCAGCACTGAACTAATCTGATATCAGCTTCTTCCCCTGAAATGTTTTAAGCAGCAGCAAGACAATGTCCTACGTTTTTTGGCAATCAGCAGATCAGATAGAAGAGTCTAGCAATACAACAAGGATGTGTAATCTGACATGATTAGACAAGGCTCTTTAGGAACAGAACATTCATAATTGAGACAAAGAAAGAGTATTAATAACACTTTCCTAACACGGCAGTTAGCCATTTTATATTTCCTTTCTTTAATCTTAGTGTTTTTCAACAAATCATGGGATTTAATAGCGTGTTTTGGCAGATTAGAGGATTTATGGCCCAGATGTTTTTTGTTCTAAAAATGGATTAGGGTGTAAAGTTTGCTGGAATCCATGGAACATGTTGAGGCAAGCCGGTCATTTTGTGTGTGATTAGTGCCTGCCTTCTGTCTCACAGTCCCTCCATCTGTCACAATTCACCAATGGATCTGGTTAGATTTAGCCTCATGTCACAAACAGAAGTCCCTTTTCTGGGCAATTTCATATTACAGATTCATTTTATGCCATTTTTATGCCCTAGTTAAAAGACAGAAAGAAGTGTGTGCGTGTGCGCGTGTGTGGGGATGTGGAAAGGGGGAGGGAGATTGATAGATACTAGCCTCTCCTTTAATGTTTGAAAAATAGACTGGGGCTTGGAGTCTCCCATCAGTATTCTATCCTACAAATCACATGCAGATCATAATAAGTATAATCTACAGTACGCTAAAGGAAAAAAATGACAAAGTGTCACATTTAAAATTAAATAGTATTAGCTGTGCTGGTGATGCTTGTAACATTTTAAAAGGAAATAATTCAGTGACTACTAAGGCTAAGCCCTAGGCTGTGAATTTGCAGCAAAACAGTGGACATTTGACCTACTATTAGCAGCATGAATAGGAGTGGGAATGTAGGTCCGTGTAGCTGTGGTTTCTTATACATTTCTGAATGACAGGTGGTGGTGGGGAGCATTCAGTGGATGAGGTTTCTCTTCTCAGCCATTATGCATTTCATATCTATAGCAAACCACCGCCACCTGTGGTTTATTTTAATGTATTCACAAGTTTTAAGAAGGGGAAGAATGAAATAGTCTATTTTTAAGAGTTTGGGATTGCTGGCATGATCAAAGCTTCCCCTAACTTATCCGGTTACATCCTGCTGCATACAAACCACAGGGCTAACCTCTGCAGTGTCAGGGAAATATTGAAACTAATGGGATCAAATATCAGGACGATGATTTTGGCACTGAGGTTTCTCATGCTTTCTATCCAGGTGGCTCTATCATAACAGTAACAGAATTACAAAGCATGGACGGGTTTCTGAGCATTACCTTTTAACTCTTCCTCATTAATCATTCTATGATTCTATGAATAGTGATAAACTATGGGTGCATTTCATCGATGAAAGCTAAAGTGTTTTCTTGTAACTTTCTTTTTTTAAGATATCCTTTCTTCTATCACGTCGTCAGGTTATTTAAATGACCACGATGCTGTTACCAAGGCAATCCAGGAGGCCCGGCAGATGAAGGAGCAACTTCGGAGGGAACAACAGGTGTTGGATGGGAAGGTAGCCGTGGTGAATAGCCTGGGTCTCAATAACTGCAGGACAGAAAAGGTGAGTTTCTGAGACTCCTTTTGGAAAGGGTCTGAGATTGCATTTGGCTCTCACTACAGACACATAGGTTCTTCCTCCTTTTTTTCCCTCCTTTCTCTTGCTCTATTTTCTTCTTCCCCATTTTTAACCAGAATAATTGCTTCTTTCAAAAAAAGTGAAAGGTAAAATGAAAACCACAACCAAAAAATGGCAGAAGAGAGAGGCCTGGAGACCCTTGGGTGAGAGAGTAAGGAGGAGGCAGAGGTAGTCAAAGCCCTCATGAGAACTTTGGAGGGCACTAATTCTCTGTTCCAGCCTGTCATCGTGTATTATGAGAAGGTGATCTTGGAAGTCTCTGGGTCTAATTGGAAATCTTGCTTTATGGAAATGCTTACATGTGTTTGTGAGATGAACTGGATTTGAAAATATTCAAGCTTCTTTAGGAACATAAGCTTTGCTGATACTCAGGCTCAGCTTCTGGGTATTTAGCCTTGTGAGGTTGTCATATATGATATTTTGTGACCATTGCAATGTAGCATTGTCATGTCATGTTAGATGACTTAACAAAATTGAAAAAATTGAGAATTGACAACACAAACTGCATATCAAATATTTGCAGTGAATCTTAGAGGCAGCAGAACGTATGGGCTTTACCACCTGGTTTTGAACTGGCCTGTGAAGCTGTGCTATAACAAAGTATCAACAAAGCGAATATTCTCCAGTAAAATTTGTATGCACTGTAACCGTTGTGTATGTCTAAGAGGCTGTGATTTGCTGCTTTTCTCTGCAAATACCTGATGTTTTTCCATGCACTGCCCTGGCTTATGGAGGATAAATAGACCTGCCAGTCCTTGCTGCCACATTTACAGTGAGCTGTCCTTATAATACTGCCACCTAAGATATACATCCAAACTCTTGTGTGCATCTCAACATCACATGCTTAGTAAGACTTTCTCCTCAGTTCCTCTCTTCCCCTCCAATATTGTCTGAGGTGATACAGCCCTCATTGTGCAGTACAACTAAGCTGACCGTTGTTGAATTTGGTGTAAACTGAATTTTACTGAAACAGCTTCTAGTGGCTTTTCACTGTAAGGCCTTGTGTAAACCTCTGAGATAGGAAGATAAATAGAATGAATAAAAATGATCAGCTATTTAGCAGAAACTTGAAAGTCAGTCATCCTAGGAGGCTTGTGAGTCAAACAATATTGTCCAGAATGAGCAGATTGCTAATTTGGATAGCTTTCCATTTTCCCTGGTTTTAGATGGAGTTTGATCAATAAGCTGTGAGAAGCCAGTAGTCTGGGTAATGAATGTTAAATGTACATGTGAGTCTCTCACTACTGTACTTTTTTCATCAGCCTATCCTGGGTGCAAGTGATGTAGAAATTACTCCAATTTCATGCACTTCCTTGACAGAAAGGGGAAGGAAAAAGGAGGTCAGTGTAATAGATACCTGGCAGTACGTACAATCTTTCTTGGAAGAATAAGAGCGCTGGTATGGGAAGAGAGAAAGAAAGAGAGAGGGATGGAGCATGTTTATGGCATTTCACATAGAAGAGTACCAGAAGGGAAGAGGGAAAAGCAGAGTGTCAGATATAAGAAGAAGTGATCACAGGCACAAAGGAATTTATATTCAAATATTTAAGCATTCTTGAAAGGATGCTCGGAGCAGAAATTTCTTTTCTCTGCTCCCCATGTCGAAATGACTTTAACACTCAGCCAGATGCTAATGCAAAGTGACTCAAGCTATTCCTTGCAAGCATAGCTAAATTGCTGTTATTTGTTAAGCGCATTGAATTCAGCTGTGGATACAGCAGTTGGTTGCATTCAGAAAGCATCTGTACCCTTTTTTTTTCTTTTTTTTTTTTCTTTTTTTTTAATCCTCCAAAGCAGAGACAACTCTACCTATCTCCCCCCTCTCCTCCCTTGTGCTGGCTGGGAATTGTCAAGTGACAACCGACCAAATCCTTTTGGACAGGAAGCCTTCATCCTGAGTTCTATATACTTGCAAAGCAGGCCTTGTGGTTGGATCAGGAAGCCCATTAAAAGCACTTTGATGGTATGGAAATTCATCTTCATGAAGCACCCAGGCCCCTAAGCAGCATGCTGTTTAGCTGTGGTTACAGATCAGTCATTCACATCGGAGGGCAGTAATTGTGCTGACGGCTTGTTCGGCAATGGAAGTACATAAAATAATCCCAGGCCCTCCACCATGGCATTGCGAGTTAATCTTCTTTAATACAGATCAGCTGTTGTTCTAACACATGACTTTATGCTGGCTCTAGTGACTCTGCACAGCCTTTTGATTAAGTAACAGGAGTGGAACCATCTGCATTCACTTTATTCTGTTACTTTCCTATTGTTGGGATTCTCCTTACTCCTTCTGTTTTCACTTCTCACCCTCAACCCCAGTTGAAGTTTATTTTCCTCTCTAATTCATGCCTCCTGGAAGGCTCGTGGAGAGCATAGAGGAGTTCTTTTACAAGGTAGCAGGAAGAAAAAATTGTTTGCTCAACTGAAAATTTTTCTAAAGCAACTGCAGGATTTGGGGGTTTTGATACAATAAATGCTAAAACTTTATTGAGATACACTGATTTCTTTTTTTTTTTTTTTTTTTTTTTTTTTTAAAGTGAAGACAGGAAAGGACAGAACCACGTCTGATCTCTGCTGGGCTATAATGGCATTTGGGTTGCTGGGATGACCACTTAAGCCACTAAGTCTTAGTTGCACTTTTTAACCTGTAGGCCCTCCTGAGCTGTCTCTTGCATTTGATCCAGCAGAGGAAAAGACATAGGCTGTAAAGTTTAGGTACTTGTTCTCCTTTCCCATATATGTTCTAGGCCATCCACTGACTAGCCAGCTGTGAAGTTCAGATCCAGACAAACACCCAAACTTCTCTACAGTGTGTGACTGTTTGACCTAGGACTTTAAAGTTTTCTCTCTTATTAAGAGCAAGATTGGAGAGGAAGGCAAGTGTTTATCATTTTGAATTTTTTTTTTTTTCTGTTTTTCCCTGTTTTCAAGGGAAAGAAAAAGAGATGGTTGGGAAGGTGGGTAGTGAGAAATGGAGTGCTGCAGTTATCACTGAGGGTTTCCTTTCAGCAACTCAGGGACTTGCCAGGGGACTTGGAGGCAGCCCCTGAATTTTTGGGATGTTATGTTTGCTCACTGGTTACTTTCTGACAGGGAGATACTGATGTGGGGGATGGAATTAAAAGAGGGTTAGCCTAATGTAGCTATGCATCTGTGACCATATTCATACTTAGAAACATATATTATGTCTATAGTTATGTACGGAAGAAAGACTCTCCTTCCTGTAGAGTGATCTCAATGTTTATAGGCAACAAACACTCATCTGGGGCTACCCCCAATTTTCCTTCCTTCTTTGCTGCAGTGGCTAGTGTAGTTATGGAGACCTAAAATTCTTGGAGACCTGTTGAGTTTTTTTTATTGCATGAATTGCTGTGGCAGCTTACCCGTGAAGTTCTGAACACGTGTTAGACTCTCAGTAGGGATTTATCTGCCAGGAGTCGCTGGGCAGGCTGAGGGCTGGAAATCACCTTTGTGAGTCTCTGTTAAAGCTCTTGGGGCTTTTCTCCACACATGTACATGACCCGTTACCTGGCCTGTGCTCCCAGATGGGTTGATCCCTGTGGACAGCCAAACCTGCCAGCTGTAAGGTGGTAGTCAGACAGGAATTTCGTGGAATTGGAGAGATGCTGTATAAAAGGAGTCATAAATGAGAAAAGATTTTTTAAAATGGCTGGGATGATTTGGGTGAGTCACTTTATGGGCATCCAACTTGGACCATCTTGAGGGATTTGATTTTCAGAGGATTACAGTAAAAACTATGAACATCATGATGAACATGGATTTTACTAAAACCTATTTTAATTGCAAATGCAATAAAACATATTTTTACATTACTTTTCTTGGAAACATTTCCGTGTATAAATGAGTAGTGTGTGTATATGTTTTTCTGGTTTCTTGGAAACCCGGGAGCATAGTTTTATTTGTAATTGTCATCTACAGTTAATTATAGCTTGATATGTACTATACATAAACAATGTTACCTTTTATACATGTAGCTTAGAGCACAGATTGTCATCTAGTACAAACACCACAACAGGCAACATCAGCAAGTGGACTCTGGTGTATTTGTTCGGCCCCAAATCTGCCTGTTCCTCTGCAAGGGAGATGTACACAAACACAAAGAGCCAGCATGTGTGTGCATGCATACAAGCCTACAGTGCGCTCCTTCAGAGATACACAGCACAAACACACGCTGAGCTAGCCAGTAATTTTCTGACTGTAGTCAGACTCTCAAGCATTCATGTATGTGCCCTGGTAACTGTAAAAAAGGAGAAAGGGGGCACACAAGCAGGTTTCTGAGCACGTGCCTCTGTACACCGGTACAAACGCAGGTACCGGTTTCCGGGTGCTGGTGCCAGTTGCTAGAGGTGCAGGCGGCAGGGACGGCTGTGTAAGTATGCACGGCCACACAAGCGTTTCAGATGTGTGCAAACACAGTCACGCTCATAGCACGCTCTGAGATGAGTGCATCCGAATACGTGTAGCTCCTGTGCTGAAGTGTTTCTTAACCTGTGATACAAGTTCTCCCTGTTATTGCTTGGAGTGTGTCCTTTTAAAAGGCTCTGACATGTACTTGTCCGCTGGGCTGTAACTAAAGAGCTATTTGTAACAATATTTATTCCAGCACTGTAAGCAGGAGCCTATTTATTACTCATGCTTATGGAACACTGGGTTCAGGATGTCTTTTCTCCCATTCCCTCCCACCATCCTCCCCACTCCCACCCCCACCTCTCCCTCTTCCCCTTAAGAGAGTGCCAAACATGAAATGACAGTGACCAATGTTGACTTAATGTGGATGTTTAATAATGAAAAAAGTGTGTCAGTTCCAGCGTTAGTTACAAATGGCAGTAAGTATATCGGGTGGCAGCCCTGTAATAATTTTACATCCATCATTCCTTCCCGATGCCTCGCTGGCTGCCTGATGGATGGGGATAGCAGAGTTAACTCTTAAGAAACTGCTGTGATCTGCTGAGCTGAAATGAATTCTGTCCCTGCTCTCCCCTCAGGGAGGAGGGAGATATTAAGACTCTCAAACCCACAGACCCTGCTGTCTTTGAGAAATAAAATGTTGGAGCTCACTTTACTAAAGGCATAAGGAGGAGCTGGTTTAACACATGGGATTTAAATTTCTCTTGCAGTAGAGAACTGTACTTCAATAACCTTTTTTTTCTTCCCCTAATGGTTAAATTTGAACCAGAAAGTTGAGAAAAAGCTGGAGGAGAGAAGAACATGGAGGAGTAGAAAATGGAGGACTTAGTGAAACAGAGTCTGACCCCATGCTTGGTGCAGACACTGACAGCCAGACTAGAGTGAGTAAGTTGTAAAGATTGAAACTCGCAAGAACAGGACCTGGCACAAGCTGGGCTTCCCAAACAGGAGAAACCCACTGGAAATAAGTCCAGAGATGCAGTATTAACATCATAAACCAAATCACCTTGTAAGAGTTAAAACCTGCCCATTTTCATAATCTCCATAGTATTTTACTGGAAAAATACTTTAGCATTCCCAGTGACTAGCAGCGGCTATATTACCCACAGACATTACATACACACTTATCCCTGCAAGTTCAGCAGACTGCTAATATATATGTCCTGTAATTTGTAGCCCACTCTATTCCTCACTGGCCTGTAAAACACTAGGAAGGATGATCAGTGTAATATTTTTGTTCTCTTCTCGCAGTGTGAGCAGAGATCTCTTTGGAATAATTATTGTACAATGTGAAGACCAGAGAGTATCTTGCAGACAATGGATTGTTACAGTCTCACAACACAAAAGTTAATGTATTATCCTAACAACTGTATATCCCCTTCTTATTACCCTTTTCCCTACCCTCTTCCTCATTTTGTCTTACTGAGATTCTTTGCCAGCAAAACTTCTTGTATGCTGGTTGCAGCCCTCTTTGTTAATGCTATCAACACAGAGCAGATAGTTTTCAAAAATCATGACAAGGCAGCGAGCAGGTATTATGTCATCACCCATCCATCACCCTGTATGTCAGCCTTTCAGTAAGTCCAGTCAGCAGGCTCAACAGGATCATTCATGTTCAAGGAGTCCTCTGTTCAACAGGGCTACTGTATCCATTGTCATTTCTCCTGAAACTTTTCTCAAATTTAATTAAAAACACATGTCAGGTTTGCACACTGCAAAGATCAAAATTGGTTTTGCCCAGCACTGGTAACTAAGCATTAAACATTTTGATTTGCTTCAGCTGAAAGTTTATTCCTTTTTACTTCCCGCCCTTTCCCCCCCCCCCCCCCCCGCCATTTTTTTTTGCCTTTTGCTTTGTGGAGCTTGTGTATATTTATATTTACAGCCTCTGCATTTAATGGCCACATGCCTTGTTTTCACAGATGGCCAGTGGAAGACTTCCCCTCCCCCTTTTTCTTTTAGTAAAGCCTGCCTTTGGTTTTGCTACTTTTGTCACAATGCCACTACTCTCAGTTAGCAAGTGCCTACGCATGGGAGGGAGGGATTCTGCAATGAGGATTTTTTTTTTATTCCTCCAAGGATTTTAGCTCTTTATTTTAAAATGCCTCTTCTTTTTTTTTTTTTTTTTTTTCCCCTCATTAACCATCTATTAAATGCCCAGATACATTTTTCAAAGAAAAATTAAGCATATGTATTTGTGTGTGTCTTTAGTGTATCATTGTGACAGAGATACATGGGCAGGCTTATGTAATAAAAGATAAAACTTACAGGTGGAGGGACAAATTCTACCCATGGATGTGTACATGAAACTCCTGTTGAAGTCAAGGAGAACAGCAGGCAAAGAGGCAAGGAAAGAACCCTTGATCCTTGCAGCTGCTGAACTTTGAATGGGCATTTAAGTCTTCGTTCACTCCGAAGAGCAGAGATTGGAAACATTCACAGGCAGTGTGGATCAGGGGGGACTGCAGCTGTTTATACCTTAGTGGGAATTTTATTAAGCCCAATAAAGATGGATCAGCTTCCTCCTGGAAAAAAACATACAGTTGATTTGGAGTTCTTGTTATATCTTTTGAGCTTTTTGAGTCCTTGGGTTTAAATTCTAAGCTGTGCCCTACAGCCACGATAGCTAATTACTTCCTGAGATATTTTTGTTGTTTTTACATAATCACGTGCCTCCAATAGCTAGGGCTTTCAGCACATTCATGGGCACCAGCATCAGTGCAATACCTCTCTTCAGGGTAACAAAGGCTAAGCCTGATTCTTCGGTGGACTGTGTCCACTTAGTCTCCTGGGGGATCTAGCCATCCTAACATGCAGGCATTCACTTAGCTGAGTGACAAGCAGTATGTTTTGGGGTTGCTGAAGTTTACCCTTAATTGTATTGATGCTGATGCTGGGGAGTAGACAAGCTAAGCCTTACTTCATGACTGAAAAAATGTGGTGATTTTGTTCTTAGGAGATGGCCTAGGTAGTATGTCAACTTCTCTGTTAGGGTTAGAAAAAATGTAAACAAAGGTACAGCAGTCTTCATAATTTTAATACCTTCTAGGGAAAATGGTAAAAAATAATCTGTATATCTGTATTGCTTCTGCACAGTTGAGTCACCCATTGGTTAATAAACAATTGCCAGGAAAGCAGAGATTGTGTTCTTGCTTTCTCTTTACATGCGTGTAAACCCTCTTTCCCAGGATATCCTGCGTGGGTTGTGATTTTCATCTTGTTTCATTTTTGGTGTGCCACCTCTCTTCCCCGATTAACCCTTCCTTTCCTCACTGATCTGCTATAGCATCTCTTTCTGACTCACTGTGAAATCCTTCATTAAAATTTACGCAGCAGATATCATCCAGAGATCTCAAAACTCTTCACAATGGTGGGAAAATGTCACGATCTCCATCCTGCTTACTCGGGGAAACTAAGGTGCAGCAACTGAACAATTCACACAAAGTTACAGAGCATGTCAGCCCAGAAAGCAGTCTAGGTGAGAAACTGGATCATGTAACTCTTAACCAATTTGTAAGCAGTGGATTACAGCTGAATCTGGTCGAGGTCAAAGCCCATGCCCACACTGCAAAAACTTTTCTAGGAAGGAAACAGTGTCTCATCTTTCTGCTTTGCTTTTGCTTTCCTTTTTATTTCTTCTTTAAAGTAATAAGCTGGGCCAGTCCCACCTGCATTTTCATTTTAAAATCCTCACTTGCACGATCTCTCAGAGCTCATAACCAAAGAAAAGGAGGACCTTAGTGTCCTCATTTTCTCTAGAATTGCTACTTCCCATCGGTTTGCTTCCAAGTCAAATAATATATTTTACTGAGGTAGTCATTCTTTCTTGAATAAAGAATTAAAAATCTTAGGGCTCTGACCCATGCTAAGTTATCGAGGATTTTCCTCTTTTTATTTCAGTGGACTCTGTCTTGCTTTCAGTGCTTTGAAAGGTACTGAATTGAGAGCCATTAGAAACCAAATACCTATGTCCACAATGTACAGCAAAGAAAATGACTACAAAAATTTCAGCAAATTTTGCCTGTGACTGGGTGTCTGTTCCTGAGCAGAGAGTAGTTAAATGTTGGGATCTACTTGATCTATCTGATTTTTTCCCTATAACACCCCATAGGGCACCTCTTTACTGAGTCCATATAGCACTTCCTATAGATTACAAGTCAGATTCAATTCTTTTTCTAGCCAATATTGAGCCAATCTGGATTTGAATATATGCCATAAACTAAAAGATATGGTTCCTTTACCAAGTGATGTAGCCCCAAATAAGACTGAATGTGATCATTCTGAAAGAACTTCCATAAAATCAGGAAGAGCCACAAATAAAGAATGTTCTTTTATTTTCTTGCTTCTAATGCTGCTTTTAGGTTCTGTGGGTGGATTATTCCACGAAAAAGAGAGATCTCAGATAAGCAAGACTGAAAGAGCTGAGGGGGTGGTGGATGCATTGTTTCTTCATACTCAACTTTGATGCAACAACAACAAAAAAAAATCTCCCAAATGATAAATAGCTGTGACATTATAAATAATCTTTCATCTTCTTTGGTGGTCCACAGAGTTTATATAATTGGAAGGCTAAAACTCTTCTTTGTTGTTTCTTCCCTTTTCATTAGTACAGTAGAAGACTATAAAATTGTGCAGCCAGAAGGGGTTTAACAATTACTGAGTCAACATTTGAAAGTCTCACTCTATTTTATCATTTTATGCATGTGCTTTTTATGAGTTTTACAGCCCTGCAAGCGTTACTTAAGCAAGGTCCATTGTAATGTCAGGTCTGTAACTGCTCTTATTTTTATTTTGCTTTACCTTGTAACATGTGCCATCAGCAAGAGTCACAATTCCACACTCACAAAGAAATTACAAGCTTGAGGTTATAATTTTTAGATAAGATTCATGAGAGCTAGTTTCAGTTCCTAAAACTACCATTCTTACCAAGGAACCTTTGGCAAGTCACATAATCATAGAATATCTCAAGTTGGAAGGGATCATCGAGTCCAACTTCTTGCTCCTCATAGGAGCATAATTGGCAACTCAGTCTCTCATCTGGTAAACAGAGTTAATAATACTGCCTTTCTTTGAGAAATTTTGTGGCTGAATTCACTGATGGGTGCAAAACACTTCGGCAATATGATCTGTTACACAGAAAAACCTAAATCTAAATAGAAGATCCTTCCAAAAAGAGCTGGAAATTCTCTTACAGCAGTTATAGGTGTAACGGGATCTGGACTGTAACATGGTTTGGACTGGGACACAGACAATGCGCACAGTACCTACTTCAAAGTACCATGGCATTAATATGCAGGAGTAGAGTCTGGACTGCAAATAATTCATCATATGCAAACCTCTGGGCACATCTCTACTGCCAGTGGTTCCTCTAAGTTCTTCCACCTCTCTGTCATCTGTAATGCCTACCTACCTCATGTTTTCCACATTTTGAAGGACTGTAGATTAAGATTTTATAACACAAACTATTCTGATGTTTATTATTGCAAGAGGCAGAGGAATTGCATGGGAAGATTACTTTTACGAAGCCTTCACTCATGTCAGATGTAGGATAAAGCTCTTCACCTTTTTGGAGAGCTAATGAAAATATCATAATGTTGAATGGATAATACCTGGCACCACCAGTGTGTCTGATAATCAAAGATGCTTTTCTGTCATAAGCAGAAGTGAACTTTCATTGCAGGATCGTAGCCTAGCAGCTACTCTGTCTGGTACTTTTAAAATTTGGTGCATATTGACCAAGGTATGTATCGGAATGGTTGATATTTACTGAGGCTTGCTGAGAGAAGACTTCTGCCTTGACACCACAAACCACATTAGATACTGTCACAGGCCCTACTCAACAATCTAAGATAAAAAGTAACTTACCAAAACTCAATCTATTTAAAAATAGCACCTTTAGAGTTTAGATGTGAACATTTTTCCTGCAGAACAGGATGATAAATAGCTGGACAAACTGCACTTGGAGGGGGAAGAGGGAAATGGGACACTAAAAAGGACAATAGCAGGCAACCATCTGTTTCTTTTTACGTATTGACACTGAAGGGAACAAAGGTAGCAGGCACTCTGTGCATCAGTGTATTTGTAACTCTTGGGTGGAAGAACTGATGAGACAGTTTCTCCTCACAGTTCATAGGCAACCGTGCGTGGTTCTCTCCAGCTCCTCTACAAACGCATTTTTATTTTGCCTGGCCTTTCAGTTTGCTTGGGATAAGAAAACCAGGAGTGTGAAGAGATGTGCGTGAACACTCTTCCTCTGGTATTCTACACTGGCTGTATCTCTGCAGGCATCAAGCTGAGAGGAAAAACATTCGTATCAGGGGAAATGGGGGTAGGGTTAGGGGAGTAGAAGAGTGAAGAGTGGACTGCTTCAGGAAAACTGCTAACCTTGAATTATGCAATCGGAAAAACAGCTCTTGCCAAAATACAATTCGAACGAAGTTCAGAGTACTGTCAGTGTTTGCCAAATACCCCAGCCAAAAGGATGTCTCAAAGAGGGGGAGGAGGGATCTGTTGCCATATGCCCTGCATTCACAGTATTCTGGAAGAACTGTGGAGTCCTTCAGGACTGGAGGCGTGCGCATGGTCTCAGGTGCACCCTGAGCATTGGTACCGTGATCCAACACAAGGCAGGAGCAGTGAGGTCAGAGGGGAGTAGGCAAATATATCAGAATGTCTTTATTTCTCAGACCTTCCAAGGTTTTGCTTCATGTTTGTATAGTAGTGGGAGGAGTTCTGGCAAACAATATCAGGCTGTTCTACATATGTTTTGACTCTTCTTGTTTTATGTTTCTTCTGTGAAAGAGACTGCAACCAAGTTCTTGTCATTTTTAGATCAATGTTTTGTTAAACTATGACAGCTATCCATGACAGAGAGCCAAGTAACTTTTGCAGCTGACCACAAAACTGAGTCTGACTTGCGGTGCTTAGTCATTTTTTATATTTTTTTTTTCTACATGACACATTCCATGTGTGTATGTGTTTTTCATTGTTCTTTTAAATATAATTAGAACATTGCTAGGAGCTGTGGTACAAATCAGTCTTCTCCGGCAGATTACTTTCTTTTATTAATAAAGTTTTAGAAACTTCTCATCACATTGTGGCTATTGATGAGACCTCTCTGGTTATACTTTGAACAATTGGACTATTGTGGGATTGATTGCTTTCTGCAGTATTATCTTCTTTGGTTCTTCCATTACAGTTTTAAATGATGCAGACAAGAGAGCTTTCGCTGCCCCTACAGAGAGTCTCTCCTACAATCCAGTAGGCGTGACTATTAGGGTAGTTTTCCCAACCTCTGCCAAAGTTCTTCATAGAGGAAAAAGATGTTTATATGATGCCTCTCAGCCTTCTGAGGCCTGATCCAAAATTGAGACATTCAGAAGAAAAATAATCAATTCATCTTTAGCAAGAGATCCCAATGTTTCTTCTCTTACAAGGGCAGAAACGTTCCTTACCATTTGGTTTCACTGCTTTGTGTTGTCTGATTTTTAGCGAGTCTCACAAGCAAATCTTTGCACCACTCCCCGGGGTTTGTACCAACCGAGCCTGTTCTTCCCGGCAGTATTGGTTCTAGGCTGCAGTTGATGCCACTCGTGCATCACTCCTAGGATGAATAGCATTTTATACCTTTGGAGTATGGGGCAAATATGAAACAAAGGGATTATCACTCTGGTTATTTTCTTGTACCTTTAAAAACCTGAAAGCATATGCCATTTCATCAGATGAACCCTTTTCCCCATTTCTTTCTCTGCCCAGCAAGACAACTAGATGTAGAGCTTGATAAAATAAGTTTAAGGTATAGTCCAACATAGTGTGCAGGAGTGTGCTACTGTCTCCTGAACTCTCGTGCTATATCACAACTGCTTTATTAAAGTGTGCTGCTGAACCCAGTACGCGTGTACTCCTCCTGTTATCGCTGTATGGTACCACAGCTTGCTACTGTTTACACAACTAATCCATCACAGTTTTAAGAATGTGTAATTTGCTATTGAATCAAGATAATGATGATAAATAGATCCTATTTTTGTATAAAATTGAAACCATTGTGGACCTCTTGTCTGAAGTTCTTAAATAGGTTCTGTGAGAGGAGGCTGGGCTCGCAATGTCAGCAGGTTGCCAGTTTATTTGGGGTCAGGGAAGAAAAGACTTTTTTCCTTTGCTTCTTCGGAGGTTTCATAAATACTTTCTCCATAAACTGAAAGACTCTGTGGGAAAGTAAAGAGATGCTTCCATCATATGAAAAGCAGTAAGTCATCAACTGAATGCTTTCAAGCACAACAAGATGGGAGTGCTGCTTAGCCACTTTGAAATAGTTTGTAATTGTACGTCTGGATTAGGGAAAATCAGATGCTGTGTGATTAATGGGAAGAGCGTAGGACAGGAAATCAGAACGCTCCTTACGGGTAGTGAGGCTTTTGCATCCTGCTAGGGTGTCACTGATCTCTTTCCGCTCCCCTAATGCTGTTGCAGAGGCTTAGGAAAGAGCAGGACTTAGACTTATTCTAGCCTGAGTACTTCTTAAACATTTCTAAACATTAACATAGAAGAGTACAGGTGGCTGTTTTGACATCCTCTGTTTCAAGAGCAATGTCATGCAGTTCTTTTTACCTGCCACCATATCGTTGCTGATTGAATTACCTTGTCATGCTCTACGGTTAAGTAGCAGGGAGTAAACTGTCACTGTGTTGAAAGGGTGGTCTCCCCACTCACCCGTGTTTCGGCTGTCCGGAGAGTCACCTCCAAGTGCTGGGGCTGAGCAGCGCAGCCCAGGAGCTCAGCACTCACCTGACATCCCTTCGCAGCCCCTCTTCAATCATGCCTGCGCTCTCTGACTTCATCTAATGTGGCTGTACCTCCAAATGCAAAACTTTGCCCAAGATGGATAGCGGCAGAGCATCTGTAGGCTTGTTAAGTCAGACTCTGATAAACGAGCCGTACCCGGTGTGTGCCTTGCAGACAGCATGCCGGAGTATTCGCTGACCTTAAGACTCAATCAGATCATGTCGGCAGAGCGTGGTTCTGAATGTAACTGCCTCTGACTTCAACAGCTGCGTTTACTGCATAAAGAAAAAGCTGTTAAGCCTGTGCCCTTTGCGCTCTCAGCTCTGTTTCCCTAAGAGGTTTATACATGATTCAAGAAAATTCTGCAGAGAATAACTCCCCTCCCCCATAATATACTCAACAAGAGGAGATGTTCTTTTATATTTTAGGTTGGTGGCAGCATTTTTAAATTGATTTCTGACATAAAAATTTTTGAACTCTATCATTATGAAGTTGACAGTAAATAGATTTTTTTCTGAGGAAAAACTGTTGATTTCCATTATATACCTGAGACCCATCTGAAGAAATACAAAGTCAACTTATTCCTGACTTTCTGTCTGCTGACAGGCTGCTTTGGAAATGAGAGCTGAGCTAAAACCAGCAGATCAAAGAGTCTGGTAAAGCTAAATGCCTGAATAGTTCAGGTGCTTATTTGAAGCTTCTCCAGGCTTTCTGGGTCTGCTGTGCCTGGTTGTGTTACAGAAACCCTTTTGCTTATGATAGGCTGACTCTGCTGCATGAGCTTTTCCTGCAAAACCCAAGAGGATAACTCATCTTGCACACTTTTGGTAGTGATATGTCTGGTTATAGACAGAGCACCAGGAGTGTGAAAGGGATCCACAATGAAAAATGAATGTGAGGAGTGGGAAAGTTAACCTCGTGTTCCCTAAACCCTGTGAGCGTGAGAAGTTGAGCAGATTGACCCTGTTTCTAACTCTCTCAAGAAAATCTTTGTGAAATAACTTACATGAATTTGCACTGTTCTTTGAATTGCAGATGCAGGGACATCACATTACAGGAAGCATTTCTCTATTCACATTGTTCTCTTTTCTGTTTCTGTCTGTAATACAACCTACTGACATT
Organism: Tyto alba; assembly: GCF_018691265.1. Classification (NCBI taxonomy): domain Eukaryota; kingdom Metazoa; phylum Chordata; class Aves; order Strigiformes; family Tytonidae; genus Tyto; species Tyto alba. Next base: position 11,160,827 of record NW_024881295.1, on the reverse strand, counting down.
ATTAGGCTACATTTTAAAGTTTCCGGTTGCCATGTGAAATCTGAAAGTTTTTTTAGTTTGTTGATCTTTTATAGTCATCAGGAGTGCAATAGAGCAACAGAACAGCAATCTTTCTTTTAGGAAGAAGCTCAAAAGAATATTTTCAACTGGAGCCACTTTATTATCATGCCGTATCATGTCATTTTCTTAGCTTTGCAAAAGGCACAGTGCCTAACGTTTTGAAATGTTGGTATTGCTTTCCTGAAAGATTTATTTTTAAACATACGATTGTCAGGAAGATAGAATGTTTATGAGTAAAAGTCATTGGGAAAACAAAAACAGTTGGAAAATGGAACACCTTTGTATTTGTAAAGTCAAACAATTCAGGGGGAAGCGAGGTGTTTTGAAGAGAACATTGGAATTAATGGCCCTGGCATGTTGTTCTGGCAATGTCTTTAGACACCGCTGCAGCCTGACAGATTAATTGGCAGCACGCACTAGCCTGTTGCAATGCAGGGTTCACAGATAGTTCTGACTAGATGAATGACGGACGGGGTGTTAGTAGGGTTGGGCAAAACAGTCTGGACAAGAACACAAACTGCTGCCCAAGTATCATGCTTAATTCAGGCTGACCCTTTCCCGAGGCCTGAATAAGTTTGAACTGCAGGGTGTGTTTTTTTTTTTTCCTCTGGGCTGCTTCCTAAAATACTGCCTCTTAAAAAAGAAAAAGGGCAAAGTCACCCATGTCTCTGCACTTTGATTGCCGGCTGGAAATAGAGCAAAACAATAAATACATTGCAAAAGAGTGTGTATCATCTAAACTTCCAGCCCAGCTTTGCAGTCCCAGGGACATAGAGAGTTGAAGTATTCTTCAGATGTGCAGCCAATTTTATCATGCCTAACTAAACCAATCTTTTCAACACTATGAAGTTTGCTCATCAGTAGCTAATAAGCGTGTTTTAAAAAGGACTTGGTAGAGTTTGCAACCATTGCCCTCCCAGAAAAAAAATATTATTATTACATATTCTTAAATGCTTGGCTCAGTAAACTGTTTTGAATTAATTGTTACCCAGCTTCCTTATCAACCTTCTAAATTTACTGTGAACTTTGTAGTTACAACATTTAATTATTTTCCTGATCCAAATCCTGTCATCTTGCTCATATAGGACAAAACAACACTGGAGACCCTGACTCAGCAACTGGCAGTAAAACAGAGTGAAGACGGGAAGTTTAGCCACGCTATGATGGATTTCAACATGAGTGGAGATTCTGATGGTCAGTACAAATGGCTTATCCTTATTTCCAGGTTTGTGTGTACATGTCAATGAGATCTGGAGGAGAACACAATTGCTTTGGAGGCCTGTGAGGAGTAAGAGTGGTTAGCAATAAGCAGCTATGGAACAAGGCAGGAAGAAATTATTTTTCATGTGGTGTTTTAAGTCTGGAGGTGATTTTTAGCCTTCTCTTTTATACACTGCAGTTCTTAAGACTGGACCAAGAATGGATTTCTGATGGTAAAAAGAAATAAAGGAGGCAAATAAATGTGGGATAAATGAGATCACACAGTAAATCCATGAATTTCAGACCTGATAGGTGATGCACACTTTGCATCTGTAGGAACTTTCTGGGTTTGATGAAACAAGTGTACTGTTCGTTTCTTTCTCTGCTATTGTTTATGTTGTTATGGAGAGGTAAGCACAAAAACAGGCAGATGTGTAAATGCTTGTTTGCTAGTTAGAGAATTGCTTAAGAAGAAATGCCTGATGTTGCCATATATCACCCCTTTCCCATCACAAAAAAAAGGTGGAAGCTAGGCAACATGGTACGACCAGCATTCTGTAAGCAAGAAAGGAAGAAGATGAAAAGAATATCTACATGGATAAGTGTTGGGCTTACGTTATTAAGTAGTAAAAGATGTTTTAGAAAAGCTGTTTAATTCTTTGTGTTGAAAAAAACAATTGAAACTCTTCATCAAGTCTATATTATGTGATATTGAGTCAATAGAATAACTAAAAACTGGACAGTATACAATATATGGTAATTCCCACTGCTTCAAGTAAAAAGAAGAAACACCATTAACCTATTGTGAACACTGACTCATTGACTGTGCAGCACCTGACATAGGTTACTGATGGCAGCTGAAGCTGCATAATGAAGCATAAGCTGGGAATGTTTTTCTCTTTCTTTTTAGGAAGTGCAGGAGTTTCAGAGTCTAGAATTTATCGGGAATCCAGAGGGCGTGGTAGCAATGAGCCCCATATCAAGCGCCCCATGAATGCATTCATGGTGTGGGCTAAAGATGAACGGAGGAAGATCCTTCAAGCCTTTCCTGACATGCACAACTCCAATATCAGCAAGATACTAGGTAAGAATGATAGAGCACTGTTCTTTCAGTAGCAAAACTCAGAAAACTTTTGACTGAATAGAGCTGAGCACCTGACACAACAGAATTACTGTCTCTAGAATGTGTGTTTTGCCACTTAATGACTGCACCAAGGACAGCAGTGATAGGAGCTTCCACCATGCTGCCCATCAGTATACATTAACCATGACCTGAAATGTTCTTGTGTAATTACTGAGATTGTGGTGGTGGTTTTGGTGCAAAAACATGAACTGAATAGAAGAAAACAGTTCATTTCATTCGGCTGTTGACCAAGCACAAAACAAGTGCTATTGTTTATTCGCCTACATATTTCACCTAGCTAGATTCTGTGGGGCAGCACAACACAGTATTTGATTTGTGCCATAGCACTTTCTATTCAAATCAATGGCCATAGGGAAAAGATCCTAAAATACATCCTTTTATTTTATACACTGACAGTTTTAAAGGATTTTTATTATGTTCCTGTTATATTAAATTTCTCTTTAGTACATGATCTCTATCACAAGCTGCTTTTATTATAAATATTCTGAAAAGAATCCTGAAATCAAAAAAAGAAGCATCAGAACTAATTTCCATATCTTCTACTCTTCACATCTCAAGCAATATTTGTCATGAGCATCATCTACTGAATTTCATGCCACAGTCTTCCAACTTTTCAGTACTTGCTCAAATTCTCAGGACTACATTCTGTCCTAAGTTACTCTGATACACTGAATGATACAGAAGGTGAATAATGAGGATCTCTAAGGCCAATGAATTACTGTTTTGCAGGGAAAAAAAATGTAGCTGTGACCAAATTAGAGATGTTGCATTTTTACTGATAAAGACTGTGTTACAGGGCCTAAATGTCCCTTCAGCCCATGGGTAGAAGCTTAAGCGGGGAACATGTTTACCTGGACTGCAGGTCTCATTGGTTTTGCAGACAACTTGAGAGATGTAACACAACTGTAATGGCAGCATTAACCAGCTGCAGGGCTGGTAAATATGCTGAGTTTAAACTAGTCGGAGGCTTGAAGTTTGGCTTGATTAGAGTGGTCTTATGAAAAGTTATCAGGGGGCAACTGGAAATGAGATAAATTGGTTGGAGAGGCAGGATGTATTGGCTGTTGATGGCAGATGTGACAACATTAACCCATGATTAAAAGGGTGGTATGAGATGATTAGATTAGTTATGGAAACAGGATTAGAAAGCTAAATTGGTTAGGTTGATGGTAAAATAACCTTATACTGGTTAAAAGGGATTATACTGGTCAGAGGTGTATGATGTGATTAGACTGAGGACAGGGCAGTAATAGTTTTGGTCTGTTTCTAAATTGAGAGTAGACCTGGTTAAACCTGCTTTTAAATAATCAGCTTCAGAAATCTACAAGATCATTCTGAATGGCCCTTTTCATATAGAAAGTACAAAGAGAGCTTGATGTTTTCCCTCTTAACTGATTGTTTTGGATAACAACCTCCGACAGCACGCTGCTAATTCATTCTGCTTAAAACAGGCGCTTGAGCTGGGCTGACATTTTACGCAGTCTCTGGGGATCCTGGTTGACATTTTAAAGGGCTTCTAAGCATTTTATAATACCCTAAAATCTGGTTTTAATAAGCCATTCTGCTGAAATTGTTAACATAAGGAATCACCTTTTACTATTTGGCGCTAGATCAGGGAGATATGGGGACATCTTTTTCTGATTAGATATACAGTAGTTGGAGTAAAATGTGCAAATTCATTACAGATCCCGTTGAGGTGACAGACAGTATAGCTGACTCCAAACTCTTTCTGTTTTGCTGCCAGATATGGGAAAAAGCAAGGTCTGAGGCAGTAAGAGATGATGTTTCTGTTTCTTTCCAGCATCACATTTAATTTTTTTATTCCACCTATGCAATGGAGAGGGATGGCCTGACATCTTCTTTCTTGACAGAAACGTTACAAAGGTCTTCTCTCAATTGCAAGAGGCCAGTCTTTTGAAGTCAGCAGGGAGCTCTCTGTTAACTGGCATAGGGTGAGCAACTAGAAGCTTACAGTTCAGCCAGGTATTAGGGTCTCTTTATTAGAAAGCCACAATTTTTCCCTACCATTTTTTTAGCAGCGCTGCTACACATTGAGGTCAGAAAGCTCATTGTCACAGGGAGTAGCTTAGATGGAGTTGTCACTGATCGAGGGTCATTTTTATAGTAGAATGAGAGGAGGTGCCCTTCCTAGCACTAGAATTCTCTAGGGATTATGTTTGACACTGTGGTATTATGTTTTGAGCATAAAAATTAGATACATGGATTTGTCACTAAATTCATCTGTGCATACGTTTGTCATCCATCTGTTCATTGCAACTTAAACTTGCAGATAATGATTTTTTTTTAGTAAATTGTTAAAAAAGTGCTAAAATGGGTCTGCTGGACCCTATCAATTTAATAATGCATTGTTTAGATATTTTTGTAAATATTTTAATTAACTTCACTGAGAAATCTACATAAAGAGATTAGGAAATGATGAAGTTAGATACTACCTTCAGAAAGTCTTTTATGGACGTGCAAGTGTGTGAATACAAACCTACATACTTGCCTATACGTTATACAAGTGTTTGTGTATGTGAGGGTGTTTTTTAAACGTAAAATCACCCTGACTCAAATACTTGGATTGACAAATGTCAGTCTGGTGGTCTGAAAGTTAAGCAATATTGCGAACAGCTGAAAATTCTTGTCAGAGAAACTTGGCTTAAACCCAGCGATAAGCAGAGCTCCAAACCCCACCTAGTGCACGCGCGTGTGTGCCCGAGCACAGGTGCTGGGAACGTGTCGGGGCGTCTCTTTTCTGGCCTGGACTCGGATGGCTGGCCCACACAGCCGCGTCTGCAGTCACCGCCGGGGCACAGCTCTAGCTGCCCTGGCTCACTTCGGGGGCAGGAGCCATGTTTGGTGCTGCAGAGTCTTGCAGTTTTCTCATTTATTTTCTAAATACTTCAGCCACCAGATCAGCGAGGATTGTGCGAGAATCCTGCTTGTCATTATGCATTCATCCAGGGAGGGGAACGGGTTCTTGTTTTCATAGTCAAGGAGAAAAGCCTTGCATACTTGACCCACTCAGAGCTTTCTAACACAGATGGTGAGCAGAAAGCTCACCCAAGAGTGTAAATCTTCCCTTAAAAAGAAAGATTTTTCAAGATTCTTCAATCACACCTTGTTTGGGCTCGGGCTTGGTACTGTGCATAGGTACCTGTGCCTGCTTCTGTGTGTTTACAGACACATAAAACAACGGCAGATAAAGTTATTACAAATATATTTTGTCCAAACATAAGGTATTTTTAACCAGTTTTTAGTATGCTGATTGACAATACTCATTCATTGCTTATCTTGCCCGTGGATGCAAATTCAAAGATCAGAGTTATATATTCTTCAAACCTGCACAATTTCAGATTAAGACTAATCAGAGAGCTGGTTGGTGTTTGTATATTACTAAGAAAATAAGTGAAAATGTTAAAATGTAAAAAACAGGGTTTATCATCAGAAAATGTGCCCTCTTTCAAAATTTATTTTGACAGCATTGCTTGCTTAATTATTTATGATACTTCAAAACATACTAGTAAATTATATTTAGTATATTTTGTAAAAATGGTAAAGTAACGGTAAGAGGAGGTATCACTGCAGAAGGCAGCTATTAAAAATTTGCTCAAAGAGAGGTGAGACTGCCAGGATTTTTGTTGTGTTGAGTTTGCAGCTTAGGAAGGAAAAACATAACAAATGACATTTATGTATAAATATTGTATGTGTAACTATATGTACAAATATTATGCATCAAAATTTCAGTTTTTATGGCCCTGATCCTGCAAAGACTTATGTGTTTGCCTAACTTCACCCACTATTTACAGATCTTTTCACATGAGGGGGTCAGAATCTGCCTGCCCAGATATGACTGTAGGATTGCAGCAAGTGGGCTAGCACAGCAAAAGAGGAATTGTGCTGGGATAGAGCATTTGCATGGCAATGTTGCAACAACTGATTCGAATTTCTACCTTTCTGTCTGTCCATCTGTCTCAAAATATATCTGAGTTCGTACATTGCAGGTCCCCTCACAGCATGTAAAGCAAACGTCAAGATTTGTTTAAAGACATAGGTTTTCAACTTTATTATTCATAAATAAAAACTGATTCATCAGCAGGAAGTGGTACTGGGGCTGCAGCAGGTCTGTGATTAGAAGACTCTAGGTTTAAACTAACTTTTATTTTTTTCTTCATATGCTAAAACACCAGTGTGCCAGTGTCTGTGAGGTAGAATTTGAAAGTGGACCTACATCTGGACATCTTCCAGTAGAGCTCATGGGCTTTACCCTGAATTCTTAACATGGTTCAACAGAGTCCCTATCTGCGTTTCCATCTTAGGCAGCATTAGTAGGTGTTAAGTGTTTTGACAGTCTCCACACATTTATCACTGTGTCATTTAGCCCCAAATCTAGGAGGTACTACGCATGGAAAGTTAGTGTCACTTTTTCTAGCCGCTCTTTTTGCCAGAAAAAGCTTGGAATAATTTCTCTGCAGGAGGCAAAGCTGCTGACCAGGCTTCTGGCCGCTGAGGCTTGCTGCCCTGTATAACACAGAGCCACAGAGCCCCATGCACAGACGCTACCTCAGCCTGACATGGGAAGTACCATGCAGGAGTTTTAGTCCTAGCCCTAGAAACTATCTAGTTATGCTAAGACAGAGCTGCACCTAATCTAACAACGGTGTAACTAAACTGTTTCCCACTCCAGAACTCACTGGAGGATCTCTGCATGTTACATGTTGTAAACATAGTGAAAAGTGATAGTTTTGACTCCAAAGTAATGTTTGCTAAGAAAGGGATGTCGATTGCTCCTCTACAGAACAAAGACATCATTATTTACGAATCGGTGGTCTCTAGGTGTGAGGTCAGGCTGTGCCAGCCTGCCAGCCCTTCACTCCAGAAGCCCAAACTGCAGCTTGGAATAAAGATTCAGAGAGCAATGGGGAAAATGGTGTCAATAATCAGAAGGGGCCTTTGTAGAGGGAACCAAACTGTTTTCTTTCCTGGGAAGGGATAACTGCGCTCTCTATATTGTGAGGCTTAGGGGCACAGTGAGCTAAGACCAGCCTGAGTAATAGCATGAGCTAAGCACAGTATGAGTAACCATAAAAAATGAAGAACAAGAGGAAGTCAAGTATGACATATGACATTATGAAGCCATTAAATTGAGAAACTATTCAAACTTTTTTTCCAATGGGAAAATTGACTATTTTCCAATAAAGTTTTTCTTCTAGGCCACATGTTTCACAGCTTGGACCATTCCTGTTATTTGAAATGTGTTTTGCCCTGAAGCACTTCTATAGTTCATGGAAAAATAAAATAGGGTGACTGATTCACAAAATTTTACTTTCTGCTCCCGTAATATGTCTTTTAAGAAGTACTAGTTCATAAATTTCAGGAGATATTTGAAAACAATTGTAAAGTCTTCATTATTTCCCTAGCTTAAATATCCACACTAATGTAGACAGTGTCAGAAACAGGGCTGCCAGCAATGAAGCCCTAGTGCAGCTCAATGGAGAGGTGTGCCAGTATCCCAGTGCTCTTCCCTTCATCACACATACTAAATTCTTTAAGTTGGAGCTGGCAGTGTTCGGCAGGACTTGATCTTGGAGTTAAAACCCCACTGAGACATATGAGATAGTTTATAGCTTTTAGAGGCATTGCTTCAGGGTCTTTGCAGGCTCCTGTATCCAGCAGCATAGCATTCAAAGTCAGTTCATATGCTGCTTCTCACAAACCTGGAAGCTAGAAAGATACGGTATTTATCATGAAAGACTAAGCTGTGGACGTGTTCATATCCAGAGTTTATGCCTTGATCCAGCCATGGTGGAACGCAGCAATGATATCACAGCACATGGGAGTGGTGCCTCCTCGAGAACAGGAGGTGAAACAGGCCCAAGGCCAAAGGAAGCCAGGGGGAACATAGAAGAGCAGACTCTGTATCTAAGGGGTCTTTGGCCATTCCGTTAAAATACACTGCCTTGTTTTCTAAAACAAAGTGTCAGGGATTGTTCATTATCGGGATGATGGTTTTACTTCCCACCTGAAAGACATTATAATGTAGATAAGTTTCAGTAGAATATTGAGTCAAAACTTCCAGTATCATCCCTCTCTGCCTCTTGGCCATGCCCAAGAGGTTTACCAGTCAAATACAAACAAGACCTGACCCCTGTCTAGAAGCTATGACAGATTCCCAGCCCAAAGTGTTATGGCCGTAGGTATTTGTTCTGGGTGACCTACTTGTTTCTCTGCCTTTCAGTGTTTGTGGATGAGTAGAATCTCATTTCTCATTCTTTCTTTTTTTTTTTTTTTTTGCGACAGGATCTCGCTGGAAAGCTATGACAAACCTAGAGAAGCAGCCATACTATGAGGAACAGGCCCGACTCAGCAAACAGCACCTGGAGAAATACCCAGACTACAAATACAAGCCAAGGCCGAAACGTACTTGCCTTGTAGATGGCAAAAAATTACGCATTGGCGAGTACAAGGCTATCATGCGCAACAGACGCCAGGAGATGAGGCAGTATTTTAATGTTGGGTATGGGACCTTTAAAAACTACCGCTCATTTCAGCAAAAAAAAATTTCAGGGATAATTCTTAATTCAGTGTGGTAAATGTTATATTTTATTGGCAAGAACATTATATATTGCTAACAGAATACGAAGCTTATACTTTAAAACAACGTGTTCCAGGAGGAAGTTAGGCAGTTACGGGTTTTTTTTGTTGGCTCTGCTATATACTCATCTTACAGCTTCGGCCAACTGTCTCATTTCCACTCTGATCATGTAAAAAAAAAAAAAAAAAAACTTAAAGTTTTCCAATGAAATGTAAGTCTTCTAATAAAGCCTTGTAAGTATTACTTTATTATGAGGCCTCACGAGATTATATCTGAATTAATCTGTGGTAGTGCCTCTTGATCCAAAAGCCAAAAATACAAGTTTGCATTCAGCATGATCTGTGGCAAGTGGTCTGCAAAAAGACCGCTGAACATACTGGACTTGAGCTGGAATATGGACTTGGCTCAGTTAATTTGTATCAGGCATGAAGTTTTCTGCATTGTTCATCATGATGGCATTTGTCATACTAGGGAGTGCCTTCCAGTACAGTAAACTACTTTGTATTGAGCATAAATTTCAAGAAGACTGGTTCTGATAAACAGCTAATGTATCAGCTTGATATGATTAGATTAAAATCTAGCATATATTTTCCTTCTGTGAAGACTTCTTGGTTTTGGTTACAGCAGATCAAAAGAATTGGAAGTAATCAAATCTTCTGCAGTATTTCTGTATTCACTTCAGAAAATGGAAAGCTACACAGTGGCCTTAAAAATAGCAAAACAAGCAACAGGAATGACCCTCGGAAATAATGGAATTTGTGTTCTGTTTCATCTGAATTTGGAATCATTTTGATATTAACGGAGTTGCACATCACTCTAGTTAATGCCTAGAAGTAGCAATAAAGGAGAGAATATCTGTCCAGCAACTGTTAAGTGTCATCAGACTGTGTTTTAAACAGCTACAGTGTGCATTGTTATAGTAAGCCGCTCAGCAGAGAAATTTGAGCTGCTTAACCCTGTGGCGCTGGCAGGTCCAGTGATCCCAATGGTAAGCAGTGAAACAAACACAGGGAAGTCAGCCAACATTTGGCATCAAGAGATTAAAAAAAGAGGAGGGGGGCCTTCCGGAGAAAGAATAGGTGGCAACAGAGCCCCCAACACACTGCTTATCTGGTTAACATGCATGCTTCATCATGGGAAAAAAAAATAACCTTGTAACATTCTGCATATTATTTGGCTTTCCAAACAAGGCTGACATTGAAATCAAGACATTTCTGGAGATAATTTGCATGGGGGTATTAGAGCACAGAACCTGGGGTGGAATCTTTGTATAAGTTACTGACAGAGCAGCCGATGACTGCAGCAGGGTCAGTGTTTGATGCTGGCAGTCACAGCACTACAGTTGCGTTCCTGGGTTTAGTTCCCCATCTGCTGCATCACCCAGTACGGGTCATTTCGGGCTAAACTTCTGAGCACCGATCTGGCTCCTGCCTGGGCACCAAAATAAATGATTGGGGTTACAAGAGCCATGGCTATGCCAGCTGCTGGGACATGGTGGAAGCCTGTCTGAAGGCATTGCAATGAGAAGGATTGGGCATTTTTTGCAATTCTTGGACTTAATGCCTCCCTGTCTCACTGTCCTCCTCTTCAGTGGTAGTGTGACAAGCTCACCTCACTGGACTGCTGAGACTGCTAATACATTAGTATCTGAGGGCTGCTTTGAGGTCCTCTGGAGTGGACATCCTATAGAAGTGGAAAAATACTATTCTTAAATTATTTAATATTTGAAAAGCACTCTGAAAAGCACCATTTAAGTGCAAAGTGTTCCTATTGTTAAATATTAAAAGCAATTTAAGTGTGCTGAATCTTGTTACAGAAATGCTGACTCCAGAAAACAAAAGCCTTCCTATTGAATTAAGAATAAAATGCAAATTAGATCCACTCCCTACTTTAAGAGCCATGTCTTCGGCTGAGACAACTTCTACTTGTTTCAGAAACACAGAAATAAGGACTGTGTGGAGGGAGGCCTCACTCGAATGGCAGGCAGGAAGTATCTGAAAATGCAGCAAGCAATTCCAAACAAATGTAAAGCTGTTTGGCAGAGGAAAGTCTTTCAGGATCACTGTACTGTGCAAGGCTTACTGTACAGCCAGGGCACAGGCAGGCAGGGGAACAGGGGAAGGTTTCATTCTTAATTAAGAATATTCATCTCAAGAGACTCTGCCCTGTCTCCTGTGGCAAGGCTTTTCAGTGCAGATGGACACACCGCTGATGACATTACAATGTGCAGCATGTACTGAAGAGTATTACTGCAATGGAATTACTTCATGCAGCAAGCAAACAAAAGGAGCATGAATTTTAAACCTCTAGGCTTGTTGGGACCCTGAAGCTTCTCAGGGAAACAAACACTAGCATAACACAGCTAGTGTTCATGATGCAAAGGGAATTTCTATGGCCTGGAATAATTCTTCTTTCATGGCTGTGGACAGGTTTCCAAGGCTTAGACGCAGCATAAAGGCATCCTGTAGAGGATTTTCTCAAATGCTCACGTTGCTTGCTAGCTTTTTATTTATTTTTAAATAATGCATACTTCTGTTTTAAGTCTGCCTTTTCCCAATTTTATCCACCTTCCTTCAAAGGTTCTGCTTTTCACAAGTGCCGCTCGCTGTGGAAACTATCACCTTCCAGTGGGAGGCCCTTCATGATCATCCCATAAGCCCATATTGGCCCCAGAAAGCCCGCTGTTCCTCTCCCTAATAACGGCCAGGTCTCTGAGTGAACGTGGAGTAAACATTGCCTCTTTGGAGAGACCTGCCTTGCTTTCTCCTCATCCACTGGTACTTTCCTACAGCACCTCCTCAGCCCTGTGCACACCCCCTAGCCTTCGCCGTGTCTCTTCTGTTGGCAATGTGTTACTTTTATGACTAGTCCTGCCAGCATCTTGGATTATTTAAAAGAAAGATTTTCAAAATACATGGTTTTTAAATTGGACGACAATTGAAAAGATGTTTATTTTTGGCTGGCAGCTCATGGCACACCCAGTTTACCCAGTGAAGAAGTTTGCATCACGAGCAGGCAAGCTGAAGCTGTGTAGTTCAGGTACAGCTAGAGGTGTTTACAGAGATTGGGTTTTCTTACCAGTGAAGTTGATTTGGGCTTGATGTTCATTTCAAGAGCATCAGCTGGTGAGCCTGGAGTATTGGCATAGGGGTTGTCCTGCATGGGCCATCCAGGAGCTTCCTCTATATGCCCAAGAGCACAAGCTGTGGTCTTGCAAAATGCTGTTGTACTTCCCCTCGCTGTACTCCTTCCAGTATTCAAACGTCCTTTTACTTTTTCTCCACGACAGGCAACAAGCACAGATTCCCATTGCCACCGCGGGCGTAGTTTACCCAGGAGCCATTGCCATGGCAGGAATGCCTTCCCCACATCTGCCCTCTGAGCACTCGAGCGTGTCCAGCAGCCCGGAGCCCGGGATGCCCGTCATCCAGAGCACTTACGGCATCAAAGGCGAGGAGCCTCATATCAAGGAGGAGATGCAGACCGATGACGTCAATGGAGAAATCTACGATGAATATGATGAGGAAGAGGATGACCCTGATGCGGACTATGGCAGTGACAGTGAAAATCACATTGCGGGGCAAGCCAACTGATCAGGGTCCAAATATCTTGTGACCTACAGGACTTCAAGGAGAAAAGAAAAAATAAATAAAGCCCCATCTGGTTTATCTTTGCCAGTGGCCAAGCACATTAACTTTCTCATACACTGACTGTTACTTTAACTGTTAGTCTTAACTAGTTGGGACATCAGCTGACTAATAGACATCAGCCTGCATCAGAAGAAAAAAGGCTCAGAAGAAAGGAAACAAAGACAACGACGACAACAACAACAGAATGATATAAGCTATGGGTAAAATAATGCCAGTAATTCAGCTGCTATACCCAAGCACTGAAGTCTTACCCGTCGACCTTTTATTATTATTATTTTTTTTTCAAATAAACTTTATGGCTGTTTGTTCTACAATGTTCTAGAAATTCTCACTCAGGTACACAGTGCCAACAAGTGGCTTGTGAATGTGTTTTGTTGTTTTGTGCTACAGTTTAAAGAGAAATAATTTTTTTTTTTTTTTGGTAATGCACCTGACAGGAAAGAAAAAAGATAAAATTCCTTTTACCCCTTCTGTCTCCTCCTCCTCCTCCTCCTCCCTGGCAAATCTGGGTCAGAAGTGTGTGTGTGTGTGTGTGTGTGCGCGTGCGTGCCTGTGCGCATGGCTGGCAAGGAAGGAAGTGGGGAGTCTGTTTCTGTTAACCCCATCAAGCAATTATTTCCTTTCAAGAGAGGACTTCTCTTCATCAGTTGCACACCATACTGAGTCTTTGAGCAAGTGCCAAATTTGTACTAAAGCGCTGAACTAGTCCAATTTGCTTTTTTTTTTGGTTGGTCTCTTCTTCTTGTTTTGTTTTTCTTTTGCTTGTCTTTTGCTTCCTGCTCTGTCTTAAGTTAGGACAGTGTTGTATCTTAGACAATCCCTTGAAGAACCTGATATACCAGCAGGTGGTGAGATTAGACATATATTTTTGGTTTTGGTTTTGCTTTTTAAAGGAAACTGTAGGTGCCGTTCTCAGGTGAAAAAAAGAGAGAGAGAGAGAGAGAGAGACATAAGAAATTTAGAGAAAAAATATTTTATGGTCTTGGATTTTCATGTGTGCGTGTTTATGGTACTAATAAGAATAATATTGGACTATTGTGAGCAAAAAGCATGTTCCAGAATGAAGTCCCGCACCCTCCAAAAAACTTGGTCTGTAAGGAGCCTTTGCTTTTAATTTACACTTCAAGTGGCAGCATATACAACATAAAAAAGGCTTGTCCAAAGTGTGATTTGTTCTGCACAGGACAGGGCAACTGGAAATGTTACCTCCTCGCTAAGCATAATTAGTTACCGTGAATGTCCAGTTTTGATGAACTTGTACCTTCAGGGTGGCTGAGTACTGATCTCTGGTTCCAAAAGTGATTTTGTTTTTAAACTGACATTTTTTTTCTCCTTTGCACTTGCAGAAATCCATTGTTATCAGTGGGATGTTTGTGTAGGAAGGAAGACTAATAGCTATGAAGAGATTTCCATATTCAAAGTGGGCATGTAAGAACCTGAACCTTTGCAGTGCTGAGTTTCCCTAGCTGCTGTTTCTCACAAGTGAAAAATTATTCTCCTGGGCTAAAATATTTTCAGCGTTGTTCTAGAGCCCTTAGATACATTGCTTGGGCATTTTTGCCTTCCTTGGGCAACAGCAACAAGTTGAAGAAGGTAGATTTACACAAGCGTAATCCTGAGCAGAAGTTAGCCTCTTGTATTTACAGAAATGTAACTGAACGTTACACTTTATTTCAGAAAAAATAATGTCAATACAGGTGAATTAAAGAGTCTCTTCCCACCTCCTTACTCTGATCTTCCTGTAGAAGGAGAGGACCCAAGAGAGTGTAGCAGGGCAGAAGCATTTAGATTTCAACCAACCAACCTACCAACCAACCAACCAAAAAGGCTAGCCCTACTTTCAAACAGCAGCTATCCAGGAGCTCCTCTCTGGCCTGGGAAGGAAAGGCTTAAGCTCATACTGAGGCAAAAGCCTTCACCTGAGTTGGTTTCCTAGCTGAGGATGCCACCTTGGTATTCATGTTGCTCCCTGATAAATTCCTACATTCCTACTCCTAGAGAGAGACTCATTGATATTGTTACCACTTTTAAGTTGTAAAAATAGCCCTGTGCATCTTAGTGCTGGTGAGATCCCAGCCCAAGCATTCGCCAGAGACATGGTCTTCAGTACTTGGCAACATTGATTGTGCAAATGGTCCCTTAATCAGGCAAATTTAGCCCGCGGTGCAATCAGCCATTTACATGCGGGTGCAGGATGAAAGGGGCAGGGAGGAGGAGAGACGGGGAAGGAGGATGCGGGGGAGCCTTTCTTTGCCTCTTGAAATCCCACTTGAAGTGTAACTTGACCTCTGCAGACCTTTTGCAAAGCAAACGAGCAAATGCCATTGAAGACGTAGGACAATACTCCGACGAGCGGTTTGGACGTGTGATAGTTTTACCCTGCGACATCCGTTTTATTTTTCTCCCGTTCTCCTTTTTTTGATATCCACCTCTGCCTCGAAAAATTCTTTTCTATTTTCTCTCTCTCAGAAGATTTGCTCTGAAGTTATGCTTGGAGTAGCTGATCATATCCTCCATGTCAGAGAGGGTTCTTTTCGTTTGTATTTTATTACTGTGTTGGGTTTGTTTTTGGTTTTGGTTTTTTGTTTTTTTTTCCGTTGAACTGCCTCTTCTTGCTAGTGTTGTAATGGTAATTCTAATAATAATAATAATAATGGTCAGCTGTTCCCAGATTAGTAAATTATATATAATTTATTTTATTCCCCCCCCTTTTTTTAACTTTATTTTATTCTGTTCTAATTTGGCAGTGCAGCAAATGAAGCTGTTAGGCTATTTAAAATGGATACCCCTCCCCACCTTGCCTTTTTATATATATATAAATATATATATATACATATGAAAACAAATCGCTTCTTCTTCTGCTCACACCATTCCTCTTTCTTTTATTTTAATTTTGGCCCCAGCCATGTCAACTTCTGATGTTTATTATGATGGAGTGAATTAATGGGAGTGTTGTTTTCAATCTTAATTAACTTCTGCTCTCTCATCACTCATTTTAGTTATTTAATTACACCAGTCATCTAGAGCCAATTTTTTTTGAAGCACTCTGTTTGGATAAGAAGGAAAAAAAAAATAGACAATTGTTTTTATATCATTATTATGTACAATGTGAAAACGGATATTTGCTCCTTTTTTTTTTTTTTAACTTTTAAATTTGTTCCCTGTCTTTGTGAACAAATTACTTCTGACTCTTGTGGGTTCACCTCACATTTGCTGGATGCTTGATTTCCACCACGTTATAGAGACTCTCTGGTTTATTTGTGTCACTTTGGGCTACCAGAATACTTTGTTTTAGCTCCAGGTAGGTGCCACTGCGGCAGGCGTGATCAGAGCAAGTCTTAAGAGGCGTGGGCTGGATGGAAAGCCGGCCCGGGGGAGGTGGATGGGAGGAAGGCCCTTTGACTTCGGCGGGCCCGAATTTCAGGTGCCGGGGGCAGCCCCGTGTCCGCGGGCAGGGCTGTGGGACCCCGCTCCCTGCCGCGGCCCGCGCTGGGGCCCAGCTGAAGGCCGGCGTAGCTCCCGGACGCGGCCCCGTCTGAGAGACTGCGCGGGGGCCGGCGGTTGGGTCAGGCTTTCCGCATGGGTAGCTGTAGCAGACTATCCACGTCCTGCATTCGGGTGTTGAAACCGATGCAGCAATGTTAAAAAGGAAAAAAAGGCCACAAAAAAGGCCAAAAAAAAAACAAACAAACAAACAAACAAACAAACAAACAAAAAAGGCTCTGGGGTCCCAAACCAGCAAAATACTTAACGCCTGTGCTAATGTTTTGTTGGGTCCAAGGTTGAGCACCCATATGTCCTTCGGCAGTAGAAGACCAGATTTGAAAATGAGGCCCTGTTTGTCCCTCTTTAATTTCTTAGGAAAAAAAAAAAAGAAAAAAAAAAAAAAAAAAGGAAAAAAAAATAACAAAAAACAAAACAAAGCAAAACATACATTTATAAAAAGATCTCCTTGTCTTGTTTCTTTTTTTTCCTGGGTTCTGTGCCCTGGAGCATGTAGAAAAACCAGGTTAGAGGAGATTAGGATCATATTAACCTAAAAGCGCAACGAGGCCCTAATGCCGAGGCAGGCTTCGTTCCCTTCTTCCCTGGGAACCTGGCGAGCGAGGATGGTCTTGGGGAGCTGCCGGGGGGGGCGTACGGGCCATCTCCTCCTAAATTAGGGAGCCGCTTACGCCATGTGTCTTGTGAGCATACAAAAGAACAACACCAGCAGTGGGGAAAAGGGGAAAAGAAGAAAAAAAACTGAGGCACTTGCTTCTAAGCTCAGTTAAATAACACAGAGTATATCCTTTTTCAATTTATTCATGCCTTATATTAGTAAAATAGGATTTTTAAGTGCATTTAACATCTTTATTTAACCGTTCCGCTATATTAATCAGGCCCCCAGAAAAGAACACTAGCTATTATTATAGCATTTAATTAGTTTTGTAACCAAATCCTCTTATTACGAATGCATATGGAAGAATTTCTTTCTTCGAAGACATTATTTCAAAGATTTGGTTACTGCGGTAGACTCTCTCTTTAATTAAATCATTTTTTAGAAAGTAAATTGTCTTTAACCTTTTTACAGCACATTTTCAGAGCTTTTTTCTTTTTAATCCAAAGAGATGAGCTGTTATTGTCCCCGAAGAAGCCTCTGACATCACGTTCGTAACATCAAAAATAATTATACTCCGTGAAAACGTAGACCTTACTTAGCAAGAATTCATCTGCTAGAATGAATGGCAACTATATGATATCTCATACGTTTAAGGGCATGATGTATCAGATAGGAAGTATTTTTGTCTGCCCACTTCCCGATAGAATCATACCTTCAATTTTGCAAAGAACTGTGTGTAATTCACTAGATGTGGATTCAAATCTATCCTCAATTCACAGGGCATGGGCTGGCTGTTTAGCTTGGTTTATATTTACATTTTTTCAACTTTATCTTAACTTGTCAGTTTCCCAGATTGAAGAACATGTCAAGTTCGTTTTTTCTACTGACTGATTTCTCTACTCCCCAGTGTTTTTGTCACTGGTTTGCTGAAACAGTATTTATATAGCTCCATTGGCTCTAAAGCTCTTACTCCTTCTAACGTTTTGGATTTTACAAGTGAAATGAAAATAGAAAAGAAATAGAGACAATCAAATGCCTGGAGCTTAAAACAAAGTATGTGCAACCTACCATCTCACTTGAAATTTAATAAAAGAAATAATTATGTAAATATAACATAGAGTTATAGATTTATATTTTGTTCATAACACATAGTGTAATATAAGTTGTATATTTTCATGTTTTGGTTTTATGTTATCATTCATGCCACAATAAATAAAAAAAAACAGGAGTTGATGTACTCTTTAAAAAAAATACAATGTGGGTTGCCACCATCCTGGGTTTTTGGTTTTGGTTTTTGGTTTTTTGTTTCTTTTGCATTCCCCTTTTTCAGTATTACTGCCCTGCAAGGCACCAATAAAACAGCAAATGTGTTCTTTACCTATCCTGTGGTCTGTTTCCCACTTATTATAGTGAAGGGTGTGCTAGTTAATTGTCTTTTCATTGGCTGGGCTCAAGGAACAGAAAATTAGATTTAGATTCGGCTTACCAGTCTGCTCCAAAATTCAAGGTTTTCATCAAATCACAGGAAAAAAAAAGAATGACCCTATCTTTAAAATATCAGCATTAAAACAGAAGAAAAAAGTTGGTTCCTGAACAATGTAGTACGGTCCAATTTCCAGTTCAGAGTTGGGGCACCTCATAAATGGGGATGGCTGAATCCAGAGGTTTGGCCTGTGCATACCTTCCCAGGTTACATTCACTTTGTATAGGCTTATCTGTGTGGAGACCAAAGCAAATTCAGGGAAATACCCAATTATAAACGCCGATGACACAAAGCTATGAAAAAAATAGCTCTGCTCATAGTTAGTCAAAATGTCCCAACATGCTGCCTAAACAGTTCATGAAGTTTTGACAGCAGCATATGGCACAAAGTGGGATGAAATGAATTTGTACCTGTTTTTGACAGTAAGTTATTCTGATGGGTGCTTACTCTCAAGTGCCTACGGCTTGACAGATGCCATTCTATGGTTCCAGATTTCCTGAAGGGAAAAGGCAATATTTGGGAAAGCAGGAGGTAGCTGGTGGAGGTCCTATGAACCTGCCTGCACTTCTCTTGCCTGCCAGGTTGTCCTCTGTGCTCTTCCCGGGAGCAGGGTGGCACCTGGAACATCCCATCAGCAAAACAGAGGTCTGTTCTGGCAGCTTCCAGGTACAGCCTATAGCACCTATATAGCACCTGTCCAGGGGAAGTTGGGCCTGAGCAGAACTGTATAGTGTGAGGCTCAGGCCAATAAATGTCACCGTCCTTTAACCCCTTAAATTCCCTTTATTTGTTACTGTCATCAACATGCGATGAAGGGAGCACCTGTCGACCTGAAAGGCCAGAGGAACAAACGTGACTGTGCTGCTGCTGTCAAATTACGGTGTAGTTTGTATTCAGTGTGCCTGACACCTTAACTGCAACTTGAGCCAAGGCAAACATTTTGCTTCTTTACCCTTTTGACAAAGATGACCCTAAAGCAAGGAATATCATTGCCAAAGCCCTGCTATCCAATGCCTTTGCTGGCCCTGGGGCATCACTGAACGCACAGGCCTTCTCAGCTTCCTACACTGATGCAGAGGGACACACGATTCCTGCTTGCTGCTTTCTTTTTTGTTGGTTGTTTTTTGTTTTGTTTTTTGTTTTGGTTTGGTTTGGTTTGGTTTGGTTTTTTGTGGCTGGGCTGATACATAAAGGAGCAACTATGTTCCCTAAACCTGTGAGGAAAAAATGTCCAGGAGAACATGAGAAAAGCTAAGCTGAAGATATATCTAAATCGTTATATGAGTGGATAAAGCTGAGCTTTGCAAAAACAGAAATGAAGACCGGTTAAACCCTAAGAGCACAGCTGCAGCAGAAAAGGGTTTCTAGAGTACTTAAGCGACTTGGGAGTGGTAACAATTTTTTCCCTAGACAAGTGTTGGGGGGGGCGGTTCTGGGGTTTTGTTTTGTTTTGTTTTTTTTTTTTTGCAAAAAATGCTAAAGCATTCCAGCAATTGCCTGTAGCAGGAAGGAAGAAAATGAGGATAATTATGACATTAATCTATTTTAAAAAGAAAGACGTGTGACAATTAGCGCATTCCTACCAAGAAAGTAACATACAGAGCTATATGTGTGTAGGAAAGTGAAAAGACCCCCCACAGAAGCCATGAAAGGTTATAGAAAGCGTATGTGCCTCACGAGGAAGCACAGCACTGCGACTTTGGCATCAGCGAGAAAGGGTACACAGGAGCTTGTCAATAAGCTTTCAGTTAATAAATATTCAGCAATACTGTAGAAAAGCAATGTGGGAGAGGAACAGGCTGTGGCTGTTGGTCCAACCAGTGGAAAGTGCATACTGAAAAGTTACAGAAAGTCTTGTAAACATATTTACCAAAGCAATCTAGTGCCTGAGACTGGTGGGCTCAAGATAGTCAGAGTAGTCCCAGTCCCTGGGATGCTTACACTCACGTCTGTTGGTATCACGGTAGCACTGATGGCCATGCACTGAAATCAGAAGTTGCTTGCAAGCTGGCGATGAGGACAGGAAGAATAAAATCACACCACAGCACCGTTGGCCTAATTCAGCAAGGCTGATGGTGTCGGCAGCTCTGTGAGCATCAGCTACACCCCAGCTGTAAAACCTTCCCGCTAACACGTCTACGCAGGGCAGAGGGGTGGCAGCCTTCTTCCCCGCTCCAGGCTAGATCTGCGAGGCTGGCAGCCAGCAGACACTGCAGGGTTTCGGTGAGGGTTTTTCTCCCGTAAGTAAATTTGCTCTGAAAGCTAATGCAAAAGACATCCCACAGATTGCCCGGTGCCATTTGCAACCGTTGCCCTCCAGCCTCTAGTCACGTGAACTTTGCAGACATTATTATGCACTCGGACTTACTGCAGGGATCCGTCACAGGTTCCCACTGCCCTCACGCCACGTGCCGTGAGCCCGTGAACATTTGCACACATGCACACACACACACTCCTGCCTACCCAATTTGGCTTGCTCTACGCCAGGTCTGGCATGGCTGCTCAAAAATCCTGTCACTGGGAGCTGGCTAACTGTATCTGCCACTTTGAAGGATTAGCCAGTGCTTAGTGATTTGCAGTTTTGGGTGTTTGGTTTTTTTTTTTTTGTGGGTTTGTTTTTCTGTTTTGGTTTTTTTTTTTTTTTTTTTGTTTGGTTTTTTTTTTTTTGTTTAGTTTTGTTTTTGTTTTTGTTTTTTTTTCTTTCCTGCTGGCAGAACAGCCTTGTCGGCGCACAGCAGGTGCCTTGGGCCAGGGGAACGGGGAGCCCCTCTCCACCTCAGGCCAGGTTCAGCTCAGAGCACTGTATGCCCAGCAAACTCGGCTGCTGCCGCCGCACCAGCGCTATACGCTGAAGGGCGTGTGACAGCAGGACCAAAGAATGGTCCTTCCTGACCCATTAGCCTAACCAAAGCAAACTGTGTGGCATGATATTACAAATTTATTGATTGTGGGTTTGGTTATTTGCAGGCTTACACCAATTTACCTTTTTGGATGCTTCTAAAACTGCTACCAGAGGCAGCACAGAAAGTTACTTTGGCCAAAACCCAGGCTTTCCCTTGCCCCCACCCCTGTGAAGGCCAAGAAAACTAGGAAGAGGTTAAAGTCACACCAAAATACACCCCTCCACAAAATCTAAAATGCTTCAGGCAGGGAGCTCTTCTGTAGAGCTGGGTCTTAATGGCACTGGCAATGGCACATACATAGCTGAAAATATAATTAAAAGCATGAATTTAAGGTTTAGTTAAAACTCTGCCAGACCTGTGTGGCAATTCAAGCTGCAGTTTGAATGGCTTTTTGAAATAACTTAGACTTGGTTTAAGTCCTGACTTAACTAGCTAGTTAGACTAACAATCTCAGGAAGGAGGAAAGAGGGCTGATCTATCACAAATAATGTAAACTGCTCACATAGGTACAGTTCTTGCCATATGAGGGACCATTTACAATGCAAATTATTACCCACCGAAAATGCTGCTGGTCATTTCAGGCAGCTGAGCTGGGGCTCTGCCGATGAGGGTGGGTGTCAGCTGCGCTGGTGTAGCTGTACAGTACAGAGTGTGTGTGCATGAAGACAGGGGCTCAAACTAAGCCCTGAAAAGCCCCTCCTATCCCCCCGCAAGAGCATCCCCACACAGGGATTTGTGTCAGTTTAACTTCACGTTATCAGCGCAACTTTCACAGGCAGTGAATGCCTAACCCACCAAGGATAAATCGATGCCTCCCCTTGTATTTAACAGAGATATGACTTAAATACAGTAAGTAAATCAAAGTAATTATTTAAAATTAAAATGATTTAAGAGACTTAGACTGGGAGAATGATGTGGTGGTTAGAGAAGAGACTGAGACACAGGACTTCAGCAGGCTATTTCTGACTCTGTCAGAGACTTGCTCTACAACTTCAGGAAAATTACTCAGCCCATCTCTAAGACTGCTATAATAATACCTACTTCAAAGGGGTGTTATGAGGCTTAATTCATTAATGCCTGAAAAGCACTTTGAGATCTTTGGATTAAAGGCACTACAGCAGTGCAAAGTATTATTAGCTACAGGAAAAAGCTCTCAGGCAAGCATGGCATTAAATGTCTGCAGTTTAAAAAAAATAGGAAGAAAAAAAAATACCCCAAAGATGGACAAATTGTGAGTGGTTTGGGGTGTATTTTTCTGTGGCCAGGTTTCTATTAGTCAGATCTGTGCTTTGCTAAACCAAGGCCAGAGGTTGTACAGCTCAAGGCCCAGTTTTACTCTCCCTCCTAGAGCTCCCACATTGCAGACATAACTGTTTTGATTTGGGGCTTCTTTTTTTTTATCAAAATCCTGTCTTTGTGGTTCAAAACCATGTCCAGCTTCCCTCTCAGGACATACTACTCACTGAATGAAACAAGAAGAAGAATAAAATAATTTTACCTTGTATTAACTACCTAATTTTTTTAAAACTCAGTTTAAGCATTTACTTTTCAAAAGGCATAATCCAGAAGGATTCAGAACACACAAATCAGGGCCTTTTTTATTACCCCTGGTGGAGCTTATTTACCTACTGTGAGCACAATTACAAATGGACAAATTGCAATGGACACTCATAAATGGACTAAATGGAGGGAACTTTTTAATGAGTGCCTTGGTCCCAAGCATTAATTTCTTTATGATGTTAAATTTTAAAAGCAAGCAACTAAAGGTAACAGGTTTTTCTGTAGATCAGGATTTAAATCTTGACTCATCATTCAGCTGATGCCTGTGTCAGCGCCTGTGCACTAACTCGGGGTGCATTTTAGCCCCATGGGGTGGGGGTGAGCAGGATTTCTCTGATCAAAAGCCAGAAGCAAAGGGGAGGATACAAGCAAGGTTCCCAAAACAATTAGTGGAAGAACAATTTTAAAGCTGTCACATTTTTCTTGTTAACTAAATTAATCCAGATTTTAAGTTTTTTGTATTTTTTTATATCTTTGAAACTTTTCAAGTACAACTTACTGACTAAAAAATAAACATCATAAACAGTGTCCCCCCACACACAATCACACACCTTTATGGAAAAAAACTATAACATAACAGCCTAAAAATGTATTTTTGTTTTTTACAAAGCATTTCTGACTTTGGTGAGGAAAACCTTTTAACTTCACTTTGTTTCCAGGTCCCATTGAAAGAGAACACAGGGGAAGTGAAGTATAAGTGATTCTGGCTCCCAGAGATGCTTTGTTTCTCTTCTGATAGAATACGAAACTTCATGTAGGTGGTGGGTAGAGCCATCGTAACCTGCTTTCTTCTGACTGAATGAGGGAGGTCAATATATTATCGTATCAAGGAAGAAGAAATTACATAGGCAATTCCCCCACAGATAATAAAGACAATTCTGACAGCATGATCAAAACAACTGTATAACTTTTCTTTTCTTACAGACACACCAGTGTTTAAATGACAGCTGAAAGAGGATGATGGACTAAACACATTATTCTCTGTTCCATCTACTTTTTTATAATAGAAATATATCTTGAAGACTATATTCAAGTTGATCAAATAATAAGTCAATTTGTCAATAAAACAGATTAGGCAACCTGTCTGCTGAGATGATATCTGTCAAACAACATATTTTGTTAATACAGTCTAGAAGCAAATGCCTTCCTGAAAGACAATACAAAAAAACCCGCAATGCCACTTTAAAGTTTATTGAAACAGAGCACTGACTTATTTCAGTTATAGATGTTTAGACTTCTACTTTAAATTCTAGTTGCTAGTTAACAAGCCACAGTTTGGAAGAGACTAGAAACAACTGTTAATGTCCTGGTGGGCACTGTCTGCTGCTAAAATGTGGGTATATTTCCAAGCCTCTTGTCAGTGCCCACACTCTGGGCACAAGTCATCATTAGTGGGCTTGGTGGAGGGGTAGCTGCACTTCTCTGTGCACTTTTCTTTTTTCATTCCCCCCCCGCCCCCATGTTTGTTACCCCTGCTACTGGCAAGACGTCTGCAGCATCGGCTGATCTGCCTTGTCACATCACGAGCCCTGTCACTGCGCTCACCGGATTAAGGCATGATGCTTTGACACATTCTGTACGCTGATGCAAATAACCCCTCGGAGATGTTGGGCCATGTCCTGATCTCAGCCGCACGGGGAGATCCCTCAATTTACCCTGCGTGACAAAAAATAGAGGAAACACTAAGACGCACAGACACACAGAGTGATCAAACACAAGTAATATGGAACTAGATGGCATAAAGCTGAAGACCCAATGCTGAAAATATAGATTCATAACTCAGACATTGAGTTGTCCAATATAAAGTAAAATCAGTGGCTGGAAAGATCTAGAAAATAGACATTCTGAACACTGAAAACTTCAATTAACCAGTCTTGGATATTAGCTGGCTGGCTAGGTGAAGTTTGGTTTAGTTTTTGTGTTTTTTTTCTGACTCCCTCCCTGTGCTAATGCCATGTAATCTTCAGGAAAGTGGCTGGTTTAGAAACTCAGATTCTTCCTGCTCAACTGGGAAGAAACATGTGACGTGCACTAATAGGCTGGAAATTTGAGTAGAATCATCTTAGTTTTGATTTTTTTTTTTTTTTTTTTAACAGAACTTAGGAAGCATTTTGTTGCTGAACTATGATGTGATGCAAAATAAACAGGCTGAGGAAAACTAAAGCTACTCATAAGTGTGAACAGGCTCTCAAACAGGAGGATCAACCATGGTGGCTGAAAACCAAGCAAACAAACAAAAAAAAAAGAGTTTAAATGCTGACAGAGATTTAAGTACTTTCCCACCCGAGCTTGCATCTGCAGGCTCAGACTGCTGTTAAGAATTAATGAGCTAATTCACTATTGCTCTCAATAATGCATCAACACCTTGTGGGGCAGAAAAGCTTTAATTCAGAAAAATCTTTCCAAAAACTACAAATATGGAAATTACATTCAGAAAGCTATAGGTATTAAAAAAAAAAATCTCTGTGGTAAAGTTGGTGAATAGATTTAAAGGCTTCACTGAAAATGGATGGATATTAGAAAAAAAAAATCCAAAAAGCCCTGTCAAAAAATTATTTTAAAACATTAGTTTTTGCGGTGAAATTTCAACAATAGTCAAAGATATTCCCATAAAGTTTACTGTGGAGTTCATTCAATGTTTTGTAGTGAAAAATCACCATTTACATAACTGGATGGCACACCCAGTAGGAACCTGAGCTTCCACATTAATTTCTCCAACCCTCTGAGTTGATGTGACCACACAGTGATGTCAGGAATGCTTAATTATCCACCCAGCCCTACAAACCTTGAAGCACAAGATAGCCAGCAATCCACTCTCATTCAGAATAGTTTGGCATGTCTCCATGTTGTAACTAACCAGTGTTACCCCTAGCAATTGCTCTTTAAAGCAAAAACATGTGCAAAATGTCTTCATTCAGCCTAGTAGTATCATATGTCAATCAGATTCAGGATGCAGAACTGGCCAGCAATATCCTAAAAAAAAATAAAAATCGTCTTTCTTGTTTGAATCACTTTGAATTAACTTGACTCTGTCATGTTACTGGCAAGAATATTCTCTCTTGAGCATCTGATTTCTAATTTTTTTCTCTTTCTCTTTTTTTTTGGTCTTTGGATTTGTCTGCAAGTTCCAAGGATCTGTTTTAAGCTTTACAAGACCAACTTAGCCTGGGGCTTTGGCAAGCAATTTAACATTGTCTACAGTGCACTGAAGTTTATTAACACCTTTCAAAACCTCTGCAAGTTTGTAAATCAAGCAGTGGTTCATTCCCCAGAAATAATAAGGGTCTGGTTTTGTTAATGTATACAAATACAAATGACATATTTATGATAATATGTTTGTAAGACATGCATATAATTATATTTAAGTGACATTAGGTATTTGCTGTATGTCATAATGATGGCATTGAGACTTTTTGAGCTAAAGCCACAGAAAGACAGAATATATCAGATTCTAAAGTATCAGATCCTCAGGTTTAGGTTTTTGTTTTTGTTTTTGTTTTTTAAAGGGGATTTTTTTTTGGTTTTGACCTTAGTATCTAGGTCCTATGCTTCTCTTCTCTGCAAGGGAATGACACTGCTGACACCTGATGCTAACATGTGGGAAATCCCAAATATCTACAGTGCAGCATCAGTGTTATTTTCATCTGACTTGCTGAAGAATTACTCTGCTCCAAACCCACTTTTTAAACTTTTTTTTTTTGTTGTTTGGGCCTAGGTGACTTTATTAGGATTCACAGATGCACAAAGTATAACACAAATTTTATGGTGTTTCTTCCGGAGCTAGAGGAAAAGATATTGCTTTACAGTAAGGTCCCACTAAGGTACCTCCCCTCCCAGCAGAGCAGGGAGAGCCCTCTGTAACCCAAAGAGGAAAATGAATGCTGCTGTGGTTTACAATAAATCAATAAAAGGTTCTTTTATTAGTATGCCTTCAGCCTCCATGATGCTTTCATAATCCTCAATGTAAAATGGTTGTGTGGACTGCTCACAGACCCTGGACCAAAGCATAAGCAGGATGTCCCATAGAGTAGCTTATACTTTATCGTACTAACTTGTGTCAGAAAGCATCTCCTGTGCACCCACCACATAACTGGGAGAAAAAGTATGACTATAGAACACGCAGAGTAGTGCTGCATATACATAGAACAAGACATTGTAAAATAAAACACCACTGTGCTGTATGCATGTTAGGTGCATATAGTGTCCATAACCATGCTACTTTGAGGATAGTCCTGCACTGACAGAAGCAAAGCTTCAAAAATTAGACTTGCAAACTTATGTAGGCCTCCTCAGTCCTATGCATTATGCTCTAGTCTCCAACTACATGATTATTATTATTTGCCACCTTTTTTTTTGTTTGTTTGTTTGGTTGGTTGGGTTTTTTTAGTGGGGCCTCATCACAGTACAGAGCACAGGATATACTGACTTGAGCGTGGACCTAGAGCCAGCATTCCCCTCCAGCCTCACTGCTCCAAGTGTGTCTCCCGGCCGCCACCACAGCCCCCTGAGTGAGCCCTGCCACGAAGGCAGATGTATTACCTCCCTTTGGCACGCACTGCTTCATTATTTGCATTCTTCTCAACTGTTTGCTGTCTTCATCAGATCTCTGGAAGGTCAGAGGGTAGGATAAGCATCATTTTGTTGATGAACAGCAAAGGCATTGTGAATTTAAGGTCAAATAACTGCAGTGATTTTTAAGCATACAAGTGGATAAGCCTTGAAGCTGCCGGTTGGTTAGAGCAGTTTGGAAGTTCCAGCCTGGTTTCTTAGGTCTTCAGCTGAACAGCCCCGATCACCAAGACTTTCCACCAGGCAGATTATAGCACAGAAAATAAGGACTATACCACCAGTGGCAAATTGTGACTCTTTTTTTTTTTTTTTTTTTTCAGGAACAGCCCAGGTAGGTAGAGAATGGATACATCTATTACTTCATTAATTTGCTCACTGAAGCCTTTGATTCTTATACCCCCACCACAACCACATTCAGCAATATGGGAGGCAGAGGTCTCACCAAAAGGCAACACCTTCACTGCATGGCTCCCGCTCAGATGGAGGCAGCCCCTGAGCAAGGCAGGGCTGCTGCGGTGAAACAAGGTGTCGTCCTGCTCCTGCACAACCACATGCGGCAGAGGATGAAACTGTACATCAAACCTTTATTGATAAAACTTGGCATTTCCTAACTGCAGGAGGCTTGGCCTTGCAAGCTTCGTCATGCGTCTTAAGATCGCTACCTATCCATTGTCTCGTAGATGCACACAAATATTCATACACACTCCTCAAGCTGTCTGAATGTTTTCTAAACTGTATTTAATACTAGATTTCTTCTTTGCTCAAAATGTCTCCCTTCTACCTGCAGTTGCAGAAAGTGGCAAGGAGATGTTCTCCCACAGAAAAATCTCCCAGCCCAGCACAGTGCCATCTGATTTCAGTGTCAGCTCAAGTCCTTCCTTTGACCTCAGCTGGCAGTAGATCAACCCGCTGGCTTTTCGTGGCATTTCTGGGGGTGGAGGAAGATTATTTATTTTTAAAAGGTGAGAGTTATTGAATTTGATGTACCTGGATGCTACACAACTCTTTGTAATCATTACCAACAGATGATGTCACTGAAACTTATTTTTATGTCATTATCCTCACCCAAGGTAAATATGGAATGCTGTCATGCCATTACATGATGTAAATATGTCATCATAATTTGTCTTTACACATCATAAATATTTTATTATATGACATTATTACACCTCCAGCTATCTTTTTCCATATGAATAGTAATTACTCAAAGTATTTACTGTAATTATGTCACTTGATGAAATTACAGTAATTACATCGAAAAATGATAGCCCATGACTAATGAATTAAAATAGCATGGAAATTCGCATAAAAATGACATTAAAAATGTTAAGGATCTGAGGCAAACTCACAAAAGCAAGGAAATTCATAATTAAGAATTTAATCTCTAATAACATTGCAGGGTGCCACAGTTTTAGATTATATCACAGAAGGGTCGGGGGAAGGAAAGAAGTAAAGAAATATTACCTGAACAGGAGTAAAGTGCAAAAGTGAACTGCTGCAAAGCATAGCTTGGCATTTTGTATACATGTGCATGGCAATATAGGCAAATGCTGTACAGCAGCATTCAATGATGTTTCGTCAGGATCAAAAGGCAATGGAGCAAAGTCAGAGCTGGGGTAAGGAGCTGTCACCTGGGTGGAAGTTTCTGTCTAAGAGCCATCAGGGAATATACTTTTCTGATAGGTCACGATAAAATCACTGAAGGATCACAGCACCAAACTTAGGAGCAAGATGTCTGGCAGATCCCAGGAACACGTGTGGGTCTCACAGCAGATGTGAGGGTTTGATACTTAACCTGTGCTCACAGCATCTGTAACACCATTTGCATCTACACACACACAAGTATTTTTATGAATCTAGCTATCCCTTGCAGCCACACAAGGTCCTGCTCTGGCACGCACATTGTGTTCTTGCTGCCGCTTGTGTCCCAGGGAGGCACAAGGCCCTTTATTGCTGAAAAAATTCACAAACAAATCTTTTGGATTTGGACCTTCGTGACAACAAGATGATTTATTTTTATATTCACTTTTAATTCCATTCTTGTTTTCTGCATGAAAAGAAATTACTCTGTGGCTAAACAATGGTGGGGCCTGGGAAGCAAAGAGGAACCAACGATACCAGTTTGGCTCTTTTGGTTCCCAGATCAGGAGCCGGCCATGAGCCCCCACCTGCAAGAAACTCGGGGTGGTTCATCTCCTCCTTTCACAGCTGGCTCTCCTCTTGGGCCCTCTGAGGTACAGTACCTCCATGGACCGCACTGGTTTCTGACGTTGCCCCCAAACTGCTTTCAAACCATGACCAAATTATGTGGTACAACAGACCAGGAAACCCTACTGAGCTGAAACAGCTCCCCACCACATATAAGGAGAAAGCTGGGGGGTTTAGCTGAATTGCGAGACAGGCAGACACACAGACAGGCAGGAGCAGGGTGGGGTGGGGGGGAGAGGAGAGACAGAGAGAGAAAAGGACAGGAAAGAAGGAAAGAGAGAAAGTGAGAAAGAGAAACTCTGTTTCCAGTTAGAATATCCAGTAATAATTTAATATATGGTGCCATTTTAGAAAATGTGCTATTCATATTTATGAAAGGCTTAATAGATGCAGCTGCATCCTTTAACAAATTATTATAAGGCATGGTATGAAATGCATTAGTAAGAAATGCTTAACAGATGATGCTGTGACAAGCTGTTACAACGCATGTTATAAGACGTCAATATTATTAAATCTATGGGCTTGGTTAGCACATGAATATAAATAATTTTTATGCATGCTACAAATTGCCATGCTTTATTAATAATGAAGTGTTTATAAATGGAACCTTACTGTAAAGCATTATTAAATGCAGCTACTCAGAAGACCTTAGAGTAATGCTGTAGTAGCATTATCATGCTGAGAAACAGACCAGAAAGGCTGCTTTATTTTACTGAGTCGACACTGGTTCAAACACACTGGGCTTTGATTCTGGAAAACCCATGTGGTAGGGGCCACCAGTAGGCACCGGCTGAAAGCTGCTGTTGTCACATTCTTTGTTACTCTGAAATCACTCTGGCCTCACTTACATGGGATTTACACCAATGTAAGTACTAGTGTCAGTAGAGTAACTCCTGATTAACCCTGTGTAAGTGATACATGCTGCAGGCCATATTATTTTCCTTCCCAAGTGAAAGCTGGCTGAAAGGTAATGGTGTGTTGTGAGGCATTCTTTTGAAAAAAAAAAAAAAAAGTAGATTTGAAATGTACAACTCCCTGCATCTCAGATTCTGCCCTTCCAACACATATCTTTCAAAAGGTTATTTCCACATTATAAATAAATGTCTTTACAGGGATATCAATGCAAAAAAAAAAAAAAAAAAAAATCACATTGCTCCAAAAGTTACCATGACTCAGTAACACGCAGGAGTGGCTTAGTTCATCCAGCCTGAGCATCTTGTGGGAAATCATTGTCTGCTTTTATTCATTTAACTATTTCCTGCCTTCATGACTGATGTTATCTGAGTTTCCAATACCACATTGAATTGGACCAATATACTTATAGACAGAGAGCTACCACAGAATATATGTCCTGGCCTGCAAAGATTGAAGCTTATTAATAAAAAAATAGCAAGTCTAGGACCACATAGGCAAGAAATATGATTGTAAAGAAAAGCTTTTTAATTCTCAGTTACTTTTTTTTTTTCCTAAATTGTTAGCATTTTAGTTAATGTTTAAATGAGACTTTCTGTTTTCAACCATCTGCCTATTCTACCTTGTAATTCTAACTTTTTTTATTAAAGAATTTTTCACAACTCACAGGTTATTTGGATGACAACCTCCTCCAACCTGTAGCTTGCTATTTTTATTAAGGATTTGTAAAAAAAACAGAGTTCATGTTACTGAACTGGCACAGTTGCGTAGGAGGATCTACCTTCCCTTGTACCCAGTCACCACAGCCTCTTCCCCTGATCCAGCCTGTGACCTTGCATGAGCAGCCAGCACGCACAGGTTTCAACTCAAGGCTGTGCAGCTCTCTTCAAGGGAAAACTTGCACTCATTAGAAACCACCACCACAGGGAACTGCAGGAGTAGGTGGAAAAATGTAAATCTTTTGGATAAGCTTACAGTGCTCCAGTATCATCACCTGAATGCACTTCGAGAAGGAGACTACATTCTGGCACAGCAAAGGGATTTACGTGCCTCTGAGTGTGCTTGTGTATCTGTGTTCACACGTGAGTTTGTGGGTGCATCCCTCCTCTCTGGTCACATAAAGTACCTTCACGGCTGCTGGTATTGCATTATCTCAGCACTTCAGCACAGACCAGGAGTGATTTAACTTCAATTTCCAAGGGGACCTGAAATGTAGTGGAGAGGGACACCGACGGCCAGATGTAGAGAGGTGTGTAAGTGTCCACAGCTGGTGATTTCAGTGGAGCTAACCCAGTCTCACATGTTGTCTGGGCCAAAAAGGATGTGACCCTGCATCACTCAAGCCCTGCTGCAGCAGCTGGGCAATCCTTCTCTTCCAGATCTGCTTCGTTTAATGCCAGTGGCCAGAGCAACTCTCTTCACAAGGGTTGTAGACCACTTCATTTATCACCTCTATTATCACCCCGGAATTGAAAACAAAACAAAAATATTACCTAACTGCATGCTCATAAATGTTGCAGATGGGTTCATTCTAAGTTCTCGGCAAATGTTCAAATGGATATACTTTTTTTAAACAGATATATACTTATACTGACCAAAGATTTAGTCTTGATGGTTCCATTTCTTCTTTTTTTTTCTTTCAGTGTTTCATGGCATACACAGACTAATGTCAACCAAGCATGCTGAAGGACTCCTATTATATTTATCTATTAGCTTTGATGTGATTGAAATCTTCTGTATCTTCATGCATTAGATTCTGGTCTAGTTTATAGTTCCTCCTGTTATAATTCATCTCATATCACTTCTTTTCTTTGTTTTCCCATTCTTCATCATTAATTTGTGAGCCAACTTTTCACTTATTCCATGACTCCTGCACCCAAAACATTATTATTAACCTTGGATGTGGAACTTGGTCAAAAATATTCTCTGAAGTGTAAACAGCTCTGACATTTCATTACAAAATTCACCATTACAAAATTCACCATTCCAAAACACTCCTTACTATAAACTTCAAGGTCACTCGTGTCTTCCCTCTGTAACCATTTCAGCTCCAGGTGGAGCTTCCTCTGTCACGCTGGAGCTGGGAAAGGGAGATGTCGAAACCACAGGAGTCAGCGCTTCAGAAATCACACTCAGCTTTGCAGTTTGGCAATGAGGCTTCATTCAAGGAAATCCGGAGCAGGATTTCCACATCGTGTTGCTGAATAGGAACAAAAAAAGGGCAAATGCTGCTTTTGGGTCAGATGGCCCTCCCTTGTTCTTCTAGGCTTTCCAAGAGCTATATGGGGGTCCCGCAGGAGTGTGAGGGGTGAGCACAGACAGAAAGGAAGGGCTAGTCCAGCCAAATGCCTGGGTTGGAGCTGATCTGGTCCAAACCTGTGGCCCAAGGCCAAGGGCAGAACAAGACATGGTGGGGTAAAGCCCTCCTGCAACCAGCCATGCACCCGGAGAGCTTCACACGCTGCTTGCTCGCGGCATGGTGGGAAGCCAGCTCCTACCTGCTCTCTCTCCCTGTGCATCAGGTTAAGTCGCAGCCAAAGCAAAACAGTCTTTGGTACTTTTAGAAGCACCCCTTGAGCTTTTCCATGCATCGGTTGATTGATAACCTTATTACTTAGCACGTCTTTGTATCTGCAGTAACTGTAGCAATCAGTGAAACAGCAGACAACTGTATTAACTACGACTGGGGAAAAGTGAAAATAACACCTGGCATTTAGCACAGTTCGTCAAAGGATCTCAAAACGCTCAGCAAACTTTAATAAAGACACATGACGCCCAGTGAGTCTGGAAATATTGTGACAGCCATATTAAACCCAGCCAAACTGATAAATCAAGCACGCTGGAGCGGCACCAGCTCAGCAGAGAGGCTGTCACGCCGGGGTAGCGCGCTGCCAGGGTGTCACCCCCGGGCCCCCCTGACATGGCTCCTGGGGAAGCCTCCCTCTGCCCAGCACTGCCATCCAAAACTTCTGGGTGCTGTGCTGGATCCGGCACAAGGCTGCTCATGGTCCTGCTTGCATCCTGCAGGCGTTTACACAGGAGCATCGGGATCTCCATGTGCCTCTTTCTTGCTGGCTCTCCACCCTTCCTTTCTGTGGCACAATTGATAGATCAGCAGGAAAGCACAATTGCCGATGGTCCTGTTTAGCCGTTATTTACACGCTCAGTTCATTCTGCATTTCTGTTTTATACATTTCTCCATTTAGATGATGTGTGAAATCCATGTACACTTTTTTTTTTCCTCAGAGTCATGCAGCGAGTGTTTGTTTGTGCATCTGTATTGTGCTCTACTTTTCCTCATGTTCACAGATTTTTATTAAAATATTTCCATAAAACAGGTTGTTACCAAAAATAAATGAACACATACAAATTAATACATAAAAACAGATGAGTTATATAGAATATTTACAAACAATGGGATGGAATTCAAAACTTCTCATAAACACAGCATATAAATAAGCATGTTTACTACCATTTATTTTAAGAGTTACTTAGTAGATCTGAGGTAGGCTAAGGCTGACAGACCAGCTTTTTCTTTCCATTGCAGATTGTGGGTGCATCAAGAAGATCTCATTTAACAGCCAAATGAAAAAAGATCTTATTTTACATCCGGCTTCTGTTTCCTCAGCCTGAAGAAATGAACACACATGGTGTAGAAACTGGGCCCAAGAGCAGCACTGACGTGACCAAACCTCAGTCTTTCTGTGTAGTAAACGAAGCAGAGAGCGGTAAGTGATCTGGCCAAGGTTAGGCAGCAAGCAAGAGGCGGCACCAAGGGCCCAGTCTGCTGACTGCTGGACTTCCAGCTCGTCTGTTACCTAAAACATTTGGAAGAGAGAAATATTGTTGTGAATAGGAAATACCCACAGCAGCAGCAGGCTGACAATTCAGACGGTGAGTATGCCATCAAGCTATGCTAAGGGAGAAAAATCCAAAAAGTTAAGGACTGTCCTAACCTTCAGCCCAAAATAAAAATTTTTCAAAATAATAATAGTGAGGGCTCTCCAATGCAAATCTGCTTTCATTGAATCGTCTCCACCGAAGGCGGTGGGACTGACCGACCGATCCAAGCTCAGAGGCTGCGCTTCGGCGCCGAGGCGCAGCCGGGGAGCTGAGGGCCGCCCGGCGGCGAGAGGCCGCGGCCTGGCCCGAGGCGGGGGAGCTTGGGCCGAGCAGCGCTGCCGGTGCCATGGCTCCAGGCCCAGCTCAGCGGCTGCCCCGGGGCACACCTGAGGCGGGCAGGAGAGGGCTGAGGCGCCATGTTCCCTAGCCGAGGGCTGGAGGCCCAAGACCAGGAGCAGTCGGACCAATGCCGGCCGGTGCCCTACGGCATTTAGGATTAGGTGCCGAGACTGGGTAGCCCCGTGCACCCCCACCTCACCGGAGGGTGGAAAGGTGGGAATGGGACCCACATGTTTTCCTGATGGGCAGGGTCCAAGTTACGTGCTCAGCCCCTCCTGCGGCATGACTGGGCTTCTCAGGTGTAAGTTGTGCAGCGTTACACCGGCATACAGGCTAACATGACCTTCTCTACAAACTGATATGAGCAAATATTTGCACTCTATATCCTCAAGCTGCAGAGGCAAAACTGGATAGATCTTAATGATGGCCTCCTGTCTCTGCAGCGCAAGATCACTTTCTGCACCCTTTGACAAACAGGAGGATTATTAGAAGCTAGGCAAGGCAGGGCTGACTTTTTCTGTTTCTGAGAGAAGTCTGTTTTGTCAACGTTTTGCCAGAGTCTAGGAGTGTGAAATTGGCTGTTCATGTGCAGCCTGCACAAGTACTGTAGTTTGAAAGTGAAGGCAATTAATTTTAGTTGTTGACTTAAACTGCTGTTGAGAGGTACTTCATTTCCCGATTCTTTCTCCTATAAATAGATAAAGGGTTACGTGAAAGTCAAGTTGTACTCGTTTGTCCTCCTTCTAGATAGATTTCCCATGACTGCTTATCTATCAGCTCCCCTCCCCCCTTAACACAATTTGTTTCTCTAAATTAATTTAGCTCACTCGCTCTTATTGGTCAACAGCCAAAAAAATTGTCTCCTGTTCCTTTTTTTTCCTTAAAAAAAAAAAAAAAAAGAAACAAAACAAACCACTTTGGAATTAATATTTTCTGGAAGGGAGATTGAGCAATATGTGTCTTGAACTTGTGACTGAGAGAGCTAAAGAAGATGTATCTTTTGGAGGGATAAACATTTGTGTTAGCAATCTGGAAGGACTACCAGCACTGGGGAGTGGTGGCTCTGCCCACAACACTGCAATGGCTCCATGCATGCTTTTCTCCTCGATACTCATGGAAGCTGCATGTGACCAGCAGCTGCAATTTAAATCCCTCTGCTTTTTAATATGATATTATTTGGAAAATTTTCTCATTATTATTTATTCATATATTGGCCGCAATTTTTTCCTTGCTTTCTGGCATGACCTGTGAAGACAATTGTGATATATACAAAAGTAAAGGACAATTTTGTTCCCTACCCAAGCTTGTTTGCAAAAAGGAATATTACCAATGCTGAGGATATTTAAAGTGTCCAACTTGAACACACGCACACATTCACACTAGAGAAACAAAGTTGATTGATGCACACTGATGTGCCTGGAAAAGTTCAGGCTCCATCCTCCTCTTTAATGCAGATTAATCAGAGTGCTTGCCCATGGGCTACCTCATCTCTCCACAACAGTTCCAATCCCAGGACCCAGGCCATAAAATACACACAGTAAATACCTAATGTGAAGGCTGGAAGGGCAGTCATATTTTCTGATGCAGATAAGGACGTCTGGATAAGTATGAATCACTTTTCTGAGGGCAGTGTTTGTGTTTTTCATAGAGTGCATAGTTAAAGAAAAATAATTCCTTGATCTAAAGATTCTGTGGTTGTCTTACTGCCACTCATCTGATCTCTGATCTGGAGCTGAAAAATTAATTTACTCTTCACCATATCATATAGAGCTGAATGGAATTAGAAAAGGTCTGTGTTTTATCACCGGAGATGCCAAACCCTTATCTGCTAACACTGCACTATGGAGTTCTTGCCAAAAAGGGAGGAGACACTGAAGTAATTTTAAAATAATAGTAGATATTTGGGGATATCTGGAGATATTTATCTTTCCAATAATGGTTTTCTGGAGTCTAGGAATTTGTGCTTATTCAATGTGCCTAAAATGTTTTGTTAGCCCAAAATATGGACCCAGAGCTTTTACATTGTGAAATAACTGTGCCATACAGTTCAGAGTTATCACATAGATGGGCTTACTGGTCATAGTGCTTGCTTTTGACTTTGAATATATGTGAACTGGAGGTCTTCATACGGCTGTCCATCAGCTTGGCCAGAGCAGTTGCCCCCACTGCACTGCTGGCTATTAAATGGTCCCAGGTGTGTGAGGCCACCCTGCTACACCTCTCCGGTAACCCCATCGAGAAGTAACAGACCTAGAGCTGCTACCATGTGGTGTGCTAAGTCTGACACCTGGCAGACTCACTAAAATTAATGTGCCTGTGCAAGGTAACTTGGTGGTACAAGAGCACTAAGCCCTACATGTCTCAGAAATGTTGGGCTCATTTTACATAGGGACATTTATCCATCCAGAAAGCTCAACAAATACACGTTTGTCTCATTTCATGTAGGGTTGCCTTCTGCAGATGTCTGGAGTTGGGAAGCTTGTACATCTTTCAAGCATGATGATGATCTGGGACCATAGAAAGAGGTAATAAAAAAGTAGTGGAGTTTTCCTGTGAGCTGAAATACAAACATTGGCTAACTACTCTTGAAGACAATATGCAGAAGGTATAAAAGGTAGCATGATTTTGCGCTATTTCTTTTATTGAAATATTTATATAGAATAATAGGAGAACACTAAGCAGCTGAGAAGGTAATCAATGAACTGCACACCCAGATATATGTTGGCAATCTTGTGTTCCAGATGTAAGATTAAACATTTGGTGGGAAGGGACCCAGTAAAACTATCTATGAACTAAATTGGTGTCCTTACAACAAAGTATTACCACCAGAACAACGGGGTAAAGCGAATGCCCATTTTAAGCACTGAGATATGTCAAACACATCAGGCAGCCACTACACAGCTGAAGATCCAGGTCAAAGCATGGATCCAAGTGGATGCTGAGTGTCACAACTGCTCTATGCAGAAGGAAAGTGGAAAGTCTGTTTTTTTCAATAAAGACTCTTCAAGATAATAAACAAACAAAACTACCATTTAGCTGTCATATTGCATCATTTTATATCTCACTTGATGCTGTAATTGTTGCTGGTGATTCCATGCATGAACTGCATCGTGGGGCACATAAAATTATTAAGGTAATAGGTCAGGTTACATCATTGCCTCCATAGATTTTCAGGAGCTCTTAAACCCTGTTCAGCAGAAGTATGCATTTAAATTAAACTCACACTGAATTTCAGAAAAGCCTACTTAACTATTACTTGCTCAAAATCCAAAATACAGAAAATGTACTAGAGACAAAATTCAACAGAGGTTATACAGTAGATTTTGGTCACCTCCGTGCTCTTTGGGGCTTTGGTGTGCAAAGTTTACCTCTGCCCATTGCTAGTCTAAGTTGGACATTGAGTTATTCTGAAGTAACAATCATTATTTTGCTGCATCTGTTTTAGGGATTTTTACATCAGAAAGATGAGAAAACACAAGAGGCTTGTTCCTTATTTCTTTTTAAATTATCTTTGCAGTGTTAAATTGAGATTCCTCATAGAGGTGACATTTTGGAGTCCACCTCTGGCCGTTGTGAGCTTCTTAGTTTTGCGCAGAAGCATGCAGTGGAACCCAAATTTCATGTCTTGCTCCTAGCCCATTGCTGCTTCTCCAGCACTTGGTTTTAAAATGATGATGTTACAAGGTTACTACAGTCCTATTAAGCTTAGTCTGAATTCATTTCTTGCCCTAGATTCGGTCTGTCCTGTCTGAACTTCAACACAAAGGTAATTGTTGCAGTGCTAAAGTTTTATCTGATGGGTTGAAGACTATGCTAATGAATGTTTCAGATAATTTTACACCTGACCTAGGTCTTTATTCCTTCAATTTGCTTCTTTCTGACTGCAGCACCCTAAGTGCAGCTGCAGCTTGCAGTCAGATTTTTGACAGATGTAACTGCTGAGAATTTTTCAAATTGAACTTTGTTGTCCTGCTCTCCTTTTCATCAAAGGAAGAATAAATCCTCTTACTGGATGGTAGGAAGTCATTGCAAACTCTCAGTATCTCTCTGTGATTGCCCCAAATCTGAGGACAAGCTGGATAGAGCCATGGGATATTTCTATGCTCAAAGCACTGCAATTCACAGAAGTAGCTCTCACCTCAATTTAAACTAGTTCTTTTGGGGAATAATAACACTGGACTTGCAAAACCATACCTTCCAAAATGAGGAAGATGACTATGTATTTTTCCAGCCCTTCTAGAGAGTTTTGCAGCCTGTGCTGTGCACGTGGCATTTAACAGTTACGTGCTAACAGCACCCAAACTGGCAAGATTAAGTGATACTTGGGCATAGGCACACGTTGTGTGTCTATATATGTGTTTATATTTATATGTGTGTGGGTTTTTACAGGATAATGTACTTCTATATATACATCTATATACACATTATATACATTTTATAGATATATTTTAATATTTCTTTTTTATTCTGCATGTATCTGTTTATATATACCTAAAAAGGACAAATGTCACCTTTGCTCCCACCTTTTCACTGTTGTGTCAGGTACAGCTCAGAATGATGGTTAGATTTTGTACCCAGGAGCTACATGAAAGTGTAGCTGGGATCTCCAAAACAGGTAGCAACCACCTCTCTTACAGGACATACTGAATCCAAATTAATGTAATGCAGTAACAACCAAAGCAAATAAACCTCTTCAATACATCTTTCATATTTTCATGTCTCCAAAGGTTTTTATGGTTTTGTTAAGTCTGCTGTATTAGCAAAGTCAAGAATTTTTCTTCCTCTGGGTTGCACAGCAAGTGCTGTAGTGATGTATAGCATCAATTAATATAGCATTCATATAGCATAATGCAATACCCATTAGCACAATACAAAGTAATATTATGTGATTTTTATTAGCTTGTATTAGTAAACACAGATTGCATTAAAAGCTGTTTCAGTTTTATTTTTTAAAATGTTTATATATGAAAGAATAGCCCAAACTACAGGATCCGATGATTTTCTGACACCACAAAAATTAGCTGCCTGCAGATCAGCTTAATTTAAAGGCTTTCTGTCTTCTTTGAAAAGGTTAATAAAACTGTGGCTAAAGAAGACCCTGTGAACCTACTTATTAGGATTTCAAAAGCTTTTTGACAAGTTCTCATAAGATGAGAGTATGAAATAAAATAATTACGAATCAGATGATAGACAAAGCTCATATAGAAATTAAACCCCACTTTAAAGTCTGACAGTTTCACTTTGTTTTAATAATTTTCTGCCACAGTCACATGTGGCTGCATTAAAAAAAAGAAAAATACTGTACAATATTTCTTCATTGGGGCTTCATGCTACTCTATGGAAAAATTAATTTTAAAACTTTTCTGCTCATGTTAGAAAAAGATATAAAAGGGTATGTTCTTACCAATAGTGATTTTTTAGGAAAAAAAAAAAAAAAAAGAACAAACAAACAAACAAAAAAAAAAAAAAAAAAAACAGGTTTAAATTTAAGTTTAGAATAACAATTTAAAGTTTGTGTTATGCAAGACACAAATACCAGGCACTGTTGTTAACCACTGTCAGAAGGCTGTGTGCACAAACCCTGCAGAGCAATGGCACTTGTTAGCTCAGGATTTCGGTCGATAGATGAAATAATGCCCCTTATGTATGCTGAGATAGCCAAAGACAGAGAGAACTGGGAAGACAGCCTCCATAAAAGATGTTACGTGTTTGTTGTCAATATGTTGAATGAACATTTGCCCTCTGGACTGTATATATTTCAATAGATAATTGTCTTTTCCAAGTATTTCCATTTTGCCGTCAGTATTGTACATGACAAGTTTTTATTTTGCTACTGATGATGATAGTGCCTCAGACTGTGTTGCATTTTATGGGAGCGAACTGTCTGCAGCATAATGAAGACCATTCTAGCTCAGCAAACGATGGACAGGTACAGCTTTCACACAGCACAATAATTTATTAAAATATGAAGTAGATACTAATGCTACTCTTAAAGGCAGGCAGAGCACATTTCACTGTATTCACCCTGGGCTTTTTCATTAATTTTATCTGGAAACAATGTAAAGGTATACAGACATGCACAGACACAATTACTCTCCACATAATCAGTTTCACTGCAGGGACAATGGCCTTGGTATGGAAATCCCCTTGACTAAAGCAGATAAATGGTTTCTATACCTTGGAACGGCTTCCTTGCTTAGAGAAAATAAAAAGAAGTAACACCAGCTTTCTGTTTACCAGATAGAATGAATGCATTATAAAACCCTAGAAGTCTTTTAAAAATAAAATTATTTGAGCTTTTCTTTAACCCATGCATGCACACATCTCTGAACCACGATAATACCTCACATATATTATAAAACAACAAAAATGGGGCAAGATGACAATCCAGCACTGCATCCACTAAATTCATATCTCCCACATTGCTTCATTTACACTCAGTATGTCACAAGGGATTCCAGTGATGCCAGAAATATCAGGACCCAGTGACATGCTACAGTATTATTCTTAATTTCTGTTTTACATGAAGTCTTTTGCACAGCTATTGTAGAGTGAAACTAGGTCTACATTGCATACATTTGCATGGTCAGGAATGCCTAGACAGGTGGGAGAAGACATGCCATCCCACAGCATACATGCCAGCAGAGACCACGGTTTCACTAGTATAACCCTGCCTGTGCTGGCAATTTTTTTCTTTTGTTTAAGTGTACCAATAAAAGTTGAAAATGCACAGTTATACAGGTATTGACTCCATCTAAACTAGCAAAATTTCAATGGTCACACTAACGATGTTGTTAAAGTGCTCCAAAATTAGCAAAGTTCTTTCTTTCAAGAACCTGGAAAATCAGATATTTAAAAATAGAACTTTAAGCAGTATTGATATAACCGGATAGAGAGGGGCCCCATTGATCTGAGCGGTCTGCACCGTGCAGCAGTGTCTTTTGCTCAGTCAGTCAGAGAAGAGAAGGGTGCTGGAGTCTGCAGCCCCCCACCTCACCGGGACCTCCCTGACCCAGCTTGCCTTACTGCCCCAGGGAACCACACAGGAACCAGTCAGACTCTCCACCTGCAGACCACTTTCTAAAAACATTTTCATTTAGCTGCTAATTTTCTGTTCCCTATCCGGGTGCATGAGAGCAGTATTACTACAGATGCCCTGGCCGGCACCTGTATGTCAGTAATTTAGGCAGCAGAGGAATTACGGCAGCAAGCACCTGAGGCAATGCTTGGCAGAGCAGGTGAGGCCACACTCTTCATCCAGAGGATGAGGAGTTCCAATTCCTCATCTGGAACCTACTTCCTTGACTGACCAAAAATTAAGAAACCTATAAATACCTGAGAAAGCACCATTTTGTGATCCTTCAATAAGAAGTGGAAGCCAAATTGTGTTATTAGAGCACTCTGGAGCTTGACTACAACTTTTAATTATTGGTGTAAAATCCCACAGAATCCTGCTGAGATATAACATAATGAAATGCCAGACAATGTCACTGTGAGTCTATAGTGGAAAATACAGGCAAAACAATGTCAGTGGATGTCTGCGTAGACAATGTTATGATTTGAGGAAAGGCAAAATGCTGTCAATGGGAGTCTATATGCTGCAGATAGCATTACCACAGTATGCGAATAAAGGCAAAATGATGTCAGGGCAATACACAATATGCTCAAGACAGAATATATTTAGTCTGAATAGAAAATCTGTCATGTAAAATAGCTGCATTGATTCTCATCTTCCACAGTGATGTGTTGTCATTTTTTACACTGACTGTCTTTTTTATTTAGATTTACCCTATAGTCTAATCCAGGTTTTGTTCCACATTAACACTTCCTTTACTTGCCATAAGTGAACCCACTACCATTGACCCTTTTACCTTGGGATTATTTTATTTAAAAGAAAAACAATTTTGAAGCAAAATCCCCCACTAAAAAATCAACAGCTATATCCACACTAGAATTAGCAGGTCCAAGATTTGGATGTCTATTCTCTCACTGAATTTCACAGACAGAAATAAAATAAAGTTGCCTATAAAATATACAGATGGAGGTATACAAACA
Source organism: Tyto alba (assembly GCF_018691265.1). NCBI lineage: Eukaryota > Metazoa > Chordata > Aves > Strigiformes > Tytonidae > Tyto > Tyto alba. The sequence continues at coordinate 11,118,201 of NW_024881295.1, read as the reverse complement.
TATTTGCCCAGGCAGAGTTCTAGTCACCTCTGATTAGGGGAAGTAATGGTATTGAGAGGTAAATAGATTAATATATATTTTTTTTATATAATTGTATAACATTTCTGCCTAAAAAAACTCCAGTTATGACCTCACATGATTTACACTTCTGTAAAATGTGGCATTATGTCCAAACTAATTTAATTTGTATAGCTGTCATTATTTTTCTTCAGTATAAGATTATTAGACTATGGGTCCAAGTAATTTCTAGTTTTCTTGACAGTCTTCCTAATGTAAATCAAACCTTCATATCTTAAATTGCCATGTAATTTCTGTTAGGGCAGTGATGCTTCACCTGCCACGGGAAATAAAATGTTTCCTGTGTAATTTGGGCCCAGCCTGCCCTTTTCACTAAATCACAGCTCACTTCAACTTTCAGCAGCCCCAGCACTGTAAAGGTTAAATTTCCCCACAAACCCTACTTTGCCAAGCAGAGTATCTGTACTTATTGATGAAAGGCTCTAAAATATAACATGTAATTATCTAAATTATAATCAATCAAGGAGAGCACTGAAGCTCTCTGCCTTCTTCAGCCCGCTTATAGCTGACATTATCGTATTCAGTGTTCTCTTCTCAAGAGTGTTTTGACTCTGACCACCGACAAGTCTACCTACATCTGCATTAGCAGGTAATTTGGTGTAATCGGCGCAAATCAGCGGACAGAAGCAGCTGAAGGCGAGATCCATGCAGATATGAGATATGTGGTGGGTGTTTTTCCCTTGGATGAGATTTAGTCTGCTCCCCTTGGACAAATGACTCTCCTACATATGTGGTTCATGGCCTTTCCACTGCCCACTCATTTGTTTGTATCTGTGGGATTTTGATGACTTAGAAGTCACAATTTTAACACTGACATTTATCACACACACCTGAGAGGGGTCATCTAGGCTAACTGTCTCTCCATGGGATCCCACGCGGACTTTGGCAGTGCTGTGAACCAAACCAATGTGCAGCACACAGGGGAAAACTGGGAATTTGCTTTGAGTGGCAGTTCTACTGCTGACTCAACACACAGAAGGAGGTACAGCCTCCATTTCAACAATTTTCTATTCTAAAAAGCTAGTTTCATGCTGACTCCAAACTAAGATTTTGAAATTGTGGAGAACAATCACAAAGTTCAGACTTACCTGGTGTGCTTAGTTTGGATGTCCAGTCTTTGAAACTTGGGCTCTCTACTGCAGGGACTTCATTGTAGAGGCACCTCCAGAGCACAAGCTCTCCAAAGCAACAGAAGGGCCAATTTCTGGGGAGCTGCTAACTGGCTCCTTCTCCTCCCACCTGAAATGCTGAAGAATTAGAGTTCTGAAAGCTTGTCTGGTATGGGAGCTGAGGTCTACTGAGTCATTAAGGTGCAAAACTGACAGCATCTCGGAAATAACTGGCAGGAGAGGTTGATATAATCTTGGGAACTAGGCCATTCAAGTGGGCTGCTTAAGTGATGGGAAGAAAAATTATCAAGAAAGAAGGCCAATTTTAGACAGAGCCTTGATTGTATTCCATCTTTCCTGCAAAACATTTTTATTTTGATGATCAGCATTCATTGGAAAAGATAAATTCCGTAGGAATGCATCTGGTGCTCCACCTATATCTTTGCAAGAATGCTCCAGCATGTTAAAAAAAAATGCTAATTCAGATCCAGTCCTTAAGTTGTTATGTAGAGAGTCTTAGCCCAAATTTTTTTTTGTTTTTGCTGCTTTGCATTTCAACCTTTACATTACGTTAGCATAGTGTTCCCATGCTTAATTTGCCTCTCATCTGGATAATGATAATGAGCTGTTATTGACTAGCGTTTCCAGTTCAGTGCAGTGAACATTGGGTAGTATTCATAAAATGTTCCTCTTATGCCAGCTGAAATTGGTAGTGGTTTTGAGGCAAAAGGCCAGATTCATCAAAAGGATAATGGGCAGATATATTTTTTGTTTGTTTTTTTTTGAATTTTAATGACTGAATTGCATTGCTATTCTTTGTTTATCTATTTTTGAATTCTATCAGATAGCTTTAGGGATAACTACCTAATTTCTGTATTTATAGGAAACTGGCACAAATCAAGAAAACAGAACAATTCCATGTTTATGAAGCATGAATTCTCACAGTAAATGTCAATATATTGTGCATTAATACACTAGAATTCTACAGTAAAGCACATATATATTAAATATGTGTTTCTTCTGCATGGAGCCTCCAGCCTGGCTATTTTGTATGGCAGTGGTTCACGCCAGAGTCCTCCTGGGGAGTATAAGATCCAGCTGTTTCCACTGCTGCTGATCTGTGAGAGGACCCCCCCCCCCCCCCCATTCTGTTGCATTTACCCCCTCCCCAAGCCCTGCTGATGGAGGGCCCAGGGCAGGGGCTGGCTGGCCCTGCACCCCCAGGGGAGATTGGGCCTTGCAGGACCCTGCTAGGGCAGGAATGGGGGGCTCAAGCAGAAAAGGGCTGGTGACAAGTGAAGTGTCCACCTCCAATGATGCTCCAGGATTATCCAGAAAGTAGGGTGCTCCATTCATTTGAGGCGGTAGGAAGGAGATTTGTCTGAGCTGGATTTGTAGGGAAGGCTGATTGGATTTAAAATACATCATGCACATGCATATTTTTGAAGCAGCTGTGGTCCATATGTGGCATGCTTGCCAGACCATTACAGAAAATAAGAAATGGATGCCATTTCGGTAGTTTGAAAACTACGCTTGTGGTATATATGTCTTCTGCCAGTGCCCACTTTTATCTCATGCTTAAATTTAGCACAGAATCTAATCTCCTGGTGAATGCCTTGGAAATATGAGAAAACGTGGGGTTTTTCCACACTAAAATTGATTGGGAAACAGACTACAGAGCATCCTGGATTAGGCAGCGAGAGAACCACATCCACTCAGATGCAGCACCAAGGGGGAGAGGCACTTGCCTAACCATAGCCATGTACAGGACCAGCCTGTTCTTTGGAGGCTGGAAAAGCACAAAGAAAGGTCCTGTTAAAAAAAAAAAAAAAAAAAAGAAAAGGCAATCCCTCAAAAAATCCGACACAAATCATCTTTCTACCAACATACTAGCATGAAAATCCAAGAAACAAATCCTAAACCTTGTATGAATTGTAGTAGGCAGCAGGACCGGATGGGGAGGGGAGGCAGACCTGAAGGTGCTGCAAAACTGCACCCAGGGCTTGGTCCAGGCTCACCCCACAGGGCCAGAATGGGGCTGGGTAGACAGGGGGGAGCAGGGGTGGACCCACCATCGTGCGTGGCTGCATTTTGGTACACATCTAGTCAGTCTTTGCTGAAGACAAGACACTGGTTTATATTTTTGGAGTGTGGCTTGGAGAAGCATGGTGATACCAAGCAGCAATGTAGGACACAAAATCTCAAATATGAGGGGGTGCCTCATTGACAAAGGCATTAGAAAATGCAGCATCTCACAGCTGGATGGGCCTCTAGGAGGACATGTGAAAAAAGGACAACGTACAAACAATCCATGGGTGGAACCCTTGTTTTATGGCACAGAGAATGCCATCTTTAGCAGCACAGCATGTCCCACCACTGTTTTGTGATGACTTTCATCGTCATCTTACTGACAATGTTCACTCTATAAAGGACAACAATAATTTTTACAGCATTTACATTTTATCCCTGAAGCGCATCAGTCCAATCAACTTTCCTACGAGCATGCAAGAGATGTCTTCACAGATGAGGAGGAGAGACACTCATGTTTAAAGCACTGTCTGGGGTGAGTAGATATATCTTATAGAAACTTCACATCCCTTGATCTGAGTTGTGTGAGAGAGTTCAGCATAAATATCTGGAGGCTTGCAGAGGTGTGTTTTAGATGGTTGTTTGACTATATAATAGTGTACTGGTTCAGAACTTGGGCTTCTGCAAGCTGAAGCACAAGTATTAGAGGGTAGGTCATCCAGTGACTTAGACCTGCAGTTATTCATACTTCTCCTTGATTGATTAAGATCAAAATCCTTTCTACACAGCTTATGTGAGGCAAGCCCTTAATAACCTATTTCTTCTGCTTCATGGAAATGCGGCATCTCCAGACTCTTCTGCATTCCAGATAAGGAGACAGAAGTGATGCCTGGATCGCAGAAATCTCCCAGAGAATGTCTACCCCAGCAAAATCCTGGCACTTTTAGCTCACAGCACAAATGTGGCTTCTACTGTCTTGAAATCTGTTGAAATGAACACTGTGTCAGGCAGAAAACATATTCCACCCCTTAGGTAAAGTAATGGCTGTGCATAAGCCACTTCAGACAAAGAGATGTGAGCTGTGTCATGTTCTCCTCTCCTCTCCTCCCTGATACACATGCGATGCTCCACAAAACATGGGAGCCTCCACCACTCTCCCTTAGACACTAACCTATTGGTGACAACAAACATGATGTGACAGACAGAAGTGTCCAGAGGAAGAGTTATGTGAACTTTGGCCCATGTGTGGTATGGAGCATTTTTTTGACAACATTGTCTGAGGTAATCCACTGTAACAAAGTCTTCTGGATTAACTGCCATGACCTTGGGTCCTCCTGCACAAACAAATGCTAGTTGCAGCTGGAATAAGGATACTCCACTTCTGTGTCATCTTTTGGGGAGGAAAAGTACATGAATAAAATCCACACTGGCCCAGAGTACCAGTTTACCTTGATCAAAGAACAGGCACAAGTCGTGGTATATAATCACATAGCAGCCAGAGTCTGTCCTGGAAATCAGAAACCTTGGAGATGATGGCAAAAATTCCTCATTGCATGACTCTGCACAAGCCTTTTATTTTCCTTGTACCTCAGTCTTGTCACCTATAAAGCATGGTTAATAAAATTTTTATTTCTGGGTTCCTGCTTATGGGGATAATGAGCAAAACCACCGTGAATTTCAGAAGAGTTGATCAAAAATTCTCAATAACTGCAAAATTCTGTGTGGGTAAACAATTTGGTTGTTCGTGAGGAATTAGCTGAACATAAGAGCTGGGAGTCTTTATGAAATGCCTCCTCACAGCTATATCCATCAAAGCTCACTGAAGTTGCAGGCATATGGCAATTCAGAACAAGGGTGGGTGAACATGTTTAACCTAGTTAGAATCTCAGTGGAAGACTGCAGAGTCTAAGGCATTGCTCAGTCTATACTCAGCTCTCAGACTGCTTTGGAGAGATTCAGGAAAACAAGCATAAGAGGTGAGAAAAAAGGCTGGTCAATAAAAGATCATGTTAAGCACAGCAAGAAAAATTTCTTTACAAAGACACACCCCTCTCAGAATGTCTAGAATTTATAAGGGAACTTTGTTCCACAATAGAGATGTGCAGCTCTGAGTTAATTTGATGATGGAGTTTCAGGGGATTCTTTCAGACTGTTTTAGTAATTAATCATTGAAAAGAAATGCAGGGAAAATATTAATTAAATTCAAAGGTTCACAAAACTTCTGCTGTTGTGAATAAGGCTTACCTTTCTTAATTTAAAGTGAGCTTTTCTGCCTTCCTGTACAGAAATGTGAATGTGAGAGGTATCTCAATCCACACATCTTCCTAAAACAAGGAGCTGACTTGAGTGCAATGAAAGTCTGACCCATATAGAAGCTTTTTTGTGCTACTTTTGTATAAAAGAAAAGAAATTACTTTAAGATAAAAGGTTTTGACTGTGGTTTAAGAAACATAAATCCTTTAGTAAGGATTTGAATAATAATTGTGGGAAACAGTTTAGTTGTTTGGTTAATTATCCTTTTTTCTCTCAGCCCTTAATGTGACGATGTCAGGTTCACTTCTAGGGAAGTGCTAACTGGATATGACTAATAAATTATGTTATAAAGAGAACAGCTTCAGAAACAAAACCGTCTGAGCTATTTTAACCTCTGTCATGTATACACAGTAGTTTTTGGCAACTAATTGGTATTTACTGATATATTAGCTATTGCTCTGACTAAACATTACTAGCTGTTGTTTTCTTTTACTGTATATGCAGCACATCCAGGGCTTCATGGAAAACTTTGAAAAACTTTGTAGTTTGATAAAACTCTGCCACAGTGCCAAGCATCTTCCTTTTTTGTTTTCCCAAATGTTTTATTGAAAGGAACATTTTTGTGTCAATGCCACAGTTTCCCATTTACAGAAAAAGGCTTCATCCCACTGTGCTTGCAATACCATTTGCATGTCACCTTGGCATCCCTTTCCTCTGCCAGAGCTGGATTTGCACAAATGAGAATGAGACTTTCATTTCAATCTTTGTGGCATCCTGATATTGCCCACCCCGCCCCCCCCCCTCCCCGCCTCCTTAATTCTGTGTGAAAATGCTAAAGTTATCTGCTGTTTGTAATGCTCTGCTTTCTGAAGCCAGCTATGGCAGTTCGTCTTAAACAAGGTCCAGATCCCGAAAATTATTATTTTTGTGCATATATTGGATGTGTGAGCTACCCTACTAGTGAAACTGTCATTCAGAAGTACAACTTTTCCTCTGATTTACCTTGACAGGGATTAGAGAGATGGGGTCCCAATCTAACTTGCTGTGGAGGTTTAACAGCATAATACAGACCTTTTGTACTTGAAAAGAAGGCTAAAATTTATAAAGCACAACATGCAAAACCTAGATAATAAATCTCTGCAGTATTAATTCAGACCTCTTTCATTTGTATACTTTCATACTGCCCTCATATATATGATCAGATTCCAATTTTTCTAAAATCCCTAGTTCTTTCACTGAACAGTAGGTACTGAATATTTTCCATGGAGCTACCCAGCTAAATACCTCTTAAAATCTTCCCTCTTTTGGCAGGACAGAGGCAACATCCAAATCTCCAAGAAGCATTCAACTACGCAAAGTACAAGCAAATTTTCTTCTTTCTTATTTCCCATGCCTACTCCTCTTGAGTGGTTGCCTTTCAGATTCAGCAAACAAACGAGCCCTTCTTCACCACAGACTGCACAGGCCCGCCCTGTGCCCTGCATGAGGCCGGGTCCAGTGGGGAAAAAAAATCTGTATGTGATCATGTAATTAAATATAGTATGCTAAGGCTTACACACAAAGTGGGGGACTAATTAAGGCTACCAAAGCAACCTTAATTCTGGAATTTCCTAACTTTTTCCACTCCAGTCCCTACTGCGTTAGAGAATTTAGCTGCCAAAGTCTCACAATTCTCCATTAAGCATGGGTTTACATGAGTTTTTGGGGAAGGGCCACAAGCTAAGTTTTCTGGGGGTGCAGACAGAGCCATATCCCAAGCAAAAAGCAAGGAATTCACTGAATCCTTGAAATCTCTAACACCAAAACATGGAACTGTTAATGCTTTTGAACAAAGTGCCTATAAGGATTCTTCCAAATGGCTAAACCATGGCATTTTTCCTTAATTGCATTTTCAGAACTGTCTAAACTAGTCTAGCTGAAACTTTCCAGAAAAATTTTGCTTGAGACACCTGGCATGGAAAAATTCAGTCCAAGTAATTTAAAGCTGCAAAATTATAAGCAACTAAAAACAAAATCTTGTAATGGGAAATGTCAGGCAATTTTAGCTACTGATGATACTACCAGCTCTGTCTGTTACAACATGAAAAATAAAGAGAGACAAGAAGAAAAAAAAAAGACAGACAGAATTATAAATGATAAAAGGAGAAAGTTTGCTTACTGGAAGAGGTGGGTTTTAAGAGATTTTTGGATGTGAATAAAAGGAGGTTTGACAGATGAGATCATGGAGACTGTTTAATGTGTTAGGAAGAAGCATGAGTGAGGGCATAAAGCTGAGAGTGAGTAAGGGGAGGAAAAGAGTAAGGTAAGGCTATTGGAGGGTGTTCTGAGATGGCAAATAGAAGAAGAAATGTACAATAGTACAAAAAAAGATAGTATCAGAGTTCCACTGCTATGACCATTAAGGTAAAATAATACATAGAACATCATCTGGCTTCACTTGGGATGCACTGGTACTTTGTTGACAGGTAGGTAGATGAGAGCATGCCTCCTTAAGAGACATCCTACTTAAATGTAGGCACTCATAAAATATCAAGGGGAGGGACAGACTAAACCCACTTCTCATAAGTCATAGCTGCAGCTCATTTCTAAATAAAATTTTCCCAAGGTCCTTATTCCTACTAGTACTGCTGACTTCAGTGGAATTCAGCAACAGGCAGGAAACATATCAGATGCAGAACCTGACTTCCAGATAATTCTTTAGATCAGAGTGCCCAATCCTGAATTCTTTGACTTTTGGGGGGACTTTTGAAGATCTATGTACCACAGAGTCAGTGCCAGCTATCATTCTACATGTTTTTTCACTTGGCAGAGTCCAGTCCTTCAACTCTTGAAAAGTGGTCTTTAATCATTTGAGAAGTCCTTTTGACAAATATCAGTCATGTTTAGTTTTGTGACAAAAGGTCTCAAGAACTAGCCTTTACTCTCATTTGTCTTGCAAATGTATGGGCTTTAGTCTTAACTGAATATTGAATGTCCTACTAGTCTTCATGGTGTGGTATTGGCTCTAAACTCTTCTCCCTGCACCCTATCTCAGGGCCCAAGTGCTTCAAAATACACGTCACTTCGGAAAAGCATTTTTCTCCATTTACATGCTAGGATCATATTTATTTGGGAACTGCTTGGAAATCTGTCATTATGGTGTTTGTGACAGCTTGACAAGGCCTGTTGCCATGGAAAAGCTTTGTGATGTTGTATAAATATATTCTTAGGTCAGAAGTTCTATGTATTTTTTGGACATGGATGCTAAAGGGAAAAAAGAATGACTAAACATTTAAAAAGCAGAATAATAAAAAATAACAACAATAACTAGCATTTGATACTATATTTCTGCCCAGTAACCAAATGAACTATTTCTCAAAGCATTTAATTTATGCTGTAACAGTCCTGCTAGCAATGAAAATTCATTTATTTCCAAGGTTCACCCCCATCCTTAAAATATTCTTATTACCAGTCATTTTGCAATATTGATGGTTCCTCTATTAATAGACCAGCAGACAAGGGAGCTATTATTCTCGCCCTCTATCTGTTATTCCATTAGGTAAGGCTGACAGTTTCTGACTGCTTACAGTTCTATAACCTACCATGTGCTCAAGCCACTAACTAAAACTCATCCTCACATGTTGTTTTTGGTGAAAATTATGACTAGACAGGAAAAGAGACAACAAAAACATGTATAAAAGTATGAGAGAAAGCTCAATATAGGTTTGCATCCAAAACAGCAATATTTTTTTGACTCAGACAGAAATGAGGAAGTGTCAGCACAACGATGTGGAAAGTCATCTGAGACCGTCTCTGCAGTTTGTCCCTGTGGATGACTGATGCCCTGTGTTTTAGTTCCAACTGTACCTTCACACCGACACAGAAACAGTCTTTCCAGTCCTTTTTGCTGTCTGTAACACAACATCAATTATGCATTTTGTAAGGGGATTCTCAAGCATGGACAAGTTCAGGCTATCCTGAGCCAGGGCGACCCGTGGGCATGAGCTTTCTTTCTTGGGTGTCAGCAGTAGACTCCAGAAAAGCCAATTCTCACTCAGCTTCCTTTCTCCATCTTTTTGTTTGAATACAGATGTCTTGCAAGGATGTTAAACTGCATCTCTGAAACAATGTTTGAAGTGAAGAGTGAGGATAGGCTATAAACCTACCTTTGGAAAAAGCTGAAGCATAAGTACAAATTACAACCCTGTCTGGGGATCCCGGCTCCTGATGAGCTCTAGATCTCTGAAGACCTGTGGGCCAGGGCTGCTGTCTCTTGGGGAGGCCCCACTAAAAAGCAGACTGGCTTGGTTTTACCCTTGTGAAAGACAGTGCCTCCCAAGCCAACCAGCTTGACAAGGCTTGCAGGAAACCAGTGCAATCAGATGACCATGTGTACCTGGCTGCCGTGCACAGCAGCGGCTCCTGCCGAGTTTCTCCTGTTACCCTACACACAGCCATTTCCAAAAGAAACAAGGTACAAGCTGAAGCTCAAGAAAAAAATGTGTCAGGGTGGCACAACACTCTGTACCGCAGTACTTCACACCTGACTCAGGAGTATGTAGTAAACTAGAAAAAGCTTTGACCAGGTTTCCTCACCCTCTGCTCTTGGCTGCTGCCTTCCCCATTGACTGTCCAGCTGCGAAAGCAGCCAGGGGAAGGTGCCGTCCTTTGGAGCATTAGCCAAAACCAGATGTCCCATAACTCACTGGGCTTCCTTAGTCATCTCTCAGGACATAAATGGCTTGCAAAAATAGAACTATAATCTTTAAAAATAATCACGAAGAAGCACGAATCATCCAAATTTGCTCCTATCCTTAGATGCTGTTGATTAGCCAGCTCTTTTTCCACCATAGGGTCTCTCTCTTCTCTATTTCTTTCATAAGGGTTTTGGCTTCTGTTTTTTTATTTGCTTAATTATCCCCCATCAAAATATGAGGTACTGTTTTTGAGATCCTTAAACACCAAAATATCATGCATTTTTATTTAAAGTTCCCTGCCATTTGATCCTTATTTTTAAGTGCTAACTTAAAAGAAGGGGGAAATGTCTGGAAGCAAAGAAATTAGAATTGATCTATAGTTTGAATCCAAGCCACAAATATGTCATGAGATTATAGACACATGCACACAGTGCCATCAAGAAAAATATCCCAACCCTCCCACACTTTTTACACGTTACAACATATTAAAAAAAATTTCTGGTCATAGTGAAATATGTTAAAATAAAAAAACTACAGATTTGCAAGTACCTCCAGAATTTTCTACAGGCAGAGGCACAGAATTAAAACAATTCTTGTTCAGATAAACTTTCATGACGGTTCATTCACCTAACCTTGATTTTTGGAAGCTGTGGTCTATCAAAAAGAATGCGAATAAAAGAGAAGGAATTTGTTACTATCCTAGCTACTACCTGTTCTGGTAGGAAGAACAGCACTTCTATAACAAGAACTAAGATAACATTGGGCAAACCAAGTTGACCTCAGGTGCCTGTTTACTGTGGAGCACCAGAAGATCATCATTTGATTGCACATTTCACATGCTCAGTATAGCACCAGCTGTGCTAGTCACCAATTCAGGAAAGCATCCTTAAGTGTTGTTTTAGACAAGAATGAACGGTAGCCTTGGCTGAATAGCATCAGTGACCGTGAATATGGGATATTCCATGCTCACAAATGCAAACTCGAAACAGAAGTGTCATTAAAACTAAGTACTCTGGGAAACTGAGGCACAGGATGATGTGCTTCAGCCCATGCAGGACATTACTAGCAGAGCTGCAGCTGTGAGGACGTGACTCACTGTCCTGTGGCCCATGGAGCAAGGCAAGGGGGTTGGTTCTCTTTGGAGAACTGTTATATACAACACAGCTCAGCAAATACACTGGAAACCTCCCCCAGTAATTTATCTTTCAGCTTGGTATCCGTGAAAGCTTTTAAGGAGAAGATTCTAAATAAGGAACCAAAAAATGTTGCTGTTTCTCACCATAATTGTAAACTGAAAATAAGCACTTACACAACCTAGCCCAAATATTTAGTTAAAGAACAGGTTTATAACTAAGGATATCTTAAAATGTGTTTGAATTATTATATACACTACTTAAACAGTTAAACTGTCAGCTTAGAGTTTTGTATATCTACCTCATTAGCCTGCCTCTAGGGCCTGTGGTAGGTGAATCTGCATTTTAAAATTTTGTATTTTTCCATGCTTTATGCATCCTGTAAAAAGCCTTGAGAACTTTATGAGGGATGTTGCATTAAAATGTGTGATTATAAATATGATTTAAATATCTGAAACATTACAGAGTGATTATTGTTCAATAAGGCAGCGTGCATAAAAGGGTTATCTGCATGCTGTGCTTAGGTTCCGACAATATAATGTAATGAATTGTTCAATATAGTTTGTATGCTATTTGTCTCTGTTTCTTCTCATACTCCAGAGATGCCTGATATGCAGTGCTCTAACAAGGCTATCATAAATTGTTGAACAATAAACAGCCCTTGAGATTCTTAGATAGTATGTGGTTAGTATGTAATCCATCTTGAGGAACTTGATTTAGTGCCACAAAGGAACATCCTTGACAATGCTCAACATTGTTTTAAACTGCTGCTAAATCAATTACTGCGTTTTGGGAAATGGCACGCTTCTTCCGCTCCCTGCTCCATGCCGGTGGCCAGCCTGCTCAAGGAGATTTAGGGAGCCACACTATGGAGGCAGATGGGTTCCCTGGAAATCGCTGAAGTAACCCAGCTTGAAACAGTGATAAGTAAGGCCTCCTAAAATCTACACTAAACTGCACACTCAAATATCGCTTGGCTGGATTGTTTTAGCCATGTCTAGCAATAAGTGAATTACGAAACAGACAAATCTTCTTCCTTCCGGATCGGTGTCGTGTCATGGAACAATATCCACACCCACTAATAATCTTTGGTGCTTACACAAAGATTTTTTGTGCTTGCAGTATGCTATGTACATTGACTAAATTTCCCTTGCAACATCCCAGTGAGTTGAAATGTTACTACCCCCTTTTCAGAGATGAGAGACACCAATTACTCAGGCAGTGCGAGGCGGCGGGGGGGCCTTGTGGACCAAAGATGAATGCTCTTTCGAATATAATGATGTTACAAAGAGTGACCCAAAAAGTTAAACAAGACCAAGGCCATTTGTATTTCTTTAATGTTTTCTTCTGCTCCTCTGTTGAGGCAATTGCCGGGAACACTGAAGGCAAAAGGAGAAGGGCATTTCATGTATCTAAGCCGTAACCTTGCCCTTCTGCTTCAGAGACATAAATAAGGATTTCTAGGCAGTATTTTCTATATCCCAGGAGACTGCACAGGAGGAATATTGGGATACAGTTATTACAACAGTAATGTTCTGACATGTTTCAGGGGCTATGACAATCTCAGAAATATCACTCTTTTATTGTGAGAAAATAAAGACTAGATAGAAGGAGGGAAAAAGGTTCCCAAGCTCAAGGTAGAAGGAGACAAATTGTTCAGGATTCATTACTGAGAGCCACATGATCTAGTTTCTGAACGATTAATAGACTTTCATGATCTTTACGTTACAGATATCACATCGTCTGCCAGGGGCACCCCGCAAGCCTGCCTTCAAATTCAGCATCCCTTCCCGGTTTTGTGGATTTTCTTCTCTCTAACTTCTGTCCTTAGAGGGTGGTGGGGTGGCAGTCACCTATTTTTCCCATAAGCAGCCTTATATCCCACTGATGCCATACATCTCACAAAGTGAATCAGATCAGGTATTGATCTTTATTCTACAGCATTGTTGGAAATGGCAGCCAGCTGTAGCTGTGAAGAACAACAACTGGCAGACACTCTGGTTAGTGTTGGCACTGGCCCTCTCTTACGAGATCCAAATTCCTGGGAACCAAATGTTCCTGTGATTCTGGCTTTCTGCTGCCAATAAAGCTTATGATACAAAGCTAATTGGCTTGTAACTTTTCTTGGAAATCTGGAAGGGAAATGGATAGGTTGCCTTTATTTATACACCGATATACTGAGAATCTACATTAAGATAAGGGGAAAAATATGTACAGCAGTAGCCATAAAAAAGCCAATGTTTACTCATCTTCCCTATGAAGTGGTCTCAGAGACATATAAGTAGATTTTATTTTATATAAGCTTAACAAGATTGTAAGAGTTCTTTTGGCCTCTGTTACCCTGTGAAGAATAACAGCAGGCAGAGCTCATTGCAGAAGGGTATTTGTATAGGCTCCTTCAGGGATGGACTTCATTTGGGATTTGTGTCCATTGTGCATCAAAACTGTGGCCAGTCATCACCCAGAAAATGAGAGCTAAACCTGCTGTGAGAATGATGCTTGTGGGAGCTTCCCTTTGCTCAGTGACCAATGATTCCTATCTCCATTGACATGTATGTAAAATATGAGTTTATGACTGAATAATACCTTATTCATCTTTGCCTGCTTCATCTTAGCCAGTCTACTCCTAACAGTTGACAGCTGACAGTAACGGCAGTAAAATTCACATCTTCCAGGGATTAGGAGAGGAATTCTCCCAGCCATAGAAAAGTTGCTTTAGATTTGGCTATCATGTTAGGATTGGGTTTTGCTAAAAAAATCATGAGGACCATTTAATTTTGAATGCTTTTTAAAGCATTTCAACAAGTGTAGTCATGGAAATATAGCTCCCAGTCAAGTGGGAAAAAAATAAAATCCCTGTGGGATAGAAGGAATTAAGATTAAAATTGTCTTGGAACATTTGTGCCAAAATCCTAACAAGCTACTACTGAAAGTTTGTGGGTGAAAAAGCACTTTTTCCTGTGAAATCGTTACTCCTGCTATGGGCCAGATTCTGTTTTCACCCATGTAACTGAGAGCAGTGCTTGGATCCAGTTCAGCAGACGTTTTGTTTTATGGGACTTCCTGGAATGAGAAGAAAAGTACTTGAATTGTGGAAGAACAGATCTTTTTTTATCTGCCCTCCTAAAATGGTTTCACAAGGTCTGTTGACTGGATTGAGTGGACCAGAGGAACTATACCTGGAACAGAGCTGGGAGGACATGCCTCGGTATAAACAGAGGGGTGCAAAACGAGGTAGGATACAACTTCAAATGTTTCCAGCTCCTCCCTCTGTTCACAACATACTACTGTTCTCATGTTACTACTAATTTGCCTCTTTCAAAAGCAAAAGAGAGAAATAGGAGCAGCTCTTCTACACAATGTGGGACCGAAGTGGTTAAAGTCACACAATTCTATCATTCTTGATGGGTCTTTTTATTTTCTTCTAGTTCATCTTTCCCTCAAAAGAATACACACATTATTTTTACCTTAGGTGTATCTGCTTCACTTGTTTTACTTTTCAGACAGTTACCTGGCTGTAAGCCAGCACTGCAAAATCAAATCCTGCCATTTATTTTAGGACTCGTTTTTATTATTCTTGCCTGAATTTCATATTTTTTCATTTCTTATTACTTTATGTCATGCCTTTTTTTTTTTTTTTTTTTTTTTTTTTTTTTTTTTTTCCCTTTTCTTTGTTAGCTTTGTTTGCTTGCTGTCACTCACTGTTTGGTAGCTCAACTATCAGAGCAGAATGAAAAAGCTACATGCTAACTCAGGTTATATATATATTACTGTCACTTTCCTACCACCAAAAAATGAAAGCAGCAACCAGAAATCAAGCAGATCTGAGGTAGGTCAGCAACTTAGGCTGCAGTTCTTTGAGCTACGCCAAGTCACAAGGAATCTTGAATTGCAGATACAAGAGGCGTTGGGCTTTTAAAAAACTATTCTGTTTATCGAAGATGAAAGCAATACAATAACAATGAGAATAAGCATGAACATGATGAAAAGCAAACAAGAAGCAGCCCAAGTCTCAGCCTAAGTGTAATATACACATAGATTCTTTTTATTCCTAAAAAGAGCAAAAAAGTATTTGTAACAGCTGGTCTCAACCCAAAAGTTTGTTTGGATCACTGAATCATGCCCTCATACTGTTTAGGAGTACACATAGTTGTCACTGAAGTGATCCTGGAAAAATCCCCGTCTACTGCTAAGAATTTTTTTTCTTCTTGCTGTTAAACATATTTTGTTGTTAAAGATGTACAAGGAAATGAAAAACTGGTGGAGAAACAAAGGCCAAATTTCTAAAAATGACCATTTGAAATTAGTTTCTTACACTTTTAAGAAGCAGCCTGATTTTTCACAGGAGCTGGGTATCTGCCAGCTTCCAGCGCACTCTGGGGGAAAAGCAGGGAGATGTAGACCCTCTGAAAACATGCCGGGTGCCTACGTGCTGCCTCGACAGCCGTATTCTCGCTGCCTCACTGCCTGTGCTGGTGTGAGGATTAATGGTAAATCCAATTTAAAGCTTCCACTTTGAAATTTTTTGCCCCAGCATTTCCCATCGTCCAGCATCCCACAGGAGATCTGTCCCCCTTTGTAACAGTGGCCTGTGCCTAACAGATGAGACGGATGAGCACCGGCCCAGGATCAGTGCAGGGTGTTTCATATGAGTCCCTCAAGAATTAGGGCATGCTTTCTGGGGTGCTTTAATTGCCAGAATATTTCCGATATCCCCATATTTTCCCTTAATTTTCCTTGGTTATCCGTTATTCTTCCTGTCATTCTAAGGTGTTTTATCTCTGATAGTTAGAAATCTCTTTGCAATTGTATAGCAGATACAGCATCTAACTTGCAGACCCCCTTCCTAACCATATACTATCCCACTTGCATGGAGGTAATTGAACCTATGAGTGGTAAGACTTTGTTGTTTGGGCCTTTCAGGATCTAATCCCTTTCTCTGGGATAAATTGCCCTTCCTCTGAAGGCAGAGAAATCCACTAACCTCAACCACATGCACTGCAGCTTTCTCTGCATTGTGAGAGAAACAAAAAGGTTTGGGGTGATTGGAACAAAAGGGCAGGAGGTAAAGAGTAAGGGTATTTTAGCCATTGAGTAGCTTTGCAGTCAGTCTGATGGAAATTAGCTGTGGCTCAGGAAGAAACCGATACTCTTCGCTGAGGCATTGCAGCTGGAGGGATGTTACAGCTGCTCCTCTACCAGACACCACTACCTCCACGGGAGATGGCCTGTTGGCATTTGGTGCAGCGTTTGCTAGCCAGAGCATACTGCCATGAGGGAAGTGCCTCACAAACAGGTTACTTCTTCCCAAGCATCCCCACAATGGTGTGCTGTTGTGGCATCCCAGATGGTCTTCTGGTGGTGGGTAACCGTCTCCCATCCACCCCAGCAAAGAGACATTTGTAAAATTTACCAACCAGTATATATATATGTATGTTCCATTCCACTCCCTGGTTTTCTCTGGGTTATTAACTCATAACCCTTAACCAGGGAAATCTGCCTCTGGACAGTTTTGTAAGCAGACAGGGATGGTGTTTTCTCTCCTGCACTTCCTGACCTCATGCGCCAGTGTAATATGTAGAAGTATGTCAAATGCCATTTAATCGTCATAATCCAAGCAGATTATGTTCATAATTTCACCTCTATCTGCTCACAGCATTATCTCTTTTCAAAGAAAAACACACTGCTTTTTTTAGACAAGATTCACCCTTTATAAGATGGATCTATTTTTAGCAGTCAGATCTCACGTCCTACCTGCACCAGTGCAGGCCAATGCACCACATGGGGATCCACGTTCCTGGTGTGCTCTTCCCAAATTGCAAGGTGGCAATAATGTTTGCAGTTCTGAACTTGTGTTTCTGAAATCCGTGGTAGCTGAAAGTAGCAGTGTGAAATAGTAATTAGTCTACTGATTATTGTTTTTACAAAGTAGACTATTTGCATTATTATTTAGAGAGGTTACAGCCTAGCTCCAGGCCCCAGCTGCTCCTTCCTACTATGTCAAGACGAGGCCACAACAATAGACCACAGCTACACAAACAGATGATTTATGTTTGGCATAACCGAGAGTGCGAAAACCTTGTCAGGGAGGAAGAGGTCAGGAAAAGAATGCCTGATGGGGAGGGAGGATGCACGATGCCTGCTGATGCTGTAGGAGCTCCTTTCTTGGCAGAACAGCTCCTCTTGAAGGTCCCCACCTCCAGGCACCTGCCCCCACGCTTCCTGCAGAGCTTCTGCCTGCTCCGTGGGGCCAGTGTCAAAGCAGATGTCTGTGCGGATCATTTTAATTGGGGAGGCAAATAACTCCAGCAGAGGGGCCAGGAAAGTAGCAGGATGAGAAAGGATAACAGGCTGAGGGGGGTGGAGGGGGGTGTTCCCCCTTCAGTGTCTTTGTTTTTTTTTCCAAATGATTGCTAGCCATGTTTCCACAACGAAATCAATAGTCCCATTTAAGAACATTTCTGGGGTGTGATCTTGAAAAGTTTTGTCATTGAGTTCAACCGAAGCAGGTCCAAGTTCTGAAAGCTCTCAAATCCTATTCCTTTTGGTTTTCTCATGTACTTAATCCTTGCTGTGAACTGAATGAGGCAATGATCCTACAGAAAATAATGTATTATCACATAATTGCAGATTGCATTATATGGTGTATTCATTATGGGGGCTAAACTGAGGTTACACAGCCAGCCTTAATTCCGGCATCTCCTAGCTTTTTAATGTTTGACTTTATATCCTTTATGATAGCCTTTGAATGAAGTTTGCAGTTGTAACTAATGATTAATTTTGATGTAATTATTACAACTTTACTTTCCATTGGTATCTTATGGAGAATTTCACAGCTGTGTCCTTCATAAACAATGAGACTAGGAATTTGCTGGTACACATATTTCAGTTGCTGAGTTTTCTTCAAAATTTTTTAAAGAGCTCTGATGACTTTGGACACCCTTGTCACTGCAGTTCTTTCACTGTGATTCAGTAACAAGCTATGTCATTCAAAATAGGAGCTGGGTAACTGATTTTAGTGGACCAAAGTTGGAATACGCCCTTCATGAACTTGAGAGATACATAGAGATACATATAAATGTTCTTTTACAGATATTTACATCTACCCACTGCATCTTTTTATCTCTTTTTAACGTCACTGTTATTTGGTGGTTTCTTGCACCAAAATGAGTGTTGAAGTGCTGAGAGCTGAATCAGTTTAAAACCTGCTCTGCTCTTATGAATAATTATCATTTTAACAAAAAGCTCATGTCCCATTTTCAAAACCCAAAAAGTGCCAGGGATTGCAAGTTAGGTATGGTCAGAAGTTTTGGGGGTTTGGATCTATATGTAGCTGTGGGCATAAAGGTTATCCTACTGACTTTGAGGTTTCTGAAGGGAAGTTACTCTAGATGTAATATTTGTAGGATTGGAACCTTAATTTGAAACCACATCAAGGGACTCTGAGATCCTACTATATCCCATTCACTTCTTGACCCTGTA
Organism: Tyto alba; assembly: GCF_018691265.1. NCBI lineage: Eukaryota > Metazoa > Chordata > Aves > Strigiformes > Tytonidae > Tyto > Tyto alba. The sequence goes on along the minus strand of NW_024881295.1, from coordinate 11,099,442 downwards.
GTAAAAAAGTATAATATACACTGTTAATACTCTACTACGTAGGATAATGAACTGCATACATATGATGCATGAAGCAAAGTATATCAGCTATGTAGCTATTAAATTAAACTTTGTGCCTCTGACTCTATTGTCCCCTACTCTCACAATTATTAAAAGAAAAAAAAAATCAGAACATCAGGAGAGAGCGTTAATGTTCATGTCATATTAAGTTACAACTGTGCTATTTGTAGTTTATAGTAGATAATGTTATAGAAGACAATAATCTCACCACCTGCTGGAGAAAGTAATTAGAGGAGAGTAGTATTCAATAACTGTTTTTCTTTGCAACACATTTTTCATTGATGATACACTAGACTGTAAGACAGTTTACTTTGAAAGAAATACAAAACAAAACCCAGAAATTTCAAATTCGTTTGGTTTTGGGCACAACAAAATTTGAAGAAATACCAAGTAGATACATTTGACAGTAGTTCAAGGGATTGTCTAGCAGAAATGTAAAAAGTTTGAATTAGACTTAATAGGACTTAAAAATCTTAGGTTTTGTATTTGATTAATTCTACTACTATTAAACTACCTTTAGAAAAATTTTTCCTGCAGAACATCCCCAGTGACAAAACTGTGTTTTTGTCAATGTTTCCATTATTACTTTTGAGCCAAATTTTTACTGGTTTTAAAATTCATTCATAACAGTGTTACTACAGGTTAGAAATGAATGTAGAATACCCTTTGCTGGTCTCCCTCCTCAGTCATTGTTACCACTGAAACTGTTACTATTGCCATTGAATGGGCCTGGTCAGATCTCTGTATTACTTGGGATTTGAGTCAAAATATAGCAGAAATCTCTTATTTCCACCTTAAATTTTGTAAACAATCATAGTCACTACTCAGCATAAGTCAGGAATGTACTAAAAGGAGCAAACCATCTTTTTATCACTAGGTTGGCTGTTCAAATGTAGCAAACTTCGCAATGATTAGAAATAAATCACAAATCTTTGGAAAATTTAAAAATACGAATTTGGATTCCACTCTAAAACGTGAAAGTGGATTTTCACCGACATGCTCCATTTCAGCAAATGTTTCCATTTTTTCATCCAGGAGAAATCACCTGGAATATGTTTAGCAGTCTGTGATATGGACACTGAGGGATTATGGAGTGCGGGGTAATGTTAGCGAAGGTGCTGCTGGCCTTTGAACGAGCAGTGGACGAAAGCACAGCCAGGCTTTTCTCGGGCTGGAAGTGCGTGCGCCAGACTTTTGAAGCATGGCACAGCCACCTGGCTCCAGTCACTGCCCAAGCCTCTGTTCACCCAAAACTAGCAAGAGGAGTATGAGTCATGGAAGAGTTTTATTATGAGGGACTATGTGTTGAAACCAAACCATTTAAGTTTTGACAAAATGTCCAAGGAGAAATTTTCCTTGGTCCAACATATAGGAAAAGGAGAAGAGGACAGGCAGAGGGAAGGGGAAAAAATCCCAAACCTTCTTGACAGCGACTGCCATGCTAGTTATTAGAATATTATCCAGGGATATAGGACACCAAATTTCAGGCTCTGAATCCATCCCTCTGATGTGTTGCTAGTAGGAGCTATGGCAGCATCTTGCAAATATAGATGTCGTTTAAATTCAAAGTATCTTCATTTTATTTTGATGTGGGTTGAACACCTATTTTGAAACCACTCCATGTTTCAAGAAATTAAATTACTTTTAATTTAAACTATTCTGAGACTACTGCTTAGGCATTGTACTCCTCTCCCCCTAATATTGCTCTGTCTTCAAAAAAGCAACGTTACTTTTTCCTGAAATAGGAATATCAATGTCTTTTAAATATTCTGTATATGCAATTGTCTTTAAGAAATCTCTGCTAAATAAGCCTATGAACAAAGCTGGGAGTCCTGTTGTTGCCATGTTGCTGTTGCCATGTAAGGTGGCAATTTCTAATAATACTTTTTGAAAGCATCTATATCCATTTACTTTTATTTAAATATGACAATCTTCTGTGACTGGTAGCTTAGTAGTTTTGATTTTGTTCTTAATGACTGTCCAGCACTTATGTATGTATTTATTATTCATTTTGCAAAGTAAGACTTCACTTATTTATTATTTGGGGACATTTTTAATAAAAATATCAAAATGTCATGAAGAAAGAAAAGTCTTTACCCACAATTAAGAATACTAGCTGTACTGTAAGGGGCACACAAGATAGTAGATATATACTCCTAAATGTACTAATCTCTTCCTCATTTAAATCTTCATGAAAACAACTTTGTAGAGCTCTTCTTCAATCTCCTTTGGTATAGCTTTTCTAAGTACACAGCCCAAGCACTTGGGGTCATTCTCACAATTTGGTGTGACATGGACAGGATGGACTTCCATTCCCCAGAATTCAGGAGAGCTTCAGATGATTCAGATTCCCCTTGGCATCAGTTGTTTGGCCAACACTGCAGAGTTCCATACAAGGGGGTTAACAGAGAAGAGATTATCTTCAAATTCCTGCCTGAGAGTATGCACACGGTGCCTTTTGGAGAAGACAGTCTATATGTTGGGAAGCTGGCTGGAAACCACTTAACCCCAACTGGCATTGAAATCTTCATAAAAACATTCACTGATATTGCTTGTTGCACTTTTAGGGACAGACGGATAGCATGTGATTTTTTTAATTGCAGAAAGAAATCTGTTTCTCTTCTGCTTATCCAAGCTTAGAGAAGATTTGTTAATAACTATACTCTCTTTGCAGCTGATTTAAGGCTCCCAGCTTTCCCCTGTCTCTAAAACTACTAACAGCATGGAAAAAGTGTGCAGACTTTGTGCACAGTTTTTTGCATGCTTGTTTCAGTGTTGTACTGTGTTTTGTTGAGTGAAGTGGAATCCACTTACACCCATGGTCCAACCTGCTCCTATATCAGACAAGATAAATCTGTCTGTGGAAGTGGGAGTACAAAGAATTTTGTCTTCAGAAACGATTGTTTTATTTGTCCTCACCAGTTGAAACATGGAGTACGGATCTCATGGGAAATGGAGAACATTTGTTGCGCAGCTTATCTCCGCAATCCTTTTTCTGCCATTCCTTATCAAAGAATTCAATAGGGCTTGACTACCAATCCCCTACCCAAATATTTTCTCTGGTTGGATGTTGTGCCTGGCTTTATATACTTAAAATTAATTCTTGAGCTAGGTCCTCTGTTGTTTCTCTCAGACTTTTTGTGGTATCCCCCAGGAAGGATATAATGAAAAGTGCACCCATTCTGTATCTTTCTGCACTGCCAGGGAGGGCTAATCATGGGACACACTCTGAAAATGTAGTATTAACCATTCATTTCACAGAAATGCAGACAGATGGCCTCAGGATTGCTTCAGAAGGGTCTGTATTTTGGTTTTTTTTTTTTTTTTTTTTTTTCTGTACCTAAAGTTTCTGTGCTTGTTTTTTCATAGTTTTTCCATATTGCCATCTCTCAGGGAACAGGATCTACGTGGGCATGACAGTACTTCTCTGATCTCTAATTCTCTGCTTTGAGCAACAGTCAAGTTTCAAGATAAATTCCTGTCTGCTCAGAAGATGTGTGCCTCTCCTAAGATCTTAGTAATAACTTTCTTACCACTGATGTCTGAAACATTCAAAATTTCTGTTTGGACAACTGGTCATGACATTTCTGTGAAGGCAGGTCATTATTAATACAGTCTTTACTTGAAATCAGTGTATGCTTGCTTCTCTATGTGCTTCCAGTAGCTATCTACGGGCTGGCTATCTACATTGTTTTGCAAGCTAGCTGACCAGCTGACAAATAGACAAAAATCCTTCCATTTAACACTATCTGTGCATATCTAACCATCTTCAAGAACAGCAAGTACACATTCAACATCTGCTCAGTCTTAGTGAATCCTAGGTATCTAAAAATATGCTGGAGTTGAATTGCGATTATGAAGTTGTATTATGTTTCTCCATTGTGGTTCTTTACTAACTACCCTTGATTTGATAGTAAATCCCCTTACACCTTTGAATCTGAGTATCCTTATTTATTATCTCCTCAGTGGTCTAATATACTGTCATTTTGGGGTTCCTCCCCCCCCCCCCCCCAGGAGTGCTAGGGAACTAGTCTAAACCAATAATCCTCCGCATATATGATAGAGGTGGATAAATGAATAACAAATCATCAGAAGACTCATTTGTACATAGTATATAGGCAAGCATATGGAAAAGTCCATGTGTACAATCAGCATTTCAAGGTAGTATCAAAGTGTTCAGAGATCATTTTAGTGTGTGAGCAAGGAAGCACCCAAGCCACACTCTTCAAGCACTGCAATCTTTTGTCCTTCACCTGACGCAAGTCTCTCAGAGCAAAGGTAATTGTTCTCTGTTGCTCTTCAAAGCATTATCTGGGGGCTTTTCTTGCTGTTACCTAGTGAATAGAGGCTGAGGAGGAGTGATGTATCTTCCCTGTGTACTGTCTCCTCAAGTCTGTCAGCATCATCACAAGCCAGTACACCATACACATGGCAGACAATGTACAGTGACTGCACCAGCTCCTCTTCTGAGGCTGATCCTAGCTTATAGATAAAAAGGGATGTATCAGCCTCTTTAGTTTGAAATTTGCCATATCAGAATCAAATAAGCTCCACATTGCCTCTTAAAGTCTGAACAATAAATAGCAGCAAAATGTGCTTTGGTGGATGGATTTCTTTCAGCAGGTGACTGCATAAACTAAATCTTGGCAGTAGAACTTCAAGTGAGTGAAGTATTATGGTTGATGGGCTTAAATCTTTCTTCTGCTAATGCTGTGCAGGAAAGACTGTGACTGAAATAGGTATAATTAGTGAACCATGATTGAATTCTCAGCATCAAGAAGACAACAACTCTTTCACAGTTTCTACTTTGATGTCATCTCTCATCTGTAAAGCTGTTCTACTCAGAACCACTTGAAGGTATTTTTCTTTTGAATTGGCTGCTTTAGACTGTCTTTAGTGCTAGATTATCTGTGTCAGGTTTATCACAAGCTGTCTGGATACAGGATGATTTTTCTTTTCATGGTAAAACATAGCAGTCTTCTAAACTCTGCTTCCAGTTTATGATGAAGGTGCTTCTTGGTTGAATCTTCTGTTTCTGGTTTCCAAATACCCAGAATCTGGATCAACAATCTTACAATCTTCTGCATCGCTATTTTTGTTTTATTTACACTTCACAGTAACAACTTGGGTGATAATGACTTGCTACAGTCACTGTCTCTCTGCTGACAAGAGCAAAGATCTGTCATCATATTCTATCTAGTAGCATTTTGCACTTCTGAATCTGTATGTAGTGTATTACCAGCACTTCACAAGTCCTTAGTCTCAAGCACTTGTTATATTTTGGCTTTGGTTTTGTGTTGGCTCTTTTTTTTTTCCTCCTAAAAAAGCTACTAATCACCTTATATGTTGTTCCTTAACTTGGAGCTTTTCTTGGTGACTTCCTAGGAGTGTCTTCTAAATCATGGAGCTGCCATTTTGTTCGTTCGATGTAATAATATGCAAAAGATTTTCCTTGTAACTATGTTGTAGAATTGCTGATAACATACGTGGTATTTCACTAGCATGTAAGTTTCTGCCATAACCACACCTTTAATATTGAGGAAAACTATTCCACGACTTTATGCTTTAAAATGATATCAGCTTGGCACTTGGATCTTACTAAGGTTTTGAATTACACATTGTACATGAGCATGCTTGGAAAGGTGTTAATAGGTATGTTCTTATTTTCCAGTTCTCTCTATCTTTGCTTGAGAACTATAATGAAAACTGCATGAATTTGTACATTACAAACAAAAACTCAGCAGCATTATGGAAGTAGAAGCACTAGTAGCAGGCATACAGAATGATTGATATCGTGGCATCCAAATTTCATTTCTGCAATCATCCCAGGAAAGCTACTCATGCAGAAAAGTTACCACATATGAAAAAAGACATAGCTAACCATACAAATACACATCCCTGACTCAGACTTTGACCCCTTTTAATGAAAGCCATCTTGGCTCATGGATGAAATCACTAGATTCCAAGTGTATATACAGATTGGAAGTACATGGTTAATAGGATACACTTCCTGCTTGTATCTGAGAAAAATAGTTCACTAATTTTCCATTTAGCATTTTTTAAATAATGTTTTGACATCTAATTAGTTATTTTCTTTTTATATATCAACTTTTGTCTTTGGAGTATTCCATTGTCCCTGTGAAATGCAAGAAGTCTTGTGGATCTAGAAGCTGTGTGAATGAGGGAAATAATTAAATGAGGTCACCATGTTGATGTTTTGTAGCATGACATAAAACTAACACCCACTTCTTTTTTAAGTACTAAAAAATCCTTAATCTAATTAGTTTCTTTAATCTGGCATGCAAAGATACCTCCTCTTGACTCTATAGCTTTCTTGCAAATTTGACACCTTGAAGATCAGAAATGTTCAGTGAGAGATTGTATTAGGCTAGCTAATTGAAATATGTCAAGAGAACCTGGAATCAGTCTGTCTCTCTGCTGCAAGCAGTGTTTTGCACCTAAGCCTTCTGGTACTGGCAGATGAGCAGCCCAGGTAAAAATTTCCAAGCATCTCTGTATCATTTGCTTATGTGTTAAACAAAATTTAGTTGTGCACTGGAATCACCTGAAAGTGAGTTTGGATAAACTAGCTCTTTGTCTATGTCATTTAGTAAAATATAAGTAGATAAGCATTGAAATGAGGAGGAAAATGCTGCTTGTGTGAAGCCACAGAAAATCCTGAAGGCAAATTTGTGTGGAGTTTACACATAATTCTGCAACACCAGCATTAGACTTTGCACACCCACATGAAATGAAGTCTCTGTTTTAATTTTAAGTGTCCGCACTTAAGGAGGGATGGGAACCAAGCAGGAGATAAAATGCATGTTTTCCTGCCAGGTGCAGCTCCCTTCACCCTCCTTGCTGAGCGCAGGCTGCTCCTATAACCTTCTCCCCATCCCTCACCTTTTTTACTCCAGCTTTTGTCCTTTTCCTTCTTGTACTTCTTTTAAGGGGCCAATTTTGAGGCAGAGGACTGGGGGAAGACAAAGCGATAACTTTCCCTCTCTGCCCAGGAGAGTAATGGGATCCATCAAACCAAGGAGATAAGAGGAGTAGGCCAGGTGGGAGGGTTAACCCTGGTGTCCCGAGGGAGCTCTGCCGTGAGCTTGGAGATTAGGCAAATCACATTAAATAAATAGTAAGAGCTTCTTCCTCTGTTCTCTATGTGTTTATGCAACTGACATAGCTGGTACCTTGAAACAATTCTCTACTGTTCTGATAAGCATTTACCAACTCTAGATTTTAGCCACGACTAGAATCTGGATGGCTGAGAATATGTCTTATATGTCTATAACACTTAATCTAAAATTCTGCTGCAAGCTTCCAAATTTAATCTCAGTTTCCATTATCAATAAAAATAACTTTAAGCTTTTCCTCTCTTACAGGATGAAATTCACTTCTCCACCAAAAAAATACCAAATCCCAAATTTGTTCACGTTTGGTGCCAAGAAAATAGAAACTGTGGCTAAGACGCTAGAGCAAAGCTTGCAATGCCATCAAAGCACAGAGCTGAGTGCAGCAGCATTACAACTTGAGATGAGGCTCATGATTCAAACACATCATTAACACAAGCACATCAAATATACACACCCGCAAAATTTCAAATCTGCGGCTGACTTTTGCTCACACCAAGCCCATCCTTTGAGCTGATCTGTACAGGTGTATCACTGTAAGGGTCACGGGTCAGGCACAGGGCCAGAGCCAGTCCCTTAGACCTCCAAAGTCAAAAGGTAGGGGAAGTAGCAACACTGAGTAAAAAAAATAAAATAAAAATCAGTGAAAGCAAACATTTCCCACCTCCAAGCACCCACCCTCCACCTGCCCTGTGCCTGACAGTGCCCGGGTAGCTGGGGCAGGGAACTCTCGGGGAGGAGGCTGTAGGCAGGCACAGGCTCCCCGGGAACCGCCGCGATGCGGGCGCCTGCTCCGCCACGCGCGGGGAGCCGCAAAACTACCGCGACATGCAAGGATGGGTATGAAATAACAGATTCCTCCTGCTGCTCTGGTGGCTGTCACATTTCACACCATACCTCTCTCCTTTTCACAGGCACTCTGGCTGGATTAAATGGATTAAAAACTGGTTGATAAATATGAATGGAGTTGCAAGTAGATGTGGAAAAAGGTTTTCACTGTTTCATTCTCTATGAATGAATCATGAACGGAAATTTCTTCAAGTGCATTAGAAATTAATTCCTAGAGACTCCTTTTTTCTCCTCAGGCTGAAAAACTGAAGAGGAAAATTTTGCAAGGGGGAAAGAAAAATAGGCGTTTTAATTTATCCGAGAATCTCTTGCTTCAAACCCTAACTTCTAAGTGCAATATTCACTATGTAGATTATTCCCATAAAACAACATAACATTGCAGTCCATTTCAACCAAAAGGATCTACTTACAGTAGAAAACTTAACATTTGATAGCATGTCTTTGCTGTATCAAATGACTACATCTGATCAAGTCTCCCTAGCATTGAGCTGCACACTTTAGGTGGTCTAAATCTGAGATGAATTGATGTTGAGGAATTTGGTTGGCTGCAGATTTTTTTTTTTTTTTTTTTTTTTTTTTTGCAATACCAGGCTGCTGTCCCAAAGTTTGGAAATGCTGATTTATGCTATTCTTAAATTGACAGTAGATCTTACCTATATAGATATGTACATACACACACACACATATATATATATGTATAAAATTCAGATCTCAGATTTAAAACACCTTGCAAATTTATATTTATTTGGATCTAACTGTATGTTTAAGATGACCACTCACTGTAAATACATTTTGATGTGGAATTTGTCCATTTTCTTTACATGGATACTATACGTCAATCCCTGGATAAAAATAAAAATACCATGGACATAAGCACAAATTTCTGAAAGTCCCTAACATGCACAGAGAAACTCCCATGGAATGAACAAAATATTGGGAACTTTTGGACTGATTCTCTAAGAAAGTGGGGCTTATCACATTGTCCCATATGTGAATCTGTTCAGCTGTTTGTCTGTCACTACCCCCACGTCTTTCCCCAATAAGTTTTGAACCTATAACCTACTGTCAGCCTAATCTGTCAAAAGTCTTAAAGATCGCAAGATAGTGAAAATCAGCAGTGGGGTAAAGGATCCATCACTGGCTGCCAGATACACTGAACACTTCTCTTTTCCATGCAAGGAATGGCATGGCAGGGCTAGTGAGACAAAGAATAACACACATATGGGCAAAGCAAGCTTCAAACTTGATCCAACACCAACCGTCCTTTGAGTGGCAGGGGAAAACAGAGAGGGAAGAGACCTGGAGGTAACTGGACATTAGATGTGCCCAGGCGCAAGAAAAGAAGATGTGCATGGAGCATGGGAGAGCAATGAGACCTTTGTGGCACAAAGGCTTGCAGGAGGTCTGGAGATGTTTGATTAATAGCGGCAGTTCCTGGAGGTCAGGGGAGACTCCAGGTTTTGGGTGAAGGAACACAGGGGAGTGGAACCAGACCTTTAGAAAAATGGGGTTTGCTATTGCTTGGCTGACAGTATTTGTTTCAAAGGCAGCAAAGGGAGAGGTTTCACTCTTTTTAACAGTTCTGAACTCTCGTCACAGCAGCCCCAGGTTTCAGTGGAAGCCTGAACAGGGAGAGTTTAGGCCTGGCTGGAAACCAGTGTTTGTGGAAGTCTCATAAGAAATCCCCTGGTGAGATTTCCAATTGATACAGCAGACATGAAAAGCTGAAACAATTCAGTAATAACTGCAAATGGTCTGACCTATAACAGATGAGATGAATTCACCTGTGGGATGGCCTTCTGCCACTTCCACCACCGCCGCCACCACCACCGCCGCCGCCGCCGCCTCCTGCCTCCTCCTCCTCGTAAAGTGGTTTCAGAAGCACAGGCCCCTCACACAGCCAAATATCAACTGTTGGAGGAAGAGGATTGCAAACATATAACCTGGCACTGGGGTCCTTAGCTTCTACAGCTGTGCTTGCAGTAGAGAAAGTCCTGAGCTTGATAGGTATGTGCCTCCTACCAAACCTGCTGGCAATCATCACCTCCCTGCATCAACACAGCTGGAAACAGGGACAGCTGTGAAGCCTGGAGTAGTGTCAGTCAAGATATGGTATCCAGGCTGAATTACCTAACCAGCTCTCTCCTGAGCTTTGCTCAAAATGGTTTTGGCATTAACTTTATACCTAGAATCAAACCACAGCAAAGACTAAAAGCATTAGTGGTGAACACAGCCCTCATGCGGCACACACTGATAAAATGAAAATACTGGGCAGCGAGTATATACAGAATTGCATCTTGACAAAGGATGCTGTATAGATGTCTCTCTTCCATATGTTGCCACACAGGAGGGAATTCAAAAAGTAAGCTATTTGAAGATTTGAAGCGTGGTGCATCACACAGATCAGCACTTCAGTGAAGAGGCCAGGGAAGGACGAGCGAGTCAGGATGTGGATTTGTAGCCTATTAGACACTCTGCAATAAGTCCAGCTTGGACACTCAGTGTTACTGCAAGAAAGGAGAGCTCACCAAGGCAATTCAAGCGTAGCAGCTAATGCCATAGGAGAGTAGTAAACCCTTATCCTTGCTTTCTTCCCAGTAACAAGTCTGTGTAGTTATATCCTTAATGTGCTTTAGATAGAGTAAGCCACAATGCAATTAGGATGTCCATATGGAGAGTCAGTGCAGCATAGCTAGTACACTGTAAATTCATATCCTTGCTTACTGAGAATTAATTATCTTGTAGACAAGCCATGTGTCAGTGAAATCCGTTTATTATTTCATAGGAGATGTGGTCTTCTAGGAAGGCTGGCCCAAAAGAAATGGGGGACTGAAACTATGATTGGCAAAGTAAATGTATTGGTAGGAAATTCAGTTCTATGCCAAGACAGTTGATTTAAAACAATCTGGCTTGGTTTTCAAACCCACCCCTTCCAGTACTCTAATTTGGGTCAAACAAAGCCAAACTGAAATGTTTTGTTTTGGTTTTCTATAGGAAAAAATAGACTTTTAAAATATGTATTGAAATTTTCATATGGAAATTTTCAGTGTATGTTTCTTTTGTAGAAATTGCTGCTTCTGTCAAAATAACATTTCTATAGAAATTTTTCATTTGGTTTCACTTAAAAAATGTACTTGTCCAAACTTGTATCTGCTATACATTCATGGAAGTCAACCAAGTTGAACCAGAATGAATAATCCTCTTACATGACACACTTTGCAGGAATGACAGCCTTTTCATCCTCCCTGTAATCAAAATATCACTGGAAGCAAATCTGTGTTGCCATTCCACCTATATAACAAAGACTGTCTTAAGAATTCTTGTGATTTGAAAAGTAGGGCAGTTAATTGTCCAAAAAATAATAATAAAAAAGGAACAAGCAATAACTGTTAGAAACAAATCCATATTTCAAATTTCAGTGAGAATGCTCTTGATGTAGTTAGGCTTGGTTATAGTTAATAGACCTTTGAGATGGAGATTGGGTTGTGTGTCTCTTATCTTCATTCTGTGTGATTTTAGAAAAACATATGCATGTGTCAGGGCACTCCGTTGTTCCTCTGATGATTTATCATATCTTTGTGGGATGGTTTTGTTTCCCACTATGAAATGCAAATTTAGCTTGCAGTGCTCCTGCTGTCTGTATAAAGGTTAAAAAGATATATAGATATACATTTAATGCTATTCTTACTACTTTCAGAACTGGCTTTGAATGATGATTCTAGCACAATAAAGATTTCTCACTGTCTACATTTTCTGATTTTAGTTTTGTTTTTTTTTTTTTTTTTAATTATCTTTTTTGAAACTTTGCAGTTTGGATCATATAAGCACAGCCCAGCTGCTGGCAGACCAACTCACAGCCTAAAATCGGTGCCAAGAAACTGTGGTTTACTGTCACAAACACTCAGACATTGCTCTAAGGTGTCTTCACGGGAAGACTGCAGATACACTACCATTAGAAATAATAATATCCCCATATGTATTCAGGGTTGCAGGCACTGTTTATATCAAATGGTTTATAATCCTTGGGTGAGTAATCAGCTGAACTGTTGAAAGTACCTCAAGGGTTTGGCGCCTCAGCAAAACTCACGCACAATGGGACACTTGGCTTTGTTACTCTTTGAGCCTCTCCCACTACCTGAGCTTCACCCATGCAGGTCACTGAAATGAAGGACCATACCCAGAGTCTCTGTAGAGCCGTGACTTTGCATCTACTTAAGGTTCAGCTCAGCTCTTAAGCATCTGGACATTAAATACACACATGAATTTAACTAAGCTTCTAGGCCTAGCCTTCACTGATGGTGTTTCCCAAATCCCAACCCTTTGCTTCATTGAAGTGAAGCCCAGTTCATAATAAAATGTACAGCTCTCCCTGGTGCTCATTATATTTTCTCATGCAAGAGATGGAACAGGTGATAGTGCTGACATTTCTATCATCAGTGCTAAGAGCTCACTGAGATCAGAGGGACAACATAATTTTCTTGGATGTTACAAAAAATAGAAGTGAAATTCTGAGGATTGAAAGACTAGGTAAAAAAGAGGTTTCTATATATCATACAACCTTCCTATGGAGCAAACTGGGTGCAGATTCTTTGTGTATCCTCCAGTCATATATGTTCAATTTGTTTCCATTCTTTTCCTTACAGGCTCCATGCCAATGAACGGGGATTTCTTTTTTTTAGGGTGGTTTCCATTGCTCCGGAGTGGGTTTCACACCACTCTTGCTCTTTGCCTTCTCAACAGATAAAGGCAAAAACTGCTAACCACTTTCTTTCTCTTACAAGATGTCTACTAGCAGCTAGCACTGATTATGAATCTGTTCTTTTAGATCTTTTTTTCCCCTCTGACTCATTTTAACACTTACCATCTTCAAGTTCTGATTCTCCTGAAAATCTTGAAAATGCATATAAAATTTTCCTTCTCCTGAACCTCAATCCTTTGCTTTGTAACTTGTTATTAAAATAGTATACACCACAACATAAACTAGGAGGGTATCTATGTTTTCTGAGTGGCTTGACTTGCTACTCTCTGGCATTAAAAGCTCTGCTTAAATATGAAATCTCATCCTAGCTTGCTGTTATGACTATAACTGTCACTTTAGTTAACATTTTAAAAATCAAAGGCCTAATATTATGCACCTACTGGCATAGATAATATAAAAGGAAATCCAGCCCCAAACCTTGTTTTCAACAGTTATTAAAACCTTCACCTACCACCTGCATGTTTGGCCCAGCCCTCAGTGAAGGTCTCAGCCCACCTGTACTAGGATGCAATTAGGATTGCATTCAGATGTAATCAAGAAAACTTCTTATCTGAGAAGAAGCAGATAGTACACAAGATTACTTTAAAGCTACCAACAAGATGATCCCAGCAGCTGGAGCCACACTCCTCTGACCAGAGTTTACACTATGCTGTTTGACTTTGAGCTGGAGCAGAGTAGAGGAGAAGGGAGGAGAGGAAATGCTCATGCAGTCAGGCATTAATCTCAGCTGGGGACCAGAAAGAGACAGCCAAGTGCAATATATTGGTATTGAGAGTTTCCATGCAATGCTGCTCGTGCTCTCCTGGGAAGGCCAGGCCACCTCCTGGCAGGTTTCCAAGCAGAGAGAGTCTGTTGGGAGGCAATCAGAGCAGTTTGGGTGGTCAGAAAATTCAGGTTCTCATTTGGACAGAAGCCTGGTCCTAATTAACGGTGTGAACATACCCCAAGTTAGTTTTCAGCATCGTTCTGTTTGATGAAGGACTTCAGTCCCTGGCTTCTTCCTAAACTTGCCATTTCATCTGAAATCAGGGCTTCCTGAGTGAAAATGTGTATACTGAGGCTGTTTTTTAGCTCATGTGCCAAGGCATGGCAAAGACATGCTACAGAAATGAAATCTGGATTCCACACGAACTGCAAAAAACCCCCATCTTTCAAAACGAACATTCAACCATTCTTAAAGTTTAAGCTCCAATAACACAAATATATCTATTTAATTTGCATGCTGGCAGAATTTTGCCTCCAGTGAAACCAGGTCAGTGGGAACAGCTTAAACGGAGGGGAGTTTGCATGTCTGATGCAAAGAACCATGTTTGTTGCTTTTTCTCGTGGCACCATAAATATTTTTTCAGATAATATACTTGTGTATTCATTAGCACCACATCCCCTTCCACATGGGGTGCTCCTTGGAAAAGTACCAAGCATGCATGACTATTAATTCAGATCAATATGTGACTCTTATAGAGAACGTGAAGCATACCTAACCCAGCTAACTATGCCCCTGATAAATGTCGTGAGAGCAGTGTGTCACCCGTGCCTTGCCTTTCTTTATTTCCATTATCCATCAGGACAGGCCATGAGGGAATGCCTGGGAACTGTGTCGTTCTCTGCAATAAGCCACAATGCTAATGAGGCATAACAAATTGAGGAAGTATCATGTATAATCCTGATCCCTCATTGACACTATTACAGTATAGATTTCAATTCACCATTTGTTACATGCTTAATACAGACAAAGTGGGAGGGTGTAGAAGAATTACTCCTTCAGTCACTGCATTTTTTAAACAGTTGTCATACTCCAAGACAAAACTCTCTGGTAATACCCTCTGTTTTTGCTACTGCTGTTTCTCAGCAGGATTTGCTGCTTGTTCTTGTAGGGGGTCAGCCAGACTTTGTCTTTCTCACAGTTTCAGTTTCCTACTGGGATTAAGGGTCTAGCATATTTCTGCAACAAATCAACTGAACCCAAAATAAACAAACCTACATAACAACATGGCTCTAGTATGTGCCTGCATTTTGGGAGTCAGCTGCAAAGTTTGTTTTTCAGAAGGTGTTCCAGAGGGAAACTGAGGCAAATATATGATTTTAGTGAGTTCTCATCAAAATTATGGCATATTTTGTAGTTTGTTGGGGGTTTTGGGGGGGATGTGAACTGTTTCTTCATACTTGTTGTTTTTAGTCAAGCACTCTGTGATTCTTCCCAGAAATGGTATTTTGCATTACTTTGAAGAATCCCAGGGTGCCCTGCAGACAACAAATAATGCTTCACTGCATACTTACGACAGAAAACAATAAAGATTTATCTACAGATTGAAAAACCAAGATATTGGACCACGCTATTGGTTTTCATGCCTCCCTCTTTTTACCCTAACAGCTCAGTGATGGGTTCTTCTGGCCTATGGAGAGACTCCCCACAGGTTGCTCTTCCTTTATGACTTTGTTTGCGGGTCCTACTGACAGTGGACCTCAGGAAGGTGCTACATCCCCGCATCGTGACCAAAAGGACAGGGACAAGAACCAGCTTTTCTTACAGGTGACAAGCAGATTCTCAGCCTGCCTACCATGAAGGAGCTGCCCTCCCTGGTCAAAGTGTCCCCAGGTGGCCCTGCCTCCTCCCTGTCATGGGGCTGATGTACCCCCGGGCTTTCCCAGTCCCTCCCTTTTCCCACAAGCTCCTGTTTCCTCCTTTTTGGGGCTCTTCTGCCTTTTATCACCCAGGCAGAGGAAACCTGGGAGGCAGGCTGATGGCTCACCTGGAAAACAATACCCCTTGATAAGCATTATGCAAATCTGGGGACCCTAACTGCCAGGAAGCCTACTTCTGCCCCGCAAATACTATATAGTAACCACACCCACATGCAGTGATGTACACAAAGTGGTACTTCATCGACAGTAGAATAACCTGCAAACCAATGCCCCCAACTGAAAGATTAATCTTTGGTTAAGACTTTCATTAAAAAGCATTTACACCAGTGCGACACTGATATCCATCTGGATCAGTTTGGCACCTATACACATTTTAAGGGACACATTTTAACTGCTGCTTAATCAATAGATAAAGAACTTCATGTAGTGTAGTAGAAATTATTCCACAGTAGTGAATGCATTTTAAATAGGGAATAGGGTGAGGCATTCACAGAGAAATGACAAAATAGAAGACTGATAACAGAAATAAGGTATTTGGCAATGAAGTATAAAGTTATTATTACCACTTGATTAGGAAGTTTTTTGTCACCTATGATTGCTCCTCATAAATAGTGACAACATCTAATATCCCTGTAATGATGGCCACTACACATGAATATTGTGATAGTCATAGTAAATGTGCTATGTAAGAGAAAGAGAACTTGAATCTCTGTAAAATCAGGCCTGATTAGGAATTGTACTCCCGATGTGCACGTTAAACTGTATAACTTTCAGGCCATATATCCATTGTGCTGAGCGCCTGCAACTTTGGGGTGAAGAATTAATTCTTATTCCATTCAGTATTTTATTTTCTGGACAAATGCACTGGTTTGAGAGAAAAGGCATTAACTTTGGCTCAGATATGACTATTTACAGAGAAATGTACTGCATTTGAAAGGTCTTTGATTTAAGTTCTTGACATGCTTTCAAGTGATCGAGTGTCACAAAGAGTGGTAACTTTTGATCTCATTAGTGAGCTAACTGAATGATAGTTTAAATGTAGCATAGCATTTTCATGATTTAAATTTTTATCAAGCTGGTTTAAATTGAAGGCTGATTAATTTTTATAGGATTTCTATCATAAATGGGAAAACTGTCCAAATTTTGTAGTCAATACATTTTTCACTTGAAACACTCTAAAGTAAAAAGCTACTAAATCAGGGGACTCAAGCCAATATAGGGAAGGTCTACACAATTAGCTGTTGTCTCATTCATAGGTCTCCCTTAAATTAATTTCCAAGTGTTTATGGACAACCAGAGATGTTCAACATAAAATGGCAGTTCTTTGGTCAAATTCACACCACTCTATTAGTCATATTAGCTATAAATTACAGCTAATTTGAAGTCCTCTTTGAAAAAGTCTGTTACAAAAGCTGTCAGACATTATTAAAAAAAAAAAAAAAAATGGGGGGAGAAAAGGCCCTTGTAGACTGCTAATACAAAAAATGTCTAATGATGTAGAGGTAGAAAGACAACTGCTCATTTGACCCAAATTTATGACTCGTCTGACAGCTTTGGACAGCTGACTGTAAGGACCTGAAGAATCTGCAGAGTTTTCAGACCTGATTTCTCACTTATAAAGAGATGGGTTTCTAGTGTCCTGACTGGATTTGGGTGTCCTCAGGTAAGTGTAATTTTGACCCAAGAAGTTTAACAGATTGAAGTAATAATGCAAATTTAACTGCTGGATTTATAACACAAATGATTCTTTGGAAGACAATGAAATACTACATATCACATTGTTTTCCACTTATTTTTATTTACTTATTGGTGATTCTTGCCTTTTTTTTTTTTTTTTTTTTTTTTGGCTTCTCCTTCCCACCTCCCATTTTCCTTATTTCAGTTTTCTTTTATCCTGAAAAATAACTGAAAATTCACTGTTTAGCATGATTCAATAATCATGTACCTATCTGAAATACAAGGACATTTTCTAAATAGAAAAGAATGGTTTGTGTGTTATGCTGTGTCCTGCATTCAGATAACAATAGAAAATTAATACTAAAACATGAAAGGGAGGTAATAGATAGCTAACAGGTTTTGTTTTGTAAGGTTATGAAGTTGATTAGCTTTTTAAAATTATTTTTATTACTGACATCTTGTAGCAATAAATGATCAAATCTATTACACATAATTAATTATCATTCATTATTGTATCCACTGTTTGTAATTCAACCAATAATTTCCTATTCATTATATACTATGTTAGACATTCATCAAGCCCTAAATCTGCATAGTAGTGTCAGTATGTAAATACAGTTACACCATGAAGATAAGCTAAGTAGGCTGGAAACCAGAAAACCCTAAGTTTCTTCAATGTGTGGCTGAGTTTACATTACACTCAAGATCAAACCACATAAAATGTGTGCCTTGGTTTCCTCATCTGTGTTCTGGTAGTAACAAAGCTTGCCTTTCTGAAGCGTTTTGATAGTCTTGGATGAAAAGCTCTAAGTACAAAGTATTATCTGTTATAGATATGGTTTTGCTAAATCTTTGCTAGTTAATAATGCAGCATGAGCTGCTGAAAATTGAGAAAATTTGCTTGCAAATAACAAAGGATGTGTGCTTCAGCAGCCTTACCTCTCCTCATCTCTTTTTTTGTCATTGTAATGGTAGCTATGAATATGCATCTTTGTTGCGCTAGAGCAAGAGGCAGTTATTTGCCCTTTCTAAAAAAGTAACAGATTATACTTCAAAGTTAACTGAAGATGGATTTTTTTTTTCCTTTATGCTTTTCTTTTTTGAAATTAGTTTGGGAAAACTGCGAGATTGAGCGTAAACTCTCAAGGTCTGTGGACGTGAAATTCAATGGGAGAGCAATATAAATAAAACCAGAGAAGCCATAAGATCTCTCCCATAAATTGGAGCTTTATAATGATGTTCCAGCACTTTAGCTATTTTAAACATTGATTTCTACAAGAAAGTCAAAGCAAAAGATAATCAAAATGGTAAGTAATAAAGAAAAGACCAAATCACTAAAGCCTACTGTATGGACAGAGATTGCTAATTGAAAGCTAGTACAATGTCAAAAATAATTTCTAAGTAGTGCTGTGACACATATAGAATCACAGACAGGGGGTTGGAATGTACCTCCAGAGGTATCTAATCCAAAGCCCCCTGCTCAAGCAGGGCCACTGAAAGTCAGTTGGCAAGGACCGTGCCCAGACAGCCTTTGAGTATGTCTAAGGATAGAGACTCCATGACCTCTCTGGACAAACTGTTTCTGTGCTCAGTCACCCACACAATAAAAAGAGTTTCCTGATGTTCAGACAGAACCTCCTGTGCATCTCAAAATTCATAAGTTTGTTAAATCCAAGCAGTTTCTAACTGAACATTAATACCTCGTTACTGGATTTTCCTTCTCCTTAATTTTATTTAGATGTAAAGATCCTCTGTGAAAACAGGTATCTGATTTCTTTACAGTTTGAGTATTGATTTGATTACATAATGGGGAAATAGATCACCCATTATTTAACTAGAAATAGTTTCCATATTGCAACATGTTCATTTAGGTAAAGCTTCCAATAGTAATGCAGCTGTCAGCATTCATTTGCCCCTCAGACTGTACCCAGCTGAAATGTTTTTCCTGCTTTGCAAGAGAAAGGAGGTGTCCTGCCTACCTATATCTTTTTTCTTGGCTGGGAGGAGAACAATGAAATATCCTTCTAAAAGATTTTTGCAGTTTTGTAGATGGGTAGGGAGTCAAGCTGGCAGAGGACCCTCAGCAGCCACCCGTCATAAATGAGGCAGGTGCTGGGTGAGCCAGGACAGCTGGTCATAGCCAGGCAGAAGACTTTTGGGGTTATTTCTCCATGCAAACCAGGAAAAAACAGTCTTCAAATATTCAGAAGAGTTGGCTTCTCCTTTGGTCTGTCAACTCCCTGTTGTGGTTTTCATGGTGCCCAGCACTCAAGTACTTAGCACTTCAGAGAAAGAGACCCATAATGTCACAGCCCAAATGTGCCATACCTGAGGGGAAAGAGTATCGTCTCCAGGCCATGAGGCAATTTTCTTCTACTCTGAAATATGAAGTGTTATTACCCCTGCTCTGCTTTGGCATTCTAAATTTGGCAGGAGCCCTATAAAAGTGAGGCATCCTTTATCTTTTCTGAGTCTTAAAAGCAGATTTCCAGGGTGCTGTGTAAAGACTTAGCTGCACAACTGGCATTAACATTAATAAGAGATTTGGGTATAATTCAGTTCAGCAGGTAGAAAATGTTTCTCTGGTTACAACTTTTTACTTAAAGTATGTTTCTATATTATTTGGCTAAGGTAAGTACATACTATGTGTCAATCACAAATATCTGAAGACAGCACAAAACACATAACTAAGATAAGGCTTGCAAATAAATATTTTTGACCCGTTTTTAATCCATACTGGGACCAATTAACACCAATACATCAAGGGAAAGGGGTTAAAAGTGGGTGAAGACACCTTTACAGTCTATGCTTACATTGACAATTCTGCTGTTCTCATGTTCTCAAAATAATGTATATCAAAACACTTTGAAATATTTCTTTTTTTTTGTCAGTAGCTTCATAACATGGCTTTTTAAATAGCTGGCCAGCTTCAGCCCAGAATTTTCTTTAAGTCTTTTTTTTTTAAAAAAAAAAAAAAAAAAGAGAGATTGGCACAAGAATGTGAATTATTTAAAAATAAGATACTTTCATCTCTTGAAACATTTCAAATGTGCTGAAAAATAGATTGTAATACTAAAAAAAAATCAAGATTTCAAAATATTCAAAATCAGTTCATCTTCTTTGTGCTTGAATTACTCTGCAAAACTTGTTGAGACCTAAAACTCTTTAAAGCATTTGCATTGTAATTTCTTGCTTATATAATTTCAAGAGAAATCTCATTTTCACTTAAAATGTGTTGACTAAATATTTATTTTTTTTAACACAAAGAACTAGAGCAGGTAGCAAGTAGAATGAAAATATCTGCAAACATTTCGGTCTGCTTTTTTTCTTATTTAAATATGAAATTTTCACCAAGAACATGTTGAAATGTCCCATTCAACATAACTGTCCAGTTCCAGCTGTATTTTAAATAAGCTTAACAATGCGATACCAAGATTTTGAACTTTCCTTCTCTCCTTCAATCTCCATTTTCTGAGTTTTCCTGTTCTCACATAAAGATTGCAGCATTAGTCATTCTTCTCTCATGGTACTATTGCCTTGGAAGCTACATCTTTTATTTTGCTTTATTTTTTCCATAAACTATATGTGTGTATATATATACATACACACGCACACACCTTCTTAGCTACCACTTTGGGATGGTACCTGCTTTTTCCCAAGACTTCATAAGTGAAATAAATTAGTGAAGGGGCCTCCTGAAAGGGGGATGGTTAATAACCACAACAGACTGGAATTTGGAAAATCAAGATTTTTGGTGGCCTCAGTTCAGGCTTTGATCTTACTATTGGAGTGGTTTTGGCATGTTTTGATTTTGCTTTGTGTACATAAATGTGCAGGAGGAAGTGTGGCAGGGACAGGCTCCTGAGGTGCAGTACAACAAATGGTAGGTGCTTAAGAGATCAGAGACCCGATAGCTTGAGTAAAGGACTGATGACATTTTGCCAGTTTGATTTGAATACCTGGCACATCTGTGGCATCACCAAACAGCCTATGATTTAGCTAAAACATCATAAAGATATTCAGTGTCATAAAAGTAACATTTTATTTAACCTTCCTGTAACAACTTTAAGAACAGTAATCTGTTAGAGTAGGCTGCATGTCTGGCACATGATAGTGGATGAGAATGAGTAATCAAATCTTAAATATGTATTTGTAGCAATATTGCCTCAAAGTTTTTGCAAATATTGCTAGAAAGTGTGTGATGGGAAGAAATAAAAAGAGCTAGAGCAAGCAAAATAAAATTTCATTGTCCTTAACTGGGAGTTGGAAGAATAGAGTTTCCCAGTACATCAACAGGTTTTTATTTGTTGTTTCATGTCACTGTATGCCAATCCCACGATGGCTTTTCCCCCCTCCCCTGCCACAAGCAATAGAGATAAATGATAGAACTCCAGAAAGAAAAACATTCTGAGCTGGTTCCTGGACTCTCTTAATTTTCTTCCTTCGTGGCTCCTGTTATGGACCTCGGTCCGGCATATTTTGTGTCTGAGAACAGCACCCAGGCGAAGGCACGTGGCACACCCTGATGCTGTAAAAGGGCAGGCTGTGGCATCGGGGCTTGGGAGCCTCGCCGCCAGCCGTTCCCACCCGAGCTGCCTCAGAAAGGGAAGAGGCATTTCACAAGCCTTGCCAGGCCTCGCTGGGATGCGTGCCATGCCCCGCTCGCTCGGCTTTAGACCAGCTCATCTGGAGAGGTTTGTGCTAATGACATAGAGGCAAACACAAGCAAAACCAAAGTCCCAGCACCTCAGATCTAAGGATAATCCGATTCCACAATAATTAGCACATAGAGACGTTAAGTGGGTATCTTATTGTATTTTTATTTATTTTTATTTATTTTTCCTGATTGGAGTTTTCTATGTATTTCATGTGTATTTGATATCTGTATCCGCAAAGTAAGAAGGAAAAAATTATATCTATGCCTCACTTCTGTAAGTGAGGTAGCCCTGAGAAATGAAGAACCTCAGGAGAGGACTTTTTACCCCTCTGAAATCCACACTGCTCTGTGGGATCTCTGCATTACTGGCAGTTTTTTTAAACTTCTTCCTAGCCTCTGTGTTGCCCTGATATTTCTCAGTGCTGTTTACTGCAGTTAACTCGTTAACATCCCCTTCCCAGCCCCATCCCTACATGTTTCCCAAATCAGGGTTTCTCAATGGATCCTCAAGAAGAAACCTCCTGGTGCCTAGATGGGTACACGTCAATACACCCTGACCTGGGTGTACCTTTCATGGGTGAAAGTCTCTGTGCTAGGCATGCTGGTGGCTAGGGTGGCTGCTGAAGTTATACTCACCAGCTTGGACTGCCTCTATATGTTAGAGGAAGGAAGCACGAACCAAAGAATAGCAAAATACATCTATGAAGTAGTGTTGTGCTTTGGTGGAACTCGTGATAAGAACTGTGTGACTTCTGAAGTATTTATTTTTATTGCATTAATCACAGTGTTCCTGATCTTATTTTTATTTATTTCCAAAGTCTTCAGTTTGTTACTGACAGACACACTGGTCACATGCACCTTTAATTCTTGCAGGCACTGGGCACACTACACAGGGAGCTATGCAGTGAATGCTAAGTAGATGTACACATAGATACATATAAGAAATACCTCTTTGTGTTTTAAACATCTTTCTGAGCATGCTGTATCTTTGCTTACATAGAGCAGAAGTGAACAGAGACTCTATGCCTCCGTCGGTCCACTTCCATGCTAATACCACTGTGCACACAACATACTCTGCTGCCTAGCACAGCTCCTCCCTGAAGCAGCCATCCATACCCATCTGTGCTTCAAAAAATAATCAGTGTGTCATTCAGGCAAGGGCTGACAGAGAAGATAACCACCAATTTCCTTACTTCTCAGTTTCTCTCGCAAGTAACATTTATTAACCAGGTCACAGCACAGGCATCAGCTGAGCTGCTTCTTCCTTCTCTTGTGTTCACCTTTCCAAGCATATTTTGCTCTGTGTTATCTTAAAGAAATATAAAATATAAAATGATCACTTTAAATCCTGCCACAGTCTGTTACTGTCCTGAACCTTGGCAATCACTTAAAAGAGTATTCGTGGTGTTTGCTGTCCTCTTAACAAAGCAGCAGGTCTCACCACATAATCCCATTCCAAATCATAAGAAAATCAACAGTTTGGGACTGACAACAGGTGCAAGGTGATGGACAGTGAACATAATCACTGGATGTGTCAGGGGAGGGGTTTCCAGGAGAGACAGTGGGTTATCATTGCCATTGTAGAAAGCATTGGTGAGGCTCCGTCAGGAGTACAGAACACATCTTTTAGGCATCAAAGTCTGCAAAGATGAACTAAAGGACAAGCAAAGAAAGACTGCCAGGAAGATGAGGGAAATGAAGAGCACATCATATGAACAGAGACTAAGATCTTAATTCTTTTTGCATTGGAAAGTATTTCTGTGAGGGTGATGACTTTTCTGCCTACATCTGAGGACAAACACTAGGAGGGAGAAGAGCTCATTAGGTAAATGATAAAACTGATACAGTAAAAAGTTGCTATAGTCTGGCCTGAATAATTTTGGGCTGAAAATGAGAAATGATTATTAACTCTCAGTGCAACAAGACTCTGGGTGCATTTTTGAAACAGTTCATGGAAAGTAATTGTCTGCTCTTCCAGAGGAGTCAGTTCATTGAGCCTGGGGATCCTTAGCCTTTGTCCCTTTGCTACTTACATGCTTTATAATAATGGTGAGAGAACTAAGATGAAAAAATTAAGTAAAGGTAAAAGCACTGCATTTTTTTATGTGTAAATATGTCTCATTCTCCATTCTCAGATTCATAAAGCAAAGGCAAAATCACTTCAGCATTTTGAAGAGTGAAAGGAGCAGTAAGATCACCTGTCTCTACAATGCTTTCATCTAGTTACTCTTGTATGGTGCTCAGTAACATGGGTTTGGCTAAAGCTTGTTATCTGCTTGTTACCTGGGTGAAGGCAGGGGACCAACGCTTGCACCATCTCACACCAGTTGGTTTGTATGAGGTTGTT
The DNA here is from genome assembly GCF_018691265.1 of Tyto alba. Classification (NCBI taxonomy): domain Eukaryota; kingdom Metazoa; phylum Chordata; class Aves; order Strigiformes; family Tytonidae; genus Tyto; species Tyto alba. The sequence continues at coordinate 11,075,317 of NW_024881295.1, read as the reverse complement.
CTTATCTGGTCCAATCTTTTTCAGGACTTTGGATTAGATCTCTAGAGGTCTAAGAGGCACTACTTGAACTGCTGTACAAATGTAACCCATTCTTCAAGGTGATGACTGGATTTCTCAATGTCATAAAAACATACATAACCCAAAACATGATGTTTTGCATGTGCTTGAAATAGGAGCCAAGTTGTTTGTGGCTGTACAAGGCTGGCCTATGTGACTATCTCTGCTGAGGAGCTAATAAAGTCCAGTGATGAAGAAAATGTGTTGGTTATAGCAAGGGCTGGTATTCTGGTTTCTTTCCTAGGTTCTGCATGGACTCAGTGTGGTGTCCTCTAGCATGCAAAGTTACTGCCTAGATACCTTCACTTAATGTCTGTAAAACAGATTTGTATTTATCAACCTCGCATTATGTTTCAATGCAAAGCTGTTAATACCTGTGGAGGAATCTGCACTACAGCAGTGCAATGTAGTACTGTGCTTACACAAAAAGAGGTGTATGCACTTGTGATAACGGGGAAGAAACCCTATAATGGGCTAGGTTCTTATTTTAATTAGAAAAAATCCAAAAGAACAATAGTGAATCAAGCCACTTTTAAAATTTACTATTAACTTACTAATTTAACTAAGACTAGAATTTGCCCCAGTGTCAGGATCTAGAATATTAATAAATAATGACATAAATAGCAACCACAGAATTAAGCAATTAATGAGTTCTTTTTACCACATGAAAGGCCCTGATACAGACCCTTTAGATCTTGCTAATGAGAAAACCAGACAGTTTCTCCCACAGGCAGTCTGTCAGCTTTCTTCAGGCATTTCATGAATTTTGGTCAGAGTGCCCATGGTACACAGTAGATGCTCAGGATGGCAGATACTCTCCTCAGTGCAGAAGGATGCCTAGAGCCAGACTGAGGTTGGCCAGCAGTCCAAAACTTTGCTTCATGGTTTATCAAACTTAGGTAAAAAGGGCAGACTCTCAGTGTGTTTAGAAATGTAATTATTTGGTCATTTGAGTTGTTTTGGATGATCTTTTCTTTCTTTTCCACATTAATCCACTTCATGAGAACAGATGTGAGCAGAAGAAAGACAATTATTTGACAATTTAAAAGGTGGGGGGAAGTTAAAACAGTCACTAAACATCATGAAATAATGAAACTAATGCTGAATGGCATTCAATTAATATTTATAACGTGCAGTAATATTAACAGCAGAATTAACTTATTTTTGTATGTCTGACAGCTCTCTGGTTGATTAAGAATTGCATGATGATATTTTGCATATTTCCCATGTAAATACAGTATTGTTTGCAGAATTATTTTTATCCTTAATTTAAGTTTTGTTTTGAAATCACTGTATTCTGCTCTATTAAAACTCTGTGTGTTATTATTATGAATTTGATATTTTTCTGTCACCTTATCATGCTAATCTCCATTTTATAGGCTATATATTGGTAAGGTCCTCTGAGGCATAACATAGACCCCAAAAATATAGGAACTCTTGCTCAGAGACTGGTGGGAAGACTTCCCATAGCTGTAGCCACAATGGCAGGAACGGTAGTAACATAACAGTGTCTCTGAGTTCCATCAAGCGTGGAAATCTTGTTTGTTTTATGACACTTCGGATACACAAAAGAAAGGTGGTCCTTGCCTTATACAATCACAGTATGTCCCCTTCCACTTTTACAATGCTAATTTAGGGAATAGTTTTGGTGAAATCAGCCAAGACCTCTTGACTACACGTGGGGAATTATTCAGTTAATACTATTTTGTAATAATACTTTGATCTTTACCAGTGCGCCTTCTTGTCTGTTTTTATCTGACAGTAGACAGCATTTTCAAAAGCATCTGTCTGATTCCCCATTGCTGTTAAAGCTCCCAAGTTATTTAGATGAAAATTTACGTATCATGTATGCCTAAAGTGCAAATAACTGTCTAGTCAGATTTATGGAAAGAAGCAGTCCAGGAGATCCCTAACCTCCACTGAAAATCATGGAAACTGCTGTTTAGCCTAGTTTCTGTTAGACATCTGTTGCATCTTTACATAGCCAAGAACTCTTCTAAACCTGGGTTTAAGCAGCTTTGTAAAAGGATGAAGGAAAGGAAAAGGAAGTAAGGGCTTGGAGCACTCACCTTAACTTCTCATAATTTACGTGGTGGGTTGTGAGCATCCCATAACACAGTAGGGTGCCCAGCAAAACACATGCAAAACCAGCAGCTTGCCACACACAATATGAAGTAGAGCTTGATGCTGTAAGGATGGAGTGGCTGTACTGATTCGGTATGATAATATAATAAGCTTTTGATAAGTATGATAATATAATAAGCTTTTTTTTCTCCCACACTAGTGATTCTGTTCTAAAGGTCTGAACTGGGACACGTTTCTCTGCACTGCTCTAAGACAGAAGAAAGGATGAAAGTGGAGGGAGACAGAGTGAACAGAGAAGGAAGGGGTTTGCTGGTGGTTTCAACTCTTTTCCACTCTTAAGATTTTTTTCACCTACAAGAAGGAAACAGAGGATGAATGTGACAGCAAGAATTTATCTGCTTCTCTAATTCCTTTCTTTCCTCCTTGGATGACATTCAGATGCCAGGTTGTAGAAAAAAAGCATTTTCCAGTTGCCAGTTTTTCATGCGCTCCAGAGACAGCCAGGATGACAAGTTTCGGATCTACATCTGTATCTTCATGTTCTTTTGCCATTCTTTTTCTTCTGAGTCATTTACATTATTTTAGATACTGTAGAAATTATACCTACCAAGTTATTCAGAACACTCTATTAAAGAATAATAATCAGATTTTCCATAAATCACAGACAAAAAACTAAGAGGGAAAAAAGAAAATGGCTCAGCTTACCCCAGCAGAGAAATATAAACTCAAAAGAGCTGAATTCATACTCTGCTTTGTCATAAACTTTGATTATGTCATTGGACAGAACATCACCTCTCTCTATCTCTTCTCTCTGACTGCAGGATATGAGTACTATGGACATTTTCCTTCTTGACTGCAGTGGGCTGGGTTAAGGGAAACCTTATGAGTCTTATGAGAAGTCATAAACACTTTCTACAGAACAAAAAGTACAGCATGAGTAAAAAATGTACTCAAAATTGTGAGGCAATTGGAGACTACTATAATGACAATATATAAGTACCAAATTAAATAACTAGTCTAGGCTGTAACAGACTTAGCTGTAAAGTCTATTAAAACACATCTGAAAATACAATATGCACATTCTTTGCTTGGACTAGGTGTAATATTACGTTATACTAACAATATAGATGAGGTGGCTTGCTTGTATGTAATTGAACAGCTTAAATGAACAGGTCCCCTGTACCTAACTGTTTAAATTTTCTCAATATATAAATAAATTTTTTAAATTATTTTCTTTTGACAGTTGTGTGTACGCATCTTCCCTACAGACAAAAAAGTTAAGCTGAACAATAGTGAAAAATCTGGACATCAAATTCTGATTTCAGCAATACCTAGGACACTTTAGGCAGTATTTTCAAAGGAGGCAAGAGACCAGCCTGTCCACAAACACAGCAGGAGAACACAGCCGGTTACAGCACTCACCTTTTTTTTTCTTTTCCCAGTATCAGCAGTTCAGCTACACCAGAAGTTGCTCTGACACTACTGCACAGGCCAGGCAGCAGGCAGTAACAGACCTTCCCAGCTCACAACCTGGACCCCTGACCTGGAGTGAGGCACGCATGATGGCCCCTGCGTCCGAAAAAGGGGCCAAAGGAGACTGTTTTAAAACAGTGAAGTAGGAAGAAGGGTTACCCCTCTTTAGCAATTAGACCAGACAAGGGGGAGAAGCCCGCACAGCTGCTTGCAGCCTGTAGATTTGAGGCACTCTCATCTCTACAGGCAGAGAGCTCTGGTTACCAGGTTAAAGGATATTTGGGAATGAGAAAAAGTCAGAGGCTCCATCTTGCTGGGGTAGTCATATGGTTCCCTGCAGTTGAAGATCCATTGAGACACACCTTAAGAGAGGGAGGGAAGGATCTCAACCCTCTAGACAATAAGACAGGAGTTTCAGGATTGCAGCCCCTATGCCAATGACTGTAGAAGTGGTTTTCCAATAATCGTTCATCTAATACTGAATGAAAAACTTTCTGGGAGCAGGACTTCTTCCTTCCAGTCAAACATCCTAACCATGAAGTTATATTCTCATATATGCTCTTATTCTCTTTGACAGATATATACAAATATATGTATAGTACAGTGCTTATTGAGAGGCATTCTCTGTTTCCAAGTTATTTTTATTTTTATTATTCCCTCACTAGCTTTAAACTGCCCACAAATGTGCCACTGGTAATAAGGCAGGACCTCTTCTTAGAAGTGGGAGCCATGGGCTCAAATCCCCCAAGAATAAGAACCAAAATGAAAATAAGTTTCCCACACCACAGCTGAATGCCCCAACTCCTGACCGAGGGAGTGGAAGGAAGAAGAGGGGAGGCATCTGCTTTACTGGCATCCAATGAGAGAGCAGCCTCCACGGCTGTGCCCCGCACCCAGCTCACCTCTCCAGCCCCTTGCTGGGAACACCTACCGGCACACACCTCTGGCAGGCACAATTCAGGAATGAAATAGATACTAAACAGGTCATAGAAACATAGAACGGTTTGGGTTGGAAGGTATCTTAAAGGTCATCTAGTTCCAACCCCCCTGCCATGGGCAGGGACACCTTCCACTAGAGCAGGTTGCTCCAAGCCCCGTCCAACCTGGCCTTGAACCCTTCCAGGGAGGGGGCAGCCACAGCTTCTCTGGGCACCCTGGGCCAGCGCCTCACCACCCGCACAGGGAAGAATCTCTTCCTAATAGCTAATTGAAGACTACCTTTTTTCAGCTTAAAACCGTTACTCCTTGCCCCCTATCCCTGCACCTCCTGACAAAGAGTCCTTCCCCATCTTTCCTGTAGCCCCCTTTCAGTACTGGAAGGCTGCTATAAGATCTCCCTGCAGCCTTCTCTTCTCCACTCTGAACAACCCCAACTCTCTCAGCCTGTCCTCACAGGGGAGGTGCTTCAGACCCCTGATCATCTTTGTGGCCTCCTCTGGACCTGCTTGAGCAGGTCCATGTCCGTAATTACACTGGGGGCCCCAGAGCTGGGCACAGCACTCCAGGTGGGGTCTCATGAGAGAGGAGTAGAGGGGGAGAATCTCTTCCCTCGACCTGCTGGCCACACTGCTCTTGATGCAGCCCAGGACATGGTTGGCTTTATGAGCTGCGAGAGCACATTGCTGGCTCGTAGTCAGTTTTCCATCCACTAATTACCCCCAAGCCCTTCTCCACAGGGCTGTTCTCAATCCACTCTTCACCCAGCCTGTGTTTGTGCACGGGATTGCCCTGACCCATGTGCAGGACCTTGCACTTGGCCCTGTTGAACTTCATGAAGTTTGCACAGGTCCGTCTATCAAGCCTGTCAAAGTCCCTCTGATTGACATCCCTTACCTCCAGCATGTTGACCACACCACACGTCTTGGTGTCATTGACAAACTTGCTGAGAGTGCACTCAATCCCACTGTCCATGTCACTGACAAAGATGTTAAATAACGCTGGTCCCAACACCAACCCCTGAGGAACGCCACTCATCACTGGTTTCCACCTAGACATCAAGCCATTGACTGCAATTCTTTGAGTGTTACCATCCAGCCAATTCCTTATCCACCAGGTGGTCCACCCACTGACTGACTAAGGTCAGCCCAATCCAAACTCAGGAGCCTCTGGGCCTGAGCAGAAGTTGAATTTGGAGATATGAAGGTCAGTGGTGAAAAAGGAGATGCCTGTAATGCTGTGTCTGAGGTTAGTGGCAGCTAAGTAAGGGTTTAGTAAATGTTAAAATCCTACTGAGGGGATCTAAGTCCCTGGTCAGATGTGTCAATGAGATGCATCTGTATCCCATGCTGTAACAAGGCTTGCTGGCTCCTGGAGAGGGAATCAGTTGGTGCCTACCCCTTTCCCTTGTCCCTCACACAGGTGGCATCTGGCTGCAGAGTTTTGGTGCTACAGGGAAAAGTAAGACCCTCTGCCAGCTCCCTAGTGCAACTCCCTCCTCCAGGGCCTCAGGTAAAGCGATAGGCAGGATTTCAGACTGGTGCTGCTGGGGTTGCACCTTGTACACCTGGCTTTAGGCTTGCACGTCCCTCCTGCCTGAACAGCCCCTTGCCCTGCACAGTGGGGCTGAGAGATGGGTGCTGGCTGCCATCAAAGGTCAGATCACTCCCGAGCAATGTCTGCCAGCTGCATCCTCAAAACCCCTTTTTTAGTTTCCTCTACCAGGGAGGAGGCAGGCTGGGCAGATGTCTGTGAAGGTGGCAGGTGATGGGGCCTGGGACTTCCTTACCTGCCCACAGGTATTATATATTAGCCCTAAATAGGTGGGAATGGCTTGCATGAGGCATTAATAGCCCTAACACTGAGGTTTCAGAAGGTGTCATCACACCAGAACAAAATATCCCATGTGATTGCTAGTTTTCCTTTCTCACATAGGGAAAGGCTCATTGCTGGGTGAGAGCAGTGACACCAAGGACAGCCACCCCTGAGGCCTTAACAGAAAGTCCTGGAAATGTGAAGAGGTTCCCAGCACCCTCCCGGACTACATCCTACTAGAGCATCCAGGCTGTGGTCTGGTCCTTTGAACTGACCCAGATTAACACTTTTGAGGTTGCCCCACCCCACTGCAGATTGAGGGCAGCATGGGCTTCTCCCTTCTTCCAAGAGGAGATGCAGGATGGGATGTGGTGGCCAGAGAGCAATAATAAGTATGGGAGAAATGTCAGCTTCGAGTAATTGAAGAAAGCAGTTAGATCCCTTTTTGGTCATGTTTTGAAAGCTAAATGAAAGGGGCAACCTTCTGATTTAAATTGTTTAAGAAAAAAGAAAAATAATAAGAAAAGCGCACTATGTATACAAAAAAAAAATCTCTAAAATTTGCCTGAGTGTAAGTATGCTAACGAGTGCAGAGTTCTCCAAATATGGACTCAATGAGAGTCGAAGGGGCATGAGCCAGGTCTCATGAGTAAACAAAATAAAAATACCAGAGGGAATGTTTTAATAGCTTCTTTTAATTCCCAGTTCAAATAGATTCCTTGCTTAATTTGTTCAAGTGATGCTGTGTCGATCTGGCAGTTGTCATCAGTTTGTTTTACTGAATGTGCCAGGGCCCGATCCTGGGCTGTGTTAGGGTGCGTGTACACCAGTAAAACTCCCCTGGTGCCAGGAGGGTTACGGCTAACCTGCACACCACCAGCAGCAACCTGAAGAACCAGAACCATCATTTCCAACAGACTGTTTGAGAAATAACAAGTGGAAAATCACTGCATCTCCATCTACTGCGAAAACATGAGATTTAAAGCTTTACTGAGACCACGCATATCTCGTGTGCTGAACTTTCCCAGAAAAGCATATTAATCTGCCAGCTAAAGGAGTTTCAGAACAAAATGCTGACAAGGTACTGAACTCAGATTTGGGAAGCCCATGTTCAGCTCCTGACCTGGCTCTACCACTAGACTGCAGGAATTTTAGACCTGTCTTTTCCCTGCACAGTGCCTCAGTTTCCACACGTGGACACTGGAGATGATGAAGCTCTGTAAAGTGATTAGAGAGCTACTACTAGTAGCAAATTTTACTAACAGTGGTAAAGCCTAGGAATTACTGCCTTCTAGAAATATCTCTGTTGTTGGATCACCAGATGCCTGTGTGCAAGTCACTGGATTTCGCTATTCCTCAGTGTAATTTCATGCCAGTTGGACACAATGCATTTTACCCACTGTGCAGAGGGCTACTAATAAATTACATTTGCAAAGTCCCTTGGAAGCATTAATTACTAAATACGATCATTTGAATCAGCACAAAGTGTCAGAAAGTTGGCCAGGTGCAGCTAAAATTAGACGTATGGATTCTCTTTCAAATTATTGCCCTTTTTCTTAACTTAAAAGAATTTTAGTGACCAAAGCCTAACTGAAAAACTATTACTTGTGAATGGTAACACCACCTATGGTTTTTAAACCTGATACTTTTCCTTTATCCTCAAACTAGTTGAACTAACTTTCATTTTCAGTTAAATGACTCCAGACAGCTATTATTTTTATCTGGCTCTATGCCTACTGTCCAGTTGTACAGAGAGACATTTAGTTAGTAAACTCAGTACCATTTCTTTGAGGTTTCTGAAGAAGGATATGTAAAAAAGAAGAAAACTGGCCCAGTGCCAGAGAACTACTGCTTAAAACTCAAACAATATCTTCTGCTGGACCTATAATTTAAGGAGGGAGATTAGCTATAGCAATATGAATTATATTTTTGTCTCCAACCCACTCTCATATCCTTTGCTACTCAGACACATTTTTACCAGGTGGACAGGCAGGTTTTTAATGCAAGCAGGACTCTGGCTGAGATCTGTGTTTTACCTCCAGAGCTGGATGAATGTAATCAATTTATCCCTTTCCTGCACTGATTTGTCTGCTGGCAAATCACCAAGCAATTCCCAGCTAAGAAAATGTCACTGTAAGATGATATATAGGGTGAAATGGAGAGCAGTTCCTTCCTTGATATAGCTGCAGATGATGTAGTCAATGATAGCCATTTTAGGTGGAGAGTAAAATTCAGCCATCTAGAAGGCAGGCTTCCATCTTGTTTATACATTCCAAAAAAGATGTTACACTGGAAACATTTTATTTGCATGGCCAATGAAAGCTATTTTAGATGTAAAGTTCACTCTTGTTTAAGGCAGGACTTCATTTTTTAATGGATTTGCAAGCAGCAAATCTAAATCAGCCAGTAGAAAATGTGGATCCTAAGCCTCTGCCGTCCATGAGTCCAGGTGTTGGTAGGAAAAGCATTGGTATATATATTCCAGTATTAAATGGGGATTTTGAGAGTCTCAGCTGTGGCCCTCAGATTGTAGCTGGGCATCTAGGCTCCCAGTTAGTCTAAATCCCTTGTCTTCCAGCTCTTCCTGGCTGAAGTCCTTTGAGAAAAACTCCCGAGTTTTCTCTGGGTACAGATGAATAACGAGATCTGACTTTCTGGGAAGTTTGTTCAGCTTAGGACTGCTGAACTCAGGCATGAGGTTATTTTAAGACTGAGCATGAGATGGGCAAATTCAGGTAGATAACACTTTCTCTCTTTCTTTTGGGGAGCTCACAAGCCAATCCTTTCCTTGGTGGGGACTGCTGTTTCATTTTCAAGTGTTTGTGGTTTTGCATGTTTCTTTACTGCAGAACAATTCTAATCCAGCAAGAACTACTGGGACTGGAGAGCAGACTGGAAGAAAGAGGAGGGAATGATTTGACCTCAGACCAAGAAAAGAAAGAGTACTCAGGCTATTTCTGGTGAGAATGGCAAGGAAAAGAAGACCCCAACAATCTGAAGCTGTTTTTTTTCCAAGGAACACAGTTTATGTTTTTTCTCTGCATTTTCTTTCCCCAAAGTCTGGACAAGTGGGTTTCCCCCCACAGTCTACCTGAAGATATGATCATAGCAAGACCAGTGGAAGCAGCGTGCCTTTCCCAGATGTCAGAAGCTGCTGAACAAGCACAAAAGAAAGCTAGGATGGAGGAGTCATGAGGACATGAGTCATGAATTTCTTTCAATCCTCATTTCAATTACTTCCTGCCCCTTAACAGGAAAATAGCTACCACAGAGTAAGTGCAGGAACATCCATAGACGCAGAGAAAGCTTGGAACACAGCAGATATTATTTAAGAAGTAGCTGCTGATTTAAAGAAATTACATATTATTCTTTGTATATTTCCTTATAAAACATCATAAAAGAAAATTCTGTGTCAGCTTGCTAATTCACCTCAACGCAATCAGTTCAATTACCTAGGTTTGCATGGTGTCCCAGTAAATCTTGCACCACATTCCTTTTTCTAGACCCACCCCACTGGTGCTGACAGGGGAAGAACTGGTTCTTTGCTGTCTGTACCGTAAGGAATTCCTCACAGATCTGAGGATTAAATGTGGCTGTTTTAAACAGATTGCCTTTTCTTTAAAGTGATGTTAGTTAAACAAAGCTATCATTTCCTATCACAATATTTATGCTTGCTACTAGCTCTTCTGTCTCCAAGTTACTTGCTAGTGCAAGGTGGTGATCGGAAAGGAGGAAAGTCTATGTTTTGGGCCTTTTTTATTTATGAAACACTGGAAGAAAGATTAAGTAGCATTAATTCATCTTACAATGTTTTCACAGCAGAAGAAAAAAGTTGGCAGAAAGTATATTATACAAGCTCAGTCAGCCAGCTCCCAGGGTTGTACTGCTATTTGCTCTGGGCCAATTATATTTTACATGATCAACACACCCAATAATTAAATAATGAATTGGTATCTTTTGGAAACTCTATAAAACGTCATGGACCAGAGAATATTTATCTTGCCTCTGTGATTCCTGCTGAAGAAACATCTGGTTCTTTTTTCTTCAATCAACATGAAGCCTGAAGGGGCCCAAATTCAAAAGCAATTATATTTTATGTCATTTATGTGCATTACAGGCTGACAAATTTAACTTGTTGGAATATGTGATCCCACCCTCCCTATCCAATTTATGTTGATCGCATTTTCAGACAGCCATGGAAATAGCTGTTGCAGCTTGATAAAAGTTGTTGATCTATCAACTCTTATAACTTCATCACCAGAGTTTACGATAACGAGGTACTTGTTCTAACATAAAAGCTGCTGCTAGACTGTGCTTCCTTTCTACAGGGGTTATTGTCAGAGAAAACCCCTGGAAGCGGCTCTTTGTATACACCTTGTAGCAGGTCCTTCACGTGCTTTCAGCCTTCATCTGATTTTGAAAGAGAAGCACACTTGTTTCCTTTAAAGACAACTTTTACTTTGAAAATGATAGAAGACTTCAATGAAAAAAGACCACAGATGCAAATTCTGGCTGGTATAAATTTCCACTTCTCATAGAAGGTCTTTTTTGATACTGAAGCTTTGCTGTTTCAGACATTGTGTTACAGAGCAGTGGTACCTATAATGTTTGTTCATAAGCAATAAGGCAGGTGTACTTGAGCACATTACCCCCCCCATACAAAGCTATCCTGGCAGAACTCAAATCCTGAGCTGGTGAGGAGACCCTGTGGTACCTCTGGTGTCACAGTGAGGGGTGTCAGCGATTTAGTAAATGGTAATGTTTCTTGTGAGCTTTATTTGAATCAAAATTCCTTGGACAGTGTTAGGAAGCTTAAATAGCACCATGACAATACTCTCAGTAACGTCTGATGTGGGTGGATTAAATGTCAGGCTGCTAGAAGTACCGCCTTTGAGAAGAATAGAAAAACAAATGCACTTACATCTTCTGAAAGCAGTCATGTATTCAAAAAAGACAAGCTTAGCCGCCTCCAATTTACACAGTTGTTCTCAAAACTCATAAGATTTAACAACAACAACAAAAAAGAATAATACATGTTGGGTGAGCTATTGCTATTACTCCATCATCACTTGGAGCTTTTCTCCCAACTCATCAGAAACTAACTTAAGAATTTTAACTGCCTTTGACAATGTGCCGGGATGTGAAACAATGCAGCTGGAGCTTGCCACCTTGTAAAAGGGATGTCACGGCTGCTCTGGTGAGATTTGGAAAAACCACCTTATGAGTCATTTTATGAGTCTTATGAGTCAGTTCCAGCATGGGTAATTACATTTGCCAATGTAATACCCGTTTTCAGTTTCTGCTGGTTCTTTTTTTCCCTTCTAGTATCTTCTACTGCTTTACTATAGGGGGGATGAAGTGTTGGGGAAGATGTGGAGGTGGATAGTTGCATTCAGATAAATGCACAAGTCAGTTTCTTAGCTTTGGGAAGTATTTTAGGATTTCTTGTGTACCTTTCTTCTCCACATATATATATTCAGATCAGTTATGTTTACTGAGAAATCCCCGTGATTTTGCTACACCCAACCTTCTGCAATACAAATTACATGCAGATGAGTGACCTGTAGCTAGGCCTCACTTGGAAAAAAAATGCATGGCTTGCTTGCTGCAGCCCTCTACCCTTCCCCGTGTGCTCTGAAGATGCCACTGCTAATGCTTCTTCCCTCCTCCCAGGGATGCTCGTCACCTCCTTTCCACTCATGACTGATCTGCGGTCTCCTCTGGCAGCTCCAGAGCTGAGCCAGACCAAATGCGCCCACCCAGACCACGGTGACACCCTCCAGAGCTTCTTGGGCAAGCCAGCATCCTGGTGCCCCTCTGGGAGCTGTGGGTGAGACCTGGGCTCATGCCGGCAGCGGGGTCCTGCCCTGCACCCCCGCGGCAGCGTGCTCACACTTCCCTGGTGAGCTGCCTCACCACTTGGAAACTGCTTTGCTAGTGAATAACTGGAGATGAGACTTGCCCAAGGATCTTGGCCATCTCCGCCTACTTGCAGCTGCATGGCTATACATCAGCTCACAGCATCTTATAGCTAGACCACAGTGATCCTTGTTTCCATCTTCTAAAATGTATTAAAAGGCAGCTAAAAATACCTTAAATACTTTCCTAATGTTTCTTTTCCATGTAAACAACTGCTGTGGGAGGAAGTGGCTTGTACAGTTTTGTCTGGTAGGGGTGGTTCACACTAAGAAAATGTTTAAGAACGCCTGTAAGAGACCATATTATTTGATGAACAAATCACTTGCCAAATTTGTGTTAAAAATAAAATCTAAAAAAAAAAAAAATAAATTAGGCCTTGCATAGCTGCTGAAGTTCAGAAAGCTTCTTGAACTGCTTAAGTAACTTTTAGGCCATCCTATAACTGGAAAACTGCTGAACTGTTGTTTTCATAAATATTCCCCCACAGGCATATAGAAACAGTCTGTGTTGACAAGTGGGAACTTCTGCTTGAGCCAAAACTTTGACAAAAGTTTTCTTCTGGAAGCCAGGGCAGCAACACTTCTCCAACCCTGACAGAAGAGGCAAAACATTCACTGGTCCAGTCTACCACTCCTGACATATTTCTAATGTCACACAAGTATCATAGGTGCAGTGTCAGAAGGTCACCAAGGGAGGTAAATGTCCCACAGCTGCCATTCCCAGCTACAGCACCTGCCCTGACACCTTTGCCTAACAAAGCTGGTACTCCACATCTTGTGGTTAAGCTGCATTCCCAATGGGTGTTGTACTGCTTGTGATTTTCTGCAAAAACTTTTCAAGCACAGTAACACATATTTCTTGTTGACAGTTTAAGCAAGAGAGAACTGTCTGCCAGGCTGGCATATAGACCCTCAAGTGCTGAGTGATGCTGTAATGCCTGAGTCAGTATTGAGCCACTGCCCAAGCATAATGCTAAGAGGGCTGGATATGCCGTGATTTGGAACAGGCACAAGATTATAAGTACTTCATCCCGTCACCCTCCTCCCAACAATGGTAATTATAAGTCCTGTGGTATTTTTTCACAAGAAAAGGGATGTTAGCTTAAGCTGTCCTGGCCAAAATTCCACTTCAGATCATTTCCTTTGCCTTCCCACACTCATTGCCTCTGTAATTTCAATCTTATATTCATTCTCTGAAACGATGTAGCGTTACTTCTCTCTGATCTAATTAAATGGTGACTCCATTGCAATGGATAATTAAGAAATCTGTTTTCAGAACTAGAATCAAAGCAGTTTCATCTTTCTTGTGCATTCAGAACACTTTAGAGAGTAAAGCAATATAGAAATTGGGCCTGATTTTATTAAGCAATACTTTAATTTGTTAGCTTTTTTCAAAATTCTCAGAAGTTACAATGGATTTGCAATATTGTAATCTCAGAAGAGGTATGTGCAGAGGTAAGAGTTCAAGCAGCAATTATCTCTTGAGGGTGTCAGCACCCACTGTTCATTCTTGATAATGGAGACTGATGAGGTCTCAGGACCTTTTAAAATCAGGCCCAAATTATCTCAAGTTGGTCCTCCAAAAGTAGAAGTAATTTCTGAGATTTTTTATCTAAACAAACACAAGTTTCCAGAGTAAGCTATTGTAAGCAGAACATGAATGAGGCAGTTCTTCGAATAGAGAAGTTGCAGCAATAGTAACGAAGGCAACTTGTCTAGGCAGCTCATTAAGCTAGGATTCATATCACCTTTGGAGTATTTCTTTATCTCACCCTTGTGCCATATGTTTCAGCCAGTCCTAGTTAAGATTGAAAGACTATAAAATAATCACAGCAAATGCTTAAAATAATGCAGGACTCTGTTTTACAGTCAGTAACATTTCCTGTAAGCATTCTTTATCAGCCAGAATTTTTGCTGATGCTAATTCATAATATAGGCAAAACACCAGATCCTTCACTGAAATCAATAGCCACATACTCCTTGATTTTAATGAGATGACGTGTCTATTGAAAGTAAATTCAGAGAGGGAGAGATTTTTTTCATTTAGGAACTTTACTTTACAGGGTTGTTGAGGCTACTCATCTATTCTGCTATATTTAGTTCTTCAGGTAGAGTCATTATTCTGAAAGGAAGTCAGGACTATTTCAGCATAGCACATTTACAGGGGAAGCTCTTCCAGAACAGTTCTACCAGGCAACTTCTCCATGTTCACTAGTAGTAGTTCACAGTGACCGAAAATCTCAGTCATTTGGTGGTTCTTGGGATCCCCTCAAAAAAATAAGCAGCTCCCTTGTTCCTGATCTCGCTAGATACTTGTCTGCAGCTCAGCTGTCAGTAAGAAGGCACTGTTGTAGAAGCAGCAGTATACTGAACTATTTTATCATCTCAGGAGGGTTTCCTAAGACTAAACCTTTGAACCACAGTGATAACTTAGGTGGGGAACACTTGTCCTACTGATGCCTGTGTTGTGCCTGTTCTGCACAAAAGACACAAGCCTCCACAAACTACAAAGCTATTCCTAATAAAAAATATCTCCTTCCATACCAGCTTGAAATATATTATCCATTTTTGTCACCAAAATCGGTCTCCATTATTGCTATAAGACTCTCGGTGTATTTATTCTAACACCTACTGTCGTGGGGTTTGGGCCTGGTCAGCAGCCAAACACCACTCAGCCACTCTCTCTCCCTTCTCTTCTGGCAATAAGAAGGGACAGAGAGCCAGGCTTCGGGTTCGAGATAGGGCTAAGATGGGTAAAAATCCCCCTTTATGATCACGAACAAAAGGCAGACTCGTTAGGGGAAGAAAAAAAGAACATACATTTATTACAGACACTAACAACACATAACAGAGTAGGACAGTGAGAAGCATTGCCACATCTTGAGAACACCTTCCCTCCACCCTCCCTTCTTCCCCAGCTCAGTTCTGCTCCCAATATCTCTACCTCCTCCCCCAGCAGCGCAGGGGCAGGGAATGGGGGGTGCAGTCAGTGCTGCCACTTCCTTTATCTTTGGTGAGGGGAGTTTCTGGAACTTGTTTCCCCTGCTCCATCATGGTCCCCCTCTCACAGGAGACAGTCCTCCACAAACTTTCTCCGACATGAATTCCTCCCATGGGCCGCAGCGTTCCCCACACTGCTCCGTCATGGGTCACTAACTTTCTCCAACTGGATTCCCTCCCACGGCTGCAGCCCTTCCCGAGCTGCTCCGGCGTGGGACTCCCCCGCATGCTGCAATCCTCCCAGTGCTGAATCACAGCAGCGGGGCTGCCTTTTCCCATGAGACCCCGGCCTTCTTTGGGCACAGAACCTTGATCATTCATGTGGAAGCCACAGGCCATAAATCAATGTCTGCTCCACCGTAGATCTTCATGGGTGGCAGGGGGGGCTGCCCTGCCGTCTCACCACAGGATACAGGGGGGTCTCTGCTCCGGCACACCTCCCCCCTCCTTTCTCCCTCCGTTCCTCCACTGACCTTGGTGTTCACGCAGCTGCAGCAACTCCTCCTCACAAGTCCCACTGCCCGTCACCACGTCCCTTCTTAAATACGTTCCCGCAGAGGCACAGCTGATAGGCTCAGGTTTGGTGCAGAGGTGGAGCTGACTTGGAGCTGAGGGAGCTTTGAGAAGCTTCTCACAGGGGGCTGCCCCTATAGCCCCCTCCCCTGCCACCAAAAAACTCCACCACTCACTCAACCCAGGGCACCTACCAAAAGTAAAAGAAATCAGAATGATCTATTATCCTATTCTGCAAGCAAAGAACTTGGAGACATAGTAAGGCTCTAGACAGACAATGCCTTCCTGATTCAGATGTGTTTTAGTAGAGTATCTCAGGTGCTCTCAAATGCACCAAACCTATAAATTACTACTGGCTGACTGGTCGTTCACACCTCCTATGGCATTTAAGCTCAGTCACACTATCTGAAACCATTTCTTAAAGCTCTATAAGTGGAATTTTGCCTGTTCCAGCTTAAGCAGTGCTCAGAGAAACTAATGAGGGTAGCAATACTGGCAAAGGGAGAAAGCAAACAGGTGAACGATGGCAATTTGTTAAAGCACACAGTTGTTTGCTAAGTTAATGTCTGTCCACGGCATAATGGCAGACTTTCAACAGGATTTAGCTGCTTAAATCTTGCCTCATTGCCTCTACAAATGATGAACTCTCTATCCTCAAAATCTCCTGTTGGCTACTAGTCCTTAAAGACACACAGAGTTGCTACATTTTTTCCAGCAACTTCACTAAGTATTTGAAAGTCTGCTTTAGACCTGTCCAGGACTTCAAGTTTTCACAGTAGCAAGTAGCCAGGCCCACTATGGGACCAAGGGCCAAAGGACATCTCCTTGCCCTGCCCATCAAGATTTGAATTGGGATGGCATCTTGGAGCACTCTTATTGGGCTGAGCCTTCTCACACAGCCCCCAGGGAATGTCCAGAAGGAAATCTTTGACCTTTTCCCAAATACCTCATAGCTCAGGAGTAACTTAGGGGGTATCCACTAAGGCTTTAGTAGGTTCAGATTTAATTCTATCCTCTGTTTGGGAAGATTTGAACCCACAGATCCCACTGTGAATCCTCTAACCATGGGACCACAGTGTATACACAGGGAGGACTGTTGCAAATCTATTTTGAAGTGGTTCCAGGTTCCAGTGTGCTCAGACTAATGAAATATTCATTGGGCCAGAGAGTCCAAGTGAGAGAATAAGCATGACTCCATTGCTTTGTGATTAAAGTATTCCCCACGGGGGGAGATCTAAGTTTTGTCCCTGCTCTAATGGCTATTTAATGTTATATCATTAGATTATACCATATTATATCAATATACTTTATATAACATATACACACATGTATACAGAGAAAATGTAAAGTAGTCATTAAAGCAGGGATTGGGACCTAGACTTATTCCTCTAACCTCCTCTTCACGGGGTGCCATAATTACTGGACTATGAAGTCATACTTATTCTCTCATTCTCACTTTCTCTGGCCAATTAACATTTAATTATCGCAGCCCAAGTGAAACATTTTTGATAGGAGGATTTCAGGCCCTCCAGTCTTCTGTAATCTGGTGGTTAGAGCTCCATGGGTTGAGTGCATCTAGGTCAAGGAGAGATGGTGTTCTTGCCTCCATGGCTCCTCCTCGTCAGTACCTGCTAGACAGCCTTTGCTCCATGAGCTGACATTTGTGGTTCCCATCCTCAAACACCTAACTCTCCTCCCATAGTGTATGGGCAACACTGCACAGGCCATCTCGGAACCTAACGCAGAACTGTAGATGCCATTTATATTGAATAAGCATTGGAAGCTATGTTGCCTGAGCTCTTTTCTGCATTCAACTCAAAGTTACTTGCTAAAGGCTGATCTTTTAAGACAAACAGAGCCCTAAATTCTGGACCATACTTCCTTCTTTTTCTTCAATTTCTCAAGTTAAGCAGATCTGTGTCTAGCTAATAAGCAGATGGGAGAGTTCAGAGGAAAATTGAAGTGATAACGTTGCTAGGAGTTTCAAAATTATTTCATAGTGGTTGCAATGTTTTAGGGAGGGGTATCTGTAATCATGCAGCTTATGAATCATGGTTGATATTATGAGGTTGTCAGTCTGAAAACTATCCAGTCTTTGACCTAGCATGGACATACATACATGGGTAAGCCAGGAAAAACTGAATGTCATTAGGGAGAGCCCTTTGGAGAGCAGACTGGTTATTATGCATTTGTGATAGTTAATAAGAGCGGAACAAAGAAATTGAATGGTGACCATGGCTTGAAAATAAATACTTCACAGGACAAAGGCCATGAAAGATGGACATAAAAGTTAACAAAATAAAATCAGATCTTCAAGTCAAGTGTGCAAAACTAAAGGGAAAGTCCCTTGATCAGCAAATAATGCACTGCCACAGAAAATTAAGGCACCCCAGCAGTGCTAGCTTCAGCTTAAAGAATACCTTGTTGCAGGACCAGAGATGGTGAAGCATAAGCACGGATATATTTTTTGCGTTACCAAAAACAGAGTAAGTGATGCACATTACTGTTCTGTAAAATCTGCAGGTTTTGTTTCCTTACACCTACTTTATTCTGGTTAAGAGAGCCTGTATCAGAAGGTTCATGCCTTTTGGAGGTTCTGGGACATCCAGTGTGCAAGTAATTGGGATGGCGGTGTAGGTCACCACAGCAGGCACCCAGGCCAGATTGTAGATGCCCATTCTCAGAAGGACAGCATTAGAGTATGCTCCTGCCAGAGTATCTAGACTAGAGAATCAAAGCCAGAAGCAGGGACTGAAAATTGGTCACTCTCTGAAAACCTAAAACTTTTGAAGAGACCCCCATAGAGGCAGTGCAACTTCCTTTAAATAAAAAACTGTAAAAGTGAGATCTTGAACAAACTGCAGCTAGGGCAGTGACTTACCTGTATTTCCCTTAGCTTTGGTAGCACACACTTTTCTATTTCTTTTCTAAGCTGTGTGACAGCTATGAATCAGCCCTGCTATGAATACTATCTAACAGAAAGGTGTCTGTGTTTTGTTGGGGGGGAAAACATATGTCTTCCTACATCCTTCATGGTTAATGTTAACAACACTGTCTAATGCCAATAGGGATCTATAGATAGACAGACAGATAGATAGAGAGACATCTTTTGTAATTAAACATGATTACATAAAACTTCAACTTTAACAACACCATTGCAAAAACTTCTCCATCCATTGCTTAACATGGACTATTGCACCTTGTTTATTTTTCAAAATGTAAAAAAGATCTTAAGATATTAAACAGTATCTCTGTTCTTACTCTTTTTTTTCCTACTTTTTTTTTTTCACTTTTTTTTTTCTACTTTTTTTTTTTTCTACTTTTTTTTTTTTTTTCCTACTCTTTTTTCACTTCAGCAACTGTTGATCTCTAGAACATTTTTCATTACACATTGGTTGAGTTAGACTTGGTGATTATGTCCCTAACACCTGTAAATCAAAGGAAAGATGTGCAGGGCTGTGCAGCTCTGACACCTCATATCTTCCCTGACCGTCACATTTTCACCTGCTCATTGTGTGAACACTGGTGGCATGCTGGCAACGCAGCTGGTCGCAAGCTCAGTGCTAATCTGAGCCGAGCACAGATTCTATGTCCTTTCAGCACTGGTTTGTACCCTGGCTCCAGGTCACTTCTCTGGTCCTCATCCTGCACTTGGGCCATGTTGCAAGGATTTCAGTTCTGGACTAAGCCTGGATTGGCCTTGGATCTATGTCCTTTAATGCAGCTTATTTGTTAAAGTATGTGAAACTATGAAAATATTATGAAATATATCATAAACCAAAATTTAATAAAAACTCTTCTCAATTGGAAATTACTTTAAAATATCATATACTAAGAACTTATTCACTTTCATCAAACAAAACTATTAATAAACTGAAAATTCTGGAATGTAGCACCTGCATAACATATCTCTTTTTAACCAGGAAAAAAACCAGACATCTGACCTAACCTGAACTCATCATAGTGAGAAACCTTTTTTTCTTATGAATGAGCCCTGGATGAATCATCAGAAAAACTTTACAGACAAATACCTTCCCTCTTTACCTCTCAAGCACACATGCATGCACGCATATACATACATACACACACGTAACTTCATTTTTTTTAAAATGCAAATTTCATGCTGATTCAGGCTACAGGACTCATAACCCTAAAACTGGGACATTCTGATCCCTGTCCAGCAAATGGATTATTTTTTTATTACAGTATGAATTTACCAGACCAAATATATATATTGGCCAAAATAATTTTATGTACATTTCATTTAGAGATTTGCTGTTTATCTCATGAGGATATGCTACAGGTTGATAAACCCTCCTTTCAAGAGTCCTTCCTATAGTCTTCTTTCAACTCGTTCATCTTTAAGTCAGAGCAGATATAGCACAACACATCACAATCCCTTCTATACTATGGCCATGCACTGAGAGATCTGCATGTAGGGGCAAACAGCTTATTCACTCCCCGTATATATGAAAATTCTTTAATTTCTTCATGCAGAAAGGCAAAAAAAGCCTTGTCTCAAGTACATTGGGAATCTTTAAAACAGAAACATCTGTCTACCGGAGTTTAAATCAAGAACAAAGCTCATTTATCATAAGTTCTACCAACACCAGCAGCAAGCATGTACCGTGTTTCCTGTCAGGATGACCTTTATCTTCAAGTAAGAGAGCAGCAAAACAAGAAAAGAACAAATACAAAGTTCCTAGAGGAGAGCACAGCATGTCCTGCCTCTGCAACACATTACAGGAAAAGCAAGAAGAAAAAGCCGTAAAAAAAAAAAAGACATCACAACTGCAGGTATCAGAGCAAGAGCAGACAAAGCTAAAGGAAGAAAATAGACACATTTAACCTACCACATCCTCTGAAACATCAATTTTCCTCTTTCAGCAGCAGTTTTTGGACTTCTGGGAAGTTTTATACCATTGTTTCTGTAAACATCAACCTGGTCACAGCTCAATATCAGTAGAGGGTTTGTTGTTCTGGAGATTGTTGCTATTGTTTAGAAAGACAAACTGGGAACTGATGAAACCAGGTCCTGAGTCCATACTGCCACTGAAACGGAAGACCAGTGTTGAAGAGAGGGAAGTGAAGGAAAAGGTAGAGACACAAAAAGGCACAAAAGTATAACAAAAATCCCAAACACACAGACAAGAAAAGGGAAAGGAAATAGGAAAAAAAGACCTACACATAAATTAACCTCCTATTCAGAAGTTTCCTTTTATAGCATTTTTTTGGTGGTGGTGGGTTTTTTAGTTGGTAGTTTGCTTTCTAGCAGAAAGTACCCCATGTTCAGCCTGACACTCAGAGTATTGTTTTAATACTGTTGTTTAAAACAAGAGAATGCATTTCAGTAACAAAAAGCTATGTCATTAGCTCAATTAGAGACAACATGTTATGCCTCTTTTGACAAAAGGCAAGAAGCTGAAAAAAAACAAGAAAAGAGAGCCTAGCAAGGCATGCCCTACTACGGTTAATACTTTTTTATTTGTCAATATATACAAGCCTTTATGTACAATGATGTACATGAGTACCTGAGGTACAGAAGCTCTGCTTGCGAAGGCCACCTAATCCTACATCCAGTTCCCCATTTTCAACAGTTCAGTTCAAGATCCAATGGAAGTTCTCTCCATCCTGATTTTAGAACCAGTCATGATGCAGTTACACCAAATATTCCTCTTATGCCTACATAAACTCATTAGGATTTACCCTGCTTAGAGCAGAATCTGATTTCATATACCCCTGAAGCAATTAACACAAACCTTCTACAGCTGGGAGCAAGGGAGGGGACGGGGTGGGGATGGGGGTTGCAAAACAAAGTTCCCAAGTAACCTGATTTCCCAAAGTACCAGAAGTTTGAAATTGTTCTTTGTCACATTCTCTTCGGCACTTCTGGAAAAAGAAGCTACGCTTTTAGGTATCAAATTATAAATTTAGGACACTAACTCTAGGATGCTCTTCTGGGTCTCAAACTAGTGAAAGGTAAGATTCTACCTTCAATTATCACACTGCAGCCCCCTGGTCTTGGGGGACACATGACTAAACTGCATCTGCAAGTATCTTCTTAAATGCACACAATTGGGGCATTTCAGATTTCCCTCCATTTTGCAGATGTAGCACCATTCAGTCTCAAATTTAGTCAGAACAGCTTCCTATAGAAAACTTGAAAGCAATAGCTTTACGTTCAGCTGTAGGGGAAAAAAAAAAAATCTATATACTGTGATAGTCTTCACTTTTCACGCCTACTCAGTGTCAACACCTGTTTAGCTGTAGATTTTTGAAAAAGCAATGACTTACTTTAATATTGCTGCAAAAGTGCTTTATTTCTACATAAATGATTTATTTTAATTTTATTTCATATTATTCAACATAAGCCATTTCTAGTATATATCTATAATGTATTGTGGGTAGAAAGAGAATCTCTGATGAATACATACTAGTGAGTTCTAGAAAGGCAGATAATTTCCTTCACTTAATAATAGTTTTCTTTCCTCTTGGCTGCAGACTTTCATAACTAGCACCATGCCAAACATTCGAAGATTGGATTATGGCCTGTCGTACTTGATTATTTTTGTCAGCATGCTGACCCAGGGTGCCCTTTTCTTGTGTTGTTCCTTCTGTTTCCATTTTTCATGTCATCCAGCTTTTCATCTTGTCAATCAGCTTTTGACTTCCTGATTAAAGTGTCTGTCACAGGAGCAGCCTGGTCTCCAGTCAGTTGTTTAATTTGTTCCTCATGGCATCCAATTGAGTTATTCATCTGGCCCAGCTGTTCCCAAGTGCTTCCAGCATCACTTTTTCATGTGTTTGGGTTTAACCTCTATATCTATGTACAACAGTGTGAATTGTTCCATTCATTCTGTTGACTGCGGATTGCTTTGCCTCCGTCTAATGCCTTGACATTGCTAGGACGGCTGCTACTGTATTCTGTGGCTTAACCAGCTGAGAGAAAAGCAGTATTTCACTCTGGTGTTATGGTAACAAGTACAACTAAACAGACTAGTTCTCAAGTATTATAGCAGGCCCAATTTTTAACAATTAGGAACGTGTAATGGAAAACTCTGCTCTCAGAGATTTGAATCCACCCAAAAAAATAATGTTGATGACGCTTGGCAGGAGGAGAGAAATGTTACTTTGCCAGGAATTTTTAGCATTCACTTGAAATCAGTTCGCTTCATTATCATGAGGGATGTTTTCTCAGTGCCAAGTCTAGGCCTGGTATAACCCAGCCATAACTCCTATTGACTTATGTGGGAGTTGCACAAGCTCTCAGCAGGGCTAAATTTGGTGATCTGACTGAAGTCGTACAGGCAGCCAGTTGGAACAATGGAATTTAAATCAATTCAGTGTCATCACAGTAAAATGTTCAAATCTTGTTGTGTTGTTTTAATCACTGCTTTTCAGAGAGAATTAGGGGAGAAGGATTAGCATTAAATTCTGACTCTACTCCATGATATTTTTCCCTCTAGAATAACAATTGATATGCCTCAGTTTCCCTACTGTACATAACAATACACACATCATATCAGGACAAAGGAGCAATTGTTTATTAAAGAATTTGAAGCTGAAAAATGCTGAGTATTATTATTTATGATTACTATAAACTAATCTAACTAAGTAGAATGCTGGAATAGTTTTGAACTCTGTATTACAGGGGAGGAAGGCATTTTCTGATAACCAGCTTCAGTTTCTGATGGAAGTCAAGCAAAGTCCATGCTGTAAGGCACATATTGGTTTTCAGGGTTTGAAAGAATCTTTTATTTTTTCCCAGTTGCTCTTTTGTTTCATCTTTTTTTCCTGTCTTCTATTGCATCACAAAGTATTGTTGTTTCCTAATGGCAGGATGACTTAATTACCTTTCTCATATAAGAATTTCTCTACTTCAGTGCAAAAGCATATTGCATTTATATAAGTTTAATCTGATAAAGGTGTAAAGCAAAATATTTGATCCCAAGTTGGGTAGATTTTCAGCAGACTGCAGCTTTTTTCCTGTTGTGCTAACATTCATTTATCCACAGACATATCAAGACTCGAAGTGCTGATTCCATAGCACTGTGGGTTTTTAGTAGAGTTTTATATACCAGAAGAATTTTATTAAAACAATATTCACTCAGTCAAGTCCCTGCTGGATGCCTGTCCACATCATAAAAACCACTAGCTTGACTGGCACTTACTGGCACCCATATAGGAACTCTCAGTGGGGAAGCCAAGGACTGAATGGACTTGGGTCCTGAAGTGCCCTTTCATCCCTACAGGTGGTCCTTCCAGCTCAGAAGTGAGGTACGTTCTTGGAGAAGTACCATACCTGTTCTGGGGCTAAACAAATGACTTCAGCTTTCATCACCGTCATGCCAAAATTTTTCAAGAGTCTTAATTTTTTCTTTTTTTTTTCTTCAAATAAAGTATGTGAAGTTTTGTTTGCTTGTTAAGAAAACTGCATTCTTTCCAGTTATCATTTTTGCAGTTATTTAGAAAATAGGTACACATAAGAGAGGGTCAGGAAATATCTCCAGTAGTATTTGGGGTTTGGAGCCATGATATGTCTAAGAGATTCCTGCTTTCCTCTTACTTTCTCACTGACTTTGTAGAAGCAGCCACAGGACCCTTTTGCAGAATGCAATCTGGCTTTAATCACCACTAAATGGCTTCCATCCTACTGGAGATTTGTTTGGGAAGGACTGTTCCTGAAAACACTGCTGTGAAATGCATGCTATTTGGAATGAGTCTGTATTTGAAATGCATTCTATTTGGAATGAGTTTGTATTTTCTAACCTCACAATATTTTAGGATGGGTTAAAAAATATGGCAGAACAGAGTGAATATGTGCTTTGGGCCTAATAAGTATGTTCTTTCTATTAGGCTCTGAGTCTCTCCTGGGTGCAAAATGGAAAAAGGAAGAATTAGTTCTGAAAAATAAACTGCATCCTGTGGCCACATGCAATGCTCCCATTCAAAATAGGCGGTTAGTACTGCTGGGCTTGCTTGGAAACTTTGCTCTGAGTCCTCTGAATTTGGTTCCCTCTTACATTTTCCATGAGCTTGACTCCTTGGATAGTCAAGAAAATAATTGCACGATGTCTCAAATCTGCCCTTCCCCCAGCTTCTTGTATCATAAAATAACTCCAGGCGCAATATGTTATGCAAGTCTGTGATCATCCCTCTAATTTCTTATAAAAGATATGACCTCGTTATCAATGAAGATATTTTTAAAGTACTGATCATCTGAGCTAAAACCTCACGGATAGAAATGCAAAATACGTTCCAATCTCTCTTAAAGCTCAACTCCACATTGGTTACACTCAATTCAAGTTCCATGTGGTTTTCTTTGAAACCAAAATCAACTACACTATTAAAATAAATGAAATACAAACTGAAATGTTGGGGTGCAGTCATAATCTTGAGAAGTTATGCTACAATGTTTGGGGGTGTACTGACTTTACTAGAACCTGAGAATGAAGTTTGGCTGCCAGGCACACATTTATTAGAATCATTCTAAAAATTTGTGCAGTATAATGCCCAAATCAAGGTGAGCTATTCAACTGCATTTCAGGATCATAACCTGAGCTGATCCTCTTTATGCATAGAGAAAGGAGTATGTAGTTGTCAGATTGTGACACCTTTTGGTCTATGTATTATGTACTGTACTTCTAATCAGTTGCGAAGACATTTTATTATCAAAGCTCAACATGGACTGCCAAAGTTATATACTCAATACCCTTCCACAGAGGTTTTACATTTATTCTCTTTTTTTTCTTTTTTTTTTTTTTTTTTTTAATGTTCTCAACCTAAAAGAAAGGTCACTTCAAGTGATGCTATATATATTGTGCTCTTTATGCATCTAACAGTAGAGTGCCTATGCTCTAAGAAGACAGAAGATCTGCAGCCCCTCGTTCCTTTTACCTTTGATGTCTTCAAGAAGTGATTGAAATATCAATATGTTTACTGAACATAGAGGAAAAACTACTTCCCCCAGGGTGAAGTAACTGGGTTTAGGATGACTTACAAGACACATCCCCTATGGAAGAGGACAAGCTTCAGGGTACATATAAATATGCATCTTATATACATAGTCATCCTCCCAGTCAGAAGAAATGCATGTGTTTAACAAGCAGATTTTGAATGCAACCTGGTTTAGCTTTTGCTGCACTAATAACTCCTGCAATTAAGCAATGGTTGTAGCCAATTAACTCACATTTTTTGTCATATTGAAGGAGAAAATATAGGCAGGTATTTAACCCCTTTTGTGCCCTTAGGCCATCAACATGCCTAACACTGGGAAAACTGTAATTGTAATCCTCTCAGATACAGTTTTTCTTTTGTTATATTAGGAGGTGATAAAAATGAAACAGCATGATTGAATATTGAAAAGGCTGGATAACTTTATGAGTATTGCTACTACTAATAGCCACCTTATGTTTAAGTGAAATCTTTTGCATGGGAGGATCTAAAATCTTCCCAATATGCATATAAGGATAATTTCACTTATCATTGAACTTTTCTGAGGCAACCCTGGTGTGTAAAAGGAAGACTCCTTTACTTGCACAGTAAGCCCAG
This sequence comes from Tyto alba, assembly GCF_018691265.1. Classification (NCBI taxonomy): domain Eukaryota; kingdom Metazoa; phylum Chordata; class Aves; order Strigiformes; family Tytonidae; genus Tyto; species Tyto alba. Next base: position 11,048,969 of record NW_024881295.1, on the reverse strand, counting down.
CACTTAGTGGAGATGCTAGTGCTACTCTACAACCTGTACAGCAGAACCTACTTAGCGATGGGGAGGTAATACTGTGTGATCTTCCCCAGACCATAAGCCTCTATGGTGGTTCTAGAAGTTGTCACCAAAAGGTACTTTATTCTCCTTTGTACTCCCTGAGGATAGGCAGAGGCTTAAGACCACAGTCTTGTCCTCACATTTCGTGTTGTCGATTTCTCTAAAGCTATTTAGAATTAATATTATATATATATAATATTCAATAAGTTCTATCTTCTGTGCATTCAGTTTCAATATATCATCGCATAGCTACTTATTGCAATGCTGGACTAGGTGATAGTTTAATGCACTCTCATTTTCATTTAAAATTCTACTGGAAAAGTGTGAAATATCCTTTTTTGTATGTGTGTGAATAGAGCCTTTAATGCTCAAGTTTAAATGAATGGTGTATTTTTTGGCTAGGTGTCAAAGACTTAACAGAACTTGTACTATAGTCTTCTCACAGGAAAAAACAAATAGTTTCACACTGAGGTATTTGGAAACAGGTGTGCCGAACAATTACAGAATGTTACAGCTCTTGGAGGCAGACCTCCAAGAAATTAAGGTCTAAAAATGTATGGTAACACTATCACATTGATAAAATATCTAGCACTGAATCCCACTGGACAGGAGAAAAACCGACTGGAGCGCAAGGAGAAGATGTGATCACGATTATGTCAGGGCATAAAGCAGCTAGAGTTGTTGCCAACAGGTCTGGAAGGAAAACAATAGAAAAGCTTCACTTGGGATGTGGTTTGGAACAAGAGATCAACACTGTCCGCTCCCACTCTCACAGCCACCACCCTGCCTCGAGCAGCAAAACGCTCTCCTGGCCATGCTCAGCAAAGGGCCTGATGGAACCATCACTGCTTATTTATCATGCAGCTACACAGCTCTGCAAAATTGAGCAGCAACCTTTTTTGCTGATGTCCCTCTTTCCTAAAGCACCAGTTCCACTTTTCTGTTTCACCATATATTTATCTCATTTCAATTCTCTGCTGAAAAAAACTATCTTTCCACGCTTCTCTTCCTTCGTTATGATGTCAGTCAGTCAAACTCTTTCATAAAAGTTGTGAAGCCAAGATTTCACTTTCACTTCACGATTTCTAACATCCAGAAACAATAGTAAGCTTTTCAAAGTTGTTATAGATCCACAAAAAGGAATGAAAACTTCAGTCCATCCTCCTGAAATATTCTCCTGCTCTTAAAAAAATTATTTGTGTCCTCAGGCATATCTGCATAGCAAATCTTTACTAGGCCTTCTTAACTTATTTAGCACTTTCCCACTTCAAGACAAATATTCCCAGAAATTAGAAGTGGTCTTGTCCATCCAGACTGATTTATCTGCTACCTCAAGACAAGGTGACCCCGCCTCTTCACCCCCCGAATCCACCAGCTTATGTGTGCAGTGCTTCCATGTGGCGTAGAGGGGAATTCCTCCCTGACTCTCTCCTCATTCAGGTTATGGCCCTACCATTATTTCAGCATATGTAGCTACACATTTTATTACTGGTCACAACATTATTTGTTTCCGTTTTCAAATCCAGCCATACCGTTTGACTCTGTGACCTCCTGTGGCAGTGGATCCCAGAGACAATTCTCCGCCTTTGCCAAGACTGTAACAGAATGTTTAATGTTGAAGGATGAAAACATATTATCCCATCTTTGATGTTTAAAGAGAGGGGAGGGACCTTAAGACCTTTCTGCATATTATACAGTGTAACACATTTGTATGCTCTACGCAGAGCTGGCATGTCTTACTCAAGGTCAGCTCTGCTCCACACTCTGGTCCAGCAACCTCCCCCCCTAAGTTTTCAAATTTCAGTTACAAAACAAGTTTCTAAATTGTGAAGTCAAGGCTAAAGCAAATGAGCAGACAAATGGCAAATAGAAAAAAAAAATCCTGCATTCATGGACCTAAAAGACTGTCTGTAAAAGTGGGCCAGTGCCTTCAGCCCAGTACCATCAGAGTTCTGAAATGAACATACACTCATGGAAGGTGGGATAAGAAGTAATTTTACTGGTATTACTCCAGAGACAATGGTGTAAGTTTGTTATATAAGTCAGGAGAATCAGGCTTACAGAACTTGAGGCGTGGAAAAGAGTTGAACAGTCGTCACAGAGCTATTTAGCAGCACGGTTAAGAAAACAGCACACATCTCATGGCTTTCAGTCCTCTCCTCTCTAGTTGCTGGGCAGTACCACTACTGTTCCCATCATAATTATACTATGTACTCAACAAATTGTATAGAAGCTAGTGAATGGCAATTTAACCTAAGGGTGCTCTTCAGGCCCCAAACAGCCCTTTTTCTTCTGTAAGGCTTTATCCTTAATAAGCTAAGACTGGACCATCAACCACCTGAAACACCTAAGAGGCAGAAAAAATAAACACCAAGTCCAATTCCAGGTCTCTTTAAGGGCTTGTCAAGGGACAGATATTTCAGTACAATTTTGGTGAGACTTCCTGATCTTATTATGGCTTCCAATGGAGCAAGAGTCTTCCCAATTATTACTTTATATCGTGAATTCTGACCACATGTTGCCCAAAGAAAAGCATATTTTCCTTGAGAAAACTGTCCATTATTTCTAAAAGAAGTCAAAAAATAAGACCACTGTCATTCTGTTTTGTCCTAACCAAACTGCAGTAGACATTATTTCCTAATAAATAAATACATAAATAAACGTAGTTCTCCATCAAATGATATCTAATGTGTCTGGGACTTCTCCTGTTTATGAGTGCTATTTCATGGTTTGCTTCTCAAAAATCTTTTGATTTCAAAAATCAGAGTGTACTGAAATCAGCTTTGTTCCTCAAACATCAGTTAATGAAGTTCAGTGATGGAGACTTCCGTCCTCTACAGAGCAGACTTTTTCCCCCACCTTGATTGCCTCTCCTGCTTTTTCCTCCTTCTCAGGTGGATGAGAGTGCAAAAATGGCCACCAGACTTCTGGTTTTGCTCAAGGAAAGCTTGTGTTAGGAGGCAGCGTGGCTTCCCAGGGGGGTATGAATGCCAGGCTTGGACTCAAGAGGTCACAGTTTCTGTTTCTACTTCTGCTGTTGCAGTTTCCCATTTGGCACAATACTAATGACCTGCCTTGCAAAATGGTTTGAGATTGGTGCTGAAAAGCCAGCTTCACAGAGGTATTTGTATGGAATATGGTAATTTAGAATCTGCCATTCCAGCTGACCTCATGTTCAGCTGGAAAAGTGAACACCGGGCTTAGCTTGCCTACTGATTTTTTTGCTATTATTAATTTATTTTGTGGTATTGGAGGGGTGGATAGAGACAATGGAAACTCGAAACTCAGTACCAATCTTAATGATAAAACATACACTGTCACATTATAATATTGCATTACATATATATACACACAAATAAATGCTCTCACACACAGTCTGTTGCATCAGTTCTTTAGTATTCCTTGTTGTATGTAAATCTTTATAATCCCCATAAAAATTAATTACAATCAGAAATTCCCACATTCGTATTTTCAGAGGGTTACCAGATATTTTTTTAATTTGGCTCTACTGTCTTGTCAAAATAAAAGCTTTTTGCCTAACATTTATGAGGCCTCTAAGCTTAATTACATTCATCTTTATCAGGTTTTGAAACTGGCTGATATATTTAAATGAGCTAAAATAAAAAGGTTTGAGGCAACTGAAGTCTCTTCAATAAACTGAAGAAAAATTTCCAAAAGACTATGGAAGCAGTAGTGACCAAAGCTGTAAAGAAGAAAGATTTTAAAACTAATAAGTTGCCAAGTGGGTCCTTTCTTAATTAGTCTTCCTTTCAAAGAATTAGTGAGTAAAAAGCTTAAATAAGATGAAGTGAAATTTGAATGTTACCCACAGTCTATAAATAAGACTTAAATTAGTGTTTCATTTGGCCCATGATAATTCTATTATATGTCCTGCCATATTCTAATTTCTTTGTCTCGCCTTCCTGCAGTTCTTCACGACTAAGAGATGTGACTTTGACTCATGGAGGAGACTGAATATTTTTCACCCTATAAAAAAAGCTGAGGTACATTGTTACTCTTCTCCACTTAGGGAGGGGTTTTGGGGGGCTTTAATTGTTAACCATTGTAAGTATTTTAGGGTTTACATGTGTAAATAGCAGTCAGAGGTGGTGGGTTCAGCTCTTCGCTCTGTCACAGACATCTTCAGCAGCCTGGGGAGGTAGTGGCAAGGGACCACACTGGGTGGAGGTGGTTATTCTGCCTTGGGTCCAGCCCCTCTGAAGCAGACACCGTCAAGCTGTGGTTTGTGGACCCCTGAGGTTCAGAGGGACTATGACAGTTAATGAAATAAGACAAATATACTGTCAGGTTGTACCAAAAGCAGCACTATCACTGGCAAATTGTTGGAGGAGTCTGAATAGAACCAGGTTGTCTGCAGGTCAGTGAAAAGACACTTGCCCAGCAAAAAAATGTCGTCTTGTTGAATAGACTTCTATGCCTGAAGACAAGTTGAATTTTTCTGTAACTGAATTTCCAGCCAGTAATGTGATAGAGTAGTAGAAATACTGGGGATGTTCCCCACATTGTCTTCCCTGTTTATTTTATAAAACCATAAGCTCATAGGTTGTTTTTACAGAGTTTATTCTGTCTCTGCAAGCAATGTTGCTCTTTTATCTGCTGTTATGAGTAGTATTAAAGCAGTGATCGCTAGTGACCTCCCTCTCCATTCAAGACTCAGCTCTCCAAAGCCTGAATCAAGGGAGAATGGAGAGAACAGCTCTGTCCCACACCACACATGGGAAATCTGGTCTCAGGCTGTGACAAGATGAAAGAATTTAGGATAAATGCAAAGTGTCCAGACCCTCTGAGCCCCTTCCTTCATTGTCTCAGACTTTTCTCTCAAGTTAATCTGGGACTGGAGCAGAGCTGGACCTAGAGGATTGAGATTTGCAGGTTTTTAATAATCCATTCTCTGAAGGCCAGGAACTAGAACTAACATTTGCTCTATCTCAGAGCTTCATATTGCTATTGTCTACAACACAGTGTGGTCAGTATATATGCCTGTGAAATTTATTTGGTGCCATAGAAACAGGTAATGTAAAAAATAGTTTTCACTTAGATCTGTGACAAATTCACAGAAGAGCTGAGTTTCTCTAATGGCTGGAATGAGGAGATGCAAACTATGACAGCTCTAGGCAGATTCTTATTTTGACAGAAGCAATGACTCACTGTGTGACCATGGACAAGTCATTCAATTTTCTTGTTCTTTAGTCAACAAAACTATAAAATTATTAAAACACAAAAAAAAAAAATACAAAAAGTCCCAAGATTTTACTGAAAAACAAATCCTTCCTCTGAGCTCAGTTGGTGAATAAATGACAAAAACAACAAGATGAAACATGGGTGTAACCCACAGCTTTGCCAAATATACCACAAAAATATGGAGAGGGTACAGAGGAAGAGAAGGCAGGGAGAAAAAAAAGATCAGCAAGAACACTGAAATGCCCCAAAGCACATGAAATCATATGAACAGAAACAACTTCGACAAAAGAGTATAGATGCCCACAGGGTGGTGAGTAGGAGGATATATTCCAAAGAAAAATAGCAATCAAATGATCTAATGCTCTTTTCATCACAAGCAGCCTTTAAAACTAGATAGTGATTGTCTTACCCTTTCAGGGGTACAGTATGACAACTATTTAAATGTGCCCTGAAACAACACCAATCAGACTTTAGCACAGTTAATGAAGGATGGTTTGTTCAATACTGTTGGGAGAAATGTGGATGTCTAAAAGGCACCATTGCCTACCAGCAATGGTCTTCTATTTCAGTCTGCTCAGTGACACCTACTTCACCAGGGCCACACGCAGGAACCAGCAGGGCTTAGGCATCACTCACTGAGCGCGTCCTGAGGGAACTGCACCACGTAGCAGGCGGACTAGTGGCTACCTTACATGCTGTTTGGAGTTCCCTGTGCATGCAAGAGATACACCATGGTGCATCTGTGCAATAGGTCTGACACACGCTATGAAAAACCCACTGCATGCTGGCATCTGGTTTTCTCAGATGTCATTATAGCTAGGGTCTCAGGCCCTGTGGCCCTGGCTGCTGCACTGTATCCTTAGTTCTTGTCTGGGGTGAGAGAATGTGAAAAAAGAGTGACACCTCCTGAGATATCAGCGTTACTTCTAGGACCTATTCTGTGCTGCCTGGCCATGGCTGGCATAGTTTTCTACACAGAATGAGGTTGCAGCAGAAGGTGCTGTTGCATTAGACTGCTTCTTGAAAAGAAAACAGGAGGATGATGTTTTAGCCCTGGCTGCAGCAGCCAAGTGGCTGTAATGGAGTGAGAACATGAAACGCAGAGGAAAACAATGAACAGTGGAAAAGTCAAAGTTAGGCCTGCAGCAGAAGAGAGGCTACAAAGGTATCTTCAAAGGGTTTTCTAGGGAAAAAAAAAAAAAAAAAAAAGAGCAGACAACATACATATTAATGAACCAGAAACAATATTGAAAAACAACCTATTATCCTTACTCAGATCAAAAGAATGTGAAGATTAACACCTCAGACATCAGACCTCTGCAACAGGAGAGTGGGCTTAGTAACAAGTCTGCTTCCCCCTGTCTTCCTTTGTTTTTGTGACAAGGAGCAGGCAAAAAGGGGGCAGGTTCTTTGTGAGAAGCTATAGAAGTGGGCCTACAAGTCCAGCAGCTGCACAGTGGAAGGTTAAAAAAAAAAAAAAACAAAACAAAACAAAAAAAAAGAGCATTAAGACTGAGCAAAGACTCTGTAAAATCTGGATGATCATGGAAAGAAAGTGAAGATTGAAAATTATATGGGCTGCAATGCAAAGACAAGATTTACTGTCTTGCCTTGCTTGAGGGGACTGCTGGAGCACTCAAGGAAAACTGCAGCATTATTTGCACACTCCTCACTGAACTGCTGAAAGGCTTCCTGGTGGCCATCAATCTCCTTTCCCCTCCTCCCACCCCAGAACCCTCTGCTCGTACAAGCCCGTGAGGCTCCCCAGCTTTCCAAAGAGAGTCCTACACTGCTCATCCCTGCAAAAGCATTTTCATCTGAAAATCGGAGGTATTCTCTCCTGGGGATTGTATCCTCTTACAATGAGAATGGCTCAATGATCTGACAAGTCTTTTTCATATTTGGCAAAATAGCAATCTGATCAAATTAGATTTTCTCCTACTAAATTTCCACAACACAAACTGTTATTTGAGGACTCCTGCCTGGTGCGTGAAACCACATCTGCACGGTAAGGGCATTTACGACAATGAAATGAAATCTACTCTCGAAGTGGTTACAGTGAAGGAAAGGTACCTCTAATGATGACAATGGGGAGAGACACATTCATTCTCTGTCAGAGAATTCATAACAAAAATTCCTGTTTCCATACACCTATCTTCTATTAACAGCTCACATTTGCTAAGGGCACTGAATTTCAGACCAGCTTGTTTCTGATTTTTTGCACTCATGTTCATACATGCACTGATGATGAAAAAGAGTCAAAATAAAAGTTAGAATCTGGCATATTTTTCATACCTACTTTGATGCTTCAGAAATTATAAAATCCAAAAAGAAAAAACAAAAATCCTCTTTTTTGCCACAAATGTGACTGAACAAAATTTCAGACTTCCTGAGATCAACAGAAGTTTTGCTGCTGATTGCAAAGGACTTTCACTTGATTTTGTATGCGGGATTCATTAGATAAGAGGTAGCTATGCTCTTTTTACTACAGTAATTTTTCTGATTCCAGCCATTTCAGAAATTATCCAGAATTTCCCAGCTATAATAGGGTGAGGATCACTGGATACAAGGTAGAATATAGGAAATTCCAGTCGGTTTTAAGGAAAAGCTTTTTCAAGATGAAAGCGATTAGCCACCGGAACAACTGGACAGAGCAGTTGTGGGATCTCCATCCTCTGAGACGTTCAAAATTTCGTTGGGCACACCCCCAAGCAACCTTCTCTAAACAGAAGTGCTTTGAGCAGGACATTGGACTAGAAATCTGGAGGTCCCTTCCAATCTAAACTGTTCTATGAATCTGAGTACAGGGAGCATAGTAACTTACTACATAGCAACACTGCATGGATTGGAACTCCGATCCTGTTAGTCTTCAGACACTACAGAAAACACTGCTAAATACCAAGAATAAAGGCAGAATTCATGAATATTGGAATTAGAACTATTTACAAGAAGATGTAGGCTTTGATCCAAAATACTGTTTTACGTAGTAAAAATGCTGTTGTTAAAAGGCTGAACAGTCTTTAACCAGTCCCTCATGTTTTTCGCTGAAAGTTTGCATGGGTGGTTTGAAACCCACTCCAGTCTTTTCTTTCTACATAACAATAAGATCATAGGAAACTTTGGTTTACGGTCAGAAAAGTGGGCCAAGTTCTGGCTTGACTTTTATCTCCTGTAACTTCAGTAGCAATTAAATGTCACAAACAGTGAGGTAGGACAGGACCTGTTCTAGTGCTTTTCAAGCTTGAAAAGTTTTTTCCTCTTCAGACTGAGTGGGAATTTTTGCATGAACAGACTGATGCCTGACATTTCTAATGCTTCTTGGTTAGGCCAGATTTGAAATACCAAAAACATTTTCATGGTATTTTTGTATTCCTATTTCCAATTTTCCCCCTCTACAAATTTTCTTACCTTCTCTTTCCATATATTATCACTCTGCCTCACTCCTAAGAAAAAGAAGGTAAGAAAGAAAGATGTAGAAACTTGCATTTCTATGTGGGTGGGAGGAATTAGTAAACCAGTTTTTGAATTTTCATCCGTGTTGCAATCAGGACTGTTCTAGTTTTATATGCATAGTCTGCAGATCCCATTTTCCTGTCTTTCCTATAGTAGTAAGTAGGTTTCAGATGCCTACTGAAAGCCACTCAAACCACTGAAGTTTTTATGGGTTAACCCATCATAAATTACTATTTATTCAATTATGATTAATGCCAAGCAAAAATATATAGCAACATGTTAACTGTATGATGGAAAATAATGAATTAAAGGTTTAAGAAGATGAGTAACAACAGATCATTGTTTCCTAAAGTCTGAGACATACTCCCTTGTGGGGTATGAAGAGCTAACAATGGGTCACAGAAGATTAATATATTAAAATGGGTGTGTGTTTAACAACATGTGGTAGTTTAGCAGGAGAAACAAAATTAGTTTTCTCTTAATGCAGCAGGGCTTAGTTTCCAAAAGTTTGGGAAACAATATCGTGCATCATGATTTGAGGCAGCATGTTTCTACCAACCCATGGTACAGGGAGGTTGTTTTTGTAAGGGTTTCAGGCAACTTTTGTAGGTAATGGAGGCTCCCATGATCACTGAATAATAGGACAAAGAAGTGACCACTCATCTGACCCAATATGCAGTTATTTTCTGAGCTACCTGTTAACTGATACTAAAAAAACCCCAAACCATAGGTTTAAAAGATAGATGGTAGGGATGAATTCGTAACATAATAAATTGAATGGAAATTCTTCCTGGACTTCAGTGCATCCATCACTCAAGTGGTGCTGCTCACTGAAAAAGTCCCACTGCAATTCCTCTGTCTCTTTGACTGTGGCTTCACAATGGGCCCAGAGGTTAAATGAGTCAATCATTACTGCTTGTGCGTGAAACTCAACAGCTCTGAAATTCCTCCTTAAAGGCTTCATTCAAACAGTTTAGACCCACTAAGAAAGAACTGTTGCTATCTTGTTCTTCTGCAAAATGTCATTACTCTCCAATGAAAGTTATATTTCTGTATAAAATATGTTTCATCCTTCTGACATGAGTCAGAAGTCAAAGTTTTCAGCTGTCTCCTTAGGATGGATTTTCAAGAGCACCCATCCACAAATCAACAAAAAAAAGTTGTCAGATTTTCAACAGAGCCAAGAAAACAAGGCAAAGTTTTCTCACAAATAAGGCCACAAGTCTCCCAAGAAAAATGTTGGGGCAAAGAGTTCAGCTGAAAATTTGGCTCCACTTGTGGGCATCAACACTAAACAGGCTGGCACTCTAGTGCATTAAGAATACTGCCTCTTTTGCCTCTCTGATCTGGCGGCCTCCTGCCTCACTAGCAAAGATCATAGTCTTGAACTTTAAGGAATTCAAGTTAACATTTGCTTACACATATTAAGTTCTGTGTCAGATATGTGTAGGCAGTTGACATATTTTTTATTCCTCCTACTACCACAAAAGGTGATCCTTCTATTCTTTATTGTTATCCTAACCTAAGTGTAATTTTCAAAACTACTCAGCCATTTGCACATTCGGAAATGTAAAGGCCAAGTTGTGTTGGTCATTTATTTCTAAAGAGAAATGATCATCAATTCATAGCTGAATTTGGTCTAACGTAACATTTCTCAAATATTTTCTATTGGCTGTTAGTGCTCTCTGAGGATCTGTCACATGGTGTCCATGTTTTGTTTTTTTCCTTTTAGGTATGAAATACTTTACTGAAAGTTAATTTTCAATTAAAAAATAGACACATAATTGAGATCAGGGACTGGACTGAGATTAAGAAGACTTGAGTTTTGTTCTTGGTTGTACAGCTGACCTCTTGTGTGGTCTAGGACAAGCCACCTCCTCTTTGTCTAGCTTATTTTGTTCTGTTTACCTTACTACATATTGTCTAGTTGAATAAAGAGCCTTCAGTGAGTAAATCATGCCTGACCAACTCGATTGCTTTATATGCTAAAATGCCTGGATCTGTGGAAAAGTAGGAATGAGTAGATGCCATTGACTTTAGCAAGACTTTAAGAACTATCTCTTACAGTATGCTTGTATGCAAGTTGAAATCTCACAGTCTGGATGGGTGGACAACTAGCTGAGTAAAAAAACTAGTTGAATGTTAAGGCTCAGAGGGTTATGGTTAATGGGTCAAACTCTATTTGGGTGCCTTCAATGGGACCTGGACTGTTTATTATCTTTATGAATGGCCTGGAGGAGGTGATGTGTTGTGCTCCTGTCATGGCACTAAGTTGGGGGGCCCACTCAATACACTTGAGGGCAGGGGTTACCATCCACAGGGACTCAGACAGGCAAGAGGAAGGGGCCAACAGAAACCCCATGAAATTCAGCAAGGCCAAATGCAGCGCCCTGCCACTGGGAAGGAAGAGCCCCTCAATGGCAATGACGAAGTAGCACGAGTTCAGTAGAGGGCCAGCATGATGGTCAGGCGCTGGATCATCCTCCCTGTAAGGAGAGGCTGAGGGAGCTGGGCTGGTTCATCCTGCAGAGGAGATGACTTCAGGGGCCCTAACAGCAGACCGCCTGTACCTATATGGTAATTGAAAAGGTGTTTGAAAAGACAGAACCAGGATCCTCAGTGATGCATGGTGGGAAGATTAGAGACAACAGACTTAAGTAGAAGAAAAAGAGATTAAAACTGGGTATAAAGAAAAACTTCTTCCCCATGAGAGCAGCACCCACTGGGACTGCTCAAGAGTCTGTGCAGCCTCCATCCTCGGGGGGGGTTCAAAATCCATCTGGATAAAGTCCTGAGCAATCTGGGTTGAGCTGACCCTGTTTTAAGCAGGAGGTTGGAATAGAGACCTCCAGAGGTCACTTCCAAACTGAATTACTCTGTGATTGCATAAGGTCTGGTGAGCACCAAATTAGATCCTTAGTCAAGTATCAGAGTGCACTCTCTGTGCACTCTTGCCCTCCCTAGAGCTTCCATGTTCCCACCTGTGGCTCCAGGAAAGAAATATTGGTATACATCCCAGGTTATGTTAGACTGACAGTGCAGATGCCATGTAGCTGCAAACTAAGTCTCATGCAGCTCGTTTCATACACTGAATATGTAAGCAGGTCACAAACAGTAGGTACAACACACCTGAGAACTTACCCTCCCCTGGACAGAGTTGAGAGAGACCTTGATCCACCACGTATGCCTGTGCCCTCACCATCTCTCTTCAGAATATTCAGGGAAGTGGCTCAGAATCCTTCAAGAGAGAGCTGTTTCATGTTATTATGAAGCTGAAGTATTACAAGGTGCTTAAATAATCACTGTGGTAAGGAGCAAGAGACTGCTACAGAGGAAAAGGCTTTTTAGCCTGGTGGCTGAGACAGCTGCATTCAACATCCTGCTCCACGCAGTCCCCCAGATGAGAAGGAAGAGCCACACACACAGAGCACAGAGCACACCCTCTTTCACATGAGCTGGTGGCCATGTGAAGCGGGAGTGCTCACAGGATGCAGGGGTTTGCATCAGGTGTGGAAAGAAACTTACCTTCTGCCTACTGTGTTGTGGGCACAAAGATACCTGGGGAAGAGGACTTTGCTCCTGCAGAAGCCTGTGCTTTCTCTCCCTCTGCTAAGGCCACATAATGAGCTGGGGGGGAGGGTGGGGGTGGGGGTGTCACTTTTCAAAAAATAGTCGTGGATATATATAACATCCCCACAGCAGTGCAAGGTAAAAGGCACTGCCACCTCGGAAAACCTGGCAAATCCCAGCCCTTTATTTCCTTTACTTTTCCTCCTCATGCTTCAAAATGAACATTTTTGTTTTGGATGAAATGGAATGTATGTTTGCATTTTACACTAAATAAATGTTTTCAGATTTCCATTTTGGCAAGAAAAACAAAAAACGAAGTTCCATTTGGTTTGACTCTAACTTATTTTTTCTCCCTCTTTTTTAGGTTCGGCACTCTAGCTGAAAAAAAAACAATTATTCTCACAGCCTTAGTCACACGTTTTCCAGGCAGTGCCTGAAATGTTTCCTTTCAACTCTTTGCAAGCATTTTATAGGTTGTCATTTCGCTGCTGCTTCAAGAACAAGAGACTGCAATTCTTCCAAGTGAACAGCTTCTATGACTTTCCTGACTGATGCAAATGTGTTACACTGTTGACAAATACTAACCATGAGAGTTGACTTGGCTATTGCTGCTTGCAGTAACTGGTATTTCCCCTGAAAATTCCCCTCCCACCCATCAAATGGAGCATTCTGTTTTATCAAGCTAGCTTTTAATAATCTTTTTGTATGCCTTATCTTTTATCTAGAGAAATAGGAACTAATCAGTTTTAAAGAACCGTAATTTGCCACTTAAATGGCTGTAAACAATTCCCTGAGAAGAGGCCAGGCACTGAATGCATATGGAGAACAGAATATCTCCTACCATTGAAACTGATCTTTTCAATCCACATTGAAACACATGGGCAGGGTAATATGGACATTTTGGCAATATGTCTATGTATCTTAATTTCAGCTATTTGCAGCTTGGTTTGAGAAGAAACAGGGAATGCAGTCGATGCCCTAAGCCTGTCAGTCTTTGAGGTATATGGACAATGCCCTTAGCATGTTTTAACTTGGCCAGCCCTAAATTGGTCAGGCAATTGCACCAGATGATCGTTGTAGGTCCCTTCCAATTGAAATATTTATTCTATTCTATTCTATTCTATTCTATTCTATTCTATTCTATTCTATTCTATTCTATTCTATTCTATTCTATTCTATTCTATTCTATTCTATTCCATTCTATTCTATTCTATTCTATTCTATTCTAATTTATTTCCGTAAGTGTTGCCAATACCTATAGCACACAAACATTGACATGGTTCCTGCTTCAAGGAACTTGCAATCTAAATCAACACACGACAAAATGTATGAGGAGATAAAATAGATTACAGAGGCCAAAATCTCAAGCTGTACTAAATATAGTCCTGCTGCTGGTCAAAATCCTATTCAAAAAAATGTAGGCAAGCATCTATACTTATGGACCCAAGTCCTGAACCAGCTCCTTAAAATATATGAAAATACACACACACATTAATAGGAACATAACAACAGCAATTTTGTTACTGCAGGTTAGCTGCTAGTGTTGATGCTAACAGGCTTCAGAAGGGAGCATATATGGTGTATCCTAACTTCGACATCATCTTCAAAAGTGGTTCTCAACCTCATCAAAATTACTACAAGGGAAAAAAATAAATCAAGTAAATTACTTTTTAGAACTACTAATCCACATGGATTAACAGCCATAACTCAATTTCAGAGAGATGACTGGATTTTCATAACATGTGCACACACACACAAAGTAGACACCAAGATATTGGGGCTCAGTTAAATATTTAAATAAGATGAAAATAAATTTAAAATAGTTTTTGTATTTCATATTTGTATTTTTAATTGACTGGAAAATGGAAAGGCAATATTGAAATACTGTGTTAATATCTACACTATCTCCACTGGCTACACAAAGATTTGCTTCTGATTTTAAAGTTTCTCAGCTCAAGAAGATGTAGATTTTCTTGGCAACAGCTGCTGTGTAAAATATTCTGAGATAGAATTTTTTATCATAATTAATAATAGATGAAAATTTCTGCTTTTTTGATGTTCTAAACTCTATGCTGTTTGATTTACGATGTCTTTATAGTTGTTTTTCTAGTAATTCTATGCCTCTTTCTGTTGGTGTAAGGCTGGTCGTCTCTTTTATTTCCCTAGTGGAGTTGGTACAGTACTCTTTTCTTCCTTTACTCGCCTTCTTTTTCTGTAAATATATTTCATACAGTTCTCCTTTCTTCCTTAATGAGACTGATCCCTATGTTCTGTAAGTTTATTGCTGTGGAATTTTTTTTCTTTTTCTTTCTTTTTTCAACTCCACACAGGTCAGTAATAAAACCTTGGTGAAGGCTATCACAGCGAGGAGCGCGTTCCGTGCGCGCTCTTGTAGAGTTGGTTGTATTCTCTGTAATGAATGTTTTAAACTGGATGGTGACTGAAGAGGTATAGTCTGGTTTGGGGGTTGAGTTTTTTGGCTTGCATTGCAATTTTTTCATTTGGTGTTGGGGTTTTAGGGAAGTGTGCCTTGCAAAACTTACTGGGCAATGCCCCATGATTGGTATAATATGAGAAGCTGGATACAGGTGGTTATAGGTTATTATTACTGTGTCAGCAGTCCTGGCTCTTGTGACAGTAGAGGACCATATGTCATAGATGGGATGCTAGTGACAGCTGTAGTTAAAGCTGTCAAAGAGTTTCCAATAGAACCCCTTGTTTTCCATCATTCATAACTTTTTCAGCATTACACATGCAAAGTGCAAATTTTCCTGGAAACATACCTCAAAGGGAAGTTTTCTGGATAAGCCTGGCCAGTTGCAGACACATGAGAATAAAAACAAAACAAAACCCAGTTCAACCAAAAATCAAGTCACCTTCTATCACAAAATCAAAAAATTCGTTTTCGAACCAGCCATTTGTCAGGCTGCAAAACAGCCTGAAACATGCCGGGCACAGCCCGTGTGGAATAAAGCAGCTCCAGGGAAAACTGTCATATACTTAATGGGGTTGGGAGGCTCCAACTCACTGCAAACCAGGCACAGGCAAGCTGTTCCTCAGCCTGCTGGGGACAGGCTAGGCAGGGTGGTTATTCATAAATGTATGGAATTTTTATTTATAAATTAACAAAAAAACTCTAAATCACCTCCAAACGAAAATAACAAATACCCTCTCTGGCTCTTTGTCACCATTCTTGCAGCATGTAAGCTTGTAAAATTTCACCAGAGAAGTCACAGCTGCAAGTAAAAGGCAGCAGTAAGAAATCCCGTCTGTTCTGCACTGCCTGCTTTCCTGTTTCAGTGCCGTGCAAGTTTAAAAGGCCAGTTCCATCCTTACTCTGTAATACCCTTTAAGTAGCTTTTGTGCATCATGACTGTCAATTACCTCATAAACATCTGCAGCAGCATCATTGTTTGGATAGCTGGTTGTCAGTATATATCCTTACAGAAGAATAAGCTTTGCCTCATGTCATTCAGCTTCTGTGGTTTGAGGGTTTTTTCAGTAAGATCTATATATTTGCCTATACTGCAACATGCCATATGGGTGTACTCATGGTAGTGTGGCTTTTTCTACTGACTGCATTTTTATTTGTAACACTGCACTTTCCATAAAAGATTTTGGCAAAGGCAATGGAGAATCATAGTTTAAATATAATAATATTAATTTACCATCCTTTCTTCCTTTTTCTTTTTTCTTTTGGAGTTATAACTTAACAAACAGCCTCTACTGCACAGACACTAATTTCTTCTTCAATAACCCCAGGAGATAACATTCTGGCATTCCTTAGTAAATCAAGCCTTGTAAAAACTATGTCTGGGTGGTCCATGATTATCTTTCTAGAACCAGGTTGTTCTCAGTCAGCATTGTTTTTTCTTTAATTAAAAGAATGATCACTGAGAAATATATCTTTCAGATCAGTGCAATTTTAAATGTTGCTTAGGAAAAAAGTCAGACTTACTATGTAGTACTCACTTTCATTTTAAACTATCATTATTGTCTTAGAAGTGCAAATTTGACAAATCATAGTGGTGTGTTAATATCTTGTATTTATGCAACATTCCTCATCCTGAGGGATCCCTTCATGTCATTTGGAGCCTGAACAGGCACAAACTCATCTCCAGGTCCAAATAACCACTTCCTGAGTGGGCTCCTGTATATCAGCATTTTGCAACACGTTCTGTGCTACATAAGGAGGAAGGCAAAAAGATAAGGATATCTATCAAATGCATGTGGTAGTCTGAAACATCAGTGCCTACAAAGGGGCATATGTTGCTAATAACAAAGTTAACTCTATTACAAGAGCCATGATCTGCAGCCACAACTGAATGGGATTTACACTGGTACGTGACCACACCTTCACAGTGAGGACCACACAAAACCTGCCTAATCAAAGCAATTAAATACACCAGGCAAGGATTTGACTTCTCCTTTTGTGTCAGGGAAAATACATGCATTCATCATACAAAATTACTTTGTCTGAATGTGGTGAGAGAAAATTAATTTTACATCTGACCACAGTCTCTGGTACTACAATAGCTTAATATTTCTAGCAGTGATGCATTTGGCAAAGCCTGATTCAAGTAGGCAGGAAAAGACAATTTTAAAATAGGTACTAAATATTCTCTACTCTTACAGACCTGTTTCACTAATGCCAGAAACTTTCCCTGCTCTTTCTTTTTTAGCTCATCAAAGGTCTGAGGACCAAACTGTGCCTTACTCTTCTTTATGCAGTTATGCTCAGCCTGCTGAAGAACACAAACAGCACCATGCCATAAAAATGGCCCTGCTTACCAAGGTAGGAAAGACCATAAATGAAGCACACTGTATTTCTGCAATCCAAAAGATGCTCCTTAATCACATGGTGTAATAATAACCAAAGCAACAATAATAATAACAACAGTAACAGTGAATGATCACATTTATAAAAATATGAGAATAAGCAACAAAATTGTATATAACCTTATACCAAAAAAAAGCAACATTTTTTAACTGTATGAAATCATTGACTACTGCAGTCAATCACAAATTATAGCCATCTTGTGAAAGAAAATAATTGTTTTTTAATAGTTCCAGCAATACAACACAATAGCTTTCTAACACTGACTTAAAGTCTGAAAAAGTGGTATACAAGCAGTGTACAGACCCATAGTTGCCCCAGTGGTATTTTAAAACCAAGAAGTGTGTTTAATACAGATAAGTGCTTGAAGCACTACAAAGGCCGATAAGTGGTTCAACAGTCTAAAAAACTTGAGAGCCACTGGATTAGGAGACAAACAAGGAGAAATACCTTACAGTTGAAACTACAGGAACATATGCAGACTAATATTTCCTATGACAGATTCTGGACAGGTTGGTAAGATGTCCATGTACCCCACGATTTTTAATAATCATTAAAAAACAGAAGTCCATTTTAAGTTTTACTTGGAAATGTACCTTCTTGGCAGTTGCAGATCTATTGATATCATTTGTTCAGCAAAACATTTGCTTATTACTGATTCAGAAGGCAGGCCAAAGATTCACTTGGCAATTCTCTATGTCCACTATCCAACTTCAAGCTTCACTCAAAATCGCTCCGTTTATGAGCTCAGATGAGATAAACCACCTACAACAGTATGATGGATGCCAGAAGAAATCCAGAGGTGCTCACTTAGTCATAAATGTTTTGGACATAATTTTTAATCAGAGGTAATAATATTCAGAGCATAATTCTGACAGTCCAACAGTTTATGGATAAAAATTGCAGAATTTATCAATAAATGTAGAAGTTCCATTTGTTCTATTACTCCAGCTGGGACCATTTTTCTATGAAATGGATTTCTTTTATGTGTCCATTAACATAAGATTGGAAGGGACCTCTTGAGTCATCAAGGCCAGACAACCATCCAACTATCATAAGCAAACACATCACATCATCTCTTATACAGGGATTGACTGAACTGTGTTTTACATGCAGTTCCATTTTTATTCCCACTACATCTCTGGAGATGCTGTTCAAAACCTCAATAATTTAATGTTTGAAGACTCTCTTTTGTCTTCTAACTCCCTGCGGTTTTCATGACTGGTTAAATGCATTTAATCTTTTATTTTGATACTGAGTTTAACTATCTCTTC
This sequence comes from Tyto alba, assembly GCF_018691265.1. Taxonomy (NCBI): domain Eukaryota; kingdom Metazoa; phylum Chordata; class Aves; order Strigiformes; family Tytonidae; genus Tyto; species Tyto alba. The sequence continues at coordinate 11,030,576 of NW_024881295.1, read as the reverse complement.
TCCTTCGCTGGCATATGCCTTCCTGATATGTTCATTGAGAACCTTTGCTAGGTTAAAAAAGCCAGACTGTTTTTAGTATCCTCCCAAAATACAGGTTCTTCACTTCTTTCCTGGTGACCCTTCACAGAACATGCCTTTACTTTGAGTTCCCCTTTCTTGAATGCTGTGACCTCATCTGTACCCAGTCTTTCAAGTGAGGTCCCATACTTTGCAGTCACGTTAATACGCCCTGATCTCCTTTGGGTTACTTGGCAAGAGCCCACTTGCCCATTCTCCTTGCTGGACATATTGCACTGGGAATACAGACCTGCTCAGCCTCTTGTGGCTGGTTTGCTGGAGTCTGAAACTAAAAGTAAACAGCTTCCTGGAGCTTAGGCAGCTATGGGAAGACTTGATTGACCACCATTCATCTTTGCACTCTCCTCTCGGATTATAGTTACCTACTACAAAGGTGTCCCGAGAAAGAGCATTAAGAATACTCCCTCTACCTTTGTGGCAGTTTCTCTCTAGTTTAAAAACAAGCTGTACAACAGTAGATACACAATGTTTCATAACAACTCCACTGGTTAAATATTTCAAGGCTTTAAGTACAGAAATGGTAGATAGACTACACAACAAAAATATGCAGTCCAAATAGCATCTACAAAGCTCTCCATCCCTCTTCCTTTTAAATACCAATGAAGAGGAGAACATAGCAGGGAGGAGTATATTCATTCAATCAGTTCAATCATTCTTGTGTTACTTTTGTGGTGCCCTTCATGCAGAATGATCACAAGAAACTTCACTTAAACTAAACTCAAACACTTACCAAACTACAACAGAAGGAAAGCAGAATAAAACAAATTAGTCTAGTCAAGAATAAGGCTTAAAAATGCCAAGGGCCCTATTAACTATAAAAAGCTTACAGTGTCTCTATGTGTATGCATTCGCAAGCATGAGAGAAGAACGATATACGTACATGAAAATAAAAAAAAAAAAAAAGGAATTAGCAATCCATACTGCTTCAGAGAGATTGTGCACTTCATTCTTGATTCACAAAGAAAACTTACCTTAAAAGTGACCCACATTCAAGAATTTAAGAATTTGAGACCTTCTTAGGCTACCATCCAGATTAAAATAGGTAACAAGGCTAGCCAGGAACAGCTAAAATCTCTCTCAGCAATTCAATTACGATACAGCACATGGACATTTGTTTCAGCATGGATTTAGCGCGGGGCCTTATCCACTGGGATAGAAAAGCATGGCACAGCATTACTCGTGCTCATAAATACTGGAAACATGCAAAGTGCAAATTAGCTGGAATTGGCAGGACCAATATCTGTTACAACATCAGATTAAAAGCCTGCAACTACTGGCAATTTTATGGATCATGCTGTGTTAACATTTTGTTAATGTTTTGCTAGGGAAGTAGGGAAAATAATTGTAAAACTTCTCTGTATAAATGTATACTTGTATCTTAACAGAAAGCTAGGGGAGAAAATCAAGAAAGGAAACAACATAATTGGCTACGGACAAGCAACCTCCTAAGAAATACAATCACACACAACCATTTCTCTCCTTGTCTACCCCAGTCATCATGGGTTGTTCTCCACATGCTGAAAACTAAAATAAAGAGGTTAAAAAGGCTCTTGTGGGAAAAGAGAGGTCCTCGGGGAAGGGTGACCTCTGGGGAGAGCAGAGTGGGAGATGAGGCAACTTCTCCAGCCATGGGAGAGGAGGGAGGCAGCCAGAAGGCTGAGGACCTCAGGTTTTAAGAGATTTGGAGATGTCAGAAATGAACATGCTTGGATATGGTAAGGTGGGGAAAATATAATACAGTGACATTTCTGTTATGATACAGTATTTAAGATAGCTGAACTAGGTAATGCAGAAGACCAGCAAGTCACAGGACAGCTACTTTGTGGAGCTGCAGAACATACACCCACGATTTGTTAGTAAAATTTAGGAATTACTGAGAAGGCTTTTACATAAGTGGCACATTTCTCACACACACATAAAGATCCCACCCAAAAATGGAGGAAGAGCTCACAAGCAATGACAAAACAAATTGGAAGCTTCCCTCAGCAGGAACGTCTAATTGTTAGTTAAAATAAATCAGGCACAGTTTTAATGAGAGCTAGAAAGTCTTCCAAGCCATGGTAATCCCGGAGCACGTCCCTGAGATCATACAAGCCCAAACGACTGTTGCTCGGCTGTTACTGTGAAACAGCAACCCTGCACTGCCAGCTCGTGTGGACACAGCTACTGTGTCCATCAGGAGCAAAGCTGATTAAAGAACATCAAAGCGAATTAAGTATTTCTGCCAGGAGTACTTTTATTATGCGATAATTGTGCATCTCTTAGTAAAATTTAAAATAATAATAATAATTAAAAACAAAACAAACCTACACTACTATGGAATAGCTTTTCAGCTTTAAAATTGTACCACTGCTTTTTCTCAGTAAGTTGACTGTGTAGAGCAATCCTTACTGTGTAGAGCAGTTCTTACTGTGGCAAAACAGCCCAAGGAAAAAAAGTTCCATTAAATTTAATTTTAAATGGCAATGTCATCAGAAGGAATTTTGAAAAAGTTCTCCATGCTGCATGATTTTACCTATAATATTTCTTGGGTTTGCTAGTTCAAATAAATTTTAGAATTTACATATTTAAAGAACAACACAATTTTCAAATTTAAAGAAATCATTATGATTAATTTTTTTTGGCTATTGAAAGAATGCATCTAGGGTTGCTGTTAGCTTAAAATGCCGAACAGTCTCTATGGTAATTTTCAGTGTTTCTTGTCACTGAAAGAAAATGTATTTTGAAAAAAAAAAGGTTAAAAAAATGTGTTTAGAGAACAACATTAACCTGATTACATCCCCACAACTAATTAACAACACAAGTAGTAAATATTTAATAGAGGCAAGCTGGTTACACAAAAATGTAAAATGGCTTAAAATGAATTGGTACATTTTAGGATTATTGATGAAACTAGACTGACTGTCTGAATAATATAGGCCAAAATTTTAGCTAGTTATTCTTGAATCAAAATATAGAAGGTACAAATGGAGTTGAACATATATCTATGTAAATGTATAGATATATTTATAAAGATGCCCATCTGGATTTAAAGCCTTTAATTAACAGAAAAGTTACAACACCTCTTGCTTCATCATTTCAGTGCTCACGAAGTAGAATTTACACCTCTTGAAGAACAGGCATAGAAGAGACACAGTTCTTCTTTTAGAAGAACCAAAATTTACATGAAATCATACTTTAACTAATTAAAAGCCCTGATCATAAATCTGGAGGGGAAATTATCATGATACTTCATGGGGAAAAAAAAAAAAAAAAAAAAAAAAAACACAAACCAAAAATAAAAATCAAACAAACCCAACAAAATTTAAAGGCAATGTATTATTCTTACATGTATTCATCAATCAGGAAAGATACTCTGCACAAACTGCCAGCGGTAGAAAATCACTACTAAAACATCTTGGCTACATCAGATTCTCATAATAGAAGGATGAAACATTTTTTGAACACAAGGCTTCTGCTTCCATTGCACCAAATCAAAATTTTCTGAAAACATATTGCTTCATAGTTATTAAAAATAAATCATAAAATGTACTACTTTCTCATATTACAGATATACACATGATAATAGTTTGTTCTCTGTTGCATCCAAATCTTCAAGCTCAATGACATAATCTTTTAGCAGGGTGTCTACTAGTTCTTAAATGAAAGACACAGTGTACTTTTTTTCAGCTGTAGTTACATTTCACAAGAAGTGCCCAACTATTTTGAACTAACACATTGTTTGGAAACATATTCCATCCTTTTATAGAAACATGATTCCAGCTAAAGCCATGGGTATAACTATCATAAATGAAGAAAAAAAGGCACATCTTCACAAAGATTTTCCAAATGTAAGTGTCCCCCTCCCCATATTTCTAACTGGTTGGAAATCAGCAACTCTAAGTTTTCCCAAACTTCATTTATTTAAAAATAAAGGTTACGCCCAGGACCAAGTCCAACAGTGAAATCAGCCGTGTAAACAGGATGGAAAAATCAGTTATTCTCACATATGGAGAGTTATAAAAGGTATGTGACATATGGAATCTGTATTTCAGTTAGGTCACAGCTTTGCTCTAACACTTTCTTTTACTCTTTTAACCTACTAAGAAAGTGGTTTTCAGTCAAGGATTCAGAGATGAAAAAGAAAACCTATTGAATGTTGAATATAAAGCCCTCTCAGGGCAGCATGTTTGTATCCAAGAAAGATGTGTTAAATAACAAATATATAACATGCGTGGAGGATAAGTTAGATAAGCGTGTAATGTGCTTGGATTAAAAAGCAAACAAGTGAAAACTTAAAAAATGTAATTCTTGTTTACCCTATTATGAGAAACTTCAGGTTCTTTAATATTCTGTATATTCATCAGAGTAGGAAAATATGAAAACTAAAATTCTTGTGGGATGGGAAAACTGTTTCCTGCCCATCTCTGACCTCTCAGTGTAAAACTGCTAAGCGCTTTGGTTTACAGTACAAATATTTCTGGATATGGTATCCATCTGTTATGTATTAGTGAAATGTTTCTGATATTCAGCATTCTTTTAAACGGCACTATTACAATTTCATCGAGAAAGGTTAATAGCTAAGCAGTAGTCTGACAGGTTTACAGTGGATGGTATTTCTGGAAAGAGTATTTGCTGTTTAGCATTTCTTAAGCAGAGCTGTTAAAATTTCAACCAAAGAGTTTTCAAAACTTCAGAATGATGTATCATACATAGATAGGGTGATTACACAAAGTATTGCTCTTAAAATATTTTTTCAAGGAAATCTGACTCTTTTTAACACATAACTAAAGGTTGTAAATGGTATATATGAGTTCATTGTAGTTATTCATAAAGATAACTTTGTATCAGTTTTTGAAATGTTCTTTGTCTTGACTACATCTTGATTGTAGGTCTTTAGTTGCTCAGTAAATTTTATAGTTATAACCTCCTTACAGTAATGGAAGAGATGCTGTAATCCTAAGAAGTCAAGAACACACAGAACAAGAAAGGAAATTAAAAATCCTAAACTGAAGACCTACAGGAAATGTCTGCTAAAACATGTGAATGGGTCCCATTTCCATTCCAATTGCTTTCTAGCTGCACGGAATTACTGTGTTGAATGTTTTCTTGCCAGGCTTTCCAGTCTTCTGTGCATGGATGATTAGGAAGCTGTTTCCCTGGATGAATATATACCTGGAACAAAATGGTACTGAGGTGCAGAAAACTATCCACATGCTCCTCACCAGCTCCTGGCTCAGGGCTGAGTCAGAAACTCAGATGCTTCGGAGTCTTTCTGTCAGGATAAGGGTCCCAGGGGATTACCTCTGGCTAGATATTTTCTCTGAACTCCTTCTAAAAATCTTTAGATCCTTGGCTCCTTGTCATCATCATTAGATTTTGGCTGAGCACACTTTGTTCCCAAACAGCCTCTCCCAATACCCCTGTGATGTCATGGCCATAGCGTTTTGATTCCCCAGGGGCATGGGAAAAGAGAGATGGTCCTAGATTCCTTTTTAACTTGTTTACTGTCAGTGTGACTGAGCACTGGCACTCTGGCTGCCCCGAGAAGTTGTGGAGTCTCCATCCTTGGAGCTATTCAAAGCCTGATTGGACATAGTCCTGGGCAAGTGGCTCTAGGTGTCCCTGACTGAGCAGGGAGATTGGACAAGATGACCTCCAGAGGTCCCTTCCAACCTCAACCTTTCTGTGATTCCTTCATGCTGTCCTGCACTTCACCCCCATTTCTCCTTCTCCTTAGCATGTGTGGGAGTTCCTAGTTTTTGACTGATACTGATGGTGGTTTCTGGTAACTTTTCTCCATCTCATTAATGGTAATGGCCAATAAACGGAGCATACATGATGCAAAGACAACATGTCCAACCACATTAGCTGTAAAACTACAATAACTATAAAAATATTCCTGTGTGTTTCTCTGCCTTGTGCTCTCTCCTCCATTTCTTCCTGGGGTCTGGAGAGTGCTACTTGATGAGCCTTTTTACTCCAGGAAAGAGGAGGAGAGATGAGGTGTTAAGGGAGATACCTCCCATTCCCCCTCTCCAGCCATCAGCACTGCTCCCTCTCTTCCTGAATGTGCTGGAGCAGAGGAGAGCAGCAGCTTGTATCCACCATAGAGCAGCTGTAGGTACAAGGAAGCAAGCCGGATTGCGTTTGTGCTAGTGCATGGACATCTTAAACCCATTGAGGGGGGCACAGCAGAATAAGGCCCTAGGCACTTCACTGACACTTCTGCTCTAGGGCTAGAGTAAGGACTGCCAGGCAGAGGCCCTAAATGGAGCTGCAGAGAGGACCAAGGAGAGAAGAAGAGCAAGATCACCAGCACTAGTCTGACAAAATCTCTCCATGCTTTTGCTTCCAATGGTTAGTAATATCATAAAAATTGGTGATGTTGAGACGTCTTTTCTGCATCGGTACTGTAAAAGAATCCAGCAGAGCTGCCCAGCGCTACCTCACTGGGTTTCTTCCAGTTTCAGGTTCAGCTGAAAATGAAGCTACTGTTAAAAGGTTTTATGAGCAGCTTTGGTTGAGGAGTCACCCCCCGCAAGTGGGCCTGTCTTTATGCAAAACAGCACTCACTTACTTTTCACAAGTTCTTCAGCAAAATGTTGGCAAGACTGACAAACAAGTGGGAAATCTCACATGCAGGATTTATAATTTTAAACTAAAGAGAAACTTTGGTTTAAATGTACATATTTTTAACCTGGAAAGAAAATAAGCAGCCATGGCAAAAAGAAGAGTTTGCAGATAAATTGTGGTAAATAAACCTTTCATACAAAGTCTGCCGGCGTAAAAAGCACTCTGAGTTTCACCACTAGATCTGGGACCGACACGTACAGCACCACATGGCTGCAGAAAGGAGGCAAAATGAACCCTGTGCTGTTCTACAATCAAGGCAACAGGCCTATTTCACACAAAGAACCAGCTAATCAACCTAGACTGCAAAACCAATGTGATAGACCCATGTATCAACTGTTGTGAAAAGCTGTCTATGTGCTTCAGTGATTAGGTCAGCTGAATACATATGGAACTAATTGGAAAAGAAAATTCCAGGTGCAAACAAATGTATTTTCTGCCCCACCAAGTATGGCTGAGTGTAAGCCACATCACAAAGCTTAAAAAGTCTTGAAAAATATTGAAAAACACTGAAAAATATTACAGTTGCCCTCTATGAAGCCATGTGCCTGACAGAAGTCAGCAAAAAACAGCTACCTTCATCACTATGGGAAACAGTTTGTGCTTCGGTCAGAAGCACTCTTTGAAAGGGAATTACATCTACCTGAATTCTTTTTCATTACTGCTCCCAAAATACATATGAAAGGAGTCATCAGTAAGTTCCTGTCATCCTTAAGGCCTGACAATAAAGTTTGGATGGTATCACAAAACAGAGCTGGATCTACACAAGACTGGAACTACTCTACTCGGAAAGGAAAGTGCTGTGAAGAGATATAAAATAAGGTCTTTACTAAAGGCATTTATTCCCTCACTTGCTGAGGGGTCTGAAGCCACAGGGCACATGTGGCTCTCTACTATGCCTGGAGATCAGGTGTCTGGGAGTGTGGAGTTGAATCAACTGGGTTGAGCAGTGTGAAGGCTCGAGATCAACCCCTGGGAGATTCTTGCATCACCTTTCTCTAAGCTGGGTTACTATCAGTAACTTCAGTGTTGTAACTGAAGCTGAAAATGAAAATAGCAGCATACTTTCTCCAGGAAGGAGAAGGAGCTGCATACCTTATCCATATCACAAGCCATGACAAGCCTCTTCTGTCATCTTCAGCTGACTCCTATCACCTTCAGCTGGTTTCTAATGCCTATTTAATGTCTTTGTTTAAATCTTCAAAAGCATGACTCACATGCATATGAATGAAATTTGACCTCTAAACCAAAATGGTAGATGCATCCCTCTGCAACAATACCAGTCACAAAGCACAGAATAATACAAAAACTATGGACAAAATATATTCTGGTAAAGCCCACTTATGACATCATTTTCCAGAGAAATATCAGTGTTATCTAGCACCCAACCATCTGAAGGAACAATGCAAAACTTTCTTCTGAAGTCCTTCTCCTCTAAGGGATGTTTGTTTCATATAAACTGTACTGGGTAAGATCATGAGAAAACTAAATTTTTGCAAACTGAGGCTGGTTTCTTAAGAAGACAACTTTTTGTGGTGGTGCAACAGGCAAGCTTCATAGTCACACGTGGTTTCCTGCTCCTAAAAACTATTCCCTTCTGCCAACTTCCATATTTGAATCTCGGTACTTCCTTCTCTTTCCACATCCCTATTAACCCTTACTGAAACCTCCCACAACACGCCCAGACTCCCCTCCCATCATAAACAGCTTTGTAGCCTTATTCTAGACAATGTTTCAGTGCTGAGAATTGAAACATACAGAGTCTATTTTTATTAATTTTGTCTACTAAGTCTACTAAGATTGGTGTCTGCTAAGATTATCATTAGGATGGCCAACAACATAAAACATAAAATAGTGTCCTTGGAAGGCTTCCTCAGGTCACTGTCATATTTACAAAATAGGAACTACAGGTAAGAGGGAGAGGTTAAGACACTGAAGGTATTGGCCTGATAAAATTTCAGCTCTTTCTCACTTTCAAAACAAAACGTAATTCCATTTAGATACAAAACAGTTTGCAGTAAAGAAAATATCAGTATTCACCAAGAGTCAGTGGTGAAATAGTCTGTGAGATCCAGGCAACAAGAATAGCATAGATGAAAATGTGCAGTCCATTCTGGGGCATCTTTTGCAAGTGTCAATGAAAAGCACTGTATCTCTCCCTGTTATGACCCGCAGATACATGCAGTAATTATAATTGGACTTGACCCTGCCCCTTTTGCTTGGTAAATGAATGTCAGACCTTCAGACAGAAGGAAGAAGGCAGTTGTTTGAATACCAGAGTACCTCCATCATGAGTATTCCTACCTATTGTATTTCTTAGAGAACATCTCAGTAGAAACTGGGGACACTAAATTTACATAAAACCAGTAAAAACCCAGAAAATTCCAGGAATTCAGGAAAAAGAAACTTCATACAAATTTTTAAAGCTCACAAAGCACCATGTGTAATGGCTCATACATATCTCTGGCAAGCATCAGGTAAATTAAAATATTATTTTATCAGAAAACTGTCTGAAATACCAGAAAAACCTTTATAAAACCAAAGGATATCACTTACAACAAAGAATAGGAACCCAAGGCATTTTAGTGGACAGAGTTGAGAAATAGCTGTTGAGGATTGAGTCTGGTTGGCAGCCAACCACCACACATTATGCAGTCTAGTTTCCTGCATTTGGGGAAATCGCAGGGGTCAGCACACCCGCTCACAGGGGACCGCCCCTGTATCCCCCTCCCCTGCCACCAAAAAAAAACCCACCACTCACTCAACCCAGGACAACAATAAAATAGAATGAGAATAGGCAGGAAGTACTGTTCAAAGTAGGTATGGCTGAAATGTCTTGGTCAAATATTAGAATCTTAACATCTGTAGAATTTTTAGAATTCTTCCCTTTTTTAATGAAAAAATATATTTCAAGTCCTTTTTGTTTTCAAATTACATAAATAATAGAAAAATTAAACATTTTCAATTCTTTTTGTGTAAAACAAGCAAGCAGATGGTATAAATGCAGATTTTCTAGCATAAAAACCATTCTTCCAAAATTTATGCTACCTTCTATTTTTAAGATGACGTTCCATCTCAAAACTGAGATTCCACTTAATAATTTGTCTTCCTGGTCTCAGAGTAATTCACAAAAAATGCCATTGTAGTGTGACACTACCTGATTGTAAATGTTCAATATTTATTTAGTTTACAACCCTTTTGGCCATTCAGACCTCCTCAGAGTATAGACAGCAGAGTTGCATCAATAACTGATGGAGGAAGGCAGAAGTGGAAATGAAGGAGATGAGAGTGATAATAATCTAAAGGTCTGTTTGTTAGTTCATGTAATCAGTCAGATCTTTGATGAAATAGACAGCTCTTCACTAACACATATGTTGCCGACACTTGGGTATACAATGACACACTACCATCAACTCCCCCTTAATTTGCTTTTGATAAACTTTTTGTATTCTCTGGGAGATACTTTATAGGACAGGACTAAAAAAACCCCCCCTTCCTACTTACACAAGTTATTTCCTACTTTTACCAGTTACAGTTTTGATAATTAAATATTAGATTAGCTTATTCAGGCTGTATGTGGGGATAACAGGCATCGGAAGGTTTGGGTTTTTTTTCCGCAAATGGTTCTGTGCAGAACAAGGCACAGTAGGCGTAGGTGCTGGCGTTGCCATTACATCTCAGTCTTACAAGCTGCAAAAGATCTGTTATTCTTCCAGACTAAAGCTGTCAATCAGGAGGGACTGTGAGAAGTGATGCAGTGGTTAGTGATGTGGACTAAAGTTCACAAGAGACCAACTGATTTGCTCTTGTGACCTAACACAAATTTGAAATTCCTGTCTCCAGAGGTAAAAGGTTAATGGAATAACCTATTTTTTCATCTAGCTCCCTACTACAGAACACCCTTTTAATTATTGCTATTATTTATTGATTTATAAAGTAACATGTAACATAAGGTACTCAGCAAGGAAATTATGAAGCATATAAAACATAGTTAAAATGATCAAAGAGATGTCTGATCTGAAGAGATCTATGATGACAAATATGGAAAAGCACTTCTCCATCTTGGAGACAAACATCAACTTCACTGTGTCTGGTTATGCAGACACAGAAAACACACACACACACACACAAAAAAAATCCATCTGTAAGTTAAAAAAGAAGAGGGATTTTAAAATCCCACACTTGGTTTAAAAATGTGAAGGCTTTCATGTTGAGTCCAAATACTAAGGAATAAACATTTTAATTCTTACCATAAGTCAGATAACTGATCAGTGACCCAGACTTCTTTTAGTGTCCAAAGAAATCACTTTCATTTTTTTAACACAATAGCTGAAGGAGGATTTCAAGCCATATTGCCTTGAAGTAAAAACAGAGAACCAAAACCGAATTTTCCCTGCATCTGACTGGAGTCAGATGTGACGTTCCAATGCAATGACCTATACCAGGGCTCCTAAAGGGTGGAAGGGTGTCATGAGAAGCTGCAAGAACTGTCAAATATTGAGGTGTTGTTCTCAATGCATTGCCAGTAGGAAATGGGAATAGGAGCTGCAAAAGAAAAGAGTACACAGTGATGGAGACCTGCTGTTGTGTTCCACTGCATTCATTCGGCTGCCAGGAGCATGTTAGGTGCCCCCAAGTCCGGCGTGCAAACACTACATGCTACCAGCTTCCACACGCAGTGCTAAGGCTGCATTTGATGCTTTCCTAATGCAGCCTCGAGCCAGTAACTTCAAAGGAGCACATCAAAGCTGTTATTCACAGCGGAGACGAGAGTATGAAGCCGGGTGGCATTTTTTTTCTCCCCAGCGAATATGAAACTTTAGGGGGCTTCCCAAAGGACATGAGAGTGATTAAAAAAAAGGAAAACTCTCCTTCGTATCCTAGGGAAAGGAGGGTAGAGGCCCCATAGAGATGGAGGAAGAAATGAAAATTTCTCTCTATTAATACATCTCCTAGATAGCCTGCTATGCTGCGAAGGGAGGAGAGAGGGTGGGAGGAAAAAGAACTAAGTTTCATCTTTGTTTCATTGGTCTTTTTTTTTTTTTTTTTTTAATCCAAGTCACAAAAGCTTAAAATGATGAAATGAGCATGTGCAGGCTGACTGAGATAGGAGACAGGCAATTACTGAAACTCTGGGCCACAATATCAGCTGCCTGCTGACTTCTGCGATTGAATTAAAACTATCATAAGAATAATGCAAGGACTTGCCCTTGTCCTGCTTGTCTATGTGTTTATTTAATTTTCTGTCCAACTGACTCTCAAATAAATTGGAAACAGCTGCCATTTTTTTGATTCAGTAGCTCCATTACCCCCCAATGACATCATTCTGGGCACGCTCACCAACAATAGGTCATTATGCAGCAATTACTTTATTGATTTATGGAAGTTTTTAAGCTCCACCAGGAATATGCACATTCAAGGAAAAAAAGGACTTTTACTTCTGTGCTCTTGTAAGTAGTGAGTTGCTGCACGAGGCAGGGATAGTATTACAGACACAAAATTGGAATTTAGATTACAAAGGGAAAAGGAGGAAATCTTTTTACTATTGGTTACATCGCCAAAGAAAAAAGAAGATAAGATTTCAGAGAAGGATTCTGCTGTGAACTGATGTCTAGAAACTGTGATTTAATGTGGTAATTAAACATATGACGCAAGTAAAACTGCTACGTAATAAACTGGCAATAAAAGCATGCAACATTTGCTATAATCCACCCTAATGAAAGCTCTGATGCATGGGCTCTTTGAGGTACTGCAAAACACATTTATGAATTATTATCACATGGAAACATTTTCTTTCTTCTGTTCCTATCAATATATTAGATCAGCCATCATTTATACATTATACACAATTCTAAGGGAGGAATACAAAAATCATATAGTGCAGATCTGATTCATTATGGTCTTTCAGCCTTTAATCATCTGCTTGGTTTGAAAGTGTGGAATTTTGAAGAAGACTGACACTGTAAATTAAGACAATTTGTCATTTTCTGTATTAAAAAAACTCTGTTGGAGTTCTCAGGAAAAAGTATAATTGTGGTGAATAAAATAGTGGTGTGTAATGCAAGAATTTTATAATCTTTTGAAACAAAATGGACATTAAGCTGTATGGAAGACAGATATAGATATCCCTTTTATGAAAGGTTTAGAAATGGGTAAATACAGGCAAAAACTGTGTCTGAACATGTATTATGAATATCTGAATGAGGCTCATACTTGTACCTCTTAAAATTTACTTCTGAAACTTCTGTCATTTGCTTTTCTTTGCACTAATGTTTAGCATCTAAAAATGGCTCACTGCAGTAATCAGTAGTGTAACTAGGATTTTCAAAAATCTAGAGGAACCGGGTGCCTGAGCATCACAGTATTTGGAAAGAGCTGAGTGCCTGACTTGGATATTGAAACTTTGCTCTTTTTTTTCTTCCTGTTCCTGACTTTGATGGTTAAAATGTTTCAGTCATCCACTGAGGATTAAGAAGCTGAATCACGTGAGTCCTGCACAACAGAGGCTCTGATCTTCAAGGGCAAATAGGGGATAGCAGCAGGTTCCTAATTCAAAGGATGGTATATACAAACGAGCAACATTTCTGCAATGATTCCAGTTCTTTTTGAAGACCTGGACATACTGGATAACTGAAATGTACAACTTATGAACATCATATAGTCAGATATTCCTTCACATTAACTTTTCTATACCAGTTGCACATAACAGACAGTCACAGAAACTAGCCTCAGCTTGTGAATGATTCATAAAGAGAAAAAAATGGTTGGATAATTTAATTATAATGAAAAAATTATGATTTTTAGAAAACACCTCAGGGAAATGTCTTCAGGTCTGAAATCATCACCATATGGGTATATTACTGTGCCTAGCAGAGTCTCGTATTATGACTTGCAGACTTAGCTGTAGATTGCCATCACAAGTGCTTTCAGAAAATCTCAGAATAATATTTGTGAATTTTTCTTCGTTTTATGGATGCATTTACAATCAGGTCATTTCATTTGTGGTGATATGTCCAATGTCCCTTTCCACATCAAATATATGCTAATATTTGAAAAGTTGGGTGTTTTTCAGCAAGATGATCCTGGATGAAAGCAATATCCTAATTTTTAGGAGGTCGTGTTTTGAAATGCAAAAAAAACCTAAACAGCTCATTAGATCTGCTGGTATCACATTAGAAGGAACTACATAAAATGCAGTAAGATATTATGATTAAAATAATAACATATTTGTATTTGATCATATTTTTGCATTTCACACATTAAAATAAATATGACTGAATGATCAGGACGTTCCAATGGCATAAGCTTATATCCTTTTTTTCTACTTATGATATGCCACCAATTGCATTTTGATTGAAAAACACAACATGACGTGAGATGCCTTCTCCATAGTCTAATGATTCTTTTAAGTTTCCCTAATACAGCTGTTGTATCTTACTTGCATTGTCATGAAGAATATGTAATAAAGTCAGATACAGTATAAAATACCTTTTTAGTAATATGCTTGTAAAGTACTTGATATACAAGCCCGGGCTCTATGATGTCCACACAGTAGCCATACAGTTATATGACCTTGTTGTGCGCTTATGCCATTTTCACCACATTCAATACACATGTGAGATCTCTGTGTGGCTCAAGTGTTGTGTTAGTAAAGCCATACCAGCAAATTGCATTACTCTGACCTTCTTGGTTTTGTTAACTTTGCCAAACTCATCCTGTTTATAAGAGCAACTTATGAGGAAAGACCTATCAAAATAAACCAGTCAGTTATTACAATAATTAGCATTTAATTCATTTAAGTAGCACTTTCAATAACAGAGCAAAGCAGAGAAGTTAAAAAGCCAAAGCAGCTGCAGAGAGAGAGCCTTTCATGCAGACAGCAAAGGACCCAAATGTCATTTCTTCTCTCATTTCTCCCTTCCATACATCCCACTGCATGGGCAGTGTGGGAGGTTTTCCTGTATGTGGACACTGTGGTTAGACCACAGGTATTGAAATTCAAATTTCTCATTCTGGTCTAAAGTTGATCAGGAATACAGAAAAAAGGTACAGCAGGCATTTGCTCTTGTGGAGGGAAATGAAACAAGAACGAGGAAGGGTACAGACTGAACATCTCCGACAGTCCTGTCTCACGGTTCTGCCCCGAGCGCAGCCCTGGCTGACTGCGTTAGGTGAGACCCAGCAGCTCCACGGGCTCCGCGCGTGCAGGGTCACAGCACCGTGCCGAACCGCAGCGGAGCTGACAACGGATCGATGCAGCTGGAAGGGAAACGGGCCAAATCCGCTGGGGACCCGTGGAAACAGAGTGTGGGGGTAGGGCAATGCTGGGTGCTAAAATTCCCCTTTGGCTACTGGAAATCCTTCAAAGCCAGCAAACTGGCATACTACCAAAACCAATTGCTAGTGCCAGAACACATTTCTATGGTAAATCAAGTGACAGATTTTGCAGTCATACCGTAAATAATGCACCTTCTCCTCAAGTGGGGTGAAATGTAGTTCCACAGAAATTAATAGCGCTACCTCGATTTATAGTGGCTGAGAATCTGGTTCAGCGTGTTAATATCTCCATTGACATCTTCTGGCTTTAAGTTATGACTCCTCAGTTTAAAAATTTCACATGGAGTTCTTAGCAATAAAAAGGAAATTCCTCTCTCTTCCACCATCATGCTGGTATTGAGAAGCCTGTGGACGTTACAAAACTACACATTTGGTGCCTTTACGATAAACAGGTTTCCTCATGAAACAGACATTCTTTTTGATAGTAGAGTGACCAAGATGAAACTCTACATTTCAGCCAACTGATGTAATTATACTTTAGTCAGTGGTACAATGTTAAGCCTCCATCATATCCCTGTGGCATTTTTCTATCTTGAAATCTTAGGTAAACAGTCCTCTACATCTTTATTTATCCCCAAAAGGCACAGTAGGTAAGAGAGACAACAGTTAAATGAGCTGCATGCTGCTACAAAAGACCAGTGCCAGAGATAGGATCAAGTCACAAATTTATGGATCTGCTAACAAAATTTCTCTGTGTAATTATATTTGCCGTTTACAGATATTAAAGATATGTAGATATTGAAAAATGACAGAAAAAAACACCTGCCTTCTGTAATAGTATCTGTGTCTGCCCCATTGTTTGTATAGACTTTCCAGAAAAATATGTGAAGATACAAAGGCGAACAGCCAGTTATCTAGATAGTTATAGAGACAGCCAAGGGATGCATTAGCAAAAATAATCACTGGTTATCCTCAACACATGAAGAACTAAATTCTGCTCTTTGGCCTAGGCAACCTGGCTTTCACTCCTATGTTTTTCTCTCTCCTTTTGTACAATTTCCATTTGCTCTGGATACTTTCATCACCTTTATGAATGGGGTTTTACCTTCACAGTAGCCTGTGAGACAAGCCTACTTTCAGAATTAGGAAAGTAAGGCACGGCGTACTTTCAAGTATGAATCATGGAAGCCAAGTTGCAAGAGAGACCCAGTTTTCCCATGTGCCAAAGCAGCACTCTGTGCACAAAATCATCTTTTGCAGCACAAGAGCACCACAGGATATCACGTATGAGGAGTGAACCACGCAGTGCCCAGCTGAGCCCCCACGGGTGCACCAGCAGCATCTCGCCTTTGCGCTCCCCGCTGCCTTTTGGATACGCGAGGCCACGTACAGGAAGACGGTATCTATCACAGAGGCATTTCACTGGCTGTAAAAGTGAGCCTGAGATCCACACTGTGGACAGGGAATGCAGTCTGTCTCGCTCTGAACTGGAACACCGTTTGGAAAGATGATGGTACCCTGTCCCGCGAGGACAGCGTTGGCTAGAGCAGCCGCCTCTCCTGGGCCCGGAGTTGGACACAATCCAAGCAGAGCTGTGCTTTTTCTTGTGAACTGCTGGGACTGCCACTGGTTCCGCAGCCATCCTTGTGGCTAATATAGCTCAGTTGTCACAATAAAAACTGATATATGCAAATTGGCAAAGAGTGTTTGCTTTTTACCTTAAACATAGTTTTTCAGCTGAACTTCTCATTCTATGGAGATGCATTTCTGAAAACCAGATCTGAGCATAAAATTCCATTATTTAAGTGGCATATACTAGGTAGGTATGGTCTAAGAAACCTGGCAGTAACTTACTCTGTTTGTGGTTTCTACTTTGTTAGACTCTGTGGAGCCATGAATCTATCTTGTCCTTAAAAAACTGAAAGAGAGGGCCTTTAAAATGAATATAATGCTAAATTTATGTGCCACAGGAGCAGCATATCAAGGCCTCTGTGCTGATTAGACCCAGATGTTGGTAACAATGTTAGTGTTATGGACCAACTGCAGGTGTGGGAATAAATCCCTTTCCCTGGGACCCTCAGCAATCAGAACAGTGGTTTCTTCTGGCTCTCAGCTCACAGTTTTCAATTAGCACTACAATGGTATTGTTGTTCTCCAGCATTAGATCATATGTCATGTAAATGAAGTTGAATATACACTTTAACTCGACAAGGTGATTAAGGCCAAGGATACATATGTTCACTATTATAACACGATCAAGGTTAAAAAATAATAATAAAAAAATAGCCCTGACATGCCATAAAGTTTTTATTATTTTGGCTTATCAGTAGATTTTCACATTTTACTTTCATAAAACAGAACATAGAGTAAAGCAGGGCTAGACCAGAATTTGAATAAAAGGCAGACAAAAATATTGTATATGTAAAATTATATATACATGTGTGTGTGAGTATAATGCTTCATTTCAGACTTTTATGTTTTTATGTGACAGTCTGACATCTGACAACTTGGATCACTCTTTATTTCCTTTCCACTCTCCTTACCTTTTCGTCTTTCATGGCAATGAACAGTGCATGCACAACTATTTCCAGAGGAGAAGAAACCAAGATATTCCTGAAAAGCCATCCACCTCAGAGCAATGAATCCAGCTCATCAGTGCCAGAGGTTGTTTTCTCTATCTCCTTTGGGTTTCATGATATTTAGAATACCACCATGGCTCACTAAAACATATTAAGGGCTCTATTAAGTAGAGGGGCCATACTCCTCTTCCACACATGCATAATTCCCATTAATGTCAATGGCCATTACCTCTGCAATGAAGAGTGCAGCCACTAATATTTTTCTTATATGTTCACTTTCATCAGGTTCTCTGTGCCAGAGCTGTGGGGCTGCATATTATTCAGTGGTAGCAAAACAAAAATAAAAGGGAAAGCCATGGAAAAGTAAAGTAAAAGAATGACACAAACCACCATAGACACAGGTTCTGATTTATCGTTTGCTGGGGAGCAAGATGATTTTTCTTTTCAGGCAGTACAAGGGAACTGCAGACACAAACCCATTAAGAGGTTACTATACAGGAACTATAAGAGATCCCCAGGGTTATCAAGTCTTACCAAACGTTATCAAGCACCAATCTCTTGCCACTGTAGGCCATCACAAAATAGATATGGGACCTATTCTGAACTCAGAACAAACCGCAGAATGATGGGACCCCACTGCCCCTGCAGACCTGATGTACCCCAACACTGACAACTACATTTGCTCTCTTAGAGAGTAGAGCTCAAGAGCTCATCACTTTATTACCGATGATCACAAGAAGGACTATCAGCTTTGTTGCTTGCTTACACTCTGGCAGTCAGCAGTGTAGGTGCCTTTCAGTGCTCCTGGCCAATTGAACATGAAATCACAAAGCAAATATCCCAGAAGAAGGTGTGTCTTGTTGTGAGAGCAGAAAACTTCAAGTCTTGGATGCTATATTCTGCTCCAATCCCTTGTTATTCTGCACATGTCATAACCTCCTCTGTGTCTCGCCTTCCAGTAAAATGGATACAATAGCTGATGAACAGGAATTATCTTGATGTACTTTCACCACTTACGTACTTTCAACCCAGAAGACAGAGAAAACTGCATATCACAGGCTATATAGTCAATGAAAAAAAGTGATTCTGTGAACTTCTATCACTAACAAATATTTTCTATACACTGTTTGCAGTAATTCTAAAACATCTGTTGTGTCCACCTGCCTTAGGTATGTCCCTTACTCTTGCCTAAAATTTTTTCCTGCAAGGTCCTTGGAACAGACGCTGCTGTTATGCATCCAGAGGTTGTGACATGATAAAGAATGAAGTACTAAGTGTCTAGGTTTTATTGTTATATAGCTACATATTACTGCTACTATTAATAGATTAATGTTTTGGCATCCCAACTTTTGTTTCAACAGCACTGAGAAACTTGTATTCTACCTATGAAGAGTAATAATTCAAGATGACCAGAGAAAAGTAAGTCTAGTTCATGTTGGATTTGAGAACTTAACATTTATTTTCTCTACAGATTTGAAACAAAATCTGAGGAAACTCATACATTTCTCTGTGAGGAGGACTTGCAGATCCTAGGAAGTCTAGGTGAGATTCCAGATTCAGAGGCAGACTAATGAGGAACAGAGCACAGAAGTGGCAAAATTAAAAGAACAAAAATCCTAGAAAGACATCCAAGCCAGAATTTTATCTAGGCTTTATTAGAATTTACAGGTCACCCCTGGGAAGACTTTAAATTTCCATGAGTTTAGGTGAGTTTCAATGAAAAAAAAATGTTGTCTGACCTGTTCCAACTCTTTCTGGCTATAAAGATAGTAAATACTACCCTATAGCAATGAAGCAACCTAGAAACCTGCCTCATAGAGTTTTATCAACTCTGTATTAACTCAGGATACTGGAAAGTCACAGAATAGGTAATGTAGGAAAAAAGAATAACTCTAGCATTAATGATGAATTAATGGGGATAGCCCTGTGACCGCTGTCATGCTCACTCACAGTTGACAGGTCTCAAACACACACTCACACAAACAATGTTCTGTTTGCAGCTCGTATGCAGGAGATGCTGTATGAAAAATCATGCACTCCTGTGGGAAATACAACCTTTGTCACAATGTCAGCATATGTTAACTTTGTCTGAAATGTGACATAGGTTAGTAACGATATGTAAGATTTAACTTATGAAAGGGCTTCAGAAATTTGTAGATTTTGATGCAGGAAACCATAAACTTATTTTAAGGACAAGGTTTTCCTTCCTGGCTTTATCTTCTGAATGTTCCCTCAAATGGTGTGCTCTGTATGGCTAACAATTCTCCTGAACAACAATTAATCCATGCTGACAAATTTGTCAGATGTATTGGAATTATTAGCCAAAGTTTCAACAGGTTATTCCCAAGTTACTTGAACAGGAGCCTTTGTATACAGTTTCAACAGTAAATCGTAATAATAAAAGTGCTCATACTTGTATATAAAAATAGTATTAATAGTATCTAATTCCTATATGGTACCTTTAAAGTTATTTTAAAGTTTCAGGAAAATAAACTGGGGGGGGGGGGGGGGGGGGCAGGGAGACAGGCGGTAAGGGAAGAAACTATCATAAAGATACAAATACGTTCATTTAATATGAGCAACATAAAGAAGATCTCATAAATGGGCTGTCTAGGAAACAAACATATCAGTCAAGGAGTAATCAAGCTTATGAAAATCTATGCAGTATTGAAGAATACAAAACACTAAACAATATTTTGAACTTAGACACCTCTTCTATACGGTGATTATAAATGTTCTACAACACTTGCAAGAAGCATCTGTCCTGTTTCAGAAACTGATAGAACAATGTAATGTACAAGATAAAATTTTCCTCTCATCCACACTCTGAAAATTCCTCCAGCTCAGTGACCCCAAATCCTGCATGCAAGTGAACAGTAGGAGGGTGCATGTGTAGAGGAGAAAAGAGGGAAAAACATCTGGTCTCAATCCAAGGTAGAGAAGTCAGCTCTCTGCTGTAAATGCAGATGATCTTGTTCCAGGAGCTGTATCTCAGATAAAAGGACAGGCTCACCTCTCATATAGATGGATATACTCTTTGAACTGGGGAATGACAAATTAATTTCTACAGAAACTTTGTCTCTGGCAAAGATGTCTGAAGCAGGAGGACTCCTCCAGGGCTTCATTCTGCCAGCCTTAAAATCAGACTCAGGGTCAGAGAAGGCAGTACAGGAGGTATATGTATCAAGATCAAATCTATCTCCAGTAGAATGGCCACAGTGAAAGACAGAGAGAAACCAAACTAGAACTCTTACAAATTTCTAGTCTTTGTCTTCAACCATTCCACCTTCCTTTCATTCGTTATTCCGCTCACTATCCTGGACACCAGCCCACCTGTTAAACATAAAATTAGTGACTGCAAAGGCAAAGTTTAAGGTGTAGTCAAGTAAAGTAGCAGCATGAAACTAGTAAAGGCCAAGCTAACAGGAGTTTATTGTAGCAGGCATTGATTCATAGTTGTTAACCACTGTGAATAAAACATAGACAACAAGTGTGCCACTTAAAACTGACTAGGTGTGCCATTTACCCATTGATTGGAGGGAATGAAATCAATGGTGTGGGCTCTGCTCCACAGCAATCATGCCACGGACAGAGAAGTATATTTCAACAAAGCACTAATTAAATGGATTCTTCTGTTGTTATAGCCCCATCATGATTTGAGCAGTTTTGGTTCTGAGTAAAAGCAATCAGCCTGTGTAATCACAACCCATTAAAAAAATGGCAATCTATAATTTAGATCATTTCAGTGCAGGTGTCAAAGCACAAAAGTTAATATGAACTTAGGATATGTAATAAACTCAGGCCATGATAGTCCTGCATAGTTATCTTTCCAAGCTCAGTCTCCTACTAACAAGAAAAGCACTGAGGAGCAGGGCAACCCTTGCATCTAAGGGAGGACAAAAGGCTGGAGAAATTGAGAAGGGACTATTATCCTACTGTTTGCTTTCTGTTGACAGGAGGTTAGTGAGTTCAAAGGGAAGTCTGCAGAGACAAAAGGTCATTTCTCTTGTTATAAGAAACTCCCAGCTCCTTCCCACTCCTCTGCCAATGGTTTATAATGAAAAATGTAAGAGTGGTTTAGGCACTTAAAGACTTCTTCTAAGTGTAAGCAAAATACCTTTCAAATTAAATACAAGTACTCAGATGCAAGCCACCAGCACAGCAAGCACTGTAAACAATACTTACATAGAGTGGGTTTAATGAGTCATATATCAAAGAACTAGAAATACCCACCTCAAACAGACCCCTCATAGTAATCACTAAGCTCAGTGGCTGAGCTGTTTACACTAAAGGCCATTCGTTATGCATGCCCTAGCAGGGAACAATAGCAATATTATGCTGAAAAGTTGAGTAAATCTATCCCACCTTTCACCAATACCTTCATGAACCAATGAATCCATGGGGATGGATGGCATTATTCCACAAAGTATTGTGAAAACAGGAGCCATTGTTAGATCCACAATACATTACTGATAACCAAGTAGAGGCAGAGCGTAAAGGAACATATCATTATTGCAGGTGAAGAAAGGAGAAGTGCTCTGCAAACACATGTAGAGGAAAGAATATGCTTTTTGTGCTTCTCACTCATGGTTAAAGTATAACTGATTTTCATATTTAAGCAACGGCTTCCTAAATATAGCCTTGACAAACATCTGCCTTTCCTTCACTTTCCTGTCTGTTTTTGGAACGAATTCTGACCAATGTTAAGATGAGGAATTTAAAATTAAATGTAGGATGCTTGAAAAATTGGATCTTTTCTGAAGCTCTATTTTACTTGTACTGGAAGATCTAGCCTGAAGGCCAACAGTGGCTGGGGTTGGAAGGGGAGAGAAAGGAGGTGAAGGAGAGAAGGGTGGTGATGAAGGCACAGGATGAGACTAAAGTCCCTGTACAGACGTCTTGTTAGTGCAAGAGCATCCCTCACTGGCCAAGAGGAGGCAATGACCTAGAATAGGTTTTGCCTTTCTTCTGGATTAAATACTAGTCCTGAAGCCACCAGTAGCAGAAACATCTTGAGGTATAAGAAAATGTGTTATAAAAGCACGGATGATGTCTGAGCAGTTACAGACAATGAAGGATTTCTCTGCCTCGGATTCATGCCTCACATAGTGCATGTGTTTATGCCTGTATTAAACACAGAGAAACACATGAATAGAATATTTCCATACAGATAACACATGTATTTCTAGAGAGAGTGAGTGACCATACAGTTACTGCTATTTAATCCAAATGATAGAAATTTCTTTATAAATGTGACATTTAACTTAAATCAATTAATCAGGTAAGTATATATAGCACGGTCTAGATTTTGGCAGTTCCCATGGGATGAACATTACAGCAGTGATAGAAGCTGTAACAACAGTTCTTATGCTTTAATGTAACTGCTCTGGAAACGAGGTGTATACACATCCTACACTGTCTATTTCTAGTATAGAGGAGGCAGAGAATTAGGAAATGTAGATAAAAAGGGTGCCACTGTCCAGTCATGCTAGGCATCTTACAGCCACATGAAAAAGCAAAGTCCCTGGCTAACGGAGTTTATAACCTCATTTAGGACTAGCTGTAATTTACAGTAGACCTCTCAACTGTAGTATGCCCCTCTGTCATTTATATCTATTGGACATATGTGCTGAAAGTGAACATAAAGTAACCACATCTTACTCAAATGTCCTACACCCCTTAAGTGAAAATTAACTAGGCCCTGTGTTTATTACAGTGGAGCTTGCTAGACCTCCTTGGGTTCAGGGTCAGTTGGTGTTTCTTTATGAACCCCTTTATGAAAGTTTTCAATGCTTTATAGCTCAGCCATTAAATTTTGCTCCAGGCTGAAGCTTCTCACAAAAGGTTTAATTCTAGGAACATTTTTTTTTTTTTTTGTAATATATTTTCAAAGAGATCTCTCTGGTCATTTTTAAAGCATAAAAAGGGTACAAAAAAAAAAAAAAAGTTAATTGGTTTTAGGCCGTCTTTAGGGCTTGCTGTAATTCAGAAACAACTCAGAGCTGGCCATTTTTGGTGTTTGAAGCCTGTCTACTCAGTTGGTACTGGGATTTTTTTATTACATTTCTAATATGCATGTCTATAAGTAAGTGGTCCTACACCTTTTTGTGGTCATTACAGTTTGGTTTTCACCCCCATGAACTGAAATCCTGCTTTTCTGACTCATGCAAAGTAATCCATATCAAGTATGACAAGCAGTTTTAGGCCTCCGTTGTTAGTGATTAAATTCTATAGAATTACATCTTTGCTTCATTTAATTGTGCAGTTTTAGGATATTCTTTACATTTCAAATTTTCATAGAATTTCAGTAGTGTTGAATGTTGCACCGTACTTCCATGTTTGTGCTGAAATTCATTCCTACCATGACCACACTGGTGCTTCTATTCCTGTTCTAGGAAGATGAGCTTGTCAGCAGTGCTACCTAAAACTGATCCTGCTCCAATCGCCATGCTATGAATGATTTCTGCATGTTTTTGTCTCCTGGAGTCAGGGAAGGTTACTGCTTGAATGTTTAATAACAGCCCCATCTTATGTGACTAGCACAACAAACCAAGATGCGCAGTTTGTCCCTGTGAGTATTGGTGAGTTTCACAGGAAGGCAACCGGCACTAACGTTCAATCCCTGCATGCTTTGTGAGCCTCCCCACACAATTTCTTCCAAAGAGCTATAAATGAAATCAAGACACATTCGAAAAAGCATCTATGTGAATACCCACATTGAAAAACTTGAGTTCAAAAAGTGCTGAGGGATGTATCAAAAATCTCCATGTGGCTGACTTTTGGCTATGGATCTAGAGAGCTGTGAAACCCCAACACCACATTCTGCTGCCCCAGTCCTGGCGCAGCTTGTACGTCGCTCCCTCACCAGCTCCATCAGGGGCCTAATTTAGTTCTAGTGCAGAAATCTGTTTCTTTAAAAATGCTTTAGTTTCCTTTTCTCTCATCTGGGAGCCAACCAAGGCCCGTTTTTGACAGGGTTTCCCCACGCAGGGCCCATCTCCTCTCATTACAAGCTGGTGCCCCACTCAAACCCTTATGTCTCCCCATCATTCCCCACTCTTCTCACCTCCACAGCTCCCTCCACCAGCTCCACTTTCTTTTCTCTCTGTCTCATACCTCTCATCCCAAAATCTGCCCACCCCAGCCCCACACTCACCTGAAAGAATCAGTGAACCACTATTTTAAATGCTGATACAGGCAATAACAAGTTGGGGGTGACTGGTAAGTGGTAACCGCAGCATGCAGGTGGTGCGTGCTTGTAGTTATCATGAGCTGACTGCATTTATCATGCAGGGACTGGTATGTGGCATGCAGAGAGCGTGCCCTATGCATCCTGCCAGAGCCGCAACAGGGCAGCCTGATGGGAGGAGATGCCCTGAAAGCATGAGTCCAAAGCTCTTGTACATGTTCTGTCTACCTAAGGCTGACCCTGAGCTCACCCAAGCTAGGAGGGTTACACTTAAGGTAGTTAGCATTGCTATGCACATCACGTGGTTAACACAACATGACTGATATCAAATTAAAGGAGAACCAACAAAGAAAAGTTCCCTATAATTTATGATAAAAGGAGAAACAGATGTTTATAGAAAGACAAGGGAAGCGAGGAAAAAATAAAGAAATAAACTTTCACATGCTCTATTTTTGGTAAACCTCAGGGGCAAAACTCAGGTTTGAGCAGGAAAAAATATCTGTTGCATGTTAAATTAAGATTTATTAGCATTGTTAGGACAGCCAACATAAATGCAAACCTATACTTTACCTGTAAACTTAAACTTTTATTTGATAGTTTCATCCTAGAGCTGAATGTCTCTCTACAACCACCCCTTCAGGCCATGTCTCTATCTAGTAGATTCTTTCTGCATAACAGCTCTAATATATAGCTCTTTCCATCCACTAATCATGGCACATCTTGATTATTGCAACATTCCTTCCTCTGGCCTTGACAAAAGCAATCATCCTCATGTCCATTAAGAATATGCCAGGCAAAAATTATTTTCTAGCCTGTTTCTTTTAACCATTTCACTCTCTTCTTTTCACTTTCTGTGTTGGCATCCTTATTACATCAAATACAGAACTGCTTCCTGTTATTTTAAAGGAACCTCGTAGCTGATCTCACTCACACTTCCTATCAGCTTTTCTTCATTAATGAGTTGTTTACTCTTGTCTAGTCTATTAAAATTTCAAACAAATGCTTTCATGGTTTTTCCCATAGGTTGTTCTTGCAGTCTTCAAAACAAAAGGTATTCATGGTCATAAATAAATATCATTTCAGTGTTCTTCAAACTTCTGCTTAAAACATTCCTTCTCCATGAAATCTGGAAAAACTTGTCAATGGTTAAACTCACAGTGTGTTGAGACCACCATCTACTACGCTGACCTATATTATCCCTTGGTTTCCCTGAAATACCCTCAGTTATGTCTGCAGTTATATGTTGTCTCTTGTCTTGGGCTTAGATGCATAATCAAATTGCCACAGCTTAATGTGTACCACGTGTTAGCTGAGCCAAAGTAGTAATTTGCATAGTTTTAAGCCACAGCACATGCAAGTTAAAATGCACTAACATAAACCTCAGTGAAATGGGTTTAAGAACATAAGTTTACATTACAACAGCTAAGAGCATGCATGCAGCAAGTCATCGTGGCAACTTGTTAGACCTTTGCAACTTAATCACGTGTCCGGAGTTTTACATCATTGCTTTTGGAGCAAAACACATTTTTTTTCCTACATCCATGTAACATTTAAAGGTTTTGTCCAGAACAGAGCTTCTAGGACTTATTACCATGGAGGAAGTACAAGAAATGGCACTACATAAAGACGATGTTGTTATGTGAACAGCCAGGTGCACTGTTCCTGAAGTGGACTGATCTGTCTCTGTTCTTACGACAGCTCCCTGCTGTAGTGTGCTCCTCAAGAGCTGGTAACACATTATCACATTGTTCAGAGGTTGAATGTTTCTGTCTCTACTCAAAGTCATTCTGACCACGTATTTGACTTCCACATTTACATCTTGTTCTCTCCTCTTCTGCACTTTTTTCCTCTCCCTCTTTTTCTTCAGTACCTCAACCATGTCCTCATCCTCGACATACTTTCTTCTCTGCGTCCTCCTCCCACCTTTTTTTTTTTTTCCTTCTTGTGTGTAGCAGCAGCTCTGGGAAAGAGAAACTAAAAAGTATTTTTCACCCTCTAAAGCTCTTACAAGTTGGTACTGTCAATGTGACAAGATAATACTTTCCTGGAATAAATAAAACTTCTAAAAACTTTTTTTGTATTGGAGTTCCCATTGTTTGGGACTGAGTTGCAATCCCAAAGCCACTCAAGATTGTGTGGCCAAGATCACGTCGATAAATAAAAGTACATTCTTTCACTTGTGAGACTGGAGAGGATGTAGACAGAAGTTGAGGACATGTCTGAACAAGAGCTGCTAAATAATTTGAAAATACTAGTGGATGAGCTTTTTTGTCAATGAAAAAGAGATAATTGTTAGGTTTCCATTTTCCCATTCCACAAGTGCTACCTTCCAGCAGTGTTGCCTGGTGCATCTCTCTCTCTTCTCTGCCTGTTTAAGCCTCAAAACTGCCTGCAGCAGGAATCCTGGGCTGCAGTGGTATAAAGCAGTATATATTTATACATAATACAAGTGGCTAGGAAGAGATGAGAAAGTTAATGATTCATCCCTTGATGAGCTTGAGAAGATATGAACTGGCATACTGGTTTTTAAATAAAGAATTCACTCCATCAGCAATACAGGCTTGCACAAGCGGCTATCAAATACAATTCTCAGAATTGCTAAAGTGTCTTTGGAACACAAGTCCAACTGAAAAGTATTATTAAAATATGTACTCTCCTAAATTGTTTAGCCAGAAAATGCAACCGGAGGTTCTGAATGCCTAAGGAAAAACATAGTCACATATTCAATTTCAAAGACTCTCAGAGACAAAACAATTAATTCTCTCTGCAATCTAGTGAAGCAAGTGTTTAACTCTCTGAAAAACTAGGGGAGCAGGGAAAAGGAAGACAGGGAGAAAGAAAGAAGAGGAAAGGAATCAGACAGAAAAGGCTAAATGGTTTGCTCATGAACAAGATCATCAGCAGATTTAAAGAATGATCCGACTTCCAATAAGACTCATAAAATGAACTTAGAAGATCCAAGAAGCATCATTCTCAAACACAGGGAGCACGTGATCCTGTGTACCTATGTAATTGGTTAATAGTTCTTCGCACAGTACGCATAGTTTAGGCCAAGAATGAAAGACTATGGGTTTTGTTAGTGAGGATCTTTTTCCAGCGTTACTCTCTAAAAACAATAATGAAGCAAACTTACAAGAAGACAAGCTAAATCACTGATATTCCTACAAACAGAATAGCCAAATACTGATAATGCTGCCACTATGGGTTTCTATATTTAGAAAAAAAAAAAAAAAAAAAAAAAAAAACAAACACAAACCCCAAACCCTAAAACATGGCTGGGTGAAAACAGCTTTGCAGTCATGTGCTTGGCTCTTTTCTAGACCGTGCTCACAACTGTTGCTACAACTGAAAACAGAGCCAAGCCAAATTCAGGGCTGACTCATAGATTACCTTTGGGCAATATAATTTGTGCAACAAGAAAAAGAGAAGTTACAACTTGAAAAGCACCTGTCAGGAAGGCCACAAGGTATAGCAATCCCCTTTGCTATTTCCTTTTACCCACTTCAATATGCACTTTGGCTTTTTGGTTCGTTCTCTTAACTTTTCTTGTAATAGATTGCTGCCATTGGGCTAACCCGCTGTCTCCACAGCTGTTTGAGATGTGCTGGCTTATTGAAGATGTCATGGGGAAGGATATAACACAGGAGATCCACCTGCCTCTGTGATGGCAGGTGGAGGTCTAACAGGATAATCTAGAATATCTAAAATGTCAGTAAATAAATGGCTACGTTTAAGCAAGTGGATGAACACCTTAAAGTCAACAGCTAAGTATCTACTAATGTCAAATATGTAAATCGCATTCTCACTGAATATATCCAAAATGCCATAAACCAAATTCTAATCTAAGGCACAGACCATTCCTGCTCAACTGAGGCTATCTGGGCTATTATGGTGACAGCATTATATTTTGGAGCTGAATTTGAACCAATGTTAGCTTTATCAGGGTGCTTGTTGATGGTACCTAGGCCCACACTGAAAGCCTACACCTTGGCCAGTCTGTGTAGAACTTTCTGACTGAACCAGTGAACATGGATATGATCCTGTCATCCCATTGGTGATCTGTTCAAATAGTGAGAGAAGAAAGGGGGTCTCATAAGGGTAGAGGCTCACTACAGAAATCATTAGAGACTCTCATATTGCATAGTCTGACCTGCAATCAGCAGGACAGGGGTTGTTTCTACAGGTTCATGTGTAACATGGCACTGGTTTCTTTCTTTCTTTTGCAGTTCCTATATTACAATTCCTGTCCCAAGTAGCAACTGGACATAAAGTTAAATGGTTTGAACATTTTGAAGCCTGAGAAATAAATAAGCCTGAGCCCCACGTTCCTGAGTTTTAATAACTTTTGCATTGAGTTATTTATTGTGTAGCAACTACCGTCCATGTAGTAGGCTGAGAGATGTTCCTAGGTCTCAAGGATCACAGTCTTTAGAAACATTAAGATCTAGATCCTTCCAGCTTTATCAATATTTTCTCTGAGAAAGGGGAAAGGTAGCTTTGGCTTTTTCAGTAGTTGATTTATTTTCTGAGGTGAGGGAAAACATATTATTTTCCACACCAGTTCACCTAGGTCTGTTTGTAGTATAAGAGGCAACCCCTCTAATTACATGTTTTATATTTTTCTAAGATTCTAAGCCAATTTATTTCTGCAGAAAACTGTATCTTTAAATTGTGAAAATCACTCCATAAATTCTGAGTTAGAACAGTCAAGGTCTGATACCTTATCTGTGCTCTTACTGTGTACAAGGTCACATCATCAGCATGTAGATGTACAGAATATTTCATGAACTATACAGCGTCGACAGGTCATTAATAAAAACTGCAAAAGTAAAAGCCCTCTAATTAGCTCCTGAGGTAACTTCGCATGTAACATTTTCACCTCAGATTCAACACCATTAAACAAAATGACTGGTGTTTGCTCTCTAATGTAGCCAGAGAACCATTCTACTGTAGTTAAACTCAGCCAAATTGAGGGAAACTTAGATAGCAATATGTTGTGATTTATTGGATCAAAGGCCACAGTCAAATCAATATAGATAGTTCCAGCATAAAAAATTATAATGTATGTCTATAACAATATCAAGGTTACCTTGAAGAGAGCAATGTAGCACGCCAAAAACATGACTAAAATAGGGTCAATACATTATCTTTGAAAGGAATGCTCATTAATTTTTGAGCAATTGGGAGAAAACAGAGAAAACACAAATAGGTTATAATTAGGGCAGTACAACAGGGTTACTACAGCATCATTTCAAATGGTCGGTTATCTCAAATTAGAAAGTAGATATTATAATAAAGATCCAGCAACAGGTTTGAAAAGAGCTTAGAGAAAGTGTTTAAAGAAACACAGGGTAATGTTTCCAATGGTTAGCACACTGACTAGAAGGTGGGATAAGAAAAATGAGGCCCATTTTTTGTGGACTCAGTTTCTCTACTGCAGTGCAGATGACTGAAGGAAGGGACATTTTCATGAGCATTTTGTAAGGCCGGGTAAAGCTAAGTGTACAGGTGTTATCAGATACAACAGGAATGTTGGAGGCAAAATAGGAGATTAAACCATGTTAAAGAAAAAAAAAATACTTTTCATATGGGAAGAGAGGAATGCAAGACTAACTGAGTGACACTGGTTGGGTTGAAAAGGAATAAATTCCTCTTCCCGCATTAACTGCTTGTGATTAGGAACAATTTTCTAATCAGAAATGGACTGCTCTGAGGTCTCCAAGACTACACCTCTGCTAGGAAATAACAGGGAAAAGGTGTGTTCAAAACATCATCAGGCAACATGCTCTGCTGTTAGCAAGGTCCCTACCACAGCTTTGGTCCACTAGCATGTCCTATTCAATACCTAGGTACACCTCATGGGGTAACATGTGGAAGGATGATTTCCTATTGGGATCAAGGCCTGTTTTATTTAACCTTTTAGATCCATCCCTTGAGTCCAATCAAGCTAAGTGGACAGAGCAACATGTTCCCTGTGTGGAGCAGGGAGAACTCTTTACTGCAATTAATATGTTTGGTAAATGTCACCATTTATTATGTTTACAAATTGCCACTGACCAATTTTTCATTAATGTGCTTGTTATTTGATCCTGTCTGATGAACAGGCTGTAAAAAAAGATACTTCAGCCTATGTTCTGGGGGCTTTTTAGTAAATGTAGCACTTTTTACTGTTTGCTATTTGATATTTGTAGTGGTTGGTCACCCAAAATACATTTGCATTGCTTCTGCTTTCTGGATTACCTGAGAGAGAAAGATTAATGACAATTTGAGATGGCCAAACTAATCCAAGTGTGAAGAGATTAGCATGCATACCCATGAATTATGTTCTGTAACCATCTTGTAATCTTAAAATCATTAGTGTAAAAGGCATACAAGGCCTTTTATATCAGTATCTAAACTTGAATGACATGTTGACAATTTAAAACAACTGGAATTTATTTTAAAGCCAATTTAAAACCCGATAACCTATTTCATCTTGATATAGAGGAGACATTAAAACTGAAATTGATTAACTTGTGTCAGTTTATAAAAATGGTATATTTTGATACCTTTCCATCAGATAACTTGAACAATGTGAAGTTTTATGTTTTTGAAATCATATAATCCTTCTAAAATATAGCACAAAAGATGCTCAGGCCCAGTGTTTTCACATTCCCCTCAGAGGGACAAGCTGCCAATCTTTAAATGAGGCTCTCTCTAAAATCACACCCCAACTGTTTTTTCTGTCACCCCTCATATTCAAAACAAGTTATTTCCACAGAAGAGTGGTGGTCTTGAAGATGAAGCAAACAAATGGGCAGAGCTGAAGGTATGGGAACCTCAGGTCTCATCCAGGCTCTCATACTGATGCCCATTTGAGGCAAAAAAGATGAACAGAAAGGACAAATTTTCTTATGTCAGTGACTTCATGACAGTGAGGCAAATCTGAAAAACATCTGAAGAGTTTTTCAAAGGGCACAGAGTCATTGCTTGGTCCTAGACAAAGTACAATAATGGAGAATATGTTCCTGGGAATCATTCTGCAGTGGCCCATAGAGGGTTCACTACAAGACTTAATGGCTCTTTAGCCAACTGTCCTGTGATTTCTTTCTACTCAGGCTCAATAACCTTCTTAACAAGTTTCTTTGTACAACTATATATGAAGCTGTTGGGTTTTTTTCCAAGTGGTAATTGCCCCAAATATATTGGAGTAGAGCTATTATCACTACCAGTGCAGTTGTTACCATAGTTCCTAAGCAGAAGATTGTAATAATATCCCAAGAGACTGTTGGTCCTGAGAACTCAGGCTGTGTCTAGAAGTCAGTAGAACTTCTTCCTACTCTATCATGGACCTGGCCAGGTGGTGGTCTTTGTCTTACATTCCCCAGTTTGTAAATTGATAACAAAAATATAACCCATCTATGTAAGATGCTTTCAGATCTATTGCTGAGAACAGCTATATTTCACTCTTCATCCATCTAATTGGACAAAAAGAAAATAAAATTGATATTTATTTCTATTTGTTTAGCCTAAGTAGGAAACACAGAATAACAGTACTACAAGAGAAACTCCTTATGGTGTTAGTTGAAACAGTTGAACATTATCCAGATATCACCGAACAGTTACCTTCCCATATCTGAATGAGAGATATGTAGAAATAAATACAAATTATTAGATGAGGAAATACTAAGAACACAGGCAATAAAAAGCAAAATCATGTGTTAGTTCACAATAAATGATTTCTGCATTATTATAGTATCAACTTCTTAATCATTTTTACAATTTTCTATTATATTTGGTGTCACAAAACCTGTCCTGTTTGAGTTGTCAGTATTGTCAGTGGCAGTTGTAAGAACTTACTAACATCTATGAATAACAGTAGAAAGTTAGTGGATAACTTTGAATTGAGAGATGGTACGATTCAATAGTTACTACTTCACATGCTGAAGTCTGTTCTTACTGAACTTAATTTAGATAACAACTGATATAGAGATAGCGGCAAAAATTTTTGCACAAGCAGATGAGTAAGAGTTATACCCTGCAGGCAGCTCCCATTTGTGTGCCTACACAAGCTGAGGTCCATGCTTCCATGTCTCCATGACTATGGCTACCCTTCCAGACCCAGCATAGATATATCTGTCTACACAAGGAGAAACTCCAAGGTAGCACCAGTGAACATAATATATAACTCATGACATAGCCAGATGGTCAGCCATTGTTTCTGTCTCCAGATACTGTTAATCTGTACTAAATTTTACTAAGGGAGAAAGGCTCATAAGCTTCAGCCTATCAATCAGCTCTATTTTACCTATTTTTTTGTAGATGTGTTTTGATTTTAGTGGTTGACTAATTAATATACACCTGTATTTACTCCAAAATTCATAGCTGAATGTTATTTAATAGTCACTTCCAATACTTTCTATTCAAATGAACACACTCTTCTATAAAATTAAACTAAATGTCAACTCAAAAGTTGATTGCAAAGGATGATACAACAAATTGTAAATTGTTAGTGAAGAACTAGAGACATGCACGAGAACTGTAGTCTCTTCCACTGAACAGGTTTTTTTCCTTCTGGAGCTACTGAGACCCAAGGATCCTCAGTCTGACTGTTTTACTTATGAGGAGAGACATTGCAGGCTGTGTTTTCAGTTGCCCAGACCGGACATCTGATTGATTTCCAGGGCCCTCATTTCTGCTTTAGTTGCTAACAGAAGATTAAACTTTAATATGGATAAAATTCTGAGCAAAATTTGAAGACAATCAAAAAGCACCTGAGAGTGGTCTGCTCAACAGCTTGCATTACTCTTCCCAGCAGACGACACTTTTGACAGTGAACACAAGATCTTATATGTTGAGATGATTACAGAAAGTGTCTATGGATTTGAAAGAATTTGAGCAAGAAAAATATGTGTGGAGCAGATGCAGATACATTGAGACAATGAGATTTAGCCACAGAAGGCAGCAAACCAAATGGTAACATGTTAGGTAGAAAAGGAGCTAAACTGGTTTCATCTCAGATGGCATTTGTTCCTTTTTTCTAGTTTATAGCTGAAGGCAAAGTATCACAGTTATTGAACACTAGGAGCCAATTCTCATTGTCTGGAGGAGCTGAGCCCAAATAAAGAGCAAGGCATTTGATCCAACAGAAATAGGCAAATAAAAAACTGCACTGTAATATATAGAAGAAAATATTGTGTAGCTTTCTTCACCTAAATCTAAGCCTTCACAGAAATCTGATGATCTTATTTAGTCCATAGATTAAGATCTCAGCAGAAATGTAATAAAATTACAATAAAGGTTATGTATCAATAAGGTGTCAGTTGTGCATAGGGATGAAGTATTCTAGTCATAATTAAATTTCAAATCTAATTATAATTTGAGGAGTCCTTTTAATTACATTGCAATATTTTGCTTTTGTAGGAAGATGATTGCTATAGCATCTTTTATCTGTAATTTTCTTTTAATTAAAAAATGTAAATAAATCAAAACCACCTACTTAAAATATTTACATCTTAAATGAAAACAAACAAAAAATGCAGGAATTTCTCTATCTAGGTCTTATCTACTGAATCATACCTAGGTGTACTTTTTATTTTCTCCTAATGAAGTAGAGAATTTTACATCATTACTTATTTCTTTCACAGAACTAGAAATGGACAGATGACTTTGGCCAAAGGAGAAAAAAATAGATTCCTTTAAGCAAAGAAAGATATCAAACCTTCAAACTCTATTTTTTTTTTTTTTTTTTTTTTTTTTTTCCCAAAAGATGTTGGGACTATAGGGCATCCTTTGAAAAGCTGCTGGATGCTTCCCTACACTTCACGCCTCCAGCCAGTCCCACCAGACTCAACTGTTCTACAGGACAGCAATTTTGGGTGCCTCTGTTTATTAGTACTTACAAGCCTCCTTGTGGTTACATTTCTTTGTCCTTCCTGTGTTTCTTTGAAGCACTTAGTCATGGTCCTTTTATATCACTTGCCTGTGTGCTAACTTTGTGTGTTGGTTTAAGCAGTTCCTTTTTCCCCCTGCCATTAAGTTTCCTGATGTGATGGCTTAGTAAGAAAAATCTTTCGTCTTGGTCTTCATTTCTCTAAGCGAAACATGCAAGTGTCTTTTAGTATTTTAAGACAGAGTCTCAGATTGCTTGAGCACCTCATCCAGTTTGAGTTAGTCTTTCCTGAATAGAAGATGCCAGAATTTTACCAGAAGAGAGTAAAGTACTCCAGGCAGATTCCCCAGGGCTTCTGCAGTGGCATAAATCCTTTGCTGTTCCTATAGTAAAAACCTCTCTTACTACATATTAAGGCCAGTTTTGTCTTAAACTCCTTATATAGGTGGCTTGTCATCAACAGTCATTTCCAGGTGACAGATAGGACACCCTGTATGACCATGCATTTTCTAGTGTTCAGCTTTATTCCAACCCCACTATGTAAGAGCTCAAGGTCTAGTTCTGGCTGTAAGATATTTCTGCCATTCTTTTTGCTTCCATCAACAAGTCTCATTGCAACATTTTATACCAAAATTATTAATCAAATCAACCCAACACTTGTAGAGGAACTCAATTAATAATTTCTATCAAACTCCAACCCTCCTTTGTGTCTCTGCTGTAGTGAATTCCTTACTCAGTTGTTTTAATGTGCTGCAACAGATTACTTACTTGGTTGTGATAATCTACAGTTCTTTTGTTTATCTTCCTTCCTCCAGTCGAAAGAATGATTCAAAAGTTTTAATGATGCATTAACTACTTACTGCAGTACTACATATCAGTCCAGATAGATTGAATATACCACTATTCCTCTGCTTGGAAGACCAGCTATTTTATGAAAGAAAGCTATTAGTTCAGTCTGGCATAATCTATCTTTTGTAAACTCAAATTATATTCTATCTCATTTTCTACTGATCCTGCATCTTTACTGTATTCTATACACTTTGCTTTAAAGCCTGACTCAAAACTGATGCCAGACAACTAGGCTTATAATTGTCTAAATACTTTTTCCTACTCTGAAATATAGAGTCATATTGCAAATATGTATGTAAATAGATATGTGTATATATTTGCATGTATATACATATATAGTTATTGTCTTTTCATACAATACTGTCCTGACTTGGTATCTCTTTCTGCCACAACTCTTGAGAAATCAGATACTATTTCTTCAGGGTACTGGAGTGGAAGATATCTGGTATCCCAAGACTTGAACAAGTTAAACTCTTTGAGACTTCTTATCTTTCATGTCATAATCTCCACTTTAATTTCCATACTTGTGCTCCTATTAGTTCACCTAGCTTTGCTTTCTATATTAAATATTATTATGTTAATGTCAAAAGACAAATTTTTTATCATACTTTTGGGGCCTTACACTATTAGTCATCTCTATCCCATCCTACTGTAGAGTAACTGTTTTGTCTTTCCTTAGTCTCTTCCTATCTATAAGTCTGGGTAAAAAAACCTATTTTTTTATTTTCATTTTCTTTGCAAACCATACCATAGCTTTACTACTGGCAATTCTTGCTATAGCAATACAACTCTTGACCTTTAAGACATAGTTTTCCTTGCTGTTCACTCCTGTCTTTCATTCCTCTTAGGCTTTCTACTTATTTCTTCTCTACAGGTAGTTTGGGAACATTTTTTTGTCATATAATGTTCCCCTTTTGCTGAGACACAAATTCTTAACAGATTTTGAAATGTGGATTAAATTCTAAATTTCTTTTGTATTTAAATCCATAGTTTCTCAGCCCAACTGATTTAAAAAACTACATTTATTAGAGTTTTGTCTTTTGGAACTGATACTTTGAACCTTCACCTATCCTGTCATTTAATTTAAATTCTATCAACTCATGGTCACCCTTTGCAAGGGTTATTTTCTACCACCCTGCTCCCATCATGTCTAAATTAGTATTGATTCTCAGGTGTCCAGTGAATTTTTTTGAAAGAAACAATCTTTCTCCCATTGTATTCTGTCATAAATAAACTTTATCATTATTCCAAGGATTTGATTTCTGAACCAGTAGTTGATCTGTGAGTCTGTAATTTCTAGAATGAAAAGAAATATAAGCACCACTTTGGAAAGGATTGGGCACAGAAATTAAATACTCCTTTTAAATTCAAGTAGACTATTTACATGTATTAAGCTAGTCATATGTGTGAGTTATTCCTGGATCATGACAGTCTTGTGGACTGGACCAAACCAATTAATTAAAGTCTTCTTGAATGTGCAAAAATGTGTGATAAAAAAAGTGTGAGCATTTGCTAGTACATTCAGACAGGTCCTTGGATCGTTCAGAATTCATAAAATGTGATCTGATCCTTATCCATAAATTTTCTTCATCTGTAATAGCAATGAAGATTGCATTCTCATTTCCATCTGTAATTTCCGTAATCTCTGTGCAAGTGAAGAAGAGTGGCTAGTGAAGAACATGCATTTGTGCTACTTAATCTATACATTTGTTAGCAGGAGAGCAGGGAGGAAGCTCTGGATCTCTTCCTGACCCCGACAACTCTCATGATGTAAGGAGAAGGATGGATGCAAGGGGGCAGGCAGAGGAGGCAGACAG
This sequence comes from Tyto alba, assembly GCF_018691265.1. NCBI lineage: Eukaryota > Metazoa > Chordata > Aves > Strigiformes > Tytonidae > Tyto > Tyto alba. Next base: position 10,993,304 of record NW_024881295.1, on the reverse strand, counting down.
CACAATCCATATTAAGGTGTGTATACTCAGAAGCCTGAGAGTCACTACTACATATCAGCTGTCATAAAGACATTTCTTAGGCTGTGGGTATATATCCAGTTTATCAATGTCAGTGACGCTTAAGGTATTAATGCTCCCTAGCTGCTCGCTCCCTCTATTCTTCTAGTGGTGACCAACCCCTCAGCAGACCCGGTGGTAGGGAATCTATGAGCAGCTCTCATTTGTTTCAGCACAGAATTAGACAGATTAGTCTAATCTGCTGATGAAGACAGTTTGAGCTGACCTTGCTGAGTCTGCACTGGGGCTGACCGGGGTGTGTTCACACATTGGCTTCTCCAGGCAAGACTGTGAAAGTGAGAGCTCACAGCTGGTAGGCAGCCTCCCAAGCAGCTGGGAAGCCCGTAACATGTTCACCACACAGATGTCTGCAAAATTAGTACCTACAGCTTTATTTTCCAGAGGAATCAACCACAAGCTGCGGAGGGTCTGGGGTGAGTATCTTCCAGGCTATGCCCCTTCTCTGTAGGTTCAACCCTCAAATGTGGGATACCTCCCATGCAAAATGAGAGGGAGGACAAAAGTATCTGTACATCTCGATGCCCCACCTAGTCCCTGGACTCCAACCAATATATGCTCCAGACTCCAGGGAAATGCAAAACATCCATAAGTAGCTGGCTTAGCAGCCAGTGGTCACTGGGGTACAGCAGCACTCCAGTCTTGGCTTTTTCCCTCAGACTCTTTATTTGAAGTTACAAGAGCGTAACTTACATTGGATAACTGCAGTGTTCCACTTAGATAAATGAAGTTATTGGCTCAATGCCTATTAGCATTACCTAACAAAATCCTAATTAGTCTAGAATTGCAAATACTGTTAAAGTTCATGTTAGCACATCAAGTGACTATCGCCAGACAAATTTTTTAATCAATGTCTCAACCTTCCTGTTAACAGTTTTGGGTTGTTGGCTTTTACCTTTAACTTTAGCACTAACATTTTCTAATTTTCAATTATATTTTATGTGTCTAATGCAACATTATAATGTCATTGTGCTCCGATGGTCTACATAGAACCTGAAGGTTATTTTAATAAAGTTCTTAACTGGGACTCTTTTTTGAGTGCAACTTTTATAACAATATATGAAAACAATGTTTTCACATCAGTAGAAAGAGATTATAGGTCGGCATTCATAAGCAGTATATGGTTTGAAGGGATTTCTGAAGCACTCATAAACCACTGGATCACATGAGGACTTTAAAAAACTCTTCCTGTCTTGAATCATCCATAAATTAACACTTTTGTATTTACAAAGTCATCCACAACCAACAAAAACTTTAGTAACTGCAATAGATGTGTAATAGAATTAAAAGAGCCAAATAACTCAAATATTTGACTTCTACATGTTGTGTACGTTAATACCATTAGGCCTTGGGCAGAGAAAGAATAAGCCAAACCTGGTGTTTCTACGTCAGATTACTAAGTTTTTCAAAAAGTCCAAATATCTGACTGCATTTCTCCCTCTTCTAGAAGCAGCTTGCTGATGGTGGTCAGACCTGAACAGCAACAGCACTAAATTCTTCCTCAGTAGAGTGCCATAGGAAAAAAATAATCACAATTATTTTTGGACTGGATGCAGCTTGAAGCAGTTGCCATTGCTGTCAAACATACCCCCTGCCAAAGGTCACCAGCCACCGAGGAGCCTGCAGGGTACATGCTTCTCACCCACGGCAGCTCACAGCCCGGTGCGTTAATGGAAAATGCCATAATCTTCCTTTTACTTCTGCATATGGAGAAGGGGCAAAGACAGGGCCCTTTCTCCCAGTGCAACCACTGTGGAGGTGATCTCCTGCAGAGGTAGGGGACATAGCTGGGGAGGAAAGGTGTTTTGCTGCCACAGCCGCATCCAGCCAAGCTGCTCGATCAGAGTCCTGGAGCAAACACAGCCAGCCAGACATTTAACAATACCACAGTCACTGTCACACTGAGCTGAGTGAATACCACTGCCATAAACATTTTAATGGATGGTTTATGGTCCAAATGATTCTGAGTGGAATTCTTCAAAAACATGCTGTGTTGGTGTAACTTCCCCTTAAAAAAAAGTCCTCCTAAGATTTCACATGACTTCAGTAGGAGCAGAATTAGGCCAAAACACCTCTGTAAATCTGCCCTTTGCACATCCTGAGCAGGTCAGGGGTGGGAGAGAAGCAGTGTTTTACATTTAGCATGACCATTTCAGTGCCTGTTTGCTAACATAGTTTTCTAAAGGTGCCATCTTCACGGAGGTGAGCTCACTCGCTCCCCCCTTCCCCCCCTTCTTTTTTTCTTTCTTTATTTTCTGGTCTACTTTAGGGGTTTTTTAATGTGACTTTTTTGGACCAGAGAAGTAGTTACTGTAGTGCTCTTTTGCAACTTGGCTCTAGCCAGCATCTCTGGGTGATCACAAAAGCTTACATTATTTTGCAGTAACTCGCATCCTGATGCACGGTACGAGCGCAGCCCTTTCGCAGAGGAGCTCAGGAGTTTCCTACGCTAATTGTACCCCTGCCAGTTGCTGATTTCCCCGCAGCAGCACAAGCCAGACTTTCTTACAGGCTGTTAATATTTTCCACTACAGTACCCGGTGCCAAGTTCTCCCACGGCTTGCTACAAGTTTCCTGACAAGATACGCTTTTAGCACAACGTACAGGGGATTCACACGAGCAGCCAAGGCCGAGCTCCCACCACCCCACCAGCTGGCACCAGGGGAGGGCCCGGGCAGCAAGGTGGGGTCTGGCCTCCTTGGCCTTCCCAGCAAAACCCTGGCCATGGTGGGCTTGCACCAGCGTGACCAAAATCAGAGGGCTGCTCGCTGAGTTCCACAGTCATGCCACTGCCCTCCCCAAGGTGCGAGGACGCGAGGTTTCCTGGGGAAAGCAGACAGAGGTGCCGCCGGCAGCTGGAGAAGAGCCGGGGCACGGCTCCAGGCGGTGACTAAGCCAAGCCAGGCTCGGAGGATGCGGTGACTCAGAGGCACACACCTTTGGCTCCCCGTCCTTCCCCCCGCACCCTCCGGCGCGGTGGGGGACCAGCCACAAACCGCGGCAAGCCCCCACAGCTCCCCGGAGGGGGCACACACCGCTGCAGGGCCTCCGTGCCCAGAAATCCTTCCCTGGCCTCCTCTGCACACATCTGGAGCTGTTGGGGGGCTGGGTGGCAGTGGGACACAGGCCAGCCTTGAGGGGAGGGAGGGATGGGGACGGAGGGACAGACAGCCCTGGCCTCGGGGGCTGCTGAAAGGAGAGCTCGGAGCTGCCCCAGCCAAGGGAGCCCTGCGGTTAAAAACTGACCTGGCAGGAGCGCAGAGACAGCAGAAACTGTGTCTGCACTGGCCAGGAGACAGAGAAAGGGACAAGTTGGTGGTGGTTCTTGAGAGAAAAATACACTTGATGTTGCACCAGTTTTGGGGTGCTCAGGGTGATGCCTTGCAAGAACTGTATAGCCACCAATAAAGGGGTCCAGGTATGAGTCAATTGAGTCCACTCATTCTTACTGTAACACAGAGGAAAAAAAAAAAAAAAAAAAAAAAGCCTCAAAGCTGGTTTTGCAAGTTGTGTTATTGTTTTCCCAAGGAGGCTGGGCAAAGCAGTGATCTGCCTGGCTGTCTGCGTGGGGGAGAAGACGCCCGGTGCAGATGCAGGACCCAGGGGACATGGCGGAAGGCTGCCTGTCGCCTCTGCCCTGCCCACGAGCATCGGCCGGTGAGACACGGCCACGACTGCACTGCTCCACCCAGCAGTGCTCAAGCGGCTGCCACTGGGCTCTGTCAGCCCCAAGCCCCAGGAATGATGGCAGCGACAGGCAGGAAGATCCACAGGAAGGGCATAAGCTTTGTTGACAATGCTTTGGATGTTGCAAAACCTTCAAGCTCTGAGTCCTGGAGTTGGGGGCTGATATAAGGACCTATACTTTTGGTTTCTTATATGTTAGACTTTTAGCCCTAAAAAATGACCAAAAGTCTACAAGTGTGGTCTAGAAATATGTTGAAAGGTATGTACAAAAAAGACAAATACACAAAAATCCCGAGCTAATCAATGCTGTAAAAACTCATAACTTTTTAAATTGGCCTTGAAATTTTTAGGTGGGTCAGTTTCCAGTTCTGACTTGCAGCTCTTTAATTGCTGGAGTTAGTGATACCACATACCAAGAAACCACCTCAGAAAAAGCTGCGGCATAAATTTCCCTCCTTCTTCTGCTAGTAAAGAATGCGTTCATTTTTAATAAAAGTAGTAAGAAAGAACAGCACATCACGATGAAAACAGTAGGTTTACAACACTGCACGCTCATTTTCTTAAGACACCCTTTGTCACCTAGTCCCAGGGGTGCTGGTGCACATACACACACACATACACACCCCATGCCCCTGAAGCAGTAGCTCTTGCTTGTTCCCTTATAGATCCAAGACAGGACTGTGGGGGTCCACCAGATCAGTGTTTAAGTAGGAGAAATGAAGCTCCTGAAAACATGGTACACCCCACCTCTCATGCAGAAGCAGCCAAGAACAAGGACTCAGTAGGTAATGCATACAGTTTGTTGTACATTTCCAAAAAGATATATATTTCTTTCTGTGTCCTGGATGCAGCCTAATCAACACAGAGCTGTTTCCCAGTCCACCGCAGCCTGCTTGGTTCAGTAGTTCCCACAATACCATAAGTGTCAGTTTATCTTTGCTGGCTACAACTCTGTCACTCTCCCGCCCTTTACTCTCTGCTCACAGATCTCTTTCCCAGACAGCTACTATTTTCCATACAGCAGAAGCAGCCACAGTCAAACATACTGTGATTTTTCCCAACATCGTCTCTGTGTTTGCTGCTGCTTTGGAAGGACACAGCTTCTCCCCACTTGCTGATTTCCCTCTAGCCTTCCAGACATCATCTCACATAATTTTGCCACAGTTTAACTGCCCAATCACTTGCCAAACCACTTGTAGCTTTTTTTCTGAGCTGCTCTGCAGAGATTCTCCGCTTTGGTTCTGTACATGCCTCTCAGCGTCAACTTTTTTCCCTTGTACTCTACCAGCCAAAGATTATCCATATAAAGCAATGTAAAACACACTATTAAAAGGCCTCCTTGCCATAGTGTTCCCAGTTATTTTAGCTTTAGGCTTCTGTCCTGGGTTACTATAATATTTTTTTAAGTTCATTTTTCCAAGATCAAGTCCAAAAATATCTGATCTGACAGTCTCTGGTAGAACACTGAAGAAATACCTCCACAAAGCTCAGAAGTGTCTGCATGATTTACAGCTTTTGTTCCCTGTTTAGTTCAAAGTTTGGAAATGCTCAGATCTAAACATTTGACCCCAGTTGTTTTTCTAATTTGGTTGACAGCCTTTTTTGGCAGAGACATGACATCTTCACAGTGCAAAGAACTAGACTTGTTCTTTAAAAAATTGACAGATAGTGACACCTCCAGAAATCAGGTTACTCAGCACATAGAAATACTTACAGAGTAGAATAAGGCAGCAATGTTTGTGTCTGGGCAATAACTAATTCAAGCCCCTAAAGAAAGAAAATGTGTCAGTATGAAGATGAACCAATGGCTGGAGTTGAGTAGTGGTAAGGTTACCTAGACTGTGCAATAGAAAGTTTTACAAGACCCTGAGGCTAACTGAGCACCAGAAGTGATGCTGATGCATTGGAATGGTGTGGCGTAAAGTTAATTAACACTGCTGCTGGTAATGTTGCTTTCCAAAATGCTCAGCACCAAGCCATGTGGTTGCACCATTTCTAGTTCTGCTGTTCTGAAACTGTGTACCATGTCCCCAGGCTCTCTTGCTGTTGAGCTCTTCAGATCAAATTTAGACATTTAATAGATCCATATAGTTAATTAGGGACAGTGAACTGTTTCTGCTCATGAAGTAGAACCAGAGAAACAGTTGGGGAGAGAGGTGATGGCAAAGGGCACGAATTGAGATGACATGTGGATTATATTTTCTCAGGAATAAAGATTGTTTCTGTGAAGAAAAATGAGGAAGGTGGAGGCAACATCATTTCATGAAGGGACTGAAATAGGAGACAGGGCTACAGACAAGTGACAACATCTTAATCTCTGAGGTACTAGGATACTGGTCTTAGAAGGGAGGAAGCATCCAACAAGACCTATAGTATATTTCAGTAACATGCAACAAAAACCATTAAGCTCCATTAATGAGCAATTTATAGAGTGAAAAGGACCTGGTATCAGGTCATGGCCAAGGATTTTACTGGACTGTAGGATCACTGAAGAACATATTTAAAATCTTGATTCATTTTTTAAACTCTATGTGTAGACTCTATTTCTTTTGGCATATGTAGTTTGCATCTCTGAATAGGTAATATGACATATTTATGTGTGAGATTATCAATTACTGTGTGATGAGTGATTAAATTTATATGTTCAAAACCTGATTGACTTTCACTGACTGTTTTCCATTTAAAGAAACCCATGCTTATATAGAAAGCATAAATCATCAGACCATTCTTAAAAGGCAATGATTGCAGAATAATAATTTATAATAGCAACATTAATATCAATTATTCTGCCTGTAAGAACAGTATTCACATACGCTAAAATATGAATGTGAAAGAGGTAATAACTAACTAAGATTATATGTTCTTTTACTTGTGACTGTGTTTGCAAAGACTCAGGTACTAGCATATATGAAAGGGGCAAAAGCTTTCTATAGTCCCATCTAACTGCACTTCTGACAATGCAAATATTGCACACTTTGAAATTTCACCACTAGCTACACTAAATTCAACATTGTGTTGATTCACTAGCAGTAACTCAGCTGTAATTGGAGCAAGACTGCAGAGGCAGAGAACCCAACAGAGAACTTTGGATGAGCAAAATAATGCAACAGAGTGCCAGAGAACAAACTAAATCCCTTGTTTGCAGTGCAATAGATAAAACAGATGCGTGTATAGATAATTCACTAGCATATTTCTTGTTCTTGCTGTTAAGATTAAAAAATACTTTGGGTTGACCAGACATTTAGTAAAGAGATTTCTGAACGTTGAGAAAGTTGTGGGGTCTTCCCCAAGGACAGGTGATGCAAAAGACCTAACACAAACCAAGACACCTACTGAGAGCTCCTGCTTAAGGCTAGGGGGTCAAAGGCAGTGCCATTTCAGTTGGTTTAGTCATTTCACTCTCGTGTTATTTTCCTCTATTTCAATCCTTATGATTTTGAAGGAAAGCTTGAAAACAAGAACTACTCATATAAGATTTTGCCACATCCTCATATATAGAGAGCCCTAAACAATTGTGTAAATGTTCTTGTGAACCCTACATGGATCTTAGCTACAAGACTGGCGTGATTTTCAGCGACGTTTTCACAGCAGAAGACCTTGTCAGGGAAGAAGATAGAAGTGGAGCAGGCCTGACAAGCAACTGTCTATCAAAAGAGAAGCCTCTCTTTTGACCTCTGAAATCTTAAAATAGAGATTTCTCTTGTGACAGATGTTTGCAATGCAGAGAAAAGAGCACAGAAAGGAGCAACACCTCACCTCTGCGTACTAGAAACCCTAGGTTGGTCCTGTATTTCTTACTACCCACCACTTATCCCAGTACTGTCACAAGAGGAAAAAAGGTCGGTGAATGATCCCAGGCTGCTGGGAACCTCCTCTTGCAGGAAACCTTCCCAGGTAACATAAATGACCACAGCAGGAGAGGGGGTGGACTACACAGCATGAGTACAGTGAGCCTAAGTACATCCTGTATCTCAAACAGCCTAAAGGAGTATAAATTACCACAGACAAAGCCTGTGGTCATTATTTAGTCCCTCTTCAAGTAAAGCTTCCCTTGACTTGAAGGAGGGAAGTGCTCTGATACTAATGGAAGATATCTGAGGGGAAAATATACCCCCTTGGCTTGTTATGATCATATTGGACACTAACTTGGCAAGTATGTTCCCAAACTTAAACAGCTAGCTTTAGCAATAGAAAAGTACAGCCAAGAACCATATTGGCTTAAGAAATGAGTATGTTCACATAAAGTAAGAACTGACCTAAACTAGATCATGATATTCTCTAAGATTTGTAAAAAAAAAAAAAAAAAATGTTTTTGTATGTCTCTGCACTTCAACACTCACTGTAGAGACTGCACTTATAGGTTCTTTGGAAATGCAAATTAGACAACAGTGCCTGATTTTGCCTGGCACAAGGAAGGGAAGCGCTAAAATATTTTGTGATGGGTCTGAGCCAGAAGTCTAGAAGACTAGATTTAAAGCTAGAGGTTTAGATCGATCTTTAAAAGAAAAGCTATTGTCACAGATTTTCTATTCCCACTGAATTCAGGACATACTGAAATCTCCTGACAACTGATATACTTTTGAGATTTTCTACCTCCCAGTTTCCATCAAGTTTGTATAAAAGCACTACTTCATTTCATGGCTAGTTTTGAAAACTTGCATAAGAAATATGAGACCAAACCACAAAGTTTGGATAGTGATCTGTACTTTTTGCAAGTTTGCAGGGGGTATTGGGATCACAACAGTTCTACTTTGAATAACTCCCACTAGGTCTGAACTGGAAAATAAAGCAAGGCTTGTCTGCAAACAGTGGAACAAAGTCTGATTCAAGTTATGTCCAACAAAATAATGGGGGAGGCGTAACTGGCCTGTTTTCCTCTTCCTCCTGGGACTAACTTAATAGATCTGCATCTACTCCATCACTGAACATTTGTAAATTAATGTCCATCCATTTTGTAATGCTTTTCTAGCACTGCCCTGTACTTTTACGTCAACATACATATTTCTATTCAAGAGATCATTACTATTATTTTAAAACAGATGGTTTGAACATAATCCACATAAATAGTAGATTGGCACTGCCAGTCATGATGGCATGTGTAGAAAAGAGCTGGCTGATGCGACAATATTTAAAGATTAGCAGTCTGGGACACTACAAATGACAGTGTCTCTTGCCACTGAACCTAATGCTTGTGCTGTGGCATTCAAATAAAGGCACAGCAGTCATCATGCCAAGAGATCTGATAAACTCACAGATTAAAAAAAAAAAAAAAAAAAAGTTAAGTTTTACTGTAGGTATCTGCTGAAAACAGTGAGGGGTGGCATAGACCCCTCTGTAGAAAAGAGGTATGAAACTCACACTCCTTCCTGTCCTTGTGTTGGCATCAACAGATGGAGGGCTCACAAAAATCTGTGCCCTGACCACTTCTGTGAACATGCCAGGCACAGCTTTGGCTTTTTCTCTGGGACACTAGGAAATTACGATTAATATAAAATATATAATTGTTTAAAATTACCTATAATCAGTGTCCAGTAGAACCTGTGAAAACACTGCATATTTTAGAAGCACTCTTGGTATATGTGTGCCCTGCAGTTGACCCTACCACAGCTGTAACTATCTCAAGTTGCAGCTGATCAGGAGGAATACGACATCACTCCAAGCTGTCAGTTATGTCTGTAACACTTCATCAAAATACCCACTTAGTAGCCCATATCTCTGCTGTCTGTCCAGTTTATTACCTCTGCTTGGGTGCCACGCTGACTCATCTCCCACTCTTAAGCTTGTGCATATTCATAGAATGGTTTGGGTTGGAAGGGACCTTAAAGACCACCTAGTTCCAACCCCCCTGCCATAGGCAAGGACACCTTCCACTAGATCAAGTTGCTCAAAGCCCCATCTAACCTGGCCATGAATACTTCCAGGGAAGAGGGCATCCACAGCTTCTCTGGGCAACCTGTTACAGTGCTTCACCACCCTCATAGTGAAGAATTTCTTCCTTATATTTAATCTAAATCTACACTCTTTCTGTTTAAAGCCATTACCCCTTGTCTTGGATCTGGCTTGTTTGCAGGCATGTTAGATGTTCTTGACCAAGGTAGGTCCAAAGTTCTCCTAGCTACAAGAGCATCTAGGAGCTGGTATTATTTGTCATTAGGTGGCGGATGCATGTCCTGCTTACTGTTTTGACACATGGGTCCTTCTTTTGGCTTCAAGGACAACATCCTCACTGAGGACAGGGAGGAGAACTGAGAACCTTGCGACACCCCGTCAAGACTAAGAAACAGTAAAAACAGCAAGGCTGTCAGTGTGGCTTTCATTGCTGATTAAAGGGCGGGGATAATGTTCAAACAAGAGAGCTAATAAGGGACACATTTTGAATTTCAGTAGCTAGTTGAAAGACTGAGAGCTTCATGGGCACAACAAACCCTTTGAGGGTTTACACGTGATGCACATTCACAAGTCATGAAGTCTGCCCACAACGCTTGTTTAACCACATGACACTTCAGTAGAACAGCCAGCCACATGTTCAAAGTGCCACTGCTGCCTTTCTGGCCATGCCCTGACATGCCTCAAAGGTACTGAGGGGGTTTATCTAGGACCCAGGGGAAAAAAAATGAAAAAAATCAGAGAGAAATTCATTGAAGATTTAGCTTGCAGACTCTTAAGTCCATTACAGCATAAGTGGAAATGTAAAACAACATCTTGCACAAGCTGTAACACACCAACAGAAAAACCACTTAAAACATCTTCAAACTATCAAAGTCAGAGATGATTTGATAGAACCTCACAAATCCCATAATCTACTGTAAGTAGTAGCTAATACTTTGGCTTCACCCATGTGTCTGCAACTGGGGAAGAAGCAGGAGGATAATTTATCCAAGTCTAGGGTAATGAAGTGTTAACAAAAACCATATGAAGTTATTACTACAACCACAGGCCACAGAATGTGAAGGAAGGAGGATCTCAGGAGACCTACCTATTTTCAGTCATCTCCTGCTTCATAGTTCATCAAAAGGTGTTCACCAAAAACAGGAGGCGAGCAACAGAAATTAAGTGATTCATTAGGCCTAATGAACAATACTGATCATATCATCTCTAAAATACAGTCAGCCAACATTGAAATATACATACTTTAACTCATTCTTCCCAACTTTATTAGGTACATATGTCTACAGCAGACACAAATGAAACATTCTACAACTAGGCTCCAAGCCAAAAACTAATTTATTCTTTAATGTGGTAGTGATTACTTGGTGGTTCCTTGAGCAGAGATGACAGGTCTGAGCTAATGGAGTTGTACTGTAAGTTAATATAAATCATGACAGAGCAATTAATTACAGAAACCACTGCAAATCCCTTTGTTAGTTTTCCCCATCACCAGAAGGATTTAATAATGTTCATTTTGCTAAGTTCCAGTGACATTTACAAGTCTTAAACCATTTTTAATCAAATCAATATCTCTGGCTGCTAAATTTAGTTGTGCTTTGCTAGCAAGTCCTGGAATGCATCGATACCAATGTTTCCTACCTTCTGTTCAAGTAAATTGTACTGAAGCCCCACACTTCCTTTTCATTTGTTTACATTGAGTAATTGGGATTTTTTGTTTTAATGAGCAACAGAAGAAATAAGTGCATCCAAAGGAATTAGGAGACAGTGAGCTAGACAGATATACAAATACCAGTGCTTATGATGCATATCACGTTGTTGAAAAAATTGAGGAAATTTCCCTTAATTGGCTGAAAGCACTCCAAACCAAAGAAGTGTGGTTTGTTTGGGAACTGAGGCACTCACACAGAGTTACGGGTAAGCCCATGTGGTTAATAAAAGATACAGGGCACAGTAACCTCTTTCTGTGCCTATATGTTCTTGAATCTGTTACCTAAGTGTCCAAAATGCTTGAATGACACCTAATTTCCATTTATCTCAATGTGAGCTGAACACATACTTAAATGCTGTTGAGGACTGTGGGTGGTGATCTCACACAATGTTTTGCATGGGAGAGTCTCTTTCTTTCTGTATCTCACATTTATAGCTATAATCTAGGGATAATCATACTCCCTCTGTTTGTCATATCCACTTAGATTTTAAGTCCTTTGAGGCACATATCGTCTATAATTTTATGTGCATACTATGCCTAACAAAAAGGGAGTTGTGAGGCCAATTTCACTGCAAGAAAATTAGCAGAAATACCAATAACAGTCCTGTATGATTATATCTAGGGACCTTTTCCAGTTAAGTTACTGTATAACATTGAATATTTGCAATGCAGTTTGAAAAGTGTCATTACAAACATCAAGAACAATTAGGTCCAGTCTGTGTTTTCCAAAAAATACAGCTGATTTCCAAATTTCTCATCCAACTAATTCAGCAAAGATATTTAATTTTACTCTGCAAAAAAAAGCACAGAAATTTACCGGCTCTGCATTGTTATTTTGCTCTGTCCTTAACAGCAACAACAACAAAATCTGGAGAGGTTTGACATTCTGTTGCATTTAGATCAGTATCTTTTTCTTCATACCTAATGAACACATTCACAACAATGGCTTTCAGATCTCTGACATCCTCAAGGGACTGCACATAGGTCATGGACTCCGAACACCAGCACATCAGCACAGAATAATAATAATAATAAAAAAAAATAAGAAGTAAAACTTCAAAGTCACTGCTAGCTGCAAGGTTTCTTCTTTAGAAACCTTGTAGCAAGTTCTACCTTATTTATTTCATTCCAAGCATTTATTTAATTAATTTTGGTGAGATTCAGCAATAATGTAGTAATATAGTTCCTTGGTCTGTGACCTGTGTACTATTCCCCATAAACAGGAAAGAATTTTTGTAGCTTTTTTATTTTTCATTTTTCTGCAAGCATAAAACCAAAACAAGATCTAAAGAAAGAATGGGAGAGAAAAAAAAGAAAAATTCAGACTTTAAAAATAGAATTACTCCCACTGAGGTTCAAATGATGAGCTGAGCCAGAGTTCCTCATCTGCACTTTCCATTAATGTTGGGTCTTGGTGTAAATAGTATAGATTGGTAACTAGAGTTTCATTTCTTTTGTTCTTCCTCTGGACAATTGCTTTCCATTTTACCTCAGATGACACCGAGTCATTGTGACAGAAGCCCCCAAGACCTTGCTGTGATTCTGTAATGACTTAAATTCCCCACTTTCCCAGAGTGCACTAACACATCAGGCTGCTGCATTAAGTCCTAATGGAAAATTTCTCTCCTAACTTAAGAACTACCTTATCCCCCATGAATAAACAATGACAGCATATGGATCAAGAATGACCTCTGATACATCTGTCTTTAATGGAGGAATCACTGTAAAAATTGATTTACTTTCACCCTCAAGCAACAAGGTCTTCCCTGGGCAGAATTAAACACATACAAAGTGTAAGATATATTCAAATGCAATACTGCAAGTAGAGACATTTCATTTAATATGCAACTATGCTGGAGGCTCCGACCAATCTGAGATTCAATTTGCATTATAATTCTAAAAATAATAATTCTCTAATGAGAATATTTGAGTGTATGTTAGTGTGCAGACATAAAATTCACTCTAGAATAAAACAAAACAAACACAATTGATTTTTTGTGGGGATCTTAAAGGAAACTTAAAAAAAAAAATCACAGCAACAAAAAAATAATCACTCCATCAAAACTTAAAGGAAATCAAAAGCTGACCTTTTTTAAATTTGCTTAGCTGACTGCATGTTTTCTGAAGTAAACACTGAAAGACATCTGAGCAGGGAATATATTCCCTTTTGTATAAGGACATTATACATGGCACAAGCATGACTTTGCTATTATAGGTATGGAAAAATCATGTTCAGCACGTTGTTGGCTAAACACAATCTAACTTCAGCTAATTACAATCCCTGTTACCATGCCCGTTTTAATCACGAACAGTACTTCTCCAAATACACACTAAAACCAGTATGAATTCTGGACTGGATCTGTTAACATTACAACCCTCACAGTTTTGCAAAGATACTAGAATTTCTCTGCAGTGTAAAGGAACACCTATTGTCCAAGTTAGTATTATACATACAAAGGGATAGTTATTAATACAATCAATATTTGGTTATTGGGTATTGCAAAAAAAAAAAAAAAAAAAAAGGCTTTCAGTTTTCTAGTATTGTTATTATTGTTGCTGCTGTTGTTGTTTACCCTTCAATCATGAAAAATGTAATTTCTTAGACAAAAAAAAACCTTCTAATCTATATACTAGAAACTATTCATACCCTGCCTCTCTTTTCTGGATGGAAAATGGACCAAGAAGCAAAAATTATTGCATCTTCTGGATGTAACTGTGAACAAAAATGAGCTGAAATACCATGTCCCTCTAAGCAGATACTGTTTTCTTATTAATATGTTACTAAGTCCCCTCCTTCTGCTATCACAGCCTATCACCACATTATAAAAAAGCAATAAAATATTTACTTGTGAATTGTTAGAATACTATGTAGAACTAATATGTTTTCTTCTTCTTCACACTTTTCTAGGATCTGGCCCTCAAAATATTGTGGAGTGAAGTTTCAACCTATAATACAGATTGTTTATATCACATCCTGTTTGTCTAATAATGGCTCCAATTTTAATTCAAAGTTTATATGCACATGCAAAGCAAGCACGATGTCTAAACCAAAAGATGACTGTGAAAGGTGTGCTATTTTAAAAAGACTTAGGAACATATCCAGATTTGAAATGTGGCCACTCTTCATAGCAGTATACCCAGTTCAACACTGAATTTTTAAGCTAAATATTTAACTTGATAGAATTAAAGGGTACATATGTATGTGTTTGAATAGGAGGTAGAGATACTTTAGGTTTATCCTCTATATACAGTTTGCTTTTAATTGGTAAGGCATTAATTTGCTTTCAAGATGCTCTAAGGACAGAACATGAGCTTTTGGGCTTTTTTTGCCTCCTGTGAGAATTCTCAAAATCTCATTCTGGGAAGACGCATGGCCAAAGCTTTTCCCCCTCTTCTCACCCTATGCAAAAGCTCCAATAGAGCAGATGGTTTCACAAAGACATCCTGCCATTTCCACTGTTGTTTTTCTTTCTAAATGGAAGGAATAATCTGTATAGCTCTTTTTCCAAAGAAAAAAGCTTAAATTAAAATTCACTGTCACACTGCCACACAGGTATAACATCAAACATAACTGGGCTTCCCTGGTCCTTGCTATCACTAATTTAGAAAATTATCCACCCTTCCCTGCTTCCTTAGGCTCCTGCCCTGGTCAATAAGAACTCCATGCTCCCCACTCATCTTCTGCTCCTTCCAGCAGCATCACTTGCAGAAAAATGGGAAAAAGGAGTTTGTGGTTGCTCAAAAACCCCAAATAAGCCACTTTTTCTTGACTGTCTAAGCATACAGAGCAAAGCACAGCCTTGGGTGCCATTGAGAACCCTGGGCCATTTCATATTGCTATAAGTATTGCAAAGTATGTGTGGAAGACCTTATCAGTGTAAAAAGGAGTGATAAAAGCATTAACATATAGATCAGATATCATCCCAAATAAACCCAGACTGTATTCATGAAGGATTCATATGGCCGCACCTGGGGTGAAAACAGCAGCCAACACAGCACGTAGCTGTAAAGAAAAAACAGTATCGCCTGACTTCTTTCTTCTTTTCTTAATTCTTGCATTGTGTTTACTGCTTCTTTAGACAGACTGATAGCTGACTTAGGCAGCAACATACTGGGAAGTATTTTGAAGGTATTGATCTTTGTTATAGGCTTCATTATTTGATACTTAATTTGCTCATATAACTTCCAAAAAAACAAGCTTTCCCTTGTCTGTATTTCCAGTAACAACACACTCTGTATTTGGACTTAACTTCTGTATCACCAATTTCCAGATATCAGGTCTCCCCACTCCTCTAAGCAAAGCTGAGGATTAGATTTATCAGCTCGATAGCCTTATTTTCTAGATGATGCTTGGACGCGATAGGGATGGAAGTATCATATCTATTTAAATGCTTTTAAGTTCTCTGTGGCAATATCTGTCATTTACCATGTATTTGTACTGCATAGAGCACAGTGGGCTGCCAGGGTAACTGAGACTCTAGGACCCAGATGAGAAAAAGTTTATGACTGGCCACCAGTGTACGTCTATCAGCAAACTCCACTTGAAGTGGCAGCTCACTATGAAATCAAATAGAATCAAAGCTGGCTTGCAGCTCCAGCTGGCTTCAGTGCAAACAGAAAAGCTGGGTACAGCTGCTCGGTAAGCAAAGGGTGTTTGCAAAGACACATCCACAGACTCAGGGTGCCACACTGAACATGTACACATCCTACCAAAAGATACAGTCTTGCACTTCCCTTGCAGGAGGAAAGGTACAGTGCTCCATGCTACCAGCCCAAAGAAAACAGCACCAGCATTTAAGGAAGTTTCCATAAACACACTCAGAAAAGGATAGGATTACAAGTTAAACTGATACAGACCTGACTCAAAGCCCATTTGAGTAATGGAAAAGACCTCTATTAATTTCAGAGCTTTTGGGCTCATTTTTTGGAGAAAGCTTATAGTAAAGCAAATGGTGAAGAACTGCCATAATGACAATAAACACTCAAAGAAAGAAGGAACGGAGGTGTTTTGTGTGGCCAGATAATCAGATTCACTGCTTCATGGCTGCATTTCTTTCTTAGCATTACAAATTGCCATCTCTAAATTACAGTACTTTAACACCTGACGGATACGTTTTCCTCCAAATAATAATATTGCATAACTGAGTAAGTTGCTTGTAATGAGGTTTACATTTTAACCTTACAATGCCTTTTTTAATTCAAATAGTGCTGACCATTGGAGGGAGTTGAAGAATTCACATATCCTAGAAGATGGCTTGATTAGAAGCGGTTGTTAAATTTTAAGATCAGAGTGATTCCTTCTGCTCCTTGCTCATTCTCCTGCATTCTCGCTTTACAGGAAGCTCATTAATAGATCAGTGTGCCCAGTTTGTCATCTGTTTCATTATGCAAAATACATACGTTTCATTTACCTTTCCTGTGGAAAAATCAGTTATCTTCAGCTAGATAAAATGACTTCTTTGGGTTTCTTTTCAACCCCTGAACAGCTCTAAAATCTCTAAAATCTCAACTGGTGGTAGAATATCAGGGAACCCTGATGTGTGCCAATTGCAATGTAATGATCTTTATGTTCAAATTTAAATGGGAAGTGCAATAGCTTAGAAAGCTGACCACTAGGCAAACCTTACACTGACCTGAAAGGAAAATAAAATAGTTTAAAAGCTCTCTGAACATTATCAAAAGATCTATTTGACACAGAAATTAAAGAAGGAATTCCTAAAATGGAGCTTTAGTTCCCAACTCTTTGGTTTTACAGTATGTATGGGAATTAAGTGCAAAAAGTTTTTTTTGGTTGCTTGTCTTATTTCTTGACTTTTCTTAGCAAAATTCCAGCTTTCTCTTCACTAAATAGATCGGAAACTCCTAGGCCTATGGATCTGCTTCATCACTTTTCTAAAATAATGGAGATTGCATCTGTCCAGACTCTAATAAACATACCAGCACTCTACCAGAGATAGTATATTTATTGCTATTTTTTGGAGACACACTGCAAACCCATAAAGGTGCATGAAACACTATAAATTTTAAATATTGACAGTTTCATCCCCCTAACTGAACATAACTTAACTTCAACAAAACATTTAAACACATGGTTAATTTTATGCAAGCGTCTTTGTCCCTCTGACTTCATAGGAACTAGAAGGGACCACCAACATGATGAAATTCAGCCCTTGCATGGAAGCTGAGTGGCCTGATGGCTTTGATGGCTTTGTTACCTGATAGAACATGAGCAGGTATTTAAGAGTTTTGTTGTTTAAATTCTCAGTCATGTTAATATGTATGAATGAGACAAACTCTTCAAGCAAGTACTTCCATGAATTCAGCATGAACTGCTTGCCTACTTGCAAGACCAAGGTTCAAACGGATATGACGATAACTGAAAAACAGGAGAATATTGAAGTGGAGAAGGACAGAAAGAAGTCAATATATTTATAAGTTCATTTACTACATCTGTAAGATAATGGGACTTTGCCACAATCAAAGAAGTGAGTTGCTGTCATATGAAAAACCTGTTAACTGCAAACGTACATATTGATGAGAGTGGTAGAAACAGGGACTGCAGGAGAATTCCTGCTGGCAGTTGCATGCCATATCACTTCCAGGGAAATTCATAGGAAAATGCAGGATATGCACTGCCCAGACACATAATGATAAAATCACATCTTGTGTAAGGAAAGTAAACTCTTAAAGTATACTGCTGCAGGGAAAGTATGTAAAGTGAGAAAATATTAAACTGAATTCTACTCTTATCACCAAACCATTGGAGTTCTTTCATTTGACTCTGGTTTCACTGCCAGTCTTGAAAAATGTGTGTTTTATTTAATAGTATCTTGCAAAAAACAGCTTCATCATTCCAGGATGTTTAAGCTGTACCTTGGAGCTGCACCGTGCAGGGACACCAGAACAAGTTTTCAATGAACTCCCTTGGGTAGTAAACAGATCAAAGCTCTACCCAGAAGAATATGCCCCATTTCTGTACAGGATAACTAGCCATTAACATGTATCAGCAGGCTTCTTCATCTGAACTTCTGCTACCTCAGGGTTTGTTTCTTTTAGCATCACCTTAACTGCCTCTACACTTGGCCACAAAGACACACTCCATAGCTACATACAAGAGCAACTCATATGTGACTTTCTCCATTTACATAGCTTTTTGCGCAGTCACAATATTGAAGCACCTCCTAGTTAGATGGAGAGAAGGCAAACAAATCAATGCCTTGCTTTTGTTTCTCTCTTCTACCCACAGAAAAACTTCAAAAGGAAATTTTGTCTGACAGCTTCCTCACTTTGGTGGGTTGAAGTTCTAAGCTGAAACTCATGGTTGTCACTGGAGATATAAAGATAAAAGAGGTATGTACTAAAGAAATCAGAGAAAGCAATCCATTTAATTCCATATGAGAATAAGCATTGTTTTCCTGAAGTTTGTATGATCCATTAAACTAGTGCAAAATTCATGTTAGGATTAGACTTCCACAAGGTTTTGGAAAACATTTGTTTTTTAATGGAGAGAAGATATCATCATGACCTCCAGGTCTATGCAGATCACAGAAACTTGTTCAGTAAACCTTAAATATAACCTATGAGTAGTACAGAGTCATACTTGACTGAAAAGCTTTGGGTAATGAAGAACTATTTCATCCTTATACAAATTGTTGCAACAGCTGACCTTCTAACATGAAAAATTCTCCTTTATTTGGTTTGAATTTTCTAGCTACTGGATCTTGTGTTACCATTTGTTCAGTTATTTTGTTTTGTTTTACTAGATTAAAAAGCTATCTCCTAGAAATCTTTTCCTTATGCAGATGTTTGTAGCCAACAATCACCCCTAGCCTTCTCTCAAAAAATCTGATAGAAACATCAGAAGCATAAACCAAGAGGCATGTTTTCCAGACCCTTTTAATTTTTTTTTTCCAATTTTAGTGTTCCAGCTCACACAGTTTTCTTTAGTCTCACTAATTCTGAATACAATGGTAATTTTACATTCTGACTCCTACATAACAGTTTCGGCACATGCAGCCAAAAATCATTTTGTCCTCTTTACTCAAGTTTTCTACTAGGAGCTAATTTTCAGATATTAATTCCAAAGACTTCTTATTGCTGTTCTATCCTGCATACAAACCCCTACACTGTAAACATTGTTTGCATTAGTTTTGGACAAATGAACATATATTTAACAGTGTTAAAAGGTATGTTTGTTTAAATGTGCCCATTATGTCAAGAAATCCAGACCTCAGTGTAAAAGGTGACCTGCTTCCATTACAGCATTTCATTTCACAAACACTTGTATTATTAACAATGTCAACCAAGAGTTGTTCTATGTCTTCCAGACAATGGATACTGACTAACCAGATACAACCTTATAAATGACTTCTTTAAGTGATGATTCCCATTTATCATTCCTTTTTAGACAATTTTATAAGATTATAATTAATTTAATATGGGTGCAATTCATTTAGCTCACTATGACTTAAGTTTTTTATATTTTTTTTCTGCAGGACTTTGTCAAATACTTATAATAAATTTTATTATATCAACACAGTTACATTGTATTAATACACAATAAAAATGAAGCGAATATCAGATATGTCTGAGAAAAGATTATCCTATGTATAATCATTCCAACAGACACCCATAAGGCACCCATCATTCCACTCTTTAATGGCAATGTCCACTTCAATTTTTCCACATTTTTTCCAGGATCCCTACCTTAACTAACCTGTTCAGGTATTCCTTTTTTTCTTTCTTTCTTTTTTTTTTTTTTTTATTAATAACGGAATGACCTTTTTTCCAATACTGTGGCACTTTGCCCATCTTTAAAGATTAATTCATTGTCCACAATCCTAGACACCTCTTGGCCAATTCTTTTAACAGGATTGACATTAACTTATTGAGACATTCCATTCAAATTACTGCTGTTTAATCTCCTAAATATTAGTTGGAGATATTTCAGTATCATGCTAAAATATAATCCTGCTTCTTTCTTTTTTACTTTTGCTTCTTATTATATAAAATATAATATCTACTGATTATGTCTTTATGTAGATTGTTAGAAAATTTTGTCATCTTTATCTAATATTGGGTATATATCATTATTAAGATTTTGTTTTCTCTTTATGTATTTTAGAATTGCTTTTTCTGGTTTTGGTACCCTCTTGGGCACAGAGGCTTTTTTTTGTTGATGTATTTAGTTTTCTCTACCAATTGGTTTTATTTTCTAAATGTTGGTTTATGCTCACTATGATGAGCTTCCCCTTTTTTCACTTGCTACAAACTGTTGTTTTGTAGGTTTTTTTGATGTTTAGAGGGGGTTCATAACTGTCTTCACCTCCCTTTTTAGCAGGATTTTTTTCAGCCATAGAAACCTTTCTTGATTGCAGAGCTGGGGGTTTTTGGCATCTAATAAAGCATTCTTAAACAATTCCTAATTATCATGCACATTCTTGTGTTTAAATTTTTCCTCCCACTCAATTTTGCTCATGATTGTTTTCCGCTTTGGGAAATTGGCCTTTTTAAAGCACCAAGAATATAATACTGTTTGCACAAAACAAATAAAATTAGATCACGATTGCTTGCACCTAGGCAACCATCTAGTTCAGTGATCAATTCATCTTTATCTGTCAGAATACATAATTAGGAATGTCCCAACTTGGTTGCAGTGCCAACACTACTAGTTTTAGAAACTTACCTTTTGGAAGTAGCAGCATGAAACTTCCAACGCACATACGACAAACTAATACAGTAGTTCTTTGTAGGAGAGAGAGGTGTTTAAAAAGTCACCTCAAATGCTTCCTTTCCTTTATCTCATGGTCTGTAACAGAGTTCCCTTTTTCTACATGATCATCAGCAAGACCCTCAATTCTTAGACATTCACTGTCTTGTGCCAAAAGCTAGAAATCATTAACAGGACATCGTGAAGTAATACCTGAATTGAAACTGTAATCAGAAAATATGCCCTCTCTGGTTTTGATTCAGGTCATGAGCTAAATCTTTTGGGGACAGGTCCCAACACAGGGATCTGATCCATTCCCTCTAAATACAGGGTTCTGTATTTCAGCTTTTATTCATCGATTATTTTGCCTCCAAATATGGTAAGCATTATAGCAAATTTTCTTTGTCGTCTTAAAACATAGACTATCTAAAAACTGAAACAATATATGGTCTTTGACTGATGTCTGCTCTCAGGGTTTTACAGGACTTCTTAATCCCTTAGAAAGACAGATTTCTGCATTGCAAGACTGTCATTGCATGGTTAGTATTTGGTATATTTTAATGGAATCAAGCCAAGACAATACAAAACTCCCATTTTCCATAGAAAAATATAGAAATGTATATATCCATAGCTTTCAACTTTTGGGGTTTTCAGAGAAATTTTAAAAATGCATTATGGAGATTAACTTCTGCAGAATCACCCATGTTACAAAATAGTTCATTTGTACTTTTGTGGCCAAAAAAAATTAAAGAATACCAGGACAAAGAAATTTGACCCTTGTAGTTTTATTTCTTGATCTTTTCCTAAGATTGTGTTGCCAAGGCATTGATAATTAAACCACAGAGATTGCATAAAATTGGAACTCCCATCTCATGAAAAATGCTGAAAAGCCAAAACCTTCTTTTTTCCTTCCCCCACCCCTCCAAGATGGCTTCAGTTTTGAAATTCCAAAATGTTCCCAAGGTAGGAACAATCTGAACAGAAATATGCTTCTCAGATTTTCTGGCTCCTGCTTGCCCATCTGGCAGACTGCTCAGCTCCCTACACCTGGGGAAACATAGAACGCAGGTAACAACGCTCTTGAGGAAACTGGTATACCAGAGGAAGGAGAACAGGCAGCTCCCTCACCCAGATGGCAGGCACCTGCATTCAGAAGGCTGATGGGAGATGCAAACAAGGCAGCCTACCTGGTTAGTGGTAGGGTCCATCACAGAATTTGTTATCTGAAAATCTGGAGATAAACTATTGACTAGGCTGTAAGGTCAGTGGAAATCCTGCTATCAAAAGTTGTGGCAGGGAGAAGTGAATAATATATGCACAAATGTAAACAGCTTGACTGTTGAGGCAGTTCTTGTTTTAAAATACTGGTATGCAGAGAAGCTCCTCTCCCAATGACCTCACAAAATGCCGCAACATTTTACATTTCCCTGAGATGTATTTATTATTTATACATAGGTGTGCACAGATCTTGAGCATACCATGGTCTGTCTTACGTCTGCCACCCTCCCAAATGAATTTTTATTGTAGAAATCATTCAGAGTTCATCACTGGTGGGGAGCCTGTTCATTGAAACTCATTATTGTTCTAATGAATTACACGCGAGAGATGTAAGTGATTACATTATAATAGTCAGACTCAGCCATTCAATGAAAATTTAATTACAGAGTACAGGGACATGACAAAAAAATCCATGCCTGTGTTCTGGAATGCAGCCTCCCCAGCCACAGCTGGCTATTGAAAGTCTTCATGCAATTATGCTTTCTCTTAATCACACCCATTTTTTAAGAAAAGAAACAGGAACTGAAGTAAGCAGCAGTTGTAGCAGCTCCCCTGCCTGCTCCTCCACTGGCAAGTCTAAGATCTTTTGTTATTTTTTTGGGTGATCCACATATCCAAAATCTGAGAATATCCCAGTTCTAGTAAGTAGAAAGGATGGGATCCTGCAAACCTGACGCAAAGTAATTGACATCAGCAGAGTTACACCAACTTACTGCAAACAAGGATCCCCTCTTTATGGTCACAGAAAAGAATTCAAAGCCACCCTACTGGATATATTTTAAAGCACAGGTACAGAGACTTTGACTTTGGTCTCCTTTTTTCTTCTGTAAAAAAATCACTATGGATTACTGTAAGCAATTAGTAGGTTGCTCTTTCAGTACGGTCCACAGTAAGATCCATGCTAATACTTATGTCTTGGTGCTAATAAGACAGGGTCTGATGGGAGTGACTCCCAGACATGAATCTGGGGCTTTCTGAAGCAAGCCAAAAGCCTCCTGAAATGGCTTCTCTGCCTTGTCCACCAACTCCATTTTACAACAAATGAAGAATCTCCCATCTCTACTGCAATAACTAGACTATAAACCAACACTACCTGAACATCAACCAAAGCACCCTCTTAGCAGGAAGTTTTGTGCTGAAGTCAACCACCAGTATCACATTATCCTTGACTAGTAACATGAAGAGGTTGAGGAAGGAAGTTCTACCATCTTGAAAATAAACCCTGAACCAAGGGTATTGCATTTATATCCAAGAAGCACCAATTTGTTGCTTATACAATAACAACAATAATCTCTCGGCATCAAAACAATCTTTGTTAACAATTGTAAAAATAACCCACACCTTGTATATACAATGCTCTGAAGTTACTTCCTAAATCATAGTAATTGTTTTCTTTTTTGTGCCTCTTTACAATACCACTGTGAAAGAATAAAAGCTTCTGGTAAGAATTTTTAAATTTTTCCAAGTTTTTGACAACCCTTTGGGAAATTTATGGAATATCTTGCTGGAGAAGTTTAAAGCAATTACTGAATATGTCTTCTTGAATATCCACATCATCCTTTTTTTCAGCAGTCTTCATAAAATGAGGAACAACTTCGCCTTACACTTGAGGTATTTGAGAGAAAGTCCTTTTTGTCCAGGAGATTGGCGAAATGGGAAAACAGGGGTTAGTAACTATGACAGAGCCCACTCTTCCCTTCAGTGAATCATCTACGAGTCAGAATTTCTTCACTTCCCTTAAAAAAAATTACTCTTCACATAAACTTGAATTGTTGCTAAAGTTATATTGCAGTCTAATGAGATAATATAATTACTAACACATGCCTCCAAATCACATACTGTGATTAAAGCTGTGTATGTTCCATGAGTGCACTATGGAGTGTATGTCTGATATTATCCAGTCAGTGTTATTAAAATAGAGAGGTTATAACCTGCCAACATAGCATCCTCGCTGTGTTTTCAGTTTATTCTCTTTTATATATGCACAGAAATGCCCTCCCACACAGAGAGTTCACATTAGCTATGTCTGTGGGCATTTTAACGGTTAGAGTGTTTGACAACACATTCACATTAGGAACATTTCCCAGTGGCGTATCAATGATGTTCAAAATTAAATCACATCTGTTTAACGTTGCACTTGTCATAGTTTACAAACTACAAAGACAAATTTACTAAATTCAAGTCACTATGGTCTTACATAAACCATTGGGCACACTAGAAAACATCTGTAACCCTGACAATATAGACAGCATCTGGAAATTGGGAAGGTGTTACTGATGTACCTCATCATCAGATCCCCTTGGAAAGGGCTTCTATATTTTGCATGAAAGTAGCTGAAAGCCTGTGCCTGTTTCTTGTTTCCACTTGATGTGTAACTATAAATAGTGTGTTACTTTAGATACCAGAGTTTTAAAAAGGACCTATTGTTAGTTTCCGGTATTTACTGGATGTCAGGGGTATATTGCAAAAGTCAAGACCAGCATCATCCAATGCAGGAAAGATGTGCTTTAAAACAGGCTTGAAGTTTCTAAGGTGGCTAGGCTTCAGCTGCAAGTCTGCTGAAATTAATGGCAGATGTGAACTGTTTTAGGAGGGGTGTGTGTGTGTGTTTAATTTTTAAGTAAAAGTATTAATGGAAAAAAAAATTAATCATAAAAGCCAGCATAATAGTTTTTCCTTCAGAGAAATGTGGCCAGGTCTGGGATACTCCTAAATAAAGGGTTAGGGCCTAGTGAAGGCTGATCCCAGCCAGATGCATTTTTCACAACAACAACACTTTAGGAAACATTACAGATAAGCAAGGAAGAGGACATGAAACTAGAACTGTTATTTGGAGTTCTCCTTGCACGGAAGATCATGAGACCTTGATGGGGCGGAGGAGCCCTTCTAGGGTTTCCTCCTACGGTGGCTTCTAGGATTCTCATTTCCTGGTGCCCAGGTCCTGCCATCTCAGACCAGCCAGCTTTCTCATCCACTGCCTAGGGCCCAGGGACCTGCCCAGAACCCTTCCCAGCTCTAAATATGTTGGTGAAAAGGAGGAGGGATGCTGGCTGGGGGAAAGGAAGAGTATAACCAGTGCAAATGAAGGGAAGAAGGAAGGTGTACAGGAGTCCACGGATGAGAGGGAGTTTGGCCAAAGGCAGAGCAGAGCATGAAACCAGCACTACAACTATTTTGATCTTACCAGTACTTGATAGCTTTTACATTATTCTCATGGAGTGCTGCAACACTGCCATGGCACTGCTTTAATGCCCATCTCACTTATTTAATGAGAAACACCAGAGGATGACAGGAAGAAATTAAACAACATTGCTGGATACATCACGTGCAGACGTTAACAAAAAGCCCTGGAAAGAGACTCGTCAGCAAGGGCATGATCTGGTAGGTGTGCTGCACTCTGCCAGAAGTGACAGTGATATTCCAGTCCAGGAGAAGAGTCTGGATGCAAAAGCTGGGACCCTGCAGCAGGGTTTATAACTAGCCACAAGATTTGTTCAACACTACATGCTTTCTCATTTCCTGTGCTTCTGGCCCCCATGGATGCTAGCACTCCCACATTCATCAAGTACAGCTTCCTTGGCATCTGATCTCCAGCTTTACAATTAAATGACAATTAAAACTCAGGGTTCCTGGCTTCTGGCTCTCTCTTCTAGTCCAAGAGGATGGCAGAGACCACTCACTCAGCTCTGTGGCTGGGACAGAGTTGATAATTTGCTCTATGGCTGCTGTCCATAACATCTGTCAAAATTGGTTAAATTTTGGATATCAATTGGATGTGTTATATATGTATGTGTCAGGCAGCCCCCACAGAATGCATGTAAAATAAGGAGCAAATCTGTGAGATACCAAGTATGCTGAAATCATAAAACTATGGTCTATGTGAATGTATACAAGCAGAAGAGTAAGTATGCTTATATGAATTTGATCAGCTGATACCACACAGTAAAAACATGTAAAAAATCTCGTTCAAACTATATAAAAAACTTTTTTTATCACTACAATTTTAAAAATATCCCAACCCTGCTTAGGCTGTGTCAGTGTTTATCTAACTTGAGAGAAAGCATAGGTATGTGGACTGTTAAAATAATATTTTCCACTGTCATAAGGGAATCTTAAGTTTTGACAATTCTCATACAAATAGGATTTTATAAGTTGGTTATGTTCCAAAACAGAGTATTTTAGTAAGTGAGCCTTTTCACTTTATATACTAGAGCAATTAATTATCCTTTTAACAAAATTGATTGTATCAAGAGCACATTTTTTCCCCCCAAGGAAAAAAAAAAATTCAAAATTTTAACCAATTAAAATCAAGAAACTAATAAAATACAGCGGCAATTAACATGCAAAATGTTTTGCTCTTTTAATATGATTTGCTCTAATTCTATTTCAAAAAGCAATATAGAGGAAGTAAGCTCTTTGCTATATCTGGCAAGAAAAGAGAAATAAAAGAAATAAAGGAAGGGATGAATGAAAAAAGTAGTTTTGTTTTTTTTTTTTTTAATGTGGATTTTATACAGTAGTGATAATTTAACTTGGTTATAAGTACATTGGCCAATAAATAGACTCATAAATGTGCTGGATAAACTCTGAGGATACAGCAAGGAGCCATTTATTGCCTTGTAACCTCAACGGCAAACTAAAATTATCTCCTAAATAACAGATTTTCTAGTTGCACTGAATTATTGTGTAACAGAGGGGCAATAACTTCCCTGTATCTCTCCCCTGGTTACCAGTAAAATGAAAAGCATGAATTAGTTCCAGGTAATGTTAGGTGTCACTATTTTTAGCAAATTCAACCTTGAAAACTTTTCCAAGTTAACAAAAGTGAAAACCAGGCTGGATTTGGGGTTCATTCATGTGGTTTCCAGGAAAAACATAAAGCAATTGCTACCTTTTGATGAGACTCCATATCAAAATTCATCTATGTATCCCCTGGCAAAGCTGGCACTTGAGCTACGGGGCACCATGACACCACAGGGTAACAAGTGATGCTGACTGGTGCCACCCAAGATTCAGCAGCTTTGCAGAGTTCACTGATGATGCAATTAAAGTTCAGTCTGAAAAAAATCAGTTTGAAAACTTAATGAGATTTTTACCAATTCATGCTCTGACCTATCTTTATGTCAGATCTTTGGAGAGCACTTGAGGGCTGTGCTGGGGGACATGCTGCTCCTTAGAGGTGAACAAGGTGTCCCCCACAGACCAAGCACCTCCACAGCTTCCCTGGCAGGTTGCACTTAGTTGTAGTGAATGAGGTGGTTAGCTAAAAAGTTCTAAGAGACAGAATGGGGGGTTTCAGGTTTTGTTTTGGTTTGGTTTGTTTTTTTTTGGGGGGGGGGGGCGCTGTAAGTGGCAACAGGGGGGAGCTGAAAAAAGTCAGAAATAATTAACAATACAAGAACTCACAGATTGCATACATGGGCATACTAAATTCAGTCTAACCATCTCTAATCAAGATACTCTCCCCCCTTCAACCGTTACCCAGTAATACTGAAGTATGCACTAATGAAAACAGTGTTCTCATGCACATTTCTGAACTTCAAACAAAAACAAGTTTTAGAAGATTTATTATACCTAATTATCTCACCCTATGTTTTCTGCATCTGTCAGTTTTCTTACAATTCACTAATACTGGTGTTATAACTAGGAGTTAACTGGTCTTACAAAATTTTATATATATGGAAAATACCAACAAATAGCATAAAAGGTTAGAACAAAACATTCTTTGTCAAATGCAAGTTCAAGTTTGCACTCAGAAATACACAAAGATCTATAATAATAATATTTATCTATCACTTATCTAGTATACTAGACATTTTACAATGAAACAAACAGATAAATTAATTCCCAAGTTAAAGGAGTAAAACAGTCCAAGTTAGTATAAAAGCATAAATAAAATCAAGATACAATGCCAAGAGCTCTCTGGAATTGAGATGCTTTTTATTTCAAAACAACTAATGCTGTGTTGGTTCACAGGTCAAAAAGTCATATAGGCAAAAATACTGACAACACTTCAAGTGCTCTTGAATATGACAACTATCTTGTTTCTTTCTTAAAGGGATGAATATTCATATAAAACATTTTTTGCACTTTGAGGTCTTCTTCACAACAGAGGGAATTGTAGGACTATCTGAATAGGGGAGCAAATCAATAAGCAGGTAAATTCTTGATGCTGGGAATGAGCTCATAGATTGGAGAGAATGCAAGTTTGGGTTTCCCAAGCTTCAAACACTGCTATGTGAACAATCACCAAATACACTGTTTTTTCACATGGCCTGCATCAGTTCTGGAAAGAAAGCAAGGCAAGATAGGCAGCATAGGTCTGGTAGGATAAGGGAAAGATGCCTAGCCTGAGGCTTTGGCAAGAAGAAAACCATCTGTGAGATGAATGTGCTGCTTCTGTTCTGAGGATCAGACTCTTCCCTACATTTTAAATATATGGCAATTATGCTAAGAAAATACACTGACTCCGTGTCACTTTTTTTTTTTTTTTTTAGCCAAATACAAACTAACTTTCAAAGCTCCAAACTGTCTTTATTAATTAGTCTAAGAAGCAAGAGTATAATGTAGTCAGAGATTACAAAAAATGTCTAGAAACAAATTCTTTAAAAACCTGGAAGTCAAAAACTACCGTTCATAAAATTAAACTTGAGCTTTGCTGGAATTTCATGGCACTCTCTTGGCACATCACAGTTCCTGAGCCATAGCTGAGTTATAGAGATGCCCTCCAGACCTTTTCTGAAAAAGTGGTTCTGTGGGTAAGTAGTGACATACAGTTGTCATCTTGGCAGTGAGATTTGCCAAGTAAAGCCACTGGGTAGACATAAGACCCTTCAAAAGATGAAACACCTAATCAAAGTAAAAGTTTAGGCATGACACAAACAATATTATTAATTATGTTGGACATGCTCTGCCAAAAAAAACAGTTGAGCAGGGGGTAAAGGCATGGAATGTAAAAGAGAAAAAGAGGCAAAAAGAATACCATCCTGGAGATAACCCTGACAGCATCTGCCAGGGGAACTCGAGCAATAGCCAGTTTGGATAGTGGCCAGTACCATCTGTGTAATATCTTATACTATATGAAAACAAGAGCCAAAAGTGAGGGTCTTTATTTCATTTAATACCAGGAGGTCTCCACTCCACCTAAAATTTTGTGGAACATACCCCTCACAAACTTCCTCTGAAAGTCCCAACACAACAAAATAACATCAAGGAATAGAAAGTTTTCTTACCAATAGGAGAACTTTGACATCAATGAACTGGACAATCATTTGATGGTAGATTTCAAATGCTGAAGCTACAGACATCAAAATGCTTAAATCTGAAACACAGCTGTTTCTGCCTCTTATAAAGACTCTAAAATTATGGATATCCTCTTACTTAGCAAGTACATCCATAAATGGATGCTATCAATATGGTCAAATTTGGTAACAGAAAAAACTACCAACATATTAGGGGAAAGTGTATCTTTTCTGTAATTCTGTTGACCTCAATGCTTGTGCTTTTGACGCCTTAAGTTAAATGTAGCAAGTTCTTTTTTTCAGTAAATGAAAATATGAAAGGACAAAGAAATTTTGCAGAAGACAGGAAGACTCTTTTGAAAGGAGGATTAACAAACAATAAAAAATAATACATTTACTTTTTGCTAATGGGAGAATGAAATATCAAATGGAATCAATTCATGTGTATTAGCAGTGTATTTCTTTCTGAGATACTTGATGAAGCACGTATCTTGCCTTATCACGGCTATTAAATTTTGTCTGGTATTCAGCATAGTTCATAACTTTAAGAATTTGATATGCCCATCAGCTTTATGGAGATGTACTGAAGATTTCAGAAATGTCCCAAAAGACTCAAGACTTTGACTTCATACTCACATCCATCAAAATAATATATGCTTGCCCAAGAATTCTTTGTTGGAAAGTGTAGAAATTTGTATGCCTCATTTGAAAGTTCTCTTAGGACTTAATCCAACAAAGCAGTCAGAAAACACTACAGTAGAGGACAAACAGTATGAGTGCTTACCAAGTCATTTGCTCATTCAGTGAAAGCACTTCTGATGGCTTATTTTTGCCACAAAGTACAGACCTAATAGAGCAACCTTGGCAGAAAATAAAGGCTCTGAAGCTCTGTGAGGAAACTATACTGTCCTTTTCTCCAAGATCAGTCCTCCATTTCTTCAGTATCCACCTAAGTCTGCTAGGGATATTGCTCCTTCCTAAGAGATTTTAAATTCTTCCCCTTCTCCATTTTGGCCTCTTCAGACATGCCTGGCTCCTTCCTGTATCAGAGGTTTGTCCCTAGAGGAACAAACTGCACTGAGCACGTTTAAAGTGCTTGGTGCTGTTCATATACTTAGCATGCTGGTGAGTTTTTTCTTCACTTATATTTACAAAATAAGACTAGCGTGGCAGTTCACAATGTGAAATTCGAGCAGTTCATATTACTGAATCACTAGTCAAATCTGTTGTGAAGTAAATTATTTCCCTTGAAAACAGAAACAACTGAATGAAGTTTGGCTTGGACAACAAAGTGCCATGAACAATTTCAATGTCCATCTTGTAATTTTCATCCAGGGAATTTTAATTAACGTTTCCTGAATGCAAGCTTCTATGCTAGCTAGAGCCTTTGACTTCATCTAAAGCCAAAAATATAAAGTGCATTTCTTCCATATTGGCTGGAGGTGCACGTAGATCATTGCCACTAGAGCCTGCCAATTATTCAATTTATACTGAATAATTCTGCGTTCTCAGTTCAGTAAGTGACTCAATCCTACTTATGAAAAACTGCTTCTCTGGGGAAGTCATATAAGGGAATCTGTACAACATCCTCCAGGTAGCAAGTCAGTATTACGCCTACAACTCCTATATATATGTATATATGTACATATATATGTTTATGTGTTTATTTATATATATTTCCATGGCCTTTATTAGCACTCTAAAAACTATGCGAAGTCCACTGAAGTCTATGGAACAATTCCTCTGTGTACCAAATGCAGACTCCAGGTAAGCTGGTGGAATTGTTCTATAGATTTGAAATGCCATCCACTTGCAAATGATACGTGGAAAATTGAATCACAGTCCCGCAAGAATTAATAAGTACACACACTGACAAAAGTCCAACGATTATTAATATTATCATAGAACATCTAGTAAGAAGATCATGCCTAGATATTCTTGCAGAACAAGAATACATGGTAAGAAGTTCACACATAAATTTACACTCTTGTCATAATGCAGTTCAGCATACATGAAGAAATAAACTATGTATTTGTAAAGGAAAGCAATGTGGTCACTGTCACTTTCTAGTTACTAGTTCAAATGAAAAAGCTGAGCAAGTTAATACATTAACTTCTCCTGCCAACCAATATAAAATTGATTATACTGTGCCAATTCCAAAATGCAGATTAGACACTCTTATTGCTGTTCTCTGCCTGTGACATTTTATCTATTCTTTTAATCTCCTCTTTCAACCTTATCTCAAGATTCAAATCTTGTGCCATTTCCTGTCCTTCTTACAATCTTTTCCCCTAGAATAAGGTTTTTAAATCCTTCCTTCTTTCTGTGAAAAACAGCACTTTACCCAACTTACTCTGACCTTTCAGTGTTCCTAATTTTCTTGGATAGACAATTGCCTTCCCTACTCCTCTACGTCTTTAGCAGGCTACGAGAAAGTACTGGAAACAGCAAGTCCTTAAGGGTCGCCAGCACTTAAAAAGTTAATGTGTTGTTTTCTTCCTAGAGGCTAGGTGGAATGGCTGAGATCAGTCATCAACCCAACACCAAAACTGTGCAGTTCTGATTCCCTGTTAAAAAATGTTCCAGGAAAAATGTCCCCAAAATGTTGGATCCAAAAATCTAAAAAACAACCCAAAAATTCCCATTAAGAAAAAGATATTCTGATAACTGTATTGATCTAGACAGAAAGGAAAACTCAGTATGAATCAAAAGGTATCTCACCATCATGGCAGTCCTGTGATATCCTTAAAGGCACAGAAAATTTAGACTGTCAGAGAACCAAAGAAAATGAAAGATATGGAACATTTCAATATGTAATAAGTGAATTAAAACTTTATGGGCCTCTTCCTAAGCACTTTTAATGGACTGTTAGAAATAACCTAAGAAAACCATAATATTTTACTTTTTCTGCATTGAAATTAAATGAATTTAATTTCAATTAGGAGGAATTAAATATACAGAATTGGTTGTGTTCTAGGCTATGAGATTACTATGACAGGTAAATGGTGCAGTAATTAAGAGCCAAACTTTGCCTCTAGAGAACAAAATGTAACTCCCAGTGAAGCACATGAAAAGCTTTGTGAATATTAAATGACTATGCCAGCGAAAAGCAAAACATATGTTAAAGAAAGACAGATGAACATTTTTTTCTGAGTTTACTGTGCATAAGACAAATGCTTAGCAAAGCCCATGCTAGTCCTGTTCATTTCAGGGAGTATTAGATGGTCCCTGGATCTGAGAAATATATTCAGTCAAAAAAACCCTGAAAAGGAAACTACTAGGATGTTTTGTAAACTGTATATTTGGGCTAGGTTATATATATACATTACACAATAAAGGCCTTTGCCTGTCTTAACAAAGCTTATCATTATTGTTTTCTAAATCTCTTTTCTGTTATATTTTCAGGTTCTTCCTTTTAGGATGCTCTATAGATGTTTGCAAGCTGTCAGGGCTCTACAGAGGATTGATCAGTGAGGCATATACAACACCATAACGTATACCCCACAGCCATCACCTTCCTCCCTGAAGTTTATTAAGCAGGAAAGAGCCACCATCTACTCTTCGTACAAAAAAATAGACACCTTTGACACAATTCTTCTGTAACTGCCTTTCCAGAAGAAAAAAAGATTTTTCATAAACAATTGTGAATTAAAATCCTTCCAAATTTTTAGATATTGAAATTACAACATGAATATTTCACCAACATCAGCTTTAAACGGCAAAATAACTCCCAACAAAATACGCTGAAAATTTAACCACTGTAATTATACTCCTTAAGGCATTTATAAATATATATACTATCTAAATATTTATCATGAAATCTTACATTTTAAAAGCTTGTTTTAATTCTGTTAAATGTACACTTCCTAGTTTCCTATTAAGTGGATCAATAATATGGTCCGAGATATTTCAAGTATGTATATCTTTGCTCTGTGTGACTGTTGAAAGTAATGAAAAAAAAAAAACGTACTCAAGTTTTTACAGTTGCTAATATTTTACAATACTTTTTAGCTTTTGTCAGGCCCAATTTAAGGCTTCTAAAAGGAAACTGATTTTCACAAATTGTATGTTAGGCTTTGTCTGACATTCAGCCATATTTTAAGGGTTTCTAATGTGAAAACAGATTCAGGGATACTGGATCTGTAGTCACTTTAGCCCTTGGCAAATGGGATTTAGTGAACGTGGCCATCTCCCTGTTTTACAATCTGCTAAGGAGTTCAGGATCGTGCACAGTAGTGTAGGCACTGTACTCCTTATTACCATCAAGTTTTGCTGATCACAGCACTGCAGACAAGGATCCAATTGCGCCAATAGCATCGCTTCTTTCAGACATCCTCATTTGCCTTTGAAAAGAAATAAAGAGTTCATCCGGCATCGTTAATTTTCTATCCTGTGCTGCTGAAAATAAATATGGCTTACTGTAGGCTTACCCTTCCGAGTCTACTGAAACTCTTGCTAAGAGAAGTATGGGACTTTATCTCAATTCATCTCACCTGACTCTGAAATTAATGATAGTTGGCAATATGAACATCTCATAGATATCATCCCTTATCATCTCAGCTTTTGGACCTCAGGTGAAGACTGTTAAATAACAAGTCTCTCCATCTAATGAGCCTCATTATCAATGGATCTGAGATGCAGGAAGAATATTAAGAAAAATGAGTTCAGGCACTGCAGTGTCAGTAGATGGACTTTACAGGGTACTAAATCTATATGTGGAGCTAAAAATCTCTCAAGAAATTAAAAGACTTGCCTGCTTAGCTCTGAAGCCAACTCAGTCTGCATGATGGACCAACAGTGAATAAATAGCACCACACAAGCAGAAGTGGAGAACTTCATGCTCCAACACTGGCTGCTCAGAGAAAGCACGCTCTGACAGGCACAGTTAAATCTAGCTGTGATGGTGGATGCTGCTGCACAGGCAGCAGAGCAGTGTGAGTGTGAGGCAGCAAAGTGGGGCTGATACCATTTATTCAGACTTGAACAGGACTTCCAGGGCTTTGGCACGTGAAGGGATTAGTTTAATACCAATTCCCTGCTGACCCAGAATCTTCTTCACTCAGAGCTTAACCAAAAGCTCTTGACAGTAAATTCCTGTACTTGATGGTGAAAGGTCTCAGAGTGCACCATAGTACTGAGCCTACTAATGCCTCAAGCAACCAAGACCCATGCTTTGTGCTTCCAAAAGCTATGCCCACACAACAGAAGGAAAACACCCCTGACAGACTCCAGACCATCTGACCTGGAGCAGAATCCCTTGGGTCTCTGATAAGTTATTGCTTCATCCTGGCTCCCTCATTGGGGATCACCATCCCTCCTTCCCTACCCGCCTTCCTGATGCACTGACCATGGCAACCCAGGGACAAGGATTTGGGCATTTGCTGCCAGGGTGAGGGGTGTCTGTGCGGGCTGCTGCTGTGGCAGGCAGGGAGCTGCCACGTCTCAGGAGCTCAGCGGTAACCTGCAGTGAGTCCCACACCCTGAGACGGCCCCTGTTGCTGCCGAGGATGGATTATACTGATCTAATGCCTCATATGTGCCAGGGAGTCCAACAATTTAAATTCTGCTAGAAGCTGGGAAGAACAGAGAGAGGCTTAAACACAGATCCTCTTCCAAATGTAACCTGACAGGCTCACCTATAACAAAGGAAGTAAAAACACAGAAACAGCGGTGGAGGAATATTGATGGCAATAGAAACCATATCGCAGGGGGTATAAAGATGCAATTAAAAGGAAGAATCTTTCATGATGTATTTTCTGATATCTTCAAAATACAAGTTGATCTGTAAGGGTGGTAATTAGAGTTCTGACACTGAGAAGATGAGAGATCTGAAAACACGCATGGGACAGACTCCTGAGACTCAAACACTCATCCTAATTAAAATCTATTATTACAAATCAGTATTGCCTTTTTCCTTTCTTCAAAGTTACATTAATTTGATAAAACAAGCAGCAGAATTTCAAATGTTAATCAAAGAGATAACGGTTTCACAGGACAGATCTTTAAAATTCTCCCTCTTGTACTTTCACAGAGAAGACTGGAGCTGAAACAAACCCTGAAGAAATGTTTTCCTATTATTGCTTAACAAGGAATAGACTAATCAAAAGAAGATGCAGTAAAAACAAAAATACACAAAAATCCATGTCTGCTATCTCAATAAGGTATCAGAAAAATCCTCTTCATTTCTGTGTAATGAGACAGCATAGTTTAAAACATAACAGGGTAAATTTTCAAAGCAGCAAGCTGATCTAGCTATACAGATCCTATTGACTCTACACTGGCCACGCAGCTAAATTCCCGAGTGAATCTTTGATGACATATCCCTAAAGAAGATTAAAGATGCCAGCTGATCTTGGTGTTAAAGAAGTGGACTCTCTTGTGGAAAACTATATAGTAATAAAAATTCATTTTCATAAAATCATAAACGCTAAAGTAACATCCGTGTTCCTTTAACAGAGGATCATTTCTTTCTGACCACCAGCAGAAAATTTCTCTGGGGATAAAATTATATTTTTTAGTTACAGGCCATAGACCAAAAAATTATTTTGTCACTCTGACCAACTTTCTATGTAAGATCAGAAACTAGGTTTTGTACCTAATAATTTTGCATCTGTGGTTAAATACCACGTACAAGATAAATGACATGCACTAATCTAGCCTATTATCAGATACAGAAATCCTACCAGACCACACTATTGTGTTTACTCACATTCATTTGTTCATGTATAGTACATGTAGGTTATAACAATGCTTGAATGTAAGGGAGATTAGCTCTTTGAAAGAAGGCAGAGATGGCCCATAGGTGAGCTGTTATAAAGCACTGAAATCAAAAGAGAAGTAATAACATAGTAATGATTTCCACAGAAAAACATATGTCAAGAGAAAAAAATGAAACAAATAATGGAAGAGATGGTCTTCTGGGTTTTCTACTACCTGTAGGGGAATAAATCTGGTTGCCTTTAAAGATCCTGTCATTAGCTTTTCACAAACACAGTTCTGCATAATTCTGCTTTCAGATCATTCCAGGGAACTGTGTAAATATTTTTTCAGCACGAGGTTTTGGTGAGCTTCACGCTTCTGAATTTTACTTTGAATTTTGATTTTTAAAAATCATGATGAAAACTAATTTTCTGCTTCTGAAGGTTACTTAGTCTCACTTGGAATTGTGTAACCAAAACCAGAACTATGTCAAGTTCTATAGCTTGTAAATACTTCAAACTATTTGGGTTGTGATTCAGGATTGTATTGATACATGGTTTCATGTTTTGTTGTTAAAAGTATTACGTGGTCCTGTGTAAATAAGAAGAGCTCTGAAATCCAAATAAATTATTTTAGGACAAAACTCTTGTAGAAACCACACCATGTGGCTCAGATTAATACAACATATCAAACTTTCACTCATTTTCCAATCTGAAACAATCAAACCCCAAATTATCCTGGCATTTGAAAAAGTTTATCTACTTATTCATGTTTTTGGAGAGCCTTTAATTATTACAGAATAACAGTAATTTTTATTTGCCTTTCTATTTTAGACCAGAGAATCTTATAACAAAGTGTTAGAGGAAAAGTTGTTCTTGAAATGTATTTTAGCTAGAAGAAAATATTGATTGATCACCTCCCTAGAAGGTACACTCTCCAGTTATCTCCAGCTCAGTTTTTTCACCCCCTTTTCAGGTACATTCAACCCTACTCTTCAAGAAAATTCGACTCTAATCCTCCAATTCTAAATAGCAAGCACTAAGTATTACACTTTCACAGATTAAAAATAAGCAAATAAAGGGAAGGTGTCAAAATGACAGCAAACAGAACATTTAAATGTCGGCCTGCTACAAAATTGAAATGGTAAACAAATATTAAAAGTGGCGCAGAAGCTGCAGCCTTCTCTCCTTCCCATAAGGGCTGCTAAATTACTACACTGCCCAATCTCGAAAACTGTTAAATAGAACTTCAAACTAAAAATAAGTGCTGCCAGAAACACTGAATTTTGGAAATGAAAATGAGTCCAATGTGTAAAGACATTTTCAAACCCTCCCACAGCTCCAAGCAGTTCTGCAGGCCGAGTCCCCAGTTCCCCTCCCCGGCTGCGTCTGCACCCCATGGTCTCTCCCTCCTCCTGCCCCCCAGGAGGCTGCACCCCCCTCGCCTGCCTGGCCACCATCTTCCTGTCCGTGGCAAACCTGGAGCAGGGAGCCTTGAAGAGGGAAGGTGGGGTAAGAATCAGGGGGAGAATGAGACCCACAATCAAGTGAGGGGTGGAAAGCGGAGGGATGGAGACCAGCCTTGGGTGTGCAAATGGGGAGCTGGGGCTCGGGGGACATGGTGGGGGGCCAGGGGGTGCCCACAGGGGAAGGAGCTGCCCCATACGGGCACTGACTGGGACAGCCAGGCCCGTGATTATGCAATTCTGTGACTTCTGGGGAAAGAAAGGGGTAGGAGGTTTCCACCCACATACTTTTATTTGTTTCCATTTGCAGACCTGCTTATTTCCTTCCCTTCTACATTTGTCACCCCTCTGGGGGCAGGTGGGAGCAGGAAAAGGCATTCATTAGGCTGACCATGCTTTTTTCTCAGCTGCATGCCAGAGTATGATGCTTTTCAAATCTAAATGGTGTAATTTGTCAGATATTACTTGGTTTCAAAACAAATGGGAAGCTCCTCTATGACTAAAATTGTGATATCAACACTGAAGATTCATTTTTTAGCTAAAAAATTGTATTGGGTTTATGTGTCAAGGTTTTGGTAACACTACCAAAACCTTGCCATATAAACCCACTACAAAAGTATATGTGGCCTGTTTTTTGGAAGGGAAAAGTCTACTTGGAGGTAAGTCTTTTCCCTTCCAGGCAAGGGCTGTACTGCACACAGTCTTCGCTATCTGTATTCCGCAGATCATACATTGCCTGATGCTGGCATCTCTATGATGAACATGAAGATTTCACATTAAACTAGTGTTGGTAACCAGGGTGAATATTAGCTCTCAAGGAACTATTTTTATGGTCACAATTTTGTCAGTGGAGGAACTGAGAGGCAGGAGATCTGAGGATAAGGCAATGCAGAAAATGGCTCGCTAGTCTAAAACAGTCAGAAAGAGAGATTCAAGCCCAGACTGCCTGAACTCTGCCATTACCTCATGAGGGCAATAAGAAAGAACAAGTTATTTCTGCATGCATGGACAAGGATAGACAGCTGTTTCACGTGTCTCTATTAGTAAATCCTTGGCCCTTTGAATGTAGCCTTCTCTTTTGTTAAGCATTTACCAGCAAGAGAAACCAACTGTCATATTTCCCACTGGTGTGTGTTTCACCAAAGACACTGGGTTTACAGTAGGTGCAGCATTGCAATGACTCTGGTTCAGACCACTCAGTGCTGCTCCCTAGGCTCTTCCTGGAGAGACATCCCTACTTCCCCGTAGATTTTCGTCCCTTGGCAGACCTCCCCATCAATCAGTAACTTTCTGTGCTCTTCAGCACAAAGTTTTGGAGATCCTTAATCTGCTTCAACCATGAGCACCAAGTCCCTTTAACACACATGTGCACACAACACATCCTTTCCATTCAAAACACAGCTACTAGGATCACTTTCTCTGCCCAGAATTCAAACCATGTTATTTCCATCTTTAAACCTCCAAAACAGAAAATTACTTAAACATGTGATTAATGTAAAATGTGTACTTAAACCCAGCAATTTTAAATTAATTTCCATTGAAGTCCGTGGTAGTTCAACTTGTGCTGGGTGGCTTTGCAGAGACAACATCTGAAACTTCCCACAAAAAACTCATATTTTACAGCGTTGAGTCCAAGTACCATTTGGGTTTAGGATGAAGTCTTCGCTGTCTTAAATCCATTTCAAAAATTGCCAATGATTTCAATTTAGCAAATATTTGGGGGTTTGTTTTTTATGTTGCATGCTTCAGAGAGAAATCTTTCTTTTTTCCCCTTCCTAACTAAAGGTTAGAAAGCAAACTAAAGCTTCTAAAAAGACAAATAAAATTTTCTTATCACTTGTAGTCCACAGCCACTATGTCAGAATGTGACAGAAGTAATCTGTATGATGTTCGTGTTAAAAATAGGGCTCAACAAAAGAAGTAAGCTTTTCCACACAGTAAGTTGGCAGAGTTTGTTTGCCACTACCATTTTTTGGAGAGTAGTAGAAATAACATTGGACTGTACACATTGTAGTGGTCCGTAACTCCCTGGTAGCACTGGGGTACAAAATTTGTTTACTGTTTCACAAACAAAACCCCATCTATGACCTACTAATCCAATATTCCAAGACTCAGTTCATAAAAGAAATAGATTCTCGATGTTAACTCTTCTTCTTAAAATGTTTCCATCTGTGAATGTCTGCTTGTGGAGAATGTCAGTTACTAATACTGTAATCTTGCAACTACAGCTCTAATTTCTGCAATTATAGCCTTTCAATGTTTTAAAGATTAATTTAAAGTATTAACAGAAAAGAGTTTACAATTAATATGTGGCAAGGGCAAAAAGAGAAGCAAAGCACATCCCTAAAAAGAAAACATTTCAAAAATCGTGTATACACCATCACTTAGGCATGCTGAGTCTCAAAAGTAATGCAAAGAGACAGAGTTTGTTTTCCTTTTCTTCTGTAAAACTACAATGAAGTGATAATGACCTCAGGAGTGTATGTGTGTGTTTATTCCATCTTTGGCCCATTTGATGTGGTTTTGGCCTAAGGAAAAGCTAAAGGCTAAATGTATTTTAAGTGGGCTAAAACCAAGATAAACACATGTCCCTGAGGTCATTATTTCCATTAGATGACAGCTTGCATAAAATATCAAAAGCATGGTAAAAACAGTGTAAACTTTAAAAAATATATTCTTTTGTGGGTCAGCAGATCCTTTAGAAAGTGTATGCTGTTTCTAAGCAATTGTTTCTTCTATTGTCAAAGTTCCTTCTTCGGGAATAGAGAAACCAAAGTTTATTTGGACTTTGGCTATGCATGAGATAGTCTGGGCTTTGTAAATCCTACACATAACACTGTAAAATACAAACAGTGTATCCAAGCAGTAATCATGCTCATCATGCATATAGTAACTGTGTACATAGGAATAAATATCAGCTATACTACAACTTCAAAGATTTGATCCACATGAGAAAGATTATCAGTGCTTTAGAAACAACGCTAGGACTTGATTATGGGTGCACATACAATTTAATAAGGTTTGTGCCTGGTGTGGACAAAACCCATGCTTGTAACCAAGAAAATTGTACTAGCACAGTTTTGTCTTGCTTTTTGATAGATACTTTGAGGGGAGTGATGATCAGTGAGCCAAGAAAGCTGTTTGAAAAGCACAATTCTTTCTCCACAGGTGAGTCAGAGGAGCAGGGAGCTCTTTCCTGGTGTTGGTTCTCTGGCTGCTCCTCGAAGCCTCAGACTGTGCTGGCAAAGGTTGTCAACAGAGTGTCTGTCGACTCACACACACACACACACACACCCCTTTTTCTTCTCAACTACCTCAGACACAAAACTGACATGCTTTCTATTGCTTGATTTTGAGCAACTCCATCCTGCTGATACCCTTGGAGTGTTTTAGTGGATCACAGTTTGAAAACTATTTTCCGCATAGAAAGTTAGTGATGAAAGGATTCACTCTTGGGGAAAAATAATATTAAAAACCCTGAATAATTCTTTCTCTCCCCTTCTTTTTAAATCCCTAATTCTGCAGACCCTGCATTTACCCAGAACTTCTTTTTTCTCATTTTCTGCATTCCGAAAATCAAAAGGGAACCCAAAATTTTGTATTTGTTTTCCTGAATCCAGGGTTGAATTAAAAGCTGCAACTATTTCACAGTTCCCAGAAACAGAACCAATTTGGGAGGCATTGTGCCTTCAAGATGTCAATTGTGCTGCAGCTAGTTTACAACTTCTCTTTCCCAGCCACTCAGAATAGAAAAAAAGTGAAAAGCCGAGGCTTTTATCAATGAGCATATCACAAGACAAAAGTATAGCTGAGTCTAAACCCACACCTGGGTTTCATCTCTTTTCAGTCTGCCCCCTTCTCCTTACTCCTGTTAGACTTTAATGTTGTCCACAATGTTTCTTTTCTGTAATATTATCACTTCACTGTTGGTTTAGGCAAAACGCAGTAATTTTTTAACCTTCCTGAGTGACATATAAAAGACCTTTCTGCACAGGAGGCAGAAAAACAAGGAGAACAGACAGCTTCTAACAATACCATTGCTTTGTTCTTAAATGTGACTTTCCTAAAATTAGATTTCAGTAAGTTTTTGTTTATAATAGACTGGAGGGCGGTAGACCCTTTCAGCTAAGACTACTCTTCCCTTTCTTTGGATCATTCATCCTTTCAGAGATAATCTAATACCACTACACCATACTCTTAGTAACTTATCTAATGCCAGGTAAAAAAGAGCTAAGTGACTTGCATTAAATATGTGGATTAATACATGTAATGACTGAAGCGCTGTGGTTTTTGCACTGTTATGCAATGAGTGAATATAAAACCGTTGTTATGAGGGAAATAGTGGTTGGGTTCTAGAAGGAATTTTAGGATTCAGATTGGAAGATTATATGAGGGGGTTAGCAATATGACAAACATTGCTTACGTGACCTTAAAAGGCTTAGAGCAAATTTCAATTTTATCATTCCAGGAGAAATTTCTTCCATTATTCTTTCTTACAATCTGCTGAACTCTTATTAGCCTCAGTAAATCAACATTCACACTGAACTGGAATGATTTGCATGTAAATCTACTATCGTCACTTCATTTATATGAGTGCAGTTGCAGCCCTGTTCGAAGTGAGCAACATTTACAGTGTCCATTTTCACTGTATGTACAACTCAACTGCTTCTACACAGTTACAGACAATGATATGCTACTGCTCCATTACTAAAATACTGGCCTTGGTAAAGAGATTTTGTGGGCCAGATGTGGCAAGTTGCAATGAAGTGGTGAGCTATGGCTCAGCATCTTCCTTGCAAGTCCACTACTTTGGATAACTGGCACCCTCACGATCACTGGTGCTTACGATGGTCATGATTTCATTTGTGAGCTTGTTGTTTGGATGGTTCTTGGTTCTGCCATAAAAT
The DNA here is from genome assembly GCF_018691265.1 of Tyto alba. Lineage (NCBI taxonomy): Eukaryota > Metazoa > Chordata > Aves > Strigiformes > Tytonidae > Tyto > Tyto alba. Next base: position 10,950,646 of record NW_024881295.1, on the reverse strand, counting down.
GTTCCTCCTGTTGGTGAATGGAAGGAACGGCTCATTACTGCCAGCTGTGTTGGCAGTAATGAGCAGAGATACTGACTGGAAGCTGCTGAGACAAGGGGAAAAAGGGAAAAAAAAAAAAAAAAAAAAAAAAAAAAAGAGAAAGAATGAAAATAAAAGAGAAGGAAGAAGCAAGGGAATGTCCTGTGTGGGGTGAACAGTGTAAAATAGGGCAAATTGAACAAGGACAATGAAGAAAAAAGGAAATTTGATCTCTTACACCAGAGAAAGTCTTTTGACTTCAGTGGCATTACTGTGACTTCTGTCCAGACTTTTGTTTTCAAAGAAAACAATAATGAGAGGTTCACAGAAAAAAGGGAAGTGGAAGAAAGTACATGAAGTTTAGAAAGGAAAAGGAAATCCTGAGATAGTATGAAAATGAACCCAAAGGCTAATGACTAGTACAAAATTATGTTTCCCTCTCTCATGCTCTGCTCCAGCTGTTTGTTCTGACTAACTCATCCAAGCAATATCTCCTTGTTAATTCTGTGGGTTTTTTAACTCCCCAACATTGCTTAGGCACCTCTGTATATCAAAATACTGCAAACATGAAAATAACTTTCAGCTTTAGGAAGTGGAGGAAACGAGACTCATAATGCTGTTGTGAATGTACACTGCTCTATTTAGCACAGAAATGGAAGTAGTGAACCTACCCTCTTAAACTTTTGCTAGCAGTTGCACATTTCTGAGGTGTTTGCATCTGTAGTATTTTGGTTGCTAGGATTCCTGGCCCTCTTCCCCTCACTTCTTCCTCTACTTATGAAATGACACTGAAAAGAAGGGAGGAGAGATGAATTTCTGTGTCTAGTTCTCCTAGAATGGCAACAGCCAGGCACACTTTTTTTCTTTCTGAAACAGTCCCATTCTGTGAATTTCCAGTAACACCCATATTACTGTTTCTCCAATTCCTCAATTTCTTTTTACTATCTGATCTTTATAGCATCTTCCTCTGACTTTTTTTTTTTTTTTTGTAAAATATACATTTGTGTTTAAATTTCTTCCTTCTCTCTCTCTCTCTTTTTCTTTTTTTTGTAAGAAAGAACTAAAATGTGCAGGGAGGAATAAAAACGCCTTTGAATAAAAAGCCAATTACACTTATATAACGTTACATTTCCTGCATTGAATTTGCATACTGCATCAATAGTTTTCAGAAGACTTCCAAGAAATAACAAAGAAAAGAACAAGAACAGTCTATGCCAAGAACATCCCTAAAGAAAAAAAAACAGCCATTCTTTTTGAATACTAAGAAAACAGTGTTTTACTGCTCAGAGCTCACGATATCCTCCCTCATTAGAGAAATATCTGCAAGCTGTAAAGTATCTGCCCTGGCAGAGGATTCACAAATCACAACAATTACCTGCTTCTTTTGGATATTGAATCAGCTAATTACCCACCCAAGTTTGGATTGGACATCTGCTACCTGACTTATTTTAGTATCCACCGCAGAGTGCTTCTTGGCAAAGGTTTTCAGCTTTTCCCCTCACCCACCTCTCAACAGGAAAATGGGAAATTATTTGGATGCCATCACTAGCCATTAAGTAAAATTAGGCTACTCTGGCCTAGGGTACCTGATCCCTTGATGACCAATGGGATTTCTCTGTGCTTCAGGCCAAAATGAGTATTAACGCAGGTGGAAGAAAAGTAAATGAGAGGAAGAAAGAATGGGGAGAGAGGGGGTAAAAGAGATGGAGGAATAGTCAATTAGACTTCTAGTGGGCTGAAGAATAAATAAATAACCAGTAGCCCCTAATGTAATATGAATTACAGTTTGGCACACACTAGGGATGAATCATAACATCTGGCATCCTAGGTGTTACTGTTTATCTAAACTACCAATAGCATCTGTGTAAGCAAGTCCTGCCAGTACCATTGCCTAGTATCATCTTTTATGTTAGGAAATGAGTGTAAAAATGTTATACAAAGCTCTGTTAAAAACACACTTATGAAACTCTGTGCCAGAACTTCCTCTCCAAGGAGAAAATGCACCCGTGGGTAGGCAAGGGGCACTCCTGCTGAAATCATCGGAAGTTCCACCCACAGATGAAGAATGAATTTGCCCCCAGTAATAAAGATTTCTGCTGCCTAAACTAACTAACTATACATGCAGAGCCAGTGACTCACAGCAACACCATGGTAGGACCCCAGGCATCCTGACTGTAATACATGCCCACTGATACAGTCACCAAACAATATTCCCTTCCTGCTTTCTGTCTGAGCATACCAAGTTTAACGTCCCATCTGTACTCATTCTCTAAATTTAAATCTAATGATTAAAGATAAATTTAAAATGGCAATGTAAAAAAGGGGCTGATTTCTTTACATGAGGACCATGTCCACCATAAAAACTACCATTCACAATGAGAAAGATGAACAATGGGACCTGACCTGACTACATCTCTAGCTTCCAAGATACTAGAAAACATAGATCAATGAAACCTAAGTGGGTGATTTGTCCTGGAATAAGAATTAGGACCAGAATTACACTGGTCTAATGTTATAGAAGATCAAGGCAAAACATGACTATATTGCTGGGACTGACACACTCAGCTTTTACATTTCATTGAAACTCGTGCTTTAAAGGACAACTCAGAATTGTGCTTTCAGTTCCAGAAGTCTTCAGCCGAATTTTTGTAAGCCCAGTCATTTTCTTATTAACCAGAAAGAAAATGGTAGAGCCCATTATGAAGTCCTGTAAAGACTTCATTCATTACATGGCCACCCACTAGTCTCAGTAGATATTAAGTATCTATTCCACTAAGAAATACACAGAGATACTTTGATATCTGTTAAGCATATTTCTATATATTTTGCAATTTATACTACAAAACATGTTCTAGAATTATACCTAATGAAGTAATTGTGAAAGATGTCACCTATTCTTAAAAAGAAAGGGGGTGGATGGGGAGGAACAACCATCCAAGAGAGGTCACTCTTCTGCACATTGAGAGCCTCTGAAACCACCAGCTCTGCATAGTCAACTTTGCTGCTGCACAGTTGTAGACAAGTCACTGTGTTTCTCATTGTTTCTCTTTTCCACACAAACTTTCTATAGGAAAGGAGTTTATGCATGATTCACTCCTGGGATCAAGATCTACCCTAACTTGGGGTCTGTATGGTATCACACATAATACAGTGTTACACTACAAAGCACTGCATCAACAGTCCCTGAAAAAAATGCAAAATACATACAATGTTAGGTCTAGAAGTGAACTATGGCTATTTAAATGTCAGCATGAACTATTTTCACCTTCAGGAACAATTAGAAAACTGTTGATTCAAGATGCAGTATTGAATATTGCAGTTGGAACATTTGGGTTTTATCAATTCACACAGACCCAGACAAGTGGCTTTTGGCCTAAAGCAAATGCAAGAGGGTGAGAGGACATGTGCCAGGTGTCCAAAACCCAAATTATCTCACAAACTGGATGTAATGAATCTAAAGTGTATCCTGCACAGAGCCTTGATTTTTTTTCTGCTGAAAACTTTTACAGTGCAGACAGGCATACATTATCATAACAAAGTTTTGTGGCATGTTGAAAATGTAAGGAACATAAAAAAAATTGCATTTGATAATGTAAACTACAAGGATTACTGTACCAACTGTATTATTCATGTACATATTTAATTCAGTAAAAAGGAACTGAACCTGAATTTATTTGTAGCTGCCACAGAATTCCCATTTTATCACAGGATTCCCCAGGGTGCCACAGGAACAAGAGGGCCTTGATGCAGAATTTAGATCTAGCCTCCACACAGCACACAGAGTACGTGAAGTGCAAATCAAGAGCAAGCAACGAAGTGGATTCTTTCTCCATTTACACTACATTATTTAAGTTAACGACACTGCACACAGTCATACCTGTCTGAATCAAAAATCAGGCCAATGAGCATAATTTAAGACCCCTGAATTTTGAAACATAGCAACCAGTGATAAGCAAATCTATTAGAGGCCAAAGATGGCTTTAGGCTTGGGACATAAACTAGAAGTGAAGCTATTTGTCCAGAGTTCATTCACTCTATTTGAGTCTCTTCCAGTTCTTCATTAATTTTGCATTTAGCTCAGGTTACTATTGTTGAGAGTCAAGAAACTCCCTTTCTAAATTAACCAGAGCAATGAGAAAAGCACTATATTGGTCATAAGAGTTTCTCAAGATCTGTGGGAAGGTACCTGCATTCAGATAGAGATTTAAATTAATGAAGAATCATTTGCTCTCCTTTCACCAAGTAAACTGTGAACATTCAATCCTAGTAGTCAGCTCCTGTTATAAACACACACTTTTCCAGACCATTTCCAAGGTCTAGTTAGAGACCAAAAAGCAAAATTGCTCTTCATTCCATGCACAAGTGAAACACACAATTTCATACCCTTTCCCACTCTTTCCTGTGGCCTTAAAGCCTCTGGCCTTATGGCCCATGAGGGTATTTGGGACCTTCCTTAGAAATGTTCTAACTGCCCACCATTATTGGGTATCAAACTTAAGAAAAATAAAAAATGCTACAGAGCTCCATTTTTCTTAACATATATAGTCATTTGACCCTTAACTTTAGAGGAGTTTTGCATACTTAAAAGGCAGAAAGACTAGCACACAATATATAGAGGCATACCCAGTCTCAGTATTTTAAGGACAATAGAAAATCTGTTATACAGCACCAGAAGAATCTTGCTTACTCAGAAGGACAGAAGGATGGACAGACAGACAAAGAAAGTAGGACAGAATAACACTCCTTACCATGAGAAAAGCTGGAAAAAAAATTCTATTAATCCTTTTTTATCCTGGGTTGGTTTTTTTTTAAGTCAGCTAAGTACTAATCTTCTCTGGGATCTGAGGAACTAAGATATATGACTCACAAACATTTATCCTTCATTAACAAAAACACAGAAGAGAAGATTAATAAAAATTAGCCCTAACCCACCCTTCAGCTTTAACTGTCACCTCAGGGGCTGACCACAGTGTCTTTTAATCACAGAGATGACTGGTTCAGGATTCCAACCTTGCATCTGGAGGTTTGTTGCATCTTAAACAATTAATAGCAAAGAACTGAAGGTGTGCATTACCAGCTGGGGATGAGGTGGGGCAGGAGAGCTCAGTCAAGCCTTTGTGAGTGAAATGTCCTGTTCCTGCATAACACAGCACTCTGACAAAAGAGATGGCCAGCATGGAGGCCTGTGCGTGGTGCAGCTACTCTGCCGTGCTCACGTAGCCACACTAGGTTGCAAGGAGAGGCTGCCTTTCAGTCATGGAAGCAGGCTTATTACTCCTGTCTGTTGCACTACATGGAAAGTTTAGGGTTAATCTGGCACTGAATACTACTGCTCATCTTAGATGGCATCAGGCAAATGAGCTTTGAAATACTTCTACGTGTCCAGACCAAGCCAACTGATTCAAGTTCAACATGCAAACAATCAGTTACTTAATATTTGTAGTGTCTTTGTAAACATTGGCAGAGATCTCTACACAATTATTTCTTCAACTATAAATGGGTATCACTGCTCAATTCTTTCATAAGAACATTTGAAATCTTCCTCGACTGATTTATGTTTTAAATGGCTTGCGTTTTTTCAGTGGAAGGAGCTACAGAGAAGTCTATCGTGTTCTTCACTTCAGCTGTACAGTTTAAGTCACTAACCCTACTTCCTCCATAAAACTCTAAAACACCTATTCTTCCTCACGTTTTTCTAACAACAATGCATCAGGGTCCTTAAGCATACAACCAACGGTGAGTGGAACAGAGCCTACGTTCAGCAGTGATGAGACAGCAAGAAATGCCAGTGTCAGTCAAAATGACATCTGACCACAAACCGTGATTTGTCTGTGAAGGGCATTGAGGAGACTGCTCCTACAATAACCATTTCAGTTTGGGGTGCCTGACATCATAAAGATGTCCCAGAAGGGGAAAGTCTGTATTATGACATGATAGGAAAGAAATGTAGGTGGGAATACGAGCATATAAGAAACAAGGATGGGAATGTTTACTCATGGACTGAAGTCTGAAATAGAGTAAACACAGGAGAAGAATGGCAATAGTTTAGCAACAGCAAGGGGTAAACTAGCAGCAATATGATAAAAGTAAGCAAAGGAAAAGTTTAGTCTGAACAGGAGGAAATATTTCTTAATGGCAAGGTACATTAGACTGTGGAATAACCTCCCCAGAGACACCTCAATTGCTTGAGTAATTTAAATCTAGATGAGACAAACCGCCTGAGAATTCATTGGCGGAATAGTCATGCCCTGCCATTATCTAATAGATGTTTTCCATCTCTAAACTTGTACAATTCAACTGACATTAATTGGCATTAGGGTGTGAATCAAAATAAAATACAACCTCTAAATGTTACCAGACATCAGTGATCAGTTTTCCTGTTTCTGCTTTTCAGCAAAATGGAATAAAGTAACAATAACTTCAGAGACCTGAGTGTCATGATGAGTTACAGCAAATTTACATCATGGTCAGAAATATTTTTAGAGTAATTCCATTCTGGTATGTTACGCTGACAGCTAAAATCCATAGTACCTACAAAAGTGCCTTTCAGTTGAGATGCTCCTGATGTTCCACAAAGAGTAACAGAATCATAGACTGAAGAATATGAGGTAGGAGTAAAGAAACCATTTTCCTGAGAGAACTATGTCCTGAAGATGTGGAAGGAGCACTAATGTTTCCAAGTACAACAAGAGCAAAATCGGCTCTGGAAAGGGCTGGTTATGTCAAGGATATTTCTCCCATAGTCTAACTACCAGTATGTTTAATCTCACCTCTCCAGTAGACATCTAAAATTTACATGCTGCACTGAACTCCTATCATGTTTTTTAGTCACTTTGCTTACATTTTTTGCTGTACCTTCTACTACTGTTATAATCCAATAACTTTCTCCTTAGCGTAATCAGTTCTTTATGTTAGCTTAGCTCTGCTCCTGCAAAACTCAGAAGAATAAACATTAAACCATCACTAAAGGCATTTTAAAAACTGATTTTCCACACATGAGATCGCTACTGAATATTTTGTAATATTTAATACTTTAAAAAGAGTCTCTGTACAGGCTAGTTGATAAACTTTATTAAAATACTGAAGGTAACAATAGTTTTAATTTCTGGAATATGGGGATGGCAGAACATCTTGAAAATCCTAGCAAAACACTGTGACACACTGTGAAGGAAAAACTTTTCCTCTATTTTAGAAATGCAGAAACAGAAGAGAATCTAAGCAACTTGCCAAAGATCACTCTACAAGGAAAAGAAACAAGAAAGTCATCCATTCAGATACTTGTCCTCACAAAGCTGGATGTCCATATGTCCCTAGCATCCAACCGCAAAGCCTTTACTGCAAGTAGGCGGGGGAGGCAGCCAAGCCCCAGTGCAACCACAAAGCCCAGGAAGGAACTTTGGAGCAAAGGTTCCCAAAATCAGAGGAGCTCTGTGCCGCCAACTCAGAGTGATGGAGAAATACTGGAAAGGACCAGAGAGGCATTTCTATTAAAACGGGACTTATGCCATGAAGTGAAGAAAATCTGCTAACAGTAAAAGCGCAGTGAGCTTTAGGTCAAGTAATTCTGTGTGAATGTGCCTGGGGAGTAGTCACCCGAATAGATAGCAATAGCTTCCAGTCTTGGGCTACAAAGGTTTTATGGAGTTCTCTTTTCTCTCTTCCAACTAATACCATTTTTTTACGCAATGACTCATGTTTGTGAGTTGGGAAAATTAACTCATTGAGCACCAGAGGTTTTATTTTTGTTGTTCCATTATAGGGCTTGATGTAACATATTATTAAAAACCTGAAATTTAAGCCTGAGTCTTGCTAATGTCAATCAATTCCTGGCAAAAGGTTTAAAATATACTCTCAAAACGTGCCTGTTTATGCTACTACCTTAATTTTGCAGGAGATGCATCATCACAAACAGATTAAGCAACTTGCCCAGAGTTATGCAGAAATCTGTGGCAGAACAGGGAATTAAAGCTTCGTTTTCCACAACTTGCCAAGTACTCCAGTCTTTGGATCATCATTTCTCTCCTTCGAACAGTGCAAAGGAAGAATGTATCTGTTGGCTTTCTGAAAACCTTACAGAATTTGGATAAACCTTATATCTCAGGCCCAGGAACAGAATAAAGAGTTTCTATAGGAATTCACCCATACTGTCAGATGGGAGGATGTAAATGAAAGAAACAAATTCCAGTAAAGTTCAGTTTAATTTTTTTTTTCTGCAGTCTTATCTGTGTAAAAATAACACTCTGTTTTTCTGGTTTCAGTGGGGCAAAGATTTAAAAAAAAAAAAAAAGAGGGAACCATGTAAATCCTCCAAGAATATTGATTATAACAATGCCCTTGTCCCTATTTTTTAAGTAAATCATGATGGTTCAACTAAGCGCATGATTGTTTTGGACTCCTACAGGCAAAATATTACTCATTTTCTGCAGTCACGTTATACTAACCTCTCCTCCCAATTATAAGTGAGAAAGATTACCAGAGACAATTAAACTGGCCCATAACTTAAAAACAGATTTGGCCCAATTTTAATAAAGATTTTGCAGAATTTTGTTATGTATCTGTTCCTTCAGACTTTTTGTGTCAACCAAGAGCTGAACAATGTCAGCCCAATGCCATGGCCAGAAGTGGTAGGCAGAACCCACCACCTGAGAAAAGGTCTCCAACATAAAAAAACGATGCTCTTAACCACTGCCACCAACACCAAGATTACAGGAGGATCCAGAGAAGGACAGTAAGCATGGATTTATGTCATTAGAGAACAGAGAACAATTTGTATTCAAATACAAAATCATGTGCATTTCTCTATACAGTCACCATGATAGCCCTCATCTCAAATGGCCCATCTTCTCCATGAGACTGAAGCCCTCCATTGCTGTGATCTAGCCTGCTCAGGATTTTTAATTTTCATTGTCTGAGTTTGTCTATCTACAATGGAAGTGCACAATGTGATTGAGTCTTCTATCGGAAAATGCACTCTTATTTAGCCAACTAAGTTAATTTCATGCCTGCTAGTGAACCCTACTCAGTTTTAATGCTCTATGTCTTTTCTGACTTGGAACAGGTTTGAAATAGCAAAAGAAAGAGGCCCATGCAGTTAATAATGAACCACCTGAGCCACTCAGTTCCCCATCTTGATGTAAATTTACATTTTTAAGAGCCATTCCTAGTTTATAGTTATTTAAATAACCTTTGTTGTATAAAGGGCTCTGTCTGAGCCATCCATGCCATACAAGGCACCCCACATTGAAAGTCGACTCTTTGACCTTTTATTCTCAGGCCAGGGAATGAGGCATGCCATGCACTCATATGCTCTGCCCCTGGGCACTACTCTGGGTAAGTTACTTGGACAGCACCTCTTGCCAGCTGATTCACAGAGTGGAATCTGCATAAGCTCTTGAAAAGAAATGCTCATTAATATTCCTAGCCAGAGGCAAGTGTGCTACAACTCAGTGAGAGGAAGGGTCAGGGAAAGGGAGGGGGAAAAAAAAAAAAAAAAAGGCAAAAAGAAGGGAAAAGAAGTGAAGGCCTCATAGAACTAGTCAATACCCCAAGACAAGTGGCCCCTTTGTTGTCAAAAGAAGAACAGACCATTCTGCTCTAGGAAGAACTATGCAAATAGACTGAAAACAAGGAGATATTCTCTATTCTATATTTATCAATAACCCAAGAGTATCAGACAGACTAGGGCAGCCCCTTCCCCTAGGATAATTGAACAATTTAATGGAACCAAACAAAAGGATCATGGACTTCCACAGAGCATCAACCATCCTTCAGTCAACAAAGCAACTGCAAAAGCTCCCCATTCAGCTCAAAACATTCTAGGGGTATGATCTTTTCCCCAGTATGCTCTCTTCCTCTGTTTGTCACCTCCTTTTCCACTCCCCATGCTCCATCCCTGGAAACTATGCTTCCCTTCAGCTACAGAAATTTCCATCTCTGCATTAAAATGCAGGGATTTTGCTAGTACAAGGAGTCATAAGACGATTGTGATGGTACATATGTTTTTATCTGAAAACAGGAATTGCTTGCCATCCCCCTCCCCCACTTCTAGAAAAAGGGGAAAAAAAAAAAAAAGGTAGAAAAGAGGTGGTTATGTTATAGTTATTCTTTTTCTTTTGATCTAAGTGATATATCACTTTTCCTATTAGGATTTAATTTGCTTTAGCATGAAGAGATCAGCAAGTGAGTTCTGTTTTAATTAGACAGGTACTAAACAGTTTGATAGTAATTTGAATACTGACAAGCTGGAGTGCTCACTGGTCCATGAACAGAAATGATATTACAGTGTTCAACCTGCTTGAAGAGAAAAAGTCCCTTAAATATTTTACATGCAAGGGAAAATGGAAGAGAAAGATGTGCTGAATGGTGAGATGAAACATGGGCAATATGATTCCAAGGCTGACCTGTAACCCACCTGCAAAACTTGTTAGCTACCTCTCTGTAGTTCCTGCTCCTTAGCAGGAGGCTCAATTTATCAACATTTGCTGCAGGTAGGGGTGTAAAGTTAGAACGCAGCCTGGAAAACTGTCTCTCATAACCAAGACTTTGGAGCAATCGTTGTAGATGCCAGCGCCCAAGAAGAATGAGTCATAAATGTGTCATAAAAGACAGCTGCATGCACAGAAAATGAGAAGCACGCAAAAGTTGAACTTGTGCAGGTAGGCTTGCTGCTCCTTACCACAGTGCAGGCTTTGTGTGCTCCTTCAGAGTGTCCATAGTTATTGCTGTCTCCTGCTCCACACGGTTTTTCCCCTGGAGCTTTCTACTAGTAACCCATTTATGACAGCAGGTTCTCCCACCAAGTATTTTACCTCACACAGCTTGTGTACTAGCTTGCCAATGATTAACTTCTTGAAAAGAAGGCATCTAGGAGTCTTTTCTGGATTGCAGGAGACTCATCTCTTCACTCATCTCTCCTTTTATTGCTCCTACAGGAGCTACTTCTTTCCTCCTCTGTCCTTCTTAAGGCAAATCGGGCTTCCAGGAGTGGCATTGCTAGCCCAGCAAGCAAAGGCTCTGTTTTATTTAAGGTTTCTCTATTACTGCTGTCCAAAAACTAGAACAAAAAAGCTGTGCACTGATATTCTTACTGAGCTAAATAGAAATATACATACATATATATACATATACAGACCCACCTTTCATCTATTGAAAAGCTGGCATCTCCAGCTTCTGACTACATCAGTATGAGCCACTGTAAATAACTCAGATATGCTAGTCTGCATTGTACCCACCAATAAGGCACTAATCTGATCTGAGAATCTCTGAATCATTAAATATGTCCCTCGCAGTACAAACTAGCATCTTTCTTCTTATCATTTGCATCAGAAGAGAGATTTCCCATGTCACTCAAGCAGTGAGATGGGTAATATTAAAGATCCAGTATCAGGAAAAAAACAAAGCAAAGCACCAGTGAAAGTACTAATGCAATATAAAAAGTACTGGGCTAATGAAATGTCTCCTCAAAAGATGTCTAATAACCCTGTTCCCCCTTTAGTGGGCAGAAATGGAGACAAACAAGTGGTTCTAATAGTCTAACAGCCTGGTACAACACGCAAATCCACAAACTCCCCTTTAGCATTTTAAAAGGATGACACAACTTCTATCTTTAGGAGCGAGGGCTGGAATTTCAAAGCTGCCAGAGTCTTTTAATTTCTTTGGGCTATAAATGTTTAACTCCTGCAAATTTCTTTGAAAGTCCCATTATAATATTCAAAACTGGGATTTGCTTGAAGATACTACATAGCACTTGTGAGAAGCAGAGCTGCCTTTTTCCATTCAGGACTCTTGCCTGAATCAATGTGTGACCATAGGCAATATAACCTCCTTTTCTCAGTTCATACACACATAAAATAAATAACATTTTTTCTATTCCCTCAGAATTATATTGTAAAGCTTATTTAGTAACAATATATAAGGTTGTGTCTTTCTCACATAATCACCTGGAGTTAAGCAAATCACTCAGAGACCTGCATCATTTAATACTGCTCTAAACTGCTCAGAGCCTGTGTAATAATGATTTCGCACTAGTTAAGGACACAGAATCTAAAAACTTCAGTTTCCCACATTTTGGTTTTACATTCCGAAAAACACTAGAAAGAAAGCATTGTTTACTCTAGCTATTTTTTTCTCTCTCTTATCCCATTACCTTAGTAAACGCTTCATATCCTTCCTCTCTATTTTTTTAATCGAAATGTATTTTGCTTTGAAGTTAGTTTTTCTTTTCTATTTAGCACTGACAGACCAATAAAACTTCTCCAACTGACCCCAGCTTTTTGTCCAAAGAACAAATACATTGTATTCATTGAAATCAGAAAAGCAGTAAAGCTACAGAGAAAAGCAGAGAAATGCTTTGCTCAAGCTGGTAGCTTCACCTGAACACAAGTTACAGGGGTACGTGCTGTTGCTTCTGCTGTCATGTCCAGAGTTGCTGCAGATCTGTACTGCAAACACACATCCTCAAAATCAGCAGGGTTTCATGCTGGTTGCTGTAATAACAGTCTGACAAGCTGGCATGTTTGTGAGACAGATACTTATTTTCTGACTTCAGTAATCTGGTGTTGGTCAAATTTTAGAAAAGTCATGGCAGTTCAGTTCATCAAATGAAGAGACAACAATGATGGAATAGAGGATGTTACAAACATGTGTAATGATATATTTAAGTTCCAGTGAAGGTAGGCAAAGATTGACTGTTTCACTGAGTTATATGTCAATCATTTTAACTTACACTTTTCCAATACTAATTTTTCAGCCCTGAGTTCCTCTTGGATTTCCCATATACACCTCTTCTTTTTCCAAGTTCTCTCCTCCTCTCTTTTAATTTTCTGGATTTCTTGTTTCATCTCAATACAATCAGCTCTAGGTAAAATCTCATCTTCCCACTTTCTTGTTCTCATCCCTGGAAAAATCTGGCTCTATCTTCCTGATACTGCCTCTATGTCAGTTCTCACTTACAGTCATTTCCCCTTCTCCTATTTTCCTGCCCTTTCAGTGTGGAAAAGATATTGTGACGGAGACCCCACAGTTAAAAAATTCCTGATCCTTCAGCTCTCAGCATTTTCATATCCTGCTGACCTCATACTGACTAGTTTACCGCCTCTGATAGTTTTTGCTTAGCTTTCTCTCCAGGTTCACCTTTCCCTATGAAATTCCCTTGGTGATCTAGAAACTCCTCCAGACTCTCCCATTGCCTTTCACAATGAGGACCACTTGTCTTACGGTGGCTGGAACAAAACTGTCAAACAGTAAAGCACAGGTAGATGGACAGTAATGACTATTCATATTTTTTTGTTTACATCACTGATTTTGGTGATTTAGAGCAGCCAGGTAGGTTGATCTGTTGTCTAACATTCTCTCTGATTTTATTCTCCTGTGAGTGTCAGTCTGGAATTGGATGGTAAATAAAAACTTCCAGAGAATGAAACACTTGCATTGAAAGGGACTGCAGGAGCCTACTCCCACTGTTTGCAATACCTTCAGAGATGATAACTCATCTCCATCATGCTTTCAAAAGTGAATTGAAATTCATTAGAGTGTAGGTTCCTAAGTGCCTGAATCACTTTTGAAAAAAAGAATTTAGGAGGTTTTTTTTAAATACCTTTTTTGGATTAGGGATCCTCTTTTTCCTGTCCTTGCTCATAATCAAAGACCTGTGACTGCTATTGCAAAGCAAGTATATCAACATTGCTTAACATTATTTTCCACTCTGCACTATTTAAATGTGTAAAACTAAAACTTCCAAACTGTGCTACTGACCTGTCGAACCTAAAGGGTTTTTTCTAAAAATAAATATTATTGTTACTGACCTGTATATGTGTATCTTACATGTCACTGCTCCCCTGATTTATCAGCCCTACACAATGACACCTATTGCTTTACCTGTCTGAATTAGGAGGTCCAACGTGGTCATCCTCAAATGAGTCAATGCAAAAGTTTTCATAAAACTATAATGTCCAACAATTAGTCATGACTGAAATCCTATCTCTGTGAAGATGTCACCTAATGTTGCAGTCCCCAGCCTTTGCAGGAAGCATGCCTGTTTCACATGGAGCTACATGCTTGTAGCTGTCCTCAAAGCATAATCACCAAATGAAGCCACATAGGACAATTAGGACAAAAAGATTCAGGAGTTTTGGGACCTAGTAAAATTGAACAGTTGCACATGTACATATATGTTTTTATTTACTTGTACCACAGCTATTTAATTTTTATGTACAGAGTTATTTAATAGCCACATAGCTCTGCTGCTGGGCTGTAGGAAACCTACTGTCATGTCTTCACTATTCACAGTTAATATAGGTACTGAAATTCAGACTACCTCAGCCATGGTCAGTGACTACCCTATCCATTCTGCAGCTTGTGTACTGGAGAGATGTGGGAGAGGAAGAAGGGTCTCCCTTGAGTCTTCAAGGATGGTGAGACATGAGAGCCTAAGAAATGCCTTACTGGGACCCACTGTGGTCCACGCAGCCCAGGATTTGATCTGTGACAGCAGCAAGAATAGATGTGGTTTAGGAAGAGCATGCCAGCCAGGCTGTTTCTGCCACCCAACCTTCTTGCACTCCCCCAGCACTGCTAACTGCTGTATTAGCAATGTTAAGAAGGAACTTCCAGACCATTTCCTCCTGCATATGTTTACAGACCTGGTGTCCATGCATTTGTCTAATCCCTTTTTGAATCTGCTAAAACAAAAAGCTGGCACATTTCCAGCAAGCAGCGGGAGAAAGTTCCTGACAAAAAGCCCTAGATAGGGAAAAACACCTCATTATGATCTGAAGCTAAGTACCAAAATAATTCTGAGGGAAAAGGTGTAGGCTTGCCCATTCCCACATCTTTTCCTGTTGGCTATGCCAGGTGTTCCACACTCATCTTGCTGTTTGGGGTGACGTAGTGATTAGAAGCTAGATCCTGTGTGATCTATGAAGATTTACTAAGAAAAAAAAGATGAAAGCCTGGCACAACAGAGTTTTTAGACATAGCTGAAACATGAAGGTTAAAAAAAAAATAATTATAACAATTATTTGTGGGAGAACATTAAAAAAAGCAAAATGAGTCATGCTTCATCCTACACATAACACTAATATTTTGAAGTCAGATAAGTATCTTCTACTTAGGGGAAAAAAAAAAAAAAAAAAAAAAAAAAAAAAGAGTATGAACCTGTATGCATCTGAAGAAGGGATGCACCCAGGAGAGAAAAGGTTACTTACATTTCAAATAGCATTAACAGAAAAGGAATTCAGCAGTGGCAGAATGATATGAGACCTGTATAATTCTTTAAAAAAAAAAAAAGGTTGCAATATCACTTTGTCTTCTGAGCTACAGAAATCATTGACATAGGGAAAAATCTTGTCTGACCTTGGAAAATTCCAACTAAGTTAGAGCCACCAAGACGCCCATTAAACTGCCCCTTCCTTTCCTGTCATTCTGCCAGTGCCTTCGATCATCACAGTTTTCCTCAGAGCATATTCTTCGGTCTCCATATCTTTAATTCTTTTTTTATTTAACCCTGATTATGAATTTCCTGAATATGCCATCCTCACTTTCAAAGAATCATGGATGAACAGAGTTGGAAGGGACCTTGCAGGGTCATCTTGCTCCTTTTCCTGTCCCAAGGCAGGATCTGCTCATCCTGTAT
Organism: Tyto alba; assembly: GCF_018691265.1. Lineage (NCBI taxonomy): Eukaryota > Metazoa > Chordata > Aves > Strigiformes > Tytonidae > Tyto > Tyto alba. The sequence goes on along the minus strand of NW_024881295.1, from coordinate 10,934,997 downwards.
CATTCCCGATGTTTGTCTAACTTTTCTGTAAGAGACAAAATGATGGAGTTCCCACAACCTCTCTCGCATGCTCCCTCCACTTTTATAGAGTTGCATAGAGTTGTCATGTACCTCCCAGTCCTTGTTTTTTTATCTTAGAGAAAAACTCATTTACTCTTCCTTTATAGGTCACATTTCCTGGACCTCTGATCACTGTCACTGTTCTCCTCTGGATTTTCTCCAGTCAGTCCATATGGTTTTTGAACTGCATTACCCAAAAGTAGATACAGCCTTAAAGCTGAGGTCTTACTGATGCTAAATAAAGCAGGAAAATTTCATGAGTCACATAGGCTATAGTCCTGTTTATACATCCCAGTATGATATTTGCCTTTTTCATAACAGCTAGTCAGACAGTGTTGACTTATGCTTGGCTTATACTCTACCATGTATCTTAGATCCTGTTCTACAGAACTTCTATCAAAGGCTTTTCTTCCCCCATCCCATACTTCTGCAGCCAGTCATATGAGCCTGAATTTGACACTTGTAGCTCTTCCTATCAAATTGCTTTTAATTTCTTTCAAACTATGAATCCATTTTGATGAGGGTCATTTTTTATTCTAAACCAGTTCTCCAATGTACTCTGTCTCTCCTAGCACCATATCATCTGGGAATTTAATAAGCATGCTCTCTGCTTTGTCACCCAAATTACAATTGAAATATTGGATAGTCCTGAACCTAGGACAGGCTCCTGGAGAACACCTTCAATCCACTCTTTTATTTTGACAGCAACCCCCTGATAATTCTTCACATTCTGTTTTCTAATTGATTTTGTGCCCAATCTACAGTAATTTCACCAATATTGGGTTTCCCTAGCTTACTTATCAAAATGTCACAAGAGACAGTGTCAAAAGCCTAACAAAAGCGAAAATATGACATCTGCTGCTTTTCCTTTATCCACAGGATCTGATACTCTCTCACAAAAGAAAATTAGATTGGTTTGACATGATTTGCTCTTGAATAGCAACCAAATGGATTTGTCATCTTGTTAACTTCTCTGTGCTTACACAGCATTTCATTGGTTACTTGTTTCAGAATTTTTCTGGGAGTTAAAGGAAAGACAACAGGACCAAAATGCCCTATCTCCTTTTCTCCTCCCATGTGAACACTGACACAACATGTGTCTCTCCCAGGACTTTGGTGTCTCATCCAGTTCTCAGACAAGCCAGTGACAGCTCTGAGACTGCTTCATCCATCCCAGGAAGAAGTTCATCAAGCCCAGCTGACTTTAAAACATTTAGGTATTTTCTGTCATGTTTTAGAAATAAAGGAAAGACAGTGAGAGTGTTCCTTAATTTGAAATATTGATCATCAAATCGCAGCTTTTACATGAAAGTATTAGAAGTCTGACCCAATCTGTGATCCTGAATCAGGCTGCAAGGCTGAACCCAAAGGGTGGCAAATGCTCACAAGTTCCATCGTAATTAAGCCTGATTAATTGACCCTGTTACGGCTCTCTTTCTCAGCTCTCTTGTGATTTGAGAGATGATATTTTCCTATTTAATGTCTCTGAAAAACATGTGAGTGGTATTTGTGGTGGTAGGTCAGCTCTCTCTTGACTGTGTGAAGAATCACAGACAACAGCCTACTGTACTTGCACCGAGTTAATATTTCACTGCCTCCAAGAAAAAAAATTAAAAACAAATAAACAAACAACAACTCCTTTTGTTTGCTGTCGTTCTTTTCAAGTATCAGATATATCACAAGACACTTGAAGTTAATAAAAACAGGAACAATAAAAACCAGATTAATGGCAGCAAACCAGTCATATGCTTCTTGCTTTTACACAGCCTGATCATGTGTTGTCTCCTGCAGCTATATAGGATGCAGTTTTGTAGGTACTTCAGATCTTTCCAAGATACTCTGACTGTGGTTATCAAAGTTTTTTCGCCCTAAGATTTATGACCATTACCAGGACATATATGCTGGCAGTTGTAGCTAGCTCTGCTCACATGGGAAAACCCCAGAGGCATTTTTCTACAGTTATTTTACTTTCCAGTTCTACTTTAATTTGGATGAAGGTCAATCAATGGATTAACTTCTGTTCCCTTAAACCCACTGACTTCAGCCAAGCAACAAAAGGCTTATCTCTTCCTGAAGTAGTCTCTTCTTTGCTCCCACTACCATCAATTAACTAAACTTTTTAGAAACTTGCTTCAAAACTCATCTCACAACAACAGAAAGTCACTGTACTGTGATGTTGCCCATCAAACCTGGCTTACCTCCTGCAAGCAAGGTGGGCACACTCCTTAATCAAGACAGTCCTGCACCTTCCCAAAGAGAAGTGTGTAATCCTGCACAGGGTTACCATCATGTGAAATGGTCACTACCCCCCTGTCCCTTCAGTGAAAGTAGGGAGATTATTCAAGGCTCTAGTAATCCTCCAAACCAAAAGTGACTGCTATCCTTGGTAAACCTTGAAAGAAGAAATGCCTATAGGCAGCAAATGTGATCCTTCTCTACTGAATGGCCTGGGCTGCTTTTCTCCCCACACAAAGTACTATTAAAACCAGCTGTATGTAGTTGTGCCTTGAATTCATGTAGTGGAAGTATCCCTCTCAGATTCCTAACCAGATCTTGCTGAATCTTCCTAATTAGCAAGCTGAAGACGCCTCCAATATACATGTCTGCTTTTCTCTCTCTTTTTCAGACAGAGTACAAAACTGAAAGTGGTTTCTGCTTGGTAAAATATCCTCACGGATATCGGGAAGAGAAAGTAGTTTTGGAATAACAGCACCAGGGATGCTGGAAGTCAGACTCCTCATTACTCTAATCCCCAAAGCTTTCTCGGAAATATGATTCTTGATTTTCCTTCTTTTTCTGTCTTCGATTCTTTCAAATATTTGGATGAAGCACTCATTTTGCAGTCAGAAATGACACCCCATTTGCTTTTTGTCTTCCCCTGGATCAGCATAATTTTTTTTTTTTCCTTTAAAAAAAAAGCTCAAAGCATTCTCGAGTTGCAGCTCTTGACGGGCAGCAATGCCGCATCTTTCTATCCCTGCATGTACACACAGCAAGAGCAGCAGCAGCTGCCACCGGTGCACAGACCTCCTCCCCTCGGACTGACAACCTGTCTTAATGTTGAAAAACAGTTCAAGGTAGCACTTGAGACCAAACGTGCCATTTTCCTTGTCAAAATGAAAGCTGTAAATTTTAAGCCTAATGCTTAATGTATCCAGATATTGAACAGAGGGACTTTTATCCTCAGCTTAATGGTCTGTCTAAAATCATCAAAAAAGATTACTTAAAAATTCAAGGTCCTCAGAGGTCCCATAAAAATTGCGTGAAACATTTTTTCAGGTTTTTTGGGGGGGTTAGAGGGTCCTTTCATTTTTTTTTTTCCTCTTCTTTTTTCTACATGCAGTGGAAAAACATGTATAGAAAGGTTTTAATATCTTTTTTTTTTTTTTTTTTACTGAACTTGAAAGACTTACAGACAAATCTGACTATATTCAGGGGAACCAGAGCTTCAGCTGGAGTAAATCATACTAGCTCCACTAGTTTGTAAGGAACAAGGATGATTTACACCACGAGCCAATCTTGCCCTAGCCGTTTCCTTTAAAAGCTGCACAGTGAAGTGAGATCTAATACTTCCAAGTACTCCTCAGAGACTCAGATTCCAGAAATCATGTCTCACTCAACCTGTCTGCTTTGTGGCTTTTGTTTATTTTGCTAACATTGGTTAGATGTCTAAGGATTTGAAGGTTCTGTTTATTTAGTTTTCAGTTGTTAAATTGGGAGAATCAGCTGCATTTTCTTGCATGGATTTTAGAAAGGGTTTGCACAAATCTACCCTCTGTTGCAATCCCAAGCGCGGAGGAATTACTGGCAAAGCGTTCGGTGTTAGGGTAAACTTCCCCCTTCTCCCCAAAACAATGAAGCAATCCCCCTTCCCCCAGCATTGCGGCACCTTCCAGTGCCCAGAGGTACCCACTGTGGGCTAGAACTAGGATTCACACCAGGAAAAGGCAAGCAGCATTTGGTAACAGTGCATTCAGAAAACTTCAGTTTTAATACATATTTACCAAAACCTCCCATACGCTAAAAATTTGCATAAATGTATACTGAAAAAAAAAAAAAATCTTTCTCTCTCACTGCTGCAGTTTGGCAGAATTGAAATCCAAATGTATTTTGAATCTATACAACTAAAAGCTTTTGAAATGTGTCAGCATCTGTCCATACCTATGAGCCACATTGTGTAGCCTGTATTCAAACATTTGTCTGTTTGTCTGTAGCTAGCAATAAAAAGCATTATTAAAATAACAAGTGTACACGGATTATAGGCTGCATTTTGAAATGTTGGTAAACACAGTGTTTATATGTCAGACCACAATGCTTCCAGAGAAGCTGTCGGTAGGAGTCAGCTTTACAAAAACTTTCTAATTGTTTCTTTATTTCTGTTCATACCTTTTCGTTATACTTTCTTTTTAAAAAATAGGTACACATTACTCACATTATGCCAGCCTCTCGGACAAAATATATTCAAATTTAAGGCTGATGATGTGTATCTGTAAATGGCAGTTCTGTGAATAAGCAGAACCCAGAAAATTTCTTGTTCAGTTAAGCTTTTGCAAAAAGCAAAAATGTCAGGCAAGAACTTTGCTTCATATGGTTTTCCACATATGAACTGAAACCTTGCCACAATTTCAGAAAACAGGGACATGTAAATCTCAAAGTTTAAGGTTATAATTCCTTTAATCAAGCATAGCAGTATGTGTACATGCAGCTTCACTGAACTGATAAAACATACTTAGCTCTCTGTGTTCAGCTGCTCTAAACCATTTTTTTTTTCCCAAAGTCTGAGCTATATTGATTTATATAATCTAGGGATCTGTCCCTGTCTCTACAAAATGGTGCTGCAAACTTTACCAGGCTTACTTGCAAGATTTCTAGCACCTCCACTTTCTATTTTTGGTTAGCAGTATCATATAAGCAACCTGATTTTTGTTTTTGAAACAGTCTTTCAGTACTTCCATGTCCAACTACTTGCACTCTTTGCTAGCTGTTTAAATCTCTAAGAGGAATTTGGTCTCACTTCAAATCTAGATAAAGGGCAAAGGTTTGGAAATGTGTTTGTTGGTAATTTGTTTGTTTGTTTGTTTTTCCCCAAAGCTGATTTTGTGCGGTTATTGTGTTTAATGATGGACATTACATAAGAAAAAGTACATTTTCCACAGTTTTGGCTCTACAGATAATGCTATCTAAAATATACAAATCTGAGTTTCCAATTAATTGCAAATATTATGTCCATTTTGTAAGCTTTTCAAGAAAATAGAAGAGTTTGCAGTTAATGTTTAGAAAGGAAAATAAGCTTGTCTTTACAATAACTGTATGTCTCCAGAGGGTGTGAAATATACTTTTATAGTGCCAGTTCTCCTACGCTGGGAAATAAGACAATTCCAGGGAAGAGGCAGATGTGCCACTCAGAAATCCTGCAGCAGCCCCAGCCATGTGTCACTCAAGATGAAGTGTCAGGCAAAGAACTGTGTGGAATTGCTACTGTCTATTACCTGTGCCTGTTCCTCTCTAGTTGAGTATTTAAAAAACAAAACAAAACAAAAAAAAAAAAAAAACACAACAAAAAAACCCACTATAATAAATGCATTCAATAATTGTTTGAATTGCTGCTGTGCATTCTGCCATAAATGGCTTATGGATAACCATCAATTCGTTCTGCTCATCACTCTAACAAGTTCAATGTACTATTCGGAGCAAAGGATGACTATTTATTTAACAGCTTTTGGCAGGAAAATTTGTTGCGTGCCACAACTTTACAAAGAACATTAAAATCAATGACAATTTATAAACCAAAGACTTGGAATTATGCTTTGGATTCCCATAATTCATCAGAATAAAGCTGTCAGATACCTTTTATTATAAATTAATAGCATGGTGTCTATAGCTTGGCAGCAGCAGCTGTTTTGCCAGGTTAGTACTGACATCTAGTGGGTTTTTTTGCCCATTGCTACTGGTTTTCTGTCCTTTCCCATAAATGCTCGCTGCTGTATTATCTCCTGGTAGTACAGAAAATGTGTAAAGAAAAAACAAATTATTACCTCGTACAGACATAAACATCACTTGGATATTTTAATTGCAGAGAAAGAGTTGTGATCTTGGCTAGTATGCCATTACTAATATAATCTAGAAATTTGGACTATAGGAGAGCATTTTTATATATTCTCGCCAGTCATGTTTGATATTTATTGCTCTTATATTATATTTAATAGTGAATTTACTGATTTGCTGATGGACAATCTTGGTATCTTTATAAATCACAATTATTTAGTGTAAAGATGGGCATTTCTCTGACATTATATTGGGTTTGGAAATTCACCTTTAAATGGTCTGAGATGAAGCCTTTTTAGACTCTTTCATTTTTAAGTACTCTTTAACCTTTTGCAGGTGCCCCACACACACACACACCCCTCTTGAATTTCTCCTTTCAAGATCTACTTAAATTACGTACAGAAAAGTAAAAGGCATTAGTGGATACTGCAGGATGGTGGATTTCTGTTTTTTTAATATTCTGCAGGGCAGTTACTCTTGCTTTAATGTTAATTAAAATGAAGGAACAGTCTTTAATACATTCTAGTTTTTCACTTCCCCCCCCCCCCCATTTCCTGTGACTACAGACTACTACATAGAAGTTGTAAAGAAACTGTATCTGTTTCCAGCAGCTTCGTTGGCTTACAGAGGTCCTGATGATAAAAAGAATACGTGAAAAGATAATGTGTGAAAATTTTCTCTCTACTGTATAATGTCATGGGATATAGAGCTGATAATCTTCCAACGATAAGAGTGAATGGTAGCAGATGCATATACAGTAGTAATCTTTACATAGACACACACTTATTTTTCTATGTATTCCGATCTTATTATATTCTTAAGAAGCAAAGTCTGTGTTTACTTCTTCACCGAGAAAAATAATCGCTTGTGCAGCAATTCTCAGGCTAACATGCTGATCTGTGGCATGCCCAGTGATAACTGGGCACTGGATCAGCAGAGGCACTGAGGGGTGACAGCCAAGGGGGGTACATGCCCAGGTGCCCACAGGGGTCTGATGCAAAGCGCCCCAAGCAACCTGCTGTCAACAGCAGCTGCCTCCCATCACAGGTTTCTTCAAAGTCATCTTCTCTTAATTTCCCTGCAGGCAATCTCTAACTGTCACAGGGGCATGCTAAAAATGGGTTGAGGAGGTTCTCATTTCTACAAGGATGTGATACCTGCTATTAAAAAGCATCTGAAGGTCTGGGCTAGTGACACACAGCTCCTGCCCGCTCACAGTACTCCCACTTCTGCCCCTCCAGCTACTTATGCTGTTGTCGATTTTGTGGGCTCTTAGCACATCAGAGTCTTAACTCAAACACTCCTTCCAGAGAGGGAAAATATTGTCTGTCTGGGCAATGATGTGGGGATCAGGGACACGAGCCCCAGGTCAGTCTGGAACCGCTTGGTGCAGATGAACACATTTCCCTAAACCAGTATAGCAGTTATAGAAAGATCTTCCCTTTCCTCTTGTGAGCTGTTGTTCATAGTTAGCCCCACAGCCCACTTCACAGCCCTGCCAGCCTCTGCAGAAGCACCTGAAGCTTCACCCAGGGTCAAAAGGCCTGCCAATGTTTTTGCTTAGAGGAACTGCTTCCCTTGCTATCAGTCCGTAGCTAGAAAGTCTGATTCAAAAAACACCTAGGATAAGTAGTAGATATCCTGCCTAACTTCAGCCATGTAAAGATAAGCATCTAGTCTGAACTACCTCTCTAGGATTCCTCTGTTGTCAATGGGAAGGGATATACATCTCCAAAAGCTGATTTATCTCACCTTTCTGAGATAAAACACTATCTGGAGGTGCTTATCTCTTTCCATTAACTACAGAGGGAATCCAGATGACTAGCTTAGACTGGAGGCTAGAAAGCTGAAATTAAGTCAAGTAAATCCCACCCACAGATAGGGAGTTGTATGAAAACTAAAGGTAGAAAGAGTGGGGTTTCCAAGTAGCCAGAAATCAGGCAGCTGCCTGATGGCCACTTCACTGCCAGCCCTCAAGTTTTCATTTAAATTCCAATGTAGCATTTCTACAGCAGACTACAATGAACTTAGCAATACACGAGCATTTTAATAACCAAAAATATACCATCAAAAGCTAAAGCATAGTACATATCCCAGTAAAGAAGCCTCTTAGGAGGAATCTACACAAAAATAAGAGGTTTAAAAATTTTTATCTAAAAGGACATTGAAATGTTGCCTTTTCCTGCAGTTTTGTAACAAACCTTACACAGTGCTGTTCACCCTAAAGCCCCAGCTCTCTTAGCGTACAACACTGAAAGATCTTTGGGGGGGAATAAGGAGAGGCTACTGGGGGAAGAAAAGAAAAAAAAAAAAAAAAAAAACAACCACAAAAAAATACTCCCCCTCTCCCACTCCACTTTCAGAAAGTTACAATGGGAAGATGCTAAATCCACTATGAGTAGCAATATTTCAGGTTCAAAGGGTAAATAAGGAACACTCCAAGCTTGCTAACTGAAAGAATCTCCTAACTTGTAACACAGTCTTCTTACACCAACACTGCTGATTTAGGGTTTTCTTATGCAACGTTTAGAAAACATTTTTACAGGTTCCAGAGGCCTGTTACCAGGAAGAGCCATGGATTATAATTTCTAATGTATCACTTGTGGTTGTATTATTCTTAAATGGAGTCTATCTGCTCCAACCTCCAAGATATTTTTACAGCTACTCACACGCTGCTGAAAATGATCCCCAAGAACAGCAGCCCACCTACTTTGCAATGTTTTCATGAACGATTTTTGGAATTATCCCAAGACTTTAGCCCATACCCATCCTAAGAACTTTTGCCCTCCCTGCTCACTTCATTGATTCTTCATAATTCATCATGTCTGTCACTTAAGCACTAACTTCTAAAAACCGTATTTGGCACGATGCCCAATCCAACAGGACATCCACTGGACTTCCCTGAGGACTCCTGTCACTAGCCTGGCACAGCTGCCAGGGGCCATTTATGTTCAGACAGCTTGTGACACAGTTCTCTGCCTACACCAGCCTTTCTGAGTAAAAGCTCGAGCTAGTGTGGGTGCTCACAGTTTTATGAGAGTCATTGCGCTAATAATATACAATTAAAATCATAAACAGAGATACCAATAATGATTAAAATAGGACAGAATGGCAATAACCTGCCATAAAGAACAAAACAACTCCCAGGATTACGCTGTGTCCTCAGTATACACATATGTCTGAGAAGGCCTGTCACAGCACATTTTAGCAATAGATTTAGCAGATTTGGTGAAAGACATTCCCCACCTGTCCCTGTTTTAGCCACCACAAGGCACACAGTTCCGTCGCATGGCATGCCATGCAGGGGACGGTTTCCACAGAGGGAGAGCAGTCATCCCTACAAAACACAGTTCTTCAGAAGGATTCAAGGGGCCGAATTCAGGAGTGATGAATAAAGTGGAACTTGCCAGAACTCTTTTGAACTATTGATACCCTCTGACTGATATGCAAATTAACACTAGGGTCTCTGCAGTGACAGAATTGACACAGGAGGAAGCCGGAAGAAAGACTAGATTGCAACACCAAACTACACCTTCAGTATTAGTTGTTCCCCACACACTCGCACCCACTTCTCTCTTCTGGCCCATTACAACAAAACTACTGTGTGGTTTTTTGTTTTGGGGTTTTTTTTTAAAAAAAAAAAACAAAACAAAACAAAAAAAAAAAAACTTCAGGATCCATGCATCAGCTCTCATTGGTCACTCAGCCTTGACAGGTCAGCTGTGTTATAAAATTACACAAAGGGAATAACCCACAATCAACTAGAGCGCAACTACAGAAATCTGTACTGTATCCCTCGCTGTGGCTTGTGCTACCTTTACCACCTTCATTTTCAACTTGAAATGATCTGCATTGTTTCCAAATCTTAATTTCAGCCTGGGATTCATACTTATCCTAGAAAGCTTTTAATAGCTTATATTCTCTGGCCTTCTGAATGACATGAGCAGCCTCACAACTCTCTTCTGGTTCACCACAGCTAAAGACACTTCAATGAGTCACATCTGCAAGTCTTGCACTGGGCTGAACCGCATGTTTGGTTTGGTGTGGCAAAGCACCTAGACAGTAAAACAATCAAAAAAAATACTTTATTATTCTGCAGGGTGCATTGCCACAAGTGTTACCAAGGCACAGATGTTAAAATCAGTATGAGTAAGTAAAGTCTTGTGATTTATGCCATCCATCACCCACAAGCAAGGAAGGAGATGTAGTCTGCAAGAAGCAGGACTATGCAATGACTGTCTCTTTTGGAGTTTCTGGAATTGTCACTGAAATGCCTGGTTCTTGCCCAGCCACGGCAGCACCCTGTAATGAATGGACTGCTGGTCAGAACCAAGCATGAAAGCTCCTGCTTTCCTAAATATCCATCTAAAAGCTTAACAGAGCATGTTCCCAACATCTGCTCTCTTCTGGAAATCAACACAGAAATACTGCAAACCTTTATTTCTTATGTGAAAATTTTTCTGTATTTCTGGTTCCAGTAGGGCTAGAATTACTGTATCATAAAAAATAGCTTTATAGTGATAAAGGATAAGCTAATGAACTCTTTAAGCGTGTACATACATACACATACCATAACCCCAACTCATTCAGTGGTTAGGCATCTTATTTTCAAAATTGGGGAGGGGAGGTGGGATGTCCCTTATTTTTTGAGAGATACCTAAAAATGGCTATTTGAAATGGAGAGTGTGATACCACCAACAGCAGTCAACACAAGACATAAGCAGTGACAAACTCCGGAAAGCACAATTGTTGAAAGTCAGGCAAACTAAGCAGAAAAGAAAATATGTAAAGCCACATTCCCTAAAACCTGGTTTACATCCACTTTTGCTTCCAAGTCCTTGTGCATTAAGCAGGTCATAAAAGCATGCTGGGAAGCTGTTTGAATTCCTCAGATGAGAAATGCCAAAAGATTTCTCCAAGCTCAGAACTAGAGCTAGTGCAGAAAACAGGAAATGTTTTGCATAATATTTTTGCAAGCCAGGGACCTGAACATTATCCATTATTAAGACAGACATGAAACAATTTTATTTATCTAAAAGACAAATAAATTTTATGTACATAACCATACATTTAGTCTCAGGTCAAGAGAAAAGCTAAGTACTGACTACAACTAGTTTCAGCTAATATAATATTTTTAGTCCACTCTAGTCCCATCTTTTGGTAATGCATTTTTTCCTGGGTTCCCAAGTAGTCAGAAAGCATGAGCTTCATTCTCTGTTGTCACCTAAAGAAAGATGAAAGGGAACAAAGCCAGGGCTTGCAAAGCCTCACCCACAGGGCTTTGCTCTGCTCATTGCTTCTGGGCAGCAGCTCTGCCATCTTTATGGGCTCTGCAGTCCTTCTGATTTCCTAATACAATTTTACATGACAAATACATTACAGAAGGAGTAATGACACAGATAACACACTAAGAACTTTTTTAAACTAAATACAGCATATGATGCTCATTCTCTTGCAGCTAGTCACACTAAGGACAGGGAGAACTTCCAGCTCCAAGGACGAGGGAATAGTGCCTGGAAACAACTGTCTTAATTCACAGCAGCATTATACCTTTTAGCAATTCTGCCAACCACATGGAAGAAAAGGCTTGGTTGCATAAGCACAAGTGAAAGCAGTGTTCAAGGTAAAGGCAAAAATGAACCAACTTTAGCAAATAATGTAAGGAATAGTAAATGAGATGTCCTCAGATAGCTTTTTATCCTCATAATTCAGAGCCCTCAACACAGAACTGGCAGAAAAATGTTCCGAGATGCATCCTGAATTACTTGAAAATATAGCAAAACAGATCCAAAATGCTTGCTCCCAGGAGCCTCTATGGAGAGAAATATTAGCAAATCAACCTTAAAAATGGCTTTTGGAACTGAAGTCTGAAGGTGTACCAACATGCAAAACCAAAAAATGATTCAGAAAAAGCTAACAGCTAAAACATATATTAGTGACCCCATAAGTTGGGTTTAAGCATGTAGGAAAAGATCTGAGTTCTGATTAAGTAAATAAGTGTTGAATAAATAAAAAACAGGTCTCCAAAACAAATAATCTATGCTTAAAACTATTTAAAAGAGTATTCAATCCTCTAACAATGAAGTTCAGTGGTTTTAAATTTTAAAAAAGTACATCAGAAGGTAAAACTACATGACTGGTACACACTGTCTCTACACATAGAAATGTTTGTATAAATATGTATATAAATTAGTGTTTATAGAACCCTGGGTGGCTCCTAAGTCTGAAGCCTTTTCTACAAAAAGTAAAGTGATGATAGAGACCCTAAAACTGTGCAAGATGCAATAGTCTGTCAGCAGCAAAACTGGGAAAAATGTGGGTATTCACATGTTCAGAACCTGTGCTTGTCCTCTACATTGTGTTGTTTCTCATAAATGTAAAATGTTTAAAAAAAAAATAATCACACTTGAGCACAGAACGTGCTTTGAGCGTAGTTTGCAAAAAGATGAGGGGGATGGCCTTATCTTGTGAAGTAAAACAGGGAAAAAAAAAAAAAAAGCAATAGCTAGTACATCTACATTACCATATGGGCTTGAGAGATATTAGTTACAAGACAAGAATTCAAACCTCTAAACATAGAAAAAATAATTGTAATGAAAGGAGCTGAACCACTGCAATCAGAAACAAAAAAGCCATGTTGACGCTGAGTATGAGAATCATAAGTTAGCAGCAAGGTATTATTTACTTGAGAGCAACATTTTTTCATCAGATCAGGAATGCAAATATCAAAAAACAGAAGTGATGGAGTAGCTTCAGACATAGAAGGACGTCTGTCTTCATTGTCCCTAGATGCCAGATCCATGTTGCACTCTCAATGGGCTCTCGATCATAACTGACAAGTAGATAAAAATGCAGTCTATCCAAGGTGCAATAAATAAGGAAGACTATCTTCAGCAAAGAAGTTCAGATTTCCATATTCTAGACAGTACTTTAATGACTACAAAGTAAGTGAGAAAATTTAAAGTATTTATCGATGTATGAGCTACCTATACAGACTTGGAACTGTGGATATATATGTCTCTAAGAAAATACTGTGAGTCAAGTACACAGAAAGGACAAAAACTAGTTCTAAAGAAGCCAGTGGCAAAACTTCCATTGACTTCACCAGAATCAATATTAGCACTATAGTAGGTTTTGCAGCTCTGTTTCAGGAAGATAAAAAAGGACTTGTTCAATCTTACCATTCTTTAGTCTTCTCTGCCTTAAGTGCAGATATCTTCCCTGGCCATTGGAGGGCATGCCCATGAAGACAGGTCTTGCACCACCCACAGTCACCCACTCACTCTCTTCCACCTCCAATCTCACCTTTTTCACCTGCCTTCCAAGCCAGTACTGCCCAGTCCCTCCAGATACGCTGCATCTGATGTATAGGAAATTAGGGCATGTGGTAGGCATGCAATTTATATGTCGGCTCCTCCATGCAGCAGAACTGCAATAATTAGCAGGTAAGACTAGGGTGGAGAGATGTCCCATATAAAACTCCTGTGAATAGTCAGAAAATGCCACAATTCCCAAAGGGGGTATTTGCTCAAATACAGACATGCTTCACTTAGTATATGAAAAGTTTAAAAAAAAAAAAAAAATCATTACGTATGAAGCTCTCCAATTCCACTCAAAAAGATAGGCTTTTTTGCAAGAATTACGCATGGCTCGTCCCTTCTGTCAGTTACACTTAAAATACCATTCACTGAAGAGCACAAGCAGGAACTAACTTTATTATAACTAAACAGTACAACATCTCACATAAAAATGTACATATACCATTTAAGGCTAACTCTCCTAAGCTTCACCATGATACATATAAAAATATGACAATAGCTTTTAAAGTTATGAAGTGTTTAGAAGTTATTGAAAGATGTAATCACATTTTGATCTCCAAGGGAAAAAAAAAATGTATGGAGATGATGTTTGATTATCTGCATAAATCTGACATATTTTCCTGAGCTATGAAAGGATAAAACTTTCCCTCTTCCTCTGAAGTATTTTTTTAAAATAACATCTTAAAGAATTTTGCACGTCCTTTCCTCCCCCTGCTTTGTAAAAGAACATAAGTATCCTAGGATTGCTGAGTTTAGAACATGTGAATTATAGAGAATCTTTAAGTCTTCACAGCAGCTGTTTTTCAAGCGTTGTTCTTAAATCATAAAAGATAGAATAAAAAGGGAAAAAAAAAAAACCAAAAAAAAAAAAAACAAACAGAGCTCTGGGAGGAAAGTGTATTTGATACTGCAGGATGAATTTCAGGAAAGTACTTAAGAATATTCTTAATTAATTGGGATTATTCACTTCTGCAAAAGGATGCATCTGCCTAAACACTTAGCTGGACTAGATTGAAGTCCTGGAGCTCTGCAGTCCTGACATCTTCTGTTCCTGGTGCTACTCATCTTGTAGGAAATACTGCTGCAACACTATATCAGCAATATGGAAGGGGAATATGTTTTTTTTTTCTATTACAAAAAGTTATATGAATCAGTTTTCACTCTCTCACACTCAGAAGCACCACAGTGTGGGCAGTGCCGAGAAGTCCATCCGACTGTTGGGCACAGCAATACTTATGTCCAACTATTATGTCCCGGATCCACTGTGATGCCAGGGAGGACAAGGGACATCAAACCCTCCTTATACTTCTGGGTTTCTTCTTTGGTGGGCATCAGTGTGTGTGCAGGGTTTGTGCTTTCTTGTACCCTTCTGGAGTTGACAGTGATCAGTGTCTTCATCCTGTTCTACCTCTGCAAATCACTCTGATTCGTTCACAGTCCTTTGCCTGCACCACAGGGTGTCCTGCAAAACTGCAGGTAGATGTGGTGGGGCCTCCAGGGGCTGCTGGCCTGCAAGCCACCAACACGTGTACTTGCTGTGACTGTGGGCATCCACACCCAGACATTACCATCCCAACCTTAGCCCTTCCATTGCATTTCTCTGTACTAGCTCAGACTTGGATTTCTAATGCAATGCAGAACAAATATCAACCTTCTCAACTGTTTATTTTTCACTTGGTTGATCCCACAACACACCACTGCAAAGCAGGGGGAAGTTGGAGAGGGGAAGTCAGGGATGAGGAGAGAAAAAGAAAATCCAGTCTAACTAACCGCTACCTCAGATGGCAAAGCTGAGACAGACCTGAGTGCCAACACCTGGAGGCTGATGGGTGAAAGATGCTATAGCCTGGCAGAAAATACCTGCTGCATTGCCAATAGGGGACTGGAGACATATAGCCACCATACCACAGCTACAGCAACAGGGAGCCCACTCTAACCTAGATAAACCTTATTTACCTCAGTCGTATTTCTTTAACTGACATTTCTGCCACCGGAATAAGCTACTGTTTTTCTTATCAAGTTGAAAGGAGGAACCTCTCTCCCATAAGGAAGTGTTGATAAGCTTGGATGCCCTGAATTTGCAAAACAAAAAACTATCCAAAGCATACAAATGGATATGCATAACCAAAAGCAATTGCAGGGGTAGTCATAGCATCAAAGATACGTATCTCACTGTGTTGGACCTCAGCCTTCCTCTTTTATTTTCCCAAGTCCCAAGATTTTAGCTTTAGCACTTCATTTCTAGCTTGCAAGGGAGGATATGTGGAATGGGCTCCTCTCCCCGTACAGTGAATATAGAGGAAAAGAAGGGGTTTTAACTGCTTGCTTTTCCTCTGTCCTATAAATGCAGCATGACATTTGTTGGCCTGTTATCATCAACAGCCAAAATCCCAGGGGTCTTGAAAGCAACTTGAGGAACGTTAGCACTGAGAACAGGTCATAGGGGCTTCCTGGAGCACAGACTCAGAGAGCGCCGGCTGTTCTGTATGCATCTACATTTAGCCTTTTTGCTTGACTTGTGATCTCAAATTCTGGGAGCCAATACATAATAAACCAAAGCAGCTGGAGAAAGCTCTTCCTGGATTATGCCCAAGTGGAGCAGTTGCATGAAGGATTTCAGCAGCTTCCAAGGAAGAAGTTCAAAGACATCAAGGCGTGTGACAACTCTGGCAAGCTGCTGCAGTCTCCTTAGTGGAAAATTATGTTGAATATGAACTGTCGGAAAAAGTGTCTCTTTCTCTTACATATAGAAAACAATACAATTCAAACCAGTGAGTTTAATCATATGATTCCCTCAAAGAAGCCACTGCTCCCACTTACAAGATCTTAATTTATCCCATTTCTAGTTATAAAACCTAATCATTTATGTTTATAAAATATCAAGAATCTTTACATAAATTTGGTGCAAATAAGTGTAAACAGGCATAGCTCCACCATAGTCAGGGTTCCTAAACCAATATGCAAATGGTCACTGGTTACAGAGCAAAAATATTTACAGAATCCCACACTGGAAACTCAACAAACAGGGTCAAGCTCTCTTTTCAGCTACACAGCTGGATAGTAGATAAAATTTACTGACAGCAGTACAATGACTGTGATTCACAGTGAGGTAACATAAAGGCAGAGTCTGGCCCATATATTTTTGTGTGCATCATTAAGAAAACAAATTCTTTGGCTATAAACACAAGAGAAAGTCTTTAAACAGAAATCATACAAAGGAAGTTTGTAGCATCATTGAATCAAGGAAGCCAGATCTTCTGCAGATGCAAATCAAAAGTAGCTTCACTGGAAGACATGTAGCTGTGCTAATTTATAGCAGTTGAAGATCTGGCTCTCAAACTGAATAGCAATCTCAGCAGTGCTCTTGGTGAGGATAACAATGGAGGTAGAATTTACAAAAGGAACTTTCATCTTTAGAGTGTTTTATGAACTAATTACTTCTCCAAATACCTCTAAGGTAACCAAATCCCTGGCTACATTTCCAATGGTACCTCATCTTTGAATATAAAAGGAAGATACTACCAGACCTCACAAAAATGTGTCTGCATATGTATATGCACACAAATTCCTCTCTATTAATCAAGGACAGTATTACCTTCAGCACCTGGCCTCCACACAAGCTACCTGCTCTTTCCTAGAGTCCCATCTTCTCCAGCAAGATGTGGCATCCATTGGGAGAACACCCTTCCCTCCCTCATTACAAATATTTTATCTATACTGCCAGTAAGAAGAGCTCTTATCTCTTCATGCAGATTGTGCTTCTAGGGCATGGAACCTAACATTGCAGGGGAAATAATTTACTTTCCCCTGACCACCTTTCAAGGTCTGCTAATGGTCCGCAGCAGTATTCCTTCTCAGAGGAGGCTCCTCCTCAGTGCCCCTGAGCCAGTTCAGCTCCACCCCCTCTTTCCTCTCTCCCACCCTACAAGCAATCCTTGCACATGCAAAGGCCAACAATGCGCCTGTTCTCCTGGGCAAAACTCCACCCTCTGGAAGTCACTCTCCCCATTATGGTTAAATGTGAAAAGCATTTTTGTTTTTTGTTTGGTTTTTTTTGTTTGGGTTTTTTTTTTTTTTTTAGCTTGGTAGACTTTTTCTTCCCCACATATTTCTAAGCTAAACCATAACCACTGGAATTGAGAAAGATCAGGTTACTTTAAACAAAACACCAGGTGCCTGCAAGACATTGTATTCTTACAGAAAATAGTATGTGGAATAGAAAGACCAGACTAAAAATTTATTAACAAGCTCTTAAAATGCAAATCTGAAAGCTACTTTTGTATTAGCTGCATAGGAACCAAAATACAATTCTAATTTCAGCTGCTCATAACCAAAAAAGACGAATGTAGGATATTACTGCACAATGCCAGATTAATGGCTCAGTCATACAATAATATCTTACATGTGTCTTTAAAAACTCCCAATGATGCAACTGTATAAACCCATAAAAAGGTTGCTATGAGATTCCTTATTTAATAGAAATAATTAGCCTTACTTTTCCAATTTTTATTCAATTAAGAGAATGTTTTACTAACTCAGGATTAAGATCATAAATATTCAGCCTGCTTGGTCATGTTGTCATCCTAAAACAATAACCATAATTAACAGTACTAAGTTCTTTTCCTAGAGGTGTTCACCCACTACCACATTTTAGGTGCCTTAAGCAGTTACTGAATAAAGCCAAAAACTCATCTGAATTGTACCAGTAACAAACTACATCATGATATAATTGAAACCAGAGTATGTCATGCTTTGGTCTCTAAAATGCTAAAAATATTAATAATACCGAGTGTCTAAATAGCACTTCTTAACACACAGACCTCAAAGGACTTTATAAAATCAGGAATAGCCTCTATATCCAACTTACAAATACAGAAACAGAGGCAATGTGAAGAGGGCATGGGCCAAGGTGACCCAGCATGTTGGTAGCAAAATCATGGCTTTAAATACACAGGTAAGATAAGAATTGGAAGACTTCAGTCTTTATTGCTAGAGGGAGGATTGCAACAACACTACAATATTTCAGGTGCATGCATGGTAGTATCACTGAATCCATGCATGACGTATTTCCTACTCTACCATCTCTACCACACAAATCTTGTGGTAAGGGCCCAATTCTGGAAGACAAGCTGTCAGACTTTGTCACTCTAGATTTATAGACACTACAGGTACAGCAACTGCACATTCTGGCTTACAGACTGTTACAGAGTACTGCATACCCAGAAGTGCAACCCAAACAAATGAGACCTTGACTGCATCAACCCAGCTCTAGCAGACTAGACTAACCGGGTATGAGCTGGAAAAGAAAGCAGTAGGTTAAGTTTGTTAGGTAAGTGGTATCAACTTCATGCTTTTTGGACCACATCTGGGCCAAAGATCAAGAAGTGATAAGAATCACAGAGGAATGTCATATATCCCTAGGCATGGATAAAGTCAAAGACTTTGAGCTGGGGCTACATAATTAGCAAAACCACTGGTGTCTTAGGCCAACAAACTATTACAGAAAGCAATAGATACTTAAGACACCATGCACACGTGTCTCACGCAGAAGGCTGAGCCTGAAGTGGACTAACTACATATAGGAATTAGGGCACTAGCTGGGACCCAACATATCAAACCATTGGAGCAAGGGTCCTGCTCTCCTGAATCCGTGATGTTGGTCTGAGCTGGTAGGGACTCTGATCTGTGTAAGTATGTGGAGTGAGTGAGTTAAGAAACGGGCCTTGCAAGTTAAATAAATAAATAAATAGAATCTTTAAATCAGTTCAAGTACAAAACTGTAGATTATCACCAAGTGGTGTGGTTCTGTTCTTGCAGCTACCCCACCCAGTTACCCTTTACATGGTCACAGATAGTGGTACTCTCTTAACTTATTCGGAGTCTGAGTACTCCCATCTTAGTACCTGAATGAAGTGGATTATTCCTACTTTGTACAAAACAGACTTTTCTTTTTGTGAAAGAACATGCTGAATGAAAAATAAGGAAAGTCACTTCTTCATAGGGTTCTCAGTGTTTCCCATAAAAATTCTTGGGCAAACTGACAAAGTACAGGCTACTTAGACAATGAGGCGGACTAAAAACTGGCTGAACTGCTGTGCTCAGGGGGTCATAGTCAGCAACTCAAAATCCAGATAGAGACCCCCAGGGAGAAACAGTAATGGGATCAATACTGTTTAACCTCTTCATTAAGGACCTGGATGATAGAGCACTCTGCTCTCAGTAAGCTTGCAGATGATACCGAACTGGGAGGAGTGGTTGATAGACCAGATGTTTGTGCTGCCATTCAGTGGGACCGTGAGAGGCAAGAGAAATAGGCAGAAAGGAACCTCATGAAGTTCCAAGAGAAATGCAAAGTCCTCCAGCATCTGAGAAGAAATAACCTCATTCACCAGTACAGAGCGAGGATCAACCACCTGGAAAGCAGATCTGCAGAAAAAGGCTTGGAGTCCTGGTGGACAAGTTTATCAGGAGCCAGTAATGAATGTACCTTTGCAGAAAGGCCAACAGCATCCTGGGCTGCATTAAGCAGAGTGCTGCCAGCAGTTTGAGGGAGGTGATCCTTCCCCCTCACTCATCATTGGCAAGGCCACATCTGGAGTACTGGGTCCAGCTCTGGGCTCTCCAGTACAAGAAAGATATGGATTACAGGAACAAGTCCAACAAAGGGCTAGGATTAAGAGAGTAGAGCACCTCTCATACAATAAGAGTCCGAGAGCTGGGACTATTCCCCCTGGAGAAAAGGCAGCTTGAGAGAGTGGGGGAGTATCTGATCAGTGCATATAAATACCTGATAAGGCAAGTAAAGAAAACCGAGCCAGACTCTTCTCAGTAGTAAGCATTGAAAAAGCAAGAAGCAGTGGGCATGGTAAAATAAAATAAATTTCATTTAAACATAAGCAGTTCTTTTGTTGTTATTTTTCTAACATGAGGATGAGCAAACACTCGAAGAGGTTTTGAAAGTAACTGTGGAGTCTCCACCCTTGGAGATATTCAAAAATCTGACTGGACACAATCTCAAGCAATCTCTTTTAGCTGGCTCTGCTTTCAGCGTGGAGGTTGGACTAGAAAAATCTTTGAGGTCCTTTCCAACCTCAACTATTCTGTGATTTACAGTACTCCTAAATCCTGCACACATTTGATATTGTTTTCCCCACTGTTCCCTCCCAAAGGGGCAATAAGTTATTTGCTACACCTACACACAACCAGCTCCCTTCACCAGCAAGCTTCACCTCTAGTTTTAAAGAGAACCCGAAGTCAGCAGAACCTTATTGCTCTCTTGTGGGGTTTTTTCCTGGTTTCAGAATAAACCTTCTTAATAGCAAATGTTGCAACAACGTTGCTTGCTTTCTTGTCTAAAAGCAGATATGTGACTAAAGAGTTCAAATAGCTTTCTTTTGTGGTTGAAAGTGCATTGGGCTCAGTCTTGAAGTCTGGTTTCAGGAAGCGCTATCGAGACAATAAGGGTTAATTATCAGGTTTCTGCATGGGTTGTGATGCCAAGCAGCCTCTGTTCCCTTTTAAGCAGACTCCTCTTCTTAAACATACCAGTGAGAT
This sequence comes from Tyto alba, assembly GCF_018691265.1. Taxonomy (NCBI): domain Eukaryota; kingdom Metazoa; phylum Chordata; class Aves; order Strigiformes; family Tytonidae; genus Tyto; species Tyto alba. The sequence goes on along the minus strand of NW_024881295.1, from coordinate 10,914,019 downwards.
GGAATATGGCAATCCCAGTATTTACAATGTCAATTCAGAATTTACAAGTGTGTAATTAGCAGTGAACTTGCTATTTTGAAGGAAAAAAAAAAGAGAAAACATTTTTCCTGTCACAGAAATAACATACAGAAGTTCCAGAGCTTGAAATAACATGGAGAAGACTGAGAAAGAAAACTTTTTTTCCCTCCTCTGCTATCGGGAGAAAGTAACTCACAACACCCTCTCAGAAAGTGCAAGTCCCCCCTACAGGTGTTCCTAGCTAGAATATGGGGAAGTCCCTGTTTCTTTCTCCTCAATCTCCATTTACATCTCCTGATGGGGCAGGAGACCAGAGCTCTTCTCCTTTTCCCTTTCCTTAAGCCAGGAGTCAACAGAAACTAGGGCAGCCAGAGCAGCAAGGCCTTTGGAAAGGAGAACAAAATGCTGTACCCTGTTTCTATCTCCAATTGCTTTAGTCTCCCCACCACAAATTCATCCAATAAGGATATGGAGTTTGTTTCATTAATTAACTGCTGCCACATAGCCCAAGTCATACATGGTCTAAGCAGAGAAACAAAACGTTATTTTGGTAGCAACACAGATCAACACTTTGCAGAGATACCAGCATTAACCTCCAACAACTAGCTCACCATCAAGACCAGTGTGCTCACATCAACATGGTGTGTTTTCAGGTCCACAGATCCACACTAATGAGCATATAGCAAGTACCCCTGGACAATATGATCTAGACTTCTGCAGCTACTCCAATGTGTTTAAATCATCTCACTATAGTCATAACATTATCAGTGAGATTACTGCAAAATAGGTTCATTTTCTCTTGCTTAAAAAGATATTACCAACAGACAGAACTCTGTTTTTATCCACTTCCAAGAACAAATTTAAAAATTGAGTTTCAGTTTACTCTTCTGTGAAATGGGTCTAAAAAACCGGGCCAGATCCTTAGCTCAAAATATCTCCATAGACATCAATACTTACCCTTGATAACAAGATAAAAGGCAGCATTTTCATAGAAAAGAAGGCATATAAGATCAGACAGTAACCACATTATTTTACGTATCTTGTGTTGGATTGCACTGTGTGATGCAGTTGACACACTGGAGGGAAGGCATGCCATTCAGAGGGACCTTGACAGGCGGACCCATGTACATGGGTTGAGGAATACAGGCTGGGTGATGAGCAGATTAAGAACAGCCCTGAGAAGAACTTTAGGGTAGTAGTGGGTGGAAAACTGACTATGAGCCAGCAACATGTGCTCGCAGCCCAGAAAACAAACCATGTCCTAGGCTGCATCAAGAGAAGTGTGGCCAGCAGGTCAAGGGAGGGGATTCTCTACTCCACTCTCATGAGACCCCACCTGCAGTGCTGTGTCCAGCTCTGGAGCCCCCAACATAAGAAGGACACGGACCTGCCTGATGGAGCACATCCCTTGTGAGGACCAGATGAGAGTGTTAGGGTTGTTCAGCCTGGAGAAGAACAGGCTCTGGGAAAACCTTATAACGGCCTTCCAGTACTTAAAAGGGGCCTGCAGGAAAGGTAGGGAGGGGCTCTTTGTCAGGGGTAATGGTTTTAAACATAAAGAGGGTAAATTTAGATTCGATATTAGGAAGAAACTCTTCACTGTGAGGGTAGTGAGGCTCTGACCCAGGCTGCCCAGAGAAGCTGTGGCTGGCCCCTCCCTGGAAGGGTTCAAGGCCAGGTTGGACGGGGCTGGGAGCACCCTGGGCTGGGGGAAGGTGCCCCTGCCTGTGGCAGGGAGGGTTGGAACTAGATGGTCTTTAAGGTCCCTTCAAGTCCAAACCAATTCATGATTAAAATTTGTGGGTATGTCCATCACTTAAAGGAACAATTTTGTGTGGCCATGAAGAACAGTTTATTTGGAAAAGAAATTTAATATAAAATGTCTTTTCTTCTTGACAAATTATGTGCCACGAGCATTAATTTGTAATGGTTTATCCACTAACATAAGAATTTATGGAAGTTTAATTCCCTGAGTTAAAGGGGAAAAAATGTAAATGATGCTGCAAAGGTAACGGGGCTACCAAGAAGCAGATGGCTTTAATTACCTATTTACAGGATTGTTTATACTGGGAATTTGAAAGAGACACACAGCGTAGAAACAATACTCATTGTGAGAACACACTGTACATTTTAATTAAGCCAGATTTTAAATGGGAATAAAAAGAGATTATTGATTTTTACCTGAAGTCAAACTGACACTTCAAAATCATATGTGCCTTGCACACAAAGATTTAGTTATACCAGTTATGTACAAAGATACACAAATCCACACATGCCAAGTCTCCTCTTGTTTCCTGTTGCTCCAGTCCTGCAGAGGCCACAGATGCATGAAGTAGAATTACTGCACACATGAGACAGGTTCACTGGCTCAGATTTGTTTCTGAAACTCTATTGAGCTCTCAGAGATAAATTTAACTCCCAGTGCTGGACACCAGCAGTCTGAGCCTGACCCTCCTTGCCCTGAGGACCTTTTCACAGTGCCAGAATTTGAAGCTGTGAAGTACCACCAGCCTTGGCCAGGCACTGAGCACCTGCTGACCTGGCCCAGAAGTACTTTAGGATGAAGTTAGTGGTAGCCCATTGAGCTGATCTAGCAGCTCACTGCTGCCAACATAGGAGGATGAACTTCCACCCAAAAGTGTTAGTGGCCTTTCTTCCCCACTCCCAGATGTTGTTGCCCATCTCCCATTACTTTTGTAGGTCCTCAGACCATTTCCAGGGGCCAATGTACGTCAGTAACCTGACAGAAGACTAACTCAGCCAAAATGAAAAAGAAAATGCTTTCTGCAGGTTAGCAAGCTCTCATGAGCACCAGAGGCAGTGGGAGGAGAGAGGGCAGGGCCACAGGCAAGTGGCTGCAGGGGAAAGGCATAGCAGCACCTGCAAACTCCAAAGCCCCCTTCTAGCAGATGCAAGCAAAGCTGCTACATGTGAAACCATGGCCTCAGACCAGTTTTTGCAGAACAGTTTAAACAAGTGCAAAGCCCTGTAGGGCCACCTGGTGAATTGATTATAGTTTCCTTCAGATCGTGCCCCCTTCACTCCTTCCCAAGTGTTTTTATGGTCCAAATGTGGGCACACAATCAACAGCAGCCAAGTTTGCAGTAGCTAACCAAACAGCGGAAGAGCAATGGTCTTGTGCACATTCTATACCATGCTAAATCCCAAACAAAATGTGTTTGCTTGGAGCATTTCATCATACAACACCTCTTCTACCTATTTACTAGATCAGTTTAAAATTACACTTTAAATTAAGATAGTTAATGGATGCCAGGCATTATCTACAACTCAGAGCAACAATGAGCACTTTTTTAATAATCAAGATCAAACATAAGTAGCATAAACACACTAATAAATCAAGTGAGCAAATTATATCTGCAAAGAAAATATGCATAAGGCTATTCAGCTTCAGTGAGTCAGTACAAACAAACCCCTGGGGCAAAGAATAATTACAGTATACTGTCTACAAATGAATAGAATAACCAAATCAAGCCAAAACTCTAGTGTTTGGCAGTAGCTCTGAGGTGCTAGTAAGTCAGAGAGAAAGAAGACATATAGAAATGTTTTGCATATGAGGCAAATCAAGAGCAGCAGAAGCACTACCTCTTTACCTCTCCTGGAAAAACTGAAAATATACATAACTTCACAGAGAAAAAGCCTGAGCTGAGATATACTATTACAAAGAGAAACAGTTACCAAGAATTGCCCTGGCGGTTTATGATATAACATGTCCTCCACAAATGACATCTAATATGAAGTGGTTATATCAGTCCCCAGAACAGAGGTGCAACATCAGAAATGGGATGCAATATCTCTTCAGGATTTCACAAGTCTGGATTAAAAAACTTTTTTTTTCCAAAGTGCTGTATATTCTCAAAAGCCATTATGTAAAATAATCAGTTACTTCTTACTCATCTGAGACCACAGACAATCTAAGACCATAAATACTGAGTTTTTCCTCCCCTTTAAAACTCTTTGGACACTTCCATGTCTCTTCTCCTGAGCTGTGACTGTAAAGTCTTTGGGACTGAGACCACATTTGTTTCCTAAATGTGTATACTGTGAGGGTCAACTCACAGATGAGGCTATTACAACAACAAGGATATTTCTATGTTGCGATATTTTCAGTTTAGGTACCATTAGAGGTTAACAAGACATCAGAGATCATGTGCAAATTCTTCAGAAATTAGTTTTTTTAATCCCATACATAAAAGAAAAAAACCAGAAAATTAAAAGGGGAAAAGCAAGAGTAACAAACATTCAAAACTTAGCCTAGTATTTTTTCTGTTGTTAGTGAAAGCCATTACAGCAACAAGGGGATCACACTTTTTCTTTCTCCTGTAGAATTTTCAATGATCCAACTTTCTCACATTGATATGAAGGACTGCAGAAGGCACAAAACCTCGAACTGGGTCCATTCTACATTGTTAAAAACATGTCATAATTCCATGGAAAACCATCAAACTGCAACAGTGTGTGCCAGCTGGGGGCCTATTCTGTGTGAAAAAAATCCTGGCCAAAAAGATGAAAGTGGCAGAATTCCCACTGCATTCAACAGGACTGGATGCTGTCCTTGAGAGTTTCTTCTATTTTTTATCTGTGACAAGTTTCCAAGGTTTATCTTTATCTTACTTCTAGATTCCAGGTACAGGTTTACTGTCTCATTTTATTTATAGACATTGGCTTTCTATTAATTTTTTAATACTTTTTTTTATCACCCCTGCTGTTATGATTTTTTGGCGTACTGACTGCAGCCTTCTGGACTATGCTAATCTCTGACAAGACTGAGACACAGACCTAACTAAAATTGTCTAGTACAGCCAACACTGTGCTTAAAATAGTTTCGCATTTTTTTAATCTATTTTTACTGGCTAGGGCAGGATTTAATCTTTCAGTCATAAGGTTGTGCCTTACAATTTATTTTAAAATGTGTTAGAAACTTTTAAAATATCTGGTTTACTATGTGTATTTTCTGATGTGGGTTAGATAACTTCAAACCAATATAAAATTAAGAGACACAAGTTAGTCTTGGGCAAGAAGAAATATCACATAACTTGCCTTTTCCGGAAGAGTGTTTTATACTGAAAGTCTGATTATCATCATGCCAGTGCATCTTTATACCTGGAGGACATCCACATTTTTAATGCACAGTCACTCTGCCTCTACATTGTGATATATTTTTTTTTATTTTTCCCACAAACCCATTGCTCACAGTACCATGTTTTGTCCACTTTATGCTGCTAGGAAAAAAAGTAAAACAATAGTTATTAAAAAATATATTAAATTGCTCAAAAGTTTGCTGTAGTTTCTGTTGGCTTTCTGTTCAGCAATGTAAATGAGCCAGAATAAAGACCTGCAGGAATCCCTCAATGGCCACGTAGTCAATTTTAGCCTGAAGGATATTATCAGAGGATATACACAGTGACAGAAATTATGTCATTCAAGCCCCCTACCCTTGTTTACAAATCCAGACATTCCTTCTCTCTTGACATCTAGAAACTCCACATTTGCTTTTGTCTTTTGCTTACCAAGCAGTAGCAACTTTGAATACTTTTATGGAACGTCACTGAATTTCAATTTTTAAAGGTTTTCCCCCCAACATACTAAAAAGCCTTTCAAACCAAACATAGAATGAAACCCTGGCAGACCTTATGGGACACTGCAATACCTGAGCCTGGGACCACATGTTTTAAGTGGGGCACTATAAATGAGGTAACGACAGGACTGGACAGATGCAAAACTTAAAATGTCCCATATAACATATCCCAAAAATTGGCACTTGTATCCTGTAACTGGCAAATTACTAGGACGGTATGAATGTTTTGTACTGCAGGGCTCCCAGAAGGTAATCGAGACATAAATTACAAGGAACCGAAATAAGAAATATGGAGATCAGCTTAAGTGCTACTTACAGATCTGCAGCAGCAGGCATGGGGGAGCAGGATGCACCAAAGCCCCCAAACCAACAACCTGGTCTGTCCTGCTCTTCCTGCGGCTGCTTGGCCCCTTCCCAGCAAGCCAACTTTTCACGATCAAACCAACAAAATGACTTTTTTTCCTCCATATCTCAGACCACTTAAGTCACAAGGGCTGGGAAGCCAAACAGCAGGCTGCCATTCCCCACTTCTCTACAGCACTCATCAATGAAACAACTGAGGCTCAGTTCCCTTTGTCATGGATTTCAGGGTGAGAAATAGTGTTATATTGGGATACCACATCAGATTGGCCGTTTGACTAAAAAAATACACTTCTAGAAAAAAATTAATTGAAGAGAGGGCAGTGGCAAGAGGAAAGTTTGAGTTGGTATCTCATGGTTGGAAAAGAGCTGATAACAAGGACTTGGGATTCTACTCTCAAGCTCTACACTTGACTCCCTTGATAAGTCACAAAGCTCAAATTTAAGAAATGCAGAGTTTTTGATCTGTAGCTATAGACAAGGTTGGTTATTCTGAGCCCTACATACATTAACCTCCTTTTGGCAAAGTTGTCCTTAACCAATTTAGGTTTCAGTTCTTCCTCTAAGCTGGGCATGGTAATACCAACCTCTATCAGAAGAGTAAGAGTGGCTTAATTAATTGTTTATAAATTCTTCTGACATCTCAAAGGAAAAGTACTGCTTAAATATTAAAAACTTAGTATGAATTCCTTCCAGTCTATTGGAAGTTGAAAAGTAATTTTCTCTAGATATGCAGAATCGTCTAGAAGTGATCTACGACTGAAGTTGAGACACTCATGATACATACACAAGTTATACACAGGCAAACAATGCTACAATTTTTTATTAGCGATTTACTAAGGTTGTATTAATTTATAAGTATATACTCATTAGCAAAACTCCTACATTTCTAATAACTGACAAGTACTGCCTCTAGCATAACACTGTAACTGAGGCCTACAATCAAAGATATCAGCCTGGAGCATATTAGATCCTAATAACAAAGTTAACGATTAGAAACAATACCAGTTATTGAAACAGACTTTTGAATTAATAATTTGAGTATCAAAAAGTCACTTACATGTAGTATGCATATAAGTCAAATACACCTCTTTTCTGCAGATATTTCACATCTACAAAAAAAACATGGGTTCTTCTACCACAGAACTTAAGATTTTTGCTATATCAGGACTGCGTGGAGCTGATTGTAACTTGACATCTTTTCAGAATGAAAGTTGTGTCTTACGTAAAATTATTTTTCTGGGAGGAAAAAATATGCATTGAACATATTTTAACTTTTTTTTTTTTTTTTTTTTCCTCAGAGTTGGGGGTGGTGTGTGTTTTTTTAATTTTAGGGACACTGGATTTTCTGGTCTTGTGTCTTCTATTTTCTTTTTGTAGATGAAAGAGAAAGTGGATTCAAAATAAAGTTTTAAAAATACATTTGCATAAAAGTACAGAGTACATTTATTTTTACTTATTAAAACTAATTTGATGGTTTCTCAAAAATTGTCGACAATATTTGTTCTCTTATTGGTAAGTTTCAGCAGTACCCCAATCGCTGCTGAGCTCCAACTCAGTCTATGGGGTAGCTATAGCTAAAGATTCCTGCAGGAAGCATTCAGAAATAGCTAGTAGTTTACATTTCTATTAGTAAGGGTAAACTTACTCGATTACGGAAGAGTAAGCTACTTCTAGAACAGACATCAACTCCTAAAACATAGCAAATTTATCTACTTATTCAAAGCAAATGGAAAGCTGATGTTAACATGTGAGTGCTTTGAAAATGTAAAGCATTGCATAAAACTAATGTCAAGTATAAACTTAACAATATTTGTTACCTAAAAATTAAAGAGTAACTTCTATTTTTCCTATGTTTCTCTGTTATTCTTCTGTCATTTTTTCAGGTTAACATGCTGCTTGTTAGAAAAGATAGATTGTAGGTAAGGAAAACATAAACCCTTTGTTTCACCCTTAAAAAAATTATATAAAACATTGCCTTATGCAGGAGAACATTCTTTACAGTAGTCCAGTAATATGGATACACTGGGCATAGGTTTTAGAAGCGTGCATCCAAAGATCCATTTATTTTGCTACCTCTGAAAATCTGATGTTCCCAGACTAACTCACTGATAATCATCCTCCCTAGAAAATTAGAACCTGTTAGTTTTATTAGAAAACTGTATCTGGAATTGTGGCTTCCAGTCTCTTCCTCTTTTCCAGCTCTTACAGTTCAGATAAATATGGCAATCACGCTTTGTAAAATTAAGAAGCATCTCTGTTGCTTAAAGCAACTTCTCAAAACAATCTCTCCCCAGAAAACCCAGCACATTCTTCCTCATCAGTTTTAAAGAATGCAAAACTTTAAGTTTCTAAAATACACATTTTGAAACCATATAATAGTCACAGTCAAAAGTGACTGGTAATTTAGATGCACTGACTATGAAGTGCCTAAATGGAGATACCTCCAAGAACTTGGCGGGATATGTTTAATTATCAGTCCCCACTTAAAATCTTCACCCAGGCTTGTGTTAAGAGTAACCAGCATTGGCCTTTGTGCAACAGTAGCTGTGCGCCAGTTTCTGCCTGAGAAAAGATCCCTTTACTCTCCTACACAGGCAGGGACTCCACCATTTCCCTGCTGTTGGAACACATCTTCAGTTACTTCTATCCATAATTAAAGCTGACATATCTTACATGGGCCATTCCCCTTTTATTCAACATGAACAGTCTGCAAAAATGGCTGAGAGGTTCACAGGAAGGAAGCAGTTAAATGATAAAAATGTGAAATGTTATGCAGCAAGCTGTGTACAATTAACTAGAATTCAAATATACACCTTGTTCCAATCCAAGCTATTTATCAGATAAAAATAGTCTGCTAGAAGAATGTCATGATTAATGAGGTGAGACTCCAGCTAATTACTGTTTCCTCCAGAAGTAATTAGGTTGGCATTGCTAATCAAGATGAATGAACACTCTGACCCGCTTTTTTAAATGTAAAACTATGAGCTGCAGCAGCAATAACATCATTTAGTTCAGGCAATGTAGTCTTTATTAGGCTTGTAGTTTGATTAAATTCTTTTGTTACACCAGGCTTTCCACACATGAACAGATGAATGCTGTGATGTTCAAAGAGTTTGTCACCCTTAATTAAAGACTGAAAAGGCTCGTTCAATTCACAGGGCAATACAGAGGACAGCTCTAAATTGATAGCTTTTAAGTGGGGGATAACTGAGGGAGTCATAGGGTTTGCCCATCTGCAAGAGGATCCCTCCTCCTTCCACAATTTTCCATCATAGTAGCTAGAAAATTAATATCAGATATTTTTGTATTGATTCCATTAAGCAACACTTATTTCATCAGAGCACCTTTTCACACATGACTATACAGCTTTACTTCTATAGAGTGAATCCATTATGAATTAAGAGAAAGAAAGCTGTAAAGAAGTACGTTCAAAATATAAGCTAATTTATCGTGCTGTTTCTGACCCTTTTGCACAACTAACAAGTCCCAGAATAGCCTCATCCCCCACTATTTCAACAGTTCACATCATGAACACATATGTTATTTCATACTGGGAGGGAAGTGGGGGAAGTGACAGTGAAGCATCTGAATGATGTAGAGATAAAACACATTATAAAGGAGTTAACATGTAGTAATGTCCTTTTTCACCTCTTCTTATTACATAAAGTGCTTCCTTGCTCCAAGGATTTATTTTAGGTAAATGCTAGGTCCAAATTTTCCCCTGAGAATTTTAAAGCACAGATTAGACTGGATAATAAAGTGACCCTCATCCCACAATAGCTTTTTGTATCTACTCCCTGTCTGCTCAATGAAAAGCACTACAGCCAGGCAGGTGAGGCCTCAGGGCCAGGAGCAGCAGCGGGGACAGAGGGAGGGAGAATGGGGCGCCTGTCCCCCTCTGCGGCAGCAGATTCAGGTTTAGTTTTAGCCAGGCAGCTAGGCCGCCATACCCCCATCCAGCCCGGCGCAAAGCAGCAGGCTGTGCTAGCTGAGGCACAGAGCAGCCGGACCCCACTCCTCCCAGCGAGGGGGGACGTCCTCGTCAGACTGCCGTGACTGAGGAGCACCGCTGGTAATGGTGCTTTGCCGCAGAATAAATCGCTATCGGTTTGGCAACACGAAGACCAACCTGAGGTTTCTTTTACCCATGTTTGGCTGGCCACATGTTTATTCTGCCAGCGGGATGAGACCCAGCCCAAGGGCTCCCCAGCCAAGCCTTTCTCCCTGACATACCAGTAGTACACATGAGGCACCCAACCTGAGCAACCTTGGGCCTGTCAGTGTCTGGCTAAGAATCTACCCACATGTCTCAGGTGAAAGTCAAAGCTCCATGCCCGAGTACAACGCCCATGGGCGCCATTTGCCTCCCTCAGTGCAACAGCACCCAGCCCTTGCTCACAGCAGACATGACATCCCACCCCAGCAGGTAGAAGTTGCTTACTGCATCTCACAACTCCATCATGACATTTAGCAGCACCACAGTAGCTCCCATGAGCCACACCATGGGGGACAGACAGACTTCGACCCCCTGAAAGATCTCAGGCTCATGGACCTTGCTGCTCGCCACACCCTGCTGGCACAGGGTTGCATGGTGACTTCTTCCTCTCCAGCATTCTGGCGCTTAATAATTTAAGAGAAATCCTTACCTAGAGGGTGGGAATAGCTTCTCTTTCCTTCCTCTGCCATCTGGTTGATATTTCCGCTCTCTAGATTGCAAAAATCCTATTTTTAACCTCTTCTGCCTAATGATACTGCGATGCCAGCCGCTGATTGACACGCGCCTGCCTCCTGCTGCTGCTGCCGCCTCTCCCCGGCACCTCACCCAGGCCAGCCTGGCCTCATACACTGCCATCTCTGGGAGCAGAACAACCAAGCCCTCACACGTACCAAGGATCACTCCAAGCATCCATGCACAGGCTTTTTCAGGTGGAGGCTCCAGGTGGAAATCTTCAGAGAGCTGATTTGGGGGGTGGTGCCTGGGAGACCACACTGTAACTCATATGAAACCTCTCCTTTCTCCCTGCTTCCTAACATGGTCTCTAATTGCCCTCACCTGCTTTACCTCACACCCACAGTCCCTCTCATCATGAATACCTAAAGCCCTCCCCAGGAGGTGTGGGCCCCTGCCCTGCCTATGTCTCAGGCTCTGAGTCCCACAAATGTGTCTGTGGTGTGGGGGCATTTAACTTCTAATTTATATGTTGCTTCTTTTTTTTTATTCTCTTTTCTGGAAAGTGAATAGTTGTTGGGGTTTTTTTTAAAAAAAAAAAGTCAAGGCTTCCTCGAGTTGGAGCCAAGATGGTGGTGCTGCCATCCAACAGCTTTGACTCATTTTTGTTTCGCTTACTGAATCAACTTGCTGGTTACAGATTCCTACAATGATGAATTCACTAGAAAATGAGGAAAGGAGGCATGCTTATCATTCCTAAATGCTCCACTTCTCATCCCTGCAGTACTCGTCCTCGGCTGTAGGCAGGGTATTGCACCTCTGTGCAGGCTCACCTGCTGCCTTACAACAATCGCACGGTACTAACTACAGGGCACAAAACTCACCTCACCTCCAGGGTAAATCTGCCCCGCTTCTCTTTTAGTGCTTAAACAAGAATGTCTACAGGGTAAAAAGTTATGAAAAAGTGTAAAACCAGTAAAACACAGAAGTTTCGTAAGACTGCACACCTAGTTTCTCAGACAGGCATGCTGGTCTCACAAATGCAGAGCTCCAGTTTCCTCACAACACAGGGAGAGGAGTGAAAGAACAGACTTAGGGTGCACTGCTCTGATCTGCGCTGCCTTGATTGAGCATGTTAAGTATTTATTAATGCAGTTGGTTCATGCACCCCTGGGTTGTCAATGGTTCCCTTACCTATGTAGCTCTTAAAAGAGAAGCATGTGATTTCTGAGCTGCTACATGCTACTGAACCAACTCTAGTGATTTATTTATGAAGGTTTAATGACCTACCCAATTTGTAGATGGACATTGACTTTTATTGGTACACACCCATAATTTCTGTTGTGAGAACATTGGTTAAGTGAGCCAAATTAAGGCAGGGTACCCTACAGAAGCAAATGATTTATAAAATCCCTTTCTCTCGTCACAGCTGTGACACAAAGGTGTTTCCCTTTCTCTTTCAATACATTCCTGTTGTCTGAGTGTACTCCAAGGTTGCCCAAATGGTCCTGCTCCACAGAGCATGGGCAGCAGCTCTAGTGCTGCTTGAACATATTAACTTCCATCTCACAGCCTGCTGCTACTAACAGTGTAGGCGTTGCATCAGTGTTGTTCCTTGAACTCCTTCAGATGCATCGCTCTAGCTGCTGCCCCAAGGAACAGTCTAGTGTATAAGGACTGACAGATTTTTTGGGTTCTTCCCTTCCCTACATATTGTCTATGACCATTCTCACAGTGAGCTGTGATGTCCTCTCAAAGGTCTGCCAGGAAACAGACTTGTTTAGACAAATTAACTCTCATTTTGTTTAGGACATATGAGATCTGATTGGTTGCCTTATTGTCTTTAAAAAAAAAAAAAAAATTGTACTAGTAGTACTACAAACATCTTTGTTGCCAAAGACTGACCTCTATCCTAGCAGTGAAAGCAAAATTATTCTTAGTCCCCCTTTTTTTTTTGGTGATAATAGGGCCCAAGGGTAGTTTAAGAAATACTGAGAGACTTAAAATATTGGATGGGTAAATGAAAAACACAAGTGAAAAAATGCAAGTGAAGTAAGAAGCAATAATACGACCATGAGGTCACTGATCATGTCCAGACCATGCCGGGATGCAGGGAATTTGCAGTCACTCGCATGGCAGCTATCACCCCCCATGGAGAAAGGAGGGTGGAGTCCAGATCTCATCAATGAGGTCATCTCCTTTCTAATCCTACACTCTTCGTACTTTTGGAGCACAACCACTGTGGTTTTAGCAGGAATTGAGCTCAGCCCTGCCAGCCAAGGGGCTCACAGTGTCAGGAATTTCCAGACTGCTCATCAGTCCAGCCCGCCCCCCCAGCTGACGTTGTTTATAAGTCCCTGGACCCTCTCTGCTGAAAGAGAAATCTAGATCCACCTACTCTCTGCACATTCTGTGCTGTTGATGTATCACAGGGCTGAACTTGGCCAGCCCAGGAACATGACCCACAAACACCAGTGTGTGCACTGGTAGTGCATGGGTTGGGTGTCTCTGTGTACCTAAACTGCTGGGCGAGAAAATCGGTCACACTTCTCAGCCCCAAAGTGTATTCACGTGAAATGGAGAAATACTTGTGCAGTGTTCTGGGAGGTCCCCAGTTCACTGCCCTACTATTGGACAAAGTAGCAGGTATTATGCTTATTATGCATCATGCATTGCATTCAGTCTGGTTTGGACAGCAGAGATCAGAGGGAGCTGGTTTTCTGTTTTTCCTGACTGCTCTGCATAAGCAGCTGGAAGAGTTTGTCCCCATCCATAGATGAGGAAGACTAGATTTTTAATATAGGCACCAGAGCTGCATGTCCAAAGTTGGGCAGAAGGAATACTGTCATACCATCCTCTTCTCATGCAGTATTTTTTTTTTTTTGGGGGGGGGGGGGGGGGGGGGGAAGGTCTCTCCAGCAGTTTTCCGGACATGCTCCAGAGCTTGTCAGATTTGTGAAAAGCACAACCTGGATCTCCTCAAAACTGTTCTTTCGCTTTTCAGAGCCCCCCTCCTATTGTGCTGCTGCAGCTATGGGTGAGAGAGCGTGGGCACACAACCAGGCTTGTCTGCTGCGTGTTTCCTTTAGCTAATTTTTTTAAACAAACTTAATTCAGGTTTTGCAATTCTTGATGTAGGTTTTTCTTCCTGAAAGAATAAAATAGAAAAGTCACTGATGATTTGTTCTTTCACTATATTTCAGTGCCAATGCATCATTTAGCGCTGCAGCAGCCATCAATACCCACTCAGCCACTATCATGCAGCTTTTCCCTGTCATTCACTGTGTCATTTAGAAAGTGATAAAAATCCCAGCTTAGAGCAGTATATTCGCTTTTGTGGTCCCCTACTTCCAGCAACCTTTTAAAGCACTGAACAAAATTAGCAACAAATTACTTTATGAATACCGAGCTCTTTTGTTACAGTGTTCTGAGAGTTTGCAATACTGTCAGATTTCAATTAAATTTAAGAAAAATTAAGCTGCTCTATGTGGCTGCTTGCTTAGACAGTGAGGTAATTATATATAATAAGGAGATCTGTTTAACAATTGCTGCTAGTCATGGCAACGTTGCACCGTTATTGTGCTTAACATGAAGACAGACTGTTACATTGTTTTTTGAATGTGGGAAACCAGCAATAGTGGAGGCACACCATGAGCTTAACTCATGGAGAAGGGTTTTTAACATTACCAGCTGCAGTGAATTAATTGTTATGACTTCTTTGTTCTTTCAGGGAGTCTGGTTTTGCACATAGGTTAAAAAAGTCTAAGAACCCCAGTAACTTGCACACTGTGCCTTCAGTAGTAGGCATGCAGCAAAAGTACCATTAAGTCTAAGTTTTTGTTAATCAAAACAAAAAGAACTCTATGAGTGCTGCTTTCTTTTTTTTTTTTTTTTTTAAGAAAAGGAGGACACAGCAATAAATAGTCACTGTCTTATCCATATGTCCCAATGGGATGTGATGGTAGACAGTAACAGCAAGCATCCTGCAAGAGACCTCTTCACCACTGAGTTCAGGCCCAGGAGTGCCCCAGTGCCCTCCATTCAGCCACCATGCCACAGACTAAGATAACATGAGTATATGCTACTGTGATTCTACAGTTCAGATGATTCTGTGTATTTGGGAAGACTAATGGGCATGGAGAGTTCAGACATAATCTTCCATACGTGGGCACAAAGACTTTTGATCCCTCTGCTTGAGCACGTGCACACTTTGCCTGGAAGCATAGCCCTCCGCTGAGCAGAGGAGTCTGCAGAGCAGTTTACCCTGGATGAATGAAAGAGGAATTTTACAAATAGTGCAGTTTTTTTCCTGTGTTGGTAAAGTGTCTTGTTCAGGGTTAGAGGAAAGCAGCTCTATTCTGGGACTCTTCTTCACGGTAGCATGGCATTTTGAACTCAGAGAAGCAGCTGGAAAGAAAATGTCAAAGTTCAGTTCTGCTCAAGACTGAGTTTTGAATCTTGGCTAAGCTTAACTAGCCAATCAAGGAATGTAAGTCAGCTTGCTGATTTCTGCCATGAAAAGGAAACAGCTCAGGCCTAAGCAAATACAAAACAAACAGTCATGCTTTTTTGAAAGGAACAATACAGAACTCTCTGAAAGAATCTTCTTACCAGAGCAGGAGGAGAGCTGGGAGGGGGGAAGCAGCAGGGAGGCACACAAGAACTCATTTGGTACCAAGAGGTTTTAAAAAACATTTGAGAATAATTTCAAAACTAAGAGTGAAAACAGAGTGGAAACTTCTTGTAGGGCAGCGGTAGCCAAGTTGAGCTCCCAAACATCTCAAGTGCAGCTCCCACGCTGGGACTATGACACAAGCCAGCAGCACAACTATTTGGCACAGGCAAGTTTCTCGGAAATACAAAGGTCCATCTGTGGGAGAAAGTTATTGGGTGAGTAGGTGATAAGGTAGCCAGGAAAAGCACATAAACACCAAGAAAAGCAGGGAACTGCGCTCGGGCATGGAGTCACTAATTATCACTCAGGAAAGAGCTTGGCGTCACTGTGGATAGTGCCATAGGAATGTCGAGCCCATGCTTTGAGATGATTGAAAAGGCAAATGGGATACTGGGAACCGTGAGGGAAGGAAGAGCAAACAGAAGAGAAAGGAGAATTGCACACTGTGCCTGCATCTGCTTTGAGTCCCTGTTGTTCCTCTCAAAAATAACACAAATGATATAGAAATTATAGGGTAACAGCCACAATCACGGTCACAGAGCAGCATCTGTGCTGGGGAACAGAGGCACCCTGGAACTATCCAGCCAGGAGAAGGGAGGACTTGGCCTTCAAAGTGCTGGTGGCTGCAGCGAAGGGCAGGAGGGGAAGATTTGTGGCTGCTTCTTAGCATCTAAGTCCTAAGGACATGAAATGAACTATCTTGCAACAGAACTGGAATGAACAGAGGAAGCAGTTTTCCATGTGGCACATAATTAAGCTGAAGTACAGATAACTCTGGAAGCCAAAAGTATAAATTGGTTTAAAATGTACTTTGACAAATTTATGGAGGAAAATCTATCAAGGCCTGTTGAACACAAAGCCATAAGTCTACAGCTCAGAAAGTCCCTGAGCAACAGGGGAGGGGAAAGTTTCACGACACATTAGACCCCTTTCTGAAATCCATTTTTTAAACTTCTACAAGAGGCAGAAAGCATTGTCCAGTCTGACACCATACTCCTTTCCCAGTGTTCCTAAATTAGCCTCTCCAGGCTGCTGTCATTGGACTGTCCTCTGACCCAGCTGTGTACCCAGGGCTGTACCCTGTGGGACCTGTTGGGGAAAACTTCGTGCCTCCTGTTTGCAACTCACTCCCACAACTACCTCTCCCCGTCGCTCTTTAGGGTATGCTGTGTGTCTTTTATATCCCAGCTATACAAAGATTTTTGTAAGTATTTCATGAGGAAGGTTGCTCACACTGTTATAGAGAATAGCAAACAATAAATTACTGTGAGAAAAAGAGGTGCTTTGCAATAAAAACAAATTAAAATCCCTATTGAAAACTCTGACTCATGGTCTGAAGTAACATAAGGGAAAACACAGGAAAAATCATGTCTATCAAGCCCGTGAAAGCAGTTACATGAAGTCCAGGAATAAAGGCTACTGGGAATGTGTCTGTCAGAGCAAAGGAATTGGGGAGATTGATCAAACAACGCTGAGTGAGTTGCACTTCTTAGAACCTGAGTCCAAAGAAAAGGCATCAGAGAAGATCTGATGGTTACATAGAATGAATACACCCAAGAAATTTCCAGCATTTTTACATGTCTTCAGAAACAAATCATAGTTATTCTGATATTCTCCAAATCAGTTGTTTCATTTCAGCGTGCTAAGCTGATCTGTAGCATGTCATTCTGAAACAGATCAGGGTATTCAGTACTTGCCTTCTTCGGCACAGTGACTCCATGAGAGTCATTCGGGAGCCCAGCGCCTCTGTTTTCCTTGTGGGATTTATCTGCTTGTCGTGCACCAGCTGGCTTGGTCACAGGAAAGTATTCATTATGTTGTGGGAGATGTGGTCCTCTAGGGAGCCTTGCTTGTAGAATAGAAGAGACCCCAAATATCTCAATAAAACAATGTGCTGAAACATAAATGTAGTTTAGTGTTTTATTGCAGGATGAAAAATTAACTGTTCTTTGTAATGTTATGCATTAACTATTTCTACTTGGATCAAATCAGCTAAAACCACATTTTGATTTTTTTCAATCTCTTTTGCAATATTAATATTTTTCTAATTTTTTAAGGTTGTTTTTTGCATCAGAAAATGATTTTTCAGAAACTCTGTAATACATTTTAGTAATCAGACTTAAGTAGTTAATTTTTAATTCAACAGTCTGAATAAATAGATTTTTGCCATAGCTACGTGAAGGACTTTTTAAAAAAATAATAATTGACCCCACTCTGAAGCAATCTAGCAGAGAGCTTGATAGCTCAGAGGAAGAAAAAAATCTATTAAAAAACATAGTAACCAAAGAGGAGGGGCTACACGTAGGATGTCTGCGTCATGAGCAAATCTATCAATATTGTGACACTGGTCAAAAAGCCACTGAGTTGGCTGCAGTCAAACTCACAGAGGAAACGGGCTTACCAAAAAAAGCATACATGCCAACAGCAATTAGTTAACACCTAGCACAAGTTACTACAGAAAGACATCAGACCATTATATTTCTGGCTGTGTTTGTGTATAACTTTCAACCACAGTGGCTACGCTGCAAAGGAATATTTGGGAAGGGACCTTGCTGTGCGGCTTGCTATACATACATAAGCTCAGCCCGCCATGGAGGCTTCCAGTTAAAAGACCTGTGGATGATAGGTAAGGAATGCAAATAAGCCAGGTGAGCAAATGAATAGAGTGGAGTGAGTATTAGCCCAGCACAGGCCTCCTACACGCTGTTCAAGCCACTGCAGGACAGAAACCATTATTAGATTATATGTAGAGTGGAATAAAAAAATAGTTTGAAAAGCACATTCAGAGTCACATCCTAAATTAGGTAGAAAGATTCCTGTCTAAATGTTGCAGAAGTTTGGGGGTGGCAGCCAGTCTGCCTCAGGTTTTAGTCCTATTTTCTCCTAGAGCACGTTGAACTCATCATCTCATTGAAGAAGCTTTAGCAGTGAGCAACTGTGAAAAACCTAACTCCCAAAAAGTCTGCATGGAGAGGAGGAAAAACAGAGTGTTCTCTTCCAGAGAGCAGAGCTATCAACTCAAAAAGTAATCTAGTGTCTCCTAAAAAAAAAAAAAAAAAAAAACAAAACCCAACCAACCAACCAGAAAAACCTCCTCCTTTCTTTGATTGTAACAATCTTTAAAAATATATGATCGTTTTTGGATGCAGAACTGGCATGGAAAATTCCGGTCCAAATGGTGAAAGTCTGAGAAAGTTAGAGATACTTGAAACAAGGGGGTTATAGATGAAACCAGGTTTTCAACCCTACCTCAGGCAGATGCATCCAGTCGTCTCATTCGAGGGTGTCAAACCCATTTTCTCTGGTGGACACCAACCAATACATGGACAAGTTATATTCAGTGGAGGCTAACAAGAGGGGTGGACATACTGTACAGTAAATGAATATTTTCTTTGTTGAGATTGCTGCTCACTGATCTCTCTTAGACCCAGTGGGTACTGCTGGGACAAGATGAGGTCGGCACAACATTGGAAATGGAGCACACAACACACCATGCCCAAGCCAAAAAGTCCCAGTTCTTACATGCAGTCCTCGGTGTATGCAAGCACACTCTTTCTGAAATGACCTGCTGTGCCCACCCAGCTCTCCATGCATATTCATGTCTTGAGCAATCACAGGGTCCTGCATACAGGCATAGTCAACATTTCAGATTGATTGAACTGAAAATGTCCTCTGATTTTTAACTCCTCTCTTCTATGTCCATCTGAAAATACCATTTCTGCTCTTAAACTGCCCAGAGACCTAAGGAAGCATCTGTCAGAGTTTCTGTTTAGAATTAATTCTATATATTACTGTTTCACATTTCTTTGCTCTCCTAGGACAGGCTCAACGGGCTTACAGGCAGCAGAAGCACTGTTTCCAAAAATACAATTGGTAGATAACAGTGGTCACCACAGGCTGCCGTTGGGTCTTCTCTGATGGAGTAATGAACTGAATGATATTATGGCCACCTGTGAAGGCCTCGCTATGGAAGAGCATCCTCCTTAGATGCTTTTCCTGAGTAAAAGAAGAAAATTATATCTACGTGCTCATGTTATAGTGAGGAAAAAGCACGGAGTAATACACGTGAGCTTAATGCGTGCAGTGCTTCCAGCTGTTGATGTTGTCTTGCTGCTTGTACTTCTTTTCTTATATATTTCTTCAGTACTTGTTGTTACCTGAGTGGCTTGTTTTGTTTAATTTGGATTTTTTTTTTTTTAATTCTCTTTTGCTCTTTACTTCTTTTACATTTATGTTAGGCATTGCTTTATAGGACACAAATTAAGCAGGAAATATTGTGAAGTATCTTTTTATCTATTTGTGTAAAATGTAGCTTGAAAAGCAAAGCTTGTGTCCTCTTCAGATATAGGAGCTACTTGATAAAAAACTACAAGATCTGGAGAATTCTGGGTACAAACTTCGTTTGATCAAAGGAATGAAAAACTTTCAGTGAACATTTTATTGAACCTGAATACAAGCCAGAAAAATACTTCCAGGCCAGATATAAAATATCTAACAGAAAAATAAAAAATAAGTTGTGAAGATTTTACAGAGACTAACCATCTTATGGTTATACATACAAATTAGGGAGGAGAGGCTGGAGAGCAGGCCTGTGGGAAAGAGATCTGGGGGTTTGGGTTGATGGCAGCTTGGGTTGATGAGCAACAGCAGTGTGCCCTGGCAGCCACCAACCATGTCCTGGGGGGCTCCAGTCACAGCACAACCAGTCGCTCGGTTGAGGGAGGTGATTGTCCCACTCTACACTGCACTGGTGCAGCCCCACCCCAAGGACCGTGTGCAGTCTGGGGCACCTTAATCTAAGAAGGACATCAAGTTGTTAGAGTGTGTCCAGAAGAGGGCAACCACTGTGGTGACAGGTCTCAAGGGCAAGACTTAGAGGGGCATCTGAGGTCGCTTGGCTTGTTCAGCCTGGAGAAGAGAAGGCAGAGGGGTGACCTGGCTGCAGTCTACAACTTCTTCACAGCAGGCAGCAGAAGGGGAGGTGCTGATCTCCTCTCTCTGGTGACCAGCAATAGGACATGAAGAAACAGAACAAAGCTGCATCAGGGGAAATTCAGACTGGACATTAGCAAAAGATTCTTCACTGAGAGAGTGTTCTGTCACTGGAACAGGGTAACGGCACCAAGCTTGTCAGAGCTCAGGGAGCATCTGGACAATGCTCTTAGTCATGATTTAGTTTCAGGTTGTCCTGCAAGGAGCAGGGAATTGGACTTGATGGTCCTTAGGGATCCCTTTCAACTTCAGATATTCTATGGTTCTAGTTGCATAACATGCATACTATACATACTATAGTATACAAACATAAAAGTATATGTATACTACTTTTTCCATATATCCATACTATGTCTTTTTTCACATATGTACCCCACACGAATACTTTAGCAAAACATTTTTCATCTTTATCTTTTTTATAATTTCTACTAAAATTATATTTCTCTTCTGTAAAGCAATCAAAGAAAGAAATAGCATTGTGTGTTTATAAACTGCACTGAGTTTGTCAGTAAGCTTATGCATACTGTTAGCAGCCCAAAAGATATTATCTTAAACACAAAGGACCAAGAATTCAGGCAACCTGAATAAAAATCTAACCACTTATCCTGTCCCATCAGTATTCTTTACTGTCTGAGTGCTGTAAGCAAAGCATCTTCCTTATGCATCACTAGCATTAAAGGTTCTTGAAGCAAAATTAAGTTCTCTATTAAAAATATGCTGAACTGAATTTACATAGGAGAAATAGAATAAAGATTAGTAAAAGTCTCTTCCTGATGCAAAAGAGCATCTAGGTCAGTCATTGCTACTGTTTCTCTGCAGTGTTAATGAGGGAAAAAGCAATAAATTTTTGTCACTTGGAATATGACTCAGAATAAGAGACAGAAGATCTACTGAGTAGGAAAGGGAGTTTTTGTTCATTTAATTAAGTAGTTACTTAATGAAGTAAAATGGCACTTTAAAACTAACTATCTAAGCCTGCAAAGAGTTTAGGAACACTGTAAGTGTTTGTATTTCAAAAGTAGCCTGGGTTAAGATTATTTCTCCTTAAGAAGTGACATCTCAGTTTTACAGATGGAGAAAGGACTTTTAGTTCTAGCGAGATTAGTCATCGCCAGTAACATCACCACTGTACAGTAAGGAAAGTATATTTTTGGGTATAATGTTACTTCCTGCTACACAGAGGCTGTAGTTGCATAGACACAGTAAATTTTTTTTTTTTTTTAATGAAAAATGTTGACAGGGAAGACAATCTTGTTTCAACATTTTTTCTTCAATTTTCCTTTGTCCAAAATCTCAAACCATAAAGGTTTGGACATGTACACACTGAAACATTGAAGCCAAAAATAGCATGTGTAATTTTTTAGCCAAATATTTCACCAGCTTGGATATTTAATGGCTATTATTAAAAAGTTTTAAAGTTTAGCTGTACTCTGGAAAGAAATTGCTTTTTTAAAAAAAGCACTTTCTTAAAAAAATATTTTTTGTTGAGAAAACCAAAACAGTATCAGATTTAAGCCTTTGTGCGTGATACAGAATGGAAAACAGACATTTCCCCTATGAATGTCCATTTCATCAAATTTTCCATTTTGACCAAGCAGTTGTTTTTCTACACACAAGGTGGGGAAGGAGTTTTATGACCATTTTTCTACTAGCTCTATTATAATTTCTTACTCTTTATATTATGCCCGCCTTGGGCTGGAGTTACGGTGCTCCTGGCTGCCCCCACCCCATTGGATTTAGGCACCTTCCTGCTAGTTGCTGGGAGCCAAAAATTCACTCAAAGCTTATGTATGATTCACTGGTTTTAAAGCGAGCTCTTCCACCACAGCTTGATAGAAGCGATTGCTTCCTTCATGCATCTATTAGCGAGCAGACACCTTCAGCTCCTCTGCACAAGCAAAATCTTCGCTCAGTTCCTAATGACACTCGGTCTCTTAAAATTCCATTTACTCCAGAAAGGCGGGTACTGTACCGCCTCTCCTCCCCTCGCCATGCTTTTCTGCAGCGGTGGGGCCTTCTGCAGAAAGTCAGCAATTCCGCAGGAGGCTTAGCATGATTTTTTCCAGCCATCCCTTGCAATGTTGCGGACTGGCAGGCGGCTGGGGCTCCTTGGGCACCGACCGCGCCGGGGAGGCTGCGGGGTGGCTGCCTGCCAGCACCAGCTGCACGGGGACGGGTTCGGATTCGGATGCTGCCATCCTACACGGACTGAACAATGGGATTATTCGCCGGCGCCCGGGCAGATATTCAGCCATGCTGCAGTGGGGACAGGAGGAGGGGAGCGAAAGAGAAAAGGCGGAGGGGGAAAGAGAGGCTGAAATAAAGAACTATATTGCAAGCCAGAAACTGCAGGAAAAGGCAGGATTGTGCCTGACGGTCTATTTTTAAATTGGCTGACAAGAATCTGATGTGTTGTTTGGGTAAGGATACTGTGCTGACTTATAAGCAGAGCCAGTCGTGGGATGGGGAAAACTGTGCAAATCCCCGTTTTTTGCTTCTGTTCATTTAGTCTGCTCAGATTCCCAACCAGCAATGCTGGTCTCCAGCTGCCACAAGGAGCCTGGAGCACTGGGCCTGAAATGGCAGGTATTAGAGCTTCAGCTGGTATAAAGTCTGCCAATCTCCAGCGATTTCCCTGCAGCTTGGTGACTGAACACAAGCCTAAGGCCTGGCCCTTCATTATAAAAATTATTGTGCTCTGTTAGTTCTAAGGGGAAGGAAGACATCCAAAGAGGAGGGAGGGCTGTGAAGGGATGTCAGGCAAGCCAGGCTGCCTAACGTCATCTGGAGTCTGGCCACAGGCTCCCCATCATGCCAGAATTTGTCTTTTAATTTGTACTCCTTTGTGGAGTGAGCTTTGGCAAACCACCTACCTTCTGTGCCTCTCTTTACCCATATATGAACCACAAAATGATAAACACTATCTAACCTCCAGGTAAAGGGAAGCCTGGAGCTTTTAGTGTCCCTATTGACTTGGAAAACTTTCTTTTGTTCCTTTGACACATACACAGATATTTAGATAGGTGAGGTACTTTGAGATGTCAGTGGCACTTCAGTATTTCTGTATCTTGCCCGTGATGGCTGTGCAGTGGACCAGCCATAGCTATAGGCCTGGGTACATGGACCAAGAGACAGCATCAGCTTGGTTCTAGCTATTGCTATTTACTATGCAAACAGAGGCTTTACTTGCCATATTTAGATATTTTGCAAATTAAGCCTCAGTAGTTCCCAGGAATATTGACAACTTAAATAAATTAGTATCTCCACTCATTCCCATGGGACTTTCATGAAAAATTAGATCCCTCTTCCTGACCTGAGCATGTCTTACTCAGAAATTTCCATCTATTTTTGAAGCCTGTAAAAATTAAAGATCTTCAACCTTTTTGGAACATTTCTACCATTTTCATCCAGACCATCTTCATTTTGTTAGGGCCAAGATAGAGATACACTGTGGAAAAGCTGACAGATGGACAGAAGAGGAGCATAATACACAGCTTTACCACGGTCCTTGACACACAAGCACCTCCCCAGAAGCCTGAGGGCTGGACTTTCACTTACACAAATGTACCTGCTGGTCAGGTTCACTAAAGATCTCTCCCCTGCTCTCATAATAAGTCTCAAATTAATTACTTAGCTGAAGAGGAAAATACAAATACTAGCACTTCCTTCTATTTTTCTTCATATATGACTTTTATTTCTGTCAGTT
Source organism: Tyto alba (assembly GCF_018691265.1). Taxonomy (NCBI): domain Eukaryota; kingdom Metazoa; phylum Chordata; class Aves; order Strigiformes; family Tytonidae; genus Tyto; species Tyto alba. The sequence goes on along the minus strand of NW_024881295.1, from coordinate 10,890,000 downwards.
GTTTTTTTTTAATTTTCTTCTTCTTGGTGCTTCCCTTTTTCATTTCCTTACTGTTATTCCTTCTACTTGCAACCCTATTTCAAACTCCATTTCCCATCCATTCTATTTAGTATCTCTTTTTCCTTCTTTTCCACTCCTGCCATGGGCAACTTGGAAAAGTCATTCTTGGACAAATTCTCTTATTGCCCAGCTACCCAACAGGGCAAAGGTCTACAACAGGGCAGGCTCCACCTTCCTGCCCTACTCAGCTGGGTAGCAGTGTGGGTATCTGCCCTTGCCACCCTGTGGTGTTTGGCGGCCAGAAAGCTGCTGCAGCACAGCAGCCACCCCCAAGACTTACAGCCCAACCTAATTATGGGATGCTGCCTAAAAACATAGTCTTGGTCTCATTTTGGATGCCAGTGCCACAGTGCATCCTTCCCGCGTGTTGAGTCCCATGGCCACACCATAAACTGGGTCAAGAAAATGCCCTGGCTGAAAATTAAGCACTCCCAAAAGTTGAGTCTGGGGCTTCTGGGGGGTCAGGCAGCTCCTGCCCAGGCTCCTTCCTCAGGCACCTGGCTGCACACTTGGGGCTGCATCGAGACTGGGGTCTCCCCCTTTTTCTCTGCAAACAGCTTTTTGCTGCTGGGTTCCTGTTGGTAAGGAAACTGTGAGCACCACAGCTCTAGCTTTTGCTGCATATTGTTCATACATTGCCAGGAGATCTGGAAGAGAACTCCTCAGACTTATTGCTCTGTTTCACTGAAACGGCTCCAGTTTTGCAGCACTTGGTCTGTAGTACTAATGTGTGAGGCCCCAGCTCCAACATTTTAAACCACGACCCTCCCAGGCCAAGAACTGTAAGAAGACAGCTTGCATAGCTAAAACTTGAAGAAAACTCCTTCAAAATACAAATTTTTCCATTTAGATAGTGACAAAATGGGCTCTACTTTAGTAGGTGAAACAATAATTAAAATAATTAAGACACTGTTACTGCTTATCATTATAGAGGGGATGTTAAGTGGATCTAGAATGCAAGCCTACTTTGCAGAAAATTCAGAACTATGGAGAGGGGATGAAAAGGTTTCCAAATTACAGCAAAATTTTGTGACTTCAAATCAGCAATGGATTAAAAATTGCTTCCAGTTTGATTTAGAACAACCAACATATTTCCAATAATTCATCTGGATAATGTTTATCCATCTCATTTGAGCTTCTCTTATGTTAAGTATGATGTGTTAGCTGGTATATTTAATATGAAGCATGTTAAAGATATTTTAATACAGAAAGAAAATGAAATGAAAACATGATAAAGTCAAAACAATTTTATCTCATATCAAAACAAAATGTTTTGGTATTATTAAAATAAGTCAAGAAAGTAAAAATGAAATGTTTTGACTTTTTCTTGTTAAAAATATTTGTCAGAATTGACACATTCTTGCAAAACATTTGGATTTTGACAAACAGAATTCTTTTTTACAGAAGAATTGTTTCACTGAGCTCTAATTAAAAACTGGCTAACTCGCAGATCTCAAAAAATAATTGTCAGTGGTGAATTATTACTGTGCATCAGATATATGGTGAAAGGAATCAGTTCACAGCCCAGTGCTATTTAATATTACCATCTGTGATCCTGTAATGAATATAAAAACACTTTTGAAAAATTTCTAGGTAGTAAGGAGTTTATCAGAGTGGCCAGGGCCATCATAGTGTAATGAGGATCACCTTGGGAGACTGGTGACTCAAACATCACATGTTTCAAATCAGGAAAATCTAGACCTTGCCCCCATGAACAAAGATGCCGACACTGCAGCCTGATGGCAACTCTGCCTTGTCAGGAAGGAATTAATGAGTTTTAATTGATAAATAAGTAAGCAGTAAATGAAAGCAAGGGAGAATCAAGCAGGATACTGAGAGGGGACCAATAGTGGAATATGACATCCCGCTCTGGTATCAGCAGTGTAAAACTGTAAGCATGGGAAAGCGTGATGACAAAAGCATTAATAAACTGAGTTAATGGGCTTCATTGGTTTGCCTGTCAGAAAGAATTATGTAAAACCAGGTTAGAAGGTCACTTTTTCTTTAAGCAGAGAATTATAAAAAGGAATTTAAGGTAGACAAATTCAGAGGAAAAATGAAGCAACTGTTTTTTACTGATGAGTCTGACTGGCCATAGGTACACAGTACATATCAAAGCAGCAAATTCACCATTTCAGGCTCTCTTTAAATCAAGACTGGCTGGTTTACTGATGGCACAAGTTATTCTGGCTCAGCCAAGCAGTAGCAGAAAAAATTTATATGCTCTGAGTTACAGAAAATATCAGAGTAAGCATTCTATTAATATCCACTGATTTTATAATCCATCTGAATCTACACCTTAATTATTTGCACATGGTAGATAATCTGAAGATAGGAAATTGTCAGTTAATTTTAAATTATGTTGAAAATTGTGAATTTATCATCAACTTTGTCAACAGTTGTTGAAGGTGGATGTTTGGATTTAAAATACTGTCCTCAACATTATTTCACAAAAGCATTTCCAACTTCCAAAATTTTGGTACTAACTCTAACAAGACTGAATTCTCAAGCTTTATTTTAGGGGAGGAAGAAGAGAGCCAATCTAGAATCACTGTCATGATGGCACGGAGACCCACACAAATGCAAGAGAGATACCTGCTTTCCTCCCCAATTCAAAGCTTCGTTGGTGCCTCATACATTGCTCAAGATCTCAGGAAATTTTCAGGAAACACAACATAATTGTAGACATTTCATTCTCAGTGAGCACTATTTTCTCAGGAAAAAAAAAAAAAAAAAAGATGTATTTGAAAAGCTTGATCAATTTAATATCTGTGTTTAATTCCTGTTCATGCTAGAAAGCTCATTGTGTGAAGCTAGGTTTGTAATTTAGATTTCTATTATGCTCTCTCTACTTGCAAAATGGGAATAGGACCTTCTTCTACCTTTATTTCTACTGTAAGGTCCTTAGGCAGAAAACTGTCTCTTTCCTTGTTTGTGTATATTTACAGAGAAAGTAAAAAGGAAAACAGCTTTGGGTGTCTGAGCTCATTTGCAACATATATAATGTTTGTTTTTCTAGTGCTCTACTTTAAAAATATAGTCAGTGGTTAGAAAGTGCAACTCAGAGATATCATCCACCATCCATTACTTGAATATTATATATTTTTCAAAAATATTGAATTATTTGAAGGAATGGAATTATTTTATGCCACATGTTTCTTTGCAGAACAATATGACAGTAAGATAACATTTTGCAACTTCAGATCATTGCCCATGGCAAGAAAATTATATTTGCCAGCCAGCTGGGTTTTTTTGCTCCATTTAATGTACACACGAAAGATACCGGTTAGGACTGATGTTTTTTAGTAGAACATTGTTCACAACTAAGTCTAATAACTGATACAATTATAGAAAATCATGTATCTGGTGTTTTCAACTCTCAAAATCTATTCATGTTTTTCAGTTTTGGAAGTCTTTGTTTTGCTTCTAGAGTAGGATAGCTTTTAATGAATTTATTTAATTACATGTTATTATAACACATAATATACAATATATAGAATGCAATGCATAGTAGCAGACAGTGTAGCATACAGAATAATATATATCCTATGACATATATTAATAGGCTTAACAATATTTAATATATTTATAGCTATATTGTTTACAATGGTTGTATTAATTTTGTTATAGAGGATTATATATAAAGGGATTTGTCTGTTTTAATTGTGACAGTAGTAGCTGTTTATATGTCTGACACAGGGGACTCCTGCCATTGTTTATCAGTATCTAGGACAAATCTAGGACTTTGGCAGTCTAAATATGCAAAACACAGCAGGAAAAGAGAAATAGAGAAAACAAGGTTGGCCCAAATCAGGTTAGTTAACAGGCTAGTAGCAGAGCAAGGTATTAAACTGAATCAGTTCCTCAGACAGATATACATTTCTGTTAGTGAACCCAGCTGTTCATATGTATACTTATTCACAGCCCAAAGGAAGATTTGAAGCAGCAGTAATAGCCTATTTGGTTCAGCTTTATGAAATATAGCATAGCAACAATAACATTACTCAGTGGCAAAGTTTAAAATACCACTTATTTTTGCCACTCAGAGTAATTCTCTACCTTCCATATCCTAACACAAGCATGTACTTCTCAAGAGAAGCAGACATAAATCAGGATATTGAATGGCATGAAAACCTCGGCACGAAGAAGTGATCTCAGTAGCCTCCATCTCACCAATTCATTGATGAAATCCATACGTTATATCTTATAAGCTGAATTTCTCAGCCATCTACCCCTGCCAGGTTTCTCTTGTCTCCCTTGCTGAGGACCAGGTTATAAAAAGTAAGAGGCAATATTTACAGCTCTGAGAGAAACCCTTTTATCCCAAATAGTCTTGTTTTATTTGAGGTGACCTATGAGGTTACCTTTTGCCTTTCAATTTCCTCCTCAAGCTTCTGCATAATCAGGTGGGTTAGGTAAAGTTTGGGTACAGATCTTCAGACTCATGTTAACACAACAAAAATAGCAGCAGTTGAGTTTTATTCAAAGAGTAGTTCTGGGACTAAATGTGCACTCACAGTGGTGAATTATCTCCTGCATGCATTTCTATTTTTACCTCTCAATTTTTTGGCCCATAGAATCCTAAGCAGTTAAAATGAACCCTACACCTAATGTATAAATACACTTTCAAAACACGAAGCTCAGAACTTGCAACCTGGTTTTGGGACACTGTAGCAAGCTGCCCAGAACACTGCTGACTCTCCAATTAGACATTCAAACAAAAATACCTCAAATCACTACTGCTTTTGATAATATATACCAAAGAAATAATAAAGTAGATTAAATATGACACCTTTATAAGTAGGTCTCAATTTTTTTCTCAGCTCTAAACTGATTATTTGCAGCAAACCTCTGCTTTATTCTTGCCACTCTATTCAGTATCTTCTCCTCCTCAAATTGGGTGCTCCCTTTATTTCAGGTCCCCATTTGTTACATCTCCACCATTCCCCACATCAGTATACCTTTTCAATAATCACTTTTTTCCATTCTCTTTTCCCATAATCCTTTCCTTATCTTTCTCCTCCATGGTGCTACCTCCTCCTCCTCTCATCAGAGCCACACTCTTTCTGATCCCTGCAAATGAAGAACCCTTCTTTTATTCTTCCCACTACCTTAGACAATTCCTCCATTTTAACCACAAACATTAGCATCCACATAAGTTAAGGTACAACATTTTATTGGTCTAGTGCATAAGATACAGAAGACATTTTTTCATTGTTGTGCAGTCTTATGAGGCACAATTTTGATTAGTTTTATTTGTTTTAACCTGCTTCTGAAATCTTGGTACCAATCAGCATCTGCAGTGAGAGACTGCACTCTCTGGGCCAGAGTTATGAGTAGTCCATGCATCAATAATGCACACAACAGGGAAAAGCTTTTCTTTCTTGTAAAGCTCTACCAGTCCGACACCTGCACGACAACTTAATTCACCCTCCTCTGCAAGTTAATCAGCTCCACTTTATACAGAGGATTTAAGAACGAGCTGCAAGACAGTTCACTGCAGATAAAATATCATCACTAACTAGTTACCGGAATTGCTAAATCGGGACAAGTGTGCCAGGACAGTCAGGAACCCAACACTCCTTCTCTGGCTTTTAGACACATCCAGTTGCATAATCCAGAGGAGTAAAGATGAGCTGGTAGATCACCAGTCATCATTTTTCCAAGCCTGAAAACAAGTTTTACCTTAAAAGCTTAACTGAATTTTGTAACAAGATCTAGAAGCAGCCCAGTGAGTCCATCTTAAGAGGCCAGATCAAGGCTGTAGCTTGGAACAACTCAATTTTGGTAGGTGAGATCCATTTTAGTCCTCACCAGCTCTCAGAAGAGCTCTCACAGCATTACCGCAGCCCAGAGAAAAGTGGGGCAGCAGCTGTCCACAAGCTGAAGCTTCAGACCAACTTCCAGAGAGCATTTTAAGTATCTAAAAGTTCAAATAAATGAGTGCTTTTGGTCTCACTCCCTCCATGGTCTTTTCTTGTTGTTATTTTACTAATGAAATCTGGGGAAAATATGCTGCTGTTTTTATAGTGCAACACGATTGGCAAACCCCCACTTTAGAGAAGTGTAGGTTGTAGCACGCATGACTAACGATTAATGATGCTCATTAAAAAATGAAGTTCTGATGAAATTCATTAATGCTTGGCTTGAGTCTTGCTAACAGTTACGCAACATTAAGAGCAAGGCAATTACAGATCTTGGCTGCAACTCATTGAGAGATAAAAGAATACCCTTTTTCCTGTTTAACTCAATGTATGACATGCTGTACTACAAAAATAATCTGTCTTGAAAAGCTTCTTCAACAATGAGGCACAGCCTGCAGCTCCATTGCCACCTGCGGGTAAGTGCTGGAGCCTGTCATCCTGCTCCATTTCCCAGGGCACAGAGAAATAAAGGTATCAACAGAAATTAACTACAATAGAGTGGCATGCTTCTGACTTGCCCCCGTTAGTCATAAAGCCATTTGAAGCAGACACCACCTTTGGCCTCTCAGGTGACTGCTATTATTTGAACAATTTTATGTACTGCTCATTTCACGCTCCTAAAAGATGAGCAGCTTTATTCTAAATAGCACAGCAAGTGACCAAGATGAGGATGAACTGTAGATTAATTGTAGGGAATATTAACAGGGAACAGGAAGGAAGCAAGTCATGAGTAGCAGCTTAAGTGTGGAGTCTCAAGGAAGGCTTCCAAAAGGGTGTGCAGTAAGAGGCTCGCACTCTCGTCTCAAAGCCAGTTCTTGATGAAAGAAACATTTTTGTCGCTACATGTCAGCAATAAAACACACTGTAGGGCTTTGAAAAAAAGCCTCCTCTACCTGTGTAGTAGCAAGTGCCAATTCTGAAAGGGGACTGTTGGCAGTGCACACCCGTGGATGTGTGTATGAGGTCCCAGTGCATTCTCACACAGCCTGACTCTGCAGTGCTAATGGGAATAAAGCCTTCTATTTAATATATCTATTAACCTATAAACCTACATACATCCTGTATAGTGCAAATCACCTTTCTATTGTTATTAAGGGTAAGCGTGCTATTTTGAATTCACTTAGGCAAACTCCTAGACGTGCACAATGTATATAGTTGACATTTAAATACATTGCATATTTGAGTCGACTACACATACCAGTGTTTTTTCTCCTATTTATATCTGTAGTTTGCTCTTTATCTTGAGGAAAATAAATAACCCATTCAGGACTGTATTTTCAGGGGTGGCCTCAGAAAACTACTTCATTACTTCCTATGGACAAATCTAGTTCAGTAAGAGCTTGCTCTGCACTTTCTGGCCAAGTTGTGAATGAAGGCTTTTTACCTGGGGAGTGAAAGAAAGACTCCATGTTATGACATTTTGTAACAAACACTAGCCACAACTTAGTCCTGTGGAACGTCTTGAAGATTTGAGCAGTGGACACCAGAGAAACACAGTCTCTCAGCCATAAGCAGCAATTCAGTAGGGACAAGTAACCAGAGATATCCCAGTCAGTGTCTGAGTATTTTCTATTAAATTGAAAACCAATTATTTGACTCACCCATTCCGTAGTAGTACTATTTCAGTAGAAAAAAGCCAAATAGAAATAGGCCACGTGTTTATGTCAATGAGAAGCCAGCAATGCTCGGTGTGTCTGAGGATCTGAGGTGGCCTAGTTGTGCATATAGAGCATTACTCTCTGATCATTAAACTTCCAGAAAACAGTTAAAAGGTGGAGGCACTGCAAATTAAGAAGGAATTGTTATATACAAAAACCTACTTAAGATACACAGGGCTCGAGTCTTCAATCTCCTACAATGCTGGGTCAATGCTTTTACACAGTATAAAGGTTACTCTACTTTTACACTCAGCAGAACTTTTTTTTTTTTTTCAGTTTTGCTTTATTTGCTTGTTCTATCTGTCCCTTAATACCCATACACGAACACCAATAACACCTTATTCAAGCCCACTACAAACAAGACCAAAATTTTGGATTCAGTGTATGGGGGAAATACCCATTTTCAGTGACAAGGACAAGAGGCACTTAATGGAGCACAGACTTTGGCCCAAGGAATGTTTTCCTCAGTGAATTCACTGCGGGAAACCGCAGAGTAAACTCAAGCCCAAGTAAAATCTGTATCTTGCTGAAATCGTTCTCTTTAGGGCCCACAACCAGTTTGACTGCTGTACACCAAAGAATCCCAGTTAGCGCTCAAGCAAGCAACTAACATTGTGCCACCAGCACTGAAGAGCCTTCCTTCAGCATCACAGATCAGCCTGTAAAATGGGTTCCCGATAGTTAACACTGCCCTTATGCATAAATTAAAACTACAGAGCAGCCCAAACTTTGCATGCTTTCCTCCATTTCCTCGGTAGTAGTGATCCCTCCCAACAGCCACACTTCACCTAGTTCCTGTCTCTCAAGTTTTAGTGGTCAAAAACTAAGCCTATTTAATATGCAAAACTATTAAAAGAGTTCACTTTGTGCAAGCCAAATACTGGCACAAAGTATTTATTTTTAGCTGGGTTGTTAATCTCAGAAAGAGGTATGCATTTGAACAAGTCAAAAGCCTTTAAGAACTCTTAAGTATTCTGTATCAAGTGCTTTCAGACCTGGGGAAAGCAAAATCATCACAATACATGCTAACAGTGCAGTTAGAAACAAACTTTATTGTTGCAATTTGAAATTATTTACACAATATAAATCTCTTTGAAAGGTACATCATTTAATCAGTGGTAGAAGGCCTTATAATAGCTTCAATAACATTTAGTTGAAAAGAAATACAATTCACTCCGATGGATAAATGATGCATCTAATTCCACAACATACAAGAAGGATCATGGGACTTTTGGGGGGGATGACAGTGCTGGAAGGTGATAAAGGTTTATTTGGAAATTGAGCTTCTTTTATTCACAGGACATAAATGGGACTTGTGTTTAAAAGAACACTGAAAAATATGCAGTAACAAAAAACCACAAAATGGCATATATCCCTAATATGCTATGGCCCTGTTTCTGCAAGTATCTAAAGGTTTTTAGACAGCTGGACTAAGAGGCTTGAGACAGAACCAATGAATCTAAGTCATATTTAAGATTGGATACATTCTCAGTGCTGAGACTATTCAAAGCACTTGTGTACAAAGCAGCATTATTAACTACCACAGACTGCATCTGAGATACAAAATATTAAAAGAAACATTTCTAGGAAAAAACAAAAACCAAAACAAAAAAAAAACCCTTCACACTGAAGACTTGGACACCTACCATTTTTTAAAAACACTTAAGAACTACTACTACCAAAGCTGAGAAACATATACTTTTTTCCAGTTCACGCTGCATTTTATGGCATTGTATACATTTTTCTTGTTTCTTTTACATGGTCTTTTTCACCTTGTTTTTTGCATGGGGAAAAAAAAACCTTAACACAGAAAAAACAGTTGCAATACCACAAAAATAGGCTGGTGCAGTACCTGAAGTTATTTCAGCGTTTATTTTCAAAGTTTGTTAGATTTCAAGTAATTTGCTTTCTAAATGTTCACACAACTTTTAATTTCCACCAAGTTTTCTCTGTCATTTCTCTGTAAACATCAAATCAAACATATTTGGGAACCCCATTAGGTTCCACAACATAGGGAACCTGAGACAGCAGCTCAACAATTTTAGAAGGCTTCAAAAACAGCTAATATAAAAATCGTGAACCAGAAGTTTGGTAATCTGGTGAAGTATGGCCACCTGTTCTAAGATCATAACAGGCTTCAGGGCCATTCCAGTCAGTTTTCTGACATTTCACAATAATAATAAAACCATTAAATAAAGGACTTGTGCAGACTACCACTTACACTATTAAATAAACAGAAAATCCCAACACACACTTAAGTGTTGCAGATTAATCAACTGCATGGGGTTGTTTTGGGGTTTAATAATCTTTTGAAATGTTTCTTCTCTCTTCCCCAGGCTGACTCATTTCCTAATCACAGGAAATTAATCTCTACAGATCAGATCAATTGCAAAAGTCACTTTTGGAAATAAAAAAATTAAAAAACCAAACAATGCTTTTTCCAGTGTCTCACCACATCATTATGACAGAGCACCTCCATACACCCAGCACATGCAAACGTTTCACACATTTTCCTTTCCACTCCAGAGGTCTAAGTGCCACAAATTTAGCTTTCTTCCAATATGTCCCAACTGCTGCTGAAAGCCTCTTTCTTAAAAGTTGTGTGGTTGGCTAACAGAACACCTACCTTGCTCAAGACCAAAGGCCATGGCTGTTTGTGTCTTTCACAACGAATGAAAACAATCAGCTTGCAGTCCACAGTAATAAAAAGAGGGGAAGAGCATCAGCTGCAAAACTGCTCAACATCAGCCTTGCTTTGTGTCAAGGTCTGATCAAATGCTTTCTGTTCTACTACCATTCCAACCAGCCTGGTGTGGAAAAGATGATACGAGACAGTTGCTAATTCCAGTAGTTTAGTAATCTACCACACCTTACAATGCATCCAAGAGCACTAAACAATACAAAAACAAAGAATAGACAGGAACCTCAAACGCAGATGGGTAAAACGTGGTCAACCTCCTCGGCAAACAACAGGAAGGACTACCCCAAGCAAGAGATGATATTCCACTGGGCTACAGAACAAAGTTTTGTTTAATCAGAAAGTTACCCAAATTTGTTTTAATGTTTGTTTTTTTTTTTTTTTTGTAGAAGTAACAAAATAGTATTTTGTGAGATTCTGTTAGCTACCAAAGACTTTTAAAAAAACCTGAACTTCATTTTGAAACAAACTTTACAATTTGCTCTTGTCCTTAACCATTGTCCAATACCTTGCTACATCAAAAGCTTAAGCATGAGTTTCCACATGTACAATTTCCTTTTACTTATATTTACTGAGCCCATCCCTCCTCTTTACTAACACAGCTTTGATAAACTCAGTTCCCAGGACTCTTCTAACTTCAAGTGTCAACACTGATAACCATGCATACCTTTCATCCAGTGCAGGTAAAGCTGACAGGATGTACAACCTGTATCAAGATCAATTTGTCAGATGGACAATGAGATTTGCACACCAGTATTTTCCAGCAGTTATTAAACACCGCAGTGACAGGAATAAACTAACAGCTTGAAGGACACTATGGAATTCAAAACAGACAGCAAAAGGCAACAGTAATGAAATATAGTCAAGCATTTGGGGAAAACTATGCTTCATTACATCTATGCTTCCAAGATTAAAAGCCTCTTCAGAAAGGGACTTCCTACTTAAAAAAATTCTGATGAGCAGTTATGTACTGACATAACAGACCACGATTTTAGTGAAAAAGGAAACTGTGATAATTAAGTATGGAAAGGAATCTTTTCTATTCATGTTTCCCCTACTGAAGTACAGTTGTGGGCACGGGGGGGGGGGGGGGGGGGGGGGGGGCGGGGAGAGAGAATGGCACACAGGGAAAATACCTCAGGTAAATTTCAAATAGTCTGATGGGGCTACTAGTAGTTCTAGTGTTGGAAAATGACTGGCAGAACTATTTTAGTGATTTGGGCATTTAGCATAAGCATTTACAAGTTAGCATCTAATTCTATTATAAGGCTATATCCACGAAAAACATTTAAGTTGGGGGACTTCTATCACAACTAACTCAATTGCTGTCACCGTGGGAACGCACACTTTAAGAGTACTTCAATTCAACATGCTTATGTTTAGAAGTCACCAGCATTCAAGAATGTATAGGAATTTCTTGGAAATTTAAATAAACAATTTTAACAGCTTTCCCTATGCCACAGGTACCACATGTACCTCTGACACAGTCTGCCCTATTATTAGAATACACTTTCTCTTCATTTTAGTACTGTAAAAATTCCTTTATTCCCAGAATCATTCCCAAGAGCAAGATGCCAAAAAAGCTAACAGGAAAAAAACACTGGATGCCCAAGGCTATAAATGGGTACCTTAACATAAAACTATTATGATTTGTTACAGGTCAATTTAACAAAAGAAGTCTGCACACAGTTAGATTTCTTCTTTACATCAAAATTTCTACAAAATAGGAGAGAATACAATGCAATACACAAGTCCATAAATGCAAGATACAATACAATTCACACTAATTTACAAATGGTTATTTACACTGTTGTATATACACATACAGTCAGACCTGGTTAATGCAAATTTGGTAAGTCTTTTTAAAATTCAAATCAAGAAGTATAAATGAAGGAATTAAAAATTATGTGAAAAGAGACTAGTTATCATTCAGAAATCTTTCATGCTTAGGTGACCTAAGAAATTAGGCAGGAATTAGCCAGATCTGACTGCAGAAATGAGAAGAAAAATTCACACTATTCTGCTTTACAAAAGCAACCAGGCCACTATGGTCTATTGACTTGATGCTATTTATGCAAGAATGCCATTACTAATAATCCTCTTTATATTTACAATATAGGTTTAGCTACAGTAAGAATTATTAATTTTGGCATTCATGCCCTTAGCTTAACATAAAGGCAACAGAGTATCTTCTTGGCAAGTCACAGTCAAAACTACTACAGGATGTTTCTAGAGCTCAGTCATTTTTTGTCCTCTTTCAAATACCTTAACATTGCTAATAAAGAGACTGAGATAAATTAATTGAAACAAGTACATGTTCTCTAGTACCTAACTTACATTCAGAATGTCCTGTATTCACAGTTTCAAGCTACCTTATAATCTGCAATGCTATTGCAAACTACTGCTTCAAACTTAACACATCTGTAGATATTCCTTAGCAAGTCAGAATATCGGAATGCTACTGGCTCAAACGGACATGGAACAAGGCTCAAGGTAACTGGCATTTCATTTTGGAAAATGTTTTACAGTATTTCCTCAGAACTTATCAGGATTTGTTTTAATCTGTGCTTGTCTTGAAAGAAAGCTGATGCAAAGCAGCATTTAAGTGTGTAAAATGAATTTCAACATGCAAAATGAAAGCCTCTACCAGTACTGCAAAGTCAACCACCGTAACCTGTGATAATCCTTGTGCTTCTTCGAAGTGGCTCAGGAAAAGCTTGCAGTATTTACTATCTGCTTCAAAGTGCTTTTATGGGATTCAGTGGAACGTCAATCCACAAGAATGAGATTGAGCTGCACTCATGAAGAGCTTTGGTTCTGCAGAAGCAAGCTTCCACTCCTACAGTTATTGCTACTTGAACTATACAAACAAAAATATTACTGAAGAAGAAATACACTAACTCCAAACTTAAATAGTACTGGTACCTGAAAAGGGAATGTGTTTTGCCAACTGTTGGGAAAGTTAGGATCTCTCAAGTGTTGGGTTTCCCAAGACCAAGTGAACTTCACAGTTTTTTTCAAATATTTCACAAATACAAACCAACACTGCCAGATATAAAGCCACCTCTTGAAGAAAATAGTAGTAAGAGTTCAAAAACCTTCATCCATCTTGCTTCCAAGCAGATCTTGCTGAACTCAAAGGGACTACCAAGACAGCAGGATGTTATTCAACATATGTCAATAATGTCAACAGGGAAAAAGTACAGAAAATTAAAGTCTTCAGTGCTTTTATGAGCTCTAGCAACATCCTTGATAACTGCTACAAAGGAAAATATAAATGTCTATTTTAGCTATTTGTTTTTATTTAACTACCAAGAAAATTTGTCCAGTAAAATAGCCTCCAGATAACAAATGCTAACGGAAATGGTTACCTAATTTCAAGTTACAAAAAAATCCCAGTTCTCCCATTTTTATCAGTATTTTTAAGGTTTTGACTGAAGGAATTTTTTTTTTTTAAATTGGAAACATTCAGAGATGAATATAAACAAATTAAGAAGGAAAAAAAATCCCAAACCTTGCTTTTGTAAAATAACAGAATGCCATTCAAAATGGTCTTTCAAGGTGAAAATTTTTCATTCACATCAATTTTCTTTGTCCTGAATCAATCCAAGCTTTTGTAAAGCACATATGTATATATATGTGTACATATGCATACACATATATACACATACACACACAGCTGTGTGCCATAAAGCAATTTTGAATAAATATCTTTGCTGGAGTCTGTACAACAGACTCCCCACAATATTTACTCTTCAGGTAAGTTTGTGTTTGCGCGCATACATGCACACACACAGACTTTGTATGTGTGGGCACTTATGTGACCAAAGTGCAAAGTTTTTCAGAGTATAATCAGAGTTGAGCACATGCCTGCCCAACTCCACACTGCATTGTTGGGTTTTATTTTTCTGTTGTGGGTTTCTTCCCCTCCCACCCCCGTTTAGATTTAAAGCCTCTTTTCCATGCAAGCTTATGCATTGTTTTTCTAAGTAAACATTTTCTTTTCAATTCACATTTTGTAATCCAGACCATTCTTGGTATAATAGCTTTAAGAAATAAGAAAACTGTGTGATGATCAAAGCCCCATTGTTCAAGTCGTATACTTTTCCATATTATCCTTCAAACTGGAGACCTTGAAAAGTAATTTGCTGCCACAGGAAGAAAGAGAGAGGGGAAAAAAAAACAACACCAAGCAAAAACAACAAAACAAACTATAAAATAAAATTTAAAAAAACCCAAACACATAAAACCAGACATACCAGAATCTGCAACTACAAGACCAAGCATTTAAGACTAGAATCCAAGGTTAGAAGATGACAAAGCAGAAAAATGTCAATAATTCACAAACTGTAAACCTAAGCGTCTTGCTCCCCAGTGCAACAGGATCTCTGTTCACTAATCTTCAATTCAATAATCCATTCTGCTAGATACTGCTGACGCACATCAAATATAGACACCAGAATAGTGTTCAAATTTAGAATCAAGTTTCAAAAAGGAATATAGATTTGGAATAGTGGTCTTTTGCTTTAAAAGTACACTAAATAAACAAGCAGCTTTCCCACAGAAGTTAGAGATGGTACATATCCTCAAAGAATGATGGCCACAGAAATTTCACATTTCTACAGCTTAACACATCAAGAAGGAAAAATCAAAACATTATTTATCTTTCCAGCAAGCTGGTTAATTCTTATACAAAACTGAAGTACCATCATATGGAAAGCTACCTTGTTCTTTTTTTAAAGAGATGGGGGAAAAAAAAAAAAAGATCATCCTAACCTTTTTCCCTAGTTACATCACACTGGTGTTCTCACAAGTCTATTATCACTCATTTTACTTGTATACATCTAAAAGGTTAATATTCTCTCATCATGTTTTCTTTAATATAAGTTAATGCAACTTCAATAAAATAAGTTGTTAAACAAATCCTTTGGAACAACTTCACTGTCTGAACTCAACTTTTACAGAAACTGATGAAAGCAGCAATGGAATCATGTTAAACTTATAATAAATAATTCACATACAACATATGTTAAATCACAAAGAAGGATTAAATTGCCATTTCTACAACTTTTTATAGGTTTAGCAAGTTTCTAATCTGTTTTATATCAACAGCAGTACGTATGCTCTTCATATTAAATTTAACATCGAAGGACTGTTTAGAGGCATTATTTATAAAGCAAGAACCACCAAGTGAGCATTATAGAACTTCAATAAATGTTTAGCTTTTTTTCCAGTATCTGTTCTCAGAAAAGATTCAGGGGTTGTCTATCCACTTGGTAAGTTTCTCCCTCTTCATTACTCAGGAAGAGTTAATGTCATGACCTCCAGCTTCATTTTGAAATACTGGTTAAACCGAACAATTGCATACCTGTTCAAAGGGAGAGAGAGATTTGAAGTTACGAGCAGGTAACGCCTTATATGAACACAGTCATGCTAGGTAGGACTAGTCATAAGCCCACCTACCCCAGCACCCCGTTTCCAACACCGACCCTTCGCAGATGTCAAAGGAAGACATTAAGAACACAGCAACCATATTATGGTACCTCCTTCACCACTACCACCCACCACTCCCAGCTTGCTACAGTTTGCAAAACAAACACTCTTCCAGGATTATCAGAGGTGGTGCTTTTGTGTTTAATAGTTCTTAATACTGTCCAACAACTGACAGCTACAATTCCAGAGAAATCTGATCCTGATCATTGAAAGAATGACATTTTATTCAAAACTGACAAGCTTGGGAGTTCTACCACCTGTGCTTTAACTTGTTTTTTTGTGCCATCTAGCGGTTACTAACAAGTACTTCTACTTGAGAGTAGTCACAAGAAGAAATCCACACTTGCCTCATTTACAAAATGACACAACTAAGCCTAGTGAACTGGCTTAGTCAGTGCAAAAAATTCTGAAGTGGCATCTTTTACCAAGCAAAATTATTAATTTTATCACCTCGCCAAGTCCTTTATGGAGAGATCAATTCCTCTGCTTGTTGCCATTAAAGACCAATTAAAAAAACGCCAGACACATATCTACCTGAAACAGAACACGACTGGCCAATGTATCAGGAAACAGAACTTAACATTCATTGACATTACAAAGACTCTTTAAAAATGATTAGGAATTTCCAAGATCAACACTCCATGCAGTAAGAAGTAAACAAGCTCTTTTACAAAAGAGCCCTGTTTCTTGACTCTTGCAGTTGGAAATGTAGGTCTTGCATCTGACAGATAGTATAACCATGCTGACCCAACTTGGCTTTTATGCCTTTGTCTCTCCAACAAAAAACACTAAATGTCCAAAACATTTATTCCTCTAGTTATCTTCCTTGCCTTGCTATACCATGCCTTTTAGCGAAGGACACATACTCATTTAGAGAACTTACAGCAACAAAAAGCACAGACAGCATTTACTGGCTTGTCTTCTCTTAAGAGTTATAATATGATCACACAGATTAGGTCTGTTGCTCAGACCTCAGTTTCTAATGTTTGGGCTGTTGGACTAGATGGCCCCCCAGGTCCCTTTCGGCCTCAAGTATTCTATGATTATGTGTAGCAAGCATACTTACCCTAGAAAATCAAAGTCAATGGTGGAATATTTGGCTTGAATTAGAGCCCACAGTCCCCAAAAGAAGTGGGAAGCCTGAAAGGAAGAAATTTTTTAGTGAAAGCTTAACATTCTATAAAATCAAACATGTAAACATATTCTCACACTGAGACAAAAAGTTATTTACAAAAGAACTCTCAAAACCCAATCTTTTTGTAAAGTTATTTAATATCTCTTTACTAAAGAGATTGGTAAACAAGTATTATAGAACTAATTACTGGCAATTGGAGAAATAAATCTACTGGGGCCTTCTGACTCTCCATGTGTTATTTTCAAGAAAAGTAATGTTGCATTTATGAAACAGGTCATCTACTAAGTAAACTGCTGTACAACTATATACACCATGTTAAAAAAATGCACAGAAATACAACTAATTTCTACTACTGCTAATCAAATACGTATTATTCTACATGTATTCAACTCCAGTGCAAATATGGAATTCCTTTTGAATCTTTGATTACAAGCTACTAGGCCATTATAACTACAACTCACATTCACTGCTGACTTGGATCTATGTAAGAGAACCTCTAACTCATCAGCATTTACACAAATTTCTCATCTGTTCCAAACTTACTTCCATTAAGACTCCATCTAAGTAGTCTGGAGGCCTATGTTCAGTTTCAGATTGAAACTATGGATTACATTAATGATACCATTGTTAGTATACTTCAAATGAATAAATACATGTAATGGCCATGAGCCTGATAGTCTCCCTGTGGAAGACATTTCTAGACCACCCAGGTTATAAACTATATACTTCAGACTTCTGTCCAGTAAGTAACTGCTTACATTAATTACCTAAATTACTTCCTGAAGTTTGAATGTAACACTTTACCATAAGTGTAGACACATGCATACAGACACGTCTGAAAACATCTTAAAATGGCAACTACTGTTATGTACGTGTGAATCTCCTGTACATCCAGTTTAGCTAACTTCATCTGATAGTGAGCGGTTTGGCATTTTACACCAGCATCCATAAACTTTATTTCATATTTTCTCTTACCAAAGCTTCCCACATTAACTGATACAAGAGTGTGTGGCAGTATTTGTGCATCATGTGTGGTCTATATGCAGGTCTTGAGCTGTTCTCTAAACAGAACTCTATCCTCTTAAACATTAGTGCGACCATAGTTTAAAACTGACAAAACAATGCTATATATTTTAAAACAGACCACCAGCCTACTTAATTGCAGATCTAACTTTCCTAAATGACCGGGACAGCGTAAGTTAATGTTAACTGCTGGATAAGAGATTTTAAATTAATAACAAACAAGCCAGTATTTTTAAGGGCTTGTTTATTAATCATCTTCCTAGAATGTGAACTGTATTGCCACACAGCAATTATTCCCTTTTGCCAGAAAACTGAAGGTATTACAGTAACAGAGGTATGCTTGGATTAGTCAGAAAGATGACTGAAATAAGGCCAAACTTGCTTCTTAGCCTTAGCCCTCTTATGAATAGTTTGGCATGATACTCTTCAGGAGAAAGTAAAATAAAGTTATCTAGCTATTGGGTAAAAGGCACTTTTGCAGTAACATTTTCTGTCACATCCTCTAGGTAAAACAAGATCAGGGCTAGTCAGAAAACTTAAAAATAATATGAACCTGTAAAGGATTTATGGAAATCCCAGAGAGATAAATCTTGGAAAAAAAGAGACAGAATCAAACTGCTCCTAATGGTATACATAATTGGGACATTCAAAGACTCAATGCCACACTTGTTTGACTTCTTATTCTACCTCCATGAATTATACTTGATGTTTTTTCCCCTGAAGGACAAGGCACCAAATCAGCACCAAAGCCAGATCAAAATTGAACACACTCCATCCTTTCAAAGGGAAAGAACAAAGAAGTAAAACTTTTACATCCAAACTCTATGAAAAACAGACCAACAGACAGGAGACAGCTTATGATGCACAAGACATAGGAAGAGCAGGGAGCAGACTCACACAGCCAGCCCTCACACTCTGCAACAAAGCAAAACTTCTGGGGAACCACAGGAGACTACATGTGCACTTTGCTACAATTTAAACCACTAAGGTGACAAAAAACAAACATGAAAGCAAATCTTTCCTGCCAATACACTGCAGACAAGGAAGGAGTTCAGGTAGTACTGAAAGTTTCTAGTGACTCAATTATGGAAAGGGGGGAGAGAGGAGAGCAGATTATTAAAAAAAAAAAAATCAAATTATCCTAGACTTACTCTAACAAAATTTTACCATCTTTTTTTTAAAAGGATTTTAAAGTCAGAAGATGTATAGGTCTTTATGAAGCAATACCTTGCTCTTCTGTCTTCTTACCATTATAAGTTCAACACAGACCCACCATAAAGGTCTAGCCAGCTCAAGAACTTGCCAGAACAATAAATAGCCAGTAGAAGTACTAGCTAAAAGCTCACCTCCTTGTTTTCTGATGCTGTCTCTTTCACTAGAAATACTCTACAGAGAACTTTTAACACACAACATAGCATAGAGCAGGCTAAGGAAGTTTTTCTTTCCATGCCGCAGCACTCAGTAAGAAACTCACAATCACATTTGTCCACAGAATGACAGGCTTCTCTATAGCACTTAATATATTCTAATCAAGTGTTTGTTATTTACCAGTGCAAACTGATTGACTTGGACATATAGAACTTCAACTTCTTTTTCACTGACTTCTGTGCCAAATCCTTTATATTCTTTGTAGGCCTCAAGGTAAGATCTCAGCCATTGTTCCTGTAATTTTCTGTTAGGATAAAGGCTGTAGTCTACCTCATTTACTCCTAGAAAAAGAAGAAAATACCTATTAAAACCTTACAGTGTCTAATAGAACCATTAGAATCACATTACTGGACTACTTTCTTCCCCTCTACCACCACCCTCATCCATACACATGCACAAACATCCATGTTTTTACTTTGACCTGACTTTATCAGATACATGTTGGCAAGAACTTCTCATACACAAATCAGTGTTCAAACATCGTAGAAATATTTATGCTGGATATGTTTTCAGCCACATACAAATTCTAATTGTATTTTGAGATTCAACAAATTTAGCTTTGAAAGAAACCTCAAAAGTATTTGTATTATGAAACAAAATCCCTCCTAAACTTACCAAATATTACACACATCTCATAGGAAAAGGGACTTGCATGCAACAATATCCAAAGCTGAATCCAGATGCACATACATTATCACCAACTAAGTTCGCATTTGAGAAAAATTTGTTAGAAGTCTAACTCTTTCTTCCACAGGTTATTGGTAGAATTAGAAGTCTTATCTCCATAGCCATACTTTTTGTCCCATTTTTCTTCCTATACTGGAGATGCTTAGTCACTAACGATATGAAGTTTGCCAGGAGTCCTAAGCCTGGATCACAGTTCACTCCCACTAGCTATTACTCCCAGAGCGTATGAGAATTCTCCTTAAGTCCTGCTTTATGAACAGTGCAATCCCCTAGCACCTAAACTCTTTCCTGTGTCAGATCCACACAGTTAGCTTTAAAAGAAAATAATAATCAGATTTTTACTGTATGGATAGAGAATAGCAGAGGTGAAGCACAACTCTTCTCCACTGGCCAAAAAAACCCTATTTGTACCTTTAGTCATCTTACCGTACTTAGCTCCTTAAAGATGTAGTCAGACTCTGACAAGTCCCAGATGAAAAATCAAAAGTTCTCAAATATGTTTTGTAAAGAATTTAACTTGCTTTTCAAATACTTAAATTACCAAGTATACGCTCTGATTTTTTTTTTTAAGTTACCTATACTTAACATTCAGTTTATCAAACAATGACGAGTAGATAAAGGCTTCTAATTTCACCATACTGCACCTTCCATCTGTACTAATCATTATGTAGCTTTTTCCTGTTGCCTCATCTTCTGAAATAACACAGCATACACTCAGGGTTATGTCTCTCTTATGGAGAAAACTGAATGGGCATTCACTGAAAAAATTTGAACTAGTTAATGAATGAATCTACCAACACCTTATTCCTATCACACAGTCTTAGACTTTACTTCTCATTTTAGGACATGACTCAAGGGCAAGTACTTAGCACACACATTCAAAGCCACTAAAAACCCCACATATGCCTGATATTTGGAACTGTGGAACCACACTGTATTCTCAAAATACACCTATTGCTGTAAAAGACTCATCTGCAGTATTTCATTACAGAGTACTGTCTCCGCTGTGTCATTTCACAGAACGATACCGTAGAAGCTGTAAGTTCTGTATTTATGTAACTCTACCAAGACTTAGGACATGATGTTCCCATTTCTGGCCTAGCCAGGCTGCAAATGAAGCACATAACTGACCTGCAAGATGAGACATTAACAAATTTTGATACAATCAGGTGAGCAGCTATATACATGTACATAGATATACAGAGAAAAAAGAATGAGCTTTTTTTATAAAACCTTTACCTCAGAAATCCCATTTTTACCTGCAAATTCATTGAAGTGATTTCCAATGTCATAAGCCAGGTAGTTGTATCCAGAATACTCATAGTCTATGAACTGCACATCACCTATGTGAGACACAACAACAGCAACATCAGAGACCATAACAACAGAAGTCACAGCCCTAATCCTTTGGTGTCCTTTGAAGTTTGGGGGGAAAAACAAAACAAAACCACACACCCATCTTACTTGTGCCCAGTTGTGTGCACTCAGACATTCCAGGGTATGGCTGTGATTTTTATGATAGGAGATTCTCTCAAATATTAATTCAAAAATGATCTTAAATATTTACTTAAGAGCTTACAATTCTCTATTTTGGAACTCTGAATAGCAGAATTTCAATTATAACTTCTACCACATGAGGGCATCCCTTACCTTCAAAATAAGACATACAGTAGAGGATCCTTTATTTAAACTTTATGTAGAAATAGATCAATTTTTCCCTGACTTAAAGAATAGTCCTGTTTATTCTCACACAAGTGTGCAACCACAGTGAACTAACAGGTTGCAACATGTTGCTATTTTCCAGTTCCTCCAACCACACTTGCAAAAGCAAGACTATTCTTAATTGTTGCTTTTTTTCAGCTGGCTTACCAATCCTCAAATCCTCAAAAATATGAAACTGTGGTGCTGTGCAAACAACGGCCGAAACCAGCAACCACAGCCCCAAACGTTTCAAAATTACATTTACCTACAGTGAAGCTGGGGAAAATGCTTCACTTGAGGTAATAAGCACTGAAGCTGCTTGAGAATGTCTACACCACATCAGTCAACACATTAACAAAATGGATTAGGTAAAACTAGAGCTCATGTATTTTAAGGGAAACACCAGCCAGCAAAATTACTAAGAACATCAGAAAAGGAAGCAATGAGTTAACTTAAGAGCTGTTTGCACTAGAACATTAAAATGCAAAATCTTACATTTTCCACTGCTATGCTGAAAAGGGTATTTTCAGCTGCACCCTTCTCCTTCTCTATACCCATTCTTTTGATGACTAGCTGCATATTTACTTGATAAAAACATATTCCTTCTATTACAATGAACAATCTTCTTAGCATGACTTCTAACATCTTACAGATACTAATGCCAAATATCAGAACTCCAGGTAAAAAAACAAAAGTAAATGAAGAATAATGTTAAAGTATTTCCTAGACTAAGGATTTTAAGTGTCTAATATACCACTTCCTTAACATTTAGGGATATTGCACACATCAAATACAATAGTTTTGCCAGATAAATGTCCTGACCAAATTATTACAGAACAACTTTGTAAGTGTTCCTTACTATGCAGTTCATCTTTACCGTATTTGAAATACTAACACATTAATGTTTTTCCAGACTGATAAATCTTCTCATCTGAGCACTTGTAATTGAAATTAAACCCTACAACACAAAATCACTTAAGTCACAATCCTCCAAGTCCAAGTTTACCCTTACTTTCACAGAAAGAGAGGACTGTTTACCAAGGTTATGAGGTAAATGGCCTGCACAGTGGCAGGCTCCTCCCGGAAAAATCTTGTTGGCAGTGGAAAATTGAGGCTCTCGAACTCCGAAGGGACAGGAAATTATACAGCAGCTGCAGTCAAGATCTTATAATATTGTCACAGATTAAATTCTACCACTGCTTGACTGTCAGGTTCATATGCTTGCACTTCCCACTGGTTCTTTAGTACTACTTCTAAAAAGAAACACCTGTAAATTACATGCCAGGCAAAATGCACAGCCCAATACTGGTTAATATTCTGCTACACAACTGATCTTCTGAACTCCTTCAGGCTCCCCAGCATTTCATTCGTCTTGTATTTAGAGGTTTGGGTTGTTTTTTTGTTTGTTTGTTTTTCTGTTGTTTTGTTTGTTTTTGTTTGTTTTTCCTTCTTTCTCCCTCACATAAAATACAAACACAGCAAGTAAAAGTCTGCTTGCAAAATAAGAACATAAGAAGTATTTTAATTTTTTCACGTGCAAATTTCATTTTGAACACATCTATGTGCTATTATGCTTTTTTAAGTACAACTAACATTTAAAACTTACTTTCAGATATAAATACAAAATTGAATCTAACAAGATTCAGGTGAGGCCATTACTAGGCACTCTCCTGTGGGGAAATGCATGTGAACAAATGATGCGATAAACCTTCAGTCATTACACAAGTAGCACAGTGCATGGTACCACAAAAGGCAGCAACAGTGGCATACCTAATCTGTAGCAGATGAAAATTTGGCAAACTCACATTTGATAAGACAGAAGTTCAAAGTGAACAAGTCCTGCATTTTTACTAATCTCTTTCGGACTCATGCTACTGTGGAACTCAACCTTAAGTTTTGCATGAAGGTTCAAAATAAAGATGCACAGTTCTTTCTGTGAAACTGAAAGCAAGCAAAAACTTTAAGTTTGTCACTTCATAAATGCCTACCACATACATGTCCCAGCTGCCTTGTTTTAAAAAAAAGCAGAAGAAACTCTGCATTAATTGTTTAAATATCCAAAGTATCAGAAGTTCATTTTAAGATTTACTGCAGTTCATATGGCAAAGCCACTTCTAAAAGATATGGCTTACATTAGAAGTTAAGGAGCTAGCTTTTGTTTAGAGGTTTCTAGTATCTACAAAGAGTTTCTACATCCTACTGATACCACTGGGAGCTGGCAGATCAACAAGAGACACTAGTCTAAACACATTTGTATTTTATTGAGGTGAGACATGACTTAAAACTAAGCTACATCATCTCTCTGGAGAAGCTATTGTTAATCAACAGGAACAGAGATATCAAGAGAACTGAGTATTTCAAGTTGAAATACATTCCTTTCTTCCAGGGGTCTCCTAGTGTAGACAACATGCAATGTAATGTATGAAAACCACATAAAGATACAAAATGGAATACATGTCATGTTCCATATACCAAAAATAATTTTTTAAAATAGATCACGTAGTAGTCAATAGAGCATCTGCTAGATCTCCTCAGGGAACTGAAAGGTTAGGATGGTGATGACATCTCTCTCTTTCTAGCTGCTCTTCACTTTTAATGGTTTAGTAAGGTAAGCACTTTCAATGTGCTAGTCCTAGCTGTAGTTACCACAGCAGAATGATGTATCCTGAGTTCCATCCCATCCTGCTCATCAGGTGAGCCACTGAGGCCCTAGAAGACAGCTTCGGTAAAGACAATGATCTATGCTATAAACATACTTGCATACTTAAATTCACAAAACGGGTCATATACCCAAAGAATAATTTTAGCTATAAATACCCAATAGAGCTTTGCAAAACAAAATAGGTTTTTAGATCAAAACCAGAAGCCTTAAACATACCTCAGTCTTCAGAAGCACTGAGCACCCACAGACTCCTACCAAAGATCATAGAAAACATTGGGTAGGCAGAGGGAATAAACAGAACAAAACTAGCCATCTACCTACACACTTAACTTCCTGGAAGGTGATTTTAATACATTCAAAAAGAACACATATAGATACAGACAAAAAAATACTGATATTTGGTCTTATTAAATAGCAAGTATTTGAATACTCTTGAAACACCAGGTATTTTTGGAAACTCCCAGGTCACGCTGGAAAACAACAATCCCAAACTTTAAGAGCATCAGAACACAAGGTCTATAAATAAGCAGTACCAAGCATCAAGCATATTTTGACTACCTTGATGTCCAAATTATAATTAAAAGCAACATGAAGCTGACTTGCAGCCTTCAGCGAGTAGATGACACTGATAATTACAAGTTACATACAGTAACACTTGCAAATTTTCATATCCTGAGTGACTGAAAGCGGACATTAACAAAACAGCAAGAGGCAGAGTTCTCTCAGCCACAGCATGAACAAATTCAAATCAGATGAGTAAAACTCCCATTAAGTGAAGCTAGCACTCAACATGCTATTCCAGTCTCATAAATAAAATTTAAGCACATGAGACTGATTGTTCTTAAAAGCAGTACATGGCACAACTATGATTTTTCTTTCAAGTCTGAAAACTTAACGCGAATTTAATGAAGAGGACAAGTCTAAAGCAAAGCACTGGAACAAGTAATCATTCTAACTGCATTGGAGAGGAGTCCTCATATCTGCTGTTAAGTCTCTAGCTTACACACATCCACCCCATACCTAGTAAATGTGCAAATTAAACATTCACAAACATGATACAGTGTTGCTAAAACAAATAAATGAGAGTTGGGGTTTTTTCTCCTAAGTAAAGTTTGCACAAAGCTGGTAGTGTTCATCTGGCTTTTCAGAAGCTGGCACAAAGGAAAAAAAAAAAAGTAGTTCATCTAGAAGACCAATTATCTCTCCTTTAATTCCAGTTTAAGGTCATCATGGTCTTTTTCATATGCAGAAGCTTTTCTTGATGGAAGAGTAAATTTAGTAAGAGTACAGCATCACCAAAGCTGTTAACTACCTTCAGACAGTTTGATGCCAGCCCTAATGAAGCGCATCTTTAAAGATTCTATTTCATGCTCCGGCAAAGCTATTTGTATACCAATAAGCTTTTCCTCTGCTAGACAGAATTCTAGTAATACATGCTTATTTTCAGATAAAGCTGAGCTTCCACTTCCAAAATCAGGTTCCTCATCTTAAGATTGTACTAACAGACAGATTGGTGGCTTTTGTTCTGTAAGAAGTACACTATAAAAAACAGCTTTCAAATGACAAATATTCTTTCTACAGATGGCATTGAGGTTTGGTTACTATGAAAATGGTACCTGCTGTATCCAGATTGCAGAAGTTTTACAACACAGTATACGTGCAACATTCAAACATAAGCTGAATAAATAAATATTTTGTATTTCTAGGTCTTTTCACTTCCCAGCTGTTTATAACTAGCTTGAAACCAAAGTACTTTACACCCCTCCCTCCTCCCCACCCTGTCCCCAAACACTAAGCACTCACACACTCGTTATTGTAGGATTGCTCCTAAGTGATGCACTGCTGGCATTGCTTTTTCCTCCATTCTGTTTACAAAAAAAAAAAGCATATAGCATTTGTTTTAAAAGTAGGAACTTCAAGCCTATTGACCGTGATAGTGAACCTTTTAAAGGAATGCCTCCAATTTATTTTTTTGCAGCGTGGTTCTACTATGAGAAGTGACTATAAAAATTATTTTACCCCAATGGATCTGTTCTGGAATGCTAAAGCTCAAGGTAGTTTCAGCACTGAAAACACCCACACAGTAAAAATAGATTTACTTTTGGTACTACAGTATCACAATTCTAATGTATGCAAGACCACAAGCTGATTTTTTTGCCTATCTTCTAAGGCTTCCTTTCCCCCCTCCCCCCCCCTTTTCCTCATTTTTCCTCATCATTGAAACTAAGTTAAACCACTGAAGTTTGGTACTGAATTATGAGAATTTAAAATTTATGTTAATAGCGTTGTACAGTTATATAAACATATATATACACCTATATAACTAGAAGTACTAACAATTCCCTTCAAAAGTGGTATTACCCAGAGGGAAACTTGTATACAAACCAAGACAATTTTCTCAATTTTCTCAATGCGTTCAGTGCATATCTGACACAGAAATTGGTTATGCATTGCATATACAGCCTGTTCTCATACTAGAACCAACTCCAGTATGTTTTTGTTAGTTTTTATTTAGAACTTAAGGCACATAAGCTTAAGATGTCAGAGACCAGTGATGACTGATGGAGAAGACTTCAGTTCCATTCAGTCATTTACTTCACACACTTTTGGTTTACACATCAACAATCTTATCAAACTGTCACAAACAAGTATGGAACTACTAGCAGGAATATGTTGTCCTTACTTCAAAAGAAAGTATGTACCTAATTTGATGAATTTGTTGCACTCAGCTGAGCTCATAAATTTGAAATGGGTGGAAAGTTGTGCATTTTTACTGCACAACGGCTATTTTAATGTTGCAAGTTTGCCTTTGTTGGTTTTAATTTCCTGTTTAATTGATTCATTGAGTAACCGAACCTCAAACCACTAAAATCAAGAAATAAAAGAAACTGTGGGTTTATACAGAAGCTTTAAAGATTTCAATAAAGGCATTCTTTAATAATATGGATTATGAGTTAAATGTCTTATAATAAAAATTAAAAAGTAATGCATCTTAACTAAGACATGTACTGCCTACAACTGTACAAAGATTTCTTTTGTACATACATAAGACGCCTATGTACCTCAAAGAAAATTGAGTCACTGACTATAGTATTAAGTATCACTAAGATACTTCATTATGAAAGTGTCTTCCCAGAATCACAAACCAGAAAAATACATATAGTATAGGATATAATGTCTTCAGGTTATTTTATAAACTTGTATAATTATTTTTTCCTTCCTAAAAGCTTTACATGATTGGAACAGAATTAACATGAGCAATTACATACTTTGAAGTCTAGTCATACAAGCAAGCTAGGGATTAACAGATCCATTAATCTATGGAAGAGAAGCAAGGAACACCAATATTCTTCCTCTGTACAGCAATGTACAGATGAGAATTAGCTAAGCAACTTAGTATTTACACAGGTATCGCCACCATTACATTGGGTCTTAAAAGCCCAAACTGAGTTCACTTGAACAAGTCAGTAAAATGACACCACTGATGTAAACAAACGCAATCACAGCATAAACAAAGCCACTCACTTACTGTTTAGTTCAATACCTACCTCGCTTCTTGTTGTAAATAATATTCTTACACAACAGGTCATTGTGACAGAGTACCACTGGTGATCCTAAATTTGACAGTCTTTCCTTCATCCAGGCCATCTCTTCCTGAAGAATTTGAGGACTTGGAATATCACTTAAAAACCTTTTCAGGTATAAGAGGTTTGAAAGTTAGTATTTAATACCACATGTTCCATACCGAGCATTTGTAACGAAATAACTTACTTTCCTTTCACAGGTCTATAATGACTGCATGTACACCTTTTACTCCTCTGGAAAACACTTTGGGAGCTCATCCCACCACCCAGAACAGCCTTTCATTGACTTTACTTTTACATCACCCAATTTTGGACAAATTTAGAAACTGAATACAGGACAGCTAAGAAATACAGGTTAGAATGAACAACAAGCAGTATTCCTGCAACCCCAGGAAACATACTTTTAGTATTCACCCCAGAACACAGATCTCTACTTGAGATTGATGGGTCTCTTAAAAACTCAGTACAACTACCTGAAGAAGTATATGACTTGACCCTTGTTCTTTAAAAAGAGTGAAAACTACCATCATTTAAGTGTCCAATCAAGCCAAGAGCTATCTGTATATATACACAAGAAATTAATTAAAAGAATTTCCTTATCGTATTTGACATATATACAACTACTTCAGTATACAAGAGTATGACAAAACTCAAAAATTTTACAAACTTAACATTATATGGTAGTGCAAACTTTTTTAAAAATATATGTCTACCCCTCAACCAGAAAGAATGGGAAGTCAGGAAAGCACATAAAGAAATACCCACCTTTTATTTACTTCCTCATCTGCAAATTCTGCGGGTATGAGAGAGAAGTATTTCCCCATCTTGAGCCACAGATTAGATTTAGGGATCCATCCATTGTGTGCATGAATAGTATGGATTTTAGCAAGCTGTCTGGCAATGAGTCTAAAAAAAAAAAAAAACCACAAAAAAACGTTTACATTGTTATGTTTAACGTATATCTGACAGTCTTCATTATATATTTCCTAGCAACAAGAGAAGACAACTGCAATATACTTAACAGAAAAACTGTAAAAAATGCAGCAAGGGAATCCAAAGAGGGTTTAAACATGAGCAGCACAGCTATAGGATATCATCTTTCAAGACTTAAAACATCATTAGCAGTGCTACTTGAGGGAGGGGAGGTGGGAAGGATTGGAGTTCAGTTACCGCATGCATATTTCACCTGTATTTACAGTCTACTCTTCAGCTTGTTTATCTTTGTAAGAGTTGGCTCAAATTAGCTGACATTGTTAGGCAAGTAAATTTCAGTGCATACATGAAAAAATAAAATCTGAAGACATCAGCACTTTCTGTTCATTGATAATAGTTTAAAAAATTTTGTCTCAGTGGAAGACTACCTTGATCCTATTCACAAAAGGAATATATTAGAAACAGAGCTAGGAGTACTTGCTTTAATCAAGCCCAGAACCCTACAACTTTACCATGTTAAATGATTTCCCTAACAGTATTGTGCAAGTGTTAAATATTCACAATAAGCA
Organism: Tyto alba; assembly: GCF_018691265.1. Taxonomy (NCBI): domain Eukaryota; kingdom Metazoa; phylum Chordata; class Aves; order Strigiformes; family Tytonidae; genus Tyto; species Tyto alba. The sequence continues at coordinate 10,860,445 of NW_024881295.1, read as the reverse complement.
GAGCTCTAATGATTACATGTATAGTCTTCTGGGGAGGCAGCAAGGATCATTTGTTCAGTACTAAAATACCGTAACTAAGATAGAGGACAGTGAACTGTCAAGACTGTGAATATCAACTTAGTGCAGGCTTATAGAAATACGTCTTTTCTGCCTGCTCATAAACTAAGCTTGAGATCCCTTGCCCCTGACAGACCATAAATGAACGACAGAACCTGAATAATTAAATAATAAAAAAAAATTTAAAACTTACCTGAAAATATCTGGATTGCATACATGCTCTGGATCCAGGGCTTCTCCCTGCATGAACTCGTAGCACAGGCCATTATTGAAAGTACAGTATAGTTGAGGTGCGCAGCCATGGGCCTGCAGCACGCGGAAACTCTTCACTTCTTCATCTCGATCTACTAAGAGCTCGGTCTTATTTCCATAGATCCTAACTAGGACGACATCATCCGTTATGTCACCCACATAGCAGCCAATTAACTTATTGGTGATTCCATCGGTGAACAGCTGAAAAGTAAAAACAATACATAAGCAACTCAGATCTGCATCTGCACTTTTAATGTGCAGGAAAAGAATGCAGAGTTATTTAGTTCACAAAACACAAATGTTTACTAGATTGAGCATTAACAAAATAAATCTTTAAAATACAGGAAAAACATGAAGAAAATTGCAAGGATTTTTACCAGGAACACATGAGAAGAGGAAAATTTGAAAACATGCTACAGTGAACTAAATAAATATTACATATAAATGGCAATAACTGAAAGCTCAGTACTGTAAAATGAGTTTCCACATAACCACTCTGAAACTGATGGATTAAAATGGCTGAAAGCAAAGACCCAACAAGGCAGCACTCCTAAACCAGTAAAAACCCCCAGTCATGAATACAGGCAGCACAAAAAACCCCACTATTTTGATGCACTTCAGAATTTCAGTATTTGCTGATCAGTGCACAACTAATAAAAGATACTCCTGGAGTTCTAAACTACTCCTTTCAAAAAGCAAAATAAAATTCAAGTCAGAAACAGTTCAAATTCAGTGGTTATCATCTTCCCACTAGCCTTGATGTTTTACTGATTGAGAACAATTCCTAAAGTCACTATGGTTCCTTTGCAATTTGAAACCGTATTTAAAATTCAAGACCCTAGCCTTCAGCATCAAGTATCATTCCAAATTTTAAAACTTCTAACCAGACCTACTATCCACTCATTTTACTTCATAACTGGCCTACACCATTTAAAAGATTTAAAAAGCATTAAGTCCTTACCATTAAGATGTAGATAAATGCAATTTTTAAATCCCTGCTATTTACTAGACTTTGATCAGTCTAGTCACTGATGCCTGAACTGCAGCAAGTAACTTCCTACAAAAGTATTATGTTTACATCTAACGACAACCTACTCCCCGTCCTTTCAAATAAGGAGAGAAGTATGGATAGTACAAGCTCCCAGCTATGGAAAAGGGGGAGGGAAGGAAGGTGGACAGGAAAAAAAAAAAGAAAACCCACCCACTCTACTTAGCTGCTGCTCCTCCTTTCACATTTGATGATGCCTAAAATATGTTGCAGATGCTACCTGACAAGCAGACTAGATCCTGAGTAACTGGGCTGTGCATACCCAGCTGCACATAGTGAAGCATTCGAAATCCCATTCAATGCCTGCAAGAGTAACACAGCAGCTCCTAATCTCCTCCTACAATCTGGGACAGTTTTGCAGCTCAGAAAAACAGATGTTTCACACTTTCAAACTCTTTGCACTCTGTCAACTCAGACTGAATGCGTAAGAACTTGCTAGATGAACACTACCCATATTAATTCTAGCTCTTAGGCAAGTGACTGAAGGACAAGCCATTAATGTTCTCCAGTGACAAGCAGTATCACAAGCAAGAAAACCAATGTTTTCATAACTATTGAACAATCTCTTGCAGCCTTCAACATAAGTAAACAATTTAAAGTCAAGGTTCTCACAGCAACTGCAACTTGTATTCAACTATAATTTTTTTTTAGCATTTAGAGTCATGTCTCTTCCTACTCTGTTGCCCCCAAAACCCTAATTAAAACTTAACTTTAAAAGGAATACGCCCTCCCACAAAGCACAAAAACGCCTCTCAGGCAAATAAGCAGCAAGAAGTAGCTTCAAGTTGGTTAACATACAGTTAGACATACACAATTTTCCCTTGAGTGGACATCCTGCAAGTTTAACTTAACAGCTTTCTTTAGGAGATGCTTTCATCATTAATTCTCATTTAGTTAACTCTTCTGGCATATGTACACGAGACAAATGGAGATACGGTCTGTTCCCCTTTATTAGAAATTTTTCAAAGTATGCAGGTCCTTGAAGCTGCAAGCAGCTTTTATTTAAAGGCTACTTGAAGACCCTTGATATTTTTAAATCCTAACTGTAATGCAAGACAGAAAATCAGCTGAAAAATTAAACCTATTTATCAGAATTAGATACTAAGTGTTCCATGACAACAGTTTGAATTCTTTATTTACTGATGTCCATTCATGCGGCCTCCCATGTCTTCTACCTCAAGACCTAAGCTGGGCCCAGAAGAAAAACACTAACAAATGGAGCAATTAGTTGTGTTTCAGATTTTATACTAAACCTTAATGTTTAATGAATAAGTACTTTTATTAAAAATACACACCAACAACAGACAAATTCTCTTCAGGCATCATCTTTTCTTAGAACCTTGGACTGTTTGGGTGGGGGTTTTTTGTTGTGGTTTTTGTTTTTTTTTGTTTGGTTGGTTGGTTGGTTTTTTGTTTGTTTTTTTTTGTTTGTTTTTGGTTTTTTTAAAATGCAAGTCAGAAACTTTGACTTTTCCTCTCCCCCCCTCCAAGAAGTAGCCTTTATTTTGAAAAGTAAAGTTGCATCATTCAAACACAAGTGACAGCTTATTTCCGAATCTCAGGGGTTTAGAGAAATTAAGCATTAGAAGCAATTTAATTCCCAAAGAAAAGAATTATGAAGCTGGGTCAAGTCTCCCTATTTAGGAAGACACGACTTTCATATTGAAAGATGCTGTGTTTTAGTCATTATACCTTGCTTTCCTCAGCACCCCTATGTGATGAGGTCAACTCACTCATCAATAAATGAAAAAAAGGACGAGGGAAGCTTTAATTATCAATCACAAATAACAAGAAATAGCTCAAGTTCCTGTGGAAAGATGCAGAATAGCTGAGGATACAAATAAACTCCATTTTCTTAAACAGTTACGAACACTCAATTCTGAGGTTCAGCAAATCTTTTAAGTTTAAATGGGGTAACCATAAATTCAAGTAAACCTACTTACAAAGCCTCCTTGGTTGACTCAAAGTAAAACTGCACAATTTATGGACACATTTTTTTACTAGCTATTATTTTAATAACCTAGGAAACAAGTAATGAAAAATCTTGTCTTAAATAGTCTTCATAACAACTAAATGTTAAAATGTTAATCAGTGCAACTAAGAAAACTATACCATTTAGCACCACAGATACAGGTTTTCACATTAAAAAGAATACACCTGTACTATAACATTATCTTTTGCTTGACACTTACATAGCCATTTTAAGTTTTCCCTGCGTACATAAGCAGATTGTTGCAACAATGCACATGCTATACTGAGAGATGAGTGATGTGCTTGAGCAGCGTTACCTAATTTGAACAGGCAGTACTTAAATGCATTTCAAGTATGGCTAGTAAATAACAAATAACATCTTTATATTATAATGTATTCATTCATAATCTTCCCCCCCGCAAGCATATCGTCACAGAACTATTTCAGAACTATTGAGATCAGAATGGACCTCCTGTTTTCATCTAGTTCAACCTCCCTGCTCAAGCAGGGCCCACTAGAGCCAGTCATTTGAGTCCAGCGAAATCACCAGAAATTCTCAAGACTCTACCAACCTTTTTGAGCAACCTGTTTCAGTGTTTGGCCACCCTCACAGTAAATAAAAAAAAAAAAAAAAAAAAAAAGAAGTGTTAAAAGTGTTTTCTTGGGTTCAAATAGAATTTCACATGTGTTTTACTTTGTGCTCATTGCCTTGTCTGTCACTGGGCACTGAGAAGTACCTGGCTCCCCCTTCTTTCCCTCCCATCAGGTATTTATACATATTGATAAGATCCCTGGCAAGTCCTCTTTCTTCCAGGCCAAACAGTCCCAGCCTCACCTCATATGAAAGATGTTCCAGTTGCTCAGACATCTTCATGGCCCTTTGCTGAACTTGCTCCAGGGAGCCTGCACCTTTCTCATACCAGGGAGCCAACATGACACAGCACTAATATGGCAAATCAGTGCAGAAGTACTGATTCTCATACCTTTTAGCATAAAACCAGAATTAACTCATTAAAAAGTTTAAAGAGCACTTTGCAGAAGTGGTATGTGTGGAGCTGTCAATCAAGTTAAGAAGTATCATGTCTGCCATACCTAAATGAAAACTTCTGAAATGTAGCATTAGAGAAAGCTCTTACGCTGTCACTACAGGGCAGAAAGAAAAGTGAAAGTTCTGTTGAATTAAGAATGATCAAAACCAGTAAGTATAAATAAAATTCACTACTTCCTCTGAAGAAGTCTATCATCTTCATCAAATGGCAAAGGCAGCAAACAAAATAGACAGCAATTCCTAACATACAACAGCACTATTTCAAATCACTGAAACTTGTGCTACCATTTTCTACTTGTTATAAAACAATCCTCTGATAAAGCTTGCCTTTCTCTCCCTACAAAACTGCCTTATGAAAAACACTAGGCTATAAGGTGATCGCAAGTAGTGATACCACAAAAAATGAGATGTTAAGTAGGGCTGATGCAAAGAAACAGTAAGAATTTGACTTGTTTATGCTGTTAAGCAAACTTCTGGCCACTGTAAAGCTTTTGTCATACTGCACAGGTCTATTATCCTCTTAAAGCAGGTCTCATTAGTGTTAATAAAAGCAAATCTACAACAAGGAAATTGGACTCCCTCAACTGATAATTTAGGAACTCTACTTCCTATTAGCATCCATTTGTAACATGCTGCTATAAGTAATTATTTACACGCAGGAGCATTCTAGTTATCGCTTCTTAAAAAGGTAGAAGGGTTTACTTTTCTAATAACATTATTCAGAGTAGACAATTTCCATATTCCACAGCAAGTAAACATCTAATGTTTGCTACTGGTAAAAGAACATACTACTCACTTCTTTTATTCATAATGCCTTTAGTGTAGCATTTAAAGAACCAGCTTAGAATGCCTTGCCTGAAACGTAACCTGAGATGCAGCAGAGCAGAACAGGAGTTCTGTAACAAAAGCATCAGTTGAGCAGCATAAAGAGACTAGACTCTGATGACATAGATAAAATAAACTCTCAAGGCCATGTGGTGTAAGATGAAAGAATCTACAGAATGTTATGAATAGCAGGTAGAAATTTCTGGAAATTTATAAATACAGAGAGCCAATAGGATTCAAGAACACAATGTAATGCATTACAAAATCCAGCAGCAAGATTCTGGTATCACACTGCAATAGGTATTTTCAAGTGAGGTGACGCAAAGCTAGCACTAAATTCTGAAAACATTTCTGGAAATGGTATTTATACTGGCCCACAGTCCAGTCCGAGATCTAGTTTGAAGTCAAGGCTTTCTAGCTCTTGGGAACAAACAGAAACTGTTTACTGAAATGCAGAGCAAAGGTGATAAAGCTATAGGTAAGCTTGAGTTACTCAAACGAAGTCTCGGAAAGCAGCACATGGTAGAAACAAGACAAGCCAAGTGAGTCCAGGAAGAGCAGAGAAAACTCAACCAAGACATGAAGCATCTTTGAGACACAGTTTCCCCTAAAAGTGCCCTTATCAGCAACGATCAGGATTAGGTTACTGAAAAGGACATGTGATGGATATATTCACATCTCATAAGCAGGTGGTTCAAGAAAACCTTATATCTGATCCTATTGTTTCAGGTGTTCAAAACAATGAGAAGAATGAGAACAAAATTAAGATCACATGTAACAAGCATAAACAGGCAGAAATAAAATGTCACACAGCAAAGTAGAAAGCGCTTTATCACTCACAGAATACATATAAAACCAAGCAGATTTTTTTTTCCTTCTCAACTGTTGTTACATCCATGGCAGGAGAAATACACAAAGCAGTTTTGCACTGCTGTAGAAACATAAGTGATGTGAAGTTTCAGCATGAGTAAGTAGGGATTGCACATTAAGATCTCCAGATGAAACAGACTTTTAATACGTTCTTCTTTAATGCTCACAAAACTTCAAATTTATACTGTAAGATGTAACTTTATATTTCTGGAAATGTATAGTCTATACAGGCACATCCACAAGCACGTATCGTTCAAGACTTTAATTTCTTGAAACAAGGCTAGTAATTTCTCCATCTCTTCTTTCTGTAGCTATTCATAAAAGGACAAAGTACAACTACTAGAAAACGCAGGCCTTAGGTAAATTTTCATATATTCAGCAGGGCTTATGAGAAACATCATTCAAAGATCCCCAGGCTCTGGAGCCATATCCTCTAGATCATTACACTCGGCAGGTGAAAGCCATTGTCTACATTATTTTGGTGGCCAGATGATCACGAACAAGACCATTTGGTATTAAAAGTAGGCTTTTGGCTAGCAGGGAGCCAGGAAGATGGGCACCACTCTATGGTAAGTTTGGCCTTACTTGCAGTTTTTTACTGAAAAAAAAAAAAAAAAACCAACTTACTTTTTACTGAACTCTCAGGGTGCTCTGCCATGACAGCAGCATGGCAACAGCAACACCATCAGCACCTATGCTATATAGTATAACGTAGATTTTTTTTTTTTTTGGCTACCAGTCAACCCTGCAGCTTCAAGGAAGAACTCAGCAGGTTTTTTCATTGCGTGTGGGCTTGGATTTTTTTGTTTTGTTTTGTTTGTTTGGTGTTTTGTTTTGGGGTTTGGTTTTTTTTTTGTTGTGTTTTTTTTTTTTTTTTTTTCTGTTTGTTTGTTTTTTTCTTAAGGTCTTAACTGAAGTTTCACATCCTCCATATTCTCAATATAAACACCATTTAAAATTAAATTCAATAGTTTATGATTAATTGCTATAAAGGTGTCACCCCTTGCAAGGACTGGTTCTGATCTAAATGTGTGACAAAGTGAGAAAGCTGTTTTATGTTTATGTCAGAAGAAAGCCCCAAAAAGAAGTTACATATTTTTCATCTTCTTTCTGATGAATATTCTCCTACCTGAAAAGTCAACATCAGGTAGCTAGTTAAGAGTCTTAAAGTGGTGAATTACTTTATATGTTTTTACAAATTTTCTGATACTGATGAAAACACAGATAAATCAAAAGAAAAGGTAATAGAGAAGAAGTCTAAGATTTTATTCTAACTGAAAGAATTAATTTGCTGCTCCTCCCCCTGGAAGATTTTGATATGAAATGGCCATGTAACTGGGTGGGGCAAAGAGGAACTAAAGCATCTAGATAGCTACCTTCCTTTCCAATGTTAGGAGTCCACAGCATACGTTACAAGCCATTACATAGCCAGATCCAAGCTGTGCCTAAGCAAATATCGATTCTCTGTAATCAGAACCACAGGAATCAATACAAACATACCTATATCATGCACAACTGGATTACATCATGCACTGTGATGTGGCACATCAGTTACATAAAATGTCACATACACAGTTGCTGCCCCACCCACTGATACCATAAAAAACCTTTGCAACAAGAGATTAAGATTATAAAGTTTAATCAGAAGCTTATTAAGAATGGAGAAACCGACCCAGTCTCAAATGACATTTAATACTGTCTACATTTCCCAGTTACTGTGACAGTACATTCAAGGTACACCTCAAATTACAGTTTTTCCACAATGCATCAGCAATGTGGCTCATTCTGCAACTCTAACTTTTCTTATTCTTTCCTTCACTCATCGCTTCTCCATTTAGAGATGTTACCACTTCAGGATGTTAACCTGTGAACTCAGTCCTTCCTCTTTATGTGGTAACTACTTTCGCAACTGAAGAGCACGTCCTAAAAAAGATAAGCAATAAAAAACTCTTGAAAAATGCAATGACACTGGGATTCAAAATAAAAAGTTAGTTTACTTTGTTTCCAGAGACCGCATTTTCTGTTTCCATTCAATTATTTCAATGCTTTAAGTCCCACACTCAGTCTGTTTAAATAAACTGTGAAATATTTTAACTAGTACAGAAATCTGAACCTCATTATAGTTTGTTATAAAGAAAATACCAAGATTGACACACACAAAGAACTCAAGAGCAGGAGCCAGAAAATACAGCTTGAAAAATTGCTGAGCACAAGTCAGAAAGAAAAAGCAAAGACACGGGGGAAAAAAGCTAACCTGATATATATATATATTTAAAAATAAGGGGGGCAGGGGGTGGTGTTTGCTTTGCTGGTGAAAGTATAATTCTTCATGAGCATGGCTCCATCTTATATGTTCATATTTCATAGCTACAGGAACCAACTTTTGCAAAGAATTACAAAACACTGCAGTAGTGAAGTCATGCAAAGTGTTGATAAATGTAACTACATGTACATCTTGCCAAAAAAGACACAGTACCAGAAAACAAGCAAGGTCCAATTATTTCAAATAAAAACCCAAACCTAATTACAATTATTTGGAGATGATAGAAGCTTGCAGGATTTGGGGTTGGGGGGAGGTAGTCTTACTGAAGAATTTGACCCCCATTGAGAAAACTTTTTTTTTTTTTTCATCTCCCCTCAGGTTTGGGCCAGGACAAGAGCACTGTTAGTATGTCATTTATCATTTTAGATCTTTGAACAATTTTGCAGCTGATTTTTTTCACGTGAGATACGCTACTCTATCCAAATTAACACTATATAGTCTTTTCACCAATAAATAGAAGCGGCCTTTATTCTCAATGTTAAAGATTACTTCAGAACGTAAAAAAATACAGATTGTTTCTCCCGCACCATAACATCACACTGAAGAGAAGAAATTATGTATTAAACCACCGAATCCTTCATTATGACCAGAACTACAATATGTAAAGACCAGAGGTCATGGGATAAAAAAATCCTGAATCCACACTTACTGAAGTGGTAACTAACCTTCCCATCCTGTAACCAAACACTGATCCTCCTTCCAATACTGGCACAAATGAATCTCCACAAAAGAGCAAAAGTAAAAAATTCTTAAGGTGGGCAACAGATTCTAAACTGTGATTTTATTTTTACATTAGGAAGGGTAATACAACCTCTTTAAGATGGAAAAGAGTTATAACAATTAAGCTTCTATATTTCATTAATAAAGAATTGTCCAGAACACAAAAATTGTAATGTCCACTGTCACAATTCAAGCCGCTTACCAACTCAAAACAAGGTTTAATTGAGTTTTGAAGAGCATTTTTGTTTATGAAATAAAAAAAAGCCACAAAACTTTTTTTCATGTCCACCACAGCCAATTTCTGAATTTAGTAAGCAGTGAGCTTTTCAGCAGGAGGTTGAGAGACACCTCCAGAGATCCCTTCCAACTTGAACTGCTCTACAATTTTATTACTAACATCAACTGTTACAGAATCAAAAGTGACTGCTGCAAAAAAGCACAGATTTTTCTTAATGACATTGCTTTGTATTATTGTAAAGGAAAAAAAAGCAAACCTCAAGAATTTAGGTTAGAAAATATAACACCCAGTTCTGTGCAGCTCCTAGTACATCCTCAGACAACTGCAAAGTATCTACACAAGGATCAGGAAAATTTTGTTTCTCCTTACCAATGTGAAAACCTGAATATTTGTACTTATCTGTAGTAATAATATTCACACATAAGTTGAGATAGAGGAGATATATTACAGTAGAGCTGCTTGCAATGGAGCAAATAATTGGCAGTGCTTATGGGTTCTATAGACTTTCTGATAAGTAATGCAATAAAAGAATAATTTAAGCACAATTTAATATTTAAATTATTTTAATCATCTGTCCTTGACTTATGTTCTATGCTACAACGCAAAAAAATTTAAAATGTTTGAATATATTAATGATTTTAGATACATGTAAATCTTACAGAAAGTGAAGATTAAGCATTAAAATTTTCTAACTACACTGCTTCAGAATTGTTTAGCTGACTAAACAATTTGACACACAACAGTAATTTTTTGCAAGGGAAGTTAATTAACTTTTTAAAGTCCAACTATGGACTCCAACTTCCTAATTGTTTTGGTCCAAGAAGTACTATGAGCAAAGGTGGCTAACAGCAGAGATCAACAGAGGAAGTAGCCATTTGTTCCACGTATCAATGTTCTTCATCTACTTTGCTATGATACTGCTGTTCCAGATTAGTCAGGCATATTTTCCATGCATTACATGATTCTCATTTTCGTCTCCCTCCTAAATATATGGCACTCTAATGAGGGAACTCCAACCTAGACCTTCACTCCATCCTCTTAAAAACGGTCACCTTTCACTTCAGCATCTTACTGTACATGTGATGCATGTGTAACAGACTGCAGCAGCAATGCTGGTAATACAGCTAGCTTCAAATTACAGGCATTCTTGTTTTGTACACACAGCAGTTTAAACACAGACTAAGGAGTTAAAAATAAAAGGCCACTAAAGAGCTTCAGGAATAGGATGTTCTCCTGCTGTTCAAAGGAAGCAAAAGGAAAAAAAATGTGAGTTGCAAAGTTTTAGTCTTAAAATAACTTGGCTGAAACAAAACTCAGACAATTTTTAGACAGAAATCTCTAACCACAGACAGTAATCTACTACTTTACTATTGCATGACCAGTCAGATGAGCCACTGTTCCACACCAATGTTACCAGTGGTTTTTATTCTGTTAATTCCTTCTTCCAAAGAGGGAGGAAGGAAGCAGCATTTTTTTTCCTTCAAAGTATGAGAACTTTCCCAAAAGGTTAGAGGCATCCCACCATAAGAAAATGTTTGGGTTTACTTTATTAGCATTCCTGTATGGACGAAGAAAAATAATCTGTTGAGAATTACCCTCATCAGAAAGCTAAAGTAACAAAAACATGTTTAAATTTACGTAGTCCTGCAAGAAGCAGGGACTTGGACTTGATGATCCTTATATGGGTCCCTTCCAACTTGAGATATACTATGAACCCTAACAACCCTGTTTAGTATTACAAGTTGTAAAGCTATTTTCATGACACCTCAAGATGTTGGGACTGTGCTTAGCATGTGGCTACAGTCCTGAAAGAAATTACTTAGAAAAACCTCATTAGCTTTATTTTCACACTAACTGGACTGATATGCCTCAATTTTCTTTTCCTATCAATAAGCTTCAGAAAATTTCAGTCAATTTATGTTTTATTACCTCAATTTGATCAGTTTTCCTATACAAATTAGTTCCAGCAGCTCTCTTCAGAGGAACTTCACCGAAATAAGACACTTACACGTATTAATAACTGCTGAATAACGCAGTTTAACAGCACATAATAAAACACTCAACTAACCACAGGCTGCAACTGAACTGTTATTTTAGCCAGGTAAATCGACTGAAGACTTGTATGGGGCCAGGTTAAGTATATTCTAGAAGCACAAAAGCAGCCAATCCTCCAGCAGATGACTCGTCATAAATACGAGCGATCGCTCACCTCGCGACTACCAGCGACCGAGCGGCGACACTTGCGTGCACGGTCAGGACGCAGAGATGCGGGCACGGCCGTTAACGCGGCCGATACTTACCGAGACACCGTCAGCCTAAAACCGAGCTCCGTCGCGAATCCGAGGCGTGTATTTATATTTATTAATTACATGCGGCAGCGGGGGGGGGGGGGGTGAGGGGGGAGGCGCCGCCAAGGGCTCCGCGGCCGATGGCGCCCGGGGAGCGGCCCAGCCCCGCTCCGCGCAACGGGCGGCGGCCCCCCCGCTGCGGTTCCCCTCCTCTGCCCCGGGGCGGGGGGGGATGTCCCCTACCGCGTAACGAACACGCCCTGCTCGGCACCGACCCCGGTGCGGGCAAAACCCACGGGGCCCTTCAATTCCCCTCGCCGAAATCGCAGCCCTCGGGCCGTCGGCGGGGACGCCAGCCGAGGGCGGGTGGAAGATCTGCTCCCCTCCGCTACCGGAGCAGGGGGGTGCGCGGAGGCGTGGGGAGAGGCAAGTTCCAGCGGGGAGGGCGCGAAGGGAGGAAGAGGAAAGCGAGCGATAGGGAAAGAGGGGGGCTGGGGGATGCTGCCGCGCCGACACGCCCCGCCGCCAGGCTGCCTGGCAAATGGGGCTCAGCGCAGGGGGCTGCATTTGGAGAGCAAGGAGGGAGGGGGAGGGGAAGGAAGCGAGGCGGCAGCTCCCCCGCACAATGGCCGCCCGCCCTCCCCCCCTTCCTTCCTTTACCCTCCCCTCCCTCCTCAAGCTCGGGCTGCCGCATCGCCCCGCCAGGGACCCGGGCGCAGGCCCCGAGGCGCGCCCGGCCTCTCCCGTACCTGCAGCGTCACCTCCTCGGGTCTCCAGTGGGGCCGCAGGCGGCGCAGAAGCTGCAGGGCGCCCTGGCGGTAGCCGGGCCCCTCCCGCTCGCTGACAGTGATGTCCAGCTTGGGCACCTCCGGGGAGCCGGGCGGGACGTGGATGTAGTTGGACATGGCAGCGGGGCGAGCGGTCGGGCGGGACGGGACGCGACACGGGGCGAGGTAGGGCGAGCGGCTGTCGCTGGCGTCTCCTCCGCGGCGGAGCCGGCAACTGAGAGGGGGAAATTTCCACTTCGGCTCTCGATAAAGCGGCTCCACCTCCCCCGGCTGCGGCGCGGAGCAGCCTGGGAGAGCGGGCGGGGCCTGGCGGCGCCCTGCCCGCCGCCCCCCTCACCTGCCCGCCGCCCCGAGGCAGCCGGAGCGGGGGTTGACTAAAAGCTCTCGGCGGCTGCGTGAGGGGGAGCCGCGCGGGCGGCCGGTGCGGGAGAGCGGCCCCCTCAGCCGCCGCCCGCTTCCCCGGGCCAGCGGGGCGTGAAGGAATGCGGCCCGCAGCGCCGCCCGCGCCACCACCGGGCCGCGGGCCGATTTTAATCGGGCTTTGAGTTATCTGCTGCGGTTGATTTTTTTTTTTTTTTTTTTTTTTTTGTCTTCCATTTCTGTGCCAGCCTTCGTCACCCCCACCCCCCCCCCCCCCCCCGATGATTCCCCCCCCCTCCCCTGCGGGGTGCCGGCCTGCCAACCGCCTTGCTCCACTTTCCTGCTTGAGCCAGCGGTAGTTTGATACCATTCGTGGTCCCCTAGGGCACTGAGAAAGTATCACGCTATATGCCCGCCTGATTTAAACATCTTCATGAAGTTCATCCTTCTCATGAGCAGTACAGAGCAGTTACTTTGTGGCGGTTTTGGTTTGGGTTTGTTTTTTTGTTTTTTTTTTTTTTGTTTGTTTGTTTTTTTTTTTCCCTGTTTTATGCTGAAAACCTTGCTGCCTTGGAGTTACTTTCAGTCAAAAAAAAAAAAAAAAAAAAAAAAAAGGGGGAGGAACAAATTATCCTGTCTTTTTTTTTAGAAATATTTTGATGTTACCCCTAATATTCCTACAGCTACCTGCCTCCTGTCACGTTCTCTGATCTTCCCACGTAGGAAATGCTGAAGTTTCAAGAAGTTCCTCTGTTATAAAGCAAGTTTGTCAAGTGAGCCTAACACACAAGAACTACGCAGAGTAATGGCCAGCCTATTCCCTGGAAAGTTGTTACTCTAAATAGACCTAGGCCAGGGAAAAGGGGCATAATTTACACTCAAAATGAACAATGCCATGAGGGAAACTGCTAGTTCTACAGGTTTAGTTCTCATTAATTTCATATGCATTTCCTCTCCAAAAGTGCAGGGCAGTAATAACCTTCCCACTGTGTCATCCATGACCATCTACTTGTGAATGTGTCTTGTCTTTTACCAAGAATTGCTGTTATCTTGTCACTGAAGGGTTTTGCACTACCTCACTATGTAAGTGCATCATCGTGTCTATTCCTGTTATTTCTGTTGAACACCTCACCTTCCCCCAGTATCTCTCTGTTCACTCACCTGTATGCCTTTCTCCTCAGGCAAGATAAAACACTTGGAATAGTCTATCAACAACTTTTCAAGTAACTTCCTTCTTGAATCTTTTTTCTCTCATTCTTCGTGAACATTAATCTTAGTATTCTCTTCCATCTAAACTTTGGTTCAGACCGAGTGTTTAAAATCTTTAGAGGCAGAATCCATCTTTGTGAGTATTCAATAAACAAAATTTCCTTCTGTTGTATTTTAAATTAAAATGTAATGTTTATGGGTTGGTATTATTAGTGTAAATATGTTATTCTATATTAATAGCCTTTTTCTATCAAGGATTAAAAGGGTAAGAATATAGGTGTCTGAATCAAATTTCAAGTGTCATAAAATTTGCAGACCTAAGTGTTATAGCTTGAGTATATTTCTAGTGGTAATATGCTTTTAGCTTGCCTTTGTTTAAATCTGTTCCCTAAAATAAACCTGTTTCAAGTTTTACAACCCTCTTTCATGGGATTTTACGTCTGTCATATATACACTAACTCACCACTTCCTTAAAATCTTCTTTCTCCACCTCACCTGATTGGACCTACCCATTTCTTCTATTAGCCCACTCCACTTTTTCTTCTTTAAAAGTAAGGACATTTTGAAAGTTAAACTCTTTTTTTATTTGAGAAAAAAAAAAATCTTTAAACACACTCACCTTTATACATTGTTTAGTCCTATAAATTAGTGATATCATACTACTATGGTAATAGTATCTGATCAAGCATGTGATACACAGTGCCCTCTGCTTCTGCTCAGGCAGTTTAGTAGATGATAAACTAAGACTCATTTATGGATTAAGGGCAAAGTGACATTTTTGTTGAAATAAAATATCAAAGGTTGAATGTTCCAGCTCCTGTATGTTAATTTCAACAAGAACTGGTCTAAACAGAGATTCAATCTTGCTGATGCTGAACATAATATTCCCACCAGAAGCTTTCTGTCGTTAACTCTGAGAAGCCTTGCTAACTTACTCAAGTCTGACTAAATTTCCAGACGTCAGCTGTGAGTATACTTTAAACATTAAGAGGCGTTGGGGGGGGTGGGGAGGGAAGTTGGAGCAGTCACGGTACTTAGGTTGTTTGGGAATTAAAGGAACTGAACTTCTGCCTACTAAATACTTATAAAATAGATGAAAGAACCAAGAACGCTTAGGCAGTAGCACCTTCATCTTTCTGGTCATGGTATAAAGACACATACATCCTATTTTCTTGTCCTCATCGTGCATTGGGTATTCTTAATTCCTGTTTTGAAACAGTTCAATAAAGTTGTAGTTGGCTACTCACCCCATTTCCTTTCCCTTCTGTTTCCTGCAAATACTTGCTCTGTCCAAATCAAACCCCAGGAAACAAATTCTGAAGACTGGGACTCTTTCTGAAGTTTCTAAGAAGGGTATTTTTTTTCCTTCTTGAAAAATGTATTTTCCTTTTCCCCGCTCCTGACATATGTATCCTACAAACTGTGAAATTTGTTAGTAAGAACTCTAGTGGGTCCCTCACAGGCTACAAAGTGTTCAGGTCAGCAATAGGTTTGTTCTTAGAAAAACCTGATGATACATGAAGTGAGGGTTCAGGAATAAAGAGAATGTGTTTTCTCTTCATGCCTGATACTTTTGTAGGTACAGCATAATAAATTAAAGTCATCCTAAGGCTGACCATAGATGTATGCAACAGGAATCTGAAAAAACCAGGGTGCTTTATTTCTCTCCCAGGCCTCTACTCTACTAGGTGGTCTGGGTACTGACCACAGACAGCCTGTCTGACCTGCTTATCCTCTGTTCTACCATTCTTTTTTCCTTCTGCTAATCAGAAACCTGGTTGTCCCATTTCATTTATTCCTACATTTTTCACCTTGCCTTTAGGTCAATGCTGGATGCTTTATAAGCTCTTAAAAAAAAAACAAACCAACAACAAAAACCACAAAACAACAACAACAACAACAAAAAAAACACAAAAAAAAAAAAAAAAAAAAAAAAAACAACAGAAAAAAAAAAAAACAACCCACACAAAGGAAAGAGTAATGTCAGGTTCAGAACCAGTTTTAACTTCCCAGGTGCAGTTCTCCTGGCTGCTTTCCAAACCCAGTAAGTCGGTAATTGCTTCAGAAGAACTCAGCACATAAATGAGACTATAAATGGGAAATGTACCCCTTCTAGCCATAATTAAATTTAATAACATTTTGCATAGCTGAGAGTCTGAAAATACTTTCTCTTGTCCTAATCTCACAAACAAAAAAACTGAGTCATCAGAAGGTTAAACCTGCCATCAGACCAGTCAGTCAGCAAGTCTGTAAATAATTTTTGACTTCCACTCCAGTCCTTTGATCGCAGGCTTTCTTCAGTGCTTTAAAGAATGTCATCTCTGTTGATTATCCAGCATGTATTTGCGTCAAGATGAATCACGTCTCTGTACACACAGTGTTAAACTGTAATTCAACTCTTATACTTATTTAATATATTGATTTTTAAAGTGTCTGGTGCCCTAGCATCCATATTGATTTACCAGCAACAACTCTCAACACACAAAGTTGATAGTTCTGACATATGTTTATTGCAGTCTATAAACAGATTTCATTTTAATTTTGGTGAAGACTAGCTTGAAATAGATTATTTTATAAAAATCTTGACAGTTTACAAATTTCTCTAAGATGGATACTACTTGGTATGTTGTTGAAAAGGTAAAACCCCTTTTCTTGTGCAAGTTGCTTGACAGAATAGTAAGTTATAGCTTTTTCAAGGTATATATTGAAAACTGCATATGATAGCAGAGTAAAAGCCTCAATGCTCACTGAAGTTTTATGGCTGAATTTTCTACTAGGACACCAATTAGTGACACTCATTTGACACGTTCCATGTGAATAACCTAGTTCCTGACTATCTAACCCCTATTTTTTTCAACATGGGAATGGTGTGGTGCATAAGGTAATGTGATAACAGATATGATTACATGTGAAATAGCTTAGTGGTTTCCAGGTCTTTCAGCTTTTCAGGGTTTCACCTGGAAACCTCAGAAGTTTCTAGTGGAGGTCTAGACATCTGTACCAATAGGCTTGGTTACCTACAGGGCCCCCTCAGATGAAAGCACAGATGTCTTCCCTCTGTGCTGTCCCTGGATCTGAGTCCATGAACTATAGGCTGAGCTGCCATGAGTAGTTATCCAGTTACACGTCCTGCCGGAAACCAAAGCAAACTAAGCAAAATGCTTGAACATGCATGTTAATTAATCTCAGCGCAGCAAAAAGACAAAACCTGACAAAACCTGCTTAAGTCAGTAGGACCAAATACATGCTTACGCTTAAGCAGGTGCTAAATCAAAATGAATGGCTTGGCAAGGAATTCTGCAATTTCTCCCTGCTGGTGGGGCTAAACTGTACAATGGTTTCAGGTTATTTATAACATATTATAGCCACTGGGTATAGAGAAAGAAGAGAAGATCTTCATATTAATTACACTACTCAAAAATACAAGTTAAATAAAGCAGCACAAAATCATAATTAAGGCCAGCATCTGCATTCATCTTATTAGGCATACCTGTATTTTAAAATATGAAGAGTAATTACAAGTTGACTGATCCTTGACTAAATTTGAACACGCATCCAATTATTTACCATATTTTGGTGTTTTTCTCAAGGGCAACCAATACACATACTCTGTAAGTACCCAAAAAGAGTCTATGCAGGCAGATTTAGGATGCTTTTCACACAAAAATTAATTCACCTGCAGCAATATAAGAGGAGGAGTTGAAGGACTTTTGTATCTTTTAGAAATTTAAGCCTTTCTAACATTTTATTGACTAAGAAAACATCCTTCTATGAAGAAAAGTTATAAACCTCAGCAACTGAAAACATTCTCTATGAACAAAGACAGTATCAAATGTGCATTTAGATGTTACGTAAGCCTGTAAAAGAAGAATAGAATACTTTTTCCTATTTTTAAGGTACTATCAGAATGCCATTCTGTATTCTCTAGTGAAATCTGTAATCAATTTCATAGCATAAAAAGTGTGTGGGGGAGTTAGCTGAACTAAATTAAAGCAATTAAAAAATGTGTACAGAATTATCTTGAGAGATTGAGAGTATGGTCATCACATATAAATGACTGCCAGTTCACATTAAACCTGAATCAGTAATAAAGAAGAAGGAAAGGCAAAGAAGGGTGGCAAAGAGGGGAGCTGAGAGGGAGAAGGGGAAAGAAAGAGCAGGAAACTGTTGTGCTTCTATGTCACTGAGAAAATAATTAAATTAAGTGTTGTCTGCACAAAAACACCATTCTCAGCAACTTTCTTGGTAGGTTCAAGAAGTCAAGGACTGAAAAAACCCCATAGAAATTATGCTGTTTTCTCATGCTTATATCTGGTTCCTTTACATCAAGTTGATAGACAGCTAACCAGGAGGGCTCTGGGGCAACACCACCGCATCCTTTTCATAAGTATTTGAGCTTGTGTGCCGAGGCCTGCATGCCCAGTAGACTCCAAGCTCTTTTGGTGCCCCTGTGTGTATCTCTTCTCTAAGCCTTACTTGCATCCTTGTTTATAGCCTATTTCCTACAGAACTAAGGTTAATGTGACCAGATGTTTTGTCTGTCCTCCCTTAATAACTTGAGGAGGAGCGAGTTTAGAATTTCACTGGGACTTTAAATCCCAAAGATAGTTTTAAATCCTGTAACTAGGAATTACCGAGCAGGTAGAAAGAATCACTATTACTTTTTTCTGAAAGAAAGGATAATTGAGATAACTTTTATCTATTCTCTTGCTGCCAATGAAGTAATTTGCTCGGGGTTTTTCCCTGTATTTGCCACTTCTCAGCTGGGTAGGGGGGAGAGGTGCCTTCGCTTTTGAAGGGTGCGTAATCACATTTTCTCTGGACTAAAATTGACTAGCATAACCTAGTTTAGTATCCCCTGCTCAAATTTTGTCTCTTTTTTTCTTTCGTTTGATCCCCCTGCCTTGTTTCTCATGTAGTGTTTGTTCTCATGCTTCAGTCCTTTCCGGCTGGTAGAGTAGAAATACGTAGCTCCTCAATGAAGGAGTTGCATTGCATCCAAGGAACAAGCAACAACACCCCAAGTTAGTCCATGGGTCTGCAGTCATTTTGCTTTTCCTGAACTCTTCTTTTGGTTCTATAATAGACATGCTTCTTTTTGCTTGGTTTGGATTTCTGTTTTTTTTTTTTTGGTTGGTTGGTTGGTTTTTTTTTTTCCCCACTGCCTTTTGTTCTGTTTGTTTTGTTTGTTTGTTTGTTTGTTTGTTTGTTTTTAGCTGATCCCTGTTTACTTTTGTTCTTCTCTCTGTTTTATTGTATACCGGCCTGGGTAATATCAGTTACCCCGGAGGAGCAGACCTCTGAGCGGCCTGTTCAGTTTCCGTTGCCGTCACCAGGAAAACCACCACCGTTTACTTCATTAGGAGCCAAACGAAGTGAAACAGGCTACGTACACCTGCACAGGCACAGGAGCTTGGATTAAAGTTCAGAGTGGAGCACTGCTCCCTCGCTGCGGTCACCACTCACCCAGTGATGGTGTGAATTCCACCCACCTCCTGGGGTGCGGCCCCCGGCAGCGCCCTGGGGGCCAGGGGCTATGGGGGCTCCCCCCGGGCAGGCTGGGCAGGGCTCATCCCACCACCCCAGCCAAGGAGCAGGGCAGGCAGGGCTGAAACAGGGTCCTGGGAGGGCTGGGCAGGGACATTAACGCCCATGAGCACCCCAGGGCCTGGCAGCACCCCCCCTGGCTCCACCCAGGAGCAAAACAACCTGCTCTCAAGGGGGTAGAGAAGGAAACCTGACTTTCAGAGGGGCAGACTTTTTATATTCTGAACCTACAAGCTGCAAGTCAGCATCCTGGGCTGCTTCAGAAAGTCCGACAGGTAGTATCGGTTTCCGTATTGTTTATTTCATTATTTACCCTACAGATTTTATTTACTCCCGAGGCATTGAATCTTAAGGGGTTTGCCAAAGAAGTACAGTAGGCATAAGAGAAGAATGGCTCAGAACAGCCTGATATTTAATCATAGGCTGTAAATATCTTTTACAGACTTCTCTGTTTGCAACTGTTGCTAAGCATGGGAAATTACTGAATTAGTCAGCTTCATTTGTGTTTTTGTTAAGGGAGAGCCTAGAACATTAATTAAATTACATTTCAAGTTTAAGGATAATAAAGCTATGTATTCCCATTGCAAAAGTAACAAACAAGAATATGATAAAAAATAAATACAAGGTAATAAAACAACAGCAAATATACCAAGGGTAAAGGGCCAAACTTTGCCAAAGTCTCCATCTTCCCCTCCCCGGTGTTGTAGAGCTCAACAACCACAGAAGCACAGAGGACTGCAGGGGAGGAGAACTGCTTCCCCGGCTCCTGCCAGCTTGGACAACAAGCAGTATGCAAGCAGGAGGGTAATCAAGGAGAAAGCAAGAGTTGCTACTACAAGAACATCATGTCTTACTAGGAGCTCCCAGTGCAAGTGGAATTCAGAGTTTAAGTTTTATCAAAATACCTTGAAAGAGAACTGGAAGCCTCCCTGCAGTGTAAGCAAACACATATTCTTAATCATTACCAGCTTTCCTAAATTCTTTCTCATCTTCCCTTAAAATATTTTGGTTTGCGCAGCAGATTCAACTCTGTAGCCTTTACACTTGAAGATGTGACATTTCGTTTCTGGTTTGTTTGAATCCACAAAGCTTTTAACACATGAAAAGGAAAGAATAGTCATTCCAGCTTCATCCCCCTCTCTCCAAAGCACCAGAGGTGCAGAGTGATGCCTCTGCTTCTCTCTCACACACTGGAATTTTGCATTTCTATGTCAACTGGGCCTCCCTGCCTGCAATCCCTAAAGGCTGAGGTTCACCCAGAGTACAGCAGAAAATCTTCTGCAAGCAGCTCAAAACTGCACCACTTTGTTTCACTGTGATCTGCGTATCTCCTGCCTCAATGTTATTGTAAGATTTACATTTTTATCTTGACTTTAAGTTTCTACGTGAGCAGCATTTTTGTTTAGAAGACATTGTTTCCCCTGGTATTCGTTACAACTGGCTGTGCTTCGAGTATGTCAGGAGCTTAGTCAGCTATTAGTGCAACCAAGACTTGTTTTTCTTCTTTTTATCCAGTGGAAAAAGTTTCCTGCTGCTCTCCCTGCTGACATTTGATATCCTGTCTCCCACTGATGTACGTCTTTAACTTTTAAAGAACAGCATGTCAACTAGAGCTGTTAATTATCACTCATTTTAGTTTGAGTTGGTTTTTGGTTTGGTTTGGGTTTTTTTGGGGGGGTTGTTTTGTTTTTTTTTTTTTTGCACTGCAAGATTATTTTGGAGGTGTTACTTCTCAGGGGAATGACTTTTTCTAATCCAACTCCCTCTTCTCTAATGAAAATAATCATTTAAAAGATTACTTTCTCATGCTATACAACATGTATTTATTCCATCTGAAGGAATGCTTAGAGTAAGCAAAGCAGCCAGTCAGCAGCTCTTCTGAATGTCTGTTTAAAGTAATATTGTAATTCAAAAAAGTAGGGACTTTGAGATATTTTTTTTTTTAGTTTCTCTTGAAGTGGTTTACATTCTAATAGATTTTCCTGATAATCATCCTTCCTCCTCTTTTTTTACCAGAAATAATCTTTCTGGCACCAACAGCAGCTACCTACATTGGAAAGAAACAATGGGAAGCCATTACTATGCAGTGTAATTGATCCTGCAATCAAATGTATCACTAAGCTATGCTAAAAGCTGTCCACTGGTCTTTTTACAATGAGTAGACAACAAAAAACATTTCCAAAACCTTTTTCATTGAACTCCTTGCTTAGCTTTACAAGTATTTGTTTCCCACTGCCTTTAGGAATAGGAAGCTTTAAGTGGTAAAAAACCACAAGTATACAAAAGCAAAAATACTGAAGAAATGTTTGAAATGTAGATTGACCAATCCCACCATCACAAGGATTAATTGCCCAGAATTATGTATTTATAGAAACACCTGTGATACCCTTCCTTAGCAAGGGACAAGTGGAACTCATGAGATAGCTCTTCTGTAACAGTCACATCTAGTTCAATAAATCATTGTCTTACTTTGCTTTGCTAAATTGCACAAAGTCATTGGCTCAAGGTCAACTTCTATGTGATTCCTAAAGTGTCCCCAAACCAGCCTGGCCACAGCCTCAACCAGATCCTATCTTATCAGCCAGTACCACACATGGGCATGTGATGAAGAAAGTAGAATAAATCCAGATGTTTAAACCTTCAGAACCCATTAAAAAAAACAACCAAACAAACAAACAAACAAAACCAAAACAAACAAACCAAAACCAAGCCACCACCACCAAAAAAAATACAAACCAAAAGTAAACCACCCTTAAAATCCCTTTGATGAATTTAAGGTTGCAGTTTATTTGTAGTTCAGTTTCTGCCAGTCAGGGATTTATTTTTTCTCCACCAAGGAGGAAAACTTTTCCACCAAGAAAAGTTCTCCTTAATCATGTGTTTACATGAAAGTTGATGCCAGAAACCAAACCTCTAGCAGAAGATATTTTTTCCTACAATAACATCTCCCTTGCTTACTCTCTTATAAAGAAAACTCTTTAATTGTTTCCAGAAATATTCTGGCTTTCTGTCCTTCTCTGGTGTATTTAAACTTTCCCTTTTTTATCTCTGTGGTGTTTTTCAGCATTCTTTCTTCAGCTAGCTGTTCAAATCTGATCTTCATAATTCACTAGAGGTTTTCATAAAAAAAGTGAGGCTTCTCTTAAAAAGAAAAGCTCACAAATAAGAGGCTTTACTTGGACAAAAGAGTCTAGCAAAATCTGAATTTCATATAGGAGGGATCACAGAGCAGAACATAAATACAAAAACAAAGCACACTTTTGATGCAGTTGATGAAAGCATACACAGAATCAGAAAAAGGTTAGAAAATTAAATGTAAACAGTACAGTGTTTGTTTTTTTTGAATACTGTATCAGAAAACACAACCTTAATTTTAGGGTGTTAAAGAAGAAAAGGGAATGATAGAAAAACTCCATGGTAGACAAGCTTAGTTCAAGAAGCTCAAAGTTCAAGAAGCAGCTGAAATAGGCACAGAAGTGGCTGTGGAGATGCACTTCTTATGTCTTTGACCTATTTTAAAAAACCCTGAAGTTAATTTTACATGACCAAAAGATGCTTCTGTGTGGACACAAGGTGAAGGAAAGCAGTACAGGTATTTAAAAAATAAGATAAGCTGTTTCCATAGACATAGCTTATGGAAACATTTTCCAAAAAGTAATCCCTACTTTTATGTCCCTTATCAGCAAAACATGGAATTAATTCCAATAAAATTTATGTCCAATGAATTTAGAATAAATTAAAGAAAAGCATTTTTAACTGAGATAGGCATATGGAAAATAGTGCTGTGGGCAGTTTAGGTAAATGTTGTGGCTGGATAATTTTATGACTGATAATAATACCTGCAGTTACTGCACATACCAAGTTAAGGATAATTAAGATAAGGGTAATTAAATCTTATTATTGTAGGGTATAAACTAAATTGGCAAAAGTCAGGAGGGATTTTTTTTCTTCCAAGCCTTGTTCATTATTGCACTCTGTATATTTTTAGGGAATATTAGAATATGTTCACCTATTTTTGGAAGCCTCTGCTTCTTGGATACTGCTGATAACAGAAGCATGGATCACTGATATCATCTGCATCAGATTATTTTTGGTGTCCTCAGTGGAAACCCACAAGGCCTGCAAACACGCAAGCAGAAATTCATAGTGAGAACAATGTATTGCATTGTGTATATATTCAAAAGTATGTTAAAACATGAATGTAGTCATCTTTAGTACATTTTTAATTTCTTAGCTTGGTGCACTGTAAGAATTAGAACCTATTTCTACATCAAGTAGTCAGAACACATGCTGCAGCATGTCGGAGTGGAGATCTGTGAGAAAGAGGGAGTTCTGCCACAGCCTTTCTGCTCCCTTAATGAGCTCCCCAGACCCTCACAGAGTGTTGAGGAAATCCAGGTCCTCAGAGGGCTCTGCATAATTCTCAGTGGCTTTTTCATACACAAACCCAGCAGCGTATCAACTGGTGCTGTGTGCAGAACACAAATAGATTAGCTTTTAGTTTCTATACTTTTGTTTTCATAATTGCGCCCTGATAGGGCATTATTCTGTTCTTATAAACCTGATCGTCATACAAATCTGATATGCGTGTCAAAAAGGCAAAAGGAATCCTCGGATGTATCAGGCAAGATAGTCCCAGCAGGGACTACCTACCAATACAGAGGTACGTGGGATACAGAAGTAGGGGGATTATAGTACAAAGCACTGTTGAGGCCTCATCTGAAGTACTATGTACAATTCTGGACCCATATATTAAAAAACAAAGTAGGTATGGATAAAGAATAATAACATGATTTGTAAATGGAGACCCCCATTCTCTTGTAAGAGAAGCCTGGAGCTTGGCCAGTTCCATCTAGCACAAGAAAAGCTGTGTGTGGGCAGAACCACCCATCACAAAAGTTTCTGGACAGATGTATCTGAAAGAGAAAAGATCCATTTAGGCTAAAAACCAATATTGGTGTGCACAAAATAGGCATAAACTGATACTGGAGTTCTAGCTGGAAATTTCTAATCATGCATGAAGGTTCTGAATCAGCCTTCGAATATGAGTAACAGGGACGAGAAATGTCTTTTAATTTTGGAAAAAAAACAAGCATAGTTAAATCACAAGAAACTAGATAACTCTGTCCTCTTTGGTACTGAATCAAAAATAATAGGCTTCTTAATGTTGGGTAGTATATTATTTCTAAGAAATACCAGACATTCCTGTGTGTTTATTCCCATCTGAGAGGGAAGCGGAGAACAAGAGCTAGTTACTAGTACTTTAAATTCAGTGTCCTACTGTTTTCTGTTGTGGCCATTTGGAATGAGAAAGGTTAGGCAGAGAAGCATAACCCAGTCTACATCCGGCCCACACCTACTTAAGAATTTTGATACTTCTCCTATCTGGCCATGTGATTATTTTACGTGGCCAAAACAGAATTATTCTTTTTCCAGAGTACTCTGCACCTGCATCAACTTCAACTACCTGATTGTGTTCATCACAATTTAGTTACTGCCAATTAACGAAGCTGTGAGTGAGGATTGCATTTTACCACATACCAAAGTACTTTTCAGCGACTGTGTGAAAAAAATGTATACAGCAAACAGAAAATGAAACTGTGATGCGTATCTGGTTTAAGAGCTGAAGGTTTCCTTTCCTCTGGGAGCCATTCAATATCACAGATAGATTTGAAATATAACGTCTGTAACAGCGTGCTCTGATAACGAAGCTTCAGTTTGAGACTGGAAAAGATCATAGCTGCAAACGTTGCATCTGAAAGACTAAGCTGTTACTTCTTTGCTGTGTGCAGATAACAGTGTCCATGGACCCAACTTTGTATGCTTATCTAACAATCACTGATGAGCAAAAAAAAAAAACCAAAAACTTGCAAGATGTAAATTACAAAGGACAAGCAAATATTTAAAATTAGAGAGGGAGTCATCATCCTTTCTACACTTTTCTATTAGTTCCCATAGCTTGGTAGCATCACTCCCAAAGAGATTTTGCCTCAGCCTTTTTGTTCTCATCCATGCTCTGGTCTGTCTAAGGCACCAAGCTAAGAATTCCTGGCTCAGAAGAGTATCAGAGTACGTGACAAACAGATCACATGTGTTCATCTCAACCACTAAATAACATGTGCATTAGAATTACTGCCTGTGGAGAATAACCAGTGCACTTCTAGCAGTTTCCCCTTAGGCCACCAACTCTGCTTTTAGACTATGAGTGGTCTGACCACGCCAACTACCAACACCATATCAGTGGCTATATATTAATTCAAATAGGCGATCTGCAGTATAACTCATCTGTTGTGATAATTCACACCATTTCTTGTCTCAGTGACACCTAAAAACCTAAAACAAGTGCTACATGCATGTTTTTATAATGCAAGATCTTACACAGCAAATACCATAAGGAAAATGTTTAAAATGTTATCTGAAACAGTTTGTGCTTTTTTGAACTTGAAGATAAATGCTATCAAGCTGTTTCCCCACACATGCAAATAACAACAAGGTTAAAATAATACTAGGTCTGTCTTAATTGCAAAACAATCCTCCAAAATGAAGGCTGATGAAGTGATTAATCTGTTGATTTAAAGCACTGAAATTTACACAGCACATTGAGATAATCTCTGGCATAAATGGAAATCACTAGAAAGGAAGGCCACGGATAAAATATGATACTACAGGTGATGGCAGTTAACTCTTTGAATTCAAAAGCTGTGTGAAAATTAGCCTTCAAAAATTCTAAGGCCTTGTCTTCACACAGATCACAGCTATGCTTTGCAACAAATTCTTTAACCGGCTGACCTTTGCAAAATTACACAGAGGCTCGTCTTCGCAAATGGATTATATCCATCTTGCTTGCCTTTCTTCAGTGGAGGTTTCAGGAGTCACAGCAATAAAATCAGGAGAACCACCAGGTTTTCATACTATTAAAAGTCATTTGTGAGACATCTCAAGACTGGGAGTATAAAATTTCAACACAAAATTAGTGAACATGTCTAAAAATGAAGACGGATGTACTAGAATATTCTTATTTCTCCTTTCCTCTTTCAGACTGTTAAAATTAGCCAAGGCAGATCTGTTCCTAGTGCTTACATTTAGTAATGGAAAGATAGCAGAGATCTTTCTTACTCCAAAAGCTTAAATTGTAAGATGCAGCTCTTATGGGATGGCAATCACATACTTGTGTACATGAGAACTCTTCTCAGCTACTATAGAGAGGAATTTTTTGTTACTCCTTAAAAATACAATAGTGTGTCTCCTTATTATGTATTAAGCATTAATTTATTTTTAACAGAATTTCCCTAGATGCTTTGGTGCTAGCTAGCAGCCTACTCACTTAACTTCCCACTTTAACAGGATACCCTCCTCAGGGCCCTGGTCACACCAACACAATTAGACCAGGTCAAATTGCTTTCACCAGCCTCCTCCATAATCCATCATCCTCTGTAATCCTCTTCTACAATCCCTTCCACCTCTCTCCTCAATCTTTAGCTGTCAGCATCCAAGATGAGCAGTAATATGCCACAACTGTATAGCTTCTGTGAAAACAGGTAAGTGGTGAGAAAGTTCTCACCTGTGGCCTCTGCTGCTTCTGCCCCCCTGGGCCAAGGAGCTGGGCATGGGTTTAGTCCTTGCCCAAAAGCTCTGGTGGGTTGGCTGCATCCACCCTTACAGACCATGGCCTCGCCTTGCTGCCTCGTCTTCATTTTCAACCTGCCTCATTACTATAGACCTGACTGATAATTACTGGGCTGTTAACCGAACTCTGTTACCATCACTAGACCCGCTCAGCTCTTTTTTGTTGGGGCGATGTGGGACAGCACCCTGGTGGGTGAGGTCATTGCCCCTGCCTGCCTGATGTCACATTTAGCTCCTGGCTTGCCTAATTAAGGTCTGTGTTTAACTTTCATGCATTGGAAGAGGCTCAGTCATTTTATAGAATTATTATGCGTAATTAAGCAATGTATTTAGCATATATTTCTCAAGTTGTGCTGTTCATAATAATCTTTGCTACTACAATCAAAACAGTCCCTCCCTTAGCTGCTATCAAGACAGTCCAAGGTAATGATCATAATTCTCCTGTACATAAAAGCAGAGAAAGGCAGAACGACTGATGAATGAGAGTTTTTGTACTTTAAAGGCAGTTAGAAGACACTGTCCTCATATTTCAAAAAGCCCTATAAATTTCTGTTAACAGGGTCAAATGCAGCATTGAACACAATTCTGTCAGGAATGAATTAAGATAGTATTCATAGAAGAAGCACAGATGACAGGATTCTACTTTAGTTAGATAGGTTTTACTCTAGAAGTTTTTACTTAAGAAGTAATGTGGTAAGCAGTGAATATAAAGAGTTTATTTCAATGGTTAGTAATTAAGAGAGTGAACTGGATTAATTCCAGTTACATAACAACAGGTCAGACCCAAGACCATCCATCTTTGCTCCTTTCCACTGTACACAATTCAGTTATATGAATCCACAGCTATATATAAATTCAGATTTATTTTTTTTTAAGTGTGCTTTGTGGGGCTTCGGCTATCCTGCAGGTCTTAAACTATGCTTTCTCTGTGAATGGATGCTTCCTTCTGACCTCGTGCAGAACTCAGGAATGCATTCAGGAATCATGATAGGACTGAAAAAAAGATTTGCTTTGTTAGAAGTAGTCATCCTGATTGCGCCAATAATCCATCA
This sequence comes from Tyto alba, assembly GCF_018691265.1. Lineage (NCBI taxonomy): Eukaryota > Metazoa > Chordata > Aves > Strigiformes > Tytonidae > Tyto > Tyto alba. The sequence continues at coordinate 10,832,223 of NW_024881295.1, read as the reverse complement.
GCCAAGGATAAAGAGACTCTTTTCTACTTTAGACGTCTATGTGGCTTCTTATACTGTGTAAGATTTTATCACCAAAGCTCCTTGGTGCAGAGCCTCTGATCCTGTAGCAGCAGCACCGTTCTCTTGCCATACCACACAATGCACGTTCTCAGTAGAAAACACAAAATAAATTTGGGACTTCTATTTGGGGCTCCCTGCCCACCCCCTTTCCCTGAGAGCTCTGCACACAAAGACGACAGTTTCTTCTCTTTGTTCACCTTTTTCCTCATCACTGTGCACTTGGAGGGAGAGTTTTTCTAATCGTTTCTGAAGTGCTTCATCTCACAGCAATCACCATTCCCCCGACTTTGCCCACATGATCTGCCATGACCACTTCGCTAAACTGAGCTTGACTGACATTTTCTGCAGCTGTAGCACATACTTTTCACAACAAATTGAATGGTGATGGAAAGTGAATTATAAGGATATTTCTTTTGGTTTATAGTTTCAGCTTCTAACTTTACCAGCCTGAGTTAGCAACCTAGGTTTTCTGCTTCTTATGTACTTAGGGAGGAAACAGAATTCAGATCATGAGCCCCTCCTGTCTCCTTTGGCTTGGTATGAAAGTTAAACTCTTAATAAACTATGTGAACCCCTCTGCATCAGATGTTTTGATAGCAAATGAGTATCACTGTGTAGCCACAAGCCTGCATTCCACTTTTGTAAGAAGCTGAATGTAAGGCATTACATGCTGCTAAAAACAAAACTCAGTGGTTTGCTTCATTAATGTGTTTTTATTGTTTACACATTAAAAAATGTAATGTTTAATAACTCACACCATCCTGCCTATTCCAAATGGAACACAAGAAGCAAAAGCATCACATGGCTATTAAGAACTGCATTAACTGCAGTTTTATAATACAAAGATTTATTGTTTTGATTGTAATCCAATTTAATCTCTTTAATGCACCAGGAAATAACTTGCATATCTTGCGAAGGATCTTGAAGACTACTCTATAGATAGTTTATGCAGAGTTACTATACTTAAAATAGTCTCCTCTGAGACACAGACCGGCTTGCTGAGCAGCATGTATGTACTCTTGCTGCCTGTGCCATACCTGTTGACGAGACAAACTACAAGGACCATAAGCATTAACCTACCTCAGAATTTCAGGATCATCGTCTTTAATCCTGACAGTAATTTCAATATATAAATACACACATTCATTAATATTTCCATGTTTTGGGATGGGACCTGAATAAATTATCTATTTGCTACATTTATACAGGAAAAAGGAAGAGGAAATACCAACCATGTTAAGCAGAATTAAAAAACTCCAGCTAATACAACCATTTTAATAACTGTGTAAGTCTAATACATATTACAATCACTGTTAAATAGTTAATTTCTTTGTCTCAACTGTTAAAATGATGAAGGCAGAAATGTTGAAAGTGTCACTGAAGGACTAATTATCTTCTAACAATATAAATAATGCTGCTGACAATTACATTTAATTAAATTATTAACTAGAGCTTTGTAAGCATGAAGCACTCTGAATAGCTATTATTATTGTATATTGCTTGTAACAAAATATCTTTGCTAGAGCATGTGTACACAGGATTCTTCTGCAATCTCTATGAACTGATATCCCAGTTATGCCATTGCCACTCATTGCTCATAAAACGCTCAAAGTCGCATGTAATGTTATTTCCTTCACAGAGCTGTAACAAAGATAAACAATATCCAATTACTAGCTGAGAACATGACATCAGATCCAGTTGTTTGATTCCGCCAGTACGTAATTGCATACATTCCTGTGTTAGTGAATATTTATTTTATCCAATTTAAGTCTCTGTGGAAATTGAGATCTTCCTACAGCAATAATAGCATGAAGATGAATATTTTGATAGCTCTCTGTTCTTACGAACTGCTTGGTATGGACCAAATCATAAACTGCTGAAGTCAACAGAAGATTGACTTGAGTAGACTGTTGGGTAGATGTGAAAAAATGTGACATTCAAAAGAATATGAAGTGTTGGGATCTCATTTCCAATGAAAATACCTTCATTTGATATCCAGGAAATAAATGTATATAATTCAGAAATATAATTTTAGGACTAAGACATATTGGGCCTTATTTTTACCCTCTTAACGTAAGCCTCAACAATTCTTGGCTTCTGTTTTTCCTTAAAGGTCAAACAGGTTTTACTCAACTCATTAAATCTGCATGGAAATAATACTTTAGAGTATCATTGGAATTAAGGAGTTTTCATTGGATAAGATTTTTTCCATATATACTATAAGATATTAGCACAATTATCTGGATCTGTCTATCAGTTGTGTCACCAGTACAGTATTTGAATTTCCTGACAATGTTTAACTTCAAAAACTAATTCCAAGATACTATCTCCAAGTAAGTTCTGTATTCCATTCCGATGTAATATAAAAGAATAGACTGTATTATCCTTATCACCAATGTCTGCTCAACTTAGCTCCACTAGTCTGGGAATGACTTTGAATAGATTCAGGAAAAAAGTCAACCACCCGTGTGTACCATTACTCATTTCACGTACTTTAATTCCATCAGCGAAATCATTTGGTATGATCATTTGATTTTTACCTAACAGTTACAGCATCAAGATTAAAAAACATTACTCCAGGCTCACCCTCCCCGAGTTCTGTGCGTTTGACAAGAGAGGGGTGGAGGGAGTTGCCCCAGCAGTGGGGCGACAATCATGGAGGGCTGCAGCCTGCCTACAGTCACTCTCCTGCTTCCTTTAGTGCACACCTTGGCAAGGCCATAGGCCTTTTCTTTTTTGTTCTTCACTGGTCAGCAAAAAATGCAGTCTCAGTGACAGGACTACAGATTCTAAATACTCCAGATGATTTACGATTACAGGCAATTAAAAAATGGCTATCTTTGATAACTTGCTCAGTAACTCACGTTACCATTAGTCACATATACATATTTTGAGTTTTAATTTGTCCTGCTGAGACTTCCATCCATTCCTTATTATGCCTGCTATGTTAGAGAACCTTATAGTAGCAGGAATTTGTTCATGTAGATAGTAATAGACGTTAATACTGCTCTTAATCTTCTGTTTGAAACAGGCTAACTAGTGAGCTCCTCCAGGTTAAGTTTGAAACCTCAGTAACAAAGCCTTGTTCCCCCCAGGAGTTCATAATAAAACCCACCTCTTCCTTTCAGGGAGAGAGTTTCACCTTACTGATTTTATTGAGACAGGATTTCACTCCGTATCTTTTAATCTAATGAGAGGGATTAGGGGTTGCAATGCCACATCAAATACATACAGGCAATAATAAATAGAAGTGATCAGGATTTTGCCCATCTAAATCCTTGTGATGAGCACTCAGCATAGCACTCACAGAATGGAAGTAAGGTTTGTTCTTTTTTTCCGGGATGTGGGGATGCTTTATTAAGACCATATATATATATATGTATCACATCACTCTGGAAATAGAACCCCTCTGAGCATTATCAAAAATATTTTTGGATTGGTGTCCTGTAGATTGCTTTGAAACATGTAGTTTTACAAAGAAATACTGGGATTTTTCAGGCAACCAAAAACTGGCACTGCAGAGTTTTCTTTGTTGGTAACAGTTGACAAAGACTCCTGTTTCAAAGACTACTTACCACAGTAACTGCAATAGAAATGGAGCCAGTACCTTCTGTGAATGCTAGTAAGCAAAAGCACATATAAAGTCTCTTTAGTGTGCTTCAACAAACTAAAAAACAAAAAAAACATTTTAATTCACTTTTGTTCAAATCAGCTCAATGCAATATAATCAAAAAGCACCTTTCCCCATGGTGCAGACACAGCCCAGCATATCTCAGGTCATGCTGTAACCTGAGGAAAACCCAGACCACCACCTTCTAATCTATATCTTGAAGAAGGCTAGTAAACTAATATAATTGAAACCTACCCTGAAGTGATGGGTCAGCAGATTGAAGTTATGGGGGAAAAAAATCTTTTATTTGGAGTATTAATTTCTAAACTAAGAGTTCTACACACATGTCTATCACAAAGGAAGTATCTTTGTTGAAAATACAAGCATACAGTGAGCTAGTAGTTAATCAGAAAACAAAACACAAAACAAAATCCTATCATAGTTACAATTGGAAAAGGAGGGCTACATGGATCTTTACATTCAGATTGTAAAACCTCCCAGTGTCCCCACACAAAACTCTCCTATTTTTATGACACTCATTGTTCCACACAAGTTGTCTTTAATACTGTAATTAGAAATATTCTTGTATAGTTGTGTTACATTGACATTTAATACATGGCAATACTTGCTCAGATAAGATAATGCTGTTCTTTAAGCATATCATACTTGTTATCTTACTGAAACACAACTTCTATTGTTACAACCTGCTAAAACATCGCTTCTAAGCGGAAGGGAAAAAACTCAGCAAGAAACAAAGTGGATACTAAAGTGCAAAGTTAGGTGTCACATGTAGTTTTTTTCCTTATGATGAAAATACACTTCATTTCTGTGGACTTTTAGTATGCTTATTACTGAGAAAGTACATACTGTAGCTTCGGTTTCAAGTATATGCATTACATTGAGCATAATTTGCCCAAACCAGAGGGAAATATAATGCTATTTTAGATGCCTCGAACAGTTTGTATATTCTAGGGCTTTGCCTCAATTTCCAGCAGAGTCCCTTCTAACTTTCACTTCCCTAAGTCCCTGCTGGCCCTAGAGAACTGGAATACTATTGGCAAGAAATGTGCTAAGTAACATGCTAATTTATGGAAAGACAGGTCTCATTCTGACAGTATCAAATGTCCTCAGTCCTAAAACAGATCCAATACTCCAAGCAGGTTTCTTAATGCATTAAATAATATCTATTTGATTTTTCTAAGTATCTAAGAAACAGATTTTAACTGGTTCTCCAAAACAGGTGTTTTTCTTGTTTCCAGTCCTTTCACTACTAAAATCTTCCATTAAAAAGCTGGATCCTTAGACAGATTTTTTTTTTTTTTTTTGAGAAATATGCATTGCATTAATCCCCGTATTTCATAATCCCAGACAGAGGGAGATGTTCACTATGCAACACTGGTAAAGCTTCCCTGGAACTTTATTTCCTGTTTGAGATACTACACTTTATGAAAAAATATAGCCTGTTCAGTGAGTCATCGGGGGAAATGAGAAAGTATGCTCAGAGGCATGAAAAGAGACCTATGAAGAAAGAATGAAAATACTAAAGTTACTCATTTCAAACAAGCAAATTTTTAAAAAGTTAGATTCTAAATGCATAAAAAAAAATCCATAAAAAACTTCACATGAATAAAGGGAACAATTCTTCCTTCTCTCTCATGAATTAAGAGATGGGAGTCCACAAGTGAAATCAGAGTAGGTTGTTAACCTGTGAATTCTATTGGCCCAACAAAAACAGATTACCTAAAAGAATATGTACCATTATTATCAGTCTAATCCAGTAAGAGTCTTCTAATATTACTACGGGATAATCTGTTCTCTAGGTTCAGTGGGTAAAACAGGAACAGATTTGGATTTCATCACACACCATATCCCCACACCACCCCCAATTTTAAATTTAGAAAAATATCATTTAAAAGTTTAAGAATAGGAAGGATTGAGGTGGATTGTCTGGGAGGATCAGAGAGGTCTTTAAGTGTCAGGAGTTTACAAGTGCAGGTTTACAAGAAGGGGGGGGGAGAGATTACCATGTTGGATGTTCTCTTAAATGTTTCCCTTTCAGCAAGCATCTGATACAATAATGCTTGAATTGTTGAAAGATTCTCCCAAAGTGAAGCTATTGCATGGAAAAAGGCAGTGCATTTAGCCAGCTGTTCACTGCATTAACTGACCATTAGTCAGGCAAATTGTCCAATCTTTGGTGAACAATAAAGAGCTCCAGAGTTTTGTTTGCTGTGTTCAGTGACTAAAGAAGGGTTTAGGAAGACCCTGTCAGAGGCACCTACCCATCTCTAAAGAGATAGAGCTAAACTACATTTGTGTTATTTTGCTTATAATGTAGAAGACAGTTTAAATCTTTTGTTCAATGGTCTAGAAATTTCCAGGTTATTGACATTTTTTTTTCAAGGAGTCATAAGCTGAAAAAAAATTTCTACATATCACAAGACATGCTGTAAAATCACAGTAACCACATAGTGCTTCCTAACAATTATTGCATTGTAGTTTAGCTAGCAAAAGAAGCAAAGAAATAGGCATTTGATCAGGAAAAAAAGAACATATGATAAAGTTTACTTTTAAAGTGTTTTTACCTTTTCGTAGCCAGGAACTTGGTTCACACTCCCTACATCTCGGGCTATAAAGCAGTACACCACCAATTAATGAAAGCCAAACAATGCTGTATCTAACATGGGCAAAACGGAATGTCTTTTTGTAGTTCCACCATCTGCTGGTTGTTTTCTACTCTAGTAGGGAATTTAAGACATAGGAACAGCTCATCTTTAGGATGAAAACAGTGCTGAGGATTTAACAACCACAATGTATGCAATTCAGGGGGGTCAATTTCATACTACCTTCAATTTCCTGCCACAGCCCAAATACCCTTAAACAGCTAGAATGTATTTGGTGTATTGCTAGCTTACGCTTTTCAGTTCATCCTTATCCAAATGAAATAATCCGTTCATATGCTCTGTAACTGCTCAATTAAATGAGCCAAAACATTTAAGTAGGCGAGATCAGGAGATCCCATTCAAACAAGATATTTCTAGTCTAAACTAAAACCCTATCATTAATAGTAATGCTTTCTGGTTTTGATTCCCCTTCCTGGGTCTTTGCTCTTTACTGCTATTCTGCCCTGGGAGCAGTCTCAGTCCAGTGCTCCACTCAAACAGGGATGGATAAGGAAGAAACATGCATCTAGCGTGTTTATAATCTACTCGGATATGATGCTTACTAGCAGCAGTATGAATTTTTCCAAAGATAACTTCAAAACAAGCTAAAGAGAGAAGTGTTAGTGATGTTAAATGAAGATAATTGAAGGACACATAGCCAAATACCTTCTATACATTAATGTGCAATGCCACACACAGCTGTATTCCATTTGAATGGTTTGCCTCTGCAGTATCACATTCCAGCCCATAACATGATTTAGTCTTTTTTGTAAGATTAGATAGGGAAAATCTACTACCTGCCTCAACATCTGGGGATTGCTTAATCAAAACACACGGAGATCTTTTACATTCCGATTCACGGCCATGCCATCGGGACAACCCACGCCTCACAGACCTGGCGCCTCCAGGTTCCCTGCTCCATCCTCCCACCTGCAGGCACGCACCTGAGTCACTCCGGCCCCAAACTTCCACAGCACTCTTTCCGAAACAAGAACTTTTCAGGCATCAAAAAGTCAAAACCCGGCTACAATGAACCATCTCAAATCCTATTTCTGATAACTAAATTCCATTTAATCTATTCATAATCCCTCAAATACTGCAACTGTTTGTCTTCGATTAAGGAAAAAAAAAACAACCATAACAAAACCAAAACCAAACCCATGGGGTTTGGTTTAAATCCTTTAAAAGGGCTCTCCCACCGAGTGCCTGAAGATGCACAAGCGTCCCACACCCCGCCTTGAACCGACCCGGCCCTTCAAGCCCGAGGCCGCATCAGCTTCGTCCCAGGGGAGCGCTGGCGGCAGAGACGGCCCCAGCCGCTGGTCGGGCTCCTCGCCCTGAAGGACGGGGCCTCCGTGGCGCCCAAGGAGGCTGAACAGCCCAAGCCGAGGGCTGGGAGCGCTTAGCGTGACACCGCAGCCGCGAAGCTGGAGAGGGGAGCGAGAGGCGGCGCGGCTCCGGCCCGGCTGCGAGGCGGTCTCGGGCCGCCGGCCGCAGGCCCGGGCATCGATAATTCGGCGCTCAAGCGCCCTGACTTTCCTGGGAAGCGGCGCCGCGGCTGTAGCGCAGAACCCATCGAGGAGTCGGCATTCGACTCCCCGCAGGGTCTCCGTGCCCGCGGCGCCATCTTGGCGGAGGAGGCGGGGCGCTACCGGCCGGGGCGAGCGGCGCGGCGGGGCCCGGCGGGAGGGGGAGGGAGCGGGAGCGGGTGACAGCCCGCTCCCGTCCCCACTCCTCCACGCACGCTCCATCGACGGCTTCGCCGTGGTGACCCGGTAAGTAACGCATGCGCCTTAACAGCCGCTCCCTCCCTCCCTCCCTCCTTCGCCGCCGGGCTGCGTCACGGCGGGCGAGCAGCGGCGGCGGGTAAGGGGACGGCGGCAGCCGCAGACCGTTGCTTGGTGCCGCGCATGCGCGCCCGCTCCCCCGCCGCCCGCGCCGCGCCGCTCTATGGGACGTGCGCTGTTGTTTTCTCCCGGTAGCCGGGGGGAGGCGGAGGAGGAAGAAGAAGAAGAAGAAGATGCCGGGGAAGCTGAAGGTCAAAATCGTGGCAGGGCGCCATTTGCCGGTGATGGACCGCGCCAGCGACCTGACCGACGCCTTTGTGGAGGTTTGCGGGAAGGGAGGGGCGCGGGAGGGAGGAGGAAGAAGAAGAGGAGGAGGAGGAGGAGGGAGGGCGGCCGGCCGGCCGGCCCCGGCGGGTGTCGCCTCGGGGCCGCGCACCTGCCACCGGGCCCGCCCGGCTGAGGCACCTGCAGCGGCGGGTGCCCCTTCCGCGGTCACAGGTGCCGCCGCAGTCACGCGTGGTGCCGGGGAGCGCTGCGTGGGACGCTGCCGGCCGCGGCTCCCCTCGGCAGCCCCGCCGTGGGGCGCGTTTCGCGCCGCCCGGCTCGGGCGGGAGCCGCTGGCTTGGCCGCAGCCTTCGGCGCGGGGGGTGGGCCGGCCCCGGGGGGCCAGGGTGCCCGCCGAGGGGTGCGGGAATGGGAAGGAGCACCCCGAGCCCGTGTCCGCGGGGGGTGTTTCTAAAGCAGTTTCTGGTTTACCCTTGTTTTTTAGCTGACAGCGTTTTAGGAACATTCTGCTCTTTTTCAGCTTCTCTTGGCTGAAGTTTGTTAATGAATGGCTCTTGTGGGTCTGGCAGCCAAATGGGATCCGTTTCGGGATTCGATAGACGTGTTGTAAGGAGGATGGAGAAGCAGTAAGAGCATGTTGAAGTGCAGCGGTGTTATACAGGCTTCGCTTTTAAGGCCAATATTCATATTTCTGTTGAAAATATTTGGAATAATGAAATATTTTCAAAGAGGATTTTTATCGTACAAATATTGTTTATGCGTTTAAATGACTTCATTGCACCAAAAGTATCTTACCCCAACCTTCTTTACAACCATATGCTTTACGAGCAATATATAGGTTGTTTCTCAGGAAGGGATTGTAAAGTAGGTTGACGTGATCCTTCTGTCTTATGATTCATTTTTTCCAGTAGAAATAACTTAGAACTTACTTCAGTGACATTCCCTAGATTCAGAAATCATACTCTCAGAAAAAGCGAAGAGGGGTTTAAAAACAGAATGCTATGCAAATGCATCCTTGTACTACACATGGTAATTGAGGTTGGCACAGTAATGGAATTAAGGTGAGAAGACAGAATGTCTTTCTAGAAGAGTCTGGTAATACCAAAACAGATTTTGTGTACGTAAGTCCTGATTTGGTTTAGTCCTTGAAAATTTGATTGATGTTAGACACTAAGCACATTAGTGGGACAGTAAATTGGTAATAAAGTGAAAATTTATTTCTCGTGTGCTTTTCAGTGGAGCTGAAATAGTACACTGTTCTATTTTATTACATGAATGGCAGTCATTTAACTTAATACTTCAGTGCTTGGTTTCAGATGTTTCATCAGTCAGTTTTTCATTTATAAACATTTCTCTTGTCAATTTAAATTTGATTAATAGGCAGCCAACAGCAACTTCGTGTGTGCTACTAGGAGACAGGGAAAACAGGAATAGGAAATACAGTACTCGGAGTTTTGCTTGGTGTGCTTCTATGCTGCCTCAAGGAGAAACAGCTCTCAGCTTTTGGTCACTTGTTCACAACCCTGCTCCATCTGCACCAACCTTGCAGTTTGAGTAGCCGTGTAGCAACATAGGTTTGAAAATTCATCTGGTTAAACGCTAGCTTAGCAAAAAAATAAAAATAAATTTATTTCATAAAGATCCATTTGCTTACCTAGGGTTAATGTGCAGTTTCATGAATGCCTTGGCACAAATAAGACTAAAGAAATATGTAGATGTGGCCTCGGTTTTAGGTCTGCTACTTAGGACTGTAGGAACTACCCTTTCCACATGTGGAGTAGGCAAGGCAGCAGGTGAGATTTATGTCCAAATGGAGCTTGAAACTTTTATTTTTCAGTGTAAGGTTGCTGAAAACCTTTACAAAACATTTTCACTTAAATAAAAATGAAAAGCTGAAGTAAAGTACTAGTTGATTGCTAGCCTTTATTTTCCATGTTAATTTTTTTGAATATAAATCTAGAATTAGAAAAGAAAATGAGAGAAGACTTTAGAGCTCTTACTTGGCTCATCTTATGCATAACTTGGTCTTCACCAGCATGTGTGATCTGGAGCAAATTAGCACGATTTCTTCTGTAATTGTGCTTCTAAATTTGTACAGTGGACAGCAGTGTAGTGCTCAATTATCTCTACTAGCTTTAATGAACCAGCTTGACTACTGGAAAAGTTCAGTTATAGCTGCCTGGGGCTCCAAGGGAACTAATTTACACCCTAGATAACATGTAAATATAGATTGGGTGGAGCTCTGGGCTCTTTTGTTGTGGCATCTTCTGGTATATAAGGTAGCTCAGTTAAAACAAGTGTTCCTGTCGCTTTATTGCTTTGTGTGATGAATACACATCCTAAGTGGCAGTGCTGTTAGTTTTCTGTATGCATACAGGCTGTATCCACCTTTTGATAGCTAGATTATTTTTATACACTAAGGTTGCTTAGTCTGTGTTTTCATACCACTCTGGCTTTTAACTTTAAAGCTTACTTTGAAGTAACTTTTCAAAAAGCATTACTGTTCATTGAATCAAATAGGGGGTCCCATTTTTTTTTTTGTTTTTGTTTCTTTGGTCACAGATGCTGTACAGAGTTCTGTTGACTGAGCTACGTATGGTTATATACGCAGAGCTCGTTGTGAACTCATAGTCCAGTTCTGCAGTGCTTTAGGCTTTTTAAATTAACTAGGTGTGCTTAAGCAAATGCAGAATCTCTTTAGAGTTGGGGTATGCGCCAATGAAAAATAATCACCATATTACTGAAATGTATAAAGTGTTTATTTAATACTTTCTTGTATAAAAGCGTTTAAAAAATTGCTATTCCGTTTTCAAAAGCTAAGCCTAAATTTAGTCTCCAAAATCCATTTAGACTCTTAAAACAGCATTCAAACTACATAACTGCCTTTAACTGCAGCATTTTTTTTTTTTTTGTATCGGCACACTCGTGATTTTCTTAAGAATCTTGAATGAATTCAAAGCCATAACTGGGTATTTGTAAGTACCAGATGTACTTGGTATGAGTTGAAGTACTGATTATTTTGAGAGGCAAGATTCAGAGAAGTACAGGTGTTTGTAAGTAGTTTGGAATGAAAACCGCAGTGAAATAAAGGCTCTTGCAATGTGCAGCACGGTTACGTGATGTATGGAGCATCACAGAAATTCAGTTCAACTTTTTTTTTTTTAATAAAACAAAAGCCACAACAAACAAGATAAGGTCATCCTGAAATAGACTACTGTGGAGACGGAATGAAGATTCCTGAAATAGGCTATTATGTGGTTAAAGGGGCATTAATCAATAGAAGTGTGGAGGCTGTTTAATTTTCAGTAACTGGATGTTACAGGGGTAGATATAGAGGTATGTATATAGATATATAGTCTCTCCAACCTTTTTGCCTATATGCTTTTGCGAATTTTCAGTATTTCAAGAAAGGTATAGAAACTGACAAGGTACTTCTCTCTTGCTGCTCTGAATTTACTGATATTTGTCCAGCATATCAGGATTGCAGTTCGTAGGGATGGTTTCAGTTCTTTTCTGGTGTGTATCTGGGGAGATTTCTTAAATTTAAGAAATAAATTTACCAATGTGACTATTGTTTCTCTATTTCTTTTATAAATTGACAATAAAGCTGTTTTGGAAACTGTAGAGAGAACAGTAACAGGGCATCAACTATCAATATTCAGATAGAAATACTATAAGTAAAAGAATTGTAAACAGAAAGCAAAGAGAATATACCAGGTGAGTCTGAACAGCCAATATAAGTGATATTTTTACCTCTCAAGTGATAGAGGAAGAAAAGAAACAATTCTAATAGTGGGAGAGAGATATTTATTGGAAATGTTGGTACATAGAAAGTTTTTTACTGATACATGTGAATTGATTAAAAAAGCCACTCTCAGTGAAAAGAAAAGGATTTGTTGGTGTTATTGAAATATGTATTTGAATTTATTTGCATGTGTAGATTAATGAGTTTCTAAATTTATTTATTGATATTTTTGTTAGTAATTGAATGCTTGTATTTTTAGGTAAAATTTGGAAATACAACATTTAAGACAGATGTGTATCCCAAATCACTTAATCCTCAGTGGAATTCTGAGTGGTTCAAATTTGAAGTAAGTATTTTTTAAGAGTTTGCCTGTATCTGTTTAGATGCTTTTAATGAAATAATTGAATTTCAGGTGGAAGATTAGTTTTGAGGAGTGAAGTGTGTTTCTGTTTAAATACACGTGAAGACTTTTCAGCAAGCCTATCTACAGTGAGACCTTGTTTGCTAAATGTGTCTCATTGGTTTTTTAGGACTGTTTGTGAAGATAAAAGATTGCCAGATTGGAGCAAACTCAAATGTTATTCTGGGTAATACTAAAAAAGACAAGACAGAGGTGAAAGTGGGGGGAAAAAGGCATTATGGATTAGGCTTTCAGATATCAGTATGGATATGCTTGTATTTTTTTAAAGGGGTAATTTTGAGTAAGGAAAGTTAATTGGTATTTGAAATATTACTTTGGGTTGCAAAAATAATGCACTTGACAAAGAAGAAAATGGAGAATTCCTATGAGAAAATTACAAAATAAAGAGCTTGGACAACAATTATTGGACACTTTCTTTTCCCGTTTCCTTATGTAATAATGAGAGCATGCAGTGTTTTCCTGTAATTGGTTGTTGCTTTCCAGGTCTAATTCATTGATGTCCTTTGACATTATGCCCTGAACGACTGTTCACGTATTCTTTTTTGTTTTGTTTTGTTTTTGTTACTGCATTTTTTTGTAACTTTAAAAGACATGAAATGTAATGGTATTTAGAATAAATTAATTGTTAAAACATTTGAATATATAATATTGGTACATTTATAGTGTTCTAAGATAATATCGCAGTATAAACATGGTTATAAATATATGTACATGTAATTAATGATGTAATAGCTGCTAATGTTAGAAATATTTTAGAGCAAATACAAAATAGTAAGGTTGGGTAGATTATTAATTAATACGGAAAGCTTGAGTAAGAGCATCTCTTAAACATCAATCCATGTTGATTAAGAAAGTAGTACTTTGGTGTACTTTGTGGTGTTGAAATTCAATCAGTTTTAATTTTTTATCTTTCAGTTCCTGGGGTTGTTTTTTGAGGAGGGGAAAGAGCTGATCTGTGTGGAGGATTAGCTCTGTTCATACAGTTTTTTTGACAATAATAGAAGTCTCAAAATTCTATCTGTTTGCGTGGAAGAACACTTAACTGCTTAAGACATCATAAGTGTGTGTGTGGTTTGATCTTTTTGCATGGCTACATGTTATAATTCTGCAAACACTTAAATGAGTCATCCCATTGCATTTAGTAAACCTGATCCTTGGTTTGTGATGTTAAACACAAAAAGTTCTGGCATGCCTATCTTTGTCCTAAAAAATAGTTGAGGTATCTGCAGATGGATTATTGCATTTATTTAAATAGGAAAGTGCATGTCTGACATTACTAAATTTTTACAGCGGGTTGTATAGAATGTCTTGTCTTTTCTTAAGCCACTGACACAAGTTTGGAAGGATGACAGCACCAATAATCATAACTTGAAAACAATTTAATCATAACTTGGAAAAGAGTGTACTAGTCCTCTGAGATGCTTTATGTTAAATTTTAATTCTTTTCAATGAAAAGTATGTATTGTGGAGATGGGTAGACAAACTAGGGAATGTGACATGAAACATACTATGTGGAATTTTGAAATGTGTAATGACTGTAATCTTGCCTTTCTGTTCTTTTCCCAGTGATAACTCTGGTTCCAGAGTCTCACCAGTCTGTGAAGGTTAAAATAAAAGAAGTTGAATGCATTGTTTAGATACAGGAACTTGAAATTACAGATTTATCTGTGTCAGGTCACTGTACATAAATAAGTCTCCTCTTTTTTCCATTTGTTTTTCTGCAGTGTTTTCCTGCATTTTTGTTAAATACTCAGTTTCTATGTTAATATTTGTTTCTAGGTAGATGATGAAGAGCTACAAGATGAGCCTCTCCAGATCACAGTTCTTGATCATGATACCTACAGTGCTAATGATGCCATTGGCAAAGTGTACATAGATATCGATCCTTTGCTCTATAGTGAAGCAGCTACAGTTATTTCAGGATGGTTTCCAATTTATGATACCATTCATGGTAAGATTTGGTAGTTTAGAAGTAAAACAATGTTGTTTGATACGTAATTTTACAATCCTAATTTCTGTGAGATGTCTTCAGAAATTTGTAATAATTTTAGTCTTGGGAGCTGGAAAGCTCCTTTTCTGGCAGTTTTTTTCCTTGTGTCTGGCATGAGAAAATTTCTGGCATAGTAGCTCAGACTAGTGCTTGGCAGAATTCCTTCCATAGAACTTGTGACAAGTGGAAAAAATCTTCACATGATATTTAAAATAGTCACTGCAAAATTGAGATAAAATAAACCAAACCCAACCAAACATACTTTTCCAGTTACCACGTCTTTTCTGAAAGAAATGTACTTTTGCTGAAGTCACTTGGAGTGTGCCTTTCCGGGATGTTGGATAATAAGATGGAGGGACAGGATGTGACATATCTTCAACATAAATTATAGGATGAAATTCCTTTTCCTACAGAAAGTACTCTCAGTGCTAAGTAGATTTCATCAGAATATCTTGCAGGTACAAAAAAATGAAGTAATGGTATGTTTGCCTTTGATTTTAATGGAACACAGCTTTTGTCCCAGAAAGTGAAGGTCAGTTTACATCAGTTAGCTTGCTGCTTGAATACCTTATTGCAGAACATCTGTGGTGGTTATCATTATCACCCTTGTTCATTATCCAGTGTGAATTAAATGACCTAACTATGTTAAAAGCTAATTATAAATCATTGTTGGGAAGTAATTAATGGTATTTACTAGATGATCATCATAACCGGTGCAAAGTATTTTTTACATTTAAAACAGTTATATTGAAGAAGTTTTTTTTGAGAAATACTGCATGTATTTTTCTTGTCCTTTTATTCTGTTCACATTTTCCAAGTCTCTTTTGAAGTTAAATTAGGTGAACGCTTGGGATGTGTACAACTTATATGTCAGAGAGCGTAAGATTTATCATTATTTTCCTAGATCTTTCAGTATTTCACATCTTTCTATTAAAATACATTTTGAATTCTTGTATTTTCATGCATGTATCAGTAGATGCTAATTATCTTGATTTTTCCAAACAGGAATTGATGCTTCCTTAAAAAAAATAATATCATGATTATGAATTTTTATTAGGAATGTTTTTTTTATCTTAACATGATTAGTTGTGAAAATATGTGAACCCGAGGCACTTCCTGTTACAGTAACTGAAGGCTTCTTTCTATTGGCATTTTGGAAGATAGAGCTAAGTGACTTTATTGCAATAAGAATATCAGAGTCAATCTACAAATAGAATGTTTTTGTTTGGGTGTCATATTCTTTTGTGATAAAGGCTTCTGAAGACACCAGAAATCAGACTCATTAAGCAGTTTAGTCCTCACTATGTCAGAACGTATAATGTGTGAAATGATTTTGTTACTGGGTGGGGTAAAAGAAGAAAAAGCTCAGAATAGGAAAGTAGAAAAATCAAGAAGGAATGACTGTGTGTAGAAGTATTTCCATTAGTATGGTTTAATTGTGGCCAAAAATTGAGCTTTATCTAAAAAGTCTGTAATACCTTTTTTTATATATTTCCTCTCATAATCAAAGTATTTTACAAATATTTACTGTTCCACTTTGTGGTTCTAGAAATTTTATTGTTGGATTGAACTTCAGAGAGCAGCTTTACTGCGATTTTGAAACCATTTCGGGGAGAAAATGCAAAAGCTTTTTAGTGTTGGTCAGAGCTTTTTGATGTGGACTGGACTCCGATTTCAAGGCATCTATGCTCAAAGTTAGTATTTCTGACTTCTTGAGCTAAAGATGTCTTGGGACAGCCGTGATCCTTAGGTACTGATTTTATAGCCTTCCTGCATTGATGGTTCAGGGCAAAGGAGCAGGGCGAGCACTCGCACACTGCGGCAGAGGCCAATGCAGTATCAGAAAGCTGATGGCTTCTCTCTTCCCAATCCCATATTTTTTCTAAAGTCTTTTTCAGTGCAGCAAGTATTTGAGGACGGTTGCTTGCATAACTTCAGCCTCAAAGGCTTGGCAGGACTGGAAACTTCCTCTGAGATGATGTCTCTGAGAGGCAAGGAAATGCCTTCCTGCTTCTCTGGCCCAGGCTAGAATTGACACGTGAACTGCCAGTTGAACCGAGCGGTTCTAGGAAGGCCATAGTACATTCTTTGCAGAAAAGCTAACTCATTGGTAATAGAAAGTTCATTAATTATTAATAATAGGGAATAATTAATAGGGCTAGTTTTGTATTCGTTTCTGATACAACTTCTTATTTTTCATATTTTTTATTGATAGGTATACGTGGGGAGATCAATGTGGTGGTGAAAGTAGATCTCTTCAATGATTTAAACAGATTTAGGCAGTCATCCTGTGGAGTCAAGTTTTTTTGCAGTAAGTAGAGGAAAAAAGGTTATTTGATCAGAATGCTTACATAATACTTTCTTCTTTTTTTCCTCCCCTTCCTTTATTTCTTTACCTATTCTGTCAGTTTCCCTTATTTCACCAGCTCATTGCATAAGCCCAGTGGAAATTACATTGAAGCCAGTAGCAAATGCAGAAAATTTAGTTTGCCTATTTTTTTTTTAAATAAGTTTTTACTGTTGATATTTGAAAACAATGTAAATAACTGGTTCCCTGCCCCCCCCCTTAAACTGCATTTCAGTGCATGTTCATATACACATTGTGGTATTTTGGGTACATACCCTGTTACAGGTATGAAGTGAAAAGGTTTCATGATGGTACATGTAACTGGTACACTAGATTGTTATTTTTACTGGGGTTCCAGGGTTTCCCAGAACAAAACTGCTTGGGTATGTCCCCATTTTAACAGAAAATTCTGTGGATTACTTTCTGTAATTGTTCACATCACTTTTCATGTGTAATTTTATGTTTTTCTTGGAATTCTTGGCTCAGACTCATGCCTTACATCTTTTATATATATTTTGTTTTAACAGCTACATCTATTCCTAAGTGTTACAGAGCAGTAATAATTCATGGATTTGTGGAAGAACTTGTAGTTAATGAAGACCCTGAATACCAGTGGATAGATCGAATTCGTACACCAAGGGCATCAAATGAGGCTAGACAAAGACTTATTTCACTCATGTCAGGTATTAAACATGTAGGATGTAATGATTATTGCTGCTTTTAAAAATATTCACCATTTAAATAAGTGATGTGCTTAAGACAAGATTGTACGTGATTTTGGATATATGTTATGTTTATTTTTTCAGTTCACGGTGTTTTTAGCAAGGTCAATGAAACCTCTGGAACTTTCTTGAAGATGTTCTTAACCTGTATGAGGAGTATACAGTTAAAATAACAAACTACTGCACCCTCTTTGAACTACTTTGAATTATGTGAACAAATACACATCATCTCAGATACAGTGTTTATTAATACTTCTTGCTCATTCCATCTTTTGAAAGTTAAGATTGGTTCATTATTTCTCAAACATGCTTCTTTATTGCCTTGCGTCAATTCTGCAGGACATACCAGCAGTTCCTGGAGAGAACAGTGGTTAAAGTTAGTTGATATCTCCACGGTATTGAGTATCTTCATAGATTTTTTTTTTTTTAATATCGATATATTACTAATGCTTACAAACAGCAGTTGTAAACCACAGTCTTCCTGTTTCAGTGCCAGCAGAACAGAACAAAACACCTCAACCCTTGAGTGCTTGTACACTAAGCCAGGAGACAATCAATTGATAGAGGTGGACAATATTGAAGGTGTAAGGAATAGAAAAAAATGATGAAAAATAGCCACTAGAATGATAGGCAGTGGTTTCAGTTTTCTGATGGGCTCTTAATGTTGTCAGATTTCTTGTAGATACAACTGTTTTAAGCAAAATACGAAAAGAAAAAGCAAGTTGAGTTTTGCAAGCATGTATGGAGATCCTTAGTAAGTGGAGCAACATAAAAGAGATCATGGAGATGTTACTCAGTATCTTTATTAGGAGAGCCAGCATGTTTTGAGGAAAAATGTGAAAACACAGTATTATAACTGACGTGGATTTGCTTTTTATGAGGTTTTTAATATAGCTCCCCTGGTATGTCAGTTCACAGGATTAACATTTGCATATCTCTTGCCTTACATAAATAGTGGAAGTGGTTAAAGTAGCACATGTGGAACTATTCTGCTAGATTTTATTAACCACTGCCATGAATAAAAATATTAAGAGGAAAAAACATAGAAGACCTCATAGCAATGCTGTTTCATGTTGTGTGATATAATGCTTCACATTGCAATCATTGTTACTAGTGGCCACACCTAAAGAATCCTGAAAGAATCTGAGAATGGCCTAGGCTTTTTCATACACCTCTGGCATATTATGTGTTGTATATGTAAAAGAGAATTCAGTCTCAACCTTGGCTTGAATGGAATCCATAAGAATCTCTACTCAGGTAGAAACTTTAATACTCTACCTAAATCTTAGAATTTTTTCAAGACCACTAAAGGCATACTTTCATCCTCTGTTAATTTTACAATAGGAACCTGTTCTAGTAATTTTAAAACCAAGCTTCTAGAAATTAATAGTGATCATTTCATTCCACTTGATTTCTTAACATCATTGACTTTGGGATTGTAGTCTATTCGCTGTGACAGTGAGGCTTTTTCAGTTTGCTAACAGATGCTTTTGGAAATCTTTCATTTTCATCAGAAGGGAGATGATATTTCCCACCTACTATTACCAAGGCTATCTAGCTACTTAGATCAATGAACTTTTTTTTAAATTTATTTAAAACATCCTGCTAAGTAAGTATCTATGACAGACCACTGTCTTATATTTATGGTCTTTCAGCCTTTGTGTGCAGCTAATAGAAGCGGCAGTCTCTTGTTTGCAGTGAGAGTGGCATATTTGGTATCATGTTTTCTTTATTTGGTGTTACATTTTGTAGATGAGGCTGCCATATTAAACACAATTAAATTAAAAAGAGCAAGAAGCATTAATTGGGTTGAAATATTGTTGTGATTTGAGCCCAGAGAGCAATTGGGCACCATGTAGCTGCTATTTCACTCCTCCCTCCTATGGGAGGGGAAAGAGAAAATAAAACAAAAGCCTTTGGGATCAAGACAAGGACAGGGAGGCATGACTCGCCAGTTACAGTCACAGGCAAAAGACAGACTTGGCTGGGGAAGAAAAAGAGCATCAATTTAATTTGAACACAACCACCACCAACGCTGGTTTGCCAATCAATCAGAGTAGGACAGTGAGAAGCATTACTACATCTTAAAACCACTTTCCCACTACCCCTCGTTTCTTCCCGGGCTCAGCTTTGCTCCTGATTTCTCTAATTCCTCCCCAGCAGCGGTGCAGGGGACAGGGGATGGGAACTGTGGTCAGTTAATCACCTGTTGTTTCTATCACTCCTTCCTCCTCAGGGGGAGGACTCCTCACACTCCTCCCTTGCTCCAGCGTGGGGTCCGTGTCACGAGGTACAGTCCTCCACAAACTTTCTCCCATATAGGTCCTTCCCATGGGCTGCAGCTCTTCATGAATGGCTCTAGTGTAGGTCTCTCCCTTGTGTTGCAATCCTCCCAGTGATGAATTGCCCCAGTATGGGCTTCTCTCAAGAGTCCTGGCCTTCTTTGGGTGCAGTCACCTGGCCTGGTGTGGGGCCCTCCATGGGCTGCAGGTGGGTGTCTGCTCCACCAGTGCCCTCCATGGGCTGCAGGGGCACAGCCTGCCCTCTCACCACAGGCTGCAAGGGGGGGTCTCTGCTCTGGTGCACCTCTGCTGCTTCCTTCTCTGTTCTTTCACTGACCGCAGTGTTTGCATAGGTGTTCACCCTCTTAAGTATGTTATCACAAAGGTGCAGCCACCACTGCTAACTGGGTCAGGCTTGGCCAGGCGTGTCTGACTTGGGCAGCTTTGAGAACGTTCTCACAGGGGCTGCTACTGTAGGCCCATGCTGCCCGCTACCAAAAAACCCACCACACACACAAACGCAGGACAAATATGCTTAAGTAAGTTTGTAAATAAAAAATTACAGATGCCTATCCAGATGGATTTCAGAGATGTTGCATTTTTCTGAACTGTATGAAGGTGTGTTTAGAAACATGTGTGTTTCAGCACCCATGTTGACCATCACTTTATAAGTAAAAAAAGGAAACACTAATGAAAATAAAAACGAGAGAAAAACTTCTGAAATAGCATGTTGTCTTGGCAATCAGAATAGATTTGGAGAAAAACGGAAAAAAACTGTGGAAATCATAAGTATCGTACTGTGTGATAGGAGGCAGGGACTGTGACCAGCTGCTTGGCATAATTATGTAAGATTGGATCTGTTACCTGTTTTACAGACTTGGTTGGCAATTCCAAAAGCAGAGGCCAGAAACCACAAAGAACAATAAGGAAAGTCCATTGCAATTATGAGCTCTTTTACCTTTTGTTTTGTAGGTGAATTGCAGAGGAAGATTGGCTTGAAGGTCCTTGAAATGAGAGGAAATGCTGTTGTTGGTTATTTGCAGTGTTTTGATTTGGAGGGAGAGTCTGGACTAGTAGTGCGAGCCATAGGAACAGCCTGCACGTTGGATAAAATAAGTAACACATCAGCATTTTTACCTGCATGTAACTCCCCATCCAAAGAAATGAAGGAGTAAGTATGAATTAATAGTTTGTAGGGAAACAAGTTTCATCTCTATTCTTTTCATACTCATTCAGTTTTACATAACCGGTGTGACTTCTTTTTTTCCCCAGAATTTATTTTTCTTTTATAGTTTTATTTGTCTGCAACTCAGTTTATATTGTACAATTTTGAAATGTTTTAGGTTGGATTACTTGCATTATTTCTTTAGAAGCTGGAGTGGTAATCCTTACTTAATACAACATTTTTGAATTTATATAGCAACGGTATTACGTATCCTTGGGTTGTGATCCACCAGTTTCCTAACTGTTAGTTCTGCTTTGACTCTATTGTGCAAACATTTCTGTGAGGGCTTCTTACGATAAACCTTCTGTTCGAGATTTTCCACGTTCAGTACAATCAGGTTTGAGCGTTTATGCTGAGCATATAAGAAAAGATAAATTTTGCATTCAGATAGTTCAGTCAGTGATTTAGAAAGTGACCCAGAAGTAGTCTCATCTTTTCTTGTGTACTTTGCTTTTTGCTGTTGCAAAACAAGTAAGGCTATTGTAAAACAGGTAGAGTTAAACAGTGTACTTGTAGAGAAGACTTTTTAGGATGAGAGGTAGAATTTCTTGATCTTTGTTATATCTACTGCAGTGCCAAACACAGTTTGAATGCAATTTTTAAATGTGCATACAAATTAATAGAAACATACTACTTCAAATTGTTACTACTTTGTTGTTTGGATAAATTAGTTATTTTCTGTTTGGTAGAGCCATCCAATTTCTGGAAAGAAAAAGCACCAAAAAGTATCCTTAAGCTATGTTTCCAGAGGTATTAATTGAATTAGCCATTTTCACTAACTTGAACTATTGAGTCATTACAATAGTAATTAGGCATTTCTGTCATGCAGGCATCAGTATGCTCCGACTTCTCAAAATTACGGGTTTATATTTCAAATCATAGCTTATTTAACTTGTCTTAATTTCTTAATTTTAAAAACATGCCTTCAAAAGAGCTTCTGGATACAATGCAGCATAAAATGACAGTATTGAATAATAAAAAAAAAGTGGACCTGGTAACTACCAACTTAAAAAAACATTCATAAATAAATCAGTAGTTTTTACTCTGGAGCAAAATGTGGAAATTCCACCCCCCAAAAAATTCACGTTCATCTTGGTGGTGGGTATTGTCAGAATCATTGTCCCTCAGTCTAAAAAATGGGAATGTTTCTCAAAGCCATCAAAATCACCTAATACTTTTTTTTCTTGGCTTTACTGACTTGATGCCCTGTTGCCAGAGAATCAATTACGCATTCACAAGCTAGTGCTTAAACTGCTTCTTTCTCTCTCTCTTTTTATTTCATCTGGACTCTTGCATGCTAGGAATTAAAATTCTTAGAATCTGCTTAAAGTAAGAGATCTCCTCTAGCTAAACTTCCCTGAAATCATTTATAACATAACTTTGCAACCTGTTTGTATGTATTGTTTTCTTTTCTTCCACCTTGGCTGCAAATTCTCTCAGGTCTCCGCTGGTTCATCCGCCAAGCCATGGATGCCGCTCGACTCACAACAGCCCAATTCACACTGCTACTGGCTCACGACTTACTCAGAACTTCTCTGTGTCTGTTCCCACTCTCATCTACACTGGTACGAGACTGCTCAGACTCAAGAGCTGGGGAGAGGCAGGCCACAGGCACAGTGGTCGCAAAGTGCAGGCAGGCAGGCAGTGTAGGCAGGTACCACCCATCTTTTCTCCCTCATTTTCTCATGGAGACACCTTCTATTGTCAGTGAAGAACTTCTCTGTGTGCAGCTGCTGAGACAAAGGCAATAGTTTCTTGAAAGTGCATCAGTCTCTTCCACAAAGCCACACTCTTAATTGCTTTTTAATGTGCTTACCTCCTAAGAAATTAAGTGAAAAAAAGTTGATGTATCTGGGGAATATTCATTATTTTACAGTTATTGGAAGAAATCATGTTTTGATTGGAGTTCATAATTGCTTTCAAGCATAATTCAGATATCGTATTTCGGTTTTAAAATGGTTGTAGGAAGGGTATGTGCCATTTGTGGAAGAGATGGTTTTAGAGAGCAGGTAAGTCAATCTGTGCATAAGTGAACTGTTTGTGAATATAGTTGTTCCCATAAAGATTCTCCTCTTTCCTCTGTTTTTAGCTGTGGCATGCTGCTGATGCTATAGGATAAGGAAACATTTTTTTTTTTTTTTCTTTAAAATGCGTATGTGTGTATATACATAAATGTATGAATATGTATAAACACAAATATAATTTGAAATCATTTTTTCTTTATTGAACTAACTCAAAGCATTGTGTATTTGACCAGATTTTTAAGCCATAAAATGTTTTCAGTTTTTTCTTTTGCATATATATAATTTTTTTGTCACATCCCATGCCTTTCATTTGGCTTAATTGTTTCATTGTAGATTATCAGCATCTATCTATAGAATGCTGAATGGGTAAAACAGCATTTCTTTGCCTCTGGCCTCATCCCCAGTCTCGCACCTAAGGAATAACTGCTGGCCCTGCCCCAGTCCCATCCTGGTGTTTGGATCATGCTGCTGTCAGCCAGGTCCTTTGGCACAGGATTACTGAATATGTTTCCACCTTCTTCTGGCAGGATTCCCTTCAATGAAGATCCCAATCCCAATACTCATTCATCAGGACCCTCCACCCCTCTGAAAAACCAAACCTATTCCTTTTCACCTTCCAAGTCCTACAGTCGACAGTCCTCTTCTTCTGACACAGATTTGAGTTTGACACCCAAAACTGGTAAGGCGCTTCCACCCACTTTTTGTTTTAATTTGTGTTTCTCTTTTTATATTTTCATTCAACCCCTTTTTGCTTTTTGGCATTTAAGTTATCAAAATGATGTGGAAATTGGAGACTTCAGATAACACCCTGCAAGCTTGAAAGGGTTTTTGTAGGGTGAAAATTTAAATCCTGCCTATATTTCCACTATTCCGGATAACATCAAAATGACATTTGTAACACAACTGTATTCAAGTAGAAGTAAAACGTCTCGGAGCATTAAGGGAGTCCTAAGTAATTGCCTTTTTCTTATTTCCTCCATTTCATATTACAAATCATGGGAGTACATTTCTCACCACAATATGTTAAAGACAGTGTTACTAAAACAATGTAGTGTTTAAGCCTTATGTGTTGTGCTGTAAGTATATTGTATACATTTCTCTGTGGTTTTTTACTCCTTTTTGCAAATGCGATACCAGAAATATAGCAGCTATTGTCTTTTTATTGTCCTTGGTATGTGGAAATGGCTTTACATACACAGTATACATTTTGAAAGTGAGTTAAATTAGACTCCAGCCATCTTCAAAAAGCATTTTTGTTTCTCCATTGGTCTATCGTAATCTCTTCAACTTGTTTATTCCCTCCTTATTTTTTAATCTGTGGTTAGAATCATGTCAGTAATAATGTCAGCACAACTCAAAGAATTATTGTCTGTTTATTTTCCATTATGTGACCAGTGCCCTGAGTTTTATTACTGTAAGGCAAAATATTTTGCAGAACTGTTTATAAGAGTTTAATTGCTTTTTAAATGGTGTTTTAAATTGTGGTATTTGAAGCTCAGAACATTCTTGTCTCCATCTAATCTAGACAACTTTTAAGCATGTTAAAGTAATTGATTCAGCTTTACTTGATACCAGCCTTTTCAAGAGTTTTCCAAGCAGATAAGTTAAAAGTTGCATTTAAATGCAGTTATATTAAATATTTTACCCAGTTTATTCCCTAGATACCAGTTAAAAAATATTTCCAATTAGGAAGCTGTCTTTCTTAGTACTATCTTCTCTGTCCTGTGTTTAAACAAAGAAAAAAATGGACACTTTTTTTGTCCTTTTTTATAAATAATGACTGTTTTGTGGATAACCTAATGTGGTCACTGATTTAAAGGACCCACAAATATAAATGTGGTTCTCCTATGTAATAAGCATCCAAATTCATGTGTTTGGTTTACCGAATATTTGAAAACCTGTTTCTTTTGATCATATTTTCCATCGTAAGGAGGATATTGTGTAATATAGTCATCTTTATAGATATGAATGTTCTGAATTTATGAAGGTGGCAACTCACGATGAATTTGTGAGGTTTTAAAAGCAGCAATCTTATATCATTCCTGGCATTGTTACGTAGGTGGATGTGCCCTTGTCTTTAGTCAGTTCATTCAGAACAGAAACAGGTTGTGTAATTGGTACCTCTTATTTTCAGGGATTTTTTCAGGTATATAAAGATATCTTTTAGCTATCTTTTTAGTATTAAAGCTAACAGCGAGCATACTTTTGTTTACTAGGACTGTCTTTTTAGCAGTGTTTAACTCTGCTACTGAAACTTGTCTTAAGAGGATTTGCTGGTTGAATTTAAAAATTCTGTATCTTGGTGTGACATACTAGATTTTGAATCTTAATAGCTTAAAAGGACAGTATCTCTTGAGTTGTTCTACCTTTTACCAAAATTGTGATGATGTGCAGAAGATACTTCCGTAACATACTAAATTCAGTATGTTTTTAACAATTCACTGTATATGTTTAGATTTCTGTTTTCATTTCCTAAGATTGTTATGAAGTTGGAATATTTCAGTGTGAAAGTTGGTGATTTTTGTGTTTAAAAAAAAAAAATTAAATTCAAACATCTCATGTGACACATTAAACATTATTAAATATGAGATACCCAGTACTCAGATTGGCTGATGTGAAAAATTAAGTATTTCCTGATGTTTCTGAAGTACAATATATTCTTCTTTATTTCTCAGTCAGGTAGCTAGTGTGTTTACATGTTTCAGATGGAGACTAACCTGGAAAAAGAGTGCAGATACCACAATTTCACAATACAAATAACTAAATAGAGGAGATTGGAACTTGGATATGCTTAAGCATCTAGTTTTCAGTAACTCCAAATCAGGAGAATATTACCTTAATGTCTTTTATAAAATGCAATTGTGATTGTGTTATCCAATCTGGTATAAATATGTAGGAAAATTATTATGTGCTGAGAAAGTTTGTTTTGGTTTGAAATTAGACTTCTGTGAATAGTGATATATTTTATGCCACTGCAAACTAACAGAATATCAGGCTTACAAAAAGCATGACATATTTTAATCATTTTGATGTGACATGGTATATGTTTGGAGGAAATTGAGAAGGTGGGAACTCCTTTTCTTTGTGGGAACTTAGAATTCTACAAGATTCCTCACTCTAAAAATCATAAAACAAATCCATGACTTCTCTGGAAAGTAACTTTTTATACCTAAATAATTAAAGTAATCAGATGAATAGTGTGAGAAGGCTGTGTTATTTAGCCTTTACTCCATAGTGCTTGTTACCAAATTTTATACAAAAAATTTAAAATAAGTGTTAGATTACCATGGCTTTTTTTTTTTTTTAAATCAAAATAATAAGGTCATGATTTTTGAGAACATGCTTCTCATTCACATTGTGGAGCTGTATTGTCATTCCATTTCTTTGTATGTTGAGAAATAATTTAGCAGTAAGTGCTGGTTCATTGGGAGAAAAAAGTGCTTCATTTTGATTTCTTCCGTCTGTTTCTTTAGTCATCTTCTGAATCTACATCTCTTTGTCTCTATTACTTTCCTCCACAGCACCTTCCCCACAGGGACCTAGGATTTTCCTGTTTCCCAGCTCCCCTACACTCTCTTGTGATTCCCCACATCTTAAAAAGTCCTGTCTCCTCCTCTCGGGGTCTAGCCTTAACCCTCTACACTCTAGCCATGTCAGCCCAGTTGTTCTGAGGAAAAGTGTTTCTTTCACTGAAGAGCTGCTTCTGGCTGCTTCTGGTAGGATCAATCTATTATGGCCTTTTAAACAAACTTAAGAAAATGTTGTTGTTACTTGATATGGGGGCTTTTAACACACAGCCTTCTATAATGCTTTGTTTTTGTTCAGTTAGCCTCTGAAAACTGTTGGCTACATGACTATTCATACTATCTCTCACCTCTGCCCTGGAAGCTTGAAACAGCTTCAGAACTTCTTATAGGATCTGAAACACATGTAGTTTATGCTACAGAACTATTCCTTTTCCCTTGCAAAATTTTCTTTGGTAATTGGACTAAAATAACTTTTTAAAAGCCCTCCTCATTCCCTTCACTTTGTTGTTCCTATATTTTGGATGGAACAAGCACTTGTTCATTACTTTATTAATATTTTATTGAAATAATGGCTATCAGATGGCTAGCAACTCTGTTCTTTCAATTATTCTTTTAAACAAAGCCTGTACAAACTTTTTATTTGTACTGCCTCCTTTTTCATTTCACTGACATGCGTTATTTTCATAGATATAAATTAAATAGTTGGTATTACTGATTTTTTCTGTAGAAACTATTTTGATTACTTTGTATATTTTGAGTTTGTTTCATGTCCAGTATTTATGCTATGTTTGTCTGTATTTAATATTGTATAGTCCCTAACAATGATGGTTATAATCAATGCCAAATAGTAAAAGCAATTTAATCTTATTTAATGGGACTATACAGATACCAATATTTTTGTTTCCTTATCCAAGAACAGCTAAAAATATTTGCTAAGAATTCTAGTATTATTATACGCTAGTGATAGCCTTAGTAATTTTTGAAAATGTTAGGAATGAATTAACATACATTATTAAGTCCAGTATTATTTCCAGATTTCCCAGTCTTTGGTTAAAACAAATAACTGTACTTTGATGTATATGTAAAATCTAATTCATGTTTATTATATGCTTGATCAGAAGAAAAGGGAAACTAGCAAAGAATTGTTATGTTAAATTAGTTATAAATTCTGTAAAAGAAGGCCTTGGCTTCATTCATAACTGTTTGCACTGTGGTGTTTGTATTTCATCCTGCTCCTGACACTTTTTTTTGTTCCTTATCCTGTGCTTTCCTATACAATTTAGGTTTTTTTTTTTTTGCTTTGTCAAATTAGCACTGATGGTTTTAGGTAGAAGAAGTACCAATGATAGTATGTTTCTAGGCATGAGATATTACCAAAGAAAATCTGATTCACCAGCATTGTGTTTACTTTAGGAAAAACACAATCTTGGTATGTGTTTATTTCTTACTTTTGTGACGTTTTTTCTTAACATGGAGAAAATACCTTATTGTCATACATATAACCTGCATCTTGACACACTCAGTTAAGAGTACAGTTCCTTGAGAACAGCTAATTCAGTAGCAGAGATATTTGTGTATCTGATAAACTACCCATCTCTTCAGAAAAGCTCCTGTATTGGGGGCAGGGGTAAAATATATGAAAGAAGGAAAGAGAATTACCCATATTATCCAAAATTGGACTTTATTTCTTATTTTTGTTTACAGATAATCTGCAGGTTCTGTGTGTGCAAATACAGTTATCAGATAAGTGTGGCAGTTTTAAATGCTGAGCAGTAGTCAGTAGTTGAATGACTCAGATGAGTGAATATTTCATTGCATTGATATTAAAGAAAAATAATTTGTAGTTAGAGTTTATATTTCAAATCAAAGGCTATGCATTGCCTTTGCAATTTTCTTTTTGGTCCCAGTCATGCATTACATAGGTACTGCTGTAATTATGTGTACAATCTTCTCCCAGTGGTTAAGAAAGGTGATCTAGTTACTCTGAAACTCTCAGCCAGCTTTTTATTACCTTCTTTTTATTTTTTTTTTCTTTTTTAAAAACTGATAATGGTAGTACAGAAAGATACTTGACTATAGAGTAATCTGGCAGAGAGGAGTCTTTAAACAATGTGGAATTAATGGTGACTTTGCAGCCCTTTTTGATAAGGGCTGAAAATCTGATGATGTAGAAACTTTCAGTGGAAAGCAGAAAAGGTAGATCTATATTGAAGTAATAGACAAAACTACCAATAGTAGCACAAAAAAACCCCCACAAAAGTTATGTCAGAGGAAAGAATTGCAAGCCCAGATCTTTAAGTTTTTGTATCTTGAAGTTTTTTTAAAAATCAAGTTGACAACAGAAAAAGACCTTAAATCAGGGGGGAGGTTGTCTAAATGCTAAAAAACCCACTGCTAGTCATGTGAAAACCAAACCCCAAAACACCTTCCCCAAACCCAAATTAGATAGTGATGCTCAGCATTTTTTTTTCTGAAAATTATAATTACAGGCATAATTTGACTGTTTTCCATAACTATTAATATATTTTTGAATCAAAGTTTGATTACAAATTATAATATATGTTTCTTTGAATGTCATTTGTACTGATACTCTTCAGGAATGGGCAGTGGGAGTGCTGGAAAAGAAGGGGGGCCATTTAAAACTCTTTTAAGACAACAGACTCAGTCAGCTCTGGAACAAAGGGTAAGGTATTTTATACTTACATTTCTGATCTACTAAAGTAATAATTTAGCTTGTAGTTAAATGTTTCCTGTTACTTTCTGTTTAAAAATATGTGTAATTTTTAGGTCTGAAAACTTACTGCAAATGTTGAATGTTTAATAGCCCATTTAAACACAAATTATTTAAATTTGAATATATTACTAAAGCATTAGGAGAAGAGGAACAAATAACTGTAATGTGCACAGCACTCAAGTGATTACAGTCGGTATTATAAGAAACAGTTACAGCAAAAATTACTGCTATTCAATCTCTCTAAGTTACTGATGCATGTGTAAGTTTAATACTTCTATCATCAAGTATTTAGGTAAGTTTTTACAGAAGCCAAATTCAGAAACATCGGAATAGCTTTAAGCAAGGTGAAAATCCCATTTGTAATTGTGAAAATTTTCAGTTCTGAAAAATAGAGTTGCTGCATAATTTAGCCTTTGTTCTACTGCATGAAATGGCATGTGTGAAGCCTTTAAAAAATGGTAACTTAAACCTAAACCACTTCCCAAGCAATAAAAGGGATTTGTAGATTTACAGCTTTTTGAAGAATGCATGTAGGACTAAAAATGTCTGTTGTTATGCTGAATAGATATATAATAACATATGTATAATAAAAACCGTGATTTTAATTATTTGTTTAAATTTTGGAATGAGTTTTTGCAACTTTTTTTTTATAGATTATATACTGCTTGTGTCAAAAAGTTATTGATGAGGTGTCTTGAAGGAAGAAATGTGAATTTTATCTGTTCAGAAATAAATTCTAGTTTAATTACAATTTCTACCTAAACTACTTACATAGAACATATACATTTATTGAAAACAAAATTAGCCTCATGTGTGAAATACAAGTGAATGACTACTATTTTGAGTAAGTGGATGATTCTCTTTTCATTTTTTGTGTTACCGTTGCTAAGGGAGGATCACCTCGTAGGTTCTGTAGAATGCGGGTATGTTCCAAAACATTGTGTGACTCTTTTTGTAGCCCTTTTTTCTTCTATTGAGGATTTCTAAACAATTTTTTCAAATATTTTTATTTTCTTTTTTGTGAGACTTCTTTGATTTCTTTGTAATCTTGTTTATGCAGGGGTTTTTAATATTTGTTCTGTTACTTTTAAGAGCATTTATCAGATTGGCATATTTTTGCTTAGTGTTTTGCATGTTGATACGTTTCAGTTAAAATTTTAATTTCTCTTTAAATACAAATCCATGGCTTTTTGCTTTTAACATTTTAGTTTGAAAAAAATGCTTTAAAAAGAGCCTTCTCTCTGTTTACCTTTTGTTTTTGCTAGCATTTCTGACATTTCATGGCTGATCTGTTGTTTCTTTAGGAAGCTTTAAAAAACAATTAAAAATGTAAATTAAGAGCACTTAATGTAATTTTAGAGCTTGAGTTACTTGCACATAATTTTGATAAGGCCTGTGTCTAGTGGAAAAAAAAATACTGTACAGCGGGGATGGGAACATGTTGAGTCTGTTATTGATGATAATGTAGCAAAGCATACAGACTGTTAATTGAACGTATTTTTTGTATCATGCTCTCTTACTGAAAATTCCATACTGGATGTGTTTTTGCTATATTTACCTCTTATGGTTATCTTGAGGTTGACTTACTTAGCTAGAATGATATAGCGTATCTTATAAGTTATTTTGCTTGTTTTAATATTACACACATAAATAAGTGCACTCTAGTTACTTCTCTGGATTAGTTAGGGTAGCACTCATTTGGAAAAATAAAGTATAAATTCAATATGTATATTTCCATATGTATTAGATATATAATAAGTTCTTTTGATGCATAGTTCAATTTATTTGGGTATATAGTAATGCTAAGGCATATTAAAACCACTTCATTTAACTGGATGTCTCCACAGCTTTTTTTTTTTTTTTAATCAAATGTGTTTTTAATCTGTTATTTAAATAACTCTAATTGCAAACCAGAACAGATTTTGTTGGAAGGGTAATAGTACTTGATTTCCTCTGGGAAAATACACCAGCTGTGGAAAACTCACATATGTGTTATGTTATACATGAATACATTTTTAGCAATTCATGGGATGCCTATTGATAGCAAATGTAGCTGTAGCACAGTTGTCTGTGTGTGTATTTTTATCTATAAATGTATATGCTATATCTTCATCAGTGGGGATATTTGAGCTTACTTTACTCAAAAAGAATAGCCTGTGTTTTTGTAGAAATGGACAAATTGCCTGATGGTCTTTTGTATCTCTGTTGACCACAATTTGGACAAATGCTGTTTTATTCCTCCACGTTTGCGTTCTGCAAGTGCTTGAGAGATCTTTACTGCTGCCTTTTCAAAATGGAGATCTGTTGATCTTCATCTCTGAAGAGTGCTGCTGGATAACTGTTGCATTAGAGTTCAGTTCTCTGTGATTCTTTTGGCTGAAATGCTGACTTAGGCAATTTTTCTTTCCAGCTACACGTTACTATCCATCCCATCCCCTCAGTTCACTTGAAGAAAAATTGTAGGATTATTTGGCCACCTTGTGAAAATGGCAGAGAAAATGTGATTAGAATAAAAATAATTAAATCAGGAGAGTAACAGCATTTTCATGTGGACCAGTTCCCGACTCTGGTTCAGCCCAAAAAAAGGTCTGTGAATGTACCTGATCATTACAAGCATTGTCTGAGGGAGTGGTACGATGATGGGAATGAGTGAATAGCTGGAAGGGAATCAGAGACGCTTCAGCTGGCACTAACACCAAATGAGATGTGGGTGTAGCCTTGTTCCATGTGTTTTTTCATTATTTTGTGTGTCTTTCTATGAAATGTGGTTAAAAAAGAATACTAGCAATACATGTATGTGCATAGACAAACTTTTTTTAACTTTGTATTTACAAAGATTTTGTTGTAACTTTATCAAAGTTTCCCCAAATGCCGCCTATAAAATCTCTGTGTAGTTGCAAGGATTATAGCAGTGACAGTTCTTTCAGGGTCTGTGTAGTCAGTGATTGTGAAACGGTGTAGTGAATTGGTATTGGCAAAATGATTGATCATTATCAGTTGTAGCTTGGAAACTTTAAGATCATTGTGTCTTCTCGCACATGGGAATACTCTGTGCTTGCATCATCTTGGTGTAAAGATAATCCTTTGCAAATTGCAGTAATAGAAGAGATTTGCAATATAGAAACACTGCATCTGGTTCTCATGAAATACCTGCTTTCCATGCAATAAGTATAGCTTTATAATTAAAGATTACCACGTGTAATTGAGGCTGGAACTTGTATTTGAGTAATATAATAATAAAAACCCCAAAACCTCTAAATGAGCTTAAAATAGCAAAAATTAAAAAAAAAAAAAAGTTATCATATGAAGTAATGGAATTCCACCTGCATCAGAATGAATGAGACATTGTTAATGGAATGAGAGCATGTCAGAATGGTTTGGTGAGTTGGCTACCCCAGTTTGTGTGGCTGAAATTAACTGTCTCATAACATGGACTTGCAAGTATCGATATATTGATTGAGATAAAAGCATGTTATTACTTTAAAGTTTTATTACTGGTTTGTAGTGTAGGGAATCAGGCAAACTGGAAGTCTCGACATGTTAAAATTACTTGCAGTACACAGCCTTATGAGAATGAACAAAAAATGGAAGTAACTTCTGAATCTCCATATAGATTAAAAAGCATCAGATTTACTTATGCTTTAGAGCATGCAGTATTGTTCACTTTGTTCACTGCATACTGCTTTAGTACAATATAAGCGTGAGTATGTATATGTATGTGTAAATCATAAATGTAGTATAGGCTTAACGGAATTTCATCTAGGTGGCATATGCAGTAGACTTTTTTTTACTGATCTCTATGTTTCTGGGAAAGCTAATCATTTTTAATGTCATTAATGTGGGATAACTATTCAAGGGATAGAACAAATGCGTATGTTACGTATTGAACTATGTTACACAGAATGAGTGTCATGGAATTATACAGGGACAAATATTAACAGTATACATGTGAATCACTGAACAGCTGGTCTTACAGATCCACAGTGAAAGAGGGTTCTAATGAATTGTTGACGTACTGCATTTTTTCCATTTTTCTGCATGAAAGATGTACAGAAAAGGAGTTCAAACGGTGGTGTAGTCAGAGCTTTCTGACTATTCAGCTATACTGCAAAGGGCTTTGCAGGTTGCTAGAAGCTTCTGGGGGAATCTTTTCTGTAGCCCTCTCTAGAGATCCATTGGTACTCTTGAAGACAGATTAGTCAAGCAGGTTTGCAGAGTCCTATAGTGAAATCTTCCTGCTGTTTGATTGTATCATAAGGCACAACTGCTAGTTTTGGTGGGGTTGGTTTTTTTCTTCTGGTTGTTGAAACTATGATTGCTGATTTCAAAGTTTGCCTCCTTAATTTTGAAAGTCTAAACCAAAAGAAAAATCCAGAAAATCAGAAGTTTGTAGGACCATCTAAAAGTCAGAGTTCTAATAACAAGGGTGTTAAGAATTCTCAAGGCTTAATTTTTAAATTTACATTGGGTTCTATTTTAAGAGGACTTTGCATGCCATGTATTGCTGGAAGAACTGTGATCCTCAGTCTGCAGCATGTACACTGCTTAGGTAGAAGCTCAGTTGTACTGTGCTGTTTCAAGTATGTGAGAAAGGAATCTGTACTTTCTCTCATATAAAATTACAGTGTTTCTTTTTTTGCATTTAACCAATCATCATGACTATACAAACCATGATTGCATGATCTTTCTTTTATTTTTCTTTTTTTGCCTCTATGCATTTAGAATTGCTGATCATAAATCTGTTGCCTTTCCCCCATAAGTGTGCTATCACACATATATTAGACATTCCATACAGTGCCTTTGTAGAATATAAAATCTTCTAGTTTTGGGCTCACCCTCTTTGAATATGACTTTTATTTCATCACATGTCATGAAGAAATACTGTTATCACTTACTTTGCCTCTTGTATGAACTACATTTTTGGGTAGTTCCTGAAACTTACTAATTCTTCATTTTAATTATAACTTGGTAAAAACTAATGTATGCAAAGGAATTGGAAGTGAATTTCCTTTGTTCAAGAACTTACAGTTGTATTTCAAAGATTCATGCTTTATTCTTGAAGATAAATATTTAGTTGTTACATTTCGAGCTTATGAGACACTAGCAGAAGCAGTCTCTTAATATTTTTAGGTATGTTTTCCTGTAATAAGACATTCATCATTCTTGTAAGACTACAGTTTGTTTTTACCTTGTGCTTCAGGATCAAACTGCAGTCAGTTGTAACAGTAAGACCTAAAAAATGGAAAAAAATCTTCCTTTATTTTGTATCAGCTAATGAAAGTAGAATTCTGTTGACTAGCTGTGATCCTAAAAGTGGACCATTAGGGGCTTTGTTAACATAAATGTGTGAAGTTTTGATTATTTATTAATATTGTGCTGCGATATGACTCTATGGGGGAAAAGTATTCTGATGTTGTATAATACCTCTGCTTTTATTATACTATGGGTATATGAAGATGTATGGTTATGTAGTGCTTAGTAAGCCTGAAGGACATGTTTGGCCTAATGTAACTGCTTTGCTTGTATTTCAGGGAAATTATCAACTCACTGCATGTTTAATGGCAATCAGCAGTGGTTGGTAAGCAGTCATTTGATTTTTGTTTTTAATCATAACAGGAATTTCCATTTTTTACCTTGACGACCTTTCCACCAGGCTTTCTCGTCCACGTTGGTGGTGTTGTCAGTGCACGGTCTGTGAAGCTCCTGGATCGCATTCACAATCCTGGTATGTTAACACAAGAACAACTTCCTTGCCCAAGGCCAGTCGTAATGATCATGTACTTTTAAGCTCTATAACTTTATAACATATCAGTATTTGAATAGATACAAATCTCTATTCTAACAATGTATTTTAAAAGCAGTATTCTTCAGGCAGTCATTTAAGCTTGAACAATAATAGTCACCCAGAGAGTATGTTTTTAGTGAGAAACTTATCAGCAAGTTAATGAAATAATAACTTTGCACTAAAAACTGTCAATGAATTATTGAGGGTTTAATTGTTTATTATGTTTTAATATTAAAACTTGATGCAAGTTTTCCATCCAAACAAAAATAAGATAAAATACTTGATCTTAACTATGAATGTTTTCTAATTTTCAGCTCCTTGAAATCCTTAAGGACTAATGACTACAATTTAGCTCAATAAATGGTTTTAACCTCTTTTAATAAACTCTTTACAGCTTTGTTTCTGTTTTTAGAAACATATACTGAACAGTACTTAAAGATCTTTATTTAATATTTACCTGGGAACTCCAGGACTGGAACATGTGTAGTTTGCATGTCCTAGTTCTGACATCAAAATTAAGTGACTTTTGACTCTGAAGACTTATATTCACCCAGACAAACCAAGGAATACTCTCTAAAAACTTGGAGTTGACAGCACAATTGAAAATGCAGACAGAGGAGAGTAAAAAATAGCACCTGTAGTGGTTTTGCATGCACTAGTCAGGAGTAATAAAGTTTGTGCAAATGCATCTTTAAAAGCAATTTAAAAAAAAATACATATTTTTTTCCTTTTCTTTCTTCTTCCTGTGGTCCAAGACAAGTAATTCTGAAAGCAGGTAGATTGTTGCTGATCTAAAGATTCAATAAACTGACAACATGAAATAAAATCCAAGATTTACTTTGGATTAAACCCACCCTACTTTAAGGGATTTCTTAAAGCATATCAGTATACAATATTGTTCTTTTATTCTATTTTAAAGATTCATTTATACACTGGAGAGAAGATTAAGAGAAATGTCAAAGTATAATTTTTATGCAAATCTTTCCTTTCTCTGCCACAAAATTGTCTTAGACTTCTGTATTTTCAACAGATCTCTGATACAGGTCACTTATGTGCAAAATTTACCATGTGATAAATTTATCTAAGATTAAATGTTTTGCTCAGAAGTTTTAAAAACTAATTTCTTGCATGATACAATCCTTTATTTTTACCAACTGAATGAAAGCAGGATAAGAAATAAGAGAAGCTAGAGATGCATATTTGCACAACTAAGTAGCTCTTTGCAGTGTTTTGCTGGAACTTGTAGATTGCTCCTGACAAGTGAATGTAAGATGCATGATATTTTGAACTCAGTATATTGCAAAACAATGAAGATAAATGGGGGAATGAAGTCATATGTCTATGGGAGGGAAGGTGAAGAAGTAGAAAAAAATTTCGGATATAGTGATGGTCATACTAAGCATTTGAGTCAAATATGTCTGTAAAATATTAAAGGAAACAAACTGGCAAATGAATATACAGGAAAATGTAGAAGAGGAAAGAACTTTTGAAGGTGGATTGGGAACTTATCGATAAGACAGTAATTGCTATATACTGTACACTTTGATCACGCCTAGTGCAAGATTGCTATAGCATGCTCCTTTCTTCCCTTTCTATTTCAGCCTCTTATTAACTCTGCTGTCTGTGTCTTTCCAGTTCCTGTGGAGTGGTGTTGTCAATTGTGTTCTTGTTGGTAGTTTTTTTTCACTATTCTGCTCCTATAACTGATCTACTAATTTGCTGTTTTGAACTCAGCCTTTGTCGGAATTATGGGTAACACAAGATCATACAAACTGCTAGACTGGAATAGTTTCAATTCAGGTATTTTACTAGTCATTCAGTACTACATACGCTGACAGAAATTATGGCAGCTCAGTGAAGTTCTTAGAAATGCTGTAGGATATTTAGGTTAATGCTTCAAATTTAAATCTGTTTAATGATCAAATGCCTAAATGTCTCGTTTTAATGTTGTTAAAGGCTTTCTTTAAAATTGCAAAATATTGTTTTAGTATAAAATAGTATTGCTAAGAATAATTTAATATCAATCTGGAAAGCTGAATGTTCAGATGATTATTTTGTAGTAGCTTTCAGCTCAGTGTCCATGAAGCAAGTGATTTAGGGAAAGAGAATGGATTCTTGTTTATACAGTTGGGATCATGTCAGGTGTGAATTCATTTTTATTTTTTTAATAAAGTTTTGGGTTTTTTTTATTTTGGTGGTTGGTTTGATTTGGGGGGGTAATGATTAGTTTTGTTTTGATTTGCATGAGCTTGCACTTTCTTCAACAATGACTGCACTTGTGTTAATTTCAGAAAATTAATGAATGTGCTTGTTCTAAATAATAGATATAAAAATTGTCCAAGAGAAAATAGACAAAGAGGACTATCTGTTTAAAGAGGGAAGTCTGGGATTTGTTGGTTCATAAACTGTGTATTGTAAAATGCAATCAGCTTGCAGGATTTACAGCATAATTATTTAAACTTTTTAATCACTATAACACTTAACTTAGAAAAAGCCTCAGTAATCTATTTTTTTATGTAGTTTTAGGGATCAAAGTGTGTAACTTCTTTATACAGCTGCAGAGAGAATGGATGAATTGATGATACAGTGTACACAAAAGCTACATAGAGTACTGGCCTGTTGCGGGGAGAAAGAAAGACTTCTTTTCCTCCTCTTTTCCTCTGGAAATGCAGTATGCTTTGGAAGAAAGGCAGGCAGAACTTCTCTGCATATAATAACCAAGCCAGCAGACCTTGCCAAACTTTGATGTTTTTAAAGCTGTCACAGTAAAAAGGTATAAAGCTGATGTCTGGGGGTTTGTTTCCTGTGGAAACACACTTTCCTCCTTGATACTTCACTGTTCCAGTGCAGCTCTGTGTCGTGCTCTAAACTTCAGTTTAAATTATTGATGCACATTTTTTATTTTACAAATAGTTCAGTAATAGATGGTGCCTAAAGCTATTGGCTCACTGTTGTATCCTTGTTCCTTACTACAATAGGTGTCCTGTAATACCATAATTAGGAGATGTTGTGGTTTTGTTGGTTTTATTTGCTTGTTCTAAAATGATAATACTTTAAAATTAATTTTACTTTCTGTGTGAAAATAATATTATGAAATTATCAGATCTGATACTGGTATAGCATAGTCTGATCCAAGGTGTTAAAAATGTGTTGAAATTTTTCATCTTGTATGCTACCTTGAGAAGTTTCAATTAATTGTT
This sequence comes from Tyto alba, assembly GCF_018691265.1. Lineage (NCBI taxonomy): Eukaryota > Metazoa > Chordata > Aves > Strigiformes > Tytonidae > Tyto > Tyto alba. The sequence goes on along the minus strand of NW_024881295.1, from coordinate 10,793,816 downwards.
GCTTCTTTGAGATAGTGTTTAGCAGGATGTTGTCACGGAAGAATTTTATTAGAAAAATGGTGTAAATGAGTTATGTACAAACACTAAACATACGTTGAGCCAGGCTAGAAAGTGATCCAGAAATGTAAGCCTAAGAAGCTAAGGAGAACTACAGAGTTCATTTCTTGAACAGAATATTCAAAACACTAACTTGAATTTTTTAGAAATAACAGGAAAATGCATATATATATATATATATATATATATATATATATATATGCATTTTGTAACCAGGGGTGGCTCTTATCCAGAAATTTTGCAGTAGAGAGGTTTAAACCAAACAGTAATTTTAGAGTTAATACCTTGCTGAGAACTGTGTGTATTTATGTTGCCTTGACACATGTGCAACTTGGAAGTATATTTCTTCCTGGAAGTATATTTCTTTTGCAGCTAGATGTGTTGCTAAATGAAGAAGAAAGGAGGAAGAAGGTAGATGAGTTGTTACATGTGGTGTGTGATGGATAGCAGAGTTGCAGGTTACATACAGATTAACTCCATTTTAGACTGGAATAACAAATATGCTGTGCCAGATCTGTTATCATTGAGAAACTGAAAGAGAATATTCCTGTTCATCTCCCCCTTCTAGAGCTTTATTGCCAACTCTGTGATTGTTGGCTAGTACCTGGCCTGAAGGAGAGCAGGGATTTGTACAGCTTAAGGAAAACAATGCTATATCTTTACATGATGTTCATGTTAGCAAGAATGTAATCACAACCAGGCTAAAATTATTTTCCTTTTTGAAAATGTTCAGGTTTCATTTAAGCTTGCTAGTAACCTGTGTAGCATAGAAGGATTGATTGATTTATTTATTTATTTTTTGCCAATGGCAGGGAGGTTTGTTTAATTAAGTGTGTAAGATACAACAGGACCATCTGATCATGGTGAAAAGTCAAAGATTCGAAGATGCTTGAAAATTGAATGTGGAAGTAAAGACTAACTTTATTTGATGAATGGAAAATAAGCTACTTAAACATCTGGAAATTGCATATAATGACAAAATTGTTTAAATGTTTGTAAAATTACAAAAAGGTGATGATAAAGATGAATCTGCAAGACAAAAGTAGAGACACGAGCACAAATTCATAGAAAAGAGGGCACATAATGCAGTGGAAGAAATACTCTGGTGCTGTCTCTGAAAAAGGATGTTAAAGTTGTACTATAAATATAAAAGCATGAAAGGAATCCTGGGTCCCGAAGACTGGATTTTTGTTAAAGTTTCTTCCTGAGGTTAAATACAGAGAAGAAAGGTTCCTTAGGAAGTACAAGGAATTTGTTAACTAGAGACTGCTTTTGCAAACAGCTGTTTCACAGCACTAGCATATACAGTGTTCTTATATAATCACATTTTTAAACTCCTCATTTAGGAAGCTTCTTCATCAATGATTCTTCAGCTCCAGTAGTCAGAAACATAGAAAGAAAAAATTGTTAATAAAATTCCTAAGGGTCTCCTGAGCTCCTTGTGTGATATCCAGACTTGCTGTTGGAGTGTGAAATTCTCCAGAACTCTAGTTTTGTATATGAGGAAATGCAAGAGGAAAGCTTGGGTATGTTTTGGTTCTATAACTGAATGCTTTTCTTTCACAGAAATACAAACATACAGTGAATGTGCAAATTACATTTCATACTGTCTGGAGTGTAAACGTGGCATACTTGTAAGATCACAGTAGAAAGTGTCAAAATGTTTTTGTTAGTGTCTGATGTGGCTATCATTCAGAACTAGTAGAAAACCAACATTTTAAGCTTGACCTTCTTGGAGAATTTCCATGTTGACTTCTTATACATCAGTGTGTGGTGATATGGTAATGGGTGGTAAAGGCAGTTGTCAGAGGCTTTTCTGAACAGTGAGGGGTGGCATGTTTTTCAGTAATATTTTAATGTACTTTTCTGCAACCTTTCCAGAGGATTGAATGAAAACCACCCCTAAATGTTTTTTATGATTAATGTGAATGATGTCTGAATTTTCTTTTCTGAAGCAGATGCACCCTTAAAGTAAGGAAGTCATTTTCTTTGGGACTGTACGTTATTTTTCTTTTGAAGAGTTCTGAGTAGATACTTATGTAACTGAACAAAGGGTGGTCGCTGTCAGTAAGTATAGAGTAGTATTCCTATGTTCTGTTAAGAGATTCATAAATTAATAAACTTGGAATTTAAAATCTTTGTTTTAGAATTGTATAATAGTAAGTAATGTTATTTAATCTGTTCATATTGATTTAAATGTCTCCCTGAAATTTGGCCAATGTTGTGAAAGCCATCTTAGACTTTTCACTGCACAAATGCTCCAATAAAGCTGTTGCTTATTGCACCACTGCAGTTTGGTTTTGAACTGATAGTACCTAAGAGAGGGAACCTCAGTCTTCTGGAAAATTGTTATTCTTGCATGTAACTCTTCCTAATTTCAAAATAAAGGGCTTGACTAAAACTATTATCTTGATACAATTTCCTTCATGGATTGCAGTGAGTTTTTTAGCTTTATGATGTGTCATGCTGTGGTTGCGAAGATATAGTTGTAGAACTTCTTGCCTGGCTCAAAATATGTTATTGTTAGACGAAAACTAGAATGATTCTAGTTGAAAGGACAACTTCCCAACTATGACATAATTACAGGTAAACATGTCCTTGTGAAATGTCTGTGGACAATATTGTAGGACAATGGCATTTAACACAAGTTCTAACTGGCCGCAGCAGGATTATAGAAATAATTCTGATTAAATGTTAATGGATAAGATCATTATCTGAACTGAATCAGGCACAAGAGATTTGCCTTCTGAATGCTAAGACTGAAGTTCCTCAATATGCCATGTTTCTGATAAAGAAATACCATAGTTCTTATGTTTTGTTTTGTTTTTTTTTTTTTTTTCCTTTTTTTTTTTTTTTTAATGGTTTGGTTTGTACTTTGGATTCTGTTAGAGCAATTTGTCTTTGACCTTTTGCACTAATATTTTCAATGGTTTTTGTAAGTTTTGATCTTTTGGTCTCTCTTAATGCAGTCTTACAGAATTCCTGAAGTCTCTTTAAAAGGCACAGTAGGAAAGGTTCTTTGGATCCAGAAATTTAGAAAGGCTTCTCTGACTAGTTTGTCTTAAAACAAAATAAACAGTCATAAGTGTATAGAGTGAATGTAGCGGTTCTAGGAATGTAACAAGTAAAAGCCTGAGGAGTGTAGACAATGAATAGGAAATACAGTGGCAGGTTAATTTCATGCCAAATAATGTCATCCCATTTCTATAGTTGTGCAGTGAGGTAAATGGTGTGTGTGACAGTCAGCCAGAGAGCAGCAGTCTTGTCTGTAAACTTCTGTATTTGTTGAGAGATGAATTTTTTTATGTTTAAAATTCTGTATGTTTCTTTCAAGGACTGCATTAGATACATTAGTAGTATTGTGCTTGTTTTAAGATTCCAGCTAGCATGGCTTGTTTAAATCTTTAAATCATACTTGTAGTTCATTTTGAGATACTAGCTGTAAAATGGATAAAATGTGGTTTAAGATGACCACATGGTGCCTCCAGCTTTGGGTAATATTAGCCCCTTTGTTGCTGTCACTTGAAGATGTCCTTTGCAGATCGCTCATGTTTTAAAATAAGTTGTATTTATTGTACCAAGATGACAAAGCAACAGAGAGATAAAAGAATAAGTAGTTTATTACCTAGCAGCTTTTCAAAGTGGCAGACCTTGCCCTTGTTACTGTAATAGGATCAATTAAAACAGATTCCTAGATCTTCTTTAGTGTCCTGCTCATCTTACGATGAGAGGACCCTTATGCGCAGCTCTGAGGGCTTCACCATTATAGAATGAATGACTGTTTGAAATAATAACTAAAAGCTGGAGTGACAAAATTACATATTTAGGCCTGGCACACTGATTTTCCAGAGACAGTTTCCAATATTTAGCATTTTGTTAGGTCTGGACAGTACTTTGGAACTCTTATAATTCCAAGAAAGTATGGTGAAGGTTAAACCTTTATTTTAAAATATTATCTTAATAGTTTAATTTTAGGTTTAATTATTAATATGTACATATATTAATACTCTCAACATCTTTTTTTGTCTTCAAATGCTATATCTTTTGATTTTTATCTTAGTTTTTTAAAATTTTATTTAAGTTGTATAACAAAATGTTTTCCTTTAGCTATAGATAAAATTGCTGCAGTTTTGGTATTACTGCAGGATTTTATTAATTTTTTTAAAAAAGATGATACTTTTTTTCCATCATGTGCTGTTCCTATGAGATGACCTACATCTACAATTGAAAACAAAAGTTATAGGATGTATTACTGTTACGGCTGTGCAGTTAAAGCTTGGTGGTATGTGCAGCAGATTTTGTTGAAGCAGTGTCTGGAAAACTGTTGCCTCAAAGATTACTTGTAATATTTAGAAAAGGTCACATTATGCTGTAGTCTGTCCAAGTGATTCTTGCATTACACATATATAACTTGCAGTATGTGCCTGATAGACCAGGTGTAGAACAGTGGAGGTTTGCTTTTTTCAGTGTGAAAATCTGAGTAGTTACTCACTTTTAATCTGGGACATTCTGTTTAGATTTACAAAGTTGAATTAGTTTAGGTCACAGATGTTATGTCCCAGTGAACTGTATAAAATACTTGTGTTTAGTGATGTCAGTTATAGGGCTTACAAGGTATTAATCTTTAGGTATCTGAGCATTTAAACTGTTCAGAGGAATATTTACTTGAGATGAGGAACAAATGCAGGGAGACATCTCAATCACTGCTTGCTGTTGGGGATGTTGAGAACATAAAGTTGTTCAGGAACATATGGCTGAGAGAGTTAGCTGATTTGAAGTTAAGGTAGGATTCCAAAATCCAAACTTTGAAGTACAATTTTTATAATTCCCTTTAAAATACCTTAATGGAAGTATAATTTCATGTTTCTGTCTAAATTGCAAATATATTTACCTGTATCGGAGATGCAGAAGCTATGGAGATTCTGTTAATTCTATTTCCTAGTTAAACTTTTTTTTTTTTTTTTTTTTTGTGATAAGAAAAAACAGAGTATTCACTAGCCTTCTAGCTAGTGATACAGGTTTTATTCATGGAATTCAGAGTATAAGAAAAGGAGTTTTGATGGGAATGTTACTAAGAGGAACACTTTGTTATTACTCCAGTTTAGGGTATAAGTTGGTATTAAAGCTAACACTCCTCAGTAATGAGCTGCCACTAAAAGGAATGATGCTGCTTTTCTGTATGATTTCTGTCACATACTCTTGCAGTCTTCTGGTGGTCATGTAGTGATTTGGCCCGACTGACCCAATAGAAAACTAGCCCAGCAAATGAATGATTCTGTGTTCAGTCAGTCAACTGCAATATCTCACCCTGTAAATGCATGAAAGCTGGATGCAGTTTTAATCCTCAGTGTTCTTAAAATTGTTTCTTCAGTAATTGAAGAATTTTGTCAGCATCCAAACTTAAACCTGCTTTTTTTCTCATTCACTAGTTCAGTCTTGAGAAATGAGATAGGTGCTCTGACCTCATCTGGCAGAAAAGCACCAATTCAATATTATTCTCCAGGCTGGATGTTTTTGTCTGTAGGGTAAGCTTTGTAAGAGTAAGTGTACCTGTTCTCTTTGGTGGTGTGATTGCACTGTTTTCTGCTGTTCTAGCGTATCTTAGTTTTCATTTGATAAATCTCAATAATATACTTCCTTTAGTTTCTGTATTATAAGCAAAATTTTCATTTTCACATCTTAGATTTAAAAATTATTATAGGGAGTAATTTTTAAAAAAGGACGGCGTGGCTTTGAAAGTATTTTGAAAGTTTTAGCTAAACCTACAACAGCCTAACCTATTTGTTACCCAAGTTTTGTGCTTAAACTTTACAGACAAGACAATTTAGCTTTTTATATACTTACTTAATTGTTAAATATTTCAGAAAGATGATAGGAAATTTCAGTATTTATGGGATAACCAGAGAGGATTAAATTCAAGGTCAAGGGAAGGCTGCTTGTAATCCTAACAGAGGTGTTAAAAAGAGGCACTTAAAAAAAAAACAACCAACCAACCAACCAAACCTACAAAAAAAATCCCATGTGCTTTTCTGTATAACCTGATTAACGAACAAGAATAAGGGGATAAGGAAGGTGTGGATAATGGTTCTGCCTAGTGGAAGACTCAAAGACTGACTTTGAAAGAATATGTGTGTCTCCATTGCCTCTTTTGAGAGTGAGTCCTTTGTAGATTGTGAAAGCTTTCATAGTATGATTCTCCTCCTCATTTCAGAACTTTACATTATAAATGTAAATATTTACTGAATTATACAATATTAAAATAGGTTGAAATGAATACTACAGTTCTTCAGAGTAATGGTCTCAGGATGTCTAGGTATTCAGCTTTAATACAGTAACTCTTGAGTATGATCTGTGTAATCAAGAGACCATTCTTCATTTTTCTTCAGTTTTCAAAAATCCGTATGGACCTAGCATAATGCAGATTCTGGCTACATCTTGAAAGGCCCTGTACAAGTGAACCTCTAGCAAGTAACTTTGGAAAGGTGTTGCTTCTTACGAATCAGGAAGTATTGATAGTGTCTAGGGTTATCTCCAGGTGAAAGATTTGGATACAGCCTCGTAGAAGTCAGCCTCATATTTTGAAGGAAAGAGATTAGTGAGTTGGTGGTGGATAGAACTGAGTCAAAGAACACTTAGGGTACAAAATAAATGCAGTGCTGTTTGTATCTTTTAAAGCTGTTTAATAAGCTTGGAAAGTTTCAGTTGGAGGAGGTTTGTGTTGGCACAATTTTTATAGAATGCTGTACTGTTGACATTTTTTCTCAAGTCTGCTCTAGAAAGTGTGCTTTGCTTCCACTTTGTTATAAATATGCCAATTTTGAAACATTACTAAAAGTAGGTTTAATATTCAGTCTTTGGTTTCCAATAAAGGGTGCATAATAGCAGTGTAATTTTTGCAAACTTTTTTGCTTAAAGTTATAGATAAACCTTGCCCTTAACTACTCAGTAGATTTGCTAGAAAAGCTTGTGATTGAGTGCTATGTATGCTTGCCTTTTTGCTTCCACCTAGAATCCAGGGCCATTACTTTCTGTAACCATTTCAGTGAGCTGCCATAGTTTTCAGTCTGTACTGTCACCTGATCCAAGCATGCGCCAAAATACCCACCGTTTCTGGCTACTGTCTGCTGAATCTGCTTTGCAAACCCTTAGTTCTTAAGCTTTTGCTGTAGCGAAAAACAACAACAGACACTCTTACGGAGTGTACTGGACACATGCCATCCTGCTTCCCTAACTCCTCTAATTGTTTATGTAAATCCTTAGCTTTACTAAACTTGTAAATGCTACAATGGCATCCCCATGTGAAATTGTGTGGCTCATGTGTCAAAAAAGGCTGCTTGTGAAAATATTTGTCAGAAGAATATGAATGCTACACATTGCACTGCATTCAGTGTTTTGTATCAATATATTACTGCAATGTCATGGTGTTTGATTTTAATTGTAGACAATCATTTTGTGTTTTAATATGCAAAGGTAAGTTCATGTAAACTGTGAATGTACAGTATTTATATATAAACATACTGATTTATATTTTTGGCCTCTTTCTGGAAGAAAAAAGTACTCAATTATATGTCTTAAGCAGAGGACCCAGTCTTTTTTACAAACACTTGTTTATGCATGACTTGTACAGAAATTTTTGAACTTGTGCAGTAAGAATTTGTTGGATTTTTTGAAAGAGATTGGGTCTGATCTTGGTAATACTGAAGACAATGGCTGGAAAATTGTACTTATCTCTGATAAGAATGAAAGTGATCCATTATATTACTGTAAATAATAGCTTTTAAATTCTGATGTTGAACAGATTCTCAGAGGGAAGGGTTAAATGTTGCTTTAGCAAGACGTAGTGTTGAACAACCTCACAAGAAGAAGTGCTTTCCATTATGATAAGGCATTCTTGTAGATGAAATTAGGTGAAAAAATGGTGTTGACTCTCTTAAGAACTTGTTCCTGAACTTTAAATTAAACTTTTAATTTTTGTGGAAGAGTTAAATGTTTGCATAGAGTTTGGGACCCGTCACTATTTCTACCTTTTCTGTTCCCCTTAAGCATATCTGTTCCCTTTCAACATTCCATTCTGTTTCAATTTTTACTGTGGCTACATAACTTTTCAGTGTCATATTCTTGTTTGTAATCTTATTTTTTATTTCACAGCACTTTTCCTGTTCATTCGCAGTCCCTTCACCTGTTGCTCACTTTCAACTCCTTTGTTATGACTTCACATTTTCTTGCACTTTTTGTCATAGAAAGGTCATTGGTGACAAGTAGGAGCAGTTTTTGCCCAATGGTACCTAAAGGTGTGAAGAGAAAAATGATGATTTAGTAAAATTGGCTTTTTAATTTTTGTTTATGTGTAGAAAAAGGTTGCTTCTCCTTTGCAGGTGTTTTTCTGTGAACTATGAAAATTTGTGTGGCTGTTCTGTCAATGTTTATAGGCAGCTGCCTGTGATCAAGTCTGAATGAGCAAGAATTGTCCTGCACAGTCAGTGAACCACTTTTCCTACTTCTTACACTTTTCTGTTCTAGAGAGAAACACACGTTGATAAGCTATCTTCTTGTCTGTGATTGGATGAGGAAGGAGGAATTACTCCCAAGATCCATGTCCATTCCACCATAAAGCGTTAGTGATAACGTTTACAGAAGGTGCTTGTGGTCTCACATCTCTCATAGAGCTCTCCATTTCCTCAGATGTTGTAGCCTTTGCCTAAAAATGTACTTCCAGAGTTGCTCTGTTCACCTACTACTACTGCCATTAGCTGGTGTCAGCAATCACAGCCTCTGTTCAGACAGAGGTGCGCACACAAAAGGGAAGACAGCTCACCTCCCACTTTCCTTTAGGTGTACTGCAAATGGTTCTTATAGCTGAGCTTGGGAACTCCAGCCCTGTGATGTGATGGGTTATTTCTGCACGATTCTCATCTTTTGAGAGCTAGCAGGTACTCCAACCATGAGTCAGGATTACAGTGTATCCTCTCAAGCATTTGATTTTCCCAGTTAGTGAAAGTGTTTAAACAGCATTTTCAGGCTGAGAGACAGCAAAGTGCAGTGCTCCAAGATTCTACTAGTAATGCATTGAAACCTGCTGAGGGTGTGAACTCGTATATAATGGAACACGATTGATACAGTTCATGAAAATCCTGAGTCTGTTTTGTGTCTTAATGTATATATTTTTGTCTTGATTGCGGAGAACTGTCCTAAAAACTACCACTGTAGGTTTTTTTTTTTTCCTGTTCACTGTTCATTTCTTAAAGCAAAGGTTGGATAAACTTCAGTCTGGACACCGAAGGCTGCTGTTAGTCAGTACAATGCTATGAGTTACACAAGCATTAACACAGGTATAGCTGAATATACATACCTCTATACTCTTACACTCTTTTTTTTTTTTTAATTAGAAAATGATGATTAGTTTATTTTAGGAAGGTGAAAGCCTAGTTCTAAATGAAAAGTTGAGGTAAATTCATGAATGAATACATCTTGCTGTACAATATTTTTGTTTCAGTAATTTTCAAAGTAAGTGTATATCTACATCTTTCATTTTTGTTTGTCATGTTGTCAGAGAATTAGTGTATGATACAGGGTTATCATACATTATATTTATAAATATTCTTGATAGTACAAAATTGGTTCCCAATGAATCTCAAGTTTTGACATTGATATTTTAAATTATGATACACCAAGGAGGTCTCAATGGCTAGATGATTGTATCTCTGCAAAGTTAGTTGATTTCAGGGAAATTGTCTAAGAACCTTATCTACTCAGAACCCTTTGCAGCATCTGAGTGCCTATTGTTTGGTATTGTTTTCCCCCTTATTTTATGTATCAACAATTAACATAGTTTTCAACTAAGTTCACTGGTACAGGTAAGCCATTATGAAAAAAGAAATAGTTGACAAACTCTAATTGTAAATGACTACTCACTGACTTCATATGTAAAAAGCTTGTGAGATGAGCTTTAGTTCTGACAAACTAGTTGCTAAACAGTTAGAATAAATGGATCGCATAAACTTACTGTAGTAGCACTCTTTTTGTATTTTCAGTGTAGTAATCAAGAGAAGCAGGTAGGATACATTTTAACATATAACCTCAAAGACAATAAAGGTAAAGAGCATCCACTTGGAGATGAGGGGGGAAAGGAGTGGTTGCCAGGATGCTGAAGCAAAAAAGCATTGACAAATACATAGTCAACATACATTTTGTACTTATTAATGTTATTAATGTAGAAGTAGTTTCAAATACCTATGGCTTCTCAAGGTTAGAAGTGCTGAAATTAGGACCATAGAGCAGTGTGTTTGATCAGTGATACAGCCTTGAACTAATATTTTTTTAAATCTGGTAAATGGAGAGAACTGCTTGCAGTAGGAAAAACTACTGAGGTTATTTCAAAGATGTCAAATGTATACCAAAGTAAATATTTTACTTTATTACTACAAGTACAGTTTCATTACTACTACTAGTTTTTCAATATTATAGAGTATCTGTGATGCTTTGCTGCAAGTTATGTGCTGCTCTCATGTTGTTGGAAACTGACAGTATGGTCTTCAAGTGGATAGAGATTGGAAGAGTATCTACAGTATTCTGGTGTTATCTGTCATGGACAACAACAGGAATGCAGTAATTTGTCAGAACCTGTTCACATGGGTGATAAACAAGAAAATCGGTGAAAAAGCCCCGTTAGTGTTTGCTTGAACTGCAATAGTTAGGAAATAAAAAGTGTCCAGATACAACAAAACACTTGAATATGAAAAATTCAACTTTTCATATTAATTGCATGTAGCTTTATGTTGACATAGTGCAGAATAGTGAACTGATTTATACTTTGTCTTTCAGATGAACCAGAGACACGAGATGCATGGTGGGCAGAAATCAGACAAGAAATAAAATCCCATGCCAAGGCATTGGGTTGTCATGCTGTAGTGGGCTACAGTGAATCAACTAGCATTTGGTAAATCATGATGATGATTTGATTTTCAAAATGCCACAGAAAATTTATTTCATCTTCAGTGGATTAAAAATGATGAAGTATTTCAACACAGTTGTTGGTACTAGGTCTAGTATACCTACTTCAGAGAGTGTGTTAAAGTAACTTTCTGGGATTTTTTTTTTATATATATGTTTTGATTTGGGTTTTTATTGGGTTTTCATTTTTTTTCTAATGAACGGTACAATTTTATTTTTTAAAAAAATTTCACACCTACAGATCTGCTTTTGTAGTTTCTAAACCTAATCTACCTAAATAGTTAAGACTGTTCCTAAAAGTATATGTATTGCAGTTTCATTACTGGGTAACAACTGGCAGACCAGTACTTAAATGGTAAACTTCAAATTTAAGGCACAAGTACTCTACCAGGAGAGTATTGATTGTAAATTAAAGGAGAAGGTGTTCTACTACGAGTGTATTGATTGTAAATTAAAGGACAATATGCTGCCTGATACATCTAGAATACTTTAATTGTAAACATTCTGTATTTCTTTCTGGAAAATGCATGTTGCCACTTTTATCTTTCAGTACTGCAGTAGTGTTTAACATATTAAACTGCAGCTCTGCAGTAGTCTTTCTGAGTTTGAATTCGCCAGCCCTGCATCCTATTCAGGCTAAAACTCACGTTATTCCCTTTGGCTAAGAAAATTCCAATCTTGTGTATTTTGGATACTGATTATTATAATATAATATAAATATAATATAATATAAATACCAATTGTGTATTTGTAAAACAAACTTGGTGAAAGTCTTGGAGATTAGGAGAAACAATTTGGGATTCATCTAATTACTCATCCTTCTCTCTGGCCCAGGAAAGGTTGTATCTCTTTCTAGCTCTGGAAAGTGTATTTATGAAGAGCTCTTTCTGGGGCCAACTGTGTCTGACCGGAATCAAACAGAAAAGTACTCTGGCTCACTAGTTGTTTTGAATTGCTTTAGGAAAGTAACTGAAACAAACTTACTTCTGAACTTACTTTACGTCAAGTTGATTTTGCCTAACTACTTTAAAGAAAAAGCACTAAAGATTTGATTATTTAAAGAGAGAAGTTGGAAAAAGAAGTTAGTTTTACTTTGCAATTGTTAAGTTGAAGAAAGAAATACAGAGTTACACAGTGCTTTCATGAGTGCACACCATCTGTTGGTAAAGTAGTAAGATAACCAAAAATGATCAGTCTGAAAGCCGCAGCATTGATTGCTTTGTATCTGTTGATCCTTCACATTTATTTCTTCACTGCAGGAAAAAAAAAAAAAAAGAAAGAAAAAGAAAAAAAAAACACCAAAACCCCAACATGAAATATTCTATTGTAAAATTATTTAAAAATAAATAAGAAAAATTATATTGATCTTTCACAAAACTTTAAAACAATTTTTGGAAGTCAAATACTTGTGCTAGTAGAGTAGGAAAACAGAACTCACTTTACAGACAAGGCATGGTTTGTATCCCTTATGCTGTCTTGCCTGGTCATGTCCTTCTTGCTTGGTGTATTAAAGACCATATTTACCTCAGACTTGCAACGTGCAAGTTTCCATTGCTGAAGGGTGAACTTGCACTAAAAATGGAAGATGTATTCCTTTGGCTGTCAATCTCCTTGTAAAAAGCATTAATATTTTGTATTTTTCTTCCTACCTTAATTATGGGGAAAGAATGTACAGAGTGTAGTCGGTTATTGGGTTATTTCATACTTTCATTTTTCTTAAGGAATTTAATGTGGTAGTATTTAATCGTTGATATATTAGAGTTCCCATGCTTACTTGCCAGTTCAGCCTGTTTAAAGAGCAAGGCTCTGTCTGTAAGTGCTGGTCTGCCAGACATGTTATATATGAAAAATTATTCTGAAAAGAGAAACAACAAACAAATCCCTGTGTATCATGCTAGATGATGTAGGAAAGTTTTTGTCTGTATTGTTTCCAGTATAGTATTTTAAGTACTGAATGTTAGAGATTTGGTTTTTATTTAACAATTTCAGAAATACTAAAAGCTCTGTGATCATAGTTTGTATTTCTGAGAGCTTTAACTCTGCTAAATCATTAATATGGTCAGCTACTTTACCTGCTAGTTATACAATTACGGTAGTTGTTCATAGTCAAATTTTACTGTTTTGCTACTTTTTATCCTCCAAGAAGCACCCTTGTCAGTGTTGTGTTGTAACTTCATTTTGAGAGTGAATGTTTATAAGGTGGTGAGGCTTTCAACTTCCATTTTACTTTGGTAAAAATTGCACCTTATTTTTTGAAAATGTTTATTTGCTTTTGTTAGTTGGCTGGATTTCTTTGCATTATTGACCGTAGTATTGAAAACCATACTTAACGCTGGTTAGTCTTTGTGATCTTATAGCATATTATTTATAATATAGAGCAAAGCTCTTCAGTCTTTCTGTTCAATCCTTCTGCATCTCTCACTTATACAGTGATTTAAATACCAGAAGAGGATTTTTTGTGAGATTTAATGGATAAAATTGCACAAAAGCAGCAAATTAGTAATTACATTTAATTCACTGAGACTTCTGTACCAGCCTTCTAATCTAATAGTTTTAAATAAAAGTAGCACTAAGTAGTAGGAATTCACTTTGTTGTAATTCTTTTCTCTTATAGTGAAGAGGTCTGTATTTTGTCCGCGTCTGGCACAGCAGCTGTACTGAACCCTAGGTTTCTTCAGGATGGCACCATGGAAGGCTGTTTGGAACAAAGGTTGTCATGGCAGCCTGGCTTCTTTTCCATAGGGTCAGAGAAGGGAGAGGTTGATTTTTTTCCTCAGAGCCAAGATAGTTCTTCTCTATTAGGGTAGGTTACAGTGTTACAGTGCAGGATGCGGGACCAACCACTTTACTGCTTTTCACTAACATCAACAACAACAGAAGTAATGGAACTCTGCACCAAATTAGATATTCTGTTTTTATTTCTAACAGTCTGAATAAGGTAACACATTTGACTACTAACCACAGATCATAACTCAGTTTTTTTCTTTGCTGCTCTTCAGGTATCTTTCCTCAACTTTATATCATGCTATAAAAAATGGCAGATGTATGATAAATTAAGTAAGCCAAAAACTACTGTGGCTGTAATATGTGTATATATGCTCTATATATACTATTTAAGGGCTGTATGGCAGATAAAATAGCTTGGCTATAAAACAAAGATGGTGCCATATTTTTACAAAAAATGTATGTTTTATTTCAAGTTTATGAACGAAATCATGAAACTGAAGGAAAAACATGAAGTTTCCTTTTGTTTCTCCTCTTGCAAATAAAATTTGAAGAATTAATATTGACAAACAGTTATTTTGGGGAAAAAAAGATTAAGTAATGCATACTGGTAATTTATTATGTGTTTGTCAGATTAGTAATCACATATTTCAAGGGATTATTGTAGTTGTAAGTGTATTTATTACACTTTAGCACGTGCATTACTTTTTCCATAACAACACTGTCAATGTAGTATTATTTACTAGTCTTTTACTTCGTCAACAAGAGGCCATTGTCCTCTTGTGTAGACAGACTTTTGAAAACCGTAGCCAGAACAAAAAGTGCTTGTTTCCATATTCTCTGTATGATGGTTCATAATAAGAAGAAACTTGCACTTTTATCAAAGTATATATTTCGCTGCTAATAAGAGTTTTGGCATAGATTAGAAATGCCAGAGGAAGATAAAACAGCTAAATGGACAATGCCCACATTTGAGACAAAATATATTTGCTTAAGTCTATGATAAGTAATGTTCCAGATCTGTCTGATTTACTTAAGCATCTCTTCAAAATTCACTGAGAAAAATTGTTTATGTGAAACAGAATAAATTTGCAGTGGTGCAGTTAACCTGTGCTTTCCTTGTTCGTATTTTTATAGTGGTCATTCCTGGGTATTTCATATGGGGGAATGGGACTAAGTATTCTAAGTGAATACCAAGTTTTACCTCATATCTTATTTTAGGAAATAATCTTGCAATTCTTCTTAAAATGTTCATATATATATATTGTGCTGCTGATCAATAGAATGGTTGGTTTGTTGTTTATGTTTTGCTCATTAGTTTTGTGTAGGTTTTTAAACACATTGTAAAAGAGACTTTTAATTGGGTTTGGTACAGCAAATTCTCTGTACAACTGTTGTACCACGTACTATGTTTAGAATTCCCAGTGCCTAAAGCCGGCTCAGTAATGTTTTAGGCTTATATAAATTGTTGGTCATTGTATGTACTTTGTCTTGATCCCTGCGTAACAAGTTTCAATGTGAGTTTTATTTATAGCATTGTAATTAGTAGTCTGCAGCTGAATTTTATTTTAATTCCTAAAATGCAGTACTTGTCACATCAGTATAATGGAGCAGAGTGTAGCTGCAGTGTATGATTTAAGTAGGTATCTTTAGGTGTTTATACACATGTGCATGTATTAATCATTGTTAATAAGAAGCAGATGTTTTAAGTATGTTCTCCATAATGTATTTTTAGGATTGAAGAAACTTCACCACCAGGTTGTGGATTTTGCCATATACCATATGATGAATTGAACATGCCGTTCCCTGCTCACCTCACTTATTGTTACAACTGCAGGAAGCAAAAAGTTCCTGATGTTCTTTTCACCACAATTGATCTTCCTGTAGAGGCAATAGTTATTGGGAAGGGATGTCTTATTCAAGCCAGGTATCTATCAAAATATTTTCCTAGTAAAGTTTTGGAGATCTTTGAAAGAATTTCTGTTGCTAAAATCCAGTATCTCATCAAACCTTAAATTTTTTTTGAATTGTTAGGAGTTAATGACAATGTATTAGGATACAGGAGAAGGACAGCCTTCACCTCCCCCTGTGTTATGTGTCATGTCTGTTGATGGACATCTGGTGACTTACCCATGTTGATTTAGTAAATGTTCTGAGCTTTTTTTTTAATGCCTGTGGGAATTGCTGAATTTTGTCTGCCTGGATGTAAGCGTTTTCATGCTTTAACTTGCTGTTTGGGACTGCTTATGTGGTCAGATACAGCTATTACATTGGAAGCTCAATGAACTGTTTAAGTCAGTTGTGTTAATTCTGTGCTGATGTCCATAACTGAACATCATCTCTGTAGGATTGTTGGCTATGTCCAGTTTATGCTGTGGTCTTTGAATCTGGGAAAGAGAATAAGGTAGTTTACAGTGGGAAAGAGGGAAGGGTTAGCTATGTACAGTATGTATTGGTGGCCAACTACATGGGTAAATAACTGGTTGGATGATTGGACTGAGAGGGTAGTCATCTGTGGTTTGTAACCTACTTGGATGGCCATGACAAGAGTCTGCAGTGGGACGTGTCTTTTGAACATCTGAATGATGTGGAGGGGATGATGGAATGCATTGTCTTCAAGTTTGCCAGTTATACCACAATGAGTGGGACCAGACAATACAATACCTGTCCAGTTTTGTCCTCATCTGAGAGTAAGAGACAGCAGAAAACTAGGGCGAGTTCAGTGGAGGGACACCAAAGGAGTAAGGAGCACCTGCCATACAAAGTGAAGCTGTGGGTGCTGGACTTGTTCAGTCTGAAGACAGGGAGGATTCAGGGGGACCTAATAGCATCCTGCCAGTACCTGTAAGGAGGTTATGGAGCATATGTAGCCAGGGTCTGCACAGTGGGAGAGTGAGAGACAGTGGGCCTAAGTTGAGCAAGACAGATTCAGAGTGGATATAGGGAAAACCTTCTTACCCATGAGAGCATTCAGGCAGTGGAGAGGATTGCCTAGGAGGTTGTGCAGTCTCCGTCTTTGGGGAGTTTTCAGGACGTGACTGGATAAAGCTGAGCATCCTCTGCTTTGTCTGTAAAGGAGGTTGGACTGGAGACTCCTGAAGTCCCTTCTCTCTGAGTTTTTTTTAATGATCCTGTGATTATCATTCTCTGCCTTCTGCTAGAGCAGAATTACTGTAGCTACTGCAGAGATGTGTTCTATGCTCCTCCATTGGCATTGTCCATATTATTAAACTGTGTGTTCAGCATGATTGTAAAAATTGACTGTGTCATGTGGTGGCCCCCGATCTGGCTCTGAGCACTTGCAGATGTCCCATTTCCTCTAGAATGATTCCTCAAGCATTCACATACCGCCCCCAAAATCAAGAAAGACCTGAAACAATAGTTAGAAAGATTTTGAGGTGAATTTATTACAACTGGGTGAGTTACTATGTTTTCCTGATCATATAATAAATGTAGACCTTAGAAGAAGATGTTGTCTGTTCATATCACTAAAATGTACAGTTGTCATGTGCTCTTCTTGAACGAAAATTTTTCACTGAAAGTAGACAGTCATTACAATGGTGTGGGATTTGAATTTCAGTTTATGAGACTAAACCCGAAGAGTGGAATATGAGTAACATAATGTAGTCAGAGATGGCGTTTCTATGCTCTTTTATTCTTTTAAGATAAGTATTTTTAGCCTGGTTAATGCTTGAGCTGAGGACAGTCATTTTGTTCTGAAGTGTGCCTTGAATAACTGTGTTAATAGGGATTTTAAAAGTTCTGCCTGTAGATGTCATTTCCTGTGCTTGTATTTCAAGTGTTTAAGAGGTTTGCGGCAACAGAAATAGATGTTTGCATTTAGGGTCTTACTAAGAAAAAAATCTGAAGATACGAGTTTTCAGATAAGACAACCTCAAGGAGATCTTGTAAAGAACTGACATTTTGTTATACAGTTGCAGCAACTTAGAAGAATACAACTCATCAGTTCTGAGGCTCAATTGAAAAGGGCTGCAGTAATTGTCCCTTGAAATAATCGATTTTTGTGGAGGGATGTTTAACAAATACCAGACAACTTGCAAAAAAGTTGTGTTTATCTTCAGTATTTGCTTTGACAAAAGTGTGCAGGGCAAATTTTTAACAGTTGCTGCTATATGATAGGAATGTTAGTATATTTAGGCATATATTGAGTAGATGGTTATCTGGAATCAGTAGAAAACTTATTTACATTGCATACTTATTTGGTGCTGATTACAACAGTAACCCTGTGTGATGCATGTTGTTTCTGTCTGATAACAGTCCTTAAGCATGTGTTAAGAAAGGAGATGTGACTTCATCTAGTGATTTACAAAAGCACAGTATTGGTAATTTTTGTATTGTGCTTTGATAGGGAATAGTTTTGAATGTTGCTGAAGGTTATGTATTGTTCTGTTTCATAAGTTTACTTTTTATGTTGCCCAATTTTATTACTAATATAAATATACAGTTTCCTATTAAAAATGAAATCTTACTGAGACTCAGTGCCTCAGTCTGCCTTGATCTTGCTGACTAGAATTTAATATTTTACAGGATTTTAAAATATATTAAAAAGAAACTGATTGTATTAGGCTGTACAATCAGGGAAAAAAATCAAAATACCATGTGATCACTTTCAGTCTTTAGCAGTCCATTAAAACTGTTTATCTGATGCTGATGTCATGTTTGTTTCGTATCGTTAGGTTATGCCGTCTGAAGAAGAAAGCTCAAGCTGAAGCAAATGCGACATCTATTAGTAATCTCTTGCCATTTATGGAATATGAAGTGCACACTCAGCTGATGAATAAACTTAAGCTGAGAGGAATGAATGCTCTGTTTGGGCTGAGAATTCAGATCACTGTGGGTGAAAATATGCTAATGGGGTTGGCAGTAAGTACAGCTTTAATCCGGAGATTCTTTTGCTTTCTTACAGTATTTCTTCAGGACACAAAGACCTACAAATGTTGTGAAATTCAGATTAACTAGAGATATTAAAATGTCATTTTAAGAATAAATGAAGTGTTGGAAAAGAATGCAGCGTTTAATTGTTGACAAATCAGAACAGACTGTCAGCACCAGAAAAAGAAGATTCAAATCTCTTAAGAACTCTCTTACAGGACAAGATTATTATGAAGGTGATGAGAGGAAAAGAAACTTAAAATGGTTTAGTGGCATAAATTATATAAAAATTACTGTGTTCTTTAAAGGTCCTGTCAGAGATCCCTGTTCCTCAAGTTGTCTTACAATTCCATGACAAATAAGGTCAATTAAGCCTCAATAAATCTTTTGGTTAGTTGCCAACACGAGAAAGGTCTTTCACCTCTGGCGCTGAAGAAATTAATGATAGATTGAAGTGTCTTAGAGATAGTCAAGAAATGTTCATTAACAGTGTTATCTAACCTCAGTTTGTCATGTGCAGTTAGAATAGAGAAATATGCTGCTGCTTCCTCATCAGTGTAAGAGTATGCTTGGGTAATACTGACTGCCTTGCATGTTCTTTTGTCTGAACTGATGATCTGTTTTCTGTAAATTGAAATGGGATTGTTGCGACTTTGGTGATGCTGTAAATGGCTTGGCCAAGTTTTAAATCCTTGAAACCATTACTTGCCTTTGCAAAATATACCAAGGCAGATGTTTGAATTCATACTTTGTTTGGAACTTTTGGATAAGTTAAGGGCTCCACCATGGAAAAGACCCACGAGAAGGGAGGAGTTTGTTAAAAGAATAGTGGGGGGTTTTCATAAGGAAACAGGAGAGAGAGATCCATTTATTAGGGGAAGAGATCATGCTGTAATGTGCATGTCACGTGCTGTCTGTTATAGCATAAGCATTATGGAAAACGTTATATGAAAATATTAGAAGTACATGCTTACATAATTGTAATTTTTCTTAATGACTTATTTTAAAAGTCTGCAACAGGTGTGTATCTAGCAGCTTTGCCAACACCTGGTGGTATTCAGATTGCCGGGAAGACTCCAAATGATGGCACCTATGAGCAGCATATATCTCACATGCAGAAGAAAATAAATGATACGATAGCAAAAAACAAGGAACTTTATGAGATTAATCCTCCAGTAAGTAAAGCTTTTATATTCTTAAAGCATTCTGAGTCAAACATACATACACCGTGTATATCCATGAATTCATGCTGACTGAATCATTCAGAACATAAGTTGGTTTTAAGTAGAGATACAGGTTCTTTTCACTATATTTCGGGAACCTGCTGGAATTTTCAGATCTCTTAAACCACATATCCAAATCAGTTTGTATTTATTTAGATTTATTTCTCAATAATTTTTTTTCAAAATGTTATGATTCTTAGAACTGTTAACAAATTGCTTATAACTGAAATTATTTCTAAGCTACATAGAACTGACAATTTTTTATATCCTTATTAGGAGCTACCTGAAGAAATCATCGGGTCTCCCATTCCAGAGCCAAGACAACGTTCCAGGTTATTAAGATCTCAATCAGAAAGCTCTGATGAAGTTACAGAGCTAGACCTTTCACATGGGAAAAAGGATGCTTTTGTCTTGGAGGTGATAAATGTTTTCAATATTCATTTTCATACTTCTCTTAAAATTCTTAAAAAGGGAGAAGTGTTTTCTTACTCATCTCCAAAGACACTTTTTAAATTGTATATAAAATTTTCTATTTTGTATCAGTAGAAAATGTTTTAAGTATTGGATTTTGCATTGGCTGTCTCTTTCTTACTCTGTTTGCTTAAAGCATAGCTATATTATGCCTAGGGACAATATTTGTAAGAAGATTGCCCTGCTATACATGAGCATGTAGCAATATCTAGAATAATAACTAAGAGTTGTTAAGGAATGCTCTTCTGCCTACTTCAAGCATCAGTCATGACTGATCCAATACTTAGATATATTTTTAGAAACATCGAGGTTCAGTGTTGTTACGCTTTGTTTAGGAAAGAGAAAACTTGTTTATTTTTTCTGTTTGAAAGCTCTTATTTTTATAGTTAGATATTCAGAATTACTAGTTTCCAGAACTGGTAGTATTCAAAGCATTCAAAAAAATGAATGTGTCACGAGAGCACATGAAATAAGAATTGCTTTTCTGAATTTCAGCTGATGCTTTTCAGAGTTTAAGAATTTACACATTCAGAGAATGGCTTCCAATTCTTTCTACAGCTACAACTAGAAACAGGAACACTTACAGATAAAGAACATAGATTTCTTTTACCTCTTTATTCACTAAAATCCGAAGATGTAAGTTTAACATTGTACAATTTTGAAGAAAAGAAGCCAAGTACTGAAGAAGGCTATAGTTTTGATCATCTTCTTGTAGATACAGGCATTACAAATACATGTCCTAGGCTAAGAAAAACAAAACAATTTAATTAAATTACAGCCTGTAATTGCAACCCTAAGGTATTTTCAAGGCTTTCCTTTATGTTTATCTTCACAAATCACTATCTTCATAGAAAATAATCTGTGAGAAAGGTTATAGATAGGCAGAATGAGAGAGCGCTGTAACAGCAGTTCATTCAAAAACAGAGGTAAGAAAGGAGAGTGAAAAAATAACGTGCTGGGAGAGGTTGGTATAATAAATTGAGATTGGTTGGTGCTTCTGTTCTCTGAGTAAATTTTTGTTCTCCAGTCCATTACAGGTATGCAAGAATTAAAGTAAATTGGGAAGTCCCTAAATTTAACTTGGATAATTAACTCTCACATTAAAAAGAAATTAGGACAGTTTTCATCAAGTATTTTTTGCAGCTGGTCTTAAGAGGTTTTTTTTTTAAATATCATCATCTGTGTAGACTGACAGGAGTGGAATTGTATCCTCCAAAGTTATGATAGATGCTCTCTGAGGTACTGTATTGAAATGGATGAGGCAATCAGAAAATACTTTGATAAATGCAAGAAGGGTCAAATGGATTTGTTTAAAAATAGAGGATTGTGTAAGGCATTAAAAGAAACCACAGCCCAATGACTGTTATACTGCAAGAGACCTTTTGGACAAGTTATGAAAAATACCCAAAAAATCATAAGCCCAGTCTCCATTTCACTTTTTATTAACAGTAGTATAGGCACTTGGGATAGGAGGAGATCTCCATGTGGAAGGGAAGAATGTAAGTACACTGTAGTGTACTATAGAGTACATTATACATGTTGCTAAAGTTAGCAAGAAAAATAAGATCTGATGTTTAAGGATCATCATTTACTGGTTTACATTATGTGAATGTGTTGGTCCTAGAATATGTGTCCGTGTGTTTTGGTAGCTCAGTCTTTATTTATAGAAAATAAATATATCTGTGGAACCACTTACTGAAGTCTTTGTTAAGAAATTGGATATTAGAAATAATATTCCAGGAGCTTTAGTGAAGCTCCTGAATCTGACCTTTCAAGAGTAAAATCATTGTTCACTGGAAATACATAAGAAAAAGTGGTAAAAAAATTCACTGTCAGGAGGAAATGCTAGGAGATGCAAGGAAGGCAATTATGGGAGATAAGGCTCTCTACATTTATTTTTGTTTTGAAGGGAAAAGAAAAAAAGAATACTTCTCTTAATTTAAATCGAGAGAGAAGGAGAAGGAGAAACAATACCTGTCAGAGAACCCTTTAATACTGGAGTTAACATATAAACAATTTCCAAAATACTTGGTAAGAAAATGTTGGAAGTTAGAGGTAAACTTGGAGCTCTTGCAAATCAATAAGGCAGAAAGAATGTAAAGACACATGACAGAAGTATTTACAGGAGGTATCAAAGCAGGTACACACTCCGTCTGATCTAAAATAAGTCTTTAAAGATTCAGTGGAGCAGAGGTTATTTGGATAGGAAAAACTAATAATCCCCAAATTTACCTTTCCAAAAATTTGATTTTCTACTGTTCATACTAAACAAGGTTTTTAAAGTCCTGGAAAGATTTTTGTGTCATTGGAATAGTCAGAGAATGATCACATAACTATAATACAGACCTTATGAGAGCGCTCGTAGCCAAAGATCCTTAGCTAGAAAAAAATCCAATGTTGTTGTGTGGAACTTTGTTCAGCATTTTAAACTGTTTTAAAAATTAACATTCTTATCTGCTGCAGTTTCTCTTTGTTCTGTGAACATTGCTTTATTTTTAATACAATTTAATTAAGGAAACTATTTTTCAAGTGTTAAGCATATCATTGGCTGCTAGTTAAGATTCAGAGTTCTGTTTGGTGGAATAATTTTTTAAAATCTTAGTTTAGCTGCCAAATGTAGATCTCTGACAGTTTTTACATCTTTCTGAGACTTCTGACTGGAACAGCAACATGATTTTTATCAATTACTCCTTTTTCCAGATTGATGATACAGATGCAATGGAAGATGTACATTCTTTACTGACAGATGTTCCACCACCTTCTGGTATAGTTAAAAATATCTTTTCCTAATTTATACTGTAGGCTGCAACATGACAAAACAGAACTGGTTTTACATAAAAAAGTTCAAGAGTAATAGTGAAAGTATTCTTGAAGTGTGTAGCTTGTCAGGTACACCTGTGAAAAACAAGTCACTAAGCCTTTTATGCTGATTGTTACTTATTGAAAGCTGAAGTGAACACAGTATTTGTGTGGCATTGTGTAGTTCACTGATTTGTACTGTTGCAAATTTGTTGTTACTTCATATGGGTATAACAATTGGATCTTTTCTACTAGTATACCAATTGCTGAAGATTTTTAGACATACTTGTAGGTTGCAGGGTCAATGACAAGGTAAGTACAGGGAACAGAATGGTCTTTAAGTATTTGTAGCCATATATTGTGACACATTGGTGTCGTATTCCAAGAATGTTATTTAAAGTGAGCAATTTGTCCCTCTAGCACTTTTGTTCAACAAATGCATTTGTATTTTCCTTGCTTTGTGATTGTGACATACTGTCAATTTAATTCTTTGTGTTCACTGTGCTTGTAGTCCTTACTGTTAAGAAAAGCAAAGTCCAAAATGATTTGGAAATCTTAAATCACCCATGACATTTTCATCCGAGTCAGTATTGGTGATTTTTTGTAGAAGGCAGTAAAGTCAAATAATAAAAATAGAGTAGTTTCTAATTTCTTAAGCTTTTTTTAAATAGATGTATTTTTATAAAGTGTTGCAACTGTAGAACATAGAACTCCTTAAAGTGAGTGATTTTCAAAATTCAGTCATGAGACTTGAAATCAATGTCTTTTGTATTCGTACTGTGAAGTAAAATGTTTGGTTTGCATTGCTGTCAATAGAACTTTGTGAGGTGTCCATTTAGTTGTCTGCATTTAAAAACTATTTAAGGGAGGAGGTGTAATGAGTCACTGGATGTCTCCTTGCTGATAGGGATCAGGTGAGAATGCATATTGCATTAATGTAAGACTGAGGGGGGAAAAAAAACCCCACAGACCAGAATACTAACAGTTCATAGTTCAACAGCGTCCTGAAAGAAAGTCACTGTCTTTGTAAACAATAGCCTGACAAACTTTTCTGTGAATTTGGCTATTTGCATTTTGAGCCCATGTGTGCTTCCAGTGTTTGTAGAATTTTGCATCAGGATCTGTACCCATAATAAGAGCCAGATTCTTATGCTTGGTTTCTATCAGCCACATTTTCCATTTTGTTATGTTGGTAAGAGCAGTGAATCATTGCTTTGTATCAGTCTTTTATGCTACTTGCGGCTGTATAGATATCCTCCTCAGTGGAATTCCTGGATCTGGATAAGAGGCTAATGTAGTTGCCTATTACATGGAAGTTGCTTTGTACATTTGGTTGTCCTTGTCCTCCCTCTTTTATCTTTGTGAGTTTCCCCATATTTCTTATGAGCATGTATCTGTTCCCTTCCTAATAATTGGTATCGGTGTTTATCATTTTGAGTACTGTTCAGAACTACCCTTGTCATTGTTATCTATTATTACCACCAAATCTTTTATTCCTCGTTGATTATCCATTGTTAGGTCCTGCTGCAGTTGATTTTACTACCCTAAAATAAGGTCATCAGCAGTGATCTCATTTTATCCTCTTTTGCAGATAAGTTATGAATATGTTTGAAGCATACAATCCTGAGTTACAGATGTCTCCACTGTGAAAACTGAGCATTTACTTTGTCCCTCTCTTTCCAGTCTTACAATAATTGCATTTCCTTCAATGGTACTTTGTTCTACCCTCCAGAGTATTAGTTTCTTAACGAGCCCTTGGTGAAGGATCTTATCAAATGCTTTTTGATGTCCAAAGTAAACTGTATCAGTCAGATGCCTTTTGTCTACATGCTTGTTGACCGCTTGCAGGCCATTACTGTTACTTAGAGAAGTAGTATCTGCTTCTCTACAGTGTCTTGTTTCTCCATCTGCCCATGATTTCCACTTTCTGAAATAGCTTCTGTGGGCCAGTAATACAGATAACTCTACTAGGCAAATTAGTAGGTCCCAGTCACTAAAAGCACCTCACTACCTGAAGATTAAAAAAGCCTCTCCTCTTATAATGGGGTAATTCTAAGTTAAGAGTTCAGTGCAGATTAGTCATCTATTTCATCTTTTGCCTTTCCTGTTGTTTATGAGATTCCGTACTTTTAATTTGCCTATTTGTTCAATATCTCCTTCAGACACTTGTTTAAGACAGGCGCTCTGATGGAAAATAAACAAAGGACTGGTTTTCACTACTGTGGAAAGCTCCACTACCCTGATGAACACTGATGTAAAAAAAACCTGCATGCTTTTTGCTATCATGTTGTTACCGCTGCATATTCTTTCTATATCTTGCTGGACTCTTTAACCAGATTTCTGCCTTTGATGTTCTGAAAGAAAATCTATTAATATGTATACCTGTATACCTTTTGCAAGCTGCTAAACACTTTGTTTCGTAGTTTATTGTGTGCATTTACATAGGCCCTACCAGATTTTTCTTTTGTGCTCACTTAGCTATATCTTTGGATTTTCAACATTGCGTATTTGCTGTTTATAACTTTTTTTAGCCTGCTGTTTAGTCATTATACTTTTTTCTTTTTTTCTTTTTTTTTTTTTTAAGTCTCTGTTAGTAAGTGCTAACATATTTGTGCTCAGTCTCTAGGTAGTATCTTTAAAGCATCTCTCTGCTGTCTGTCAAAGGTTAGCTTTTTAGCTTTTCCTGTCACGCCTTTTTAATAAGTATCCTCATTTGTATGCAATTTGTCTATTAGAAACTAGGCAGAGCAGTAGTGGATTTTGGGTGTTTGCCCTTTCTGCAAGATTGCTTAAGTATACAGTGATCAGAGCTAAAAAACTTCTTTGAATACTTCTCTCACTAATTAGTCCTGGCATCAGATGACGAGTTAGCCCGTGTCCATGGGGAGCAACAGTCACTGTTGCATTTCATGCCACTGTAGCCTCTGTGATGTTCCTCAACATGATGATATTTCTGGCCTTGCTTTTTGACAGTTGAAGAAATATTCAGAATCAGAATTCTGTAGTGAATTAGTTTTTTAGAAGTGGTGAGTTCTATCTTTCCTATCCATTTTTTCACTGCATTATGAATAACAGAAAGCATGTGTTTCTTTTGTATGTTATATTGTATTCTTCGGATGCTACGTTTGTTTTCTGAAAGTTCATATTATTTCGGGTATATTATTCAATACTCAAAAACTCATGAGGGAAAATATTTGCAAAAATATCAAGTAAGGTTACATATGTTTGTTTAAAAGTATTTTTATATTTCAGTGTGCAACATAGGTTTCCTCATATATTTTTCTTTACAGGTTTTTACAGTTGCAACACAGAAATTATGCCTGGTATAAATAACTGGACACCAGAAATTCAAGTAAGGTTATTCAAAGTAATTTAAAACTTTTTTTCCAAATTGTGTTGAAATATGCTATTGCAATTTAAATATATATTAGAGCTCACTAATTTTGAAAGATAAATCAAAAGGATACTCTTGTGTTAGAAGTAATAGTAGTATTTTGGTAAGAAAAACAGGGTATGAAAACTTGTGTTTTTTTCAATGCTGTTATGTAACAGAGAACCTAGTAAAAAAAATGTAAAACTTAGAGAATAATTACAGTAATTATGAAGTTTAAGGGTTGGGGATTTTTAAGAGGTTGGCTAGATTTTGAAGCCTCTTGAAAGAAACACGTTGTTGACTGTGTTACTTGGTGTGAGATACTGAATATGATAACATTAATAGGTGAAGGTAAATAAGAACTAGATAAAGCCAATCTAGCGAGTAGAGAAAAATTCCATTTATAATTATGTTTAAACATTTTGGTTATGTTTGTACAACACAGTTCAGTCTCAGAGAGTGTTAAAACAGATCTAAGTGAGCTTTTACACCTATTGGCACAATACAAGACTGTACTTGGAAGAGGCACAGTTTAAACCTGAAAACCATATGGCTGTACCAGCGGCACGCTCTCAGCTTGATGGGATTGCCTGTGTATCTGTATATGACATTCCATTATTGTCTACTTTGTTGTACACAACATAGAATTTTTCAACAGCAGTTAACAGAATATGTGGCAGGTAGAATGACTCCTGTATGAAGCAAGTAAAAAGAAAAGAGTATTTAATATCTTGCTTAATCACTTAATATATTCATATACATTAGTTCACAGAAAGCTTGACTTTTGTTTGTAAAATTCCGTGAGCAATAAGCACTTCACTTGATGCTGTTGCTACAGTTTTTTGCTTCTCTCCCCCTCTCCCCCCCCGTACCATGTTATGCATTATTTGCCTTCATTATTAATGTGTTTTGGTTCTAATAAAACATACGGACATATATTAGAAAAAAAAATGTGTGTTTTTTTTCTAATCCAGATGTTCACAGCAGTAAGAGTATCCAGATTAAGCAACATTAACCTAACAAATCAAACACTTAATAAGAACTTTAATGATCTCTGTGAGAATCTGTTGAAGGTAAGAATTTTATTTCAAGCTTTTTTTTAAATTGTTCAAATGGAAGCAAAGTAAAATCAGACTATACTGAAAATAACATTTTGTTCATAATTACTTTTTGGAATTAGACTACATAGTGTCTGTAATTAGTTTGTAAGCTGCTCTAAAGATAGATTCAGCATTCTTAGTATATTAAGAATTTCCAAAGCTTTTCGAATCTGAATGAGTCCTTTGACTGGTAGTGTACTCTGGAAACAGAAATACAAAGACTGCTCTGCAGTAGATTGCATTATATCCCTGATTTTTCATAACTGTAATAATTCTTTAAGAAAAAAATAATATAATTAGATGATTTCTACTATGAAAAGAGTTTTGATCTTTAATTTCTGTGAAATAAACCACATGTTTTTTAGAGTAACACAAATAATGTCTTGTCTTCAACAGAGCTTGTATTTTAAACTACGATCTATGGTTCCCTGCTGCCTTTGTCATGTAAATTTTACAGTTGCTCTACCAGAGGATGAATTAGTTCAGGTAAGTAAACTGATTCTTTTGACTTTCAGCCTGTAGGCATGCCAGTTTTGGCCTTTAATTAATATTTGCTGCTCAGACTGAAGTAGGCTAGGATTTGATTTACTAGTATGTCTGTTGAATTCTGAAGTAAAACTTAAGGCTGTAATGTTCAGTGAAGATAAAGGATGACCTATTGAGTTCACCCGTTTTGAGAATCGTGGGACTCCATGGCATTTTGTAAGCACAGTGCATCTTAATAGTGTGTATCTTTTTAGTTAGATAGGAAATGAAAAGCCCTGTCTAGATACTCATTACAAGGTGTTACCACATACACTATTAGAATATGGTGCACTAGTTTTCTAAGTATGCTGTTACGATATTTGTCTAATTCTTTTCTTGCCATTTCAAGATGATGCAATATACTTAATTATTTTTAAAGAAAATATTGCCTTTAGAAGTATAGCATCATTCTTCTGTTCAATTAAAAATATCTCTCTTTTACAAATACAATGATAATGGGTTTTATGATTCTTTTTTATGTCAGTTCACCAAGAAAGAAGGAAAGAACTTATGAACAATATCATAAATGTGGGACAAACACTGTCAGGTGTATGTTCTAGCAATGAACCTTAGTATTGCCTTTTATACTCTGTTGTGAAGAGTTTTTAATATGTCTACTTTGATTTTTTTTTTTTTCCCCCTATTATTTTTCTATGGAAAAAGCTGGCTTGTTTGCAAAATGCTCTTTGCAGATTGCACGAGAGATTGTTACCTAATATGCCATATATTTCTGATTTGCAGATTGCAGTCACAGCTGTTGCAATTACATTTGACAAAAACCAAGCATTACAAGCCAACAAAGCCCCTACAGAAAGATCACAGCAAAGAGGTAAATGTTGTGAGGCATGTCAAGATAAGAGATAATATTTTTCTTTCCTCTTTTTTCACCAGTACGTAATGGGTCTGTATTTTAATTTCAGTTACATATATACATTTTTAGACAGGTTCTGTAAAATCATAAAGTCATAACATAGATTTTTTTAGAGTTCATATATATGACCTCCAGCAGGATGACTTACTTATCAAGTGATAGGTATTTGCTTTACTTAATCGATAAACTTAAGGTTACATGAAAAAATGTTTGGTATTTCCTTATTCTTTCTTTGAGTATTTTTCTCTAAAGAATTAGTGTAACAGATGATGACATTTCCAATTTATTTTGAAACATGTGGTGTAAGTCATTAGAGAATACTTGTTCTTGTAAGTAGCAAATTTTGTCCTTACTTCAAGAATGCAGAAAATAAACAATCCATGATACTTCAAAAAACCTCCCTAAAAGCCTTAAGTGGGTCAGTAATATTTTTGGAGATTGATGAAGCATATAGCATTATGGAAGGAATAGAAGACACTACTGCAATCTGCGTATGTCGTCTTGCTAATGAAGCACCATATTGTGCTAGAAATGTATGTACGCAATCTGGATATGGGACTTTAGACAGAACTTTGAAGATACTCCATTCTGAAGAATGGAATTAGGTAGTAGAACAGAGCCATATGTTTCTAAAACATGAGTTATATCTTACTTTTCCAGTAGTAACAGCAAATAGGCTTTTTTTTCTTTTATGTGAAATAAATCAGCTGTTGCTTTTTACTGTAATGTATAGCTAACTCAGATCCAACTGCAGAATCAAATCTAAAATGCATGAATTGAATTCAGTATTTTTTCCTGAAATGTTAAATCAAATCCTGTTCAATGGAACTCAGGTTCTGTTCAGTTTGGCAGCTGGATTTATTGTCAGACACCTAACTGTTCATACAAAACTGCGTCACTATATGCATATGCTGAAAAAATTTGTTCCCCTTAGACCTGTCTAAATTAAATGTGTAGTGCTTGTTATTACTGGCAGATCTTATTTTGGGAGTCAGTTATCAATTGTGTATGTTTTCTTTGAAGCATCTACAGACAATGAAGAACAGCTACAATTTCCACTGGAACTTTGCTCTGATCCTCTTGCTTCTCAACCATTCTCACCAGCTAAAGGTCAGTTAAATGGAAGAATGTTTAACTGTTGGTTTTTACTGATTTTGAGTTCTGCTCTTTCATTGTTGCAGTAGCTTTAAAATATCTGTACTTGAACATACTTTAAATAATCTTTGCTACCTAAGTATAATGGATATGTTCACTCCTGAAGTCAAATGTTTTGAGTCACATAAGATGGGTTGGCTAATCATTCTGTATATATTATTTTGTAGATTTCCTGCAGTTTGTCTACCTCTGCATTTAGAGTTTTGAAAGTGCTGCAAACCACTGGGTGTTAGGTGCCATTTGATTTAAAGAATTTTAAATTACTTAGTAATTAGTCTTGCTTCATACTGTTTTGCTTCTGTAAGTGGCCTATATAAAATAACTCAATGTATTATCAGCCTCAATTAATCTGATAGTTTTTGTGGTGGGAAATACTTTATCTAGCAAATACTGGTTGTTCAGCTGAGCAAAACAGCATGCATTTTTTTTAAGTGAAAGTAGCTTAAACTTGCATAGTAAACAATTCGTACAGTGCACCACATTTTAGCTGTTAAAACAGCTGCTTTATTTTACCTGAGATAGAGCTGCATTTCAAGAATGGTTGCCACAATTCTTCTAGGACTGTATTAAAAATTACATTGTTATTCACTGAAATCAGCTGTCTTTACTTCCTTCTCCATCATTGGATTATCTATCTACCAAAATGGCTAGAGATAGGAAATTTAGTATCTGTGAATTATTGTAAATATTCTTTTACTAAAATGTTAGAGCTTTCTTTTTTGCCCATCATGTAAGTTGCACAGATTTACATGTATTTTCAGAGGTCATCTTAATTTCAGCAATAATATTCTTACTGCTTTGTATTATTATTTATTTTATTTTTATGCATTTGTGTGTGCTTAACTTTTAATTGGTCATATTATGACACCATTACCCTCTTTCATTTTCAAAAAGAGGAGCTGTCCAGAAATTTCTGACTGGTGTCTTTTTCACTGTTACTAGACTGTGCTACTTGTATAATGGGCACTGACCAGCAGAGGGTAGCCTGTTCACGTATATCACTTTCCCTGATGTTCTTCACAATCTGTATTGTACTGTACATCACTTTAGAGGCTTTCAATTAGATAATTGTTTTATCTGTCATTTCTTCACAAGTAGACTCGAGGTTTCATTGTAGTTTCATTTACTTAGCAGCTTATTAACTATATTGATACCTTTTTTTACATACTTTCCTGTAAGATTGTTATTTTAAAAATATTTTTATACAACCTTATACAGTAATGACCTTCAGTAAATGATCATATTACATTTTGCAAGAGAGATTTAATAAAGTTAATTATACTAACTGATTATGTGCTACCAAAGTACAGAGTATGCTATATACAGAATATTTTTTTCCTCATACTTTACTGTAAATTTTTTTTATAAGAAGAAAGCTGTTGTCCTGTACTACATGACTCTGCTCATATATTATCTGAATGGAATTAATTTTGTCTTATTAGAAGTCCTGGAAGGTGCAAGCTCCCACACAGGTATTCCTGCTGCTCAGAGAGGTGAGTTTACTTAATTTAGCCATATGCCAGAACAGAATGAGCATTCTTGGGATATTGGTATACTCTTTTTGGATGTGTCTTAATCCAGGAAGTGTTTACTAGTTAACTGAGAATGCGTGCTCTGGTGTGGCTTAATGATATAATAATATTTTTACAAAGGTCAGATTTGTTAATAATAACGGTGTCTCTCTGTCAGATATATTGATATCACGTTATCTGACAGAAAATTAGTTCCCTGAGAGAGAGCTTTTTTGCTTGTCTTAATTTGAAGTTAGCATGTGTTCCTTCCGTTTCTTCATTACCCTGAAGAAACGGTGTTTGCAAAACTTTTTTTTTTTTTAAAAAGATACGCAAACACCCCTGCAACTAATACCAAAAGTCATAGCAGAAACAACTCTATTTCTGATTGTAATGATTGGGGGGTGGGGAGGGGAGGAGTGGGAAGGGGGTGGTATTGGAGGGGGGATGTTAGGGGAAGGAGGACAGTGTTTTGTAAGGAAGATCTGTTTGTGTTTAAAACTGAGGTGTTGTTTCAGCTTGTGACTCTTATCCTCATCACCAAAACTTTTTTTCAGTCTGTAGGTTAGATATTAATAAAGGCAGTTAGGAAGTCTAAACCATGATCAGCAGCTCTTTGTGAGGAAAAGAACAGCAATGAAAATTAAAATTAAACAAGGCTTAAATA
Organism: Tyto alba; assembly: GCF_018691265.1. Lineage (NCBI taxonomy): Eukaryota > Metazoa > Chordata > Aves > Strigiformes > Tytonidae > Tyto > Tyto alba. The sequence goes on along the minus strand of NW_024881295.1, from coordinate 10,761,497 downwards.
AACTTAAAGAAGCCAGAACTTAATACTTAAAATGAGATTAAAAAAAAAATAATTTAGCATAAGTCATTAATGACTGTATTTGCATGTTTTTTCAGTGATGAAGTCCCAGTCAGGCAGTTGGTTCACAGCTGGGACATCACCAGAAATCGGTACACTGGTTTGGACAAGTCCAAACCTATTCTGTAACTTTTCCTTTAAACAGACCTGGAAAGGGATGTTTGTTCTCTCTCAGACACAGATAATTGCTTCCTCAAAAGGAGCATTGAGATGAGCAAGAGACATCATCCATATTTTTTTTCTTTGTTTTTTCTTTTGTTTTTCTGTCTGTGTTTTCAGCAACGTCAATTGATTACAGTTCCTTTGCAGACAGATGCAACAGCTGGATAGAGCTCATTAAACTGAAAGCTCAGACCATAAGGCGCGGATCAATTAAGACAAGTAGGCGGCTGTTTCTACCACGTTATGATAATCTGAGACATATCTCTGATTTCCCAGTGGTGAATAGTGAAGTTTCCTGCCCAGCAATAGTATTGCAGATCACATGTAGAATGAATACCTGAGTGTGAAAACTGCCGACATTGTTAATGTCTTTGTAAGCTAATACAGGGTTTATGAACCAGTATCATAAAAAGCAAAATATAGTATTTCTGTTCACTTAGTAAAAATTAGTCATCAATAAATGTGTACGCCTACTAATTATATAACATACACTGCATGGATGTAGGTGTATGTATGATCTTGGAAAATTTTTGGTGAGAAACAGGAAGCAATCACCAAGGTGACAGTCAAGGCAATGGTCACTAAATTAGCAAGTGGTGAGTTATTTTTCAGTAGTTCTTTGGCCACAGGTCTGACTATCTTGCTTAAATTAGCAGAGATTAATATCTGTTATAACGGAAAATGCTGCACTGGGGAAACACAACAACTTTCACACTTCTTATCATTTATTCCTCCAGCAGAATATATATTTCAAAATGTTGGCACTTTTTTCTTTTCCTTCACTTTAACTGATTGTATGTGCAGCTACTCGCCTCAATGTTTTCCTTTGCAGGAATGCCACTCTTCCAAATAAATTCCATTTCAGCTTTTTGTCTCCTTTTGCATGCTTTGCATGATAATTTCCTTTCTCACATGATATGGCTGAGCATCACAGGCAGCTGAATGTTGTCACCAAGCTATTTGGAAACCATAATGAAGAGTTTCTGTGTTTTGAGAAACAGTAATCGATCTTACTTGATAGTTACTTTCTCTTCTTTTTTCCCATCTTTTTAGCTGCTTCACTTGATAAAGCAAGTCCATTGGCTGAGGGATACTTACGGCACCGTTCTGTTCCATCATGCACCAATTCTACCGTCTCAGTTGTTAAGATGACACCTCTTTCTTTTCTACCTGGGGCAAAAATAACCAAATATCTTGGGATAATCAACATGTTTTTTATACGAGAAACCACTTCCTTGCGTGAGGTGAGCTGTATATTAGGGATTAGCACTTCTTGTTAATTATAATAATCAAGGGTAAATAACAGAAGAGGTTTGAGCTGAGGTGTGGCACAGCAAGGGGGTAGAGCTCTTGTCACTTGAGGGTAGATGCTGAATGGGGAGTAAGCTTGAATAGCTTGCTATCAAGTCACTGCTCTGTCCCTTGCTTCCTTTGTGTTTTGAGAGATCATTTCTGTAGTGAGTGTTAAGAACTAATGACAGTCATTAGCATACATGAAGTTGCAGGGACCAAAGGTAATGGTCACTCCTTGATAGTAATTTCCAAGAAGTCTAAATCTCTTTTCATTCTCAGTAGAAATTATTTTTTTATCTCCTTCCCAGTTATCAAAAAAAAAATGGGCAGTATCCTTCCTGATGAAAGAAAAAAGTCATTATTCAGTTGTCATTGGAATATTAAATGTTCCTTCAGAGGTGTAGGAATGTCTGATAAGTATGAGTATAAGTAATACACTGACTGCAAAGAATACCAGTCACAAATTAATAACCTACTTTTAATTCTTTTCCTCAAACAGTAAGTTCCGTTGGTCTGATTTTTAACTGTGACCCGTTAAACAGTGAATAGATTTTAAGTTCTGTACAATATACCATTTAGGATTCACTGAAATATTCAGCTGATAAAAATGTAAAAGTATTCAGCATCTTGTAGCTATACCTAATGTACAGTGCTGTTTGTTTGTTTGTTTTTCTTTCTCCCTTTCAGGAGGGTGGTGTCAGTGGTTTTCTTCATGCTTTTATTGCTGAAGTGTTTGCAATGGTGAGAGCTCATGTTGCGGCTTTAGGGGGGAATGCAGTTGTCTCATACATAATGAAGCAGTGTGTTTTCATGGAGAATCCAAACAAAAATCAGGTAAATGATGATATGAAGTAATGATGCTATTGTGATTAATATGACACAAATACACATTTTATATATTTAAAAAACAGCAACCCTGTAGAGCCAGGTCTGTGTAACACTTCTGGATCTCTCATCATAATGTTTGTTTAAAGAAGCCAAGAACGTTCTTGAACACCTGAGTTAACACAAAATTATGAATGTGCTTCATAAATACTCGAATGGATAAAAATACTATGTTTACTAGAATGAAATAAACTGCAGGAAACAGTTGAACAGTAGTGCTGAACTTAGCTTTTCTGATGTTGCAGTGTTCACCCTAACTCCATGTAAAAATAACTGGAGTTGCTGATATAAAATACTCTATTTTGGACATAAAGGGACAAAACTTTATTAGTGAAGATGAAAACAGAATATGGTTGCTTTGGTACATGCAGTATGTTCAAGATAGTCGTGAAAGCAAGTACAGCTAGCCAGATATTTCATTTGTGCTGGTTTTACGAGAATCTGTCTACATGTTTGATAGCACGCAAGTGAGTGGATGTAAAAGAAAATATGGCAGAGATTGCCTCACTAATAAATTGCTATAATTTGTCCTTCTCCTGATCTCTGACTTTTCTACTATCTGTGCAGTTAAAATACGTTTGCTAATTGCATATTGGGATTTTTTTTGTTTTTGTTTTTGTTTTTTTTTTCCCCAGGCTCAGTGTTTAATAAATGTCAGTGGTGATGCAGTCATCTTTGTACGTGAATCTGAGTTAGAAATGTTACCAGTGCAACCTTCTACAGTTGTTTCTCAGTCTACAAGTTCTGGAGGAGATGTCACAACATGAAGACAGAAAAAGTGAAGTAGTCTCTGCCAAATATAAAAATTATTTAAAATGTGGGAATGTTTAGGTTTGCATCTTCAAAATCGGTATCTCCCCATAGCATTAAGAGCCAAAATTCAAGACAATCACTCCACTTTGTCCTTTGTGTAATAGTCAGAGCAGCATATTGATAGATATGCTTTGATTCTTTTGTTATAATTACAGGCTGCTGTGAAACCTAGGCAGTAAGTGAAGCACTGATACGAGAGTATGGATTAAAATCGTAGGCATCACGTGGAACTGAAAGTAAACAAAAATTCTGTTGCATTTTTTAGCTGTTCAACAGGACCATGATAAGTTGTAATTCAGAACCATTTCTGAGTTTGCATATCATAGTAGCTGATTCTCAGCTCAGTTTAAAAAACTGAGAGGTCTGGGTGGGTGAGTGGGAGATAAGGAGATAACTGAGAAGCCTGTATTAACAACCTTTGCCAAAGGAGCAAGAGATTTGTGCATGGGCTAAGAAATGTGGGCTGAACTCTGAACTTACCAGAGATCATAGAGAGTGAAGAGGAAGAAATAGCACCAAAAAGTCACAGTTTGAATTTCTGCACACTAAAAATATTTTTCAACTGTTTGTGAATTGCTGATTTATTTTTTTTAAATTTTTACTATACAGCATATGTTTTGGGTGGGTGTTTCAGGGGTTTTTTGTTGTTTATTTTTGTTTTTAAAAAGGTGCCAGACCATGATGCTGTGTTCCTAGTCATCCTTACGGTTAAAAAAAGAAAAAAAAAAAAAAGAACAAAAAGTTTCAAAGTGTGTTTGGTGCTATTGTAAGATGTTCACTTCAATATTGACAAAACAGATCTCTTTTTTTTTAATACAAGATTCTGTGAAAGAATTGTCCTGAGGCTTTTCTTCAGGTATGATCTCTTGCAAGGATGACGTAAACAGTCCTCCAAAGGTCAGTTATACAGAGGTATACTCCAGCCTCTTTTCCATTTAACAAGTTGGAAATACCTGTCTAATTGAAGATTGACGTATGTTTGTAATGCTGGTTTTCACAAGTTGGTTTTGGTTTGTTTTTTAGTTTTTTGTTTTTTGTTTTTTGTTTTTTTTTCCCCCAGTACACTAGCTGGGAAATTAAGGTACTGCAAAAAAAGGAAATTTGTAATTTCTGGTAAAGGTCTGAAATGTGGTGATATTTTAATGTAAAAAATGCAAACTTTGATTTGAAGATGCATTCTTACTTAATTCTGACAATACCATACATGGAACTTGAACAAACATGTAAACTTGAATGTAAATATTCTGCTTAGTGTTGATATTAAGCAATGGCATGATTATTTGTTAAAAATAGTTATTTCATTGTAAATGAGCATGAAAATCATTCTTGCACAATAAATTTCTTTATAATATTCATTGCCTCTTTATATGTGTAAAAGTTAAATGTGTACGCTGGATACATATTAAGGATGTTCCACCCCCATTCTCCTCAGAGGAACATTTTTTGTATAGAACGTTACGACCTGATTATTTAAAATCTGGAGAGTTAATTATATTTAAAGTGTTTGAATTAGGCACTTACCAGAACACTTTACTCATACAGTTAATTGTCATTTTAAATTCTCTAGCTGTTGCAACCAAATCTGCCATAAATTAAGTCTCCTGTAAATAGTTGCAGGTCTCTTGATTATTTTGCAAGGCAAATCTTGTTCCCGTTGAAGCTGATGGCAGAATATTAACAATTTCAGAAGGTTTTGGATCTGGCACAAGAAGTTGTTTTCAGTGTAAGTATTCAGCATGGAAATACTCTCTGAAGTGTCACATTAAAGTAGCTGATCCTGATTTTTGTTTTGTTGTTTTGTTTGGGGGGTTTTTTGGTAGCTTTTATGGAAGTATTAATGCTATCTGTTCATTTCTAGCTATTTAAAAAGTCACAATTTCTTACAGTGTTTTTCTTTAGACATAAAGGAGGAGCTTTCTCATCTAGAAATTTTAATTCTTCTCTAACTATTATTCCAGAAATTACAAACTTGTTTTTTAATGGCTATGAATTGGGATTTAGCTTTTCTTAATTAGTCTAGCTGGATAAATTTAACCTGTAGAAAGTTGTACACTTTAATTGCTTTGAGTGTTATTTTCTTCTCTGCAGTGTAAAAAAAAAAAAAAAGGGTGTGTGCAAATCCATTGTCATTTGGACCATCAGACCTCATATATTTCTCAGAGGCAAAAAAAGGATCATATAAACATAAGACAAACTTGGAGGAATTACTAGAGTATGTAAGGAAAGAAAAACTAAAACACGAGTTAAATTTTTAAGTCATCAGTGCACAAAACACCTTCAATGAGCTGTGTGCCTACAACTTAAGTTGATTTATGTTCCTTGCTGAGTTCAGAATGGCTGAAAATCATACAAAGGTACCTCATTAGTTAATGGCTTTCATGCCTTTAGTCATGACATAATAACATACAGTTTTGATTGCAGGAGAATCATTGAAGTTTCCACTGAAATGGGAGCGGTTAATGCAAGATACTCCTTTTTACTCAAATGGGACTTCCAAATGCAGGGAGACAAACAGTATCATCTGAGACACTTGTGGCTCAAACAAAAATTGCTTTGTTAGGAATTGACTCTGAGAGTAGCAGTTTGGGGGTGGGAGCTAATGCAACTTGCTTGTGCTGGTTGCAGCTGGAGTAGAGTTAATTTTCTTCATAGCAGCCAGTATGGTGCTGTGTTTTGGATCTGTGATCAAAACAAGGTTCTTTAACGCAGGGATGTTTTAGCCATTGCTGAGCAGCGCTTGCACAGAGCCAAGGCTTTCTGTTCATCACGCTGCCCCCTCCCTGGCCAGTCTGCAGAGGGTGGGCAGGAGGCTGGGGGTGCCCGCAGGGGGGACAGCTGGCCCCCGCTGATCCCAGGGACACCCCACGCCGTACAGCGCCGTGCTCAGCGCCAAACCTGGGGCTGTGGTTGATCAGGGACTGGCATTGGTGGGCCGGTGGTGAGCAATTGCTTTTTGCATCACTTGTTTTTCTTTGTTTTGTCATTTTGCTCTTACTAAACTGTCTCAACCCATGAGTTTTCTCACTTTTGCCCCTCTGATTCTCATCTGCATCCCGCTGGAAGTGGAGGAGCGAGCGAGGAGCTGTGTGGTGTCCGGCTGCCTACCTGAGTTAACCTGCAGTTTTGCTGCTTTCTTGACTTGAGTCCAAATGACAGAGGTTAGAGTGAAAATAGCCCTGCTCTCCTGTCTGCAGCCCTCAGAAGAACCACTACGCTTGGGTTTGAAACCTTCGCATCAATATTGTGAACAAATTGGGTAGTATCACCTTTCGTTAGAGATGAGTGGTAGCATCTGCTGTAAAAGACCACTTTCTTCAGGCACTCCTTTGCTTGCAGCAGGGAAGCTTGGTCTGTGCCAGGCTTTCAGGTGACTGCCCAGGGTTCAGGGCCTGAACTCCCCCTCGGGAGCATAGCAGCAGGCAGGAGGAGCACCTGCAGGTGATGCTGCTGGTTGCTGGTTCTTTCCACGTCTTTCTCTAACCATCACTATTTTAAGAGATGCGTAGTCCTTGATAAGTCAGCCAATGCAAGCTTGAAGGTGGGCAGGAATTAACTTGGAGGGAGATACTGGCTTCATGTTGGAGCCCCAACCAGCTTGGTGCTTTAGGAATGGATCTTTTGGAATAACAACCCTCTTTCTTTATTATTATTTTTTTATTTTTCCAACTAGGAGCTTGTTTTCAGAGCTAGTTGAAAAGTCCTCAGCTTGCATTTTTTTCCCTTGTTAACCTTCTAGTTTGTGAGCTCTGATATGCACCTGTGAGAGGTGCTAAGTGATAGCAAATGTCCTCTAGTGAATGGTGTGAAGTTAACTGTGGCTCTCCTCTCCTCCAGGTGGAATCAAATGTTTTTCCTTGGTGTTTAGTTGAAATCAGAATTTCCTTGGTTATCAAACCTGAGGGTCTAGTTCACTTTTGTCAGACTGAAAGACAGCCCTGCACCTCTCTCACTAGCAACTCACTGAGAGGCGGATACATGAAAATAGAAGCAAGACAGATGCTGGGAATTAGAAACAGTTGCAAAGAGTGAGCTGTGGGTGACTGTGAAGTTCTTGGAGAGCTCTCAGTTCCCTTTCAGTGTTCAGATAAGGGTAGACTGAAGCTTTGATGACTGTTCTGAGTGAGTAACAGAGTTTTTTTGGCAAGCACGTTGTGAACAACTGTGCTGCTGCCGCATCTGCAGATCTTCTGCTGCGCCTTGGGCTGTGTGGCAAGAAAAGTTCTTGCGATGAAGTATTTTTAGGTTTGGTAGATAGGAGAAAGCTCAGTTTTGAGTACTCTACAAAGCAGAAATGAAGCAAAAAAGGATGAGGTGACATGCCATGTCTGTGAAAGAGTGCCAGGCCCTGGGAGCACCAGCAGGCCTCAGTCCCTGCCTGGCCTGGTTCCACCCTGCCCAGGGCCCTGTTTTAGCCCCCGGGGCCGCCAGCCCCTACCCCAGCGATGCCGCAGCCCTGCCCTGCCCGGGCATGGGGCTGCCCCCGGTGCCCCCCAGCTGCCTGCCCTGCCGCCCCGGGGAGCCCCATCGCTGCGGGGGGCCTGGGCAGCGGCGTGATGCAGGGGTAAGAGCTGGGTTTCAAGATGTAGGCTGCCACAGTAGCTTAAATATTGAAACGCTCATTTTTAAACTTGCATAACTTATATGAGTTGTGACAAGTCTTACACGCTGAAGGTTTTCAGTGGCAGGAAAGGACTCTCTTTCTGGGGCTCCTTCCATGCGCAGGCTAGCTTTCTTCTCAGGTTTTTGAGGAGTCAGCTGTGTAAACCCTGCCTGGTACAAGAGCAAGACAGGCTGCTGCTCCTCATCAGAACAAATGATCCCATCAGGTAACACTTTTCATTGGTATACCTCAAGTGTTTCACAAAGTTGGTTGGTGTCATTTCTTCACTTTACGGTTGAAGTAACTGAGATGGAGAGGTGTGAAGCGGAGTGCCGAGGCCATGCTGGGGGCCGGTGGGAGAAGCAGGTCTCACTCCAGGCATCGAAACGCTGTGCTTGTGAGTATGGTATGACAAATGACAATCGGCCAAAGACAGATTTGTGTGGTGCTGGGTCTGTTGTTGTACCTACACAATGAACTTGTTGCCTGAAAAACGGGCCTTAGTCTGCACCAATGTAGCTGGAGTTAATGATCTTAAGTAAGATTTTACTGTGTATATCAGTCAATGGGCAAATTGCTGAATAGATGCTGGAGTCTGAAATTGTTGATTTCATTTTTGGAAACAGGAGTCACATTTCAATTGACTTGCAGATTTTTAGTATAAACATGCACATTCACATTAAATGATGTGCGCTTATTTTTGTTGCAAAAGCACTTCCATTAATGTGGACAGAAATACTTCTTAAATTGTAGGGAGGAGAGGAGCTAGGGTGATTCCAATTTTGGTTTTATTTTCTTAAAATCAGATGTCTGTAACACTTCAATCAAGGAGAATCTTTGCCAGGAAACCTTGTGAGATGTTGCAAACATCACAGTAATTACAACCTTGTGAACAGAATATTTACCCCAGAAAAGCTCTTAAATTTTGAGGGAGTGCAACCAAGCCTGGTAAGCTTTGAAGAGCTGCTGTTATCTCCTGACATGCACTCTGAAGTCCAGAAAAGTAAGTGAAAGCACCTGCTGACAGCAACCTCTTCCTCTTCCTGCCTCCCTTCTCTGCCCGGGCTGTCCTCTCTCCCCAGCCAGCACCATCCCTTCCTGGGATCCTACCCTGGGCTGTGCTTCCCTCTTCCTTCTCTCCCTGCCCCGTCTCTGAAGGGTTTGGTTAACCACGGGTCAGCAAAAGCATGGTAACTCCTTTGCACAGAGGAGAGGAGGCCACCGTGTTTAAGTTTGGAAATCGCAGATTCTGTTCACACTTCTTGCAGGACAGCAGAGCTATATGCATTGCAGAGCCGTAATTCAGTTTTCAAGCTTTTGCTGAAGTTGATGATCTGTTTATACTTTGGCCTCAGTCCAAGGATTGGTGCTGTTTGCATGAGTGGAAATGGCTGAGAGAAGGTGAAATGGAAGAATTGTTTGTTATTAAATGGTCAATCTCCCACCTCTTTCTCAGTGCTCAGATCCTGCCCTTGCGCTGCGTACCACTTGCTTCATTACTGATTTACTCTGTCAACTGAAGCTCTGCATGCAGTGTGATCAGAGTACACTGGTCTGGAGTTATCTCTTGTTTATGCCAGAAACTTGCAAACAGGCTTTTAAATTGTCACTTTAACTTTACATATATCAACTGTTAAACTTATCCAGAGGCCACATGACGAGAATGAACTTAGCAATAATGTGTTCACATTGTTGTTTCTGTTGACAATGTCAGAGCACTATTTGTTGAAGGTGAAATGTTCTCATGTTTCCAATACTGTTGCTGAGTTTGGCTCTACAGCTAGCAGCAGAGCACGTGTATGAGCCAGCTAACAGCTAAGGAAGTTTGGTGTCTTCAGACTATTTCCCCTTTGCCACTGCAGAAGAAGAAGGGCTGAGATATAAAGAAGAGAAAGGCAAGAGATGGGGTAGATAAAAGAAGGTAAATGTAGTCAGGAAAAACAAAGAGTGAGCACAAAATGAAGTTGAGTGTCTATCAAAAAAAAAATGACAGGAAGGAAAATAACTGATTGGAGAGACAGATGAATAATGATTTTTCCAACCAAAACAAACAAGAAATATTGAAAATAAAGTATGATAATGTATTGTTTCAGCAATCACTGCAGTAATCTCTTGCTTTCACGCAAAACTTTTAATCATTAGGGCTTGAGTCACTGCAAAGATCTAGATTGTTGTCTGGATTTACGGTGAGGGGCAACAAGACTGACTCACAGGACTCAACCTCTTGAATCCTACTTTGAGGGTTATTGTGTTTTACCACAGTAAAAGACACGATTGATGGTCTGAGGTGTCCCTACTGCATTTTTATGCCTGGGATTCATGGTCTTGCTGAGTTAAATGTCACGAGGCAGGGTCTAGTTCTTTGTCTTTTTGTCTTGGAGGACGTCACTGTCAAATATAACAGCACTTTTACTCCTCTTATTTGAAGGAAAACAGCCATATTTTTGTACCCAGCTGGACAGCTGTGTCCCAAGAAAATCCCTTATCTGATATAAATCTAGGCATTGTTTGTAGGCTTTGTTACCGGAAGTCAATAAACAAATCTTTCACTGTGCTTGTTTGACATGCATATATTCTCTGTGTGTACATATACATATGTTTCCACCTTAAGGGCAGAAAATTGTTTACTCAGCTTTTCAGACCTCTGTGCACACTGTTTTTTGGCTCTACCTGCCATGACAGTTCCAGCCTCTGCCTACGAAAGGTGCGGTGTGATTAGACAACCATTCTTCATGTACAAGTGTATGTAAGGTCCAGGTAAGAAAGCTCCTGTTTTCCTCTTACACCTGGAGGATGCAAGAAGTATTCTGACAGGATGTGATCACAGTGTTGTTTCCAACAAGAAATCCGTCTTAGAGGCATGATGCAACTAGATTGAGGCACCACACATACCTGTGGAAAATAATTCAGAGATTAGGGACAGAAGATGAGGCAACAGTGTTATGCTGTTGATGAGAAGGAGGATGCCGCAGGGGAAGGTAGAAGGAGAAGACATCTGAAATGCTGCTGCTCTACTCGCAACTCAGCAGGAGTGCTGTGTCTGGTTTCAATTGCTGATCTTCAAGAACAATGTGGGCCCAACAGAGGGGAGAGCTCGGAAGTTCAGAAAACGCCATCTGCAAGGAAAGGCTGACTCAACCAGAGTGAGTGAAATAGTGAACTTCAAGGGCTTTTCAAGGGCTGTTTCCTACCTCTACAGCAGATAGCAGAGGAAGTAATGGGCTTGAAGCAGAACAGGAAAGGTTGAGGCTGCACACAGAGGCACAGTTGTGCAGTCATGAGGAGCAGGAAGCACAGACACATTGCCTGAGGAGGGTAGTGTTATCCTCCACCCAAGGCCCTAGAGACCTGGTTAGATGAGGATCTTTCAGGACTTGCATGTGTGCCTCTGAGCAGGGGATGAATTGGATGACCTCATGAGATCCTGCTTACTCCTAGGACTTCACACTCTGTAGATTTACATGGATTCAGTCAGGAAATAAGAAAAAGATCCTTCTTCCCAAGTACTCAGATCTGGCCTGAGCTGCTCCTCCTAACCTGTGTTCTGGTAACTTTCTTGCAGGAAGCAATAAACTTAATTATATATGAGGAGAAACAGACATTGCTTTTTGCAGTTGCCTTGCCTACAAATAAACTGATGTTATTTTAATAATGTAATTAGAGTGGTATGAAATACAATGTAGTTGTTGTTTCTTCCCTAGGAAGAAAGGTTTATTATGATTTGTCTGAACTCATTACAGAGTTTAGTCTTAAAAAACCCTAACTAGGCTCCTCTGAAATAAAAGGGTTTTGTACTACAGCAATTAAATCAGTGTCTAAATCACTTACGTTAAATTGGAATGTGGAAATAGCCTGGACAGAAGTTTGCTCAGATCTCAGCAATAATGTTATTTCAAATACATGTGCATAAATTTAGCCTGATATTCTGCAGTAAAACAATTGCATTGTCTCATTTAGTTTAACGAACCACAAAGTCATTACTACTTGCAATTAAAAAGGTGGATGGGACAAGCAGCTGTTCTCTCAGGCACCGTGGCCATACTTATGAGAAAAATTTCTCTGAGATGAAACAATGTGAGACTTTCCATAACGGTTTCCCAAGCCATTAGGAAGTCTGACAGTAGAGGCTTCAAGCGATGAATGACTTTTGCGGGTTAACCATAGATTTGTTTGATATCAAACAGCCAGACTATGAAAAATACTAACAGTGTGCCATTAATTTCTCTGCAGCTTGTTCTACTAAAAACTTACATGGCAAACTGTTCTCAAATACCTGCTGTAAAGTGAGTTTAGTGCAGAATGTGTGTTTCTTTTTAAGTGGTAAAAATCAGTTGCTATTGTGGTAAGTTTGCTTCCTTTGAAGCCCTTGGGTGCGGTTTTTTGGACAGCATTTCACAGTGAAGTCCAAGCCCAGTCAACGAAACATCAGTATAAAAGCTATAGCACAGTGCAGACCTTTTAAGGAAATATGGGAGACCTTCGCATGGTGGTGGAACACAAGAACATGAAGGTTTGGGCAAAACAGATACCGCAACTGGGCAAATACAGAAGAAGTAGTTGATAGTGTTTCTCGTGTAGCCATGCACAAGGAAGTACCAGGTTCCTAGTTTCTCTGGTTCCAGTACAAGGCTGCATGTTTCATTGTAGTATTTCCTTAGCCCTGTGCTAGATGGTGGGGCTTCGTTGCAGGTGTCCCAGCAGTTAAGAATGGGGTATGTGGGTTTGCTAGCTTGTTTTGTTTAGAAGTTTTTTCAGGATTAACAGTGTCACATTTTTCTGTAGGAGCTTCAAGGAAATTGGAGTAAATATTTCATGAGAAGTAACAGAGCAGGAAAGTTAAAAGATGGTATTTAAAAAGAACAGTTTGAGTGCTGCTCTTCCTTTATGGAGTAATTGTCCATGGAACATAACTGCACAGGAGCAATTTTTCTACTATCTCGTGATGCTACTTGAGGAGGAAAAAAAATGTACACTCCAATGACAACCAAAGATATTTTTGGCTGGCTAGACACAGATTTAATTCATGTGATTTGCTTGAATGGTATAATTATGATATTAATTTTCATCATGTTGCCTAAATACAAATGCAAGTGCCAGAAACAGAAGACTGAATTGGCAGCCAATGAAACACAGTTAACACACAGGAAATATCTCAGACTAAAGTCATTTACAGATTATGAGAATGAGTGGGAGTGAAGCAGCAAGAGAAAAGGAAAATATAATCTCTGAAGATGACAGGAAATCAAATTTAATTCAAATTTCATTATTGCATTTTACCAGCTATGCTTACTTTTTCCCCAAGAAAATCTCATATTATACTAGCCAAGACTCCCTTAATGGCAGGGAATTAAAATATTTCTGACCCTTTTCTGGCGTAATGTCCAAAAAAATTCCTCAGTTGCTAAAAAATCCTGCTGTTTTAGGTAAGTGGGGTCTGAAGACACCTGAAGGGTCAGAGCAATCTTACGATATCTTAATTAGTGAAAAGAATCTAGAGTCATGCAGAGGACAGATAGTGTGTATGGCTGGAATAAAGAGGGGAAATACCTAAGTGCTGATACAGCTTTTAAGAGTAGTGAGATCTCACCCATAAGTTTTCAAACATCCAACGACACGAAAGATGGGAGAATTAGCATTTGTGGGAGTGTTCTGAAAATGTCAGTCTTAGTCTTAGATGGATGAGGCAGTGAAATAGTCATAAAATCTATTTTCTGCCTTAGCTTTCCATTTTATCAATGGCTATCAAGTCTATACATGTTATTTCTGGATGCATATAATCATAACATGTACAAACATAACTGAGAATCTGCAAACACCTTGTTGCTGTGGGAATGCTTACCTAAAGATGCAAACACATCCATTTGACTTCACGGTTTTCTGACTGTTCAAAAAATCACGCTACCATTTGAAGATTACACAGCAATCGTGTTGAGAGGCACAGCTGGATGGCTTGCGGAGCAACCAGGACAAGACATGCTGCTCATGAAAACCAGATTACAAAATTTAAGGAAGACTTTGCAAATTAAAACACTGGTCTTATACAGAGATAACACAGAAGCCAATAAAATAGTGAGTCTCTGATATCATGGTAGTTACTTTATTTTTGAAATGCTTAAACTTATGCTTGGGTTAATTCCTATCATATTAGAAAAAATTGAGTTAATAGGTTATTAAACTGGTTTACAGTGCTTGAGTGCTCCTAAGTTAGCAGTCAAGAGAAAGAAAATCTTAACAGACATATTGAAAATGAATTTAAACTCTATAAGCTCCTCAATTATTTTTTTCCCCCTACTCTAGGATAAGTTTGAGTTCCTTATGAAATTAAGTAATACGCTTGGTAAAATTTTGTCTACAAGATCCTGTCTCATTGGAGAAGGTTGATGGGTAGTCAGTTTCAAAATGTCTTGCTGAGTTTTTCTGGTTTAATGTACCCTTCCTATGGTTTTATAATGATATTTTAGAGCTACTATGAATCATTTGAGTTGTAAATAATTAACCCCTCTGGAAATATGACTCCTAAGGATATCTCATGTTGGATAATCATAAAATGAGTCACTTAAATGAAACACGTTGGTAAGATTTTGAATTATGAATTTAGAATATTTTGAAAAATTTGGAGTCACTCTTTGAGCAGATAATGACTCAAAAAACAAGTGTATCTGCTCCTGTGATCTGTGTTATGCAGGAAAATAACCGACATTTGAGTTAATCTAGATGGCACCCAAGGCAGAACAGCAAAGGTTATAGTTAAATCCTAGAACTGAAATTTTGCTGGACTGTAGCCCTTATCCATGCTCCAAATTTAGCAACTGTAATGCCTCTAACCTCAATGAGTAAAGCATCCTTTGTTACATCAGTTCTGTGCTGATGTAAAGTGTTACCTGCAGATGTACTTAACTGTTCTTACATATTCATTTCCTCTTCAGTCTCCAACAACTAAATTATCTTTGTAAAACTGCAAACATAGACAAACAAAACTCCCAACTTTCCATCTGAGGAATTATCTGCTTATTCAGCGTTAGAGGATTTTGAAAATCTGCAGAAGAAAAAAATGCAGACTTTGCAAGATGTTGACATTTGTAATTATTGTAACTGCAAAACACAGCGTATTGTTTGTTCCAATAATAGGTCTCAACAGCAATAAAGTGTATACCTCTCCTTCAGGTTCTGGCTGTGGGAAGTATTGTGACAGTTGGATCCACAGGACGTAACTCCATGTGGGTAGAGTTGTGTTTTCTTTTTGCCGTCGACGAGAGGTTTTCAACTTTGCCACAAATCTCGGGTGTACGAGCACATTTTCCTACTAAAGATCCTTTCCTATGCTCTCCTCCTCCTCAGAGGGAAGGAGTTTGTGCATATCCAGGTTTGTGCTCGGTAGAATCACCCTCTGGAAACGCTTCCTCTGCTAATGGCGGGACACCACAATGTCAAATATGGCCTCCTGTCACAAAGCTGCAGCAGCTGGGGCTGTAAGATAAAATTCCCCTTTAAGCCCTGAGCCAGCATCCAGCCTGCACTCCCCTTCAGTCGCTCGGGCCCCTTTGGAGGCTAGCAGCTGAGGCACTGAGCTTGTCTCAGGTCGTTCCAAGGACAGGTTTCATCCATTTCTGTTATTAGCTGCTATAAATCGCGACCACTGGAATGGGGACAGCACCCTCGCAACTGATAATGTGGTAACAAAACCTCTCTGGCATGCCTTTCTTTCCTCCCTTGCTTGGGAATAGAAAGTGGGTGATGATTGCACTGACATTCAGCACAGACACCATCAAAACCACCATCAAATAATGGCTATAGGAATTGTGACAATGCCTCTTTATACTCATGACCTAGAAACAGAAGTCAAATCTAAACTCAGTTCAAGCCTAGAAGAAGTCTGAAGCAAATACCTGGAGAATTCAACATCAGCTTAGAGAAATCCACCACAGAAGTTTCTTTCTTTGACTCTCTGTTTACTTGGAGTCACAGGCTCCTTCACTTTTATACTCTTCAGAGTGCAGGCAGCTACTGCTTAAGTATTCATAGATAATGTTTTCATTTTCATTTCGTTGTCTGTAAAGGCACAATTCTAGAAAGAGAGATCCATTTTTTTTTTCCTTAGTTTGTTCTTACGGTAACTGTAAATAATAGCTTTCACTGCAATTTAGAGGTTCCTGGTGTCCTGACACCAAAAAAGCCTGGTGCTTTCACACAGTTTGGTTAAGTGGCCTATATTTCAAAGCTTTACCAAACACTGCTGGGTCGGGAATCTCATGAGCCATAGACTTCCTCACAGTGGTTGAGCAATTGTGTCTGCCCTGCTGCAATGAAGGAATGGGGAAAAGAAGGAAAGTAAAAGTTCAGTTAACTTTGTCAGTCAACTTCATCTTTCTGCTGTATTTTTCTAAACTACTTATAGCAGGTAATAATATGCAGACCTTATGGGTAGTCACTTCCTTTTTGTACCGCAAGCTGAGTATAGAAGTCAGGTGTAAGAGTCACTCTCTATTTGTGGTAGAGATTTTATGTGGCACTTCACAATGTATTTTTTTCAAACACTTTTCAGGGATATCAGGTCTGTTTGAATCTTCAAGTCCACAAAAGACGCCGTACTATGCAGATAATGACTTTTTTATTGTTTTTTGAATGACCAATGTGTCATTGAATGTGTTATTTAAATTGTTTGGCATTCAGACATTTTTTATATGCCTACCTCTATTTTGGTCCTTCCAGTTCATCAGAGATCATGTTAATGATGGTAAAGCTGCACTTGTCATCTTGGTGTAAGGGGACTCATGAGCAGATGACTTCTTAATTGCACGTCAAAGATTTCATGCTTTGCTTCATTTCTGGTGTATGGGCAATCCTCTCTGAGCCTATTCTTTGTGTAACAGTGTTAAAATATAAGTTAAACTCTTTGATGTTGCATTTCCCATGAAGTTAATAGATAGATTGAAAACTACGTTGCATCTGCAAAAACAAAAAAAAAGACTTTGTTGATATTTATGTTCCCACCCAGCTTATGTTATCTATTAGATTCTACACCACCATCTGGTTGAATTAATGACTTGTGAAACTTTCCTTCTAGATGTCAGACATCCCAGTGTGACATTTGGTAAGACAAAGTAATCCATCTCCTGAGTTTCTTCTCAAGAGAGAAAACTGTTTCCTTGCCTTTTATGTGTTTTGCAGAACAAACCTCAAAACAGAGTAAAAGCGTGGCCCTCTGAAAGTTTTTAAAGGGAATCACATTTGAGTAAGTCACTTGAGAAAAATTAACATGACGAAGCTCCAGAACTGAAGATGTCTGTGTGTCCAGAGCCCAGGTAACCTGTGTAGTGCTGACGGCATCACATTATTAACCGACAACCGTGAAAGAACTGCTGAAAGCTGGGATGCAGAGTGTGAGAAAATGCTCAACTGCCAATGATCAGCGGCTCAGACAGGATGCGTTGTGAAGCACCTTTTATTACGTTCTTGCAAGACCGGGCCCCCCACCAGGCGGATCCGCCGAACAGCCATCGTGCGATAGTTTATATCCCTGTCTCCAGACCACAAATTCCCTCCCCTGATTCCTCACTGGCTGAGTACTACAGGGTGAACAGACTTCCCGAACCGCCTACCAACACACCTCTTCATGTATGTGTTCATACGTCGCATGTTCATGGAAATGAACCTTGGCTCTCTCCAGGGCGGAGAAGTTAATATTCATGAGCTCATCACGCAAGCGTACTAAGATGAAAAATTAAAAAGTTCAGGTTCCCCAAGCCTTTTGGTATCTCTATCCACCTAAAACTAGTTCCAAGTAAAGACCGCTTATCTTCTGGCCACAGGCTGGTTGTGAATCTCTCCTCCTTTATCAGACTTGTTCTGCGAAAACAACATTCTTTCTTTCCCTTACAAAAGTACAGCTGAAGTTCAGCAGAGGCACGTGCAGGTCGCACTAACAACAGTTCCCAAGTCCTCGGTGGCTTCAGCTTTTAAGTGATACGTTGACGTCCTCTTTGGGCATCACTGCAGATCTCTGTACAAGCCTGCCTTCCCTTGGAAACATTATTAAGCCACAAGATACTTCTCTGCTTCTTCACTAGCGCTTTGTACTGTCACTCAGCACACAAAATAAGACTTAAATTTTTTTCAAGTTTCATCTCTGTCCATTGGTGGACAATCTCCATGCCAAGCTTTGCTGTTACCTTCATTGTATTTGTGAAGAAACAGATTTTTATTATTGTTTGTCCATTAAACAAACTTTAAGTTGTCTGTTTGGGTCCCGATGAAGTGATGCTGCATAGCTTCATAGGCCTTTAAAAAATTATCTATAATCATCTTAAAGCACCTAGCTAATATTAGCTGTTGGTACACACAAGAGTTTGAATTACATCTGAATTTCTCTATAATTTGTGTCCTACAGCACTGCACTAGGTTTGAAGAAGCATCTGTTATAAATTAAATTCAGTCATCAGTCAAATTTTTCAGGTGTCTTTTCTCTATTTCCCCTTATAAATGGGGATAAGGGTAATGACAACTTTCTTCTGGAAAACAAAACAAAACAAAACAACACTTTAGAAACCTACTTAAGAGAGGTACTGGTTCTGGTTCCTGTGTATAAATGTTGCTGTATACATATCATTACTGTACACAAGTATGGTTCAATGAATATGCTTGGAAAAACTGTCCTGAGGCCAGCATGTAAATTTTGCCCTAAATCTGTGGGCTAATGGAAGACTTGGTTAACAGAAATCTGACACAAAACCCTAACTCTGCACAGAACTCAGCAATTTCTGCACAGTTTCTGCACCTGAACTCTCATCTAGCCAGGCTGTTTCATTTCCCATCACTATAGCCCTGCCTTTTGCTCCATTTTAAGTCAAGTTTTCTGCTTCTCCTGGGCTGCATCTGGTTTCACCCATGATCCTGCACCCTTCTGATCAACAGGTCACGCTCAGGGTCCAAGCACTTGCCAGAGGCGGCCACAGACAGCCAGAGCGTCTGAGAAACTTCCTCTTAGATGCTTGTCTCTTTTTGGCTTTGAGGGTTGCAGCCATCTTTGCTGAAACTTCTCTTTAAACACATTTTTGCACCACCAGTTTTCCCCTCGGAGGCGAACAACTGAGCAGATCACATGAACTAGACCTACTGTTGCTTCTCAGCTAGTCTCAGAAGCAGAGGAGGACTTCTGATGCCTCACACAAATTCAAGTTTCTCCCTAATGATAGCCAAGGATCATTTGTTATGGGAAGGAAAGATACCACAACAACATCAACAAGATTTTTCCTCTCTGCTTTTCTTCCATACGATTCATCCTAGTCTAGAGGGATTACTGCTTGTGAGACCGAATTTATTATGTCCCTCTCTATGTCAAATGTGACCTTCTCATGAACAGGCATCCTTAAACAATGCTAAATTATAAATGATGACTTCCTGACAGCAACAGCTCAGATTGAAATTTCAGCAAATGTCAGACATGAGGTCAAAATCTGTCTGGGACCCCAAGGAAAAGGAACTACGCTAACAAGGGAAGTGCCTGCTTGCTTAAGAGATCTGCTTGAAGTCTGTGCACGTGTATGTTCCATTGTCACTTTTATACACATTTTATTTCCATTTTAAATGGTGCATAGTAAAATAGGACCCCTCCAGCCACAGTCTTTTTGGTGTTGTAGTTCTAATATGCAATTGATACAAATTCAGCAGGTCCCTTACTCTTCTGAGTAGCCCTTCTCTTTGCGAGTAAAGCCTTTAGCTCCAGCACAGATTGCTCCTATTAGTAAGGACAACTCGTAGAGCTGCAGAGGGGTTCAGGCTCACTGCAGCATGTTCACAGGTGCTTTTCCCTAAGGGAGAATTCAGAGAGGCCGCTGAACTCATCTATTTCCAGTAATGTATGTTCATGTGTGCATTTTGATTTTTTTTTTTCTCTACAGCTATTCGTTGTAATTGATTTCTCAGTTTGGAGAAAGTATGCTTTATAATTGGAGCTTCTTCTGGGCTCTGATGTTTTTCAGTAATAACTTGCAGTAGTCTGGGCTGGAAACAGATTTCTGTCCCTTTGCTACACCAGGCCAGGCCTATTGCACCCAATTGTGCTGAAGGTCAAACCCTTTAAGGACTGTAATAAACCTCTTATGGTTTATGGATGCACCTACTTCTGTTGGATAAAACTATGCCAGTTGTCTTGAGTATCTGTATTATGGTTATGAGAGGAAGATTTGGATGTGCACTGTGAATAGTTACGTGTTGATTTTGAAAAGGAGCTTCTTGTAGTGCACATAGCAGGAATTTCACCCAGAATTTCACTGTATTTCCTTACCTCCACCTTACTGGTTCTCCTGCCCATCCATGTCTTTCATAGGCACTTTTGCACATATTAAAACATGCTAAAGATGTATCTTGAAGCCAGTGCTGTAGAATAGACTCCTGGTCTTTATAGCTTTCCTAGAGATACTCCGATGATGTACAGCAGTGGCGGCAAAGTCATCAAAAATTGCCCGTGCTCCTCTGCTTTATGAGCAAAACTTCTTTCAGTGCAAAAGCAAAAAGCAAAGTGCTTGTGGCTAATGGCTTGATATGTTCCATGTTACTTACTCCTACATGTTTTCTCTCATTCTTTTTCCACCTTGTTACCAGCTAACATCACTGGTTGTATAAAAAAAATGTTTTGAAATTCCTTTCAACACTGCTTGTGAAAGAGGTTCTGTTTTAGAGAATGAACTCTGTCTTTCATCAGCAAGATCCTTTTTTCTCATTTTATGCTTCTTCCTCGTGCATTCTGACTCCTCTCTGCAGATGGAAGGATGACTGTAGATGTTGTCACAGTAATGATATGATTACAGCATGACAGCTGAGGGAAAAAAATGTGGTGAAATTCGTAATGTTTTTTTGGAATGCTAACTGATACAGCCAGGTAAAAACAGATCAGCTTTTCGACACCACACCTTTACAGGAATATTAATTTGATATTGGAGTTATAACTCTCCTCCTCCAATAGGATTATATAAAACTGTCTGTCGTACCAGAGGCTTAAAATGCTTTATCAGTGAGAATACTCATTTGTTGGTGGTTTTAACAGAGCTGTAGTGTAAATGCTGATAGAGAGAAAAATTAGGGGAGTCTGCTGACAGGTGTTTGCATGGACAGCTCTGTGTCCATTCATAAAGGCGTTCACACTGTGTTATTCTTGTGGAGTGAGATTCAGATGCCAGTTTTTCAAACTGTATCAATAGGAGGAATGCAGAGAAATCAGCCTGTTCAAAGGTGACTCCACACAAAAGCTGACCTACAATAGGATCTCAGGCAGGCAACGATTTCTAAACATTTTGCTGTTGTACATTTGGTCAAAACACATACCAGAGGAGCACTGAGTATTTATAGCAGTGGGGAATAAGGGCTGCCACTCAACACTAGATACCAATTTTTTTTTTTTGTTTCAGCTCCCTTAGAAAACAAATCCACCCGTCACATAGACTCTACTAATGGAGCGTGAAATGCATACACAACTGAGGGCACAGTGTAAAGCAAGGTATTTTAATCAGGTAGTAACTTGGAAGATAACAGATTTACTTTGCAGGTTTACAGCACGATAACATTTTCATCATCGGAAAGAATGCTGTAGCCTGAAAGCTGATTCCAATGGAACTCCTCTGCTAAATTCTGCAGAGTGGAGTGTGAGTGGGATGCTGCAGTGGAGGGGAAAGCCCTGTTATTTTGGAAGTGAGAGGGCTCGAAAGGGAGCGAAGACAGCGTGCCAAAGGATGCACGTAGGAGTACGGGGTTCTGTAAATGAAAGCAGGTAAAACCTGGATTTTTTGGGAAGGATGCAGCTCAAGTCTTCATGTGCGTTTTGGGTTAGGGGTAAGGGAAAGAGGGGGTGCTACTTTTTAATGCTTGGAAAAGGTCTTTGCCCGGCTCCCCCAATCAGGGCTGCGCAGTGGCAGTGCCGGGCAGCTGAAGGGGGTGGTGGGGAGGGGAAGGGACCTGGCCCCCCCGCCCCGGCGTGGCTGTGGCCAGTGAACAGGCAATGGAAAACGGGAGGAGAGCCCTGCCGAGGCACTTGAGAGTGAAGCCTGGAAAACCACAGCGCTGTTTTCTTTCCCATGGGCGGGCAGTCACGCTGTTTCTTCAGAGTGTTTGAAATGCGCGCTCTTCCCTGTTCTCACGCACCACTTTTCTCTGTGCTGCTTTTTAAAGACACCTCGCAATTACAGTGTTTGTTGTTGTTGCTGCTGTAGTAGGGCTGCTTATGAACCATGCCCAGAATAGCTGGCCTTTCTGGCTGGGGGTCTTACTTGGGACCAAAGTAATGGAGGTGAGGCTAAATCTCACCACTCAGTCCTCACTAAAATACAGTACAACAGAAAAGAGTCGTGCCTGAATTTCAATTTTCTGCTTCAATTTAAAGACATGGATTGTTGATCGCTACATCTTTACATCTTCTCGATGATTGCAAATTGTGGCTGAAGTACTTAAGACTGTTTGCTTGCAAGCATGATTCATGTGTGGCAGTTTATTCTTACCTTCCATTTATTCTCCACCTGAAACTGTTACCCTCAGCAGAAAGCATTGGTGCGCTTCTCTTCAGGGCTCACTGGCAGAGGGAAAGGACAGAGACTGATAATGCTGCCTGGAAACAGACTTGACTATAGAGTAAAAGACCTGGGTTTGAGCTTGTCCTGGTGTAATCTGTAATTTCCACCTGTATGAGAGCAGAACGAGGCCAAGCATTTTCAGTTCCCCGTGAGAAGTTAGTAGCAACATCCCAAGCTCTGCCTCATCCCTGTCTTGATTCACCTGGCTCCTTGCAGGCAGGACACTGTGCTGGAGTTGGCACCAGACTGACAAGCCTGGGGGCTTCATGCTGAAATATATTCAGAAAAAGAAGAGGAAAGGCCTAGGAATATCTCACAGGTTCACAAACAAAAGATATCCCAAAATCTTGTGTCTCATTGTACAAGAGTCAAAGCCTTTTATTAGAGAAATAAGCCCCCCTTCTGTTACTTTGTGAGGGATTATGTTACTGAAAAAAATAGCAAATAATTGTACCGGTTTTATTTTGACTTATTTCACTGCAAGCAGTTTGGACTGTGAAAGAGCATCAGTCATTCCTACTTTCTCTTATTCTTTACGACTTTCTTGTTTCCCAAGCAACACTGAGCCTTTGGTTTGTCTCTCTTCTCAGCTAAAGGTGAGCAAAGAGGCAGAATTTAATTTGGGATACAGTTTTGCTCTTGTCAATCTTCTTTTTTTTTTTTTTTTTTTTTTTTAAAATAAGTCTAGTTAACTATGTTTTGAATTAGTCTCCAGAGATTTAATGGTTCTGTTTGTTTTTAACAGAGGTGACTGAATAGGTTTTGGCTTATTTTACTGTTGGTAAACAGCTTCTTCACCAAAATGAAAATATTTATCCTGCTCAGAATATTAATTTTTTTTTTTTTTTTTTTGGTCAGAGGTTGGGCAAAATGCCCTGCTCAATTTCTTGTCCCATTTTGTCTAGAGAAAACAGCTCAAATGCTCTATACAGCTCAAGCACATCAGATATTAATGAAAACAATATTTCTTATGCAAGTTTCTGGCATTTTTGTGTTCATTAGACATCATCATGTCAATATTCTTTTTGTCGGTGTATATTTCTACACAGCAACACACTATGAGAGAGAATGTTTTTCCTCCTCTCAAGCACTGAAAGTGCATTAAGATTTCCAAGCTCCTTTTTTACTGAGAACTAAGTAGTACCTGTTTGGGAGCTCTAGCTGAAAACGCTGCATAAACAGCCAGCTAGTATTTATGATGATTTTATTGCTACCCTATGGTCAGGACATACTAAACTAACTGTGTCGAACTTTTCTTCTTGATTTCCTTCCGTCTCCCACAATGTTTTTAAAGCTCTCTTCAATCATTAGTCCAGGGGAAGTTCTGGACTTTTGCGGTTAGAGCTGTAGAATTTGGGGCTGTCTGTTTTCCAGCTCTGAAGCTGTTCATCTAAATCTCGAATTGCTGCTCTTTGCTAGGTGATTAACGGCGGCCTTTCGTCACTGTCCTTTGGACAATTTTGGCAGCTACGAGCTCGGTGGTACTTCCCTCCCCATCACCCACCATCCATGGCCGACACCTCTGTGCAAGATGTGCTGTGCTGACATGCCTTGAGTCAGGCAGAGGCTCATCCTTGTCCTGCAAGGCCGTCAGCCTCTCCCTGCGGCCTTGAGCCTCCCAAGCGTAAAGCGCTCGGGGCCTCAACCTGAAAGCGCCTGAGGTGGCCAAGTCTCTGGGTGCTCCTGAAAATCTGGAAAGCAGCTGGCTACTCACACAAAACTCTTCCTGGGGTTGTGCGGGGGTCCGCAGCATTCCTCGGTGGGTCTGATAGGTGTGCCTGGAAATGCTGGACGCAAACTGATGGCACCAGCCCAGGCTGAATTTGCATTTTATGCAATAGCCAGGGACTAGAGGCTGGGCTCTGAAACCGGGGACTGCCTCTGCGATGCTCGCTGAGAGAAATTGGACACGTCTGCTGTATTTCAGCCTACCCAATTACCCCAGAGGGGTGCTTTCTACTGCTGGAGTCACTCTGGGGGACATGAAATGATCACCCTCTCTCTGGTGGTTTGGGAGGCCCCCTCACCCTGCGGGGCAGGCCCTGGGCTGTGGCTGGGAAGCCCGAGCTGGGCATTGCCGTGAGCGTGCAGAGCTCACGCTGCCACTTCTGGGCTTGTGGGCGGCCTCTTGCGCACCGGGCACCTCAGCAACAACCCCAGCCGAGCTGGGATGCCCCGTCAACCGCCCACACCCCACGCCAGGATTTAATCCCCCGTGTGTTTTCTTCAAAGACTCAACCGCCCCGGCGGGTTCATGCTGACCTAGAGCTGCTGCTCAGGTAGGAGCAGGCTCTTCTTTTCGGCTTGTGGTACACACACACGCGGAGCCCCCTCCACACCCGGTTTGCTAAATTCTCCCCAAAAATATCTTTATAGCATGTACTTTGCCGGGGGGTGGGCACGGTGACCCCGGCCCCTGGCGTGAAGCCGGGGCTGAGCGTGGGGGACCCGTCAGGAGCGAAATGCTCCCACCCGGCCGGCCGGGACACGCGGAGTGGGGACGGTGCTGGGTGCGGGGTCGCCGCCACGGGGCGGGGGGGGGGGGGGGGGGGGGGCGGGAACGGCGCCCGCCAGGGCGCGCTGGAGAGCGGCGCGGCCGCCGGCGGGACTCGCGGCTGCCGGGGCAGAAAGCGGCGCGGGGGTGTGTGTGTGTCTGTCTGTCTGTCTGTCTGTCGGTCGGTGGGTGCCAGCGGCGCTGCCCGCAGCGGCCAGCCCCGAGCGGGACCGTCCTCCCTCCGCTCCGGGCTCGGCCGGCGCCCGCGGGTCAAGCGGGAGAAGGTCGGGGCGCGGGGCCGCCCCGGCGGAGCGGAGCCCCGCAGCAGTCGGGGCTCCGGTTGCCGTTCCCCTCCCTCCCCGCGGGGGTCGGGGCGGGGGCCGGGGCACCCCGCGGTGCGGGGCGGGGTGGAAATTTACCGGGGCCGTCCGCAGCGCGGCTGCGAGCGAGGGAGAGGCGAGCGAGTGGGCTCGGTGGGAGGCGGAGGGAGGGCGGGCGGGGGAGCGGCGGAGCATCGTCTGGCGGGGAAAGCGAGGGACCAAATGCCTGTGAGGAAGGGCGGCAGCCGCCACCGCCGAGAGAGGAGCCAGCGGCGGCGCAGCGGCAGCAGCCCCGGCAGGAGCCCCGACGCCGGCGGGGCCCGGCTCCCCCCCGGCCGGCGGGGCGGCGATGGCGGCGGGCGGCGGGCGGCGGGCGGGCCGCCGGGCTTAGGGCGCGGGCGGCGGCGGGGGGGCTGAGGCGGGCCCCCCACCCGCGGGCGCCGCATGGCGTGGGCCTGATGCCGGAGCGCGGCCCGGCGCCGCGGCGGCGCTGCGGGAGGAGGAGGAGGAGGAGGATGGCGGGGCTGGCGTGGAAGTGGCCGCGCACCCGCCTGCCCGTGGGTGCCAGCGCCCTGGGCGTCTTCGTCCTCTGCTGGCTTTACGTCTTCCCCGTCTACCGGCTGCCCGACGAGAAGGAGATCGTGCAGGGGGTGCTGCTGCAGCAGGGCAAGGCGTGGAGGAGGAACCAGACTGCGGTCGCCCTGTTCAGGTAGCGCCGAGCGCGGCCCAAGGGCAGCCGGGGACGGCCGGGGGGGGGGCGGGTGGCCGCTCCGGGGGAGCGACGGGCAGCCGGGCGCCCTCCCCACCCCGCCAAACCCCAAACTTTATTTTTCCCTACCCCAGCTTTTTTTTTTTTTTTTATTATTATTATTATTATTTATTTTTATTTATTTATTTTTTTTCCACAGCAGGCGGGGCCCCTCTCGCCCAGCAAAACTTTTTTGGGTGGCTCTGTTCCCTGTTTGCAGCGGGGAGGAGAGGGGGCTCGGCGCGGGGGATGGAGGCTTATCGCCCCTCGCAGGGAAACGAGCCCACCTCGGACGCCTTTCCGAGGAGGGCTGAGGTGTCTGAGGCTCTCCGTGTTGCCTGCACAATAGGATGCTGCTGGCTCCCCGGAGGAGGGCTGCGGACAAAGCGAGGGGCTCGCAGCCCCGCTCCGCTGCCCGAGAGAGCCGAGCTGGTGGCTCTCCCCGGGACGCGTCAGGGAAGGTTTGCGTGGACGTTCACGCGTGTGTGTCAGCATCCTCGCGCCGAGGAGCGCTTCGGAAGCTCCGCGCTGGTCCTTGACTCTCTGCAGTTTATTGTGGAGACCACGTGAAAAGGCACCTTTTTCTCTCCCCTTCTTTTGACGCGGCTGGGAAATGGCGATAATCCTCGGAGCCCTTTTCACCTTCCCCGGCCGCCCAGGAGAGGAGGAACATTGCAGTCAGGGGGCACATCTGATAGCGGCAGAGAACCAGGTCCCTGCAGCGGGGAGGATTTTTTGGAATGATCCTGGCTTAAAAAGCACGTGCAGTGGAGATTTGTGTCCCCCTCGAAGATTCCTCACAGGGCTGGGTGAAGGACAGACAATTGGAAGAGAGGCTGATTTCCCTCCCTTTCCTGGAGGGAAGCTGGGTTTTCTCCCTTTCCTCTAAGTAGCAAATGAAACATCAGAGTAAGTGGTAATCAGACTGCTTGCAGAAAGGCCCTCTTTCTGTAGTAAATGCTGGAATGAATCAGATCCAAAGTCCAAGGGACTTCTTTGATTATTTTATGGGTTTTTTTTTAAGTGGTGTATAGCTTTATTTGATATTCCTCACTAGTTTTTGAATGCAACTCAACTTGTGTTTGTCATGAACTGGAGCCGGCACGTGATTGCTTCATATCTTGTCTGCTGGGTTAACAGAAACTTTACAGTTCTTCAAAAGCACAGTCTTCCTTTAGCCCCTGAAGCTTGCAGGAGATAAAAGCAATGAGAGCTAATAAGCGGGCATGTGCTAATATCATCTCGTTGGGTAGGCCTGGAAGAAGTCCTCCCTTTAATACAGAGCTAGCAGTAAGGTACAGATGTAGGATCCTTTTCCTAAAACACCAACACTAGAAACTAGGTTGATCTTCTTGGATACAAATTCATCTTAATACTGTTGTGCCACATGCTCATTTTTGGGCATGGATGAATCCAGATTTATAAAATATTACCCTGATAGGTGATGTAGAAAGAGTTTGATGTATTATTTTTCATATTTGTAAACAAATAACTAATGTTATTTGAAGATTGATAACACTGCTGGAGCTGCAGTTTAAAAACCAGGTTTTAGATCACTTCCACCACATGGTTCAGAAACAAAAACACTGCGTGGCTCGTCAACTATTCCACTTGCCCATATGTCTTTCCACTCCCGAAGCACAGTGATTATCTCAGAGATGCTACTGAAGAGAGTCTCTTGCAATAAAAGGAGCTGTTGTTTCTTGTTTGTGATGAGTTGGTGCAGCACTGAGTACAATGAGCTTTAAATCAATCTGCTTCAAAAAATGAAGTTTTTAAGGAGAAATGTACACTGGAGATACATAGTGAGTATGCTGTAATATTCAAATTATGTCGTAAACCCCTATTTTTGCTGCATAAATTTACTTCTGTTAATACTGGTAGAAGGTTATGAAATTGAAGTCTGTGCCAGGTAAGCTGCTGTATATTGTGAGGTGATTAACAGAAACAATGTCCTGATCTTTGCTATGGTCCTTCTGTCTCTGTGCAAGAGCACTGTAAGAGCCCCAAGTTTCAGTTTCTACTGGGAACTGCCTATGAATGCGAGTCTCTATTTTACTTGGGAAGGAGGTATAGAGCTTCACAGAAATCATGCACGTGGATTTTGAAGTAATATGGCTTTCCATAATAGCCTAATACTAAGTAGGTTTTAGTATATTATTAATATATTATTGTATAAGAATGACATTAAATGCCATTCTCCCTGGCCCTCCTGCCATATTCTGGTTACCAAACTCAGTTTTGAAGAATAAATTTGAATATATCTGTGCTAAAGAACTATATAAGAAAGTGCATACTTTCACATTACTGCTTTGTATAGTACGGTGGCATTTGTGGTACTGTACAGCTGTTTGAATAGCTAGGTTCTTGCTGCACAGGGAAAACATCTGATGTTTTTGTATCCTCCTCCTGTAAACTCGCTGGACTCCTATTGTTGAAGCAAATTATTGTCCTCAAGTAATTAACTTGATGAAAACATACTTTTCAAACCTTAGAAGTGCTATTACCCCTTTGCCTTCTGTACCTGGATCAAAGAGAACTTCACCGAGTCACTTAGCAAGGTCAGTGAAAATGTCTGGGGTAATTTGGGTTGAACCCTGGCAGCTGAGTGCCAGTACCTCCTCAGTCTCCTCTGCTCCTTTCTTCTCTTCCTCTCTGTACCGCCAGAGACCTCCTGTAAAGATCTGACCCATGTAAACTCTTGCTTATGCAAGAGTCCAGGCTGTCCTGGTGCTTGTGGGATGGTTTACATGAGGGTTTTGTGTTTGAATATGGATTTGCAGAACCGGTTTTCAAATATAAACACCTATGTAAATAGCTGCGGATTTATGCTTTTGGGGTGTGTGTTGCCTTAATGCAGCTGCGAGTAAGGACCGTTTTTGTGGGTGTAACAAAATGAGCAGGATTAAGCCTTTGACTCCGGCCTGAATCTGTGTTTAAAGCATGCTCTCAGCCTTGACTCTGCATACATGGCTTCCATGAGCAACCCTGGCGTGATGGGTGCGCTGAGTCCCGCTGCCAGCAGTGCAGTGGGTGTCTGCGCAAGAGCTACCTGTGTTCTTAGATGGAAGGACAGATCCCCCAAAGCCAGAAGATACAATTGAGATTATTAAAAGAGCTCTTGGTCCAAATCCTCTCCTAAGTTGAACATAGTTTCCTTTAAAGTCTTCAAATTCTAGGCATTCGGAGCTAAGTACAGCCCACTAGCAAGCTATTGCTATTTGCATCCTTTAAATTTCAAGACACTAGTGGTTGAGGGTAGTCAACCTCTCTGCTGTGGAAGCGTCTTGTCTCTGACAAATACTGAATAACAGTCTGTCAGTCAGATGGTAAACTGCTTGATCTTGAACTACAAAGTGGTCAGAATAGGAATGAGACCATCATTAGAGCCATTAATGGCTAACGCGTCTAATTTACCTACAGTATAATGGCTTGTCATCCTCTGAGGTGGTTAATGTTATTGCACCCTAATAATTTTCACAGATTGCTTAGGTTTTTTTTAAGGGTTTAGTGCTTA
Organism: Tyto alba; assembly: GCF_018691265.1. Classification (NCBI taxonomy): domain Eukaryota; kingdom Metazoa; phylum Chordata; class Aves; order Strigiformes; family Tytonidae; genus Tyto; species Tyto alba. Next base: position 10,732,050 of record NW_024881295.1, on the reverse strand, counting down.
AATTATTTAGGCAAAAATGTTGTTAACTGCTGTTTGTTCTTAGTGAAGCAAATGGCAGACAATAATACCTTTAGGATTATTTTATTTAGAAAGATTGCAGTTGATTAAAGGCAGAGCTGGATCTTTTCATCTGCCTTACGAGCTCCATACAACCACAAATCCAAAGTGCTGTATGTTATCTGACGCTTCTGCCCCATTTGTTGCCCAGGGTGGACCTCCTCTGGGGAGTGAGTACGTGTGTGGGAGGCAGTGAGTGGCCTTTTGACTGTCAGGACTCACACCGAAAGGGTTGGATGGTGATTAGTGACTTAGAGTTTCTTCAGGAAGTGATGGGACAATCTTGTCTGCAAGGCAACAGAAAGGCTACCCGTGACATTCAAATTGTGCTGTTGCTTCTGTTGCAGCAGTTTTGTGTGATGCTGAAGAGTTATCTGGGGTTTATTCTGGGGGTGGCTTGGTTGAGCTGGTGCAGAAGTATCCCATGAACTCTCTGTTTGTGAACCGCTTCTGGTCCAAAGCATCTGCTAGAACTTGTCTCAGCTCCCCAGTGCTGACCCCTCTGTCCCTAGAGCCACACAGGCCAATGCTTATTTTGTCAGGTGGCTTCTCCACTCCCTTTTCATCAGGTTTGGCCCCTTGTCTGTTTTCCAGGGACAGAGAGGAGAAGCTACTGGCCACAACAGGGTCAGTTGCTGAACTGGACAGAATATCCAGATGCGGTGGGCGCTGGTGCTTGCAGCGTGGCTGTGGACAGACTGTGTGAAGCCCCTATTACTGTTAGTTTTTGTGCGTCTTGCAAAAAGAACGCTCTCGCTGCTACATGCCGTGCCGGAGGGGGTCTTCCCACTGTAGCCTGCTCTGCCAGCTGCTCTCTGCCAGCTGTTAATGTCTGCACCTAGAGTGCAATCACAACAGGTGCTGAAGAACATCCCCTTGTGCAAATCATTTTTCATTTTAGATTGTATTAACACGGAACTGGAATTCCAGATCACTTCCCCATCTGGATAAGACAAATACTATTGCCAGGTCAGTGAGAGTTTCTTTAGTTCAGATAGCTTTTTTTCCTTCTCTTTTGATGTGAGCGTTGCAAATTATGTGAGTGTTGTGATCCTTACCAGGATATTTCAAGGAAAATCTGAGATGAAACATCATGTTGTTCAGGTCGACTAGATAAGAGTTTTGCCCTGAAACCATTGGCTATTTTCAAATGTTGTGCATGAGCAGTGGCCAAATCCAGGTCATTTTGCTCTCCTGAGTAGGTGTCACTACAGCCTGGCTGTATTTTTTACCCAGTTGTTAACATTTTGAATGACTTGGTTTTGTTTGTATTTGCTGCAGTGGTGATAATTGGGTATTTCTAATTTGTAGTTTCTCGGTGTCTCCGGATGAGATGGGAAGTTGTTTTGGTGAGGAGGTACAATTTGAAGAGCAGGTTAAGGGTGAGAGGAAAGAAATGTTCTTAGTCCACTTTATTATTTGAAGGCTTTGATGAAGAAAGCCAGCTTTAGAGAGATCTGGCTCCATATCTTTGAGATCGTTAGGTGTCTTTGGACATCTAAATTACATGAAAAGAGTGAGAATTAGTTATCTGAGTTAGCTCCTGGCAAGGTAGGAATTGACTTAAATTCCTGAGTTCCAGCTCATTGTTCCTTGCCCCTAAATAGCATTTTCTTACGGATCTGCCTTCCTCATGAAACAGGCAGTCGAGATCCCTGTTTCTGGTATCTGCTCTTGCAAAGTTTTGGATTGCTGCTTTACATTGAATCTGTAAAAACTCCAGTGCTGCCAGCATTTATGGGAGGGTGTAGCCAACTCCCTGAGGCTCTTTTCCTGTTAGCTGGGAGCATCCAAAGGCCCAGAGCCAGGCACTGGGGAACAGGAGGAGCAGAGACTTTACTGGAATTTAGGTTACCCGACTAGGGCCTCGAAAGTCTGGTATGTACATCTTCAGCCACTGCTGGGTGTATGCATTTTCACATCTGTGCTTTCCCTTTTTCTGCCTTATAGTGGATGGAATGGGCATTGAATCATCCATACAATATAGTAACCGGTGATTTATTCCTCTACTTGTAATTTTGATCTTCAGAGCAGCCAAGAGTGTTGCTCCCATTTGATGTGTGTTCAATGGCATATATAAAAAGACCTATTTTTGAGGCTAGTTCCTACTAGGTAAATGCATAGAAAATGAATTGTTGTTTCCCCTTTAGAATCTATCCTCCCACAGCAAGGATGAGCCTCACTGAACTGAGGAGGCTGTTTGGACTATAGTCTTCTGTTGTTCCAGTTTTCTAAGCACCAAAAAATAATTTAAAATCTTTACATATATATACATATTAATCTTCTTCTATATGCTGCATGTGGTTCCTGAAATGCAAGAAAATTGCTTCTAATGTTAAATCATTTTAACATGGCTGCATGCAGTTAAATTCATACTGAAGCACATTAATCTCTATTATGTAGTATTTGTAAACCTCAGTGGAGAATCAGATTTTGTCATGTCACAATTTTTACATATAGAAGACCAGAGACAATTCTTCTCCCAGGTCTTGGAATCTACACTGATTAGATAAACAGTGGGTGGGGTGGGGACACGGCACTGATAAGTCGGTTAACCCTAGTGAAGTCTTTGTCTGTAAAGTAATTATTACAGAAGCTCTGAGCTTCATGAAGAAGCTGTGCCTGTTGCCTTGACCTTAGCAGTATTTGAAATATTTTAACAAGGTGAATTACACCGTGGAGAACAACATCCTGGCTTTAACCAGGATTCTGGAGGTCACTTTCACACTGCTCTGTTCAGAAAAGAGGTGAAGGCTGTGAAATTAGATTGTTATAAGACATTTCCTGGCCAGTGGAGTGGTGGTGGGTTTTATTGTTGTATTAATCAACAGATTGAATTATTTTGACTTCTCCTATTCCATCTGCCTGGAAAATGCCCTCTGAATTTCTTGATTTAGAGATATTCTTTTCAAGTGGGGATGTGGCTACAATGAGGCTTTTGCAGCTGCTGGGAACAGCTGAATACAAATGGTTAACTTTTTTGTCTTCCATGTTTGCTGTAAGCATCATTTTACTTCCTGAACAACCATTTTGTTTATTTATACATAATTTTATTTATTTATTTATTTGTTTGTTTTTCTCCTCCACCTCTTTTTTGGTCTATTGCCATTCTTGAGCTGATTGACGTCCTCCTCAGCTTTCAGGGGAAGCCCCAGACTCTTTGGATGGCTCTGTTTATAATTATCCAAACAACATTCATAGCAATGATGTAAAGAACTTGTGTGAAATTAGTTACTCCTTTATCTCCCTCCCCTACTGAGTTGCCAGTCACCTTCCTCGGAGTCCTGCAGCTCCACTGATGCTCGGGGCATCTGTTGTTTTCCATTCTTGACATGCCAATCGTTGGCTATCAGGCTTTCAAGGTAAACTGCAGACTTTGCCTTAATGTAGTAGCAAGGTCTCTACTTATCAGGTCTCCTCTGCTCTGAGGATGCACAGCCAGCTTTAATTTAAAAGCTGCTATACAGCTCGCCTATATTTTAAGGAGCACTGGGAAAACAGTTGAGCTATTTTGCTTACTTTCCTGTGGGAAAACTTGCTTTGCCTATTTCTGGAATGTGTGGAGTGGCCATTGCTGTAACAGAGGAGTAACGGCTTTGTATTTCCTGTCAAAGATGGAAGACAAACAAACAAAACACCTCCCCCGCCAGTGAAGAGATTTTAATGTTTTCCTATGTGCTCTCTTGGCCAAATGTCAGCTCTGGTAGTGCTGTTTCGTCTGCCCCAGTGTTCGGCATGTCCATGGTATACGGTGTTCCACTCGTGCTGCTGGTCTGTCAGTACGGTATGTCCCAGCGCAGGGCGATGAAGTATCCACTGCTATAGGTAGTACTCGGAAGTGCCCCAAGAGAACCAGCCCAGAAAGCACTCAGATGTGCAATGAGGGGGTGATGCTGAATCCAAGGCTTGCCGATGCCTACCCCTCTCAGTGAAAGTCGATAAGATTTTGGCTTAATGGCAAATGGGATGAAGGCTTTCAAGTTACTCAGCTACGTTTGAAGCTTTTTCCTTTTGACTGTCAGGGAAGACCTGATTCTGGTTCCCCAGGTACTTTTATACAGTGAAAGAAATAGAGTTATAAAGGGAGTTAAGGAAATTATATCTCCATGGCATGATTATCTCTTGTAACTGAACTTCAGGTCTAGGTCACCACTGAGGTCAGTAGGAAGTCCTGTGAGTAATTACCAGTCTGTACAGAAATTATAATTTATATGGTGCCATAAGTTTGGAGAGAGACATTCAGTCCAAGAACGTGTCTACTGAGATTTATCCCAGCTATGTAGATTAGGAATTTTGATTAAAGGAGTGTTTTTTCCCTCTGTTAGTACAATTTTTAATGCGAAGAAATACCTGGGCTATTTGCTAGTGATAGGCCACCTGAACATTTGCTGGAAGAATGATCCAAATACTTGTGCTGAGGGTTTGGTGGGTACTGGTCCTTCTTGCTACTGGTACCTGGAGGTACCAGCTGTACCAGTTTACTACTTGTAAAGTGCTTAATGCTTTAGTGTAAATTTTTGTCTTCTTTCTGTGGCTTCCACTGAAGCATTAATCTATTTAAAAGGGAATAGAATAGGTCTTCATTCCATATATAGCATTTACTTGAGAAATGAATCCCTGTTCCTGGATAATAACTTCCAGTTTTGCTTAGTTTTGCCTAATGAGTTGCAATGTTAGCAATACTTGCATGGTCATTTTTTTTTTCTAACTGTAGATAAACTTTCAGTTACCAATGGGTAAATATTTTCATTGCATTTTACACTCTTACAGGTGTCACAAGTCCTCACTGGTATTTAAATGATAGTATCTTACCATTTGTAGTAAGTTGTATGCTCAGTACTTAAAAGCATGCGTGTGGAATGAGACATGTGCCTTTGTGGGCAAAAACACAGGAAAGGATTAATCAGAGCCTAAGGCTAATAAAGAAGCCAAAGAACAAATCTTCAGCTACTGATGAAATTTAGATTCTCTACTTTTGACCACACTTTTGATTCTTTGGGCTAAACGACTGATTTAACCATTGTCCTTCTCCTTTAGCTGTTCTCCTTTGTTCCCTGTTCTTTCCATTTATCTTCTGTCGAAGCCCCATCTGGGGAGAAAGACCATAGCCATCATAGAGCTTGTGTGCTGTTTGCTGCCGTTGCCCTGCTCAGCTGCCTGGTACGTGCATTTCCTCTTCCCCCCCCCCCCAATTCGTGTCGAGTGTTCAGTCTCTGTCATCTCTCACTTACTGAGCAACGCTGCCGGTCAGCAGTGCAGCCCTCGTCTTCATGCCATCACGTTTCATTCACTGGCAGCCCCCACGCAGCCATGTTCCCTAATGCCTCATGGGCTGCCTCATGTGGCATCATGCTTTGGGTCCTACGGCGTTGCCCTGTGTCTCAGATCCAGGTGCCTCACAGCACAGGGGCCGTTCGGTCCCCAAAACGCTGGCCCCATGGCAGCACCTCCATGTCATCCTCAGGTGCTCCTCAAGACTTCTGCTGCAGTCGTAGGAGTCATAGGGTGGAATGATATTTGGCTAGTAGCAACTTGGAGCACAGTGAGAGCTGCTTGTGTGGAATGGGAGGAAATCAGGACCTGAAGAAAGGCAGAGAGGCAGAGAAGAGAAAGGAGGTATAAGGCTGGTTGGGGAGTTGAGCATGAGGATTTGTTACTCTTTTCGTCTTGAAGCATCTTTTCAGTTGGTCTTCATGTTCTCTCGTGGTGAATCTGACCCATGGGAGTCATCGATGTTGTGTGTTCACTCTCCAGGTCATGTGAAGGCTTGGTGGGAGCAAGAAAACTGGGAGCCCCAGGAAAGGTGAGAGCTGAAAGATCTGTGAGCTCTGTCCCTAGACTGCAGCAGTGAGTGCTGCAGTAGACAGCCCTAAGTAGTTGGAAGTGTAATGTTTAAGCTGTAATCTTCAGATTACCCTTGCTTGTTTACGGGTGATTTTACTGTCCATCCGCTCAAGCAACCATTAGGTTCTTATTTGTCTGAGCAGGGTTCAGACTCTTTTCAGTCTCCTGCATTGTGCCATTTACTACTTAATGGCAATGCAAAAAGCATGAGAATAAATCCATTTAGGGTATGGCCATAATATGGAATAGAAAGGAAATGCAATATTCATGAGGCAATAGTGGAGGAGTGCTGTTGGATCAGATGAGAATGGGTATGACGGGGGGGAGAAGTGTTTTACTGCAGCTTGCTTGAAGACTGTAGCAGTGCTTGCACAACCGCATGCAGGGCTCCTTGTCTTTCCTGGCCTCCCTCAGGTTGCTGCTCTAGGAGAGCAAATAGTGACAGAGCAACTTGTGCAGTTGTTAATCCTGAAAAGAAGTGAACGGGGAGCAGGCGCAAAGGGCTGTGAAGTGGGCAAAATGTTGGCTTGTTTATTCCCAGAGCCTTTAAGCAGAGGAATGGGTGAGAGCAGTGCAGCGAGATCAGTGAGGTGGTGCCATTCTGAAGCGTGGAGGATGCTTCTGCGTTATGATGGTTACATTATGTAGGATTCTTTGCAATGCATGCTACTGCCTGACAAGGGTTAAGACTTTCCATATTTTTTTCCAAATGTTTGTTGCAAGTGAGGAGTCTGGGTTACCATGTGTATGTGTGTTTGATGGGTGTGATGAGGATAGCCATTTCTGGAGTATGCGAGTGAAGTATCAAGATGCCTGGAGTTCATGCTTGTGCTGGAATAAGCCTGCATGGGCAAATAGAGAGCTAAAGAGCTTGCATCAGTGGAAAGTGCTATGTTTCTGTGTGATCCAGATGTTTCTGCAGAGCAACAAGATTTCCAGAAAAGTCAGAATAAAGAAAGTTTTAAAAGGGAAGTCAACAAATAGAGAAAATCTTCAATGGAAGTATGTTGTGTCTTGGGTAGAAAAAAAGAGGGGAAAAATGCTTTTCTAGCAAGGAAAGGGGAAAAAAAAATCTGTGGAAGGATCTGTGAGGTGCACAGAAAGATCATGGGCTGTGCTGGGGCAGTTGATTGCAACCCAGGTTGAGTGAAAAACACTTTTGGAAGAAATATATGCTGGATTTAATTTTTATTTGCTTCTTACTAGTTCTCTATAATTTTTATGATCATAATTAAGAAATACTGGTAGGATGAGAAACTTAAGTCTGTCTACATATGTCTGTCCTGCACTTCTGAAGAGTTATCTCTAAACCAGATAGCTCACCTGTAAGTCCTCAGGAAGGTTAGACTTCAGCCACAACTATTCCTTGGTTATGTGGAGAGGAGTTTAAAATTTATCACTGTGAGTATCTTAATTCAGGAATGTTGGGAGACCTTTTGCCAAGGGCCATGACCCTGACTGTTTTCAGGCTCCGGAGGTCTGAGGCTCAGCAGTCTGGGGGGTGTCCACCTGCGAAATTTTGCCTGGTTTGATGATGGTTACTCTTCTCCCAGAGCAGAGCAGGAGCAGATGCTGAGCCATGTATGCTTGTGGTTAGGGGCAGTTAATGTGACTTGGGGAATGCCACAGAGTCTGCTATTGCCCACCCTTGTAATAATTGTGACAGCTCCTGCAATCAAGTGAATGTGTGATAATCTTAATTTCATGTAATAAAAATTAAGGAGGAATTTTTTAGTCCTCATAACTAAAGTGAAGGGCTTGAAAACATGAATGGCGGAGTGTGCCCCAAAAGGCAAATAAAAATCCATTGTGGGTGGTTGTTTTTCAGATGTCTAATTTCTGTGTCTTAATCATAATTTTGGGGGCCTGACTCATGATTTTTAAATGCTAGGCATTGTTATAGTGAGAATTACATGTCAGCCTATAATTAGCTGCATTTTTTTTTAACTAAGGAAACTGCAATAGTGAAGGGAATAGGAGAAACAAAACCAATCTGGGCACTCCTTTATAGGTCATATAATTAATTGAACATTTTGTCTTGGCACCCAGCAAGCATCTAGCACAAACACACTTGCTGAGCCTTATGGACAAATGCTGAACATCTCCAGGGTTTAGTGTGCCCAGTTGGATGAAGCACTAAAAATGCACGAGATAATTAATCTTTCTATCTGACTCTAATCATTGCCTTTAAATGTTTAGGCGTATCCAGAAGGGGAATGGCAGAGTGTGGAACTTGAGCTAGCTGATCCAAAAATGGTAACAACAACAAAAAAGTAAACCTATCATTAGAGAAATCATGTGTTTTGATAGTTCTGTTTAGACAACAGAACAAGTGAAAACACTTATCTAGTGAAGTTCAGTAATGGGTCCAGCATGTGATAACATGTTTATTTTTGCCTTGGGTCTTTGATAAGTGAACACAGTACTTTCTCTCATTTTGTTTTAAGAAATCTGTTTTGTGCTTCACTTGTCAAACAGGCCATTGCTAGTGAAAGTCTTGTATTAAGAAGGTTGAGTTTGTTGTTCTTTCCCACCTAATCTGTGGAAAAATGTATTGGCTGGCCTGAGTAGTTATATTGTCAGTTGGTTTTATAAGTTCAGTACAAATTCAGCTTTCTCTTCTGCTGTGGAGCAGCAGATCTACATCATGGAGAAAAGCAGCTACCTCTGCTGGCATGGGGGCAAATGGGCTGGTGGGGTTTCCAGTGGGGTGCGGGCTCTCTTCTCTGTAGCATAACCAGGAGCGTTTGTGTAGTGTGCTTTCACTTGAAATCACGGGTCAGCCTAGACGAATATGAGCTTGCTCAGGAATGCAGAGCTTAATAAATTCCTTCCCAAGTTTGACTTAATTGTTTGGTTTCAGGTGATGTCTCATGTGGCTGTGCAGGCTGTCCTGTGAGACTCTTATTTTCCATTTAAGATCAAGAACTTATTTTGCCTTAGATAAATTAAAAATAAATCCTGAAAGTCCTGAGAAGAAAGTTGTTTCTACTCATGAAATGCCCACGATCTACAGCTATTTCTTAAGCAGTTTGGTAACTGCTGAGAACAGATTAGCGTTCAACAAGTTTAATTACTAAATAACTAGGCTTTGTCATTTCATTATCACCTTTTTAGGTCTAAAGTAAATGAGCTGAATGTATCAGGGAGGAAAATCTCCAAAAACACACTGGCTCTGGATTAGGCCTTGAGCATATGAACATTACTTAAAAGTATTTTTAAACCAACTTTCAGGCAATATTCCTATCTTAAGATGCCTAGTTGAAGGACCAAGTAGGTTGAATGACTTAATTTTTACTTTGATCCTCATACTTAGCATATTTCTTGCATTAATTGCTTGAAGGTTTGTTTAGGATTTTTGCTTACTCTTTTTAGTAGCATCTTTTAAATATCAATACTGTAAAAGACCATAAAACTTAAAGTTGATTCACAATGAAGAGTACTTTGGGTACTCTGGCCTTGTCCATCCCCTGGTGCACCTCCTCTCAAAACAATACTAACTAACATTTCTGTCTTTGTTTATCAAAGTTTGTATGACAGTGAGTGTCTTGCTAGCAGACCTGTGCTGGTCCACTCATCCATTTATTTGAACTGAAGCAGTTCCTGAAGACTCTGCTCAAAGTTATTCTCTACCGCCAGCACTGCTGTGATGTTCTTTCTGCTTACTGGAGCCTCTTCTGAACACCGGTGTCTGTTACTGGTTTATCAGCTCTTTGATGGAGGGATCCATTGCTGTCTTACGCCATAATATTTGGACCCTCCTGGTATTAGAAAGGGAAAGAAATGTTACAAGTGTGCTGGTGGGGAGGTGCCCTTAGGGTTTATTAGTCCCTTTCTCTTCCCAGGCCCTCCCATCCCACCCTACCTGGAGCCCCGGTGGTGGCTGCAGGTGCTGTCCCTTCAGAGCTGACTCACAGGTGACATTGCAGCCATGCCGGCTCAAGAATGACTTCTACCCCGGTGTTTTTGAAGCAGATTACCTTAATAACGCTTTGGATCAACTCCAAAACTACCTCCGTTGTCACAAGCATTTCTTCCCCCTTTAAAGAGTAAGTTGTTCTATAAATAGCAGTGCTAATTAGGCTCTGTTTGTGTCCCAGTTCCCTCATCTCCTTTTGTCCCCAGTGACACTGTGGGCTCTGGAGCGAGAGGCAGCGGGTGCTGACCGAGCAGCCGGCTGTGCTCGGGCAGGGTACGCAGCTCTGCTGGCGTGGGGCTCGTAACTTTGGGTCTCCCTTCTACCCAAATTTTCACAAAACTTGTAGGATCTTGTTCCTGGTTGATACTTTCCCTCTTCCCTGTTCAACCCAACAAATTCAGAAGTCTGTGAGGTGGACAGGACAGGTACATCAACCAGTGCCCTCACTTAAGCTTTGTTTGCCGTGCCTATTTAAAATCTATCCTTTTCTCCCGGGTGCCCTCAGAATTGCTTGCTGGCTGCTGGAGCCCTGCCTCGCTAGCTTCTTCAGCCTTGCTGGGCTGGGCCAGCCCGTGCTCGGCGGGGAACAGCCTCCTCTTCGTGACTAAGGGCAGGCAGCTTCCCGCAGTGGCCAGGCCTCTGTCCTCCTCCCAGCGGGCATCTCCTGCTCGGAGCTCAGCTCAGGCCAATCCATAAACCATAGCGAGCCATCAAGCCGGGAACAGGCAGATTCCTGTATTCGCAAGGACAAGAGCGTGCTCTTTCCTGCCTGTGACAAACTATGTACAATATTCCTTCCCCCTTTCCCGTCTTAGTCTTGTCCTGGTTGCTGGCTGTTCTTGGGGACAAGACGTCGTTCTTCATATATTCTTACTTAAAAATTGAGTTTTCTGTTGGGAAACGTGACAGAACCCTCTTGTTGGATAAGAGGAAGGGATTGTGGAATGGGGTACTCCAGAAGTAAAGAAGATACATGTGTTTGGAGGGCAGGGTGGGAAGGGGTGAGATGGAGGGGCCTTGAGAGGTTGAAAGGGAAGTGGAAGATTAGTAGGGTTTAACACAATAGAGGCAAGTAGTTTGTAATAGCAGGGGTGTTGAAGAAACATTAAAAGCAGAGAATAAAGAAACATTTATGTGAAGCAGTATAGCAGGGAAAGAAACTGTAGTTAGGAAATTTGAGAACAAATATGTGTGTAAATCAGAAGGGCCATCAATTAAGAATGAAACAGTCAGTGAAGTGGACAGTTTAAGAGCAGCTCAGTTAGGCAAGATAACCCATGGAGGTAACAATTAATTAAAACAACATGAGTTAAATTATAATCTCAATTAGGAAGATCCAACTATCTGATGGAAGCAGATCACTTGAGTAAATTGAGGGTCCAGTTTCAATGGCCTCTGTGAGGTATAAGAGAGGCTATGAAACTGTAATAGGAGAGGGCATTTTCATGCCACAAGATAGGAGGAATGGGAATAATTTTGCTTTAGAGATGACTGTTAAAGTGGTGAGATTTGGAAGTAGAGTGATGAAGTATGTGGAGTACAGCCCACTCACTGCAGCTATCTCTGGTACCTGTCCTACTTAAGAGCTGTGGTAGGGAAAATGCCCATATGGTTAGCAATAAGACAGGAAAACAACATTTGTTGCTCTGTTTTTTTTTTCATTCTGTGGTTGCATGTTGCCAACTAGACAATCCACAGACCTGGCATCTAGTGAACTTTGTTTGCTGAGGTTTAGACTGTCCTCTGGGACAACAACAGCTTGTGCTTAGGGATGATGAATTACAACGGGCAATTCTTTAACTTCTCATATCTAAAACTGAGGTTGGTTACTACAGTTTTGGGGTGAGACTTTAAAACAAAGGCACTATTTGTTCTCTGGATGCCACCATAGCATTTCTGCTGAGTTGACATTTCACTTGGTGTTCTTAGTAAGGTCATACACATGGTTGACATTAAATTGATGCTTAGATAATGTGTATTTAGAAACAGGGATTGAAAACTCTACTATGCTGAGGATAATCAGCTACTGCAGAATTCCTTGGCCATCTACACTTGGCTAGCTTTTGTTCCAAATTGTGGAACAACTTTGAGAAGGTGAGGGATTTGTGGGGGCAGACGTGGAGCTTCTGTGCTTCTGCTTGTCAGATGCCAGCACATTCTCCAGACTGATCTCACCGGCCAGGAGGCAGAGTGGAAAGTGGTGAAATTCTGTGTCTTGGGTGTTCTCTCTCTTTCTTGTTTTGCAACATTTTCATCATCTAACTTCTGCCCCAAATACACCTTTCCAGTGGCTGTGCAGATACACCTGTTGGGGATCTGCAGGGCAGATTTGTGAGAAGTGTGCAGCATAGATCAACTGACGGCTGAGTTTTATTACAGTGCATAAGAACACAGAAATGTCTTCAGTAGGACAGATTACTAGATCAGGTCCATTTAGTTTAGTTTCCTATCTGTCAAGGGCTGGCACCAAATGTTGGAGAGAAAGTCATGCAATAGATAGGGATATGTAGTATAATCTCCCAAATAAATCAGTGTCTTGGATTCTTACAGTTATGAGGCTTACCCTTCAGTAACTTAGTTTAATACCTCATTCAAAATTACTGTTGTTAAATATAACAGCCTTTCATATTCTCAGTGCATACATAAACTATCAATCCTTTCTTAACCTTGATTATGCTTAATTTAGGAAATGCGGGTGTTCTCAGAATGGTTAGTTCTTAAATATATATGTCTGTTTCTTATACTGCTGCTTAATCACGTGAAAAAATATTTCCTCTTCACCTAGTATACTTTTTTTGATACTAGCTTGCTTATTTATCTGGTTTATTTTTAGATTGTAACATTGTACCAGAGAACAAAATGCCATCATGCTGTTGAAAACTAAATAGCTCATCTTCAGTCCTGTAGTAAACAGTTTAACTACTGTGGAAACTGAATTATTGCTCTTTAAAATTGTTCAGTTACTACATCTGAAATATAATTCTTCTTTCTAAATAATTAACTGCATTAATTTCTTGAGATGAGTAGCATAAACCAACTAAAGGACATTCCCATCATTAAATATAGATCTATAACTTGTCATGCATTCCTGAGCTGCAAGGTGAATTTTCAAGATGAGTTTGAGACCCAAAAATATGGCAGTTGATGCCCAGTTGCTGGATGCTCTCAAATGCTGTGTCAATTTTCACCAGCTAGTTTCAGGCCCTGGATCTCTGAGTGTAATTAAAAACTCAGTTAAAACTGTTCCTAAAATGCAAATGTCGGGTTAACTTTTGTGCAGTATACATCCTGTGGGTGTGGATTTGAAAGTCTTCTCATGCTGGTCACGGAGATAAACATTTATCTGCCTGACAGTACGCATTTTTCATGTTCACTCAGTAGCAGGAAGGAAAACCACAAATCCAGCAACTGTATTGGAGTCTATTGTTGGTTCATCATGAAATTAGTCTGGTGCTGCCCTGTCAAGCTGAGGAGGAAGGGATCAGAAAGAGAGAGCGTCCTGGGTAACCATCTCTTTGGGCCAGGGACTGTCTCTGCTAGGGAACCCTTATTTTGACATGTAGTTTCCACAATACTCATAAATCATTATGAGCTACTTCCAGTCCAAACTGATGAGTTCAAGATCAACCAATAAATTATAGAATCCACTACTTTCATTCCTCACTCCTCTCAGGATCTTGAATGCCAGTTTCATGGGCCAGGGTTTCTGTTGATTATCACATGCCCAACCTTCCTTTTTAGTGAATAGTAGATCCAGCTGTAAGTTGACCCATCAGCACCCATATGAAAAATTATCCCTGACATGCTTCAGAAATCTCGCAGGTTGCTTGCATCCCTCTGTGTTGCCCTTCCTATAGATGTCAGGGAGATGTAAGTCTCCTCATGGACCCACAGTTTGTGATCCAGAGACTTCCTCAAGTTGTTTAAAGAAGTTTTCTGTTACCAGCACTGTGCCTCACTCTTCTGAAACTGACAACGTGGACACCTGAATAAAAGTAAACTCAGGTTACTGATCTGTTTGTATGAGAGATGGGGAGTTGCTCAAGACCACCTGCAGCTGGAGATGAAGCAATAGATTGTGGGAGGCAGAAGGTGGATGGGAAACAAGACAGTTACTCCCTTGAGCAGACGGGTGCTGCTTGACAGTGGTTAAAGGATGAATCTGCTGTCTTGAAATAGTTTGTTCCCCATGGTGATTATGTAGCGTGAGATGAAGGTAAAAGATCTGAGTGGATGCACTACACTTCATCTTGCTGCCTGTTCATGGTGGAGAAGGCCCCTGGTTATTGGAGCTCCAGAGTTTGCCTAACTCTTTAGGAGCTGTACAGCTCCTCTTCCCCTTTCCTCATCAGTGGGATCATTTGGGCATGCTAGCCCGACACCTGGCATGGCTGTGAGTTTTATGTCTTGTTCGTAACTGCTGTTTTATAAATTACCCTTTCAGCTCTTTTCAGAACCTAGTTCCAGTATTTTTTTATTATTTAGGTTTCTTTGGATTATGGGTAGTCTGAAAACTAGAGCATGGCAGCTAATTAAATGTAGGATTTCAACAGTCCTTCAAGCAAAAATAGTTTCCTGTGATATGTATGGCTGTGTATGTCAAATGCTTCAGGTTTCACTTTCATTTAGAATTTCATAATGTTGCACTATACGTAATTCTTGCAGGCATTACAAGATACCAGATTTTGCATTGCTGTAGTATGCCAGGCAGCTATCTAAAAAGGAAGAGTTCACCTATTTACTACCTTAACTCTAACGAATCCCGTAACTGGGTTTTGGGGAATAAAGAAGTCTAAAAAGGATGAAACATTCTCAATCAGTGGAGCAGAAAGAGGAGGGAAAGTAAACCCCCAGACTTGAATTCTGACAGGAACATTTCCTGCAGCTGTAGAGAAGCTGTTTTGCAGTGCTGGAACCCTAGGGTTTCCCAAAACCACCTGCTTGGTGTGCGTGCCTGTGCAGAGGAGGTGTGCTTGTGTAGCTGGGGGCAGGTCCAGCAGATGACAGAGGCAGGAAAGGTAGGTGGAAACAGCGTCTTGGTAAAGTTAGGTAGGAGTTGTAGCATGTAGTAATCTCTGCAGTTTTGTGTTTGACAGGCTTTTATGAATTCTTCTCTTGCCTTTAGTGTTAACTTGTTAAAGGCCACCAGATTAGGTGGAGGGGTGAAGTTGGATACGTTGCTGTTTTTGCCAGGACTTCAGGCCTGAAAAAACCTAGTACATA
The DNA here is from genome assembly GCF_018691265.1 of Tyto alba. Lineage (NCBI taxonomy): Eukaryota > Metazoa > Chordata > Aves > Strigiformes > Tytonidae > Tyto > Tyto alba. Next base: position 10,717,007 of record NW_024881295.1, on the reverse strand, counting down.
AATCATGTTTATCCCCAGGGAAGCTGTTTGATTGCTCTAGGTAATGGTGTTTGTGCATTCCTGACTTATTCTGAGCAGCACAGAGCATAGTGCAGCAAACTAGTTAGGTTAGGATAGACTCAAATATGGTTCCTGTCTCCTCCTCACCTCTTCTTTTTCACTGCCAAACAACTGCCTGCTTTCTGCTTCTGCTGCTGTTTCTATGCCTGTGTGGGCAACCTCTGCCCCCCAAGCCCTCAAAACCAAACCCAGACCACTAAACATTGTGGTGTGTTGTGAAACTCTGTGTTTGCAGTGAGTGCTGCCACACATCCGTTGTTTAATGGCAATGGCAAAATAGCGTGCGATGAGTTAGAACCTGGAGTTGTAGATATGTGATGACCTTGATGGCTGAAGCTGTTTGCATTATGCCAAGGACTGTTTCAGAGCCCTGACAAGACGTAGGGATGTGCCTGTGAAATTCTGGAAGCTTTGGAAATGTGAGTTTCAGAAACTGTGCTTTCAGTGCCATGTGAATATTTGTCCTGAAAGGCCAGGTTTATGTTCCCTTATTACACTGGCAAATTCTTTCTAGCTGGTTGAGAGAAGCATTCAGGGGGATCCTGCCAGCTCCTCTTAGTCTGGAATCAGTCATATAAGTCTCTGCAAGTCCTTTGAAATCAGCAGTTGACTAATAGAAATGCAGAGTACATGTTTAGAGGAGACGTGGAATGCTTAGGTCCTGGCTACTTAAGTCTGACCCAGGACATTCTCGGTGTTTTATATACCCTGGAATCAAAGTGTATAGTTGTGATGGTGAACAGTGAGTTGGTGTTGTGACTGTAGCCAAAGGGACTTGGCTCAGGTCAGATTGCCAGGGAAGGAGTGGTGTGACTCAGAAATGAGAAGATGTGGGTGGGGAGGGGGAAAGTGTCTATTGGACTCTTCCACACCTCCTGTTAGATACTAGCTAGGTTACTTTGCAGTAGTGAGCACTGGTGAGAGTGGAGGTCTGAGCACATTGTGAGTAATCACAAGAGAAGTTTTACATAGAATTGTCAGTAAGTTGGCAGAACTGTTGAGAGCAAATGGCAAAAGTTTACTTCCGTATCAGCGTTTTCTTTTCTCATGAGGTGCTAGAGGAAGTAAGGCATATGGCAGTTTTTGTTACTGAGATATGTTCGGAAAGGAAAAAAAAAAATAAAATCACTTTCCTGTGATTGTGTTCCTATTGTCTAGGCCATGGGATAAGCAACAGATTTTAATGATGTAGAGTCACCTATGGATATAGCAGATTGTGGTTCATCACAGTTACTTTAACTGCCTAGAAGTTACATTTCTCTGCTAGTACTCATACTTATAGTTTCCTCCTGCTGAAAATAATGAACAGGCAGAGGTACTTGCAGATACTGACAACTCTGCCTTAGATACCTGTGTTAAGGTAGGGCAAGTGTCCTTTTGTTGACTGTGGAAAGTCTAGATGACCATCATAAAATCAGTGCCGAGCTGCATGGTGGCTGGGCTGTGGTCTCTTAGGAAGAACACTGAGACTTGAAACACGCCAGTAGACTCTTATGTGAGTGCAAAAGGGGGCTTCAACCACTAAGTGCTCCTGCATCACGAATCAATTAATATAACACAGCTGTCACTCAGCCACCGAAAAAGGAAGTAGGAGAGTTGCAAAAAGAAATCCTGTGGCCCAGCAACAGGCTTAGTGTTTGCTTCTCTTTTGCTTTATCATACCGGAGTCCCAGTTCTGCATTATACCCTAATGATTGTCAATAAACTTGATTTTATTTTTTTTTTTTTCTGGGTTTAGCAAGCTCTGAAGACAGAGAGTCTATATTGCCTCTTGTTCCTGTGACAGGTGTTTGGAGATGACTAAGTGACAGCATCTCAGCTGACCTTGCCTGTAAGAACAGACTCATTTCAACTTGGAGCTGGTGAGCTCCTTTTTGATTTCAGTAAATTTGTAAAACAGGCAATAGCCAGAATTCAAATCAACTCAAGGTGAGTGCAAGATGATTGCCATTTAACTTTTTTCTATGGCTTCACCAGAGGAAAAGGGACTTAAAAAGACTTGGCATTGGAACTTCTAATGAAAATACATTTCAAATTGGATGTGCCTTTCCTTTGTTTTAATCCACATGCTGCATTTAATAAAGTATTTGCATCAGTGAAACTGATTTAGTAGCACCTAGTACTCAGGCAAGATTTAAAACATGTTAGCAAAACTGCTTTAAAAATGAAGCTTGTAACTGCAAACAGCGGAAATGCAAGTTCAGGGTATATTTCAGGTAAATGGCTCTGTTTTAATCTGTGATAATTTTACCATTAATTTTCATCTGTTGGAAGCCATTCGTCATCATACATAAGGATCACTGAATTCAGTTCAGAAATATCTCTGGATACTTGGCCAGCTGATCATCAGCTGTTTTCAAAAGTGACGTTGATGGTTGCAGCAACTCAGGCTGTAAGTGAAGTCTGGTGTCAATGCTTGATGGTGCATTAAATCACAGCCTTCATCCAAAATTGGACTACTGCAGCTTAACTGGTGTATAATTCTGGGTATACAGAAGCAACAAAGAACACACAGTTTTGTTAATGGCCTTTTCAAGAAAGCAAGAGCAAGGCATTATTTGGCATTTATTGGATTTCCCCCCCCCGCCCCCCAGCCAGTAGGAAATGTGATATAAATGACTGTAATCTAAATCATAATGCACCCCCTTTATGAAATTATTCTCACTGTCTAATTTTATCAAAATTTGTCAGAATAATAGAAGTCTTTAAGATAGTCAGTTCCTACAAGTTTCATGAAAAACAGTGGCTGGATAGAAGAGAGAGATCAAAACTGAGGTTTCCTATTTTCTTTGGCCTCCTGATTGACCGATCAGCTCATCCTGCTAGCTGGCAGGGTGTCAGATGGATGCTTTGCAACCAGGCAAAACTCAGTCCGTCTCATAAACAAGTGATAGTTAGGAGACATGGGAAGCAGTTTCTGAAAAGTGAGAGGAACAAAACAGGGCTTCCTTCAGTTGTAGATCTATTCATATGTCTTTGATAGGTTAAAGCTTCCCCCCAAATGTGCAGCTTCATAAGCCTTTGAAAATGTATTGCTCTTTCATGTCTGTTCATGTGATACTTTTATGTATTCTTGTCTCTATCACATGTATAGGCAATTGCTGCCTGCTTGCTTGCAGTTTTTGCATCAAAAAGCACTCAGATTGACCAGTGGAGGATTATTCCTCTTCATTTCTGTGGTCTCAGTTTTTAGACGTTTCAAGATGTTTAAATCTGTGTAACAGAGGAATATATATATATATATAAATTACATATATATTATATATATTTTTTTTTCCTGGCCATTTCACCTTCTATGGAGGGATATGACTTTAACTGATCAAATTAGTAAAAAGCTCCCTATGGACCTTCTTGGATTGGAGCGTGGGGGCACTTTTGTGAGGGGCGTTATGTAATACTTACAAGGCTTTATCTGGGTTGCAGAAGCAGGTGGAGAAGTCAGTGTAGTGTGATAATTGACTGCTTAGATCTAGGTGGTATGTATCATCACTCTAGATAGTACAAGCTCAAATGTAAGATTAGAGCTGCTTGATTTATTTTTAGTGAATCTCCTGGAAGAATACAACCATCCTGTGCCCTTGTTGAAGCCAAATATTTCTCTCTGCTTGTAGCTGCACAAAACAAGCAGAAATTTTGCTGAAAGGAATGAGGGAAGTGGTAAGAACAACTCATTTCCCCCCCCTGCAGCAGCACTGTCATGTATTGTAACTTTCTGTCTCAGTTGATGGTTCTGCTGTTTTGCAAGACAGCAATTCATTAATTTCACCTCATCTCTGTGAAAGCTGCTCTACTCCTGCCAGGTTTATAAGATTAAAAAGAAGAAGAATAGCACATGAAGCAATTAATCTGTTCCCCCTGCCCTGCTCCCCTTTGCCTCTGAATTCTCTCTGACTAAACTACCAGTTCATGCAGTTGTACCGTCTCATCTTCCTGACAGCCCACTGTGAGGGCTGTATGAGGAGGGCTGGGAAACCATCAGGTGAGGCTGCTGGCAAATAACATCCTTCTGTGAGATGCTGTAGACAGCCAGAAGACCTACAGCCCCTCCTTCACAGCTTGTGTTAACTGCAGAAGCCCTGATAGGCTGTCTGGGGTCTGAAGCAGCAGGTCTGGCTTTGTGGATTGGAATTAAACTACCAAGCGTAGATGTCTCTGTCTAAGGTAGTCAATTGCCTTATGGTCATTGGAGAGGAAATAGGGAAATAGGTGTTTCTTTAGTTTGAGATCAGTCACACCCTGAAAGAAGCTATCTCCGCTATGAAGAAGCCTCAGAGTGACTTGGGTAGAAGCATTTACATTTCAAATATGGTAAATGAAGTGAGATGAACCCCGTGTCTTCCCTGGGATGGGCTCTCAAACGCAGTTGTTTTTAGGGGCAGCTGGTGGTGGCATTTGCAAAGCAAAGGAGCAATCTGGTGCAGTGCCAGTGAATTCCAGCATCATTTGAGGTCACTTTTCTTGAGCTGCTGGATGCTTCCCAGAAGTTATCAACTCATGTTCAAATTTGTCACTTCTCAAGGGAATGTGGCTGTTTGTTGCAGTTCTTAGGTGAGATGACAAGTCACTGCTGCTGTCTTTTCTGGATGTGGTTGGGGTCTTATTGGGAACAATACAGGCAACTGGATGGCATCGCACATTGCAGTTGTTTTTACTGCATGAGTAATAAAGCAGCGCTACGGTGCTGTTTTTGCTATTGCAAGTCACAACTTGTGGCGGTTTCTTTATATATAGCTGTACATCTGGTATGAGAATCTTAGAAAAACTTCATCTGACTGAATACTAGAATTCATACTCTATAATTCATACTTTACAATTCATACAATTCATACATTATAATTTGTGTTTCAAAGCTTATAAGCAGGCTTTGTGCATAGCAGTTTGAAGCAAGTTTGCATTAATCAAAATGTATTTTCTCTGAAAAGAGGCTAACAATTCTGTGTTTCATTAGCTTTCCAGATCAAATTGCTCAGTTTGTAAGTAAAAGAATTGGCAGGAGGAAAGGTAAATTTAAAGCTTGTCACATGTTCAGGTAGACATCTATTCACTGAGAAACATCCTGCTTTCTTCTAGTGCATGAACATTGTTCAATAACAAAGATAGTCCCTGGCAAATTTTGGCCTCATCTGTACTTCTGCAATCCAAATGTTGCACAGTTCAGTCCTCCTTTGCACTTGCAATATTAATGAAGGTATGGAATAAATTGATGTGATGCTATTAAAAGAATCATGTCTGTTTACAGTGGTAGAGAAGTATGTTCTTTCAATTACTTTTCTTAAAAGGCGGGGTTTTGATCAAAGGGAGAATGCATAATAAACTGTGAATCTTTATCACATTATCTGAAATTTGATTTTAAATTCAAAGGAGAATCTGGTAGAAATTAAAGAATACAGAATCATCTGAAGATTCAGAGATTGAGCTGAGCCACAGTTCAGTTTTGAGAGAAAAGAATTTAGACAAGCTTAGGGAGTTACAAGGTGCACCACATAATACTGTTGCTACTGCTGTCTTCTGAAAATGGATAAAAGACATAAGATCCTTGAAATGTTAAGCACTAAGTCTATCATTGTTTGTTTGGGAGGAGGGTAGAAGAAAAAAAAATTCTGTGACACTCTGAACATTTCTGGAAAACAGGTATCACTTGTACATTTAAAAAAAAAAAAAGTTGGACAAAATCAGTCATAGATTAGGATGATATGCTGCAATGGTTGATGGCTCAGATTTTGCCTACTGCAAGGCAGCAGGATTTGTAGAGGGCCGGGGTAGCAAGGATAGGGTAGCCCAACACACACAAGAAGAAGTTTTATATTTCTTTTGCAGTCTGGAAAACAGAACTGCTAACTATACTATGTGGGTGGCACCAAATGTTTTGTTCAGTTATTTTAAAATAAATAGTGAAAGCCCAAAGATATAATAAAATACTTTGTTTCCCTTTTGGGTACCTCAGAAGGTTCTAAAGGAAAAGGTACTAATGATACATAAAAGATGGAAGTGCTTGATTTCATAATTTCCCCCCCAAACTAATAATTTGTCAATTTGTAGCAAATTATACAACAGTTTATAGTTAAAATTTCTTACTCACCCTGAAAAGGCACATACTGCTCTACTGCAAAGCAAATGAAGGTGGTTTTCATGAACTGTCCTTGTTCGGAGAAGTATCTATGGTCTCTGCAACCTCTTTCTTTTCATGCAGGTTGCAGTGCCAGGCAGTCAGTACATGCAACCTTTTTATTGTCCTGCCTGTGACCTTTTTATTGTCCTGATATCTTTCCTCTCTTGAGGCAGATGGGGGGAAATATTACATGATCCTCGTAAAGTCCAGATGCCAGGAATTGCTGCAGGGGGTATTGAAATAGGCTGAAAGTTTCATATCAAGAAACAATATAGTAATAAATGTGAGGAGAAAAACTGTCATGACATTAGTCTTCATAAAATCTTACCGTATTGCAGAAAGCTGGGGTGGGAAGTAGATCAGATTATCTCTGTTCTGCTCTGTGGTGTCCACTCTTTTTTGTATTTATTTTTCATTGCATTTAGACATATTCTTTGAGCTTAGGTAACTGGGGGATTTTCAGAAATCAACCTGTGTAAAGCAATGTATTCTTGATTTAGGTGATTTTGGCAAAGGTCTGAATTTTAGGTAGATCTTAAATTAGTACTGCTTTCCCAAAAAAAACAATTTGGTATGCTTTTGTGAATATCAAGAGCATTTGCATTGGCTGTTCTCTTATTCTTTTGGTTCTTGTCCATGATGTTCTTAAGGCAGTTTTAAGATCCTATTCCTGAGTAGTTGCGCTGAAGGTAGTTTTAAATTTCATCTCAGGTGGGGTGGAGAGGAGTGGTGCCAAAATACTTGACAAGGCTGAGGCCAGTTTTCTTTCTGATGTGAAGGAGAAAGACCACACAGCTCTATGTTGTGTGACTTGGAGTTCATTCTGTGTATCCTTCAGCATCTGGTGGTATGAGAAGGGCCACAGCTTCTTCCCTCCATCTCCCTAGTAAATTCATAGTGTTCGCTTGTGTTCTACCCGCAGCTTTGGTACAGGGGTAGTTAGATGTTTGAAGCAAGGGTCTGATGTTTGTGATATCTTCCCTGATAAGAGAAGAACATTACATTCCACTTTCAGTTTCCTTATACTTGTCTTCTGCCCTGCCTAAGGTGCAGGCTAGTGTGGCTTGAACCCCTTAAACAGTAAGGTACTTTAAACACCATGAAAACCTTGAAACCTCAGTGACTTTTTCAAGCTAACCCTCAGTTACAAGAATTATATTGAGCTCTTTGGGAAAGAGAAATTCGATGTGTGTGACCAAACCCAACTAACAATGTTTTCACATACTCAGAAGCCAAATGCCAACTGGAGCTACAGGCTCATGCGACCACACTGATTGTAATTGAATCAGTGATTTTATTGTTATTGAATGGCTTCTGTAGAGCCATAAAATTCTCAGGCTGCCAGCTTGGAGCAAAAAATGGCCACAAGTATAGCCGTTATGTGGCTGTATGAGAGGACTCTCTTATAGCTCTAAGCATTAGCTACTGCCTGCAGTTGGAGGGTGGGATATGGGGCTAGATTTTTTTTAATGTTCTTGTATGGTGGTGGTCATTGGATAGATGAATTTAGAATGTGTCCAGGTGTGAACTTGCTCAGATTAATTCTTGTTCCTCTGCATTTATTTTAATCAGTGATTTGCAAGACATCATTAAAATACTGTTGATAAATTTCTCAGATGAGAAAAGGAGCAGGGCAGCAACTGATCCATGGGACAGGCCCAGGAGACAGAGCAGCCTGGGTTTCCTGCTAAGCTTCTTAATTTTCCGTAGAGCCATATGTGAAATCTCACATTTAGCAAATGAGAGTGCAGGTTGCAGTTACAGATGGATATCTCCATCCTGGGAAGCACTGGCAGCAAAACGAGTGCTAAATAGTTAATTAGTTAAATGTGCTTTGGCCTTGGACATGGTATGTATGGGTGATAATGGAGAGGTCGTTTTGTCCCTGTAGTTGGCAGGGGGTGACTATCCTAGAAATATTATTTCCAGGCTTGGAATATATAGAAGTGGATTTTGAAAATGTAAGAATAGCCACAGGAATGATGGAAGGAGTGAAAAACTCTGTTCAAAGTGAGAATTTTAGGAAACTCCAGCTTTTCTGTTCATCAGAGGGGAGGTTGAAAATTGAGAAGATAGGAATCCCTTAAGGGGGGGTGGAAGTAGAAATAGTTTAAAAAGTCAACCAAAGCCTGAAGTGCCAAAATTTCAAACTCTAAACTGGGTGCAAATTTGTTAAAGGCAAGGTTCTAACCATTAAGCAACAATTGTGGTTTCTCCCCTGCCACCAAAACTTCTTGCAAGAATGTGTGTCTGTATTATTCACATGGAAAAATTTCAGGATTAGATTTTGAGACTCATAGTGTTGGAGGTAGTCAGACCAGTTGTGTTTCAGAGACACTATTGATATTAATCCCTGAGGTATTTCTGATGGGGATGTTAGCTCAGGGTCCCTTAAGTTGCATGTACTGGGGAATAGGTGTTGATTTAGTTGAGGAGTCCACGAGGCTATGGGTAGGTCCTCCTGCCTCTGCTGGGGGATACGTAGATGGAAACAATTAAGCAATTGCACTGAGATGGAGCTGTGCATATCTTCCCTAATGAACCCAAGCGACCTTCCGTACTCTGGATTTCAGCAGTACTACAAATCCCAGGTTGTAAGTGAAAGGTTGATGGTTTTGGCTTGAAATCAGCTGAAACTCCAAAGACAGATTAATTTTTTTTTTCTCTGGGTGTTCAGGTTTATTTGATCCCAAAGCAAAACATGGGAAGTTGAGGTGAACGTGAACTGCAATGTAAAGAAAAGGAGGCTTATGTCAGACCAAATGCTGCAGTTTTGTGCTGCCAGCTCCTGGCTCCATTTGGTAGTCTCTGGATGTAGGCTAGCATGATACCAGCTAAATCCATGCAGCTGAGCAGAGTCTGACTAAAGCAAATTGCTTGACCAACTATTTTTATCTCAAACTTGAACCTGAACCTCAGTCATTATTTTAATGCTGCAATTAAAGCCAAACTGTAATGAAACAGTGATAATAAGTTTCATGTTACTATTTTTGAGTGATGGTTGAATCAGTGCCCTTGTTCAGCGTGGGAACTGCTGGCATTTGCTGGGACCTGCAGAGCAGCATCAAGCTGTAGCCTCTCCTGTCCTCTCCCCCTCCCGTGCATGCAGCATCGTCCTTCACAGGGCAGTGCTCTGCAGACCTGGATGGAGTCCTGTTCAGTGCAAGGTTCAGCAAGTCTGTTGGGGAGATTTGCGATATAACTGCTATCCCCTTGGGGCAAAAAAAGGGGTGGTTGGTAGTGTTACTGGTGTCAGGGCACCAGGAGGCCTTAATAGCCCTAACCAGCCTCACCTGGGACCCATACCCCTGCCCCTATATGGCATGCCATTTAAGATCGGGCTTAAACCATCAGTCCTCCTTCATGAAGCTGCCCTCCTGTTGCTGCTGCCAGACAAGTGGCTTCCCATCAGCGTGCTCTTTTCCTCATTGACGTACTAGATCCCCTTTGCATGGGATTAAAAGGAGAAATTTGAGAGGAAGAATTCTGCTCCCCCTCCTTCTCACTGTGCTGGCAGTGCTTACGTGTTTCATGTAGAGCAGCATCCCAAAGCAGGCACAGCAGAGAGCTGAAGTGGTGGTGGGTGTGCGGGGGAGGCTGGACCTGCTCCACCTGTGGAGAAGAGATAGCTAAAGGGCTGTAACCTCCTGGCTGACAACCTGAACTGTGGAATTGCCCATTTCTGCTTTTAGATGTTATATTTGCCAGTTTTAAGCCATTTGGGATGTTTGAACTAGCTACTGAGTCATTATTGGCTGAGACTTGAATCAAACCAGGGTGAGATTAAGCGTTAACTGGCTGCAGGCTGAAATCAAACTGAAAATTTCATTAACTTAAGATGAAGAATAAATAGTTTGGGATATTTATGCAGTAGTTTGGGATATTTATGCAAGCTCTGTCACTGATGTATGAATTTAGGTTTAAACTTTGCAAGGAGGTCTGGTCACTTTTAGGTGGAGGAGGGTGGCACCTGTACTAGCCCTTTGGTCAGAAGTGGACTTTTGAGACAAGTCTCCTGATTGTCCCCAGTTACAGCACTGCAGTAATGCACTCAGTGTGCTACAGCCACTCACAGGCTCTTTGTGGAATCAGACCAGAGTTACTCTGCAGTAAATCCCATGAAAATAAGGTAGTGTGGATGTAGGATCCTTGGCACCAACTATTTCACTCTGCTTCTTCCAGTGTGCAATGTCTGCTGGTATAACCTCAGCACAATACACCGTGGGGATCGGGCTGACGTCTCAGAGCTGCTGCTCAGCTCCCGCCTTGTGCACAGGTTGCTGCTTGAGTTGATGTGGAGAGCCACATCAGTGCTAATGCTGCTTTGTAGTTAATGACCTTCTTGTTGCCCAATTGTGGCTGAAATTTTAGAGGCCTGAAGTGAGATTCTCAAAGTAACTTTTCTCCTGCTTCTCTCGTAAGTAGGTATTTGTCCCTTAAGTGCTCTCAGACCTGAGGGCCCCTGGTGCCTTTTCAATACCAATATTCAAGTTGTTTAATTCCTCTCATACGCAGGTCTCCTCTGAATTGAAGATAACTTCAAGTCAAAGTATATTATTTATGTCCTGTAAGTGAGGGAATGCTTGCAGTGGATCGAAATCCTTGGCTAAAAGCTGCTGTAGTTTTGCAAATTCTATCATAACATTGTAGCTGTACATGTTAATCAAGCTGAGCAAATCAGTTCACAAACCCTTATCCTGCAAAGTACCCTGCTTTAGGGTTGGCCTTTGAATTTGTTCTGCTTTTTAATGCACGTTTTCCTATGGAGCTTTTCTCACTTTGTAATTTTGGGATTTGGATCAGAAAGAGAGTCTGAATAATGTAAGACTTCTAATAATTATTCTTTTCTGACAGAAGGCGCATGTGAATGCGCAAGATGTTTGTGCTTATACATGCAGATGCACACTTGAACTAGTGACCCGCCTATCTGTGGACCTTCCAAGAAACACCTACTGCTTTTCATAACAGGTTTATTAACAAGTGATTCAATGGGACCAGAAGAATGCATTTTTTGGGAGGGGAAAGAGCAGGTGTATATATATATCTAGTTTAATAGATGGGGGGAGGAGAGAGGAATCATACAAAGAGCTGTTCCTTAGCTCATCAGTTTACCCTGTCTAAGGAAAGATTCCTTACTATAAAACATTCCCTAGATACTTTTCAAGTGAGCTATCAGTTATATTTGTGCTTCTTGCTCAGACCAGACTGCCAGAGAAGGTATGAGTGGCAAAGTTCCACTCGGAAATTTTAATTTTGTTACACAGTTGTATAAAAAACAACTATACGTACAGTTGAGGCTTTGACTGATCTTGGATTACCTTATGCTTTCATGAAAAAGTTGCCGTGGGAATAGAATATACAAAGAAAAGGAGGGGAAAGATAGGCAGAAATTATTTCCTTTCCACTTGACAGAGAGAGAAACATTTTTCCAAAGGCTGCAAACTGGAGTTTGTAGACAGCCAGAAAAGTCTCCACTCTCAAATCTTTTATTTGGAACAATATTCTGTGCCTGTGTTAAACTGTTTGGCAAAGGTTGTTTGGTGAGAGATTTCAAATGTCCTCTAGTTTGATTTTTCACAGTTCTGTGCTGAAGGCTTTATTTGGGCATCAGCAGGAGAGTGATGTGAAGCCTTTCTTTGGTGGGTATAGATAGACCCATTGGTGTTTCTAGAAATGGAAATTGCCACTCTGGCTAACACATTGCTCTGTTCTGCTCAGAGGGAGACAAACCAGCTCTGCAATGGACAGTCTAAGGGAAAACAGTTCCAGAATCACAAAACTGCTGAGCTGGGAAGGGACCTCAAATGATCACCTGGTCCAACCTTTCGTGGGAAATGGAGCCTGGATGAGATTATCTAGCACCTTGTCCAGTTGCGTCTTGAAAACCTCCAGCAATGGGGACTCCAGCATGGCCCTGGGGAAGTTGTTCCATGGAATGATTGTTCTCACTGTAAAAAATTTCTTTCTTATATCAAGATGAGACCTCCCTCAGTGCAACTTGTACCCATTGCCCCTTGTCTTCTCCATATGTCTCCTTGTGAAGACAGTGCCTCCATCCTCTTTGGAACTGCCCTTCAAGTACTGGAAAACTGTGATGAGGCCCCCCCTGAGTCTTATCTTCTCTAGGGAGAACAGACCTAACTTCTTAAGTCGTTCCTCATAGGGCAGGTTTTCTAGGCACTTGATCATGATCATGGCCCTCCTCTGGACCCTCTCCAGTCTATGGTCTTTCTTGACTTATGGGGTCTAGAACTGGACACAGTTTTGACTTCATTAGTTTGAGGTTGACTTGTGCACCAGAGCACAATGATTTACATCTTTTCTGAAATACTTATTTATACAGATGGAGTTATCCAGGTGTGTATGGAGAAAACATGGAAACAAATGAGTGCCCATAATACTTCACTCTGAGCAGCAGGATGCTCTGCGGTCGTGAGCCCTGCACACTCACAATGTAAGGTCTGGATACGTGGTAGAGCCTCATGCTCTCTGGTGCAGTGCTGTGGGGTCAAATGGACAAAATATTGAAATTTTGAGCCATGAAGCACCCTGACCATAAGCTTCTGATTGAGTCTCCGTAAAAATCAGTTACCTCTTTGGCTGCCTGGGGGGACTGTTACAGGGGGATCTCTTACTTTGCGGCTCTTGGTAGAAGCCGACTTGACTTCCAACAAAATGTGATATCCAGTTACCTTGTGTAATTTGCTTCCTTTTAACAGCTTAATTTGCCTGCATGTCATGTGCAAAGGCTACTCTTAAGTACCTGTTATAGGATAGGAGTGGACCTCCTGCCCTCAGTCCAGCTTCCCTGCGCTTGCATCCTTGCTGTCCCATGAGAGCCTTCCTCCACGCGAGGAAGCGTCCCACAGCCCCGGTGTATCAGTCGGGGCAGCTCTGCCCTGGAGCTGAACCAGAGCAAAACACTGAACTTCCCCCATGGGGAAAGCTAACGAATAGCACTGAAAACCCCTAGGTTTTTTGTTTGCCATGCAACATTTTCAAGCTGTTTCCTCTTCTGCTAAGATTACAAAAAATCCACTCTACGATTTTCATCAAACTTTCAGTTGAACTATGTATGGAAAATAGTATTCAGACAGTTACAGAAAATTATTAACTTATGGAAAAGTCAATTTTTGATAGGGGAAAAAATGATTTTTTTTTTTTTTTAAACCATACATTTTTAGAGAAGAAAAGTAGCTGTAAAACTTAAATTTAAACATTTCTGTGAATGACTTAATGGTTTTAAATAAAGTCTTGTCTGTCTCTTTAGTATTCCTTTTAAAATAAATGAGAAAAAAATATATAATAATATATTAATTACTGTAAAGGCATAATTCTGCAATGAAAATTTTACATACTTTTATTACATATAAAAACTAGTAGAAGTGTCACCCTTCCTATAGAGAGCCACTCCCATGAGTGCTTTGGAAAGATAGGATAGAACTCTTCATCATTCTGTATTTTAGGATATTAATTGCTGAGTTTGCTGTGATACAGTTTTTGCTCGATACAACCTTCAGCCACCTTACCAGCTCTCCAATTTCTACTCAAGCTGAGTAGTAAGTGTTTTGGGGAAATGAATATGTAAGAGGAGATGCAGTTTCAGCAAGGAAACAAGAAGTATAATATCCACTAGATATATATAATATATATAATCATACTGGGATGACTCAAGTTGGACTTCAGTTGGAAGGCAGACTCTAATACTGCTGTGAATTTAGCGCTAGGATATTTAGTAACTGGAGAGAGATGCCAAATTTTTCCATGCTTAAGTTATGTAACTGTGGGGTTTTAGGAGGCCTGCTTTTCACAAATAAGGTTTGGTACTGACTTTTCATATAACTCAGATGTAATTTTCAAAGTTGCTTCTCTGATCTCTCCATGTGTTGGAAACCAGTTTTTTATTAATTAGAATGAGTTCTAAAGGTTGGACTTTCTTTGATGAATCTTGGTTCTATTTCTATGCCACTCAAAAGTGAATGGAGGTTTAAATTTTTTACTATCTATTTCAAAGTTTTTTCTGAAATAAAATCAGGTTTTCTGGCCCTCCTGTAAGTAAAAAAAAAGTCACCCATGGTTCATCCACTGGCTGGGAAGATGAATGGCTTGCTTCGGAGCATCTGAGAGCAGCAGGATCTCAGGTGTGAGGGGTGGTTGTCAGAGAAGGCGTGCCAAAGCCCTAATTAATGTGGCTCTTTCTCTTTTGGTTGCCTTCACTAGGAAACTGCTGGAAGAATGCTGTGACCCTGGGCAGCTCTTTGCTATGACAAAGCTGAACTCCCCGATGGGAAAGAACCTCTGGTTTGATGGGGAATTTTTATATTCTGTCACTATCGACAATGCAACTTACTCGCTTTTCCCACAGGTTAGTAACCTTTTTTTTTCATTTCACTTTAAGTATTAATACACTAAATGATAACATGGTACAATTGAGTATAAATAGGCTAAATGTTCATCAAGAAATGGTATCTTCATTTCTCAATACAAAACAGTCGCCTCTGCTTTTTCACTTCTGTGTTCTGAAAATTATGAAATGTTTGCATGCATGTTAATATTTCCTTGTCCACTTTTCAGGTGTGCAGATGTACACAAGGGATGAGATTGGGCCACACATCTTGATTTTTAAGATACTAAGTTCTGGCTATATTAAGAAGGTGATTTCTGCGTTTCAGGCAGTGGGAGCATGATCTCTCATCTAGGACTGCTTCAGTTCAGCTCTGTTTAGCTAAGACTTGATAGTGCTTTGTGTGAAGGTGTGCAAGTTACTTCCAAGTAAATTAAGTTTTTTGATGACAAGCAACACAAGCCCAATAACAGAAGCCAACAACTTGACTTTATCGATTCTTGCTGTATTATGAATATTAGAAGTGGTTTGTTGTTGTTCAGAAAAGGTGTTTTGGATTAAGTGCAGTGTTTCCAAGCACCAGGAATTTGTAATAATGGTCTGGGCTTCTTGTATTTTTAATTACTTTATGGACTGGTGTTAAATAATCAGTTTATTATATTGAATTTTGTATGTGGAAGGAGAGATGTTTTATGTGGCTACACATTTAAAGCCAATCATCTAGATGTATTAATTGATTTATGTGTTAGTTAATTTCTCAAATTAAAGGCATAGGTGTTTATTAAGCCTCCCAGTCAGTGTTTAGTCATTCACACCAGGCTTTTCGTATGTTGCTGTTTCAGTTAAACATGTAGCAGAGTTCTTGTTAAACTCATCCTGCAAATAAAACATCAAAAAGATTGTTTTTGTTTTTTTTTAAAAATGTAGTTTCCAGATCTCAACAACAGAGTCATGACTTCAAATGAGTTTCTTTTAGTGGAGAAAGAGTGAGGGGGAAGTGCAGTGTAGGGAAGAGGAGATGGGAACAGCCACTTTCTGTGTTAAGACATTGTCTGGAAGAGTGGTGTTACAGCTGTGTCGTGCTTGTTTAGGCTGCCAGTCCGCTGTCTTGTCACTTGGCTGTGCCTGTTGCAGTGAACCGGGTGATAGACCTCTGCCTCCCTCAAGCTGCTCCCCAGCTACTGTGTCCCTGCAAGCTCAATGAACCAGCTGAAATGTGCATGGCAAGTGTTTTTTTTTTTTTTTCTGCAGTGCATCTGGAAAGGGGCTGCCTGGCTGGAGTGAATTTCTCTCCCTACCTTTGAGACTGGTATAGAAAGTTTATGGTGTGTCTCAGAGTAGCAGTTGTAAATCTTTTTTATGATGAATAGGATGATTTGTTGCTACAATATTGCACTGTTTATTAGAGAAAACTGAAATCCTTGGCAGAGCTGTGAACTTTGTACCACACTGTAGTGGTTTGAGCCCACAGGCCAGCTGAGCACCACGCAGCCATTCATTCACCCCTTCCGCCTCAGGAATGGGAAGGAGAAAATAAAGTAAAAGGCTCAGGAGTCAAGATAAGGACAGGGACAGGTGGGTCACGGGCAAAAGACAGACTGGTTAGGGGAAGAAAAAAGAGAACATAACTTTAATTCAAACACTAACAAGAACAAAACTTGGACGAGGTGGGACAGTGAGAAGTGCCACCACATCCAAAAAACTGCCTCCCCCCACCCCTCCCTTCTTCCTGGGCTCAGATCTGCTCCTAATCTCTCTACCTCCTCCCCCAGCAGCGCAGGGGGCAGGGGATGGGGGTTGCAGTCAGCGCTGCCACTTCTTCCTGCTCGGGAGGTGGGGTGAACACTGCACATTCCTCCCCTGCTCCACATGTCTCCTCTCTCTCTGGAGACAGTCCTCCATGAATCTTCTCCACAGCGAGTCCTTCCCACGGGGTGTAGCTGTTCCTGAGCTGATCTGGAGTGGGTCCCTCCTACGTGTTGCAGTCCTCCCAGCGCTGAACTACAACAGTGGGGGCTGCTTCTTCCCTCAGAGTCCTGGCTTACTTTAAGTGCAGATGCTTGTCCTGGTGTGGGCTCCTCTACAGGCTTCAGGTCGGCCTCTGTGCCACCACAGACCTCCATGGTGGCAGGGGGGTGTCTCTGCCATCTCACCATGGGATACAGGGGGCTCTGCTCCGGCGCACCTCTCCCCCTTTCTTCCACTGACCTCGGTGTTCGCATAGGCATCCTTCTTGTAATTCCTTCTCACAAGTCCCCAGTCTTCTCTCAGGTTGCCCTTCTTAAATACATTTTCACAGAGGTGCAGCCACTGTCACTAACTGGCTTGGCCTTGGCTAGAGGTGGGTCTGACTCGGAGAAGGGGGAACTTTGAGCAGCTTCTGACAGGGGCCACTACTGTAGTCCCCTGCCCTGCTACCAAAACCACCACCACTCAAACCCAGCACACACACAAAGATACTGGCACCAACTGCTCAAAATACGTACGTCCTTCCCAGTGTTTCAGAAAAGCCTCGCCCGGGCTGGCACAAGGAAGTCACTATTCTGTGATATATTTGGGGTTTCAGATTTGGTATTCTTTAGATTAGACCCTAGCACTCTGCCTGGCCACAGTGGTGTCCCACCTCCTCTCACAGGAAAGAGTAGAGTACTGGATGGGCTCCTCAAGGGAGGTTAATGGTGGTCAGAGTGGAATCATGGTCTTGGGAACTCCAGTGGTTCCTGGGCTCCCAAGCTCTTTCCTCAGAGTTTATCAGTTGGCTGGATTGAGAGCAAGGATCTAGAAAGCCTTGGAGAGACAAACTGCTGAGGGACAACATGAGCTAAGGAGTTGGGACTTCCAGTGTCCCTTAGGCTTGCCAAGCAGGCTGTGAAGAGCATGGCTAGATGCTGTTGCGGGGGTGGTGGTGGTAATGGTGGATTTTTATGATGCTCTAACCCTAGAACAATGCTAGAAAGCAGCTCTGGGACTGGAGCCAGAAATGCTATTCCATTAATGAATTGATGGGCAGTTCATTTCTGACAAGTGTACTCACTACTACTCTCTCTTTTCTTTCAAGTACCACTGCTTCTAACTTGGTATGTTATTCCTATGTATTTTGCCCAGAGGAATTTATAGACCTTTATCAGATGAAATCTTGCTAGGCTTAAAAACTTAGGAAGATTTATTTGTGGTAAATTCTTAAACGAAGTATTTTTCTACTTCTCTCCTTGTTTCAAGAAAAATACTCGTCTAAATTTTTCAGGCTTCTACTTTGAAGAATGGTGTCTATTAGCTTGCTAGCAGCTGGTAAGCGATTTTTGTGAAGATGAATATTCCTTTCAAAAGTAGCCAGAAGCTTAAAACCACTCATAAAATATGGGTAATACTCTGAAACGCTCAGGGGATGTAACAGGAATGTAAAGGGCCACAACTATGTTGATATAATCGAGAAAATATTTCTTCTGGAATAAATAAAAAAGGCTCCATCTGCATCAATCTGCTAAGCTTAAGCTATTTTGTGCTTGAAGATTTCTCAGTCCTGAACTAGTTATTAACTTACAGGATAAAGTAACTCAAAACTAAATAGGAAACTTGCTATATTTTATGACATAGAATCAGCTGGCTATGCATCAATGGAGACATACAGAAATAATGTAAGTATGTCAGAACTTAATATGGAAAATGTCACTTATTTTTAAATGTGAACAATACAAAATAGAGTATTTTTTCTTCTGAGTAATCTGTAGATAAAGTTCTTACGACTAGTTCAACATTTCCTGATGGAGTGTTTTTCCAATACGAATGCTATTTCATCAAAACATAAATTTATTATCAACTCGTTGTTTTTCCAATTTTTCTTTGAAGTGAAAAGTTTAAAAGGTTTTGGTGGTGTTATGACCTTTTGTTTACCATTTTTTGAATGTGATAGTTAAACTTTTTTTCTTTTATCAGCTCCATTGCTAGTTTATTTTTTTCCTCAGACTTTGCTTGATTATATTCCTCCTCCTTTTATTTATTTTTTTAAGTTTTCAGTTGGCCAAGGGAGAAATTTGCAAAAGAAAAAAAGCTTTTATGTGGAAATAGTAATTCAGTGTTTCATTTCAGTTTATGAGAACAAAATTTGAAGTTGCAGAGTTTTACATGAAGCAACAATTCCAGCTGCTGGAAGTGTCTCCTCTTATACTCTCCCTCTCTCAGTGTCATTTTCGCCCTGATTTTTAGAATTTCATTTTTTTGAAGCAGAAATATGACATAAACTACCATTCTTCCCATCCTGGAGAGAAAGTGCTGGTGGCTCACTGTTGATACCTAATGGTCAGGAGAAGATGTGGGGTAGAACGTGGCTCATCACAGAAGATGGCCTAGC
This sequence comes from Tyto alba, assembly GCF_018691265.1. NCBI lineage: Eukaryota > Metazoa > Chordata > Aves > Strigiformes > Tytonidae > Tyto > Tyto alba. The sequence continues at coordinate 10,698,146 of NW_024881295.1, read as the reverse complement.
GTACGGTGAGGGTGGGCATCCCACCTACCTCTCATCTCCCAACATGTACTACAGTGGCACTGCCTGGAGCTGTTGGATAGCAGAGTGTCATTTCAATTAAAGTCAGACGTTTCTTGACAGCAGCTTTGTTGTATTACTTGCTGTGATCCTATAGCATTATTTCCTACTCTTAGTAGACAAAAAGTATAGAGTCTGCATATAACTGTAGGTGTAGTTTAATATTTACAATGAGAGGTTATTTCTACAGTGTACCTACCACTTTTCTAAAGCTTTTCATGCAGACTTGAGTGTGCAATTTTGATATGTATCTGGGGGCACCAAGAGTCCAGAGATGCAGGCGACCCTGCTACAGTCGAGATCAGTGGCACAGTTAGATAAACCTCTGAATAACTGGGTTGCCATGTCTCAGGTTGGCCACTAAAGGCCACGGGTGACTTGTAAATGTATTTCCTCTCCATTGTGGTCCCAACTGGGACAGAAAACATTAAGCAGAAAATGTAACCATCTGTTGGTGAGCGTTCGGGAGTCCTGTCCCTGACAGGACAGAGACATACACCCTCCTTGTTCCTCAGCCTGTAAATTTAACCATGCAAATCTGGTCCTGTTGTGTTGTCTTAAGGCATGACAGAAGGCATGACTGGTGTTTTCCACCCTTTACTGTATGACTAGAATGGAAGAAACCAGGCTTCCATATATTCCTGCAGTAATTTTTAGGTGCTGTGAGTAAATGTGATGTAACCACAGGGATATCTGGGATGTTACTCAAAACCATGTGAGAGAAATGTGAACTAACACTCATCTGCTTTTGAGTTGGAGAATAAAACAAGCTACAGTTTCAAACTGAAGTCTGAAATAATTTTGCACTCCTTCCTGTCTCTTTCTTCCTCAGAGTTTCAAAAGCAAATTTCAGGCTATCTTTACTGCTAAAGGGAAAAACCCCCTAGCTGTTTGTGCAGATAATTGATTTTTGTTGCTTGTTGCAAAAGCTTCTAGCAAGGAAGAACTGGGTGAATTTCTGAGGTGGTCTTTCCCCTTCCCCAAAAATGTTAAAGAAATAGTTACATCAAACGGAACATTTCACTCTGCCATGTCAAGTATTATTTTGGAGGGTAAAGAAGTGAATACATTTCAAAAGAAATTTCAGATGTTAAGCTTCAACTTTTTTAATTGGACAGAATAAAATAACTAATTTAAAATTTTTTTGGTTTTATTGTATTTCACCTGAAGGAGTTAGACACATTTAGTACCAGTAAATAATTTCAAATTGCTAAAATATGATTCCTCAGCCACTCAAATCTCTTCTAAAGATTCACCTGCGAAATGCTGTCAGCTAGAAGGATGGCTGCTTGCAGTGAGCTTCTCGTGAATAGTCATCACAAATGGTGTTTGAGAAATCCAAAGGAAATAGCTTCAAGCCACAAATAAATTTGGGAAGGCTGGCAGCTGTTTCTGGCTACCTTGTGATCAGGAGAAAGGCAATATTTTTCAAATTATTAATTAGAGTTTAAATTATTGTCCTTAATATAAAGGTGGGGAAGAAGTTAATTACTGTACTTGTAAGATGGAGACATTCTCTGACATTTTCTGGGTTATTTGGGTGAATGTTGTATAGGGTGGCAGTGAATAATTTTATGATTATGCTGTGTGATTTGTGGTTTTTATTCACGGGACCTGTTTCTGGGAGCTCATTTAATTTTTCTTGGTTGCTCACAACATTCCTCATTTGGCCAGAGATTTTATCATGTCCTTCTTTTATGCTGGTACTTGTGCTGTGTCAAAGCAAATTCCCTGGTCTTACAGTTATAGCCCGCAGCTACTAGAATAATTTGTAATTATTTCAGGGAAATAATTCAGATTTGGAAAGGGAGTTTGGTGTAGAGTCTGCAGGCTTTCCCCCTTTTTGCATGATGAGGATTACAGAAAAAGCATACTCATCCTGAAGAAGAAAATGGCAGTTCAATTCAAGTAAAACATCAGGTCTAGGAGCAACAAGTACTGGGAAGGGTTAGGAGGGAACACGGCTGCTGTGCAGTTGCAGGGTGGGATGTGAAGCTACAGCTGTATAAGGAGTGTGAACCCCATTAAAGGGACAATGTTAACTTGCTTAGCGCAAACGCTCTGTGTTGTTTGGACCGATTTTAGACCCAGGTGATCCAAGAATTGTGGAATAATTGTGGTAAAGTGGGAAACCACCTGAAGTGAGGGGTGGGGGGAGGGGTTAGCATTTGATGGAATGCAGTGTTGCCAGGAGGCATGAATTATTGCCTGTGGTCCTGACTTTAGAAGCACTCCGTTAATTTTTGCTACCAATCTAACTTACTGAAGTACTCTGTTCTTGGTAAATCTCTGTAATTAATGGCTGCTTGGAGAAATACATTGAAATACTGGCTGTCATGTGTGTCCTGATTTTTTTTCTTGATGTCTTGGATAGGGGCATGACGTGCCTGCAGACCTCATATTTTCTGAGCAACTCTTATATTTACTTGCATTAATTCTTTCTACTGTCTAAATAGTACATCCCTGACTTTTGTTGTGTTGTATTTAATTAGGATTTGGGGGAATTTCTTGGTGCTGTTCCTTTTCTTTTATTCCTTTTATTTTCTCTTTTTTCTTTTTTCTTTTTTAACTCCCCAAGCATACTGTAATGCAAACTGTTCTTGATTTGGTCTACATATATTTATTAAAAATGAAAATGTAATAAACATTAATTATTGCAGACATGAAAAACATATTGTATATTAAAAGGCAGAGAGGTAACTATATATTGTGAAGTAACATGTGCATGTTAGGAATGCAGTTAAAAGGAGGTGTTCTAAATTACTCAAGCAATTGTATCAGGTAGTGCTTTTCAGAAACTGGGATGTGAAATACTACCTGTAGAGACCTGACAAATTGTGCTCTTTTGGAGTGCAAGTTTTCCCTTCAGTCCTGGATAATCTCTAGCCACTGGCATCAGGGTGATTGAGATAAAAAACCTGGCTTAATATTTAATTAAGTGAAACCCCTACCTTCACTTTGATTCCATACTGACCAATTAAGAACTGTGTAATCGGACCATTTTGTGCAGCCTGTTGGCAAAGCTGGAAGAGGCTGTCATCTGTTCTATCTGGTCAGTTAAGCAAAAGCCGCAGTCCATCTGAGACTATCTAGACAAGATGCAAACATTTCTGATGGTGAAAATCAAATTTATGCTAAAAAGACTGAGATGCAATATATATAGTTTGAAGTAATTAACTAGAGGTTGGGCAACATGCTCCTGTTGAAGGGTGTTAAAGCAGACCAAGGGGTGGATTTCTGTCCCTGTTGATAATGGGATGTGTGCTTTGGCCTCTCTGGGCTTGCTAAAATGTCTTTAGCCAAGCTGCCTAGCCAGGCTGTCTTTGGTGAGCCTGATTTTCTGGTGTTTATCTGCAATAATGCACATGCCAAATTGGCTTTATCTCAGTCAGTGCAAATACATAAATAGATGCTGACCTTTCCAAATGTAACAGAGAGGAAGGGAAGGACTAGATCTGGCTGCAAAGTGTCAGATTGGCCTGCAGGCAGAGGAGGAGGAATGTCTGCCCTAACTCAACCTTTCTATTTCAAATCTAAAATGACAGAGCGTCAATCACTCTCTTTCCTATGTAACGCAAGAGCTGATGCAAGCACACACACCAGTGCCTTTGCCAGACAGAGCCTTATGCCTGTGAGCATTCAAAAAACCCCCACAGATCGATCCCACCTCTATTTGGGATTTTGGGGATGGGAGGGTGTGGCAGAGCAAATGTGGTCCGGTTTCTGCATTGTTCTGGATCTTGAGCAGTACCAAAAGAAGTACAAAACCCTGTGGGATTGTTGTGGAGCCACCTAAGACAGAAGGAACATGAGATATTTTCAAGAGGATAATTCAGCCATGAGGGTGTTGCCACTTGGAGTAATACTATATTTGGAAAACGCTTCAAAGAGCATATTTATTAATTCCTATTGGTACTCAGGGCTGTACATTTACTGACTGGTAAAATGCAAGCCTGCACATGGAGCAGCCTCTGAGCATGAAGAGGCCACGGCAGGGTTGGAAGCACAGGCAAGGCTGAGCTATGTCAGGGTGGCGTGCTGTCCCGGGGGGCGAGGGGACACTGTGGAAGGGCATCTGCTGGCAGAGGCAGGGAGGATCTTGTGGCGGTGCACGCCTGTGCACATTTCTACTCATTAGCTGCACAACCGAAGCCTTCTACCTCAACTAACGTTTTTTTGGCGGTACCTAGAAGTCACAACTACAGATGTTATGCTGCCGGATTGTAAAATACAGACCAAAAAGGCTGAACCTGAAGAGGAAGTGGGCAGCCCAGGCGAAGACAGCCAGAGAGGCTCTACTACTGCCCTGAGAATTTTATGGGCTTTTCAGTCAATGTTCATCTGCTTTATGGGGATGTAAACTTGCTGCTTTATAAGCAAGAAATGTTGTAAGCAGAGGAATAATTAAAGGAAGTGGTCACAGATGAGAAGCTGTAGGAACTTCTGATGGCTACGAGGAACTACAGGGCATATGAGCTGCCTGACTGAGGGTATAAAAATAGAAATAAGAGTGGGTTCTAGTCTGCCCAAAGGCAACACAGTTAGATTTGTTTTGTTTGTTTTACTGTAGCTTTATATAACCGACAAGATGCTAAAAGGATGTTCTTTCTCCATGCAGGGATTTTTCTAGCAGTGGACTCGTTTATATACCAAGACTTCCACCTACAGGTGCAATGAGACCTTTGCTTCTTCGATAGTTGTGTCTAAGCTTTGTCCTTTGTATCTTGGCCACCTGTTAGCCTGTATTATTATTTATGATTTTTTTAATTAAAAAGTAATCTTGTTCAGTTTATAGACTTTATGTGACCATATATTTGAATTATTCGGTGGTCAGATTTCATTACATTAATTTGCTGTATTCAGTAGTTAGCTTTTTTTGGTGAGATACTTCTAAAATAGGCTTAATACCAGTACTGGCTTATTTGGGGCTTAGGTTTGGTTCCATTTCATGCCTGGCATTTACTACCAGGCAGAAGAATGTGTAGGAATTGATGAAATATTACGTACTTCTTTTTCATACAGTTGTTTGGTTTCTTAATATGGCTCATGTAAATTTTACTGGAGTGTGGCAAGATACCAGATTATGTTTAGAAAATATTTCACCTGCAGCAAAGGTGGTGCCCCCCTCTTCTCCCAGGTATTCCTAAATACAGGTGGAAGCGTGGCTTAGCAGAGTCTGCAGGCATGAAGAAAGTCAAGGAAAGTTACACCACTGCAGAAACTATTAAGAAGGGGTGGCATGGTTACAAATCTTGTAGGAGGATTATATAGTGACTTTCAAGAGATCTTTTATGTCTTCTTGCTTAGGGGGGAATGTAAGCCCAGCTTTACATTTAATGAGAAATCTGCTGCATTACAGTTCAGGAATTGACTTATGTTGCTAGGCATGGTTGATTTAGAGTCCTTATAACCTGATATGGCGTGGAGGGGAAGGCTGCGGTTCTCTTCTGGAACAACTTTTATTATCTGAATGGCTTCCATGAGGCAGGCATTGGCTTTCAAATGACGTTTTGGACACTGGGAAAATAACAGAGTTGTGATTTTCTTAGTATACACTGGATAAATCCCATGATGCTGGATGTGTGGGTAAAGTACTGTTTAACTTGCTGTTGCTCAGATCAAGAATCCAGGCTGTTTTTTTTCTTCTTGATCCACAGATTTAATACTTTTTCAGAGTTTAATGAAAAATTTGACAATTAAATCTGTACTGCAGATTGTGTATTGGCCAATAATTACCAACCTGAGGTGACAGTTTTGTGTGTGGTGGCTAAAGGCAAGGTAGTCTGTAGTGGCAGGGAAAGGCAAGATAATTGAAAGCCCTGGTGTCCTTCCAGCTGAAATGAATCAGGATATGACATTTAACAGCCTTGTGAATTTGCACTTGTGTAGTGTAACTGTGAATCCCAAATGCAGAATGAAATAGTTCCTTCCAGTGTGGAGATGGTGTCTTTTTTTTCTTCTTCTTTTTAAGTTTATTTTTTAAAGACTGTCTTAGACACTGCTGCGAACCATGGGCATTTTGGGCAGTTGGCAATGCTAGTCTAGGTCTGCTGTAGAGAAGACCAACTTGCAGATATGCACATCTGGCTTCGCCAGTGATTTGAAGGAGGAATACTTAAGCTCAAGAACATGGCTTAGGCTCACTGGCTTTAGTCCAGTCCATCAATCACAGGACGACTGCTGCAGGCAGTCACAGGATATCTTTATGTAGGGTACATTATTGCCAGCACAATTCTGCACACTTTCCTAGGTGAGCCCTTGATCTATAAGCTGAAAGTCAGTTATAAAATCATGTGAGTGGGGCTGGGGTGGAGGTTTGAGGTTCCTGCATGCCAGCATGGTGGCTGCAGTAGAGCTACCTTAATATTGCCTCATGGAAGCTCAAACTCCAATATTTTCCAATTTTATATTTTTCTCAATGTAAAATGTACTGGACTAATGGTCTCCAATTTCAGAAGATTCAGGTGAAGGACACTGTGTTCTGGATGATCATTTGATCAGGAAGAAACTACCTGAATTATGTCCCAAATATTAGCTCTGTGGGACCTGAAATGTTTTCTAGGAATTCCCCAGTCACACAGATGCATTTGGGTACATTAATTCTCTGGCATTAAAATTGCATGATAGGTGAAGAGCAAAAATTATACATGGGAGGCTGTGGGGATGGATTTTCCTTTTCCTGGAGAATATGCCTTTATTAGGAAAGGGTCAGCGAAGTTTTCTTTATGAGTAAATTATCCATTTTAGTGTGAAGGAGTAAAGGTTGCGATCTGAATAGCTTGATGTGAAACAGCTCTTGGAAGTCAACTGTCTAATAATAATAGCGTATCACCCTTTTCTACCTACTGCTGCCCTAACTAGTTTTCCTAGCACAAGAGCTGTGTGGCCAAGTGGGAATGAATGAAGAGCATAATTCCTCACATCCTGTGCTTGAGAAGTGTGGGCTTATGGTTTTAAGACAAGATTCAGAGTCGTAGAACAATTTAAGCACAGGTGTGTTACACTGACGTGTGTTGCTGAGTCGTGCTGATGGGGGTATCTAGTGAGCCATTAAGTCAGATGGGGATAAATGTACTATGTAATGCTGATAGACCAATTTCTCATGTGTATAACATCTCCTTACTTATGGTTTTATGGGCTGTGACCAAAGTGTTTGCAACCTACTAAGTCTCATGGTAATGAGGCTTTCCTACAGTGACTAAAGGAAAGAAGTCAGCGTGGTGAAAGGCGATAGTGGTGAAGCTAACATTACTGCATTCTTCGGTGGTGTGCACGGGCAGGTGACTCAGAGATCCCTCCTCGCTCACCTTTACTGTATCACCTCACTGATTTTGTTGTATCTAGCTAAGTATGTCATAGCTATCTGCAAACGTGGGCCAGGTAATGCCTATGAGCCACATGCAGTGATTAGGAGTATGCTTGTTAGTTCCCTCCTCTACCTGCTGTACTTGGGCACGAAGCACCAGTTAGAAAAGAACAAGGACTTCAGTTGTATCCCCTCAGTTGAACAACACCGAAGCAAAATCAACACCTGTTTTCACACAGTTGGCTTTGCACTCAGAAGGCTACACAAAGAAATGCATTCAATCATACCACATAATCCAGAGGTACAGCACTATTTATGATTTTACTTTTACAAAATCAGGCTTTTAGGGGAAAAAGCCTTGCACGTTCACACAGGGATTCACTAGGCAGTGCTACACAGAAACACGGGGACACTGTCAGTTCATTCTGATGGTATCATAGTGAAGCCTGTACAAAGTCACTGTGGATGGAATGCTCAGTGGTCACTGCCCTCTTGCCTCTCCCCCATGGCAGACAGTTCTACCCAGGCTGTACCCAACAGATACCGATCTAATAATTTTTTTATACCTTCCAGTAATGGAAATTCCACACCCCACTAGGCAGACCATTCCAGTGCTTTTCTGTCCTTAGGTGTAGAATGCATTTCCTGGTGCCTAAGTTAAAATTCCCCCTTGGCTATAATTTAAGAATTTTTTTTTCTTTTCCACAAATGACTGCTACCAAGTCTTCCCACAGTCACCTTCTCTAGGCTAAACAAGCACAACTATTTTAATCAGTTAACTTTTTCTAAACCTCTAAAATGTTTTTGTGTTTCTTATAGTCTGTAAGGAAGATATGTGGCAATTAACCATGTGGTGCCCTCAGAAATGTATCCTCAGACTTTCCCTTTTGAGATGGTACAAAACATCAATGCCATATCCTCTGAAAGGCAGAGTTTAATGGCACCTTTCTTCTTGAACAAGCTTGTATTTAGTGTTGCTGATTATTCCTGTAGCCAGGAGGTCATTGGATGTTGCTACTAATGAGGCAAGCCTAGTGTCCCAACATACGTCCTCATCTTTTCTCCCTGATGATGTGCACCAAGGACTGAACACGGAATGGAGCTCAGATATTTTCTCCTTTCTGAGGTAAGATATCTGTGTGCTGCAACAACAGATTTAACAGTCTGCTTCAGCTAATCTCACCTATCTCTCCGTCTCAGTAAACCGAAAGTACTTTAAGATGCTGGAGACAGACAGACGGACAGTTGCCAGTGGTGAGCTTCTTGTCTAGGGAGCACAGTGAAGATTGCATGGAGCTACTATTGCACATCTTTGTTTCTCAGTGTATAGAGCCAAGCTGAATGAGACCTGCCTGCAGGGCATGAAATAATACCAAGCAACGCTTTGTCTCTGTTGATGATTTTTAACGAGGTTGTGAATATGACAAGAATGTAGAATGGGAATGTGTAGTATATTCTGGTTTTTAGGCTGGCTAACCTGTGTGTAGGCTAATTCATTAATAGACATTCCTCCATCCAGTCCATTTCCAGCCTTTTCCTCGATCTAAATCCCACTGGTTTGTCTCGGTTCCTTTCCCTTGCAGGAGGGCTTGGCATATGCACAGTGTAGCTTGTTTTTCAGTAGCAATGCTGCAAATTTAAGTGATGAGACTAGGCTCAATAGGAGACAGTTTAGATGAAAGGAGACAATAAATGCAAAGGCTACCCAGATCTATTCTGTGATCCACTATTGTGCCAGACGAAGAACTGAGAAAGCCAAAGATAAATAATCCTTGGTGTAAGTATGATGCTCTTTATAACAATTCCCTCAAGCACTTTACAGTAATTCAAATTCAATGTATGTTGTTACTGCACAGCTAAATCTATGCCTAGAAATCTCTGGAGACAATTAAAATGAGGGTTTCTGCATGGGGAGTATGTGGGGAAGAAATACTGCAAAACCCCTTTTTCGTGTACAATAAATAGATATAGATGCTGAACCACTATTCCTTTTGCTTCACAGACAAAAAAAATTGGAAGAGACTTAGAGAGCCCCTGTGATATTCTGGGCAGCATATGAATATAGCAGTCAGGAGCTCTTCTCCACTCCATGGCATTAAGGCCTTTGAAAAGTGGGAGTACCTCATTTCAGCTTGCCAGCACTGCTTATCCTGGCTCTGGTCTCAGCAGACCTTTTACAGTTCCAGTTCCCCAGTTTAGGGTCCGTCCTCTAAGTGATGCCCAGGGCTTGTGCCCCATCATCCTAGAGTGGCTGTGGTTGGCACAGAGGTTGCATTTGTATTTTCAAGGTGGTCACTAAGCAGGGAAATGTGGGTGCCACATTATTAAGCACCAGAAAGAATCATGACGGGGAAATGAGTGACAAGCTGTGTTGCAAAATAGGTCAAGTGAAGCTTGGTTACACAAAAGTCACTACCAGTGTTCCAGTTGACTTCAGCATGGCCGTGATTTAGCCAACAGTACCCTCTTGCTGAGTACAGTTCTGTTATAGACTCTTACATTTGGTTTTGTGTCTTCTTCCTGGGTAACAAAGAATTACTTCTTTTTTTTTTTTTTTTTTTTTTTTTTTTTTTTTTTTTTTCATTTCTTGGCCTTTATTAGCCTTTGTTTTCACGTAGTGAATTTGTCTTCTTCATCCAGTCTGACTGAAAAATGGTTGTTTATACCCTTTAAGATAGAACCTGAGTGAGCAGGCAAGGTAAATCTGAAACAGCCGCTCAGATGAGATAAAATGGAGCTTTCTGTCACTGCTTTTATTTGCCTTCATCTCCTTTCTGTTGCATATACCAATAAGCAGGGAATCATCCCTGACTTGATATTTTGCTGAGTCCTTGCAAGCAGGCCATATGTAAGTCTTGAAGAATCTTTGCACGCTTTTCTCCTTCTCCCTCTATCTCAATGAGCTGATAATACTCTAAGACTGTTAATTTTGCAGGGCAAAGGCAGCCTTTTTTGTATGCTTGTCCCAGTCTGTGTATGAGGATGGTGCATGCAATGGTGGGCCACAATGGTCAACATCACCATATTAAAGTGGGGTCATCCACAATTTTTTTGGCATTTGTTTTTGATTTAGTTTTTAAGTGGTACAGAGATCCTTGGCATCTGACCCAATGAAAAGTGAAATCACTGGTGTCCTGGTTTCCTGATGCAGTAGTGGGAATGTTACTTTCTGCAGCTTTTTCTTGAGAGAGGATGTGATACTATCCTCTTCAGGTATGAATTTATCCCAGATTGTCATCAGGATGCCTGGATAGTCTCTTTGCTTTGGGATTTTCAAACTGAATATGTGGAAGTTGTAGAGAAAACCTATGCAGTGATAATTAGCAATGGTGGTTTCCCTTTAAAGTTTGATATCTGGTCCCACTGGGCACTTGTAAGGCTGAATACTTTTCTGAAACCCGCTGTTGCGTGAAGCCTACAAAGTAAATAACTTTTCCAGTGAAGATCAGAAACTTGCTTTTTGTGATTTCAAAAGGTCTTCTTTCATCAGAGATGAGAAATGTAAAGGCAAAGTTAGAAAGTTCGGAGTGGTTCTGCTCCAATGTAAATTAGATTCTTCCTGCTACCTTCATTGCTAGCATTTTGATCCTGCAAAGAGCATAGCTGTAGAACTCTTCATTCACAGTAACTGGATATGCAAGAGAGAATCTCTGGTTTTATTCGTTTAAATACAAGCTTTCAGATATTCTTTTTTCTTCCAAGCACTCCGAAGTTTGATATGCCAGCTACCTCCACCCAATATCACTCTTGTTAACTATATAAACTTGATTTTTCATGCTGATTTTGTTTGTAAAATGCATGTTTATAACTATGTCTCTGTTACCGTTCCTCTTTTCTTTCTTCTACTTGTGGGTACTGGTGGGTCTGCACTTCATATAACTTTCCATTTTATTATCTTTGCCAGCTTTAGTTGAGGGTAATATTTGTGTAGGGTAATAACCTGAAAGGCCAGCTTGCCCTGGCAGGGGCCTTAATGTAATGACTGTTACTGACTCAGGTTTGGTGGTTCCAGCAAAGTGCTGAGGGGAGCTGGAATGAAGTGGATTTAGCGTAACAGGCTCCCTATAAGTGTAGCTCTATTTAACTCGCACATATTGACAGAATGTGAGCTTATAAGAATGGCACCTTTTTACTCAACAGAGCCCCTTCTTTCATATCTCCAAGGTTTATCTCCCCACTGACAAAAGCAAGTTTTCACTCCTGTCATTCCCTCCTAACACATCCAACTACAGAAAAGCACATTGTATTGTCTGTTGCCCTGCTCCTAACTAGCATTGCCAGCTTAATAGGGTTTTTATCATACATTTGTCAAGTGCTAAAATTTTACATGACTCTGTTACCCTTGCTTCTCCAGGGAGCTGACAATATACAAGGCAGATCAAAATCAAACAAGATTTACTAAGAGACCTAACAGGGGTCTTGATTTCAGAAATTACATGTTCTCATAACAGGCACTTTAAGTCTGCAAGAGCAAAGCTCTGGCTTGTCAGTTGAGACAGTATCTTTCCTTGCTAAGCTGAAGTACTAGCTGGTTTCTTACTGAAAGGAGTAAAACCACAGTAAATATACCTTTTGTCTGATAGCAGCAGAATTTTTGATAACGCAGAAGTAAGATGAACTAGTATGTACTATATTATAGAACTATTTGTGGTTAATCCTATTACAGGTAAGAGGGTGAGGCCAGATCAGTATTTTTCAAAACACACATTCCAGTGTACTTTTTTGTTGGCTCTTGTCAAAGACATTAGCCATCTACAGCATCCCTTTGAATCAGTGTCCCCTTCTCTGATAGAAAAGACCTTCCTCCTCTTTCCTGCTACACAGCACATAGAAATTTACCCCGACACCAAAAGTGAGCCTCAGACTTGACTGTTCAGAGGGAGCCTAGTTCATGACTTCTTAATGTCTAAGTAACTCAGCCTGTCTTTCTCCTGTGTTCCAGCCCAAGCACCCTGTACCAAGCCATTGCTGACAGCTCCCCGGTCTGTTGTTTCAGTTCTTTATCCTGCTTTCCTTACCACGTTTTTGCCTGTGGCTCTGAGATCTCTTCTAGGTAGTCTCCAGCTTTCCCCACCTGCTGCTGCTATTCTTCAATCTTTATTAGTGTCTGTTTCTAGTTGGCCTTTTAATCACAGTTCGGGGGTCAACTGACTCCCCCATTAATGCTTTCTGGGCTGCTGTCATGTTGTGTGGACTTCATGCAGCTTATCGTGGGCCTTAGAGACAGAGAGTCATTGCAGCGGTAAAGATGAGGAGCATGAATCTCATTTTGCACCTGTTTCACAGCAGCGTAACTCTTCTGGTTTCTCTGCTTTATCCTGCTGTGGGGATTTGAATCCTGCATAAAGATGAGACAATCTCCTTCCACGTAAGTGCTACTCCATTAGTCTGATACTGGGGTAATTTGCACACCTGGAGTGAAATTCAAAGTGTTCTAGAAATGAATTGCAGGTTTTCTTGGTCAATTTTTCAACTGCAAAATGATTTGCTCATCATTGGTGTCAGACAGGAGTTGCAGTTGCTTTGCTGTTGCCTATTCCCTTGTTGTCTAGATGTCTTTTTTTCCCCCATAGTAAAACTGTGTAATAATGTTCTCCTGTTACTGTGATAGCTTTGTTGTGGCTTTGAAGGTATAAGAACACAGATAAAACAAACTTTGTAAGGAGAGGTAATATTTTTTTATTAAAGCAAGATAAGCTTAGCTCCCATAGGGCAGTCTCTGTCTGCAGACCCCACAGTGCAGATTTTACTGTTCTCTGTTTTATGGACGGGGAAATAAGCAGGTACCAAAGGTGATTAGCAGAACATCGAGCAGAACTCTGGTTTAATGAGCCCATATGATATAGGTTATATGTTTGTTTTGCCATGTCTGAAGGAAACTGCACAATTCTTAGAGGTTTTTAGTGCTCATATAGGGTTTTGGTACATTCTGTATTTGCCTGATCTAAGCCAATGAGCTTCCAGTCTTGTTCAGTATAACTTGGTGGTGAAAGAGGACTTGAGAAGGTTCACTGGCCTGAAAAGGTCTTCTTGTTTGTTTTCCTTTCAGACTGGGGGACTAAGCTCATAATCTGTGCTTGATGCACTAACTTCTGAAATTTAACTGGCTAGTTGCTAAATTTCATCAGGAAAAGTAGTCAAAACAGGCAGAGTACTTACTAATCACAGGCAATATGGGGTGAAATGATGATTCTGCACAAGGACCACACATTCAGTCAGGAGTTTTGATTAGTTGGGTTTTACTTAACTTCAGCTGCATTATGGCCCCTCTTTCCCCCCCTCTTTCCCCCCCTCTTTCCCCCCCTCTTTCCCCCCCTCTTTCCCCCCCTCTTTCCCCCCCTCTTTCCCCCCCTCTTTCCCCCCCTCTTTCCCCCCCTCTTTCCCCCCCTCTTCCCCCCCTCTTCCCCCCCTCTTCCCCCCCTCTTCCCCCCCTCTTCCCCCCCTCTTCCCCCCCCTCTTCCCCCCCCTCTTCCCCCCCCTCTTCCCCCCCCTCTCCCCCCCCTCTTCCCCCCCCTCTTCCCCCCCCTCTTTCCCCCCCGCTTTCCCCCCCTCTTTCCCCCCCGCTTTCCCCCCCTCTTTCCCCCCCTCTTTCCCCCCCTCTTCCTTTATTCCTCCATAATTAGAATTTTGTTGCTCATAATTATTTTCTGATTTTTTCTGCAGTGGGAATTTCTCCATTATGGCATTGCACTATTTTTGTAAAGATGTTTTTCTTGTACATCTGAGCCTGCAGTATCCCCTGTTGTTAGCTCTCTCCCCAACCCATTATTTAAGAGTATTGGCACATTATCAATTTCTTTCTTTTGCTCTCTCCACTTGTTTCTATGTGTTTTTCGATCTTTTTAGACCAGAAAACTACCCTGATTCCATTCTCAATTAACATGTTGTGATGACATTTGTCTGTGGCATTCTGAAGTGAATTTGATATTCTTTTACTGCTCTACAGATCAGAGTTTTGGAAATCGCATACAATTATTTTGTTAAATATCTCATTAGCAGGCCAGGTACGGCTCATTTTTGAAATCTCTTTAAAACTTGAGTAAATACAGAGAATCTAAGGTGTGCAGCATTCCTAATTTGACAGCAATCCAAATCAGTTATTTAACAGCCCTTTTACCTGTAAATTTAAGAAGTTTCTTCCATCTTCTGGCAAATAGGTCAACATCTCATTTACTGTTGTGCTTTCAAGGAAGCTAAACACAGTAGAACTTGCTAAAATGTGACAGGTATGTGTGTGGCTTTGATGAGTAGCCTTTCTGCCAGAATTCATGGAAGTTCTCTTTCAAAAGCACTTTCTCTGAAATTATGCTTTCAGGATCTTTTTCATTTCACTAACATATGCCTAACTGCCATTTACTGGCAGCGCACTCCAGATTTCTGTCAGAAGGAGTAAATTAAAAATCCATGGTTTTGTACTTTAAATTTTTCTTTTGATTGTCATATCTTTATGTTTTGCCATCAACAGATGTCTAGCTACTTAGTCGAGGGAAAAAAAATGCTGTCTCTGCAAAAATTATGAGCTGAGTAAAAATTATTTTTTACTTTGGCGGTGTGTTAAGAACAATTTACACTGTGCATTGATATTCTTCCCACTCCTTTGGAACTTGCCAGGAATCATTTACAGTAGTTTGATTTGTATGGGGAAGAGAAGCTTTAATTTTAGGGAAGGAACAGAAAATAAATCAGTTATGATGGAGGCTATATTGCAGCCTATAGGTTCTCTGGGGTGTGGAATCCCCATTGCCTGTGCTTGCAGTGCCATGGAAAGGCTAGTTGCAGGTCTATGTATGATGATGATTATTATTCTATTGGCCACACTTACTTAACATCTTCCTTCAGATATTTTGATACCTGCAGGTGCAAAGTGCTCTGTGTCATTATCTCCAGTGCAGTAGGCTTAAAAGCAGCAGGAACCCTTATGACCTGACCTGACCTGACCTGACCTCCCGAGTAACTCAAGCTGTAGGGTTGCATCTGGTGACTTCTCAGTCTAGTACAGTAGTGGGGTGCTTCATCTGCAGTATATTAGTGTTACAAGGCTGCAGTTACTGTGCTGAAGCACACTCACTGCTTCTGGATACAAAGGACTCGTTATGATGGAGCATTTACCATGCTCCAGTAGTGAGCTCCAGTAACTCATTGTTGCATCCAAAATATATCTTATTTCCACCATCTTCAGAAGTATAAACGTGGGAATAGAACTGCTGACTTTGCTTGTCCAACTGTGCAATACCAAAATACATCACTATAGCTTAAAACATTGATTTTCAGAAAATTTGCTGCCTAGGTCTACAATGCAAACAAGATAACATGTATTACCTTGCCAAATCATTGAAACACGTGAACAATCAAAGCACAAATTAAATATAACACACATCCTGATTGAAATCAGAATACTGAGAAATGCTAACCATTATCCTAAATTTAAAATTCATGGTGGAAAATACAGATTTTTATGGAGAAAATATTTTCATTTCTGTCACCACAGCTGCTTGGGCTATTAGTTGAATGATTGAGATTTACTTTTGTGCTTTAGTTTCTTTAAAGCACCACTCTGGCTGTGCAAATGGATATAAATTACACTGGTGTTTAGAGACAATGAAAGTTGGGATATCTTGGGTGTCTGATCAGCTGTGTAGGATATTACCTCATCTGCTGCGTCAATGACAATAACTTGCTCTTCTGTTATGTTTATTGCAAAATCATTGCAATATTTTTTTTTTCATTCATTTATGGAGCTTGTTGTTTTAGCTTGATTCATTGTAATTTTCCCTGTTTAATGCTTATTCCCAGCCATTACAGTCTATAATTGCATTTTTGTTGTTATACTCTCGCTTTATATGTATATGTGTGTGATATATACGAATATAAAATTACATCATTCAGCACTTTAGAAATAACAGACAATATTGTATTACCAATGAAATATCTGTTGAAAACTATTCATGTTACAGCTTGATATTTCTCTATATGTACATGTGCTTCTGGTTAGGAATTACGGATGTTTTTATCTGACTAAGGTGTGAGCTTTTTCGTTAGAGGTCTGTCCTTTGTATCGAACAGATCTGCAGGCCTCAGCTAAAACCTTTCTTTCTATCTGTCTGCCAGTGTCTCTTCATTTTGGAATACTTTTCTATGCATGTCAGCAGAGTGAAAGGGAGAAATGCTGAGTCCTGTCTGCCTGAAATCTTGCATCCTGCTGTGTGATGCTCTTGGAAAGGATATCTCTTCACCTTTTACTGACCCAATATATGAAACTCCATGGAGCTATTCCCTGGGCCACTCAGTGGGGAGAGGCAGACCGGTGGTTGTGGAGAAGTTAACTGTACCGTGAGATAGTGGATGTGACTGTGTGCGATTTTAATGAGAGGTTTCTGGGAGGTGAGGCTGCAGTCCCAGCTGGAATGGAATTTCATGGGTTTTCTCTGGGTATGAGATTGTGGTGGGAGTCATGCTGAAACTTCTATTTCTCTTTAACAACCTGTGTGCTTACCAGGCAAGTGCACTTGGAGAAAAAAATCCTAGAGCAGGAGAGGATGACTAACTTGTATATTGATTGAACTGTAGTAGGGGAATGTGACTTTGCGGATGAGTCTTATTCATAATATCTGAGGCTTGAGGTGTTTCATCTCAAGCCCTGCATGACCTGACAGAGCACTGCTCCTACCCTGAAGCACGTGGGGTTTGTTCTGTTGTGGGGTGAGATCTCTGGGCATGCAGCAAGCTCACAGCTCCGTGTAGAGTCCCGTTACGTATCAATTACTGTAGCATTTCTTTGATGTAGTGAATTTGGATGTATGAATTTTAAGTAGGAGTGGGAGAAGTGATTTAAACAAAATATTGTAGCCTGTGACCCACCACTTTGCTAAACTTGATGTGAAATACTTGCCCATTTTGAATTCTAATGTAGAATCATTGCTAATTTATCTTTAGCATAGTGTTGTAAAACAGCCTCCTCTTCACTTCACTGAAATATTTGGAGTGCAGTATTTGCCAGTCAGTTGTATCTACAAGTATCCTCTTCAGGCTTAATGAAATCTTGGTGAAAATTTTCACTGCTTAAATGGAAGCTTTGCAACTAGACTTTGTTGTGAACGAAAAATGTAGGCCATTAATTCATTAATACCTATAAACTTTTCAGCTGAATCTTGATTTAATTTATGAAAGATTATAAATTTCATAGGCTTCCAAGATTTTCATACAAAAACTCAATGAAACTCAGTAGTTCTGGTAAGGATTCTTTTTTGGATTTAACCCTGAAATGAACCAGTGTGATTTCAAAGAGAAAGAAAAGATATTACATGTGTGAACTTCTGTGCAGTAGGACTGATCCCTATTATCAGACTTGTTAGGCAGTTTTATCTAGTGCTGTTACTCTGCTAGACATCCAAGGGGCTGAGGGAGTACCAATATTGTGCTAGACCCTTATCTTTATTTCCAGGTTCCCTTTTCTGTCATCAAAGCCCCCAGGTCTTTCACTCCTGCTCAGGAAGGACAATTACCTTTCCTAGGTTTTTACCATCCTCCCCACAAGAGGCCTCTGATTTAGTAAACTTATTACAGGCATCTAGGCTATCTCTACACTAGCCTTTAACAAAGATGAGAGCCCTACTGATCTTATTTCACACCAAACAAGAGGTGTTTACCTGGGGGACAGGCATAGTTGATAACAGAGGTAAAGTTTGGTGGTATCAGCAATGTTTTTGACAGGACGTAGGGCAAGAGCCCATCTCTCCACCTCCTCTTTTACTTGCTCATAGCCTCCTGCTCGCAAAACAAGTGCAATTTGTCTTCGGTAAAGCTGCTTCTCAGAAAGTACTCTTCTCAGTGTGACAGCATGAGACAGGTCAGAAATGTGGCTTCCAGCTCTGTTTTACGGTCTGGATTATGACCATTGCAGCTAAGATTACATTTGTGGTTGTCAGATTTTGGTGCCACCGTGTATGTTGTGGCCTCTATGCCCAGGTGCTCTTCTGCGTTGGCCTGTTACGGTTTGGCAAATTGCTTCCTTCTGCAAGTGGGCGTGTAAGGGACTCCTGGTACCGTTAAACCAGCCACAACTTTCAACTGTATACCTTGGAGATGTACCAGACCGGTAAGCTTTATTATGGATGTTTTACGTATACTAGGCCAACTTGTCTGTGTTGGTGGTAGAAACAATCAAGGTCAATGCCCAAATGTGCAGTGCCTTGCTAAAGCAAAGGAGGAACTGAGTAAAAAAGATGAGAAAATGTAGGCTGTGGCAATCCAAGACAGAGTCACATTTGTTCCCAGAGAAAAAATTACAGATCTATGTTGAGGGGAATGAAAATGTAATTAGGAGTAGAAGAGGGATACTGTTAAAAAGAATCTATTTAATCTACTTGTTTTCTGCATATTCTGAAGTCATTACACTCTTGTTTACTGGAAAATAGTACAGTATTGTTGTAAACTTGATTGTTACAGTGGAATGGTCTAATAGTCTTTTGTTTCCAGGCATCATGAATGGCATTGTCAGGAGACCAGCACAAAAATGGAAGATTGAAGTGGTCCACTTGTGCAGAATCATTACTAGTGATGGTAAAAATACAAAAAGAGAAAAGAACCTCATCTGATTTTCTAATCATAGGTCATATTTTGAGAGATTGTATCTGCAGGGGAAAAAGCATCTTTTTTTATTTGAAGTGCGAAATTTTTTAGCTGGATACAATTGAGAAAGAATATAATGTACAACATTCACAATGTCATTTTACAATCTTTTTTTTTCATAGTCTGCCCTTTAAAGGCTATCCGGACATGAGTGGAGAGCAACACCACTTGAATATCTCTCTTTAATTGACTGTCGGAGAGAGCTCTAAAAATAAACTTAGAGATAGTTGGGGAAGATGAAACTAGAGGACACAGTTACACGTCTTATCAAAAGCCAACAACCAGCCTGTGACTGTTTTTTTTTCTGTGAGGTTCCTCATGTGAATAAAGAAAGCTAAAGGAAAAGTTAGAGGATTAAATTTGGGGAGTATCAAAATCAGACAAGTCGGTTTTCAAAGGGTGGAAGATCACGTCAGTTCCTATAAGACTTCTGTCTTTGTTAAACAATGAAAACTAAAGCTGTACAATGAGTATGAGAGGCAGAGTGGAGTGGTTTTCTCAGCCAGAGAAACAAGTCTGGCGAGAATGTGTTTAAAAATGCTGGAAAGAAGCTACTGTCATCTGTCATGTTTGAATGTTAGTGTTATATTTGAAAAAGTACTGTGAGTGGGTTCAGCAGGAGGCTCATTAATGACCTATCATCACTATTGGGGACCCAGATGTTCTCCACTGATAAACTCCAAGTCCTGTCCTCTTTTACCTCCATCCTCTGCCAAGTTACGAGGCTACAATGTTTACTGTTAGGAAACTTCTCTCCCCAGCCTGGTGTTTGAAAGGGGCTGAAGCAGGCCCCAAAAACTAAGTGGAGGGAAAGCCCCTGAGACATCGAGTAGCTTGCTGGTCTGTAGTCAGGGAGTAATCAACCCAATGCCACCTTCTTATGCTCATGGTTTGCTGCTGAATGAGTCATCTTGACATTCATTAGTTTGCCCTGTATTTGCTTTTGGTTTAGGAATAGCTTTTAATGAAAAATAAAGTTAGTTTTAGTTTAATAGAAAGCTGAAAAACTATTTGTCTGGTTTGAAAATATCTTAAAACAAACCAAAGTAAAACAAAACAGAATATCATGTCTTACTGGCTAGTCTGATTTCCGTGGTGTTTTGTTCAGCTGACAGAAGAGTTTATTGAAACTTCTGACATTGTCTTCTCCAAGTTGCAACTGCTAGCAGAGGACAATGCATCATTTTTTTTTAACCTCGTCCCTCAGGGAATGTAATTATACCTCTAAGAGGTTTGGTTGGGTTTTGTTTTTTGTTTTTTGTTTTTTTTTTTGTTTGTTTGTTTTTTTTTCCCTGACCAAACGGAGTAGAAAGCGGAATGTGACAGACATGACTGAGATGCGCCAAAAATGAGCCATCAAGAACACAGGGGTTGTATTTGCTCAGAGCAGCAGGATAATCGAGGTATGAAAAAGCATTAAGCGCTGTCCCACAGAGGCGCGCCGTTCGTTATTACTGCAATTCTGCAAATGAAAACCGGACCCAAAGGCGAGTGCGGCCTGTTATGTAAACTGAGGTAGTCTCGGCGGGGGCTTGGACCGTGGCTGCGGGTTTTGGGGGGAGAAACCGTGAGAGCGGGGGGGGTGGGGGGGGCGGGGGGGGGGGGGGGGCGGCGGCCCGGAGCTGACCAGGGTCCTGATGCGCGGGTCAGCGCGTGACCCCGCGGCGCCTCAGAAACCGCCCGTGTTGACCAGTTTTTCACGGGCGACCCCGGCTGGAGCAGGAGGTTGGACTAGGTTGCCTGAGTTACAGGATGCCAAACCCCAGTCTGTGGAAAAAGGCGTGGCATTGTGTGGCGCTGGTTTGGTGCTGTGCTGCCTTTCTGCAGGCTTGCAGTTGCCTCCGTCTGCGCAGTTTAACCCGACCTCTGA
Source organism: Tyto alba (assembly GCF_018691265.1). NCBI lineage: Eukaryota > Metazoa > Chordata > Aves > Strigiformes > Tytonidae > Tyto > Tyto alba. The sequence goes on along the minus strand of NW_024881295.1, from coordinate 10,677,285 downwards.
TTTTCATACGCCGATGTGTGAGCTGCACTACTGAGACTTCAGTTAGTCTGGTTTTGGTCCCTGAAGCCTACCTGGCTTCCCTGTTTTGCTGTGCTCTTAGTGGAGGAGCTAGCCCCAAACAAACTCTTGTGTAGGCTTGCAACAAGTGGCACTTTCTCTTTGCTTTTTAGGAAACCTACACCCTCATATAATGAAATGGCACTTTCCCCCATTTTAATCTTATATTACTAAGGGGTTTATTATTGCTATACAAATGGTTGTTGTTTATTCAGATCAGTTCATGATAAGTTATTCAAACAAGCTCATTAATTACTCTCCTGACTCTATGTGAAAATACATTTTAAGGAGTTTTGTTTTCATTACATGGAAAAAATGAATAGCTTATGGAAACTTCATTGATTCTGTAATTGCAACAGCTTTTCCCTTCTGCCTCCCTGGACTTCTAAACTTCTGTTTTCATAACCTTTAGACATGACATTACATGGCACTGCAATTTCCTCTAATTGATGCTTTGTTTGGTAAACATACCTTTCTAAACATTTTGGTAGTCCCTCATTATATGTAAATCCTATTATGCTGCTAACCACCTTTTTAACTTGTCAGCGAGGTCTTTTAACCTTAGCTCTACGTTTCTGCAGAAAGACTGCCCTAAAGAAAGATAGTACTCTAAATGAAGACCTGTACTCTTGCTTTACATGCAGTCCTTAAAATTATTTGTGTTGTTTTCTTTACATACTATTATTTGCTTTTTAACTCTTATGGGTCAACTTTTCTTGTGTTGTTAGTTACAGAGGCCAGCTCACATGCCATCTAGATTTGTGGATGAAAGATAGGCTAAAGATGTAAGATACAGGCACAAATGTAATGGCTCTTTGGAGATGGATACATTTATTGATTCCTCAAACTGTTTCTTATTTCTTAGTTTATTTTATATATTTGGTTTGACTGTGTGCTATGGGAGGGGGAAAAAAAGTGCACACTTCTCTGGATTCATGCCATTGTTTCATCCAATTCAGTGGTGCATTTAAATGAACCCACTGTGTCTGTAAGGTGATATTGCATGTTGGATTTTTTAATGTTTCTGGGCAGCCCAATATCATAGGGCTTTTTCATCTAATTGCTACCCATAAACTATTCTAAACACCTAGAAACACCAGAGCCCCTAAAATGTTTCCTAGCTAACCTTTCTCTGTTATGGTTCCCTTTGCTGTTTATCTACATTTACCTAGTTGGAATCAGAGGGAGTTGTTTGGGTTTTACTATAACAAAGATCAGTACATAAATCGGCATCTGTATTTTAAAATTTGGAGTTTTCAGAGTCTAAAATTGGTCTAAAATAGTTCCTTATCTATAAGTGAAGCTTTCATAAGAGGCTTAATTTTTCTCATTAATAGAGGAAAAAAAAAAGAGCTGCAATTATTAACAAAAGTCAGCAGTGCTTCCATGCTGCCAGAAACCAATCTCAGTGTTTCAACTCCCCTCAAACTCTAATTGCAAATTTCCTAGAGAGATCAGACCTTGCTCATTGTCTGTGATGTCTTTTTAACTAGTGATTCTCAAGAGACGTCGTCGATTCATCTGAACTGTTTAGAGGTAAAGCAAAGGCAAGAAACATTTTTTGATTTGTAGATCTTTTCCGTGCAGAAGCTTATTGCTTAATATACTAGCTAAATGGAAGTGTATTGCTTTTAAGACAGCCTAAAAAATAAAAGCCACAGCTTTAAACTTTGGTATCTATCACATGATAACTAAATCTGTATTTTGGTGCCTATATAAGCTGATTTATTTCCTTTGCTGCAGCTCCTTATTCATACCGGTGGCATCAGAGGGCCCTCAGGAATTCAGAGAGCCATTCCTTTGTTTAAGTGTTATTGTCTTTTATACAAGTAGAATTGGAACACCTTTATATTTTTTATGAGCTGAAACTGACCTTATTTATTGCATATACAGTGTGCTTCTAATAAGATTTTAGAGAAATTTGTGTTTCTATAGCTGGATGAGCTTTCTAGTAAATCAACCACATTCATGCAGATGGGTCTCCTGACACCTTCAGAGTCCTCCTGCGTGCTGTCTTTCCTACCCTCACCCATGTTTAATGCAGGCTATTGTTGAGTTTCACAATTATTTGTATTCTGTTCGTGCGATTGTAGAAACATTCATCCTGCATCACTTCTGCAGGGTTAGGATTGATCTTAAAATGCTAAGGAACTGTGTGACTGTGGATTGGTCCCGGCAGTAACCTTGCACTTATATGAAACTGTGTTAAGAAGACCTTTGCAAAGCTGGGAAAATAAGTGAGTAGTACCCCTCACTGAACAGTAGTTGGTGTTGCAAAATTTCCACATATTTTCGTATCTTTGCTGACAGGATGTTGTCCCATGCTCTCACAAGAGAATAATTCAACATGAGAGGACGTTGTCTGCTTATTCCTACAACAGGCATAAGTAAGCAGATACCCTGCAATTTTCCCTATTTTGTTTTGGTTTCAGCTTGTTATTATTATCCCATCCTGAAATCACTGAGGGAGAAAGTACAGTTGGAGTTGGAGGTCTTTGTCACTGGAAAATTGTATTATTTGTTTTCTGTCGACATTTCTCTAACTGCAATGTAATAGTTATTTACTTTAACATAAACTTTGGTGCATAGAAGGTAAAATGTATATCTATATACAGTAACTTCCTCAGCTAGGAAATTGTATGATGCAATGCAGAATAATTGAAAAGTTTATACTGCATTTTCCCAGGCCTGCAGAACAACTCATTAAACTCTCATAAAATAGTAACTGTTCTTGTTGTTTAATAGACATGCATGACATTAAATAAAGTAATTTTTCCCCCTGAAGTGATGATTTGTGCTTACCCTTGTTTCCATGATACTTCCAGTCAAAACTCAAAAATGTTTCCATGTGCTTCTTTTGACTTAAGCTTAAAGCACTGTATCAATGCAACCCTGGTGTATATAGTTTGATATACTTAGCTTTTTCTCTTCTGCTCAGACTTGGAGCAGATTAAGAAAGGAACAGGGGAAAAGTGGAGGATAGCCAAACCATTCAAAAGCAGCATCTGAAAGTTAGATCTCTAAGCCCAAAAGATAACGGGTTGCTGCTAAGCGTTCAGTGCAGTACAATATTAAATAGACACTGGAATACCCGGTGTGTCTGCATGCGTTTCTGCCATTGAGTGCCGGTGAGCTGGGAAGTGAATTGCTGCCTGGTGTGTAAATGCTGTACAGTGCGAGCCTTTAAGTCTGAGTCAGTTCAAACCTAAGTGGGAGGGTGTTGTGTACCTCCCTCCGGAGGTGCTGGCAAAGCAGAGCAGGGCTGAGGATCCTACACAATGGATGGTGTTTTCATCTAAGCTCGTCATGACATCTGGTGCTGTCAGGTGGTTGGGTAAAAGGAAGGATTTGCTGAGTGTTTCTGTGGCTGTTGGCAGTTTAATGGTTTGACCTATGAATCAGAGTTTATCCTTCTTATCACACAGGATTAAAAAAGAAAAAATTGAGTTATTCACGTGTATGAGATGGTAGTTAGGGAAGCCAACAGAGACAGTTATTTACAAATTCTGGTCAAGCTGTTTCTCAAGGAATGTGTACATTATTTTTCCATTTTGAGTGGTTTACATGGGACTGGGCTGTTCCAATGAACATCTAAATCCAGCTATTTGGAAGGAAGCTCGAGTCCTTGAAGCCTCTCAACTGTGGAAATGGTAACGTCTTCCAGGATAAGAGACAACCTCCCCACACCCAGTAGGTTGAGTTCCTTTGTTTTAATTAATCATGAAACAGTAATTCCTTTTAAATGTTCTTAATCCAAAGTTTGGGGCCCTAGTGCATTGCAGGTCATAAAGTTTGGATCCAGAAATCTTCTAGAACTTTGGAATTTCTCACTCATTAATGTCTCTTTGTCTTATAATGAATTATCTTCATATTTCCAGAGCATTCATTGTTTAAAATACTGTTTATGATACACCATCAGTAGTCTGTTTTCTAAGATGAACCATTACAGTCTCCAAATGTGATATTTTTTTTTTTTTTTGTCATAATTCCCACACTGTGCTATCCTGCCTGTGTGAAGGCTGATTCCATTGAATTAAATGCCACAGTAGCAATTTGAAATGTTCTTTTAATTCATGGCAAGTACTCACTTGCAGTGACTTCACGCGGGGTGGAAGGCTATTAGGGAGCACACCATTTTGAAGTTTCTGCTTAAAGTACAGCTTGAACTAAAAGTGACTGCCAGCTAGTTACTGGTACTCAATGTTTTTTGTGAATATGCAGGTATGCTGCAAAGTGTTCCCTCTTTTGTGTAGCGTTGCTCTGCAGTTAATATCCCATGTGTCCTTTTGGACAGAAGAGGGTTTCCTGCAGCAGCAGAGCAACACATTCAGTCTCGTAAGTGGCCTTTTGCAATCCTGTGTTCCCATACAAATATTTCATGAGAGATTAATCTCATGAAAAACAATACCACCTGAAGTACATATTTGTGAAAAGCACAAAGTTTACATGAGCTTGAATGTTAAATTTCACTTCAATTCTTGATAAAGGCACTGTTGTCATGACTGAGACATGCTTGCATGGTACTACAGAGAAGCTTGCCCCACCTGGACCATTTTTCTTTTGTGCAAGCAGTGAGGTTCAAGCTTCAGAATTGGTTAGTTGACAGTGCCTCTGTGGAGCAAGGAAACTATTAAAAAAAAAGAAACTGAAGAAGGTAGCTGGTGGTTCATTTTAAGATGTCTTTCTTATCTCCTAGAGGCATTTCATAGTCAATCACTGTCACAGTTTCTTCCTTTAATAATTGCTTTGTAATCAAATAATGGGGGGTTTGGTAGTATCCAAGTCCAGAATTTGAAAAACCATGATCAGCTTATCTATTGATATTCATAATTAGCATATGCAGAGAGGGAGCTTGCTACTCAGGGGCTCCAGGGGTTCCACAAAATGACTGTAAGTATGCTTATACCTATCCCTCTGCTTTGTGACAGCATTACTTTAGAGACAAAGTTTTTGGCTTGCTTCTTGCTAACATTTTACACATTATTTCACATATTAGTGGAATTTAGAGGATTTTGTACGAGTGTTAGCTAACACACACGTTTAGCAAGTCTCAGTGGAACGTCCATTGTGTTTCTGACAGATTTTGCGCATGCGAAATATAGCTTCCAACAGTTTCACAAATGTGCTTTTATAATACAGCTTTGTGTGAACACAAAACAATTTAGAAATTATATGGCATTCGGTAAATGTGCCAGTAAAGTATCAGTGTGGTTTCTTGATGTGTTAAAATGCATGCATCTTCCAGCCCACAATGTTCACTCAAGATTTATGATAAAGAAAATACTTTCTCCCTTTTCAGCTCTCAGACGCTTCCATTTAATCCCTGTTTCTTCTGTTTCTCTATATGAAAGTGATTTCTAAATTATTGTTAAAATTTTAGATGCATTTCAAACTTTGTGCAGTCATTTCAATCAGTAACTGCAAACAAAAAGGCCAGGCTGAAAATAATTTACGATATAAAATGTCTGAAGTTATGAATTACTACATGCAAGACCTTTTAGATAACAGTGCACCCAATTTTAAAGGAAATCTTCCTGAAAATGAAGTCCATCTTTTATTTTTCAAAATTTCCAGTTTTCACTAAAAAACCCCAAAAACCCTAACCCTAAGCATTTTTTTGGGGGGTGAAAACAGTTATTTTCCTGAGAAAATAACAATTACTTCTAAAGGATAGAAAGAAGAACGTCAGTTGTCTCCCTGTGGTGGCACAGCGTAGGACGTGGGCTGAGCAGTCCTCCCTCTCTTAGCAGAAGGAGCAGCTCCTCCTCCCCTCTGTGATGTTCATTACCTTGGGGGCAGTAGTGCCTCCTTGCTCTGGGCTCCTGTCCCTGGGCTGGGGCAGGACGGGAGCTGTTTGGCAGAGAGGAGTGAGTGAAATTTGGGCAACCACAGCCACCCCCCACATTCCCCTATAGAGAACGTGCCCTCCCCGACATTGATGTTCTTTGGAGCTGGTTGCTGTCAAGCTGTCATGCCTTGACAGCTCTGCAGGAGGAACAAAAGGCCCATCCGACCGGGGATGACTTGTAAACAATGAAGAAGGAGCATTTGCCACCCTGCCATGTCTGACACTGTGAAAAAACAAGGCCACATTACCTGTGGCTGACACACAGCACTATCCTTTAAAGTGTCAGCTGCATCCTTATGCAAAGGTGCAAGAAAATGTTTTATTAAGAGCTGAATTTGCTTTATTATTAACTCTTGGGGTTTTGCTGGCTCCTTAGGAAAATCAGTAGAACAATGCCCTTCTCATCAGGATGCTGCCTTCTCAAAAGGACAGTAAAATCACAGCATCTCTTGCAAATTCAAAATGCTTATTTAAAAAACATTTTATTCTAATTTATGTTCTCAGTGTTTTCAATGTTTTTGACATCTTTGGCATTAAATCAGAGGCTGAATACTGTAATTTCTCCTGTTTTCCCAGTAAGAACTTGGTTAATGATTAAAGTCTTTGGCAGGGAGTGGGCAAAAATTAATGCATTAACAACCTAGCAATGAAATCAAAGTGAATTAGAGTAGCATTATCTAAAATAAATTATATTTTGTTAGTACTATGTAATGTTCTTTTAACTGATGACAATGATTTATTTCTACTTAGATGAAAGATGAAACTAATCAGTGAATTGCTGGATAGATGCTTTGTTAAATTAGTCCCATATTCAATTGGGAGTCTTTAATCTATTGCTTTGTGTGCTTATTTGTCATTGAATTTGCAGTGGGATTTGCAGGTTCTTCTTTTGTTTACATGAATATGAACTAGAACATCTTAATTGATTATCGGTGGAGTTTCATTGTTTCAAACCAGGGAAAATGAGACAATGGGGCCTTTCCATCTTTGGTTTATGTTTGGAGATGCCTTTTAAAAACGAGCTTACAAAATCCTTTTAAGAATTATGTGAAACTTACTTTTAAAGGAAATTCATTCTGCTTTTTTCCAATATGCAAGGTGTTTTTAGTTAACAGTATTTGCAAATTCTGTGGTAACAGCTGCTTAAAAATGGGGATGAGTTGGTCATTTATTTTTACATTTTCTCTGTTACGCTAGATGAACTGATGCTGTGCTCTTTTTCCTAGCCCACCCACAAGACTCTGGCTGTTCATTAAAATTTTATGAATGAAGAAAATAACAAATGTGTTGACAATGAAAATAACAGCGTTTCAGGAAGCTAATACTGATGGAATTGCTTTTGTTACAACTTTACAGCCCAAGTCAGCATTTGTTAGACCAGCTTACAATTCTAAGGAGAAAAACAACTTGAGCTTTTTGTGAGCATCCAGCATGAACGACAGCTGGGTCCTCACAATGTAAGAATTTATATGCTGTTAACTATGAACTGACAATTTGCCTAGCAAAGAGTTACGCTGTGGGAGGTAAAGAAGGAAAACATGAGAAGGTTTTTGTAAGTCCTGTGAAGCATATTTTGACAGTAATAGAAACCTAGAAGCAAACTTGGGTGTACTATATAGTATCATCTCCAAATAGCACCATCACCTTAAAAATATAACACTCTTGATTGAAAATTGCTTCTTACTGAAATTACAAGTAATGCCCAAGTCTATTTTACAAAAAAGTAAAATTCTTTTAATTCTGGAGCAAGTTGTAGCATTATTCTAACCCTTCAACCCCAACATAATATTCAAAAAAATCTGAAGGCAGATCACCCACACCATGAAGATATTATAAGATCACTTGGCATGAGGAAGCAAATCATTACTGGAGTCATCTTTGGTGTTTTTTACCCTTAGAAGAAAAAATGACTCCAGGTTTTGGTAATTAATTAAATAATAAAATCAACTTTAAATCCACAGTGAATACCCTGAAAAGCCAGTGGTAAGAACAGCTAGAGGATGCAGGGAAATATCTTGGAAGCCCACTAGTGATGTGGGAAGCTAGTAACAAGCTGAGTAAATCAACTGTGTGTTAGGGTTGGAACTACCTTTTGGTTAATTATGTTGCAATTTTACTTAAGCTGTTTGTACCTCCTATTTTGGGTGGCCCAAAGGAAGAAATGAGCTGAACGCTTACGGAAGTCACAGAATGAAGCCCACAGCATTTTAGCTTTGAAGTGCCTTTCTCTGTGCTATCTGTCCCACGCGCACCTTTTGGATGTGGAGGGGAGGGAAGTGTGCCGTCACACTCAACTCCCTGCAGCAGGTCGGGTATGCTGCTGCTAACTAGATTACAGGATGATGATTTCCTAACAATTTCAAAGCCCAGGAACCTGTTTCTTTGAAAGAGGGAAGAGAGAAATGCCTTTTGTAGAGAGAAAAATGAGCCATGTGTTTCATAGTCGCTGATGGGCAACATTTGAGCCTAAGACTTGTATGATTTGTGTAAAGTCAGGCAGTTTGTTTGAACAAGGAGTCTCAAGGCAGAGTTCCTGAAATGCCCCTGCAGTCTCAGCAGTAGTACAGATCTGTGATGCAAATGTTTGAAGAAAAGTCATATGCAAGATAACAAATGCAGGTTTCTCCCAGGTCATCCTAAGCAATTGCTCTTGATTAAGCTCAAAGCAGCTGAAATCTCTCCAGGCAGCAGGGACACTTAATCCTTAGGCCTTTACAACCCCTTGCTCCACCCCGTTATGGTACTGGAATTAGGTCTTCTGCATAATGTCTGTAGAGAGTTTGTAAGTATGGTCTTCTGGAAAATGCACCTGTTGAACATTTTAAGCTAAATGGTAGTATGTAGACTCTGTCCAATGTCTGTGCCATGTCCTGAACTTTTAGTGCTTTGCTGAGGGAGGCAAAAACTTCTGTGGGCTCTTGTGGGCATGGTGGCTTTTCACAGAGAATTGTGTTCAGTCTGGTCTTCCTCCAATGTCCATAGAACGAGTGGATTTCTTAACAGGTTAGATAGAGGGACAACTGCTGTGGTGATTATATCTGCCCCTTCTACTTTTCTTTGGCTCCCTCAAATCACCCTGGCAGCTCTTATCTTGTTCTTTTGTTTTCTGGACTCTCTGAAGGACAAGAGTTTCAAAGCTTCACAGGCTTTTAGAAACAAAAATATGTATGCAAATGACCACTAATATTATCATGTTTGAGCCTAACAGGATATAAGCCTCCCTTGAAGGACAGCAAACCATCTCGAGCAATATCAAAGGATGTTTGCAACTCACAGAATTTTGGAGCACTTAGTAACTCCTAATATTTATTTTGGGGGTCTAAAGCCACTCAACATGTACTAAAGCCACAGAATTTATGTGACAGAGTGTCCTCAACTCATAAAAGCAATAGTTAATGGCTGCTGCCTTTGCCTGTGATTTGACACAGCCTTGCCTGCGTATAACTAGCTGTGTTGGAAGGAACTCTGATATACCTTGAATAAGAAAGGTACTGCTATTTATAAAACATCTCTTCTACATTTCCTCTGATTCTCATCCCCCCCACCCTCTCTTTACTGAGTACGTGAGCTCTCATTTGGTCAGGGTCACCTCAGAGATGAGATGTCCTTTGAATTTCAAGATACGCTCCTCATTCAATTACTGTGTAAATTAAAAAATATTCTTGAGAAGGTGGATGCAGTACAAGAATACAGCTGCATTCTTAGCATTGCTCTGCCATGCTATCACTGGGTTCTTACCAGTGGCAGGGCCTCAGGAAACTAGAATTTATTTTTCTGCTTTAGCATATCTTAATCCAGAGTTAGGATAATCAAAATGCTTTAATGTTTTTCATTAGAAAGCAGGTTGTGGCTTTATAGTAGCTGAATGGAATCTAGTTTGCTGAGAAAAGAAGATAAAGCAAATAAAACTAAGGAAGAAAAGAAGTAAGACAGTATAAATAAGTCCTAACAAATACAGACTTTGTGCTATAATGATGGGTCTGTTTTCTGGACCATGTACACCGTTGCAATGCCTGGTAAATATGTGATGCAATGTTAGACATTGCTCTGTATGTGTAAGTGAGGACAGATGCTGCTGCCTCTCTACCTTGTCCTCCTGCAGAGCAGGATTGTTTTGCGATGCTGCATCCTTTCATTGTGGCATCTGCATTCTCGGAGGCCTGTGCAATAAATTCTGTCTCTACTGCAAAGTCAGGTTTTGACAGGTTTGATAAATAAAAAATCCCTGCACAATTTTTTTGCATGAGGAGAATATTAACTCTTGCATTGTGGACAAATTCCATTCTCTAACTAAATCACACTGCTTTAAATTCACATCTTTTCACCATCCTTTGCTTTTTTGTATATGCTGGGCTGCACTGATGCACTGTGTGCTGTTTAAATGACTGTCCTGACCTCACTAAAGGTGAATGACTTGGCACCAACAGGAAGATGTCCCACCCGTGGTTTTGAGATCCTCTGTAATGAAGAAGACTATATAGATCTAATTTATTACTGTGTTTGATGCATAAGATAGCATGACAATTTGACCTTGCACTTTTATGCCTTGCTAATCAGCTTCAAGAGATCCTTAGTTAAAATGATCCCTTTCTAATTGTAATTTATGCTGTGTCTGGGCAGCTGAGCGTTTAAGAAGCTGCTGTCAAGCTCTAAATATCTTTGCCTAAGGCTTCAGAGTGACTCGTCCCAGTGACACAACCATGGAGGGAGCCAGGATGACTCCTGATTCCCAGTGCCCTTCTGTCATCACCTTGTTCCCTGTTCCTTCCTTCCCCAGAGCTGTCTTTTGTATAATCAGCTCAGGAAGGTGACTTTCATGTGTTTTTTTTTGTTTTGGTTTGTTTTTGTTTTTTTTTTTTTAATTTTTAATTTTTTTTCCTGGTTATCTTACTTCCCCTGTGTCCTTGCAGCTTGTCTAGAAGGCTCATTCTGACCTGACTGCCTGACTTTCAGGACTTTAGGCAGTTTTGGTTTTGCATAGATGTTGTTATTTTCTGTATCACGTTTGCTGCGTCCTGGTTTGGGGAGTGGGGATAAGACTTGTCCTACATCTACTTACTAGCTAATTTCTGTACTTTCTTTTTTTCCCCCTAGCTTCTAATTCTCCCTTTTCTTTCATCACTTTGAGCCCTGCCAGCTCCCTGGGTTTTCCAGGAGTGGCTGCTACAAAGATGCGTGTGTTCTCCTCTGTAAAACCGGTCCTTGTTTTGTGTTGCTAGGCTACTCCTTTCCAGCTGCCACTGAAGAAATGCTCCGTGGTGGGAAACGGTGGGATCCTGAAAAAGAGCGGCTGCGGCAAACAAATAGATCAAGCAGATTTTGTCATGCGGTAAGACAGAAACCTCAATGACACATTGTCTCCCCTTCTCCCTGCTAAGTCTTGGAATTTTCAAAGCTATTCAGTTGCGATTAATCAATTATAATTTGCCTTCTTTCCCCCCAGCCCCCACCCCTTTGTAGGATGCTTTACACAAGTGAGTTGGCTAAAATTGTGAGGAGAGGCATAAAAGCGAGTTTTGACTGGCTTCTGCAAATGGGTGTGTAGTGTGGGGGGCAATCTGCAGATGGATGGGTTAAGGTTGTGATAGATTGGGCAGTGTCATAGAGAGGGACTAAAGAGCTGGTTTTCTCTTTAACTGTGTAATCTTAGGCAGTGTCTCATCCTGCAGTGTGCTCTGTCCTCTGCAACTCTAAATGCTGTCATATGCAACCCATTGAACTTGAGATGAGTAGGTACTGACTTATGGGCCAAGGTTTAAGGAGTTATTTGGAACAAACTAAAATGTTCCTATGTTTTTCTTCCCTCAAGACTGATTTCTGGCTGAGTGTCTGAGGAAAGCCCAAACTGCTTTTCTTGTTGCATGTTTTTTGGGATTCCTCACATTTCCTTTCCCTCCAGCCTTCCTGAAGTTATAAGAACCTGTCAGGAGGGATGTTGAACCAGCCACTGCTTTTGTGTTTGAATCTGGCACTTTCTAGGTCTGCATTCTTTAAGGAAGAAAGACAGAAATTAGTTCCTCCCTGTTAAACACGAACAAGAATGACATTGTGGTGGAGAAACTGGAGGAATGCTCCCAAAGAGATGAGAAATTAAGTTTCTTTGGGTTTTGAGATGGATACACAATAGACACCCACTTTAGCAAGTCGTCTTATTAGGTCCTGATGGCATATTATAAAGCCATACAAATTTGCTGCAAACCAAACGGTATTAATGTAGTTTCTGGTTTGCATCTCAAAGACCAAAAATACCTTCAATGTTAAAGCAAAGAATTACAACAAACCAAAGGCAAAAGGAAATGTATACTTAGATCATTCACAGAAGAGTAGATGTAAGGCACAGGGGAGAGAGGCAGTTTGCTGATTGCCATTACTGCAAAACTGCTTGGGTGTTCCACAGACTAAATGTAAGAAACTGCAGGGTATATACCGTGGTAATATTATCTCAATGCAGTAGGAAATTTACATGCTGCAGGAGCAATCAGTTACAGAAACAATAGAAACTTTTTTAAAAAAACAGCAGTTGTAGCTTGATCAGAAAAATCCTTTTCTCTCCAGGGAGGGTAAAGCAACCATTATCTGTACAGAACTTATTTTGAATTGGAAATAAGTGATATGGAGAATCCTGCAAAAATCCCAGTAGCTGCCTGCAGGCTCTATTGTATTAGTGATGTACAGTCATATTTGTGGAAAATGTTTCAATTCTTTTGGGTTAGAAACTAATACACCACTGGGAGAAAATATTTTTATAGCAGGTGGAAGACAGGATTTAGTTGATCTTTCTAAATCTGATTTCTATAATCTGAGAGCTGAGAGAGAAAGAGCACAATAGTGACTTGCATAATATCTTTCATGTTTTTAAAAAATAAATTTGTGTAATATCATTAAAGTATTTCTTCAAGGTGAAATGTCATGCCAGGTTTTGCCCTTGTTCTTTTCTTCCTTTCACATGGTTTTTAATTTCACTTACATGTACTTCCATTAACTCTGTCATATGACTGCAGCCATCTTCTCTGATAAATTGTAATCACTAAGGTTAATTAATGAGTTTAAACTCATCTTGTTGCTGAGCATCTTCTACAAACACAGTTGTACCAACACAGAGATTAAAAGAGCAGCAGTTTTCAGCCCCTAAGGCATAGCACACTGCATCTGCAATGAAAAAGGTGCATGGTATATGGTCTACGTGTTTAGGTAGTGTGGTTATAATAGGTTCTTCTCCTGAACCTGTCTGGTTTTCAAGTTTGTAATCCTTATTTCTAATAAAAAATGTTAATTTGACCTTCCCTTCCTGCTAATGCTTATTTTAAGAGGTAAGTGTTGGGTACTAAACCCTAAGCAATGTTAGTGTATGCATTTTGACAGAAGAAATACATTTTCTTGGCATTAGATTTTGAAGAAATATTCCTACATCTCACAATTCTCCCTTTCCCCAGCCACTTTCCATGGCTCTGTGGTGGTTTGTACATCTCCCAGAGAGAAGGTTTCTCTCTGTAAAATAGTAGGGGATTGCAGGGACTTCTCTGAGCTGTTTGCTGGTAAACTTATTTCAAAACTAGAAGCAACTTGTCACTATTTCAAGTGACTAGTGGCTGTCCCAGTTTGGGGAGGCCAAGCTGTTACCTTTTCATCACACTGTACCATGCTATCTAGCCATACTATCCCAGGTGGAGCTGGGGAGGTTAAATACGGTGGCACTTTGGGGATTGTAATCAAGTCCAGAGAAACATGGCTTTCAGCTGCCTTATGTGATTATTGTCTTGATGTTGGCCAAGGTGCCACAAAGGAATAAAAATGAATGGTTTCCATTACATATTAAATTCCTATTAGTCCCTAGTGTTTAGTCTATGTGTGTATATAATATTCTAAAATAGCTAGATAGTCATATAGTATCTACCAAACGCACATCCATCTGCCAGATTGCCTGGGTTCTCTGCACCTGTGGAGCATGGTCTGGGCCAAACCCAGAAGAGCCATTATTCAGCCTGGTGAGGGTTGAAGGATCCCTCTCATTTTACCCTTGCAGCTGTTTTCTGTGTATTCAGTTGGAAGGTCTCAGGTGTGAAAAAGGCACACTGCTGTGCCTGTTGATGATTTATTTTTTTTTTCCCCCACCTAAAGGCTAGGTCTAAGTCATTAAACTTAGTCATTAGACTTCTCTTCTTCCATATAAAAGACCAATATGTTCCACTCTTCGAGTTAAGCTCATGTCAAAAATGCTGGCCTGAATTGCTGTCCTGGTACTTCCTTCTTCCTTGCATATTCATGTATGTACTCCTCAGTACCAGGACCAAGAATATGGTCATTAAAAAGACCTTTCTTAGGATACATCTTTTGTTTCTTGATGTGTTCCTCAACTGCATAATATTTGGAACTCAGATGACCTTGTTCAAGAATATAATCTGAAAGGCCAAGAAGTTTCTGTCAGCCAACTGATTTCTTGCTGAGTTTACTGTGGATACTCAGGCCACTTCGTAATATTTCATGCAGAAGAAGCTGGGAATGAGACTTACTGATGAAAAGAATTAGATGTGTTTAAATAATGTATCTGGGACTGGCTTGTGAAAGAAATGTCGTTGTTGAGATCTTAAGATGATAAAAACTAGGAAGAGTTCCTGGTCCTTCACAGTGCTTTTAAATAAACTTCAAAAAAAAAAAAAAAGGCTTCTTAAAAGCTTGCTTTATGAGTTTGTTTCTTCAAATCAAAGAGCATTAAACTGTAGTCTGCCAGAGGTCATTTATGCTATCTCTCTGCTCTAAGGCAAATCACCTATGTCTTGCTTCACATTTGTTTGGCCTGCCATTGAAAACTGCTACTGAGAGGGTTTCTGAAACCTCTCTGAATTGTATTAATATAATTCATTTGTATCCTACCCCAGTGCAGGTCCATGAAGCAACTCATTGCTGCCTTTATTTATTTAGTTTTATTTTATGTAAATCTTTCTTGACTTTTTTTTTTTTTTTTAATTAGGGTCTTATCATTCTTTATGTCTGGGAATTAAACTTCCTCTATGCTACTAGTCTTTTCTTTTTTTTTTTTTTCTTCTCACTGATTGCATTTTCTGAAACCTCTTAGTTTGATTCCTCTTTTCTGGCTTCTTCAGTTGTTCTAGCTCCTCTTAAATTGTGGTAGAATAAACTAGAAGCTGTTTCCTAACTGAGATCTCAATACATTGTGCACATCTTAACAAATGTAGTCAAGAAAAGGAGAAAAAATTCTTGGAAATTTTATTTTATTTGGTGAATGTGGTTGAATTCACGTATGTTCCATATAGGTGAGACTTTGCTTCTCCTTGGCATTTCCTGATGGTGGGAATTTAAGAGTATGGTTTTGAGAGCTGGTATTTGTATGCAAATACATGCAGATCTAGCACTACTCTGTTTTTTTCTTAGGGAATGTGGGATGTTTTGCATTAACAAAAATTGCAGTGTACTGTGTGCACACTAGTGCCCTCTCTGGTCACTGACGTTGCACAAAACTGTTACACGTGGAGGTGCAGCCAGGAGTTTGTGCAGCCTCATTTGCTGCAGTCTGCTCTCTCAAGCACCTAGATCCCTTCTCTGAACGCTGCAGGAGTCAGTGAAAACACTAACGGAGGCAGCGACTGCTGTGGAAGCGAGGGCTTTCCTTGGGAAGAGACCGATTTTCCCAGCGTGGCGGAAGTGTACGGCAACCTGTAATGAAAAAGCCCAACAGTTTCTGCATTAGCCCCTGGAAACTGCCATAAAAATTGAACTGTAGCTCACTTTCCCAGCTCCCGCTTCTCACTGGTGTAGGAAACGCACCTCTGAATTACTAAGATGATAAAATTGGATAAGCAACTCGTTGTTGTTGGACTCGAGGCTTTCATGACTTTCCCTGGCTGCCTGGAAGACGCATGCAGAAGTAGAGCGCTACAGAGAATTTAATGCAAAAGACTGGGAGAAGAGAGACGCAGCTCCTCGCAGGCGTAAGACCCGCAGCGAAGGAACCCTTGTCTCCCTGGTGCCGAGAGGAGAAGTCATGACCATGAAACAACTCTCCGTGCCGCTGCCTGCCCTCTTCCAGTGCTGGGGCCTCATCCCCCACGGGGGTGGGTGCCTACAGAACTGAAATGACTGGGGGCTGCCTGACGCCCTCCTCCTTCAGGGTGAGCGTTTGCTGAGCATACGCTATCGCTGGGAGCAGGGAGAGGGGAGCTGGCACCCGAGCGTGCCCTTCGCTTTTCCTCACCTCGTGTGCACTGCCTCTGCGCTGCACTTCTTCAGCATGCTGCAGAAAACCAATGAAACCAGCACACACAAATGGGGATGCCTTAAAAATTGGAGGGAAAATTTGGCTATGGTAGAGCCCAAGACTTTTTTAAAAAGCCCAACAAGCCCCCAAACCCAAACAACACAAAAACCTAAAAGCTTTCTGAAAAAATTCCAAATTCTACTTTTCTCTGAGTATCTTGGTTTCATTTTTGCCCCTTAAGCATTAAAAATATATTCCTCGTGTTTTTGATTTTAGAAGCTGAACAAATTTGAAATGAAAAATACTGTTTCGACATCCATTTTTGGTGGAATTTCCATGCATTGAGTAAATTCCTCCTGCCTCTAATTTCTGTAGAAGTGCATAGGCTTGGATACTGTTGGAATGTATTTACATCTTTATCTACTGCACCGTCCCTCTTCTCCTTGGTCTTTACTATGAAGCATTTAGGACTGTTCATTGTCTGGAAGTTTCTCTCTGCTTCTGTTTTTTGGAGTCTTGGCTCTCTGTCTTCCGAAGTAAACTTGCTTATTCACTTTATCATGTTATCACCTTGCCCACCAGGACAAGACTGTGAGCAAAACAGATGCACATATTTAAATAGACACTTAAAATTTTCCTCTGTGTTTTCTTGGTAAATTTTGTATGCTAAAGATGCCCTGCAATACAGTATTAAAAATGACAGTTGCCCTTTGTTTGCAAGACATGTAATGCTTGTAACACTACAGAGAGGTAACAGTGTGGAGCCTGATACTGGTAAAGACAGAACGGATTGAAAACCAGAATTTCTAAAAGAATTTGGAAAAAAAAGTCTTTGCTGTAGACAATATCGGCCTCTTCCACAGCCTTTCAGCCTGTCAGAGATGCAAAGACTGTCTTTGTTTTTGCTTAGTAGTTACATAAGTTCATCCCTGCAAAAGGCTTTATTTCTACATTTCCCCACACTGATACAAAAATGTGCTATTGTGCTTATAGGTGTGGTACAGTAGGGAACATTTGTAGCCTGGTCTAGTATTTATACAGCTGGTTTACATATTCTGACAGAGTGCTTTTTTAAAAAAAAACAAAAACAAAACAAACCACCTGCAAACTTACAGATTAAAAAAGACTGAGTTTGAAGCTTGTCAATCCTGAATGTCATTTAAAATCTTGACTCTCTTTCTGTGCACAGGTGCAACCTTCCTCCTCTATCCAGTGAATACAGCAAGGATGTTGGATTGAAAACCCAGCTGGTGACTGCAAATCCCAGTATAATTCAGAAAAGGTAGACAGCATATTGTTCCTTCTTTGGTCAGGGGAAACAAAAAGAAAAATGCGTCATCTGTGTTACTGATATTAATGCATCTGAGTTATGTTCTTAACAGTCTTCTGATCATGGAAAGGGATCTGGAAAAGGTGAAATAGGCAATGGCTTGTAATTAGTCAAAATAATTCAAGACTGAACCCTTGATCCTGTCGCTGTAATCAGGGAAACTAAAGGAGGCTGGCTTTTAGAGAGTTACTTCTACCACACTCCCCTCTGCTTCCAGCTCCCTTCCTTTCCCACACGTGGGCATGGGCCAGAGGTGCTTTGGCTGCTCCCAAGCCAGGCACGTACTAACGGGTGGCTCAAACGGCTCTGCTGGTCAGGCCAGATGGCTGCTGCATCCCACAATTAATGAAGATGCTAATTTGGGTTTCTCTTTGATTCCCCACTGACAACATCTCTGTTTTTACTGTCTTTGTATTATTGGTTTGATACTGACTTGTGGGTACAAAGGTGGTTAGGATGGAACTGTTTGGCAGGTTGTCATCATACAAGCCTCACTTTCTTAGGAAACTGGGACAAATTTTGTTTATTAGAATTGGTTGAAATTTTCCAAATGTCAGTAGCTGATGAGAGAGGGGAAGAAGGAAGGGAGAAAAGAAAAAGTCAGAGCCATCTCTCTGATTTTGCCTTTCTGAATTTTAATTGCTATGTTATTTGTTTATCACCCCAAATGAGGTAGGCTGTTCTCAGGCAGAACAAGATCTGGTAGTGACCTGCCATGTTCACTGAAAAACACAGAGAAAAGGCATAAACTAAGGGGATGAACAGGAAATGATTAGGCATAAAGAAATGTATAATGTTGGGTACTGAGAGGTGACGGATTGTGAAAGGAAGCAAAGCAGGGAAATAAAATGAATAATAGAAAGCCAGGTATTTTAGAAATAAGAAAGGCGCAGACTTGGAAATGGATGTTAGTTGGTATTTAAATGTAGTATTTTTCCTCTCTATCAGGAATTGAAGGGTTCTCTAGTTTTGTGTGTGGAAAAGATGACAGTCTTTGAGAAAGTAGAAAAGAGAGGGTGAGCATGAGGGAAATGGAGTAGTAATCATCTTCAAGAGCTGATTCCAGACAGAGAGTGTCTAAATAGGAGAAGGCATAGAAGTGCTTATGGGATGAGATCAACGCATACCAAGTGGAATTGGCAGAGGTTGGCACCAGGTGCCAGGCGAGAAGAGGGAGCTGCTCAGGGCAGTGGGCCTGAAGATGGGGAATCTGAAAATCCTGTGGGATATAGATGGCTAGTGAGGTTGATTTAAGAAGTGGGATGAAATAAGATCAGTTTGGCCATGGCATTTTGGATAAAATGAAGAGCAGCAGTGTGAAACGTGAAGCTTACAGAGGATTTTACAGTTGTCAAGACAGGATTATTGAACTCATGGATATTTATTTTGCACCATCAATGCACAATCAAATATTTATTTTTCCTCCATCAATGCCTAGAGTGGAAAGCTGGCTGTACTTAGTATTTTTGAACAGAAAAGGAAAAGGAAAAAGAGTTTTAGTGATGCTACAGGGAGACTATGGAGCTACACTACAGACACTGTGGTGTTACCCAGCAAGAAGGAAGAGAAGGAGTGAGCATATGGTTGAAGAAGCAGATGGAGAGAGAGAGATGCTACTTTGTGAGAGGGGCATATCACAAGGAGGAATGGAGGGGGAGGGAAATGGAAAAAGAGAAAGGGAGGAAGGAATAGACAGGCAACAGGAAATGGGATTGTGTTCAATGTCCGTTTTCAAAGTGAATGGATGATAACTAAGATGCAAGACCTCTGATGAGAAAGTAATGTGGGATGTATATGCATATGTATTGATTAGAAGGAGATATACTACCAGTAACTGAGAATGACACAGAGAACAAATTCATAGCTCTGAAAATTGGCAGAAACCTCCTCTGAGGCTTGGAGCTCTTGAGAGATCTGACACTTTGCTTCCTCTGCCTGGTCAGGAAGATATTTTTTTTTTATTATTAAATAATAGCTCACTGATGTTTCCTGTCCAAACTCATTATTTTACCTCCTGTGTGTTAAGTTACAGTTGGAAATCTTGGAAGTTAAAACAGAAAAAAAGACTACTGCTCTGTCAACAAATAATCAATTTCTATGTAAGGAAGCTGCTTTTTAAGGAATTAAGACTGCTTGTAAATCCAGACTTTCATGAAATTCAAGGACGTTCAGATTGGTGATTTACATAAATGTGTTTCTAAGCTATAAGTTAACTATCTTCACAGAATAATATTTGTTATCCTTTTTCCCCCTTCCTCTTGTCCTTAGTTTAAGTAGGTTGATATTGATGAGGCTTGACATCTCAATTATCTCTCAAGTGTGTTATGGCAGATTTAGTGAATTGGTCCTGCAACACCATTCATAGATTCTAAAAGATTTATCGTTACCAGATAATTTATGTTGAGGCATGTTGGATAGGGCAAAGTTTTCATACCAGGGATGTGGAGGCAATTTTCTGTGTTGTTCAAAACCCAGAATTATTGCCTTTAGAAAACTAAATTGTTGGCAGTAATTATTGCAGAGTGATATCTGAGCTACCACTGCTTCCTCTAGGCTTACAGCCTTAGAATGGGAGTCAAAATTTTAATCTGGGAGTACATTGACTTTAGAGATACCTTCTAAACATTGCCTTTTGCAAAACTCGGAGATCAAGTTCCTACTCCCTTTTCAGCAGGAAATGTGACTGTGCAGATACTACAGTTTTCACTTGTAAAATATCATGCTCAGTTCTCATTTCGGTTTGAAAAAATGATGAGGACTTTCCTACCCTAACTTTGCTTCAAATAATACAGCAGTACTGACAATAGATGTATTATGATAGAAATTTCCCTGGCTGACTGAGAGAACTCATGATGACTGCCCCAGTTTCTTTTTTTGTCTAAAATATTTCACAGGCATCTCCCTTCAATTAATATTGGAACTCACGGTCCTTCGAGCCTGTGAAAAACTCCCTTTCCACTTTGTATTCAAAACTAACTTCTCTGTCAAACCCTGGCTTGATGTTGCAATTGGGATTGAAATGTCTCATAAAGCCACTCCTGGGGCCACTGCGACCTCTCCCACCCTCTACCCTTCCCCCCCCCCCCCCCCCCTAATGTTGAAGCACTGCAAAAAGGTTGGTGTCTGTGATGTTTCCAGTTCATTCCTCTACCACCCTAGTCAGCTTGGCCTTATCTGTAGGGAACCACTTTGTAGGCAGAAGATTATTCTGTATTTGTCCTGGTTTTTATTTTCTTTCCATGAATAGCTTTTATAAGTCCCTGCCAGGAAAGAGGCAGTGCAGTAGCGAGACCTGTCATGTGCTTACAGCTGTTCTTAGACTCTGGGAAAAACCAACAAGGTTATGTCATTTACAGTGACATAACAATTACAATATTATATATTTCTATATTCTGAACACTTGTCTACAGTTGTTGAGAGGGACTAGTCAGTGGATTGCATGTGAACATAAAGATGCTTAAATAGGTAGTGATGAGTTTTGATCAATGGCATAAGATTTTTGACTAAAATGCAAAGAGTTACTATTTGGGATGTGGATATTGTGTGTTACTGAAGTCACTGGCTCTGAGATCTCTGAGAAGCAAATTCTAGCAATGTCTTACCATCTTCAACAACTCTTGCAAATGTCATAAAATAATACTCTTACCTTTTTGTCTAAACTTTTAATTAAATCTGCAAACAAATGCTGCTTTCAGCATTTTTCCTTTCTAGCCTCCATGTCTACTTACCCTGTCTAACGCATGCACACACACATTATCATTAATGTGGATATAATAGTCCAAATAGGTGGTTTCCCAGCATTGAGTAACTTTCAGATCAACTGATGTTTGTTGATGAGCATTATATCCATGAGCTGTGTGAGTGTTTATGGCCTGTGTAGAAAAAAAATCTCTTTAGAAAATGGCACGATGACTATGGTAACATTCTTTATTTGCCATAATTCATCATCAGTATAACCGACAGAAGCCCCCGAGGTATGTAACGCACACCTCCAAACACCATCTTTGAGACATAATCTGGTAATTGGTTGTATTTTGTTGGTAATTGGTTGAATGGTGTGAAGCTCTTCCCCCCTTCTACTTTCAGGGGTTTTCCCAGCACTGAAGGAGGAAGGAGGCATGGAAGGAGACATGTTGCACGTGGGGGAGAGCAGGCGGCCGGGTGGTTGCTCTGGGGCAGCTGCTGCTGCTGCTCTCAGCTGGAGGAGCGGGTGGAGAAGGGGGGCTCGGGGTCGCTGCCCTCACAACCCCTGCTAGATGATGAGTAATTAGATCTGCTCCTTTCCCTGGAGAAATCCTTCCCTGCCTCCTTCTCACCTCTGAAGCGAGAGCTCGGACTCTTCTGCTACCTGCGCCCTCCATGCTGGAAAGCACATCGGTGCGTGCCAGGAGCAGAGCGTGGACTGATGCCGCTGGTCGAGCAGGAGAGGAGAGCCCTTCTGCTGAAGGGAAGAGCCAGGGTGCCCTTCCCCACCTCCAGCTCGCCCCTGCGGCTGCTTCGGCGCCGCGCGGGTCCCCGAGAGCGGCAGCTCTGTGCGTACAGAGCCCGCTGCTGCCCCTGTTTGATATCCTCTCCGTTCAACACGTAAATCCACCTGGATGAGGACCGGGTCACTCCTGTATGTGTTCAGGGCTTTGGAGTTTACCGTGATCAGATTAACTATGAAAATTTCTGTGAAATACCTGTGCTGGCATTGGCAGGGTAAGGGTGTGGGTGATTCATGTTCCTGTTACTACAGCGTTTCTACTAGAACGTGCCTTGTTGCTTTGAATACTTAAATAAGTGAAGGGTTAGTTGAGGTGGTATCAATCTTCATTCTTTGAAGTGTGATTATTTTTCTTTAAGTCTTTATAGTGGAGTCTCTCAGCAGTTCTGTAACAACGACAGTGGAAACAGTCTGACTGAAACGGGTAACCAGATTTAGGATCAGCCATTACACTTTGCAGCTCAGTATGAACTTCCATGCAGATCAGTATGAACTTCCATCGCTGAATGTAAACTTTTTTTCAGTAAATCCATTCACTTTTTTGATCTTTGCGATGTTTGACAAGTTTTTGCTGCATCCAGTTTCCTACACTAAAGCAAGATGAATGAATGAGGCTAAAGGCTAACAAATGCAATGATTCTGCCTCTGAGCTTTGAAATGTCAGTTAAATATCGCTGTTGTTTATTAGGTTCCCACGAAATTTGAGTGGGATTAAATTTGCTTTCCAGTTCTCCCTGCATCTCAGAGACAACTAGTAATCTCTCCTGGATTTGGTCCTGAAGACATCTTTGAATCCAATTGACTTAAGCTGTTAAGAATAAAAAGATGGAACCGAAACAGTTATTTAATTTGATAAAAGCTTCCTTCATCTTTGATTAAACAAAAGTACAATATTAAGCCTGTTGTTGACACTCATGAAAACGGTACGTGAGAATTCCTCTTGACTGTGTCTCCATGTAAAATCTATATATTCCATTCCTAGGTAGTTACATTTTAATTTGGTAATTGCAAAAGATCAGAAAAAGAAAGAAAAAACCCCGCCCATAAAATGTTCTTGAAGGAAAACCCCTATTGCTCATCTTGTCCTTTCTTTAGGAGTCAGGTGATGAGATTTTTTCCTTGTGAAGTCTTTTAATCACCAGATTTTAAATATTTCACAGAGGTTCCTCTTTCATTCCTGGTATCTGAAAACATCTCAGATTATTTCATTGAGAAGTACTCCAAAGTGATAAGAATCACTGTTTTCATTCACATTGCAAACCTTCCCTTTTATGTTCTTCTGCAAGAGTCTGTGAACATCTATGCCAACAGCAAGGGCATAGCGTTTCTGGGAAGCACTTCTTTAGAGGCAAGACTATAATAAACCCTTGTGTATATGGAGGTGGCTTGGAGCCCCATTTGTTGGTAATCAATCTTTTCCCTCCTCTAATGCAAAGTTCCTTTAAAAGCTTTAAATTTATTAACTGATGAAGCCTTGGGTTCTCTCTGCGAGGAACACCTATTTTTGTCCTTATTTGAACAGAAAAGGAAGCGAAAGTGCGGTGATGGAGATGGATTTCTGATTGAAATATCCTCAAATTTCATTGCTAATGTGTTCATTGTAGAATTGGAGAGGAATAGGATGCATTATCTTACATGTGCCTCTGTATGTCTCCTACCTTAAAATGGGATTTTGATGATAATCATCGTTAATCTCTATTGTGAGTGTCATTTTAATTGCAAATCTTTGCCTTACCAAAATCACCAGTGATTGCCCATATGTGCTGATATTCATTAACACATTGTCTCACACGTTTTCATTTTCTTGGCAAGCCATTGCAGGAAGACTGTTGCTTTTCAGGGTTGGTGGTTTTATTTTTTTGTTGTTTTTTTTTTTTTTTTTTACCCTACCTCCTGCTGCCTTCTTAAGACCACTGTATTGGAGTCTGCCAGCAGTACCAAACAGAAAGACAACCAGCTGTCTGATTTTCCATTATTAGGCTTGTGAAACGGGAAAGCAGTATATGTCCTTGAGCAAATAATGCTTTTAATTAAGGTGATTTTTTTTCATCCCTATATTGTTGCAGTAGGACTTGATATGAGAGCTTCTAAATCCTATTGCCAGTGTGGGGAATAGGGTACCCAAGTACCTCATGTTTAAGTATATGAGTAGTATCTTTAAAGTCAGTGGAATAATTTATATGTGTTTTACTGGATCAAACAATTTAGTATCTTGTAAGAGTGATCCAAGTTTTTTTCAGGGTAACACCCACAAAGATCTTAAACTGCCTAATCCATCTTTAGGTAACTAATCTTTGCAGTGTTTGGCTTTAACTCAGATTTTTCTAACACTATTTCATTTCTTGGATTTTTTAAGATATTGTTTGGAAAGCAAATACATGTGTATATATATATTATTATTTTAAAATTAAGATACAAGGCATCCTGCAATCTGAAAGACTGCAAATAATTAAAACACAGAAAACTACTACTTCTCTGTCAGACTGTGACATTCCCACTTTTCCTTTTGTTCCTATCTCTGAAAAATAAGTTTCACTGTTAGCAACATCTGCAGCTGTGTGATCCCATAAACTTCAAAGAAAGCCTCCAAATTCAGGAGATGGTCGCAGGAGTGTAAGAATTATCTGTATGAGTTTAGCCACAGGCTAAAAGCTTTAGGTTAAGCATAGATGTCAAAGAGGCAGAGAGGTTAATTAGTATCTATTTTCTCATTAAACAGTGTAAGGGATTGCTGGGAATGAGATAATCTAGTTGAGAAGACCAGTAGGTTTTATTCTTCTGCTAATCTCTGCTGATTTGTTCAGACTTGCAAGATTCCAGTGCTGCTGATCTCGAGCAGAGGCTGATGGGCTGTGTGGTAGGTTATTCAGCAGTCACCAGTCTGGGCAGCAAGGTAGGTTGGGAAACCAGTTGCTGTGTTGGTCAGCAAGAGCTTGTGCCTTAGAAGCTTCCTCCCTGTTTTTATTTTTGCACTTTCAACTGGGAGAAGGCAAGATCTGGCCAGTCATTTTCAGAGATAACTTGTTATAATGAATTCAAAAATATTTGAAATGTTTTACTAGTGACATTTTGGTTTTCATAGACAATCATATAATGCCTGGAAAGATTTGCTTGTTTGTTACCAAAAGCAATGTTTTTCTCAATAAAAATTTTAGGACATCATTTCAATGTGAATTTCAGTGAGAAAGCTAAATCAGTAGGACTTTGAATAGATGATGAAGGAAAGGACAAATGGAGAGAGAAACACCAATGTGGAGTCCTTTTGGGGAACAGATTCTCTCCTGGTGTATATCACTGGATCTCTCCCTGCAGTACTTTACACCCACCAAAAACATGACTTGGATTTTCTTCTCATCAGGGAGGGTTGGATCTTGCACTGACATAAACTTTGTCTGGACTTGCTTTCCAAGTCAAAATATCCCAGAGGGTGTGGATGAGACAACCTCTTTTTCCCAGTCTGCTCTGGAGTCCGGGCAGCCTTCTCTGTCCATCCTCAGTGCTGGAAGTATAGCCAGTCCTTTGAGAAGGACATGAAGGCAAGTTTTGTTTGGAAAGCATCAATACTAAGAGGCTGCTAGTAGAGGCAAGGCAGAAGCTGATGCTTCATAGTGCTAAGCCATTTGGTGTAGTTTTTAACCGGAGAGTTTTCAGCTCTAGGTACTGGTGCTAGTTCTTTTCTAGCCAGCTGGCACCCTAGATGCTAGCCAGGGTGGAAATCAGAACACCTTTTTGACCCCAAATTAGTTATTTCTCATAACTGGTTTAGTACCAGCATGTGTAGGTATCTCAGCAGCATTATCTTACTGAAGTTTGCTGTGTAGACTTACTGAGTGGCCAAAGTGCACTTCACTAGTCATGAAAATAGTCCCACAGAACCCCCTGAATTACTCCTAAACAGTCACACCTAAAGAAAATCCTGTTACATCCCTGGGAAATACGAAGATTTGTTGACATTTGTTGTTTCTCAAACTATTATGCTCCCCCTAAAGCTGGATGTGCAATTTAAAAATCTAGGAGTGTGAGGTTGTGACTCACGGAATGTTTTCTATAGGCAAAAACCGAGCTGATTAAAAGGACAATTGGCTTGAGTCAGAACAACACCTGCAAGGCAATACTCTGATATCATTGAGGAAAATAGCATTTGAGAGACTGCAATATGCTGAAAGAAAGAGGAGATGTAGTCTAGAGCACTTCTAGTGCATTATAGTGAAGGAGTCAATACAGTGAAGATAAACATTTAGTCTTAACAAATGTTTCAGAAGAAAAGTGAGAATAGAGAACAAACAGGTTAAGAGATTTTTAGGTAAACCAGAAGTTAGAGGGATCTAGAGAATTTTTTTTCAGGATTTTGTAAGTAAATAGCCAGAGCTGTATCAGAACCACTAAAGAAGGATCTTTGGGACTATTTTTTCACATGTTCTCAGTGAATGGTAAAAAAGGAAGAGTAGTACCTATTTTAAAAGAGTGAGGAAGAAATAAAGACAGAAGGAGTTCATTATTCTGACTTAGTTTAGTACTAGAAAGAGTGTAGAAGTGGTTAAACACTGAAGGAAGTATCTAGATGTTCAGGCAGCCTTTCACAGGAGGTAACAAAGTTAAATGGTATCATCAGGGAGGAAAAAGTATCATCAGGGATTAAAACCTATTTTCAAAGCAGAGGTGTGCAAGGTATGAAAGTCAGTTTTTCAAGTCTGTCTCAAAGTTGTGAGCTTTTTCTGATACTGATTGATTTATGTTCTATAAGAAGACTTGAAAACTATAAATAATTTAATTCTGACAACCCTGGAGTGTGTTTTTAAACTTGAAGGTAGGGGAGAGAGGGAGAAGAAAGTGTCAAGCAGCTCTACCACAGACTGATTACTGTTCATTAAGAAGTCTTTGGAAGAAATGTTCAGATTTTATTGTAGGGGTGTCTGTGTTTCACTTTTATGCAGGCTGACAGAATGAACAATTAGGTAACTGTGTATATGCAAAATGGGTAGAATATTTATGGAAGCCATCTTTTCAAAATGACATAGCAGAGGTGAAAAGACAGTTGATTTTTTTTTTTTTTTTTTTACCAGAATGGCCCCATCTTTGTATTTCT
Organism: Tyto alba; assembly: GCF_018691265.1. Taxonomy (NCBI): domain Eukaryota; kingdom Metazoa; phylum Chordata; class Aves; order Strigiformes; family Tytonidae; genus Tyto; species Tyto alba. The sequence goes on along the minus strand of NW_024881295.1, from coordinate 10,650,265 downwards.
CTTATGAGTTAGCTAAATCTGTGAAGAAACGTAAACTCAAACTTGAAGGATTCAGCTAATACATGACCAAGTCATGGTCTGCTCTTGGAAAACTCTTTTGAGACCTGCCAGGACAGCAATGTTGCAGTGTGCAACAAGGAGATTACAAGCAGGTAGTTTCCTCTTTATTCATCATGTCTCAAAAGAGTTCTGCTTCCTTTGTTGGTCCAGGAGCATGTCCAGTATCTTCAGAAAAGCAACAGTAATATTCTTGTAGCTATATTAATTTAGGGATACAAAAGATAAAGTCTGTAGGGAGAGAGAATATTCAGTAAAAATATAGCCTTGCATTTAAGCATACAGAAACCTTTCCACAAAAGATAAACAAGAGAAAGTACCAAATTAAGCACCAACAGTTCCAAGAACTATTTCTGTTTTTTATGATGAATCAGCTGATCTAAGATACTACCTCTCCTTATAGATCTTGCCTTGTTTATCTGCTGGGGAGGGAAAGGCATAGGTCTTTCTCCAGTTCTCCTTGGCTCCATCCATACCCTGGCAGTGTAGCACCAGTAATCCCCTCAAGTGTTGACCTCAGACCCACAGAAGTAGATGAAGTTACACATACATTGCAGTGGAGGAGCTGCCTCCAAAGCAGATGGAAGCCAGGATATTGCCTCTGTTCTTCTGGCATGGCAGCCTGGGGCTTTTCCTTCATGAGTGCTTTTAGTAATGCAAGCCTGATTTGGTCCAGAGGACAGGTTTTGGTGACACCTGAAGTTGGACTCAGATTCATACCATAGAGGAAAGACAAGCCTGGTTTTTGAAGGCGGTTCTGGAGTAGCCAACAAGAGACAGCATGTCGTGGTTGCAGAGAGTTCCTGGAAGGGTTTCCTTGCGCCCTGGGGGAGGGATTCTGTGGTGCAGAGGGACTCAAAGAAAGTGTAATGTGTGGCCTACAGTGGCATCGGTTCATCTGTGTCTTCCACCAAAGCTGTAACAGCGGAAAGTCCTCTGCAAGAGGGTAAGAGGATTTCATAAAGTGGATGGGGAGACAGGGGAGACAGTCTAGTCATGAAAGAAGTCTTAGTACCTGTGGAGCTCCTAGTGTGGTTTTGATTGTCCAAATGTAAATGGAGAAAACACACAGCAGAGGTGTCTGCATTTTGGGGTGTGATATGAGAAGCTGTCATGATTATTTGTAAACATGGAAGACTGTTTTATCAATTTATGGTTTAGTTTTCTGACTAAGCTAGAAATACCTTAAAAGGAGAACATAGCTACTGCTTCTGTGCTTGGGTTCAAAGTGAATGGGAGTTGTGTTTATTTTGGCTAAATAAGAAAGATAGGGCTAGAGGGATGCAAAGAGGTGATTAGGACCAAAGGCTGAAGGGTAAGATGGGAAATGGTCTGAACATATGGCATCATCCATCTTACTGGGCAGGGATACCCCTCGTGTGCTCTGTCTGGCTTCTCGTCCTTTCCCCATGCAGTGGTGAGCTAAGCTGGGGAATGTAGCTGTGTGCTTGCACTAAGCCACAAAGACTTCCTCTGATTTTCATCAGCATATAGGACATACCAAGGGATGGTGTGGCAATTTGAGCTCTACCTTCTATCAGTTGTGGCATCCCTGTAAGACTGAAAGTTTTCAGTGCATTTACTTGCATTAATTGGGGATCCCTGCCCCACAGTGCTAGATGTTGTCTGAACAAAAGACAAAAAGATGGAACAGGACAGCTTCAAAGAACTTGTGGAGGAAGTGAAGGACAAAGAATGATACAGAGACATAGACAAGTTCAACAAAGCCATCCTGTTTGACATGACTAGCAACAGCTTCTGCATTGCCTGAGTGCTCTTTCTTTTTTTCATAAAGCCACTCGGCCAATGCACAGGCTGAATTCAGTTTCTTACCTTTCACTATGCTGTCCTTACAAACAAAATCTGCTTCTCTTTGAACATCAGGCAAGAAATAAGTCACCTCTCTGAATTTGATGCAATTTCTAAAACAAAAAAACCTTACGTTTACATTAACGGAAGCCTTATCTTGAGTGCTTCAGAGCAATTTCTGCCAAAGTCCATAGATAATGTGGTTTCTTGTAATCTGGCTGCTCTGTACACAGTATTCACTTTTTCTTGTTTCAGATTGCACTTAAATACCAAACACCCAGTTACGTTGAAAGCTCCAAAGAAAAGTCAGTGGCATCCTAGTAAAAAAATAAGGCTTGAATACCTGGGGATTAATCATAAAATAAGCTCAGGCTTGCATGAGTTTAAATTCAATTAGAATAGAAAGCTAGATCAGGGTGCATAGACAGCTTGTAATGTTGAACTATATTATTAACAGTTAATAAAAGATGGAGCTATAAAGTGTGAGTATAAAAGAATTCTAGTAGAGTGATTTAAACACTCTTCCTTGAATATGTGAATATACAATTGTAAGATTTGGCATTGCTGATTTTGTCATGCTGTTTATGCATTTGAATAACTTGTGTACTTCTTACTGAAGCAGGCAGGCTGCTAAAATCAGACCCTCAAGGTTTCGACTCTAAGTCAAACTGCACACTAAAATTAAGTGTTCATTTCACATGATTTCTGAAACAATACATGAGATTTCTAAAGTGTCTTGGAATAAGAAATTTTAGCCACTTTATGAACTCCTTGTACATGAAGTCTTATAATTCTTTTTAACTTCATCTGTGCTAGTCCTTCTAGTTGGCTTCTTTATAGGGGTATGGATTCTTTGTGCTTTAAAAGGAAAAGCATTTTTCAGACTAGAATGTTCCACTGTGACTTTCCTACCTTTTTTTTTGCTTTATTGTATCTAGAAGGATAGCAAACAATGTGCAAAATACATATATTCTTGGATTTCTAATTCATTTATTTAATTACATACTAGGAGGGTGTTGATTCTTGTATGATAATTATTACTTCTGCTACTGTTGGCAGCATTTACTTACAAATAAGACAGTGTTTCTGCCTGGGTTTATGCCCAGAGCAGTGTTTCAAATCAATAGCAGTGGTGAATACAGACTGTTCTCAGAAATACTCTTGGCTCAGTTTTATAGTGATATGCCTATTTCATACAGCAGGTTGGCATTAGTGAGTAATGCTGATATGAAGCACAGTGCAGAATAGAGAGCTGAGTCTGTCACTGTTTCTATGGCAAAAGTTCATCCTGTGGCTTAAAAGACTGCGGTTCATTTATAACTTAAGTCAAAACTTCCTTCCTGATTCTGGTCAAACTCTATCAGTGTCAGTCTCGGATATCTTAGAATATCTAGTAATGAAGTACTGGAGTACTGTAATACAGTAATGTAGACTTATACCAGATGGTTGTATTTATGATGCAGCTAAGAGAGACACTAATCTAATATTACCTTTTCCAACCCCACTTCAAGCAGAGACTTGGCTAAATCCTGTGGGTAGATTTTTACATACCCAAGTCTAAGCATGTAATTTGTAAAATTCTGCTTACTCTCTGGAGAAACTGAATGGATGCAGATTTTCATAGCCTAGGTTACTTGCCCAAGTAATCACCGAGTGCAAGTACCTGGAGGCAGAACAAAAATAAAAATGAGTGTTCGTATTGGCACAAAGCTGTCTGGATACCGCTAACAAGTAAAATGGGAGGCAGTTCAGAATTGCAGTTTCTTCATGGGTTGTCTGTTGGCTGGAGTCCACTCATGCCTTTTCCCAGTCAGTCTCCTGGTGAATGGTGACTTAAGCTGTTCTTGTCCTTCTGTGTCAGGCAGAAAGGAGCCTTCAGAAAAGCTGCAGAGTGTGGGTGGTACTAAAACATGTTTGACAGCCAGCTGCAAGGTTTACAGTTGGCCTTCAGGAAGGGTTTCTGACTATTGATCGTGAATTGTAATGGAGAGCAGGAGCAAAAAGGCTTGTTTGTAGGGCACGATATAAAAGATTTAATTTCCATCCCACTTCAGAGGTGTTTTTCTTTGTAAATGGAATAAATGTAAGTCAAGCTGCTGTTTACAGAATGTTGCAGAGCTGAAGCATTTAGCAAGGCAGATGAAATATCATTGTCCCTCATTTTCAGATAGGTTAACAGAAACACGAGGGAGTCGTCATCGATCAACACTGAGTCAAAGTGAAGTCCAGAGCAGCATATTCCTGGCTCCTTGCCCCATCTTCAATCATAGGTGTTTGTTGAGGTACCTGGTGTGAAGAGCAAACTTACATTCTTGGTTGCTCACGCAGTCTTTTTCATGAGTATTAAATCTGCATAAAGAGATTAATGGGACTTGCCAGAGAACCTGTTTCTGTCTACAGAGTTGTTAATTGCTGTTCACACACTGTCAGAATATTGCAGGGCTTGGTTCTCATCTCTGACGCTTCTTCCTCAGATACAGAGGTGTTCATCAAGTGGCAAACATACTGTTCAGGTAATTTTCCTCTGGCATGGGCTGTCAGGACCCTGAGCATCCCACTTTCCTATACGGCGGATGGTATTCATCAGTTGTTCAGGAACATCCCCCTTTCTATTAGTTTTTCACACTCACTGAGCAGTCACAGCATAGAAAGACCTTAACATCCTCCTTTTATTTTTGTTACTGTTCCTGGATGTTGCTTGGTCAGCTCAGTTCTAGAGCACTATTTACCCTTCATCTTATTTTGCCCTATGCAGCCTTCCCTGAAAATGTGTCTCTGTGAAATGAAGCCTTAAATAACCACCATTAGCAACAGTCCTGGAAACCCAAGGGAAAAAATATAAATTAATCAGTGGTGGTGGTGAGTGTTATTTACTTACTTAAAATAAAGTGGGTGTGAGATATTAATGCTTTTTCTTTTTCCTTTGTATGCTTACTAGTTGCAAAGGATGATTCTGTCCTATAAAGTGAACTGTCTTTTAAGAGACTGATTCCGTCTTCACATGGAGAAAGGCATGCATGCGTGACAACCTTCAAATTGTGTTCAGGTGGCTCTACTATGGATCCGCTGGCTATGTTAAGGCAACAGAGTTATGGCAGCTGAAGCCCTGACCCAGAGTTTTCAGTGTGAATTTTGGTTGTTTTGAACTATTCCGAAAGGCTTCTCATTCCCCGAAGAACACTTACTGTTCCTACTGGCAGGGACATTTTCATGGTCAGGGCAGGAAGTGGAAAGCAAAATTTCTGTTGTGTGCTAGCTTTCTGTTGTCAGGAAAGATCATTTTTGCTTCAGATCACTTGTTTGAAAAATTTGTTATAATGATACTTACTGTCAAAGAAGGGGTTGATTTTAAGAGTAGATGTTTGTGGAGCTCCTGGTGACCATGGTTAGAACTCAAATAACATCCTCTGCTTAAAACTGGAGTGAGACTGCTCTTGCCTTTGTATCAGGGTGAAGTTCTTAAGTGAGTAGACCTTGGATATTTGTTAATCTCACTCCCATTTTCTATTTTATGCTTTATTCTACTCTTTAATCTGACTTTGTATGTAAGGCAGCATTGTCTAACTGGGGATGTGTGTGTGGGCTGAATCTAGCCTTTGGAAAGCTTCTGTCCAATCAATCTGCCTTTCTGTAGGGGAGATGGAGAATAGCTGGTCAAGCAGCAAACACAGTCTGACTAGCCAAGTGACTCCTTCAGATCCTCCTCACAGCCTGACAAAGGGAAAATTGCTGCTGCTGCTGAAACCAGGGAGGTATGGGCGGCCTGGGAGGTCCTACAGACAAGGTAGAGGAAGAGAGTGGTGTGCAGGTGGTTGGCAGATACAAGAATCTGAACCCTAGATCCGTTTCTCATCTTTCTTGAGTTAGGTTTTACCCTTTCCTCACTAAACCTGTAACGCCAGCTCTGCGTGGTTGGAAACAAAACTATGACAGTGTGAGGAGAGTTGGCAAGGATAATGTATCTGACCGATGTAGGGGCAACATCTGCCCCTCACAAGGCACTGTTCCCTCAGTATTTCATACTGACTCGTCATGATCGTCCTTTAGCAGCCACCTGGCAAGGGCCCCTCTGTGAATTGCTTGGAGAGTTCTTCGCAACTTTCTTCTGCACAGTTTGCCTGAAGTTTTGAGTCGTGCAGAGTGACTGAGCAGTTGCGTGCAGGGACTGTAATCACGAAGTGCAAGCTGTTCAGGCAGCTCTGACAGCAGCAGCCTGAAGAAAGAGGACATCCTAGTACGTGATGAACTCACTGCTTTCAGGACGGAGGCTCACTAATAGAGCTAGGCATATGTTGTCACTGTTTTTCTGTGCATATCCTTTAACTTGCTGAGAAAATTTGCTCAGACTTAGATTTTTTTTTTTTCTTCTCTTTTTATGTTTGCTCACAGCAGATAAGTATGTTTCTTCTTAAAATGTTTGCTGAATCTGTAAATTTGCCCTGAATTCTATGGGGTTCTTATATGTAGGGAAGAAAAAGGGGAAAATAAAGAATTTTAAGAGAAAACTGCTTACAAGGTAGGAACCCTTTAGCTGTCTTCTGTCTTGCAGTGTTGGACTTTATGCTGAGTGAGAACAACTTGAATATGGAGTGTTGAATACTCACAACAAATGGCTCACAATTGCACAACACAGGTCATTTCAACAAATAAATAATTTTCAATTACTTTTTTGTGTGTGCATGGACCACTTCGTGGACAGTTTAATAGCCCTCTCAAAAACTGTGGTCTTGGTTTATTTGCTCTGCCATAGTCACTTAGCTCTGAGTCACTGTGAGTTGAAGCAGAAATTATCTATAAGTCTCCTTTGTATTTGAATTATGTCAAGCAGTCTGCTTCATACCATATAAGTCTTGACTCAGAGATCTGGCTGGATTAGCCACACAGGCACAGCTGGAGTTACAGATAATGGATAACATCCTCAGCTGGTGTATTATATCCATATAATTCTAGCAAAGCCAACAGAGCTACACTAATTCTCACCATCTGAACAGCTATAGTTCCTGCAATTGCTCGCTTTCTCTCAGCTGCCAAAGCTTATGTTTGGGCCTTTGTGCTTCTCCAACAGAACTTAATGATATCCCTTGTGTTTGAATAGGGCAGAGTGCCCTATTCAATAGGTTTACTTGCGAATGACTGAGTGTTAATGCTGGGAGGTGCTTTTGCCTTTCCTGGAAACTGAGGTATATGCAGCGCTTCTGGAGGACCAGTTCTAGGTTAGTTGTGAGGTACTCCTGATTTTTACTGTACTTTTAATTTGTAATGAAGGTAGCACTGAACTAAAGCTCGTTATTTAAGTTAGCATTTCATAAGACCATTTCATACTGTAACCCTTAATTAGTCAGAGACAGATTCCTTGTTTCCTTTATAATTTTAATTATTTACACTTATGTATCTGCTTTCCAGATGTCCACAATGAAACACAAACAAATACAAATTATTGCAAAAATCTGTAACAAACAAGCCTATAGTTCCTAAAGACACAGGCCAAGAATTTCTGCATATTTTTCAAATAGTGTTTTTCCCTAGTCCTTGGGAAAATGTTCAGTACACAACACAACACTCCAGCATTATTTGTGGTTTTGGCCAAATGTATTAAAAAGAGTAGGATTGGAGTAACGTGGATGAGTGAAGTACTGGCTCGGAAGAAATTTAATAACCTTGATTTTCCATGTGACAAAATACAGAACTTGCTATTGTAAGTGCAGTTGTTCAGTCAGGACAGCTGTAGAGCTCTGGGTCCAACTGCACTACAAATGGTTTTACCTAACTGTGGGTATTACAAAGTTCAGGGTTTTCTCCAGGCTTCTGTGGTTAATGGAGAGAGAGGGAGGGAAAGAGAGAGAGAGAGGGATGCCTTGTGAAGATGAACTGCCCTTGGGAGGTGCTTATTGCTCTGAGCTGGCAATAGGAGTGATTAAAATGACCTGCTTAGATTGAAAGGTGTCTGAGACCTCCTCCAAAGCCAATCCTCTCTGGTCTCTCAATGAGAGGAAAAGTTGGTGAGCAGCTGCTGGGTTGTACTTTAAAAAGCATTTTTGCTACCTAGTGGCAGCTTTCGATTTAGAAAGTTGTTCCATATAACAAATTTTGATTTGTTACCATTGTGCTGTAGACTTGACGTGGCTCTTGCTATCTGTTTGCTGCCACCACACAAACCAAAAATTGTTTGCTAACGAGTGTTACTGCAAAGAGACCGAAACAGGCTGAATGTACCACTTGAGGAAATGGTTAAAAAATACCCAATTCTCTCTCCCTGTCTTATATATGTACATATACTTGTGTATGTATATATATATGTATAACATCAGGGTTTACTTCTAACAGCCTACTCTTAGAGATGTGAAAATAGTTATTTTGTTAGCTGGAAGGTCCAAAGAAAGTAAAATAATTATTTTGATCTATCAGAAGTGTTTTTGAGGGATCAGACTGGAGTATTTAATCTTGTTTTGAAGCACTAAAAGTATTTCTATTGGAGAAAAATAAAGTCTGAAATACAATTGAAAGCAAGACCTGACTGTTTTATTTAGAATATATTGAAATGTCTTGATACTTTTCCCTTCCACCTCTTACTGTGAGATGATTTTCATATAAGCATTTCAGATAGAAGGCTCTATCAAAAACGTTGCCTAATTCCCATCAGTTAAGGTCAGCAAGCAGAAAACCTCTGAATCAGACTTTAAGTAGCCTTTTATTCTCATAGTAGTGCTTCATCTCCTAAATCAGTTACTCTGGATTTGCAATTATGTAATTCAAAGCAGAATTTGGGTTTGTTTCGTGGGAAAACAAAGTTATTAAGAACCAGAAGGTACTGCTTATTAGCTGAAATAGTAACTTCACATTGTTTTTATTCAAGGATGAACTACAAAATGATTAAGAGTGCCCTTCTAGCCATGATTAATATTAATGTAAGTTTTAGTGTTTCCAAAAGGCTGTCGCTCTCAGTTCCTATATATTTTCTTGTGCCTATACCTTTAAATTCATGTGAATTCTTTAGAAAGTGTAACTGGATATTTTTATTGTATATAGCAGGGAAGGCTGTCTAATAATTTGAAAGATGACATTTTGATGACTACCCATAAAACAGCAGCCTGCTTTTGGCCGCCAAAACGCTAACATTCATTGTTCTAGGAGTCAGTCAGCCCATAATACATGTGGCAGCAGCAGTGTATTATCTGTAAAAAAAGGTTGTGTTATCGCATTTTTATTTTTTTGTAATGCATGTCCAGACTCCCATAAAAGTTTTAAGTCACAGTGTACATTCGTCTAATAGGTTAATGCTATGACTAAGGAGATAGACTCTAGTAAAGTAGTCTTTGTTTTTAGGATGACTTTGCAGTCTTCCAGGGCTGCCTCCCATTTTTGGCTAATATTTTTAAGTGTTGTACATGCAGCAGTTACAATACTGAACTGATATAACTGAGAAGCAGCCCTGTGACTCTAGTGACAATATAACTGGTGTTGCCCATTATGGTTGATAAATTTCTCCTGCAACTGAAGTTAATTGCTAATATATTTGTCACCCTCAAATCCAGTCTACAGATACCATCTAATATGCACCTTGCTGCAGCTCAGCTCCATGACCAGTTTCTCTCCATTTTTTGCACAACATTGCTGCTTGATTTTGCTTTTGCCAAGGGACACATTGAGCATCTCAAGCATGAGGAAAAGCTCCTTTACCTTTCCTTGTATTTAAATGGCCAGAGTGGGTGTAGTTTCACAGCTGCAGTTTCACAGCTTCACTGGTAGTGAGAACAGTTTAACTGATTATAAAGTGAGAGAAAGATACAACCCTTTTCACTGAGCATGGAGAACTGAAAGTGGGACCTGGCAGTCGCAGGCTGAGGCCAAGCACACGTGTGAAGCCCTGGAGCTGGTGGCTGAGCTGGACAGAGAGCTCACATGTGGCAGCAGTGCCTGCTGCTTCACCCTGCTTTAGCAGAAGTGAAACATGAATTTATATCCTCCTTCTGGGAGATTAGGAGATCCTAATCTCCACCAGCTGGTGACTGAATTCTGCTGTGAACTAAGAAAATCAGTTTTTCCCTGTTTACTTACCCTTCTAATGAATTAAAATTAAGCTAATGACTGTAAAGTGTTACCTCTTTAATTTCTGATGTTTCAAAAAAAATTAAAAGATAATCAAGTAATTTATGGATGATGAATCATTCCCTCAGATAAAAGCATCTTTACACCAGTTGGTGAAACCCCTCAGAGTGGTTATTCTTCATGTAAACTTTAAATTTCTGTCCCGTTTCTATAGACTCACAGACATAAGGGCCTTATGCCTTAGGTGTGTATTTACTTAGCCAACACTAGAGATGGATTTAAGTGCTACGTGTGTCCAACCCCTAGCTGCTTGCTACTGATTTGAGGTGGAAATTGTGGAATTTGGTGCATGTTCTGTGGCTGTAGCTCAGTGCACCTCTGAGTGTGGCATTAGCAAAATTACAGTTTTGCATTGAAGCAACCCTCACAAATTTCATTTTACTGACTTTCCTTGGAGGTAGGAACCCCTAGCAGGAGGCAGGAACAACCATTTTGGGAGAACAGGTCATTACATTTTAAATCATCACAATGAATGCAAGTCAAAGCCTGAAGCAATTCTGCAAATCCATCTAGCTGTTTCTGTTTAGCTTTCGAATGTGTATTGTAACCCCATCTAAACAGGCATCCTTTTTTCTTGTCCTTACTATAAGACATCAAAGGAGTGTTGCTCTTGAGCGGCTGTCAGTTACATCTGCCAGCATCAATGTCCCTTAATGTCATACCTTAAGCCACATAATAATAATAATAATAAAAAAAAATCATCCTGAAGTACATTTAAAAAGTGAGAAATAAGAAGTGATTTGTGATCGATATACACTGCTTCGGAAAAAAACCAGAGGTATGGGGAATTTGTAGTTGTTCAGTGTTTGATAGAAGGACAGCTGCAGTAAGCCATGATGTGGTATCTGGAGGGAACATTATAGTCCACAATTTTGAATGCTCCACAGAGAGCATCTCTCTCTTTCAGTAAGCAGCATCAGCTGGTTTGCCTCAGCACTGCAAAAGCTTAGATGCTCTTGCTAAGAGTTCCCTGTTGTAGAATGAGAGGGAGAGCTTACAGGAAAGCTTTTTTAAATCAGCAAAAGTGGGAGGTTGATCCCTGAATTACACAACAGCCATGCTAGCTAAAAATGGATAGGAAACAGATGTTTTCAGTATCAAGGGTTTTCTCTCCAGTTAACCAAAAATGTTCTCTTCACAAAAATGAAAATGTAATTTTTTTGTTGCACTGATCAGCTGAGACAAACACATGATTCAGAGTGCTTCAGGACCGAAAGAGGAATAGAGGTTCTTGATTATTTCCTTCTCTGTTACAAGCAGCCCTTTCTTCCCCCAGCCCTAGGCCAGTGTAATATGTCTGGCACATTTAGCAGAGTCACAAAGAAGAGGATGGTGTGTCTGCCTTGCTGCTGGCGGTGGTTCTACCCCCAGGAAAGAAATATTCTGAGCAGTGCTTCAGTGTTGAAGGTGAAGGCGGTAAGACTACTTGGCCTTTACATGTTGTTCTGCACTCACTTTGCCTTTATCTTGCTATGAATTAAATGGAAGGAGTTCTATAAAAGTGTGCTCAAGAGATCTGAGAATGACAGCTGTTGTTTGAAATCCCAGAGATAATTAAAGCTTATTTCCTCACTGATCTTTGACTCAATTACAACATTAGACTTTGGTTCCTGTTGGACATTTTTTGCTTCCTGGGAAGCAAAGGCAAAAATACCCTTGGGTCCACAGCTAATAAGGCAGTACCTTGTTGTTCTTGGAGGCCTTGTTTCAAGGCAGGCAACACAATCAGTTAGTGCAAAGACTGTGTATGTTGCTGTGTATTATTTTTGTGGTAAGAGCTACCTGTGTATTACTGTACAGTGGAGGATGTGAAAAGATAAATGAAAAACAGGGACAGAAAAAAGAGAAAGCAGTGGGAAATGGGCTTGTAGTGACATCTGAGAGTTCATGAGATGCTGTTGGGAGGTGAGGAGGAAAGGCAGATATAAGAGAGAAAGAGGAAGGGGGTGACAAATATGCGGTGTAGGTACTTGCTACAAGATAATTTATCAGGAAACATTATGAGATTTTACTTTGTGCTGTAAGTCAGTTGACAAGGGTCCTCCAGAGAGGTTTGTGGGGTAGGGAACATATTACTTAACCGTCTCAGTTTAATTATTACTTTGCTAGTGTTTCCATAAGCAAAATAAATGCTTTTGCTGTCATGATTGCAACTCCCATTTCCAACTGAATGAAATCTGAGAAAGAAAATCAGAGAATTTATTTACGTATTTATAAATCCAAGTCCTGGAGAATTGGGCATTTGAGGTAATGGTTGGGTTTGCTTTTTCTTTCCCAGAGCTCTCCCCTGCAGTGGTTGAAAGTGGTTATTCCAGAATCTTAAACCTCCACAAGCCCATCACCTGTTTGAAAATGGATGCAGGTGTGAGTTCCAGCACTATGCGTGGTATGAGCCCGCTGGTTAACCTGAAACACTGAGGAAAGTTGTTTGTAGGTTTGAAACGGGCAATGGGAGCAGCCCTAGCAGATTCGCTGCCGTTTGCTCACCAAAACCTGAAGCCTCTAATAAACCACCAAAAATCAATCTGTTGTCATCAGCCTAGCTACAAAATAATTTGCAAAGATGTCTCCTCATCAGCCTAATGATAGAGGACGTCCTTTGCCTGCCTGGCCCTTGATGAAGAAAAGCCCTCACAATCAGTCATGATGGAGGTATTGAGAGGTTTTGAAATACAGAGAAATAGTGCCTAGATCAAAGGGGTGATCAGCTGTTACTCTGCAGTTAAAATTGTTCAGAAAAGCTCTGCAGTACTGACCAGGAGGTTTTTGTTTTGTTTGTGCTGACCCTGGTTTTTGTTTTGCCTGGCTTCCCTCTGGCATGAGAGGCAGGTCAGGCAGGCCGCTCTCTGCACCCACAGACGTGGCAAAGGGACGTCCAGGATCCTCAGGAGCAACTCTGATGGATGTTTTACTCCTTGTTAAACTCTGCCCTTAGCAGGAACCACCTGGTTCCACTGAACAGCAGCTCTCCTTGGGTGACGAAATGAATTAAAAATTGCAGGTGGGTCCCATTCATTTCACATCAGAAGCAGTTGGATGAAGTCTTTTTTTTGTCTTTTCTTCTTTGTTTCTGCCCTTTACACTGGTATTTAAAAACAGTGTAGCAAGCCCATCAGCTCTGCTTTTCCTTTCATTTACCATTCCACTTGCTGTGTTCTTGTCTTGGGTGATGACCTGTCAATCACTTGTTACCTTCTTCTATTTTTAAGTAGCTTGCCGGAGGAAATTGCCTGGTTACACTTTACTTTTCCTCATATTGTGTATCATTTAAAATACACTGCCCTTCCTTGGGAGGGTGTGTTCCCTGTGTGCCTTTCTCTTGGCTTCTCTTCCTTGGGGCCGTATGGGCCCCTCCTCTGAGGAGCTTAGCGCATCCTATAATGTGCCGTATATTTCCTTCCTCCTCATCTGTCTTATCTTCCCTGCTGTCCCTCCAACAATTTCAAACAGATTAATGGGAGTAGAGAATGTGTAACAACTGAAACTGGGTCAGGTCCCCATTTGTAATCATTAAGTGACATTATCATGGCACGTACACAAACACGTGTACACACAAGCCCCAGATCCACAGCTGGGGTAAAACTTTCATGCTACACACTTGAGCTGTTGGAAAAACTCTGGTGTGAAGAGCACTTTGCAAAGTCTCCTAAAACTATTTTTTTTTTTATCTATCTCCCTAGTGGCAATATTTTTGAGGATTTAATTCCTTTGTGTAGCCACTGTTTTGGCTTTTGTTTTTGCTGGGTCAGTAAAAGAGTATAAAAATATATGACAACCCTCATACTCTGTGAGGCTTTAGTTACAGCTGTTTGAGATATGTTTCTTCTATATTATTTGATGTCTCAACGGCGTCTAGAAGTCTGCTTTGTTTTCCTTCCTAAACTGTAACCTTTTCATTGCAGAGCCTGTGTTGGGGACATGCTATACTAACCATTTCAGACACTGATTATTGAGCATGGTAATAGTGATAAAACTAGGGAAAAAAAGGGGGGAGAAATGTCATAGTTCATCATGAGCAATGTTTATGGTTTATAGAGTTATAGGCACCAGCCCATCCTTTTCTTAATTAATCTGTAAGATGACTGGCTGCATGATTCTCCTTAATGAAATAGGAAGTGGCTGGATGATGGAGCTAACTGGTCGGTGTTTGGTCAGCATGTAGTTTGTAGGGACAGGGGTGGCCTCCAGAGTCTAGATGAATGTTCATTGGTGCTAGGAGGGAGAGAAAAGATTTTGCTAACAGATGTTAGCAAAACATGAAAAGGTTCAGAGAAATCCTGCCACATTTGGAGCCCTTGGGCATGAATCATAGGCCAGAGATGACAATGGAGAAATTTTTGAAAGGTGTTTATACTTACATATAAACCTGTGTCATTTTAGGTCACCTTTGTCTCTCACCCTCTCATAAACTGAACTCAACCTGTGACTCCCTTGTGGTTTGCACATTGATAGTTTTAAAAATTTACTTCCATATCATTGCTTTTTAATGTTTCGTTGGGAATTTGCTCACTCTGCTTTTATGATGCATCTCTCAGAGCATCTTTTCTCTGGCTCTGACCTCAGCCTGTTCCTAGGTGGTCTATGTGACCTTTGCATCTTTTTTGTCTCTGCCTTTTACTTGTCTCATTATATTACAAACCCAGCTTTGCAACAAAGACATGATTATCCATTTAAATAGTTTGCATCTTCTAGCTGGTGTTAGTCTGTGGAGCTACCTCATTTCATAACATGCTCAAAGTGCTCCAAGGTAGAGATAATTTTGCACAGCGCAATTTTTTTGCAGAGTGACGACTGTGTTAAACAGATCAAACAACGTGTTAACAATGAAAAAGCAAGAGGATGGGCCATCTGCCGGGCAAGACATTGCCTTGGGGAGTTAAAAACTGGTATGACGCTATTATACCTGATCTTTGACCACCTGCGCTAGTGCTGTACAAGCAGGCTTTCAGGCTGTGCTGATGGGGCTTTGTTTTTATTCATGATTGCAGCTGCAGTGTTTTCACTGTGCTCCTGGTAAAAATGTTTTTATCATTCCTGTCATTTTCTGCATGCTAGGCATCTCCGCACATGTCCCTTCAATATTTATTTATGTGTCTAAGTAGTCAAAGGAGAAGGAGATTTTTTAAGTTGCCATCTTTCAGGGGTTTTGGCTCATTTCTTGCACAGGGTCCAGTCAGGCTGATGGACTGTTGTTGACTCCAAAAGGCTTGGAGAAGGTCCCAGAGATTCCTCTTCTCTTCCTTTACTCCTATTCCTGACAAGTGTGCATGTGCATGTTTCAAAATGTTGCTGCTGGCCTAATTGTGCCCTCATTGAGAAAAATCCTGGAGCGACTCCACCAAAGTCAGACATGACATCAGCAGCGTTGTTCAGGCAGCGAGCATCCGGCCCATTGTTCCTGTCCCACAGCACACTTCCCCAGTCCCGAATCCGGGCGGTGTAACTACGTCAAATGCATAACATCTTTCAATAGGAGGTGCAGCCTCAGCACTTTAGGCACAGCACGGGGATTTGGATGAGGTCAGTGTTTACACTGAGAGAATTTGTGTCATTTTCTATAATTCTTTTGTCTAACCAGTGTGTTTGGTGTAAGATCCCGGCATTAGGTAAAGCATTATTCTTTGCTGGCAAGCAGATTACTTGTCATAATATGTTCAGGGTGCACTGCTGGTGCATAATATACTGATCCATCATCCCCTAAATTCGCAAGGATGAATGCAATCTCTCAAGCTAAGCTGATACATACCATCTCAAAAGTACATTCACCTGGGATATATATCAGGGTGATATTGAATTAATCTTTGTTAGGTTTAGATAACTTCATCCCAGTGAATTTCTTGGTGTGACAATGATGCAGCTGGATATTAAGTCCACTTTCCTCAAATGATGACAGCTTCACTTTCCAGAGAATTCTTACTGTATTTGATTTAGGCAGTGTGTTCCTGTGTGCTGAAGGCAACAGGAATTTCTTTTGGGGCACTCTGGGAGTAGGATCAGACCCTTTTGTATGAAACAAGTTGTTGTCTCTTTTCTTTGACAGCATCTGTTTCTAGAGCATGATGGGGAGGGGTTTCTGTGTTTCACCATCTCTAAGCTCTTCTGCTTTTGGCCATTTTCCCTTGGTCTCATTATAGCTTTTTCTGTCTCTCATTGAGCTGATGAGGCACGGGCTTTAAGCAGTGCTTTTTTTGCTCGGTCACATTGAAGATACAACATACGTAGGAGGACTGTTCCCTACCATACAGCCAGTATGGGTGAGCTTGCATCTGGGATCAGAAATTCAAGAGTTATAAGGACTGCTTGCTCACTAACATTCCCTGTTCACCACAAATGTGCATGTGATTTGCACCGGTGACAGCACTAATCCAGGAAAATCCACTTCTAAAGGTGTTTTAAGTTTGCACAGTTTCTGCCTCTGGTTCGCAAAGAATTTCAAGAGCCTGTGAGGAATTCTGTTACCTCTCAAATATCTCAGCAAGTCTTGCTGGCATTCCTCCTCGTTACCCTTCTTCATCAACAGCCACCATGTGCATGCTGAGAGGCTTGTCCCTGGCTGTCGCTGCATCTGTTATTTAGGGCAGCAGTGTTTTGTTTCAGAGCATGCCTTCCTCCTGGTGTGTCTGTGCACGGATTAGGGCAGCTGTGTCCTAGTCACTGACCAGTCTTGGATCATTCTTGCTCTCATTTTCTTAGTCCAGTGCTCTTCTGGGGCTGGCCTTATCCAGCGTCCTTGGAGTTTAACCCACACTTTTTTTTTTTTTTTTGGTGTATTTCCTTTTAAGATAATGTTTGTGATTTGGAGAGGGGGAGTGGGCAGACAAAAGATGAAGGTTTGATTTTGATCTGAACTTTGAAGCTGTGTTCATCATTCATCAGGGAATATATGTCTTTCTGGTGCTTGTGGTTATAAAGCATTAATATATCATGAACATAATTTTGAATGTAGATGTCATGAAAGGATTTCCAGAACCTGGATTATTCTTGCCCTTCACAGTTTAGAAAGTATGGTTGGGATCCATAGCTTACTTTTTTGATTATAAACAGTTCCCATGCCTTGATGGTGGGGCTGTAACTTCTGGATAGCTCTGGGGTACATTTTCCAGAAAAATGTTTTATTAATTGAAAAATACAATTTACTACATTTTTGCACCTTTCAAAGCTGCTTACAGGTTCTTCTCAAGACAGTAGCAGTTTATTCAATTAAAAAATTAGTTCGTTTGGACATTTTCTAAATGGTCTGCAGTGAGGATAACTGAAAGTCCAGAAGCAAACATAAACAAATAAAAGGTCCAAGTATAAACACAAAAAAGGATGGCAGTCAAGAGATCTCAGGTCAGGAAATGATTTTGTATTGCAGAATGTGGTAAGATCCTTCTCTGGGTTGTATTGAAGATGCATCTGTAGACAAGCATGACATGCAGGGTGACAAATGCAAACAGAGCATTCTCTATTGGCTTGAGTAAAAATAAAAGAATAAAATGAAATGTTTTGTTCTTTTCTTTCCAAGGCAAGAAAAATATTTTTCCTGTTAAGGGGTGTTAGGAGCAGCCGCCTCCTGCAGCCCTGGCCAGGCCCTTCCTGCCCTGGCTGCTGGAGCCCAGTCTGGTGCCCTGGGGTCCAGGGTCTCTGTCCCAACCAGAGGGACGTGGATTTCCAGGTTCTCATGCTCCCTCATACCCTCATCAGTTAGTCTGACCAGATTTGGTTCTCCTCACCACCTCCCTTATCATTTGCTGGTCAGGTTTGTGTCCCTGTATGCTCTTGTTTATGAATTTCTCCTTTTTTTACTATCCCTTTTTTAAAAAATTATTATTTTTTTATTTATTGAAGTGGTCCTTGACTAGATACCCTTAAGGAAGCAGACAGTCTCCCTCCATGTACCCTTACATTTCCTATTTTTCCCCTAATTTTTCTAGGAACTAAAAAGTAATTTAAATAAGAAATAAAAGCTGCAGTATATTTTCTCAGTGTAAGCCTTAAAGAAGAAAAAGTTTTTATAAAATTGTTTATTGAAGTATTTAGTGAAGAAGTATAGAAGAACCATATAGATGTATGTTAAGGAGCACGGGCAGGGTAGAAAGATTTATGCAGTTGTTCCAGCACCACTGGAAGAAGAAGTGGTGGCAGCTGAAAACAGTAGATTGAAGTCAAAAGAGGAAATGTTTTATGCTAAGATAACCAAAGGTCCTGGCAGAAACATCCTGAAGACCAGCATGAGGGGAAAGAACGTTAGGGGAAGTATGTGCTGGAAATCAGTGCTTTCTACCAACATCAGAAATCCGTTTTTGTATCTCTAAACACAAAGTTTGTGATGAATTGTTTCTTTTGTATTTGCCACTCAAGCTAGCCCTCAGGATCCTCAGTTTTTTCTCTGCCTTGATGAACCCATCCGGATTTAGTACCAAGTGCAGGTGGCATTCATATGTGTTTAATCCTGTTTTTCAGATCATGTCTCCTGTCTTAGCCCATTAGATTCTTTCACTGCTTCATCACAGTAGGAAATTGAAAAATCTGTTGAGGAAAGCGTCCTGCAATCTCCAGCACATGGAGAGTGATTTAAAAATGTTGGCTGACAATCTTGTTTTTATCCTCTTCTGCTACTCTGCAAGAAGTATAATAGATTTCAGCTGAGCTCAAATCCATCACCCAGAAACAGCCAAATGGGAGGTGGGTGCAATCCATACTAAGAAACTGATCTTACGGTGTGTAAGACATAAGAAAAGTTAGCTTACTCCCTGCTTTCTTGGCTTCTCAAAACTAACAGGAAGAAAAAGCAGTAAAAAGTTACTTTTTTTTTTTTTTTCCTTAAAGAGAATAGTTTTACTTACAAAAATAATAACTTATGAATTCTGTATGTGCTTTTTAGGTAAAACTTTTATTTTTAAGCCAATAAATTCTCTCTGGATTTTTCTCTTTACATTTTATACCAGCAAATGTACTTGTCTGTAAAAGGCAGGAAATAGTATTCCTTCCCACACGAATTTCTCCAGCTAAGTTAGACACATTCAAATTTAAAGATTGAGTTTCTGTATCATGTTGTAGCTTTTGGGAACAAGCTGAATGATTGAAATGAGTTCTGTTTTATTTGGATAACATAGTCAACGGCACAAACTGTTTTCATACTAAGTTTGGTCACTCTCTTTTTGAGGAAGTTTGTTTTAATCATTTTTTCATGGCAGTTTTCTGCCATCTGGTCTGGAATGTATTACAGGCAAGAACTTCTACAGTATTAGTTAAATGAGAGATGTTCCACCCTAACAGTTTGTACTTCCTGCCTCCTCTCTTTTTTTTTTTTTTTTTTCCTCTAGCACTGATGCTTTTTAAATTTCTGATCTGAAAGAGTAAATAGTGAAAGCACAGTGATTTTGAAGATACGAGGAGCACTTCGGTATGTTAAAGCTGATCTGCTGGAATTTTTCATCTTAGTTTCATCATTTTTCCACAATAGCTGGTTTGTTGGAAGAGGAAACGGAAACCTGCCAAAAGCTGTCACTGTGCTGAGAGAGAGCCAAATGGTACTTCTGAAAGATAAGGCAGGATGGGAAAATCAAGCTGTCAGTATGTATAGTGGAATTTAACAGGGCAGAGAATAATGTGGTTCTCATGGAAGAAAGATTGCCCTGGAATGTATTAAAAGTAGAATTTGAATCTACATGTTTTATTTTAGTAGCAATTAAAAAATAATAGCAGTTTAAAGTGACTCTGAGAATGGAGAGAGGTGGAAAAAATAGATTGCACATTTTTTATTTACCTCTGTAGCCAATTCCTGGCACGTGGGTCACAGTGAGATTTTCCTAGTATACTAGCTGAGAAACGCTTAGCAAAATTATCTCTTCAGCTTTAATGGATTTCTTAGCTAATGTGTACTTCATTAACAACAGTCACTACTCTTCCATCAAACATACAAATAGCAGTGCAGATGCTTAAAAGTTTTATGTCACTGAAATATTAGGATTTGAGGAAGGAAAATGGGAAAATAACTTCTTCTGTTATGATTGTAATAAGCTATTCTTATTTACTAGATTTCTTGGTAACTTATGGTTTAGCTCTGAATGCTCAACGCTAATGTTAAAGAAATGTAAATAGAGAGCTTTCTAATACAAATTAAATTTTTTAAAGTTATTTGGGAGCCTTATTTAAAATATTGTTGGATATTTAGAAATGTAAACCTGGTAACATAACTTTTAAATTGTGAGTTTGAGTGTTGTGATCCTAGAATTTTATTCTTTATCATCACTAGTTTTCAAACGTAACAAAGATTTTTTTCTTTTTTTAATAAGGTTTTTATGTGAACGGTATGGGTTGATGATCTGTCACATTTATATCAGAAAATATTTCATGCTGTGAAGTTTCTCAATGTTGTTGTGGAAGAAATTTGAGGGGTGTTTTCATGATTCAGGACAGCAAATCAGAAGGTGGCTACTTGAATCTTGCAGGAACTTTCCCAAAGGAAATTAAATTTGGAAAGATGACAAGCAAGATATTTTAAGTGGGAGATTGTACGGATATAGAAGATGAAAGCATGTGAAAGCATATATCACCATACTCAGCAAAAATGTAAAAATAAAGTAAAAAACTGTCGACAGTGCACGGATTTTGCTGTAAAGGGTAATTATACAATACTCTATCCCCTCCTGCTAGAGTGGGGAATACATTACTGTGATGCTTCCAGGGGAGGGACTGCCTTACTGTCCTTCCTAGGCTGCTTCTTCCCTGAGATAATTGCTTGGTCCAGTCGGAGCAGGACCAGTGCTCTGCCCCTTCCCCTGCCTTTGGTGGCCTTGCCCTGTTTTTATTTTTCCTGCAGGCAACATCTGGAGCATGAAGTTTACTTCCAGCTTCAGACATGAACCTGGCAGGAGAGCAAAGCCCTGCCCTGGGCAGGCTCAGCTCAGCTCAGTGAGCTGGTGTGTCTGCTGTAGCCATGCATGACATAGTGTGTGCTGTAGCCATGCACGACCACAAACCTTTTACCAGCGGGAGGGGCTCGGAGCAGCAAAGTCTTTAGGGGTTTGCATTTAATTCCCTTGTTAAGATCCCCCAAGACTGGCTTGTATAGGCATCATTAGGAGCCACATTGGTTGTTCGTGGCCAGTAAAGCTACGCAGCATCAAGGCAGGTCCGCTGGCTGCCTCCCTGTGCAGCCCTGGGCTCCCCGTTGTACTCCCAGAGATGGCTGTGACAATGGCAACATGTGGCTTGTTCCTCATCTCTTTTGCATTGCACTGGTGCACTTCCTCTATCTGATGTGCAGTGGAGACCTAGCTACGCCAGTAAATAGTGAGGGCTAGGGACCAATCCATGGCTCCTATGCAGAGCAGTGCAGACTAACTTACGAGGACATTGATTGAGTCCCTGTAGTGTATTTGTCTTGGAGAGAACTAACTGGGGCACCTGGAACAGAGACAAAGGGTGAGCTAACATCATTAAGCTATGTGAGCAATTGGGAATTCAGCGCTTCTGCTGGCTTTGAGGTCCTTTTTAATTTAACGGGGACAATAAATATCTCAGCACTGTTACGGCACTGTGTCCCCAGCAGTTATAAGGTATGGCTGTACAAAACTGTCATCCTGAAAACAGATGCTTGCACAAGTTCTTGCTGTTCTCTCAGGTAGGAGAATTTTTAGCTCAAGCCATAGACAGTGAAGATGGTATGGCTGTGCTCAGTTGCCTGTACATTTGACTTTGTATGTCTCAATTTGTCAAGGTCTTAACCATCCAGTCTTACAAACTGAGTCCAATGAGTTTGGAACCATGTTGGATGGGGTTTGAGAGCTGGATCATGGGCATGCTGAGCTGAAAAGTAAAAACAGTTTAATGAAAGTGTTGGGAGAAAACTGGTCTCTGCTTCTGGGCTGATCTAGAAGTTTTTTATCCATGTTACTAGTGTGAACTGTGAGTTCGCTCACAGATTCTGCAGTATAAGTCACAGATGGCCTTTTAAGATCATCTGTGAGATTTTTTTTAATAGCAAATGTCGTCATAGTTTAGAGGCAAGAGGACACTGATGATGTGTCCTGATTTTTTCTGCCTTTCTTTTCTTCCCCCACTGCCTGACAGTTGTAGCATTTGATTCGTTATCACAGGTTATGTGTTAGTTACCGGACATTATGAAACATTTCAGGGCTGCTGGAAGCTCATAAACAGCCTTCTGAAGTCAGCGTCTCTTACAGTGCTGACACTGCAGGATTTCCAACAAGCTCTTTGCTCTGCATCTTCTCCGTTCCTCCTTGGGTTCCCTTCTGGCATCTCAGCTCTGCCAGAACGTCTGGCAGCATGTCCCTGACCCAGCCACAGCAGAAACTGTAAACCCAGGTGATCCCTCCGGTCCTTTGTTCCTGTGCCTTTGTTTCCCTGTCTCTTGGGGAAATTTGTACATGTTGATACATACAAATGAGTTGTTCGTGAACAATTGAAGTTAGATTGTGCTGAAAAAGATACAGCTGCTGGGCTATCCCAAGAGATCTGGTGGTTGGTATAGTGTAGCTGAACTAGGTCATGCGTCTGCCCTGTGCGTACCTAGTATTCCGGCACTTGGGAGTGCAGTGAATGGCATTAAGAAAAACACACCAGACACCTAGCTGGCATGTATTGGCTGAACTACTTTTGCCACCTGGCTTTCTGAAAGGAAATTCATTAGGCACACTAGTAATGCCCTCATGCAAACTGTTTATGATTATGACTCCGTGCTCCTAGGTCCATTAAGAGGGAAATGGAACTGGGTAGGGCTGCTGGAACAGAACACACAGGACTCTTCTGCCAGAGCTTTGGTGCAGTGTGCTGTCTTAGTGGTTTTTTTTTCTCACTTCATGCGCCAGCAGAGTTGCTACCATCCCTCATTTCTCCTGGTACATTAAACATCCAAGGTTCAGGAATGCAAATGACTATGCTGAATGAATCATCTCCATAGCCTTGTGCATCCAGATAATATCATTGTTGTTAGTGATATGTTTACAGTGTGCTTCTTGAATAATGCAGTATACTGGTTATCTGGCATATGATATCATAAAGACTGACCTAATATACTCACTTGATAACAGTTAGTGTAAATCCATTGATACCAGGGGAACTGTATCAATGTAAAGCATCAAGACAGGACCTTAACGATCATATTTCTACTCCATTTCAATTTATATTCAAAATAGAGAAGTCTTTTAAAATGCAACATTCTTCAGGTTGTTCTTTTTAATATGAAAAATGCAGATGTGGGGGGGGAGGTAGAAGGAATGGTCTAATTTTTATAACAAGCAGGACCAGTCTGAAGAGGACTTGGTATTACAAGCAAAGTGCTGGATTTGCTGGAGCACATAAGGTTTCTGACTCTAGTTTGGTAAAGCAAAGCAGCACTCTGCACTGTGGTTTATTAGACTAGCAGATTAGGTAGGGCAAATTTTGGCCTTGAGACAAATTCAGATAAAAATATGTTGCTTGTTAAAAAGTGTATTTATTTTCCAAATCATTATCTAGACAAAGCCTCTGGATAAAAACCTCAGCAATAGCTCCCGAGTTTTGCACATCACCATATAAACTATTCTGTTCCCTGCCTGTAAAACAAAAGGCTGAATTTCACCATTGTTACTGTTTGATTAGCTGCTTTGGGAATATGTATACTGAGCTGCTAGAAATGTAAAGGTCTATCAGCCAAAGCAACTGATCACTGAATGATCCTCCCAGCATTTGGAAACCTTCTGGGAGTGTAAATACTTCCTCAAGGGGGAGTTTATGGCTGTGGCTGTCATTTGTCCCATGTGATTCATGGCCAACCTCAGGTTCTTCAGAGCTGCTGACAGACTTGACATTTACAGCTACTTTCAAACCTACAATTTGGCCTTCTCTGAAAAATATCTTGGCCTTATCAAATGGATGCCCTTAAGGTGTTGTTTTCCTGTTTCTGATTTATGCTGTAGACCCCAGAACATACCTTCCTTCTCACTTCAAAATACTTTTCAGCCTGGTGGTTGGGTCCAAATCTAAAGTTTTTTCAGTTAATGTGTTACTGCTGCTTCAGGGAGACAAGCTGCTAATGGTAGCTTTTGTTCCTGTTTGATTATTCAGTAATACTTTAAAATAATGGCTTAATCTGTGTTCACATCTTTGGTGTTTATTGTAATAGCATAAAGCATGTGGAAGTTATTTAGTGTTAATGTGATTGTCAGAAGTCCTTTGATAAGAATTTCTACTGTAATTCAGTATTAATTACTCTAAGCATTAAAGAAAAAGAATTTATTGTGTTGCCTGAATCTGAAAGAAATTTTCTTGATTCTGTAGGAGAGATGGCAACTTGCTTACCTTAGTCATTTTAATGTGAATATCTGTAAAACCTGACGTTCTTATCAGAGGGAAAAGGTAGCTCAAATGAGTACAAACCCAGAAGTCTATAATTTGACTATAGTTTCACATACAGCACTTGTTGGTAAGGTGCTTACCATCTGCTCCACAATCCATGTGATAACCAGCGGTGACCTTCAATCTAACTCCTGTTGCAGTAACGTTATCGCACCTTCGTGAAGGGAATTGGTGCGAAGACCTGAGTCAAATAAAAACAAACAAAGCTAGTTCTGGTTGTATTTTACTTTTTGACTAAAACTTCCAGGTAACATAGTTTAAGCTGTCCCCAACCAATTTACAAAACCAGTCTGTATAGTTTCAGCTGAACAACGTAGAGCTCGGTTCAGAAAACCGGCCGAGGCAGATGCCATACTTTATGAGGGGCGAGTAGTCACCTCAGTCACTGAAGCTGTGGTAGGCCCAAATTCAATTTCCTTTTCTGTGTGAGGAAACTTAAACCTCTCTCTCTCATCTAGTAGGAGGCAGTCCTAACCACCAGCAAAGGGGCATGCTGGGCTGGTGCTGTCAGCATCATCTGCTGATACTGTTCCAGTTTGTGTGATTAAACAGGGAGGGCCTGAAGGCTGGGTGTCTCCACCACCAGTTTAGATGGTCACCCTCTTCTTCTCTTCCTCTCTGATTTAATGACTGTTATATGTCCGGTAAAATTAGCTATAATAAGGGGGATTGAAAGACCCTCCTTGACTCATTGCTGATACCTGAGATTGCATTGCCCAGGTGAATATCCTGCCAGTGTTGTCTTCTGGAGTCAAACTCCACCCAGTTCTGACAATTCGTTGTTATTGACTGTTCCCTGAGATAGGAAGCAAGAGAGAGAAGGGTTTTCTTGCCTGGTATTTTAGAATGTGAGAAGGTGGGACCACATCTGAGTTATGGTGTATTATATGAAACAAGAGGCATAGCACATGTAGACACGTGACACGGGAAGAACACCAACTACAGTTACAAAGCTGCTCTGTATAATATAGTATCAATGCCTTTGAAAACTAAGAGAAATAGGGAACTTAATGTTTTGCTTCACTTTCCTCAACCAGTGTGCAGAGGATGGTAAAGTACTCTGTGACATGCCCTGCCTTTCAAAGGTGTTACTTTGTCTTAGCAAATAGCATTTGTTTCCTGCTACTTTAAAAGAAAATAAGTTTGTTTTTTACTGATTTTACACTGTGTCTCCTTTGAGTTAAGTTAATAAGGGGCAAAAAGGTGAAGGAACTCTAGCACTTTCACAGATATCAAAACAGTTGAAGAGATTAGCAAAAGCTCCAGCATGTTTCAGCTATCTGTACCTTGATTTTTATTTTTTTTTTTGATCGAGAGTGTTCTAGCTGTAGCAATTTAAATTGGGTACAGGCTGTACTAACAGTTGAGGAGAAACCTTGGCAGTTTAATCATGTTGAAAAGAAGTTTAAGTGGCATTCTCAGCATTAAACACCATACATCTTGGAAAATATATCTGGATGATCTACTCAAAATAGTGAACTCTCCTAAGGGCACCATACTGGAAGCACAGTGCTAGGAGCATCTATCAAGCCTTAAGAAAAGGTAAAAGGAAGTTGACACTACTAAAGGGCAAAGAAAAGGGTGATTAATGGAAACAGAGAAACATCCTACCAAAAGCTGAAGTTGTTTCCAAAGGAAATGGAATTTATTATAAGCTCTGGCTGATTAAGTATTTTATCCATGTGGCAGGCAGAAGAAAGCTTCCAAAAAGAACTAACTAGAGGAATGAAAAGCTAATGCTATGTCCTCCTTCCAGCAACAGCACAAGCCAAAAAGGAGCAAAAACCATCCAGCCCCCCACCTGCCATGTGTGTGTGGTCAACTGATGACCAGGTATAAAAGAAGTGCTTAGAGAAGATACAGGGAAGCTGTATGAATGCTTTGTATCTGTGTTCAATGTGGGAGAAACTGAGGAGATTCCCTTTGTCTATGGGGAGACTCAGCAGGCTGAAAGTGAGGTAATTATTAGAGAATTTATGGTATAGATAGATGATAGATGTGAATGTATTGGCAGGACTGGATTCACCCATAAGTGCTGAAGAACAGTAGTGTGTACTTCCTCACTTAAAAGTGCCTTGGTACTTGACCGGAAGGTGTTAAAAATGGGATCAGTGTTTAAAAATAGTTAAAATTAAAAACAGTTCAAGTAGATCTGTAATCCTGACATGTCTACCAACCGAATTGGTAGAGACGATATTTTAAGATAGTATTAGTCAATACCTGGATAAATATATGTCCTCTTGTGAAGAGTCAGCACTGTTGAGTCCAAGGGAAATTTTATCTTGTAAAACTTTTGGAGTTCTTTAAATAGATGCATATGGATAAGGGTAATCTATATCCAGTAGATAAAGTCTATTTGCATTTTTAAAAGGCTTTTAACAAAGGGATCGAGGCAATCATGACATAAGAGGGAAGGTATTGGTAAAATATTTGGTTAGAAGGATGTGGAGAATAAGAGATTAGGCAAATATTTGGAAGTAAGATTCACTGGGGTTATTGCATTGACAAACTATACCTGTATCAGGAAATCTTCTGAGCTGAAAAGACTTGGATGTGCAGTTTAAAAGATACTGGTTATGTTCTTAACTCTTCCCTAGGTATCCACATATGAGTTGCGGAGTGAAGCGCGAGCTCTTTCAAAGATTCAGTGTGCAGCAAATGAACGCATCTCTAACACTGTTGGAAGCCTTGAGAAGCATCTACTAATGCTTCTAGGCATAATTGAACAGCACCAGTATTGCTGAGAAATATTGGTCTAAATTGATAATAGATGAAAGTAAAGTATTTTTCTTCAGAAGGGACATTCCAAAAGCTCACTGAAGGTAGTGACTTCAGAGTCTACAGCTGTAGTCCTTGGGCATGCCTGAATTTTCCTGGCTCAGTTCCAGGGATTTTACTAATGGCATGAGCTCTTGTGCCAAGAACTGGAAGAGACTTCCTTGTCTGTTAAGCTGCGGTTTGTTTCTCTCTTTTTCTTTTTAACCTCGTGTTTGGCTTCTGCTAATCTAACTGCTCCAGACCAATTTATCACCTCTGCTGCTTATACTCAGGTGGCCACTAGTTCATTGCTCAATTGCAATGCTCATTGCCCTAGGGATGCAAAACAGGTGAGGTTGCCCAGAGAACACGGCTAATAGAGGAAATAGAGATCTTCTTCTGCATATTTTAGAGTTGTGTGAATCGATTTTACCCATCTAAAATATTGTGGATTCATCACATATTCCTGTGGGCTCTGAACAACTGATTTTATTAAGCTTTTAGTTATCAGTGTTGTTTAATAAGGATCTGCACTCCAGCTGCAGGCCATGTGGCATGATCTCAGAGATCCCTAGTGATGCATGTACTATAGTTTAAAAAAAATCCTCATATACTTAAAAAAAGAGCCTATCCTATTTACAGTTGTCGCCATAATGCCTGTCAAAGCACCTACTGTTTTAAATAATTTCTCTTCAGTCTACCCTTTTTGTAGCACAGAGCATCTTTAAAAAGAAGACACATTCAATTCAAATATTGCTTATTTCTCTCTCTGTCCAGTTCTCTAAGAGGTTGAAGAGAGGATATAGTCGAATGTCACCTTCACTGACACTTGCAAATTATTAATATGCGAAGGATGTCATAATGTTAAAGAGAAAACTCAAAAGACTTGGCAGAAGTATTCTCAGCTATGAATAGATCTTTCGTGGCTGTATTATTTGGTATGTTTTATACTTGAGTTACAAATCATATAAAGCCAGCATGAACAGACAGGAAAGCGCAGTGTTAATTAGCTATGTGTTTGCTGCAGTGCTGTTGTGGGCAGTGATTTACAGACAACCGTGTCTGGATAGTAGATGGGTAAAAGATCTAGATGTGCAGGAGATACTGCACCCTGTTTGGTTGCTGTCCCAGACACAGCAGACTGTCTTAGAGAACCTGCGTTAATCAAAAGTAAATCTCTTGAAGACTCTGGACTTTGTTGCAGTTCTTTTTCCCATTGAAACCTGAGAAAATGTGTGATCTGGTTATGTTCCTTTTCACAGGCTCGCTCTGTCATGCAGTCCAATGAAACTAAATGCTAAAGATACCAGACTTAGTTCTGTGTTGAGTTTTTTTCTAGCTGATTTAATTGGTTCTCTATTTCTCATCCTCCAGACTTTCATCTGTAAAAGCTGTGAAGAATGCAGAAGATTTAGAAATACTAGGCAGCAATTTCATTTTGACAATACAAGTAGTTTACAGCCATGCTGTTCTGCCTATCCTTTTATATTATTTCCATTTGTGTGCGACTTTAGCAGCCACAGTCTTGAAAGAGTCAAACTAAGATGAACAGCTCATCTTTTGAAAGCTAAGATTCAAGCTGTCAGATAACAGAAAGAATTGATGTTTAGCTCTGCTGGTTTTGGAAAGAGTAGCTATTAAAAGCACATTCTAATTTGAGTTGGCAGAATAAGGATCACACAGAGTCCCAAAATACCAGTGAACACTGATTTTAATGTTTCATTGCTTTGGTGTATAGGATAGCTCTCTGTTCCATTGAAAAACAGAAAGTCAGCTTTCCCTTGGCACTATATATAGTATTCCCAGGGTGACAGCGTAAGAGCAGTAATGGGTGGAGGTTTAAAAAAAAAACCCTAATTAATACTGAATTCAATCAGAAGGGGAGCCTGTCACTTCATGGGGATTAGAGCCTACCTCTGCAATGTCTAGCTGGACTTTGAGTGCACTGTATTATTCTGAAGGACGTGCTGAGGTCAGCATGTCATTAACAAACACGCTGGTGGAGAAAGATGTAGTCTGCAGTCACTGTGGAAAGGATGTGTTTCCTTGCTTTTGAGTCTTTGGAGCTGATGGTGGGAGTAACCAGAATCCCTGACCTGGAAAATGCCATTAAAAAGGTGTATAAAAAGGAGAATCAGGATAATCTGTTTGTCTTTAATCTTTGGGACCAGAGACGAGAGGAATACACAGGTTCTTAGAGACTGAAAGCCCCTGTCCATAAAAAAAGAGGAGTCAATGTGGGGTCTCACCAGGCTGCAGACTGTGCCTAAGGAATTAGCTGAAGTGAGTTTTGGAGACAGTCGTACCCTGAGAGGAGGGAGCATCTCCGCTGGGAGTCTGAGTGGAAGATTTGCTGTCTTTGGGTCCATAAAGGGTAGTCAGGTAAAGGAGAGAGGAGGGCAAAAGGAAAGGAAAAGGTGTGAGTAGCATCACCCCGTCCATGCCACCAGCTCTCAACTGGGTGACCATGGTGCCCGTGGAAGGGGAGAATTCCTTCTGCTGAAGCTGGTTGAAATGAGTTTAAACAAAGCACTGGGGATCTGCCACAGGAATAAAAGCCACCTGCATTGATGGAGAATGTTTGGCATCTGTAATAGTATTAGTTTAATGATCAGTCTTTATGACTGATCATATTACTTCATGCCTTTTCTAATCACTCTGAAGTGCATTGCAGGCCTGAATTTTTTTGTCTGAAGCTCCGAGCATACCTCCAGTGAGATAAGAGTTGGTTTTGCTGTTGACTTTAATGGGATTATAATTGAATCTTAAATCAGGTAGCTGTTCTTAGGTTAAGTGAACGGTGGCATGTATAGTTGGGGAAACTCTGATAAAACAAGAAAGGGTGTCAATTTTTAGTACTTTCAGTGCTTGTTTCTGGCTCCCTGTGTGGACAAGTAGAATTAGCCTACGTTGCACCTAGTGCATGCCAAAAGTGCCTATGTGGAGAATGAGCTCACGGAAACTAGTGTGATGTTAATTCAGAAACAGTCTGTGTTTTAGCAACACTGGCTACATAAGCCTCGAAGGGGCAGATAATCAAGAAGTGCATGTTATGAACAAGAGCACAGGGCATTAAGGAGTGCATCACTCTTTGAAAGCATAAAAGCAGTCTGAGTAATGAGTGCAGTGAAACTCCTCTGTCAGTGCAGTGGAGGTTCAGATGTGTGGTTGCAAGCTGACTTCTTGTGATCTCAGCTGTAAGCATATTCCAACAGCTGCAGCAAATTGCTAAATCATTTTTAGATAATGCTGACATCAGATTATCTAAATAATTTTTCTAAGGTTATCCTTTGCCATAGGGACAAATACATAAGTCTTTATATGCTTCTTGCTCCATTCCCTTGAGCTCTTTTAAAAATAATATATTAGTGTTTTGGCATCTGAGCAGTTCCCCTCATTACTCAATCTTTTTTTTTTTTTTTTTTTTTTGATAAACCAACTTGCAATTAATCCAGAGTGCTGAATTTGTGACTTTGCAGATGCCAACATAGTAAATAACTGGGGTATCATCACAGGCATGAGATAGTGACTCTCCGGGGAGATCAAAAAGCAACTAAGATGCAAGAAAATGTTGCCATTGTTAACTGCAAACAGGTTAGCTCAATGTCACTGCATCAAATTCTTTGTGGTTACTGGAAATCATCTCTTAGTACCAGAGAGCAGTCCTGTCCCCGAATATCTGCTAAAGAACATCAATAAGAATATTAAAAACAGATTAAAAATAAAACCCAAAACAATTAATGCTCTTAAGTCTTTGATTGTACTGTCATGACAATGTACTGTGGCAATTTTCTCTTGAATGCATCATTCTATCTGGAAGAGTAGAGCAGAGCATTTGACAGAACTCTACAGCTGGTATCAAGGAAATTATTTCTCTGATATCAGTGCAGCCTACACATGCCTGTTGAATGTTGTGCTTTTTAAGATCATCTGTCATATGTACCTGACAGCAAAAATGTGTTGTTGATGATTTTATTTGCTTGGTGTCCATTAATGAGAGTAGAGGAAGTAAAACGCCCAGGCTGATCGTGCCTTGATCTGCTATCACCAGCATTCACAGTCATCGGCACCCCTCTGGGCTGCCGTCAAGCTGCCGGGACGCATTACTGCAAATTACTGAGCAACTTGTGTAGTCCTCAGGTGCTGCTCAGGGCTTGGGATATTCCAGATCCAGTTTCATCTAAATGCTGGCAACCCACCACATGTTTGAGTGAGCTTGACTGCAGAAGGTCAGAGGACAACCTTGAAAGCAGCTCAGCCGTTTTTTGCTCAGAGCTGAGCTGGGGAGGTAACGTTGCCTGAGATGCACTCTTGCACGAGGGGCTGGATCATTTGATGCTTTTCTTTTGACACCCGGTGCATGGGCAGGAGTTGCACAGCTTCTGGGCTCTGCCACTGAGAGTGCTGATGTTCGAAGCATGTCAGGTAGAGGCGAGCACTAACGAGGAACCGGCGGTTCCTCATTCAAAGAAGGCTGGGTGAGGATTGGCATGAGGGAGGACGTTTGTGCCCATCTGGATGTGAGGACTGCACCAGGCTGGCAGCGTCCATGCCAGGACGAGCAGG
Organism: Tyto alba; assembly: GCF_018691265.1. Lineage (NCBI taxonomy): Eukaryota > Metazoa > Chordata > Aves > Strigiformes > Tytonidae > Tyto > Tyto alba. The sequence goes on along the minus strand of NW_024881295.1, from coordinate 10,618,624 downwards.
AACAAAACCTGTCATCATGCTTGCATGTGCACTACAGAGCTGGTCAGCTGCAGGGGAAAAGCCCGCCTGGTCTCTGTCAGGCGTAGAGTAGCCTCCTCGCTGTCTGCTGGATGGATGTGGTATGGTACCCTCAAAGCCACAGCTGGAATGGAGTTGCTCGCAGGATCCCCTTGTCTGGATCGGGAGTTAAAGGAAAATATACTTGAGTTTCCAGAAACTTGCTGATGCACAGCGTTTGTCCCCAGAATTCTCAGCCTCTGACTAGCCTGTGAAATGTCAAGAAGCTGGACAGGGTTCCTATTTTTACAGATGGGAAATAGAAAATTTCATTTGCTTCTAATATCTCCCCTCAGGAGGAGCGCAAGATGGGCAACAGCTTTTTGGCTGTGTTAGGCCCTCAGACCAACTGTAATCAGCATGTTTTATGTTTCTACATGGGCTCCTGGCCACCCGTATAATGTCCATCTGTTGAACTGGGCGTGACGCCTACCGACACCGCCGTCCAGATCATTTGCGTGAGGCGCGGGCTCCCAGGAAGTGATGTTCCTGAGGGACGGTTTGCAGCAGCATGACAAGTGCTGTCCCTTCTGTGTGAAGTCCCTCCCATGCACCGCGCTCACGGCAGTGCCGTTCACTTCTCGTTACTTTAAGGCATTTGGGGAGATTTCATCTAGAAGAAATGTAAACGCGTTGTGGCAGTGATAGCAAATGAATATTCAGAGACAGTCCCTGGCCCTCTGTGACTGCATCTGAGCAATTTTAATGTATTCGTCCTAGAGCTGTGCAGTGCTTTTCTGTGTATGGTAAATTTGCTGAAAAATGCAGTTTTGGAATAACCACATCTATTTGCCATCTGAAGTGAAATTTGTTAACTGGTTTTAAGTGGGAAATGACATGGTGAAACTGGCTTCCAGGAGTGACAGAGGATCTGTTTGTGCCTACCCCTCAGCCAAGGTGCAAGGACCCCATCGCATCAAGCTGTGTGCTTCAGTTCCCTTTACTGTGAAAGGAAGTTTGAACCTGCCATCTCCCTCCTCCCAGTGGGTGTCCCAAGCTATGGGCAGGGTGATAGTCTGAGAGCCTGCTGCTAGTCTTATTCTACCTTCTATAAGCAATTATAGTTATTAGAACAGGGTTTGGATACTGAGGCTCTAAGCACCTGAGTATTGAGAGTATTAAACTAGGGATTTTTTTTTTAACGCTCCATGACTGTGCCCTGATGGAAATGGAAAAGTCTGATAGGATGGACCCAACTCCTGTACCTGATAATCTGACACGTTGTCTTGCTACTTCTTTGGAAGAGAAGATGGTAAAGGCTGTTTTGGGGAACAGTTACTTACAGGGCTGATAGTAATGGAGTGAGAGGGCCCATATGAGAAGGTACAGCCAGACAATTAATTTCTGTCACAGCACCTTGGTCGTGGCTGGCCTTCTATATTCAGCTGTGCCTTGTCTATTTCTACAGAAAAGAATGCAAATGCAATAAGTTATGAAATTATTTTTATTGTTTTGTTTTGAATGTTCAGGTTGAGTTGATTTCTTGCTCAGAAGACAGCGGATTTGTCTACATTAGCAAATAGCACCTGCAGTAGGAGCAGATCTGCAGAGCAAAACAGTAATGAAGATCAAGCCAGAGGATTTACTTCAAAATACCTTTATTCTAATTGCACTTGAAGGAAATTTTGAAAGAAACTTGTAGCAGATCAGGAGACCAAATATGGCATGTTGAAAATGTCAACAAAACCTTTCAACTTATTAGGAATATTTCAGGTTTTCTGCCAAAACAAAATCTTCAAAAAACCTGGAACGTGTTCATGAGACATTTCAATGCTGTTGAAGCTGTATTTTTTGTTTGGAAGTGTTTCAGCTGAAACTTTATCTAGTGCTTCTTGAGGTCATCTGGTATCCTACTTAAACCAATGTATCTTGCTATGTGTATGATTCTTGCTGTTGTTTCACAGAGGTCTATACACAAAATTATCTCTTCATAATACTTCAAAAAAGGTATTCCTATACCTATCTCTCTGCCTGCACCACAGAAGAGAAAAAAACCCAGTGCTGCTGTCTCAACTTGCTGTTCTAACTCCTCTGCTGCGTGACTATGAAATCAGTCATGACACATTTACCTTAACTGCAGGAAACTGAGAGTGAGGGGGCAGCAACAAAGGGCAAGCTGGGCATTTGGGAGCTGAGAAAAAAAATTAGGGATCAGGAGAGCAACCCAGCTGCAATGAAAGGAGTGCGTGTGAGGCTTGTGCAGAAGTGCCTTTTAATGTAGTAAACTTTGTGTGCATGCTGAAGGCTATAGATGCTGTCATGTGGTAAAGGTGGGGAGGGTTTACTGGCATTCTGAAGATTGCGTGGACTCTGGGAAGAAAGCAGATTATCGAGACTAAAATCATAGTGACTTTCTCATGCAAAAGTGTCCTCCAGTGCAGTCTGCACCTAAGGACAGCAAGTGCTCCTGTTACTTTGCAAGTTTGTGGTTTAGGTAATGGATTGTACTCATGGCTCTGGCTGACGTCCATATCAGTTACATCCAATGTTACATATTTGGGATACTTTAATATTTCACTGAGATGCGATTTGTTTAGTGTCGGATGTCAGGACAGGTCAAACATCAGTGCAGGTTTTGGTGTGTGTGAGTGACCTAAGATTTCATGCCAGATGTCTCATTCATCTTGGCATATCCAGAAGCATATGGCAAGGAAAGGTTATAGTCTTGACAGAATACTGGTTTTGGAGTAGTATAGAAGCCTAACATCAGGGATAAAATAGACATCAGCAAATTGCTATTGGCAATTTAACAAACTAACCTGATGTAGTTTTTATATCAAGAGATGAGAAGATTTATCATATTAGAGGAACAATCTGTACATATACATTGCCTTCTTCATAGTTGCCAACTAGTTTCTCCTTTAACTTGCATGCTACAAATACCATCTGCTTTTAAACCTAATCAGTGTGTAAATCCTGCTGTCTTAAACACCAACTCTGAATATTGTTTGGTGCCTGTTGCTAGATTTTTGTGGTGCCACTTATCCTAAACAATTAATTGATTTCTGTTTTACTTGTTTGTAACAAAGTGTGTTCTTTGAGATTTCTCTCTGCTCCAGAAGAAGAATTAACTACTATGGTAGTACAACGCAAATCGCTATACAGGCATAACAAAAACAATTCTTGTAAGTTTTAGAAGTCCGAAGTTTCTATTTAAATATTTCTTGGTATTGCTTGTTCAGCATGTAACTTGGATTCTTTTTTGTATGCCTTTAAGAAGCAAGAGCAACACAGACTATAAAATTTCTTTTAAAGATTCCTGTGCCTGAAAATGTAAGTTGGTTTTAGGACAGAAAGAAAAATGTCACTAAAAATGATTGATTTGCAGGAAAACTGTCAGTGTTCATTATGGGTTTTTTGAAAAGGTGAAATCAGAAATGTTAGGATTTTGGAGTTAGCAGGATACCAGATAGTTTTCTAAAAACATAAACCTGAATAGATAGTTGAAGAGAGGCAGTGTCAGACAGTCAGAAGTTTGTCTGGACTTTCTCTGGGCTCGAGAATGGTATGCAGGTAATTGTAAATATGCTTTTAGCTGGGTTTTGAAATGACTGGGAAAACCTGTGTGTGACCAACTTGTTTTTCTCTGTTGTTCGCAGGTTCCAGAATCTGCTGTGGTCTCGCAAAGCGTTTGTGGACAGTGTGAAGGTGTATAACCACAGCTACATCTACATGCCAGCCTTCTCGATGAAGACAGGGACAGGACCCTCCCTACGTGTCTATTACACCCTGGAGGACTTCGGTGCCGACCAGGCAGTTCTTTTTGCCAACCCCAATTTCCTGCGTGACATTGGCAAGTTCTGGAAGAGCAAAGGTATCCATGCCAAACGGCTTTCCACAGGACTTTTCCTAGTCAGTGCTGCCCTTGGTCTCTGTGAAGAAGTAACAATTTATGGCTTCTGGCCGTTCTCGGTGGACCTGCACGGGAAGTTTATTAGCCATCATTACTATGACAATGTCTTGCCTGATTCTGGATTCCACGCCATGCCGGAGGAATTTCTACAGCTCTGGTTTCTTCATAAAAGTGGTGTACTGAGAATGCAGCTAGAACCGTGTGAGGACCCTTTAATCCAGTCTTCTGCCTGAGGATCATAGGAGTTGGTTTGGGAGATCCAGTAGTTTTTAATTTCCATGCTCTCCAATGAGAGTTCTGTTTTCTGTTGATTCTTTTTAAAGGGAAAATAATTGTGGATCTGCATGGACCATAAAAGTGCTACTCGAAGGCCGAATGGAATATGTCCTTAATGTATAGTGCTCTGTGGAACTGTGGTGGGGGGCAGTGAATCTTTCCATCAAGTCCATTCAGCAGCGTCTTGAAAATAATGTTAGAAGCAGCACAGCTAACCTTTCTGGGGAACATTTTTAAATGACTGATGTAAAAAGGGCATTAAGGCTCAGAGAGACACAGGGCCACCCACAAACTTTTGCTGACAGTGCCAAATATGACTGTCTGTTCAAAAATCCATTTCATTCCAGATTGGCACCTCGTACAACTTTCCTTTTTCCTTTTTTTATTTTTTTTTTCTCTGTTTGGGGGTGTGTGTGTGTATAGGAGAGCAGATGTGTGTTGTTGACTTTGTTTCTTTCTATTTTTTTTTTTTTCCCCCCCCAATGGAAGGAAAAGGAAAGGCCTAAAACCCCCAGGAGCAGAGTACCATCAACTCCACTGAAGACTCTTGAGAGAGTGAAGGGTGCTAAGAATCTGATTATAAGAATGTCCTAGGAATGCCCTGCTACTGAGTGTGGATCAACCTACCTGTTGTAGATTTTATCAGGATAGTTTAGGTCGTTGCACTTACAGCTCTGCTGATGCTTTACTGTGGGTAAGAGATGGTTAAGGGAAATGGGTCTGAAACTAAAATATATGTGTTACAAAGCCAGTAGTGAAATGCGGTCTGGTTTCAATTGACCTGCTGCAAGATTTCCACAGTGACTTTTGTAGTAGGGATGGTTCCTGACCTGTTTTGCTGTCCAGCCTTAGGGATTAAATCTGTATTCTTTTGGACTCCAGATGTTCATTGACTGTTGAGGGGATTTGAGGTGTTCAGTGGAATGTAGAATGAGGTTCTTCATTTTCTTATAGCAGAAAAACTGCAGAAATGAATGTAAGCATCATTTAAAATGAGTTGAAGCTTTGAAAATCCTTTCTTTTTGTGTGATTAGCTCTTCTGCTTGGATTGTAACGTTAGCCTTAAAGATTTGTACTTTTCTCGCAAAATTGTCTGTGGTTAGAGATAGTCTGAAAAATAAAACAGCCTTTGGGAGCACTGAAAAGCTGTGTAGCCAACAAGAAAAAAGGGAAACATCAGGCCCTTACGTAAGGCAGCCTCTCTCCTCACAGTGGGTGAATGATGCCAGTGTGCGCGTTGCACACACGCTGCTCCGGCCAGCGCAGCGCCTGAAGGACTGTTTTATTTTGGGTTATTACTTGGGCAGCAGATGGTCCTATCGCTATGTAAATGAGAAATCTTTTTGTTTGTTTGCTTTGGTTTAGCACTGTAGGACAAGAAGAGAATACCAGCTCAGTCCACAGTGCAGTTTCAGCTGCGAGATGTTATCACCATTAACTTTAAAAATCCAGATCAGTGTTCTCTTTCTTGTCCTTCCATCATTAGTAGCTGAAATTCTAGTCAAAGTGTTGAAACAACAAAACTGTCATTGGGTTTCCACAACAATTTCCTGTGCTACCTGTTTTAGCTCCAAAGTGCTAGTATTTTGGGGGATGTGTCCTGTCATATGTTGATAACGTCTCTCTTTGTAGACTACCAGCTGCAAGTTATATAGATATAATTAAAAAAACAAAAACAAAAAAAAAAAAAAAAAAAAGCAAAATCCGTGGCTCTTCTTTAAGTATGAATAATTCAGCTATGTATATAGGACACCAGAAAAAAAAAAAAAAAGTTTTGCTTTTTAAACCTATGTTTCTTAATAAAGTCTTTCTTAATATGGCTATTCCAAGAATAAAGTGGGCACTGTTCCATAGGATTACAGGACTGTGCTAAACTATAACATGGAGATTTGGATTAAATAGCGTTCTAGAGATTGTTCTGGTAAAATCCAAATGTGCTTCTATAACTCATTTTATCTTTGTCCAGGTTTTTATTAAAAGCACAGTCAACACACTGATGGAATGTCACTTGATAACTCGTTCCCTTTTGTTATGTTTGTTTGATATATGATGTGGGTACTCAATGAGGAGGGATTTGAAAGTAAAATAATTTCTTTAGTGCTTGTGGCAGAATTTTACTGAGCTGCCTTTCTTGGAGAAGAAGAGGTGCTTGTATGGTTTTTATTGTACACGTCAAGTTTCACACTTTTTAGTGCTCTAAAGATTGCATTATCTGTGAGAATAACAGTTGAAATATGGTGTGCTAAAATGGCACTTCAGCAGGATGACAGCATTTCCTTAGAGGTGTGACGGAATGGGGAGAGTAGGGGGAACTGCCTCTTTGCTGCTCATTTTTTTTGTATTTTTACCAATACTTGGGAATTTAGTTCTGAAACTCTCTGACAGCTCTCCAACCCTTTGGTAATAATATTTTTTCCATGTTTTGGGAAAATAATCAGAAAAACAAGAGAAAACCATGTATTTTTGTAGGAAAACTCTGTGCAGTGTTTCATAATGTCTGGCTTGTTCATGTTGAACTGGCACCCTGGCTATCTGGAGATGTTGTATTTCCTACCTCTGTAAGTCTGAGGCAAACTGAACATGTAGTCTGTGGTCTTTCTGAGTCACTTCTGGTGTCTGCAGTCGTGACGTTTGCAAAGAGAAAACTTCCAAAATATTATGGAGGTAGGTGAGACCCAGGCTGTGTGTGATGTGTGACTGATGTTAGAGAAATTGATAATTCTGGCTCTGTTCACATTTATGTATAGTGAATATAACTGCATCTTACAAAGACAACTACATTTGATGGGGAACTAAAGGCTTCAAGGATGAATAATTTTCTATAACTTCCATAAAACTGACAGCTGAGGAAAGAAGAGAAATGAAAATAAATGCTTCTTTTGAGAGAGCAAAATCTGTTCTAGATGGCTGACTTGTCAGTCCATGGAAACACTGGCCAGCGATCAGCCTTTTGCTCAGCAAGTAAAAAGGGATGTAGGAGAGTACTGCAAGTGTTTTGTGGCAAGAGCAGTCACAAGAAAAGAAAAAAAGCAAAGCAGCTGGGAGCATGAGAGTAGCAGCTGTCTGACAGAAATGGTGGAGTCAATATGCTCTGTCCATGCTGCTGCTCAGCCTGAAGCTTGCCTTGTCTAACTCTAGGAGTGTGTGTGTGGGTCCATGTATAGGATTATTGATGGGAAATATGGCATTGCATGCAAGGGACTGAAGTTGTATTGTTCTTCAAGAGGGAGGTCACACCATGGGATAGGACCATACTTCTGCGTAAAGACAGGCACAGTCAAATCCAGGAGGCTATCTGTAAGGGTTAGCCATGAGAAATCAGCATCTCACAGCCAAGGCAAACTTTGGGCAGACAGTTTATATCCATGCAGCATTTACTTATTGATTGATTCCAGTTCATTGATGTCAGTGCCCTTATTCGAATCTCATTGCTTGTATTGCTGTATTTTCCTTGAAGCAAATTGAAATCTTAACGTTTATTTTGTTAGTGGAATTCCCTACTCTGGCTTCTCTATTTCCACTGCCAGTCCCTGAATTTCTCTGATAGTATAGTTAAAGCTGCACAAGTTTTTGCAAGGTTGAAAGCTACTGCAATTCATCTTCAATAAAAACTATTTCAGACTGGCCAAATTATTTGTTAATGTTCCTAGCTATTAATTTTATCATAGAAGTGACAAGTTACAGAGTGCTGGAATCATTGTTCTGTATAGGAAGCATTGCCCCATGTTTGCAAGTAGAACAAATTAAATCCCTTTACAAGAGCTGTTCATGTACTGAAATTGCTCTAGATACAATCCTTTTTGGGCTGTATATGCTTTTGAGTAAATCAAGACTGATTTTTGAACTTGCGCCAAAACTATGTAAACCTCCTTCCTGTTGATTATGAAGCCTTTGGAGCTCCTTCTAAAACAGACAAGAAATCAGAAGCCAGCAAACTAAAATCATAGAGAAGGGGTGTGTGTGCTTGTGAGAATAAAAACATTTATAATTTTGGCACAGACCTTGCTATAATATCTAAGGACTCTTATTCACAAATGTATTTTTATATTTTTGCTGAAATGAAGATAACAAGTTTGCGGTGAACCAGCTACAAAAGTCAAAGGTCCAAGCCTCTGTTACAGCTTAACTTTTGTAGAATATAGAAATATTGGCCATTTTGTCGACTTGACTACTTTCACCTTTTTGTTAGTTTCATCAAAATGGTGTCATAACATACCCTGCTGAGTTTACACCTCTGTGGGAGCTGGAACTCAGCAAAGGATCTGCTTTTTCAAACTGAATGACTGAACTGTGGTAGTTATGTAAAATCCTTTGTCTATATATCTTCATGGAAATTGTTTTAGTATCTGGCTCACCCTTGCCTGTAATTAGTAGGGAGAAAACGAGCAAAGAAACTTCTGATCCAGAACTGCCTGCTTTGGTTCTTTTCTTCAGCTCAATGGAGTAGTAAGTATTGGAAGAAGTCCAGGTTGTATGGAGGACAGGCAGTTCTTGAAGAGTTGGGTGGTGCTGGAAAAAAGGAAGATCAATTCAGTGGCGTAACAAATTGTAGTGTAGCAATTCTTGATAATAAATCCCCAGTTCTAAGCAACTGTAGGACATTTTCATTTGGTAATGACTGTGAAAAATGGACAACCTATGACCTACTGATGGTTTTCTGCAGGACAGCAGCAAAGCAAAATGCTACAAGGAGGGGAAACTGATTAAACGGAAAGGGAAATACAATGGAACAAAGAACGATGATGAAAAATCTCTTTCCATTCCCTCCTGCCAATCCCTCCCCAAAATTCATATATAAAATGGACTAACGAGCTAGTATCCTGAGTCATTATCTCCTTCATAAAGTTACATGGTGATATTTCCAATACCTGATACTTCCTAGTAAACAAAATTCATCAGACCTTGTCCAGAAATGCCTATTCCCTGGCTCCATGGCTGTTTGGGGGGGTGCTCTGGGGGCTGAGGCTGTTGTGGTATGCTGTGACCTCCCTAATGGGACCTGCTTCTAATGTCATGTGGTTCCATCAGATCTCCCTCTGGGATCATCTGGACCTGTATTTGTGCCCCAAGAAGTCATCCTAAAGGATATCTCTGCTCTATCCTTCCTGATGACCATTCTCCTTGGGGTAGAAGTGTGATTTAAAAAATCAGCCATAACGTAGCTAATATACATTATTGTTTTGAATCATCTTCTGAAGTGTTGATAAATCCAACAAGAGTTAGCTCCAAATTGAAAATATGACTTTGGTTAGGTGTGGATAATTCCATCACTGGAAAACGGAAAAGGGATGGAAGAAGGCTGTGTTTTTCAAAGCAGACATTGTAAAATAGCTTGTCTTTCCTTGAATTCCCCAATTTTGTTACTTGGAATCTATCAGATGTTTGACTTTCTGGTAGTTTTTGAATAGAACAATTATTAAAAGATTTACTGTCCTCTTTGTTAAATATTAACAAACTAATTTTCCTGAGTGTAACACAAATATCCAACAGGAGGCTTAACGTGTTCTCCCTAGCTGATATTTCTTTGACAGCAGTGAGAACTTAAACAGCTACTTATTCCTCCCCAATTATTCATTTTCTTCAATTTGTATTACAGCAGGTTGAGCCCTAGTGTATTCAACCTCTTCAGCTTAATGCATATACTTAAAAATGAATCTCACTCTGTCTTTCCAGCTGTAAAAAAAAAATAAAATAAAAAAAAAGTTGTTAATTGAAAATATTTGCGTAGGTTTTCTCTACCATCAGGAGAGTCAGGCACCTCCAGGTGGTGATTCATGCTTTTTTCTGAACGTGGGCTGCATTCAGAGGTCTCTGCGGGACTCTGGAAACACCCCAGCTGTGTCTGCAAGGCTAAGCTGTGCAGGCCAGAGCACAACCTGAAGCGTTTTCCCTGGCCATGTCTAGTTTGCCTGTGCGCGTACTGCTGCGGCTTTGCCAGGTGCCCGGCGATGCTGCCCTAGCCGGCAGCCGGGCGCTGCGGGGGGCCCGGGGTGCAGCTCGGGGACCTGCTCCCCGTAGCCCATGGGGATGGTGCCAGCTGGGTCTGAGGAGTTTGGGTCACCCGGGTGGAGGCAGCGGGTACGTTCAGGGCAGCAGCACGAGGGGATAAGGCTGTTGGCTGCTGCTGGGACTTGGCAGTCACCAGAGTGGCTCCGCTGCGATCTGCCGTGGGTACAATTCAGCAAGTGCTGTTGCAGACCAGGTCCTAGATAATTACCTGTGGCAAGGTTAGCCCTCTCCTGCTTCACAGTCTTAAGTGCTGGGCTTACTGGAAATGATGGCAGCTCATCCCTTTGGAGACCAGGCTGTGTCTTGCCCTGAAACACTTTTGATCACTGGCAAGTCTCAGAAGGGCCTAATAAAACTGCATCTTAAAATAATATACATGTACTCTCTGCTTCTGTCAAGTTGGTCAACTTTCTGTTGAGCTGAATATTCATCCTGTTTGGGTCCCTCTAAGGCAAGTGAGCCTTTAGCACTCAGACCACCTGGAACTTACTGTGCTATTTGGTGTCTTCACCTTCCAAGTTAAACCCTTTTTCCTTTTAGACTAGATTTAACTATTATGAGTGAATCCAAAGTGAGTGTAAGAAAGCAAGACCACAAGTAGTTGTTCTCTGGGTTTATGAATAAGCTGGTGTTCAACAAAACACTGAAGTACCTTTTGAATAGTTCCTGTTAATTTCTAATTGTATATTCAATGAATTGTTTTGCTCAGATGGGACCCGTAGCAAAGATGAGTTGCATAATTTTCTGTTTATTGGAAGGGAGCAATTACAGATGCATAATATTTTTTAAGCTAAATTCTTACCAAGAAGTTAGGAAATGTAGATTCTGTGAGAAGCTTTGTCATTGTGTGATTACCTTGGTAGCAAAGGAAACATTTTCACTGAAAAGAGATGCACAGAGGAAAAGAGATTTTGATCAGAACAGTATAATCTTGAGCACTAAGATCCAGATTTTAGTCCCTGCTCGGATGTCTTTGACCAGGATCTTGGTGTGCTGTGACAGTGCCGTAATCACAACTTCTTTTTCTTCTCTGCATATATTAATTTTTGTAGAAAATGCCTGAACACTTTTTAAATAATCCCTATGTGCAGTGAAAATAAACACTCCTTTTTTTCAAGAACACAAGTTTTCTTTTCAAATAACCATTGCTCTTAGTGTGCGGAGCAGAACTGACAGAAGATGTCCAGTTTTCAGGAGAATGCCATTTTGGCGTAGTCTGTCAGGGCTCCTGCAAACACGCAAGTTGATTGCTGCCTCTTGAGCTGTAGAGTTTCAGCAGATGATACACACTGTGCTGCAATGACAATAAAGAAAGATATTTTAGCCTCAGATCTGCCTGCTTGATGCCTCCCATATGCTGAGTGGTATTTCTTAGTTCTGCAAGGGCTCTTCAAGCGTGGACTTTGATCCTGATCACACGTTGACTAATTTTAGAGGACTGGACTTTCAATGTACTGAAAACTGAAATGAGCATTGAAATGACTGGAAGTAAGTCCTTCAGTGGGTCACTTGGTCACATGGCAGGGTTTGGCCTGTTACAAAACAGACCTGTCCATATCTGAAAGCCATTTTATCTGAGTATGAGACTTGTATATATGAGGATGTCACTGGAAGGTTCACAGGCAAGGACTGATGCTGCCTGATGCTGCACAGGCAAGGACTTCCAAAAAACACTGTGTATTTATTTATATCAGTAATGAAATCCCCATTGAGCCAGTATTGGATTAGGTCAGCATTCTGTGCTCTTGAAACTACTACCCCATAAGCATTTCCAAGAATTGTTCCATGCACAGGCAGAAACAGTAGATTTTTCTTTTGTTACTGCTCTTCACTTTGCATTGAAAAATGGAATTAAGTGTCAATCAGAACTCTTATCTACCCTTTTTGGAGGTCTCTGTAGACTGCCTAGATACTATATAGGCACACAATTGTATAAATATAAGCAAAATAGCTGATAGCCTGAAGTTTATAGCTCAAACACTGATTAGTATCTTCAAGAATTACTTTAAAATCATTTAGTGAGAAAAAAAAAAATTGCAAAAATTTTACATGTGGAAAAGATGCCATTTTTTTTTCTCCTAAAATACACTAATAACTGAACAAACTATATGTTAGAGATATGTGAGTGTTTCCCCTGGTTTTCAAGTTATTCTACACTTCTAGCTTTGTATTCAAGTCCGTATCTCTTCAAAGCTTCCAACTGTAGACTACTCTGTGTGGTGTCGTTAGGTAAAAAATTAAGTGTTATACTCAATTATAGTCAAAAAAGAAAGAAAAACTCAAGATTCAGATCTTCTGAAGTCTGTTACTGTTTATGTACTGCCATTTAGTCTTTGTGTCTAAAGAACTAGACAAAGATCAGAAAGGAGATAAATATGCAAGATGACAGTCTTGTAAAGATAAAGGGATGCAAGCGCATATTTAAATTCTTGGCTGAATTGGGACCTAAAGTTATTAACAGATGTTGGGTCTTTATTCTTTTGCTTCTCTTTCCCTCAGTTCTTGTTGTATTGGGGTGAAACCTGCTGTGTTCACAAGTTGTTTAAAATCTCCTTTGCACTACAGTGAAATTTCCTCTGGGCTCTAAACCTCAACATGTAAGAGAGAGACATAAACAACTTCAGGTTTATTAATACCAAGTGCAAGCAAGCTCGTATGAAGTATTTCATGTCTTCCTAGTACTAATTACTATATTAATTTAAAATGAAGGCTTTCTTATTTCTGATACTACTTACCCCAGAATGTTTGAAATCTTTCTTCCTGCGGTGATTTCTCTGTCAGGTGAATGGAGGTTGTATTTAGCATAGATGTTTTGAGAGTTAGTTAACTCATGCTTGGGAAGTAAAGTGAAAAACCCAGAAATTGTATAAAATATAAAGATTTATCTGCTTTGAACAGTGAGAACAAGCAAACAAATAAACCCTTTTATCTGACTGAATTTATGCTGCTGTGTTAAAATCCACCCTTATTGTTAGTAGGTACAATAAAGACTTTACCTTCAGATAACACATAGATTGTAGGAAAATGAAAAGCCATACATTTTAATGAGAAAAGGAAGTTTTCTTCTCTCTGCCCTGCCCTTCAATTTATAAGCCAAGTTCTTTGCTCTCTTTTGCTGTTCTGATTCCCCTCTGGTCAATAGAATTGCCTAGATTTTAACCAGCTGTCTGTTCTCAAACCTGAGGGAATTCATCCTATGAAAATTTTAAATTAAGATATTTTAAAGCAATGCCAGATTATGCTACTTAGTTAAAGGTTCCTATTCTGTAAGGTACTGATTTTTTTTCCACAACTGTAACTCATGAGTAGTTTATGCTATTTGTTGGTCACTTTTGTAAGGCAGATATCTTACTGCATTTCAAACATCTGCTGCACTAAGGTGTCACAGTCTGAAATCAAATCATGATATAAGTCATGTCCTTGTTTCAGCAAGTTGCATAGAAGTGATCCATGTACTGCTCTTATCTGTCAGGTATATTGTGTGAGCCAAGTGAAAATGAAAAAAGGATTTTTCTACAGTGTGAAGCCTCACCATTGACTGGTTGTATCTGGGAAATAGATATCCTCAAGTAATTTATTGTCGATGATGGATCTGCTGCCTGCTAATGTTTCTACTCATTGTCAAATAATTTTGTTAGACTTTGTTGATATAATGATATGATCTTTTCCCCTGCTATTTGACTGCAATTTTTCTTTTCTGATAGTTTTTGCAGGGAATAAATCTTTCATTATTCTCTTTTTTTTTAACAACAATTTATATTTAAGGCTCAACTCTAGTCTCAGATGCTGGTTGTATTAACAATGTTGGTCTTGTGCTTTTTTCCTGTGTTGTGCACAGTATCTTCTTTTCATAATACTATGTATGATGATCAACAATGAAGTCTCGACAAATTATCATCCTCTTAACCATTACAAGTCTTTGAGAACTGAAAATTCTTCTGGCTTTTGTAAAACCATCTGGCTGTAAGTGTCTTCAGGCTTTAGCCTAAATTGCACACAGCCAAATCTTGAATCTTTGCAATATCTTAGTGCACTCATAGTCGATCTGCATCAATAATATATAAATTAATTTCCAAAATTGCTTTCAACCTCAGCAAAAAACAAGGACTATTTAATAAACTTTCTTAATAATGGCCTGTAACTATCATGGTGGTAAAATTTTTTAATTTTCATTTTATGTCTCATGGAAGTTACAAGCTCAGACAAGGATATAAACAACTTGAATCAGTAACCAGTCTAGTTGTCCTCTTGTTTTTGGTACCTGTATTCTTTCCACTGATCTTATTATTTTTTCATTTTTTTCTTTTGTTTGCATCTCAGTGCAGTGAATATCTTTCAGATTCTTATCCAATACCAAAATTATTACTATGTGTAATGTGGAGGAATTGCACTTAGTAAGGTTTCTGTTCCACTGTAGAGTTTGCTAGTAGTCTGCATTTTAAATGAAGGGAAGTTTTATCCTCTTCTCGAGGGAGAACTGTTTGGGTGAGAAAGCAGGGCATTAAAAACGACTGCCTGGGTCTTGTTCTGCTTGTGCAGAATACCTGCACTGAGGGCAGAGGGCAACCCCTGGCTTCTGAGCCTCCTGGGGCTTTGGGAGATGCTCAGGGGTGCTGCCTGGGCTGTACCTTTGTGCTGAGCAGTGGGGCCGGGCTGGCACAGGTTTGGGTAGTCCCAGGACTGCCGGGTGCTCACAATCCAGCTGGGCAAGAGGAGAGCCAGCGGGGCAGTGGAAGGTGATATGAGACCCGGGATGAAATGTGCAGCGTGGTCCCAGCCCTCGCTTGGTGGGGGCTGAGCAGGAGCTGCTGCCGTCTGCTCCCTGCTGCGTGCTCCCTGCCCGGGTTGGGGCACGGGGCACCCGGTGCTCCGACATAGCCAGCCTCACTAGCCCTGCTGGGGAAGGATAGTTTTGAATCTGGGTAATCTCCCAGCTGGGAACTCGTGGAGAATGGTTATGTTGTCCCCTGCTCTGCCTTTGCTGGTCCTGAGCAAGCGCATCGCCAGAGCTGGGTGCTGGGAGCTACTCTTGGCCGAGTGGCTCCGCACTGCAGCCTCGCGGTGCCGCAGCAGAGCCGAGACATCTGCTGAGGGACCAGCTAGCAAGGGCATGGGCTCTCTTGAAAGCAGAAGAAACTTCAAGTGCAACAGTTATAACAATCAAATAGCAGCAAGGCTCTTTCTCCTTTGTTGTAGAAGGGAAGACAGTGCGAAGCATTTTCATGCCATGCTTTAGCCACTTAAAGGTCAAGAGCAAGAAGTTTGAATGTGCGGTTTGCTGTAAATTATGATTTTTTACCACAAGCATAGGATAGGAATGTCTCCAATTTTTATTTAGAAACCTATTTTTTTAAAAAAAAATACAAATTTGAGGACAGTTATTAGTATCTAAGTTAACAACTGAAATCTTGTAGAGTAATTTTTACATTCTCCAGCTCTGGCAGTTCAAGGGGACACAGCAATCCTGCCTTCATGGTGGAAATCCTTTAAGGACATCTAAGTCTTTCTGTTTCTTGGGTATACCAGACACTTTGCTTTAACTTATGTCAGTGCTGGTTCCATCTGGCTGTTTCTGAAAGCTCAAGAGAAAAGCAAACAAACAAAGACATGAACGAAATTAAAGGTGCCTCGCTGTGATATTTTTATAGAGTGGTACATTGCTTTGATAATGAACTGTGAAATGTAGCATGTGGATGATGATGAATGTAAAAGACTGCATGTGTTTTTATTTGAATGTTGTGTCCATGAGCTGGATTATTAGTATGAGTTCTGTAGTGTAAAAATACTGAAAAGATAAGTGAAATGAAAAGCAGTTTTTTGCAGTGAACCACATCCTCTTTTGTCTATCTCCCTGTTCACAACTGGTCTCAGATTCTGGTAATGTAAACTTTACCATCAGGGTGGTAATAAACAAAATGCTGTATTCCTAAAGTTAAATACGCTTCCTTCCAGTATTGTAAGGGAAAATCTATTTGCATTTCCAGCAGGTCAGACTTCTTCCCCGGGGTGGGTTCACGGGGCTGCACTGGCAGGGAGATCAGTTGGGCTCACTGATGATGCTATACCGTGTATTTCCTGCCCACAGAATTCAATTGTCTGTTCCTGTGCCAGGGAATAAGTGACTGTGGTTTGATGCAGTTTGCTGTTTGTTTATGTCTGGAAGCTGAAGTTCAAGCTAAAATGCTAAGAGGTCCCTTCTGTTTCTTGTACGCACAGACATGCACACAGCTTGAGGAAAGAGTTTTGAGCTTGATTGGAACAGAAATGGGCCAGGCAAAGGTTTTTCAAAATTACTAATTTTGTGTTTACCTGACTGAGGTATTCATGAGAAGTCCATGATTTCAGGAGGGACTGACATTTGTTCCCTTATTTCTGAGTTGCAGTGATCCTGGAACACCTGCCCAGCCATGGGGGCCCAGGGAACCCACAGCTGGCTCATCACTGGGGTTATACCAACTCCCTGGTGTTTTGCTTTGGGAACAAAATAGGTTATTTGAAGGCAAGCAGCCCAGGAGGCATTGCTTGAAGGACCGTGAGTGGCTTCTGCTTGCCTCCACCTATACCTGCAAGGTCCCTGCTGTCACCTTCCCTGTCATACCATCTGCACATCTTGGACCTCCTGCTTTGTAGATGCCCCTACCTGCAAGGCTGGCTATAAGAGAGGGCAGACCTTCCTGCTGGTGAAGTGCTCAAGCAAGTGATGCTTAAACCAGTGGTGAAACGCACCGTACCATAAACGTATGTTTGGAAGGAGCTCAGTGTTTGGTTGAAACAAGCTGACTTGGGATCACTCTGTGGTTTGTAGTAATGCTGGTATACCGTAGCCCAGGCAGGACAGACGCAGGGTATCTCCTGTCTCTTTATGCACTGGGCATAATTGTCATTTTTGCTCTCTCACACAATATCTCCAAAGGAGCGATGTGATATGGGATGTCAGTGTTAGCTGGTGAATTTTGCCCTTGCGTAATTCTAGTACTTTGATTTGCATTCCTTCTTATCTTGCCCAGTTTATTGAAAAATGTGATGGTAATGTGGTAGTTCAGTGTCTTGAGATGGTTTTAAAGTAGATAAACAAACCATTATGCCTCTGAGGTTGCATAATTCCATGGATTTGTCTTACCTTCAGTGACTGGCATGTAATATTTATTGTATCATTTATGATGTATGTAAGCTTTACAGGCTGGATGTTGTATCAAAATGATGTGAGCACTTGGGTAAACATTTCCTTGAATCACCATCATTTTGGCATACTCAGGGGCAGAGGTACTCGTGTGGAGTGTGTTAAACATCACAAAATGTGTCGTCATTTAGAGTTTTGCGGAGGTACTTGTGTGGAGTGTGTTAAACATCACAAAGCGTATCGTTGTTTAGAATTTTGTGATTAGGGCTTCGATCTAATTCTCTCCAATGTAGCAAATGTTTGCTGTCGGCTAACACTGTTACAAGGACTAAGGGTTTCTCTTTTTTTTGCCCGGCAATAATGTATTTTCTATTATGTCAATAGAGTTTGTCCGTTTTCAAGTAGTGTGCAGTGCTCCTTTGAAGAATGTATCTTTTTCAGGTGGTTTCATAGTGACTGTACCCCAAAATGTCTAGATGTCTCTCAGTAGCAAAAATTGCTTTGTTATTGAATGTATTATTTATTAACAGTATCTTGTTGTCTTTTTCTAGTCGCATTTTACAAAATATGCCACAAGCATCTCGTGATTTTTATAATGAAAGTCTTATTTATAATATTCGTGCAAGTGGACAGAAACAAATTTCAATTTTATAGTAGTCTATGCCTTTTTTCATAGCTGCAGAGTCTTAATGAGCATGATCAGAAGGGACAGGCTCATTGTTTTGTTTAATTTTGATGGAATTTTTCAAAGGTAACTATTATGTTATTTATAATTTGGATTTAATTATCTTAACAAATAAATATGTCCATTTTAAGAAATGAAAATAGTATTTGTGGGGCTTCTTTTTCTTCTCTTTTCCCCATTCTCTAACTCAGTATGTCCAGACAATCAAGGTCATTTCCTCTTCTTCTTTATGTTGTCCTGTATAGTCTATTGTCATGTCAAGATTTAAATCCATTGTTGCCCTCTGATATTTCTGGTTATTCTCCTTACTGAATTCCTTTCT
Source organism: Tyto alba (assembly GCF_018691265.1). Taxonomy (NCBI): domain Eukaryota; kingdom Metazoa; phylum Chordata; class Aves; order Strigiformes; family Tytonidae; genus Tyto; species Tyto alba. Next base: position 10,600,302 of record NW_024881295.1, on the reverse strand, counting down.
TTGTAGCTTAGTCAGTGAAACAAATTTATCTACAGTGCTAGTCTGAGAATTAACCTGGGGCTGAACCTATGTATTTTTGCCTTCCCAGAAAAACTCAGAAGCACAGCTTTGGGTTCACACAGGAATACCAAGAAGACACAGGCATTTTGTCAGAGAGGTTCCTATTCTGCACTCGAATCAGTGTAACCGAATCCCACTTGCTTGGACTGAATGTTCCAGTGCTCAGTCTAATACCCACATAAGAGACCTTGAGTACATTTTTTAAAACAAATTATGATTCTGGAATCTGAAAATCTGATTGACCTAGCTTAGATGTTTTAGATTTTCAGGCCAGATTTTCCAAGCGCAGATTTTCTATGTTCCTTGTGAGGTTGTGAAAATGTCCTCTCTCAATTTAAACCTCCCCACCCCCCTTTAAAACCAATGGAAGATATAGGATCAAATGGTCCTGGCCATTACAGGGACAGTTGGAGTAGGTTCCTCACCCCGGTAAATATAAAAAAGCAAGCATCTCTGTCTATCTTAATTTTATTGCAAGAATTATCCGTAGCAAAGATGGTCTTTGCTAAAGGAAGAGGTGAAGACGCTCCCTTTTCTTTAGCCATGATTGTTCTTTTTCAAAAAGCTGCCAATTAAAGATGAGTGAGAGACTATTTAACTTCCAGTTTACTCAGGTGTGGGCAGATATGAATTGCTGAAGCCAGTTGAGGATGAAGTCCCAGTGATTATGTTTATACTAGAAATCCTCAGATGATTCCTTAACTTTCCTTGGCTCTCTAGCATGTTTATTTCCTTTCCATAAATGCATTTTTCTACCCAGTGAATGAATGGGAGTTCCTTGTTCTTCTCATTTAATATTTCTTAGTTTTCAGAATATACCATCTCCACCTAGGTCACACACTACATTTCCTCCTGTTGCAAGGAGGGACAAATGTCAATGGGGGCTCACAAAATGAGAACTCTCTGCCTCCAAGGACTTCTGCCAGGTGAGTTGTCAATGGGTAGAAGCTTCTGTGCAGGGTCTGTCTGCTGTGCACTTGCTTGTATAGTGCACATTGACAATACTGCCTTGAATGGTGAGAAGCCTGGGTCAAATCTCCAACTCCTTGAAGCTACATTTCACTGTCAGCTGGTGAAGTGCTACTTGAAAGCTGTCTTGTAGCTACTGTTAGGTTTTTCCCTCCAGGAGGGAATTGAACCTTAGCTATACCGCTGACCCCAGGATTTTTTTTTAGCCCTGTGCCTTTTCTTCCTAGACCTTTAACCTTGATAAGCTAGTATTCATTCCTTGTATGGAAATGTTCTGTGGAAAGGCAAAATGTCAACAATATCAGTACCTCAGACTCCCTCCATCTGACTCTGACAGGAGATGCTTGAACATCATCGGGAAAGTTGTTGCTGGGACAAGAGGAACCGCCCCAATGCAGGAAATTCTCCTGGTATCTCACTTTAAATCCTCTTCTACCCAGATTTCCAGCCCACTGCCACATACCCAACTTGGTTTGGTGAGGGTTTACTTAAGCACTTTGGCTTCCAAGTATCTGTTTCCTTCACGTGCTTTCCCAGTTCCCCTCTTCCTGGCATTTTAGCAGAAGTGTTAAACAACTTCTATTGCTTGATCTAGAAGTCTGGTAAAAAATACACTCCTAAATTAAAAGACCAGCAGTCAGTACGAACTGCAGTGTAAGTATTGTGGTGTTAATGAGTATGGTTTAACAGAGAGGTCCCCATCTGGTGCAGGTGTGCCTGACTGTTCAGATTTATGAAGTTGTTGCATCAGGCTTTTGCACAGGGATCTACCAGTTGGCTGTGGCATGTTTGCTTAAGCCCGTTCAGCAACAAAGAGATTTTAGCCTCCTTCAGGTAGCAGAGATGATGTACAGCATATGCTGTCTTCCTAATGACCATGAAAGTGGTTTATGTGTAACATGAGTAACAACTTCAGGTAGAGGTTTCTGGGCAAAGATACACAGGACTTTGGAGAAAAAGGTTCACTTGTGGTTTCTGCTACAGATTGCCTGTTTACCCCCTCAAACTGATTAACCTTTATGTCAAATTGCTGCTATCTGTCAACAAGGACCAACTCTTCCCAGTTTCACAGATGTTAAGGTAAAATATTTTTAATGTATTTTGAAAAACTCCGGCAGAAAGAATTGGAGTCTGGAAAGAAATGAGCTGCCTTTGCCATAGAAGTTCATCCAGTTGAATGCTAGTCACAGGTCACCATGACATTTTGCTTCGCCATAGTTGGTTAGAGAATATTTTAAGTGTACCACGACCATGAATGGTAGCATTATGTCCATCTTGATTAAATTTATGCTTCATAGACCATCTTCCTGTATTGCCCATTCAGTGTGGTCATTAACTTCCAATCATGTAATGCAGATTTTTCTCCATCTATCAAGCTGAAGGCGTTGAATCTTTTCTCCTCCAGACTAAGACTCCCTCGCCTATTTAGTTATTGTTTTTAATGAAAACCATCCAATAACTATGATTATCCCTGTTGCTCTTTCCTGCAGTCTTTCTGGTCCTACTGCTTTCTTTTTGAGATAGAAGGTTTAGAATCCTATGGTTATTAAATTACAAGGTTTCTTTTCACTATTTTCAGTGGTTGTCTAATCAGACCTTACTCATCTCCAACTTCTAGCCTCTTCCCAGACAACCTCAAGGTCTACAAATCTGGTGGGGTTAGCAACTGAAACTAAAATTTAGAATTAGAACATTTTTGTCTTTGTGTTTTCTTTAATGTAAAGGTTCTATTTAATTTTTGTATTCATCCTGGGTTTTGATGAGAAATCTTAAAATACCTAAAGTAGACTTCTGACTAAGGAGAGACTGAAATGGAAACCCTATCCATTTGGACATTTTTAAAGAAAGATTATTAGGACCCAATTACCTTTTGTGAAAATATCTGCATGGGCTTTTTTTCTAAAGAAGAAAAATAATTAATTTAATTATTTTGAAAGATATAGTGAGATGGACTCATTAACTCTCATCCCCTCTGCTACAGACACCTTTTATTTTGCAGGTATTTAACAGGAATAAGACTGTAATGTGTTTTAGTCGTTGTCAACCCAATTTGATCCAGTTCTCAAAAAGATCACTGTAGTATTCTCAACATTTTGATCTGTTAATTCATCTACTTTGTACTTCTTCTTTATTGTGTACCTATTAATGAGCAAAAAAATAGGGTTTTCTTAATCAGTACCAGCAATGCTGACAACTTGCAAAATGGTTAAAAAAGTCAAGCACATGTATATACTGCCAAAGAAAAAATCGGTAGCACAAAAAAGATTCCAGATACTTTTCAGGCAGAATATATGCATAGATTTCTTGGAACTTTGTATTCACTATTTAGAATTAAAACTGGTGATACTTACAGATGTACCTGTTGAAATTAATCTATAACCATGTTATTATACAAAAATATTTCATAAGACATAAAGTACTTTCCCAAGAAAGGGAACATTCCTTTACTGTTATGCAGGCTTACTACAAGAAAGACATTATAGATGATGAGGAATAGCTATTCAGAATCCCTGTTTTAGAAATTATCTGTCATGAAACTAAAAATAAAATACAACTGTATATGCCAAATCATCATCAGACTGTGTGTGGTGTTTAAATTTAAAAAGAAGTATTTTAAAATAAAACAAAGTACTTGAAAATCAAGTGAGTGTAACATTTTCCAGTAGAGAGATGAGGCTGAAAATATGCATGGGAGAGACAACGCAAAGTTCAAAATAGTTCTATCACATTCTCTTTTACAATCCTATGCCATAACTGAGTATTTTTATCTTGGGTTAATGTGTTTTTCAGAGTCCCTTTTAAAATCTAGATCTCTCAAAAATTGTTTAATTCAAGTTATTAAAAACAAGATTTAATTTGAAGGCTTCAACAGTTTGAACATGTATTGCTAGCAAAAGGAATTTTAAAAATCTGATAACCCATCTATGGTAGATCGGGCACTTTGCCATTCAGTGTTAACCGCTTGCTTTCCTCACGCTCCCCATCTCCAAATCTATCATTCATTGCAATTGCAAACACTTGCTGGCTACTGGCAAATGCTCGATAAGAGAAACCACCTTTGGTGACATACCAGACATGTCTGGGACAGGGAAAGTGACAAAAACATGAGAATGAAAGGAGATCATGAGTGACAGCGGTATGGCCTTAGTTTCATTGGGTGACATGGCACTTCTGGCTTAGATTGCATGTGGCCCATCAAATGTGGTTTTAACTGTCTGGATGAATAATTGTTAGAGATATCAGCCACCATCAAAGTTCATGACTGATAGAAAAAGACAAGTGCAAAGTTTTTCACATGGCACAGACTCCAGCAGGCTAAGGTACAGTCTTCATAGCAAGAGGGCCAGGGCTCTGGTGGACAGCAAGTTGAGCGTTAAGTCAACAGCATGCAGTAGCAATGAGAACCACCAGCCACACAGTGTAGCCAGGAGGCTGAGATAGGTGATTTTTCCCATGTGAGATAATTGTGAGTCTGCATTTGGAGTACTACATCTGATGTTGGATACCCTGGTATGACAGAGATACTGAAAAAATTGGAGTGACTCCAGAGAAAGGTGGTATGGCCATGGGGTGGGAGCACAGGAAACCCAAAGAGAATGGCAGCAGCTGCCCCTTTGTTCAACTTGAACAAAAGAGGTCTGCAGGGACAGCTCATGGTGCTCTTCAGCTTCCTGCTGGGAGGAGGAGAGACAGCAGAGCTGTGCTCCTCTCAAAGCTAAACAGTGGAAGTATGAAAGGCAACAGCCACAGGTTGCAGAAAGGGAACCTCCTGTTAGAAGGAAAAAATTTTGCTGTGAGGGTTGTTGTACACTAGACCAGGCACCCGGGCAGGCTGTGGGGTCTCCAGCCTTGGAGATCTCCACCCCGGAATGAGACTGGACAAGACCCAAGTAACCTGCCTGAAACTTGACGTTAGCTCTGAGCTCCAGACATCCCCTCCAACCTGCAGTATGCTGTGAGTAGTAGGGATGTCAATAATACTGTTGTGTGACAAAGTGGGTCCCAGAGGGTGAATCCTAAAACTTGTCTGGATGTGAGATGCTACCACAAGATGTCAAGTTCTGTTTCTTTGCCCATGACATGGAACTGCCAAGAGACTTACATTTCCTTTTCCATGAGCTGCAGGAGACTAGAGCAATTACATTGTACCAGTATCATTACGAGAGATGGCAGAATGTCTTCTTAAATCTCTTTTCCATTCCAGATGGACTTGTGTAAGAGCACTTCTTTTGATATTGTTGGCCTGCCTACTTGGAAACAAATTACCTGATGAGACTGCTGCTCTTTCTTCAGCGGGGCTGTTCAACAGCCTAAGGGACCTCACTCTTTTCTTTTGCAAGTCCAAGTTTTCTTTTGCTCAAGCAAAAATCTGACACGGAGAAGGACATCCAGGTGGTGTACAGGTGTGTATCTCCTCTGTGGGCAGCAGATTGTACAGGCTGGCAGGACAGTGCCAGGGTGGCTGGGACAGGGGGGACAGAGCATCTTCCTTCAGGTTTCTGTGGGGTCGGGGCCCTAGTCTGTGAGGGCTGGTTTCTCTTTGCCTTCTAGATACCTTCCTGCTCCCATCTGCACTGGCCAATCCTTCTTAGACCTTTCATCTTTCCCAGTTTTTTGAGTACACCACATTTTGCCTTATTTTCTTCCATTTCATCTCCTACCTCTTGCTCCCTTCCACTTCTTTCTGATCTCCAACCTTCTACCTCCCTGTCTGCTCTCCCCGCTCTGGTCACAGGCTTTGCATCCTCTCAGCTCCCCACTTGTTTCCACTCGGATCCCTACAGGCATTGCTAAAACTGCTGCTTTGCATTAGAGATATTTGACAGACTGAGGCAGATGCTGTAGGGAAAAATGCCACAAAAGTAGCCTGAAGAAAGCAAATGCATTCTATCAGTGCATATTTTGATGGTGTGAATTCTAGAAAGCTCAAGGTAACTGCACTGAATAAAAAAGAAGTATAAATATCTATTTATTCAGTGTACAAAGAAGAGATTCTTGTTCAGAAAAAAAAAATGTAACTCAGTGCAGGTGCACAAGGGAGGTGGAAGAAGTTGGGAGCTGAACGTTGCACAGAGAAACTTAATTCTTGTATTTTCTAATTCTGAATTAATGTTATTAATGTCATGATTTAATGTTATTTTAGATATAATTTTATGTATATTTCCTCAGGCATTTATGCTAGTAATTTCAGATACTTGTTGGCAAGGGAAGAATAACTGAAATGTTGGAATAAATGCATAACCCTAGTTTGATGTAATCCACTGAGTGTCTCTAGACAAACTTTCTCAGTTACTTCTACATGTATCCACCTGTAAGCAGGCCCTGAATCTAATGCAAGTGTTAATATCAAAGCTGAGCAGCATTTTGTCAGGGTGTGCTTTGCTCTGACATAGTCTGTACTCACGTCTTCAGAGAGAAATAGAAGGCACAGCAAACTGGAGCAGGCAACCTCAAGCATATGAGAGTGATAAGGAAGTGAAGGCAAATTAAGATTAAGTTTGATCCTCATACTGCTTTGAGTTCGCCCAGGTTTGGAGCAGCATCGTCAGCTCACCTGATCCTGTGGTGACCCCTGAGACCGCCCAGTTGGAGTCAGTGAGGAGAAATGGGCATCTCTTGGGTGCAGTGAATGTCTTAAACTAGATCAGATGAACTACACCCCTGAAGTGCTTATTCCATTCTTTATTACCAAAGCACATCTCTGAGCTTCAGAAGGTCCATGTTGAATTCTTATCATTGGTGCTGAAGTGGTCCCTTTGTCCCTCTGTTTCCTACCTGTAAAATTCTTCTCTTCCTTTAGATTTAGCCTAATAGTGTTACAACTTCATCCAGAATCTTTAGGTGAAACCACAATACAAATAATATTGTGTAATAATACAAACATAACATAATCATCATACAACATAAAATAATGGGTGATCTTGTCCCTTTAATTTTCTTTCTTTCACACTTCTACTTCTTAAAGCAGTTTATCCATTTAAAGTACAGAAACAACCTTCAGCATTGTACAGTATAGTGCATCGAAATCAACAGTTAGAGTGCTCTCATTGCATACACACGAGTACCTTATCTTCTAATACTTGATTCATATTCCTATGATTAAAAATGAGTCCTCATCTGATGAAAAGCAGCACTGGAATTGTCAGAAACTGCAGAAATTGACTATGACTTCTTGAGAGGCAATCTGCTTCCTTCTCTCCAAATAAAATAAAACCTAGCCACCAAAAGAAACCCAACGCATATATTGTATATTTCAGAATATATAGCTCTCAACTTTATCCTGTATCAGTGGCTAGCACTATATATCCTGAGCTTAGAAACACAATTTAGTTCAATTTCTTCACAGGCACTTGTCAGTTTAGGTGCCTCTTAATAGAACGTAACTGGGGCCAACAGCACTCCATCTGATTTTTGCAATCCTGCTGTATCTCTCCCAACCAATTGCTATCAGTAGAAATGAAATATATTGAAGTATTAGTGGTCATCAAGTGTCACATCTAGCTATTGTGATGACATCCCCAATGTAAAGTTAGCAGATAGTCAACCCTGTGTTGAACTGACTTTAATTCGACAGGTTGCGTTATTGATCACAGTCATTATAGTAGACTACTTTGAAGCTATCAATCTGTGAGATGGAAAGTTGCGCGAGAGTGCTATCCCCATTTGACTTGTCGGCATGCTGTACTTCTCAGAGGGTCTGGAGATTTCCAATGGAGCACCTCCGAGAGTTGATAGCTGTTGCTGTGAGAGTGTCTGTGTGTGAGCTCCTTTTGTGGCTGCACTTCAGCATTTGTAGTAAGGTTCATTTGGTTGGGGGTCATGCCTCAGCTATTTTCTAACATCATTCTGCCACTATTCTAGGGATTCTCCCATTGCTGATGACAAACTCTATCACTTTTCCCAAGCCAAGAGTTGTATATCACACTGTGAAACACCTTGGAGTAGGGAAGCTCCCCAATGACATGTTAGGATCTTTGTGATTGAAGACAAATGGATGTCTAAAACCATCCTCTTAGTCTATTCTATCTATTAGCGATACTCTTCTAAGCACCCAAGGCCTAGTATATTGAGAACTAGTGTTCTGAGCTTTTGACGGATGTTCAGGACAGACTTTGGTCCTTGTCTTTTGGAAACCGAGCCCTGTGATATTGGGTATGTGTAGAGTAACACTGGGTCCTGTATGTGTCAGAGGAGTTGGCAAGTCTGTACTCCCCTGCCCCACAACAGCCAGCCACTCTTTATCTTTCCTGAGAAAAGTCTTCCTTAGGAAACTGATATATGTCTTCTCGTTTTCCTGCAAGCAGTAAACACAAAGAGGACAAAATCATGACAAATTGGACAGAATTTGTTTTCTTAGCATCAACTTCCTTATTTTAAAAGGATGCACCCTGAAGACATGCTTCTCTGAACACAGTGGAAACAACCTTAGCCAACAGTTCCCTCCTCAGAAAACTCCCCATGAGTTGCTCCAGACAGCTCTGTGTTTAAGCTGCTCTTTTTCTTCAATCCTCTCAGCAGTGCGAGGATGTGGAAAGAAAGCAGCTACTGCTGCTGGAGGCCTGGTGTTCTCAAACCCCAGTGTCTGATCTCCATCCCTTGCCTCTCTCATGGTTTGAGCCTGGTCAGCAGCCAAACACCCTGCAGCCACTCACTTCCCCCTTCTCTTCTGGCAATGAGAATGGACAGATGAGCCAGGCTTGGGATTTAAGATAGGACCAGGAGGGGCAAATCACCCATTATGGTCATGAGCAAAAGGCAGACTCGTTAGGGGAAGAAAAAAAGAACATACATTTATTACAGACACTAACAGCACTTAACAGAGTAGGACAGTGAGAAGCATTGCCACATCTTGAGAACACCTTCCCCCCACCCCTCCCTTCTTCCCCAGCTCAGTTCTGCTCCTGATATCTCTACCTCCTCCCCCAGCAGTGCAGGGGCAGGGAATGGGGGGTGCAGTCAGCAGCTTTCTAGAGCTCTTCTGCATTCGTGTACCTCATTGCAAAATCTCCAAAATAATTTCAAATTAACGTCTTCATAGGAGGCATGCAATAAATGGTCATAAAAGGGAAAAGCAATACAGTTTCTGATTTGCCACTGCCCTATGTCTATGCTACACTGTGTGTTGCTCCACTTTGTCCTAGCTCTCTGTAACTTTGAATATTGGAAGCTCTGAATAAGTTATGGGTATAAGTCCTGTGCACCAGTGTACTGTGCAGTGGGGAGAGAAAGAGGAGTACAGAAGACCAATACTGTTAAAAGGATGCTTTTGTAGATGATGCTAATATCACAATTCTGACAAATGCTGGTATCCATCCATAATACAAATGAGTATTATCTACTGCATAAGCCTGTTATGAAACTTAGTATTTATAAAAGCATGTGCAATTCTGAGTTCACAGATCCACAGAGGAATGTGTTTTCAATGCTCTCACTTGACTCCTCTCCCCAAGATGCCTTTTGTGTACATTCCCAGATGTGTCTCTGTCTTGAAAATGCTGAGTTTAAGTCCATTTAAAGCTACAAGTTTTAGCAAACAAAACTTCTGGAGGAAAGTGTGGAAATGTTCCTCACAGGGAACCTCTTTTTGCAACTTGCTTAGACAGCAGGGCATTTACTATTTCATAACTTGCCAGAGCAATGTTTTCTTCTTCTCTTCTGCTTCTTATTAAGAAATATGATTGTTGAAATATGTCTCAAGATATAATGCAATTAGAAGGAATGTGCCTTTATTTTAATCCATTTTCAATAATTCATAAGCCTTTTGCCATGCAATTAATGAAACAGAACAGGAACTAGACTCTTCTGATTTCAGATTGATTGTGAACCATATAAATCTGATGTGTAAAGGGAAAAGTTCACTTCTATGTTAAAGAAATTTGTGGACAGATGGTTTGGATTTAAAGAGAAGAGTAGCAGGATTTCTGGAAAAATTACACAGGATTAATAAAAATGTAAGTTGAGTTCAAGCTCAGTTCACCAAGAATCTGAAGGCAAAAGAATTTGAAACTCTACTTCAGTGTGAGCAGAAATGAAAATGCCCAGAAATATACATTGAAAAGTCTTGCTAGTCATTTACATTTATGTTAAAATTTTGGGGAATTACTAACATCCCTGTAAGCATTTAATATTGTTATCAGGCTCAGATTATTGTTTGTAAAGGGTTAGTATACCTTTACCCATTCAAAGACAGACTTCCAGAGGAAGATGACACTGTACTTAAGTGCTACCAGAGCAGCACTGGAGAAGCATGTATGAAATAGAAATCATTTGCAGAGATTAGAGCTGAAAGTTATTGATATTCTCTTAACAAGTCCTTTTTCAGATGTGAGAATCTGCATGCTGAATATCTAATCTTAACTTTTTGTTACGACAACAAAAGATTAAGGTTTTAATTTTCAAAAGGATCCAGTGGTGGTTTAGCTAAATTCTTGGCAGTTTCCAAATTCAGCCTGGGACATTGCTGGGACCTGGTTTTCAGCAGCTCCCTGCTTTACTTTTTCTAAGAACAGTGCTGCTCTTGGAAAGACTCTTCCACTTAAACTTGCAGAGATTGATTCTTCCAAAGTCACTAAAAATACAGATGGCTGTGGAGATGATTTTTTGTTTTGTTTTCCTGAAAGAAATAAATATCCCTTACAGACCTCTCCTATCATTCTGCAAGAGCTAGGTATATTACCAAACGCAGGGGTCTAGGAGGGCACATCCCATTTATCTGATTAATGTAACCATTATCCACAGCTATTTACACTGGCTGACATCTGAATACAGGAGGGGAGTTTGTATAAAACTTACAGGACCATGAAAAAAGCTTTTTGTCTAAACACATACGAGGCTGTTTGGTGGCCAAATAATGACTTGATTGTAGCAGTAAATGCCAGAGTAAGAGCATTCATTTCAACAGGGGGAGATGGGTCTAAATGTAGTGTAACAGAGTGGATCCTGGTGTTTTGGGTTGTCCTCAATGGATGCTTATGCTGGAGAAATGAGGATGAGTTATGATTGGCTATTTGTCATTGCCGGAGACTTTATGGCTGCATCTCTTCTAGTAAACTCTGTGGTGCCTGGGCTGGCTCCCAGGCACAGGAACACGATCATATATACTAGTAAGCTGTCAGCACGATCCCACACCTTTGCCAGCTGGGGGTCTCCCAAATGTTCGCCAGGCACAGTTTAGGAATTTGGACAATCTAGGGACGATTCTCAAAAGCACTTTGTACATCAGTCTCTTGTTTTGGACAGGATTTTATTAATTATGGATGTAGGCCAGACTGGCACAGGGCCCAAGGAAATCACTGGGCATAATTTATTGGTATAGATGTAGTCTCTGGGTCCATCTGTTGAAAGAAGGTTTTGGAAATGGATAATGCCTTTAGTTTTTGCTTTGTGAGCGTAGAGGAAATTGTTGCTGATAGTTATGATAGACAAAAGTGAATCAAAAGCATCTGCAAAGCTCTCCTAGTCTTCTGGATCTGGATTTGGGGACTGGGTCATTTATAAAATGAGGCCAAGTAATTTGGGGTCTGTGTAGGAAAAAAAGAACAGTAAATTGGCTGAGATTTTTTTCTTTTTAGTTTCCAAGCCTGACTTTTGACATTCCCATGATATGATGTGGAGTGCCACAATACCAGCCATGAGGGCTGACTCAGTATTTGCACAGGCCTGAAGCCCAGGCTCTGAAGCACAGGGTTCTCACAGGTTGTGGGCTTTCTATTTACAGACTTGAGAAACGGTAAGGTAGTGTTGAGAGTTTGAGAGCAGATTAAGCTGTGCAGTCATACCTACTGTGTCTAACTAGATGCTTATACCTTCTACCTCAAAATAAAAACCCATTGTTACTATGGTCCATGCTAGGTATTGACAGGTACCTCGATGGTGGTAGTAGAGCTGACAAAACGCAGCAAGGTGCCTTCTAAAGTCCTGGGTGCTGCATCAAGCACAGCCCTTTCGCCAGCCCATACACATCAGCCTTTTGGTAGCAGTAGGGGAGTGAGCAACAAGGTGGTGTGATCCACCTGTGAGCGGTGGGAGCGCTTCCTGCACTTCTCCCTCAGACAAATGTGTGAACCACAAGATGGGGCATGAAGCATGGCGCTCTATTCCCCTAGTTTGAACTGGGTCAGTGCAGAGCTTATCCATGTCCCCTCTGCCTTACCTGTGTCAGTGAACAAGAGATTTTAGCAGCTTTTAAATTTCCTGCTCCACCCTGCAAAGAGGGCTCCAGGGCAGAGCATAGGACATAAAGCTATTTGCAAAGTGCACATCAGTCACTGACTCCAATGTGTAAACATGGCATTAAAAAAGGAACTGTCGCAAGGGAGAAGCTCTTTCTGCAGCAATTAAGATGACCTCCGCGGAGCAATTAGATATGCGAGGATTGCATATGCATTCATCTAACGCGTCCTGATAGATTAAGGTAATTTCTTGCAGTATGTAGCTGTTACTACAGCTGGTAGTATATTTTGATGTAGTGGTGATATCGTGGATTTCCTAGAACAGTCGAGCTGTTCACACTCACAGTAGCAGCCAGGAAGCAGCTCCTATGATCCATGTATTTGCAGACACGGAAATTACAGTTAGAGGTGCTCTGAGAAAGGACGTGGGTAAAAGTCTAAGAGGAAAACCACCACCAGTAAATTCTGTTCTATCTGGTACAGGTGTGTACTAGATTAAGGGGAAGAAGAGCATTTGTGAAATTTATGAAGGAAGAGCAGTGGGTGAGCATGCTATCTTGATTTGGAATAAGGCATGTTTTTTGGCTAATTAGTAGCATTATTTTTTCATGAAAAACAAATTGGAAATCTCAGGAGTGTTAGCCGCTGGGCAGAAGTTCAAAGGTATCCTAGCTGGAGCAAAACAACAATGCAGGGGCCCACCCCTAGTGTTTCCTCACTTGCCCCTCTATGGCTAGCTGGGATCTCAGATCAGGCTCTGAGTTTTGGTTGGTATCTGAAGCTTGGGGCTGGCTCAGAGGGAGAGATCTAGTTGTGACAGAGATTGTTTCCTAGTGACTGGCTTGGAAATGTCAAACCGTTGAAAACAACACATAAATTTCAGTGTCTATGAAATATTTTTTTTCAAAACAGGGTAAAATATGTAACAGAATGTTCTGTTCTCATGAGTATCTCAGGGGAAAATTAGTGGAAGTAAATTATTTTTTCTCAATTTTACCTAACTGTGAAAGAAGTGAAGGAGGAACTAAAAACTCCCTGCACTCTTTTTCTCTCTTGAAGTCACACTCCTGTGGAGCCAAGATGGTGTATCTTGATCTATGACTTAGTCTGACACTTTGCAGTCTGTGTCTCTTTCATTTTTGTGTGTTTTTTTCTTTTTTTTTTTTTTTTTTTTTAATCCACTTCAGGTGTGGCTTAGATTTTGAAACCGTTTTTTCCCTCTTTTCTGTAAAAATGCCAGAACAGCAGCCCTGGAGTGTTGGTCCAAAGGCAGCAGAAAAGCTGAGGCTGTACGCTGCTCTGACAACCCGACTATCTTGGCAGGACCACAGCCAGTCCTTGGCTTTGCTGCCAAGAGAGCAAACTGGTGCTGTTGGCAGCCTTTCCCATGACATTTAACGGGGTGGAGAGCTGCTTTCTGGGAACTGTGCTGGAACCCCCAGTTCAGTTTTCAGCAGCTCTCCAGAAAACCCATCAGGTAGCGGTAGCTTTTGCTTGGGACCGTTGTCGTGCAGGCGGCGCTGGGAAGGCCTGAGGGTGCGCAGACGCGTAGGAGGCCACTGGCGCACCAGCAGAATCCAGGTTTCCACTAGAAACAGGAGATCCTATGGTTTCTGACACTACTTGGTTGCCTTCTGCAATGCTTCCACCATGTCTGGTTTGCAGATTCATGGGTATTTCTGATACTATACCTGTCCCAATGCATCCGGTGCAATTGTTCCTCTCTCTTCACCTTTAGTATGCTTGCTTTTTACTATTGTTGATTTTTGTTTCATTTTCCCATATTTAAGGCTTTTCAATATGAATTACTTTTCCAGGTTTATTCTACTTGCCCGCGGATATTTTGGGGTCATTCATATTTATGTTTTACGTATCTCAATCTACATTAAGCCTGTTCCACTGTTCGTGAAATCCATTTGCAGCATGTCATGACTATTCAGCTGTGGGTAGTACTGGAATGATTTATTTTGTGACCAGAACTGCAATTTGCCTTCTTCCAGTTCCTAAATTAGCTGTCACCTTTAATAAAGTCAAATGTTTCTTAGCATAAAAATAAAATATCTCCACATCTACTCACCTCTGGGTTATCCGCAGTTTGATTTCCCCTCAGCCTCCCTCCTCCCTGCGATGCTCCCAAGGAAACACTGCCCTCCGATGTTACGGATGGGATGAGTTTTTCTGGTCTGAATCCAAACTCAGTGCTTGTGCTCAGCCAGGTCTTTCTTTTTCAGCCATTTAGAGCACAGACGTTGACTTGGTGAAAACTGTCCGGACATTGTTCAGAGCTGGCGAGCCCTGTTGTGGCTCTCTCCGTGTGCCAGCCGCTGGTACCCTCGCCAGAGCCCTCTTCCCATGTAGAGTGACGAGGATCTTTGCCAGCAAGGAGACAGCTTTCTGGGGAGCGTTTGCCAACACCAGCATACTCTGCCAGCGAGAAGCACCTTACGTGGGACTGTGGCAGGAGCGGAAAGAGGTGAATTGCAGCAACCTGCCTCTGCTCTGAGAGAGTCCTTAAATGCAGACGTGTGAGTGGTGGGTTTTCATTCTTTAAAAGGGCAATTAAGCCTTTGTGTTCTCTTCCTTGGTTATGTTGGGCTGGCAGAATTGGAAAAAACTGTAGCAAAAGAGTTATTTTGGTGTAACCTCAGTACAGCCTAGTGAAATCAAAGCTACCCCCGGGTCCAAATTGCTTTTGGTTACTGTAAGCTATTACAAGGTCATTCTGCTGCGACTGAAATCTTATCTTTCTCATAGGAGCAGTGCAACAGAATCAACACAGCAATGACTTTCTGCAGCACTTATTCTCCTCTCCCCTCTAAAGGGTGTTTCTGAATATGTGAAAGTGGATATAGAGTAGTCTCATGAAGAAAATGGCTATTAGGGATCCCAGGCTGCTTTACTGGCTTTCTGTGAACGTGAAGATGTTCAGTGCTATCTCATGTTGCACATGTATGGTAAGAATAACATCCAAGCAAAAAGGAGTTATCCTTATTGAAGGTGGAGGCGTAAGAGCAGTCTGGTTCCTACCCAAAACCCAGCACAGTGCCTCACCGCCTAACCCAGTGCTGAGCCCTGGGGTATTCAGTTTGGTCAAGGCAAGGTGATGGTGCCAACTGTCATGTTGACCATGACTTGCAGCAAGTTGGGCTTGATTGGGAAAAACCGAGCACCCACCTAGCTGTGGAAGGCAGCCTGAAACCACCCCCAAATCTGCTGCTGCTTGCTGTGGGTCCCTGTGCATAAGCCCCTGCCAGGGGAGGCAGCTATCTGACCCCAAAATGAAGTACTCTCTGAGCTCTTCTAAAGGTACCCCCCTGCTCAGAAAAATCATGCCTTTATACATACTAGCACTTCTGTGGGAGAAAGTGCTGCTACCAGAAAGGCTGGTGGCCTGGTGGGACCCCATCTATGCTGTATTTTGTGGACTGCAGAGTACTTTGAGGCTGCATAAACAATTTAGAAAGGAAAGCCATTATTGTAAACCGTATTGAAAGCCGGCATTGCTGGTAGGATGAGAGAAGTGCCTGGTTCTCAGCTGCTAACAAACAGTGATATATATCTATATATATATATTGCAGGCTAGATGCCATACCTTTTCATGATCTGTTCTGTAGCTGACAGACAACTTGCAACAGAATGAATTTTTGCAGCTCCCTAGAGTCTTGCCTTTCATGTCTTTTCTCTGCCCGCCCCACCCCCCCACCCCCCACCCCCTCCTCTTCCTCTACTGTTTTTTGTATGTCAGGACCTACCTAAGATGGAGAGGAGTTTTTGCTGGTTTCCTTTCCGGAATATGCTGACACATACATTTAGTCTTGTATACCAAGACAGTCTCCCACACAGGTGTTTGAATCTCTTCGGGTCCATTGTGTGTTGTTTGGAAAGTGGTCTGAAGTAAAGTAAGATAGTCCCCTGACTCTCATCCTGAGATACAGGTGTTGGCATAGAGGACTTTCACCAGTAGACCTATACCAACTCTACTGGCAGTGTTTTGCTGATACATGTGGAGACTGGATTTCCTTTTTGCTCCTTACAGCAGCTCACAATGAAATAGTTACCGTAGCCATGTCAAGTGACATTTTCAAGCCTTAGAATTTGTTCTGCTGGAAGGAGGGATCTCCCCTTCTCCTGCTACCAGTGCTGAAAACCTCTGCTCTCAGTCTGCATGCTCCTCTGTGGCTACACCAGCAGGTCCCTTTGTGAGCAAGGAAGGCCACTCAGGTCCAGTTTTCCTGACTGCTTCTGCACTCCCTGCATGGAGGTAATTTTTGATTTGATAAAGTATTAAAGTTTTCTGAGTCAGAAATCTGCAAAGAAATTGGGCTGTCAGCAGGTAATTTTATAGCACTTGGGTTTCTTTGCTGTAGCTGTAAATAGCAGAAGAGGTAGATTTGTGTCCTCTCTGAGGATTTCTGAATGCTCAAATGATAGAAGTTGAGGTTGTAAATCCTGTCTGTATGTATTATTAGGTAATACCAAAAAATAAATTAAACTAATATATTACAATTAAATCAGAAATCTAATAAGCAGAGGCTTGTGTACAAAATATGGGGCTGTAGATTAACTAGTGAAGCTTGCAGAAATGTTTGCTTTTTATAACTGCAATGCCAGGATGATTTGGGAGTGATGTTTACTTAGAAAAAAAAAATTAAGAAATCTTCTAGATGTTCTATCTCCAGAACAATGAATCAACCAGCATATCAATCTAACCCATTTTTGAGAATCACCTGCCAAGTTAAGAATTTGGGCACATTACTCCCCCTATAATAGAGAAATAAATATTTTAAGAGGTCTTGAAAAGGGTTGACTGATTTTATTGTATTGAGCCAATTGCTTTTAGAGGTCTCCTCCTCCACATGAGACAGCAGTGGGACTTTCATTCTGGGTTCATTTGATGCATCATCTGTATCATTTTCCTTTTGTGCATGCTAAAATAAAAGTACCAAAAGTGCTGACCTGAGAGCTGACAATATCTGACATGATCAAAGAGCAAGACCATGGCAGGTCCACACAGCCCTGTGAGGGAGGGGAGGCAGCTAGAGGAGAAAAACCACATCAGGAGGATCACAAGAAGCCACTGTGTACAAGGGGAATGTGGTGGCCACATCAGTCTTTGGCACAATCCTTGCTGACCACTCACCTGCATTAGGAAGGACCAAGAGTCATGATCCTTCTCTCTCCCACCCGGGCACCCTAATCCACAGTCCCTCCTGGGGGTGGATGGTGTGTGAAGGCGGCCAGCAAGGGAAGGGCTGTGCTCAATGTCTGCTTGTTGTGCACCTATCCTCTGCATGCCATACTCTGGACAAGGATGAGCGACCTCCTGGTGGCATACAGGTGATGGAAGAGGAGCTTCGTACGGGTGATTCTACCTCTAGCCACAGCCATTTCTTAACTAGGAAGTGTCCTCTTCTGTCCTGGGCAGCTTTAAACACAGCATGGGGAACTACAGCACCGTGTGAGCCACACTACCTCACCGAGAGTTTTCCAAAGGAGAAGACTGAATTCTTCTGACTAAATCCCACCAACCTTATTAGGATGAATATTAGTAATGTGTTACTAAAGAGACAGTTACCCAGAGGAGGAAAATTATGTGCTCAGTTCATCTGAGCCATTGTAAGAACCAAGGTCAGTGCTGGAATAAAAATTCAGGATCAGTTTACATGCCACCTTCGTCGGTGTGAAACAGCCCGTGAAACCTCAGCAGCCGAAAACAAACTGATCATCTGGTTATGGAATGTGCTCTCCTGCTTTCTTATGCAAAATTTCTACCCTCTAAAGTAGATGCAGGGAAGCCTCAATAAGTAATTTCACTAAGTAATTACTCCAGGGCCACAGAAATGGTCTTCACACCTCATCTTGGAAAACTGTGATTATAAGAGGACAAATATTTTTAGTGGTGTCATCTGAGGTGGAGGTTGTGTGCAAGTATTGTGAGCAGTGCTGGTGACACAGCAGCTCTGTTAGAGAAAAAAGATGACTTAAAATTTTCTTACTGACAGACCAGGCTCCTTGTAGCAGGCTTTACAGAACAAGTTAGTACTTTCACTCCCTCAGTGGCACCATCTACACCCCACTTGAATTCTTGATTTGCTGCCTACCTAAGGAATAACTGAGTTTAAGGATTTTTTAACACCTGCCATGTTAACCTCTTCAGTGTTCTTAGCATCCTGTGCTGGGACAGTTCCCTGGCTCTCCAGGTCTCCCACCTAAGGTACTAGGAATATCCAAGATGTTGACCAGGGAAACTCTTGTAATAAACACTGAACGGTCCTGCTTTTGAAGCATTGCTTAAACATGGTCTGTAATGGCCTTCTGCATGTGGAGCTCTTCCCCTGCCTCCCCAGGGGCCATCTAGAAGAAGATGGTCTCCCAGCAGAACCATAACCCCTCCCCTAGAGGTCTAGCTGGTGGTGAGCCACAGCCCAGTTTGGTTCAGCAGAGCTGTGTGGCTGTGATCACATTGACTGAGAAAAAGGTTTTTGAGTTATGAGAAAGTACATCGGCTAAAGCCATACAAGATGAGAAAAGTGGTAAGTGATGGTGCAAAGTTGTTGCATAGATGATATTAGCAACTACAGGATGCAAAAGAGGAATAGTGACGTGAAATGGTACAAAACCCTAAGGAAAAACCCAACAGCACCAGAAGCAACTCAATGATCAGCTTTTCCCAAGAAACCACATGTAGTCTTTGCTGTCTACTGGGAGTGTCAATCAAGAAGTGGGTGCTCTGTACTCCCAGAAATTGTGCGTATCCAGTTGCAAAGTCCCTTTGCATTTATCTGAACAGAAGTGACCCAGTGAGGGATGGGTACAGAAGGCAACTTTCATAAGCTGGAAGAGAACCAAAGCAGGCAGCTGGTGTTTCTGAAGGCACACAGGTATTAAAAAGTTTATTTTTTTAAGATGGCCTGTCAGTGAGAGCCACAGTAATTATTGGAAATAGTGCCAGTGATGTGATAACTTCACTGATAACTCTATGCACCTCATTTCTACTCTGAAGTCATGTGACTTCATGGTAAGGTCACTGGATCTTGTGCCTACCTGCTTGATTGAGGAAAGTTATATTGCACGTATTTGCCTCCACAGAAATATTTGCAGACCTATGATCATCATGCCCCTGCTGTCTCACTAAACTTAAATGTGAGCTCCTCATGACTGGCAGCAGAATGTGTTGCAATACTTTAACAGCTCCCAGATTTCTTTCCTCAGTCTTCTACTTTTTCAAAAGCTTTCTTGAAATGTGGGCAGCAAAGCAGCTTGTAGTATTCCAAAAGCATTTGTACCAGTACTAAATGCAGATTTAATAGAGTATGAACTGCCATTTTCTGGATTTTATCCTAACAGAAGGTTATATTTTAATTACATCAATTCATGAAGAAGTTTTTATTTCCTTCCTTCTTCATACAGCTTATAAATTCTTTTATATGGTGATAGTCTAATATTCTTATAGATTTCATATGTCATATCAACTGTAATGTGTATGTTTAGATTACAGCATTGTTCCACAGACTAAGCCTAGACTTCAAAACCTGATCAAGACTAAGTAAAAATGTAGACAATTACTCTGAGCAGGTTTCTTTTTCAATGTAAAGTTAGCTTTGGTTTGTGCACTGCAGCCACAGCAGATGCAGTAGTATAGACAAATATCATAGGTTGGAAAGCATCCTGTGCTTCAGCACAAGCAATTTTGTACTCTTCTAGTATGTATGAGACATTCTGTCCCAGAATTTGTATATTCACATACAGAGTCATGGTATATTCTTATAGAGTCAGCAATGAAGCAAAAAGACACATTTTGATTTGGCTTGTTTTATTGTCCCCATGGTGGGCATTTGGCTATTATTGTTGGCTAATCAAGCTCTCTTGAATGTTCATTCTTTTCCATGAAGTGTGAACCTTCATGTAAAACACACCATTTATGGAGCAATTAGTCAGCTGTGCAAGACTGACTACTGGGATAATCAAAAATAGGAAACTTTCAACTGTCAGACAGTTGACAGCAATTGTCTAAATGGGTAAATTACAATTCTTTTGGAAATCCATATTAGTTTGGCTTAGAGCAGTACAGATGTTTTGCTCTCACGAAAAGCAGACACTTGGAGAGGGGAACAATGGGCACAAATTAATTGTCATTTCAAGTGAAAAACATACTTGGGAAACATATCAAATATTTAACTAACATCACCCAACAAAGAATGAAATCCCTCATGCTGATGTTATTCTTACTGCCTATGCCCTAGATCTAATAAAATATTGTTGCCGTATTTTCTTCATCCTGTTATATTACCTTTCTACCTTCTCCCAAATAATAGCTTTTTCATTGTTTTATGTTCTGATTAGCTGGTCATTTAACAGACCTGCAAGAGAAGGCAAGCTAATCAGATAGTGAAACCTCCAGCTTCCACCCTCAGCCATGAAAACATGCTTTGATCCCCCACAGATGACAGCAGGCAGTAGGACGATAAGGCTTCCAACTTCCTTTTCTTGTTAATCATGGTTGCAAGCATGGGATTTAATCTCTGCAGCAGTAATTCTAATGGAAGTAGGAAATTTTCCAAATTAGAAAGTTCCTTGTGAAAACTCTTCTTTGGTGACAATATAGCTTCAACATTTCATGACTTTACATGTCAGGGGAACACATAGAGGACTGAAGAAATTTAGAACTTCAGAATTCTTAGTTCAGGTGATTATAGCTATGCAGCAATTCTGCTGATTCAGGAGACAGCCTCCAGCCAATCTATCTTTGTTTTCATGAAGAAGCTTGCATAAGTTCGTAAAGAATTAACCAATAGTGATTTCACAATTAAAAACAAAACAAAAAGTCTGCTAGTCAGTGGGAAATTACAGTTGACTCTTGGAAGTCTTCTTCAAATCTGTGGTAGCTGAATATTTTGGGAAGATAAAATGTACATATGCAGTAGTGCAACAAGACAGAGGTATGCTAGAGTGGGCTGTCATGAATCATAAGGAATCTGGGATGTTCCCAGTGCCAAGTGAAGAGGGACCTGAGCCAGGGGATAGAAATACAGTCTGGTGATATTGTTTTCAGATTAAAAACACTTAGAAAAAAAATCTACTTCTGACCAAATATATTATTTTTCCTGTAATTTTACAAGAGAATTACAGTATGTGTGCTGCGTTCCACAACCTAGACATGTCCTGAAACTCATCTGAAAATCTTAACCTGAAATAATTTGTACTGACTCATTTTTATTCATGAATTTTCTGGTGTATTCCTTGGAGAAGGCTGTGATAAGAAAGATAAAAAAAATATTCCTAGATTAGTTCAAAAATAGGGTTTCAGGGGATGATGTAATGTCAAAGTATCAAGATTGAGTGACTGTGCTTTTTTTTTTTTTTTCCCCTAAATATTTTGTGATACCACTTCCCCATTTTTTTCTCTTTCCTCTGCAAGGTGAGATCTTGCACCACCTCCTTAGTGCTTCCCTGTGGAAAAACTTTCTGAGAAGTTCCCTCTCATTCCACCCCCTCCAAAGACACATTTGATGTTCATTGGTATCACTGATTTTTTTTGTACTCCTAAAAGACAATTTCAACACAACAGCGCATCTCTCTGTTATTCTCTGTTATTCAACAGATGCTGAGATAATTTATTCTTT
Organism: Tyto alba; assembly: GCF_018691265.1. Taxonomy (NCBI): domain Eukaryota; kingdom Metazoa; phylum Chordata; class Aves; order Strigiformes; family Tytonidae; genus Tyto; species Tyto alba. The sequence goes on along the minus strand of NW_024881295.1, from coordinate 10,578,479 downwards.
CCATTAGAAACTGGAGGGAATTTACTGTGATAGAAATATAAGAGTGTGAGGTTTGTTTTCCCCTCATATTCTATTCCTATCTGTATGGATCACATTTAGAGTCTTCCTGGCAAACATTTCTGGTGGAACAGCTCCAGTTTGCCACCATATCCCCACTCTGCTTTCTTTTGGCAACATCATTATTTGTTTGGCCAGCACTGAAACCGAGCTCTGGTATGACCTGTGTAACAAATTAATTTTTAACCAGAGGACTTGTGCATTTTCAGTATTGCTTGGGCATCTTGCTTGGTCCTGGTGCCCAAGGTGCAAAAGAGAAGTATCAGGCAAGATGAAGCATGATGAAGTAAAGATGAAATAACAGTAGGTGGGATCCATGGGTTGCTGATGCATCCTTGGTGTAAAGCCAGAGCTGCACTCTGACATTGAATTGGTGAGTGAAAATAAACCCCTAGATACTGCACCACCTTTGTGATCAGTGCACTCCTTTGCACGAACCAGCTTTTTCTAAAATAGAAGTAATGATTCAAGTACTGTAACACCAAAAGAAGAATTGTCTACTAAACAAAATTAAACCAAGGGAAGAGAGATGTATCTAGTTATTTCACATGTAAATCTTGCTTTCAACAGCCCAGATCTGGGAGATCAATTGTAAGTGCAAATGGCTGTAAGCTGTAGGTCTAATTTAGTGATAGTAAAAACTACTTAAAAGAAAAAACTATAGAGCAAACAAATAATTCACCTCAGCGTATGAAAGTACATTTAATGTTACAGTGAAATTATTGCTTTATCATAACTTTAAATTATTTTGCTTTAAGTAAAAAAAAAAAAAAAACAAAACAAAAAAACCCAACAAAACTCTTCCATGCTATTTTATGCAAGTTATTAGGCAACAGTGATTGGAAGCCACAGAAGAGTGAGAAATTTATTGTTAATTTTTAGAATTTTCTTAAGACTTATAACAGATATAATATTATGACTATGCCAGGTTATTTTAAAAATCGATCATGTTGTAAGTGATCTCATAGCTCAAAAGGTAAAAGGATTGTTTCTGTAGGTCTCAAACACTAGAGTTGCATGTGGTACCTATGGAACTTGTTACAGGAGTGAGTTTTGTATGGATGTAACAGGACAGGAACTCTTTCACATTCCTGGTGGACCAAAATGTTGCCTTTATTTTGTAATCAAAAGTACTTGATGTGTGGTTCAACAACATTGTGTTGTACAGGAGCAGAATAATTCAATTATGATACAAACAGAAGGCTTTGATGTAGGAAAATTCAGTCAGTGCAGATTAGCAGCCTTCATAATTTTAAAGATATGATAATAGAATGATTGAACTGATGCATGGAAAATACTAACCCTTATCTGTGTTTCTGTAAGGGGAGCAGAGAAGTCAACATAAGTTTCACTGTGGGTTGCTAATATTTAGGCAGATGGGTCTCTTTTGCCCCTACATAGGTCCACGACATGCATTGGTTAAAGCACATCCCATTGCCATTTTGATTTATCCGTAGTTTATTATGGATGGTTACATACATAACTCAATTTTAAAAGTTAAAACAATGAGAATGAAAGCAAAATAAGGAAATTCAGAATGAAATTCAGAAAATGTCATTTCAGATTTTCCTTGCAGTAGTCTTCATCCACAACTTTTTTTTTGCCTAAAACGAAGTGATTTTGACAAAACCCTTCCTTTTTTACAAAGGAAAACCTCCCACATTTAAAAACAAGTTTTCCCTAGTTTAGAATCGTGTCCAGAAAAGGAAAGCATTCAGCATTACTTTGTCTCTTACAGCTTTACAGTTCAGAGAATAAAACCTGTAGTATGATTTTTTGGTCCCATCTAAATGAATGGTGAAATCAATAGTAAAATTGTATCCATTAAGACTGATTAATAGAAAACCAGCAGAGTGTATCAACAAGGATGTTCCTCTTCATGTTGAAATATAGAAGACTGAGGACCTTAATGCCCAGAGACAAGTAGAAAATACAGTCCTTTCTAAATGTACGGGAGAAGATAATCTTTTAGCTGCATAACAAAGTGACCTATAATTCTTATTGGTTCAATTACAAGAAGCTTTATGCTAGTTGTATTACTTGTTCTTGAACTATTCATCCAAAATTGGTAGAGAATCGTATTTTTTAAGAAGTGCTGTTCATATGAACACTGGCATCTCCTGGACAGCTTGGTACACGGTATTTGAAGACCCCAGGAAAGAGAACATAACTGAATATCCGAGGGGCATGATTTTTGACATGCTGCTGCTGCAACTGTCTCAACAGATGACAATTGTAACAATAAACAGAAGATGCATTTCATTTAGACATGACAGATATTGTCAGAACTAGAGCAAAACAAAGCTGGAGAAAGAAAAATGTCACAGGAATAAACAGGAACAGCAAATGAATGTGTAGGTATTTAAGAAGAAAGTTTTTTTTCAAACAAAGGGAGAAATAATATAAACAGGAAATGTGTATGCCTGACTTATACACACACCCCACCACACACTCCAGTGCAGCCCTAAGACCTAGCTTCTGGTTGCTGAAGTTTCCTTTTGCTTAAATACGAAAAAAGCTGTGATCCGCAAATAGTAATAATAATGTATTCTGGCCTTACAATGTTTTCACCTAATCTGATCTCCTGAGTAATGTGGGGCAAAATTTTGTCTAGAAGAGGTCTGAGTTGAGCTAAATAACATATGTTTAGCTAACTTTCACCCTCCAGAGAGGCATTCAGGACTGTCTGGAAATTATTTGTTTTAATGATTTTGCCGCTTTGTCCAGTGATTTCTTTCTAAGTGGTAGTCACCTTAATTGAAAATGTTTATGAAATTTTGCCTTCTTTCTGATTTGAAGTTTTCTGCCTTTTACTTATAGCTATCAGTTCTTATTCTGCTTTTTCTAAGCAGAATTAATGAGACTAAAACGATGGTAATGTTAAAGACAAAATAAATAGTTAGAAACCCCCCTCTTTTTTCCAATATTAAGTTCTAAATAAATTCAGTGATTGCTTTAAGGTTTAATTTCATTATATATGGATGTAATACCAAAATGATAATCCAGTTGGTTTCATATTACTAACCAGCCTCTCATTTACCAGGAATATGATGTATAAAAGTCTGTAGGCAGGTCTGAAACTGAATCTCAAGTTCTTTAATTAAAAAAAAAAAAAACATAAATTGATAGAAATGTTTGGGAATTATGACTTCTATCAATTCCATTACCTCTGCAAGAACAGTGATTTTGTAGAAGAGGGGAGACCCAGAAGAATATGGTCCCCCTTTGCCACTAGATAAGATGGGTTTTATATATATAAAATTGATGGAGAATCACAAATCAGAAGAAAATGAATGGTGTGTTGGGAAAAAAAAAAAATTCTTCCATCTATATAATCCCTCTTATAAAAATTCTTTTAACAGCTGAATGTCAATGAATGATTTGAGATGGAGAAAATTGATTTATCCTATGCATATTTTGGGTTAGATCCAAAAAGAGATTTAATCACTGCGCTGAACTTGTTCTGGTCCCATTTACCCTCAGATAATATACCTAGTGCTACTTACACAAGCATATTAATCAGTTTTGAAGAACATGGGTACCTTATTTCACATTACTGAGCAGTAAAAGCATCTCTCTGTTTTTACTGTCATTACACATATTAATCATGCAGCGTTCTGCCTCTTTCCAAATCCCCAGGGAGCTCCAATGTGCTCCTAGCCAAGGCACTGCACTTTCTCAGGAGCAGCCCCAGGGCAAACACTACCACACACACTTACAGCAGAGATCTTGGCTCTGCTATGTACAGGGGAGAATAACTATCCCCAAGGACCATACCAGCAATAACTCTCTGCTTGCTGTTGCTTCCAACCCACCCCCATTTCCCCCATTTTCCAGGAGACAGTAGGAGCCACAGGTGTAGCATCAGTGAAAGAAGCAAAACTGCAAAACACCTTCCTCAGATTGCCTGCAGGCCTGTCTTACTGACTTCCCACACTCTAGCTAGTAAAGCTTCCTCTTCAGTTTACCACATTTAATTCTAAGTCCTAACAATGAGCATTTATCCTGCTGACTTTTTAAATGTGCTTCCCTAATGCGGATTGACAAGGATGCGTATGGAGCCTGCTGAGAGTCACAAGCAGTAACAGCTGGATAAGGGAAGGTGGCAATGCCAGCAGCAGCCGGGAGGCAGAAGGACATGAGACACGAGATGTGATGACTAAGGACTGACAAAGCTAGGAATAACACAGCCTCCCCCACCCCTCGAAAAGTTGCAATAATTCTATTATCACCTTGAAGAAGGTCTTCCAGCCTTGCTGGAGTAGCAGTCTCCAGGGAAGATGGATGTAGCTAACAGGCTACTCATTTAGCTAGAGTGGCACAGCTGTTTGGCATCTCTGCAGCATGCATCAAAGTAATATGTTTTAATGACACACCATCAGGCTCTTCCCTAATGAAGATGAGCAAGGAAGGGGTGCAAGGGAGGAAACAAATCATCACAGATGCACTGATGTGGCTGAGAACGACAGTGGCATACGTTCACTTATTATTGCTAGTTGCCTTGCCATTTGTGTGCTCATTTGGAACCCAGCACAAAACCATCTTATATAGGTGCATCTTAATCTGCAAGATAACTCAAGGAGCCTTGGTCAGTGTAAGCAGTAGGCTCCCTCCAAAAAAAGCTGCTAGCCAAGCAGAGTTGCTGTGTTTGTGTGGGTTGCCGATACAGGGCCTTGTTTTGTTCATGGTTTGGTTGCTGGTTTCTTTGTGAGTGTGATGATGGGTACCCAAGGGTTATAAATCATATTCTTTGTGTTTCACAGCAAGAATTGCAGTCTAAAAGCTTTCAAAAAAAAAAAACCCCATGGCTAGCTTTAGGAAAGAAACCTGGAGAGACTATCTAGTCCTTTCTCCTATCCTAAGGCTTGATTAAGTCTGACCTGAACTATAGATACATATATCTAAAAAAAATATTTAGTTAATTTTTCTTTAGAAAGTCTGCCAAGGGAGGCAGTCTCCACAGTCATCTCTGCTAAAAATACTCTGGTAGTTTACTATTTTCATGATTAGGAAGTTATTTTTTTATAATCACTACTCTAAGTCTCCCTTGTAATGTAAGCTCATTGCTTCTTAACCCTTATGAGCTCTGGACTTGGAGAACCAATTGTCCTTTTGTTTGTTGCAGTTGTTTTTTGTGTATTTGAACACTGCCATTAGGACTCCCTTCAGTTGTTTCTTCTGCGACCAAAAAGTTTCAACTCCTGCCCTGGAACAACACCGCATTTTAAGGTAAGTTTGTTGGCAGGGATCAGACCCCTGAGATTGTCATGACTGAGATGCACCTTCCCCTCTATTATCCTCAGTGAGCTTCAGTTATCAACTGTCCAGCTAGAAAAGAGTTTGTCAGGACAAAAGTAATGCAAATGTTAGACAAGTATTTTGTAGTGTATAGCAGGGTTCAACAAAAATTAACCTAAAAACCTACAGGGCTGGGCAGAGAATTGTCTCCTTGATCCCTGTTATTTTCTACCACCTGCAGAATTCTCTAGGAGAGGTTAAAATCTTTCCATGTGTGATAAGACAATTTCTGTATCAACTCTCAGTGAGACTAAAGCTCTTGCTTTTAGCTAGGATTTTTAAAATGTCATCCTTTGTCTTTATGTTTCTGATTCTTGCTTGTGAAAGGTGCTAATGGTACTACTCACTTTCCTGAGGATGTGGAGCAGTCAGAACAGCCAGATAGTCAGGCGTAGTGGCAAGAAGGGATGCTAAAGGCCTCATCCTACATCACTACCCTAGGCAAAATCAGAATTCCAGCAACATCATGTTTAAATGAGTTTGGACCTTGGCAAGGATGGGTTTAGTGTTCTTAATTTTTACCAAATGACCTGCTATTCGCAAAGTCAAAACTATAAAAAAGGGATAAAGAAGTCAAGAATGGAGGGAAGAGCTGTGAAAAGTGGAACAGATGCAACGACATTCCTACAGCTCTGAGTGTTTTCTTTTAACATTATATTAATTTTGTCGTTGAACAAATACCCAGAGGTCTGTGGGCTTGTATCGTTTAACCTCATTGGTTTACAAAATTCAACATGAAATCTTGTATGACCTCTCAGATTTGGGAGTTGCCTATTTCTATATGCCTTGGAAGAGACTAGATGCTGGAGGAAAAGCCCCTTAAGATCTTTCTGTCTAGATGTAACTATCTCTAGCAACACTCAGAATTCTTAAATTATGACAGCTGTAAAAGGTAGCAGGACCTACCACTCTCTGTGTTTTGGTAATAGGTTCCCTTACTCCTCGTTTCAATGGCACATTCTCCTTTCTCTCTGTGTGTTTGCAATCACTAACTTTTTTTGATCAGTTCCTGGTCCATTCTGCTGCCACTAGGCTGCCAGCTCCTGCCTGCCTTGGGAGGACGGGCAACACTGGATGAGTCCAAAGACAAACTATATTTCTGGATTCTGAAACTGCCATTGATGTCCGTAGCAGGCTACTCTTTCTGGGAGGTGCAATGTGAAGCCAGTGCCAGCAAAATCTGCATTATTTCCATGAAAGCAGTCATGAGAATAACCACTACAACTAGAGTCCATGGATAGATATAGTTATTTTTGAGTAAGAAGGCCTCAGATCGTTTACAAAACAGGTTCAATCCTATTTTGCCAGTGTGTTGCAGGGCAGTAATATCTGAGTAGAGCAAAAGTAAATTTTCTCTAATATGTGCGTATTTATACAGCTTTAAGTATCTTCATGGTTCCTCGTGTCATAAACTCCCTTAGCTGCTTATTCTAACGGTTGTAAATTTTTTTTCTATTGTTTAACCTAAATTTTTGCAACTGCAGTTTAAACTCATTACTGCTTGCTCTATCTTCAGTGCAAATGAGAAAATTTTTTATCCTGGTCGTCTTTAAAGCATCTTTTTGTACATTAGTTAAATGTTAATGTCTCTTCTCTGTCTTCCTCTCCTCTGCTGAAAATCGTCAGTCCTTGATATTGCTGGGCCTTTTCCAGGTACTTTGTTTCTCTACTTGAAGTCTTTTAATTTGTCTCTCTTTAAGCAAAGAACCTAGATTGTAAGTGCAGTACTCCTGACAGAGCCAGTCAGTACCACAGAGAAATCTCTCCTCCCTTGGTTTATAAACACTGCTCCTCCAGGCAGCAAAGCAGAGCTCTTGTGTCTCATGTGACAGTGTTAACCCGCCTGTAATTATCCACTGGGATAATGAGATCCTACCATGGTAGTTTGCCATATGCTGACTAGAAAGTTCTTAATATATGACTGATTTTGATCAAGAGTATCAATTGTTTTCTTGCTTCACTGGTTTTAGATTTCTGAGCTTGAAAGAGTAGAGATTTTGTCCAGAGCTTGAGGATGTAAACTGGGCTATCTTTAATCCCTTGAATAAGGGTGAACTGGGCTCCAAAGTGGTGAAATACCTGGGGATGAGAACCTGACCTCTGCACTCTTGCATGGTACACAAGGGACCTTATGGTGACCCACTGACTGGCCACAGGAGTTTCCTGGGGAGCTGGCATGGGGCTTTTTGGGGAGCAGGCAGGAGGTGAGTATCTGGGGCAGAGCCAAGAGACAACTGAAGGAGCAGAACTGTGGCAGCTGGTACAGTGCATATCATCAAAACTGACAAATAGGAACCACTACTGCATCTTTCAGGATTGTCAAAATTACGAGAGAGACCATTACTAGAGCAGCCTACAACTGGGAGAGCTTTGTTTTGTTTTGAGGAGTAAGGTGGGATGAGAATATGGTGGTTTTGCAAATCCACACTGTGGGCCATGTTTCCATCTGCCATCATTCAGCTTATATCTTCAGATAGTTACACAAGCTGAAGATTTGGGACAATGTGTACACCTGCGTGTGCATGTACATATATTAGGTTCACATTAGATGTCTTAATCAGTCTGCTTAAGAGCTCCCTTTTAGAATATCTTCATTTCAGCCTAATTTGTCATCTTGTCAGATTACTGCCTTTACAGCAGTTGGTACTAAAATATGGCATTATGCTAAACTGTTAAGAGCTTCTATGGTGCTGTACCCTCTTCATAACCTGGCCCAGCCCCAGACTCTTGGCATATTATTTCTGTGTATAATTTTCAGCTCATCATGCTTTGTCCTTTGGGAAAGGACTGCTATTAGAACTGGAAAAGTAGCCGTGCGAGTTATTTATTTTCCATTCTTGGTAATGACTCGCTTTTAGTTAATGAATTGGAAAAAGTACATGAAATTAATGGAGCAAGGTGCTGTCTAACTGTAAAGCGGGGGATGCTGTTCCTGGCCCTATGATTCCTTCCCAGGTAAAGGTCAGGAATTTGCTGACTTTGGGCATGTTCTGCTTTATACTTTGTTTCTCAGCTGAAAAATAGCACTGTTAATCCCATCACTTGTGGGATCGGAAGAGATTTGCAAAGGCAAAGAGAGCAATCAGTCATTTAGCATCTATTGCAAACTAACAGGTGCCTAACTCACATTTGTCCTTTAAAGAAGCCCTCTCTTAATTACTGTATAGTGCTTGGTAATCCTGGGATAAAGCTTCTGTTTATTAAAGGATAAACCAGAATTACAAATCCTAGCTGGGCAACCAAGTGTGCACAGTTTTCGAATAGGACACTTCAGATCTGCTTCTATTCACAGCTCTGCTAATAACCTACTACAGGGCACTGAGCAAGCCACATTCCCTTCCTACTGCCATCTGGTAATGGGATTCTGACAAAGTAACAGCTGATATTGTGATATTGACCTCTCTGAGTTCTATAGATAACAAGTGTTATTTAAAATTTAACAGGCATTATGATTAATTGTTTTCCTCAGCACAGTGGAATTACACTGTATTTGCAGTTATTTTATCAACTTTGGGCTTTACTAAAGCCTACTGTGTCCATTTAGGTCTTCTAAGAATGAAACTCCTGTGTATTACTCATTTTGGCAATAGCTAAATCGAAATAGAAAAATTGTACTTTAATAAGTATTAGCCCCCTTTATACAATTTCACTTACCTGTTCCACTTAGAATATGCAATTAGTTTGGGAATATGGTTGCCACTGTGACAAGCAGAGGTGAGCAAGTTAAAGTTCACAGAGACTGCCTCTTGGCACAGACTGTACCATATGGATCTGGGAATCTACACTGCCTGAGCAAGCAGCAGTGTGTTGTGAAGCCCAAGTTCCCTCACGTGACTGTTTGGAAATGTGCTGCTTCCCTAGCTTTATGGGTTTTGTCAAGAGCAGATATTAGTGGGCAAGGATCAGCTTCATGAAAAAGCAAAAAGGAAGAGAAGACACTGCTCTGTAATGCTTAGCTGAGAAATAAGATTCTTAGCAGACAACGGGTGTCTTCTAGAAACAGCCCTGTGAAGCAGGTTTGAAGTACATAAGCAAGATTGCCTATGGAAACTGATGGTGTACCCAAAATCAGACAGTAGAATGTGTTGTTTTTTTTTTTTTTCATCCTTACCTTTTTTCCTTATCACTGCTGGATGGGCAGGAAAAACAACAAAGGAGACCTTCTGAAGTGGTTGAGAAATATTAATATGTCCATAACTCCATAACTTGGATACAAGTTGCACAACCCCCCCTTCAGGATTGGAAGAAAATTGAGTGGAGACCCAGCTACAAATCTGAAGTCAGGAAATGTCTCTACCAGAACCTGCTACTAGGTTTTGACGTGTCCCTTTGACCAGTGATACCAGCTTCATCTGTGTGCTCTATGGGCTATACGTTACAGCCTCTCAAAACCGTATGGGGTTGTGCCCTCAAAGTGGGACTGTTCGCCCTTCCATGCCTGCTGTGAATTTTTCTTTCTTTTAAAAGTTAAGTTTCTGGTTTTCACTTGAATTTCAAAGCCTTTTGAACTTTTTTGGAGAGCTCATTCCAGGTAAATTCAACCTACAGCTATTTTGGAGTATGTCACAGCCCCAAAGAGCACCTTCCCCAAGTCTGTCCTCCTCCCCCCTCTTAAATCATCATTGTTCTCCTGGGTTTTGGCTGGGACACATGAGTATCCTAATCTGTGTTACTGTTTGTGGTATGCTGCTCTGACATGCCAGAAAACAGGGCTAGCAGAAACTGGAAACCCAGCTTCTCAAAGGAATTTTCATTTAGGCAGAATTGTGAGAAAGGGAAAGAGAAAAGAAAAATCTGTGATATCAGACCAAACACACATTCATCTTGTGCATGTTCTGCCTTGCTGTTCTAAGTGACTGTTTTCTAAGATCTTTCAAAGCATTGGGGTAAAAACAGGGTGTATTTGATGCTGGATCGTTTTGTACTAATGATGACATTACCTGAAGAGAGAAAACACTGCTGAAACTCTCTTCATTGACATTTAGCAATGTCTAATAAACAGGAGTTAAAAAGAAGATGGTGTGAAACACCACTTGTGTTCAGTATGATAATTGCAAGTGGGAGTCTGATCTTTCTTCCCTTAAGTCAATGAGAAAGCGATGATTAACTTAACTTAGACCCAATACTATTTTTATTTACTTAATTGGCTTATTCTAGAGAGCTTTTCATGAAGCATGCCTGGGAAGTGCATTTAGAAAGCACTCCAGCTCTGAAGAAATTGCTTTTCTGTTCCCCAGTGGCGCTAGTTTTGACAGAAGACAGAAATAGATGTGGGAGCTGACACTCAGAAATTGTGGGAAAAGCTGAATAACATCCACCCAACAGTGACAGATTTTTGGGAAATTTTGCTTAAGAACCCATCTTATCTAGACCTAAAGGGTAGCAGAATCTGAGGTCTGGTCCACCTCCTAAGAATAACCATGCTCTGCTCTCTGCACACAGAAAATCTTAGTCTGTGTTTATCAGCAAAATGTCATTTCTATGGCAAGGTTATTGCAGTACATGGAAGAAAAGTGATAATGTCATACCTGCGGTCTTACCTGCCCTTTCCAAAGTACATTATGGGAGTGTGTGGGTGGCAGACATCTCAACTCCATTGTATTTTCAGAGGTCATATGTCGTCTTAATAGACAAGCAAGATGTTTTATCACTGACTCTGCAATACTTTCATTCAGATCTCACAACTGAAAAAGAAATCATCCAAAGCATCCGGTGGTATCTGGAAGCTGCCCGAAATGGGAAAACCCCACAATGGAAATGGATATTAATTGTCAGACAGGTTAAATTATTAGGAAGGTATTGGCCACGTTAGCAGTGAGTGTGTAGAGATGTGTGTTTTAGAGGAACAATGATATAAAATATTTTGAAGTCTAGGTGGAAAACTGATCCCTGTTGGGTGTTGCAGAGCTGTGATTTTCAGTAATGCATTAGTGTTTGCCTTCTAAGTTTATACATGTGGAACAACTGAGAGTCATTTCAGGCAATATTAGGGTGGTAGAGAAACTTGCAACAAAACTGAGGTGGACAGTGACAGATGTCTACTGTATATTAGGATCATTGAAAGTATAGCAGTCAGCAAAATTTTCTAGTAGGATTTCATTATGTTTTGAAGAAGTACCCAATGCCCTTCCTTCACACTTATTTTAACATGCCTCCTTTCCACAGGTTGCTGGGTTTTTTTTTACCCCACAGATTTTTGAATATATGACACTTTCTGTTTCCATTTTTCTCTGACTTAAGTGACATTGACAACTGTGTTAACAAAATATTTCAGGAAGGAATGGGCCCCTTTATTTAAATAGATTCATATTGGTATAACCTAAGAGGGGAAAAAATGGGATAAAAATTATAGATATTTATGTGCCAGCAAAAGTAGGTTTGGAAGAACGGTTCAAAAACCTAAGGGTGCTTCTCTAGGTGATTATGCAAGAAGAAAAATTTAATAAAGGGATAAGATATGTAAGCTATCAGAGCTGCCAGTAGCCTGTTGTAGGTCATTTTTTGTGCCTAGATTCACTTGGAGATTGAGGGTGGGAGTATTTGGACAGGAGAGAAAAGCATAGGGGATTTCTTCTGATGAACTGCAGCATGTTTCTGACTGCAAGAAGAGTTGTGAAAGTCTCTCTCAGATTTCTAGTGGGGAAGAGTGTGGTGGTGACCCCTGTTTTGGGGTGCATGGCAGCTGGTCCTGGGCTCTGCTCCCCCCAAGGCAGGCTCAGCCCAGCTCCTGCCTACCCTGTGCCATGTGGCAACAACATCTCCCACGCAGGGCCCCAAGGGGCTGGGGAGGAGGCCTGGCACGTAGCTTTGGGTCCCACCGTGGCACTGAGGTGGCTCCTGTGCAGCTCACGGGAGATCTGGGGCCTGGGAAACCCAGGCGGAGACCCACACCCAGATGTAGAGCCGCAGCCTGGCCTCAGGGAGGTGGCTACAAAAAGGAGCTCTTGGGCATGAGGGCAGCCACAAGCCGAAACTGTTCCTTTGCCCTGGCTGAACAGAGTGTAGCAACTTGCTACCCTTGTCTTTCCAGATTTGCTTTCAGAAAACCCCAAACTGGGTCTACTGAATCATGTGTAGAACATCTGTTTTAGTAATACTTAACTTCGGGGGGTCTGTGTGCTCCTCACATTTTTTTTTTTTTTTTTTTTTTTGTGTGAAAATACTAAGATATTTCATGTTTTGCACTGGAAACAAAAAGCTGGTTTGTTTGTTTGCTTGTTTTTTCATACTACTGAGATTTCTTAATTATTTAAGATATGAAATACTCATTATCTAGCTTCCAGCTAACTAGTTTTTTTCCATCACATTGCACCATAGAAATAGTTACATAATATTAATAGATGCTTTACATAACATTTCTGAAATACTAAGAAATGAACATATTTTATAGTTGCCATCAAAGGTTTCAGTAGCTCTAATAAATAATGATAATGGTGACCCGGGAAAATATACTCTCAGTAAAGTTTGTGGCTGGTTTAACAAATTGCAGTAGCACAGATTGTGTGTTTGATACACACTCTGAGTAAATTATCACATGTAAAAAGCTGCCTATCATCTCTATTTCTAATGCTACGTATAGATTTTATTGCTTTTTGAGATGAGCCATTTAGGTACTGATTTTCTATTCCTAGAGAGCTAACTGGAGTGTGTTATGAAGCCCAAGAATGTCTTTTTAGATGAAAAATATACTGATATTTGTAACAGATGATGTGTGAATGTAAGCTTGAGAGTTAACGTCAAACTCATAACACTTGCAGTTAGTCTTTCCATTATAGTCATTTGCTCTGGCCAAGTGAAAAAGGTATTGCAAATATCACTGAAAGCAGACTAAATAGAAAAATATCTGGATGTTGGATGTGTACAATTAGAAATGTCAGATTCTTGATTATCATTTTGTCATCAGCTGTCTATGAGAAGGATCTTCAAACCACCCGTTTCTGTAGATTTCCTTCAAGATCTGAGTCACCAGTCAGCTACCTCTGCTTAGGATAAATTTGTACCATTGTTTATTTTCAGTAATATGAGATTTGCAATTTTTTTCTGATTAGCTATTTACTCTGAGACAAATCAATTTTTCTGAATAATTGTCTAGATTTCTGTCGCAGCTGTTCAGAATAGCTGATTTTCCTGCATTAGCAATGCAAAAAGTCTTGTTGATCACGTCAGTATAGATCAATAGTTGCCAGAACTCTTTTCTTGGTAATGCATTTATTAGTATGAAATTCTATTAGCCACATAGCAGCTATTTGTACATATTGCCAGTTTTAGATATGGTAAGTAAACCAGTTTTAATAAAAGCTAAAAGGCCCCCATTATATCAAGATTGAGGTAATTTTCTGCATTTGGGTCACAATCCTGTACTCCCGAATGGATGAACTCTCCGATGTGCTCTGGGCTCTGTGTCAGTGCAGAGATATGCATATGCAGGTTACGCGTGTCTCTGCTGCTGGTGGACAGCTTGGCATTAGATAGTGCGTGTGAGTAGTATGTTCTCCCATGTTTTCTTGCTTCTGCTTTGGAAATGAAGAATTTTCAGTATTATTAAGCATGGATACCTCAGCAGGGAACTTCCTATTTGTAATAATTTTCTCATAATACAACCAATATTATATACTCTATGAGATCAAGTTTTGGTTTTCATTATCCATGCAGTCTGAGAATAATCCATGTGTCATTGAAAGCAAAACACTCATACATTTAGGATGTATATTTACATGATATACATTTAAACATCAGTAGAGATTGAATACTCTTAGCTACATTGAAATTCCAATGAATTCTGATAATGAACTTAAACGTGTCATCAATATGTTTTGCCAAACAAGGATTTTCTTGAGATCTTGATGTTTGCCATTTTTGCATTGTAATAAAGATTTTTTGAAGAATAAAAAAAGGTGAATTAAAAAAAAAGAAAGATGAAAGAAAAAGAATGGATGATATCTTCACACTACAGGCTGGAGGCTAAGGGACTCTTCAGAAATGATTTAATCTGTGTTTCAGATTACTCAGTCCAGGGCCTTGAATTTTGACCTCCCACATTGCAGCAGTGATGTGCACAAGGTGACAACCAGCTAGTAGCATAGTCCTGCATGCATGGGAGAGCAAAATTACACTCTTAATGCTCTACACACTGGTTCTGTGTCCTGTGTGAACTGTTCTGGGCAGGGTAGCCCAGGTCTGCTCTTTACTAACCAGTCCCACCTCATCTTGTCTTCTCCCCAGCCCTTCTGTGGATCTGAGCCACTACTTTCTCTGCAGTCTCTCTGCAAAGAGAGGGTGCACAAGAGCTGAGGGATCAGCCTTGCCACCTCTCCTCTCCCTTTCTGCATGGATGCTCTTTCTCCTCTGAGCAGGAGGGAAGCAGGGCTGCTGGGGGATTGGGGGCTCAGATGATGCTGTGCTGGTGGAGGGGTGCCAAGGCCCACCTGGCCATGATGTGTCCTTTCCAGAGAGGTCAGATTTGGTAGAAAAGATAGTAGGGCAGTGGGGATAGAAACATGCTACCCATTGCCCCTGTCCCCTGAAACAATGTTAGACTGTTGTCTAGAGGTTTAATATCACTATACCTAACAATGTGATGCTTCTTGGTCTCTTGAAAAAATACAGCTATCATGATATCCCCTGAAAATGGCCTAGTACTGATGCCACTGGTGCTACCAAAGTGGCTGAAGATCTGAACATTTGCTCATCTTTCACATTTTGATGAGAAATTTTATTCTGTTCTTATTTTGTTGACAGGCTTTTGACCAATTTTGTTTAGCACATAACCAGCATTCAGACTGTGGATCCACGCATAAGGGAGAAGCTTAGCGTATTGTTTTTCTCCATCCATTCAGAAAATACTTGATTTTATATAAAGGTCTTAGGCTTCTGTTTGCCCTGGTTTGGAAAATGCTGAGTCCCTTGATCTTTGGATCTGGTTGCTGTGGGCTTTAGTGCCAGCAGCAGTTTGCTGGATTAGGTTTTTGCTTGTCTGCCTGGAAACCAGAGTCCACCCGGCATATATTGTTAGCTGCTCTTCCACATGTTAAATACTCCATCTTAGATAGCAGAGCTGATGCTCAGTATCACTGTTAACTTAGTTTGGCAATTAGCTGGATAGTGCCAACGTAGTTCAGGCAAGGAACACTGGGGGAAAGGAGCAGTGTACCTTTTCACCTGTGCATGGCAATAATTCCTTTCTCCCATGGAAATCCAGCTCGTTTAGGGACATTAATTTCTCCTGGGAATTTGGCACCATGTTGCTTTGATGTCTGATTTGACAAGAAAGTAATGTCTCAGGGCAAGGTAGTAGGGCATCAGGTCTCAGTAAGCCTGATATAAAACAGAGTGTTAGAGGGTAGGTGGTTGCAAGCCAGACAACAAAGCATTTAAGAGTTGAACAATGAAGGTGGGGGCAGTCATATGATAACGGGGTTTGCATGTTTTACATCTCTACCCACTGCTGGTGTGACAGCTTGTCCCAGTGAATTCCCTTGTTATAGCATAGTAAATTGTTTGTCTGTTTATTTTGCCCAAATTCTGTATTTTCTTAAACAAGCTGATGCCAAATTGTACATCTACTTGACAAATGCATGTTGTGATGACTCTTATTTAACATTTGCTGTTCCTCTGTGTATTTGAGAGGGCTATATAATTTACTAGTAAGGTATTTTTAATTTACTTTATAACCACTTCTTTGTCAGGTATTGTCTGAGCCAGCTGCTAGATTCTTATTTTATATCTAAGTTGACTTAATCTTTTCTTCAGGGAAGAAATTACTGTACATAATGATAGACAATTACAGTGACATACCCCTTTGCATGAATATCTCAACTGATTTCTGTTTCTTTGTATTGCATATTTTGCCTAGGCTTTTTATTCTGAATTTCCTTGCCTTGTGTCTGTTCCCTGCTTTGTATTACTTGGCTGTCCAAGTGTTCTTACTTGACTGCTTTGTCTTCCCTGCCTGCAGATGAATGTATTCCCTTCCCTCATGTGCTCTCTCGTGTCTTGCTTCTGAGGAGTTGTCTGCTGTCTTTATTGCTCTTACTCTCATCTAATTTTTATTTCCCTAACTCAACCATTAACTGACTTATCTGGGGGAATGTTTGAGTGAAGTAAGTTTGAAGCTAATATTCATCTGAATGCCATTACAGATTTGACATAAGTTAATTACTCTTATCTGCTCTATTCACGTTCTTGCATTTTCAAAAGGCTTTGGCTATTTATACAGTGACACCTATTGCTTATTCAGAAGAAAAGTTTTTTTCAGTTTTTAAGACTAATATCTAATTTTAAACCATTGTATATTGAAAACTATGACTTTGCTGACATCTAATTTTCTCTGCTTGGAGACTTGCTGACCTGAATGACTCATCAGCCTGCTGGCTCTCTTCATATCTGCTGTCTTTGGGGAAAATTTTCAAGCTGGGTTAGGAGCCCAGTTCCCGTTCATTTTCATTTGGGGCGGGGAGGGGAGAATGTTGGAGACTTTTGAGAAGTAGTTATTTCCCAAGCCCGCAATTCTTATTTGGCTGGTACAAAGTTGGTTTTCAACATCAACACAAACCATCATGGGGTTTGTGAATGAAAGGGTTTGAAAAACAAAGCTGTTGCTGCCATGCAGACTTGTGTATTTGGAAAAAGTCAGGGTTGAGGGCTTCTCTGGCTCCTTCTGCTCCTCCCTCCTTTTTTGATTCTTATTTCCTAGTGTGGCTACTTTATACGTGGACTACTGTTTGGCCAGTTTCCTGGACTATGAAAGTGCAGTCCTTTGAAATTTATTTTCTGAGTCACATGGATGAGGGCTTCTACAGTACCCCCCCTCTGTCATCCAAACCTGGTTTCCAATACCCTTCAGCCTTAATGACAATGCTCTAGGGAAAATATTAGTCATTTATTTAATATATCATTTCTTGGGAGCATTCTTCCCAACACTAGATCACCCTGGGTTTCATTGAGAGAGGCAGCAGATAGACTACTAGACAAGGCAATGTGCTGGCACCGGGGACCTTTTCTCTCCTCTTCATCATTGTTTATTTTCTCTCCCTCTGTCTGGTTTATCTGTTTAGACAATAAACTTCTTTCTTTCTGTGTCTAAGGTTCTTTTATACTTCAGTTTTACAGTGCCTACATCAATTATAGTCACAGATGGAGCCCTCAGGTGTAGTTGTAATACAAATCTTTAAGAAGAATAATCTAGTTACAGCTGATTTGAATGTCTATTGCTTCTGAAGGAGAGGATAATCCCCAGAAATAAATAGGCAAGCACTGCATATAATGCCTCCAATTTTGTGAGTTCTTTAATCTGTTTTATTTTGTTTTTTCTTCTTTTCTCCCCTTCCTCCCCTAAGAATAAGAGAATCTCTTTGGGACACTTATAAGGCAAAATTTTCTGTTCACCCCTTCCATTTTACAGCCTATTCAACTCCATATTCTGGTCAGATGAGGTCTGTGGAAGATATTTTCAAAAGCTCATCTCCTAAATACCTGTTATAGTCAAGAGCAGACCAGATCTGGGCTTTAATTGCTTTGAATTTCACCCAGAGAGGATCTTGTTACAATGAGGGGAGCCAGGAGAGTTTGCTTCCCTAAACTAGAGGTAGCTTTGGGAAATAGCTTCTTAAGATTAAAGAACTGTGTTTTCTTCAAAGTCTGTAAAAAATTTTTTGTTGCCACTTTTGTTAATGGGCAATCCCTGACCTGGAAACATAATTAAAGAAACAAGTTAAAGTTGAAATTAGTGTTTGCTCTCTTTCAGATGCTGATCTAAAATTTACAAGTCAATTCTTCCTTCTTACATTATCTTGCTGCGCACATTAGATCAGGGTGAAAGTCTTTGCTTCCACTGACTTTACTACTGTATAGGTGAGATTTTTAACTGTCTTTCCTACCTGTGTTCATCTAAGTTTTGCTAAGGCTCTCTTCAAATGAGATCAAGACTGAGGGATTTCATAAACCTGTAATGCCTCTTGCTTCAGTGCTGACTGTGTAATATCCTGTTCAGTTCTCTGCAAGTCTTTTTTTATTCCACACTTACCCTTTCTTGTCTTTAGGAAACATTTGTCACATGCAGCACAAGTTAAATAAAGTCATCAGTGCTGCACACAGAAAATCCCTTGCTAGTGGCCTGGAATATGAGGCAGAGGAATTTGGGGCTGCTGGCAGCAGGTTTCCTTGGCAGAGCTTGCCCCAGATTGGCAGCCCTGCTCTGTCGAAAGGGGAGTTTGTTACCCTGTCACATCTTTATGTCTCATATATGATACCCTTGGTCTGGTGGCGTGCCTCCCCAGAGGAGGCTGTGGGGAGGCAGGTGGTGGCAGCAGCAGCAGTGGTTTTCAACATGTGTCATCCCCAGTTTATCATTAAGCTCAGTTTATCTCTCCTTCTTACTACCTGGGTCTATCTAATGCTCGGTGAACCTTGGCCTCAAATGAATCTGCAGTGCAGCCGGAGCCCTAAGGGAGGACGGTTATATAAGTAAATACTGTTAAAATCTGTCTTGGAAGATAAACATAAATTGGAGGCAGTATCCTGGATGAGTTTTTCAAATAACATGGCTACAGGACCTTTCTAACTGTTCTGGCTCTTCCTCTAATGGTGTTTCATAGCTATTTTAATTTCTTGCCCTTCTACTCCATTTATATATTTCTATTTGAGATTATAAAATGGGAAGAAAGCCCTGCCTATGAATTTTCGGATTATGTCTGATGTTAAAACTCAGCTCTGTTTTACAAGACAGCGGATCTGAGGGCTCTGTTAATTTACTCTGCATAGAAGAGCAGAACATTAGAATTGTGTATGCTAAAAATGCCAACACTGAGTGTAAGAAAACATGACAAACTGAGTTTTTCCTTTGTACATGGAGCCTAAATAAAGCCACCCCTACTTCCCCCGTCTGTTGTTCCAGTTGGGATTATATTATTTTCTTGATAAAAGAAAAATAATAATTTTTAAAAATATTGGTTTTGATTGATGAAGGTATTTTTATTCTATCTCCTGGTATTTTATTTAATTATCATTACTGAGATCCTTCAAAGGCTAAAGTTAGGCAAATTGTGAAACAAAATCCTTTATTGAGCCATCTGAAAATGGAAACATTGAGTTTCTCACTCCTTTTTCTCTTCCATTCATGCTTATTTATCCAAATTAAAGTCCTTTTTGGCTAAAAATGTTAGTTGAGTTTGGCTGTATCTGCAGTTGAAACAATTCTGACAAATACCACACAACCTTTTTCCCAGGATTGTGGCACATCATAAATGGTCCCTGCCTTATCTCTAAGGAAAGAATCAAAAAGGGAATTTTTAAATCTGATTAATAGTTCTTCCCTCTCTGTCACAGGGTCTTAGTGTTTTGAAACCACTCTCTCTTAAAGCTCTGAACACACAGCCACAGGATACCAAAGGTCTCCCCGATACGTTTAAAATGCTCCCACCACTGTTGCCTTTGAGGCAGGAACAGGTCTGAGAAAGCAGCTGCCCTCTTTGGGGGCTTGAGCCTTGATCTGACTCCTAGCTGTGCTGATGTGCATGGCAAATTCTTCTCCATATGACTCACCTTGATCGAGTCACTCATGTGTCCATGTGGTGCAGCACAGATGGCAATGGATTCACATTTTTATATGCAGCCTGTATCTTAAAACTGCAGAAGCTTATCAGACCCATGAGCCCTGTTTCCAGAGCTTTGTTTTCAGCTCAATCATCTTACTCCCTCTGCCCTTCTCCATGCTGTTTTACCTTTCCACAAAGCCTGCCTGCTCCTCCTGGGACAAATTTTTGGCAAGAGGCATGTGGGGTATAAAGATTGGCACACACTCCTTGAATGCCTCAGTTTGCCAGGCCTGCCTGTTCCCTGTGCAGGAACCCCAGTTCCTCTATATGTGTTTGTCTATACAAAGCCAAAACCCTAACTTATTAATTACCCATTAACTTCCCTGAAGATTTTGTATTTTCCTGTTTTCTTCTTCCACGGCAGATGCAGCTGCTATAACTTCTGGAAATCTGCTGTGGGAGTCATTTCTGGCATGCAGACCACCACTAGTATGTGCTCTGCTTTCAAAATCACCTTAGAAGTCTAGGGGGAAGGTGTCTGCATATCAGTTTCTAGATTTCTTCATTCTCTCTTAGGCTGGAGGTGGAGATGGGCCACCAGCATCACAAAGAGCATTTTAAACAATTTTGAACATGGTAGAACTTTGCTTAGGAAGAACTTTGCACTCCTTTGCATTATTACCAAAAGATTACATGAATGTCCTCTGAAGTTTAATTAATAGACCATTTGATTTTGCAGCACTGTTGATGTGGACAATAAACATAAATCTGTAGCTCTTTAGTGGGAGTGTTTTCCCCTGAATGTTGTAAAGTTGACCATTTCAGTTGCGTCTGAACGTAGCTTCCTTCCTCTTTTCTAATGTTCCCTGGTAGCTTTTTTGAGTTCTTCTTGTCTATTACTTTGCGGTGCAAAGGGCTTGCAGTGCTCTGTCTTTTAGTCTTTTGCGGGCTTGTTTAAAACATCCAGGTGTGTTTACTGTGAGGCCTTGGTATGTGTAATTTAGGAGATGCTCAGCCTTTTTAATAAAAGAAGAATTGCCTTTCTCCCAATACATTTAAGAGAATGTGCTACATGCATTTTTTTTGCAGAGTTTACTGACACCAAGAATTCATGAAAGCTGGTGGCTTCCCAAGGGGTTTGTGTAAATATGTTTTATTTCAACTCACACGATTTTTCTCAATTGAAGCCAAACATTTTGTGTTGCGCTTTCTCTTGGAAGAAAGCAGAGAGTAATGCTAGGACATACCACTTAGTCACACCAGAAAAATACCCCTGGCAAATTCCCTCAAAATGCTTGAGAGCCATTAGCAAGAATTAATCAGACAGTTGTTAACTGAGTCCCAGCAGAGAGCTGTCATGCCCATGGATCTTATGGAGGAGAAAGAGAGATCTCAAACACAGACAATGCTCACATCTGGAATTTGGCTCTGGGATCATATTCTTCCATAATAGGCCAGAGTAGCACCTTTGGTGGCTGTACAAAACAGGAGCTTTGAGAAGGGCTGAAGGCTTGGATAAGATAAAGGTAAAATTTATTGGACTGTCCTAAAAGCCATTATTCTTCTCTGTGCTATAGGCCATTTCATTTATTTCCTGTTGGGGGAGGGACAGCAAAGCAAATTTAGGTCCTGGTTTTGCTAGCCTGGCAGGAAGCTGAACTGCTCCAAATTCACATTGTTGCGACTATTGTGAGAATCCTAGTCTCCATTCTGAATTTAAGAATTCATAAAATTGCAAGTAAGTTTGTTAGAGAGGACTCTTTTTGTGGTTTAACTGTTATTAATAATAGTTACTTATTTTCCTAAGCAAAGATTCAGGTAAAAAAGTTCTAAGGCTAGAGCTGGACAGCTTGTGATCTTGTGGTCCCTAGAGTAAATAAGCACTCATGAAATGCTTAAATGCACATTTACAGAAGCTTAGACAGATTTGAATCCCAGAGTGTGTAGCCACTTTGGATAAAGTGTTAGAGTCTCTTGTCAGGCTTCAGACAGCCCACTGCCATATTACACGTCTGCTCTGCACCGTGGCTTTCCACCAAGCATCTTCTCAGACAATGGCAAAATGCAGGTTTTGAAGTGGCACCCGAGCAGGCAAGTGGAAAGACTGTGACATAAAGAAGTGTTACCCTTTCATCAGCTTGTATTGATGCCCAAAACTTTTAATTTTAAAACCCAGAGGAGACTTGCCAGGTTTAGGGTCTCCATCAAACATAGTCTGGGTTAGCTGAGCGAATGATGCTTGCACAAACGACTCCACTGGCTTTCTCCACTCTCTATATGAAACCAGATACAACAAAATGGCCTGAAATATACCTCAGGGTCTTGGGCGCACCTCCATGAGAATCTCAAAATTTGTGTCTGTACGCATCGGTGAAACAACAGCATTCCTTATGTCACATGGGTAACAGTATTTGTACTTCTCCCTTCCATCTTGTGTTAAAACATCCTTGGAGGCTTTGGGATAAGTTCTTGCACCCCTTAGCATGCTAATAAGGGCTAGTATTTAAGGATGACCTTGGTTTCAAGTAGAACCACTGTTTAGGGTCACATCACTGCATGCTACTGTTTACCCTCTATACTACTATTTACTCTCTTAGTTTATAGTGGACTTCAGTTAACTTGAAGGAAAAATATCCATGATTTATCAGTGGAACAAATCAAGATTGTTTTCTTGACTTCAGTAAATAACCTAATATTCAGTGGCTGATTTTCTAGTTTAACTACTCTGTTTTATTGTACATGTACTGATAGGGATTGATGTATTGACAGAGTTATCTCACACACTTATTTTCTCTAAAGAGCTTTAATAATTTTGTTTCAGCAAACTTGCATAGCATGTTAATCTGTGCTGGCCAATACATGTCACAATCCTTTATCTCAAGAGACAGTAAATAGGAAGATATGCCTTTTAAATGCAAACTGAAATCAGAGATCAGAGAGAGCAAAGAAGTGTTAAGTTATCTAGTCTGATATTCTCTGACAGTGCAAGATCATTCCCCAGAAAACCCCCTGTGTATGCATGGGTGTGTGTGTGTATACATATGTATTTACATTTGAATATGAAATAGATTCATTTCTTCTTTCTATGGAGAATATTTTGTCCTACTCTTTTTAAAATTAACATTAACAAGAGATTGGTCCACAAAGGAGAAGTTACTGTTTTTTATGTTGCTAATGGTTGTCAATGCTATCAGTAAAATAGAATGAATGCATTAAAAATTAATTATTCAACAGCACCTGCTGGTGTCCTTAGAAATACTGCAGCACATTTCTGGTAAATGTTTCTTCATTACCCTAAATTTTTTGCTGCCCTAGCCGTCAGTTGGGAGATTACAATATAAGGAAAGGAAAAAACATATTTTCTTTTAATAGCCATCAATTCTTTTTTTATTAGGCTTACATCCTACTCTAATGGAGCTCTGCCTCTCTAGGGAGCAGCGAACCAACCACAGATGATCTTGGTCCCATCTGTGCACTAACAATTAGAAGCATTTTAACTCTGTGTGCAGGGGGATGAAATTACATTATTCATGAAGTGATCCCTTGCAGCTGTCTGGCGTTACCTCAGCTTGCCTCACGGATTTGTCACTCACTCATTTTCAGTAAGTGGCAGCTATTAGCAGCTCCATGGCCTCCCCAGTTGTCTTAACTCATGCCCTAGAGTCAAGGAAGTACAACCAGTTTTAAACTCACTTGTGATCCATAGGTTGGTAAGTTACCTTGCTTCATTCTCTCAGTCAAAACTTCCATTGACACCACTGAGGACAAGTAAGGCTGCTATTCCATTAGGTATTTTCTTTAATTATTAGAGACATTTTAACAGTCAGCTTGACATGCCAGTTTAAATTATCATATGGATGTTGCATAGCTGTGAAATGAAGCATCTCAGCACCTCACCAAAAAGTAAAAAAGGGCTACAGGATGAGGTCTGGCTTATACACCAATACAAAGACATGAGTGAAAGTAGGTACTTCTTCTCTTAGAACTTTCTGTGGGTTGTCAAAATATGGAGTCAGGCTGATGATGTCATCAGCTGATGACAATAGTGACATGGAGCTCTGGCTCCATGTACCTACTATGTGGATAGAATACCCAAACTGTCATGGCAACAAACCTCGTTTTGCTCCTTTAGTATTACTCCTTCCTTTCTCTTCTGTGGAGAAAGCAGAGAAATGGAGGGACTCTATTTTCAGTTCGTATTTGCAACAGAAGTTGCCCCTTAGCCCAGCCAGGGTGCAGGGTACCAGGAATGGAAAGGCAGTTGCTGTTTGTCTCATAAATTATGACTTGTAAGCTGCTCACTCAGCTCTCCCTCCATCTCTAGATTAGCTATCTCTGAAAGGGGCTTCCCTATCAGCATGACGTTCACATAAATTTGTATGGGAGCAAGCCAGGTTTATCCTTCAGAAGGACATGTGTATGATGCTATATATTACATTGTCTCCTTGTTCTACAGATACAAAAATGAGTGACTGCTTCTGCCAGTGTAACATATTTCTTTATTGCTGGTGGCTGGAAAAAAAGAGTAAGCCTGTATTGTGTTGTACCTTTGAGAAAAGTAATAGGATGGGTGTTAGCTCTAGCTTTCAGCCATACTTGCACTAATTCCATGTTGACAAACAGTTTCTCTATCTTTGACCTTGAAGAAGCTGGAGGTCATAAAACAAGATGAGAAATCATTCAGTTAGAGATAACAGGAAAAATTTCTATGGCTCTGAGTCCATTTTATGGCCTTGGTGACATCTCGAAACAGAAAAATTCTACTTATCTGAGTTGTTTTCTTAAAGAATTACAGATATCAAGCATGAAATAATTAAGTTATTAGTTAAGGCCCTCTCTGAAAACATTTGAGCCTTACCCTAAATTGGTTTTTCCCTGGAGACTCAGCCAGACAATGAGACTAGACTGATTTCTTCCCATGCAGGCATTGAAGCTGTTACAGTGCAATGTTTCCCAAGAAACAACTGAATGCAGGGGCCACTAATTATTAGCCTTTCAGCCTGCTACAAAGCTCAGCTGTCTCTTTCTGTACCCTCTTGTTTCAGGTTGTCATTAAGAATGAATTGTACTGACAAGGGCATCCTCATTATGATAAGGCAAATTTCCTTCACAAGGAAATGCCATTCATTCTCTGGAGACAAAAAGCAAATCTTGTCCAATGACTAAATGACTGATGTGAAAAATGTTAAAAAGGGGTGAAATGATTGTATAGGTAAATAAGGTTTCTAAATAAATAAGGCAAGGAAAATGCCATATTGTTAATGAATAGCAAGATATATGAATCAGAAGATGAAATACTGATTGAGACTCAAGTATAAATAATGCAGTGAAACACTTGGGAGTGTTTTCCCATCCCATATTTTCTGTAGCTGCCAGGCCTTTTCAGGATGAGATGTAAGCTGTCACTGAGTTTGAGCTAAGTTGGGTTGGAGGTCTGGGGGCACTCATTTCTCTCCCTTAGTTGCACCAAAAAAAAAAAAAAAAAAAAGTATCTAAAGGAAATGTGTGTTTAGCTTATGGGAAAAGTAAAAAAGAATCTTGTTAGTCCAATTCAGCCAATCCTTTAGACTCAGCTCAAAATGAGCTGCTTCAAATGTACTGCAGCTTTTCCCTTTTCCCGCTCAGTTCTCCAGTGCATTTTGTGAGGCGCCAGGTCAGGTGTCAAGATTGAAGCATTAGGGGAAGTTTGAGAAGACAGCAGTGATTTAAGTACTAACAGAACAGACCCACCCGCCCCAACCCTCCCAGGCACTGCACCACCTCTGCTGTCTGTCATACAGAGGGCAAATGTTCCCCAAGATTTATCACCTTGCTAATTAAGCAGCAGCTGCAACCCTCCATGTAATTTCATCTGCTAGTGACATGTGAGCTGTTTGGAGAACTGCAGATTCCCTAGTCATCAAGTTTATCAGGGTGTGAATTTGCTCCCTTTGATGCTAAGAGCAATATATATATAAACCACACCCATCGAAGCCAGACACATTTACCTTAGCATTCTGGTGAGCCTTAATTGTGGATGTGATTCCTTTTGCTCAAGGCAAATAAGTAATTTTCATAGAGGGCTGAAGTACCAGCTGCTGCATGAACACAGATCATGTAGTTGTGAACAATTTTATTGATAGGTTTCCAGATTTAGTTATTTAAAAGTTTTGCTACATAAAATGTATTCCATTAAAAGTATTTGCTACATAAAATGTATACCTGTATGACTACAGGTAATATTTTGACTATAACTACTAAGCTCTTTTCCCTCACTGGATATTTAAGGAACACTCCAAATTGAAACATATCCAGGTTTATAAGGTTTAATAAATGTCTGGTATTTTGTTTCCCTACTGTAATTTTCCTTTTATTTTTTCATCATTTAGTATATTAAGCTAAATTAATTTCTGTCCTGTTCCTAGGTGATAGACATGCAAATCAGAATGACATTTTTCCAGATCCATCTGCACTCATGTCTAAACTGTGCAATGCAAGGCAGTGAAGAGATAACAAAGTCACCTGTGAACAAATATGGTCACACCAGTATGACAATCTTCCTGAACTGAGTGGCTGCATCACTTGAATAATTATCTCAGGCACAGCACCACAGTAAGGTGCCTATATGTCCCTCCAGGGCCATTGCCCTGGCTAGTACCTCTGTGCCCAAATACACAACATGGATGGGATTAGGCTTGCAAAGTGCCATCACATATAGCTCTCCATCATCACTCAAAATGCTGAAAAACTGGAGAGGGCTCTGTAAAACAATGGCAGAGTGACTACAAGGCTTGAAAATCTGCATTATACTGGGAGATTTAGAAATTCATTGATTTAGCTCATCACGGAGAGAGCATGAAGACATAAGATGGTTGTGGTCTGAAACAAAAATATATTCTTTTAGATAAAATTATGAAAAAAATTAGAGTCCAGGTAAAAAGGTAAGGGGGGGTTGACCTTTTCAGATGTGAACAGTGCAAAAATATACTTGAAGCTATATATCTTGAAGTTCAGGTATAGAGATAGCCTATCTCTGGTAAATATACCTCTAGTACATATACTAGACCTAGAACTAGAACTCCTTTTAGCCAATGGGAGAAAAAGAAGTGATTTGTCTAGGTCACTCTTCAGCTGATCTAAAATAGGTCAGCATACTGTGCTTAGGCAGTGCCTATTTTTTTCCACTGTCTATAAAAAGAGTCTAGCTCAGGCGTAGGTGTCTAGAACTGAGAGAGAAAAATTCTGTTCACAACATACATTTTAATACAATACGGGTCACTGTGAACTGGAACAACTTGCAAAGGGAGAGGGACAGCTTTTTATGCCATTTGCCATATTTAAATCAAGATTGGCTACTTTTTAAAAAAGATATTGTCTTGTTCAACCGGAACTTGGAATAGGATTTATTAGGGAGGATGGTAGATAGTCACTTGGATAGCGACATATAGCTGTGACCACTACAGTCCTGTTGAGGCAAAAATAATTAGTGGCCATAAAGTATGACGCAAATGAAAAATAATGAAGAATCCTGACAAGTCCTTGTATTGTAGCACTGGGTTACTTCTATAGCAAATCTTCATCCTGAAAGGCTTTGATGCCCTGGACATTGCTATTAAGCGGTAGTGTGAATAACCAGAAATTTTCAGCACATGGCAGATCATATCTGGGTATGATGCAAAATGAATTCAGCCATCTGAAAGTTGATTGAAAGATGGGGAACTGAAACCCCATCTTTAGTGCCTAGCAGAGATGAACTGAAGTCAGTAATGACAAAATGCACCAAGAGGAAGAGGCCCACCAAACCTCTGCAGTATGACAGCTGATTTTCTCACTGACTGGTGAGTCCAGTTGCTTCAACCTGGGGTTTCTTTTGCTGCTCACTGCTTGCTGGAGAATAGTACACAATTAAACATTGCTTTACCACCAAAAGGAAGATTCAAGCCTGGTCTTGGGAAAAACACTGTTCTTTAGTCATCTAAGGACTGTGACAATCCATTGTTTCTATAAATAGGTGAACTGTTTGGAAAAAGGCTATTAAAGTAATTTCAGATAATTTAATTGTGAGTAATTTTAAATAATTTCATTGATGATTATAAAACTGTGGAAGGTTTTATGGATGCTTGGATTTCCATATACAATATGCGAATTAGAAGTTGTGCCAATTTGTCACTATACCAAATTGGAACCAGTCAGCTTTAGTTTGGTGTCCTCATACACATGCAGAAGTCAGTGCAATCAAAAGTAAATTGTTTTTTTTCAGGATTTTCTGCTTTTAAAACCGAAATGATGCTAGCAAAACAAGAAAAAAGACCGTAAGATTTAAATATTGTTTTATCTTCACTAAGCACAAATTATTCTCTGCATGCAGTTTAATCCAATAAGAAGAAAATAAATTCTAAGTCAGTAGAGACATGCCAATAAAAATGTCTCAGCTCCTAAATCCTCACAAACTAATGAACTTAATGTCTTGCTAGAAAAGAAATAAAAAAAATACAGCTTATATTTTCTGTTAAGCTTCTTTTTACAGTTTGCAGTCAATTTATACGTCTGTATGTAATACCCTGGAATACAGAGGTAAAAACATACTGCCAGAGTGTTCATTTCACTTTGGGAAAGCTGATAACACTTCCTGATCAATAGCAATTCACTGTTTCAGCTAAGTGTAAATGTCACACCTGGCTGGTAAACCCTGTGAGGAGTTTAAGTCTGTAAGTTGCTACCTTCCATGAATGCACTTTTATTCAAAGGTACAGGAAAAAAAAATCATGAGTGTTCCTGTACAACCACAAGCCAAATGGTGTAGGAGATGAGTTAACTGGCAACAGATTTAAACTGTTACTGTGCTGTAAAATTCTTTCTTGAGCGAAGACTGTTTGTCAAATAAAAGGTCCTTCTCAGCCCTGCTCTTACACATCTCGGCCCCACCTCAGCCTCTGCTGGCAATTGCCGATGGGTGCAGCAGGGGGGAATAATCAGGTCTGGCCATTGGAATATTTTGGTAAGTGTAGGGGGAGTCTCTGGTTCTTTTACACTGATAGGGCATGTTATTGTAGTTTTAGATATAATTACATCCATCATTAAGGGGGAGAAGGTAGTTGCTGATTTGTAACAGACATGAGCTTCAGTAATTACTGCAGCATCTTAGATGGCTCTTCAGATCTCACAGCCAGAGGTCACTGGAACTAACAATCCAGTCCCAAAATATTAATGAGTGCACTCCGGTGGCTGAATACGCACTTTGTCAGCCCAGTTGTGTGTTAGCATTTAATTTTGGTGTTACTCTCCAACACGGGCTGAGGGCTTGCACTTCAGTAAGCAAAATGTTTGCTTGTTCTGACTTGGACACTGGTCCTCATCTGACACAACTGCCCAGGATATGCTGGTGAGGACTTGGGATTCCCTCAACTACATTCAGAACTCCTTTAGCATAGTGCATGTATGGTTAAAGCCAGGCGCTGGTGCCAGTGAAGTGAAGGTGGGAGTAGAAGGAAAGAGGGCCTAGGAAAAAAGCAGAAAACTTGTGTTTGTTTGGACCATTCCAAGGTGTCTTATCAACTGCATAATTAACAGGTCTTCAGAATTAATGAGGATCCACTAATTTTTTTTTTTTTTCCCCCAAATATCTCATTTCTTGCAAACATCAGAGCTTGTATATTTGGAAGAAGGAAGTTTGACACAACTAAAAGAGTATGTCATTGGTGTAAAGCACAAGGAATTAGACTTTTAACACTGCCTTCTCTTCCAGACCTGCCAGTGCCGAGTCCTACTTGCCACAAAACACAGAAAGATGTAGCCTTTGCTAGACTTTTAGAAATGTTGCCTTATTCTATTGCCACCAAGAGGCTGCAGCAGAGAAGGGCATTTGTGAGTAGTAGCTTAGAAGCAATGTGTAAATCAAAGCTGGGGCTTAAAAGGGAGCTTGTCCGGGGTTATCCATACCTTAGCATTTTCCACATGATACATGGTATGGGAGAGAAACACAAGATAGATTGGTGGAAACTGTCACAACTATATACTGGGTGCAGCTATCATATTATTAAATGAAAAAAACAAAACTGAAATGTCAACATGTATGGTACATGTCTTACCCGGCAGCAGTTTCTACTCTGGTCTTCTCATATCTGCCAAGAGGAAGGCAGAATTAGTAAAACTGTTCAGCAGATCCCTCTTGTTGCTGCTCTATAATAGTAAGACACATGTTGTAGTATCACAACACATTTATTGGAGGTTAGTGAGCCACTGTGCCTCAGACTATGAACTCTTAGGTTTGAGATATTAAAGGGTTATACATGGCAACGTTATTTTACATTCTGGCCATCTATCCTCCAGCATTGTTCAGAATCTTGTCTAAGTACCATAGAAAATAAATACCCTTTGCTTAAACCCTTTGGTTAAAATGACAAGCAAAAGTATTAATCACAAGGATAATAAACTAGGGGTTTGTACAAAAACGTTGGTGGTAGTTGTCAGAACAATAAACTTTTAACTAAACCTTTTTCTCAATTCTTTGTCTTCCACCATTGTGTAAACACATTTGATAGTCAGTTTCACTCAGTATGTCCAACCACACAGGGTTTTTTTTTTTGTGGAACCATAAATACAGACAGTCTCTGGGGAAGATTTTAAGAGCTAATAATTTCCATATGTCCAAAATGCAGCCTGGCTTCTGCATGGCTGTTAATAGGCACATATTTCCCTTCAGCTTCATGTCCAGGCTACTCAGATGGTGTGGTGACAACACAGAGAGGGAGGCAGATGGGGACTAAGGATCACAACGCAGCATAACAGATCACCCTTTCCTTCAGAATGTGAGAAAATGCACAAATGCAACCTGTGATGCCAAATAGGCCCGTGTGCTGCAAATACCATGCCTCAATTTAAAAAGTTTTAGGTCTGGCACCCTGATTCCATGCTGGGATGCATGAGAACTTTTGCTAGCAAGGAATTCTGGAGCAGCTTAGAGAAATCTGGGGATTTCTTTCCCATCTAGCTCATTTATGCAAAATTTCATAGGGCCTTTTTCAATGGGCACTTGTCACAACTGTCTACTGTTTTGCATCATGTTTTAAAAATAGCATTCAGGCTCAGGCACACCTTTTAGACAATGTGGATTCTCCCTATGGATCAATATGAAACTTAAAAGAAAATGTCTAATTTATTGGAGAGAGAGGAATTTTGTAACGGCTTTCCAAGCTATAAATCTAATGGGGTGAAAGCTTTGTTTCAGTCACTTTTGAAAGCGTCTCAGACGTTATGGCCTCTATGTCTTGCTATCGGAAATTGTTTTGAACCTCTGACTGCTGCTGTTGAATTTGTGAGGAGAACAAGACTGGGATTTTTCCAAATCTCAGCCATACAGATCGATAGTATATATTTGGTGCTGTTCTATAGGATTATTTTTTTCCAGATTGTGGACTGCTTTATTAGTGTGATGGATGCAGTGTGAGTCTTGCAGGTAAGGGAATGTAAGATAGCTGCCAGCTCTCTCTTCTGAAGCATTTCTGTAATCTGGAAGCTGCTGCAATGACTGATGCACACACCATGCAATGAGACGGTATCTTCCTTGTTATTGACTAGCAAGAGCACCGACGTGTTGGTTTCTATAGTGGTTGCCATTTAATGTCTATATTTTCTAGTTACCAAAAGTTACCATGTATGGCATCTGACTCATATCAAGCTTTATCCAAGGGACATTTTATGAGGGAAGAACATGCTAGCAAGCTTTAGTCCATTTTGTGAAACCGTAGGGTCAACTGCTTAAGGTAGTGTTTTGAAAGGTTGCTAAAGGAATGGGACATTGAAATGCAGTAGGAATTGGATGTCAAATTCCAGTAGGTTCATCTGAAATTCCAACTCCAGTAACTTGGCAAGAGGTAATGGGCTTCTGTTTACTGTAATACCGAGTCTTAGTGGCAGTTGTATCACTGGGAAGGCATCAGTTCAGGAGAGAAGCAAGCATATGTTTAACTGCACGAGTAGCCATTTTCACTTCCTTAATTAACCATGTGTGCAAGAGCATTCCCAGTAGTAATGCTTTCTTTAATGCAGTTTTGTTTTAGGACTTTTTGACAAGTCTGCAGAATATGAATATTGTTTAACTTATGGGGGTGTCATAAGGCTTATTTAATGAAGAACAAAGACCTGCTGTGTTAGAAAAAACTGCAGAGGAACTCTAGTTTTGGAGTTTGTTTTCTGTATGATCAAAGTATACTGTATAAATTGCAGGTTTTCTGTAGATCCTATTATTTTTATTAACTTTGCTTTTTTTTGACTATATTTGTAGAAATAGGTCTACCTAAAATGCCACTGGTAGGTGAATTTTTGAATCTTTTTTCCAAAATCATTAGGATCAGAGCAATCTGAATGTTTTAGTTATGAAAAAAACTAAAATGCAGTGACAGAGAACTGTCCCCTTTTTTCTTGTTATCCAAGAAACAGAGTGCATCCAATGAACTCATGGTGCTGCCACTTTAAAACAAATAAAGTATATTTTTCACAGAGCTTGCAGTTAAACTACCAACCTCACTGTTGCAGAATACTGGGAGGCCAAAAGTGTAAAGAAGTTCAAAAAGGAGCTAGAGACATCAGAGAAAGTTCTGCAAGCACCTGTTAAACACAGTCACAGCATAATCCTAAATGACTGATGGCCAGAATTTGGAAATATATAGTAGTGATATGACCCTTCTTTACATGCCTTCCTTGTTAAAAAGGGGATACTGGGCTATCCAGGCACTTCACTGATCCTAGCGCAGGAGGCCAGGTATTCCTAGGAATTTCGCTTGCTAGAATAAAGCAGAAACAGAAGCAGAATGGGTAAATAATTGAGGTATGGGCATCTGAAAATTGAGACAACCAGGGCCTCTGATTTTATTTTCTGTCCTCCCTTGCTCCCTCACCCTCCAGGTCTCCTGTACAACTTCTGCTTGGAATGTAGGCACAGATGCTCCAAATGACTAGATATTTACCAATTACTTGATATTTACTGCAGGTGCCTAAACTCCTTCAAGGCAGTGGGTGTCAAGTGTACTTGTATACTATGTCTCTCTGTAAAGTGAGCACTTTCTTACTTTACCAGCTTATGAGGATAAGTATGTTTTTAACACTCTAGAAGCACTGAGACATTACTGTAATAGCAGAGAGATATATACATTATAAGAGGTAGCTGTGTAATAGACTGCTCTATTAAAAACCTGTGAAGTGAATCGTCAGCTGATGTTAGCCGCCTACCTCCACTGAAGTTGAACTGATGATCTGAGTCCTTTATCTTCATGTTTTCAATTACCATCTAAGCATCAAGTTGTCATGTCTCACTGGATCCTGCACACTGAACCACTGTCAAAGAGGTGTCCCCACTTGTGTTCTGTGCAAGGAAAAAAAGTCAAACCCATATATTTTCTATACAGTTCTTTGGCTAGATTCACATACACCGAATATGTCACTGCATAGTATAAGGGGGCAGGATAATTGGATGGGGTGAGTAAGAATAAAGTCATCAGGATGGAGAATAGGAAAGTCAACATGCAGCATTCATATGCCTCAGCACCAGTCAGATCATTCAGGGGAAGCCAGAATTTGGCCCACATCCTCCTGTTTAAAAAAAAAATGTGTGGGTTGTACACTTGTTTGTGTTATATCCAGTTACAACAATATCAAACCAGATCAGCATGGATTTAAGCCAAAAATCTGGTTTCTCATTCTTCTGGCACAGAAGTGAGTATTCAAACAGTTACAAGATCTTAAATTCACACATTTACATAACTAATAGTCTTACTCATAAGAAAAGCAAGAAGTAATACAAGTCTAATTTGCCTTTCTTTCAGAGCAGATGCTCCTTCAGATTTATGTACTGAATTATTCATATCACAGTGAGTTGAGGACTATCATTCTTTGTGTTAGAAAATTTCCATAGTGGACAACATACTGCACATATAAAACCACATCACTTCATAACAGCTGAATATCTGGTCTGAAGTCTCCTGGGATTTCTACAACTGCTTTATATTTATAGCAAGACTGCAAATTATCTTTTTCTCACTCAGTTTGAAATTCAGTATTACATTCACATTGGTTATAAGCCCTCTCTAGATGTTAAGGGATCTGTACATCTTTTTTAGAAGCTATTTGCTCTATATTTGAGATCTAATATTAAATTAATGGTGGTTATAAACCTTTAGATGTGTGGTATTCTGGTTCATAACTTAGGATTCCTCACTGATGCATTAAATAAAAATTTCTCAGAGACACCCAGGGCACTGTATAGGCAGGTAACATGTAAAATAAAGATGCATTTCCATAAATCCAAACATTGAAAACTATGACCTCACGCTAATCCATTTTTAGATTTTGTTTTGAATTGTGTCATCAATAGTTTGAGTATTCTGTGATGTACGATTATTGTATATTTTACTTATGTAGTTTATGAAATCATTATTAACCATTTAGATAGCACCATAAATTTGCCATCACAGAGCAAAGCACATTCACTGTACAGAGGTTCCCCTGCATTTTGTAATGTAGCATTCTGAGTCAGTTAGATAATTCTGAATATGTCAACATCTAACTAAAAGTATAGTCACCAAGGACCTGGAAGTCACTCAAACTGCTGAAATGCTGCAGTGTCCACTGTATCAAAATTCATCTCTGAATTCAGTGTCATAAGAACTTTGGCATTCTTAATGTGCCCTTTCTTAAACAGATGCTGAAGGAAGCACAGTTTTGTCACTGCAATGGTTTTAGATGAGGTAGTGTATAACAGTTTTACAAATTATTGTTTGTATTTTTATAACAATTGGTATGAATGTTAACACACAATAGGTAAGTAGAGTCTAGGGTCTCTCAGCCACCCACGTTTTGTTGGTGTGAGGCTGTTCTCCCTGCATCATTGAGTGAGACGGATGCTGAGGTAAGGTGATCTCTGTGAATGTGGACATGCATGCTAGAAGTGCTACACGCTTTATAGGAAGATTATTTTTACTATGGTTGAAAACTGTGACAAGTGGGCTTGAAATCAGTATTTTCCTACTTGAATGCTCCAGTAGTTTGAAATTCTACCTGCTAAAGTTCCTGCAGTGTCCAAATTGTTATATAATTTCCGTATATAAAATTGTCACACATTTAAAGTCAGTAGTAGCAGGGATGTCCTAGGATTAGATGAAAGTGCTTAAATGCCTCATATAGATACTGTACTACTTGCTGCAATGGCAAGTTGATAAAAATCAGTAATTACAGTTTTGTGGACA
Organism: Tyto alba; assembly: GCF_018691265.1. Lineage (NCBI taxonomy): Eukaryota > Metazoa > Chordata > Aves > Strigiformes > Tytonidae > Tyto > Tyto alba. The sequence goes on along the minus strand of NW_024881295.1, from coordinate 10,543,375 downwards.
AGAACTGTCTGCTGCAACAGCACTGGAAAGTTTCCACTTCTATTTCACTACCTTCCTTGAGACCACAATGTAGCAAAATTGAGTTTACTTGTCCTGAAAATGTTTCCCTCTGTCTTTTCTTCTTTCTGTCTGCCTGTCTCTCTGTTTTCTGTCTCTCTCTCAGCAGCATGGCTCAATAATTTCAAAGTGTAAGCCTTATTCTAAAGATGTGAGAGGCTGATTTTTCAAACCCTAGTTGTTAGCAAGCTTGAGAGGCTCAAACATATCCTGCAGAGGATAAATGGCCAGAACTGGGAACTGTGAGGCAGGGCCAGCCCTGTATCTGTGCTATGGGGCAACGTAGCATTTCTATTGCTAGCACTGTCAACACATGGTCCTTCGGTTTAATTCACTCTGCTTTTAAATCATTGTGATGCTTTTGCTTAATGTAATTTTTTCTCTGAGAACAATATTATTTCCTATTCCACAGTCCCTTGCAAAGGCACCAGCGTCTTAATGTGCTTGTATTAGGCATGCAGCTCCTGCAATGTTCCGGTGGGAACAGCGCTTTATAATTTATGGATGTGCTTTCTGAAATAATAACTCAAAATTACATTCTGTTTTATTTAATCTTTTTTAATTGGCATCTCAGAGGCTTTGCAGGAGTCTGGCTGCAGATTTTCCTCTTAGTATTGGATTATACTTTTTTTTTTTTTTTACTATTAACTACTGCATGCAGAGAAAAGCACACTCTTTGACAACAGGCCCTGCATGAAGATTCTTAATTAAATTGTACTCAGCATGTTGTAAAAATTGCAAGGTTTTGGAGACATGAGGTGCACAGATAGTGTGGCATTTTACATGACAGCTTTGCATTTCAGCAGGATTCCATGGCACTTTCTTCTTGGATGATGTCATTTTCTCCATTAACTGAGTGCTTATAGCTCCCTTCCTGCAGGGTGGTCTCTGACACTGGACCACTCTGGGATGCAAAGCATGGGGATAACAAGGTTTCCCTTTGCAAATAAAACTCAGTTTGAGCTATTAAGAGGCTTTTGCAACACTTTTTCCTGCTTTGGCCAAGCTTGTTTTTTCTCAGTTTCAGATGACTCCAGTATATATGGGTGCCTCTCTACCACAGTCTTTTGAAACAAAAGAGAAACCACAGCTTGCTAAGTGCAGTGCAGCTTGCTTCAAGGACTAATGCTAAAAAAAAAAAAAAAAAAAAAAAAAAAAATTAAGGAAATAAGGGGAAAGAGAGAGCAGTGAGGAGTAATGGGTGAGGGCAGACACCACCACTCTGATTAATGCTGATGGTTTTGAAACCAATATAATCAGCTTTATTTGAATGACTCCCAGTGTTATCTGGATGAAAGTGCAGACTGTAGCCTGCAGGGTATCTCCTCTTCTGTCCCCTTCTGCAAAGAAATGCCTCTGTCTTTAATGCATTAACAGCAGCTCTCTGAAGCATGCAGCAATGAAATAGGCCACCCACACTAGGGTGACTGGTTTCCCTCCTGGCCAGAAGTCTGTACCTGCCTGCTGTGCTGACTGTGGGAACAGCCTGGACATTAAATGCATATGAGTGAGAAAGAGTTTCCTCTAACAGATGCTCCTCCTTCCGTTCTCCATTAGGAAGGGCTATGTGCTGAAATGCTGCACACCTTTTTTCTTGTAGAGAACAGTTAGAGTTCAGGTTTCCAGTGGTGGCCAAGCTACCAGAAGAGGTCCCTCCTCCACTGTTGCCCACCCACACTCTTCCCTTGCCCAAGTGCTATCCTGATCCCAGCCTTTCATTCCCCATGTGGTCTCTTCACCTCTCCCAAGGCAGCTCTTCCTGAGGTGCATGGCAAGGCTGGCTCTGAAATGATCATGATGAAAGCATCACCCCAGAAAGCTTATTTTCTGAGCTTAGATCCTTCACCTCTGAGTTCACAGCACAGCCCTACAACTAGAGGCAGAATAATGCCATGCGGGGCAGGGGCAAGGTGCTGGCAACTCTTCAGGTAGCTTTACACTTAAAAAAAATGTCATATCCTCCCTGTTTTGGGGGAATGTGAGAAGGATATTTACTGGACTGCAGAGGAGAGCAGTTTGCAAGGAGTGGGTAAGTGTATCTTCTTGTGCACTTCCCTCCTTTGTCTCTAACCTTCTTGTGTGAGCCGCTGTGGGGGAAATCACAAGTCATGGTTTTGAAAGCTTTTTCCACACTCTTATGCCCACACCATCCAGAGGGACTGTGGGAGGGAAAATTAACAGCGACTCCTTTAGAGGTTTCTGGGACACGCTGTGCTGCTGTGGGGGGTGTTAGCTGTCCTTTCCCTTTCTCTCATGAGTGATGCTGCTGTAAGCCTTTGCAGGCAGGTGTGTGGGTCTGGCATCACCTTCAGGGGCTCTGGCGGATGGAAACGATCCCTGCTAAGACAGGGCAGACCTGCCACCATGTATTCAGGTGAGCCTTCCTACCTGCTCTGTGCTGAGAGAAAGGCTGACTCCTAGGCTCACATGGGCTGCAAAGAGCATAGAAACATGATCCAACATAATGATATGCAATTCTCAGCAGAGCACAGCCTATAGCTACGTCTTGCTTTTCGGGAACTGCCTGTGAATTCAGCCTTTGTAAGGAACCCCTGACTGAGATCCTTGCAAAGTAAGGGCTCTGCTTATCCCTGGCACATTCCCTGTATGTGTAGCATCCCCATATGCAGATGCCTCCCCTGCAGTATGACTTGTGGAGCATTCTTCCAGGAGGCACCCAAGTAAGGTCGTGACCTGCAGCTGCAGTGAAAAAAAAAAATCTATATTAGTAACAATCACAAAAGAAAGTCATAGTTAGGCCATGGTGTCTTACTGTGGGTTGTAACATGTGCAGTCCGGGTGAATTTCCTAAACAGAATTGGAAAGCGGGACACAAGAAGCTCACCTCAGCTTTGAGTTAAGATGTTTGGTCACATCTGTCCTGCCAATCCACCTATCCCTGTAATTCTTGTGGTCACTCATTAGAGGTGAAATCAGACAGTGACAGATGCATGTTTTTACAGATACGTGCCATTATGATATAACATACATGTGACTACAGGACTAAACAATGTTATGTGAAGGTCAAAGCCTCTAAGAAATACAGATAATTACAAAGTGGAAAAAATATCTTACTTTTTGTTGCTTACTCCTGTGATTGACAGGCATTCATTCCTCTGTCTGTCCTGCATACTAGGTATAACAGAAATACCCATTATTTATCTCTACGGAAAATATTTGATACCAGTGTAGCACATCTGGATGCAACTTAAGTGCCCACACAGCCTCAAGGGCATCTGAAACAAACCCCAGCCAGCTACTATTTTCAACAGGCTCAATATAAACCAGAAACAAGTTATCTCTATTTTAATTTCCTTCGGAGGGGATATGTTCCCCAGCCTTCAATATCCAGGTCTCTGATCAATCAATAAAACAGTCTGTCATAGATATTTGATAGCGAAAAATATATCTGCAACACTTACAGAAGAGTTCTCTAGACTGTGTACCTCTTTCCTGTTTAATTATTGAGAAAGCCTTATCCCTTACATGTGAAAACCATTCCCCCCTGCCCCATAGTAATTGCCTATTTTTGAATGAAAGCTCTCCATTAACAGAGAGATCTACATGTATGTCCTGTTACTGCTTCCCTGTGGTAGTTTCTTCAAAAAAAAAGCCATTAGAACCTTCATAAATTCAAGCAATCTGTAAGAACAGCTCTCTTCATTATTTCTGCAAAAGTTTTCTCTGCAGTGTACAAGGGTGTGTGGGAGGTGGTTCCTGCAGGGAGGTAAAGAAAGCCCCTGTAATCTAAGGAACTTGCTGGAAAAATCCAACCAATGCTTTTAGCACAAGATTTAATTGGTTGTTTTCAATTATTGCAAAGAATAGGACAGAAATACAACCTCTGTAACCAAAAAGAGGAGCAAAATAGCAGGTTTGCTAGCTCCCAAGCACCTTGATATGAATGTCTTGCTCCTTAAACTCTCTGTCTTCATTTGCAATATCTATGTATTGGTACAACTGTGCTCATCTTGGACAGTTTCCAAGCACAGCCCTTCTTGAAACCCCAGGAACTGGCCTGGATCCTTTACTTGTGTAAATCTGTGTTACCCCATGTAACTGTCAACAGGGCAAAGCCTGGATCTGGTCCTGATCCAAATGGGTTTTGATTATTTTTTTGTCTAAGGGAATCAGTGTGTGAGAGAAGCATGGGGGTGCTTCAGTTTTCAAGCCAACATTACCTTTATAAAGTGGGTATCCATATTCACAGCACACATTTGGTGCTGTTTGGGATATGGGACTGGAGGCTCTGGGTTGCCTTCTGAAACAGGTTAATTTTGCTGACTTGAGTGGGGTCACAATAGATGCCATGCATGGAAAGGCTGATTCACCTCAGGTAAGGACCTGACCCAGAGAACTGGGTTTATATAAAGAGAAGGAGACTTATCTTTCCATCACTCAAAGAAAGGGAACTTTCCACGGAACAAAAATGTTAAAGATCCACCAATCTCACTTGAGGCTTAACCTGACAATTGACGTTCATTCAAGCACCCATCCACACACACTCTGAGTTCAGATTAATTTTAGAGCCACTTGTTCATTAATATAATAATTAATTTTGCTGTTAGCTATTTTCATTTCCTAGCAGAATAATTGTATATCTCTTCCCTACTAAATCAAACCTACCTGCAGTATATCAGAATGAATAAGACCATCTATTTAATTTCCCAAGCATTAAATAATTAAAGCTTCCCTGAAGGGGAGGACTGTGTGTTACTGCCACTGGTGAACAGATATGACAGAGATATACTTTCTTTAGGGAAACATACAGAGGATGAAATATCTCCTACCCGTGTATGCCACAGTTTATCTCTATGCTTTGCATTTATTACTAATGAACACTACTAATTAACTGTGCTAAAATACCTCTCCAGGGAGTGCTACATATCTGAAGTGCAATATTGTCAAGTGGATCATTTCAGGATACTTGGAGTGGCTGGCTGGCTGTAGCCCACAGAAAGCCCAGTGAAAGCACTGTGCTGGAAAGCAGCATGAAGAGCGCTGTGGGAGGAGATCCCCCAGCCAGGGACCGTGCCATAGCAACATTCCTGTTGTGATATGCTGACACAGAGCAAAGCCACCCCCAAAATTATAGCCCTGTCATGCTAGTCTTGCCATGAGGAGTGGAGAAAGATCCCAAGTCTCCTTTTTTCAGGACCAACTCCTCTATTCACATCTTCAAACCCCCTTTACTGGGAGAGGTTTGTAGGGACCTGAAGTTCAGTTAAGCCAAAAAAAAAGAAAAAATAGAGAAAGAGAAACTTTTAGAAAACACTACAAATAACATTAGAGCTCTGTTGTGCAGTGCAGTGATGTTTGTGTAGCTACCTTGAGGAAACTCAAGTGTCCTGATGTTTGCCCTCAGGATGCAAGAGAGATGCAGCAAATTTTGCTCAGGAAAGAGAACTTACTATGCGGGAAGTCGTGACACTCCATCCATTGAGATGGAGATAAAAGGTTGAAGCCAGGATATATTTTGATGACTACAGCCATCATAAAAAAGGGCATGTGAAGGTGACCTGCAGGCTTTTCCCTGATGAGACTGTTTCCATTCTTGGAAAGTGGTTATTATGTTCTCTTTCAGTAGCTTTCAACTCCTGACTGTCAGGCCATGGAGTAAAGAAAAAGGGCTTCCCTAAGGCCACTTACGGAATATATTCTGTCTAGTCGCACTGGTGCCAGCTTTTGCTGGGCAGAGGGAGGACACTTGAGAAAGGGCCTTGTCCCAGTGGAGCCATAAGATGCTGGGCAGAGCCAGGGACAGGAGCGTGCCCTTGTGCCCGCCGTTGGGTAACCATCACCCAACCACCACTCTGCCCAGACAGGTAAGTAAGGCCTGATATGATCGGGTACAGGAAAGAGAGAAAAATGCCTCTGCTTCTTTTGCTGAGTGCTGAGATCTCAGAACAAAAGCAGGCCTTTGTTTTCTGCTTGATAAGGCTTTGACATTCTTTCCCTTTCCCCACTGCTTTAACTTGAACTTTTTGATAACGTTGCCCCCCAGTCAACGTTGCAGGCAAATGATGTATGAAATTATATGTTGGAGTGGGACCAGAAAGTCTTTGTCAAACCCAGTTTTTAAATGTTCCTTTTAAACGCTGCAGAGAGCACAATCTGTTGAAGAAACTAAGTGTTCCTCTTTGGTGTTTGATACTGAAGTAATGCCACATATTATGCTAATTCCTTTGATGCAGTAACATAACATAAGTGAAAGCAAGTATAATAATCACATGGCATAGTGCCAAAAAAGCAAGACAGCAGCTAGTGTGAAGCTAAGTGCAATTTTGTACGGTCTAGAGACTAATGAGCTGAGTTTTAACCACACCAGCCAATTTGAAATGATTGCATATGCTGGTGTCCAGCAATCCTGAAAAGTCAGAGCACAGGCTTGTACATACTCATTGCTAGCTCAGCTGTAAGGGTAGAATTCCATGTAGATGTATGGACGTGCACATTTATATGTTTGTGGCATGTGTGAAAGGTCTTTTGAATCTTTCTGTATTTAAGAGAATGCTTCGCAAGAACAATATAGATCACCCTCATATCTGAAGCTTATTCCCACTCATCTTCACCTTCAAGATAATCAGACTTGGCCATTAAAATGAGCTGAGCATTCAGAGCTGAATTCTGTTATCTATGAATATTGGATAATCTGCAATGAAACTGAGTGTAAATTCCAAATTATAACCTCCAGGATTATATATGAAAGTTCATTGTAAAAGCTCATTTTTGCTAGTGTTTTTTTGTTTGGTTTTTTTTTTTTTTTTTCCCCTGGTTTTAGGTGTTTCAGCCAGTCAGGAAATGGAAAAAAAAAAAAAAACAAAACAAAACCGGGTGAAAACAGATAATTTGCCACCCACATAATGATCAGTGAATAGCTGAAGTGAGGTTTCCACTAGTTAAACAAATTGTTAGGTTGATTAACTGACATAGAATTGCATGTAGTGGACACATAGTCAAATATCAATTTGGCTATTGAAAATATTCAGCTATTAAAAAATAAGCTGGCCTAATAATAAGGGAATATGAAAACCTCACTGATGCTGTCCTTTGCTTTTCCTAACTTTCATCTCACTTTCGTAATTTTTGACATTTGACTCTCTGTTCAGTATAACATGTAAAGTGCTGCTGTGTATGTTTAGACTGATAGCATGTGTCTGAAGTAGAAAATTCAGCAAATGGAAGGTCCTGTTATTTACTGGTGATGAGATGCTGGGTATTTGGGGTGCTTTCTCTCTACATCTGTCAACATTTTTCTGCTTAGTCATAATTAAATCTTCTTATTTCTGCTTCCCCTCCCTTTCCTACATATTCAGGGTGAGGATGTTGCTAATTACAGACTAGCTCTGGACCTTGCCGTGGGTTCAGAGCAGGGAGGCAAAGGCTGTGAGCCTGTCCCAGGAGGCCAATGAGGTCTCTCTGCCCAGGTAGTGGTTGGAAGCAGGAGGGACTTCTTATGCACAGAAAGGCACAGAACATCTTCTTGCGACTACTTACGTTTGGAAATGTTTAAATCAGCTGGTGCCACCTTTTCCCCCTACAGAGTTCCCTGCTTATCTAGGTGCGTGCCAGGTCTCCGGGCCAGGTCTCTGCTGGTGGCTGGCTGCGTGCAGGAGGGACTGCTGTGTCCAGAGGGCTGGAGGGAGAATAAATGAGGGATTTATAGCTCAGGGAACAGGAGATACTGGTGAGGAAAGACAAGGCAGGAAAATCTGATTCCAAACAGGAAGATAATAAGAATCACTGTGTTAAAGTCAAGTGCCTATTTTTCATGCCGCTACCCTTCTGGGCTGCATCTGGCCCTTAAGCACAATTAATGATTTTTTTTTTTTTTTTTTCTCCAAAGAAAATTTCTTTCAGAAATGTTCAGTCTCAGCCTAGCACAATTAAGATTCAGGGCAGGTAAGCGGGCAGGATGTAAGGAGGGGAGCCATAGTCTCTGTGCGTGTGTACATTTCTGTCAGATACAGTAGCAGGTATAGCAATAAAAACCTGTTTCACCTTATGAAACCTTGTGAACATACCATCCTGTCTTCTGTTACAGCTGTAACTGCAATGGCATGTCTCCTAGGAATCCTCTTTAGGATTTTGTGGTAGTCTACAGATTACATGGTAGACTATGCTTTGCAATTAAACTAAGTAGCGTATCTGTGATTTATAGAACAATAATAAATGATAGCATTGTATGTCTTAGGTAAAAATACCAAACAGAGAACAATATGATCCTGTTGATACTTGCTATCCAGCAAGCCTGATACATCAGGGGCTGGACAGGAGACGATGTTCTTAAATTTGCTTTGTAGACTATTATGTTCCAAAGAAGATAAAAAGCTGGGGGAAATTTGCTTTCCGGGCTGTAATGATGTTCAGGAATTTTATTGGTCTCTTTCGTTGTAAAGAGAGAGATGTAGATAGAGGAGTATTACGAAGATACATCAAAGCTTTTCAACTTGAGTTGTTGCAGCTTCAGAAATTCCCCAGGTTGGTAATTCACATCTGATTAATTGGGTTCTAAATCTCTTTAGCCAATACTTAGAGAATTTGGCCAGCACAGCCAACAGCCTTTGATTCCTGTTAGTGGCAAGAAGCAGATACTCTTCCCAGCACTTCCACACACACACCTGCAGCCATGGCCACAGGGCAACTGTGCAATGCCTGTGCAGTCAGTCTCAGTCCCAGTATGTTACTGGGGGTCTTGGTCTCCATCACTTTGAAAGGGGAGGCTCCAGAAGTGCCTCTGGGATGCCTCCTTCAACATACGGGGGGTGACATGTTTTACTATGTCTGGTGGCAGGGTTGGGCATTGGGGGGTCTTTAGTGCTCAAAAAGGCACCTTCCAGCTGTTCCCTGCGCCTGGAAGCCACTGATCGCTGTCTGGGAAAAAGCAAATTTGGTTTTAAAGGCAGTTTTGGAGCACACCTCAAAATAAAATTGGGGCGTATCTGTTATGAAATCAGGCTGCCATGCTATTATAGCCTTGGCCTTGCATGAGTGAAGGCTGATATTTGTACTAACACATTATCCTCATTATCATCATGGTTATTAATTTTATATGTAATTCCTTTATGTCCTCACAGATATTTTGTTTTAAACTAGGTGAGCAGTCTATAACATCACCATTTTAATCCACTGCATATATTTTAATCCATTAGCTGATGACAGTCTGATAGCAGGACAGAAGAAAATAGGATTGGATCACCACAATTAGTGAGGAAAATGTCTCAGTGACATTCATATGAATTATTCAGTTTACTTAATAATCCACAAAGTTACAATCCTTTTATTATATGACGAAGCCAATGCATTAGGGACTATGGAAAAGATAAGTTCTATCTGAAACATGAAGCTTTATTAATATCATTGCTTTCCATCAACATTCTTTAAAATCCATCCTGACTTTTTTAGAGATCATAATACTTCATCTTTCTCCAGTCTTCTCTTAGGAGAGTTACTTCTGTAGTAGATCTTTATACACTGTAAAATAGGTTTGCCAAATACAGGGTAAGCATTAGCTTTCCAGGTCAAGCTTCAGTTTCCCTTGCATGTATATTTTTCATTCTTGTCTGAGGATAGACAGGCTTATGTATGATTGCACTGCAGAGGAAGAGTTATTTATTCAATGGTTCATAGACTTGTTAGTATCAGAATGACCCAACACTGCATTTACAACTCTATCATGGTGATAACATTGTGCAATATAGTGGATGTGAAATACAATTTGTCAATGTTTTTATGTTCTTATAGGGCATACTAACGGCAAAATTTCTTGCTGAGTGGTTGCTTTTTGATATATAAAAGATTAATTTGGTGACACTTTTATATAATGAACACTAGGCTAAACTATAGCACTGTTGTATTCAATACTCAGCTGCAGGATCTGCATAAGGCTTTTATTCATTATATTTCTTACTGGCAGGAAAATAAATTAAAACTTGGTACACAGTTGAACATTTATTTTTAAGCGTCATGTGGCTTAACAAGTCTCCATAAACCATCTGAGCTCTCATAACTAGAAATGTATGTACTTTCAGTCTAATTAAAAAATAAAATGCATTAGCTCAAGCTATGTATTTAGTCTTGTGTTCATATACTGACCGTGACTGACTATTTTGTTATTCCATTTTTTTATGAAGGTGTATTTCTTTTGCCACCCATAGTACCTTAAACATTCTGCTTCTGTTTTCAGGTAAAGGGACTTGGTTTCAGTTTCTAATACATGAATGTCTAACATAAGTCTTTACTTGATGCATTTAAAAGGAGAAAAACAAAGAAATTGCATCCTCTACCGATGTGGGAGAACTTCTGTTGGTAGGAGTTTGTTATTTACCTTCACTATCGGGAGACTTTCAGTCACTGTGCATGTGTCATTGCAACCACCCTACAGGAGCAGATTACTTTGCCAGTCTGTATTATTCTCACATTGAAACATGCAACAACAACAAAAAATACTGTAGATATATACTCAGACATTCATAGATGTATACATCTAAGCATTTAAAGCATCACCATATTGCCATCTTAACTACTTTTCGGCTTAATAAAAAAAAAATCCTTCTTGGTTTAAGATTTCATAACATCCTTAATTTTTTTTTGTTGCTGTCTTCTGTATTTTTCTACCTTGTACTTTTCTCTGTTTTTACCATTCCTTTCTCTTCACTGGTATACCACTTATAAGGGAAGAGACTCTGCAAAGCCCAGGCTGAGGTGGGAGTAGTCAGTGAAGAGCACAACTCCTTCAGAAACTCAAGTATCCTCAGCCATACGGCTCCATTCACAGACTTGAATCCATTCAGTTGTGGGAATAAACACATCAGCCCTCTTGTATATATCAGCTAAAACCAGCAGTCTGGGTGAAAAAATGAAAATTGGGCAAGCAGCTACAGTGGTAGAGAGACTTCAGGTGGCAGAAGTCAAATAATTGGAGAATGTGCTGTTATAATTAAAAATTACTGAGAAAACTGCTCAATAACTTACAGTTCCTAGATGCATCAAAGCACACCTGTAAAATTATTCTCTGTTCAAAAATCCCATTCAGTGGAGATGCTGTGGCACATTTTCACTTAGTTTATAGTGGTTGAACACTTTTTCCTAAAGCTCTGTACCCTGTGGATTCCTCACAGAAAATTACTCTTTCTGTAATCCATCAGGCAGCTAAAATTACTTGTAACAGCCCACATCGATAGCAGCTATTAAGACATTACTCATTTCTTTTCCTCTTCAATACTTCATATAGTAAATGGCACAGCTATTGACTTCATACAGACAGCAGTTTTAGGGAAATGGAGATGCCTCGAGACAGTTTCCTTGAAGTGTTTTTTTTCCCTGACCATAGGATGTTAGTCTCAGATTGCTGAAGTACAGTATCCTGATATAAAATCTCCATGCTTCGGATGTCAAAGTAAGCACCCTCAATGGAAGTAAATGACTAGATGACACACCACAAATATGTATCTCAGGGAGTTTCACTTGCAATTTGTGTAAATGTTTGACTTCTGAGCTTAAAATATATCCCTGCAGCTACACCCTCTGTAAACAGTTTTGTCAGCACCATTTTAGACTTAATATCTGAGCTGGCCAGAAATTGAAAGAGTCTGGTTAAAGCAGGTGGTAGGAAGACTGAGACGCTTGGTGGCTGATGCAAATAGAAGAAAAAGAGAGGCTCAGGGGATGTTGGGAATATCCTTAGACTTACAGGAAGTCAAGGAGATCAAATGGGTAACAGGAGAACAAATGGCCAGAGGTTCAGGTTTCCCCATAAGCTATTTTAGTTTTAGGGCCAAAACTGTCTGGATCCAATATATAGTCTTGAAGAAAGAAAGGAAATATCTACCTTGATGCTTTTGCAATGCAGGCATGTCAGTATTTTCTTGGCAATTCGCTCTTGGTTTATCCAGTTTATTTCCAGTTTTCATAGTACTTGCAGCTGCTGAGGGTTATTGTAGATGCTGTAGCAAATTGATAAACACTGTGGCTGAAGTCCCCCAGTGGGAGAGTTCAGGTTGCTTGGCTTACTTATTGAAGGTATATCTGTTGCCTATAGCAGCTGCATCCTTACACACCAACTGCATTCAGATTTTAATTGTGTTGAGTCTCCTTAATTGTTAGTCAGATGTGGTAATCATAAATGCAAAAATATGGAGGATCATACTGATATGCAGAATGTATCTGCAGTTTCTTAGAGTCATGGACCTTATGCAGAAAAAAATGGGGCACAGTGATTTAAAAGCCATTTCAAATCATGAGAGCTTCGCTTCTGAGCATTCACTGACTCTGAAGCAATAAAAACCCATGCCAGATTTTGATTAGTCAGCGGATGTTATTTTTGAGTAAGAAGTCCTTCTGTTCTGATTTTGGCTTCTTGAACAAGAATAGCCATGTACAGAAACTCATTTTTGAAGCTGAAGATGGTGCAACGCTCTTTTCTTGACTTTTCTCCCTTGAAGAAAATTATAGCTTTCAAACAGTTAGGTCAGGCTGCACTTCAGAATATAAACAGATCTTTATCTCAAAACAGGTCAGTCCCCCTCCTGCCAGCTTCTTAATTTCATGTGATAGCAAATGTCTTACCATACACAGTTCTTCCTCATTGGTTTTCAATTAGCCTTCTCCAGCTACCCAACTGTTTGTTCAATGGAGAGAAAGAGGCTTTCAGTCATCAGTGAGGTAAACCACTCCATAAATAAAACATCCAAGGTTTAGACTTCTGAAAAAAAGCAGAGAAGGCAGCTGTTAAAAAAAGTCAGACATGAAAAGTACTTTTGTATGTTGAAAAAAGTCAAAGCACTGTAATCGTCTCACCCAACAAGAGGACAGAGCAAAATATCTGATTAACAGTGAACTGCAGTGTTGCATTAAAATTTACTGCAGGAAGGCAAGAAGTGCAATGGGCTTAACGGAAACCACAGAGGAAATGCTGATTTCCAGTGTGTTATTAGAAAAATTAGAATGAAGCCTTCCTTGTAACCTTAAATCTCGGGGGTTTTCTGAAGAAAATGCGATGATTTTAGGATTCTAATCTATGATTGTTATTTGTTATTAGGTTTCTATACTATTTTGACACAATAAATTTATTCACAGGTGTAACTTTCTGTTCTTCAAAATAAATAAATACAATTATTTAATTTTCTGTCATCTGTCATGCTCTGACTATTTCTTGTCCTCTTTCCAGATACGCTCATATTCAGCTCCCTTTTCTGCAAAACACAGGGGAAAACATAGCAATAGATTGACCATCGCAAAGGGAAGCATATGCTATACATGCTCAGGCTCATGTGACAAGCTTCAACGGTGTCGTGTGTGTTTTCTATTGCAATTTAAACTTATTCGTACCTGAAGGAGGGCCACACACTTAGTCAAATGAAGAAATAAACATACAGAGAAAGAACTATGGGAGTCCCACAGCGATGAATTAGGTTAAACTTTGCCATTAGTCTGGAAAATTATGCTGATGTTGCTCTTCCTGGGGGCACAGAAAGAAACTCCAACTTGAAAATAGCTGTTCAATGGGTACGTCAACTAGTTTTTTTGATTGAGTTATATCTGTCAGACGGCAACAGATAAAAGCACAATTTATTTTTCTGTTGATGAAAGATAATAGGGATTTGCAAGGACATTGTTTTCATATCTGTGCAGCACACACAGCTTAGCACAGCCCTCCTTAATTTGTGATCACTTGTTCTGTCCCTCATTAAACCAGATGCCTCTGCACCTACCCTTATGTAGGACAAGGTCTTTTGACTTCACTCTATTTATACATCATGTACAACACAAAAAAAGTAAAGGGCCTTCTGAATGAGCAGGATTGATTGGAAATGTGTTATCTTTCCTATCTGAGTTGTGATGTGGCTGGTTCATGCAGAATGGTCAAGGTCCCATTTGCTGATAGCAGTAAGCTGACCTTGCTTCTTCAGGGAGACTGCTAACAGATTTCTAAACACAGAGGCAAATTAGCAGCTTTCTAGTCCAAGGTGACTATAGCTGGTCTAGAACTGTTGCAGCATCTAAAACTAGACACCAGAGTTTCCCATAATGGGAAGGATATAGATTTCTCCTCTGTCCCTTTTCCACAACTCCAGGAACTTATCCCTCCCACCTCTGCATGAGAAGAGCATAATGCAGAAGGCTGGCATACTATGTGGGGTCATATAATCAGGTACCACATGTTATTCTCATTATGTGACCTGATACAGGGAGTGTTTGGTTTTTTTTTAAACAGATGATAGGTTGCCCTAACCTGGCTGGCTCTCTTGCATGGCAATAAACTGCAGACTTTCCCTCTGTATTGCCACCTATAGTGGAAATAATCTTATCTCCTAGGCAAGAGAACTCTGTTGCACTTCAACAAATTTCAGTTAAATTGAAATATATCTTTCAGAAAGCCATCACATGGTTTAAGGATTGAGTGAGGATGAATAGTTCCTCTCAGTTGGTGCCTGTACTTGCTTGCCTTAATATAGAGTTGCTACTTCTCATTTACCTTTTAGCTTCTGGCTACTGGCTGTTTTTACAACCTGTGTTCATCTAAAGAGCTTTTAAAATCAGTTGTTCCCTGTGCAGGTTCATACAGATGTCAGTTATGGACACTTGCTCTGGAGGACTAGGCCTCCTCTGTCTATTAGGTGGTGAGATGGTGGGTGAGTGTGCAGGAGGACAGAGAGGCAGAGCTAGAAACGAGTCAGTGCGATCACACTCAGAGGTCCCACGCTCCTCCTGCTGACTGCCCTCAAAGGGCCACGTCATGGACACAGGCTTCCACAGCTGAGAAGTAATGTGCATGCCTGTGGATTTCCAGTACACTTTTTAGACTTGAGTGCAAGACGTTCTTGTATTTAGCAAAGAACGAGCTGTCACAGGCTGTTTAAGTTTTGTGAATTTAAAGCAAATGGAATGAAAAAAAAAAAAAAAGAGAACAGACCCACCATGTGCTCCAGACTTGACCCTGTGGCTTTGTTCAGGGAAACTTCCATAGATGTAGTATTTAAGATGGGCCTGAACATTAGAAAACTTGTATCCAGAAGTAAAGTATAATGTTCATTAAAATTAGCTGTGATTTGACTGGGGCTTCTCTGTTTTAATGCTGATCCATCTCACCTGTCTCTCGAGTGTGATAAATTGCAGAAAGATTTCCTTGCCATCAGCTTTGAACCTAATAGTTAAGATTGGTTGAACAGCTGAATAATTTACTTGATGATGAATTTCATACTGTTTTTGAAAGACTTTTATCTGCAAGTTGTTTCTCACTTTCCATATAGCTCTGTGATATAAGTGTTAGAGGAGTTCCTGACAAATTTCTTGGAAGTAAAAGCAATTACTGTTAGCAAACAGCCTTCAAAGAAACATATGTTCATCCATTTTAGTCCTGCCTGTGTTGTATATCTAAAATTAGAATGTATTTTCACTGGAGAAGAACCTACACTGTTAAATCAGTCAGTGGACTGTAACAGGATGGTGCCAGCCAAGAAAATGTATTTTGTTAGAAGTGGACACCTCTGGCTCTTCTGAAGATAATTGGCTTGGTTGTTTGAGACAAGTCATGCTGCTCTTCTGGGAAGAAACATGTATTAAATGCCAGTTTGAATAGTTAAAGAATGATTCCCCTTCCCATGGAATCACCAGTTTTCATCTTACATTAATGGGTTTAAAACCTGCCTTAACAAAGTGGGTAGCCCAGAGAATTATTGTGTGTTTCCCTCTGACTTCATGAAATGTAATGCATCCATGGAAGGAAACTTAGTGTCTCCACCTCCACAGAATCAGGTCGATGTTTCCATCCTCATAGCAAGACAGATGGTTTCCACAGCAGAGGATTATTTTTGGGTGGTGGTGAAGAACAGAAGTGTAAACATCTAAACTTTTGAACAACACTGAGAAGATTCTCCACCTGCGAAAAGCAGTGTGGGAAAGATCAAAAACAGCCTATTTTGTTCACATCAATGTGGTATCTCCCACATGTCCTGACACTTCATTTACTCCAGTTTCTGAATAAAAACAAGTAATGGGATTTCCAAGGTAGTGGTTATTGCTTTTTATCCTACATATCCACCTCATAGCATGTGGAAATTATAGTTTCCCTGCTTCTTTCATGTCTCTTCTGATTACTTCTCTCATAAATTGGTGTTGCTCTTTTTCTCCTCTGCCAACCCACAATTATTTATCTACTTACTCAGAGGCAGCATGACTGACTCAAAGGATAGTGCCATCTCTCCTGGGAACATGTACAGACCATGTGCAACAAGTCTGATGTCCCCAGAATTACAAATCTGTGTATATAAATCTATTGTCAGGTGGGGAATCAGCCACTCTAGAGTATAGGACTCATCTGTCTTTAGGATGATATATATGTCCTGCTTTACCAAATGTGTACGACAAATGGAGTGGGGAATGCAAAAGCTTACCCAGTGGATGGTCAAGCAGGTCTGGAGGACAACTTTAAGTTCAGTCTTGTTCACAGGGTGACAGGAAGCCTTTGTTTCATGCTTTAATTTCAAGATTAAAGCCATTCATTTTGCCCATAAATTAATTTAATCCAGAACGAATGTTTTATCTGTAGACTTAATGAAGGATTTCCTCATATCCTAATGACTTCTTCACTTCTGGAAAGGAGTATTGTTTCTTGTAAGAATCTGTAGTAATTAAGACAAGCAGCCAGTGTTCCTAATTGCTTCAGAAGACAACAGCAACATGGTGATATCATGCTGTGTCAAGAAACAGTAGAGCAATTCCTGAGAAAACATTTTTTTCCAATTCATTTAAGTGCTTGGATTTTTTACCTCTGTGTCTCCTCTCATTTTTTTTTTTTTTTAGCAAAACAGCTAGTACCAAGCTTGTTACAAGACTCTTCATCTTCTCAGAAGAAGTTCTGATGGGATATGGACACAGGCAGTGTTTGTTTTCACCTAGAGAACGTGACGTTCTCAGCATTTTTTCCATAATAAATGGATTGCTTTCTTAGTTTGGATCTTTCACTATCCCTCCTAATGACTCAGTTATAAATGTACCACCTTTCATGAGGCCACCCCGGATAGCCAAACATTGCCAGTTGTAGTATTTGGGAATGTAATAATGTTCCTATGACGGCCATACACTTGCCTTCCATGGCAGCTGGTCCTGCTTTTGTGAAAGCATTGCCTTTGGGTTCTCTTTAATCTCTTTGAGACATGAGCTAACTTTTGAAGGAATGTGGATCTATTTGTGAAAAGAATATCCCACTGATTTCCAACTCTTCCACTATGCTATGCTGTGATAGAGTCAGATTTCTGTACCTCTTGCATCCAGATCACCAGAAGATGCAAGCTTGTTTGGTGCTTAGGCAGTACTCAAGACAGAGGTACTGGAATATCTTAATTTGATGTGGAAAAGTGGAAGACTAGGACACAGTTCTGGATAACAAGTTTTCCCCAGACTTCTCAAGCCAATGTATTTGCAGAAAGCTAATTAAAAGTTTCATTGAGCAATCATGTAAGAAATCTCCTGAAAGCTAAAGTTATGTTCCTTTAGCTCTGGAGCATAAATAATTTAATGTGACTCTCTGACTGATCACAACTCTGCAGTGAATCCTGATTGTCTAATTCTTAAATAAATTCATAATAGAAACAAAATTTATTTTCATACACCCCCAGATGTATAATTCCAATATAAAATTGAATGTGCAATTATTGTACTAAAAGTAGAACACAAAATTAGCTGATATAACTATCCTTCACTGTTCATTCTTTTCTCACATGTTGCAAACTCTGAAGCAAATTAGGACCTGAAGCACAAGCTCCTCTTATTATGCCTTAAGCACAAGACTATATTTCTTTTTAATGTATTGTAAAAATCATGTCATTAGCTACTTATTCCCACCCACAGAAGAGTAAGGAAAATTCTTCAGGGACTTTAGGCTAGTCAAGAAGAAGATATAAGAAACATTTCTTGATCTAAAGGATTATTTTATAATAATGTGGCTAAGACGAAGTATCTTCTAAGAAGTGTTTTACTGCTGTCTGCAAGGAATTTATTTGCAGCAAAAGGAAATAAGTACAGATGTAGTAGCACTATGGCTACTACTTCATGAATTTAATTCTCCTTGACCCTAGCAACGCTACTTCTTCACTTGGTGGTCTGCAGATTAAAACAAATGTGCAAAAGAGCAACAGAACCAATGAAGTCAGATTTCCGACAGATTTGTGTGCTACATCTTCTCTTCCCACGCAGCCACAACCACCTTAGCTAATCATTCATGTTTCCTTTGAGTCTGCACCGTACTGCTTCAGTAACACGCAGTTAAAATCTGTGCTTAACGTACACCAGTTATTGCTTCCTGGTACATGGGAGGAACTTCTGTGTTGTTGGCAGATATTGTTCAGCAATAAGCAAGGACAGCAATTGCTGTAGACAAAGTCAGACTCTTTTCAACAACGTCACAGACAGGAAGAGGTAGATTATATTTATCAAACAGTTTTAGCAAAGGTGATGGGGTGAATAATGTTTGTGCAATTTCTCTGTCAAACTGGCCATTTCAAAAACAAAATAGAAAGAATTTGTTCATTATAAATGCTCATTATCAGTCAGCTGGAACTACATATGCTTAATAACTTAGTGACCTACCATCATGAAATACCTCTTTGGGCCAGGACCTTGTACCAGTGTCTGTTTACAGAGCAATCTGTTGTTTGCAGAATTTATAACTAGGATATTCTTGTGGCATGAGGCATCATTCAGACTGCTGTTCCTGTCACAATATTTGTCAAAGACATGGCTGAGGACTTCTTTGTCCTTAGTGAATGGTTACTTCTGTGTCTTCCTGCAGTAATGTCCCATTTATAAGTAACTGCCTGTGTGAGGTATGGCTGTATGTGCTTCTCAGGAGTGACTGAGCTACAAAGGGTAAAGTATAAAGAGGCTTCACTGTGTTGTTCAAATGTTTCCTAGCACATTGGAAAGGCCTCACTGTAAGTCTCTGACCCAACATAGTTTTCTGTGGCAAAGATGTCCCTATCTGGACTGTTCCCCAAGTTCCCATTCTGGTCAGAAAAGAGAAATTAGCATTTGTAGTACACAACTTATGTTAGTCTGTTGTTGACTTCTAAACTGAGTGAGCTGCGTCCTTAAATGCCTATGTCTTTCCATGGACAAAGTCAACTGAGAGTGACTACATCAGACCTCCTTTGTACACACCTTGGAGACTAGCTCCCCGTTATCACAGACGGAGCTTAGTGAGCAAGCTCATAGGTCCCCTCATGTGGACACTAAAGTTGGGTAAGATGAACCGCAGTGCTCTTGGCTGTTTGTTCTTGTATTTTCAGAAGCATTTGCAAACTGTGTTGTCTGCTTTTCATTTATACTTTAGTTTCTTCTTACCTTGGCCTGGCTTTAGCTAAAAATGATATTTAGGTAACTGATTTATGTCAAATAAATGCATCCTCTACTGGACATTGAAAAAAATTTCATACTAACGAAGGACAGGGTTATCCTTCAGGTTACTGAAGACTGAACACTGTAAAGCATTAGAAATATAACAGGAACTTACAAGCAGTTTCAGGCTCCTTTTTTTTTCTTTCTCTTCTCTCCCCTTGATTATTTTGTTAGGGTTTTATTCTGTGTCTTATGAGATCAATAATACATCTAGTTAAGTTACACATAACATTCTATAAGAAGGAGTTGGAAAAAAGGAAGGGAGCTAGGACTGCAAATCTCTCTTTCCCTGATGTTATCAAAACAAACTTCCACCTCCCAAATTAACCTCTCAAATTCAACTTTATCTGTCTGTGAAAAGACATAACACATTGCTGTTAACCACTTATTTGAAGAGAATAATACCTGATCCTTCTGTAATGGCTTTTGACTCTAGATTGCACAGAAGATCTGTACCAATAGCCCTGCTTCACCTCTGCTGTGCAAACGGAAGGCCATGGCCATCCAGCAATTGCCAAGTCAAGAACTGAACTCAGAAGTCCTGAATGTTAGTCCAGTACACAATCCACAGAGTGCAAAATGCCAAAACACTGTCTAGATGAAATTGGTTATTATTTTGCTTAGGGATCACACAGAAGAGAATTTGAATTCGTTCTCTGTATGCTCAGTGGACTTCCTGCTACAATCTTTGTCTTTCCAAGTAGCACTTCTTTCTTTGCAGGAGACAGATAAACATGAAATACAAATTTCCTCAACTTCTCTGACGCTCATTGGATGCCTCACAACACAAACAGTGAGGTTCACTGTCGCAGAAATCTGCTGTGTGGGCAACCAGAGAATATTTCTAAGGGATAAAATAGATATCTCAGAAAATCAATAAGCTTTAGTGTAGGGAGTAGCCATGACAAGACAATGCGTTTGCAAAACCCCAGCCTGCACAATTTCTGCCAGTGGGCTCAAGTAGGAGAAAATCAATAGTCATTCACACCTGATGTTATTAGCTGAGCTCCTACTTTCTGAAAGAGGCACTTCTCAGGGCTGGGTAGCTTGGGAAATGATGCCGTGCAGGGTGTTGGGCAATCAGCAGCATGTTATATGCATGTTTATGCCTTTGGATGCCAGATGGAATAATTTAACTGGCCTGCTCCTTATTTGGCTCATTTATTAATGGTATCAATAAATGGCATTAGTCCAATGCAAGTTAGTTGAGAAGGAAGCTTTGTACAAGTACAGAGCTGAAATTAGGCATTCAGGTAGAATTAATACAAAATAATAGATACATTTTCATCTGATGAAAATATGTGCTAAAATTCATGGTATGTCACACTAATCCGTTAGACAGCTGTATGTCACAGTTACCCTGGTGCATGGCAGGTCATGTCTTGGTCTCTGTGCTGCCATAGTGTGAGACAGGTGATAGAATAACTTTGAAAGCCTCGATATATGGCGGCGGAAGCTGTGCTGTGATTTAAGTGTAGTGTTAAGGCATGTAAGAAACTGGCTGGTCTTGCAGGCATGGTGCTGGCACACCACTCTGCTGAGGCAGTTCCTGGGGGTGAGCGGTGCACACACCACAAACCACTGTCAGTAAAAAGGGACTTATCCTCTTTCTGGAGGGGAGATATAGGCCTGCTCTGCATGAGGGGAGGCCACTGGTCCAGTAAGAAAAGTTTTGAGGAATTGGACACACTCTCCTCAGGTCAGAGCAGACCTGCTAAGCATGTTGACAGCATCAAGGATAGTAGGAAGCTTTTGACAAAAATAATGAAATGTCTGTTAGACTTAGAATTATGTTTAACCAAACAGTAGCAAAATGATTTTTACAGGGAAAAATTTAATATCAGTGCTCCCCCAAAATGGAGCAGTCTGTAGCTTACTTTAGTTTGCCAGAAATCCTTTACCTCTTTCAAATAGCAGATGGAGCAGAAACCTGGGTATGTTGGTACTACTGCTCAAGTATGTGAATAAAAAAATAGTAACTGTAAACAAAGAATTTAAATTCCTTTGTTCAAATGGGAAGTAGGGGTTGTTCTATGGAGCTGAAACGTGCTTTTTCCCTCCACAATTCACTCTGAAAATTTTAATGCTGCCTCAAATTAAAATATTGAGTACTACTTGGCTTTGGGAAGAATGTAGTGTTTATGCCTCTGAGGGTTCTGAAGAAAAATTGCTTGGGTTGGCTTTATATTATTTTGCTGTAACTGGGGCTGATGTGATTATATTGACATAACAGAAGTCTAAGAAATATGACCCACCACAAGTATACTGACTTTGGAATAACTTCTCCCAACTTTTTTACAGTTTGTTTGTTTTTTTTTTTTTTTTTTTCCCTAGTTTTCTACCTACTAAGTCCCTATGTTTCACTCTGAACACCTCTAAGACTTTGAGTACAGCTTCAGGGTACACCCTTGTTCAGGATAAGCTGAGTTTATAAGTAAATTCAGAGCTGAGCTGAGTCAATGTTAGCTTATCCAACTAGCAAATGACAAGCTTTATTTCAAGGCTCCATCAGGCCCCCAAGCCCAAGATTCCAGCTCCCCCAGCCCAGCCTGGCTGGGTGGGTGGCAGAAGTTCAGAGAGCATTGCATCCCTAGATTGCTTTCTTATCTTAAAAATTAATCTTCTCAGTGAATTGGCTCATTACCTCTATGTGTAAGACCACCTCTTTATTCACTTTGTTAGTTCATACTGCTACGTCCAAATTACAGCAAAACCTTTGGTTACTAGAGAAAACACAAGCATTGGAGACATAATTCCCTTCAGCAGTAGTAAGACAATACTTACATACAGAGTGCTGCAGGGTGCCAGAGCGATCATTTCTGCATACCTGATTCTGGAGCATTGATGCTTGTACTAGTTGTTTCAGTTGCAGTCTTTACGCACTTTAGAAGGTGTCTTTGTTCAAAATAATCAGTTATGGGTATACATAATATGGTTTTCTATGTTTTAGCTATAGGATGTGTATACAATTATGCACCACAAAGTTCCTGTTTTCCTTCCACTGTCTTTGAGATGTAACATCCTCATAACTAATGGCTTCATTAACACAATCTTGCCATGCATACCTCTTTGTTACAGGGTTATTTATTTCATTAGGCCCTAAAACCGGTCCCTCTCATAGTTGTATTCCTTTAGTGAAGAGTAATCAGCCACTCAAAATGCCTATTTATAGCACTGAGGCTGCTGACTTCTTCCTGTGCCTGCATTCGCAAAACCTCTTCTACACTCTTGTGAGAGTTGGCGCTACACATTCTTATTTTAGGATCATTGATAGTTCAGCCTACATGGTAATAGCCACTTAGAATAATTTATATAATCCTTTGGTAAGGGTTTGTTATTCATACCTGTGGCAGTACCATTAGCATGTTATCAAAATTGCTTTACAACAATATATAATGTACAGCCACTCTTTCCAAGTGGCTGATAAAGCTAAAAAACTCTTACCAACCTGTCACCTGCTTTTCTGCAGCTGCTAGCTGGCTTTTGTGCTGCAGTGCTTCTCCTGTTTCCCTCCATCCACTCACTTCTGAGAAGTGAGCTTGCAGAACTACTGGGTTGGGCTTCGAGTTTCTGCACTTCTCTCCTTCCGTGTCAGTCATTTTGGATGGCCTCCTATTGCTTACATATTTTTGCACATTACTACATCTCCCATTTTCCACATCACACTTTCCACCCCACCCCACACCCCCCTCATTTTCTTTCCCTTTTGAGCAATTATCCTGGTTACTAAAATAGTAATTTGGTTTGGAGACTGTGGTGTCCTTGCTGCTGACTGTGTAACTGGTATATTTGTTTCTCAGGATTGGCAGCTTCAGTGTTCTCTCACACAGGCTGTATATTTGTTTCTGCACAAGGTAAAATAAAGGCTGCAATGAGCAGATGAAGGTATAGCGGTAAGATGTGAGCAAGCTGCCAATATTTCCTGCTCAGGAATCAATATTTTTTTATTCCATTTAGTTCACTGTGCAGTTAGTCTGAATAGGCAAATAAATATTTCTCCTCTGGGTCTATGGTCAACAAGATGAGAATCATTAAAATATTATCTCCATTCAGTTTTTCTGCAGAAAAAATATTTCTGGAGGATAATGTTTTTCATGCTTTCAAAGGCTGTGTGAAAATTACCAGCAGAAGATATTGTCCTGATGAATATTAAGCCCCTCACCTGAATATAAATTTTCATTTTCTTCTGACAAGCTTCAATGATAATTTCATCTGCTTGTGCAAATGACCTGATCACTACTAAACATTTCTTAATTTGAGCAAATCCTCCAGACCTTTGCTCCATGTGGCCGTAGCCTTAGTCAGCAATTCATAGCTAGTATTATAGACTGATGGCATCCTGAAAGGTGTCCACAATCTCACTGTCAGCCCAGGGCTGCTGGTTTCATTCAGTGTCTGCAATGCAGGGATGAGCTGTGCAAGTTGTACTGCAGATGGGATGGAGTTGTAATGCCTAGTTAGCTGCTCTGAGGGCACCAGAAAGCACTGCCCGCCCAAAAACCTCTCAGTGGTGAGAGCTGGGGAGGGAAGAGTCTCTATTCCAGCCATGAGGGTACCTCCAGGATGCTCTGACACTGCGAAATTGGATTACTGTAGGAGGAGTGCATCTCTGATTGCTTTCAATTTCCTTCACAAGGCTGAGCCATGCACAGTCATTGCAGGTACTTCTCTCATGATGTGTCTTGAAAAAAAAAACATCCCAGCTCAGAGGGCAGGTGTACACAGTAGCTCAGAAGGTGAAAATCAGTATTCATCTTTTCATAATGATTTATATTTGAGATGACTACTAAACCTACCAGTTTTACAGCTGCACGTAGGGGCTGACTGGGGGCTTGTTTGACTCAAATGCGTATGACTGAAATGTTTTTGATTGGGCAGTGAATAGATAAAGGTGAGGAGAATGACTTTATTTTTTCTTAATTTGAAAAATGACTCTTCTCACAATAACAGATTACAGAATCAATATCTTTTTCCTCAAAACTATTACTGTGATATAATTTTCCCCAAAAGTGAAAACCCCTGACCTTGCTAAATTTTTGCCACAAAAATAGATGTTCATATCTTCATAATGTATGTATTGGTGCTATTTTATTTACCACAGTCAGTTTGACAACTACAACAGGAAATAGTTCCCTCTATAATTTTGACTTTAATCTTTTTCAAAACGGAGGAAAATCCCACTGTACTTTAGTTAATGAGACTAATATGACTGTAGTCACAGATACAGTTAAATTGCCTGTATTGTTCCTTTCATTCCTCACTATAATGTCACCACCACCATCACTTACGAAATTTTACATAATGCGCAGCTACCTGAAACAGCTGTATAAATAGACATTTTAACTACTGCAGGGCTAATTCCTCCCTGCTGCAACTCCTTTGCTTACAATGACTTACTTCTAGCAGTGATTTCGCATGAATAATAACACATCTAACATTTGTGCCCACAAGAGCTCCATCTACTTACAGATATGATGTTTCAATTAGAAATTTCTAGCAGGTCAACCAAACAGAAATACATGAGAACAGACAGAGTAAATTATCCATGTTGTTAGATCTAGCTGTTGGAGGTCTCAGTGGGGGACTTAGATGAATGTATTTTGGTAATGTTAATGGGAATGACACATTTGTCTTCCCTCACAACATTGACATTATAGTCCCCTATGGCTACAGCTGAGCAGATCTCAGAATTTTTATTTTCATGGCATTTTGCAAGCCCTCTGAGCATGTTGCCCGCCATAAACATTCCTCTTGCCCACCTCTGTCTGATCTTCCTTTTCCTTACACATCTCCTAAACCCTCTGCCACTTTTATATCCTCTGCCATTTATATATTATAGCTGCACAAGGCAGCTCCAATTGCAACTGGAATCCTGCAGTGTTACCCATTGCACAAGTAATAAAGATACTAACTTTAAAAAGTACCATGTAAGTAGACAAAACACAGCAGAGGCAGAGATTGATGGCAAATCCAGCTTTGCTACTCTAATGTAATCTACCTGATTAGGCTAGTTCTTCCTCATAGGTATAGTTTCACCTAGCTCATTATTCTTTCCCAGATATTTTTGTTGCATGTCTGTTTCCATGTTCTTTCTTCTCTCTGCACACATCCTTTTCCAGTAACAGTTTCATCCAGTTGTTACTCTAATATATTTTTTCTTTATTTTCTATACATTTCTCTGACGTCTCCAGTATCATCATGATGCTTTCTTCAGTTCTATCAGACAAAATATCCTCCCCCCACTCCTAGTCTTCATTATGACTCAGTCCTAAGAAAAAGTAGGTAGGCATATACACATAATACCTTTAAAAACCTTAACCAATGGGGTTAGGAAAATCTGGTGAGCTTGCTTGATGAACTCAGCACCAGCACATTTTGGAGAACTGGAGCTTGCGTCAATTTTCTTCTGGCTGGGAGAAACATCTGCTCTTTCAGTAGACTTTTATTCTCTTTTGCTTGAATTCAAAAGCTACAACTGGGAACAGCTAAGACCAAGAAACAGGTTTTGAGTTGGGATTTAATAGTTATACTGTCTTTTAAGCAGTGGGGCAGTTCCAAAGTTCTTGGTTAGTCCAATCAGTAATGAACTCAAAGGAAAATAACAGATTAAGACATGGGATACTTATAGTAAGAGCCACAAAAATTTGCCAACACACATTAGCCTTATCCTCTTATGTGAAGGTAGATCTTGGCAAAATGTCTGTCGAATATTTGTTTTAAAATGCTGCTGCCAATGCATTCTGATTACTGTAGCAGTTGTCCCGTGTCTGTCACATTGGCTTTGCTTTGGTTATACTAGAGAAGGGAGTAGGAACATTATGTTGGGCAGAGGGTAAAGACTGAAATAGATGGAACTAAGCTGCTGAAAGGGCACTGGAGACTGTATTTTCCCCATCCTCTGGCTAAACATTATTAATGATCTGAAATTAATACTTTTATAAAGTGCATAAAACCTTCATTAATGCACCTTCTGGAATCTTTAAGAACTAACTACCTGGGGAATGGAAGCAGTTGCAGTTGAAGTTTTTATAGTTGGATTTGGTTAGGGTTTTGTTTTTTTTTTTTTTACATTTTCTTGGAATACAGTCACTATTAAAATACTTGTCTGTTGAAAGATTGCATATCTCTCTTTCTTTTCTCAGTGCAAATTCTTCTGCCAAACTTTGTTAAACAGGCTTCTGAAGGTGAGGAGAGATTTGATCTAGAGACATTGGAAAAGCCAAAGTACAGATGCTAAATTCTTAAGCAGCGAATCTGACTAGAAAACAAAACAAAAAAACACACAGAAGGACTGAATAGTTTAAGGGATTAGTAATGGATTTGCACATCTCAATCAGTGGCTCAAACCCAGAGCAGGTTAATAAGAGGAGCTCCACCCTTCACTCAGTGCCTAACTACACGCAGTCTCTTCTCTAGGGCTTTTGTTATGAAACTTCACTTAGTGAAGACACCTGGGCACTAATCCCTTTAAGACTCCATACATTTTTAACATTTCTTCATGAAACCCACTGTGTAAATCCTGTATGACTTTTTCTGCTGTTACCTTATTACACCTTAGTTCATCTAATCCAAGCAAGCTCAACTACCCTGTGACAGTATCCCACACCCTCTGAACCGTGCGAAATAGCACCAGTGGGATCGCACAGCCACGGAACTACAGGCACCCACGGACTTCTGTGGGACCAGAGGCGGGCTCTAAAAGGGCAAAATGAACAACAATGTCAGGACCAGAGCTGGGATCTAGAAGGACAAAATGAACAACAATGCTGGGACCAGAGTTAGGCTCTGGAAGGACAAAACGAACAACAATGTCACCAACAGAGAAAAAAATGCACGTACCTTCCCACAAGGCTGTGCAGAGACTGATTAGATAATGGCCCAAATTCCAAATATCCCCATTTCTCACTGAGTTCATTGTTTACAAAGCGCTGTGAGTACCATTTGTGCTAAATATTGCTAGTACATGCCTGTCACAGCTAGGGATGTTGTTAAGTAAAGTGACCAGACAACTGCTGGAGATGTTAATGGATCTGGCTAGGTAGAATCATAGAATAGTTTGGGTTGGAAGGGATCTTAAAGATCAAACAGTTCCAGCCCCCCTGCCCCGGGCAGGGCCCCCTTCCCCCAGCCCAGGGTGCTCCCAGCCCCGTCCAACCTGGCCTTGAACCCTTCCAGGGAGGGGGCACCCACAGCTGCTCTGGGCACCCTGGGCCAGCGCCTCACCACCCTCACAGTAAAGAATCTCTTCCCTACATCTCATCTAAATCTACCCTCTTTTCATTTAAAACTGTTACCCCTCATCCTATCACTACATTCCCTGATAGAGTCCCTCCCCATAATTGAAGAAATTTTTTCTGCTAAAAAATACCACCTCATCAAAACCCAAGAAGTCTATAGAAAGATGTACTTTATATCATAGATGTCCTCAGAACATAAGATAGTGTCTGATCTACTTAACATAAAGATCTCAACCATTTTTTATTGAGCTGAATAAGGAAGTTGCCTATATTCAGTGTTCATGCAAATATAATGCCTGACCCAGCTGTTGGCAAGTGTTGTATTTTGATGCAGAGAAAAATTTGTAATGGTTCATTTTTTGGAAAGGATATTAAAAAAACACCAGGGTAGGAATTATCTCTTTTTTTCACTAATAGCTTGGGCACAAAATACTTTGTTTCACAAAAATTGTTTTCTCTGCAGCCCTTATTATTACTCAGAACTCAGTTGCTAGATTCTTTCCCGAAAGAAAGGTTAGAAGATTTGAAAGATTTCTACTGGAAATAGGACCCCCCCTCAGTTAATGCTCGGTAAACCAAACCATGCAATCCTTCATCACACTCATGCATTTCAATAGTAATTCTAAAAGGAAGAGGATTGCAGAAAAGGGTGTGTAATAAAGATGTTTCAAGCTGGCTCAGTTGCCTATCCTGGGCTGGTTTGTACTCTTTCTAATAGTTTTCAATATAGTATATGTTACTCTGTTAGAAGAGAACTAAGCCCATTTGGAGTGAGCACCCAAGGGACTGGACAGTCTGAGTCAGCTAATTCTATGGGGTGGTCTCCAAATAAACAAAGAACAGATATATATTTATGATGGACCAGATGAATAGATGAGGGCCTTTCTTTTTATTTCCACATGCTTTGGAAGATGCCTCTGCTTTGGCAATCTGCCTAATACACTTGATCAGTCAGCCTTTCAAAAAGATTTTATCGTATTTCAGAAAAGCAAGGAAAAAACAAATCCCCCTGAAAACCAACCAACCAACCAACAAACAAACACAAATGAATAACCGAATAACTTTTCAGAGCAAGGAATCTCGATTTCTGAATCTGAACTCACTGTGGTGCCTTTTGCTCTATTATGCCAGAAGTAGTAACTCAGATGTCTGTAGTTTTACTTTCCAAGATTTAACTTTTTTCCTTTATTTTTTTTATTTTCCAAATATACCCACTTACCCAAATATGAAACACTTTTCTCTTAGCCCCCTGTAAGTGCCGACTAGGGCAATTATCCTAAGCTTGCATTGATGTGTGATGTTTCACTTGTAAGGAGACTAATCTAAGCCTGCCAAACTCTGCATCTAGAAGCATTTATAGCTGTCAAATCTAATGAAAGTCAAGTGACTGATCTTCTAGGTAGCAGCTGCAGCATCCTCCAGAAACTAATTTAATATGAGACCTGTGGCAAATCCATAGAAATAATGTTGCTTAGATGCTCATTTTACTTTCCATTTTTTCTTTGGTTTGTTTAAACACAATGAGCCAAGAGAGGATAATCAGGTTGTAGAAGCAGATGTGAGAGAATTTCTCCTGACAGGTGTAGCACTATTCAGAAAGAGCTGGATTGCATTGGACATTCAGAGAATCTCATTTATTTTGAGGATTTTGTGTTTGCTCCAGCCCCAAGTTGCAAATATTTTCCTGGCAGTATTTTGGCTGTTTGTCTCATGCATAACAGATGCTGCAAACAATTGTATTGTTAGTAGACTCTGCATTCAGTGTTCCTGTAACTCCTGAAGCGATCACTAGTAAAAATACCTTGTTATTTGTCTTGTCATGAGTCAGTTCTCAGTTTTGGTTTATTAATATATCCAATATAGCAAGTCGTCTCTCAGGTTGCAGATGCATTTAAGACTTTCCTGTCATTTGGTCTGAACTTCCTCTTGCGCATGCCAGAGTGTAGGTGATAAACTATAAATAATCATCCCAGAGAACAGGACTTAAGTTCTGTATGAAACACAGGCCCTAAAAGTATTTTGTTCTTTTCAAGCACAAAATCATCCTGCCTGTGACCCTGTATCACAGTGGAGCATCATTTATATTATCAGTGTACGACCAGAAGACAATTTAAAGATCAATTCTAAGTGTTTTAAATCCTTCATTCTCTTGAAATTTGCTTGCATATTAATGGCTTATAGAGTAAAGCTAATGAGCCAGAAATGGAGTCATGTAAATTAGAGGTTTCTCCAATATAATCCTGCTGCCTTGAAAAATGATACAAAGTATTTGTCAATGTTTCTTACCCTCCTGTGCTTTTATAATGGTCCCCAAGTCTGAGACATTCATCATTTTCTTATTTGCTGCATAGTTAACTCTACATATTTGGAGAAGTACCTATATAGTGACATTCAGAAAGAGTGAAGCTAGCTGGATATGTCTATGCAAAATGTTCATATACCAATACACTGTCCTGTTATGTGCAGGAAAACGTTTTAAGATGGTTCTGAGAAGGCTGTTTTCCATGTGATTCAAATGGTCCAAAGGGCTACATTGTGTTATCAAATCTAAACCACACTTGGCCAAAATTAACCTGAACATGATAGGCAGAAACCAAAAAAAGGAAGCCATAAGCTACCTCTGTCAGTATTGTTTGAGGGGGTAAGAAATGCTGACAGGTGCAGATGCCTTCAACTATGCAAAACTTGAAGTATATTTTAAAGAATAAAAATTGCACCGGTGATCTGCTACTGGCAAAGGGTCCAGGAGAAGAGTAGCTGGGGGTTATGAGGATTGTAGCTAGCCAGAAATCGAGGGTAGAAGAGAAGAGGTATGGCTGAGGCTGATGTGGACGTGAAAGTGAGTGGGAAGATACTGGTGGATCTGAAAGGGGATCCTGCATGAGCTGATAGGGAGGGTCTCACGTGCAAGAAAGGGACTGGAAGCATCTCTCCAAGGTGGGGGGCATGGCTAAACCATTCTTCTCTCTTCCTCTGACAGTCAGAAATCTGGAGGTCTGACAGGTAGAAGCGGACAAACTGATCCACTTTCACTGCCCACTGCACACGTGCTGGTATCTAGAGAAGCCCACAGCCTGCATACAGGGAATCACCCTGCAGTCTGCAGGAGACCTTCACCTGCTCTGAACCTGCTCATATATAAATAGGCTGTGGGGGCTTAGCCTTGGTGTCTTGGACACCTCTCCAAGACCTCCAGACAAGTTATAAATGCCTTGTATACCTTTGGGTCTTGCACCTCTCATTACCACCCTCACATGAGAAAGAGTACAAAGTCTTTTATCTTTCAGAGGTGTTGAGTGAAGGGAGAGCACAATAGTCAGCAGAAGGAGAGATGTAGCAGCTATTAAGGTCCTGATTTGATGTCCTCTAATAAGCTGCTGGCTGTGATGTGCCTACACAGCAGCAATAAGTGTCAGTCAGCAAAGATCAGCTTTTTTTTTTATGTCTTTACTACTAGTACTAATAGCTCAATAGCACATAATGACAAGGGAGTGGTGGAAGAAGTGCTGGAAGTGGGAGGAGGAGGAGAAGTGAATGTTGAAGGGAAATTACTGTAGAACAGGTGAGAGAGAAGGGCCAGTTTCTCCCAGCTAGCTAGAAGGCTCCCTGATGATAAGCCCGTCAAGATCTGGGATTATTGACCAAGGCTGTATCTACACAGATATACGTGGCGAGACGGGAGCTCAGCCTGTCATGGTGTAACCTGCATCAGCCCAGGGCAGGCCCGATTCAGCAGCACAGTCATGGCAGAGCTCAGGTCCCTTTGCACAGGCCCGTCCTCCTCTTTCCCCAAGAGCAGACAAGGCTTGAGGGAAGAGGCCCTGCAATTCCCACCCTGACACGTGCCAGATCACTCGGGGCAAGCCCGTGTGCTGCTCCCTGTGCTGCTCCACACCTAAGACTGAGACTGAGATGCAAAGCTCAAGTGTAGCCACGTACCATAAGAGAGCTACCAACATCAGGTAGTTGTAACAAATCTTGTCAGCCAGCTAAAAGGGCACCTTCAAATTGGAGAGATAACTTAATTTGCTCAACTTCAGAAGACAAACAAGTGTTTATGAATTTCAGACTGACTAGGTTTTGTATTTATTTATTATTTGGTATTTTTATTATTATCTAAAACCAGGATCGTCACATTCCAGAGCTCAAACCTGAGAGATTAGGAACGGCATTCAAGCCCTAATATTTGCCACACCTTAATTTATACACTTATAAAAGACGGAATATCTGTTACATTGGTTGTTGCTGGTCAGTAGAAATACGTCTTAATGGTAGAACTGGCCTCTGTTCACTAACTAAATAAATAAATACCACAAATATAATTCAGTGGTTATTTAGAAATTAATTCAAATAAATACAAATTCTATCTACTCATTTAAAACCAAACAGTGGCAGAATGCCCAGCACAAAAAGTACACCTTTAGACTCATGTCTCAAAAATTAATAAGCATTATTTCTGCATTAAGGTGCATAATACTGACTGGCTGCATTGTTTTTCTGCTGCACTCCTCTTTCACATTTCATCAGAAGAGTAACAAAAGTAATTGAAAAATAGCTTGAAGATTTTAATATATCTTTATCAAATGAGATGATGTAGCCACTGCTTATTGTGCTGTCTGATCATGAGGGTAGAGCTCTGATGCTGAATCTTTCACTGTCAGCAGAATAAATCACTTGACAAGCTTAAAGAAAAGAAATAGACCTAATAACTGTGTAAGATGTTTGCACAAATCATAAATATTCATTTGAAGATTTCTCTGATTTTAAGAATAAAATAAAATCCAGATTACATTTACATATATTCTTTTCATATATTCATATATTCATTTCCACATTCTAAAGTCACATCTTCCATATATGTGTGTGACTTCTGCATACACATTTAAAGAAGTCAGGCACATAACTATTTCATTTTATATTCAGCAATCAAGAACTCTTACAAAGTGACATTCTTGCAGCTAATAACATTTAGTATTTTTATTTCTATTTTTCAAAAAAATTCTTTTCCCATCAGTCAGACCTAGTAATGAAAATTCCAGATTCTGCCATCCATGCATAAACATACTGCTCCCACTAAACTCAGTGTTATTTCCTATTTTCTGAATATGAAACACAGTACTGAGCCTAGAACTACATTCATGTGAGAAAGGAAGAAACTTTTTTTAATTAAGTATATAGATTTGAGGCAAAATTCTGGATACACTTGAAAACTTCAAGAAATGTGAGTCTGTATTTTGTTAGTTATATTTGCTATCCATATTTTATTTTATTTTAAGGATCATTTTAGGAATTTGACTGCTACCCAATGTGCAGAAATAAACTGCATGTTCTTTCTGTTCCATTAACTTTTCTTTATATCCCTCAGCCAGCTACTTTTTCTTCTTTTTGTATAATAACAACAAGATGGTACAAGTATAAGAAATAATGATCAGAAAATGCAGGAAATTGAGGGCGATTTTGTGAAAAGCAGCTGGAATTCTAGATCTGTAATGCTGGTAGTAATTTACTCGATTTTGCATTTAACCTGTCGGTCTTCAGAAGCATTCACTTTGCTTCAGAGAAAAATAAAATAGCTCATGAAGTTATTACTAAGATGACAGCATGAGAGAATTTTGAAAAAGTTTGCCGAGTAAAGTGCATTTGAAGAAATTATGCACTCATACAGTTAATAAAGATTCTGCTGTTGTGAATGGAAGTTACTGAAGCTGTCTAGCCCTGATGCAGTGTGGAACCTAGTGAGTCAACAAGTAGAATAAAAAACCCCACCTAATAGATCACCGCACATTACACCTTGATCACAGACTTTACTATATCTTATGGCAAGATAACTCTGAAAACAGAGACAAAGCCAATGTGAAATATTAAGCCTAGGGACATGGATGACACCTAGAAGGTCTTAAAGTGGATCCATGAATTTAAAAATTGATGTGGATGTTGGCCCACCAGTCTTTAAAGATTTTCAGCCTAGTTAATCTGGATTGGATTCTGATTTTGCAACCATGTAAAACAAGGATAACTATTTCAGCTAAGTTACATCATAGTTTTTGTGATGTGGTTACATATGATATATGTTTCCTCAAATATATTCTAAAAGTTACAAAGATATTGGAGGCCTTACCCAACACTTTTAGGGCTGAAAATGATCATTCATTAGTGGTGATGGGGAAGACACCTCCACTCTGCATCAGTTAACTTTTGGGATTTTCTGGTACTCTCATAAATTGCAGACAAAGATAGTTGCTAAGTGAAAACAAAAACTGACCTAGGTAGAACACTTGTTGGATTTGGAGTAACTATTCTTTCTTATTTAGGTGGAAATCTCACATTTAAGATACAACTCAAAAAAATTATGATCTTGCACTGGCAGTTATCCCATCAATATCTTAACTCCATTTATTTTCCTGAAGTTTTGCATTTACATTATCTTGCTATCCACAGAACACTATATATATATATATATGTGTGTGTGTGTATATATATATATATATATATATATATATAAAGACAATGTTCATCATGAAAACGACTGCTTTGGATTTATGCAAATGAAGATTGTGTTTCAACAGTGGTCCTGCCACTGAATTCTGAAATACAGAACCTCAGAACAATCCAGGTAGGAAGGAAACTCAGGAGAGCATCTATTTCCACCCCTAATCAGAGCAACCAATGCCAAGCCAGATAGGTTTGTTCAGGGCCTTGTCCACTCTAGTGTTGAATCACTTCAAGGATGGAGATTTCACAGCCTCTCTGGGAAACCTATTCCACTGTTTGACCACTCCCATGGTGAAAAAATGTTCTAACTGGAATCTCCCTTGTCGAAGCTTGTGTTTGTTGCCACACATCCTGTTGCTGTGCACCTCTTGAGAAGAGTTTGGCTCCACCTTCTCTACAAGCACCCACTGCGTAGTTGCAGACAGCATTAAGGACTTTCCCTGACCTCCAGGCTGAACAGACTCAGCTCTCTCAGCTTCTCCTTGTACATCGGGTGCTCCAGCCCCAGCCAGCTTCGTGGTCCTCTGCTGGACTTATCCCAGTTTGCCAATACTTCTCTTGTACCAGGGGATCCAAAACTGGGCACAGTACTCCAGATATAGCCTCAGAAGTGCTCCACAGAGGGGAACAATCACTTTCTTTAGCCTGTTGTCTACACTCTTTCTTATGCAGACCAACATGCAGCTCATCACTGCAAGGGTGCATTTCTGACTCCTATTTATATCTGAGTAAAACCCATATTCAGGCTTGTCTTCAGCATTACTTTCAAGAGTAGCTCATTATATGTTTTGTACAGATCTGTGTTCATGCCATCAACATTATAAATCAGCTGGATAGAAAACACCTCTCTTTGCAAGCCCTGTATCTTCAGCAATGTGACTGTAGTCGCCTGAGCACAATGCCTTTGAGAGCTTGTTTGGATTGTCTTGGTGACATGTAAAGCAGATCTGTGTGACTCTTAAGGGAGGGCTGTCCGTAGACTTCCAACATAAAAGAAAGAGGCTCCATACACTGTAAACAGATATGGAGTGAAAATATAAATTATTTTTCTTCTGAGGGAAAAAGTTGCAGTAACTTGAATGCACAAAATCACTACTGCAATTGGTGTTTACATGTATGTATATATTCTATAAGTATAGAAGAATAAATAGAAGCAGAATCTAATAACTAGATAAAAATGATTAATTGATTTGATTCAACTGATGTCCCTACCCAATTTTGAACATCTGTTAGAGAACAAGGGCTGTTAAACCTGCACATTACAACCATGGTCACGTCAACTCAGAGAGGAGCTAAACTGGCCTAAAATCAGCTTGCTTTCCAGTTTCATGAATTGTGGGTAGTTCTAGCATAGACAGTGCACATGCCGAACATGGACAGACTGCTGCCAGTCCCAGTTTATGTGCTGTATTAGCCCAGTAGGATCCTGCTCACACCTGGGATATCTGACTGTGACAGCGATTTAGCCCCTGGACCTGAGCAACTGGCAGCCCATTCCTCACATCATTCCGCTGCCCACGTCCACAGATATTCCCTTACTTTGTCCCTGCTTTGTGTGAGAGTTATGATGTAAATAAAACCCCGAAGAGACTGGAACCCCTTCAGTCTTCTGCACTGTATGTTGCAAGTCTTGGTTGTAATAGTGGCACTTAGGGTGATGGTGTGTATGGAAAATTCAGGTAAGCTGAAGATTTTTAAGTCATTTATAATCCAGCACCACCCAGAAAGGTGGTAGAAGAAACAATTTTATTTGTGCTTATTCACATTTGGAAAAATTCCTTTTTTAAGATAGCAGTAAGACACAGGTATAAGAGTGGCAGTGATTGTCTACCAAGAATGGAATGGCTCAAGTGACTTCTCTGTTGTTTTGAATGAAGACTTCAAGCAAGACTAGATGGAAAATACACCTGTGTGCAACAGGCTGTTGAGATCTGACCTGGTACAACTGGATGAAACTGTATGGTGTGTTAGACTCATGGTGAGACTACAGAATCTATGGAGCTATTTATACCTTCAAGTCTGTAAAACAAAATTACTATCTCAGATGATGGGAGGAAAGAGTTATAAGTTGTGCTCCATGTCAGGCAAAAGGTCTGGGCAGCTGTAAAATGTCTGTTTCAAAAGCTTCCTTTAAAACCCCCCAAAGGTGGGGTTTTTCCCTCCATCCATTATTAAGACTAAAACACTGCGTGGCAATGACTGATTTATTCTTCCCTGATTCTAAACCATGTCCTGACTCTGCCAGAGAGGACTAGCACGCAGTGCAAATTCTCTACTTACAGAAAAGAGTAAAAAAAATCTTTCCTGTATACTTAAATAGTTCATATAACACGTGAACATATTAAACCCCCCCCGTAAGAGCAAAGAAGAAATATAAAAGTTTGCAGGATCTTACACAGCCACTGCAGGACATGACAGGAGAGAGTCAGCACTGAATGGTCTGTAGTCTGTGTCTGTGTCTGTTTCTGTTCCTGTTCCTATCAGAAATAACAGAAAGCCAAGTAACTTCTGCTTGGATTTTGGAATTCATTTTTCTGTCCAGGAGTAATTAACAGTTTTGGGGACAATTGGGCTGTAATGGCTCTGGTTGGGAAGGAGCTAACTTGCTTCATGGTCCTGTGTTTCCTCTCTACCACCTTCTGATTTTCCTGTGGCATTTTACAGCTCATGTCTAATAACTTGTGACTGATAGACCTTAAAGGACCTTAAAATAAGGGACATTAAGATAAGCTGGACCTTAAAATCAGCTAGGACCAAGGCAGTGCAGCTCTGCTACGTAGGAAGGCAGAGGTGGAGGGGCCCATCCCAACAGGGGGGCTGTGGGGCTCATCTCTCTGCTGTGGGGAGGTGTCTGCAGGTTTGGATGGGACTGGAGAGTGTGTAACTCAGGGTGGTGGGTGCTGCTGATGAAATCTCTCTTGGACATAAGTAAACAACCCCACCTCTCCACAATGTCACAGAATCATAGAATGATGAAAGATAACAAGTCCCTGATAACCTGACATGCCATGTCTGTGTTTATCACAGACTCCTCTCAGCTGCTGTGAAGGTGGCCCTTCTTAAGAACAAGATGTTTCCTCTGACCTTTCCACTGCAGATAGGAGCTATGCTGCAACCTGAGATCTGTACTTCTGATACAGGTCCTGCAGCCAAGCCACTATCAGGTCTCCATGTCAATGTCCTGAATGGTACCACTTAACTGATAGGGTGCAGACCCGTAGCCCACGGATCAGCCTCCTTAGGTCAGGGAGAGGTAACACTGAGGTCGGTGTGGTTGATCGCTGCTGTTTCCTCCTGGGAGAAGAGAGGTGCTTGCAGAGTTGTCATAGTGGACCGGCTGGACAGATATAGCAAAACCAGAGGTGCACGCTCCTGGCCACCAGACTCATGCTGCAACACCTTAGCCGGCCCTGGGCTGTCACAAGGACATGGGCAAACGAGATGTGGTGCAGTCAGGCTGTCAGCTGTCCTGTGTGAGGCTCCCTGTAGGTCTATGTGCAGCTTGGGGACCTGGAGGCCTCCATTTCCTGGTGGCCAAGCTTGGCTCCCCTCTGGCATTTCCCTGAGCCCAAGGTTTCCAGACAGTTCCCTCAAACGTAAACTGCATTGTCTCTTACCTCAGGAATAGCCTGTCTATTTGGGTTGGACCCACCAGAGACCTGGCACAGAGTGCAACAGCCTGCATGCTGGGCACTGTCTTTCTGTGTGTGCGGACACAAGTGCTCCTCTTCCCCTTGGTACAGTTCCACTGGTTGTGACACACGAGCCTTCCCGGGGTAGCTGTGGTTATCTGGACTGCTGGTTTCCTCAGCTGCTGGGTTTAAAGGCAGTGTGTGAAGCAACAGGATAACAATCACCATCAGACGTGTTTGCTCTGATTTTACTGTGTGCAGTGATGCTCCACAGGGTGCAGGCTCAGAAGGACATACATCTCAAAAGGCTTTTTTTCTGTAATTTATCTGGCTCCCTATAGAATACTTTAGACTACTATTGTATGTGTGCTTCAAAATAGCAGACAATTTATGTGCAGTTATGTCAACAAATCAAAACAAGATGGAATCATTTCAAATCACTAATGAAGTTAGTAACATCACTTGAAGTGCTAGTGCACCAGCAATAACAGGGTGGCTCATTAGTTTCTGTCACTTAATCCTATCCCAGTAAGCCTCCATGTTAGTTATGACAATAAAGACAAGAAGAAAATAAACCAGTCTTTCAAGGCTTCTCCTCTTACCCTGGGGACCTTGGAACGTCCCCAGGCAATTCTACCCTGACAGAGAAGCACTTGCCAGGGAGAGTGCTTACCTGGCTGAGTCCTCCTGCGTGTACAAAGCATCACCTTTTTTACCCCGATGATGGTTAAAATTCTTGTTTGCTATTCTTTTTTGCAACCCGCCCTCCCACCCCCACCCCACCGGCCGAGTCCTGTCTTCATTACCTGTGTGTTCATGCTTTGAAGGTGCAGCTGCAGGGCAGGAACTGGGGCAGCAGTGGTAACCTCACAGCCGTGGCATTTGCCTGCCAGCTCTCCAAAGGGCACAGCTCTGCTGGCAGCAATAGGATTGTTATGATTAGCTGTATCAGCTGTGGATCTGGCACAAAATATCCTCAGGCAGTGATTTGTCGGGAGAGGGAGAGTAAAAGAAGGTCAAGGAACTATATAATCTGACATGCCATAAACACAACATGACTCTGAACATATGGTTGAGTTCCTTCACAGTACACTTAAATGCAGACGTAGCTGCTACAGATAGCAATGCCTGTGAAATCAGACTTCTGAAATCAGAGTTGTTAAATCATAGTACTTGATTAGTATTGAACTGTGGGACAACAAAGGGAGGCTTCTCTGCAGTAGTCCAGACACTGCGAGAAATCCTACCAGATAAAGGACTGCTGTTGGAAGTGTAAAGCGATGCAATGCCCCTCCCAGTGAAGTGGTTTTGTCCAAGTCACACTACCTGATAGCTGAGATCAACTCAGAGTGCACCAATGGAGAGCTATTGCAGCTCAGCTGAGTCTTGATGTGTTGTGGACAGCCCAACATCCACCCTGAAACTGAGGGGTTTTTAGAACCACAAAGAAGCCCAGGGTTAGGTTCCTAAACTGTTGACCTCTAGGCACCGAGGTGTCCTAATTTCCCAATCAGTCTGAGCATTCATGCTGTATTTAACATTTTGAAGGCTGTTTCTGTTAAATAGTCATTCACCATAAACTTAGAGAAACACTTCAGCTGTAACATTAAAAGAAGTAGGGAT
This sequence comes from Tyto alba, assembly GCF_018691265.1. NCBI lineage: Eukaryota > Metazoa > Chordata > Aves > Strigiformes > Tytonidae > Tyto > Tyto alba. The sequence continues at coordinate 10,503,939 of NW_024881295.1, read as the reverse complement.
GTCATTCCGCGATAAGGGAACGCAAAGGTTGGACAGAGTGATCCCTACAGAAATGACTCTCTGGATCACTGTGGTGAGAAGTTGGACCTGTGCAAGGGACTACAGTTTACCTGTAACAGTGGATTTCCTGGCTGAAACTGTACTGAAGATCAGTCTTGCACACTTTGTAACAGCAGCTGTGTTTGATATTCTGCACTGAAATAGTCTTGGAAGATGTCACTCCTTCATCACTGTTGGAGAGCCTGTGCACAAATTTTACATGGATGCACAGGGACAATCTTTATGCATATAACTTCTACTAATTTTAGGTCACCAATATATCTGGTGGAGAATTAGAGCAACAAAACCTTATGACCAGAGGTGTCAGTTTTACCTCTCCATTCATTAGTCATTAGGACAAGATTGAAATATTTAATGGATTTAGGGCATTTCAAAAAATGAGAAAACAGATGTGTGATAGTGCTAGCTAAAAACATTCAGAACCCTGTGGATGTACATCCAAATTCTGACTCATGCAACCAACACATATGACTTCATCTGCATATTTTCCACAATGTCACTATTTCTTTTAGTACATGCTGCCTGAGATGTGTTTGGAGGGGAACAGTATTGATTGGCCTCAGTTAAGAAATCTTCAGTTGAAGAGGTTGTACACAGTACTGTCTTTTGCCAAGCAGAGAAAAAATGATGAGCCTGAAGTGGAGGTGGCAGGGCAGGTACAAAACTGTCAAATTTTTTGAGTCATTTAAAGCAACAGAAAGAAGTCGCTGACTCAGACAAGGATAAAGATGGGAGGAGGTAAGTTGGATACAGAGGCAGAAGGAGCTGGACTGAAGCAGCCTGGGAGTGCAGTGTCCAGCTACCAAGCTGCATATTCCTCAAACCAGAGAGAGGCCCTAAACTCTAAATTTAACATCGCTTTCCTGATAGCAAGTATCTGTGAAACACGCTGGTGAAATGCATGCTGCATTGGCACCGCCAATGGGGCCAGAGGCCAGGACGAGGACAACCTTATGCTGGGAGAAGCTTCTTCAGCCAATAAAGGAAAAAATTAAAGTCGGATTGAGGATTTGGCATGGCATTCTTTATACATGTGCTCTCTTTGTATAATGTAGCTATAATAATGTAATTTTAATGCTTATGTAGTTAGCACATTTTTTCTAATAACTTAGTAAGAAGGTGGGTTTTTTCCCTGCAAGATGCTGAAGACTCTCTTATTCCTTAAGTTACTGCAATTCAAGATACCATACCCTGGCAGGGGTGGGCCCTGTTTTCCAAGCCCAGGCAACACTTGAGGAGGACCAATTTCAGTTTGACTCCCCTGGATTAACATTATGCATGCTGAAAAGAGAAGCTAGTATAAAAAGCAATAGATTTTATTTAAGAGAATTGGAATTTTCTTTGCTACTGTGTTGCTTCTGTTTTACACCTTGGCCATTTCATTTGTGAATGATTCATTAAGGTTCAAGTGATTAGATTAGGCAAATGTGCTGACTCAAAACGTAAGAGGAATGGAGGAAGAAATGAAAGGGAAAAGTCATAGTAAATATGCAATGCATTTTGCAATAAGCACTTTTTTTGCTAGGTCAAGGTAATACAGTTTTATTAGCTTGCACTAAATGCATACAGTGGAATGATGACTGCAAAATATGACTTAGAAATCTCTGTATTCAGGCTAATAGAGATGTTCAGAGTGACACAGAAAGAGAAATCTTTATGCCCCCAAACATACTTTGTATATCTGAAGTAACCAAAGTGGAATCTTTTGACAGAGGATAGATTTTTAAGGATTTATACCCTAAAATATGAAGTGATATGAAGGTCTTCAGACTGAAAGCAAGAGAAGAATGTTGAACTTCTCATCACTGAAAAATCCCCAATTTCTACCTGAGCATCAGTTTTCATGTGTTTCTTATACTCTCACTGACTTGATTACCTCCTGGAAAGACTCCCTCATCTTCCCTTATGCCTAGTGGTAGGGAACTCCAGAGCATATTTTCCATTATTTTCATCCCACCTGGCCCTGCATAGCTGGAATTTGGAGTTTACTGGTGGCACAAGGCACATTTTACAGGCAGTAGCTGTTGAAGGGCAACTTTACAGGTAACACAGGTGAGAAGATGATTGCTGACTTCACTTCTCTTTGACTGGTAGGCTGGCAATACTGCAAAGAAAAGAAAAGAGGGAAAAATCTATCTTACAATGCTGGCTTTTCTGGAGATTGAATCAGAAAGAAGCAAATACGGAAGCTGGTAACTGTCCTTAGTCCTTGTGAGTAATCTTGACTGCTCAGGTGTTTCTTGGAAGGGCGTCTCTGATCATTAACTTCTTACCATGGGTCATAGGAGGTACATTTGGTAGTCAGCTCCCATGACCAAACCTAAGTTATCATAAATAATAAAACAAGAACTGGGACCTTGGTAAACTTGAGAAATTTCCTGAAGGACTGCTTTATTTTTAAACAAGGTTCTGAAGTTGAGTCAAAGACACTGAAGGGCCTCAGCTGAATATATTGTAGGAGGCTTTCAATAGGAAGAGTGAAACCACTGGATATTTGAGGAAAATTGAAAATATTAAGCCTTCCAAATTGTTTTGATTCAAACTTGAGCTATTTATCTTACTCTAATGCTTTCACATTTCTTAAGGTCACTTTAAACAAAAGTCGAGCTTTCAGTTTGAAAAACATCAATTACGATTTCCACAGACTCAAATTTTTTCAAAAAGTACATTTAAAAACAGGTAATTAATTGAGAACTGCCTCTTTCCTGCAAGTGGCTTTTATTCTAACGAATTCACATTTTTTGTGTAAAGATTTAAAAACTTTCAACCACTTCTGGTCATGAAACATGCAGAATTCAAGCCAATGTTAAATATCTATTTTAAATTTGTGATTTTTGTTGTCCATAGTCTTCATATGGAGACATATGACAGCTTAAAAAATGATTGTGTCTTTAAATGCCTCTGTTTTTAAGATGCCTCGGGCTGAAATTCTAAAAAGTTCAAAAAACTAGTTCCTTAACATCACAAAATTCAAACATTTGGAATAGATTTGCACTTTTGAAAATTCAGGCTGTTGTATATTTGGTAAAATAAACCAAAAAATATTTAATTCACATAAAATAAGACATTGGTTTTGTATTCAACAGCTTTTTCCTTGGAAGCTAAAACAGCTTCCAAGAATGTGTAACTTACAGAATAACCATATTAAGCATATTTGAAGGCAATATATAATGTTCATTCTTGTAATTTTCCACAATTAATACATTTTGACTATTACCTCATTACTTTATCTGGAGAGCTAATAAATGACAAATGACATGTGTTTTCCATGACTCTGCATTTCAGTTATTTATCAGGTTACCTCTAATATTTCAGTTTCCTTTATCAACTACCTGGAAAAATCAATATCTGATAGGACTCCATGGCGGGTAACAAAGTATATAAGCGTGAAGTTTGTATTGCTTGGTCTCAATTTGTCACTTCAAACCATCTGACTAAGAAGTGACCCTTAAATCCCCTTGTCATTTCACCATTATCTGATTTGCAGGAATCCAAGACTTAAGCAAACATGTCCAACCAGAGTGAGGCAGAACTCATTCACAGGTTTAAGGGGATTTCCTTTACCACCAGGTCTTCTCCAGATCTTTTAAAATCCTTGGATACTTTTGATGCTAGAGAAGATGATGTCCTTTTGGTTTCCTATCCCAAATCTGGTAAGTTCTACTTTTAGGTGTTAATTGCAAGAAGTCTCAATTGTTTGTTTCATGTTCTTTTTTAAACTACTTAGGAAATGTACAAGAAACAGGGAAGGATATTTTAGTATGTGAATATATTATTCTGTCAGTAAGTGTTCAAATTACAAAAAAATATGGGTCATTTATCTAAATTTTGATTCTTTAATTGAAAATAATCTCAGGTGTTTTCATATTGGAAAGCAAATAAGTATTTATTTCTTGTAAGCAAAACTGTACTTCAAGGATTTTCCTGAGAACTTTCTACATTCAATTATGAACAAGTCAAGAGTTGTATTAAGTTATTTGTACGGCTCTTGGCTGTGGATTTATTAATTTCTTATTCACTCTCCTCACACCTCACTCAAACATATAAGCACACACCAAAGAAGCTCAGTCAGTACTTCCCAAATATACAAATCCAAGTTACTACGAGGAAAAAAAATCCAAACAGGTTATTCTAAAATTAATAATAAAAATAATATAACCACCTATCAGCTGACAAGCAGTTTGTCTCATGAGATTGTTTTGGTACCAACATTAACACTTCTCAGAGTTACTTTGTACTTCAGGTACAGCCCTAATTTTTACAGTTGGAAAATTGGAGCCAATGCAATTATTCAGTTATGCAAATATTCTTGAATCTGGGTGATTAGAAGTATCACTTGTGCACTAGTGAGCTGTTTCAATATGCAAAACATGTTTCACGTATTTTCTCAGTAACAAATCTTACTTCTTTTCTTTTCTTTTTTTTTTTTTCCTCTTAAAATTACTATTCTGCAGGCACACACTGGCTTGCAGGAGTTATAACAAAGCTTTACAATACTCAAGTTACACTAACATCTCCCATTGAATTTGGAGACATATCCAAACTGGAGGAACTGAATAAACTCTCATCAAAGAGAATCATCCCAACGCACTTAGACTACAACATGCTACCTCCAAATTTTAAGAATAAAAAATGCAAGGTAAGGCAAAACCATATAAAAGCAGTAAGATATGTAAAGTATCTATTAGGAATCTATTTTTTCTTGTTGTTTCTTAATAATTTTCAAATTATTTACAGTTTCCAGAAGTGGTTTGCTGTGAATCTTGGAGACACAGCTGACCAGCAGTCAAAGGCAGTGTGAGCAGAGACTTGGGCTAGGCACTGGGTTCTGCTCCTGCCCCACTGCTCCCACTGGGTGATTTGTGTAGCAGGCACCACACAAAATACATCAACATCTTTTCAATCAGAAATATATTATTAGGGATGGGGGCTTGTTCTCATGGCACCATTTCCTAGTGGCTGGAGCATTTACTTAGAAAACAGTTATTTGGGGCATTTAATGGCTGTTCTGGGGGTAAAGATACTCTACGCCTCCTGTTCGGGAAACATAAGAATTGAAATGTAGGAGACAGATTCAGATCACAGTTTTGGGTTCCTCCCATGCTAATGTGGGAAGCCTTTAAAAAAAATCAGCTTTGGGCCTCAGATTTTATGTTAGAAGTTCAAAATCTCAGGATTATTCAGATCCAGATTTTTGGGACAAGGCTGATTTGAATGAAAGGCCAAAATTTATACTTTGCAGCTGTTCTGTGAATGTTAATTAGTAAAAGGTTTCATATGTTAGACTTATGAGATAATATACTCGCTCATGAGTTAAAATGAACACTGCCTCTTTCATAAAACATAAACACTACCCAGCTGCAGAAAACACACCTCTGTCCACATTGGAATTGTTTACTAACCACTTCTGACTCCAGCCTAAGCAGGGACAAATACATTTCTACCTTAATGGCATGGTTACTGATGGAGAAATCCTAAAGGAAAGGGTTCTGACACTGCAAATTGCCTGTTAAAATGCCACATTTATGCACAGAGCTACTCTCAAATAAAGGAAAGATATTATCATTAATAACCATATCATCTTCATTTACAGATGATCTACATCAGCAGAAATCCAAAAGATACCGCAGTTTCCATGTACCATTACTACAGAGATAACCCAAACCTTCCCACTATAGACACCTGGACTGCTTTCTTTGACTTGTTCTTAAAAGGAGATGGTGAGGATAAATGCTATGTTTTCTCCTTGCAGCTTACATTAGCTTATTATGCACAGAAAGAGTTAAGAAATGTGAACTGTGTAAAAACTCCTTATTGAACTCTGTATTCATATGGCTTTAGCTAGGGTTTTCTTTCAGGACAAATTCTAATGCCAAACTAAACAAGAGCAAATAATAGGATGCTATCTTCAGCCCTGCAAGTAAACATTTTGATAAGTGGCTGCATTATTTCAGCACAACTGCTCTTTGCAGGTTTTTGCTGCTCTCTGACACATCTGTTGAAAAACACGTTCTCACAGACAAGTTACTGAATTCATTTCTTCCCACAAATACTCTGAAGCCCCTGACAATTCATTGATTCTGATGTAGATTTGCCTGTATGAAAACATTTCCAACCTTGTCTTGTGAACCACAATAAGACTGATTCGCACCCAGAATTCCTATTTAACCTGTGACAGAGGAGGTACGCGTGTGCGGCTCCTCCCAAGCAGACGTAGGGCAGGCCCGTGGGGCAGGCGCTCTGTTTGAGGGTGCTCAGCCAGCTCTGCGTGGGTCACTGCCATGCAGGCAACAGGGCGCAGGGGGAGAGCCACCCCCAGGCTGCACGGAGAGCTACGCTGGCAGGGGTGGTGCCTTCTCCAGCCTTGAAGACAGCCTTGGGTGGCCCTTTGAAGGGAGTCTGGATGCTTTCATAAAGCCCTCCTGCACACTCTCTGCCTGATGTGTTGTCTTAGTAGCAGGGTCCAAAGACCAAGGACAAGAGTGAGTTTTTTATGAGTGGCAGTAGTGGCATGGAAGCTGTCATCAGGAACATGTTATCCACTCCCATTTTTAGTGTTTTATTACTCTTTTCAGGACATACGTTCCTGCTATACAACCATAGTGATGACAAAAGCAACAGTGATAGATCAGCTTGAAAACTTTGAAAGAAAAGTTCCATTGCAGTCATCATGGGCTTACATCAAAGCTCGAGGAGTCAATTTGTTTACTGGCTTGGGTGGGCTTTGTGTCAGATCTTGTCTTCCTAGTTCAGAGCAACCTTAAGGCTTGTGCTTCAGTGGTTTGCAGGATCTTGCATTGTTTAGTATCAACTCTGAACATACAATAGTGAAAACAGGAAAAGAAGATTACATTAAATTTTAAAAGCGTCTCCCATTTATTTGTAAATTAGTAGCCACCTTCTATTTTCTGTGTGCTTATACATGGCATTAAAAAGATAAATATGTTGGTTATAATAGAAATTTATGTAAGAGGTGATACTGAGAGAGGGAGTTTGCCATTTTTGCTCCTAACAGCAACATACAAAGGTTGTGATGCTTGATTCAGATCTTGCAGAGTTAATCTCAGTTCAGAACACCGGTGAGGACACACAGAGACAACTGTGATGCTGTCCCTGGGGTCTCTGAGGCTGTATATGCTGTACCCCTGAAGCCAACAGCGCTCTTCTATGCTATTGTTGGCCCCATCCCCAGTGTGGTTGACCAGAAGGAGAGCAGGGTTTAATTGAACACTGTGGAGCACACATACCCTGCAGTTAGACAGTGGTTTGTGTGCAGGAGATGGCTACAGGCTGGAGCATTCAGCAAAACACTTAACTACATCTCCAGGCTTGCAACCAAAATGATGCCCATTACAATATTATATTTTTCTGGTAGTGGTTATAAAGCAAAGTCACAGTTCTGGAGAACACTGGCTGTGATTGCTCTGTCCAAGCCTCTTCTCACACCCTACAGGAGTCTTTCAACTCAGCTTTCAATGCAGTTCATCTTGTCTTTCAACCAGAAGTGTCAGAATTTTGGTTTTTAAAAGAAAGCTGAAATTTAAATCTCCTCCCATGGTTCACCAAAAGGAGCATTCAGGCAAAACAAGTACTATGAGTCAACCATAAAACCGTAAGTTATCTGTGTTGTTGGGTGAATGATGTATTTGCGTAGTAACTTCTTTACATAATGCTTCTTTTACTTTTAAAAACAATACAGTTTCCCCTCTGCTGGAACAAAATACAACTAACAGTGTGCTCTATTTAACAGATTCCTTATTTAATTTCCTAGTGAAGTGATTATATTTCTAGCTGTGACCACAGACCTGCAGACATCTTCTGAGATATTTGGATCTTGTTAGGCCAGTGCATTTTCCTTCATTACTGGCCTTTCCTTAGATTTGAAGCCTGTTTCCACTACAGAATCGTATCTCAGAACATTACTTGCATCTCTGATACAAAACCAAATTTCAACAAGAACGGTAACCTCTTTGGATTGAAAATTTCAGTCACTTCATAAAAAGGATTTAATCTGGTTTAGAGGAACACAGGGTACATATTACGAAGGGACCATTCCCCTGAGTGTTTGAATTATAATCAGAGTTATTTATGAATAAAGTTTGTATGAATCTCTTTTACATCGGTTTCCTTTTCAGTTGTCTGCGGATCCTGGTTTGATCATTTCCTAAGTTGGGAAGAACATGCAAATGACAAAAACATTCTGTTTTTGTTCTATGAAGACATGAAGAAGGTAAATATGCTCTCTGCTCTTACTTCAGAATGTAAATTAACATCATTAAAATATCAAAGAGCAAATTATGACGAAAAAGGAGAAAGAAAGAAAATATGAATGTATGTCTTTGAGCATATTTTATATTTGCATAGAACTTTATATTAGTGAGCTAATTCTGACTGCACAAATTATATAACTATCAAATCCTGTGAGAGTTGTATTTCATAGATCCAGGAGTGGGATGAATATGACATGATTTTCCCCAGGCTACAGGAAGAACTTTAAGTTCCTCATTCTTGGTCCTATGGAAGGACCTACCAAGCACATCTGTTGAGGGCCACACATTAACCTGCTATGCCTGACATTTCAGCTGAAATTTTCAAAAATGACATAAGACAACAGAACCACTCACGGTCACTGGGACTTCTGCTCCCATTAAAGAAGAAAATTAGAGGCCGGGGAGTAAAAAAAAGTTTTTATGAAAGGAAATTACAATGCAGAAAACTCAAATGCCAACATACCTTAGCTTTCAGATAATGAATTTCTGGGTGAAGATAAAACATTTTCTAGTGTTTCCATTAAAATAGTTTTGTTAATTTTGGGGGGGAAAAAGAATCTACTACAACAAACATAAAAAAGCCATTTGAGATCCTGAGTCACTTGTTGGATTTCTACATATAACACCTTCAATTAAATAAGCTACTTCTACAGAAGCTGAGCTGTGAGTACTTCTCTATTCCCAGTGAAATAATTCCAAGAGACAGGAGAGCACTTTGCCTTAACTAGGAGTAAAATTGGCAATGTACACTGTATTTGTTATCACAGACTCAGCATTTACTCATTTCTGGAAGTATAGCTAAGAGGGGAATCAGGTTTACTGTACCTGTCATCTATACAGTCTAATTACATGTTTATCTTTGCCTGAAAGCAAATAAATGTGTGATAAACTTGATATGTAATAAAAAAGATAATTTTCGTAACAGCTAAAAATCTGATAATCAGCTCAGAAATATAAAAGCTTTATTCTTGTATCTCAGAATCTCCCTAAGATTGTAAAGGAAATTAGTCTGTTCCTGGGTTTAAACGTCGGTGACAATGATATCCAAGACATCTGCAAGAAGTCCTCTTTCTCAGAGATGAAAAACGACACAGAAAAGGAAAATAGCGATCCCAACCACACCGTTTGTGCACTGACATCCAACAGGAAGCTGATTTTCCGAAAAGGTAAGTTCCCTGGGTCAGACTTAGCACAGCAGGAGTGGGAATCCAGCCAGAGGCCGCAGTCCAGGTCTTTCCCAGGCTGCAATGACACTTTGGGTCAGCCCCGGGAAGCCTCAATCAACAGGATCCTTCAGTTTGAAGGCATCTTAAAAATAACTTTCTAAGTTCTCTGGTTGCAAATGTACATTTACCCTAGAGAAGCATGGAGAAATCTGAACAACAGGCTGACTAATGTTGTTCCATGGGAGCTTTTGAGCTAAAAGGAAAGGTTCACGAAGCATTACTCTTTATCTGTCTTTTTTTATCTAAAAGTTGACCACCTCAGTCTTTTACAACATGTCCCCTTGATATCACCTGTGAAGGTCACTTAGTTTACTAGAGTGAGAAAGAGTGAGACACATTCCTTCCAAATGAGACTGCTCATAGCCTTTATCTTCCGTACCACCTCTTATCTTATTGAAATGTTCCTGAAAAAGGACTATGCTGACAATGACAACAACGAAAGATTGGTTGACTCAATCACCTGATGGCTTCATAGGTAGCCTTCAAACCTTGGCCAAGTTGGACTCATGGTAAAATCTTCAACAGTGCTTAGCTCAGATGTGACTTTAAAATACTTGCAGGAGCCGTTTGCTTGCTCCTGCTATTTCAGAAGCTTCCTCGGATTTGGATAAGTAAATCAAATCCATCACGTCTAGATGAATTTTGACTATTTTTACTTAGTTAATTTCTGAACAATAAATGACAGTTTAAAACTAAGAGTTGTTTCAATTAATAAATAGGGAAATGGTACATTTTGCTAATTCAGAATGTTTTTAACAATGAGCTGAAGCAAATGCCAAAATACAAGCTGTCAGTAAAAAACAAACAAAAAATCAGGTACACTTTTCTAAGTCAGTGAACTTTGACAGAGCTATGTTGAAAAATTTGGAAAATCCCGACAATTTCACTTCCAAGTAGTTCCTATATAAATCCCAGGGGTTTAGCTAGTTTCAGCCAGTTTACAGAAGATTTATATGTATATATTATTATTCAGGCTCTCTCTTCTTGTCCTTGCTATCTGGAATGCTGTTTTAATCAGCACTTTTGGGATGTCGGGTCTTTAGAGGATGCACGTGAGGCGAAAATGTAAGCATTGTCTCACTAAAATACGTCATTTTAAAATCCAATTTCCTATTTGCTCAAACTGGGTAACAGTTGAAACACTTTACTGAACACAAGTGTGAGTGGCCACCTAGATGTAGTTAATTGCCCACTGAAGTAGTGGGACATCTTGTCCACAGAAAGCCCTAAAGGTCTGGGCTCCTTTTTCAGGAGTCTTTTTTAGTCAAGGAGAGATATAGCTGCTTTTGGGGCACCGTTAATTTGATGAGTTTTAGATGTTGACTAGGATGAGATGAATTTCAGCCAGGAAATAAACATTTCCTTCTACTGACTGTGAAAGAGCTGAGGGGATGCATACATCTAGGGTGCAGCAAGATGCCTCCCTGCTGAGAGGACCAAGGGCTCTAATTCCATCTAGGAAACCTGCTGCTCTTCATGTACTACTTAGTGTTGTTAGTCCCAATCAAGTCTGAGGCTGAGGGTTTATGGATGATGATCCAGTTGCTTCCATCAGAGTCTCACCAGACCAAAAGAGCAATTACTCATAATCATGACCTACTGCAGAGGCTACGCTTAATACTATATTAATAATTTGTGCCAACTGCAACATTGACAAAACTGGGTTGCCTTTAAATAATTTTCTGCACTATATATTGCTAGCCTCACTGTTCTTTTTCTGCTCCTGCTTTCCTAGGTGCTGTTGGTGATTGGAAGAACCATTTCACTCCAAAACAGAATCGAAGGTTTGAGGAGATATTTAATGAGAAAATGAAACTCAGCAAAATGGCAAAAAGTCTCACCTATGAATTTTGACTTCACGTGAAGAACAATACCCAGTTATCAACAAACACAAAGCAATTGGTGGGAAATTCTCATTCAGTTTACAATCCTCCCAATAGAAAGGACTGCAAACATGACATTTTGAGGATGGGAAAATTCTGACACAATGCCAGAGCTGAACTCAGTTTTCAGCAGGCAGATATATATGGTTTAACAGCCAGGTGTCAGACCCATTTTTCTACAACCAAATCTACTTTAATATTTATTTATTTTTTTCTCTAGAGGGATACAAATGGACTTCTTAGATTGGATTTAGGAATTTTACCTAAGACATTAAGAAAAAAACACAAAACAAACCCGTAAGAATCTGAATATATAAAAAGTCTAAAAGCACATCATAAGAAAATGACCAAGGATTTGACCCCAGACTCGCTCCTTCCCTGAACTACCATTATTCGGAAAGTGCCTATCTCATCAGGCTTTGTTATTGATACTGAAGTTGAAAACTGCAGCTGTACATCTGAAGATCTGGATTAAAGTTTGTTTATAAAGGTCTCTCTCTTTTTTTTTTTTTTTTTTTCATAATACGTAGTTCTTTGATGTAACTTATTTCTGGGCTAGGTGTTGTATAGTGCATGTGTTTTAAACGCAACTGACACAAATCCACATAAATTTCTGCACCATATGTTGGGGAACTACAAATGTGGGCTTTTTCCATTTGACTTGCTTCTTGCAAAATGCTTGTTTCCAGTGTTTTGATGAGAACCATTTTACTTCACAGTCCTTGTGCAATAGAATTAAACAGTTCCACTGTGGCAAACAAACTGCCACGTGGAGACAGTTTAATCTGAACATAACTTATTTATTTGCCCTGCCCTGATAAGACAGATTTTCTAAGAATCAGCTGTCTGTGTTTACATCCTAGGGACTGTTCTAGGAACCTAATGAAGTTTTAGTGTGATGTGTTTTTTGTCCTTACCTTCCATTTGCTTTGCAGGCTGGCTTTAAGAATGCTTCTCCCCAAACTAGTTGTCCCCAGCCATAAAATTCCAAGGAAACAGCAGGCAGAAAAAACAGAGCAAAAGCTGAAAAGAAACTCGTGCAGACAAGCATGATTACTCTGCTTTGCCTCCTGTGTGCTCGGAAGGTACACATCTGCAAGGCAAGCTCATCCCCTGGATGTGGTGGTTCTGAATGCTGAGCTATGGCTTTATTTACAGTGAACACTAGTGCTCTCTCTAGCCACACATCTCACACTTGCCACCCAGCCCCTTCATTTCATGCCTTGCTTGTGCCAGCTGACATCAATACATAACGATTTTGCATCTGCACAAGTGATGTGCAGAAGTTACATGCTGAAGAGATCAGTGAAAGAAAAGCCTTTTCGACTGCAGTCCCTTGCCATTTGCCAATTGAACACAATTTAAGGGAGATGCTGCCCTGAGCACTGGTTTCTGCAAATGACCCATTTGGAAACCAGAAACTTGTTTCTTTGCTCTTCTGACACTAACATGACTTCATCTTCCTCTAAAAATGACACAAACCACTGCTGTCCTCCTCTCATGTGTCATTCTTCCACTAGTAATAAATGGCAAGAAATCAGCTAATGAAGATGCTTGAACATTTTACTTAAAGACTTATTTTTTCTAGCCCTGTAAGTATGGTAAAAATCCAAAGGGTCCTTGGGCAAACAAAGTTTGCAAGTGAGTTTATTAACTCCATTAAGAAGGAAGACCACTGTAAAGCAGCATTGATATGTATATTCACAGTATGAAAATGTGTGTGAAGGGACAGGGTGAGGACATGGCATGTGGTTGACTGAGGGGGTTAAAGCATACAGTCCTGAACTGGCTGAAGGGATAGCATTAGAATATAAGGGAGTGAGTGTTTTCCCAGCTGCCTGACCTCTAGCACTGCCTTGCAGAGTTAAATGGACTTCTAAAATAAAGCTTCTCTTAGAAACACTTTGTACTTACACAGCATTTTCAGTCTCCAAGTGCTTTATTCAAGCTTTACACAATGCATCCACACCTGAGATAGAGTTCAGCAACTGGTTGGCAGCAAGTAATAGCCTGAGAGAGAAAGCAGCTTCTGCTAGTAAAACTACAGGCTAGCAGGTCCATCCCAGGCACCAGCACAGCTCAGTGCAGCTGCAGACAGCGTAACAAAACTTGCCTATGTCAGAGGTCCAGAAAGCTCAGCTGGGCACTGCTGCTCAAGGACAGGGGTATGTGACGGTAGCTACTGGCAACCAGGGTCTCCCAGCAGTTGCTACGCCTACCCTTTCTTTCATCCTCTTTGCTCTTGCTCTCCCCGCTGAGCTGCTACCCCCTCTCCCCTTCTATGAATGTAGCAGAGGGATTCAAATTTAATTTTTCAAAGAATTGTCAATCTGGCTCCACAAGTCATTTCAGCAGGTCATGGAGATGTTAAAAAATTTTCAAAACTTCCATAGTAAGATGTTGTAAAAATGTCTCTTCTCTCAGTTTTTCTTTGGCAAATAAAACTTTTGGAGAAAATGTCAAAAATTCAAATTTTTGGAGAGAAATTTCAGCCCTAAAAAATATAAAAATACTGGTCTAAAGTGTACCTAGACTGCAGCAATATTAGGTTTGGAAGAAATAAAGCCCTGTGCAATCTCTGTTACACATAAATGGTTACAATACTGTATTCCTATTTGCGTAATATATTCCACCTTCCTAAGGGCTCTTCTCAAGACTGATTTAATTAAAGAGGCCAGCATTAAGCATTTATGTCATCAGAGCTGAGATGTGAAGCTTCTACCTGCTCTTGTCAAAGTTAGCCTGCTTTGCCTGCTACGCAGGCTTACCTGGCCTTTGGATCAGATGAAAAAAAGAGCAAGAGCATTTGGAGGGCCAGAACTCTTGTGAGAGGAACACATGAATTCAAGGCCTTGCTTCAAGAACTTTTTTTCCTGAAAACCTTCTAAAGTAGATCTCAGAGAAGAAAAGGTGCTCAGGTAAAGACCCTAGCAACCTGATTTTAAGTCACATTAGTTCTGATACAATGAGTTTGATGCCTACAGCAGTTTCTTGAGGGAAAACAACTGGTGAAAAAATCTCTCCGAGTAGCTTCAGGAACACCCTGTAGAAGATGATGTGAATCTCGACAAGTGGGGGTAGGGGAAGGAATCTGAGCCAGTTCTGGCAATCTTTGAAGCCAGAAGTCATAGGAAAATAGAGAAGACTCAAGACAGGAGATCAACTGGTGGGTTTCTTCACTGGGTCTAAGTAGAACAGAGATGCTTAGGGGATCAAGACAAGGGTTTACTTGTAATCATCTGTCAGCTGGAAAAGTAAATGTGGAAGACCAGAAGTAATTTCCCTGAGACTCGCTTCATGACCAGCTGAGAGAGGAAAGACAGTCACAGACTACAAAGAGCAAAGGGCACTCCTGCTGCAAAGGAATCAAGCCTGGCAGAAAGGGCTGAGTGTGTGCGCGAAGGCAATTGCTGAAAGACCATGTTCAGAAAGGAGGAAAAGGACTGACTGGCCATATCACTCTACCAGTTCCAGACTCACAGGTGACCACAATCCACCTTCTTTCAAAGGACCAGCAACCATGAGACAATTCTGCAGCACCTTCTCTATTAACTTGGATAGGAAACAGTTTTCCCCTTTCCCAAATATTTTTATCTGTCCTGCATACCACAGAGGATAAACTGTAGGAAAGGATAGTGAGACACAGGTGTGTGTGTGTGGTGAGGCATTGTCCTTCCTGGGCTCCCACAGAAAGGGCTTCTCCTTGACTGAGCAGAGGGGAGCAGCAGCACCTCGTGGCCCCAACAGGGAGGGAGTGGGAGCACCCAACAGCTGCTCCAGCAAAAAACCCAGCAACAGAAAAGCATGCAGTCACAAATTGCAGTGCCATGCCTCCTTTCAGCCTCTTTCCGAATTGGTCCCACAGGCCAGTGCTAAAAGGAGAAACAGCTGTCTTGGAAACAACTGCAGCCCCGTGGCACCAGAGACATGTCCACGCTGGTGCAGGCTCTGCAGCCATCCAGGTTTCCTGCTAGTGAAAAGGGAAGCAGCACTGCCTCTAAAGAGAACAGAAATGTTTGTTCTTCACTGACATCTATTGACTGCAGCGTTTTAACTGCAAAGCACTGCAAAAGAACTAGGCATTAATTTTCAGAGGATGCTGCAGGGCTCAGAAGCAGACTCTGAAGGGGATCAGGCACAGGTTTGAAGGCAGGTCTGTCTCTGGGACAGTCCTGACACACAGCCTGCTTATGAAGTCTTTCATTCCTGACTGCCAGTGTCTAGAAGGATGTATCTGGGAATGATCAGTCCACACCACTGAGAATCTACTAGCAGCCATAGTAGAGACAGGATGATGGGACACATGATGGCATTCACACGTAAGCAAATAATGACACACTCAGGAGTAATAAAAGCAGATTTTCCTTTTCTGACTGCAATGCCTTTTACTAAAACGAAGGATAACTGGTGGTTTGTTCTCTATCATTTGTGACCTTGGTAAACTACTTGGATATAATCCAACAGCTAGATACGTATCACTGTGCTGATCAAACTGCAGTTAGTTGCCTAGCTACTTAAGAGGAATAAAGAATTAATCAATCTACAGCATTGCTTACTGGCTAAATTAAGGATTTACCTACATTACAATAAAGAAAAAAAAAAAAAAAAAGAAAAGGTACAGCAGAACTTCACTGGTACGCAAATGAAACACAATATAAAGCTATCTCATATATTTCTGTGCTATCCAAGCTCAGACACCAATGACAGCATCTTAACTGAAGCAGCACCGACTTAAGTCCCCTGCCTCTTGGCAGGGGCATCAGTACAGATGCACTGCAAGACACAAGTCCAGTTGGCTCGTCATTCTCTATGCAGCCATGCACTGCCCACAACTTTATCCTGAAACCCCCTGAAATCTCTTGGTTTCCATTACAAATCAAATGTGTGCTTTCTTTAAACCAAACTGTATTGGTTTAACCCCAGCCAGCAATTAAGCACCACGCAGCTGCTTGCTCACTCCCCCTGCATCAGGATGGGGGAGGCAATCAGAAAAGTAAAAGTGAGAAAACTCGTGGGTTGAGGTAAAGAGAGTTTAATAAGTAAAGCAAAATCCATGCACACAAGCACAGCAAACCAAGGAATTCATACACCAGTTCCCATGGGCAGGAAGGGGCTCAGCCATCCCCAGGGCAGCCGAGATCCATCACGTGTAACAGCTACTTGGGAAGTCAAACACCATCACTCTGAATGTCCCCCCCCTTCCTTCTTCTTCACCCCAGCTCTATATGCTGAGCATGACATCATATGGTCTGGAATATCCCTCGGGTCAGTGGGGGTCAGCTGTCCCAGCTGTGTCTCCTCCCAACTTCTTGTGCACCCCCAGCCCACTTGCTGGTTGGGCGGTGTGAGGAGCAGAAAAGGCCTTGGCACTGTGTAAGCACTGCTCAGCAATAGCAAAAACATTTTTGTATTATCGACACTGTTTTCACCACAAATCAAAAACATAGCCCCATACCAGCTACTGTGAAGAAAATTTACTCTATCCCAGCCAAGACCAGCACAAACAAATAAGGAACTTGGGCAGCCTTGCTCGTATGAGTGGCAAGGCGCTCAGTGACATGGTGGTAAAAACCTGGCAGTGCATAAAGCATACAAGAGCAAGAAGTAAAAAGCAGCATGGCTTGCAGACAGCCAGCAGGTTTTTTTTTACAACAGGAGTGCACAAAGACACAAGGATGTTGATATGCTGATGTGGCAAGTCAGAACTAGGGCTTGTTTGCAAGTCATCAGAACTACCACCTGTAAAACCTTTTCTGGCACAAGCATAGCTCCCCCTCCTTTAAGGGAGCACATGGAAGCATGCATAGAACTAATTAATCCAAAGGCAGATCACAACAAACATTCTGAAGAAATCTTTGAAGTTCATTAAATCAAATGAATAGGGGGCGGTTAATATTTGTCTAGGTCGGATTACTTCGTCCCATTCCCAAGGTTTTTAGATCTGGCTTCACCTAATCAATCACAGTATTTCAGCTGGGCATTATTGATCAGAAGGATCCGTGACTTGTGACACACTCCCTTCCAACCTGAGACTGTGTTTCTGCGGACAAGATGTTGCCAGGAAAAAAAGGTAAGAAAATAAAAGTAGTAAAATTCTTAGACGGAGTGTACAGGCAATAAAAAGTTGTTCAACTACAGCCTTCGTTAATAATTATGTCCCTGGAGAGACTATCTCCATGTTTAACTTTAATACAAAAACGGCCATACTGGCTCAGATATACATTAGTTTAGCCCAGAAACTTGTCTGCAAGAGTACATGAACAAATAGGACAAGCACATGATTTTTCCTGAGTATTCTCCCATCATCCAATTACATTCTGTCCAACAACTCCCTAAGCAATTTACCATTAGTATCTATGACTGATGGATGCTGATTCAGCTGATTTCACACTCTGACACAGTTCTGAGTGCACTTTTGCCCTATTTTCAATGATTTAAGATTAGATGATTGATTCCTACTGGTAATAGTAATGCCATGTCCTGCTTCTCACTGTGCCAGAGCTACACATTGACATTTTAGAAGGAACCACTGATATATATTGTGAAATAAGGATAAAAATGCACTTTGGTATTTCCCATACAAAAAATAAGATGAAGAAACCAAGGAACCATATCAGGTGTCAGACTCATGGAACACATGGCCAAAGGCTGTTTTAAGTGTGCTGAGGCTTTTAAAGTGCCTGTAAGCCATGCCCAGCTTTGGAAATCCACGAGCTGCAAATGTTTCAGGGCCACAGGTAAACTGGAAAACACTGTCAAATACAACATGGTAAATTTATGTTCCTCAGGCATCTGCTTTCAGTCACTACTAGTTTCTTCAGTGGTCTTTCCCTACCTCCCTGTCCCTCTTAGTTTTACAGACATCAAACACAAATCCCTTCAGTCACCTTTCTTCCAAAGTGAAGAGTTCTTACTCGGCTATTGCACACACTGAACCCAGTTCTTTCCTTTCATCATCCATTTTATCCTCCCACAAACCCTTTGAGTGCTACAACCTTTTTAACATGCAAGAAACAAATCACAGTATTTTACATATGGGCAAATCACTGACGTATACAGTGGAATAATTACTTTCATCCTTTTCGTTCTATATGGGTTTTCTATTAATTCCTAAAATTCAGTTTGCCTTTTTAACTGCTGGCACATACGTCAAACTAGTAAGTATTTTTCTGGATTATAACTTCTTAGTATAAATGAGTATTTTTTATATATGACATTATGATTGTTTTTCTATTAAGCTCATCTTCTTATACAAATCAGCCCTGGTCTTTACTAACCTGAATAATTTGGCATCATTGCCTCCAAATTGCCCGCTGCTCATTCCATTTGACACCATTTTTACAAACAATTAAAAAAATCCTTCCATCTGCAAAAAGAAAATAATGGCAACGGTTTTAGGGTAAGTGGTCTGTAATGCTAGAGGTGTGGGAGAGTCTCAGAATGGAACTGCTCCCAACAATTTCTCTTCCCTCCAGTATCTCTAGCAGTGGGAAAGCTCTATTAAACCAATGCCACATACATAAATGTACGTAGGATCAGAAATGGGGATAGGCAAACCTGTCCAAGAATGAGAAGCAAACCTGCAATCCAAGGATTTTTCAGACAAGTGCATTAGTGACAAGTTTTTATAACTCATTTATGCAACAGGTTCAGACATAACAGTATTTTTCTTCCACTGGACATACCCTATTATTGCTCTTATAATGCTGACATTTAGGATAATTAGTCCTTCTGGGTCTAACTAGACTCATTTAGAGTTATTTCTAGAAACAGGAAATAGTGTTATAATACAAATAGAAAATATAATTTAAAAAAAAAAATACCCTTCTCACATAGGCTCTGGAAAAGCTAGTTAACTAATGTGTGCTCAAGGTTTAAAAGTATTAAGACCTTGAAATCACCAAGTATTATAAAATCTCTCTAACTTCAAAAGGCTGTTTTATATGATTCATATTGATTTGAAATGAACTAAGGTCAGAACACGTTGGATCACCCTACAGGAAATAGCACAGAAGTGGAGAGAAACATATATTGAATAGGACAAAGATCAGATAAAAATAAATTAATGAAGCCAGAAGTAGGTGCAGGGTTAATCCCTACTCCTTGTGCCAAAGTCAGCAAATGTAATGTCAATGTTACAGTCTACCCTCCTCAACTCTCCTGGCAAGAGAGTAAACAGCCAAAACCAGTAGAGATCTCAAGGCCTAACCTAAATGAAATGGGAATTCTCTCCGAGAACATCCTGCCAAATAATTTTCACTGTTCTGCTCAATTTACAAGAATATCCTTGCATAGAAAGAGTGGGCTAGATTTAACAGCTTGGAAAGAGAAAGGAACCCTACCCTTTCACACAGGCACAAAGCACACAGCCTATGAAACCAGGTATTCGAAAACATGGAACACAGGCAAGTGAAGGAGTTTATTTAAGAGGGTATAACCACACACACAAAACACTCAAGATCTGCCTCGAAGGCCAGATCAAGATGAAGGTTTTGAGTATCTGTGTGTGCATGTAATTAATTTGGGCATTAAATTTGTCCACCTTCATCAAGTATAATCCATTTGTGTAGCACATGAACTTGGAATGGCATGATTTACAGTATACGAACTCATCACAAATCACCCTGTAACCATTCTCTATTTAAAAGACTAAAGAAAACTGTTTATTTTAAATGTTAGTTAACCATCTATTTTTTTCATAATGGCTTACCACAAATTACTACATATTTTACTTTTCAGTTTCACAAAATCATGATAAAACAGCCCCCATTATCTAAGATCTTTATTGGAATATACCGGGCAATTTAAAATAACATGACTGAAAAAGATTATTCCAAAATCCACTGTAACAAAAATGACCACTGAAATCTAGTCTGAGTGAACTACACATCTCTAATGAAAGGCAATCGTGGTGTCAGGATATGTACTGAAACAACAGGCATTGGCAAAAGAGCTGAAACTTGCCTGGGACTTCGGATTTCCCCTTTAAGGTGTTAGAGTTATCCTCACTATCTCTCTGTGACCTCTGAATCCTTCATATGATTGAAGATCTTCTATAAAATCAAGAGTAATAAAGATATCCCTCATGCTACTCTGGTTTATAGTTAGGCTTTCCCTTGCAGTATGGGCAATACAAATCTGAACCTTCCAGGTAGTAGACCATTCATCTTCAAAATCCCCAGACAAGCTTTATTTTGTAAATAGTCCCTATAACTCTTCTATTCTTCACATTCTTCTTATATTTCCAATGCAGTATGATACCACGTTTTTCTAAACAAGAATTTGTCAAAGTGAAAACTTTTATATATCAGCTACCATTTCTTTCTGCTAATTACTAACATTGGTACAAAAGTGTTTCTGCATTTATTTTTGATACATTGTCATGGTTTAACCCCGGCCAGTAACTAAGCACCACACAGCTGCTTGCTCACTCCTCCACCCTCCCAGTGGGATGGATAGGAGGACTGAAAAAGAAAAGTAATATTTGTGGGTTGAGATAAGAACAGCTTAATAACTAAAATAAAATATAATAGTATTAATTATAGTAACGAAAAGGAATATAACAGAGAGAGAAATAAAAGAGAAAAAAAGACAAGTGAGGCACAATGCAACTGCTCACCTCCAGCTGACGGATGCCCGAGCAGTGATCTGTCCCTCCCGGCCAGCTCCTCCCGGTTTATGTACTGAGCATGATGTTCTGTGGTATGGAATAGCCCTTTGGCTAGTTGGGGTCAGCTGTCCTGGCCAGGCTCCCTCCCAGCTTCTTGTGCACCTGCTTGCTGGCAGACCATAGGAAACTGAAAAATCCTTAATTTAGGATAAGCACTACTTCATAACGACTAAAACATCAGTGTGTTATCAACATTATTCTCACACTGAATCCAAAACACAGCACTGTACCAGCTACTAGTAAGAAAATTAACTCTACCCCAGGTGAAACAAGGGCATACACGTAGAAATTTTGGGTAGAAACCCAGTGTATATGCAGCACATTCAGCAAGCAGCTGAAACATCTGAAGAGTTTTTGATTCAAACAGTAAGCTACAAACTGTACTGCCAACTCATATTTCTATTATAATTACACTTAGTTATATTTTTGCTTTCTCTAACATAAAAGGGATGGGAATCAGGTTCATCACCGTCACCTTGTTTAAAGCTATCTATACGCAGGAAACTCTTCTTGAAATCAAAAGTGAGCAAGTTATTTGATGATGACAAGGTGAAGTAACCAAAAATTTGGCCATTCCTATATATTATCAAACCTGAACTGTTCATCCAACCTGGACTTCTGAAGCTTTGCCACATAGTCTATACAACTAAAATAATTCATCTACCTATATCAAAGTCTAGTTCTGTCCAAAATATGGCGCTCTCATTATCAAAGTCCATGGGATTTATCCAGCACAGAAACCTAAAACCTCACTGAAAGGCAATACTTAAATGAGAACTTAGAGCTGATAAGTACAGTAAACTATTCACTTGTTAACCTTGCTATTGTAGATAGGTGGTAAAAGAATTTCAGTTTAAAATTTTGCTTCGTATAAGGAAGTAAAGACAAAGTTAATCAGAGGGCAATATATCAGGTGCTATTATATTGGGAGTGTCTATTTAACAGAGTAACAAAAGAAAATGACAAGCCATTATTATTCACCTCAGTAGTAATTGCCTGTGTACCATGGGTATTTTTTTATTTTTAGAATAACACAAGTCACTATTTGACTCACTGATAAATGCTAGGACTGAAAACTGATGCATATTTTCAGTGTCAGTTCTACAAACTTTTACGGAGTTCTTTAAATCATGACCCAGTAAAAACTGTATTTTTCATAAATACGAACATAGATGTATACCAGCTTTAAATTAACACACTATAGTCTGAATATATATATTTATATAAACCCACAATCAACAATAGAGTTTTCTGGGCTTTTTTTTGTGGGTTGGTTTTTTTTTGTTTGTTTGGTTGGTTTTTGTTGTTTTTTTTTTTTTTTTTTTTTGTTGTTGTTGTTGTTTTGGTTTTGTTTTGTTTTTTTTTTTAAACAGCATTTACTTTCCCATACAATAAACATTAAAGATTTTATTTTTTTCTACTCATTAGTGGTTGTAATAAAGCCTTCATAGAAAGAAACTGAGCTTCTGCAAAGGAAAGATCTCAGAGTTAATGGGAAATTTAATTTCAAATTTGGCAAAGCATTTGGGTATGTTAGTTTAAGCATTGCAATAAAACCCAATATAAACAGATTCAAAGATAAGAGGCATAATTCCAGATGCCATTTAATTATTTATGAGCTTGAAATTGAACACATGCTTAACTGCTTTTCTTAACTAATACTAGCATTAACTGCTTTTACATTAACTGAGGTGTCTTAAAAATATAGGAAGAAGTTTGATAGTTATTTTATACCTGACCTCTGTGTCATATGATAAAACTCTTCCTTACTGGAACAAAACCCATAAAAAGCAAGCACACAACTACATCATGTTGACAGGAAGGGTAAACCAAATGAGCAAAACTGATGCAATATTTTTTTAAAGTCTGAATTACAAATCCTCAAGTCATGCAAACTCATTGATCCCCCAAAATATTCAGATTATGAAATAAAGACACATCATTCCTGTAGAACAGGTGTAATGATCAAGAGCAGGTTTATAGGACACTACTTTCTGTAACATTCCTTCCATTGCACTTAAATGGCTTTTAAACTAATCATAAATACGATCATGAATATCAGCACTCAGAGTGGGGCCTTAAATTAGAGGGAAACATCTTTTTAACTCTACAGCAATGTAAAAGTTAAAAGATAAGCCATCCTTTGGGATACAAACTTAACAGAAAGGAAGAGAAAAAGAAAAGTGGGATTGACCAACTGTGTTGTTTTGTTTTTTTTTTTTTTTTTTTTTTTCATTAGTCCCTTATTTCCTCTCCTGCTGTTTTCATTTCCCTTCCATTTTCTTTCCTGCTGAACTCATTTCTTCCATTTGCTTTCTTAAAGAGTTCACTTTTTCTAATAATATGAATATGTGTTCTGCAAACTCCCGGACAGCTCCACTGCCACCACTGCTTTTACAGATATAACCAGCAGCCTTCTGAGCAACTGCGCAAGCATCAGCAGGCACACCACTCATGCCAGCTTTCTTCAGGCATTCCACATCACACTCTTCATTTCCTATGGAGAAAGGTGACAGACAAGGCACAATATCACAGAGGGGAAAAACTGAGCAAACTCAGTATTTTTCTGTCTACATATTAATCTGTTTTTCAAAATCTGTATTCTTGCCACAATTTTCATCTCAGCAGTTCAACAGCACTTTGAATATATGAGTCAGTGCTCAGAAAAACCTTAGTGATACATGTCAATACTTATCACACTTCACACAGTCTTCCGGCAAGAGAGTAGTAAAATTATATGGGCAACTGAACAAGCATTTACAGGACTATACACTTAAGCTGTCACTGAAAGATAGTTTTGTACAGAATCATATGGCTTTCAGTTTTAATTCTGTCCATTTTTCTATTTCTGTTTTGCAATTCAGAATATAATCTATACAATATCCATCTGAAATGAACGAGAATCTGTTTAAAATTGTGAGCTTTAACTGTACGCTTGTGTAATATCAAAAGCTTTCTTAAATCTCATTATAAAAACAGCTAAGACTTCCCTTACCAAATTAGACTCTGATTGACCAATGCCTTTAATAGAGACCATACTCTGATAAGCCTTAAAATACGTACCTGTTTTTTGTGACTGTGTGCTGTAATTTGCACACTGATTTCATTAAGTTTAGTGTATTAACAAAGAGCAAAGTGATTTGAAGCTGAGCAGCTCTATGAAGTTTGTATTTATGTATACTACATGAATTTTTACTACCAAAAAAAAAGGAACTAACCTAAGTAAGCGACTTCTTTCCAGCTCAAATCCATGTCTTTTTGCCAGTCCTCCAGGACTTGTAATTTATTCGTTGCACTAACTTTTGCTATACATCCCAGCTGCATGGCTGACACTGTTTTTGAACAATCTCTTTCAGAGATGAGTCGAACCTATTAAAATAAAGTCAAGTTAGAATAAATTCTTCATACAAAGAAATATGTAAGTTGATTTAAAACAGCTGAAGTTTTTCTAACAGAAGCTACCTCATATCAGAAAGGCATTGAATAACTGGCTTGTTTGATCAAAACTCAGAGCAGAAGTGATTTGTGTCCAAAACCACATTACAGTCTCGAAGTTGCTTTGGGAAAGTGAAACACCATTCTACAGGCTTCTCTGAGGTTCAAAAAAAAAAAAAAAAAATTACATTTGTCTTTTTAAATGCAACATGTACCAAATAAAACACTGGATATCACAGTACAGTGACACGTTGACTATCTAGTGCAATATAATGTAATTAAGCCACAGTAGGGAATAAGAGAATTCCCAAGGAAGATTTCTGTAATATTTGTAGAAGTAGAATATAATAAAGTATCTTCTGTGACTCTTCTATCTAATAACATAATTTTATTTACGGCAGGACTTCAAAGCATCAACAGAACACTAAACAAACTGAAGTAGCACAGCACATTAATCTCCTGAAGCTCATTCCAAATTTGAAATTTCAGAATCAATGTAAAAGGTAAGCTAACACCAGCAAATGATTGCAGCAGGATTTTTAAAAGTGTCAGACACAACCCCCCCAAGTTTTCTGTCCAAGTTGTGGACAAGCTTATCTTCCCTAATTGCTTTTAAATACTAACAAATACTCGGCACTGTTTTTAAGTACAGAATGAACAGGAGTGGTGCACAAAGCAAGAGTATATCAGTAACACATACCAGAAATACATAAAGTGCAGCACAAAGACCAGGAGATTTTTAATGAAAGATTCCAAGTCACAGCAAGTATGGAAATGGGCTCCCACGGGCAACAAAACAATGATTACAAGCCTACTCCTCTTTTTGTCTCACAGCAAAGGAGGCTGAGGGAGTTTTGAAAAACTATCTACTCCATTTCACTGCCCCAAGGCAGCATCAGCTGCATTGAAGTATGTCGTGAATATCTTGCCTAACCTGTTATAAAAAAAAAAAATAAAATCCTACAATAGAGACTCCAAAAACGTATCTGGAGAAGTCTACTTGGGGTATAGCTACCTTTGTCTTATCCATGCCTATATCTGCAACAGAACCAAGTTAAAGCTCTTTGAAGGCAGCCTAAATCGCTACTAAGTTCTTACCCCCCAAAATTTATTCTAGATATATCAAAGGCAGCAGCACAGACAGAAAATAACCAGGAGGCTAAATTTACATAAATGCAAGCAAAGACTCAGATCAGCAGAATTTAGTAGCAATAATAAAAATCAATAATAATAATGGAAGTAGCCATGCTATAATCCGTGTTGTTTCAGTTTTTCACTTACACTGAATTCTTACAACTTCAAAGCACGTAAGTTATGGTTAAAACAGCTATGCAGACAAAAGTGTTTGGGGTTTGATTTCCCTTCTTTACAACAATCATGGGTGATCTAGGATGAACCACATAATTTGACTGTTTTTTTCTTCCTATTCTGTAGCCAGGAGGTAACAACACATCTCTGCTTGGTAAAGATGATTTCTGAGTGCCTAGACTACACAGAGAGCAATACTCTTGGTGCTATCAAAGCACCAAAAAAATTTCTTCCCGCATTTTTTCAGGACAAAAGGAGGAAGATGCTATAGCAACTGTGAATGAGATTGAGAACTTTTTAAAAAAAACTTTTATTTTCCTCTAAGGGATCCAAGAACATTTGTCCAAACCCTGAACCAATGTATTATGCTGCTTGACCACAAGTACTCTGATGACACTTCCATTTATATGCTGCAGGGTTTTAGAATCTTTTAATGTTCAGGTTACAGCAGACATAAAGCCTCACACTTCAGAGCAACACTTACCTGGATTCCTCTTTTCTTTAATAGATCGATACCAACAATGTCTCTATAATCGTAGGAGACCATTTCCTTCTGATCTTCTGTCACATAAATGCGACCATTTGTCAGGCATCCATCAATACTGCAAACCAATAGCTTCACCTCTTTTAATGGCTCTTTGCCAAAATATCCAAAGCTAGACAAAGAAGTTATCATTTCAGGATGGAAGTTTCTGCACACTCCAAAACCAAATATTTCAAATGCAACCGTGATCTTCAGGCAGAAGAATCAGCTTTGAAATACTTTTTTTTTTAATGTCTTTTCTCATCATCATCACTCTCCAACTATATTCTTCCTCTTCAAAGAAAAAAACCCGGAACTATCCAAAAGACAGCTCCGTTACGGTATCCATTTAAAAATAAGGTTGAGATTTATTTCCTTAGCATAAAAGGTTATGTTCTGTAGCATATATTTGGGATAAAACCAAAATGGAGTAAAGGATGAAAAAGGCACAGACAATATATTCCTTTCCCACCCATTATTTCCTTAGAGAGGTGCAGAGCAGCTGCAAGGACAAGGCAGCTGGCAAGCTGTAATCAGCTCATGCCTTCTACATGAACACTGTCATGTGAATCAGTAAATGTGGTCCAGACCATGGAAGCCTAGGATAAATCGGCTAGAAAAGCCAGAGATGATGCTAAAACACTGCTATCATATAGTGAGGCTTACAGTTTTCCCCAAGTTGAACTTTAAGGGAGAAAGGAAAAAAAAAAAAAAAAAAAAAAAAAAAAAAAATATCACACCACAAACACTAAACAAAACATATAGCAAAGGTAATTCAGACAATTTCAACAGATAGGAAAAAATGATGGGCGGAAATAAAGCTGTCCAATTATTTTTGATCTTGATTACTTACATTACATACATGATGAACTCACATGACTCATACTTTGAAACAATGAGCAATATCAAAGAAATAAAGGAATAAAAAGTGCTTTTACCTCAATACTCTCTGCTCTGCAATAGGCCAATCAATGTCTATATCAATATCCACACTGTGCTCTGCGCGCATTTCATAGTAGGCCATTTTACCACCCTAAATAAAATCGAACCCATTAAAATTTTCTGTTTGGGTTAATACAAATACAAAACTGTACAATTTAGTACCATGTAACAAAAGCTAAGTATCTGGCTACACAGTGGTCACGATAGCTTACATAAACTGAAGCATCAATAACGATGTTTTTGCCAGTGACAAAGAACCAAGCATTTGAAACAACATTCTATAGGCAGTGGTTAGTATGTATTTTCATTTTGCAACTAGAGAAAGCACTCAAGAAAGATGTTATGCATTATAGTCATTACGTCACACTGATTTCACTAGGTCTTTTAATCAGTAAAATACTAATGCCTTTAGCATTTACTTAGTAAGAGTATGCTTATTTTTTCTTTGCTATGTACACAAAGACTTAATTTGAAGTGGAAAAATATCCACCACACCCCTCACCTCACCACAACTCCTCAGAGAGTTAGCAGCCCAACCTTCATAAAAAATACATTTTATATATATAAAACACAATTGTACTATCCAGATCAATGCTTGCAAGTCCACACAGCACTAGCTGGCACTGCATGGGGTCTATGCAAACTAGAGAGACCTAAATCTAGTATCTCTGCATTACTGAGGTATCTAGAAAAGAGAGAACGAACCTGACATTCTTGACATACCTAGTAAGGTATTCCCATTAGAAATATGGAAATATCTACATTGGTCTTTTTTTCAGTTCTGCTGACAAATACTGGAAAGGATCTGTAAGATGGAGAACTTGTCTTGCATGAGAAAACTAAGAGACTATACTTGGAGACAAACAAAATGAAAGCTGAAGTAAATAAATTTGTTCTGCATTACTACACAGGAATGTAAACATCAGAAAAGGGAAAAAGCCTGTTTGAGTACAAAACAGGCGTAAGACTGAACTGGCCAAGAATACAAGATTATATGAGGAGCCTATGACACTGCATGAAGGTCAGTTTCACACCTTAAGAAACACTAAAATGAATTACAAGATACACACTTACATCCTGATGAACTGATACTGGTTCAGGCTTATAGCTATCTACTGCTCAATATTATTTGTATGAATTGGTTTTCTGTGGAGGATGCTGTTACTGGAACTGCCCTAGATACAGTTAGCCCTAAGAAGTTACAAATAATAAGCAAGCTGTCCTGAGGTCAAAGTGCTGCTACTTCATACTGTCTTCATCAGAAGCAGAAATACATTATTGAATTCAGAACCCTCTATAACAAGTACTAAAACATGTACTGTTTTAAAGAACATGAAAAACAGAAGCACTAACCTGCAAGTAGCCTTTCTCAATCAAATGTCTCTTGGCAAAATAAAACGAGCCATTTTCATACAGCTCCCCAGGCCAATCTTGCCTCCGGTACCGTTTTGCTGGATTCAGGTTTTGTGGCTCTGTCATTTTGTTTTCTGTTAACAGAGAAAAATGACAAAATAAGTTTTCCAGAATCCCTGTTCAGTCACTTAACTTTCTTTAAATAGCTTTCTGTTGAAAAATTAAGGAGACAATTCAGTGACCAACTTCTTTTGTTATTGCCTCTTGTTGCTTAGCCTTATAGAGAATCAATGAACTGCTTCTTTCTTGGAACTGTGGATAACAAACTGGAGGACTGCCCTGCATTTCTAGCACAGGAAACGGAAATTTTTCATTCCAACTTAAAAAAACCCACCCGTAAACCTGAGAGGTCATCAGCTACAAAACTGGTTGCAGGGACAGGAACGGGGGGGACACATTATTCTAGACTGTCCTTGTCAATGTGAAAGAAATACTACATTCTTTCAGTACTCTATCTCCTAGTACATGATAGGAAGGGGTTTAACTCAGAGTGAGTTAACTCAGCTACCTACGTCTAAAACCAGGAATGCCCTGAATGAACTATGAGAGGACCAACCTGAAATCTGGAAGGTGAAAAAAAGACTATATGAGAAGAAATTTTGCCTGTGAAAACAACTTGGCACTTCCCCAAAATATTACCTATTAATGGATACACATTTTGTTAACTTTTCATACACGGTTTAATCAGTGTCCGCAAATAAACAAATAAATATCTTCAAACAAACATGATCCCATAAGATCCCACATTGTTATCAATGCCAGTAGTACATGCAGCAGAAACTGAACCAGGGACCAGAGGCTTCTGTCCTTATGCCACCCAAACACATACACAAAGCAGCTAAAATTCACTAGGTCTCATGGTCTCGTTCCGGGGCATTCTCAAACACACAAAATGTCCTAAGGCTTTAGTATATATACGTATTGCACTTCATAAATACACTAGAGCTTTGTGCTCAATGACATAAACATTTCCAGTCAGAAAGACACACCCTTCTCTTTCACAGCATATCTATATTAAACCTTAATGCAGAGGGAACAGCAGAAATACACAGGAAAATAAATAGAGTTCTATTAACATAATCAGTACCTTAAAGCCATGGGGGTGGGAGGGGAAGGAAGAGTACAATAGTAAATTGTATAATGCTTCTGTGAATGACTGTCACCTGAAACACCACACTCCTGAAAGGGCATTTGCTTTTACCCTTAAGCTACTAACGTCTGCACAATGTGTTCCTTGTTCTCCTCGTATATACTCCTTGCAATCAAATGATTCTTTATCTCTTGCTACATTAAAATATTTTGGATATTGTTTTATACTAAGGAATCATTTGCTCTTTTAGGTAGGCTTTGAGGCTTTTTTATTTTAATAATCTACCTATCGAGACTAGGTGGCGCACAATCACCTCAGAAAGACACATGGCACGTGCAAACGAGACAGCCTTTCATAGATGTCCATTCTAGCATCTCCAGTTGTGAAGTGGACTTTCACCTGGTTACCTGAAGTGCAATCCACAGAATCCTAAACTGTCATCCACGATTCTGATACCCCTCTCATACTTTATGAACAAACTATGTCATATTATTTCTCCTCTTATGAGGAACAATTAGAATGTTCAAGTTATTCCTTTATTCTAAACAAAGGCCCAACTTATCTCTAATACCAAGCTTCATTTATTTTGTATGGTCTATTACAGCACAATGCTTTCTAAACTCAATTTTTTTTTTCACCTGAAGCAATTTATCTCTCAACAGAATAACTGTAATGTCTGAGGAACACATCAATTTTTAAAAAAATACAATGGGACAGTATCTGAACTAACCATTTCTAGAAAAAGAAGCGAACATTTCTGCTTTAATCACAGAAACAAAACCAAAGTAGATAATGTGCGTAATAGTTCTTTGTACATTGACAAAAGGTACTTCTGTAGCTACAACAAGGTACAATCTTACTTGGAATTAAAGAGTTCAGTCTTTAGTCATCTTGGCAACTGTAGCCTAAAGGCATATTTTCTCTGGGAAAAATAGTCATATTCTTCTGTATGAGCCAATTAACATGAGTTCCTTATGACTCAAAGGCAGTTTGCAATTTGACAGAAGTCAACAGCTAAATTAGCAGGCTGAAACAAACCCTAAGACTCCAGGCTAAGAGGTTGCCATCCTATCCTCATTTATTAGCTACTGCATTGTAAGAACAAACTCCTTCCTAGTTAAGACAGGACCTTAGAGTTGCATCTACATATGCCTGAATACCCACCAAGCAGAAGTTAACACGTAAAGTTTTTGGGAGCTGTATTCTGTGGCTAGACAAGCTAATAACATTTTAATTTTCAATACCTTATCACTTCTACAAAACAATTACAGAAAGAGTGAGCAATGATCAGTAATATCAAAATAGGACTACTTAAAAAGAATTTCTAAGCCATCTCACACCTCTCCAAGAATTCAGCCCCTGCCTCTGATATCAATTCCTAATGTAAATATCATTGGTAGGAAAATAAACCATTTAAAAAAAAATTATTATTAAAGTATAACTTTAACCAGAAACAGCTAAATATTACCTCCTTTTTTTACCTCGCTCCATCTAAATTGATGCCGTCTCACAACAGAGAAGACAGAATCATACCCCTCCTTCTGGATCAGATCTGCCACTTTTATAAGATCACTGGGATGTAAACAGGGAGACGTTGCTTGGATATTTCCTACAATATCAACCTCTGAAGAAAAACAAACAAATATTTATGAAACAGTGAATATTTTTAATAGACACAACTACAAAGTGTAGTATGAGTGGATGCCACAAAAAAAAGGAGACTCACTCTCACTTTTATTTACTAAAGGCTTTACTTATTTTTCTAGTAAGTGAATCATCCTTCTGGGACTACAACATAAAAGCTCAGCATACTTCATTACTGATTTACCCTGATGATGATTAAGAAACTCTCTGATAGCTTCTAGAGAAGTTGAGGAGTCTTGAGAAACTTCAGGGCTTCTGCGATGAACTTGAGCACCAAACTGCTTTGCAACCTTCTCAATTTCATCATGGTCTGTAGAAACCC
This sequence comes from Tyto alba, assembly GCF_018691265.1. Taxonomy (NCBI): domain Eukaryota; kingdom Metazoa; phylum Chordata; class Aves; order Strigiformes; family Tytonidae; genus Tyto; species Tyto alba. Next base: position 10,472,153 of record NW_024881295.1, on the reverse strand, counting down.
ATACACTGTTGGCAGACAGCAACAGAAATTAATATAAAGAACAAATCCCAGCATTGTTGACTTGCCTTCCATAATCTAACCCAAACAACACCCTGGCTTACGTATGTGCTACACCCTGCAATGAAAGGAAATAGTTCTTGTAGTTGTTAGTAAAACTATCCCTGTCAGTCCAACAAGCAACTTTTAACAATAGAGATAAAAAAATACACATTCACTAGATTGTAAAATCTCAAGCTTGGTTTGCATTTCAGTTTAATTCTGTAGGATGCTTGATCTACCTTCCGTGTATGAAGCTTAAGCAACATAAAATTCAGAAGTGTCACCAGAAAAATCCACTGTCAGCACGCCACAATTTTGTTGGCATGCTAAGAGATCAATTGATTGTGAATGGGTTGAATGAGGCATTCATAATCATTTAAGAGTTCATAAACAAGGCTGACAACAAGTAAAACTGCCACACAGCTAGAAGATTAGCTTATTCTGCAAATGTTTTAAAATGCATTAATTAGGCTCCATACAATGCCAGAGAAAGAGCCGTTCAAATCACAATCATGTATGTTTTGGCACAGAAAACCTTCAGTACTGGTAAAGCAAGATTTTGATTGTTCGGAGATAATAAACATTTACAAAAGGAAGGGCTAAGTCTGAATATCATGTGATGATAAACACTGGCTGAGCACTGTGAGGCCACTGCTGCCATCACTGTGACAAAAAAGCACGTAACATATAAAAACAAAAACTATGAAAAATAATCCTTCTTCTCTCAGCAACACTGGCATTCTCAGTGCACTGTACATAGCAAATGGTGCTTTAGTTAGGTTTTTCTTAATACAAAGACATCATGGGATCATCAGAACAAAAATATATATGACAGTGACAGCAATGCCAAGTCACACCCATGTGAACAAATGCGGAAGAGGTATTTTCCATAAATCACTCCAGTCTGGTTAGCTTAAATATACACTCCCTATTCAACTAACAGAGTTTTGTTGCGTAACGTGTATCCTGTCAGCACAGCTGCTTCAAAGGTGACTGGAAAACCTAGCACACTTCCATCTAAGGCACCTGTTATGCCTCAAAGTTAGGCCACGTAACCCTAAATGGCTTCCTGTTTGGCCAATTCAGATATCAAATAGAAAATGAGGCAGTCACTCAAATCACCATATCCACCACTTGTCATTAAGCAATGTGGATTCACATGCATTAGGGAATTATCAGTAACCTAGGTCAGAAATGTTTTTGACTGCTTATTAAAATAAAACCAAATCAGCAATGCTTCCCTTACTTTTCAGGTACAGTGAAAAAAAAAATGAATTTCCAGAATAGATAAAAGGTACAGCAGCTGTAAGACACAGAAGGCTCGTGCTTACTTCCAGCTCTGAATCTATCTGGGCTACATTTCTACTTGACTACACCACGTCTCTGCTCTGAACATAATGCAGTAGGTTTGCATTGGGAATCTGCGCCACAGTATGCTACATACCAAGTGCATCCTAACCACATACTGGTTTTTATTAAGTTTATCAGTACGGGTGTAGAAAATTCTGTTTTGTTCTGACAGAAAAGAGCTATTTTTAATGCCCATATTCTTAACACTAACAACATACTTGTTTCTATCTAGCTTTAATTATCGCTACCAAAGCTTCATGCACTTTGCCACAAACTGAGCTTCTGTTGTGTCACATAAGCACACGCGATTATTTCCTTTTGCTCAACATTTATGAGACACCATCTGCTATGCTGTGTCCAGCTGTGGGCTCCCCGATACAAGAAAGGAAAACTGGAGCAAGCCCAGCAGAGAACCAGCACGATGACTGGGGCCTGGGAGCATGTGCCTGCCAGGAGATCCTGAAAGAGCCGCGTTGGTTCATTTTGATGAAGAGAAGGCAAAGGGGCGACTTTATTGCTATCTTCAAGTACCTGGTGAGCAGGTAGAGAGAAAACAAGACAAATTTTTCCTGGACAAGCACAGTATGAGGATATAGACATGTACTGCTAGAACAGAAGCGCCAGTTTGTTAATCACAAAACAATTTTTCAGCCATGAGGGTTATCAATCACCGAGCCGGTGCCTGCAGGGGCTGTGGGGTCTCCATCCTTGGAGATACCCAAGCTCAGCCCCACGCGGCCCTGAGCAACCCTAACCAGCCCAGCTTCACGCAGCGGGTGGGACCTGACGGCCACCAACCGCAGCAAGCCATCTTGTGATACAGTGACTGGCCGGAGATGATTACCTACAGCCCGGCAGTTTCATTTAATGCAGCCATGCCACTAAAGCGAAAACGTCAACGCTCACTGGTAATCATCATCAGCTGGTGGCTCCCTGCCACGAACCAGAAGAACTTTAATTTCAAATTACGGTGTCGCAAGGCTTATGACTCCTGCATTCCTTCGCAGCTCCCCCTCACCAGGCAGGGCCCGGGGAGCTCACGGCAGGGTGCGGCCTGCCCGATTCATAACCCGGTGCCACCTGGCCTGCACCCCCCCGCCTTCACGCCGGATCTCCTCCCACACACCCGCCTCGCTCACGAACCCGAGGGAGCAGCTTCAGCGCGGCTAAAGCCGTCCCGGGGGAAACCAGCCGCCCCGCTATCACGGCCTGCCGCCAGTAGTTCGGCCGGGACCCCAAGCCTCGGAGCCGTCAGGGAGAAGCCGGCTGAGCAGCGGGGAGGTGGAAGCCCCGGCAGCCCGCACTGGGAACCCCCCGGCACCCCATCCCCGGGCCGCACCCCCGCTCCTACCCCCCCCCAAATCCCGGGGCTGCCCGTCCCTTCCCCACCCGCCCGCCGGCGCATGCGCACCTGTGGAAGACGCCGGCGTCAATGGCGGCGCGCAGCACCCAGCCGACCAGCGGCACCCCCGCCAGCAGCTTGATGTTCTTCAGCGGGATGCCCTTGCTGCCGCCGCGCGCCAGCACCAGCGCGGCCAGGTGGGCGCGCGAGCCCCCCGAGCCCGCTTCCATGCCCGCGCGCCCCGGCCCCGCCCCGCGCCGCGCCGAACGTGCCTGCTGGGAAGTGTAGTCCCCCCGCGGGGCGGGGCTGCGCGGCTGTGGGTGGGTGTAGGGGCCCGGCGCGCCGCCCTTTTGGGGGGCGGGGGAGGGTGGGGCGTCCGTTCTCCCGCCGGGGAAGAGAGGGCACGGTTATCCCCTTCTTGGCACGGGGCACCCCGCAAAGCCCTGTCCTGGGCGGGAGGGAAGGAGGGCAGTCGCCCGGCGTCTCCTCAGGTAACTCCTTTGAGGAGGGATGGAGGGTCCCCAGCGCCCCGCGCTACCAGTGTGGCCCGGTCTCTTTGTTTAATACTTTATCCACTTAAAATAATAACTAAATAAATAAACAAACAAACAACCGGAGGCATAGCCGGCCGTGCGGGGGTTCCGCGGGTACTGGAGAGCCCCGGCAGCCGGGGCGGAGCGCACTGCGGCCTGCGTCTGGAGGGCTGCACAAGCACCGGGCGACAGGATTCGCTGGTTTTTTTTCGTCAGCCACCAGCATAAACCTTCTAACTCCAGTGTTTGGTTTTGTTCTGTGGTTTTGGTTTTTTTTTGGTTTTGTTTTTTTTTTTTTTTTCCTTGCGTCATGCCCTTCCCGCGTGAGGAGTCCCGGCAGAGGGCAGAGTAGTCACACCGGAGCGTTTTTTGCATGGGAAGGGAAACCTTCCTTCGCTTACCGCTTCTGCTTTCCACCTCCTAAAACAGTGCGTTAAAGCATTAAAACACCTGATGTTAAGTTATACGAACTTACCTATAGAAACCGGATGGGACAAAATAAAGTATTACACTGCCAGTATAAAGCTGGGCAGGAATTCGGTTTTTAATGTCATTTGGAAAACGGAAAGTAGAGGCTGTTGAACAGCACCATAAAGTTACTTCTGCAGACTGTGGGTCTCAGTCCATAATGGAAACGTATCACATGCAGTTCACTGAAGTCGTCCTTAGGTTATTTAAAATGCGTTCTGGAGCAGAAGGACTTCATCTACCACTGCCAAAGGAAACACTCCCAGTTACATTCAGCTGTAGACAGGCATTTAAGAAGAATAATTGTGTGTGTGGTTTTTTTCTTTCTGAAGAGGATATCTGTTTAAAGAAACCCAGCAGAGATAGATAGCTTGCTCTTCTCTTACGCAGATCAAGACAGAACCTTTTAGACCTCTTATTTTTTAGATGAGATTGAAACTAGTAACCCTACACTGTTAAGTACCATATTTCCTGCAGGTCACTTTCCATGCAATTAATTTTGAAATTTGTTTAGAGTTTCAAACCTTTGTCACATCTAAGCTCCTACCTGTTTAGCTAGTGCTAAACTGCTTCTGCCAGAGGTTACTGTGCCCACAACAGATCGAGTTCAACAAAATATGTGCCTGAACAACATCAACTTCAGTGCAAATTCTAGCGGTCTGGCTGAGAGCTGCTAACTCTGCTGTACAGGCAAGAATCTCCATGAAGGTCTACAGAAAAGTGCTGTCAGCGCTAACTTTGTAACCTGGGACAGCTTGTTTGCTAGACCCTACCTGTCAACCCTTTTAGACATAGATACAACAGGAATATCAGATGCCTGCCAAACTTCTGAACAAACACAACACCTACATGGTGCACTTCTGCTGCAAACTAAGGTCCTTTTTGTTGAGAAGAAAGATACAAGTCCTCCTGAGGGCGGCTTTATGGACTGACTTTTGCTCTAAATCATACGCTTTTGTGCAGTTCACTGAGAAATTCTTCTAAAGTTCCCAGAGATGGCATCTCTATTGCATGTTATGTTACAAAGAAAATATACAAGGCTTTAACAACTGAAGAATGAGAAATCACATGCTATATTAAATCCCTTTCAGAATTTCTTACATAACTGTTATGATATTCAAAATACCTACCTGTTAAGTAGAAATGGGTTTAAAACATCTGTATTTTGGTTCATCACCTTGTGAAAATTGGATGATTTATCAATAATAATATTTCAGCTACATAATTCAGTAATGTCAACTGCATAACCTTCCAGACAACCTAGCGATTCGTATGATAGCAAAGCTTTTCCTAATCCTTACTGAATCTTATTTTATGTAATATAAGTCCATTAATTCCCATTTTATCCAAAACAGATCTAGAGAATAGATTATTTCCTATCTTTCCTCAGCAGGTATGTGTGTATTTGAAAACAGGCACTCTCGCAACTCTTAGACTTTTCCTTTTCAGGATCGTACCCATTAGTTCAGTCTTTCTCCTAGTTCAAATCTTCCAGACCTCACCATTGCCATTATTCTCCTCTGGACAGCTTACAATGTTAGTACTCAAAATTAAACAGAATATTGCAAGTGAGCAAAGCAGGAGGATTACTACTTCACAGACCTTGAAGGTTGTACTCATATATACATCTGTCTAATTTAACTTTTCTTGCACAATACTGACATAGTTCAGAGAGTGATTTGCTATGACCTAAGATTTGTTTCTGCAAGAGCCGGTACATAGCCAGATACTTCCAACCCCTGCTTTTGCAGCTGGCTATATCTGCCCAAATGCAGTATCTTGCATTTATTCCTGCAAGAACCAGATCTGTCCCCACCTTAAAATATTTTCATGTAAACTACATTCCTCTAGTTTATTTACATGAAAGCTATGTGAGACCTTATCAAGAGTTTTACTAGGCTTAAGATATATGGTATCTACTCCATCTTTCTCTAGCCATAGGCCTGGTTTTCTAGATTGAAAGTATATTGATTTGAATTGTTCTAGGTAAATTTTTATTGACTGCTATTAATGGCTTTGTTTTCCTTTATGTGCTTACCAAAACTTGTTGGTAATTTATTGCAGCATTTTTTTCCCCAGGATCAGGTGTTCAACTAGTGGTTCAAATGCATCTCTATCAAAATTCTAGTTCAGATCTGGAGTGCACTTCTGAACTGACTCTCAAAGCACGTAAACTGTTACTGTGACACGCTACTTGCTAAAGCAGATGTAGTGGGTAGTTCCCAGGCTCTTCCTTTCCTCCCATTTTTAAAGATAGGGGGCATTTTATCCTTTCTAGCCTCGGTAACTCTACTTGTTTCTGAGATTTCATCAGCCAGCTGCTTCAGTATCCAAGGATGAAACTCAGCTCTGAGCTAGTTTGAGTACATATTACTCACCTAAATACATCCTGACTCATTTCTTCCGTATTTGTACGGATGTCTTGCTCCTGAAGGGACTGTGTGGGTAACAGCACTCAGTGAGATAAGAACATATGCTATTCTAATAATAGAGCAGCGGAGAGCAAAACAAAGAATATAATGCTTTCTGCTTCTTTGGAATATGTACCCTGTTTTATATAATCACAAAGTGGCCTGCAGGCACAGGTTTCCCAGTGTGGAGGAAAGGGTTTCAGCTCTCTCATCACTGCTGGCTGGCGCAGCACGTATTCCCATATCACATAGTGTGGTCAAGGTCTTGCGACTGTACAGCCTGCCTGGCCCTGGTCCTGTCCTGCCCGACTGTCCCTGAACAAGTAGGGCCAAACTGGCTCATTGCAAGGAAATACTGGTATACTAGTAAAATTAGTGGGAATAGATCTATTTTAAAAACATGTTCCATGCCATATGATTCCACTGGGGATAATAAAATCTGTGAATTTCCTTTCTGGCCACTGTTCAGTTGCTATAAAGTATCACATTGTAGTTTCTCTCAAGAAAGTAAGTCTGTTCATTCATGTCTGAGTGTAAGAGCAAATGAACAAAACTGGAGGCATTCTGTAGGTCTGTGCTGAAGTGTTACTGTGGTCACTGTTGAAACGTTATAATCTACTAACAGGGATCACATTGTGGAATTTAGGCTATTAATTAGGGAAATGTTTTTTTATGCTGTGTTTAACTGTTGTTAATGTGTATCAGGCATGGCTGAACATGCAACCTCACTAGTAAGGATGGCAGGGGTCTGCTTTCAAACTAACACCCCCTGAATTGCCAGTCATGAGATCTACCCTGTCCTTCCATCTTCTGAATTGCCAGTCTTGAGGTCTGCTCTGCTCTTCCTGACATTCACACTGTTGGCAACACTTGTCATAGGCTTTAAGACAAGGAAAGTATGTAATAGTTATTCTCTTAAGCTCACACTGGAGCTGCACGAGCAGACCATTGTGGTGTGCTGGTCAAAGCCAAGGGCCTTCAAAAACAATGGTAAAACAGCTGTTGACTTAACTGGGGCCAGGATTTAATTTTGTGTGCATGGAGTCTAATTTGGTTTACGTTAGTAAGGCTCCGTAAGTAACAGTGCAGGTGGGTCCAGTTGCAGGGTCCTGTCTTCTTCTAGGACATTCCAAGCTTAATGAATCCTACAGAAATAGATAAGAAGGACTCAATGGAAGCATGTAGGGGAAACCTCAGGGATATGCTACACCCAGGTAAACTAGGAGTTACTCTTTCTAGGCCTCTGCAGCAATAGGAAAATTCAGAGATCTAGATCTCCTTTCCAGGCCCCGAACCATGGATAGCTCCAGTGAAATCCATGGAGAGTTACACGGGAATCAAACCAATGTAAAGGAAATAAGGAACGGGCGTGGGAAAGTCTAGCAAATTACCCGTTCCTGTTATTGGAAGCTTCATGCCAGTCTTGGGCTAATATAGTCTGTCCATACATGAGAGCTAGGTGAATAAAGGTTAACATATATTTATAAAAGAGGCCAATGAAGTGTTCAAGGGTCTGAGATTTCTTACAAGCAGACAGGAAGGAATATGATTACTTGGAGCTAACACTTGACCTGCTGTATTACTTGGACTTTCTGCAGAAATGAAACGGAGCAAACTATTTTGCTGCAGCGTAATGAAATGCACTGTATTTAATTCAGTGCCTGCTGGATGGATTGTGTTCCCTTTGGCAATCTTATGTACACAGAAGAAATCAGAGAGAACTGGAATAAGCATAATTCCAAACTACTGAAATGAAGTCTTTATTATTATTACCAAGACTATTACATTATTTGACAGATGGTGTTGAGATTACATGTCTGACTATAAAATAATTGTCAATTCTTGTAATAACGACACTGATTTATATTTGATTTTTACCATAAAAGAATCCAAACAACTTTGTAAATCAAGTCAATGTTGCAGACATTTACACTTACACATCGTTTTTGATACCTTAACTTAGATTCATCCTACCTAAATCCAGATGTCTAAATGAGGCAATAAGCTGGAAACTTGAATATCTCAGTTTCTTTGTATAGCCAAAGTATATAGTTCAAGCATCCTTCAGAAGGTACCTTTAGAGAACAGTTGAAGGCATTTAAACTTTGGATTGCCCTCAGAGAGGGTACATCAACAGCTTTCCCCAGCTGGAAAGTGAGTTTTAGTGGTGCTAGTTATCCCACTATACTCAGGTTTTTCAGATGCCAGGTTAGTGTGTCCTGATTACATGGACAAGGTTAAGCTTTTTGCCAGATTTGCAAGCAGAAAGAAATTTCCCACTAGTTCATACTTGCAAAGACCTTTGTTACCTTGATGGTTGTTCTTTAGATTTTCTTCTGTAGTGTGACTTAGTTGCGATCCTCCATAAAACCTTCTTCAAAAATTCCCTCCTACTTAAGGGACTTAGTACATGAATGATATTTTCTTCCTGTAGTTGGTGGATTTTCACTCTTTTTATTCCAACTTGTATGTCTTGTTACAGCATCAGGAAATTTCATGGTTTGGCATTTTGCAATTTTTCTTGACTAACCCTCTATCATGCGTATGACCAGGTGATTTTTTCTAGCCCATTATTCTTACATCTTCCCTCCATCAACTAGCCTCTGGGAGACTAGCTGAGCCCCAATAATATGAGATAGTTGTTGCCAGCTGGTAAAGCAAAGGACTGAAAATCCTGCCTGGTTTTCATTCTTAGGCTGAAACTGTGAAGAAACATTGAGGGTAATGGAGGTTTTTAATCAAAAGAGGAGAAACTGAGAGGGGATGTGATAGTAATTGTCACACAAGTAGAAGATTGTTGCAAGAAAAAAGAAAAAATCTGTCATGTTAGCATGCTCAGGACAAGAAGTTACAAGCTTGAGTTACATCAGTGAATATTCAGGCCAGATATTAGAAATGGTCATTGGAAGGGCAACTACCCCTGCATTGCTTAAGGGAGGATGTGACATCTCCCTTGTTGGCAGCTGAGACTGACACGGGGTTAGGATTTGTTCTAGGTACCATTGGATGACTTAAACGATCTCTTTAAGTCCCTTCCATGTCCCTTTCTTTTTATTTTCTTAAAAGTATGATTTGCAAGGAAAACGATCTAACAAAACAAAACAGAGAGAGAAGAACCCCAAACCCACTATCATTTGCAAGCCTCAGAGAAGATTACAATAGAGAGGAGTTAAAAGAGGTAGTCAAGGGACATAGGAATATAGGTTTTTAAAAAAGTAAAATTCATCAGAACAAAACCTAATGCTAGATCTTAGAGAAAGAGAACTCTTATCTATTAACAAAATGTCTATGTGAGTTGATGTTATGCACTAACATTCCCTCAAATATTTCACTCACTCACAGGCCCATATCACAATTACAAGCATGTACGTGTGTCTCCCTGGCAAGGATCACCTGTGTGCAACAGACAGCAAAGGACACTGTCTGTCACATGTTCATAATTTCTCTGGAGTTCTTGACTGACAACAATAAACTTGTTTTTGACAGATCTTTTATACCCTTTAGGAATCAATGTTTGTTTTAGGGCAGTCCTGTGTTTCAGGCTCTTGCTTATATCAACTTCCATAAATTTTAGGCAAAGTTGCTGCGTTCGCCCTTTTTTTCTTGTTTGTTTGAAATGTATGTCTGTTTGCTGCAGCCTTGTTGTCGTCTTCCAATGGTGAGGATGCAGCATCTTCTGCTGACAAGTTATCTTGTCCTGTGGTCTTAGAGTGCAGGCCTCTTGAGCCTGACCTAAACACCACATTACTCAGTTTTACTGCTGAGAACAATGTTTTGGGAACAGTGTCAAGGGAATAGTGTTCTTCATTATCAGTACAGGCTATTCTTTTACCCCTTGTTCTGCTGTCTCATCTGATGCTTTCACACACATATGTTTCCATTCATATTGTGTTCATAACACTTAGTAATTTTTTGTTACAAATCTTTACAACTTCAGCAGCCAGCTCACTCATTTTATCTGTGCACTGGGTCATTAAAGAGTTTATCTGTCTGAGTCCATAAACATCCTCAATCTTCTGCTGGTTTGCCCACAATATATGTCAAAACTATTTGAAAAGCATGCTTATTTTACACGTTAACAAATTCTTTCACTTGAAGCACATGGACATGTATATAATGCCTCTTTTTTGCCTGACACTGAACGTCCCTGACTGCTGCTAATGGTTTTGGTCTGCCAAGTGCAAAGCTTTGCATGTTGTTTCTCAGTAGAAGAGAAATCCAAAATTTGAAATTGTGGGCTAATCAGAACAGAGCTTGCTTTATTTGTGCCTAGTCGAAATCATTTTATACCTTCCTTTATCTAAAGCAGTAGATTTGATTATAGATTCATACAGCTCATAGTCTGCCATCTTCTGAAACTGCTCCTGTAGCATAGGCTGGTATAACCCTGCGTAACAGAATTAGCAACAGAAAGTACTATTTGCATGGCATTTTGGCAGCTGTTGGGAACAGTGCCATCTAGTGCCAGTATTATAACAGCAGTTACACCATGTGGTCCAGAAGCAAGTAATCATCAACAGAAGAAATCATCAGCAGAGGTGCAATAAAAGCTGTGCTTAAATTGCCCTTCTTACTCTAACAATGATGTTGAAGCACGTCTGTGGAGAACTCAGTAAAATCACCAACTATTTTTACTGTAGACAGATTTCCAGACAGTTATATATAATTTTTGCACATGAAATAGCTTCTACAGATGCCATTACAGTATTACATCTAGCAGTTTCTAATTACTGTATTTTTTACTTCTTTTACAGTTATGTTGATTTGGAATTCCTATTCCTCACAGAGAAAGACTTGCAGGTATAGAGCAGATGTTAGTTTCCCTTTAAGTGAAATTAATCCCTTGTGCACGTATGTTGTGCCTCTTCCTTTCAATGTAAACACCCTCCCTCTGTCTAGGCCTCAAGCTGGACGGGAAACAAGTACAGTAAAGTGTTGTTGTTTGGACCTGTTCCTATTTCCAGTCTCATTGCTGGCTGATGACCCACAGAGCAAGCCCTAGATAGAACGCACATGCACAGCCTGAACATGATTTTGCAAGGTCAGATAAATAGTCCTCTTAATAATTTCTCTATGAGCATGTGAATTGCTGAAGACTGTACAAAAGATCAGGCAGAGATCAAGGTCTCCTGACACTACCTTTGTAATTCATGCTATTAGGAAATCCTCTTCCCATTCCCCATTGCTTGCGCAATGGCCAGTAGAGTCAGAAAGTTCTTGTTGCTCTCGTGCACCCATGTTTAGCTAACTGTCTTCTCAGACTCAGAGATATTTTGCGTCACATTTGCGTAGGGTCACTTGCCTCAACGCAGCTGCTGAGAGTATTACAGAGCTCAGGTCTGCACGTACAATCTTCCTGTTTCACTACAATGGAAATTTTTGGAAGATGGTTCTCACAATTAGCAAATGGTCATTTTGGACTACCCATACAAGAACATGAGCCACGTTTCATTCATAATTGCTTCTGGGAAGGCAGGTAATTGAATACGTACATGTAGAGACATACAGCCATGGAACATTTGTGACAAATTTTGATTTTTTCATTAACCCTACCTGAAAATAGTACTATGCTGATTATGTAGTGAAGAATTATTTTATTTTGTTAATGAAGACACAGAACAAAGTATCTGTAATATAAAATGACTTTATAGTGTGTTTTTTTAAAAGCAGCTTCAGTCATTCAATTTTGATTGATTTAATCCTGATTTGTAGTGATCAGCTTCAGTCATGCAATTTTGATTGAAGCACCTCCTGGGGAGAAACAGGTAGCTGAGGTGACCATTATGTCCAAGAGGTGACTAAAGGGACATTAGGTGACTCGTGCTCTGGACTTTTTCCTTGTTATATCTTAGTAAATAGTTGGACTAAGAAATCTCTGCTTTGTAGAGACAGACATGATCTAGTCATCTTATTGTCTTCCATCTTATGATACCCTTACCCTTGCCTTTGCAAGTTTGGTGGTTTTTTTGTTTGTTTGGGTTTTTGTGTAATTTTTCAATAAAATCTCTGAAAACAGTTCAGGAGGTTTTGGTAATGAGGAACTAAAACCTCAATCTGTCCCATCATGTAACCGTAAACCGTATTCTAAACCACAGTCCAAGCCTGGTCTAGAGCTGGTCTTTTAAATGTTCTACCCTTCAGTGCTACGCAGGGGTCTGCTTTCAACTATTTGGGCTACAACTTGCATGTATTATACAGCATGTGTTGTAGACCATGTCTTAAAACAATTAGGAGATTCACAATTATTTGTTCTAAGTGATCTGAAACAAAGATCTCTGTTCTAGTGCAGGAACAAGCTTTCCTGGGAAGTCTAAGGCAAATCAGGCATCACTCCTTGTCTCTAAGGAAAAGGCTCCTGGAAAACAGTAGTAACTTGACAATACAGCACTTGCAAGGACCTGTCCAGTGACTGGTGCCAATTAGATCTCTTACCTGTTATAGTGTATGAAATGCATCTCCTTTAGCTGTATCTAACTGTGAAAACTACCTAAAAATATATATTTGACATGGAAATAAGTATTTTTCTTAGTCTGGATTAATTGTGCTCAGGCAGAAGGCGCAGAGATAGCTGCAAGGGGATGCTGTTCTGGAGCCAGAGCTCCTCCTGGTGCTGACCACGGCCACACTGACCATAAGCATGCAACTGTTCTGTCAACCATTTTTGTCTTCAGGTTAAATCACTCATTTAAATACCATTGCAGGCTAATCTTCCTCCTGTCTGTCTTCCCATTTTCCCTAATCAATTACGCTATTAGCTCAAGCCAAGAACTTTTTGTCTTCATGGATGTGTTTCTTAGAGCTTCAGAGGGAATGACACATACTGGTCTGGCAGCAAGCACTGATCTCCTTTCTTCCGCAGCTCCATACAAAGATGGAGGATGACTGAATACTGGTACACCAGTGTTGAATGCTTCAAACTATATATGAAAAAGAGGTTGTTTTAAAATGATAGCGGGATCATTATTAACAGTTACAGGCCAGGAACTTGCGGGAAGGTACAGTGGCAGTAGGCAAACTTACCTTCCTTGGAAGACTTCACTGGCTTCTGTCTGTGCAAGATAAAGTTTCTAAATTTGAGACTGCTAATGCTTTTGTATTTTATTTATTAAACGAACATAATGTTTTAGCTTCTGAGATTCCAGCAAGCTCAATACTTGCTTCAAAAGGACTACAGGAGAATGTTGTTGTAGATGTCTACATAATATGGTGGATGCTGTATTGAACACTTTTACTGGTGGTACCTGATAATGAAACAGAATATTTTGATGAGGGAACTATTCCGCCATTGTTACAAACTTCATAAATTTTCATGGTGAAAGCTGAAATGTATATTTTCAGGAAAGAAATCTTTCTGAACAAAATCTTGCTTTCTACTATTCAAAGTGTGCACAGAAGCTGTGGGAAATGTAGTGGGAATATTATCTATTATATTATAAAATAGTATTTCCATTTGTTTTGTTTATCAATATCCCATTTTATTGGGACATAATAAAATGTGTTAGTACATTAAATAACTACATCATCCCATACATTCCCTATCTTATTTTACTTCAATTAATGTACCTCTCTCTTTTTAGCTCTGGAAAATTCCTCAGAAAATCCAGTTCTCAGTAATATCAGGAATCTGCATCTCCTCCCAGCTTCAGTGGGAATGTACTTAACAGTGTTAGCAGTGGTTCTTAGGAAGGTAAGTTAAGATTTTCAAAATATGGGGCCTAAAGTTAGCATTTTGCATTTTGAAAATGCTGAAACAAATGTAATAGGAATGAGATAAAATTTTCATGCATAAGACTTTCCACAATTTTGTCATCATTTTGTTCTCATCAAGTATGAGATACTAAGGACTCTCAGAATGCCAGAAAAAAGGTTTTCCAAATTCTTACTCTGTGTTTTGCTACTAAAAAGAGTGAGGACATAAAAGAAGGATAAAAAGATAGAATAAGAAAAAAAGGCTGTATTTTTCATAAGTAAAAAGTAAAAACATTACAAAAATACTTCAAAAAAAATTTTTTTTTTTTAGATGAGTAAGACAAAAGCTTCTCAAAGCAAAATTCCAACCAACTCTACTAGTCACATTTTTCCTACCAGCTGGTATTGAACCATCTTAATTGAACACTAGTTACCTGGGCTGAGTGATAAGGATTAGGCAGATTACGAATCTGAGAGACTTCAGAACACCGCTGCTCCACAATGGGCCTGCTCGTCTTCTTTGTTCCTGAAAGTGACCAGATTCCTCTCTCCTTTTTAACTGGGATCTTGCCTTTTGAGTTACTTTAGCCAAATATCCAGCTCAAATGAAGCCACCATGTCTTACAAGAGGGTCTGCTCAATGAAGGTAAGAAGGACGTGCAGCTGTATTTTTCCTCAAAAACACAAATGTTCTGGGAGACATCATCTGAAGTGTCTCTCTTTTCTCTTCCCCTTACCTTTTCTCACAGTTTCTTTCTCTGTTCTGTGAAACAACACAAATCAGAATATCATTAGCTACTTTTTCCAACAACATAATATTGCCATAGTAACAGATAAAGTGAGTTTGGGTTTTTTAGTCTAAATAAAAGAGTGCACATACACATAAGCTGCTCATAACACAATACAATGTATGAAATGCATATTGGATGTATTGCATTCCAGTTTCATGAACTCATATTTTCATTTAGGATTTTCTGAACAGGGAAATGGGAGTTTGACTTCCTGAAGATACCAGTTCATCTTTTCAGACATAACATGTGGTATGTGTATGTTTCTTATCACTAATGGCTGTTGCCTTATGTTTCAAATCTAAAACCAATTATATTCAACTGCTCTCAGGCATCCCTTAGCCACATCTAACAGTCTAACAGTTAGTTGCTGCAAGTTAGCTCACAGAATCTAACTGTAGATAAAAAACTACCCTTTAGTTTGAAACATCTGCTGGATGATGATACATCTACAGACCAGATTTGGACCTGAGTTGTACAGATGGGGTCCATTTTTAATTACAGCTGGAGTGATAAGCAGTACATTACTTAATGTGTAACACACTCATGTACATATATTTGCTTGGTCTTCCTATCCCTGAGATAACTGGGAGGAGGGACGAATTAGTTCATCAGAATAGCTGAATGCAGGAACCTGTGCAGTCAATTTGCATAGCAAGTCACAAGCTGAAAATTTGGCTAGAGTGATTCTGGTCGTAATTATTTGATGACCTCCGGATTGCCTCAGCATGTCAGCATTTCCTGTGCAAAGGTACCAAAGAATCCTTGGTCCACTTGAAATGAGATAGTGCTCCATATCAAGCCCATGACTGCTACAGGAAAAAGATGTAAAACAGAGAATGAACACTGATGAAAGTCTGTTTAATTCCCTTTTACATTTCTCAGACCACTTGCCTTATTACAGCAAATATTATATATATCTCCCTGAAGTCATATTAATAAATCTTATATTGTCTGCCAAGAGTCTGCCTTGAAGCATTATACACTTCAGGGTGATGTTTTACTACTACTGTTCTCCAGGAACTGCTGTTTTCACCCCCAAAGACTGTTTTATTTTCTATAATTTTTGTACCATATGGTATTATCTTGTTGCTGTCTTGAAACCGGACCAAGCTGTGTTGTAACAATTCACCCCACTTTTCCTTTACTTGTATGAACCCTTTGACCATGCTCTCACACTGCTGTCACAGGCTCATAATGAAGCATTACAGAAGTACCTTAGATATATCCTACCGAGGAACTTCAGAAAGTGTTTTGGGAGAGTCTGTGGGGGTACCATTCCTTGTGACGTAATGTTTCTGCAGTGTGCTGGTTGCTGGATAATTTAGGAAATTTTTCTTTGTTTTCATTAATGGGCTTTTGTGTTCTGCTAAGGCACAAATGCTGTGCCATTAATGTGTCTTACTGTCAAGAAATAGAGTTATTTTAAATTATTCTTAATTCTTTTGACTAATTTTTATTCCAGTTTTTAATCCATGTAAGCATGGGATTTAATAAAGTTATGTGTGCTGTATGATGGACTTCAGACTTACCTTACCATTTCCTGATTTCCAGTAAGGGTCACAGATGACATCAGCAAGAAGAAAATAAGAAAAGATCAGAGATCCGGGACATCAACATTTAATACCCACTAAATACAGAGGTAGCTAATAACACAAAGAACAGGGCAGTGCATATTAAAGCCTCAATTACTACACTTACACTGCAGCAGTTGAATTATCCAGATGACATATGAATACAACTGAAATACAACATAAAACGTGACCACAATGATTTTGAATATATTTGAGGTTTGCCTTTTTTATGAAAATGAATTTTAATAGAAATGCCTTTTTGTTCCCAGAAACCTAACAGAGATTTTGTTAAAAAGCTTCCAGCTTTGCGATATGCAACTTCAGAGACTGGACTATGAGGATTTAGATAAAAGGCAGATGTAGGACTTTTTATGGTTTAATGTTTTTTTGAAAAGCAGGGCAACTGCACTATATATCTTGCCTGAAAAAGAAGATACGGATCTTCTTAAGGATTGAATGCATCCTCTTATGGTAGTGGCTTTTTGAATAATGTATTATATATGGTGCAAATAACAAAACAAAAAAAAATGCTGTATTTTGTGTACAGCAAAGGTTAGATTTCAGGGTTAGTATAGGCAAACAAATTTCATCTTTTCCTATAAAAATTATTTCTTATAGTTTTGATGATTCATCTTTCCTTACCTTTATCCCAGCATAGAACATAACAGTGCTCAAGTATGACAACTTCTGGAATTACAATTGGAGATGGTAAGGGATATGGGAGAAGGACCATGTGGCTTCTACCAGGTCTAGTAAAAAAGGTGGGGATGACTTCTACAAGATATTTGTCATGATTATTACCCTTTTATCATATTCTCTTGCTGTACACAATAACATAGATACATGCAAAAATATCTCAGGCTGAAAATTTATTTCCATACCTCAAGGAAGAAGAAAATAAAAAGATATAGGGTAAAATTTTAAAAAATGCTACAGTGATTTAGTTTCATTTACAAATGTAAGCATAGCATGCATAGCAGCAAGAGTCCACTTCCCTAATTCTATGTGTGAGAATTACTTAAACCTATAACAATCATATTGACTCTTTCCTTCTCCATGGGGTGAAACAGTCATATCCAGAGGGGAATGAGTTCCCACTATCTTATATACCTGTCTTAGGATGAAAAGAATTATCATCTGAAAATGTATTTTTCTCTCCCAGTGCTGTATAGGGAGTCCAGGGAGAGACATAAGCAATCAAATGTCTGCCAGCTAATCCCAGGTGAGTTCTGTGTTTAGTATCTAACTTCCTTTTCAGGCATTCAATCTGAAATTAGGCACCTAAACATCTTTTTGTTTCTGACTACTCTGTATCTAAAAGACAAAATTTATAAATGGGACTAAACAACGTAGGTACCTTGTTGAGTTCAATGCGAGAAAATGAGCCTGTTCCTAGTTTAGTTCTGTCTTGTTTGCAGGGAGGATAAAATCTGACTGGTAGGTTTGCTGGCTTACAAATAAGTGAAGATTTTCTGGACAGTGTACAAGAATAGTCTGAATTGTCCAATGTCAGGCTAGAGAACACAAATTCAATACAGCAAAGATAAAAACAAAAAGACAACTCTTTCTTCCAGCTCCACACATACAGACACAAATGCAAAATCCATGATGTTATTGTCATTTATAATACAAGTGGTTCTAAGGGTTTGGTAGAATTTAAATTATAGTACAAGAAGTCTGCTTTATGATATTTAGGATGAAACTCCTCTGTGCTTAGAGGACGTAGAAATTTTACATGGTTCTCGATGGCCTCAAAAAGCCCTGCAATATTAAAAGAACAGCTCACAGGTTTTGTGGGGTTTTTGAAGCAAAAAAGAGTGTAACACAAACCATATGTATTTTGTTACCAATGTGACTGATTTAAAAAAAGTCCACCTTTTGTCAAACAGAATAAATAAAACTGGAGATCTGAAAAGTTATATTGTGTATAGCATCTAAGCTTTAACTTCGCACACAGATTCAGCCAAGATAAGAGCCACCAAGACAAATCATAGTGTTGTGTTTGGTGCCTCTGACTCCACTATTGCACCACTTGCGCAGTTGTCCATCAAAGATCAGACGGTTTGCAAATCCCTGTTCAAGTCCTGTGGCTTTATACACCTTTTATAGTGATGAACTCGGAGGTCTGGGGTTTTCTTGTAGTTATCCATATAGAGTTCTTTACTTAGGTTGCTGTGTTGAACTTTTGCAGTATATATTTTCCACAACAGTTTTCCCCATAGAAACCAGGAATAATAACTTTAGAAAAAGCTGTGGAAAATATTTCAAATAATACTCAGCTTCTACTGCTTACCCCCTCCAAAATTAATCATAATAAATATTTAAGACAGACAGAGAAGTTATTCAAAGACTAGCCTGTGTTTTCCATTACATTAAAAAAATTAAAATAGAAAACGGAGTGTTTGCTACTTCATTAACATTTTCTTGGTAGAACCAATTTTTTTTTTAGATAAAATGAGCAATATGTAATTAAAACCAAGACAGCAAACCTTCTGGTTTTTTTTTTTAATAGGATTGTAAACGTAAATAAAATTAATCTTGAACCTGTGTCAATCTGATCTTTCTAGGTGATGGCAGGAGTTCTGACACGGCACTGTGGGAATTCTGTCACTGTGACAAATTTAGAAGTAGACTTGATAGACTGTAGCATACAATTTACTCTGAACATTTGATATATATTGCTATATTAGCATAAAGCCCTGGTATAAATTATATACATAGGTTTAAAATAAGTCAAGGAATTTATCCCCACTTGCTCAGCAAAATATCCATGAGAGGTTTTCTCCAAAACAGCTACTTCAGTGTCAACAGTTCAAAGTAACCTGCGCGCGCGGGTGAAATGATGGCGATTTCAGCTGTTCACCTAAGAACTCAGAGAGGCTAGGAGCCTGCGTGCAGCTACCTGAGTGTGGCTAATGAGCGGTAGCTCGTTATAGTCCAGTGACTTGATTGCTAGTGTCGGTGTGCGATGAAGTACACAGAGAGGGAGGCCTATGGACTGGCCCACTACATGGCAAGGGGCACGCTGAAACCAGAGCGGTTTGTGATGTGAACGCTGCCCAGGGCACAGACACCCTTCCCTTCCCGCCCGCGGGCTCGGTGAAGCAAGGCAGCTGAGGGGGAGAGTGCTCAGCTGGAGCTACTGCGGGTGAATCCAGACCCGCAGCAGCTGCCGGGTTATTTCCCTCACATCGGTGAGTCCGAAGTTGCTAAAACCCCCCTTCTGCTCCCCCTATTCCTCCACCATTTCGGTCCCTTTGGGTTTAGCCGGTCAAGCTGATGGAAGCCCACCACAGCGTGCAAGCCACTGCCAGCTGGGCCGTGGATTTCGCCCGCCTCGCAGCGATGACCCAAACCTCAGCGGATTCGTTAAAATCGGCTTAGCATTTTTTGCACTCAGCACCCCCCCCCCCCCCCCCCCCCCCTTAAGCCACCAGGTAAAGCAGCTTCTGCCTTTAAGCCGCCCATTCGCCACGGCCACGTACGCCCGATTCCCGGGGGCAGGCGGCGGGCGGACCGACCGCCCCCCCCCCCCCGCCCTCCCGGGGCCGGGGCGCTCGGCGGGCGGGCGGCTCTCGGCACCCCGCACCCCACTCCCCCCACCTCCCCCCCAGCCCCCTCCGCACCCCTCCCCGCGGCGGGGGGTCCCGGGGGGCTGCGGCGCCGAGCATCGCCCGCCCCCCCGCCGCTGGGCCCGGGGCGATTCGGGGCCGCCCCCCCCCGCTGCGCCCCCCCCGGGGCAGCTCCGGCTTCGGGAGGCTGCCGAGGGGAAGGATATTGTACCCGGGGATACATGAGAATCGGCCCCTGTTTTTTTTCCCATTCACTGACAGGTCCAAACATACACTGAAACATTTTGAACTGCCGTTATTGCCTTTTTTATTTTTTTTTCCCCCATGTCCTCCCCCCAGGAAATTGAAAAGCCCAGATACAAAAAATCATTTCAGAGCAGAGCAGAATGTGTTCTGACATTTAAGAGCTTTTCAGATTTTTTTTTTTTTTTAAATCCTTTTAAAAGTGCGTTTCAAAACGTTTTAGCTTGTCATGTAGAGGAATGAAAGCGCTTCATTTAGAAACAGCAAAATGAAATATGCTGGTTGTTTCCACGTTCATTTTACCTTCTTTTTCCCCTTCCTGTTTCAACAATTCAGTAGAAACGACAGCTGAATGACAATGAACCAAATTTTCATGTTTTGGGAAATAAAATTGTGCATAAATGCTACTCACTTCTGTCTGAAATTCTGTGTATTTTCAGAAATATCACATGACAATGCTATTTTAGATGAGTTAAAGATTTTATTTTTTATCTCCTCTAATGAAACAAATATATTGCAGAATTCATAGGCTTTCAATCCACAACCTTTTTTTTTTTAAAAGCATTAGACTTTAATACATGAAAGGGAAAAAAAAAAAAAGGTAAATGCAATGTGATGAAGGACTGCTGAGAACTGTTGCAGTTGCTCTGTGTAACGCTGTGTTGATGTTTGAAGTCAATGGGGGATAACAAAATGTGTTAATTTTCTCTAGATCTGAGGTTTACGCTTTCTTATCCCTACAATTATAAGGTAAGACACATCAGAGAAGAAGGAGCAAGCTGAGTTTGCCAAGATTTTGATGAGTCCTGCCAATGTTTGGCCTCAGCCATCCAACTACACTGTCAGCTCAGAGCTCGCTGCAGTTCCTTTCATGGTGTGAAAACAACTTTGACCTCAATCAGTTGGAAACTGTTTGCTCTCTGGTGATTGAGATGCAACCCTTGAATTCTGAGAGGTCTGAGCAAATTCTGTCCCAAGGGCCTCCAGCTCTGGTACCTGACGACTGAGCAGCCAGGCTCATACCCACCCTGCACTACCATGTGTCCTGTGACACACCAAGTCCTGGATCTTTGCTATTCGTGGCCTTGAGTTGTAGGGCTCAAGTGAAGCTATCGTGATGGAAAATTTGAACCTCAGTATATCTTGGTTCAATGGCACTGAAAGAAAACAAGCAGACAAACCAGCTGACTGCATGTAGGCTCCCTTGGGACTTCCTTCTCTCTAAGTTATCATATACAATGTATTTTGCAGCCAAAAAACATTATCTCTTGTAAATAAGGGCTATTGTACTGAAAACAATATTCCTGTTATGAGCATCAAACTAGTTTTGAATTTTATTTCAATTTTTTAAAAATCTGTTTCAAATGAAGCAGACCTGTGTGATTAAGAACTGGAATTTGTTCTGTATTTTAAGCAGAAGAGTCTAGAGGGATCTAGGGTAAAGTAAAATATCTGAGCAGACTTCTCTGTGCTCAAGATGATGGAAGATGTGCAAAATTATGTTGTCAAATTCAAATTATCCAAGATTAATTCAAAAGAAATCAAAAGCTGAATCTCCACTAGCCTGCCAAAAGTTAGACTACCTTGTCTAAATCAATTACTTCAGAATAGCCATCTGCTGATAGTCCATGCGCTGTAATGCAGCCTCTTGGAATCCTACTACTCCAGTGAGAGAAAAATGAAAATAAAAGCAAGCAGAAGAAATCCCAGGGGACTGTAGATTCAGGAGGCAAAAAATTGGTGCTTTTTGCTTGCCTGTCTCTTCCCAGTTTCCTGCCCCCTTCAGCGTATGAGAAAGACAAGAAGAGTTTGTGCACTTTGGAAACTCGATAGGAGGCAGCAGCTGATCTTCCCATCACCAGCCTAAAAATAATCCACTCCAGGGCTTGGAGCGGCTTCACTAAGTGGAGGAAAATCCTGCCATCGGGATGATATTGATCACATAACACAACCGAGTGACAGTTTGGGTTGGTATTTTGTTTTTGTGTTTACAAAGGTAAGCTACAGAGTTTGATCTAACATTCAGCAACCAAACGGGGCATGCGATGACCCTCCCCCATTATCTCCCACTAACCACCTCCTCCTCCTTCCCTTTATATCTGTGGGACAGGGCTGCTCCTCGTTCTTTCCTGGGATTGCAACTCCAATCTCTTTTTCCTTTTCCTTTTCCATTCGGAGGCATTCTCAGCCTTTACCGTCCCCTCCTGCTGATGTTTTCTGTGCTGCTGTTCACAGGGTTGTGTTTCTTTTTTTAAACTGTCCTGTCTTGGCATGTGAAGTCGAAGGTTTTACAGCAGGCAGCGTAGCACGCTGATGTTGGAAATTGCACTGTGTTAAGAAGCTTACCAAAAAAGACAAAAGCAATGTATTAGGTGTGTGAGACCACTGGAGACATTTGTGTGAAATGCTTTTCAGTGCCAATAGCCTGTTTAGGACCACTGTTGTTGTGATTCTCTCTGTGTTTGGAGCCTGATTCAAAACCGTACTGAAGTCAATGAGATTCTTTGCACTGACTTCAATAACGTTTGGATCAGGCTGCTGGTATATGCCAGTTAGTGATGTGAATGCTGACAAGTATCAGAGGTAATTCATCACCTTAAGGCCCAGGGTAACTGGGACAGTGCTTAGCAAGGAAGCAAGGTCTATCTAGTATAGGTGGTAACAGCTGAAATAGGAATAAAAAGGAAATTATATTTTCTACATGTTCATTTTTGATAAAATAGATTTTAAAGAGGCAGCACTTTTTACCATGACCTTAGGAGAACTCAGTACAAATAATGCATAGCCTATAAAGCACATAGATTGCTTTAGATCCAGTGGTTTTAGGAAGGTAAGAATAATAAGCTAGTAGGTCTATATCTAGAAAGGAAAAAGATTCAGTGCATGAAACTAAAATCTGTGGCAAAACTCAGTTAGGCCTTCCCTTGTGCTTAGCCGAACCTATAAATTCATAACTAGTCCTTAGTCAACATATTCAAGAAGGAAATACAAATTCTTGCTTTTGCAATGACTTAATTATTCAGAAGATAAGAACTACCTATTTTTGTAAAACTCTGAGTATTTTCTTCATTCTGTGTCTGTATGCATATACATATTTATATCTATCTATCTATATACATGTATATATGCATATATGGGCATATAATGCACATTATATGTAAGACCAGGACAAAAATATCTTAACTGAGACCCAGGTATGCTCTGTAAGCTGATATGTTTCAATAAGGAAGTGCAGCTATTAATTTTTTTGTTTTTTTAAAATGTAGGCAACAAAACTACTGAAATAAATGTTTTTCAAACTATTCTTATTTCCCCCAAACAAGGTCCACCTGAGGAGTGTATTTATACTCTTTTCTTTATAGTCATAAGTATGTTGCAGAGCATGCTGAACAGTGTGATAATCCAGGTAAGATGAAGTTCTTGAATATGAAGACTTTTAAGTCCACTTTAAAAGACCGTAAGGCAATTAAAATGTCTTTAACTAGAATTCTTACAGTTTCACATTCAGTGAGGATGTTCTCATAACTTTTATGGAAATATAAATTATCTACCGTTTTCCCACTGTCTTCAGAATTGCTTGTGGAAAATACATCTCAGGAACTGGCTTAGTGCCCTGAGAATCCCCATTTATGATTGTTAAAATTAACTTTTTAAGTGTTTAGGTTCAATGATATGTTGTATTAATGTTTACAACTTTGTCCTGTCTTATTTCTTCCCAAAACAATTTTCTTCTTCACAGTGAATATTTATTCCTGGATCTCTTTTGTAATGTTTTCTGTTTGTTATATTATGACTATGTCTGTACACCTTAGACCAAAACCAGAAGGTCTCAACTTGCCCGTAATGGGGATGTCAGCATGAAAATGTAAATGCTGAAAGGACGTAAGTTTTTTTAGCTATTTAATTGCAGGGTGAACTGCTGTTCAGATAGTTCACATCCTCATTAAAGTAAACCAACAGGGAATTAGATTCCCAAATGATGTAAAGGAGAGTTGAAACTTGTCTTCCACTGGCACCATCATGGGCCTGTCCTCCTGACTGTTCTTTCCATTCCCTTCCCCTGTAAGGTTTTGCTCGTGGCTTTAGCTTGTAGCTGACCGCTCAGCAAAATACATTTTCAAAGGAAGAAAGGAAAACCACCTCTGAAAATTTCTGACCAGTTCTAGAGTTTGTAAGGACTGAAATTAAAGTGAGCAATTTGTCAGTAACTTTGGAGGTCAGAGGCCTTCCAGCCTCCTAGTGTTGAAACAAAAAATTGCCTGGTACTTGGCACTCCTATTGGGGTGCTGAACATAGTGGGTACCCTCAGATAGCACGTGCTTATTACTGGATGGATGGTCTTTATCACATCACTGCATTTCCCCTGACTGAATGCTAGGTTAAACCTCGTATGCTTGCCAATGTTATTATAAAGTATAACATTCCTGCTATAATTAGTAGTGAAGCAAATGTTTTGTGATGTACTCACTTTGGTGTAATCACTTCAGCATAATTTGGTAGCCTACTATATTCAACAGAAAGGGAAATTATCTCTGGGAAAGACATTTTTTGCAGTGACTATGAATAATGTTGTCATCTTATATGAGTATATGAGGATCTCAACAGTTACTCTGAAAGGCTGCTACTACCCAGTGAGTGGACAATAACTTCAGATGACCAACAAATTTCAGAACAACTTGTTACCCTTTCATCTGTTCTCTCCTGAATATTCATGTTTGGGTTATGCATTTTATTCATTTTATTGTTTTAATGTGGCAGTTGAACTGCTTCCAACTTTTATAGACATTCCTATTTGCTAGACAAAGCCATCTGCCTGTAAAGAAGCATTCAGCTCCAAAGATTCCAACCTGACGATGAGCTTAGAGAAAAGGTCTTGGCAATCCATATGAGAAAAATATGCCTTTGCTTTCTGGCGACTATCCCTCCCTTTGGAACCCATAGATAAAGATTTGCTAAGAAACTAGTGGACATTTCTCTGCTCATACTCCCTATGGCTCATGGGTGCTTGCGCTAGTCCTGCATAAGCCAAGTTTGGAATTGAAGTATGGCAACTGCAACGACTCAGCACTGATGTCAAGCTTGCTCCGAGCAGGGCTTCTTATCTTGGGAACAGCACCATGGTGACTAAGACCATTAATTCTGAGACTGAACTAATATTTACGTGGCTCTTTACTAGACTGTGTAGCCTTCAGCAAAGTGGGCAGCTGCCTAAAGCAGCAGACTGCTGAGGATGATAAAACCATCTGGCTTTGCTGCTTAATTCATCTATGTACAGTTCCAGGAATCCCAGCTTTGTGCTGCTGCCAGTGTTACCAAGCAAGGGGTCTTGGCAGGTGTAGGAGGGCAACTGCTACTATAGAACATGATAACCTCTCTTAGTTGCAGCAATAACTGCGTTTATATCTTCCATCCCTTGACAACAAAAATATCTTCAAATTTCTCCTTTTGTGGCTCTGCAGCCCAGTTTTTCCTTTTTGATCTCTCCCTTCATACTTACTGTGGCCTAAAAAACCTGTCTCCTCATCTTTGGTAAGGAGAAAAATCATCTTTGGCTACACTGTGGGAAACCTTGAGTCAGCTCTGTATTCTGACTTGCTTAGGGCTGGTTCAAAAGATCATCAGCTTGGCTATTCGTTATGGCGTTAGACTGTTGTTCAGTGTGGTCAGCGTTCTGTCTTTGGCAATGATCAAAAACTGTTGCTTAGGAAAAATATAAAAAGTCTTCAGTGCATTTAGTTATGTCCTTGCACAATGCTCAGCACTGAGTGAAGCGAACAGCACTTCCTTGCATAGGCAAGTTACCTCTGTTCACCTCTCTTCTGTCTGATTGAAGCCCAGCATTGGCTTACTAGAAGAGTTAAAGCCAATGGAAGAATAGTTTAATTATTATTAAGGAAACCAAACTGGGTCAGTGATCAGTGATAAGAGTGTTCCATCTTCCTTTCTAAATCCAGCTGCCATTTTTTGTGAGTTAACAGTAAGCACAAGTGCAATTCTTCATGTTTTTTCTAATTTGTTGTTCTTATATTTCACATTTTCATTTCATGAAATGAAATCTTATGGTCTTACAGAAGAGGAGGGAATAGTGCCTTTTCACTCTGCCTTTCATTGGTTATCTGCAGTCAAGATCTTCCAAACTGTCTTTATTTCCAGGCTCAGATTTTTGAGTGAAAATTTTCAAAACTGGGACTCATTAAAAGTCAGTATAGCTGAGTCCTTTTAAAACTCCTCAAAAATTTTAGAATTATTAAAGATCTCTTTAGCCTTAACTCCCAATACTGAAATACTGTTTGAAGATGCAGCTTAGACACTCAAACTGAAGCTTTTGAACATGCTGCTTGCACTGTTTGCAGCCCTAAGAATGTGTTCATCTGTAGCTATGCTGAACTTTGCAAGCATGGGATCTGAGTATGTACACAAGAAATTTTGCCATTATATTATCAAATTTTCCTTTGAAGAAGAATGAAGGTTACATTGTTTCCCTTGATCAGCAATTGCATCTGGAAACTTGTCATGGTCCAATTCCAGTTAACTCTGGTGGAGCTGTGCAAGCATTGTTGTAAAATGTCCCATACTGTCTAGAGAAATCAAGGACTTGTTCTGACTTAGGGGCCTTCATTCTGTCCTTCTTTGGAAATCAACACAGCTTGTTAAACTGTGAGGCCAATGAAAATGAGCTTCTTGAGGCATGCCCTGATGCAGCAGAAAGTAACACCTAATTTCAGCTTCAAACCAAATGTGAGTCTCACTTGCATTGACTGTAACTGCAAAGCATCATCTCTTACATGTTGGTAAAATTTCATCCAATATATTTCCCCTATCCTCGAAACTTGAGCAAATAAGTAGAAACCACATGACATCCTTTACGCCTGGGGTGATGGGCCTGTGCATCAGTGCATCTCCAGAGCCTCCTGTGTATTTAATTTTTCCAAAAAAACAGAAAGGTCCAGTGGTTTGAGTCACATGGGTGAAACTGTGGAGGGCATATCAGATCTGCCTTCTACACCAGAAATGGATGGGAAGGGAATGATGGAGTGGTTTCTTGCTTTCTGTGAGTCACACTGGGGATCGAATTATTTACTAGAGCTCTAATGTGCTGCAGTGTATTTTCATACAGCACTCTTGAAGATACAGAGAACTACTGTCAGCCTGTCTGTGTAAATGCCAGAAAGTGTCTGTGAAAGTTGGCGTACATCAACAGATGCAGAACATGAGTCCTCCACTTCCAGTCACAGTTAATTTCTAGCACAGTGGTGATGGCCAAATGGATGGGAAAAAGGAAGGAAGGGAGGAAGGATGGATCACGGGACTATTAATACTTCTACAGTTCTTATCTCTCCTGTTCCCTATAGTGCCATATTGTACTAGTCGTGTGTCCTGAAGTGGGTGCTGCTAAAAAGGGAAGTTGTACCTGCTGAGCGTTTTATGAGGCCAAATCATAAGCTGCGTTGGGTCAACACAGCATCATGACACTGATCAGAATATTTTGATAGATTCTAAGCCTGTGGAGGTTTAATGAATATGGTGATTAATGATGAAGTATTTTCTGATTTATAAATTTGGGAAATTTTTGTCAATTACCCTATCTCAGTTCATTGGCAATGTGATCTTTTTGATTTTCTGTTTTGTTTTGTTTTTGTTTTTGTTTTTGTTTTTTAAAAAAAAAAAAAAAAAACGAACCAGCCTAGGCTCTTTGATTTTCTCTCTTATTTAAGATAAGACAATCGAGTTCTACCTCTTTTTTTGAAAAGAACTCTTGAAAATTATTGTCAGCATGATGGGCACTGTCTCTTTACATCAGTATTAAGAATAGGACCAGATTCTTTCCTCAGCCCTGCCAGCATGCAAAGAACAGTTGGTTTTAAGAGTGTGTTATTGGACATACTTCATTGCAATACTAGGCCCAGCACAGATTGTTGTGGAGATTCAGATGTGATTCTTGAAAGATGCATCATTCTTGAGAGCTTTTAGGGACTATTGCTTGAGGTATAATATGAAGTCTCTATGTCCTGGGTTGAGTGAGTGGTGGAGTTTTTTTTGGTGGCAGGGGAGGGGGCCATAGGGGCGGCCCCCTGTGAGAAGCTTCTCGAAGCTCCTCCAGCTCCAAGTCAGCTCCACTTCTGTTTGGAAACTGAGCCAGTCAGCTACCCCTCTGCGATAACGTATTTAAGAAGGGACGTGGTGACGGGCAGTCGGACTGGTGAGGAGGAGTTTCTGCAGCTGCATGAACAGCAAGGTCAGTGGAGGAACGGAGGAAGAAAGGAGGGGGGAGGTGTGCCGGAGCAGAGACCCCCCTGTATCCTGTGGGGAGATGGCAGGGCAGCCTCCCCCTGCCACCCATGAAGATCTACGGTGGAGCAGACATTGATTTATGGCCTGTGGCTTCTGCTTAGATGATCAAGGTGCTGTGCCCAAAGAAGGCCGGGGTCTCATGGGAAAAGGTAGCCCCGCTGCTGTAATTCAGTGCTGGGAGGATTTCAGCATGTGGGGGTGTCCCACGCCGGAGCAGCTCGGGAAGGGCTGCAGCCGTGGGAGGGAATCCAGTCAGAGAAAGTTAGTGACCCACAGTGGAGCAGTGTGGGGAATGCTGCGGCCCGTGGGAGGAATTCATGTCGGAGAAAGTTTGTGGAGGACTGTCTCCTGTGAGAGGGGGACCACGATGGAGCAGGAGGAAGAAGTTCCAGAAGCTCCCCCCAGTGAAGGTGGAGAAAGCAGCAGCACTGACTGGACCCCCCATTCTCTGCCCCTGCACTGCTGGGGGAGGAGGTAGAGATATCAGGAGCAGAGCTGAGCCCAGGAAGAAGGGAGGGGTGGGGGGAAGGTGTTCTCAAGATATGGCAATGCTTCTCACTGTCCTACTCTGTTACGTGTTGTTAGTGTCTGTAATAAATGTATGTTCTTTTTTTCTTCCCCTAACGAGTCTGCCTTTTGCTTGTGACCATAAAGGGGGATTTTTCCCCATCTCAGTCCTATCTTGAACCCCAAGCCTGGCTCTCTGTCCCTTCTTATTGCCGGAAGAGAAGGGAAAGAGAGCGGCTGCGTGGTGGTTGGCTGCCAAGCAGGCTCAAACCATGATGCTCTACAAACTGATGGTAGGTCCTAGCTAGCAGATAGCAGTCTCTGTGCAGTTGGTAGTTCTTTCTTCCACAGGAACGTCTACTGCTTATATTCCATTTTTCTTCCAGAAAGAAATGGAAAAAAAAGAACAGTTCCTTCAGCTTCTCTTGGACACAGTTTTAATCCTCTCTCGCAGATCTATTTTTGAGTAGAAGCCAAAAGCTACACTGGATGTCAATGATTCATTGCTTATTTGAACCCAGGATCTTCCTGCCTTTCGGTACCAATCCAACCATCAGACAACAATAGCATCTTATGCTGTCTCAGAAAAGTGTCCTCTTTGTGGGAAAGGGAGGAAAATTCCCAGCAGAACTCCCTTGGACTTCTGACCTTCGATAAAAATGAGAAAACAACACTTCTGATTTTCAAGAGATTATTATTACCATTATGTTTCTCTTAAAGGAGACATGTCCAGCTTTTATAATTTAAAAGCAAACAATCTCTGTGTAGTTTTTTGAAAACTTTCATATTTGTTTTGCTAATAACTCCTCAGTCTGTTCAGATGGAATTCATATTAATATAATGTTTCTTTTGTGTTACTAATCATATGCATTTATGAATATATTTTTATATAAAAATAAAATGATAGAATGATAGTGGTCATATCATTCTATTCATTATAGAGAATGGGCCAAAATCTCTATCAAACTGTGTTCTACTGAAGTTCGAGTGGGTTGCCCATCAGCTTTTGCACCACAGTAAGTACATGCATGCAGTTTTGCAGGATGTGGTCCACCATATGACTCTGTTATGCTTAACTTCTGGCAAATCTCAGACCATAAATTGCTGATATGTTTGGAAAAGGGACTGCATTTATCACATTCTTTTCAATGAAAATCCTTCGCAAATTTCACTGGTGTATTTTAATATGGATTAGGCTTTTCAGATCCAGTAAAAAGTTAGTTAAAAGCAAAAAGGGGGTTTAGCAGAGGTTCAAAGTGCCTCTTTGAACTCTGTATTCTTTTGAAATCTATGTTTCTGCTCTCTCTAATGGAGTACTTGAGTAGTTTATTCTTACCTTGTTATGCTTACCTTGTTTAAACGACTCATAGAACTAAACTGAACTATTTGAGGAAAGCCTTTTTCTCCTCATTCAACTATCTTTTTTTAAACTGTGTTCATGCATTTTCTGCTAGTCTATATTGTTCTGATTCCCCAAAACTTATTAATGCTAGTGTTGTTGCAGAAAAATACGTTCACCAAAATATACATATAGTTTACTGAATTAAAGATATTTCCATTTCAGAATGTAAAATTTGGAAAAAAAAAAAAGATGTGAGCAAATGAGTTCACACAACTTATTCTACAGCACTATGTTGTTGTGTATAAGTCTTGGACAAAGGAATCAGTGAGGGAACATTTTGGTTTCAATCTTGTTCCATCTTCTTAAAAAGAAGAAAAAAAAATATACTATGCACAGGTTGATAAAAGCCAGAAGCTGGCCATAACTCTGGGTCATACGATGGCCCATACTCTGCAAGCACGAGCACATGAGCTTATCTTGGTGTACAAAGATAATCTCATAAGAAATCATGGAAGACAGAGAAGTGCATAGATGAAGGTAAGCACGTGCATTAGGATTCGCAGGATCAAACATAAATGCTGATTTACTGCCTATACACTCTTCAATACAACCTAGTCTGAATAAGAGTTTCATAATTATCTGTAATTACTGGTGTATATGACTATTGTTCTTTAGGACAATGAAGAAATACAAAATACCAGTGAATGCAAAGCTGCCAACTAACACATATCAAAGGTTAAGAGCTTGCACTCAGAATGTAGTGCAACAAATTGTATGAACAGAGGCATTGCACAGAGAATGTTGGCTCATCGAAGAAGCTGGAACACACAGGAGTCAGATTATGTGCATTTGAGTTTTCTTATGAGCAATGGAAAAATTTTTTTTTAAAACTTTCTTGTTCTTTGTATTCTCATCGAGCATTTTCAGCATAACATTGTGCATATAATGAACACTAGAAGACATAGCATAGTGTATTTAATAAATAGTTCTTGTAATAAATAGTAAATATAAATAAATATAAATAATATTGACTAAATATAAATAATAATAATTTAATATAAACACAGTCTTCATTCTAATATGCTTACACTTGATGGAGCCCAAAAGAATTTTCAAAATACAGCTGAATTATTCTCTGTGGATTTTTCAGGGTGCTTCTTCTGTATCTCTTTATTTTATTTATTTTATGTTTAGTTAAAGGAAATGCTAGCAATCTTGGTAGTCAACTATTCTCTCTTTTTTGTAGTAGTCAGACCTTCTGGAAGCGATGAGGCTTGCATTTTGTGGTAACGACAATGCTTCAGCCTATAACATCAGTGCTGGTGTCCTAAGAAATGTCTGCTTTGTGGATGCCCTCAACTTGGTTCCCCATGTCTTCTTGCTATTTATCACCTTCCCAATTTTGTTTATTGGTGAGTTATTTAATGAACGTGTACAACTCTACAAACACTTGAGCACGTATTTACACTCAGTCGTGTTTATATGTGCTTGGAGGCCTCTGGTGCAAACCACTGGATGCTGTGTATTTATTAATTTTAACAAGGAAGAGATAGAATGGCTTGAGCCAGAGGACATGACGTCAACCTGCTTGAAATATTGGGAATTTTAGATAGAAATCTGAACTAAGCGGCATGAAAAGATGGATGAGAACCAGAGAAATCAGATCCAAATGCTTTGAAACTTTTCTCTGGAGAAGTTTTCTTCAGCTCTGAAATTGGCAACTTGCAACCTTTGCTATTATTAGATATTAGAAGACTTAGGGCAGTGGGTCTGAATTCCATTCAAGTTATGTGAATTTCAGAGAATATACAAAATGTGCATCTTGGATTTAGGAGAAGTTTAGGAAGGAAACTTTTAAAACAGAATAACTACTTCTTTTGCCAACATTTGTAAACAGAAGCAGAACAAAAGAGATAATCTTTTTTCCACAGGAATGAAAATAAGAAATGATAAATTTCTCTTGATGAATTTAGGACAGTAGAGTGGCTCTAACTCACATATTCTTGTAAAAAGCCCCATCTAAACTAGTACTCTGTAGTTGTCTATCCCAGTTATTTGCAGTGATGAAATAAATACAATTTAATAATTTTTCAGAGCTATCAAACAGTGGCATTCTAACTGATTATAGGAGAGAGAAACTTAAATAACTGTCAAAAGGAAATAAGTATTAATAAAATAAATATCCTCCTGACATCTGCATGAGAAATGGCATGTCAGTTCTTCCTGGTGTCATGTATATCCATAGTAATACACTTCTTCCACAAGGAAGTTTTTAATTTGGGACTATATTCAAACTAGAGATTTAAGGACTGCCGTTATGCAAAAAGACTGTAGTGATTGAATAATAGGCTACAGGAACCTGTGGGCTAAGACACTCAGTACCTAGCAATCAAAGGTATAACAAGATCCAGTGACTTAAAACTAATTAAATAATTAAGAAGGGGAATAAGAAACAAGTTCTAACAGAAGAATAACTAAAGCCAAGTGTTATGGAGAATTCTTTCCAACAGTGCTGGATCTTTATGTTAGTGCTGGCTCTTTCTTTGATATGAGATAGAAGTCACCCTTGAATTACGGGGCTTTCTGCAGAAGTGTTTGATGAAAACTCATTGCAAGGTCTGAGGGTAGAGATAGTCTTTTACAGCATTCTGTGTTATTCATCAAGTAGCAGTAGGCTGCTTTAATTTTTTTACTGGTATTAGCCAACTGATTTTGAAATAGTATTGCAGCCACTGAAAATTCCTTCATTTTTTTAACAATGTTAGGAAAAAAGTATAATAGCTTAAATTGTATGTTATGTATGTAATTACTTGTTTTCTATTTTGTACCTTGATTATCAGGACAAATAGTTGTTGAACAGATCATTAAAAGCCAGCTGGAATCCACAGCATTGACTGACTCCAAAACTGAAAATTGATGACGAACTATGTTTGTGTAGATATATGGGCTAAGAGGAAATAAAAATGGAAAGAAGCTTGGGAGAGACAAAGATAGGAGCAATGTCAAAGAAAGCCATGTTAGATTAGGAAAACCTCAAGAAACTGTACAAAATGCTTGAGATATATATGGAGAAGAGAGAATATTTTATTCCTGGAGTACTTTGCATATTAAATAAGGATGAAATGGTGAAATCCTGACAGTTTCCAAAAATTAGTAAGCCTAGGTGCTGGTTTATGTGTTTCTGAGTCACCTGATAAGCCTCTAGGCACAATGGGATGCTACATCATTGTGTATCAAAAGCATATCCTGGATTTTAAATGCAAACTTTTTTTTTTTTTTCTTTTGTTTTGTTTTGTTTCTTTACTTACCTGAAATGTGCTGTTCTTGGGATTCTCTATGGGCTTGGGGAAGTCTGTCAGGGAATTTCAGGAGTTGCCTTACAGTAAGAGGGATGTGTACAGCTGTTTGGGCTGACTGGCTCAGGAGAGCCCTGTACCAGGGTGGGAAGAGACAGAGACCAAAGAAACACGCAGGGCAAGACCTGTCATCACGTGAGGCTAACCCCTGGTCAGTCCTCAGCTCCACCTGGCTTCAAGATTAATTTGCTGATCAAATCAGCTGAGTCTTGGTGCTGTGCTGGGAAGTTTTAATGTGCCAGGAATGCACAGGGCAAGGAGGCTGGGCTGTGCCTGAGGAGCAGAGAATGGGAAATCGCCGTTCAGCATCCCCTGAGACAGTGCTCCCAACCGGGTCTGAAAGAGAGATGATAGATGTTACTTGTTTGGAGTAAATGTATCTCTTTGAGGCCTTATTGGGGAACACAATTTTTATATCAGTTGGAAACTTTGCCCACTCTTGTCTGTGACCAAGACAGACATGTGGATGCCATCACTTAAGATCTGGCTGTGCCAGTTGTGCAAATGTGAAGCCCAGCTGTTTCTTCTTTGTTTCGTCTCTGTTCTTGGCCAGGGACCTCTTCTCTTTGATTGCAATTGTCTGTTGTCCCATTTTCTACAGGGTTAGATCGAAATCATGGGGGGGGCTGCATGGCAACTCAGATGCTCCTGGGTCATCTTATTAGTAACAACAGACCCCATCATCCTGTAGGGTTTTTGTGTTCATTGCATACTATTAAGTGTGACCGATGGATTAGAATAGGGAATTGATAACCATGTCACCTACTGGCCTCTTTCATTACTATTATTTCCCAGGCTGGGGAAGCCAAAGCTCCAAAGTCCAGATTCACCACAATACCTGGCTGCATTTCCCTGGACACAACCTGCGGTGGATCCTGACATTCACCCTCCTGTTCGTACACGTGTGCGAAATAGCAGAGGGCATAGTTTCAGATACGTAAGTGACGGTGTTTGGTGGATAGCCAAGCTAATTGCATTCGTTAATGTACAGTGTTAATGTGTGATGGGCTGGCTAGTGAGGCATAAGGATTTTTCCCTAAAAAAAGATCGGGCATCATTTCATCAAATGTCTGGATTTTAATGGGATGGAGGTGAAATGATTGTTCTTAGCACTTTGTTGTTCTCCTCTCAAGCTATAATGGCAAGTAAATATTGACAAAAGTTAAAGCATTCACATGGAAAAAATCTTTTTGTCTCTAGGAAAGTCATATTTGTCCTCTTAAATAGATTAGTAGAACACCTGGGAAGGTAGCAATGGTGAAAAAAAGACACCAAATTCACTAATTTATACCTTATTTATTTTCAGACAAATGAAGTCTCGCCATCTGCATCTCTTTCTACCAGCTATAATGGGATTTGTGGCTGCCACTGTGTCCATAGTCTATTACCATAATATTGAAACATCTAACTTTCCAAAGTTATTGTTGGGTAAGTCTAAATCTGATATTTATATACACTTATAAAACCCAGTAGTTTAGCCAAAGTCAGCTTGCATAAATTGAAGAGGATGGTGAAATATGTGAGAATATTAAAAAAGAGAGGAATAATTGTTTGCTCTTCAAACTAATATTGTAGGAGTTACTGCATCTTTTGTAAGGCATACACTGAAAACTGCTTTTAAAAATTATCACAAAAGGAAAAGCATTGTATACCCATTGTATTTCTAGCATGAGCTTTCAGGTATTTTTTAACACTGCTCATTATTTTGAGGCAAAAACTTGTTTTCATTCAAAAAGGCTATTTTAAAAGTCCAATTTTAATAATAGTGATCTGATCACAAACCATCCTGTGCAGATGGCTGTTGTTTCTCAGCAACCTTTTAGTTGATTCTGAGATTACCCAGTCTGCTGTCTCAGTCTGGAGATGATCAGAAGAATTTGACTAGAGATTGCAGGATAACGTTTCATATAAGTATACTGTCCAAATTACCTATAACTCAACAACCTGAACTTACAACTCAAGAACCACTGAGAGATACAAGCCAGGATGCATGATATTATTAAACTATATGAACTCCTTCTCAAAATGACCATGTTTCCATATGCTCCCCTGGGATGCACCCTGATTTTTCAAAGAGGCATTATGATATTTGTCAAGTTTAAGTGACTTTTACTTCATTTTAATAACAAAGTTCCCCTTCAGCTTACCTTCAGTAGACTTTTGTAATTGTGTGAAGACCCACTATTGTGAATGTCTTTGAAGGGTGATGGCCCAGGAAAGAAAACAGTAACTTGGGAAAAGGAAGTGCAAAGCAAATCTCTTGAACCTCAGTTCCTGTCTCTGGCTGACACTGCGTGTTCCCAGCCTGCAGGCTGGTGATATAGAGGATCACCATACCTGCATTGCACTAAGCCATGGACTATTTCTGTTTGAGAGAGCTAAAACTTCTGCAGCCCTGGTGTAGTTAATTAAAAAAAAAAAAAAAAAAAATGCATGTGAACCTGTTTTACAGCTCTCTTTCTTTACTGGATAATGGCCTTTGTCACCAAAACGATCAAGCTTGTCAGATACTGCCAGGATGGTGTGCCTTTTTCTCAGCTGCGTTTCTGCATCACTGGAATTATGGTCATTCTCTATGGGCTGCTGATGGCTGTGGAGATCAATGTCATTCGAGTTAGGGTATGTGGTTTCTTTAGCAGGATCTGAAAAAATATCACTAATATCTTGGGCATGAAGATGGGTCTTTAGTGCCAGTAACTCTGGCTTGTGTCAAGTTTAGGCCTAAGCTTCTCTTAGTCATAAATGTCTGGTTAATTCTGATGAAATCAGTGGGACCTGGCATCTCTTTAAAATTTATGTCCTTGATGTGTCCCCTGTGCTTGGTATGTATGTGTGCCTGTGTATATGTATACAAGCAGAGGGTGCATACATATTTGTACAGATAGATATACAAGCATATTTGTGCATGTAAGAGTATATATGTGCATGTATGTATTCTACACAGTATATGCTATGTTCATGCAGATAAACTATATATGTAGTGAATGTATGTTAGCATGTGTTCTTACCCATGATAATTTAAAATATAATTCAAACCCAAGAATTCTTTTTTATTGTTCTTCAGATAGAGATGGGTGGTACTGGTAGACTACAAAGCTTTGTCCATATCCCATACTGCTCAATTTCTTGCCAGTTATGCTGTCAAAATGGAAATGTTCCTATTTACATGTAAATTTATATTTTAATTTAATGTATAATTACCTTTAAATGCTTTTAATACTTTTAATTTTTTACTGTAATTGTATTGTGCATAATTTTTACTAAAAATTACAGTTAATAAGATAATTCCTGAGCACATGCTGTCTATTTTCTCCTCTCCAGAGGTATGTTTTTTTCATGAACCCTCAAAAAGTAAAGCCACCAGAGGATCTCCAGGACCTGGGGGTGAGGTTTCTGCAGCCATTTGTCAATTTGCTTTCAAAGGCAACTTACTGGTGGATGAATACTCTTATTATATCTGCTCACAAGAAACCTGTGGACCTGAAGGCGATCGGAAAGCTTCCAATTGCAATGAGAGCACTGACAAATTATGTTTGTCTCAAAGAAGCATATGAAGAACAAAAGGTAGCCAAAGATGTTCATGTCACTGTTTGGCCTTAGAAACTATACTGTCACTATGATTTTTTTCTGCTTCTATAAAATCCTAGTTTTAGGAATTTTTAACTTAGGACTGTTTGTTCCAAGGTGAAACATGGTTT
Organism: Tyto alba; assembly: GCF_018691265.1. Classification (NCBI taxonomy): domain Eukaryota; kingdom Metazoa; phylum Chordata; class Aves; order Strigiformes; family Tytonidae; genus Tyto; species Tyto alba. The sequence continues at coordinate 10,434,949 of NW_024881295.1, read as the reverse complement.
ACGAAGTTCCAATCCATGGTTACTGTTTGGTTTTAAGTGAGTTTACAGCAGAGGAGAGTTCCTAGATTGAGAGCAACTGGAAACTAAAACGGTAACAGACTGATCACTTGCTAGATTTAATTTTAAAAGTGGAAGCTTTGTTTAAATCTTAGCTACTTATGACAGCATCTTAAATTAGAAGACATGCTGTCCATAGTTTCATCTGGAAACACTCATCTTCACTTTTTTTCTCCAGACAGAGAAATAGCCAAAAACACACATGAAGAATAGCCAAAACACTGGTGTGTCAACAGCGTTTTAGTCACCAATCCAAAACATCACCATAGGGGCTGCTATGAAGAAAATTAACTCCATCCCAACCAAACACAGTACAAAAACTATGGTTGGGCAAACTCACTGGGTAGGGCAGAAGTTTCCAGAGAAACTTCTGGATGCATTTAGGCAAAACTGTGATGTTTCATTTGTGCTTAAAGCTGGTGATTTCTGCCAAAAACCCAAGATTTTGTTTTGCAGAAAGGAGGAAGGATTTTGGAGCCTGCCTCCCTGATTTGTACATACATATCAATTCTCAAGCATAAACAGAGATAATACGGGCATTCAGAGGCCACTTTGGAAAATGTAGCACGTAGGATAAAAATACATAAATCCCGTTCCTGCAGACATCAGATAAATGTGTTTCCACACAATGTATGGTTTAGAACTGCAGTGCAAAGGGAAGCTGGGAGGAGCAGCTCTCTGCTCCCATCAACTGATGGAGCTGCAGGCTCCTTTCTGGGCTTTCTGAAATGAAACTGTAATCAGAACAATTGTTGCTATTTTAATAGATTTAGGTTGTTTCTCTTTCCTTTTGTAATCAGTGCTTACAGAGACTAGAGACCAAGAGCCTTCTGCTTTAAGCAGAAAACTACAGAGTCATTGGAACTGAGGTTTTCACACCAAAGGGAAAATGCAGCCCTCAGGCCAACCCCTTAAAGAAGCATTTGATGCCTAAATCCTACTTAAAGAGACCAGAGAGTCTTAGGCATCAACATGCCCTGAAGATCTGAGTCTCTGTGCCATTCTTAATGACAGGCATAATGTCTGAGTGCAAACATTTGTCTGTAGCTCATTTACATCTGCAGATACTGTGTGCCTGCACAAATATGTGGTTCAGATGCCAAAAGGCAAGTTAAATGTGCTATTGATCATGTGCATGAATGCAAATATTCAGCGTGTAGCTTCCCTTGGCGTGTGTCATGCATGTATGAAGACTTGCATAAATGTACCCATACAGTTACTTGCGCCTACATTTATAAAGCTGACTTACATCAAAATGTTTGGTTTCTGTAATTGTTTAAATTCTTGAGATTACCACAGCCTCTAGCACATTTGTGCTAATTTTCAAAAACAGGCTGTAACCCTAAAGTAAACTGATACTTCATAGATAAAGTTAAAGTAAACCAAAGGACTAAAACCAATCCAAAGAGCCAGGCAGTGGAACTTGCTGCAGTTCACTCCCGTGGAGAAATGTGTTGGTTTGTGCATGGTTGGGTCAGAAAACAGCCACGGAATTAGGAAAAATCTTCGGGTTGAACCATGGTCTGCAGTTTGGAGGAGATGATATGTCACTGTCTCTGCTGCCAGGGTATATTTTAAACTAATCTTCCACAGCCAGCGAGGGGAGCCCCCCAGCATCCTCTGGATTAAGTGGAGTTACCCCTGCCTGTGCCTGAAGATAGCTGATCTCAGCAGTGCTCCATGGCCCTGCAGAAAAAAGGCTTCTGTTCCTTTCCAAACCCTTCTTATTATGCCTGATGAAAGATGCTGAATACATCCATGAATATTCTGTATTGTAAAATGCCCTTGAGATAGCTCACATGATGTTGCTTTGCTGTCCCTTCTGCATGCTATGAGAATTGAAAGCAGCTGAGTTTCCCTACCAAATAATATCATGAGGGAAATGAGTCAGTTTAAATTTTGATTACTGTTTTCTCAAAATCATCATTTTCCAAACCTGTGTCCCAAGCATACAGGAGTGTAATGTAGTGGGTCTCAGACTAACTTTTTATGGTTGCTATATTCTGCTAAAATAGGATATTGCCACTTGCATAACCATGAAGTCTGTGAACACTGGCTTCAACCTTTTCTTGTTTTCTTTGATGTCAGTGGACGACTCCTGAAAACTGTATTCAACCATTTAGACAGAATTCTTCTGGCTCCTACCATATGAAGTTTTGCCCACTGACACCAAACTTAAGCTAACATTTCTCAGTGACAAATCTGAACTCACTATTAATTTCTATGTTTTTTTACATTTTTAATTTTTCATCAAGCAGTTCTTAGCATTATAAATACATTCACTACTCAAGATTCTTTAGTTATAAGTAATTTTTTCAAAGCATCGAGTAATTTAATTTTAATATCACTTTCATGCTAACTGGTATTTTATAGAATTTTAAGGCCAGCTATCAGTAATTTTATTATAATATTAAGTAATATAAAACAACAAAATACAAGGCTAAATAACTGGTGATTGACATTCTAATTAGCTATTAGTCTGGTAGTTGCTACTGCAAAAGGCATTCCAACTCTTACAGTAAGATATAGGTCATTTGTTACTGGTTTTATAGATTGTGTTTGGCAACATAGCATAACACAGCCTATCATAAGAAAACAATATCATGTGTTCTTTCAAACTAGAAGATATATAAAGCTACAGGTAAAACAAGCTCTTTTGATAATTAAGCTTACTTAAATATGCTGTTTGAGGATTTTTCCTAAACAAAAGTATTGCCAAAAACCACATGCAATGGGCTTTCCTTATCTCATGCCAATTGTGTCCTGGGCTGCATCAAGAGCAGTGTGGCCAGCAGGTCGAGGGAGGGGATTCTCCCCCTCTACTCCACTCTTGTGAGACCCCACCTGCAGTGCTGTGCCCAGCTCTGGGGCTCCCAGTATAAGAAGGACATGGACCTGCTCGAGCGGGGCCAGAGGAGGCCACGAAGATGGTCAGGGGGCTGGAGCAGCTCCCTTGTGAGGACAGGCTGAGAGAGTTGGGGTTGTTCAGCCTGGAGAAGAGAAGGCTCTGGGGAGACCTTATAGTGGCCTTTCAGTGCTTAAAGGGGGCTACAGGAAAGATGAGGAGGGACTCTGTCCAGGGGTGTAGTGATAGGATGAGGGGCAACGCTTTTAAACTGAAAGAGGGTAGATTTAGATTAGATATAAAGAAGAAATTCTTTACCGTGAGGGCGGTGAGACACTGGCCCAGGGTGCCCAGAGAAGCTGTGGCTGCCCCCTCCCTGGAAGGGTTCAAGGCCAGGTTGGACAGGGCTTTTGGCAACCTGGTCTAGTGGAAGGTGTCCCTGCCCATGGCAGGGAGGGTTGGAACTAGATGGTCTTTAAGGTCCCTTCCAACTCAAACCATTCTGTGATTCTATGATTCATTATTTTCTGCCATCACTAAATATTCTGAAAGATGGACACATTATACTTTCTTGGTTTTTTTCTGGTCAGTCTCCTATAGAAACAGAAATACCTCATCTTACAACATTTTTATCATACCTTTGTCAGAAACCTGGAGAAAGTCAAACTGGATAGGAAGGTTGCGTCTGCAGAATAAGCAGCAATGCACATCATACACATAGGTTTAGACTCATGACTTTAAATTCATATATTTACTTTAACACACATGCACAGTTTCTACTATATTAATGGATGTTTTGGCTGAAGATAAAGGATTCTTTAATAAGATTAAGAATATAAAGAAGTTCTTAATAATATGCAATTAAACTCTCACAGACGAATTTTTGGTCCAAGGTATTATATGTGGCTAGTACTTGCCACATAATCTCCAGCCCACTCCCCCCCCTAAAATAATTGGTCCTGTTTCTGCTGTTGCTTGGCTTTTGTTTTGGTTTCTATACAAGTGGTTTAGATCTTTCAAACCACATGCTAATGCATCATACATCACACATCCCAAGGTAGGTTTAACACATTGATATTACACTTGGTTTACACCATCAACCAAAATCCCAGTTAGTTTGCTCTGATAGTCAATAGAAAGTTTAAATTTTGGGATGATTTAATAGAAAATGAAATTTTTATAGTCAAGGACCATCAGAATTTCCTATGCCTGCTATTCATGTGGATCTTAGCTGTTATGGCAAAAAGAGGAGGAAAGAAAGTGTGTTACATAGATAGAAATCACAGAGTGTTGCCTTTCAGCATCAGACTGACACTGTCAGCTCCAGCACTAAGGAAACAGTCAGATTTCCATATTTACTGAGGTCCTTACAGGTGGCTTGATTTACCAGCAAGTTCTGTCTCACTGCCTTTATTTCAACTGTTGAGTGCCCAATGTAGAGAGAATTACAGTCATTTAAAAAGGAGGTGACAAAGACAAAAGAGTCTAAGCAAGTGCCACAGGTGAGAACAGCAGTCCAGCCCAGTCATTCACGCAACAAAAGCTACCAAGCATACCAACAAAAATAATCAAATTTAAACAAACACCAAGATGCGTAGTTGTGTAAACTGATTAAGTTCACATTTGTGTTGCTGCAAGTCTTCCCTGTCTTTAGTACAGCTCCACCCCTTTTCTGTAACTGGATCATTTCTAACATTATGTTTTAAGATTCTTTTTCTCACCTTCCAAAAGGGAAATATGTCCTTTCAGCCTCCTGTGCCCAAGAGGAGTTCTTGGCTTCAGGTGGCTTCCCAAGCCACAGTGGCTTGAAGGGACTAGGAAACTGCAGAGAATAATCATCATGGTAGTAACGTTTTTCTGATGCAGAAAAACCCAGACAGAGCTTTTTATTTGATTCTTATGATATTGGCCAAACTTTCAACTGTGGATTTACTGAAACTTGTCAGTGGTTGTCAGAGAGCTATAATGAGTGGTGATTGACAGATTATCCTTCAGCACCTAAATAAAGGATAGGGTTCACATGTACAACATACTATAATGCAAGCCTGTAACACTAGAACTCAAGAATTATTCTAGAATAGAGTGTAAGATTAGAAAAAAAATCCACTTTTCTTTCTCCTCTCTTCCCATTAGATGCTTTAGCTAATTTGAAGTCCTGATTAAAAAGGAAGAAACAGCACTAGAGATTATTAGATAGTTCAATTTATTTTGTATTTTTTTCAATGAAAAGCAAATAGATTTCAAGTAGCGATGACAATTATGTGAATTTTATGGTAGTAGTGAAAATGGCTGTTGAAATATCAAAATCTTTTTAAAGAAATAAAAATTTAACATTGCCATTTACCAAATTTACCATTAAATGCTCAGAATTATGTGCAATTTTTTTTCCGAAAGGAAGCAGATGTGCTTTCCTTATAAGTTAGCTTAGCTTCTATCAAACTATTAAAGTGCAGATCATTTATTTGAGGAGGATGACAACACCCCCTGTAGTGCAATCTAGCTCAAAACCAACTAGGCAACAAATTCAGAGCTTTTTGTCTGGGAAACTCACGTGAGACCCTTGTGCTCTTTCCCTCATCAGAAGAAGCAGCTTCATTCTTACCACTTTCTGAAATGTTAGCTCTAATTTTGCCCCACGCTGTTTATTTCTCTGTACTAAGATTCTTGGCATTGGGTATGACCAGCCTGGCCTAATCTCTAGAAGCCAGTAAGCAGCTATCAGGCCCTCCTGTACACTTGTATATTTTTGGCACCATGCACATGTTCTATCTCACTGTTGAAGTAGCATAAAAGGAAAAACAAAGAAAAGAGGAAAAAAAGATGAGGCAGCCAGGCAGGGTACAGGCTTTTCTTTGGTTAATTTGCTGGGGGCAGGGAGTTGTTATTACTGGATATACTTAAAATGTCTCTGTGAACACTCAAGAGGGCTTGGCTTGGGTTATAACTTGCAGGCATCCACGCTACTTGAAAAATGACAGATGCTTTTTTAAAGTGTCAAAAGCTGCTCTCTGAAGCACAAGGAAGCACCAAGCAGACCTTGGATCTGTTAAGTAAAACCCTTTCTTCTTTAGATTGAAAGGACCTCAGGAATATCAGAACTCCTCTGACTAGATAAAGAGATATCTGCCAGTTGGTGTTCTAGGGCAAGAGCTGTGATACTTCAGGGAACTGAAGGCTAGAAAACACCCTTAGTTGATTTAATCTTACCTCCCAACAAAGTCTGTTATTTTAATCTTTTTGAGCACAGTAATTAGTGATCAGCTGAAGTGTGTCTTCTTGGAAGGAATCCAGGAGATAGAAAAAAATCCAGATAAATTAAATTAATCTATATTCTTGTAGATGTCTGTCTGTGTTTTTTCCATCAATCCCTTTCTCACATCAGAAGCTTTTACTGGATCAAGTGGTTTCACAGCTACTGTGAAGGTCAAGATTAGCCATATGAGCAAGGGCTTGAAAGGTCAGACCTTGTCCTGAGTGCATATGGAACAAGGAACAATGGCTATGTGCCAGTACGATTAATCTGTATTTGCATTCCTGTGTTCACAGGTTCAGAAAAGTGTTAGAATTTAGAGGTGAGGAACTACAGTTACCAAGGGGAGGCAGAATTTGAATTTGCTGTGAAGAATATATGAAATCTGTTGATATCTACAGCATGTTTGCCACCTTATCTACTCCAAAACACCCTTCAGGAGCCATTTGGACATCCAGACAGGAATGAGATAGAACTTGCTGTATACAGCCAGGGAGGCCTCTTCCTGGTGCACTGACTGATACCTGTTTCTCTGTTTTCCAGAAAAAGGTAGCAGACCAGCCCAATCGGAGTCCCTCTATATGGTTAGCCATGTATAGTGCTTTTGGACGACCAATTCTTCTCAGCAGCACATTCCGTTACTTGGCTGATTTGCTGGGTTTTGCTGGGCCATTGTGCATTTCTGGCATTGTTCAGGGCTTCCAGAATACAACCAATAATACAAATACAACAGAAAAGGTAACCTGAAAACACGGATTGAAAGACTGCTTTTAATACATTTGGCTGCATGCTTTTATATGTCTATGATCATTATTGTATTATTTCATTATTTCTTTCAAACAAATTGAGTAACTTTTTCTGAGAAACAGTCAAGTTATAAACCTGAGTAGTGGAAGTCTTTGGTATGAATACAGCACAGGTAGCACAGGCTTCACCCACTTGCCCAGCTATCTGCCTTGTGGTGGAGTCATCCCTGCAGTTTTGGGGAAAAGGAACAGCTTTTCTGCTCCTCTTCAACTGTGCCTCCTTGTTTCAGGCAGGACACCCACTGGTGGTGACTCAGTGGTGCATCAGGCAAGGATGAGTCTGGGAATTTTGCTTAATATCTGTCCATCTGTCCTTTTGTAGTTCATTGACAGGTTTGAGCTCTCTGAAACCTGTTTTCCACTGGGAAGCTGAGAGTAGTCACTCCCTGTTTGTGACTGATGATGCTGCTTGCTGCTGTGATGAAATGCACTGGTGCACGTGAAAAGTTGAAAAGCATCCACTTTATTCAGTGGCATTCTTGATACTAGAGATGCACAAAAGATGCTAGTTCACAGCTCATTTCATGTTTCACCGAGACTGAATTTTTCGAGATCTCCTCTAAGCACTGAGCAAGCATCTGATACAGAACATTTTCTATCATAAGAAAAAATAATTGATTAGTAACTAGTGAAAAGATATAGGTAAAATTATTTTACTATCTGACAGCAGAGAAGACATGATGAAGAAATTTTCCTCTGTTTGCCTTCTGATACAGAAACATCTCCATACACTTTAAGCGGCGAGTGTTTTGTATTTGAATGAGCAGATAGGTATGTAATGGAATAACATTTTCCCTTCCAGATAAAGCATTTGACTATCATCACTACCCAAATATGTTCTTCTTGGCTGCTCACTCCTGGCATTCATTTTCTTGACGGATGGTCTGAATTTGGCTTTAGACTCTCATTCAGTCATTGCATTGAAGAATGAGACTTTAATTGTGCAGCTTATCAGATAAACGTCTTCATCATCCTTGAACCTCCACATGTTGGATTTGAGCCAGAGAGTTAAAAGGCAAAGTGCATATTTTGCCTCAGAAATGTGGGGTTATTTGCATGTTGAACAAATAAGGTATTTTATCTTGAAAATTATAATTACTGGATCTCAAATTTAGAAATCAGTACCTTGTGTGCTTTATTTATCTTCTGTACACTTCAGTGTAGTGGTTTTAGTTGTGAGGTTTTTTAATTTTTAATTGACACTGGCTAAAGGGAAGATTAAAATCTTTGGAGAACTTGAAACCACTCCAAGACCCTGGCTTGGTGACAGTCACTATTTCTCTTGGATACATTTCAGAATACATTTGCCTTTGATTTATGGATTTTGATAAACTTTCTCTTGGTTGTTCTTGCTATTATATGTTTCTCCTTTAAATTCTCTTTAGTTTCAATTAATGTGAATTAACTGAATGTTATGCTTATTTGCTCTTAATTCCTGAGAACTCTATGTACATTGATAAAGGTATCTACTAATGTTATTTTATTATTGATATCCTCACTATGTAAACATGGGGAAGTTAGATGCAGCAGAACGTTAAGAGTTTTCAAATACATTTATCCGACCAGTCATGCACTTAAGGAACCCTCATTTCAAGGAGTCTTGGGTTGGTAGAGCCACTTAGTCCTATTATTTCAATGGGATTTAGGTGTCTTACAGACACTGGACATTTTGAAAACACTGTTGGGTGCTTATGCACACCTTCTGAGTGTCAGCAGCCTGTGGCAGAGGGAGGAGTGTGTGGTGTAGAGAGGCTGGGGATCCCTGCAGCGAGGTGAGCTGGGCTGCTCGGAGCCCCTCTCTGATGCCTGCAGTCTCATGACAGATGACAGTAATCCAGAGTGATGAAGGAATCTTAAGAGCCTAGATACATGGCTTACTTTCCAGTATTTCCCAAACCTTTCACCTCAGTAACAGGTTGGGTATTTCAGTAGAAAAGGCTTTTTCCTTTTTTTTTTTTTTTTTTTTTTTTTTGTTTTGTTTTGTTTTGGTTTTTTGTTGTTGTTTTGTAAGAATTTCAGTACATCCTGCTTCCAGCTGGATTGGAAATACCAAGGGAATAGCCTTTCTTGCAGTATTTTGGTACATTTGTTTCCTTTTTTGCCTGAAACAGAGCAGCACAGTGAACATAAAAACTAGAAAATAAAAAGAAATAAAGTGATTTCAACAAGATATTTCCCCCCACCTGCTGAGGCATTTAAACCTTGTTTTGTGTGGAATATGGGCATATATATTCTTATTTTATTCAGAATTTACAGGTATCCTAGACTATATTGTTTCCATAATATGCAAATGCAATGTAAGTAACTAATCCCATATAATAAAAGATATTTTCTTGCAGCTTTGTGGTGCAGGTTGAATGAGCTTTATTTTCTACTGGGTAGCATTCCTATTCTACAAATCATCAGAATTCAATGGAGAAACTAAAGATAAGGCAGACATGGTGATCTCATTGTCCCTTTCCTGCTAAAAACAATTCATTTTTTAAGATCCTAAGTCTTTGGAGCATGAGAGGAGTATTTAATTTGTATCCAAAAGGTTTTGATACATAGAACAGGGAGAAATCAAATTTCTATAACTTTCCCTTAATATCATCAGTATTTTTTATTCTAATGCAATGACTGAATTTCCTTGTTTCCAATGTCTCAAGAATATCCACAGTCCTTCTTATGCCACTTTCATAATTTTTTCCTTTCTTTTCAGGTGAAGGACCCATCAAATTCATATCTTTCCTCAGAGGAATTCCTCAGGAATGTTTATGTTTTGGCAGTTCTTCTCTTCTTGGCCCTTATCTTGCAGAGGACGTTCCTGCAGGCATCCTACTATGTGACTACAGAAACTGGCATCAACCTACGAGGTGCTTTACTGGTGAGCAAAGATGTTCCCATGATCTGCCAAGAAATTCACTAATAAGAACTCCAGCTTTGTACTTTCATTTGTCTCATTCTTTATCTGAAGACTCAGTTAACAACTGTTTGAGAGAAGATATGCACTGTATTTTCATACAGAAAACCGGAAAAAGTAGTATCACTGACACAGCCAAACTGAGGGCAGCAATTCCTTTTGCTAAAAACTAAACTCATCATACTAGCGTGTAGGAGTTTGACATTCACTCTCTGCATGTAAGAACATATCTCTGCAGATGATGTTAGGTATATGAAGATAAGCAGTGTCATTTTGGCTCTGCATCCGCTTTATTCATTTGTTTATGAGGTTACTTCTGCTGACTGTGAAAAGAGTCATCTGCAGCGTATCTTTGGCCGGGCTGTGTTTTATGGGGACATTGTTCCTGTATAGTAAGTGGTGATTCTGAATATTTATGCCCTTTTGCACAGAGCCCTGTGGGATGGGACAGGAGTGATTAATCTCCAAAACTCTGCCTCTAAAACTGGCATCCATTAACCCCCTGTGAAAATGGTGTTTATGAAATGGAGCCAGAAGCTCCAGCTCAGCACGTGGGTGGGTTGTAGCAGGGATCTACCAAACTCCATGGATGGCAGTAGCACTGTATGCAAAACAGAGGCTGGAACTGATGTTTTGCCAAGTGTAACTAACCACAGAAATATCATCTCATCGTGGAAGCTCCTGGGTTTTGTGCGCACTGTGATTGATGTAGCTGTTTCAAACATTTTCTGCCTTCTCCCAGGATAGATGGTACAGACTTGGTGAAGAAAGAGTACCTGGTTATCTCCTTGTGCTTTTCTGACTCCCACTTGCCAAAATGGGGACTCCCAGGACCATATGCAGCTGATGTAATTCACCATGGTCTGTAGGCATTTCTGATTAATTCTACAAGATCTACCTTGCTCATGAACAAAACAGAGCAAAGAGCTCAAATTATATTAAAAAATTCCTTGAAGCTGCAGTGTTTGATATTTGGCCATAACTGTGAACTGAGCTCAGAATATTTGTCTTTAAAAATCTGGTAGATATAAACCCTGATTAACTTTAAACCCTGCTAAGATCGTACAAATTTTATGGAAATTGATGGCCAGGTAAAGGAGATAAACCCAAAGGAATACACACCCACCCTGATAAAAAATTCAGAGGATGAGTTTAACTATCTTACCAGAAACAAAGATCTCTTTGACAGACAATGTTACAGAAAAGCAGGCTTACAAATGTTTGTTAAAAAAAGGTCTTTGCTCAGTCTCCTAAATTTTGATGTTTTGTTGTCATTTTGTCCTGTTTTAGGTCTGCATTAAACAGCAAAACTTTTAAGAGGAATTGGAGTTTTTCTAAGTCAGTTCTCTCTCTTGTGCTTTCTCTCACTCTGTCTCCATCTCTCTCAGGTGAGAGACTGGGAGAAGGACTGTCTTAGGTAAAGACTGATACCACAGTTTGAATCATCCTGCTGCTCCTGCTGTTTTATATTTATATCATTTTCATATATTCCATTGTATTCCTTTCCCACAGGCAATGATATATAATAAGATCCTGAGGCTTTCTACATCCAACTTGTCCATGGGAGAGATGACACTGGGACAAATCAATAATTTGGTTGCCATAGAAACAAATCAATTAATGTGGTTCTTGTTCCTGTGTCCCAATCTGTGGGCAATGCCTGTTCAGGTAAAGCATCAAAGTAAAGGCCTGATTTCAGAGATCCTCCAACCTGGTTGAAAAGAGTACATGTCTGTGAGACTACTACAGAGTCCAGAGGGGAACCTGGGCTTGACACTCATTTGCCAGGAAGACTAACAAGCAGAAACATGGCCCATCATCTCCTGCAAGGGCTGGGAAGCTGTCTCTGCAGTAGAAGGTTTTTCTGAGCAGGATTTCCATGTCATGGATGTGGTCTATGACTTTAAAAATGATGACCTGACATCCTTTCTCTGCTCATATTTTTTCCACTAGTGACACAAGCACTGTGTCACATGGCAGTGGCACAGGCATCTGGCCAGTGCTAAGTATTGTATTTGCAGTGTCCACTTGTAACTGCGCTTTGTGACAGGAGCAAAAAGCAATTGAATCCTGCTTAGTGACTGACAGCAGCACTGACATTGTGCTGCACAAAATGCTCAGAGGAGCTCTCATCTAAACAAGCTTAGCCACTGTAAACATCTGGTACTTAACAAGGCTGGGAAAGATCTGTAGGCAGGTCTGTAGGAACAAAAGGTAAAAATTATTAGCCTGAAAGAATTCTTTAAAAGTGCTAAATGACTTAATGACCTAAGCCATGCTGATTTTCCATGAAGCTGGACTCCTGTAGCACCTTCAGAATTTTAGCTTGTTGTGAAATGGGCACGGTCCTTAACTATAGGTGATCCTGCTGACATTAAACATGTTTAAAAAGGGATGAAACCCACTCTAATAGTGGATCTGTTCTGCTGAAATTCCTGGAACTATATCAGTAATCTATTCTAAGAGTCAGCATTATTGTTACTACTAATGGATCAGGTAGGCTTTAGAGAGTCATAAAATAATTTATGTAGAAAAAGACAAAATTTTACATGGCAACAGAAATCAGAAATAATACAGAGGTTTTAATTTTAAGTCACTGTTTCACATCCAGGTTTATTTTGGAAGTGCTATTGTTAATACTTTGAATGTTATTAAATGAACAGGTGGTCTGATTGTTGTGGCTAGTGAATAATTATACGTAGCCTAAATTCATCACTCATTTGTCTCTGATAAAGTCTCTGTCCCAGCCACTATAGAAATGTAATGACTTTCCTCACCACAACTGCAAAAGCCCGGTTTAAGGAAACTTGTGATGATCTTGCTGGTTCCTGTAGTTCACCTTCAGGCAATCAGGGGACAGGGAATGCAGGGCTAGCTTGACCATATCTTTGGCTGGGAATGAGCATAGTATCACCCATGAATTTGCACTTGATGGGTGCACTTTGTGAGTGAGCATCTGTGGACAAGCCTAAATAGGGTGCCTTCTGCTCTGAAGGTCTTAATCATAGTGACTACCTTATACCTCTGCTCCAACAATAAAAATGAAAAGGGAACACTTACTATTTCCTTCTCAAAATATAATTTGCAGCTGATATCAATGACACTGATTTTGTGGTAATATGTCTTTCTGCCTGATAAGCTCAATTGGCTTGGTTTTTGGAAAAAAGAGGGAAGAAACTAACCCTTGGTAGCTATGAGCTGGATTGTAACTATACCACTCTGTAAAAGGTGATAGGACTGTCCTGTCTTGCCTAATGCAATGGAATTGAACTTCAGGGGATGTGCCAAGAAAGCGCAATTGTCAAAGTTGCCCCCTCCTTGAGCAGAACAGCTGGTAGCAGATACTGAACTAATATCTATCCAGTGTGATCAAATGTCGGCATACCCTGCTGCAGATTGGGGTGAATCTTAGAAAGTATATTGTGTATCCACCAGTTATGGCCTGTTATCACAGGCAAAAGTTCATTGCAGGATCGGCCCCCAGTAAGGTCTTCAGTTTACGACAAGTACAAATTGCTACCTGTAACGTTGTATTATTCTGCTAAGAAAATGTCATCTAGGTATGCTGATTTACATTACAGAAGCCTGAAAATCTAAATAATGCTTTCAAAATGTTGAACTCCACTGATTCTTATTGCTGATATTGTATAATAAGAAAGCAGATTTAAAGACAGAACTGACTTGTCTAAGAGATAACAAAAATACAAAGTTCTGTATGGCCTGTTATCACTGTGGACATCTCTACACCACAAAGTGGAGCTTTTAATAAAAATACTTAAGTAGTAGAGCTTGTATTAACTCAGGAACCAGAATCCCAGTAGTTGCATCAGAGCTGTTCCCTAGTAAACCTCTGTAGGAAGTGTTCCCAAACTCTTAGTAGGGCTGAAGTAGCGTCTTGGTATTTTCCTACAGAGCTACATGGTATTGATGCACCAGCTCAGGTTTGTGTCACTCCCAACACATCTCCTTCATGCTTCAGTGCCTTAGACGTGCCTCTGTCTGCAGTTGCAAGAGGACCACTACAACAGAATACAACTGTGATTCATCACAGTTCTAAGACCTTTGAATACTTCCTGAGTGGTGTGAGGAGCTCTAGTGTAAATAAGACTTGAGAGCACTGATTCTGTAAAATGCATTGGGGCAGGCACTATCATTTTAGTGCTCCTTTAGTTCTGTGGAAACCACATCTGGAATTAGGACTACCAGGCAGCAACACAAACTATCCAGTTAACATAAAAAATAAAGGCTCTGGGTTAATTTCCCATACTTTCCAAACATGACCTTCTGAAGCATGGGCTCAGCTGGTTCCTGTGAACCACTCAATTGTTTATTGCAACAACAAATATTATTTTCTTGCTATCATTCTGGCATACTGAAATCTACTTTCTTTTTTTTTCTATGTTGCTTTTTTTCCTTCATAGATAATAATGGGTGTGATCCTACTCTATAATTTACTTGGAGTGAGTGCCTTGGTTGGTGCTGCTGTCATTGTACTATTAGCTCCAATACAGTACTTCATAGCTACAAAGTTGGCTGAGGCTCAGAAGAGCACTCTCGTAAGTAAATTATTTCAGTGATATTTGTGACCCAGAAATGAGAACGGGTTCTGGATTCTGTTCCTGTTATTAGTGAACATTCATTGCAGAGGTTTTCGGCAAACTTTCCCTTAATTCCGTCGTCACTCCCTTTCTGTTTTTCTGTGGTTCAGTACCTTTTCCTTCCTAACATTTGTCAGAAAAGAATCTGAAAAAAGTATGTAGGCCTTAATCTGCCTTCTCTGTAGAGAGTATATTTCATCCAACTAGCACAGTTTCACCTGAACTCAATTCCATGAAAAGGTTTTATTCTTACATTAAGACATTGTACGTATTTCACGGGATGTCAGCAAACACTACAAATGACTGATAAATTATAGGAGGACAGTATTAAAGAATGTGTACAACCCCCCTCTGAAATGGTTAAAGACTTTATGCTCTCACCCCTAGATTTGGTATTCTCTAAAAATCAGCTGGCATTGATGGATTAATATCTATTGTACTTTCTTCAGTGCTGTAAGTTTATTTTGCTGTCTAATTTAGTTCACTGATTAGAAATGTTTTCTGATACTTTGTCTAATTTTTAACTTTATTCTTGTGACCCTTGAACTTCTTTAATCAACCTTTGATGTTTGTGTTGTCAAATATTTAAAGATCATTGTTATCTTAATATTCAGTAGGCATATTATACATTCATGGATCTAATCTTCAACACACTTCAATCCTATTGAGTTATGCTAGTTTATACCACCAGAGGATTTATCTTTGCATAATTTCATGAATAATCTAAATCTTTATTTTTGCTCTTTTCTGAGTTCCTCTGACTCATAACATCTTTTGGATTATGATTTTACTAAAATTTATGATTACTGTTTTCTGGTGAGGGGCAATTAGCTAAATATATCAATAACTATCTCAATTATTTTCATGACTGGTGTGTATAAATCCCAGAATGAATCTTGTATCAGCAACTGCACACATGCAGTCTTCTATCTATTGTTACAGACACCATTGACCTATTAATCCACCTCCCCGAGTTTCACCCTCCAGTGTGAGGATTTGGATGTTTTGGTTTATTTTTCTTTTCAGAACAGGGTCACTTAATTGCCTCTCATGATTTTAAGCATTCTAGTATCTCCAAAGAACATGGAATTTTTAATTATTTTCCTCAATATGGCAACTGAAAGCCTATACAAAATCACAAACAAACAAAATTATAAATTTTTAATGAATTTTAAAACAGAAGTGAAGGGAAAAGAGCATTCTCATTAAAACTACAAATTATTATCAATTTCTTATACCTGTTTTCTTTTGAAATAAAGGACTATTCTACTGAGAGATTGAAGAAAACCAATGAGATACTAAAAGGCATTAAATTATTAAAGCTGTATGCCTGGGAGCACATATTTTGTACTAGCGTGGAAGAAACAAGAATGAAGGAACTCACCAGTCTCAAAACCTTTGCACTTCATACATCTCTTTCCAGTAAGTAACTATGCTTTTAGCTCTCAGGAGTGGTTCCTGTTCTTCATGTCAGCATTCCTCCTGACTTCAACTAAAGCAAGATACAGCTGTGCCTGTGATACCTTTTTTTGTGTGTGCATGTGGAATGCATTTAAAATAAAATGACATGACAAATATATAACACAGAAACTTGAAAATATAGAGCATATCTTGTTGATCTTATTTTGTAGTAAGTTTTCTGTTACTTAGATTATGACATTACAGCTATGAGTTGCTTTATAGTAAGGAGGCTCTCAATAATATTAGCAGCACTGATTACAGCAAAGTTAATTAGTGTCTAAAATAAATTGTATTTTGTGTAATGTAGAAGAGCTGAGAAGATAATGTTTTAGTTGTGTTGCATAATAATTGTGCATATAAATCTTTTTATACCAGTTCACTAAAATATACAAGTGAGATAATTCCTTGATTTATTTGTTTGTGTGTTTAAGATTTCTTTCCATCCTGAAATGAAATATCTTCCTACAGAGAAATTTTCCTTGTGGAGTTTTAATTACTTGAATTGGAAATAACTGGATTCTTCTAGCGCCATACAACTAATTGTAAAACTGTTTTTTCATATTCCAGATAATCTGATGCCTATTTTATTTCTCTTTCACAGTTTTTATGAATGCAGCCATACCAATAGCAGCTGTTCTTGCAGTAAGATACTTTTTTTCACTTTTCCTTATAAAAAGATAAAGAAAAAGATAGGAGGAAAAAGAAAGAAAGGACACCATTGTTATTTTAGGACATACTCCTCATTAATGTGCCTTTGATAACTGTAGAATAGCATGACACTGGAAGTGCCCATTCCCAGAGCTGGTATTTCAACAGCTGTGGTTTGGATTGGTAAAAACAAAAAGAAATACAATTTTTTACTGTAAGAAGTAAAGAAAAAATTAATTGCAACTTGAAAGAAGACCCATTTTGAGATGCTCTCATTTTGAAGGAGTTTTGGGTGGCTTTGCATTCCTATTGTCTAGCAGCGAAAATTGTTCCTGTTTCAAAGTGCATTATAGACTACCATTTCAGTATTCAGGAAAGGGCACTCTGCAGTTTAAGGAGAAATAAATTTTGCTTGTCCACGGGAGAGGTTTAAATCTCAGCCTAATGAACTAGAGCAACTACACCATGCTGGTCACTAAGGAGTCTTCATATAGTGAAGTCTGAGGGCATTACTCAGAGTATGCTGACAGTATGTACCAGAGTTGGATGAAATATGATCATAGCCTGCATCTGTGAAAAAACCCATAAGATTGATTATATTCTGACTGATTTTTCTGGGTTGTGTGTTTCCTCTAAACGCTGAAGTCAATTACAAAGCTTTACAAAACTAAATGCTTTGATTTTACAAAGAAATTTTTTTAATTCTTAAATGTGTAAATCTATTGAAATCCGTGGCAAGTGTTTAAAAACTTTAATAGAAGTCACCTTTCTCTTCCGTTTGATGGGATTCCCAATAAATTGAGGTATATAGTTATTGACCTTACTCGAGTAAAATATTTTGCTTGCTGTCCTTGTCCATCTTTTTCAAGAGTCCTTATTCTGACATGCTCTTTCCTGATGTGACAGACCTTTGTGACTTACGCATATACGAATGACAAGCCACTGCAGCCTGCTCAGGCCTTTGCTTCCCTGTCCTTGTTTCACATCCTGGTCACACCATTGTTCCTGCTCTCCACTGTGGTTCGTTTTGCAGTCAAGGCTATCATAAGGTAAGTGGCCCTTCTAGTTTCTCCAGCTCTTGAACACCTACATTCAGTAATACAGCAGGGAAGGTGCTACAGAAAAATGTTTCTACCTGCTCACGTGGAAGAGGATTTAGAGGTGGGCCTCCAATGTTCAAAAATGTGAGAGAAATCAGAGTAACCATTTCTTTTTATTGCATGATACAAAGAAATGTTCCATTCTTTTCATAATTTCACCAACTTCAGCATATCAGTTTCAGAGCTGGACCATCCTTCCTTGGAATATGCTTCTCTTCTCACAGTATGGCCACCCACCATCACTCTTGCCTAGTACTCTTCTGGGGTCTTGTCAACACAGAGGGAGATGAGAGAGACTGGCGTGAAGCTATCTAGCAAGACTGGCCCTGCTGATGCAAGGAAGAGCTACTGGCTTAACTCTACCTCCATAATAAGTGCTTTGGGCTTTAAGTGAGAATTTGGTATTGTCCTACCTCTCATTGTCTAGCACTAGCATAGATTCTCTTAGGAAAGAGAGCGGATGGAGGAGCATCGGGCACAGAAGGTCTAGTTACTCAAGGGAAACTGAGCCCTACGAGACTTTCCTTATAGAGGAAATGGTGTCCCCCTGAATGGCAGTAAAGAGACGCAGGAGAGGAAGCATGGCCATGGGAGTTTTATCTGTGAAGGTTAGGGATCTGCATGGCAGGACAGTGAGGAAGTTGGCATAAAGTGAAAAAGTTTTTTTTAAAAAAAAGGAAAAGGAACTCATAAAATGTGTTCTTCATTGGGAACTTATATGTTCCAAGTATTTATTTCTGCAAATAGTCCAAGAAAACATCTTCCTCTGTGCTGGGCTATAGAGCACTTAACCTCAAGGGAGCTGGTTGGTAGTAAGTCAAATTTTAGACTTTTGGCTGTTACATCAGTGGTCTGTATGGAAAGAGTCATGGTCATGGGGCAGTTATGTAGACATACACACTGCCAAGATGTCCCAAGAGGCACAAACTGACACCTGACTGGCAGTAACACGTCAGATGCCAAGAACTAGCAGGATGTGAAAACCTAACTAACCTTCCCATCCAGAAATAGATCCTTCTTGCCAAGACTGAGGCACGTTGGCAAGGTATTGCATTGCTGCTGCCACTGCCTCTTTTTGGTGGGTAACAATAATAACAAATAGCAGTCAAGGGGACTTCAGGCATCACAGCTGTCATTTGCCAGCACCATACTCACTTTTAAAAAATTAAAAAATTAAATAGGGTTTATTTTTATCAAAGTAGCAGCAGGACCACATGAGAGATTTTCCCTATGGTTGAAATGATTTCTGACTAGTCGAAAATCTCAAGTCTCCTTTATAAATCATCCCAGTTTCTATATCACTGCACTATGTTTATCATAGCCCTAATATCAAAATGGTGCATACAGTTTCCTTAGCGCTGCTGGCCACCCCTCAGGCCATTATTTAAAGATGGTATTTGCCAAAACAAACTTTACCCTTTGGCAAACTTATTTGCTAACATCTTTCTCCCATGACCATCATGTCCCCCCAAGTGAAGAATGAAGAATGCGTGCTTGGCCACTCCATGGCTCTATCATAAATCAAATACATGCACACATTTGTGCTATGATTAAGTGCTTTTACTTTGGTCATAATCTCCATTTTATGTTAAAGAGTAGTTCTCTTTTGAGGGTACCTGTCCTTATTCAAATGTGAAATAATGGTTGATGTCTTAGGCAGATGATCAGAACAAAGTCCCTTATCTTCTACAAGAAGATAAATTCTTGCTTGATGCATTTATGTGAGACTGAAAATCTGATATGGGAGTTAGACATATAAATTTTCCTTTCAAAAGAGGAGACAGGAACAGGTTTACTGGCAGGAGGAAATAATGACTGACATAGCAGTACTTTGTGGCTTGAACATGTATTGATAATCTCATACGAAATGCTCAGACAGGCCTTGAAACAGAACTACTTTCCCATTTTCAGATTACTGTTCAAATCACTGGTCTGTAGTCATATGTCCTTCTGCTTTCTCAGTCTCTGGCTCAGCGCACCTTGATTTTAGTTTTTGCAAAGTAGCATATCTCCATCATGACCACTGGGTGATTTTGTGGGTGTTTTTTGTTCTCCAGAATGATAAAGATCCAGGTGTTTACAGCACTCTGAAAGGAAGAGAGGCAGAAAGAGAATCAAATCTTTCTGTGATGAAGAATGAATTGCACCCGTGTGTTGTAGTTCTGAGGGGACAATTTTAAGAAGCAGGCAAAGAGAGCTCTTGCTGGATTTCTCCAAGGCTGGCCATGGCCATGCCGATTTGTGCAGTAGTCAGTACTGTTTGCATGCAGTGTATGCAAAAGCTCTGTTCAAGATTCACCTAGTGCATTGGCATTTTCACTGGATGGAGGTGGGCGAATGACTCATTTATGCACCCTGACTGTGTGTAGGCATGAGAAAGGCACAGAAGAGATAAGCCTGCCAAGATGGAAACCATTCCTGCAGAGCTCTAGTGGCACTCACATGCCTACCATTCCTCTTCATTCCCAGCTACCAGTACTATGTTTAATTATTTTCACTTCTCCTTCTTCCACATAAATAAATTTTCACTTGCCATCAGGGTGGCAGATCATCCAATAAGAAACCAAAAGTATCCCATGAACTTCTTTTGGAACATTTCTGATACATCCTGCTGGCTGGGCTGCACAGAAATGGAAATATGGTCATGGAGACCTAGCGTTATTTACTGTCCTGTTTTCTTTCAAGTGTACAGAAGCTGAATGAGTTTCTCCTGAGTGATGAGATTGGAGATGACAGCTGGAGAGGTGGGGACAGCTCTGTAGCTTATGAATCCTGTAAGAAGCACACAGGAATTGTAAGTTCTGTTTTATGACACTGAGTTTCAAAGCAGAGGGGCCATACAGCCCCATACTCAGGAGTTTGGGCTTCTAGCCTAATATTGATCAGTTGTGCCTCTTCTATGTTGGTATCCTGTATTTCTATGACATGAAGGGTCCCCAAACACATTTAAGCATTGCTGAAGTGCCAATAGTAATAAAAACCTCATAACGCACCATCATATTTACACATGGTTCAAATTCATCCTTCTCAGTTTTTATAAAAGGCCCAGGTGCATTTCCTGTGGTTATGGGGATTATACTGTATATTGCCAGGACAACCCATTGTTTGTTGGGCATATACAGGTAGGATCAATTCCTGCTCTGGGAAATTCAGAATTGGAGGTGACAAAAACAACAAACTTTGTGAAATAGGAATTAATTCCAAAATGCTGTTTCTGGACTGTGAAACATGTAGTGGATTTGAGTAAAATTTAAGGGAAAAAAAAAACAAGAGAGATGATTTGGGAAAAGATTTTCAGCTGTTTCAGACTGGTTATTTAATTTGAAATGTGACTGAAACTTAAAGATGACAACACAAGGAAAGGATTAACACAAAATAAGTTTTATTTTGAGCTGAATTAAATTAGTTTGTGAACATGAACCAACATTTTTCTGTTTTTTCTGGGTTAACAGTTACAATAAAGAAAACAAAATTTAAACTCTTTCAGCATTTATTTTGTTTCTCTAGTCCACCTTTTGCCTAACCCTACAGAGACAGACAAAGTCTAGATGATGGGGAGAGGGAAAATAAAGGTAATATCTGTAAGGGTTAAATCAGTCACTGTATACAGCCCAGCTATAATGAATTATTAAGATTATGCCAATTCAGGTCAATACAGTGGTGCTTACAAATACCACAGGTAGCTCTGAATGAGCTGGCTCCAAAATCACTAGTATGCATTAGCGAAGGACTCTGCACAAGATAATTTGATATGCTTCTCGCTCCTGCAGCTATTCTGCTTCCAAGGACCAGACTGGTAACTCTGCATGTCACTACACTTTTACTGACACAGCTTTGTTTGGAGCTGCCTCAGGTAGGGCAGATTTATCTAGTGGTTTGAGGAGGAAGACAGAGCTGAAATTTGGGGTGGTTATGCATGGGAAACCAAAAATCAGGTATTTCCTGTGTTTCATTTAAAGGTGTTTTAAACATTACATTACATGCATCATAGTAGTGTGTCTTCATTATCACACATATTGAAAAGCACTGGTTTCTTTCTGTAACCTAGAACAGTGGTAAGAAAGGGAATGGATTGTTTGTTTTATAGGGAACCAAATGCTTCCCTCTTAAGAATTCCAACTTTTCTCCTTTCTTTGTTTCACTATGTAGCACACCAAGGCCATCAACAGGAGGCAGCCCTTGAGGTATCAGCTTGAAAGCTGTGAACAGCCAGCAAGGAAGCAAACACGTCCTGTGGAGATAGATGATATCGCAATCAAGGTTGTTTGAAAACATTGCCTCATTCTTTACAAGGAGCAGGTCCTCCTCCTTCCTGCAATAGTAACAGCTAGTGCCCAATTGATGCTGTTTTTCCAAAGGCAAATTGTCCATTTCAAGAACAAGACCTTAAATAAATTACCATTTTAGCCAAAAATAAAATGAGAAGAATTTGCTTCAGCCCAGGTCTTTATAGTGATTCCCTATCTTCACAGGAAACAGATGCATCATGAGTTTGAAGGAACAAAACCTAAGTGGTCTGTTATGCAGAAATTAATATAGGTTTTTTAAAGTTTCCCCTCATGCACTTCTCTTTCACTCTTAGAACCAAGATCAGAATTTTTGAGTAATTTTTTTATATTTATTATGATGTGCCATTTATTATGACACAGTTTTAAGTCATGGCATCCAACTTTTCCCCACATATGTGCTCAGTGCAAAGAATGTTTCATGGTCCTGTCAACTCCAAAGGACATATGCACAGAAAGGGCCAGGGTCAACTGGGGAACATTTTTCTTATGTCTTGTGAATATTCACCTTGTGAATATTCAATTTGTACTTTAAGAATACATTCACAAGTGGCCATATATCACATTATGCAGAATGATTCATTCCTTGATAAGCTATGCTATTTAGATTGTCACCTGTGAGGTCTTGTGATCATTATTCTTAGTCTTTAGTCTTATATTGACAGAATGAAAGTATTTGGTAGAGTTCAACTCAAGATGATCCCTTTATTGCATTTCATACAGTATATATAGTTGTATATATAACTTTTCTTATTCACAAACTTTTCTGATTTTGGCAATCTTTAGTAATGTAACTTGCTTTTTTTTTTTTATGTATGAGCATACCTCACCATGTCTATTAATCACAGATTTATTTTAAATGCAAACTAGACATTCTATTTTTTCCCCCCTCATATATTTATGGATCTGACATGTGGTAATTGTTTTGTAGGTGACCAATGGATACTTTTCATGGGGAAGTGGTTTAGCTACATTGTCAAACATAAACATTAGAATCCCAACAGGTAGGATGAAAGAACATTTTAAATATGAAATATATAATATCAAATTGTTACTAATTCCATTTCTTGATGTTGTGAAAATCACAAAACCACACATTTAGATTTTTATAGGAAAAAAATGAAGGTTAAAATTGTATACAAGGTCATAAACTGTATTGGTCATATAGCTATATCATTAACCTAAGGTACTATAAATAAACAAAAGATCACATGGTTTTTATATATCTATATAGTATATATAGTTTTATAATAGTAGGGACAAAGTCAAGAGTAAGAACAAATATGAAAAAGAATATTTCAAAAAGAAAATTATTATTTTTAATAGACAAATTAAAAAAAGAAAGAGGGAGAACTCCAGAGCAAGGGTTGTTCAAACCAAGGGTCAATCTAATTCAGTGTTTCATTTCCAGCAGTGGTTACCAGTGAGTGCACAGGGACACCCAAATATTATACTCCTCCTGCCATTCTTCGACATTACAGTCGCCTCCCTGTTCACAACTATTTTCATCTCAGAAAATTCCTCGATCCTCATGCAGTTTGTCTGTCAAGAAATCCTCAATGTTTTTCTCTTTCAATGAAATTCTCTTCGTCCGGCTGGCCTCCTGTAATTACTTGCATCCTCAATGTCTTTTGGCTAGGACTTTCCCAGGTTTACAAAGCATTGATTTGTTTTGGAAGCCTTACATAACAAGTGTGAAAAGTAGCAACTATTATTTTCTATTATTATTATTGTTGTCATTGTTCTTATTATTAATGCTGTAAATTTCCTAACACTGTCTGTTGGTATTTCATGTTATGAAATAGTCTTATATTTTATTATCCTATAAAGTGCTTAGTTTTAAAATAGCTTATTACTTTAGGCTGACACATTTTAGATGTCACATAGTTATTAAGTAATCCCAAAGTCTGTATCGTTTGTTTCACTGTAGCATTAGGTGTCCTATACAGGGATGAACATTTCTTTGTACTGGCCATGTACAAAGTGCCAGGTACAACAGCAGCAGAAGGTTTTTGCTCAAAGGAGTTTACAACCTAAGGCCACAGGTTCACAAGCTGGGTGAGCCAGTCAAAGAGTTTCCCTCATTTGGAAGGAATAAGACCCTTAACTCCCCAGCTGGCAAGAAACTTACCTGATAATATGCACTAGTTGGCACAGTTAGTGAGTTCAGTCAGTTTAGGGGAATATCTGAGAAGCACCATTGACACTACAGAGTAGGACTGAAGGTGAGAAAGTGTTTGTGTGGAGGGGGAGTACAGCAAAGCAGAGAAGAGTAATGGATCTTCTTTCAGTTGCAGTCACTTATTAGGTTAGCCCAAATTTTCATGGAACCCCAGACTGAATAATCACTCCCCACTTTATATCATTTGATCCCAAATAACTTCCATAAAGTAACACAGTCCCACGCAATGTATGATAATATATGTCAAAGCAATAGTCTCATTCCTCTGGAGATTAGTATGTACTTGTAGTGTCCATTAATGTAGATTTCCATAGATGAATACATGCAATATTGCCCATTTACGTAGTGGATGCTAACAAATTTGACCAACTAGTTCAAGTGCTGGATCTAGAACTGGATCTAGCAGGACCTCGTGGGCTTGAGTAGAATTGTGTTGGAGTTTTTTTTTTCTTTTTGAATATGTGTTTGTTATTATTATTGTCATAGGTCAGATGACAATGATTGTGGGTCAGGTTGGCTGTGGCAAGTCATCACTTCTCCTTGCTATATTGGGAGAGATGCAGACGCTGGAGGGAAAAGTTCACTGGAGCAAGTATGTTTCATCTAGATACTAATTGCTGTATTCATTTAAGAAGGGGGTACTTGGGATTTGCTGAGAGAAATGTAAACTTCATGTCTCAGAACTGCATGTTGAATGATTATTATAACCCAGATCCTCTCTGGAAGGCATCACCTGCAAACTTATGAAGGATTTTCATTGCTGTTTTGTCATGGTTCAGAGCAGGCAGAGCAGACTGACTCAGGAAGGGAAAGAGGCTAGTCTGGCAATTAATATCTAATATATTAGCCCTAGCAAATGACCCAGATAGAAAACTTACAGTCTTCTTGTTATCAAAGAGGCGTCAATACTCACTATAATTGAAGTCAGCATTGTTATGCTGCTACTGTACGCATCAGTGAAAGCATGACGTGTTGGAGCTTCTTCAGTCAAGGGATACTGGCATACAGGAAAGGCTGTATTTCCCACTCAGTGATGCTGCTGTTGCTAGCAGGAAAAAAAAAAAAAAAAAAGTGATATAATAACATGTGAACAATGCTTTCCCCCTTCCCTGGTATCTGCCCAAGCCTTGCCTGTGGAAGTCAGTGTTACTCTTCACAGTAATATATTCTGAAAGCAGCCTGAGGACACCGAATACCTCAAGAGTAAAGGCTGTGAAGAAGCTGTTGCTGAAGAGGGAACTGCCAGTGAGGTCAGGCCTCGGGATCCACATGGATTCAGCCCCAGTGAAAGAGAACTTCCTACAGAAACTAAGTGGGCCAACAGCCACTCTTCCAGCCTAGGCAGGGCAGAGGCTAGGAAAGGGATGTGCTGTAACTCTAAGACTCATTCTTTGATTTTAACTATCAGTTCTGTTTCCTTAAAACTACCATGCTAAAGTCTTGTTAATTAGTTTTTTGAGGAGACAGGGTGAATTTTGTCAGACACCAATATTTTGTTGCCCCATCCCTTGACTAGTAACCTCCTTTGTCATCTTTTTCTTACAGCAATGTTGCAAGCTGGATATTTTTGCTTTTTCTGTGCTAGTATGCGTGGCATTTTTTGTTCTCTAGCCATATTTCACTATCTGCTATTCTAAACATATGATCTCACTGGAGTAGCAGGTACAGTTGGAGCCAAGGCAAGACTAACTTTATTTTAATTATATGTGAGTTTAAGCTTTGAAGGAAGAAGAATATGTGACTTACCACAGTTAATTTCTTTAAGACATATAATGAAGATTTTGACCTCACAATCAGGCGCTTTTTTTTTTTTTCCTGAGTAATTTAGGAGAAGTCAAGGACTGAGTAGTGTACCTTGAAATTATTCTCACAATTGTTTTCAAAGATATATTTGAGAAAGACTGAAATTTGTCCTAGAGAAAGATATGAAATCTTAGGAAAATTAGAGAAAATGAGAAATCTTAGCAAGAAACTAGGGAAAATTTATGAAATACTATTTAAGTTTCATATTGTTCAAGAGAAATTACGATCATATTGTCAGTTGATTAGCAGTCTGTACATAACCAGGCAAGTCAGGTTTTAGCAAGCATCTGGGGCCTTACTGAGTGACTTTTTTTCATTGCAAACTATAATTTAGTACCGTGGTATAGCTGATGCAAACATGGTTATGTTTTGCTGGTAATTTCAGACTGCCTGACAGACAGATGAATACGGAAGGATACTTCAGGTATTTAAGTGGATCCTTTATTTTACAAAACCATAATAAAGGTCCTATTTACTTTCTTAAATCCCTTTCCATGTGATTCCACATGCATGACTAACGCAGCTACTGATCCAGGGATGAAATACAGGCGAGGTGAATTCACCAACAAATTCAGGTATAACAACACAGTAATAATAATGATGGATAAGATTTCAGCCCCAGTTGTATTGAGCTAATCCTGCGATGCACCATTGTGAAAGCCCATCATGGGGCTTGAATACCCTGTTGCTGTTGTGGTTGACTGCAGTGAGAGCTGTATGTCCTGCTGCCAGGGTCGTCGCTGATTTGGGACCTTAGGGTATTACATATCTTTCTGTAAGAGATCTTGGCCAGGGCAGATCTTATGGGCCAAATCTTAGTTCTTCCCACTTACATGAGACATGTCTCAGATACATTACAAACCTTAGACAAGGAGCTGGATTTTTGTTTTTTCCAGTGAGAAATAAGCTAGGGAGACTTCTTAAACACTGAAGCGTGAGGCTATCAGGATGCAGCAATTCAGCTGAGCCTGTTTCATATCTGAGTTATCAACTGTTAAGTCTATACAGGGACAGACGTGGTGAATATGCAGACATATGTATTCCCCTCATCCACACCAAACGGAACAATCAGAACCATCTTCTCAGGCTGCCAAGCAAAGAAAAGTGGCTAAGTGGAAGCCCTTCATTTTCATTTGGTATACATTTTCTGTACATTGAACTGGTTTCTGTGCAAACAAGTTGTTGTGTACTAAGTGAAAAGCACACAAAACACAAGAATTATGACATAGATTCTCCCAAATGGCCTGTTCTGCCCTCAAGCTGTGGAAGGTTTCAAGAAAAAATAGGAAAAGTCAGTGCTTCCATCAGAAGGATTGCCAAGTACAGCTGCTTACCAAAAGGCTGCAACCACAGTAGCTCATAGAAGACAATGAAGGGCATTATAGGCACTGAAGGGATAAATGATCAGCCAGATAAATGTCCACAGCCAAATTCTGCTACTAGTGTCACTGTACTGCTATAGCTGGTTTCAGGGATGGGAACAAATTCCTCCGAACTACTGGATAGAATTTGTGTAGCTGCTGGGTCCTTGTCCTGCCTCAAATCTCTTGTCTATATTAGCAGAGGAAATGGTTCATTCTGTCATTACAGTGATATCCTAGAGAATTTGTATCCCTTTTTTCTCCTCCATTTTCATTTTGTAGGCTGAGGGAATCTGGGCCTCATTAGATATGCATTAGTCTATTTTAAAACATCCAGAGTTAGCATAAAAGTTGTCCAAACTTCATCAAGGCTTCTTTTTGACTTTTCCTTAAAACTTTGATTTAAATACACTTCTGACAGATCATCTTATATATTCAAAATCCTATAAAAATATCTAATCAATCTAATCAGTTTGGTCTTGCCTACCATTTCAGATCTGAACTCACCATGCCCCATTTTGTGGAATATGTATATTTTATAGTACAGAATAAAGATCAGTATAAATACCCACATTTCAATAAATAAAGAAATTAGAGCAAAGTTTACTAATCCCAGTGGGCAAACAAAATAATCTCTTTAGAAGCCTCAGGAGCTTCAGTTTCAGCCTACTCCCATGCCCTGCAATTGCATCACTCTTTCAGATTCAGTAGGGTCATGAAGTACAAGACCAAATACTTAATCCCCTTATTTGTGAAGATCCTAGCTCAGCAAAGGTCTTACATGTGTTTATTCATGAGATTATTAATGAACATGAGTTCTCACAGAAATCTCACTCAGAATTTGGAAGAATTAAAGTGTATTTGTCAAGCTAAGCATGAAATGAAATTTCTAACGAAGAAGAGTTTAAGATGTTGAGATCCTAAAATTTGTATTTGCTTATTCAGGGAATCTATTTGATTATAACCACAAGCATATTAAATCTAATTTTGAATTGCAAAGGGTCTTGCAAGGCCTGTGCCCAGTTTTTGTTAAATTCTACTTCACAGGTCACTCCCAAACCTATACAGGAATGTATTATCCCTTTCTCTACCATTGCAATTCTCTGCTGATAAAAGTTTGGAGGTTTTTAATAGGGGAAATTTAGATTTTCTTCTTTTTTGTTTGGTTTGATCTAATTTCTGACGTCTTTTTAATCTCTTATTAGACTCCATCTTTTGCTTTCTTGTAACTTCTTTCCATTGTAGAGAAGACTGGAAGATTCTGCTGAATAAGGGACCAACTCTGGTGAAGCAATGTCTGTTTTGAGCCTCAATTCATGTCTCTGACCCTTCTGAGATAACCAACAGGGCCTATTCACTTCTGATGTAACATCTTCTCTGGGGATAGGTGTACGAAGGAAACACACTGATTGTACACTTTAGGAGGCATGAATTATCAAAGGGGTTAGAAAGCTGATGTGTAGCACAGAAAGCAACATGTCTCAGTTCTGGCATTTTGGGAAGATATTTAGTATGTGAATCTGGCATTATGAGGGGTCTGCTATAAGAATTTTTATGCCCTTTGCCAGACTTGGATCATCTGCTTATGAGCGCGGCTGCAGTTACTGGTATCCCAGCAGGCAAGCAGAAATTTCTGTTTCAGCAGTAACATATTTCATCTGAAGGATTTGTTTGTTTGAGGCTTAAGTCAGGCACATGACACATTAATATAATTTTTCTAGTCCCTTCTAATGCCTGTTTCCATTTATCTGGCATAAACTTACTCTTTTAGGTTTTGCACTTTGCAGTGATGTGTTGCCATGCCTGGACACGAGCACCATCGCTGGTCCAGAACTGCTTTGGCTGCCATTCCATGCCCTCAACATGTTAATAAGTAAATTAACAGAGGGAGCTGCAAAATCATTCATGTCATTACTGACATTGCATGTTCTTCAAAATGTATTTCATTGATATGAACCTTAAGAAGTGGAGGTTGAGAAGAAAAGTCTATGTGTCATAGTGCCATGCATGGCTTGATGCAGCCTTACTGCTATAAACAGGTTGAAAATCTGTTCTGATTCAAAAGTGTGTTGTATTTGCAAAAGTGTTTGCACCTTGCAAAATCATATGTGCAAAGCTTATCTTTGCTCCAAGAGAAATGTGACATTAGGGTAGTTACCAACTTTTGCAGGTCACTGGTAGAACTGTGTGGAGAAGCTAACTTACCGCTTGTGAACCTTTTATATACGCAGGCAATATTATTAATTTCATTTTTAGTAGGTTTTACAATACACTTTTAATTTTTAATACATTTTCTAACAACATAGCTTTGCCTGTTTATCCACTATGCACTATAGATAGGAAACTGTTGTATTTAGAAAAGTTATATAATTAGAACTTGTTTATTTTCCCTTTAAGAACAAAAAACCTCAGTGATGTGAGTTCTTAAAATACGTACTTAACTCCAGCTTCCCTGTATATAAAGCTTGTACAAAATGTTATTCTCTATTTTTCCTGCTTACTAAATGTCATTTACCATAACTTACAGTGTAAATGAAACTGAACCTTCTTTTGAAGCATCCAGAAGGTATTATTTCTGTTTTAGTGTATCATAATATACTCATTTATTTCTTCAGAATTTCTTCAAACCTTCATCTTTGTGCCCTTCAGCCATCTTTGTGTTTTCTTACCATGTTGATAATCATTTACCGTAGGATTAACTGAAGACTGTGTTAAATACAGTGGATCCCAATCTTCTCCAGCCATTGTACCACTACCTCAGTCCAGTCTGAAAGATGTTCAGTGCTCCCAGCTCCCATTTGACACCACTGGGAGTTCAGCATGTTCCATATCTTGCAAGACAGGGCCTCCAGATACAATACATCATTGCGTGTACCCTCCCATGTGTTTGCATGTTTTCTGATCAGCACTGGGTTTCATGTTGCTTGCAACCCTGCGTGACAGCTGTGTGATGGAGCAGGGTGCGCAGCGTGTGAAGGGAACTGGCTGTGCTCCAGCTGAAGTCAAGCAGTGACTCCATGCCTGGCTTCAGGGAAAGGGCCTTCAGGTTTAAAAGAAGGACAAACTAAACTAAAACCACATCATAAATGATAGAGAAGTAGTGGCACACATAGCTGTGGTTGGGAGCCACACCGTGATTTGCTACCTGATAATCCTAAGGACGTATTTCATACTAGTGCATACTGAATTGCTAAAACTCCTAAAATTTTGGGGATACTACTGACTGCTTCTAACCAGCTATTTCTCATACCCTGGCACCCTCTCTCTCAATAGCAAATCCTAGATGCTTACATACAAAGCTATATCAAATGTTTGGTTTGAAGCAATACCATCAAAGCAACTTAGAAGGAAGATAAGTGTTCAGATTGACAAGCTGGTACCAGTTCTCAGCTCCTTCCTCACACATCTTGGGGATCTCAAAAAAATGTCTGAAATTACATGACCTTTTTTGCCTCTGTACATAGGCAAAACAGCCAGAAGTAAAGAACATTCATACCCTTATTGTACACATGTCATTAAGTATTCAGACATGTTTAAAGTATGGCTAATAAATACCTGGGAAGTTGCAGTGATTCCTTCACAATCTGTATTAAACTGCCCTCTTTTCCAATATAATGTCAGTCCACTGAGGATCTAATAGACTTAAAGGAAAAAAGCATTTACTTAGAAAAAAGTATTTAATGTGTATGGCCACATAAGATAACCTAAAACTTCAGAAAGCAGCAAGTCAAGTGTACTGATGTCATTTGAATAGGGCCTTTTCACTACCAGTTTTGATGTTAGACAAAAAAATTCCAAAGAACTATTCCTGTGAGAATATAAAAATTTAGATTAATTATAATTTGCCTTTGGATTGAAATTGCAGCTACTAGATTGAGGTAGGTACCAGCTATTTACAGTAGAACAGAATACAACCTAGAGTGTAGATTTTGCCATCAGGGGAGAGAGTGGGTGCTTTTCTAACAAAAGCATCTAATTTAAAACTCTTGCCTTCACTTTTGTAACAGGTGCTTTGCCTGTGTGTTTCCCCGTATTTTTATAAATGCACATTCACAAGGTTAATTTTAACAAATCTGATTCTCAGACATTTCATAATGTGAGTGCTTTGTTTTTTACTAATGTTCATTATCTGTCTACAGTAGAAACAGATACTCAGTGGCTTATGCAGCTCAGAAGCCGTGGCTGCTGAACGCAACCGTGGAGGAGAACATTATCTTTGGGAGCCCATTTAACAAACAGAGGTAAATATCAACCCCCTTGCAAAAACACCTGGCAGCTTCTTTTAAAGAGGTTTTTCGCTTCTCCTTCTGGAGGAAGTTTGTAGATTCTGAAAAATATCAAGGCACATTAACTCTGGGTGGATTTAGTTAACCTGACTTTAGCCATCTCAAAGGAAAGTTTCTGTTTTAAATTAGTCTTTCAAGGCTCCCCCTCTAACCAGAGTGCATGTCTAAGATGTTTGTGAGAAATCACGCAGTGGCAGTGGCTCTCCATGAAATACAGTGGAAGCCATATGTGTATTTTTCAAGCAGCTAAAGTTAGATGAGATGAATCCCATCTTTGGAGAATACAGACATATTTTCATTTTGTTTAATGGATGCTGAGGTTACCAGAGAACTCTGGAAATAGGGATTCTAGGCATGCTTCCACTGAGTTTTTGTGCTAATCCTGCTGTGATCAAGTTACTGGAGAAGCCACTTTACAAAAGCACTGCATGTATGAAGATGGGGTGCCTCAAGAAAATAAACTTAATTCTTCCTTTAGAAATACAGGAGAAGGGAGTATGAAAGCTGATGTGCACAGCTTCTCTTGTGTCTATCCAGCACTTGCTTCTTGTGTCCTTCTAAAAGGTCAGCTAACAAATGCAGTGGAAAAAGTGACTTGACTTAAGGAAAACAAATTGCTGATGTTTTCAAAGGCAACACTCTCTTTGTTTTAAGTTATTAAAAATATATCCCATTCCTCTCAGTGTGTGCTTTGTTAAGATGTATGGCTCCATTGCCTCTTAATAAAACTTAGCAGTGACCAAATATCTCAAAATCTGGATAAGCATCTAAAATTTCAGGGACCAAATTCTTCAGCTTCTGCATCCATCAGCCTAACTTCACTCATATAAAAGGGGCAAGGCTGAATTACACCACTCATCGTCTGATTCCAGCTGCTTATTAGCAGATCATCTGTGATACCCCCCAGACCTAGAAATCTCACAACAAATTTCAAGGTTTTGCAAATAGTTTCCTGGTTCTGGCAAGATCAGAAGCACTTTTTACTGTCATATCACACTGAAGTATATGAAGAGGCACCTAAAGGGGGAACAATAATAACTTATTGGAAAATGGCTTCAAATACTCCAGAGTCCAACAAAACACCCCCATGATAGGGAGGAATGTACTCAATAATTTACGTAATTGAATCATTAAAAAGTAGGCTTGACAATTAAGATCTCTAATAATATGTCATTGTTTACAATGCTTAATTTACAATGCTCCATGATTAGTTGCTGAATAATCATTTTGCCCTTCTTATTTTTGCAATTATCCAGCCACCACAGAGCCATAATAACTTAGCAGTGAATTCGAGCTGGAGGTTATTGCATTAGCAAAATAAGTGGCTGCTTAAATAATTGCAATGACCTTATTGTTTTTATAGGTACAAAGCTGTTACAGATGCATGCTCTCTGCAGCCTGACATTGACTTACTACCGTTTGGTGATCAGACAGAAATTGGAGAAAGGGTAAATAATATGAATGCTTTTATGTCTGCTTAGACTAGGTATTAAGAAGGCACTCTCTGACGTCACTCAGACAGGTGTAGTCTGTATTGGGCTGCCAGCCTGGTAAATAATTGTAACTCACCGGGATTTACTGCAAAAAAAGTTGAAAACTTTTTTCCTTCCTCAGCTGTTTCTCACATGGGGCTTTTTGATCAAAGTCTCCTATATTTTGCTTGCAGAACTTGATGCTAGTATTGGTTGCATTTTTTAATCTAAGAAGCCTACTGTGCTTCAAGAAGCTTTTGATAATTTGCATTTACCCATGATTAGTTGCTGAATAATAATTTTTCTTCTGATATTATATGAAGATTATGCTTGTTTATCAACAGGATTAGCATTTTAACAAAGTTTTTTATTTTTATTGGAACTCTGTATAATTGTAAAAAAACACATTTCCAAATTCCTATCATAATGTTTATTCAAAGATGCATATTTCTGATCCATTATACTCATTAGGGGATTAATTTAAGTGGCGGCCAACGACAGAGAATCTGTGTAGCTCGAGCACTCTATCAGAACACCAACATTGTCTTCTTGGTAAGATTTTTGTTTTTCACATGGAGCATGCAAAGTTAGTAACAGAACTGTTATTCCTTGTATTTAGCTTTAGAAAAAAAAATGTTAGATTTAGAAAACTAGGGACTTGTCTTCAACTCCAAATCCAAATTACAGAGATAGGAAATAAACATCCACCAGAGGCAGCATCAAAACATACTGGGAGACGGATGAAGGTGGGATTTCCTACAGAGATTAACACTGGAAAAGCAGAACAGATTATCTAATTTCTGCTTGCTCTCAGTAGTGACCTACTATTAGCACAGTCCCACTGAAATCATCAGGACTTCTGATAAGGGAAAGCACCACAATGCAACTACTTCTGAGCAATGAACAGACTGAGGTTTCAGCACTCTTCTGCAGTGCTGCATATTATTACAAATATTCCCTTCTCTGTTACCAATTTCAAGGCATGTCAGGAATTTCAGGAGGCTACTGCTTATGAAGGGGCTGTCTGAAGCTTCTTCAAAATTAACCAAGGGTTTCTGTTAGAGAAAAACTGTTTGCATATTAATATCCTTATCTGAATGTTGTCTTATTGCTAGCCACACTCACTCAAAGTGAAGACCAAACACCTCTAAAGTTTAGTTTGGAGGAAATCAGAACAGTTCCTAACCTTGCTTTAACTTTCCCATGCCAGTTTCCCATCAAAATTAGGCCCAAGTTTGGCTCTGGATCTTGGCATTTTCAAATTTGGATGGGAAATTTCAGTTCTGGTGTTCCTGATTAGGATTATTCCACACTGTCAGTGTGGCACCAGCACGGGACACATCTAGATACAATAAATTAACTGAGTCCATTGCTATGAACTGAAGAACAATGGATTCTAGCTCACTGTTTTGCAGTGCAGCCCTCTGACCAAGTCTTAGTCATTAGGGAGAGATGAAAGGTTAGTAATGGCAGACACTTTCTATTTTAAAAACTCTTGAAAGAAATAAAGCTAATATCTGTGTCCTGTTCTAATATTTCTAAATTTTATTTGATTTCAGGATGACCCATTCTCTGCACTGGACATTCATTTAAGTGATCATTTAATGCAGGAAGGGATTCTGAAGTTTCTGCAAGAAGACAAGAGGACTCTTGTTCTGGTGACACATAAATTGCAGTATCTACCACATGCTGACTGGGTAAGAGAAGAGATACCATGATGCAGATTTGCTAATGATGAACATACACTTGAAGTTAGCACCGTAACACTTAATAAGATCACTACTTTTCTCTGTAATAGAGTCCCTCCTTCTTAATTCCATGTCATGTGGCTAACTGCCAGTTTACATAATACAGATTTTATAGTAGAAGGAACAATTTTATTTTTACATGATTTGTATAGGTTTCTTGATTGAAAGCCACCAGAGAATTATGACTTAATTGCAAATACAGCTATTACTTATTATGTCTTGTCCATGCTTTTTACAAGTACAGGTAAGCATGGTTTATAGAAGTTTCAGTTTATGAGCTGTGTCAACAAACTTAAGAAGATATTAATAAAATATTGAATAAAATGAACACAGAAATTTGCATAATGGTAATCTCACCAATACTGAGAAACGTCTTGTAGGATCCAGGTCAGTGATTATGGTATCTATGTTGCTGAGTAGACCTGTTGCATGCTTTCTCCCCTAGATCATAGCAATGAAGGATGGAATGGTGCTTAGAGAAGGGACACTAAAGGATATCCAAAACAAGGATATTGAGCTATATGAACACTGGAAAACTTTGATGAATCGCCAGGATCAAGAATTGGAAAAGGTAAATAGGAGCATTTGAGCAAGAATGACCTTTCTGAAAAGAAATATTTTTCAGTTGATTTCTAAAAAAAAACTAAACCATGACAGAAAACAAGTTTTAAACTACACATTAAGGAAAAAACACATGAACTGCAAGGAACTTTAAAGACCTGAATAGATTATCTAGGAAGTGTGTGGTATATCTGTCATGGGTGGTTTGTAAGGACACATCAGGCAAACATCCTTTTGAAATGTGGTGCACAATTGATCCTTTGCTGGGGCAATGGATGGACTAAGAGACATCATAAAATATCATTTAGCCTTTTATTCCATTATTGCCATGAAAATTTAAGATTCTCTAAAGACTTTTTTTGAAGTTTTTATCATTCCAGAAGAGAGGGAATGAAAGAAAGGAAGAAAGAGAGAGGGAAGGAAATGGACAAATCAGGATTTTTTGAAAGATAAATCCTAAAATACTGAGGTTTTGCATTGTGTGAACTAAATGATCCAAATAAAGTCTCTCTGAGTTTATTGTTGGTGAAACCACAGTGGCAGATAAGCTCTCAAATTAACAAAAGTTTCCTTATGACAGGATATGGAAGCTGACCAGACTACTCTTGAGAGAAAAACCCTTAGAAGAGCCATGTACCCCAGAGAATCCAAATCACAATTGGAAGATGAAGATGAAGGTATGCTTTATCATTTTGCTTTATATACTCAATTACCATGTTTCATTGCCTTTCCACTTGAATAGCTGACAGTTCTCAGCAACAAACCATGAAGATGTTGATGACACTTGGTAATAACAGTGGAAAGTCCAATAGTTTGACATGTTTATAGTATGACTTGTTCAAAGGATTCTCAATAGATTTCTCTAAGCATTGTGCAAGGATAAGGGTGTAAAAAAGCAAGTTAATTTCTTTGCTAACTCATACTGCCTGGAGGTATTGAGGGGT
The DNA here is from genome assembly GCF_018691265.1 of Tyto alba. Taxonomy (NCBI): domain Eukaryota; kingdom Metazoa; phylum Chordata; class Aves; order Strigiformes; family Tytonidae; genus Tyto; species Tyto alba. Next base: position 10,398,639 of record NW_024881295.1, on the reverse strand, counting down.
GAGATAGAAGTAAAACAACAGTAGGAATTGTAATTAAACCAAATTGAGGTAGTTCTGCCTAGTCATTGGCACAATAATGTTAGATCACCTGTAGCCTTATCCCTCATGGGATACCTGTGAATGGTCTTTTCTGGGCTTTTAAATATCATCATGTGATCAAACTTGTAGTTATTTTCAATTCCTTTTTAGATATGGAGTTAACCTGCTATCTTTCTAGCTGAGATTATTTATGGGAGAAGATTTAGGTTTTATTCTCAAGCTTATTTTCTTGTTCCCTCCTGGTCTCGATGCTTTTAGAAGTGCAGATTCAGATTGACATCACTTTTAAAGTTGGGTGGGGGGGCAGAATGGTTGGATATTGGCAGCTGGCAACAAGACCTGTGAAGAGCCTCCCTATGATGCTAGACCAGGCCTAAAGGGAACAGTCAGACCTGGCAAGCAGTAAATTTGTGCCAGGGAAGAGAAGAGGTGAACTGCAGGCTTCACCTTAACTCAACAGGAGCACTAATTGCAGGGATTATCATGGTGATGTTGGCTGGAGTGACCGCAGAATACACACTGGCTATTAACAGGCTTTTTATTGCTGCCTTGTGTTTCATCTGGCAATGCTCATGATGGATTGTCATCTTAAGTCAAAGGTGTTTAGGTCCTGGATTGCTCCATTTTGAAGAGATTCCCAATCACTGTACAATAGGCAGAGCTGGACCCCAAAGCCCTTGAGATTGAAATACTATGCTGGCTTCATACTTTGGCAGAGATGATAACACCTCTTACTATGTCATCAGTACACTTTATCAGTTAAATTCTTGGAGGAGTTTAAAATGAGGTCATTCCCAAGGTCCTCCTTTTGGTCTGTGCAAAAAATCCTTGCCAAAACCCTGCATCTTCTTTGTGGGGTAAGATAGAAAACGGGGGAAAAAAAATCTCCATATAGTCCACAGAATGCCTGTAAAAAGCAGACATCATTCAGATCAAAAAACATATATCAGTAACTTCAGGACAGAAATATAACCTGATGTTACACTCTAGGTTATCCATATGTGACCTAGGGAATGTACACAAAGTCTCTGTGTCCCAAGAAGTGTAGAATTTAAACTTCCAAGAAATCACTTACTAATTAATTTTTAATGTTCAAAACTAGAAATGAGTGGAAATGTTGTTGGTTCAGGGCTGTCAAGAGCAGGTCAACATTTCTCTTGCCCAAATGCAGCCTGCAAGGTTGTGAGATGTAAATTTTTATTACCTGGAAAAAAAAAATAAATGTCATGTTTATGCATCCATGAAATATATATTTGCCATAGCAGAAGTCTTCCACCAGTTGTATTTCAGTGTAATGTGAACAATTATAATTTTATCATAGACAAAATTTTAGTATACTTGGATGAAGGGAGAATTGAATTCTCTCATGCAACAGATAATAGAGCCTCTGGTTGTAAAGCTTTGAAGAGCTTTCTAGAACCTTCCATATGACTCAAAGTGCTCTGCTGACTCTATAACAAAAGCAGTTGGCCAGGTTGGGAAAGGCGTAGTCTCTATAGTCAGTACTGAAGACCTGATTTACAAAAATATTTTATTAACAAAACTGTAAGAAGTCAAAGACTGACAGTCTATAGAGTTGCTTGAAGAGCACAGGAGAAGTCTATGAAAATGTCTGAAGTGTTTGCTGGTTTTAAATAACAAATTTAATATTGCCATTAAAATTAAAATTCAAAACAAACAAAAAAAAAGTCAACCAAATCCAGTAAAAACAGGTATAATTCTTAGTACTGAATCCAAGCTAACTTGATCAAATGTCTGAGTCACAGAGGAAGAAGAGGAAGAAGATGAAGATGATACAATGTCAACTGTCTTGAGGCTCAGGACAAAGATGCCATGGAAAACCTGCTGGAGATATCTAACCTCTGGAGGATTTTTCTTGCTCTTTCTGATGATTTTCTCAAAGCTGTTGAAACACTCAGTTATAGTGGCCATAGATTACTGGCTTGCTACGTGGACATCCATGGACAATGCAAATGAAGTCAGGAACGTTGATGATGTTAAGAGCACAAATAAGGTGGGCCATATCTTCAGCTTGGAGGGGGGGTGGGTGGGAAATAAAGAAAAAATGTTCTAAAGTAATTATTTGCTCTTCATCTAGAAGCCATCTAGATTGGAAAGACAGATAAATATAGTAAGATTGATTATTATATAGGATTGATGAATTGTTCATGCTAAAAGATAAGACAATTCAAATTTTATCAGTCTTTACAAACATGCAAAACTGAAACAGAAGAATGTTTGAGGTTAGAAAAATGATTGAACTTTCAAAGGAAGGAATCTCATACTAAACTCTTCCATCTGGATCTTTTAACACCTAAGTCACTGACCCCATTTTCCTAAGTACTGTCTGTCCAGTAATGTCCTGCCAGGAAAAAAAAAAAAAGTCGTCTATTTAAATACAATCTGCTTATAGCTGTAAATTTGACTCATATACAAGTATCTCACTGGAATCCACTTAGTAAACTTTCAGGAGGTTTAAATGTGTTATAGCCCTGGCAGATTAGTTTAGGATTTGCTCTGGGAATTTTAGTGGTGCTTGAACTGAATAAAGTGGAACTTTCCAACATCTCTCAACGGCCTTAATTCTTGAGAGGTTCCACTTTGACTGTCTGAGTTTCTTGGCTAACAATTTGCATACTTTTGTATTTGTTCAGTTAGTCTATCTTCACAGGTCTATCACTTCAAGGTCTTGAAAGGTAGTCATCAGCAGGTTGAGGGATCTTAGAACTGCGAGATATTCTAATTATGTGAACTTAATGAATTGCAGTTCTATCATAGTTCTTTTATTTCCCAAAGAGTATATTAGTTTAATTATATAATATAAGTGATGTGACATACTAGCTCATTGGTACCAGGTATCTTGGGAACTTCCTAGTAGAAAAGAGAAGTGGGTGTTTATTTCTAGGATTGATGTATCTGTCATTTTACTAGACTTATCATGTAGCTGTCTTCAGCATCCTCTCTGGAGCAGGGATTGTCCTTTGCCTCATCACATCTCTGACTGTGGAGTGGATGGGCCTCACAGCAGCCAAGAACCTACACCATAATCTCCTCAACAAGATCATCCTTGGACCAATCAGGTACAGCAAAAATAACATCCTTCCTGAAAACCTACATGGTCAAAACCTGTCCTCTTTATAACGGGGAGGGTATTCCTGTGAAAAGCTCTTGTATTTGCCCTGTTTCCTTCAAGGTCTCAAAAAGTGAAAATAACTAGTGAGGTAATCAGGGGAAAAAAATTCCATGTCAGAACATGTGAAATTCTGTACCCTTTTTTATCTGGCTGAAATGTGTCAGACAGCTGGCACTCCTTTCAAGGCTGGGGTGTCAAGGATGGCTTTGAACGCAGTTGTAGCTCCAGGGCACCCCGCTCCAACTCTGAGCAATGGGCATGGTGTCAAGCAGTGGGGATACCAGACTTCTGGTGGTCAGGGACATTTTCTGCGCACAATAACCACAGGCTCCCACAGGCAGCAGGATGGCCAAAAGGGTGCCTGCATAACAAACACAGTTATCATGGTGCTTTCCTGAAACAGCGCAGTCGTGGTGCCCAGAACTATGCAGGAGGTTGAGTAACAGCCAGGGAAATTCTGTGATCTTTGGAAGGGATCTTAACTCTTGAGGGAGCATGGATGAAAGAGCAGGAGGCAAGACAGTAGGGTTCTGGAAGAGGAGACTTAAAAGCTTTGGCGGGGGAAATGACAAGAGAAGCATTTAGATAGTCAGGATGCAGACATTATGATCTGTTATATTATTCATATTTATGGGTTGGTTTTAGAAAATGGCTGGACACAGCTGTGTGTTCTGTCTGACCAGGCTTTTTATCCAAAACTGGAATTCCTTTCAGGTAACTTTTTGGTTTTAATTTGTTCAACAGGTTCTTCGATATGACTCCTTTGGGACTAATTCTAAATCGCTTCTCTGCTGATACAAATATCATTGATCAGGTAAACCTATAAATATATTCTGTTTTATTACATCTTGGCGCTGTAAATTTTCACTTAGCTACTGAATAAAATGGTGTATTAAAATATTCACTAGAGAAAGACATAGCAAAAACAGGCTCTGGGAATGATAATGGACAAACTCAAAATAGAAACTACACACATTTTTAGTAGTGAAGGCAGGTAACGATTGGAATAAGGATGGTGGGAAATTGTGGCTCTTAAATTTATTCGTATGCAGACTGGTTTCTTCTGGCGAAAGATCTGGATTAGCAAAACATCAGATTTGGGGCTCAAAACAGGAAAGAGGGTATAATTTAAGCTATATGGGAATACATGTGACAAATAGATGTTCTATCCTGGCTGTAGCACATGTGAATTTAGAGCTTTCAGGGAGAGGAAGGGATGCTTTCACTATGGCTGTGAATTAAAATGTTTGGATGAGCAATAATCCTGAATGTAAGGGTGATGGGAACATGGAAGGCAAATTAAGAGACTATGAGAAAGAACGTGCTGTTTCTCTTAATATTTGGGATATCAATAACAATTTTCTATTTCTTGCCTATTATATAAATGAGGTGGAAATGGCTCCTATTTCCTCATGATCTTTGAAATACTGACCTTTAGAAAAAAACTTACTGACTCAATTTTTAACCTCTGCACATCTGAGTAGCAGACCCATAGAAACATAAAAGCTCCTAATATAAGGAGAATATCAATGAGTGCACAGTGGTATCATTCCCCTTTCCCTATCCTCTATAGGAAAAGGTGTATAGTGGTACTACTGGTGACTTTTGCCTTATGTATGTTTTTCATTTCACTTTAGCACATTCCTCCTACGCTGGAGTCTCTTACCCGGTCCACCTTACTCTGCCTGTCAGCCATTGGAATGATCTCCTATGCTACTCCCTGGTTCCTTGTTGCCCTTGTGCCTCTTGGGATAGCATTTTATTTCATCCAGAAATACTTCAGAGTTGCTTCCAAGTATGTATTAAAAAACTGTCCTGAATATTTATTCTAAGAATGTATATAAGAATTGTCATGAAATGTGAGGTTATAGGAACTAGTATGAGGGTGAAATTGCCATGGTGTCCTGCTTTTGATCCTGAGGTATGAGTTTGAGACATACGTTGGAGGATGTTTCCAGCTGACCTGATTACATGGGGTATTTGAGGAAGTAACACTAGATGTATCACTTTTGTACACTGTTGGCTTGATTCAGATGAGCATGAAATTTGTTAATCAACTGAGCCAGCTCCTCTTTGACCTTTTAATGGTTAGTAGAGAATGGAAAATAACTTCCTAGATTAACGTCAGTCACTGCTTTTTCTTAGTATTGGGAAAAAACTCCACAGGAAGCCATTTCCACTGTACAGCAACATTTCATATTCAGAATGGTTTGGCTGGTTATAAAGAGTACAATTTTTCATCAAAAAGAGTGTCATGATTTCTTGGAGTCATGCTTCTAGTGCTAAATTCATTATATATTTTAGTAAAACTTCTTAAGCAAACCATTCAAAGATTTTCTTCAATTCAATCAGTCATGCTTCTTTTTTTTTTTTTTTTTAGCAGCCAGATTTCTGGCTAGATTTACTCCACTTTCTGATACTTACAAATACCCATCAATGTACCTTCAGACCTGCAGGGAGGCCAGAACAACCTTCCATCGTTAGCAACTGTCACTTCTGGCCCTGTCCTTGCAGTAGCCAGTACCATTGCATAGCCAATGGTAAAGCATCCCATTAAGAGACACAGTGATTTTCAACTGAGTGTACCAGTAGAGTTGGCTTCACAGATAATACTCTCACTTAGGTAGCCTGAGAAAGATTTATGTCAGTTATTCCCCTTAAATCAGTGGAGCAGGAGCACAGAACAACATATCAATAATTTAACTTCACTTTACTTTTCTTCTGCTTTCCAAGGAGATTTATTCATAAGAAGACTTTATAGTCAGAATTCAAAAAACAAAGATGTTTAATTCTGAAATAATTGGCTTAATTTCTCTGAGGTTTTTCAGAAATCTTGTTCTTTCCTCACCAGGTTTCCACACTAAAGCTGTACATTTCAGTACACCAAGTCTCAAGATGGCTGAGGAATCAGGAGACCTGGTTTTCATTGTTAAATCCATTGTGGTCTTCTGAATTGCTGAATTGCTCCCTGTCTTGCTACACATGGCAGTGCACACTGTTTAAACTTCTTATTTAAAATAAGCAAGAGTAGGCAAAATCTGATGCATCAGACCCCAGGGAAATACTACAGTTTCTATCTGTATTTTATATGTGAGAGTAAAGTCTCCATCCATCTCCAAACCTTTCCAGCATGCTGTAACAATAGTCATATCATTCAAGCTAGATCACCCCTGTAAATCAGCGCACACACACACATGCATCCATTGGCTCTGCAAGTCCATAACTACCTCATTCATTTTATTCCCTTACAGTTTTATGAGAAAATGGGTATCAGCAAGTGCTTTTTAAAAAATCTGTTCAAATTAAACTCTTTTAAATCACTTGTGAGGCATTCAGGGTTGAATTGTGTTCTTTCGATCCACAATAGAAATTAATAAATCCAATTTATTTCTAGAAATAATAGGCTTGGGAAATGTAGGATGAAGGAATAGCTTCAGCCAGTATTTATAACTTACTTGCATGCAGTACTTTCCAGGCATATAAGCTTCACTAATTTTCAGAAATGCAAATATTTACAGTATTTCTTGCAGCACTTTGACCCTTTGTTGTATTTTCCATTACATCTCTCAAAAACTTTTGTGTATTTTCCACCATAAATTTGAAAAAGAGTGTATTTATCATCAAAACATAAGCAGTAAATTCAGTTCTGTGTACTGTAACATTCAGCATCATGGAGCAGATATTTCTCCTGGCCTATCTAATACAGTGTGCGAACATAGCAGTAGTTTAATAGAGTTTAAATAGCTAATGAACTGGCCTCTCTTCTGTTTATACAACTGGCTGCTATGCCAATGGCAGTGTCACAGAAAGATGAATTTGTCTCCGTGGCTTGGAAAATGTTCCTGTTTCAGGAGGCTGAAACTTTTTAGACTTAAGTATCATTGCTGCATGCGGGTCTTGAAAATACCTTTGCTGAAAAATTCAGGAAATTTCTCATTCATATTATTTCTCTGTCAGTGCTGTCTCTATTTCAACCAATGTGATAATGTTAACACTACAAATAGAAGTTCTGCTATAGTCTGTTATACTCAACATTCAGCATGTTGTGGTACTTACAGATACCCAAAATGAGGCAAAGTTTATATGGAAAGGCACCCTTTTTGTTAGGGCAGCTGATAAAATTGCAATAAAATAGATAAACTTGCAGGTACACAAACTATTTTATACCTGATGTAAGAGTCACAAATAACATTCTGTAAAGTTTAAAATCAACTGTTTTGAATTTAAGTTAATGATATTAGTTATATTAATAAATGAAAATGTTTGAGAGTAAAAGGTAATTAGGATCTGGCTAAAATGGAGAGCAGGTTTTTATCATTGTCATTATTACTGTGGGAGAAAGAGAAGCTTAGCTGTGACCAAAAACTAGATTGTGGAGGTGGCTGGGAGATGATTCAGTCTCCTATGGCAAAAGAAGAATGTGCAATACATAAAATGTCTGTTCTGTCTGTTACGCAGTAAAATTTCTACAGAGGTGTTTGCACTGTAACGGCTGTGTGTTCTTTTTTGTACTCCAGGGACCTCCAGGAACTTGATGACAGCACCCAGCTACCTTTACTCTGTCACTTCTCTGAGACAGCTGAAGGCCTCACCACCATTAGAGCATTCAGGTCAGTAAAACAAAATACTAGAGGGAGGCTTGGGTTTTGGTCTGGGCCATGCAGCTTGCATGGAGCGTGTCTGAGGGCGATTTGTTGGATTTGTTGGACTTTAATTAATCCATCTCAAAAAAGGGAAGAGATTTTGTTTTTCTGTTGTTTTGCCATGCCTCTAAACTCTGGGGCATATTTTCAGTAACATGCTAATTTACCTGTATTGTTTTTTTCGCTGAATTGAAGATGATGACTTTTTTAGGATATGATATCTGACCTTTCAAGGTGTGTAGTTTAACCGTGCCCTAGTTGGACAGCAGGGAGCTCTCCTTTGCCAGGCAGGCACAGGCACCAGTCCTTCAGACCCTCCTGCTGTATCCTACAAGCTGTGCTATCCAAGTGTCCCTGAGTCATTTCTGTATTTAACCCACTCCTCAGGCAAGTAAACATCATTACAACACTCTCCAATAACTGAAAGTCAGTATGCAACTTGAGAGACTTTTCAAGAAAACTACAGCAGAACAAAACTCAGTCTTAATGTTGTAAAACTTAGCCTTGTCAATCAAAACTGAAAAATAAATTACAGCGGATTCAGAGAATTCTTCCAATTCCATGGATATGTTTTTTCCCTACTTACTACATAAAATATAGGCCAAATTCTCCTATACATTCACTGCTTTATTGCTCCCCAGTAAGCATAACTTGCACCCATTCTGTATAATGTAGAATTCTGAATCAGTGCAGATCTCACTGCAATGCTATTTACACACCTATTTGATCAGCTTAAGACTGGTTCATCACTTCAAGCTAGCTTTAGGGCCTAGGCTACTAGTACAGAGTGATGCGATAAGGACTGTGGCAGGACAAGCAAAAATGCTGCTGTGTGGAAGCGATGTGAGCCAGTGGTCAACAAGAAATGTTTTAACAAACTTTATTAACTAGAATGATGTCTTGAAACTGTAAGTTGTAATTAAGGCCTGATGCTGATATATGCTGAGTGCTTCTTGAGAGGCTTAAAGTGGCCTTTCATCATGCTATCTCTTGAGAAAGATGAAAGAGTGTAGGGCTTCTTGGGAGTGGTTCAGCTCTTCTTTACCTTACAAAAAGGCCTTGTGGGCTTGGATGGCAGACATTAAAAGGCAGCCCTAGGGAAGGACTAGGCATCATAGCCATCACTTGAGTTTTCCAGGATCTCTCATGCTAATCAAAGCCATTTCATTTCCCGGTCTATGCTCCACTGTCAAACAAACCTGAATTCTCCAGTGTTTTTTTGTCAGCAAGCTCATATTTACCAATAGTCCTGTTAGTCATTCTCTGCAGTTTGAGTTCAGTATGTTCCAGGGTAAAATAGAGCAGCTCCTCACATAACTTACAACAAAGTAGTAGAGTTGGATCAGAAAGCAATTTCAGTGACCTTTGCTGTTTGTCATCTGACAGGATAAAAGTCTAAAACTGCCCAGAAGATCAGCTGGACATGGATGAAAAGATACAGCTTGAGCATGTCAGATTTTCCATTAGGAAAACAGGAGTTTTGCTGCCAGAAAAGCAGACAAGCTGAATAGTCAGTGTATCTTTGCTCCTCCACATGTCATTACTGCTACCAGTTGTTGTTTTGGGGAGGTAGCTTGCCATGTTTACAAGCTGTGTAGAGGGAAATAAAGTATCAGTGGGAAAAGTGTAAAAAAAAGAAAAGAAGCTTCTGGCAGAACAGGGATTACAGGTGCTTCACAGCAGGGCCCTGAAACTTTAAAATGGAAGAGTTTGCCATAATAAAACAGATAATAAACTGTTGAATTAAGTTCAGCTACTTTATTTAAATGAGGGTATTTAACAGACAGTAGAATTTGAAACAACAAAATGGTTTCCATCTGACTGCAGGTCATACCTAAAGTACTGCAAGGCACCATGAATTTAATACACTTACACCAACAGAGATTTGCTCCTCCCCACCCAAATTGTACCTCAGCTCTTAGGCTCTCTGATATCCATGCACTGGTTTTTAAACATGACGGGCTTTATGTGGGGAAGAGAGAAACAAGTGACTGCTCATTTTTGTAATTCAGAAACAATCTCTAGCTCTCCCTTACATTGTAGTTTGCCGAGTTGCTTAGGCAATGTGTGACTGGCTGAGAAAACAGCTGAGCTGAATCGCTGAAAGTTATTGATCTGCTGATCAATCTCCAGTCTACATTAGTTGAAACCTTAGAAATGTCACTCCTGGTGAAGACTCCTGCAGCTGGCTAGGTAACTTATGAAATCAGGTTTTAGGCTAACAGGTGATCCCTCTGCCCCTGATAGGAGCTTGTGAGGAAGAAGCAAGGAGCCATGGTAGCACTCGCTGGTGAGAGGACCAGAGGGCACCAGTAGCCACAGTCCACAGCTATAAAAGCAGATATGCTCTGGGAAGTAAAACCTGGCCCTAGCACACTGGCATTGCAGTGTCTTTGAGGGGACAGGCTCTGATCCAAAATCTAGTCCAATATAATTGCTTGTCTAAAAAATTCCTCTCCATTGTACATGTAGCTCTGTATGGTTAAAGAGAACCCTGGCAACAGGTACGGATCCTTAGGGAAGAGTTTGTAACCCAAAATTTGGTAAAAGCAGAAGGACAAAAAGGGTTTGCGGGGAGGGGAGAGAGAGAAGAGTTTAATGCTTCATCCTTTTGTGTATGAGTGTGTAATGTGTTGTAATATAACAACTTTGCTCTTGGCAGGCATGAAGCCAGATTTAAACAACGTATGCTGGAACTAACGGACACGAACAACATTGCCTACTTATTTCTATCAGCTGCCAACAGATGGCTGGAGGTCAGGACGGTACGTTCGGTTTCGTCCCAGCCATAGTTTTGAAACCTTGGAAGCAAACAGAGACTTTGCCTGATGCAGAGAAGATAATAATGAGAATTAATCTCACAATGAGATTATACACACTGTTCCTTAAAATAGATTGGAATTGTTTATGTTAAACACATAAGGTTTTTTTCAGCTTTCTTGGCCAGGAGTAAGAAAATACAAGTCTTCCTCATCTTTTGCTGTTGTGATGTCTAGCGTCTGAAGAAAGTGCAAGAAGAAACATTTACATAATTTGAATTAAGGCTCTGCCTACTACTGTGCAGCATCTGCAGACCTGCTGCTGCAAGTACTACTTTCAAAGCAGAGCATGGCTTTTTAGTAGTTTTGTGAACTATGTCGTCATTCTGCCAGGGTTGTTTTAGGCACCACTGAGCTTCCAGGTCGTGAGATATCTCCAGCAACAGGTTTAATCCTACAGTTGTAATTTAAACCCCTCCTTTGCAGTGCCCTTGCTGCATCTGTGAGGCCATACTGTTTGTGATTTTACTGTTCAGTATCATGAAAGGTGGCAAAAGTAGACTCCAACGGGAAAACAAATGACAGTAGGGAACAATGCAGCCATTGCCTGTGAGACAGGCTCCTGGCTTTTCAGTGGGGTCTCCAGGGACAGCACATGAGGAACTTTCCTGATATTCAAAGTGAGAAGAGGCAGGCAAAGTAGCTGTGATTTCCTTATTCATCTGACACTAAAAGAGCAGTGAAGAAACAGAGCAGTGACCTGATTCTGGTAGACACAAATAGTAACAGGCTTGATTAATCCTCACGTCAAAGGCTGTACGCTCACCTTCATTTCCTGGTATGCTGGCGGAGCAACAAAATTGTGCCCCATTTCTTATGATGGCAGAGCTTGCTCTTGTGCATGAAGCTTTCAGCTTCTTACAGCATCCAAGATCAAGCTGAACTTGCTTCCAAATGAAAGACAGATAAATAACAGAGCAATAGCCAATCTTTGAATAAGCTGTGGCAATGCCTGTTAATGTCTCACAGTCTTAGACTTGCTTACATGCGGAATGAACTTGATCCAAGAATATGCATCACTTCATCATAGCATTAGAAATAATGTGGTCTTGCCAAGGAATAGTTCATTTAGCTCTGCCTACTGGCATAGTGGTACTAAAATCACTCAAAAGTTTGTAGGATTTAATAGCAACTGTGAAGTCCTGTCCCAACTGCTGATGGAGACTCAAGACCAATGTGCTTCTACTTTTCTGTAGATGTTAATTTCTGTAGTCTGTCATTTACTCATCAACACTTTTTACTGACAGATGAACTAGGCAGCCCTCATTTCAAATCTCAGAAGGAAAGATTCCAGGAAGGATATTATCAGACAGGAGGAAAAAAATGGATGGAAAATGCTAACTCTGTAATCCAAAGTAAATATAATGCAGGGAGCAGTGGGAGAGTGGGAATACCAGCAGTCTCATGAATCAGGCACCTTGACAACTACATGAGATCACACGTGGCATTCACTTCAAAACTGAGGTACACATCAAGAAGATGGGGTCAAGCTCCTGCAAAGCTTGTGAGAAGTCAGCTCTTTCTAGTACAGCCTACACAGCAATATCTGTAAAGCAAGTCATCACCATGCAACAGATCTGAGATCCTTCAGGTATCTACCACAGAATCACTCTGAAACTCAAAGTGCTGTGGCCAGAGCAAGGCTTAGAGTAGCCCATTTGCAGCACCACAACCACACAGCTATACTGCTTTCAGAGTCCACACTGCCAACACCCACATGGTGTTTCACTGCAGGCTGTGAGTGTATAGCAGACTTAGGGATGCCTTCACCACGCACAGTGTCCCATTGCATGACGTAGACACCGTCTGTCAGTCTGCCCACTTGTGCCAATAAAACATGTGCATGACCTATATAAATTCTACCAAAATTCTTCATGGACTTTGTGAAGTCACTGATATTTCTTTGGGGGTGTGTGTGTGTGGGGGGGTGGGCTGTGGTAAACCCATGTTTGAGACGACCTGAAAGAGAGTAGAGAGAGTGGAATAGATTTGTTTTAGAGGTAGGAATTAGAAGTGTCATCGTTATGCCATTCTTATGATTTTTTTTTTTATGTGCTCATTAGATTTTTTGATACCTCCTCTTTTTGGGGTGGCCACAATGAGATACCCTAGTCCAAATGGATTTGCAGAAAATACTGGCCTGTTTCACTTGTGTTCAGCAAGTTCCTTTAGAGTGTTTCAGGTTGGGCACCACAACCCTTGACTTTTTCCAGGAAAAACAAACCAGAATTAAGATTTAGGCGTCATTATAGAAATAAACCTCAGTAAAGTGAATCTGCTGTGCAACTAAAGAAATTTTATTGTTGCTGCATTTTAATGTTGCCTAGAATCTTTCTCTCCCTGTCTCTTTCATTCCAGGATTACCTTGGTGCTTGTATAGTCCTGACTGCGGCTGTCACTTCCATCACCGAAGGGCCTAACTCGGGGTTTGTGGGGCTAGGGCTCCTGTATGCTCTGACGGTATGTACCAAGGCAAAGCGTAAGAACCTTCAGACTAACGCATAAATTTTATAATATTTTTAAAAATACATATACATGGTTATCTTCCAGCTTTCTTAATCTTGAAAAAAACAATCTTGCAAATAATGGATTCGAGCCAAAGCTGAGAGAGTTCAGGGCAACTTGGACTTGCTTCAGGTTTCATGAGCCAATTAAAAAAACACAACCATTCCCAGGCCCTGTGTGCTCCCAAGCAGAGCAGGAAAATTAAAAATGCGTAAGAGGACCTGCTGTGCACTCTGCTTTGCACAACACAGTGTTGGTTCCGCCTGTATATGGCAAAGCCTGACAGAAAATACTGTTCCACAGACTGTCATAACCTGGGTAATCTTTAACCAAAGACCAAATAAAATAATTGCTGAAGAACCAAAAATGCCAATTCTGCCTTTGGAGGGAAACTACTCAGATGCCCAATATTGTCTATGCAATTCTGAATGAATATGGGGATTGTGACCTTTGGGGCTGGTAGGCATGGTTCATCATAACAGGTAACAGTAGGAAAGCAGAGGAGATGGGGTTAGGAACAATGAGATTTTGGTGGCACGCTAGCTGATTTATTTTGACACTATCTTTAGCACTGAGCTATTTGAGCTGAGTCATGGATAAGAAACTGTTTTAGTGTACGAGGCGATAGGAGAGGCTGAGAGTGCATCATGAACACAGAGTGAGTTCAATCACCATAAAGAGCAGAAATATCAGTGAATTAAGCACAAGAGTGGGGACAAAAGCAGGATGAGGATAGTGGCAGGAAGAATTTTTGAAATCATAGCTGCCATGGCAAAAATCTGGCTGCTTTACAGCACTGGTATGAGGGAGAGGTATGGGTATGGGTCTAACACTGACATCTAGCTTTGCATGTAAATGCTGGCGAGCCCATGGTTACAACAGAAAGCTCTCAGCAGCTGCCTTAGGCTGGCCTTAGATCCCCTTCGTGAGAACGTGCCAGCAACTGAGAATCAGTCTCAGTGCTTCAACTGTACTCTGAAAACATTCCTGGTAATCCTGCTTCATTAGCAGAGATCTGGAAGCGCCAGGATGTCTGCATCATCTTTGGCTTCTTTGCATTTAGTCTGTGTTTGCAAACAGATCATTAGTAGAAATTAGCCACGTGCTGAAGTCTGGCATAGCAGAGGAAAAAATGCTGCAGTCACCAAGTGATTACCTGTCTCTCTCCTGCTCCACAATAACACTGATGAAATTCTGAATATAGTTGAACCACTACCTGTTTCCCCTGACACAGGTTTTTGTATCATTTCTCTTTGGAGCTAAAAGAGGGCTGATGTTTGGACCTGGATAAGAGCAAACTGTTTGTACCAACACTGTGTTTACAGTAGACATCCATAAGCTTATTTTCTCCCCATGTATAAACACTGCCAACTCTCTTGCACAACTGTATCGAAGGTTGAAATAATGGGTGGAGCCTTTTGGATGCCAGGCTCTGTTATCAAATCTGCCACAACTGTGATTGCAGCCTGCTACTCCGCAAGCAGCAGTTCTGCAGAGCATTTAGCTTACCTGCAAACATACCCTTCCTGTAACTTCCTGACTCAAAGGCTGGACACCAAATGTGCAGGTTTCTAAACAACAAAGAAAATAATAGCCCCTTGAGTAACTCTATCTTAAGGATAAAGCAAGCAACTAAATCCTCTAAATTGACAAGTATTATTACTGAATCTCACTGAAAATTATTTACTGTATGCCTATTGCATCAGTATTAGGTTAGTGGAAAAGAAGTGGTGATGGGTGGTTGATTCATAATAAAGTTCTTATTTGGCAGATTCAGCAATCTCCCACAAATAAATGGCAAAACCCTTCTCTGAATATGTTTGTGTACAGGATGTTTTCACTGTGTTAAGTTTCTAAACCTTTATCAGATATATAAAGTATCTCAGTTTTCAAAGGTGCTCAGCAATCAACTGTTCCTAATAAGATCAGGTTTTTTTTTTTTTTCATGTGAGCACATAAGTACAGACTTAGGAACGCTGGAAATGTTTAGGAAATTGCTTTACAATTTTCAGCCTTAAATAGTTAGTCCTGACTAGAGATCAGTTTGTCTAAGCTACTGGGTATTGTTAGACAACTAATTATCAACTATTATCTACTACACGTAATACCTTTACTGTTGATCAAAAACAGGATTATAAACAGGCATAAAAAGCAAGAAGGAAATACACTGAGCTGACAATACATTTTTTCTCATATATTTCTAAGCTAAAAAACTCATATTTTCCACAGAGAGAAATTAGTTATCTAAATATGCACAGACAGAAACAGAAATTAAATGCCTGTCAAATCTTTTCAATATATTTGCAAATAGTGACCTTTCTTAATCCTTACTTACCGTCTTTGAAATATTAGAAAATGTAATATTTCCAAACAGCACTAACAATTTTGGTTTTTTTTCTGTGTTTATGTGCTTAAAGAAGATGCCTTTCAGTATGGATTACTAGATACTGAGAACGAGAGATTCCCTTAGTCAGTCACATCTTCAGACTGTAGGTACAACCTCTTGTTAGTGCTCCTTAAAAGAACAAGGATGAGAATACCAAGCACTAAATTACTATGTCAGGGTTGTTTGTGTTAGAATGCAACTGGATTATTATGTATTTTATTGTATGCATTTGCTTATGTATTTGTTGCACTGACTCTTGAACTGTTGTAACGTCAATAAGAGACCCGCTGTGCTGAGTCAGGCCAAAGACTTTTGCAAATTTATCCAACCTTTATTCACAAACAGGTAGATGAATAGACAGAAGGCTGAACCCTGTCCTTGCTTTCATTTTGTGATGCAGATAACCAACTATTTGAACTGGGTGGTGAGGAATCTGGCTGATCTGGAGGTGCAGATGGGTGCAGTAAAAAAAGTCCACAGCTTCCTGAACATGGAGTCGGAGAACTATGATGGCTACTTGGGTATTACTCTCTAATCTTGTTGGGGTTTAATATGGTAATACGAAAGCATGCAAAATGTATATGCCTCTTTAGCCAAAATCTGTTCTTATTGATGTGTTGGAACTCCCACCGATCTGAGTGATAAGGATAGCCAAAAGCAACTATGAGATACATAGCCCATGCTAGTCAACATAAAAAAACCCCAACCCTACCAAATGCCAGGGAAACAGTATGGCCTTGTAGTACAATTAGTACCAGGGCACAGTTATAGGTGGTATGAACAAAACATCCATATAGCTATTTAGAAAACAAAAATATGGATAAAAATTAGAAATGCACCATCAATCACATGCTTCAAAATCTCTGATCTTTGCAGCAAACGGGGATTTCAAGACAAGGTCACATTGGCAATCAGATCTCAGTAGCTCCTCCCTGAACTGCACATTGGTGAAATATGTGTACTCCACATATTTCAAATTGACTTTGATCGGTATTTTAGAAGTGCTTGAAGTGCAAGACCAAAAAGGCACGCAGGTCAGCAAGCTTCCCTGGAAAGCCAAGTCCCTTAGTCAGGAGACAAAACCTGCCTGCCTATTTACAAATCAGGATGAAACATGAGCTGTGATAATGTCAACAGCTCATGTTGTAGGGCAGTAACAACATCCTTACTCGCACTGCACTTCCTGTGCCGGTTACTGACCGAAGAGCATGTTAACACTGCGCTGACACTACATTCTTCTCTGCTCATTTGGCTTCTCCCAGTTTCATTGCCAAGAGCCACTTCAGCATCTGCCCTCTCTTCTTATGTGTCAAGATCTGGAAGCTAAGTGCTAACGTGCCTGCCAGGCAACTCCCAGCTCCCCCTTGGCAGGGAACTGGGACTCAATTTCTCGAGTGGCTTCAGGAAGGTGCCCAGGCAGGAGAGAGAGGGGAAAAGGGAGTGTCATGAAGGGTCACCCTCTGACTGCATTTGTTTTGGTTGTTTTTCTGCAACTGTTTCAGATCCCTCTCAGGTTCCCAAAGACTGGCCACAGGAGGGGGAAATCAAGATTGAAAATTTGTGTGTTCGATATGAAAACAACCTGAAGCCTGTTCTTAAGCACGTTAAGGCATATATCAAACCAGGACAAAAGGTATCGTGTCCAGCAATTGCCTATCATCCTCACTCTGGAGCAGATCTTTCCTTATTATGTTTTCTTTGCTGAGGTGGCAGAATAGCAAGAATAGCAACAACAAGTGACAGCTATATACGTTGATGGTCCTCCCTGAGGTCCCTGGGCATGGGCTGAGAAGCTTGCACTGATGACATCTTATTCTTGGTTGGGATCAGTTTTCCTTCTGAGAGTCCCACTTCTTTCCAAGTCTATCTCCCTCGCATAGAGTGAGCCTAGATGGCCAGATGAGATTAGATGGACACCAGACTGGAACTGAGTAAAAATGCAAGAATATCTCACATTTCAGCATATAGCGTCACTGGAATCCAGGTCAAAGTGCTGAAGTTCCAAAATGTTCCTGGGACAAGTCCTCACGATGCTGCGAGGCAGAAAAGAGGAGTGTGCTTGCTGTGCCGGTCTGCCAGTAGCCATTGGGAAAGACCTTTCTACTCACCACCAGGGCAATCCAGTCCATCTTTCCCAAAAGGACTGCAAGTCTGATTTACAGCTTCCGCCTATAAGTAACATCTTGCTTTCTTCTGCAGGTTGGGATATGTGGTCGTACTGGCAGCGGCAAGTCATCCCTGTCTTTGGCGTTCTTCAGAATGGTGGACATCTTTGATGGTTAGTTTTCACTGGAGTATGTTGTCACTCCAGACCTGCTCCTGCCTTACTTCTTCAGAAGAAGCGAGGAGAATTTTTGATAGTTTATAAGTTTATATGTCTTACTTGATTAGAATGGAGCTTGTTATGCCTGATCCTTCAAAGTACAAAGTGTCCTAATATGAGTGGCGCTTGGTTCTTCCAGGAAATGTTATGCACGGATTATACTTCTAATTTTTTTTAATTTTTTTTTGTGTATGGTCTGACAGAACAATATGCCATTTTTGAGACAGGAGGAAAAAATATGCAATTCTCTGGAGCCTCTAAATTTCTCCCTAAAGAATAACTGCATTAACTTATAATAGCTGTCAAAATATTAGCAGAATAGAAACTAGAGCTCAACAAGTCCATTCCCTTGATATTTATTTTTTATTTTATTGTGGTTTCCCACAACTACAGCCGAAATGGACTAAAGGTTTTGGAAACATTTTGCTGTTTTCACTCCTGCAGTGTTTCGCTCTCCCAATTAATTAGCATGAAATGGTATGCAACAATATGCACCCTAGCATTTATAATACATACACATATGTACTGTTGCGAGGATAAGGAAACCTACTGGAAAACCATCTTTCTGTTTCAAGGATTTCCGTGTTTCTAATTTAGCCATTATGCCTGGAATGTTTGCTAGGGAAGCCCCAGTAGGATGCGAAAGGATAAGTAAATATGATGCAGCTAATACTTGCTTATGTTGTGGTTCTGTGTCTATATGTATCTATGGTAATAGGTTTCTGATTCATGACCGGGATTCCTGGGTATATAAATAGTGCAAACAAATAATAATTATGGTCAACTTTAAGCTTCCCTCTACTTTAATCTTCTTTCTGTATCTTTTCTTTGTCTGTTCCTTCTGTATCCCTGATTTTTTTCCCAGTGGGAATGCCTAAGTCTTTTCTAATCAAGCTCTGTTTATCCTTTGTGCACATCCCTCTCCCTTTCAGCTAGACCCATATTTGGCCTCTATGCTGGTCCACTTCTGGGTGGAGTCCTGGATCTAATGAAAGTTGCATAACAAGATTTCGAGTAATTTTACTAGAGCCAAGATTTCATTCATGTTGTCCATCTTGGTCCCTTATGTCTCTGTTACTTCTTTAAATTTGTATGTGTTCCATTTTATTCCCCTACTCTCACTTCCTTCTTCATTCTTTAGTGTTTTCCTTTTATTCCTTCTGTTCAAACTACCTTTCATTTCTCTTCTGTCTTGCTTGGCCGCCCCTCGTTACTTTCCCAGTTTCTCAACTCCCCTCTAATTTACTTTTTCCCTTAGGTATCCTCATCTGCTCTTTTCTTTTCCTTGAGCACACTGGCTTCTATCAAAAATGCATTCCCCTATTCCCACAGCATGCCATATTAATTTTTCTCTCATTAGTCCACCTCATCTCCTGCTAATCCTCTCTCATGTCCTCATTTGTGAAGAAAAGGAATTGCTTAAGTTTATGCAACCACCAGTGTCTCACGCTGAAGTCTTATGATCTGATTCAGGCTTTCTGAAAGTCAATAAACAATTGGGCTTTGCACACTACAGATGAAATCTTGGTTTCTATGACCATCTAATAAAAATATAAGACTATTAGTAGTCCAGCTATGTGGGGATTAAGTCTTTCATTGGAATAGGGTCACACTGACTAATCTACAAAATGCAGTATCATGAGAATTGGGAATGACAGAAGATGCATATGTGCACAGCTTTGAATATCCATGTATTTGTCAGTTCCCAGTTAGGTTCTAACTGTTGGGAGAGAGAATTGATAAACTTAATGTTAGGTACCTCCCAGGGGGGAGTGCAGCTGCCCAGTGAAGTAATCCACATGGAAACTGCAGAAGTGAGCCTAATGAAAGTAGCCCTTATGATATCCTCATTCAGTTTGCCCTGGTCCATCCCTTCCCCATAAGCTAGAGAAAGTATCTGTGTCTGTGGAAAGTCAGTGGGGTCAGTAGTTCCTGGTTTTTATTTGAGGATTCAAGGGAAGAGATTCCTTTTGCCCTTCTCACCCTCTTGTACTTACAGAGCAGCCAACCAGTTTCTCTTGTATGTTTCCCCCAACTCCCTTGCCTGAATGTCAGTAGTTGCCACACCCAGCACATCATAAATCAGATTTTCAGATGAGATCCATATGCTCATTGACCTGAAGTAGTGACTAGAAAAGGAAAAATCCTCCTACTTTACCAAGTATCCCAGCTGTTGCAGCAACTTCTTGTCGGGGAATTAACTACTAGGGTAAGGAGTGATGAATGCAACTGCTTCCAGTAATCTTATTCTAGCAGAACAGTATGTGGCTAATTCATAACCAAATACTCAAATTAAACTGATCTTAGGAACCAGCATGAATGGTATTAAAATGCCTTGGAGTAAGACATCCTTTTTTTTTTTTTCTGATCTGCCTCTTGTTAAAACGTTAATGCTACCCCATTCCTTCTAGAGTTTGAAGGATAGTTTTGGCTCCTGATGTATGGATTTCAGATACATACATATATTATGCAAAAGAAATTGTGCACAATCTCAAATTAAATATCTTCTGCAACTGTTCAGAGGAAGAGAGAAAGACACAGGAGGTGGCTAATTACATAAGTTGCTCTTGTCCTCGCTCTGACCGTAAAGCTCAGGTTGCCCCATCATGAACTATCCTTCTGGTGCTATCATTAGTCACATAGCATAGAAGCCACGTATTTCCTTTAAGGGAGGGGAGGGAATGGGGGAAAGAAGGGGAACAAGGCAACAGTGTCACTAATAATTCCCTCTGGCTTGTGTTACTACCTACATTCACCTTCCCCATGTTTATACGACAGTGCTGAGAGATCGCAGAGACACGCTGCCTTCTCACCTGGATTCCAACCCAAACTAGCTGTTTTATCTTTCTGTCTGCTACCTGCAGCTCACACGCTTTGTGAAATTCCCTCACATGTCTTTTGCATGTTGTTTTAAACAGGGAGGATCGTGATTGATGGAATAGACATCAGCAAATTGCCTCTTCATACTCTCCGTTCCCGACTCTCCATTATTCTCCAGGATCCAATATTGTTCAGTGGCTCCATTCGGTAGGTGTATGCCATCAGGGGGTGACAAACAGCATTGCATGGCGTGTTTGTGAGGGGTGCTGTGGAAAAGGAAGGGATGGAAAAGGGAAGGAAGGAACCTTCCCAGCTCAGTCCAATCTATCTACAGAGTCTGCCCAAGGGAAGTCAAGTGACATACACAATGCCAAAATGTTCCTTTGCAGAAGACCTGAATGAACTGTTAATTACAGTAACAAGACACCTGTTATGGTTTTCTTTGCAGCTTTAATTTGGATCCAGAATGCAAGTGCACCGATGATAGACTCTGGGAAGCTCTGGAAATTGCTCAGTTGAAGAACATGGTCAAGTCACTGCCAGGAGGCCTTGGTATGTCTGAACCAAGTCTATGGGAACATAGGCCAGTAATAAAATTTTGCATGTATGAGCATGCGCGCATATAAACAGATACATGGATCTTTACACTCTGAACCATCATGTAGGATTTGACAGGCATCTAATGAATATTCTGTCTCTATGCTAGAGAGAATATTCTTACTAAAAAGCTGAAGAACAGTCTGGTCTTCCACTCATTGCAGAAAAATCCTGCAACACCTCAGAATCACAGTGGGGTGACTAGTCAGCAAAGAGTTTAAAAAGAGCAGTTTTACATTTGTTCCTTCAGCAGAATCTGGCTCTGCCAGCAGAGCTGTAGCTCTTGTCTCGAACACTGGCAGAGTGTTTTCCTTATCATTTCAGATCTGGTTCATGAAGGAAACTCACATATTTCCTTCCGTATTAAATGTATTTCATATTACGAAGATATTATCCTGCAGCCTACCAGATTTGCTAACTATTTGTGACAACTATTTGTTTAATGATATATTGTTCCTTCCCCAAGAAGCTGTGCTCATTTGTCTTGGTATCACTCCATTCCAGTGTTCAGTCAAGATCATGCTTATTGTCTTTTACAGGGATTTTGCTTGACCCTGGAACAGTGCACAAACAGACCTTTCACAGTGCCCACTCAAAATCACTGGGTCATGACTGTACAAATGTACAGCATTTCAGTGGGGTGGCATTCAAAGTAACTGATTCTATTACAGATGCAATGGTCACAGAAGGAGGAGAGAACTTCAGTGTGGGGCAAAGGCAGCTCTTCTGTCTGGCCCGAGCATTTGTCCGCAAGAGTAGCATTCTCATCATGGATGAAGCCACAGCATCTATTGACATGGCCACAGTGAGTACAGCAATTAGCACCATATCTACTCAGAGAAGAGGCATCTCCCCTAAACGTCAGCCATGAGATCTCTTTAGCAGGAAAATACTCTCAGCTTTTTTGCTTTTCTCTTGTGTTTGGTTTCAGCCATTGCTGTTGGTGTGTGTTGGGGATTGATGCCTATGGTGAGGGGAAAAAAGACAAAATGAAATTTTTAGAAAGTCCATGCTTTCACAGGTGTGGCATTTAATTACTGAGAACCTGGTGTGCAGATCAGCGATAGTATGGAATATGATCCTCTCTCTTATGTGCTTGAAGACACATGAATTAAAATGTTGAAGGATGAAATAACTGAAGTAAACCTTTTCCTTTGATAGGAAAACATCTTGCAGAAGGTTGTGATGACTGCTTTTGCAGACCGCACAGTTGTAACAATAGCAGTAAGTATTGATGCCAGCAAATGCTCTCCTTCTTCATTCCTCGGGCAGTTATCTTGCCTTTCACCAGTTAAACATCACTATATAAAACTAAAAACATCACAAAATAAAACTAAAACACAAAGTCAGAATATTCTCAGATACTAGAACAAGTCAAGACACATGCTATCAACATGAAATTTTGCAGTAAATGCTATCTTGCCATCAAATAGGCCAAACTAAAACACTTAGGTCTGAAGAAGGACTTTACAGGGAACTTCAGCATCTACACTGTCTCTGAGAAAATTTGAACTCATTCTCTCTAAAAAATTGAAACCAAACTTGTAGGTTAAACCATTATTGAATGTTGCATCAAAATCTGTATTTGAATTTTGCCTCTGAAATCTATGCATTTATAGTGTCTACAACCATGGCACAAATTTAATGAAAGATACGAGATTTCAAAATCTTTTTGGTGTGGTTTCTCAAATTGGGTTCTCTTTTCTCTCTTTCAGAATAAAAAAGTTGGGTTTATGATAAAGATTTTAAAAATTGGAGTCAATGGAAATTGCTCAAAAGTAAATACCTGTTTAACTAAGGCTTTAGGATATTTTTTCCTGTTTTCCTACAATTTCCAGTGCCCAAAAATTCCATGTAACTCTGAAGATATGCACATGTACATGCATACATATGCATGCATACACATGCACAACATAGGGTGGATACCATTAAGAATAGTTCCACCTTGAGACAACAGGCTTACTCAACAAACAGATGTTTCATCCACAAGATAAATAGATGTTTTAACAGCTGTTTCATCTGCTTTGTCTGGAATCCAGTCCTGTGGTTACAGATTAGAATTATGCCTCCTGGACTCTGGTTTCAAGTCTGTCAGTGACTAGTTTGTGTCAGGCAAACCACTTAACCTAGCTCATTTACAATAGGCTCTAAGGTTCTTGGACATGTAAATGCTGAAGATGCTAGTGGTAAGCATATTCTCCTTCAGTTACTTGCCATTCAAATTTTCAGTGTTGTCCTTCTGACTGGAATCTCACTTTTCTCTTGCTTTGACTTTCCAAAGTTGATGTCTCAAGCCAAATAGCACACGGTAATATTTAGCTTTCCTCACAGAGTTGGCTTAATTTCCTTCCTCTTTTCATTCATGGCTGATCCTTCCTTCACCCACCTGTTTTTCTTTTCTTTTTTCCAGCATCGCGTATCTCACATCTTGGATGCCAATATTGTCCTAGTCTTTTCCGAGGGCTTTCTAGTTGAATGTGACACTGCCTCAAACTTACTCCTCAAAGAGGATGGCCTGTTCACCACTTTGGTGAAGACTCACAAGTAGACTCTCTCAGGCCACACTATTCACAAGACTCCTGGCTCTTTGGTAGTTATTTTTACCTCTACTATCCTTTCGCTCTGCTTCCTTTCTACTGCACAGTTTCTGACATGACCGTGAAAGAAGGTGTTTACTGTGTGTTTTCTGGGTTTGTTTCATTTCATGACTATTTATGCTAATCAAATTTGACTAAAAGCTTAGACATGCAGCTAACATTGAATCTATCGTGTCAAAGGAATCCACCCCATAAAGTAATCCCTGACCTTCAGTCTATATAGTGAAATATCACAGTTTGTCCTGTCTATACCTGACTGACTGTATTCATACAGCATTGAAATCAAACTTGGCCTGGTTTGATTCCTGTTGCCTATGGGGCTAAACTATTGCCTGTAGCACACTCAAATTTAAACTCAGAGGGAGTGAATCCATTTACAGAAGGAGACAGCCCAGGAGTGCCCTAAGATAGATGCAGAGTAGTCCGTCAGGGTACAGAGACCAACGAGAGATGCAGGATTCTAAAATGATAAAACACCTGACAGTGCAGGCATACCCAGGGTGTTTCTCACGCATATTTCCTAAAGGGGAAGATGTATTTCAGTGATGCTGTAGGATTTATTCCTACAGCTGTGCTGTCCAGAGTGGCAATTGGTGGACCAAAAGTGAAGTGAATTCTTAAGTATTTTCAGGCTTGGTGGCAGAGGCTGTAAAGTAATTGGAGATCTCTTCACATTAAAGATCTAGTACAAGGACCTAATCCAGATACCACCGTAAACAAGGTCTGTGCCTTTCACCAAATGGGAATGCTTTGCATTAGGCCCGTTAATAAACTGAAGTGGGACTTATCATAATGAAAACTTCTGTCTGCTTTTCTTTATGGCAGCATCGGGTTCACACCATCCTAACTGCAGACCTGGTCATTGTCATGAAGCGAGGAAACATTTTAGAATATGATACGCCTGAGAACCTACTTTCTCAAGAAGATGGCATCTTTGCTTCGTTTGTCCGGGCTGACATGTGAATTGCATGATGCATTTTAATAGCTTATTTTTAAACAAATGAAATGCAAATATTTTCTATTCAATGTAACATCACTCGTATGTTTTTTTTTTTAGAGTTTCTTTCTTCACACCTCCATATTCCAGAATAATAAAACCTATTGCAACATACATATGCCTCAAAACAATAAAAATGTCACTTCATTCAAAAGCTACTAAACTTCACACACATACATGTACATGCACACACAGAGGCAGAAGTTTTTATTTCCTGGGAATTTGGCATTTTCCTTAGACTTTTAAATGACTTTATTTTCTTTTATTGGAGCAGAAGTATGGACTGATTTTCTAAACTGCATATGTTTTGCTGGAGCCGGAAATCAAATCGTGCAGTTTGTCAAGGAAATGAGAGATCCCCAGAAGCATTCTGTCCCCAGAGGGGAAAAATTAAAAAAACCCCAAATCCAAACCCATAACACTGGGGGCAACCTGCTGCATTCCAAAGGCATAAACTTTACTCTTCAAGTTGTAGTGGAGGAGCAGTGAATGCGGGAAAGGAATTTAATCGGAAATCAGGAAATTCTTCCTGTCCTTCACATTAGTTAGCACACTATAGTTGTCACAGTACTATTTTTCAGTGCAATGATGGCTTAGCCCCACAGTCCGTTCCCAAGTCCATATTTGTTCTTCAGACTTTTTTCAATCAAATATGCAAATCATCCTATAATTATGTATGCTTTGATAGGCTTATAGATGAATTTTGTATAATATCTTAAGAATTTGTATTAATCTGAATTTATAAACTTGATTTTAGCCAATTTTTTAAACATGTCCACTGAAATATTCTACTTAAAATCACATGTAATTAGCCAACCACTAATTGTTTTGTATGTCTTTAGTCCTTCACATTATTTTTTATCCTGAGGTAACCTTTGTTTTCCTTTACACATTTCTGGCATATCTCTACATCAGATCTAGTCCAAGAATGTATGATTTTCAAATTACTACTGTATCTTCAATAATTTAGGTGAATTTAAATACATGCTTATATCATACAGCTTTGAAAAGGTTGCTTGCACCTGACTAACGCATATGGCTAGATTCTGAACCATGACAACTGCACAATGGACAGTAAACTTCCAAGAGTTTTACAGACACACTTCCACAGGCACAGCTTGAGACATCAGCTTCACTAGCAGTATTCAATGTGATTCCCATTCATCTATTGTTATAAGATTTAGGTGCACTTAAACCTATTTCTAATATAATTAAAAGAACATAAGGCACAGTACCTGGCAAAAAGAAAAACCATGAATTTTGGAGAAGTTGTAGGACTTAAAACTGGGATTACACTTAGTCTGGTAGTGTAAAAATGATACAGTGGTTTATCTTTTTTTTTTTTTTTTTTTTTCCATCTTGACTAGTAGAAATAAAAGCTGTGTGATGCAACTAAACAAAAAAACTGTCTTGAACATTTTATGAGGGGAAGTACTTCTGTGATTTCCTTGTCTACTGCTGTGAAAAATTTTTGCTCTTTTCTGGATTAATTCTCTGTGTTGACCTTTGTCGTACAAAGAAAATTAAAAAATAAAGCAGATGTTTACAGCGGAAGTGCATGTTGTTACACAAATTTCAGAGCCAAAAGGCCAAAATCAATGTTGATTTAATTTCATTCTCTTTAGTGAAAAGCTAATTGGATTCATTGCTGTCAGACTCAGTCAATGTGAAGATGAAGCACAAATAACTCTGTTTATCTGCATATCTTTGATGACAGTGCAATCCCGATTTCTTTTAAGTGGTGCCAACTATTTCAGTGAGATCCCAGTTTCCACTACATTAAATGGCTGCCGTGGGTCTGTAGTACTTAAAAGGGGCCAATAATTAGTTCCTCTTTCCTCTTACATTTGTCCCAGAGCCATTACAGGTGTAAGAAGCATGTTCTTTGCTCATCCATCCCTCCAGAGCTGTAGAACTTAACACTGCTGTTTAAACATGTAGAAAAGAAAATATATTATGGGATGAGAAAAACTTACCAGCATGCTTCATTCATTTTGAGGGAGGTGTGCAAAAATATTGGCCCTAGTATTACGTTAACTATGGTCATGATCACTGTATGATCATTGCAGCATATCCCACAGCTGCCTAGCAGGTTTAAAAGCACAATCTGATTCCTGAAGCAATTAATCCTATTTGACCTACACAAATCCCAAGAGAGATAGCAAACATAAACCAGCTGCTATAGACATACCAGATCTCCTCACGTTATAGCCACTGTGCATATGTTATATATTCACCAAGGGCTTAGGCTGAAGTTTGCTTTTTTTGTGTTTTCCTCTAATGGAGGAGGGTATTCCCAACAGTCACACAGCTGTTTTGTTACTAAGAAGGGTGCTGAAGGGACAAAGTCTTTGAAGCAAATTTCTTTTAATTTCATGTAAAGGTCTTAAATGTGTACTCTTTAGAAGCAGTTTCCTTAGGCTGTGGCACATACATGGTAAAGGAAATGTCACCCTGAAGATTTTGCTTCTTTGGCTTGTCACACTGCTTCTTCTGCCAATCAGCCCTTATTCTCTTGCCACAGCCTCCTTGCTTATTTTTCTTCACTGTCTCCTTATATCATACCCTCCTTGAGGCTCCTGCTTGTATCCCTGAATGATCCTTATTCTGCCTGTGGCCTCCCACTCCTTCCTGATTTAGGTCTATACCCTCTGCTCCATTTTCTCTCTGACATAGCTCTGTCCTCTTCAGGCGGACAGTTAATCTAATGTCATCATGTTTGGGGGTTGCTTGTTTTTTTTTCCAAGCATTAAGCAAGCTTTCATTATTGTGATATTATGCTCTAGAACTATTAAGTTCT
The DNA here is from genome assembly GCF_018691265.1 of Tyto alba. Taxonomy (NCBI): domain Eukaryota; kingdom Metazoa; phylum Chordata; class Aves; order Strigiformes; family Tytonidae; genus Tyto; species Tyto alba. The sequence continues at coordinate 10,370,980 of NW_024881295.1, read as the reverse complement.
TCCTTTTCCAAATGACCTTTGAATGCAAACACTGACCATGTGTATGTTTCTTTTAACTATAGACAGGAAAGTCATCTCTATGAGAGATCCTAAATTATGGTTCTCATCTCATCTGAATTTCTTTTTCTGTTACGTTTTTCTGTGACAGAAGAAGCAAAATAGAGGGAGTAAGATCCCTTGTTGCCGATCACAGAATGGTTTGGGTTGGAAGGGACCTTAAAGACCATCTAGCTTGAACCCCCCTGCCCTGGGCAGGGCCCCCTTCCCCCAGCCCAGGGGGCTCCCAGCCCCGTCCAACCTGGCCTTGAACCCTTCCAGGGAGGGGGCAGCCACAGCTGCTCTGGGCACCCTGGGCCAGTGCCTCACCACCCCCACAGTAAAGAATTTCTTCTTTACATCTAATCTAAATCTACCCTCTTTCAGTTTAAAACCATTACCCTTCATCTTATCATTACACTGCCTGACAAAGAGTCCCTCCCCATCTTTCCTGTAGCCCCCTTTCAGTACTGAAGCTGCTTGTGCAACTGCTTGTGGAGCCACAGCAGTGCTTCTCAACCTTTAACTTCCAACCAGTGGGTTATCTTTCCCACTCCTTGAGCCAGGTCTAATGGCTGGTGTGGATGAGATTGCTCCCTTCCTCTATGTGGCCTCTCGACAAACTCAAAACAGTTAGCTGCTCATTAATGATTCTTCTAAACTAGAAATATCCCATACAACCTTTGTGTTTATTACTGAGTCAAAGCTTAATTGTGCTGGGAAATGCACTATAGGGGTTTTAAGTAGTTCTTGAAGCAGGTCCACAAGCCTCTGCCATAAAGCAACACTGTTGACAGGTAGCAAGGGGAAGGCTTTTCCCTCCTCGAGATCCAGTGGTTAAAACAGATTCCTCCATCTATTCACTTTGCTGGGGATCTGCATCAGAACAGTGGATGCTGGGATTCATCTAAGGTGAATTATTTTGTTGTTTTCCAGGCAATTGCAGCTTGAAAGACAATGGGAATCTCCTTAAGAGTAGCTTTGCCTGAACCACTTGTGTTCTGCTAATTGTTATTTATGCTTCAGGGAGTTTGGGAACATGACAATTATTTGGACTTGACATTTCAAACAATACAGTTACCAAATAGGAAATTTGCCTTTTTTTTTTTTTTTTTTTTTTAAGGAAATAAATCAAGTCAGTGGCTGTGAGGATTCCTAATGCTGAGCTGTCTGAGTGTGCTGCTTTTTTGTAACTTCAAACTTGTTTTAGATCAATATTATATGTTATTTTAAAGAGTCCCTTATAACTAACTGTTCATACTCCCTTTGTTTCATTATGAAGAGTTCTTAAAACCACCTGAATAATTTTTCTAGTTGATACACAACATGTTGTCTGTTTTGTGTGTGTGCTTATACACAAAAACACACATGCAATCTTTTATTCTAAAGAAGCTTATGGTACAAGCAACTCAAGGTTCATCTCCTTTCTGCTCAGAAGAGCAGTTTCTAAGAACAAAAGAATGCTTTTTTCAATACCAGGCAAATGTTCACGTCAAATCAGTCAATAGCCCACCGGAGGTGCCTGTCTCTCAACCACATCTGCAGGAGTCCAGGCAGTGAGCTTGAACTAGATGTCTGCCTTTTTGATTGCTAACTTTATAGCCTCAGGGAGACCCTGAGTGGTAGCAATAGACAATCAGTGGGATTTTCAGCCATGTATTAACAGAAGAGGATGCACTGATCTGCCCGCATTTCCTGCAAGGCAGGAAACTTCCCTATAGAAGTTCGGGATAGCTCTGATAAACCAGAGGCATAAGCAAGGCAAAATCTGCAGGGAGAGATTATTGGTTTGTTAGGCAAATTGATATGCAAAAGAGGTATTTCAGTTGTTTATAAATTTCAGCCTCATTGCACCATTCAGCCAAAAGAACATATTATAAAAAGCTTCTCAAGCGCTTGGCTGAGCCTCTTTTAGGTTCGTGTAAACTAGCAGAACACCTCGACTATAAATTAATGCACTTCCACTAAATTCAATTAGTACCAACGTGAATATGGCCCAGAGGATTTGGCATTTCATTATATGTAAAACCTCTGTCAGCAAAAAGTAATTGTATTGAATTATGTTTTCTTAAAATACAGATTATGTCGATTTTGATCGTCAAGTAGGTCTCTTCAAACTTCTTATACAATAAATAGTTTGATTTAATTAACTGTATTATTTTTCCTTCATAAAGCAATGGGATCTTGTGCTTTGTTGTGAAAAGATGCCGATGAGTTTACATACCATTCTGCTAACGTGTCATGAGAAGCTGAAGGAAACAGCACACATACATTTTACACAAGATATGTAGGCATTTTATCACAAATGGAGATATAATGTATTTGAGGCAAACAGCTACTTCCTAAAAAACTGTGGACAAGGCCCATCTTTTCATTATCATGTTTCCATTATTTAATGGCAAAAGTTGGAATGTGTTTCCGTTGCAAGCACTATGGCCCAGCATCCCCAGTGTGATACTGCCAATAGAAATCAGTTCTAAAATATGTAGTGAAACCACAGTGATACTTGTTAAAATCTCTCTGGAGCAATGATTCTCCCATAAAATGTGTTTTAAAGCAAAAATTAATTCAGCACATTTACTATTTTATACCCTCAAGTAGTATCTTTTGAAAGCCTAATTTAAAATCAAAATATGTTATGTAAATTATCTGATATTAATTCAATGATGGCATGTGAAGAGCTCTTTAGTTTCTTTGGAAATAAATCCTTTCAAAGGCAAAACTAAGAGAGTACTAAAAAAAGTCTGAAAACAAAACTGTAAATCAAATTCTTCATTGCCATGCAAACATCCCAATCATTTCCACATTGTTTTTTTACTGCTCTGGTTTTTCTCCACCAGAACCAACCTCAGTGTGGAATTGTGGGGAAAGATTATCAGGTTTTCAAATTATCAAAAAATTTTTGTGAGGCAGAAGTTCTCTGACTCTTACAAATTAGCGATGTGCTGATGCTGTTTTGGCAGGACAGCTTAGAGTATTGGCTTGTATGATGCCGTGGAGTTCAGAGAAGCTTCCAAATATGATCCTTAAAGAGAACAGAGATTTTTATAAAAGTCTTAATCTATTTACTACATAGTTATTAATTATTCACTATTGATAGCATCTGTCTGCTGCTAGACACTACCCATGCAAACATAACAGACATTCCTGGCAGGAGCTGTTTATTTCTCTAATATAACAAGCCACATTCTGAAAGGACTATAAACAAGCAGTCATTTAAGATAGATATTTTCTTTTAAAAAGTAGTTTCCATTTGGTATAATTGACACACACCACGTGCAAGATGCCTTCTTTCATTTTCATTGAAGATAGAGATTTTCATCCTATGAATTACTATATAATAATGCAGCATTCAGCTCATGTTACCATGCTGCACATTTCACTGCCCAGTGCATTCATTCCCATGTATGTATATTAGTCTGTTTGATATATAAACACATTACATGGTTATACATCCTTTGGATAAAAGGTATAAATAAGTAATGAACAGTGCCAGCTAGCACTGGCCATAAGAGTGTCTCATAGCTATTCCCATGACATTTCTTAACTCTCCCTTTAATTTACTTCAGGATTTTCTGGCTGTACCAGCTTACATCCATAAATATCACTTAAATGTCCAGTAAAATATTTGACCATGTAACTAAGGAACTAATGCAGCTTAGTGTAAATGACATGGTCCAGAACCACCACCCTTCAGTATCACAGTTACAGATGCCCCAAAGCAGCATATTCTTTGAAAAGCAGAAAGTTAGATATTCATATCTAATGGTTATATGTGTTTTTATCACACAAGCTAGATTAGGCCCTCACTTCTTCAGCAATACCAGCTATGACCATTAGACCTCTCCATCAGAGGCAGGAACGTGAGGTTCTAAAAGGCTCTGAGTTCTGTGGATTTTCACGGCTGAATCATTCAGGTTTGGGGCCATCTCCAGGTCTCACCACAGTGTTGAGACCAGATGGAATGGAGTTGCCAGTTGTTCTGTGATATGATCTTAAAATAAGAGATGGCATCTATCTTCCATCAATGGTATAATCTTAATTTAACCCTCACCCTGCAGCCAGCAGTGATACCAATCACTTGTAGGCAAAGGGGACCTGGAAGCACAAAGATGGAGATACAAAAAAAATCCATATCACAAATCAGAAGAAAAATCTCCTTCGGTGGGTGGTATGGTGCTCAGAGCCAGCTCTGGGCTTCTCAGAAGAAGAGACAAAATTCTGTTATACTCTTCAGAGGCTGAAGCCAGCCAGAAGCCTTCTGGTCCTGCTACGCAAATGAAATAAGCACAGTTTGGACAAGGAGATGGAATGAAGAGCCCTTGATACTCTCAATACATGGCTTTGTTGCTCCAGATACCACCAGAAGAAAAGGAGAAGTGGCAGCTATCATTTGTCCCAGCAATAGGAGTTCATACCCTCTCTTAGTTTATGAGGTTTTGTTGCCTCCCACACTTTGACACCAGAAGCAGCTTTACCTGTTCCTAGAGCCAGCTCTTAGGCTCTACTCACACTGCTAAATAAAATGGGAAAAGTGACACAGCCCTCCTGTGAGAGCATCCACGTGTCTAAAACCACAGCTATTCCGCCCCACCCCCCCCACCCCCCCCCCCCCAAAGAAGGTTGCCTTGTCCATTCTGCACATTTAGAACAGTCTCTGGACCATGTTTTGGGCATTCCACATCCAAGCTATGCCTGGTTAGTGAGTGGAAAGATGCCATCCAACACATGTGTAAACCCTGCTGTGGAAGAACTGGAGAAACAACATTGCAGTGGAAGATGCTTTTTAAAATTCAGGTATTAGATACTTAGAGGAAATCATTTAGTGAGGAAATTTTAGACTTAAAATCCAAATGTTGTATGGAAATCTGAGATGAGACTGAGCAGAGGGAAGAGGGCAATGACACCAAGGAAAGTACAGAGTCCTGTCTGTTTGCTGAGAAGCAGGTTAGCAGACCTAGCTCTGAGACTCTCTTGAGTTTGGAAACAGCTCAGGCATTTGGAGAGCACTGCTGGTTTGAGTGTAGAGTGTACCCTGCTATGGGTAGACCTATGGGGAAAAAATGGGGGGTTGCAAGAGGAAGATGCTAAGGAATCCAAACCCTCACTTACCTTTTCCCCAATGCCCTGGTGATGTGAAGTACAGAACTGAAGCTTCCCACCAGCTTTTCCAGCCCAGGTACAGGGAGCCACCTTGGCACTGTGCAGCAGATTAGGAGCTCGTAGGAAGTCCTCTTACACTGTGGTTTCATCCATCACTGAACTTAAGCCATTTGATGACTCCATCTGATGACTGATCATAAGAGATTGGCAAAGAATGGTAATATGAGCATCCACGTTTCCACCAGCTAGAGGAGGCAAAGAGTTCACATCTCTACTCTGCCTATTCAGAGGTTGGTCTGGCCCATACACTCAGAAATGAGAATCATCATAGATCAGTCAGCAGCCAGTTTTTCCACAGAAAAGAGTTATCAGGGAAATAGCCAGTGAAATAACACTTCAGTGAATTAACAACACAGCTAAAAACTTATTGTAACCATATTCAGCCTACCTAGAAACTGATTTATAGCCTTTCCAAAAATTATGGCATGAGGAGGCAAAGAAACAATCCCAAACTGTTCTCTTCACAGAGCCTTAGAAGAAACTCCTGCTCCAGGAAGGGGTAGGTAGCGTGACAGATGTACTTCAGAGCATCAGGTATCAGAAAAAGGCTGTACCACTTTGACTATTGCCATCTCACCCTGTAGCAGAGACTGACCTGGGTAAAGTCCCAGATATGACAGTGCAGTATTTCTGTACTTTAAGCTAAGGCTTAAACTGAAGTATGTGGGAGCTAATATCTGCTGTGAACTGCAAAACAAGAGGATTACCTAGCTTTGCTGGTCAGGGATACTATGACCCAAAAGGTGGACTGGGTAAAAGCAGCACCAGTGTTCCTGATATGGAGGTGTTGTGGCAGGCTGAGTCTCTGCAGCACTGAGCCTCAGCAAAGTGCAGCCTTTGGTTTTCAGCCTGCACTATAAACGAGAGATCTGGGAAGAAACAAACACACAGCTAAAATTAAAGACAAAGATAGGGAGAATGAAAAGTTGTGTGGGGCTGCAAGAAATTTTGCTGGGTTTTGTGCAAGGATTTAATATGATGTGGTCACCTCTAGAGGGAAACGAGGCTAGGGTTTATGGCAGAGAGTGAATATAAGGTATACCCTAGAGCACAAGGCATTTCTTTCAGCTACCCCTTTCTTGGCTCATGCATGTCCCTGGAGCAGAGGTGGAGTTAGGGAAACAGAGGCTAAAAGATGTTGGATTTCATAAATCAGATGACTGTAGGAGCCATGTAATCTGGGTGTGATAACCTTCCCTCTCCTCTCCCTCCTCCTCCCCCCACACTGCTAGCTGTGCAGGAGGCCAGGGGCTGCAGCCCCAGCCCAAACCAGTTCCCTGCCTGATCTTTCATGCTGCGAGGCTGAATGCATTTCTCCAGGACTGTGCCCTCTCTCACCGATGCATGCTGGTGGCCCCTGTGCTGACCCTCTGCAACACCAGGTGAGCCCCAGCACTGCTTCCCAGGAGAGGCCAGGGGAGCCAGCCAGGGAGTGTGTGTTGCACTGCAAGCAGCAGCAAGGGCCCAGCTCTGGGCAGGTTTGGCTGGAGCATCACTGCCCTCCAAGCCCATGGAGCCAGCTGTGAGCAGCGATAGTCTGAAGTCAGCCTAATGCTGTTCAAGCTATAACAAGCTCAGATCTGCTTGAAGAGCTAATGACATGCTCTAGCGGATATAGCTGCTGCCAGTTAAGATGGTTCACCCAAAATCGTGCGGGTCTCTCTTCCCCATGCTTCGCAGGGAGCAGATACAAAGGTAAGGGAAACCTCTGCCATGGCCAGCGGCGCCCATCAGCTCACTGAACTGCAGAAACTAAACCACAACATATCACCTCATCTGCTACCTGGTGGCTTACACACAGGGGAGTAGAAAATACTAAACTCCCAACGACAAATGCACCAGGCCCCATTTGTCGGCACTGGAAGTAGCAAAACAGAGATTTACAGAACTGCCAGCATATCTCTAGCTTTGCAGAGGGTCAACAGCCTGCGCCCCATTGCCTGACACGCACAGAGAAGTCAGAATACCAGATTTGTCAAAAAAGACTGATGTATCATTTCCGAACCAGATAGTTTTAATGGGAAATAACCCCTCTGCCAGCAAACCCACAGAACATCTACAAACTTCACCGTGTAACTTAGTAATATTGGATGATGGGCACAAGTTACATGTATTTTGATGATAAAGACTATTTTTGTCCTACTGCTCTTGCATGAAACAGGGAAAAAAAAGCTGGTTCAGGGTAACAGACGCCCTTAGTTTGCAGTTTCTTCTCTTTCATGTTTGATGGATCTACTGCCAGTTCAGCTGGGAAAGAGTTTATCCATGCTATCTGAATATGGCTTATCAGCTTTGTGTCTTTGTGGAAGCCTCGTGCTGAGTGCATGACATCTCTGGACGCCTGCAAAGTCATCCTATCTCTAAGCTAAGATTAGAATTTCAAACAAAACTTATTACAAAGCAGGATTTTCTGGAAGGGCTGGACACAGCTATAATGTGGAAATTTCAGATTCATGTCTAAGCACATTATTTAATCCTCTTCTAGATAGGCATAATTGTAAAGTGATATTTACCATAATATCAGTAACTCTTGTGGGAGGAGGGGAAATGAAACAGCAAGAAAGGAGAAGCATGAAGGGCTGTAACAAAACTGGACTCAAACCTGCCATCAATTCTGATAATTTTTTGCCTGAAAAGGCTGTGTTCACAGCACTCAGACACTATGTTCCTTACAAAATGGGTTAGGAGACATTTTGGGAGATTTTCCCAGCTATTACTTAAATCTCAGACTAAAATGTGCATGTGGCAACCAAACAAGTATTTAAAAGGGCAAAGGGGAACATTTTTAGTAGATGTCACTCTCCAGAGCATATTCATACACTGTAACTTGGGGAAGTGGATGCTGTGCTCAAATCCATGTCTCGTAATGTTTAACCATGAAAAGGGAATAGTCCTGGTGCTCCTGATCTTCACATCCCAGTGGTCATGGCCAGCAGGCTTCCATGAAGCTAATCTCAAGTGTAAGAGAGGAAGAAGGCATCCCCTCCTGTGAGGGGGAAGGTCTTTCAGTATTGAACAGGCAGAGATGGGAAGATGGGATTTTATGAGCACTTTCCTTCCAATGTATCATGACATGTAAAACAATCAATAACTTCTGTTTAGTCACACTGGGATTGTGACAAGACTATTTGTGCATGTTTGGTGGGACCCCTTCCTACCTCAGCTCCAAAAAATCCAGCCTCTGCACAGTGCCCAACTGAGGGGGAGGAAACCTCCAGCACCTTAGCGGGGAACAAGTGGGGCTGAGAGGTCGTAGGGGTCTCTGACAGCACCAGAGCTGGCAGCAGTTTTTATTCCACCTGACCAGCTTGAGGAAAGTCCCTCCTTCCTCCTACCTGCCCCCAAAGATGATTTGGTTCCATTTTGCCAAGCCAGCTGCTAATCCACACACTAATTTTGTGTCACACAGTCCCAGGGACTGCCAGGAGACATGGGGTGAGGAGCACAGCGGCACCTGAGGGGTCCCTGGCAGAGCGAGGAGGGGCTGAGGCTGAATACAACTGCCGTGGTGGGTTATGCTCTAAGGTAGCAAGGAAATAAAAAGTGACATTTCTTGGTGCTTCTGTGTCCCTGTTTATAAAGCTGTGGATTTCAGTAACTTGGAAACCGTGCAAGTTAGCACGTGACATGATTAAATTTGTGTCAGGAGCAAACTAATACAATTCAAGGGTGTCATGAAAAAGGAGGGGGGTTCCTGTGCAGTTCTTTGAGATGCAGCCAGCTGCTATACTGGGGAACACCAATCTTGTTTCTAGCCCCGGCATGGAACAAATATTTCAGAGGAGCTAAAAGGGAGAAAGGAAGAAGAAAAAGATAAAGAAAAGAAAAAAAGGAAAATGGAATCTTTTTTTTCATGTGTATTAAATCAGTTATTTTCAATAGTTACACCCAAGCGAGATGCACTTTTGGAAGCTGCATGAAACAAATGAGTCGGCCCACCAAGACCAGCCTCAGGTACCCCACTTGTAGCAGAGTAACATCCCGAGAGATCCAAGCCCAGGCCACAGAGTGCCACAGCTGGCACAACGGCACTGATCCTGCTGGTTAGAATCTAAAGGTAATTGATTTAGACCAGACTGGTGCTGCTCATCTGCCTAAAGTTTATTTCATAGACAAAAGTTTAGCTGATTGCCTAGTATGTCAAGGCCTCTGCGCCTGTCTCTTTTCTGACTATGTAGTATTAGAAAAGAATAGTGCTGGAAAAGTTTCCAGCAATCACTCATCTACTTAAAGCTGAGCACGTGCATGTGTTCAACAGGGTGGATGTCTTCAAGCTGAGGATTACACTGCCTGTCAAATGCACCTTCTCAATTTTTCCAAGCATGAATACCCTTAAAACTTTCCTGATGGCAGCAGGACTGTCAAGTGTTTCTCTAGTTTACAGAGAGAATTAAGGTATTTTGTTCTGTATAAGTTTTATACCGTATAGGTCATTCGCATGAGTGATACACAGAACAGTTTAGAAACCTCCCTACTGTACACACACACATTCCTTGGACATGGGGGAGTTAATCTGACACAATGAAATCTGTGCACTTTGCTTTATTCAAATCTAAATTTAGATCTTTTCATAAAGATGATGTACTGTTTATTCTTCTTACTGCAAACCCTAAGACTTCGGAAAAAAAGCTGCAATTTCCAAGAATGCAAGTTTCCATTAAACACAAGAGCCAAAACTGTAAACCTTGACCTATGGGAAAAATAAATTACTTCTGCAATTTTGCTGTTTGTTTTTTGCCATTGTGCGTAATTTCTCCTATACCCATCCCATATGCAAATACCCATCTGCCAATGCCCATTACACCAGGCCTGACTCTGTGCCCAACAAGAATTGCCACCCATAAAAAAGGAATGTCTTTTTTTCTTTTCTTGCAGAAACAGGTAATTAAGTTTGTCAAAAGCAGCAAAGGCCATGAGATTCTGGCTTTGGTCCTCCAAACACTTACGCACATGCTTCGCTTTCTGCCTGTAGGCTGTCTCAGCGAGATTCGATGCAAGATAAAGCGAAAAAGGCACAACTTCGTGGCTTACCAGCGGAAACGAGCGGGCATACCCAGGCAGAGCCGGCTCCCTACAGAGCAGGTACAAGCAAACAGCGTCAGCACCCTGCCCCTCCGCTAAATTGGCCGGACCCATCCCAAAACACCCCATCGACCTGCCGCAGGCACCGCTCCCGCGAGTGGAAGCGTGTGCGTGTCCGTGCCCCGCACCGCTCCGCACCGCTCCGCACCGCTCCGCACCCAGCCGCGCCGGGCTGCGCTCCCCCCCGCCCCGCCCCGCCCCGCCGCGCTGCAGTAAGTGGCGGGGGGGGGGGAGTGTGGGGGGGTGGCGGGGTCTGGGGGCGGTGAGGCGGAGCCGGTGGGAGGGATGTGTGTGGGGGGGGGGGGTCTTAGGGGTGGCGGGACGCGGGACGGTTGAGCCCCGTGCCGGGCCGGGGGGGGTCCCTGCGAAGCGGCGGGGGGGGTCAGGCAGCTCCTGCCCTCCCCCCGGTGGGACGGGCCAGCCGGCGGGGAGCTGCGGGGGAGCCGGGCTTTCCGCGGGTTTGTTCTGTCACCCGTCTGGGGACAAAGTTTGGGAATAAAGGGCGGGTTTCCCCGCCTGATCCCGGAAAGGAAGGAGAGTTGCGAAGGGGAAATGCGACCGCCCGCTCCTCGGAGTGTCGTTCCCTGCGTCCCGCACCCCCGGCTCGGCTCCTTCTTGTGATGCTTTCGGGGGACCGGGTAGGGGCTTTCGGCAGGGCTCCTGGCCGCCCGGCCGGGCTGTCGCCGTAAGAAATGAGTCTCCTCGGTCTCTCCGCAGACTAGCCTTGGTTCAGACCAGGGGAGTCTGATTCCTCAAGTCCCGAAGGATGCGAATAACTTAGTGCTCCGTGTCCCTGTACCCACCTGGGCACTGCTATCTCCTGGAGAAACAGCCTTGAGGAACCGACCTGTCGTATGTCCTGTTACTTTACACCAAGTTTGCAAGACTGTTCTGCAGCCTCCCTTCCTTCAACGAGTTCCAAAATAGCATCTTTCGTTCCTGTTCTGAGCAGATACCAACTGCTCATATAAAAATGATGGTCTGAAAGAGCGAGGGCACTGCAGAATAAGTGGCATTTAATGTCATGGTTGTTGGCAGGGGGTACCTAATTGGTGCTTCTTGCTGTAGCGCATCGGTGACAAATCTGACGAGGTTCTCTCTTTTTGCAGGGTAGAGGGAGCCCTGCGGAGACGCTCTAGAGGGACCACCCCCCATTTCGCATCTCGCTGAGCGGACTATGGTGGCAGGAAGATGTTGGCTCGGAAGAGTATCATCCCTGAAGAGTATGTGTTGGCGCGGATCGCTGCCGAGAACCTGCGCAAGCCGCGCATCCGAGACCGGCCACGCAAAGCCCGCTTCATCGCCAAGAACGGGGCATGCAACCTGGCACACAAGAACATCCGTGAGCAGGGGCGATTCCTGCAAGACATTTTCACCACCTTGGTGGACCTGAAGTGGCGTCACACGCTGGTCATCTTTACGATGTCCTTCCTGTGCAGCTGGCTGCTCTTTGCCATGATGTGGTGGCTGGTGGCTTTTGCCCATGGCGACATGGACCCCAGCACCGAAAGCACTACGAACAGCACAAAGTGGACACCATGTGTGACGTGTGTCAGGTAAAGTACGGCCGGTGGGATAAAGAAAGGGGGGAACAGAGCTGCTTGCTGTCCTGCCAATGCCTAAAATGCAGCTTTGGGTTTACATGATCCATTGTGTTTGGTTGAGACAGTTGAAAAGTGCAGTCTTTTCCTCTAGACTACGTAAATTCAGCAAGCCTTCTGGGCTTGGAAAATACTGTACTGTAGATTTCTTTGATTCCTTACAGGATCTGAGAGAGAGGGAGACCTGCTGCTTTTCATGTGTCTCCACACTCTGTGGGTAACATACCTTGCCTGTCGAGATAAGAGCCTGCTACAAGAGTGGGTATGTGTTATATGTATTGTAACGTTGTCTACGGCAGCGGGAGCATCCCCAGCGTGGTGCGAGCCACTCGCTGCGCCAGTGAAAGGGGGGCACCCCAAAAGCAGTGCCTGAGAGTCAGGGTACCACGCCATGGGTGTCAGGCAGGGCACCAGCCATGGGTGTCAGGAAGGGCTAGCAAGAAGAGTGCTGCTTAGGGCAAAACTAGATGTCTTTCAAGATGACTCTCATTGCAACAGCTAAATATGGGGTACTTCAAAATACCTTGGTGAAGCCATCAGCCAGCAGTTTGACAGAGGAACAGTTTACACAGTGCATGATGTGTCAGACAGTGAAGGCTTAAGGGACTACTAGATTAAATGTCACCTGTTAAAGTATTTTACTCTTCATCCCCAAAGCCATGGCAATTTTCAAGGCGCTGATAAACTGACACACACATGCACAGAAGAGTGTTTGTTAACTGGAGGTGGGGTAAGCAATAAGATTGCTTCAATATCTCATCAGTAAAATCTCTTACTATAGCACTAGGTTTTTAAGCAGAAAAATCCTGATTTGTTACCACCAGACTGCCCCAGCAGATCAGCTGCCTTTACACATTGCAGTGCTGTGAGGGACTGGGGCAGGGAGGAGGGTGCTGCAAGGTCCACTGAGACACTGGAGTATCCCCTTCCCTTTTCTTCTTTCTCCTGCACATAGTTTTGAGACACCTCACCAAGTCTGAAGGGTCATTGTATCTGACTCATGAGGGAGCAGAGATTTCATTCTCCCTTTGTTTTGTCACCTTTTTGCTAAATTGGGATTTTCGAAATGAAAGGAAATGGGGATTTTTCCAAGATAACCTTCATTAGGCTGGAGAGTTGGGACAGAGAGGAGGGGTTGCTGTCTTACTCCTTTTCCAATAACTGGCCACAAGCAGTTGCCTCTGAAATGAGACGTCGTGACCCAGTTTGCACCCACTGGGGTGCCACCCCTGGCGTTTCTGGGATTTGTGGGATTTGTCCAACCCAAATTAGTGAGCAGCTACACCCCGCTGGCTCTTCAGAGCCATCTGGAGGGACATCCCCTCTCCTGGTTAGTGGCCCCCTCGTCTTGGTGCACCCCATGGGGCTCCTGCCCCTCGCTCCCTCCCCACAGCACCGGCTGCGGCAGCCCCACGGCCACGGCTCTTCCAGGGTGGCTGCTGACCTGCCCTGCAAGGACAGCCCGGAGGGGTGTGACAAAGCAGAGCAAATGAATCGGTGTAATGTTCTGGTGTAGCCCATGAGAAAGAACACACATCGGTCCCTGTTGCGAGTGCTTGGGGTGAGTTCAGCCAACAGCTGCTCAAGTGTCTGCGTCCAAGCCATGCAAAACCTTTTCCCTTCCTAGTGAAATACTTCATCTTGTTAAATCTGGCTACCGCTTTGGACAAAATCGTGCAACAGTAATATGATTGCTGACATTTTTAAGAACGGTGAGTTGCTGGATGTAAAATATATTTAATATTGCAGTGCTATGTATGCCAAGATAATGGCAAATATTTTCTAACCTACAGGTATTTCAGGAGAGCTTTCTTGGGTAGGTGTCATTACAGATTTATGGGAAAGAGGGGTTTGGAAATTTTAACCAGTGCCTAGAACATGCACAGCACTTTAATTTTTCAAAGTACTGCAGAAATTTCTCAGTCTCACAGATCTTGTCCACAGAAAGCAAACGTTATCCAAAGAGGTGAACTGTTACACAGCCCTAAGGGGAAGGACCTGGGAACAGTGTGATTTGGAGTTTCTGACTCCCTCTTCACCTCGTCAAAATGCTGTACAAACTTGCTGCTTCAGTTGCTTCCACCATAAAACAGTGAATTTTCTTCTCTTTTTTTTCTTTTCTTTTTTTTTAAGAAGGAGTACTGTTAAGGGAGATCAGAATATTTACTCCACAGAGCTTTAAGTTGAGTTAAGATGAATTAAGTTTAAACTAGAATCTTCATTCTGCATGTAACTAAATATTCATGAACATAAGATATCATTCAGTGGATTCTATTAATTGACTCCTTCGTCCTTGATTTCTTTCAAGTGAAATGCAAAAATAAACCCCTCAATACAAGTAAATCTGCCAAAGTTTAAATATATATAAAAAACAAAAAAAAAGACAAAGTTTTTTCAAAGGTATTTCTGCAGAGACTGGATGGTTTTCTGAAAGATGAACTTTCTCATTCTACAGAAAATTATCACTGTTATTGCCTATGCTATTTTAATGTCTCCTCATGACCCCGTGAAAGTATGGTTAGGAAAAAAAATGAAAATTTATTTAAAAGCAGATTAAGTTAAAACCAAACCAAATCTAATTAATGGTTTAGAACTATCTTCATGGGCAGGACATATTTTCCATAGATAAAGACATGCTGAGCATGGCGATTCTTCAGATGTTGGTAGATTGCACTGTGTTAAAAGGGTGACTATGATCTTGGTTCATATGAGACTCAATGTGCTGCAAGTCTACCAGATAAACCCCAAGGTACTGATTTGAGACATAAGAGACTTTGGTGAAGGATTATCTGTTTATAAAAGGAAATTAAAGACCCTGGTATATACTGAGGATATGACATTGTAGACTACTATAAATAATGTATTTTGGAAATTTTGTGGACAGCATCATCTGATGTCCAGCACTATAGCATATGAGGGACATTTAATTTAACCCACACTTGTACAACCCACTTCTGTGTTGAAATTTTCCAGCTAGTCTTGCCACAGCAGTGAGCTAAACCCAAACCCTAGGTCACAGCCTTGTCCTCCTGCCAGGATGTGCAGAGGGGACCCTGGAGGCCACTGGCCTCTCTCTGCAGCCTGGTCCTACAGGCTCAGTCACAAAGGCAAGCAAGGGTTTGGGAAGTGTCACAAATCCAGGAGCACCCCCTTTCCCCTCCAGGGAATCCTGCTAAAGGGGGTCATGACTCAGGTAGTATGAGTGAAATGCTGCAATTTTCCCCATTTCCTTTCCCTGCACAGGCTGGTGGAAGAATCTCGGTGTGCCCACCGATTGCTCACTATTGACAAAAAACACTGCTCTCCACCAAGAGCTTCCAGGGATGGAGAAGGTGGAAAGCCCAGCTGTTACAGCACTGTCAACTAACACAGTGGGCAGCATGTGTCCCTGAACAGAGGATCTAGTGAGCTTCTCAGGGTCTAGTGTTACAGATGGTCTTTTAGGAGCTCAGGCTCTGAGGTCTTCCCTGTCACTACCAGATACTGCACCAATCATACAAAAACATAGTCACTGAGCATTCAGTGCTTTTGCTAGTGTTAACAGAAGGCTTAAGTGTACCAGAACTGTACAAAAAGGTCCTTAAGTTTGTTTCTAGAAAGTATAGTTCCAGCTTCTCAATTTGTGTTGGATGTCCTTAGAGTTAACTTTGTACAATCTTCTTCTCCAGGTCTTTCACCTCTGCTTTCCTCTTCTCCATTGAAGTTCAGGTGACCATTGGTTTTGGGGGCAGGATGATGACAGAGGAATGTCCCTTGGCCATCACGGTCTTGATCCTGCAGAACATTGTGGGTCTGATCATCAATGCTGTCATGCTGGGCTGCATATTCATGAAAACTGCACAAGCTCACAGGCGGGCTGAGACCTTGATTTTCAGCCGTCAGGCAGTCATTGCAGTTCGAAATGGCAAACTTTGCTTCATGTTTCGAGTGGGAGACCTGAGGAAGAGCATGATCATTAGCGCCTCAGTGAGAATCCAGGTCGTGAGAAAGACTACGACCCCTGAAGGAGAAGTCATACCCATTCACCAAGTAGATATCCCTGTGGATAATCCCATTGAAAGCAACAATATTTTCCTCGTGGCTCCCTTAATCATTTGTCATGTCATAGACAAGCGGAGTCCTCTTTACGATATCTCCGCTGCTGACCTGGCACTCCAGGACCTGGAGCTCATCGTGATACTTGAAGGAGTCGTAGAAACAACTGGCATCACGACACAGGCAAGAACCTCCTATATAGCAGAGGAGATCCTATGGGGTCACCGCTTTGTGCCCATTGTCACCGAGGAGGAAGGTGTGTATGCAGTCGACTACTCAAAGTTTGGCAATACCATCAAGGTGGCGGCACCACGTTGCAGCGCTCGAGAGCTCGATGAGAAGCCATCCATTCTCATCCAGACCCTGCAGAAGAGCGAGCTGTCCCACCAAAACTCCCTGCGGAAACGCAACTCCATGAGGAGAAACAACTCCATTCGGAGGAGTAACTCCATGCGGAGAACCAATCCCTCCCTCATTGTGCCCAAAGTGCAGTTTATCACACCCGAGGGGAGCCAGAGTGCTTCAGAAACGTGATACACAGCTTTGTGCGAGGTCAGTGAGCTTCAGAAGGAGGAGTCATCCGTGGTGTTTTGTTCAAATCTTCTTTTACTTAAGAAAATGAGAACACGATGCAGAAAAGAACCATGCAAGAACTATTTATTCTATTACTTATTGAAAGCACCACCTAATGGCATTAGGAAACACTCTAGCACTTAGTGTATGAATTAATAAAAAATGTCACGTACACTAAAGAAAACACAGTTCACTCATGTAATATAATGTGTATTTATACTTGTTTTAATGGCATGCTAATTTTTTAAATCATTTTTTCCTATCAAGGGTCTCTTTCTTACTTCTGCTGGCTGTCACAAATGTGTGGTTTTTTCTACATAAGTGGGTTACCCACCTGCAGGCAGAAGAGAGTGTTTTTTTCAAAACTGCTGCATACAACAGCTCTCACAGATTTTGTGCAAGATATTTGGATATCAATCTTTTGGGGTGATTTCCTTGTTCTTTTGAAAGGAGTAGCTAAATTCCTCAATGATTTCACTGGAGTTTTCCAGACCTTTTCTTTCTGTTGCTTTATGATGAAGGCATTTTGAGAGCAAATTATGATCAGCTGAAGTGACCTGACCATCGCACAGGAAAACAGATGCTGCTTTGGGCAGCACCAGCAGGAAACCCAACGGCACGGCCTCTTGCAGAGCACTGCTCTTCTCTGGGTGAGACACGCCACTGCACAACAGCATGCACGTGTAATGCAGCTGTAGCCCAAGCTGAGAAACTCAAGTCCTCCTGGCTGCCACCTGAGCATCCACTACACTGAAATTATTCAAGCTGAAAAAAACACACACCTCTTTAACATCGTCTTCATATCCATGGAAGACCAAATCCTGTTTTGTTTTCTCTTATAGACTCATACCCTGAAGGCAACAGGTGTACTTCCTTCACTTACAGTATTTTTCATAGGATTAAGTCTGCTTGCTTCAGCAAAAGGTTACTTTCTGCCAGTGGGAATTCATGAATGGGAATTAGAGGGAACCATGCCGATAATATTAAAGATAGTATTTTCAAAACTATCTGAATAATTTTCAGGGGGACTTGGGTGCTGCTGCTGGACTACTGTTTTTCAGCAGAGTCTCACCTGTGTTTTTATATAATATGGCATTGATAATTGGTGGTAAGCAGCTTTTCTCTTCAAATTAAAATGGGCATTTGTTATCAAGAGCCTTTCCAAAAATGTCATCACAAGGTTTTTTACAAGAATAAATAAATGTATGACGACTAATTGTATCACATTTGGTAGTGCTAAATTGATGCATGCTTTTTTCATCTGTAAATAAGAAGTGCAATTATTGACAAATTACTGTTCAAATTTCTTACAAAAGTTGTCTTATTATGTCTGTGGCTCAAAAGAAGTACTTTCTTTGTACCGACTCTCTGAGCCGCTCAAACACTTAGATACTTTTGCAATTTTAGATATTTGCTTATTCCTATTGGGTAAAACAGTCAGAAGCAATGTTGGACTCTCATTCTCTTTGGAAGTCACTCTATCAGCACTTGTATGGATGGTTTGCAGTCTTCGTGTGGTGCTGGGTGGTGGCATGGAGGGGCATTGCTCTCTAGTGTAGGCTCCCTTCATTTGGAGCAGGTGCTCTCCAGAACATAAACACTGACAAAATACTTCATCTGAAGCAATAATGGAAACTGATGTTTCTGCTAAAAGCATTCATTCCCTGGCCTGCCCATTAATATTCTGGGAGGATGGATGGTGAACATCTGGAGATATTAATCTGTCCATTGCGTGTCCAGACAATGAACATCTGTAGCTTCCAAGAAGAGTTGGAGCAAAGCATATACAATTTGTCTCTGGCCTGTGTTTCCAAGGCTGTGAATTTCTTTGAGGCTGTCTGTTTGATATATGGTTAAGTCAGATGCTGTACAAAAGCAAATTTTCTACAAAATAAAAAAGAGACAATAATGATTTCTTCCGTCTCTGATTTTTCCCTCTTTCTTTCCATTTTTTTCTTTGTATTCTCCATTCTTTCTTCTATACTCTTAGTCTTTCTTGTATCCCAGCCTTTTCCACAGTCCTTCTGAGTAATAACTTTTTATTATCTCAATATTCTCACGGTATTTCAGCTGAGATTTTTTCTACCCAGAACCATTTTATAATTTTCTCCTTAACTACATTCTTCCTCCCAATTCTTATTTTGCTCTCATCTCTCTCTCTGCTTTACACCTAATATACTATTTTTCCTGTAAGGCTATTGTAGAGATATTGGTATTTTTGAGATAATGCTAAGACACCTCAGTCATATGCAAGGATGCTGAACAGATACACATTGTCTCATGAATGTCACGTTCATATGTGCTGTGCTCCTGCTCCTTGAAGAAAATCCCTTAGTGCAAAGACCCTTTCTTGAGCAAGTTTTGCAGTCCTGGAAGAGGCTGGCAGCAGAAGCAGTCAGGGTAAGCTGCCCAGCTGGCCATGAAGAGCAGTGGGGAGGTTTTGGAGCTGGGAGATGCGTTCCTCACTGAAGGACAGATTTCAGACCCAGCTTTGCAGCATCGTGCCTGCCAAGAGGAGATGAGCTGTCAGCACCATGGTTTAATACATTTAATTATTTATTCTCCCTGGCAACTTTATCAGATGAAAGGGGCCTTATTTTAAATTTGAAGTTTTCTGTGTTTAAAGTACACTGACAAGTTAAGAAGGACAGCTGAGATTTCCACCAAATACCACTGACAATTCATGCTGGCATTTAACAGTCCATCTCTCTTATTGATAATAATTCAGAAAATCAGAAGCAATAATGTATAAGCATCATCTGACTGCTGTACCTTCACACTCATTTGTATCCTTACCATTCCCATCCCCCTGTAATACGGTGTGACTAGAACTGCATTAATCAACATAGCTTATTCTGTGCATTTAGTGTGCTTTGGTTCTTTGAACAACCTACCAGGTTTTTTTTTGCTGGGGAGCAAAATGATTTCCTAAAAGTAGAAAAGTGATTTTAAAGTCCTTCCAGGACAGGTGCAATACCTGGGACTGCACTTTATTCTTTCTTTCAAGCCTTAACTTAAAGAACTTCTTTATTTTAAACAGAAAGATGTCAGAGAGACCCTTTCTCCTCTCTTTGGACACCCAGAAGATTCAGAGTTACTTGTGGTGGGAACACGGAGAGCAAACAAACACAGACAATGCTTACAGGGGATATAAAGCTTAATGCTCCAGGGTAGAAGCCAACCTCTGAGTAATGAGATTTGGATGAAACTTTCCCTTTTGGCAGGTTACTCTGTAGCTGTCACCTTCAGCATTTCTTGCACTCTCTTTTGAAACATCTGATGCGAGCCAGGGACAGAGGCAGGACCCTGGCACGGGCGCGCCCTCAGCAGGGCGGGTAGATCAGGTGTCTACAGGAGGGCTGGCAGACCACAAACCCAAGGGCTCTTCCTTTCCTCCTGCCCAGACTGATGCCATGAAACCCCGCAGTGAAGCCAGTCAGTCACAGGAGACACCCAGCTGCAGCCAAGCCTTGTCAAGATGTGCAACGTACGGTCATTGAGTGATGCTCAGAGCCCAAAAAGTCTGGCTCCAGGGAAGAGCTCTCAGTGCCTGTGGCATGGAGGACAGTGCTGCTGAAGAGGACAGGGCTCAATGTAGGGTTTGAGGCTGCCTGCTGGAGCGAGTAACCTGGCTCAGTGGGACTGCCAGGCTGCTCTGCACCAAAGACAAGGCAGTGGGGTTGCCCTTCAAGCCTAAGGCTGGACCAATGCTGCTGAAAATGCAAGCAGGATAGGCACCTAAGCATTAAAATTAATGGAAGTTGGAACATGAATCATTGAGAAATAACTGAGTATATTTTGGGTGCCCTGGCCCCCACAGCTGCTCAGATAGCCACTGGTCTCCCATCAGCACCATGACATTCCTGCCTGCGCAAAGCACTCCTCTTGGGCACCCTCCAGTGTACTCAGATGCACTCTGCTCTGCGTACCAAACCCCCCCTAAAGCCTGCTGCAAGCCACACTTTGAACCTCTCCATAACACTTGGAGTTACTGTGGCCTTGTAAAACAACACCCCTTCTGAGTATTGCTTCATGGACATGTGTTGCACCACAGCAATTTACCCTTGTGAATACAACTGCTTGGCTTCATCCACAGAAGGGTTAACCCAAGCTTTCTGGGATACTCAAGACATCATACAGCAAGAGAGCCAGAAATATATTTGGATTTAGTTAATGCTTAATGTATGCAATAGGCCTTTACCCTAATGCCATGTCTTACTGTAGTCCGTCGGGTCATTTCAGAGGCACAGGACCTGATTTAGCTCACAGCTGTCTTGAATGTATTTCACAAAAGCATGTGCCTTTATCTGGATTGCATAAAGTTCAGTCAAGGAATCATGCATTTGCTTTTCCTTCTGGAAAGCGGTATGCACACACCATTCTTGCTGACTGAAAAAACATAGCTAATTCTGCATATCGTTTCTTCCCTCATAAACGAGAGGTTGAGGACATTTTGTGAAACCAGTTTCCAAGCTCTCCAGTGATTATTATTAGCAAATGCTTGTTTCTGCAAGCTGAATAAGTAGTTAGTCCAAGACCAGAAAGAACTTTGACTGGAGAAAAAAACATTCGATATTATACGATGAAAGGAACAAGGCTTTCATCATTTTTGACAAATTATATTCTCTGCGGAGCCTGATATTTTCAAAACACTGGTGAGGGTTTGGAAGGCACCATCAAGCAATAAATCATGTCCTGCTAGACTCTGATTTCGTACTGTGCTACTATTAGCAACAGGGTTTTGTAGCCCCAGCACAGCAGCCTATAAGTGTGCGTCAGCCTGGTCTCGATGCTTGAATCACTGAATGTGATGCTGGGGATTCGTGGTGAGATGGGTGGTGGCTGCTGGCTCCAGGAGCTGTGGTCACCAGACTCTATTGGGAGTGATTCGGGGTCTCATGGATACGGGGCTGGGTCTGGAGGCAGCAAGGACTCTGGTGTCAGTGGTCTGGACTGGTGACTCGTCCCAAGGAGCAGAGTGGGAAGTGGTGTGGCTGCCCACGTGCTTTGGACGGTGTCTTTCACAGGAAGGTATTGCTCTTCAACTCAAGCTGATGAGAGACACTCTTGCTGGGTGCAATAGATGTCAGTGAAATACAAATGATGGAGTAAATTCCCACTTCTCTAAACCTGATTTCCTGGTCTGGGTTGCTTGCATAGCCAGATGAGAGTTAACTTTTTCTCCCCCAAATGCTTATGTTAAAATATATTTTCCATGTATGTGTGTTTACATTACATTCAGACTAATCTAAACTGATAGGCAAGAATTTCTAATACCCTTAGCATATTACTAATACTTCTTGGCCCTATCTCTCTGAATTATGTTTCCTACTTCCCCTTAAAAATTCTTTGAACTTGAAAAAAAGAAGATTTCTCATGTGATAACTGGACAGTAAAGATAAAATATGTTCCCACATTCCCTTATTGGACAGTGTAGAGAGATTTAGCCCACAGAGACGAGATCAGTGCTGTCCAAGAGAAACAGCCACTGAGATTGAGGCACTTACAGTCAGGACACATCACTAAGGGGCTTGGATTAAAAGAAATATTTAAAAATACTAAGTATTCAGTAGGTTTCTGGCTGAGGACTCTGCTTTCAGACCACTGACGAGTTACTGGTTAACAGTGAAGGGAATATGCTAGGACCATTCAAGACATACTATGACATAAGATAGAAAAAACCCATGCATTCAAGGAAAACATCATACATACCAATAATTTTAACATTTAGGTTGTTAAAAATTCTGAGAGGCAAACAAAATGTGATGGATTCTCTCTTCAACTTTACTAAAGTTTTAACAACTTTTTTGCTTTTTTCTTATACTCTAAAAAAGAGTTGATCCAACTGAAGACGTTACTTCTACCCACAAACTTGTTGTAGTTTTCTGAAGGATACATGTTAGTCTCAACACACTTTTCTGGGCTCAGTGCAGGAGTAGTTGTGCATGATGTCATGGCCTGTGGTGCTCAGGAAGTCAGATGGGCTGATCTAATGGTCCCTTCTGCACTCCAAATTTATGAATAGTGAGGGTTAGTGAGTTTTGGTGAAGAGAAAGTCTTTCTCTGATTCAAAAGTCTTAAATTAAGCTCCCACTGAGGAAAAAAACAAACATGGGGGGGGGGGGGGGGAGGGAAAAAAAAACCACACAAAAAGAAAAACCCCAAAAATAGAAAAACAGGGTTAGATATCCCCAAATTGTTCATTTATTTTGACAAAAGCATTTCACTGCTAATTACAGATCCTTCAAGCAGTACTAACAAATGTCCGTGGGGATAATTTGTAAAAATTAAGGTATCTTATCATTATAGGAGTTTACTTTGCTTCCTACTGTTGTTAAATTTTGCTTTAGTAGCAAGGATGAGAGAGCTAGCTTCTGTGTGGGCCAAAGTGAAATTATATTTCTTGGTTTTATGGGCTGAGGTCTACTGCAAAGAAATCGAGGAATGGCACTGGAGTGACTGCAAAGGGCTGCCGTGGTTTGGGGCTCAGTGTCTTCCTCACCCAGGGAACGTCACTGCTCTCCTCAAGTGCTATTTTTGTAACCACAATAGCCACAAAAATTAATTGCATCCTTCCACGGTCCAGCCTCGTTATCCTTCAGGGTATATTTTTTGATGTTAGGTCTTTGATTCTGGGTGATCCAGGCTGATGTGTCAAAAAGGGATTGCTTCTGCTGACTCTCAGTTTTCAGATTCAGTCAAGGCCAGGACATAAAGCAAAACTAAAGGGTTGCAACACACAGTAAAAGAAAACTCTGCTGAGTTTGAACGAGAGCAAGTGATAATTGTTAGCCCCTTGGGTGGTCAGCTTTGCATCTTACAGCATTTAAAAAATATATTAAATAACAAAATATGTTCTATGCTCAACCTTAGCTAGTGTTTTAAATTGCATTATAAACAGATACTCTTCCTTGCCGATCAGATTAAAATGTTTGTGATATGCTATTTTTTCCAGATACAAAATCCCACTATATTCTCTAAATCTTTTGTGTTAAATTAAGAGAGTAATAAGATTTCTGAACTGAAACTGTCCTTATAGTCATCACCTTTATACTGTCTATACATCAATATGAAAAATGGAATACAAGTCTGGATATGCTTCTTGAAATATTTAATCTAACCTAATTTTAAAGACAGATGTATTCTTTAGTTTATATTGGTATTAAGTGTGTCATTAACAGTCATGGTTTTTTTTTCCTTCAGGGACAACAATCTGTTCAAATATCAATTCAGATATTCTGGTTAAAGATAAACAGTAACAGGCAACAAGCAAAGAGTAAGTTTATGTTTTGATCTACTGCTTGAATACAACAAAATTGCTTATGGTATTGCATCATGTTTCTGTGAAGGTTTGTAGTAAACTGCATGTCTGAGGTCAAGTTTTTCAGTGTATCCTTTTTCAGGGATTAAAAAAAGAAAGCCTTCCACAATCCAATTTATTATGGTACGTCCCAAGCAATGATTCCAAAAAACCATATAGTTTGGCATGACTACATATATTACTGAGGTCCAGCTCAGTACTACTCCTCAACTCATGCTTGATTTTGAAGGATAATTGTCCCATCACTGACCATGTAAGGCTATGTCTAATATTAAAACTGTGTTTTAGTTTTTGCTTGAATAACAAAGTTTCACTGGTTTCACTGAGGCCAGGCAATCCCTGCAAAAGCATTAATGTGGAGTTAGAGGTTGCCATCCTTCTTCGGGGCATGGGCATGATAACACTGACCCAGCTACATTCTATCAACACCCTTGCTGTCTGCAGGCCAGGGTTAACTCCCACAGGAATTCAAGTTAACACTCCAGTGCTTTGTTCAGTCACAGCCTAAGTTATGAACTCCAGCATGAATCAGGCAACCTACATATGTCACCCATAAGATGTTCATGGAATTAAACCAGGAGTAGTAAGATGACCACATAAGGCCACAAAGCAGCTGATACCCATGGAGCCACATGACCCTTACGTGTGCCCCTTCTGTCAATGAAAGCTTCAGGCAAAATGGGCCATCTTTTTTTTTTTTTTTCCCTTGCTCAGTCCTAACAAATGTTTCACCCCTGTTTAATTAAACTTAGAAAGAGTACAACCCAAATCATACACAAACCCCTGAAACATTTCATGAAAATAGTTTATAACCTCTCATGTTTATAAGTAATGGAAAATCCTACATTTCAAATGCAAAAGGCTATGCAGTGCATTGCTTTCAGGAAGAGCTGAAGAAGGTCCAGGGTTAATGTATTTCAGTGATATCAATTACTAGAGTAAAGGCACAAAACCAGACAAATTAGAAGTTAAGATGACTAAAAGACTTCCTGACCATGCACTGAATGGTCAGTGGAAGAGTCTTCAAAGCAGAGGTGGCAGAAACTTTACCGATGGAGATGTTTAAAGTGAGGCCATACACACACATGTACAAACATAATAATTTAGCATAGAAACATGTAGACTAAGTCAACCATATCTTTCTCATTTCAGATCTCAACATCTGAACACTCACTCACTGAGATGCTGCTAGCAATGTCCACAGATAGCAAGATCATCTTAGATAGGTAGGCACACCTTGCACAGTGCTTGCAATTCACTGCAAAAGATACAGCTAGCAACTAGTGATAACTCCTCATGTCTTTCCAACGTAATACATCTGTGTATATTAATACATTCTTTCCTATTCCACTTTAAGCGCAGGACTACTAATTCATCAGTAAATTCCTTAAACTTAAATTCCCTATGTGTACATTATCAAATCAAAGGAAAAAAGCTTGTTTAACTTGGTATTTATATAAATAGGTATATATATAAATCTATAAATTTATATAAAGAGGTAAGTGTTTGCACTACCAGATTTGATGGTAGGGATTCTCCAGGTTATTGTTACTTTGGTTTTCCAGCCAAAAGATTCCATTTAAAGCTTCATCTCTGGCCACACACATACAAATTATATATATATGTCATGAATCCTTATGTCTCCGAGACCTGCTCATGTGCTTTAGAGAGGAAAAGATCATCACTGTGTGGATTTCTCTCCTATCCAGGGCCTCGACTAATCACACTGGCCTTTGAGCAAGCTACCAGCTCCATCTGTTCTGGCAGACATTAAGGAAGGTCCAACACAGCAGAAGATGCATTCTTTGTTTGGGAGAACAGGCTGTGAAGGGGGAATTTTCATCCTTATTAGGGCAACCTAGCAGTGATTAATGTGACATGATGTCACAGGAGAAGCACTGGTTTTGAGACTGATTTTTGTTTGTAACTCTTTGCAACGTGTTGGTTTAGATTTCTGTCAAGTGTCTCAGAGAGTTTCACATGACCACTTTCCTCTCTTAAGTTTTTAACTTGACTTACATATACATGTGGAGAAAGGCTGGTATATGCCAGTGTGCCATCTGGACAGAAAATGGGGCAGGATAGTTACAAAGTAGAACTTATTTTTCTTCCCTCATTAGGATTTCCAGGCATTTCAAATGGGTACTTCAGAAATGCCATTTGGAGTATTACAAAGGGGAAATAAACTGTAGTGGAAAAATGTGTGCATATACAAGTGTGCGTGTGCAAATACACATGCAAAGATGGTTTATGTTTTGTTCCTGAACCCTTCTGTGAAAAAGGAAGGGTTGTTTTAGTAGAAACAGATTTCAGACTTCCCTTTGAAAAACTTGCCCATAGTAATTTGGCACGTGAAATCAAGAGGCTGTGGCAGTTCAACTCAGTAAAATTGCCATACATGTGGATCCATCTGCCCAACAACATCAGTCATGACATGCACACAAAAGAGGCTACACATGTACCTTCCAAGGGGTGAAATATTTATTAGCAAAGACACGGCAGGCTTACCAAATGTTTTCATTCAGCGATCTGAGTTTTTAAAGGCTAACACTTCCCCTTGGTACCCACTCATGGCCTCTGGGAGCTCCACGAGCGCTCCCAGCGCGGATCATGCCGTACAGAGAGCTGCACACACCACGCAGGACACGCGCTTTCAGTCATGAAAAGCGGTAGCGACCACACAGCTACGTGCCTCCCCGTTCGCATCAGGCAGGGACTCACTTCCAGCTGGGTCGCATGCCGCGGCCATGCGAACTTCACAGCAACAGCAAGGATCAGCCCCGGATCTTCTTGCTCTCAAAAGCACATGTGCCTAATGTCCCCCCAGGGAAGGCTCGCTGGGAGCTGCCAGAGCACAGTTCAGAGGACTGTGAAAGACAAACCAGATTTCTGATTCCCTTCCACGGCTTTTGCTTTTCCTCTTGCTAAACAATTGATCATTGCACGTAAGGGTCTTGAACCAGAATAGTTCCTTGTGCCCCCTGACTGACTATTAACAACCTGGATTCTCTGTAATAAACAGTGGATAACGAACACTGAAACAGTTCCTATGGTGTCAGCTGTGCCACTGTGGTGAGTCAGCTCAACAAAAGGGCTGCTGGGCGAAAGAAAGAGGAAAACCAATAATGGCAGGACAAGCCATCCTCAGCCCACATGAGGTATTGTAAAGAGACAATGACAGGGCACGAAGGAGTCCGGGGTAGCGGGGACCAAACTACTGCAGTAGACTTGAAGGAACACATCATCCAAGGGAGAAGACGGCTCCTCCAGGGAACCAGGCTAATGTGGGAATGCAGTGAAGAAGTTGAGTGATGGCTGGTTTCTAAGGAAAGCAGAAGTAAATGCCAGCTGTTCACAGTTTTAAAATAATTTCTTACCAAATGTACTATTCTTTATTGGTAAAGTAAATGTGAGTTTGGTTTATTTCAGAGCAAAGACTTCTGAAAGGGAGATCTGCAAGTATTAGATTCCAGTTGCTGTACTGGGTAGGACATGATAAGGCATCGATACCTATTAAAATGTGAACTGTAGAGTATCAGCTGCTATTAAGAATAAATGTGAACATCATTAAAACACTGAGAATGCTGTACCCACTGAGATAGAAGGAAACACTTGAGCACCTCTGAAATCCTAAACAGTTCAGGAATCTCTGTACACTTGCCTTAAGTCCCTTCTCTGAAGTTAAATACATGCTTAAGAGTCCAGAGTCCAGGCAGGAAGAGCATTCAAAGTGAAAAGTGGCAGGATCTTCAGAGCATAAATCTGCCTAGCAGGGGAGTTTTCCTAATCCTGAAGCAGCCCTTCCCAGGCAGCGTGGGTGTGTGTCTTCCAGCCCCAGAGAGTTACTTAACCCTAAAGTTACATACAAACACAAGCATCTTTGTTTAGACATTTCAATGCAACCTATCCTGGAAAAGAAAACAGCTGTAAGGTTCTAGTTGCCCTTTCCGTATGGCAGCAGTGTACTTTTGTTTCATAGGTTTCTGGTAAAAAAAGGAAGATTATGTAGCAACAGGACTTCAATTAATAATGAAAAAAATTACATCAGTAAATAAGTAAGTGAAAAAGACTTGTTTTCCCCTAGTTTATACCTCATGGTTTAGTACTGTTTTTGAAAGAATTGTCTCCTTTTTGATAGAGACAGAACTCCAGACACTGCAGGGCAGATCGGTGCTATTTGAAATAACAGATATAAAAATTGTACAATGAAAATGAATTTAGGTACACTGTTTGCATCACCTATGTGCATTTATTAGATCTGTCCTTCCTGTGTGTCTGCAAAGTGCCTTCCAAATGCTGCGACTGCAAGCAGCTCGTATCAGGTAGAAAGTTAAGGTTCAGGTTAGCTAAAATTTGTAGTTAGTTCTGACATAATCTGAACA
This sequence comes from Tyto alba, assembly GCF_018691265.1. Taxonomy (NCBI): domain Eukaryota; kingdom Metazoa; phylum Chordata; class Aves; order Strigiformes; family Tytonidae; genus Tyto; species Tyto alba. The sequence continues at coordinate 10,342,787 of NW_024881295.1, read as the reverse complement.
TAATCTGAATCTTTCAAATCCTAACTCCTAACTAGCAGAATGTGATCTTCTGTGGAGGACTTCAGGTTTACCAGATGCAATTCCAATGTATTTCATAAGCATTATTCACACTAACGATGCTGTACTTCCAGAAGATAGAACAAATACGTGTTTTCATTTTATAAACAAAACTGAGTTTGCTTCTGATTCAACGACATAATAAATACACCACAGTTACAGCAGCCACAACTCATCACTGACCCCTTATGCCATGGGTGCTGCCCTGGTTTGCAATCAAATCTGTTGGCTCTGGACCCCAAATTTCCTGTGCGAAAACATGAAAGCAGGGTTGGACAGTGGCCCAGTACTGAATTGGGATTTCCTGAGCTCGCCATGCTGCCTGCCACCAAAATATAGTCAAAGTAGCCCAGCCCAGCTCAGTCTTGCTCAGCAAAGCACTGAGAGGACAAACCCCTGTATATCCACTGTCACAAGACAGTTTAGCCTTAAGCATAAAGGAAAGAGCTTTACAATTACATAATTACATGTACTACTTGAAGTCAGGGAAAGAAAAATTACTTCTCTCATCTGAGCAAAGGCCCAAGTAATCACTTGAGAAACAAAATGTCAAGCAAGAAGCATCTCCAGGGTACTGAGCATTCCCAGAGGAAGCGAGAGACACATTTCTTCTCAGGAGATTTTCCCACCGGCAGAAAGCAAGGCCATCATGCAGCATGCAGTTTACATAGCAAAACATTGAACAGATCCCAGTAGTAATAGATCAGTTGAGCTTTTTTTGGGGGGGTGATTGTTTTGGTTTGGTTTTTATCTAGTTCATAAACCTGAAATTAAATATCTACAAACAGTATTTTATATTATTTTCCCGGTGATATGGCTTTTTCTTTGCCATTTAAAAAAGAAGAGCCAGGATTGCAATGCAAGATCTCATCAATATCAAAACAAGACTGCAGTGCAGACATCTCCTTTAACATACATTATTATATTATATGAAAGGAATTGGGAAACATGATAAAGTTGTAATAACTTAATTCACAAGAGTTGGTTTACTGTTGAATTGTCCCCTAGAACATGTCCCAGAGTACAGGAAAGGGAGGCTCTGTCTAGTCCTTCATGCATCAGCCAAAATTGGATTTGTCACAAAAATGGAGAAACACCTAGACACCCAAAATAGATGCTCTATTTTGATATAACATTTCTTTACTGAGTGCTAAACCCCAACATGCTAAGGAGAAAGACCATTCTTTGTTTTCTCTGTATAAGACAACGAAGCCCTGGAAAATTACTTTTCTTTCCTCAGTCTAGTCCTAAGTTTTGGTGACCCCCCACATACACATGCACACCCCCCCTCTTTCCTCTGACTATCATCAGCCCTGTCCTCTCCCGCTTCTTGTCCCCACATGAGCAACTCAGTGTCAGCATGGAGCTCCTGGTCTGGAGTTCACCCTTCTTCGGGAAGCAACGTGACCATGGTGCCACACAGTAACCCAGCACTGGCAGTCTTCTCTGGTGATCAGCCTAGCAAAAGAAAATTGGAGATGTAATTGAATTCCAAGAAATATTAAAAACAACATACTATTGAAAAGCTACATAAAATAGGCTGTGAGAAGACAGAGGAGGTAAGGTTTAAATTCCATGTCTTGCCTCTTACACTGCTGAGGTTTCTAGGATAAGTGGGTTTGGGGGTTTATTTCTCTCTGGGATAGAAATGTCTGACCACTCCCAGAATGGTATTCATTCTTAAATATTTGTGGCCTGAAATTTGACTGAAGATGGTAGACTTCTTTTTGTTTAACCTAAAGACTTAACCCAGATTTTAATGTCATGGTAAAACACGACTGTGAAACATTTCATACTTTTGTTTCCAGCTGAAATTAAGGAATCACAGAAGTTGAGACAGCAATACTTTACATTTGCCTTTCTCTTAATGGCATCTTTCATTGGATTCGTGACAAATCTTGCTGGAAATATGTTTATCACACCAGATGAAGCAGCCAACTGAAACTATTTCTGACAGACTGTAAGATAAGATGAAATTATAGCCATAGGAATCAATTCTTGTTAGTGATCAAGACTGGAGGCTGTTTATCAGACTGGCTTCACAAGAAACCAAACCATAGAAATTTACAGACATTGATTCCTTTCCACACACTATAAAGCTTTGGGAGAATGGAAAATTAGAATAAACATTTTTTACTCTTTGTGTATATATCTACACAAATGCATGTCTGTATGTAGCTGAAGGAGCAATTTCAGCAGTGAAGATTAACAGATATGCTACATTTGTCCTGCATTATGATCTTCTAAAAACTGCAAGGGATTTCTTTGGAAAACCTTTAAAAGATGGATCCTCACCTCTGCTGCGCTGCTGTCTGGATGGAAGAGGATGTAGAGCAGATCAAGACTCATTTAAGAAATACAACGTATTCTTTCTGATAGAACAGTATTAAGAAATAAGCCACTGAGACAGTATGTCATCCTTCAGTGATAAGGAACTATTAGATCATGCTTCAATCAGAAGAGAAGGCATATTGCAGCGTATTTCTTTTTGCACTCATCAGTAAGAAGGGCCAGTCATTCACCAGATATTTTTGCAATCCATTCTCTGAATTTCCCAGCAAATGTATTGTTCCATAACTTAGCAATGTCCTACATCAATAGTCATTTCTCTTACTGAAAGATATGGGACAGCATTCAAATGAAACTCAATTGCCTTCCTCATACTTTCATCCCTGTTTTGGCTGAGGCAGACAGAGATAGTAAGGGACAAATAGAGATATTCAATAAACACACCCATCATTTTGTTCGATGAAGAGAAAAATCGTGGATGGATGAACAAACTTCCCTGACTATTAAGGGTAGCTGGGAGCATTGCATTCTTCAGTATTGCTGGCCTGTCACCTTGGGGAGTTTATTTCCACATAAATCAAATATTAACCAGACAGGGTAATAGTGTTCTCACTGTTACAAAGGAGGCAGCTGGCCAGCTCAAAAGGACTAAATCTCTTTTCCTCTGGGACATATGGAAATGGTCATTACAAGACAATATTTATTTATAAACACACTTGGCCCCGTCAATTGGGCTTGAATATATAGAGGAATGGAGCTTATTAGTAAGATAAAGCTTTCCCATGACCTATAGAGGACAAGGCGTAGGGACCACAGATGTTCCGTATTAGAAAAGCTGGAAAATTTATGTCAATGGCCATGAAAAGCTCAGTTTGAAAATAAGTAAATAAATAAATAAGGAGGTCACCAGCAAAGACAAGGTTAAGCACACTGGAAAATGGATCTTCCAGGATATTTAACCTTTATTTATTTAATTAAGTGGAACAGATTCCAGGCCCAACTGCATGTGTCTCTCCTGAGCAACTCAGCTGAAGTTACCAAAATTATTCTGGACTTGCACCAGTGCAGAGCCAGGCAGATGGCAGCCTACATGGTGGCTGCTCTGTCATGCAGGTGAACACACATACATAAGCCAGAAAAAGCTACACAAAAACTTCATGAGAACTGATTCAATTTTTATTTAGCAGGGTTTAGTTCTTCAGACTGTGCAAATTGGCTTGTCTAAGCCCATGGATCACCTCTGCTTACACCAGCTCTGAATAGGGCCCTGACCAAATGCAACCAACCATATCACATCCTGGCTGGCCCAAAGCCTTGAATCAAAGGTTTTGTGTATCTATGCAGACTGTGCTCATGAAAGCCAGTGAACACAGGTTGATGTTGTTTGCACAGCTGCAGGCTCACTGTACACCCATGGTCTGCCTCGTGGCCTCTTTCTGCGTCTCAGGTACTTCTTCCTCCAGCATGACATGGAGCAATCAAACCAGCATCTCCTCACCTATCTGTACGTCAGGGGACTTTCCTGTCACACACTAGCTCCTTGGTCACTCTTGGTCCCCCCATCTGCCAGAGGGTCCTGGCTAGTTACCTTCCAGTAGAGACTTCTGAGAGACATCCAGCATGGACTACTGCTTTTTCCAATTATTAAAATGACCTTTTCATGTTCCCGGCCACTCACTGATGCAGCAGGAACTAGAAAAAAAATCCATGTTTTTTCTAGGTAGGACTGAGAGAAGTCCCATTAATCTGCAGGAATGGGAGTGAGGCCACAGAGCACCTGGGGTGGTGAGACATCTTCCCTACCACAGTTTTGCAATTAAAATGCTACAGCTGTCTCGTGGCTGAGAGCACCACAGATGTGTGAGGGACTGACTGACTGACCACCATCAGGCAACTGAAGTCCAAGTTCTTCTAAACCCTTATGGTGCTGCAGGAGATTTCCAGCTGTTCTTGACTTCAGAAGGCCAGGAAAGTGTTCACACAAGTACAAAAGTATCAGTGCATCATTACGCTTATTTTACCTCACTTTGTATTTCTCCCTAAGCACCTTGTCCCGCAGATATTCCCCCTGTCAGCTCACTGTAGTCAAAAGCTACCCAGCTTTTCCCAAGACACGGAGAAGGCTGTATGTCCTCAGCTAACTGTTTACAGAGGCATGGGCCCAGGCCAACATGCTCCCATTCTCCTGAGACCCACCAGTGTGCACCTTCCTGGCAGCACAGAGCTACCTGGTTTGCACCATGGTGGATTTTCTGACTGGCAAGAGCCAGAAAGTGCAGAGATGGGGTGGGCAGCCATCCTGCCTCTCCTGAGGCAGCAGCTAGTGAGGTGATGGAGGAGCAGAGGACTACAAGCACCTCAAAAATGGAGCAGGTGGACATCTACTAAAGATCTGAAATTGTTGTGCTAAAAAAACAAACAGACCACACTGCAGTTCAATGTTTTTTTAGTATTGTTTCCCATGGTAGGAGAGGTATAAAATATCAGTCTGATTACAGAAGCTGAGGCTGGGTCTACTGCAAGGGCAATTACTGAATAACTTTTCTCTTTTTCTGTGAGTTTGATTTAGTTTACACTGACAGAAAAAATCCCACAGTGCTGGTTTGCAGTCATTTTCCTTACATTTGCTCTGTTTCAAATTTTCTAGGGTTTTTTTTTAAGAGTAGTTAAGAAGAAACAAGACACTTGAAGTATGTTTAAACCTCTCCCTTATGAGAATTCAAACAATTCCTATTACTTGTCAATGCTAAGGGGAAAATTATAATCTGGAGTGTAATAATATCTGCAATATGGACTTTGTTGGGTATCGTATGTTCAGTTCTGTGTTTGATCCATTGAATCTTGATGGGAATATTTGCTACTGAAAGTAAAACAGGATCTATGATAGTTTATTATTTCCAATAAAAATATAAGAAAGAAATCAAATTATCAGCATTTTTATAGTACATCACCCCTGAGTATTACCAAATGTATCACAAAGAGGAACTGCAATCATTTCCGTAGACAAGTGATACTTTCGTCACTTCTTCAACTCTCCTTTGCCATCATTTTTCCCTCAAACTTATTTGGAATTTTTTCACTGGTCAATGAAAAACAAAACTCTTGTAGTATATCATGGTCCTCTTAAAATCCTACAATATAAGACAATATACAGAATTACTGAAGAGTTGAGGTTGGAAGTCAACTCTGGAGATCACCTAGTCTAAACCTTTCATTTAAAGCAGGGTGAATTACAGCAGGTTTCCCAGGACCATGTCCAGTTGGGTTTTGAATATCTCCAAGGATATAGATTTCACAAACTTTCTGGCAACTTATTTCAGTGTTCTGTCATGGTTACAGCAAAAAAAAAGTGTTTTCTTATGCTTAAGTGGAATTTCTTGTATTTAATTTTCTGTCCATTGCCTCTTGTCCTGTCACAGGGCATCACTGAAAAGAGTTTGGCTCTCTCTTCTTCATCCCCTCCCATCAGGATTTTATACACATGGATAAGATCCCCCAAGCCTTCTCTTCTCCAGGCTGACCAGTCTCAGCTCTCTCAGCCTTTCCTCGTATGAAAGACGCTCCAGTCTGTTAACTATATTCATGGCCTTTTACTGGACTTGCTCCAGTATGTCCATGTCTCTCATATTGGGAAGTGCAGACCTGGACCCAGAACACAAGTTGTGTCTCACCAGAGCTGAGTAGAGGGGAAAGGTCACCTCCTTCAACATACTGCCAGTGGTCTGCCTAAGGCAGCCCAGGATGCTGTGGGCCTTCTTTGCAACAAGGGCACATTGCTGGCTCCTGGTCAACTTGTCCACTACCACCACCCTCAGCTCCTTTTCCACAGAGCTGTTCTCCAGCCAGTCAGTCCCCAGAGTGTACTGGTGCATGGGGTTATTCCTCCCCAGGGCAGGACTTTGCATCTCCCTCTGTTGAACTTCATGAGATTCCTCCCTGCCCAGTTCTCCAGCCTGTTGAGGTTCCTCTGAATGGCAGCACAACAATCTGGTCTATCAACCACTACCACCAGTTCTGCATTGCCTGCAAACATGTTGAGGGTGACACCACTATGCCCCCTCATCCAGGTCATTCACAGGATTTTCAAACAGTATTAGCCCCAGTAGCAGTTCCTGGGGTACACCACTAGTGACTGGCCTCCACTGGACTTCATGTCACTTATGACAACCATTTGATCCTGGCAGGCTAGCCAGTTTTCAGTTTATCTCACCGTCCACCTATTTAAACCATACTTTATCAGTTTGTCTATGAGGCTGTTATGGGAGACAGTGTCAAATGCTTTGCTGAAGTCAAGATAAACAATATCCACTGATCTTCCCTTATCTACCAATCTGGTCATCTCATCACAAAAGGTTATGAGGTTGGTCAAGCATGACTTCCCCTTTGCAAATCTGTATTGACTATTCCTAGTCATCTTCTTGTCCTTAGTATGTTTGCAAATTATTTCCAGGATTAGTTGCTCTGTCACCTTCCCATGGATCAAGGTAAGGTTGGCTGGCTTGTAGTTCCCCGGATAGTCTTTCTTGCCCTTCCTGAAGATAGAGGTGACATATGCTTTCTTCCAGTCCTCAGGAACCTCCACTGATTGCCACAACTTTTCAAAGATAATCAAGAGTCACCTCACAATGACAATGCCTAGTTCTTGCGAGAGCAACCCATCAGGCCCTGTGGACTTGTATATGTCCAATTTGTTTAAATACAAGTATGTCTTCTTAGGGAAGGAAAATACTGACATTTACTCATTTGTTTTTATTTTTTTTTTAACTCATCTGTTTTACTTCTACAAACACTGGTGCTGAGCTTGGCATCTCACAGTTTGCAAATTTTTAAGTCAACCCATTACCTCATTAATGGAGTCAGAAGTTAAGAGACTTCACTTCTTCCATGCTGCATTCTTCACCTTCATCCCTCAAGGTATTCTGGTTTCTAAAACATGAAAAATGGGAGATTAAATCAATTTAATGTTGTTCTTTGTGCTTTTGCTTGTAATGAGAATTCAGAGCATGTCTGTGTGCATTATTTACTCTCATTCCCCTTCAAAGGACCAGCAATGTTTCTGACACCAGCTCCCTGTTTTGACACTAACCTCTCCAGTTCTCACAGAGGCTGTTTTATGTGGAATTAGAAACACTGATTCATCCCAATTAGTCTGTGCTCAGAGCCATTCCTCATCTTCCCATGCGAGGTTCTGAGTAACCCACAAAGGAAAAAATACTATCACAATGCAACTTTTCTTTCCAAATCCTCTGCTGTCCCTGGATACCACAGGAGCCCATTTCAGCCACAGTAGGGACAAAGATATTTATTTTGATTTATGCTTTCCTATCTGCTCCCTCTTAGCCACAAGAAGCTGATCTTCAAGCAGATGCATCATCTCTGCGTATCTCTGCTCTGCAACCAGACAGTGACCTATTTCAGAAGTCAAACTGAGATCAAATGTTACTCTCTGGTTCATGGGTAAAAAAACTTTGAATCACAAGAGTAACTAGAGGAAAAAGATGCCCATCCTGCACACTGCTGTGTTCACAGTGAGTACAGTTGGTTCCTTTCCCACACATCTTTGCTGTTTATTTGTTTTTTGATTAAGCTAACATCCATTTCAACAGCTGGATCCTTGAGAGTTTTAAAACATATTAAGGAATCAGCTAACCCATTAACAAGAAAATAGGAGAAAGAAAAATTGTAACCTAGCAGATGCTGAAGCTTGTTTTTCTCCTTGTGGCTCCATGTACTCGAGGAAGTGGTGAGGTAAATGCATGTGGGAATATTTCGCAAAGCATGCAAATGACAACACAATGTGTGCTGGTCCGGTTAAAAATTTGTTACATCAAGGAGAAGAAGGAGAAGGAGAAGGAGAAGGAGAAGGAGAAGGAGAAGGAGAAGGAGAAGGAGAAGGAGAAGGAGAAGGAGAAGGAGAAGGAGAAGGAGAAGGAGAAGGAGAAGGAGAAGGAGAAGGAAAAAAGAGATAAAAGGCCTCAGCCAATAGTCTTTGTTTCAACAAATTAAAGCTGGAGCCATCAACCATAAACAAACCAGTTTTAAGGTTGGGTCTGAGTCTCAGAGTTCTTATTAATGAACTTCTATCTCATGGTCAGACTGAGGCTCTTAAATCAAGGTACAGAAATAACACGGCAATAGACCCTTCCAATATTTAAGGGTATTTAGACTTGAACTCTATAACCTCAGCTTCTTGCCACATCTCCCTTTCCCCTTCTTTTGCATGATTCTCTGCACTCTAAAGCCACTAGCTGAAGTTATCAAGCCATAAATTTGTCTTTGTTCAATATATCATCACAACATCCATTAAACAAACTTTCTGTTTCTTTTTATATTCCTTATAGAAATAATGCAGAACTTTGCCTTAGCAAGGAATGATTAAATGCAACACATCTGTAGTTTGTTGTTTGGATCATTTGTCTTTCTAAACAAGGTCTGCCAGTTATTTGTCTCAGATGGAAACCAGTGAACCTTTAAAAAATGGGTAAAAAAGGAAGGATTGGGCTGAGAATTAATCAACTTCTTAGTACCTGCCTTAAACTTGATCAACCCAAATCTGTGTTATTTTTTATGGCTACCCGTATTCCTGGTACTGGAGCTATCAAGTCACTTGGTAACGGGCTCAATCTGATTCCAACAGAAATAAAAGAAAAGGAGTGCTTTCACACATGTGCTGCCCTAGAAATAGCCAACACCGTGTGAAAGGCTCTACTTTGTTATGAAACACTGCACTAGCAGTCATTTGGCCACAGTTTGTTTAAAGAGCAGTGGAGGCAGGGAAAACATAAAAGAAAACGCAGTTTTACATCTATTCAGGATGGAGGCACAGTTATTTCCAAACAACAAAAAGATAACGTTGCTAAGTGCAGTTTCAAAGTTGACTTGCCTGTTAAACACATCCAGGTTTAAAAAAAAAAAAAAAAAAAAAAAAAAAAAGAAAGAAATAGAGAAAGCTTTAAAATTTTAAAAAGCAATGATAATCACATGCTAATGTTCCAAAAGCAATTTATGTGCCAACTTTAACTAATTCATAATACACACACACACACACAAGTATTTTCTTCTAGGATGCAGCATGCTAGAGAAGTCTCTCTGCAGCGTGCATGATGGGTGAGGCTGTGGGGAGGCTCTCTGGAGCTGTCTTGGCCAGTCCTGAGAGACCAGCTCTTGTATGTCCTATAACCCCAGAAAAACAGAGATTGCAGGGTGTAAGCCTCTAGATCAAAACCAGTGGCACTTCTTGGACAGAAATTGGTGAGCAGTCTGCAGTGGAGCAGCCAATGGAAGGAGAGATACTAATTTTAAAAAATGATCATTCAACCTGATACAGAGAATTTCTGTGGTATATTTCAACTGCCTTATTCATATCCTTTAAAAAAGGGCTAAGATTGCATGGCCTTGTCCAATTCTTTGATCTTGTAAGTGCAGATTTCCCTTATTAAGAAAAAGACCCCCAGTTTAGCCTAAGCTATGCATGGGCTCAGTAGCTGATGTTCTCATAGACACCAGGCCCTGAGCTGGTTCAACTGGCAAACCATACATGCTGGTAAGAGTCTGCTCCCCTTGTCTCCTGCATCAAATAAAACCCAGTGCAGGTCATTCTGGGTTTCTGAGGATACTTTTGCATTGCTTGAATCCTTTGCCACAAAGAAAGGGGACTAGAAAGTCTATTCTTCTGGTTGGGAAGCAGAAAACATTGCAGAAGTTCTAGTCAACAAATCTGATTATAAAGGCATGGACCTAAGAATAAAGTATGTCAAAACTCACATTTAATCAGAAATCCATGCTCTCATGCTACAGAAGACCAATTTATATATATAAATATATATTTTTATATATATATGTATATATAGCAAATATGAATGAGTATGTATAAAAAGACTTCTTGACATGATCAGAGATTGTAAAAATAATCTAAATTATTGCCATTTTTGAGAGACAGGATTTCAAAGAGAAATAAGCAACTCCATGAGCAGCCAAACTAATGACATCTTTCATAAGGATTCTATGGTTTTAGTTACTTGACTTTGGTGTCCAAGGATGTAAGATTCCCAGGTGATATTGAGCATATTTGGGCATTTATTTATAAAGGCATTCACCTGTGTAGGTTCTCTACTGACTAAAAAGATGTAGGCTTACACTACAACTCTTTCCTCAGTAAAAATACTAATAAAGTCTCTCTCTTCCACTCGAATATTAATTTTCACAAAACTTGTAGTATCTTAGTTATTCTTGAAACCTCTACTGTTTGCAGTTGATGGTAGCCAAAGGTTTCAAACACTGCTAGGGAGAGAGGAGGAAGGAAGGGACACATACACATAGGCACATCAGTCGCATTTGCCTTGTTTTCATCTGCAAAAACTCTGTAACATAGTTTCAGGGCATGAAAAACAGTAAGATTTGGGTTTTTTTTTTTTTGTTTTTTTTTTTGATCTAGGGAGAAAAGTGATGAAAAGGATAACAATTAGCTTCATCTTTGTGAAGACCCAATGATCTTGGACCAAGGTAACACAAACAAAAATATGAGTTACACAAGTAACAGAAACAACATACCTGGGAAGAAGCGAATGTGTCAGACCATGGTAAGGTAGAAGATATCTCCAGCCTGCTTTCCCAAGCCTATGAGGAAGGAGTACAGGGTCCCTTGCCATGACAAAGTGAAGGAATGCTTCGCCAAATCTCCGTGCTGGGACATCCAGTCTACAGGCGCGAGTACCACAGCTGTTGAGAGAGTTTGATTCTGTGGGTAATCACTGTCATCATTGGGCATCCTGGTTCTATTTCTCACTTGAATGTATGTTTCATTAATGCTAGCTACCAGCTCTTGTTCTGACTTTGTCAGATTAAGGAGCACTTTAATGTAATCTTTGTCTATTTTTCTCTCAGAAACTACTTGTCTGCCTCTTAAAGTCACACCTCAATAAATGGAACAGATTTAAGTTTTCCTTAGGTTCCCTGTTTTCTTTAGCACTGCGTCAGTTTTTGTGACACTGGTTCAATCACCCCAGTTTTTCAGCTCTCTTTTTAAAAAACAAACACTACAAATCTCTGACTTATTCCTACGTCGGGCTCACAACTATCATGCAACAATACAACTGTAGCTCCTTGCTGCTACTTACTGCACCCTTATTCCTATGTCTGTGAATCATTGTTTGTCCTTTTACCATGGTGTCAGATGGCATTCTGATTTTGTCCCCACTGACCTCAGCATTTGGTAAAGGCTTGCAGTGTCTCCTCAGTCTGCTTTTCTGTTTATCCTTTCCTGCTGTGAGTTTGGGCATAGCTAGGGCAGCCAAGAGCTTTGAGTAACAAAACATAAGGACACAATATAAGAACAAAAGGGTATATGTACTCAATCCGACCAAATGTTCCTCTAACTCACTAGGTTAGAGGAGGTTGTCACGATCACATGTGATATCTCTTCTTAATGGCTTAATACAACAGATACTAGCTGTGAGGACTTGCCATTAAAAGGTTTTGTTGAGCTGGGAGATGGATCTGCACTCTACCTATTTATTACCCAGAAGTACACTGGCCCTTTTCCAGAGAAAAAATGTCCCAAAGTGGCAACTAAAGGGTGTGTAGGGAGCAGATAATGGTACACTCGCTCAGAAAGCTCTACCAGCATCTGTATTTTGCTGTCCAAAGGCCTCCTGAGGCAGAGGTGTGGTCTCACAACCCCAGCCTTTTGTTGGATTTTTGTTTTCTGAATTTGTCAAATCACTTTCTGAATATGTGTATATTGATAGCATCCACCAGGAGCTGCAGCGAGGAGTGACAGCTTAAGTATGTATTTTATGAAGGATCACGTAATCACAGAATGGTTGAGGTTGGAAGTAACCTCTGGAAGTCATGTTGTCCAACACCACTGCCCAAGCAGGGCCACCCAGAGCCAGTTGACCAGGCTCAGGTCCAGATGGCTTTTGAACACCTCCAAGGATGGAGACTCCACAACCTCCCTGGGCATCCTGTTATAATGCTTGGTCACCCTCACAGTGAAAAAGTGTTTCCTGATGTTCAGACATAAACTCCCGTGTTTCAGTTTGAGCACACTGCCCCTGGTCCTGTCACTGGGCACCACTGAAAAGAGCCTGGCTCCATCTTCTTTGCACTCTCCCATTAGGTATTTACATACACTGATAAGTTCCCCCTCCCTGAGCCTTATCTTCTCTAAGCTGTACAGTACCAGCTCTCTCAGCCTTTTTCACATTTGTTTGTTTGTTCTGAATCTCCTCTGACAGTTTGAGGTGATGCCCATTAGCTTGCATGAAAAAGACAGTGAGAAGCAGTTTCTTACCCAGACAACACACCTTCTAAACATCTGTCATACACTCTTTTGGGAACCAGTTTTCCAGGTTCAGGGGTCCTACCTCATTTAGTCGTTCCACTTTATTGATCATCCTTGTTCTGTTTCTGACCCTTTCAGTTCTAGCATGTCTTTTCTGAACTGAAAGGACCAGTGTTCAAGGTACACCATGGACCCATACTGGGATGCTCTCTGATGCTCTCTGTCTTCTTTAGTTTTCCTTTCCTAATGATTCCAAACATTCAGGTGCATCTGAAGCAGAAGTCTACAGGAAGGATGCTGCAATCTGTGTTCTTGAAATACCAGAAACGGTGAGAATTTTGCAAGTAATAACTATCCATTTCCATCAATAGTTTGAATGGCAGCTGTGTGAACTGATTAACAGGAAATTCGAACTCTCTTATCTTTAAAAACCTGAGTTCAGGTTCAGATTCCCTCATAAAGCAGTGAGACAGATTTGAGGTTTTCAAACACTCACTGCTTGCTTACCAACATCATTAGGTACTCAAAGAGTTAAAGCCTGGATCAATTGTTTTTGAATAAAATCTACAGAGACAAGGTAATTAAACCCATGCTTTCTACTTCCCCTGATAGTCAGAGTCAGGGCAAAGTGACAAATAGTGGTTTGAGCTGAATGAATTGCTGTCTGCATCAGCTTGTCTGACAGCATGGTGAACTAAAAAAGGGGACTTTCTCTAATAGAGCAGGAGAGAGGGGGAGTTTTCTGCCCAGTTTATCAGCCTGAGCAGCTCCAGGATGGGTGCAACAGAGCAGGATCAGCACAAGCAAGCAGGCACTGGCCCCACTGCGCCACCCAACTTCATCCCCAAAGGGGTGCAGGGACCCTGCTAAGGGGTCCCAAGCTACCCACCCATACCCAAATGCTGTGCCCCCATAACCTCTTACCGCCCATGGACTTGGAGCATGGGTGTAGCCCTCCATGGGTGTTGAACCTGCAAACTTTGTCAGCTTGTAGAGCTGCTGTTGTTGAGCAAAACTCTAATTTATACAGCAAAAGCAATGACAAATGATAAAACTTCACGGTAGTCTGGCTTATTTGTTAATGGCTCGGGTGTAAATGTTCTAGGAAACAACATTTAATACCATCATCACCTAATAAAATGGGTTTTTTCCATGGTATTTACAGGAAGGGCTTGTTTCCTTTGAGTAAGTTTGCTTTGACGTTATTGAGAGATGTTTTGTGGCAGTTATTTACACTTGGCTGAATTCCTGTGGCATCCTCCAAGTGCATTTGACACAAACTTGGGGCCCAAGCTGCCAGAACACAAAAGAGCACTTTGCACAGCACATTATCAATTTGTTGTGCTGACTGAGTGGTGTGATAACTTTTCCATGGCCAGGAAAGCTGGCTAACCCTCACTAAACTATTAATCTCAGGACAGTTTGAACTAAGAGAGATTTCTGTAAAAATAGACTACAAAGAATGCATCAGAGAGGAGAGGCTTTGCATCTTTTACAGCTTCTTGACCTCTTCTGAGTGGATTTTTTTACTAATGGGAAGGATTAAATGGAATATCCTTGTGCCTCAGCACAACGCAGTGTCCGATTTGCACAGCAGTTCTTAGACATGTCTCCAAGCAGCATCGCTGCTTGGGCTTTGCTATCGAGCACACAGAATAAGGGCCTGTCTCATCATTGCTTCAACTTGGTTCCTGACCAATAGCTCGGATTTTTCAGGTCTCAAACTCAGCTCTGACTTATGCTCATTTTTTTGAAGCTTGGTTTCACTGTGGAACCAGGCTAGAGAAAAAATGGAGGAAAATGGCAGGAAAGCAACACCTGAGAAGACTGCTATTTTCCTGGCACATAACTTTTGTCTAGCTGGTGATTAGTTGTGGTGGCAGGCCACCCGGGTCCAATAAATCACAACATTGAGTAATCATTGCATACACAGTGATGTAAGATTCATGATGATAAAACAATTGAATGCTAATGCAACATATCCTATGATTACAAAAATATGAAGTACATGGAGCATGGAACAATTTGAATCAAACTGGAAAAAAAGCCTCCTACTTGTTAAAACTGTATTTGTTATATAAGCTTATTTCTTTTGTCAGATACTTTATCTGATACCATAAAATAGAATATAGCTTTTATATTGTGGGAGAAATACACTCACCTTACCAAGTGAGTCTCGGAAGGCTTCATAAACTTAAGAAGTGAAGTAGTAAAGATGGCAGAATATGGAAGTGGTTCTTTAACAAGGATTCATTTTGTAAGTGCAATAATCAAGTAAGTCTTCATCACAGATTACCGTTAAGCATATATCAGTGTAACTCCCTTTATTTTCATATGCTTTTAGCTACAACATCAAATTCACTGTTAAGTGAAATGAACAGGTAAGTAGTTACACCAGCTGAAGTGATTACACCTGCAGATATGCATGTTAATTTAGACTCAGAAGGAATTAAAATTTTTTTGTGTATGTAAATCTCAGTTACAATATGGTTCTTAGCTTGCTGCCTGTGCAAGGACTTGGCTGCAAAGGTGAAGAAAATACTCATGTAGTACAAAGTTTGGACATTGGTCTAATGAACGTAGATTGATTTTCTTGATTTGGTGAGTTTTCTGTTTGAAAAACCTTAACTATTGGGAATGCAAGAACAGCAGATTGGTCAAGATACATTTGAACATTCATGAGCTTAAATTTTGTTCCACTGAAACTGAACCAATGCCTAGCAGCAGTCTTATGGCCCAAAGGTGAAGACAAAGAAATACTCAAGCAAACAGTAAGAGAGATCCTTACCTCATTCTCTATACTATTTTTTATTTAATTTCATTTAAAAATATATAGATTTGATTGGGCTTTCAGGTTTTAAACCTTACACCAGCCAAAGCTGCTGCAGCATGACTCTTGCAACACCTGGGTGCTAATGTGAAAGTGCATACAAGTGCAAAAGTGAGACTTTAACCCTGAATCTAACTCTTTCAACCTTTAAATACAGAAGGCATTTAAAAATCAAATCTGTAGCAAGGAAAACAACCCCTTCCCTTCACAGCCAGCTGCTCTGTGATTTGCACTCTCTCTCTCCCGGTTCTGTAGCCCAGCTGTTGGTGGCTGTTTCTGGGGGAGGCACATTCCTTCCCGCTGCTGGACTATGAGCCTGCGGTTTCCGCTTCGCATCTGAGGCCTGATGGGTGTTTCATCATCATCTGACAAACTGTTCAGTCTGTGTCCTGAACACGTAAAATTGTCAATTCTTTCCTCAAAGTGAAAAACCCCAACCAAGAAAGAAATTGCGTTGTTACCACCACCTAGTGGTGCTCTTGGCAGACTTGCAGTAAGCACTTTTATTGCATAAAATCTACTTCAGAAAAAGACTATGTGCACATGATTTATATGACCTTTCTTTAGATTCACGGCTCTTTGGTGCAGCCACGGAAGGTTCACTCAGTTTTCCACTTATGTTGCTTTTAACTTGTTCTTAATAATTTAGGATGTTGACAAGTTCTCAGTAAATTACTTAAAAGCATCTTTTGAACAATTTAAAGTTGAAGCTGTTAAGAAGCCAACTGATAATGCACAAACTTCCACAGTCATTAGCACATACTTTAAAGTCTGTCCCTCAATGGTGGTTTTCAGCAGCCAGCACACCCTTGATGAAAATGAATGGAGTCTCAAAGACTGAGAGCCAACTCATTTGTAAACCCCAGCAAACAGAAATAATTTTCTCCATATGGAGGAAGTTGGCCTCAGTCCTGACTCTCCTAGAAACAGTCCTGACCTCACTTGTGATCAGCATCCTTCCAGCACTCCCAGTAACTTCTAGGAGAGCAAGTACAGCATAGCCTACCCACCAGGCTGGGATGCTGCAGGACTCAAGAAAAGAGTTAGGATTAAAAAGCCTGCAGTATGCAGCCAAAGAATAGCTTTATAGGAAATGTTTATTTTTCAGTTTTCCAGCAGACTCCTCAGATCCCCTCTAGGTAGGTGTTAAGTCTATACTTTGTTTAGAGGAGAAGCTTGCAAAGCTTCACTGAGGATTACTCGGAATTTTGAGAAAAAGATATAACAAATAATGAAGTACATTAAACAGGCATAGTCAGTGGTCATAATGCCATTGTTAGCTTTCGTCAGCACAGAAACTGCCAGACTTTCTAGGGTCCAGGACCTTAAGACCTGAAGGAACAGCACTGACACTTATTTGGCCCGTATGGCTGAAGCCAACAGCAACACACTCCTGGAAGAGCCATCAAAGGAAAAATTATAGCAGTGGATACTGGCTTTAAGATGTGCCCATGGGCAGAGGATGTCTTCACACCATTATGAACCAAGGAAATGGTGAAGGCTCTCTACTGCTTGGAAGCAAGAAAATCCTGTGGCCTTGACTACTTCTGACAAGAAGTGCCCTGGCCTTAGCAAGAAATTCATATGAGCTGATGTATCTGTGGACAAAATGCATAGAATTATAAGATATACTAGGCAATACTTGTATATTGCATATACATGCTAGGCAATGATCCACCTTGTTAAATGTTATCCCAGATCATTCTGGAGCTGAATTAGCCCTTTGAATGCAGTCAATTTTGCATGGATTTGTGCACGTCTGTGGAAGAGCACATTCTGATCATTGGCCAAAGCAGACTTGGACCTAGCAGGAGTGTTGCTGCACAAGCTCCCACACCTGCAGCCAGAAAGTGAGGGGCTATAGTGTCCTGTGCGGTAGATTGGTCTGGTGTCAAGGACTCCAAAAAATGGCATTTCGTATCGTATGTGACTATTGTCACACCATAGGAAAATCTGGTAACATTCATTAATCAGACCAGAGTTTGGATAGACAGCCTACCTAGTCTCTGGTTTAGACAGTCTATTTACCCTGACCTCACCTCATGGGCTCGGCTTCTCCAGAGACTTGGGAAAGTGGGCAGGGGATGATTTGCTGTTCCCTGTGATGTCCCATCCTTAGTGCTGGCCTGATTGGACTGTGCCTGCCCTGACAGCAGCTCCTGGAGCAAAGGGAGCTGAGGGGTGAGCTGCCACTGCACCGTGCCCTCTCCCAACACAGCCCCCAGCAGAGGAGCCCACTCTTCTGACTGGAAACTCAGTACCCAGAAAGTCCCAGGGGAAGAACTCTAGCCTCTCCTTTTCCATGAACCTATTCATGCCCCAATTTCTTTATAATATTACACATTAATAATTTTATAGTAAATGAAAAACATAATTATATAATTTAAATATAACCTGTATATACTTACACACAAGTAAAAAAACACTCAGACATGGAGAGCTGAAGTCAAGTTCACACTGACCAGGACCAGGACCAGGACCCTTCAGCCAGCAGGACAGGGGATGTGTGCCAGGGGATGACCGCTGGCGCAGAGCACAAGATGAACGTGTTGACAGGGCACAGACTCTTGCTTCCTTGAAACCTGGTTCATTCACTTGCTGTTTCACTGTGTCATATCAGAGACTGATAGAGCCATGGATGAGTGTCCCTCTGTGAAAAAGACATAAGGTTGTTCCTTGTAGGTGACATCATTATAATCCGTCACTATCACTATAGGGACAAGCAAAATAAAGGTTTGGTAGGGGAATTATTACATACAGAATTGCTCACTGTAATTTTCTTCATAGTGGCTTGCCAGCCTTCCACAAACAAATTACCAAGTTCAATTTTTAGAGGTTGTTTGGAGCAGAAATTTCTGCCCAGCCCTCTGGTCCCTGTGCTGTTGGTTTGCCGTCAGCTCCGTGAAAGAGAAAAACTTAGGTTTCTAACCTGTAGCAAAGTATATGTAGGTTTATGTGGGAGCTCTGCCACCAGAGGTCAGCGTACACCTCATTAAACAGCAGCGATTCCTACCACTATAATCTAAATTAAAGGAAAAAGTCCTGGGCACTCCCGGACCCCAAATGGCCACACTTTAGGGATGCAAATTAGTCGTGGTGAGCACAGATGGGGCTGAAATCCTTTTAAATGGGGGTAGAAGAGTTTCTGTGAAACTCAGACAGGTCGGCCAGGGGTTGGGATTACTCATCACTGTGTAAGAAGCTCTCCCTTTCCCACCGGTAGAATGATATGGGGAAAAGCATGCCATACCTT
Source organism: Tyto alba (assembly GCF_018691265.1). Lineage (NCBI taxonomy): Eukaryota > Metazoa > Chordata > Aves > Strigiformes > Tytonidae > Tyto > Tyto alba. The sequence continues at coordinate 10,324,073 of NW_024881295.1, read as the reverse complement.
TATAGTGCAAATTAAATGAGAAACACGGGTCTGGAGTTTAAGTTTGCTCTGTGATATCCACAGAAGCACAGCACCATCAATCTGGACTTCACTGACAAAAGGGTTTCTCATGCCTGCCTGGAGACTTTTTCCCAAGTATGGTGCTCTCCTTCCTCCCTTCTGAAAGCCATGTTAAAAATGTTCGGTCCTTTCCCAACAAAACCCCAAACCCAACCTCAAAGCACTATGCAGTAACAGTCACAAAATGCAGACTGAATTTTATTGCTTATACAGATTGAGTCTAGAAATAGTTTTGAAAATATGATGCATCATGATGGCACAAACCTTTTCCTCATCTTCCCAGATGTTTTTGATCTGGTGATCTTATTATCTCTAAACATTAAAAGCAGTCAAAGACAAAGTATCATGGAAGTCATTGGTTGTTGCTGGGGTAGTCTGACAGTGTAGCATGAAATACTTATTCTTTGACCTAAACTTGTTCATTTCAAAATAGGTATATAGACATATAGCCTCTTTATTCTGCATTGGAATGTTTCCCTTACTCAATTCCAGGAGGCTTGGGGCCTGAGGTCTTTTTTTTCTGTGCACTCCTTTCAGGCTGAGTGATGCCATGTGTCTGCCTCAAGCACTGGCACAAGCTGCAGACCAGCTCTGTGCCTCTGCAACAGAGAAAACTCACAGCAAACAGGACTTAGCTCTTCTGCGTTGTGTACCTAGGGACGGGTCTTTATTGCCTGCAGTCTTTGTGCTTTGGAAAGTGCTTTGGCTGCGCCTGGCATAAGCATATCTGACCATTAGTTTTAATAAGGACAAGATTGTATTGCTTTTTAATTTGCTCAATGCAAAAGAAGTTTGTAAGATAATCACTATTTAAATCATCTTTGACCTAAAACTCAGTTGTGGTCCCACCCCAAGTTTAGATGGGGCCATGAATGTTGCAACACTTCTTTCTCATATATTATGCATACAAGAGGCACAAATTAAAATCAGTTTAGGTCCTGTGAATGCCCTGGTGTGACCATACAGGTTTAGCAGGGCTGTCTGAATGCAGCCAGCTGAGTACAGCACCTGTAACACCTCATGTGAGGGCACTTGAAACATCTGTAGGAAGGTTAATCCTCTCCTGACTACAATGCTTCATATACCTGCTCTGAATGATGCAGACCTGTGGCCAGGTTTGCATTCCTCCTGTTTGACATAAATGGATTGACAAGCCATTGACCAACTGGCTAGAGACCACTGAAGGGACACCAAGATGATTAGGGGCCTGGAGCATGCTGTGTATGAGTAGAGGCTGAGGGAGCTGGGTTTGTTCAGCTCATAGTCCTCTCTGGGGAGATCTCTCTGTATCCTCCAGTACTTCATGGGTGAGAAGGCAGAGTCAGGCTCTGGGAAGCACCCAGAGAGGCTGTGAAATCTCCATCCTCAGAGCTGCTCAGAATTTGACTGGACGTGGCCATGAGCATCCCGCTTTAACCATGAAAGTCACCCCGGGCTAGGCAGAAGGCTTGAACTAGAGGAGCTCCAGAGGTCCCTTCCAACACAGATTACACTTTGATTCTGTTTTTCACACAAACATTTGAGGAATAGCTGTTCTTTCTAAAAACACTGGCATTCGCACACACATCTATAGCTGTATAAAGCAGGGAAACCTAGTATTTCTTGGTTATTATTTTTCGCTTGCTTTTGTTATTCATGGCCCCCTTGGGCAAAGAGTATGTCAGAGGGGTAATGCTCCTTGATAACACCAGCTACCACTCATCTGACATACCAAGTGGTGGAAGTGAATAATTTATTATGATTCACTGTAAATTGATATTTGCTTTTAGGAATTGTTTCACATCTTTTCTATATGACTGCCTTGGCTGCCTGTGTTTCAGGTAACAACATATGTTAATTATATAAAACACACAAGTCCCAAAGAGATAATTCTTAACATGCATCTAACCCAGCAATTGTTGTTGAAGCCCTGATGACTGAAAATTTATTTTTTTCCCCTGGGTAATTTAATAAAAGAAAGTAGCGTTCACTGCAAGCCTAGTATTCAACGTGGTGCTCCACAAAGTATTTCTGGTGTCAGCATTAAAATAAACAAGAGGCCTCCCATGGTATGCAGGGGATTACAATTAATTAATTTGCACTATTTTTGTGCTGAATACTTCCAAGCTATGAATATACTAATCAAGAGGAAAGAAAAAGTTGATGTAAACTTGCTATATAAGTGCAATATTTGTTTTTGTTTCATCTTTGCCTTTCACACATGACACACTCTTCCCAAAGTTCCTCAACAGCCTGAGTACCCCTCACGGGAAGCACATGCGCTTATGGATCGGCACCATGGGAGAAATTGGCATCAGAGGAAAAACATGATTATGAATTGGCACCGTGCAGACTTCAGATGCCTGGCTAAGAATAAAAGGTACTTTAAACCCCTTGAGCTCAGCACTGAACATCTGATAGGCAGAATATGAAGCCACTGTGCTGCCAGCTGTCTGGGTACATCTCCATTATCTCTTCTTGCTCTGGTTTTATTCCTCTGGGACATTTCCACAAATTAATTGTCTTTCCTTTTTTTTTTTTTTTCCTAAAATCCTGGCCAACCTGGGAACACTAAAGGAAGATCAGATTGGCTTAGAGCCCTTGCAACTTCCCAAGCTTTTTAATATGCAAAACAGTAAAAAGAGTCAGTGAAAGTATTGACTCTTTTCTGTAAGTCAACAAAACAGCCTTCCTGCGCTTGCTTTTTTAAGTTGTTGATACACCCACATACATATGTGCACACCCAGATGTAGAGCCACAGATCCTAGTCTGAAAACTGATTTTCCTGAAGGCTTTCTCTGAAGGCAGTCATTGCCAAGCATTTCAGAAGTATAAAAAAGGTGAGTTTGAAGGGACGTGTCAATAGAAGAAGCTTCCTACTAATCTGAGGCCATTAGAAAATGACTCATTCTTATGAATAAGAACATATATTTCTCATAACCCTTTATCTGGTGTAGCATAAAGGTAGATATCAGTCAAGTATGCCAAGTCCTTTTCAACCTCCTTTTACTTCCCAACCTTTTTTAAACACTGTAGTATCAAAAACCAGCACCCCACAGGCTGACTGCACGCAGACCCAACAGTAGTCCTTTCTATGAGTTTTCATTTGCCTTCAAAAACAGGCAAAGACTCTGTGAGTCTTCATTTGTGCACCTAACCTGGAAATACTTTCTGTAGAAGAAATAAAATAAATCTGTTAAACTGTGAAAGGAGTACACAGAGATGGGGAATAAGGGAGATGGCAGTGCACTTGCCAACACGCGTGCTGCAAGCTCTCTGCAGAGCTGTGCTGCCAGTGTTCAAGCCTACTCTCCTGACTATTTTTAAGAGCTAGCCTCTCCAAAACCTCCCATCTTCCTTTCTAACTATAGCACAGACCGGTAAGGTGAAGCACTTATGAGTTAAACTTTTATACCCTTGCCTTTTTTCTAACCACTTCTTGTATGGGTAGTTTTCCTTTTTAAAGGGATTTATTCTCATGGCACCCAAATTTAAGCAGCAGCCTTGCAGAACTGCAGGCAGCTGAGTCATCCCAGAGGAGACACAGGCTTGGTATAAAAGGAGGGTTTGCTTTTAAGGAAAATAAGGATGGGGAGTGTTTTCAGTAGGGTTATGATACAACTGGTATATGAGCAGGGAAGGTGCTGTAAACTGGAGTATAACAACCCAGAGGGACTTTTTATTTTTAATCTCGGTAGTGTGATCAGCTCCTGGTGTTTGAAGTCATTAAGCAGTCTGCTGTTCTTGAAACAGTGCAATTATGTTTAGGCTGTTTTCTGTTGTCTTCCTTGGTTTGACTCTTGGCAAGATTTATCTAAGCATTTGTGTTAGTTTTGTTTCCTTTCCCTTGCAGAGGGAGGGAGTGACTCTGGGGCTAGAAACTGCTTCTTCAAAATGAAAGCTGGGGCTGTTTTGTGTAATTGGATAATTCAAGGGAAAGAAAAAAAAAAGGGGGTTCTACAAAAATCCTTATCCCTTTGTGTGGATTGGCAATGGCTTCATCTTAAGTGGATTCCCCTTTTCTCTTCCTTCCGTCATTTTATAACTCCAGAACAGTAACCTGACATTCATGTCAGTCATATATTTTTGCTTAGCCCACGTAGGTGTTGGGTGGTGGGCCACAAGACGATTGCTTAGTGTTGGCTGTTTAAAATATGGGATTGAATTACCACTGTGGTTCTGCCCAGTATATTACATGATCACTTAAAGTGTTTAGAGAGCACATTTTTGTTATTGTTTCTGAGTAACTCTTATGCAACTGAGGTTGCACAAAACAGGAAAGCATATAAAAATAGAACTAGAAATCTTTTCTGGAAACTGCCTATTCTTCTACTACGTATTTTCTGCCTCTCTTGAGTATTATTTGCAGATATTCCATATCAATTTTATACTGCTGAACAGAAGAATCATAAGGGATCAGGATCTTTGCTGTCAGTAAAATAGACCAATCAAATTGAAAGGCACGGCTTTTTTTTGACTCCTGCAGTGCTCTACCTTTATGATTAATGTTGCATTTGCCTGATGCAGCTAACTGCAGCAGCAATTAATCCAAAGCTTTTGTCCTTAACTCTGTTTGTAAGCTAACTAACTTCGTAAGCATTTCTGTGCTGATAGTACCATACCAATGGCATATATATACTTCAGCAATTTTTTTACAACATTTGTCCTTTGCTATTTATGCTGTGCAATCAGCCATGTGGGTAATTAATTTTGTTTTCTTTCTACACATGGGTGACTGAACTGTTATAAAGCGTGTGCGTCCCTCAGGCCTGAGCAGCTAAATTTGCTGTGAATGCCCCAGTCTGTTTGTGATTATGGTATTCAGACCAAGCAGATCCATGCTCCATGTTCACAGGAACCATTACCTGGTTGTGTGAAGGATTGAGGGACTGAACAGAGACCAATCCAAATCAGTTTAGTAATATTATGTTATCTTCTGTCTTTTGTTGGGTCACCCCCTGCACCCCTTCCCCCCCTCCCAAAAAAAAAAAAAAAAAATCAGAATGAGCAGACAGAGAAAAATAATCTGCAGCTTAGCTCTTTTTTTAGTAGGTAAATATCTTGCCATGTGGGAGATGGATAGACTGTGGCAGTAAGAAGAATGACGCTTTGCCAAATCCTCATCTGAATATTGTATTGCAAAGCCTTATGCTGTCTCCCAGAATTGTCACCTTTAAAGTCAGAGTTGGTGGCAGTTAGGATCAACTGATGGCTGCCTCTGGGCGAGATTTTTGTTGTGTTCGCTGCAAAGGAGGTAGGGCTGCAAACAGTTGGACTTGTGCTTATCCAATACACCCCTTCACACTCCGGGGTACAGCAGGACATCTCCAGGCACTGCAGTTGTAAGCTGTAAGACTCTAGGGCACTGTGTGAGGCAAAACTGAGGTCCAAACGTTTCTGGGGAGAGAGCATTTTTTAAGATATTTGCTGAATCCTTCTTGCAACGTGTGCATAGCTGTAGGATGAAGGGGATAGCCCACTAGGGTATGGAAAGGAGGATGCTGAAAAGACAAGAGCCTCTGGCATGACCACGGGTGAGGCTGCCCTCCCTGGGAAAGTAAGTTGTCCTGCTCCATCCAGGCCCACAAAACCTGATCTAAACAAGCCTCTCTCAGACACTAACCCAGTCACAAAATGGCATCAAGGTAAAATGACCCTCCTGTAGTCCAGGTAGATAGAAGCATCAGATCCTGCTGTAAATATCATGAGATGATGGTTGTCCAGATTTATAATTCTCCATGTAACTATGGAAATAACCTTGTGTTTTCTCACACTATTGTTCATACCAGTTTCCAGACAAGCTTTCAGCCCATTACCTTTCCCGAGTCCTTCCTTATCTATTGCTGTCACCTGAAATCTTAACAAAAAATTTCCTGTAAAAGAATGCAAGTTATATGTATCTTACTCTGACAGTCATCCTAAAAATTAAAAAGAGAGATGGTTTCTTCCTTTTTCTTGTTTGCTGAACATTGCCCTAGCTTTGTTGCTACAGAAATAAATCGTAACAGATGTCTCAGCACCCACATGGAGCTATGAGAACATCACACCCAGGCACAGTCCAGAAGCTCGATGGAGTCTGGGAGCTGAGCAAGGGCTTTGGGCTCTTTTTTCAGTGGGTAAATTACTTTAGGTAAACAAGGCAAGACTTCGAGCTCTTGTAAAAACAGCTGCCTATTTGTGGTGATTATTTGGGAACACTGTAGATGTGGTGAGGAGTCCCAATGCAAAGAAATTCAGCACAGCAGTGAAAACCAGACTTCTGTTACTCTGGGTTGGGCAGCTAATAGCACCAGCTATTTTTATTTTTTTCCTGTTTGTGTCGTTGCTTATTGGGCAATAGGTAATATTACGTGCCTCAGGAGGTGCTGTGAAGCACAAGTAATCTGTGTTTGTAAAACACTCCAAAGCACTTGACTGAAAGCCAGTAGGAAAGTGTCACCCCTGGCTACCAGCAGAGCTAGGATCTACACAACAGCTTGGTTTTGGAAGCAGTAATTTCTGTATAATGACATGCCAATAGTTGCTTGTTATATCTCAGAGCAGCTAGCTCTATAAGGCACATGCCCTCTTTGGAGCGGCAATCGGACACGCGTTTGCACACAGAGGCTTTATCAGCCCTAATGGGCTGTATGTGGCAAGAGGTGCCCGAATGAGAGTGTAACCTTCTGCTCTGAAAATGTCAGAAGAGGCTGCTCTGATGGCTCACCTGGCCCAGAGTGGATCTTAAATATTGCCTTTGCTATTTCCATATATGCCCAGAGCACCTATAAGCCATGGCATGAATCCAGGACCCCACTGCATCAGGAACCTTCCACTAGCAGAACAAAGACGGTGGTTATCTCGGACAGGAGGCAAGAGATGGATGCAGGTCAAACAGCAAATGGAAGGAAACAAGGAGACAGCATCAGGCAGTACAAGTTACGTCACCCTGTGATCTTAACCATTTTCCAAACTTTTGCTGGCATCCCTGAAAGAAAGTTCTGTCACCGTCAGATACAACAGAGGACTGGGAAGTGGGGAATGACATGTTTCTCTGAATGCTCTGCACTGAGTTGGGCATCTCTCATTGAAGCTGGGGGGTATAACACATGGCTGCTCTTCAGGGTGACTGAAAGGACAAGCAGCTAGATGTTCTTTGACTAAGAGAGGGCAAACAATAGAAAAGCCACAGGAGAAAGCAAAAACACTAGGCAGACACTTGTTGGGTGACCCTGGAAGACTTTTAAACTAACGTTCAAAAAAATGGTATCTTTTTCCCCAGTTTCTCCCGTGTTCAGGCAAATAGTCCTTTGCTATATAGTCCCTATAAAAAAACTGAACTGTATCAAATAAATATTTGACTCTTGTCATCTGTTTTTTCCCTCAAAAGGGGACAGCTTGCAGGTTCTGAATACTGGCTGCCCACTTAAGCCACAGGACAATGTATGCTTGGGCAGAGACAGGGTGCGCAGGGGGTGTTCTTCAACATGAGCTGGGTAGAGGTATCATTAACCTTTCCTTAGATGTTTGATGCTTTCTGTGAGGATAAAAAACAAAACAAAACACAATTTTTCTGCTTTCTCACTCTTGGTCTGAGTTTGGGCATTTTTGAAAGCAGATGTAAAATTAAGTTTGGCTAAGTTTTGAATGAAAACATGTCTTTCTATCCTGTTGAGCAGTCCCCTAAGAACAGCAGCATCCTTTTTAAAACTACCACACAGTTTATCCCAGCTCTTAGTGTCTCCTCCTTCAGTTTTTTTCTCCTCCACAAATAAGATCTTAAAGTAGGCACAAAGCCCACCCAAAGCCTCATCAATACTCTTCAAGCAAGCAAACTCACTGCCACCAGCCTTGTTGTGAGTGCCCAGCCAACTGCCCCCTCCCCGGCCCCGTCCTGTGTCAGACTGATGACAGAAATCAGGGATGTGCCTCAAAGGTCCCAAATGCAAGGCTGTGCTCAGCCAGCAGCACCTCGGTCAGGCAGAGCCTCCTGTGCATATCAAAATGTCATTCTAATAACACCAAGAGACTGCAGAAGGTTAATTTGTTATTTAATTTAGCATACCTTTATTGTAAGTAGGTGGCATACAGAAGATCAGGATTAGCCTTTCTTTGTATGATAGGATGACAATAAAATTCACTAGGATTGAAATAAGTTTCTGCCTTGGACTAAGCTACAGCAGATATGAGTCAATGTGCCACGTTTCTGTACATGGACTGTTCTCTGTGCTCTTTAAATTTGTTGTAGGTGTACAAACAATACTTTAAAAAGAAAACATACATACACACACATATATATATATATACTGGTGGATGAAGGAAGTAAGCTCTTAACATTTCCCAAAACACTCTTTTTCGGTAATTATGCAAATCTATTCACTGTTTAGTAGGTTGGTTTTGTAAAAGACCAGTTCAACTGTAGTGGGTTAGAACATGCCAATTAAGAAGACAAAGAAACATAATTCAGCTTCATAAATTTGCTAATTACCATGAAAACTTTGAAACTTGGAAAGTCTGAACTGTTCTGCAATTGTCAGTATGTAAGAAAAGCAATGCTCTGATTTAAACTGAAGCCTCCCACGCACCCGGCAGGAAAAAATCTATATTAATGGCAGCTCTGCTTTGAGTTTGTTACAAATGTCAGCTACATATTTATTAAAGTTTTTAAAGTGATGAGCACATGAGTTGTGTTCTGAGAGTATGAATGAAATTTGAGTCAAGCTGTGTCTCCAGTAGTTTAGAGAGAAAGAGAAAGGAGAGAGGGAGAAAGACCAGTCCCCTAGACTGCTGATTAGGTCACTTGCTGGATATAGGAAGGAGGAAGCAAGATTAGAGTGCCTGCAACAAAACACGTGCTCGTATTTTATCTTAGAAGTTCACTGAAAAAGTGTTTGGCATCTTTGTATTCCACAATTTCCAGAGGGATTTGAACTCTTGCACTAAGACCAAAATTTGCATCGAGGCTAAGAGCCCTGGATGAAAGCAGGGGTCCCCTGAGCAAGCACCGGCAGTCACAAGGGGCAGGGGGATTTCACACACCCCAGGGTAACTTCCATCAACTTCTCACCCTGATTGCTGGCACTCAAGGATCCACTTAACTCTTCCTGAAAGTCTTACGGGCAGTCCCAGAGCGGAGCTTAAGGCTGTTGATTCTGTTATCAGATCAGGCCTGAAAGCCGCAGGCACTGTCACGCTGAGCCTGCTAGCAGTCAGATGACATGCTTCTGAAAATGTCACTCTTTCCTCTTTATCCACAGGCTGTTCTCTTTGCCTGTCCTTGCTATCTGACTTGTCACACTGTCCCTGCAGCCTGTTCCTCTGCTCCTGCATGATCACCCTCCCTGAATTCCCCCCTTATCTGCAAATCCAGGCAGAGCTGAATTCACTCCACAAACTGAAGATACTCAGAGCACCTGGAGGCATTGCTAGAAATCCCCTCCCGTGTACACAAGAGCTCCTTGAGGACCAAGAATAAACTTCTGAAGCATTTCATTTTTCTTAAATCTTGCCTGCACATGAGGAGGGTGCAGCTGCCAGCTTGACAAGCAGGAAAGAACCACCACAAGGTGCAAGGTGCCTCTGCCAGGCTGGGGGTACCCCGGACAATAGCAAATAGAAATAGCAGAAGCAAGAGTTCCCTCACAGAAGTGGCAGCTATTTCCACTACTGTGACCCAGCATGAAAGTTTTAGTGGATTGCTCCATTCTCATTCTGCTGTGAAAAATTCATAGTAAGTCTTTGTCTTCTAATTTTAAACGTTGAGCTGCTACTTGCCTGGCTTGGCTTCTTTAGAGTATAGATGGATTATTTTATTTCTTCAAACTTCAACTTAGAAGAGGTGGTTTTCTCATAGAGTCACAGAATCTCTCAGGTGCCATGGACTTTAAGAAAAATTATAAATATATATATGTATTTCTATTTATATCCTGAAAATCACAAGAGTTGGCATCACTGGCTCTTGGAGTACCTGGACTTTCATGTAACGACAAAGCTTTATGCACCTCATCTTTGATTTCACTCCAAACACATTCGCTCCCTTGTTGGTCACGGAATTGAACAATCATAGATCCATAGAGTTCAGCATGTCCTTTATTTTCATTGAATGGAGCTGAGTCAGTCCACAAATGAGATCTTGGCTCTTAAAATCAGTTCACCAAAAGCTTAAATGTATTCCGTGCCATGGAGAAAATACTGGCAAACTTTGGAGGCCTCTGCTCTGGTTATATCTCGGTACCTGATGTCAGATCTCATCATCCTTGGGATAGCAGCATAACAGGAAGGCTAAGCATCTATTTTCTATCACAAATGTCATTAGGAATATCAGAACAGAGCCTTTGATAAGAAACTCAATAGCAGTACTCACATGAGTCATAAATCAGCTAAAAAGAAAAGACTACTAGAGACATTTATTCAGAAAAACACTTAATTAAGAAGAGCTGAAAGTGGCTACTGCTCCCTAAGGAGAACCAAAAAGTTCTTTGTTGGAGGCAGATTGTTACAGAAAGCTCAAGGTACATCAAGGATTAGAAGGCTGGTAGGCATTTGGGGGAAAACGACTCAGATTTGTGTCCCCCCCAGTTGAGACGCCCAATTAGGAACACAGGCAATGAAGAGAGGGAAGCTCCTCCACTGAACAAATCATAAATCTGATGGGACAAGCTGGGGCCAACATCCTCATAAGGGACACATACCTAGTGTTGGCATCTCCAGCTCAGTGTGTGAACTTCACCTAAAGCTCTAGTTAATCTGTTTTAGTTAGAGATACCATTCAGCTAAAACCATTGCATTCACACCTGTAAAGAGGTACTTGTCATGGTATCATAGAATCATAGAATATTTCAAGTTGGAAGGGACCCATAAGGTCTTCTTTGCATCTTACAAACTCAGCTAATACAACAGCTTTATATTACAACATCTGCTCTCCCATTTTGAAGAGTATCAATAGAATTATGTGTCTCTATATGTACATCATGCCATAGCAATGTATGACATTTTATATGATGATATAATGAGACAAACCCAGTGTAAATTAGCTGGTTAAAATAAAAGTGTTCCTCTTTTAAATCCTTCAATTTTTTACCACTTGACTGGTTGTACTTTTACTGGCATGGGTAACACTGAGCTGATATTTTGATAACAACTCTTGGTGTAGATCTTTCCTGGAGTTAATTTCATAGCTTATGGCTGGAGTTAAAACAGTTTATGGGAGGAAAAATGCTTCGCTGGGTGCTTTTAAAACTCCTGCAGAACTGAGGGCAGTCACATCCAAAATGGTTCTTACTGAGCCAGAAAGGCCGAGCTTGCACCCGCCGTGCTCTAGCAGCTCTTGAGAGGAGGCGACAGCATCCCCACAGCAGCCAGGAGCAGCAGCGGGCTCACAGCTGACACGTCTCCTGAATCTGCTTCCAAAGCACCAACAAGGAAACACAGTGCCCTGGCAGAAAGCCCAGGCTGGGTTGGCTTTGACAGGCCACTGGAGTTACTTCCTTGCAATTTATACTGTCAAGACCAACATGTCATGGAGGGGGAAATGCAAAGACAAGTGTCCAAGGACAAGGTCACCATACTTGCCAGTAGCAAAGGCAGAAATAAGAACAACATTCCCTTCTGTCCCAAAGTATTATTCTGAATAATTTTATATTATGAGTGTCACTAGGACACTGAGGGACAAAAATGATGAAAATTAAAAGACAGCAACTACTGGAATATGAAGTGGAGAAGTTATGGAAGAAGGTTTTCAGAAAATGGCAAGGCAATGACAAGGTTGTTTAACAGTGAGTGAAAGAGAAGCCTGGGCAAGAACTGATTGTACTTCTGAGACCAGCATTAGTATGAAAGAAAAATCTGCAAGAAAGGAAATTTTAGATCAATGACTCATTTGGTACTCATTTCAGGCAAGGGAAACGACATTCTGCAGGGTGAACAGGTCAGTCACTTCTCCAGCTCCGCAGCAGCCTGAAATGTGAATGCCACAGCTGCAGCTCATCAGCTTATCTGGAGAGACGTGGTTGTCCTGAAGCTCTGGAGGTATAGCTCCTGCACTTGAGGGACTCTGAATTAAGGATTTCCTGCTGCTAGTCCATGTACAACAGAGCCCAGAACACTTGGCATAACCTATGGTGTCTCTGAATATTGTGAAGTGAAAGTCAAGAGTGATTAGTATGCGCAGCCATGAATGCACAACTGAAATAGGCCAACCAGTGGCAGTAAATCTGCAGTAAATAAAAGAAGCAGAGGGGCACCCCTCCTCTCCCCTTCCCTCAGGAGGAGGCCAAATGCTGGTACAAGTCTCTTTGAGGCTAAGGGGAACAGCTGTCTGTTGTTAGTGAGCACCTCTGACTCCTTTATTTCTAACTCAGCTCTTAATTACTTAGTAGCAGTGCAATTTAAGGGAGAACAGAAGACATATAAGGAAACCAAAGGAGGACTTTTCAGGCCCTTGCTTTTTTTTTTTTCTTGCGGTTTTTTTTTTTTTTTTTTTTTTTTTCTTCTCCTGTGAAGTCACCCAGGATGCTTCAAAGGCTGTTTGTATGGGTGCAGAAACTAGGAGAAAGGCAACCACTTATGGAGAATTAAAATGGTAATGGCAGCAAAAAATACTATTATGTTGAATGCAAAATGTCCACATGACTGGAAAGCCCTTAAAGTGTAAAGAGCTAGTAAATACCAATAAATAAGTAAGAGGAAATTCTCAGTGGTAAGTGTTCCTCTCTCTCCTCTCATCCATCCTTTGTGTATTTAAAACTAAACTGACTGATTGCTATTTTCTCTGTTAAGCAACTGGGAGTGAGGGAAGGGCAGGGTAGGGCATAACCCTTCAAGTCAGTGGAAAATTAACGTGGTCAGGCAACCATCAACTGTTCTTCATCCGAAGCCATGTTGCTAATACTGGGATTTGAAGTTTTACAGCATATGCTGTCAAATATAATGCACATTTGTTTTGCTAGAAAAGTCCCTTAAATGTATCAGGTCTCCTCTCTCCCAGCATACACCCAGCAGTCTCCCCACCTAGGAGCAGCTAGATCCAGGTGACAACCCACAAACCTTCCCATGGTTTCTCCCTCTGATGTCAGCCAAAGCGATGGTGGGGTGAAATGTCCACCAGAATTTTCTTTGGCTGCCTGGGGAGAGAGGGAAAGTTCAAGGGGGACAAGAATTTGGACCAAGAATTGCTGGTCTAGACAGTCACTCTTTCCTATCTGTAGTTTAGCTAATATTTAACCACTGGATAAACAGAGCCATGCGACTGGTATGGATTTTTATTTGATGAGGGAAACATTAGCAAGTGTATGTCTTTCCAAGGCCTCTCTTACCTTCAAAGACACTTTGAGATTGTGAGAAGGATGAATTTGTGTATCCTGCTTAATAAAACACCCCCCATTCCTCTTGGGTGGTCAAGGGTACTAACAGCCCACACCTTAGCAGTGCTTTAATTATCTACTTCTGAAGGTCAAAACAATCTACCACTAGCAGATACAAGAGGTTTTGATAAATGGCCTGTTTCTTTTAACCTTTGCAGGAGGACATACAGAAAGATGATAGGTTTCTGTTTGGTACATTGATAGAAAAACACAGTCTGGTTTTGTAAAGGCTTCATTTGCTGATGTGCTCCCTATTGCTTTGCCAACATTCTTTTTTCTTCAAAAAGCAGGAAAGGCATCTTCACCATCAATATTTTAGAAAAGAGCTGGAGTTAACAGGCATTAATACAAATCATGACTAACTATTGAATTGCTTTGTGTGGCATCAGACAGCTTATAAGAGATAGAGCTCTATTTTCTTTAAAATCCATAGTTTCACATGTACATAAAGTATGATTTAAAATCGAGTTTATAACTAACACACAAAGCCATTTCTAAATTATAAACAAAACATAAAACTAATGGAGAACATTGTACAACCAAGGACTCTGGGGGTTCTTCACTCTCACAGGTTATTATTGATCTCATTTCTTATGAGATCTTCTTGCTGCTTCTCCTTCCAAACTAAGTCAACATATTCATAAGTTGAATGTTTTTATGTCCATTGCTGTTGCCTCTGCCTGCCTCCACAGGGGTGTGCAGCTCACAGCAAAAGAAAAGGTTAAGGATGCTGGCCCAGGAAGCAGCACTGCCACTGACTCCCCATTAATTGAGGACAGACAGGAGAGGGGATTGCTGGGGCCAGAGATAAGGCAGATTCCTGCCTGGAGACACCCACCCTGCAGGAGCAGAGGAGAATGAGGGCCTGGCAGAGGGACTGAAGATCTGAGAGTACTTCTGGGCAGGGCTATCCCTCCCTGACACCCAGCTGAGCTTGCAGCACGATGGCCCCAGGCTTGAAAGGCTTCAAAATCAGTCACTATGCTGCAGCGGCCACATTCTTGCTTCTGAAGTGATTTGCCCCTTTCTTTTTTTGGTAAAGCTTGACCTACCTCCTGGTGCTCTCCAACTGACTGCTTTCCTACTCCAGAATCTGATTTTTTTTGCCAGGTCTTTAAACTGAAATTTCCTTTCTCGTAGTTTTCTTGTCTTTGTACATGGAAGTCAACAACTAAAAACATGCTTTGTCTTAACAAAGGGACAAAAGTTCCCAGTAACAGTTAAGATATTTTGCAACTTGCAAAGGCCTTCCAGAAATACAAAGTTAAATACAGGAATGTGTTTATCACTTTCTAGTAGCATATAAATTATTTAAAGTGACATAATGCTTTATAGAAGTCAGCAAATATATTAGAGGGGTGGGTTTTAATCAGGAGGGTCCCATGGATTTTCTCCCAACTCTGTTTCTCTTAGTTCCACTCAATAAATGTCAACTATTAAAACCGCCAGAGCAACAACTTAGTCTACATTTCACTGTCTGCACTTTGAGCAAAGGTTCTATGTAGTCTATAATCAAAGAAGATTCATCCTCTATCAAATAATTATGGTCACAAGTAGAATTTTCGGGAAGATTTTCTAAGATATATTCTAAGGTGAGTAAAACATACAGCCATTGTACGAGTAAGCTATTAATTTATGATGGCACAATCTGAAAGTTGCATAAATAGGAATCAAAATAACACAGAAATTATCTCTAAGAAACTTCAGCAAGAGACAGTCTAGATATATTTGTACTGTAGGCAAGGACAGCCTTTACTGTTTACAACCCACTATGGTTCTCAAACTATCACATCACACCTTCTCATTTGGAAAATGGGAATAGTAAATTAATCTGTTTCTTTGATAAGAACCTAATTCTGCACTGTCTGCCTAGTAGGCAAATATTCCAGGAACTTAGTCCAAGCTCTGCTGAAATCAAAATACATGATTTAAGTGGTAATTTATCAAGGTCTTGGTCTAAGGTACAACATGGTGTGAATAAGGATGACAGAGTTAAATCTTAAATGAGGGCTATAGAGATGCAAGACTTCATTAAGGCTAAATTAAAAAAAAAAAAAAGAAAAAAAAAAAAGACAAAATAGGATCTTTTATTTTGGAACCTGAAAGTTAAAAAAGACTCTGAAAAGCTTAAAAACATGGAAAAATATTAGCACTTTACACCATGCTCTAACACACATTTTTTTTCATGAAATAACAAAGTAAATTGAGTCTTTTCAGTAAAGAGTAAGAACCATTCATGATCTCCTACAATTCCTTTTTGTACCATCTGTTCTTTCAGCCTCTTTAATGTATGAATAGGAGATTGAAGTGCTAAACTAATTCTTCACTGAGAAAAGAAGCAGCGTGTTAGCCTAAACAAGGCTCTGTTCCTATTTAACATATACATTCCAATTACCTTCAAAATAGGACTTTCACTCTGTTAGTTACATGTGCAATGACAATTCCGGTTATTGACATGAAAGAGTATATAATAATTGCACAGCAAACTCAAGTGGGTGCTTTCCAACCTTCTCCCTAAAAAGTTACAGATTTCTAAACATCATACATCTCTATTGTGAAAGTTATACACTTCCATTATAAAAATATGCTTGTTTGGGTTTTGTTTTGTTTTGTTTTGTTTATTTTTGTTTGTTTTGTTGGTTGGTTGATTGGTTTTTCCCCTCCCCCCCCCATTTTACTTGCCTGATGTGTGCATCTTGGTATGGACATGTTACATTTCTTGTAGGAGTCTGCAAAACACAAGTACTGCTTTTGCCTCTCAGAACAGCCTGCTTTTGTTCCCTGATAACAGTATCACTCTTCTTAGCTCAGATACTAAATACCAGAGGGTGAGAAAAAAATCCTCAGACATCCTACCAAAGACTCTGCTGTACTTTGGTTTTGCACAGCATCAGAGTACAAAAGCACATAGTAGAATGAACATCCATAGCTGCTTCAGTGCTTGGAGTGAAGCATTTTTTAAAAGCCAGGAATATAACTTCTGGAGCAACTGACACTTCACCTTCTGACATACCATTGCACACCACTACAGAGCAGAATTAAAATTTGAGGTTTCTCTCCCAAGGTTCAGCCCAGAGTTAGCTCTGTGATTTGAAATAGCCACAACTTCCACAGCTACAAATCTGAAGTGGAAGCTGCCAAAGATAAAGTTTTCCTATGGGACTTCTACGCCAGCTTTCCTCAGCCAGGAATTGCCCTTTTGCTGAGTGTGAGCAGGACAATGAGACTATTAAGCAGTTCGGCTTTGTTTTGCATTCTATGGAAACTCTAATTCCCCCCTGGGAGAAGATCTCTGTAAGAGGAGAAGCTGCTATTAGCATCTGTAACCAAGCAGTACAGCCAGAGAAACAAGCTGCCTCTTCAAGGAAGGGCCTTGCATCCTGTTTTACACCACTCAGCCAAGGCAGCTCCTGGCCAGTGGGGCCCCTGTGCTGCCCCTGATAAAGCTGGAGAAGCAGGAGTCCTTACATTAAGTTTAGTTAAGTTAAAATGAGCAAAGCCTACTTTATCTGCGTGCACAGAAAATATTTTACCTACTAAAAGAACGAGTTGTACTTTCCATAGTCTCTTTTTTTTCGTTCCTGCCCTCACTGTATTAAATCTAACAAAAATTGTCGTGAAATACATTTTAAGTGAAAAGCGAATCAAAAAGACTAGAATATGAAAAACACGTTCTGCCATGAAATCAAAGGACATTACTTGCAGAGTGTATAACAAATGTTTTTAAAAACACTGAGTCAGGCTTAGTGGTCAAATGTAAACAAAGTCCAGGCAATACATCCAGCGTTGCTCCATCTGGCATTCATACCCCACTGGCATTCATACCCCACGCTGCTCCCAGCCCAGCTCTGACTTCAGGCAAAGTACCAGTGTGCTGCCTACCAGGGACTAACAAAAAATATTCCTTCCCAAGATGTCTAGCTTCAATAATATTGGATATTAAGTGTTTTCTTTGGTGTTTGTTTTTTTTTTTCACTCCATAACACCAAACATTTTCTACTAAGGAATGCTGAACAACAGCCCGGCTGGACTAACGTGATTTTGAGAGTAGAATCCTTCTGCAGTCTCAGATGAGAAGGATTCCTGCACTTTTGCATAAGCACATGAGAGCCCACAGGGAAACAACAGAGAGGCTGTAAAGGGGGGATAGCTCTGCCAGGCACGCTCAAGCCACAGCAACAGACCATCAGCAACCACCATCTGATTATGGAACTTCTCACTCATCGCCACGTGTGATTGCATCTCCGGGGCTTCTCTTGTATTATCTTGTTTATGGTCCCCTGATCTGGAAAAAAGCTGGCTCCCAACCCCATACCCTTTCTCCTGTGTTAAAGGTGGGTGTCACATGGATGATGGTGAGATGGTTCATACTGGGAGGTTTTCTGGCCCTGACTCATAAGCCGCTCTGCCTGTGGGTCTGGTCACAGGCATAGGCTGTCTCTTGGGGCAGCTTGGGTCTGCAGAGCCAAGTGGGTGTAAGGGCTTTGCTATGTTCATCCTTGTGATCTCCAGGCTCTGTCAGTTACACAGCCTTGCCTTCTACTGCCCTTCCTCTCAAATCTAGCCTGAGTTGTATCTGAAGAGCTAACCACCTTCAGATGCTGCAAAGAGGTAACTGTGGGAGGGCATCAACACCATCCAGACTTCAAATGTAGCATCAGTCCACAGACCAAAGCAAATCCGCCCCACCAGTTGGCCACACAGGAATCCTAGGCGTACACTTCCCTCAGCACTGCCTGCATCTGGACTTAGAGCTTTGCCGTTCACCTTAGCCCACATCTGCCTCCAAAATAGGTTCTCACTCTTTCCTCCTCCCACAGGTGCTGGTACCCAGCTAGTGTCTAAAATCATCTCCCCTAGTGGAAGGCAAGTCTTTTGTTATTCCTAATGATGTCACATGGGTTACTCAGAAGGTATCATCTGTTGCTGCCGTGATGCAAACCAGGTTGTTATGGTGTTGGTCCCCCCGATTATTTTTGTATACTTGTCAGGCTTAACCATCTACCTGGAACTGGCACAGCAACATCAAAATCAAAGGGAGTAAAGCTAAAACCATTAAGGGACAAATATAAATTATTAATAAGCTTTTCACAATGCCAGCATGTGCCAACCAGACGTATTAAAAAGCTCAGGTTGCTTCAGCTTAAAACCAATGAGGTTTCAGGTTGGAGTTTTTTTGCCAGTGTTATTACAAGCACCATAGCATAAACAACAAAGCACTGGAAAACATACCCTAAAATGTTACCTGGAGCGTTCAGCTTTAAATCCCACTGATGAGGCTTTTCAGCTTGTTTCTTCAGGGAAGGAAATCTAAGGAAGATCATGCTGTCTATCCCATCCTGTCTTAAATCTTTTATTTCCTTCTCCTTCCATAAATGTTGAACTGCTTGGCCAATTTCAACCATCTTGACCGAAAACAGAGCTGAGGTTCCTGGAAGCTTCATGATACAGGGACTGAGTAGAGGATACAGACCTTGTAATGCCCGAAGTGATGGAAAGACTGATTAACTCACCCTGTATTAGACCTCTACAGAAATCTATTAGAGAATCTACAGATGACAGAACCATTAGAAATGAAACCTATTACTTCTCCCATTCATGGAACAACTTGTTTTTTCTTGAAGCACAGTCATCAATGCGTAGATCTCGATAAATGCCTTTACTAACATATTTTATCCAGAGCTATCGACTGGCTACAGATTTCTAAGCTGTTTACCCCAGTGCAGTACAGCCATCTCAGTATGCAGTAGTCCACCCTTATGGCTGATCCCAGAAATTACTTTTAAATTATTTTTCTAGGACTTTACCACCATATAAGTGAAACACATGTGTTGTTACTCAGTAGTGGAATTAACTCTGTCTCTTGCTACTTAGATTTTATTCTGCTTTCCCACGTCAGCTTCTTTATTATCTCTGTGAACTGCACAAATCAGAACAGGCCTCTGACAGTTGAATACCAACCTCTAGTTCAGTAACATGGGCAGAGACCACCTATCCTTACTGAAAAGGAAGCCACTTGCAACCAAAGCAGGATTCGAGCTAATTTAATGATAAAATATGTTGTATTTAATTTACCGGTCTCTCCAGGCCATCTGGATTTCTGTTCAGCAACTGAGACACAGAAATAAATAGCCAAAAATTAAAACACACTCTCACATTATTAGCTCTTTCATTTCATCTGCACTGAGATAAAGAACTCATTTGGAAAATCCATAATGCAAAAACTCACACAGTATTTCCTTGTGAGGTACAGACATCTGAAAAAGAGACTAATTAAAGTGCTCAAATAACAGATGTCATCTTTCACATTTGGTTTGTACATCCATCACAGACACACACTTACTGAACATAAAGTTGATGAGTGAAAAATTGTGTTTACCACCAATGACTTGGATTTGTAGATTAGCAGTATCAGAATTTTTCCCACGTCTCCATCATGACACAGACTCACTGGAGTTCACATATTCCAAGGAAAGATGCTAATTTTGTGGAAAGGTGTTACTACAACCAGAGAATCAAGCAAGCTTATCTTTGCTTGCTAGCTGCCTCCCTGATTCTCCTGGTACTCAGCACCTTGCATATCCCTCAATAATCAGTAGAAATCCTGCTTCTTACACTGATCAGCTAGTGGTTCCTTGTGTGTCAGACTAGATCCTTTTGTTTTAAATGTCTTCTGTGGAAAACTTTTCACTAGATGGTTTGTTCTGGAGGTGTCCATTTTCCTAAATGCTTTTTGCCAGTTATATATTCTGTGATTTGCAGCTGCTGGAGCACCACTCATCCCAGTTTCTCCAAAATCCCATCTCCCAGCCCAAGTGCTACAAAGTCTTTATCCCCACCCATGGGGGAGTCCTAGAAGAGAGTCCCCAGCTGAGCTCCCACCACCCATACTCCCTGGGGCATGCTGCACCAGGCAGGGCAGATGGTGGGACGCAGGGCAGTACTACTCAGCCCTGTCAGCAGGAAGGTCATGTAGCCTTTGGTGGCTTATATACCACCAAATGTCCTGCAGTCACAGCAGAACGAGCTGGTGACAAGGTGCTCCCGCTGGGACTGGGACAGCAATAAGACTCTACTGCTCCCAGCAAGCACAAGATGCAGTGGGTGTGAATTAGGTGTCTATGTCCAACACCATTCAACTGTTATTATGCCCCATATCTTGCAAAAATCTTTCCTCTTCAACGTGACCTGCCTGGACACATCCTGACTAACACACTTAGAGACACTATGTTTTGCCACTTCTTCTTGGTCCTTCCTCCCCTGTGCCACTTAGCTATTTCCCCCAGCCACAAGCAGTCACTGTCACAATTTCACCTCACTAAACCTCACCATATCCAAGGGTAGGAGCCCTTTTTTTTTCAGTTTACTTCTGGAAGTCAAACCATCTTAGAGATGAATGAAGGAGAGCAAATCTGCTTATCCACTGCACACAGACAGATGGTATATCAGTGTGAAAGCGTGAAGCAAGGATGCTGGTCAGAATTCACCTTTCAAAATGTATGTTCCTGCTGGAGGCCATCACATTCAGGCTCAGGCCCGTCGGGCAGTCCCGTTGTTCTGGGGTCCCTACATCCTAAATGGGGTTAGGCAGCATGAATGTTAAAAAGCTCCAAGCGCTGTCTCCTCCCTACAGGAGACCGCAGTGTGCTGCAAGCGCTAATTCTCCGTGTGAGGTTATCACACACAGGCTGGTGTCACAGCCCGTATCCCACTGTGACTGCCTTCCTCCATCTGTACACGCACATACACAGCCTGCGTGGAAAAGAGTAGCTGTTCTGGCACAGGGAGCGATGGGCTGGGAGAAAAGTTGACAAAGTTGACATCGCTGCTGTCGCCGGGGTCGTGCTGCAAGGGACTTGGTGCTGGCCCCCTCAGCTCCAGGAGCCAGCTGTGCCCCCCAGCACGTCCCCCGGCACAGCTCTCCCACATGCTGAGAAAGAAGATGCTTGAGAGGGCTCAGTGAAATGCAAATTTAGCTGCTTCAGAAAGAAAATGAAAGTCAGAGGGTTAGCACAGGAAACAGTCTGGGGGCGGGGAAAGGAGAGTGAATGCCTTTCATTGAAATGCAAAGTGGAAATTTTCTTTCTCCGGAAGAGCAAAAACCCCCTCGGGGTGATGATTTTTTTAAGGGAGCTGGAGAGTAATTGGTAGCAAAACCTATGCGAGGTAGGTCCTGAGAAACAGTGGGAGTTAAATCATCCCTTGTGTATTCTTGCAAATGCAGCCCCACTGCATGATACTTTCTGATTTTGTCATCACTGCTGGCTTTGAATACATGGAGGGAAGAAAAAGCCTATCGAGATCTAATGAGAGTAGAAAAGATGCAAACAGGAATCCATCCAGATACCAGCATGTCCCAAGCACAGCTAGTAACTACCATCTGCCCGTGTTACTCATTAGCTTTAGTCATTCACTGCTTCAGTGGCCTGTGCTGCGCTGCTTCTTGGTGGCTGAACCTCTTGCATACAGAACTGACAAAAGGAGAGGCCCCCACTGCAGAACATGTGGGTGGCTGCTTCACAGACCTTGCCATCCTTGGAAGCTGTTTTAGCTTTGTCAGGCTGGGTTCAAGTAGATTCCCCTTATCCAGCAGATGAGAAGAAAATGGGAACGGGTTTGACAGACAGAAAGAAAAGACAATTTGGCTTAGTCTGAAAAAGAGAGATGTGCTGGTTCAATGAACGGAGAGTGTCAGCTGGCAGAGGGAGCAGCTAGGAGGGAAGTGTCTTGGAGGGGGCACCGAATTCAGCGGGAACCGAGCCCAGTGAGCAATCATCTGTATCGGCACGTGTGCCAGCGACGGAAGCACAGCCTCTATCGCCGGCTCTTTCAGCATCATTTCTCGTAGAGCACTTGTACTTCTCTTTCAGACTCACTTGGTCTCCAGCCACCACTGCCAGTGCACTAATTGGTGGTATGTCTTTACAAATCAGCTTTACCTCCTGGTTCTTGTCCTCGAGGTTTTGTTTTACCATTGCCCTGACCACCCTTCTGTGCAGCACTGCCATTACACAATTGCCCGTCCTGTTTCATCAAAGCCCTGCCCTGGCTAAAGAACAAAGAAAACAAGCTGTGTGGGCAATGTTTTTTTGACTAATTAACAAACTAGTATTTTTTTTCCACAGTCTCCTTTGTATTTCCCAGTCACCCGTTTCTGCTTCCACTGCATGCTTTTTCCTGTGTGTGCGTGCTGGCCCATACCTCCTCTTTGTCCTGTTCCTGTGATGGCACCATTGCTGTCCTACAGTGACATGAGTGACAAAATCTGCTGATTCTTTCATTCCAGCTTGTTCTGATGACTGTGCATGTTAAACAATGCTCCAGGCTGCAGAAGGAATGAAGTCTGCTTTTCAAAACGTCTCTATTTATATGGATTCTTTAACATCTATGAAAAATGTTAATTTTTCAAGCTCATTAACTTTCAACTAATCAAGAAAGCATGAAAAATTCTCTCCTCTCCTGGTCCTCTTTTGCTGAGTGTGTAGAAAATTAGCGGTTTTGATAACCCAACTTTTCTCTCGTGTTATTGAAGTTGCCCAGGAGTTACTTGGTAGTTCTCAGCAGAGAATAGAGCAGCAGTCACACACACAGGCAGAGCCTGTAAAAATTATCAGGCATGGTGCTGCATAACCTTTTAGGAGACATGGCAGGAAAACAAACCCTAAGCACCCTGGGGAGGAGGGAGAAAGTACTGGAGCTTTGTGTCTCCCCAGCTCCGATCCAGAGAACTGACAGGAGGAGGTTGGTACCTGGCTCTGTTGACTGGAGGAGAGAGGGCTTTGGGCACAGCCTCAGCACTGTTTTTTTGTTGACTCCAGTAAGTATAGCAGTTACAGCCACCCTCCTAAGTGCTGGGGATAAAGTTTATCTCCAATATAACTGCAGTCAACAAGCGTAAAGAGTGCTGATGTTTCTGGGTAGCCCTTGTTCACAAAGCAGGGAGGAATATCTAAGCAAACTCACTATAGAGTTTGGGGAAACACAAAGGCACTTCAGATTTTCTGTGGTGAGTTAAGGCTTCTGATAAAATCATAACCTAACCTTTCTTCAGCTGTTTACTTTCACAGAAAAATCTGTGTGTATCTATATGAGGAAGGAAATAGAATTTTCAAGAAGAAAATAAATATATGTATCTTACCCAACTATTTTTTTTTTTACCCAATTTTCCCTTTCTACAAGAGAAAAAACAAATCCAACTCCAGTAAGTATAACTGGGAGATGGCTTAAGTGTATAGAGAAACTAAAATGTCATGAAATCTGATGTGCTATATTTTTTTCCTCTGCTACTGTCTTTCACATATATTTTAGGCTCTCATTCTGCCCTGAAAAAGACCCAGTTACAAAGGACTGAGTCTAAGTAAGGTTCCTGTGTGGCTGTGTACATGGAACAACCTATTGAAAAGAAATGTCAATTGTAAGCACTTAATAATTGGAGTTACATACTTCTCTATTGATAATGCTTTGTGGATACTCTTATTTTACAAATACAATACAAGAACAGACAGAGGTCTCTTCTAACACTGTTGATCATTTCTATTTCTTCTCGGGATGATGCTTTGAAATCCTTTCACTGGATTCAGTGAATCCAGACTCTGAAGAGGAAGAGCACGGCTTTCTGCAGTTCATTTTTCTTTTTAATTTCCTTGCTTAAATGCCTTGGAGCATAATTCTGCCTGACAGGCAGAATATCTAAATGAATGGTCCCTGGTGAAATGTAAATATCTGACATTCTGCTGGGAGAGGAGGAGGGACACACTGACAGGCAGGTGAATGAGACAAGTTCTTTTAACAGTGAAAACAAGCAAATACCTGTCCAAACAATACTGTAACTGCTTAAAATAAGAAAATAAGTGTGATGATATGAAATGTTTTTTATCTGTTAAAGAAATGTCTTTGTATTATTTTTAATGAAAAACTGTAAGAAGCACTGCCAATGTAAATATTTCTTCTCCAGGTTGTCAGCTTCCACGGCTGATCAAAAGACTCTTGTTTCAGCCAGTTTACCATGCCCTTATCCATCCTGACTACTTCGCAAGCAATCCCATTGAGGTAAATTAAACTAAATATGGAGCAAGATTCTACCCAGGTTAAAGAAGTTTACAAGCCCCTGAGACAACAAGGTTGCACAAACAGCCCCGTTGTCCTTGAGAGGGGTCACGTGCACCAAGGAAGATGGATTTGCCTTCCAGAAGGGCTAGGTTATGCAGGTGGGGGCACTGCTCGTTTGTGTTAGCAAGCGCTTTAAAATGCCTGAGATGGTTGCCTCCATTCAGAGTACCACAGCAGGGCTTTTGGCTTTGCCTAATAAATACTTCCAAATGTGCGTTACTGGAGATGCCTTGTTAAGAAAAGTTAAAACAAACATGTTTTATACAACTCTGTTTACCTGTAAAATTACTATAAAGCACATATAGCCATGAGCTAAACATTTTTCTACTGAGGAATAAGCTTGAATCAAATGTCTCAAGCGCTTTCCACACTGGGACTCCAGAACTGAAGTGCTGGTTTAGATCTTGGGGTTTGTACTGGAGCTCATTCTGAAACAACTGTGGCCAGATTTCCCCCAGGTTTAACCACTGTCCCCTCTTACCACTGGTGTCACTCCAGGGACTCCTTGCCAGGGTGCTGATAAGAATTTACCATTGCAACTGACAGATTTAGCAGCAAACTCCATCCCTAAATCACTGGTAGCTGGAAGTTACGAGGACATACCAGCAGTAAATTCTCTCTGTATTTGTCTTGCTTCTTGTATCCCTTTTCTGCTACAATGGAGCGGCAGGATACTGGACTAAATGACCCAATACAGCAGCCCTTAAAAAGACATTTGGTGCAGCAGCCTGCTTCTTTTCTGCAAGAATGAAAGCACTGAAAGAAGGAGTGCAGATGCAGAATTGTGTCTCAGAGAAGGGAAGACACTTGCCAGCAATTTCTGAGCAGACTGACCCCTGGCACTCAGGAAAAGCACACAGATCTCCTTAGCTCAATTGTGGTGTTTCTTTCTCCTCTGTGGCTATACCTAATCTGGCTCTCATAAATCCCCTAGTTTATGATATTGTTGGTGGTGTCTGTAAGGTGCTGTCTCAGTTGTTCTGGTAAATTCAGCACCCACATAATCTCTAGCATGCTCTTGCACCTTTATCTGTGCTCTGATTCTATGATTACCACCCTTCCCTTATTTATTTGTCTGTCTTGCTATAACATGAAATGTAGTGGAAATAATAACAGGCTGTCACTCACAGTGCTGATTAGGCATTAAGTTCTTTCGAGGTCCTGATTTTTTGCTTCATGATAGCAGTCTCACATTCTTCCTCACTCAGCAGCAAATCCAATTACATATATATTATGAACTCCTGGGCCTTGACACTACCTTTACAATGCCTTTTATGTTGTTTCTTGATACTGCCATCTCCCATATAGCTAATCCTGCCTGGAGCTGTCTATTTGCTCTTGGCTTACATGAGAGCAGTAAAATACTGTATTCCCTCCGTAAGAGATCTCAAGCTCAAACTGCAAGTTTGTGCTTTTGGACCACAGAGTCTAAAACAATTTGTTTCTGGGGTTATGTTCTTCTGCACCTAGTAGATGGGCAGATTAAAAAAATAAAAAACAAAATGCATTTACAGAGAGTACCTATGTATGCTAAGAAAAGTGGAAAATGAAAGATCAGTCAGTACTTGGGTAATATTTCCTAAGGTTTCCGTCCTGGTTTCAGCGGGGTTAGAGTTAGTTTTCTTCCTAGTAGCTGCTATAGTACTGTGTTTTGGATATAGGATGAGAATAATGCATGCTAACAAGCTGATGTTTTAGTTATTGCTGATCAGGGTTTACATTAAGTCAAGGACTTTACCGCTTCTCATATTGCCCTGCCAGCAGAGGCTGGGGGTGCACAAGAAGCTGGGAGGGGACACAGCCGGGACAGCTGACCCCAACTGACCAAAGGGATATTCCATACCATATGACGTCATGCTCAGCATATAAACTAGGGGGAAAGCTGGCCGGGGAGCTGCTGCTCGGGAACAGGCTGGGCATCAGTCGGTTGGTGGTGAGCAATTGTTTTTTATTTGCATCACTTGTTCTTCTTGGGTTTTGTTTCTCTCCCTTTTCGTTATTTTCCTTTCATTACAATTTTTTATTGTTTATTATTTTATTATTTCATTATTTTATTTCATTTTTATTATTTTATTTTATTTCACTTTATTTAACTTTATTTTATTTTAATTATTAAACTGTTCTTATCTCAACCCATGAGTTTTCTTACTTGTACCCTTCCGATTCTCTTCCCCATCCCACCCGGGGGGGGAGTGAGCAAGCAGCTGTGTGGTGCTTAGTTGCCAGCTGGGGTTAAATCACAACAGTTTCTCAGGCTGAGAAGCAATGACCTTGAAGGAAGGACCAAACGGAACTTAAGTCTGGATACTACAGTTATTATTAAAAACAATGGAGTTTTCATATAGATTACTGACACTGATTGAAAGAAAAATCTGCTCCATGGTCAAAAGAGTAACTGGATAATAGAAAAGACCATGAAAATAAATTATCAGCTGAGATGTGATCACTACAAATACTACAGAGCTGAGTATACACAGCATGCAAATATTACCCTGACATGGAGTTCAGGACATAGTAGATTTCAGAGAACAGGGCTGAAACACAACTTTGGAGGAGGCAATGGTGCTGAAGCAAATGGGCAGCCAAGATAGGCACAGTAGAGACAGATGCAACGGGTTATGAGACACCATGACGTAATATTGCTCGTGCAATGACTGTGCCTGGAAATCCCAGATTGTGTGATCTCAGAGCATAAAATGCCACACCAACAAACTATTCAAAGACATTCCCCCAAAAAACCTTTAAGCCTCTGTAAAAGCAGTAATACTTTTTTGCTCCAGTTGGCGTTTCCACTGACTTTCAGGCTAAAGCTCCAAGTAGAGCACAGAGCAAAAGATGTCAATCAGGAGAATAAACATTACCCTGGCACTTTCTGACCTGGCTAGCTGGCAAATTTATCCCTCCAAAGCACAGACCAAAAAGTTGTATTCAAAAACAGATGCCAACAAAGCCAGCCAACTGTATGGCTGTGATCTTCATTTCCACCTGAAGGAAACCACAGATAAGTACAAGCTGGATCATCCCCACTGTGTTTTTCAATCTTCAGAGCAGTTGGAGAGGGATCAGAGTAATCAGGAGACTCTGCACACTCAGAGTGGGAGCGGCAGCAATAAAGGGCTTATAAGAAACTCAGTTAGTAGGAAAGCACCCTTTATTTCCTGACCCAGCTATGTGAGATAAGTAAAGGTCATACTAGCTTCGGTGAAGGCAGCACAGTGTAAACATCAGAGATAGAGACATGATTAGTTACATAATTAGACAACCTCAGTGGCTCCTGACACGTGTACTTCACAACTGTTTATTTAAGAGATGTTGCTATTACCTTGCTGTTAGAGATAGAAATACACATTTGCAATACTGTTTGCAATACCAAATGCTACCTTATATGACATTTTATCAGTGAAGAAGCACACTGGCCTAAATAGCATAAAACTCTCAGAATCAGAACCTCCGAGGCCCTTAACGGCCAGAGGCACTTAAATTTTCTCTATTTCTGTGATGATAGCACTAGTGTCATTTTGCATCCTGAAGTACCATCAATTCCCTAAGGACTGGCCAACCCTGGTTTTACAGAGCACTCTTTGCAGGAGTCCACTGCATCTCATTTATACAGTAATCCAATCTGATTTGATTTTTTTACACCCACTAATGAGATCATGACAGAATTAATTATAGCTGTATACCAGACTTCCAGCACACAAGCAGCAGAGGGAACCTGAGCTGGAGATGGCGTTCCTAGACCTGATCATTTTCCTTTGTTAGTTTGGGCACTGAACACTGCTTAATGGCACTGCCCTGCTGTTATAAATACACAGGCAGTCATTTGATGTTGGCAGTTGCTTTGGCTAAAATAATACTCCTTCGAAACTGGCAGGGGCACAATAGGAGCACGTGCCCTCCATCCCCTGCAGACCAGAGCTTAGCTGCAATTAATAACCTTTGCCTTGCTCTGAAGATGCAGTTTCATGATGGGCTTACACTGAGCTAAGAAGGGCCAGTACCAAAACGGTGACCCCACCTCCTCCTTTTCCCCTGCTATATGTCCCTCTCCACTTTTCTTGGGTCACTGATCAGACTGAAAATTAATCTTTTTATTTTCCCCACAATGATTCAGTCCACTTTTATAGCGAAGGGAAGGAAAAATGCACTTCTAGGATTCGATGCATTTTTCCCCATAACAGACAACTGGATTAGAACAGATGAATCAAAATAACTTATTTTTCCTTTCACTGTAAGGTGACTAGACATCTATAAGTCTATGCTCTGTTTATCTAAAGGTAGATGCAAAAAATCCCATCAATAAACTGTGTATCCATGTCTCCTACATTTCCCCATTGAGAAGGTTTCTAAGGCAGCTGACCAGAACCCTTTACAATCCTAGTGAGAGGTATGCACCCCTACAGGCACTTCATCCTCTTAGTCTGTATTTTAGGATTAGTCAAATTGCCCTCAGGATCAAGTGTCAGGTGCTGATATTCTGCAATTAATTTCTGTACGGATCTGTATTTTACCCAGTTAAATTCCCTAGGTCAACAGTTCACTACTAAGCAGGCCCAGGATGGCCTCTGTCACGTCAGATTTCAGAATCACAGTGTCAGCCCCATGCCAGACAGTGCCTTCTGTGAGGTACTTTCCTTCCCTGATCAGCCATCTGTGGAAGCAAAGGTTGCCCAAGCCCAGTGCCCACAGGCATTTTTCATGGCTAAAACAAGTGGAAGAGCGCTGGGCTCTTTGCATATTGTTTCTACATTCCTTTAATATCTAGCATCTTATAACTGATATTTCACAACTGGTGCATTAAAAGGCAACTGGGAAGTTGCCCAGAAGTCACAACTATGTTTTTCTGTCATTTGCTACACCAAAAATAAAGCAGAGCCCTGATCTATTCTTAGAAATGCTGCTGTTACAGTAACATCAATTTGAAGCTTGTCACTGTAGCAGTAGCACTTACTATATGGAACAATGTAATTATGCTACAGTAGAACCGTTCTCTAACTACACATACCCCCACACACTCTAGATATCAAAGGTGGTTTGGTTGATACAGCATGTTTTATACGCAGAGGTGACACAAACTGTCCCAGAAACAGGATCTTGCCCACCAAGAGAGCTGGCTGGCATACTTCCATAGTCTAACTGCATTGCCCTATCCTTTCCAGCACTGATGAAGTCTTAGAATTGGCGGAACTAGAAAAAAACGAGTTAGTGCAAAGAGTAATAGCAGTAAGCAATTTATGAAGATAATAATCCATGCCCACACAGCTCATTCAGTTGCTATTGAGAACTCATGACAGCAAACAATTACCTTGTACAAACAGGGACAGATGTCCTGTTCCTTTATTACATGAAGCAACAATCAGCGATGCAGGGCTGTAAATGTCCTCTTAGTATACTTCGTATCATATGGCAAGACAATTTAATTATGTTTTGTACAATTATGGAACAACTAATGAGAAAGTTGAATTTAATCACTTTTGTGTATTTATTTGATTTGAAAGGTAAGCACCACAACCACAAGTAGATACAACAGCTGCAATGAGATTGAACATCATTTGTGAAATAATACAGGAAGGTACGATACAACTTGAAATGCATTAAGCAACATCACATACTCAATAATTTTAATCAGGAAGAGGTTTGCAAAAGTGAGCGACTGCAGGGTGCATCATCTGTACTGAGGAAAAGTAAACAGTAAGTTTAGGACATCACGCAGTTTTAAGGGCTTTTAATCTACTCACTGATGTAGAAATAAATATGACAATCACTAAAGACAGCAATAAGCAGAGTGCCAATCTGTAGCTAAAGGGATGATTTGGAAAAAATAGGAGGGGGTTGATAACTATCATGTATCGTTTATTAAATTTTTTATCTTCAGTTCTATGAACTTTTCAAAATAACTAGGATAAGGGCCTCCATCTTTCAGGCACAGAACCAGCTCAAGCAGGCAGAGCAGTCACAGAAAAGTTATAAAAGGATTAGACAATTCACAGTCACACAAAATATTACCTGCTTTCAGAATGGCTTTCATGAAAAATGCTTCCCTATGTTTTTAAACTTTCAAAATAAGCCACTTCTAGTTGCACATTTGTAAGCCAAAAGCCCCCACCTTCTAACATGTACCCTATTAAATCTATTAATTTAAAATATAATTCCAAGTCCTGATCCATTAAACTAAAACCCAGGCAGGGTAAATTTCTACCTACTTTCCTTGAGGTGCTAAGAAGCAAATCAACAAATTACAGGGAGCCTGTGACTTTCTGATGATCTATCAAATCTCCCACTGCCCACATGTATATGTCTCAGCATTAGCTGATAAGTTTACAACAACACAGAGGTTTCGAGAGTACAAACTAAATGTGCACAGTAAATCTCTGGCACATGCCAAGGAAAAAAATGTCGTGCTTATCTAGCCTGTGTTAGCCGATATCACTGCTGGGGCTGATTATGCTATTCAAGACAATTTACAATAGTTTATGTGCATGAGTTATTATTAATAGGAAGTGT
The DNA here is from genome assembly GCF_018691265.1 of Tyto alba. Classification (NCBI taxonomy): domain Eukaryota; kingdom Metazoa; phylum Chordata; class Aves; order Strigiformes; family Tytonidae; genus Tyto; species Tyto alba. The sequence goes on along the minus strand of NW_024881295.1, from coordinate 10,293,081 downwards.
TGGAATTACAACACTGGGTACAGGAAGAGGTATTCACATAGACTAAATTTAGCTGAATTAAGCTAATCCACATCCCCAGCTCCTTCTGCAGTCTGTGGAAATGTAAGCTTCTCTAGAAGACAGCTCAGAGCACAAGCTTAATTTAGGCTGAAGTTACAGGAGAGGCAGAGAGCCGATTTAGTGTTTCTCAGCCACAACAAAGGGAAGGGCCCCTCTCTGCGCCGGCTCATCCTGACCCTTCTTGAGCTGTGTCTCTGGTATTTGCTGGGCACTTTACTGAACCCAGTCAGTTGGTTAATGAACAGAAAATGACTTCAATGAGATAAAAGTGATAGGTCTTCTTCTGATTCAATGAGCTGAACTGGCTCAGGAAGAGATTAGAGAAGCATCAAAACTGGTGGGTACAAAGGACGAGCAGGAGTGGAGAGCAGCACTTTGAGACTTGCCTGTTGCTGCAGTGCTGAGCTAGTCCCATGCCTCAGCTCTGATGGGTAACTTCACCCTTGGCTGCTCTGTAAATGGAGAGCTTTAATGGTGTAAGTGACTTAAAGGAGTCCTACCCCCGCACTGTAACTTCCCGCTCCAGTTCTCATGCTGCTGTCACTGTCATGGGGCTGGATAACAAACTGATAGAAATTAACTCCCTGAAAACAGGGATTAGCTTGTGAGCCACCACAATCATAGCAGTATAGATAAGACAGCAGCAAACAGAGATGCAGAACTGGAAGCTGCCAACATGGGGCAAAAGCATCAGAAGCTGGCTTAGCTTCTGAAGCCAGCACCTTACTATGTCTTAAATTGCTTCTGGAGGAGCGTTTCTGCTGCCTATGGTGGGGTGATGAAAATAGCATCCCCGGGTGAGAACTAGCACTTGGGAATAGGTCCCCCCCGGAAGATCCATTTATTCACTCACCATAACAGGAGCAGTTCAAGTCCTCTCTTGTGTGAGCATCTTGCTTAGGTGTGAGTGAGAAAGTCAGAGCTGGAAGTCTGTGTTACATGCAGATGGCAGTGGGTGTCTGTGGTGGGTGAGAGGTGCCTGGAGGAGGTGGCGTGAGCAATGAGAGCATGAGCTACATCTTAAACTTGCTTTGGGGCTGACTTGCAGAACTGAGGAGCAGTTTCTATGTCTTGGGGTTTTTTTGTTGTTTTGAAGAGAGGGGTAGCAATATCCAAAATAACAGTACTTAGATGGAGTCAGTCAGAAAGCAACATCTTCTGATCTCTGCTGGTTTGACCCAGCTTTGGAGCAATGAGTTTGCACTGAAATCTGCCAGGTCACATTACTGAATTCCAGACGTGAAGCACTTCACTGACTCTTCTTTCAGTATATAGTAATGGTATGTGCTAAAGGAAACAACAGTTCCTCACAATAATTTAAAAGAATCACAGAAATTATAGGCGGGCACCCATCAAATCCAAATCAAAGATATTTGTTACAGTCATCCTACAGCTCATGGCTCACTTTGCTTTGCCTACAGCATTACAAACTAAAGTGGAAGCTTGGTTGGTTGAGTAACTGGGATATGTTTTATAGTTTGAAGGAGAAGATTTAAAATGTGTCCATGGATGTCTTACCTGATCTTTGTGTATCACCCTCTAGGACCACCACTGGAAAATGTAACCCCATTTGCGTCATGTGGGACTCACATCTGTCCCAACTTTCAGCAATTATGTTTTTCCCCTGCAAACCCTCTAACCACAGGAACAGGTTAGCAGAGTCAAGGAGCACTCTGGACTCACAGCATAGCCCTTCTCAGCATGCCTCTGTGTGTGATTTTAAAAGTAATGATTTTATTTTCAGATTTCAAAAACTGTTTAATTTGAAATATGGAAAATGTTTAAATGAGATCAGCCTGGCATAGATACTTGCATACCTTCATGACCAAGTCTCCCAGGCTGACAGAGAGTGTTAAGCTACCATGCCTTCTCCAGGGAGCAACCCCTACATTGCTGCCACTTGTCACCTTTCAGAACATATACTGCTCAGGTGAAATAAGCTGTGACTGAGGACACTCAAGGAGTCTTCCCAGCATTCAGATACATACTGACACATTGCATCTGCCAACAGTTCTCTTCCACTGCTCCACAAAGCCAACACCATTAAAGGCAGGATGCTCCCCTACATTGCCTGATTGCTTTCTGCCAACTTCCATCAACAAATCTCTACCACCACAAGTCAGTGCAAAGTGTGTCCTCCCTTGCCTTCACACAGGACTTGGCTGTAGCAATGAAGCCAAACATTCCTCAGTACCGGGAAATGGGTTAAATAATACTCACTGGAAGCTCAGTTGTGCTCACACAAAGCTTCCACAAAGCTTGCTCTGTGAACTGCAGAGCAGTGTGGGTCCAGAGTGCAATATGGCAAAGGTCAGTTCAGATATCAATGGATGCTTCCCAAGAAGGAGAGCGGTCATTCAACCTTGACCCTTAACATCAGCAATCTGCTTCAAAGGCAGCGGCTGGAAGCCTGCGACTGTACTAGAGAGCATGGACAGAAGTGTGTATCTGTAAAATGGGTAGAAGTGTGTTTCTGTAAAATGGGTGAAAATGCATTCAGTCTGTCTTCAGAATTATGGTAATTTTTAACAAGATAAATTGTGGGATCATGTAAGTGAATGATTAGGTGGAAAGGAGTGGGAGAGATTAATCTGTCTTTTAGAAAAATTCAGTTTAAGCCATGTCCAGACATGGGGGATTCAAAATAGTATAGTACCTTCCCCAAGTATGACATGCACATGAGGAAACCTGGAATTGACTCTGAAAGAGGTAATAAATCCTGCAGTCGTGGAACTACTTCAGAAGTCATTAAAGGGGTTGTATGTGTTTCTACATGAAGCACTACTGGAAAACCTACTGTAATGTAATACTTTATACTACACAGAACTACTGTAAAAATCTTTGTACCAAGATAAACTGCCGTGGCACACATCACTCTTCAGGCAAATACAACTACACTATATAATTACAGGGGGTGATTGCACTAATGTAAAAACTTCGTCAGCATGAACATGGCCTTGCACTCATGTCTGGAGAAGTGTTAAGCTGACAAAGCCATATTCACTTCTTCAGACATAAAATTAACAAAATCCATACATAAAAATCTTAGGACTACAAAATCTTCTGAACAGTTAACCAGTTCAGATAAAAGAAATCGTCCTTATTGTATGGAAATTCATCTACTGATAAAAATCACTGTCCGTATGTCATACAAACTTTCAATTCTGTGTATTTTTGCTTGCATTTGGAAGACATTGGCTGAATGGTCGTTGTGGAAGACAGACATTTATCCATGGATGGTGTACAAACTGGATTGTAACAGAGTAGGAAATGTTTCAAAATATTTCTTCGATATTTTAAAAATGAAATTAGAAATTATCTTTGACAAAAATTGTTTAGGATGTTCTTTCCTTTCTTCTTTTTCTTTAAGATTATATTTCACCAAGATGATGACAGAGATCCTACAAGGCCTTCCCAACAGTTACACCGGCACAGTGGGGAGAAGAGGGAACCATAGTGCATCGATATGAAGAGTCACTGAGGGCACAGGAGGGGGGAAGGTCCTTCCCAAGCCAGGTCCTTTGCCAAAGCCAGATGTGTGTATCATATAAATACCATATTGCCCCTTTTCTGTTATATCACTTTATTTAGCAGCTGTTGCTTCTCCTGATTTTTTAATGAGCCAGAGCTATCAATGCAGTTTAGCTGTTACAAACTGATTGCTCTTAGATAATTGCAAAATTTTATAACCGTTTGTTTCCTCTTACATCAAATTTATTAAATGAGATCACAATATTTCACTCCTTTTGCACTGTAGTCCCAAACACACAGACCCCACTCCACTATGATGCAGGTCTGCAGGAAGAAGCCCCATTTGTTCCCTTGACATGGCTCCCAGACATGCTTTCTTGTTCAGCTTCTGCATGCCTGTGCAAGCAGTTGGAGATACTAGGCGTACCTACACACACAAGTGCCCCAAAATAGAGGGTAGATTAAGATTATTTTGAAAATGTGGGCTATTATGATGACTTAATAAGAAAGTTTCATTTAAAGAGGAAAAGGTTTCCGTTCTGTTACCTCTTCCACCAACACTAGGAACTTTAACTGTGGGCTATCACTATGTGAACTTGTGCACACATGCACGTGATGTATATTTGGGTTTTTTTATTAACTACATTATATAGCACTTAACTATTATGAATGTGTTATCTATGTAACACTGTAATATCTTTAAGCAAAAATTAAACAGAAACTAGGCCCACCACCAAAAATAAGGAACAATTCCTTCAAAGAAAACAGGTAAAAGAAGCTTGCAAAACTGCCACTCCAATATAATTTCTCTTTACTGTGTGATGTATTTTCCCTTTGAAAGGAAAATTCAGATGAATAAGCAAAAAATTAAAATATAGGTGGACCCAAAATTTAATTTGGCATCTGCCAGCATTATGTACGTCAGCATTTTGTGATTTTCAGTGGGAAATATGGAGTTCTCTGTATTTTGCAAAGCTGGACAACTAATTATTTTTTTTTCTCCATTACAGCCATGTGAACTAATGCTCAGAGCATTTCCATCCTGCTGTCTGATGACCTGATCTACAAGGTCTAACACTGTGACAGAAGATCACCCTTTACCTGATGTTGTCCTGTCACGAGTCCTACATCCCATGTTCTTGCAGTGTAAGGGGTTCCCTCCCTTCCTAGGTTATATTCTTCATGATGTTTACTACCTTAGGAGTACAGCCATCATCAGACCATGGACATCAGACCATCAACATTTTCCTGTGGGAAAGACTTTCATTAATAGAGTTTTTCAAGTGAAATCTGTTCCTAATCAGGTTTAACTGAAGTTTTTGAAAAAAAAAAAAAAAAAAAGAAACAGCAGTGAAATCCTGTCTACTTTCATGTGTTTTGGGAAGATGATGGGACAGATGCAAGTAGTGGAGTATCTCAGATTTACCTAATTATACAAATATATACCTTTGTATACAAACCAAAAGTTAAATGTGATTAAAATGTATACACAAAGAAATGTTGTAATTGTATGAAGGTTACCAGGCAAATTTATTTAGACTATGTCCCTTAACACTAGGGTTTGTTTTTCTGGAAAACTGAGCCTCATCAAAAATGCCAACATTGCCAAACTAGAGTTGAACTTTGAAACTCTGACCTGTTATCAGGTGACTTCCCGTGTGACCTTGGGGAGATCTTTTCACCTCTCTGTGCCTCAATCCTCCACTGTCTGAAACAATAAATAAGTAAATAACTAAGAGTAGGAAGAGGGAATAATCTTTCTTTTGCTATTCTGCACCTGCCTTGTCTATTCAGATCGCAAGCGCTTCATGGAGGGGATTAAATATCCTGTGCTTTTAACACTGTGAGCAGAATGAAGCCTGATCTAAAGGAGGGCCTAGGAAAGCTGTTGTAAGATGCGGCACATGGTCCAGTCTTTCACTTAAAAGCTTTAAGATCTTGCAACTTGGGAAGGGACATTTTCTCCTCCATTTAATAGTTACAAATGCTACTGTGATAATTGATTGTTGAATGCTCATAAGTAGAGAGAAGGATCCTGTCCAAAGAAGACCTAAAGCAGTGGAGAATGTTCCTCACAACAGGCGCTGGCAGGACAAGAACAGCCCCTTGGTTCTGGTTCAAGAATGAAAATACATTGCTCTGATCCTTCCCTAACCTCTCCAGTACCTTTTCTTTTCCTTTCCCCCTTATTTTCTTAAAGTTCAGCTGTGCATGTTCCCATTTTGTTCATAGAGGGTAGACTTTCTTACCCTTATATTTTATTGTGTAATTATTATTTACCTCCAGCTCGCCTTTCAGCTATAGTTATCAGGCTTGAATTTATTTGCTTACAGCAAGTCACCACCTGAAGAGCCATGTGGATGGCTTAACTCATTTCTTTCCCTCCAGGGGACACTTTGAAATGTCAAACAATGTAAAGAAGCAAAGTAGATCATGGTTAGTCATTTAAAGCCATCATGAATCTGTACTGCTGCCTGGAAAAACAAGCTTTACCCTTTCTTCACCACTTGTGCTCCCCCCTCTCTCGTGCTGGCACCAGCATGTGTTTGGCTGCTTGGTGAGCCAGAGGGAATTAATCCAGTTATTACTAACCTGGCAAAATACTTAGCAAAAAAAAAAATCAATAAAACCTTAAACTGGCCACAACAACAGAAAAAAGGGCAACCATAGTTTTAGATGAGAAGAGCTAGGCTCTCTGCCTAGTCACATTTAACCCAGTGGCTTATTTGGGAGGACTCTGGAATCTACCACTCTGTTTTCCCTCTTGTGAGAAAGAGTTAATCACGTGTGATGAGGAATCTAAAGCTTGTTTTCCTCCAGTGAAATGAAATGGGTAGTTCCATGGTTTGCCCCTGCTTTTTTCCTTTACAGCTATAAAGAAGTAACATAACTGTGTCAGGAGAAAATAGTTATTCTTTTCTATTTTGCATGTGTCGGTCCCACAGGAATTTCAACAAACAATTTTGTTCTTCTCTGCTCAGCAACTATGGCAAATCATATACCTAAATTTTCAGTTTATCGGTTCCATAGGTCAGAGCAAAGGCGTCTCGTATCATCCGTTAAGAGTGATGGATGTGCTTGTTACTTTAACAGTACACAAAACGCCACGCACACTCCAAGGGCTCATTCCACAGGTCCTACATATGACAATTTTAAAGCGATGTTTTATCGGGATATATGTGAAATAGCCATGGAGAGCGTGGCGCGGACAGGGCCGAAGCAGGGGGAGGGGGCAGGCGCAATGGCGGCACTGCCTCAGGCTCCTTGTTCCCGCCCGAGCATTTGTGCGACCCCGGGCTTGCCACTGTCCCGCCGCGGTTTGTTCAACCTCCAAAAGTTCAACCGGAGCCAGCTACAGGGCAAAAATCAAAGTGCGTAAAAATCGGATGCCACAACTTGAGCATCTCTGCCCCGGAAGATCATCACACAAAAAGAATTTTTTGCACAACTTCTCGCTTGCAGTGATTCGACTCCCCGTGGAACAGCGGTAACGCCTGCCCACGTCGCTGGCAAACCGTGACGGTAAGCTCAGGGGCGCCGGCGAGACCACCGGCCGCCATGAGACCACCGCGCGGGCGGCGACCGGCTCTCACGGCGCGGACGCCCGCCACACCCCGACCCCACGGCACGGAACCGGCCCCAGGGAAGGGCTGACCCCGGGCCGGTGCCCGACAGCATCGCTTCACCCTCCTGCGCGCCTCCCAGGAGGAAAAAAAAAAAAAAAAAAAAAAAAAAGGATGACCAGCCGGCGCTTCCCTCACCCCCTCAGGCGGCCGCGCCGAGGGGCAGCGATGGCCGCGCCGCCCACCCAGCGCGCCGCGGCGGCCGGGCCCCGGGGGACGGGGGGGAGCCGGAGCGGGGAGCCGGGGGCGGGGCGGCGGCACCCTTGAGCCTCCGTCCTTGGCGGGGATTGAGCGCGGCAGCCGCTGACCCCCTTCCCCCTCCCCAAAACGGCTCCGGGGAACGCCCAGGAGAGCGGGGCTGGGGGCGGCCCGGCCCGGCCCGGCCCTGAGCGCCGGGCCCGCCCCTTCCGCTGCGGAGTCCTCATTGCCCGGGCACCGGAGGACAACGGTCGTTCTCCGCTCGCCTCTCCCCGCTCTGAGCCTTGCTGGTGGGTACGGGCAGAGCGGAGCCGGTGGGTTCACCTTCCCCGGGATGGGGGGCGGGCCGGGCGCCACCCCGCCCCACCCCGGGGCCGAGCATCCCCGCGTGTCTGGGGCGAGGGGTGTTGGCGGCCGGTCCCCGCAGCGGTGGGATGCGGTGGCTGGAGCTGGGCTGCGGCCCCTGAGGGAGAGGGGGGGAGGGTTTGGGTGCGATGGCGGCTCCCGGCTCGGCCCCCGGCGGTGCGCGGAAAACCCGTGGGGTGCTCTTCGCGTGGCGGCCCCAGAGCCCTCGCTGGTCTGCGGCTGGCGGGGGAGGGAGGGGTGTGCGGGGTCACCGCGCCGTGGGTTGAGCGAAGCGGGGGGCCTCGGGGCCGAAGGGAAGCGCGCCGGGGAAACCCCAGCAGGCTGGCTGCTCCCAAACTGGTTCAGGGTTTTATTGCCAGCCCGAAGCCCTGAAGGGCGCTTTGGTGGGAGGTGAATGCCCAAGAGGCATTAGTGCAGAAGGTATTTTGGTAGAGCAGAGGCTCTGGAAACAGAAGGATGTTCTGTTACGGGCTGCTAAAATAGCCTCTGCCACCCTTCAGCCCCTCGCTGGGCACTGGAGTGGGATGGGAGGAATGGGAGCCAGAGCCCTGTGGCCAAGGAAGGGTGGGTGGGTGGGTTGGTGACTCGTGGGGTGGAAAGAGCCCTGCGAACAAGGGCAGTGTGCCCACGTGCTGCCGTGCGTAAACCGCCACCAACAGCGACTCGCAGCACTTCCACCGGCAAGTTTCCAGCTATGGCGGATGACCAATTCAGAGCATGCGTCTTGGTTCCCTCTGGCTTGCTGTGAAACAAATATTTCTGTTTCTCCTTGCAGAGCACGATGGCTACTCTCAAGGAGAAGCTGATGACCCCCATTGCTGCGGGAGCCACGGCCCCGAACAACAAGATAACCGTTGTGGGGGTCGGACAGGTTGGGATGGCCTGTGCTATCAGCATCCTTGGGAAGGTACGGCTCAAGGACAACGTGCTATTCAAGTTCCTACTGCTGTAATGTTCTGCGCTGCCTGTTTGTCTTAGCAAACGGTGGGAAATTTGGTAGGTTAGCACAGGAGTGAATCATTTGCAGTTCGTGTAAGCAAGCAGTGACCTACATTGTTCATGCAAGGCTGACCTCCCCATGCAGTTTCTCCTTGTGCTCTCACCTTTCTGTCTGCACTTAGCAATAAATCTCTCATTAGGCAGAGTTATTTTTCAGGCTGCTGTGAAAATGTAGTGAGCAATGGCTCTGAAACCACTGCCAAACTTTTCTTTCTCTTTTTAATTTTGGTATTCTTCTACAACAAAGCTGGAGTTTGCTTGGTGGGAGAGCTCCACGGGGCAAAGAATGCAGACAGAACAGAAATGCATGTGAAATATGGGATAGGGAACAGAACTATACATGTTTGCTTTTTACTCTCTTAATGCATATGTGCCGTAATAACTGAAAATACTGCTATCCCCTTCAGCAGACTTCTCTTAAGCCCTTATTGATTAGTTATATGACTTTATTGTTTCCAGAGAGGTTTTAGCTAGTTTTCCAAAACCTAAAAATAGAGGAGTGGACTTAGAGGTTATTCTGATTCTGAATTTTCCTGTTTCTGGTTTTGAGTTTTGTGGTTTTTTTTTGGGGGGGGCAAATCTCATGTTGCATTCTTGGAGCAAAGCAAAGGCTTATTATACAGTAAGAATCTCTTGTACTTTACACTTTGTCTCGAGATAATATTGTGAATGAGTTCAATCTGATCCCTCTCATGCTATTTTTGAAAAGACAAAGGGGAGCTGCAGATTTTTTTTTAAAAAAGGCATAAATAGATATGCTTTATCCATTTGCAGAGACAGATCTTAAATCAGGTAGGTCACAGTGAGGTCAAAAATCTTGCACGTACTACTAAGCTGGCTGTATCTTATTTGGAGATGATCCTCCTTCTACTTGTTACCTTGAGGGTGCATATTTTAAAGTAGTGGGTTTTTAATAATTAAAAAAAATTGAAAGCGTTTTCACTTGCTGATGACCCTTGTGAGCAAGGAAAAACTGACAGTAAGAAAAGGCCACTGTGAAACTAAGTACTGATGTGAAAGTAACAAATGTTTTCCCATTAAATTTCTTCTTCAGTTTTAAAAACTAATGAGTTCACTGTGGGTTCGTATATTTATAACTTAAGCAAATGTTTGTCATGTCATCTGAACTCGTTTGTTTTTGGAGTATGGTAGCCTGTAAGGTTGGCAGTGAGGGAGCCAGGTGAAGTTACCACAAACTTCACTACAGTCCAGCATTCATCTGTGTTTTATATGGTGCTCTAATCAGGGTCAAATTGTGCTTTCAGAAATCTAGGCACAAAGTTTTACTACTAATGAGTTGTAGGCTGGGTCTAAATTTTTCAAGCTTGGTTTATGGCATGATGGAGTTTATTTCAACCAGGCTTCTGCTCTCTCTTATTCTCTCACAAGTATAAGCTGCAGTATAAAACATTTTTATAGTAAAACCATCCAATTCTTGTCACTGAATTAGAATTGTATAATCACTTAGGTTGGAAAAGGCCTTTTAAGATCAAGTCCAACTGTTAACCTTGCACTTGACCAGTCCACCACTAAACCATGTCCCTAAGCACCATGTCTACATGTCTTTTAAATAGATTCAGGGATGGTGACTCCACCACTTCCCTGGGCAGCCTGTTCGAATGCTCAACAAACCTTTTGGTGAATGGACCTTTTGGTCTAAGCCTCCCCTGGTGCAACTTGAGGCCATTTCTTCTTGTCCTCTTGCTTCTTATTTGGGAGAAGAGACCAGCACCCGCCTTGCTACAATGTCCTTTCAGGTAGTTATAGAGAGTGATGAGGTCTCTCCTGAGCCTTCTTTTTTCCTAGCTAAACAGCCACAGTTCCCTCAGCCGCTCCTCATAAGACTTGTGCTTCAGACCCTTCACCAGCTTAGTAGTTCTTCTCTGGACACACTCCAGCACCTCAATGCCTTTCTTGTAGTGAGGGGCCCAAAACTGAACACAGTATTGGAGGTGCGGCCTCACCAGTGCCAAGTACAGGGGGACAATCACTTCCCTGGTCCTCCTGGCCACACTAGTTCTGATACAAGCCAGGGTGCTGTTGGTGGTCTTGGCCATCTGGGCACACTGCTGGCCCATAGTCAGCTGGCTGTTGACCAACACGATATGGCTTTGACTTGTGCAAGATGGTTGGCTCCCCAGGATGTCTTTTTGTTAAAGCATAGCATGAAATGTTGTACTAAATTTCCTGTGCTTTACTATGTAGATGCAATTGAGTTTGATGGTTTTGAATTTTATAAAATTAAACGGTGTGATAATACTAATTTCAGTTTGCTGGTGTAGTATTTAGTGTATAAATTTGAATGACATTAAAACTTTCATGTTGGTTATTTCTAGCTTCCTCTCAGAGACAAGACACTGATATTGCCATACTGTTTTAGAAATGGGAACATCTCCACTGTGACAAGTCAGCTGTTTTCAATGAGAGTATTTTAAGCTGCATTTGGTGATTGTGTTGACTTCATTCCTGTGTGTGTTAATAATGAGCTGAATTCTTCTGTAGGCACCACTGCTGCAAATTAATTGAAATTAGTCACTGGAGCTATTCCAGGTGCTCTTCAGTTTCAGTGAGAACTGGCTCCTTGAACCTGCTGAGTCTGGTGAATATTGGTTGCAAGGTCTGGACTGAAAGTCCCATATTGTCAGACTGTGTGTATAAACCTATCCATAATTGCACATGTGCACATGTTCTTTTCTCAAATTCTTAGTTTAACACCAGTGACTTCAGTTAAGGCTACTTTTTCATAATGTTTAAATAATTGAGACTTTAATGTTACCCTGCAGACTATTTTGAGAACAGAGCAAGTGCAGATATGGATTCTTATGGTTTTCCTTCAACAGTTGATCGAATCAGCTGTGAAAGGAAGCATTGCGAAAAAGCAATTAACATTATTTTAAACTATAAAATTAAAAACTTAAATGTGCCTGATGTTAAAGATATCTTTCCACAGGAAAAACAGTGCATATTGTTGCATGTTTAAAGTAGCTTAGTGGATGCTAATAATTAATCTTTCCATGTGAAGTAGTGAGTGTTAACTTTTATATAAAAGTAAACAAGCTTGCTTGCTATAATATTTTTCAATAGCATAAAAATGGCTTTGCTTTCAAATGGGGTGTAGATACCTAGGAGAATAGAGAGAAGTAGTAATTTGAATCTCAGTATAATTTCCAGAATTGTAGGCCTTTAGGTATAGTAGAATTTACAAGGATAGTAAATGCTTCTGTCAAAAGGCAGTAAAACTTTGTATTAGAGCAGAATGCATTTTTCCTCTTCCACCCCACCCTGCTTCGCTGTTTTCCTGTTCTGAGACTCTGAGACATTATATTTCAACTTAACCTGGCTGGACAACAAGCATACATGGCTAAATCTATTCTGCAAAGGAAATACAATGTAGTATCTCTAGTAAAGAAAAATTAGATACAGAATCTGTTTTCTTTTGATACTATTTTTAGTATTGATGAATTAAGTCTGTTCCCATTCTATATATTTGTGAAATGAATTGGTTGAAGGAATGTTACAAGAGAATATTTGATATTGTGGTATGTTCTATTAAGTATTTAAATATTTTAAATAGGCTTATTTGCTGGATAGATTTAGAGGGTTTGTTACAACTCTGAAAGATTAAACTTTTTTCCGAAGAGAACTAAATCATGCAGTACCTTGCTAATAAAGAGTTAGCTGTGCAGTCAAACTCCCTGAAAATAATACCTTTTTTGGGGAAGTCTGACTTTTATGAACCTGTGCTGTAGTAGCCTTTGACTTTGTTACTGTGACATACATCAGAACACCAAGGTAATGCTGTCCTACTGGTTTACTTTTGGAGAAGAGATGCATTCAGATGTGCAATTCTACTTTAAAATGTAATATTGCTCAACTCAGGGGTAACTTTAAAATGCAAGTTAACTGCTTCATTGACTCCTTCAGACTTTGTTTTGCAGGATCTTTGTGATGAGCTTGCTTTGGTTGATGTTTTGGAAGACAAACTAAAAGGAGAAATGATGGATCTACAGCATGGGAGCTTGTTCCTTCACACTCACAAGATTGTGGCAGACAAAGGTGAACCTCAGTTTCTTTTATTTAATACTGATATTCTGTGAATTTGCTTAATAGTGGAGCATTGTGTAATCCTAAAGAACTCTAAGGATTTATCATTGAAAAGTTAAAGTATGGGAATTAGTGTGACAATTCAGATGAACACCATAACAATGGGAGTGGCTCTTAATCTGAGTTTTTCTCTTACTTCTCTAATGGCCACTTCACAGCTTTGGGCTTGTTTGAGTAAAATTGATTTTAATGAAACTCTGGTGCCTCTGATGCAGAAGAAATAGTATAGTTATTTGGATAGCGTAAATGAGATGCAGAGGGGCTGAATGTACTCTAAAGACCAACATATTGATATATCAGAACAACATTGAGAGGATGCTGGCTTTAATATTGATGTCTCGTGTTTTTTGAGTTTGAATGTATGCACAGTGGAGAAGCTATCCATAAAACCAGTACGAACACAGTGCTATTGAAACTAGTGATAAGTCTAACACATTCTTTGTCTTCTGTTGTAGACTACGCTGTCACAGCCAACTCCAGGATTGTGGTAGTAACTGCAGGAGTTCGTCAGCAAGAGGGGGAGAGTCGTCTCAACCTGGTTCAGAGGAATGTGAATGTCTTCAAATTCATCATTCCTCAGGTTGTCAAATACAGCCCCAACTGCACCATCCTGGTGGTTTCCAACCCAGGTAAGGCAGTCTTTTCTTAGGATGCTTACAAATTATGTTTACTGGAGAACTAGAGTTTTATTATATCGATCTTCTCAAATACTGATTGAGTGTTGGAAGTTGTGTGGACATCTGCCATGTAGTTGCTAACAGCAGAATGCAAACAAACATTCTGTACTTTCCAATGCTCTTTATTCAGAACTTCTCATGGTGTCCATTTTTTTAAAAGCATGCCACATGGTAAATACTTTTTACATACTTTGGCTTAAGTAGCAGGTAGTTTAAAATTTTTATCTCTAAACGAGACATATCCATTTTGCTTTTAAATTGTTTGTGAATCATAAATTTCTGTTGTATCTGGATAGGATATGGCCATTCTTCAAGATGAAGAACTTACCCTATAGTCTTTCTTGGCTGTAGTTTCAGGAAAAATGCATGCTGAAGCCTATGGTGTGGGAAAGCCTAACTGTGCTATATAGTTCAGTTAGATTAGAAGAGACTTAGTTATAACTGATTACACATTTGTGTGCTTACTTGCAAGCATATCATTGCACTGGGACAGCTTGGTTATTTGAGTGCCTAAAGCTGATTACAAACATTGATATACTTTGTAGGGTGTCTCTGTAGGGTTGCCTTTGTCTGATTCAACATCTGAGTGAAGCCATTACTCCAGAACCGTGGCAATGAAGTGATTCTGCTTTTAAGATAACTTTGCAGAGTCAAAACCGTGCATGTAAAGCTAGCAACTCAGCTGGTGGTTGAGTAATTAGCTGGTGTACTGTTGGTCTACTGAATACTAGTGTACTGAGCAAATGGTACTGTGCAAGTGCAGTAACTTACAGCAATTTAAAACATATCTAAAAATCAAACTGAGTCAAAGATCAAATTATTCTTGTTCTAGCAAGGGTGAATTCAGACTACAGACTACTTTCCAGTAGAGCAGCTGCAGGAGGAGAATTTCATGTTGTTTTTTCAGAATTATTTTTATAATGCTTTATTTTTTCAAAATGTGTAGAGTTTTGTCCACTAGTCTTATATAGTGGAAGTTATTGTGAGCCATCCAAAGGGACTTCAGGGCTGCCCTCTGCATGTGTGTTGGTGTGTGACCTTGATGTCTGTCCCTGTTTAACCTCCCTGGATCTGTCTGTGCTCTAGCTCAGATAGCACTGTCCACAGCCTGTCCTGTGGAAAGCTCTACTGTAGGCAAATGATGAGATTACAATGAAGAGCTTAATGTCTGGATGTGTGTCTCAGAATCTGACTTGAAAGCCAGACTGGGGCAATTATAGCTGTTTGATAGGGAGGTGCTCTGTAGTCTGTACAGATTACTGTGATCCTGGTGGGAACTGCCCCCCCCCCGCAAAGCTGTAGGGAAGCTGTGCCTGATGAGCATGCCACTTGTAACAGCAAGGTGTGAACTGTACTCAGGTGACATTCTTTTGGTGCCTGAGCAGAGCAAACAGTGTATTTCAGATCCATATACACAAATAATATTCCTTCCTGAGAACTGTCTGGCTTTTGAGAGTTTTGGAGACATAATTATTGCAGACTGCTTATTACTGTTGCCTTGAGCTGTGGATTAGAGGTGTTTCACTCTGCTTACATCCCTCTCTGTCTGCCCCAACCTAGGTTTGTTTTTTTTTGTTTGGTTTTTTTTTTTTTTTTTTTCTAAAATTGCATGCAGTTAAAGCATATTGCTTATCTGGCTTTTCATGTTAGAGTTAATCAGTTCACAAACTGCTTAATGCATGAATCTGCTCAACAAATTAAACCGAAGCAGTTACCAGCTAGAAACAGAATATGTAAATCTTAAACATGCCTAAGTGTAAATTGCTTTACCTCTTACTGTGGTGAAGCAGAAGGTAACATTGCTTCAGGAAATTGCTTGAATGTTTCAGCCACATGATTCAGTCCCAGCTCTGGATGCCCTAGGGGTTTAAGCGTGACAAAAGTGCCTCCATCTTTAGCTGGTAGGATTCTAAGCTCCAAAGACCTATCTCGGTTTTCTTTGAACAGTAGCTTGGTGGGTCCTAAATTTCAATCAGTGCATTCATTTTAATCCCCCAAATAGTCAGACCTAAAATACTTTGACCAGTGAGCGCAACTGTCCTGAGTCCTCCTGATTGCCCTATTACTTGTAATTGTTGAAGCATTCGTGGTGTATGTGAATGGTTTAATTCACCGGGCATGTTTTCCTTTTCAGTGGATATATTAACGTATGTCACATGGAAGCTGAGTGGCCTGCCAAAACACCGTGTGATTGGAAGTGGCTGCAATCTAGACACAGCTAGATTTCGCTATCTGATGGCTGAGAGACTTGGTATCCACCCAACCAGCTGCCATGGTTGGATCTTGGGAGAACATGGTGATTCTAGTGGTAAGGAGCAATTCTGACCACCTTGGGAGTAAGCAATGCAATGTTAGAGGTTGAGGCCTAAGTGGTGTTACAAAACTCTGAAAGAGTGGATGCAGCTGACCTTGGGTAACTAGCACTTTGCTGTATTTTTATGAAGATCAGAGTTGAGACAAGTCCAGTAAATCTAGTTACGCTTTTAAAAATAAAAGTGAGTGT
Organism: Tyto alba; assembly: GCF_018691265.1. Classification (NCBI taxonomy): domain Eukaryota; kingdom Metazoa; phylum Chordata; class Aves; order Strigiformes; family Tytonidae; genus Tyto; species Tyto alba. The sequence goes on along the minus strand of NW_024881295.1, from coordinate 10,277,080 downwards.
GGCTGTATGATTAAATACTGAACTGAAAAGGCCAATTTTGTTAGCTAAAGCTGTGTCCTAAAGGCTACAGCTTACTACTTCTGTTTATCAGTTTTTGGAGGATCATGACATAGCATGTAGCTCAGTTCTCCTCTGAAAGCAATTTTAGCTGTTGTTAGGCCAGTGGCAGAGCTTGTTGCAAGTAGAAGCAGCTAGCAATCCAGAATTGGCCTAACAAAATTATACTTTATCTTGTGACTTTTCTCCATGCTAGTTAAGAGAAGATGGTTTTAAAACCATGTGAAATCCAAGAAGCTTAGTTGTCTTAATTCAGTTCATATATTTCAAGTCTTTAATGATACAGCAGAACATCTATGTAGATTGGTACTGCTGTAGTGCTACATATTTCTGAGGGAGCCACCTCTTCAATGTCCCATTGCATTTGATCAAAGTACAGTGTCTGATCAATAACAGTATTTACTGAAGCCAGTCCTACACTAATGAAAACAGAGCTTGGCTGTGCATACACAGCTCATACTGCTTCAGTGTTATAGCTGCTTTTGCTTTGAAGTAACTTAAGAATTTCCAGGAACAGAGAATGAGTTTGCCTGTAAGCTTTCAATATGAAGGGAGATGTGCAAATTCGCCTCGATATTCTAAGCTTGCATATTGCTACCCTATTATTTAGGGAAATAAGAATAGAATTCTTGAAGGCTAACCCTAATACTCATTAGTGGGACAGCAAATACATACTTGCTGCTTTTTGAGTAAAATTAGTTTTAAAAGGTTGAACAGCTAAGATGTGCCTTTTTGCTAGAATTTGAGATTCCTGACTTCAAAAGTAGCTGCACCTTCCAAGGACTGAAAGTTCTGTTCATGTATTGCAATTACCTTGTTAAAGTGTCAGTACTAAAACAGTCTCATATTTGACCCCCAGAGTTCTCAGAATTAATTGTACTTAAGTGAAAACTTGAATATCTGCCTCAGATATGATTGTGGTTCTGGCTACTACTATTCTGTTTCTAGTTATCTTAAATAGGAAAAACAAGGGGGGAGTTGCTAAGTGCTATTGAAACTTACGTCCTTTCTCTGTTACAGTGCCTGTTTGGAGTGGAATTAACGTGGCTGGCGTTTCTCTCCAGGAACTGAATCCTGCCATAGGAACTGACAAAGATAGTGAGAACTGGAAGGATGTCCACAAGCAAGTGGTTGACAGGTATAATGACTTGAAGAACAAGGTGGATATGAGTGATGCTGAAAATAGCTAGTTGAATGCTGCCACCTTGTCACTGCCTCTCTATTCTGCTGCAGCTTTCATCCTCTTATTTAGAGGGTTGCATGAGTAAGTGGAACTACTAGTTTAAACACAGAAATGCAGGATTTCAGTTGGTAAACTTTATTATGCTGCAGTGAAACTGTTGCATAACGTATCCACTTTAGTAATGCTGTGGGTAGAGCTGTGTGCACGTTTTTTCTCATAAGTAGCTTCTTAAATGGTTAACTGTACAAAGGGCACAAGACTCTAAGAAAGTGAGCAGAGCTCTGGAATTGATTTGGGAAAACTTGTTCATTGATTTAGGGTAATCTGTATAGAGGTAACTATGTGTTTCTAAATCACTTGTCCTTATTTCACAAGTGAGACTATACTGGTATAAAGCGTACATAGATGTTAAATTAGGATGTGTGGGTAGGTACTGCATGGCTTTGACTCTAAATGTTTATCTATTCCAAATGCACTCAGAATGATTGTGCCACTGACATGAATAGAGACCTTGTTCCGTTGTAGGTGTCTGGTTTTCTAATTAACACTAAAAACTGTTCATATATGGAAGCTATTTTTCTGTTCAGCTAATCCTGTGAGAAGAGGGCTTCTTTATTATACATATGGGATAATGTAAACTTTATCCTTTATCCTCTAATGCTGCAGTATGTGACTGATACTTTGATACCAAAACTTAAAATATGTCACGAGTTTCAGATTTTTTTAAATGGGAACTGTTCATTCATCTTAAGACTTAGCATTCAGCAGTGTCTTGAAGACATCTAATGCAACTGTATTTCAATATTTCCTTAGTGCCTATGAGGTAATCAGACTTAAAGGATACACAAACTGGGCTATTGGCCTTAGCGTTGCTGAACTTTGTGAGACCATGATAAAGAACATGTGCCGGATTCATTCGGTCTCAACACTGGTAAAGGTAAGAAGTGGTAGCTAATTGGGTGTTCCAGTTCATTTGTTGTTGTGGAAAAGCTAAGTAGTCTCAATTAGCAAGGTGATGAACAAAGGAAGCTTTAGAAAATACTACTATGAATTTAAAACAGGAGCATACTATCACAATTTTTTCTAGTCTGGCCTTTTAGCTGACCTTCCTCATGAGTGTGGAGCTGAAACTAACTTCTCTGTACTCAATGTTGTACTACCCTTGTGTAAAGCTACCATGTGTGGCATGCAGACTTATTAAAAGGAAGTTTCAGTGCAAAAATAAAGAACTTCACGGAGGCCCAGCTGTGATTCCATGAACCACTTCCTGTCAAAGGTGCTAGGGAAGAGATCTGTGTCCTCCTATAGCTGGTGTAACTGGCTGCATCTAGTCTATACCAGCTGTATAACCTCTGGTGCAGCAAGGACTCAGAGCAGGCTGAATTTACTGCTCCCTCTATAGTAAGAGAAGAGACCAGCCCTAATCCTGTGTCTTGAATTTTGTCGGCAGCTAGCTATATATAAAGAAAAGTGAGGGGTTTGGAGGTGGGGTTTCAGAAATCAGCCATCTCAGTATTGCAAATCACTGGTCTAAAACAACTCTGTACTTTTTATTTGCTCAAATACAGTGTGACTGAATTCTCAGCAGGTTGCAACATGATAGTCTTGAGCTCTGCTTTCAGAAGGCTTCCTGCTATATAAACTAAAAGCAGATCTGGGGTGATGGGTTCATATCTGAGTGATCTCTTGATTGTGGCAGGGCATGTACGGCATTGAGACTGATGTCTTCTTGAGCCTTCCTGCTGTCCTGAATGCCTCTGGATTGTCAAGTGTCATCAACCAAAAGCTGAAGGATGATGAGGTGGCTCAGCTGAAGAAGAGCGCAGATACACTGTGGAACATCCAGAAGGACATAAAGGATCTCTAACTCATGAATGTTAGATTCCAGCAATAGAAAAGCAGCGTGTTGTGTGCGTAAATATGGGCTCGACTCACTGTACATTTTAATAGTTGACATTTAATGCTCTTTCAGGCTGAGCTTTGTCCATAGTAGCTAAACTTACGCTTGCTGTAATGCACAGACCTCATGAACAAATAAAGCAACTTTCAGGCATGTTTTGTCAGAGTGACTTATTTTCAGTATTTAAATTATCTAGCTTACTCTAGCATTCTCCTTTAATGTGTGCCACTGATAACATGGAAGTGTAGACACATGTTCTTTCTAAAGGTTAGAAACGATGTAGTAATTGCCCATGGTGGGATTTCACTAGTACAACCTTACTGGAAGCCTTTTTTTTATGATTTAGTCAACATCTGGACTGAAACTAAATCATATTCCTAGACTTGTTTCTGATACAGTACTAACTTTTTTTTACTGATGGGTAGAAGAAATGGAATGGGGATATGCCTCTGGGCTACCTGCTAAAAATACGCCAACATTTTGTATGCCACTGGCCTAGAAAAGGGGTTCTGCAGATCTTCTCTCTGGATTCAGTTCTTTTGCTTGTTATTGGTGTCTAGTTTTCATAATGTTTAGAACAAACAAGAGTCTCTTCTATTTGATTACCAAAATCCAAGCGTTATTGTTATAGTTAGACTGGAGCCTGACAGTAATCATGTTTATAGAACAAGTCAAATTGGGCCTTTAATATCTAAAATAGATGATTTTCACAAGTTCTTATATACTTAGAAGAACAGATTTAAAAAATCCCAAAGCTTTATTTCTTAATCACAATTATGGAGTAAATATAAACCATAAAATAGCCAGTACTTGCTTGTCATGCCTGGGACTGAAAGAGCATTAAAGAGAACATGTAGGTGTAGAGAGATGGAAATGTTTTAGATATGCATTTTGGTAGAATAGTAGTGCTTATATGACTTCCATACCAGCTAACTCAGAACTGTGTTGTATGATAAGCAGGTGACTTGTGTCTGAAACTGCTCACAGAGTTCCCATTACTGGTGTGTTTATGTACTTCATGTCAGCCTTGTGCCCTAAAGAAATGCTGTTTTCCTCTATGGTTATAAATCGAACAATTAAGCCACAAATTCTCAGTGGAATGTAAATGTTGAACTCTCAACAATGTCAGCATGACCTGGAGCCCAAAAACATTTAAAAGTCAGATCCATATATTGTGGTCCAGAATGACACAATGCCATAGTGTAATGGCTTCTCAGGCCAATGCCTAATTTGGGGCATTTCTTTCCTTGTGAATAGTTCTCCCCTAATGCACATCTGTGAATTCAGCCTTATGTAAGTTAAAACTTTCAAAGCTCTTAATGAACTACAGTAGCCAAGGTCTTCCTAAAATCCACACCAATCACTGTGATGCACTACAATTTTATAAACCGCTCCTGAGATACCATTGCTATGTGAGTTATTCTGTGCAAGCAAAGGAGTCATGCAAATAATTAACTTAGATTCGTCTATTTCAGAGGTTAGACTCAGGAGGGCTGGATTTGCTGAAATGAATAATTTACCTGCAAACATAAGCAACAACAGTCTGGCCCAGGCCGTGGCTATGCAAAGTAAGATTTCTGAGTGAATATTTTCTCCCTTATACTCTCCTCTTTGACAGCTCTTCAACATGATTTGGAAATGTTTACACATTCAATATCTGAGGTAAAAAAATCCAGGAAATTTGTCAAAACAGCATGAAGGTGTATTCCTATTAGCATCGCTTTCTGGAAGGGAATATTCATAATTCTTCCTCTGTGACATGTTTTAAATGAAAACACAAAGGGAAGAAAAGATACGTTTTGTTTGAGATAGTTTGATCTGTGCTGCTAATTCTGTATTTCAGACAATAAGACAGAAACACAATAATTTCCAAGGTCTCCAGCAGTCTCCACCAGTAGTAGATACTAGAATACTCTCCCAATATCACTGGGAATCAGGAGTGATTACCATGTCTAAGAATCACATCAAACTAATTTCCCTACCAACATATGACAATAGGGTAGTCCCTGATACTCTCAGACTGAAGATCAGTCTAGAAGAGTATTTGTTGACCTTCTGTTCATTTTACTGAGTTTGTTTTTCCCATAGCAAATTGTTGTGCAGTAGAAGGAAATGAGTATTTTTAAAATTACTTCTGTACTGGACTGATTCTGAATGCTGCAGTTTTGGTTTTTTTTTTTAAAGATAAAAGTCAGAAGAAGAATAAACAGAACCATCTCTTTCGACATGCTTCAAGGGCATTCAAAGTCAGTGGAGCGGTTCTCAGAAAAGAAGTTAAGACCACAGTCACCTTAGATCAAGTGCCTATATTCCCCTGAGTAGGATTTATGCTTAAGTGGTTTGTTGAATGGGGTTAAATTTCAACATGTTAAACTTCAATCTTAATGCTGATCATGGGATAACCTGTTTTTTATGAAGTTCTTACTATACCAAAAGTCCTTAATATATTGACATAGCTGAATGAATGGAAATGCCTCTTTCAGGACTACACCTTTGAGTTCACAGCCCAGTCTGTCGAAGCATAGAAACCTTTATTAGAAGTGAGAGGAGTAAAATTATGCAGTCCTTCCTACTTTAGGAGGTGCAGATAAGCTCTGTGAAGCTGAGCTGCCAGCCCTGATAACAATTCCTTCAAGGTTACACAGGATAAGAGATATACTAAGAATTCATACCTAGCCTGAACTTTTTAACATTTCTAACAAAAACAAAACAAAACAAAAACAAAAATTAAGAGTCCCCTCTGATGTAACATAAAGGAAGAACAATTATGAGAAAAGGAATTACAAGAAAAAGGGAAACTCCCAGAATATTAGGCAAGTGAGGTACCAGTGTCTCTGTCATTACCACTCGCAGTTAATGGGAAAATACCACAAGTCACACAAAGACCCTGACAAATCCCCATGCTAAATATGATACAAACACTGTGCTGACCCCAGAAAACAAGTAAATATCAAAGCAAATATGTGTGTGGATATCTATGCAAGTGTTTGTGAGTGTCTTTGTACATGAGTCTGAATTGTAAGTGGGAGCATGGCACTGTACAGTAGAAAAGACAGGCAAACCAGTATATTAGTCTTGCATTTTACTTTTACAAGTTATAGCCATAGCAGAAAATCTTGGTGTTTCTCAGAAATCGTGTTTGCATGTGCCTCTGCATTTATTTCCCAAAAGAACTCGTGTTTTTTTCAGTCTCTAATGCCTAGTGCCTGGCTGGAGTTACAGAAAGCGAGAGCGTGGGCTGTGTATCTATCCTTTGTGGAGAGATCACTTCAGGTGCCTGGGGTGAGGCAACTTAAAAATGGGAACATTCCCAAATCTCTACTCACATGGGAATATGGCATACATAATCTGTAGCATAGCTTTTATGCATTTAACAGTCTTGTCCCTCAGTGGGATACTTGGTCATTGCAGCATTTATTTTAAGCTTTAAATAGGATGATAGCATTCTGATGCTTATCCAGGATGCAGGATCCAGCCTAGTGGCCAAGCTACCCTGACATCTTTTTCCAAAGCCAGGTCCAAAAGGATTAACATTAAACTTGCTACTGGCAAATCAGTATCTGCAGGATGGCTAACTCTCATTCTTACTCTCCTGGATGAAGCAGTAGAGGCCACAATGCTCTGCAGAGCTGGGAATGTCAGCCTCTCAGACCACCTGATCTGAATGTCTTTTGTGTGGTGTGTCCTGGAGCCCAAGCACTCTGTGCCTATTTGGGACAAAACGTACACCAGATGTCACTGAGAAAAGTCCATTATGTCACATCACTCCCCAAAACTTAAAATGTTTCATAGCCTCTTCTCCCTACTGGCCATTTCACAGGGTCACTGTAACTGAAAGGAACAATTCTCCACTCATGTGAGATTTGGAGCAATTTTTGGACTTGCACAAAACATGTGTGAAGGCTGTTGCCTCACAGTTGGAATGATCTAAACTTGCTGAGTTCAGGCAGGTGATTAGGGTTGGTCCTAGAGCATCTCTGAACAACTCCCTCATCTTCCCTAAAGTCTGCAATGACCCTAAGTGACCAAGGTGCTAGAAAATGAGCTATGCTCTCAGTGAGATATTCTCTCTGCAAACAGCTTTGTCCTCCAACAGCTTTTTGGTATGCTGCTAGCAATGCTGGGGAACCCTCAGCTGACTGCACAGGCAGCCTCACTTCTCCTGACATTTGCACAGCAAAGCTAGAAGCTCAGGAAAGCCCACACAGTAAACAGGTAAATGGCAGCAAAAATGAACAGTCTGGCTGACGGGGCCTGATTCCCCAACAGCTAAGGCCCTCAATGATCCAGCCTAAAGACAGCAGCCATTGCAAAAGGAGCAGTCAGCAACGCTCCTAGGAGCTCATAGGCTGTTCTGAAGCATTCAGTCCTTTTACTTTCATAGGTATTCTGCTGTGGTAGGAAAATAAAATTGTTTGTCTATTCATCATGCCACACAACTGCTATTACCTTCTCATCAGTCATTACAGTTTTGAATGGGCAGTTTTCTCTCTAAAACTAAATTAAATGCCATGAGACCTGGGGTTTTTTTGCATTTTTATTAGTATTTTAACAGATACATACAAAATAGTGTGTAGAGCTGATGTAAACCAATATCTGTCAGTCTGTGGCTTTAAGGGGCTTATAATCATATACAATTATACTTAATATGTTTGGGATTCAGGATTGAGGAAGCCTTTACCAGTTTGGGAATATCCTCAGCCAGGAATTTCTCAACAACCATTTATCCCAGAATGCTGAGTTTGAGGCTCAAGTCATCTTCCAAGGTTACAGTGCTTAATAATACATGATTTTCTAGCCTACAGTATTAGGAAAGTAAGATCAGGCTGATAAACACTTAGGAACCACCAAAACTATTTGATGAGTAAGCAATTTACCATGGGTATCGAATGGAGCAAAGTCATAGAGTCATAGCTGTGTCTCAACTAGAGAAAAAGGGATGGGTAGCTGAGCTAACAGACATGTGTCCCCCAAATCCTTAGAACAGGTCCTGATTTTATCAGCTACTAGGACCTGATGTAAAGCTCCAAAAATTTTTAACAGACACGTTTACAATAAATTTGACTAGAGTTTGATCATATACTGAATGCCAAATGCTTTAAGGGTAACTAAAGATCCTCAACATCTCTAGCAGTCTTATGCATAACTGTATACTCCTTCTGGATTTCTTAAGTCTTATTTATTACAGAAAGTCTGTCCATCATAATCCAGCTCTCCTATCAGGTTTCAGACCCCAGCACAGCTTGGCAAGTGGCCAGCAGAGCTAAGATGTCTGATCACAAAGGCTCTTTAAAAAAGGAGGAGGATGCTGTTGAACAATTTAGACACATCACTTAGGCAGGTTTGCTTTACTATTCTAATTTTCATTACCACTTTGAGATTTATAATGAGATTTACTAGATTCTGAAGCAAAATGTAGTAAGACGTTACCCTTTTCTCTTTAGAAAGGTTTAAAAAATGTAGCTGACATCTTACTGTGGTTGTATAACATAAAACTAAACTACAGAAAATAGATATTTCTAACTTAAAATTCTGGAAAATATTTTTTTTTAATTAAGCAAAAATCTGAGGTTTTTTCTAAAATATTTCTAAAAAGGTTCATTAGTACACCTAAATTGCAAAGGTAATAAACAGTGAGGTCTTCCAGTGGGGTAAAAAAGACACCTACATCACATGGAGATCAAAGGAACACCTTTAAAAGTTAGGTAACTAAAGACAGGAAATACCACAATGAAGTTCAAAAGGCAAAAAGAAAGGAAGGAACAAAAAGCTGGGGAGAAGAGAAAAAAAAAATGTTATCATACTTCTTTTTTTTTAAGTCAACAGCATCCTTAGCATACAAATGTCTGTAATATGACCCATTAGAAGAGTGGATATTACTTCCAGGGGTACAAAATAAAGTTCAGTCTCTATCTCTAAGTTCCTTAAATTTCTTCATAAGGGTTGCTCTAGCCATGGCAGCCCACACTGCTGAGTACTAAGAGCTCATTTTATTAAGGATCCTGTCTTCACTCTTCTTTTCCTCTCTTCCTGTGTCTCAGCCTGAGGCAAGGGCTTTTCTTCCAGATGAAGATCGCCCATTTTACTGATCGTGTTGTGATTCTGTTTTCACGGGCTTCATAAAACTAAAGTTTGTCATGGACCAGGATTTATTGAGAGGCATAAGCCTTTTGGTCAAACAAAACAATAGACGCTTGAGAACTCATATTAATACCATTAGTGCCACCTACTGAGATATTTCTAAATTACAGTCTGTGTACATCAATGCTACAAACCATCATAGCTTCCTCCTGTAAAATCTGACTCAATGTTTATGAGCATTTTTAACATCTATGTATTTTTTTCCCCTACAGTTAACATAGGCAAACCTTGAAACCCCAGTTATGTTTAGAACAAGCCACACCTAGATAATTATCTCATTATAAACTCCCACACTTTGAGAGCGTTTCTTCCCCTAACACATACCTTCTCACTTGCAGCCAGGAAGGCTGACGTTGATATTCCAACTAAAAAGACTGTATGAAGTGGTTCTTCTGGAAGGACTGTGGTGTGAAGATGACATCCATGACTCACATCCTGGGGTGATGTGCTGAGTTAGTTTTTGCAAAAAACATTGCTCTACCCAAATAGAAGGAGGTGGATCAAAACGTGCAGAGAAGACTACACCCTGGGAGATAACAGTTTCAAAAAGCATTTTAGGTAGGTCAAAATTCACAGCATTTTCCCTGCATTGCTATCTCTAGAGAACTGTGGGAAATTTGGGAAAAACAATACATGCTTTGTACGATTTCTTTTCAAAGACATTGCAGACTCAGTTGTCTTATTGTCTAGTATACTTGCAAGCAAAAATATTTTACTTTTGTGGGCTGAAAAAGAATTTGATGGGATAATAAATGGTGTCTGGCAGAATTGAGACACACTGAATAATGCATTACCAGAGGGCATCTGTATACCTTGGGACTGAGAGCAATATGAGAATTTAGATAGGCCAGACTCAAAAGCAGTTTTACTGTTTCCAGATTTCTGGAAAATATTTTAATCGATGTTATATTTTAAAAGCTCCTATTTTGGGTATGTTTCCATCTTCTCACTTCAGCAGTTGTCCTCTGTTTTGATGAAAAGGAACAAACTCTACAATCATAGTCACAACCTTTCCCTGCCTGTGTCACAAAAATGACACATTGTTCTAGTGTCAGCAGTGAATCCCTTTCACCACTTGCCCCTCACTGCACTTCATATGGAGTATAGCTAGTGACTACCCTTCTGCTCTTGGTGACTCCCTCTCCACTGTGTGTGCCAAGTTTGCCCATTCTTAATATCAAAATATAGTTTTTCTCCTGGAAAGGTCATTTTGCTGTAGGTGCACAGCTACAGGCATTATCTCCTTTATGGCAGTAAACAGGTAACTCCAGGTGCATCACAGAGATCCCACACTTAATCCTGGCAGGCCATAAATACAATGAATAAGGCCCTTTGCTCTCTAGCAATTGAGAGCATTTGCAGGGATGAAAGTTTTTGAACTGCCTATTGGATTTAACCTTTCCTAGACACTTCATACACTTTTCTCTCACTAATACCAAACAGCAGGAATCTGGGACAGCACTGTGGGGAAAAAAAAAAAAGCTTCTTTAAGACATACAGATTGAATAAAGTCAAATTTCCTCAGAATATGAAGGAATACTAATGTTCAATGTGCTATTGAGCATTTCTTGTCAGAAGATCAGAAACACTTAAAAACCTGCATGAGTATTATCTCTAACCTGTCAAAGATAAAAACGAAGTACAAGATAGTTACATGAGTTGCCCAGGTTCACACAATAATGGTGTTACCAGTGTTTATGAAATTACCTCATAGTATCTGATGATTCTTTCAAATCCATTCTCCAAGGTTTTAGGGGCTTTTTATAGGTGCCTTTTGCCAAATCCAAAAAAATAAGTAAAATAAGTATCCCCTAATTACAGGGGAGCAACAACAATAAAAAGGAATAAACATGATACCTAAGAACCTGAAAACCACAGACTATACAAAGAGCTTAAAAAAATTATTATTACAACTTCATTTCACTGTTCTAAAAGTATTGGCATGGGTTTTAAGCTTTTGAACGCTTGGGGACAGTGATTATGTCAGTGAGCCAGTGCCACTGTTTATCTGGTATCACTTCTAGAGGTTTGTATGTCACCTCTGGAGAGGTAACCGGTGTAAGCAGGATGTCCTGAGTGCAGTTCAAAGGCCTGCGGAGGACAGTGGTACACAGCCAGCCCGGACAATGGGGCTCACGCACCTGCGAAGCCACCTGGTTTCCCTCTGGGAAGCTGCAGCTAGTGGTAGTGACTTGTAATTAGAGCGAGCAGGTGCGAGTTCCTCGGGCAAGCTCATTTTTGCTATGAAATAAAGGTTTGTGCATACTTTCTAATGCTACAAACCAACCCCACCGGCAGTTCTGCTACTGAGGGCGAGGCGGGAAGCAGCCCCCCGCCGCTGCGCTCTGGGACTCAGTCCGTAGGCCGCAATTAGTGAGGTGGGTTTGTGGGCTAACTGGCCCTGCTAAAATGTCTGGATTTGCAGTGCATTTGTTGACACAGGGCTGACGAAAGCAGTGGGACTAGGACAGGCTTGTGGGCTGCTTTGTTCTTACTTTCTCCAACCACCAGAGATGGTCTTTGTGAGACACAGCTTTCAGCCTCGCCCTCAGGGTTTCCATGGAAAAGTGTGAAAATGTGATTCAGGTAGGTTTGATGGTTCAGAAATGAAGATTCTCTTAAAGTATTACTGTTTTTTCTTTCAAGTAACACAATTTTTAACCTACAGGATGATCTGGTTTCCTATCCCAGTTAGTAAAAACCACAGCATCTCCAAAAATAATGATTCATGTCTAGGCTTTTTTTCATAAACTGATAAATAGTGCAACTCAAACCATTGAGACAAAAAGACACCTAGCCAATAAACCCCTGAATCCTTCAATGGGCAGGCTGTAATGCCTTCCAGTTAACTTAGAAGGGAAACTTTTTTCCCCCAGACACAAAGCCTAGCTGGGGTGAAGCAGCACAGCACAGCTGAGCCCACCCACCAGATCCACTGGCTGGAAAAGCAAGGCAGCACTCACTCTCACCTTTCCTGTCTCTCCCTGTTCCCAGACGTGCTGCTCCACCCCCTCTTACTAGGTCCTTTGCAGAGACTGCTCTAGTTCCTAACTTGCCAAAAAACGTTTTCTGCATCCTAAGGTCAGTTCAGTGAGCTGTATCCATCAGCTCAGGGACAGGTCTGACTGCTGTAAGCACAGAAAGGGAATGGGAAGCCTAAGTGGAATAGCAAGTCTTTTGTAGGATAGCTAGCTGTTAAGCTAGGCTCAGCTGTATTATATCTATGAGGGTCTTACACAGGTGACCTGCTTTTAAATCAATTGCCTTGGACTTGTTTTGTCTTAATTGAGCTCAGAGCCTTTACTTCTATGTTACTATGTAGTCCATGCTTGCTTGTGCAATGTTATTCTCCACAGTGCCAGAGATGCCCTGGATCTCACCTGGAGATTTGCTCACCACTGAGCTGAGGATTTTGAGCAGGTTGTGCTCTAGGCTCAGCATTGGATTCAATTTACACAGCTGTCCCAGAAGCACTGGCTTCTCAACCAGACATGTAAGCACATAAGCATCTTCCAAGCAGGCAGCTGCTCTGTGGAGCTTTCAGGATCTCAGGTTGCACATTAGGGGCTTACATATCTGCAGATGTGTGTGCACAGCTTGCAGCATCCCAGCTCTGTGCTGGAGCAAGACAGAGGTGTACTGTTCCCTGACTTATTACTCACTAGTTTACCTGGGTAAAGGACATGGGCCGTTACGGCAGGAAAGAGCTGTGGCATAGGAGAAGAGAAACTAGGTGGAAAATCAGAGACCAGGACTGCAAGGAGGGCCAAAGTGCATGCCAAAGTAGGGATAGGGCCTTTGTAGCTCTGTTTGTAAAAGCTTTCAGGCCTGTAGGCCTGGTTTGAGAGCAGAATGAAGCCAACAGCTTGTGCAGAGCCCTGCCAACACAGCTGGAGCTAATTGTGGAGGAGGGGTATGAGGTAAACTAGTGCTTACAGACTGATGAAATGAGCAAGAATAGGTAACAGCATTTAACCTGGCAAGTAATCTAAGAGACATCATACAGAATGAGTCTACTAACCCAGTTGGTAAGTGGCCAGCAGATAGAGAAGGTCCATGGGTATTAATGGGAGGGCGTAGCTTGAGGGGAGGACTCAGGGGCTGGCCTCAAATCAGGTGGTGAACTCAAAGTGTCCTCCCTGGTGGAGTTTGCTTAGGGCAGTGCTGAATTTACAACCATTGAGTTTCAGCTGTTCCTGAGGTGGTAGATACTGAATGCTGTGGCTGAGGAGTTCAAAATCATTTTTTAGCTCCCTCTAAAAGAGGAAAAAGAAAGATCCCTGGTTCCAAGACAGTCAAGACCTTTCTCAGGTCAGTCTTAAATTCTTACCTCTACCAGCAGCTGCTTCTCAAGCTCTGAGGATTTCACTAAGCCAATTTAATGCTGGTGGTAAGACGGTCTAAACCCATTAGCTCCCGGCTATCTGAATAATTTTCTCCTCGGAGCCCAGCACACCAGGCGGCTGTTCTAATCAGAACTGGAGAGAACTGCCACATTAGCTGGACATTTGGTGACTGTTGTAGCCTGCATGGTAAGCACTGAGGAGCTGAAGAAAATGCCACTAGCTAGATCACTGTCCATTACTTCTCTTAATGGGCTTCCTCAGTGGGAGGATGAAGATCTACCAGTGGAGGATTTGTTGCTCTTTGAAGTTTCTTGGGAAGTTACCAACAAAGGTTTGTACAATACTCTTAGGAATTACTGTTTTGACAGGAATGGAGGGAGGCATGAAGGAGTTGGGCAAAAAAGGCATTCAGGGGAGATTGGGGAAAAGTGGGCTGCAGAGCTGTCTGACTGGGAGGAGTGCATGTGGCATCCATGTGCAATTGTGCATGCTGTGTGTGGGCTGCATCTGCTTGGGCTTGTGTGGGATGTGCATATAGTGAGGACATCTGTGTGTCTTTACATGTTTCACCACCAGAGATAGGTTGTTTAAACAAACATCTAAGTGTTATGCCTGGGTGCGCAGATGTATGGATATATAGATGTTGCTTTGTACATATATTTTACCTTCCATGCAAATTCACTTGTGAATGTAATGCATGAAAATGAGCTGTAAAACAGACATCAGATTCAGAGTAGTTCAGCAGTCTCCCTCTGCCTTCTAGATCAGTGTGGAGAAGAGCCCATATTTGAAACAAGTATAAACAAACACAGCTGCATTGTAGCTACTGATCAAAAAACAGATGTCAATGACCAGCAGTCTTCATGCCTGATGAAAGCCTTTTGGACTGGTCTTTGCAAACACAGGTAGTGCCAGGCAGGGACTTCATGCTTTGTGCATGTGTACAGCTTGAAATTCGTTCACTGCATGCAGTTTTTCAGGCAAAGTGCACACTGCTTATGAAAAGATCTTTCAGACTTCATTTCTAATTCACTTATCAAATCATCCCCTTTTAGCTAGGTGTAGTTCAGCAAGGGAGAGCAGGCTCCATTTTCACCACAAAAGTGAGTTAGTATGAGTAAATGATTGACATCATGTGTCTTACTGTCCTGCCAAGTAAATAGATTAGTCAGGAGAGGGGATATGTAATCTGTTAAAATTTTAACTCTAAAGAAGAAATGTGTGTGAGAGGAACTTGCAGTTCTAGGGTTTATCCTCATGGTGAAACTGGAACTACTATTCTGTAATAGCTTCTAGTATTTAATCTGCATTGCAGTGCAAATTTTCATTGCTCTTTTTAGGGTGGTGAGGTATATCAATATGCAGAGGTAGTACAGTGTAGCTTTTGCACTTTGAATTCCTGTGATCTTACTTTTCAGTAGCTTCAGTTAAGCTTTTTGAGTCAATTTACTACTGTCATAACTTGGAGCACGCAGCACTTACTTTTGTGGTGTACATGATAAGTAAAGCACTGGCAAGCAGATGGCAGCAGAAATCTAGGAAATTCAGCTGTTCTTGCTAACATCTGAACTCCACAGTATATATATTTTCTGAGTCATCTGGACCCACTGATTATAGATACCACACAATATGTTTTAAAAAAAAGTAAAACACAATTAGATTTATCTTTCTGTGTATGTACAAAATGCAATGAATCATTTAATCATCTACATATCTCTTGTTGACTTCACTGATGCCAAATCAATCGGCACAGCTAAAATTTATTATTTTCACATTTTAAGAGAGAATAATTATGAGAGTGAACATTTATTCAGTTAGCTTAAAAATAAGATGCTGTTAATTATAGCACTTACCAAACCCATATATTCAAAAGTGTCTGACTGAACTAGTTACGACAAACAATTTCTTCATTAGAAGTGGATCTCTGTGCAGTTTCCATTAAACAACCTTGAATGGAAACATCTGTGCAAAATCTCTTTAATAAGACTATTTAGGCTTATTTTTCTGGTAAATTCTTGATACTGAAGGGTTTTTTTCCTATATCTCCCAGGCAGTTGAATGCTTAAGTCACATGGTGAGATACTGATCCCTGTTATAAACAGTTCTTGGAATATGTTAGGTCACCGTGTCTCTTAGGAGAGAGAGTAGTCAACAAAATACAAGGAGGGTCATCACAGAAGATACATAAGCTTAGGAAATAATAGCTTACACTCTATATTTCTTACCTCCTTTAGCAGAAGAAAGAACTGTTTATTTGACTAAGTAGGCTGTCCCCATATAACTTTAGTAAATCACATAATGCTATGTGATTTAGTATTTTAGTTTTAATGTTGCTGTATATATTCCTAATATAGAGGTAAAGATAAACATTAGCTGGGTTTATTGCCTGAGAAGCTAATTTTGAGCATTTAACGTGAAGGTTTCTTTCTTCCTTTCTGGCAATGCAAAGGTGTGTCAGAGTAGTACACCGTGACATTGGTTTGCACTGCTAAAGTGATGTAAAGCTGCTGCTGCCTACAGGAGTTCAAGTCTTTGTGTTAACTTTGTGCACATCATCACTAGGTGCTTGGCTATGGGTACGTTTCCTCATTGACCAGTGCTGCTTCTTAGTGGTTCCTCCATTTCTCTGTGACAGTGACAAAAAGGCTGAATGTCTTCTTCCCTGTGAAGGACTTGCTACCCAAGCTCACAGATGGCTATCTATTCCCACACCTGTAAGCAGTGCCCTTTACAGGTGTTGAGCTGTTTTCTGAACCTCTTAAATATATTCTCCTTCAGAGTCTGAGGATGATGAAGGGGTCCTGAAAATTGGAGCACATCTGATTATGTAGTGTAAGAGGGTCATCAGGGGCCAGGCTGCCTGTGGGGAGCAAGCATTTACTAGGATTTCCCTGATGGTTCTAGTTGGTACTGAGGCATAAGATGCAGCTTTAGGGAAGGACAAGTCAGTTTTATGAGTTCAGTGCTCGGGGATCTACAAGTATCCATTACTTCCAGAGTCTTATCACTTCTTTCTCAGAAGCTGGCCTCTCTCCTCCTTTCCCTAAGCCATGTGAAAAGGGAATTGCCACATAAACCAAGCACAACATTGAAATAATCTTGCATTGAAAGTCCCCTGCCAAAGAAACTAGAAAAGTGTTGTTTGTTTTGCAAGATTTTCCTCGCTTTATTTGGCTCTTCATTGATGGTCAAGACCCATACTGTCAAGTTGATCTACTGTGTTTCTGTGGCAGAAGGGGAAAAAAGCAGGCAGGCAAGGGCCCCAGTGCATGGCAGGGCCACAAGATCTGGTGGTAAATCATGCGGAAGCTCAGCATTTTTCACCTTTACCCTTCTCTCCTGACAACCATGCTCCAGTAAAGCCAGATCTGGTCATACCTCTGCACACATCGGAAAAGAAGACTGGTTTTCTTTCCTCCATAACATGCAAACCAATAAAAACTTTAAGGACAGGAGCACAAACCAAGTGGCTACAAGCAATGTAGATCTTGTGTCTGAAGCCCCACAGATGGAAATTATCAACAGGGAGCAGCCAAAGGCCATTGTAGGAGTAATGGCAGCAATCCTGGACATTTTCCACAGTGAAAATGGCTCCATCATCTTTAACCTCTTTTAAATTTTTGCCCACTGAAAACTGAAGTATTTCATCTTGGTAGGGGGGAGAAATCTAATTCTGTAAGTTAGAGTAAGTTAGCTGCAGTTTAGTGGGTTTTCTGATGCATTAATGAGAAGGGCTGAGAAGGCTCAGAATCTGGTCTGTGCTCTATAAAGACTTCTTAAAAATCATTCCAGTAATATTTAGATTAGTATCTTCTGCTGTACTACTAACAGCTTTTAGATAGAAAATAGAAGAATGCTTAAAAATGCTGGGCAAACAGCCCGTTTGTATCATCATTCATCTGTGAACACATTAGCTCAAGAGTCACTGGTAGATGAATCCTAAATATTTTTTCCATCCCTATTGGAATAAAGATTCTGCTAAAAACAAACCTTGGTTCAGTTCTTCCTGGAGCAGAGCTCTATATACAGTTTCTCTGGTAAAAATCTGGACTCTTGGAAATTAAATCCTGAATCCACTGAAGTCAGTAGGACCAACATTTTATCCTCTGAGTTAAACATATTTCGATGATGAAAGTTCCTTGGGAGGAGGTGAATGCTGTAATCTGTGACACACCTGTGACACTTGGGGTGTGGGGATGTGCTGGCATATACTTGGCATAAGCACAGAATCAAAGCTCTGTGCATTTCTAGAGTGGGGTGGTATATCAATGTCAAATCAATTTCAAATGAAATCTTGTGCATTGGGGATGATGCACACAGAAATAGCTTCTGTATTGCAGACATCTGTCATAAATTTCAGTGTTTCAGTATTATTTCAGAATATGTTTGGAATGGCACAATTTCACAGAATTTAGAGAACTGTCTTCTGATGGCCTGGCCACAAACATGGCTAAAAAGTATATGAAAAACATGTCCTTTCTGAATGCTGGGTTTTTTTTCACCTGACACATTTTACAACCTTATTCTATAAATGGTCCCTGGATATCTCAACAGGCAACCAGTAAATAAATAAATAAATAAAATTCCAACCAAACATTAGAAACGAGTTCAAGCCCAATTTTATCACATCTTTCTAGATCAGATACACATTCTGAGGGGAAGGAGCGAAAGGATAGTTGATGTAACTAGTAATTGTGGCAGTGGAGTCAATTTGAATCCTGAACCTGGGGTTCCACTGCTCTGTTGCATCCCATGGCAGCTGTGGTCCTCAGGAAAGCGTTAGTGTCTTCAGAGTGGTCGGGTCAGGCCGTAGCAAAGAAGCTGAAGAGCCCCGGGAGTACCCTGATCCTCTCTCTGTGTAGCAAAGGTGTGTGGGGAAGGACTAAAAGACCAGTGACAACCTCTACTTATCTGTATCTCACTTGCATAGCTTCGCTTCCTGTCTCTCTCCTTCCTTTTTTGTTTCTGCTGCTACTTCCCTCTGTCCTGCTGTAATGTGGGGTGGGTGGGAAGAGAAAGTAAAATGAATGGTGGGTATCTCTGGCAGTTTTGAGAAGTCTTGGCAATTCCATGCTCAAAGGATCACATCTCCAGAAGACGTTTTTTGTCAGCACAATTCCTGGGTAATCCTGGAAGTTGTGGATCTTTCCTCATCAGGTGACAAAAAGCATTGGCAGTGTACCTTTCCTTGCAGCAGAAAGAGCACATCTACATATTAGGTCTTGCACAAAGACCTCCAGCTTCATAGTTAGATCTTCACTTCTGCCTAACGTTGTCCTCCATAGTGATATGATATCAGGAGACTGTTCTTGACTCACCGGCTTTTTGTTTATTTAGATAGTTCTGATGTTTATTCTGGAAGGCTCCATTTGTTGCTTGGATTTTTATATATACAAAAGAAATAATACACGAGGACTTGAAATGAGAAAAGAATGGCTGGAGTGATGCAGATAACTCCTTCAGACAAATTCATAGTAGTGGTAATGTATATGAAAACATTCAAACTTTAAAAAAGAATTCTATGAAATATTTTATGCGAAAATATTTTGTTTTCATCTTCTATTTTTTAAAGAGGTCACTAAAAAAAGTCAAACTTCTCTTAACAAAATCATTCTTTCCCAAGCATTTTAGTTCCCTTTTCCATGCCAGCTTATTTTTCTCTGGAAAAACAGGAAGAATGAAAAGGAAGTAAATGGGAAAAAGTTTTGTTGCTGATTTGCTTTTTAACTTGATCTCCTTTATTTTGGTAGAAAAGTTAAAAACACATTTTAAAAACAAAGAAGAGAAATACTTTTCTCTCAAGGACATTTTGAAATGATTAAAACTTAAAATATTTTAATAAAGCATTTTGGTGGAGATCAGAACACTAAACTAGTCCTGTATCCACATTTTACTGCAAATTCCCCATGTTTGTGATGATCCCAACCAATTCTCTGGATCTAATCTCTCCTGATTCTATATCTATTTCTTGTTTTGTCTTTTATTGTTTGTTTTAAAATCTGTTTCAAAGTACAAAACTTCAGAGGCTGCATACAGAAACTTGCAACATAATAGGATTTTGGTACATCCCCATTGTTTGGAAAGGTTTCCTGTTTATAATATGACCTTAAAACATCATATTAGAGAAGAATAATGAAGCCGTCCAAATTGTTGGAAGTAATTTGAGAATTCTGTTAGGCTCCAAGTGAATATGTAAACCCTTACTCTGTTACTCAGTAGGGTATGTAATCCATTGCTTATTAGCACAGGTATTTCCAGGGAATTCAAAGTAACCGAGCAGATATAAGCTATCTCTTAATGATATATAATGTGTTCCTTGAATTTTCTATGGAAAAGAGTAATTTCAAAAGTCCATACATTATTCTAAACATTTCTCTGTTCTTCTCAAGATGTCTTTTTTAAGTTATGCCCAACATTTTCCACATACATAGTTTCACTTGCAGTTTCGCTCCCCTGTCAATTAAAGCTTATGCACAGACATGCTTTGTGAGTCATATTTCCACAGTAACAGAGAAGACAAAAGCAAGTTTTGGGTCTATATAGCCCAGAGATTTTATCACAACTATTTTCTGAAGAGTTTTCACAGTCTGTAAAATGTACTTTTTCATTTTTATCCTAAGTACTTTTCATTGCATTTCAGGCATAACAGTGCCCTGAAGTGATTTTTACCTTGCTGTGTAACAGATTACAATGGCAGAGCACCACATACTCTCCACTCTTTTCCCTCAAAACAGACCTTCCAAACATCTTTGGCAGGCCATGGTTTAGGACACACAGTGTTCCTAAGCAAAACTTTGTGAAAAGAAACACTTAGCTGTTGGCTATACATAACAAAGTTCCAGACTCTATTTGGCTCCTGAGCTGCAGCTTTCTTATTAATCTTAAAATTAATAGATGTGGAAACTCAGCTACCTCGCTGATCCCAATATTGAACACTTTGCAGTATGAAAGAGGGAGATCTCCATTCTTCTGATGGTGGGGAAGGAGCTTTGCACCACTCTAGTCACATACAGCTTTAGCATGTTTAGTATCTTCCATCTTGCAAGTACATATTTTCTCTTTTCCCCAGGTCACCAGGCTGCTTTGCACAAAAATCTACCTTTATTGTAAGCTCTGTATTTCTGCCAATTAAACTCAGCTAGTTTAATGACTAAGATTTCTACCAAGCCTCGTATTTATCCATGTTGGATTGAAGTGCCTTAGGCTCATATGATGTATTTACTACCCCATAAGAACAGACATGTCATCGTAACTATCTCTTTATGGGTTGAACATTCTGACTCATCTCAAATATTTAAAATCATATATTTATCTGAATCTAAGCTATTCTAGTAGTCTCAGCTTGTGCAGAGAGGAACTTGGAGGGAATATATGGTGTCATTTACCTAAAATTGCTCTAAATCCCTGTCCAGAGCCACCATGGAAGAGCATGATGACTGTAAGTTAGTTTCTTAGCTTTCTGGTCCTAATGAAGTGGAGAAGAATAGTCTTATGTATACATGCCCTTCTGCAGTTCCATGTCTATATGACATGAAACTCTTGAACTGTGAGCTTGGTTTAGGAACATATATCTGTAGGATTCTTGTCTTCTTAGGTCCTAAATTACTAGGTAGGGTAATAATTTATTGTAATAATTCTACTTAGCAAGCTGGTAAATTGGAACTGCATTTGTTTTTCTTTGTAAAATACCTAGAATCCTGAGACTTCTTGACATAAAAATAGTAGGGCTAAGGATCCTTCCAGCATGCAAAACAAATGGGGTATTTGCAGAGAAAAGAATTTTAAGCACATGATTGCTTTTCTAAGAGCAGAGTTAAAAACATAGCTCTGCTGTTCAGTTCCTCAGGTCCACAAGATACCAGGTTTGGCAGAAGGCTTTCTATAGTTGTCAGGTGATACACTTTAACTAATCTGGGAACTATTCTCTCAAAGTGCTGAGCAACTTCAGGTGCTATATTGTAAATAGTGGTTATTTGTGGCAGATTTTTAAGGAGAATCTGGTCACTTCTCAAGATGCTTGCTATACACAATCAGGTGTGGTGCATTGGCACCTCTGGATACCCCAGTACCTTAAAAAAAAGTAAGTCTGGAATACCTGCTATCAATCACTGGCCACTTTCAGTGCTGACCCCTTATGTGATTTTGATGTTACTGATGAAAGGCATAACACAGTCTTCTTGCCTGGAGTACTACCAAATGTTTCCAAATTCAGTGAAGGATGAAATTTTTATGTAGGAACACTAATTCGCTTCCTATTCTTTCTTTTGGTGTTTGCTTGTACCTGTTGAGCTTCATTTATCATACCATGCTTTAAAATCACTGGAGCTACACCTAACTAGTCTCTGGTGTACAGCAGCTACCTAGCCTCTGATTTTCTTTTACCTTGCCTTTCCTTCCTCTTGCTGGATCTAAGCATGCACTGTTGTTCTTCCAAATTGGTGATGGTGGAATGCCTCCCGCCTGGCACCGTGGGTCCCATGGGAAAGGAGGGCTTGCAAGGCTGCCCTGCCAATGCACGAATTACAGGGCTGGCTCTGGAAAACTGTGAGGAAGAGCAGCTAAGTGAATCTTACATACCATGTACAAGACTAGATAGACCTGTATTGACTCAGCAGGGGATGTTGTTGTCACATTCTCTTGTACATTTTAATATTGCATTTATTTTTAAATTGGACAATATTTTGGCGGAAGGTGCTGCAGACATTTATACTGGCGGTGTAGGTTACATTCATTCCAACTTTAACAACTCTTTAGAATCGTAATGGAACATAACACCTTTTGCTTTGAGGATATTGGTTTAAATCCATTTTTATAGTCAGCAGTCAATGAAATCCATCAGTCCTTAAACTTCTTTTAGTGATTTGTTTAAAACAAGCTGGTAGTGCCAGCTCAGTTCTCACACATGTATTTCCACATCAATAAAATTATGTTTGAAAATTATAGCTGCTGCAATAAAATAGCAAAAGGATGTGCTTGAGATGCAGTAGAATCCAGATTAGGCATGAGACGTTGAAAGCATGAGCCCCAGGATTTCAATCCCACAATCTGAGTGTAAAGATTTCACAATCCATAAAGGGGGGAATAACATAAGGATAAAATAATATATTGGTTGAGTATTTGTGGTGTAACTAAAAGAAATTTTTAAAAACACAGACTAGATAAAAAGTAACAATTAAGGATAAAAAACATCTGTATGAGATTAGAGGAGAGATTCGGGGAAGCCATATGCAGTCACCCAGGAGTAAGCAGAGCATTAAATTGTCATTTAAGAATTACACAATGTCTGCTATTGGTGCATACTCCTCAATTGAATCATGAAACTCTGATGCCATTTAAGAGGCTAAACTTCTATTTATTTGATAGTCTGGGTTTCACTTAAAATCTGAATATGTGAAGTGATTTGATTAGAGCTGTATCTGATGCACAGGTGGGTTGGAGCTTATTCCAGAGGTCTGTGGCCTGTGCCCCTCTATTTTTCGTTCTTTGTGATCTTCTTTTGCAGTTGGAGGCATTTACACTGTAATCCAGACAAAAGCCAAAACTACGGCAGATGAATGGGGTGAAAACTATTTTCTGGTTGGTCCCCATTTTGAGCACAACGTGAAGACTCAGGTGGAAGCATGTGAGCCTCCAAACCCCTCAGTTAAGAAGGCAATGGACATCATGAAAAGCCAAGGGTGTCAGGTAAATCAGATGTGCTACTGCTTCCCTGAGCAACAAAGATGACTCTGAGGAGATTACCATTTTGGTTAATGCTCTCGCCATTCCACTTGACACAGCAGTCCGGGTCAAGGTCAAAATGGGAAAGGCTTTAACTCACTGTTAGAACAGCAGAGTCAATTCATTAAAGGTTATTTTTGAGGAAGAGCCAGTTAACAGTCATTTATCTGCAAGGCTGCTTAATTGGATTAATGACTTATTTAGTCTCTAAATACAGTGAGATTTTAGTTAGATATATTATGACCTTACTTTGACTGAACCCTTACATTTAGCATTCTTGTGCTGGAGAGAGAATAGTGTTCCACTAGCTCACAACTTTTCTTATGTAGTGTTATATTGAGTTGAAATCCAGAAAGGGATATGCCACAGGTGGACTTAAGAAAAACACCCAGCTGACAAAGAATCTGCTTCCTCAGATCAATGCAACTAGCAGTCTTCTCTAGGAAAAGATATTAAACCACAACACAAGGAGTGAATTCATCTGTTTCCTACACAATTTTTAACCAGTGTTTTCTGTGTGATCTCAGTCAAACCTCACAGCCTTTCTGGGACTCATTTTCTCCAACATTAAACTAGGAATAAACTTCTTCCTATAAAGGTAATCTGTTGGAAGAAATAGAATCTGCTGTGTTGATGTACAAGCTACTAAACTGCAAGCAGCTGCATCCTCAAGGACAACTGATTACCTGAAAATCAGTGGAAGATAACACATGCTCAATTTGATCTCTTTTCTTGAAAGTCCTCATCAGAGATCTGGAACTCACCTTCACTCTGATTCAGCATTGAGTCCCTCAAAGGCACTAGTGTGCAGAAGGAAAAATTGTCTGCTTATAATGTGTGGCAAATAGATGTGAAAAGCATTGTGAGGCAGCAGCAAGGAAGCATTCTTACAAGGTTCTGTTGCTGAGGGGCATGACACACTTTAATGTAGAAATTCATAAAGTTCTTGGACTGCTACCAGCTGTGTCACTGGTAGTGTGTTATCCCTTTGTAACAGCAGTTCTGCTGTTATTAGGGTCTAGTACCCTACTGCATATTATGTAGAAGTGTATTGTTGGACATATATGTGCCACAGCTTATGAAAGTGTCTGTTGGGGACACTAACATGTGATGTCTGCATTCTTCAGGATGAGGTTCAAACTAAAAGGTCTAATCTAACTGCCATTTCTTATTTCTAATCAGACCTTCATAAGTGATTGATCAAGTTTTCTGTGTTGTCTCTGTTGCAAAATGTCTCTGCAAGTGTAGCCCTTTTGTTTGAAAAACAGCTAAAGACTTGTGGGCAGATTAATTGCAGTGCTATATATACACTTCATGATGTTCCAGCAATATATTCAATTTAATCAGCAAACTCTGCCAACCTAACATGTGCATTGTGCTGATGGAGTATTCACATATAGCAGAAAATCTGTCCCAGGTACATCAAGTAGAGCTTTGATCTCTAATAATGACACTCTAGTTTCCAGGAGCTGCGCATATTAACATTTATGTTTGGATTTTGCTTATGTATCACAATGGATCCCTTTAAACCAGGGGACCTAGAAACATTTCCAAATTTCTCAGGTCAGGTCTGTTCCTTGCCACAACCTGACTCCACATTTAGATGAAGACTGGGTTCACAAAAACTCCCTGCTTTTTAACCTCATTTTCATGAATAAGAAACCTGGATAGCCTGAAGTAAGTGCATAAGGAGCCGACCCTCCTTCACACACCTGTCTTGTGCAAACAGGTCTAAGAGCTATCATTTCATTGTTTTCAAGACCTGTCCTCTATTCAGCCCATTCTAGTGTCAGGGCTGGGTTCAACCCCTGACATCCCAGAGGTTGGTGAATGAAGAGAGATTGAACAGTGGCATAAAAGATTCCTCTGCATAGGGTATAAACTGCACTAGCCTCCTTGTAGTACCTTGTTCTTCCTGGTTAATATGTCTCTGCTGCGACAGCCATTTTGATGGTAGAATTAATGTGAAATAATTTGACTGTGCAGACTGGTACAATCTGTAGTGTGGGTGTGGGCCCAGCTGTGTTGTGTTGCCTTATGACAGTTCAGCCTACTCTCCTGGTTGGGCAGGTAGGTTATATCAGTGAAGTTCTAAATACGCTTAGAGATATTTAACTATACCAATAAAGCAGGAAAGCTGTATTTTTAGGCTGATGTGATTTTAGGTATTTACATCTTCTGATTGATCCTTCCACTCTGCCAAAGGGCATCAACTGCTCTTCTTGAGCAGCATGAGGAAGTGTCATGGTAGATACAGGTCCCAAACACCTGTCCTACAAAATCTATTACCAGTAATCTAGCATAAATGGCAAAACACTGGTGACAAATCTGACTGAAAGAAAACAATAATTTTGAAATAAGAACAAAAATTACATAGATACTTCAGTAAGATCATAAGACCTCATTATTCAACCAAGTATAGTCTTTCTAAGCTGTTTTTAATAAAAAATGGTTAATATTGCAATGAAAGCCTAAAATGAAAGTTTTAAAACCAAAATGTTCCTAAAGATTATAGTTTCCTT
Source organism: Tyto alba (assembly GCF_018691265.1). Lineage (NCBI taxonomy): Eukaryota > Metazoa > Chordata > Aves > Strigiformes > Tytonidae > Tyto > Tyto alba. The sequence goes on along the minus strand of NW_024881295.1, from coordinate 10,251,211 downwards.
TTACCCCTGCCTTTGGTCCAGTATTATTCCACATATTTTGCAAGAAAAACCACATATCCTTGGTATATAGGGCTATGATCACATATTCCTTATGTAAAATACCTAAGATCTAGTGGATGAAAATAGTTATGCTAACTGGCCTTTACATTCACTTTAACATTTTCTGTTTATATACTTGCCTCTTTCCCATAGGTCTTTTTTGGAAGATGGCTGATAGAGGGCAGCCCATATGTCTTACTGTTCGATATAGGATCAGCAGCTTGGAATTTGGACAGGTGGAAAGGTGAATTTTGGGACGTCAGCAACATAGGGATCCCTTTTCATGACCAAGAAGCCAATGATGCTGTGATTTTTGGATCGTTAACAGCCTGGTTTTTGAAAGAGGTACAGTATTTAAATCTAGAGATTTTCAATCAGCCTTGTCAGCAGGGCAAAAAAGCTTTGGGATGTAGTTCCTATTCGCCAGGTTGAAAACTATGATTTTAAGGATGTTGATAGCTGATGTAGAACAAATTTGTATTTAAAATTTAATTCTTAAGTGGTCATCTAACTATATTTTTCTGTAAGAATGAGGGAGGTGGGGAGAGCTGCTCCATGTGAAATCTGCTGTGTCTTTACTGTCACTTCCCTCTCTGTTTCTTCTCAACTCCCTTATTTGTCACTGGATGCTCTTACAAGTAGGATCTCAAACTCCATTTTTCTCTCCTATGGTAGTCAAGTTGTCACACTCACAAACTGTCCTTGAAATCAGTCAGGCCATATCTCAGAGATGAGATGCTACTTTGCCCAGGGAATATAGACAGAAAGAACTAATGATAGCACTGTGACTTCATATGTCACTCTACCACAGCCTATCTGGAGAGAGGAAACTTTGTTAATTTGTACAAGCACCTGTTATTCATAGGTGCTCATGATTTTATTACCCAAAGAAGAGTTTCAACAGTAGAAGAGAAAGTTAAAAGGAAGAAGAGTGATACTGTTCTGAGGCACATGTGCTTCTTGGGCTAAGGATTAAGGCTGATGGGAGTCGGGACACATGACCACTTAAAACACTGTACTGCTTTGTCATATGAAAGAAAGCAAGCATGCAGAAGGTGGCATGAAAAAATAGAGGTTTCTGGGGTTGGGCTGATGGGCAGGATAATGTGTGTTTCATGTATGTTCTTTCTAATTATTTTCAGCTTTCCTGTCAGTTTGATGACAAGCCCAACATAATTGCCCACTTCCATGAGTGGCAGTCAGGAGTGGGTTTAATACTGTCTCGAGCTCAGAAACTTCCAGTTGCCACAATTTTTACTACCCATGCAACTCTGCTTGGGAGATACCTGTGTGCAGCCAATATAGATTTTTACAACAATCTCGACCAGGTAAGAGACGTTTTTCTCATTCCTTTTTTTTTTTTTTTTTGGCTAATAAGCTCCTGTGTCCTTTTCTTACATATATTTTATTTTCTGTCTTGTGTGATCACTTACGATTGACCCACAGCTGAGTGATAGGTTTTCAGTTCCAGAGCACAAGAAAAGGCATTTGTAAGACCATGAGGTGCCTAGGCATGAGTGCCTTTGTATGTCATCTGACAGGTCTTAAAGCTCAGTGAAGTCTAGAGTATTGCAGTACCATCAGTGAACTTTGATTTGCCAGATTTGTGTTGCAGAGTACTGAAACTCATTCAGCCTCCAATCGAGTCAGTGCCTTATTCCAGTCTACTGATATATGGAGTAATATTGCAGCAGTATGGGATTGTCAACAGAGATTCTTAAGCTTCTTCTCAATGCTTTGGGACATTTTTAAAAACGCAAGGGGAAAGTTACAGGCCCAGACATCACTGCAGGTCAAGTGTCCTTGAGAATCTTCCCTTTTCTGTTCAGGAAAGGCATCCATTGCTTGAGCTGATTGCTGTGGTCTGGCAGTTAGTGTTAGTGGTGTGAGTAACCAGTGAATGTAAAACATACTCAGCTGTAGTCATCATCTGGCATTTCAGGTACAGCCTAACAGCACTCTTGTCTAATGAAAGACAGTAATAAAAATAGCCAGTAGCCCTCCTCTTGCTGAAATTACTCTGGAATTCCATTACATGGTATGGCTTTTTTTCTTTCCCTAGCCTACTTCTTTCTTGCAAGTCATAAGTCCTTCTACTTTAAAGCTTTTCAGGTTAGGCTTAATTCGTAACTGCTAAATGTAAGAAGTATTTTCTGAGTTCAGAAGACCCACATCTATTCCCTGGAATTTTTGTGAACTGTTTAGTGGTTTTGTTTTTCACTGTTCTTTTTACTCAAAGCATAACACAAACAAATGTTTCAAGGGCCCAGATGTCTTTAGCACTGTCTTCAGCAGAGGTACATTACATGATCTGGGATTTCTAATATGGTTATAGACAAAACGAGTTGAAGAGATTTTTGCATTCCAGCACTTACTGAGGGTAGAGGTAGTTAAAAAGCTAAAACAACTGCCTTATTCACTGTTCATCCATTTCCTTGGCTAAAATCGATGAAGATAATTACTCAGTTGTCAATTTTCAGTTGGATGTTTGAAGCTTGACACACTGTGGAACAGTGTCTTCCAAAGTGTTCTACTGGCCTTATTCAGAAGCACAGAATATACTGCCATTCCTGTGTACTTCAAGGAAACAATAATTTGCCCTACTCCTCCTTTTTTTTTTTTTTTTTTTTCCCTTTCCCACAAAGGCAACTACTGAATCTACTGAAGACACTAAGAGTAAGAGACTGTCTCCACTCATTTACTCATATGCATAATGGTTACAGCATGGTAGTGTGTCGGGGGAATTCTCTCTGCTCAGTGTGAGGTAACTAACACAGGTGGTTACTCATCCTAGGCTCCCTATATCATCAGTGGAGTTACACTGGCCTCTTCACAATCAGTGTAAGGAAATTCAGATTGCCATCGGAAAGATCTGTCTCCAACTATCACCTAGGAAAACTAGTCTCCTAAATTAGATACATTTGTTAGGTGCATTAATGAGGCAGCATGAATAACCCAGTCATGCCGTCAGACCCAAGTTTCAGGAGTCTAGACATTCCTACTCTGTCATGTTCTCCTTATGTGTATATATGTAAAATCTAGCTTTAAAGTCACATTAAATTATTTTTCTCTGGACAGAGCTAGACTGAAAGAACTAGAACCGTGCAGTTTCAGGTTTAATGCTTGAGAAAGTGGGGACTTTTCGGCAGCAACTTTATTCATTAAGCTTTGCATTCTTACACATAGTTTGTAAGGAAGCCATAGTGGAAAAATAAAAAAAGGAGGGGGTATTTAAAGTGAGAATTTAGGGTTAAAAAAAAGAGAATGCTGATAGTTTTACAAATTGATGCTAAAAGTACTATGTCAGAGCCTTGCCTTCCTTTTGTAAAGAAAATTCTAAAAAAAATTTTGGTTTGTTTTGTATTCTGATTAATTTGGTAAAGTACAAGTAATCTGGCAAAATAGTCTACTTTTCTCAAAAGCAACTTTTTTTTCCCCTCATAACAACTTTGAGGGCCTCACCCTTGTCTGTGTACTCAAAAGAAAAAGTAATGATCTTACATCTGAGCAGATTTACAGATTTTAATACATTTATAATCTATTCATAGTATTTATAATTCTTACTTTTCACACATGACATGGCCAACTTTATGTGATAAGGTACTGTCCATCCTTCTGCAAAGCTCCACAAATCCCACTGGTAACTATCAGCTACGTCATAAATACAGAAATTTCTATTCAGAATTTATTCTAAGAATATATGGAATAAAACATACATATCAGTTTAAAGTACTATTATAAACTGCTGTAAATAATACTTAAGGGAGGAAACTTGTGGATTTCTAGACCATAATGCTTTATGCTCTCTGTGGGCAGATTGACATTTAAAGGTACTAATAGAGAAAATGATGCCAAGCTGTTATACTACTGTTTAACATGTTTATAGGGCACTAAAGCTCCTCTTGACAAAGTTAACTTTTAGTAAGAGATCAGATATCTTAATGAGGGCTCCTTTGGCTGTGAAAAGGTCAACCTGGCCCAAAAGTCAGTTGAGAAACAGTAGAGGTTGATCTAGAGTACAGTAATTAAATGATACAGATAGCCGTCTTCAGAGGCTATTCTTGTTGCTGTCTTCTAGTAGTAAACTTAAGGTCAAACAAGTAACTTGACCAGCGAATAAGATTCTACAAGACTTCCTAATGTTTAATATTTGGATGAGGCAATATATTTTTAGGTTGTGTCATCACCTTCCTGCATCCCCCTACTATAAACAAGTATAATAGCTGTTTTTTCTGTTTCAGTGCTATCGCATATTTTTCTTGCTTTAAAGTATAATAATAATAATTTACTTTAAGTTCTCACTTTTGATCAGCATTTCATGGTTAGAACACAATTTCCACCAGCTTTAAGCACAGCAGCTGAGATAAGTGGGGAAGATTCAACTGCAGTATGTGCCTTGCCAGATATCACAGAAAAATGGTTGCAAAGCAAAAGGAAAGGGTATGGCCTAATTGTGCCTAGAGACGATCAGGCGTGTACAGCTCCTACAGAGAAAAGAGGAAACTTCATGTTCCCTTTTCTAGTCCCCAATACAGTCCACAAACAGTTGGCTTAGAACACCTGCTAGGGTGAGCTCTGCTCAGCCCTCTGAGGCCAAGTGCTTTTCTGCAGTGTTGAAGGATTTAACAATGGGATCCATAGGCAAAATCAAGATGCGATTGTCTGATGACAGATAAAAGATATTTACTTGGCATCTTCACAGTCCTTGCTCTCTCTCCTTTCACAGTGCCCTGGGTGTGTGTGACCAGTGTGGTGTTCCTCACTGTAATGTTTCCTGTTAGACCTGACACTAACACACTCTCAGTTTGTCCTCTGCTGTCCATCAGCTCTGCTGCTCTGCACACGCACACGTGTGCACATGCCCACACAGCACAGTACACTTCCACTTCAGTGTTAACTCACCCCTGTAGGTAAGCAGGACCAGAAGATATGAAATGAGCTGAAAGATCTCTTTTAAAAATATAAAAGATTACCAAGATGTTCTTTCTTTCCCTGGATTTCTCAGTGGAAAATACCGCTTTTATCAGCCTTCCTAGCAAAGCTGAATAGGTGCCAGTTGGCACAAGTATAGAAGGTACAAATGCATTCTCTGAAGTAAGCCAGTGAGGTCAGTAGCTTTAGACCAGAGAAGACTTTGGCCCAAGTCCCAACCTATTTGGACTGAACGTCAGTATCAACAATCAGGCAGAGCGTTGTGCAGTGTAGGGTGGCTGACATTTTCTCTGTCACTTCTGTGAACAAAGAACTCAAGTCACCAGCCCCTATCAGGTAATAAAACTGGAAGGGAAGGCTCCATGTCGTCTCTGATAGCCCTCATGAACACTGGATCTGTGAAAACTTGACCTTCAGCCTTACCAGGTTTTTTGGGAAAAGGTAAGGGTTACTTAGAGAAGAGCTGCCACACTGTGATGCATGATTCTTTATGGACTTCCTAAGTCACCTAGAGACCTGAACTTTAGGCTACCAAAACTCTGTTTCATGAGCTGGAGACATATGTCAGCCTGTAAGCTGTAAGATGACATTTTCTGGGGGCCTGAAACCTAGTGAACCTAGCAGATCAGAGCTGTAGATTGCTGGAAGAGAGGAGGGTGCACTATGGATGTAAGACTGCAATGTTGTCTGACCCCTGACCTCTTCCAGAGCAATCTGCTCTTTGCCTCAACCAGAGACAGGATCCTGGCTCTGACACAGCATTATAGTATGAGATTATACAGTTCTTACATTTTTACAGTCTTAGTTCATCCAGACTGGAAGAAATTTATCTGCCTCTGCTGCAGTGGAAACCTGGGTGCTAAACCCTTAACACTGTGCACGGGAACATAGTGAACACCAGAAGTAACACTTGTGTCCTCAGCATCACGTAACAAACAACAGATGGGATATGTCTGAGCTAAGGAACCCTGAGGCAATAACCATATCACAGCTACTCAGTGTATGTTTTATATCCTAGATTCACATTTAAATCACTCTGATACTGGAGGTAGGAAGGGAGGGTAAGCAAAAATTGCAAAACAGAAGGTGACTTGCACAGTAACTGGTCGTATGTGATATTTTTATCTACTTTTAAGCATCTGAAGAAACCTGGGTGAACGGCTGGGTCAGGGACTGCTAATCGTACCTACAGGTTACTGGCTTGAACTCTTCTAAAGTAAACACTTTCTAATTTCAATAACAAGCCAGGTAGGTTATGAGCTTAATTCGCAACAGAGGTATTAGCATAGATTTAACTATGCTTAAGAAGTTTTGTAGATCTAAATAGTACAACCGGCAATGCTTTTTTGCCCATTGTCCCCATGTCCAGTGTAGCATTTACACTGGTGAGAATAAGGTTATGGTTGTTGCTAAAATAAACTGAACCAAAATAACTAATCCAGAAGGTAAGAAGGCACGAGAGAAAAGTTCTGAGCCTGTGTAGCCTTTTTCTCTTTGGGAGGAACTGACCTCAGCTGAAGACCAAGAATATTAATCTTTTATTGCTTTCCCCATTGTTTAAGGGGACAGGGCTCATTTAGGGGGTTTTTTGGTTGGTTGGGGTTTTTTTTTGGTCTCATTTCACCTGTCTAGGGTTTTTAGACCAACGCCTCTTGTAAATTGACTGAGAAACACTGATGATCCAGACAAATTCATAGGTGAATGGGATTTTTGGCAAATGATCTAATCTGGAATTTCATCTGAGAGGTAACCATCTGAAATGGTTTTGTGGACCACTGGTGTGGCAAAATGGAGAAGTTCATAGGCTTCAGCTCCTGATGTTTCTTACTAAAAAAATCACCTTGAGTTATAATGGGAAAATGAGAAGAAAAAAAAATCAGTCTCATTCTTCATTGCCTTTTTCCTTATATAAAGTTATCCTGCCAATGTGTAACACTCTTATTTAGACCAAGCAACATTTTACATTCAGCTCATACAAGTGCAGCTGAATCTAGTTTACAAAATGGTGGAGAATTCTATCCCAAGAAGTCTAAAAGGAAAAGTACTAAAATCCCAATGAAAATGAAAAGTCAAGAGCTTTCACACTGACACTATGTGTCCCATGAGCACAAGCTCTCATTTCACTTAGTACAGTACTGTCACAGCTGTCACTGAGCTCACTGTTATGCAAAGCTGATCTGCTTTGTTAGTAGAGCAGCTAATGGAAATCTGACTTAAGCCAGGAAGTGTAATTTCCTTCTTTTTTGGCATGGCAGAGCTATACTATAATGGAAGTTCTATTTGCACAAGATAACCATCAATGGGAGTTAAATTTGACGTAAACTGGATTTTAAAAAGAGTAATTCTTACATAATTCAGACAACGGCAGCCAATGAGATTATGTTAGAAGTGAAGAACTTTCCGTTCTACCTTTCAGTAGATAAGGAATTTGAACTTCAAGCTTATCTCTGACTGTTCCTGGTCCCACTGCAGAATCACCTGTGAACTTGAGTGTGCCGCTGATTTTAAAGACCAGAAGAGATCATTTCATTCTCTGCCTAAAATCCTTGGCTAAAAGTTCATGCATCAAATCCATAACTTTTACTTGAGATACAAACTACTTATAAAAACATTCTCTACTCTTGAGGTGGGGGTTAGAATGGTAAGGGAAATCTATATTACTTATGCAAAGGTGTCACTAAGTTATTCGTTATCAAAACTACGTATTTTAATTCCAGTTTGAATTTGTCTTGGTTTAACTTCTGTTGGCTTTCATCATACTTTTTTTTTTTTCCTTGTCTAGGATCAGTATCTAGAGATTATATACAGTCTGTGACAAATAATTTATCTGTCTTTCAGAAAAGTATTTACTTGGCTCATATAGTCTTTCCTCCTTTTCCACTCTCAAATCATTCTTCTTGTGCTTTTGTAAATCCTTTGCAGTTTGCCTTTACCATTTTGAAGTAGGAACGTCTAATTTGGATTTATTACTTCAGTGACTGTTCACTGTTTCCAAGAGAAACACAACACCAGTATCCCACAACTGCTTGATATTCTCTTCTTTTTGCAAAGATCATCTTAGCTGTCTTAAGTAGAATGTCATGCTGGGAGGTTGACTGATCATTTACTGTGCCCCCTAACACACTGAATTTTAAGACATGAATGAAATGTTATGCTCATCATGTGAATCCATAGAAAGGACAGAAATGAGCTGAAATTTTTCCTGATAATTGTATTACAGCAAATACAGGTTGTACTCCAAAGCATTATGCCAGTGGAACATCTTACTGTTTTGCTTTGAAATTAGATTGGCCGTAAAAGGGAGGCATTTTCCCCTCTAATCCTTGCTATCATATAAATTCAAGTAATCTGTTTGGTTTCTAACAGTCAGAGTAGGAGGGGGATCCTCACTGGGAGCAGCAGTGGAATATTTACAGGGAAGTAGATACTGAAGTCATTAGTCTTTAAAAGTCACCGAGGGAAGAAACGGTTGGATTCAATGATCTTAATGGTCTTTTCCAACCTAAATGATTCTATAAGGAGTTAATCTGACTTAGAACTCTTTTTCTCTTGATGCAGCCTTCTTTTGTGGCTTTGCTAGTGTTCCCATCTGCTGATAACAGCAAACAAACAAAAGTAAGCATAACGCACTTTACAGATATTTTGCTTTGCTCTCACCAAACATGAACACTATGGAACATAGTTCACAGGTGCCTGAGCTGGGGTGGACAAGCATTCAGACAGCAGAGCAAAATGCTGAGCAGAAACATTGGTTGAGGGGTGAAGAGTGAACTTGCCACAGTGGTGTTCTGCTTCATTTCAGCATATTGGCTCAATGCAGTGCCGTGCCCCATGTGGCCTCTAATTCTGGAGCTGACAGTGTCACAGCAAGCTCAGCTGTCTTTGCACAGTACTGTGTGGACTAAATTTGTCTCCTGCACTGTCTCATCAATTAAGTTCCATTTAACCTGCCCTTCAACTTGTCTAACGCTTATTTTCCGAAGTCACTCATCTGACCTGCTTAGAAGTGCACAATAAGGATTCTCACTCTACACTATAAGTGAGGTCAAGGGTCAAGATCTTGCTTTACTGATTGGTGGAGAAAACTGCTGGAAAGGGCAAGCAAATGAAATGTGGAATTGTGACCTCAGTTTATAGTTGCTAATAGACATGGAATTGTGTACCTTTGAAAAAGCATGCCAAAAGTCATGCAAGCACGTGCAAAGTAAAATCTTTCCCAATTCTAGAAGATGAAAAAATTAATAGCAATGAAGAAATTAACATCAATACGTGTATATAGTAAATGTGTAAAATGCTTTCATACAATCAAAGAAATAAAAGCTAGCAAGAAATAAGCCATAGTGCTTTGAACAATCCTTTTATGAACCTTTCTCCCAGTAGTGTTGGAGGGAGTGTTTATTTACAGTGAACATGTCCCAAATTTAGTTTTTAATTATGTTTTGTAATTAAATCCATTCTTGGTGAGAAAGGGAAAAGAGAACAAAAATCTTTCAAAGTTTGGCCAGCTATTTGTTTCTTAGCAATCTGAAAATTATTTTAAATACAAATGTATTTGAAAAAATTTGCCTAGCTTTGACTGTGCAGAGGTAGCCCACCCTGTTTGCATTTTTGCACAGCATGTTAAAGAACTGTCCTGTTTTGTATCTTTGGTACACGAAATGGTTGAATAATTGTAATGATTTTTTGTGTATTTATTGTTCAATATGAAGCTTCCTACCTTGTTTAGAACGTGCAATCAATATTTGTGCTCTGAAGAATATACCTGTGATTTTCTTAAGAGCTGCTTTATAACATTCATCAGTAGTATCTGTATGCTCCAGAAACATTAATTAGTTTACCACACTCATATGAGGGAAGGTAGCTACATCATGAACATATTTTTAGGGAGGCTTTTACTGGAGTTAGCAGTACCAAGTCCTTTATAACCTCAGCATAGGTCCAGTGGATTTCAGATGTAGATGTGAATGCTCAACACTTCAACAGGTCAGATGCAAAGATACCAAGGTAGCATCCCAGAAAAGGAGGAATACACAGTTAAGAACTGCGTGTGAATTGGCTTAGGTAAACAAAGCATCATGATAGAGATCTGTGGCACTCCAAGGAGTCTAATTAATTCACCTTTAGTTTTCTCTTCCTCTACCCTTCTGCCCTTTGCTTTTTCTACCATTCAACTTCTGTGACAAATGAGGTGTATGTTCTAGAGAAAAGGTCTTCTTTTGTGGCATGGTTGTATTTCATGCACCAAAATTCTCATGGGGAATAAGGAAAATATGATATGTGATGAAACAACTGAAAAATGATATCATAATGTATATCATATTGTGTGGTAACGCATATTTCCTAGCTTTTCTAAAACTCTCTTTGGCAGGTTTAGAACTTTTGACATACAGGATCATCAATGTAAAGAGAAAGTATCTAGTTTCTCTAAAACTTTTCAGCTGAGATTTTTCAAGACTCCTTTTTTGGTCACATTAGGGTGGCATTTTCAGGTAATACAGTGGAAGCCACTTTTGCACCAGCAGAGTAGCACCAGTGCATAATTAGAGTGCTCAGTGGATAAAAGCATTAAGTTTCTTAGCAAAACAGTTGTAAGGAATCTATATCTACATCTATATATTTACACCTATCTGAGTAGAAATAAGAAATTATTTGATTAAATCTTCTTCCCTGAAATGTTTCACACTTGCTAAAGTTTCTTAAAATATGTTCTATATCAATCTTGAGCATGTACTCAGCATGAAAAGTTGCAGTCTAAATAGCTTTACTTCTGGCTAAGTTCTAAAGTCTTAAAAGCAACTAGCTGTGGCAAAGGTCAGATAGTCCTAACCATAGAAAGTGCTGTCTGCCCAGCCTATAATAATGGTTAAATCTATTCTGGTCAATCAAGTTAGAGTCAAATGCAATCAAAATCAAACTGTGCACCTAGTATTAGGCAGTGATAATGTCAAAGCTCATTGAGAGTCATTGTCACTCTCCATGGAACTCACACAGTCTATTTGGTGCCTGTGCTGTTGACCTTATGAGCTCAGTGCTTCTGTTCCTGGAAGTGAAACATCATGTAGAACTAAGAGGATTGTAATTTAATTGTTATCATTCACTCCTCATTAACATTATTCTTTTTTAGACTGCATTGTGGTGATTTTGCAGTAGACATCGTTAGCGAATGTTTGAACCTTTAAGCATGGGCTCAATAGGTATTGTGCATTTTCTTTCCATCAGGATAATCTAAGCTCAGTAAAAAAAGGGGTAACTGCAAGGTTTAAAGTTGTTTTAGAAATACTTTACTATTTGGGATGGTCTTATCTAGCAGTTTAATTTATATCTGCCTCTAGAAATTAATGGAGTTCAAATTGAAGTAAAAGGAGCAGCATATAACAGTAGTGGAATTGGAGGAATAACATCTCTGAGTATCAGAAAATAGCTCATTTTCAATTTTCTTTGTTCCCTTAGGAATTGTGACTGAGTCTTTACATCCTACCTCTCCACCACAACTCCGTTTCTCTTTTACCTACCCATGATTCCCACCATTCTACCAAGTCCCTGGGTTCTCTCCTTATCCCCATTCCTTTTCTCTTCTCTCCCCTATACCTTCAGTTACAAGCAACTTCCCTGCTCTCCCAAGTTTTCCAGCAAGCCCAGGCAAGATGCAGCATGACATATGACAGCCAGCAGGCCAAATAGCACAGATCCTTACCTTTCATGGGATCATTAATCTAGGTCTCATTCCATTGCCAAGCTGAAGTTTTTTCATGAACATGCAGGAACTGAGATCTCTCTTGCTCCTTCAAACTCTTTTAAATTGATAAAGCGGTTCAAAAAACAGAAAGACAAACCAACAGCATAATCACATGATTCTTATTCCCTGGGGAAATTAAGCTTAACACAGGAAACCTTTGTGGTCATAAGTCTGATGAGTGTATCACACAGGTGTCTTTTGTGTTTGTTTTACTATTTAACAGTTTGACATTGACAAGGAAGCAGGAGAGAGACAGATTTACCATCGGTACTGTATGGAACGGGCGTCTGTACATTGTGCCCATGTGTTCACCACAGTCTCACAGATAACAGCTGTGGAAGCAGAACACATGCTTAAAAGAAAACCTGGTAAGACCTGAATTGTTTTCTTATTTTATTTCCTCTGAGTACCTACATTTCCTCAGACTGAATGAAAAGAATAGAGACAAGTATACAAACATGAAGAGCAAGGACATATGCATAGGTATGTCCAGCTACACTACAGAGGATAACCAATTTTCAAAAGAAAAGTGCAGATAATATCACTTGAAACACATTCTAGTAGCATATGTATTCCAGAAGAAATCAAGTATAGCACCATTTAATAACTGCTCTCAGTACCATTTCAAGAGAGCATTAGTTTAATGTTAGGCTTTCCTTTGCAAGGACATCTCAGCTTCAGGAGTTTTGTCTACAGCAGGGTTTCTGGTGATGGTAAGGTATTCAGGGCAACTGACAAAAGCAGAAGTTGGAACCTTTATAATACATTTTGCCAGATTTTGCAGTATGAGATTTGTTGCTTTGCTAGATAGAGTGATCTATTCTTTTAGAAATGTAACTAAAAATTTCATATTCAAAACAGAATGTTAGATGAGCTTTGCTTTCCAGTGCTATTACTGTTTTTTCTTTACTTAATATTGAAAGAGATGAGAAGGCAAAAACGGAACCGTAAATCAGTACAGTTCATTTATCCGTATCTCTCACAGTTAGGAGTAGCAGTTTGGTTGTGGTCATCATGATCTGAGGGCCTAACCACGACAAGTTTCACAGACAGATATAATATTTTCTATTAGACCAACTGGTATAGTTTGAAAAAATAGTTGAGATACGTGCCCAACAGTTTGTCTGATTTTTCCCCTTTGTATTAGTCTCATAAAATATGGAACTTGCAAACAAACCTTGACATGTTCCATGCATGGAGTTTGAATAAGGTCATGGTCCCAGTTTGATGTGTCATTAAAGTTCTCTTTAAATCAGCATGGTGCTTTATAAGGACAAGCCACAATACTCTATCTGCAGGTAAGCATCATGGGAGAAAATCTGCACAACAATTTTGAGACTTTAGCAGGTGTGTTCACATCTCAGTTGGTTATTTTAAGTATAACAATGCTCAGAGGACTTTGGGTTTTTTTGGTTTGCATTTTGGAGATATTTTTTTAGGTGCATTGTAGTGCTAATTATAGTTTGGGACTGCTATTCCTGTTAACGTCAGTGCTTCAAGCCACATCGTGGTTCATGTATCAGGATAGAAGAGCTGTCTGTTGGATCCTTTGCCTCATTCCTGACTAACTATCAATAGGATGATGAACTTAGAAGATTTTTCCTTTTTATTTTAAACATGACAGCCATGTCTTAAAAGTAATTTAAGTGTTCAGTATTCTAATTTGGGATATCTCTGAAAGGTCTTGTTTTTCACTAAGTGCAGAACACTTGACCTTCAAAAATTAGACTTTTGAAGCTGTTTTATATTGGCATGAAGCTTCTCCCCACAACAGCTACTCTTGAAAACAGTAGTTTACATTTGGGAATTTTAGGAGACTAAAATGAGTCTGAATCCCATTTAATTTGGGAGAAAAAATCTGCCAACTGCTTACAGATAGAACGTCAGTTGAAGCTGAAGAGATTTGCATGCACAGAGATTCAGAGGCCTGAGATTGTCCTGATTATTCTTGCAACTTTGAAGAAACTGAGTAAATATATTTAATGTTTAGGTTAAAAAAATATCGACACATATCATGCTTCATGTTGGCAGAGCTAGGAAGAAATTCAGTAAAAATTGGTAACTCAAATCCTAGGAGACAGTTATAAGTGGAAAATGTGTTCTGATGGGAATAAATACTTTAATAGTTTATTTGAATCTTAGACCACAAACTGTGTAGGAGTCTATTCTCATACTATTTATTCTCTCTGAAGTTGTGAAATCAACATAGAAAATGGCTGTTCAGAAAGGTCAACAATCCTTCAACAGATCGATCATTAAGCTTAAATTCTGCAAAGGAACATGAATACAGAAAGAATGCGTACACATCTTGATCCACTTTAAACTTTTTAAAGGGGGAGGCAGAATTGGCAAAATTAACTTTTATTTGCATTTTCATTTCTTGAGAGGCAAACTTCATAACAAAGTTGTTAAGTAAAAAGAACTGAGGAAATGTGGTAAGTAGAGCAGTCTCTGCTACTTCTAATTAACATTAAACTTGGATTATGGTTTAAATTATAAATATCATCACTTGGAAAAGCCCCTTTAAAATTCAGCAGGCAAGACTGCGAAGAGAGCTTTTGCACTAGGACAGAGGCTGATTTGCCAGTCTCAACTTGGCAGAATGACTGCTTGCATTACACTGATTTTACTTGCTGTTGTTGTTTGATCAGTAATTTATCAAACTGTATTTGTCAAAAGCTTAAGTATCTAATGTTGAACCTATTTTCTTTGACCTATCATGCAAGATTCTGTCAGTGATCGTAAATTATATTCCCATTATTTTAAAACTGTTATTATGGGATTTCTAATATTTTCATTCAGGTATGAAACACATTTCTCATTAGCAGTAGAGAAGATTTTGAATCAGAATTCCAGGAGACTTGGGTGCTGGTTAAGATCTAGATCTAGACTTCATCTCTGTATATGTTTGATCAAAATCATAGAAGCAATCTCTGAAAAGTATGTCAACCCAGAATGTTAGTGACTTATCAACAGAAGATATCATACTGTGTTATTATTGCTTACATCAGTGTCAATTTACTTCCTATAAATACAGAAGGAAGTCAAAGCACTCTGACCTACTTGGGACAGTTTTAAAACAGAAATGTCATTAATTTACTAAACAACAAAAATCCCAAGATAAAGACTAATTAGAGATCACTTACCTGGCAGGGAAATACATATACTGCTAAAGTAGACTAATTTTCAAGGAAGTAATTAAAAATGGCTGTGGCATTTGCATGACAAACATCAGGCAAGTATACTGGACAACATATGGAGAACTGATTGTACTTAAGATCATCTTGATATGTAATCAACCAAAGGAGCCATAGATGTTTTAAAGATGTCTCCATAAATCTCTTCAGAAATAACAGGTTTTTATTAGGTGAGATACTTAATACTAGACATGAAAACCTCTGCTTTTGGAGGAAGGGATGGGAAAGCCTGAACATTAGGCATCCTTGACCAAAAGACCACAATAGAAGTACTGTTCAAGTCCTGCATTGGTGGCAAGCGAGAGACTGTAGTCCCATCAGTAACCCTGATGTATGCGGGGAGTTACCCATGTGCAATATCAAATGAGATACTGTTTTGTTTGCATGAACCATGTGTGGTAGGGAATAAGGTCTTACTGAATGTCCTTTGGATGATGCATAGAACTTTTAAAATTACTACTGTTAGTTGTTGTGGTTACTAAACACCTAATGACACTTGCCAGGAGAACAAGGTTGAAATCAGCACTAGCATGTCATCTAATAATTAGCACTTTTTTGCTTCTTTGAAGATGCTTTGTATCTGAAGAATCTCTAGTATCATAAATGAGAATAGGTCTGTTTAAGTCATTTGTGTTACTATGAAATACATCTGCTGAGGAACTGGCCTCCCCTTTCATTTCCATACGTGGCCTTCATAAGCCAACACAAAGAAAAGAAAATGGCATTCTTTTCATTTACTTATGATTTAGGGCAAGCCTTTAAACAGCTGCTGCGCTCTATCAGAAAGGTGAAGAGTGACTGAATTTCAGTGTTGGTTGGAACAAGCTTGTGTATCCTTATAACTCTGTGTATATCCTAAATTCTATCTTAGAAGATACTGGAAATGAACAAATTTTAATTGTAAGATGCTTTGGAATCTTCAAGGAGAGCAGTCATGAAAGTGTAAAACATACTATTCTGTGGCTAATTTTAAGAGAAATCCAGCAGATTACTGAAAATTGGTCTTTTAAAAAAGTTTTCTTATATTCTCCATTTTCTGGTAAATCCTCAGAAGTCTTGACAGAACAGACCTCTTTTGTACCATGCAGTAAACAAGTGCATAGGAAAGCACAGTTTCTGCTTTCAAGAGTTTTCAATCTATAGTGATAAAGCAGGCAACAGTGATATCAAGAATAAAGAGGTAAAGGGCATATCGCACAAAGAACATTTGACTAAATGGAGACGTTACTTAAGTCTTGACAGGACAAAAGGGCATGGGGAGACCTCATTGTTCAGCAGGCTCTATGCTAATGTTGAGTACAGGTCAAAGTAGTACAAAGACACTTCAATGCTATAGACAGTGGAGTGCCACATGCAATAGCTTTGTGGAGTAAGCTGGTGGGGGAGATCATTGTGTTAGACAGTGTTGTTCCCTATCCATGAGTAATTAGAGTATGTAACCTGTTCACATACTGACAACTGAAAGACACACTGGTTCTTTCTTTAAAGATTTCCCTGACTCTGAAAATGTCTACCTCTGCCTTTTCTCTGCTTTTCCAGATGTTGTCACCCCAAATGGCTTGAACATTAAGAAATTTTCAGCAATGCATGAGTTTCAGAATTTGCATTCCATGTACAAGGCTAGGATCCAAGAGTTCATTCGAGGTCATTTCTATGGGTATGCTTTTACTTTTCAAAAATTAGCAATGGTTGTCCAACACTATTTAAAGCAAGAACCAAAGCAGGAAGATTAACAAGTACTTTATAGAGGAGATTAAATGTTACCAACTTATTCAAATATCTGTCTGGGATTTCTCAGTCAGAAGCTAAAGGAATTTTAGACACCAGTTCTAACTCTGCTTAACAGATTGTGGGATCAGCCAAAAGGTCTTGATTTTTTTCATTATTTACCCAAGATGTAGTTTATCAGATAGATAGTCATCTTAATTTAAAGAACAGCAGAAAAGCCTCACTTTCATCATTTTCTTGGGATAACAAATTCCTCCAGAGTAGAAAGCTGTTTTGTGTTTGATTATATCTTGAGAAATACTTTGTGCTTCTCTGTTTGCTTGCTTGGTTTCAGCCACCTTGACTTCAGTCTTGAGAAGACCTTATTTTTCTTCATTGCTGGGAGATACGAGTTTTCCAACAAAGGAGCTGATATGTTTCTAGAAGCCTTATCAAGATTAAACTTTCTGCTGAGGGTAAGAAAGCTTCTGCAAATGTAGATAACATAGATGCTGAAACTTACCATACTATGGAAGGCACCTGCAAGAACCTCTATGCCATACCCTGGTTTATAGGAAAATAATTATGAGATATTCAGAGTCTTCATAAAGCTCTCTCCCTGAATCATCAGAATATATAACAATCTCAGGCTGCTTAAAAATAATTGATTACATAGTTCAAGAAATTAATTCATGGTTAATTCCCTTGTGTTTCAAGAAAAATACTGAAAATATGAGTCAAGAATTTACCCTGAAGGTTTGTATATTAGAAGGTAAATAAAAGTAATCATTTAATGATGGAATTAAAAAATATATTTTTAGGCTAATATCTCAATTCATTAGTACCTGAACACGTTCTTTTAAATCTTTGAGTACTATTATCACATTGGATGGGAATTTTGCAGTAAAATCAAGTGTGGCAGTGGCCTGACGAATAAGCATGGGGGAGCCACTCACTCCTCCATGCTTCTGTTTTCTCAGGTAAAAAATGAGTGCAATGTTTCTAAATGCCCTTATGGATTACTCTAATGAAGATAAGACCTAGACCTTGTCGTGGTCAAAGACCAGAGCATTTACCACTTACAAATGAGGTCATTGAAAATGTCTCCAGATGTGTCCCAAAGACTGATACATTTAAAACAAACAAACAAACAAAAACGCTAATCAGTTTTCAGTCATCTAACAAAGATCAGTTGGCTGTTGTCCTAGACTCTCTCTTTTGTACCCTATCATTTAAATGATATGGGAAATCTGGTTAAAAATCTTGATACAATATCATTAGCAGGGCTGAAAAATTAATAATTTTCAGAGCCCTAAGTACACTTGTTCTACTGTCACCTTCTATTATTACACCACTAGAGCCTGTGAACTTTCTGGAAATACTTAATCCATTCACCCACACAACAGGTCACCTCACATAGCTTAAGCATTTCTTCCACAACTTTGCCAGACAACTGACATTTGTTTTTTGGCAATGCTATGCAACATCAGCTACCTGTTAATGGCATTTACACAGCTATTAACTATGAATGCTGATAATGTGGAAGGTCTTATATGGTAAGAGGGAAAGAATTGCTTGAGCAATGATTGCAGCAATCTCTTACTGTATCTAATGATTTATAGGACATCAGTGACAAGTTAGGCTGATGGAAAGTCAAAGGAAACTGAGGCTAGTTTTCCAAACCTCTCTAGAACAGTGTACTGGGACTTGCTTCACCCAAGAGCTGAGCCTGTCTTTATTGCATTACTATTGCATGGCAGCACCTGATTAACTATTCAAAGAACATTTGCTCTATAATTATTTCAAGTGGTAATTCCATGGCGAACAACAGAGTACCTGTACTACTTGTGAATCTGGGAACGATGGTGCTTCTTAAACAAGTCCCAGTGGTGTGCCTGAACCTAAAAAAACCATACTATTGGATAGAATTATTTTATTTTATAGAGTTCTTTTACTACTTTAAAACCTTACTAATGTTAGGGAAATAAAATATGAATGTTGGGACAGATTGTTAATACACACTGAGACATCATAGTGTGATGGACTTTGAACCTGCCTTGAAGAGAAGGAAGAACCTTAAAATGATAGATGACTCCCATAGGTTGTTTCATACTATACATTTCCCTATACCTCAGTTTGAAAGAATGCATGATAATAGCATGTTTGTGTGTCTAAAGTTTAGAAAGTGTCATGGTTTAGGCCTGGTTGGCAGCCAACCACAATGCAGCAGCTCTCTCTCCCTTCCCCTCCGGCAATGAGAAGGGACAGAGAGCCAGGCTTGGGGTTCGAGATAGGACTGGGATGGGGAAAAATTCCCCTTTATGATCACGAGCAAAAGGCAGACTCGTTAGGGAAAGAAAAAAAAAGAACATACATTTATTACAGACACTAACAACAACACATAACAGAGTAGGACAGTGAGAAGCATTGCCACATCTTGAGAACACCTTCCCCCCACCCCTCCCTTCTTCCCGGGCTCAGTTCTGCTCCCGATATCTCTACCTCCTCCCCCAGTGGCGCAGGGGCAGGGAATGGGGGGTGCAGTCAGCGCTGCCACTTCCTTTATCTTTGGTGAGGGGAGTGTCCGGAACTTGTTCCTCCTCCTCCATCATGGTCCCCCTCTCACAGGAGACAGTCCTCCACAAACTTTCTCCGACATGAGTTCCTCCCACGGGCCGCAGCGTTCCCCACACTGCTCCGTCATGGGTCACTAACTTCCTCCGACTGGATTCCCTCCCACGGCTGCAGCCCTTCCCGAGCTGCTCTGGCGTGGGACACCCCCGCATGCTGCAATCCTCCCAGCACTGAATTACAGCAGCGGGGCTACCTTTTCCCATGAGACCCCGGCCTTCTTCGGGCACAGAACCTTGATAATGCAAGCAGAAGCCACAGGCCATAAATCAATGTCTGCTCCACCGTAGATCTTCATGGGTGGCAGGGGGGGCCGCCCTGCCGTCTCACCACAGGGTACAGGGGGGTCTCTGCTCTGGCACACCTCCCCCCTCCTTTCTTCCTCCGTTCCTCCACTGACCTTGGTGTTCATGCAGCTGCAGCAACTCCTCCTCACAAGTCCCCCTGCACATCACCACGTCCCTTCTGAAATACGTTATCACAGAGGCGCAGCTGATTGGCTCAATTTCCCAAACAGAAGTGGAGCTGGCTTGGAGCTGGGGGAGCTTCGAGAAGCTTCTCACAGGGGGCCGCCCCGATAGTCCCCTCCCCTGCTACCAAAAAACTCCACCACTCACTCAACCCAGGACAGAATGGAGGCAATTAAAAATAATTTAATATTTACAGCTCTGAATAGAGTTCACCCTTAGGTTTCTTTATTTGTCGACAGGAGTACAACCTCACTCTGTTCCATGCAAGGAATCCCTCAGGGAACTGACATTCTGAACCTTATTAGCACACAGGATAAACCACCAAGTGAAACTATCTATAATGGTCAGATTTTACAGAAAATGCTCTTTGCCTTTGCAGTAGCTGGATATGAGAGATGAGCAAGAAGTTACTTGCAGCTTTTTTGTCTCTAGCAAGTTCTTTGCCAGAGGTTCAGGTAGATAGTGGTTCCTATCATGCCTTTTTCTGCCCATACATCTGGGGCACTATTGCTGTAGAAAGTAGTTCTGCTTGCTGCTGTAACAGAGAATCCCTTGCCCCATGCCTGAGCATACCTCAGATAGTGAACTAATTGTTTTCTCCTTTGAGCCAACATAGTTTGTGCCAGGTGAGAAAATGTGTGTAGGATTTTTATTTTTTGCAGTTTATGTTCACATCCTAAGCCATGGCATCTAAATCATGAGAAGTCAGGAAGATCTCAGCAAGTAGCAAGTTTGCCAATGATACCAAGCTGTTTGGTGCAGTCAACACGCTGGAGGGAAGGAATGCCATTCAGAAGTTCCTTGACAGGCTTGAGAGATGGGCCTGTGCGAACCTCATGAATTTCAACAAGACCAAGAGGAAGGTCCTGCACATAGGTCAGGGTGATCCAAAACACAAATACAGGCTGGGCAATGAGTGGATTGAGAGCAGCCCTGTAGAGAAGGACCTGGGGGTGTTAGTGGGTGGGAAACTGTGAGCCAGCAATGTGCACTCATAGCCCAGAAAGCCAATCATGTCCAGGGTTGCATCAAGAGAAGTGTGGCCAGCAGGTCAAGGGAAGGGATTCTCCCCCTCTGCTCCACTCTTGTGAGACCCCATCTGCAGTACTGTGTCCAGCTCTGGGGCCCCCAGTATAAGGACATGAGGATGCCACGAAGATGGTCAGGGGGCTGGAGCACCTCCCCTGGGAGGCCAGGCTGAGAGAGTTGGGGTTGTTCAGCCTGGAGAAGAGAAGGCTCTGGGGAGACCTTATAGCGGTCTTCCAGTACTGAAAGGGGGCTACAGGAAAGATGAGGAGGGACTCTTTGTCAGGGGTGTAGTGATAGGGCAAGGGGCAACAGTTTTAAACTGCAAGAGGGTAGATTTAGATCAGGTATAAAAAAGGAATTCTTTCCTGTGAGGGCGGTGAGGCGCTGGCCCAGGGTGCCCAGAGAAGCTGTGGCTGCCCCCTCCCTGGAAGGGTTCAAGGCCAGGTTGGACGGGGCTTTGAGCAACCTGGTCTGGTGGGAGGTTTCCCTGCCCGTGGCAGGGAGGGTTGGAACTGGATGGTCTTTAAGGTCCCTTCCAACACAAACCACTCTGTGATTCTATGATCTCTGTTGCCCAAATTGGAATTGGGTGACATCTGTTTACCTGTATCTATCCTCAGCTATATCTGTGACTTGACAAAAACTTCATAGATAAAGGGAGAGCTATAAGATCAGAGACTTCCTGGAGAACCAATCAAAGTGCATTGGCTTTCCCTGTGACTAATTCTTAGTGTTAAAGTTGGCTGTGATACCTTGTAGTGAGTTGTTTTTTTTTTTCCTCTGCATCTTGTGTTCATGTAGGTTCATAAGGCTGATGTTACAGTTGTTGTGTTCTTCATCATGCCAGCAAAGACAAACAATTTCAATGTGGAAACCCTGAAAGGACAAGCAGTTCGGAAGCAGCTCTGGTAATTGCCATTCTCACTGAGGGCCTTGTACAGTGAATTGAGGTGACATGCAAAAGTTTCTGATGAAGAATAATGCTTTTTCTTTTTGCTCTGCTAAAATTGAGGATTGTGGGTAATTAGAATGTTTTTGTGGGGATGAAAGAGTGGGAATGATAGATAAGGGAAAATATTTCTATATTTTTGTCATAGGTTATTTTTAGTAAACATGCCTTGATATTCCTTGCAACAGGTTAGCAAATAGTACTTGTTTTGCAGTGGCAAAGTCAGTTCTAGAAAATGTAGTGCCCTGGATGTCTTCTGACTGTTTCTGGTACTCCCTTTGGACATGCCATTGAGCTCCCACAAAATAAAGACTGCCTGCTAATTTATCAGAGTGAGCTTCTCTGACACCAGTGGGAAAAATAAATAAATTACGTGTCCTCTTTTATTTAGAAATATGGAAATTGTACTGTCTAATCCAGCAGAAAAACAATTGATAACAATTGTAATTTTCTGTATAGCCTATAATAATCAATGGCTATACCCAAGCAGTGAAACTTACCGCTGTAAAGGGAAAATTGTCACAGCCCTTCTCAGTTTAACAGTCTTTACTTTATGACTTCCCAAACAAAAAAGCAAAACAGGGGCAGACTTAACCTTCACCTCACTTTAACTGCTGTGTGATTCTGCAGAGGAAGATGCATGTTGTGAGGTACTTCAGAACTGAGAGACATGGCAAAGCTGAAGGTTTGAATTCATAAAGAATATCAGTGGTCGGTTATCAAGGATTAATTTTGTTTGAGAAAGTGAAAAATGCTGCTTCACTCAATGTATTTACAGATTAATTATCTAAGCAGGGAAATGGAAATGTGTACCTTATCAGGAGGCTAAAGCAGTTAAAATCTGCTGCAGAAGTAAGGAAGCTAAGGGACTGTGTTTAACCTCTTTTTGATGCCAGTTCTATTTTTATAAAATGCTAGAAATCTAAATGACTGAGATCTTTAGAGGAAAGGCACTGTGTAAGAGAATGATACTATTTTTCTTATCTCATTAACTGCCTCCAGTAGATGATCTCTGGCTCAGTTCCTGGATATCAGTAGTCAAGTTGAAGTCTTTGATTAACAGATCCTAAACCTGCACAAAAACAGTGACAGAAATAGTTTAACAAGAATCACTGAAATCATTTACCTTTTGCCATATCTGGAAAAGACATCAGATATGAGAAATCTGTCTACTCTATAGATTACCTTTGGAGTAATCACACAAAAAAGTCTCGGGACTTACATAAAACATTCTACCTGGTTACCACTCTGGAAACAGGTAGTACAAATGTAGAGATTGGAATTAATTGTCCAACTCTGGCTTCCTAAAAGGAATGTATCTGAGCTGCTTTCACTGCCAATGGAGAGATGGTTCACACCAAATTATCTTTCCTACTATACCACTTCAGAAAGTGTCTAAGATGAGTGAACGGAATCATTCTCTGAAATGGACTGTCACCCTCTGCAGATGTATGGAGGATCTGCACAACTAGCTCAAACTGTAGGTGATTAAAGTAGGGTAACATAGCCAGAGTTTTTAATGAGAACTCTGTGCACAAGAACAGTAGGAAAATAATGTGAGTACAGCAAGAAACAGCCATGCTTGCAACAAGTGCTTTTGGCCTCTGTTTTGCCTTTATATAAAGTAAGTAATGTCTGAATATAATACAACAGGCACATATTAAATAAATAATATCTGGATATTAGGAAACTTCAAATAAAATGAAATATGCAAAGGTTTTTCCCTCTATTACATGGTTATTTATCTGGTATTCAGTAATGCAGGCACAATAGTAACAGTAAAGGTAAACCTAAAGGTGTGAAATCATGCAACAAATGCTGCTTCCAGGTATTCTTCACACTGTGCTCTGGGAAAAGCAAAAGACCCTCTGCGTCATCATAGGCAGCATTATCATGGTCATAATCTGGAGCTCCTGGATAAAACCACCTGCTGTCAGTATGACATAATAATATTAAATGATTTTAAAGATGCCACAGAAATTAAATACAAGAAGAGGTTGGCACTTGTAAAGGAATAGATGATGGCTGGTTTGAGATATAAAATCCCTTGTTTCCTCTGCTTCTGAAAAAGCAGTCTAACCTGTCTGGGTTAAATTTTGGATATTGTGCATGGCATGAGTATGAAAATATAGTCATGAGGGGACTAGCCTGCTGGGATTTGGATCAATTTGGTTTGACATTCAGCTGCTTTACAAATCATTCAAAATTGACTCATCCACTATTGTGTCTATGTCAGTTGGGAGAGAGGAACTAAGAACAGGTACGTGGATTCTCAGCTTGGTAAAGTTTAAGATTTTACTTAACAGGTATGATCTTAGCCCACAGTATAATTCTTAGAAATAAGAAAGGCAGGAAAGGTTCCATGAAGTGGGTGTTTTACTCAAATTGAGAGTGCATTTGCTATTTTGACAACAGCACTTGCAGCTGTACTTTCAAGTTATCTCAAATAGGGGCAGGATAATAACGACTCTGCATTTAAAACACTTGTTCACTAGAGTTCTTTCTTAGCTAAAATATAACATTTGTCTGGAATAGGCTTTATTATTAGCTTAAAACATAGCCTGAGCTTTCCAGAAAGTTTTTTGGTTTGCAAACTAATTTATGGCAAACTACCTTTTAGTCTAACACTTGTTTTCAAAAGTCTTTGAGTTAGGAAATAGGACAGAAAATGGAGAGGCTTGCTTTAAAATCCCTATTTGTTTAACTCCTATATCATATATCTTTCTACTAGGTCAAGTTAAATTGGAGATCTCTCATCTTGATTAATGTCCAGTGTTAATGACCATGTTATTCTATGTAGAGTCATATATATGCTCTCTTTTTCATAGCTGAGATGAAAGTATAGTCTATGGATCAGAGCAATATATTAGAATTAATTGCTAGTGAGGTCTTCTCCAAGTTTTCACAGTTCATTCATTTTTGGATGCAGGTCAAATCCTCAATTGTGTTGAAATCTGTCAGTATGACCACTGGCTGGATAAAAGAGCTTTGAGAACCAGACCTCTACCTTCTTCTGCATTCTTGGTTCCATCAGTATTCATGAAAGCACAATTTAATTACCAACATCAGGAATGTTTCTTATTCTATCTTTGTATCTGGATTCTCCTGTTTTATACATATATTTATTTTTCTTCCTAGGGACACTGCACAATCTGTGAAAGAAAAGTTTGGAAAGAAACTCTACAATGCACTGCTAAAGTGAGTGTATAGGTTACTTTGCTTTGACTTGCAGAGCCACATATTCAGCTGGCTTACCTGTGGTGTTTCTGTGCTTCTACTCTTTATGTAAGAAATTTTGATACCCACAGAAAGGGCATAGGAGAAGGATATGGGACCCTCGTTCCATATGCAAGTTATGTGTTCAATAGGCAAATCAGAGAGAAAAAATTTAAAGGTACTAGCACCCAATTATGGAAAGAGTCTTAAGAGACATGGGGGATGTCTAAGTAACACAAAGGCTTACTCGCTGTCAAAAATGAGCTACCCTGAGCTTAAAAACGCACCATATTAATATGTATTAGTGGCTTTGTCATATCCTTTCAA
Source organism: Tyto alba (assembly GCF_018691265.1). Taxonomy (NCBI): domain Eukaryota; kingdom Metazoa; phylum Chordata; class Aves; order Strigiformes; family Tytonidae; genus Tyto; species Tyto alba. The sequence continues at coordinate 10,225,978 of NW_024881295.1, read as the reverse complement.
AAGACAGTTGGAAGTGAATGACCCAAAGCACAGATGAGATGACTGGAACTTCAGCAAAAACAAGGTGTGTCTGAGAAACAGAAAAAAAATAATTCTTTAGCTTTTTTGGAAGCTAATTGGAAGGTTAGGAAGTATATGGGAGAACAAAATGTAGGAAATATAGAAGAGCCATGAAACAAAAGAAAGATTCATGTTAACATCAGCAGACTTCAGATCAGATCTTGTTTGTTGTTTCTTCATTTTCTTTACACAACTGATAAAAAGTCATTTGATAAAATAGGCTCTGTGTTGCCTCTGCAGAGGAGAAATTCCAGACTTGAACAAGATTCTTGACCGAGATGATATAACCATTATGAAAAGAGCCATCTTTTCAACTCAGGTCAGAAAATGTATTATTTACACAAACATGTAGTATAAATTATAAACATGACTGTGTACAGGGATTGTGTATGACACATAGAGATATGAGTGCATTAAAAAAGATGTTTTCAGCAAATATACTTCTCATCAGTTACATCATTTAAAGATCAGTTGTGATTGTTTTTAATGAGTGTATGACCCAAAATTCTTTTGGGGAATCCATGGATATTACTCCAGTCACATACAGGATGCCAAAATTCTTAATTCTTTTCTTCTGCACTAAGAGTGAACTTTTCATTGTTCCTGAAGCCTGGATTCTTCCATTTTTATTAATATGTAAAATTAATCTCTTAAGGAGACACAACATATTACTGAAAAAATTTAAAACTAAATGCTGGGCCTTTCTAAAGGTTAGTACAAATGCATTTATTTTGAGGTAAATGAAACAAGTCCTGTGATAGATTTTATGGTCTTATTTCTGGCCTTAGTTATATAGAAGATAACATTATATGATTGTAACGTTCCTTTTTCACCTTAAAATGAAAGAGTAAAAAGCTATTCACATCAATGACAAAATCTCCTGCTATCCTTTACTAACCTTAGAAAATGGTAACAGGACTCTTTGCCAACAGTTTTGTCTGCCTTACAGATTGACTTTTCTCTCTTTAGCGACACTGTCTGCCTCCAGTGACCACCCATAACATGATTGACGATGGCAATGATCCAATCCTCAATACCATCCGACGCATTGGCCTTTTCAATAACCGGACAGACAGAGTAAAGGTACATTCTGTCATTTTCATTTTAGATATAAAATAGAATTTCTTTAAACTGCCTCAGTCTGGATCATTAGCATGGGGAGTACAGTCAAAATCTTGATAGGCAATATTATACTAATAGAGTACTTCTTCCCTCTTCCTGCCTTTCCAGTCACTTCACATATGTCCTCAGTTGCTGTTTAACCAAGTTAATTTCAAGTTAGAAATCTAATGTTAGGGAATTAGTTTCATTGCTGCCTCCTGTACTGAATGAGGACCTACTAATCCTGAAATCCAGGAAGTGCCCCAGGTCATCTGCACCCAGGTGTAAAACTCTGTAGTAGATTAATTTTCTTAAAACTGAAAATCCAGAGTTTGAGCACAGACATTCCTGCAGTATTGGTTCACCTCTTAAGAACAGCACCCTGATGCAGCATTTGCTGTAGAAGGTAACCAGGCCTTTGATCCTGAGCAGAAATACTTATTGTTCATGCTGTGCTCATGTTTACCTCAACCGTTGAAGTTAAATGTATGTAAATAAATCCTTTCCTTACTTCCATGTATAACTTGCCAAACCACTGAAATTATCAGTTTCTGCTTTCACAAGTCCGCCAAAGTTTTTTTTGTTCTGGAAATCCCTGGTATTCTCTCTGCTAACTATGACTATCTCATCATCCATCTATTCAAAGTAGAACCTAAAATTGCAAATTCTTCCTCTTCCAAACCTTGTTTTTAAAGTCGGATCCATAATATCTCTGACAATGACATAATCACTTGTTCCCAGTGTTTTGGCTTTTAAACTCATGACAGTAACTGAGTAAATATTTTCCTCAACTTCCTAGTTTCTTCTTCCTGGCTTAACATATTCTCTGCTAAATGTGTGTCTCCAATGAGCTCTGAGAGCATGATATGCTATTAATATACTAGATGTAACAAAAGTAGGGTGGAATGATGCACTGATTATAAACGTAATAAAAAATTCCTCAGAACTAACTGCTTGAAGTCATTAGAAAGCAGATAGAATATAACACCACAGACACCTCTTTCTGCTTCTCAGCAGACTGGATAGGCTAGGTATATGTCAAATTTGCACAAAACTGTCATTACCACTGGAAAATTTACTGGCTGCATGAACAGGCTTAATATTTAATGAGCTGAATGACATGGGCAAAAATTCTGTAAACTTCAAATGGAAAGTCATTTTAAGAGATGTGTGACATATCCATGCCGACACAGTTGACGTGAAAAATAGCCTCAGCAATGCCAATGGAAAATCTTATTTGATTCTCTGGGGTTAAACAAGCTTGCATAATGGGTTTACAGCCCCTTTATTGGCTGAATATATTCATGTGTTGATTTACTCCAGTGAGTAGCATGACTTTATTATTAAGAAATGATAAAAGCATATCCTTGACATGAAATAATGGCTGCAGTACATTTATGTGGGGAAAAAAGTCCAGAGAAGGTTAAATCCTTCCCTCACACTTTCTTCTCCCAAAGCTGACTGGACAGCATATACAAGGCACTTCTATACTTTGCAGTGGAATATGGGGCAGTGACCCCAAGCTCTGCAGAGTCCTGCAGATAAATTAGCTTGGGTCCTGAAAGCAGGACATTAGCCTGAGTTAATAAGTTTTGTCTTTCAGCAAGATTAATTAGCCTAGGCACAGGATTGTGATGATGGGGCTATAATATGCCTGGTCTCAAAACTTTCTCAGTTCTTGAGAGATCCACTGAGTACTGTAAGCATTCCTGTATTTCAGTTGGATTCAGTGAAGCTCAGACAAGCTGTATCTTCCTGAGGCCTCCTCTGGAACAAGATATCTCAATACTTTTCTGTACCTCAGTACAACAGACCAAGAAAAACAATTTTGTATTGCTAAATGCCACAGCTTTAGGCATAATTCTCAATGCACATGGTCTTCCTTGCTCAACAAGGATAAAGCTGAAGACCTGTCCAGAAAAAGGGTCTATTGTCAGTCCTGTTTCCAGGGCAAGTAAATTAGATAACTGATGGTCAAAGGAGGTGTTGTCCAGTTAGTTAGGAAAAGAGCAGAGTTAAGAAATTGCTTAAGCTTACTGCTAATTGAAATGTATTTATGATGGTTTTCTTTCACCTCTAATGTAAGTTTTGAATATCCAGGTGATCTTACATCCAGAGTTTCTTTGTTCAACAAGCCCATTGCTGCCCTTGGACTATGAGGAATTTGTTAGAGGCTGCCACCTTGGTGTATTTCCATCATACTACGAACCCTGGGGTTACACTCCAGGTAGGCAATTTGTACACTTAACTAGTATCGGAAGATGAATATCCGTTCTGTTGATGCAGAATAGCGTTGCAGCCAGTTTCTTCTGGAGTGCTGAAAAAAACTCTTTTGGCTCTGTTTCCTCTGCAGTGCAAAGGTCTTACTGCTGGCAAAATTTGGGGGCCAGATGGTATAAAATGGCACCTACTGACTGACAACTACTCACATTTGTCCCTGCGCTGGACCCTTTCCTATACTAACATGTAATCTTTAGATTTTCTGTGACTTTAGAACAAAAAAATCAGGTTTTAAACTTGATTCAAGGATTTTAAAAGCAGATTTAGAGGAATGTACATATTGAAAAATGTAGGGCAAGAAATCTGATGCTACCAGCCATCATAGTTCAGTGGGTTTCATTCAAGATAACAATTAAGTTTTATAGAACTATGTAACACCATATCTAAGATTTTTACTACAAGTACATGCAGTGGTAGAGAATCTCACAGAATTCAGTGGACATTTCTAAAGATACAGAAAGCATATAGTTTCTGACTTTAAAAACTAGGCCCAAATTTACAAAAGGTACTTAACATCTGAAATCAGTGGAAACTATTAACCTGGATACCTGTAAAGATCAAAACCTAGGTGCCTGGGGGTTTTACATCCTCCAAAATACCTTCTCTAGTCTTGATACACATCTGAAAGCTGGGGTCCCCCTCTGAAGAGTATTTGTTGTAAGCCCCTGAATCAGAATAAAAATTTTACAAGTTTATTAATTCTCCAGAGCTATTTGTCTCCAAGAGATCTATTTGATTTCAAGTGAGACAACTGTCTTACATTCCAGCAAATTTTCTTCCTGTTCTAATCTCAGCTAAGGTATAAAGAAATTGTGACAGCCAGGAATGATTTTGAAGTGAGCAATAAAGTAGGCCTGGACAGAAAAGTTAGACTGCTACTTAGCAGTTTTGAGGAAAGCTGATTTACACTAGTTTAAAGGGTAGTTTCTCTTTTCTTTACTAATGCAAAACCAATTCTCTTTGTTGATACCCATTTAATTCTCCAAGGAACAAATAGGGATTTTTTTTAAAGCTAGATTTATAGTTCTATTTTATAGACACCAGTTTTATTGTCATATGAATGACGGCCATGTAGATGGCTTTCAGCATTTCAAAGACTACAGTATTTTACTTTATCTGTATGCTGTCTTAGGTCAGGCTTAAATTCATCAGCAAAAACTCTTTAATCCCAAGTAAACAGTTATCCTTACTCACAGTGGTGGTAGAAATAAATACGATAGATGCATACATTTTCTAATTTTATAAAACTACCTCCACATCTACTTTGAATGCAGTCGTGAGCTAATGATGGAGTTTGTTGGGGGTTTTTTCTTGCTATAGGGACCAGTTTACAAACAATGAATATCAAAATACAAAGTTTAACACCCTGCTGCACTTAAGAGATTCAGTTTTGTAGATAGTTGTGAACAACTAATGAACATATGTCTACAACAGGCTTCAATTTAAAATGAAAAGTAACATTCCAGACCATATATTGAAGTTCTCTGTTTAAACATGACTCCCAGAAAGTTTTCAGTTTAGCTGCTGGGAAACACAAAGATATGTTTGCAAAAACAGTGTGAAATTTTGTCTTTAAAATTTCTTTCTTTCTTTCTTTTTTCTTTTTCTCCAAATCCACAACAAAGCATAATAGTTTTCACTTGACATTTTCAAAGCAGCTCTAGTGTTATTCTGTCTGCCTGTTTCATTTTCTTTTTTCTCTGAAGGTGTAACCGATCAAAGCATATTGCCCTGAAATGCTTTTTGTCTGTTTCTTTCGGCAGCTGAATGTACTGTGATGGGCATTCCCAGTGTGACCACAAACCTTTCGGGATTTGGCTGTTTCATGCAAGAACATGTTGCTGACCCAGCAGCTTATGGTAAAATTTTTAACACCATATCAAAATACCACCTCTGAGTTAGGAAAGCAAGAAGCACAGCAATTATGCTGTTGCTCCTCAATTTTGTGCTTCCACTAGTACAATTGAGCTCATTGGGAGAATATATTCAGAGCTCCAAATATCTCATTATGTTGAACAAGCCATTCAAGCTTTCATATTTATCCAAACCCTTTCCAGGTCCTCTCTCTTTTGTCTCCCTTTAACCTTCTATCTGCTTTATCCTTCTAAACTCATACTACTCTAGAGCCTCCCAGCACTTCTCTTTAATGCCTCTGGTTACACTATAACACTCTGAGCCCTTCAGAAGCAGTAGTGAAAATCTGCTACTCTTTGAATAATCCAAGGAGAATGCACTGGGACTTCGAGGCCAATTAAACTTGCCCCCACCAAACAAAGAGCAAAAAATCATGTACACTAAAAAATAAACCTATGAAAATAAAAGGAACCTACTTACAAATAAGAATCTGCTCGTAAATGTTTAGAAATCATTCATGATTGGAGTGTGAAGAGCAGGAGGGTAGCCAGCTCCTGGTGTGTCAAGACAATATTGAAAATGTGCCCAAACTAGGACCTCTTTCTAAGTACCTTGGCTTGTCTGTACAATCAGACAATGACAGCTCCACACTAGTACCAGCTATGCCCTGACCTAGGGTCAGGGGCAGAGCCATCTGCAAAATATATCTATGCCTGCCCGGGTAGACAAGTCTCTGAGAGCCTTCAGAAAGATCACAGACCAAGAGCACAGGTCACTTGCTCTTCTCTGCCAAAACATAGATGTGAGCATTGACATAACTTACTGTACATTCCTCGGGGACACCAGGCACTTCAGTTAAGGTAGCTGTGCAACTATCTTGTCCATTAAGATATCTGAGGTCTAGTACCCTCTTCTTCCCAACACCCCGGTATAAGGAGGGTAGCAAGAATGAAGTATTGATCTCAACAAACTGCACAGAGGCAAAGTTTTCCTCAGCCCTCTCTCTGCCAGAATTATGTATCGACTAATATATGTGAGTTAGCTATCTCTATGGAAACACTTATATTTCTACAGAAAACACAGCCTCTCTCCTGCAGGCTTATTCTGACCATCCACACTTATAAATTCTACTGTAAACTAGGAAAGCACTAGATTATTTTTTGAAAAGCAGTAAGTATTTTAAAAATTATGGGAGATAAAATGATATGTCTTTATCCAGAAACTCTTGAATCCTTCTGGACATACACAACAACAAAGTCTCTGAGTTTTGAATAGTGTGCTGAATTTCAGCCTGAAAAGTAAAGAAAATTAAAATAAAAAATACATATTTCTCTGCAGCTTTCCATTCCATCAAAATAGTAACAAATGTTCCAGTTATAACTGCCATCTAACATTAAAAAGAACATATAATATATGTAATGTTTGTAAGACTTTGTGACAGAAGGTTGAATGGAAATGTAAGGGGTCAGATCACCTTTTCAGTTTCACTCATCTTCACCTTTTTTGTGTCCTTCAGGCATCTACATAGTTGACAGGAGGTTCCGCTCACCTGACGAATCATGCAACCAGCTGACTCAGTTCCTATATGGATTTTGTCAGCAGTCCCGTCGCCAGAGGATCATCCAAAGAAACCGAACTGAGAGGCTCTCAGATCTGTTGGACTGGAGATACCTAGGCAGGGTGTGTGAAACTATGTAACAGAGGTATTAAAAATGCCAGATGCATAGATCTAACTAGCAGTCTTCAGCATCATGCTACAATGCAGACATCCTTGTTCTGAAAAGCACTCTCAAAGGTGCTAAAGTCAAAGCCTGCCTTTGTATTTCAATGTGATGCTTCCGTTCTCCAGTGTTAAGGAGAGACATGGCTTAACTGAACAGGTTAGAGCAAAAGCCAGTCACACCGAGGTCTTTGTACTCCTTGTGCTGAAGACAATGGAAAAATCTTGTGTCTTTGGCAACCCTACATTAAGTAGGATTTGTGCTCCAAAGTCATCTGGACTCTTTCAAAAATTATACCTGTTCTTCCTAAAATGCTGCTGGGCCTTGTGGCTCCTCAGCACTTCTAAACCACCTCTGTGCCTTGAAGGTGAAATAGTGGTTTTCATTTGACATAGAAAACACTGCAGTACCACCTGCTAGGACAGTAGCAAAGCAATATTCTCAAGTCCACGTGATCAAAGAAGTGGATACACATACATCAGTTTTGTAACTATTTTGGACCTTGTCCTGCTCTGATATCTGTGTGAGAGCTTTTCTGTTTATGTGGTTCCCAATGCAGCATAAGTCCCTGCCACAACAAGCTATTTTTTCTGTGCATGTGATGCGGACTTGTGAATATAGTGGATCCATAAATATTTTTGTTAAATGCCAGACCTCAGTAAACTCATATAGGTTACTTTTCTGTAACTGTTACACACGTTTCCTATTCAAGGATAAGTCTAAAGTTTATGTATATACACACGCACGTTTAAAGATGTAAATTTTCCTGTCTAAAAAAGAGCCAGTTCTATCCTGAGGGATAAAGAATACTAATTGCTCAATAAGAACTACACTGACTGGGGCAAGTGCTGTTTTCCATCTTAATACATCTTAGTCTTACAGAAACCTTATTCAGCTTCTGTTCCAGACTCAACTTCAGCATGAATCTAACATGAATGGCTCACTACTTCACAGCAATGTGTTCGTTACCAGCAGTGATATCAGTTGGATTCTGTTTAGCTGAAAACATGTTTGGCCTTTGTTCAGCATCATCTTTTACAAGATATTCATTCTATGTTCCTTTTTTTTTTTTCCTGCCTAAGTCTACCCAAGACTTCCTTGACTTGTAAAGGCTTCTCTTTTGTGTTGCAGTATTACGTTCATGCCAGACACTTGGCCCTCAGCAGAACATTCCCAGATAAATTTGAGATGGAACCAAGTGCTCCACCAAAGGTAAAGTCTGCTCTCAGAGATGAGTTCAGTTGCATTTTAGCTACTTTACAGAGAGAGAAAGAGTGTGTGTGTTTGTGACAGAAAGAGAGAGAAGAGAGTTAGCAAGTTTTGTTTTAACTAAAGGGAAGTAGGAACTCATAGTTAAAAGCTCAACAAGTTATAGACCTGAAATCCAGTCAAGAGTTGTAATGGTATCAGTTGCAAAGAGTAGGGGTATGATGTGCAATACAAGAACAGTTCTTCAGGTGATTTTGAGTGACCTGGATGGGACTATGCCACTTGAGACCAGCAGAGGAACTGGCCCTTGTTAGAAGAATGGCAGCTTCTAATTTTGCTTCTGATAAATGCCATGGAGATGTTCTGCACAAACCAAATAGGAGGGGAGCTAAGAAAGGATGTTCTAGGGAAAGTGAGGCAAAGTGTTGCCTTCATCTAAACATGGTATGTGAGGACGAGGCTGTGACTGGATCTGCAAGGGTCAGTTTAAGGGCATACCTTCAAACAGTTTTTGCATAGTGTATATTAGCACCAATTTGAGAAGGGACGCTGCTCAGATCTAGTGTAAGAACAATGTTATTTGAAGACAAACCTCCAGACACCTCCAGAGCACAACTCATTTTTCTTTTAAATAGGAAGGAGAAAGGAGGCTCAGACCAAAACCCATTGCTTGGTTCTGGTTTTTCAGATATTGACATTATAACTAGAAAATGGTTTTATAATTTCAGACTGAATTCTGAATTTCAGTAAGCATATTCTGACTACAGAGTACAGAATGATAGGATTTTGTGTTGTGTTGAGACTTTTTAAGGCTCAATAAAGATAGTAATATTTTTCCAAAAAGCAGTGCTGGAAGGGGAGCATATTGTTTATGGTACAGGCTAAAAATCACTGCCATACAAGCATGTATTTACTGGCAGAGAAGGGCTGAGGGGATCTGAGTTCAAAGGAATTTAATTTTAGAGTGCAGAGCAGGTCTACCTTACATCTCACTATTGGTTTCATTTGAAGTGTTGATAGCCTTAAATTGCTGTATGCAACCAGTTGAGGAACACTGTGATAATATATACAATTTGCTTCTCTCTGCCAGACGGAAGGTTTCAGGTACCCCAGGCCTTCATCAGTGCCACCATCACCTTCTGTCTCTCAGCATTCCAGCCCTCACAATAGTGAAGGTGAAGATGAGGATGAAAGATATGATGAGGATGAGGAAGCCGAAAGAGATAGGCAAAATATCAAGTCTCCCTTTTCCCTTGGAGTATTGCCACAGGGAATAAAGAAGCAGCACGGAGAATACAGGAACTGAATTAATTGCTCTCACCCTGTCAGGGTCTCTCCATCTATTCAACAGTTTCTCCTGTAGTCTTGGTAAGCTTTGTGTTAAAGACAGTGTGATATAACTAGGGGAATCTTAAATGTTGCTTGAGCTACATTGTTGGAAAACCTAATATTATTTTACCTTGAAAGTACTTTAAATGACAATTCTTATGTGCGCCTTTGAAGTAGAAGTGATTTCTCAAGCTTAATAAACCTAGAGAATGCAACAATCCCCTCAGGAGCTTATACAAACTGAAGATCTTACCTTTGTCTACAAAATCATCTATATTAATCATAGTCTATGCTGATAGCTCCATTATGGGTGTCCCAATTGAATTCCTGCTTCATTTATGTTTCCCCTTTTCCCCTCCTAAAGTATCATGAACTTTAAGGCAGAGCTCAGAAAATTCAGAGAAATATTTGTTGTACTGGGGAAAGTTTGGGAGGGTTGAAAAACATATACTGAAAAGAAAATGGTCTTTCTTTTTCCTTATGCTGTTTATTGTAAGCTTACATAATTTAAAACATTTTTTTCCACAACACACAGAAGTGTCTCGATCCGGTGGTAGAATATACTTCCTGTGGAACAATATAAAGTCTTATGGAGTGGGCATTTGAATTTTAGAGACAAATGAAGTCATCTTTCTGAAGTCATTCAGACCCACAATAAACAGCAGACTGTTTGTTTTCTGGTTCCTCTGGTATGTCTCTTTTATTGTTTTCACCTCATCTTAGAATCTAAGTTTGTTAACAAACTAGTTTGGGAGGAAATTAATGTGACGGCTAAGGAGAATGTCAAAATTTCCTTAAGTAACACCCTCCCCTGCAGACAAATCTACATGTCATAGAGCAATGTGACAACATTCAAAGATGAGTAACTCACATTCTTCCAATTGCCTCATTAGCTCATAGTCTATTTCACTTCTTCTAGAAGGGACCTAATCATAACAAATAATGTTAAAAGAATTCTGAGAACGCATCTGCCCCACAGACATAATTTTGAAAAGCACCTGAAACTTCAAAGTGCTTGGGGAAAAGTTGAGCATCAAAACAAGAATTAGACATTTTATTTGCCCTACAGAAAGCTTTCAAAAGTATTTCAATTCCTAGAGATGCAAAGAGTGCCCAAACACACTCTTCAGAAGTAGATCTTGACATGAAGACATTAGGAAGGAGATTCATCTTTTATTTTAGAAGTTTGTGCACTAAAAATTTCTCATGCTGTTGAAGAAAAAACATTTCCAGGAATTGATTCATCCTATTCTTCAGCAGGTAGGACGATGCAACCTTTGGAGGTATTTACCTTCACTGTCAATCCCAGAGGGAGCCTACTTGTCCAACTTTGATTAGACACCTATTTCTCAAACACTTAACCAACATCTGATGATGTGGTTCTTACTATAGGCCATATAGAATAAAAGTGATTAGGTGCCTATTTGTATTTTTGGCCATCTAAAATCAGTTTTAAAATTGGACTTTCATTCTTAAACTGATTTGGATACCTGAAAGCAAAACTATTCTCAGAAAACAGGTTTAGGCTTTTATGGGAAAAACTTAATTGGATTTAAAAGGAGTTGTTTTTTTTTTTTTTAGCCATTTTGAAAGTAACTAAAACAATGAGTAATTATTTTTTCATAAGTGGTGAAAGCAAAGATACTGCAAATATTTTCCTTCATACGGTTTACTAAGTGGAGAACAACTTCATTTTGTGAGTTCAGAAATGCATCTTCTTCCCCAACATGCTTTTAATCAGAGTGTGTAATGGCTGACAGTCCCAACAAAAACACATTTAAAGGGCATATGGATTCGAAAGTTAATGTTCTCTTAAAACAAAATAAAATTCAAGAAATCTGACATTATTGCTTGTATTTCAGTGCAGTGTTGTATGGAAGAAAAACATTTCACCCCAAATTCCCTGCCATCAAAATTGCATTAGCATCATCTGAGAGTGATCCATCACTTCCTTTGTTGCCTAAAAATGTTTTAGTAGCCACAGGCTGGTGGCTACTGTTCGTCATCATTCCAGACCCTGCTTCATTGCAGTGTTGAAAGATGTGATCACTACGCACATATTGTAAATATTGCTAAATGATGGAGGGACACAGACAATATGGAAAGTGGAAAAGTTTTGCTAGGGTTGCATTAAATCAGCTATACTTGTTCTTTCAGGACAAGTCCCAGAGGAGAAAAATAAAGAACATATATGATTCGGGTTGCAAGTTCTCTTAGATGTGCTTATGGTGTTTGAGCTCCCAGGGAAGAGCAGAGAGCTGGCACGACACCTCACACAAAGCCAGCTGTGTTTGTTTCAGCACGCTCACATGCTTTGAGCACCTGCCTGGTGACAGAAACTGCACAGCTTTTCAGATATGGCTAATGTGAATACTGTGCCCGTTCCTCTCAGAAATGGTCCTGCAGTGGCCAAAGTGACCTCTGCTTCATGCTTCTAGGCTTATTTCAGTTCTGCCTTGAATGCTAGAGCTAGCTGTCAGTAGCAAGGCAATTTAACTACAGCAAAACATCTCTGCCTTTTGATTTTGCAGTGTTAGAGGGAATGGCTTTTCATTCAGTCAAGGCAACAGATTGCCTAATTTAAATGTCACACATTTCTAACAGTTACTGACATCTGACAAGCTTGGTAGCAGCTATCTGTTATATAAGCGATTATCTGCCAGATTGAAAATATGAGGGTTTCACAAACAGCTCACCAACAAGACAGAATGTTTGTTCTATTTCATGATATTTGTAAAGAATTGTTGAAGCTAGTGAGTTTAGATCAGGAATATATACAAAAATCAGTCAATTGTGAATGTGATTAGTACAGGTTTTGTATCCCTGGGCCATTTAGAGGGATATGAATTTCACAATACTAATAAACCCAAAGATGTATAAGCCTTCTACTTGTCTGAGCACTGACTGATCACACTGTAAAATATGCTGAAAAATAGCTTAGATGCACCTGAGATATCCAGTGTACACTTGAAACAAAGAATAATTAAATTAATTAAAATATTCTGGTGGATACCATTGGTTTTTAGATTAGGTTCATCATTAATGTATTCTGTCATACAACATATATTGCTATTGAAAGATAAAATAGTGCTTAAAAATAAACAAGGACATTTTGATTTTTCTAGTTACGTTCCTCCATGAAATTATATCGTTTATAAACAATTACCGAAAGTGACTATAGTCCCATGATATAAATGAATTCCTCTCTTCCTTCAGCTGCATTTCTTTGCATCGAGAAGAAGCAACATTATAGTTAGTGTGAGTTAATAAAATTAATTGCCAGTGTCATGAGAAAGAGCAGAGGAAAGTAGCATTAAAAGATGAAGAGCACAAATAGGGTTAAAGGTTAAAAAAATAAAACACAGTTGCCTGGACACAAGAATAATGTGGCTACTTTTTAATGACATGAGAACTGTAGAGGGCTTTCCAGTAAGACCACAAAACTACATAAATAATGTTAAATATATCCTTATCAGCAGGGAATGATAATTAACCAATTAATATATAATTCCAGTTTTTCAACTCAAAAACCAGGCCAACAAAAAGATACAGTAATGATGCAGTTAATATTCTCTGTGCCTGTTGTCATGTGTGACACTAGATTTGTACCTACTACACCACCACCAGCTCCAGCAGTGCTGCACCTCCTGACATCAGTAGTGACTGCATGCCATAGTCATTAATGAGGCCCTCATCCTGTAAGACCTACCCCCACACTATCTTTAAGTGGTGGGACTTGCTCAGTAGGATTGTTCAGAGTATATGTTTCTGCACGCATATAAGTAAGTGCTGTTGCCTCTTCTCTGTGGTGAAATATATCTGAAAAAAAAACACTGGCTTTGCAGGCAAAGATAGCTAGATTGTTTTAATATCTCACTGACTTTATTGACCATCAGCAACTTCCAAGGCCAGCACTGAAGTGGTGAAGGAATTTACCTTTATCAGAAATAAAAAGGCTTTGATATACAGCTGGGTGAAGGGTGGCAAAAGGTTTCCCAATGACTGTTAAAAAATTGTTTTTAATGAAGTCATTGTCCAGAAGGAGTTTTACTCATCTTTTCAGGTAAGGTGGTACAGTGTATTTTAAACTTTGGGTGAGACATACAAAATGGTCTAAACAAAGCAGGAACTTTACAAATACTTTTCTTATCTGAGCTAGTAGCTTTTAAGCCATTTGCATTCAAAATTTTGCAATGCTTATATACATCATCCTTTGGAAACTCAAGTGAGGATGGATTAAATACTCTGTTTACACAAGTCATGATTTCAGGGTATATGCAATACAAATGTTAAAGAAATTTGAATTTTTTCACCAATTTGATATATTATCTGTCAAGTAGCCAGGGTGATCGCTGTTTTCTTCTTCAGCTGTAAGACAAGACACAATGGGGAAAAATAAGATGTAGATAAAGGAAAGTTCAGTGAGCCAAAGTTTTTGCAAGATAGATGTGCCTCAAGCACAGGCCTAGTGTAATGTGACTGCTTAGCTAAGAGATGCAGGCATCTGTAGAAATAATCATATCTTCTCTCATTTTAAATGTAGGAATTTTTCTGTTTGCTGAAGAGCAAAGATACAAACTGTGTGCAGACGGGTATCTTAGTACAAGGCACAATTTTTCATGCAGAACAAAATAATGTATTTGTTCTTTATTGGCACATCTCTTTCAGTCAAGAAGACTCTAAAATCACCTGAATGTTTTCTTCTGAAAGTGCATGGCTTACCCAGGTTTCACTGGCTTGTTATTCCCTACTACAATGATGGCAACGTTATGCCACATAGTATTTTTCAAACAAGATCCAGTTCTGCTTAGCTCTCTCAAATTCAAATACAACACATTTTTTTCTCAGGGGGCTGTTGCTGTCCACCATCTCCTCTAGAACAGCAACAGCAGACAGGAAAATACCACTAAAATTTATGACTAGTGAACCTCAGAGGATTTTCTTTTTATGTTAGCATACAACTAATACTTTCACTGATTTGTCTTTAGAACTGCTCATATATTTTGTCCAAAGCACTATGTTCATTGTTAATTCTGCTTTTCTCTCTCAGTCAAAACGCCACTGAATTTTTTTGGTTAGCAGAGTTCTGCCAGGGCAGGGAAGAGCGAGCTGAGCACAGAGCCCCAGCGCTACATGAGGTACAGTGGGAGATTTTAGGAAGTGGAGAAGACAAGACTGGTTCCAGCATATCTGCACATACACCAGGTAAATTCTGTGAGGTGTTTTCAGATAACTAGGGAGAGGTGATATCGCAGTGATGGCAAGGCAGTTATTTATCACACACTGTCAATGATGTCAAGGGCGATGAGGCAGTAACAGGCCTGTTTTATCATACATCTATGTGAAAGGTATGAAACTACCTCATATCTTACAAGGGTTTTACTTCACTTTTCCTCATTCAAGTAATGTGCTTTTTCTTCCTGTCAAGATGACAGAAATTAAGGGTCTGAATAAGGAACTCACAACCAGGATGGTAAGAAACAAAGGTAACTTCTAGCCACCTTCTGTTCCTCCCTGCCCTGAACCAGAGTGGGGAAGGGCATAACTTCGGCAAACTCCTGGGCTTGTGTGTGCTACAACAGCCAGCACAGCATAGATTCTCCACAGCCTGCAGGGTGTATCCTCCTTTCACAATCTCCCTGCCCCCATCTCCATTTCCAAAAAATGTTCTGTGTACCTGAAGAGGTGAAAAGTAGAAAGACAGAGGAAATGGATAGCGTAGATTTAGGGTCTCACCCTGGTGACCTGTACGTTCGCACCAGACCATGAGGGGTTCGGGCTAACAGCTTTGAAGGAAAGCTGATCTAGGGAGGAAAGGTGAACTATAGCAGAGTGAGGGAACTGGGGAACATAGGATATGGGTCCTCATCTAAGAGGGTGCAATATATGTGAAGGACATGAGGAAACATAAATTATTTAAGCCTGACTCGGTAGCTGGATTTTGCTGGGTGGTGTTGTGGAAGGGAGATGTGGGTTCTGTGTTTCTGAAGTGAGAAGCAGAAGCATGTAACAGGTGGTGAGAATATAGAGATGGGAGGGTTAGACAATGTTTCTGGGAGGCTGGGAACACATGAATGAATTATGGCATTTTTCACAATATTTCAGGGCTCTGCCTCTAAATGTCATTGGAACCCCTCGTCACCTGTACCAGTGACAAAACTCTCAAGAGTCAAGTGTGAATCCCACAGCTCCTCTGCTGGGGCTTTTTAGGATTCTTTTAAGCCTTTACACAAGGACATAAGAGCCAGTGGAGGAATGAGAATTTCACAAGCAAACAATATTCTGCAGAAAAAGAAGCCCCAGTATTGTTTTGGAAAATTCAATTCAAAATAGCCATTCCCTTGAATCTAAACCAATAAAAATCGGAAAAGCAAATTAAAAGCAGAATATACAAAACTTTACCTACTATCATTTATCTGATTCATGTTCTACTCTGTGTAAATATGCACCCTAATACAATGTACTCTGTGGAGTAGTATCTCATTTCAAACCAGGCCATTTAGATCAATTTACTAAATTGTTAGTAAATGAAATACTGATAAACTCCTTTTTAAAAAGTCAGAGTAAGACAAAACATGCATTTACCTGCTTGTGCTTTCCATAAGGAACTAAGGAACAGTGCTGCAGCTTCAGATAGAGATAAGGGATTTGTGTTTTGGCTGCGTGTTTCTAGGATTATAAAATCAGAGATACATGGTTTGTTAGTGTTTACTGGCTTTTTTTTATTTTGTTCTTTGCTTTTTTATCTCTATAATTGGAAACTGAAAGAGAAAAAAATAGTGTTATCTCCTTTGCTCTATAACATTCTCTGCTCAAAACCAGCCTGATAAATATGTAAGACAGAAGAGAGTAGCAATCTTTTTTTAGAAGGAGGCTGTTTTAAAGTCCCTTAGAAGGTAAAAAGAACATTTTCTTTTTTTTTTTTCATATATTCCTTACTTCACTACCACATACTGTTTCCTCCAAAAATATTGTCTAGCATGGATTCATGTTGTCTACATTTTCATTTGCCAGTTCAGCACAATTAGCAACTTGATTTGATTTTTTTCAGTGGAAAGAGAAAGTCAAAGGTACTGATGATAATCCCATTCAACAGCCAGGTCAGTCTGGAACATCACTTAGGTAAATTAAGTCACACAGGTACACATGAGAGGAAAGTCAGACAGTCTCTATCATGTTCATGTTCTTTCTGGAATGAAGGAACTAACAGAAAGGAGTGTAATTGCTTCCTTGAATATAAATCCAGGAAAGAAAATCCCCTCCAGTTTCCACAATTTTCTCCCATAATCTGAGGAAAGACTGATGTGTTACATACACCCGCGCACATGTACTTACCAAGCTGCATTCTGTCATACAGATCCTTTAGCTGGCTCTCATCTGAGATGAATCGACGTCCCTCTACAAAAGCAGTGGGAAAAGAGTGAAAACAACCTCCCAAATCTGTTGTAATTTCTATTTTACAATCCCTACATTATTTTTTTCAAAATACAAAATTACAACAATACTTCTACAAACATAAAATGGGAGGCATAAATCCATCTTGGGGTCTTCCCAAATCAGCAATAGCCCATTCTGAAGACATCCTTAAGACATACTTTATTCCACAGAACTGGTGTTTCAGCACTTTTCATTCTTGTATTAATCTGCTGTAGGAACTGTACACAGGGAGGAATTTACTGTCTTTTCCTAATTCTTTCCTCAACAGCTGTATGGTCAAGAGCCTTCAATCTCTTTGCTGGACTTTAAAGTATTGCCTTTTAAAGGGATACTTCTTTTTAAAAAATGAAAAAAACCCTAAAAAGTAAAATCACATTACTTTCTCTGCATCAATAAGAATGATACACAGGTCAGTATAGAAGTAACACAGTGCATTATTCAGTCAGAAGATTTAAACAAAAGAAAAAAGGGCCAAATTCTTTGCTTTTATGAATAGAAATAATTTCATATAATGTCACTAGAACTTTCTTCAGTTACACTTGCAGTTGTTGGAAGCCTCTATTTATTTTGTGTTGTTACCATTCGTATTGTCTCCCCGTTGCATTTCTCTCAGGATTGTGAGCTTCAATTTTTTTTTTTTTTTTAATTTAAAGAAAGCTATTTTTCTTGCTTTCTTAATACATCCCCTCCCTGATAGCTTTTAATTTTGAAACAACAATTCAGAATAAGATTTTTAAAAATACAAATATTTCTGTTAAATTTTGTGGGTTTGCATCAAAAGACAAGATTTCTCTTTGGCTCTATATTTTATCTTTATATTTAATGCTTCTTTAACTCTGGGATAACAATAGAAACTCAAAAGATCATTTGCACAACCTAAAACACCACAATATTGATAACACTGACATCCAAGTTCTCCTTAGAAGAGGTTGCTTGCAGTCTTAATACCAGCTCTAATGCAAGATGCTTGTAATAGGAATGTGTGTTCTCTTGCTTGAGAAGATGTTTTAATAAAGCCTGAGTGAGAATAAGGTATGATGACTATATCCAGTGTGTCTTAAACACCCTTTAAGATTATTTCAGATAAGGAAGCTGCTTTTCCAATAGATTCTACAATCAAGATTCAAACTCTATACATCTTCAGTATATTGTTTTGCTTTTCTTCTTCCAACACTTGCTTTCTTCAGTTTGATTTCTTTTAAAAATAATAAAATACTGGCGATGCCACTGTTTCAGAGGCAAGAAGAAATAGCTAATTAGCACATCCCTTCAGGCCTCAGCACTTCCAGCTCCACAGCATCCTCAGGGATTTGCTGCTTATGTGGAGCCAAGCAGATCAGGAATAATCCAATGGTAGAGAAAGTTACCTCCTCAAAACAGAAAGAGCTCGGGACTTACGTGCACCCTTCAAATAGAGCATAGCCTGAGGAGTCCAGTTTCTCCTTTGGAAATGAGCCTTTATGCCAAAAAAAGAGAAAAGAGACATGTCAACATTGCATGCAATTACTTACTAGTACAAATACTTAAACAGCACCAACCTGTGAGATTCATGGATGCTGCACATTCAGCCTGAGCAAGCAGTTTACCTGAGGTGCACTCCAGGAGAAAGATATGAAGGACGCTGCCAGGAACAGTGCCATTGCAGATGCTGTCAGTTTACGCAGTCCCTGTGCACAACAAAGAACCACAAGGTAAAGGAAAAGCCTTTCAGAGTTGTAAAACCTCTCAACTTCAAATCCAAATGTGAGGGTATTTCCAGTCACTCATTTCTCCCTGTCTTGCTGCCAAACCTCCTCTTGCTCAGAGGCTATTTCAGCTTCAATACACAGTCATCTGATGGGAGGATGAATGTTAAATCAAACATACTTTATCCTCTTTACTAATATTCATTATAAAGGTTCCATAGCGGTGAAAACAGCCATCAAGGCAGGCACCTTTTGTGCTCCTATTTACAAGGACATTAGATCCTCCAGAAATTAGAATAATGTGTAAACTAAGGGGGAATGATGATATATCTTGATTTTACCAAACCTTGAATCTTAGAGTCTAGACAACAAGCAACTGTAGGGGACTTGCCATTCCAAACAAACAAACCAGCCAACCAGGAGAGCAAATCACTACTTCCTCAGGAAAAGAAAGTTTTTAAACTTGGCATTCTATTTGCATCAACCATGATTACGCATGTGTCATGAGACAGGCTTTTTTAATTCTTGGAGTTTGTTCGCTGATGCAGCACATGCAAATGAAAGCATTGAGCATAAATCCTCTGTGAACAAGTTGAATCTGTGCTTGTTCACACAGACCATGTTGTTATTCATGTATTGATAATAGTGGTGGGCAATATCATCTAGCATTGACCCACAGCGGTTTATTTCATCTTGCTTTTGAGAGCACAATGTTTTTTTAATGCAGTTGTTTCAAGTGCACTGAATATAACTATGTGTATATTTCTCTCAGGTTATTTTTAAGTTAAAATTATTAAGACCCCTGTAGTTCCTAAATATATATACATATATAAATATTATGAAAAAGCATAAATTGCAAACTAAATGTTTCCCACACACCAAAAGAGTCTCACTCACCTTCATACTTAGTTCAGTGGCAAATCTTCAGTCTTCTTTTCTTGGGATAATGTGCCACAAGATCTCCTACAGGTTTAAGGGTCCCTTTTTAAATCTTCAGAGTGAAGGTTCCCTCCCCTTCTGTGGCAGGGTGGAGGAGTCTAAAGGGATCTCTTGTCAGCCCCGTAGATGGAGAAGTAGAAGGTCTGATGACTCCCAAGGGAAACCTGTAGTCTTGCAGAAAGTCAGAGAAATGATTGAAAGATGGATACACTTGGAGATGCACCCCATTAGCCAGGTGAATACCTTCTGAATACATCAGCATCAGTCCTGTGCATTTGCAATACGTCACCTTCTTGTTAGATGATCAATAACTACAGCTAGAAGCAGGTATTAATATGGATGATGAGTGTTTACCTAGGATAATCTAACATATCAGATTGCTATCCATTGTGGGAGTTGAGAAAGTTGGTAAATTGCTCTCCAGTCATAACATGCCAACACCAAGAAAAAGGTGACTTACCCAGTATCACTGGCTTGAGGTTATTCCTAGTATACATCTAGAGGATGCAGTCCCTTGTTTGATTCTCTAATGATATCTTGCATCTAGTTTTCTTATACACAACTGAAAATACAAAGCTGAATTTAAAAACATAAAAAAAAACCCCAGCCCCTAATAGTCATAAACACTCTTCTGTCTCATGGACTGGTTGGAGTAAAAGCCTGGATTGTGGGCTTGAATAGGTCAAGTGGCGGAGCAGTAAACAGAACAAAGGCAGGAAGTGGGAATCAGAGAAGCCATTTCCATAAGATACTTCTAAGTGATTGTTGAACTCATCGCAGTCATGGATAGTGGGTTTAGTCCTCAGGCAAAGTGCTAATCATGTTTGATGCCTAGCCTTGCTGGTTCTGCGGATAGTGTTTTTATCTCTCCTCTGTTTTTTCCTTTGTAAAATGGGAGAGGGGAGCAGAAGGGGAAGCAAATCAAACAGGGAGATAGAAATCTGCTTATTAGAAGATTGGCAAATAGGAAGTTTACTGTGGCAGCCTCACAAACAGGACCAGCTTGTAGTGTAACAAAAAGAGAGGTCAGCCTGTATGTGTGACAAACACATGCTCATGTATGGAGTCTGAGTGAGGTGTGTGCAGATAGGTACTGCTAAGGCTTGTTATGAGCTTTTTCCTGACATGATGTGTCTGTGGAGACTGCTCTGAAGCACACTGTTGGTGACAGTGCAATTGCTCTCCTGCTTTTGTGGAAATATTACTGTGTTCTCTGCTCATGCCAGACAGAATTGTTCACTGAATATACAAAATTGGCATTAATTGCAGCTCACTCTGGTATAGATGCAAGAAATGTGAGGGAAGTTCAGGTTGTGGCCTCATGCAGCTCTTGCAATAGCTGAGAGCTACTATTATACCTCTATCCTTTTTAAAAGGCCATGCCATGATGCACCCTAGCCAGCAGAAGGGTTTCTACTTGGATCTATGTCAATATGAAGTTTACATTTTCCCTGCTCTTTTCCTCTTAGTCTGACAGATCAGAGACATTTCTTGATGATGTTTAACCCTTAGCCTTAGAAGGGGACTACACATTTCACCCAGTAGACCTTTAACAAGCAGAGACTTGGAAAAGATAAAGCTACTCACCTGTTCCCTTCTGGAGTGACTTCAGAGCTTCTCTTTATGCACAGACCACAGGGCCAGAATCAAAATATACAACTGAGCAAAAATTAACCCCCTACCTTTGATACTGGTCAACATAAAGTATATTCTCTTTACGATGGTTCTCCTTGGGGTAGAAAAAACAGAATGTGTTTGGCACTGAAAATAAGCTCTGTTTCTTCTGCCACTGGAACGAGATAACACAAAATAAACTGGGAAAACAACCAACTCAGCCCTCTCTGTTGGAACTAGGGAGAAGAGGAAGAAGATGGGAGGCATGGAGAAAGATTTATGTTGTTACGACACTGTAGAAAGTCAACTTCAGTTTTTCTTATCTTTTGACCACTTTACAAAATCTGAGCTGCTCTGAATTGGTGTTGCTGGAGTCTCACTCTCTCTTCCAAACCTGCCTATATTGCCAGACATCCACGCACCCCCTTGTAGAGACTGGAGTTTGTTTGGGGCTGCCTGGAGGGCATCAGGGAGCTGAACTGGACAGGTCAAAAATTTAACTGGCTTATTGCAGCGTCAAGTGACCATGAGCTCAAAAGAGAATGCAGGGCCTTGACAGCATCCTCTTAATTAAATGGTTGTAATACTGTACCATCCGATGTCTCAATGGCACTAAGGTGTCTACAAGTGAAGTGTTTAGTTTCAGCCAGTAGCAAGAGACTGGCTACCTTGCCCAAACACGCGCATGGGACTGCCATCTCTAACACAGGACCTGCAAGAGACCCAAGGCTCATGGAGAAGCAGCTGAAGGGCAGGAAGGATACTAGGTCACCTAAAATGTCACTAATTGCTTTTAACTAGGAACTGAATCACTCCTACAGAGGGGAGAGAAACAGGACTTCAAAGAGCATCCTCTGGCCACAGAGTTTAGAGCATTAAGAAAGAAGGACTGAATTCCCCCCTGGAGATGTCTGTGTCTTTTCATTGCCTTCAGGCAGCATTTTACACAGACAACATTATGTGAAATGAACCCAATCCTAAATTAAATTTCCTTTTTTTTTTTTTTTTTATCAAAAGGTTTTAATTTTTCCCTTAAATTCTCTTTGCCTTTGTGACGTAGGGCCCTGAATTCTTTTATTTTTACTATGACCAGCAATTCTAAGTTGCTTTGGTGTTTCAAAAGAAAATATATTTCAAAACCAGCTCCCCAGAAATCTGTAAGAGGTCTGCATGCAGAACAAACAACTCCAGGTCTGTCAATTCTACCTTAGTGATTAAAATCTAAAACACTGATCTTTTCCCTTCATAGCTCTTTCTTCTCATCATCCTATGAGAAGGTGGTCATCTCGCTCTTCACAGAAATCTAACCACCTCTAGGATGGCATATGGGACGTGATTTATTTGCAAACAGCAAGAGGAGACAATATTTTGGGAAGGAAATGAGCGTACTAAGAGTGTTTTCATTCAAAAAAGCCCACCACGTGAATAAATATGGGCATATGTAAGTTGGTACTCTTGGAAAATGAAGTAGCCTATAATTGGGTTATGGATCATAACACACCAAAAAACTACAGCACTTCAGGATGATGAGCTGTACATGAAACACTCATTGTCAATGCTGCCATTTCTCAGCTGATTCACATAAATGAGGAAGTGGCTTTGGCATGTAATCAATACCCTAAGTGAGGGAAGGAGAGTGAAGCTTGCTGTAGCAGCAGGACCCCTTATTAGAAAGAACATAACCTATTCTTATTCTTAAAGACAAACTAAAGGGCAGAGACTGCTTATCCTGACGCTGTAAATGATAAAAAGCCAATTTCTGGGATTGAAGTTCAGTACTGAGGTGGGTGAAAAAGTTCTTGTGTGGTGGAGTTTTAACTAGTGGGGTCAAACATACTTCACTGACTTGTATCACAACCATGTACTTTTCCAAATCTTTCCCTAAAAATATAAGCTACAGTCATTGTGCCTGTCTATTTTTAAACTGCTGGTAAGGACATCAGCAATCCACTGCTTGCTCTTGAGTAAAAGGTGTATCTGTTGTGTGTAGGTGGCCAGTAGGTACGTCAGAAAATACGATATTCTGACAGTGTCTGGATACAAATCTCCTGAGATTTATGACCTTTGTCTCTTGTGCTTATTCTCATTTCCTTTGTGCTTTCCTGCTAGTTTGTTAATTCTTTTGGAAATACATCTCACTTCTGTCTGGCATCTGATCAGCACCTAGCACAGTATAGTTCTGGCTCATACATGCTAACCATAGCACCTTAAAAGGCTGTGAACTATCATGTCAGCGTCTGCAAAGTACGAAATTGCAGACGAAGAGTTTTGTGTTTAATTTGCAGTAAGGGGATTTAAGTTAGATAGTAAGGCAAACTTTCTAATAGTAGCACTTTGAAATATAAATAGATTGCCTTGGAAGGCTGTGGTTCTATCATCACTGAGAAACTCAGAGAATAGGTTAGCAAATCCCTTCTTAGGTTTCACTGGTGAACTGACCCTGCCCAGAACCATAGTGATGAACCATATGACCTCTCAACATGTTCTTTTGGGCCTGTTTTTTGTGTTTCTGTGATCTTTCGGAGCTGACTCTGGACTTTAGACCCATACATCCCACTCAGACTAGGGAGAACTTTGTGTCCAAGTTCCGTATTTGCCTTGTAAAACCTGTTGATTGAGCAAACCTTATCTGCAGTCCACCAATACATTTTATGTCAGCCATTTTATGTCACATGAACAAGTTTTTCAGTATTATTTGTCAGAATAGGACCTAACTTATAGAATCATAGAATAGTTTAGGTTGGAAGGGGCCTATTAAAGGTCATCTAGTCCAGCCTGCCCTGCAATGAGCAGGGACATCTCCAACTTCTGTGGGAAATCGTATTTTCATGGTGTGGCTCTGAAAGGAAGACATACTCTCTGACGTAAGCCATGTGCATGATTATAAAGGCCATTAGTTGCTGGCCCAAAATTTATCTAACTACTCTGTTGCACATTCAGCACCATAATGTCAGTGGGCCTGATTGCAGCGCTACTGCATAGTTACTAGAGTTACTTGCCTTCTTTTCTGTAGACTGTATAAGAATTGTACTGAAAACTACTTGAGGTACAGAACAAGCTGTAGAAAAGCCAATCTGTGAGGAATCATGTAAGTGCCTCACACAACAAAGGTAAAAGAGCCTTTATTGAGGAGTACAATGTGATCAGTGCTCCATTCAAGTCCAGACACTACTGTTCGCAGAAGTGTATTGATGAAAGAGAAGAAATATCAGGGGAAAATTGTAAGTAAAATTAAAAGTTAAACATGGTATGTGGGGTGGGAGATGTTTAAAAGTATCATGAAAGAGTAGAAATCCACAACTATTTGTGAGAAACAAACATCACATAAAGATATATTACTTCTGAAGTTCAGTGAACCACAGGATGGTAACAAGATTCTCCCAATAATGGTCAAGTCTGGGGCAAACACCAGGAAAAATAGAACAGCTGAAAAACAGTTTTCTCTAGTTTGCAAGGTGGAAAAGAGACCTGACCACCCAAGTATAGGCATTTACAAAGTACGTTAGCGGAAGCTGTACAGCTATTCAGACAGGCAGATACTACTGAACGTATCTCACAGAATGTACCTTTCTGTAGTGACAGAAGCACCAAAGGCCAAGGAGTCATCTGACCTTTTCTTCCACCCCCATGAACTTGGCAAAGAGGATTTTTGTCTTTGTCAAGAAGCTACCTAGCGGGCTACAAACTACACTGAGAATTACGCATGCAGCCGTCTCCTCTTGGCTGAGCAGTGTGTTTGTCACGCAGTCTCACCCATGGAGCTAGGCAAGAGATACATTCTACTGCTGAGCAGCTGGATGCTGACATTTCATTGTAAACAGTGGACAGAACTGAGAGAGATTAACGAAGGCAAGTTACACTGAGAGACTGCATGATAACCAGGCAGTCAGGTGTCAGAGACTGAAACAGCCTCCTCCATGTTCCTGACAAAGCGCCCAACCTCTGCGAACATGATCCATAAAAGGTGCAGCCTCTTGGGCTTGTTTTCCTTACCCATGCATACCACAAGGGATGGAGAGGGGTTGTTACATTTATATAGAAATACACAGTTATATGCAAAATACATAACTTATGTAAAGGAAAATGTTATCAAAGGCCAAACAGGGAACCCTGAGGATTATTTTCAAGACAAACCAAGTATCTTAGGTACTCTGCTGCATTAACATTTGTTAAACTTTGAAAACATTTTTCCTCAATATTTCCCCATGCATACTGAACATGAAGTATGCTTTACCCTTAAATAGTATGTATTTTAATCCTACCATGTAGAGAACAGGAATCCTACTAAAATAAGAGTTGTTTTTTGTGTTATAACAACAAACATTATTGTAGTTTGAAACAAAGCTTGATCCTAGAGGCAGAAGTCCAATTTAGGGGAGAATAAATAGCTCTACCTGATGCACCATGTCATCAGAACTGATAAGTGTTTCAGATGTTACCAGAGCAGGTGGGAAACCACTTCAACCAGTGCTTACCCGTCTCAGCCCGCAGTGAATCTCTAAGCAAAACATGGTGCAGCACTGCAAAGATAGGCCATGAGCCACGTGCACTTGAAGAGCACACCAGGCAGATGGGGATGGTGGGAATTTCCTGCTGCTGGATCCCCCCCACATCACTGAAGTTACACGTACCTCTTTTTGCAGAGCTGAATAAAAAAGCACAAAACCCACAAGCTGATTTAGTTATTGCATGACTCTCTGATGCCACCTGTCCTGAATGAATACAAAGGAAAGGAGCTGTTAGAAGTGCTATTTTTTAAATTAGAAACTTCATTGTGAATTTGTTATTACAAGAGCTTGTGCCCATGCAGCCTAACAGCTTAACGGTTAGATATTTAGACTTAACTCTTCACAAGGTCCTGTGTCATTTGTCATCTGAAGCAATGTGAAGAGGAGACAGGCTACGTCAATGAGACTTTTAGGAGGGTATCAGGCACCTAGTTTGTATCTCAGATCCTGTAAATGAAACACTGCTTCCTGTGCCTCTGCTTTTCTCTTCATCTTTATCAGTTTAAACTGCAAGGTCTATAGGCAAGGGTCATTTGCACCTGCTCAGTGCCTACCCTGTTAGCTGTACAGCAGCACAAATAACACCGTCACCTGGAGGAACCTCCCTGAGTAGAGGTCACTTGTTCTTGTCCAGATATGAAAAAATAGGGATACTGTTTAAATGTGGGAGGTTTTCTCTTCAAACCAATACGTTAAAAATCTAAAAGAGCCTGTGGTAGACTAGGAGGTGTCATTTCTCCAAGTGTTTGCAGAACTCTGACAGGCTGTGCAGTTAGTAGGTACCAGGCAGGCAGTAGTATTCCCTCAACAACATTATTCTATTTCCAGTTATATTGTACAGCATATACCTAAAGATCCACCATATTAAAATGCAAATCTTGTTTGAGAATGTAATACTAAAAAGAGGACTTGGTTAATAATTCTAATGTCAAAACTCTTTCTTTTTGCTCACAGAACCAAGTGCAGAGCAGACAGTAACACAGAGACTCTTCAACAGTACACCATCAGCCCAAGAGACTTCAACACTTGCCTTCATTTGAAAAGCAGTAAGAGCTATGAAATTTATAGTTTCTAGATACTCAGCTCTAACTGTCTCTAACAGGAGAAACTAGGAGAGATCTGCTCCAGCCTAAAAATTTGCAGCAGGTGAGAAAAATAAGCAAGAACTGCTAATAGAAGTGAGAATCATCCCAGGTACCTGAATTAAGACACAGCTGCAAGCTGTACCATTGTTTCCCTCTCTGTTTTACAAATAAGGGTAGGATAGCAGGGAGACCTCAGGATACATTGAAATTCCAGGCAATTCATTCAACAGCTGCTGGAGAAATGAGAGAAAAAAGTAGAAGGGCTAGAACATTGGAGGCTGATGCTTGATTTGCACCTCGTTGCAGCTCATTGCCCCTCGAATGCAGCCTGAAGAGCTGCGTGGCAGGCAGCCACAGGTGTACCTTGTAAAGCTGATTTGAAGTAAATGAGCCCTCTCCTAATCTGAGTACCAAAGTTCATTTAGCTACTTCTCCTCAGAGGAACAGCTAAAATAGCTTTTTCTTATCCTGTGCTATTGCTACTGGAGAGGAATAGAAGGTATTTTTCTATATGCTAGTGTAAGTATAGGGTCTTGGCCTGTTTATTGGTGTGTTTTGTTTTGGGAAATTACAAGAAATATTTTAAAACACGTTGTAGATAAAAAGACTAGTATTCTTAATGGAACGTTACTTTTATCTGCTTGAATGTCCTTGTGAACGTAGAAAACATATTTAAATTTAACTGCAGTGTTTTCAAGTTTTTCTTTTAAAATACATTCTGTAGCTCTAATATAGGAGACTGCTTCAGCTTTCTAGTATTTATTTTTAAGGAATAAATATTTTTAAACAGTCATAGTAATAAAAAGCAGCCTCTTCTCTAAAATTATTGTAAGATTCTTACTACTCTTATTTTTTTTTTTTAAGTATCCTTGTGGGTAAGGGCATGTTCATAAAGGTAAATGTTACTACTTACAGAAACAATGGTAGAAAAACAAACTTTGAGATCTTGCCTCCGCATATATAAAACCAAGTGGCTGGTATACAGGAATCTTATAACAAACCAATTTAAGTCAAAAAATGAGTGTTTATGTCTATTGTAATCTGGATTAATAAATACATGTCATTTTTCTTTTTGCATTACAAGCTTATACAGGTATAACTTTTGTGTTGAATGCTAGTGAAACATGTTGCTGTTCTTGAGAAACGAGCTGTTTTTTCTAGCTAAAAGAAAAGCAGGGAGCTAACATTGAGAAGAGGAAGCCTACTTCATTTTCTGTCTTGATGCACAGTTTGAGTAAAAAGACACAGTTCAGTGAAGTCCATAGCCTTCTGGGGGCAAGTGGGTAGTTGTACTATGCAGGGGGAAGTCCCTTCAGGGTCAAGGAGTCTGGTGTTCTGCCCCTGCAGACAACCATGTCAGTCCCCCTCATGCACACACTGCCTCGTGAGCTCTAGTTGTAAAGCTGTTGTTTAATTTCCCTCTACCCCTAACAGAAGTCTGGTCTGTGATGGTGCTGTTCTGTTAGTCTGGCTACAAGCAAAACCCAGTCTTGGAGGATCTGAGGATGGTTGTTGGTCATATAGGTTATACACTTAATACCCATTGCGCTCTTCACTGATTCCCTGCTTCTTACTTTAAAGGAAGTTTTGTGTTTTGTGTGAGTTTTGGGTTTTGTTTTTTAACACTGCTTCTCTCCACAAGATTACATATGATACAGTTTATTTTCAGACCTGAGGAGTTGAAAGTGCTAGAGTGGTGGAAGTAGGCACATAGCTGCAATATTGGGTGCAAAACATCACTTAAGATCTGATTCTTGGGAGCTTTATCTGGCTTTATCTGGTACATTATTAAGTTGCAGGGTAGAGATGAATATCTCATTTGAAACATGGCTTTATCCCTGCAAAATGTACCTCCTATGCCTTGGTCACACACACATGCCTATTTTATTGGAAATATCTTTTTTAATATTGCCTGGGAGAATAGATAATCAAAATACAAACAGAAGCAAAGTGTCTCCATAGGTTATGTTTCTTGCGTAATTCTCTGTGTGGTAGTGACAGCTGTAGTTGTGGCTAATTAGTAAAAGAAACAACTGGGGTTTGTTTTTTTTGTTCTTGTAGACTCACTGAAATGCTGAAGCTCCTGTTGTGCTCACTTTTCTTGCCTCCTCACACCCCCACAACCCAGTACCTGTAAAGAGCAAACACAGAAAGACAGTCTAAATTTTTCCTGAAAGTAAACTTCATTTAAATCTTGGCTTCTGAAACCTGTCATGAGATGGTTTCAGGAAAGCTGCAGGCTTGCTGTGGCTTCAGGGTTTGAGTGGGAGGCCACAGAAAAAGATGAGAAACTGATAATATCTATAGCTGTAGGAGATACTTCCAGTAAATAGCTGGACAGTTGTTGCTGTTAGACCCGAGTAAAAAGCCATAGAATCAGGGAACATGCTACAGATGTGATCAGAAGTAATAGTTACAAAAGTTGTGTAAAGTTTAGGGGTTTTTTATGAATACTTTTTATATTTAAAAAAAAAAGAAATACCCAATTTGGGATAAATTGGTCTGAGTAATATTGCTCAGTGATTCCTTTAAGCTAAAAAGATAGTCAGCTGCTAGGTCGCAGAGTCCTTCTCTTTTTATTTTTGGTTCCCCCGTCCCTGTCCCAGCCTCCCTGACATGGTTAT
Organism: Tyto alba; assembly: GCF_018691265.1. Lineage (NCBI taxonomy): Eukaryota > Metazoa > Chordata > Aves > Strigiformes > Tytonidae > Tyto > Tyto alba. The sequence goes on along the minus strand of NW_024881295.1, from coordinate 10,196,532 downwards.
TGCATTTAAGAATAAGCAGTGAGATTTCAGAAAGTATTTCCCCACCTTTTCCAAATCCACATCACTTCTAGTTCCCTGAAGAGTTAAATGTCATGATTGAAGGTTTCTGTCACAGCTGGTTTGTGAACCAAGGATTTTCAAACCGCTTGATACCAAAGCTCCAAGTTGTCTGCTGAATGGAAAAACTGGTGCACAGGATATGTGTATGTCCTAACCCATATCTTGTCCTTATTCTTTCCAGGTACTTTGCAAGAGGGGAGAATTGATAATGTCTTCAGAACAGGGAGCTAACAAACGGCATCATAACCCAGTGGACAGTATATGCAGAAAGATCAAATCTATTCAAATGATGGACCAAGTGCCTAACCCTGATTTGCAGATACCGAAATTTCATTCCCGGAACTTTGACAGTCCACAGTGCAATATAAAAAAGAATCTAGAAGAAATACTGAAGAAAAGAACTTTTAGAAGTCGTGATAGTACTGGTCCACACTTAATCAGTCCCAGCAGTGACAGTGTTTTCTCTGCAGACTTTCAGTTGCTGTCGCCTTGTCTCAGGCATATCTCTGACTCCTGTTCTGCAAATGCTACCTTTTCAGTCACCAAAAGCGAAGAGAGATCCAGCGAATCATGGATGTCAGTATACGTCATGGAGAACTGTTCTCCATCCTATTTCAGATCCAGAGAGGCTAATACCCAGAACAAATTGTATGCTTTATCCAGTACTGAATATAAAGATGTGCGTCGTGAACAGAAGTATCTTACATCAAGTCCAAATTTATGTTTCTTCCCACCTGATAAAAAGTCAGAAAGTGCTGTACTCCAATCTCCTGTGCCAAAGAGATTATTTTTGAGTGAAAGAGGTAAAAATCCTGGGAATGAAAAACCAACAGCCCAAGATCCTAGTCATATGAACATTTAGCCTACATAGATAACATTTATTTACTACTGAAACTAGTAACAATAGGTTTTAGAATCACATAAATCTAATAAGACTGCAAAAAGAGCTGAATAAAATCTTAAAATTTCTCCAAAAAATATTAATGTGAATGAACAGCAAGGAAATTATGCAGATCAAAAACATTTTCAAATTTGCTAATTCCTTTTTGTGGATAAAAGATGTGGCTAGTAATTTGGTTTTCCTTTAGTATAAAAATATATGAGTTTGGCTGTGGGTTTCTTTGTTTTTTGTTGGTTTTGGTGTTTTGGGTTTTTGTTTTTTGTTTTTGTTTTTTTTTTTTTTTTAACAATTCTTTTGTTAATAATTTAATCTGACCATCTGGAGGAGGATGGAAGAAATACCTGGCCTCTTTACATTTTCTGTTCTATATGTTTACTTCATGCAAAAGAATAGCCAGAGATGCCAAAAATGCATGTGTAGAAGTAGATGTGTTAAACCATTTACCAACTCAGAGGATCCAGCTGTGAACAGTTCCTGGTGGTGGTTGGCAGTAAAAGCTCTATTTTGATTGGTGGGGTAGGAGGGAGCTGGTTGGTTAGTATTTTTTTTTAATCATCTTTTTAAAAAAAAAAATAAATATTAAGAAGTGTCATTCAAGCTGTGATATGCTATGTGTGCTTGTGCTATTACAAACATAATATTGTAGTTAGAAACTGTGGTGCATGAAAGTTACTGTGAGCAAATAAAGATGGACAATAACAAACTTAACCTCCATAGGATGGAAACAGTCACTGGGGTCCAAGGCTGACAACACCTATGACGTGAGCTTGATCTGCGAAGAAGACCTACTGACCACTATCTTCTGTGCATGTGACACAGAACGTACAGGTTTGCTAGTGGCTTTTCATTGCTCTGTTTTATTCTCCTCTCAACGAATTTTCACGGTTGAAGTCATGTTACAACTCCTGAGACATGTCAGTCTGTGGTATCCTTAGCCTGACCAGCTCCCTTAGCTTGGTGGTTGTATGTGTAGGAGATGCAGAATAAATGTCTGTGCCTCTTCTGCATGATGCCTGTCTCTTCCCTCCTTCTCATCCTCCCTGCACCCACCCACCCCTGCCACCCCTAACCCCCAGCTGATCTTTGCTGTATTTTAGTGCAGAGAAAGTAGAGGAGCAACATGCTTCTAGCAATCAACCTTATTGGAAATGACTGTGTGTTTCTTGTAGGCTTTTTCATGTTAGAAAAGAGAACTTTGGGAAACTTCACAGTAAGAGATAATTCCTCTGAGTTCTACCTCAAACCTGGTTTAAAGTGGTAGAGAAAGGAGTCGTCTAGCAAAATAAGATAATGTCAGTCACAGGGTTTGCCCAATTTGATAAAAGACCTAAAAGTAGTAACATAGCAAATGTGTGCAGTTTGTTCTTCTTAAACTGAAGTCCACCAAGCTAGTAAAATTGACTTTCACGCATCTATATTTGAAAAACCAAACAGAAGGTCTAAACTATTCCTTTCCAGATTACAATAGAACTGCAGGGGTCAGTTGCTTGTCTAAAGCTTGTGAGGCCAGTTGAATACACACTAGTGCACACCAGTAGCATGCCCTTTTACAGCTTGTTATAATGACCTGCTAGACTTCAAAATCTGGTGTATGGACACCTGTATGTATTTTAGGAAAAGTAGCTGTTTCCAAGATAGTCGATTATTTGAGACATACAACTAGTCGTGGATCGGAAGATAGTGGTCTTGAAGAGCTGTGCAACATGCTTGACCCAGATCAGAAAGATGTCTCCATAGACCTGGAAACTTATCATGCCATCATGAAAGAGTGGATTGAAGACTGTAAGAGAAAACGGTAATAGCTTTTTATCAGTCTATCTCATAAAAGCTTCTGTGAAACCAGGAGAGTAAAAAAGATCTCCTGTGGCTTGTGCTTTCCATACCCTGGAACAAAGATAGTATCAGAACACTGTGACCACAGTGTGGGTTTGGCTGAAAGCTTTTAAATAAGTTACAAGTTGGTAAGAAGTCCAGTGTCCTACTCATTTTGTGACTCTTCATACTTCCTTATTTCAGGGAAGATGGGACCACTGAGGAACCAACAGCAAACAGGGAAGACCCAGAATTTAGAATGTATAAAAATGCCTCTGAAGGTGCAGACTGTTTTATTGTATTTTTATTTAGGAAAAACCCACTTTTCTTATTCTACAACAAAAAACTCTACCTCTTTCAGCGAAAAAGACACATGTCCAGATGAATGTTACATCAGGAAGCTTGGAGGCCTTTGGGGGTGATGTATCTAAAGGAGACATGTAAGTTCATTTAAGCAATTCTTTCTCAGAATTTAGTATTCCTAGCCTTGAATTACTTGAGAGAAATTCCTAGAACCACTGTTTCAGAAATTTATCTTGGTAGAGTTTCTAATGCTGACCTCAGTCTACACTAGTTCTTGATGCTACCATGTTCTTCACAGCTTCTTCTCAGACTTAAAAACACACTAGTAATTTTTCCTACTTATATCTTGGTCCTTCTGTGTCCATTTGCCTTTTTAATTTCCCATGGTCAGAGTTTTGCCATGGGTTTCTTTTTCAAACTGGTTTCTCCCCTCCCACCAGGTTCTTAAGTGTATGACAGTACAAGACATTATCTCCTGAAAATCTGGTCCTTGGTTTTGTTTGTTATTTTTATTCTTTATAGTCATGATTCTGACTTGGATTCTGTTAATAGTAAAGTACTTATCTTTGAGACTTCTGGTGCTTGTTAACTTTTACATTTTATGCACAGTCAAAAATATTAAGATCTGCTTTCTGATGCTTCCCTATCATTTCTTAGATCTCAAAAGGGTGATCCTTGTTCAAGTTTCAGTTGAAAGCATAATTGTCTAAGGGAAAAGAAAAGATCCAGAAATTTTGAAGTTAACATGAAAGTATTCATGGTGGCCAAAGAGGTGATTAGCAAAAGCTTAAGATACTGTTATGCAGACATCCAATTGCAGGGAGCATTAAAAAAGAAAAAGTGCTTGAAAACGAAGCAGTTTCTAGTGTCCATAGAATTAGAGAACAGATTTGAAGATGATCCAATATCTCTGTGTAGAGCAAATGATGGTAGACTGCAGTGTTATAAGTACTCCTCTCACCTCTCTAATAGTGCAGCACAGCATTAAGATTTTTAAAAAGTCTAAATTAAATCAAATCACCTTTCTCAATCTTTCCTGGTTTTGTTACTGGAACAGGGAGACTTCTGACTTGATAACCTGTGTTGCGGACTTGCAGTACAACAACCAGAAGCTTCAGGAAGAGAACAACAAGCTAAAGCTCATGCTGGAAGCTGTGGATGAGACCAATAATAAGCTATTGGCAGATAATAAGGATCTACGTCAACAAATAAAAAGGTGGGAGACCCTGATGGCACCAGGTTTATGGTGTAACAGCTGTGGGCAGACCTATCTTCCAAGTGGTCCAGCCCTGCTTTATGCTTTTAGCCTCACCAGTGCTTCATGACAGCAACTTTCTTGACTTAATGCAGTATCTGTAAGGTTTAACCCTCTTGCCTGATTCGCTCTGTACTTCCTGGATCTTATAAATTCAATCATTTATCTTACGGCCTGGCTCTTGCAGCATGAGGTACTGCAGGGGTACACAGGCAAAATCTTAGGGTAAAGTAAAATCAAATAAACAAAATGAATTAGAAAAAAAAAAATCTTCTTAGTATTACCAAGAGAATAGCCAAGCACTGGAAGGCTTCCAAAGCTAGACCACACACTTGCTGCCAAGCAGAGGGGAAATGATCACATAAGAGCTATTTTGCTAGTCCCTTGAGGAACTAAAGTGAGTTGTCTCACTAGTTTAGTATTGCTGAAGCCTGGGGACCCATCAATGCCACGAGTACGAGCCTATTTTTACAGTGAGTTCATAATGCTTATCTGACCCAATTAATTCAAATGTGATATAGTCATGTCAATTGCCAAACTATTCCTGGTATCTTCTGGGGAGAATAAGGCAAGAGTCCTGCAGCATACGTGCATGGAACACATGGCCTCATGTTGGACCATGTGCTCTGGGGCACTCTGCAGCCTAGAGAGAGCCAGAAAAAGGGCCTTTCCCCATTTGTTAAATATACATTGTTTAGGGTATCAGATCAGGATAAGAAAATGATGCAGATCTTGCCTTTGAAAGCTGAACTGAATTGGTTTCTGTGAGTTTATGTGCTTTGGTAACCTGGTAGATATGACTGTAACAAGCTAGATTGTTAGGTAATCAAAAGCATGATGTCTTGGATGCCCTGTTTGCCTGGGGTTTCATCCCTCCCTGTGAGAGAAGAGAGGGTGATAAATAGAGAGTAAGTCCATGAGCCTTTACTCACTGGACAAAAACAATGGGCTTAAACTTGATTGTTGCTCTTCTGTTAAGTATCTGTGCCAAAGAATAAGTCCCTGGTGACTTCTAAAAATACTGTTCTCGGTATTTCAAGCCTATCTAATGGCCAATAGTAACTCACTAAAGTTTCTCTGGCTTTACTTCCCCCCCCCCCCCCCCCCCCCAGTATCCAGCATTCTGTGCTGAAAGCCAAATCACTGGAAGAAGAACTAGAAGAAGCAAAAAACAACCTGAACCTGTCAGAAGAGACAAGACAGCGGATTCTCAGCCAGAATAAACAGCTAGTAGGTGCTCTTATTTCTTGGCTTACATTGTACAGCATGTCATACCTTGCTGTAACAGTAGCATGACTGCTCAGGCTATAAAAATCAGCAGTATGACCTTCTCTGCACCAGTAGGTACTAAGGCTTTTTGAGGATGTTTTAAATGTGATTTATTAGTATTACAAAAACACTGTGAAGTTTTTGCAAGGTTTCTTTAAACTATTGTCTATTACAATTAAGAAAACAATTAAAAGGGCCAGTTTGGCATATAATTATGCCTAAAGACAACAGCTCTCATGCTGCCATCATTGAACATCATTTTTTTTAAGTTGTAATGTTCTGCCAGAAATTCACGTGACTCTTCTAGAACCAGCAGGGACAGGAGACTGTTCAGATGTCCACACAAAAGAGACATTTTCCAAAACACCCCTAGATTATTGTCAACATCCATATGGGCTGGCAAGTATGACAGGGGCCTATCAGATACCTGCCCATTCTGGACTGACAGCTGGAAGCCAGGCAGCACACCCTGGCATGTCTCAAAGGGCACGAGCTGCCTACAGGAGAGCATCTGAATCGCACCCCAGGTGTCTGAGTAGCAAAGCCTGTGTGAGAGCTGTAAAGCAGCCTGGTAACAAGGCTGATGTGGCTGCAGCTTTAGCAGGTGTTGCCAGACACCAGAGCGTAGGCTCTCTGGAGAACATATGTTTGCGTTGCTGCCATGCATGCTGTTCACACTACAGTGGCATCTCTGTATGTTCTTGTGTGGGTGTAGCTGTAAATTGATGTTCCATAGATCTGTGTGCTGCTGGTGGGTATTTAGAAATCAAAAAAAAGTCCTCAATGCAGACCAAGAACATGAGATTTTTTTTGGTGCTATCCTGCTGCAGTGCATATATATTTTCGTTTTGCTTTAATTTGAGATTTCATGCATAATTCACCTTGTGAGAAGGAGGAGGGGTGGGAGAGATAAATATTAATAGAAGTTTTGTAATTGTGCTTGTAAGTCCCTTAGTTACTGTTCCCTGTGCAGTGGAGGCACCAAGTGGGATACTACTACCTTTCTCCATATCTGATGTAAAAAAAACAAAGTGTGGCATATAAACTTTCCAGATTTGTCTTAACTCAAGCATGAGGACAACTAGGCTTGCTCGCTCTAGCCTTGAATACTTCCTTCCTATAATCCAGTGGTCTGAGTTTTACTCTGATTTGAAATGCCTGTGTCAAACCCTTCAGTGAAGGTTCATGAGCTAAACCAGTCTCAGCACTCCTGTTTTTGCTGTGGTCTCCGAAGCAAAGAAATTTAACACCACAGCTTCATGTTGGGCTCTGGCTGTGTTTGTGGTCTGTTGCTTTTTTGCTTTGAATGTTGAACTTGATATTCTAAAAACAACCATTTTGTTTTTCTCTTTTTGTTTTTTCTTTTCCCCTCTCTAAAACTGATCAGGAAAAAGAAAATCAGTCTCTCATCATCAAAATTACTTCTCTCCAGGAAGAGGTAAAATAAATCATGGCATTGCAAGTACATGTTCTTGTCTAGCTAAAAGCTCACCATTAAGAAATGAATTGTTTGTCAGACTTTGTAGCCTGATGTGTTAATTAGGTTATCAAAATATATTACATTTTACAAGGATGACTTATAAAACTTTATATATTGAAGTTTCACTGTGCTTCTGACTTTCCATTTGTTGGATATGTAAGGATGCAGGGTTGAGGGAGCACGGGGGACAGAGACAAACAGTGCTTTTTTTTTTTCCCCTCTATTTTCAAAGTTTTATAGACAAATTCCAAACGTTTCAAATCTACTATCTTTCTATTGAAACAATCTTAATGTAATACTTTTTAATTTCATAGTCCCTTCTGTTTCCCTCCTTTAAGATCTAAAGGAGGAGCCCTATATAGAGCTGTAACTCCAAAAAAATGCAGTGGCTGGGGTCTCCACTCTCAGATGGATCCATTGACACTGGCCAAGGACCTACAGAGAGCTTGTAGGGAATATACTGCTAATGGAGCTATAGTTCTGGGATATTTTTTTTTTTTAAGAGGGGAACTATTAATTCTTGCTTTCTTTCATTTATTTCATTAAAGTAAATATTTTATAAACCAGTATTTATAAGGTAATAAAATGTATTTATATTTGCTTACAGCCTGTATTTTAGACTATTTACGATGGCATAGAGAAACGGGTTAAATCATACATAGTAATGAAAAGAAGCATCTCATGGATTCAGGAATCTATTGCCTATTATAACAACATGGTAGTCGTTGTTCTTTGCATGTTTACAATTCTCAAGATTAGTCTTTCTGAAAAGCTCGTAAGTCCAAATAGCTGTTAAACTGCATCTGTCCAAAAATAATTCATATTGCAGGCCTGAAAGCTTTTCTTTAGCTTTCTAGGTCTGGTAGAGCTTATGAATCACACTGAGGTTTTGTCTTTTAACAGTGCTCTGGAGAAATGAGGGGATAAAGGAGCAGAAACAGTTTCAGTGGGGCAAGCATATACAATGTATGTGCATAAATGCTGGTAATGCTTTAGAGTAGGCAGTAGCTTGGGGGTGGAGATGTCATTTTGCCTAATTTCTTCAAGGAGAAACTGTTAATCCATTCAGCTGTACCTAAACACACTATATCTTGTTTAGAATATTAGGAATATCATGGACACCGATGGACTTCAAAAGAAGATTTTGGAGCTGTCTAAAAATGCAGCAGAACTTCAAGTAAGCATTTCAGCCCTAGGAGGAACAAAAAGATAGCCTGTAATTTACTTCGGTCTAATGAAGGGAACTTCTGCCTGCTTCTGATTCTGCCTCTGGAAGGTGGGCAGCCCTGAACCTGTCTGTATTAAAGAGCTGCAGTGCAATCACAGCTTGGACAGTGCGACAGCTTTGACTAAGAGAGCTGCTGTCTGAAGGCAAAAAATAGGGCTAATGTAAACAAACCACAGTTTAATTCTTTCCTCCAAGTTATTATTTCATTATTTCCTCCAACTATTAGCCTGGACAGACAAGAGGAAACGAAGGTGACTGTGAAAGCTGAGAACTTTTTCACTTTTAATTGGGTACCAAATTTGAACTTTGAAACACACCATATACGTTTTTTGAAAAAGAAATTGATTTTTCTAAGCAAGGAATCTTGAAACCCTTTTTCCCTTCCAAGTAGGAGATAGGAACAGACTTCTATTATAGTATATACTGATGACTGGAATTTTTTTATCTTTTCATTCTTTAGACCCAAGCACATATTTATGAGAGCACTGTGGTGAATAAAGAGGCAAGCTTGATCCAGGTTAGTTGCTTTTATTTCATTACTGTCTTGACTGAAAATATTGAATATGGGATGATTTGTAAAAAGGCAAGGCAATAGTCTTCCCTGTGGCACTTTTATTTCTACTGTTCTCACACTGCAGAACCTGATCCTATAAATGGCTTCAAAGTAGGCGAGATCTGCTTTAGGACCTGGTTATGAGTCAGCATAATTAAAGGTTTCAGGATTTTGCTTTTATTTAAAAAAAAAAAAAAAATCACAACTTATTAAAACAAAGCAAACTTGCAAACTTCAGAAAAATGTAGAGAGACTTCTAATGGCTACTTCCTTCATCTGGTAAAAGAAGGATCTTCTGCAGATACATTCCCTTCATGCCTTTTATTTAAATTGCTTACTTTTCACATCAAACCAGAAATGGTGATTCAGAGCCCAATGGAAAAGCATATTTGTCCTTTCTCATTACTGAGTTGTAATTATCTAGGCTTTACTGAAGAGTGAACATTTCTGATGTTGTTTTTAAATTTATATTTTGTATTAGAAAATAAAGACATGAAAAGGGTGTTGACATTCTCTGGATTCATGAATTATGCAAATAGTCTTCTAGGCTAATGGAGTTTCTATTTAGCAGAACATGTTCTAAATCAGCTGATGAAATATTTGACTATTAGGCTGTCTGAGAAAATGAATGCACCTGAATTCAAGTAGTGACAAGAGAACATAACTTCAGTGTTATCCAGCTGATAATTTTGTAGCCGAGTGGGTTTATTTCAATAGGATTTTTTTCTTGCCAGAAGCAGCTTAAGGGTACAAATGAATTAACTTCCTTTTTATTTTTTTTTTTAAATAGCTTTCACTTTATCTTCCTTGAATGATTCAAAGCTTTCATGGCTTCTGTAGTATCCTTTTATTTTAAAAATGCTTTTTTAGTCTATCAACTAAATGGGAATTTTGAAAGCAGGCTGCTAGATTGTATGTTCTTGTAGGTAAAGGAGACTGGTTTATATAATCTTTAAGAAACTGGTGTGGAAAACTGATTTTCTTGTTGGCATTGGGATCTGTGGGATAGGGGTTTACCTGTAAGCTAAAAAAAAACCCTCCCATAGCTCTTTATCAAAGATAGAGTGGATAGGATTGATGGTCAATGAAAATTATTATAGCAGCCTTTCTTTTCCAGGCCTGCAGAAGGTATCTGAAGATAGGAAACACTTTAATGTGTGTTTAGGGTTTGGGGACTTTTTTTTTTAAACCTTCAGCACCATACATCAGTTGTTTCTGACAAGGCTGGAAACCTGCTTCTATAGCCTCACTTTTCTTGCTTAGCTTTCTGTGTATTTCATCTCTTTCAAGAGCCTCAAATACTTCTAAACTGGAAGAGTAGGAAGAAGTCCTAAAAGGGGTGAGAGGGCCAGAACTCCTACTTGACATTCCTGTTTTCTGTAAGAAATGCTCTGCTTGTCTGTGCAGCGTCTCTATTGTAGTGGCATAACATGACTGAAGCCCGTTGCTAGCTTGTGATGCTAAGAAAGCTACTACTTCTACTGACTCCTCGGTCTTACCGTGAGGGCTGACACATTCTCCATCAGCCCTTCCATTAGGCGGTGTTTAATCTGCAGAGCCCTTCACTCTCTGCCTTTAATCATGAAAATTAATGAGAGTAAACTCAGAACCTTGAAACTTATTTTAAGGGTCATTTGGGATTAAAACTGGTGCCAGTCATAATATAGTCTAGGTTTCCAGCTAAAAGTAGAGTCCTGTCTAGTTAAATCTGCTAGTGTTGGTACAGAAACCAAGTAATAAATGAAAACACAACACCTGGAAGGAGTTCTTCTGTCTCCTTAACTTTAAGATGTACATAGAAAAGGTCTTCTGAGTGCTTCCTGTTAGCCAATATGCAAGGCAATTGACTGTATCCTTTGAAGTTTGAAGCTGGTTTTATATTATGTAATTAGGTTGCTGCTCAAACCTAAATCCTGCAGTTTACTGCTGTGATGTAGGATTGAACGTAGTGTTATTTTGGTTAGCATCGTATCCATAAGTATTATAAATACATTTCAATGTGCTAGTTGTTGGGTTGTGTACTTTAAAGGTTTTTTTCTCCACAATATCTGCAGAAGGAGCAGGACATTAAAGAACTGAAGTTAACCATTGTGGAGTGCTCTGCAATAATAGAGGTATGGGATGGAGTTTAGATTTGGCTGTGTGAGGGGAACGCACGTGTATCCTATGCTTATTCTGCATGACAAACTAACACTAACCAAGTCCGATGTATGTTTTAGACTTTGCGGGCAGAAAAAAATAAGCTACTGGAGAACATGCAACACATGCAGCAAGAGCTGATCTCGTGAGTATTGTGAACAAGTCCCAGGATATGCAGTTCATCAAAAGTAAAAAAGGGGCTGATACATATGTTTTGTTTTGTTTTTCCCGATTCTTTTAGAAATGGGTTGAGTTTCCCATTGTGTAAATTTAACAGTAGTATTCCTGAAGGGATGAACTCACTGCACTGTGAACTGGAACTCGCTCAGTTTTCTGAGGTATGAATCAAATCTTTACGGAATCTCATCCCAGTTGTCTTGCATCAATAAAGGAAGAACAAAGGTCATTCCCAGTAGATCATTAGTAACCTTGGAACTTGAAGCCATTAGTCCTAGCCTGCAAGCATAGAATATGGTTACAATATTGTCCCAAGTACATTAGAGAAAGTCCAAAGAAAAGCAAACAAAACACTTGGACATCTAAAAAATGAGACCTACAAAATAAACCAGAAAAAGTAAGGGTCATGCATTTAGCTGGCAGAACAACAGACTGATAGGAGAAGATAGTCGTTTTCAAATATAAAAATGCTATCATGCTGAAAAAGTTATGGTCTGTTTCTTCTTGTGCTGCCTACACTGGACATGAGCAATGATTTTTCAATTGCAGGAGGGTAGACTTCTTTTTTTTCCTTGCAGTCTAATATAGTGAGAAAGTAAAGTAAGCATCTTGATAAGGTTGTAGTCTTCATCTAATCTACTCTTTGGAAACTCTAATAAGCATCTGTCTGTAGGTACCATTCCCTTGCCCCTCAGCAGGTACGATGGAGACTGATCTTCAGTAGTCCTGTTCAGCCCTTTTTTTTCATGACTCTTTGGATAGTGACTGAGAGGAGGAGAGGAGAGGCATCCTTCTGAGTCTGGCACAGGCTGACAAAATCTTAGTACTACAGTTGAGCCTGTTGCTTTGGAATTGTATTGTTTCCTGTGTCCTCTGCAAAACACCTGGCAGGAGGTTTGTTGACTTTTGGGAAACTACACTTTTGATCAGACACACTTCACATAATGCTGGAAATTTGGTCTCTAATTTACTGTTCTTATAGCTTTCTAGCACTCCAATGGAGAACTATTGGAAAAAAAAAACAAAACTATTTACATGTAGATTATGGTTTTGGCTCAGATTTTTATCTGAGCTATTCTGTGCCCATTTCCCTAAAGACATTCCATGGAGTCCTATCCTTCCTTACAGTGCTGTCTTTCCTTCAGATGTGAGTGGTGCAGTAGCGCTGGTAACATACATATGCTATTGCAGTGATTTTTCTTGTAAGACTTCACCATGTTGCTACTTGCTTTTTTTTTTTTTTATGTGGTGTGTTTGCAAAGAGCTATCATTTGCAACAGGAAAAAAAAAAACAGCTAATGGACTAAAACTGCAGGCCCAGAAATGAGAGATGTACTTGGCTAAGCAGCTCTGTTTCAAAAGTAATATATCGTCCCCTATTGCAGCTCCCCATAGATGCAGTGAGTCAGTGTTTACTTCTCAAATGCCGTAATGAGACACAATTCCACCAAATCACCAGTGAAGTGAGTAAGGGCTCTGCTTATTCATCACTTGGTAAAGCCTCCTCTGAATAAAGATAATCAATTATTGACTTCCTCTTGCCTATTCCTGACATGAAAATATATGTTGTATCACTCGGCAGCTTGGCTGGCTTGCTTTTTTTCAAATTCCCATGACATGATGGTTTTGAAAAGCTTTTACATGCTTCCAGTTTCAGTAGCTCTGACCTTCTGGTAAATATAATGCAGGAATAATTCAGAAAAGTCTAAATGTCACTAATGCTGGGTTGTAATAAGGAGATGTCAAAATAAGCTAGCTGGCTCTTCCATCTCTTCAAAGATTACCAAGACTGAATGGACGTCCCTTGATGAAACACTGGACCGTGAAGTGCTGTTTTTACTTCAGGGACCTGAATATGAGGGAGAAAAATTTAAGACTGTCATGCAAAACCTGGTCAGTGGCAGAGCTTATGTGAATAAGGATGTGGTCTTCTATCAGCTTTTTAATTAGTATTTCTCCAAGCATTGATAATCAGATCATGTTTATTCCATTTGAAAAAATAAGAAGAGTTTCTTTGGGGATGGAGGGGGGGCAGGAGTGGCATACCTACTCTAACAATATCACTTCTCACCTGTAACTTAACCTGAGTAATTCTGGGCAGTATTTTGTCAGACTAGTGCTGAAAATGCCAGGGTTTGAGGGTTCTTTTGGTTTATGGTGTGTGTGTGTGTGTTTTTGTTCTGTTTTGGTTTGGTTTTTTTCCCCCCCAGCAAGAGGAAGCCTCTGAGGCAGAGGAGCTTGTCATGACTTCTTTACAATGGGTAAAAGATCCTGATGTGAACATGCAACAGTCTTGGGAAGGAAAACTTATGGTAAGTAACTGTTTCTCTGAAGTTATTTTATGAAATAATGGGGCTGTGAAAAAACTTAAGGTGGGTATCTTCCTGCTGCATGCTATGTATGTTAATTACCTGAGATCATACCAGTCCATTTGGAGGTCAGGGGTGGCTGTATGGAGAGAAATCTTTTGTAACTTTTTTTTTGAGGAGGAAGAGGATGATTGCTTTTCACTTAAAAGCTCTACTTTTCTTGACTTGTCCTATGCTAGATCTCACTTTGTTAAAACCATGCTTGAGGGAAATGGTAGATGAAGCAAATCAATCTGAAGAGGAAAATAAGAGCAGATGACAGCACTATATTTTGTGAGCTTTGAAGCTTTTCTGCCAACTGCACATTTCTGTGTACCTCGAGCACCCATCTTCCCGTGCTCTGAATCTGACTACAGTAGTGTATGGTTTCACAATCAAGAGGAGCAGGCAGGTGGCTTTATAACTGGATTTCCAAATCAAAACATCCTTAGGGTTTGCTGTCTTTAGAAAGACAAAGTGTTCTGCTTTTGTTGGACGCACTGCACAGGAAAATCTTCTACAAAAACGTATTTTACAACTTAATGTTGCATAATATGTTTTTACTATTCCTCACACTTCTTGTGAGGCTTGAAAGTAAATACTTTTGCTCAAGGTATCTGGCAGAAATAACTTCCCATGTGGTAGCAGCAGTCTGTGGACACAGCTCATCTCTCTTGCTCTTATTCTCTCCTCCTCTCTCATGTAGCAGTATAGTTTATTAAATTTTCATCTTACTGGATGCAGCTTTTTCTCTAATGTGCTCCTTCTTACTAATTTGTTGTTAAGAATGCTGCTACAGAAACCTCCACCCAACTGCATATTAATTCTGTCTTTCAGCTCCTTAATAGATGCAAAAACCTCAGTTCATCCCACTTGGGTAATAACAGGTGGCACCACAGTATGTGCTGCTGTAAGCTGTTAGCTTTTAAGCAGAAAGCTACCCTTTTTTTCCCTTAGTACTGCAAAATGTTGTAACTGGCCCTCTTCATCTTTCCTGGGCAGGCAGGAGCAAACACTAGAGCCATCCAGTCCTGCAGCCAGCTTTTTTAGTTTTTTCTTTTTTATGTAAATCCTGAAAGCTTCTCCTTGGAGAAAGCACAAGTGTCTCAGTCTCTTCACCCTAATGTGATTTTGGGTAGGCTCTAGGAAACTGCCGGCTCATGCATTGCTGTAACTTTTTAATCTTGACTGAAAACTTCCTCCTTCAAAGATGTCACAGCTGAAAAATGCTTGTAAACTTATCATTCATGTTGGGATCGTGTTTCCATTAAACATGTGAAGCTAAAAACTTTTAGTGTGGATGTTGGAGTTAAGCATGGCAACTCAATCCTATTCTGGCTCCTAGAGAGTGATGTGTTTGGGAGCTAAGCTAACAGGATCAAGGAAGAACAAAAGTCTTTAAAAAGTCCTGTCCTTCTGGGACCTGTGGGGGTGGGAAGTGACTTCATGTCAAACATATTGTCTTCATCTAGCTAGAACAAGCCAGATATGTGGGAAATACAGTATATGGTACTGAACAACAGTAGGTCAAACCAAACAAACAAAACCCAAAAACAAAACATAAACCATTCAAAGCAGCTTCTTCCAGCCTCACAGAGTGCTTTTGTAGAAAACTTAATTAAATCCTGGACCATGTACTATCACTCGAAGCATAAACACTTCCTCACCATTTCCTGTGAAATATATTATGGACACATTTTGTTGGGTTTTAGTATTTTTAAGTATGTTTTAACATATATTATACATAAAGTAAATTTTGAGTCTGCCTGTGGTTTTGTGTGTATGTATAGGTATTTAGGCACATATAGATGATGACAGTAAAAACTTTTTTTGCCTTTCTCCTGCTGGAAGATAAGACTGTGACACACATGCCCTGGTAAGCCTCTACCACTTATGTGTCAAAGCCATGTTATTTCTAAGAGCAAGCGCTGCTTGTCTTGGCTGAGAAACTAATCTTCAGGATGTGGGCATTTGCACATGGTCACATCCCATGTCATCCTACTAAACCTATCTAGCAAAAGTGCTCAGTGTCTTTGAAAACTGCTCAGGGTCTTTGTTTTGTAGCATGATACTTGATGTGCTATGTTTTTTTTGTTTGTTTGTTTGTTTGAAGCTCATGAACAACATTAGACTCTAACTTGCAAGTAGATAACGTGGATGATATTTGTAGGATTGATGTTTTCCCCTTTGAACTACTGTAAAATCCCATCAATATGAACTTCATTCTTACCTGACCAAACAGAGATCATTAAGCATTCTTTAAGAGCTGAGGACTCTATTTTGTATGTTCAGCTGAACAAGGTCAGAGAAAGAGGATTGGATTCTTCTTTTTCAGTACTTTATACTGCAAGTCATTTTTCAGAGAAATACAGAGGATGCAGTGTTACTTAATGCTTCATTTTTTTACTCTCTTCCCCTTTTTCTTCCTACAAATCGGAGGTAAAATTGAAAGTCTTTGTGACAGGGGTCATACCTTGGACAGATTTCACCTGCTAGGCCTGTGTGACAAAGTGAAATAAGTATTTATTGGTTTGGGTTTGTTTGGTTTGTTTTGGCACTCAAATTGGTGCCAATTGACTTATATGTATTTTGAGGAAAGGGTCACAGAAGTCTAAACTATCGATTTTAGAGCTTCCTTCAAGATGGTGTTATTAAAATTTCCCCTTTGAAATATGTGTTTTTGTTGCTGTATCTGGGCATCTTTGATGGAATTTTTCTGGGGTAAGCTGTAAAGTCTCCCTTGCTCACCATGTAATCTCCTTCCATGCTTTGCATAAATACTTGCTAACCGTATATTTATTTTTCAAGGGATAAAGAGGAAGAAGACCATCTGTGTACCCTAGATCTGCCCAGACAGAAAGTCTGAGTCTGGCTTTTGACTTAGAAGTGACCTTTTGCAAAAAGTGGAAGCCACTTGTCAAACTGAACTAGTATATGGCAGGCTTACATGTTCTTGTGCAAGCTGTTATGCATTGCTCCATCTTAAAAAAAAAAAAAAAAATTAAAAAAAAAAAAAAAGTCTTAAAGTACTAACATTTGTCAGGAGTCTAGCCTGTCTGTCCCCATGTCCCATTAGATTCAAGAGCATAGGTTTGAAATTTAGGTAGCTTTGTTAACCTATTAGGCTGCACAAAACACTGTTTTGTACAAAACAAATACCCATTTTTCCTTTATAATCTCTTTCTTATTAAAATGTGTTTTTCTTCATTTCTCTCTCCCCTTTTCCCAACCAGAAGCTGTGTGAGTAGATTACAAAATATTGTCAATCATCCGCCTTCTTTATTGCTGATAATGTTGAATATAGGTGATGATACTAAATGATGGAGCAGGGAAATCAGTTCTTATCATGTAAATTGGGGCTCTAGTTTACTCTGGCTCTGCTTCTCATCTAACCACATGGCAATTCAGTTTCAAAATTCCACAGGTTCTCAAGCAAAAACTAGAAGAAAAACGACACCTTTGGATCCAGAAACTTCATGTCTTGGAAAAATACAAAGAAACCCTAGATCAGGATTTTATTCGAATGGCTGGAAACTTGAGGAGAGCCAAGACAGAGCAACTTCACCTAAGAAGAGAACTCTCTGCCAGGTACCAGAGCAAAGCATGTGTGTCGTCTTTGGTTTTGTTGCTTGCTTAGCTGTTTGGTGGGGGGTTGTTTGGTTTGTTTTGGTTTTGTTTTTTTCTGTTTTGGCTTGGTTTGGTTTGCTTTTTTTTTAGAGGGGGGGTGGGTTTATTGTCTTGTGAAATAAAGTTTATTGAATTCTGAAGACTTTTAAGAGGAAATTATCTGCTGTTTTGGAGAGTGGATCTGGCTTTAGTATAATGTGTAACCATGTGGGAGTTAAGGCTCATGTATGAAGGACCATATAATCTTGGAGATGTCTTTGAAAACACCAGGGAGACCACAGACTAATCAGTTAAAACATGAGGGCATTGACTATCTAGCAGGTGCAACCATTAAATAAACTGTTGATTTTGTGAGAAGCAGAAGACATGTAAAATATATGCCTGCGGATATTACTGCTTTGGGAGACAATTGCTAGTCCCATATGATATAATGTCTCAGTTTCTCAAGGGTATAGCTTCAATGAGTTATCGTGTTAAATATGAAAATGTAACTTTGCATTTTAGTTTATCGGCACATGGTTCCTGCTATGAGTTTTGATGTTGCAAATATGGCAGCAAAAGACAGCAGGTGTAAACCTCTGCCTGTACGCCCACTCTTCTCCTCAGACATTCAGGACAGTAGCTAATCAAGTTTTTTGTTTTGGTTTGGTTTTTGTTTTTTGGTTTTTTTGCCAGAACAACTGATCTGAATTAGTTGTCTTTGTGGAACCCAGGCTCACTCATAGTATCAGCGTCAGCCTTCTGCTATCCTATACTGAATGTAAATGTTTGCGCTCATGCCTTTACCTGGGCTTGGGGTGTAAGTAGCTTCCTAGGGCTTAGCATCCCTGAGAGCTAATGTGGAGTAGTCATAATGCACTTTTGCCTGACTTATCTTCCACTTAACATTGTTAATGTAGACCTCCCACGTGCTCTCCCTTCACTTAGAAAAGAGCTGATAAAAATACTGATTGCTTGGCTTCTTAAAGCTGCCTCTCCATCAAAATTATTTGGGGTGGTAGCAACAAGAAAAAAATTATATATATATATATATATATATATATATATATATATATATATGAAGGTGAGTTAGAGAAGAAATGGGCAAAGGGTTTCTGCAGTGGTAAAGAAGGGGTTCCTTGAAAACCGTCATCTTCAGCATTGATTCTGATGGCATCTGCTTGCTGTCAAGTGAGGTACACAGCTTCATCATATTCACTTCCCAGTGTTTCAGAGGGTATCTGCAGTCATAGCCCCAGGGTATATTTTCTAGAAGGATTGACTCTATATCTGATTGCATTGTCTTGTGGTTTGGGAGAAACAGTATTCTTTTGACCAAATTGCAAAAGTTTGCCCCATCAAGCTCTTGCTCTTTGAGAGTTCTCTGAATATTCCACAAGATTTTGCTATGGTACTGGGCTGGCACAGCCATTGCACTGTACAGCTGGGGAGAAACCAGGGAAATCCTCCATCCTGTTCCTAATTCTGGAGCTGCTATAGAAAATCCTTGTCTGCCTGCTGGCTTGAATTGTGCTTAGCAAGAACTAAGTCCCTGGTGCAGGATACTGGGGAGCTGCGATATGTGACAGCTGAATGTGGTTCTTGATGCATGTCTCGACAACTAGTGTGTGTCATCTCCCAGGCATGCCTGCTTTAAAACGTCAGTAACGGATTGTGGTTTGTGCTCTCTCACCCCACAGGCAACGTGAGATAGAAACTGTCAAACAGTTACAAGAACAAACTGCTGGCCAGGCAGAAGCCCTTGGTTTAGAGCTGCAAAAAGCTACAAAGCAGCTTGAGGATGCCAGCAAACAGGTAAGGGACAGTCTAGTTCCTTCTACACAGGAAAAAAAAACCCAAGCAGTTGCAAAAGGCTACATAAAATGCATCACTGTTCTCGGGAAAGGAAATCGCATGTTCGGAATGGAGTGCCTCATTGCAAAAGTGGAACCAGCAGAGGAAGTAAAATTTGAGGGGGTGGTGACAACAGTTTGCTGATGAAAGAGGCAGCATTGCATATTTGTGGTGGCTTAAAAAAAAAAAAAAAAAGAAAAGAGAAAAAAACCCCAAAAATAGCTTGCATACAGAGTCCACCCCAATGTAAAAATGCAGAAGTTCAGAGAGAGCTTTATCACTTCCTGAGAAAGAACAGATGCAGTTTGGTTTCATTTACATGAACTGTAGAGGCTCCTTGTGTTAGCCAGGCTGCTTTATTTTTTATATTCCCTTCTTTTTTTCTTAAATATTGTTTTGTGTTTAGGCGGAGGATCAAGTTGAAGCCTTTCACTCTGCTCGTGAGGAAGCAGCATCCCTGAAATGCAAGTTAGAGGAAGCCATTTCTGAGCAGCAAAAACTCAAGGATGTGAATGCAGCTTTAATAAGCACTTGCCAGTTGCTTCAGGAAAAGGTGGAAGACCAGAAAAGTGAGTAACTACTGGCAGTGTGCCAGCATTCACTCTTGCATGGGCAAATCCTTTATAGTTTAGTTATGACAAGGGTGAATAGCACTGATCTGCAGGTCATCCAGTAAAACGTTCTGTGGAGTCTTTTTTTTTTTTTTTCTTCTTTCTTTCTTTCTATATTTCCTTCTTCCTTAAGAGATATGCAATCATGGCATGTGGGCTGAGAATCAGGTGGGATCCCAATGAGTGGATGTCGGGCTGGACCAAAGCCGCAGAACCTCCTAACAAAACCTCCAGCCCTAGGAGGAAGGGTTAGTAACTCCATGGGTGTTACTGGCGCTCCTCTACCAAAGGTGCCATTCCCACACCTGAACAGTCCACCTTATTCCTAACAAAGTCATCCCTCTTTCTTAAGCTTCCTGTACCAAAGAGATATGACTCATGTTCTGCATTCTGCTTGCTGCTTGTATTTGCTTTGTGTTTTTGAATAACTGCATGCTATTAGGCTGTTCACTTTAGTAGAAAGCAGTTGTGTCATAGCATCATACACATGCAACTTTTGCTACAGAACCGTGGAAACTTTATACTACCTCTTGTTCACTTGTTAACATCAAGACCTCAAAAGCTTGGGCAATTAAAGGGTGCAGTTGTTTGATTCCAACACCTGCTGCTTTTTCTTTCCGAATTCTGGAATGCATATCACTTATTGGAAAAAAAATTTACTGGCTTAAGCGCACTGAACATTTGGCCTCAGTCATGCATGCGTTTCCCAGGGCAATGTGACTGATGCTCAACATACGTGTGTTGCAAACAACTTTATATGAAACTATAATTTGTCTTGTAGGAAAAATTACATGGGACCTTATGTCTTAGCTGTAGGGCACAACTGTTATGTACTGATGTGGCAGAAACAGCTCCAGACTGCTTGCTGACTTGTGACCAGTATTTTGGCATTGTTCACATGTGTGCTCATGTTGCTTTCATGCTTACTGCTTCCTTTAAACGGTAGAGTTGGTTTTTCAGTAAGAGGCATAACAATGGAAATAGTATGTCATTTTCCAGCTCTGAATAGACAAAGCTCTTCTGTAAAGTGAGCTAGAGTAAATGAAAAGAAAGAGAACCCCAGACATGTGGAAGAGGCTGGTGACACTGTGACTCAAACCGGAAGAAAAAAAACAAACAAACTAAAAAAAAAAAAAAAAAAACAAACCACCTCAAAGATACACCCACACCATACCCCACCCCACCCCCACCCCCCGAAAATAGATGAGACTTTGGCTTTAAATGATTCCAGGTAGTTTGCTGAAATCTCATTCTGTAGATAAATAAACTGGTAGATGCATAGAGAAGTTTCAAAGCATTATGAAGAACAGGACTGACAAAGAAGGATGGAAGTGGGGGAGGACAAAGCTTTATATATTGGTTCCTGTAGAAAGCCGGAACAGTCTAGTGCCCCTTCTGGGCTGTGGTCTGTTCCACTCCCTTTCCACCTCCCCACTCCTTCCCCTACTTCCTCCCACCTGTGTGGTTACAGATGAGAAATTAGGGAACCTGTTGACCAAGGAAGCTGCTACTTAACCTAACTCAGACTGGCACAGCTCCTTCTGTGTTTCAGTTGTTTAATCATGCCTTGTCACTAATTGCTACAGCCCTACATCCAGTGAGAAAGCTGAACAAGCTACTGAGAGCTGCCTTCAATTTCTGCTTGGGCACTGAAGTGACAGTGTTAGTCAAAGGTCCTTTCACCACCCCTCCACCCCCATTATTAACTGTGGTATAAAAGTTATGATAGACTTGTATTAAGGCAGAAGTTACCAGAGGGTGGCCCTGGAATTACCAAGCTTGAAGAATGTTTCTAAGTATAGCATAAAGCCCATCAACTTCAAAACTTCTGCGCAGGATGTCAAGTTGGAAGGACAAATGCTTCTCTTCCATTAAGTGGTAATGGAGTCACCCATTTCCACAGGGAACTGTGGCACCTTAACGCTGACAATGTGGGGAAGCATTGCCCCCCCTTTATAGCAAGGGGAAATGTTGTAATGACAGGAAAGAAAAACTGCCCAGTGTTTTCTGGAGGGTGGAACTTCCAGAACAAAATGCATTTTTAAAATCCCTCCTGTGGAAAAACTGTTGTGGGTATTACTAAAGTGCTATCGGTTTGTGATAGGCAGTAGTTAGGTTTAAAGATGCTATAACATCAGACTACTTGTTATGCAATTATAAGGAACCCTATAAGACTTGTAAATGTCTCTTTGTAGCAACTGCTAATGCACTGAGATGGGAACTGCTTCAAAGGCGACTCTGTGAATTGCTGTGCCAGGTATGATGATTGTTTGGTGGGAGAAGAAATAGTAGGCTTGCACAGGAGGTGCTGTGGTGGAAGGACATCTACAGCTGAGATGAACTGCAAGTAATTTAGCAACACCCAGTTTCTTAGTTTCTAACATGTACATAATTGTGGAGGCAGTAAAGTGTATGTACTGATCTGCACATTGTTGTTTTCCTTCTTCAAGCTCTGGAAAAAATGGGCTAGAACTTACAGGTGTGGTGTTGGCCTTTACTGTAAACAGTTGTGGTGATAATATCAGATGGGGCTGAGGGAAGCTTTCCCTGATGCATTGGTGTGATTTGGCCCCTGCAGTCAGCCAGACTTCTGCACAGTCTTGAAGACAAATGTTTAAAATCTTGTAATAAAGTATTTTTCAGTATCCAGACATTGGAATAGGCAGTGAAACAGTTATTACCATTGTGCCCCTCTGTGGAAATATGTTAGAAATTATATAACTCTGGAGAGCTTTGCTTTGCTTTGAATAAAAATACTTTTTCAAGTTTGTAAGGGGGTGGAGGGGGAGACGTTGTGGGAAGACTTTGTTCCCAATCGGCTCTAGTAAGGAACGCTATAGCTCAGGGTCTGAACAGTCTGGATTTAACAGAGAATAACAAGGTATTTATAAGGACAAACAGAAGAACCTAAAGTGTATCCTAGGGTGTAACAGGGGCATAAGGGGAGCAGAATCAAAACTGTGGACCAGCAGCACATGAATAAAACTTCTATTTGTGCATGAAGGTCGGCAGAGTTAAGGGCTGAAAGTAGCAAGGGGAAGCAACAGTATAGTTTTCCTGACAGCTAAAAATAGTTCAATTAGAAAGATAAAATTCCACTTTGTTCATAATCAGTGGTAGTGTTCTTTCTCTTTTTTAACTTTTTTTCTTCTACGTCTGACTGCCTTAAAATATTTCTCTATTGCAACAGTGCTGTGCAGAGTTAGAATCTGACTACAGTCTGCTGCCCACATCATCTGAGTCGGTAAGAGGGAAGGTAAGTGTGCTTGCTATGACCATTGCTGAGCCTGTTAAGATATGACACTAGTTTTGTTTGTTCCTTTTTTTTTCATGACCTGAAGGAAATAAATAACTTTCCTGTGAGAAACTTTGCCAAGTTAAATACTCGATAAAAATAATCTGAGATGCATATTTATGTATATATGCATGCATATGTATATACACATACAAAAGCATATTCAAAACCTTACTGCAAAACCAGTTTCCTATTGCTTCTGAACAGTCACTGTAACAAAATAGAGGCGCTTGATAAATTGCATTTTGAGAAATATCACAGGCTGAAGATGTTTCTACATCTTCCAATTTCTTTTCCATTTTTTGTCACTTAAGCAACATGAGGTCAAATGCAGCTGCATAAGTGTTGCCTCAGAAGTTTCCTCTGGCCATTTTCGGCTGACACCTCTTCAGCACTAACCAGCAAGCAAGTGCTGTGCAGGCAGGGCAGGGGATGGTGGGGGCAGCGCTTTGTCTCCATGTGGCTGAGCTGGAGCTGCCCTTCTGCTCCTGCTGAGGGAAATCTAACCTCTGTGGCAGATGCTGGACACTGGACTAATGTTCCCCTTCCGGTTGGCTTGGCTGAACGTTGTTGGTTTGGTGTTTGGTTTTGGTATGGTTTTGGGTTTTTTTCCTTTTGTTTTTTTTTCACTGAATTGGCTTGGTTGTTTGGTGGTTGGTTTTGTTTTGGTATTTTTTGTTCTCCTGTCCTGCTCGTCTTGTCTAGTTTTGTAGTATCTAGTTCCAGACCTAGCTTGAACCAACATGTCTGTTGCAAATGTAAAGCTGAATTATTCTCCCTCTTCCTGTATCTGTATCTGTTCTGCCCATTGAGGTTGTGATCTTTTCTAGACAAAAAAGCAACAGATGATGTATTTGTATAACTGTTAGTATTACGTTATACAGATGCAACTGCATGTGTGGGAAGATGGTGACATTAGTATATTCAGTGTGATCGAACAGCAGCACTTTCTATTTTTCAATTAGCAGCTCCATTTCTCTAAACAACTGTGGAGTGAAGGACATACCTTGTGCACTGAACTTCCCAGGACACCGCCCTCAGATATTTCATATCATCATAGTACACGTTTGCTAGGTAAGACCTGGTGATGTTGGCTATTTTTCTGTCTCCTAAAATATAGGAAAGGTTGATAGGTGGTATAGAACAGTATCGCTGGTGTGAAACATGTTGTGGTAGAGTGTGGAAAATCTGTTGTTGGCTTTAGCCTATTTTTGCATGTAATCCATGAGGTTGAACCATGTTTATCATGCTTGCAATTAAAGGCCTGAAAAGGCCTGTCAACCTAACGGCAGTCCCCAAAACCTTAAGGAACTATTGGTATAAATCATACATCCAAATATATTCATGACAAGATCCTTGCCAGTCTGGATCAAGAGGGCTAGAGTTATGTTCTTCCCATTCACTCTGGCACACACCAGGACAGCGAGCGATATCCTGCTACTTTGCTACTGAGCTGAGGCCAGCCCTGGTTTAAAAACTTGAATGAGTAATGTAGCTGCTGATAATCAAATAATTGTATTTGTTGATTTCTCCTGCATTCATAAGCTGTTCATACTTCCCTGTGCCTCTTGAGCCTTACAAATATTAAAAGGAGCCACTGACAGATATGCATTGCAGGGCCACAGAGCTGCAGAGTGCATTTGGAATTTTATAGACAAAGTGTTTCTTCCAGAGTAAGCTGGTGCAACACAGCATCTATTCTCTAAAATGCTCCAATGTAATTCTAAGCCATGCTGGGAGAAATGGAAGATGATCTTGCTTGACTGCACATGCTCCTTGTAAGAGCACTCTGCTGCTCTGGAAGGGCAGTTTCAGTGGGCTGGCTCAGAGTGTTCTTGCAACTTTCTGGAATATGATTACATACGCGTAATGTGATATGATATGTAAAGATCGAGCCACAAATAAGGCAGGTATTCTTGGCTTGCTCCAATACAATATTGACACACACACAAAAAAATCTATTTCTCAACTTTCTCTGCAATACAAAACAATTCACTACAACAAAGCTCTCCTACATGGAAGTTTCTATAACCTGACGGATGGAAAATCTCCATCCCCAGGTGCTGCAGACTCTCCATCTACATAATATGTGAAAGCCACATAACCTAACCCTTTCATACCAAGATGGAAGCTGTCTTATTAGAAATCTGTATTTGGTTGGTCTGCCTCTTGATTATTTTTGACTTAGTCAAAGATTGACATGTAACTAAATCCAACTTTGCCAATGATTGCCACTCTTCACAATTGTCTCTCTTTACAGATGCTCTGACCTTGGAGAGCTCATGCCAAAAGAACTTTCCCGTGCACGGCTGGGATTGGCCTTGTAGACAGAGCTCTGGCAGATGCACGTTTGAAAGCTGTGATCTGGGACACACATCCACTTCAGATGTGACGTCGGTGGGGTGCAAGTAAGATAGTAGAATAACCTCTTTGGGGTGAGGGGTGGAAGAGTCCATGGGATTTAGCAGGTTCCAAGGGAAAGCTGTATCCCCAGCCTATGCCAAATTCAACAGCGGAACATCTCTTACAGAAAATACTGGACACTCAGTGGTCAGGTAATGGTGTTATGGGGTAACATTTACTTCTATTCACAAAAGTAACATTAAAACTTTTTACTGAAACTGTTGGTATAACCACCAGCTGAATACAGTGCTGGTGTTTCCATTTCATGCTGGAGAACTGAGGCATGATGTAGGCGTTCTTGTGTCTATTTTCAGTATTTAACTTGCAACTGACACTCCCATTTAGGAGCCAAAATCCTATTGGCTTTGAGGAGTCACATTTTTTTTGCAGAGTTTAGAGCAGGAGTTCTGAGGTCTTTGCTTATCAAGCGGCCTCCTTAGATGTGTAAAATCGAGACTGAACTCCTTAAGATTATGAAAGCTAGCTAACTATTGTCGGTGAATATTTTAAAAGATAAGGATGTTCCTGAAGATGCAGAGGCAGGCATTCTGCAGCAAAGACTCGGCAGCTCTTGAAGCTTTTGTCGCTGGTTTTCTGTAGACTTGTGCAGTGTGGAGGAGGTTGGGAGAAGGACTGGTGGTGGTTTTTGCTGTTTGGGGGAGGAGGGATTGATGTTAGTGATGAATTTGTCTGTCTTTGAGAGACCAGCTGTCTGACTATACAGATAGTGGTGACTTTGGTTGTTATGTGCTTAAGGAAAATGGGCAATATGCAAATAAAATGTGTATTGCCAGGTGGAAAATATGCTCTGCTGGTAACTATACTGATGCAGACCTTCCTGTTTCCATTACAATGATGGACTCTTCACTTACTGAGGTGAGTGCTGTCGCCTGAGATGTGGTTTTGAATGGGTTCAAGCATTTAGTGCCTCACTCAGATCCAGACTGAGCAGCTATAAATCAGCACTGCGCCAAAGTGAATGGATCTAGCATCTGTCAGCAGAGTGCTGTGACATCTTGTTCTGTGTGGGGAAGTCCCTTCTATTTGGGCACACTTCTGGAATACTGTAATTAGACCAAAATATCTTGATGTTCATGTGCATCTGGGTCATTCTTTTAGCTGGGGAGTATTTTAAATGTGGTTTCAAGGCCTGAGACAGTGCTGTTTCTGCAGTAATGTTCAGTTCTGCCAGGGAAGTCTGAGTGATTTTGCTCTTTTTATCCACCTGCAAGAAGCCACAGGATGTTTTAGTTTTGAAGGCTGCCTTTCTCTGAGCTTTCTCCCACGGCTACCTTGTAACAGCTGAAAAATGACATCTTTACTGTATAAAAACTTTCCTTCAGCTGGTATGCTCAGATATGCCTTCACTGCTGTATTGAATCCTTCATCCACAGCTTGAGCTGTCAGTTGTCTGTCTTGTAACTGAAAGATGAGCTGCAGCTCAGTGCACCTAGTTGTGCTCAGTGCCATAATACTCACTGTTGAAATCTAGACCTTGGCCCTGCCACACAGGGCATCTAATTAGCTTTACAAACTCTAGTACTGGTGGTGATGATGGAAGAATATTAGTCAGTGGTTCCTGTGAACACGGAAATAACCTTTGCAAGACTGATGAACCGGCAACCTCGGACCTACCCCAGCTGGTGTGTGTCACCTGCGAGTGCAGCAGAGGTCCAGTTGTAGCAGAAAATCAAGGCAGGAAGTGCAGTGAGGGTAAAAAGCAAGAGTGGTGGGGACTGCCTGTGGTTTCAGCACACTGTTCAGTCAGGGTAAGCAGGTGAGGAATGCCTGTCTTGTGCTGCTACTATTTAAGCTATTTTAAAGAGGATAATCTCAAGGGCTCTTGCTTTATCCAGTTGTCCTGGAAAGTCACAGCCTTGCGAAGTCGTTTGAAATGCCTGTGCTTTGTTACTCTGGTCCTTTCTGTAACTTCAGCTGGGATCAGAAATATCATTTTCCATTTTTGCCTTTTTTTTTAATATAAATTTTCCACGTGAATATTCTAGAGGGGGGGAACTTAAAATCTTAATGCTTGCCTCGAGAAAAAGCAAATGGGCTGTGTCCAGTGTCTGATCTAAACACTGTGACGTACAACAAAATTTGAATAGCCTTGTTTAATAGGAAAAGTGTTCCTAGGTTTTTTTTTTGTTACACTGTGGTCGAAGATGTGTTTGTGCAGATCAAGCCCTTCAGCGTGTAAGTAACTCAAATTATTTTGTCAAAGCATTGTCACCATAGGAGTTTAGGGGCTATTTATTAAAGGAGCTCTTGGGAGAGGCAGTCGAAGCCTAGACTTTTTACACTTGTTTTGATTTATAAATATGAAAGTTGTATCACAGTCTAAAAACCAAATGATAGGCCTTCTGAATGTTAATGCTTGTTTTGAGGAGTTATACAAGACTGTGGCCAGAATTTGTCTGTTGTGACAGCATAATAATCTAAGGATCCTCTAAGCGAAGGGAGGGAGGGGGAAAAAGTGATTAGGAATGTACTGCAGAATCTTCTCTGACACAATCCTTTTATCAGGAAGAGCCATACTCTAAAATCTGCACGCAGATTTTATCAGGAAATCTAAAATGTGAGGTTTTCTTGTTGTTGTTGTTTTTTTCTTTGAGTTTACCCTGTGCAATCTATGGGAGCTCACAATCCTAGTAGTCAGTAGGGGGCTTTAAAAACTGAACTGATGATTTTTTCCCTCAATGTAAAGAGAAAGCACTGACCATATGATTACCTGGGGATGGAGAAGGCATGTAGAATAACGTATTGCTTTAGTCAGTTCCAGGTGATGCAAGGGGTGTTTTTGTTTGGTGTGTGTGTGTTTTGTTTTAAAAGCCCTTTAGATTTCTTCTATTTTTAAATTTCAACATATTATTCATTTTCAGTCTCCTTCAGCAATGTTACAGTAGACCTAATGGCCTGAACAAGTCAAATGCAATGTTGTACTTCCTTAAGCTTAATAGAGAATTCAAATAAGAATAAAAATAGCCTGGATTTGCATTAGAGGAAACATCAGGCTGGCTGGGGCAAGGCTCGGCGAGTGTGGTTGGGCTCCGGTGGGTGGGGGAGTGGGAGAGGAGGGAGAGGGGACTACTTACTGATGCTGGGAACAGTTGGTTGCTCTCAGAAGTGACCAGGGCCCTTGGTCACCTCATTTTCTACTTTGCTGGCTTGCCTGGATCCTCCAAGGGCATTTGAGGGGGGAGGGAGGAAGATACCAGAACTTAGGTGATCACTCACTGATATGGTTTTTCTGTTGTCATCCCCCTCACTTCAACAGTGCTCCTGGACACGTGATATGTAGGGAGCTACCCAAACTGGCTAGCCTCATACCTTCTCTGCTTGGAGATAGGTTTGGGTTTTGGTTTGTTTTGCTGTTGTGGGTTTGGTTTTTTTTCTTTCTATTCAGCACTCCTTCAGCAGTGGGTGGAATTCATCACAAGTCATTACATAAACCTTTAAACCTCTGTTTCACCTGGTATTTCCACCCATAAAGAGATACCAATCCAGCAATTGAATAAGCAAGCTGCAGTTATCAAGGGTGAAATGAGGAAGAGGGATATTTCCCATTGAGTATCTTCCTTGCCATATTAAAAGACTTAAGAGAATGTTGTTTTTATCTATGATGTGATAAGACCTGGGTCCAGAATAGCACTGTAGTGGCTGAAGGAACATGAGCAAATCTGCATATCAGCCTTTAACTGCTGAATTCCCCTCTGCTGTTTGCATACAAAGGAGGAGGCCTGAAGCCTTCTGAAGTGGCTAGGCAATTGTTATATATAATATTGAAAACTAGCATCGTTCAAAGACAACACTAAAAATGTACAGCATTCAAGTTTTCTGCGTTCTGAATCATCTGCTCAGTCAAGCTGCTATTAGTAACACTTATTACCTAAATGAGTCTGACCTCTATAGCTAAGTGAAGCTCTGTATGCCTTACTTGTAGGGTTTGAGGTCAAGACCTTGAAAATGGGTATATCTTGATGCACAGCATTAAAATAGAACAGTGGTATGGTAACACATAATGTCAGTCATTTGAAAATGTGTGTTAGAAGCAAAACATGAAGTCAGGAACCAAAACACATCTCTAAGTATACTTCTGAGATAAGCTTTCTCCAGAAACATAGTTATCACTCCTAAGGATGACAACATGATAAGCTACATATTTTATGTATGGGTGGCTTTAGACTAGCAGATGAATCTTACTATCTAGTTCTTCACAGCTAAAATAATTTAGGCACAGCTGTGGGAATTATTAAAACTTTGACATACAAATTTTCTACTCACATGGCAACCCTTTCCCTGATGCTCTTTTCTCTTTCCATTAAGACTGACTGTGCAGAGCCAACGCTACCAGCCAGTGTGATCCCATCCAGGTCAGGTTTTATGCAAGCTTTTAAAAGCCTTTATCGAGATTGCATAATATGGATGAGTATGTGAAAGAATTTTGTTTTGGCAGTGATCGTTTAATATCACCCCAAGAAGTTCTTACATGCTCTTTGGAAAGCACTGCACCAGTAACAGGTAAGCCCTTAATTTGGGGCACAGATGTGTGAACTTTTTGCACTCAAAGTCTTGGAAATAGATATGCTCAAGTCTACACACTTACAGAACAGCAAGATCTCTGTCTTCTGTTGCCTGATATTATAGGCTGCCTTGTTATGGAGGAAAAATCACCCAAGTGCTCACGTGAAAAAAAGGAAGATGTGCCAACTTCCGCAGCAATGGAGAAAAACAACGATAAGGATCCAGCTGGTCCTGGACCAGGTACAGTAACTGCTGCAGCACACTGGCACTCACGCAGTAAGGAAACAGCTTGTTTCCAGCACGCCTTTGAAGTGAGGAAGCTAAGTAAGAAAAATAACTTAATGACAACTTGTGATTTTTTTTTTTTTTTTTTTTTTTCTTCTGTTGTTGAACACACTTTTGCCTGTGAGTGCTCTCAACCCTCCCTGAAACTCTGAGTAGGAATAAGACTACTTACTTGCAGAATGCTGGTAGCCTACAGCGCTGCAAGAAATAAACATGAAATAACTTAGTAAAATCTTTACGCTTGCTCAGCTGGCAAAACATTGTGTGGGTACTAAACCCCAGGCAATTTTGGGAGGAGGGAGAATGTTTTAATGTTTTTTTTAAAAAAAGTTTAGTGATACAGCTAGACTAAATAACACTTTCCTCTCTTTCACAACTGATGCTTATAGCACTAGAAGCTGGGATGGGTCAAGAGAAGAGATGAGGATAGAGGGTTTTGTGTATGGTTCTGTCTTTTGCTATATCCATAAACACTCAAAAAATTATTCTAACCAGATCTGATGGTGCTTCTTCCACTTAAAAACTAAAAGCAAAACAAAACTGGAGTGCTTGTACACAGTGCATTTAAGTTATTTTTAAAAAAGCTGATCTGAATAAGCAACACAGAATACATGTGCATGCTTGTTTGTAACCATTTTTTAACGTTTAGATAAATATAAGTCTCTTTGTCGTCATTTCTTACTTGGTTTTGTTTCTTTCTGAAATCTAATTCAGTCTCCTCACTTAAATGTATTTTCTTTCTACTAATTTGCTTCTACTCTTAATTTTCATATGTGGTCTAGGTGTCTTTGGCAAGGAGGAAAAAGACATGCAAAACAGATCAGAAAGAGTCCAAATAGCTTTAAAGTCTGAGAATCCTGCTGCCTGTTGTACATCTCTGAATATAAAGTGTTTCTAGTATTAGAACAGAGACACTGATGAATCTCCACTTGTGGCTTTTGCTAGTACCACACAATGTCTTCCAAAGGTGCTTGGGAATCTGGTCCGATACTTAGGGCTGTTGCAAAAATCAGCAGGGACAAAAGGGAGTGCTGAGCAGAAGTTCTTGTTAGTGTGAAGGATGAAAAGAGAAACCACTTCAAATCTGAAGCTTGTTGTTGTGCCATTTCTTTGGTTTGCATCTTTGTGGGGGTGTATGACTACATAGACAAAAAAAAAATCTGGATGTTCTAAAAGGTATAAATAGCTATAGAGTTACTGCTACACAAGAAACTAGTGTGACTCTCAGACTTTCTTCCATTTCTTAAATATTTTCATTTTTAAATCTTTAATATCTAATTTCTTGGAGGTTATTTTTGCCTGCTTTTAAAACTTTTCTAAATTGTGGGACTTGAAAGTTTGTGTTTGCATTTGAATTGGCATCATCAGTTCCTGAACTTCCCAGTTCATTATCACTCATTTTCTGGCAAAAAGAGGGGATTTTTGTTAGCTCTATAAGCACCCTTAGTTCAGTTTTTAGGTACAAAGGACAGTCCAAGTGTCAGACTATGTTTGAATCTTATGGATGCCTGAAACACAACAACTAGTATGCATTTCATGACCCGGTTATGCTTAAGCTCCTCTAACAGCAGCTGAAGTAGCATCTGTTCCTTGACTTCATCTGATATTCTGTAACGTGAAAGAAGATAATTACCAATACTCATCACTTCTGTTAGTTTGTGCGTGGGATTTTTTTTTTTTCTTTACATATTCCTGTGCTTATAGAATTTCAATTAAAAAATAACTATAAACTGTCTCTTTAAATAGCAAACAAACAAAAGAAACATCATGCTGGTAACAAAATAATGACATTCATTTATCCAAGGGAATATTACTGTAACTCTTGCAACTGCAACCAGCAGTAAAGATCTCACTTGTAGACGAAATATAATTATCTTCCCACTTCTTTCTTTGTGTCTTTACGGTGTTCTTTGCTGCTGCCTCTCCTCCTTAATGCCCTCTTCTGGCATTTGCTGAAATTTTTTAGCCTTGTTGGTCGACAGCTAGTATGCTGGGTGTTGGAGTCTTGCTTTGTTTTTATCATTACATTTGGTTTCTGGAATGTTTCTCCCCAGCAGATCTGACTGAGAAGGAATTCTGCCCTGTGATGGAAGAACACAAAACCTCATTTCAAAACATTTTAAAGCAAGACGCGGTAAGTGTCCTAGTGACAGTGAAACATAGCACTGGTTTGGCTGAGCAGTGACAAAGAAAAACACTGCAGGAGGGGACAGGCCCCTCCAGTGGTGTTGTGGCTATTCCCTTGGTATAACTACTCTGCTATGCGTTTAGGAGGTGGACCAGGAAAAGAAAAATAATAAAGAGCAGAGTGAGGATGTACCAGCTGTGGTTCCCAGTTGGAAAGGTAAGAGGTTTTTGCTAAACACATTTGTGTAACTCACTGGAGTGCATGCCTTGGTCACCTGAGTCAAGAGCTGTGTAAAGAGATGCAGAAAGCTGCCTGCCCCATACCAGTTATTATGAGGGTTTGGGTTTTTGTTGGTTTGTTGGGGTTTTTTTAAAGGAATAGTAGCATCAGTTAGACATCAAAATGGGTTAACAATGGAGAGAAGGGAAATGTTATCATGCAAAAATCTGCTTCTCTGATTTCTGCAGATACTGATCTAACCAGCTCCATCTTCCTCCAGACAGGAGGGAAAATTTTAAGAGCTACAAAGGAGTTGGAATATTTGAAACATTTCTGGCATGCCTGCTCTCCCCAAAGATTTGTAAAGCAGCATCCTCTATGATAGAGCTTGGGGTAATATGATATAGATAAGCAGGATGATATTTCTACTGAACTGTGTTTAGACATTTCCACTCTTCTCATCACCTCACCTTTTGCCTTTGGAGTTCACTAAAAGCTAGTGATGTAGGAAGTCATGTAACACCCTGAACCTGTGGGCTGGGGACTTAAGCCAAAACCTGTAATTAACTATTCCTGTACTAATTAGATGCCAATTGAAGCCAGCTAAAAAACTAACTTTTGGGGCTTTGTACAAGTGACAGTGCTGTGCTGTCTTACTGACGCTCTAACCCTAACATACTCTGAGGTACACAAGTTGGTTTTACTGGCAAGAGCTTAACAGGAAATCTTTAACAGTGGCTTCTGTTGACTCTTAAGACTTTCACAAGCTGTTTTGGGGAGGCTGTTTTTTCACTTCTGTCTGAGAACTTTTTTTCTCTCTTCTCAGGGAGTTCACCCACTGCAGGTGGCATTAAAGGAGATAAAACGAAGCAAAATGAGCCGTAAGTGTTTTGATTTTCAGTGATCACCTGCAGGTATGAATTTAAAGCTGCAGTCTGTTACATGATTGCTTCTTCTTATCCTGCAGTGACACTCCTAATGAGAAAGAAGTGGAGGTAAGTCTTGAATGCTTGTATCGTTATGGATCTTGGACAACAGAAAGATCTTGTAGATAAGCCCTGATTAATGTCTTGTCCCATATAAAAGAATGATGCTGAGTAGTTTAAACTGGATATATTTCTATAAGTTCGCTTCTGAAATCTGTCTTTCCAAGCCCGAGGGAAATTTTGGAAGGGATGGGGAAAGGTGGAAATCTGTAAAACTAAACAGAAGATCTGTTGCGTCTAAAACATTTGTTTGCAAGCTTGAAGGAGCATAGCTGTGACCTCCTCCCAGGCAGAATGTGCTGATTTAAGACAGTTTTGTCAAAAGACACAGATGGCGCACTGCGTGCTGCCAGGATACCACCTCTTCTGGCTGCAGATTATTTCCCCCATTGCTACAGATGGGAAGACTGGCTTTGGGGAAGTGGGCCGTGTTCACTTTCTCTTCTGTATCTCTCCCACAACTTTTGTTCATGGGGTATAGTCCCAAATGTAATATCAGTATCCAAATCTGCTTTAGAAACTTCTGCATCACTTGAATTATTCTAAAATCTTTTCCTCTCCCACAACAGGCTGAATTTCTGAGATTGTCTTTAGGTTTTAAATGTGACTTGTTTACCTTGGACAAGAGAGTGAGGCTTGAAGAAAGGTCCCGAGACTTGGCTGAAGAAAATTTGAAAAAGGAGATCACAAATGCTCTAAAGATGTTAGAGGTTAGCACTGACCAAGGCTGGTAGGGTGAATGGGATGGGCAGCTGCTGTGAAAGTGTGTCTCTTAATATGGCTCCTTTTAGGATTTGTGTGTGTGTTTAATACATTATAAGCAAATATGAACAGAGTTCTTAAGTGACGCACTTGAAATCAGAGATTTTGCGTTTGAGGAGTAGCCTTAATCTGACTGTTTTATGCTCAGGTAGTGGGGAAATTTTCTATTGCACAGATGTTGGGCAAGAACCCCTGTCTTCAGCTGACTTTATGCTAAGTACAGTGAAGTCTCTGCCCACTGTAGGTCTGTATCCAAGTTACAAGATCCAATATCCTTCCTCACTGTAACCGTATGAGCCTGAACACAACTTCCCGGTGTCCTCAGTTGGGTTCACCCTTTCTCTGCTAATAGCTCACCCTGTTTTTCTTACCAATCTGCCTCTTAGGCTTTAGTTCCTTTGTGTGAAGAAGATAACCAAGCACAGGAGATCATTAAGAAGTTACAGAAAAGCTTGCAGTTCCTCAGCCAGTATGCAGCCCGAGTTGCCAGCAGAGCAGAGATGTTGGGAGCTATTAATCAGGTAATTGGTTGCATGTAAATATATTTTGTACAAAAGTTAAAAGCTTCTAGAGGTAAAGGGATAGCAGTAACTGTTTGTTAGGTTTCTGGTTCCAGAGTTAGATTTGGGAATCTTGTGTATGTAATGCAGACTGACCAGTACAGCTTAGTCCTGGCTTTCTCTTCTTAGATCACGGTGTGTATTGTTATAAGGAATCCCAGGCACTTGGAGCAGCTACATTGCATTAGCATCGTGCAAAAACACACAACAGAAATATGATCCCGATTTAAAACAAAAATCAAAAAAAAAGAATTTGCAGCAGAGAGACCTATATGGTCGAGAGCATAAGAATGCAATGCAGTAACAATAGTCTTGACACTCTAATGGTATTTGTGCCTTATGGAAAGGGCAGCTAATAAGCTGAATCTATGGAAATTTACAGAGACCTGCACAAATGTTATGTGTAATTGTGTATAATGCCAAAGAACAGCATGAAAATATGACTTGGCAATACTAGCAAATGCGTGGTGGCAGCTGAGACTGTAGATCAGAGAAAGAGATGAGGGGGAGTTTTAAGGGTTCAGAAAATGAAGACTAATTTGTTTTAGGGTAAGAATAATCACTGGAGAAGTGAGACCTGTGTGACTTGGGCAAGTGTTGGGAGATGGGTTGTAGTGAAACTTTTTAAAGGGTGAACAAAAATGAGAGGATGTTGCATCATAATGATACAAGATGAGAGTGGATAGCTGGGGGGGCAAGAGGGGAAGTCTTTATACATGATGCAGTTCTTTTAAAGAGCCACTTCTTTTTCCTACTGCTGTTGCACTCGCTCTGCCAGGAGAGCCGTGTCAGTAAGGCTGTGGAAGTAATGATTCAACATGTGGAAAACCTGAAGCGTATGTACGCAAAAGAACATGCAGAACTTGAGGAGCTGAAACAGGTCCTGCTCCAGAATGAGAGATCCTTTAGTACTCTTGGAGATCGAGGTATTTAAGAAAAGCTGCTTCATCCTTACTCTTTCTAGCACTTGCCAGATAGAACCTTATCTAGTTGAAGCTTAAGATATTAGGTGGAGGGGTCATATGACTGTTGTATCTCCTTTCCTAAAAATAGAAATTTACTAACAGTATTAGAAACAACTCTCTGAGATTAGACTTGTATGTAAACTGTTGTGAATCTTGGGGCAGGGAGGGGAAACACTGCAAGTGTGCAATAATGTTCTGGCTTTTAGAAAAGTGCATTGGATGTGATGGTGATAATCTTACTCCTTGTGAGCAGTAAAGCTGTGTGCTCACTCACCCTGGAGAATTCCCAGTAGTTATTTCTAGGTAGCTGAGCTTTGACTGCTCTCTACAGGTGCTTCCTGCTCTTTTTCTAAATATGAATTACAGACTCCATAAGTTCAGGTGCTCTGAATTTCCCCCTCTAAGCAGATGGTATAGTGGTCAGGTTTTCAGATGGCACTGTGCACTTGTGGTTTTGCCAGAGAAGGATTAAACCCTTCTGAAAAGTAAGCATGCATTTTAAAAACAGAAAGGGCAGTCTTGCACATGAGTGAAATGCTCACAAGAGCTTTCTGGATCACAGGTTATTCCTTCCTGATTGTAAAAGGTTGTTCTGTAACAGGACACTGCCTCGATAATAGAATACATTTAATAATAGCAACAGAAATTGATGCTTGTAGAGGATGTATCATGTGCAAATATTAGGAAATAGAAGGAATTTTCCTGAAATCTCATTTCTGTTTTCTGAGAGTATTCCAATACGCTCTTTGCTTAAACAGATACTGCAAAAAGTCAGATCTCTAGCTGCAGATAAAGCTCACTGCATCCCTGTAAGCCTTTCTGATGTTTGATCTCTTCACAGATGAATCTACGAATAAAAAGCTACCAAATTCTTTTAACTTTAAGGTAATGGCCCTTACAGCCTAACTTGAAATTTCAAGTGTGTGTGTGTTTGTGTTTTTCTTTGCTTTGTCATGTGCTGGTGTTCTGCTACACGCTTGACTTTGTGGTTTTTCTGTCTTGGATATGGGCTGATATCATCAAACACAAGGCTGTATTTTTCAATCACCCCTCTCTCCCCCCACCAGCCCAAGGGAACTGCATGTGGGCCCACTTAGAAAAGTTCGCGGAAGCTGAAATGGCTGTGCTCGCATGCAGTGGTTAAGAAATATCGTTCATGTGTGGTGTTCTCATTGGGGTTAAAGAAGGGTTTAGCAGAGAAAGTGGAAAAAAAATAGATGGGAGCAATTCAAATTCACTGTGGGAATACCTGTGAGTGCCATTAGGGGAGTTTAGGCACATTCTGTGTATACACCAGTTTTGCTATTTTGCTGGAAGCTGTCTAGCCAGCCTTACTTCAGATGTTTAGGGGGCGAAAGAGCAGTTAATGTGGAAATATGCTGCTTTAAAGAGTATGATTTGGGCTGTGCTTATGATTTGATTCTTCTTTGTATTCAACTTCAAACTAAGTATCAACACCTTTTTTTTTTTTTTTATATGGTTTGTAAAAAAAAAAAAAAAAAAAAAAGAAAAAAGATGGTATTTTATGTGATCAGTGAGTAACCCAGTCATTCCTTGATAGAGTCAGTAATGCCTCTTATTTGTATAGCCATCATCATCCCTACGAAGAGTTAGCATTGCAACATTGCCTAGGAGTGCTGGAAATGCAGGTATTGGGTTGCCGTTGGTAAGTAAGGGTTCCCAGATGGTGAGGCGCTTTACCTTCTCAAAACTGGCTGGACTGAAGCGA
Source organism: Tyto alba (assembly GCF_018691265.1). Taxonomy (NCBI): domain Eukaryota; kingdom Metazoa; phylum Chordata; class Aves; order Strigiformes; family Tytonidae; genus Tyto; species Tyto alba. The sequence continues at coordinate 10,159,080 of NW_024881295.1, read as the reverse complement.
GGAAATGCCAATGTGTGTCAAACTTCTTCTCTAGGCCCAACTCCATGAACCTGATGGAGATGAACGGAGTGATAAATTCAACAGGAGATCAAGCAGTTGGTAAAGTTACTTGGTCTTGTCTTTTGAATAGGGTTAAATTGTTCAACTCAAACCGTGCCTGTATTAAGCAGTTTATGAAGCATCTTGAGGTATAACAAAATTTAGTCTGCATCTTTTGCATTAATTTTGCATGCTTCAATAGGTAAATGAGCCTTCATGACTAAATGTTACAGCTTTTTAACTACCTCTACTGTCTTGCATTAGAACTAGAGTATGAAAACAGGCAGCTGGCATTGATGCCTAATTTCAGGCAACTAATTTTGAAATTTGCTTAAGGCCTACTTGCTGCTGAATTCCTAATTTCCCGCTGTGTATCTGATGGGGATATTAAGGCAAATTTTATTTAAAATATGACAGGGGGCGACTAGGCGCAAAGCAAAATGAGAAGCGTCCTTCGCTACAGAGGTTCATTAGCACGTATTCCTGGGCAGAGTATGAAGACGAGCACTCTGAAACCAAGTAAGTTCAACAGCAACCTTCTCCAAGGTGCATGTGCAGGGTTGGTTGGTTTGTTTGCAATGAACTCTGAACTGTCCACCACCTGGTCAGGGCTACAGTCAAGCTATTGTGAGCCTCTGTCAAACTGAATGCTTGATGGAAAAGCTTTGGAACTGATGATGCTTTCTTACAGAAACGAGCAGTCGGAAACACCTGCTGAAGTACAAGAGCCACCATCCAGAAAGGAAAGTGTCTCTGAAAAAGGAAAATATTCATCAAAATGGAATCTAGAGTCAGTGTAAGTTGTTTTTTTTTTTTTTTTTTCTCACGTCACTGTGAGGTAAAGCAATGTTTGGGTGATGGACATGGGAAGCAGAAGCAAAGCTGTAGCTTTGGTTTGGTTAATGTCCACTTCTTAAACCAACTGGGAATGAGGAGTCTCAGGTGCTAGAGACTCATCTCACCAGGGATTCATGGCTAATCCTAAACAGTGAGGTAAAGAGGAGCCTCATGCCATGATCCCACTTTTGGTTACTCTGTGACAGTTATAGCTAGGCTACTAGGTCATGCTGACATCTAATCTTGTAAAAATGATCAAGGAGTTGAGGCCTGGGCAAAATTACCGGCAGCTTTGGCACACACTGAGGCACAAGTAACTATCAAGACTAACTCCAGACTATGCCAGCTAATTTCTCTGAATATCTCAAATCAAGGAAGAGTGTGCTGTCCTAAACAGGTATGCCTTGGAAGGCCCCACCTTACAGGAAAGGAGGTCTGCTGTCTCTGCAGAGAAACTGTTTATTCCATATGAATATACAAGGCTAAGCCACCCCTGTGAGCGTTCCTGATCAAAGGGGAGACAATTATGCTAGTGTGTAAAACTGAGAAGACAGCGAAAACAAATATTTTTTTCTATTGTTTGATAAAGTATAGAGGTACCCAATGTCTTAAGAGGTCTAGGATTTGATAGTCAGTGAGGTTAAGACTTCTCCTTAACCTCAAGGAAGGCACCAAAGCCCTAGAAAACAATAAAACACAAGGCCAGCATTTCAGTGCTTTCTACAGGCAAGATGTCTTGATGATCTGCAAAGCTCCTTTTGTGAATCCTCTTCAGAAACAGTGTGTGGCACAGGGACAGTGGGTGGGCTTAGGAGTTGGGTCAGTCACCTAAATAGCTGATCAAGAACGTGCTTACTGAAGTCTGGGTTTTAAACCCAGATCGTAAGCCACCACTGTACATAGCTCCCAAAACAACCTTGTCACTTTTTGTAATTAAGGATCTGTATGTTTGTGGGTTGGTTTTTTTTTTTTTTTTTTGGTGGGATCTGGTTTGCTTTAGGGATTTTGTAGAGTGGGAAGAGGGCTTCTATATTTTGAAGAAAAACTGAACCACTGACTTGCTCTTCTGTGCAGGTGCAATTTAATGTCATCATGGGCATCCCATTTCAAGACTTCCTTTTCCAGTGCTAACAAAACTCTCTGGGTTTCTGTCTCCATCCTGGTACTCCTTGCTGCTCTTACAAGCTTCCTCACTGGGCTGTCTCTTCAAAGACCAGCAGACGCAGCACCTGTAGGAACTGGGGACTCCTGGACTTCACTACAGCAGCTGCTGTGGCCATATACAGGACTTCAACACAACGGACCGCCCCCGGTATAACAAAGGTTCTGACTTTTGTAGTTATACTTCCAGGCTCTGGATGACAGTATGAGAAGCTGAGATAGTATATTTAAGGTTACACGTTTGGGTTTGTTTTGTTGGGTTGTGGGTGTTTTTTGGGGAATTGTGTTTTTGGTTTTTGTTTTTTGTTTTTTTTTTTTTTTCTTCCTCTGAAAGCATGACTTGAAATTTAAAAGATTGATATTCCCCCCTGCCCCCCTTCTAACAAAAGTCATCTTGACAAGTACCTAAAAAGGGTCCGAGTTCCGTTCAGGTTTACAATAGTAACAATAAATATGACTAAGTGGTTTAGCCACAAGGAAATAAAGAACTTATTTTGCTTTAACAAAAACAAAATGTTTGCATTTTAGTCATTGAAGCTGTTCCAATGATTTGAATAGAAAAGGATTCAAGACTTGAAGTGTAACTTTATTGAAAGCTTTTGATAATAAAGTTTTAAAGGAAAGCATACAGTATTTAAGAGTATGTTAAAACTCTTGTAGTCAGGAGTAGCTGATATACAACATCAACAAACAGGAAGCTAGCTGTCTCTACTTTATCAATTGCTTCTTTGCTGGCGAAGTCCTTAAGCATATGGTAGAGTGTAGAGTGAAATTCAGAATTATCATCTAGCTCTTCTGAAAAAGCTTCACTGGTTTTGGAGATCTTGAGCTTTTGTGCTTTCTGACCATTAAACATATAGAGAGACCAGTCTTTGTCAGAATCTGCTTTAAGATGCTCACTTACCTATTGCAGAAAAAAAAATGCGGTGTAAGAGGGAGCCCAGGATACCAACAGAGTACAAATTCTAGTACAAAATTCTAAATTCTATTGTATTCATGAGTGTAATACAGAAACAAAACCAAGGCGCACTGCTTTGAACCCCTAAAACAATACCAGCTCTCTGCACCTAAGACTGTACCAGGTACTGTATCAACACCACCACCTCTTCCATCCTGTTTGCCTCTGCAAAAGGCAAGGTCTGGCCACTCCTCCTGCTGCTCCTGACTCCTCTGGAGAGAGCAGCTGGGTACAACAGGCATCATTGTTTTAGTTCTTGCTCCTGGGATTAAGTATTAGGTGAAATATTTGTATGTTGCATGCATTTAACTCAGAGTGGGAGAGCTGCTCAAGATTTCAATAGTATGGTATGTTCTGTATCTACAACCACAACTTGGGAGTATTTTTCTGTCTGTCTGGGAGAGGTTTTAACCACATGTGTTTTAGTTCACAGATGGAAACAAATCAATGCTCAAGTTGCTTATTCCCCCCTTTACAGTAGGGAACAAATGAAACCCTATATGGTCAAGAAGAAATATCCAAATATTAATTACAGAACTTACAGGTCAGAGGACCCCTACAGCAGAGTACTTCACAAAAATCAGGATCCAGCTCTCATCCCAGGTTTGGCTAAAGCCTTGATAGCTGGCTTATCAGTTATACATCCTAGCTGATTAGCAAGTGTCTTTGTTACTGACGTGTGTCCCACTGGAGATGTCACAAATGCCCGAGCTGTGAAGCAGCAGAGAAGCAGGCTCTGAAGTCTTACTGACACACACGAAATGCTGCTAAGTAGTCAACCCCGAATCTTAAAACTGCTGCACTAGGAGAATAGGCTGGGGTTAATGTCTGAGATGTGTGTAACTTAGTTAATTGTTTCCGTTGCTGTAAGAGTTCTGTGCTGGTTTTTCTTCAGAAGTTAGACTAAAATCCACAAACCTTGAACACTACTTTTTCTTGACCTGCTTCTTGATTCCACTTGCTCCAGGCAAAAGCAAAAGCAGATGCAACCAGTGCCATCTGTTGATAGGCCCTAACTTCTGCTAGGGGAGCCTGTAATGCAAAAGTACAAGTCAAAATATACATATATCATTCAGTTTAAGTCCCTGTGTTACACAAATGTGAGAAAAAGCTTGCTTTAACCAAAATCCACTGGTTAAGCTGGCAGAACACTTGTAAACCTGCACACTTGTAAATCACTTTCCACTTGATTCTATACAATAGGTCTTTACACAATAAAATGTTACCTAAGTGAAAAATAGGTGGAAGAAACAACAGGAAGATCATTTACTGTTGTACTCACCTTCTCTTTCACAGAGAGGTACTTGTGAGAATACTCTCCTGGGAAAATATTCACACCAGCCTTTTTTAAAACTGCTCTTAGGTCAACTGGATTTAACCATTTTCCTGTGATGTGGGAAAGCACCTCCTTCTCTTCCACCACTACTGAAGACAACATACACTGATTACCCTGTTGTACAAACCAGTGAAAGCAACTTACTGGTCATGAAAGCTATTTTCTGCTTTAGGCATCAAATATTATCTTGGCTGTTTTGGGTATTGTATATATTATCTACCACCCTGGGCTGTAACCACTCACAGATCCTAAAGAAAGCCATTTTTCTGCAGTATTTCAGAAATTACACTGGTCTGTGTCTTCATATCTGTTACAGAACTGATTTATACGGCAATGAGCATAGGGATAATCGTGTGGAACTTGAACCTTTGGAAGGAACCAGTAGCAGTATGAAACAGTATTGCTTGAAATGCTTTTATTTCTCTTGGTATAGTTGGGAAGGAGAGGGGAACAATTTTTAAATCTCTAGCTAGTGAAACAGTCTTGAATTCAGCAAGGTACTATCACTATCAAAACACTTACTGGAACTTTGCAGAACAGGCATAGAGATGTTTTCTTCTGATTAGTTCACAGAAAATAACTGAAATTAAGTCACCAGGACTGTTCCTTACAGGGCTTGGAAAGGAAGAGAACCTCCCTCATTTTCACCAGGGCAGAGAGATTCAAATTGCACTTGTGGAAGCATACCCAGTTCTTAATAAAGGACACTATAATAATTCTATATATTTTAAAAAATCTGCAAAAGTTTTATAAAAAATAATTATCTACACTACCTTAATTTGTATCTGAATTGTTGCAAAGACTGAAGTAATTGTAAGTTGTGCTTCATCCACACCCATGGGTCGCAGTTCCCATGCCTGATAGGGCATGTTGAGATGGGCATCCTGGAGAAGTGCTATTGTATAAAAGGCACCCATCTCAAAAGTGATCCTCTTTTCTTGTGTTCCATATGTTATGTTGCTGATGTCATCGGTTCTCCACTGTTGGCCTTTACGAAAGGGATGCAAAAATACAAAGATGTATAGGTAAAGCTTCTGCTACGTGCTGGGGAAGAATTAGTAAAGATATCCTAGGTTAACTAATTAATATCAAAAGTTAATATAAAATATTAGGCACAAAATGGATGAATTCTCTTTAAGGCAAAAACTTCCCTTATTTTAATTGTCTTTAAGAATAAGAGTGGGCTAATTTTGACAGGAAAGCTTTTCCTTAATCTCTAAAGAGCTACACATGCTAATGTAACTCATTTCTTTCTTGCTATAAGCAGGCCACAAGCTCATTTTCAAGAGTAACTTCAAACATCAAACCCTTTTACTGGGTTCTACTCTCTTTTATGAATGTAAAGTCAGAGGTATGTTGTATGCAATAACTAGAAATCACATTTGGTTTTTAACATTTCATTTTCATATTTAACTTGAATACATGTAGTTAGGAACTAATTTGGATCAAATTGGACTTTACCTGGCTTCATCCTAGCAAAACTTCATTTGTGGTATACAGTTGTACTATTTCCCATTAAATGGTGTATTTTTTTTTCATTCATATTAAAAAACTACAGCAAAAAGCCTCAACAAGCCGTCCATTATTAGCTATGGTGCAGAAGCAAACTGGAACCAAAAAAAACCAAACCAAATCAATTAACAGTGAAGCCCCCAAATTAGTTCTGGGCTCCGAATAGACTCTTATCTTTATAGCTGGATTCCGGAAATAGTCAAACTCAGGTATAAATTCCATTATTCAAGCTTAAATTTTATGTTCTAAGCTTATACCTGCAGGATCCCATCGGGCTATCACAGGATCCTGAAAATACATCACGTTATCAGAAAGCCTAAGGGTTATCTGTATTGGCAGATGTGTGGCACCTTCAGCCTCTTCTGGGGGATACGGGTACGCCTCCAATCCAACCTCGAGTAACTTTGGCAAGATGGGAGAAAGACAGATAGCATTTTTATTAGAAAATGCATTAGCATACTTTTTTTTTTCTTTAAGTCTACCTAATCACCTGCAGGGTTTCCTAGCACACCCTTTAAGATGCATTAGTATTAACGGTTTGGCTAATATTGCATATCTCCAACTACCATGCTGAAGCCAGTAGCAGGGTGACTACTGCCCAACCTTTGAACCCTTCCTGTGCTGTCGATGGAACCCTTAAGGCAGTGCCACACAGCAGGCATAATTCTTTTTTAATAGATCCAGTCTCCAAAAGAGCCAAGAGAACCTGCAAGGCAAAAGCAGATATAATTCTACTTTGTCCACACAGCGTCAAGGGGAATGAAAAAGGCCACATGTGTCTGGTAATGCAGGTCTGTGTGCTCAGCTGGGAACAAAGATCCCATGCCTCTTGATCTGCCCCCAGTCCTAGTTGTTTAGGTTGTACAGGCATTTTGCTTGCTAAAAGTTTTTCAGCTTCACAGTAAAAACTGTGATGTAGCTTAGCGCTGCATCAGGCCCCGTGAGTGGGAAAACTAGAACGATGGCTATAGTCCTCAAATATTTACCAGTAATTTTGTTACCATCCTGCTTTAAGTGTACCTTTCACATACAAAAAACTAAGATCTTCTCCCCTTGGTTTTACTTTGGCCAAGAGCCTTTTCTAGCACCATGATCTGTGCCAGCCATGCTGAGCACTGCCTGAGCACACCTCTAAGTGCAGGCTGATTTGTGTGTCCAGCCCCACAAGCCGCTCAAAAAATTGGCCAAGTGTAAAAAATTGGCCAAGTGTAACTGAAAAATTATTTGAAAACTTGGTCCTTTGCTGCTCATGTACACTGTGTATGTCCAGTGGTGTCACACCTCATGACCAGCTCTTGGGGGATGAGAGGGAAGAGGCCTGCATGGGGTGTAACTTCTTTCCTCACCTCCACCATACTCCAGTCCTTGATTTGTTTGACCTGAGGTGGAAGCTGCAGAGCATCGATGTGGTACACACCACCCACTGGCACAAACTGCTGCAAATCAACAATGTTTTCATCAGTTATTGCCTCTTCTTTTTCATTCGTCTCATCCTGCGTCACTGGATCCTGAACTAAAAAATAGCCAAACAACGTCAGTTAAAAGACAACTGAAATTTCCTACTTCTATTATTTTTCACTTTTGCACAAAAAGCCCCTGTGCTTGAAGTGCTTTACCCTCTGCTGCATTTCAGCACCATCTGCTGGAGTTCCCCAAATCTTTTAACAGTTAATTGAAATGTAGGAACAAACAGACAGCTAGACAAGCAAAAGCACTTTTGGTACTGAGCTTCTTAACAGATTAATCTCTGCTCTGACTTTGTAGTCACTTCCAAATGCTTTATATAGGAATATAGTTCTACTGACAGAATGAGTCACATAATTAATCACAAAGGAATTTCACAAATATACAATAGAGTAGGTTCTGGACAGGTTTTTCTAAGATTGTATTGGTATGAAAAGAAATGAGGCGAAAAGATATAAGGCCCTTGCGTGTCATGTGCTGCATGTGAAAGATGGTATTTGTGAAAAGCAAGAGGGATTTAACATGAAACAATTTTCAGATAATGAAGATAATTTTTTTTCCTATGTATATTCACGTATACATTACATAAGGTATGAATTTAAGTTTTAATTAATTGGAAAATGTTATTAGCAAGCATCAAAGTCATGGACAAAAATGCCTAGAAATATTTTCTTTTTTTTTTTTTTAAAAAAAAAGCAGCCACATTACACATTGCACTGAATGTTACAGAAGGAGGCTGGAAGTTACCGTTGACAGGGATCAAGAAAAATTGATCAATACTGTAAAAACAGTTACTGTAAGTGTTATGAAATTTGCTTTCAGAGGGTGAGATAGTCTCAGAAAATGACAAATATCTATTTTAAAAATTTGAAGACAGTTTATAAAACAAGTAAAAATGGTGATAATTTTATAATGTCAGCTTCAGTTGCGTTATGCAGAAGTTTTATTCTACTGTTATTCACACAACAAGGTAATGTCCTTTTGCGGTTATTCTGAGCAAAAAATTTAAAGGAAGTAAAATCCATTTTACCAGCAGCCACAGAGGTAGCTTGCACTTTAATTTGCATTTTAAAATAATACTACAAAAATATTTACGTGTCCTCTAAACAAAACTATTAATTCTCCCAAGCTAAATTAACTTCTTAACACTGGTACAATGAAGTTAAATCCAGTGAACTGCAGTAGTTACTCTTTTCCCTGCTGTTTCATTTCTGTTTTTTATCTCTTGTCTACCTGGCTGCCTCTTTTCACTGCATTTGTGGTAACTGAGTATCCTTTCAAATTCTATTCTGCAAAGTGGTTGAATGGGTTTGCAAATCATTAGCATGACAGGAAAAGCAGTTTTATAAGCCTCCTCTCATTAAAGGAGATAAACAAGCTTGAAGACATTCAGGTATAATTAGCCCACTCCTGTGCACATACGTTTCACTTAATATTATGGTAGGGATTTTCAAAGTCTTACTGAAATAAAATAGTAAATTCTTCCAAATGAATCCCAAGTTCTTTATATTCTCTTGAAAACCACCTTGACTGGGTGGTCTTTGGGGTCTAGCCTGACAGCTGGTTGCTTGGACTGTGCTCAGCAGAAAGTATTGTGGTGTGGGGTTTGGTTTTGTTGTATTTTTAAAAAAAAACCAAAGAGGAGGCTGTGCAGGCCAGCTAAGCTATGCTGAATATTTTGCAGTTGTTTTATTTAAGACAGTACAACAAGAAAACTCACTCTTATTAAGCCAAAGGACACCCCAACACTGAAGAAGTTTGTAACTTCTGTGGGACAGATAAACAGTATCAGTTCCTAGAATTAGACCCTCTTTTAAAAAAGCGTATCAGTACGTATCTCGCTTTAAGCACACATATAAGCAACACTCAGTAATACCTACGTTACCCGAGTGCCCACTGTTACACGCACTTGAATCAGTTTTTTCTGAGGAAGTCAATCTGCCAGATTCGTAAAGTCTCACCCACATAACATAAACACATGCATAATGATACACAAATGTACCTAAACATAATAAACATATACATGAACATAAACATAAATAATAAATAAATTAAGTGTGGGGACAAAATCCATTTTCCTAGTTGTCCTATCTTCTCCCTGCATTTAACAATCATTAATGGAAATGTCAACAAACCTCAAGTGTTATCAAAACATCAATGTATTTAGAAATTCTGTTCCTTTCTCACAGAGATCTAGATCACAGTGTTTCTGTATATACAATAAATTTAGAATATATATGTATTTCCAACTATAAATAATTTAGAGTAAGTACTTTTGCAATGCTATACGTAAAAACTAACCAAATACCTTGTGATGATATGGCCAAGATTTCTGATTTTTTCTCCATTTCCTCCTCTGTCTCATTTACATCAGCTATGATACTGCTGTTTTCTTTGAATGAGACAGCACTCTATATAAAAATCAGAAGACATTTTTTCATTAGTCAGAGACAGACACAATAAAGAAGAGGGTACCACCTCCTTCAGGGACACCTAAGGAGGGAGACTACAGTCCCGCTCCTTCAGCAACATTTGGCACCGATCTTGCTACAGGGTCAAGGTGTGAGGAGAAATTTCTACTCAGCTAGCAAAACCAGTTTTAATTAAAGGTACTCTCCAACTTTGGAACCAGATACATAAACAGAGATAAACATAAAATAATTACGTCATTTCCACTGCAGATTTCATCTCGAGCTCCCGAAGTACCATACGAGCACTTAACCTTTTTAACAGTGTGTGCACTCACATATTATGTTTATGCCGGCTTTACATCTAGAAGAGTGACACAAAAAACACTTAAGTCAATGTTGAATCCAAAGCCATACTGAAACTCTGCCAGAACCCCCACTTGTAGCCTTGGGCAAGGCACAGGCTAGGATATTTATTCCCTTTCTCACACTTTTTTCTACTTTCGAAACATTACCCTGGATTTCCAGCCAAATTTCCAGCCCAGACACGAATCCCTCCCTGGAAGCACAGCAGCAGACAAGCAGCGGTCGGTCCGAGCCCCCCCGGGCCCACTGCCCTGCCTGCCAGCGCGTGGCAAGAACACCCACCTCCCGCGTGGGCACGACAGCCGGTGAGGGGAAAGAGGCGCTAATGCCCATCAGCGTGGGGGAAAGCAAGGCAGAGCCAGACAGGAGAGACTGCAGTAGCTGAGAGAAACGGAGTCTTCAGAGGGAACTGGAAAATTCACAAAACTGGACCGAGAGAGAAAGACCTGGAAAAAGGAATGAAATGAGGAGCTTGAAGAAAGTCTGAAAAATGTAGGTGAAAATGGCCAAAGACGAGGTTTGTCATACAAAAAAGAAAAAAGGAACCAAGAAAAATGGGATCTCAGGCTCTGATTCACTAAAAGGTGACAGGGACTGAAAAGGAAAAAGGCAAAGATCGTTGCTCCGAACATATTAAGACAGCATAAAACATGGTATTTTACAGTTATTTGTGCAGACATTTTAGATAGAAAACCCGAGTCACTTGTAAGCAGGTCACAGATGATACCGAAAGTGAAAAACCCAACCCCAAAATGAGGAATACAAAGCCAAGCAACCTCCACAACACCTAAAGCCACCACACTCCACTGAAGAGTGCCGAGCACCAGCTGTCAAGAACCAGACTGGGAAAGGCCTCCCGGGGCAGAGCTTCCGCGCGCAGACACGGAGCAACCAAGTAACTGCACAGCCAAGACCTGCTGAACTCCGAATCCTATTCTGCACGCTGCAAATCTCCCTCATACTGGATTCCCACAGTGATTCTACAGGACTGTCAGAAGCAGAATCCATTCATCTGGATGTCTGTCACGTATTTATGGCAATATCTTACCATGGCACCTGACAGTCCTCATGGCTTGATCCTAAACTGCCAACCAGATGCCAACTCACGCACACCAACAGCACAGCCACTACCACACCCTGCCCAAACTTCCCTTCCTACCTTCTGTACAACAATCGTTGGTCATTCATCCTTCCATTCCCTCGAGAAGATATATGACACAGGATTAACACAAGCTGCCTTTTTCTATAAAGCGTTGAAGCACCTGGCTCCTCCAGCACAGGTCACATTAAGAAGCTGTTACACTGCGACTGGGCCTCGAGTAACAGCAGCATTGTAGAACACCCTTTTGTGAGTTTTTTTTTTTTTTTTTACATACCTTTCTCCCATCAGAACACATTTCTCCTTCAGCAGGCCTGCTGGGCTCTTCTGCTTTCTTCTCCTCTTCTTCTATTTCTACATTGCCTTTTGAATGACGAGTTAACTCTTTGCTATCCAAGACTTCCAATTTTGGCACACTCTGACACTGCAGCCAAAGTGGAGATACGTGATCATAATGAGTATGCAATATGCGAACAGCAACACTGCTCACAGCCAGTGACTTTGGAAGATCAAATCCATGCTGTGCATCACAAAACACGTGACTTTTGAACCTGTAAATAACAGTTAAAAAAATTATACTCCCTGGTAAGATTGGCAGCACTTACTTTTATATTTCTTCTTAAGTATTCAAATTGATGTTCTACACTAAAAGCCACCCAAACTCCCTTTTGTCGCAAGGCACAGTCTAGGAAATAGAGTGGGATGTCATGATACACTTCCTGTCCTGTACTGACAGTTGTTTTAAGTAAGTCCCTCCAGAAAAGCTGTAACTGCATTAAGGGGATCAGGAGCTGCAAAATTAACAGTCGTGAGAGGATGACAATGAAACAGAATCAAGCGGCAGCTCTTCTGACACAGCACATTCCTGGTAAAACTGACTAATTTAGTGGGCATAGGTGAAGTCATCAGCAGTCTGTGTTACATCAGTCTCAGCATCTTCCACATAAAACCCCAAGAGATACACAGATGTAAAGGTAATTTTCATCATCAACAGTATTACACAGCCACCGATCCTTGTGACAGTGTAAGACACAGGCTAAGAGCAGGCACAGGAGGCAACTTGCATCAAAACAATTATCTGTTGTGAACTTGGGTTCTTTCATCAGGTATGCAAGTTTGTTGTTCACTGCAATTCCTGCCCAACCAAAGGCAGGGCAATTCAAATAATACCTATTTTCAGATAAGATCAGCAGATCACAAGTTCTAAAAGTCTTCCAGTAAAGCAACATTTATTTTTTAATTCTTGGTTGAAAATTCTAAGTGCAACTCTAAGCTGACCAAAAGGTTTTAACACTAACCCCTAGTGGGCTCTTCCTCCAGGTCAATCTGACACCAGCCTTCCAGTTACCATAGCAAAGATTACAGCAACAGGTCCTTAGTCAAGGCAAAGTCCTTTCACCAATTTATTCCTCATATTTGCAGAATGGGAGTAGGAAGTCCACTCAGAAAGCTTGTTTTGAAAAATACATCAGTTAAATGGTAATCTAATAAAAAAAAATAATCTTAGATTCAGAACCCACTATGGAGGATATTTGCAACCCAGGCTCTAGAATCTTTTATCTAACAGAGAACTGAACACAAAGCATCATTCATTGCTTTGCAAGCAACTGTAACAGCTTAGAAACTACTTATTGCATCAGCAAGAAACATTACTTCCAGAGGAATTTCAATTCTCTGCATGAGTTTTACTGTTTTCCTTTAAAAATCGTTCTGGCAGTAAGAGAGTAGCATGTTAAGAAACAAATTATATATTTATATATATATATATTTATAGGTATGTAAAACACTCCTGTTTCTTTAACAAAATTCTGATGTAGCCAGTATCCTCCTTAGTGACAGGTTGGTATGAAATCCATCAACTGGGAGCCTGTAAAATGAATGCTATTCAACATGAAAAAGATTATGAGAAACTGGTTCTTGGTGTCTACTCAACTTGGGTAGACAAGGCCAGGCCTCCTTTCAAATTAAGAATTTCAGTATGCACTACCTTATGTTCTTCTTCAGATTGGCCCAAATACAGAAAGTAACATTTTTATCCTTTATGACTGCCTGCATATTTCCAGTTTCAGAATCTTCATACATATTAGGTGTCTACAAAGAAAAAAGCAAATTAAACCATGTTTTCTTCTTCTTTATATCACTCTGATTTACTTACATTTAGACTTGCATAAATAAAAAAGAAACGTAGGAATAAAAATACACCAGACCAAGCTCAGGTATGTTGTATTTATGTACTAAAATATGACAGTTATAAACTCAAATCTCTTTGTTAAAATTTGAACTATGTTCTTTTGCTTCCTCTGACTTCATCATCCAAATACGGGATCTTACACTACCCCTTTCAATGGTACTGCCTATCTCCCTTAATCACATGCCCTCAAAAATACTTCTCAGGACAAGCTGGGGAAAAAAAAAAAAAAAAAAAAGACTCACTGAGCAATAAAGCACTCCTGTGCCACAGTCACTGCACAGATTATGATTATTTTTTTATTTTGTCAGTATAAAACTTGTGAAGTTTTATATGAAGGAGTTTAATCCTAAACTCAGTAAAGACAATGAAGAATTCAACATTTCTTAATTTGCAGAGAGTTTTGACTGTGAACATACAACTGGTTCACTATTTCCTTTACTCCTTTTCCTTTTTTGTTTTCTCTATCAATACGCTTTTGCTAAACATACTTACATATGATTAATATACTTAAAATAGCAAGCAAGATCACTACCTATACCTGCAATCCAGAAAACTGATTCCCAAGTACATTTTCATTTTCTTGTTTAAATATTCTTTACTCTTCCCAAGATCTTTGTTTAAAAAACATTTTAGTCATACGAACTAGTATTAAAAAAATGTGTACAAGCTAACCTTATGACCTGTTTTTCAGATTTGCAATTTTTTGAACAGTCAACTAGCTTTAATTTAAATCACTGAGACAAAATAGGAAACAAATTTCATATAACATCCCTTGTTTTCAACATCTCAAAATCTCACAAAATTTCACAATAATTCAATCTTAATGCCTTAATGATGGGAATTTCCACCATAAAGCTCAGATTTTGATGGGTTTTGAAGAATTACAAGTCTGGTACCTGCTATACACATGATTCGGAAACTCAGATGCTAAATCTGGAAACTCAAATACTAATCTCTGTGACAATTTAAGAATAAACAAAAACAGCCACCACACTTGTAGCTAACCTTATGTGCATTGTGCATATTGCAACTTTGAAGTAGTATATCTTACTTTAAGCAGGTGCTCTGTAGCTCCATTGTACTTCTGATGAAGCAAATTCTGCAATTCCAGAATAGATTGCTGGTACTGGACTGTTTCTTCTTCTGTTATCTCCTTTGCTGGTGTGTCCAACAAAAGAAACTGCAATTTCTCGATTAACTAGAAGACATTACATATGGGAAAAGTATCTCTGTTTTGCCACCACACTTAATATACTGTGTTCTGTCATAAAAAATGAGGCCAACTCACTTCCTTTGTACCCAAACATATCTTAGTCCCCAAAATAATATTTTTCTATTATATTTCTAGAAATTGTGCTAAGCTGGCATTATCAGATCAGATTCCAGGGTCAAGCCTGCCTTCCTTCATTACTCTAGTCCAATTGCTTCATCCCTTAACTTGTGGGATGTGAAATCTTAGCTTATGTAATAGATCATTTATTGAACCAGACTGGTTATATGAGGAAACCTTTTGGTCAAAAATTAATTTTAATTAAAAGTTTACAGCTTTACTTTGGAACCATATTTTCTGTAGTAATAATCTCAACTATGAAATCTAAAAAAAAATAAATAAAAAATAAAATATAAAGACATACAGCAATTACATTTTAATTCTCAGAACAATCCTTAGCATGGAGTTTGGAACTCTGTCATAACATTGTCTTCCACTATATGCTAAGATCTTAACACTTAAATGCTTGTATAGAACTAAAAAATTCCTAGTTGGCCAAAGTGACCTGCAGCACTGAGACAGAAGATTGGATTATATTTTATGCCTCCCAGACTTGCCAGATTCTTCTTCCTCTTAGCCTGTGGAATCACAGTGCTACTGCTCATTAAAGGTGTGGCGAAGCAGAAGCAGAATTGTAACTACTACTGTCTTTTTTATATTGCACCTTTAACATGGTCTACCTCGACAGTGGGGTGGTCCCCCTCAACTCTGAACTGCTGATCTACATGATCTCAGAGTTCCAAGTGTTCAGCAGTCACCTCTAAAAACATGCAGAACAGGAAAGTAATGCTCAAGTGTTTTAGACCAAGAGAAGACAGACAATCTTTTCGACATCACCCTGAATTTCCGATAGGGGCGAAACAAAAATGCCTCTCCTCTAGTATCACATCATACCCTACTGAGCATATGGTGTAAGGCAGTATACATTGACAGAACCTGAAGGAGCTGTAGCTGCTTCATTGTTGGATGGGAAACATACAGCGGGGGGAGGAGGAAGTGCGTTTGTGGAAAAGATGTGACAGCAGGAAGAATGGTGAGAAGGAACAGAAACGGGCAATTGCCAGGCTTGTTGCTCGGGTAGCAGTGTAGAAGGGAAAGGGAGGAGTTATCTGTTGAAATTATTGGAAAGGAGTAGCACATTCTCCACTGGCTCAGAAAAAGGCAGTGTGCGGAAAGCAAAAACCGCAACGCCCAGCAAACGTTGCAAGATGGGAAATCTAACACCAGGAACCAAACCAGCCCAATGAAATCTGTATTACACGTGCAACTTTCACCCTCAATTTCTGAGAGACCCCATTTAACTTTCTGAAAAACACTATAAAGCTAGCATAAATGAAAATAACATTCTAAATTTACAGAGCAGCCATAAATTGCTTAAAATTGCTCCACGAGCCCTCAATGGTTGGTGGATTTCAGGAACTCCTGCTCTTCCTTGACAACGTAGTGGCTGCGAGTGTTACACAACAAGGCTGCTGTCCACTGAAGCACCTATATATGACATGAGCTCATATGTTCTGGCTCAAGACTATTTAAAATGTACATAGCAGGGAAGATGGATGATGGAATAGTAGAGCTCAGTGTAGAAACATTACACACAAATCCCTTAAATGCACTACATATTTAAAGTCAATCAGTCAACATCTTTAGAGTTAACAATAAATCTGTAATTTAAAAAATGTAAATACTGAAGAAAAACTTATGGGTTTTAAAGATTATAGCCAAATTCAGTCATATGGCTAAAAAAAAAAAAAAAAGGGGTGAGGGCTGTTAAGGATATGTTCTGGTAAGCTTAAGCTGAAAAATACCATTTTACCATTTTAACACTTACATTTAGCACCTGTTCCCCCTTCTCCATCACAAGTTGAACGTCCTCATTTTGATCTTCACGCCATAAACTCATGAAAGTATTTATTTCCTGCAGTACAGTTGGGTCAGGACTTCCATCACAACTAAGGTATTGCTCCCACTACAGAAAACGTTCAAAGAAAAGTAGATACAGGCATGTGGTGCAAATCACTATCATTATTACAAGAAAAAGGAGGATTCTGGAAGACAAATATATTATAGTGGTACATTCACACAGGACTGTAACACCACCTGGGTTATCACTATGCCAGAAAAATATGGTTTACTTTGATATTAATGTGTTAAGGTACCTCTGCCCACCTAACATTTGCTGTATATACTTACTCATTTATCAGTTGTTTCTGTTCTGCTAGGTAGAGCTTGCATGTCTACAAAAGCAATGAATTCAGTACCTGCCACAAATGAGGGAATGAAAAAATAAATGACTAAGAACATAAGGAACTGGTGCAGGTGGAAGAGGCAGATGGTTCTCAGATCAGGTACTGCCAACAAAACTGAAAATTCCTACACTGGCAATAAAGCTGCTTAAGAGCCTTCTACTCCAACATGTTTACTCCTCCTTTCTCTGCCTCCGAAGGAGATTTCCTCCTCCTTATCAGCACCAATTCAGCTGTTACAAAAACCTCCGGTAGGAATCTGAAACCCTAGATCTTTTTTATTTTTTTTTTAATAGTAATTTTATTTCCAAATCAATTATTGGTCATTCTTATAGGTGGGGGAAGAAAAAAAGAATCAGTGACAGGCTAGACCCACTTAACTCTACACATGAGCTTAACATTGGCTCATGGGATCAATTTATCACCTATAATGTAATTTTTTTCATACATATAGTAAGATATTAAGGAAACATTGCCTCCGTGTTTACTGTGAAGATTAATAACACAACATTACTGTATATTGCATTAAAATGTAAAATGGATCTTCTAAAGCAAAAGCACTTGTGTAATTGCATTCCCAACCACTTCCATAATCATTTCCACTGACTTCAAAAAAGCAATAAAAGTGAATGCTCAGTGCACTGGAAACTCCTGTATAAAAGATCGATCAGTGATTTCTTCTTTTTTTTAAACTTTGCGTTTACAAGACACTTCACTTTCACCAGCAGGAAAACACATCCTTAAAAATAACAACACTTGTTCTTTGAGAAAAATTATAAATTTCATGATAATTTGTAAATGTATCTGTTAAACTGAACTGAAATTGTTCAGAAATGCATGTAGAAACTCAGCATTTGGCATTATATATTTCTTTTGCCCTAAATATACATTTAAATGTGTATATAAACATGTACATCCAAACATAAATGTACACAAATACACATGCCCCCAAAATACAAACTCTGGTACTTCCCATAATCTGTTTTTAGTATAAAATAAAAAATTTATACTGGTTTTATTTGAAGGTTTATTTTTAAAATAATAGTTCTGGTTTGCCATTCCTTTTCAAAACAAAACAAAAAATCTTGTGTTTCTCCTTCCAAGAAATACTCTCCAGAAACATCCATAAACAACAACTGTCCCCTTTCAAAGCGACCAACAGATTCTCTTGTTCACAAAGAAAATAAAGTCAGAGCTCGTCATCAACTGGAAAAGGCAATAAAAACTATCCAGAGGTGCCAACACATAACGGTGAAGTTATCCCGCTGCACCCCTGGGGCAAGGAAGGCTAAGGGCCCGGCAGGCTACGGGAGGAGGAGCGGGGCCGGCAGGCCCAGGCCCGTTCCCTCCCCAGGCCCCAGGCGCTGCGCCCCGGCGCCCCTCGCGCGGTATCGGTATCGGGGAGGGTCCCCGGGGGGGGCACGAAGATGGTTAGGGTGCTGAAGAAAATGACACAATGAGGGAAGGCGGAGCTCTGTTAGTCTGGAGAGGACTAACAAACGCAATCCTAACAGTACCTAGAGAGGGCTTGTAGCAAAGACAGAGCACACTTTCCTCAGAGGCGCACAGGGACGTTGTGATAGGAGAATTAGGCAACGATCACAAGCTGTAACAAGGGAAATGGTAATTGCATTTAAAGGAAAATTGTTACAATGAGAGTGGTAAAGCAGTCCAAAAGGTTGCTTAGAGATACTGTGGTATCTCCACCCTTAGCCATTTTCAAAAACCAACTGAGCACCTCAATCTAACTTAACCTGCTTTGTGCAGGGGGTTGAACTACATGAACTTCAGAAGTCCATTCTAACATGATTTATCCCATGATCCTGAATTTGTTCCACAGAGGCTTTATGAAGGGTTAAGTGATATATAAGACAAAGAGAAAATCCTTGTGTCCACAAGTCTTAAAATACTGGAACCTGGAACCAAATATTGGTTCCAATACTGGAACCAAACCTCATATCAAACTGTTACTGAATGATGTTCCTGCAAGATGGATTCACAGGAGTGAAATGTTCTACCAGTGTTTTTCCATATCTTACTATTTAAAATTTAACTTTACAGGTGTATAGTACTATTGGGTGATGATTCACCCGCCATGTATGTCACCCTAAAAACATTAACTCTTAGCTGCATTTTCATATATTTCCAGCCCTGATATCTGACCTAGATTTGTGCCATGTCCTTCAAAGTTTTGGCCAACCTCTCTCCGAATGACTCGTGATACCCAGTAACCACTGGTACAAATGTTGTCAATTGTCTCAAATTCTACAAAAATATTTTTAAGCCCTGGTAGAGCTTTTTAGTGGTATGCTTAAAAGTAGAATTAATTAAACAAATAGAAAAAGGACAAATACTAGAATATCTGAAATTACAACTCCTCTTGACTGCTGGGGTAAGCTGTGGGTCCCTAATACTTTGATCACCCAAAGAGGCTCCTCTTTGCCTGTGTTTCTTTTCTGTGTACACCAAACTATAGAAGAGAGTGAGCATGGCCAGTTACTACCTTGAGATGGAACTTGAAATACAGTTGTAGCACACACCTAAACTCAAGCAATGGAAACTCCTGGATCCTGTAACAGAGACATACCCTAAAGTCTCTTTGTTGTCGAACCTCTATGACACTGGGCAGATTTTGGAAAGAAAGCTCACCTTCGCATATGCTCTATAATCCGTTTTCCACTGCTGTGCAGACAAAAACTTCTGTTCCAGTGAACAAAGTTCTGCTAGTTCAGATTCCCTTCGTTCTTGATACTGTAAAAATATATATATATATATCTCAAACAGGAGTTAAATATTTGGTTTACTTCTTAAAGTTACTTTACATCAAATAAAAAATGTGGGTTACTTGAATGAGTTACCATTTAAACAAATCCAAACAGATAACTTGCTTTTTTATGAAACATTTAATTGAGAAGACTGCAGTAGCTCACAATGTTACTGTCATCACATTAGTTGCTGAGGTATATGATAAACACAATGTGTCACATGATTGTTAACCTCTCACTTTAATAGTTTCCATATTATCATCCTGGAACTAGCTCTAATGAGAGCTGCTAAAAAATGTAAGCATATGTTGGAAAAATTTGTGCAAGATCTTTTTCTTTTTTCCTTATGTCATTATTTTAAATTCCTATTCTCCCTAGGGGAAAAAAAAAATATTCTGTGAAGGGCAAGAGGCACAGACAAGTGTGACATTATGAAAAAAAAAAAAAAAAAAGGAAAAAAAATTTTGTAGTAAATCCCTTTTAAAAAAAAAAAAATCTAAATATTACCAATCAATTTTTGTTCTGAATTTCAGTCTTCTCAGAAAAATAGATATACATATTCTACTACATACACACATATATACAGGCATACACAAAAATCAATGTATTTGCCCTAACATGTAACCACTTACAGAATTTATACCAAAATGTTCTTGCCACAGCTGTACCAAATGTAATTATGGTGAACACAAAAAAATACATCCAACTGAAAGTATAGTGCTAATGGGAAAAAACAGGTATTTATTCAAACTGTAATATCACATATCACAAAAGGTAATGCATTTAACCACAGCATCTCTATGTATCAAAACCAGGCAAGACTATCTCAACTCAGGGAATTTTTCTGAATCAAAGCAACAATAAGCCAAACATTTGCTTAGTGAAAGAATACTATAGGAAAAAATTTCAGCACCTTTTCCCTTGACTTTACTTGCATTATGTTTTATTACTAATCCAGCTCACTACCTTCTCAATTTGTGGGATCTTGTATAAGAGTACCTTTCAGGCACTCAGCTCCATTTTTCATAATTCATTTTAATCTGGTGATGCTAGAAAATTTCCTTTATATTGTTCCCAACACCAAGGGCATAAGGAAATTCATTTATATTCTCACACTAAATTATTAATGTTTTACAGACCTTGTCACAAGTTTAGAAATAGGATTAGATTTTTTCAGTGAGTACAAACTAACTTTTGCCTCAAGCTTTTCCATCTGCTCTCGTTCAATTCTCTCCTTTTCAAGTCTTGATGCTTCTTCCTGAGCTTGAAATCGGGCTTCCTCTGAAGATTGGGAAATAGATCAAGAGTATAATTATATTTTGCTTAATAAAATGAGACAAATTATTTTGTTATTAGCTGTAATGACAAAACAACCATAGTAATGAGCAACACAAATGCGCATTTTACATTGCACAGAAATCTTCCAAATGAGCCAAACTGATCTGAATCACAGTAGTAAAACACACTATCTATGGTGCTACCCCTGTCAACCTGTGACAATACAAGTGGCGACAAGGATCAGCAAGCCCCCTTTCTCCCCTTGGAAATGGCAGCAGGAGCATCCCCTCCTTTTATCTACAGCTTCAGCAGACCCAGGTTCTTAAGCCATAGTTTGGTGTAACTGTATGAGTGGTTCAGTCCCAAGTTACTCTTCTCCTTTCCTACAACCTTTGGTGTCCTACAACTTCAATCTTACAGTTATTTGTTCATTGGAATCCTCTTCAGGATCAGTTACTCCTGATCACAGTTTCAGCTTTTCTTTGCTGCCACAGGGACTAGACAATTAGAGAGGATGTGAAAATTAAAATTGATTTCAACCCCTAAACCTTCAACCTAAGCTAGCACAGCTATGCACCAATCCAGATGTTCCCAAACAGTGGCTTGAATGTCACCACCTACATGTAAATTACTTCCAGTGTATCTGTCTTGCACAGAGAGAAGAGCAACGGCAACTCCTAAATCTGCCAGTACTCACCCGAGCTACTACTTCCATCCACAAAGGTTACTAGTAATTAGTAGTCACTTACTATTACTGGCAGTCATAGCATGCCCAAGCCCCCACCAGGTTGGATTAATGGCAGAAAGGGAAGTAGAAGAGATGGAGCTGATGTTTGGACAAGGGATTAGCTTGTGGTACTAAACTGCAGAAGCAGACACATTCAGATGGTGAGGGCAGGTAAGTCATGCAACTGGGATTTCATTTTAAGGGACACCATGATACACAACAGAAAGATCTTGAAGAATTGGGTGGAGAATCAGTCACTCAGTAAAGACAGCAGAAGCCCAAGCAAACTACACCTTAATCTACCCTAGTTTGTAGTCACCTTAACTGCTAACCCTTCAGAACACCAGCTAGCCCCCTGCCAGCAGAGGCATGCTGCTGGCCTTTTCTGGAAAAAAGTCCTTTTCACAGAATTTCTCTTGATTACTGATAACAAGGCTTGGGGGAGGGGGGGGGAGGGGTGGGAAACAGTGTTTTGTGGTTTTCTAACTTGCTGATAATATTTCAAAAGATTAAAGAAAAAAAAAAATCTCTAGTTCTTCCAGCAATTCTCCCTCACAGGTTCCTAATTGCAGTGGAAATAACGAGAGAGAAGAGTATGGCTCTAATAGGAATGTGAGATGTGGTAAGAAGTAAGACAAAATTTGGCCCACACAAGAAAAGAGGGAGGAATCACCCTTCTTGTGAAATAGAGATAGATATTGATGCACATATAATCTAGGAAATTACTTTCTGTCAATTTATTTTAAAAAAGTTATTTGTGCCAATCATATTCCCTATAAATGAAGTGCACAGTACCTTCCTCTTTCAGCCTTTCTTCTTTCTGTAATCTCAGTTGTTCAGCTTTGATAACTTTCTTTTTGCCACTCGACTTCATGTTTGCAATAAATTAAAAGAAAACAAATGTCAATATTATTTTAATACATTTTGGGAAGTACTATAACTTTGCCCTTCTAATGTGATCCCTGAATTAGGATTTTAGACACCCTACACAGTCAATGAAGCCTCCAGAATGGCAATCCACATCTTGGACTCAATTTTCTTCTCATTTGCATGATGCAACATATGCTCTTACAATTAATATATTATTCTATGCTAGACTTTCCATAATATGGCCACAATAGGAGAACATTAAAAAAATAGATGTTACAACTTCAAACGTTTTAGGAAATAACAGGAAATGTGTTTTGGGACATAGGCAAGTCTGGTGTTTACAAGCATCTAATTCACAAGACAACTAACAGAATTCTATTTTTTGTTGCAAAATCCAAACTGCAAGTCAAGACAGTTAACTGTTCAACCTCAAGGCTAATCCAATAATAACTATATTGTAAATTTGAGTTTCTCAGAAATTCTCTTCCTCATCAATTCTTTGCAGTCTAAGTATACATTTAAAAAAGATAAAAGACAAGGTAAGTAACATGCAAAATCTACTGTCATGTAACAGATTAATCAAAATAGAACATTTATTTTTGTCCTGTAATTCACAGCATTCATAGACTCCTCACTGATGATACACATAAAAATTTGATAATTGGATCTGTGTATCTGATAATTTAGATTTAGGGTATATTCAGATTAGGTACAAGGAAGAAATTCTTTCCTGTGAGGGCGGTGAGGCGCTGGCCCAGGGTGCCCAGAGCAGCTGTGGCTGCCCCCTCCCTGGAAGGGTTCAAGGCCAGGTTGGACGGGGCTGGGAGCACCCTGGGCTGGGGGAAGGGGGCCCTGCCCAGGGCAGGGGGGTTGGAGCTAGATGGTCTTTAAGATCCCTTCCAACCCAAACCATTCTGTGACTCTGATCTGGCACATGAAGCCATGCTGTCTTCAAGAGGAAGTGGAAAGCAGAATTCTCTTTGGATTTGAAGATATTTGCTAATGGCCCCTCACTTTTTCCTCACCAGAAAAAAAAGAAGATCCTTGGATGGGTGGCGTTTTTTAATTATAAATTTGTTTGGGTTTTGTATTTGTTTGTTTTTTGTGTTGACACAGTCTTGGGACGCTTAATCAAATGTGTAGGATCAGCACTGTCACTACCAAACAGCACTCAGACACACAGACAGAAAATACTGATTTCCTGTTAATGCAGTTGCAAAAGCAGCCTAAGATTGCAGCCCTCACCAAGCACATAGTTACTAAGGACTAAATTATCTTTATTCAGGTTTACTCAGTGTTTACACAGGTAACACTGCCATTGTATTGCATGTATAATACATCTGCAGTCCTTGTGCCTTGACTCCATCTGGGGTTGATGGAATGGTACCAGAGAGGAGTGCTGTTCCTGAAGGCAGATGCTACAAAGGCAAGGCCCAAATGTAGATTTAAAAAAAAAGAGGGGCGTAGGAGAAAGAGGGCCAGGAAGTAAATCAAAACAAGTTTGTGGAGCTTGTAAAAACAAGGAGGCTGATTTTGTACTGAACTGCAAAATTAATTCACTGCCAACATTATTGTTTATGAGTGGGATAGATAAGGCTGTTTTTTTGTATACATGAGAAAATAAACCACGCAATTCTGCATAGGCTCCAGCATATGGAGAAAACAAAGAGTGAGAACAGCCTAAACTAAGGTTGAAAGCAAAGGTATGGATGACAAAAGACATCAAGGAAAATAAATTACTTGCATTTGGTGGTATATCTATATACTGGCTGAACATTGGCATTCTGCCACTGACACATAAAAACGAAAGACAATTAAATCAAATGTTCACTTTTTTAAAACATCGAAAATATGGAACGTAAATGGGTTCAGAGTGCAAGACAATGTGAAAAGAGGAGACACATCCTCTACCTCAGCATCTGACCTGGATTTTGCACATCAGAGAGGTGAATCCCAAGTCCCCATGCCATCAGGGGTGAGAGACAAGGGCTTACAAGGATTCAATCAGGTAAGGTATAATGACTAAAACAGTATGAGTTTCATCCACAGTGTCAGCAAGAGACTATAACTGGACAGTATCACAATCTAGACAAGCACAAAGTATCAAAGGCATCTGTTAAGAATACAATTCTCCTCTTCCGCAGAGAAATGGGTACAGAAAGGTACCAAACCAGCACAGTAGCACAGTGCCCATCCTGCAGAGCTGTAAATGAGGCAATAAAGAAAGAGGACCAACAAAGCTGACAGGGAGAGACAACAAAAGAGGACTTAAGTCCAGACAGCTGCAAATAAACACGATGGTATTATGAAGTCTTCTCACCCACTCCACTCAAGTATTCCTAATAACTTGGTAAATATTGTTAAAAGCAATCCAACTGACAGGGAACTTGGACATCATCAAGGAGAATCTTTGCCTTTCATCACACAGAAAGTATGTTACAAATACTGTCATTTCACATTTTGATTTTGACTAGTATATTTTCAGATAAAAATAACTACTTGGAAAGCTATTCACTTCACACTACTTTGCATGGCAACAAATGTATGCAGAAATTAACTCTGAACGCAAAGGTTACCACCAAGCTTGAACAAAAACAGTGGTGAAAACTTAGTGCCAGCAACAAACGTATACCCATCAGAGTTAGTGCGCATCTTATCACATTTGTTACCAAAGCGTTTGATTTGCAAAATAACAGAATTGTGCTGGCACACTATCCAAACAAACACTGCAAGGGTCAAAATCCTGTATGTGAACTACTGCATATTTCTGCCTACCTACCTTTTTTCCCTTTTTTCGACCCTAGAAGATCAGAGGGGGAAAAAAAAAAAAAAAAGGAAAGTGAGCATCAGAGAACAAGGCATCAAGTATTAAGGAATAATTAGAAAACACAACTGTTCTGTAAAATTAGATGAGATTAACTACTGAAAAATTATAATGCCAATTATTTCAATATTGCAGAAAATGAGCCATTAACACATGACTCCAGACCATCATAATTTATCAGGCTAGATTACATTTAAGGTTATAGAAGTACATCTACTTATTCCCACTGTTAAAAAATTAATGTACGGCAAACATGTAATTTAGTTTGAGATACAATTTGGTCAAAATATGTTTTCTGAACTGATTAATTGATACTGTGTGCTACTCCAAAGAACACTAAATTACATCATGAAGCGATCCAGAAAAACACAGAAACACCATCGGAGCCTTCTATTATTTATGGGTAAACAGCACATGAAGTGAAAAAACAAAACAAAACAAAAAACAAACAAACAAACAAAAAACAAACACAAAAAAAACCTACGAGTCTTCTCCAAATGACCACAGGAAATAGAAACAGGTTGTAGGAAGCCAAACACCTAACAACAAACCCCTTCGCTGGTTTACCGAATAATTACTTTTTCTCTGCAGTGTGTGAATATCGCCATGCGAATTGATATAACTTCGGTGGGATTAATTACCCACGTAAGCACATTCCCTGCGGGGCGGGGCGGGGGGGGAAGGCGAAGCCAGGCTGCCCGGGGGAACGCAGCGAGGTTTGTTTCGGCAGAGCGACTCTAACAACAAACGAGGTTTCAGCCGCCTCCAAGCCGGGCTTCACGCTAAGCAGCCGCAGGAACAAACCCCCGCGGCAAGAAACTAGACCGGGGCATTGCAGAGAAGTTAACGCGCCCTCCAGGTGATTTTTCAAAGCCTTACACCTCCCCCCACCCCACGCACTGGTACTGCAGCAGCACACGGGGAACACGGAAGCCCAGGCCCCGCCGCCCCACCGCCGCTCCTCCTGCCTTCCCCGCTTTACCCGCAGCCGCTTGGAGCCGCACCGCGGTGGGGACGCCCCGAAACCCCCCGGAGTCCCGCTCCGCCAGCCCCGCCCGCTCTCACCATGGCGCCGCCGCGTTGCCGGGGCGACCAGCCCTTCCTCCCACGTGCTTCCCGGCCGTTACGGCTCTGCCGTAAAGCGGCGCCAGCGGGGAGCCGGTGAGGCCTTGACCTTCTCCTTCGCGGCGGGGACGGGGCGTGGGGGTCGTGTCCGTGTCCGTGTCCGTGTCCGTGTCCGTGTCCGTGTCCGTGTCCGTGTCCGTGTCCGTGTCCGTGTCCGTGTCCGTGTCCGTGTCCGTGTCCGTGTAATCGCCAGGGGCACCGGCCCCCGTAGGCAAAGCAGGGGGGGAGGCGGCAGCTCCGGCCCCCCGCTAGTGCCGTCTGCGGAAGCGGGGCTGGCTTCCAGTTGCTTTTATTTACCAAAAAATCGGTTTACTTCGTTGCTAACGCGTTTTTTTTTTTAAAAAAAACAAAACAAAACAAAAACAAACAAACATTACGTTTTGCCTCTATACACTGGCCTCAATTCGTAATGTGTTTAGACGATTTTTAGAAATAAGTCTTTACAAATGCAAAAGTTGCGGGAATTCCTAGTTTTATTTATATATATATATATTTAGCATTGTACCTGTGTATATAAATGTAAGTGTTCCTTCAGCAGAGCGCAGGCACAGCCACAGGCCAGCAGCCCGGTGGGGCAGGGGAGCCCATCAAAGCTGCCGGGGCACGGCCTGAGGAAAAGCGAGTGTTAAGAGTAGCCAAAGTTTCTGTAAGTTTCTTGGTTTGTGTTTGAGATGAGGGCAGGTGGAAGGGGAAAGGGGAGAGGTGCTAAATGGAAGCTGAAGAAGCCAGAAGCAGAAGAGACGGAGAGTAGGATCAGAAAGTAACAACAGTTGGAGCAAACGGGGCTCGGTGAGGTAACGGGGGTCTGGATAGAAACCTGCTCCTGCGCGGGACGAGGCGGGATGGATGGGCTGCCGCCGAAGGCTAATGTCAAACTGGTTATTCTTCAGGTAAAAAAAAAAAAAAAAAAATCAGACGAGAATAGAGTTCACTGAAATGTGAGAATGGCCAATTCTTTAAGAGGTGAAGTGTTGAATCTATACAAAAATGTAAGTGTGTCTTAAATGCCACAAGCACTTCCCTTAACCAGACAAAACCCCTTCTCCACACACTCGTGTTTATTAAAAAGAAAAAAACTTTTTTCTTTTTTCTTCAAGCTGCTGTACCTTGGAAGGGAGTATCCCAAAGGAGCGGACTACTTTAGAAGCCGTTTGAAAGCAGCTTTTCTTAAAAATAAAGATGTGAAAGATCCTGAAAAAATTAAGCAACTAATTGCACGAGGAGAATTTGTTATAAAAGAGTTGGAGGCTTTGTACTTTCTCAGAAAATACAGAGCTCTGAAACAGCGCTACTACAGTGATGACAATCAGTAACTGGTGCTAACGACCGCATGTAACGATACAAATCCATTAACAATAAAAGAGCTGTAACCTCAAAAGAAATGAAACGTAAGTCATTCCAACCCATCTAAAGTACAAATTAGGACTTTGCTTCCCCTGAAGTAGTCGCCTGAAGGATTTGGGTTTTGTAATATAGGGGTAATAGCTTTTTCTCACCAGCTTTTGGCCTCCCTGAGCTAAAACTTGATGTATGAAACAATTTTGCAGGAATTTTCATGGTAATACGATTCTGCTGTTTCACTTTGATACGCAAGTTGAACAGGTAGCTCGTCATGCCCGACAGTGGTGTGATTGAACACCGACTGAAAGCGCCACACTTCTCTGGTTACTTAATCTGGCTTTGAAAGTCTTCCACCTTTAATGATTCATTTCCACCATAAATGAGCACCTCCTCAAAAGTAAAGTAGATTCTTAAAGTTTCTAACTACATCTGCTTAACGTGCAAGAGTGACGTTGTCAGGCTGGTGGAGGCGCTGCCTTACTGCATTAGAAAGACGGCTGCGGTGTCAGGAAGGGGGTGAACTTGAACTGTAGTGGCTTATGCACTTAGACCCTGAGGAGAATTCCTGCTGCTGCTGCTTTCTGACATTGTGTGACTGCTGTCACAGGAATATAGAACTTGATCCTTTCCCTTGGAAGAGAAGGATGACCGTAAACGTTTGCTCCATGGCTCTGTAGACCTTGGTGTGACTAGCACAAACCTGTGCCAGAACCGATGCTCTAGGGTGGGTTGGTTGGCATTTCCACTCCCCACCTCAAGAACTGAATGACACTGGAGGCAGAACAGAAATAATCTTTGAAATAGAGGTAAGTAATCACTGCAGCAGAACTGTTGGCAATAGCAAGTCTTCACATGCATAAATTCCAGAATAGAATAAAAAAAAAAAAAAAAAGGCAAATTACCATATGCTACCTTGTGATGAAATGTATGTGCTTTAGTTTCTAGCACCACACTGATCTGAAAAAACAATCCTTCCACATCAACTTTACTTCTCTACAATATGATGCAATTAAACCTGTTCCAAATGAATACGTCCATATACAGAATTTAACCTGCCCTTCTCAGTAACTGATAAAAGATTATCCAGACAGGGTAGCAAAGGGCCAAAGCATAAGTTTACAGAACAGTAGCAGATTCACACTTTTTTCCCCCCATAGGACACGATCACTACTAAAGAATGTCTTTCCTATTTTCTGTAAGTTTATGGAAGGCGTTTGATAGATGAAAACAAATGTGCACCCGGGAATGAACACCGGATAGCTGTTCAGAGTATTTTAAGCTTGCAGAGCAATTCAGATCAAGCCTGCGGTTAGAGTGGTGAAGAGAAGGTCCCTGGGGTGCCCAGCGAGGGCACAGCCCGAGTGAGAGAAGCGCCACCGCACCCGACGCGGGGCCCCGCTCACCGCAGGGACGGCCGGGACCGGCGGCGCCGGGTGGGTGCGATCAAGCGCTCTGTACGTGTGCGAGGCACAGCACCCCCTCCCAGCGGGGGGGAACACGGGTGGGCAAGGGCAGCGGCTCTGTGACAGGCCGGGCGAAGCGCCAGAAACAAACGGAGAACGGCCGCCACGCGCAGGGGAGCTGTGGGATAGCTCCATTATCCACAGGATAGCCACGGGATGCTGAGGTTCCTGGGCAGAAAAAGGCAACCGGGACAGAAGCTCACAATAACTGTATTTTATTACATTACAATAAATAGGAGCAGTACAGTTTGACAAAAAAATGACAAATTCCAGATCACCTCACAGCACATACTCCTAAAAACATTAAAAATTTTAAAACAAACAGTGGTCTTTTTTTTTTTTTTTTTTTTTTTTTAACTTAATGTCTGGTATGACCAACATTCCTAGGTCACGCAACCAAATGATGGAAAAACTGGATCACACTGCATATGTTCCACATCAAATAAAGCACAATGTACAAAATGTGCATGTTTCAGTTTACACTATACAAAAATAGTTAAAATACATTCCAGGTAAACATATTACATTAAGAAGTCATTCTAGTAAGAAGTTGGCACTCAAGAGGAAAAAGCAGAAGTATTTTCAACATGAAAACACAAGACAGTGGAATAAAGAAATGTTAGGAAAGATTTACCATCTATGTAGCTTTATGTAAACTTGAGACAAAATGATTTGTTTACAGTTTGATGGTCTTTGACGGTAATAATTGTATTGCATCATAGCATAGATAAAAGCAGAAGATTGTGTGTCAGTATTTACCCATTACAGAGATACTGTAACAAAAACTATACAGTGAGACTTTTTTTAGGTTAGCAAAAATTTTAGGGCAATGAGACTGGTCAAAACAGTTACATTTCCATTTTGAGAAAACCAATGATAAAAGTTGTTTACCAGAGTTACATAAAGCTACTGTTAGAGGGCGTTACTCCCTGACACATGGCAATTTAATGTATTAACGTGGTAAGTGATTCACATGTTCATTTAGTAGTTGCTATCAGAACAGACCGCATCCAGGTCTGTTCTTCGAAAGCATTTCAAATAGGGAAAGACAGAATAATTATGAGATCAACTTGTGCAAGCTGCAATCCAACATGCTTCACCAAATCTCAACAAATACTAAGACAAAACTGCACAACAGTGGCAAGGATGTGTATTTTTTTTTTTTAAAAAAAGTAGCAAATAACGGCTAATCTAAATAGATTTTGTACTAATTTAATTAGGTTGGTAGCTACAAATCACATTTACTGAAAAAAACCACCCCTATTTTATATATAGCTTTATATTAGAGCTATATAAATCCACATTTTATGATTAAGACATTTCAGCTGTAATTTATCCTCACAGTTTTTAGTTAAATTAAGAATTTTAGACCAGCCCTAATTTTACATGCAGTGTGACTCAGTTACCAAAAATCTTAAGATTACTTCCATTTGCTCAAGGTATACTATCCACTTTTGCTACGTTCTTCATATGTAATCAAGAGTGTCTAAAATGTGCACGTCTCCAAAATGTTTTTTAACCTTGGAAGCTGTAACATGTTTTGTGACATTAGGAATCTGTTCTTAAGATATAGTGTTAGGTTCTCCTATTACTGTTTTTCAGAATATTTCATAATCTCTATTTCACACGGAAGCTGAAAGGAGGGGAGCAGGTCGGGTCTGGGTTTTGGTGGAGGGTAGGAAACGGGGCACAGGCAGGGAAAGGCATTATTTCTCTCAGCAATATTAAAATTAAAGAACACGCAGCAATTCAGACAGTATACATCCCCTGCCAGCTTTGCAGCTCTCTATGAGAGTCACTGTGTGTGTTGGTTGGTTGTATTTTGTTGGTTTGTTTGGTTTTTTTTTTTTCCATAGAAGCAAAAGAATGATTTTATCATGCAGTTGCACCTTTGACATCATATAAATGGTCCAAGTTACACAGGTATATGAAAATTGTACTGTGTAAAACTTCCGCATAATTGTTTAGGCATACCTTAGGTTAGGGCAATGCTGCTATTCCCTGTTCCAAACTTTCCAGTGTTCTCAACTATCCTACTACAATGTCTTGTGTTTTATTTTTTCAGGTACACCTGAGTCACATTTTCAGATTTTACTCTGCAGCTGAGTTAGGTACTGTGAAGAAGTGTACCTTCAGGAACCCAGGCCCTTATGAAACAATCAAACAATGCAACATTTACAGTAAGACAACAGGAACTGGCAACACTGGAATTACTGGCTTTGACTTTAGTGCAGAATAACTAGACTACTGCAGTACCAAAAAATGAAAGCTTCTGCCGAAATTCTGCATTAATTCCAATCAGAAAAAAAGGGGTGGGGGGGTAAAATCACGAGAGAACTTAATCACAGAGAAAGACAACATTAAAATCTTGGTCTAGCTTCATGACAGTCTAGACACTGGAATGCCACTCACCAACCATTTAATCTGTGCAACGAAACTAGTACTTCACAAACATCACACAAACAACACTGACTCTGGAAACCATGTTCTATGCTGACAGTTTGTGCAAATTCCACACCATTTTTATGGCAAACTGGATTTCCAAATTATTTGCATGAAGCAGCTAAATTCAACTCATTCACTCATTTGATGTTACTAGAATTTAAAATCCCTCCCCTATTTTGCACAAAATGGGCATCTGGAAATATTTAATGCCACTCTCGGGGAAAAAAGGAATGGTTTTACTTCACTGTATAATTTAGGATTCATTCTGATTTAGTTCTCATGGTAAATTCTGGATCCACGTATGAATTAACCTAAGAATTTGAATCAACTGATCTGTTAAGGCTTTCTAGTATTTCCTAGAGACAGTAAGGGTGAAATCTTGTACCTACTGAACAAAGCTACTTAAAGATTTGCCACTGGGGGTCAGGAGAGCTAGGATTTCACCTTGGTCTTCAGACACAAAAGGTTAGTGAAAGTCTTAAAGAAATGAATTAACAATAGCAAATCAACCTAATTAGAACTTTTACTTTTTCCATTGCCAGATGTGCATTGTTGTCTTTTTTTAATTTTTCTTTTTTATAGAAAAAATAGAGTATTTAAGGAGTGACCGTGACAAATTGCAGTGAAAAATTTTTTTTTGTGAAAGTTTTATCTTTACATTCATTAAAGTTGATCTGAGATGCTACAAGACTAGATGCCTAGAAGCAAAATCTACAGGAAGACTATAAAGGCTTCTGGTCTTTCTATATTGCAGTCAGTCTAAAGTAAAAGAAAGGCTAAAATGAAAGTCTCTTTTTGCTAACTAGTCCTTTTTCCCAACCAGATTTAAAAACCAAAAAATCAAAGGGGATGTTAGAATGTGCAGAGCATCGTTTCATTGTTTGGTTTGCACACAGAACAGAAGTTCACAATCAGTAAGAAAAATAGGAAGTTAGCAACTGTGCATGCACCGAGTCCTAAGACAGTTCTCAGGTTTTTGTGTGTTTTTTTTTGTTTGCGCTTTTTTTGTGTTGTTTTTTTGTTTTTTGTTTTTTTCACAGGCATTGCTAGTTCAAGAACCAACAGTCAAAGAATACTGGCACTTTAAGAGGAATGAAGTTTCCACTGTCATTTAAAACAAGCATTCAGGTAAAGCTAACAGGATCATGAAGCAGAAAGTAAAGTAATGCTAAAACAAATGCTAATAATTTAGTGTAATGTACAAAAATTACTTAAGTACTTCTTAAGAATAAGGATAAATTGTATTTACATAATTATACACTTTGTCTTTGTCTTCTTTTTCTTCTTTTTACCATCTTTGCTCATCTTCTCTTTGTGTTTTCTGATTTCTCGAACTAATGTATAGAAGGCATCATCAACACCCTGAAAAGATACATACATGCACACATTAAGATCACATTAACAGACTTACATGCCTGCTTAGGTTCAGCCTGTTTCCATCTGACCTGATCAGGTGAAGTGTGTTCAATCAGCAGTCTGTTTCGCTGCCTGCCAGGAGAGGTTACACTGTCTTCTCCTTTCTGAGGCTCTTATGTCCCCCTCGAGTAGGCTGTGGGTTGGAGGAACTGCCGAGGCAACAATCCTCTCAAGCGTTCCTGTTCCTTGGGAAGGGGTGTGCTGGGGAACACCTACTCGGGCGGCAGGGGAGCTACAGTGGTCTCCTGTCGTGTAAGAGGAACACACCTGACTGCACGAGTGTGCGTGGGCAGAGGGGCCTGTGGGAGAGCAGCTCTGGGGAGTGGGCTGCCCTCCTCTGGACCATCCACCCTGGCTCCAGGCTGCCGAAACAACCACCCGAAGGAGCTGTTCTGACGCCCGCTACCACCTGCCTGCCCTCCTTCTCAGCCCTTCCCCAGAGTGGGGAAGTCACCCCACAGGTGACTCCCTGCTCGGCAGCTGACCACGGATACCCCACAGGGCCAATTCCATTATTAATGTGGCAAGGAAAGTCATTTAGTGTCTTGCCCTCTTCTCCATCTCAAAGAGGGCACATGTTGTCCCACCTCAAACTAGAAAAGTGTAGGTACCACGTGTTTAGATTATAAATATGTAATTACCACAGAATGAAGTTGTGAAGCATTAGTTAGCTTTGTTTATGCCTTAATAATCTATGTGCAACTTTAAAAAGTGAACACAAATATCTGTAGCAAGAATTCAATATCAAAAACATAGTTATCATTAATCTACATATTCAGGTCATTTCTCAGGCTCACTGATATAGTAATCACACCACAGTTTTCTAAATCTTTACATATGCAAATCAATCAAATCAACCCCACGTTCCAATGATAAATTATTATTTGATAAATCATTTATTCAACTTATATAGTTAAAGACACATGGAACACATTACCTGTGGTGCTGTATTATGTACAGTCACTTAAAATCTCCACGGCTCCAATAGTTAAGCTACAGACAAAAAAGCTAATGTTTCTTCACACTGAGTAGTTTTAAATTTTTTTCAGGGGCAATTCTTGCTGCTCAAGAGAGATGAGCATATCTAAAAGCCTGATACGAACTATTATCAAGTACAATGTTATACAGTATACCTTGTAACAACCTAGTTACCTGAAACAGCCTAGCTTTCAGGTTGCTCCAAATTCCAGTCAAGTACCCATGTTGTCAGTCAGCCTTTATATTTAATAGTTTTGAGTACATTAAAATAAAATATCTTGATTCTTCACTGCCTTAACTCCTTACATTACCTTTTAGATAGATCAAAAATAGTTGTATAATGTTAATGTATCCCAGCAGCCAACTGCACCACTGTAGAACTGGGTGTAGAAATTCAGCCCTACAACTGGCAGGCAGCTTCCTACCTCTTCTCAGCTATAGTTTGCCTTCAAGATGCCAACAAAAATTAACAGTCTCTGTTTATTCCTCTATGCCTAGGTCAGTAAAAAAAAAAACAACCTGAAAGTGAACTCTGAAAAAAGCACAACAACAAAAAGCCAAAAATCACCCAATTCATTACTGCTTCAAACACCAAATGTTGATTAAATTAATATGCAAAGTCCAAACAACAGTGAGGTGTTAAACAGCTTCACTTACAAAGCAATGCTCCCAGTAAAACCTAAATTGATTTATTTAAAACCCTCACATTCACATTCATAAAACATTTACAAAAGTTGTGAAGTCCTTGGCAGCCTATCTCCCAATACTAACAGCTCACTTTTGCAAGATCTTGTAATATTTAAAGTACACTTGCAAATAACTTATTCTACATTTTTAAATATTACTGATCAATATAAAATTGATGTAGCATTCCTAACGGAAGAGTAGCCTTAGTCCCGGAAAAGGTCATGTCCCCCATGAATCTTCTGAGAATTAGAAATGCTCAGTATTCTTTTATAGAGAGCTGGTGTATTTTGCTTGTAACTTCAGCATTAATACATGAAGTGAATACTTAGCAATGTAGGGAAATGATCTAGAAGTAGTGACGGTTCTCATCGCAGCCAGATAGGAGGACAGTATTAAGAATCAATCAACAGAATAACAGTTTCATTCCTGGAACACAAGAATGGTCTAAAAAAATCTTTGCACAATGTTCTGCAAGACTGTTCACATTTCGTTACAAAACTACCCTTCAGTATTTCACACTCGTCATTAATGTGTTTGAAAAATACTCATTACGAGGGCAGTCATTGGCTTTTGGTGGTGTCTTCATGTGAGACATGCCTAAACAAAAATTGCAATTTAAATCTCTGAACAAGCAACCCCCCCTCATTAAACTGATTTTAGAATAAATACAGAAAAAACTTGACAAAGTAATATCCAGAGACTATTGTGGGCCTTTAAACACATGACTTCACAATTAAGGCGGAAATCTTTATTCTACCTAGTAAGGTGATGATCTTTTAAATATAGCACATGTTGCAAAATACTAGACAATTGACTTAGCTTTTGTTCTTGTATTTACACCTTTGTAGATCAAGCCTTTAAAATTATTAATTATGTATTTATAGTTTGGTCCTGCCATAATTCCTCTTAAATTCAGATAATGAATATAACATGACATACAAAACCACAGTTAGAATACTTGTGAATTGGAACTGGAGAACTCAAGATAAACTGAGGTCTTATACTTAAAATTTAATCCACAGACTGAAAAGTGAAAGTAGTGGATACTCTGTTTATAGAAGGTCCCTAAAGGCATCTGCTGTAAGGTCAAAGGCAGTCAACCTTTCTAGTTACTTCTTTCAGTAAGAAGAGGCTGCATGCAGCTGACTTTCCTCCCTCTAACAATGGAGTTACTGTGTGCAAGCTTTTGGGAAAGTGTAAGATGTACTGAATGAGTGCTTTAAATCCAGGCTCAGGATTAGAAACTGAAATTTTCTGTGCAGGCCCAGAACTATACCACACTGCCTTGATAAAGGTGCACTGATGGAGCTTGCTCCTGGCACTTCTTTTTCCAAAGGGCAACGCTGAGAGGCAAAAGGAACAGAAAAATCAGAACTGTTCCCACAGAAACAGCCTGCTCCTGGCCACGACCTTTCTCTGGAGCTCCACATGGTCCCATGACCATACAGCAGTCTGGGTATGTGGCTGCATGGTTACAAGCATGCATAAGACTTGGCAACTAACCTGGCTACCAATAAGAAACCCTAAATTCATAAAGAACTGGGAATTCCTTAATACCCTGGACCCAAAAAACAGACCCTTAAACAAGTTTTAAATTGTAGAAAAGGCTTTTTTTATATATGTTTTAATATGTAACACATATATACAGACACATGTAACAGTCACAAGGAAGAGAAATCATTTGTACACCTCTGTAGTACTATGGGAAAAAATCATTAAATTACAGCTTTAATCAAGAATTTAGAAAATTGTTAATTAAAATCTAGAACTTTTATCAAACTTTTTACTATTAACCCATCTCAATCTGAATTACATTATCTAGATGTCTAATTTATGCCCTAGAGAAACTTTTTGCTACAGTATGCTTTTTATGTAAAAAACTTCAATGCCTTCAAGAAAGATCTTATGAGGATTTTTATACCGAGTTTTAGAAATCTCTTCTTCCTAGTTGGAAATTACAAATGGAGCAAGATTTTATGTACTTTGTGCTTTACTGTGTAACAGCCAAAGGAACAAGCCTCTTGGAAAGCATCAGCAGTTAATGGTAATCTGGGTAGTCAAAGTTTTCAGTTAGTTTGTACAAGATTAATATAACTAAGAAGGCACCCCATAAGCAGCAAGATTAACTGAATATTCCAAGAGGTAGCAAAACACTCTGAACCATCAAATTTGATTATCCACAGACAAAAAAGGAAGATAAGTACTGTCTATCGTTGCACACTGTGTTATAATATTTTTGAAGACTAAAATCCCAGCTGACAGACTCACATCACTAGGTGCTGTTCTCCTTAGCTATCTGCTATGCAGCAGACCGAAATAATATGTATCTTCTTACTGAATGGAAAGTAATACAAGCCAGACTGTTTCAAATGCCAGACTTCTTATTCCACTAGAATCACTACTGAACTACAGCTGTACCACAATAATTTTGGAATATGCTTTCTCCAGCTTAACCTCCTAAATACAAAATTGCTGAAATGACTACCAATACTATGTAGAATTCACTTGAGTATAAAGACAAATATTTCCTCCTCTGAGCAGACTCTTGAAGTTCTAGAGTCTTATATCTAAGATTTTCTAAATAGAGTAGAGAGGGAAAATAAAACAACACAAAACAACAACAACAAGAAAAACACCACACAAAGCCAAAAATCCAACAATATCCATTGCTCACAAAAGATATTTCCCCCATCTGGGGAAAAAAAATAAACATGCACAAAACCCCAAAATCATACTTCTCTTGGACTCAGGCAGAAAGAAAGTAGGAAGCTGGTAGAAAGAAAGCATATGTTCACTGAGCTATCAAAAAGAATCTTAAAATCTGAAAAGATGCAAAATAATGAAAACCACAATTCCCATCATCCTGTTCTCCTTCTCCCAAGGAAGTACACAGAAAGGAAAAGCAGACAGAATTCAGGATCTTTAAAGACCCGGCATACAAAAAGAAATCCTACTTGAGTTATGGCTATGTTAGTAAGACAGCAAGAAACAGTAAAGTTGGATTTCAGATGGCTACAGGAAGTAGCCTTAAACAATTTAATTCATATTGCTGTCATCAAAAGTAATCTTGCCACGCTGCTGTTAGTTGTTTTTTGATAACCAGAAAAGAATAAAGCAAGGTATTTTAATGGCATCAATTTTATTGATATTTGGATGCGAGACTGGGGAGCTTTGTAACTGAAGCTATCAGTTTCCTGCAAAGGAAACCTTTGATACAAACAGTATCACAAAGGGTATCTTGTTTTTCAGGAACCTCTAAAGAGTTCTCTCAGAACAGTCATTCATCACTTCAAAGCTGAGAATATAAGAAGCCTGAGCAGATCTAGCAAAAACTGATACAAAACAAAATTTCTCCTCCCTGCCCCAGAAAGAGGAATAGGAATTCCTTTATTGAAAGGAATATTCCTACAGTTGTGACAGTCTCTTTAGGATATAAGTTGAATTCCACCACTTCTCTGCGAGATGTTCTGAAGTGGGAAAGAACACCTTGAAAAGTGAACAGTATTTCATTTACACAGTGGGAAATTACAGGTCATCCTCCTGCTGGACAAGTATATAAGAAGTAACAACCCACTCTCTGCACTGGTGCAATAAGTAGTAAAGAATTAATGGAATGGTAATGTATGCAAGGAGCTATTCTGCTGGTTTGTTCAAAAAGCACTGAAACTGATTTAGACTCACACTTCTTCCATATCACAGTTTCTTCTTTCTCCTCTTTCTTACAGTGGAGTATATGGATAAAAAACAATTTTGTGAGAATTTAGGTAGTGTTTTTTTGGTGTTTTTTTCATTCTTGTTTTTTGTTGATCATCCTCCCCCCTCCCCCCCCCAACCCCCATTCAGTTTTACTCCACTGTTGCTTCTTTCCCACCCCCTACCTCTTGTAAAAGGCTCTCTGAAAACTGACACCTTACCATTTTGTCCAAATCCGGATCACTCATTGCATTATAGTTGACAAAAAATGAAACCAATATATTTCTGGAAATGGTTAAGAATAAATTTTTTAAGCTGGGGAAAAACAAGGGAAAAACAGCACAGCATAAGGAAGGGCCTGTAAATTAAGAGAACCGGTACGCCAGCCGCTAGCTAAATGCTGCTTTGCTGGATTAGGAACCTCCTAAAAAGGACTATAAATAGGATGATCCTCTCCCCTCAGTTCATCAACCTGAAAATTCTATCAATATTCACTTCAACAACATCTTCAATTTATCTGTAATACAGCTTTTTCCTCTTAACTTCCTCACACTCAAAACTAGGTTTCTGTTTTGCAGATGGAGAACTCGATACACAGTCAAGATTTCTTTATAATCTACTTGTCAAAAACCCATGAAACAAAGCAAATCCACGGTACTTGAGTGTTTGTTAGGAATATTTTTCAGGACTACTATACTTGAAAAATGATTGGCTTTATATCTTAAATTATGTCATCAGTGAATCATAAAATGTCTGATTTGCAAGATGCTGTCAATCATTTTTATTTGTCAAGTGATTTGTAAAACTTACCCTGTTACACTATAAAACTTACCCTGTTACATTACAAGGCATTTTTTAATTTTCATGCACCCTGGAGTCTTTTCTTCTTTGCTGATTTTTTTCACTCTGTACTGTCGAATCTCTCGCACCAATGTATAAAAAGCATCCTCCACTCTCTGCATTGTAAAACACAACTCCTTAAAAACCACTTCGTTAACAATCGTGTCATATCGGGATGCCCGTGGCAGAGGAAAAAAAAACAACACAACAAAACCACTGAAATTATGAGCTTTACTTGAAAGAAATATATGGATCTCCATTTATATATTTTAAATGCTGGGCTTGTACAATTGCTGCTTGATAAATACTTTTTAATGCAATCAAAAGAGACCCTCAATTTATTGATTATCAATTACTGTGAATATCTACACTTCAAGCCCTCCTTTCTTCCTGTGCAAGGTAACACTTGGACAAAAAAAGAGAATTATTTTCTTCCATTGGGTATCATGCTGAAAATAACCCGCTTGTGTTACTGTATCTTTTCACACATTTTTGTCAGCATGGATACATTTAGCAGGCACAAAACCTTATTAGCTTGGTAACAGGTGGGGGTGGGGTGGTGTACTTACAAGCACACAGTTAACTATCCTTGGCCGAAGTGAGAACCTGTTACTGTTTCGGCAGGCAAAGAAAAGTAAGCTCGTTTATGTCCCTTTCTTTACATAAGAAGGTGTATTTTCTTTGCAAAAATTTGTGGAACAAACTAACAAAGTATAGAAAAAGTCTAAATAGGTAGTTTCCTAAGAGGTTAACCTTTTGGGAAATAAAATCTTCTAAGAATACTAAATTTTAGGCAACATAGTCTTTAAAACTACTTCCTTTACAGAGCAAGCACTATGCTATTAGATTTAGGAAAAAGGATATTTGAGTCATGGCAAAGTGCTTTTAAGAAGCACCTTAAATATATTATGTTTCAAAGTAACTTTCAAAAGTAATTACTGTAACTACAGAAGTTACTCTCCCATGCCATGTTTAAGAGCTCCGTTCACATCAACATAAAGGACACCCCTGATCTGTTCTCCCTGGGCCAGACTCAGGCAGCCACCAGCCTCCTGTGAGGGCAAAGGGCCTGGGAGTTCTGCTGCTCAGATTTTGCTCTGGTTGAGAAGAGCTCTTCAAGTATTCCAAGGATGATGCAGAGCTCCATGTTTTGATTCTTCGGTCTCACACCCTACCCTTCTGCAGCTCTGTGCTTAGGGTGCTTGGAGATGATGATACAATAAGCGTTTTAAAAGAAGTATGGGGATTGAAGATACTTTTAAGTGAATACAAGATGAAGAGGCACAGCACCAGCTTCATGTTATAGTATCTGTTATTTTAAACTGATTACATTTGTGCATAAACTTAAATTTAGATAAACCTGTTAGGATGTTCTTGTAATGAGATACAAAATGTTTAGCTGCACCTTTTAAAGGGGAGAACAAATCTCCCCTCTGCCTTACTGTCAATCTCATTACTTGTCTCCTCAATCAGATCAGAGTTGTCAAACTCATTATTTAAAAATAAAAACAGAACAGACTGATGACTGTGGAAAACAGTACAACCACTTAAGCTCCAACACTTCCTTACTACCCAAACACACAATCTGGGCTTGTGTTTGGCAGATTTTCCATAATTTATCTCTCCAACTCATCTTTATATTATGTCCCTAATAACAAAAACAGCTAACATTTACTGCCACAGTAAGTGGGTCATTTTGCATGAACCGTGCCATAGGTTATCACATTTAAGACTTACTCTTAACACACTGCTTCTTATCTGAGGGTTCTCTTGAGCCACGGCCACTTGAATTTAAAGATTAAATTAATTAGGTTTATTTCCTGGATTGTATTTCTCTGGTAATTAAATTAATTAGGTTTATCTCTTGGATTGTACTTCTCTGGTATTTACAATGTGCCCTGTTAGGATGTAGTTAAGTATTGATGAGGTGACAAGTCTTACATTCCACGTCTGAGAGGTTGCAAAATGTAAAGGAAACCATTAAAAAACAGCAAAATCCAAGTAAAGCTCATACTTTCATGTTTTGCTGGAAGGAATGAAAGTTTATTCCTGAAGAGGAAACAGTAAATATTGATCAGCTGCTACGTGCCAAAGCACAGGCTGTACAAGAATCAACATTTTCACAAATGTACTGTTTTGCAGTAGAACTATGTAATTTGATTATGGAGCTTTCACATGAATAATTAGATATCAATTCTTCAGTCAACGTTTATTGCCAACTTTCCCATCACCAGTATGAGCTGTAATTTGCTTTAGCAATGCAGAGAGAGGTAGAGACAGAGAGCGAGAAAAGAAATTGCTACTACTGCCACCACCAAGAACAGTTTTACAAATCCTGTTGGAAGAAATTACTCTGAAAGAAAATCTGTAAAGACACATTTGCTAATTTCATTAGCACAAGGTGACATTTCAAACAGCCAGGTGCCAGTCTTATAAACTTCAACCGTCATTTTAATAGCAATTTCTTTTAAGATTCTTCAGTATTTTTTCCCTAAATAAGCACGGACCATATATCTCAAATATGATTAATCAGTCCTTTTAGCTGTCAGAACTGGAAGCAAAATATCCTTTGGCAGATAATTAAAACTTCAAAATCTAAATAGCCCAAAGAACCCATGGCCTTGAGGCAAAATTTTCAAGATGCTTTTGAATCCTAGGAGACAGAACATTCAAGTTAAAATATGACTATGTGCAGAGAAAGTCTATTTCAAATGCAGACCAAAGTACAAACAGGAATTTTCACATGTTCCACTTACGTAAATAGCGCTTAAATGAAACTAATCAAAATTAGTCTTGACCCCTCAAAAGTGTTCTGTGCCTACCTTTATATACTTACTTTATCAGAGTTGGTCTCCTAAAACCAACTGTTAGACAACTAAAATCAAAATTATTCCTGAGGACACAAGCAAAAACAATGCTACTCACTTGCACAAAAGCACTCCCAAAATAAAACTTCACAGTGGTAAAATCAGCTTAGGCAATGTTATCTTATGATGGTTAAATACCAGACATATAGCAGTAACTTCATACTAAATACTGACAAAATCATGATTAAAGTTACAAAGTTAATCATTCCAAAATTAAGTACCAGAATTACAGCTGTCTGTTCTACCTGAATTTCAACTATTGTGCACACGAACCCTTTTTTTGCTGCACCAATTTATCTTTACCCTAGGTAAACAACAAACCTCTTTCCTCAGCATCCTGGAGTCATTCAGCACACAAGCTGGATGCCAGATGTTGTTTCACCATTATCAAAACTTTTTTCTTTTTTTCCTTGGGCCCTGTTCTTGGAAAGGACTAAGATTTTTGGAAACATTTTACCTCAGAATGAAAAAGTGACATGAAAAAACTCAACCCACGATGTGAAGGCTGATAAAGTCATAACTAATTGAAAACAAAGTTTTAAAATGGAACCTGTACACATGAACGTTAAAAATGGCTTGAAGTGAAACACGTAAAATATCATTAAACAAGTATGATAAATCCCTAAAATAAATGGCAAGTTTGTTCAAGCAAACTAAGTTATCACTTATTCATTCCTACATCTCAATTAAGATGCAAGAAGTTCTATAAACACTGCACTGATTACTTCATCAGACCAGGCACAGGTTCTCAACTTATTTTTGTCACAAGTTTGGGGCCTAAGATCAGACAACTGAAATAACTATAATGCTTTTTTTAACAGCATCCTTGTGATTTAGGTCAACGTCTTCATTAAACACTTCAAAAGTGTGTTTAAGTATATATTCTCAACAATGAGATATAACACTTTGGGGAATCCTTACAATAATGCCCATATATCTACTTTTCCTTTGAATTCAACACTACCAGGACAGTTGAAATGTTCCAAGGAAAACAAAAACTTACAGTCAAACCACATTTGGGGTACACACTTACAGCTCTTCCTCGTGTACAGGGACACAGAGGACACAGCCTTGATGGGGGATAAATCGAGTTTACCTCTTGTCTCTCATTGATACTGTTGATAATATTGTGAGCTATATGCTCATGTGGACAGGGAAGAATTTGAATTTAAAGCTTATGTCAAACAGAGAAAAGCAAAACCAGCTATCAAAATAAACCTAAGACATTCACACCCTTCTCCATAAGGATTGTGAAAGGATGAGCGTGATGCAACACGCCTTACATAACCACCAGTATTGACACGTTTACATTTAGAAATAGGACTATCACTATTTTTCATAAATTACATTATATACATTTCAGTGGTCTAGTTAAAAAAGTTAATAATCTATAGGTTTATACCAAAGTTGTAGGGCCCACTAAGCAAATGTTTCTCTGAACTCAATTATTTGTATGAAAATTCACACAGGGATTTGGCTTATAACATGATCCTCTTTTAGCAGTTAGAGTTTCTATCTTTATTGCCAGTCAGAACCAAATAGAAAACAAATACACTAACTTTTAGAACAATTTATTTCTGCATTTCATTTCAGTGTTTTTCTCTTTCCTATTTTTGACCTTGTCTATGAATTTTTGAAAAATCTTAAAAAGTGACTTAGTTGGAACTGAGATACCATTCTGCATGAGCATGCAATGTCACCATTTAAAAAAAAAGTATCTTAGCAATCAAAACAGACTACATGGACAACTCCTTTCCTTTTTCATCTCCCTTGCTTCCTTCCCCAGAAACCTTTCTGATTGTCTCTGAGCTCCAGCAGAAGTGGGGCACAGAGAAAGGCTGAAGCAAGAACATGGTGAGGGCCCCTTCAACACGGCACTAGTGATGTTTCAGTGTGGTGGGAGGTGTGTACAGGAAAGGAAAAGAAGGTTCCTACTTCTAAATAGTCATGTCAGAAAGTTACCAGACCACCAGCTGCATCTGTTCATACTTGGAAGTTCTGCATGTAATGAGAGGGGACCAGATTGATTTATTTATTTTTAGCCAAGGACTGAATTCCACACAATAAAAATATAGTCCATGGGCCACATGCAGCTCTCAAAAAGGTTTGAATCCCCTAATTTAAAAAGTTACTTCAAAAGAATGTATATATACATATATGCATATGTATTTTTATATATGACAGTGTGACTGAAAAATCGTAATATTTCAATGCATATGTATATATATACACAAACACATACATAAATATTTAGATGATCGTGCTGTAATTAATGATCAGGTTCTTCTTCCAAATCCCTTCTGACTTGTCACAAATATTTTATCAACACAGCATCTTATGAAGCAGCTTCATAA
This sequence comes from Tyto alba, assembly GCF_018691265.1. Lineage (NCBI taxonomy): Eukaryota > Metazoa > Chordata > Aves > Strigiformes > Tytonidae > Tyto > Tyto alba. Next base: position 10,114,523 of record NW_024881295.1, on the reverse strand, counting down.
CACAACATGTTATGACCAGCACTGAAACAATTAGCAACCATACCTTGTGGTTCCAACTTTTAGAAGCCAACATTCTCAAAAGAGTCTACTGGGTATCTTTATTTTTAAATCCATGAGACACCTTTAGGGACTTGTTATCTGTATAGGGTGTAAAGCTCAGCTTTGCAAAACAAAAGCCAGTCAGCTCCCTTCTGTAACATTTCAGTTGGCACTTCCAGAACTATAAAGTCACAGATAAAAGGAGTCAAATTATAGAATGACAGTTCATATATGACTGATCTATTGTCCTCTGAAACAAGTACAAACCTCCAGCAAACCTCTTAAAAGTCTGAAAGATAAAAAAGCAGATACTACGTTGTGTAAGCAGAGATTATAAAACTGAACAGGAGTGGCGATTTTTGAGCATGCGATTTTGTATTGGCCAGGCACGGTGGGGCTGCTTGTAGAGGAAGGTGCAGGTGGGGAGAAGAAATCTTCTGAAAATACACCATCATATCCACACACTTTTCATAAAAGTGGCTATGCAAAAAGAGTATTTCCTCAGCAAAGTCTGACACTATTTTATAAACAGGCTGAACAAAGTAAAATCTAGATTTTTAGTACAGACCTTCCATTATTTCAAGCCTCAAACATAATTTCTGAGTTTTTCCTTTTTTATCCTAACATCTCAATGACAGCCACTAACACAGGACCTTCCAAACAATAACACTGTGATTATTCAGTCCACTTATATGCCACATTCTTTAAAATACTCATGTGGTCTAATTAATTCACCCATTAAAGTTGTGTAGTTCTGTTTTTTTAATCCTACCTAATAGAGACTTCCTCTATTGACAAAAGTTAGCATTCCTTTGATTCCTCTGTAAAGTTATACTAACTGGTCCAGGCGTCAACTTGTCAGAAACTTGGATAGGTGTAGCAAATTTGCAGTAATAAAATTTTAATTTCTTTTATCCAAATGTGACATATGTACTGTCTATGAGGAAATTCAGACAAGTGATGCAACCGAACCTATTTAGCAGTCACACTGAGCAGTTAGTTACTCAAATTGCAGTATTCTGCTCTTATTTGCCTCCTTCTGCTACACCTAATTCCTGATTCATAACTCGCACGTAACACTTCTGATTATCCAGGGAGTACGAGTTGTTCAGCCACTCAGGACTGATCCAATTTGTACTGATAGTAAGCCTTAACTCTTACAAAAAAACCCTACAAGTCAACGTTTTGCAAAAATAATGCTTTCTTCCAGAAGTACAGAACCAGTTTCTTCTGTATCTGTAGATCCTTTCTGCTGGATGCATAGGGGTACCACTGTGCGCACCTCTGTCCTAGCAAACCCTGGGAGAAGCACTGCAGGGACCCCAATTGCTGCCTCTTTCACCCATACCAGTGGGGTACAATAAACCAACAGTGAGCTCTAAGGTCTTAGAAGAGTATCAGTTTACACAAGCAGTTAATCCAGTAAATTCAGAAAAGACATGGTCAATTGCTTAGCTATAAAAAAGTATATCAAGCATGTCCCACTAATGCCGAATCAATGACTCAAAGAAAAATTCCTTTTGTTATTAATGAAAAGACTTAAGAGAGAATAAACTAATTAGCTGTTTGTCTACTTAATCCTCTTGCCAAAGAAAAAAAGCATTTCACCTCTAAGTAAAAGTGCTTTTTATTCTATTAAAACCTATCACAATGCTAAGAATGCTGCAACCGTCTGACAGTGGAGAGTAACAGCAGGCCAGGTCTCATTCTTTGAGTTTGCGCAACTGAAGCGAATCACTCATTAACAAACAATTACCAGTTGTCAGTGAGTTGTCAGAAAGAAGAGACACCACAAGAATTTCTACTCTGAAGAAATACATCTATTGATATGACCAAGCAACTGTCAGTGCCTAGAATAATTATCATAATGTTAATTCAGATGAGAGCTCTGCATCTGTATCTGGTAAGTTTTGAGCTTTACCTGTCTTGTCTTTGCTGATGTTTCAATGAAAGGAATTCCGTAACTTCTTGCTAAATCCTGAGCTTGTTTTGTATCTACTGTTCTGGAAGGCAAATCACATTTGTTTCCTACTAGCACCATTGGGACATCTTCAGAGTCTTTAACTCTCTTTATTTGTTCTCTAAAAAGAAGAGAAAAAGACAGATTGTATTTAACAAACATTAATATTAATAGTTTATATGGTAGATTTTAAAACAATGCATAAAAACTGAACTAACAGATTCCACCATCATTCTTTATATTAATTTACTGTACATACACCATTAGAAGCCACCAAGAAATAAACTGACTAATCCTGTCACCATCAAGTTTATTATCTTACTTTAACAAAACAAAACAATATACATGGTTGAAATTTTGCAAACTACTATAGATTTTGATGTCACTACACTTTTTTTTACGTTTTCTTTTGTTTTTAACAGCTAATGCCAGAACAAGCCTAAGAAGCTCTGGAATAAATCTTACTACTTATCTCTCATACTCAGCACTCATAATACTCAATTCATTTGTGAAGATAAAACAGTCAAAATTGCTATGCCTGCTGTCTAAAATTTGGTTTGGTTTTGGGGGTTTTTTAATTAAAAACAGCACTGTAAACTCTGCATTTAGACAAGGGCTTTTAAACCTTGAAGACCACTGGTCTAGTTGTCTACAAAGAGACATCTGGTAAGAGAGTCCTTTCAAATATTAGTTAGAAAGTATCTTGAAATACTAGTTAGAAGTACTTGTCAAAAATCCCAAATAACAATCATCAATTTCATTACTTTTGCTTTCCCAAATAATCTAAAAGTATGTTTCTTAACCAATATAGTCACTATTTTCAGTTATTCATTTATATGCCTTCAGTTTTAGTCTGCAAGGCCATCCACAGGTGTGTAAATGCACAGTAGAAACTCCAACATTCAACTCACAACTTTCTTTGAAATTAACTGGGAAGGCCACCTTATGCAAATCTGCAACTCTCTCTTTGAAAAACTCTCTTTAAAAAATTTCACATAAAAACCTTTACACTCCTTCCTCCCCTTATATCAACAACTCTTACCTTTTACCCTTCTTCCTCTACAACCAGAGGAAACCCATTTGTAACAATCTGGTTAGATAACAGAGTTTATGTTTTTTCTGAGAGCAACAGATATGTTTTTTTTAATCTGCCATCCCTGCTGTGCTAACTCTTAACTGTTTCTTCTTTTTCTTTTTTTTAAGGTCACCAGTACCAATACATTCAATTAGAACATTTTATATATAATGAAATGTATACAAAGGCTGACTAGCTCAATTTAAACATAAAAAAGAAACAGTCCTGGAACAAAGTGCTCACATTCTCAATACTGATCTCTCCCTAGATAAATATGCAGCAATTTTGCCCCTCTCATTTGCAATAGTACTCCCGTGATTCCGCAGCTGCTCCAGGGAGACAAAGCAGCAGTAAACTATTTCTGTAGGTAGGCATCTACTGGTTTAGCTACTCACATCAGCACACAACACAAGCAAAGGAGCTGACTTGCTGGAATACAGGAGAAAAATGAAACGATGTGATCAGGGCAGTTACATGTGCTGACTTCGATTACCTCGAACTGTTGTGGTATCCCACCTTCAATGAGGAACAGTAACTTCTGTTCATGACAAAAATGTGGAACTTCAGTTTATGAGTAGGTGACTTAGTGGGCAATATTGATAGCAAAACACTCCTCCACCATACAGCAACATAGATCTGACAGCATTGTAAATGCCTAACCATGAATTGCTTAACATTATGTGTTTGGGGCTAATCTTAATCTGATGCTGCTAAACTCAGTGATCTTTGGTGGGATTTGCATTGCCTTCTAACAGAATACCCAGGGAGCATTCAGTATAATAGTAAGCTACTACTAAGTTATATCTGATATAGTATCAAAATTAGATCTGGTAAGGTAATCACCAGAGACTGCTTCTATATCTATATTAGCGTACCTGGCAAAATAAGCATGAGTTGAAATTTTTAACTAATTATTTTAAAAAGAGAGAATATGAAGAAACTAACAACAGGTTGCTTTATAGCATTCATCCTGGAGCTCTGATTTTGTGCATCTGCCCTTCTTCAGCATCAGGGCTCACACATGTTACTCTTCTAGTAACATTCCACAGGTCTGTCTTCTCCAGCCCCAGAACAGAAGTTACCAACTGATGTCATTGTCTGTACAATTTCAATTGCATAAGTTTTTCCATTTTTGCACACAATTTTATCTATGGAATGGGCAGAGTTTACCTTTAGATAATTCTTAGCTATAAATAGGCAGAAATACTAAGCCACATTAGTTTACATCACAAGAGCTTTTGGATATTTTGTCTGCCTAGCTTGTAAAGGAGGCAGCAGATTTTTCTGATTACCCAAAATTCCAGACCTACAAATGCACAAATAAGTTGCAATTTCTCTTATTTGTAAATTTTCCCTTAGATGCTATTTCATAAGAGATCGTTCTATTATCTAATGGAAAAATAAGCAACCTATCTACCTAATACAAGAATTAGTTTATTATCTTTCAATATACACACCTATAATGGTGAATATCTTCAAAAGACTTTGTATTGTTTATAGCAAATACACACAGGAAACCTTCCCCTGTTCTCATATATTGGTCCCTCATTGCACTGTACTCTTCTTGACCTGCTGTATCAAGAATATCCAAGAGACAGGTTTCTCCATCAATTACTACTTGCTTCCTGTAGGAATCCTAAGAAAAGAAAAAAACATAAACCTTGGTTAAACACAAACAAGTAAGATTTTGAACACCTGTAACTCTGGAGATACTAAAGCTGTTTACTAGTAATCAAGCATGACTGAAAACACTTAAGAGTTACAAATCCAACTTTACAGATGGATAAATGGAAGTAGGAAAGTAGGTTCCCGTATTTACATGTATATAGTAATCCAGAAGTGGAAAGAACACTGAAAGGACATGTTCTTATCCGTATTCTGAACCTTCAGTGAGTAACAGTGCATGTGTGCACACACACGCAGAGCAGCGTTCTTATTTCTTATTTTGCACAAAAGGACAAAAAAATACAAGCATCTTCCCATTGTCTCCATTAATAAAAGAACTGAAGAAACTCATAATCCTGATTTTAAAAGGTTTGACTTTGTTTAAACTTACTCATTTTTCCAAATTTTTTTAAAAAGTACAGTTTGACCTTCATTCTATGAATGGTTATAAAAGCGCTGTGCCACAACAATGTACAAAACAACAGAATAGAAAGAGTACACAAGTACGACAACTCCAAAAATCTATAACACTGAAAAATAAATTACGTACAAAAAGCGTTCAGTGTTTGGGACAGGAAATCTGTTTTGTATGCCTAGGCAGGTGCATATAATAATATCTGTTATTAAGTTATCAAAGTTGAGTTGATATATTTGAAGTTCAAGCTTTTTAGCTGAGGCAGACCAACAGGGTCATATAAAGCCCTGATAGGTTGTTTCACAGAGATGTTGGAACAAATTATGTCAATGCTACCAATTCAAAGTTTTTAAGTCACTGATTCAAGTGGCTAAAATCTGTGCAAAGTCCCAAGCAGCTAGATATTAATGTCTACTTATGGCTCTTTTTGGTGCTAGGCTTCTAGGAGTACACAGTTTTAGCGACAAGAACACAAGCATTGCTCTCCCAATAATTTCTATAAACATCTATATATCTGAAATAAAGCCATGTCAATGAGCTTTAAAAATAGGTCATTGCACAGTGCCATGAATTATTCTCAGCAAACAATACTTGTAACAAGTAAAAGGTATAAACACAAAATCTTGGTATTACCTTTCAGATCCCTTAGCTAGAGATTAACACAATATTGCCTTTGTTCTTTTTAACACTATACAGAAGTGAACCTAAGGTACTGGGAAGGGAATTAAAGAATTAAAGTTGCAATTCTAGCCAACTTCAAGATTAATTCAGTATGACCTTCCTTCCTTCGTACCCATTTTAAAGCACAGTACACCTACTCCTATGTACTTTCCATCTATTTGTACTTTTACAAAAGGCTCTCCTTTCCTGTTGCTTACTCTAAAAACCAAGCAGGAGGTAATTGTATAGAATCCGTATCTTAAACTAAACAACTCTGTAATCACACATTTATCTTGAGCCTGGATGACACTTAACAGTATCAGGTAAAACCATTTTGACTGTTTACCTTAAAGATAAAAGTTTACCTCCAACATGATTTTGGAACTATTTATTTCACTGAAGTGCAAATTCAGTGTTCGAGTAAGAAGTAGGTAACTTAGTTTAGAAGCATACAAGCCATGTTTAAATATTGATACAGATAAGGCAGAGACATAAGCTCCAACATGTTTTAAATAGAATATTAACCTTATCTCATTGCTTAAAGGAAAAAAACAAACAAAACAACAACAACAAAACTCAACCCCCCAAAGGACGCATCTTTATTCCATTTCATCTAAATTCAATAGCAGATCCCCCATGTCCTAGGATATCTTTATCAGAGTTCACAGTGAAATACTAGAGGAACTTCTATCATTATACGAGGCATATTTACAAAGCTTTCATTTTCTCCTCTTGCAATCTGACTGCTAGTTTAAAAAATATGAAAAACAGTTCTTGAAAAGCCTGTACTATTCCTTTACATCTTAGCACTTCAAAGAAAAATTCCCCTCAACTGAGCTCTAAACAAAAGCTTCAAGTAATTTTCATCAAAGAAAATAATTTTTAAGAGAAAATAACTTTTAAGAAATGCTGGCTTTAGCATGCCTACCATGTTAGCAGTAGCAGCAAGGATGCACCAGCCTAAAGCACAGCACAGGTACAAAAAGAAGGAACGCTTTGAGATGATTGATAGTTGATTCGCCCACTTCTGGAGAGAAAATTTTGTCACTAACTAGAAAAGGGATTTGAGGTGGAAGGAAAAGAAGGACATGGGAGAAAAATTGAAGCTTCTGATTTCCTTCCAAGCTACTGAAATAATAAACACTTTGCTTTTTTGCCCTTTCTCCCCTGCCCTGCAAAACATCAAACCCGAAATCACATTTGTCACTGTAGGAAAGAAAAGTGAAGCACCACATTAAAAGCTCAGGCTACTGGGACCCCCACCCCCATCGTGGTGAATACTAGTGTAAACATACCCAAGATAAAATTTGTTTATTTAAGCATTACCATACTGTAAAAATTAAAGTCCTGCAAAACAGAATGTAGGATGTAACAAAAAGTTATGCCACTATACTGCTTGTAGCACTTCTGCTTCGAAATGCAAATGCAGAACCCAAAAGGCCAGACTCCCCTTCAACAAGAACAAAAAAAAAAAACCCTCTAACCTATAAATTTCATAATTTCTAAAAAATGAGTAGCTTTACTGCACATTGCATTCATTATACTGCAAATCTTCCAATGAAGAAACATCCAATATAAAGCTATTAAGTAAAAACAAAATACAAACTAGAAGTTCATTTCAAAGTAGTACCTGATTCCAAGCATGAATTTGCAATTTTCCCCCAGTATATAGACTCAGCATATCCATATAACAAAGTTTTAATTTCATTAATCATTTAACCTGCTTTTATTGGCCTTTCACATGCCATAAAAATCAGCATGGATTACGCCAAAGGAGTAATAATTCCATCTGTTCACAAGCACTGATAAGAAAATGCGATATGAAATCTCAGCTATACGCTACATATGGAATTTATCTAAAAAAACCCCACTGCTTAATAAATCTCATCTAAGCAAGTAACTATTATTTTGTAGAAATCCATTATAACAGTAATTTCATGTTAAAATATCACAGCTACTGAGACTAAACTATTACTAAATACAGGTGGAAATTTCACAGGTGCACAGGTCATTTAAGAACACAGACTTAAATATGTGTATTCCTAAATCAGCCGAGGGATTTTGCTAATCCAATTGAAAAACCTCTGACAGGCAACTAGGAAAGCTGTTCTTTCTCTAAGACGTTTAAAAGATGACATACATTTAGCACTAAAACGTGCTGAAGGTGTAGAAGAAATAAAATAAAAAATTTTTAAATTACATTATCACACGAGAGATCACAAGTACGGATTTAACAAACCTCGACCAGGAGAGGGCACTAGTCCAACTGTTCTGTGTATCAGGCCAGATTTACAAGCATTAGTGTACATAGTCTAAAAAGCACTTAAACTTGCTTAGCTATAAATCTGTGCTTGGACATCTACTTCAAATAAGAGACGAAATTGTGAAATGCATATAAAGCATATATATTTGACTAACAGTAGCCAGCCAAACATGCATTCATTTTAATTCCTCCCCCTTCCCCTGCCATCATCTGCTATGCTCAGATACAAGTAAATAAAACACTCAAGCAGGCCATGAAACTTGACATTTTCCAAACAAGTTATTTGTTGAATCATTAAGTCTATTCCACGGAAAACAGCAACAACATTAACATTCTAAACGCATCTGTGATTAAGTAACTAGTATAATTTTTCCTCTCTTCAACTGCATCATGTCTTTACAACATAAGAAATTTAGAAGTGTTGAGTTTCATTCTGTTATCACAGGAAAGATTTAAAATTATTCAGTAACTGTGTAGTTACAGAATCCACTATAGACAAACACCAAACTCCCTTCTCTGTCTACCCCAAAATATTTAGCTTGTTTATTTATCTGCAAGGGAAAACGAGTATTTTGGCAACAGCCGTATGACAATGAAAGAAACAGCAGTAAGTGAGAAACAATAGTAGTGACACTACTAAACTATCCTAACTGTTATTGTTTACCAGTCAAAGCAACTTTAGCCTTATTTCTTCACACTGCATAAAAAACACTCTACAGCTATTGTTTCTTGATCAGCCCCTACCACCACAACTGCATCTATACAGGAAGCACAATCAAGCAAACTTTCTCAACCAAATGGGATTCTGCCCAGGCAAGGACTGAAGCACTGAGACCCAATTACAAGTCCATTCTCTGCAACCTGTGTGCCACTCCAAATCACAGACCACTCTTACTGCAACTGAATTATTGCTTACCTACACGACTATAGCACTGTGAGTGCACACAAGGTGATTTACCAGGTGAGTAGGAAGATACAGTCTCCATCCTCAAAGTCTCAGAATTCACAGGACAAAAATGGTAACTAGTGCTCAGACAAGAACTTGTTGCAGTTGCAGAAGATCAATACTGTTGCACGTGACAAGTTGGGGATGCTGGTAAAACCCATTCGGTTAAAGGTTTCTTTCTTTCTTTCAGAACATACTGATTCTGGACCACAGCACAGTGTTACAGTCATCCTGCACACTACCCAGTAAAAGCCGCTGTTCTGGGATTTATGTTCTTTCTATAAGGAGCTAACTGTATTTTCATTTTATTATTTTACATTAACATGTATTTGGTATTCCTCAAAAATAAATACTCATCCTGTTGATTAGCAAAATCCCTCAAGTGATTTAGGAATACCAGCATTTAAGTTTTTGTGTTCCAAAATTGTTTACACAGTTCTGGCTTTGTATGACAACTTATAACACAGAATCTCCACAGTACTTTTCGTAATGTGTAAACAGACCTATAGCTTAAGAGAAACCCAGATAATTATGAACAAGTATCACAAAGACCAATGTCCTCCAAAGTTCCTTTTGCAGGAAAAAGTAAAATCCCACTTTACTTGTTCCTCTCAATGAGTTTTCTGGTTTTTAAGCATGTTTTGGGTGGTTGTTTTAAGATTTCCATCTTAGTAACTAAAAGAACTGCTCTCCTAGTGCAAGTCAAACTCTTCCTCCCTCCACAGGTCTATTCACAGAATCTTCTATAAGCATACATCAGGTTACTTGGCCATGCAGCAGAGATACAGGCACATTAATGTGAACTCAAACTCAAGCCAACACATCTCTATTTGGGGCACATTAACCCAGGCCTGTACTTTGCTGAAGTGAGACAGCTTCTCACCATTTCAGGGCACTGGCACCTTTTGCTTATGTCTACCTGAAAATGACCACATAACCATTTTCCGAGTCACAATTTTAAGCCTAGACCTAAACCCCTGTGATTCCTTCAAGTGAGCTTGGAACTGCCTCATTGTATAAACATACAAATGAAGTCATGAGCTACAGAGCTTCAGTGTTGGGAACATAAAAACCTTGGGTAAATTATAGTGTCATTTCTCCTTTTATACCATCTGAGGTTATTAAATACAATGATCCACAGGAGATTTCAGACAACACTAGTATTTTTCTTATATTTAAAAGGCAGAGCTTGACTTCTCACTGAAAAACTTTAAAATATCACAACTTTTCAAGCTTAAATAGAATTTCAGATTTTGAGGAATTGTGCCATGTATTTCAAAGAATACATTATATAGGAGCTACCTTATAACATTTTTTTCTAGATACCGAAACACACACTGGTGTGGTTAAAAAAAAAAAAAAAAAAAAAAAAGTCAGGCTCCAAATTTTTACTTCATTCACCATAACATTCCAGGTCACGCTTCTCACCATGTGAAACAGATCCTAATGATAGGAGCTGAGAAAGCTTGACGCATACATTTCAGAAGAACAAATTTTCCTTCTTGATATCAAAAAGGAAAGTCACATTTAAGAGGTTGCATGCAAAGCCATAATCAGTTTCCCCAGGCATTTTCAAGTGAATTTGGCACTCTGTCACCAAGATCCTAAAAACATGCATCCAAACTGTCCAACAAAACATGGCAATTAACACCATACTACAACTGAGCAAAATTGTTAATTTTTTACTGCAGCTGTTGTTCCACAGCCAGATCAAGCAGCACAGCGATTTCCTCTCCAGTGCTGGTCTGATGCTGACCATTACTTTTGAGCTGTTTTTATTGTAAAGCCTTGTTCTGTGTTTTTGTGGTAACTGTCCAAAAGTAAGCAGCTATCATTATTAGTGATAATATCTCTTCACAAAAAGTATAAGATGAAAGTGTTTACCTCTATTGTAGGGTCATATTCATCCACAAAGTGATTCTGAATTAGCTGTATCGTCAAGGCGCTCTTGCCTACACCACCAGCTCCAACGACAACAAGTTTATATTCTGTCATTTTTTAGCAGACCTGATGACAAAGAAACCAACATTAAGCAGAAAGAGTCAGGCTCCAACTAATGAGGATGGTGTTGGTGGGTTTTCATTCAGTATCACGTTCCTTTACTATTACCGGAAAGCAATTGCCTCCCTGAAAGACAAGACAAAAAGCTATGAGGGAATGATGTTTCTCAAACAAAATTATACATAGGAAACATAGCGTGGGCACTAAGCTGAAAGGCACCGATTACAAAGAGATAAAAAAAACAAGGATATGCTAAATTCTGAAAGAGATCAAAGAGTCTTTCTTGCGGGGCAAAGACTGTGTTCGCTGCTTTCTCCCACAGCCCCGGTGACTCTGGGAGACCCCCCGGATTTTTACAAAAGCTGGGCCAAACCGAGCGCCCCTCGGGCTGAGCCACAAACCCGGGAGCCCGCCTCCTGCAAACGGCTGTGCCGGGACAGGCGCGGCTGCGAGCACAGCTTCACCTGACGGCTTCACCACCGCAATTTTTTTTATTTATTTATTTCCCCAGGCGAGCCCAGCGCGACCGCTCCCCGAGCTCGGCCGCGGGGCCAGCGGCGGGACCCCCCCAAGCTCCCCGGGGGCTCGGGGTGCCGCTGCCCGCCCCGCCCCGGCTCCCCTCAGCCAGCAGCCAGCGACGCGGCCGGGCCGCCGAAACTTTCCGGCCCGGCGCCTTCGGCCCCTCGCACGGGGATTTTAAGGATTTGGGAGGAGGGGAGGGGGGGGGTTAAAAAAAAAAAAAAAAAAAAAAAAAAAAAAAGGACTAAATAAATAAATAAAAAAATCTATGAGGAAAAGGGGAGGGGTGGGGGATTGACTCGGCATAAACCGTGGGGTGCCGGGCTCCCGGAGGGCGTTGGCCACCTGTCCCGCCGCCACCTCCCGCGGCCGCCCGGCCGCCGCCCGCGCCGCGGGGAAGGACGGCGGAGGGGCGGGCGAAGGCTGCTCCGGAGGATGCCGGCGGAGGGGAAGCGGGGCAGGGCGCAGCCCCGCGGGCGGCAGCGGGACAGGCGCCGGGAAGCGGCCCCTACCCGGCTGCCGGCGATTCGACCCCTCCGCGGAGCGACGCCGGGAGGAAGAAGGGGGAGGAACGGGGGTGCCCGGCTCCGGGGAGCCGCACCGCTTCCCCCCCTGCCCCACCTCGAAGGGGTGGGGGGGGGGGGGCGTGGGGTGGGGGGAAGAAAGCCGAGCGCGGCGGTCCGCCCCGGTTCAGCGGGGTAAGGATAGAAATAGGCGGGTACCTGCCTGGCGCCGCGGCAGGAGCACGCCGGCGCCTCCCTTGCCCGCCCCGCCGTAGCGGTCGCTCCGCGTCCCTTTCCGTCCCGGTCTGAAATGGCGGGGGACGGGGAGGGCTGGGGCTGGAGCTGCCGAGGGAGCCGAGCGCCGAGAGGGTGGATGGATGGATGGATGGATGGATGGACGGGCGCGATCGATGCGCTCCGCGCTCCCCCGCCCCTTGCGGCAGCCACGGCTCCGCCCTTCTCCCTCCTCCCCCCCCCCCCCCGCCGCGGCGGGAGGAGGAGGAGGAGGAGGAGGAGGAGGCGGCGGAGGGCGGGGGGAGGCGGTGGCGGGGCAGGGGCCGCCCGCTGCGGGCTCCGGGGGAGGGCTTGGGCGGTGTTTTGTGTCCCAGCGTGAGGGAAGGTGCCCGCGCACTGCGCGCTCCAGCGCGGTGAGGGGGAATAAGCGCAATTCCCGCGTTTCCTCGCCATTTCCCCCGCCCTCGTCGCCGGCGGGGACCCGGCGCGCAGCGCCGCGGCTCAGAGCTGGGGGGGGGGGGGGTGGAACTGAGGGAAAGAGGCTCGAAAGGCCGCGGCGAGGCTTTCTGGCGGGTTATCCTGAGGGGAGCGGGCCGGGGCAGGCGTGTGACAGCGCCTGGCGGAACATAAAAAGCGTTTTTATCCGTAGCTGGCCACGAAAATGTAAGCAGAGGCCTTGCAGAACCACTGCGAAACTTGGGTGCCCGTTAAAGTTGGTCGGCTTGCACTCGTTCCAAAATAAAACGCGAGGCTTTATTATTAGCTACTGCGATGCTCCCTATAAAAGTTAATAAACACAGGGGTTTTTTTGGACGCAAGTTAACAATTGCATAGTGAAGCCTGTTCTCTTATTAAAAGGCCAAAACCTTAATCCCTGTAATTGAAAGGCTCTGATGTGCTGATTAATATAATGTAATGTCATTTATATGCCTGTGTTACATCCCAAGCAGTACTTTTTTTTAAAAAAAAAAAAAAGTGTCACCAGGTCTCAGACAAAGGTAGCGAGCCTTATTCCTAATGAAGCTTATTCTGGGGGTAGCTCCAGGGATGTCGACTGGCTCACACAAGGGATTAATTTGGCCAGTTTTGCTTCCCCTATTTAAATTGGAAGGTCAAAAATAAATATGTCATGTCTACACATCTGGTGTGCAAGAGTTTTAATTTAAAAGGCTGGATCTTTGTTCTCTGCAACTGCGTGTGACAACTTCCAGCTTCTTTCATTCTCAGTGTGGATCTAAGAGGTTCTAATTTTGGGCCATACCCAGCTGAGCATCGCAGGCATTAACCCTCTGGGACTGTGCTGTCTAATTTAGAAAGTGTTTTCCTCTAATTCAAGGAAATAAGCCAGAGCCCCTGCGGTGGTGTTCAGCACTACTCCCTGACGCCAAGGTGTTAAGACTCGGGAGGAAAACAAACACATCTTTGAGCTGTTGCGTGAAAAATGGTGTCTCTTCAGGCAGAGACCGCAAAAGATCAGACGAGCTTTTCTTGTATTCTTGAAACAAGTCTTTTCTGTCACTGAAATCAGTGACAAAAGTCCTGTGGACTCCTATGGGAACTTATATAAGAATACTCATGTACAGTGGGAGGTGTATACTGTCATGAACTGCGGAGAAAATGAAATTGGGAAACTTTATGATCCCCATTTCTTCTCTCCCAGGGATTTAGGTGTTAGTAACCTGGTCATTTTTGTGTTAAATGTTACTAGATTGTTTCCCAACAGCCTCAATAAAAAAGACTTGTAAAAATACATGTGATGGTGTAACATTAAATCATCTCACAAATTAGAGTTAAAACCGAGTGATTCAGTTTGCTTATAAAGTGGGCTACCTCACATGAGCAGATGTAAAAACCAAAAGAAAGACCTGCTTTCAAAGAACAAGTAGCCTGGTGGTAAAACCACAAGCTTGGGATGTGGGAAACCCACATTCCCATCTGTGGTGTGAAAGAGGCAAAGGAAAGATTTGAATGCAGATGTTCGGTAACTGAGGTGAACGCCCTGATCAGCAATTTTTGGATAGCCGGATCTCACTTTCATATTTTGCCCCCCCTAGGAAAACTATTTCAGTGTTGTGGTTCCTCCTAATGCAGTGGGAAAATGACAGCGTAACAGGAAAACTTGCCCAGTTCTGCACATAATGCTGGTGTTCCACAAACAGCTTTGATGGTTTGTTCTCATCTACAGGGCTTTATATGTGGAGAAGCTGTTCATCTTTAAACCCACACAGTCACAGCTGGGATCAGAAGAGTATCCAGAGACCAGCTGCCTTTGGTAGAACCTTCTCTGTGAAAACTTCAGGTCCTGACAACAGCTTGAATCGTCATACCTCCATAGGATCTCAATGAAATGTGCAATTATTTTGCGTATCATTGGGAGGGAAAAAGAATTGTTAGGATTCTGGAAAAAGCAGAATGCAAAGCTTGAATTTTTTTTTTTGTGTGTGTGTGTGTGTGTGCACAGATTTGTTTATAAATGTCTATTATGAAATTGCTGTTTGCTCTAATTAAAATCTGTTTAGAAATATCTTACTAGGCTTATGTGTGAAGTGGTTTGAAAACAAGATGAAATAAATGAGCTGATCAAAAATATTAAGTGCCAGCCCATACAATGCATTGATATGAAAGCTGGTGAAAAGTCAGCATGAGTGATGCAAAACCCCCTGGATTTTGTGGAAGTGCTATTCTGTGACTTCATTTTAGTGATTGTTTCTTCAGTGCAATTTGCACAGAGAATTATGAACACAGGTGAAGAAGATGCACGTCCTCAAATCCCAAAACATTTCAGCATGGTAGAGTAAAAACTTTCGTTCAGTTAAAGCATATTCATCAATTCAAAGGCTTCTTTACATTTGCATTAAAATATTCTAGTCTCAGTCTTCTGGATTCTCTGTGGATATGGATCTTTGAGGGCAAATCACCAGCCACAGCTCCTTACTCTGACAAGATGCTTCCCTTATGATATCAAGCACTAGGCCAAGTATAAATGCATCAGCCACATGTTTATCCTACTCAAATCTGCCCAATCCTAAACATTATACAATAAATTCAGTGACATTTTAACTTTGAGAATATATGAGCTTTCACCACCTGTCAGCAGTTGCAAGATGGGGGAGAGGGAATGTAAAATACAGCTTCAGACTCAAGATAAATAGTAAGCTTTCCCTGTTAACAGAGAGTGTCAGACAAGCTGAGACAAGAGTTAATTTTCCTGTGGCTTTTCCTGGCATTGAACTCTATGCAAAGCAGATGCAAAGCCAATGTAGAGTTACTACAGGAAGTTAAGTGGGTTTGTGCAACTTCAAGTTTGCCTGTGTGAAATACAAATATCAGTAAAGAGAATTTTTCTGTCACACATAGATATATCAAGGGTCCCTGGCCCGTAGAGCCAGTAGCAATGCATACGTTGTCAGATAACCACCAATATAAATCCAGTCCTGGCCACGCATAAGCACACGGTTATACTTCAGTTGGTTTAGCCAGAGGCCACAATACTGGCAATAATAGTGGTTTCGTGCTTTTGGGCCATCATTACGGCACTTTGCACAAAGACAGACACCACCTGATCAGGCTGCACATGTGAAGTGTTTACGTGACAAACTTTTTGAAGACACTGGACTTGACTGCATGGTTTTATACAGGCTGTGTGTTTTGTTTTATGCAGGCATGTTATTTTGCTCTGGCCTAAGATTCCATGTATTACCCAGCAGCAGTATTTGAGACATTCCTGTCATCTAGGATATACCAGCCTTCAGTTTTCACCTTCTCCTCTTCTCTCAGGGAAATTAAGACTTTTAAGGAAGTCCTGCCAACTTCATTATGCTGCCCTATCGTTGCTAAGACCACCTACAGAAAATTTGTTTTAAGTCCCATCTAAAGCCATACAAATGCCCTTACACATTTTTGTTTACTGACAGAGCAGGATACAATTATATTCCACAGGACTTTTAACTCACTAAATCTATTCAAGATAGGATCCACAAGACATATATAGGACAGCATACAGTGAACTTAAATGTATAAATATTTACATCCATGGATAAATATATATGCAATTTTAAATATGTTAGTTTATATTAAAATAAAGGCTACAGCTGTCATGGGATGTTAATTTTCATGCCCTATCAAATTTCCTGTAGTGGTATGGACCTCCTAGTAACTTTATAGGTATAGATTGAAGTATAATACAGATGAAGTCACATAGTGTATGAGCACAGCATATATGGACTCACACTGAATGTGAACAAATTTTGCCTCATTACTGGAAATCCTTTTCACATTATCTGATGGACCCCAAGAAATCCACAAACCCTAAACGAAAAATTACCTTTCAAATGCTCAGCTATACAAAGTGCAAGTCTAGGTTCTGCTTCTTTAGCTAAAGTGGCAGCTAGGTTGTCCACTACCCACTTTAAACACAAGAGTAGTGCAAGGTCCTGCAAACCTTCCTTCTTTTTTATACGTAGGCACTAAGGAAACATGGTTATTGTATTTTTCTGCAATAACATTAGATTTGGCTTGAAAGTAACGTGCTAAGATATTCCACATTACTGGTATTTGTAAATGGTTTGACTTTTGGTTTAATTCAGTTGTCTGACTTTCTGAATATAGTTCTCTGCTAAAAATGGGGTGGGGAGAGAGGAACAGTTCAACTGTGAACTATTCTTTAGAAAACTGGATGCTTTTGCCATCCCACTAGTGTCATCTGGCATTAATTAGCATAGCATCTCTCTAATTATATTGTCAGCATACAACCACTAAATTAAAATACAAAGAGAATTGTTAAAATTTCCTAATTTAACCATGGTATTTCTTTTAAAGGATAATTTTTCAAGTTTTGTGTATATAGGAAATCATCCAAAGCCCACTGAAGTTAATGGGCTTCATTC
This sequence comes from Tyto alba, assembly GCF_018691265.1. NCBI lineage: Eukaryota > Metazoa > Chordata > Aves > Strigiformes > Tytonidae > Tyto > Tyto alba. Next base: position 10,097,357 of record NW_024881295.1, on the reverse strand, counting down.
CGATTAAGCCCAGAAATGTTTGAAAAAATCAGTGGGGTGTCCAAATTGCCTCTCTAAACCAAGTGATTAGATGGCTCATTTTTATTATTGGCACCCACAGCTCAGCACCCAAAACTAACTGAGTATGCAACACTGCAGATCTAACAGGTCTCTCAAGGGACTGAAGACTACCTTGTGGGGAGAAAAAGAGAGCATTAGACACAGTGGAAGTTCACTTGTCCTGCTGCACCCATGCCTTTAGGGTGCCAAAAAGAAACACTAGGAAGAAGAGTTTTAAGTAAGTAGATTTCTCCTACCTGAGACGGCGTGGAACAGCCTACACAAAATGTAGTCCTGAGACATGCCAGACATCTGCTCCTTGAGTGGAACCTGAAGGAGGTGAACAGAGAATGCCAGCCCCCACAGCACCTATGCCTCGCAAGCAGCTCCCACCTCTCTCCTGCGTATTTTCCTCTTCCCACCCTTGTGAGTCAGCATGTCAGGCACAGCACAGTGACTGGCTTTGCAAATTGCACCTCAGCTCTAGCTGGTGGGAGAAATCAGGTAGCTGAGGAGACACGGCAGCACTGCATGGTGGCAGAGCTTGCTACATCACATGCTTTTTGCATCATGCTGGGGTCAGCTGCTCCCTGACAGTCTCCTTATGAATTTTGTGTCTCTCTCTTCAACTGGGGAGAACTGTGAAGAATAACTAGTGTCTTAGCAGAGCTTGTTCTTTCCCTGCAGAGCTGAGAGGCCTTGAGCAAAACCTTTGGTTCCACCTAAGTCCATCCTGCTTAAAAGCACCTGGTGTGTGGGTGAGCAGAATCTGTGTGTGCAGCTGAGCCAGGCTGGGAGCAACACCGAAGTAAAACACTGGGTTAAATTTGCCTTTTGGCATGACCTAGAGTTCAAACCTGATCTTGGTGAATGGCAGTTCTGCCACTTGCTTATGTCTGCATTTACACATTAGCATTTCCTACCCTTCAGCATCACTAGACTCCACATACATCCCTTGGTATTATTAAAATCTTTGAGACCTAGCTGATTTCTAGCTCACCAAGACTTTTATTTCTCTGGAGTTTGGTAAAACTATACATCTCCCTGAGATGATCAGAAACATATGGAAAAATATTAAAATGGTGCATAATGAGAAAAAGAATTAAATATTTTCTTTCCAAGACACAGCTACTCTTTTACTGCAGACTTTTTACTTCATGAAAAAAAAGTCAAAATGTTGTCAGAACTTTGGAACCTATGTCCCTTTTTCCACCGCAAGAGTCTTTTGCCTGTTTTGCCTAGACCTGCAGAGCACATTGCTACAGCTCAGGACAACACATGAAGACCTAATGTTTTCCAAAGAAGTAAAAAGCATTCCAGCAGCAGTAGCAGTTCACATTTTTCTTGGACAGGATGTATTTCCCCAGCTCCCCTGGGAAACTGGAAGCAGAATCCCAGGGCAGCCCTCCTCACAAACCGCAGTGCTTGGGAGTCAGCTATTTCAGGGATATGAACCAGTCTGGGAGACTCAGCCACTGGAGATGCTGGACAACTTGCAGATCTAGGGAAGGCTGGAAGCCCCTGATCTCAGTGGTCCATAGACCTCTCAGACAGCAGAAGAGCTCAGAGCCTGAAAAGCCGAGGCACTCAGGCTTGCAGTACAGGGAACTCCTGGCAGGTTTGGAGCCCAAGATCCCAGCAAGGCAAAGCACAGGCAAGCAAGAAGTTTAAATTGAAGTCACCAGTTTCACACAGAAAGTTCTGGTTGGAAAATCCCTGTTTCTCGATCGGGGCCAGCATCTGGATGCAGGTGTTTGCCAGAGGAAGCTTGGTCAGCGCAGGGCTGCGTCAACTCCTGCTGGGATGCCCTGGACGCAGAGGGCAAGGAGCATGCTGGCCTCATCCCATGGAAGATGTGGTGCTGCCCCTTCTATGAGGAAGCATGTGTACCTTGCTGGTGGTACCTTCATGACCTGACAATGATTTTCATTCACTGCTGACCCAAAGGCTGAAATATGGCCCATTTAATGTTATTTTTGGCTTGTCCAAATGTTGCAAGACTTGGCACCTTGTGCCCTGTGACTCTGGCATTCATGCACACCAGTGCCAAAATCTGTGTGGGCAGGGTGCATTTACAAGGCTACTAAATGCAAGTGGTGGGATTTTACACAGGGAGAGGGGCAAGCACGCACCCACGTTCTCAGTCATGGGGCACTCTGAGCAGACTGTTCTGTAAACCGAAAACCAAGCCTGAATATACCAAATTTGTGCTCACACCTCTTGGTTACATAATGCATTAAGTCAGATGATAAACAGTCTGCGACAACCCCTGTGGCCAGACCCTCTACCAGCATAAAGGAATACCGTGTGTGTGGAGTGGTACCAGTATATTTCATTGCAGCCAGTTCTGGGCTTCCCAAGGCTACAGGTGAAACTGAGTTTTGCAACTCAAATGATACAGTGGCCAGAAGCAGAGAGGGCCTTGCCACTTCTGCAGCGGGAGACAAGGACGTGTAAGTGGGACAAAACCTCTGGTGAGCTGAACTGTCCATTCCCATTGCTGCCAAGGCACGGGGGTTGCTACTGCTGGGTACAGCCACCCTCAGCCATTTTAGTCATCTTTATCCCATATAACCAAGCTCTTCCTCGCACAGCAGCTTCCACACGCTGTCACAGCTGTGGGCAAAAAAAGACAGTGGGGCCACACTGTTCCTGCCTCTCCCCTTACTGTCCTGGTTTGCTGTCCTCGCTCTGCATCTAGAGCCAGCAAAATAAATTATGTATGTTAATGTGTGTATTTTATAGCAATCTACAAAACAATTCTTTGATCTCAGTTTAGGCCTTTGGTTGTTACTACGATACGAGTGATAATAAATAAATAAAGACAGGAAGAAGTAATACGTATTTGCAGCAGCAGCAGTTTGGTTACCTGCTTCCTCACAGATACACACACTCCAATGCTAGAATTTCATTTTAAGAAAGGTCGCTTTTTTCAGGATCACAGGTCCTATTTTGCTGCTCTGTAATTCAGTTTTCATCCCATTTAATTTCAGCAGATTCCACTGTATATTTATGAGATTACACACTCAGAATTATTTGGAAATGGCTGCATTTACTCCAGATGTGAATTAAAAAATGTTATAGCAAAATTTGTCTAATGGTGGTTAGTAAGTCCAATAGCAGTGTATGGCTCCAGGAAATGCACCTAGAAGCACTGTAAGAATGTGAATATGGCGGGAAGTATTGCTGAGGTGTAACACATACACTCGGAGATGGTGCTAAAAATAAAAGAAACTTCTGTTTAATCACAATGGCGAGATTTCTAGGATCGCTTGCTCTTGCAGAGGCAGTTAAATAGATCCTGACATAGAGTGTACCAAGGAAGGAAATGTACGTGTTTATTTTGGAGTGTTTGGATCACTGGATAGAAAGCTTATAGGAAAATGGAAAACATGCAGCAGTAATTTATTTCTAAAGGGAAGGGGGAGAAAAGTCAAGGAAATTCCCTCACAGTCTGCTTGGAGCCCAGTCTTCAGCTGGTGTAAATCTGCAGGCTAGGTTAAAATTATTGGAACCAGCTCATGTCCTGTATCAATAGACAGAAATACAGCAGTGTTGATTTACGTTAGCTGGTGATTTGAGGCCGTAAGGAGAGTCAGCATTACCAGACCTGCATTAGGGTAAGACCAGGACTTTGTCCTAGGATCAGATCCAGCTCTCATCTGCAGCAGAGCTGTAACGGCCCCGGTCCCTTGTTATGTGTCAATAAACATCAGCCTCTTCCTCTCTTTCCACCACCCTGGAAGTCCCTCCCTGACCACATTAAAATAAAATTTGAGCTTTGCAACACTGATTCCTCTTTGCTTGTCATTAGGTCCCAACTCTCAACAGCTTTGCAGACCGACCTCCTCAATATGTTTGCATTATCAGTTGTTACATTTTTTATTACACATCATTGAATTTGATGCATCAAGACTTTTACGCAGCTTGCCCCTGCTCTCTAGGAATTTCACAAATAAATCACTGACATGCTCTGCAAACTGTCAAATAGTTGCTGACACTGTACAGTAGAAAGGCACTGGATAACCTTTTGTACTAGAATGCTATTTTTAAGTACTTTAATAAAGAGCACTATTGTTTTTTTAAAATATACGGCTATGGTGAAAGGAGTTAATGGTTTGCACATGATGTATCACACCCATGATAAAATTCTTCGCAGAAAGTTAAAAATCCCAAGCAGTAACCACGTACAGAAAATTGTTAAGGATGCTCTGTGGGTTGAAGCTCTTGTCTTTGTCTGAGCTTTTAGACCTTTCTGAGCGTCCTTTGTGTAACAGAGCACAGATATAAAAGCCAGGCTTAATGATCCAGCCACTTTTCCACACCATGGGGTCAGAGCCTTGGGCAAAGGTTTCCCCCATTCAAAGGCAGGGATGAAGGAGGAGAGAAAGGGGTGCTGGATGTGTCTAAACAGCTGCCTTTCAGTTCTGTGAGTGCCCTGAAAAGGAAGGATACCAAAGCATCTGTTTCTTGGGACAAGGCCGTGGTGTTTCTGCAAAGGGGAATTGACTGTGTGCTGTTTATAACCACCCTTGTGGTAATCAGCAAGTGTCTGTATGTTCTTTAAATAGACACATTACCCTAAGGAAATACCCAAGTCAGCACCTCTGTATCCTGCTCTTAGAGAGGAAACCTGACCTACAAGGCATCAAAATTTGCTGCTGCTTGGTGAAGGGGCAGAAATATTTTAGCTAGGGCCTGACTGCTGCTTGCTTTTCTTGGAGAGGTAGCTCCATCACGCATGGTTCAGCTCTCACGTATGTCAGTTTTACTCTGGGGTGACTCCAGTTACTTAGAGGAGTTGCTCCGTAATTACACAAGTGGCAATGAGAAAAGAACCAAGCCTCAAGGAACTGCTTGCTAAGTAAAGCAAGAAGGATATGACTGAGTAATCGATTAGTTTATAGATTGCTTATTTATTCTCACTAATTGCTGTTAAATATGGAAATATATATTTCCAAATACTTGTCCCAGGACATGACTGCTCTTTTATCTGATACTCAAGTCTTAACTGTATGAATCATTTAAAACTAGACAAGACAAACCACCAGAAAGTGTGTTAAGTAAAATGAGGACAGAGTCATAGTTGATCAGAAGAACAGACAAGATAGTCTTCCTCCTTTCTCAATGCCTACAGAAGAAAGTTCTGTACTATAGTTTTTCAAACTGACATGGTGCTTGGGACAGTAATTCTAAAAAAAGCTTTGCTGAAATACATATCTCTAAAGAGGTCTTCATTACCAGATGATGTCTGAAAAACTGTGACTTCCAAAATAGTATGCAAGTACACATTTAGAAAAGAAAAAAAAAAAAAAGAAAAAGCCACTGAAAAGGCTTTGCAATCTGTAGCATTACACACATCCATTAAACTGCATTTTGCTATCTTGGTGCAGTCAGAAACTTTGCAATTATAAACAAGAAATAGAAGACAGCTATTAACATGCTAGATTTTTTTACGCAGTATTTTAGATCAGAATCTGGTTTTATAAGCTAAAGTGAGGATATTGAAGTCAGTTAAGCCACTTGGGAATGACCCTACCATAAGTGAGATCAGAATTAACTGTAATAATATATTGTTAAAACTTCATTAACACTAGAATGAGTGGGGGAAATTAAATTTTTCTAATATATTTCTCTTATTACTTGTCAGATTTTGATCAGCCTTTCCTGAAAAACCTGCCATTTATAGAAACATATGTTAGAGGAAATGCAATAAATTAGCCAATTTAGTTTTGTAGGAGACACACCAAGGATGCACTTACACTTAAAGTTTTCATAAGACTTATTCCATTGGAATCATCTTTACAAACACACACTTCAGCCTGTCAACTGCTAACAATTCCTTACATAGTCCTCCTGCCATAAGCCCCATCTCTATCTCAAATTTGCTCTTTGAATTGTTGATTCACATTCTCACTTTTCAAAGACATCTAAATAACTCCTTGTGAACAGCTGACATCCCACTTAATTCACGCCAGAGCAAACTTCTATATCTAGAACAGCTCCTTGTTAGTGGGCCTTCCCTGAACAGGTAGAAGGATGAAAAGTGTTGCAGTTAAAGAAGAAACATGAGTCACTGGGCTTGTCACCCTCTCAGCTCTTAAATTGCTGCGTTCACAGTCACTTTTGGCTTGAGACTGGGCATGACCAAGCTGTGGCCAAGCCATACTTCTGGCCATGTCTTAAGTCTGTCCAGATGGCAGGCATCCCTGCTCCTCACAGAGGCAAGATCTTAACTTCAGTGCCAGGACAGGGCTTCTGACTCACTCAGCTCCCACTGAGGACAGCAGCCACGGGGAGGTATAGCCAATCGTGGAGATAAAAGCACGTGCCAGGGATAGGAACGGTGGGATCCAGGGGACGGTACCTGATGAAGTAACCTTTTTCCAGTCTGTAACTTGCCTCTGTGGGAAGGCTGAACCGAGACCCTGCTGAGTGTGGGGAGCAGCAGGGCACTTCCCCACGGGTCCATGCTGACCCTGTGGGAGCTGAGCACCAGCAGTGGTGCTGACGGGTGACTTGAGTCCTGGCTCTGACCATAGGGCAGGACACAGAGAAGCCTGGCTCGAAGGCATGATTAGGGATGCCACTTACATGCACCTTTTTTCCATTCAGATGCAAACAGTGTTAAAACAATCTGTAGAATTGAGAGTTGGGCTAAACTGCCTGTGTAGACATAGCATATGTGCTTCTGACGTGGACTTCACTGTGTGAGCTTCTTTCTTGCTTGGCCCAATTGAAAGATGTACTCTCTGGTTACTAATGTTAGCTGGTGTATAAGGAGAAGACATTGTACAGTTTTACAGAGGACATAGACAAAGAGTTAATGAAGGCCTCAAATATTTTCTTTTTCTTACTGGAACCACCTCACTCTTGACTGGGATGAACTACATATCGTAGGCACTGTGGAAGTGTTTGGAAGCTTTGTTCACAAGAGCTGAGAAGGCACAAAAAGACAAGTCCTCCTGAGCACACTGGCAGCACAAGACTCAGAGGTTCTGTACAGCCTCCTTTAAGTTTCCACATCTATTTAACAGGGCAGGACCATTTCTGTGGCACTCTACACATGTGAGTCTTTGTGGACAGTGAGCGGCTACACACGTTCACAGATCAGCCTGAAAGGGACAATCGTGATTAATTTATGCTCTCTGTTCCCAGCAGGTCCTGTGTGTGGGTTAGCAGCCCTCTGTAATCAGGAATCCTGTAAACCGTCGATAGGCCTGAGCGATACGACCGCCGTGGTTTGAACTCTCTGCATTTGCAGGCGGTGGCCAGTCTGACCCCTTGCACAACACAGAACAAAGCTCACCCAGGCATTTCTGCAGCAAGCTCTGAGCTTGTCTGTGAGGTTTTACACGCCCGTATAGGAGTCACCTACGAACGCTACTAAATCTTTCTTCATGCCGTGGACTGATTTAAGCTTTGCGGTATAAAGGGATAAAGCTGCTGAGGCAAATACATCTCTGTAGGACACACATTTCTGATGTTCCTTCTCCCAGCACGCTCGCCAGGGAGGGTTCACCTGCCACCACTGCTGCCAATGCAAGGAACAACTCCTAGAGAGGAGGGAAATCTGCCTCACCGGGGAGCATGGATGGGGCAAGAAGAGTGAAAGAGTGATGATGTGAAAGGCAAGGATAGCAACAGATCAGTGGAAGCATATGAGCTGACAGGTATATTTTCTGTCAAGACAAACAGAAGCACAGTTCTGCTTTTTGTGAAAAACAATTCTTCATATACAAGGAATGTCACAGACTTTTGCAGAATTCCTCTAAAATTCCTATCAAGCATCACTGCTGGTAAAGCTTATAAATGTGTTTGAGACCCAGGAAAGGAAGATGATATAGCACTGTAAGATGTCATTGTACAGATGGTGTAGTTCACCAAAAATAAGACCCTGAAGACTTACCCCTGTCCTCACCCTACAATTATGGGGAGGGAGTGTTCATGGAACACAGCGTTTAGGACACCATGGAATATATTTGGCCTCCCGGCAGCTCTCAGAGCACCTTGACGTACATAATTAGTGAGGATGCTGGTGTTTATTTAGGGCTTGTGGTTGTGAAAAACAGAAAAAAGAGATTTTTTGGGGGTGGGAAATAATCAAGGCAGTAAAATAATTTCTCTCCTCTCTTTGCTTTTTCTCTCAGATTTTCTATTATAGAAACAAATCAAACCTCACCCCTATCCAGTTAGTTCACTTAACTCACACTTTCTTGACAGCTAACACATGCTCTGCAAGATTACTTTCCTACATTCCCTTTTGCGTTTTACCCTTCCATTTTATTCTTGCTGTATCTTCTTAAAGCTAGATCTTACAATTTCAAACACTTTTTGAGAGCCTATAGTCAGACTGACAGAAGGCAGCAGGGAATCAGCTTAGCTTGCTATTTTTCTCAATAGCTCTCTTTGAGATGAAAATTCCTCCTTGCCACATACACTCCTAAATGAAAGAGCAATTTCTAACTTGCTTTCACAAGCCTCTTCTTTACTCTGCATGTCTTACAGATACTTCTCCAGCCCCTGCTCTTTATGGACCAGTATCATCTTGCATCACACTTACATTTTTATCAAAGCTTTCCTTTTAACAGAGAGATGCTACTTAGAAAAAGTTCAAATATAAGTTTTTCTCAGTTTTGTGAGAGCAATCAGCCTGGAATTTCATTTTCCTATGATGCTCAAGTCAATGTTTTTCTGGGATTTTTTTTTTTTTTTTTTTTTAATTTGGAAGAAAACTTGGGTTAAAATTAATTTTACATTTTGGAAATATAAATTCATATTAGTACCTGAACTTTGTAGCTTATGCCCATCTATTCCTTTAAATGTTAATTAGTAGAATACTCACTTACTGAAGGCAGAGAAGGAATTAGTGTCATCTGACATTACAGTCAGAAATAAAGGTTGTGTATATGTATGTGATCAAACAGTACAATTAGAGTGCATTACAGAAATCTAATTCAGCTGATTTTAAGCCTCTTCTGCTCAGCAGTTCCTTTGTTTCAAGGAGAAACACAATAAAGGCTGGCTAGGTGAGTAATAAACTTATATCACATATATTAATATACAGTAATCAGATAGTAGAATCTTATTCAAAAGGCCTATTGTGCAAGACACTACAAACAAAGACAAACATAGTTCCTGCCCAGCAACTCAGTAAAGGCAAAAGGGAAAGTGAATCCATTTTAACAGAAGCAGACCTTAACATGAAGCACAGTAAAATCAGTGCTGGTCTTTCCACTGACTTCCCTTGATTTCAGATCACGAGTCCGTATGCACACGTGTGTGCACACATATGCACAGAAATTTGTTCCACCTGTGTTTATAGATACACACTTTTTACTTAGATGCAAGTCTTGGAGTGTCACTACATATGCACAGCAGTGTACATGATCATATTGAAAAAAGCATCCAGGCTTCACTTGGCAATGAGATCAATACCTACTTTGTTTAGTTGCTGCCACTCTCCTGAAATGCATTTGTGTCTTAACAGTTGTACAATGGCAGAAGCAGGTAGTGAGGGAAGATCTGTCTTCAACAGAAGTAGAGGATTAGACTGTAGAAATAAGATTTTCCGTTGAGAATAACAAGCATGTATTTTCATTCAAACAAGCTGTTCTATGAAAAGGAGAAGGAATTTTACTATTTGAATTTTCTGTTTCTTAGTGTAAGCTGAGGCACTCAAATCCTACACTGAATGCATGAGCTACAAAGGTTAAACCTAGAAAAGCAGTGTTTTAGTAATGTGGGGGCAGGGCAAGAATGTATCTTTTCTTTAGCAGCATTTCAAGAACTATTTCTCACAAATTTTTGAAATATTTTGTGTGGCATTTAATGAAGTCACATCAAGACTCCCGCCTCAGCCCTTAAGCGATGCTATTGTCTTTTTCAAACATGCTTTTTCAAAGCATACTCCTTCACTGGTAAACTTGTTGTGATAAAAACAAGCATGAAAGGCTGAGAAAACTTTGGATAAATTAAACATTCCGTTTCTGTGGCAAACAAGTAGCTCAGAAACTTTAGGAAGTAAACTAGTGTTGCAAAGTCTAATGCATGGAGGACAATTTTCAGACTTATGCTCGGTGAAGTTGGGTGCCCTACCCCATACACAAAGATTGACCAAACCCAGTGTGAAGTGCTTGTGTCAATCCAGACACAGAATTTTATGCTTAGATTCAGCTTTTATTGGTGAACACTTACTCCCTATTTGCCCTTCAGCCCGTTATGTAAGAAGCTGGCTCCTCCATAAAAATCACTGTACTTTTTACCTAAATTCTACTCCCTAGCCTGTTCCTAGCCCTTCCTAGCCTAGCAGGAGTAATGTTAGGCTCAAAATCCTGTCCAAACTTCAGCAAATAAATGTACTCTGCCTACCTAGCTTTGCTACTTAGTTTCAGTTAGAAAACACTAGGCTCCTGGTTCTACATTGCTGTGTCTTAGAGTTTGTGCAACGTAAACGTACTGAGTCTGTCAAAATGTGCTCTGCTTCAGACACAGCCACAAAAGTGGGTGAAATATTGCTCAGTGCATAGTGTACATCGATGGGTCTGAAATCTCTTTGTGTGAAGGAATTTCTATAAATGATGTAGAAATCTATTTTTGTTCCTCTAAAGGCATTTCTTTTTGTGGTTTATTGTCTCAGGCTAATGTAAGAGGTTATGCCACTGTTGTGCATTTACAACTTGGGGTATGAATAAATAACAATTAAACTGTTTATACTTTCATTTTCAGATTTTATATTTTACTGGCACTGAGAATGCATAACATGAAGGTTAAATCCACAACTGAGTTGTCACTATAAAGGAAGGATGCACATGGCTAAGTACTGGTTTTATAACATCTTGCTTGCAGATATTTCCTTTTGCAAGCTCTGATGGGAGAGGAGGGAAGATCCATGTTTCAGTTTATCTGAACCACCGAAGTTTACAGAGAAGGAAAAGAGTGGGTGGGAGAAGGGAGGAAAAGGGAGGGGAGGATGGAGATAAAAAAAACCAAACATTTCAGCTGTTGCCTATGTATGCTCTAAATACATACAGGATCCTCTGATCTACTGATATGTCATTCATACCAGCAATATGATACCTTGAAAATATTTTGCACAGACCTGATGATGTTATGGATATTTTTCCTCCACCTCCTTTAATAAACACTACCATCGGATGATTTTCCTCTCTTAGCCTGAGTCATTTCCTCTTCCGTCACTTCAAGCTCTTTTAGCCTACAACTGACACTAACCACCTCTCCATCACGGGAGTCCTTCAAGTCTGGCCCCAGCTGCAGTTAGCTTGTAAGAATTAGGCGTTACTGTTTGGGGAAGGTATTGTGACACTTCCCAGGGTGTGAATTTAGTTATTGTCCACGTGGACACTCTTATTCTGTACCAAAAGTGCCTTTTTTGTAGTTTAATTTGATCCATTTCCAAAGTAGCCCATGCTAAAGCCTCATGGGCACATCTACCTGGGAAAATAGCTTGTAATAGCTTGTATTCCTCACCACCTCCTATGTGGTGATGGTTATTTCCACCCTAATTACACTCTGGAATGGTTTACTGAAATCTTGGGTAGATTTACATTAAAAAATCTATTTTGTCCCTGTTATCTCTTTCATGCTACGAATAGCCAGCAACTTTATCCAGCTGTATAAAATGCGATCTTCCCTGATTTCCCTTTTTCACAGGCATCTTCAATAAGTGATATTTTATAGACTTCACTGTAATACAGCAGATAAAACACGGCTTTTTAGCAAAATTCATGCTGATGAGATGTTGCCATAGAAATACTTAAAATATAAACAGCTTTAATCTGCAGCCATTGCGATGGGGAAAAAAATGACAAATACTTACAGCTTTTACAACTCTGAAAAGCTGCTCCAAACCAGCAAACAAGGCTCTTGAGGAGAGCTACCACAGATCCAGTTTTTCCTCTGATGTGCCCTTTTTTTTCTCCCAGTGTCCCACCTGAGCACACTTGTAAAAAGTGCAAGCTGAGCCAAGTATTCCACATTTCTTCCTGAGAGAGCAGGTCCATGGTTTGGGCATTTATGGCTGAGACTAGCAGGCAGCCGTATGACAGCAGCGGGCAGCAGGCAAGGAAAGCCAACATGCGAGGCAACAGCGTTTCAGCAGGCAGGGCTGGAGGAGCCAAGCAGACACAGACAGCACATTATTAGTGAGAGGTTGGAGCTTCTGGGGCATATTCAGAGGAAGGGGCTTGCGTTTAGAAAGGACCGGAGTGTGCTGGTGGGAAAAGGGCTTTGGAGGAAGGACAGTCTTGCCAGGAGAGAGGGGGAAGTGGGGAACTGGAAGGGCCCTGCAGTGGTAGAGGAGCAGGGCAGACCGCTTTGTGGCAAGTGGTGTTAGGCAACCGAAACAGAAGTACTGGTGGATGGGAGCTCTGGCTGGGAAGTGGAGGAGTGCTCTGAGACAAGATGGGTGGATAGCTAGGGTGCCCAGGGCTCAGACAAAGTTGGATTTGCCTGGGACATACTCCTTCCCAGTTACACGTGGGGTCTAATGGGGGGCGACTAGGGTTACTTAATTCTACTACCCCATCAATTACCTTTACCTTCCTCATCCTCATTTTTACAGTTAGAAATATGGTATCTCAGTTCAAAACTCTGTGCTTACTGCTGGTGGAGCCTCTTTGAACTTTGGGGACCTTAGCAACAGACTTGAAAGGACTTGCTGCAGCAGGCTCTGGGGAGCGGTTACAGGGGTGCTGGGCCTCCCCAAGAGCTGTGTAATCCATGAACGAGACTAATTGTTAATGACTTTGTCCACTTTTGAATTCAGAGTTGCGAATGAACTAGGCTGGGGCACAGAGCATATGAGGTACTGTAAAGATAGCTTCACGTGCTGGAAAACCAGCATAATCCAAGGGGTTTCAGTCTGTTGTACACAGCCAGGACCCCCAGAACGAGACCATCAAAAGAGTGATGTAGATGTTCTCACCCGGAGTCCCACAGACTTAGAGAGTGAAACCTTTGTCCCATGGGGCTGGAATTTTATTTGCAGAAACACAGTTAAATGGACTCCTGAGCAACAAGTTAAATGCTGCTGCTGCTGTGATTGCTCAGGAGTCCACTTACAATCTTATTTGGCAACATCACAAGTTAGTTTTCATTATTTCACTTAGAGCATGGAAGACCTTTGGAGAAAGAACTGATTGATAAGTTGCTTTGAGTTATTTTTATGTTAGAGAGCTTTATCTTTTAAAAACCTGAGTTATGATGTATTTTTAAAAAGCATTTGTCTCTATACCTAGCTTTTATAGACAGCCTTTACAAGAGTTGGGAGGGAAAGCGAGAACAACAGACATTTCATCCTGAAGCATAAAGGAATCACATGGGTCTTGGCTTAGGGATGTTCAAGTTAATTTCTACTTAGGTGATAAATTTATTTTTTGTGGATTTGTAACTTGGCTATAAAAGCATAATTGAAGACTTGAATCTTGGCAGTCAATGCTTTCAGGTCAGGAGACTATTTTTAGCAATATTTTATTAAAAAAAAAAAAAAGAAAAACATAGAAGGTCATTTTTAAGTTTAGAAAGTTAAAGAGAGAGTTTTAAAAAGCATGAGTTGGGTCACATTTTGACACCCATGTTTGTTTTGAGTTTTTGTTCCTTAAAGAAGAGCAACAAAATCCTCATCCAACTTGCTTCCAGCTTGACAGATATTTCAGATTTATCCTTTTAAAATTGCCCACAGGCCTATTTCATATTCAAGAGTAAATAATACATCTCAGCTAATAATCCTTAAAAGCTGAAATCAAGACACTGCTGTGAATTTTAATGGTTATGTTTAATGAGCAGATCTTCAGCTCACACAAGTCATCGTAACTCCAGGAATGGCAATAGAACAACATCAACTAGCACCCAATGAAGATGTGGATAGTAAACACATACTACACTACCTCCCTCAAAACATGTGACTAATTCAATAATACTGAGGCAGTAAAGCAATTAAAGTAATTAATACATTAGAAGAAATGAAGAACCAATGAGAGGACACCAATCAGCTCAGCATGCCACGTACAAAAAGCATTATGACAATTCTGGTCAAGCATACTAGGGCAAACACTTCACCACAAAATCTTTGGTTTTACAGTTTTGTTCAACCTCAAAATTACAGAGGGGCTGAGTCAATCCTTCCAGGATTTGAATTAGTGGTTCCAGGGAGACTAGGAGCTAAGCCACTGGTATAGCTAAGCAGGGGGGCAGAAAAGGTGTGGAGCAGGCAGAGCAAACAGGAAGGTCTGTTTCTGGTCTTTAACTTACACCCTCTTGTTTGCTTCTGCTACACAATCTCCCTTCTGTGATTTAGACTAACATCGTGGGCCAAATTCAGCTCTGGCTGCTAGTGTTCTACTAGCAAGGAGAAGGTCTGTCCTAAAAGAGTAGTTGGCATTTTGACACTAAGAGAAATCCAGATTTGGTATAAAGATGGCTCATCACACCTACTCCCAACACAGACCAGGAAACTCTTTAGGACACTGACGGGGCCAGACCTAAGGCACACCCTTCAACAGAACCACCCATATGAGGCCATTTTAAAGAAGCTATGGGATTAAATACCCTGCAGCCAAATTGATCCCAGCCCTGCAAAGTTTTAAGGGAACCGAAAGATGACTTTGACAGATTTAACGCTCACCACAGGTTCTGCATTCAGTTCAGCTCATTTGGGGCTGAAGATCTAGCCCTTCTAAGGCGATCAAATCAGCATTTAAGAGCACCCCAAAGGAGGCCTTTGAGTTTATCTTCAGGTGGTTTACATCCAGCAGTGACTTTTCTAGGCCCAATTACTGTTTTAGCCTATGTCCCTCCACCCCTGCTCCTTCCACCCGCATTCTTCCTTGCTTTCCACTCCTTGGCTCCTTTCTCCTATGGCTGGGTTCCCCCCTCTGTGCTGTACACACCCTGCTAATGATTTCTGCACATCAGCCCTTCCAAGCACACATCCTTCATACAGCGTGTCACATAACGCACCTCCCATTCAGAACAACGGGCCTTTTCTTCAAACTTCTGTCCAACCAAACAGCTTGGTCCATACACCTAGCCACAGACCGAAATAGACTAGAGCAAGGAGGGGGATGACTGGGCAAGGTTTGGGTTACGTTTTCATGGGCTGGGTTTCACACACAACAAAGCTGTGGCACAGCAGTTAGGATATTTGCAGCCTGTTTCCAATTAGTAAGGTAGCTACGCTCAAGGAGGTTGATATGTGCATTCACTTAAAGCAGAAGGTGCAGTTCTGCTAACATCATTTAGATGGAGAATCTCACCAGTCAGCTATTCCAGCCAGCCTTTGAGCTGCTGCTGGAGTTCTTTCAGCTTGAGTCTAGGTATTATATAGTCCCCCTAGCTGTAGTATTGGAGCACCTCCCAAGTATTTAAAAATAGAAGTCACAGTAAAATCTCCCTTTCTTACTTGGCAGTTAGAAGGATAAATACTTGGCATAACTTATACATTTGTTTGCATATTCGTGGGTGGGATCGAGTTATTTGTTGATGTGTATATGGGAAGAATTAAATTCCTCTCAGTAAGTTGAAAAGATTTTAGCACAAAAAATGGTGACTTCAGTAGCAGTTCTCCACGTATGCATGCTGCAGCTCAGCAAGCTGCCTTGTGTCCACTCCGATTCCACTAGGTTTTGCCCAGAGGGTGAAAGTGTGGTCAAGGCCAAGATCTGGAGTGTGTTGTTCTTGTTAATTAGCTACTGGGGTCTCCACAAAATGAAGAACTTTGTCCTCTCATTTTGGCTTCTGGGCAAAGCGCACCACTGCTGCTGAAACACTTCTATGCACTGGAAAGCCTTTTAAAACACCCAAGCAGCCCACCCATGTGGCACAAACACCAATTGTTTATTTGCAGAGGTCTCTCTCTAATAGAATATTCTTCATCCCACACCCTTTGTCAACCAGTGTGTCCGACTGCCATGGGATGTAGTTTCTATCAGGAGCTCGATGCATGGATCCCAGATGTGACTGTGGATGAAGTAAGCTCATCAGTTCACACATCTATACATTTAGGGAGGACACACCTCAGACTGAGGTCAGCATATTTCTGAGAAAAGCAGGGAGCAGTTTAAATCTTTACAGGTTACCAATTTATAAGGGATCAAGCGCAGAAGGTGACTAAGCCTGGCTAATCAATGGGAAATGATGAAATTGCCCTCTGATCAATATTTAGAGGGGAAGGAAATGGTAGAAATGGAAGAATTCAGTCCAGTTGCCTGCCTTAAATATAAATTGGAGGTAAATACAGGGTGCATAAATAAATGTGGGGAGAAATATAAAAGCTAGAATATCTTCCCAGACTGAGATTTTCCTATCTGAACACAATCTAAAGACATAGGATATATGCTAGAGCTAAATGTCTGAATATATTTATTAGGAAATTTTTACAGATTGTCAGCTAGATGTAGAGAAGGGAGAAAGAGCAAGGGGATTTTGCTCTCTGGATGTGCTCTTGAAGAGAGCAGATAACCTTAGATTTCTTTACTTTCTGTCTCCTATTTAGGCAAAATGCATTGTTTCTTACTGCTCTCAACTAATTTCTTAGTATAGATAGGAAATTTAACATATACTCCCATGATACTTGCATCATTTTTCTTCTTGAAGCCTCAGTTCTTCTGGTGAAGTGTCCCTGGAATAATGCAAAATTTCAGCAAAAGGAACTTCTGTAAGTAATAATCATTATGGACTTAAGGACCTGGAAACAGCCAAACCTGCTCTTTCTCACTGTGAGAGGTAATGCAGGTAATGTGGACCTATCGCCCAGCCTTTTGAAATATGTGAGATACTACCCTGACAGGAGTCTTCCTTGTGATGTAGTTCCCTGCAGACAGATGATGCAACAGATGAGCTGCTCCTGAGATGCTGGATGCTAATCTGCCTCTGTTGCAAGGTGTCTTACTCGGCCTGTCTGGCTCCTTGTCCCTGATCCCACAGTTCCACTCACCTCCCCAAACCTTGCTTCTGAGGCTTCCTGGTGGGTGTCTGCTTTTCCCACACCTGACTTAGAATAGCTTAAGCCTCCCAAGTTGCCTGCTTTGATTTCAGTCCCTTTTGCCACACAACCAGATGGGTAAGCTAAAGATGCTTTTGTCTATCCCAGACTGTGGCTGACCTATTAGGAATAAACCTGACCCAATAGCCTCTGTGTGGTCACATGCAATTAGCAACACTCTGAGTTCATTATGGCTTTTCCTCACATCACCAATGTGTGTCTGAAGAGCTTCCTACATTTTTCAGGGTCTTGTTTATTGACTCGACACATATTCCAACACGGTACATCATGATTTGTCTAGCTGGTCTTCCAGGAAGCTAATCGCTTCTCCAGGCACCCCTGGAGATCATCTAATCCAACCTCCTGCTCAAAGCAGGGTCACCTAAAGCAGGTTGTTCAGGACCATGCGCAGCTGGGTTTTGAGTATCTCCAAGGACAGAGACTCCACAACCTCTATGGTCAACTTGTTCCAGTGTTTGATAACCCTTACAGTAAAAAAGCTTCTTCTTGTGTTTAAGGTGGATTTTCTTGTATTTCAGTTTGTGCCCATTGCCTCTTATCATGTCACTGGCCACCACTGGGAAAAGCCTGGCTCCATTTTCTTTATATCCTCTCAGCAGTTATCTATACACATCGATAAAATCCACCAAGCCTCCTCAACCCGATGCTCTCAGCCTCTCCTTGTATGACAGAATCCAATCCCTTAATTATCTAGTGGCCCTTGCTGGACTCACTCTATGTCTTGTTTATGCTGAGGATCCCAGAACTGGACGCAGCACTCCAGATGTGTCTCACCAGTGCTGAACAGAGGAAGGATCACGTCCTTCAACCTGCTGGTAATGCTCTTCCTAGTGCATCCAAGGAAGCTCTTGCCTTCTTTGTCCCTAAGACATATTGCTGGCTAATAGTCAACTTGTCCACCAGCCCCAAGTCCTTTTTTTGTAAAGCTACTTTCCAGTTAGTTGGCCCCCGACCTTTACTGGTGCATGGGGTTATTCCTCCCTAGTTACGATACTTTGTGGCACATGGGAGGTGCAAGATGGTATCTTCTGTTCCCTGAGAAACCAAAACAAGCACCTCTTAGTATAAGCAGAAGCATATCTTTCTTTCCCAAAGGTTTCCTGTGCCCCACCTCCCTGGACGAATGCTTCTTCTCAAAGCTGTATTTTCTGCTAGCAAAGGTGTACACCCAAAATAAACATAAAAAACAAAACTACTGTAATTTTCCCTTTCTGTCACTGAAACATTACAGCTATCACTGGAATTATCAGGAATAGACTGTGATTCATGCTAACTGGCAAGTGAACACAGGTCCTATGCAATTCTGCCACAATCATAAAATCCTTTCCATAACTCTGGGCTTCTGGTATTGTTCTGACTATCGTGATTAATGCCAGCCACCAGAAAACGCTTGTACATGGACTCCTGAATTATGAGACATAAACAGGCCCATGTGGATCACTGGATATATACTGGAGAGTTTTGGGGTATCCTGCAGAAAGATTTTTAAGCTGTTGGGCACAGTGACTGTATTCTAGTATCCTGATTTTAAGACTGCCACTCATGCTGGTAGAGTATATCTTGATGATAGACCCTTACCTTGCAGTTGCCTTTAACATAAGCCATAGTAAGGTAAAAGCAAATAATAGCATTAATGTACAAAATCCAAAATCCGTAAGTGTTGTAAAGATTTATAAAGGCAGAAGTGACAAAGAAGACAGAAAGAAAACCGTCTATCCCATGATTAAATCCTTAAATCATGCTCCTCTCCCCCTTGCCCCATAAGCTGATAAACTGTAAATCCACTCTTAACCCACATGGTCAGGACTCATCCTTGTGCACATTCCTGCCCTCAGGAGCACGCGCAAGATCTTTGCAGGAGGTAGAACCACACTAGCTCTGCAGTTTTTATCTTTCTTTGGGGTTTGTTTAGGGACTTGCTCGGATTCACATCTCACACTTCTCCCGTCTTGGCCCTGCTTCCCAACATTATAGATTTCTTCGTAAAAAACTGGTTTCAAACCTCATCTCCAGAAACTATACCTTTTTTTGGAAATACTAAGCCCTTTTCCAGGCCTGATGTGTAGAAACTGTCCATGAGGAGGTGTAAAATGCCTTTTCTCATCCAGCAGGACCAAGTATAATACTCTGAGAAGCACTTCCCTACACTTTAACTTATTTTTCACATGAATATGCAAATCGGCAACCACACTTAAGACAGATACCTATGCACGGCTATTTTGTGCAGTGCTGGCTCCTGATGGAGATTTCACACAACAGTAATAATTACTTTAGGCAGTAATATACATGGGAAAGCTGAGCAACCAATTCTGGGTTTTTGTGTGTTATTTGCAGGTGTACATCAGAAATTTGCCCGGGTAAATTAAAACCAGCATTACGTACCTAAATGTAACAGTTGGTACCTGCTTGTTTACAGGTGTAAAGAGGTGCCTTGGTTTTCTCCACCTTCACATGTCTGCAGTTGTGTCACTGGGCAAGATGCAGAACAGTTTCCTCTCTTGAGTAAATTTTTTCCCTTGATAATAATAATACTGAACACTTAAATAGCACTTTTCATCCACAAGGTGCCTCACTAGTGTTAATACAATTAGCTAACTTAATTCTCCCTCCTCCTTCCCCCTGAATGTGCATAGAACAGGCAAAATAAGACACCAAAGGAAGTGCTAAGAGTCACTGGCACCCAGTCCTAAGGCCACTCCCTCTATGAAGCAAGTGATAGAAGACAACCCCTACAAAGCCCCACTATTACAGTTGCAATTCTGTAAGCAACTTTTTATAGCAGCTTTTGTTCTTTATCACCCAACACATTGAGCAAATGGCTTCTGGGGAGGAACACACTCATGCTTACCTTTGCTCCGTGTGCCACCATCAGCGCTATCCGAAACCCAGACAGACACGAAACAGGTGCCAGAGGTGCATGTTTGAGTCACCATCAGTAAGGGTTGACTCATAATTACAGTGAACATACAGTGTGTTTTCAGATCTTTGGGTAGAGATGTAAAAACTGAATGTCACGTTAAAAAGAGGCTGTCAGCCCTCTAGGTCTCTAAGGAAACAAGGTTTGACAGTAAAAATGGGTAATGATATTATTTCTGGAAGATTTTTTAGAGTTTATGACTCCTAGACTTTACACAAATCAATTAAGCTTCTCTCTGCAACCCCCTGCAAAAATATATCTGAAAAAATACAGATTTATGGAAGTCTCTCTGTTGTCCCCAGGAAAAAAAGCTTCCATTTAAGTGAATGGAAGCTAAATTGGGACAAAGACCACCCATTTTAGCTTAGACTGAAGCCAGAGCTGATCCAATGCTATGCCAGACATAGGCAAGTTCAGTATGGGAAAGTTAGTTCATATTCAGGCACTTCTGCACAGTCTGTGCTCTGTTTGCTCTCATTACAGAGGATGGTCTCTATCTTTTCCAGAATACCTTCAAGTTTAAAAAGAGCTCTTCCTTCCCGAGGGAGCACAGCAGAAAATGAAGTACAATGGGCTTCTCAGGAGGCAAATGAGCAGAGACACCTTTAATTTCTGCAACACAGAGCCTTTCCTACCTTTGGACTAGCAGCACTTCTCTCCACCCCCTCCCCTCCTTTGCAGCTGGGACCACCAGCTGGAGTCCAGCTGCAAAGGTCATCACTACATTAACCCCTGCTGCTCTGGTTTCCTACCCTTCACACCAAGAGGAACCTGGACTGGGGAGGTCTGACTGTACCTTGGTGAAGGAGTACCAGGTGACTTGGCCCAACTGAAATACAGTGAAGAGTCTGTATCCTATCACAAGGGAGCCATACAGGTTAATGTGTGCGCACATTACTTTTAACTGCAATAGCACATTGTCCAAGGATTACAGCTCATTATTTTTAAATAAAAGAAATACTATTATCCCCATTGTATAGAAATATAAGGCACAGGAAGTTGTATGTAAACTTCTTAAATGGATATAATAAGTATCTGAGCTGCCATCAGAACCCAGGTCACCTGCTCTAACCTCCCACTGTCTCCATGTTGATCTCTGTTGGGTGTATTACTTCAGATATTTCAGAGGCAAACCATTTCAGAGCTTAGATTTTTCTAAAAGGAGAACACCACGATTATTCAAAAGACAAGAGCAAAAATACAGACTCACATTTCATTTTCATTTCTTCATTCCCTCATCAAAAATGTATTTGAGAGTGTACTATCTACTCAACACCTGGTTACACACCAGCTAACTTCCATTAGCATAACCCTTGAACACTGATCAAAGAGTCCTGCCAATGAGAAGATCTGCAGCAGAACAATCCTGTTTCAGTGAAGCAAGAGCCACTTCCATTCACCATGATTATTACACCAAATGAGTTCCCTGAGAGACAATCTAATCAAGTGATCAGTTTGATCAGAGGTTTCTATTAATATGCTCCTGTCCAGCAAGAATAGTATATTGCCAGCCAGTTGTGGCATGTTTGAAAGGTTGAGAAATAACAAATTCCAGGAGCAGCAATTCAGAAGAATTTTTGCCAGCTAAGGCCCAGATCCTGCAATCAAAAGTAGGCAAGCAACCTCCCACACCTACAAGCCATTAGTGACTTAGGTGAAATTTTGTACTGACTACAGTTCTTGCCCATGTATTCCCAGCTATTACGCTGGAGTCAAAGACTGCACCTCCTAGCCAGGGGCAGCATTCACACCATGCACATGTATTCCAGCTGTCATGCAGCCCCACCTAAACTGTGCTTGCTCTTGGCAGAACAAAAGGCTGCTTTCTTGTATCTCCTAATGAGTTCTTCCTCAAAAACAACTCTTTCCTTTTCCTTACTTTCCAAAGGTTTGTATGTTCATCTGATTGTTTCACAGAAATCCCGCATTGCTAGCTTTTATACAGGCCCCTTCTGCATATACTTCCGTTTCCACAGTACTGCTAAATATTTGGAGACTGAAGACCACAACAGTTTCCTGCCCTTCAGCATCACCCTCACCTTCATTAGTACTGTCCTTCATACCAAACAACAGTATTTCTCCCATCACAGAATATCACACAGACAAAGAATTGAGTATTTCATCTCCTACTTTTAAACATATTGTCCTATTTTGTTCTCTACTCTTCAGCCCATTGTGGTGATGGGCTGAACAATGCATTTCAATCTGTACTAAAAAAAAAATGGGAAAGTTGAAATCTAGAACTGCAGCTGAGATCATCTCTATAACGCAAGAGTAACAGCAGCAGCAAAGACTGAAAAACAATTAGACTTAACAGAGGTAGCCAATATTGCCAACATCCAAAGAACTGACATGAGTTTGCCTCAAAGACAAGGTTACAGAGCTCACCTAGTTCACCATCAGCATGATGACATAATTTCTGCAGTTTCAGCAACTCCTGTATAAGACAGGAGAGTCACCACAGATCAGAGTATCCCTGTGCTTTATAACCATCCCCTCCAACTGCATCAGGCTATCTGGGAAACATTAGCAGCTTTGGCACCAACCTCTGAGGGCTCAGGCACATCCTGCTGAAGTCCCAGTGAAGAGGCTCAGACTCTCATTCCAAAGGAAGAGAGGGAAGAAAATTTACCTTATGGAATGGGTTTTAAGAAGTGTATGCTCATTTACTTTCTCAGCCCGTACATGCAATTACACAGACAATTACACATGTAAATTAAGCATAAGATAGAACTTTGCATGAGTAAAAGTCCTTACATCATGTCTATTTACAACTGCTCATTGCAAAAGTACTAATCTTTGTCCTGGTCTGCAAATAAAAATGAAACCAGTATACTTACAGGAGAGCAGGAGGTTTTGTGAGGATATGTGGGAACAAACTACTTCTTTCCAGTGCAGCTCTCCCTGGAAAAAAACACTTCCTTCTTCATCAACAAAGGAGAGCCCATCAATTATATTGGTATATCTTAGTGCTCCCGAGTTACATAATATAAGATGTCAAAAATGTGTGTGTGACTACAAACTGGTTCTGCATTAACTGGGGAGTTTAGCTCTATAATGCATTTATCTGGACAATTCTCTCTGGGTAGGCAAAGTCTCTTTATGTCCTGAGCAGCACTGAAAACACATGCATTTAGTACTCAGTTCTAATGGTCCTACGATGATTTCAACGGAGTAATGCAGTGTGATTCAAGGTCAATGCTCCCTGAATCAATTTTCTATGGTCTATAATCTTTGCTGTAAACAGCTTGCTCTGCAACTAAGAAAGCAGAAACGGTTTTAATGCCATCAGTTTCACCCTTAATACCTTCACATTAAGCTCAAAAAGCTGAAAGGATTTCATATGATTTGTTCCAGGCTTGTATCAGACTCTACATCAAGGCACCTCCCTTATTTTAGACCACCACGGTGGCCTCTAATGTTTGGCTCTTCGCAGGACCAGCCCTGTGTTCAGCATAAATTAAAACAGCTGGAGGATTATATCTAAAGCAGTAGTGAAACACTCTCAGTATAACCTCTGCCCCATTCACCCTCTCCATCCTTGGCATGTACCAGTGTTCAGAGCAAGACAGAAGGACCACAGGCAGTCAATGACTGCTTTACTTTCTCTTGCAGCATGGAACGCCAAAGCAAGCCAGCTCTACCGTGTGATGTCCCCTTTGAACAGCTTCACAGGCATTAAAGGGTCACAGTGTTGAGGGGGGTTGAACTGGTCTCTTTGTTTCTCATTTCCACCCTGGAGTCAAACATCCATTCTCTTTTTAGCGATCAAAACTATAACGAAGCCTCCAAAGGCATTTTCCCCATGTTCATCTCCAAATAAACCACACGAGAGAATGCCACAGGGTGCTAGAAAGACTTTGAAGTCCCCGTGAGAGAACTTTTCCTGTGATGTTCTCTCCTTTATCGTGCCTAAATTATGCTTTTAAAGAGACAACAACAAAAGAAAGATAGGCCATACCCTCCATTTGCTACTGTCTCCATTTAAAACCGAAACACATGAAAAGCTATAGATAAGGTCTGGCATAAATAAAAGTAGAGACTAGGCTATCTATAAAATCACAAGATAAGATGGTAAGTTAAAGAGCATTTAATAAAAGAGAAATCATCCCTGAAATTCTTCAAAAACTCAGTAATACAGCAGGCCTTCCATAAGTTAAAGTAGGGGGTTGTTTTCAATAATACAGTAGAACACACTGAAATAATGACTATGTAAATAATAAAGTTCCTTCCATGGATATCTCCCAGAGCCAGGGTGGTAATATGTCCTAGTGCAGACGACATCAAAGCCTATTGTATTGCCCTCCAGTACACCTACGCCAAGCAGACTGACCCCCTGCGATGCAGCACTGCTGAGCAGAGTAGCACTGTCACCTTGTGATAGAGATTCAGGGGAAATTTTCTACTGACAGAACAGCCCCCCCCTTTTTTTTTCACTTCTGTAGCACCTCTTCGGAAGGAATAGACTGCCCAAGTGGCCACTATAGCTACTGAAAGAGAATTAGACAAAAAAGGACAAAAAGTTGAAGAACAGAAAGCCAAGTGTTAAAAACCAATCTAAATTTTTGACATTTCACATGGCTCTGCCTTATTTTTTAAAAGTCTGCAGTACTGATGTTTGGATTTCAGATGTGCTCACTGTTTGGATCTCAAGTTCTGGTTTAAATTAGCTCTTATTTTCAGACTCTGTTTTCCCTTACCCCTGGCATAAGTACATTTTAACTTTATAATGTCTCACAATGATTAGCATGCCTTTTTGATTTTTTTATTTGTCTTCAGTATGGATATGGAAAAAACCCTAACACTCAATTTAGATCAAAGAAACCCTTTTTTTAAAAAACAAAACAAAACAAAAAAAGAACTCAAAAGGATGTATTTTTGCTTCTAGAGTCCTAAATCTTGCTATTATTTTATTTTGGTAATTTCCCAAACAAAAAAACAGCTCAAAATAAGCAGAAACATGTAATTTTTCCAACGCTTTTTACATGTGTTGAATTAAAGTATCCAGTGAACTCAGAAATAGGTCCCTGCCCCCACCAAAACTACATTCATTGGATGGATGGACAGACAGAAGGGAGGAAGGAAGGAAGGAAAAGTCAGCTCCACTTATCCTGTGATAGAAGTGAACCAAGTAGAAGACAGTAGAAGTACACTGTGTCTTACGCTACAGCTGTGAGAGCCTTTGTGCTAATGAAGTAGCTGTTAATGGACATGGCTGTACAGCAAGTGTGGCTGCAGACATGTTTTCAGCAACACCTCACATACCACAGGGTAGGTTTTACAGAGACAATGGGCATTGGCCAGGACCTTGGGCTTATGTCTAGACTCAAATGACACTTATTTTTCATTATGATCTCTTCTGAAACAATCTGTGGAACAATATTTTGCAATCTTACAGGTGGGCTGTTTCAGCAGAGACTCTCAAGTTGTCTCTGCAAGCTGCTTGGCAAGGCCAAATCACTCCTGTGCAGTAGGCGTTGCCTCCGTTTTGCAGCAGGGGAAACCGAGGCACCACAGGCTCAAATGACTTGCTCAAGATGACACAGTAAACCTGCAACAGCCCAGCAAGAAAGCCCAAGAGTTATGAGATAATGATAGCAACTGTCAGCATATCATTTTCTCATTACCTCACAGTTTGATGAGGGATAACACATTACAGAACAGCAGCTGTCCATGTGAAATTGTTAGCCTTAACTTTTTGTATGTGTGAACTGTTTACTGAAGCAGTCAGTAACTGCTGTGGTTTTGTTTCTGTATTACTTGGCTGTGCATTTTTCATGCAAATGCTAGCTACTAGGTATTGTTATAGTGAGGGTTGAGGGGAAAATACAAATATTGTAACATATTCAGTCTGTTCAGTGGATCTTTTTGTCAGTCTTCACAGCTGTTTTTGTGGTAGGTTTCTGCCAGCACTTGAGGTGCCTGGGCAAAAACATTCAGTCAGTGCGTTTCCTCAGTCGTACGCGTAAGCATTTGCAGAAAATTAATTTCAGATTTGACTGTGCAAGAATTCATGCTCCAAGTGCATGCACACAACCCAGCCAGGCAAGAGGAGCGCTCAAGGTATTCCATCAATCTCTCAAGTTAGCCACTGTTTTAGACATAACACTTCCCTACTCTGTAAATCATGCTATTCTTTCTCGGTGTGCCACTCCATGCTTCACGCAGCTTTAGTCTGCTGTGTAGAAGTACCTTTCCCCTGACTATTAACAACAGCTTGCCAGACTAAACTGGGGTTTGGACTGGTGGTGTTTTGCTGTCAGTTGTGAGGTAGGAAGAACACTTGACCAAATTAATTCCTGGCAAAATTCTAACTTGCTTTACAATCAAGTAATCACCCACCTCCAAAACCTATTACTAGTAGCAGCTGTGACACCTGTTTAAAAATCCCATTTTATAGCCAAAATCAATCCAGTGGTTCTCTTCTGAGTCTCTCCAAGAACCTTGGGCCACTAGTACATTCAGGGCTGTACCAAGGTTGGGGCAGAAAGCAAGCTGGCTCTGAATGTTCCTCTAACAGAGGCACAAAATGGGGAACAAAACACACCAGCTCCTCATGAATTTGGAAATCAGTGGGAGACCCTGCAGGGAGCCTCCACAGAACAGGGCGGCAAGCAGGGGAATACCAAATTACTATCCTGCCCCAGATAGCAGCATGCCTTGCTGCAGTCCTGAATATCCTGTACCCTGAACACAGCAGACTGAATGTTCTTGCTTAGCTGATCAATAGGAAAATAAGGCTAGCTTTATCTGATGAACCAGGAGCCTGACTGCGTAACCTCACAAGCAAGCTATCGGGTTCAGGCTTCAGAGCAGCAGGTTTCCACTGAGCAACAGTGATTCAGCTTCAAGGCATCAAATGAAAATGCAGAGCTGAGTCCAGTGAGAGTCTCACATGCCTCAGCTTCAGGGGCCTGTTACTTGGGATGGGATAAGAAAGGCCAAGCCTGACAGCTAAGTTGCTTACCTGTCTGCAACAGGAACATTAGGAAACTTGGAATAAAATAATCAAACTCACAGGGCCTTCAGAAGAGGAGGGAGAGAGGGCCCTTATTCAGAATATCTAATACTACAGTGGTAAGAGCACATTCCTGGGAAAGGGAGATACAGTTTGGAACCTGCTTTGACTGAGAGGGCATAATACCTCCTTCTGTCTCATCTCTGTGCAGGTGCTCCAACCACTGGGTATTACATCCCCTCCGCAGAGCTGACGGAGGTGACTAAAACACCCTGACCCTCTCAGCAAGTGCTGGGCGTGAGCCAAGGCTGCCTCTGGAGCCAGGGGCTGCTGGTGTGGGCACCCTGCTCAGCGCTGCCCTGCCGGGGGACGGAGTAGGGTGGCTGAGGCTGGGGCACCCTGCAAGTGTGAGAGGTGGAACCCCACGCGCTGGGAACCGCACTGTCCAAGAGGGCAGCGCGACCCGCGCGCGGACACCTCCGGAGGCCAGTGGCAGCTCAGCAAGGGACTTTTAGGTGACAGTCTTAGATCGGTGCCCCTTCAGTTCCACTTAAACACACACGTGGCCCTTAAACCATATGTCAGCTATAACCCTCAGTCTCACCCAGTGAAGGAACTCACTGGTTCTTGTTTCTGCGGTTTGCGGAGCTCCAAGTCACCGACACAAAAGGCCCACCAGGGTAAGGCAGCAACGCTCCATGCAGGCAGTGCCTGTGACCAGGGCACCACCTGACACTGCAGAACATACGCTTTGACCCAGACATCTAAAAATGCATTTTTGTACTAACCAAGGAGGTTCCTTGTCCTGGAGAAATTCAAAAAACTTCTACCCTCTTACGGATAACACACGTGAAGATAAATGCTGAGGCCACTGGCAAAGGAGTGTAAATTACCGTAGTTTGAAGTGTGGCAACCTACACCCTAACCTACCCAACAGGTTTTACTTAACTGTAAAATAAATGAGCCCTAGCTTTAAAAACACATTAACCAAAACCCCTGCTGCTCATTTACCTGAGAGAGCTTTTATTTACTGATATTGAAAACATATATGGAAAACTTATTACAACTGTCTATTCTTAACTGAATAAATGTCACAACATCATCACAGCAAAAAGCAATCTCTAAATGCCATCACTGTTGCCTGAGATTCAGACCCAGCCACAGTGGTGCATGCCAAGAGATCACCTAGCCCTCGAACACAATCCATGAGCTTTTCAAACAGTCTGGTTAACAACATCCAATCCCAAATAAGCTCCCTAGTCTCAAGGGAAACAAGAAAGAAGGGCAATACAAAGGTGTCTGGAAATAGCACGTGTCAGTAGGCCTGAATTTATCTGCAAATTTCACACTAGATTTCACACAAAGTTCATACCCAAAAGTATTATCAACCCTGTCAATGCGGGATCTCTCACTAAGGGTCCATAAATTGGGCTGCATTACTAACGCAGGAGAGGATACTAAATAAACTATATACTTAGACTTCGAACTATGGGACAGCTTTAAACAGTGATCTGTAATTCTGAGGGTTGCAATTTTGGCAAAACCCACATGTTAAAACAGCTGCTTTCCTTGCTACGTACTGAAAAATGTGAACCATTAGCTTGAGGCCATTCAGTGAAACTTCTCCTCAGTTTTCCCATCTATAAAACAGGGACAGAATTACCCTGCATTGGGTTTTATCCTACAGTACCTTATTTATGGGGAAAAAAAAAAAAAAAAAAGAAATGATGACAGGAAAACTATGCTGAGTCTACTCATAAGAGAAACAGTTTGCAGAACTGAGCTCGGAGATTACTCCATGGCACATCCTATAGAGACGTAATGTTGGAGGAAACTAAATAGGAGAGCTTTAATCCCAAAATGTGTTTACACAAATGTGTTCTATTTCAAAACTGCCTCTAAATTATTTCAAGCAAGCAGAGAACATTTACTCCCCAAAGTGTTAAATTATGCACAGAAATTGCAATTCAATTCCAGTAAAATACTCACTCTGATGCTAGATTTATTTTTCCCTCCTGATTAATTGCATGTGCTGGAAAGACCACAAAGTCCACAACAACCTGAGGCCATTTTACTGAATGCTGCAGAGGTCATTTAAGAAAGCAGCATAATGGATAAGAAAGGCAGCTCTCATAACAAGCCACAAGGCCTGGATGACACACCTTATGTACACTCTGCCACCTGGGTCTCTTTCCAGAGTACAGTATTTTATGAAGGAGCAATTTTAGTCCACAGACTAATAATGCAAGACAAGTTGGCCAGGTTGGAAACATGGGAGGAGTCACTCAGAAGAATGTAGCTCTCAACACACTGGATTAATAATTAACAAGACAGACACAAGGACAGAAAAAAGAAGAAGAGAAAAGAAAGGCGGTATTGAGAGCCACATTTAGGGCTATCTCCAGAAGGCCAAAATCCATTCTCACAATGTTCCTTTGGAGTATACTTCATCCAGCTAAAAAACAACCACCCTGTTTGGGTTTCTAGCACAAGTGAAAAATGCAACCACCTTCCTCAACAACTCCACTGGGTTTATGTTTCCTGTGGGATCCTACTCAGCATGATCTGACTCTTGGATTTCCTTGATGCTGTCAGACATACGGCAAGCCGAACTCCACAACTCAAAGTCCAGTTTTTGTACTCTGACTCCTTTTCACATGCTCAAATGCCCTCAGACCCACCACTGATAGACGTGACTCAAGTCAGTATAAGGATCTGAAGACTAGTGCAATTTACAAGCAGAAAAATTCAACAAAAAGTACATTAAAGTAGTCCGAGAGTTACTCTAAAAAAGGCTTGAATACTGCTTTTTGTAAGGGTATGATGTATTTTGGATCTAGAGGTGATGTTTTTTTTTGGCTGTGAACTTATGTCATCTTCTGAATCTGGATGTGCCAATAAAATCTGTTACCACCCCGAGCCCCTCTGCTGGATATTGGCCTCATCCAACTGCCTATGGAGCAGTTCCAGCAAGCACTCCTCCTTTCATTTCAGATGAGCTCAGACCGACCATTGCAACTATTCAAACCAGCCTGCCTGATTTTTGCCTGAAAAGAATTATGATGTGCTCCCACAGACTGGCAGCTTGATGGGAACAGTAGTCTTCAGCCAGGAATCAATTACAAATAGCCAAAAAATTGTATGTGTAAAATGACCATCTTCCTACAACCTCACTGAAATAACCATACTGGGAAAGCAAATCTGGCAATTCTGGTACAAAAACGTCTTAGTTGTGCCACCCAGCCTCATCCTGCACCCAGGTAGTGGCTTGTAGCCTCCAAATCAAGTAGTGCAGCCCCTTTTCCCTCTCCAGGCTGACCTGCCTGGCCCCTTGCACTGCCTCTATTGCTCATCAAACAATGTGGGAAATAATTCAGCTAGTTAAACTACCAAAGAACTAGTAATTTTTTTTTTTTTTTGTGATTAGCCTTAGGACTAGTAGTCTTCTGCTGCTTGAGTGAATTCAGCCAGCTTTACCTGAAGAGAAGCAACAGAGATGGTGAATGCATGGGACAGACCAGTATCACCCACCCTGGAGCCTCGCAGGGAAGGGTGGGAGTGGGTCACCTCCCTCTGGTGACAAAAGGCCATTAGATCTGCACAGTCCTCACCACATAGCTACAAACTCCAGAGTCGCATTTATTTTGTTTTGATCTAAGCGAATAAATATTAATAGGAAACACTGGTGTAACAGTTTCCCTGTCATAGGCCCCATAATGCTTTAATTCTACCAGCACAGTTCAAGCCAGACAACTTTCACGTTCAGAGAATCACAAACTTGCACGCTGGTGAAACATTTGCAAAGAAGTTTTCCTTTTATATATTTATATATACACACACCTCTCTATATATACACCTATATAAAGGTATAACCACATTGATTAATATTCAATATCTTTTACTAAAGACCTTTACTGGCACAAGTCTCAGTGTAGACACAGCTACGGTAAGCAAGCGTGTGCTGTTCCCAAAGCTATCGGGGACTTTACACCAGTGGAGCTGCATGCCTGCTGACAAGACACTGACAGCCTGAGGCATACACTAGGCTATTCAGTTTTCAGTAGTGGCAAAAAAAAAAAAAAAAAACCAAACCAAACCAACCAAACAAACAACAACAAAAGACCCACAGCTGTATCACAGCTTGTAACTAGAATGAATTTTTAATAGAACAACAGTCAGGCAAACACACACAGGTGAGTACCTGGGAGAGGGACAGAGTGATTTCAGCATCACTCCCCAAATCAGGCAGCTCACCAACAAGTAAAAGTCCCCTCCAGAACACACCAGGGGCTGCTAATTTTCAGCACAAGCCTTTCAGAAAGCCGGTTACCCTCACAGGATGCACTATCACAGATGGAGCTTGCTTTCCTCCCCTCTGCCAGCACAGGCCCTGCCTCTCCACCTGATCTTGCCCTGCAGAACAAAAGCTGACTGCTCAGCAGCCCCGGGGGGCTGGTGTGCATGTCGGTGTCTTGCTGCCCAGCTCCATCATGCTGAAACTGGGATGTGCAAAAACCTCCTTCCTTTCTTTCCTCCCCACTGATATGTGGTCATTTTAAATTTGAAAGCAGTTCATTTCCTTGTACATACCGAGTAGAGGGGTGGGGAATTTTGAATCCTCTATATTACTGACCGATATGACTATGCAGATGGTATTTGCCAGTGATGCTTCACAACCAGTTTAACTCCACGCTTTTTGGATCTGGTTGTTTTGTGCTTTCATTTATGACTAAATATAATTCAGAGCATGAAGAAGGTGCAGAATTACTGGCCTAGTCAACTTCATACACCAAAGCAGTCATGCAGTTTGCTATATAAAGCTCTCTATATTCGCTTGATTAAACTGCTGAGGGTATTAAACCCTACAGCTTTAAAACTGAATGTAAACATCACAGGCGTTTTTCAAGTAGATGCTAACAAAAGTGCAGTTAGCAAAAAAAAAAAAAGAGAGAAAAAACCCAACCAAACAAAAACAGCTCACTTGAAGCACATTCCATCTATGAAACACATTTCTTCCTCTCTCCCACTGTGGCAGCTTAAGCATTTCAAAAAGCCCTTCTAAAAATGCACTTACCCACCACAATATTGTAGTACACAGGCTCTTCAAGGGCCTGACCCAAATTCTATTAAAATTACTATTCTAGTAAGTCCCTGCACTGATTAAATGGGCATTGGTTATCATTTTAAATGCACAAGAATGAGTAATCTGTTGTCCTTTTTACTGATTTACTCACAGGGTCTCTCCCTCTTGCGGATCCATTTAGGTTTTATCCTGGAAACTACTGCTGTGTTCTAACAGAACAGGGGTCAAGTCAATCTGTGCACTTACAGCACCATCTAAGTAAATCGCTTGCTAGAAACTAGCAGCAGGTGTTTGAGGCTATTCAAAGCCCTGCAGTCAGTCAGCTCTCAACGCAGGGGAAAGCTTGGGGGTAGTTGTGGGGGTTTTATAAGCTTTTGGGTTTTTACTTGCTTCTTTTTCTGGTTTGAGGCAAATCATAGTAAAAGCCAGAGGGAAACCTATCAGTCTGCCTCTGGTGGGCCAAACAATA
Source organism: Tyto alba (assembly GCF_018691265.1). NCBI lineage: Eukaryota > Metazoa > Chordata > Aves > Strigiformes > Tytonidae > Tyto > Tyto alba. The sequence goes on along the minus strand of NW_024881295.1, from coordinate 10,064,868 downwards.
AGAGCTGGAGCAGTTCCTGTCCCCAACCCCATCCTTCTCTCAATTACACATTAGCAGAGTATCCAAGATGCCTTGCCAAGAGCATGTTGTGGAGGTTTTCTTCCAATCGGGACTAAAGACACTTGCTATTATTAGAGACAGTGCTCAACAGTACTATCAGAGGGAGAGAGGAGCGGATTTGTATGAATACACATACACCTAGATAGAAATAGATGGCTTAGCCTCCGAGTGAAGGGGGAAATGCTACCAATTTCAGGAGGACTGCAAGCTATGTATAAAATGCTGCATAAGAGTGTGTGGGGGGAAAGCATTACGTATGGAGATACAAGTCACAAAGGTGCTGCTCTTCTCATGTCCAAGTTCTGACAGAAAATGCCTCGGGTCTCAGCTCCTCCGAGATGACCTGTGTGGGAGCGAGCTTGCAAGCTCGGGTTGAAACCACCACTGCCGCCCGCTTACCTTCCTCATTTCTTTCAGCCTGGATTACAAAACCCCGCCGCCCCGTTAACGCCTCACAGCCCGAACAGATGCACAGCTGCCGGGAAACCTCAGTCGGCCCTAAAGCGTTATGTCTCCCTTCCAACTCTCACTGCACATAAAGCTCCAGCAAACAGACTTTTTTTCTTTCTTTAAGGGAGAACGGAGCAGCAAAAAAAAAGATTTTCGCACTCCTAAATTCTTGTGCAGAGAGGATGATCTGAAAGCACAACCACCGCCGCTTGGAAAACCGGCCGCTTTTGACTGAAACAGCCTTCGCCGAGCCCCGCGTTTTAACTTGAGGTCCGTGCGTAGCGAGAGGGAACGTCCCAGCGTCCACCAGACGCTCAGGTCGGCCTGACAACCAGGGACCTTCCCCGGCGCGGAGCGGCCGCGCCAGCGGAGGCCGCAGCGCCGAGCCGAGCCGCACCGCGCCCCGGGTCCCCGGCGGCGGCGGCGGCAGCGAGCGGACCCCCCGCCGGGGTACCCGGCCGCTCCCGCACCGCCGGCCCCACAGCCTGAGGCGGCGGTTGGGCTCGCGCTCCAACGGCTGGCCGCTCCAACGGCTGGCCGCGCCGCCCCCAGCGCCCCGCCGGGCGCACGTGCCCCGCGCGCCCTCACGCGCCCGCAGCCCAGCCGCCGCCCAGCGCCGCGCGGAGGCTCCCAGGGGCTCTTTAAATAGGGTCTATAAATACAACGGCGGAGGCCGCCTCCCCATTGGCCGCCGCCGCCGCCCGGCTGATTTGCATGCGGTGGCGGGGGCGGGGCCCGCGGGTCACGTGGGGGCGGGGCGGGGCGGGTTGTGCAAGCGCGCGGTGACCCATTTCCCGGCGGGGCGGCTGCGCGCGGCCGCGGGGGCAGCGGCGGGGGCGCGCCCCGGGCCCGGCACTCCGCCCCCCCCCCCCCCCCCCCCCCCGCCGTGAGGGAGGGCGCAGCCGAGCAGAGCCGAGCGGCACCTCCCGCGCTCCCGCTGATGTATTTCTGGAGCTAGGTGGGGTGGGAAAGACAAATAAGGGCCTCGAAACTGTGGACGTCAACAGGGTGTCACGGCAGGGTCAGCAGATGACAATGCAAACCGCGGCCGGGCGCGACGCGGGGGAAGGGGCGGGGAGCTGGCAGCCGGTGCCCGCCGGGGGGGGGGGGGGCCTGGGGTACCGGTGCACCCGTTTCCACAGCCGCTCGGCTCTTTGCAGGACCGAGTGTGGCGTATTTGCCGGAGTTGTCCCAAGTTTTTGGGGAACGCAGTTCCGCTTTGAAATCGTTGCCAAGCAAAAAAAAAAAAAAAAACAAAAAAAAAAAACAACAACCAAACAAGGTGCTTTGCGGGAGCAAAATTTTGCTTTCTTGCACTCCAGGAGGCTATTGAAGTAGCTGCTTTAAGTCTGTTATAATTTCTGGAAGTGTTTTATTTCAAACGAGGCCAAATTAAGGAGAAGGGACTGCTGTTGACTTTTTGCTGATTCACTCTGAAATAATATTAGAAAATGTTGAGATTTCTTGGCACGGAAACCTGGAATTTCAACAGCTCCTGGAATTTACACTGTTGCCCTGATTCCTCAGCAAAGCACAGACCCTCTCTCCTTTGCCGGCAGAAGGAGGGATCCCCTGGGCCCACAGGAGAGAGATCTCCTGTGCCCTGCGGCAGTCATGGGGCTTTTCCTCAAGCCCAGCTGATCCCAAAGCCCATCCACGCAAAATACTTGACCTTCCCTGGCCCTTTGATCTGCAGGCGCCTCCAAATTCCCACCATGCCGCCAGTCTTGCACAACGCCCGCCACGGTTGGTCCCGACCTCACCAAAACAAGGCGATTCACATAAATAGTGATTCAGGGGTAAACAGCTTGGTTTCCTGAGGCAGAGGCTAGACCTGCAGGCTGGCGCTTGGAAGACGGGGGGCATACTCAAAAGCCTGAGTAGTTCTTGGGAGACAAAATGCCTTTTTTTTTTTTTTTTTTTCCCCTTAATACATAACAGCTTAGCAATGCAATTTGGAGTTGCCAATATATGGGCATTGATCTCAAGGCTCAGGTATCGGGTGTTTTTCTTAGCCCTGTGGCACTCTGAGTCATATGACTATCACAGAATCTCAGCTTTAATTAAAGAAAAGGAAAAATGTTTCAGGCTCTGGTGACTATGCAGGAAGATGCATTGTGGTAGCCATAAATGAGACACAAGTAAGGAGAGAGAAAGATGCCAAACCAAAACGCAAAACAAGCCAGAATCTGTTGTATGAACAATAATTCAAGATTTCTGAATTCTTGGCATCAGTTGTGCCGCATCACGATACCGAAAGCCGGTGTTGTGGGTGCGGGTGTTGCAGCACTTGTAGGAGTTAATCCACTCGCATTGAACAGGCAAAACTGAATACTTTACCACACGCTGCGTTTCCCAGTAATTTTACTTGAGCTGTGCTGACCTAGATCTGCCTGAGGAGCTGGTATATTTTTGAGTGCAAACATAAATACACTCTGTTTCTGCATTTAATTTTTGAGCAGCTCTAATTAAACCTAGCTGTATTTAAACACATCCAGAGCTCCCTTGCTGTTTGGTGTTCAGCGTGAGGACTCTTCACCATTCACAAGAAGAGCTGTACCGTAAATGAACTGAGGGAGAGTGGCTGCTGCTCCTCCATCCCTCTCTCTCTCACTGTTCTTCACTCTTTTCAGGGGAGTGGCTCTCAGAAAGCAAGATTTGAGCTGGAAGAAGATCTAGTTGCACATCTAGCATCTCTCAGGGCAGAGGAGTCTTACTTCCATGACAGGACCTACATTTAATATCATTAACAATAATAGACTTCATTTTTTAGATCACAGAAAGTGCCCAGAGCTTAAAAACTGCCCATTTTTTGTCTGTTTAGTCTGAAAATACACCTACCAGCTTTCCCTTGACCCTTCTCCAGGGTCATGTTCAGGGAGAAGGTGTTGCTGGGCTCCAGCAGGTCGACCCAAAGCAGCTGGGCGAGCCACTGCCCGAGGGGACGAGGAGGTGCCTCGACCCACAGCAAGCTAAGGTGCTGCCCTGTCAATCCCACGTGGGCACCGTCAGGCTAACGTGGGGACGCACGGTATGGAGAGGGTGCTGGGGGGGCGTGGGTGGACCAGCAAGGTTTCGTTCAGCACTGTTGCTTGATGCGATTTTGTATAACAGGTAAATGGTTGCCGCTGCCGTAAGCTGGAAGTCAGCGCTGCTTTCGCCGCAGCCCCGGTGGCTTGTCTGAGCCTGACAGGCTGTCAGTGGGCTTGTGCGACCGGGGCGAGAGAAGGAAGTGTAGAGTAGAAAGAAAAAGGAAACAAAAAAAGCTGAGAACCGCAGGACACAGGTTTCAGTTGTCATGTTAACTGATGTTTCATGGCTCCGTTGCATTTGCGTGCCAGAGAAAAGCAACAAGTGTCTTCACAACCCAGTGTACAAGTGGGTTCTTGCATTAGAAGATAACAGTTAAAATTTGCAGTTCATACATCTTTCCCTCTCCTGGTTTCACCATTTCAGCTGGCAGGGAGAAGAGTCTGGACCTTTAATATTGAATTTTATTTTTTTTTTTTTTTGTCTGCCAAACGTAACCACAAGGTGGAACACAGACCCTCTGTCCTGGCAGTAAAAGTCAGTCTGGCTTAACAGAGTGTGCTAAAAAGGGAGAGCTGCTCTTGCACACCTGCCTTTTTCCCCCTTTGCTTCCTACTAACGTCATAGTTTCAAGCGTCGAAGCCTCCTGGAGCACCGCGGTACCCGTGGAGCTGCGCTGCCTCACCGGCTCAAACCTACTTAAGCCGTGGCATGGTCTGTTTGCTCCTTCTAGCACAACAACAGTTGGTTTGTGTCATGAAATACTTTTTGCACAAGGGGTGCGTTGTCATCACAACCTACTTACGCGATGCAATCAGCAAGGCAAGTTTATCGCTTCACCTGTGTGTAACAGGCATACCCAGAGGTTGCCAGTTTTCCTCCAAAAGGCAAATACAGCTAGAACCTGATCGTGAGAAAACACAAACATTAAGGTAGAAAGATCTTGTAGCATTAGTAGGTTTAAAGTACCAAATGATAGCATGCTTTACAGTCATTTATTCCAGCGCAAAGTTGCTATGAAATATTTCTGACTGTTAACACTTGTTCCCATTTTATGCTGTAATAAATGACCACACAAGATGCAGCGCCCTAAATATTCAGGTCTGAGATCTGTAAGCAGTTGCACCGTGCAGCCAGCCAAGTCCTATCAAATCCTGTATTGCTTTTGGCATTTCTATACTGTTCAATGCTCTTGTGCGTGCCAGGTTATCCTGAACTTGATTATATATGGCTTTGAACATTTCATCAAGTCTTGCTCTTGCTGAAATAATAAATAACCAGTCCTAACCAGGTGCAACTCTGGCAAATTAAAATTGCACTGACATGGAAAATTAGCCCCTGCTAGTAAGACCTTAGCAGCTGGACCAGCAGGACTGTGCAGACCAGCCAGGGAAGCGCTCAAGCTGGTGGTGGGAAGAATATAGCTGCTTAAGCAGAGGTGTCTAGTGCTATTTTAAGCATATGTGTGTATCCTGCTTAGCTCTTCCTTGCCAGTCCAGAAGGGTGTGGATCACTCATGGGCTGCGTGTCAGACATGCCAGGCCCATATGTGTATTTTGGGTATTCTAGGATGCGTAAAGCAGCCAGTTAGGGGCTGGGCAGGGTAAACGAATGTGCTTAAAATAGCAGTACGTGACTGCATTTAGGCAAATGAATGTGGCCATGGCATGTCTGAAACTCTGCCCTGTTATGTCATTTCAATACCTGGCGCGTGGCAGCAGGGGGACTTGGGCTGCTGGACTACGCAGATTACACGGATGCAGCACATAGAAAAAATGCAGGTCAAGAATGAATGCTACCGCTTCTAGACTTAGGTGGAAACTGGAAAGGTGTGGTTTTTTGGAGGGTTGTTGTGGTATAACCAATTTTGGATTTGAGAGTTTTGGTTCCCTGTTGGTCAGCTGTAGGTAGCTACATGCACAATATGATCTTGCCTGCAGTCCAACTCCTGCAGTCATTGCTCTGCCCTGGGCACGTACTGCAAATTGGAAAGTGCGAGGAGCATGCGTGGCTCACTGCTGACTCCATGGACTGCAAATCGGCCGATTGGATCCTGTAAAGAAAAGGAGAAGCGTGGCCTCGTCAGAGCTGGGGGGGGACTTGTTGCGAGTTCAGAGCAAAGAGGCTTCTCCCTGCTGGAAGTGTCTGCTGTAGCCAAGGAGGGGAAAAAATCGTCTTTGTATACAGTCCTTATAAATAAGTAGGTTACACCAAGCACGTAACTGACTCACGCCTTTGTCGTCCAAGGGAAGCAGCTCGGCCAGGCTCTGAACTCTGGCTGCCCGCGCAGCCGGTGGGGTTACACAGAGGTGCAGCTCAACTGGAGGGATTGGATTCAGCCATATCGTGCACCACAAATCTCGGTGCAGCGGGAAGGCCACGGCAAGCTCCTGGGTAAACAGTGCAGAATTGTAAAATTGCCATCTTTCCTGGGCTTTGGGAGATGAGCCTTGCTGTGCCCGACACCCCTGTCATGTTCCCACTCTTTGGTAAACGGTCAGGGAGGAGAGGCAGAGAGGGGCCAGGGCAGAGGAGAGAGCACCAGCCGTGCAGCACAGGAAAGCTCTCCCCAGCCAGCCTGCGTAGCGAGGCACTTTGCTGGCTGGAGGGATGATAATTTAACCTTTTGCCTCATTTACAAATGAGCAGAGCATCACTTCAGTCAGCTCCTCTTATTTCCAGTGACGGTATCCACACCAGTAAACCAAAGACGGTCAGGCCACGGCCTTGAGCAGCGACGTGCAGCCCTCCATGCTTTTTAACTGTTAGCACATTCCCCGCTGCAGTTTTGGCCCGTGACACCCTGGGCTCTCCCAGTTGGCAGCCTCGGGGCTGGTCCTGACCGCAGAACGGGTGAGCTCACCCTGTCCTGGGGAGAAAACGAGGTCAGTCCCGAGGAGATGAGCTGGGCTCTGTGTACACTTGCTTGACCTCAGGGCCAGAGAACAGGCCGTGGGCGATGTGCTCACTACTACAGATGCTGCCAACATGAATGATTTCTAGGGCTGTTTTGCTAGGGAAGGCATAACAGTACCGCGTGCCACGAGAGTTAGTTGTCTGATACCATCCTTTCAACTGCTGAGGTGATCTCAGGGGCTGTCACTCAATTTGCAGGCTTTCTGCAGAGAGCAGAGCAGCCCTCACCTCTGCTTTGGTAAATGCTTGGTGCAGATGCTTCCACAAAACATAATTGTATCCTTCAAAAGTCCTTGTTGCCCTGAGCTGGCATGTGAGGTCACTTCTGAAGGCAGGTTACAGAGCTGGAGATACACAGATGAGAGAGACCTAGCTTGTTCTGGGCCGAAGAAGCTGCAGCAGGTAAACCTCTCCTGCAGCCCTTCCCTACTGAAGTGCTAATGCAGATCAGAAAAGGGCTTTCAAGCAGTGCCCCTGGCTGCTCAGCACTGTCAGCTCTTCCATGTCCGGATGGCGTTTTCCCCAAACTGCTGAGGAAGCACAGTCTGCCCCAGAAAAAGTCCTCAGAAACTTTCCTGAAGTTTAGTTTGATGCTTTACCTTGAAAATTCCAGCTGGCTGACACTCGCTGCCAGTGTAGGGACACCTCTGCCCATGTCCCAGTCTAAATAGCAATCAAACAACACACTTCATTCAGCCTGGGCTTGAGACCACATCTCAAGGGACTGAGGTCTGAGGCTAGCTAGCAGGTAGCCATTCCTTGGCACCGTACATAGGCTAAGCAGCTCCAATCCTTTCCTGTATCTCACATGAGGTCTAGGCTCCATTCTTGTCCTATGAAGTCTAGTTTGAGACCTAGAGAATTACACAGACCTTGTATGACCCAGACATGAGTTTCTGTGGGCCAAAGAAAATGTTCCTCACCCAGGCAGGCACTTTTAGAAGTGGGACCTGTGGCCCTGGCTGCATCTGAGCGATATTTACTGCCCCCAACTGCTCTCTGCCAGAGAGCACCCGACTGTGACCCGGGCGTACGATTTTGCATCCAATTGCAACCTGAGGGACATTCTTTTTCACATCCCAGTCCCAGGTGTGCTTTTTCATCAGCTACCATGGACCTTTGCTTCAGGACATTTTAAGGCTTTTGGAAGACAACCTGTCTGAGATGGAACGCACAGCTACCACAGCTTTGAACTGAGTGAAAGATCACAAGATGTGTTTGCATGGAGTTAAATTTGCAGCTGTAAAAAACAAAAGCAGCAGTCTAAGCAGGCTTTATTTAGGGCTCAAGAAACAACCTGACATTGGAAGTCTGTCATGTATTTTCAGAAGTCTGCCTCTATCAACGTCACCACCACCCATGGACTCGCTGCATGTCAGTACTTATGTTCTATGTTGTCAGTTTTTCCCCAACACAACCACTGAGTATCAGTGGGGATGTCACAAAATGCCTTCTTAGGGATGGCAAGAAAGTGGAAAGGGTTGGGGAGCCAGGGAGAGTTGGGTATGGTGCTCCCGTGGCATTTGAATAGCAAAGCTTTGGATGAGCACCCAAAGCCAGGTCATTGTCCTCCCAGTACCTTGCTGGTTCTCCAAGCATCTAGTTACAAATGAGCCAAGCTACACCCCTAAGGAACTGGTATTAGGTGTGTAGCAAACAGAGAGAGGATGTCTGGAGATTTCCAGGACAATACAGAAGTGTCACCTATTTTCACTGAATTCCGATTATTTGAAATGAGCTTGCAATCATTTTGCATCTCATCTAACGGGTGGTCTATTAAGGGTTCTTGATTGCAGTTGCAGGAATAATGCTTCTAGGCTTTACAGGCAGCGTTCGTCATGGCTGGCAAGGTAATTTACGTGTGTCTTAAATACCTGTAATTAGAGTGCCTCATAACTAGTACAGTGAGGAGCAAAACAGATTTCAGTAATGCACAGATGAATAATTCAAAGTGCATTCCTTAAAAAAAGGATTTGTTTTTCTCCCTGTTCCCATTGTCACTGAGTTCCTTGATATGAAAGCTGGGACTGGTCTCCCCGGGGTTTGCAGGTCACATAGCTGCGGCCCCCCACCCCACCCCCCCGCCTCTAGAAGTTAGGAAGTTCAGAGAAAACCAAAGCATTTCACAGGGAAAGAAGTTCTGTAATGTCAGCTTCTCTATTCTGGATACTCTGGCTCCCAGCTGCTGCCTCTCCAATAGGTACTCCACCCAGCCCTCAGATAATAATCACAAGCTATTTCGCCAGCTCTGTTTCCTTCTACATTTTTGCTGTTAACTCCATCAGCTGAATTGATAGCATTTAGCTCGAGAGCGCCCGTGGCTTACAGAGCAAAAACCTGTTATTTGGGCTCCAGGCTATGAAAATTTTTACTCGTCCTGCAAAATACACAAGCACACGCGAAACTTTGTTTCAAAGAAGCTGCTTGTAAGCATAAAGTTAAGCAGGAGTCTTGAAGAAACAGGGCCAAAAATGCACAGGGTGCATTGCCAGGGTGATCTGCTAAATAGATGTGGACATTTGCAATGTCACGTTCCTAGGAAAAATCACTGCCATACCCTACTGTTCAGGCTCTCTCTGGGGGAAGAACAACTGCTGTCAAAGGGCCTAATGCTCCTGTTTCCACTCAGACAAAAATTCCACCGAGAGTAAGAGTTGATATGGTCGAGTGGAAATTGCAAAACTGGAATCAGATTGGCACGTGGTTTAAAGCCAGAAGTCCTCAGTGATAAAATGTTTTGTTTTTCAAAGCATGCATCGATTTCTGAAGCAGATTTTATTTTTCAGAAGTGTTATTTCCTCCCTCAGTTGCTCATAGTTTCCCTCTTACACAGAATTATTTTAGCAGCCCAAAACACGTATCTGCATGTGCAAACTTCAGCAGCACGTTAAAGAGACACTGCCCAAAACACTTCAGTCCTCGTGAAGTGAAACGCATAGTGTCTGACATGGAAAGTTTGTATTAGTTCAAGCTTGAATAATTCAATCCATCTGTCATGGGGACCTAGTAACGTTCCTTTTGCTGGACTGGTTTTCTCTAAGGCTTCCCTTCATCCGAGCAGGTCTCCAGGGTCGCTCTTCCTGGCTTCCCGTGCCACATTTGCTGCACACAAACAGCATCCACAGACAGGACCTGGCATTTCCCAACAAAACCACCTTCATGAACCTCCAGGAAGGTTTTCCTTCCCCACCTGCTCACACAACGTGGCTTCAGAACGTCATCTGTGAGGGCATCCCGGCATATGACCCAACTCTGCAAGGACCTGTGAAGCTGGGGAGATGCACATGTTTTTCCGAGTGATCAAAAAGTACTTCAGCCAACGCACAAAGAAGACAGCTGAGAGACAGTAATAGTGCATATATAATAGCACAGGCATCTTCCCGCCATTTTGAGGGCCTCCCTCAAAGTCCACTAAAGCACTTAGTGTATTTTGGCACTCACAAAGTTTTCCTTGGGGTCTCAGTTGCTCGGATAGGGCAGAAGCCCTCAGTGCCCTGGGACAAATACTCTGTCCAGCTGGCCAAGCTCGCCCTGCAGTCGGGACGCTTCCTTTCAAAAGCACCAGTGCCTTCCACTGACTGATCCACATTCCCCATTTGGAGATCATTTTGTCCCTTCCCTGGCCTTCAGTCCCAAGAAAATGAATTCAGCCTGGGCAGCAGCCATCTCCCCATCCAAGGGCTCCCCAGCTCCATGGAAAGTCACCCACACCCGGGCGCTTTTCACACCGAGTGAAGGCGTTTCCTCCCCCTCATCTCTGGTGAGCTCCAGCTTGATGTGGCAGGAGAAGAGGGATGAGGAGGTGAACCAGCCCTCCAAACGGGGTTGTCCTTCTCCCACAAGTGTGGTAAGAGAGGCCCCAGTACCAAGCAGACTTCACCAGGGTACACTCAGCTACGCGGCCAAAATCCTCCCATCAATACCCAGCAAATTAAAGCTTGCTATGGGTCTGTTTCACCTCTTCAAAAGCACGTGCTTATTTTGGCAGAATTAGAAGGAACGTTTCAATACAGCCTTTATATACAGCAAATGGTATTTTAGTGGCATAAATAGGTTCCAGGTGTGACAGTAGTTGCCAAGTTGGGAGAGGGAAACTGGGCTGGGCGCAGTCATTGCAGACAATCTGTGGCTGTGATTTTCAGCAATGCAAACATGGGGAAGCTGTCCTAGGCTTCTACCCAGGGCAGCAGCACTCAGGGCTATGTTCTGCCACCTTTTATTTATGCTGATTTCAATGAGACAAGTCATGGGTTGACACAATACTTGCTGCAGGTCGATGACAGAGGCTGGCAAGCAGGGGTGACCATGGCTAGTCAGAGTTATGCTTTTTCCTTGCTGAGCTGATACAGAACTGGCTCAGATGTCTCTGTTCAGCAACCATGTATGGGGTTACTTGGGTGGGCAGCAGAACATCTGCTTAATCTCATTGCTTAGTTAGTCCTGGTTTCCTATAGCACTGCTTTCTAGCAGCTACCTCGAAGACTAGAGTTTCCCAGTGGGGAAATCTTGATTACAATAAAATCAGCAGCATTTTGCCATTAATTTCATGGCAGTGGGATTTGACCGGACAAAATATGTAGAGGTCAGTGAGTGTTTTGATTCTGTGAAGATCACGCAACCAGAAAAAAGGCTTTACTCAAGAAAAATGTGCTTAAACAAAAGGAAGCTCAGCTTAAACTGAGAAGTGTGAATCTGAGCAAACTCAGAACAGCCAATATCTGCCAGTCTGATTTGCAGGCATGAAGCTCCAAGATGATTGTTGTTTGGACAAGAACCAGAAGTTTGGTCTTCATTTATGAGCTAGATAATCAATATGGGCTGAGGCCAAACCCCACAGTTTTTGTAAGGCTGGGCTATTTCTTGCTTCATATTATTAGGCACAAGAGACAGAGCTGACTTAGATTTACAAAATCTTGGCTGAGCCACAAAAAGCATCAGCATGACTACCGAGGATGAGCGTATTCTTCAGTTAAAGGCCCCTCCAGGAATCGGGACGTTTCACTGAATTTTAAAAGCCCAGTTCCAGTGGAGATGCAGTATTAATTTCTACGACAGCATCACTTGTGTGTTATGTGTAGCGGTAGAAGTTTACATACAGGGCATTTTTGGTTTTTAGCCTTTTCCCTTTCTTCAGCCCCAAAGCGCATTGCAGCGGAGACAAATCCTGGAGCCGCTGCCCGCTTTGCAGCTCTGCTGCTGCTGCTGCTGCTGCTGCTGCTGCTGGTGCTGCTGCTGCTGCTGCTGCTGCTGCTGCTGCTGCTGCTGATGATGATGATGATGATGATGATGATGCTGCACACAGCCAGATCTTCTGTCATCGGGATGGATGTACATGCACCGTGGCAGCTGCCATCAGGCGCCCGGGTTCCTTCGAAAAAAATCTCATGCAACGTGGTTTTCTCTGCGCTGTACTGCTGAAATGCAGTTGACTGAAGTGAGACAGCACTGCTGGATGCCATGCAGACATGCTGCAGAACGATTCTGACTTTGAAGGGAAGAGTAACTTTTTGTGATAAAAACTTCAAGGGGAATTGAGGCAGCGATCTTGGGGAGGACAAGGGAAAAAAGCGCTTTTTTTCTCCGGGAGGGTTGCCTGGAGAGTTTTTTGCTGGCACCAGGAAGTTAGTACAGTTTTCCAGCTTATCCAAAAGATGGCACTGTTAACATTGCAGCCGCGCTCAGCTCCCACGGCGGCACCAGCCGTCCCTTTGAGCACCCACCAAAGTTCATTCCAGCCCACTAAACGCAGCCCTGCTTCATTCCGGGGGCTGATTTCACAGCCCACCTTGCTATGGCCGCAGGCCTTTTTGTGCTGTTGTCATCCAAGGCAAAAGATTGCTCAGAGACTGACTCAATTCAGGCAGTATTTGATTCCTCTAAAATCCAATTCCTAATATTTTGGAGCAGCTTTGTGTTTTAAAGTGAGTCAGGATACAGGAGAGGGGTGAGGGGAAGAGGGGATGAGAAACTGTGGGAAGAAAATTTGTGGATGAGAGTTCTGGGGTGTGACATGTGTCAGCAGTGGGAGAGGAGAGGGAAGCGAAGAAGGGAAGGTGAGAGGAGTCCACGTACAGGCAAAGAGCAAAGAGATTCAAGGCCCCAGGAAGAAGGAACAGGGCAAAGAAGCTGGGATGGGAGATGCTAAACGCCTTGCTCAAATTTATCCCCCCTGCCCTACTCTTGTGCTGAACATGCAATTAATTTGTAGCGCTGAAGAAATGAGAGAAATTTGTATCCGTAGTCCATAAATTAGAGTTAATGGCCCAGGTACAGGTACCCATGGAAAATAAAAATATTGCCCCCTCCCAGCCCTGCAGCCCCTCCAGGCTAGGCCCCGCGGTGCGTGACCAGCCGGAGCCCTTTGCACAGGAGCATGGCGGAGGTTCTGCGTTGCCGCGGCGTGGCAGTGGCCAGCACAGCCTGGGTGAGCTGCGCCGCCGGGGTCTGGCCGAGCCCCGGGCGGGAAGCAGGGACGGGGCACGGAGGAGGTGCCTGGCCACCGGTCTGCTCCGTGGGTCGTCCACATGAAGGGGAAGGATTTACCTGCAATGTCCGGCCCTGCAGACGACCACCGCCGTGTTGACGGGTGAACCTGCTCTTTGGACACAGCTCAGCCTGAGGCGGAGGGGCACGGTCTGGGATGGGGGGTCCCTCTTGCCTCCCTCCTTTGCTCACCGCAAGAATTACCCGGCTTAACATCTGGAAGGGGCATCCATGGCTGCCAGCTGCTCACAGCAGCGTGGGGGCTTTCGCTTGGTCAGTCCAGCCTTGTGCTAGTTTCACTGCGGCCCAACCTTTGGAGAGAGAGATGGAAAATAATGTCACGGCTTTTTAGGGAAGCACAGGAACATTACACAGGAGTGTCAAACAGGAAGTGAGAAATTTGGGATTAACTTGAAACTACAGTAAAGTTTAACTATACTTACATCCCTTTTAATTCAATGTATAACTTTAAAGACGATCCAGGAGGTTGTTGGTTTGAGTTTAATTGGCCTATTTGCAATTGAGCCAGTTCATTCCTACAGCTGGGGACAATTTTTCATAGATTTTAATTCACCGATTCAAGATTTTAAGGCCAAAAGGGACCATTAGATCATGTAGTCTGGCCTCTTGTGTATGGACTTTCATCCAGACATTCTTCTTCTGAGCTGCACAAGATGTGCCTGGCAAAAGCCTGCATCCCAGAAAGGCTCACAGTCCGGACCGGTGGTTCCCAGGGATGGGCAATGCGCAGTTTTCCTTGATCGCTTGTTCCCATGAGTAATCAGTCATTTTTGAGATTAAAACATAAGCATTATCAGGATCTTAGTGATCCAAGATATTGCCTGGTCCAAAAATGTTTAATGAACAGTGCCTGACAGACATGCTATTAATTCTTTAAAGAAAAATTCTTAAAATATAAATTGGATTATGAAGTACTTAGATGTTAATTTTGCCGAGTGAGCTGATTAGCTCCAGATACAGAATACAGAGCACACCAAACAGTGGCAGTCATCACTTGTTCTCTCAACTTTAACTCACATTCTTGTTAAAACTCAAGCCCTTTTGGGCAATGGTGTATGTTTTACAGAACTCAGTTTTTAGTTACCCTTTGGAAGCTGTGACCGAGAAATGCCCCTGTAAGACAGCGCAGATGGTTCTTTCCATGCACCGCTTGGCAGATGCACAGGAAAATTAACGCTGGAAAGTTGGCTTTTGTAGCGAGGCGCTAATGCACGTGCTGTAGCACTTTGTAATGACATGCTTTGGGTTGTTTTTTTGTTGGGTTTGATGTTTTTTTGTTTTAGTTTCTTTGCCAAATTATAAATCCAGTCGCAAGTTGGAAGCGTGAAATCTCCCATCTTTACAAGAAGGCAAGCGGTGAACTAAGATGTTTCCCAACCTGGACCACGGTGCTGGGGTGCATCTCTGCCTGTGGGCATGCGTGTGGGCACGGGCATGGGCACAGGTACTAGAGCCTCCCTGTTCTCCCAACACCTCCCAGCCCCTTCACGCTCCCTTTAACCCCCATTTCTCTTGGTTACTTTAACCACTGGTCTCCTTCCCCCACTCCCTGGCTTGGGACAGCCTCTTCTCTATTGCTTTCTTCTGTAACTCTCCGGGACACCCCCTTCCCTCATGGCCGTGGGCTGAGGGAAATAAGGGTTTTCTTCCTCACTGATGCCCAGCTAACTGGGGACCAGATGATGTGAAGTAACTTCTAATAAGGCAAAACACCCACCTGTCAATCTGAGACACAGCAAAATGCCCCAGGGCTTGCCAGGGTCTGCCATGGTCAGACATCCGGCTTCTCTTCATCGCTATACTCAAACTCCCTACGAATGTAAGCATTCCAACAGCTCTGCAACGTCTCCTGAGGGCCCGGAGTTAGTTCAGGGAGATGGGTGGAATCCCTCCCTTCCCAAAACTGAAGGCTCTGGTACACACGCAGGGCTGGGGCATGCTGGTGAGAAGCAAGCTTTGTCTTTGCAGCCGTTTGTCTGAGCCTCAAAGCCACCAACTCTTTTCCATAGGCAAGGGAGGTCCTTTTCCATCCTGCTTCCACTCCCCTCCCAGCACTGAGCGATGCAGCTGCTTTCCAGGCATTCAGGCAATGTGGTGAGCTTTGCATAACATTTAATGCTATTTATTCTTATTACAGTTATTTAACAAACAGGAGCACGAAAGTGGGATCAGCAAAAAATCCAAGGGCGAGGTATGTTGTATCAGCTGGTCAAAGGACATGGAAGCCCTGCAAACTGATGTGGTGGTCTGGGGAAATGTAAAGTCTCAACTCTTTGGAGCAGGAATGAGGAACACTGTCACTAAAAGAAACTGCAAAGGGAATTTTAAATTAAATAGGGGTTTTAAATTTTAATGGCATTTAAATTTTAAATAGTCCAGGTCTCAGTAAAATTAAAGCAGTATTTCTGTTCCAACATGAAATGGGCCAGATCCTCTGCAGCTGTAAGTTGGTGGCCCTCTGCACTGGAATCAAGGGAACCTAATTGATTTGTAGCAGCCGAAGATCTGCCAGTTCAGGCTCTCTCCTGGAAATACACCACTCCAGTCTGGCTGGTAGTGCAGCCTTGATGTTTCATTAATTTGCAAGAAAGCTGCTGCCAGGATAGACACATGCTCTGGCAACAGGGCTTAAGAGAAAAAAAAAAAAAAAAAAGAAAATTACTCTAAAACTTGTTATCATCTGTCATGTTACTGAAGCTAATTTAAAAAGCATTTCCCAGGCTCCCAATCTCAAAGGATCATTTAAGGATGTTGTTTTTCTTTTTGTGTGTGTGTTAGGAAACCACTGCTCGCATTGTGTTTTTCAGGCTGTTTCTTTCAGAAGGGTGAGGGCATGGAGTCAGCAAGGAGGAATGGGAAAGACCCTTCATGCACTGCCAACACATGACTATTCTCCACACTCAGAACTTTGTCCCTCACAGTTTGAAATGACTCATTGATAAAGGTTCCCATTACTTCCTTTGGGAGATTATTGAACAGCCTTTTCGGGCATCAGTGTTAGGATGTTTTTCTTGATAGTCAGCCTAGACATTTCTCTGCTCTGTTTCCTCCCATTGCCCCTAGTTACACTTCGTCCCACCCTAAACAATTCCTTTCCCCTCCTTGCATTGATACTGTTCCTGTGCCTATCAGAAAAGGAGGGGGTGGCTGACACAGAAATAACACATAAGCATGTTTTTAGTTTAGCTTGCAGAATAATTTGCACTAGCGATCCTGCCATGATGCTGCAGCTGGGAGAGTGAGGAGAAAGAGGGGGGCATAGGCAGTGCCTAACCCAGTGCGATGCCTACTCACATTAATGGGTTTAAGGGGCTTCGGGAGCTTCACAGGTCTGAGCAAAGCTCTCTGTTAGACCGCTGGACCTTACGAAAAGCTGCAGCTCCCTTTCACCACAGGCTGCCCTCAGCGAAGGTGCCGTGGCATAAAGCTTGTGGTTGCTGTTTGGCAGGTGGGAAGGCAGCCAGCAGCGAGGCTGCCAGGGGTCAGCGCAGTCCGCGCTGGAAGCAAGGGGAGTCAGCAGTTGTAAAAGAGAGGTTACTGCCTTATCCATCATCCTTTGGATAAAGAATGAGCACAGGGGTGTAAAACTGCATCAGGGGCCGTCTTGAAGTTGTTAACTGAATCATCTTCCACCATTTGCTGCCCTTTCCCTTCAGGTGTTGAATACTCGGGTACCACCACCACTAGTAACTGGAGCCTTGTGGTCCTTGCTCTTTTTAGTGAGCATGTGGCTTACTGTAAAACTTGAGAGTTTAACAGAAACTAAAAGATCCCTCCGGATGAGCCAGCGTACAGAAAAAAAGAATTTAATGGCAATGTTATATCATCATTACAAACCAAAAAATACTTGAAACTTGTGTTTATTGACTTCTATGCAGCAGTAACAGCCTGGCAAAACAAAAGGGAAGAAGAGCTGATGAACTCGAGGCTACAAACGCTGTGCAAAGCAAAGCACACAGCAAACAGGCATGGCTTTAGAGATGAGAGATGCACTTTTCCTCTATGGCTGTTAGTCGTACAGCTCCCTCTGTGCCATTGAAGTGTAGAAGAGATTTTTTGCCTTATCAGTTAAAGCTGTTTTCAAAACTGCGTGTTAAATATCTCCATAGGCTTTGGGGTAAACCTCACTGTGCCCAGGTTTTTTCCCTTTCTCAGCTGCACCCATATCTTAGACCCAGGATTTAAAGGCACTTCTCAAAATCCAGACAAAAAAGTTGACTTTGTTTTTGCAGATAAACAGCAATGAGAGGTTGAGCTCACTGGCTCAGAAGTTCTGCACTGTCATATTAGCTATAAGAAGAATCAGTTCTGCAGAACTGGGATGGACAGACTGTCTGGGAAGGAGCAGAGAGCTCACCTGATGCACTGGTGCAATCCACACACACAGACTTTGGAGAAAAAACTCCCGTTGCCTAGTCACACATATTTCTCCACATCTTAAAGGATCAGAGCAGGTCATCTGAACAGCACTGTGGGGGTTAACGTTGGAGAAAGATTCAAATGCAATCGGCCAAGGAGAAAGCTGGACTTCAGAGGCAGGAAATGGGAATTGTTTTGCCTCCACCTATATGACTTCAGCTGACTTTCTCCTCACTTTCTCCTCCTTTCGGGGTCGTCAGTTGAAAGCTTTGAACTTCTTTGGCTCTGTTGCTGCTATATGGGTTGTTCGCTGGAATGTAAAAATCAGTGAGATCAACAACGTACCTCTTGAGGATGCAGACTACAAGCCCATGAAAACTGTCTTCATCCTTCACCACTGAGGAGAAGCACAGGCATTTCTCCCGGTGGCATTTCTCCTGGTGGCAGACCCCACACACCTCTGTAGCCTCCTGCGGGGAAGCTATTCTCTTGTCATTCATGTGAAGGAGCAATCTCGTAATCCAGAGAAGATGCTCAAAGCTAAAGGACTAGATTAATAAAGTCTGTGGGAAAAAAAAAAAAAAAAAACCAAACAGAAAATACCAAAACCTGTAAACATCTGTGAAAAGAACTGGAGCAAGTTTTTCTTGCTGACAGCAGGATTGAGGCTGAACCACAGCTTTCCATGTCTGGAGAAAAACTAGGCATTTAGAGTTGAGACTTAAATTTCATAACAGTCTCATGATGAGTGAAATCAAAAGGGCCTTTGGTATGTCAGCACTTCTAGGTTTTTAGAGAGCTGGGATCTAAAAAATATTGCTTCCAAAGCCAGGCTCTAGATGGGATAAACACATTGATGGGGACAGATCTGATTAGGTGAGTTCCTTTGAAAGGGAGCCATGGTATATATAGCTGTGGTTGGTTGTTATGACTTAGCTAATCTGATCATTACCTCTTGCTGGCCTCGAGGACACCCCATCTGACCAGCTCTGCCTACCCGTTTGAATATATGAGCAGCTTCCACTCCAGTGGATGGTCTGCCAGTAGCTTAGAAGGCTAAGGCAGAAAGCAAACAGTGACTGCAGGAGAGAAAGCACACTGCACAATCTTTTCAATATCCATTGCTTCTGTAGGCAAAATGGATGTTGCTTCTGAAGAGATCTAGAGGTAAAATCACTGACTTATGTAGCAACGTTTTTTTCTCTTAAACATTATATATATTCATGTATACATAAGTTTATAAACTATACGCATCTGTGCATCAGTACAAATATGGAATTAATGTGAAATGCTAGTGATAAGAACCATTAAAGTAAACTTTGTGGGACATGCCACTCCGTACTGACAGTCCATGTTGTCACCACAGAGCCAAATCTCCTAATTTCTCGAAGCAAAAACCTGCACGCTTTTGCAAAGGATTTTTTTTTTTTTTTCCCCCCCAAAAGACTCAGATAATCTCTTCTCGTTCATGGAAGTGGTGCTGGAAGCTAGAGCAAGTGGTGCATTTGTAGCATGGAGCTGTAAGAAGGAGTGACAAGTACTTCTGGAAAGCAGTGCCAGCTGGGGGGAGAGACCCTACATACATCACTCCACCAACATTAAGCTGCAAGAAAAATACAAAATCTCTCATAAGTACTAGCAGCGCGTACAGCATTCAATCAATAATTTTTAACGATGTCCCTGCTGATTTAGTTTAGCTTTTCTTTCCTGTTATTAGTCTAAATGCTTATGAGTGTTTCTGAGTATTTATTCAATATAGGGCGAGTGACAACAGAAATATCTCTTGTGTCACTCCTGTTGCCTTGGCCTTGACACCAAGGGTCCAACAAACATCCATTCTGTGTCTGGGGTCTTTTCCTGAGACTCCTGTGGGGAGGCTAATTGGTGTCAGAGTAGGTCATGGTGTTATTTCCATTTGCTTTTGTTCACTATGAATTGGACTGCACACGATTTTGTATTTAATACTTCCCGCTCACAGATGTAAATTGACCACTACAAGTAAATCACATTAGAAAAATGTCAGGTTGGGACCCTGCTAGTATAAACATCCCTGCCTTTCCCAGTTCTCTGACCCATATTTATTCTGCCTAGCTCCCTTCTGGAATTTCATCAGAGCAAAAAATATAAAAAAAAAGATAAATTGAGATTTTCCAACGGTACTGCTGACCATGGAGCATGCAGATGGTATTATTCTAACAGGGTCTGGTTTTCGGTGAGTGATGAATATTCATTCACTTTTTGAAAAAATCAATGGTTACTTGAGGTGATCACTTAAACACCAAGGCATTGCAGATCACCAGTCCCTTTCCAAACAGAAAGGACCTGCAATGTTCAAAATAATGCGATTCAGACAACATTCTGAAGCTCAAAAGTTTACATTTTCCACTCTGCAGATAGGAAAAAAGCATGTTCCAAGTTTAGCCACGCACCCAAGAATTCATGTCAACAAATGGATAATTTCATTGCCTTACAGTCTTTAACTGTGTTCCTAAGGTCTGGTCAGGATGCAAGCACCTGAGAACGAGGCATTTTTAGATGATTGCATAAAGAAGCACCACAGAAACGAAAACTGTAATTCTTGAACCACTGAAATGAGTATGAAGTACTTTCAGTGATACTATTACTGCTAAAGCACTCATGAAGAGCCAAAATACAGAGTTCATCAAGGTCAGCAGGATCTTCCACTGGCTTATATGGGCTTTTGCACCTTAGCAATTCTTTGCTAAACTATATAAATGCTCCTTCTTAAAAATGAAAATGTTGTGTTCTCTTTCTAAGCCAGTAGGGTTTCCATAAGGCAGATGTGAGGCTGATGATGTTAAGTCACTGTGAGTCCCAGCCTCTGGGATGAACATAGTATATGTTCATCCCAGCTGGAATTGTCTGTTTACTCAGAAGATGAGTTGTAAGACAAAGGTGAGTTGACACATCTATCAAAAAATCTTGGCCAAGAGTCACTTATATGCCAAGTGTGATACGAGATTGCAAGATGATTTTTGATGCTTGTAACGACTGCAGTGCCATGGCTGGAAATTCACAGAGAAGTAAAAAAGAGACTTTACTGTGGAAGGATGTGGGCTAGTGGCTAAAGAAGCAGTGTAGTTTTCAAGAGAAACACAGACACTTGTCACTGGCAGAACTAGCTGTTTATACTGTGACCTTGAAAAGGTTACATTAGGCATCAGTCTGATAATACCTAGGACATAAGGGCAGTTGAGAAGCTTAATTAATCACAGTCTTGAAGTCTCAAATCCACAGCAGGGATGTGAAAACCAGTATTATAATAATTTGGGCCTTCTAGGTGCTTATCATAGAATCATCATAGAATATCAGGTTGGAAGGAACCTTAGGGATCATCTGGTCCAACCTTTCTGGCAAAAGCACTGTCTAAACAAGATGGTCCAGCACCCTGTCCAGATGAATCTTAAAAGTTGACAGTGTTGGGGAATTCACCACTTCCCTGGGGAGACTATTCCAGCGGCTGATTGGCCTCATTGTGAAAAATTTTCTTCTTGTGTCCATTGGGAATCTCCCCAGGTGTAACTTGTACCCATTACCCCTCATCTTTTCCATGTGGCTCTTTGTAAAAAGGGGAGTCTCCATCTTCTTTGTAGCCACCCTTTGAATACTGGAACATGGTGATAAGTTCTCCCCTAAGCCTTCTCTTCTCAAGGATGAACAAACCCAATTCTTTCAGCCTTTTTCCTCACATGGCAGACCTCCCAGTCCCTCGATCATCTTTGTGGCCCTCCTCTGGACCCTCTCCAGCCTGTCCGCATCTTTTTTTTATAGCAGGGACCAAAACTGAACACAATATTCCACATGTGGCCTGACAAGTTCCGAGTAGAGTGGGATAATGACTTCTTTGTCTCTGCTGGTGGTGCCCTTGTTGATGCAGCCCAGCACCCCGTTGCTTTCTTTGCTGCTGCAGCACGTTGTTCAGGATCAGCTACCTAGAGTGATTTAAGAAAAATGTGCTGGCAGGTGCCACCCCTGCACCTTGCCTGTTACAATTCCCTGCCAAGTGGCAGTACTTTTAGCTGTAAATGAACCTACAGTGTAAATCAATGGAGTGCAAATATTTCCCAGTGGAAGGTATAGGGGGATGATATTGAATTTGGGAATACTGCAGTGTTAGTTGTCGGGCAGTGATTCGCTTAGTTCAATACCCAGGCACTGAGAGTGGACAGGCCCAAAAGTTCCCAGAGAAGAGGAAACCAAGGCAGAAGTGGGAGTTCACAGAGAAGCCTCCCCACAGGATGACTCCTGGGCTCAATTATACCTTGTAGCAAGAAGATCTCGTCATTAACCATACGTCGTGCAGAAGAGTCCTCTTTAATCTTTTTTAAATGCTCAGTTTAATTACAGTCCTTTTATTCTTCTTGAGAAGAAAGAATAAGCTGAAGTAAAAAAGTTACCCTCTCTCTAGTGATTTTCCTTTTATTTGTCTCCAAATGACAGCTCTGATCTTTTCAATTTCTCTTCCTATGAACACTCTTATCTAGTCATTTCAAAGTCCCATTTCTAGACCTTTCTATTTCTGCAAAATACTTTCAAGAAAAAAATAACCAAGAAAGAATACAGTATTTCAGATATGCAAGTATACTTGATTTATAAAGCGGTGCTGTAATATTTACAGATGCTGTTTTCCATCCTGGGTTGTGCAGTACTCATACAATTTGGGTTTTGGATGGCTCTGCATTTTAAATAGGGATTTTCACTGTCACCAATGATGACCCACTTTTTTTTTCTGAGTAATTTTCAGCTTTTAAGAGTAGCTGACATTTGTTTGGGTTTGGGGTTTTTTTGTTTTTGTTTTTTTTTTTTTGTTTGTTTGTTTGTTTGTTTGTTTGTTTGTTTGTTTTTGTTTGGTTTTTTTTTGTTTTTTTTTTCTCCCAGAATCTGATTATTTTATATTTAATTCAAAACTGAAGATTCTGCTTGCTCTCCTATTTCTATCTCACCTTGCTTTCCCAGAGTCTTTTAAAGGTTTTCATAGCCATCCCTAGTCCTCAGTGGCCTTCAACTATTTTTTGTCATGTGCAAAATTTCTTACCTCACTGCTCACTCAGTTTTCTAGATTATTAATAAAAACAGCAGAGAATACATCTGACAGTATGGATCATTAAGACACCTGCTGCTAATTCTGTGCCAATGTGAAAATGTATCATTTCATTCAGATGTTAGTTTCTCTGTTTTATCTAATTTCTAATACCAAGTAGTAATTTATCTGTTGTTTAAGATGTTTACAAGAAACCCAATAAATAACTCTCAGACATCGGCACTGTGAGATTAAATAAAAGGTGCTTTGAATAAGAACTGCTGCATGAAAAGTTGTCTCTGATGATTCTCTTCTTATGCTGATATTGTCTATTCTCCTTATGCTCCTAATGTCAAATTGCATTAGTCCTTAAAATGATGGTATCATGGGGGAATATAAACACAGCCTGCTGATATTTTTTATCTCTATATTTCAATGCAATGTGGTCATGAAAACTGTTCAGGTATTTTTTCTTTATTAAAATATCTGTTGTAAATACATAACTTGGAAGAATAAGGGGTTCTTGATGGAAAATAAGTTCCATTATATTTTTGTTTTCTTTTTTGAAACAAAAGAGGGAAAACATGATTATCTTTACCTGTTAAACCTGGAGATCTACTCTAGGAGTAAATCTGCTGGGACTGATATTCTGAACAGATCATTTCTGTACGTAAATGGAACCACCTTTAAAAACTGTCTAAAAAAAAAGAAAAATCGGCTAAATGGTGAAGTTTAGTAAGGCTGTAGATTCAGGAGGCTTTGACTACACTGAATCTTTCTGAAATAATCTGATTTTAAGTATATCACCTCATTTCAAAGTGTTGACTCCCTGTGATGAAAGTGGAAGTGACTAACACATGCAGGAGGTATGTTTGCAAGTAGAAGAAAGAGGGCAGCAAAAGGATACCTCATTCTCATCCACGGGCCCAAGTTAATTTCAGCTCAGGGTTATCTGTAATCAGTGTAGACCCATATGACTCAGAGCTTTTCTGGATGGGATACTGACCAAGATAACTCTCTGTGCTGAAGCTGCATGCCGGACAAGAGATGCTTTTGCTCTGGAATAACGAGTGCATTTCTAAAGCCGGAGTGTTTAGACTGGGGTGAAGTCACCATTCTCCTAGAATCATATTCTTCTGGGGAAGAAGTCTGATACAGCTAGTGATTAAAATGAAAACGTACAAGTTCTGACACAACATTGCATCGCCCCTCTAGAAAATGCAGCAGAGGCAGTCGATGCTCAGCTCTGCCAATGTGACCTACTGACTGTGGGAATATCTGCTGCGCAGCGATGTGCTCCGGCAGCAGCAACTGCAGCTGATTATCCGCGGGTGGACGAGCTCACAGAGCTGCTGAAGAGGTGCGGTAAAACTTCATAAAATGTCTTTCTTCGAGTCTGAAAAGCATCCTCATTCAGGAAGGGTGTTAGCATAAATGTTTCATTTTAAGGAGTTCCAACTTGCATGATTTATTTTCTCATTATCGATTTCTCTGTCATTTACCCCGGGTTTGCACCTGGTATCATCAGAGGGATTACGTGGTCATCTGAGGGAAACAGCGTGGTCCCAGTGGCCTGGCTGATGCCCATATTAAAAGGACAGAAATAGCCACTCAGGCTATTCTTCTGTATCTGGGATGAATCCGAAAGGAGATGTAAACATCAGCCTAATATATGGATCATCTTAATTATTCTGCTGGCCTAACAAAGGAGACTGTCTATCTATTAATGACAGCGAAGGGTTTTTTACAGGGGTAATTACTAAGTAGCACATTTAGAAGGCGGGTTGCCCCACTTTAGTTTTAATTACTGATAAAAATACTGAGAAACTAGAATATTTTAATAAAATTTCAGGTGTCAATAAGTCAATGTAATAAATTGGATGTGGAAAATAATACTTTACAGTTATAATTTGTCATCTCAGAAGATCCAGCAGGAAATCACATCTTTCAGAGGCTCTCACAAGATCCAAAAACATGCTGCGTGATAGCTCAGTTCCCACAAAACAATCAGCATCTCTGGAGTGGAGAGATGTCCACCTGCATTAAGGCACTTCTGCTCCCTTTCATCCACACATGCATGACCCAGCACACGTGTCATTGCAAGGCCAGGTCTTTTATAAGAGAAGGTTGGGGCACACAGCTGGCTGCCAAACTGTAGAAAGACGTGAATGGGCACAGGTCCATTACACAAATTGCACCTACTTGTACTGACTGGGGAACAGGGCTGTGAATTCTGGGTAGCTAGATTTTATCCTTATCTTTACAACTTGGCTAATGTGACCACTCACAATGTATTTGGCCCCAAGGAGTCTCAGTTCTGAAATTAATAATATGTGGAGGGTTTTTTGACAGTTGACAGAAATCATATAGCTCAGTTCCATTTTTGTCAAACATGCCCACATTTCTCAGTGGAGGGAAAAGTTATACCACAGTACATACAGTTATCACATTCCTTCAGGTTTTTTATCCTTGGGAATTAAATTATCTTTACAATATATTTCTGTCAATTTTGCTACAACCTTATTAAAGCTCTAGTTGGGTCCAAAGCCTTGATAGTAATAGAGAAGCCACAAAGAAGGACTGTAACCAAATACCTTTCAGCACATCTTTCTCACAAATATGTAACCATCTAAAAAAGGTAACATCTGAATATGTAACCATCCTGTCCAAATTAGTTATACATGTTCCCTCCCTGTATGGAGAGAGAAGGATACTTCCAGCTGGAAAACCATCCAGTCAGTCCTAGACACCTATTTTTTGATAGGATGAATCATCTTCTAGAAGCACCTCTCTCTTCACTGGCTACTGGTAGAGCCCAGACTGAGACTAGACAGCTAATTTTTTAATGCCTAAGGTTAAAAGAAGGAAGTCTTACTCTAAATCACAGTATCATTACGTTTCAATCCAAACTATTTGTTGTTGCATCTTCATGATGTAAAACCAACAATTTGTCATACAAAGACAATCAAACAGAGATAACGATAATGATCCTTAGAATAAAATGTGAAGTGCTATTTATTTTAGAAATGCCAATTTAAAAATAAGACTAATCAAGATTAGGGCAATCTCAGGAAAACTAGGTGGCAATCTTAAACCTCAGTAAAGAAAGCCAGATGCTAGTGCTGTGCTTTAACTCTCCTTGCAAATACAGTAAAAACTCTAGGTATACTTCATCCATTTCCTTGCTGTTCCTCTTGTTTGGTACCTAGTATAGTAAACAAAAATAACCTTTAAGTATAAGGTTTAAAGTTCTTAATATGCTGCATTTATATAACTTCTTGGTGCCTCTTCAGTATGTTGAGTAAATAAATCAGTCCCGTGAGCTTTTGGCTCCTCTCTGAATCACCTTCTTATGCAAAAAAAATAAAGCCAACACAGAGTTTGAGGGCGTCCCGGGTGGGTGTACACAGTGAAGTCAATGCATGCAGCTTTTATAACTGACCACATCACCAGGCACAAGGCTCTCTGCTCCATGGATATCGTAGCTGGATCAGGTATCATCTGTGCATATGGGCACACAGGGTATGGAAAAAGGAATGGTCTAAGCAGCTAATCACTGCTGAGTTAGGGAATGTGTAGGTATCAACACACACAGACCATGTGCCTTGAGCCAGCTTTTAGAAGCATTCCAAGGCTGCTACAGACTTCTTGGCAGGAGCCCATCGGCACGTAGCCGCTCCGTACCTCTCGCCTTGGGGGTGGAGGCTGGTTTTCTGTCTGCAGCGTCTGCCGACTCTCTCCACCTCGCCTCCAAAGTGGCTGCATGAGCTGCCTTTGCTTCACAAGAATAGTAGTGCCAGTGATTCAAAAGCCCACAGAAATGAAACAAAACACCTAGGCTCCAATCATTCATTTCACAGTCTCCTTCCCCCTCTTTCTGCCAAGTAAAGGGAGCTTCAGTGCAGCAGTGATTCCTCTAAATAAGGTCTTTTCTTCATGGAATTCCATCCAACTCCAGTGATTTTTCTCCTACCTTATCTCAAACTAATTAAAGAAACAGTCTTTGCAAATGCCTCTGGAGGATCACCAAACTTAAAGTCAGTTTTCAAGAGAAGGAATACAGTGTAAAAATGTTTGATGTATATTCCAGTAACAAATTCCCATGACTTTGGGTCAATTCTTTTGATGGGTTAATCTGGCAAGGTTCATTTCTGACAACAGAGGTGTGCTGGTTTATACCAGCTGAAAGTTTCATCCTGCCTTTATCTACCAAATGAATGCTCAGCTTCCAAAAAATAATGAGGTTAACAGGTCATGCAGCTGCAGCCTTCCGTTCTCGATAGAGAGGTGGAAGGGATGTCAATCCTACTTTCCTCCCTTCCCAACAGAGTCCTGTCCCACTGGTAGTAGAGACATGGGGATCCCTGGGGAGCCTTCTGCACTCATTAGCTTCTCCATAACTGGGGAATCATTAGACATAAAGCAAAAATGAGCAGATCTTGTTCATTCAGCAGTAATTACAGAAACATATGGACTGATGTGTTCATAGAAGATAGGTGCCGATGGTAACAACTCAGTATTTAATAATGCATATCGTGACAATCAGCAGGACTGAAGACAGAGGATTTTTCTTTGAAATTAAAGCAACTCTGAAATTTGGACCAGAATAAGAGACAATAACTACCTATTTCTTCCAGATTCTCAATTAGTTTACTAAATTCTAGGATAAAAAGTCTATATAATGATTCTCCTGCATCTTTTTAATTAAATTTGCAAGCAGAGGAAGGTCGAATAAGAATCTAGCCTGTGATTTATTTATCTAGTTGAAATGTGAACTCTCTTGCTCTGAAAAGAACACTATATACAAGCTTGTTTCTAGCTGAGAATTTCTTTATAGTAGGAGATTCTTGGAATGGGTAGATTTATGTGCTTCACATCTCTGTACAACCCCACAGAGAGGGAGAGCATCTGAGTGTGGGAGAGTGTGTATGGATGCAAAAATCTCAAGAGAACGCCCTTTCAGAAAAGCCAAATATACACCACAGCATTAGTATACAACATATCTTGTTACTTTGGTCACAAATTACAATGGGAACACAGAGCTACTCCAGCCGGGTGTAGATATTTGTAGCTTTTGTTTACTACCTACTTGGCAGGAGATATATATGGAACTATCCATGTGACACAAGTGGACTACGCACCACAGTGCTCAATTCAGCCATAAAAATGTTCTAATTTATTGAAATAGTGCAGTTGGATGACATGGAAGCTAGTCAAGCTAGTGATACCATGACTGCTTGGAACAAATCATCCCCATGTTTCATTATACCTCTGTTCAGCCCATTCCTCCATCATTTAGAAGTAATCTCAGCACTATTAAAACGTGCCAGATAAGTAGCACTTGAAACTGAAGTTCTCTGTTCTTTCATAGAACAGATCTAACTAAGAAATGGCAATGTATTCTCAGCCTTGCAATGAGACTGTGTGTTATTCCTGACAGCAGAAGCAGGATGACAGTCAACCCTCCCTTTTCTGCGGGCAGCCTGTCTGGCACGGAGAGGTCGTATCATGGATCTGGTGAAATCCAAGTGGTCTCTGGTTCATTGCAGAGCACAGTCTTCATGAATGAAGCTACACTGCTTTCTCTAGAAGAAACACAACTGTGCCAAGAGCTGAGACTGAGCAGTTTTACCCCAACAAACCTGAGCTGGCATCACTTGGTGCCGGTGTGGGTCCTCTGCCTTGTGTACCTGGCTGAAGAGGACAGGGTGCAGGTACTGGCAGGACTCAGGGAGAAGCCCGCTGGAGATGAGCAGAGTTCATGCACTGATGCACAGCATCACTCTGGACAACCTGAGCTGGCTCCCTGCTGTGCCACTTGTGTATCTTTCCAATTTGCTCCCCACCATAACCTACTGTATGTGTAAAACCTCAGTTAGTCTATTATCTGGATCTTCCTAGACCTCCACTATCATGGATAATGAAGAACCATCTGACTTTAAAAAGTACTGCAGCCCTGCAGATTATCAATAATGTTTTATACGGGTTTCCGAGTGCTAGGAGATTCTGGCCATACCCACTGAAATCATGATTTGAATGCTCCTTTTCCAGCTGCCTGAGTACATGCAATGTCCTAAAGGGACATCAAAATTGAAAAACTAGACAAGTGAAGGCCATTACCTCTGGGTAGAGGAATGAAAAAATCAGACACTTTCATTGTAAGCCAGTGGCATTCTTTTTCTTTCTTTCCAGAGGAGCCTGTAATAGGGACAGGGTATTTTGATCCCCAGATCATCTCAGTCCTATGCCATCTAAATTGTGGCAACTGTGAGGATGTTTCCTGGCCTCCACCGCCACCTGCCAACTCATTTCACAGGGTGGTGTCTTTATCACATACTTCAATTGTAGTAATCAAGGTGAAATAACAGGCCAAGAAACTACTAGGCTTCATTCATTATCAACCACAAGCATGTTTAAATCTGTAAGCTGGAAGGGCTAGCTGGCCCATGACCTCCACCAAAGTATGTGGTGTTTCAGTTCTGGGGGACCTGGAGTGCAGTGCCACCGCTTGGGAGGGCAGGAGGGAGCTGCCTCTGTCGCTTTCGCAAGGAGGTTTACACTAGACAGAAGCACTGCCTAGAGGCCTGTGCCTTTAAAAGAGTTTGGGAATAAGCGTTTGTAGAAATGTTCTATGGTGTAGCCAGTTGAGCATTTCCTTTTGGTGAAACCGGCAGCAATGCCAAAGGGCATGGTTATGACAAAACCAGTGAAATCATGGAGACAATGTCAATTCCCCGTGGTTTGTGGCTGTAGCAAGCGATGCCATCATACAATCAGAGAAAACCACAGAGTATGTAATTTAGTGAAATGTGGCGCAGTTATAAGGCAAATAT
Organism: Tyto alba; assembly: GCF_018691265.1. Lineage (NCBI taxonomy): Eukaryota > Metazoa > Chordata > Aves > Strigiformes > Tytonidae > Tyto > Tyto alba. The sequence continues at coordinate 10,035,675 of NW_024881295.1, read as the reverse complement.
ATTTGTCATGCGATAGAAATGGTTGAAACAATCATATGCCTTTTTGTGTGCTCAGGCTTCACAGCGCGGTGCCCTGCTGCTGCATCAATTAACCCTGCATCTGCAGGTTACTGCAGTAAAACCTCACTTTACAGGATGAACATGACTAGGTGTTTCTCTGTGCTGCTTATTACTTTCCCATTTGCAATGGTTTTTTTATAGGCCCGGGCTTTGACTGAGGACACGATGTTCTGGCCCAAAAGGACATGTCTTCACAATACATTTAGAGTGAGACTGCATCTGCTCTTCTGGAGAGACACGAGTCTAATAGGCAATCTGCTTGATTTATGTACCATGAAGCATGATTAGAGTATGGGTAAGATTCTCATTCATTACATAATTTCTTTGAAATTATGAAGCTGGAGTGTTTGTTATGAGATCCAAAACAAAGAGTAAAAGGACATTTTCAAGGTTGGCTTTAAACTGGTATTTAGCAAATCCTTTCTTGTTATTCCTCAGACCTATGATAATGCTGTAGAATTTTTTTTTTTTTCCCAAACTAATAACTTTTTTTTTTTTTGCATTACTTAATCCCCTTTGTACTTTAAAAACAAGCATCATTTAAACTTCACAAAGGCACTATGCCCTGGATTCAAGTGGGTAAACTGAAGCAAATGTGCAGCTAAGCAATTTCCTTGAGAGGCTGAGCTGAATATACAAGTCCAATGTGTTAACTAGCACGTTGCTGATCCTGAAGTATTGCCCATTTTTCTGAAGTGAAAAATCAATGCCATCATCAAAATACGCTATAAGAAAACAAAGTATGTTCTTGACACAGACACATTGGCCGGAAATTTCAGTTTTATGAAGTTTCTCTGAGGAAAGGAAAACTGATATTTTAAGAGCACGGAGGCATACCTTTAAATAAATAGATTCCCAAGTGAGGAGAATCTTTGTGCAAGGAATGTTTAGGACCTGATCCAAAGTTTACTGAAATTCCACACTGGCTTAAATAAAGCTTGGATCAGGACCTAATCTCTATATTGTGCAGATATTTCTCAAGCGTAAGAAGTGACAGATCATTCTGTGCACAACTTAAAGGAAAGAATAGGGGCAGCAAAGGTAAATACTATCTGTAAAATCAGAGCAAGGAAATGGTGGAAGATCATTCACTTTGTCATTTTCCTTTTTAAAAGGAAACTGTCAGAGAGGAAAGAAAGAAGTATTTGGGAAATGAGGTGCACTCCAGATCTGAAAAGGTAGTGTCCATAAAAGAAGAAAAAGCTAATACAATATTGAGAATTTCTTTCTATCACTTTCTCTCCTGCTAATTTCTAGGTATATGTATATCTTTATCTATATAACAATAAATGTATGCATTTTTATGCTATTAGGAGTTTTTGAAAAGAGTTTGACAGCTCCTGTGCAATTACTATTTGAATTTCTGAGGCTATTTATTAAAAATCTTCAAAATACACTCTACTGGTCTCTATGCCTACTCTTTAGCCGAGGTAAAACAGCATCTGTCCTTCGAAGCCAGCAGAACATCACAGATTTACAAGGGGACAAGTTCTCATTTAAGTTGGGTTAGAATTTCTACTGTGTGTACAACAGCTGCTGCTTGGCAGCATTCAGAGGGGCTTTAGAGCCCCGAGTCAGTGTGCCACTGTCAGAAATACTTGGCCCACGAGGAGGGCCTGCAGCAACTGGAAAGCATCGTGCGGCAAGGGAAGTCAGTGTGCTATATATCTGGGTGGTCATCCTGGCAGTTGCTTGGGACTATGGAGGAGGAAGATTGTAAAGTAGCAGGCTTTCTTGACTGCTTTCAACTTTTTAAGCCTCCACTGCCAAGATTTACCCAAACTTTTCCCAAAGTTTCAGTAATAAAGCCTGAGATCAAGATATTTTCCTTAGAGGGAACATAATCGATAGAAACGTGCCTTGATAAATGATGCTGCATGCTGTGGGGAGTTCTTTGCTTCTCCTTTAACTGGTGCTACGGTCAAGGTCACTTTTTGGTTAGCTTATGGTTGTTTTTTATATATACTGAACATAAGGCAGAATCTGTACATGACAGAAGAAGCAGGTTTTTTCAGAGATAGGCTGGAGCTGCTGAATTCAGAGCCCAGAGCCAGACTCCCAGCTGGCACACAACAGACATTGAAGACAATCCGTTTTCAGCCAAGAAACACAGCCTTGGGGTTTGCGTCCTTCAGGAAAGAAGAGGGGAGAGGAACTGTGTCTTGTTTTTAACCACTACAGAGTATTAGCTGTTGAGAATTAATTTAAACTATCAGTAGGCTGCATGACTTTATATGAATTATTAATGTGATTTATTATCTGTTGAGCATGGGTACTTACACAGGGAGACATGGAGGGCCATGCTTCCCCAGAAAACTTACTTCTGCTCTTTCCCTGGGACTTGAAGGAAAAGCACAAAATGGGCATCAAGAGACCTGAGATCTAGCTAAGGTGGTGGTGCACACCATGTGGGAAGGGTTACTTCTGCTGTGTCTAATACTGCATTGCTCACTCACCTGATAAAACGTGAGAAAATTGTTTTGTTTGTGAATGTAGAGTACACTGAGGTTGTTCACATACGATGTGATGTATCTGCTGCTGCCTGATCAGCTGGTCTGCTGTGGCTAACTTCAAATATGAGAAATCAGGCTTGGACTGACTGAATGAAACTGAAGTTACATGTTCGTGCCTTTCCTCTGCACTTTTCTTTATCTTATTTTGGCAACTGCACCTTCACACTGCCAGAAGTAGAGCAGGGTTTACTACATGTTAATGCCCACATAAGTGAGGAGTGGGAGGAGAGAGCTGAAGGTACCTTCTCAAGCTCCCCACCAGTCTCCAGACCAGAGCTCAGATCAAACCCAATTTACCACCTCTATTTCTGTCCAGTCCCAGCACTTTATGTTGCCAGTTCCATCCCACACGTGACACCTCAATTCAGCACTGCGTGAGGGACTGGGAGGCCCCAGCCATGACTTATGGGGGGCTGAGACAAGGCAGGATCAGGGAGTCTGTCTAAATTACCCAAAGTTTGAATGGCTGCCCCACAGACTGCAGTATTCCCTGGGCTCCCGAAAGCTTCATCACCACTCAATAGGGTTCAATTACAGCTTGAAATTCATATAAACAATCTGGTTCTCTAGAGGATAAAAAATAAAAGGAGCAAGCTCACAGGCTATCTATAAATCGTACATGGTAATGTACCAGTGCATGTGTACCAAGTGCATTCATAATGTTCTCTTGATAGCAAACATAGAAAACTCATCTCTGTGACTGACATATTTGTGAAAATTAGGGCCTGTTCTGAAATCAGCCAAGGCCAAAGTTTATTGGATAATTCACTCAAAACAAATAACTCACCCAGCGCTATGAAAATGTGATGTAATGTGCTTATTTGGTGACCTCTCTGAATGATTAGTTGCCCTTAACCCCACTCTTACTGAGACAGTTTACCCTCAATAAAATTACTACACAGCTGGCATTATTTGTTATCTCTTTTGACACTCTCAGCAGAGGCGCTTACAAATTAAAGGGCACAGAGACTAAAGTACCATGAACAGTTTTCAGCATACTGGCAAGACGATGAGGCTCCTCCCGCCATTTCTCAGGCTCTTTTTGTTGTGTGGATGAAAGTTAAGACTCAAGGAAGATCAGCTTAGAAAGTCTGAGGAGCCCTGAGTTTTTCACATACTGAAAGTTCAATGAATTTTGCAAATTATAAAGGCAAACTCCCATGATAAAACAGTTGATGATATTGTAACTCCAAAAGAATTGTAAGTTTAGGTTTATGTATTTGTAGTAACACTTCATAGAGGACCATTAAATGTTCTGTAGAAGTGTGTTGTGAAAACAATGAAATGACAGGAGATCTGACCACAGCACTCTGAATTCATTACTGACTGACTTTCCAGATGGAAATTACTGGGTCTGCAGAAGAGCTAACTGGGAATGATCAAGATTTTACTGTGGCTGGATGAACCCTTTTTAGATTGTAAGACTCAGCGCGTGTAAACAAAGGAACAAATGAAAAAAAAAAAAAAAATTCAGTGAGAAAAAGTAAAGAATACAAGACGAAGTGCTGTCAATAAAAAACCCCAATCAATTATTTTCAAAACCAGCTCTTGGGCTCTGCTCCTGCGCTCAGAGAGCGTACTGCATGTCCTTTACGCCTCCTGCCTCACATCATGATAGGATCACTCTGGTTTGCTGCCTGCACCTCTCACTCTTGATCTTGCAATCCCACAGACTAAAGAAACATCTGCTCACAATTTGTTTAATCATCATTAGCCAGCACAATCACCTCCCCATGGCCAGTGATGCAATGTTGCAGGCTAATAAAGCACCTCCTGCCCCACGTGTCATTTCAAACATGCACGCTTGTACTGGTCTTGTACAACTCTGCAAGAAGTGTTTCTAAAGCCCAGATAGATTGCACCTATCTTTCCAAAATGCAATTCATAATTAAAGAAAAGGAAGAAACTATCCTCTGTCTAGTTTCTACCTTGCAGATGTTTCATACGCTTATATTCAGGATACACTGTGAAATGGTCCAGCATATACTACAACAGCTGCAAGGAAGGCAAATGACAACATAGAACCCTCAAAACCTAACGTCAGCTAATGAAATAAAGCTATTTACACACTGTATTTACCTGCCAGCTGTTTCACAGTCTGCAGTTCCGTTACTTTAGGATAAATGGAAACCAAAAATAAAGCTGTGTTATGATGGAAGAAGACACTCATGTCATCCTATTGCAAATGTCTCCTAAAGTCAGATAGAAAATGCCACAAAGGACAGATGAACACAAATTTCATGTTTTGAAAGGCATAAGAGGCATAAGCAATAATATACTTCCCGTTGTTTGAGTCATATTGATCCCCTTCAAGAGACTATGGAAAATAAACTAACAAAGCTTTCAGCAATTAATTTACCAAATCATCGTGAAGATAGAGTGGATCAAAGATTTCAGAGGATTCCTACATCTTTATCATCACCCAGCAGCAGAGTGACCTCTCAGTGGCTACCAGTGATGATGCAATGCAACTTGCATCATCACTTTTCTGGGGCCACACAGGATTTCCAACACACACACAGGTAAAGGCCTTGTACACCTCTGCATGAACTGTTTTCAAAGCCAATGCTGGTAAGAAATGTGATGTAAATCAAAATATTTTGCAGGAAGAGACCACAGAAAAAGGTTGGAAGAGACCGAGATCCACACATTTGAGAAGGAGCCAGTAACTGCCCATAGGAGGGTGAAAGGATGGAGTAATTAGATAAAGAGGTGGTAAGAAATAAAGAAGGGGAGCTAATTGGGGAATCTAGGACAGGAGCCAGCTAGCAGATGTAGGAAGTGTCTGGTCAAAAATGGTGGAAAACGTACCTGGAAGATACTGGGCCTTGCTAGCAAAAGCTTGGGCCAGGCATAAACCACGCACTGCATTGACAGTATAACAAGAGAGTGGAGGGCAAAGCTGTAATTCCTCAGGGATCTTAACTGAGGTTGCACAGGACATCCTAATTCTGGCATTTCTAAGTTTTTGTTCACACAGTTTTGCAACATGAACAGTCTCTTAATGTAACTTTCTCTGCGTCAGGTAATTTTTCAGTGAAGTCATGAATAAGATGTAATTTCTCCCTATTGAACTCAAAGGATATATTTTCATTTAAAGTTCTTTTACAGCAGTTTTATGGACTTGTAACTCACTGTCCTAAGTAATATTCCACCACAACACTGGAAAGCCCTGGGCTTGCCTTTGGTGGGATGCATCAGGACATTTTGGCAATATAATCAGAACTGAACAATTATTTTCCCCATTAGTCACATCCCACTTAAAACTGCCACTGAAACTTAAAAATGGGCCCTGAGCTGAACAGATGAAGTTGGTAGTCCACTGAATGCATGTACTTAATCACAAAATACATGCATGAACTACTACTATCTAGTCATCCTTTTAGTGTTTATGGCTTGAACTTTGACATTGTAAAGATGTACATAATGACAAATTTTTTTGGCTTTAAGTTTTGTTATGAAAGTTTCTCTCAGCACTGTGGGGAAGAAAAGGGGATTTGTCGAAAGTACAGCTCTTTCGTAAGGTTTTGGGAATGCATTTTCTTTCACCAAGGTTACAGATTAGACTTCAACAGTGCCCTGAGATTCACAGAAACCCCTTGTTGTCTTTCTAAGCTCTATTATATCTCCTGCCTTTCTAATACCTTTGATATAAATAGCATGTGATCCTACTTCGCTTTCAGAGCTCTATCCAAAGAAGATGTGCAGTGACACATGGACATGTACCAACTCTCTGGGACTACGCACAGTAGTATCAACCTACAGATTGGGCAATAAATTTTTAAAACTCATATCCAGTCCATGGGGGAGTTCACTGTGTGTTACAGTGTCTCCTGAATGGAGCATGCAGCAAAAATGTGATTCACCAAGTACTTTGTTTAACAGAAAAAGAGGCAGACTAAAAGAAAACAGGGCACTCTCCATCCACCATATGTTGCCTGTGCACTTTTGTGACTGTGCAATTATTCCAGAATGAAGTCGTGTCTGTGCTTTTGTTGTTTGGCACTTGCACCTTATACTCCTGAAAAGGGAAGTGCTTAGAGCCCAAACCTGTGGGCAAATGTAGCTGGTGCACATAATATGATATTGGGTGTAAGAACTGGTACCTGGGTGCTGGGGAGACCTCTGCACCTGCCTTACTGTGCATACACACCCTTCCATGCAAGAATACAGCACCACCCAACAAGCACATTTGCTAGTGACTTTTTAATACACTCCTTTTCCAAGCTCCCAAAATCCTGTAATGAACAAATCCAGCTTTCACCTATCACCCATCAAAACACTTTAGATGGAGTCTGAAATTTACTTCCAAGAAGAATAACTGTATTCTTTTAATAAGATTTTAAAAGCACTAAATAGCCACTAGATTCACCTTTTCCTTATTTCTGTCAAGTCTTGTATACCAACCCAGGGGACCTGTTTACAACTTGTCTGATCTCTTGTGAAGTCAGCATGCAATTAGTGCACAGACATCACCTGGGACACCATCAGTTCTGTGCTGCTGTTTCTAACCACCATGTAAGGAGGCTGACGGGCAGCTATATCATAACCAGGTTGTATGTGCTGCCTGTAGTTGTAACACATATACATAGGATTAAGAATAAAATCGAGCCCTCCCCATGGTACCAGCTTGTTTTTCAGAACTACTTTTTTTTTCTCAACTAATACTTAAGCTTTTTTTGATACAATCTCCTTCATTAAAGGGTAAAACAATATGGAGTGGCCTTGCCCTACATTACTTAAATGGGGTAAATCTAGATAGAGGATTTCCACGCCATGTAAACTGTAGGGAATATGGGGATAAGAGATAAGGTGCAGATTTAATCTCCTTGCTTTGAAATACCTGGTTCTATCCTACAGTGTCCAAAGAAGACTCAGGTGGGTGTGAAAAACTGAATAGGATAACATTACACCAAACCTATCTTCACAGATCTTTAGAAATGCCTGGGTCTATTTGAGGGAGCTTGACACTCACTTAGCTCGTAAAAGAAGCAATATTGCTAGCCTTGGAGACCAAACTTCGTAAATTCATAAATCCACAGCACAGGGTAAGTAGCAGAAACAGTGCTTTTATGCTACCCATCTAATTTGTCTTAAAACTGTCCCACAGATTTGCTTCTTTTCTATGCCCATGCAGTCTCTGTCTTTGCTGTCGGGATTACTACTAGCAGCACATAAAGCAGTGGCTTCTCTACTAGAGACTAAATCGAGACCTACGAACATGTCCCACACAGGTTGCAGTCTGCTTGTGACAACAACTGGGTCATAACAATCCACACTACTGACACACAGGTGAGAGAGCCTTTGCAATTAAATCCCAGTCATTAGCATACCCACTGCTGGAGCTCTTTAGTCTCAGCACTGAGCATGACTGCAAAAGTACCTGGAGTGCAGTGGAAGAAAATGAGAAAACAAAAAGGTACCAGGAGAGACTGCCTGCTCCATCTTCTCTCTAACAGTAATCCAGAGTGTCACTTGTTCCTGAACTATTCCAGATGACCTGAAATGCAGTGAGGAGGATATCAACACTAATTCTGCACTAGTATTCTGACAATTGACTGTGTGCCTGCACACAACTTCTTTGGTCTGTTTCTATTTCACTGTTTAAAAAAAATACCTTGTAACATAATAGCTACTACAGAAGAACCAAACCAAAAGACAAAAGGATTGCCTATCAACCACAGGACCTTGCTGATTTGAAATGTGGATTTTAAATGTATATGCACCAGTATGCTAGGACTCCTCATGAGAAAGAATTGTGAGGACAGTGGAGAAAGGGCCAGGTCAGGCAGCATCTTCTTCTGCCCTGACTCCTGCAGTCCACACACAGGCTCATGGATAAGTCAGCACTTTTATCCCATCTTCTGGTTCCCATTGAGCCCCACAGAAGAGTTTGGAAGGCCAGCCTTGTCCTCTCTATCCTGCTTTCTCTCACCCACAAAGCAGACACCCACACTGGGATGGCCAGCTACACTTTATATTAAATGCTATGGAAACCCCAATTCAAGAACGACAGAAATGATGCAGCAAAGGTAAAGGAGAAAGGAATTAATCTTTTTCAGGAATGTCTTGAGTACCAGGCAGCAGGCTTTTTTATCTTGCTATGATTTGTTTTGGGTTTTTCTCTGCTTAGGAAACACCTGAACTGGATTGATGCCTCTTCTCCTGTCTTGAGAAGCTGAAAGTTTGAGGTCCAACCAGTTATTCCTTTTTAAGCCAACCAGACGCCTTACAAGTTGCTCTATCTCCTTCCTCCTAATAGCTGGCAACTGGATACCACACCCCAGGAAATCCTACTGTTCACTAGATATGCATTTCATCCTGCTAGAGAAAAGTAAAATTGTAGCACATATTAAGATCTGAACATCTCTCTGAGACAGGCTGAACAGGGGAGGCAGATGCGAGCCTCACATGTGCATTTTTTCTAAGTAAATTTTTAAAGTCTACGATTATTGCAAGCTTTCTCACTCCATCCCAACATGGTACTTCCATCATGCCTCAGAAACGCCTCCTCTGGAAGACACAGAGGCCAGATGTTAGTCCTTTCCTACTCCATTTTTTGCTTGTCTACTAAGATAGCAAACCAAGGAAACTCATTTATTGTGTTAGCAAATACTGTCCACTGGAAATTGGAAGGAAGCTCACAATTCCTCCCAATATCAGACAGACACTCAGTATCAATCTGAGATGCATTTCATTGGGAAACCAGGAGCTTAATGTCATTATTAAGCGATCTGAGCTTCGTTCATACTCACAGATATTCCTCTACAGTCATTATATAGCAGAGGACATGTTGTCCATAGGATACCTTATGAAGGAGTTTATTAAGGTGTTCTGTATGGGAAAACTTACTAGTACAGTTATACCACTGAGGTCACAGGGATTTAACTGCCTCTACAGATATTCCATTCAAAATAAGAGGGTTTGATTTTTTTTCTTGTTTAGCTTATGCCATTTTGAAAGTGAAACAGATTAAGCCAGAAAACAGACACTGTAGTTTGGAATAAGATTATCCGTATAGTATGAATTCAGGGATTTATTTTTACCTATTCCCACACTGAAACTGCCTTTATATGGGACCAAGCCTTTTGTGCTTCTCAGTCATCAGTCTCTGGTGTCTCTCAGAATCTCCTGCCTACTATGTGGTTTCATGACTGAGAAGGGAGGCCTACAAAAGCCTTATGATTGTTTCTACAAGAACATAAGACCATAGTGAGTCAAAAGACCTTACACCCAAATATTGTCTTAATAATCAATGTTACAGCACTGCAAATGAATAGAGCATTTGGGAAAATCATTAACAACTGTCTATAACAATCACTACCAGTAAAATATATAAAATATTCTTTATTCTATAAGGCAATTAACATGTGGACTCGCTTGTGCATGAGGGGCCACACTGCAAAGCTACACTTGAGTTACCATGTCTTCATGGGTGCTGTACACACCTCACTTTTAGAAGGACATCCCACGGTCCTTTAAGCTGCAGTAGACTGAGCTGCTCTGTTATTTCTTACCCTCTGCATCTTTCTGCCTCAGCTGGTTTGGACGTCTCTTCATGGCAAAATGAGGAAGTGGCCAGCCCAAATGAGAGCTTCCCTTGGGATTTAAGCTAGGGCTCTTGACACTCTGCCTTGATTGAAAGTGTAACTATCAGATAAATGGATGCTGTAAGGAATACCTGAATGAAAGCTTGGCTTGGCTGCAAAGCAGATGTGTTTATAGGGGTCTGCAGCACAGCTGTGACACCAGGGTTTAATGAGTTGCTACAAGTCAGCTACATTAGCATCAAGCCAAACTTCTAACATACCGTAATATGAAGTAATATTAAATCTCTTTTGCTGAAAGTAAAGCAAACATCCTCGTTTTCATTTGCTCTGAGGGAACTGTGTGCACAGAGTTAGTTACTGCTGATAACATTACAGGTCACAGGATGAGCTGTTTTCTGAGCTGTGAAATTTTCACAGTGTGAACTGGCATCAAGCCCATCGTGCCAAGGGCTTCCTCCTCATAAAGCAGTAAAATGTCACATCGTTGTCTTTGGCAATTGCAATAGTTCCACTAGACCCCAACTATCATGTAGCAGATTTAGAGATTAGGAAGCAAGTTGCTTGATCATGGTTTTCTTGAGTGTTCAGGTCATTTTAATTCAGCAAGTTTCTCGGGAACTGTGGGGTTCTTAATCAAAAAGCATTTAATCTAGTGTCACTGAGAAAAACACTAATTCATTGCGCTTTTGAAGTGCCTCTCATCTAAAGATAGAAAATAATTTTTACAAACACTGCTGACTCACGCTGCCCCTAGGAGATACGTGTTATTACTATAATTTTACATAAGGCAAAACTGATGTATTTATTTGTTTATGTCTGTACCTGGGCAAAGAACCCCACTTCATATATGCAGGGAGCACAAGCCATAATCTTCCAGTTTCTTTTCTTCTTTATTTCTACCTGATGTAGATAGGCTGACTATTTTTTTTATTCTTATTACTTATACATATATATTAAAATGTATGTAGCACTTTGGAGAACATTAACCATTATAAGTAACATCAATACATATTGCACAATTTAGTAATTTGGCAATAATAATAAGTTGTATATATATAAAGCTGTTTGATGGACAAAATCATTCAATTCTTATAGCTTTTGTAACAAGCTAAAAAGTAGAGATAGGAAATTGGAATGATATTTAATGTGTTGCAAGACATTTCCAACATCTGCATATCTAATGGTATTTTGTAGTACAAATACAAATATAGAGAAAATATTCTGCCTTACAATGAATCATGAAACTGAAATTAAGTAAAATCACACAACCAACTTTCAGGGAAAAGTCTAGAAATAAAGAAGTTTGAAAGAACTTGAAACAACTCAAGTTTTAGGGTCTACATGTTGACATGTGAGGGTTTCATTACTGACCCTAGATTCTAGGTCTTTAGGTAGGGTAGTGCAAGCTACAATCTCCAAATAGATTTAGAAGTATATCTGGGTGTGCATTTGAACCTTCTTTTTCCTAGGAGGAATAGTGCAAATCATTTTCAACTTAAAGCCAACCTACAATGGAAGCATAAAGTCCTGTAGACTTAGATGTGTGTAGCTGTGATCAAGCTGCAATGCATGAATCCAGATGCGTTGTATTTGTGGTCTGGCATAGGTCTTTCTCACAGAAAGAAAACTAAAAGAATTTCCAACAAAATAAAGACATTCTTGTGTTCTTGAATTGTGGGGTTTTTAAACTCTACTGTTCGTTTCTTTGGTTTTTTGTTTGTTTATTTTGAAAACTATATGGTAGCAACTCTACTCACCCCTGCTGACTGAGTAGGCTTTCTTCTGCCTTCCCCACTCACATAACTGGGAACTGAAGGATATTTCTTCCGGCTAGTTCCTGCGTACAGAGTGCCTGTTGATGACAACAGTCATTATTTCCACATACCTACTTTAAAAGGAAAATCAATTTAGGAAACAAGCACACTAACAACAAAAATTCTCTGTTTCTTTATGGAATAACATTTGAATATTATGGAATAACAATATTTGAATATTATGGAATAACAATATGACTTTATGGAATAACATTTTAAATAAAAGCCACATTGGGATAAATATACAATCACATGCAAGGTCACTAGCTATCACTGAGATACCTATACTTTAAAGGCTCAAACTCTCTCTTGCAGACTTTCAGTTGAATTACATTTCAGCAAGCATTGGTTGACCAAAATCACAGTTGCACTGGCTGTCCATGAACAACATGTACTTCTCCAAACCCTTAGCAGCCTCTGAATGGAGATCATGTAATTTTCCTCCTCACTGTCACTTTCCCTCTAGTTGATGCTCTCAGACTACCTGCTTTATGCCATCTCCAAAAGTCTCACTGCAAAAACCATCATGGCTTTGGCTCCCTGTTTGCACTGCCTGCCGTTCTCCATAAATTCCTGGCAGGGAGGGAACAAGCTTTTCCACTCCCTGACTCTGGATTTCTGTCAGTTCCTTGAGCTGTGTTCAAACCTAATCTCAGCTTTACACATACTTTTACGGTAGAATCAGCTTTTAAATGACTCCACATTTCTACTGACATGAACACCACCTTTAAGCAAGTTCACTTGGAGGTTTCATGAGAGCTGAGTATTGTTATTGCATGAGCGCAATTTTCAGAAGTGAATCTTTGGACTTCATTTTATCACTGTAAGCTGTAATGGATGACAAGAAGATAAAGGACCATCCTTAGTCATGGTTTCTTGAAGGTCAGGTCATTCTGCCAAAATTATCCAGGAGTGAATTGCTTTTTCACAGGCCAACCTGATATTTGCAACCACAGTTTCCCCATAGCGATCAGCTTGCAAAAGAAGCAAAGGGCAATAAATGTACTTTTCATTTAGACAGTTCTGCTGATATTTCCAGGGGACTTGTGTGCTTAGAAGAGTTCACATCTCAAAGGCACTGCAGCTCTCCAGATTTGCCTCTCAGTGGCAATCGGAGTTTGTGAGTGCCAAATGTGTTAGCACATCTCAGCATGGGGACAACTTTTTCTCTGGTAAGTGATGCTAACAAACACCAAGCAGGTCAGCACTACTGACTTTCTGAGGCAGTTCACAGGACATCCTGCTACACACACCCTACTGTCACCTCTGGTCACCCACATCAAAAGTGGCAGAGGCATTTGGGTATCCTAAAGTCTTAAGAAAGCCTCTTATTGAAAACCACCTCCTGTCTCTCTCAACAAAACCATGGATACATCTTAGATTTTTTTCAGCAGCACTAAAGTATTCATAATGTAATTTATTTGACCATGATGGAAGGAGGTGAGTTGAAAGAGCTGTGCTTGTTTATATTATTTGAAGATCTTGGCAATAATCTTTAATTCCTTTCATAATTTTCATATTTGGCCACAGACAACTATTATTTATTCCCTTGATTTTCTCAAGCTTTTCCCTCCTCCAGAATTCTAGGTCAGAGTAACCTGATTGTTTTGTTTTGTTTTGTTTTGTTTCCTGGAGGGCTGAAAATACACAAATGCACATTACATCAGTGGTTTTTAAGTGATAAACAACAAATAGATAGGGAAATAATTTTGACAGACTGGCATCCTGCCTGGCAGGTAGGGAAACACAGTGTCAGGTCATAAGTTATCATGGCTGAGAAAGGAGTGATAAAGAAACCAGAATTACTGTGTTTATCATAAAATGATGCTACAGCATTTGGTACCTAATAAATGAAGACAGGATATTTTGATAGCTTTCTGTCACCAGAGTGGTCTCCTCTACTGGACCATCCTCTTCCTCAGCACTGCAGAACTGTGGAATTCCAGATAATTAATCTGTACCCAGTAAGAAACTGAGAAGTTATTTTAAGGTTTTGAAGGCTACAGAAGAACTTAAGCTGGCAGAGAACACATAAATGCACTCAAAGGTGCAGACTACTGGAGCACTTGACTGTCAGCCAGAGTGAATGACACTGTGTTGAGCAAGTTGAGATGCTTCACTTTGTGTCTTAGTAATGATAGGAACAGTTCATTGATCCTCACCGGTCAACTGATCTACTGGAGAAAGCAGCTGACTTAGTTTCTTACTGTGGGATACCACTGTAATATCATTTGACCTCTTGCTACTCAAAAAGTACATATGTGTGTTTGTACATCATCATTTGTAATGACCAATGTTATTGCTTAGTCTTGCCCACAATATGTCAGCATCCTAAAACAAAAGAGAAGAATCTGCAAACATTTCTCACTGCTAACTGGAAATTACATGGGCAGTCCTGTAGACTATGAAAATCCTCGGGACAAGTCAAGAGAGCAAATGTATCACGATATGAGTTCATCTCATCTCAGCTCTCAATTTCTGGGACAAAAACCATGAGAACCAGTAGGAAGAATAGAAATCTATCAGGCATGATCCACTTGCTAGAGAAGACAATGGTAGGAATTGGCTCATTTTCACTGAAACTGTGTGCTAAATATGTTCCTTGTCTGCAGGTTCAATTTGCCACTGAAAGATTTATTGGCATTCCTCAGCAACAGGAAAACATTCTGATTGACAAAACTCGCTGGTTTTGGCTGAGGCTTCAAAGTGCTCGCTTCACAATACGCTCCACAGTTATTTTTAAACTCCTTGCAAAATTCACAGCTGAGCATTTTGATTCAGAGGGAAATTCATCAAAAACATCAAAAAAAGACATTACCAGAGTGATGCATTTCTGACGAAAACGGGAGGTAAAAGATCGGCTGAAACTTTGTGACCTATGGCAGTATCAGCTTTTCCCCTCTTATCTCTGTCTGAGAAGAAAATGGAGCCACTTGGGTGAAGAGGAAACCAAACAGACAGTTCAACAATTAATAAATAGTCTATAAATTAAAGAAAGTGAGAAATTAAGTGAAACCATTTGTAGATAACTTGCAAGGTCTTTTGTTGTCAGCACCAAAGAAAAGTGTTCAGAAGAGCTTCAGGGGGGGACTCAGAAGGGAAAGTGGACAAACAGTAAGGTGCCAGTTAAAATTTCACATGGATGTGTATGTGCTGAAAGGAACAGCCACCACACACCCTACAGTCATCTTATCAACTGCAACAACTTAAGAGTAAAGCCACAGGAGCCACTGGAACCAGGTAGTGAAAATCCTGTTCTGGAATGGTTAGAAGGGTAAAATGCTGAGCTTCAGGAGGAGAGTAGAGGCAAATAGTTCTCAAAATACCATCATGCCACTAAACACACTTTGTTCTGTACTGGATTATGGTGGAGTGCTGTTTTTAACATCCCTCTAAAAGAGACTGAAAATATAATATTTGGTTATTATAGAGAGGAGCTAGAAAGGATACAATAGATGTATGCGAAACTAACACTCTAAGTTGATAAGCAAATATAATCAGTTATCTGTGAGGCCCATCTCTTTGCAGTTTTGAGTGGGCCTTCGTACTTCTGAAATGTGAACATATGCTAAACTGATTTTGAAAAGCAAAATTAAGTATCTAAGAGGAAAATGAAAAAAAACTTCGAATCACTAATTCAAAGACATTGACCTAACTTTGCTGTATTATAGCATTAGGAAAATAACTATCCATATTTAAAGATAATTGTGATTAAAAGTGTGTTTGCAGAGGAAAACAAGTTAACAATACTGATTTCTGTAAGTCTCTGATACTATGAAGCATTTATGAACAAGCTGAAGAGTCCTTACTGAATAGGGAAGCTTTCTTGGACCAAGACCTAAGCAAGACTGTATTTATGCATATAACTGTGGACAACAGTTGTTCATATCATTTATAAGCCTGCTAGTTAAAACTTTTTCAGCAAGGAAATAAAAGCCAAACAGAAAAAAAAGAAAGTAGTCATACATTTCAAAGTAATAATTCCATCATATATTTGAAAATCATCATTCCACAACCATCAGTAATAATATCTAGCAGTATACTTGTATAAATCTGCCTAAAGCACTTGTAATTTTTGCAGTATAATAAAATAAGAAAGATGCTTACATCTCTCTATATATTAATTTCTGGAAAAATCCAGCAGTACTATGTACTACACATGAATATTTATCAGAGGAAAGTAATGGTTATACCCATATTTAATTTTTAATCTGAGATCTTGGATATTATTAACTTTCCTGGCAGTATTAAGAGGAATAATTTCATAATTCAGAATTGAAAAGAACTGCAAATGAACCTTAAGTAAATAGAGCTGAATTATCTTTTGCAGAGATCTGAGAGAGAGAGACTTGAGGATATGCAGGTTGCATGTGAAAACCTACAGAAATATTTAATATGTGACAGACCATTTTGCTTCACATTCTGCTTTCAGAGTTCCTACAAGCAGGAAATAAATCTGCAAGGAGGCCCTCTCTCTCTGCCTGCAACCCTGTGTCCTGGAACAACATGATTGAATTACACTCTCAGAGGTGTTTTGTTTTGGTTTCATATTGCTTGCTTTATTGAAAAAAAATTTTAGTCTTAACAGTTGCAAGGGAAAAAAAATCTTGAAATCAGATGTAGCTAGTATCAAGAGCACTGACCTCCATCTGCAAAGATGTGACAGAAGATGGGAATGTAGCAGAGGACTGCATGCAGCTCACCCACACCGTGCCAGTAAATTCCCTTTGGCTTGGGAGAAGTATTGGGGGATGTCCTGCGTGTGTCTGTAGTGCTTTGGGTCCGAAGAGGAGCATACCCGTGGAGTGGATTTGTCACTCCCCCCACTCGCTGTGCTCAGGTTCACATCCCGGAGCACTATCAAGTGCACAAGCTGGCTTCCTCTTGAGTGAAACTGAGCCAGAAGGTGTCCTCTGGAGTTACACCTCAAGCACTGTGGCCATGATCAAGTATTCAGGCAGTAATCACTTTGTGCAGCCCTGTGGTGAGCATGAGTGGGCTACACAGCAGCAGCCTGGGAAGTTTCATACCCTAAAGGACCAGCACCACGCAGAGCTAGGTACCCCACTCATGGCCTGTTGGAGCTGGTACAAAGTAAATTACCCTTGAAATGTGTACAAGGTGGATGCCAGGTCTGCAGCATCAAGAGGTTTGCTCTACAGACCTGCTCCTATTTGTCCACAGCGTTTGCTCGTGTGAACACAACCTCGGATGCCACCAGCACCCACAGCTGGCAGGTGCTGGTTCCCTCTCTGTCCCCAGCTTTGTCCTGTCAGAAAACTAGCAAAACTAGCAGAACAGACATGGGGAACATAGCTCTGCAGAAGACCAGAATGACACAGAACAAGACAAACTATGTTTTAGCAAATGAGACAAACCGGGACTATGCAAAATATCTGATGCTACCAGTGATTAAGACAGAGCAGGAAACAAACCATGAAATTACATCTATTACAACTAACTCCATCAGGTTTTAATCTGCTTTGCCTGGGTGTAACAGCTAAGAAAGATCTTCCTGACAGGCCTCCCCACCTGTAGGATTAATTTGGGTGTGTAAAACTAAGTAGGTGCATAAGTGCTTTTCTGGCTCAAGCTGAAAGGCCTTTCCTAGGCTGGCAGTCCTAGAAATGGGGAAAAACTCCTGCCAACTGCGCAGTCACCTATCTACGTCAGTCACAGCATGACTCCCTTAGTATATGCAAATCATCTGACCAGTCTGGCTTTAAATGTTCACAAAGAAAAAATGAGTGTTACAAAGCTGTCTTCAGGAGCTGGATACCTGGTTCCTTTAAAATTAATAGCAGCTGAGCACTTAAAACTTGCCAGTGGTTTAAAATACTAAGTGGACCAATGAGCACAACTGAAAGAATATACTATAGACCATTAAAACTCCTTTTTATTCACATATTCAATGTAAGACTTCCTGTGTTTCACTTTGTCCTATTTTGTCCAGTTCTGTTTCCTGGATCTAAGACTGTTTCCTTCTGTGATGCCTGAACCCCCTTGCACGATGATCACCTTGCTTGTCCAACACACATTTAGCTCTTTTTAATCTTCATGAATCAATCTCTTCAGATGCTTTTTCCCTCTGTCATCCTCCCCTAAACTCTTTCCAGTATGTCAACAGCTTTCTGGGTTTGATGTACCCGAATTACATATCGACTTTCTCACCACTGCCTAATTAACAATTCACAGCCAATATAAGAGTCTCTTTCTCTTACTGATTCCTAATATTTTGTTTCGTTTCCTAAGTGCATTAGTATTAGTAACAATAGCCTCCTCACATCTTATCAACATAGCAGCTCTACAGAGCAGTGGTCTTCCAGGGGGAGTGCAGGACAATCCACTGGGGTGCAAGAAGGAAATACTTTTGTAATATTAATAAAATTAAACTTAAAAATTCTTAAAAATAGTATTTTTTTTATCCTTATCCTTTAAAATTTCTGTTTGCATGTATGTTTTATAATGTACATAATATATTATTGCAGTTGGAAATGTATATAATTTACAAATAAATAAATGTACATATATTGGGAGTGTGTGTTCAAAAAGTTTTTATTGATATGGGTGCACCATTAAAAAAGTCTGGAGACCACTGCCATAGAAGTAAGAGGTGGTAACTTACATCTATTTTAAGTCTTAAGCTATTTGCATCAGAAAATCCACCCTGCTGCCACGGTGCATGCTACAGCATATACCACATCCACTGGTGAACTCACCTGGCAGGGGGTCAGGCCTTGATGACTGACACCGGGACTGCCTGCACCAACTGCTGCCATCATTCCCCATGGTTAATGGTCTAACCAGAGAAAAGTGAGGGTGTGTGGGAGAGTTGGGACTTTGGCACCAGGCACTCTGATCAGGGAAAAGGGATGCAGAGGTCTTTTTTTCCCTGTAAACAGAAATTCAATTTACTGTGTACATTTCACACATTTTACACATGCCTGTATATGCACAAGATATAACAAATATGTATATTTTATCTATTACTGCATTATTTATTGTATTGTATTAGCATATTTACTATTATATTTTGCATAGATTTACTGTATTTGCTACACACATACATTAAATTTATGTGATATACTTAACAAACAGCAGACATATTTGACACATTCTGCATTTAGTTGTAGGTGGAAGAACTGCAACTTCTATATTGTTTGACATATCACATTATAATTTACCATTTGCCTTTAGTTATAATTCTGCCAGACTTGAACTCTTTGCACTGAATTTTTACATAATTTCTCCCTGCTTCTGACTTAGTTTCTTTGAAGGGTTTGAGCAAAAGTGATCTAGCCATTTTTAAGAACAGAGCTTGTGAAGAACAGCCAGTTTAACCTATGCTGGAAACTGTTCATCTTCCGAACATATATATATATTTTTTTTTTGATTGATTGATTGATTGATTGGGTGTGTGTGAAAATATATCCAGATTGGCCAATCCTTTATTTTCTGAAATACATGTTTTTCTGTCATGAACCTGGCTCAAAAGCCCCTGGAACCAAGATTCTGGAGGGGACAGAAAGAAACACCAATATTGCGGTCCTTATTCAAAACGGTGAATGGCTCAGCTCAGGGATTGCTGACCGAGACTTGGGTGCCCCAACTAAACCGTCTGCAGCTAGACAAATGAACCACACTTTTTCATAATGCTGCCAATTTTAAGTTTGATACAAAGGCTAGGAGACACTTTAGAAATTTAGAAAGCAATGGTTATCAGTCCCCAGCCCAGCTCAAAGCACAGTGGGCTGAGAGAAGACTGAGTTCAGGCCGACCCTTCTCAAGACGAAGGGAAATAGTTCTGCGAACATCAACATTTTTGGCTGAAAGCTTTCCAAGTTGTGGTGTCTGACTTGGGGCGCAAAGGATAATAAAGTCACATTTTAAGAACAATTTTACTTGGATTTTACTTTCCACTTAGTCTTGACTGACAGTGAATGCGCTCCTATCAGGAGTTTTGGGCTAGATTCTTGTCTGAAGGTTAACGTTCATTCTTATTTTCAAAATTCCAAATATTTTTAAAAATTTAAATTACCAAGATAGTAATTTAAAAGCGTCCACTTACAGATCCAGTCTGGCACAATGCTGCAATTACAGAGCACACACACTGAATGTCAGATACCTTTTAATGAAGCTTTGTCTTCTTTTTCTTGTTTGTCATGGGTCAGCCCTCTTCCACTCTGTACCAGTTATTGTAAATTCCTGTTCATTTTCCCATCCTTCTTTTTGCTTTGTTGTTGAGAAAGTTGGTATAACACTGTTCTCAAGCTTTTCACTTTCTTCTTTTGCCACCCATCCTTGCACTCTGTTCCAGTAGAGAGGAGTGTACCAAGCCACAGCCTGAAAAAAAAACAAACAAACAAACAAACAAAAACAAAAACAAAACCAAAACATATCACTGCTTATTTATATTCTACATTTTTTCATCAAGGTAACTGTTTGTTATAGACAAACCAGGAAGGTCTGAAAGGGTAGGTGCTCCAGTGTATTTCTGAGATATTTATCATTTGAAAGATAAATACTATACAACCACTAAATTCCAGCTTTTCTTCTTTGGTCTTAAAATTCATTTCCAGTATTGAAATATATTTAGCATAGACTTATCATCAGAGACCCTTGAATTTCCACTGCTCCAGTTAAGTAAATCAGACAAAGGAGGAGAGGACAGAAGACATGACAATTCTGCAAGTATGACAAAGGCTGCTGAGGGAAGAAAAGGCAATACATTCTCCCCATCCACCATGGATAGGACAAGAAGAAAAGGACTAAAATTGAGGCAGAAAAAGTTCAGTTTAGACACTAGGAGCAGCGTAGAGAGAGTGAGGCACTAAAGCAGATTGCCTGGGGACATGGTGGAGTCTCCATTACTGAAGGTCTTCCAGAACTACCTAGGGAAGCCACAGCCAGGAGCAATCCTGGCAGAGGTAAACATGTCACAAGTTCCCTTTCAGCCTCCAATTCCCTGGCACTGATGTGATAGCAAGAGGAGTAAATGTGAAAAGGTGAGACCAAAATTCAACGTTCATGTAACGTTTTGTAAGATGCAAATTATGCTACCTTGGGGAAGCTGTATAACTTACAGTGTTTATGAAAATCACACATCTTCTCCATATTGTCACTGGTTCAAGTTTGTCTTGCTAAAAATGACCAAAACCATAGCTGCCACTGGACAACTATGAGGTAAAAAATTATCCTGGGCTCTTTCTCATCCCCAAGTCAACAGCAGTTTGCCTAAAATATTCAACACAGTTGCCAAGCCAATGGCAGTTACTATTGGACAACCATGGGCTGAATATCCCTGGGCATAGCTGGATCTTTCAAGGCTGAACCACAGTGGAAGAGGACAGCGGGCTGGCACTTCACACTTGTGGAGCCCCTGCTTCAACCCCTATGAGGATGTTAGCCTTTCATTCAACAAGTGCTGTCATCAATCTACTGTTTTTCTTCAGACCTTCAGATCCCAATAATTAATAGCCACACTGAAGCAAGGTTAACAGAGAGAGATCACAGCTTTCCTATGTTTGAATGGCTTGTGCTTGATTCTACAAGGACTTTAACAATATGATCCTAAATCTCTGAAGGAAATCCAGTGATAGAGCTGTCTGCGCAAAGACATGTGGTGATTTTGTTCAGGGCACTCACTTGACTGCTAGGGTCACAGAGAATGGCAGCACAGTCAAGAGTTGTCCTAAATCTCTCCAGGTCCTTCCAAAGAAAATCTGAGGGAGGTTTGTGAATCACTGTAGCATCTGCTGCCCAAACCTGCAGAGATCAAGCAGCCGTTAGATTAAAGACAAAATGGCTCCTGGATGTTTATACAATATAAGAACTCAGTAAAAACATCAGGTTTTCCTTTTGATTTTTGTAACACTGGTGACTGTTTGATCTGTGAAATCAAAGCTGAAAGAACTGTATTTCAAGACTCACAGTTTAGTTATAGTGATTATTTTCAAGTACCTCTCCTGAGGATTAACAGAGATTAGCAAAGGCACATTTTTCAAGGTGTGATAGTAAATCCTGGGTTTTTTGGTCTGTCTTGCTGAAGGTAAGATTAAAAATAGGCAGTTTCTTTTATTTTCTGAATTACCAGGGGCATTGGAAGAGATCTGTGATATCGACTTTAAAATTCCCGTCTCTGCTTGATTCTGGATTCCCTCTGTTCAGGGAGAAGCTGTCTCTACTGGAGACCAGAAATTTTTTGTACTTTTATCCTAATACAAAAGATTTAACAACGTTGTGCTTTATATAAAGTGAACACAATTATCTGTGACCTTTATCACTATCACAGTAGCAAAAGGACCCATTATGAAAACATTTCTCTTGCATAAGATCACCACAACATGCTTTTGCAAATAGTGTTCCTAAAGGATTTGGCATTTGCCATCTGTAAGAAAATGGCTTCAACTATTTCCTGGGAGCCAAAACAATGCTCATTCAATTTTAAAGAAGTATCTTGAAAAAAATAGAATGCTCTCTTCCAGAAGTGCTCACCATACAGCACTCTGACAAGGTGTATTTGTGGCTTTTTCACACATACGTGAGAAGACAACATTGACTCATCTGGGCCCTTGCCAGATTACATTTCCAGCTTTCTTGTAAGAGGGCTCATGCAGGGCTGCATTGACCTGCATCCAGCTTGGTGATGAATGTGGACTTTGCCTCTTTTTATTCTGCGAGACCTCAATTTTCATCTCAGAAAAAGAAACAAACACTGGTGGTAAAGGAGGCTTCAGGCCATATTCCAACTATCTACACTGGCATCTAACTTGAGCATTTTGCCTTGGTTCATCTGTTGCTCTCACACAGAGCTGGGGCCTGGAAGTCTTCCCTAGCTGGCTGTCTGACACAGAAACTATTGTACATGAATTTTAGATGCAAGAGTTGGCAGCCTGAATACGACCCATTGAAATGAATAAGCCAGCAGAAATTTTCTGCTTGCACATGCTGGAACAGAAGCTGTGGTGGACCTTCTACCTCAGTCACCCAAGAGCCTCTTAATGATAATGGGAACAGCAACCTTGTTGATGACTTCAGCACTGATCAGAGCGCTTCAGCAAGGATTGCTTTTGGGGTGGGTGGCGTCAAAGCCAATTAAGAGGAAACCATTTCTGAGGAGATCTGAAAAGTGTCTTGCAGCCAGCCGAACAGCTAGCATCTTTACCCAGTATAGCAAAGGCTGAGCCCACTCTGAGTGTGGGTACATCCCAGAGGTTGCTGGAGGCTGCGTGCAGACACCAGCAGATGTTCCTCAGCTACACCTACAACTGAGCCTTGGTCACATTTAGTTCACACATTCAAGCCTTTTTCATTACCATGGATATCAGATGCATGTATTTGTTGTTGTCTATTTAAAGCTTTTCTGGGGTATGATGAAGTCATCTGACTCTTTGTGTCTTAAATCCTACCTGTTTCTCCTTCAGACTGGCAAAAAGATGCATCTGAACTAGCTGGAGGGGAAGTAATTTTTTCAGCAGACCATGCGCTGAATTTTTAACGTATAGTTCTGGTATGACATCAAAGGAGAGCACATCATTATCTTCCTTTTACAGAATAGGAAACTAAGGCACAGAGTGTCAGCATTTTGCCTAAAGTCACCCAAGGCAAAGCCAGGAACAGAGCCCCATTGCCAGAACAGTGGTTTATGGCTTCCTCTGCTGGATAACAGACAGTGGGCAGTCTGGAAAGCAACATCATTTTTCTTTTTATTTTCAGTTGAGACCCTATATAGTGATACCTCAGACTATACACAAAACTGTATTAATTGCTTTAGTAGCAACAAATAAAAGTCATTTACTTTCCAGTTCTATTATTTGTGGTTTTCCAATCCAAAGTACCCACCATCTGTTGGCAAATACTGGCACAACTCAATATTCTGACAGTATGGGGAGCTTTTTATGGGAGCAATGATTGGGAAAAGAATGTATCAAACAAGGATTTTCTAGGATAGCTTCCCATTACTGGGCAACATGAAGTGCTGGATGTGTCATGCAAATGCCAGGCTTGTACTGACAATGGACATTAGCAGCTTCTTCTGAATTTGTCATTATTTGTGAGTGTTAGCCTTTCTGAAAATACAGATTTAAGATTGTCTCTGTACTATCAGGCTAAGAGTGTACCCTAGTCTGCCAGCTGAGAAAAGGCACACAACCCCCCCCCACTCACTGTCACAGTGGAATTAGGCGCCATCCTGGTCTCAGGGGGAAATTGAAATACAGCCACTGCTTGACCTCGGACGTCCTGTTTCAAGAGATAATCCCCAATGTCTTCCTCTTTCACAGGGGCACAGTTCAGGATCTTTACAAAATGACCACCTGGATCAACTTCAGCAATTTTCAAATTTCTAATAACAGTGAAAGAACAGATTTTGATTTGAAAGTGTAAAAGCATTGCTTAATTGAAAAAATGAATTTATTTCCTTATAACAACTAGCCTAGATACCAATAATTAATAGTAAGTAAACGTACCACAGGCAGTACATTTACAGCACTGCCATTCTACTTTTTATGCAGTGCCTTTCATCTGAAAAAAATCAATTTGCATTAAAGTTATTATATTCTATTTCTCTTTCACACTTAGGTAGCATCCATTACCATCAAAAATTAAAATATGCTTTGTGGGGCAAAAAGTCATCAGTATACCATTTGAATTTAGTTTTGTCTAAATATACATAGGCTGCAACCTCTAAGGCTGCCTTGGGTATTTAGCCTAGTATGATTAGTGGGAGTTGTGTAGCTGACTCCATAAGTTTATAAAATCCCTCCCGTCCATCAGTATATATTTCTCCTCCTGCCTTTCATTGTTTTTTCCTTCCTGGAGAAAGACACATCTTCATTATTAACACTTTATTATTAACTGAGAGAGAGTCCATGCTACAAGACTGAGATTTCATCCCTCCCTCGTTTCAGAATCACAGCAAAGCCGGGTCTGTTTTGCATCTGCAGTAAGATCAGGGACTTCTTGCGCAAGCAGGGGAATACTCAATCTCCCCTAAGCACTGGAAAACAAATTTATCACTTGAGTGTTCCTTAAAGTAGCTCACATGTCAAGGGAGCACTTTTAAACAGTCAGTCCCAGACTGTAATGCTCATGACAGGTCTTATTAGACAGGTTGTGAATGAAGTCTAAGAATCATTCAGCTTTTGATGTGTCATCTACTGCAATAAATTTAATTATTTAGCACTGGTGCAGTGACTTGTCCATCTCCTGTGCATGTAATGCTTTTGCCCTTGCCACATTAATCCTGTTGCAGTAAGTTTGAGGCCTCAGTGTGTATAATAAAGGTTGACCCCACAGCCCAGACAGCCTATGTACTTGCTTAACACAGCCAAATCCTCATTCACCCTGTGACAAATACTGCCCACCCACCCCAAATAATTGAACCCTGTGGTGTAGCAGTGAGTCATTCTTGCTCAGGCTGCCTCCGGGCTGCCTCTGGCATTGATAGATTTGGAAGCAGAGCCTCGGGGAACTGCCCCCTCCCTGGCCAGAGAGGATATGCATAACAAATCGAACACTTGGCTGCCTCGCCTCTGCCTTCCTGCCAACTTTGGGAACTCCAGAGTTCCCACTCAGTCCTGGTCGACTTGTGCTTCTATTTGTCAGCAAGGAGAGACCTGGAGGCAGTTTAGAAGAGATGCAGAGCCTCGGAAGGGCTTGGCAGCACAGCCAGGCTTGAGGGGCTCCCACCTTCAGACTCTGTCCCTCTTCCGGCTGCTTGCTTTCATCTGGTTGCCAGAGTTTGGCACGTTTCTCCTTCCTCCCTGCTCATAGGACCATACTCTAAGCTGTATCACTGAAATAACTCAGTGTAAAAGGATGGGGGGATATTCTATTAACCTGAGCTTTTTTGGCAATCTCTGCAAGCTGCTGTATCAGTGCAGCTGAAGGGGATGCCCAGCTGTGCTTCAAAACTTTGCAAACTCCTGATGCAGAGAATGATCCTTCAGGATCTCTCAGCTTGTAAATCATCATTTACACACACAGTACACACACGGATGTAAAATGCTGCAACTCAAATCCACAGTTGCTTCCTACATACATCGCCACAGTCCCAGAGCTCCAGTAGTGGCCTAGGACTCCACTGGTTCTAAAACCAGAATGACACCAGAAACAACGAGAAAGCCGTGATATTTTTACACTCTGAAAGGGTGCAGAGCCACATAAGTCAAAGGGAGAAGGCTTTTAAACCATACAGAAGGCAAAAATCTTCCTGATCTCCCATTTCTCTCTGTGCAAGGAAAGTGAAAGAAAAGTTTTGGGTGCCAAAATGTACCTAGGAGATCAGGAAAAAGCGGATGGGAAAAGACACCTCCTAAAATGGTCTTAAAAGGCCATTTTATGATGTAACCTTGTAAATAGCAGAATCCTGGTTCATAAAGGAGCGCATAATGGTGGTCCAGGGTAGCGTAACTTTCCCTAAAACAAGACCTCAGGTTGAACCTAGTGAAGCCAGGGAGACTTGGGAACATAAAATGGGCCTCACGGGACTTTTGGATACAACACAGGACTGGTAAAGGAACAACTGATAGGACATGGGTATTTGATATTGGAAGCTGCTGAAGCAAGCAACGCAGAGCTGCCAGCTTGAGTCCAGGCAATCCACTGCCTCACAGCCACGCTGGCTGAAGGAGAAGGTCAGATCCAAAGCTGCAAGGGTTAAACAGCAAGGTTGGCTCAACTGTGTAAGGTTGAATCCTGAAAGAGCTGTTAGTGACAAAGAAGAGTAAATGGGCTTGATCATGCTTGATCATGGTTCAATCTCAAATGTTTCAGAATCAGTTGGGCACTCTCCTGTGCCAGATCAGAGAGCCAGTACTTTTGATGGGCATAGCATGAGATGAGAATGCATCATCATGCAATTCTCCTTCCAGGCATGAAAATACAGCTTCCTTCTGTGGACAACTCCCAGTATCTAGAAGAGCCTAGAAGGAGCTGTTAGCTCCCAATGATCCTGCTCTGAGTGGGTTTTCCCAAGTAATGGCTCTCTGGCATCTCCCTTTTGTTCCCTGGAGAAGCCATTCACCCGTCCCCTGAGTCAGCCTGGGATTAATAGCAATTTTCATTATCTGCCTGTACATCCCAAACAGAGAGTCTAAGTCAAGAGCCCCTGTTTTGTTAACACATATAAATCTAAAAAAAAGCTCCTTATGAATCAATGTCAGTTTTTCATATAGGCATGGGGTCTGCACATATCAAAAGAGAGAGAAGTGGCAGAAAAGAAAGGAGAGCAGGCAGGTCCACACCAGGGACCTTGATTCCATTCACCATAAAAACTTAGAAGCAGGTATATTTCTCCTCACTTTATAACAGAAAATGAAGCTCTCTCACACAGGCTCCTGTAACTTGTACAAATGTTTCTCATCAAGTACAAGGACCACGATTCACTGGCTCTGTTGTGTAAACCTGATACAGATGCAGGCCTTGCTAATAACTATACCCTTGAAGAGGAGCTAAATGACTAATGGGAGGGAAACATCCCACCCCAGAAGGCATCAGAGGCTTGATGATTGCCCAAGAAGCATAAAGTCAGCAAAAATCTGTGGTAACTGAAGAAGAGGTAAAGGTGGTGGTGGAGAGTGATCTCACAACCCAATTCAAGATCAGGAAGACTTGCCCCTCCATGCCTGTAAGGAGCATATGTGCTCATTTACATAGCAAGCAAGGCCAATTTAAATATAACTAACCAATGAGGGACAAAGTGATAAGAAACTAACCAGTGGTGATTACAGTAAACATGTATTTGTGTAGTTTGAACTGTATAAATACCTTGAAGTTCTTTTGTGTGCTGTGCTAGCTTTCTGGAATTATGACCTAGCACCCATTTTTGTGCTAATATAGAATAAGCTGATATCTGGGCTCTGTGTGTGGGATTGGCTTTTTGCACACCAGGTAACAAACTCTGAGGGACAACACTCCCTCACACTGTTTCCTGCTCTTTTTCTCAGAGAGTTCTGTCTTTAGTCAGTCATCTGTGCTGTATGTGTCTTTAAATTATAAATGGATAATCTTCCAGATTTTGGGAGGTCCCTTTGTCAGAGGAATTCCTGGGGATATAGCCCTTGTTTGATGAAATTCAGAGTGACTAAATTAACAAACAACTGACTAAAGATAAGATTCTTTGTTTGAACTGGAAATCCTGTTTTGCCAGCAACTATTTTTAAGGAATTCTATAATAAAATACGTATGCCTGTACCTTCATGTTTTGTTATATTATTTTCTGCCAAAGAAGACTCTGAGTTTATGAATATCATGATCTATGTGTATGTCTCATCGGGAATTTGGGCCTTAGCCTGTGCACTTCCTACCCTCGACCTTAAAAATCCCAAATGTATAGGCCCCATTTGAACTAATTTCCCCAAATCCATTCAGTTTTGTACTCTAAGTGTACATGCAGCTTAGTCCCATGCCGAAGCCCTACATGTAACAGGACAGAGGGAGCTGATGGGGAAAGTGAGACCTGCAGGATTTCTCTAAGAACTTGTATAGCCAGCTAGCTGCTCGATGGCAACAGACTTTTGTGAGTTTAAATGAGGGAATAACTTCTCCAAGCAGATGTTCACTGAAGGCTTCAAAGCTTTTTTTAGCAAGTTAGTTTACCTTTCAAGATAGTGCACTAGCTCCTGTGAGACAGGAGCTAAAGTACTAAAGTGCATGGGGAGAGGTGGGCATGTGTTGATGCTGTAGTTTCTTCTGCTACGTGCAGAAGATATTCTCTGGTGGAACATGATCCAACGTTTTTTATAATGTACATAGCACTGCACATTGCAGAGGGGGGAAAAAATGTCAGTATTCTCAGTAGCATGGAGTGCATCAGCCATGGACCTGTGACCTGTCATTAGGATGCCATTTGAACTGCTCCTCTCTGATAGAGCTGATAGAGGTAGCAGCAGTATAGTGTTTTAACTATAAAACACACCAAGAATTCAAGTATTTCTGAGCTCCTAAGTCTTTGAGAAAGTCACAGATTTGTATTATTATTATGTTGGGAAAGGCTTATCTCCAGAAGTACAAATCTATTTATTTGTATGCCAGCAGATTTAACTATACTAGAGGGACAGAACAGGAAAAGTCCTGGGAGAAGGGTCAGCTCACTCTTTGGGAAAGGCTGTGAAATGTTGCATACCTAGCAGCTCTATGCAACTGTAGGCCTGAAACACCGAGGTTCAGCTGAGATCCCAAGTATTTTACAGATTAGGACTTTAACTTAACTCATCCATGGTATGTAGCACATGCACTTACTACAAAATAGATATTGATGATTTTTCGATAGCCATGAACAAAATTTCAAGTATCAGTTTCTATTTTTCTTGTTTTCTGCAAAACAGACACCCTAAAAATACAGCAGGTATTTTACTGTTTTATTATTAACCCTGTTCAGGTGCAAAAGTCAGGGAAATGTTTAGGGTGACATTCACATTGAACAGGCTCTATGACTGTCTCTAAGCATCAGTGTCAGGAGGTGTGTGACAATACTGTCACCCTCCTTGCACACAGCTGATAGCTGAAAATCCAAATGCTGTGAATCCTGATGCTGCTGAAAAGCCCGATGTTGCTGAAAATCCTGATAGCTCAACTCCCATACATTTATCAGTACGACATTAGTTAACTATATAATTAAACACATAACCTTCAAGGTGCTTTAAGCATGTTCACATATTCTCAAAAGCAATTGGATGTAAATTAAACTCAATTATAAACAATAAAACCAAAATTTCCTAGTTGGCCAAACCCACATATTTCTACTACGTTTTTGTATACTTGTATCGTGACTTTACAACAAATCAGATCCAGCCATACTACTCATCAATTCTCTATAGAAGTATTACTAAATTGTGTTCACACTGTGCACACTCAAAGGATGTTGTATAATGTAGTAATATTGGGTATTGTGTACCACAATGCAATTTTATTTATTTAATATGTATAACAAGAAAAGGTATAGTTTAAATTCAAATCGAATGGCATTAAAAAAAAAAAAAAGAGCTAGTGTGCTGGCATGATAGAATACCATAATAGTAAGGAATCAAATTAGAATTAAAAGAATTGCTTAATTTATGCATTTAACAAGTTTAACCACACACAAAGCAGACTGTCATCGCCTTTTACTCTTTATCTTCAACAATTAGCAGAGCTAATGACTTCTTTTGCTTTCTGTATGAGACAAGAAGTGATTCAATCCCCACTGGAAAACAGTTCACACAATACAAGGAAACGCATAAAGAGGAAGGCGATCTCTTTTATCTCCTAATGTTTATCTAGAGTTATTCTCCTCAAGCTCAGTCAAACAGTATGGTGTATCTCATTATTTGGAAACAGCTTCAGAGCTCTGAACACAACTGGAGCTTTCATGCTGGATTTCAAAGGTATCTTTTCATGGCTGTCCCTGTAATGTCCTGAGAATTACACTGGTCTCTTTATGGAAACATATGCAAGGAGCACCATGGATTTACAAAGACTAAGTCCATGTGAAAAATGCATATAAACTGGACAGAATTACAAAATGAATGAGAGCAGGGAGACCAACAGGCATCAAAGAGCTGGGAGTCAGGAAAGTATTTGAGAAAGTGACTCTCAAAATATTATCTCCCATTGGCTTAGACATAAACACTGTCACAGGACCTGTCTGAAGGACTGCAAACAAGGAATAATAACAGATAAGGGGGTTGTATCTCATATGTTCCCTATAGGGACAACGGGCAGCTCTCATTTCACAGAGCATCTCCACTTCTGATTTGCGAGAATCAGAATAAAAGAATAAAAGAGAATAAAAGAGCTGGTTAATAAAATATGTAGATAACACTAAGTTGAAAGCAGAAGGTGTGGGAAGACAAATGGGAGTAAGAGAAATAATACAAAGAGCTCTAGAGAGCTTAGAAATATGGGCAGGAAAGAAGTAAGATGCAGCTCTTGGAAAATGGTACACTAATTTATCGGGGGGAAATAGCATTCACTGGAGGGAAAAGTATGGAGAGCAGTAATGCTGAAAGAAGGCTAGGAGGAAGCCAGTGATGCATTTGCAATTTGACAACAAAAAAGGCTGTTACAATTTTATGACACTGTCCTTGTGGAGTAGGGAGACAGAGTGGAAGATTCCCTTTGTGCAGCTGTGGAGAGGGGAAGCTGGAAATACGGATCCTGATGTCCACATGCACCAGTGTCTGGTGTGACCAGGCTTCAAAGACTATAAGAAAATTCCTCATAGGAGTAAATGCAGGGAAATACAGTTCTCCCACTTCTAATATAGGCAACATAGAGTTCATCCACTCCTCACATCTTGGCCCGAGGCACCAAACATACAACCTCATCCACGATGCTTTGGTTTTGGTTTAAGTACTACTCTACTAAAAACTCTGGATTTAGGCTGGTATGAGACCAGAATAAAATGTACTGGGTTCATTTTAGGACATCTCATCACCAGAAAAATATTGACAATTAACAAGGAATAATAGGAGGGTACAAAAATTATGAGGGATGCACGGGCTAATTTGTGGGGGGGAAAATGTAAAAGAGCTAAAATGCTTGTCTTCAGTTGATAATCACAGGGACATGTGATACCCAAATGGGCATAGCAGGTGGGTGGAAAAGAGCCAAAAGGCAAAGAGTTTGTGCAGCTGAACTATCACCAATGAAATACCATTGTAAAAGGAGAAATGTAGTTTGAGTATTGTGAAAGCAACCTTAGCAGTAAGCATGTGCAGGCCTACCCACTGAACAATGCAGCGGGAAGGAGTCTGTAGCAGACAGTATCCACATGGGGCTAGCCTTAAAACTGGCATCATCAACTGTTGTCACTTCTCTGAAGAAGACAAATTCAAGATAACTGAAACCAGCTAAGGATCTGTTTTGATAGACCTTTCTCACCTTTAGTATATGTGAAGCAAAATTAAAGATGGCAAATGCCTTTTTGGGACAATTAGCTTCTCCAGGAGACAATAATTTCTTTTTAAATGGGATTACTAGGTGGGTATAAACCACATACAGCCCAGTTTACTCCTTTGGCTGCTTGTCACTGCCTCATATACCTTCATGTAGCCTGCAAGGTGGGACCCTACAAAGTCCCCTGCAATATCAGTTCTATTCTTGGATTCAAAATTAGGTGGGCTCAGTTGAAGACAAGGCCAAAACCAGCTATGAGGTACCGTGTTTCTGCTCCTTTTGTGGACTACCTTGACAAGGGAGGTATCTTTGAATTTACATTAACAAATACTGGAAGGGACATGGTGAATGAAGGGTGATTTATCCTTTGTGAATGGGTGAAGTCCAATTTGGGGGGCAGTTGTCCTTAAAGCAGTAAGTGAGATCCTTACATTTCAAAGTCTGATGTTCTCAAATACCCTCCTGGATCATGACTCAGTCTCTTATCAAGGGTTTGCCTGTGTTTTGCAGCTCCTCCAAAGGAGATACTGCAGCACACACCACCTCTTCCCTACAAAAATAACCTGAAGGAAAGCCCCAACTGTGCCTGTACCTGGATGCAGACTTCTGGTAGTCCTCATAAGCAGAACATGTCCTTCCATGATTCTCCATGCATCCAAGGTTCTCAGCAATCTTCCTTGAGCCAGTAAACAAAGGGCTGAAGTGGCTCTGGCATTGTCCTGACACCATCATTGAAAGGCTAAGGCTTCTTGATGGAGCAGAGTTCCAGTTTTGTATTTCAATACCATCTTTGGGCTGAGCTGGTGAGCAAGCAAAAGACAAAGACACCGAGTTATGCAGTATTAATAGAAAGACAAATTATGAGAAGCAAGTCTCTTTTTTTTTTTTTTTGGGGGGGGTGGTGGTGGTGTTTGGGTTTTTATTTGGTAACAAAAATGGAACATTTAATTTCCTCTTTGCCTCTAATTGCAACGTGATGCTTAACAAACACTCCTCTCAAAGCGTTAAACTTATGACTATAAAATAGAGCACAGCTGGTAAACTGAGTATTTTCTTACTGACATGTAGATTTATTACCTCATTGGAATTATCTTAGGTAACAAAAAAAACAATAAATTATGCCATCAGTGATATAATTGTCACCCTGCAATTTCAGTCCTGTTAGACAGCATAGCATCAGCTGTGAGTGGATAATGAATGTATCAAGGCTCCCTTCCAATTACAAAATGAAAGTGATAACATATCCTAATCGCCTTTTTGTTCCACTTTTCAAATACAGATGTTCAAGAGAGACTCTGCAGGACTTCCTGTTGTGGCAAAGGCAGGGAGAACCAGAGAGAGGGAACATGCTCAGTGAACTTGTCTTTCACCAGGAAAGTTTACCTTTCACATCAAAGTCTCCCCAACAAACTAAATCCTTTTTGGTGCCTGTTGCTTAGACTATACATTTGAAATTTCCTTCAGTATTTTATGTTGATTGTTGTATGAGACATTCCACCAGGCAATCTATCTCTAACCAGATCTGGTGGGGCAGCCTAAACTTTGGGGTGAAGATGCATCCCTCAGCTCATCTTGGCTCTGAAATGTCTGGAGCACAAATCAGCTTCTCTTGGAAGAGTGTCGGGGTCAGACAGCATCACTGCAATGCTCTCATTAGGTGATTAGCCTCACCAGCTCCCTGAGAGTCATTTACAATGGTATTTTCTTCCATATGAGCTTTTTTTAAATTACAAAAAAAATGTGTGTTAGAAACTCTGTAGCCCTTCTCCCTGTGCATTTCATCACGGCATGACGATGGCACAGCATCAAACAGTCTTCCAGTATCATTTGTAATCCCTTCCCTTGAGATACCCAGGGAAGCACGGCTCCAGCCCTGAGACAGCAGTGCTGGTTCACCTGCCTGTGTTAAATGAGCAGTTAGTGGCAGGCAAGAGTAATACCACAGGGGTAATAAGGAAGTGAAATGCTACAGGGCAAGTGGTCTAAAGAGAAAGCTAAAGCTGGCATACAGCTTAACCGAGTGTGACTTCGGGTGAGGATGGACTGAGCTAGGAAATGTTGAAGAATGGACTTTGAGCTTTCAGTAGCAGAGAAACAGCACCAGGGGCAACAAGCTCTCTAAGCCAGAAACTAGAAATGCTGGGCTTTGTTTTTCTGGGCTGGAGCCTTTGCTAGATCAAACACTCAGAGCGGCAGCAGAGCTGGCAGCTGCAGGGTGAACAGACTGTGTTGAAGCTGCTTTTCACTGATGTGTCAACAAGCCAGTCTGTTCCTGAGAGCAGACCGATGGTTGCTTTTGCTGTTGCTAGGATGTGGCATCCTTAAAAGGGGCTTTCGGGGAGCCTCTAGGAGGGGCCCTGACACTGTTGAAATTCAGTGGGATCAAATTACTAATTCCCTTATGCTCCTTTGGAAGCTACTGTCTAAACTGTGGCAGTCTCCACAAACACTCAGCAGGGAAAAATGCTGTAGGGAAAGCCTCCAGGACAGCATCTCTCGGGCAAAATCTGCTCTCCTGTGGCATCCTGAACTCTGGGAAAACCCCATCTCCATCAGTCATTAAGCTGCCTTAAGTAGTTCACCCTGGGGCACCAGCAAGGGACATCTATACCCCAAAATTCATAGTAGAGTGCTTAGAAAGCTCTCCTAAGAGAGAGGAGGCTCCAAGTTCAAACTCACCCTACCCAAATTGGGGCCAAGATTTTAATCAGAGCTTTCCACTTAGAGGGCTGGATTAACTTCCAGGCAATGGTGTGGAGGCGAGAAGGGATCTGTCAACAAATCCCACTGTATCACATGCTTCATTGTTCACTGATACACATATGGGAACAGCAGGGAAGGACTTGAGGCTAGAGGCTAGCTCACACTCCAAAGGGCAGAACAGCAGAGGCCCACTGCTTTCCAAATATGTAGCCCGTACAAACATGCTCAAATTTGTTTCAAGTAGATCATTAACTAAAGACACAACTGGGAGGACAGACAGACAAATGTGAGCAGGCACACACACAGAGGGAGGTCACATCAGCCCCTTTTCCCTAGAAGACCAGGCCATTAAAACATTTTCTGAACTTCTCCTTCCCTTCAGATGGCTGCTTATGGCAGGAGGACATACACACGCCTTTCGGACAGCACAGATTGGGGTCTTTCATTGTTTTCTAATACCTGGGGTGAAATCCATTTTAATTCATCAATACGTTGGAGATGATCAACACTGCACATTTTGAAAAGGAAAGTCACCTTCTCCCAACCCCGGGGCAGACAAGTGCTGCTAGAATGAGCTGCAGCTGCTCCCTCCCAAGATCTTCATTACAGCGCTTCCCCAAAGCTAAGTGTTTTGATTTGGTTCAATAGGCAGGAATGAAACATTTCAACTGAAAAATGCCCAAGCATTTTGTTTAGGTCAAATGAAACATCTCGACCTTTCCAAACATGCTGTTCCCTGAGCAGCTGAATTAATGAAGCCTGGTTTCTAATTACTTTTTCCCTTCATTTTGCTTCCTCATCCCCCTGCCCTGGCATCATGTGGGTTCTCTGATGGTTAATAAATGGGAAGGACATATCAACCTTTTCTTCAATAGGAGCACTAGCATCATCTCTCATGCCTGACCATCCATTTTCAGAAAACCAGTAGGACTTCATCCCTGAGGACACTATCTCCATGCCAAGGTAGGAGGGAGAAACTGGTCCATGTATTTCAGAGTTATTAAGGTTAGAAAAATTGGTGCATATGCACACAGACCAGTAGCTAGATACCACAAGAATAAAAAATTTGATTATTTTTTTTGTTTCCTCCAAAATGTCAGCTTTGCCCTTTTCATCATTGTGCAGGTCTAAACCAAATGCCAAAATAATCATAATTATTTCTCTAGTTATGATTCTAGTCATAACTGTGTTTCAAGTGCTGTGCGGCATCACCATTTTCATAGGATGTCCAGCAAACCCCCTGATATGATTGGCACCATTGCTCTGGGGACAAATACGCTCTGCTTCACTACAGAGGCATGTAACAGAGATTCATCCTCCTTCTCTCGTGACCCTCCCTCACACAAAGGAGCACTCACACAAATCCCCACCCAGCACCAGTTTCTTCTTGGACTTGCCATGTCTTTCTGTGGGAGCCAAGAAGAGTCAGTGGCCAAGTGCAAAGCCTGGGCCTTGGCCCCATCAGCAGCACTCTGCTGCAAGACCGCGGGTGTCACTGTCCTCTGTCTCGCAACACAAGGCTGGAGAAGATGGCACATGGAGGGAGGCAGAGGGTGCAGAATCTCTTCTGGCATCAGGGCTGCTCTCAGCCCTGACAGTGATTTGGAAACAATCACAACCCCAGCAGCAGGGAAGAGCTGGATGCTCACTGTTCAGTAGCTTATTCCGGGCCAGTCGCGGCTCCCAGAACATGTACACACATCTTCCCACAAACCTCCTCCAGGCATCTATGCTTTGCTTAGAGCACACTTGCATATTTTTCTACATGGGAAAGCTAATCCTGCTATAACATAAGGCATGAAAAGAAAAGGTTCTTTTTACACATGGAGTCCTTATTACAGCTATACCCATTGTGAAACACAAGGAAATAACAACATTAGTCCAGGGAACACAGCCATATTCTCTACCACCTGAGGCCTCACTTGCCACTCTCTTGTTTGGAGACATGATCAGTCCCAGCTAGAGAGTCGGATGTGAAATGGGATGTGGGCTGCTTCATTCCATTAGTTGAAATATAACTAAAGCCTCCTCTCAAGCTATAGAGTTATATTTCCATACTGTGTGCATATGGACAAATAAAGGTCTGTGTTCTTCTGTCCTAACTACAAAGCAGTCAAATCTCCAGAGGCTTACCTATGGCTCTCCCTTGTGAAGCCTGAGTTAGGCCAGATGATTGTGCCAGACTGGGAATCACTGTGGTCCCTGTGACAGAGGCAGGATGAGATAAACCCGCAAAGGACATGTCTGAAGAATATATTGACCCATCTGCTGTGGATCTTGGAGTGATGGAGCCTGTGACCAATAGCTCAGAAGACAGCTGGTAGGATGTCATTTCTCTGCTGTAGATAAAAATGACCGTTTAGGAATTTGTCAAGAAAATTGTCTCTAAAACCAGATTAAAGCATACATCAGTCTCTGCCTACTAAATCAGTGAGATCAGGATCTTATATGGGGACAAGTCATATTAATGATAATCCAGAGAATGATATCCCAACCTCTTCCTCATTTTCAAGAGGACACAGTCCTTGCTGAGCAATACTTGATCATGATACAGCTAACAACCTATCCTCAGATGACCAATAGGCTTGTACCACCTAATGTGTCTGCATGCTGGGCTGACTATTTGCAACATCGTGCCATCTGAGAAGGTCCGTGTCTGTGAAGAGATCTTTGAGTTCTTGTAGGCTACCTAAGGTGCCAGGTTGTGGTGGCTTTTGGATGAAATCTGTAGCTGTAATTCTCTTCTGCATGCCACCATGGGCAGGACCAGACAAGAATTGAGCATGTAGTTCCTGCTCCCTGGGCCAGATGAACCTGGGCCAGTTCCCATCTGGAAGCCACCTTGCCAAGTCAGCACAGAACCACGTCCTAACTAATATACTCACTTATCATAACACAGCTATGCAGGTTTTAGACCAGAGTTGGCTTATATCCATCCTGCTAGGAGCACAGACAGAGGGATTTGGATTTGTCTTTACTTTTTTTTTTTAACCTAGACATGCTTCTAGGTACCAACTGTACGGACTGCTCCTTTAGAAGGATGACCAGACAGTGGTTCAAGAGGCTGCTGATCATTTGCCAGCACAGCAAGCCCACAGGGCCATGGGATTTGCAAACATCTTCCACCACAATCTTACAGGAATTGCTGAGTTCCCCATATTAAGTTCTTCAGAAGAAAGTCTCTGTCCTTCACTTGAAGTTAAATAGTTACGTGGCTCATTTTATGTCATTCAGGGGACCTTACAGAATTCCTTACTGTGACACTAAGAGATGCTGTTGCAGAGTCAGGACAGCAAGAGAGGTTCAGGGAAGTGGGGAGATGAATCATGGTGGTGCCTCTCATCCAGTCTTGTCTCATGGGATGGGATGCAGGGGCTCTTCCAACAGCCTAATAAGTGTGAGCTGCATGTCTCATGTAGACAGTATGCTGCCCAAGCAAGCGTTACTGTTCTCTGAAGCATAATTTCTCTGTTCCACTCAAGGCATCAGTCCTTTGCATCACCTCTCTGGTGGGCTATGCCATTGCAAGTCCATGAGCCCTATGCGGCCATTGAAAACAGGAAGGCATTTAC
This sequence comes from Tyto alba, assembly GCF_018691265.1. NCBI lineage: Eukaryota > Metazoa > Chordata > Aves > Strigiformes > Tytonidae > Tyto > Tyto alba. The sequence goes on along the minus strand of NW_024881295.1, from coordinate 9,997,585 downwards.
CTGTCAGAGGCAACTATGTTAACTTATGCACTTTTTAAAGGAATATATGTGATTAAAGACAATGTGCCTGTAAATGCAGAGGCACCCCCTGCACACATATAGCAATCAGCACTCCCATGGCTTCCCTGGATCTACACTATGAAATGGAATAGCAGAAAAAATACCACAGTTCATATGATGCTGACACATGTAGGACTTTTTTTAATTAGAAAACTCAAAGCTTAGCAGCATCTGTTGAAAACCTCAAAGGAAGAAAAAGTGTGTGTGTAGTCATCCTTGTAAATATTCCCAAGAACACTATTTTTGGTCATGGCAACACAGCTGAGGCTGACCGTATACAAGCTGGCAGCTTTTAGGCAACATTGGCAGGAAAAGCATTTCCTTCCCAAGCATCTGGCTTTCATCTGGGCGGATACACTTGGTCAAGCCATTTATTTTATGAACTCCACCTGCATGTGTGTACCTATGCCTCTCTGCCTGTGTGGGCGGGTAGGGCTGAGCATTTGCTATATACTGAAGGATTTAAAAATGAATTTAATTACCTCCTGCTTCCAGCTATGGTGGTACAAGTCCAGAGCAACTTCAATAACTTCAGTGAAATTACTTGTGGGTTTATTCAGGTGTCACTGAGAGCACAGCTGAGCCCAGAGCAAGGCTCTTCTAAGCACCAGCTCATAGGAAACATCCACAGAGACTGGCAGCATGATTCTAAGGCCTAACAAAACCCCTGCTTGTGCAATGGGTGTCATCCACAAGCATTGTGCATTAAACTGCATTACGAAATCTAAAATACAGATACATTTATTGTGGTCTTCATACTGGATAAAACAAGAGGATATTAAAATGTCCACCCCACCCTGCCATTGCTTAGAGTACAAAGTTGAAACTCGGTGTTGTGATTAAACAGAGGAGTGGACCAAAGTCTCCCTGTGTTAAAGGAGGCAGTTAATGACAACAGTAGTAATGGGGATGACACATCACAACCCAAACCACTCAGATTTGTTTTCTGCATAAATCTCTGCAGTTTCCAGTCAGGCAAAAGAGGAGCCTGTGTTGATTAAAATGGCTCTTTAGTTTATCAACTAGCAAATGGCTCCAGCAGACAGAAAAGCATAAGCTATATGGCTTGCTCTATATAATACATGAATCATATTTATAATATGTTATGTTAATTATGTTATGTTATGTTATGCTACGCTGTGTTATCTATTTTATTTTATGATTTTATGGATGTACACATACAGAAACCTATATAGATATAGGTATGAGATATGTCTGTGAACAAATGAATGGTCAGCAAGATTCAGCAGGCCTTGAACTCCTGCATGCAATCACATTATGTCAGTTTAAAATACACTGTTTGTGACAGGGAGAACAGATCATTGAAGCAGGTTTATATTTGAGAATTTGCTCTTTGATTCGCTAGACTTTCTAATCAAAAGAGATTAGTTTGGCCTATGTTTACTGATGTATATGCAGCCCTTACATTTTCCTTCAAGTCATCCATTCTTTTAGCAAGACCTTTAATTCTGTGGGTTTTGGCACCACATCTGGCTAGAGAACCCCCTTCCTGCCACTCTAGTTTGTAGATCTCAAGCATGTGCAGTTTTGAACTACAGGGAATAGCAAGAGGAGAACTGCACCAGTGAAACTCATGCCTACTCCAGGAACCTGAAACACATTTCAGCTACTGACTGCTAAGTGGAACCTGAGCAAACAGTTCTTGTTAAGTGGATAGAGAAAGCAGAATGAAAATTGGCATGGTCATTTCAGTAATTTCTCCCACAACTGTTCTTCCTCTGCCTTTTCCAGGCACAGACGCTCCAGCAGGTGCTTGTGGCTCTCTTGCTTTGCTCTAAGAGAAGGAAACCATTGTCTTTAACATTATATGTGCAGGGAACAAAGTAAGGTGATATGGACCTAGGTTAGGAGGCTTGGTATGAGCTTCATCAGTGCCAGGTGATGGTTTCCACTCCCAGAGTCTACTCAGAGAGGTAAAGGGCTCCTTGAATTCAAGACAGCAGAAGCTCAGAGACAGATGGGTGAGGTTGGGTTGGCAAATCTACATAGGCTGCTTTGCCTTGGGTGAATCTCCATGCCTCCCAAACAAAGGATTTCTGGTAATTTAGCATGCAGGGGACTGGAATTTGACTTGGAAGAATACAAGGAAGAAGCTAAGAGAGCTTGCTGGGTCCTTTCTGAGCTTTAAAAAACTACTTCCCCCAAAGGAAACAGGTATTAACAAAGGTTCCACAAAGCAGAACCTGTTTGAGCAGAGAAGGGAAACAGAGCATGGCAAAGAGTAAGAGTACACATAGTACTGGGAGTAAAATTGCTGGACTCAGGCAAGTTGGAAGCCTAAGAAAACTGGGGATCTGATGTAAACTCTACTACACAGGCATATGAGTACTTCTAAAATAAACACAGACGGAACCACCAGCAGCATATGAACACCATGGTCTGCTCTGGGAGGTTAGATGGGGTAAGAACAGGGATTTCCAGAAAGGAAGAACTGGTAGGATCTTGGGAGACAAAATTGTGTCTAGCATGACACGACAAGACAACAACACAATAAAGAAATGCTATGTCATACTCTTTCAGTGATGCCTTTACAAACCTGATATTTTTTCTTTTGAGGTAAAGGACTAATTATTTGTGAGGGGTGGTGGCACAGACCTTTCTTTGTCTATTCTAAAACTCAAAAAATCTAGGATGTGACTATTCAAATATTGTCTTAAGAAAGATGTACAAGAAAACAGGAAATAAGGTAAAAGTGATTGTTTGTTTAGGGTTTTTTTTTTTTCAGTTAACTCTCCCACCTGTTTTCTCCTTCAGACACATCTCTGGGTGACTTGATTTCACTTTCCACGAAGACGTAATTCTCCTGAACTCCTCCTGTGCTTCCTTCTTGGCAAGAAGTTCTTGCACCTCCTAAGAAAACAATCACACGAAATCAGAGGGAAAATGGTTTTGAAGGTTGTGATTATCACACCAGCTAGGCTAGTATGCACTTTGGAACTCAAAAATTATATTACATATCATACGAGAGATATGTCATTCATACTTTGATCATTGTGCTAAGGAACTTCAAATGTTTGGTAAGTTTGGCTACCTATAATACTGATTTTATGAGCCAAACAGGATGGTGTCTCTGATCTTTCAAAAGTGGTTCTACATTCATTAAATTGTAAAATTCAGACATTTATCATTAGTTTCTTAGATAAGTGTGTGTCTGTCATTTAAGCAATGGCAAAATCATTTATAATCAATAGTCACTGTAGTTAAACACAGTGCAAAGAAGATAAATAGAGCCAATGTTTTGGATCTATCTTGATAGTACCAGGTTGGAAGTTCTCTGGTACGTACATACACTCAGAAAATAAGTTCTTTTAAAAAAACATATAGTGGCGTGCACTTTAAAGACAAAAGAAAAAGACAGCAACCCCAAATCTTACCAACACAAACTGACATCTCGACTCTCAACCAGGAAAAAGCTGGAAGAAGTGACACCTCCACACACACACACACCAGTTACACCTCTCTGCTGGAAGATGCTCCCCACAGGGCAGCATGGGTCAGGTACGCCATTGCAAATGCACACCCAAACACGCACTGTGTGTTACACTGAATAACTGGACAAAACATGCTGTAGAAATGTACAGACATCTCTCAACAAGTTATGCACTGACCACTTCTGGAGAAGGTTAATACCGCTTCTCTTAGTGGGTAACAAAGTAAATCCAGACACATGCAATTGCATCAGGAAAAGAAGTTCCTCAGGCTCCTGGGAAATTACTGCTCTGCACTACTGAGCAAGGAGAGCAGCACGAGGCAGTCTCTGCACAGCACATAGAATTATAGAATCAGTTGTGTTGGAAAAGACCTTTAAAATCATCGAGTCCAACCAGATGCACACAACCCTCCTGACATACTGCAAGTCGGGAAGCCATCTACCTCTCCCCAGGCAGGGCCAGTAAATCTCAGGGTCACCTGGGAGAATGGGCAACGGGTGTCAATCTCCAAAAATACACCACAGAGTTTTGCCATGGACAGGACTCTGGAAGCCACAACAACCATTACCCCAGAGTACCATTTGATATGCAGGAACAATTTGCTCACTGAGTGTTTTGACCTTCTTTAGTCTCTGTACAGAAGGCAATATTCTCATACTCTGCAAGCGAATTGAACTACTTCTTAGCTTAAGTAGGATAGGTCAGTGCCCTATTGCTGAGCATCACACTTCCACTGTCATCATTTTTCTTTTACCATGAGAAAAACTTCCAGAATTTTATTACAGTGGCATCCCAGATGATTTGTGCAATCAGTAACATAAACTATGGTTTCAAAGATTACGAGACTCCATATTAATTATGTACACACAGTACATGGTAGTTGAAACATTTCTGGAAAACAAATCTTAAATCAGGCTTGTTTGTATAGCCCCAGGAGATCTCGTCCTTCTCCAGAATAAATGAGTAGGTCTACTGATATCTATGTGGTTTGATCACTGCCAAATCAGTACATGTGAGAAAGCAACTTGTGACTGCTACACTACACTAGATTTGGGAGCATGAGCTCTGCAATATAAATATTTTGAAAAAAAGACCAACCATCTCAATGCTAAATATAACATAACTTTGGTCTGGGTTGAGGAAATTTTGCAACATAAAATCCAATAGTACCACAGTAGACTTATAAACAGAACTAGTCTGGGTTAAAAGACATATCCCAAATGCTAAACAAATACTTCTTCACATATAAACAGGGATAAGAAATAAATGTAGGGAATAATGATTTCCACTTTGAGGAGAGACGATCTAGCTAGCTAATGTAAAGAAAGAGTTGCCTTTGCTCAGATTGGCACGATGCTGTTTATGACCTCATTTAAAAAAATAAAATAAAATATAGACTACTGTTCATATGTTTCTGAGTCACGGAGATAAAACCAAAGTTAACTGGGGTAGCCTTTAGAAGAGCCAAACCTGAGGACGTCTCTGGCTTTTCCTTCCCCAGAGGTTTTCCTGGTGTTCCTTTTGCAAAACAATGACAGCATGTCTGTGAAGGCCCGGCCGGAACGTTGCTGCTGCCGGGCCAAACTCCTCTCCCTGCAGGAGTGGTTCAGGGCCAGAGCTGGCTCAGCACTCGTGTTCAGACAAGCAAGCCCTGTTGACAGCCGTCTCTGCTGCAGGGACCTGGAGGGGTTTCCAGCCTGCATCCTCCACCGCTTGCCAGACATCTCCTTGCACACGCTTACTCGTTTGTTTGACCAGCGAGACACATTTCCGTTTGGGTTTAAAAGTGCTGCACAGAGGAAGTGAAGGAATTTGTTTAGAAGAGCAGCCCCTACTCCATCTGTGTGGCCGCTGCATGTTTTGTGGGAACAAGGGCAGAGCTGGAAAATATGGGTGCCCACTATCTCCTGCCACCAAGCCTTGAGTGGTTGGAGGAAACTCCCCGTTTCAGCGAAACTGCTGTCCCCGTCACCTGGCTGCAGCTGAACACCAGGACAGATTGATGATACCAGACTGGTGCCGCTCAGCGACTTCCAGCTCAGCCCATGACTACACTGCTGCTTAGCTGAAGGGTGGGCAAAGCTGCAGCCCCCCTGAGCCCCACCACTCACACACGGCAGTCAGGAAGCTGGTGAAGATGCCAACCAACTACTCCTACACAGAGGGGAGGGTGGTCTTTGGCTGCTGCATTACCCCAGTGCCACCACCCTTCAAAGACTGTCCCTAGGCTCCAGGGTGGTTATGTCACCAACAGCAGGGCTGGGGAATGAAGAAATCCTTAAGGCCGCCTATCTTTCCCTTCGTTCCCCGGATCTGGACTGGGGACTCCACAGCAATATTCACAGGTCAGGGTACTTTCCCTGTTAATAAAAGGTGCCCTCAAAATCAGACTCGAAGCTTTTGATTTCTTCATTCTACACTGCAAACAAAGGGGACAATAATAATTAACCCTACATCCTAAATGTTAATTACAAAGGCATAGGTCTGATAGTAAAAAGTTCATTTCTAGTGAACTTTAATTAACCTCAAAACCTAGTCTTACTTTGAGACTTATTAGTAGACGATAGAGAAATTTCTTACATTTAGATACAAAACACAAATGTAATCTAAGGACAGATGAGTTGCAAGGTAAAGGAGTCATCTGTTTGATTCAAAAATAGTTTGCTTGAATACACAGTTATCTCACTTTTACTTAGTATTTTTGAGTTACTATTTACTAATTTTGCTAATATTTTATTACATATAGGACAGCTCTTGGGAGCATCATACATGATGAGACTATCATATATGTATTTAAATCCTACGTATATGTCTTCACCTAGGGGGCAGCTCAGGTTAATCAAATGCTGATTGAGTGTTCAGTTCAGCTGAACACTCCAGACAGGTCTACATTCATCACTTCCAGGGTGAAAATTCATCTTGCTCTCACTAGTTGTTTCCTAATCAGCTGACTGCTCGATTCACTTGATTGCTCCCTATGACCATACTATAGCTGGCTGCTTCCTTTGCCTCCCAATCACACCAATTGACCTTTTTGTCAAAAATATTCCAGGTTTCAGTGCTCCGCTCACAGCTAATTGCACCCTAACAGATAATTTTGGCTGAGCATTCAACGTGTATTTCCATTACAGGCACTGAGAATAGTGACTTAGGGGGCATTTTAATTAGAGCATTCTTGGAAATAATCTGTGTGAAGGCACCACATGCAGTCACACGATCACACGTGAGCTAGCTAGACAGGCACGGCAATTAACTTATGGGTCTATCCAAGAGTTTGGGCAGTGGACGTGACTTGGTCTGTATAAGTAATCACAGTTATTCAAATAAAACCTTATCAGCCCTGTTCTGTGCTGTCCTGTGCCAGCCATCCCTGGTAAATGGTTGGCCTCTTGAGTCACCTCTCCCACTTACCAAAATAAAGTTCTGTTTGAATTCCACCATGTTCCCCATGGCTGGTGGAGAGTTTACTCCAACACCGTGGCTGACCACTACTGCACGACATTCACACAGGGATATATACTCTTCAGAAGTGTCATCCAAAATGAGAGTTATGAGGTCTGGATGAGGCTATAATTTAAAAGTAGGGTGTCCAGTAGTCATTCAGCTGTCATTAAATATTAAAATAATACTGTGTGTACAATTTGCACAAACAGCACAGAGCAATTTGAATAGTGCTTGGAAACTTAGCTTTGTCAATAAAAGTATGTGCTGTCAGAAGACAGGAATTAATTTGAAAAAGTGCATTCTAGTCAACACTTTGTTTCCATTATGTGCTGCTAGAGTAAATTAAGCACCATATAAAGTTTACCCGAGATTGTTAAAGGCTTGCTTGCCACCAAGAAATTAGTTTCTTAAGACAAGCCATTTCTGAAGAATCAAGAAAATTCAGCATGTAAAACCAGCAAACAGTTTTCTTACTGAAAAAATGTAATGTCCTCTATATTTAGAGATTTATCTAGGTTTTTGTTATAGATCTATTTTTAAAGACATACAGCTTTGTGTATATGATGTTATTCCAGATGACTCTCCAGAACTGTGAAGCACATCAGACTATGTGCTTAGGAAGCGGAAAAACTGAAAATCTGCAAAGCATTATTTCTGCAGAGCTTTCCCAAGAGATTTATTTGTACTATTCTGCACCTAGTGTAAGCCCAGAGAGTCCATCTGCATACTCAGAGATGGAGCTACATGAACCCCTCCCTGCAACGCAATGTCACTGCAGTCAGCCCTGTGTGAGAAGAGCCAACATCTCTCTGCAAATTCAGAGAAACGCAGCAGAGGGCTGAAAAGGACCTCTGCTGTGCATGCTTCAGCACATGCAGAGGTTTGGGCCCTTGGGTTTGCTAGATAAGATTGATACAAACTTCAACTTCTCTGCAGGGTCCCCTCATCAGCTATCAGCAGGGCTCTCTACTCCCTGACAACCAGGACTTCAAATCCTCAGCAAGGATCCTTTGTTTCTATAGCTCTTTCGTGGGACGCAATGGTCCTTCTGCAGGGGCTTGAGTTACATTAAAAAAATGATGCTTTTGTTGATTCTTATATTAGGGCAGGGGCAGAGCTTGGTGGGGCTGCCAGTTTGAAGGGAGATGTGATAGCAATACTGTACCAGTGTGTACCATTCTGTGCGTGGCCTTCTGGGAAACATGTGCAAGGAAATCCAGCATCTGATACCTTCATTCTATTTCAGCTATTAAACTTTACAGCAATGAGCTTTCAGTGATATTCCCTAATATTCAGCAATCAAGGTTCAGATACAAAACTGTCATTTGGTTCAGATTGATTTCTACAAAAGAATACTATTTTGGTTCAGAATATTTCTTCTTTCTTTGTTTTCATATAATCATTAAATTAATATCAGCAATAATAATAACAACAATAATAATCTCATAATATGTCTTCACACAATTTTAAGGGACAGCAGAGGGCATATGTGGTCTTACTACCAAGAAATACCTATTTGATAGATCAAGTTTTCAGAAGTATAAACTTTTGCATCTTCTTTTGTGATATTAAGCATCGGGAGAAAGAGCTATTCTTGTCTGCTTAAATTATAACTTGATAAAAATGGTGGGACTGCCTTTGAAGGTGCTTTTAGAAACTGAATGGAAAAACCAGCTTTATAAGACCATGTGTCAACAGGAGATCAAAAGCAATATATTAATTTGAATTCTCATCATTATGAGACAATTTAAAACCCAGCTAACAACCCTCAGTGACACCTCGTCTCAGCTAACACAGGGTCCCATGCTCAGGAGGGAGCTTTGCCCCAGGACACGGGGTACCCAGCTGAAGGAGATGGATGAGAGCCCCAACACCCACTGGCAATCAGCCCTGTTCATGTTCTGGAGCAGAATTCAGGTCAAGAAACGTGTATGTTTAAAGGTTGCCACTAGTGCTGGTATTGTCAGAGAGAGGCTGTAGCACCCCAGTATTTCGGGCATGGCTTGTCCCACTTCCAGACTGCCATCGTTTAGACCTGTGAAATGCTTTAGACTCAGGTGCTTTGCTAAACTGAGGACTTAAGCACAAAGGAAAGGGAACAGCCAGCCTGAAGTGGGGAAAAGTATCTGTGACTGAAATAATATCTTAACATATTATGTATTTTCCCTTCTTTCTTTCTTTCTAATTCTGATGGATTTTCTCATCTGGAAAGTGCTGTAAGAGCAGCATTCAGGATTCTTCAGGATCCAGTGTACAAGTGGAAGTAGTGGCAGCTTTGAGAGCGCGTTTATCACGCAGTGTCCATATTTATCCAGCATTCTGGGTGGATGTGCAGGTCCTGCTGAGCACCGTGTTGCTATGGCTACTCCCGTAGCACTCCCCGAGCCCGCTGTATGGAAATGACAGACGGGAGGTGCCTGTGCCAACCGCAGTCAGCGCAATGGCTGCAAGGCAGACCCATCCTGAGTCCTGGTCGAATGGTGGCTTGCAAACACACTTTGGGAAGGTTATGATCTGGGACTTGAAGTCCTATAAGCACCTCTTGGGAGAAAAAAGCTGCAAGATTTGGTTCACTTTTCTTCCCGTTCTATTTCAGGCAATACAAAGAACCAGCTCTTGGTTGAAGGTAGCATGCCATGCCAGGGGAGACAGTGATAATGCAACAGAAGGATCATTAACAACACTGGCTCGCGTGCATACCTGGCTGCACATACATCTTCTACTTGCACTGTTTTTTTAACTTCTGTGTTGTAGAGTTGGCTTACTATCACCATGCACTGCCTGGCCTGTTTTTGTTTTAGTTGTCAACCGGTATTCAAAAATTACAATAATTTTAGATTTGAAACATATAAAGCTGGAAGTCAGACTGAAAACACAATTTTCAGGTTGTGAAAACACTCTTTTCAATACTCATATTGGTAGGACAAATGTGATCACCTGCACATATCTGAGTGGAAGCAAGAGTGAAACTTCAAGATATTTTGGTTTTCCGTTTTTAATTATTTCAGAGCATGAAGGTAATATTTCAAATTCAGAGGGCAAAAAGGGGATTTTCATCACAGCAGCAATATGTACTATATAAGTCCAAACTTTAAAACTTCTTCTGTGGACCATTTCTGCCTCCCTCAAGCAGACTCCCTCACTTTAGCACTAATTCTCACAAGCAAGGTGTAAAAATTGGCTGAGCATCTGGACTGATGCTTGCTTCACGATCCAAACCTTCTTTTATGTACCATTTTGTCATGGAGGCAGAACATTATGTTGCTCCATAGTTTTGAGTGTATTATGGCCTTGGAGAGGCAAGAGTGTCCCCAGGACCCATGTCTTGCAGACTGACTAAGAGCCAGGACTGAAAACGTGACAGTTCATATTGTTTGAGTTTCCTGTTGCAACATCAGCACAAATTGCCTTATGGATAAACACACAGCTCAAGAAGGACAGAAAAGTTATTTTTTGGAACAAAAAACAAATCTTGAAAATTTTGTTAAAGGTGATATGCAGAGCAGATAAAGCCATTACATGAAGCAGTCACTGAAATATATATACAAACAAATAAATAAATGGGAAAGCTATAGATTATGCCATGACTGTGTGTTCCTGTTACTCAAGCCAGTTATTCAAAAATTACTAAAGTGCTGAGAAACTTTCGTTGCTGTTGTTTTTTTTTTGAAAACCACTAAGTGAAAAAAATATTATCCTGACCAAAACTGTTGACTGGAAATCCCAAACTAGCATTCAAAAACAAACATTTACAAAGACAACTTTCTCCCAAGTGGGAACTTCTCCAGTCTCCTGTAGGTATAAACACATGACAAGAATTCATACTTCTCAGAACACAATGAGATGTCTGACCTTAACAAAGTACACCCCTATCTCCCTGTCCTGCATGATTCCCACAACGGTTTCCTTGGATGTGTAATCACTGAAATGGACTGCCCTCTCCTAAAATGCATCTTCTATCTGATGTTTCTGTTTATAGTTTATTAGCTATTTCTCTGATGGAACAAAAATTCACATTATAGTGTTGTAGAAAGCTATTACAGTGCTAATGTCTTTGCGCTGCATTTGGTTACACTGCGGCAAGCATGTTTTAAAAGATGAGAAACTTTTAGTGCATTATTGCTCTGAAGAGAACCATTATTATTATTTGTGTTACATTTATTCCTAGAAGCCCTGCTGAGATTGTACTAGGCAGTTTTGAAATCCACAATATGAGACTAGTGACAGACATTTTTCCCATCCTAACACACAAAGCAAAGGCAGAGGGGAAACTTGGGCACATTAACTAATGTAGCTTCCTCAAGGGTGGTACTTGCAGGAATAAAAACACACATCCTGACCTGGGTACAGTCCTCATTCAGGAAACTGTGAATCATCTCTGCTTCTGCTCTATATCCTGAATGACTTTTGATAACTTTTACTGAGAAAACATTTATCAGTCCTTTCCAGTTAAATCAAACAGCATGCAGGGTACAGATCTGCACCATTGGAACATCATGCTTATTTAGTCATCAAAGGTTGCAAAAATTTTCTAAGAGGCTTCAGTTTGGTCACTGGAGGGAGATGAAGATAAATACTGTGCATGAAATAAATCTGCATGAGGAAGAGTCTTGTGGGCATTTGTATGTCTCTGTGTATCAGTGCTACCTGGTTCATTCCTCTTTCCAGGTGCAAATCAAGTTCTCAATATAACCCAAACTGAGGTATGCAAATTTTAATGTTTCCATGACTACCAACAGACTTGATGATGATTTGGGTGAAGCTACTTTGGTAATCTTAACAATGTAATAGTCACCAAAACAAGAATCCAATTTCAGGAGTGATTCGGGTTCACAGGAACTTAAACTCTACTGGAGGTCAATGGGATCAGGAACATCAGTTCCTGAGAAACTCTCATGTCCCCTGTGTCAGCTGTAAAAGGACAGCAATGTCTTCGCACACTGCTGTAAAACACCTAACAACATATGAAAGTATTATCTAATTGCAAGCTTGGTGCAGAAAATCAGAGGTAATTTTCAAACAGATGCTTCTGTGTCTCTAGTGAATGTGTGTGCATGTGCACAAGGGCATGTGTGTTTCAGCAACCATCTTGGTGCATTTTTATGGGTGGCAAACTATAATTTTAACTGGTCTCCTACTGAACAGTAAAAAATGTCATTTATAAGGCATTTTTGCTTGGTCTAAAGATGTACTTGGTACATGTATAAATATTATTAATCCTGTGGAAACTGCTCAGCTGAACAGAAAGATAGGCTAGAGAAGTTGATGGAACAGGAAAATATTTTTCCTCAAAGATTAATCAGACTTTACATTTGGTGATGAAAGTAAAAAGAGCATATGGAAAAGATCAGAATAAGCACCTTCTTTATCTTCAAAGAGCCTCCAAAAAGTAATAAGTGAAGTTCCTGCTCTCCTGGAATGGGAACAAGCTCAAATGTGTATTACAGAAAGAATGGGATTTCCAGAAGATTTCATGGGTGGCCCAACACTAAGCACTGACCTGAGTGAGACCAGATGGGGTCCCACACAGAACACCATAAAATCCCACAACAGTATCTTGTGCCGAGGAGTAGCTGCCACAGAGAAGGATGTGAGGGTCAGTTGTGCCTGCTCACTCAACTCCTGCTCAGATTTTGGCTAACCCCTGGCTAGCTCATGCCAAGGCCCGATGCGCGCTGGGAGCAGCACCATTAGGTCAAAGCAAGAGCACCAAGTAGCAGGACAGGTGGTCAGGAAGAGCTGAAGGGCCATGATGCAGCCATGATCATCTGCAAATCGCTGTTTCCAGCAGCCATTATCTTCTGTCTGGCAGTTTCCTCAGAATCCACTAACATTTGGAACTAGCATAGACCAAATACCCAAGCTGGAGGGTATAAAACACCAGCTTACCCAAAACATTTCTGAAGTGGATTCAACAGCAGCTGGACTGCTGAGGCTTTTGTGCTTCCCGGTGTGATACTGGGGATGCCCTTGCTATGATGAAGGAGGAAGGAGAACCACTCTCACTATCAACTAGGTAACTAGTTATTTTCTTTTGCTCATAGGTGCACGGTATTAAGTCACGGGTTATGAAACCTTATGACTTGAATGGTGAATAAGTGAATTAATGTGATAGACTAGTCTGGGCAAAAGGGGATTAGCCCTTGCTTGTTGTGTTTGTTCATTATATTTCTTAATGAGCTCATGAAATAAAGTTTAAGTCACAAGAGTATGTTGTCTTGTAAATTTGGGAGATCAGAATGGACCGTGACAACAGTCAGTGCAGAAGATTTCCTGCCTAGAAAATCAGGCTGCAAAAACTCACTGCTCCTCAACTCTTTCACTTCATGGACATGTCTCCTTGGACTCAGATCCATGGGCCATCATCCCTGCTTTTTGGAGCCAGTCAACATGGAACAGTTATGCTGTAGAGAGCCAGTGTCCTCCTCTGCTTTGTCAGGTTCTGTTTCTCTCCATACTGCATGGAGAAAATGGCTCCTCCCGTTTATAGCATTCTCTTTCTGCTTAATTCATAGTGTGGACCCTGGATGCCTGAACAGCCAGTAACCTTGGGCAGGGACTTTCGTAGGTAGATGGTTGCCACCAAAACCACACAAGACAACACTATTTCTTGTGTGCTGAAAGCAGCTGCTATTAGTCATCTCCAGTAACCAACATAGGAAGTGTCTCTCAAGTTTTGTTCCTTACCCAGCGTACCAGTGCATGCCTCCCTTCTCTGAAGAGCACTGTTAATCTAACCCGTAATATTACTTCCACATCCACTTAGCATCCAGTAAAAAAAGTGTTCAGAAGTATTTAACATTATGTGTACATTTTATAAAATATCTGTATCAATTAATAGCTAATAAGTAGTTCAAAGCTGACTCAGAACTGAATTAATAATTTAACACTAATAACTTATTCAATGAATTCAGCCTCTTTGCCTTTTTCTGGAGTAACTTTTCAAGAGTTATCCTCTTTTCGTGTCCAGGCAAGGATCTTCAAATCTGTCTTTGAAATTACTTAAAATCTTTCCCTCTGTTGAAATGTTAGCACTTCACAAGACTGATCTTATACAATTTATAACAAGTATTTCACTCTAAAAATTCAAGTACTGCTCAGAATTGTGATTGAAACGTATGTTATTTTTTTTTCTTTTCCCTCATTGACAGTCATTCTTTTAATTTTAAGGAATTTAAAAAAAAAACAAACTCAAACTCTGCATTTTTTGCAGGGAGGGCAGAGGAAGAAGGTACGTGGCTATTGGAATTTGGGAACATGACAGCTTTGCCTCTCTGGTGCAAAGGACTGGCTGAGGCAGCATCACATTGGAAAAAACAGGCTACTGTGAGATTACTGCATTTGCAAAAAGATACACACAGCATTTTAGATACCACAGTTTTTTTCCCCTTCTCACTGCAAGAATATAATGGCACAATCAAAAATACGCTGAAATCACTGAAAGCCTTTGAAGGCTATTTATGTCATCTGAGATGCCAATATATAGAATTGCTTGGCAAACATTGACATTTTAAGGACAGATACTATAAAAATGTTGAGTACTATATGTGTACGCAGCTTCACGCTGAAGAATTTAAAATGTTTTTCCTTCTTTAGCTGGTCCTTAGCAGTGCACAAGTAGAGCCAGAATGAGTTGAAAAATGGAAAGAGAGGGGGAAAGTAACCAGAATGGTGACCTTTACATAATGGACCCAAAGGACATCATGACAGAAGATCCACAGGCTTTTGGATGAGGAATCTGTGACCCATGTGGCTTCAGTCCAGTCTGAAGCCTCACTGTTGGCAAATAAAGCTGTAGGCTACAGACAGAGTGCTTGCTTCCAAATGAGAAGAAAAAAAAAAAAAGTAAATATCAGCCATGATTCCTGGATCTTAATGCTTGCTTTGTATTAATTTCTCCTCATTGAAAATTGTTGATCAGCATAATACATTCTCTGGCTTGCTAGACATTTAGGCGTTGTATAATACTACTAGCTTGTGAAGATACTGTGCTTTGATGCTCTCTCTGTTAATTATTTTAATGCAACTTGAATTAAAATTTTGCTCATTAAATATTTCTAGATTTGAGCTTGAGGCATGCCATTTGGAGGTAGCTTTCTCTGAAGTTCAGGACACACTGCATACAAGGTTTTAATGTCAGTAACTAGGATATAGGAATGAAGATCAATGCCTAGCACTGCCACTGAACTGGAGTGCCTTAAGAAAATCATTTTATCTAAAACTAACGATCACAGTACCTTCTTTTGTGATGTAATTTGTGTAATTTGAGTTTGGAACCTGGAAATTGTTAAGTGTTGCTTTCAGATCCACTGTTAGAGTGCTCATGTCTGGCATTTTGGGTTTGGTCCATTTTAACTTTTTTTGTTTTGAAATATTTACTCACTCACAATAAATATTAAGCTCTTCAGGTAATTAGGATGCCAACCAACACAGTCAGACCTACTGATACATGGAGCAAAAATTATAAAGTCCAAACCATATAGATAACTTCACAAATAAGTAAATAATTCACAAGCAATAGCACAAAGCAAAAAGGATGTGTTCTGCTTTGCCTAAGTATATTTCAGCTACCCAATTAACAAGAAACCAAAGAAAAATAAAATAATTGTTCAAAAATCTAATAGGCTGGCACTTACCACTCTAGCTGCTTACTAGAGCAAGAGAGAATTCCCTCCAGCCTTGCAGGCAGCTGAAGTTACCAGTTAGCTGCATTGCAGCTCTAGGTCTGGATCACTGCACTGTCCCTGAACATCATCACAGAAAACACAGGTCAGGGAAGAGGCTGGATTCACAGCCAGTCAGCTTTACCTGGGCATGTGGGGAGACATAAGCCCCCTTTTCAGAGCTGCAACAACTTCCTTCCATACAACCTTCTACTTAATGTGAAAAGGTAGCAGAGCAGCATTTACTAGGATTCAAGCAGGTCTTGCTCGCTGTTTGGTGTTCTCTGAGCAATGTTGCTTTCCCCTGAAGGATCAGTCAACCCCAGAACCACTAAGAAAACCTGATCAGATTATGCTGTGGAGTGATTTATGTTTATATACCTATGGTGGGTGGGTATATTCATATAAAAATCTGTTTAATGTCCCTGAATCAAACATGCTTGTGATAGAATATAAAATGTACCACTGATTGCAGCAACTCTGAAATTAAACTTTTCTGCTCTTTAAAATTGACTGAAGTCCCACTGCAGCAAAGTGGCTGGCTAATTATTTCTACGTCATTAAGCAGGGGTTTTGTCAGCATGTAGAGACCCGAATGCCCCAGTAGCCACAGACTGGTTTCAGCACTAGTCAGGCAACACAGTCTCTCTGATGTACCAGGGAACCTGAAGGTGTTTACAATCTAAATAGACAGCAAACCAAGAAAGGGAGGAGATAGCAGGCTTTATTATATTTTAATTCGTTAATAAAGGCCTTGAACAATTCCCTGGAAGGGAAAGTGGAGCTTGGGTTTTTAAGTGTCCAGCTGGAACACTGTGCAGTACCTGCAAGGCAGAAAAGGAGGTATTCTTAATAGGTTAAGAAGCACAAAGTGGCTCAGGGATGAGGCAACTGTGCCTCCACATTGCTTTTTCTTTTACTCCAGGGGAAAGCAGAGAGAGCTGGCACATCAGTGGTGAAGGTAGCCTGGCAGCAGGCTACAGAGAGCCCTGGGCTGCTGGGCACACAGGCGCTGGGGCAGCCGTCTCTTTGACTAATGTTACAGCAACATCAGGTCTCTGATCTCCACAGGTGTGCTGAAGTGAGAAAGAAGAAAAAAAAAAAAAAGAGTTCTTGACTGAATGTTGCTCTTTGATGCGATGAGTGAATCTCTTCCAATGTGATTTATGAAATGAGCGAGTGGGGACAGAGTGGAAAGGGACAGGTAGAACCCGGTCTTTGCCAAGGGGCTTGGATAAAGGACAGTCCTGTGGGCAGCAATTGCAGAAATGCTGCTGTGGTGAAGAGGGCTTAAACCTTTTATGTGAGAGTAGGGGAAAAAAGGAAAGATAAAGCAATTCTCTTCATTTCCTGGTTCATGAAAGGTTAAAAAAAAAATAAAAAGAGATGAACTTTTTGAAAACTCTAGTGGTTTGGATTCTGTTCAAGGCTTGGATCAACCCATCCCTGACTTGAAGAAACAGGACAATAGTGTCCACTCGGCTCAGCTGCAGACTCCATGGATTTTTATTACCAGCAGCTGGAGTTCAAGATGAGTGAATTGTAAATAAGGAGAAATGAAACACAATAAAATAGTCTCCCGAGATTTACCTAGAGAACATCTGGAGTTTTGGCACTAACATATAGAAATCTATACCGTTGGGAACATAACGTATTACTGTGAAGTGTAGTAAGAAATAGCATAGATAAATGAGAAGTTAAGGCCTCCTATATATCACAATAAGATATTTCAGCTCCTTCTGGTTGTGTGAGTTTCTAATACTCTGAAGTCCTGCCAAATATTTCATTGTTACCTTATTAGATGTTCTTGGTTTACTACCTTTTGCTTTGTAAAGCACTGATTTAGTGTCACTTAATTTGATTTTTGAAAACATAACCAGATGTCCTGTTCATTTAGCGTATGAGAAAACAATATCGGAAACATGTGTTTTTATGCATTCCAACACAGATACTGAGATTTCTTTCTCCTGCTATAACAATCTCGCTTCTGAAATAAGTTCCCCTTTTATCTTTGACATCAAATGCCACATTGGCACGCAACACTATTTTGATCTTTATAAGTCTCTCTTAATGCTTGTATTTAGCCAAAAGATCCTTAATTTGGGGGTCGGTCTGCTGGATTCCCACAGAGCTTTTCATTTCTTTTACAATACTGACATCATTGTTTGCATGCTGGACTGACCCGGCCCACTCCATTTAATGGGAGACAGAGGCGGGGGAAGCACTTGAAGCAAGGGGCCCTCCCAGAGCTGGAGGTAACCAAGCGTAATGGTATGCTCCACAACCTACCAACATTGTTTAGGTAAAAGAGTTTAAACACTGGCAACACAGTGACCTCAAGAGCAAAGGTTAAGGAACCTCCCAAAATTCAATCTGGGTGGTGTTCAGCTCAGCAGGGACACATTTCTCCTCCCAGTCAACGTTTAACTGGCTCCATTCCCTTTTTGCCTGGGGTGCAATATCATCCTGTTTAAATTTAATAGTGGAGAATGAGCCACTCAGGACCCAACACAGAGAAAGTGTAAATAAAATTATCTCCGCACTACTGCAACTTTGAAATTTGTTGCTTCCCAATGTATTTTTCAGAGAAGACTAACACACATCTGTGATGAGCAACTATTCGGGAACGGCAGTAAGTTTGTAGGGTTACTCTAACTTGAGAGTTGCTTTTGTTTGTGGTTATGATCATTCCTTGGTCAGCTGGGGGATTATTTATATGATTCGCAGTCCCACAGTTTTATTACTTGCCAAAATAATAATCCTATGTTTGGCTAAACCTGCAAGTTTTCTTTTTAAATAACTTAACCAAGAACAACTAAGCCTAGATACTGCCTATTGTGTCAGTACCACAGGCACAGATGAGTCTTTCTGTGGATGTTTACAGTCACCAGAACCAAGCTGGGCACACAGAAATACCAGGGTGATGGGCAGACTCCCACCCTGCCCCATGTTAGCACTGAGGCATCCTTATGCCTCTCTTATTTTAGAGCAGTCTTTCTCTGCTGTAGCCAAAGAGCTCTTCAGGAGCTTCCCCGCAGCCTGAGGAGGAGCCCAGCACTCTCTATGCCCAGTGCCCAAACTCTGGCTGTTTGTCCCCTGGAGGGGCAACAGTTTTTGGGAATTGTGCCATGACTGAGAACTTAAATGTTACTCCAAAATCTGGCTCTGGTCACTACAAACTGCCAAATCCATCTGAATCAACAGCCCAAATCTTCCCAGTCCCAGGCACAGCTGGGAAGAAAGCCAGGCTTGAAGTCTGGGCCAACATTCATACCAACCTTCTGTGAGTGTAAGCCTTGCTCTTGAAAAGGTGAGCTCAGCCTAATCTCAGAGCAAACCTGGAGGAGATTCTTTGTCTCACTGTGCCACCCTGGAGCAATTTGGAGCTTTAATTTTCTCCCACAAAGTTCATTGTACTTTCCCCTCTTCTGTCATAACATTTCTAGCAGCACGCTTATATTTGCTCCCCAAGTTCCTTATAAATCACCGGTTGTTTCGAAGGCAGCAACTGTATAAACCTTCAACAGTTGGATTGGCACAAAAGGGTCAGTGAGGTTCAGCCATCTCTTATGGATCAACTTTTCATACAGGCTCCACTTTAAGCCACGGAGGATGTTGAATATGAATGAATGAATAGCAAGAATAGGTTGTTCTCCTTAACTGTGTCTTATTCATGCCCTGGATGCTGAATTCACCATGTCCAAAATGAGGCAGAAGCAGAAGTGGCTGGGATGCCAGCTAGAGGGTACTGCCCTCCTGACCAAAACTGAACGCAGTGGTGAGTGATCAGCCTCTATCCACCACGTGAGGACACGGCAGATGAGGAACTTGTGCCAACTGTGAAAGCTTAGGAGACCTTCACACTGTTGCACACGGCTGCCTAGCCAGCAGGCATGCAAGCAGCCCAGGACAAAGGCTGCTTGCATGGCTATCATTTACCACAAATTCATGAGCCTGCTGCACCTGGTGCAAAGAGGTCTAGTAAAAGGCCCATCCATTGCAGTTGGAAGGTGTCCTCTGACTTCAGTGGGTGCTGGATTGTGGCCCTAGAAAGGGGCAAGTATCTGGCTGAAAAAGGATCCATGCATCCAACAGTTCAAAGTCTTTGCTGAACCTGAACCAACATATGGATTCACTATTACTTGTTTCTCTGAAGGCACAAAGTAGGATTACAGTAGTGGGGCACAGGCCCAGCATTTGCAACATTAATCATGTTAGTGTCTTAACCAGCACAGTGGCTGGGTTAAAACAGTTTCTGATCCATCAAAGTTTCACAAGCTTGGAAAGATCACACACCTCAGCCACCCCTCTGTCCCTGTGGCCTTCTTCAGCCAAACACAGACGCAGAAACCTGAACTGACTCCCCACGTTCAAGCAGTTGAAACTCCTCGATTCTTAATTACTGGACAGAGCCATCACTTTATTCCCATTTTCCAACCACCAATTAACCAGAGACTCTGATATGCATCATAATAAAAACCCCTTTCTCTTACTGATCGTGCAAAAATGAGAATGTAGACAATGTAATCATGTTATAAATGGTATTCAATTAATAGTTAGCTACAAATTGTTCAAATGATGATTCACAGACTGAATAACAAATGGGAAATGGACCAATTAAGCAAATGGACAGGCTAATGGTTGCAAAGCAACAAAGTGAGCCCAATGACAATTTGATAAATTAATAGAAAGCTTCTAGGTGCGCTGACACATAAGGAGTAGGGGAAATAGGGAGGGCATGGATAATGGACGTTCTGCAATCAGAATACAGCTCTGTTATGAGACAAAAGGAGGACTTCAGGCAAGCAGAGCCTATGGAAAGCAGACATGACCCTTTGACACTCTTCGCAGAGCTCTACAGTGATATTTCAATCACATTACTCTGATCTAACACAGCATCACTGAATCAAATAAATACTCACTTTAAATACACACAGGGTGCTTTTGCTATGAAAAAATACATGTGCTAAAACCTGAATAAGAATACAAGCTAGCTAGAGGAACTGACTGGAATTAGGAAATTTTAGAAAACTATTTAGACTACAAGAAAGTGATAATTTTGCTTTAAAATGAGCAGCACGGGCTAGTAGGGGACTAGCTGCATTACTGAAACAACTGGCGTTGTAGTCTCAGTGACTATGCAATACATGCTTAGTGCAGAAAGACATAAAAGACATTGTGTCCATGAGTGAATTGCCAAATGATGCCAACACTCTCTAATATGTCAGCCTAAGTCAGTCGTGTAAAGGTTACCCAATTTCCACACCAGGTCACCTTCCCCTATGTCTTCCCACTAACAAATTCATTTTAGTGTTTGATCCTAGCCAGATTTTCTTTGTCACCTCTTAAGGAAATGATATGATGTTTCATTCCCAGGCCAAAGTTATAAGCATCTGGAAACAGTTGAATGACTATTCATTTTGCCTGAAAAACAACTTTGGTAGATGAAGCCTTGATCTGCAATAGAAAGACATAGATATTAAGAAGTAAGGATGACAGCTGGGTGTTTGCCATCTCTCCTTTTCTCCAGAGCTCAGAAGCCCCTCTTTCTCTGCCTTTCAGTTTTTCCAGTTGCTCATCTCCATCAGAGTTGCAGCTACTTGAACACAATCACCCACCTAAAGTCCCCCCCACTCAAAAGCATTACATTATATGAAACAATAACTCCAAACACATATTCTTCACTGCAGTAAGATGCCCTGAGCTGCCAGGGCACTATTACAGAGCACTATAATACACCTCTTATTCAGAGAGAGGCAGGGGAGGGAGATGACCTGCTCTGAGCTCCAAGTGACAGTAACAGAAAGTTTATAAATGGCAGCACAGAACTACCAAACCAACAAAAAAACCCTGCAAAACCAGCAAAACAAGAAAGTCAGTTCCTCTTGTATCATGGTTTCTTCAGCCTTCCTATTACCTTTGAATAACAGAGATCCTATTCATTATGCTGGAGCAAAACGGTCTTTGCACTAAGTAGTCCTTGCGGTAATACAGAGCAGTGCAGCATTTTGTGGCTTGGAGAACTGGTTCGTTTACTTCTATAAGAAGCCTATGGATTCATAAACCCTCATCAGGAATTATCCTGAAATTGTAGCACGTTTTCCATGGTCATCATGTTACATGAAATGTTTAGCCTTGCCTGAGGCATGCTAATATGTCAGAAACACAGATATGCCCCAAAGCAAAACAATAAAGGGCATTTTTGTTTGCTCCCATGATTTTTGATGCCATAGGGTTTTAGCACACATTCACTCTTCACTTCATTTCTAAGGATATTTTAAACTGATTTTGAACACTTTCCAGAGGCCGTTTCTTGCTCTTATTTTTAAGTGACTAGTTACATTTAAGATTCAATCCTATTAAAACATAAGCATTAATTTTTAACTTTAAGAATAACGTACCAGTGACACACGTGGAGATTTTTATTGGCAGGTTAAGGACTATGTCTGGGAGTCCACAGAAGTATTTCAGTGCTGAGCCACAAGACATTCACCGGCTGCCTTGGGCATTCCAGAAACATAAAGTTTTCCAAAAGAACCTCTTACCCAGCAATTTTACCAGGCACAAAGAGCAGATCAGACCTTTGTGGCTGATGTTTCTGCTACAGAATTGTCTACTTCTTCAGTGCTGCAGTGCCAAAATCATAAACTTTGCCTTCACTTCCTGCCATTTGCTTGATAATATATTTAATTTAAAGTAACATCATCATAATTGTTTTTAAAGTTAAATGTATTTTCCAGAGGGGTTAAAGTAATGATCTAAGAGTTGGAAATTCCAGGTCTGAGACAGACTTGCATAACCCTGCATTTGTTACCAGGATCAAATTTTGCCCTCTTCTAAGCAAGGTTCTGAGCACTCAGACATGAACCAGGCCCTGGCTTGAATAATAAGAAAAGATGCAAATTCAGCCTACGATGATGGCAAACCAGGGAAAGTTACGGGGCTCAGAACCACGGTTATAAATCAGTCTTTTCTAGTCTTGAAATCTGTGTAGCCACTTCAAAAAGAGACCTTCTCACAGTAGCTCAGCATCTCTGAACTTTGTACACAGCTCAAATAAGCGATGCAAAAAAAAAAAAAAAAAAAAACAAACAATGGAGAATTGCTTAGATGTGCAGCTCATATTCAATAATTTCAACTGATTATACAAAACAAGCCCGCAGAGCATCCTTCTCACAACTTGAACCAAATGCATCCTACCCATTGTTGAATGTACATGCTCTGGTAACAATTTGGTTTGCATTGCAAACAAGAATGCCACCTACCCACATAATGTAGTAATATGTTTTTACTGCCCACTCTTTTAAAAACTGCAAAATGCACAGGCACACACACATATATAGCAGTCCTCAAGAAATAGCTCAGCACTTTAGTTTCAGTTTCCATTTCTGGAAAAGGATCAGGCAGAAATCTGTTTTCAGTCTGAACCACCATGTCCTTCCCAAATTGTCTGCTTTTACCCTCCAGCTTTCTAATTTGGCCCACCGCAATCACACCAGTTCAACTCATCTCTCATATGTCTCCAATAAAAGCACACTGCCAGTTTTCATGACTTCAAGACTACTTAGCCTGTTTCTGTGTTCATGAGCAGTGATGGGATCATGTTTTTCAGGTATTTCATAGATTACACACATGTAGATTACATGACCTTGTTTCATCAAATCACTTTGATCCACCGTCCACTAACGATGGCTTCCAGGACAGCAGCACATGCTGGTGGTCTTCCCTTACAGTGGTGCACACTGCAGTAATCAAAGCTGGCTTTAGTCCCTTCCCCTATGTATCCCTGCGATCCAAAGCGTGTTTGCTGCTTCTCGGCTCTGTTTCAGTAACAGCTACTTCAGCTTCTTCTCCATAAAATATACCTTTGGTTCTATACAGTTACATCGTATACAAAACATTATAGCCACCTCACCGGCAGCAGGATCAGAAGAGACTTTAGGCCACATTTCTGCTGCTATGGATCTGGTTCAAGACTGTGATGAACGGCTCAAGCCATCTACTCGCTGGGCTGCCCCTACACGTGAAGAGATGAGCGTAAGGTCCAGCGGGCGTGAGCAGCCCCTGAGCACGGGTTTAACACCAAGAGCAGTGCTAGCAGGCTTAGCTTAGCGGAGGACACAGCCTGAGGGCTGAAGGCCGTGACGGCTGCCTGTGCAGTGTAGGAAGGACAACATGAGAGCCGTTCGGCTCAGCACCTTGCCCATCTCCTCCCAGGCCACACAGGAACGTACGCGCTGTCAGCTCTACCTGGAGCATCACCCGAGATGCCACTAAGGCATGCTTGCACAGGTACGGGGGGGAGGCACTGGCAGAAGGTGGGCGGGACGCAGGCCCTGCCAGGTTGGAGACTATTTCTGCAAGTAGCTATAAGTTACCTCAATGTCAAGTATAGTGAGATCAGAACTGAGCCTATGACAAATGCAATCAGACTCAGAAATCTTTCCATGAATGTTCTTTCCACAGAAGAATTAAATGTTCTGCTACCCCTTTACCAATGGGGAACACTTGAAAAATGAGCAAACTGAAATGGGCCCTCTAATACCGTCTGTAGAGTTGCTGCTGGCTACGGCCTTCCATAATAAGGTTTTAGATCGATGCTCTCGGAGAGCCAGGACTCCACCTTCACAGAACTTAATAAAATAGAAATCTGGCAATGGGAAACTTATCTCAAGAAGATATTATTGGAAAAGAAGTGGGAATACGTGGGAGCTATAGTCAAATTGTAGTTGCCAAAGATCCAAACCAGACCCAAATCCTTATTATATGCAGATGTTTTATTTCACTTTATCTCCACAACCCGCTATATAAAAATATGCTTATGATGTGCAAGGCACTGTATGCTCCAAAATGTCTCCTTCCTTTTTCCAAACTACTCAGGAATCTTTTTTTATGTCTCTCTATTTAGATTTTATTTCTCAGTAAGCAGATGTGCTCAGACAGTATCCGTCTATGCTAAAAACTACCTAAACCTTTTGAAAAAAGGTTTCTAAATTTTGCTAGATAAAACTCACTCAACCTATTTTAAGCCTTCATTTTAGGACTGGCATTCCTCCTCTGCAGATCTGGATTTTCTGTATCACAGATTTACTGAGGAGCAGGCAGATTAGTTTACCAGGAGTACCTGATTGGTGTGAAAACAAAATTGAAATATTTTCAGGTAGAGAAAGTAAATTTTATTTTCTCGTGCCTGTCCTTCATTTAGGGCATTCTTTCTTTCATATACTTTTCCTATGAACAACAAACACTGCAAAGATGTGTTTGTATGCTTAACGTGTTGTGCTTGATGTGATCTTGAATCGACATGCTGGAAGCAGTAAAGATATATTGCAGCCCCCAAACTTCCATCTACTTTAATTTCCTGGAATCATACACATTTGGGAGCAGAGATCACCCTCAGACATTTGGAAACACCCAACATATGATGAGGGAAAATTATTACTTAAAGTGTTTCTAAAAAGTGCTGGACACACATCTTTGTCCAATATTTCTCACTGCATCTGCTTTACAAAGCAGTTCTGGGAACACCCTTCCTCAGGGGCTGCAGAGCACAGTTTCACCACAGGCTCTGCAAACCAACTCCCGAGCAAACTGCAGCAGATACTGCCAGTCCCCTACTGCTGCAGTGCACCAGTCAAAATACCATCACAACACACGCAGCAGAAACGAATAGGCGTCCATCCCTTCTGCTACTCCTTTGGGCCCCCGTGGCCCCCCCCCCCGCCCTCCCTGCATGGAGCTGCCGGAGCAGCATCCGTGGGGCTCTGAGAGTGCAGCTGCCTGCTTGGCAGGGCCCCTGCGGGATGAGGGCCCAGGCTTCCCCCCCCCGTGAGCACACCCTGCCTCGTCACCTTAACAGCGTAAGTTTAAGAGTTATGCTGCCTGCTGGTAACGGGGTCCTGAGGCCGGGGAGAGGGGAAGGCGGCAGCAGCTGCCGTGGGCAGGGGAGGTGGTACGTTTTCCACAAGCGCTTACACAGCAGGTCATTTTGTTAAAAATAAAATAGCGCTGTGTGGCACATGATGCCTTTCTAGAAGTTGCTGTGCTCAGGCCATCTCCCAAACTGGGTGTTTCAGCAGCCATAATGCAGACCTGCAGTATTAATTAGCATTTGGGGGAGCCTATTGCCAGCAGGTTCTCTGCAACTACAAGCTATTTTCCACAGGAATATACCTGGGTTGTAAATTGGCTTGCTGCTCTCAGGAGAGCACTGGAGTTCAGCACTGTAAGTATTTAATTACTCTCAATGGCTTTACAGCCTGGGGCAGGCTTGTGGCTAGCCGCATTGGTGTGGGAGACCCTGGAAAACTATGGGACATTGCATTTAAATGGAAGCAGTCCTTCCCCCATTTTTAAAATAAGTACATCTAATGAAACTTTTGAGGCATTTCAAAGTACATAGCCAAAACCACCAAGACACCCACGTTCATTGGATGCTCACTTTGAGTCTTTATCAGAACAAACCTGAAGTAAATAATACTTGATTAAATTACCAGCCACATAGTAATAGCAAAAAGCATCAAATGCTCTTAACCATTTCCCATAGCCATTGACACATATATTACATACATACACACACATATATGTGTGTATACACACCCACTCATACAACTTTCCTTTTTCTGTACAGAATACGTACAGTAACACGCAAGTAAACCCTTACATCTAGGAATTAATTTCACTGACAGGTTCTCAGGAGGTTTAGGAATTTTTCCTAATTCTTCTCTACAGGGACACTTAGCAAGGCATAAAGAAACAGAAACAAAAGAGACAGACTTGGCCAGCCAGGCAACTCCTTTTGCCAGACTGCAGCCGCTCTGTTTAACCTTTTCCCTTCATCCATCAGGATTCTCCTTTTCTTTCTCTAGGATCATTGCAACAGAAACCATTTCAAGTACACCCACTCAAATGGTTTGCAAAGCCCTCGTGGATGTGTGTGAAGGTGGTGATGATGAAATAATTTTTTTTCCTCATTGAAATGGGCTAGAATCGCTCAAAGAGTCAGTTACTCTGTTTTAACTGGAACAACAAATTGGAGCAGGAATGGGCAGAGGGAGGGGGAAAACAGGAGAGAGGCCACATTTTTTTTTTATCTAATCTTTGGACCAGACAATCAGGGCGAACACAAGACTGCACCTCCACTTGGCAAGCTCTGCTCTGGCAGTGGACATGCAACAGCATAAAGTACACTTCATTTTACAAATGTAACAACTTCTTCTTGGGGTTTTTCATGTTTGGTTTTTTTTTTTTTTTTTGATTGTTTGTTTGTTTTGGTTTGTTTTTGCCTTTTTTTCAGATTATTTCTAAGAATGCTGTAAGGACATGAACTGACTTTTCAATCACTTGTTTTGTGCTCTCAATGAGGGAACAGGCTTGTGGAAAAGGCTGCTGACAACTGTTGTATTGTTGTGCCAAACCTATTTATGCCAAGATAGATTTGTTCATTTCTTCTCCCCGTCCTTCTTCTCCCAATATTTTCCTCTCTCAGACTTTTAATAAGGCAGTAAGACAGAAAAGCAATGATGCAAACAAACAGAGTCTCAGTGTGACCATATGCACATCACCCCCAATTGCTAGATCCTGTAGCGCAGTAGTTAATTTTGTGTGTCATATTTTATGTCACACTTATTAGCCTGAAGTGCAGTAATGCACGTTTCCATTCACAAGAGAACCTCTTCTGAATAACAAGGCCATGCATGGGTAATAATAAAAGCATATTCCATGTGGCAGGTACTGTGCTAATTAGACAGACTTGGAAATCTCTGTCAAACACTATAAAATGTTACAGTGCTTATATAAATGTTTAATAATGAAAATGATAATAAACTGAATGGGGATGGCTTGGGGAAAACAGTCATTTGAATAGTTTTCTGAGTGAGAAATGAAACAGCCCATGGTTTCTGCAAAAGAAGCTAAGTGACTGTTTTATCTGGTTGAGACATTTGACTAAGGGCTTGACCTGATCTGCAGTCTAGCGCACTCTAACAGGTACAGCAGAAACACCACGAGCTTGGTCTCTTTCTTCTGGTGCTGTCCCCCAGCATCTGGGGGTCACTGGCTCAGCGGTCGTCCTCTCCCACTGTGGCAGAGGATCAGCAGCCACTGTGGTGCAGCTGGGTCAATGACACTTCTTTACATTCTTCCCTGGACACCTGAAGCAAGGTGTTCATTTCTTTGCTCTGATGCTGTGAGCTAGCTGCCAGCTTTAGGATATCTCTGTGGAATTCAGTCACAGGACAATGATCTGCATCTTGCACACTGGAAGTGCACACAAGTCCCCCCTCATGTGCAGACCCAGCCTGCACTACAGCAGGGGGGCAGAGGGCTGCCAAAAGTGCCCTTTTGGCTGATGGATCACTGGACACATCCCTCTTCCCCAGGCATGGCTCTGAAACAAGTACAGCAACTAGGGGAGTCATGAGCAAGATGCAACAGTGGCAAAGCCAGCACATGCTGACAACTGACTGCAGGAGGGGATGCCCCAACTATTAACATGCACCCTTCACCTTTGCTTCCCAGCTGCGGCATCCTCCCCAAAACTGCAATGCTGTCCTCAGCTGTAACAGGCTAAATGCCTGTTTTGATGAATGAAAATATTTTGACAAATGAAATGAAAATAAATTTAATTCCAGACAAACTAATTGCAGTGCTCATAAGAGAGACTAAATCAATGATAAGGTGATAGGAAACCTATTGCTCCTCGACTCCAAAGACACTTCTCAAGAACATACAATTACTTCACCCTTTTCAAGCAGTACGTCTGTGATGACCTCAGTGGCAGAGCTCCGCTGACTGCAGTTCTGCTGAGCACCAGGTAGAAATAATCTTGGCCCAGGCAGGGTTTTTTCATTATTGAACAATTTTCATACTATTATATTTAACATTTAAAAATTCTTTAGAAAAACTCCAAAGTCAAAAAATAGTTTTGCACTAAAACAAAAGCAATTATGTTATTCTTATGTATAATTACATTATCACATGTAATATATTCATAGCTCCCTGGACTGGAGAAAGTGTAAGATCTAAAGATAAACGAAAGACAGCAGGCTTTCATCTGATAGCATTTTCACTTGTAAAGACCAAAATAATGCTATTGGCATCAGCAGGGCAGAGAGCAAAGCCTGTTCTAGCATCCCTGTTGTGAAGAACTTTGCTTACCAAAAGGCTCCCTGGCCGCCTGCCAGGTTGTGCCAGTATTCCTTACCTACAGAGGTAAAGAGCTGCCCCAGCTCAGGGGCAACCTGACAAGAAGTTTTACCCTACGACCATTCAACACGTAGAAACCTCTTTTTAGAGCCAACTCCCTTCCCCACAGGCAACTTGAGCGAAGCTTTTCCCTGAATCACAGGGTAAATTTGCTAACTGCAGCCCCAGCAGGACTGCAGTGGGACCTGTCTGGGAAGCAGACTCTTGCCTCCCACCTCGAGATGCCTGTTAAACACTGGAGCACAGCTCCCAGAATCCCATGTACATTCTTAGAGCTTGTTTTTTTGAACACTGACAGCACACATAAGTTAGATACAAAATGCAGCTGGATCTGTCCTCAGGAAAGCTGAGACCAGAGAGCCCCATCACCTCGTAGCCCAGGGAACAGAGCCCAGCATGGAGAACAGCTCAGGGGCCGCAGTCTTGAAAAGCAATAAGGAAATAATGAGTTATAGCAGCAAAGGCCCCACTGCACATCCTAAACCCTGCTCATCACCAAGACCTGTGATGAGGAAGAAAGAGAAAGCGTGCTCCATCCTCCTACTGTGGCTGGGAAAAGCTATACTCTTTAAAGACATGAGAAAAGCTAGGCTGGAGAATTAGGGACACTTCTTGCCCCACTTCCCTGCGCTTTTTCAAAGCTGAATCCTGGCCAGGTTTTACTGAACCCTGGTATACAGCTCATGAACCACAACCCATGCAGGAGGTATGGTAGCTTGCTGACCTGTTCACATCCTGTTCTTCTACCATAAATTGAAATAAATGTATAAATAGAAATATTTGAAGGATAGACTCAGGAGACTCCCCCAGGGTTGGAAAGTAACATTCAGCTCTCCCGGAGTGCGTATATATGGGGCTATTAGGACCAGCTGAATCTCAGGACTAATGATGTATTATGTCTGTGTTTTCCTGCAAAGCAGGCTGCACTTGGAAAATAGAAATCTGAATCTTGACTGTCTCGCTGAAGTCAGCTAAATGAGCTCTCTGGCGTAGAACTGACAGGAAACGGGGTATTAGCTGGGGGAAAATATATAGAAGAAATGTCCTTTAACTTGGGCCCCTTCACAGGAACTCTAGGTTGCTTCCCTTTGGCGCTTAGGTAGGCTATAAGCCTCCTGTTTTTATTTAGGCTCAGCATCTCTGAGCTGCTACAAAGCCAAATGGCCATGAATGTTTGTATTTTTCCTTGCCATCTAAGATGCACCACCATGTCCATGTCTCTGACTCAGTAGCCAATTCCAGCTAATTTGCTTTTTTTGTTCAAACACTTATGAACAATTTGGGAAAAATTTTATTTTTGTCTCTTCAACATAAAGTTGTCATTAAATACAAAGTGAACATATATTACCACACAGCTAGAATATTTTTCCTTCATTATGTATTTGATTCCTTAGCTCATTATAATGTAACTTCTGTTAATTGCATTTAATTTTTTTTCCCCTCTATTTTGCTTGTTTTATTTCACAGTACCTTGAGAAAGACACTAACATAATGATTTTCAATTTTCATTTCCTACCTCAAGAACAAAATTGCTGTGTACAGATTTCTCAGCAGTTCAAAAGACTGTTTCACTTACTAACTCCTGGTCCACCAAACAAAATGGTTCACATTTTCCTTTATTTTTATCAATGGCAAGCGTATATTATTTGTACTGCCTCTGATCCCACTGTACAGAGACCAGAAAGGGCTCACTCATTCTGGCAATAAAAGGGGCTCTTGAACTGGTCCTACAGCATCATAATATTCTTTTTGGTGGATTTCATATATGTTTTTAAAGCCAGACCTAAATTTTAACTATAACTCACCTGTCAACCTCTTTAAAACATCCTAAGGATAAAGAGAACAGTTTAGGCTTAGAACAGAATAGGCTTCAGGAGTCTGAATCTGTAAAACTGAAGAATGAAAAGAGAAAGCAAGAAAAGTGTCCATCCCTAGTATTGCGTGGCAAATATATTCCATGGGACATCTAAAATCTGAAGCGTACAATCAATAATACTTTTCAAAGACATACCAAGATGTAGTTAATGACCGTTTTTAAAGTAGCCTAAAATCTTTAGAATGCAAATGAACTTAAATGCAAGACAGCAAATGAAGCACAGCAAACCGCTCCAGAAGCCCAACCACATGTCATGATAATAGCAACAGAAGAGTATGAGCCACTAAAAATACCAAGGACAGTATTACAAAAAACAAAGTTGGATAAATCTCTAGTCCAGACACCATAACTTACACTGTCCAGATGCATTAGATCATGAAACCTCTTAAAAAAAGAGAGTCTATTTTTACTTTGTTTTACTCCTTTTACTCACATCTTCAGAATATGCCAACAAACATAGCTGTGTGTGCTGTGTTATCAGATCAGCTCCACTAGCAATTAAATCAGCCAACGCACCCTTCATAAAGGAAATTACTTTCAGGGGTGCAGTGTGTGCTGGCAGCAAGAAGCAGCAGCAGTGCTGAAAGTGCAGTTGGATCCTTGTCACCTCAGTGTATTCACGAATGTGACAGAGTGCTAACTGCCAGCTATGGACTTGTCCTGGAGGAGGACACGGCCTCCTGCTGGTACCATAACACAAATAATTAAGAGACAACAATACCAAAGGCCACATTTTTTTCCCAGTAGGCCAAGACCTGCTTCATGGGCTCAGTTTGTTGCCTTTTTCATTAAACGATCAGGCTGGCCGGGCACTGGAATAACTTTCGGTTCCTCTTCCCTTCCCTGAAGCTTTCACCATGGAGAAGCACTGAATAAGAGGTTTTCTAACACTAAGCTGTTTGCCGAGGTGATTACAGACCACTGATCTGAATGCCTAATGGTGAAAGCCAGATGTGTCCCAAACCTAGCGTTTGCTCTTGCCTCTATCTATTTAAATGTCACAACAGCAGCTTCTTTCTGCATCTTCCCATTCTTTTGCCAGTGAGCTGCAAACAAAACACTCTGGAAATCTGACTGTGGAGGCTTGGGCCAAAACCCAGCAAGATGCAAAGAAGGGGAAGATGTCAGAGTGATCCAAGACAGTCCCAAGACAGGATTCCTACCTTGTTGATAGAGCACATGTGTTGTGACTACAAAATGCCATATCCTTCTAGAAAGAGGCTGTAATTAGCTCAAAAGCTGACAAGTACCAGAGATGAAGTGTGAAAAGAAACCAGGGAGAGAAAGCACATTGCTACTGAGAAAGGCAACAGTCGTAACTCACACACTGTGCAGGTAGTTGGGTACTTTGCCAGAATTCAGCTCATGAAATCAACTTACTGCCAATCTCAATTGTGTTGCTGCTCCTTGAGAGGTGCCAGCTGGAAGCTGAAACAGAGTTCTGCAGGTAATGTTATTTAGTTGTTACCAAACTCCAGTTGCTGCTCTATATACTTACTCACTTTATTCAAGGTTAAACCAGCTAATTTTAGGCCAAAACTCTGCACCAATTGCTTGCCACATTTGAGACTGACAGCGGCTAACTGCATGGATGGAAACACAATCAGTCTTAATTTTAACACTACACTAGTGGCTGACAGCCACAGCTGTTCTGGGCAAGACAGACTGTACAGCGCACACAACGCAGCCCACTGCAGGGAGACACAGACCTGAGTGAGAGCTTCAAAGACCCTGTTTTCTTGCTTCCCTTCTTGGGGGTGGGACATCTTCAGTGAAAATCCAGATCTGCACCTGGGCTCCAGGTCAGGTTCAGATAGATGGAGACTGATTTTTTTTTTAAATCTTATTTTAGTGTGGAAAAGGGCAGGTAGAATGTCACAAATTCAGTTTGTCTCAATATTTTTTCCAGTTTTAGCTGACCACATGAGTACCAACATATGAAGGTTCAGCAATATCAAACTGAATTCACATCTTAATCCTGGCTGCACACTGCAGCTGACTTTTTAACATTATTTCCCAGACTAAACTTCCTGTCTAAGATGCTACCCTTGAAAGCCTAGCTTTTATTCTGAAGGCTACAGCTATCCACTTAACTGGGGAGCTGGTGGGGAAATAGGGAAAAAGGTTCTAATCCTTCGAGATTTGTCGATGAGTTGATTTCAATCTGGTTTATACTGAAAATCTGGAGTAAATCAATTTAAATCAATTGAAGAGTATCATGACAAGCGGCAAAAAAAGAGTTATCAGATGGTGGTTAAATTCAAGTGCCCTTAATGCAATGTCATCTTTTTCTTTTAAGAGAAACTCTGGCTATTAAAATTCCATTACTTTCTGAATTACTTAGATATAGGGATAGGAAGAATCTTTGAGGTGTCTAGCGTGGCATTAGTGATGCACACAGAAATAGTGATTCTGATCTCTTAGCAGATGGGAGCTAGGCTAAAATCCTCTTCTGATTGAACTCCCCATACTGAGAGGTCTGGCTAGGACACCAGCAAGCAGAAAGCCCTTGCTTAGCAAGTGGCTACTTCCTCCCACTGGAATCACCAAGATTATTTTAAAGAGGTTCCTCACTGAATATGAAGGGCAGATTTGTTTCCAGTGTGGTAGTGATCTCTGTAGCTTCTTCTACATAACTCCTCCTTCCTTTGGGACATGCAAAAATGCATTGGTGAGATCAGCAGCAATGTGACCAACGGTGGCTAAGACAGACCATGGACTGACTTCACAAAATAGCACATCCATCTTGTTAGATTCAGAAAAGCTTGAGTTGCTGCTGCATCTTCAATCATAAACTGGGAAATTTAATCGGTATCCTTCTATAACTGTTGTTTGGTTGGGTTTTTTTGCTATGAAACATCACAAATAAAAAGGAGTACAGCAAAGTCAGCTTACTCAATTAAGAAGAAAAGCCTTTCAGTGTGGCAGCTATGGCTGTGAGGCAATAAGACACATAAACTAGCTATCCCTCAGCCACCCTTGATTTACAAGAACTGAATATTGAAGAACAGATATGCATTATTTTTCTGCTTTAATGTGTAACTCTCAAAGCAAATATGTACAGAAGAGGAGATGAGGCTAGAAGTGAATGAAGGCTACTGCTTTGTTGGTAAGAGACAGTAAAAAGCAAAAAGAAAGGCAAGACTCAGGCTAAATTTTTAATAAAGAGCATCTAGAAGCACCTAGTTTCTTCTGCAAAGCCAGTGAATCTTTAATGCAAAAACTGCTTCGAAAAGGCAATTATCCCAAAATGAAATTATTCTGCTCTGCAGCAGGACAAAATTTAATAATTAAAGTGCACACGGAGAGATTTTACTGCTATTTTAAGTACTTTCCTAGTGCAGCCTCAACTATGAAGATTCAGTTGTTGCCTTCCTTACGTAAGACCAGCAAGCAGTTCAAGGAAAAACCCCCATAAACCAGGCTATTCTAGAAATGTGGATGTATGTAACAACCGCAGGCAAAAGCAGACTCTCCAGAAAGACCAGGGATATCATTCTGGGAAGTATAATGCAAAGAAGGAACTTTTAAAAATAAAATACCCCAGGTGATCTACAGGATGGAGGCATCAGCATGAGGTATAGCCCAGTTGCCCTGCATTTCCTGATTTCTTCTCAACTCTTGACTTTTCATCTTTCAAGGGGCAGAGGGCCAGGCTACTAACACATTTACCTGTGGTGATGGTAATATGATGGTACCTAGGAAGGGACGTGAGTTGTTTCATTTGCAATCTCCAAATAGCAGCAACGGAGCAACCAAGAATCCAACACAGTGACATCCTCCATAGTAGTTTCTCTTATTCCTTTTATATTACTCTCCTGAAGGGGTTAATAGACTATGAACATGTCCCTTTTATATCTTCTTCTTCTCCCTTAATAAATTACCTGGGGTAGGATGCCATGGTAACATGCTGGAAAAAGAAGTGACATTCATGCATGACAGAAGGATCTAGTGCAAGTCTTCCTCTCTCACCCAAGAGGAGCAGCATTACACAGATGGGAGGTGCAAAACAAGCCACTACCAAACAAATCAATGTCAAATATCACAGAGCTTTCTCAAAGTATCCACATTTCTATATGTTCCCTCTGTGGAACAGAGCAGGTGAAGTGCTGCTCCAGCTCCTCGCACTCTGCTCTATCTGTAAGAGGGAAATTTAACAACAAATTGCAGTAAAGGTTTGTAACCAGTGTGGAAAGTACTGAATGTATGTTGGAGGGGACATTTTCAGCATAGCACATGTCTGAAACATGAAAAATGAGAGGCTCGGAGGCAGCCCTGCATATTAACTACTGCAAAGTGCCTCTAGGGCAACAGCAGTTTCCAGAAGACACTGGGTAGTGTCTTGCCCCTCAGGATATGGGTGAAGAAGTTTGAGTCTATATATCTATCCATGTAGACAAGGCCAGAAAGACTCTGCAGCTGAGGACCTACCAGGTCCTCTAAGGGCACATGAGCTCCAAAACTAATGGATAACAAAGACACGAGGTAACCAAAGGGGTTTTTTTCCCTCTCTGACTGGCTCAGGATACATTATGCTTCCAAAACTACAGCAGAAATAACTTCAGTTATATGTTCCAAGCCTTTTTAAAATGAAAAATGGAGACAGTGTGATCTTGCAAATACATACACAGTCGACCAAACTGAAAACTACTGCTCATTCAGGCGTGTCCAGTCTTCCTTCCCTTCTCTTTCCTCTTCTTATCCTTTCCCTCTCCCTTCCCTATACTAACATGCTCTACACAAATATCTACTTACAACTGTGCTGAAAAGCAGGGAGGCTTTTGACCTATTCAGGAAGGAGGATGCAGGGGTTTTGTTGCTGTATTTTGAGAGGATGTTTTTGAGGTGATTATTTTATTTTTGATAGGGGTTTTTTTCATAGCTGTTCAAGAAAGTATTGCTCTCGGTCTACAGCTGTCCATTCAGACATGGGTCTGCATGATCAAGAGAGACTTAACTGGCAGTAGTGATGCTCTAGAATTTTTTCCAAGAACTTCATAAAGATTGTTTGGAACTCCCAGGCTCCACCAAAATTCTGCTGTCCTCTCTAGACCTGTTGATGAAACTTTAAAATCTTGTGTCTATTTGAAATACGACTCAGTGCTTTCAGAAACCAAGGTAACTTCCTATTCTGTAATCTCAGCAGAGTTCAGGCTGAGTGGAAAAGACTGAGGAGGAGGAAAATATGTTTATTTTTAGCTGCATGTGACTGAGCTGGTACTGCAGGAGAAATCAGAAAGACACAGCAAGCAGAGGAGCATATTAGAGAGTCGTATATCTTCAATGTGGTGATTAAATCCAGACAAGCAGACTTTTTTCCCACAAGGTGTGGAAGAAGAGAAGGATCAAGAAAAAGAGCAAGAAGGGGATAGATCTGAGCAATTTTAACAGTGGGAGGAAACATGAAAACTGCCACTGAAAGATGGGAGGGAAGTAAAAGGAGAGGCAGATGTCTGCATCTTCAAAGAGACCACAGACAAAGAGGATGGAACCTAAACAGAGAGGCATTGGCCCTAAACATTCAAAGGGTTTACACATGAGCAGCACATCCAGCGGTGTTACCCACAGAAGTGGAGGCCTGGCAGTCTGGGAGCTCTGTCTGGAAGAGACTGTGTGGGACCACAAGCCACTGGTTTCTGCTCACTGAGGAAGAGGAGGGACCTGGGTTAGGGCTGCTCCAGAGGAGGGTCTGAGGTGATGTAGTGGCTCTCAGCCCAAGAGTGAAAGGGGAGGGTGCTGCACACTGCAGTTGCAACACCAGAGGCATTTTGTTTCCCTGACAGATTCTGATTCTCAAATTGAAAGCATGTGGCCTTCCATCAAAATACTGGAAACAAATACAGAATAGAGTGTTAAAGGATATAGAAGTAAAAGCAAACACTGAAGAAAAGCTTTAGGTAGAAGAAGAAAAAATACTGAGAAGTGTACAAGTTCAAGAGTATTAACAAAAGATAGAAGCTGTTTGCACAGCAATCACGTCATTTCATACTACTTTCTCACACATAACTCTTGCAGTTAAATTGCATTTGGCTTTCCTTTGTTCTGTGCTTTGAATTTATTCCAATCTTCCAAAGTACTTTCATCTTATTTATTGAAGAAACCCACAATGCCAAACAAGGGGGAAACTAATTAAAACGCAAGGTGTGTGCTCAGGGCTAGAAAGTGCCCGGAGGCACAAGGCTAAGCAGAGGAGGCCAGGAAGTGCTGTGACTTAGTGGCATAACTGACTCACCGTGCCTCCTCCTTTTCTCTAGAGCAAAGGACTGGGGGCAGGAATTTTGTTTCAGTCTGTGCTTTTACCACTGGGAAATTACTGCCCACGCTGCAAGGAGTGAGCTGCTCTGCTGGGGCAGGGGAGTGAAAGCTTCTCCCGTCCCTGCTTTCCTGGGACTCTCATGCTGCAGGGGAAGGTAATACCTGCATTTCCACATGGGTGAGCACCAAGAATCAGACTACTGCATCAGACACGTTCTCCTTGTAGCCTTGCTCACTTGCGCAGAAATGTAGGCTGAGTCACAGTTTGGCCATAAACTGCCCACAGTTCATATGCTGAAAAATCAGTTGGTCAGGGTTTAAGTTAGTACAGTCAGCATGGGCAGCTGAGGAGTAAATTTAGATTGAAGCCATCTGCACAAAGAGTAGAGGGAAACTGATGTTTTGGACAATGAATATAACTCCAGCTGCTTTGAAGTCAGTGGTTCAACTTCCTGGTTTGTACAGCAGGTTCAGGATTTCACCACAATTACTTTTTTTTTTATTAAGGTCTTGATTATTTCTTTCTACATATTGACGTGGTGCTAGACTTCAATCCAAGTCAATATATAACAAAGCAACACTCTCAAACCAATGATATTTATGGCAAGAAAGAGAGACAGACTCACTGACAGCAGTTTCTACTGCTGAAAAGGGTCTAGGAGACTTACAGCCATGGAAGCAGCTCCCTGCTGACAGAGCTCTGGTAAAGTGTATGCTGCGCTGAGCTGTAACTCAGTTTGTAGAAATGCCTGGCAGCTCTCACCAAAAGGAACACCCAGCACCTAGATTCAGGTGCTGTCTCTGTCCCTACAGCCAGATCAGCTACTGCAGTGCCAGAAGTGGAGTGAAGCATGAGCTGTGCCTTCAGCAGAGCCACAACAAGTTGAGACTTGCTGCCGCGCAGAGCTGCCAGGGAGCTTCCTTGTGGCAGAAAAAGGGCCAGGGCTGGCCTTTCAACCACAGCAGATCTCCAGCATCAGGACTTGCCACCGTTTCTCCTTCCATCCTGCACCTCAAAGCACTTCTGAAGTGGGAAGTCCCACTGCTCACACCCAAAGCACATCTGTGCCACAGCACGGATGGTGCAGGAAGCCTTACGGGTCTGGCTCAGCTGCAGGTCATCCGCAGCTCCTGCTGGTCGCTATGGAAGGGGCAATCCTCTCATCCTCCCAGGGACAAGCCCACAAAGCACTCCTATTAAATGTAAGATGTTAAATTACTCCCATAGCTCAGCCTGCATTTTTTCCCTAGCTTTCTGGGCATTGTTTGGCAGCCAGCTGATAATTGAGCCCAAAGGCTAAGATAACATAATTTGAATAACAGCTAATGAAACGCTCTTCAATTATTTCTGTTTTAGCTGTCTTCCCTCTCTTGCATGGTAACTGCAATTGCTTCCCTCTTACAGAAATCTCTAGGCAGGTGATGATACACTAGAAGTGTACAGTTTTCATTTCAGTTTCTCCTTCTTTCACTTAACAACCTCTTAATCCACTTTCCTTTCCCTCTGATGGAGCTGATCGCCAGCTGCGCCCCTGCACAGAGCCCATTCCCCAGGATGACAGACCATTTGCCCCTCTCCCACCTCCATTCAGCACCTGCCCTATACCTGTGTGTGGGGCTGATACAGCAGTTTTGCATGAGCTCCCTTCAAGAAAGGAAAAGGAGAAAGATTAGGAAGGGGGAGCTGCCACTCTCACCTCCTAATCTAAGGACAGACAAGAGAAGCAAAGCTGGCTCAAGGATTTATGGAAGGATATGAAGCAACGCTATTTGCTGCCCTAAGGATGAGGATGTTCACAGGAGCTCCTGATCTCACACCTTCATTCCCAGCCTTTCCCTCCGAGGCAGCAGCAGCTCCACAAATACTGTGGGTAAAATTATATCCTTTGCTGAAGCACCTGTGCACTTGTGCAGACAGCAGTGCCTATCCTGAAAAGAAGCTGTGACTTACAGCTGTACTCTTGAACTTTTCACTAAATTTAATTTGAGCTCAGTGTGATGAAATCCTTGCCCACAGAGACGTCTCAAAAATAAACAACATAGCTGGCAAAACATAGCTCAGGTGTTTATTTATAACAGCTTCAAAAATTTTTCACCTGCAGCTTTATGGGTTGTCTGGCAAAGTGAGGATTTGACCAGCTGGACAAGGAATTATCAAGAAGACCAAAGTATATACTTTTTAGTATAGGACCACCCGCCTGGTTTTAGCTGATCTGTTTAAAGTAGTCAAACCAATTATTGATAGGAGTGAAGTGTGAACAGGCAATATGGGAACCACCAGCACAAGAAACTAATCTCCAGCCTGCCTGGAGGCAGAGCCAGGAAAGAGTGATTTTCAGTGCCGGCTCAGTGGGAAGGTTGTGTCCTCTCTCCACAAACGCTGCCATAAAAGGGGCAGGGGCAGGGGCAGGGATAGCACTGCAGGCAGGGCTGATGAAGGCCATGCTGAACGCTGCCGAAAAGCTGGAGATGTTGCAGGTACAATCACAGCAAAGAAACGAGGTAGATCAGGACAGTGTATTTTTAACTGAGTTTGTAACTTAGTTTTGTTGAGGTATTTTGTTCTTTGTTTACTTGGTTTTGTGTGTTGTTTTTTTTTCCCTTCCAGAATTTACTACTCTCTAGAAGGCAAAAGAAGTGGGAAGTGCCATCTGAGTGGTGGGAGAATGACACAAGGCAGACAGACCTGACACAAATTTCTGCTGTCATACTTGAAAATATAGAAAAAACTTACTGGAAAAGTAGCTGAATTTAGATGATAGAACATGTTCCAAACTGATGGCTTAAAAGCACTGTTGGAAGCATAAGTAGAACTCAGTATGAAGCAGTAGAGTTTAATTCTGTAATATCAAAACACAATCCCAATAGCAGGTCTCGCCATAAAAATCTGCTTCACGATGTCAGGGCTCTCACTTCAGCACAGTGAATTGTCTCCCCAGTACTTTTGATTCACATCTGCAATTTGGTCACTAGTTTACCCTATCTTTAGCTATCCAGTCTGTAAAAAGAGCCCATATAACTAATGCCGTACACTACCTAATAGTCTTTTCTGTAATCAGCAAACCCAACTTGGGAAGATGACACATTTCTGTATGATTCTACTGGATCTCAGGTTCTGACATGATCTACAATTTATGCGGAACTGTTACAGATTCATCTTTATAGAGAGTTACTGACTGATAGGCTGGCCTGTACTCTAGTAAATTGCCCGTAGTAAATTAAAATATTGACAAAGGCTTCATTAGCCCAAATTTGCTAGTACTTAATGCTAACATGAAGAGGCCAGAAAGGGATTTCTGTTCCTCTAAAGAAAACTTAAGGCTGGTTAGATGATAAAACTTACATCTGAGCAAATGGCCCTCACTGGCTGCAAGAGGGTCCCACTGAATTTTGCAGGAAACACAGTCAAAATTTTGGGATATCATCCCAAGTAATATGAAATAAAATGGTGCCCACGTGTCTATGGCATTTTTCTACAAGACCTTGAGGAAAGATCATGGACAAATTCATACTTACACACTCCCACACACCCCCTAAAAACCAGCTCCCTGTTCTCCTACAAAACCATTAATTCAAACAGAGAGAAAGCAGTGACTGGAGGCTATAAACACGGCTCAATGCAGCACAGTTTTTCACAAGGACTGCAAAATCAACACATCACAAAACCTTCCACGTGTGCAAAAAGACATATCTGTAAGCTTAATGGAGCAGTGGGACACTTGTCCTGAGGAATGTCCTGATACCCTTGGATGGGTATCAGTCAGTTGAACAGCAGTTTGACCTGAGGAAACCAACTAGTCTGGAGAGTTATCAGAAGTAAACACTTCTGGTTTGCAGGAAGTTTGAAGGAAGTACAAGCTTATTGCATGTTGCATGGTAATAAATCATGTCTTCTAGAGGCAGGTATTGAGTGTGATAAATGCTCTCAAGATCTCTAAAGCACCTGAACATCTTGGTCTCCCTGAACCATGCTGGAACAATCAGTGAAACATTGTACCCATTACCCCAGGTGTACATTCGAAAAAATTGCCAGTCATTAAAAAGCATTGTATTTGAACACTTACTTTCCAATGCAAAGCAAAATGTACCAAGTTACAACTTTAAGACAGTTGAGGCTCTCAGAAAAAGCAATTTTTCTGGCCCTCAACGCACCCAGCTCCCAAATACAAGTCCTGGTTGAATGTGGGTTGCAGCACATCAAGGATATATGTTTAAAAGGTTCAAAGGAAAATTACAGAGCTCCTAACACAAAATAGAAAACCTACCTAGAGAATGAATAATACATGCATAAAAAGCTGATGACTAGATAATTGGTTTCATTAAAAGATAAACACCCCTCTCTCCTAATGACATTACTGTTGATGTTACTCCACTGATACCATCCAGTTTATCATAATCCCTTTATATGACTGCGGAGTCATGTACTGCTTTCCAAAAGAGCCCCTGCCTTATGCCTGCCTAGGAGAAAGATCAAAGAATCTTGCTCATGATCTGAGCTCTTCAGCCATTAGCCAGTACTTTTCAGCATGGCCTGTACATGACAGATAGCTACATCTCATTAGGAAGCCCTAGAAAAATAAATGGTACCAGAAAGAACAGTAAGTATTTTTTAAAAATTAGTATATAGAGAGAGAACAAAAGAGAACAAAAAAGCAATAGTATAAAATACACTTTACACCCACGCAATAACACTAGGCAGAAAAAATGGTTGAAAACCATTTCTTTATTATATTTCCTAGCTTCACAAGTGATGTGAAAAATCTCTCCTCTTCAGAGAAGAGTCCAAGATATGCAGGGTAACGGAATAGTTTTAGAGTTAGACTAATATGTGTCTATGTAATATTAAAATCAGAGAATAATATTTGCAATATCATGAATATATCAAATATTTTAAATACTGGGAAAATCTTAACTATATTTTCATAAGATATATTTCCTCTGCTATTATAAAGGGAGGATTACACAGACATGATATGATATTCTCTTTATAACTGTGATTAATACTCCTTTTATCATAAGTGAAAAATTATCTGTAGTAAAAACATACACAATTTGCCTTTTGTGCATTAAGAAAGCTCATTCATAGTCATAATTTGAACCACACTCCTCCAGAAGGCAGTTTTGTTAAGCAAGGTTAGCCAACCCCAGGCAGGGAACGAGAACACATCACTCTCACAGCACACATATACACCCCAGAACAGTTACATCCATATTCCCTTGAACTCAAAACCCTGCAAGAAAAGCAAGATGGCACTTGCAGACAGTGTTTTGTTCCAAAGGAGACTGACAGTCTTAAGACCTTGTTATGGTCTTAACTGACTATCTCAATTGAAAATTCCCAACAAGCTTTCACTACACTCTAGATTGACAGCTGTTAAGATGATGGATAGGAAAGTAATGTCTCAATTCCAGTGCTGCAAAACTGGATAACTGCTTTTGGCTGCTTTGTATGTACAAG
The DNA here is from genome assembly GCF_018691265.1 of Tyto alba. NCBI lineage: Eukaryota > Metazoa > Chordata > Aves > Strigiformes > Tytonidae > Tyto > Tyto alba. The sequence continues at coordinate 9,955,171 of NW_024881295.1, read as the reverse complement.
AGCCTATAATGTAAGCTATTCCCCTTAAAGATAGTCTAAATCTCATCTGACCAATACAAACACTTCCTCTGTTTTTGTGCAGTAGCAACAGGACTAAAATATGAAGTATCTCAATCTGTATTTTGTAGGGGTTTCCTTGGTTTTGGGGTTGTTTTGGTTTGTTTTTTCCACAAGAACATGGAAGAAAGCCTCCCACAGCTTTATTCAGCCTTTAAGTTTACTGGCCCCAATTCATGCTTGCCACATTTCAGGATGAGGACATTAGTACAATGACAATGTAATTAATGTGGCCACATTATCATCAAGTAATAAGTTGATCAACACACAAGACAATCTAAAACCTAACTTAGCTTCAGCCACAGTCTTGTGCTGTATATTCTGTCTAAACATTTCAGTGCATCTCTAGCTGCTGAAAGATTAAATAAGCACTAGCAGTGGCACATTAGCAAAAATGCTTCAGCTGAGATCAGAAACACCCTATAGCTTCTAGTTCTTGCAGCACTCTAGCTAGCACTTTGCTGCAAGACGACCAGAAATCTGGTATATTCTAAGCTTGGATGTTTTTGAAACGATCTGGATGTTCTGAGATTTGTACCAGGGCAGTCACCATTGACCAAAAGCAGCTCCTGCAGCCCCCATGAGTCATTCCTAGCCACTGCATAATTAAAACAGTCCACCTGCTCCAAAGCCATTTCCTCAGCTGCGGAGCGGTACACACACAGATGTGATACTTTCCTATTATAGCACCCCTGTTTGGGGACCGCGTGGAGGCTGTCACGCTCACTGCAGTCAGTCTGCCTGTGAAGTTCAGCAAAAAATATTAGGCACCAAAAATTTCCAGCAACTTCTTCCCTAGAGTTACAATAAACTTGCTTCCAATTTGTTGTCCATCCATTGCTAATTTCATTATAATTTCATGCATGGTAATGAGACACGTGCTGGTCACATGACCTTCCCCCTTCCCTCTGGGGCCTGATGACTATCTATCATGCATAATTAAGGAGGGTCTGTTTTGGCATACAAATTCATTAGCATTTTAATATAAAAATGCACTAAAGGGGAATTAATGTTTCGTGACAACTAAAATAACCCTTTCTGCTAAAAATGCGACCACATTGAAACCATCTATTTATATGTTTTTATTTTCTAATGAAGTCAGCATTTAAAAATCTCCAGAGCACACCACTAAAGACTAGCCGAGTATTTAGAAAATGATGGTGTACAGTTTTTGGCAGATTTCATCCAGATCTCATAATGTTTCCTAACTCTCTGGCATGACTGACACAAGTTTCTTCTGTTAGTGCAGAAATTTTGCCCCTTCCAACAATTTGCTATCAACATTTGAAATGGAAGCTGTAGCTTCAGTTCGAATGCCACATCAAACAAGCTGATAAGGCTGTCATTTTTTATTTTTAAGTTGTAATTCAAGTGCAGCTTTATATCACTGTAGTAAGGAACTCTTTCCCCAACATCTAAGAAATCAGCTGTCGATTTGGGCTTCTCAAATTTTTAGGAGGAAAACTGAGAAGAAGTCTGGAAAGTTGTTATTTAAGGTGCAGATGGTGACTTTGCTTTTTAACCCCTTCATGCTTGTTATGAGGATCTCTTAATATATTAAAACGCAGCATCCGCTGCTAAAGTGCACACATGTCCGGTAACACTGTCAGCATTCCACCAGCCCAGCACTTAGTAGTCAGTGGAACTGTTTTGGATATGACCAACCCCACAGCAAAGGCTTGGGGTAACCAAAAATCAGTATGACTTATGACTGAAAAATGAGGAAAATGAAAGATTCAGATGCTTTCTGTGAAAACCAGGGGTAAAATATAAACCTGGTATGTCAGCAGATTTTTCTTTTGTGTACACTTGGAGTGGGACACCCATCTCTAGCTTTGCTGGTCTTGAATTCTAGATATTTTTACATTTTCACAGAAACACAGAATCAGCCAGCTTGGAAGGCACCTCAGGAGACCAGTCTTCTGCCCAAGGGTCAACACTGAATTAAGACCAAGTTGCTCTGGGTCTTCCAGCCAAGTCTGGGACATCTCCAAAGATGGAGATCCACAGCGTCTCTGGAAAAGCTGTTCTTGCCTTCACAGAGACATTTTTCCTTCTTACCTCAGGCCAGAACCTTCTCTCTTCCACTTTATGACCACTGTGTCCTGTCCTCCTGCTAGACACGTCCATAAAGCACCTGGCCCCACTCTCTCCCTTGCCTCCCCTCAGGGCCAGGCAGGCTGCCTCCAGGACCCCCGAAGCCATCACCTCGCCAGGCTGAGCCTGCCCAGCTCCCTCAGCCTCACTGCAGACGGCAGGGTCATACGCCACTATGGGGATGGGCATATTCTTCAAGGATCCTCGCTAGAACAATGACACAAGTAGTGTTGTCACGATCGAACATGTATTTTAACCTGGACCCGCTGCAGATCAGGTCACTTTAACACATTAACATTTAACACACACAAAGCTCACGCAGTCCACGGAGGAAGCAGCCGCCGGTGGAGGTGGCCTGCTTGGCCCGGGTGCCCAGGACCCGTTGAAAGGAGAAGTGGGTATGTGACCAGCTCACCCACAGCTAATGGCCGCCTGCTCTACAAGATGGCGCACCAGGGGCTAGGAGTTAGGGGGCACAGGCCCTAGGCTGGTGCTTCAGCTCCCAGCCACCCCTGTGGCCCTCCACTGAACTCCTGCCAGTTTATCAACATCTTTCATTTTAATTAATAATTTTTCTTCTGCAAGCATTAAGGAACAACTGCTGAGGTACTAAAAGTTGTGATTAAATCCTGCTTCCTGAAGGCCCCTGATTCCCAAGAGGACTCTGGGCCAAGAGCTCACCGCTTTCCAAAGGTCACCTCCAGCTGCCGCTCTCACAAGAGGCAGATGTTTTCCTTGGTCCCCTCAGAAGGGCATTACACAATGCAGGAGGCAATGAAAGATGCACGTGCCCAGCCAGAGGCACAGGATTTCAGGACAATGCAAGCTGGAAGCTGACTGAGCTGGTAAAAAGTGCCTATAGTAAGGCTGTGTGCTTCCAGTGCCTTGTTTCAGTGCCCTTGCCAGTCACCTAAAAGTGCTGAAGCACCGTAATGCTTCAGGACACTGTTTTTGAAAGCATAAGCAGTAACAAGTTTTTTAATACAGGTTTATGAAGACATACACTGTTTGTCTGTTTTAAAAGAGCTCTCATAACCGTTCTTCACAGCATTCGAGTGCCTTTATGCTCTAAAGTAAGAAGATGAAATTTAAGAGGCTGGGTTCAAGTGTGCAAGTCATGTCCTTTGCTACCTCTATAAAAAACATTACCTGGTTCTGACTGAATTCAAGCCTCACTCAACAAATGCTTGGTACTTTCAGGCCAGCAGCTATGTTTTCCCTGGGCTCCCTGCATGCCAAATGTCCCCAGCTCGCAGATGCAGCGGCTGAGCAGGGCTCACCCTCCTGTGCCCGCTTGCTTCTTGGGGCACTGGACCTGCTGCAGGATCGTCCCTCTCGTACTGTTGTGCCACTTGTGTGGCATGGAGGCTGGAAGAAGTGGGCGTCCTGGGATGGACAAAAAACAAAATCATGGATGGAAGGAGTGGCAACAGAGAGACTAATTTTAGGACAGAGCTGAGGAAGGCTATGACTTCTTCAGGTGGGGATAAGAGATCTTCGGGCATGGAGACTGGAAGTGGGCTCAAACGGTAGAATAGTAGAACAGACAATACAAACAGTGACTGCTATGTAGTAAAAGGGTAGGAATCAAGATGGGAACACAGAACTGGCTCTTACAGCCTTGTCCTCTTCCCCATGGTTGTTTAGTCTAAAAAGGTTCATCTACTCCACATATTCCCACTTACCAAAGGCCAGAGCTGCCAAGATCCTAAGACAGGCTTGGAACAAGTGGTCAAAGATGTAAAGATTCAGATGGGTGAAAACTGGAACCGTGACAAAGAGCTGCTGTGGTACAAGTGGATACTGCTGAGGCTAAGGATACACAGCCCGTCCTGAAGGCTCTTTCCTCTAGAGTAGAAACCAGGTCCCCAGAGCTGACAAATGTATGAGCTATATGAGCACCTACCTGTGAAACTCACTGCCATCCTGTGCCTCCTCCAGCACCTCCTCACATATTAGATGACAGTCTGCTACTGCTATTTCTTACTCACTCAAGCAGCAGAGCCTGTAGTGTGGATCCAGAGATTCAGCCTTGCTGATGAGGATGGTAATGCAGTAACACACACAGATTTTTCACCTGCTAATGCTCTTAAGATTCTAGAAAAAAAAAATTCTGAAAAGTTGAAGAATGCATGGTGAGATCCCTATTTTGATGCAAAGAGGGTGTTGAATACATTTAGGGAAAGCTGTATCACCCTTTTTTGTTATTGAGAAAGGAGTAAGCATGGATGAAGACAGACACTGAGCGCTCTAAGCAAATACAACACACATCTATCTCCCACTAGGAGAATTCCAGCAGAAGCATCCAGCTCCTGCTAGTAAACCTCATATACCCAGAAGAAAAATTATGTATGTAATTATGTTATAGCACATAGCATTCGTCCCATCTAACTTTGGCTAACTATATCCTAAAAGGTGTTCGGATTCCCCTTCAGGGGCAATGGTGAAAAATTTTGCCTGATCCTAATTCTTCTCTTTAATAAAACAAAACATTTAAAAGTTCAGATTAATCAATCACGAAATTGTCACATCAGTTGTAAAGGAGAAGAGGATTAATAACTACAAAATAGATGGTTTAGATTAGGATAAAAGTATTTTGGCACTAACCACTCTGGAACCACTATATACTTCCAGTTCCTTTGTTTTACTATTTGTTTTTCCATTAAGATCACAACATGAAGCTTGAAAACATATTTTAAAATTATTGATAACTTTATTTAGAATCACACTTTCACCAGCCACTTGTAAGGTAAACTGTGAGCAGAAAAGATTAAATGAATCCTGTTGGATATATTGAGGAAGACAAAAACTAAGTTGAAAAACAGGAACATCAGGGAAAAGCAGTTCATGCACTGGCATCAAAATGTTCAGAGAAAAATTCTGCTACTTGAAAGTAGCACAAAATGTATGATATTGTCCTTTCAACAAATTACATAGTACTTGTATGGCAGAGAGTGACTGTGAAAATTAAGATGCTATTGGGAAAGTAAAATCCAGTGACATGTAATAATAATTTTAAAAAAAAAAAAGACACCAACCACTCTATGAAGTAAATTCAATAAGTGGAAAAATAATTGTTAGAAGTGTACCAGAAATCTTTTACTCCTCTGCAAGTTCTTGCATATAACCCTGGCCTTTCAGTAGGTGCAAAGAAAGACAAAAAGAGCAAGACAGAGTAAAATAGTCAGGTGTCCAGAGGAGGACAACTTTTAGACTTTTGCAGTTCTAAAAATGGAAGTGAAAATCAGTTAACAAATGGGATTTGTGTCATGGAGGATGTGAATCCAGTGGCAGAAAAATTTGTTCTTTATGTTGGTCCTTTAAAGAAAGAAACTGTCAATGAGCCTGAGCTGACATTCACATCTGCAGCAGAAAGCCACAAATGCCAATATGAGACCAGGGAACCTTAACAGAAGATGAATTTAAGATCATCCAAGTAGCAAAGCAGAAGTAATGAAGCTAAAATCCCTCATCTATTGACAAGCTCATCCACAGGGTTTCTTTAACTGATAAACAGTTAAAAACTGTGAAATATACTTTAATGGACTAGCTTGTGAGTTAATGAACCAGCGCATTCCTCTAGATAGAATCAGAACAGCTTGGCTGAGATTCCTAAACTGTGATGGTTTTCTTTGACTCATGTGCCAGAAGCCTGTACTTTCAGGCCAGGTATTCTTGCTGTTTCTCTGAACTTTTAAAAGCCCCTGATCTTTTACACAGTGACAATTTATAATTCCAAGAATCAACTTGCTTTTCTTTCTGATTTCTGATTCTTTCTTATAATAAAAAGTATTTTTTTAACTCTGTTTTGTCTCACTACCTTATGGCCTTGCTGTGCTCAGTGTTTTTCCTCTGATAAAAATGCATCATTTTTAAATAATATAGCTCTTTGTGCAATTACAGAGAGTGATATACTGCAGTTTGTTTTTCAGACTGCACTATGATGTTTTTATATGCTTATCTGTAAGCCTTACCCCATATGGATTTTAATTCAGCAAAACCTTTCTGCTCAGGGTGACTTGACTGAAAAATCCCCTTTTGGTGGACACCATGCTCAAATGGCTATCAGAAGCAGAGCTCAGCCTGTGAGCCTTGGGCCATAAAAAGACAGCCTGTAAGTTGCCCAGCCTATGCTCTGCTCCTGGTGGCCTTTTCTACAGGACAAGTCTTGAGAGTCCTGAATGGTGGGTGGATCATCATGGCAGCATCAGCAACCTACCAGTGTTCTCAAGGTTGTTTGGCTTCCTTTCCGACTTCTTCCAGGGTGCCCTGGATTTAAATGGGAACATGCAGCTGAGCCCACAATGCTCCAAGGAGGTGAGCAGCATCTCCCAATCACAGGTACAGCTTCCTGGTGTCCTTCAGAGCCCGTTCTGTACACATGGATATATAACTGCTATGGAGATGAAGGACTTCAAGAAAATGTGTCATAACAAAATGGAAGGCAAATGCATTCCCATAACCTTAGAGATGTTACCCCTATTGTAACTTTGTTCAGGAACACCTGACTGCCAGCTTCCTCCTGTGCCAGATGTAGAAAACCTCTCAGGCTTTCTTTGCAATTTGAAGAGTGCTAGCTCCAGCCAGGAGACACTGCCAGATGCAGAAAGGTTTAAGGCAAACTAATGGTGTTGGATACTCTCCTGCTCTAATCTCTATTTAAATTAGTAACTAGAGGCAACACACCAGGAGCTTTTCTAGTCTACTTCCTCAAGAAATAAATCAAATCTCTAATAAAGTATTCAGCATTTGGAGGCTGAGCACAGAATGCTACAAGTCTGAGCACAGCCCTCAGTGCGCACTGAGGAAGCACTTTTCTTAAGATGCTGGAAATGTAGGCAGCTCAGTTTGACACCACGTCCAGTTTTATTTGTTTTAGAATATATGATCCTCTGGAGGCATGCAAAATGATACAGGGTGCTGCAGGGTATTTCATCGCTACCTCTTTTCACCCTTGTACTTCTCTTCTTTTTGATCTATTGCTATCTACCGCCTAGGGCTGACTCCAGATGCTGTGCAAGCCACTATCTGATCCATCCTCTCCTATCATGCTGGCCACAGCCACTACGCCCAAACTGCTGATATTGTGACAGGTCTCAAGTCAACACTTCATAAGCCAGTAGCTTTTATCTGAAGGAGATAGGAACCCAAGCCCTGGCAGCAGTGCCAGCCCTGGCCAACAAAGATGTTTTTAGAATGATATTCTTGGCACCTTGTGGCATCTTTAACAAAGCTGGCAATGACAGCTGAAAACCTGCCAGGTAGATTTGCCCAGAAGAAGGAAATGGGATGTGGTAGGGTGTGGTGGTGAAGAGAAGAGACTATTTCAGAGGATATTCACATTTTCTCACACATATTTCTCAGCCCTTAACATTTGGAAAGGGAGGGACATTACTTTTAGGAGCATGCCCCAATCAAACAAACAAGACAGTGGTAACAGACCAAAGAGATCCACCAGCCTTGTAAAACCCACCTCTTTTCCAAGTCTGACCTGACAGATCAGTACAATACTTTGGGGGCTCAAGCCCTGTCTAAATCAATACTCTGGTATGCTCATAGTAAGGACAAAATGAATTATGTACAAATGAAGGTTCAGACAAAAGATCTGGGTTTCTTATCAGGATCTTCTGCTCAGCTGCACAGCTTCAGATACATATTTGTAACGCTCTATGCCAGTAAAGTCAGAAGAACACATACCTACAAGATTAAAGCTCTATTTTACTGAAAAACCACATGCTCAGATCGAGTAAAGACTAAAACCTAAAAGTCTGAGAACCCTCACACCACAGCTACTTGCTGAAACTCAGTGATGCTCAGATAAAAATACATTAGTCTTAAGGGGACATATCCATATAATGATTAATTTCTGCTCCTGCTCTCTGTAAAATGTGGAGAACAATTGCTTTCTCTTCTGGATACTGTGAAGCACAGTGTTTTAACGTTTATCAAGTATTTTGTGGTCCTCATGCAGCAAGAAGTGCTACTTTGGGTATTAAGTTATTCTACCAGTCAAATAGTTGGCTCTCACAGCCAGGGTAGTTAAATTTCTCTGGGGCAAGTGAAAGCAATCACGTAAATTAAAATGAAAAACCAAACTGGAGACTTATTTCAAATGGGAAAACAAATATAGCTTTGTGAGAAAGATCAAAACCGTCTTTGAAAAAAAAAAAATGCAAAGAACAAAAAACCACCTTTACACACTGTAACGCTTCCCCGCATTACCTGGTTGCAGCTGGTAGATTTACAGAAATACTTGGCAAAACAGCTATGTTTCTAGTGCTATTGACTGGACAAGACAAAGGAAGTAGGGGCTGAACCACAAAATAGCCCATTTTCATGTATTGTCCATACCAAGATGACATTCAAAGAAGTTTTCATCAGGAAGGCCATCCAAGTTATTACAATCACATTTACCACCACAGGAAAACTGGAACTGAATCCAGAGATTGTTTTAAGCTACAGAATTAATTTCTGTAAATCCCATGATGTCCGTAGAGCCTGGCATACCAAACACAGGCTTTGGGTTTATATCCCGCACAGCCACCCCGGCTCTCCCTTCTGTCTAACACTAAGGACCTCTCTTCCATGCAGAAAAACCAGCCATGCCCAGAGAACCAGTTACAATGTGGTTCTCCCTGACACTGACTCAGCAGAACTTTGTTCTGCAAAGTAAAAGAAAACTAAATGTTTTATGGCTTTGCTTCTGGAAAACACTGCCTCTTGTACCACTTGCTTTGTAGGCCAAGGGCAATACCAGGAATTGCAGGCATGGTTAGAGCACAGTTGTGTCTGTTCTGCAAAGTGCACCTGGTTTCTGTAGTAGCTGGGACCAGGTCCAAAGGACACAGCTATTTACGCAACCACTTTCTGCAGCTTCTGGTAGGCACCATCGTACTGGAGAACCGTCTGGGACTGCCCGACTTCTTGCCCCAGACTTGGACCCAGTGAGCGCAGTGCACACAAGGATCACTCTGCATTTTCTGTACTGACTACCACGGCAACAATACACAGAAGCAGAATTTGGTTATTCTGTTTCAGGGAACAAACAAGATTACCTCATGGTCTCCAACCAAGAAGATGCCTGAATTTCACAGCGGGCAACAACGGTGTCAGCTGGGAGCACTGCATCCCTATGCCTAACTTGCCCTTAATGTACATCACACAAATGGGGACATTCAGAGGATTTCACAAAGCCCTTCAACATTGGTGTGTGGGCCACATGACTGCATGTACACATAAGGCAACTGAATATTTTTTTAGTTATTTATTTCACGCTCCCAGGGAAAAACTCACTGGAAATGTACATCTGTGCCTGGGAGCTGGCCGTGCAGAGGCTGGGGAGAGCGCCTGCACGGCGGTGAGTAACCTCTCGCCCGGCCGGCCAGGCCGTGGCGTGCCAGCTCTGACTGCCGCCTTGAGAGCGCACGCAGTCACTGGCCTCTGTCGAGAGGAGCTGAGCATGGAAAAGGACGGCTCTGTGAGAGAGAGACAAGAAAAACACCCAACAAAAAGGATGAAATGGAGTAATTAGCTTCTTCCTATGCAGTCGCCAGCACACAGCCAAACCTCCTTGCTGCCGCATGACAGGCAGACAAAAGCCTTTTTCAGCTCTAACACGTTACACAGCCCCGGCCAACAATGGCAGCTATCTCCTAGTGCCTTTCAGGGACTTGCACGCATGTGCTGCTCTATTTGCAGGCCAAGGGAAAACCAGCCTTAGCCCTTATCAGATGTACAGATACAAAATGCTTGTTGCAGTACTGCTGGCACTCAGCATATGGTTAGCCTGATTTACTTCTTCTGAAACAGAAGCCAGTGTTTCTTCGTGCTGAGCCCTGCCATGGTTAAAATAAGGGGCAGTCTGTGTCCTGGAGATCTTAATTCAGCAATAAAGATGACATTTTTTTCTTACACTTTTCCATCGTTTCTGGATATAGGCACTTGAATAAAAGGAAGTTAAAGTACTATATATTATACCCAGCACATACCATTTCCTAGGAACTAAGTGGCAAGTGTTGCTTATGCAGCCTTAAAATGAAAGCATGTTACAGGAACAAACTGTCCATTTTTGTGTTTATACTGCTCACGAAAAACATTTTAAAAGATTCAGCCAGAAGCAAGGCATTTTTCCCACAGGACTGCTGGAACATTAGGTTTCTATTCTGTCCATATGCATGTCTGTATTTCTCACAGGCACCCATGGGAGCTATGGTTTTCAAATATGTGCAGAGGCAGCAAGGGCAAATTAGCACAAAATTAACATGCCATGCTTCAGATTGTAATCCATATGAGGAGAATGACAAACCCACGCTCCCTCTCCAAACCCTGACCAGATCCCCAAACCTGAATTCACTGAAGGACAAGCAGGAGCTGCATGGGACAAGCGAGGCAGTGACCAGACCAAGTGATGGGGCTAGGTCATCAGGGCTGGTCCTGCCCCACCAGACCCGCTGGCAGCAGGAGAGGGAAAGCCAGCCGTTAGCTGTGGTGGCATCAGCTGCCCACGCAGGCAGATCCAAGAGACCTGTGCCATTCCTGAGCCAGGCAATGGGGAGGAGGCAGCCCTCTCCCAAAGCAACACACACCTTAGAGCTTCGACCTCCTCGGCACCCGCTACAACAAACCCACTGCCTCAACGCTGGCTGCTCCAGCCGATGTGCTTTGCAACAGCTTCCACCTGTGTTACATGCTAACACGGCTTCATAATTAATAAGGACATTGTTTGAAATAGCATTTTGTCAAGGTATTGGGCCAAATGATAATGCATTTCCTGAGGTAATCCTACCATTTAAACCACGAAAGCATTACTCTCTGCTGCCTGTCTTGAAGAGTTAATGTGCAATGTGAAACAACTGCTGCATCGTGCCCTTACAGGGATGAACCGTTCCCCATACATACAACATTCAAATGCCTGAGACTGATTGGGATATAAGACATTGTAGAAATAGATATTATTAATAACAACAGGCTGATATGTAAAAATCAGTGACTCATTGTCAGGATGTACCTCACAATACCAGTCAAGTTATAAAATTTAAACATAGTTACATGCTAGCTGAATATATTTGCCTTATTTTGCAATATACTGTATATTAAAACTTTCCCTTTCAAGTTTGCATAATAAATCTGAATGGAACTTTCTCTTGCATTCACACTTGGATGATTGGTTTTGGTTATTTTATAGCACATGCTTTGTATAGGGGGAGGGATTAAAATTAAGCTTTTATTACAAAACTGTAAAGCAAAATTAAATGTGAATGTTTGCCTGATGTAGAAAGGTGATTAGCATACTTCATGTTAACTCACAGGTGGCACTTTTTACCACCGACATGTAACCGCTGATGATATTATTGCTATCAACGTTGTTGTTATTTTGGCGTATGTTTTAGTATCAAAACTTAGAACAAACTGTGGTACCACAGTTTCATTTTGCTGGAGGTACACATGCTATGGTGAGGCAGCCAGCCACGAGTATTCCCCATGGCTTGCCCACAGAGTTTGTTAAAGGAGATACTGCGGCTGAAACTCTCTTGTTGGCAGAAGGCTGCTCATGCTCATGAGCAGTGTGTCAACCTTTCACCAGCTCTACAGAACATGAATGGGTCTTACATGACTCAGTTGGAGTGGTGGTTGTCAGGAGGGGTGAATTCCCACCTTCTTATTTCTATTCCCCAATTTTGTAAGCTTTGAGATACAATTCCAGAAACAGCTGACTCAGCTGCAAAAATGCCACACAAACAGTGAATGAGAAAAGAAAAATCTGGGTTTTTTCACTCTTGCAAAACAGGGGTGAAGAACCTGCTCTTTGCTGAGGGTCAGACAGATCTTTCAAAGCCTTTTGTCAAGCCAACTATTAACACACCCCAAAATATACATCACTTGGGGAAAAAAAAGAACAAACAAAAAAAAAAACCAAACCAACAAAACATTAAAGCAACTCCCTCCCTCTTTCCCCAGAGAAAAGCTGCAACAGTACACTGCAGAATAAAGAAGATATCAGAAGTAAAACATTACACTTGAAAACACAGAAGTCTTGTACAAACAGGAAAACTGAAGGAAGGCATATACAATGATAATAAAGTTGGGAGGAAAAAGAGTCTTTAAGAACAATTGAATAAAGGCATAAAACCCAATACAAACATTTCCAAAGATACCAGGAGCAAGGAATGTGAGAGGCACTCTACAGAACCATTAGAAAACCAAGAAATACAGAGAGATGTAAAATGAAACCAGTACGCTAGAAGCAAATGTGATCCAACTGAGGGTCCTGTCTCTGACAGTGATCAGTATCTGGCAACGTGAAAAATAGGTTTAGAGAAGGACCATTATATTTCTTCTCATCTTCTGGCAATCTGTTAGCTAGAGACTCTCTAAAACAAAGCTTGCATCTTCATCTCCCCAGTTTTATACAGCTTTATTATATATCCTAGTCACTTTTTTTTTTTTTTCCCAAACTGAAAGCACCAAGGATGAGGAAAAGTATGAAAAATTAGAGGATTAAATAACTGGGATTCTTAAAGTAATAAAAAAAATTGACCTGTGGGCTGCTGGCAGAGATATCTATGTGGTCTCAGGCAGGATGGAGGTGAACAAGGAATGATAAGTCACTCTAAGAAAGTGTGCAAGAAGTAGGGAGCATTAAAAAGAAATAGCACATACATGTGTTAGAAGCAAGGAAAGGCAGTATTTTTTCAAGCCATGACCTCATTAGGGAACTCACTGCTGCAGGACGCACAGATATACAAAGTAAAAACATGTTCCAAAAAAACAAACTCACAAAAACTCTTGCCTGTCAGTGACTACTGGTTATCATAGGCTCCATTTCTTCAGAAAGTCCTGAAAGCCATAGATAGCTGAAGGCAAGGAATTTGTGTCCAGGGGGGTACATCTTTATATACCCTGGGTTTACATCGTTTCTCTAAGTAGCTACTACCACTGGGCTGGAGGGACCCTTGGCCTTTCCCAGCACCCCCAGATTTACATGGGAGTAAAACTGTCCCATTAAAACACACATAAATGAAATTTCACTGAGCTGTAGTGTTATGAAATGAGCTTGTGGATTATAGGTAGGTCCCAGGATCTATTGTCCATAGTCCAATCTTCATGCACATATAAATGTCAAAATAGCAAAACAATGCCCTTGAATTTGTAAAATGTAGGCTCATCACCATCCAGAAATGTACCTTTTGCTAGTAGGATACTGTTATCTGACAAAAATCATTTATTTGCTCATCAGCCCATCATGGTTTATGCAAGCCCAGTAAAAGCTATCATGCCATTATTTCAAACAAGCCCTAATTTCAGTATGCAGTTCTCGGTTTTATACAGATGCTAATTACTATAACTGCAGGGCAAATCAGCACAACAGGGCCAAATAAATAATTTTTGCTGGATACATAAAAGGAAAAACCCCACACCCTGTACTGGTTGGTTCTCCAGAATCACAGTTGCATGACATTAATACTGTACTCATGATCTTAACAGAAAATAATGCCTTGAAAATTAATTGCCACTAGACATTAATAAGTGCTTTATTAATTAAGCCAGTAAGCCAATTAGGCCCAAGGTGAATTTGAGGGCAATAGACTCTATAAACAGTGTGACTTAAGTCTTAGAAGTGCACTTTAATTTTTAAAAAGCCTGGTTTTGGAGAGTGGATAGCTTGTGGGATTGCTCATTACAGAGCAAAGCAACTGCCCAAATTCAGCCCAGGTCAAGAGCAGCCAAGAGCCGTTATCACCCAGCAGCTTATCTGTGTCTTTGTAGCAGCTGGTCTAGACCTCATTTGAGATGCTACCAACTTGTAATTAATAGCTCCTCTAAGTAAACTAAATCAGAAAGCCAGTAAAAAGTAATTCAGAACTGCCTCCCAGAAAATAGCCTTCATAAACTATAAGCCAGGACATGGTGTAGAGAAAGCAATTTATAGGAGATTCCCTTTGACTCCAGGTAAGCATCAGGCAGGTAGCTATGCTCCCTCCACCAGGCTTTTACAGACCATGGGACATTCACAAAACCTGCAGGGCCAAATAGAAATGGCTCAAGCTTTTCTGAGGAGATGCCAATATTTAGCAGCTCTTCCATCTCCGTATTGTGCTCATATTGTGTCCATATTGTGTGGCCTTCCTTATTCACTAGCCATGAGCAGAGACACCACAATTAGAAGTGCAGATACCTCAGAAACCACCATTTCTACCTGCCTTTTACAACTGTGAGAAACAGAACCGTTCCTGATGAGAAGCCTCTGTTTCTCAACACACTGCAAACAGGAAAGTTGATGCAGATCACCTTGCTGAAAACGCTCCTCTGTGGGCATGGCTGAAGATCTTACTCCCCCTCAAACTCCTCCTGTTGCATTTTTTTTATTCTATGTCTCTTCACAGATCTCAGCAAGATCAAATACTTCAAGCCAAAAGCATCAAATTTTCCTTTATTCTTACCTGAAATGGAGGGAGTTTGTTCATACAGTTAATTTGGCACAGCACTAGAGAAAACTAATTTCTCTAATTGATTGCATTTGAAAAAACGATGCCATTAATATTTGCACATTTTTTGACAGTGATAAATCTGCCCTAGGTTTTCAGCATGTATCATGACATCTTACAGTTTAGGAACTCGGCTCTACCACCGCCACTACTTTCTCACTTCTTTTTTCAGCAGTGCATTTCCAAATTTGAGTTACCACAACATTTCCAACAGCAATGGGGCAGTCTGTTGGCTGGGTTCAGGTCCACTGTACATTCAAATCAGATGAAGAGGATGGGCAATCACGGTTTCACACCCGGACATTTCCAAAGGATCGGGTGTAGAATTTGGGGAAGAACACTGAACCTATCAAACAGTTGGTATATGCTGGAGGAATAGTGCCATGCCTTACACTTTTTCTGGGGCTAACTGTACCTGCTTCACCTGTACCACTTCATCTTTCCCACCAGAAGCACAGACAAAGCAGCATATATGAGAAAGTAACACGTATGTAGCTAAAAGGCCTTGAAATTCACAGGGTGTAAATGAGCAGCCAATTATTCTGTGAATAATTAAGAGCTGCTAAGTTGGAACATGTTCAGATATGTGTGTAAGTCTCCATAATCGTTTTTATTCATTTTTAAGAATGTTGAATCATCTTATCTGAAGCCAAAAACATTAATACTTGCATTAATTAGTGTTCAGAATAGTACATCTTTTGAGTTTTACTGCAGTCATTTGAATCCTTACAATGACTTTCTAAAAAAGATCACCGTGATGAAGAGGGTTTAGGTTTCTTTTCTGCCTGGTGAAAAATATTTTTCTAGAATAGCAGTCCAGTTTCTGCCTTTGTTTTTCTTGTCTTTCTTTTCTGAGTGTTTTTTTGTTTTGTTTTGTTTTTTTGTCTCCTTCTGCCTTAGTAGAATATGGGAATAATGATGTAGTCTTGACTATGCATATAAATTGAATAATTTACAATAATGCTCTAAAATGCCACTGGGGTGGAATTCAAAGGGCTGTTTGCAAAACCAATTGCTTTTTTAAAGAATTAATTTCTGAAAAATAAATGCAGAAAGTGGCTAGATGGCTCAGGGGATTGAAAATGGCACAGAGAGACTTTCATCTCTTGGTCACTGCTTCAGATCCTACTTAGACTGAAGAGCAACTGGAATCTATTAATACGAGAAAAATATTCTGGGTCTACTGCAAATTTGAACATGATAATCTGTGCTGAGGTTATGATCAAAGTTGGAGTTCACTAAGAAGAATAGCAAAGTCTTAATTTTGCTGCATATTTTGGAGAGGTTTTTTTTTAAAAAAAGTCATTCTACAATGAAATATAAATCTACTTTTGATTTTAAATAACAACCATTTAATCTCAGCCATTGTGAAGCAAAACAGCATTCATATCCTTAGCCATAACTATAACAAGTTACCCTTTCACAAACCTGTACACGTTTTTTGTCAGTGTTATCAGTGCTGTTGATGTATTTTCATGAAAGTAATCATCTGTGTCAAGTTAGTTCTGTAACAGGAGAGGGTAAAAGAGATTTAAGACATTTAAATCAAACTGAAAGTAAAAGGAAAGTATGTTTTCAGGGTGGAGTTGTGCTTCAATGAGATTAAGAACCTCAGGCAGATAAAGACAAATGCACAATCACTTTATACTCTTCATCTATTTGTAACAAGACATCAGCAAACCCTTTTCCTACATAAAATTGCACTATTTGGATACAAAATTCTGTCTGATGATTTCTGGACAGGACCAGAACTGGCATTAGAAGCTTTAAAATGATCCACCTAGCTTTATGAATGATTGATCTCAGTCAGGCATCGGGGTCCATCCCTTCCACAAAGACAATCAGATACTTCAGAGAGATGCTTCACCAAAAGCAGGAATGCCTGAGAATGGGAGGACTCTCAGGCCACTCTCGTGGACAGGAATGACAGGCTTGTTGCCTATGGTTTTCCACATGCTATGTTTGAGTTTCACAACTAAACTCTGTGCTGATTTCAAAATCTTCCTATAAGTAAATGGAAAACACCTACAGAAGAAGCATGCACTTCAACACTCACTAAGGTATGTAGTAAACAGCTTAAGAATGTGGTTATTTATTTCTGGTAATATATACAATATTTTAAGATGTTTCCAAACAGAAAAGGCAGAAGAGACTTGCGGCCTAAACAACAAATATTGAAGATTTAAAGGATGTGATACTTGAGTGTTCAAAACTGCCAGTAGCAGCTTTCTAGTAATGCAGACATGATGAGTGGTACTCTAATGTCAACACAGAAAATGGTTATAGCATTGATTTTATTTTAAGCTTGAATAAACCTGTTCCCAGATATTCACATAACTGTGAATATCTATCTCCTCATTTACTACAGAGACGACCCCGCAGAGATGCATCTTCAGGATTTCAATGAGGCGGCAGCAGGAACAGGCACAAATGGAGCAGGAATGTGAACACATGAAAGCACGGCAAATGGGCTGGCCGCCTAGAAAGAGCTGAGACGATTGAGTTGACCTTGAATTAAATGAGATCCAGATCTGAGCAGAGCCAGCATATTCCCAAGCTTTGTTCTGCAGTTGCTGCTCTGTGGAGGGTGGATGGCAATGTGCAACATTGTCCATCCAGCACTTCCCACAAGTAAAGAGGAGAGACGAGGTGGTGGGAAAACCGTCACTGTCATATCTTTATAGAGAGGACATTAGCCTCTTCTGCTTCTGAGGAGGGGAGAGCGATTTACACCAGCTTCATAAGTGACTTGGAAAACAAGCTCCAGGGCCACAGCTCCTGGCTGCTGAGGACAATGCTATCACTGGAGCTGATCCTTCTACTGTGGGAACAGCAACAAGACATGAACTGTGTCTGCACAGCCATGACTACCCTCTGACCTCCCCCAGACAGAGCCGTGCTCTGCTACAAAGGTGGTATTAGCAAACACAAAGAGAAACACGACTGCTCAGAGGCAGGTAGGAGAGAAGAGCTCAGTTAGCTTTCCTGAATGCCCTTCACGATTAGGCAGTCAAACACTGCATGTTTAATCATGGTGAAGGATAAGGATAATAGAGATCAGAGAACCAGGGAGGCAGCTCAACTAAGTCCAGGCATGCTCTGTTAAGTGCTATATATTATAAAAATGGCTTACAGGTCATGCAGCATACTTCCCCTGGATAAGGACCATCACACACTGAAATTAAAAGTAATTAGTGTCCCTTAAGGGTTTAAAGAGAATTGTTTTTATAAAGCATTTCCTTCAATCTTTATATTTAGGAAAAAAAATAAATTACAGGAAAGGCATTTTTATGCAGAGTGGCATTTGTTTACATTTAACACCTTAAGAGATTAGAGTTGACTTCCAGACCAGTTATTACAGCTACAAAAAAGTTGCTGTTAAACTCCCTAAATGATACCATTGAGACTGACTGAGAGGCCCACGTGGTGTGAATGCAAAACACACTGCAATCTGCTGGTCCCAGGGTGGTTTCAAAGTGTGAGCAGAGTCCGGGGCTCGCATGGGGAGAGCGTGTAACCCTCGCCTTGGCAGCCCAGCGGGGCTCAGACCGGGGAGGTGGCACGGCTGAGCCAGGATGCTCACAGCCTGCCTGGCCAGGCTGGCAAAGGGGAACCACGATGCCTGTTCTGGTAGTTACCGGTGGCTGGAAAACTAATATAAGCAAAGCCTTCACTGCAAATGCAAGTGCTGCTGTCCATGGGAGATGTGAGCCTTGGAGGAAGAATGGGATACCCAGAGGAATGGGCTTGTAGGGTAGATGGCAATCCTTCACATGAGCAAGAGCTGCCCCTTATAACCTGCATCCCATGGTATCTCATACCAAAGGTTGTCACAGATGAAGGATTCCCCACGCGTGTGCTCCAGAGGTGGTGGAAGCACGGGGGCATTACAACACATTTCTCACTGTTACCCCAAATCACAGAAAGAAAAAGGCTAATATTAACAATACTACCAACAATCTGAAGTGTGTTAGATTTCACTGAAGTTTCAAAACATTTCACTATATCCATGTGTGCAGAGCAGCATTTTTTAAACCACCAGATCACTCAGGAATTTCATGTTGATTGTTAATGAACTCTTTCCCCCCACCAAAGATTTTGATTGAGACACCTAAACCCAGTATTTCATCCTCTGCTTTATTTGGTAATTAATCTGAAGAACTGACTTCCATACTGACTTCTAAACTAGCAGCTTGATGCTGAGAACATAATGGCCTACATTTTGCAACTTAAAGAATGGTTGCTGTGCTTTATTTATGAGTTATTGGTTTAGCAACTTATAAAAATATCCAAAGGCCAGAGAGGTTAAACAACATTAAGAAATAAAGTACATCTTAATAAAAACAAAAGCACTGACAGATTCCCACCCATCATTAAACCTCACATCACCCCTGAAAAATCATGTCCTTAGACAATGAAGAGTTTTAAAAGATACTGAAATTTCTTTGCCCTCTTTTTAATGCCTTATTAGTTTAGATTCTACCACAAATTGCAAGATTTACAACCAAATGCTCCAGTGCTGCATAACAGTATGATGCCTTCTAACGCTCCATTCTCGCAGAAACAATTTCTAATTTCTATGCTGTATGTACTGTCAAAGCACTACAATGAATTGATCTGGACCTCACCTTTCAAGGCTTTCCTACAACAATTGACTGATCTTTAAAACTGTACAGCACTCGGAATCTTCTCCAAGGTTAATCCTTGGGAGCTAGCCATGGAATAATGGCAGTTAGCATTTCTACAAATGCTCCTAGATTTGCCAGCATGGGAAATTGTACTTAATCACAAAATACCTCGAGGGTAACATTAATGATGTTTGCTTTACAGTAAATAAATGTGCTTCATCTGATGGTTCAGTTTACAAGCTTGTTTCATCCTTGAGCCTTGTATTGAGAAAGGCAATACAGCCGCCAAATTTTATGAGGTTTTTGAAGAAACAGACATGCAGCCATAATGCTTGACAGCAACCTGAGAGTTTACATCCCTGCCATTCCTCTCCAGGACAAGATCAGCTGTGCCCAAGACGTTCTCCAGGTGCCTGTCACATCGCTCCTTAGCAAGCACCAGCACTATACAACGTCCCCTTGCACATCTGTTCAACAATGCATAACTATCATTGCCATTTCAAAGCTTTTCACGCAACACCTAACTCTCATCTTCCTGTCCGAAATTCTAGTCTATTATGTATGTCTTGCCTTACCAGCAGTATACACAGAGAAATACACACATGTATGTTTCTTTAGAATTGTCTTTGGGCAGAATATTAATCTCAGGATTTTGAGACTGCAAGATTATTTAATCTTCTTAATACTCCTTTACTTCCTTCACATTGATATGATCAAAGAGAACCCATTAGCCAACTGCACACACACACAAGAAAGAAAGAATTACAAGTACAATATTAAACAGCATATGGTAAACCCATTTATGTCCATCTTTCTACAGCAGGTCAGGTACTGAATGGGACTCATTTCTCAGAGTCATTGTTGGCAGTGTGGAGACTACATTGGTGGGTAATGGCTGGAATACTGAGTGCTCTGTGACTAATTGCATATTTGATATTCACGAGATAAATTAATTAGCTGCTTATTCCCAATGAATAGCCTAGATTCAAATAAAGCTGTCAGATGTGTGGTATGGTAGATATATGTGTGTTAAAAATAGCTGCTAAGGGGTGTGTGTGTGTGTATATATATATACACATATATATATCAGTCTGCTGCTACAAAATTTAATTTAGCTTTGCCCTCAGCCAAGAGTTGCCTGGAGACTGGCTAATAACAAAAGCACTCAAGACATTTTTTTTTCTTTTTTATTTCCTTTTCTTTTTGAATAGATATATTTTACCCTATCAGCCTTGATACAAAATACCTATAAAAGCAGATCAGCATGGCATTCATTTATGCAAAACCTAATTCTAAATAGTGGATGGCCAAAATAAATAAATAAAAATGTTGTGTCTTTTACCTAGTGGACTAAAATTTCCTGGTTAAAATCCCACTGGTATGATTTAGCTGGTTTAGGATGACAGTCCAATCTGGATTGGCTTCATGGTTGCTTCATTTTAAACTGGGAACAGCCCAGTAGTGCTGGAGTGTCAGCTTGAAGTGGATTTAGTTCTCAGAGGCTTGCAGAAATCCAGGCAGCTGCCCTCAAACTGCAAAGTGCCTCTCCCTCTTCTGCTCCCATGTGTCTGGGCTGTGGGTTAGTCATGGCTCTGGTGACACAAAAGGACAAGCTGCTGCACCATGAATCCCCAGCCAGGGGTAGATCATGAGTGCGTTTTTTTTTGTTGTGGCTTTCCTGTCAACTTCAAGTCCTACAGAAACAAGGTTTGTACAGTTACTCCCCCTGTCTGCATGCATTTCTGCTTGTGTTCCTTGACCAGTAACTTCTAAGGCTTTTGCTCAGGAACAGTGAAAGCCGGCAGAGGATTACTAGTCTCAAAAATTAACTAAGTTCCCACAATTTCCCCAAAAATAAGGGGACAGGTAGAGCATAGACATCTCGTCAATATTCTCACTCATGAAAAAATACAGCTGCACTAGCTTGCTCCTTAGTAAATACTAGAGAGCACACATGGGAGACAGGCTGGTCAGCCCCTGCCATCCAGAAGAAATATTCCCAGAGGTTTTACCTACTCAGAAACCAAACTCCATTGCACTAAAATGTAAAAGCCCAAATGTAACTAAGTTTTGTTAGTGCTGGGGCTTGTGTAATTTTGCAAGTGTTCTTGCTAATGAGACTCCACCATTGCCATTGTATTTGTCATGTAGTATACCTGGAGTTCATACCCAAGGTGAGGGCCTAGGGTGTCTGGGATAAGAGGTGTAAAAAGGCTGGGAAATCCACCCAGGGAAAGTTTCTGAGATATTAAATACCAGAAACTGTTTCAATTGAAAATGGGCAAATGTGTGATACTCTGAGTGACTTTTCTTGTCTCTTTGTGGACTGAAGTTTGCAGATTATAGAAAGAAGTCCTTTCAAAGTATTTTTCTCAAAAGAGAAATATTTAATCCTGAAAATGTGTCAGTAGAATACATCAACACAAGATGAGCATAGGATTTTTCCTCTGTAACTGAATTTCTGTACCACTGACATTTCACAAGACATTTCAAGTTCAGCTATACTCCTTTTTCCAACCAAAACTATTTCTGGAACTGTTTTCCCACAGATCTACCTGCATATGTAACTGATGAGCTTTGTACTGCCTCCTGTGACTTCACTTGACTCCCACAAGGAAGAAAAGTATTGAATGAGGCAGCACACCTGGACTTTATCTGCTCTGCTTTGTGCTCAAACTAGGAGGATCTGAACACAGCTGGAAGTGTTTGCAATGCTTAAAAATACCTCCAAATCCTGGTGGTCTAGAGGCGGGGGCAGGGGGAAGGTAGTCTAGCTCTGCTCTGCTCGCCCCAGTTTCCCTGTTGCTGATGTTTTATACCAGTCTTCACAAATCCAGCAAACTTCTGTGCACGTGTGCCAGCATGAATGCTGTCGTAACACCCAGCAAATTGATGTGCTCAAACCAGATGACATGTGAAGAACAGAAACCTGCATGCCAGGATCTCCTCAATGGGCATGGATGGCAAGACCTGCAGCCATGTCCCAAGGAGAAGTCTTCATTTTGCTGGGGTGGTGGTGAAGTGGGTATTACAATACACTAAAGTACAGTGTCAGGGATTGTCTTGGCTAAGTACTACTACCAGTCTTTAAGGATTATGGTAAACAGACTGAAATAAAGATCATTACCACCATCATGAAAGGAAATTCTTAGATATATATTCTGCCTCAAAGCTAACCTCCAGGATGCAAGGAGGATACCTCATATCAAAGCAAAACCAATCTCATAGCTATTCATCTTTTTAGAATAATCAAAATGTAAGAGAAGGAAGGGAAAAGGATGCTATTTACAATTACCCTGACCCAGAGCTTCCAAATATGAGAGGGGAACCGTAACAGCTTAGGCTTGGGGGCTCTACATTTGCTGGTGAGTTGTTTGTTCTTGTTCTTTTTTTTTTTTTTTTAAAAAAAAAAAAAAACACCAAACAAACTAAACAGTAATGAGCTCAACTAAATCCTAAATTACATAGATTAATTACTTTCTATGGAAAGCTTGAAATTATAAACAAATGGCTTTTTGATTACACTTATCTGGATAAAGCTGCATCAGTTAAATACCTTGCACTTCAGAAAATAGCTCCCCTTAAGCTGATTATATCTTCAACAGTTTTACCTGTGAAATTCATAGCTGCAAACATATTCATCTGCAGCATTTTCCAGGTGTAGCCAAAGAAAAGAAGAAATTATTGGCTTATCCCTTTAGTACCAGCTTTTCATTATAAAAAACCCCATTATATGTAAACAGAAATCAATTTATCCTTCAAAGAAAAAAACATAATCTAAACCTAAGGCTTTGTTTTCAAATTATCTAATCCACAGATTGCTAAAATCAAAACACTCTTCTATATTCATTGTTTAATGATTACTTTCAGCTTCTTATTTCCTTTATTTTTTTTAATATAGGATTAATATGCACAATATTTTTGTATATACAGTGAATTTATAAAGTAATAATAAAACAACAGAGGCTTACTCAGAACACTGAAGTGCATGACTAAGCACAGCAATATCAGAAAGTGAGAAAGTTAAGGCTGCACTCACACTTCAGCTGTGCCTTGCCCTCTCTTCAGTACGAGTTACAGAATAACGTTATAGTCCGATTTGGCGCATAGGGACTGCTCCGTTCTCAACATTTTGAGTATTTTACAAATGAGATATTTAAACTCTGATCTTGGATACATAACATGGAAGTTTCATTTCTTCAATCCCTGGCCTTCATAGACATAAATTGCATGCTATTCTTTGAAATACAGGTGCTCAATTCTTAAATCAGGGAATCAGCAGAGTGGTTTGAGGTAACTCTAGTTTATGTTTTCATAAGATTCCCAGGCAAAGTCCATTCTGGTCACCTCTTCTCTCCTAGCATAAGACCTATAGGCCTGTATAGGTGACAGCTGCTCTATATGTGGGGGGAGTCCAACACTGAAATAACCACAGGTCAGGTCCAGAATGAAATGACAACTGGCAGACCTCCACAGAGGTACCTGGGCTACGAAGTCACATGAAATTCTCTGTTTTATGATGGTACGCTGTTCCCACGGTATACACTTGTGAAGCCTAAAGACAAAACAGGATTTAAGTGTCTTTTACAACATGCCCTCCACTAACAGCATTTTCTGATGTTGTTAGTCTTCCAGATGCTTTCTGCAAACCAAAACACATGAAACCGTCGCGCTTGGTAGAATCGCAAGAATCGACCTGAGGTTTTTCTCTATGCAGCTACAGTTTGGGCAGTGCAGCCTGCAAGGCAGGGGGGGTCAGATGAGACTTTGGAAAGAGACACTGAAGGATTATGTTCTCTTTCAGTGGCACCAGATTTCCTGTGCAGCCCCATTTGTACTCTCATCTACTTTCCTCATCTCTATGAAAAAACATGAAAATGTTACTCTGTTGCTTATGTACAAAACTTCCTGACTGACAGCAAGATCAGTAGGTTACGCAGAAATAATGAGTCCTTCTCTTAGAGTGCTGATTTGCAAACCTTTGTTTCAAGTATTGGCCAACCTTTTTCATTTATTTCCTTCCCCCCCAATATTCTTTTCTTGCTTTACTAAATACACTAATAAAAATAATCTAGCCTCCCGGCAAATATATTGCTTTTATTATGCCAAGTAAAGAGATCAGCCAGTATTATTCTTCCACTTTCCAACACCATCTCACAAACAATACAGGAATCAGGAACAAAGACTGGTGTGTCCATAACATAACCAAGACACGGTTCACACATTCAGATGTCTGTCAAAAGGGGGACTTGACTGTTTGCTCAATGCACACTTGGGTTTGCTGCTTTTCAGGTGCTAACATTAAATGCCACAGAGTTCTGTTTAATCAGCTATACCTCCTGTTATCAGTGTTAGTGCTTAGCACTTCGGCAATTATCTCTCATCCAAGCTGTGGGACTGCTGCTTTCCAAATGCAGGCTGCAGGGGGAATGGTTTTGTGTGTAACACCTCTGATGGAAGCTGACCCCAGAGCAGAGCAAACAGGGGCCCAGGTTCGAATTTTTTTTCTCCCACAAGATTTTTCTGAAATGGTTCTGCTGAAGGTACATGTCTCATTATTTGCTGGCTGCAGCTGGACTAAACTCAGAGACAAGATCGGTGGTTCTGAGAGCTGTGGGATTTGTTCAAGTTGAATTCAGGGAATTGAAGTGTTTTTTAGTGTTGCTCTCCTTTCATGTCACTGAACTAAGTTTTTTTCCACTGTATTTAAATATATGAATCCATACTATTGTTTGAAGTACTGCTAAAATGAGGAGATCCTTGAGGCACAGACCAGACTTTATCTGGGTATTGTCTAGCTTGATATCTTGGCTAATAAGCCAGGCTCCAAGATATTCTCACAATACAAGCACATAAATCAGTATTTTCTCCTTTTGTCAATCAGCCAAAATCATTCTTACGCTAACCAAGTACATAGAAACATGGAAGGCAGAACAACCCAGGTGGCCCAAAGAACAGGCCGTTATGGTGGACTTAGTGCTCAGCTAGGTCTCACTGATGATGTGAATGCAAGCATACTTTCCTGAAGGGATATGCCTGCCTTTTACACACACTGTGTATTTATGTATTCACATATTATATGTGCACAAGAATAAACCTTACAGGTGAAAGGCAGCCATGTGTTGGGTGTAACGCAGAAGTTGACAATTGCCACAGACATTTTGTTTTTCTGAATAATCAGGAAGGCCCAGGATGCTCCTGCAGGGACAGAGCTAACGTTCCGCACAGCCAGCGACAAGGCTGTCCCTCTCGTCCATAAGACTATGAAGCAAAACTCTAACCCAAGTACAAAAAATGGGTCCAAGCCAAAATACACTGTGACCAATGCAACCTCCATTGAACTCTGTGGACCTTGGATGAAACCCTAGAAATATTATGGTGTTTTTCACTGCTCATGCTGATTTTTTTCTACCATAGTTCCTTCAATACTTAAAATCTTTAATTCAATTAAAACTGTTCCAGCAGCTTATATGCCCAAATCAAGTGTGTCTTTCAGAACACAGGATTTCTTCATAAAATACTCCTACAATGTCCTGAAATGAGGCAGATGAGATGATCTAGTGATACAGAAGTTAGGATGTGGCATTTCTATCTCCCTAGGAGCAACTGCATGAAAGCCTAAAGAAACTTTTCTGTGAAGATGATGTGGTACAAGGTACCGGTCTTTTATTAGGCCTAAAGAAATTCACAGCACTTTATAAACATTGCAGATAAGTTCATCCCACTTTCATAGCCTCACTGGGACCTACTCAACGGAGTATGAGTCACTTTTATTTCCAGAAGTGCTTCACATTATAGCAGCATGAGCAGACTTAGAAAACTGTGAGTCACAACTGACTAACGACTCATAACAGGCCAGTGAAATGGCATGAGATTGGCAAGGACCCTTTCCAGAAAACAATTATTAACAAACAACCATTCAAACTTGTTATCCAAATGATTATATCAGAGAAAAAAATATGTGCTAAATTAACATGGCCTTTTTTGTGTAACCAAAGGGTTAAAGAGGCACACAGGGGGACACTGACATATGCTATGCTAAACCTGATCTCACACACTACCCAGGCTTTGTCCCTCTGATCAGAGTATTTTATAAAAAACAGTCTATGGCACCTGGACTGTCAGTTGTAGCCTACCCATGTTGGCACCCACCGATCAACCCATATTAACAACTACAATACATATATTAAATAACAGTCATAAACAGGGTTACTCTCTGGCTGCATTATTATGAGCATGTCTGTGTTATCCTTCAGCCTGTGATGAATGTTTGAAAAAATGTCAGAACACGAATCCACAGTACAAAATCAAAAACCTA
The DNA here is from genome assembly GCF_018691265.1 of Tyto alba. NCBI lineage: Eukaryota > Metazoa > Chordata > Aves > Strigiformes > Tytonidae > Tyto > Tyto alba. The sequence goes on along the minus strand of NW_024881295.1, from coordinate 9,928,586 downwards.
ATAGTCAAGTACAAATACCTGGCCTGGGAGCCTGACAAACCCATATTTTGCTGCTGAAATTGCTACTTAGCTTTCCCCTTCCTCCTGCTATCACAGAGTAGTATCCTGGATACCTCAGCCACTTTCCTGCTACTACACCAGGAAAACAACTGATGAACCAGAAAAGTATATCCTAGCAAGCACTAGCGAGAATGGGAACTACTGTGTATTCCTACACATCCCTTTTACTTACACATTTGTTGATGGAAGTATCTATAAGTTAAACATAAAAATTGCATGAGGAAGCCAATATTTCAAAATCAGACTAGCTGGTGCATGCAAACCTATTTGTCTTAGGCTTACGCATGTCATTAACTATTAATAACCAAGCATACACCATGGAAAAAGTCTAACAAAATAAGATCAATTGTTAAATCCACTAAGTTAGAGCATCCATCAACACATGCTAATCCACTTAAATTCAGTTCTTTTTGTTAATTATGCATTTTTTTCAGTTCTTGGTCTAAAAAAAAGTATCTTTTTTTTTTTTTTTTTTTCTCCTAGTAAACAAAAATGTCAGGCCAGTTGAAACAGCAACAAAATTTGGGGACTTTTTTCCAAGAGCTTGACTGTGCTGGCCTGATTGATGGCTCTGACAAAGTGCTCCATGCAATGTGCAGTGCATGTTAAGATGTTAGTCTCTATTTCTTTCATGTGGGTAATTTTTTTTTTTTTATTTTAAAATAGTCTCTTATCATTTATAATTTCTTTTGTCATACATAAATAGGATTTGTGCAAGGTTTTAAAACTTTGAGCTATCCACGCAAAATGGAAACACAGAGGAGCACAATGTAGAGCAGTATGTGAACATATTAGTGCTACTGTCCTTGGGGTAAAAAGAAAACAGCAGCAGCAGAAACTATCTCCTCTCAAAGCTTATAGGAAAACACAAAGAATTGTAAGTGTGTATGTATATACACACATATATATAAAAAACCTCACACATACACACCCACACATGACTTTCCTAATATTACTGTCCTTTAAAGTGAGATGCAAACGAATGTAAACTGCTGTTGCCTTCTAAACACAATAAAATAAACAGAACAAACAGAAAATTATCACACAGACTGTAAATGTTGCCTGAACAATAAGAACAGACACATTTGTCAACAAACGTAATTTTTCACTTTAATTACATAATGACTGCAACCGGAAGTTTTAATGTATCTATTTGAATTTATTTATTCAATTGTTCTCAACTCAAACATCTCAGAATATGGACACTTGTGAAATGTATGCTATGAGAGTTTGATGTGCGGAACTAGGACGGCTCTGTTTCTGTTGTGATTGCTTAAGCTGTTGCCGGGTGAGTTTTGTTCTTTTACCAGAGAATGTCAAAATATTTGGAAAGGGAGAAAAGCGGTGGTCAGAACCTTATAAGCAAATTTAGAATTAATTTTTGACAAATCCCACTTTTAAATTTGCTCTGTGTGATCACCCACACTGGCTGAATTTGATTGCTGAACTAAACATTAAAGGGTCAGAGGAAGATGAAAGCATAAAACTGTCAGCAGCATTTGCAGCTGGGAATCTAAGTTCAGCATCGCTGGAGTCTGGATCAAACTTTAAAAAATGCATGGAAGTTCCTCCATTGACTTCAGTACATTTGAGGTCTGGATCTGACATTACATTCTGGATCTGACATTAGAGATTAGCCAATTAAATACAAATAATCTTCCTTTAGGCAACTCCACAAATCTGCTATTTACATAATGTGGTAAAGTCTGAGGTAGTTTTACTTATCTGTATCAGCAGATTGTCCCTTCCCCCTTATTGAAACGCTGGCTGACGCAAGTCAGAGTTAAATAAAAGCCAGTTAAACCCAATTATGTGTCCAAGAAGATAACTGGAACAGGCACAGTCAAAGCTGAAGAAATCCTCCCCAAAACCCAAGAATTTGTTGGGAAGGTAATCCAGAAGTCTGAGCAGTCTGGTAAAACCAAACCAGACACATCTATCAGCATTTGCAGACTCAGGAGTTCTGATGGCATTTGCTTTTCTGATGACTATGCATTAAAATTGGAACAACAGTCTCACAAATTAAAGAAAGCTTCTGTTAAAAAGAATAACTATATTATCTATAGCATAGATTAAATAACTTGTGCCAATTCACTTTGGTCTCCAATGTGATAGTTTTAACAGAAGCTTAGGGCATATTCATTTAAGCCTTTTGAAAAAGTGAAGATATGCAGACTTCCTCCTGGGTGCTTCTTGTACAGCCTCTGGTATGAAAGCATATTGGTCTCTAACTGGTCTAGCCAAGGTGCTATCACAGTACAAGTTATTATGCTTACTACAGTTAATTTTATTTCAATATTGTAATACAAACAACAATGATAAATAGAAAGGATGTTTCCCAGCTTTAAAGTGCCTATGAAAATAAACAACACACACAACAGCTTCCTACAGAAGTTCAGCTGCAGCCTAGTCCCACAGATTCCTGCATGAGCTCCTAATGCTGCAATTTGCATTGGAAGTAGATGTATTCGGAAGTAGATGACAATATAATCAACACGGCTCTTCTCCTTTAGATAGTTCATATGCAACAGTACCATATCCTGCTGCCTAAAAGGCAGTAGAGCACAATTCTCAGAAGAAAATATATTTTTAATTTTCCATTATGTTATTTCTTGTATTCTTTCACATAGAATACAGTAGATGGGATCCCCAAATTTTTATCACAGATCAAGTGCTAAGAATAGGAAGAGGAAAAAGTGTCTTAATGAAATTGTGTTGTTAGAAGACATTAAGCTTTTTATCTAGACATCATCAGTTAAAGCAATCTCCAGTCAGCTCAAAAGACATAGCAGAATGTAGTTTGGTGACTCATTTCTATGGTACAGATGCCAACATCAAAAGGTTCTTCAGCTCCACCAATAGCTAAACTGTGTCCCCCTGCCAGCACAGAGGGTATTTACATAAACCGAGAAATTCTTGGGAATATTCTTTGCAAACCAAAAATGAGATCCATTTGCATCACAGAGTGGAATAAGTTTGCTTCACAGCACCAGATCTACAGCTGCTCTACAGAGTATGTAAAAACCAACTCTGAAAAGCCCCAAGCTCACCTTCCGTTCCCAGGGCACGAGACAAAAGGAACCAGAGGATTTAGAGAAGCACACTGACAAACGCAGTATTTTTCTCCTAATACACAGACACAAGCAACATACTATAGCCAAAACATGTGTGTACATAAAGTAAAACAAAACTATTGATTCCAGTCTCTTTCCCTTTCCTGTTGTAAGAGCACTTAGGAAGCTTTCAGGAAGATCAAATACAGAGACCTGTCTATGTAATGGGCTGAGATGTTGGGAAACATGTTGGCTATGTTACTAAAACTCCTGTTTACACATTCAAGACTTTGGCCTGGCTCTGCAAGCATTTGTACTCTTTGAAGTAGGTTCCTAAGAGCAAGCACAAGCTTCTTTCATGCATTCACACTACTCAGACACAACATGGTCATGTCTGGACAAGAAAAGATTTTGCTTCCTTCTTAAGGGGCTCAGTTACCGAAGGATGTAGATGCCTGGTGTCATCCTGAGGAGCGCAGCTTACCCTCTACCACAGTGATTACCGTAACCATCTCCCAAGGCTCACTGTGAATTCCTAACCAGGTCTTTAGAAAGCTCCAGCTAGAATGCTGCATTTTCTGGAGCACTCTGGTTCCGATTTATAAGGAAAAACTGGCAGCCCAAATCACACGCAGACTTCACAGTCGTTCCTCAGACCCCAGTTAACCCACCTGCCCTTGTATTCAGACTCATCCTGAGGATATCATTCTAGCTCCAGCTTCTCATTGACCTCTGCCCAAAAACACCATGTGGCAAAAGGAGATTCCTCACACCTTGACCCACAGCAGGGGGGTGGTGGGACGTGTAGCAGGAAGGCTGGAGACCAGATTGCGCATTGTACAGTGGGTTAATTTGCCACTGTAGGAACAGCATCAATGTTATCACGTTGAGGCTTCCTTTGAATGGTATCTGGAAGGGAAGGCTAAAGGTTTACTACTACTTTTTGAATCAGGAGCAGGGTTGAGACTGATAGTTTAGCAGCACCTGAAAGTGCACACACCACAATATGGCTGAGAACAGAAAAGCCTGAGGCTAAAAAGAGGACTCATACTTCCATCATTGCAGGGCTGCCCTGGGGAACTGCACACTGCAGCAAGCTATGTACAAATCTTTGGGCATTTTTTTTTTTTTGAATGGGATTATGAGAACTTTTGACATTACATTAAAGCCTTCAAATACAACAACTTGAGCCTTCTTTCTTTCCGAATGACTTGCACGCTAATGGATATCAGAACCAAAGAAATTCATTAGCAAATAAAACAGTATCTAGAATAGTACTTTAGAAGCACAGTAAGGATTCCAGTAAACAACCAATGTGGGGTGTTTTTTTTAAACACAAATGCACAAAAAACCTCTCCATGGGGTAAAGGGAAAACAGGAAAATCAGCCCAACCACAGAGTTACTTGTCAAAATGCACCTACTTGTTTTTACACAAGGAAACACATATAGTTGAGTGGAGGCAGCATGAAGTTATCTATTCCTCTCCAGGAGGTGTTTTGCAGTCCAACCAGCCACTGAATCAGAAGTCCCTGAGCCATGCAGGACAACACCGCTACTTGAGGAGAGTCTGTGAGTGCTGGCATCAGCTTTGAGGCTGAGAGCAGAAACTGCAGCCTGGCTGATCACAGAAGTGGGTCATCTTCTTGACTCTCTCCTGGTCTCCCAGATCCTAAGGTTGACATTGAGGTACCACCCACCACATTTTCCTTCCTTCCCAGGTTGCTCTCTTCTCCCTTTCCCTTCTGCCAGGGATCTCACTTGTGCAGGCAAGAGGTAGGCATTTCACACAGCTCTCTTCTCTGCCAGGGCTACATCCCCTTTCTAGAGCTGACTCCTGTGGCAGGTGTTCCCCACAGCGCTGCTCTTGCTCTTCTACTTCTGCTTTAAGAACTAGACCACCTCTGCTTGGCAGCCTGCCTTACAAGACTGTGGTTTCTGTTCTCAGGGCAGTGGGGAGGATTCAGGCAGATTTGTGCATTTGCCACTTTTTATGGGACTGAGGGATGCTCTTCACTTTTTTTTTTTTAAGCCCTATGCCTCAGAGCTTTTAGTTTGGTTTCCTCCCACCAGCTTTAAGACAGATCTTATGAAGGCACTGCACCATCTTGTTTCGATGGTGTGAATCAAATATTGATTAAAGGGGACAGCTATCTGAAATGAAAACATACAGGTATGAAAGCATGCACACATGCACCAATAAACATGCACTTTATGTAAAGTAGTAAGTAGGTCTGATGTCAAGAAGGTGATTGTAGGTAAACAGTAATGGTGTGTAGGCTGGATCATACAGGGGCTGTGCAAGGACACCCAGGATTCATACAACCTGGACTCTATTATCTACTGCTGTTAAGGATGCCCCATGAAAGTACCTAGACCAGAGCCTAATGTAACAAATAAGCCTATGAATTAATTTACCACCTCTCCTGGGTAGGCAAGCAAAGGTCATATAATTTATAGGCTTTGTCTAAAGGCAGCTTGGGTTGAAAAAAGATTGGGCTAAAACCAAATATAAGTACAAAGACGACAAATATAAACATAATGTAGGATGAAAACAGGAAAGGCAGATATCAGTAGAGACTGAAGAGGACTGAAATCCTCTCATCTCAGGTTGCTTCAATCCTTGGACATGGATTTATTCTATCAGTAAATTTTAAAATATTCACAAGTGCTTGTAGGATTAAGGCCTTTGATAAACAAGATAAGGAATGGATCTAATTCCTAATGTAATGCCACTGAGGACCATGGCGCCATCAGGCTGGTGCCCTGTGCTTAGCACACGATTCATTAAACAATAACACAACTTAACATATAATCATATTTGATCAGTGAGCTAGCTAAGGTTGAAAAAGAATAATTACGTCTTCTGCTATCAATCATCAACTCATAAATTACCACAATTATTGGATTAACTTTGTTTATTGCTCTGAGCAATATTTTTTCACTTCCTAGAGTATGGGGGAGGAACAAGTGGTAAAGAGGGAGAAAAGGGAGTGACTGAACTGTACTCTAGACATAGGTTACTGGCTACAAGCAGGCCTCTGGATGTGGTTTAATTCACTCTCTGGAGAGAAATGTAGCCTGGAAAGGCCAGGGTTCTGTCATTTCCTATGTTTGGAGCATCTGACATGGGAACATTTAATGTTCAGTTAACATAGTTCCTTGAGACAGAGTAGATATTTCTTAAAATTGTCAATAGAAATGAAAAATACGGAACTGAGACCACCTTGTTTGAAATACTTTCAAAGCCTACAGCAGTACAATAATAGTATTAACACTTACTGACTGATCTAGTGTATGTCACATACTGTGATGACCAAAACTAAGCAAAGAAATGTTCGTTGAGGGTAGGGAATGCTCACTCTGCAATGCCTGGGCATGTGTATGTGCCTCAGCACACAGCCAACCATCAGGCTTAATAGAGATCTCTTCCTATATTTCACCTGCCTACCGCATCACTTCACAGCAAGTCAATGCACAGTTTCATACGAGAGGAGACAAATCATAAAATAATTATATGTAGTGAAAAGGCTTTAAAGAAACATTGCACGATCCAGTAATTAGAGAGGTCATCTCAACATAGGTATAAAAGCAGCTGAATTAACCATAAATCTGCCATTTCCTACATTTTTAATGCTTAACTTCAATGTTCTTTTAGCAGAATCTAGATGTAGCATACACCATTTTGGTTCCTGAATAACAGAGGTGAAATTACACGCAATGCAGGAGGGCCATCCTTCCAGAACAGGTGGAAGGTGTAGCTTGAGCGTTGTATTTTGGGAAATAAATAACTGCCACCTGATTGTTAAACCTCTCATTAGAAAGGTCAAGTCAAGAACCAATACTGAATTCATTTAACATGACACTTAATGCAAGGCTCAGCTAGGGATCCAGTTAAGGATCCAAAAAGCCTGCCTATAGTCCTACTTCAACAGCTCAATGCCCCCTGATATTCTAAATAGCTTTTTCAAGAGGTTAATCACTCTCAATTATTCAGTAAAATACGTGTAAGATTAGAGACACTGTGACATATCTCAGGGTCAGACCCAGTAAAACTGATATTCAAAAAAAAAAAAAAAAAAAGCAAGCTTATTTTAAAGTAAGCATAGACAAAGAGATGTGGACAACTGCTGTGTTTATGTAAAGAGGATAAAAAGAAAAATTTCCTGGCAGTAGGAACTATGAGAGCTCAACTAGTGCATAGCATACTCAGAGGGACTAGCATGAACAGAGAAAATCAGAAACTGCTTATAATGGATGCTTTGCATGCCTAGCCATACCTCTGGTACATAAGCATATATCTACAAATATTAAAGACACAAACAGGATGTGGTAGGGGTGCCAGAAGCTGAGGGAGGTTGTTAAAAGTAACTGTTGCAGACATTTCTGGCATAGGGTATTTCTTGTTCTTGCCAAATCAAAATTCTCAAAGGAAAAGTGGTGAAAGCTGGATGATACATATCAATAGCTAATTGGGATATTCTCATGGATTCATTTATAGTGGAAACCTTAGAATTCAATGTGTTTCTGCAACTAAGTCAGACCATAGCACCTACTTCACGAAGTTTTCTTTTTCGTGAGATGCAGAATGAAATAAAATTAGAATATGAGACTTTGTATTCCAAGCAAATGCACTTATTGGTGGAACAAATATTTGTAACTATTTCAAAAATAAAACACACCACCAGCATGCCTCTGAACTGCAGGACACCCACCTGATTTCCATGAGGAAGGAGAGTTCCTATAGCCTCTCACTGTGAGCTAAGTAATAACAAATTGTTTATGAACATTCAGCTCTGGGGTGTGCTGGCCCAGGTGAAAGGCAGCTGCACGCTCTGGCACATTCAAGGTCTGAGGTTGGATTCAGAGGAAAAATTCAATTCCAAAACAGGCTGCTCTTAGCCTAATACCTTATGCACATTACGGTCAGTTCTTGCTGAGAAGCAACCTAAGGGTCAAAACTGCATGAGCTGTGTGATGCTCAGGGCCAGGAAAGTGCTGATAGGCAAAGACAGCTGTAGGAGGGCACAAGAGCACCACCCCTGTACAGCAGCCACCAGCAAGTTTTCTCCTAAAGCACAAAGACTTACTCTCTCTGCAGCACAAACTCCAGTGTGTCAATGAGGGTGAGCACCCACTCCCGCTAGGCTGGCAGCCAGCTACGCTCCCTCAAGGGCTACCCCGAGACCCCTCACTGGGGCTGGGCATCACTTTGCTCAGTGATCCCGGCTCTGTCCCCTCCTGGACAGGGACCAGCCAAGCTGAGCCTCGAGCAGACGTTGGGTAGCTGAACACGGGCACACACTGGGGGAAAGCTACCTGAGCACGCTGTTACGCCAAGAACCCGGTGGTGGCTGCAAGGAGCACTGGACTTGCTGGAAACTCGTTCCTTGATCCACAGGGCTGTGGGGGCAATGCAGGGCTGCTGGGCACAGGGTGCCCGATGGCACGGCCCCTCTGAGGCTCAGCTGGGCAGCAGGGGTTTGGCACGGACTGCAGACCAAGATTTATTGCTTGTCAGCAGCTCTGATGTTATCCAGTGTTTTCTTTGCAAATCCAGGTCTGTCTTTGCAGAATGTCTCAATTGCTTCAGTGAAAGACAGCTTATGTTTTTTATCCGCATTTGTTTATTTACAAAGGAGATCCTGATCATCAATGTCTCTTCATAATGGAAAAAAAAAATACCAACCAAGACTTAGAATAACAGGACAACAGGCTTTGGACAAAAAGGGGTAATGGTATTCATTGACAACAGAACTGGATTAAGCTGCATTTTAATGGGTAGCTGGTGTGGCAAGAGACAGCATAGAGCATGAGAGTTTTACAGCTCTGACAGTGTAGAAACTTATGAAGAAAAAAAAAGCAAACCAAAACAAATCAAAGGGTCTTTCCATATATTATCTGCCAGAATAAACATATTAGTGCTTCTAATTAGAATTGCAAATAAAACAAACAACTCTGGGGAAAGTCTATTACCGTCACTGTTTTTCTATCTGCCCAAAAAAAGATCAATTTTGAGACTGAAGAGGGGAGGGGAATATAACTTTCTCTCCTTGGGCTGGACAGCACAGGACTCCACAGGGAGCTGCTGCCTCCCACCAACCTGCCAAGCAGGGATGCTCCTGGGTGGCAACATGGGGCAAGACCCCAGGGCAGGGCTGGAAAACTGAAGTCAGACCAATTTCCCAATCTTTGTTAAGATTCACTGCAATAAAAAATGGTAACAGATCCTGCTCCTCTGTATCCCCACCTTCCCTTTCAGGTAAGGAAAAAAGGACAGGACTTCTCAATATCAGCGTTAGTGAAACAGAATAATAGTTATCCTTTGTTTAATTCCTCCTTCAAGGGCAGGGGAAATCAGTGCAAAACCCACATACTTCTCAGTCAAGGTCTTTTTCTCATGACTTGTTTGGGAGATAAAGTATAAGGAAGGTGCTTTAAGAGACAATGAATGTGCAATCACCTTTGGCTTGAAACAGGTGGAAAAGAATGTAAGGGAGAAAGAGTCGAGATAGCAGCAGGAAACAAATACTGCAACATCAAGAGAAAGTTACAGCAAACCCATGTTTAAGCTGCAGCAACATAGAGTCTATCACCAGCACATTGTATTTAAAAGCTTCATATGCATGTAAGGGAGTACACCTCTGCAGAGGTGATGGAAACTAGACAATCTGATGTGGGAGAGTGCAAGGTGGAGAGATGCGGGGGGGCTCTGGCGTCCGACAGAAGCTGCAAAGACCAGCCTGGGACGCTTATGCATGTGCTGAACCAGTTCTGCTTTTAGATTGCACAGCCTGCCAGGCTTGGTTGTCTGGGTGCACTGAAGTTTTAAATAGAACATGACTTGCCAAAGGCAGATTATAGTTAAATATTCTTATTTTCTTCCTCCCCTCTTCTTGCATAAAACCTTTCCCCTTGACTTGGGGGCAGGGGAAGACCTCTTAACTGGAGCAACCACACTGTGGATCTTACATGGAACAGATTTATTAAAAAGCATAACTGTAACATCCATACTTATTTTCCTCTGTGGTAAAGTCTAATAACAGCTTGATGCAGCTCAGGAGAGCAGAGAAGGGCCATGCCTCAGAGCCATTTGGGGAACACTCGCTTTGTTTTGTCATGACAGTACAGGGATAAGATGTGCTCCCCACACTAGATTTTTTTACAGTTTCCTAAAATCTGCCTTTTTTCAGGCTTATTCTGCATAGCCTATTAGGCTATTGAAATTTCAGGGGAATGTAATGCCATTTTTTTACAGTACAATATCTTTCTGTATGCATTTTCTGGGCAAGGATGATAAACTCTGTTTAAATACAAGGTAACCATTGTTGCCAGTTGAAGGGCCCCTGTAACAGCCTTAGTCCAAGTAACTTTAACCTCTTCTCACCTCTGACCTCCCCTTAAAAAATTACGGTAGGCCCTCCTTTTACAGCTCTTTGCAAGCTATACATAGTAAGTGCTATAAAAAATAAGAATCATTATTACTATTTTGCTTACTTGTTATTGTCCAGAACACAGGTATGTATTTAAAGTTGCATAATGCACAAGTCACAGTTATTTGAAAAATGAGATACGACCATGTAGATTTAAATCATAATGCCTGTGCAAATACAAAGCAGCTTTAAGGTTACACAGACTTTAACTCTCAGCTCCAGTTGCCCTCCTGAGGGGAAGTGGAACATGGGCAACTGGCATAGCTCTTCAGGGCCATCATGACAAATACACTAAACAAGCTCTCCCACCCCCACATCCTTCCCTCCAGTTTGACCCACTCCAAAATGTTTCTCAGCTTTGGTCCATCCCTTATATTGCTATGGACAGGATGAATAAAACTAGGGAGTAAAGTGTTACCACTGCCTTTGACAGAGGAACAAATGTCTATACAGACTCTATGATGGTAAGGAAAAAGTCCTCAATTAAAATTTAAAGATAAAGTTAGCATGCCTAGTTTTTAGAAAAGTCACAATATTATGTAGTTATCCCTGAGGGAATGCAGAAATGGTATCATAATCTCAATTTAGAATCCCATTTTCAGAGGGACTTTAAAGTCGGGTTTATGGTTCTACTCTGTTTCTAGAAATCAACAATTTTACTAAGCATATCCTTGAAAAATAGTAAATAAGTTGTAGACCAAACCAACCCAACACACACCTTTGCAGAACTATGCCCCTGCACATCTACCTCCTGTGGCCTGGGAACTGCCCCTTTTCTGAAGGACCCCCTGAAACTCCTGCCCGTTCTGCCTTTGAAGATGAAGACAAAGGCCAGAACAACACAAAAGGGAGGAAAACTAATTTTTGAAAGTGCAGCTCCCTCCTTTCTGGGACCTGCGTGCCTTTTGTAAATGGCTCTGCTCAAGCACCATGATTTCCCTCAAGCTGCCACCTTTGCAGGGTGTGCCAGTGCTTTGTCCTCCCAGCTGGGCAGCAGCCTTTCCAAACACAACCCTATTATTTCATGGGGTAAGTGCAATAGCTCATCTCATTTTCCAGCAGGGTTGAAAATTAAAGGCTGCTGCTTATGTGCCACACTTACTAGACCTTACATAACTGACAAAGACTGCCCTGGCTCTGGCTGAAAGGAAGCCGGGAGAAATCATCTGGATAGCAGGAATTATCTATTATAAATAAATCTCATACAGGCACACAAAGAGAAGTTCTCACCCAGACTAAACACTTTTCTCCAAGTGAGGTGTCTGCTTTGTGCTCCGTGAACAGGAAAATCACGTGTTCTGCACTCTAGATAAAAATCCTCTGCAGTAAAAGAGACAGGATAATCACTTATCCCAACTATCACAGTGAAAGCCTTGAAAATTAGCCCAATAGCTAAATTCATCTGTATTTCTGGGAGGTCTAATGCCTATGCACTTAGGCAGAAACAGAATGGTGTTTTGTAAAGCACCTTTTACACTGTCTGTGCTTAATTTTAAGGGGCTCATTCACTCCAAATTACCTCACCACCATTCTGGAAATTGTTGCATGTCACTTTCTGCAGTCATCACTTCCCTCCCTTGGAGTACACAAGGACCCCATCCAGCAGCCAGCACACACATCTTCCACCGCAGCCAGACAACCGAGTGCTCGTCCCCGGCAGTACCCGCGCTCCTGAGCGCTGCGACTCCTGCCAGTGTGGCTGCACATGAACTGTACACAGGATTAAATTCCACTCAGCTTAACCTCTGAGATTTTACTGAAGCAGCAGCATTTTGATACAGCATTAAGAAGAATAAAATCCAGCCACCAATACAAAGCTGTACTCAACCACACCGCAACAACTCTGTGGCACCAGGCTTCAGCAGCTTACTTGCACCATGAGAGCTTCTAACAGATTCAGTTTCTGATGCTAGCACATTTAATAATCCTCCCACCAGAAAGCAAGTTATGCTTTTCCAAGAACAGTTCAGAGGTAACAGCATTATTCCCAATTCCCCAGCCCAATTCATTTCCCTGGCACTGGCTCTCTTTGTGACCTTGTGCATGTCACTGGCTCTATCTGAACTTCAGAATGACAGTGTAGGTCAGTGCCTGCTTGCTTGAACTCCCCTGCGTAACTGTAGTAGTGATGGCAGCTGGCACAGACTGCCACACACAGCTGGCACAGCCTTTCATACAGACCATCTACCCAGGGCCCGCAGAGGCTCTGCGCAGCGCTTGCCAGCACAGGCTATTCTTACCCTTGCGAGCGTGGTGCAATTAACACCGTAGCACATCACATCTTTATTCTGCAGCATAGCCAGGTCTCAGCCTCACCTATAAAATAGCAGTAACTGTATTTCCTACCCCGGAGAGATACCATGGGGTTATATTCATTCAGGGCAGTGAAGGGCTCAGATAATATGGTAACTGGGGCCATGGGACTACCTACAAAGGTAGATGCTCTTTGTGAGCAAACTAGTTCATGGATGCAGAGATACACTGTATAAAAAGCAGATATAAAACAGTCTGGCAGCAGCAATGTTGCTGCTATTTAAACTAGGTGTCATTTAAGGAAATAAAGTCTTTATTGGAATTCAGAAGACTACACCAGACACACATCTTTTAGCAGTCCATCAGCCTTTCTGTTTCTCAGTGTCACAATTTTTACAATGCAAGGAACGGATCTTCGTGGAGAGAAATGTTTTAAGTAGGAGCTGAAATGAGAACTCACTGCATGGGGAAGAGGACCTTTCAATACACACGAGGCATCAGCCATGAGCACACCTATCTCCTCTGGGCACTTCTAAATAAGACCTGAAAGCAAGGAGCTGAAAACTGACTAACTTTTCCTTGCGACTTGTCGTGGTTTAGGCCTGGTTGGCAGCCAACCACAATGCAGCAGCTCTCTCTCCCTTCCCCTCCAGCAATGAGAAGGGACAGAGAGCCAGGCTTGGGGTTCGAGATAGGCCTGGGATGGGGAAAAATTCCCCTTTATGATCACGAGCAAAAGGCAGACTCGTTAGGGGAAGAAAATAAAGAACATACATTTATTACAGACACTAACAACACATAACAGAGTAGGACAGTGAGAAGCATTGCCACATCTTGAGAACACCTTCCCCCCACCCCTCCCTTCTTCCCGGGCTCAGCTCTGCTCCCGATATCTCTACCTCCTCCCCCAGTGGCGCAGGGGCAGGGAATGGGGGGTGCAGTCAGTGCTGCCACTTTCTTCATCTTTGGTGAGGGGAGTGTCCGGAACTTGTTCCTCCTGCTCCATCGTGGTCCCCCTCTCACAGGAGGCAGTCCTCCACAAACTTTCTCCGACATGAATTCCTCCCATGGGCCGCAGCGTTCCCCACACTGCTCCGTCATGGGTCACTAACTTTCTCCGACTGGATTCTCTCCCACGGCTGCAGCCCTTCCCAAGCTGCTCCGGCGTGGGACACCCCCGCATGCTGCAATCCTCCCAGCGCTGAATTACAGCAGTGGGGCTACCTTTTCCCATGAGACCCCGGCCTTCTTCAGGCACAGAACCTTGATCATGCAAGCAGAAGCCACAGGCCATAAATCAGTGTCTGCTCCACCGTAGATCTCCATGGGTGGCAGGGGGGGGCCGCCCTGCTGTCTCCCCACAGGATACAGGGGGGTCTCTGCTCCGGCACACCTCCCCCCTCCTTTCTTCCTCCATTCCTCCACTGACCTTGGTGTTCATGCAGCTGCAGCAACTCCTCCTCACCAGTCCGACTGCCCGTCACCACGTCCCTTCTTAAATACATTATCGCAGAGGCGCAGCCAATTGGCTCAATTTCCCAAACAGAAGTGGAGCTGACGTGGAGCTGGGGGAGCTTCGAGAAGCTTCTCACAGGGGGCCACCCCGATAGCCCCCTCCCCTGCCACCAAAAAACTCCACCACTCACTCAACCCAGGACATGACTGCACCATCCCAGAAAAAAATGAAGTGTTTCTCTGAAGACAACATTATACATTTGAACATTCAGAAGTTAGTCACAAAGGCAACAGCACGGTAAACGGGAACCATAAGGCTGGGCCTGTGCTGAGCAACACTGAATTCAAGACCAGGTTCTCTGTGGAGATGCTTTCAGGTAGCAAAGCTCCAAGGCAGGCAAAGGGACAACTTACCAAACTCAGGTAGCTTACTGAGACATAATACTGAATTTTGCAATGGTTGTTACAGCTCAAGCTTTACTAGTAACAAAATACACATTATCCAGAGCATAGGAATGTTTACCACTAATTTTATCTTTGAATTTCCTTTGAAAAAAAACCCACAGAACAAAACACAAACAACCACCCAAGGAGAAAGAGGAAATAAAGAAACACATATTAGTCCAAAAGGATATCATCTTTAAGACAAATGGTTCAGTACCTGTTGTGCAATCCATTCAGAAGCTTGACCAAGTCTATGCCAGGGCTCAGGTCAGCGCTCAGAAGCTTGGCTTCTATTCCTGTGTTCTCTCCTCCCGTGGAGGACGACTGCATTCCTGGCTATCAACATCTGAGCCAGCCTCATTTCTAGACCAAAGAGACATTTGGAATGGTTTCATGTTTATTGGATCTTTACCCAAAATGAACTATTTGAAGCTGTTGGTTTCCCTCCTAATAAAGCAACAGCAAAAATATTGCCTGATGCTACTTCTTTAAAGTAAATTACAATTAATGTCAAGTAAGTCTAGTTACCATCACAATAACTTGTTTAATGAAGGTCATGCTAATTATTATTACACTCATCAGCTTTAAGTTCTTTCATTTCTAACACTGGAATGACACTCTCATTTCTTTAAACACTTTTTGGGATTTACAGCGATATTTTCCTACCCTGCATTTAAAACATAATTTTACTGTCATCCTCAACATATCAGTCAGCTCAGGAATCAGAAGAGAGACAAGTTATTCTACATGAAAGTAGTAAAAATGAAACACTGGCTGAGGTTGAACTGCCAGGAGATGAATTAAAGTCAGAGATGCTACTACTCACAGGGTAAATTTCATGGGCATTCCCTTCCTTGTAAATCAGATGAACTGTTAGCCTCCTCTGCTAAAAGAATTAAAGTATTTGCTCATATCACAAAGTCCATTTTCCAACCCAGGCTTCTGACATATACGTTGAGGAATGGGAAAAGATCAATGGAAAGTCCTCAATAAGACTGGAATGAGAAAAGCCTGCCAGGGGAAACAAAAACAAAACAAAAAAACACAGAAGAGGCACATTGTTCCTTTTCTGCTTTGCTTCCTGTTTGCTGGGAGATTCCTCTTTTTTAGCACTCTCCAACATGGAAGGAAGCTTTTGCTGGTGTCTAGCACCTTTTGGCCCTGCTGCTGTTCCCACATCCCAGCCAGTTATCCCCAGGGCAGCAGATGCCAGTCAGATAGAAGTGGAAGATTTATTTCCCAGAGGCTTCATCTATCGCATCCTCTGCAACACTGTCTTTTGGTAAGTGGCAAGCAGAAAGCTTCTTCACCCTCTCAAAAGAAACATTTCCATTCAGGGTTTGACTTTCTCTCTAACACATCCTTGGAAAATGTTGCTTTGTGACCATTATGGCATTTTGCAAGATAAGCAGCCTAGATGGAGTCCTCTGCTGAGGTCTCATGTGTTGCATGGACCAGATTCACTGCAACTCACTGGCTGTTTCACATTGTCTACAATGGTGTAAAACAGATGGAAACACAAGAATGGGTTACACTGGACACTGAGAAATACTCTAAGTCAGCTTTATGGCCACGTTGCAATAAGGGAGATGCAAAATTCATCTTGGAGTAGAGATATGCAAAGGAAAGGATGGGGGAAAATGGAGTGGATCAGTAGCAGAATCAAAAGGGGGAGGGGAAGTCTGAATTGTTGATTGAAATAGGTTGTTCGGTCAGAAACCAAGAGCTGCATTTAGTTTTCACATTCTTCAAAACTT
The DNA here is from genome assembly GCF_018691265.1 of Tyto alba. Classification (NCBI taxonomy): domain Eukaryota; kingdom Metazoa; phylum Chordata; class Aves; order Strigiformes; family Tytonidae; genus Tyto; species Tyto alba. The sequence continues at coordinate 9,912,133 of NW_024881295.1, read as the reverse complement.
TTGGCCCAATTTCAATTTAAAAAAAAAAAAAACAACCAAAACATTCTTTTCACACAGTGTTTAATTAAAAAAAAAAAAATCATTCTAAATGAAACATTTTCGTTTCTTAAACAATTCTTCCATCACAGCCTAAAAAAACCCTCATTGTTGAGCTAGACCAAACTGAATAAATATTTTTGACAATTCTGAAATGCATAGCCTGGATTTACTAGAAAGTATAGCTTGTTCAACAAAGACAACAGACATTAGAAGAGAAGTGTCCTGGGATAAGTCTGGAATACAAAAAATATCATTGCCAGAAAAGAACTACTGAGCTGGTAAGGATGAAATAAACTACTATGTGAAAGTTACTCAAAATTTTTCATTATACTGACTATTAACAGTGTTTCTTTGTATCCAGTGTGATTCAGGACATATTATCATAGTACAGCAAGAGAAATTTTCACGTCACCTCAAATTTTTAAAGGCAGGACAAAAATCTCCCAGCACTACTGGCAGCAACAGCAGCTATTTATTTTGTAATATTTTACAAGAAGATCCAAGTAATGAGGAGCAGATGACAAGATGAAGACATGAGTGGCTGGAAACAGCAAGCATCAGGAAATTGGCAACCACAGCAACTGCGATAGCAGCCTTATTTCCTAACACTTAAAATAGGATGTAATGATAGTATTTATGGAGTTACAATGCAGCAGCTTATGGCAAACCTTTTCCCTCCACATAAAAGGTGTCAACCATCAACTTGATTTTTACAATGACTAGATGATCACAGACCATGCCATCTGTTTGCATTCTTCAGAAGACCTGTCCCCTGGAAGACAAGCACTGGGGCCAACAAAGCCAGAAAGTAAACATCTTCTCACCTTCCCTAAGGGTACCTCAGAAGTACTGCAGCAACAAAGCTTCTACTGCAACCTAAGCAGAATTTTCTGCTTATTTAAACCCTATTCACAGCTTTATGTTCAAGCTGTTTATATGTTAGAAGTGCTGTTTTATTACCTCATGGCTGTAGTGGATTAAAAGAGACCAAGAGGAGCCATGAGAGTGGCTGAGCTGCACCGCACCCTTACTTGGGCCCTTGACACAATCCTGGCCACAGCGTGCCACAGCCTGCAGGGTGCTGCCTGGCCCAGAACGACTCACATGTCAAATGGGAACCTGGCACTCTGATGGTGTCCCCATCCTGAAGCAGGCACTCACAGCCACCTCACTCAGGAACACCCCAGAAAGCAGAGGAAAATATACCTCTGCTAATTCCTGCAAATTCAAGAAAATATGCACCTTCAGTCGGCAGACAATGCCACTCGATTGGCACCAAGACACCGCTGGGTGGTTCAATAAGCTGGCTACTACTGGTTGAGTCCATACGGGCAGACCTTACATTGACCTCCGCTATCCATATTTACATATGCACACACACAGATTGGTCGTATCTTTGAACGGTGTACAAAGAACAATACAGGATTTAACTGAGGGTAATATTAAAGAGTGCACACAACTGGTTCAGCAGCCAAACCAAGACCCACTTCTATTACAGGGCAAATTAGAGGGCTATCAGCTGCTCTGAACTCGTCCAGTCACCAGAGCAGAGATCAGTATCAGACTCCATCAGTAAGGAAAGAGGATTCATAAGTAACTGAATTAAATGCAAATAGTCTGTGTAATAGATCAGATAATTCCTTGGCTGTTATTTGATATAATGTTACTGTATTTTCTAATGCCAATGTTATTTTAGTTATTTGCATTTTCAAAGCAATGTGTTCCTATTTAACAAAATTGCCAGATGGTTTCCCTTCCAACTGTGTGAAGAAATTACAGTAGAGGGTTTTTTTTTTTTATTTTATCAGGTTGGCAATATCAGAGGAGATAATATGATGCCCCTGGCACCATAGAATATTCAACATTGTGAATAAAGTTCTTGATAAAAGAGCAGCAGAAAGTAGCATTTTAATAAAGCAGTGCACTTAAAAAAAGCATGGTTTTAAATGATTTAATTTAAAAATTAAATTGCATTTGAGTCATTTGATTATTGTTTAATAACAATGCATAATTTATATCTAAGTGGCTGCTTAAAAAAAAAAAAAATCAGATTCCGCTCTGCTATGCCAATTAAAAAAAAATGATTAGGAATTAGAAATTTTCCCCTCCGACTAGCCAATTCTAATACTGTATCTTCATCCTGGAAATCCCCTTTCTTGAGTTGCATCTTAAAAAGTCAAGCACTTTTGCAGTTCTAAAAGGAAGTCATCACTGGGCGCCGTGACCGAGCTCCTGCCCCACGGAGGTCAGCCGTACACCCTCAGTGGGTAACAGGCTCCTGCCTCTGCAGTCAGCAGCAGCGGCTCTGCCACTGTGGAGGGCAACAAGCGAGCCCTGGCTATGAGGAACATGGGGACAAGCCAACACTCAGTGTTCCACAGCAGCGGGTGTTTGATGAGGAGTCAGACACTGCACGCAAGAACATGCTGCATTTTGTGGCTGCTGGTGAGAATGGATGCTTTCCAAGGACAAGCGACTTCCACTTTGACTAAAAAGTAAGCCTTCCTCAGCTTAGTTGCAGTAATGTAAGATTTTTTACATTTAGGACAGTTGCCCATCTTCCACCTGCAGGGCGGGTTAGATGTCCCAAGCAGAGAACTGCATCGATGCCAGTGTACCAGTGCATCATGTATCAAGACACTTCTAAGGAGAATCGCTCCAGCTTCCAACCAGGAGCAAGTCAGCCCTGGGTAACCAGAAAGAACCAGGAAAATAAAAGGATGCTTAAAAACTGCATTCTATTTCCCTTCCTCATTTTTTATACCAAGTTCATCTGACAGCAACAAATGTGATATTTTAACCTATATTGAAATTAATCCCTTTTTTTAATCACAGGATGAAGATAAGGAGGTGGTGGAAAAGAGAATGATGCGGAGCTCAAAAAGCTAGGCAAAGACATTCACCACTTGGTATCTGTTTCCCAGAGGCAAAGAACTGTTAGACTTGTTTCACAAGAGCCGCCACAAGATTTCTGTTACAACCTTTCAAAGAGAAATTTGTATTCATGGATAGTATTTAAAACCAGTCCAAAGTACTGTGTGAAGAGTTTCTCTGATAAAGGTTCACATAAAGTTTTGAAATTCCACCATCTTAAAACAGAAAATAAACCCTGGGTTTGTTCTTTTACCTCTACCTACAGGCTGCCTCTTTTCCTCCATTTAAAAAAACAAAACAAAACAAACTTGAGTGGTGGAAAAAGGAGGAGAGAAACATGATTAAAATACCAAAACTTAGAGGTGTGGAGGGAAGAAGAAACAATATTTGAATGGCCCAGCTGGCTTCTAATGAAAAAAGTATTTAAAACCCCTATAAATATTTTTGTTGGGGGGATGATGGCACAGACTCCATTTAATCCTAGAAAACAAAAGCTGTCCCACTGTTAACTGGCCTAAATTAGACTGTTTCCTTTCTAACAAATATCTGTGTCTTAATCTCACTGCTTGAAAGCTTGAACCATAGTTCATCTTTAGAGGTAACGGGCTACAGAACATAAAGTTATAGTTCCCACCAAAGGAAACAACTTCAGGTCACATAATGCAGAAACAGCTATGCCTCCAGGCACTCAGTAATAAGCATTGTTAAATATTAGCCAGCCAGGGTTATATAAAACTTCACATATTCCCCCCTACACGCTTTCTCCCCTGAACTAAACCATATGTAACTACCTATAACTGAAAGTACAATTTACTTCTCTTTCAGATTAACTAAAAGAATTGATCTATAATCAGACCAGCTGACTCAAATCTCTGTCCAAAAAAGTGTATAAATCTGTGGGGAAAGGCTGTCCCACAAAGTAAAAACACATGCAAAGAGCATTACTCAGCAGACTGGAAAATAACAACAACAAATGCTTGGGAAGGGTTTTAGTTTAATCCACTTCTTGTAAATACATAGGCAATGAAAACATCGTAAACTTAAAGTATGAAATTTAAAGCAAGGCTTTGACTGAAGGAGCTTCTGGCCACTAAGGATATTTGAAGACTAAGGTCATCCACTCTGTTCACTTTTTAGGGTTGATTGGTCTACATGTGTTTTACAGTCACATCTTTGGAAAAACTCAGAAACACTAAATGAGGATATAGACTACGCATTATCTATCTTCCCACCCTGCCCATGGAAAAAAGCTTCTTGCCTTCAGTAGATGTGGGCTGATTTATGCCAGTCAGGATTCAGGCTCTTCGTATTTCTCTACCCCAGAAGACATTTGTACACCTCAAGAGGCTTCGTGCCGTGTTATAAGTTCTTTAATTTATGGAAGTTTCTGCTGTATTTTCTTTTTACTCTTCACTTGAGAACATTTTTATGAAGAAAACCTCATTTTGCATGGCTCTATATGATTTTTAATTCTACTTCTCAAGCATCAGATAATTTCATAAAGGCACACTGTGCATAAGGGTGTTCCCCTCCTCTCCCTTTATTTTTAATGCCCCAAAATTGAAATTTTCAAAGAAAACAATTAAAATGATTCATAAAGAAAAACACCACAAAACAGAAAAGCCAAAATACCAACAATGTCCTTTCAAGATGACTCAACCCTTTGCATTTATTATATTAGCTCAAGTAAATGAGGGGAAACTGGTTTTGAAGCTGGAAGTCACGGGGTTACAAAACAAAGAGGATACCATATCAAAACAGCCCACATTGCTCAGCATTTTTAGAACCAGCAGAAAGAGCAGCCAAGGCATAACATGTGAAGTACAAAGAAAGCTCAGGGATCACGGAGAAAGCAATAAGCAACAACAGGCGTAGACACATGGGAGCCATGGTGAGAATGAGGTAGAGGCAAAGGGATAAGCCAGTATTTTGATACTTCCTCAGGCAAGCTGAAAGCAGGAAGCTTTCCTCAGATACCCATCCTCACTACCCCTCTCAATCGGCTCTCTGGGCACTCGAGAGTGCTCCTTTCCAGCTGCTGTTTGAGTTGCAGCACCCAGCTAAGGAGTATGCTCACACTGACTTCTACTCTGCTTCAGGCTTTGCAAAGTTGAGTCTCTCTTGGGTCTGAACCCTTGTTTTTCCTTCAAGGACCAAAATGCACTGTGGGCGAAATGCTAGATTTGATGAGTTCTTAAGTTCTGCCTTTCTCCTTCTTGTCCTCTATTTCCTTGCTCCTCTCTTTCCTTTTCCATTTTTAAAAATGGGATTGTTCACTTGTATAGTTTCACAGTTAAGTGTAGTTAATCAAGTGTGGTAAGGACAGACTTGATGAAGGGGTTCCATGAAGGCCAGCTAAAAATGACCCATGTAAAAGAATACTGTATCCATTTGAATCCCTATAAAATTAATCCAAGCAATCAGAGGTAATTTCAAAAAGCCAGACCTTGGCCAAAATATGACTTCATGTCGTGGCATTCATTCAGTGCCAGCTTCAAGCAAAACTGCCACCTACTGAATGATCAAAACCAGTTCTGATATTTCTACCACATCTCCTTAATCACTCTCCTCTTTAGTCTTCAAGGGGATGACCAGAAAAGAAGAGAACTGAAAACAATCCCAAAGATTACCATATATCCAACCTACATACAGTCACTTGCATTCTTATTTTTAAGAGAAAATAACTTCATTTTTCTAGGCTCTTTTTGGACCAGTATGTTATCAAGAATCACTAATGAAATCTTTCATCTGTGGTGGACCTGTGATTTTAGGATAAAATTATATAATCTTGTGAAAAATCACAGCACTCCCTCTTTATGCTCCCTTACATAAAAAGGAAGCGCTAGTGTGTTTACACAGTTCCCCAAAGATACTTAGCTGAAAGTACCTTAATGAGAAAGGAGCGGCAGACACAAAAGGAAGGATCACCTTCAAGATAATGATTGGGACTGACAGCATCATCACACCCTCCATGAAAGGATGTTCACTCTTCAGTATTGGCAAGCTAAAAACCTCACATTGATGTCGATTCTTGTTTTGGGCAAGCAGTAAATCATAGTTCTCACAGTACAAGTGCTCCACAACAATTTATGCATACCTGGCAACAAGTAAATGACAGCATACAACTAAACAGGACAAAATAACACAAAAAAGAAAAATGAGCCTACCACAGAGAAGACCCTCCCCTACCCCCCCCCCCCCCAAAAAAAAAAAAAAATCCAGATTTGTTTAGAAGAGCAGTGTGCTGCTTCGATATTATGTTTCTATTCCAATCTGTTCTATTTGGTTATATCAAGGAGAATATACAGCTTAGATTTCATCTAGTACATGTTGAAAAAATCCATGTCACAATGGCTAAAGCATCAAAAGTTTTCTCACTTATTAAAAAAATGCACCACTGCTAGATTCTTCTACAGCAATGTGCAACAGATCCAGTTCCAAAGGCTTAGTGAAGATGACTGCTCAGCTCATTCATCATTACTTTTCCTTTCAGTTTGAATGAGAAGATAAAGTTCACAGAGGCTGGAAGATTTTGCTTAGTTTCTATACACAACCACGGACAAGTCAAGTACCCCTAAGACTTGTCATACTATTCATAAACGTTCTTTGACCCTTATCTTATTTGATTACAATATTTGGAAAAAAATAATTTTGATACTTAATGTATATTCAGGTCCAGAGCTTGTGTCTAGGCCTATACCAACAAGATGCAAACAAGTCTTACTTTGCATTGCATGGCTACAAATTTTGTTAGTAAGCGTTAAATTATCATCTTAATTAAGAAATTATTTTAATTGCAGTATGGACGTCAATTCTTGATGCTGATTAATATTCTACTCTTTAAATAAGCATCACTGTAAGGAAAGTGGTATTCAATGGGGCATAGGAGTCATTAGAATAATTTTCTAAATATAACAGTCACCTAAGTGGCCAAATTCTTACATCAGTTTCATCAGCATGATCCAGGATAGATCTGTAAGCAACCTATGGAAGCAATGAAAATAAAGGCCAGGAATGAGTAGGCTGCAATGTAAGTGGAAGTGGAAAGCAACACAACAATATTTGAAATATCTATCTCTCTTATATTTTACTGAAATAGGTTAATATGCCAGGAAGGGGAACAGATACGCAGTGCAGTTTTATAAGCCATATGCTCTCAAGGGAACCACACTATTATAATGCACATACATGTAATACATGCGCGCGCACAGAGGGAGTATCATCAGTTCATTGTTAGTTCCACTCAAAGAACAATACAGAAAATACCCAGAAATGGCAAAACATATAGCTTCCTCATAACTTCAGAAAAGCTGCAGAAATTACAGCGGAGACTCTTCTCTACTAGCATTGGCAATATTGTCTCGCTGGGGACAGGGTCACCTACCTGGGTAGCTGTAGTTCCCTGCAGCGGAACAAGCGGTTTAACTGGTGACAGCTATGGTAGCAGGAGCTATAGGAAGACTAGAAGGGTGAGATTTCACCATGATCTTCTCCCACCCATTCCCAACTGCCACAGGCTGTTTTTTCCCCTCATTCTAAGCATTCTTTTTTGACGGAGTTGCATTAAAGCAAATCCAGAAGGATTTAAAAAGCCTGTGGATAAGTCTTAACAGAGAAAGGAATGAGGTCCCATGCATCTCATCACCTGCCCTAGGTATGCAAACAGCTCTGCCCATCACTGTATTATCATAGCATATCACATGCTCTTGTGGGCATCCCTTCCCACAACAGCTTTTGATGTAAAGGAGGGTTTACTTAGGTGCTTTTATAAATGCTGAGGCCTGGAGACACTAAGGTAAAGCCAGTAACCCTGTGATGCAGCATCAGCATGAACCTCCTGAGAATTAGGCTGGAAACCTGGGATGCGCTTGTGGAATCTCATCAGTAACTGGCAGACAAAAAGGACGGCGGATCACTTGGCAATTTATACCAAAGTGCTCGTAATATCTTTAGCCATATATATATTTAGCCTTCTAGTTAACACAATGGAAATTAAGAAGTCACAAAAGCCCATATAATACCTACCCCAGTACTTCACCAGACTACAAAATCCTAGGTAACCACTTATGGAAAACTAAGACCTTGGGTACAAAAGACCAGAAGTCACAAACAACAGCACATCACAGGAAGATAGGAGAGACCAGGAATGTCTCCAGAGATGCCTCACTCCCACACTTAAGCATTTCTGTGCAAGTCATCCACATGCCAGGAAGCAGCGTACTGTCCATGTCACAGAAGTACCCCACAGCCTTTGTCAACCTGAAAATTACTCCTTTGGGCAAGACTTGAGACCAAAATTAAGCTTAAAGCTTAGAATAATTAGTTCATTAGTACAGGGGCTAAATTTCAAAGTTAGATCCAAACCTGAACCCTCCACTCTGTTCCCACTGAGATTCTTGGATTTGATGTTTGAGTTCAGGGCCAAGACCAATTAGAAAACATTTGCTGTTCACAAAATACCTTTCACACTGTGCTTGCACTTTTGTGGCATCTGGCAAGGAGAAGAAAAAGGGAATACCGATATAAAGGGAAAACATTTTCAATTTAAGAGATTCAAGCATAAAAGCATTTCATTCTGAGTAAAAAACCTGAAGACATTTTCTATCCCAGAGATGCTCATAATAGAGTTATGGTGAAGTCTCTCAAAGTCATTCAATTCCCAACACACATTTGTTTTCAAGAGAAGCAGCAGAAAAATCAGAAAATCAGAAGTCCAGTGCTGCAGATATATGCATCTAAGACATGTCACAACTAGCACGTAGGGAATTCTCTTACACTGTTCTACAAAACCCAACGTTAGGCAAGGTGAGAAATGGCAACTGGTGCCGCACATGAACCACTGCTCAATACCGGCAGATAGCCCCAAGGAAGCTGGCTGCTCTTGTTGCAAAATTCAGAACGAGGTCCAAATCTTAAACTCCCCAAGACTTCCCCACTTGGCTCGAGGGGTACTTTTTCCATTTGAGCCTCTATACTACCTCAGCAACTAATGAAGTAAAAAATTCACCCACAGACACCTGCCTAAGAGCTGACACACATCCATCAAGATGTAGAAGCTGATCTCCATATATTGGATAAATGAGTAGAAAGCGAGTAAAGAACAGTCAACTAAAAGTCGTGCTGATATCTGCAGGGATGTAGTCAGAGTCCCTCATTGCAGAGAAACTGGGGAGGGAGCACTCAACTGTGCTCCATCCATCCACGGGTCACTATTCTGTCCTGGTAATGGTGGGGGGGAGGGGGTGGCTGGTTGACTGGTTAGGTGTTAAGTTAGTATCTATATATGATACAGGCAGATGAAAATGAAGTAACATATACTTTTAAGTTACTTAAATTTAAAAGTTACTTTTATTATTAAGAATTATTAAAACTTATTCTTTCTCTAGCTTCTAACAAATCTCTGAAGCCTCTCTTCTCCCACTGTGCAGCATTCCAGATGACAAGATGGTAACAGCAAAGTGCCAACATACTAGACTGAAAAGAAGGAAAACAAGGCTTCTTTGATCCCAGATCACTTACACCTTCTAAGCCTGACCCAGTGTGCCAGATACTCCTTGTTAGGGTAAAGATCAAGCCAAGCCACTGCACAGGAGGAGGCTTCACAGGGGAGAACGCTCTACAATGTGTTGGGCACAGGCCTATCTGCAAAGGAGCACAAGGTGAGAGCCAACTGTATGGGTCTACTTCCACACCTTTCCAAAGCATCAGGGTTTTACAGTTCAGCTGAAACCACTCATTTCATTTGAGTGCAAGTTTTCTTTTATGGTCTCCTGGCAAGATGCTGTAGCAAAGGTACATAAACAGTGATTGAGAGCTTGAAGCAATCTCCACAAAAATCATCTATAGAAAATCCCCCACGACATTAGAGCCCATGAAGTGTTCTACGCTCAATCCTTATCAAAAGTCATCCACATGGTGCTATACAAACACCACACAACTGTGAGGAAAGTAGCCTCGTTACTAACAGAAAGCAGTATTGGTAGCAGCAGCATAAAAAAAATATTACTAGGATTAACATAACATAGCACAGCACAAAAGCAAGCTCAGTTTCATATCAAACTATTGATGCTATTTTGGATAACATCTGACAGTAACTCTTAATTTCACAAGCCAAAAGCGGATGACCACTTTCAGCATAATGCTGACTGACTTCCTCACAAACTAGCATCTGGCCACAACAGGAAAAATCCTGGCATGTTCAGCGATGTAATCAGCTTTGGTAACACAATACATTTTATGACCTGTCCTAGTATATACTGTCCAGTCAGACTAGCTTAATCAACCATATAGGCTGAAAGAGAAACCCTCCAAAACATTCATCACCCCTTTTTTGCACTCCACAGTGAAGTGTCTTTCATTTTCCTTTAAGGCAAAGTGTCAATCACCACATTGATAGTTAATACCAAGTCTAGGAGCTTCCTATCCCTCAATTAAGGACATACATGTAATACCAAACATGCACCCAGCCATCAACGTGCCTGCAGAAAGAGGTCTTTGTATTAGCAGTTCAGTTGTCATCTGCCCAAACTTCAAGCAACATCTCATAATACCATTTTCCTATTATGAAGCACTTCCTATCTATAGATCCCAAAGTGCTCAAAAGGGAGATCCTTCCCATTCCATAAACTATCCTAGATATGGGTCTCAAGGCATGCACCAGAGGAAGAACAGAGGTTATAGCTGAAATATCCCACCTCTCCTCCAACAACTAGGCATTATTGTCCTCTTCACCTCTTATTACTGAAAGTAGGCTCAGAAACATATTTATTGGTATGGATAGAGGCTGTCACAGGGAGGGGTGGGGAGCAGCACTTTCCTCTTGGCTCTGTATTTTGGCTAAATGTGGCTGTTTCTTACCTCTGATCTACAGATGCTCAGTAAAGGCAAGCTAGTCCTTAACTATCACAAAACACAACACAGAAAGACTTGCAAGGTGTAGAAGAAATTCCGTGCTAAGAAAGCAGGGCTCCGTCCACAGTGGGGGGTAATTTGTCAGAATTTTAGTTACAACTTTGGCATCTGCTTTACAGGGCAGGCAGAGAAATTTGTTTAGTGCTAAAATGCTCAAGGAGACAAAAATCTGCACCACTGGTTTATATAACTTTAGATTTTGTTGTCTCTTTTAGCTCAACTGTTTTAAGCTTCTTATGTAAATGTATTAAACTAGAAAAAGATAGAAAAGGTGAGGTTTTAAGTAAAAATCAAACATACAAAGCACATAGTAGCCTCTGAAATCCCTCCTGCTATAACCATAATTTCTTTTTGTAGGAGCAGAAAACTGCATGCATGTGTTTCCACAGCAGCTATGCCAGTTCTCCTAGCTTACAGGACTCAGCACATCCTGTAAAATGGAGAATTGAAATAAAGCCAAAAATGCCCTGGTCTGCTGGTACCCCAGTTTCTGTTGGCCAGCAGAACAACTTACAGGCACTGTTAGATGGCAGAGGGCTTGGCCTGGCATTGCACTCCCATACTGCCCCAGTTTCTCAGGATGCTGAATACAGGAACATGCTCATTGCATCACTTCAGGCTTGTGAGCAGTTTGTCAGCAACAGGACATACCAGCTGTGTGCCTTGGAAGGACAGTTCCTTTGGGAAACTAGTTGCGTAGGTCTGCCTCTCCAAATATGGCCTTACATTATCATTTCTTCTAGCACTGAAGTGCTGAAGCAATCATTTACTAAATGTGTCACATACACAGATTTATAGCTGTGTTTCCTGACCCCATAAACGATGGGGGGGGGGAGGGGGGGGGGGGAGGAAATAAAAAGCTTAGTCTTTTCTTGGGAACAAGTAAAGGTCATTTCTCTCATCAAATTTAATCCCTTAATAATATGCCTGTTCCCTCAAGGATATTTCTAATTGTTCCTCAATAATTTCAGTCTTTTGCTTCAATAACATTACTGAGCAGTTATGCTGTAGCTTTTATGAGCTTCTTCAGGAAAGTGTCCCTAGTCTGCTCTGAACAAATTCAAAGAGTAACCCAAACAAGAGGAGATTCTTTACATGCATAATTTGCCATTGAAATAAATGACAAATACATAAGATGCAGACTGCAAAGAACATTTGTACAATGACATGCTACTATAGCATATGATGTATCTCTCACAGGACCAGGAAAGTTACAGGTGATATATTAGCTAACAAAATCCATAATTTCCAGAGAAAAGACTGGATATAAAACTGTCAATTTCATTTATTGGGCCTCCTGCTCCATAAGTTATCTTCTCCCTCACACATCAGCATCTGCATTCATCCACTCTACATAGTCTAACTTCTTGCAGGGCTTTCTGCAGCCAAAGACAAAAGAGAAAAGATGTTTACTCATGAGTTGAGCTACCACAAACCAGTGCACCCCACGCAGTCTTTCTTTCTAGAGAGGGAGAATTTGGAGTTTTTGCATATCTCTGCCAGTAGGGTGCCAAAGCCTTATCTCAGTAAAGAGCCCAGTACTCACAATGAAGAGGCAAGCACTCACCTGATTCCACAAATAGCCACTCAGGTGCTCCACTTCAATAAAACACCATGGGTTAGGTTAAACAATAAAATGACTCAAGTGTTTAGGTGAGATATGTGAATAAGTGTCTACAAGACATCACTTGATTGCCTATAAGATGTAGCCTGATGTCTCTAAGATACCATGGCAAGTTACAGCTGGTATTTCATAGGCACTGTATTACAGAAACCTCTCCTTAGAATTCAGAACAGTAAGGGGAAGAAAATACAGGTTTTTTTTCACCACAGTAAGACTCCTGTAGCTGCCTATAACAAAGGATTCAATGGAAAGAAAGGTGCATAGTCTGCACAATAGTCAGTTAACTTTACTTGTTCATCTTTAATTATAGGACAGCCTAAAGTCTAATAACATAATCAAGTCCTCACTGTGGTAGACTCAGGATAATCATATGTTGTGTTGTGGTGGTTCTGCCTTTCCAGAAATGGGGGTGGGATGCCATTTTGAACACCTCTTCTGGACACATACTCCATCCACATATTTCATCACTGTGGCTAACAGATCTAAGAATATAATGACCACGTATAGGATAAGGTGCAGGTCTGCTGAACTTCATGCATTTTTCTGCCAAGATTAATGCAGCAGGCTGGACAGAACCGCCTCATGACTCCCTTCTGCAGTTACACAACTGTATGCTTGCTCTTTGGGAAAGCTCACCAGGCTGAACAGATATAACCAGAGGAGGAGCTGGGTGGGAGGAGCTTAAGCAGCCCACCCAAAGCCAGCACCGGGGCTGTGAACACAAGCCACACTTGCTGCCAGCCCACTGCCCAGTGCCCACACTGATGCTTCAAGAAATTTCATCCTTTCAACTGAATTATTTGACATTTATGCTAAATATATCTTTGCCTTACCTATAGACATTTGCTAATGCATGAAAATAAGTTTTCCTCTTTAGAAAAGACTGGCTGGCTTTGTTTCAATTCAGCATTCTCTTGTCCTCAGCCCCTTTGCTGCAAGAGCCCACTGTACCTGTACATAGACAATATATATGACAGAAGTACTTTAAATGTCAGTGCTTATCTTTCACAAGGACTTTCAGGCAAGTCTATGATTAAAACTAGATATTCAAGCAGAAGATGAATATATTATGTCCTCAGGCTCCTTAAGTCATGATCCATATTTATAATCCAAGGCTAAGGCTTCTGTTGAATAATTACATCTTTTGCCTGCCCATTCTTCCTCCCCACCCCCATATGTATACACATGCAAATGCATATATAGCATTTAAAGTGAGCAATTATTCACTCCAAAGACAGAATAACTTTGAGTATATGCATGCTAGAGAAAGTTTAATTCTGTAATTATCATGCAAGACTTACAGTAGCAAACTTAGTTCAGATTGAGACAACTTCCCCTTACTCAGCATGAATAAAAGGTGAGAACAGCATATTCCAGAGGGTCTAGAGCACTCTGTAATTAACCAAGTCAAGCCCTAGGGTAAGGACTGTAGTAGCCACAGTCATTCCAACTCCAGGTAAATACTTTTCTTCCAAGCAGAAGTCTCTGATTTGAAGTTCCTGAGATCCTACTTGGTCAGTGCTTCAGAGTGGAAGGTTCTTTATGAATGAATGAAAACCACTTTAAAATGTTTGACAGCCACTGAATTCAACAATCGTATTTAAAAAATATAACAGGATCTCAAATAATAGTTTTCAACTAATGTTGATCTCCCCTGTCTTTAAGTCATCTTTCTCAGCAATAAGCACAAAGTCAGACACAAAGTCAGACTGCAAGAATCACCTTGCCATTAAATTCAGAAAGTTTATTAGAAGGAGCATTTTGACCAATATCTTAAAAGCTTAAGCCTGTATTTCTTCATGCATCCTCCTCAGGGCTACAGATTTCCTTATAGGAGACGGAGAGTATCAGTGTCACTAAGGATTCCACACAACAAAACAGACAAGCATTGCATTCACTACAGCTAGCTGGGAAATGCAGCTTTTATGCACACGTGCATGTATGTGCATGCACATGCATGCACACATTTCTAATTAATCAGAAAATTAGAAGCTCTTTTTCAGTAAATTGAATACTCTCCATCTTCAGTAATCCATTTCTGGAAGCAGAAATGCTGTCAGCAACATCAAAATAACATGCTGTGAACAAAAATGCTTGACAGAATCCCGTGTTTTGCCAAAAAAACTTTATTAAAAAATTCCTAGCAGCTCTCATCACTCTTTTCACCTCTCCTAAAATTTGCCTTCCAATATGCAAAATGAGCAGAAAGCACTGGGAGCCCATATACAGCACACTCTCATGGTCTGCAGTTACCCAAGAGCAACTTCTATGGCAAATTTGTCACCATAGACCTAGTCTCAGATAATCAAACACACTTAGTTAAATGTATTTGGCTAACTGAGATGGCTCTGATGAGATTATTTTAAGCTCCAAATCCCTTAGTCAGGCAGAAGTATAAATCACAGTGACACTGGTCCACTAAAAAAAAAGTCACAGCTGAAACAATAGCTGTCACATATTCTGGTTGTTGACAGAGACAGACAAGAGGAACACCCAAGGAGCAGTCTTTCATTTGAAAACTAAGCACACCAGCACTAAGCAGGTCATCAAGACATCACTCAGAAAGTAGAAGTATGTGAAATGCAACTTCGGGGGGTGGGAGGGGAGGAGCAGGCAGAGCATCATGGAAGAAGCTACTGGCTTCTTTATTCACACCACTGCTCAAAAAGACAAATGAAAAAATTCCTGCCTTGTCCCCATTGCATTGCATATGGCTTCGAAGTATCAAAGTGATTTGTCTTTACTCCTTTTTCCATCCACCTCCAAAAGAGATAAAGCGTTGCTTCTCTTTGTAAAGGGCTAGACTGGAATTTTACCTTATGCCCTAATCAAGAAGCGGAGTGTAACCAAGGCACCCCTGAGCTGTCCTCCCATCTCTCTTGTCAGCACAGAAACAGAGAGACTTACTGGTCTTGACCTGCAACAAATTAGCTCAGCACTGTAGCAGATGAAGGAAGTCAAGGCTACAGATACAGCCTCTATAGAGGAAAGACAAAAAAGAAATGTATTGCTGAGACTGTAGCCTAATTTATCCCTGAAAGATTCGTGTTAATTCAGACAGGCTCCAATTTTCCATCCAAGCATTTGTGGCTGCCAGTAGGTCATACACGCCACAAGGAGAGTTTGGGCTGTTGAATTTTCACAGTGTAAAGTTAGGCCTCTAGAATATTTAGTGCCTTGCTAGTAGGATTTATTTATAAACATAAGATAGATGTACTGTCTTTCACTGAGAGCCAAACAATGGTGTGAGGTCTATCCTGCATGACTTGGCACACTGCAGTATTTCACACTAAGGATATCTTGTTTCTACCACTCACTGCAATTGCAGCTGAAGAATTCAGTTTCTAATCACAATTTAGAAGACAACAAGAGCAAAATAAAAATTTTAGCAACCACTACGAATTTGTTAATATATCTGCACTGTATCTTGGTTAGAAATAAGGCTAAATTCCTGGGATATTTTACTATATTTTGCTGCTGGAAAAAATCCACAACAAAATGCACTCATTGCATTTCTGTGACACATGTTCTCCTGTTTAGTCTTAAGGATGATTGCATTTTTCATCTCATGACACATAGGATGTGCTCTGCATTTTACTCCTCCTGCCAGCTACTTACAGTTTTATGTTGCAGGCTTCCTTACTACTGCGTGTGTTGAATTCTTAGAGCACCATTTACTACTAGTCTTTATTTGGTGTGGCAGATACAGAATGCAATCCCATTAAGATACAGGAGAGCATCTGCATCTGAGACTTGCTTCTGCTTTGTTATTATGAATATATAATACCACAGCCTTGGGAAGGAAGAAAGCAGTTGCATCCTTACAAGTGTGTTTGATGGGACAGTTAAATCTTGCTTATAAAAATAATTAAGAAGCTGATGTACTTATGACATACTAGTGTTAATTTTTGGAGACAGCTTAGCGTTGATGAAAAGTCAGATAAGGTGGGGTAGAAGCTCACCTTGCCAAGCCAAGGAGTGCAGAGTGGTGACGGCTAAGTTAGTGTGCTAAATTGAACAAAACATTTCCAAATCACCTCTTAATAACTTCATTGAATCCAGGCTATCATCACAAAAACATTAGTGATAACTGTGGTCCTATTCTTGCCAGTTGGCCCATCTATGCCTTTCACAGAGCTCCACTGCTCACAAACCAACCTTGTGTCAACTTCACTGGCTGAGCAGCTTGTCTGACTGAGGTCTCCAGGATTGTCCTCAAAGCAGAAAAGGAACTGTTCAGCCATTCAGGTGTCTCCCTTGGGAAAACCTTAAGGCACCCCTGAAGAAGAACCTCTTTAACACTGCTACTGCTTTTACCATCTGCCACTGTGAGCCCTGGTGCTGCCAGGAACCAAGACTTGCTCCTGCACACTCATCCTGGCACAAATCTATTAACCCGAAAGGCAAACTTGCGGCATGAACATGCCTCTGGCAGAGCCTCCCAGCACCTTTGTTCTCATCAGAGCGACTCCACTGCCATATGGAGCACACACACGCTTAACAAGAGGACACAGAAATACACACCCAGAAACACGTGCCACAAAAGTGTAGAAGGAAAGCACACAAAGATACATGATGGAACAGTTACTGAAGGTTCATATCAAACATCAACTCCCTACATACGTGAAGCTGTCAGTGCATGAAACATTTGTGATGCTATGCTTCCCTGCCCCAGATTTGGTCCTAACTGGCAAATAAAGAAGTATGCATGTCTTGCACACACACCAAGCCCATTAGACCCGTGCAGTGAAAATATACCAAGTGTTCATATCCCAAAAGAAAGTTTGAAGTCAAACTCCAAAATACCAATTTAAGTACAAATAAACCTTAAAATGTCTCAAAACCACCCAGAGAACTTTTAGCAGCACCTATATCTGCTTAGTATTTAGTAAAGGCAAACTAGCTCAGCTACAATAGAAACAAAACCCAGGTTGGCTTTGAAGCTTTAAGTCTTAACACACATTTTTACTCATGAAATGGCCAGTCCTGCTCTGGATGATTAGAGTAACAGGATATCCTGAGAAAGACTGCTTATATATTTCCTGGACTACTTCAAATCAAAATCCTATCAGTTTTACTGAGATTTCTAAGATACTAAGTGAGAAGATGAAACTTCACCTAAAACAAGCAAACAAAAAAAAAAATCCCCAAACTTTTTCCAGCTACACACACACATAAATTATTATTTCCTTACTTAAATTAACCCATACAAACCCTATACTGCTTTAGAAAGCTTTATGGTTTTGCCAGGACTGCATAAAAGTTGCTTTTTACCATATCAACTCCTCCAGAGGTACCATCTAGAAGGAGGCAGAAATCCATTCTGGAGAGCTGATGGGATTTCTCATCATATATCAAGGTATATGCAATAAGTGAACTTCTGTAATACCTACAGCACGGGTCAGTTTCCTGCTAAAAACAAGTGATCTAGCATACTGTGACATCAGAGCATAGTCTGTGTTGGCAAAGGTGTTACTACTTTACCACACACTGTACAGTGTCCTAACATAGCTCAGTCTATGAGAATAGTTTTTATTATATCTCAAAAATAACCTAAGTTTTGACAGGTTGACTTAAAATGTACTTCCCCCCAACTTTTAAGTCATTATTGGATTGTTTGGGCAATTCTGCTCTAAATAGTGTTTCATAAAATAATTTTCCCTGATTCAATTATATATTTATTAAAACAAACTCAAATATATTTTAGATTATAATACTTTAGTAATATCTATTATTTTTTGGAGCTGAAGACATTATTTTTAAATAGTCTGAACCATGAGGTTAGACTATTCACTGAATCCCATATTAAGATGCAGACAGAAGACTCAAAGTTAACTTTTGAGACTACCTAGGCAAAACTCAGCTTCATCTTTTTATGAGCTTATTCTACACAATACCATTTAGCTAAAACTCCTCTAGTTACCAAAAAGCTTGTCAATGCAGTTCATCAAGTTCCTAAAAGTCCCATTTATTTTGCCTTAGACAGATGTTACCTGAGTCAGTGCCCCTGAAGCCCTTCTCTGTGCACACTGATGGTCAACACTTGTGTTTTGCAGCGTTAACAAACATACACCAGGGAGGTGCTCTTCATTTGTCCAACCCAAAACTCATCAACCCCCCGGGGCCCAGGCCAAGTCTGAGATGGATTTCTCAGTATCCACCTCCTCATCTTGCTGCTGGATCCCCCAGAAGCAGGGATTTTCAGATTTGCATGGCAAGGACAGGCTTCCTTGTAACCCCTCCTCTGAATGAGGAGGTGATAAACAGGGGTGCCATTCTCTTACCCTCAGTCTGGGGGATGTTTCCAATAGTGGTACAGTGCTTGCTGGGTAAGTATTTTTAAGGGCCAGCGTCTGATCTTTGAAATGGAGATTTTGCTGTCCTTCCACATGAAACTGCTTCTGCATCTGTTCTTCATATGTACAGAAGACTGACTTCACAGCAGCACAAGTATCACAGATAAGAGCTATGTGCAGACCATGGACCTAATGTCAAGGGCTCTGGCAAGAAAGGCAAAAAAGGTTCTGTAGCCAGTCTACTGCACTTTGGCCAACTGAAGCCAGAATGGGAATTCGCATACTTCTGCATGAGCAGCAGAGACACAGCTTCGGTGCTGGGGAGCAGATTTCCTTCCTGCTCCGGGCTGCCTGCCCAGGTCCCGGTTCTGTGACAGCAGCTGGTGACCGACAGCTTGCAGGAGCAAGGAGTACTTCTCCATGCAGTGAGCATAGGATTGCCCTTCTGCTTCAAAAACTGGCCAGCTCCCGAGTCAAAGTGATGCTCTGCTTGCAGGAAAATAAAAGATTCTCTAGCAAAGGAAGAGCAGAGCTATCTTTGAAGACACCATGCACATGCATTTGCAAAGGCTACCAGAATCACAGTTCTTTTAATATTCATTCACTTAATTGAAGGCTCCCACACAGAAACTAGTGGAAATTAGTACTTTGCCTTGATGTTTTTCCAATGGCCTCTGCATCAGCCTTTGATTAGCAAATCAATCTTTTTAAAAGTTACTACACCATGCAGGCAGAACAGTCCAGATATCTGCCTTTTATTTATTACAATTACTGGTAGGAACTCAGAAAGCAGGTGTGCATGCCTCAGCAACATCCTCAGGACAGAGGTTGCTCAGATTGTTCTTCAGCACTCTGGTCTACTCTAGCTGGAACATTTAAGTATTTCATCAGTAAAGCCAAGCACAGTATCAGAGGTCTCATTTCCTAGCTATGCAACAAGCGTAGCAACAGACTTGATGAGCATCCAGGATTCAACTTCTAATGAATTTTGAGTGCAACCGGGAGACACAGCAGCTGACACTGCTCTAGGACTATGCTTGTAAACAGATATAGTTAAAAGCCTCTGAACTGCAAACATTATATTTATACTGAAAATGTATTTAAAAAAAAAAAAAAGCAAACATTTTTAGGTGCTGGGAGTACTTAAGACATTTTTAATGAAGGAGAATTTTTTATTATTTAACAGATACAGATGCAATAAGCTTGTACCAAGTTTGAGAAAATTGTTATAGCCCTTTTGCCAGTTACATGACTACATTCTTCCAGGTTGTCAGACACATCTTGATTTAAAATAGAGACGTTTGAAGATCAACCTCTTTGTTTCTACCTTACTCTACAAAAATCCAGTATGTGCAGCATAGCAATATTCATGTGGGATTCAATACCTTGAGTATTACTTTACTAGTAACAAAGGGAAAAAACTTTAGTCCAATAGGCTCAAAAAACTTTTTCAGTTGCATTATTGCTTCCAAAGAGACAAACAGCACTTCATTTGTTCCACAGATACTAATGTAATTTCAGGATGTCTTTGATCTTGTCCAGACCAAGCTAAAAGCTATCCTTTAAGTTATACTCACTACAGTGTTTTAACCCACTTTTAAACAAAAGACAGCTTTTGCACAAGTTGACTTTAAAGATCTAAGGTATGTGCCTAAATTAGGGGGACGACATCCTTTACTACCTCCTCCAGAAGCAATCCTCACTGGACTGGGGAGACTGGAAATAAAACATCTCCACTTAACTTGAACCCTCTTGTCATTTAAACACCCTCTACAGTCAAAGAGGAGGCTCTTCCAGAGAATGATTCCTCTTATGTTACAACTGATACCTGTGAAATGACTTGCCACATCTACCTTTCCACTGACTAATGAGAGGAAAGAGAGAGCGCCATTAATTTTAAATTAGGAGAGATTAATCCCACTGCACTGATTACAGAAGGAGGATAGATGTCCACTTGGTTCTTAACTTTTTGGAAAGTAAATATAGGAAAGATTAAGCCAGCCCTCATCTTTTAATACAGGCACTTAGATATTTGACCAAAGTTGACTCCCTTTCTACTGCCAATGCTTGGTCTACACATACTTTGGGAGTTATGCATTAAAATATGCCTTAAATAAGAAAGTGTGGAGGTAGGAGAATTACAAGCAGGACCCAGCACTCCAGTTCCCAGTTTGGGAGCTCAGCTTTGGAAGGGAGATAGTGTGTAACCAAGGGATGCGCTTGATCCTGTGTCGTCACATTTCCCACTTGCACTTCTATCTTCCATTGCAACACACAAGTGCTGCTTTTACAAAAAAATCTTGAAAATACAGACATTTGTTTTGGAGTCTACATGGATGTTTGACACAAGCCAAACAAGCTGCATGAGTATCAAGAGTCTAGATTGTTGAACAGATGAAGAACCAGCCTTCGGCTCTTCCACTGTACATGGAAAACTTCATATTAAAGCACTTAACACTAACTGCCTATAGAGAGTACTTTGTCTCCACAGACTTGGCAAGACAGTATCTACAACCTTTTGATACATATCCTCCACCCAGAATCAGGGCACCTACATTTTAAGCAAAAAGCATAGAACAGCTCATCCCAAAATACCTAATAGCAGCTTGCCACTTAGAAAACTCTCTCAGGGGTGGGAAATAGGGTTCAAATCCACCTCACCAAGTTTAATGAAATTTCATCTGCACATGCTACATGAATGCTGCAACCTCAGAGCTCTCAGATAAGAGGGAGCAGCACTGCTTCCTCCTCCTCCTCTCTGAGTTTCATGAAACTATCATGGGAACTATATTTCTTTTTCCAGCTGGCATGGCTGAGCAAAATTGTACACAGTTTGAAGACAAACAAACTGCAGTTTGCAGCAAATTATCCCATGGTCTATTTTTTAAAAAGTGTCAGCCCGCTGTAGAGATAGATGGTGTTACTGATCACAGGAGATGAAATCCTCAGTTTTGCATTACATTGAGATGCATCTTCTTCCACCGTACAGTCCTCCACACAGCCGTGCTGTGGCTTTGGTCAGATACCAAGGCAGACAAGTCCCCCAGAAGCACAGAGGCCAGCAGGGAGGACACTGGAGGGTAGGCACATGCAAAATAGCCAGCCATGGAAAACATAAGTCTCTGGGGCAGCTGCTTGCCCAACAGCCTCACACCCTGCGCCCTGACCCCAAGCCCAGCACTTGGAGCTGAGGCCCATCATTCACTTGCGCTTAACAATGGTTCCTCAAGTATAGGGCTACAAAGAAACTGAAGCGTGCGTAAACCTGGCCGTATTTCATCCTTACTAACCATTCTGTTGTTAAAGAAATCCATATACAACACACACTACCCATGCACTCATCTGACCAAAACCAGTCTTTTTTTGGATGATGGTGGACAAGTACTGCTGCTTAATACAACACAACCAGGTTTCGTACGTTTTGTAGCTCGTATTTATGTCAAGAGGTATAAAAACTATAAGCATCCATAAGCAATTAGTGAGAATTTAGGCACACTGTTTGCATAGGTTTCTACTGTACCAAACAAATGTATTATACTATTACTGTGTGAAAACTACCAGAATGCAATTTATTGAAGCAGAGCAGTAGTCATAAAAATCAGAGGATATCTTATTGCCTATAACAAAAGCCTCCCCCCTCCTCCAGCCATCAAAAGGTAGAGCACCTCCTCCATTTTAAATAACTGCTCAATAATATCCCTTTAAAGAATTAAACTGTACCAGACTCCTTTAAAGGAGAAAAAAAAAAAAAAAAAAAAAATATCAAACCCACAGTAGTTTCCCAACTCCCCTCTGGATTATTCTAGGTACAGCAATGCAAGACAGTTACAGCAATGTTGCATTTGGAAGCTTTCCAAAAATATGTATGACTGAGAACGCCAGGTTATCTTTTTATAACATATTCAAGTAAGTAGAATGATGATGTTAGTCACACAATGAACTATGTTCTGAAGCATGTACAAAAAAAAACGTGCCCATACAAAACCTCAACTGTATAAAAATCTAATAGTGGTTTAACCTGCTCCCAAGGCTCCAACATGCAAACAGCCTCTATTATTCTTCTATTGATCTCACCATTTTCTGCAGTGCCATAAACGCAGCTGTCAGGTTAGCAACATGCTGATTCAAGCACTGATTTTCCTCTTGTACCTGTTTCAGCATGACCTGGTCAGCACGTAATCTCATTTGTAACTTGTGAAACTGCAATAAATAAACAAACATACATACATACATAAGGGACTTGTCAAGCAAAGCAAGCTGTATAATTATCAGGGTGGAAATCAAATGCCAGCATTGATTATATGATGAGCCACACCTTGGCTGGCAAATTTCAAAACACACAGCATGATGAGAGGAAAGAAGTGGCTCAAAATTTCTCTATATTAGTAATGACTGTTGGAGACAATTCTCATCAAATACAAGACTGAAAAGCATTTAAGGAGTGACACGTGTGCACATATTGGTTTGCATTTCCCCTTAACACTGCAGTGCATTTTTTCAGAAGTGCTTTCTTTCAGCAATTTAATTCTCCTAATAGAGCTTCTAATTAAACAGCATTACTATGTTTCCCTTATAATATGTAAAGCTTTTACACATGTAACATTTATTTCACTTTCATTTCTTCTTCCAATATGTTTTTCCATCAATACAAGATTTGAGCTGATTAGTGAGCTGTACTATTGGTAAAGTAACACACTGAGTATTAAATATAATGGGCTTCATCATTTTCCCCTGTACACAAAGAGCAACAGCAACTGCCAGTCTCAAAGATTTATTCTAGATTAAGGACAACATCAAGGGAAATAAAGGCAAAGATGACAGGTGAGAATAAAGTAAGCAAGATATGCTTCACATCAGTTAACGGATTTGTTCCATAGGTACAAAAGCCAGCCAGAGAAAAGATGCAGAGCTAAATGCAAAACAAAAGTGCTAGGCAAGGGAGGAACAGTCCCAAGCAAATTCTTGGGAAGTAAATGCAACCAAAGAAGAATACATTTTTCAATTAAAGTCAGCGGCAGTGCTGGAGGAATAGCCCAGGATGTTTTCCTGCTATCATATTTGAGATAGTAATTACTAGTTTTAATGCCTTTTGCCAACTATGGATACATAGATAACCTGAAAAATTACTTTTTATAGGACTTTACATACGGAAAATGATAATATTTAATCCATGTATCAGTCAATGCATTAAAAAAAAGCTCAACCCAGTATTGCTAACTTTCCCTTTTTTATGTAGGTATACAATTAAGTCATCTTAAACATACTACTGGTTAACAAATTTTCATTCGTTATTCAAACTGTGCCATGACTATTAAGTAAATTTTGGATTTAAGAACAGTATATTAAGGGAACCCAGTAGGCTAGCCTTTAACTATCCCTCCTAATTAGTTAGAGATTACACCTCAGAAATCTTTAGGTCTGAGCAGACTTCTTATGCTACTTTCAGATCTATAAGACACCCTAACCTTGCAAACCTGAGTTTAAGACACAGCTGAGAAGCACACAAATGTTGCATTGGACCTCTGCCTTGGCATGAGTTTCAAATCCTTGTTTGTATTTCTGCCAGCATGCCCAAATATCACACTTGAGTGTCTCATTTCTTGGGTAACCACTCTGAGGTGAAATGGACCCAATGTGCTGAGAAATCTTGAAATCCCACCTAGAAGCAAGCAGCACCTGCAAAACATTCCTTACTCAGTGACATGCTCAGGATATCACTCTGCTGGCACCCAAAATGCAGACATGAAATCAGAGAACACATTCAAAGAGTGTCTGAACACTTCCAGTTGCCCCACAATCAAGCTTTTACACAGTAGAAGTTTTTTCTTGCAACAAGAGATGTTCTCATAAGCCACTAGCTGCCCTAACCTTCCTCAGGTCATTTTACAATGTTCCCTGGTTTGGTTAGTTTTTGAAATAATTTCAGTAGTAAGAGGAAGATGAGGTGATCGCTAGCCCATTAGCTCATTTTAAGGCAATATATCTGCCTGGTTATATCAGTCAGTTTTGTCCCTGTGTTATTTACTGTAATTGGATGCTACCCCAAGAAATGATAGAGTAAGTTTTAACATCAGCTGGAAAACTACAAATGTTGGTTTTGTCTACATACAAAACCACTTGACCTCAAAAATCAGAGCATCATCTGACAAAACCAGGTGGCAGTAATCCTCAGATGTTAAATACTTCAGATTTAACAGTGCTCAAATCTGAAGTTTCAAACAACCAGGACTGCCACTGTGAACATTATAAGCTTGAGGTTTGTGCCAAGCAGGAGGAAAAAACCACTCTGCCTGGAGAACAACAGACATGCTGTCAAAGAGCTAGAGCCATAGCTGCAGAGCACCGTCAAAGGTCTGAGGAACACCAGTCTGACAGCTCCAGAAACAAATCCAGGATTAAATTATGTCCAGCTTCTCTCTGCTGCTCTTTTGCAGGTATAGATAACACTGGGCCTTATTCTCAACTCTCCAACAGTCCCACCACAATGCTTTTCTCTTCTCTACCCACCAGGAAACAGATAGGATGGTGAAAAGGGGTGCTAATGGGACAAGCAGAGAATTGTGGTTAAATATATTACGCTATGACTTATCTGCTTCCAAAGACCCACAGGCACATAGAAAGTAGAACAGCAATCAGCTTTGAAATCGCTCTTTGATATGCTACCAGCCATGCAAGCTCCTGGCTGGCCCCAGAAAACAGTTTAACACCATTCTTCATCCTCTCAACTCTCACTTCCCGCTCTGCATGCAGGAGAGGAACAGCTGAGACTGGGGCCTTCAAAAGGACAAGAAATTACCAGTCCTTGTAAGAGCAGCAAGCACACTAAAAATGCCAAATATCAAGGAACTGCTGGTCCCAGTAACATCTAGACATATTAAAACAGTAGATGAAGCTCCAAGTGAATTAAAATATAGTGAGGAATTTATCGTCCAGTCAAAACATCATTTGCTCAGGACCTACTTTTGGGAGGTGGGGAGGGAATAGGCATTAGGTGCTGTTTGGGAAGGTAAGCTTTTTCCCCAGAAACAGAAAAGGTTGTATGCTCTTTGAATGTTGTTTTCTAAAGGTTAGAAATATTTTTGCTGGTGGTTTTACTGGTCTGGGTACTACACTACCACCAAGGTAAGACAAAATAAGAACTACAAATATTAATATTAAAACAAAAACAAAAAAAAAAAAAGACTTCTTTTGTCTGCAGTCTTGCACAGAAAAAAAAAAAAAAAAAAAAAAACAACCAATCAAACAACAAAACAACCAGACATAAAAGAAAGAGTTCAAATCAAATGCCTTCTGTGTTTGAGGAATGGTAAGTGGCCTAAGAGTTACAGCAGCAAACGAACAACCCGACTCAAAGCCCTTGCAGCACTGATCCTGCCAGCTGAAGCTGTCCCTGGCCAGTCAGGTGTCCCAGCAGTGCCATGTCATTGCAGCACAGCACACACCAGGCTGTGCCTTGGGTTAACAATTTTAACAAAAGGACCACACACTGTTACCTCTCCTGGAGAAGCCAGCCATAATGGTTATAGTGCTTACATACCACCTTCATTCTTCAATTTAAGAACATGGGGAAAGTTAAAGGTATGATTATTCTTCAACGTCATATCCAATAAAGTATTGCAAAGCTCAAAATTAAGGCATGAAAAAAAAACATCTACAGAACAATTTTATCTGCATTAAAAATAAAGCATTGCTGCTTCTCACAGATTTTAATTTAATAATGCCTTTTCCAGTCATGCGTCCTGGTCAAAATTTAAGATCCCTTCTGTCTAAAAGGAGTCATTTACTGAACTTTATGAGTAGAAGAATGCTGTTACTGGCTGATTCTAGAAGCTAATAAACAGTACTCTAAATGATACTGTCTTGGATTTATTGGGGGGAGGGGATAGTCTGGGGGGAAAAATGCAAAACTATAGGAATAAGATTGTTTTATAATGCTGCTGAAAAGAAAAAAAATCCCCCCACATAGTGAGAGGATCTTTTGTTACACGCAAGACGCACAGTGCCATTAAGACTCTCTAGTCTTTTGATATTACAATGGTCTCAGCCATGCCATAACCTGCTACATGTTAACTTGTATTTAGATCATGCAAGTCAACTAATTGCGTACAAGGAATGTTACACACATTAACTAGACAAAGTGTTTAAATGTTTATAGGTAAAAGCAGTAATGGTGTTAGAACAGAGCAAAATTAAGAAGAACACCTGGGTTCTGCTTCCATACAATACCAGTTGAGCTCAATCCCACAAATTAAATGTAGTCCTCCTCACTAGAATTGCACTCAGACTTAGTACAGTCATCATGAAAATTAATACTTATATATATATATATAAAAATTAAATACACACACTTTGCGAAATGAAGATATACCTATAACTAAATTGCTTTAAAACCTGGGGTGGCAGTTCACATTTAATTATTAGTTATTGCAATTTAAAATGGAAACTTACTGATTTAATTTGAAAAAGTTAGCCCAAATCTCCAATTCAGTCAAGGAACATTAAACATTAAAAAAAAAAAAAAGTCAGTCATTCATGTCTTCTAGATTTGTGTCTTTTAAGCAAGATTTTTAATTATAGAGTCTATCTGAGCTCTATATCTGTCCCTACTAAAAGTCAGGGCAACTGACAGACCCAGAACAACCCTGAAGGTGCTGAAAATCCCAAGGAGGTAAACTGATGCTGGATCTTTCAATGGGTGCATCTATGATACTGACAGCCTGAAAAAGTGAATGGCATGGGAGCTACCATGGCAACCTTACAAGGCGTAAGATCTTCCAACACCAGGAGATACTCTCCAGTGATTACTTGATCTACTATAAAGCCATTTTGTACTTTCAGAGTGATAAAGAACAGCTTTAATATACTGGTGAATCAGAGCGAGAAGCTATTTAACTGCAGAGAGTACTGGAAAGCACATATAAATTATCTTTTCCCAGGGAAACACACTCTCAGATTCTTTATTTTCCCACACAAAGGGATGTTTTCAATACTCTCTTGGAGATTATTACACAAAAAGCTCCTGAGCACTGCCAGTATGTGAAACAAGCATCAAGAAAATAAAACACAGACAACTCTAATCTAAACTTCAATCCAGTCCCATCACAGCACAGAAACTGGGAGAGAGATGACGGAGCTGCTGACCCTGTCTTGGGTTAGGGAGATCACAGGGCAGTTTCTACATCTGCTTGTTCCTAAAGTGAAGTAAGTCTTGTGCTGATAGCATCACTGGTTGCTATGGAAGCAACACAACTTTACAACTGATGGTATGCAGTGAGCATCAAGCACTTCAGAGATCCTTATGGGCTTATGGATAGCAGTGAGCACATACCTCGGGGCCTTTTCTCCCCTGAAGAGATAAAAAAAAAAAAAAAAAAAAACACCAAACTCAAACATGTCTGACCCTTCATATAACTTACCACAATTTTGAGAGGCCTTGAATTGATATCAGGACTATTCAGTCTCAGGGTAATACTTGGTATATACTCTTTCAACTCCACAAACTACCTCCTGAGTAAGTCCCTGTTTTACTGGGCATGGGCAGATCAAGCTGAAAATGCAGGCAGAAGTGACATTGCCCTCCCTATCTGCTTGCCCATCATCATGGCTGATCCCCTCCTCCAAGCAATCAAATCAATCCCCACCCTGTAGGAAGAAGTGGCTGCAAAGCCTTCTTTGCCCTTGCCACAGGTATGCTGGGGAAGATTTTGCTGCTGTGCAGTCCACTTGTGCCACAGCAACAAGGGGAACCACAGTCTAGAGACATTCATGGCATCTCCAAAAATAAAAGTTGTCCTGAGATTTTGAATTCTCAACAAGACTTAAATTGGAAGAAAAATAGTTTGACTTTCAACACCCAGGGAGAATCTGTGGAGTCAGCAGTTAGGGAAAAACATCTCTGCAGGTAAGTGGAATGATTTTGTTCTGAAAGTCAATAAACACGGCACCCTGGGATGCTGTTTTCTAAAGAGCTTCTCCTCAGGGAAGAGGGGAAGCGACTCACGAGCTCTGAAGGAAGGGTCAGGAACAGAGAAAAGCTTCAGAGACAGCAGGCACAAGTTAGCCAGCTTTCTGTGCATGTGTTCCTCATCAGGAGCACAGCTTTAAACAGCCAGCATCCCTCAGTGCCTGTCTTCTTGCTGTATGTTATTGGCATCAGTCATGTTGACAGTAAATGTGTTAGTTATGCTACAGGAATTTGAATTGCTGTACTTTTTGCTTAACAGTCACTTTATATCCTTTCCATTAGATCTGCTTCACATAAATCTCTGCATTTGAGTTTTCTTAGGTAAAGGACTAGTAGGAAAACACTCAGTAAAGGTAGGGAATTAACCAAAACTATCACATATGGGATATACATCAGGGCAGGGCAAGCAGGGACAGAAATACAGCAAGTTTCCCTTAGAATTAGTCAAAGAAATAAAATACCTGCTTTTAAATCCAACAAAGCACCATTTATCATACACAAGCATCTCTATTTTCTTCCCATCTCTAGGAGGTCCAGAAATATATGTATACTTCTGCTTACACAGCATTTTTGACCCTTTGCCAGCATACAGAAGAAAACACATTCCCCATGAAAATCCCTACAGGCACATGTACACTGCATAATACAGCAGCAGGCAGAGGGCCCTGAGCCATTCCAAGAGATCTGGTCCACTGCTGCCTATAGTGGTACCAGGCAGAAGGTTGCACTTGAGTCCTGAAAGTGATTATAGCAGGGGGTGAACCACACCACGGAATTAACTGGCACAGCTAGAGCATCCAGTGACACAGCTTGCTTGCTCCTGGTGTCCAAGCTGGGTCAGTTGGCCCTAGCCTGAATGCCTCTGCCCAGTTCTGCACCATTCAGCACAGACAACCCACAGGGCATGAGACAAGGCACACCTAAATTTAGAAGCCACACAACGGAGGGTTGCTTTCAAAACCATGATCAGGAATTTTAAATAAGTTCCCTAAACATTAAAAAAAACAAACAAAAAAAGCCCAACCAACAAAAACAACAACAAAACCCAAACAAATAAACAAACACACACAAACAAAAAAAAACTACCACAAACCCGTCACTCCCAAACTATGAAGTACACAGGCAGGGGAGCAGTTTTTCAAAAAGGAGGAAAAAAAAAGGTGCTCCACTTTTGTTAGTTTAGACCCAAGGCAAGAACTCTTCAGCACGAGGAGCTGGCACTCTGTTCCTGTCTATGTCACTGTCTGCAGCTCAGAACAGTAAGAAGGGCATTTTTTCCTACATACAGTCTCTAAATGTGTGAGATTACTCAGACATAGGTTGGGTCCCAATAGCTTATTAACTACATACAAGTATGACACATATATAGAGAGCCAAACTGCTTAGAGCCCAGCGAGCGACCATAGAAAGTGGGAAGACCCTGGCGAAGAGTTCACCTACCCAAAGACGTGCCTTGTGATGGCTGTATTTTACTATGGCAAGTTATACCTTTTGCGTACAGCAAGGGTGGTACAAAGTGTAGTAGGATGATGAACTGGGCTCTGACTGAAAAGCAGTAAAAGTTGAGAGAATGACATAAAAGAAGAGTAGGAGAAAGAAGGGCAATATGACCAGTCTCTGAAACACCTACAGAGGCCTTACTGCAAGGTGCTTAGTCAGAGGTGGTTACTTTCAACTTGCAAAGATTTTAATGTTTTGGGTTTGGGATAACTAAGGATTTTCTTCTCTCCTGTAGGAGCAGGAACATATATCTCCCCAATAAGCATAATGAAAAGCCTCGTATTTGTTCATGTCCCAACAAGGAGCTCCAGAGCAAGCACTCCTCCTTTTGTCCCTCCAGATTCTCATCCTTAATCTAAGAATGTTTAATGACCTACAGGGTAGGTTGCAAGCTCTCCCTGTTTTTAGGAAATCACCTCTAACATACATTACTTAAAAGATTCATTAATGGCTTATTGTGGTCTGAACAGTCACCATCAACTGGATTTACATCTTCTATTAATGCACTTAAAATACTTGGAGATTATTTTAGTACCTACAGAGACACACAAGGCACTTCGAAATTAATGCCAATAATGCATCTTAGCCTTTGACTTCACAAAAGACACAGACATGATAGAAGAATGGAAAACTCATTTAAAAATGATGATAAGAGATGTCTGCTTTTGTTGCCTTTTTTTTTTTGAAAGAAAGAGCATTGAATAGGGAATGAGAGGCCACCAGCTGAGACTGAAAAAGGCAGAATATTTAAAATCTGTTGCACAATTAACCTATAGAGCCCACTGATACAGGTGACTAAGATATACGAACAGCCATTAAGACAACAACATTAAAGTAAAATAAGCACACTGTTAAGTGTAGAAGGGGTAAATCCTCACATCTCAAAGTAAAGCCAGCTTCCAGCTGTCAGAGAGCAGAGAGGAGCTTTCCCTGAGGCCATTTATTCAACCAGTGCCACCAGTAGGGTCCCTACCATTTCCCACTGAAGCAGCTGGTAGGGGCTGCTTGCAGAGGCCATGGTCCGAGGCCAGCAGACCATTGCCTCAGCCAATTATGAAAATCCCTACCTACCACAACTGAGAGATGCTGGTCACAGAAGGGCTGTATTTGTTTCCTCAAGGAAAGTCCCCCCACTTAAGACAGCATGAACCAAATTCCTTTCTCCTATTTCAGTATTAGCCAAGAGAAACACTATTATAAGTCCTTCTAGTTTGACACTTGGGCAAGCCTAACACAGTATCAGAATGAGATGCTGTACTGGACTATAAAAAAAAAAAAAAAAAAGAATTACTGACTTGCAATAACAAACCCATAGGAGTGCAAAACAGACTTCCAGAGGAAGTCAAAAGCTCTACATAGCTGATAAGCAAAGAGGCAGGAATAAATTACTTTTTTTTCCTTATATCTTATCATCACTGAAGAAATAATTGGACAAAATGAAGACAAAACGATAGTCTTCCTCAAATAATACTTGTAAAGAACCACATTGAAATTCATTGTCTTCCAAATAGCAGAGCTACAAGTCACTGATACAGATGCTGGATTAGAACAAGAACAAACCTGAATCTTACCTAGACTACTGCTTATGCTACATTTGGGAATACAGAAGTGTAAATACACAGCATTAAGTACTTTTCTTAAAGAGAACCCTATTGGTAGTATTTGCGGTAATGTGTTGCTATAAACATACCCTTCAGTCATCTCAAGCAGGGTGGATAATAACAAGAGTGCTTCTGACTCAGCAAATTATTTCATTATCTTCCAAATAATGAGCATGCAGGTAACTTTGTAAAAGTTGGCTGGGATTATCCCTGAGCTCTAAGTAATACTGGGCTTCAACACCTCTCCAAAGGAGGATTATTATTTGTATAGCATCATAAACAGAAAAGTTACACAAAGTATTCCCTGTAACCAATTTTAAAGAAAATTTTAACAAGTTCAGAAAGAATCAGTCCAT
This sequence comes from Tyto alba, assembly GCF_018691265.1. Lineage (NCBI taxonomy): Eukaryota > Metazoa > Chordata > Aves > Strigiformes > Tytonidae > Tyto > Tyto alba. The sequence continues at coordinate 9,879,968 of NW_024881295.1, read as the reverse complement.
CAGTGGGTTTTGAACAGAGTGACCCAGAAACAACTGCTTCATGAAGGCCCAAAGCACCAGCTTGCCAGAAAGAAGGAAGGTGTTCAAGGGAAAGGCTAGCATGCCTTCTTGCTTAGCCTTCGCTAAACATCTGCTACTTGGCAACACCAGGAGAAAGTTCCAACATTTAATTTAATTTGAATCATTAAGCATTTCTCTAGCATCTCTGGAGAAATTTATGGTCCGTGTAATTCTTCTCCCCTTCTTTTCATGATCAAAAATTCTTACAAAACCACCATTAAACACAAAGAATTTGTGTTTCAGCAGACAAGTATTTTCCAGCAATACAACCTGTTGAATGTGTGCTGACTTGCTCTTGCAGAGAAAGCAAAAAAATTGCAGCTCAGCTTACCTCGGTCACCCCTGAACCAATGGTGGCAGGTGCCTTATCATGAATACAACAGAGGTGAACTAACAATAATCAGCAGATAATAAAAACAAGCAACAGCTGCATTTTTAGGTTTTGTGACTAGCAGGTACAAAGTAGAAGCAAAGGGGAAAGGATGTCAGCTGCTGCCAAAATCAAGCCTTCACACAGGTACCTGGATAGAGGAACACAAGAACACAACTTTGCTACTTTTTCTTGTCTTCACTGTTGGCTAGAGGTAGTAGAAGAATGGCAGGTGGGAGACTTAAAAGAAACATGCAATTTCTTTCCATAATGTTTATATGTTGATGCCTACCTCTAACACATAATTACTTAGCTTTGTCTTGGCTACAGGAAAAAAAAAAAAAATTCACTTGTTATTCCTCTGGGGAGTGCTTTCCAATTTTTTCTGCACTTCTTTCTTTACCTGACCTCTGTTAAGTGAAGCAGATGCAAAGAAAGAATATTCTTGAATGGAGCAAATTGTCTACAGAATAGAACTGCTTGCGTGTTAAAGCCTTTTCATCTTGCTCTTTAGTTCTCCATAAAATACTATTATGGAAGTTAAAGTCAAATGAAAATTTAATTTTCTCCCCCACCCCCATACCCTTTTAAGCTTACTCCATTCAAAGCTTCAATTAAGTAATTTTATTCCAAATTTCTGCCCTTTTCTTCTGTCTCCCATGGGCATCTGCCATCCAGGTACCTTCCCTTTCAGACTGTAGGAAACCTTGTTTACCTCCATAAAACCAAAGCACAGTGCAGGTTTTAAAAACAGCAACTATATCCTGTGCAGAAAAAAAAAAAAAAAAAAAAAAAAACACACCACAAACAACCACAAGTCCCCACATTTTTATATTTGTAATAGGTCTGGTGTGCTTATAGCTAATAGCACAGGATACAGAAATCTATGGGCTTCAGGAGCTGCATCACCTTTGGAAACAGCCCTGTGCAATTTTTCTTGCTGCCAGGAACACTACTAGGATAGAAAAAGTCAATCCAGCTGGGAAGCTACTTCAGGCAAATCCCAGAAGATTATTGCTGCTGGACTCATGGGTGCTTCATACTCTGATTCAGACAGACAGGCACACACAAGTCTGGTTAAAACACAGTTTTAAGGGTGAATTTCTCTAACCTCAATTTGTTTCACATTTTCTTACTCTCCCAGCCTTACTCCTATGCTGCTTCAAATGCTCTCCTTACTTTAGACACCTGGCAGAGACACTTTATATATACACCTCTCCCACAAACCCTTTCCTGGTGCTACTGTCCCCAGCGAAGATCATCATTCTTTTGAGACCTGAGAGAGATGGCCTGAAGGCAGCTGTGAAGTTAGAAGATTCACAGTAGCAGAGCTTCTTCTCTGAGGAAGTCTCTTAGGAGCATTGCAGAGAATTCAGTGTTTTCCTGCCTTTTTGTTTTAGTTATTTGGTTCTGCTGCTGTGGCCCAAGTGTCCCCTGGGGAGCCTGGATGCTCAGGGCGTTCATGCTGCCAGTTTCCACACTGAAGCACAGACACAGCCGCAGCTCAGCTCAGTAGCAACAGCAAGTCCTTACCACCAGCAGCTGCACTGGAGCAGCTGTGAAGGAGCTGGTAGCCATGCTTGTTGATACATATCAGAATAAGCCTTTACAAGTAGTACCCATTAGTGGTTTTGCTAGGGGCCCCAGCAAGGCCAAGGATTAAACAAGAATCAGCAGCAGTCTGGTCCCACAGGAGGCCACCCCACAGGTCAGGACTGAGCTGGAGCAGAGAGGAGGCCTCTGGTACTCATGCCTGGCCGTAGATTTAACACATCTCCAAAGCTATCAGCAGACCACCTTTCACCAGCACTAAACCCACAGATATACTGGTTCAGTGCAGCAACTGAGAGCATGCAATGAGAAGATAAATAAGGACTCTAAGGGGAATCTGCAACCAATAGCATTTCTAGGGTGAGCCGAAAACCAATCCAAAAATCCTCATCACAGGGAAGAGCAGCCTCAGTGCTGTTTCAAATTGCAGAAGCTCTCACTCCTGCAAACAGTGCAAGCATGTTCTTGTTTGGGTTCACCTTCTCCCATCACTCCTTTTACTCAGGCCTATTTTGGGAGACTCTCACAGAGGTGAATTAAAATGCATGAGTGGAAGTTGGTTCTCAATGCAGGCCTCAGCAGCTGCACGGTATTTACCATTTGATCAGACAAGTCTCAGTTTGCCAGCCTGTAGCTTTCAAAATACATTACAAGTGTGCCAGAAGAGAATGTTACCAGAGAGACAAAGCATCACTTACTGCTTAGACAGCTCTCCCTCTCATTTTAGTGAGGAGTTAGTTGAGCTTCATACCACAAAATTGTATTTGCCACACCATACTCTACTATAAATATAGTCCCCACATAGATACTACAGACCTAAATCCACAGCCTGACTCCCATCACATTGACAAGTCAAGAGTAATTTCATCTGTAACAAGGAGTGGAAACTTCAGTGTAAAGTAATTGCAAATAGGAATAGAGTAATTTTTCCTTTCAACCTGTATTACTAGGTTTAGAAATAACATACTCACTAATTTCTTACTTAATCTTAACCACTGATTAACTAATTCATAGAAAAAATAATATTTATTGGAAAGTCTAATGGGTCAGTAGTTAAACTAGCTTATCAGTAACATCCTTATAAAAATCACTGAATCACATAATCATCTGTTAATTTTAAGACCTTAACACACAGCATTGCTGTACTACTTTACAGATGTAATTACTGCATCGCATTACCAAGTCTTTAGAAATATCCCCCCCTTTTCTCTCGAGACAGATTTAATCATTCCGCGACTTCCTTTCACTCAAATGCACAAGTGCCCTGGGAAGCATTCTTATCTTCTTACACTACTTGATATGGTTTATAATACCCCATTTTATCTAGCTAAATGATCTTTCCATGGACTATTAGTTTCTCATCAGGTCTGTTTCCAAAAAAACCGAGTCTGTTCCTGCCTGCCGTGTCAAATGAACAAGTGGTGTTGACCATCTTCTCTCAGTCTTTCAGACATGGCAACCCACCTCTGGCTCAAGGGCCTTCACAGGACCCACCTGGGCAGCAGCCTGGCTCTGCCTGGGACAGAAAGAACCACCAGCTGCAAACAACAAATGCAAAAGTTGACCCTCTTCCAACCCCATAGGTGCTGAGCTCCTACCCTCCATTAATTGCTCTTAGCAATTCGCAGGCCTATTTAAACATTTGCAGCCAGTAATTAAAATCTGTTCTCACCCCTTTTACCCTGAAAGAAATGAACTTCTGCAGACCTCTCCAGAAGAGCAGCCACATGATTCAATGGCACAAAGCTGACTGAATTAGTTTTTGCTTTTTCCCTTCTCCCTCCCTCCCCACACATACAATTACAGCTACTGATTCTTACCCCTACACTTACTGTTTAATGCTTCCAAAAGTGACAAATAACCCAATCCAAAAGAAGCCAGAGACTCCTCAAATATCTCTTTTACAGCATAGTATCAAATGGTCACACTGAAAAAAACTCAAGAGGTCAGTGACATGCCACACATGGTCAGGAACACTACAGACCCACTGCAGCCAGTGTTGCACCTGCACCCAAACAACCTGAGACCTCTGAATCATTGCAGGACCCAGCAGACATCAAAACCCACCATTTGGGACGTACTAGCTTAGGTTTAACAGCACTGTAAGGGCCATCCTCCGTTCTCCTTCACCCCCTCCTAATGCATCTGAGGTCCTAACATGTCTGCAATAAATTTGTTAACATCTGCCTGAGAGGACACAACCCACCACATACATTACACACTAAGATCAAGCCAAACACTGCACTGCAAACTGCAGTGCTCTGGGATGCTCAAAACACCACCGCGACTGCTCATTCAATGCTTGCACATTCCTAGGACACAAACATACAGATCCATTTTTCTCATGCTCACCATTTTTCTCCTATTTAGGCAGCAAACATGCATTTGACAACTTGTCATCTCTGCAGTTGCTCACAACACACATTCAGTAAGTGCACACTCTCTGCTGCTGTAGGGATATAAGAATTTGCTGCTAGTCTGGAAATTGGTGAAACACTCTTCGCTTGTAACGAGTCCCTGCTGCAGCATTAAAATAGCTGAGTGCTGCTAGGGGGGAGCTGCTATCTACTTGGGAGCCTAATTCACTCTACAGTGAGCTCAACAGAGAAGCTTCTGTCTGTTAAAGTGGGCTTTGGATCAGGCTCCTTGCTCCCTACTGTAAGCACACTGTCATTTCCACAGCCAGATCTTGTTACTACCGCAGAGACACCAGTGTCATTAACTAGGCTCAAGAGTTAAACTGCATCTAGCCTGCTGAACTTCATAACCATAGAAGTATAGATCCAGAGAAACAGGAATTCAGACATTACAAAACTAATGGTCAACAGCCCTGGCAGACTTGCTATTGCAAATCTCCTATGCTCTCTAAGAGGAGATGTGACACACCGGAGGAGGTATTAATTTTCCACTCCTGAGGAGATGATCAGACTGACAGCTACAGGAAGCACCAAGGGGTCTCTCCTCTTGGTGTCCCACAGGCAGGAAAGAGGACATTCAAAAGACCACATTCTTCACATGGTTTAGGTCTTCAAGCACTGATTCATGCTTATAACAGAGCGTTAAAAGCCTCAACCTTCTCTGGATCCTAGAAAAGTAGAAACACTTTCTCTTCTTTGAAGAACTGGGGGCTAGAGGGCAGCGAATGACGGCACACATACAAACATATTCATCATGGTTGATCAGTGTTTTAGGAAAACAACATAACATCATAAAAGTATCTATAAATGTTTTAATAAGAATTCTTTTACACTGAAAAAATATTACTCTTTTTTTTTAAATACAGAGTAATGTTTGAAGTGTTCTGATCTTACCATGGGAACTGTTGACTTTGGGAGCTAATAGCTAATATAATATTAAGTACACATTTACAGCTCATCAGGAGGAGCACACCCGCTGATCAGAAGCATGATGTAAAAGAAGAGTTGTTGATGAACTGTGGTCATTTGCCTCCTCAAATTTCCCCACTGACGCACAACATGAGATCCCCTGCAAAGAGAGCCAAGGCTGCTTCCCCTCAAACAAATAGCAAAGGGGATTTTATCTGAGAAAGCTAACCAACTTGAGAGCATAAGCCTTGCAGACTATCCCCCAGGGTGGAATTCATTTTACCTGTGCCACAGCTTTGCACCCTGGGCTCCCCCTTCATGGTTAAGAGAAGGAATTAACTGCAGTAACATGCAGTTCATCTCACTTGAATATACATGACAGCAGATCAGATTAATTTCACCTTGCAACACCTTAAATTGCCATTCAAATAGTAACAAATTATAGTAGGAAGAGAAACTGGACTAGACCTTCTTTGTACAAACTAAATTTGTCACTAGACAGTCCACTGTGAATTTCACATGGCTGCAGTGTTTGGAAGTAAAACCACAGTCCTTAGCCATGTGTTATACTAAAGATACATTTATAACTGGCTAGTGGATGTATTAAAGCAATAATTAATAGATGTTATCACATCTCAAATATACACAGCCAGCCAGAGAATAAGACCCCGATTGACCACAACTTTTGATGTTTTGGTACCCATTATGGTTTCATGTTGGAAACAACACAAGAGCTTTAGATAAATTATTGCATACATAAAAGTATGTGAAATAGCCATTTATTGACAAATTGGTTGATTTTTTTTCAGTTCAGTTCAGCCACAGCACATCCTCTAGACTCAAGAATTTTTCCATTAAAAATTTCATAAAGACAGTAAAGGTTTACATCCAAAAAAAGCACTACAGAAGCTATCATCCCATCAGTAACACATTACTAAAAAATAGAAGTACTGACCTACTTCTTGGAAAAAAACTAATAATGATTAAAGTATAAGTAACTTAACAGATTTTATATAAGTGAGTCAAATATGGTTTTCATCTATATATACATTAATATGTGAAAAAGCAAAAAGTTTGTTGAAATTATCCCAGTTCTATGGATCTGTTGGCAAAAATCACATAAGGCATTTCCAAACAACACTACTCCACATGATGGTAAGTTTGGACATTAAAATCAGAGCTTGTAATGAGAGTGGGTAATTACGGTCATGGCAATTCTTACTCTTGCACACACACTGCACCGAGGCATGTAAGTTAGGATAATATATAGTAACCAAAAAAAAAAAAAAAGTCAACCCAAAACATAACTGGATGAAAGATTTGAGCAGGCACACAAATCATACCCTGGCACATCAAATAACATTTTCAATGTTATTAGCATAAGAAGGTTCCAATCTATTCCCTCCCATCCATCCTCTAATAAACAGTCCTTCAAATCACAAGGATTCATTCATCTGTGAAAAGGTCATATACCATTACGTATTTATGGCACGTAGGTTAAAAAGATATGGCAATTGCATGGGGGGGCATCATAGGCTGCTTAATTTATCATTCAATAGCTGTTTCTACAGCTGTTAAAAAAAAATAAGTTTTAGTCTGATTTTCTTGAATTGCTAGTTTTAAGGAAATTAAGCTTTAGCACCTTATTAACACACTCACCTGTGTGGATGGGTATGCACACACACAGAGTCCCCCTTCACCTCCAGAATCACTTTTGAACTTATTGACTAATTTCAAACAGGCTTTATAGAGCAGCAGAAATTAAGTTCAGTGACCAGAGGAAGAAAAAAAACCAAAATTAGTGCTTGAATGAGATAAAAGCTACAATTATTAGTCACCAGAGAATCAGCTTAGGGGTGTGTGACAAGAAACAAGACTTCATAAATTCTGCTGTGTCCTTTATATCAGTCATGACTGAGGATAAACTTGAGATACATGATGTGTTCCTTATAGACAAGCCCGGAGTTATTTAAAGCACTCATCCAAGACTATTTTTCATTTGTGGATCCTTGTACTTCTTCCTGTGGAAGTGCAAATCTGTTTAGGGCACTTAAGCCTGTTGATAATTATCTTTTATGGCCTCCCAGAAGGAGTCCATGGATCCTCCAAGACAGATGTGCTACAAGTTGTGAAATAACTTATCTCATTCAGACTTTTTGTATCTGCAATTTGGGACTAGAAGTTTCAGGAAAACCCACAGAGATTTGCAGTATTTCCTAACTCTGGTTGAGCCAGAAATATGGCTGAGCAATCTCTCTAGTAGTGTTTCAGCCATGATCAGAAATGCTGAAAGAATAAAACTGACAGCAGGAAGTAACCTTAGCTTTGATTCACATCCAGCATGATTTTTCAAAGAAGATTCAAACCTACTTTTTAACACATATTTTTAATGAAAGGCCTTTCCTATATCTTGACCAGACATCTCTAGTGCTCTGTTTTGGGATAGGTTACAGCAAGGGCTTAGATCTTTGCAACCTCTTCCACTCCTCCCTGCCCCAAGACGGTCTGGTAAGCCTGGGCTTAAGACTTCATATTGTGGCCCAACTCCATGCAGTAGCACACCCTTCCATACACAGACAGCCCAAATAAGAGTTGCCCCTTAAAAAAGGTGAAAGTCCTACTTTGATTCCTTATATTTTTGCTAAGCTAAAAACTGAAGAATATTCAGATTCTTCAGGGCAGCATTCCAAAAAAGCTTAACGTTGTTATTTGTTTGTCATATACTCTCACATAGATTTTCTTATTAAGGTTCTTTTGAAGAAAAATAACATTTCAAATGAAGATGCATCTATTAACTTTCAGAGGCATTATTTATTTGATAGCAGAATTAATGCTTCACTAATCAACTGTTAGCATAGGGAATTGAAGAGAAATCCATGAGAACGTGACAAGAATTGGACAAGGGACACATGGCTTAGAATAATATAATACCCTTCTTGGAACTTCTCAGACTTCCTCAGATTTGCATACTTTGAAAGACCAAGTCACATTCAGAACTTCCGTTAGCATGACTGGCCCACTTCACTGGGCCCCAAGACTTACAAAAACTTATCAGAAGGAACACATTTTCAGTCTTCCTATAAAAAGATCAGTCAATCACTCCTATTATCCTTCCGTTTTGTTTTTCATACACACTTCATTGGCATATTATTTTCACTGGGTTTTGATTAATACATTTTTGGTGTCATTTTTCAGAAATCAGGCTGTTGATTAGGAAGAGAATTGTAATTATGTTTTCTCTTGAAAAAGGGAACTACGAACTATGCTTTATGACAGCATGTTGACTAGTTACTGCTTTTTTACAAAAAAAAAAAAAAAAAAAAGCCCATCAACTCTTCACTGTATTAACAGAGTTCTGTCTCTCAGAGCCCTGAGGGCACCTGTGGCCTTAGTGGCCCTGGCCAGCCTCACCTGGGACCCACACACTCACCCCCTGCCCTTGGGCCACATTGCAGCTCTGCCCTAGGGCTTCAGTCCTTGGTGGAGCCCTGGTGCTGGCAGGCCTGTGCCTAGCCCCATCACAGCTTGCTGATGGGGCTTCCCAAAAAGCCCCAGGCCTTTGCTGTAGATAGCCCTATTTCCAGTTTTGATTCTGACCCTGTACTCTGGATAATTCTTGTACCAACACTCTAGGTAGCTCCATCACCAGTCTGGTCTCCTGCTGTTCCCAACTGGACTCTCCTGGACATACCCCAGACCTGACACATCATCTCACCTTGTTTAGGTCTGTCAATGGAGCCTGCTGTTGTCACCAGATACAGCAACCCTGGGTTCTGAGGAAAGAAGGTCTTGCATGTCCTGTGCTGGCATCACCTTTGGTCACAGCTCATCACCCCCATGTAGGGTAGCCCCTATCAGGCTGCTCCATTGCATCAGGTTGAGACAAAACCACAAGAATTTGTGTTCTGACCTGAATAACAAGGTCATGTAGAATATCCAAAGACAGACATCTTTCCCCTTGATCTACTTGCATGCTATATATGGACAGCCCATCCTGCCTGGCCAGAACTAGTCAGTGCTATAGCAAGGCAAACACCACTCATTCCAAATATGCAAAGGAAGAGATCAAAGACTTGTTTCAAAACACTTAACTGCTGCATTCAAAGGCTTACAGTCGGGAAACAGGAAATACTGCAAGCAGAGAGGGCAGGTAGGACACGGGCTATGGAAGTTCAAAATTTCACCCACTGACTGCTATCACTACTTATGGATAAGTCAGCTGGACAGCCTGAGAAACTTTCCAGCGGGCTTTCTGTGTACTAGCATACCTGGAACTAAGGGAAAAGAAAGATTTTTAGAGTGGAGGAAAAAAGAGGAGCTGATGTCTCAAAATATCTTGAGATAGTCAATTATTCATATGCACTAATGGAGAGGGCAAATAGCAGTATTTCCAGTTCAGCATCAGCACATACTTAAGGTGCTGTGAAAAACCACCAGAGGCGTGAAACAGCTGTCAGGCATATTGTGAAAGGCCAAGATTAAATACCCCTCTCACCCAGCAATCTTAGTGTAAGGATAGCAATCATGAATCAGTCATTCAAAGCCCACAGAGGGCTTATTCCAGGAAGCCACCCTTAAGAAGGGTCAAGATGGTTTGTAAATAGATACAGACAAACCCACATGAACAATCTACCCACAAGCAGATCTTAATAATCTATAGACTATACATACACAAACAGACTGCTCCAAGCCACACTGGGTGTGGGGCTGGGAGCATATCCTTCTATTCTGTCTTCTCCAAATGAGCAACTGAGGATCTCACTGAGGTAGGAAGTGGAACGGAAGGAAATCTTCTCATACCTCATCACAAAGGGCAAGTCCAAGAAAAATAGGGGTTTATTTACAGTCTTCAGAAGTCCCTGCCTGCCAGATGGTCCTTTAGGGTTCCTCTGCTTAAAGCGGCATTGAGACTCCCCAGAGCTGGGCTGACTCCACAGCGGGAAAGAACCAGGGAATTGTGCCAAGTGCCAACAACAAGATGAGACCACACTGTATCAAGTGTGGATGACCTCATTTTCTGTAGATGACGACATTAATGTGAGCTGCATTTTTTCTGGGGAAGCATAAGGAAGGAGATTACTTCTTAAGGGAAAAAAAAACAAACAAACAAACAAACAAACAAAACCAAAGCCAAACCAACTAAAATAATCCTGGGAAGTACCCCTAGGAGTTTATACTAGATCGAAGCCTAACTACCCTTTGTTCTTCTGGAAATACTTTCCTCTGCCCGTAGCAACCGAACCAGGACCCCGTATTGCCATTCTAAGTTAAACACGGGCCCTATTGACTCTTGGGAGGCCAGGATTTGAACCACTTTGTTTTCATACAGCAAAACATACATGCTTGCAGAAATCACACTCTTCTGATTCATTTCCTCTGGCATTGTATTGTTAAGTTGTTTAAACAATATGTTCAGTTTTCTCCTCTTCCTCCCCCTTTCCTTCAGGGCCACTTCTTCCCCCAGCTGGGAGAAAGTCTAACTTTCTTAATAAGCCGTTACTGTAGCTAATAGCCTAGAGGGAGAAAAGCCCCCTTGTGAACCCTGAAAATACTGTGTATTAGCTCTTGTAAAGTAGACAAATGAAAGCAAGAACACATGTTATACATTAGAGGCTCAAATTTTGATGGTAGGCTGCTGCAGCCTACCCTTGAATTCATTTCACCCCTGCTTCGTTGGCTTCTCAAGTTTTCTGAACCTTAGACATTAAATCTGAGTTCATATCACTTTTTCTGCAGGTCTCTATCTAGGGGGATGGAGAGTGCTTCTGATCACACAAGCCCCACTCATATGCTGAGATCTCTAGCATTTTAAGAGAGATTGAGACAGTCTTATGTACAGACTGTAAAAAACTAGTCAAACATAACCATACAGCATTTATTACCACAGAAAAATGAAAAATTAACTCGCTCAGGTTCTATAGCCATGCATCTGTTGAAAGAAACAAATTATCTGATTGCTAAGCCTGGTTTTAAGGGAGTAACCTATAATATGCCTGTGTTTCTTGTTAGACTCAATTACAAACTGCTGTGGGCAAAAGGGCAGAAAGCAGGAGTCAAAAAAAAAATCTAGCAGCAAATGTAGGATATACTTTTCACATCAATAGAAGAAAAATGAAAAATGTTTCAATTGCAACCATTGCAACCTACTGCTTCCCAAGGACTAAAGAGATACATTAAAAGTTATGTAAAATTCTTCAGACCATACCTTTCAGCTAATCACCTATAAAAGTCAGTGATAGGATTTAACCCCAAGTAATGAAAATATGCCTTAAAAATGCTTTTATCATCATGACTAGCTTCCCCATAGCTCTGTCTTGCACAGCATCTCTTGCTTTTCAGAGTACTCCTGGCTTGTCACCACACACATGCCAGGCCACATTAGCCTTAATAACTTGATGCTTTTAAAAACAATGGAAGATGATCTCACATATCACACCATCATCTTGGTGCAGAGCTGCAAATTACAGGACAAGCCCATGATCTTCTTTTCACAATACACTCTGATAACACACAAGGAAAAAAAGGACCACCAAAAAAAAAAAAATTGGGATTGAATTAAAAAACAAAAAAGTAGGGAGAAAAAGATTGAGAGTTCTTAGATAACGTTTCATATAAAAGCATCTTTGTTTATGCAATACCAGATATTAATACCTCAAGAATTATCTTTTAATAACATTAGCTATTTGTTCTACATTAAAAAACCCTATGCTATACTTATTGTTGCTGAAAAGCTGAAATTCTACTCCACCAAAAAGTAATTTTATTCACTGTCATTACACACAAATACATACAATATGAATTATATTGAGTAGCTGGAACAAGTGAATCATTGCTCTTTCTAGCTACCTCAAAGCTTTAGTTTGGGCTAAACTGCAGGTAATACTTTATGCTTCAGATGGAATCACTCTTCTGGAGTGACAGTAAGCACCAGAAGAGATTCAGATGGCCTAAGTGCTCTGTGTACAATGTCAGAAGCTAATCCCATCTCTGTGAGGGAGGGACAAGGGAGAAATAGCAGTCAGCATTAGAGAGGGGACATGCTCAAACTCCCTGGCTGATGAGATTCACAGAGCTCTAACATGTGCTGGGCAGTTACATCATGCACATTGTTCTTGTTCCAGCAGCCTGCTTAATGCATCAAGAGCTGCTGTGGGAGAAAAGAGGCAGAAGAGCAAGCAAACTCCGCATCAGAGTGGCCTCGGTTAATGCTGCAGCCAAGTCTGTGAGGTTTGGATCCAGAGCACCTCCTCCCAACATCCAGATCCAGTGCCTCAGTTACTGCCATTACAGAATGAGGGGCCAACAGCAGCAATACATACATAAAAATTGAGCTTCAGCTCTGATCATCTACCTCATGAATAAAACCTAATGTGCTTTGTAGAACTGTCCAGCCAACAGCAGAGGAAGGTGCTGAAGACCTTCAGTAAGATCAGCAGAGATCTTCCCCTTCATGCCAGGGGAAGCATTTCTTTCTCTTTGGCATTTTCCTCACACACATTAATTCACCTCATTTCATGCTTGAAAATAAAAAGAAGAGGAAAGAAAAAAGAAAAAACCCACACATCTTCCATCATCATTCAACAGCAACATCAACTCACCAGGGGAAACAACAAAGGCAGGGGAACACAGGGAGGAAATGTTTACGTATGCATAGGAACAGCCAAGAAAACCAACTAATGAAAAGACAGAAAATGAGCAAATCCCACCCCCCCTGCTCACCACCCCCACTTCCAGCTGCAAACCAGCCAGGACTTTGTGTCAACCAGGTGCAGATGCCAAAACTTCCTACAGGCAGCCATCCAGGCAGCCAAGGGGTTTTGCTCCCCCCCTGCTCCCAGGGAGAGGGAAAGCAGGCAGTTGCCTTGGGCAGAAGACTAGCATGGATTGCTAAAATAACCATGCCCTGCTGCTTGCTTTGTGTGGCCCACTGGGCGAAACCACCCCAGTGCACGAGGCTGCCCTTCCTGTGGCAGGAGTGAGTGGGAGGCAGGGTGGGCGGTGGAAAAGTAAGGGCTGTAATGGCCAGCCAGCAGGCTGTCCTTCCGCCCCAGCCATGGGAGGAGGTGTACCTCCCTCACACCATCCGAGTGCTGCCCTAAGCCTTGTGGAAGGGGCAGCCAACTCTCAGGCCGTCCCTACATACATTCCTCTAAAGGGACTTTGTTTCTGTCACTGAGAACCTTTCTCATTGCTCCCTTCTACTCTAAGGACTTTACCATCCTCTACATAGAGTAAGCACCTTGAAGTGCCCCACACTAGGTGATACTGCCACAAGGCAACCGCACAGCATCTCCCCGATGACATCAACTTTCCACAACAGCCTCCTAGTAGTGAGTAGTCCATAGCTGGCAACAGCTTTACTAATATACCCAGGAACTGATTCTGGCTGAGCTAAAGCAAACCCCCAACTACTGTCAACTCACTTGGGCCAGCCCCCTACTACCAAAACTACCTTATATCCAATCCAGGCTTTGAGATCTCCCATAGCCAGTCCCCAGCCTCACTACCCTGAATACTTCCACTGGGAAAAGCTAAAACACCTGAATAGATTGTAAGTGGCAAACTTTGTTCATAACTATACCTCTGCCTCCACAGAGACTCCAAGGACAAAAGCTCTGCTCCTGCTTTTGTGTTGTATTATAAAAATGCCAACAGGGATAGAGAGGGAGGGGGAAGGGGTGCAGAGAGGTAGAACACCTTATGGGAACAGGCCTATACTAGTGATTCAGGAAACCTGTTACCTGTGCGATAGCCAGATCTTACCTAGGCCCACGAGAGAAGGTGAGGGTGTGGGGGAAAAACACACAAATAAAAAACATTGCACCCAAAAATCCCCACACTTTTCTGTGTTCCATTTCCCTCTGGAAGCAGCCAGCCATACACACTGCATTGAAGGAGGTGAGTCACGTTCTATCTACCTGCTTGCGACACTCAAGTGTTAAGAATCAGCTCTTTATTTCAGACCTACGTTTCTTTTTCACTCTGCACAGAGGCTGAAGTCATGTTCTTGTTGCTGTTTCTACCCCTGAATGTACCTAGAGTCAAATCAGAGCACTGAGTTTTACTTAGAAGAAAAGAACGAAGGCAAACTGCATTCAGACTAGCAGTGATTTCCCAGTACGCAGGGCTATTCAGTTATGTACAAGACAAGACTGAGGAATAAAAGAGACTCATCTTGTTTCCTCCATCTGAAGGAAGATTCTAGCAGTCTTCTGCTGCCTTCTTCATTCGAGGTACCTTTAATATCACCAGTGTTTGCCCACAGTATTAAAACCAGCAAACATTAATCACTGCCTTTGCTATTCCCATTCAGATCATTAACTTAAAGTTAGTGGTCCTTCTTTTTGCACTAGCACATACCTATGCTTCCAAAGGAAGGCTGAAGACTTCTTACTGCATTAGCTCTTTTGCAACATGCGTACAGAACAGGAACTCCTTTCTGGCCAAAGCTAGAAAGCATCAGGTTCCCTAATCAACAAGTTTAGCTCTTATCTCACCTTGTGCAGTTTTAAGTGTTCTAGTGCATAAGGTGATCCCACACAAAACAAACCACACACGAAAAACTCAAAAAAAAAAAAAAAAAAAAAAGCCATAAGCAGTTACTGGCATGACTCTTACACTGTTCCCACAGAGAGTCTCTTCTCAAAGTGAATGGCTATAAAAATGAAAATAAAAGGAAATAGTGTGTAGACTGTGCCAGAGTAAGCTTAAAAGGCAAGTGAAGTTATTTTAAAAATAAAAAGCCTCCCCTGGGGCAAGACAATCCTAAGAAATACTCTCACATTTTATTCCCACTTTCCAAAAGGCTGTACAACTCCAGCAGCCTTTTGTCCATCTACACAAAGAATTTAAATGACAACCATTATCAGAGCATTCAATCACCTTATCAATTTAGCCAGCAATCATCTAAGGCAGGAAATAATCTCACTTCTAGACAGAAAACAGAGATATACTAAATACAGGACACAAGCATTCACAACCTACTTGTCCCCATTCTAAGTCAGTCTGTGCTTAACATCTAGGCACAAGGGCAGAACAGAGCCATAATTTAATAGCTGCTCTGGAGATATCAATGGTGTTTAAAAATCAGTTTATAGAAAGCCTCATGTGAAGATTCAGGCTGAAATGGCTTTCAATTAGCTTAATGTCTTGCAGAAGCCACCAATATTCACCTACTAATGAGATCTCATGGCCTCACAATTGGCTTTTCCCCACCCAGCTGTTGCTCTAAAGCTGTTCTTGCTTGAGTAAGGGTAAGGAGATAGAGAGAAAAACCTCACTCGGGTCTCTAGATTACAAAGACAGAAACCTAAACATAGAACCACTCCTTTTTCTTTTGTTAGGCTTTCATTGTCACTGTCAAGAGTGTCATCATGGATCAGCAAGGTGACTACCACAACACACAAAGGGCTTTCTGTCTTGTGATTTTTATCTCATTCTCTCAAGTGTCTCTCTAATACAAATGCTAATTCATGCTTGGCTTGTTCTTTTTCTACTCATGTACAGGAAACATTCCTGTTGACACATTGTTATTTTATTGGTTTCATCAGAAAACAAAAGCAGACTAAACAGAAAAAGTAATCTCGAGGAGAAAACCTGGAAAACCAGAACCTGGCAATACTGCTCACAACTAAGAGTTTCAAGAACACTATTTCTGGCATAGTATCTGCAGCTTGACTTACTGACATTTCAAGGACCTCTCTTTCCCTTCCCTTTGACCTCAGGTTTTCATTATTGGGTATATTTTCTTCTATCCCATCCCCTTCCATTGTCCCTCCCCCACCGGTTCCTGTGCCTCAGCTGTGGTAAATTAATTGACCACAACCAAAAATCATCATCTCAGCAGGGAAGAAGTTCTGCTCATTTACAACACTGATAGAGGCAGTTCCAGAACTAACAAGAGCTTAAACACCCCTCAGTTCTAGTGGGGTGAGAAGCCATCAGTCCAGGTGGAAGTGTTCCCATGATGCTCACCAGGAACAAGATTTAGTATTAAAACACTTTTTAATAATCTAAGTGCTGACAGACCCTTTAATGAAACAGCTCTAGCACTCAGTTTATAGCAAGCTAAATAATAACCTAGCTCTGAAAGTTTACAGCATAAAACCATTACTAATCTCTACAAGTCTCAAGTAACTTCTTCACAGAATTTTTAAACACTTAGCAAACATTAATGAATTGAGCATCACATCGTCTTCCAAACTAAATGACTAAAATCACCTTGATAACATATTGGCTTTTCCTGCCTGCACTTCAGGTTATTCAAACAATTTGGTTTCTCATAATTCTTCTCAGATACAACACCCACTCTTCCCTTAGCGACCAATGCAGTTGAACACACTATAGATGCAGAGGCATGCAGACATTTTGAATCAATGTGTTAAAAGGGATTTTCACCTTTTACAAGCTCAGTCACTGCAAAGTCCAGCATTATTTTCCTCACCATCAGCAGGTGGGCTCCAGGGAAGTAATACTGCATGTTGGCCATAAAGGTCAATCTGTATTAGATGTTTCTAGTACAGAAGATATGCTCAAAAAAAAAGGAGCAGGCTTCCCATCACCCCCACTCACTGTACTTTGGTTGATAACACAGAGAGGCTGAGAGCCCACAGAGAAGACTTTTTTCAAGTGAGACTAAACAATTATCATCTCCATTTGCTCATGGACATTCAGTCTGCTGGATAAATCTAAAAGTAGCCCCAAATACTGTAGATACCAGGACCTAAGCAACAGCTATTTTGTTCTGCAAGTCAGTTCCTACTGGGCTGCTCAATTTATTAGTAGATATATAGCCACAAACAACCTACTCCTGAGAAGAAGTAAGTCCTAAGACTTGAAATTTTCATCTTAGCAGGGAAGGAAAGTCAGAGCATCAGAATGGAGGTTTCAGTTTCTTTCTTTCACACAGCCATTTGCAGAATAAAAAAAAAAAAAAAAAACTTTCTTAAATTCACACAGAGGCAGCGCTGGTGGCATAGAACAGCCAGCAGCTGATGGAGCTATGGCTTATTTTAACATTTAAGAACTCCAGAAAAGCAGCTAGGGAACTGCCCTTGGAGGAAGGGGCCTTCATTTATAGAGTAACACCTCCCCCAGCCCTGACAATTTTCCCTCCTTCCTGCAGTAAGAGCACCTGCACCACAAGCAAATTTGAATTCTACAGATAACGCTACGAAGTCTACTCACAGGCTATTTATTCCTCTTTGTAGAGCACACGTGACAAGTCACCCATAAACAAAAGTAAGAAGTGAAATAGAGCAGAGCTGGCACATGCAATCTAACACTAGGCAATAGCTAGCATATATTCACTGAACAAATACACCTCTACAGGTAACTGCATAAAGTACAAAGTAAGAGCAACTTCATATTCAGGCAAAATTTTTTAGTGTCTTATATCACAGGAGTTACCTAACATACTCACAGAGAAAACCTCATAAGAAGCCATCTTCACATAACAAAACTAGACCCAGGAACCTGACTTTCTCACTTCACCTAAAACACAACACTATCTGGCTAAATACAAGGGAGGAACAAAAATCTCTACCAGGAAGCATCAACAGCTGTGATTGATACAGCAATGAGGCACAAGGGCTTAATTTGTACCAGTCAGCACCAAAGGTAGCTTACTGAATCTCAGTAATGCAGAGATCCACCTGACAAAAATGGCTAGAAGGCCTGGAGCTAGTGCAAAATTGTGCACTTGTGGGGAGTTTATTGTATCTTAGCATTTAATAGTGTGGCCATTTAAATGTTCTCTTGCACTACTGCTGCAATTCAGTTGTATTAGAGGCCATTCAGTTCTGTTGCATTAATCTGTGCTAATCTGTTTTTGAAGGAAAGTCAACTCTGTGGGAATAACAACATAAATTAAGGGCATTGAAGATGCATGTTTTAAAGGCAAGGTTATTTTTCTCACCTGTAAACAATTTTGTCTTTGAACTCCCAGCTGGTGTTGGAGTTGCAATACCTGGTCCTGTAATTTCAGTTGCTGGAAAAACCTTTTTGCACTTAATGTTTGCGGGGGATAAGGAGAAATAAACTAATGTTAGTTTTGTCTGTGGCATTTTGTTTTGTTTTATTTTGTTGTACAGTGAATCAGTTCTAGTGAGCACTGATGTGAAAGCAGGAATCACTAGCACAGGGAGGTGGAGGTAGACAAGGCATTGAAATGTGTGACCGGTGTTGCTTTGTCTCCCAGATACCCTAATCTGGGCCTGTTGAGTATGGGCCATGGTGACAAGAGGGCAGAATCACCGGGACAAACACGTTCTCTGGTCACTTTCCTGCATCCCTACTTCTCCTAGTGCTTTCTGCAGCATGTGCCACTGAGCTGGATGAAAGATGGATTTTACTCAACAAGAACAGGCTTCTGTGAACCTTTAGGAGGGGGTCAACAGACCCAGTACAGGTCTGCTAGCCTGTAGGTTAGTTTTGATTATTTATAGAATAGATGTGACAGAAAAGAAACAGTTTTTATTGTTCTTCTAAAATGCACCAATTTAACCATGCAAGAAGACAAAGAGAAACCAACTGGGTGCAAACACACTTAGACCCTCCCTTCTTTGTTTCTTAATAAGTCTGTTGGAAGCACTCACTTGGCTGAGAGGAAGAAAGTTATTTGCATTAGGACCCTGTTAGTCACTGCTTCTTTGCTCTGAATAGATCATGAGCCATTGTTTTCCTCCTCTCTTTGAAATTAACACTGGGGGCCAGTTTCCCTAAAGTGACTGTGGAAGAGACTTTTGCCTTCCTGGCTCAACTTCTGGCAAGCAAACTACTTGCTGCAGGGTGGTAGCCCCAGGTAGATACCAGGGTAAACTTTTCATAGACAAGAAATGTAATTACGCTGAATCCTAATTCAGCAAGAATTTAAAAGAGTCCTCCCTTACCAGACTCAAGCTCTTCTTTCTGGGAGTAGTAGAGAGACAGTCAGAGTGTAAACAAGACACACATTGTCACTGAAGATTAAAAACTGCTGCTTGTTTATTTTTAATTTTAATGACTGGAAACTTTTTTTTTTTTTTTTTAAGAAAGAAAGACTATGTAAAATATTAGCCTGAGGATCACAGAATTTGGCCCAAGATGTTTCTCAGTTTTACTGGCACAGTTGAATACACACTGCAAAAAGACAACTGTGTCATATAACATAGCTCATTGCTATATAGAATATATAGCCAAAGGAATGATTCAGATGCTGAAGGCACTACAGAGTCAAATAAAGTTCACTAGGTAGGGCTTTCTTAAAACCCTATTATGCTTCTTTTTCTGAAGGGGAAAAAAGTGTTTTCAAATAACAAGACATTCTTCTAATGAGGCATCTGTTTTTTTTCAAAGACACTTGGAAAAAATTCTCTGCTTTGTAATACATAATCATAATTTTTCTTCCACTGAGCTATGTTGTAAGAAAACTTGTTTCTAACCTTTTTCTTGAATTGCTGTCTGGATTGGCCTCAGGCATGACTTGTGACCTTGCTTTTCCCTGGGGTTCTCTGGACTGTGGATGGGACCTGCCCTTGCTCTGCCCACAAAGCTCAGAACCAGTGGGTCTGTGCCCTGCAGCATGGGGACTGCTTAGTCCTGGGGTCACCCTCAGCTCACTGCTTGCCTTCACTGCATGGAGCAGGCCCCTTGGGCTGCTCCCCGATGCTGTTCAGCTCACCACCTTGCCCTCTTCTTGGTCAAGGAGTTTTCATGCTGTTGCTTGTTTACTGTATAACCAAGATGTTATACACTTGTGCATTTTTTTCACTAATAATATTAAGGCAGAATACTTAGCAGAAGGGCTGTTCATCTTGAGAGGTTACAGCAAAGAATTCAGAATTCTTGATTTCTGTTATTCATAGCACTGTATTTGTACCAAACTAAATTATTCATCTTCCTGGTACCTCACTCTTACTGTCTCCTGGTAGGAGTAACACTGATTGTCTAATAGTTGGTGTGTCACAAAGCTTAAATATATTTTACATTCTTTCAAGGTTTCTAGATGAAATGAATCATTGCTATCGTGAAAATAATTATTTATACCTGCTGCAGTGCCACCACACAGTCAAATTGCTGTTATTATACACAAACACCAGGGTATATTCACATCTGATGTCTATAGAGAGTTCAGGATGTGTAGAAATGCCTGGGGTTATGCTGACACTGAATACTTCAACACCCTGCTCAATGTTCTTGAAGTCCTAGGACATTCAGCAAAGCAGTGATAACTGGAGGCAACTCCTGATGGTTTGTTGGCAAGGAGGTTTATCAGCTTCAGGAGGCTTTTGCTCTTTTTTTATTTTTTTATTTTTAATAAGTATGCAGGGAACAAAATGCCAAGCTGAGAGAATTTTATATTTACCTAGAAATGCATAATAGCTACAAGGCAATTCCAAGCTGAGACTGCTGTTGCCCCAGGTGATGGCCAGAGTCTCAGATGAGTGACATTTTGTACCACACCAGTGCTGTTGACTCAACAGAAGCTAAGCTGAATTCTCCATGTGTCACTCAGACCAAATGCTCCTTGACTCCAGAGCAAAACCTGCCTGATCAATGCATGAAGGATGCGGCCCTGAAGTATACAGTTCAATGCTACTTCCAATTAACTGAGAATACCATCCCCATTGCTGACTGGGGTTACATTTCCACTGTATCCTTATCAACTTTTATAGGTTTTGCCAGTGCCTAGAAGGCTTACCTGAGTTTGGAGAGACAACGTGCTAAGCAGGGTCTCAGTAAAGAGATAGCATCTGTCTCCAGGAGTCAAAGGGCAGTACCTCTAGGAGCAGGGCAAAGAATAATAAGCAAGTCCTTTCACTTTCTGCCCCGGGCCCTATCCATCAGAATGCCTTATCTTCCCTGAACTCAAACTGAAAAACAAGGTGACTAGCTTCACCTCCCTCTGTTTAACATGGAAACTGCTAAGGTCATCAAAGTTCTCTCTGCTACCATCACAGAAGATACTTTTTAGTCAAGCTGGTCCTACAACATATGCAGTAGCTAAAAATGCTTCTTGGCATTCCAGCATGGAAAAGACAAAAAGTCACAAATAGAAGGGGAAATAGGGTGTAGTAAATTGCTACATTGCTAAAACCTAATTTTTAAGATTTTGCTTCCAGCCCTGGAGAACTGCCAGGTTGCTTTACAATGCAATGTTTTCCTTGGTGTTTTGCTTTCCTATTACCAGGTGCTAAACTGTCTAGGCTTCACGCTTGCCTCTCACACAACAATCTTGGATCTTTGAAGTAATAATACATGTGTTCTGATGTTGCACAAATAACCATGTCGTGTTTACCAATTATACTCTGCTTGTCTGTTGTTAACAAACCATGCAATTTCTAGTTTCCTGTAATAAATTCAAGCATAATTATCTTGTAATCTTACAGGTATAAATGTAATTAAACTGGGGAAACACAGTAATAATTGCCAGGTAGATACCAAAGACACTATGTTGATCCTAAATGCTTCTGTATGATGCTAATCATGTCACATGTATTTGTATTTCTTTGATACTTTCCTTAATATCTTTGAGAACAGCCATGTGAAACTGATTATCTTGTACATTATTAACTGGGTCCTTCAATTTAAATTGACTTTCCAGCTTGCAAGGCAATCACAAATCTTACATGGGACAGAGATGTGACAATTTCATTCCTAGATAAAAATGCAAATGTGAGACTAAGCTGTGAATGACAATTGTCTGTCACACCAAAGTAGTTTCATGTTAAATTGCATTGCTTTGTGAGTTTTTTGAGATAAGAGATTCCTATGCCCTGTGTCGACTTCCTGACAGGAAACATCAACTGCCAAACTTCCTGCTTGCCACAGTGGGAAAGAAGACGGCAATAAACTTTTTCTTTACCAGGGCCATTGCATGGCACAGGACATCTGTGGGGAACCACTCCCAGCTGGGCAGGAAGAACAGTGAACAAACAGCAAAAAGGGATGAGAAGAGACAAGTACAGCTAGGAGGACAAGTTCAAAACATGTGGGACCTCTAAAAACAATTCACCTGGACACCCCTTCATTTTCTAACACAGTATGAAGCTGAGGCTAGCATGATTTTGTGGGTGTCCCTGTACTTCCTGAAGACAAAGAACAGTTCAACAAAGAATAGTTTTTAAAGCCCATAGAAGTAATCGTGTTTGGCAGGGAAAAATAAGGACTTCTCAAACATATCCTAATATATCTTCATAATAGACAGTCAGAATTGTTATGTCACATGCACCTCTCTATAGAGGAAGGACAGAAGTTGAAGGCCCAGTGCATCAAAAAGTTATTGCTCATTCAAATGCACACATGAAGGCAGCAGTTTTGTCTGTTAACAGAAGCTCTGATGGCTTTTCATCTCCCTGGGGTTCATTCCCACTTCATCTGCTAATATGGTAAATTATATTGAATTGATTCTTGTCAAAGTTTGCTAATCAGGATCCAGACTTTCAAGCTGGCAGCAAGCCTTGAGTATGGATTTGTCACAATCATAAGCAAGACTGGGATATTTTGAATAAACATGGTCTCCCCTGGTGCAGGGCCAATTTGTCAGATGAATATGAGAAGTGTAGTTATGGGTAGTAAATGCCAGAACTAAAAGCTTGGAGACTCCTGAGAACCCCACTATGATTCAGCACCCCTATCCTGTGAGCCTAAGCAAAGCAAAAGAGAGAAAAACCCTTGACAGTATTTGCATTTCAAAAGCATTTACATTTAATTTAATAGTATTTGTAATGCATTCAGTGAATAAGCTGCAGTGAATTTCAACAAACTCTTTCATATTGAAGCAAACCTGAGCTCCCAAAGGGGCTGCCAACTCGAGTTAAAGGCCCAAGCAAAGCAGACATTTACACGAGGCAGCAGACTGCTTGGGGTAAAGGCATGGTCCTGCTGCCCACTGCTTACAACACCAGGCTGCTGCCTGCTTCTGCCCACAGTGAAAGAGGGCTCCATGTGAACAGGGCAGCTGTAACTGATGTTTGGGAAGAGGCAGAGGAGGCAGATTCCTTCTTCAGGAGGAGTAGCCACCCTCTCATGCTCCCAGGGTGAGAAGGAAAAGGTGTGTAGGATCCACTGTCACCCAGAGCTGGGGATGGGATGGGATGGGATTCCCCCACACAGTGCCCCACACACCACCCCATAGCAGTGAGCAGTAATTTATGCCCAAGGCTATTATCAAACCTGAGAAGTGTCAAGCACACATGAGAGGAGGCTGAACATCCCACACTTGATGGCATCTTGCCCCTTAGCAGGTTTCTATGAACACCTCAGACGTAAGAAACCCGTGTGCCCTTTTCTGAAAAGCCAGCTTAATTTCTTACCTTATTCAAGGTATCACGATGTGCATGCTTCACTGCTTAAGCTCTTTCCTGGCAAGACCTTGCAGCATGGAGGTTCCCCATCAGGCCCTCTGCCCCCACAGGTTTCCCTCCTCCTGCACAAATTGCAGCTGCAGGTGCCTCACCTCTTCATCTCTCACCAGAGCTTCACGGCTGAGCTTCTCCACTCTGCATATGTACAAAAAACAGCTTTATCTAGTAATGGGCTGGGATTTTTCTCATGTGTCAGGACACCAGTTAGCCGGCACAAACAAAGCTCCCTGAGAGCTGCTGTTTCCCTGGGGCGGTTGCCCCAGGCCTGACTGGAGCCATGTTGCAGCTGAGGCCCAGGCTGGCCCCTGCCTGGTCCCGCACCTGCTGGCTGGGACCTGCCCCACAGGTGGACCCCGGCCAAGCCACTGCACCCCGGGGTGCGCCCTCACCTTGTGGGGCGGGGGGCCTGGTATGGTCAGGGGAAGGCCTGCCCTCATCATTGCTCTGCTTAGCTAAGAGAAGTGACTTCTCCTCAGGGGGGAAGAAAGAAGTGGCTTTCCTTAGGAAAAGTGGCTTTTCCTCTGTAAAATGTGGCAGAGAGCAAACCTGGTTTGGTACAGGATTTCCTCTGGGGTTTTGATGTTGCTGCTAATCGCTTGTCTCCTCTTGATTCTTGCCACAGGTAACTGCTTTATGTCAGGTCCAGCAACCATCTCATCTTCTAAATGGTGAGTGCTGGACAGAGGATTCATCTGCCCGGGGAAAGTGAGGATATGTGACCATTTGTCAATCCTAGAGGATAACTTAGTGAAGCTAAGCTACAGAGCTATCAGCTGTTGCTTTCACAGTGCCTTAGACCTGGCCCTGCAATGGCAAGTCTCTCTGATTGATGAGGTATAATATCTAGCTCCTCTTTCTCTCCTGACATCTAAACTATCCGAACTAAAATTTTACCTTTCATTGCATCACCTTGCTGCAGCTTTCACATGCTTGGCCCAAAAGAGTCCTACGCCTGCCTGATCCAAGACTTCAAATTGGTCTGTTGCCCTGACTCAGGATGAGAGACTGCTTAACTCATCTGAGAGACTTCTATGGTATCCCCAAAGTGATCCGCTCTTGTTCTTCCTTTCCCTCTGGGGAAAGGCTAGCACTCCCCAGCACTTCAAAAGCTCACTTATTAAGCTTATTGAATAAGCACAGTGCAAAGCCTGCAATACAAACTTTCACTAACATAATGCAATCATTTCTAGCATTAACTAGCCATACCTAAAGCACATGAAGGTCCTCACAATCATCAGGCAAGAACAGCTCTCTGCTGCAAGGTAGAGTCTTCTTCCACTTTGAACACAATCCTGCCTCACTTCTAATACAAGACTCTCCAGAGGAGAGAAGGCAGAGATATTTCTGATGTAGAACAGCTGCTCATTGATTCACGTGGGACACCCAGAAACCTGCACAATGGTGCTTTGTTACAGATGTTGTAACACAGACCGTTAAAAGCAGTTGCAACACGACATTAGCACCTCAAAGTTTCTACAGAGAACCAGAGCAGTGTAGTGAGCAGGATGGTAAAACACAAAGAGATAAACTTAATCTTCATTGTTCTCTGAACAAATGACAAACTAAACATGCAAAGCAGACATGATATGGAGTTATTTTGATGTTTAACTGGAGGACAACCAAGGTAGAGTGAAGAAAGGTTTTCCCCAGGAATGCACGTAATTAATTTTGTTGCATGTACACTGATGCAGCTCTTGTGAATTAGATGCAAGATGCAAGACTACTTCCATATGAAAAAGAAGTAAATGGAACAAAACCTATGTCTTCAAGCACTGCTACTGATTGTTGCTACCTTGATGTCCCTGACTTCAGCGCTACAGCAAGCATGGACAACTCACAAGGAACTGAGGACACTGTTTCATGTATATGCAAAGAGGGTGAAACTCACCCTTAAGCAGAAAGGTCTGGGTATCACATCTCGCTTAAGCCTTCAAAAAACACTTTAGCTGATACATAGATGTTGTGAATGAATTGCACCCCAAGAGAGCAGTGTATCAATACCAGAATCTTGATTTAACAACTTAATTCCTCCAAAGGAGCCCCAAAACCCAAGAGGTCAAGAAGCAGCTTTTATTCTTGACTAGGTGTAGCTATGAACATTAGAACATGATGACAAATCTAAATCCTGATGAAAAATTGCCAGAGGCCCATAAAGCTGCCAAAGTACAGTAGGGAGGCTTTCACATAATTGCAAGTCTTCCTTTCTCAAATGCCCAACCTGATTGACCAATTAAAGTGTTTAATTCTCTGAGAAAGAGTCTATCATTAACTGTAATTTGTTCTAGTCTCACCGGTCCTTTCATGGCTGCCTCTTGTGAAAGAACTATTATGTATGGTCTCAATCTCCATATTAAAATGTGGAATTTTTGATAGTTTGCTATAAATAGGAATGGATTCATAAGGAGAATAATGAATTCATTGCCAGTCCTTTGCCAACTATTTAATGACTGTCAAGATATGTTAAACATCCTTAGCCCTACACTGGGGCCTGAGCTTATTCTTGGCTAACATATATCTGACTGTGTTCTGCACTCAGTGCATTAATGCTAAGTGAAAAATAGTTTCAGTGAGTATGAATAAATTTTAGAGTGCTTTATTTCATCATAAATATTGACACTGATCTTTATAAATGTCTTCTAAAAAAAGTGATCATATTGACCAGATAATCTATCATCATTAAAATGAAAGAGGAGAAACAAAACAAAACAAAAAAAACAACACCCAAAAAACCCAACCCAGTCCAGCATAGCGTATTCTTACCATGCTTTCCTGCTTATCCTCACCTGAGCAAGCTTGTCACCACACTAGGCTCCATACAAGTTAAAGTCACTTTTTAAGCTGTCCTACTTGCTAGCTGATTAGCAAGATAATATAAAATCATTTGTATCTTTTCTCAGACCTCACTTTCATGCCATATCCATGCCTCGATGTATTTACTAATGTGTACTGATCACCACATTCAACTTCAGAATATGGCAGGCATTGCTCGAGAGTCACAAACCACATCCCCTATTCTTGCCCAGCCTCCCCTCACAGAACCAGCTGCAAAGATCAAGCCTAGCGTCTGAGAGGACGCACAAGCTCCTTGATCTTTTGTGCTATGGAGGTGTTCCCTTATGGCAGGCTCATGGGTCCCTGGGGAAAGGTGCTGCAAAGGTGTCCCAAAAAACTCTAAGATCCGGCCGTTGCAACAGGGAGAGACAAAAGGACAGGAAAAATATTGTTGAAGGTTGTGTGTCTCTTACACCAGTGTTCATTTCCAGCTCTTTCATTTACAAGGCCCAAGGAGGAGTATCTGTTATGCTACAAGAACATAAATCCATAGTATGTATTTTTAAGGAAAACTGAGTAGAGCTAGGAAATATGGTCTACTGGGAAGGTCTATGATGTACAATTACACTACAGAACATTAGCCTGCATAACGTAGAGTGGTACTGAGAGCAACCTGGAGGCTTCTTTGTGATTGTTTATGAATTCAGCATGAGACCTTATTATTTGTTATATGCACTGGGTACATACAGCGTGTTAATTCAATATCACGTTGCCAGGGAGCGCAGGGAGGATGGATGACTACAGTCCAAATTATATCTCTCAATACACCTCCAGGATTACTAGGTTGCTACCTTTTCTTTTTACTTTGTCCAAACGCTTTAAATAGGCCAAGAAAGCACAGATTAATAATAAAGTTTGTGGATACCTTCAAAGACATTTCCTAAGAGAAAAGGGAACACACCCAAACTTTAGAGTCTAGACCAAATGGGAAGTTAGAGCTAGCTAAAGAAGCCATCTTCAGAAAGAAGGTGATAGCAACAATTTTCTGAAGGAGCTAAGGGATTTAGGCACCAGTTAGTGAATGCAGCTTGCTATTTCCTAGTAGAAGTGACTGTTGCAGCCAGGCAATCACTTGAGGAAACTTTGCCTGGATCATTCCTGTCTTTTCTCGCAGGAGCAGTGTCAGCTCTACCTGACCTGCCTCCTCTCTACTCATGCTCAGACAGGGCCCCCTGAACCCGCCTCTGACCTGCACCTCCTTTGCGTGGAGCCAACCACTTGCCCAGTTCCTAACAACATGCAGTGGAACCTGGTCCCTCACATTTCTTCTAAGCTCTCACCTCACCAGGTAATAACAGCATCAGATCTGGGCAAAGAAAAACATCTACTTGTGACTCCTATATACTCATGCTAATCCCTGCAGTACATTTTCTGCTATGGTACCTAGTCTCATATTGAGCTGATCAATGTCAAAGTAAAATTAAACTTATCCTTGCAATTTTTAATTAAATTCACCCGTGGTATTTGAACACAGTACAGACACTTGAAGCTTTACTTCATTTAGTTCTTCAATAAATCATGAAGAGATGGAAATAACAAGCCTTGTAACCTGAAGAAAATATATATATACTGATTACAAATCAAAGAGAAAGGAAAGTCTTTAGTCAATATTCTTGAGGCAAAAGCATTAAAAATATATATTACCTTGTATATATTGTATTATGTACAATAAGGAGCTGTCACAGCTTGCTGGCAAGTAACACTAAAAACATATGTTAAGAACTACTGTCTCAGTTTATTGAAGCACTCACCTTTTCCCCGATTCATTCACTAACCAGTGTCAATCCAAGAACTGTAATCCTAGTAAATTAACACTATTTGCTAAATTGGATAGTATCTCATTCAAAATATGTTGTTTCTAGCTATAACAAGCCCTGCGTCCTACTAAAGCTGCTTGCATATAACAGCAGTACAAATAGGAAGAAAAGATTGGAAATCAAATTATTTAAATCCCAATTCAAATGAGGCTGAGGAAGCCACAGTAATAAATCATCACAAAGCACAAAATACACTTTTATGGAAAATCTGGAGTAGGTAAAGAAGCAGCAAATAATATGAAAATAGACCTCTCCTGGTGCCCCCAAAGCAGGAATTTATACAATAGACATATAGTGTCTAATGTTTACACAGGTACTGAAGCATGATGTATTCCAATTAAGCCCAACCAGTATTTAAAATGTTCAGTGACTGTGTGTAACAAAGACTCTGATTACTAAGTGCTGTTTACCTGACAGGGGGATACATAGGTTTCACTAACATCATTTACATTTTCCTTTCCTTTGTATCCCTTCTTAAAGGAAGTGTTCAATAGACAGTAGCAGAAGAAAGGCATGTGACCCTAAATAATATTCCTCACAGCCGCAATGCCTCGGTCTGCAGCCGATAATAATCCAAATAATGTCAGCATTTATCAGCAGATACACTACTATCAGGCCAGTTCTCTATTCTGAGAATAAAGAATATTGCCAATATTGGAGCTGTCTCAGGAGCACTGATGAATGTCTTTCTCCCTGCAGAGAGGTAGGAATGGAGAACAGGCTCAGGCATGAGAGTGGATGTCAGGGAACAGGACTCTTCTGGGCTCTGTCACCAGCCTATTGGGGCACCCGGGGCAAAACACTTCATTTGTCTGAGCCTCAGATGCCTTAATGATATGACAGAGATAAGAATTAGAGCTGCCTGAAAGCTTATGAAGCCAAAAAGAAGCCTTGGGTAGAACAGATGCTGTTTGCAAGAAAATTCTATTTTTGTATAAATGTTTTGGCTGTTTGTAATAAAAAATCACACAAGCCAGCTTTTTTTTAAAAAAAAAAAAATTCTCAGTTTTGGCAATGAAAATCCAAAGCTTTTCAATGAAGACCAAGGGAAAAATGAAAACTACTTTGTTTCCCAAAAACCTTATTTTAGTTCTGTGAAAAAATGACAACAATAAGAAAGTAAATCTTTGACTAGCCTTACTGAATCTTACTCATCATAGAAAAACACTTTGGCTGAAAGACAGCATAGAAGAGACAAACACTATTACAGATCAACTCTCTCTTGATAGTACAGTTATGCTCAAGTCATAGTCCATCTGACAGCATCCTGACTTTCACAGGTCAGGCTGGTCACACTGGTGGAGACAAGATCAAGCTGTTTTGAAAGCACATTAAAGTCCCATGCTGAACCATTTTGTTCCCACTTACACAGACAAGATTGAACTGAACTATGTCAAGGTTAAATCACTATTTTGTCTGAGCCAGCGACTCAGACATTAAATAAAATGGAAAGTTGATGGTACCTAAAATCTCTTCTTCATGATGGTCAAGGAAACCATGTCAGACCCCTGCTTATTAAATCCTTGTTTAAACACAGTTGTTACTTGCTTTAGTTTCAGGCATGCTGAAGGCTCTGAAAAGATTGGGGAACCTGGGGATGTCCAGTAAAAACAAACCAACCTTTGTTAGTTTTAAGCTGTGTTCCCAATCCAACACAGAAAAGCAGCCTTACTAAATGAAACATCACAGCAATGGCTATGAGTACACAACATTAAGAACATACAGTGTTTGCATGTTTGGACACCCAGCAGCACTGAAAACGTATCAGCAGCACCGGAAAGGAGAGACAAAGAGAACTTCAGAACATGAACACATTTATTTCATCGCACTTTCCCAAAATAGTTTTAATGGACATGGTGGTTAGATGTTCCTTCCCCCCAGGGATTTAATTTGGATTGCCCAGGGTAAATGATTCTGATAATGTTGCCTCTGCTTTCTGTGGTTTGTAATAGAGCTATTATTTCCAAATGGACTTTCCCAATAACAGTGGAGACAAGAGCCCATCAAACAAACATCTGCTGTAGGCCTTGGGGATGCTAACTGGAAACAGCGTCAGAGACGTTGTTTGAATAGGCAGTCAAGAAAATACCTATTTTGATGAATGTATACAGGCATTAGTCTCGATCATCATTTCCTTTGAAAACAAAGACCTTTGAAATGAAGCACTTGAACCCAGCTGTATACACTGCCTTGGACATGTTCATAATGTCTCTTTCAAAACAGATCCTTCTGTGCTACTTTCCTTGAACTTTAAGGAGAATAGACAATAATCTGAAGCATCCTAAATGCAGCTAATTGCTCTAAATTGTGTCTAGACACATAACAGAAATAGAAGGTATTTCTCCTTCCCAGTAGAAATCAGCTACAGGAATTATTCATGCAGCGGAGAAAAGAGTGTTGGTCATTTGACATAAATCAGTTCCCTTTGATATTTGCAAAACAGAGCAAGGCCATAACATACGAGCAGACTGAAATTACAGCTGAATAAATTTATAGACTTGTTTTCATTCATTTTAAAATGAGATTGTAATGTCTAAAAGCAATCAACTGATGGTTTCGGTCCACTTCTGTCTAATCATTGCTTCAATTGATGCATCTCCTAAAAATACTTGAAATTGAAACCATCGTATGTTAACAATACCTCTTCTTCTGCCATTAGATAATATCCAATCAGTGATTATGGGCAGCAATGAAGCTTCTTAATTCAATGACTACACGTCACCTATCTTTCCCATTTTGCTGACTGAAGATCCAGCTGTTTCTGGTTCATATCAATGTACTTCTAAGATTGTCAAATATAGCTATAAAGCTAAAATTAGGAACACTCTGCATCCTACATCAGTCACCCTTTTGTAGTACAAGAATTTTAGAGAGTTCTTGAATGGGACAGAAAAATGGAATGGTTTTTATTTTTAATAAGCAGTAGACACTCACACTGGTAATCATTGTTATATATTTTCTCCAAGTAACAAAGAAATGACGCCCTTATTGGTGGGTGGGTTGACTCTTGGGCTGCTTTGCCTCCAGAAGAATTATCCTGTACAGGGAGACTGCTGCATCAGTCTTTGAGCCAATACCTGCCTACAAAGTGGCTTATGGTTTGATCCCTGGAGACAAACAGTTCAAGCTGGTTTTAGTTCCTGTGTCATGGCTTCTGTGAAGCTATGTTCACTGCAAAAGCTTAAACTAACAAAGTATATAGGAAACTCAAATCAGAGATAGCATATTCACCTTTATTGATACTGGGATTTGTGCCTTTCTTCATGTGAAAGGTGGTGACACACCACATCAAAGTTCAGGCAATCATTTCTGTAACCAGTGTTACCACTCTACAGATCTCACTAGTGGGACTGCATAAAGATGAATTAGTACATGTAGGTGTCAAAATAACTGTACAGCAAAATCAACTCACAAATAAGTAGGCCTGCTTTGAGAATAAAGAGTGTTATTAACTTTAAATTGTTCTAAAGAAGTGTTTTACCACTGAATTCCAAGAGCTGAGAACTGTTTTAACCACAGTGTGTGCAGGACAACTCTGGACACTGTGTTAACTCAAGGCAGTTTGGTTTAGTCACTGCTATTTTTAAATGTCTGTAAATAGGGCTAACTGAAGCAGTGACCGTGATTACTTTATTAATTTATTCAGGGTTTGTGCAGTATCCTGAGCTCCATTGGCACATGTGCTCCTAAGTCACTGAGGCTCATCCATGAATATCCACCACAGAAATTTTGTGGTGGTAGATAAATTCATGCACAATGAACATAAACTTGAGGGCCTCCCCAAATCAATTTTTGTCAGGTCTCTGAGGGCACTGCCAACCATGACTGCCCCTGCACAGCCTCCCCCAGGGCTCCTATCACCCAGGACCACATTTCAGCCCAGCTCAGGGCCATCAGTCCCTGCCCCAGCGATGCCACAGCAGTGCCACCAGCCCGCCCCACCCCTGGCAGTTCTATGCTGGGACATTTTGATGCTGTCAAAAGAAGGTACACGATATCATGGGCAATACTCCACACCATGCTCCTCAACATAGCGACCACAGGAGACACAGCATCAGAGAGCACAAGGGCAGTATTGATGCCTTTTCCACTTTTCAAAGTAGAGGTGCTCCTCTAGATCTATCTGTAAGTCCAAGAAGCTGCTCTGATTTATGGTACACTCACCTGGCTGCTATCAGCTTTTCTGGGGTACAGGTTTCTGGTCCGTAGCATACCCAGGTCATTCCCTCTCTTTCTCCCAGCCCTCCCATGCTGCCAATGCAGTGAGAAAACAGTGTGGAAAGCTGTGATGTGATTTTGAGTGGGAAGATCCCCTCAGGCCCTCCCAGCCTCCTTTCTGCTATGAACTGAGACCAAAAGAGCTGCAATCTAGCCTAAGGTACTTTATCTGCCTTGTCTCTAATAAATACCAGAGTCCCAATAGCAAATTCTTGCAGAGAACTATTTATGGTCAATTCACAGCCTGAAGAATAAATGCCATTACAGAATTAAAATATTTTTGAATTACAAAGCTGAAGAAATTGTGTTCTGCTTTCAGGAAGACCACAAGAAAAAAGAAGCTGCCTTCATCACATGGCCTGTACTTGCAAACTCTTGCAAGGAGGGAGAAGCAAAAGCAAGACCAGCACTGCCCGCAGAGATCTGCTACAGGGTCTGCCAGGTCAGCAGGGTCCATAGGGCCCCCGGAGCCTGCCCTGGAGCATTATGCTTCCCAGAACTTGCTTCTGCCTCAACTGGCTTCAGTCACTTCTGTGCCTGTTGTTTGTCTCTTGTGGCTGGTTTTCCTTCTTCTACCCCTGCTGGGTGTGGATTTACTACTAGGAGCAATAGCACTGAGCCAGGAATGTAGCCCAGCATTTACTGAATTGTGCGTGTCTGTGCACACAGATGCATGTCAGCCCAATCCTCTTTTATTTGCATCCATTTCCCACCATGGGAACTCAGGATAAGATTTGGGTAGGACTACCATACATACGCCTGCATTTCTTGGATGTGGCCAGATTTTCTAGCCAGAAATTTTATCTCATAGTTTAAAAGGAGAGTTCAGACATATTCCTAGGATCTCTTTACTTTTCTGGGAAGTCAGTCAGAACAGTATTTCTGTTTCTGTCCAGAAAGTCTAACATTTGACTGTGCCTCAGAGTTGGCCACTATGCACGTACATATACACTCTATAACACATTCCCAGTGGGTCCTACACATCATCATTGCAGCAGAATTACCATGTATGCACAAAACCTCTGTGCAATTGATGTGCAGTGCCTTCAGCATCTCTACAATATGCTGGACCCTCCACATGTGTGCAGCCCAACACAAACAGTTATTAATGCATACTTATTCAGAAAATACCAGAAACCAATATAATAACCTCAAAACAAAGGAGAATAAATTCAGAATATATTTAAATCTATCTGAATGCAAGGACCTACCTACTAGTCTCTGTCCCCAGGACTGCATGGCATGAAGAAATATGGGAGAAATCGGCACTGAAATTGGGCTGTCCAAAACATGGCAGCTTCAATTCACAGAAATTTGTGGAGCCCTCTTCACTTTTGGCTCAAAACTGTGGTAAAAATAGAGCTGAAATAACTGAATTTACCTAGTTCCCATCACTGGGCTAGAGGACTATCCCCATGGATAGGTTATATTGTAGGGACAAAGTTCCCCTGCATGAAGTAAAGCCGTGTTTACTTGTGCTAGAAACAGATGACTTCCCAGTATTAGGGCAACCAAATGTGAAATTGGTATTTTCTGAATCAGATGGGAGGATTAAAGCTGCTTTAGCTCTGCCTCCTTCCTTGTATTCCTTTTACAACAAATTCCCTCCATCTAGGTTCAGGTTTTCCCTAGGTCCACAATACTGATCAGTCCAGGTCTAGATGCTAGGCACAACTGGTTTTGTCCATTCAAGCCATATTTGGAGCCTTTACATGGAACCATACGAAGCTCTGTATACTCATAAATTAGCCTTTGCTCAAATGAGATTTTCTTCGATTATTTAATGTGCTTCCCTTTTCCCCTCCCTCTTTGATTCTTTTCAATCTTTATGCTCTAGGGATATTTTCAGAGGTCTTGTGTGTGCATTACAAAGGCAATAAGCAGATTATGGAAAAGTAGCTTTTTGATGTACCCAGCATAATACAAATTAGGATTTCTTATAACTTTATTCCCTTATTGGCTATTACTGCATGTATTGTGATGTACTTTGAGGTTGCTAAATAAATCAAGAGGGCCAAAGTTAACGGAGTTATTTTAATTGGCACATTAAGGAACACACTTGAGAAAGAAGAGATCATGTGTACAATACTGCTAATAAGTAAAGTTTGTCTTATTATTAAAAGAATCTCTGGGAAAAGGGGTAATCTTGTGCAGAAGGACATGGGACTTCTTCGGGTCTAATTTATCTGTCTGTGAAAAGAGGACTGTCCCTGACTTCAACGACTCTCCGGTGTCTTTAGATTTTGAACTCTTCAAAGCAAGGAGTGCCTTCTCACCTAGCCCAGCAGAGTGAGATTCTGAGCTTGATGGAGACCTTGAAATGTTCACCTAATGTTAATTAAAAATAATATTGTTTAACATTTCTCCCTTTATCTGTTGGGAAATCTATGATATACATTCACTTCATGGTGAATCTAAATAACAATTAAAATTCTCCATCCTATCACCAGGAAGTCCAAAGACTGCAGAACTGGGTATTTTATTTTAGGCTCTTCTACTTTTGCCTCTGCAGCACCTGTTATGTTCAGGAAGGATGTTGGTGCCCAGACCTACCAAATGATAGACCAGATGCTCAGGTAGCAGAACCTACACAGTTCCTCTGCCTTCAGGCACTCCTGTGTCTTTCAGACAGGTGTAAAATGACATGGAGGAAATAAAATTTAATTGCTCCATCAGTGGAATGAGTATATGCTCTGGCAATTGATTGTCCAGCAGAAGCGGTCAGGCAGTTATTCTGCAGCAGTATTTATATTGCTAAGAATGTCAATAACAAGGTGCAGTGTAGTGCAATGTCTTTTTGCTAATGAAGTGATGAAAGGAGAGAATTATTTTTAGATTGTCAATAAGTGTGAGAAAGTGATCTCTCAAACTCTTTAGTGGAAAAAATAATCCACCGTTTTCAGGTTTACTGGTACTGAATGCCATTCCCCTGTCTCCTGATAAGAAATACAAGTGTAAATGTCAAGCCAAGCCAGTGATGACCTCTGACTTCTCTGAAAATGCCTTGATGTTTTCAAAAGAGCACTAGGAGAACAGACTGAATGACTAACTGGCAGATTGTGCCCTCTGGAAGATCCCAAAGATGGTGTTGAAATTGCTGAACTTCCCCAGAGGCAGGATGAGTTGTACTGAACAGAGATGCTGGGATCTGCATAACAACAGCTCTGCCTCACTCCAACACTACAACTGGCTCCTTCCCCACATCTGGCTCTAAGGGGAGGAAAGGAATGAAGAGAAATCATCCTCTTTGCCTTTTTCCCCCTTGAAACCTGAGATGATTTTGAAGTGTATATCCATGTTTTCCTTTCTTTTCCTCTCTGCCTCCTGTTCTCAAGGGCATAGGTGTTAGCAAAGGGGCAGCTGCTGAAATCCACACTGCCCTGACCTAGGAAAACATTTTGGGTTGGGAGGGTCAGAATCCATAATCCTGCCAACACTCAGCCTCAGAGACTGCCGCACTTTTTTTAGACCTTCTCTGTGGGAGGCAGCAACCGGTCCGCGGATAAGGCTTACGAATGGCTGTAATTCTGTATGCATTCCTGTGCTTCGTAGTCTTACAGGCTGTGCAGTCTCATTGCACTGTGGTGTGAAGGGGCAGAAGGTGTTCCTAGATGAGACTGGAGACGGTGCTGCACACACCTCAAGGACTACCCGGTACAGGCATCAAGAGTTAGACATGGTTTCTCAATACAAATATGTCTATATATAGCGCACACACCTATGCATATACTATAAATAGATAAGTATGTCTTCCCCCATCAAGGTGTTTAAGGTTTTACACGACAAGTCAGCAATAATATCATTAAAATATAATATAATTCAGGCTATTAGAAAGGCTGACTGTGACATTTTCATTCCGGCAGAGTTTTCAATAAGAAGAAACCTTGCAGAGGACTGCAAGGCAAGCTGTCCAGTGGCATTTTCAGCATGACTTTCCCCCCAAACTGAGACAGGCACCTCAAATGAGGACCCCCCATGTCATTAGTTTCCAAACTGGCTTAGGGTCTCTTTCTGCTCTAAGTGACAGTGACTGGTGTGCAGACAAGCTGGAGGAGACTCCTATCGCACCCTGCAGATGTTACTTAACACTTTCTTTCTGGAAGCTCCTACAGGTTAAGTCTTCCTGATGCCAGGAATTCTCAGCTGAACATCAGCATAGCAATAACCATGTACTCTCCACCCCTGTGGCTAACTCGGGCAGATTTTGTTGTTGGTTGCTAAAGGCAACTAGTTCTGATTGATGGTTTCCATGAACTTTCCACCAGCAGGGTGGGGCCTGGGCTATCATGTTTCCAGGGCTCTGCAGACCAGGAGAGGCAGTAGGAGAAAAATAGGGAAACTGGAAGACAGTAGAAATACCTGCCCTAATCGTCCAGACTTCTGCTTGTGAGTGGCTTGTAACCACAGCAGCATAGGGTGGCAAATGCTCTACGTAGGAGTTTCTAAGTGACACTGGTTGCACACTGTATAAAACAAAGTAAAACAAAGCAAAACAAAACAGTCTGTAAAGCTCTTTCTAATCCATGAATATTAAACTCCAGCTCTTTTCACTTTCTCATACTAAAGTCATCCTGGTAAGACAAATCTCTTTTTAAATATTTATCAGAAGAAAAGCAAAACAGTCTAAAAGAGATTTGCACAAAACTTGTTTATCAGTACTGGGCATGTGAGCCTATCTATCAGCCCTTCTGTGACTCTTGGCATAGTTTTCTCTATCTAGCTCATATACTTCAGTTGATATGAAAGGATTTCAATGTGCACTTGAAACATTTTTCTCCAGATTTATTCTACCAGCATTTTTCTTTAACATGCTTATTTGTCTCTTTTAAGGTCTGCTTTACATTACATAGTCTCTTTGTATTCTGTACAGATGAAAAGCACATGCGTTTCCACTCCTCCCTCATTATAATGCTACTTTTTGAAGAAAAGCATCTCATGTGTTCTAAAAAAATGCTGTTATTACAAAGGTTTAAAAAACCTGTTGATGACTCATTGGGAATTAGTGAACAACATAACTTTCCCAGCTTTGCCTTATACCCATTCAATCATAGATCTTTCTGCCAAAAGGGTGCAAACAGCTTCTTGTAGGTGGGACTGGCAGCTCTATTGTTAAGATTGCTTAAGTACTTTTACCAAACATTAGATATTTTAGCTAAAATTTCCACACTGAATATTTACCTAAACCTGAACTACATGGAAACTCCTAGTCAGAAGTTTCTCTTATCTCTAAAACCAGGGCTGGGATATATTTTGCCTCCTCAAAATATGCTGGTAATCTTTCTCAGGGAGGCATTAATGCCCTTACCCTTTGAAAAAGGAACATGAAATTTGCCTTTGTGAAAGCCTGCCTCAATTTAACCACATTATGAGGCTTTGAAAAACTGCAGGCACCATCTGACTAGATCCAGAGACTGCATCTCTCTGACCAGCTGAGCTAGTCGAGGGGCTCCTGGCTAAAAGAATGGGGAGGTCCCTGCCCTGCTTCTTCTCCTGGCCAAGTTGTCTCAGTTCCTTCCATGTGTCACTTCTCACTCTTAGCAGGCCCCTCTGTGGGCTCCCCTAACTCTGCTCACTAATCCCACAGAAAGTGGCTGGATTAGCTTTCTGCCAGTAATCAGAGGTAGGTCTGAGGGATGCAAGTGAAGGATAAATGGTGGCAGCAAGCCCTCGGGAAGAGGGGGCGGGGAGACCTCACACTTGCCGGCAGTGAGCTGTTAGGTCAGCACACCTGCACTTGTAAAACTCAGCCTCAATAAAGCTTCACAGCTTGATTTTCTAAAGATTTACTAGAGCTCATCTGCAGTACACATCTGGCATCCTAGGGGCAGGCAGGACTTTCGCTTTAGTTGCAGTTCTTGCTCCTCTAGCCCGTTGATGGGGCACGGAAACAAAGAGCAGGCATTCCTTCCCTCCTGCTTTCCCAGAATTTCTCTACTCCTGAACATACCCCATGAAGAAGGAAGCTGCCAGAACTGTACAGAGGTGTGAGAAGCAAGATGGGGAACAAGAGAAGGAGATTAGACTGTGAGACAATACCTGAGGCAGAGGACAGAGACTTGAGGTCTGGGTACCTGGGGTAGCAAGAAGGGAGCTGGGTATGGCATGAGGGTCAGGTTGTGGGACCAGAGTCTGGATGCCAAAGAGACCGAGTTTTGGGTAGAAAAACGGTGCTAGGACTGGATGAGAAATCAAGGAATGGTCAGTAGGGATGAATGTCGATGGCCTGAGCAGGGGATACTATGCCAGAACTGACTATGCGGACGAGAAAGATGGCTAGCTGAATGAGGAGCACTGGGGTAGGGAAGAGACAAGACTAGGAGTATGTGTGTACTGCACACACTGTTTCCATAACCATTCCTGCAGATATACCAAGCCTACCTTAAATCTAACTGCTAAGTGTAGCTGTGGCCCCTGGGAACTCCATGTGGTTTGCAAAACCCACCCAAGAGCAGAGGCAGCACTTTGCTGGGTAGCATCCCGAGAATGAAAAAGAAAGGCTGGAAAGATCATGCTTCAAAAAGACAGGTGGAAGACTGCCCACTAAAGCACATCCCTGTCTGGAGCCTGGAGAGGAAATCAGGAGTCCACTGGTTTTCTGCTGTCAGCAAATACCTGCTCCAAAGTGCGTCATGCTCCCCAGTGTCAAGTTTGTAGTCATTCTTGGCATTCCATAAGCCCAAATAGCTCAAATAGCCGAAGAGAGGTTCTCCCTCCTGCTGCTGATCACTCTGGACAGCCACATGATGCTCTGTTAACAAGGCTTGGAGGGGCAGGGGCTAATCCAATGTAAAAATAGGTACTTGAAATTCAGAAAACTCCAGTTCTCAGTATATATAATCTTGCTTCATGTTCTTAATGCATATCACAAGGTTCATTAGAGTAATGGCTTTTTATTTCTGTTCTTGTGACCCTTAGTAGACAGAGAATGGGTGTGCAACAGGGACCAGTTTGGTCAGGTTTATTTAATTTGGCCATTGCTTTTCTACAGAATAAAAACTACAAGGTCATGGAAGTAAAGATGTGTTCAGAGTGGCTGTGAACAAGGGACCAGATAAAGGTTTCAGTGACTGTGTAGCTATGGCCTTTCCTTGCACTTAAGAAATTGTCTTTTCAGAGTAGAAGTAATTTTAATGGTTTGTTTAATGTTTGTGCTCTGTCACACTGTCAGGCCAGACTGCCATATAACCAACCCCCAAAGGTTTAAAAGCAAATTTGACCCCAAAACTGTCATCTTGGCTGCAAGTTCCCAAGATCTCCCTTAATTCAGCAGCCATGAAAGGCTTTTTGAACTAAGCCATGGGACTAACCACTGATACAAATGAACAGATGAAACAAGCGCTCATAGGACCTGTTCCAGCAGTTCTGCTTATATTGCTACATTTCAGCTACAAACACCTCAGCTCGGCTCCAACCTGGATTAATTCAGTCACTTTCAAAACTGACCAAATTGGTGTAAATCAAACAGTAGACCTCATCTGAGGAAGCTAAACTAATTTCACGCAGGCTACCAAGCATTTTCCAAGAGGTAGCAACTTTGGATTCTTCCTCATTTGGAGTTGGTTTTAATCTGTAATTCAGAATTGAAAAATCTCTGTTTCATATTATTAACGTCCTCATGTATTTAACCTTGGAGAAGTCTGTTTTTTCCAAACTGCAACAATGAACAATTTCTTTGCAATGCCAAAAAGTATATATAGGCTTGTCTTTCTGCCTACCAAACCAGACAATGAAGACTGCAGCCACTGCAATTAATAATGTCCTCAGTTAAGGCTTTGTTTAGAGGAACTGAACCGGATGAAACAGAGGAAGCCAAACCATTAGACAAACAGCCAGGTCAGGCTCTTCAGGTCAGGCACTATGAATCCTTGGTGAGTTTGGGGCTGAGGGAGAAAGTTGACCCAATACACAGAAGAACCTCAGGTTCTTTTGAGCACTCCCTCCAGGCTGGATGTAGTTTAAATGAAACACCTAAACAATGCCCGTCACTTGTTTCCCAACTCCTATGGACTACTCTGTTTCAGAGAGGGTCTTGCTGCTTTCCTGATTCCTTAAAATCCTGTTACTGCCCCGGTACCAGGTGTTACTGCAGTGTGTAGGGATGGTGACAGTAGCCCTGTCGTGACCAAGTTGTCTGTGGTGGAGTCATAACTCTTGACCTGTGATTTTCAGTTCTCATTGTATCTAGTTGGGATATATTGCAAATCTGAAGAGATTTTTGTGGTGTTCTGTCTCCTCACATCAGATGATCATCACTTTCATTTGCTGCTCTTTATGGTCCTATGAAGACTATTTCTCTTACAACCATACGAAGCACAGATTTTTCACTCCAAATCCCCTCAGTCATTGACTCCTGATACCTGTCAGGCCTGACCAGGGCTAACACCTTCAGCCTTTGCCCTGGACTACCTCCCTTCATCACACAGCTCACCAAATCCTTCCTTCACATTTTTCTCAGCAGCCCGTTGACTGCTCAGTGCACCATCCAAAGCCTTTTTCGTGTTGTGTTTTATTAGCTAATATATCATGCTGTAGCTATAATCAGCAGAGTAGCATTTCACTGCATAAGTTCAAAACTGGACACATTCATCTCTTCCCTAGTCACAGCTCAGAAAGCTCCTCTGAATGGCCGATTAGTGAGTCAAGAAGTTTATTATAAGACAAACAACATACCAAGGTAAAAACTATAAACACAAAGCAAATTGCTTATGGTCATTGTTCTTTCTGGTACCAAGAGTAATACAACCTTTAAAGCTGTGTTTGGTGGCCTGTTCCTGGCTTTCTCTGGTCTCCTCGGGTTGTCATTCTTGTAGGCTTCAATAGAGAGTAGAAATTAGTTCAAATTTGCTAGAGCAGACTATGTCCCAAAAGCAAGCATGGATCTGGATCTCAGGTTTGCATACATTGCTATATAATTTTATAATGTTATATTTTGATGGTCCTGGACAGACTGCTTCCCTGTTTTTTCTAAGGTACTCAGCAGGAAACAGAGAGAGTGGGCGAGAAACCCCCCCACCATATTTCAGTATGAAAATATGGTTTTAATACTGGGCTTATAATGCATAGAGGACCAACATAAAGCATGTAATATCAGGAAAAAAGTCAGGAATACATCATTACCAACATTAAATATTCAAAAATTGTAAACTAGAGCTCAAAAGATTGTGAAATTGGCTTTCAAATAAAAATTTTAAATACTAAACAATTGAGGTTGATGGTTTTCAGCTTCTTCTGAATACAAGGACTAGACGCTGCCTTTTGTGTAGTGTTTGAATGATGCTGGGACAAAGGGCTCTAGAGAAAACCAATAAATATTTCGAGATATGTCAAAGTTACAGGTTTTAACCTGCAATCTCTGTGTTCAAAGGGTGTTTTTAAGGGGTCTGTAGAGGGTAACTAAGAAAAGCAAACCTATTTTCTGCAGTATTAAATCACTGTACAGGAACTGACACTTCCACTGGAAAAAAAAGTTTTAAGGTGCTGCAAATTGTAAAAGGTTGAAAAACATGTTTCTGGCAATTCTGACTCGAGCTTTCAATTATTTAAGTGATGTGAGGGCCCCAGTTCTACTGAAGTTAACCGGGATTTGTTCTAAATCCCACAGGTACTTTGGAAAGTTCAAACCAGAGTTTCTGGATGAGTGGTTCCAAC
This sequence comes from Tyto alba, assembly GCF_018691265.1. Classification (NCBI taxonomy): domain Eukaryota; kingdom Metazoa; phylum Chordata; class Aves; order Strigiformes; family Tytonidae; genus Tyto; species Tyto alba. Next base: position 9,837,802 of record NW_024881295.1, on the reverse strand, counting down.
TGTGTACAATGTGCAGAGCTCTAAACTTTTTTTTTTTTTTTTTTTCCAGTGGAGGTGTAAATCCCTGCATATAGAATTTAAGGCTATGCATAGCAAGCTAGCATTTTTTGATTACCTTCTGCAGACCCCATCCTGATAGTCTGCGAGCCTTGGCATTTCCAATTATACAGGCAGCTTTTAGTGACTTGCTCCTGTCCTTCAGCTAATATTTCTGGAAGGGATTTCAGTGATCTTTTTTGGCTTGGGAGTAGTTAGTTAAACTGTCAAGGAAATGATGAATGGAATCTGCACCCATGTGTTACCACAAAGATGCCTTGCAGACATTTCCTCAGATTTTAAGGCATCTGGCTAGGGCTTTCTTACGTCACCAAATACAATAGAAGAATAGTAATGATTAGCAGTTGTATAACAGTATACTTCTCCAAGGCCTTTTTGCTGGGATGTTTATAAAGCTCTGCTGGAAGAAAAACAATAATTCACAGATGGGAAAACTAGGGAAGAGGTGAAATTGAAGTTCCTTGTTCAAGCCACAAATCCATCTCAAGTCAGAGCCCAAAACACAAATCAGATTCTGTGCTCAGATCAAAACTTCACAATGGTGGCAATTTTTTTTTAGAAATTAGGAAAAGAGATTTAGATTTCTTGTCAATAACTGAAAAAAACACATTCAGTTCCTCTGAAAGCTATCTTACAACTCAGAAACTATAAGTATTAATTTTCCCGTGTGTCTTTCTCTCATTAAAAATTGCTAAATAGCAGAAGATGAGTATGTGAAACAATTAGGCTCATATTATTAAAAAAAAAAAACAAAAAACAACACAACACCCCCCCACACCCCACCCACCCTAAACTTGTGCAAAAGGAAAGCAAGCAATTCCTGAATATAAATGATTTCTTAGTATTCATTTTCAGCTCCTATGCCTAAGGCCAAATCACTCCTTTCAAGGATTTCAAGGAAACATCCACAGGAAGGGCAAGGTTGCTCACGCTCTGAGTCAGGGTCTGTCACTGGGTTGCTGCTGGCTAGCTGCTGGAATCCTGCCTCCCTGCTCCTCCTGCTCCTAGGCAGGGCAGGAGGAGGCTGTGTGTTACTCATGGGATGGGATGGTGGATCCTAGAGTACATCTTGCAGGAAAATATCTTTGCTCTGGCCTCTGGAACGTGACTCTCCCACCCCATGGCATTCCAGCTCTCAGGTCTCAGTGAGGGCTCCCTGTGAGTTTGGGAAAAGCAGATAATACCAGAGCTTCCCAGACCCTCTCAGACGTTAAAAACAGAGAATGTTTGGGGAAAAGTTTCATGCTGATGGTGCCTGTTAGGAGCCAAAGATCTGGAAATGATTTGTGGTCTCAAAACAGTGGACATCAGGTAGGGCACTTAATGCTGAACTTTAAGGGTGCTATTTTTAAATTCTCAGGATTTGCAATAATTAACAAAATAATTTGAGCATAAAGCATGTTTTCTTCATATTCCTCATCTCAGACCTCTCCCTCTAGCCTAGTCTGGCATTCACATAAGGGAAATAGTTGTACAGATTACCCAGCCATAAGAGAAACTCAGCCTTCACAGCCATGCCGTCCCCGCCAGCCTCCGGCTCCCAGCCCCAGCCCCGGAGCGAGACGCTGGCAGGAACTTCCCCACTTACACAATCTTGCTGACACAGAGGCCAAGTTCAAGCTGAGACCAACTTCCAGGGCCTCGCACGCTACTGTCTCATATCATCAGCCTTTGCTCCTTCCTCCTCGCTCTTAGCCATAGGTTTTCCGTCATGGTTGTCTCTACCCAGGTCCTTCCTGTATTGCTGCAGCAACTTCTGCAATTCAGCATGGATTTCAATAGGGATTTTTTTTTCCCCCTCCTCTTTCTACTTAACAGCTCTACTCTCAAGTTTCTCAGTGAGAGCAGTGGACCTGCGGGGATAATCCCAGTGCACTGAGCGAGGCTGAGGGACCAGCCTTCCTCCAGCTGACATCTGTCACCTTGCTTCTTTGCTGACGCGGCTGCTTTCCAGTGTGTTGTTCCTCCAGTGCTTTTCACACCGAAGCATCTCACTCCACAGCCAAGTTATTGGCCTCAGTGGCTCATCCCCTCTCTGTTGGAGGTTGTGTAGTCTTCAGGTTTGACTTCTGACATTGATGCTCACAGGTTTTCTTTGCTGACATCACATGGACCAGGAACACGGTCACGCTCCTTCCACCACAGCCACTGTGATCTGGGCATCTTTGTATTCCTCCTGGGTCATTTTAACTGCAAACATCTATCAAGAGATAACTTAGGAAAGGGCTATTTACATTGCAAGCCTTCAGATCTCCTGACAGGCTAGTTACTTGACGGGGCATCCACGCTGGCTTTTTGCATATTGTGATCATGAAAGCTCTTCAGTACAGGAGCTTTTTATTTGCACATGGCTGGACAGTATTTGGCACATGCTAAGTGAAGTTAGCAGCTGCTTTTGTGATGTGTTGCAATGCTACCCAGTAAATAAGGTTTGATGCATTTCCTTTTTTCTGTGTAGGCTCCACCGCTGTGTTTCTCCATGCTACCTTCCCAAACGATTATTGCCGCTGCACTGCACCCCTTTTCCTTGATGAACAGGCAGCTCCATTAATGCAGCTGTCTCACCGTATGCCATTATCAGCTTGACTCATCACAGCAAGACCTCTAAAGCCTCCCTGGAATTTCTGGCAGATATTATCTCTTCCTAGATATAATACATTACATTTTAATAAATTAGTATGTGCCTAACTTTAATGACCCAGGAAAATGTAATCTTTAAATTGATGGTATCCTTTTAAAAGAATTTAACCAAAGATATGTATTATGTAAATTGCACAGTGTATTATGGTTATATCCACCTTGAAATGACTGAACGGTCTGCCTCCAGCTTATAGGAGATTTACATTTTTTAAAGATACAGCATATAGAACAACAGTTCCAACCCTTCCCTTTCATTGCTTCATACACTGTAAGGGGTGTTTGCGTTCATATCCCCACTCTGGGCTATTTGCTGATACATAGCTAAAAAATTTAATTTTGGAGTTATGTACTGTAAATTCACTTAGCCATTCTTACTGCTGCACAAACAGCACTGCCCATTTAAGGGCCATAAAACTGCCCTCAGTCACAGCATGGGACTCATGTGAGTCCTGCTTCTGGCATCATTTGGCCCTGAGTGTGTTACGGGTTACAGGAAACTCATTACAGATGCCATTCTGTGTATCGATGTAAATTTGTCAACCAGTAACTGCTATAATGGTGTTTGAGGAACATACCGTTCACTTGTTCGGTCTGTTTAGTTTGCTGGAGTCAACGAAGGAGTTTAATTTTTCATACCCTTCATTAAAAGAGACCACAGGGAGGAGAAATCATGAGTAAGCAGAGCCATAAATATATTACAGATGTGTGGAGTTTTCTTTGGGGACTCTAGTCAGAAATCATTTGGCTGGAGCTGCCTGACACTCACACTAGTTTCCTGTGTCGTAGCTGTTACACAGAGGGATTTCTCCATTACGCAGAGGTAAGGTCACAAAGGGTGCATGCACAAGGCAGATACAAAGGGTACCTGATTGTACCAGCAGATTTTGCTGGTACCAGAGGAAAGTAGGTATTTTCTCTCAACAGCTTTGAAAATTAATGCTGGTCTGGGGGATTTCTGTGTCTACACAAAGTAGGAAGATGGAAACATATAAATCCATTCAGCAGAAAGCACGGGGTTTTGCTGACAGTCTATGAATTTTCATAATACTGAGTGAAAAACATTTCCTTGACATCCCAGATGATGCCCTGCATTAGCCTGCCATGTAACAAAACAAACCACCACGTGCTTGGGCTCTGAAACTACTGGCAAACCCCGAAGAAAGAGCAGAGAAGGTGAAACTGGCCCCTTTGTTTCCTCAAGGAAATGTGATAACTGGACACTGTCTTAGCCCTCAGATAATGAGGCCTATCAAGTGTCACACGTCGAACATGGGACTTGCAGAACAGGCCGCTACTTCACATCCCTCAGCCCCTTGGCTTCTCTCTCACGCATATACACCATAGGTTGTTCCTTGGGCCCGTGCCCAGCACAGCTGTTTGTCCTGCTGTACCATCCCCTGGCAGGCTGCACCTGGTCCAAGGGCCACGAATCCGGGGAATGCCTGGGGCAATGAACCACGGGACACCTACCAAGGCTTCACGGTTGTAGCCCACCTCTGCAGGCTTCTCCCATGGGATGAACGAGAGCAGCACTCTTTCACCCACTTGGAAAGCATGTACTGACCGTAAGAAAACAAATTAAAAAGGAATACTTGCTCAGATATGCTACTTGCTCTCTCTGTCAGTGGAGGCCCATAGTAACACACATAAAATGAGGCTCTTCCTAGAAGTCGTTACATGCCATTCCTTTTCATGGAAGAGATGCCAGGATGGTCCTGAGGATGCTGGATCTTGCGGGTAACTACATCTAGTTGTGCTAGGGGAAAAAAAAAAAAAAAAAATCAAAACCATCCCAGGTGCCTTTTTGTAGCACTTCTGAAACAAAACATTGATTTTTCAAAGCAATGTTTGGTTTTGTAATTTTTTTCAAGGTTATTATTCCTTTGAAGTTTACAAACATTTAATACTGGAAGAGAGAAAAACACCCCTCATTTGTCCCAAAATTATTTAGATCCTTGTTTTCATGGTGAGTCTACCTGGCACAGCTTGTGAAAGATGAAATATTCACATAGCGCTAGGCATAAATAGGTGTATGACTTTGCCAAACTTTTGGGGAAAGTTTGGTATGAAACAGGGATGAGAACATGGTTATAGGAAGAGTGCCTTTGGATGAAAAAAAAGCCCTCAGAAAACAAAAGTAGTTTCACAGCAGGGCACAACCAGCGAATAACAAACAGGATCATCTTCATAAGCCTCTCACTATTAAGAAACAAAAGTCTGCCTAAACAGAATTTCCTTATAGTCAGCCTGCCTCTCTCTATGTGTTCCACGTAACAAGGCCCTGTTATTGCTTTCTTTCATTTTACAGCCTGCAGGAACTATTCTTGCTTGCTCAAAGTGCCTCTGATTTCAACACCAGCCTGTGTAATGGAAGCTGAGATGGAGCAGACTCCTAGCTCCTATAATTAGAGGCAGCCAAGAAGGTACACAGGAAAGACTTGGGGGGGCTTTCTCAGAAAATATCTGTTAGTCAATCTAAAAATGTATGTTTTAACACAACTTCTGTCTGTGCTCCTCAGGTGTGGCATGCTTAAAATCAGAGAACCCCAAGGAGAGCAAGCAGCCCACCGATGGGGATTCAGAGCCAGGTTAAACCGTCCTTGCTCAAAGCACAGAAGCAAAACGGGGCATCGGCCCCTCGGTGCCTCTCTCAGTGATGTGAGCCAGCCCACTGGCTTGGCAGGGAAACGATGGTAGTCTGAGGTGAGAGGGAACTCACTGCACCCCTGCACAAAGACGACAGGCAGAGTCCAAAAGACACTGGCTAGCATTCCTGCTCTGAAACAAAAAGAGCAAGGAGTTTTAATTTGCCTTCCCCGTGTCCTCTTCTGAGGAATGGGGATGCACACCCCAGTATTCATGTGCTACACATTTCACTAGACTGTAGAAGAAATTTGTTGACATTTCTAAAACATTCACTGGACAACGTGGAAAAACATTTCCCACCTGAATCTAGGCAAGAGACTCTTTTGCTTTGGGAGATCTTCACAGTATCTCAGAGAGATACCTGGATCAGTTGTGCTAAGTGCAAAGGGCTTATCATTACTTTACAAGCAGTGTTTGAACAGCACAGATTAACAGAATGATTATTTTACAGCAGCTTGACTCTTCCTTTGTTTCTCTCTTTGGTTGAAACGCTGGTTCATTACTTGAGAAACCCTTTCCTGCTACAATATCTTAAAAAAAAGCCAATCTTATTAAAGGCCTCTGTTTTTCAGCTTTCCTTAGTATTATGATCCTTATAACTCTGCCATCTGTAAGTACAGCTCCTAGGAAAGAAATTTAAGTGACCAAGAACAAAAGACCATTTCATCTTTTTATTTAGGCATGACACAAACTGAGTGACATGAAAAAACAAACAAACAGCAGAAGAAGTCATGAACAGGTCAGTAAAACAGAGAGCCTAGAGGTTACTTGCTATTGCTTGAAAGAATAAAAATTGGCCTAAATCAATTTATTGTGTGTTTACTGCTTTCCTGCTTGGCACGCTGATTGCCTTTACTTACTGACCAGACCCTTGAAAGCAGCTTGGAGCTGTGATTTTACAGCAATGAGGAAGAATACATCCAGTATTGATCCAGGCAGAGTCAGAGGGCTCTGCTTGCATTACTTACACCTCTGGTGCTTACATTTCAATAGAAAGTTTTAGTGCGCAAATGAAACGATGGCTTTGTGTGGAAACTTCTACCCTGAATTTCTACCATGTCACCTAACAGTTTCCTTTTACAGCTGAGTTCTTTAGAAAAACATCAATAATTTAACAAAACTATTTTGCTGGGGTTTGACCACCTATACTTAATACTAATTTTTTTTCCTGCTATTTAGCATTACAGCTCTTTTTCTGCTTTCACATCCCTTTCATTCTCTCTTGAGGAACTACGCTGGTGGGCTGTCTGACATAAAAGATATAATAAAAAAAATAAAGGTACATCAGTAATCAGGTTTCAAGAAAATTCACTTACATAGCAGACTACCAAGCAAATGTAGGTACTTAAAAAAACAGAGCCATTCTCTCTAAAGCTATTACTTTCTCTTTTCCTCTGCTTCCTCTAATAAGACATTAAAATCCATCATGTTCAGGATGTTGGAATACTCATCATTATGATCAGAGGAGGGTTGTGCTTCAGGCTATAAGGAGCAGTGGGGAAAAAACCTGAAACCAGTGCTCATTTTTACTTGGTATATAAAATTATAGACCAGCTCCTCATTTACTATAAATCACTGTAGGTCTTTTTGGAGAAAGGCTGAGAATGTGGCCCTGGACCCCAAATTAAAATTACACTTTTCCAGGCATTATAGTTATGTGCATGAACATTTTCAGAGGTTTTGTAGTTATATTTTCACATACAAACATGATATTTTCTCTTGGGAAAAAAACCTTATTGTAGATCTGAGCTCTCTTGTGGATTTATATTCAGGAGAAGGTGCCACTTGCCTTTAACCACCAGCAGACGGTCTCAGAAAGAGAGTTCCCTCCTACCAGGACTCTGCTCTTCCTTCTTCTAAGAATGCCCCAGAGGACCCACATACTCTGTAAGATGAAGCCCTACCTCTTAGTAATAGGGGTGTACAGTCCTTACCACAAAGGGACCTTAGGTGGGTGTTTAGATAACCACCACCATGATGGAATATTGGTAGCAACGACCCCTCTTCCGATAGCTCTGTGCAGCTCACCAATCCTTCCACGTTACAAAAAGATATGGCTTTGTGGAGCCACAAAAAGGAAACTGGCTGGGACTGAATGGGCTTGCTATTCAGCAATAGAGCTGCAGTTTTAAATAACTGCTCTAAAATACTTCCCTAGTATAGAAAAGAGTACATTGTGTTCAGCTTATTTCCCAGAAAGGTAGATTAGCTTGCCCTGATATCAGGCCAGACCTGACCTTACAACGCCGCTGTTACAGCTATTCTGTAATGACTCGGGTATCTCTCTACCGTGCTAAAGTTACTGCCGTGAGCATATCCAGTCCTCAGCGTGGGTGAGGCTTTCTCCCTTATATCGGGATGCTGGAAAATGCACCTTTCTTATGCTCCTGTGAGTCCGAGTGGTGGCTCTGCAGAAAACAGCCTGTGAGAAGACGTGCCGATCTGCTTCTCCAGAGGTGCCTCTGTGGAGTCGAGCAGAGCTGCGACCGGCATTGGCCTTCGGCTGTGTCTGGAGCTGTAACTCTGGCTGTAGAGTTACTCTGGTTGTGGAGCAGCCCAGTGCTGTCTAGCGGTGACAGCACACGATTTCAGAGCCCAAACCTGAGCTGCCAAACTCGGCTACTGACTAGCTGAGTGATTTTTAACTAGCCAAACGGCATTTTCAAACGCTTGATCCAAAAGAAATCCGCATCTGTGCCCTCTCCTTAGAACTGGCCCGCTCAAACCCTGGGTATAGTTCCCACCCATTCATAAAACCATTATGAATCCCAAAGCAGCGTGAAAGCTTTACCTCATTTATAGTCTCCAAGATCATACCCTCCACTCAAGTGAAAGTTGCTGAAACAGATTTACGCTTGGTTATCCCTGGCAGCCCATTCGATAGCTATCAGCAGAGCTCTCCACTCTCTCCTGGGCCAGGAACCATCAGGCCAGACCTGAGTTATGTGAAGGTACAACCAGGGGGCTGTGTCAGACCACCCGGCCAGCCCGTGCCAGGCATTGGGAAGGAGGGTCGCACCGGGAGATCTCCCCATGGGGCACCTCGGGGGCCCTGTCTCGGCACAACCTCCCCTGGGTTGTGGCTCCACATGCGTGACTGATCAGATCCATCAGTGCTCCCACTGTAGGGTGCCCCAAGATGGACAAGGAATTAGGGTGATGCACAACAAATTAGCAAGATTTGTGAGCTGGGGGAAAAACACGAGGCAAAAAGCGATAGTGAGAATCTCCCACCTTGATTCACCAGTAAACTAGGTACTACCAATAGATGTAAGCAGCCAAGATACACGCTCTCAAAAGTGTAACACAGAAGCCTCTAATCCAGTGAGGACATGCACAGATCTGTAAATACATGTGTGATTGTGGATGGAGCCTCACACAGGCACACGCAACTTTTGAAGATTTTGGACTTAAAAACACACCATGTAAAAGGAAGAGGAGAAGGGACAAGAAAAGCAGCAGGAAGGAAACTTTAATCCCAGTAACAACCAGTTAATAATGTACATATCTGAAACCTTCTCACAAACCTGCTTTTGCTATTCTCTCTGCTCTTTTTCAGCTGTGTCTGAAGTACACAGAAAATAAAACCTCTCAAAACCAAAGTTCTCAATAAGAGGTAACTACAGGTAAAGCCAGGAAAGAGCTTTTCATAGCTCTGATTTCCAATAAGTTATCTGTAAGGCTTCGAACTACCCAATTATCCTAAAACAGTCATCCAATTTGTTTCTCTGTGGGGAAGCTTGGTGTGCACAGGTCATAAGGATCAGGAAATGAGTTCTTTGTTGAAAGCATGTATCTTGCCCTCTCATGTTTCTCAACTGACTGACAACAAAAGCAAGGAATGAGACTGAGAAAAAGACTTTGCAAAACAACAGGGAAACTGTTTTCAACAAAGTAATTAATCTGCTGAATTCATGTTAAATACAGACATTGCAAAGCAAAGCACCAATTTTTGCTGCAATAGATTTGCTAGAATGATTTAAAACACATCTTACAAAGCTTTGAAGATCTGTTGTACAGTGATGTTTTAGTGTTTATTCCCAAGCTTTTCCAAAAATCCATGAGAAGTAAGAAACCATTTTTTTTTTCCCATGCAAACTTCTTAATATGGAAACCTCAGCAGCAATACTTTGTTCTGGTTTTTTTCCTTCTCCATTTTGATGTGTGCTTTTGAAAGCCCTCTAGGCATCTATTTGCATTTTCCAAAAGCTTAGGAAATCTGGCCCTGATTTACTTATGAAAATGGGGCTTAAACTCTGAAATTACTGGAGTGTTTTTGAAATTTTGCAATCTTTGTATTTTAAAGTATATTAGACTTGATTTTGCTGCTTCAGGGGACAGGTGATTCCCATAATTTTCAATGGAGACAAAGTACTATGTGGTAGGAAAAATAGAGGCTTTAGAATGTATTGACAAGGGCAAAATATGAAAGAGTGTAGTATTTCTTTTTATGTGTATGATAGAAATCTGTGCATAATAAAAAAGTAGGCGTGTCTCGCGGCATACATTTGCCAGCTTTATGGAAGGATAACAAAACTGTGATTTATAAACTGAAAGTTAATATAGTTATAAATAAATTTAAATATATTGCTCATAGAGCCATATCTTACACTGGAAATTATAACTGTGGTAAATCATAAGCAATAGTACCATGACAGGCCCTTCAAACATTACTGGTTTGTGAGCTTCATGGAGGGACATCCTAGTATTAAAGCTTTATATCACACCTGGAGAGAGAGGGGATTCCTCTATGTTTTAGAGGAAAAAACAAAAAAAAACAACCACTGGAATCACAAAGATTTTACAACCTTTCTGTGTATTATAAAAGAATATTCTTGTCTAAATGTCCTTGATCAGAGGACACAGATTTCCAGGCATCAAGCAAACTAACTCCTACATTAAATATCATTCCTATTTCAAGTACATGTTTCCAGGTTTCCAAATTAAAATCTTTTTCTTGTCATTCATTCCTAGTCAAGTCAACTATTTTTGTCCCTGTCATTGGATTTTTTTTTTTTTAAGGTGTTTTTTGCTGTACCAAGCCAACTCTTCAACAGAAGATTCATTTTAGGTAGCTTGATCTTCAGATGGTTTCTCAGTCCTTGGTTAGCATAGTGGTACTGTCACCATTTAGCTTCTCTAGGAAAGACAGATGTGAGTTCCTATAGGGATGCTTATTTGTTTTAGCTGATATCTGTCCATACTTTATCAGAGCTATAGTAAGTAATTTTTTCTCTTCTAAATCGCTTGAGATTTATCTTGATACTTCTTGCCAGGATTTGGCAAAAAGATGACGCAAAGTATTTACATAAAACTTAATAGGCAAAGCATTTAATTGTCATTCACATTAAAATTAAAGGTCTAAAGACTAATATCGGTAACTTCTCCCCTCATAGCATGTGACATTTAGATTTCCTCTTATTTGCATTTCAGTTTTGGAACTGTCAAGGTTCACACCTTTCTTGCTTTTCTTTGTAACCATGACAACTACAAACTTACTTTTTCTCTAATGAAAGCCAAGACTCTTGTGCAATGATCTACACAAGACAGAACTTTCAGAAAAATACTTAAAAAAATATGTCTTACAACTGACCATGCCAGATAACTACTGATTTAAACAGACCAGTGAAAACTTTAAATCCTCATTCATAGGTATTCATCTGGACCTTATAATCTTATGGCCAATGCACAGGGGTGAGGTCCACTAGTAACGTTTCACTGCTCTGCACCACCCCTCCCCACCCCCACCAGATTTTGACATAGTCCTCTAACTTGAGCGAACTGAGCTCTCTCTGAAGGAAGAAAATTACTTTCTATTAATCCAGGAAAAACAACGGAAAAGAGCCATTTACTTATTAACAGGTAGAACCAGGCTTACCCCATTTCCATTCCTGTGCATTAGACAGAAAAGACACAGTTGTACCTTACTTGCCAGAACTGTAACTACCCCTGAATATATTCCTACTGTGCTTAGGCTGGAACCATGAACCAGGAGAGTTATCAGGTGATTACTGCCGGTACTGACAACAAAAATATGAGTATAGGATCGCCCTGGTTACTTATTCAAGGCTAGTTCCCCAATTAATGTGAGTTAATGTACGTGGCCAGGTCAGGAAGAAGAGGGAGGAACTTGGTCTGAATTTGTTTGTTTGTTTGTTTATTTGAGCTAATTTGAATTTCTTCCATGGAACTGAGTCTTGAAATCTGCAAGTCTCTGGGAGCATCCACAATCTGCTGTGTGAAATGAAAAGTGAACATATTTCGCATCTTGGAGTGTCAGTCTTTTGGATTTCAATTGTTTTAAGACAGAGATTGCATTTTTCTGTATATCTAACACAGCATGTCACTCATACTCAATAAACAGCAAATAACAAGGCAAGATCTAGAAAATCCAGAGGAGAAACAACCAGGCATTATTGCTCTTCAGGCTCCAAGAAATAAATATTAATTTAAGAGGATAACAAAACTAGGAAGAAAGAGCTTGAAGAATGCACTTAACTTAAATTCTAATCTGATGTTTGTTTGCTTCCCCTGAATTTCAGACAGCAGCTCTATTTTAAAAAAAACAGCCTCCTGAAATGTTAATTTTACAGTTAAGCAAACACACTGCAGGACATAAATTAACCCCACTCCAAAATAGCTTGTTTTTCTGCTTGTTGAGTATCAGCTCAGATTTATTTGCTGTGGACCAAATTCAACAAAGTACTTAAGCACATGCATAACTTTGATCATGTAAACAGTCCCACTGATGCTATTCACATGCTTAAATATATGTACACAGCTAAATAATTTGCTGAATCCAGACCTACTTTACTCTATCTCAAGAAAGCATTTTCAGAGTTGTTTTATTCCAACCATGAAGAGTTTACTGCAAATACAATACTGAAAGCTGTGTTGATTACTTGTAACTGGTCACACAGAGCTGTTTCTGTTCTCAATGAGCCTGATTTTATAGTCTGGATTAAATTTAAACAGCCCATTGAGACACTGGATTTCTCAAGGTGAAATGACAGTGGAAAGGGCAGCAGTAGCTGAAGACAGATCAAGGAGAGGAGGAAATTAAGGAACCTCAGAAACATTATCTTCCTGGTTTTGGTCAAAAAGGCATAATTCTTTGAAAATTTACATAACCAAAAGGCATGTGGGCCTATTTTCTCCTTTTTGTCCTCATTAAGAACATATGTGTAAGACTCTGTGTGTGTGCGGCTGTGTGGTGTAAGGAATTCCCTGTACAATGCTCAGTGCTATCATCAAGAGGGCATTTTACTCCTTTCCTGGGATGCTTCAATTACCTCTTTGGCAAAAATGAAGGAGGATCTTTATGGGAAATCTGCCTCCCAAAACATCAACCAATGATACGGATCTTAAAACATCTCTGGCTAGATCCTCAAGATTTTCACATAAATGTAAGGATGTGCTTAAATGTTTTACTGAATTAGAGTCCCTACACTTCTCCAGCAATGTGCAAAGGAAGGGTTGACTGAAGGTGAATGAAACACAGTTTTTAGGATTACATATAGTATAACTAAGTTAGGAAGCTATTGGGGTGACCACAGAGAGCAAGGAACTGTCACAGCAGAAGCATCCTACAACAGCACAGATTTGTGTCCCTGGCTGGTACAATTTAGCATCACTCTGTAATATCTTCCTAATCAGTTTTCTGGGGAAACATGGCATCTTGTTCTTTCAATATAGTTTAAAGAACAGCTAGGCTGCTATACTACATAGGAGTGGTATTTGTACAAGTTTAGCCCTATTTTACAGCTGGATTTGAAGTTAATTTCCCTCCTTTTTTTTTTTTAATGACCACTGTCGTCTTCCCTGTTGGCAATAGCCTTGGTCAAATTCTACATGGTTTATTCAATCCCAGCAATATAGAGATTTTATTTTCTCTTTTTGCCACCACCTCATCTTCCCAAAGAGTTCCATTTTAATGTGAAAAATCACTCTCAAAAACGTATTTGATGCCCTCCCTGGAAATACCGGTTTATCAACCTGTGCAAAAATTACTCTGAAAATTTCACAAACATTATTTTGAAAGAGAAATGTCTTATCTTCAGTGCCTTCATAACCAAATTACAAAAGGGAAATAGGAAAAATCAGAATATTAAAAATGCCTATGCTCTTTCTAGCTACTAAAGTTCTGTTACAGCCAGCAAGTGAAATACCACACCAACGGTAAGCATAAGCATTTTATGCCTTGTTATGTGTGTTCTGAACATCTTCACCAGAAATGTCTTAATTATGGCCATTAATTTCTCCTTTATAAAAGGATGATTTTCACTCACTGATGTAAACTTTCTAACAGGAAATTATAGAGCAAGTATATAAAAATTATATGTTGGGTTTGAGAAACTAATCAGCATGCTAGTTTTCAATAGAAAATGTGAGGTGTGATGTTCTGGCTCCCAGTTCTGCTGAACACCTGGAGTGGTAAACAATACAAACCGATTGACTAATCAAGTACTTGTTTTCAGTAAACCATTAACTCCTTGAAAAAAGTTTTTCTCCTAGCAATAATGTCCCAGGTCATATGGTTTCAGTAGTTCCCCAGATCACTTGCCTCCCTTCATAAGAATCTCTGAGCACTCTGGATTTTGAGAAAGGGTCTTCCACGAATTTTATAGCTCCTGTTGCATTTACAGACTTTGTGAAAAAAGGAAACAGTGGTATTCTCAGTACAGTACTTCTTGGGATCTTTACAGGAACATTTGGTTAAGTATTTGCAACAATCTACCTGAAAAACACATCCCTTTTTCCTGCTTTTAAGTTGTCTGCTGACACTCTTGAAAGTCATAGTAAAAAAATACTTAGTGCAAAAAAATCTCATCCAGTAGATTGCAGGAGAACTGGTCAGCAGCACCGTTCCTTTCTCCCAGTTGGGTTTTTTCAGTTTACTAAGGTGAAGGTGTGTGTGTGTGTGTGTAGCTGACCACGGAAATCACATGCTCCCCAACAGATTCCTATCATCTTTGCAATTTCTTCCTAACCAAACCTGATTTCATGTTGTGCTTGAGGTCTTTCTCACAGACTGCTTACCACCTCTTCCCATCTAAAAGAGCATAAAAAGGTATAGACACAGGTCAGAACTAAAAGCGATGTCCTTCTGTGTCCAGAAGACTTTTTCAGCAGGACCTTTATATCTCACCAGGTGGGCTTATGGAAAAATATGCTCGGTGGTATACAGCCACAAAGGAAGGCATGGTAGTTACCCAACATCCAGAGCTACTAGAAATATTTGTAGAAACATCCCCGAACCTAAATCTTGCAAATATTTCTATGTTTGCACTGAAATTGAAGCACGTATATGCTCTTGAATATGTTCTCCGTGTGGCATCAATGCAGAGTCACAGGGAAGCAAAATCCTGCTCTCACCTAAAGGATCGGTACTTAAAAAAAAAAAAAAACAAACCACACACACACACACAAAAAAAAAAAAAAAAAGAAAAAAAAAAAGAAAAAAAAAAAAAAAAGAAAGTGTGCTAGACTCAAAAGCCCACAAGAGGAACGGTACGGGAATGTTGTTGAAATGGTGATAACACAAACAACAACAACAACAACAAACTTCTCTTGATAAGACTCTTCTTTAAATGACCAGCGTGTCCTGGGCTCTGCCCGTGGTGCCCAGGCAGTTTGGAAAAGGCCCCCAGCCCCGGGCAGAGCTGGGAATGCCCACGGCTGCCCTGCTCCTGCTCCCGGGAGCTGCCCCAGCGCCAGTGTTTGCAGAGTGAAAAACGTCTGTGAGTCACAGCTCTGAAGTTCGCTTTCAAATAGGTTTGGTTTGATTAGAAACGGTCGTTTTTCCTATGCCGAGTTGCACAAACACAAAACTGATTAAAACTTCTTATTCAAAACTTTCTGCCCAAAATAGCCGTCTGTTTAAGTCTTTGCAGCTCTGAGGTTTGGTGGTTTTTTTTTTTGTTTGTTTTTTTTTTTTTTTTTTTAATTTTGCTTTGTTTTTCCGGCGAATTTTCCATCATCAAAATCCAGAGCAGAAACAATAGAAAACACTGACCGCCGGCTTTCCACATTTGTCAAACACAAACACCAAAGGCATCCTCGGCTTCTTCCAGAAACAATAGAAAAAAAATCTCAAACAAACTAACAGAAACCCACGCCGTGGCGGTGCCCCGGCCAGCAGCTCTCACGACGCTGCCTCCGCGGGGAGCGGGGCTCGCCCTGCCCGCCCGTCCCGCCGGAGGTGGGCGCGGGAGGCTCCGAACTGCGCCCCCCCTACCCGGGGAGGGGTTGTCGGTCAGTCCCGGGGACTCCGCCGGGTCGGGGGGTGTGTGTGGGGGTGGGGGTGTATTTTTAGGGAAGGCTGTAGAGCCTCCGCGGCGGCGGCGGATGGGGGGGGGGGAGGTTGCGGGGGGAAGGATGCGGCGCGGACCGGCGGCGGCCGCGGGGGGCAGCGGGCGGCTGCGGCTTTAAGAGCTCCCACAATGCCGTGCTGGCGTCCCAGTTCCGTTACATGTCTCTCCCGGTGAAGGGGAGCGAGGGAGAGGCAGGAAGGGAGGCGGGGGCGGCCGCTCCGGGTGGAGGGAGGGAGGACGGACACCCCACTCGCGGCTCGGGCGAGAGGCGGCGGGGTCGGGGGAGGAGCGGCTAGGCGCCCTGGAGGGCCGGGCCGGGCCGGGCCGAGCCCCCGGGCGCTGGGCCGGCCGCGCCGCCCCCCCCTTCCCCCCCCCCGCCGGGCGTGAGGCGGAGCCGGCGGCCGTTGGGGCCGTTGGCGCTGGCCGCCGCGGGACGGGACGGGACGGGGCAGGCGCTGAGCAGCCGCCGGCGGAGCGGTAAGTGCGCGGCCAACTCCGGCGCGGGCTCGTCCCGCCGGAGCCCGCCCTCCTCCCCTGCGCCCGTTGCCGCTGCCCCGCCGCCCTGCTCCTTCCCCCCTCCCCTCTCCCGCAGCCCACCCGGCTCCGCGTCCCGCCCCGGGCTCTCCTCCGCCCTGGCGGCTTTCGTCTCGTCCCCGCGGCGGGGTGTGGGACCCTTCCCTGCCGCTCCCCCCTCGCCCCCTTCTCCCCTCTGCCTGCACTCGCCAACTTTCCCGTCCGTGATTGCCCGTTTCCTACCTCCCCTCGGATTTGCAGGTTTTGGGTTGGGTTGGGTTATTATTATTTTTTTTGGCGTTTTTGGCTTTCTCGTTCCCCCTTACGCGTCTCCCCTGCCCACTCGCACTCGTTCCTGTCCTTTCGCTTCTTGCTTCGCTACTTCCCCAGCTCCCTCCAGCTTTTCCTCTCTCCTGGCATTTTGTCTTTCTCCTTCCTTCGGGCATCGTGTGGAAAAGTGAGGGATATTTCTCTGTGTCCTTGAGGAAGGGAGTTAAGAAGCTACTTTTTCTTACGCAGGGAAATCTTTGTAGTAATTTTCTTTTTTTTCTCCCTTCCCTATTACTGTCTCCGAAGAGAAAATTAATCCTATTTTGCCCTTTTTTTTTTTTTTTTTTTCCCCTCTTCCCCCCCCCCCCCCCCCCCCCCCCCCCGACGTGGACTGTTTACTTTGGTCTTTTTTTCCCCTCTCCAGACAGTACCGATGTTTCACGATTAATCTCTTTTATTCCTGCCCCAACCCCTCCCTCTCTCTTTCTCTCCCCCAGTAAGAAAAGAGATTAAAAACAAATCTGTCTCGCCAGCAGGGAATGTATGAGATTTATTTTTTTTCTGTGGGAGGGGGAGGCTATTGATGAGAAAAGCTTAAGCAAATACAGTACGGTAGGACAATGCCCAGGCATGAACTTTAAAGGGTAAGAAAATGGATTCTGCTTCTTGGTTTATGCAGCTCTAAACTCTGTTGGTGGGAGGGTCTGGGCCAGGGTCCGGTCTGGGGTTGTAGCAGTCTGGTGTGTGCCAGCCCGTTTTCACCCTTCAGCAAAGCAGCGTTTTAACGTGCCAGCAGAGCCGTGTGCGAAATTGCAGTTTAATATTGCTCGTGGGTGTTTCATCAGTGTGGAAAATCAGAAGGGGGGGAAGGTTACAGATTTCAGTTGTCCATTTTAGAATTACACCTGTCATGGTTTCCATCCCAAAACTGTAGATATATCAGCGGTTGATACATTAACAGAATTGCTGGAAACGGCTTACATCCGTGTCAGAAAGTGCTGTTGTGTGGTTTGTGGAGTCTGGTTCGGACCTCACAGGCTTCTGCCTCTGCTTTAGTCATCATCTGGCATTAAAATTAAGTGTGTGCCAGGCTATGGAGCGCAAGTAAATCAATTGCCTAATGATTTCTGCAAAGACACCTGTTTAAGGGTTTTCAAGCTCCTGGTTAATTGTGTTTGGTAGTGGTGTGAATGTGTTAAGGGTTGTAAAAGTAGAGAGCTATGTCTTTTTCACGAGAGAATATGTAGTTTATGAATAGCACGTCAACTTTTAGGTTAAAAGGAAAGAGCGTGGGTCTTGGTTGTGTTATGTTACCTCTTTTGATAGTTGCTGTTCCAGAAGACCACAAGGTTACGAAGCTAAATCACAAATTAACTAAGCTCTACTTTTTTTTTTCTCTAAGGAAGAGAGAAAATACCATTTCAGATTGGCTTTTGTTTGATGATATCTAGTTAGAAAGTGGGCTAGACATTAAACTAGAAGTACTTCTCTATGTGGCTTAGAGCAAAAAATTATTTGAGATGTGATGAATTGCTGAGGGAGCAGAAACAACTGCTTGGCATTGATAGTGTTTAGTTGTATGCCCTTTAGGACAACTGAGAAGAGTCAAGGTGGTTCATTTCTTACACTTAAGTAATCCCTCTGTCCTTCTCCTTCCCCACCCCCACAAGACCAACAGAGTTTGTTCAGTTGTTTGAATTAATCTTTTTTTTTTTTGGTACCTTTTATGGAGATGAAAAACTTTGGGATGGGGGAAATAGAAGGAGACAAGTCGTATTAGCAAGAAGTTTTCTAAAACTGTACCTTGGACTGTGTCTGGAAACATCTCAAAGAATTCTAAAGAGCCAGATGAAGTTGGTTAGCATCACTTTTTGACATCCTTTTGAGGGAAGCCCTGAAAAGGAACGTGTTGGATGGAAGGGAGATTTGGTTGCTAAAGTGCAGAGCTGAGCACTCAGGATGGTGGGTTGTGTTCCTGCTGCTGCCATCGCATGGCAGTGTGACATCTGCCTGAGCTGCCGTCCTGCTTGCACCTCCTAGGAAACGGAGATTTTCCTGAATCTGTTAAGTGCTTTTACACATGATTTTAAGAATAATTACGTGTAAATGTATTACTCCTGGTTTAGTTATGGTTTTGAATGGTGGTTGGGTGGTAGCTTTGCTTGTGCTGATACTCATTCTTTGAAACTTGTAAAGTAGAACTCTTGATCATTGCCATTTATTTTGAGTGGCATAAGATTTTTGCATTACTGTAATGGTTTTGAGACTAAAGGTATTTTATCCCCTGTTCATCTCTGACAGTATCAGTGCATGCTTCCTCTAGGGTACATAAACAGTCTGCCTCAAGCTGTATTTGAAGGGCACTGTTGGTCTCTCCAGAAAGAAACTATTAAGTTGAATTGCAGGGTGGAAGACTGTCCTGTGGGGACTGGGCTGAGGACCCCCCTCAGTGTGATGCATGCAGTTCCTGGTAATTTTTTTGAGAGGTCTGTAATTATGAGATTGGCTTTGTATGTTTTATTTTTTTTGTTTGTTTCTTTTCTAATTTTAGATTTTTGCCTGCGATTTTAAGTCTTTAAGATCTCTATCTTGAAATTAAATGTAAATGTTGTGTGGTTTTCTAGGGCTTTTTTGAAAGCTCAAGTTTTCTTGTGGTTTGTTGGTTTGTGTTGTTTTTTTTTTTTTTTTTTTTTCATACAAGGGGTTGGGACTTTACAGCATAATGGGGCTTACTCTCAATGCTCACCTTCCTGTAAGGTTTGAGACTTGTAAATTTTGTAAATGGAAGGCATTACCATGTTGCAGGTAGTTCTTGGTGAAAAGGAGAGACTTGATTCTGCAGAAGCTTGCTAGTAGGTAGCTGCGTCAGCTTTGGGTTGTAAGTTGGTGTCTCCTTGCATACGCACATAGCTAGCTCTGTGCTTCTGAATCTGGACAGCTTAGTTGCAAATTCCGTTTCATAAATAACTAATTCTTTCTATCCTTCCTAACCCCGTTTAAGGTTTGTGGTGATATCACAGCTTTGACAAGAGTAGTTTTCCTGGCTGATGAGAGGATGTTTGTATCCTTTTCTCCTGTTACTGTTCTGAGGACTATATGTCATCTCTCTGTACTGATAAAGTATGGGCAGTGGGGAGACTGGCCTGTGTGTGCCAGGCGGTGCCCTGCTGCTGCTTCTTTCTAGTTCGTTACCTGTGAAGTTGAGATCCCACAACTTTGTCCTGCTTGGGAAATGAAGGCAGGTTTGAGCTGTAGCTTGTAGAGGCTTGTTACATCTGCCACGGGAACTGCAGACTCGGCCCTTTTGGGTTGTTACTGCACTGAGATCTCTGTAAGCATCTAGTCATCTTTGTGATAACAAATACAGAGTGCTGAATATCTGAGAGGACTTGAGGAGATAGGTGCTGTAAGCTTTCAGATGGGAGGCACTTGAGAAATCTGCTTAATTCGCCTTTTTACTTTTGAGTTACTTCTTAAAAGGGGGAGGAATCTGTTTACTTTCTCATCATGCTTGGAAAAAGGGCTTGCCCACAACAAAAGACATTGTAATGCTTTCAATAGTCCAGGATTATTGAACAAAAGCATCTTGCTGTGCAATATTGTTGCTGTGCTCAATGTTGTATGATAACACATGTTTCTCAGCTGTTGTTGATTCCTCAGTGGCACAGACTTCAAAGGAATGCACTGAAAGAGAGCCATGGCCAGGGAAAAAACGAGTTTTGTTCCAGTGGCCTGTACCATCCATCTGTTTAAATACTTTGCTGAACTATTCCAGAGTGTTCAGGCATCCAGTTAGGGCTGACAAGCAATTACAGCTGGAAATGGAGCCTACTGCAAAGGGACCACCTAGCAAAGGCTTATGTGCTACCTACCCTATGGGTCAGAGCCCCCCTGCCATCCCAGGCAGCGAGAAGAGATAAGGCTCGTCATGTCAACATGACATTGTCTAATTCCTAATGCTATTGAGGACTTACTTATTTTTACTCTCTATGCTATCTTTAGCACAAGAAGGGAAGAATGGTAATGAGGACAGAAGGTCATCTCTATACTCTCTTCTTTGCATGTAACAAACTAGGTCTGTAATTTAAATGAGTAAATATTTATAAAAAAACCCAGTGAATTGTTTCTTTCCCAAAACACATGGAATAGTTAACAGATCACTTAAGTGTCTGCAAAGGTAGCAATATACACGACTAAATTAGTTTTAGTTCCAAAACATTACTAGAAAAGTTAAAATTTGAGCCAGTTACACTGTGCTATTTCAGATTGAGTTTGGGGAAACACTCAACAGCTTAATCCACAGTAACAAATAAAAATCCCATGTGTACTCATGCATTATGATACACTAGGATGCTGCCAATTACAAGTGTAGGAATTTATGTTTTTACTTAAATTCTGATATTGGAGTGCACTGTGCAAGGTGGATCTCAATTTGTGGTTGCAAAATGAATCTTCAACTCGTGGTCTGTGTGTTCTCTGTATCCCCAGATACTGGAACTCGGAGGGGATTATTAATAGAGAGACTACAACTAAACTATTGATAACCCGTAAAGATCCTTGAAGTTCTTCTGTGTGGGACTGACACATATTTTGTGGATTGGGATGAGTACTGTAGATAATGTGTATTTCAGTCAAGAAGGTTTAATCTTCTTTATGAATAGAAAATGTTCATGCAGATGCACTAAGAGGTTATTTGAGCTTTGAAAAATTGTGAGACACTCCAGGATTCATTTTTCACCTGCAAACAAGCAACACAGCTCTAATGGTAAGCTTGAATGTTGTCCTCTGCTGTAGTGTTATTCCTACTTTGTACTGTGATGTGTCATTTATACTTTTGAAAGTATACTTCTTTCTCCCAGTGTTGGCAGTTATGATGTTTTTTTGACGTTTTGAGACACCAGATTTTTATGCTTTACTACCTCTTTGAGCAGAAAGGAGAGGAAAACTTCTAGAAATATGTAATGTAACTGACTTCCATCCAGCTTCTGCCCTTGCTCCAGGGTTGACATTGTAATTTGAATTAATTTACCTGCTTTGAAAGCTGTACTAGGTGTAACCTTGAGTCTTACTTCCTTTACTGCAACGGTACCTGATGTATTTCCAGCATGCACCTTGCTGTGTCTCTAGATCATCCAGTCTTAAAATGGTGAGGCAGTGTTGATGCTTTCTTTTTATTGTATGCTTCTCTTTAATCTTAAGAACTGTAACTTCCTTTTCTTTCAACTGAACTGAAAGTTTTTTGCTAAAAGATTTTTGGACTCCTGAAGTGTTTGTCAATGTTTTCAAGCTGTTATCCAAAGAGGGTTTGGAGTTTCCGGAACAACCTTTTGAAACTTAACATTTTATCATCAGTCAGCAGTTTCATGAACATGGATAAGGAAAAGCTGTAATTCCACTAGGCAGCCAGATGTTTTGTGTCTATGCCAAAGCGGGGATGCAGTGTGGCTTTAGGAGCTGGAGGGTCTGTTCTTGTGACTGGGCTGTTTGAGGATCTTCAACAGATCATATCTGCTTTCTCTCCTGTCTCTTCCCTTTCCTCTTGTCATGTCTGTATTGATTGTGACTTCTTCCTTCTAAGTAAAATCAGATTGAGACCAAAGCATTCTTTGTTGCTCTCTAAAAAGTAGATATTTGTTTCTTGTCAGTTTGTATGTCTTAAGCTTAAAGCCATAGGAAAGCTGCATGTAATTTGGCAATTAATGAATTTATAGCTGTTATCCAGTAGATTAATGCCAACATTAACTCTGACTAGTGTGGCATTAAATGAACAATATCAAGAAAGCAGTTTTCAATGCAGATAGAAGGGAGAGTACTCTTGGATGCAAATCTCCCAGTTCTGTACTAAATTGCACCTTCTTTTGGCCAGTACTACTTAAAGACTTGCAAGGTCCTTGGAGATCCTTGTCTTGCTTCTCTTGCTACTATTTGCCATATAAATGAATGAAAGGAAGGAACTCTATCAGATGTCTGCACATGTCAAACTCTTCCTGGAGAAGAAAGTAGGAAAATGCCACAGCTAGTAATATTTAGAAGTCAGTATTGAGAATCAAGATACCAAATGCCAAAATGTGCCTTTGCAGCTCTAAAGCTGTCAGTATTACTACCTGGAATAACTGGCGTCTGGAGAGAAACATATGGCAGTGGTGGAATGCCCTTGTCCTTGCCCATCAGAAAGTGAATGTGTGTTTTTTCTGAAACACATTCTCACTCACCAGAACCACTCTGTGTTGTGTGTGTGCGGGCTTGCTTTGGGCTTCATGCATGCCTCCAAGTCAGTCATAGCCTTTGCACTGGTTTCATTGGGAGCAAGGACGGAAACTTCTCTTGAATAAGCTGTGTGTTTGAGACTATGTATTTCAACTAGTAGAATCTGCACTGATGAGCAGCAGGACTAACAAAGAACAGTTGCTGAATACAATGCAATGTTTTCATGCTGTTAATGGGATTGGAATTGGTAACCTGATACTCCAAAGAGATAACAAAGGCTGCTTATCATACAAGGGAACACTGATTTATTTCTTTTTTAGGGAATTGGTAAATAGCATAGTAAATTCTTTCATCAGAACTCATTCTAGTGAACAAGATCTGTCAGAGAACGACTGAATTAACAAAAATTTACAAAACAGTCTGAACAGAAAAGTAATTTTCTGTCTTATTACCAGTGTTATTTCACTTCAGTTCCTGTGTTAGTTTACCAGTTTACTTGCTCACCTCATGTCCTGTGAATTTAGCCTTTATTTCAAACTGAGATATAACATAACTAAAAAGTGTTTGGGCTTTTCTTCCAAGAATGGAAGACTTAAGGGGATGACAAAATGAAATATGTGCAAAGTTGACGTAACAAATATGGTATGTGACTGTTCCCTTCTTTCCCAGAAACAGACCAGAAGGCAACCCAACTCGACATAGAATTTAGCAGTACATGGGATTAAGCTATTCTGTGTGAGATTCTGGAGAAATATCTCGAGATGCCTTTTTAATACAAGTAGGATGGACATCTGCAAGGGTCATCTGGTGCAGGAAAACTCAGTTTGACCTTGTAACTCAACAATTAAGATAATATTCTACCTTAGGCCTGCTGCTTACTACCAGGAAAAGCTGACTACTTGCCTCCTTTGTGTTTTTACTTCAGCAGAGGAATTTGCAGTCCCTGCAGGCAAGGCTAGAAGATAAAGGGAGCATACCTTCAAGAGGAGATATGTGCTATAGGAGAAGACTTGATTGTGAGTTTGCTGTCGGCGAACCAAAGTTCTGTGCACGATGGGTTGGTCGTGTTCTGTAGCAGAAGTTAAGCGAAGAGACTCATTGTTCCCATGTGGGTGGGAGGGAGCTGGGTGCTCGCTGCCATCCAAGAATCACGCTTTTAAAAGTACTGAAGTGGTAGTTTTTGTTTTACTTAAACTCTTAGCAAGACAGAAGTTTTTTGGGGTATTTAGTCTCTTAGGACTTGCCAGTCTTCTGTTGTGATGCATTGCAAAACACCTCATCAGTGATGATTTGTTAACACAGTATCTGGAGGCCGTGTGAATGAGATTCTGAGCTCTACCGCCAGGCCCTAAGCGAGTGCGGGCGAGCGGAGTGCCCCCCTCCTGCCCTGGCCGGGACGGACAGCTGGTGAGTGTGGGTATGACCTGCCCGTGGGGCATGGCAGGGCACAGCTGGAAACACCGTGTGGGCCTTCCGGACTAGTGTCCTGCTCAGAGGCCAGCTGCCCGTCTCATCTGTTGCGGGCATCTCTGTAGTCCAGAATATCTGCTCCTGGTCTAATTTGCCAGATGCTGAATTTGCAATGTGCCTTTTAAACTATGGGGCTCTTCCTCAAACCGATGTTGCCGGTTTCCCACTGCACCCTCTGTCATTCTGTTAACGTGTTCAATTAGTGAATTATTCGTGTGCTTCGTATGTCTGACAGCACTGCTGCTTTCTTATGCTCTGCCATAAAGCTTCCTGAATATTTGTTCATGAGCTAGTGGCTTTCTAGGTGTTTCTTTGGTTGCAGCACATCACTTGCTTTTTGATGGGAGGGAAAAATACCTGGACTTTCTCTTCATATCTCACAGCTGCATATAGGCATTCCTCTAATTCCTCTGCTGCTGAGCTGTTTGGAGTTGGGGCAGGGGGGACACTTGCTTTGCCATTTCCTTGTCCAGGAGTTTTGTTTTACTTACATGAAGCACCTGTCCTATTGAAATCCTGACATCCCGTCAGTACTCATTCCCTCAGCATCCTGGGAGATAGTGTGTTTTTTTGCTGTCAGCTCTCAGCCTTACCCTTGTAGGAAACCCCAGCCAGGAATTTTCTAGAATTATTCCCTCCCTTCCCTTGACCTTCACTGGTCTTTAACCAAGTTTTTATCTTTCTTGACAAGATTCTTCATTTCATTTATCTGCTGCTTTTCCCTTCACTCTTCAGCTTTGATTATTTTTCCAGGAGCTGCTTAGAAATATTAACCATTACGGATGTGTAGAACAGTCAAATACTGTCAAATTCCTTAGGTTTGGGGTTTTTTTTGTTTTATTTTTAGCTTGACTCTAATACTAAAATGCCTATGGCGGGCAAATAGTTTTTATGTTCACTACTTGTCATGACAAAAATATCTATCTTCAGCAGAGGGTAAGGAACTGCAGTGGCTGTATTTTCACGTTACAATATAACAATATTACCTGTTGCAGAAGCCCTATGTTTCCCTCTCTGAGCATGTACCACTATTATTCTAAGGATATGCAAGTTCAAGCTTTGTTTTATGCAGGAAAGTATTAATGCCTTTTAATATGCAATTACACACTGTAAGATAAAAATGTGACATAGCTAGAAGGAAATAGCAAATGTACTTTCCTATCTTAGACATACGGATTCCTAACTGCTTAGAAATGTTGTTACCTCTATATGATATTTTGTTCTAAAAGACTTGTATAATTTATCTCAACTTTTGTTAAAAAAAAGCTTGCTTTAATTGTGGGTAGCAGAGATGATGATGATGACTGGCTTTATTTAAATATATGAAGCAAGGATATTTTAGTGCCCTTTGTGCTTGTCATTCTAAATGCAAATGCAGAACCCTAAATAATTAGGAATCTGTATGCTTTCTGACTGACTATGATTTACTTTAATCGTCCATAATGACCCCTGGACAAACTGTATTTTACTTCGGAAGACAGCATTTCAAACTAACCTCCGTTATCTTCAGCTTGACTAGTATGAATGAGGATAGCATTCAGTGTATACACCATTTTTAAGAATATCCTTTTTCTTCCTCACATGGATGTAAAGCACGTACTTGGTGGAAGACAGTTCTGCTATAATGGAATACAAAAGGAAACAAGGGAAGGTTGTGCTGTAGTATCTGAATTGTCCTTCCTACATTCCTGCTGTAAAATGTTGTCTGATATTGAAAAGGTGTGTAATGGCTTTCCAGCTTTCCATCAGATGGGATATTTCTCATCATCCTTCAGTTTTGAGAATGGATCCTATTGCTCAGTAGGGTGACATGGGTAGGTGGCTTCTGTGAGTAGACAGTGCTTCCCTCATGCACCGTGACCCATGTGGAGTGCCAAGCCCATGGGGGACTCCTGTTTCTGCTCTGGGCCTTATGATAAGAGGCTGGCTTCTGAGCCCTGCAATTAGGAAATGGAGTGAACAGAAGCTTGGACACCATCTGAAACTGGGATCTCATGAAAAAAAAGACTGTGTTTTCGATCAGTGGATGGTGTTTGATCATTAAAATGTGTGATGTCATGATGTTTAGCAGTACTGTTGAGCCTCTTACTTGCTGGGTTTTCAAGTACTTGACAGATGAAAATCTCTCTGATTTGGTTTGATTTTAATGTTGAGGAGGGAGCTATCTGAGATGCTTCATTCATAGTACAACCCTTAGTACAAGGTTACAGGGCAAACTTCCTTTGGATATCCAACCACTACTTCTCAGTGGCTTTTTTCATGAAAATGGAAAAAGGTATAGTTACTAGATGACTAATTAGACCTTAAACCAGCAGTTGATATGTATGTCCCATCCTGAGTCAGGGAGATGGTTAGCAATCCTGGCAAGATGTCACCACCGTGAAGTCCTACTCTACGAACAAGTACTTGATTAACTTGTGTGTCAACATGACTATCCCTGTCGGTATTCTGAAATGCTTAACAGCAGGAGGCTGTTCTGAAGTTGCCAAGGCATAGATGTGAAGTTACGCTGGTCAAACAAGATGCCACCTATGAGCCACTGTAACTGTTAGTAACAGTACATGTGTGCTGTGGCTGTTATGTAAGTCGGGGGAAACATTAATAAAAGACGTTAAGCTAACCAGATTTACCTAGCACCTTGAGTGGGATAACAGCATGCATGTGTCTAAACTTCAGCATCTCTGCTGGCAAGAAGCTCAAGGGAAGAGAAATCTAAACTTTAATGTTCTTATGGCATACCTAACAACAGAACTTTATGAACGACCTTTTAAGGAACAAGTGCAAAGGAAAAGTTCATCTTCTAAGTGGACATACTTAGGTCAAAATTGCTAACTAGAAGAGCTAGTATTTATATTACAAGCTTGTTACTTGGTTTCAGAGGTAGTGGTGAATTGTTAGCTTGCCTTGTTGATTCTAGTAGTTGTGAAGTGTGCATGTCAAGTGTAATCTAGGAGTTGGTACCTAGATGCTGTGTGGCAAATAAACTACTGGCTACTCATACGTATCTTCCTGCAACTCCTACTTTATCTCTTCCTACAAAATAGTGACTGCAATGACCGGTGCTCTAATACTGTTAGAGCATATGGAACTTTTTGTGAGTGTTTGTGTGTTCTTATGCCTGATAGAATTTCCAAATAATCTTGCTGTGTGTCCACTGTTTTCATCTTGCTCTGTGTTGTGTTTTCTCTGTCCTACTGACTTCTGCAACCAGTTTTAAAGTCAGTACTGTGCTTGTTGAAGTGTAATTAGAAAAATGGAAAAAGCTGTTTGGCCCAACATGGGTCCTTTCAACTAAACTTGATGTTTAAGTGAGACATTAAAGCCAAGGCAAATCTAGTGAGTAAACTTCTGTGCATATGTATAGACCTTTTTTCAAAAAATCTGTCTTGGTCATAGCACTTCCTGTAATGGATTTATTCCTGATGTTGAGAATTAATACAGACTTTCAAAAGAGATCACAAAGTAAAGAACCAACTATACTAATTTACAAGGTTTTATTGTTTGGTTTTTTTTTTGTTTTGTTTTTTTTTATACAGTAGAAAATCAATGGGATTATCCTTTGAGAAATTCTTTACCATCAGTTTTGTAAGAACAGCTCTAGGTTCTATTGTGCTATACTGAGCCCCTCATCAGGGTGTCTGACTGGTTACCTTGTACTCTTTAGCACTCTTGAGATGCAAATGGTTTCTGTTCATCTCGGGCATTATTTACACTGAATCCTGTGGATGTATTGAGACATGTTCTTTTTGTTTTGTTCATGTGATTTAATTTCACTTAAATGAAGGCTGAGCATATTGATGAAATTTGTAACAATATTGTTTGCACTGCTAGTACTTATTTGCTTGGACTAATTTGACAATGTGTGAACCTAAGGCAGAGCTTGAATAAGTCTGAATTGTTGACTTGTGTCTACATCTGCTGCCTCTTATGTAAATTTCAGGTGGTTTTGGTTCAATTCTCAGTTATGTCAAAATTTGTATCATTTTATTAACATGTTTACTTCTATTTAAGACTTCTGTTCATAACTGCTGATATGGAGTACCTCAATCCAAAATGAACTTTCTTTGAGGACTGCAAAGTTCCATGGTGACTCTTAGCAGGAGTATCAACAGCATGAGTTGCCTGGGAGACTTTAAGGAAGAATCATCTTTAGGAAGGGAGAAAAGCATTCTTCTCTGGCGAAACTTGATTCCCTTACCTAGGGCTTGTCCTTAGTGCTTGTCAATGGGAGCACAAGGATCCCTCTGCAGTCCTTCTGCTGTAAGAAGCCCTCAGGAAGAAAGCCTGTCTTTTGACCTTCTGTGCTGCTGTTGGAGAACTGTGTGCTAACAAGTTGCCTGCTTCTTATGCTATTGCCTTTTCTGGTTTGGTCTTGAGAGCCGTCTGGGAAGAGGAGATGCAGTTTGTGATTGTGGACTAACATTCAGATTGATATCCTGCTGTCTGGTTCTCTGTCTTTTTTTATATTTTTAAGTTAATGATTGTCAGGTTTTGGTCAATGAGTACTGAAACTCCCAAACATCTCAAGTCACCTATTTTATCTTACTTATACTTTCTGGAATCTGTATATGAAATGAGCTGCTTTGTACACATTTAACAGATGTAGGGGCTTTAGTTGAAAAAAAAAAAAAGCTTAAAATGTGGATTTATGTAGGTCTGTAAAAATATGTTACTTTGTCAGCTTATGCTATTAAAAATAGGCTGTATGTAAGAATAAATGTGTTGGTCTTCATGCGAGATGCTCTTACACTCAGTCAATAAATGCTGAAGCTTATATGAAGCATCAGAAATATAGTTGGTAGAGAGTGAGGCAAAGAGTGATTTGGTGCGAGTCAGTTTGAACCATCATTCCCAAACAAATATTATGACACAAATCACTTACATAAATTTGCTTTTGTGTGTTTGCTTATTTGGGTTTGTCTGCGGTAATTGATTTGTATTTTATCTTTAATTGGGGGAAGCAATGCAATTGTGACAATTCACATTTAAAAACTAATGTGCAAACTTACATAGGTTATTCAGATGAAATTAAAGTTGGTTTACTCAAATACACTGATCCCAGGCTGTGAGAAACCCAGTTGTTTGTTTTGAGTCAACACTAGTTGCCTTCTGAGACTCCACTTCGACTCTGCAGGTATAGATGTACCCATGACTCACTTGTAAGTGAACATGACTTGATTAAAAATGGGGATACTTCTTGCACTTTAAGAAAAACTTTTGGAATGTTTTGGAAAACTGGAGTAATTCAATGGCTCTGAAATTCATTAACTGTAAATTAACAAAGAAAGTGATCAAGATTTATCCCTGGCTTAGGCCTAGTCTGAGTGATCTCTGAACTGTGTCATTATTAATGACTGTATGTAAAGAATCCGAGGCTTTCATTTTCTAGGGAAGCATCTTCATCCTTTGAGTCAGTTTTCAGGATGCAGCTGGTGAAAGCAACCTGGTCTGAATGGAGTGTTGGCCTTGCTTTGAGCAGGAGGCTGGGTTCCTGTGGGTCCTACCAGCCTGAAGGATTCTGTCAGTTTGTTTATTTTCTTTTTCTTTAAGAGGTGTTTGTTTCACAAAACCATCATCAGCTGTAATGGGATTACCTTGCTGATACTTCCAGCAATTAAACTAGGGATATAAATAATTCCTTGCTCTTAAGTGATGTTTTTATCACATTTTTTTTTGCTTAGTTTTGTATCACTTCTACTGGATAAATGCAGAACATCTAGGACTTTCTTTGCATCTCTTTTCTGGGCACAGCGGGATCTTTGTTTAAAGTGGTAGAGTAGGGCAAGTTGATGTGACCTTTCTCTAAATTTGAGGGTAAGATCTCAGCTTACCAGAAGCTGAATTTTATATGGAATCTAACGATTCTGTACTTGAATGCAGGAGACAAACAAACTGCTTTCGGGAAACTTGTCACAGATGTATAATATATTGAAATTGCCCATGAATAATTTAATGAAAAAAAAAAAAAAAAAAACCAAAACAACCAAACCTATAAACATAGCAAACATTAGAGGTGATAATGCAAAATCTATTGACTAAGATGAAAAAAGGCTTTTATTCAGGGTAATTCTAACAATCTAATTTATACATCTACCTGATGAGGCCTATAATAAGGAGTTAAAAATACAGACTTTTCTATAGGAAAGGAGCAATGAGATCTTTCTTTTAATTGGTGTATGCGTGTACTTGAGTAAGGTTCAAATGGAGAAAACATATGCCTGATAGTGGATCCAGGATTTCAGGTCTGATAGTTTACACACTGCTTGCTTTGTGAAGGGAATAGAGTGGGTGTTCCTTTGAGTATTTAGACTTGTGCAGCCTCTGTCACAGACAAGCCTGTAATTCACTGATGATAGCTCTGAGACTTACAAAAACATCCCACTCTGGGCCTAATGTGATAAATCAGGCTTCAGCTACATGCTTTGATGTGGGAGCAGAAGAACAGATTTTTAAAGAAGTTGATGGGGAATAATTGATTAATACCTTGTGGTTGACTAGGTGCTATATCACCAGAATTTTTTCTTGAAAAAAAACCCGTGATCAAACCATTCTACTATCACTTCATTTGTTGAGGGAAAATGTTCCCCTTTCGTTCAAGTACTGATGTACAAATTTTATACAATTGATAAAATGTATGTTGAGTATGTTGCTTGGTGTATCTTTTTCATGGAAACCTTGTTTTCTTCCTTTCAATTACCTGATTTTTTTTTTTTTTCCTGGTAAAACAATGCTCAAACATGCTATCAAGAGAAAGGGGAGAAAAGATAATTCATCCCTATTTTACTTATAGATGAAGTAATCTTGCAAAAAATCAATAGGAGGTGGAATAGATATGGATAAAACCTTACAGGAGTAAGAACACAAAGGAAAATCTCTAAATAGTTACTTGTGCAAAAATACTTAGCAACTACAGCATCAGTTCTTAGAAAGTTTGACAAATACCCGATCATCACAGCATGTGTTTTAGTTACTTATGTATAGGCACCTGAATTTAAAAATCTTGAGTTTCTTAATTTAAAATCAGTAAGTTAAAAGTTAATTTAATAGAATCTACACTATGAGTCAGGGGAGGTTTAAAGGGAAGTCTCAGGATAGTCATATTCATCAGTAGCTATCAATTCTGATGTAACTTCTATTTTATAAATCAAGATTAGATAGTTATTTGGAGTCACTGCAGTGCCTTGGAGTGGTTTCTTGAGGCATTTTTGGTATTTCTTGCTTCCTGATTTTGTTAGAAAGGCAAGACTTGATTTAACTGCTTGCTAGCTTGTGTTGGAAGCTCATAGTTTATCTCCTTAGTTTATTCACTAAAAAGCAGTGCATTATGAGGAAGTGAAAAGTGACTAACTATTGGAATTTGAGCATGGCACTCTTGAATATGCACACATTATACTGATTCCAAAGTCAGTGGCTCAATGCCAGTTGAGGTGATCTGCAGTGGAACTGAGCCACTGCCAAGTACTTCTGCAAATACTGTAACTGTGCTGTGGGAGGCTGGTGTGCAGTGAACATAGGTAATTGTGCGCAGGATTGAGAACATGTTAATTGCTCTATACTGGTATATTGCAGGCTTAGAATCTGAGATGTTTTTTGTAGGAGACAGATGGGAATAGAAGAGTTAATTGTAGTAGGCTCTGTGTCTATAGGGATGTGTAGTTGCAATACTTCCCATTTAGAGTTGAAATAAACATTGTAGTACTTCAGTGCTACCAGCCTTACAATAATATGCAGGCTCAATGCCAGAGCTGTTGCAAAAGCAGTTGTACCGGCTTTCGTAAGAAGGTCTTGGAGGTCAGTTAAATGTCTGCCTGGGACCAGTAAGCCCTTATTACTGATTGTGTTGTGGAAGGAGGACATGCTAGATCTTGGAGAGCCTACTGTAGTAGCATTTGTTGCCAACTGTAGTATTCATGGTATTGGAGGCAATGTGTATGGAGATGCACTGGTATTATTGGAAACAGTTTTTTAGATGGCAAAGGGTGTTTTTAAAGATCTGGGAACTCCGAGCTTGTCAAAAGTTTCTGTAGCATACTTTGGCCACCTTTTAGCCACTTGGGTAGGTTGTCTGCTGAAACAAATGGCTTCTTGATGGTGTGTTTCTCTTAGAGATCAGTTGATTAAGGTGTTTATTAAAAGTTCACTCTCAAGCAACACCTATAAATCCTGTCTTCCTTTAGTAGAACTTTAAATAACAGAGCATATGTGTGCTTGTAGATATCTTTTTGAAAAGGGAAAAAGAAGCTTCCATACTTTCACAGCAACTGTGCTTTAAAAGCACATCATTGCCTATGGAGTGCTTTCTAACTTCACATAAAAGTTTTGCACTTCCTTTGCAATGACAATATACAGTGGAACAGCATGCTTTATTTTTGGCAATCTTCTTAAAAGGGCCTAAATTAAGATCTCTGACATACAGCTGTTGTAAATAAGTCTTTTTGCTATGAAGCCTTTTAAAGATGTTGCTTCTTTGTGCTAATTGATTAAGATATGTACTGTGTTGGTCTGAGTTCCTCTTGCTAAGTGAATAAAATGAAACCATGGTCCAGATATAAAAATCAACAGTATAACTTCCTTGTTGGGAAGATGGAGTTACTTTGATGAGCTCTCTTTGCTTGCTGTGGGTCTGTATACATGTGTATTCTAGCCCCAAGAACGCCAGGATTGACATCCCACTTTACTAGGTCTGTCTGTCTAAATGTTACAGAACAGATGGTTAATTCAAAAACAAGAGTATTAAAGCTGAGTAGCTAAATCTGATCTTCTAAAAATGAGGTTGCCAGAGCAAGCTGCTGTATTTTATGTATCAGCTGAATTGGTCTTTTATTTGATACAAAGGCAAACCTCAGTCTAATGCCTAAATGCGGAGAGGTTGGTCACTTCAAAATTTTTTCAGTTTCTAATTTCTCTCTGAACCTGTAACTTGAAGCAGTAAGTTGCTTACATATTGTAGGGCTCCCAGAAGAGAAAAAAAGGCTTATTTCAAACCCATTGCTTTTTCTGGGCTTATCACTGTGATCCTGGGTTTTAAAAGTAACAGACAAATTGCAGCAGTGGAATAAGGCTGACACCTGATTTTTAACTTGCCACGATTTGCTTTTTTCTTCTACTTAGATGGTCAGTGAAATAAGAATTAAAAGGCAAATTGTTAAAAGAAAGGGTTATTGTGTTTACAGGCAAGTTTTCCCTTGTTGTCAACAAATAAGATAGATAATTTGAGACAGGTGGTGTGCCAGAAGAAACCTTTAGATCATCTAATCTGACTTGCACACCACAGATCTGAGTTATCTCTGGACTGGACCTAGCAGTAAATGAATCTACACATGGGTACTGATACAAAAGGGATTAAAGCATTTATTTCTGCATTCATCCTATTGGGATTATTTCTTAGGGACACCATTTCATACTAACCTACTTTCCTACTTTCAGTTGAAACAGAGGAGCAGACTACTGCCGTTTGTCTCAGCCCGTGGGGGCTTACATAATTATGATGCTTCTGGAAGTTATAGTCACTTTTCAGGAATCCCTGACCTTGCAATCCATTTTGCTATATTGGATTGAGTATTTGATCTTAAAAAGAGTTCTGTATGTGACTTTGGTGGGTTATTTTTCACTTCTGTGATGATGTAAGATGAGCCATTACATTTTTGTAGGAATACTTTAATCATAACACATGACACAAAGGTAGCTTGATCATTGTATAAAAGTTGGAGAAGGCAGTAAAGTTATTTGTGTACACTTGTGCCTTGATAAATGCCTTAAAGTTTAAAAAATGTCAGGTTTTCAAATCTTTATTTGCTTTTGCTGGTTCTTTTAGTGTTTAACTCTGTAAGAAAGGTGTCAGGCAAATACGTGGAAACGGAATCCTTCCATCTGTTTGATTTACACTGCAAGTTTTGCAGGTAGAATTGCGCTTCCTGGGCAAGAATATAAAATTTTTGTGGGGTAGCCCACTATTTGCCATAGAGAGGACATTGCTTTACTTAGCTGTATTTTTAAATACTAGATGAAATGTTGATTTTAATGGGGCTTTGGGGCTTTTCATAGAAGAATGAGTTGGTTTTCATTATTTTAAAACTCTGCTTCTCCAAATTGGCCTCAGGTTCCTTTTATTTCAGGGATTTTGACAGCTCTGTTGAAGCTATCAGCCATATCCTCAGGCTTCTGGAGGTGATGGTCTTGAGAAGGAGAGTCATTTGAAGTACCATTTATTTGTCTGCTGGTCTGTGATTAGGGCATGGGGTTAGATGTTCATACCTCGAGTTCTTCCTTACAACTTGAAATGGCCCCTTCAAACCTGGTGTAAGAACAAAATTCAGGATCTAGAGAAACCTTGGAGAAAGCAATACATTAGGGAAGAAACTGGCAGAAGAATCAAAGTGCCTGAGAGTGTTGTCATCAGTTAGAAAATAAATGTAAATACTTCCCGAAAACTATTATTCCTCTGTTCTTGCCAAACACAAAGAACAGGAGCCATAAATACCATTGGCAAATTGTTTTAGCTTCCAGTGAGCATCCTGTAGTTATAATCAACAAGTCAGAATTTTCCCTTGCAGCACTGGGCAGAAGCTGCTGTGAGTGAGTTGTATTAGCGGTGATAAAATACACCATTTTGGTTCTTGCCTAAAGACAGTGGATTTTTACAGTTGAAAAACCTCACAGTTCTGTTGCTGTGCTACTCTGGTGGGTCATATCAACAATAAAAAATGGGATTTTTTTTCACTGATTGTTTCTTGTGGTTGTGTCATATGGTATGACTTCCTTGTTTTAGTGTGGTTCAGTGTTGGGCCATAAAGCGCTATTTCATAAGTATTGCTATTGTGTAACAGTAACCAATCTGTCCTCCAAAATGTGCAGATTTGGGGTACTGTCATGTTTATAAAATGTGTCTGCCACAAAATTGACCACTTTGGTGCATGGTTTATAAGGAGATGGCTACCTCTAAAAGGAAGTAAGGAGCCATGAGGCAGGGTGAATTACTAGATCACTAATGTATATGGCACCTATGTATCTCTAGAACCCTTGTTTCCCAGGAAAATTAATGTTGGAGTAGAGGGTTTGGTTTTAAATTCTGAAATCTCTGTTTTTACTGATCTAAATTCCATTTCCATGGAAACTGGAAGTTTAGTACTCTCACTTGTCAACTTCAGCTGCTGGCTGGCTTTGGGGAGACTAAATTGTTCCCTTACACTAAAGCTTTCGGAATAGAGTCGCGTTGGTATATTAGCACCACATATTTTGTGGAGACTGAGAAATTATAACTATAAATTATTTAATGCATTTAACTTCTGACAGATGCTTAACTTTAATTGCATAGAGATCAGATATCTAAATGTTCAGAGCTCATGCCAGGCTATCTGAATGTTGAATTGTCACATACATAATGAATGTATAAGATCATAGTTTTTTTCTTGATGGAGGTAGCTTCATTGTTACTGTCTAGTTTTATAGATTATGAAGCAAACACTATTATTTTCTTACCTGACAGTGCAGTAATGCAGGTGTCCTCCCTTGCCTTGTACCAGCCATAGAGTGCTGTGCATGCATCAGCTGCACCAACAGCTTACACCTAAAGACATAATGAGTCTGCACTCTCAGTGACCCTGGGGCTCAATGCTACCACCTCATGATGAAATTTATGTAAGTTCTGGTGATGCTCTTGCCAGCAAGACAGAGCAAGACCAGGCCCAGTCTGCATGGAGTTTATAATGGCAGCATGGCTATACCAAACCTGGGGGGGAAGTAGGTAAAGGCTTAACTTTCTGGAAGAAGCTACAAAGGAACTAATGGCTCTGACTGATTCTGAGTTAAATGAGATTGAGAAGATCATGGAGAGTATAATGTACAACTACGTTGCGTTCAAGACAAGAGTTGACAGGAAAAACTTAAAATCCTACTGAGAGAAAGTAACTTTTCTGTTCTTGAAGCTTTGGCTGGTTAGGCAAAACTTTTTTAATTTTTTTTTGCTAATAACTTAGACATACTTTATCAGTGTTCCACTTTCACTTAAAACTGCTTCAGGGAGCATTATAATCACCGTAATTACTACTTGAAAGCAAGTACTCTTTATGGATTGGCACTTCTATATTTCTGTAACTTGTACTATTCACTTTAATGTACAAGAACATGACACAGTGATAGTATATTGAGTGTATAGGGAGATAGCATTATGTTAGACTTGTAGTCAGAAATGAGTTCGCTTATTCTTCCTTTGGTGTGGAATAGTAGTGCCTGTGTGGGCTATTAACTGTATGTTTGGGTCCTGATTCTGCATATAGAACAGCTTTACCAGGAACACTGATGCCAGTTTGGCTTTTAACAGGTGCACTAAACTTAAAGTCCTCTTCTCTGTAAGTAGGTATTTGAGGCTTAAAATATTCAATTGTCAGTCAGAACAGGTGAAACATCTTCCCTGTGGGTGTTGTATTCTGTGAGCACACCTGGCATGCAGGCTGTCCTGCATGTGTATGAACAGAAACAAGGTTGCAGGAAGAGCTCATCAACTTTTTTGTGCAGTAATGTGTCAGTTTGAAAGATGATGAACTATTTTGGTAGGTAAATAGTGGTACTTTAAAAAAAAAAAAAAATCAAAACTTTCTGCTTTGTAAATAAGCTACAGCAAGGTGCCGTTTTGATTAAAAAAAAAAAAAAAAAATGAGTAAGGTAGTTCTGAAGCAGTGCCTGAGATCTTAACTTAGCAGAGATGTCTCCCAAGCATTTAAGAAAAATGTTTGCAATTAAGAACTTAGATCTATTTTGTGCATTTTAGGGTTTCTTTTATCTTACAGAAGTACCAGTTTGTTCATTAGTAATTTTTTTCCTTTTAATGATCACGAGGTCAGTAAAACTAAGTATCAGAAGTGAAAAGAGAAAATCATTTGATTTGAACATACTCTTCTGTCATGAGCTGAAATCTGGTGATCTGTTTTCCTCCCTGGATTCCCTTTTTAACTCCAGATTTCAGTGTGCTTGCTTGTTTAGAATGCAATATAGCAGGCTTGATTAAGGGGAGGTTGTCTTGGGAACATGCAGTATCGCTGATGTAATGGCCTTGTCCATTGTCTCCTGAGGTAGAAGGTTTCAGGTTAATTCTAAACTATGGGGGATTCTTCCCCTGCTGTGATGGCTGGAATTCAGTTGGAATTTGCCAGTATGAAACGGAGAGCTGGTAGTAAAAAAGACATGCGTTTTTCTTGGAACATAGATACAGAGTTGGGGGAGAGAGAGCCAGTAATAATCATAATAGAATAATTCTATTGCTACCTGTGAAGACCAAGTGTAGCCAAGATATCTTGTTTGCTTGTATTGTTTGCCTTACACTTGAAAGGTGTTGCTATAATGATTATTTGGCAATGACTTTTGTTCTCTGTTCCAGCAGTCAGTAAGTCTAAAAGCTAAAGACCAGTTTTAAGAAGGTATCTGTACATGGCAGACCTTTACTTGGGGAATATACTCCTAAACTACCTGCAGCTAAATGCAGTATCAGTAAGTAACCCAGTGGATCTTCTAATCTTCCTTAAAACGCTACTTGAAGAGGTGCTTTAACATACAAAATGCCTTTCCACCTGCTGGTCTATCTTATCTTGCCTGTGAATTGAATTTAATAACTATGAAAACCTAAATTAAACTTAAGCACAACTTCTCTTCACGTACAGCAGGTGTTATTCAAGGGGCCAAGCAGGATGTCCATGTGCCCAGTTGCACAGTTATTCAATTGCTGCTTATCTATGTGAAGAGGTTGCTCAACTGCTTGTTTCATCCCTGGTGTTCAGTTCTGTCATGATTACTTGACTTTACTTATATCGGTTACAGATTTAATAAAAAAAAAAAAAATCAACAACAATGGAAAAGATGAGTATTATTGCATAAAAGCCTTGTGTGATGCAAGTGTATCATAAGTGACTGATTCAAAATTTTGTGTGGTTTCGTTTGTCTCATAAGTGGGAATAATCTTACGTTCTCACTGAAAATGGTTTTCTGTCCATGTTGTACAATGATCATGTAGTTTGAGCATAATAGACAGTGCTTACCAGGGATTTTGTTATTTGCTTTGTTCAGTATATGTAGAAAGCTAAGATGCAGGTAAACAACTTCAAAAATACAGAAATGCTGAACTCTTCCTTTTTTCCACCTCCATGTAATATGTCTAGATAATAGATATAAGCGTAGCCATGTATAAACATAATAAATAAGATAATCTGTTTTCTGGTGCTATTGGTCAGTTGTAGCTACTTACGGGTATCAGTCCCCTCTACCTGTAATCGAAGAGCTAAGATTCTCATTCATGTCATTCTTGGGATGTAATTTGCTTGCCAATAGTCACACTACTTATTATACTACTTATTTTTAGAAGGCTCAGGCAGTTATGTTGTAATTGAATTACTGGGAAGAGTGATCTGATCCATTATCTAGTGCATACTGAGTCCTGGTCAAATGACTTTTAATGGCGTTAAATAACTGCATTAGTACTAGGGACATAGATGTTTTCCCCAGAATCATAGGTTGTTAACAATCACAAGCACAGAAAAAACTAGCAGCATCTCAGTCTTGTATGCACAGCTGAATGCAAAGGAAAGCAACTCAAGCTGTTCGGTCATAAACATTTGGCTATTCTATCCCTCAAGTAGATAGGGGCTTCTACTTGTCTGTACTGATTTTACTTTGCTCATAGCATAGTTCATAAAGTCCTCATACAAAACCAGACAAAATTAAAAAGCTCTTTCATGCCTCTTGTGTTCCTCTTGAACACATGCAAATGTTAGTAGTGGCAGGACCAGTAGTTATATTTGCTTTTAGAAGAAGGTGGTGACTTCTCTGACTTTCATCTTGAAGAGATGAGAAGCTCCTTTCACTGAAGACAATAACATCAATTCATTCACACCATGGATTAAAATACTGTTTTTGTCTTGGTGATTTAGCTTTCAATCTTATATTTCAAAGACTTCTGTAGAGCATAAGCCATGCTATGAAAATAACTTTTGGTTGGCTTTTCAATTAATATACATGTCAGTTCTGAAGTCCTTAGAATAGTAATTGTGGTTGGTTTATGAGCATACTTCTTAGACTGTTGGATATCCCTTGCACCCTTTATGACAGTGTACACTTCTGTGTGTGTAATCCCAGGTTTATTTTAGGCAGTATGTATTTAACTAATGTGATTGGCTAATAGAATCAATCTCTGCCCCCAAAGGATATTTCCTTCCTGTGTCTTAATAGCTATTCTGAGGTATTGTGTCCTACTGTGTTTTTAATGTGAAACACTCAGAGCTTAATAGTGATGTCAAGTCACTGTGTAGTCTGTTTTACTTCCTTCATATGTCATACAGACCTGGGATTTTCCCTTCTGTAATTGCACTGTAACTTGCCTTATGGGTGCTTCATATTTGCTTTCACACGATGCAGCAGATCAAGGACCAGCAATTTTGATTCTGTACTTTCACGGGATGACTGATTTGATATGTAGCTAACATAAGCACTGAACTGGATTGCATATGTATTACTTCTCTGTGCTGCAAATGGAAATTAAGTATTTAATCTTCCCCCTTCCTAGAGCAAGAACCACTAAAATAGTGAGTGATGATGAACAGATTCTAATTTGCAGTTTATCCAATAAGCCGTTTGGTTATAGCATACCAATAGGCACGCCTTCCATGTTTTTGAGATGGCCAGCATTTTTTTTAGAGGAATGACATACTGTACTTTTACATGCTACCCAGCGTTTTACACATGGTTTAGGTTTAATCATTTGTTCTTTTTGTTTTGCCTTCAACTCACTTTAACGTTTCCCAAGAAGTATCCCATAATGGAGTATTTGTGGGGAGGTATATGTGTACTTCTCAAAGACACCTCATTTATATGGCCTTGAAGTCTCATGCTGCTGTCTGAAAGGCAACTCTGCAAGTTAAGTATGAACTGATTTGCAGTTTCAGTAGTCATGGAGATCTGTGTCCAGACACAGATGAGGCATATTTGGTGGAAAACACTTGAGTTACTTTCTCCAGCTTGGTCTCTGACCTCTCCAGTAAAAGAATAGCAGTGCTTTCCTGTATCTTAGAATTTCTGTGACCTTCTCCAGAACATGGCAAGGTTCTCAAGCTGTTTTTAAGGGAGGTGTTTTGTAGGGATATGTTACTGCTGTGATTTTAAATGAGAACAGGTGGTGGTCTGCATATGAGGAACTTTCTGAGGTGCATTCAGTCTAATTTTTTTGTTTCTTTTTGGATAAAACATGCACAAGAAAGATTTGTTTTCTGGATATATTGCTTTATTTTTGTGAATGAACTTTCGATTCTAAATGGTGTGATGAAAGCAAATATTTACAATGGGAAATAATGGTGTTGGGTGTGTTTTACCCTTCAGGTTTCCCTGTGAGACTACCATCTACGTCTCAAAATTCATGTATGGCAAACCTGCTGTTATGATCCATATCTTTTCTAGGATGTAAGACGCTACAATATTAAATATTGTGGAATTTTTTGTGTGTACACATAAATTATATTTTAGCTATACAATAATATCCAGTGGATGATGTAGTCTTATAGTCAAGTGACAGCAGTCTTCCTTTTATTGTGTTAGTCGAGTAATGCCAACCAATTTCAGTTAATGTTGGGTAGGAGACAAGCTTGAAACAGAATAACTTTTCAGTTGGGTTGCTACCAGCTGCTATGCTAGCAGTACTACTGCAAAAATGAAATAATTGCTCTGTTAATGGCAAACTGGAAGAAATTGCTGATTCTGATTTTAATGCATTTCAAAAACTTACATACTAACAATTACATAACAATGTATTAACAATTACTTATTAGCACGGAAGCTTTGGTAGCTTGGGAGGTTTTACTCTAAAAATTTATTTTTTTTGACTTTTTAAGTTTTGTTTTCAAGAATCAAACATTAAGAATATGGAGTTTGGGTTGTGTGTTTTGTTTTGATTTTTTTTTTTGTCTTGTCTCTTTTTTGTTGTTGTTCTCTTATGTCTGTGTGAATATGGTAACTTAATGACATGTCTTACCTGCATAATAATCTTTTTTGATATAAAGAGTTTTTAGAGGTGACTGAACCAATGTTGTTGCCCTATCTTCTATCTTAAGAATATTTTGTATAACGAATAAGTAATTGCATGATGATGCCTGGTCACTTTATGAAATCTAATAATTGCTCTCATATGGGGTATTATGTAAAGAATGGGCTTTCCTGCATCAAACTAATCTCAAGGGCAAGGAGGACAAAAATGTCTGGAATAAAGACTAGAGGAATAAGATTTATATTTTCAAATTAAACCAAGGAATGCCTTTTCTAAAATGTATCTGAGAAATTAAAGTGAATAATAAGGGTGCCTGGGTGTATTAATGCTGGTGGGGTTTAATGTTTTTTCTTCTGCTACACATCAAATGTGGATAACTCTTGTTGGTCTTAATCCTCATCACGGTTGGACATAGCCTTAAAAAATTTAGTTACCTCTCCTAAAGATCTGGACTACTTAAATTTTCATTCCTCCTCTGAAGGTTTTTTCTGTTGAAACAAAGTAGTAATGTTTCACTCCATTATTGGCTGGGTGGCTGCAGACAGCCCCTTCTGCCTTCTGGTGGAGATGGCACAGGGAGTCTGAGCACCCATCCAAGCTGTGGGGAGGGTGGGACCCCTGATGTGTTTGGCCGAAGCCTTAGATTTCAAAAGCATCTCTTCTTTCCATCAGTTGAACAGTTGTTCCAGGTTGTATAGTGCTTTGCTGTCTGGGTGAAATCCTATGCCCTAGCCAGGTACGCATCACTTCCACAGAGTCA
Organism: Tyto alba; assembly: GCF_018691265.1. Lineage (NCBI taxonomy): Eukaryota > Metazoa > Chordata > Aves > Strigiformes > Tytonidae > Tyto > Tyto alba. The sequence continues at coordinate 9,795,909 of NW_024881295.1, read as the reverse complement.
CTGGTGCTGCCTGGTGCTCCTGGGCTCTCACATGTGCCTGGTGAATGTTTGAAGAAAAGCTAATTTCTCTCTTCTGCAAATACCACTAGCACAGTGGGGTGAGGAGATATCTTGCTTTCTGAAGTACCATGCTTTCTACATGCTACATAAGATCTTCTAAAATGTAGTGGGTGCTTTTTTTTTTTTTTTTTTTTCTTCTGTGTGTGTGTGCAGTGTTGTAAAAGCTGTGGGTCAGCTATTAGGCTTTTCTATCGATTCTACCTTACTTGTGGTAAGGGAAGACTTGCTCCTGAAGATGCTGATAAGAGGCTGTACTAAGCAGTGAATGCAGTCACATTTGTGTGGCACAGGTTTGGAAGCCAGTGGTCTTGTATTGCTTTGTTTCCCCCCCCCCCAGTTTCATTTCTGAATGACTCCTATGAAAGTTTCTAAATCTTACTGAATGCTTTGGCAACTATGTTTTTATAATCATTTTGTGAGAATTACTACCTTTCATGTGATAATTGTATCATACATACAGAATTATTTGAAAACTACTTACCTGGCTTTTTATATCTCTTCCTTGCAGTCATACCTACCTTGCAGATCTGGACTAACACAAAGAAAGAACAATTAGCTACAGTGTTCCTGAAAGAAATTTGGCAAAAGAAAGTAGTACTGACCTAAACTGTTAGATTTTGGGAGCAAAATGTCTTTTATATTCAATGATATACCTTGGTTGAAAGTTAAAATTGCTTCTGCTTGACAGTGTTGCCCACGTTTTCTTTAGCACAGAGCAACCATGTGGCAAGTCAAGATTATTAAATAGTGTTGCTGCTCTTGTAACTGATTCGTATAACTTTACTGCTAATTAGCTAATTTTTGGAGTAGTTATAGTTAAACTGTGGTATTAGAAATACAGAAAAGTGCCAACACAGGCTATGGCAGAAAAACACCTTTCATTCTACAATATAGAATTATTTAGCTGTAGTCGATCAATGATTTTTTTTTTTTTTTTTTTGTTCTTCTGTCTTCAAAGAGAATTCTTAATCACTGTAGCTGAATTTAATATCGTTTGCAACTTGTGTATTATTATAAAAAGAGCGATAGGTTGATACTTTTCTGGAGCTGAATGAGATTTTCATTGCTATAGATGTATTTCTTCTCTTCAACTGAAGAGATCGTCTGTACTTGGACATCTTCCAATAATTAACAGCAACAGCTAGTAAAGGTGTTTGAATATTGGTTTTAACTTACAATTCCGATGTCACTAATATATTGAAAAGTGGTCCATTTTCTAGATGTAAAATGGTATTTTCACTTAATATTTGGTTAATCTTAAAAACTGTGTAAATGTATTTTAAAGCTTTTGATAGTTTTAAACCGAAACCACGCCAATACTAAGTCAAATGAGTTGGTGCATTTTTAACATACTTAATCCTTAATTTTAATAACTGAGTTGTAACTCAGTTTTTTCACAAAGCGTCTATTTAAAGAGGAAGCAGTGTAGATTTTTCACTTGATGGGGCAATGAGGAAGCACATGATAGAAGAAAAACAAAGGGAGAGCCTCTGGAGATACCGGTACTCTTTTTCCCAGGAGAAGTTTAGTTGTCTATATGGCAATTCCATAAGGACATATGTGAAATATTGCTTGGTTATGGGCATTATTGTGGTGCTTTGTGGGACTACCTGCTTGGTTTGGAAATGGATGCTATCAATGGGGTAATTACTGTTTTGGAGATAGAATTTTCTTATGTCACTGTGGGAATTAGCATAGGGAAGGAGGAACTGGACAGATTCTTTTTCAGTATGTGTCTTGAGTAAATATAAAAATCTTTGGGTGAATTTTTTGTTCAGCTCACAGCCACAGAAAATCATAAGCTAGAAATCAGGGATCATTTAAAGTGCAGCAGAACATTGTGATCAAGTGATCTGTGTAAATAATGAAAAGAACAGTATGGAGTCGGAATATATGCACCTTCTCTGGCACATGGTACACTGGTACAAGTGCAGATTTCTTTGGGAATGCCGTCAATACTGCTCACTGGTCCTGGCTGCTCTTGCAGCATTATAAACTGCTTTAACCTTGGAAGAAGTGAATCTTAAGTATGGGTAAAGGCCTACTGACTGGTGAGGGGGGAAGAATGGTATTACAAAAAGAGGGGATAGAGGTGGTGAAGTACCCTTTAACCATAGAACTTATCTTCTTGGAATACATGGGTGAAGTACCTGTCTTACTACATTATCTCTGTAGCATTTCAAAAGAGACTGGAGAGGCTAAGGGCTGTGACATACTGAGTTACAACAGTTTAATAAGGCAATATGCATCTTCTAAACTGTGGTAACTTTGTGCAGGTTCTTAACCCATTCTCATTAAAATTAAAATGCTTTAGTATAAACTTCTTTGCTTGACTTTAGGCTAGTATATTTTACCTCATACTTAGAGAGCCACATCTGGCAACTGCTACCTCATTAATGTTTTACCTTAAGCTTGTTGTTTTTCTAGCAAGTTAAAGTCATTTGGAAACTTCAGATGTCTTTAGGTTAAGTCTTTGAATGTGAGCCTGTAATGCTTTCTAATCTTCTGCCTTAATGAAAAAAGTACAAAGAATTTCTGTCCAGTGTTCGTATAATTCATACCACCACTCCACTGTGAAACTTGCTTGTGGTTAAGCTGTTAAACTCTTGCCACAGTGTCTACATGCAGTTGCGGAGCCTTACTCCAGCTGCTGTGTGCAATGGGATACTAGGTTAGCTGAGTGTGTTTTCTAACTTGCAGCTAGCTTTTCTTGTGTCCTTATCAGAAACAGTAAGCAGAAAGTGTTTAAGGTAGAGCTCCTCCCCTAACACTTTGTTTTGAAGCCTTTAGACCAGGGATAGTTGAAACACTCTGGCTTCGACCCAGTGCTGGCTGAAATGCCAGTGCTGTGCTCAGCTGCATATTACCTTTAGCAGGAATTGTATTTGTGACCTCGTCAAATTCCTCTCCTGTCAAGTTCTTGTCACCTTCAGTTAGACCAGCATCTTCCATGGTGTAGTAACTATGCACACACATTATCAAAGACTCCTTTCTAAAAGAGAAGAGAAAAATAGAGTGCAATGTGATAGGAGTGTTTTGAGTAACAGATGGGAGCTGAACAGCGGAACAGTGAATTAGACCATTAATGCTGCTGATATTAGTCAAAAATGCTTGAAGCATGTTGAAGGAAGATATTGATTCTGTTTAAAGTAGTAAAGCCAGATAGATCCATCAGTTGGGAAAAGTTTTATCTTTGTTTTCTCTTTGTTGGAATCTGCTGGGTTAAGTCCATTTGCAGTGAGGTTTACCTAGCAAATGAACAGGCTGGTTAATTTGTAAGACAGCATGCAAGCAAGGCTCTTGTCTCTCTTCTCCAATTTGAAAGCCACCAAAGACTTTTCAGTAGAGGTAAACCCAGGCATTAAACACTTAATGAGCTGCTTATAACTACAGCTGTATGTGTTTTGCTCTGGTGGGGGGTGTAGGAGGGAAGTTGTATATTTACTAGTGGTCTATTTCCAAAGTTTTGCTCTATCAAATGCTGATGTAAGTCTTGCTTACCATGCAGTATTTGAGCTGGCAGTCGTGGGAGAGCAACCCTATCATGGCATAGCTCAGGTTTGGGGGTACCTTTTCATTCAAGTAATTTCATTTGTTTCCACTTGGTATTTTAAGATCCTGTCAGTTATATGAAGCATAGAGAGGAAAATACACATTTTTCTCAAACTTGCAGAGGTAGCACTGTACTGCAGCTTTGTGATGAAGAGTTTGGTCACTATGGAACTCCTTCTACTTATAATTTGGTTGTTTCTATGTCATTGCTGTCTGGTGTGCTCATAGTGCTACTGTTTGGATGTAGTAGCAATATAGTGTTTTTAAATGGGTTGGGATTATACTTTTCTGTTTCAGGAAACAAGCTGTACCATCTCATGCTCTAAAAGCCTTCTCACTCTTCCTGTAGTGTTAGTTATCTTCAAAGAAGGTCAAAACATCCTATTCAGCCTCTTTTGTCTCTGATATTTGCCAGTTTAAAAACTTAAATTGTTTATGAATGTTGCTTTTGAAAATATGCACAGTTTGCCATTGACTATTTCAAAAGTTTTGTATGTAGATGGATTCCATTTGCACTTAAGGAAGAACCTATCCTAGGGCTTTAATTAGTTGTTTCTTGGTTTTCATTGAAATCCTGAAAATTGCAAGTGAGGGCTCATCAAAATTATTGTAATTTGCATGGGATCTCAATCAGTGGGGTACTAATTTCATTTTTCTTCTGATCCATTCCTCTCAGTTATATGCTGCCTGAGGAGGAATTAGGTTTGTAATACCTCACCAAAAATGTTTGGAGTTTTGGAGACGAATAACTAGGTTTGGGAAGGAGGGGAGAGGAATTTAAGAAACTGTGTCTAGATGTAGCTGAAAAAAAAAAGCTTTGATAAAAACACCTAAAAAGTTGACTAGTGACTCATCAAAACACATTTATTAATTATATTGGCAGATCTGATCAGTATGTATTTTGTCTACTTTGCTTAGTCAAGGCAGACTGTAGCTGTATTCTGAAGCTGGTGAAGATCTTCAGATCCCAACACAGATTTGGGGATAGGTGTTTGGAACTGCTTCTCTCACCCCATTCGAAGGGTCTTGATGCTTCTGGGAAGTGGCCAACACCTATCAAAACCTTGTGTTCCATGAAGCATATTGTTATGGTGAAGGAGTAGAACTTTCCGTGCACTGGTATTTACATGTTGGCACATTAACATTGCAATACATCTTTACAACATGCTTGCCTCGTGAGTATTTACAGCTTTTTGGCTTTGAACTTCAAAAATTTGATTAACAGCTGTAGTGCGTGTGTACCTCCCACATGTTGTTACAGTGCATAAGAACTTTTCAAAGGGAATTTGGGAGGTTGCTGGCCAGTGCTCTAAATTGAGAGAGATGTTGCCAAAGAAGTCTGAAAACAGCATAACAGACATGGTAGGCTTTATTGCTGCTTTTTATCTAGATTCTTTTTTTGTTTGTTCTGCTAATGGCAGCAGGATCTGAATCCTGCTTTTGAACTCTGAAGAAAAGCTTTCCATTTCCTCTGGCCTATGTTGAGCACTTAAAAATAAGTAATGAGTCTGAGGGTCCCCTACCAAAAAAAAAAAAAAAAAGTAAACATAAATAAGTAAATGGTTGTTCAACAGTAAGGAAAGGACTTTGAGTAGAAGTTGTGACTTCTGCCTTGGCCTGGCTGGAGCTAATGTGGAGACTTCATTAGGTAGGAAATATTGTTGTGGTTTGTTAAGGTTTTTTGTTTTGTTTGTTTTTTTGTTTTTTTTTTTGGTTTGTGGTTTTTTTTTTTTTTTTTTTTTGTGGTGGGGTTTTTTTGTTTGTTTTGGTGTTTTCTTGTTTTTTGGTTTTTTTTGGTATTTTTTAAGCTTTTTCTGACTTAATTCTCACTAAGAAAAGGCTTTGGAGATATGAAGATTGCCTCTGCACTGTTCCAATGCTTGGAGAGTCTGGTTAGCCTAAGCTCTTTTACATTTATGTTTACTTTGCTATACAACATACTCTTTAACCCATTATCTTCTTTATTGTAACATACTTGTTTGTGGTTGTGGCCCTTTCTCTTTGGCCTAGTAATCTTGAGCAGTCATCTATAAAAATAGCTTCTCTCTGTCTCCCATCCCATACCTTGGGTTTACTCAAAAGTGTATATCCACTGATTTTTTTGTTACCCTTTTCAGAAAATTATAGTACTGAATGGTAGGGGTCACATTTGAGTAAGAAAATCTTAGCATTTTCATTACAGCCACAGTTAACTATTTGCTTTTAACAACCACAGTGGTTTGAGATGTGAAGAGATTGATTTAAAAGTGACAGCAACAGCCTGTACCATAAGGTAAACTGCAGAACCGCTTACAGGAGAGCAGCAGAAGTGAGCTAATAATCTGCTAGGTTCGGTTTTATTTTTTCTTAGTGATGTTATACTTAAATGTAGGAACTTGTGATCCATCTTAAACTTCTGTTTAAATTAATGCCATCTACATACATGTAGTTTAATTAGCTTCACAGAAATACCTTCAGGGTTGGGTTCTTACCTGTCTACAGTAGTCAGAATATCTTGAGATTTGTCTCTTTTTTTTTTTTTTTTTCCTTGCTTGAGATGAGCAGCCTGATATTTTCTCAATTACTTAACAGATCTGATTTTTCTGTACGTTTGAGTTAGGATCTTTAAAATTAGCCCTGTGGTTTTATTGGTTGGTGTTTTTTCTTTCCCCCTTGAGTGACTGAAAGATATAATTGTCATCCTAGGTGATTTAAAGACATAATCGTCATGTTGTTGAGATCTGGGATCTAAATCTCAGACATGTTTTTGTTAATTGTAAACCTAATGTAATCTTGGACTGTAAAGCATTGCCTTCTTCTTGGTTACTAGTGGTCTTTTAAATGTTGACTTCCGTTGCCAATGACACAAATTCAGTTTTGTGGTAGATGGTGAAAACTTGCTAATTACCTCTTGGAACTTTAGTTGATACTGTAAATACTTCAATGGCATAAATTGTCTCTTGGCCATTTCCTTGTAGCTGGTGCTTGATTGGCTCAGGTTCTACCAGGTGGTAATTAACTACCAGTAAGTGTCTAACTAGAGGCCATCATCAATTCTGAAACGGTTGTGAGGAGTCTTGATTGCTTTCTGTGCAAGGTTTCTCTGAAGTCAGTGTCACTACCAAGAAATTTGCCATGGCTTTACTTACTGCTGTTTGAGATGGCGGGTAATGGCTTGTGAGAGATGGAGGAAAATTTATTTCTCTATCACAGTTGTCTTGCACTTGCACCTATGCAAGGTCCAAGCATACCTGAAATTCACGGCACTGGGAGGATTGCTTCCAGAGGGTTCATTAAACTTCTTTTGAAGGAGTGCAGCAAAACCAGTGAAAATCAGCTGTTTGTCTCCCATTGACTCATGGCTAATTGCAAGGAAAGAGAAAGGTAGTTTGGCTACTATTGACTACATACTGAAGTAAGAAATTAAAGCTTCAAATAAAAAGGAATCTATGATTATATAATAGCAGTAGCTGTTATAAAATGCTTATTCCTTTGATTAGTAACAGTTAAGAAATGGTGTATTATAATCCCACTCTTAAATTTCCTCATATACTCAGAGAGGGAGGAGGTGATGACACAGGACATGCAGGTTGAAGGTCTGATGGAGGGTACTGATTTTCAACAAGGATAAAGGCTTGTGGAGGAAGTGAAAAATCTGCAAGCTTTCAGGCCCTACTTTGCGCTTTGCAGATGCCATCTGTGACTGTTTTCACAGCCATGAAATGCGTAACAGCTGTATACTTCAGTATTTTACTTATTATCCAGTGTGTGCTTTCAGTTAGACATTTGAAGCTAATTTTATATAGAAGCTGACTATTTGCAGATACAAGTTACCTGAAAGAGACTGATACTTAACAAGCTTGCCATATTATTCTTATACTGAAATTGAGTTAGACAGTGTTCCAACACATACCACAAACGGACATGTTGTATTCTACTTTCTCACGTGCATCAGCACAAAACCCCCTAAACTAGTGAGGTTTTCTCAAAACACTTGAAATAAAGATCTCTTTACATATTGATGATAACAGAAAGTTTTTTCAGCCCTTAAGCACTTTAGCTTTGCCTTGTCTGCAAAAGATACAACCAAGGGCTGGGCTGGGCTTTTTCGTGTCCTTCATTAATGTTGGTTTTTTTTTTTGTCTTGGTGCAGTCCTTTCCATGTAGGTAGAATCACAGAATTGCTTAGGATAAAGACCTTTAAGATCATCAAGTCCAACTGTTAACTTAGTGCTGCCAAGTCCACCACTAAACCATGTCCCTAAGTGCCACATCTACACATCATTTAAATAGCTCCAGGGATGGTGACTCAGCCACTTCCCTGGACAGGCAGTTCCAATGCTTGACAACCCTTTTGGTGAAGAAATTATTCCTAATATCCAATCTAAACCTCCCCTGGTGCAACTTGAGGCCACTTCCTCTTGTCCTATCACTTCTTACCTGGGAGAAGAGACCAATACCCACCTCACTACAACCTCCTTTCAGGTAGTTGTAGAGAGTGATAAGATCTCCCCTGAGCCTCCTTTTCTCCAAGTTAAACAACTGCAGTTCCCTCAGCTTCTCCTCATAAGACTTGTGCTTCAGACCTTTCACCAGCCTCGTTGCCCTTCTTTGGACATGCTCCAGCACCTCAATGTCTGTCTTGCAGTGAGGGGCCTAAAACTGAACATAGAATTTGGGGTGTGGCCTCACCAGTGCTGAATGCAGGGGGACAATCGCTCCCCTAGTCCTGCTGGCCACACCATTTCTGATACAAGCCAGGGTGCTGTTGGCCTTCTGGGCCACCTGGGCACACTGCCAGCTCATATTCAGCCGGCTGTCAACCAACACCCCCAGGTCCTTTTTCACTGGGCAGCTTTCCAGCCGCTCTTCCCCAAGCCTGTGGTGGTTGTGACCCAAGTGCAGGACCCAGCGTCCTGCACTTTGATGATGAACATTGGCATGCACAGGGAGGAATTCATTGGCTCTTTTTATCCTCTTGGCAGTGGTGAGCCATACGAAGTAGCTTGCACTGTAGTTTCATTGGCTCACGTGTATTGCTGGACTGTTAGTTTGTGAGCTTTTGGCTCTTAGAAATTTGGATTGGATTCCTGACCCAGTTCACTATAAATTGAGGGGTGCCATGTGGGACAGGAAGAAATGGAGTGGGTGGCGAGAATGGTACAATTTTTGTCTGCAGAGCTGACTTCCATTTTAAAGTGTTAATGGGACTATGTGCATTTGAAATAGGGAAAAGATCTGTTTGTGGAATTGAATGTGAAGGCTGTAGTGCACTGCATGCAAGATGGTAATCACAAAAGAAAGCACTGCAGGCCTTTAGAAAAGGTGCAGGTCTTCTTTCTCTCCTGCTAGTTTTTGCTGCTAGTGAGCACTGTCTTTACTTAAGCACTTCATTTTGTCCTGTGCAATTATAAGGCTGGAATCAGGGGGAATTATTAGGAGTGGCTTGTAACTTTTTGCCAAGTAAGGGTAATTGAAGTTAACCTTTAAACCCTCTGGGAAATCCATTTTGGATTTTGGATGAGAACTTTCTTGTATCAAAAGGGTTAGTTGGAAACACAGAGCAATGTCTAATGTTCCTGCTAATGTTAAAGACAAAACTGACTTGAAACTTTTTTTTTGTTTTGTTTTGGTTAATGCTAAACTTGAATCAATTTGAATTTACAAATAATCTGCAGTGACTGTTTAATTATGATCTTAATTATTTTCTGTTCCTGATGTAGATTCTGCAAACTAACTTACCACAGTGCTCATAAACAGGCTAAATCATCATACAAAATGATGCTGTGTAGGCAACCTATGGAAGCAGGAAAGAATGGCCTTTGCTTGCAAAGATAACAGCAGTCTTTCAGGATTTTTAAAAAACAGAACAGGCTCTCCATAATTGACTATAAATTGCTATGAAGTGGAAATGGTCTGGCGGTGCGTAAAAAGTGAAGAATTGTTTCAAGAACTGTAATATTGGCTCTTTGAGAAAACTGAAGGGGCTGTTGGATTCTGCCTGTTTTGCAAAGACAGGCTGCATGTTAAACTACTGCTTTGCTGCTAGTTCAGCTGTGCTGACTGGGACACATGCTTACTGGCAAAGGAAGGGAAATCTAGTTTTATTCTTCATTAGTTCTACATGCATGCATATCCTTAACAACACTAATGCAAGTAAACCAGAATCTCATTCCAGTTTTTCAGTTACTGTCAACTAGACTTATCCTTAAGGGAAGAAATTAAAGCAAATGCCACATCATTGTGCTGCCATTTTTATGCTACTAATGTGCTACCACTTTTCTGTTTCCTAAATACCTGGATGACTTGTGCAACTATACTTTTTCAGAGGTGTTCATGATTAATAACATACATGTTTTAACTTGAATTGTTCTTTTAAAATGTCTTCCTATGGTTCTAACTGCTAGGATTAATAACAGGAGGTAACTCAGTGCACTTCCTGATAACTACAACCCAAACAGGTCAGTGGATATGTGAATACACAGACCTAATCCTGATTTCTGCTAAATACCACTTGACTGTATTACCTCAGTCTCTTTTTCTTTAAATATGCTTTGATATGTGCTTTTCTGAGAATCAGTGCAAAGTATTTAGTAATGTGTAGGTATGGCAAGTTTGCTGTGTTTGAAGAATTAATAGCCAAGGGTGAAATTGTAATTTCAGGTGGTAATGCAGGCATATAAAGTGACACAGCTACTTGTTGTACTTCAAATCTACAGAACAAACTTTGATTGTGAACAAAAAAAAGACTATCAGCAAAAAAAATTTCAACAACAAAGCAAATTCTTGCTATGACTTCCCATCTTCTCTACTGCTGTGTTGGGTAACTGCCTTGTGAAGTGAGCCTGCATGCATCTGACTACACCAGTATAGCTAAGGCAGTGTGGAGGTCTCTGGTCGACAGTCCGCAGGAACCTTTGTGCTTCTGGGACTGCTGAAGGAAGCAGACAAAGCATGCTTCCTATCAGTAAGTTTAACATAGCAAAAGAAAAAAAATTGCTGATGGGGAGAAGAGAAAGCTACCAGTTTCTGTGCTGTTACCCTAGTATTCTTCCAGAGTTGCACAGAATGTGTGAGGAGATGAGGAAGCAGTGTGGTATGTGGTCTGTGGATGAGTCTTGATGGTGCTGTGTTGTATCCGCATGCCCTTTTGATCTTGTGGTAATTGTTACAGTGGGCTTTGACAGATGTTGCCAAGTAAAATGTTAGAAGTTTGGAGGAAGAGGAAACAATATGTCCTACCTATAAGTATTCTCCTTCATGTGATGATACTCTCATAGGTTATGTGTTAGGGCTCTCTTGGATATGTTGTTTATACGAAAAGAAAGTAAATCACTTAATGTGTTTTTCTTTCTCAGTGACTGGAACTCTAAAGGTTTAAAACTATTAAATTAATTCAAGCCTGTTCCTGAAAAGCAAAGTATGGAAAGCAAATGCCCTTCACATACTTACAAGGAGAAAACCGACAGGCAGAACTCTTAAGATCATGGTCAAGACTTTTTTTTTTTTTCTTTTTTATATCAAGCAGCTTTATAACTTTAATTTCAGTCTCTCTGGTTTATCCATCAGCACAATTTTTGTAGACCTTGCTTTTCAGCACTTCAGTAGAGCTTCAGAAACTAGGATACCATGTTTGTGGAATGAAGAGCGAGTAATTTAGGGTTGGATTTGAAGAGATGATTATCCAATTTTTTTACTCATCCTCTGAAGAGCTAAATAAGTAACAAAGAGGAAGCTTCTTTTCTGACTGATATAGAAAGGGATGTTAATGCTGTTGCTCCTTCTAACACAGGATATGGTTTTAAAAATGAACACACATAAAACTATGTGGCAATCACAGACATAGGCTTCTCACTCAGATGTGACCACAGGCTAGTGGTAATGCAAGCAGGACTTGAGTGCTCCAGACAAAATGAACAGAAGCAGACGTGGGACTGAATGATGCAGTGAAGTCAGGGTTGGACAATTCTTCTGTCAGTGATGCTTAAGGTGTTAAGTTGCTCTGGGGAAGAAGGGAAGAAACTTTTTTGATCTTGCTGTGACTGACTGCCTTCTACAGTTAAGCGAAGACATGAACAAGTGACTACAGTCAGTGAAGGCATAAACAGATTGATGCTCCTTATATTGTTTTAATAACCTGTCTTGCTTCCAGTTTGGATCAGTCCTCTCCCCAGAGGTAAAAGCAGTAGCCAAAATAGGCTGATACAGATACTGTTACTTTGAGAGCACATGCCTGTTTATTGATAGGGTCAGAAAGGACAGAATAGTGAGCTAGCAGGAGGGAGAGCTACCTTCTCCTCTCCACTGGTATACCCCTAAATTTTCTTGTCAACATTTCTTATATTCCATTTCGACGCTGGATGTGAAGACACCATCTTGCATCTGCAGGCCTTCATACCACAGGCTCTTTAATGAGACTTCAAGCAAGGATGCTGCTTGCACTAACTGTGACAGGGAAGCTTTTCCCTTTCTAGGATCCAAACACGAACTCCAAATTTATTTTTACATAGGTCATTATATAGCTGCTGAAGGATAACTTTTGATTAATGGTGATGAGAAGATAATTGGGACCACCTGACCCAGATGTGGTAGAAGGTCTCCCTAGCTCGAAGCACCTGATCTTCCTCACTCGATTGTCCAAAACAAACATACCTTTCACCATTACCTCAAGGCATTTACAAATCCATCTGTATTTTGGATATGATGGTGTATCTTTTTATATTGTGACGTCAGGGCTAATAATTCATAGTGGTAGGCTCCATGTGATGTCTGCAGTCTTTCAGAATCATCTTTACCTTTACAGAAACATATCTCCCATTACACCAAAGAACTGACCAAAATGTTCTGACCTTGTTAAAACTACAGACGTGTCTCCTTGGAGATAATTAATCAATCTTTCGAGATTACTCTTTCCATATTTCTTTCCTTTGTGGCTAATTGCTACTTACACTTCAACAAAGACATAGAAGGCTTTCTTTTTAAAAATTTCCTGCTTGTAATCAAGGATAGTGCTTTCCTGTATTTAAAAAAGATTTTTAAAAACCCATCTTCATTCCTTTTTAAATGCTGGCTATCCAAAAGGTCTTTTCCAGTGTCATAAACTGCTTCGAGTTTCTCCTGAACTTCATTTCAACAGAGGATTATTTTGGTTCACATGAACTGGGACATAGTTTTGGTCATACAGGAAGCTATAGTAAAACTATGAAGAAAATAATGTTTACCTCATGATTTAAGGCAAAAAGATTTGTTACCATGCTCTGATTTCCCTTCCATGTGATTGGAAAGGGTCACAATTGCTTTAGAAATGTGTGTCTGAAGGAGATGACCTGAGTTTGAAAGTAATTTCTTATTCTTCTCAATGTTCCTTCTGCACTGTAGACCATTGAGTAATAAAAGCTTAGTCAAAGTAGTTTTGTAAAAAAAGTCAGTGGAAACAGATCCTCAAAACACGCATCATGCATGTTTGTATTTTCCAAGGTGGTGACTGAGATGGCAATCTTAATCAGTTTGCTTTTGTTTGTAATGCCATCATATACTCAGATGATGAATTGTCTGTGGTTCTGTCTTCTTCCATCATCACTAAGAAACCCCTTTCTTCATTGCTGGGTAGGCTTCAAGGTGTGGTACAAATAGTTGCTTGGGATAGACAGGGACAACAGACTCCACATGTGTCTCAACACAACGTCTGAGAGTACAAGAATGGTCTAGTGTTGCAAAAAAAAAAAAAAAAAAAAAAAAGCTGTTGCAAACAAAGAAAATTAGGTTCTTTGTTTCTTTTGTTATCTTTTCTGTGCTCTGGAATTCTCAGCCTTGTACTCTTTGAGCCTATTGATTAAGTAAGAAGAAAGGAAATGCTTTACCATACTTTCACTTTTTCTTTATGTGCTTGCCCAATAGTATATATATATATTCTTCATGAACAGAATTTTACCCTGCAGCAGCATGAAGCTGGCATACTCTTGTGTCCGCTGGCACCGAGCAGCAGAACTGAAGCTGAGCAGTCTGTCAAGTTTATCTTTGGTTTTGTGAAGTAATGAGCCTGCTTAGGCTTGGTTTTAATTTTATTCTCCTGCAGGAGAGTGGGGTCTTCCCACCTGCAAGAAAGAGTTTCTCACCTACAAGAGCTAGGAATCTTATTCTTTCTGTTCTTCCTCTCTACCACAGAGATCCTTGCATGTGCAGTGTTTACTTCCTAATGATCTGAGCATAACATGATCACCTGTGTGATTTTACCAATTTGGATATGCTAAACTGATTAAGTAACATGTTATGTGGAATTGTTTGTCTTTGTTCACCTTGCTAAGAGGCCTGGCCTCTGGGAAGTCCTTTACTGTGGTATCTCTTAAAAGAAGCTTTTCCTTTCAGCTGCTTGTGGCCTACTTCTGGCATTTGCACGTGTGCATCTCCTCAGAGCATTGTAGGAATAAAAATTACTTTCAATGTCTCCATTGTTCTACCTACTTCTGTTAATTAAAAAAAAAAAAAGTTTTTGTTATTTTGTTTCTTGACACATTATGCTAGGCAGCAATTTATACTGTATCTCTACTAACGTGTACAGTAAAGCTGGAATCCTTTCTTGTTGGCTTAACTGACTTCTCTCTGTGTATCTTTTCACATTTTAACATGTCAAGATCTCTTTTACAAGTACATACTGGAATTGAGGCTCCAGTCTAGAAGGCTGCAGTGTGAGAACAAAGACGACTTTAATATTTTTCTTGGGACTTCCAAAACCTAAAATACATAAAACATTTCCATTAAAATGTCTGGATTGATGAAGGGAAGAAAAAAGCCTTTTCCTCCAGCAGTGGCTTGATTAATGGATTTATTGTTTGTACAGATTTTTCAGGAAGCCATATGGCCTGAGGAAGACAAAGAGGAAGTGGCTGATGTTGAGAATCTGATTTAATAGGGGTCCCTAAGGACAGAATGTGGCTCTTATCCTTAGGCCTTCCCACTCAGTTTGCAGAGTGGTCTGAGAAGAGCTTTAGCGCTTCAATTGAGCTAAAGATAATGCGGCTCTGTTTGAGTGGAAGTGTCAGTCCCTACTGCTGGATCAGCATCACAGCTACTCCATTCTCAGGTTAAAAATCCACTATTCTTTGCCTGTTGTGTAAAGTATTCTGGAGTAATTAACAAGGAGCTGTAACTGAAATGTTTACTACTCATATCTTGACAGTTGATCAGTTTGCAGTAGATGAAGGCAACTTTAACATCTTCAAGCTGAGCTCTCATAGTTTGAGGTGAGATGGTATTTCTCTCCTCTCTACCTCACCCTCCCCCCAGAAAAATTCAAGGATATATGTCTCTGGATTAACTGAGTCACCATCTGTACCCTACAACCAGATTTATTTTCCTAATCTAACGTGTATATGGGGATTGATGAGTAACTGGCGCTCAAGCACTGGTCTTTTAAGCTGATGTTGGTGGGTTAAATGAATGTTCAGCATTATCTATGACTTTGACTCTAGTTATGACTATGGGGTGAATAAACCCAAGTAGAGCATCTAAAGCAATGTTCTATAATATAACTGCAAGCAAATACATTAAGGATGTTTAACAAGCACTTCTTCCTTGTATGAAATTGCAGCTTCTCGGCTGAAAGGCATAAATTTACCGAAAACTGGTTATGGTAATTTCAGAGCTGAAGCGAAAGGCTTATATGAACCTTTAGTAATTAATTGTTAGTGGGTCCACAGAGTGGAAAGCACAAAACATCACTTCACAAAAACATATTCTGGCAAGTTGGGAATCTAATGAATATTGGTTCGTGAACAAAAGCTACATATTCAGCCAGTGGTAGTGAATATAATTTGATATGTGCCAGGAGCTCCTGAATGTCCTATCTTGAGGTTTTTGGCCATAATGAAAGAAGTAATTACTCCTGTAGGGCTTTGATGTGTAGCATGTGTGGTCTAGTATTTTACAAGAGGCTAGACCTTCCAGACCTTTAAGAGGTTTTCGTTGTTTTCTGGACCCATATGACGTGCTTATGCTGGAGTTGGTGCTTACTGAATCTTTTCATATAGCTCTGACAGGTACTAGGAGAAAAACAGTTTATCTCTACAAAATTCAGTGGCTAACAACAGTGAAAGAGGAGGCATTGAAAGACTAGAGGAAAGCTTTCCTGATTTAGATCTACTCTTCTATGCTTCTGTCAAACTGTAAAGTTCCTCTTTAGCAATATGCGTAGTAGATATATTCCTTTAAAATATTATTCAGAAAGTCTTTGGTGGTGAAGGTTTAAAAATAACAATTTTTCATGTGGCTTGAACATAGTATTAGGCAATGTTTGCCAGTCTGTCACAAGGATGCTTTCAAACATCATTGGAGTAAGCATCCCTTCCAAACTGATTAATATTAGTCTTAATCAGCAGTTTGGGATTTGTTACCCTTTGCCTAGTTTGTTTGACTACTTATGCATGCGCTGGACATGATTCACTACTGCAAGGGAGTCAGGGTGTGCAGTTCAAGAGCACTTGGAGGTTTTTATGTCTGGAACACCTCCAGTTGGAGGATTATTTTCCTTAAAAAAAAAAAATTAGGGAAGAAGATTGTGAAATAATCTCCTATATTTACAATCTAGCAGCAGTAGGTGCTCGTAACTACCATATACAGTGCTTAGTTTTTTCCTGATGTTATAGGAAGCTGTTGAAATATTGTTTACCACTCTTAGTTATTTATAGCAGGAAAATGTCACACTAAGTATAAGAGGTAGCAAATTAAGTGCAGTATTTGACATTTCTTTTGAACTAACTTCTAAAAAAATAAAATACTACTGTGTGTAGCAGGCTGTTATATATCCATATCTGTAGGTGCTAAGTGAATGCTGTATTTTTCCAAAGCATTAAAGGGAGGAGGTGGAATAAGACTTTATCCTCAAGAAGATAGTTTTACTAATGTGTAACAATGTTTTTGGTTTTTTTCTTCTAGCAACTGACCTTGTCAGCAGAGTTGACACCTATGCCTGGAGTAGCAGATTGCTTTAAGCCCACTGTATAAGCAGACATCTCTGTCTGTCTTCATCTGCAGGTAAGAAGTTATGACCAAAAAACTTTAAGTAAGAGTTTTCCTTCTCCCTTCTGAAAGTATTTGCACGTAAAGCATGGCAAGAACTCGAAAGCTTAAATAATTTCATACATAGATATTCATCACTCCCCCTTGCTTCCTAAGGTTAGAAGTCTGAGCAAGATCTCAGCTCCCCTTCTCTGTGCAACATTTGTTTTCTTAAAACAGTTGTGTTCCTGAGCAGACCTGCAATGATCCTGCCAACTTTGTCTCTTCTACAATGTGTTTCCCAAGTATATGCCCCTTCCAGCTGTGTAAGAGAGAAACCCAAAGCTACCCTGAAACTGAGGAATGTGCCCTGAACAAGAGGAGACTTTTTTCCCCAGCTCCCCTGGTTGTCAGGCCACCTTGGGCAGCAGTTCTTGGTGCTAGCAACAGCTGGCAGGTGACTTGTAGGTCCATCCCACCCCCAACAACCCTACAGTCTAGCTGCTTCCCATTCATAATGTGAACATGCATTTAAAACACAGTGCTGGATATAAGGAGACATCCTCAGCTTGGTAAGTCAGACACTGTCAAAAATTCAGAAGAGATGTCAGGAAAACAGTAGCAGATAATGTTTTTTCTGACAGTGTGATTAATTTTTGATGTAGTGAAAACATCAGAACTTGGAATTAAGCACTATGAAAATATATACTGTCAGATTATACATTAGCATTACTTTTCATACTGCTTTGATTTGAGTCCTCTGTTTTATGATGTCAATGAAGTTAATGAAACAAGTGGGGGAAACTCACTCTTCCAGTGTGTTCTGGAGTCTGTGAGCAGAATGCAGTTTCTTCTTTGGCTTGTTGCAGTTTATGAACCTTGCTAATTTGTAAGCTTTTGGGTGGTAGACTTCTATACCAATCACTCCTCCTTCAACATTTTCCTGTGTAGAATACCATTCTACAATGACTTCTATTGCAAATACATTATTTTCTAGTAGTGTCCTGTTGATAATTGAAGCAGATGAGGGACTAATATAACTAAGTATTTGCCAAAATGATATCTTGCTTTGTGTTTAAGTTCTGTATAACTGAAGTACAAGCAAGCTCAAAGGCAGAGCAGGCTTTTCTTACTACATGAAAGTCTGAAGCACACCATCATTGGTGGTTCTTCCAGTCCTGTGAGGATAGGCAGTAATATTGCATGACTGAAAGTATTTACTTTCATTGTCCTTAATATAGTATAGAATGTTAACTAGTAGAAATATATATACACACATATATCAAATGCACTATGTATATTATATAGGAGCTTTGCTGAAGTGTATAGGACAAGAGGAAACAGCCTCAAGTTGTGCCAGGGGAGGTTTAGATTGGATGCTTGGAGAAAGAGTTCACTGAAAGGGTTGTCAAGTATTGGAACAGGCTGCCCAGGGAGGTGGTTTAGTCGCCATCCCTGGAGGTATTTAAAAGACATGTAGAGCAGCACTTAAGGACATGGTTTAGTGGTGAACTTGGCAGTGCTAGGTTTACGGTTGGACTTGGTCTTAAGGGTCTTTTCCAACCTAAACGACTCTGATTTTATATGTGTGTATGCATATATACATAGGTACAGCATTAAACATGCTCTGTTGTCTTGGGGTCTAGCTTTAGAGACTGACAGTGTCTTAAGTTGTCCTGTATTTGGGAGGTCTTTTGGGTTATCCATTAAAGTACTTCAGTCTCACATTCTAGACACGTTACATATCTCTTTAGAAACAGCCAACTGATTTGTATTAAAGTAGACTTTTCTAGAGTATTAATTGCTGCCTACAACCACCACAGCATATTGTTGCTAAAGAATGTAATCCTGTGTGGTGGAGTAGTACCAGTAGTGAAGACAGTCCTGTTGACTGAAACAGCATGCAGAATTTATAAAGACATAGTTCTCTTATTTTTCCCAGGTGGCATTTAGCCAGAAAGCGTGTGTGTGTGTATGTTAACCTTGTAACTCCACAGAACTGAGAATGTGGCTATATTGAGTCAGATTTTCTTCTGCCAAGTTAAAATATTTAAGTATTTGTTGCTACTATTATTTGAGTAAATATTTAAGTATTTGTTGTGACTATTATTTGAGTAAATTCCTTTCAGTGGAGCAAGTCTGTGGCTAGCTGCCAGGTGACTGGAGTGTCACCTCTCTATTTGTCACTTTGAAATGAGCCATATGAGTTATGGTCTTTGAATGATTTGTATTGTATGAGAACAGGAGGTATATGACTGCTGAAAATTCATCAGGATGGTGCTTACCCACCCTCACATGGGGAGAGTTACTTATTTACCTTCATTTGTTTTCAAAACCCACATTTTTTCATAAGCATCACTAATCTAATATGTTGTTATTATGTGACTTCAGTTTGCTGTTTATTGTGGGGCACAAGACAGTCAACTTGTATTATGTGGTTTAATAAAACCCTTCTTCCCAGCTGAAATAATGGAGTTGTAATTGATTTTTGTACTTAAAAAATAATTTAAATCCACTTTTATTCAGTCTCAATCAATAAATAAAATGACAGAAGAAAACCATCATTATACCCATATATAAATTTGTGGTTTCCACAAGCTTTGAATAGTCTTTGCAGTTTGGTTCCCTCACCTCTGAGAAGGCAGTGGAACTGGCAAATGCTTAGAGGAGGACAGTATGAGTGATGAGAAATAGAAGCAATTTAGCAAACAAGGACTTTTCAGTCCGAAAGAAAGCCTGTTTTTAATGTAGGAGGGGAGCTTACAAAATCATGAATGAGATCAAGACAAGCAGGACTTAATTCACTCTGGCAGCATAAGTACTAGTGGACATCAAATGATGCTAATAGGAACCTAGTTCAGGTCATTCTTCATCTGACAGGAATTAGATCTGTGGAACTCCTTGCCATGAAGCTGTGAAGACTGAAGAGTGGAAGAGAAATCCAGTTGAGGCTAATAAATAAAAGTCACATCTGTGAGTGCAAGATCTGGGACCAGTTGAAAGACAACAGAGCTTTCAAGAGAACTATAAAGTATTCTTGGAGCCTTTTTCTTCTTCTCTAGGCATTTGCTATGACTCCTTGTTTCTTTTATTTTTATGGGTTAGGAATTTTAATGTCCAGTATTTTTCCTGTCTTCTAGCTTACTGAGGCAAGGTCTCAATCTTTTCCACAGCAGCATCAGTCAAGGTTTCAGATCCTGCTCCATGTTCTTTCCCAGGACCACTACCCTTCTCACATCCACAGTTTCTTCATGCAAGACGTTCAGGACAGCTCTCTTTTGTGCTCAGATTGTAGTTGTGCAAACTGTTTCCTTTTGGATGTCATAGTCACAGCTGCAGTTGCCTTTGAACTGTTTACTAGCAAAGGTAAGATGCAGCTAGTCAGAATAAACATGTTTTATATCACCAGATGGTGAAAAATCTTAGTCGCCCTCAAGGGTGATGGAATGTCCTGTCAGGGGCTTCAAAGATCTACTGTGCAAGGTCAGTATCAGTGACCTGCTTACCTGCTTAGTGATGAATTCCTGTTGGAGACAGATTTACAGGTCTGGATGGACACTTGGTCTTGGATAGATATGCCTATTCTTACTATCTTCAGGTGTTGTAGACTTTCTGAAACTGTCTTTACAGCTTAGAAAAGCAGTAGTTCAGGACAAGGTTCTTTGAATAGTAGGTGGTCTAGGACCCCTATACTTCATGAAACTGTTCAGTTGATAAATTAGAAATTTAGTCACATCTCTAGTTCATTTCAACATGAGTGACCTTCTCTGAGAAACTTTGTTTTCCACAACTTTGTCCACTTCTCATATTTAAAAATTGACCTGTTTTTGAATTACAGACTTTTTTTTTCTTTAAAGTTCAATGTAGGTCTCAAAATTGATTTAACTCGCAGAGTCTTAAATACAGTTGACAAAACCCTTTGTTTTGAGAGACATTTCGGAGCCTTTCACCAGCAGCACACTACTTTTTTTTTTTTTTTTGAGTAGTAATTTCTTACTGGATCAGGAGCCTGCTCTCCTAAGCAGCCTTTTCCTGTCCATTTGCATGACCTGCAGAAGTTTTCTAACTGGTTATCCACTGAATGTGGCTTCCAAACACAGAAAGGGAGATACTACATTCTCTGGGAAGCTTAATAAACAACAAAACCAGACTTTGTTGGTGTTTGAGCCCTGAAACTTCACGTGTATCCTTTAGCTGTAACTGTTGGACTGTTTTGTGGCCTGTGTTGTGCATGAAGTAGATGTCTTTGACCCTCCTAAGCCAAGAGTAATTTCTGCTACTGGCTGGACTCAAAAACCAGGGTGGATTTTCTTTTTCATGTGAATTCCCCAGGTCATGAATCAGAAAATACCTCATTCATTGATCTCTCTGTGATTCCACCCCCTCAACTTTGTCTGCCAGTATCCACTGAAAGAAATGAAGAGATGGGACAAGTTCCTGGGTGCTCTCTAAAGGGATTTCTGGTTCAGGGAGAGTTTTGCTCTGACAGGCCAGGAAGTTCTGGTTAAGGTGAGAAATAATCTGAAAGGAAATATTCTGCCTCTCACATTTTCATGGCTTTGCTTGCATGTTTCAATTTACTGTGTATACACATTTCTCATGCTGTCTTTGAGTCAGTACAGGAAAAAAAAGATTCCTTTGACAATGTTATCACTGAGATCCTTGAATTGTGCTGCATTCTTTGGTTTACAAGAAATGCTTTTCATCTCTTCTGTCTTTCAGTTCCCCGCTCCGGAATTGAGCACTGCACAATGTACCTCTTGTTCTCTTGCTATCTGTGTTGCAGCTCTTTAATGACCTTGCACTTGTTCAGACTGGTGGGATAACATAGCTGCAGTTGAAGATACCATGATGTGTGCATGTTTCTTTTGTTTTCCTTACTTTTTCACATGTTTATTACGTGTAGCTTCTTGACTTCTTGCTTTCTCATTTAAGGGTGACGTTCCTTCCCCATCTTACTGTCCTAGGTAAATTTGTCCTTATGTAAAACTCAGATCTCGTTTACAAGTCATTTAAATCTGGAAATATTTGTAGCACTTGCACTTCAAGTTTCTGAAATGCATTTAAAGTTGAATACTATGACTTTGTTTCTGAGGAAATATACTGGTCTTAAGTTTAAAAAAATAGTAATTCTGCCAGTGGTTTTTAAAAATTGGGATTAATTATTTTCTTGCTAGCTGAAGGCACACTGAAAATGGAATGTTAGTGGAGACAGTATGTCTGGAAACAAGGGCTGAAGTATTGATAGTAAATGACGGGGAGGGTGGTGTGTGGAAATGCCACTTACATGAAGAGACAGGAAAGCCTAGCTTTTCTGCTTCAAAAATGTTTGATTAGTTCTTTACTACTTGGAACATGGGTCACTGCGTCCAAGCCCTTGGTGTTGCAGGCAAACTATTTCATACTTCTGTTCATTAATTCATTGAGTTTTGGCAACTTTTTGCATCCTCTCACTGCTGCACTTGCTGGGTAGGCTTTTTCTGTAGAGAAGTGAAAAGAATGGGATCATGCGTTTCCTGTGGGCTCTACAATTTTAAGCTAGCTGACTGACCTTTTTGAGGTGGCAATTTCATTTCTATTAATTTATTGATACTAGAGAATTTTGCAATACTCTATTATTTGTAGTAGCAAGATGTAGAAGACCTCACTGATGGGTGTTTAATGATACACAGTCATTAAACATTTGAGAGGAAAAAATATGTGCATATTGCCCAACTTCTAACAGCTCAAAGTTTTTACACTTGATGTTTGCATAGCAGTAACAAAAAAATGTAGTTTTTCCAGCCTGCAACTGCAAAGATAGTATTGATTTTTGCACTAATTTCAACACACATTAGTCACTTCTCTCCCTGGCAGGAAAGAAACTCTGCTTTTGCAGGCATGTCATTTTAATACAATCTTGTTTCTTTTTACCATGAAGGTTTGGCTATTCTGTAGACTGCTTCCTACAAAGGATAGCTTCACAATGTTTAAAAATTAGAATTTCTAGGCTTTAAAGAAATAAAAGTTTACCTTTTGAATTTTGGTTTTTAAGGAAGCATGCTTTAGTAATTGATACCTTGAAGTGAGAAATACTTTAAGTTTTACTCCATTTAGCTGTTATACTGTCTGCCTCGTTCGTCAAATCTGTGAAAATCTCACAAATACCTTCAAGTTAATACTCAGATCATTCATCACTAAGTAGGAAGAAAAATATGGATGCCTACTTTTACTCTTCAAGTCTAGCTTTGTACTTTTAAAAGTAATTTAGTAATTTCAGATTTCTTTTGTATAACCTTTCCTAGGTCTGAGAAGACTTCTAATTGAATTATTAAAGCTTTTCCAGGAAGCTGTAGAACCACACCAACTGTAACAAAGATGGCCAAGCCTGACACCTGTCACCCATAACAGGATTATTACATTTTGGACAAAGCATCCCTTTGAATTCCTTATAGCAAGTTTTTGTTTCTTCACAAAAAAAAAAAAAAAGACCAAGGGCCCATGTGCTTTCAAACAAAACCAAAATGTTAAGATTCCAGCTTGCTGGTGAACTGAAAGAGACCTACTACGGAAATAATAATTCCTCACCCATCACAGAGACACATAGAACCACAGAACATGAGTTTTTAGAAGCAAAGTCCTCTTCAAAATAGAAAAATTTAAAAATTAAGGGTTATTTACCACCCTCCCTTACTCTCCCCCTTTTTTTCCTGCAGATTTTTATTTCATACCCAGGATTTCACATTAATTTGGATTATTAGGAAGGAAGCGAAGTGTTAAGACTGCCAGAATTCACTGCGTTATAGTTTTGTTTAATAGATAAGTGGTTAGCACGTTTCTAAATAATGTTCAAGTCTCTCCCTTCCCAGAGGGCATTGGAATTGACATTTCTACTCTAACCAGACCACAGGATTTCCTGAACTGAATGTCCTCAGTGGAGTACACTGAGATAGTTTGCTACTCTCTCTTGATGGCCGTATCTCTGGGAGATTCCCAGCGTTGGAGTCCCTGCTGCAGGGAGTGCCTTAGTTGTGCATATGAAATGGCAGGGTGTCTGGAATGGTCTTCCTCAAAATCCTGTAGCCTGATGATTAGCACAGTTTCTTCAGACATGGGAGATCCTCGTTTTGCGTTTTATGGATTAAGATTTCTTAAACCAGGATGTTGGCAAGGAACTGGTATGTGCATTCGTGTGCTTAGTGAAATATCATAAGTAAAACTACGTAGTTTTAGCACAAGTATTCAACCTGAAGTCAGAACACAGTTTAGGAGGTTTATAACTTAAAATCAGAGCAGAATTGAAATAAAGTGTTGTATTTTTAAAGATGTTTGTAGTTGGATCCTTGCTCTCAAGAGTCATTATGTGTATGCTTAATTTTCCTGTGAAGCTAGTAGTATGTATGAAGTAAAGCATGTTTTTGAGCCAGTTTAGGCTTAGGGTTCTGTTTGTGTTTGAGTGGAAAATACAGTCTTGCAAACTACGATGGTCTTCATAGATTATGCAGTAAAGATTGGCCATGTGTGTTCTTTTACTGTGTCCAAGAACCTTACTTGCAAAGTGCAAGCTCCAACACTATTACACTAACTGAGTATCCTAAAATATACCTCCAGTAGTTTGCTGTTACTAGTTGAAACAGAGATACCTTATTTTGGAGCATGCTTGGACAATAGATACTTAATTTTGTTGGCAACCTTTTTTCATGTAAGAGGTAAAAAGAGAGTAACTAAAATATAGTTACCATATGTATACCCACTGTTTTTTTCTATACTGTAAAAAGTTCCTAGATGTTATTTAGACGTTTTTAGAAATCTGTCTATTCAGACAGGAAGATGGATAATTAATGACCCTGCTCAAACAAGGTTTTCAGTAAACGGGGAGAGGAATGACTGTACCGTGATGTTTATTTCTGGATAGGTTTGAGATTTTTTTATCTGAAAATAATGCTCTTCCCTGTGTTTTTAGCTTGGTTTAGAAATATAAGACTTAGGAAACGTGTTTGATTGAGAGGCTCAGACAGGGTCAGATAGCTATAATAATACTTGAAGAGAAAATGCTGTTAGTTCCCTTTCTGTAACACAAAGAAACAAATTGTTTTGATGATTGGCTCTGCTCAAATAATAATACAAACATCAGAGGACTTGCATCTGAAGTAGATACACAGTCAGGAAGCTGAAACATGTTGTTCTCCTGAGGGTCCTGTAAGGACGAAGCATCTTTATCATTTTAAAGTATTTCCAAGTATAATCTAAAATAGATGGAAGAAGCTTGCTAGACTTTTAAATATAGAAACAAGGGCTTTATTCAAGAAATTAAATGTAGCGATTAATATGGCCTTGGCCTTTTATTGTAGCCAGTGATGATAATTTTTTTTTCAGATTGGAAGTCTTGGAAAAATGCGAGTTCTTCAGTTGTGGAGGTGTGCAATTGTATGGCAGAGGCTTGTTTTCCAGCCAGCTGTAAACAGCTGTGTGCAGCACGTATGGCTTGTGTGTCTCCTGCCTTCCACATGACTGCACCCTCCATCCCTTTTTTGAAGTAAGTCATGGCGTACGAATGCAATATATTAAAATATATCTGTTAACTTGTGTTAATTATCTACTCGCTCTCAGTAAACCTGTATGATTTTCTTGACATCAGTGTGAGCCATATGAAGGCTGAAGCACTCCTCTTACCTCTGTTGCTGAGAGCATTCCAGCAGTCCATATCTAAAGCATGTGTAGGCTGCTTTCTGCCATGCCATACATTAGTGATGCATTCATCACTGATTTGCTGGTCAGTATGCTTGAGTATGCTCTAGCTCAACTCCTGATTTTGCGTATGTGTAGACAGTGCAAGCTGGAGGTACAAATATACGTACATGGTAGTACAGACTCTCAAACTTAATGTATAACAAAAATGCTTTTGCAAATTTGTTAGGTCTCTTTACATGCTTTATGTGCATGTTAGCAGGGTCGTTTGAGCCACATAAGTATCTTTTGCCAAACGCAGTGTTATCAGAAATTTTCAGAAGGGTTTGCGTAACTTACTGATTCTGAAAAACAACACGATGTGGGAGTCCTTGGCAGATAGCCATAAATCTTTGCCTACTATTTAAAAAATGGAAGCTATGTAATTCCCTTTCCCGTACAGGTACTTTTCTCACCTTTTTCACATAATCATAGAAAGTATGGGCTGGTCCTTGGGAGGCCATATAGTACAGCATCCCGTTTTTAAACGGAACCATCACCAACACAGGAGAAAGTCAGCTGTGGATTTGTCCTGGCCACGTCTTGAAAATCTACAGGGATGGAATTTTTCACAACCAGCCTGGCTAGTCTGTTGCAGGGCTGCCCTATCCTTCCAGAAAATAAGTTTTTCCTAATACCCATTCTGAATCTCTCTGCTATTCCTGGTCTTCAGAGTACTCTGGATGCTGATTAGAATGCTCTGTTCTCCCACCCCAGCATGCTGGGATCCTGGGGGAGTTAATACTCTCTAAATTCCAAACAAAATTTCCTAAGATGCTTCTCTGAGTAATGACTAAACAAAAATACTTGAAGTAGTACTGCTCATCTAGCTTCTAATTAATATGTATAATGAAAGCTTTTTGGTAAGATTTAAGACTATTTCACATCTTGGTATTGAAACCTACTTCAGAATTTGAAGAAAATAAATTGCTTTTCTTCCTTGTTTATTTTGTATCTGAAAGACTAACCTTGTAGAAAAAGTACGATGGTTTTATTAGAAGAAAACAAAGGGAAAGGACATCAGCAGTGTGTTATGTAGTTAATAGTCTCTAGTTCAATCTCTTCGATATATACTTAGAGTTTATTTAGACTGTTGGGGTTTTGTGGGAGGAGGGTTACGGGGCAGGGAGTGAATCTCTGCTTTCTTCATAGCTCAGGATCTTATTTTCTTCACTGAAGCATAGCTCTACAAAATAAAAAACCTAAATGCGAATGCAGGGAACCTCTAGAAAAATAACTTGTAAGTAGCGGTAGTTTCCGTCTCACAGCTTGTGTGGTCTGAGATAGGAAAAATATAGATTTCTGCAACATATTAAACTTTCCATTTTGAATTCCACAGTGGGTATATAAATCTTACCCTATGTGTAGCTGATGCAGAAGCTATGGCAGAACTGAAAAGATAACTTTATCTAGAAAATATAGGTGGTAATGTGTCGTGGTTTAGGCCTGGTTGGCAGCCAACCACAATGCAGCAGCTCTCTCTCCCTTCCCCTCCGGCAATGAGAAGGGACAGAGAGCCAGGCTTGGGGTTCGAGATAGGCCTGGGATGGGGAAAAATTCCCCTTTATGATCACGAGCAAAAGGCAGACTCGTTAGGGGCAGAAAAAAAAGAACATACATTTATTACAGACACTAACAACAACACATAACAGAGTAGGACAGTGAGAAGCATTGCCACATCTTGAGAACACCTTCCCCCCACCCCTCCCTTCTTCCCGGGCTCAGTTCTGCTCCCGATATCTCTACCTCCTCCCCCAGTGGCGCAGGGGCAGGGAATGGGGGGGTGCAGTCAGCACTGCCACTTCCTTCATCTTCAGTGAGGGGAGTGTCCGGAACTTGTTCCTCCTGCTCCATCGTGGTCCCCCTCTCACAGGAGACAGTCCTCCACAAACTTTCTCCGACATGAGTTCCTCCCATGGGCCGCAGCATTCCCCACACTGCTCCGTCATGGGTCACTAACTTCCTCCGACTGGATTCCCTCCCACGGCTGCAGCCCTTCCCGAGCTGCTCCGGCGTGGGACACCCCCGCATGCTGCAATCCTCCCAGCACTGAATTACAGCAGTGGGGCTACCTTTTCCCATGAGACCCCGGCCTTCTTCGGGCACAGAACCTTGATCAAACAAGCAGAAGCCACAGGCCACAAATCAATGTCTGCTCCACTGTAGATCTTCATGGATGTCGGGGGGGGCTGCCCTGCCGTCTCACCACAGGATACAGGGGGGTCTCTGCTCCGGCACACCTCCCCCCTCCTTTCTTCCTCCGTTCCTCCACTGACCTTGGTGTTCATGCAGCTGCAGCAACTCCTCCTCACCAGTCCGACTGCCCGTCACCACGTCCCTTCTTAAATATGTTATCGCAGAGGCGCAGCCAATTGGCTCAATTTCCCAAACAGAAGTAGAGCTGACTTGGAGCTGGGGGAGCTTCGAGAAGCTTCTCACAGGGGGCCGCCCTGATAGCCCCCTCCCCTGCCACCAAAAAACTCCACCACTCACTCAACCCAGGACATAATGCAATTTTACAGTGGAATCTCAAATGCCTTTACTTCACTGGGAGATGTGTCAAAAGTACCTTACTTAAATCACCACCTTCCCTTTGCTGTCTCAGTACCAGTAGCATGTTATAGAAATGGTTACAGGTACAGAGAAATGGAGGTTCTAAAATAACATGGAAAGAGTCCTGTATGTCATAGTCTTTCATAAGTGGTTTAGATTATCTTTTTACTATGACATGTGAAGTCTGTGTTAGAGATTCTAAATTGAATCCGTCACTCTTTTTAGTATCAGATAAGAGATATGCATAATGGGTAAACTATGCTCCTGAGCTGCATTAGACCTCTCCGCAGGGGTATAAAATGAGTATGAAGGCATGTGCATACATTATAATATCTTTTCCAAGGTATATAAGCAACACTTCACCTGCTAAGTATGCACAGAAATTTAGGAATCGTGAGATAAAACGCTTACTAGTCAAATGGATATGGTATCTACTCATTTGAAAGCTCCTAAGAATGTAAAAGATGGTGCAATAGTTGGTTGGGGTTTTTTTTTGTTTTTTTGTTTTTTTTTTTTTTTAATCTAAAAGTAAAGTAGCAATAGTTTCTTCTAAAGAGCATTTCTAAAACTGCTGTCTGCCCTTCTGTATGAAACCACAGAGGTAAACTGGCGGTTGAGCTGTGTATGTCTTGATAAGCTTGGGCAAGTGGTTTTGATGCTGAATTCCCTAGTTTTAAGCTAGGATGATTTGAGTGCCGCAGCGTTCCCTTAGCAGTTCTGTTTGATTCTCATTACGTTCACTATTTAACAAAACTTCTGTGTTTCAGTACTTTATCCTGTGCTCTGTGCTAGCTGACATCTGACATTTGGCCTACTTGATATTGATTCCTCTATTAAGCGAGGAGAAGGTTGTGCCTGTTTGACAGTTATAGATTATAAGCTCCATTGGCTGTGATTTATGCTGAACTGGATTTGAATTGAATTTAGGTTTCCTATCTTTAATTAGCCTTTATGCTCTGTTTTAGTGGTTCACATTTTCTTCAGCTTTCTCTTGCTGTGGTGAGCAAATACCTGTGTGTAATTAATCTTTACAACCTGTAAGCTGTTTTTTTTTTTTTTTTTTTAATCTCAGGAGTCATGTAGGGGAATTGTAGTGTGGGGTTTGGGAACTTTTTGAGTGCTAATGCTGGGTAAATATTGAGACTGTTGATTGACACCTGCAAGAGATTTCCTGTAGTGTCTCCAGAGGTATTGCCCTACTCCAGTGTAAGGATCTTGGAGCCTGAAGCTCAGGCTAGAGCTTCACTGGTGCACTCTTAGTCTCTTCCCCCTTGTTCTCGCAGTGACCTGGCACTAACACAGCAGGACATAAGTAGGTTAAAGTTTTGTGCAGATCTCATAAGCTCTGTGTTAACAAAAATTTATTCGTGCTGGACTATTTCAGAAGTTTTAGGGGGAATCTGTTGTCTTTCAGCAAGTCTAGAAATAATGTTCTTTGGTAGACTCCCTTCATGTGAGAAAACAGATGTTCCTACCACTGTGTTTGGGCCAAGGCAACACCCTTGGCACTTCTGACAGAGGCAAATTCAAGATTAAAACTAATCATAGATTAGATAAGTAGGGTTGTTCTTCAAGGTGAAATCCTGTTTCATAAAACACTTGAAGGGCAATTTGACCTCTTGAAGAAAGTTTTATAAACCAAACAAAAACATTAAAAAAATTAAAAAAAAAAAAAACAAACCCAACCTCAAAACAAAAAAAGACTGGAGCCTGAACATTATCTACCAATTACGCTATACTGCACTCTACATTTCCTCTCATCTTGCAACATCACAACAAGTGTCAGCAGAAGCAAGAAATCCTAATCGTTATGTGTGAGCGTACCAGGATGGAAGCTTTAACTGTTCAGGGTGCTCCCTGGATGCTGAAATCAGAACTTAGTATCAGTTTCTGGTGCGGATTCATTTGAACAGTCAGTCTTGATTCATAAATTAAAAGTTGCTTCAGGTCAGCTAAACACTGACTGTTTAACTTCCCAATTAATATGCATGTGTTTTTATTAACCTGTCCTTATATGTTGACAGGCAATAGGAATTGTAGAGCAATTTAGGATAGAGAGAACTTCAGAGACTGGACTAGATGATCCAGCACTTGTCCAAATCAAATCATAAAATGGAGCTGATACACTGTTTTGCTTTGGAGTGTGCTTTCTTCAAAATTTGTTGTTCCTGTGGTATATTAAAATATTGGAAATATAAAAAAATTATCTGTGAATTTTTTTCAGTTCATTGTTTAGTGTGAAGGTGTGTCTGTCTTCAGGCTTTCTTTCCTCCCTTGGGTCAACGCTTTCAGAATACTAAATGATTGGGGTTTTTTCTTTGAAGTTTAATTTCAATTTTTTTCCTATTATTCAATAACTTATGCAGGGATTTACATCTGGTCCTGGTTCTAATCACTGTTGGTCTTCTGGAGTGTTTGAGATGGCTTTTGTATGTGTTTCACCCTCTAAAAGTTAATCTAATGTTCTCACGATGGTACAGCACTGAAGACCCTGATGCACACTTCTCTCTGTGCTTTGGGCAATCTACCATGTAAGCTTCCTGAGTTCTCACCTATGCAGCCAGGACTGTGTACCCATTTCTGTAAAAGGATTTTTTTAAAAATCTGAACTCTGTAAGCAATATTAAGAACTGAAAATTATTCTATACCATAAGAATGCCTTTAATTACCAGATTTGTAGAGCTAAAATTCCTCTTGCTTCTTCCATAGTCTCGTGTACATTAGGGTGGTTTTTGGCTTCATGACAAAGAGCCATGATACATACCATCATCTAACATAATACTTCTCTGAAAGTGAAAGATGGGGTTTGAGGCCCTTCAAGCAAAGAGGAGTCTAGAACTCTGCTCTCCCACTTCAGGGGTAAATTCTCTGAGCTACCACCTACAGCCTCCTTGTCCATGGGTCTAATATTCAAATCCAAAGGAAAGAAATAGGTGCTAAAATTCCTGAGAACTTTGAGCTGTGAATGTTCCCCATCCTCACCCAGCCTGACTGATGAGCCTGAATGTGAGGGGGATGTGTTTGCAGGTGTATCTGTCGCAGAGGGGTTTGGGCACACTGACACTCTGGGTGGCTGTCCCTGAATGTTTACCTCTGTCCTTTTGCTGCAGTGAGTAGTGAGCTGTGGTGCTGCAGGTTTTATGTCCATTCCTGGAGCCCAGAAAGACTGTAGCAGTGTCCAGTGTACCTGTAAGGGAGTCTTCCTCTTGGTCTGTCTTTACCAGAGAATGTAACCCGACAGAGTTGCTTTCAGTCAGTGTCATTCATTGCTGTCTTAAATACTGCTTTCTAAAGCTTTCCTGTCCATCCTGGAAGCTGAAGTACTATCAGCTGGAGTTTGGTTTCAAGCCTGAAACTATGCTGCTCAGATAGCTGTTTGGACTCTGTTATTCTAAATAATATTCTTCAAAGTTGTCATGCAGCAGTGTGTTTATTCTGATGCTAAAGTAAGAACTTGTACCTCCATTTGCTTTTGCATTTCTGCAAGCTTAATATTTGAGGGGTGATGCCATGTGGAAGAAGGCATTGGAACTCAAGCAGGCCTAGTATCTGATCTTTTTTCCTGCAGGTTTTCTTAGCATGTTTATCCTTAAAAGTATGTTTTGATAGAGCACAGCAGTTATTGTGCAGCTGACAGTGGATTACAATATTGTTTGTTTAGGATTCAGAAGCCTAGTATTAGATTGCTTCTTGTCAGCAAAGTGCAGGATATACCACATGGTGTTTGCACATGGAAACAGTATGACCCCACCCCTAGCAGTGGAATTCAGATAAAGTGACACTGTTCTCTAGTTTGTTTGCTTGTTGTTGTGTTTTGTTGTTGTTGTTTTGTTTTGTTTTTTATTATTATTTTTATTTCCGGTAAAAGGCATGAGATTGTGTGAGTATAGCTTATGTTGTATTTAAGTGTGCCGTAACTTTGTGAGATCAGATATTTCAGAAATAGATTTGAGGTGTTACACCCCACCTCTGGATACACCTAGTATTAAAGCACTACTAAAGCAAGAAAGTATATTACTAGCATTGAAAGCTCCCAAGTTTGGTTAGTTCAGCTTAAATGTTTGTTTCATATATCTGAGATCCCAGTGAGTTTTTGTAAGTGGAAGGACTGCAAATAGTTGAACAAGCAGGACTTCAGCTCCAAAGTTGTTTTTAATTAAAGGCTTTTTTTTTTCTGCGGACTACTCCCACTTAGAGGGTTGGAAACTTAGAAGTTTCCATGCATAGATTTTTTTCTTTATTCCCCTGGGAGGACAACAGACTTGATCACCTACAAAGGATGTAAATATTTCTGTGAAAGCAAACTGCTTCCAGTACAGGCAGAGATTGTCTGGGAAAGAAAATAAAAGTTGAAAGTTTTGATTGTACTCTTATTCTTGCAATCCATGTGCAACCTGATTTCATTTAACAGGGAAATCCAAACTACTTCTACTATGGACTGTGCTGGTTGCATATACACAGATGAATGCTCAGGCATAGTAGCTGTGTTCCAGGTCAAAGTTGAGGCTGGTCAGCATGTAGAGGAGGGAATTAGATTCAGATTTGGGCTATGGTGAAAAAGCATTTGAAGTGGCTTTATTGTGATCTTTACGTGAGGGGACTGGATTTCTTCCATTGAGAGCAGGTTGAATCCTTTCTTTTCAAAATGTTGCTGAACTATATTGCTTCTAAAAGCAAGAAGAGAAAACCAGTCAAAACTTTGTTATTGGAACATTGTGAAGAACTTGTTCTTTTCTTGTCAGTATCAGTATGTAGCTGTCATGGTCCATTTGGATCTCTCGTTTATAGGATAACATATTCTATAAATCAAGCTTTATTTTATGAGCTTATTAGCAAAGAAAACACAGACAAGAAACAAGGGCTCAGTCTACTTTGTACAGATTAGTCTAACATGAATTCACTAATTCATCACTTAATTAATTCATGAGGTTTCTAACTCTAATTTGTAACTCATGACTCGTAACTCATGCACCTATGAGCAGAATAGTTACCTTGCTGATGGTGAGAGTGCTGCTGCTTTCTCCTCCATCATGGTGTAGGCCTCTCTTGCATCACACCAGGAAGCACAAAAGCCTCAGCAGTCCACCCGCTGTTAGATCCACTTTAAAAGCTTTTTGGGTAAACTTATGTATTTATACCTGCTGGCTTGGAAGTTTGGTCTATACAGTTTCCACAAGTTAACAGATTCTGAAGAAACTACCAGAAAACCAGTATGCACGGATTATGGCTGCAGGAGACAGCAATTTGCAGATGATCACGGCTGCACATGGCCCTTGGGCTCTTCCTGGCCGCCTGTCCTGCTACCTGTTACCTTTGCTTTGACCTACCGGCGCTGCTCCCAGCACGCATCGGGCCTTGGCATGAGCTGGGTTAGCCAAAATGTGAGCAGTCATGCTAGCTGGTAGACAGCAGAGGTGAAAGTGTCTTCTAAAAGCGCAAGGCTGCTGCCTTGAAATTCTGCCTCTTCCAGTGCCTTCCCTTCAGAGACGTGCAACTGCACCTCTACGGAACGTGGCTGTTTCTGAATAGTAATGCCTTTCAAAGGACTTCAGCATGGGGTACCTTTATGTGCACAGCTTACTTCTGAAGCAAGAACATTCCATTCTAAAACAAAGGTTTGAGTAATCCAGTTCTCCTGGTTTTGAATGTATATGGATACATTGAGAAGCAGGATTATGAAATGAGTAGAACTGCCATTGCAAATTCTGTTACAATGCCCAATTTGCCATACTTGGTTTCTAGCAGATAAACATTAAATTACTGTAACCATCCTAATATTTCCTAGTATAGTCTACAATAGACTTTATACTAAAGTTAATCATAACAACTGCATGTGTTGTTTGTACATCTATCAAGTTGCAGGATGTTTTCAATTATTATATTGCCTTATTCTGCTATTGTGGAGGTTGCTCAGCTCTGTCTATGCCAATGTCTGAATTGTTTTGATAATAGAAGAAGAAAAAGAGATGATCATGAAGACTTAAATCAGAGTAGGTTCCAGAACCTTGTTATTTGCATATTGGACTTTGTTAGAATACAATCATTTTGTGAGGAGGAATGGTGACAGTGGAAGCTGCTTCTATAACTGAGATGAGGAGAGAAGAAAGCAGGAGGAGTGTTCTTTAGGTGACTAAATTGCCACAGATTCCTTGGAACACTTGAAATTCACTCATCTAAAATAATTAATACGAAGATTGTTTGCTCTTAGAATGAAAATATGCAGTGGAAAACTGAAGTGGAAAAAAAAAGCAAACAAACAAACAAAAAAACAACAAAAACCAAACAAACAAAAAAACCCCACAAACCCCTGCCCCCCTACCCCTCCCCCCCTCACAAAAAAAAACCAAACAAAGCAAAACAAAAAAACAAACAAACAAAAAAACACAAAAAAAACCCTACACCAAAACAACCAAAAAAAAACCAACACAAAATTGGGGATCTTGGCAAATGAGATAAAAATTTTGAGTCACTGGAGAGCATCTGTTTTAGGCCACTCCATTTGATGTGTTTGAAGTGATTGAAGTTGCAGAGTCTGAAGCCTTAGCACTTCCTGGAAATTAAAGCCCCTCGAACGTATGAAACACATAGAAACATGTGCTACATGAATAATCTTAATTAGTTTCTATTGAAACTATAGGCATTTATTGTCACCTCTTCAGTAACGCAGATATCTCAAGGACTTGCACTGTTCTGTTTTTTTTGTTTGTGGTTGTTTGTTTTTTTTTGTTTGTTTGTTTTTTAAGCTGGCCTGCATTATATGCATATAATGTAAAACTATTGTATATCAAGTTTTCTTGGTTTTCTGTGCAAAATAGATGTCCAAACCACAGAAAGCTGAACTGTTCCCCAGGATTGCTAACACTCTCTTTAGAGGAAAGGATACCTTCTTTTTGATAAAGATTCTTAGAAGCACATGGGCAATTTGGATATTGATGTTTAAGGTGGCTTTTCAAGTTGCTTATTTGGGGGAAAAAAAGCTTTAATTCTCTTCGGATACATTATACTTATGTAATCGTTTAAGTATCATGTTTTGGATATCTAGATTCATTAGTGCTTTGTATTTTGGGTAATTTTAGGTCTTTACTTGCTCGATAGCTTACAATTAGCAGAAACTTTCTGTGGGCACTTCCCCTTGAGTTCTTTCCAGGATTTAGATTGCTTGCTAGGTAATTGTGCTTAATAAGCCATTCTGGCCTTCTAATGTTACCTGGTATTGTACACTTCCATAGCTGCATATTAATAAAGATTAGAAATCCCAGCAACCACTTCTCATTTAAAAGAAAACTGGCTAGACTTTTGGTTAATACCTGTTGCAAAATTCTAAATCCTTAACCCTGTCTAACTCATTCACTGCTGTTAATGGCTAATAGCTTTCCAGACTACATAGCCTGTCCTCTGTGTTTCTTTGGAGAGGAGTCACCCACAGAAATGGATAGTATTTTTTTTAAGTTGGGTAAGAAAGAGGAGTGGAAACTAAAAATGTCCTAATTGGATTTAGGAATTTTTTTTTTCCTGTTTCAAGAAAGCAGCTGAAGCTGGACTTGTATTTCATAAGCAGTATGGTGGTAGCCCAGAGGGTATACAAGCACTTCAGCTCTTCATACACCATTACTGAGCAGCTGAGAGGCTGTTCTGTTTAACTTGGACTGTATGTGCTTCTGTACCAGTGCCTGGCATCCCAGACATGTCATAATTAAGTTCAGACACACATGATGAAACACACCATGATAGGAGGAATGATGTTTAAATTTTAAATTCTTTATGGAGGGACCGGTGTACTCCCACAAGTTGTCAGTCTTCTGGATGCTTTCTGGGAGCTCTTTAAACAGATCACTGTTTGTCTTGGCCTCCCTAAAAAGCAGTAATGCTCCCCAAAAGAAGGTACGCCCTGCCTAAGGTGGGGGGGGGGGCATGTGGAGATGAGTAGAATAAGATTGATTAGCATGAAAAGCGGTAGGGTCACAACATGCCACCTGTTGATCCACTGTATTTTGGTAGGCACTGTGCAGAAGTGGGTTGGGGAGAATTTAAAGGAGGATAACAAGGGGATTTAACCAGTAACTTGGTGGAGTTTCTCTTCTATGTGCATGACTGAGGTGACTTTTGCAAATTAACACTAAAGCAGTACAGTTCACTTGGAAAATGTATGAGAAGTACGAAGGGCAAAGATGAGTGTAGAAGGACTTTCTGAATGAAAATAAGTGGATTACATCTAATGTACTAGAGAAAGAGGAGAGCTGCTTCGCACTCTGCTTTTGGCAAGTCTGCTGACTCCAGAAACCTGTCCTGACATCATCATTCCGGGCAAATGGACAAGATGGGGTTGCTGAGGTTGCAGTGAGGAGAAAGATGTAGTCATTAAGACTTGAGATGAAAGTCTGTAACAGCATGGCCAGTAATGAAAGGCTGTATCTCAGAAGGTACAAAACATAGACAGTATCTGAAAATATGGAGAGGTAAGTGGAAAGTGGGGCTGGCTTAAATGTTGCAAAAGAGAAAGGAGGTAGGAACAGGAAATGAAAACTTCTTGCTATATTGAATTTGATGTAGCATCTATTTTCCATTGGTATTGCAAACTGATTTTTGTTTAATTGCTGCCTTTTTTTTGGCATAGAATCCTGTTTTGCCTGAGGAGCTCTTAGCTATGAATGCTGTGCGTGATTTTTATAAGGCTGCTTCTCAAGGGGAAGTGTGTTTATGGTGATGATACTCATCTCTACGTTTCTTGTTCCTCCCAGTGAGTTTTGGACCTCTTAGGTGAGTTTTAGCTAAACTTTAAGAGAATTATTGGTTTAGAAAGTGTGAAGTACATAATTTTAGGGAAACTTACCAGCTGATTAGAGATGCCCAAGTGTACTCCCTGAAGTGGTATTGCAGTTCCACATCCATTTTTTGAGACAGTGTGACTATTTGGCCAAAGCAGTGTAGACTTAGCTTGGAACTGGCTGTAGCATCACCACAGCATTGAAAGCAGGACTGTAGGAATTAAGAGATGCAGATAAGTGTTTTAGTCCATAAACTATTGCTATGTATTATGATTACCTCAGATTTTGATCCAATAAAAAAAATTACCCAAGCTCACAACTGTCTAGAGAGGGAAAACACTTAAGTGATTCAGCTAAGTCCTATAAATAGAGAACAGAAGAAGCAAAGTAGTTCTTTTGTGCTTGGGGAAATATGGAAGTAAGCATAGCCAACTGTAAATTTTAGAAAGGGATGGGTTCCCCCGCTCGTTTCTCTTGCCTTCACTGTTTAAAGATTCCTTGTAGAAATACATTCTGTTCTGTCTTGCAGACTTTCCTAGGCTGCCAGGAGAGTGACTTGAAATTTCTTAGATAATGTAGCCGCTCTCTGAATAATGCTTTGAGATTATAATTTTTTAAAACAGTTACGTTGATTAAGTTGAAAGTGCCTCACCTTATTTCTGTTTCAGGAATTGCATTTAATTATGGTGAGATTTCTTTTCAGTAGTCATGTTATTACCATGGCTTTAAACCATATACTTAATTGACTTGAAACTTCAGCTAATTCAAATTTAAATAGATAATGCAATTATAAGATGTATTTTACTTCTGTCATCCTTTAGTACAAGCATGGAAATGGAGAAATGGCTCATTTGCATGCAACTTTCCCAAAAATATAGTGGAAGAAGGTGTTGTGTTTTGGTCTGCATCTTGAAACGTGGGAATTATAATAAGGTTTTTGTATGTTTTTCTGAGCTTTATGAAATTTGCCCTCAGTTCATGTTTGGAATCCAAGGAACACCTCACTCTGACAGCTGTGACTGTCAGAGCTGCAGTAGCTGTAGTCAAATGAAGCACAGCAATTGTTGCACATGGGCTTGACTGAAGTGTAAAGAACAGATTCAGCCCCACAAAACCAGGAGTTAAGACAGTTTTTGCCAAAATGCAGCAGATGACCTTATTACTGTTAGTGTAAATATTGGCAATTGCCCACAAATGTCTTCAGTCAATCCCTCAAGAGGCTCTAAGTGTTTGCAGACAAACTGTAAGGGGAGGGGAAGATGTTGAAAGGGTGGGGCCATGTCTTCCTTGAAACCAGCTGAGAGAATGACATATCTTCTCCCCTTTGAAGCTGGGGCATCTAGTGGGGTAAGGCAACTTTGAAGTGAGCTGTGTGTATTGCAGCTTTCATATAAATATTTCTTCTATAATGAATTACCTTGCTTATTCCTCTGCTCCTTGTTTTGTTTTCTTTCACTCCCACACAGTATTTAGACCACATTAGTAATGTATAAATGTGACTTCCACCTAATGTTGCTGTTGTTAATAAAGTTACGGTTTGCTATTTTCTCAAATGTGCTATATGTTTGTTATTAATGAAGAACAAATACTTACAGGGCTTTGGAAGACATTACGGTGTGCTAAATGTATGCCTGTTGATTTGAGATTATGAATCAAGAGATGTTTATTTAATACATATTACTTTTTTTGAGCTGTTTGTCACAGAACTTATATGCAGTGCAATCTCCTTTGCTAATATGTCTGGAAAAGGGTATTAACGT
Organism: Tyto alba; assembly: GCF_018691265.1. Lineage (NCBI taxonomy): Eukaryota > Metazoa > Chordata > Aves > Strigiformes > Tytonidae > Tyto > Tyto alba. The sequence continues at coordinate 9,757,541 of NW_024881295.1, read as the reverse complement.
GCCACAGAATAAATTGTATCCCCACTCCTAACTGTCTTAACCTCTGCTGTGCTGCCACTAATTATCCAACCCTTCCTAGAATGGTGGTGAGCAGTGAGGCTTTCTAGCATGGGTCCGTTCACTCCTACCTCTCTAGTAGGATTGCAGTGTTTCATATTGATAATGTTGTTTGTTAGTAGCTGGAATAGAGTGGAGTGCTTCATGTAGAACCACCTGCAGATGATACTTCAGTCCTAATACTGAAATGGCTTCAAGGTTGGGATTCAGTGATTAAGACTGCTTGAACAAGATTCAGCCTTGTACCAAAATAAATCCTGTCTCAAGAGCTAAAAGTAAGCACTGCATCGGATATTGTTTTGATTTGCTGGTATGTATCCTAAATATAATGCTCTTAAGTTTTAAGCTTCTGCTTCGAAGTTGTCTGACTAAAATTTAGTTAGTAGAAGCAAAGATCCTTGGGACTCTGACTTGAGTGCTATCACCATCTTCCAAATGCCCTTGGGTTTTTGTACCTCAAGTCTGTGTAGAATTCAGATGCTTTTTATATCTAATACTAGGGAAGGGAGAGTTTTAATTTCAGAGTTGTTGTTCCTGTTGAATTAATTCAAGTGTGAGAGTGTGAAACTTACTGTTAAAAATGCAAGGTTATGTTCCTAACAGTAACCAAATAAAAAGAAACTTTAAGCCATCTGTTTCAACAGCTCACCTTCTCGTTTGTTTTCTTTCAAGCATTTTGTGGTGACTTGAAAATGTTATGGAACACGGTTGGGTCAAGCCTTGTGGCCTCAAAATTGTGAGTCAAGGTGTTATGGACTGTAATGGATTTTGAAAGCGTTAGCACTCCAGCCATCAATATGTATTTGTGACAGCGGATTTGAACATAGTTTTCTATGAAGGCATGTGAATTTTAGACACAGCCTGTGATCATGAAGCTTTCTAGCTTCCTCATCTCCTGTACTGCAGCTCCCAAGCTGGAGAATCTTGTTTTGTGCTGCAGTTAAATCATTGCTAAATGGTATCTTGAGTTTCTTCAGTTTGTTACTTGTAATCATGAGCCAGCTCAATGAAATAAACTGATGATAGTGGAGGAAGAGCACTGGTGCCCTGTTAATGAATTTGAGGATGATCTAGGTATACTGCTGTGGCCTTCAGCTTGCTTGCTAAAGGTCACCAGGGACAGCAAAGACTTGGATTCAGCCTCCATCTCTCTTCTTAACTAGGCAGGAAAAAAAAAAAAGGAAGAGGGGAAGAGGCAAGTTGTGCTGAGGCTTTTGAGATAGCAGTCACATGTTTCTGTGTGACTGGGAAGGAAACAAATTATATATTGGACAAAGATGGCTTAGAAGGGCAGACAATGAAAAATCAAGAGATTCAAGGGTTGAGATGAAAACATTGCGAGGGAAGAAGACGTCTTAAAGACAAACACATTCCCTGAAGTCAGAGATCAGACTGAGAATTAAAATAAAATATTGAAGATAAAAATATAATTGTCAAGGTGGAAGAATTATTTCAACTAATAACTCATTTGATGGTTGCCATTAATAAAATTTATCTTTAAAAGAATGACAAAATGTGTGGATGAATTCTTTATCTCCTCTTACCACTCCCCCACTCCCCAAAGAAAACAAGTTAATAATTCTTTCTGGCCAGTTCTCACCAATACAAAGAGAAGAGAGCCTTTCAGTTTGATTTTTTTTTTTCTGTGCTGTAAAGACTATAGCTCAAGGAGAGGTGCGGGTTGTTCTGTAATTAGCGTAAATACCTATTGTAGCATCCCCTGCTTCAAAACAATGTTTCTTTTCCCCACTATACTGTTAGCTGCATTGCACAAAGAGAAACTGCAAAGCAAACAACAGCTCTTGGACTAGACTAGTGCTTGGATGCAAGTCAACTAGTAATTTGTCTGGGAAACTGACTTTGGGGCTTCTGGGGAATTCTAGGTTGATTATTCTAGGCAAGATTTCTAGCAGCCATTGTTGCTAGAAACAACCTCTCGTGGTTCAGAGTTTGTAAAAACTTGCATATTGGTGTTGTCTTCTCACAGGTAGTGTGTATATGTATAGTTTGTGTGCATCTTGGATATCTCTTACAGCATCTGGATTTTGGCCTGTTTCACACACACGTGTTAGACCATCTTTTGGCCAGTCTCATGTGAAGAAAATTCCTTGGTGTTTAAACTCCCTCTCAAATTCATTCTCAACACTATCATCTTCATGGTTGTGGGACTTCTGGTTTGTTTGTTCTAAGCAGTGCTTATTATCTCTGAGCATTCTTCTGGAATAGCAAAAGAATAACACTTCACAAGAGGAAATCACTTAATCCCACTAAAAAAGTTGGATGCTACCTCTGTAGAAAAACTTTTTCAAAGCAAGCCATACACTGATTTCAAAACCACAACCTGTTTGTTGCTAATAAAATTTTGTGTCTAGAAGATGATGTTTTGACTTGAACCTCCCATAGAGGTTTTTTGCCCATTCATTGATGGGAAGCAGTGTATATTGTATATTTCTCAGTCATCAGTCCAAGAGAGGAGACTTTTTGGTAAATTCTAGTTAGCTTGTTTCCAGTAGCCAATTCTGTATTTGCAGTCATCTTTATCCAGAAAAAGTTACTTTGCTCTATACCAGGATTCTTATGGTAGGGAGGATCTGCCAAATGCCTCCCTGTTCACAGGGGGTACTGTCTTGCTCTTCTGGATGGTTTATAAACTCTTTCTAGGTAACTCAACTGGCTTATTTGTTATGCAGGTTTGGTTTGGTTTGGTTTTTCCTTTATCAATCAGGCGTTGCTTGCACTAACTGTTCTTATTAACAGCTTCCAACCTGGGTGGAACAAATTGACTCTTTGTCCAGAGCCCTCTCTGGTGTCATAACAGGGAAAGGCAAGGAGCACAGCTTGTCCGCAGCGTACAGAGATAGCTAATTATGAATGAAAGTGTGTTTACTTTTTAGTATACTAAACAGCATGCTGGGTATTTGTTGGGAAAGCAGAAAGTTACTGAAGTGGTTAGTCAAAATTTTGCAGTTTGCTCCAGCTGCAGCAGGATTTTAGCCCTGATTTGAGGTACACACTGCTTTCAGGTGATGTAAACCTTCTAAAGAGTAGAAACAAGGTGAAATCAACATCTTAATTTTAGCTCTCAGGGTTTCTTGTGACTTAACACTTATCTCAAGGATAGATAGATTTTTGCAAACATCTGCTTGGAATATCTTTTTTTTCTTAAATATAAGAAAAGCCCTTTGCACTTTGTCAGCTCTGCTTGTTTTCTGTGAAGTTATAGCCTTTTTGTGGTTTGTAAACTAGCTGTGAAGAGGTAGCGAAATAGTAGCATGTGTATATATGTATGCTGGATTTTTCTTTACGCTTAAAAACTGAACAGATATCTGAAAGACTAAGGTATCATCAGCCAATTAGGATAAAAGGAGAATTTAGAGAAAATTTGCTTGCATGGCAAACAAGGTACTTGAGGAGGCTTCAGGCAAGGTATTGGAGAAGAAAAAGCACAGGGGAGAGAGGTGGGGGGAGGAGGTAGCTGGGGAATGTCAGATGTCTGATGCTTGGTTCCAGTCAGAAATAACTGTCGCTATGGAGCTGATCACAGAAAAACCGGGGGGGAAGCTGTGATCAGAGACTTGCTTTGGCTTGTGTGCCTCTGCTTAGTAAATTAGCTTTGCATTCCTATTCCCAGTGTTGCTAAAATAAGTAGTTATGCATAAGGTGAACTGGTTTTGAACTTACAGGATTGTTAAACCTCAAGTGAGCTTTTTCCCCCCCAACCCTCTCCATTGGCTTCAGATAGAAATTTGTACAGTATTGGAGGTAAGGGTTATTTTTGCCTTCTCTATTGCAAAAGTAGAATATACATTCTGGACACAAATTTCAGGTTGAAAAGTGCGTTTGGGGCTGTCAGAATAGTCCACAGTGGAAAGGCAAAGAAGCTATTAATGATACAGGAGTTAACTGTCAGCAAATAAAGAACTGAATACATGCGAAGGAAAACGAAATGCTAATAAGATGTTATATAGTTATAATTGGGAAGCAGAGATAGACATATGGCCAAAAGATTTTCTGTTTTTCAGTTTTCAGACCTCTCTGTAAACTTCTACTTGCACAATCCTAGAAAATAAACCAATCATAGATTTTTTTTTTTTTTTTTTTACTTAATATATATTAGCTTTGCTCAGAAATAGTAATGAGACACAGTGATTTTAGCACATAGTTACTACATTTCTGATGTCTTTGTTCTGTTTTTAGTGATAGGTCCCTGAAAGAATCCCATTAGTGCTTATGGGGCAGGCAGTCCTTTAGTTCAGCCCTGCACATTGGTCTGATGGAAGTATGTACCTCAGGCTGCTTTTATTGGTTCGCTATCACTATTTAGTCTGTTAAAACTATTTGCCATGTAAGAAATTAATGGGAATATTTCCCCTAAGCTTGGAGTGTTTCAAAGACACTTTGTTCGGGTCATTTGCCACTTTAGTGAATGTTGTTTTCAAAATCAGAAGTGTCAGCAAATATTTCATTATTAAATGATGTTTCTCTTTAGTCTTTTTTTAAAGATGGACAGTAGGAAAACAGATGACCAAAACTGATCTGCACTGAACGCAAGACTGTACATTGTGTGCTGACTGGGGGGAAAAAATGCACTTGCTGGCTTGCTAAATTGAGATAATTCTTTGGATGTTGACAGACAGAAAAACAATTAGAGCTGTCAGATGCTTTGCTGACGTGTGCATTGTCACACAGAGAGGTGACTTGGTTTGTGCCAGTAAATCTGAACTGTTCAACTCTCAGCAAGATATTAAGTTAATTAATAAAATTCCTTACAGTTGGGCTTGGAATGCAAGGTCTGTTTATTTGTGAAGACAGCTAGTCCAGGAATAAACAGTGGAGGTCACTGATGAGGCCTCTTAGGTATTTTCTCAGTCACTGTTATATTACAGGCTAGTAAAATACTTTTTTCTGATTAGTTCATTGGTATATTAAAATGGTGTTACTCAACTGAAGTGTTTCTGTATTTGTACACTGTTAATGCTTGTGCGGATAGTAGTTTTCTTTGAAGTATATAACTTTATGTGGGAAAATGTTTATTAAAACTCTTTGACCTCTTTGGGTTTTCAGGTGCTCACTCATGTCTCAAAAGACTATTTCTGTATACATGGGTATTCTTAAAAGCTATCCCTTTTTTGTCGATTATTTATACAAGCATAATTGAAATCTGATTTTACTTAAACATGTGGACTCACTTACGTTTCTTTTGTTTTCTAAACATCCCCTGTTTGGACAGGGATTCTGGTGTGTATGTGCTGGACTGAATTTGCAGCAGACTTGCGCAGGGCTCCTCCACTACGGCTCGTCCTGTCAGTGCGATGTGACCCCTCTGGCTGTAAGGGCTTTGCGGTGTGCTGCTGCTGCCGGGCACGGCGCGGCAGGTGAAGAGCAGTGTGTCTCCTGGATCGTGTGTCGATATTTGTCTGCTGCTGAATAAAGTGGTTGGTTGTAGAAGGGAAGTTGTCTTTCCACTCTAGCTTGAGGGCTGCACTAGTACATCTTTTTGATACAGAAAGAGATGTTCACTTTACCAGGAGAAAGCAGCTCTGATTAGACTGTAAACATGAACTGTACTATTTGCTTAGTTTTTCCCACACCATTTCTGCCTCCACGTGCAGTTCTGTTAAATCCATCAGCCTCATCAGATTCCATGTTTCTTGTGTAATGCTACCCTGCTTCTCTTCACTAATCTTCTCTAAATAACTTTCAGATTTCTTTTACTCTGTTCCTCTGTTATCCATTTTCCTGGTACTGAATTCTTGACAGACATTGTCTTTAGTCTTATTGCTTTATCCATAGTGATCAGGATTACCTGAATACATGAGCTTCTTCTGTTGTATTATCATGGTTTATTTTTCTTTTATCTGCTTAAATAACCTAGCTATTTCATTAGGGTTTTTTTGTTTGTTTTTGTTTTAAAAAGAATAATCATCATTATTGGTGGTTTGGTTTTTGTTTCAGTTTTGGGGAGAGGTTTTATGTTTTTAAGACAACAAGTCTTCTTGGAATTTACTTTGCAATTTTTAAAATTCAGCATCTCGGCAGTTCCAGTTAGAAATTAACTTTTGTGAGCTGTAATGCCAGTGTATCTGTTTATACGGAAGAAAAGCAGCCCCTGGAAAAAACCACTAGAGTTCAGATCAGTAATTAATCTGGAAGTTAACATTAGATAAACCTTGAACAGCATGACTGTTGGTATCAAGACAGCAGAGGGCAAATGGCCGATTGCTGAGTCCTAATCTAGCTCCCTAGGTTTCTAACTTTATTTCTGTGCTTCAAATTTTTTCTGTCATTTGAGTGCAGAAAGAGATTTTTGAGCTTGTGGGATTTCTTTGTTTCAGAAATAAGCAACCCTCTGACCATTTTTTTCGTTTACAAACTTGGGGAATTTTCTTTTTAAAAATTTAATGGGGAGCTAGTATACTGTATTAGCTGGTATGACTTTGGTGTTATTTCAGCGCAGGCAGTAGAACCATGCTCAAAAGCAAGAACTGACTAGACTAGTTGGTATGGCTTACTTTTTTTGCAGTGCCCATGGAAAAACCTGCGATAACACATCAGCCAAAGTCTGTTTCCTTACAGAACCAGCACTGTGTTGGCAGGGGTTAAATCACCTCTACAGTACTTTCCCTGATGCATCTCCTTGTTTTAGAGAGAGAGAAGCAACCTGTCTGCTTGCTTTCTTTTCTGGGTTTTCCAGCGTTGGTACTAAGTGCACAGGTTTGTTGGAAGTAGGAACCTTCAGCTGCTTCTTTATGGACAGCAAGGTTGGACTCCCACGGATGTCTGTAATTAAAAATGTTTCCCCCTTGTTTTGCTATGCCACCACCTGCTAGGAATTATTGAACAAACACTGTAAGCATCTGTAAGCAGTCCCTTGAGACATCCAGGCAGTGTATAAAGGAAGAGGGGCACCTGTTACTGGAAATTGTTATGAGTTTACTCAGGAGTTGTTTGTTTAATGCTATTGCTCTTGGTGCTCTTTTTGTAATAACTTTCAGTATTTTAGGAAATAAACTGTAATGAAACTTCTGGTATGTCTGCAGAATGGGTAGACATAGATAAAGCGTGGGATGTTTGATTCCTGTTGTTATTTTTAAAGAAAGGAGGCTGTATTGTCTGTTCGACACAATAGATGTTAAGGTGAATTTGTTAACTTTTTAACTGGTAATGTCTCACTATAAACACCAGGATTTTTCTCTCTTCTAGCTGCTGAGAGATGTCTGCTGCATTATCTCTGGTATAGCTGCAAGTATGACTTGACTGATTTGCATTCATGGATCTTGGATGATCTGGTGAACCATGGAGCTCAAAGTATGGGTGGATGGAGTCCAGAGAATTGTGTGTGGGGTCACCGAAGTCACAACATGCCAGGAAGTTGTAATAGCCCTTGCTCAGGCTATTGGTAAGTAACTCTGTCATCTGGGTGTCTGGGTACTGGGGTGAAGCTTTTTTAATGAAGCTAAACTGAGGGTGAGTGGGGTTGCACAGAATATCAGCAGAGCATGAACATACAACGCAGAGTGGGATAACTCTAAGGTGTGAACTTGTAGCCTTTGATTTTTAACCTGCCAGAGAGATTAAAAAGAAAGAAAAGAAACACTTTGAAATCTTATTATTCAGTACAAATTTATTCCCTAAATAGTAATATGCTGCCGTTTGTCACTCTAAATAAAGCCTGGACTAAAGAAGGTGCTAAACTGACAATGATCTGAGTACCAAAGACACATAAAAGCTGTGCAGAATAATTGGTTGGCTTTCACAAGCTAATGATTGATGTTCATTGAAAATATACACATTGTAGGTATCCCTAGCTATACTGAGAATAGTATAGATCAATGAAATAGGTCCTTCAAGTTCTTATCTTACTCCTGCATGCCACATAACTCAGTACTAATGAAAGAGTAACTTGAAGTCTGTTCAGTGATAGCTATTTGCTGAACAGTTTAGTGGTGGTGGGTGGAATCTTTCAGGCTCCAGTACAAGAAAGAACATTCAGTCTTGTCAGATCTTTCTCAATGGTTGAGGGCATCCTGAATAAACCTCAGTTTCATCCCTTCAGTGCTTTCAATGCTGAATCTTATTCTTTGCTAAAATTTTATAATTGGCTTTACATACTGTTTAAGTTTAGACATTAAAACCTATGTCTTGCCTAAAATTAAATTCATAATTTAAGGACTAGCTTTTGCATTTTTTTAGTGTTCTGGTGATTTTACAAGATAGTTTTAGCAGTCTGATTCAATTGCAAAATCATAATTTTCTAATAAAAAGCAACTTAGGGTCACGAATGTCAACTAGATATTCTACCTATAAGCATGAAGTCAATTTATCCTAATTTGTGATGTATATTTATTTAAATGTCTACTTCTGAACATAATTTCCATATACTTTCATCTGATGGAGAAGACTGGCACTTTTTAATTTTATATCTTAAGGGGATCGAATGCAATGCTAGCATGCGTATGATCTATCTATACACATCAAATACCTTTTAAAGTTTGATTTAAAAATTGTACCAAGTCAGTATTTCTCTAAAATCTGGTATTTGTTTGTTAACTTTTAAGAGTGCTTTTACTGCCTGTGTTAGTTTCAGCATTTCATTTAATGTTAATTTGTTCGTAAATTGCTTTCTTCCATATCTCATTTTCTACCTGTAGAGTGTTTTTAGCACAGTTATGCTAGCATGATTATTTCTAAGTAATGATTAAGAAGTGTGACACATTGAGAAAAGAATAAACTGGTTGTGATAGACTTCTGTTCTGTGCTTTCAGTATCTTTCAACCTGTTTCCTTTGCCTCCTCCCACAAAACAAAAAAATGTCATGCTCCTAGTTCTAGAAAATAATTTCATGTTCTCCTGTGTAATTTCTTTGGCTTTTGTGTGTCTCAGTTATTAGCCTGAACTCTGAAAAGACTCCATCAGCCTTGGAAACTCACATAGTTTTTGTCAACTCAGCAGACTTCGTTTTCTGTAACACGTCACTAGTTCATCTGGGGCATGTGACTCTGGTTCCATGCAGAGATAAATTTCAGTTGCAGCCAGAGCCAAATTGAGATAGACCTTTGGAAACCCCTTCCTGAGGCAAATATCCTCTCTAGAAAACACCTAGAGTAATTGCACTTCAGTTTCTCACTGGGACTGCTAGGCAATATTAAACACCATATAAATTACACTTGTGTGTCTTTGGCAGATAGGGCTTTCCCAACCCTCCTGTCAGGGCATTCATCAGAAAAGCAACCATATGTCTGCTCCTTTGATTATAGGTACCAGTTTACCAGGAATAATTGTCACTTGATTTTGAATGAGAATCTATTAAAATGTATCCCTCTAGCTCTCACCTGACATTTGGTGGTGGAAAGTAGCCAGTCTTAGTTGGCTTCCTCCTTGGTTGGCTCTGATCTTATTTTCCACTTTGCAGTCTGGCTCCTTCAGCAGTCACATAGCTTAGAAGGACTGGACTCAATATTATTTCGTCAGTCTGCAAAGATTTTGAGATGCTCCTTTTGTTTTATCGTGCCGTACAGTTGATTACTAGGTCCTTGACTTAAAAATACGGCGTGCACACACACACACACACACACACAACGCAGTCTTTTTCACTGAGCCTGAAATAAGAGCTGCAATAGGTATATTATTTGTGTTGAAGTGCAGTGTCTGGAAAATCTGCAAAATAGGTTATTTTACAGCTCTATCCACTGAAGAAGGCACAAGCCAAAGATACTTGGATTGAGGCATTCATAGTTCAAGAAGCTTCTCATGGACAAACGGAAGCTGCTTTTATTCTAGAGATATGAAAAGTAAAGCTTTAGAATGTATTTCAAAAACATGAAAATCAAAATTACTATAGCATAGGCTGTGGTTGGAAGGGAACTCTGAACATCTAGTCCAACTTCACTGCTCAAAGCAGGGTCAACTAGAGCAGGTTGCTTGGGACCATGTGCAATCGGGTTTTGAATATGGCCAAGCATGGAGACTCAACCACCTCTTTGGGCAACCTGTTCCAGTGTTTGATAACCCTCACAGTAAGAGAGTTTTTCTTTACGTTTAAATGGAATTTCTTGTATTTCAAGAAATTTCTCTTGCTGTCACTTGATCATATGCAGGGCCTGTCTCCTGATCTCCAGCTGTGATAAAGAGTAACAAAAACATTTCCATCCATTTATTTTCCAACTCTCCCCTCATGTCATGGAAATTCAGTAATAACTTTCTCCAAGATAAAAAAGTATTCCTCATCCCAAAATGTGAAGACAGGAACTTATGTTCTAGGGTTATTTTAGACAAACAAAAATAGCAAGTCATGCTGGGTTATGCCCCTTTTAGGAGGTTCTGTCCCATACCCAAGGTGTGGTCTAATACTTTGGCAGTGGAGTTGTCACTTAACTTGCCTGGCTAATGCTCCTTGACCTACTCCTTACAAATTGGTATCTGCCACTATTACTCTTTCAGTGCAAGGGTGTGATTGTCTCTCTTCCTTTGGGGCTGTAGTCCTGATGGATGACATTTGTGTTACCTGGTCTGATGCTATGATCTCCTTCCCCTGTTGCCAATCTCTTGATCATTGAGGAATAGGAACTGATTCTACTCCAAGTTTCTGTACAAACTAGGGGTTTTTTCATTTCCATTTGGTTTGAAGTTAAAGGATTTGAATTAAATATAAAATAAACTTTTTATTCTTTAAAACAAAAAGAAAATAAAGTTGTCTCTTTAAAAGGGTGATTCCAGTAAAGCTTATTTTAAAAATACATGTGTATATTTTAATGAATGCAAGAGAATAATATCAATTGGATATAATTTTGGATACTGTAGTTGATTGTGTCTCTAACTTAAGAGGGAGATAGAAATGCCTTAGCTGGAGGGAGGGTCACTGGAATTCTGTTCAAGACAATTACAAGTTTCTAGAGAGTGAAATCACTTCCCACTGGGATCTTGAAGAGCACTTGGTATTACCTTTTATGAGTTTTATCCAGGGCTGATTTTTTTTTTTTTAAACTCAAGCTTCTTGCAAATTAAAAAGAGGAAGATTTGGCCTATAATACAAATGAGAGAAGTGATCGTTTCATCATGAAAAACTAAGCCCTCACCAAAATGTAAAAATATACCACAGCACGCAGTTTAAATGGAGAACCATGAGTCTTGCTTTAAAAGTGTTTTTGCCAGGAGAGATGAGCTAGATTTTATCACATACATCATTTTTAAAATGTACATTTGACTGCAAATTCTGCCTTTTTTTCTGCTTCTACTAGCTTTTCTGTGCTTTCTGTAAAAATCATGCCAGAATGGTTTCATATAAACATTGCTTGCTCATTTTGATTCCTCTTAATTTGGGCAACTGAAAAACAGGTGAGAAAAGGTTATTAATACTTTTCAACTTGCATGTATGATGAGATGGTTGGTGAATCCAGTCAGGGGTCTGTTTTGCAAAAGTGGCTTGTCCCAAAAAATCACTGTAATACTGAGGGGAAAACCAGATGAGATCCTAAGAGAAAATGAGCTAATCATGTTAGCTGATAGTTTAGGCAAAGGTAGTTTAACTACAGAAGATTTTTATTTTTTCAAACTGCCTTTTACTAGATGTTTTCCATTCAAATCTAAAAATTAAAAATCTTCCAAAGGAATATGGTGATGAATAGTGCAGTCACAAATATACTTGCCCTTTTTCTTCAGAAGTGTTTTCCCATGTCCAGTCACTGTGAGGATTTTTACTACGCTTGTGCTTTCCTTTCTCTCTGGAGACTAGAATGCATCTTCTGTACTCAGAATGACATGTTTGTTTCCTAGAGATAGAGTATGTTAGCCTAGAGAAGCAAAGCTTGAATTCTTTACCAAAGTGCACTTCTGTTTTCTGCACTTCCCATCATTTTCTGTGGCAAATAATTAAAATGGCAGACTTGATTTAGAACAGTGCTATGGATTTTGGTTTTCTGGCTGTAGCACAATATCAGGAGAATATGAGCAACACTTCACTGAACAAGAAGTACAGCTGTCTCTTTTTAAAATTAAACAAATGCAGCTGTCAGTTTTTTTTATTGCAGTTGAGTATTTTTCCTCAAAGATAAATGGGGTGTATTTATGAAAATAGAGCACAGATCTGTTCATGCTGTTTCAAACATGCATTACAGCATTGTAAGGATCTGCCAGAGTTGTATCTGGAAAAATCACACCGATTCATTGTTGTTTCTTATGTTTGTCCCTTCCTCCAAATAATTTCTGCTAAAGCAAGCGCCAGAGCTGGCTGTCAGACACTTTGAGAGGGAGAAAAGAGTCTGAGGTTGAATTGAATCATAGCCCTGATAAACATTGAATTAATGATATAATTTACTGCTGAGAATAGATTAAAACTTGTGTTATTTTTGACTCCAAAATTTCATTTGCTGCTGCTGCTTCAAATAGCAACGCTAAGAGGGATAAGAAGTACAAGCAAGCTACATGCTGTGGTGATGCCATGGTGTGATCATGTAAACTTTATGATTCAGAAATCTAGTGACAGTAACCTTGCTGAAAGGCACAATGGTTGGGTGGGATGGTTTGTTGCCACCTTGAATGATGTGGTGTACATCTAGTGTAGTGGTGGCATGTGCAGCAGAGACCTGGGCTGCTTGATGTGCTTTGCCACGTCTTGCTGTTTGACCTCGGCCAAACTCCTCCTCTGCATTGTTTTACCTATTTAGGAAATGGATCTAAAATAAGTGCAGTACCTCGGGGTGCTTAGATGAAAGGCAGTTGAAAAAGTAATTTCATACTTAAGTGCTTTGTTTTGTCAGATGGTGATAAACTCTTGTATACCCTTTTTTTGAACAAAAGGATAATAGTAATAAACTAAGACTTCAGTCCTGATAAAGACATTGTGAGCACAGCTGTGAACTAAGCAGACCTTCTCTGCCATTAGACTTGAGTCTGTGTATCTCTGTGAACGTGGTTTCCTGGGCCTGGACTTCTACTCTGATTCTCACTGTTTTGTGGTATACATACATGTGTGTGCAAAATGTAGCACAAGTTAAGAAATCTGAGTAACACAAATTCTAACCTCTGTTTTAAAGGGGTTTTTACTCCTAATCTTTCTTAGGTATTTAATGAGTTCTCCGGTAGCTAGACTGTTTTTTTTTTTTATTTATTTTGTTTTGTTGTTTTTGGTATTTTGTTTGGGTTGTTTTTTTTTTTTTTAATGTTGCGGATGTTAAGTATCACATAATGAATTGTCAGCTTCATGTTTCATATAGATTGAGTTCAAATCATACTGGGCTTATTAAAATTGTCAGCAATTACTTTTCTATTAGTGCTGATTCAGGAGTTAATGCTGTTGCCCCTTTGGTAAGGTAGAGCATTTTCTTCCACACGTTAAGAATTCTTACAAGATTTTACCCATGCAGAATTATTATTTTCTTTATATTGCCTTGTTAAGGAAGACCTCATGCTTTAGAACTAGAGGGCTATTTCTGGGACTCCAAGTAGGTCAGAAAGCTGTAACCAGGCTGGAGAGGGGGTGCATTTGTCAGCACCAGCAGAGGTCTGGGCAATCTGGTTTTGGTTTGAGCATGTGTTGGCGTAGCTGGCCTTACCTCTGTGGAAATCTGCGTGCAGACAGGCAGCACTGTGTATGTTCTTACTATGCACGGTTGTGCGTTTGGGGTGCTAATTCAGGTTCAGGTCAAGAGCAAGACCAGTACAACTTCCCTTTTACTTTGGTTTACGTGCAGATTATGTGGGGGTTTGTTGTTGTTTTGTTTGTTTGTTTTTTAAGACCCTGTCTCGAGTGCCACCTTGCAGGGCGGGTCTTTGGCACAGCTGCTGTGGAGCAGCAGAGGTGGTGGGTTCACTGGGAAAAATGGGATCTAGGAGTGTGCTTGCCAGGAAACTCCCGTGGCACCAAGTGCATCCTGGTGGTCTTGGGGATAGAGGAGAAGCTGGGAATGAGACTGTATCACCTCTAGTGACAGAGGCCGGGGCTTGCCCACCCTAGCCCCTTCCCTAGGGAAGGAGAGGTCCCCCCATGTTTGAGATTGCCCAGGTGTCTCATAATTTCTGGGACAGGTGGCTAGATGAGCAGTGACTCACCTGCTTGCATTGACTCGCTGCTGTAGGTCCTGGCTGTGAAACATGGGAGACTTTTAGTGAAAAGATGGGTCTGTCTTGGTGCTTGAAATAAAATTTTATAGCCTGACTGGAAAGATAAGGCACAGATATGTTTTTACATGGTTTATTGTGCTACCTGCATACAAAAAAAAAAAATGTAGTGCCTGTCCATGAAATGCTTTGCATGTAGAGGATGATGCACTTTTGGGAGGGAGAAAAGGGATGAATCATTTCTAGCCTGAAAAACAGTATTGATGACCTCTCAGGTTACAGTCCTGCCAGAAGCGTTGCATGACAAACACTGCTACTGTTACTTTCCGTTGGAATTTGATTTAACTTTTGCAGCAGGAATAGTTGCTCAGGTCTACTGTCAACTACAAATATTAAAGCATACAGAGAAGCTTAAAGTGAATAATAGTTATATGGATCTTACTACCTTCCTGGAGTGTAATTTAAATATCTGTCTCTTGAGAGTCTTAAAAAAAAAAAGTTCAATTACCTTGTTCCTATATTTCATTAATTTAACCACCGCTCATTGTAATGGATTCAGTGTTTAAATTACCAAATTACATCAATCCCAGACTAATACTACAGTGGTTGGGCACATGACATGGGCACTCAGGTCCCAAGCTTGCTCTCTGGCTGTACAGCAGAGCAGTGGCTGATCCAGGGCACTGGCTGTAGTTTGCTCTTTAATGTCTCACTGATCAAGTGATAACCGGTGGCATTAGAGCCAGGTTCAAACCACTGGTGACAGCTAATTGCAGGCGATCAGAACACCAGCATTCTGGAGTCCATATATTTTCTTTTTTGGTCTCTTTCTCACTTTTAAAAATGAAAGGTTGATTTGAAGGTGTTCTTGTATTAATAGAATTTTTGATAAGTTTGCATGTTTAGGTAGCTGTTAGATGTAAACTTAACCTGCTAACCTTGACACTGGCTCTTTATGCAGATGCGTGTGCTTTATAGGTGTAAGTCTGTACCTACTTCTGTTACAGCTCGTCACTCACTGTCATGCAAAGCAGATACAAATTCTTGATGACTGTTTTGAGATGGTCCTATTACATGGTCCATGTGGGGGACCATTATATGGTCGGTGGGTCAGCACAGAAAACACTGATGAGAACTAGCTGTCCAGGGAATGGGGTGCAGAGGCTCTGTGCTATTTCCAGCCCCTGAATTGCTGTTTTCTGAAGGAGGAACCATAGGACACAGCACTGCTGGTGCTTGTTTGGGGCTGTCTGGATTGTTTTCTCTACCATTCTCATTAGTACAAGACTTTGATAGAGGTATTAAAACAGTCCCACAAAACTGATCAAATATGTTCTAGTTGTAGGTTTTTTTAGAGAAAAGTTTGATTTCAGAAGTTGTAAGGGATCCACTGACAAGACACATACACCCATTGTGAGCACCAGTACAACAACTAAAGCTGTGCTTTGCCAGCTCCATGAATTGACTGCTTAACTGCTCATCTAGGTTTACCTGGAAATACTTCATATATCTGCATGAGATACAATGTGTTTAATGTGCAGCTGGGAAAAAAACCACTATGGTTTAACAAATGGCATACATTGGTGGTGTGGGGCGCATTACATGAATACAACAGTAACTAATTTTTTAAATAAGGTTTGCATGAATGAGGTAGGACTGAGTTCTGCCAGGTGCTGTATAAGCACAAAAAATCTCTATTTTGAAAAGCTTATGGACAACATCCAAGACAAGAAGCAGCATGCAGGCGTTGAACTGTTCTTTGTCCACAACCCAAGCAACCTGCTTTCTCCTTGTCAATAGTAGCACATCAAAACCAGCAGTTTGTTACAAGGATGCCTGTATTCTGAAATATTCTATTAATTTTGAATTAGCTCATTCACCCTTTCATTTATGAATTAATCCCTTCTAATGCAAGCAAACATCACAGCTGTGGTTGTCCAGGTATTGTTAATCTGAGTCACACAGAGGCTGAGCACACTAAACCTAGGTAATGATCTCAGATGAGGGCAGCTTTGTTTAAGACCAATACTGAACTCCAAGTGTGTGGTTGTTGAACAGTGTAAGTATTACTTCTACAAAACACTTTCTTTTATGTGGATCTTGAGTGCCGAATTCATTATTTAGGGCTTCATGTTGATTTGGAACCCTAAGCTACGATGGAAATAGTTCATGGCAGGTGCTTTGCTTAATTCCTTAATTCACTTTCGGTCAGCATTGTTAGCTTTATCCCCCTATCCCCATCCCTCTTTTTTTTTTTTAATCATTATATTTCTTTTAAGGTAGTGTATTTAATAGCAAAGTGAATAGAAGCTGTGTGCTGATCCCTCCCCTAGTGGTACCTACTTTTAGTTCACAATTTCAAGACTTCTTTGAACTTGGCTATTTCTGACATAAGAACATTAATAGTTTTGCCATGATAACAAGCTGAAAGCTTTTAAGATTAACAAAACAGAGTGGTAAAATGCAACCTTTGTCCTGGGTTCTGTGGTATGCTTTTACTTAATTTTTCTTCTCTGGGATTGTATTGTTAGTATGCTACGGCAAACAGTACTAGGTTTATTTTTCCTGAAATAACACTGGTGCCTACTGCAAACTATAAATCTTCAGGGATCAATGAACAATATTGTGGGTTGGCAAAAATCTCCGACTTTGTATCTTGGCATAGTAAACTTTTTTGAAGTACTTTATTGTAATAAACTGTAAATCTGTTTGAGAGTGTTGGTCAAGCATGTTGGTATGCTGATACTTTTTTTTCCTTTTTTCATCTTCTTTTTTTTTTTTTTTTCCCAGCTCTTCACCTCAAGTCCATTTTTTTTATGAAGCATTCAGGGTGGTGGATTGCTGTTCCCATGCTGCTTGCCTTGTTTTGCTGGCTTGTATCAGTCCAATCTTCATGTGTTCTTTCAGCTCTCACTCTGAACTTGGAAGTGAACATGGACATTTTGGTCTCTTACTTGGCCAGCTAACTACCACTAGTATGACCCATGAGCCCAAGCAGCCTGGACTTTAGGCGGTGCCTGTGCAGCTCATTTTTTTGATGTTGTCGGTCTTTACATCACGAGCTAATTGTGAGAAAGTGAGATCAGAGGAACCACTTCCAACACAGTAGCTATATGCCAGGGAGCTCTTCATAAGGATGGTCTGACAATATCAAATTATAGGGAGCCACGCGGTGTGTTAATCACCACAGTGGAGCTTGTCTCTGACAAATTTGAGGTGGGGAGTCTGTGCGAGTGTTTGTCGTTGGAGGCCAGAGGCAGATCTCCAGCTTGAGATTAGGATATTTTTGTTCTTTTGGGAAAAGTGCAGTGGTTGCGCAGGTGGTGTAAGGAAAAAGCATCAGATGGATTACGGCTGATAACTACATTTATTCCAACACCACCACTCCATAGTTGCATATATGACAGGTATTTTAGGCATTTACATGCTGAAATAAATCCTCATTTGAGTGATGATCTGTAATGAAAATTGATATATATAATGCATTAAAATAGCTAATGATGTTTTTAAGGTTCATGACAGTTGTGGAACTGTTCAGAAATTGATCAGGATCCCATGCTTTAAAAGCAGTTGATCTTTCACATATTTTTGCAAACAATATTGTGGCTTTTAAGTGAAGTCACTTTTATAAAGGAAACTCTCTTCTGCATTTGGAGAATGCTGTATCTCAGAGTAGTAGGAGTGTTTAGAAAAAAATTAAAATAGTAAAAAACCTCAAATGCTGTATTTTTATAGCATTCAAAGTATCCCATCAGGGATGTCAGAGTAAAAAGACTGCTAAGCTGAGTTTAAGTATGTTTTATGGCTTCATTTATGCTGCTACCAATGTAAGCTGTACTTCCTCCCACCCTAACAGTAACGCATGTGGCATTCATTGTCCATCCAGCTGTCAGTATAGAGGTCAGAAAACATCATGACAGTTGTTAAAGGTCTCGGGCTACGTCCTGAAGGCTGTGTGCTCCCGGGGGGGACTTGCGAGGCGCTGTTACAGGTGAGGGGTCTGTGCAGGGAGCCCAAGTTGCTCGTTTCTGATTTGGGCGGCTTCTGCCACACTTGTCCCCCTGCTCTGCACTGCGAAGGTTTGTCACGTTGCCAGCACTGTCACAGGCCCCGTGAGCTGGTGTAACTCTGCTGCGGCCCTGAGCCGGCTTTCCCCGGCATCTGGGCTAACTGGGGGGCAGGAGGGGGGGAAGCAAGGCTCAGTCAGTCAATGACAGCTGCTCCTCCGATTGATGATACAGTATAAAAGCAAAGACACTGTCTCCAAATTTTGATTTTTCTGTGTTGGCTGTAGGAAAGATGCAGAACTCTTTCTATTCTTGTTTTCTTCCTCTAGAGGTGTGTATTTGATGTATTTCTTTGCTAGATATGAGCATCGCTAGGTCACTTGCTTTAATTCCAGTGACTCCGCGGATTTTTTTTTCCACATTTGGAGTCGTGCAGTTTCAGCGGTGTGCACAGCGCCCACTCGTTACTGAGGTAATTTACGAATGAAATCAGTAACGCGTAGAGGCCCTGCTCAGCTCAGTAAAATGAGGGAGCGTTCACTCGTAGCGCGAGGAAAGACGCCAGGAGCGCGGAGCGCCTCCTGCCCTCGCGTCCCCCCCCCCCCCCCCCGCGCCCGTACCGATACCCGCCCCCCCCTCATGCCAGCGGCGGCGCGCGGCCGCCAGGGGGCGCCCAGGCCCCGCGCCGTTGCCGCCGCGCGGGCGCTGTCGCTGTCCGGCAGCGCCCCCTGGCGGCCGCCGCGCTGAAGGCCGCGCTTGCCTTGCAGGTCGCACCGGGCGGTACACGCTGATCGAGAAATGGCGGGACACGGAGAGGCACCTGGCACCGCACGAAAACCCCATCGTGTCGCTGAACAAGTGGGGGCAGTACGCGAGCGACGTGCAGCTGATCCTGCGCCGCACCGGGCCCTCTCTGAGCGAGCGGCCGACCTCGGACAGCGTGGCTCGCATCCCGGAGAGGACTCTGTACCGGCAAAGCTTGCCCCCCCTGGCCAAGCTGAGGCCTCCTGGCGACAAATCCATGAAGAGGAGGGAGCCGAAAAGGAAATCCCTCACCTTCACCGGGGGGGCCAAAGGGTTAATGGACATCTTTGGGAAGAGCAAGGAATCCGAGTTCAAGCAAAAGGTGCTCAACAACTGTAAAACAACAGCGGATGAGTTGAAGAAGCTGATCCACCTCCAGACAGAGAAACTTCAGTGCATTGAGAAGCAGCTGGAGTCCAACGAAGCTGAGATCCGCTACTGGGAACAAAAGTATAACTCCAGCCTGGAAGAAGAAATCCTCAAGCTAGAGCAGAAGATCAAAAGGAACGAAGTGGAGATTGAAGAGGAAGAGTTCTGGGAAAATGAGCTGCAGATCGAACAGGAGAATGAAAAGCAGCTGAAGGAGCAGCTGCAGGAGATGAGGCAGAGGATCCTGGAGTGCGAGAGCAAGCTGAAGGACTACATGTCTCAGATCCACAACATGGAAAGTGGCCTTGAAGCAGAGAAGTTGCAGCGGGAAGTTCAAGAGTCCCAAGTGAATGAAGAAGAGGTCAAGGAAAAGATCGAGAAGGTGAAGGGTGAGATTGATATTCAGGGCCAGCAGAGTCTGAGACTGGAAAATGGCATTAAAGCTGTAGAAAGGTCTTTGGGCCAAGCTACCAAACGGTTACAGGTAAGAATGTCTCTTTTTTTATCTATAGCTAAAGAAAAGTCAAAGACACAGCTGTAACATTTTTCTTACACAGATTTGGAGCCCATGAAAGAAAACATGAGAAAGTTTCCAGTGAATTGGGGTAAAAGGAAGAAAGCATTACTTTCATTTTCAAATTGCATTTCAAATTCCTTTTTTTTTTTTCTTTGAAGAGCAGACAATTTTCATTTCACCCATGTGTATTTTGCTCATTCAAGCCATCTGAAAGGAAAAACAGTAGTTAGTTCTTTGTCTGAAGATAAACCAGCAGATGTTTTGGTGGATGTGTTCCTGGCCATTCAGAAGGCCAAGGTGGCCTGCAGTTAGTGCTGAGTGCCACAACACTTCTCATTTATTTACGTGCCGGCACAGTTCCATTCCCATCAGTTACAGCTTTGGTTTGCTACCATTCCCTGACTGCCTGGTGACCTCTGAGAAATCACTCAAAGCACATCTTCACCGTGCCATGGTCTATGACAGAGAAACACCCGAGCTAGGATCAGCCAGATGAGCTGAGGGCAGTATGTACAGCTGCACCCATGGCAATGCATCTAGCTACCTCGCCCTGCTGAGAGGGAGTGCTCACTAGCTCCAGCAAGGTGCTGCTGTGCTAGTGGGTCTGGGCTCTTTTACACCTCAGGCAAATAATATCTCCTGCATGAACAATAGCACGTTTAGGGCTAGTGAGGGAGGGATTGTTGTACTGCTGGGTGCTCAACGGGACTGTAGTGCTCTCGGCCTAATGCCTTTAAAAGTAATAGTCTTCAAACCCCTGTTGATTTGGGGTTAGATGTCTTGAGAATTTGAGGCCCTGGGTCTCAGCAACTCAGTGCTTCATACTGTTAAATTTTAGGGAAAATTGCACCATCATAGCCTTTTCTGAGGCTAAACTTCTGATTCTTGCTATGTTTGTTTGGCATCAAAATAGATTAATTAAAAAGAACAGTCCAAAAGCAGCACCTGGATAGATGGATGTAGAGCTAAAATAACTGTTAGCTTAAAGGGCTTTTGTTGTACAGAATAGCATCTCTCTTTTCCTGTCTGACTTGCTGGTGTTCAGCATTTTATTTTCTCTACACCTCAGGTGTTTGTGGCACATGTGTCTAAAGAGAATCCAGTCTCTGCTTCCTTGCTAAAGTTAATGATATCACCTGGAACTTGATAGAGCATGAAAGAATAAATATAAATGGAAATCTAGCAGCTAGCTGGATGAGGTGAAGGAAAGATTGGCTCGTGGGATTTTAATGTGCCATGTAAGGTAGGACTGAGGCATCACACATCAGTTTGAGTTGCAATTCTTGCTGTATTGCTGGGATTCACAGTTACTTTGTTCCACAGTGCTGCAGTTGCAGTAAGGTGATTCTGCTGTGAATATGTAAAGGGATTTTGCATCCTTATTCCTGAGCACCTTGAACTTTGTCAGTATAAGCTGTTTTTACTAAATGAGGGGGGAGGGAGGGGAAATGTAATCGTTTCATCCAAAGCAAAATGGATGAAAACTGTAAGCAGCTTTGGCCACACTTATCTATCCTAAATTTCCAGACACACTATGCTTAAGGATTTGGGCTAACAGAAAGCATCAAGTCCTCTCTCTATATTTTACTTATCCTCAGTAACATTCAATGAGGCTATGATTGAGTTAAAAATCTTTCTCACTTTGTTTTTTTCATAGGCTAGGGTTTCACTTTCTCAGGAAAGTTCCTGCTAAATTCAGGTCTTCCAAGCTTGTTCTAAACCTAAGGGTGCGGTAATCTGGAAGTCCAGGAGAAAATAAACTCAGCTCTGCGTTAGACAGTGTTGGGGGGAGGAAAGAGATATATGTTCTTGCATGCTGAAAGTTAAATATTAATATTCATAGAGCTGCAGATTTGAAACTAGAAAAGCTGAGCATGGGTGTTTTATAGACCTTTCAGTAAGGAAGGAAGGAAAATTTTGATTTATTAGATTTCAAGTGATAAAAACAGGAACGTGGCATTTTCTTAGTGGCATGTGAGAATTTTCTAGTAATTTGTCCTACCTGTTCTCTTTCATTCCTTTTTTCTAGCCACCTCAACAACATTACTTTCCAACAATATGAGGCTATGTTTTGTTAAGGATCAGATGCAGCACTCTGTGCTCCCTGTTTCTATAGAAAATTTTTAAATGCAAAAACCCCAAAAGAAAACAAAAACAAAACCCACAGTAAAATCCCACCCATCTTCAGGTAAAAGATCTCACTGAAGTTTCATGATTAGA
This sequence comes from Tyto alba, assembly GCF_018691265.1. NCBI lineage: Eukaryota > Metazoa > Chordata > Aves > Strigiformes > Tytonidae > Tyto > Tyto alba. The sequence continues at coordinate 9,735,512 of NW_024881295.1, read as the reverse complement.
TTCTGAATTTAAGAGCTGAAACCTGAAAGGTTTGGGGTGATACTTAACATTTTTACCTCATTTCCCATTAAAGTTGAGAGATGTCAAGAACAATTTATTTATGATGTTAGTTCTGCTAACCTGCCTATTCCAGTGATTCAGGTTTTTAAAAAAAAACAACTTAATTCTTTTGGGTGGCAACTTTGTTACAGTCTCACAAAATGTCGGGCTGTAGAATTAGCAGTGTAGTAAGTAAAGACAGTTGAGAATTTCCTGTGTCCCAAGTGTCCAGTTGTAGAGTACGATGGGCGCAAAATAAATTAAAGAATTGTTCTGTAGAATTGTCTTAAAATTTGGAGGTGGTCTGGTTTCCATTTCTCAGTCCGGTTTCTCCAAAAGCTTGTAGCCAATGATTGGAAGCACAAGTCTAGCATGGAAAACTGAGACCAACCACAAAATATGCATTGATTGAGCGGGTCAACCGAATACATCAGTGACAGAGCAACTGGCATTTAAAAGGTCCTAATTTGTATTAATTTTCATATCTTTTGAATTCAGTCTCGACTGTGACCTTACTGAAAGTTTAAAGTGAATAAGGGCTGTGCTGTTAAGGACTGTTCCTAGAACAGAACCACAAAACTATTCTCTCCCAATCCTTGTGTGAGTTCACGTATAATTCTGCTTACACAAGATAATTAGAGAAAAAGAGGTTGACCCAAACTCCATCTCTTGCCAAAATGAAGATATAGCACTGCAGAGAAATGCTGACAGATGTGCTGCCTGGCATCCGGGCGGCTGGCCCATCCCCTCTCTGGCCAGATGGGTGAAGCCCGTCCTGGCTGTGGAAGGCACCACACACGGTTGTCTGCTAACAGAGCTGAATCGGGAGCAGGGAGGAATAATTGTAGTCTAAGACTGCTGTAATCTAGTAATCTGTTGAAGCTGTAGGTATTGTATACTGTGCCAGAATTACAGAGCCTTGAGGAAGATCCTAAATTATCATCTGTGCTTGTGAAGGGGTGATGAACCAGCCAGGATTTGGCCTCGTTGTACAAAACACAGTACGCCTGCAGAGTGAGAGAGCTCTGTCCATAAACACTTACACTCTAAATAGAAAAAAAAAAGAACATGAAGAGAAGGGAAGGGAATTTTTCTCCTTTTAGCAACCGAAGGACTAAATGAGCTGTCCAAGTCATGCTGGACACTTCTGGCAGAGCTGGGATTTGGTGCCAGACTGATGCTCAGCTCATGTATTTTTTCAGAGTGCTATTACCTTTATTTGCTCACCTCTTTTGTGCCAAAATTTTTCTCAGGTGATATAAGAAACATCTGCTAGTCATCCTAGAAATAATATAAACAGACCGCTAGTAACCCCTAATAAGTAATAATGAGCGTTGATTCGCTTTCTAAATTAAGAGTGTAAAATACCTTTCAACTCTGCCACTTGCATTTGAATTGAAAAATTGAGGCTTTCTCATCAAAAGGAGAAGCGATAGTTGCCCAATTGCAAACAGAGTCTTGAAATGCTGCTTTATGCTCGCTGCTGCTCAGCAGATGTTTTCTCTTTCCTGTCAGGACAGGGAACAAGAACTGGAGCAATTGACAAAGGAGCTGCGACAGGTCAATCTCCAACAGTTCATCCAGCAAACAGGAACGAAGGTCACGGTGCTGCCAGCAGACCCCGTTGAGGTGGAGGCCCCACATGTGGAGCTCGAGAGAGGTGCAGCGCTCAGAATGCTTGCGGTGGGCGGGAGGAGGGATGGCAAAGCATTTACCTGCTGCATCAGTGCTGGCACTTACACACGAAGGGAATGCTCGGTTAGCAAATAAGTCAGCAAAATATTAAGAACACACGGTGTCAAATATTTCTTTTCATTCCCAGGGTTTAGCAAGCTACAGATAAAGTGCAGTATGTAGATAGCTTACCTCTCGCTGTGCCCAGGCCTGTGCTTGTCCCATCAGTAACACATTAGGCCAGTATTTTTCAAGCGTGGCCACGATGGCTGCAGGCGTGTAAGCTGGCACACAACCTGATGGCACGTCTGACATTGCTGTTCATCTGGGTTCTTCCTCTTCTGAAGGGGTGTGTTGTCAAAGTAGAAAAAGAAATGTGTCTGGATCTCCAGGAAATCCCAGGCAGCAGCTGCGTGGGAATAGGAGTTTATGCCGCTGGGCTGCCAGCCATCCAGAAGTCCTGCACAGATACAGCGTGTGCAGCCTGACTTTGCCCCTGGTGAGATCAGGGCATTCTGCACGTGCCCACCTCTGAATTACCTAGACAGAAACGTGGGAGCGCTTTGAAGGCGTGTCAGAGCTGTGGCACAAGCAGAGGCTCCTTTGCTGTGGCTCAGCCTCTGCTGTGGTGTGCTTTATCCAGCACCCAGCTTGCAAGGGACCTGTTTCTCTCAGCATTCCCCTTAGCTGGTTCTGTCTCTCCTCTTAGAAAACTTTCTAACCAAAAGATATTGGGAGAAAAGACAACCAGGCCTTACGTGTCAGCACTTGTATGAACTTTCTCTTCGAAGTAGGCAGGAAGCTGAAGCTTTGAATTACGTTATAGGTACAAACTCTTTCTACACAATACTGTAAAAATATATTGCATGTATATGGTCCTTGTGGGAGGATAACTACGTTGTGTAGGTATATCTTTCTGTTTTGAAATGAGCAGGAAGTGTGCACCTTAAATCTCATCGCTTCCTAGTCAGGCATTTGTATTTTTTGTTGTATGTGGTATTAGTTTTTCTGTGTCGCACTAAGCGACTGAGCAGGAAGGAGAGGTGTTCTACAGACATCACCCTTGACAATGACTGTTTCTAACCACCCTTTTTCTTGTGCAGAGCCAGCATTTCAGTCTGGGTCACTGAAGCGCCCTGGCTCATCGAGGCAACTCCCCAGTAACCTTCGGATTCTACAGAATCCCCTGTCGTCTGGTTTTAACCCGGAGGGCATTTACGTATGACAGTACATACCTCTTCTGGAGAGGACCTAGCAAGGTACCCTGGACAAGATACACTTTTGTTTTATTCTGCCAATGATGAATGGAAGAAGATTTTGTTTGTTTGTTTCTTTAAGCCACCACATTATTTTTACTTCTTCCTCTAACACACCACTTGGAGCCATACCCTGTGCACTGATGCTGAAGAGACAGAGGAGCTGTCTCGATTCATAATTGGCAAGGATGACCTTGCTGTCAACACAGCTAGAGTGCAAAAACCTTCATTTGTTTTTGCCACTTCAGGAGTGTTTGGGAAAGTATTGTTCCTTGTATAGGCATAAATAAAAGACTGAGGGTGAAGGAAACCATGTATGCAACTTACCTGAGGTTTAATTTATTCCCTTTAATCAATGGACGTGTGAATGTTGACCTTTTATATTTTTATTTTTAATTGTGAATAATCATGTATGGCTGTATGTCAGTCTGAAAAGGTGACTATAAATTGTGTACAAACACCCACCATTTGATCAAGTAGAACAACTTGCAATGCAGAGTTTGGTGGAGTGCTGAACCATTAAAATGGTTTCTCACCACTGACTTTGTTAATTTCTGTTGTAGGTCATAATATGTCATGTTCCATCCATTGCTACCTTTTAAGGCTTGAAAAGTGAGCTTGTGGGATTTACTTGCTGTTGAATCTGCCTTGAATGAAGCACCTAGTGTTCAAAAGATTTATGGAATTTAAACCTTGGCTTGGTAAAAATATTTCCAGCATATGATTGCAGATGCACTAGTTAGATGATATTTTATTATATAGAATGTATATTTGAAATATTTTGCCACATTGTATATGCCTTTTGAGAAAAGAACAGTGTAAGAAGTTGTCTTCATATATCTTACCAAAAGAGAGTAGGAGGCTTTCACTGTGTGTGATTTTGTACTTTATTTTTTCCACTAGCCATTACAGTGTTCTTGTTTTGCAGTAAATCTTGCTGTTGGAGGAGAAAAAACAAACAACCACCAAAAAAACCCAAACCAAAACAAAACAAAACAAAAACAACAAAACAAGTGAGCAATCCTCTTCCAGCCTTCCAGAATTCACTCAAGTTTTGTGGAGGGAAGAAACCTGGCAGTCCCATAAAGTCAACAGCAGAGCATCTCCTGACTTTAGTGGGGCCAGGATTTCGTTCTGGGTCCCCAGTGTTCAGTGGTTAGACGTTTAGCCCCTTTGCAAGACATACTGCTGCTCAGTCACAGAATATAAAGCTTACAAACAGGAAATTCATACATTTGATAGTAATTTTTTTAGAAAACGTGAAAAAAGAACATTATTGTATCTTGATGTCACTGAATGCAGTCAAAGCGAAGCAAGAATTAGACAAAATGACTTCCATGCAGAAAGGAAGATGCTACCAAGTAGCATGTTGGTTACAGGCCTTGAACAGAGAGATTGCTAAAGGGGACACTAAGTTTGTCGAGAGGTGACTGGCCTCAGTGGGACACTGTAGGTTAGGAGGCTGGCCTCGTGGGGGAGTTAGAGGAGGGGTTGGGCCTTACCTACTTGCATTTGGATTTCCTGTTCTAACAGCAACTCATACCAGCATCCACACTTCTGAGATCCCCTTGACGTGAGGGGAGTCACTGTGCTTTCACTGCAGTATTGAATACCTGGACTCCAGTCAGTGGCAAAATGACAGAACTCCTGATGCCTTTGGTAGGGTCAGGATTTTACCACTGGTAGGGAACTCCAAGCTTTTTGCCATATAAAATACTTAAGAATCCTTAACTCCGAGCATCCTCCAGTGTTGATTTACTGATGTGCAGATAAATGTTAATTTAAGTTTGGTTTTTGTTTTTTGTTCTTTTTTTTAAAAGAAGCTTCCTGACAAATGGAAGTTTTGTAAGATACAGTAGAAGATGAAGGACTCTTGAGTGTTTAATGCTTTTTTTTTTTCCCCTTTCCACTTACTAATGGCAACATATATTCTAAAAATGCTGCTGTATTTAGACTAACAGCAACAGATAAGGCTGTGAATATATAAAGGACCTTTCCAAATGGACTCTGAATTTTTACTGTTTAACTTATCAGGTCTTTTTTTTTTTTTTTTTTTTCTATTTCTTTCTTCCCCTTGTGAGCAAACTGGAAAATGAGATGTTCCTACCTGAGGAATCTTTGCAGTGCTCACAGATTTTACTGTTAGCTTATCACAATTCTGTGCTCATGTTTACTGTGCCCATAACTTTGTATTAAAAAAAAAAGAAATAAATGTGTGTATATATATATATATTAAAAAGTGTAAAATATACATAGTTTGGGGACAATATCTGTCCAAGGTACTTGAGCATATATGCCTTACATTCTGGGTTCAATTTACAGAAATAAATGGCCCTCTCCAGTGGATATCTTGCATCTTCAGCACCTCTTGATGTTAGAGAACTGAGGCACTCAGCACCTTGCAAAGTCTGGCCCAAATTATGCTGCATGGGAGTAGGGAGGAAACAAGGAAAAGCCTGTGGCAATTTCAGTCTTGTACTGAGATGAAGTACTTTTAAGGCAGATCAGCATGCTTACCTAGCTAATGTTTTTGTCATACTTTGTGACTGGTCCATCTCCCACAGATGTCAGTTTGAGCTGAATTAGGCTCTTGCACCATAAAAACTGCCCTCTTTCTCTGCCGGGTTATTCTTTAAGATGGAGGGAGGAGAAAAAGGATTAAAAGGAAGAGTAAGAGCAGCTTTGGAGGGCTTAACTTATGGCTTTGTAATAGAATCAAGGAAGAAATTTGCCATTTAAGTTAAAAAATAGCACCTGCTGACTGCAGCAGCTGTTTGACAGAGGGGCCAGCCTGGAGCTGGCTGAGGAGCGGCCACTGCATCACCACAGAGTGGACCCTCCTTGTCAGGGCTTCAGCATATGTCAAGAAGATCTGAAAAATGTTTACAGTTTCAGCCACTGCTGTGGCAAAGGAGAGGCTTTGGTATCCAAACTTGTCATTTGTGAGACACTGACAAATTCCTCTGCCCCCACCATACTCCTCTTGCTTATTGCATTTCACCCAGGCTGAAGTTCTGTAGCATTTTCACCCTCTCTGTAAATAAACCAAAAAAAAAAAAAAAAAAAAAAAGCATGCCCTTGCATTAAATGTGAAATGAACAATGTATTACAGTGATAAAAATTCTTCACACTGGCATTAAGATTTTTGCTTCTGATCAACTGCAGAACCTCACTCTTTCTTTACAAATGTAGAAAAATTCCTTTTCGGAAGTGTTTCAAACCTACTTATGGGGCATTAGCAGAAAGGAAGCTACATTGGCTAATTTTAACAAGTGCCATATTATTTACTGGGCAGCATGATAAAAATGGGTTTTTTTGCTTGCGTTAAATAGTTGAATACACAAGCACTATTTTCCAGTGCATGGGGAATTTATATGGAGGACTCCTGTAATTTATTACTAATGGAAATTAACTGTGTTGCCTCTGTCATCCATGAGGATACAGTTCATTTTTGCTGGTGATGCTATGTTGTTAGGGGAGAGGATGGGGGCTTGACCATTTGAAAAGCCAATAGGTTAAGGCCAAGGTAAACATTCTGAATGCCCGAGCATGGAAGAAACCCAAGTCCCACTGAGAAGTCAGCTAGGAACCTGCCTCCCGTTATCTTTCAGTGGGACTTAGGTTCCCAAGTGCCTGAATTGCTTCTGGGAATGGTATGTTTGCTTTGAGATTACTTCCTTTCTAAACCCGAGCAAGTTGGAAGGAAGTTCTTGAAGAAGAGAGCTACCACTAGCGTTGGCAATGTGCAAACATACTTTCATTGTGAAGTAAGAGAGAAAAGACTGTGTAGTGAAATAAAACTCTCCTCTTGGGGCAATAATTGCCTTGGTTTTAGCGTGAAGAGTATTGCGTTGTTTTAGTGAACTGGGATTGTATGAGCAAAAAAATTCTTACAATTTTTAGTGAGTTATCTTAAAGCATATAAATTCCTGATGTGCATTAACTTGGGTGAATTGGGCCTTAATGATCCATGTAAATAACAAACCTGTATTCAGATATTTTTTTTCTTCCAGAAAATAGTCTCTAATGGTCTGTACTGTATTAAAATAAGTGTCAAAGTGTTACTTTTATATTACACCTTTTTTTTTTTTTAAGGACATTGAAACATGCATGTTTATTCTATTTGCTACAGTATTTTAATGTTTTGGATGAAGGCCATCGGTTGTATGGAGATGACAAAACAATCATTCTGTCTATTTATTCAGTATTGCTGCTTAAAGTTTTCAAAATAAAGCTTTCAATGCCAATATAGTGACTGATTGAAAGCTGTCCTAGCTCTCTTCAGGTGTTTTTTTCCTATGTTTATAGAAAACTAAGTGAAACTTGGTATATAAACTGATATGCCAGCAAAGAATTATTGCAGTAATATTGTGGGGAGGGGTTAGGGGTGAGTGTGTGTAGTATATACATAAAGCTGTGCATGCAGCAAATGCGTTTAGGTCTCAGGTAAATGGAATGCTGAAGAATGTTCAAATCCTGTGTGGTCTTGCAAGCAACTTACACCTGTGATGAAATACTGGCTCGTGCTTCATGCCAGCGTGCAGTGCTTGTGAGGGGCAGAACAAGCAGAGGTGGTCACAAAGGATCATGTTGGAGCCCTTTGAACCAAATGGGAATTAAGCACATTCTTGAGTATTCCCCAGATGTGTTTCTGAATCAGGCCTAAAAGCACGTTCTGATATAAAAATCTTTCAGTTGCAGCAAGGATGCCTTGTTTCGAGTGTAGCTGGTACCTCTGAAAATTTTAGTAGTTCTGAAATGAATCAAGTGTGCCTGCTCTACTTGTAAAGGGTGTTCAAACCGCAGAGAATGTTCACCCTCAGGATCACCCCGTGAAACTACTAACTAGGGGTTCTGACTGGAAGATTTGAGTTGCTGATGCTTTAATCTAGAGAAGCAACACAGACTGTGAAAACATGAGTGAGCGTTTTATTACTGCTCTGCTTCAATGCAAGATGAAAATCTGTATTATATGTAACTATTTTTTGTCATTTAAAAAGCTTCTATTTTTTATTATTCTCATGAATGATTGACAAAAGATATTGGATATGCTCCCATACAATAAATTCCCCGCTGAAACTTTGGGTCTTTACCGTTCATGGTTGGCTGGAATCGCACAGTACATCTTGCACACATCTCACGATACAGCTGCTGGAACTCTGTCAAAGAACACGCTGCCTGAAAGCAGGCCCGGGTAACGCTTGGTGTGTCTAGAGCTCAAACACTTTCAGAAAGGGCCGTGTGTCAAGCATTAGGAAACAATGAACATTCCTAAATGGCAATTCATTTGGAGGTGTGGGACACACAACTGGCTGGTGTGGGGCGGCCTCTATGGCAGACAAGAGAGGTACGCTACCACAAAGTGTTCACATGCTGTGTTTTTACTCAGCTGTAGCCCGAGAACTACAAGAGAATGGAGTGGCTTGTTTTCACCCGAGGAACTGTCACTAAGATTAATATTAAAAGATAGAATTGGTCAGTGACTCAGAGGAAGTGTAACTTAAAGCAAAGAGGGGTTTGTTCAGAGATGACCAGGGAGGGGAATTGAATGTACAGAATCTTCACACGACACATACAAGGTGCACAGATGCTTCAGGGAGCAGGAAGAAATTAACCTTTGAACAAGGAACTGAAGACCTGATTCAGACTCAGTTCTTCTGATGAAGAGCAGAGGGCCTGTGAAGATTGCTTGAGGTCATTTGAGTTAATCAAGGCAGGGAAGTAGCTACAGCTGGGGACTTGTGATTTAAGCCATCCAGCTACAGTCCTTGGTCTAATATCCCAACAAATGGCTTTTCCTAAGCCAACTGGAGCCTAACCTCACCAAATGTGAGGAGAAAGGAGCTAACAGTAGTAGCACGGTTGACTGGCGATAAGATGAAGGACGTCATGAGCTTCACTGAAACCCTAGCAGGACTGCGTAAGTCGTAGAGGACCTCTGCTCCTGGAAGGTGCCCTTTTCTGCTCTGTGCCAGTCAGTTGTCTGGGTTTTGTGGTAACTAAGCCTTCCCAGCACGCTCAGCAGAGACAAGGGTACAGCTACTGGTTCTGCTCTTTTGCTTTGCCTTTAAAGAAGAAAAGTGGTATATCTGTGTGTGACTGCTGCAGCACTAACTAGCTCAGTGTAACTGGACCACTAATAACTTGCCAAACCAGACCAGATCAATGGTCCATTTCATTTAGAAGCTGTACTGAGTTCTTCTGCCTATCATGTCTTTGTCAGCTAGGTGGTATTTCTTCATAATCCCAATTTTTAATGATTGTTTCAACTAAGTTGTCTGAAGTAGGGCACAATGAGCAATGGTCCCCATTAGTCCCTTTCCGGAAAATTTTATATTTGCTACCTTTGGTATTGTAGCTAGTATTAATGAGTATTTTCTAGGTCAGCCACTGCTTCATCATTAACTTTCTCCAGAAATACTGGATGGAGACAATCTCAGCTGGTCTCTTTTGTTCCATTTTTCTAGGTGGGTGTGTGCTGTACTTATTTCCATCCTTTGCAGTGAGTTTCCTGTTCCGTGTGCTGCCAGGTCACCAAACTGCAGGGTTGATTTGTTACACATGAGCTACTGTCCAGTGGGTGACTCAAAAGCAGCCTCTTTGGCCTGTGCTAGTGCAACAAAGGAACTTGGTGCAAACAGAGAGGATAAACTTACCTGAGCGACGTCACCACTTGTCTGGTCGACTCAGACGCTGCCGGTGTCCTCACGCCGCTTCTGGTGGGTCTGTCTGTGTCTCCCCCCGGGCAAGAAACCTCCTCGCTGTCAGCCAGCCAGCCCTGGTGTTCCTCTCCTGTGAATGTGTATTTGCTCTGCACTGAATCCTGGCTAAGACAGACATCCATCCCTTGTGCAAACTAAAGTTTGGTTTCTAGAGGCTTTTCTGATCTGAATCCCTGGCCATGGAAAGGCTGCAGGGATCTCTGGCAGAGTGAATGTCATCACAGTATCATCACACTTTTTTGTTCAGTCACCTAGAAGCTGACGGAGGTGAAATACAGCAGAATGGGTTTTCAGCTGCGAGAACTGGCAGTTGGGTGTTAATCTCCAGTATTTGCTTTGGTCCACACGGGTAAAGTAAAGGAGACTTTGATTTCAGTTTCCAGTCCTCTGAGCCACAGGTATATCAAGGAGAAGCAGAGTTATGAAAACAGTGTGAAGTCAAATCAACAGGACAGATTCCTATACAGTAACACACATTTGGTCTGCAACACTTACAATCTATGTCCCACACCCTTCTCTCATAAGGTAATTTATTAATCACCTACCTATTGGTTTGGTCCCCAGTAGCATGCTTTCATATATACTGTTCCTGCAAAATACAGAATAATGCTATTGTTCAAGCTATAGTTTTCCCTTTCTGTACATCTTTTTTGCATATGCTATTTTCTGCTTGTTTCAGCTAGACACTTTGTTTTGCTTTACAACTCTGCAGAAGGAGGAAGGCAGTAAGTAATTGGAAGACTTAGAGAGAAAATGCAATATAAAAGACCTAATATTCGATCCTGGGTCAAGGTGGAGGGAAGAAAACTTTCCTGCAGTTTCTTTTTAATGAGCAAAAGTTTGAAGAAGAATATTCAGAGGAGCTCCAGTTGGGCTTATGGAAAGTCCGCTTAAAAAAATCTTATCCAGTGAAACACAAAGGAGTGCAAATAATTACCTGCCTAGGTATTTTAAAAGGGAGTGCTTCTGGTTCAAACAAAAACAAACAAAAAAAAAAGGGGGTGGGGGGAGAGGAGGAGGGATGTACATCACAAAATTCCTTTAACCTGAATAGTATTCACCCTGAAGTCCCTTTCACTACCCAGGTGATGGAAAGTGAAAGGAATTATCCAGCTTTAGAGCCACTGATGTGGTGTCACAGGGTACTAGCAGTAGCTGTTGCTAAAATAAAATTCAGGCCAGGCCTTTAAGTGGGGAATAACTGGAATTTCTTCGTTGTTGCCTATGAAGCTTCTCATAAATTACTACCTGTCACAACCTGCAATAGCATATCCTTTTTATTGGGTGTACCAAACTGCTTTTCATTAAATGTTATGTGCTCAGAAAAGATAATTTGACTTTAACAGTCACAATCAACCTGAGGTGAACTTTTGATCAACGAGGTAGAACCGGCCCTTCTGAAAAGCTGAAGAGAAACCCGAGAATACCAGCTGCCCTTTAACTACGCTTTGCTGCTACAAAGTTGTCTTAACTGTTCTCTTGACCTAGCAAATCTGCATCATGGTTTCCAAGACTATGACCTGGATTCTCCATTGTCCTGTAGCTTGTCTCATGTACAAAATGAGTGTTGATCAGACAGTAGTGACATGGCTAAATGAGAAAGGTAACAATGGCCATTCGCTGTGCGGCTGGTGTGAAAGGTTACACTAGATGCAGAGTACCAGATAATCTCGTCCCCTCAACTCTGTCACAACACTGCAATTACAACAAGGTCTACACGAGAGGGCAGCAATACATGCTGGCATGCCTGGAGCAGCATAGCCACGCAGCTAGTTGAAAAACAGATTTTCTAGTCACGTATAGCACGTGATAGGAGCATCACGTAAAATACACAACAGTGCATCTTTAAATATGTTCTTTAAGAAAGGACACAATGATATTTATAAAGAACCATGTCCTAGTCACGGCATGTGTGTAGCTGATGCACAAATTATGCAGTTCCTGTGAGGATGGCTCAGACCTGGTAGCTTTCTGAAACTTATACAGATGTGGGTTGGAACATTCCATTTTAGGGATTATCCTGCACCTGGTGTATTTGCCTGGGACTGGGAAGTTCTTGTTTCATTTCCCAGCTCTGCCACAGATTTCCTGCGTGTGACCTTGGGCAAGCTACTGTAATCCTTCTGGATTGGAGTCCCCCAGCTGTAAGCTTGAGATAATACTGCTTCATCCCCTTTGACTTTGTCTATATATACAGCGAGCCTGGTGGGGAACAGCATCTCGTTTCCTATTTGTTTGGCAAATAGCACTTAGCACAATGTGGTCCTGATCTTGGCCGTGCCATCTAGGTACTACTGCAATGAAGTATATTTTTATATCGTACGAAGAGGATGACAAGAAGTCACTCTGAGTTAGTTGTATCTTGCAGTGAGTGCAAGATGCAGGTGTGCTGAGGGAAGTTGGGGGGTTCTGAAGGTGTATTCTTGTTTAGTTTTAAAGGGATTTCTTTTTCTAACAAGGTGAAAAGGCAAGTAAAGGAATAAAACCTTCACATTTCAGCTTTTGCTCAACTCTATTCTTCTTGCAAAGTGATGCTATTACAAGAGGCAGCCTCAATCCCTTTTGCAAGTGCTACTTGGGAGTGTGTTGTACTTAATCGATAGAAATGATTGACTGAGCAGGCTGAAATTTGTTTGACGGACCTAAGTGCTCCAGTGTTTCCACAAGTCCGATGATGATCTAACGATGTGCAAGCAACTAGTAATCCACCATGACAGGTTGCCATTTCACGGTTTTCTGTAGATACCTAAGTGCCCTTTGCTATCAGGGACTGAAGAAATAAAGTGTGCAAGAGTTAGAATTGTAGGGAGGTTCCTTTTTTTTGGTTGTTTCCCAATTCAAAAGTGTTTTCTATGTGCTCCCAATAAATGTAATTGACCAACAAATACTTTAGCTGCAGTTACTCTGGAGACCTGCACTGACTGAACACCCTTCAGCATGCCTTAGCACAGAGACTCAACCCTACTGCTGAGTTCTGAGATTAAAGATCATTTTAAGATGTTGCCGTCTGAACCCATTTAGGTAATAATTAGTGCAGCTGCCGGCATTTGACAAGGCAATGAATAATCAGTCCCACGGCATCTTATCTTATGTCCCGCTCAATAAAGTTCTTGCTGCTACCTTTGTCCATGGTCATCTGAGGAACTGTAGAGCAGGAAGCACCCACTTCTAGGAACGCATCTCTCCTTTGGCAGGAAAAATAGACCTGGCCTGTCCCAGGCATGCAGTCACACAGGACAAGCACACACTTGGGCACCGCGAACAACCACAAAAGCAGGCTTGGGAGCCTGAGAAGCACGAGTACCTGGTGACACTGCTTGCTTGACATGTCTTTGTTCGTTGTTGGAACACAGTTTTTATTTCTTGGGAATTTTAGGCTGTTTTCTTATTTTACTGTCATTGAATAGCAATGATCCCAGGCAGATACATCTTTTTTATATAGGTGCACATGCACATCTATGTGTCACTATATCATTATCCCTTTTGTCAGCCTGGGAAACTAAGGCCCAGGGAGGTGAGGGGCCTTCACAGGAGAAGTACATGCCCTTCATCTCCATGTACCTGCTTCTGTGTGTGGATCTTTCTCTAAAAGGTCTGTTCAGAAGTTCAGAATTGCCTCACAAAGGCTCAGTCAGGCTGGAGGGCCATCTGGCCTAGCATTCAGCCTTTGGCTCCACAGCAAGATTGGAATGGGCACAGGCAGCTCAGTGGGAAACAGCACCCTTGGTCTGGAGTTACCATGTAACCTACTCGGAGGGGAAGCTTTCCCTAACCCTTCAGTCAGAGGTTAAACCTCTTCCTGACAGCAGAGGATTTATCTCCCTTCCAAACTAAACAATGTAAGCACTTCAAAAGAAGTGACTCTTAATCTCTCCTTTTGCAAGTATTGCACCAGTAAAGCTTTTACCTTTGAGATCTGATCAGTCTGTTTTAAACTTAAAGCTTTACTCTGCAATATTAACGTCTTCCTCTACCATTGATTTTAGTACACTGGTTTCAGCATGTGCAGAGGGAGTTCAGCTCCTTGCAGAATTAAATCCACTTATTTTAAGTTCTTTGGCAGGGACTGCAAAGCAGGGAAGTCAACGATAATAACAAGCTATTCTATGTTAAAGTGTAAGGTTTGTGTTTTCTTGTTGTGCAGATCATCAAGACTCCAGTTACCTCCATCAGTTTTTTACCTTCAAGATGTAAAATATTCTTAGAGCCTGGACTAAGAATAAGGGAAATCTTCCCGGCATTGTTCCATCTAATTTTGGCTATAGAAATGCACACGATCTCTGATGCACAGGAGACAGGCTCACTGCATTTCGCTGCCTCTGTGATTAAAGCCAGAAGGTGAAAAGGTAACTGAGCGGTATTAGTAAAAGGAAATCCATCCGAGTGAGGCGATTCTGGGGTGGCTGTGCTCGGGGTTAAAAATTTGAGTCTGTTCTGATTTCTTCAGATAACTGTACTTAGCTTCTCTCTCCTCTTGTCAGTATATGCAAGTTACCTGTTTTGCTAGGGAAGCTGTGCAGCAAAACTAGAAAGAGCCAACTGTGACTATGTTTAGATTTGAAGCCACCCAAGAACCAACAGTGATTCAAAACCATACATCCAAAAAAGTTGGCATTTCACAGTGGTGTTCCTGCTACAGTTCACTAGTGCGTGGCTGAATTGCAGTTTCACCTACCTCGCAGTACTGGTGACGGGGATAGATCAGAGGGAAAAAGGGTGTTCCTGTTCTCAAATGTGCAGCCTGCAGTTGTGAGGCAGTGGTTCTGAGCTGCCTTTCTGCTCCTCCTGGCCCAGCCAGAAGCCTGAAGTTCTCCTGCAAGATGGAGGCGCCCTCAGTCCACGGGGCAGGCACGGCAACTTGAAGCACTGTGTACGTGGACTCATCGGGAACATCTGGGCAAAGGGAGGAGATCCCCTCTTTACAGGCTTGTACAAATGCCAGTGATTTGACTGTACCCATGAGTGAAAATGCTAGGGTAGCCCTAGACTTCCAGCGTGCCACCCCAGACCAGGCAGCTTTGTTCCTCGAGAAGGTATAGATGGTATCAGAGTAAAACAAAAGGAAGGGACATGCGGTACCTTCTCACTGACTTTGACAGGCAACTGAATTGCTCTCTACCCCTTTGAATGTGTTGCCCTGGGGTTACTGGACTCGAGCAACCCCATGACATTACTGTGTACTTTTAAAAACGGTTATTGCAGACTCGGCATGTTCAGCAATCACAGCAAACAGCTGGACTCTTGGAAATACTTTCTGGGCCTGGCAGGACACTGATGGGAGCACGCTTCCCACAGATGGCTCCAGGGGCATGGCACACAGATTACTCTCAAAGGTCATTTTAAATAACTCTACTTACCTTGTAATTTACAATGCTGGAATTGGCCCCGTGACCAGTTGTGTTAGATATTTTGCAAAGCCATTTCACATTTTGCAGACAGACAGATATATCTTTTACTTTCTTATTTCTCCACTCTGTAGAACAAATTGAAATCTAAACATACACCTTCTTTCTGTTGTGCCAAGGAGCAGGAACACGTGCAGCCCAGGTTCACACAAACACATTTCTCTTTACAGATGACAAGAAGTGCCCATGAGGATTATCTAATAATGGCAGCTTATTAGGCCATGGTAGCTCCTTCTCTCTCAGATGTCAGGAGATGTTGAAGGATGCTCAGGCAGCCTTAACTCTGGCCCTTGCCCAAACACATTTCCACACTCTCCAGTTACTTTGGCAGAACCTGTGATAAGCAGTTCTTGCCTATTCTACACACCTTTTCTATTTTTTCAAGCAGTGTGTTACCAAACAGGTTTTCTCCTACTTGTGTTGGTACATACCCCTCTATAGATGTCTCCTTCCTGACTTCACTCTGCAACCCAAAGTCCCGAATGTAGTGCATTCAGCATGACAGACCCAGCAAACTGCCTGTATGTCAAAACCAGAGCACCTGTAAAGGTTTGCAGTACTGGAAAAAACAAGCCAACCTTGCATTCGTGCCTTGTCCCCTGACTCATAGCAGCTTCTCTCTAGAACAACAGAGGGCACCACTCTTCACACAAAAAAGCTGCAGCTGGAAGAGAGGCAGCCCAGCATTGGAATAATGGTTTGGTTACTAGAACATTTCTCTCTCTCTGTAGGTGATTGGGATTGAATATTCTTCCTCCAAGGAGGTTCACCTCTGCATCTCCTGCTCCCTGTGGGAAGGCCCTGGCCAAAAGCTGTTCTCAGAGATGTGTGTACTGTTTCTCTTGTGGATCTCATCCTAGTTTGCACAGAGTAACGAAGCAGTCACTTATTGAGAAATAGCTTTAGCCTACTGATTAGGGTCTTCTCTTGGGGGAGGAGGAAACCAGAGTGCCAGTTCCTACCCCAGCTCCTGTGAAGATCAGTTTTTATTCCTGTGGGCTTGTAACATAAAATGCATAAACATGCTGTGAAGCAGGGCTGGAATCTAGGTTTCTCCTCTCAGATGACTGCATTATCTTCTGATCATTCCGTGCTGTCCAACAGGTACCTCCAGCCACAGCCACCCCTGCCATCTGCTGAGTGCTGCCACCGCCAACAGTTTTGAAATAAAGGCAGCAAATCTAGACCAGCTGTTGGAAAAACACACTGATTTGTGCATCTACCTCTGTGAAAGGCTTTAGGGCCAAGATCCCAGTTGAAGAGGCGGTGATGATCGTCTGAGGCCCGGTGCAAGCAGGGGGTACAGATGCATCCTATTAACTAGTTCCTACAGCTCTCCCCTGGTCCCACGGGCTGCGGTGAATCCGTGTCCCAGGCAGCTGTCTGCAGGGCGGCTCTTGTGTCCGGGCTGTGCCATGTGAGTGGCTGCAGGATCACGCTGCAGCCGGGACCGCTGACTGCTCCAGGCCCCTGGGCTGTGGGAAGAAGCAAACTAGCAAGAGCTGCTGAGGCCGGTATCAGCGCCTTTCCCTGCCCCGAGCAGGAGGGTCCACGGGACGCCCTTCACGGTTCTCCAGCCGTGGGCTTTCTGAGGTAGGTCTCAGAAGCACACATAGGTGGGAGGACTGGGTATGCGGCAGGCAGGGTGAGGAAGGACTGGCAGCTCCTAAATAAATAAAACATTCAGGTATATAAAACGTGTAGCAGATTCTGCTAGGGCGATAAGCACTCCTGGTGCTAAAGTTCTTTGGGAAGCTACGAAAAGGTTGGGGTGCTCGAAAGCTAGTCTGGTTTTCCAGTGGCATCATCTGTGCTAATAAAAGGTCTTGCCTTCCCCTATAGACCATGCTTTGCTTATATCCATAGACCTTCCCTGTAACAAGAATCAAAGTGAAAAAACAGGCTGTACTAAGGAGTTTCTTGATCGTGGTTTGTTAGCCTCCAGCTGATGCCCCCAAGGGCCACAAACATCTTAGTCTGTTATTTTCTGCACAAGAAAGCTGAATTGGTCCATACCTGCATAATGCTGCATTCTGTTTGCTCAAAATGCATTGAGCAAACCTCTTGAATACCAGGACTCAGAACCCAACTTGTTTTAAACTTTGAATGCTGCCTTTGGGCAGTGCTAAAACTTATCATCTCCCCTAAGCTGCAGTGACACTGCTGGCATTATTAGCTCTACACAGTCCAAAGGTCATGAGTGCCACTTCACTGCGTGTACGGGGTACGCTCCGGGGGTGCTTGAAGGGACAAAGGCAGATTCAGTTTCCTCACAAGCCCGTGAAGCCACGAAGCCCACGCGGGGCTGCCAAAACCCGACTGATCCGTGTAACGGTCTTGCCCGCCGGCCGGGGGGGGAGGGGGACGAGGTTCGGAGTGAAGCTGTACGCGAGCCAGCTAGGCCCTAAACCCGCGGATGTCGCCTTCCCGGCGGCGAGCACCGGCAGCTGACCCCTCTCGCTCCGGGGCGGGAGGGCGGAGGCCAGCGGGACCCGCCGCCGCTGTCAGCCGAGGACAGACACCGCCCGCGGGGGCAGTCCCTCGCACGGAGCCGCCTGGGCGGGCAGCCAGCCAAGCAGCGCGGCCACCGGGGCCCGGCCAGGGCGGCGGCGGCCGGTAAGCCTGAGGTAACGCGCGCGCTGCTCGCCCGCCCGCCTCATCCCGCGCAACGGACACCGGCGGGGGCGGTCCCCGCAGCCCGGCGCCGTTGCCGGGGAGACGGCCACGGCCCCGCCCCCTTCCCTGGCCCCGCCCCCTCGCCCCTGCCCCGCGGCCCGCGCGCACGTGCCGGGCAGTGTGCGCGGGCGGGGGTGGGGTGTCACGTGGTTGCGCGCGTGAGGGGCCGTGCTGCCGGCGGCTGCCTGAGGGGCGGCTGCGCACTTCGGGCGGGGGGGCGGGCGCGGGGCGCGGAGCGGGTTTATCGCCGGGCGGCCGGCCGAGGCGGCTCTCCGTGCGGTCCCGCGGAACCCGTGGTGGGGCCCAGAGGCGGCCCTGGTCGCGGTGGCAGGGCTGATCCCGTCCTTCCGCGGCAAACCCAGCGGCCGCCCGCTCTCGGGGTGCCTGTGCAGAACGCTAAAGGGAATGCTAGGCGGTTTCTCCGACAAAGTGGCCTAAATGACCTTTTTTCCCCCTCAGGTTCCGCGCCTGCGTCTCGCTGAACTGCTGTCCAGCACCAGGCGTGTGCCCAGGCACGGGCTTTCAAACCCAGAGGTAGGTGCGCGGCCAGCAACGCACGCCGAGGTGCCGCTGTGCTGCTTCACCTCTGGTGCACAAGCGCAGATTAGCTAAGTCTCTTCAAGCATAGCATGAAAGATTTTTCATCTTTGGGAGGGCCATTCTTTTCATCTTTTTAGTCACTTGCAGAATAAAAGAATTCAACTTGTATATTAAAAAAAGACATTCTGTTTCTCTGAGTGCTAGTCCTGCAACCACAGTTGGAGATATTGCTGCCAAGAAAAGCTTTTTTTTTTTTTTTTTTTTTCAGCTTGGGCTGCTGTATTGTTACAGAGTCTGCCCTCGGTGGTTTATGATTGTTCCCATTTGTTTTTGGTGGAGATACTCGTATTCCAGCCAAGGAGAAAAGTAGGTCCTGCAGCTGGAACCTAGGGCCCAGTTTTGCAACCTCTCCTGGCAACTGTGATCTCCACACCACAGAAATACTAATCAGGGTCACTACTCACAGGATCCAAAACCCGAAGGCAATTCAGTGGGCTCTAACTAAGTCTGAAGCCTTTAATGCTAAACTAGGACTGTGCAGGTGGACTGCTGCTGCCGTGTAGATGGGCGTCTTTGCAAACAGCGTTACGTGTAAGCAAAGCTGTGTGCCTGCCTGCCACCAACTGCAGGGCTCCAGCCTTAGGAATTTTGTTGATAAAGTACAGTGAGAATACAATCCACTTCAGTATCTGTCAGTTCAGTTGGCTCTGTAGTGCAGGTATTACTCCAAACACAGTTGTGGAGCCAATTTTCTGCTGAGTAAGAAGATGCCATATTTACATAGCTCTTTTCCTGGGGTGGTTCTTTAGAAATTGCTCAGTTGTGAGAGTGACTTGGCCACAAGGGTTTCTCTTTTGGTAACTGGTTCTCCAGGTTTTGGTCTGGATGAAAGTATTTTAGAATGAGAGCTAGACTCACATTTGAGTTCTGAGAGCAAAACAAGCATGATGAATTTAGGAGTAGCTTCCCTTCTGGGGCTGCAGGGCTGCAGTTATGCAGGCAGCAATACCCAGCGGATGTCCGCATTCACAGAACTGCTGATACCAGTGGATCAAGGGGTCCAGTTCCTAAAAGGCTTGTCAAAGATTTGCGCTAGTCCATATCATGTAGTTTCTGTTAGATGAAGCACCTCACTGTGATAAACTCTGAGGGGGAAGGGAATGGGGATGTGCTTCTAATAAGGAACAAATCTGCATTTCTAATTTGATCCTGGAAGATCTCACCTGAGGTCAAAAATCTGTAAAGGGTAGTGAAAATCAGTACACGTGCGTTTAAACTAAAACAGGACAAGTGAGGACAGGGAAACAGCTTTAAAAATATATATTAAAAAAAAAAAAAAGAAAACCCCCCAAAACTCAAACAACATGCCTGTATAGAAGCAGGAGAAAGAACTCTCCCCGGCCCCTGTGGCCCAGTAGAGGTGCCTGGGATCGCAGTCCCTGCTTCCCGAAACACAAGGTCACACCTTCCCACCCATCCCAGGCGTGACCTGCCTCCTCTGGGGCGCAGCAGGAGCGCCAGGCAGGAAGAGATATCCTTGCACCCCAGGAAAGGGCAGCAGCAGGGGTGTTGCCACCGGGTGCCCCGTGAATTCAATGAGGCAGAACAGCTTCTGCTGCTCGGCCTGGGGCAGGGCAGCCCCTGGCAGCCCGCGGCACCGCCGTAATCGAGGCGGCGATGAGTTTAGTGTTTGTGATGGATTGACAGCCCTGGCGACTGAAGTGCTGTAGCCACAGGAAGGACGCAGAGAGTGAAGTGACAGTGGCAGCTCACCCTTGCTCATGCCCAGCCCGCACGTGTCCAGGACTTGCATGGCCACTGCTAGTGGCAGGTGAGCCGCTGGCTTCTCTCTGCTGCTTCACAGTGAGGTACCAAGACTGCAGTGTAACCAGAGATAGTAAATAGAGATTTGGAATTTCTCGAGTGAAACTAGCTCTAAAAAATCCAAGTGGGTGTTTTGTTTTTGTTTTTTGTTTTTGTTTTTTTTTTTTGGTTGTTGTTGTTGTTTGGTTGTGGGTTTTTTTGTGGAGAGGAAATTTGGCTTTTTTGTTATTTTCTTTCTTTGAGGTCACACTTGCACATTCATTTCTGCAACTAGCAGGCAGGAAACTTCTCAAAGGTGGCGGAGGTCACATGACTCCGGGAGCTGATGATTGAAGGGAAAAGGAAATACCTTGTGACACCCAGGGTACAGAGCAAACTGTAAATTTACCGGTACCAAAACATACATTGCACCCAGTCCCCAGGCTTGCTGGATGTCAAAGGCATTCTGTCTGCCCTGTCTAGAAGTGAAAATTAAACAAGTAAGCCCCAAAACATAGTCTTAGGGCCTACTCCAAAGCCCACTATGCTTGAGAAAAGGACTCTTATTGACTTAGTTGGTAGGTCAGGCCTTTCTTAAACAGGGCTAATAGTCAGTTTGAGTTCTATAACTGTAATCCTTCCAAACATAAAACTTTCATGACCTTCAGTAGGAGGTACATGATATTACCTTCCATTGGCTTAACGATCTCAACCATGTTTATTTAACACACTATAATGGAGCCTTTCATGCCACTATAATATACTGGATAAATAAGACCTGTTTTCAAAGTTTATTGCTTAAGAAAATACATTTACAAGCTTACATCCCTTATCTTGTGGTTTATGAGAAAACAGAGTATGTACTCAAATGTATACAATAAATGTAACACCCAATCCTGCACTCCTAGCACTGGGGAAGTGCAGATGAGAGCCCATATATCATCCTGTTATACAAAGTAGATAGGAAATAACAAGCATTGATAATACATATTTGCACATTAAGTGAACGTATATTTAAACCTGTCAGGCTCTGGTCCAGTGTTTTTATGATTTTTTTAACCTCGAGAAAGTACAAAGCATACAATTTGACTTAGGCTCCAAAGGGATCCGAGGAAGCCCGGAATTTAATAATTAAAGCTGACACTAGGGTCCCTCCTGTTATTTGCCTTTTGCCTCCAGCAGCAGTGGATTATCAGCCTCAATTACAAAGCTTTTTTTCACCTGTTTGCTTTTGTTAAACATCGGTATTACCTGAACACACATATTTTGCCTTTATGTTTTATATAATAAAATTTAATAGACTCCACTGATGCTGCAAGTCGGCGTGAAGTCATTTGGCACACTTGATTCAAGGGCTTGTAAAAATAAGCCTTCCTGTTATTGTACATGGTAAATACTGAAATTGATAAAACCCTATAAGGATCTGGGTTTATAGCCCAGTGAAATCTAAACCGATCCGTATTCCCGAAGGCTGGAAATTTGAAAAAGACATAGACCCTGGCCCACGCTCAGGTTTCAGACTACCCAAGCTGTTCATGGGGGGGTATGATTTTTTGGAAAAGCGCTTGTGTCTCCACCCTTTCTGTGCATATAGTAAAACGGCAGGAAAGGTTTTCTGCTCAGTAAGGCCGATTCCCTCCCTGGTGTGAGGGGGTTGGAGTGTATGAGCATGTTCGTCCCGGTGTAACTCTGGCCACACAACCCGTGTTAAGCTGTTTAAGCGTGCAGGTCAAAGTAAAGCGGCTGGCGAGTTACCGAGTGGAAGGGTTGAACCTGGTTCCCTTTCGTTCCTGTGATAACGGAAGGCGCAGAACAGGAGCTGAAGATGACTGAAGTCAGAGGCCGTTTTTTCCATTACCTTTGATAAGCTCTGACTTCAGCCCACAAATAATTGACTTCAGCAGCTATACTGATGCAATGTAGCGGCCTTTGGTCCATCACCATCACTGTGTGGAAAAAGCACTTCTATTTGTACAGATAACCTTCCTACATCTCTTTCTAATAGGAATTAATTCTACCATAGCTTCCATGTGAAAAGATGTGTACAATCTTAATCTTTTTTAACACCCCCACTTGAGCGGTGTAAAAGGAGTGCTTATTTTTCACCCAATTTATAATTCCTCCTAGATTTCAAAGGACTGCTGGAATCAACACGGCTCTGAAGAGTTTTCTGTTACATTCGCGTTCCAACTTCATTGTCGGTGTAGCTATGAGTACAGATTCATCGGTATTGAAGAACCAGTAGAGGGAGCACGAAACGTTTCCTTTGTATTTCTCACTTACATAAACACTGGCTACTGTTTGAAAGTTTCCTTAATTTAATTTCTCTGGAACAGGAAGAATTTTTGAAAGAAAAGGTGATGTGAGGCTGAAATATTAAATCTGTGGAAGTCTTTAGGGTGCTGCATTTCCATGCCATGAATTTTCCATGCCATGCCTGTTTCCACAACTCTATTCCCCCTCCTGCTCTTCTCCCCCCCCCGCCACACATTTGGTTTTCTTAGAGGATTTCCAAGCTGGGAAATACATCATTCCTCCAGAGATTATGATACGTCATTAGATTGTCACACAAATGGGAAAGTTTGCTCACCATGACCAAAGGTAGCTCCCCTGCAGCACCGGGGCTGTGAAGTGTTAAAGATTAGCATATTGCAGAGGAGGAAAAAAAGTAGGTGTCAGGAAGAAACCTGTATGTTCCACATGCACGGATTACACTTTGCTTTGTGAAACGTGCCTATCTCGAAAGAGTTTGCTAAAGTGAGTTAAAGGAAGCCAAGCACACTCAAACCCAGATTAAAAATGTGAAAAGGCATTAAATGATTATCGTCGGTCACACAGTCATACATTTTGAAGCTCAGTGCACCCATTATTATGTATTATCTTAAGATTTTTAATTAGTAGACAACCCCACTTTGCGTATTAAAGTTTTTATTCCTTAGTAAGAATTTTTTTAATCACAAAATAGTGTGGAAATATTTAGATAATAGAATTCATGGAGTGCTGGAAAATACTGAATATAAAGATCGATTTCTAATATATCACATACTAAACTGTTCTAAAACAGCTGGTTTCTTGCAGACAGGATTTATTTTTTTTTAATAATTTAAGACAGCATAAGCTTGTATCAAGCATAAGCATCGTAACAAAAGTGCAACTTTTTCAGCAAATCCTCCCAAAAGATATTTAACTCAAAATATCATTAACACATATTTTCTCCCTACAAAAATAGCATGTCAGACATCATTAATTGGATGTATTAACAACTATTTACATACAGCCACTTTGTAGGCTAGTAAGATTTTTTTGTTGTTTTTTTTTGTTGTGTTTTTTTTTTTTTTTTAACGTTGTTTAAACACAGCGTTTGAGGCAAACAGTAGCAACAGCAGCAGCAGATGCACCGAACGGACTGACAGACCCCGGATAGGTACTCGCTCGCTCACTTGCTCCTCACCAGGCTGTTGTGTCTCACCTCTTACATAACATTCAAGTGAGATTTCTCACAGTGCTACCTTGGCAACAAACTAAAAATATCTAGGCAAGGTCTTGGTTTAAGCCTTATTAGAAAAGCTTTATCTGTGTGATTATCTGGCGTCTGGTTTGTCTCCAGAAAGGGAAATCGCACTATTTGAGCATGGGATGAGGGGAGAACCCGTATGGGAAACTTACCCCGACCGGTCTAATCGTTTCTGATCGCACAGCGAGGTGTTTACCTACGGCCTCCGGTTTGTGTCATTCGGGACTGAGGATAAAATGGGTTCAGGCTGACCAGTTGCTCTGTGTTTTCTTGGGGGAGAGAGGGGAGGGGTTTCTTCTCATAGTTCAGTGCAGAAACATTCATTTTATACAGCAAGGTTTGGGGAAAAAAATCTCTCGGGAACATACAGAATTAAATAAAGACAGGGTGAGAACAAATGCACTTGCCACATCTGTATACCTTAGCCAAAAAAAAAAAAAAAAAAATTAAACACAGTATTACATAATGGGTCTGACCCTCCTTCCCTTGCACACCCAAAACTCACTGGAGCCAGCGGCATCCCCAGGTGCTCAAGGCACTGCAGGTTTGGGCACAGGGTGCATCCCTCCACGCTCGGGTTCTCAGTAAAGTGCTAGCACAGGTGCCGGGGTGTGCCCCCCTTCCCCGCCTTGCCCCCCGCCCGCACCCTGAACCCCCCCCGGGTCTCCTGGCCAACAAGTGCAAGTTCCTAAGTGGGGCTTAGGGACGCTATAGAAACCCATTCCAAATAAGGTGCAACATTTAAGTTACCTTATAGAGAAGAAAAAAAAAAAAAAAAGTATCCTTACTATTTTTTCTTCCTTTTTTTTTTTTTCTTTTTCCTTAACATATTTATGCATTTATAAAGCCAAACATTAAAAAAATACTGAGTAGCAAATTTTATCCTTGACGGTCCTCTGCGGGGGGCAGCGTCGGGACCAGCCGCCTCGGCAGCGGGGCGCGGGGCTCCCCGGGACCGGGCCCCGCCCCGGCCCCGACCCCGGTGTCCCGGTCCCGGCGCCCCCCTTGCAGCCGCCGCCCTGCCCTCCGTAGGAAAACGGGGGCGCAGGTGCCGGCCCCGACGGCCCTTCCCCGCCCCGCAGCGGGGAACCCGCGGGGGGGGCTCCCGGCCGGCCGGCGGCTCACGGGCCCTCGGCACCGGGCTCCTCGGCGGCTGCGGTTTCGGCCTCCTCGCCGGGCTCGGCGGCGGCAGCGAAGGGGTGCGGGAGGTGGGGCGCCGGGGGCAGCCCGGCGGCGGCGGCGGCGGCCGCCTTCTCGGCGGGGCCGAGCACGGAGGAGAGGCAGGGGAAGGAGGCGGCGGCGGCGGCGGCGGCGGCGGCCGCCTGGGCCGGGATGCCCGGGTAGAGGAGCGGGATGGGGGCGGCGGGGTAGAGGTACTTCTCCAGGCTGCCTTTATCCAGGAAGGGCTGCATGTAGGCGGCGGCGGCGGAGGGGGAGATGAAGTAGAAGGGCAGGCAGAAAGGGGCGGCCGCCGGCGGCTGTCCGAAGGGGGCCCCGCCGCCGCCCGCCCCCAGGGCCATCAGCGAGCCCAGCAGGGCGGCGTCGGGTCTCACCAGCGCCGCCGCCGCCGCCGCCGCCGCCTCGGCGCCCCGCACCGGCAGCCCCGGCGGGGCGGGCAGGGGGCTGCCGCCGCGGTCCAGCTTCAGCCGTTTGGGCGCGGGGGGCGCGTCGTCTCCCGACGGCTCCTGCTTGATGGCCAGGGCGGGCAGCGCCGGGGCCGGGGCCGCCGTGGGGCCGCGCTCGGATCGCGCCTCGCCCTCCCCGCCGTAGCCGCTGTCCGTGTCCGTGTCGGTCTCGGCGCTGAGCTCGGCGGCGTGAGTCCGCTGGATGACGGGCACGCAGTTAGCCTGGCCCTCCGGCTTGTGGCCCGGCGCACAGGGGGGGGCAGGCGGGGAGGAAGAGGAGGAGGATCCCTTGCTGAGGGGGCCCGGCGGCGGGGAGAGGAGCTGGGGGCCGGGGAGGAACTGCGAGGAGATGGAGTGCAGGTGGCCGAGGAGCTGGGCGCATCGCTGCTCGCGTGGGGTCCAGCTCTCGAAGCGGGAGAGGTACTGCAGCACTTCCTTGGCGCACGTCTGAAAGCCCGAGTGGAAGGCGTCCAGGTCGGCCTGCACGGGGGACTTCATGGACCGCTCCCCTGCGGGGGACACCGAGAGGGGACAGCGTTTGTCCGCGGCTCCCCGGCGTGGGCTCGCACCGTTCGGCGCCTTCCTCCCAAACTCCCCCCCCCCCCCCCCGCCCCCCGTTCGCCGCCGGTGCAGCCCCGCGGCGGCGCCCCCCGGGGCCTGCTCACCGTTCTGCAAAGCGATGATCTTCTGGTGCTGCTGCTCCGTTAAGGCGGTCAGCGCTTTCAAGTGTTTCAAAGTCAGTTCCAGCACCACCGCTTTCTCCAGGTGTCCCAGCGTCTGCAAAGGGGAGAAGGCGGTGGAGGGGGGGGGGGGGGGGGGGGCGGCTCGTTCGGCTACCTCCCTGCACGCTTTGGCCACCACCGCCAAACGCCGCCTCCGTAACTTCGGGGAAACTCGGCCCCGCGGGGCGTTACGGCCGGGGCCGCAGCCGGGCGTCCCGGTCCCCGCCGCCCCGGGGGCTGCGCCAGCGGGCAGGCTGCCGGCGCCCGCATCTGCCCCCACAGAAACGCCCCTCTGCACCTTACCGTCAACTTCAGATGCTCGGGCAGCAAATCCTTCAGCTGGGCGATGCACTCGTTAATCCTGTCTCGCCTCTTCTTCTCTATCAGCCTGTGCGGCAGTTTGTACGTTTCCTAAGGAGCAAAATCCGGGGAAGCCAAGCGTTAGGCAGAGTCCCTCGGAACGGCGATCAAAACCAAAACAAATGTCATGCCGACCACATGCCGCGCCAATTCTCGCCAAAGGCACCGCTCTCCCCGCCGTGCCAGCTCGCTCGTAAACCCGCTTGCAATTCGGGGGAGAAGTTGAAAGCGCAGCCCACCCCCCCGCCACCACCACCACCCCGCGGGGATGCTCTCGGGAGCAAAAAATTCAGCGAACCCCAGTTGAGCGCTTAAGCGAGAAGAGCCCCAGAAACTTACTCTTACCTTGCTCTCGTCCCTCTTCACGCCTCTTTTGGGTTTGCACATATACAGGGAAGGGTAGTCCAGCCTGCAGGAGAAACACAGAGATCCGGCATCGGCGAGGGGCCAGCCCGGCACCTCCTCGAGTGGGCGAACGGACCCCGAGCGCCGGGCGGGGAGCCGAGCGCTTTGCCCGGGTCCGCCCGCGGCGGGAGGCGAGCCCCGGCACCGCCGGGGACTCGGCGCCGCTTCCAGCAGCACTTTCTCCGGGAGGCGAAACGCCGCAGAGAGACGAGACGGGGACGCTGCCCGGTCGCCTTACCCTATAAAATCCCTGTGCTCCAGTAGCTGCCTCTCCGGCAGACGGGAGATTCCTTCATCCATGTCTGGCAGCGGCTGATGTTTCGTCGCTGCTTTTGACGGAGCCTGCGGGACGCCGAGATCAGTCTTCGGAGATCCGCGGCCGGCGCTGCGCACATGCAGCCTCCGGCCCTCCCCCCCCCCCCCCCCCCCCGCCCCACGGTCTCCCCGCGCAGCGCCCAAAGTGTGTGCGGCGCTCCGTGTCGCTGTGCCTGCCTGCGCGCGCGTGTCTCTGTGTGTGTGTGTGTGTGTGTGGCGCCCGGTGCCCCCCCCCCCCACCCCCCCGCCAAAACCCGTGTGTGTGTGTCTGTGTCCGTGTGTCCGTCCCACCCCCCCCCCGCCTCGCTCCCCGCGCTCACGCACGCGGCGCCGCCGCCGCCACTTCGCACCCGCCTGCCCGCGGGGCACGCGCGCCGCCAGCCAGCCCCGCACCCGGCTCACGTGCGGCGCGCGCCGGGCGGGCGGGGCGAGGGGGGGGAAGGGGGCGGGGACGTGGGCGGGGCCTAGGAATGCGGGGGGGGGGGGGGAGTGGCCTCCGCGTGGAGGTTGTGGGGGCGGGAGAAAGCCGGGGGGGCGGGGGGGGTCCCCGCCGCCGACCCCGGGGCCGCCCCTGCGAGACAGCGGCTTTCCCCGGTGTGGCTGCCGCTATCGCCCTCATTGTTCTTGCCGGAATTAGTAGTGCCGGCATCGCTCTACTTTTATTATTTTTATAATGCCATCGTTATAATTTTAGTGTTTTAGTATAATTTTATTCTTATTACATTTTTTTTTTAATATTTTTTTTTTTTTTTTTTGGTCTTTGGAGACGAGACCGACCCGTGCTAAAACGCTCCCAACCGGGAGATCGAGCCCCTTCTCCCCGGCTCGGAGGGATTTACGTTTGGCGTGCGCTTTAGATACTTTCACGGATGCGTGGGCCCGGACGCGCGCGCACACGCGTGTGTCCGCGGCAGCGGCAGTCCCGGGGCGCTCCCCCGGCTCGGCGCCGCCGTGCCGCAACCCCCCCCCCCCCCCCCCCCCCCCCCCCCTTCCCGGTGATCCCGCCCGACCTTTGGACGGGAGCCGGATCCGCCTGCCGCGGCGAAATCCTTTCTTATATACCTACGGCCATATAGCGATATGCACATATATACATATATATACGCACAGCTATAGAAAAACACTCATCCCTATGATAGAAACCATTCTGACGCTGCCCACCCCCCCCCACCCCCACCCCCCACCCCCCAACGGGCAGCCCGCATCCCCGCGGGGCGGAAGGTGGGGGGTGCGTGTGACATTGCGAGAGGATTTGCATCGCTGCTGTCTCACCGGCCGCGGCAGCCCCGGGACGGGGCGGGGCGGGAACACCCCCCCGCCCCCTCCCACCCACCCACACCCCCCCCCTCCCACCCCACACACCCCCCCCCCCCTCCCCGCCCCTGCGCGCCGGGCGCGGCCGCGCAGCCCCCGCTCCCTGCCGGCGGCGGCGGCACCGGCAGCCGCTTCCCTCCTCCCGTCTCACACTGGTACGAGCACAGGGCCGGCAACGTGACCCGACCTGCTGCCACATCACTGCCGCCGGCACCACCGGCCGGCCCTGCCCCGTCGCCCCCCCCCCCCCGCCGTTCCCCACCCCCCGCCAGCCGGCGCCGGCACCCGGAGGCACCGGGCACCCCCCAGCTCGGGCTACGGGCCGCCGTGACTTGCCAGCCGCGGGCAGCGGGTAGCCACGCACCCCCCCCCCCCACACACACACACGCACCCCCCTCCCCTGCCAGCGTAGGGGGGAGCGGGGGGGGTGCCGGTGCCCCGAGGAAATGGGGTGCTCTTCCCCGTGCCCCGGGCTGAGGCGCTGTGTGTGCGTGCCTGCGTGCGTGTCCCTGCGTGTGCGTGTCCCTGCGTGTGTGTCCCGGCGTGGCCACGCCGGCGCGGCATGTGAGGCCCTGGAACGTGCGGGGTGTGCAGCGGCCCCGTCCCCACGTGCTGTGCGTGGGGAGGAGAGGACCAACCCCCCCCCACACACACACCCCACCCCACCCCACCCCCCTTTTTTTCCCCCGACGCCGGGCCGGGCTGGCGGCTTTCTCTCCGGTATTCCCGGCGGGAACCGGAGGCGGGAAGCGTCAGCAGGGGCGATCCATAGTGCTGTGTTTATCCCCCGCCCCCGCCGCCAGCCCTGACCGCCTGCCGTTCGTTCGGCTCAGCGTTCCTCCTGCCCTCCCGCAGGCGCCGGCTCCCGGAGTCGCGGGACCCCCGGCCCCGGCACACTCTGAGGGAAGGGGTAGTTTCGAGCTCCCACAGTAGCTGGGAGGAAATTACCCCAATAAACAGAAAGCTCCCACTCCTCCTCCCTCTCCCCCCCCCCCAAAAAAAAAAAAAAAAAAAGACACAAAAGCCTCAAATCATTCCTTTGTGATCGTGCTTTACAGGTAATCTTATCAGGAGGGTAACTCGTGATTTTTGTATGCAGAGGGGCTGCTGGAACCACACCGCCCGTATGTAAAGTGTGAATGAGGTTTTAGGATCAGTGAAGGTTCTGATGAGGTGTTAGAGGCTCCCGCTTGGCAGGCGAGCAAGTGGCACTGCAGGATTATATAGCTCCTTCCCTGTTAACCTGATGACATTTTCTCACTGTCAGTGCAACTAAACTAGGGGCTAAAAATAAACAACGTAAATGTATGCCACATGCCTATAGGTTCTATTTGGGGGTGTCAGAAGGAGAGGCTTGCGGACTGCTACGGAGGTTTTTGGGGAGAATCTGCTGCTGGGGAGGAAAGCAAACTGTTCCATAGGCTGGACTATATAGGCCCGCTCCCTCGGGAAGGGCGACTGCAGACCGCAAGCGAAACTTGCTGGGTGTCAGCGTGAGCCGGCAGTAGGTAGCCATGTAGGGTGGCACTGGTTGCCCCAAGTTAGGCATCCATGTTGGACATCTAAAATGGCGCCACAGGCTCCCTTGCTAGTCAGTAGAAACAAGCACCTTCAGCATGAAATTCTTCTCCTCCTGCCCGGAGTGGTCTTTCAGAAAACATCAGGAAAACTGGAGGCACAGCCCCAGATAAAAGAAGGAACTTAAGCCTGAGGTAAAGCACATGGAGGCCTTTTGGGGCAGCACCGGCTCAAAGGGAGCTTGAACTCTGAAAGAAAACATGGGTTTTCTCCAGCTGATTCCTCCCATGGGCAGGAAAGCAGCACTTTGCATGGTTTCTGTAACTGATACACGGGGTGGGGAGCAGGGGGTGAGCATTTCTGGAGCAGCTCCTTGTGGAGCACCTGCAGCATTTCTGGAGCATCTTTGCCAGCTTCATCCTCTCTGGAACAACCTGCAAATCTTCAAATTATGGAAACAATGTCTGGAGTGAGACTCCGCTTCTAGGAGAAGTCTGAATTCTGGGATTCCTCTGGAACCAAATGGGAACGGAAATTGAAAATGACCAAAAGATGCAAAACATGAGCTGAGACAGCTGGAGACTTTGCAAAAGGAGTTCAAGCAACATCTGGAAACTTCTAAGAGAGGTTTATAAGAGGTCACCTGCAGACAAGGATAAAAGGCTTCAGTGTTCAGAGAGAGTGCAAAATTCTCCTGGAAGATTCCCAGTTTAAAATGGCAAGATGGATCAAAGAGGTCATCAGCAGCATGACTATCATGGAAAAAGAATGTTTTCCAGAAAATAAGAGGCACAAGAAAAGCTTTGGCCAATTTACAAGTCAAGATGAACTGTAGCAAAGAGTTAAGAAACTGAAAAAAATCACTCAGAAAAGGAAATCAAAGGTTTGCAGGTCACCACAGGAAAAACCACCCTCCTGCTGTAGACAAGGGCTAGCCAGAACACCGCCTACTACCAAACACTTGCCACCATTTTCAGTCAGCAGGAGGAAGGAATCAGACTCTATGTCCCAGCTGAATCAGTGCAAAAGCCATGGTCTTTGAGGAGAATACATTTGGGAGGTTTATTCAACTCAGTCTGTAACCATGGTGTAAAGGAATAGCTCTGAAATAAGCCAACTTGCTGGGTTTGGCTCTTATGGCAGTGAGTACTTGCCTTTAGGAAAAAAGATTGAATTATCTAGGCTGGCTGTACGACTAGAATCAACCATCAAGTTAGAGCGAGCTGGTCAGCCATGTACCACAAAGTGAGGGACAAAGAGAATTCATCTGACAGATCTGGATCATTTTGGTTGAATAGCAAGGTATTACTGAAGACTTCCCGGGTAAATTGGACATTGACCCATTAATAGTTCTTCAATTATGGGATGACCAGATTGAGACCAGGGGAAAAAATGAAACGAGAGCGTGTAAAAACCTGAGCTGGGTCAGAGAACAGGTCCAGCTGTCCCAGAGTCCAGCGGGAGATGCCTTGGGAGGAGCAGACGAACAGAACATGCACGTAATGAAAGCTCCCTGGGCCAGTCTCCCAGGTCCCGGTGGCCCGCGGTGCAGAGACTTCCTGAGCCAGAAACGATATCTCTGTGTTTAACGGGAAGCCAAAGACGCTGTGAGAGGCAGAGGAATTTGCCAAGGTGCTTGAATCATGGGCTGCAGCAGAGCTTTGGGCCAGGAAGCAGACGCTGGTGAGAAGTTGGTCAGTCACCAGGAGTCCTGTCAGCTGCAGCTCTGTGGCTAACGCAGAGAGAAAAAAAGGAGAACTTTCTATTTCAGAGAGTGCCACACGTACCTAGTGTATGTAAAACGAGAGCGACAGAGGCCATGCAAAAATGCATCTGAATTCAGAAGCAGAAATAAAATAACCTGACTGTGGGAAGGTGGTGGGCTGAGACAAAACACAACGTGCAACGAGACCTTCACAGTGTTGCAAAATGGGGAAATGAGGGTAGATCCAGCTTTGGGGGGGCAGACTCAGGACCACATTTTTGTCCAGGACTGTTACAAAAATCTTACAAGGGCGATGTTGGTCACAGAGGCACTCCTAGGCCATGTGAAATGGGTGATATTAACAGAGATGGCCCAAAATCTACCAGACCAACCGAGCTAGACCGGCACTTGGGCTAATGGTGGCCGAGCTAATGCTTGAAATGGACAGTGGTGAGAGGAGAGCGTAGGCACTTCCAAACCTGGGAAAGTCAGATTGGTGAAAGAGCAAAAAGTCAGGTGGGATATTGTCCTTAGTGCCCTGTGGCTGTAACTCTGTGATAAACACCAGGAACTGTGCCTTAGCCTGCCAGTTTGGAAATTCCCTTTAAAGACGTGTTCCATGTGAAGCAAACCATCCGCAGTAGCTGGTCTGCAATGAAAAGCTGTCCTGCCTCCCAGGGCAGTGAAAAATAAAGGAGGCTCCACTCTGAGGTTGCTTCCAGCCCTGACTGATGGGAGGGTCTGAAACCTGCCTGGAGACCTGGGGCCTTCAGAGACTCTTCTTACTCAACAGGTCAGTCAGATCTTGCAGATGTGAAATAGAAATTATCTCCATCTGTCTGCTGGATGTTTTCCAGGAGCAGCAACCAGGAACAAGTAAAACAACCTTCCCCCTAAGTCGCCCCCTCTGAAGTCACTGGAAAGAAGCTGTATCTGTGAATGGCGATACCTTGGATGATACCATGGGGTTCAGTTTGGCCGTTCACAATAGATCTGAAAGGTGTATATTGACAGGCAGAAGTGGAGCTGAAAGAGGGGGAAAATTGCTTTCTCAGAGAAGCCTGATCTGGCAATTTAGGGACGGTCACGGGCTTACATAAAGCGCCAGCTATGCTGGAGAGACTGGTGGAGAAGGTATGGCACACCATGCCAGCAGGAGGCCTTGGATGACCTCAGCTTTTCAAGAGGTCTCTTGTGCTTAGACTATTTATGGGTGCATGCTGAGACCTTTGAACAAGAAGTGGTAGGTGCAGTTACACATGGCTAGTGATAAGTTCAAGGCTGACAGTCTGTAACTGGTCCCAAAGGAAAGGGTGTTGTTCCAAGAGCGGGTAACTTATGTCCGCCACACGACTGGTGATGGGGAATTTCCACTGAAAAAAAACAAAACTGAGACTGCATGGAGCTGGCCTGCTCCCCAGCCACTCGTGGAGGTGCAGGTTGGTAGGACTCTGCTCCTATTACAGAAGGTTTGTTTGTAGATTTGCTAACATTGCAAAACCTTGCACAGGCAAGGTGACAGAGGGAGAGCATTTCAGTGGCCAATAGAATGAGATTTAGCAGTTTCAATTAGTTTTGTTGGTATTTGCATAGGAGGAATACTGTAGTAAGGGTAGGCCATGCATCCCTGCAATAGCTCGCTCTGTGGGCCTAGGGATCCCAAATGTAATTTGCCCAAATATTAAGGAAAATGACAATTTTGCAACTGCACAGTTAACTACACGTCTGGGCATAAATGGAATAGAGGTGATGTCCAGCCTAGGCAGCAGCTTTGGGGCTCGGTGCAAACAATGTCATGGATGTGAGATGGAAGAGTTGACTCTTCAAGGGGATGACTGCACAGGAAATGTTTGTTTCCTCTCTTACAACTTGTAGATGTGCAAATGCTTCTAGTTCACCCAGAGGAAGGGCAATGAGAGAAAGGGAATGTGGGCTCTTGAACCAGTCCACACCAGAAGGTACATCACAGAAAGGATCCCAGTAGGATACAGCTAGAAGATTACCTGGGAAACTAAACTGTCCTGGAATGAGGTATACCTTTGGAGCACAAGGAAGTGTATCTTTGGAGTATCAAGGGACAAGCATTCTGGTCATGGTGAGAAAGTTTGCAGTTAAAGGTGAAATACTGCCTAGAAGTTATAGTGCATGGAAACAACCTATAGAACACCTTGTTAGGTGATATGTGGAGCAGTAAGTTCTGAGATTATTATTTTAAAACTGGCAAATGTTTTGAACCCTACTGGGTTTCTATACATTTCCAAAAAGCCTTAGCTAAGCTAAGGGAAAAATCCTATTGGGTAAGATTCAGGAAGGATGTAGAAAATGTGTTCAGGAGATGAATGCCTCTATTGCAAATAACGGTCCCACAGAAACACAAAGAGACACCATGAAATAATATCTGACAGAGTCATTTCATTAATGGGCTGCATTGCCTGATGTTCTTGGGTTTCTGTCTGAAGCAGATTCTGGGAGCTGCAGACGATTTCACAAAATGCCCTGAAGCTTGTCTGTTAGGACGCTAGTGCCAGATGTCCAAGTGAAAGACATCCTCTCCCTCCAAGTTCTAGGAGGTATGGGAGGATTGCACAAAGCTCCAGGGAGAAACACTGAATCCAGAACATTTCAGCAGATCTGTGAGGTGGTTGGGATCCCTAAAACATCTCCATGTGACCACAGCCTGAAGGGTTGGTGGGATGGTTTTTTGCAGACTCTTCGTCAACTGGTTTGCTCCTCAGAACTGCATCAAGTGGTAACACCCAGCATATTCCAGTCCTTTTGAAGGCCTCAGGAATAGCAAAACACCTCCTCATCATTTTGGTGAAATCATAAGAACTTTTGCATGCCTTTTTGTGGAGTTTCAAGAGAAGAGTTTTGGATCATGCATAGAAACACATGTTCCTTTTTTTTTTTTTTTTTTGTAAGTGAAAATATGGGATACTTTACAGTCTTAGAAAAAATAGAATGAGAATCTTAAGGGGATAAACCTAGAACAACACTGTAGGACTTGCTATATAAGGGCGTATGGTACTGACCTGGGTATTTTTGGAGGCATACAGAGTACAGTCAGGTACTGAAACAAAATCCCATGCTGTCACGAGGTCCATTAGAAAATGTACTAGGGAAAAACATAGTGGGGAAACAAAACTTCAGGGTTTCGCTCATCCTCTGCTCCTCCCTCATTGAAAATGTAGTTGTGAGAATCCAAGGCTGGAGAAGTGGAAGCACAAATCCTCTTCCTCCCCACTAGCACCAAACGGGCAGAGGTTTGCAGGCTGGCTGCAGGCACACTGGATGCACCTCAACAGTGCTCTGTGAGTGGCTGCCTGGAAGGGAATCAAGGAGCAGAAAACTATGAGAAAGGGGAGTACAAATGTTTTGGATTAGTGATAGGAAAATACCTCACTGAAGAGAACTGTGTAATTACAGGTAAGTAAGAATGTGTCATTCATCACTTCTTAAATGATTTTCCCTTGTTCTCTGTGTGGTGGGTTTATGAGAGCCTTGTCATTTTGAGCTCCTCCAGAATAAAGGAGGTGTCT
This sequence comes from Tyto alba, assembly GCF_018691265.1. Taxonomy (NCBI): domain Eukaryota; kingdom Metazoa; phylum Chordata; class Aves; order Strigiformes; family Tytonidae; genus Tyto; species Tyto alba. Next base: position 9,700,380 of record NW_024881295.1, on the reverse strand, counting down.
GAGAGGGTAGGTGTGGGAGTGGGGCCGAGCTCTCCTAAATCCAAGGGTGCAGGACAGGCAGGACAGTTGCCCTCCTCTGTGAAACAATAACTGCCACATCCCAGCCACTTGGCTGTGGACAGGTAAGTGCAGAGAAGCTGAGAGAGAAGGCAGAGAAAAAGACCTGTGAGCATTTTTGGGTACGACTCCTCTTGGGTTCAGGGAAGAAGACTTGGTGTTTTTATGAACGAAGACTCTGGTGAGAGAGCCTCTAAATTCATAATTAATTTCTCCTCAGAGCTGGGATAATCTTCAAGAACCCACATTTTTGGTTGACCTTTGGGGGCAGAAGACAGAATAGTGTTTTGTCTGTCTCTTTCAATGTAGACCTTCTGCTTAAAGTTGTTCTCAGGCCATCCTGCCTGTCCTCTTGCTGAACGACAAGGGTGCATAAGGGTGTACAGATTTGGAAGTGTTGGGGTTTTTAGCTAGAAGGACAGGGGGAGAAATCAGGGGATCTGCTGGTGCCTGTCTGCTTCTGTCGCCACCCCAGATCTAGCTGGAGTATGCAAGCAGGGAGAACTCTTCTGTGTTGTGTAAAGAAACAGATAGCGCTGGACAGGCAAGCTGAACTATTCCCTGCTGACCTAGGATGCGTACCAACTGCAGTCAAGCCCCAGACCATAAGCAGGACAGTACAGAGCTCAGCACAGACACTCAAGAAAAAGGACAGGCACGTTTGATGTTCACTAAAAACCTGTTGACCCAGAAGGAAGGATAAGACAGCCCTTAGGCCCATCCTAGCTTGTCAGGAAGTATCCAGGATACCTCTGAACCTTGTACCAACCAAGAAATACCCCCCTCAACCATTGTGCCCAAATTCCCTGCTCCCTCAGAGGTGCCCTTTGCTCCCAGACCAGATGGCAGGGATGGTCGCCTGTGCTGGCCGTGCTCCCTGGGTGTGCAGTGCCACAGGGAGCTACCCCACGTTGTGCAGGGCTCTGAAGCTCTTGCAAATCCTGCTTGGAAGGGGTCACTTCCCTGCAGCGTTATTCATCTCCCCTTTGTTTTACCAGGCTGCTGCTGCTGCAGCCCAGGCTTGAGCACCGGCTCCGCGCGGCGCCTGGCTGCATGTGAGCAGTGGCAGGCCTGGCAAGCCTCCCTTCTTCACAGGGAGCCTCTCCTCCCCTTGGATGAGCAGGTTTCCAGACAGCTCCCTTTTATGAGGATGGATTTCAGCAAGGCTCGCTCCAAAACCCAGCCCTCGTTTAACTCGTCTCCCAGTCTTGTCCTCTGTGTCCTGCTGGGGAGGTATTGCATGCCCTGCTTTAAGCTGTCGGCAGCCAGGCTTTCAACGTGGCAAGGGGGCCGGGCTCTGTCTGGGCAAATGTTTTCTTTCTGCGGTCAGAAAGCAGGGCTGGGTAAAGGCGCCGTGCCCGAGGCACATCCTGACAATGAGCCCCTGCCCACCCAGGCCACGCTGGGTCCCAATCTCCCACGTTGATGGCAGGGACAGCGAGGGTGGCAGCGACCTTGGGTCTTCCTCAGGGGCAGCGCTTTTCCCTCGGGAGCATCAGGGACCCTCGTGCTGGTGGGGAGGAGCCCTCCTTGGCCGGGAGGAATGGGGGTTGCCAGAAAGAGAGCCCGGGGTGCATCAGTGGGATGGGGACACGCTTGTGCCACCCACACAGCCCACTTCTGAGGCACGCTGGCACCCGCTGTCTCCAGCGGCTTGGCTCAGCTTTGACGCCTGGCTAAGAGGCAGCTAAAATGCCTGTGCATCTCAGTGTGAACACTTGGGGACCCCTGCTCCCAGGCAGACATTGCTGGGGTTGCAGCTGCATCATTCCCCCACCCTGACACACACACACATGCACACACCCCACAACCATGAAAGTCCAAATTATCTTTTCATAAAACTACCTTACATCCCAGGCCCCAAGGACAAACTCTCCATGCCTGCCGGTGGCCTTGGCAAAGAACAGAGTATTAAATCACAAGTTCTGGTGGATTCCCAACACTGGCCACTTTTAAGATTAATCTGGACAGGGTGCTGGGCCATCTTGTCTGGACTGTGCTTTTGTCAAGAAAAGTTGGACCAGATGGCCCTTGAGGTCCCTCCCAACCCAGTATTTTACGATTCTATGATTCTATGAACCCAAGGCCACACTTTGGCATGTAACCATTAAAGCTCATGAATTTATGTCAGGTTTGGAAAAGGTCTGTGGTATGGAAAGGTCAGTGTGTTGTTTTATTGTCCATTGTTTCCTTTACTGTCCTGAACAAGGTGTGAGAAGGAAGCAATAGGTCGGAGGGCTGCAGGGCTCCTGGAAGCAAGCAGGTGAAGCATGATGTCCAAGCCAGGGAAAGCAGTGGGCCATGCTCATCACACCTCCTCACATTCACAGCAGAGTGGGCAGCAAGTCCCCAAAAATCTCATCTGCCGTGAGGAGAGGAAGGCATGCAGCCATTTCACTACTTTCCTTGAACTTTACTCTGCGACTTTTCTAAAATAGCCATGGCCAAATTTCAACCCACAGAGCTCTGCACAGTGGTCAAGGACTTTGCCAGGAGATGTTGCCTGTGGGCTTTGCTGTATGGCACAAGCCACTCTTTAAAACCCCCAGTGTGTGAAGTCTTGAGCAAGGCAATAAGGCCTTGTCCAAAACGGTGCTCCCTGAAAAGCAGAAGCACCGTGAGGTACAAATACCTGTACCTGCCCGGTGAGCTGAGGTGAGGTGGTAGAGCCCAGTTAGGCAAGCAGTTGGGCAAGCAGTTGGGCTTGGGCAAGCAGTTGGGCAAGCAGGACCTCTACCACATCCCTGTTCCTCAGCCCCACAAACCTAATGGTGAAAGAGACAAGAAAGTTTGTTTTTTTTTAAATACTTTCCCATTTTGCAGATTAATATTATAATTTGTGTTCTTTTTTTGGTTTTAAACACCTTTTCTCTGTCTAGCCAAAACCATTTAGAGGAGTTTCCTGAAGCATCTGTATGCTGCAGAGCCCTTGGGCTGGCTCTGCAGGAGGGGGACAGGAGCTGGGTGCCAGCATTGCTGTAATGGCAAGTGCCTGCAAGTGGGACAATACGTCTCCTTCAAGCCTCCATCTTCTGTTGGGGCCAAAACAGACCAGAGTGGCACCAGACCATCCACTCCCGGGATCACTACCTGCAACGGCTCCTTTTTTTTTTGGCTTCCTTTCTGGGGTTGTCCACAGGAAAAATCTCCTCAAAGCACTTAGATGTATCTCAATGTGGTTTGAGATCCTACTAGTACCAGCAACAGATGCCAGAATCAGGCAAACTTCAGATGCATATCTCCATGCCTGTGCAGTTCAGGTCAGCTGAGAAGTGGAGACTTTCTCAGCAGAGGGAAGAAAAAGACCCCCAGATGCTGTGTTGACATTAATCACTGCACTTATGCGACTGTCCGACAGCTGAATCCCTGGCAATGTGAGAGCTGGTGGCAGTTTCCAGCCTGGTCCTGCAAGCAACATGGTGCCTTAGGGATCTATAATCAAAGTTTTGATTATTAGGGTAAAATTGGTCATGAAGAGGAAATAGAATGGAATAGAATGAAAGTGCAGCTATCAGCTTCCCTTGAGTTTAACTTGATCTATTTTAATTTAAATGGAAAATGTCACATAACTTATCTATAACACTTTAAAGCACTAGTCAGGAACATATTGCCAGTGCTAGATAGTGGCACATTTTAGCTGTAGCATGATGGACACAAAGCTCTTTAATACACACAGAAAACCAAACCTCAAATGCTCTGCTAAGAAAAACATTTGGACCTCATCAAGAAAGTACAGAGCTGGGGGCAGGAAGAAATGCACATGGCCTAGCGCAGCGTTTCGTTGTGTACCTTGGCGCCTTTTTATCTGTTTCTCAAAGTTTCAAGCGGCAAGAATAGAAAACGTCCATCACGAAGGTGCTGTGAGGCAAGTTCATGCACGTGAAGTGTTTCAAAACCCCCGGGAGCCTTGCCCAGCCGTCATGCAGTGACCTTGGGCAGGGGGTGAATGAGATGAGCTCCTGACGTCCCTTCATCAAAATGACCAGAGGAGCTTCACTCGAGTACAACTTGCGCCACAGGTCCTGAGAGCATAAGCTCTCGAGCTGATGGGCTTCTCCGAGATTGTTTTTATGCTCACGGCAGATTGCAAGTGGAATAAAATTCCTCCCTGCAGCCCTGGGTGAAGGCTTTGGAGAGGTGCGCGGGGTCCACGCCACGGGAAATGCCTCCCCGTGCGGAGTGGGTGCCCGGCTGACGCGGAGCGTCCCCGCGTCCTTGTGCCGCGGCCCTGGGAAGGCAAACCTCTTCCAGCTCCCACCGGCACGCTCCAGCTCCCACTCGACGCGGTGAGCGCCGAGGACGGTGTGGAGAGGGCGGCTTTGATGGCCTGGCATCGATATCAAAGGCAGGTACACGGCCTTATTTCCCACTCAAGGCAGCTGCAGGACGGCGCCTCTTTTCTCTGGAGGGGGAAGCTCGCGCACGGGGCAGGAAGCCATCATGGAACAGCCAGCTCAGGAAGGGGCCGGGGCCAAGATTTTGTTTTTAACCTGTTTCTTGTTTATTTAAGCCTTTGAGGAAGACGAATAAAAGCAGCCACTGACAGAGGCCGGCTGTGTCGCAATCGGAGCCGCGTGTGCTGGCTGGGTCGTGGCGGCGGCGAAGGCAGCCTGTGTGACAGAAGAAACCACCTTTCGGGTCGTTTGTCAGCCTCGCAGACCCACCAGCATCTTGCGCAGGAGCCAGGGTGCTCAAAGCAGGTATCCTGAGCACATCCGCATCAAGCCAGCAGCAGGCCACCCGATGCTGATGCTTTAGCTGGCCGCAGGAGAGCTGTGCTGCCTGCCAGGCAGCGGTTTGAGATCAGGGCTTTGAAGCTGCCCGGTTCTCTGCTGAAGGAGGAATTAGAGGCGTGGATATTTTTGTCCTGGTTATTTTGTGCAGAACAGGTAAAAGTAACTTGTTCCCCCTTGCAGAGAGGCATTGGTCCCCGGTGGGTTTGTCTCTGGGGCTGATTGAGCCCTTGCCCCCCCGACACCTGCTAGTGCTGCCCATGCCGCAGTGCTCACTGCCTCCTGCCCTGAAAGTGTCCATCTTACGGACTTTCTGACCCTCTGCACAGCACCAAGAGACATAACACTGACACATATTTGATGCTGCACGTGGGCCGGCAACAGATTTGCCATGGTCAGCCGTTTTTGTTGCTGTTCACATTTTCCACCCCTCCCACCCCTCCCCAGCATTGTTCATGCTCCCCACTTCGGGCTCCTGGTTTTGCTAAGGGCAAATTCCTGCTCCATCAAAGCACTTCTCACCAGTGAGATCAGTGGCTCCGATATGGGCTGTGGGGGAATGTCAGCCTCCTCTCCCTCCATCTGAACTGTCTGCCACCTCCTCTGGCTGGCATCCCGCAGTGCACTGGTTTGGGAGCGCACTGCAGTGGTAACCCCCAGCTGTTCCCACCAGGTGCTACAGGAGGTCCCAGCTGCATGGCGCTGGCAGCCAGACCCAGGACTGGGATCACTGGGCTTGAATTTGAACTAGAATTTGTCTGTAGAGCTGGGAGATAAACACCGCATTTCCTATTGCAAAAAAATGTAGGTTAGGTAGAGATCTCTCTAGGTTGTTTTTAAAGGGCAGAGGATGAGTGTCTGTTTGAAGTTATCTAAATTTTTAAAAAGGTAACTAAGATGTAAAAATTGGATTAAGTGAGAGTAAGAATGTGACCATGGGGAGGGTCTGACTGGGGGATAGGGTTGGAGTATGATGAATGGAATAAAATGAGAGCATCATGGGTTTGGATCCTCTAACTTTTGTCAGCAGAAGCTACCTTCTCCTGATAATCTTACTTTAAAAGGACCCGTAAGGGACCCTTGGTTTAACCCATATGGGCCTGTACATTTGAAAGAGCTCTAAGCCAATATTAGGATGAATTTCTGAAACGCCCTGTCCCCTTAAGAGAATGGATGGACGTGCCCTAATCTATTTGTAATTCTCCTTCCAAGTTTGCTTAAAAAGTAAATGAAGACATTACAAAAATCCAGCTGACCAAAAAAACCAGCTCTGGCCAGTCATTTCAGGCTAAGCTAATGCAATTATCATTCTTATCCATATTGTCATGCAGTTAGTCCCGCTGAGCCTAGCGCTCAACTGTCCTGATTTTTCATCATAAATTCTCTTTGTTCCTCTTCAAGTATTACTCCTGATTAAGGGCTGCGATTTGAGAAACTTAATGTCAGGTTTTAAAGTGACAGTTGATTTTTCTTTTAGCAAGTTTGTTTTGTATGGATAAGCTTTTACATTGCATTGACATATTTTTGACTCCTTTTTACTTTTTGGTTTCCTTTGTAGATACTCTTTTTAATTTCTCTGAAAAGATTGTAGAGCTTGTGCTCTCAGAGAGGTCAATAAACCTTCTTGCAGGTGTTACTGTGCGTGGGGGGAAGATGTGAAATGGAAGCAGGCACCAGGAATGCAAATTCCCACTGCAATTTGGGTCACATGTCCAAAGAGAATTATAATTCCTCACATGCTTTCTCACACAGCAGGACGTGGGAGCAGAGGGATTGCTGCCTTGGACCGGGCTCCCAGCTCATCTACTCCCCTGTCTTGTCTCTGAAGGTACTGAATTGCCAAGTGCTATAAAGCCAGAACAAGAAATGCCAGAATGGCCAATCATAACTTGCCTATAGGAAAATATTTTCCTAACCCCAGGCATTTATCACTTGGCATGTCCCCTGAAGAGCTCTGGTTTATATCCCTTCTGCATGATTATCTCAAATGAGGTAACCCTGGAGATATCCACAACCTTTTTAATTGCCCATGCATTTTTTTTCAGACCTCCTGAACTCTTCATTTTGGTAATCTCCTGGGGCAGCGAATCCCAATCTTTCGATGCACTGCAAAACACATCCTCATTTCTCCGTCCATTCACAGCTCGTTTTTTAAATGGAGTAAACATTCCCATTCTCTTCTACTGAACAATAACGCAGACTTCCTTGTGCCAGCCTTCCTGGGGCTTTGTCCTCTGCTCTGTGGATCAGTCAGTCAGTACCACCTTTATTAATATGCCCTTCCGCCCCCTGGTCCACCTTTGCACAAGAGCTTTCCCATCACCTTGAGCAGGAGTCTCTTTGGCCCTGGAGGCACAAAACTGCCTGCCCTCCTGGGCATCCTTCTCTCACCTTTACTGGTGGCTCACCAGGACTGCAGGTGTGGTATGAATTATTTTGAGGTGCGTGCACAGGGAGTCATGCTACAGATACAACCGTGCTGAAATCAGGAGCTGTCTCAGCTGAGTTACTAATAAGCTTTACTCTTCTTACCCTGATCCAGGCCAAGACCTACAGCAGGGACCTCAGACAGGGTCTGTTAGCTCCTTCCTGCAACTTCTATTTCACCCTGGCAAGGCCAGACCTCGCCCATCACCTTCCCTGTGCCACTGAGTCCATTGACCTGCCCGTGCCAGGACTGCTAACACAGCTGCACGAGGCCTCGCTTGCACCAGAGACCTCATTTTGCAGTAGAAAAATGTAGCCTGAGAACCCCTGGTTGCAAGCGGCAGTGCGGTCGGCGGGCAGTCTGCTCTCCACCACGTTGGCTGACAGAACAGTTGTAAAAAGAGAAGCTAGAGTAGGAGAGGGATTTTAAGAGCAATTACAGCTATCAGAGAGACAAAATTAATTAATGGTCTAGCACAGACATGGTATTGTGGGACGACAAGAGCAATGGGAGTGAGGGTTCAGTTGGCAGCATCCCTTTGAAGGTGCCCGTGAGAGCGAAAGCAGATCAGTCAGTGTCCCCAGTTCAGCTTTGGGATGTAGCTGCCCAGAGCAGATCACCGGGGCCCTGGACACCGTGCAAAGCTGGCAGAGAGCTGCCAGAAAACACCACTGTCACTGCAGAGGAGGTCCTCTTGTTACCCATTTAGGCTGCTTACGGATGCATGAGACAGAATGTTGTTTTTCCTTTTGCCTCATAGTTTAAGCTCAAGGTTTGGTACTCCCAGAGCAGTGGATGTCCAAGGGCACGACTCTCCGTGACTGTGCCCATGTAAAGTGGCCTGTGCTGACGGGAGGCAGATGACAGAGATACCACTGACATCATTTTAAGTCTGGGTGAACACACCGCAGCTGGAAAAACACTAAAAAATGGCATTCATACACCCTGTACAGTCAACTGCACTATAGGCAGTGCTGGTAGGGATGCTTTGCTTTTCAAGTTATTCAAGACATCCCACTATACAACCCCATTTTCAGTCAACTAAAGCTTTGCCAAACATTTTGAGGTGATTTTTTTTTTCCATGCTCTGCTTCTGACTTCTTTGAGGGAAGGATCCAGCCAAACAGGCTTAGCCAAAGCCTGGCGCCAAGTGCGAGAGGCAGGGGCAGAAGAAGCTGTTTCGCACCATGCAAAGCGCTTCTGGCGACCTTTTCGCTGAACGGCTGGAGCGTGTCCCTGCTTTGGAGCAGGGATTTGAAATTTGGCAAGAGGGCCAGATGTTTTGTCTGGGATTTGCCATGGGTCTTTCCATTGCCTCCCATCCGGGAAAGGCTGCGTGCCCCCATCACCTCCCGCTTGGCTGCGGCACCTCCCTGCTGCTGCCAGTCCCCGTGTTGTCTGAGGTGTCCGACCTCTGCCTGGTGCCTCCCGGTTTTACAGCCCCACTAATGAGCCACGGGGCTCTCAGCATGGTGTGATATCACGGGATTTCTGTCTTTTTGTGACTTGAAAAACTACATCCAGAAAGCTGTGTTAAAAATTATTACAGCCACTCAGTGAAATATTGAAGCTTAGAAGTGCAAGGATCGAACTGACCTGTGCAAATTCAATTCACTTTCCAAAGTATCTATTGCTACTTTCTTTGTCCCACACAGCTGGCCTTCTCATCTGAAGTTTATGTAGTTTATTATGTTTATGGCCTTCTCATCATGTAGTTTTAGTTACAGTGTATTGATAGTCTCCAACCCTTTGCTGCTTTTTTTAATATAACTTGAACTGGAAGTGTTTGAAATCAGTTGAGATTTCACAAATGTTACAATTGCTGTGTATTGTAAAAGCAATATTCTTCCTTGCATCTTGTGCAGCAATGACATGAAAGAGATGTTTAGGACAGAGACACAACTTTTGCCATTAGCTCACCAACTTTGGATGCCTGTGAACCCGTGGGCTGGTGCAGATGGGGCCCAGCTCCGTGATGCCCTGAATTGCAGGATGGCACAGGATGGTCAGTGTGTTTTCGGCCACATGGACCGAACCCATCATAATCGTGTCTCTCTGTTGTCTGATCATTGCCTGTACCAAAGCCCTTGTCAGATGATACTTATAAAATAAATACATCCAAGAGCTTTCATAGTAACAGTGCTACATGAACAGACAACTAAAGTTTAAATTTCCTTTGGCACAGTATTTCTAGTACACAGCTATTCATTCCTCTACAAGCAGAAGACATACACATAAGAGCATGAATGATCTTATTGTAAAGGCATTTTCCTGGGCTCAGATGGCAGGAGTACAGCTCCTAGCTCTGCCGCAGACTGCCCATATGACCTTGAACAGGCCTTGACCCAGCTCACCGGGCATATTTAAGGATGCATGTCCCGTTGGCATCACTTGGAGGCAAGCACCTGAGTACTCTGGTGAATCTGCTACACTGAGGGTCTTCAAGAGAGCCTAATCTTACAGAATTCAATTGCTGTGTGCTTCAATTCCTCATTTTAAAACATCAATAGAAGCAGCTCTTGGTCTTTCTAGGGGCACTTTATCAGGCTGTTGAAGAATCTTACCTTGATGTCCTGCATCACAGCGTCACAGAGACTGAGGGAAGGTGCTCCCATGCCTCACTCTGCCCCAGCTCCTCTTCTTGCAGGTCCCTGTCTGCAGGTTTTCCAGACGTGAGTGCACCCAGCCTGTTCTGTCAGCCAGTCCATGGAGCCCATGTGCATGGATTTGATTTGAGGTATCTCAGTCCTCTGTTACTGTGTGGCAGAGACTGCACTGTCCTAGCATGTCCTAGAATTTTCTTTCTCTCATCATCTACGTGGGCTCTGCCTCTTCCTACACGGCCCATGCCCTGCACACCCTGTCAGGCTGGGGACTGAGATCTGTTGCCTTGCTCTTCTCATACCATGGAACTTTCTACAGAAAGAGAAAGGGCCTGGAGAGAAAGCAGAGCCTTCCCAAGGGACGAGTCCACAGCTGCAGAACAAGATCTTCTGGAATTAAGGACCATTACCAAATACTGGGAAAGCCCATGGATGCAGTGAGTTGGGATAAGCTAGAATGGGATAGACAGGGGCCCTGTTTTAACATGGTCCCTAAGGAATGGATAATAAGAAAATTATGCTAGGAAACACAGAGCAACTCAGGCAGGAAGGAGTGACACGGCACCACAGTTGCAATGATTGCATCTTTGACTACCATGCTTGTTAGAAGATTATGCTTTCAATCCTATCCCGTTAATACAGTTTTCGTTTTATTTAGTGTACAACACTGTGGGTCTCACAGTTATTACCCACGGATGCCCAAGGGATTTGTGCAGGTGATGAGCTTAACTGTCTTAGGTATAGTAAATTTTTTGGGTAATACTGATGCAAAGTGAACAGCATTTGCAGCTAATTAAAATGTTACACTTTAAAATAATTTTTGCTAATTACTAATATTTAGCGGCACTATTTTAACTGCAATTTCTATGTTCCATGGGGATTTAAACTCTGCATTTCCTCTCTTGGCACCATTTAGCATATCAAAATGACCATGAAATTAAAAAACCTTAGTAATTTTACTTCTCTAGGAATTAATGCTATCAGTAACAGGAAAAAAAATTGCTGCGGAAAAAAATTTGCTGCAGAGAAAATATGACCAAATTCAGGCCCTTTCCCCTTTTTCTCCCTCCAAAAGACAATAACGCTATAGTGCTGACTGACCCAGAGAAGCACAGAAGCTGCTCTGGGCACAAGCTGTGTTTGCTCTGCCAGGAGGAGGATGCACAGAGCCGCGTTTCCCTTACAAACAACATTGTTGTCCCGTAAGGCTGAGCATCAAGTTAGTGCTAAATAGCATTCTCTTGGCCTCAAAATGAGTCAGTATCTGTCCAAATCAGTAGCCTGATCTTTTGATTCCCACTCTGGGTACTGGCTGCTGAAATGAAGCTACTACCCCTGTGCAACGTCAGGCACCAAAGCACCGGCAGAATGAGCGCTAGACCCCAAGTGTGTTGTTTCCCAGGTTCCTGCTCTGCTTAACAGACTGCACTGCTTGCCCCTGCAGGACAGAAATGTCCTTTAAAAAGGATGAAAAGGAGAGGGGGAATGTGAGACTTCTTTTCAGAATAAAGCAGAGTGCATTTGCAGCGTTCTCATATCATCACAGAAATCCAAACACACCAGCAGCATCACTATGTGAGTTTGCACAAACTGCTCAGTTATTTAGCAATAAAATCTCCAAATCAGATTCCAACAGTCAGTCTGAAAAACGACATAAGCATTCAACACAAGAGCATTCAAAGATACATCAGCTGTTTTTTTTTTTTTGTTTTGTTTTTGTTTTTTTTTTTTTAACCGAAAGGGAAGACTCGCATCCTTTCACTGAACGCATGTCCACACAGATCAATGTCAGCTCTTATTCGTTTCCTACTTTTAACTGTTTGCATTTATTCCTGTTACTGGGGTCTTAGTCACCTAGACACTGTGGTAGTTTTGTTCTACATGCTTTGATTAAACCAAATTCTGGGTCTGTCTCAGGAGCATAAGAAACATAATTTTGTGGTCCTCTGCTGTACATCCAGCATTCTATGCCTGGCCCTGCACACAGCCCTGCCTGGCAGCCCCCCTGTCTCTCCTCCTTCTCTACGAGGGCAGCCAGAAGAGCTACCACCCCGGCTCCACCACTGGATTGCTTGTCGACCCCGCACACATCATGTAGCCTTTCCTTGCCTTTTAGAGCCACGCAGCCGCGTCAATCCTGGTGGGATGAGCCCAGCAGCAAGGATTTGTTCTTCTGCATTTACTTTCCCCACTTGCAAACTGAGCATCATAATACTTGCCTAGATCAAAGGGGGTACAGGGAGAATTAAATAATTAATGAATGTAAAGCACTTTGAAAGATGAAAGATTCTATATAAGTACAAAGTATTAACTACAAAAAATCCCCAAACTTGGTTACTGATGTAACTCGCTATTTTATTCAGTAAGAAATGCATGAAATTGAAGTAACTGCCACTAACAAATTACAAGTTAGATTATGTCAAGCCCTAAAACAGCTAGGCAGGGGACTGAGACCCTTGCCTCCTTCTGTGGCTGAGTTAGGATGCCTGTATGAGCAAGAAGGGGCCGAAAGCACACCTAAAATGAGGATTTGGAAGGGAAAGCACTTCCTGCATCAAGCAACCATGTCAAATGGGGCAATTCAAAAATTGACAGCGCAGTATCTTACAGCAAGCTATGTTTCTTGCTGTTCCCCAGCCTCACCGCTCCAATGGTTAGAAACCTTCCTCTGGTTTCCAGGCTAAATGTACTCATGGCCATTTGTATCCATTTGTCCTTCTGCCAACATTGTTTTAAGTTTAACAGAAGATATTTATAGACCAATCGTGTCCTCTCCAACCTTTAATGTTGTTAGCCTGAAGAAGGCAATCCCTTTCAGTATCCTGTTGTTAAGTAGGGTCTCCAGCTGCTCCCCACCACCACCCCCCAAGCACCCTACAAACACTTAATTACGCTTGCTCCAGTGGCAATTTGTCTTTCTCAAATAAAGGTGAATGCAGCCTCCTCAAAGGGTCCACCAGTACTTGTTCTCCATCATTAACACTTTTCAGGCCCATGTTGGAAATACTTGATACAGCCTAGATCACATTTACCTTTCTCCATGGCCGTGCTACGCTTCCATTTCATAGCAATCCTGTGACCAGACAGGGTGCTTGAGACTTTTTATTTTCCCAGAGAAACTCTGACACTTCAGCCTTACGTGCCAAACCTTACATTTGGCACAATTGAATTTCATCCTATTCCCATTGTTCCCATCCTCAAGGTCACGCAGTTCTTCCTGTTTGATAGGCCGGGGCCTCTTGTGTATTGACAAGCACTCGCATGCCTGTGTCATCAGGAAATTTCACGATGCACTCCTCCCTCTTTTGTGTGACAGGCAAACATTAACTAAAAGCTGTCCCCATACAGCCCTCAGACAATTCCACTAGCAACTGCCTTCCAGATCCACTTTCAGCACATCTTGCTTTCATCTCTCATCCTGCTATGTCTCACCTATCTTGCAGGGATGACTGAGGCTCTTCCAGAAGGAAAGATGATGCAAGTCCACAGGGCTTGCTGGCCCCAACCAGTGCTTTAAAAGCGGTTGCGTTCCCTCAGGGACATTGCAAAAGAGAGTCAGAGAAGTTGCAAAGCATTGACATTTCCTAACAATGCTAAGCCAAGAAAATATAATACTCAGGGTAACTTTGGATGGGAGGGAATATTCTTCAACATCTGGTGGAGTGCATGCAATAATTCTGGCAATGCAGAAAGCCCTGTGTCCTCAAGAACCCTTTCACATAAAAGGTCACCAGTCTGTAAAAATGAAGGACATGAAGCCATGTTGTTATTGCTGAACACAGGGAAACCAAGTCCAAGGAGAGGTGGAGTGCAGAGACAAGTGCCGGGTAGCTGTTTCAGGGAAAAGGTGGGCAGACATCAAGAGTCCTGAATCTGCTATCACACAGATCTGGTCTGAGCCTCAGGCCTCTCTTTTGCCTCAGTTAAAGAGCAGGCATCTTTGGTCATTTATGGAGATGATTTATAGATGGTTTACATCAATGGAGGAAGAAAAGAGTTACTGATTTCTGGGAGTAACCAGCTCTTTGTGAGACAGAAGATTATGGCCCAGCATCTAGTCAATCCTATAACTGATAAGACAAACTCAGGAGGAGACTGGAAGAAATGAACCCTGATATGCTCAGGTCTTCTACTGCCAGGGAAGATCATGGACTCTATTTTTGAATCAGCCAAGAAGTAGGGGCAAATCTTGGCCACACCAAGGTCAGCAGCAAACTCTGATTGGGCCGAAGACATCAGCTCCAGCACTCAGGTGCTTCAGGGCTCCAAAGGCAACTCTGAGAAAAGCCACCACTTATGGTGGGACTTGGTCAGAGGAAAGTCGCACCCGCTTGCTTTTGAAAGACTTGGGACATCTTCCACAAATTCCAGCTGGTGCCTTCCAGAGGACCCAAATGTGTGTTTCGGGCAACTGCAGTGCCTGTGAGTACATCGAGCCTTGAAGTACAGCTGGAGCAGTGAATAACGCAGTGAGACTACCCAAGTGCCAGCAGGAGACCTTGAGCCAGCTGCAGAAACAAAGCCCCGAGTGTCTGTAAATGCCAGAAAGTCTGAAAAATGAGATACACATGCATATGCACCACAAAGTTTGTCCTGGATCTTTGGAGAGAGCACCTTATTAGAGCTGCTGGTAGCGTTACATCAACTCAGAAGCACTTTTTTTCATGTGCATCTTGAAAAAAAGGCCTTTCTAGTTTCATTACAAGGCACTGAGTGCACGGGACAAGCTGAGCACGTTTGGCACCCGCTGCTATGAAGGAAAGCTCCTCGTCTCCTGCGCCGACTGATCCCTCAATCTCAGCTACCCGTGCAGTCCTACCCGTGCAGTCAGAGCTTGGGAGTCAGAGCTGAGCAAAGCCAGAGCTTAGACAGATTTTAAATATCATCTCTCCACCTGGCAGGATTTCTTCAGTCCATCCTGCCACTTGCTGTGGGCTCCTAGCTTTGTGTTTGAGGGTATGTGAAAGAAATGCAGGGCTTTCCTTTTTCATCCCATCTTCACCCTGTGCAGAGACATTTAGAGCCTTACACCCAGACCCCTTAGCTGGGCTTCCCCTCTGCTTGCTTACCTCCATGTCTTGCAAGTTCGAGTAAGGGACTGCCTGCTGGGACCAGGGAGAGGTAACTGCAGCTTCTCCAAGTTAAAATGGAGATCGGCAGCCCAGGAGGGCGATGCTGCTGCCAGCTGTGTTGGCTGTGCCCTCAGCGGGGCTGCCACCATACTGCCATGTCATAGGTCCCCGTCCAGGGGAAAAACCCTAGAGGGGCTGGTAGCTTTTTTTCTAGAGGGATAGCGTGGGGCTAATTCAGCCTCACTGCCTGCTGAGCCAGGGACACAGGCACAGGCGCTACCCTGCCACAGGCGGCACGTGCCGTTGGGACCCCCGGGCACTGCCTTCACTTGGAAATAATGAGACCCGTGTCTTTAAATGGAAATTTAAATGAACAATTTTGTTATGGGACCAGTAAAATCATTATTAACAGAACTGATTCATATCAGGGTGTGAGTGACGGATGTGGCTGCAGCGGTGCTGCTGCAGAGGCTTCTTTGTTCCTCTTGCAGGGTCAAGCTCCTTCATTTTATCCCTCTCATTAAGGGAAAGTGAGAGCAGGAGCCCTTGCCCTTCCCTGTGTTGCCCATGGTGCTTGTGTCTTGGCATAAAGCCACGGACTGGTTTTCTGGCACTTCTGCATGTTGTCTAAGGCAGCAGCTTGAGCCCTGCATGTGCGTGTGCATGTGCATGTGTGTGTACGTATGCGTTCCCACGAGCACATACACGGAACAGACCTAATCGTTATCCTCCACAAGAACATGAGTAAGAGGATTTTCTTCTCTCTAACCAAGTAATAATTAACACCTGGTGAGAAGGTCTAATGGCCATAACACCTCTTTAACGTATTTTGATGGAAAATATCCTCTTCAAATATACTTTGAAGGAAGAGAACTGGCCTTGGAAAGGATAGACTGTTTGTAAACTAGTCATCCCTTGTTTTCAAATTCCTTAGCTCTGGTCAGTGAGAGGCAAAGGACTCTGGGCTAATATAAAATACTTGCCAGAGCATGGTAATATGTACTCCAAGCCGTAGGAGTTAGCTTTATTTTCTTGAAGTATCACAGCTTCTTGCCTCTTGCTGCTCTATCCCTATTTTGAGGGACTGTCAGTTGTAGCACCCAAGGACTCTCTCCAGGCCTCATGCAGAAACATAATAAAATATGACTTCCATCCCAAAGAACCTGCCAAAGAGTAGAAGGCAAGACAGAAACAGTTGGGTCATTATGGACAGCTTAATTACTGGTATGCGCTCTGTGGGAGACTCCTGTAAGTGCCTGGGCCATCATCTGGTTTCAGGGAGCCACAGCTGGAGGTGAGAGCTCTAGGCACAGGGCACCCGAAGGAGCTTTAGCAAAAGCAAAGATTTAGGAATTTAAATTGGTCTGATACAGTCATTGTGGAGGCTGCAAGACACAATTTCATTCTAGTCTGAAAGAAGACCTGATTTCTTTTGTATGCACCGATTCACCTCGTGGTCTGATGCGACGGCTGGAGGGAGCAAGGTGCAGAGTTAAATACACAGCCTCCGAGCGTGGAGTAACTTGACATAAAACAACTCCCGTCCTTTCCACATCTGTCACCCCATTCAGCTAACATGAAGTGCTTCACACCTTGGTCTTATCCCTAGTAATGCCAAAAGGGCACATGGAGCACACACAAAGGCTAGCGTGGGTTGGATGATTCCCCTGGACGTTATCTGGTCCAACCCGGTGTTCACAGGAGAGCCTACAGACACACAAAACAACATGAATTGGACTCTAAAGAGCACGTTGAAAACAAGCCTTACCTCTAGATGACCTGAACTTTAAAAATGGCCATGTCAGAAGCCAACCTGAATTGCATGTGTCAGACACATTTCTAATCGGCCTTGTCTTTTATTTAATTGCGCTTTCAAGAGATAGATACTATTATCATCTCCTGTCAATGGACATCAGTCTTCAGAAATCACAGCGGCTTACTTCAAACCTCTGCTTTCAGGGAGAAACTTTCATCATTTATTTTAATGGGGAACCCTCTGTTATTTAGCAGATCACCGGTGTGTGGAACTTTGGCTACTCGATGGTGTGTCGGCCCTGCACAGTCTGGCTCTGTGGTCCATGGCTTGCTACAGAGTGAGGGGAGCAGAGGAAAAAGGAGCAAGGAAGAGGCAGGGTCTTGGCTTCTCCATAGCCCAGACTGACTTGACGGGTGGGTGAGCCCTTGGCCAGCTGCAGCACTTTTGGCTCCCTCCCAGCCCCAGCCGTCCCGCTGGGGGTGGCATCTCCAAGGGGGTCCCTGGATCAGCAGCCTTTTGGGGAGCTTCTCTTGGGGCAAAGGGAGACAAACTCCCCGCAGTCCTTGGGGCAACGCGGGGAGCCCCGTCCAAGCCTTTGTTCCTTGCTAATTCTGCTGCTCTGGATTTGTGTGCTGCAACCCTGCGATTGGCACTTGGCCGGACTGCTGATGCCTTGAAGAAATATCTGTATAAATGAGATTATGTGGGAGTGTGCGTCTGTGTGGGTTCAACCATGCCAAACCCACTTTATTTCCAGTGTAAAAATCAGTGGAGAAAAATCCGAGGTTTCTGGAGTCCCATGCAATGTTGTGTGTCCTCGCGGGTAGGAGAAGAAATAGGAAAGACTGTGTCATCGGAAAGCTGCAGCCCAGATCTTGCCATTTCTATGTCTGACGTTGCGTGTGCTGTTTGACTTGTCGTCGTCGTCACCCGGTTTGCGCTGCCTTTTGGCAAAGGGAGGAACAAGAGCAGGCAATGTTTTACAGAGGACAGTATCTGGCTATGGAAAAGCTGTGCAACATGACTCATTTTGTGTAAAGGACATGAAATTACAACTGCATGCCACATGAGAGTTGGTAGCTGGGCTCGAATCAAAAACCATCCTCATCCAGAAAGGGTATTCAAGCATGTGCTTAATTTAAGAACATACTTAATCAGGGCCTTTGGGCATGAAAGGGTAATGATTATTCTTGTGTTGCTGAGAAAATCCAAGTGACATCCGGAAGATGTATTACTTGAGAAAATTTAGTGTTATTTCAGTGTCCTCGTTTAATCTTTCAATTTCTAAAAAATTAATTCTTTTAATTTCTCATTGCTCACCAGTGCTGTGAATTCTTTCACAGCTGTTTTACATTTGTTTATTAATGCCAAGTGGAATCAGCAAATATAGTCTCGTTCAGATAATAATTATGGGAGATCAATCCTGCATCCGCCTCTTTTCTTCATCCCCATTAAACTTCCCAGCTTGTAGGATATGCATGTTTGACTTTGCAGGGAAAGCTAGCCACAGTAGAAGAACCTTTTCTCTCTTGTACACATTATTTAATCATTTCAAAACAACAGCATCCCTGTCCCAAATTTTTTCAATGTATTTGACCCCTAATTTTTTCTCTATATAACTGTGTATTGCTGCAGAGATTAGATATGGGGTATATGATTTTAAGTACGCAATATGTATATTTTTTTTAAAATTACAAGTGACTGGTTTTATTAGCTAGCAACCATCGGTGTCCTGAATCAATGTTCTGATCCATCAACAGCTAGCACCTATTGAAGTTCCAAAGATGTCCCGGTAAAAGCAAGTGAGCTCTTGGCAATTGCTATGTTGCTCAAATAACCACGCAAACAGCAGGAGCAGCGAAGCAGAATGTAGCTGAAAGCTCTTCTTGCTGGACCTGGTCCTGCCACCCTTCCCCTTGGGAATGGTGCCTCCCTGTGTAGGCACATTGCACCCAGCCCAGGAGAGGCTCCCTGTCCCCGCGTGACCAGGGCAGATGGAAACTAATGCCTTTGGTTTCCTTGGAAAATGCAAGTGCTCTGAGTGGTGAAGCCACTCTGGACCCAACAGAAGGTGAACTCTGGTCTACATCGTCCATGCTTCATATTTTCATACGCAAACCCATCATTTGCTGTACAGAAGATGTCCCCTGAGCTGCTCCAGACTCCTCCTGCCTTAGGGACTCTGCACACCAGCCATACAAGGAGCTGCAGGAGGCTGGGGCCCAAGTGGATTTTCCACCTGTACCCTGTAGGAGATATTCACCCTGCTGCCCATGGAACTTGGCCTCATTTTTGAGATACTTGCTGTGCAGAAAGATATTTAGACACTTGTTTTAAGAGAGATTCTTGGACCAGGAGATAAGCAAGGGCTGTTATTGGCTGTAAGGTAAGTGCTTGTTCATTTATTGACTTTGGGTTAAATCCTGTTCATTCTCCTCAGGCAATTACTCCCCCTGAAACCAGTATGACTGTCAGCATGAATAAAGCAGTTGGATTTTGGCCCCTTTTAGAAGACAATGACCATAAATCTAGCTGCCAGCACAAATCCAGGTGCTAAACCCAGAGACTTTCCTAAGGGAAAAAAACACAGTAAAGATGTGTGGCAAAGAACTAGGGAAATGGATGGGCAGAAAGGAAAAGAAAATTTAACTTCATTTAACTCTAATACTTATTATTAGGGTAGATGTTCAACTGGGAGTCAGTAAACCACGTGTTCTCAGCTTTGCCAGCGCTTCCCTATCTGACCTTTGAGATGACCCTTGAATACCCCATCCCTTTCAAAGCTGTGGTTAAATATAATTGTATGTGGCTGTGAGACTGAGTAACAAGGTACAGCAGTGAATGCAAACTGCCATAAGGATGTTTAAAAAAGTGGATGATGGCAACAAAACATCTTGGTGAGAAGCTCTGAAAACACAGTATGGTAAGCAACACGACTAGGGAAGAGGGTTTTTCAGGTTTTTTCACCTCTAGTTTCTTCTCCTTTTTTGTACAATATATCTTAATCTTGCTCTATGGATGTAGCACGAGAGTTATGTGTGCAGAAAGCATCTGAAATCACTTTGTTTCTAGCTTTCTTTCATACGTTCAGTAATATAAATAACTGAAGAGGATATTGCTTAACCCATAAAACAAAGTGACATCATAATTTATTAATACAGAAGACATAGTTCATTGCTGTTAAATGCCATAAAGAGCTGGAAATAGAGTAGTTTCTCAGAAGGCTTTGCCAATATGTCAAAGGAAAGATTTCCTTGATGCTATCTCAGCATGTGTAAGATCCTGTCCGAGTATTTCAACATTTTGGTTATTCCCCCCTGAACCACTCTGCAGCATTCAAAGGTATCTTTACTGCTGATTTCCCCAACATTTGATGTCTTCTCCCTGCTTGCCCCACTCCTCCCAACGCTTTGCTTCTGTCATTTGCTGGAATTGACTCCTCTATGGGAAGGAAAATAAAAAAATACGTAACCAAATGGCGGGGACAGGGCTGGCTGGCCCATTTATGTTGCTCCTGTTGATGTTGGTGGGGCGGCGGCGTGAGCCCACATGTCCTCACGGCATCCTCGTGACAGCAGGGACACGGAGCTGCACGCATGGAGGAGAGGTTTCAGTGGCCCTGATGCATCTCCTGGCTCATAGGAGGGCAATACATCAGGTTGTACACACTCGGGCCACGGGCCAGTAAAGCATTTAAGCACCTGCTTACCCCTAAGCTTTTGAGTAATTCCTCTGGCGTGAGCTAAGCCCAGGCACCGTGGCAGCCTCTCGCTTCCCACGGTCTTCCCCTGCGAGGATGCGTGCACCGCGGCCCGGCTGAACGCCGGCTGCCGGCAGCGCCTCCGGCATGGGACCGCTCACCACCCACCTCTTCTTCCTCCCTGCTAGGCACAGCCCCAGCTTTCCCTGTCTAACTCTGCAGACCCCAGTCCTGCTGGCACCTCCGTGGGCGAGCCCCCAGGGAGCCCCACCAGCATCTGAGAGGCTCTGCCAGGGCTGGATTCAGCGGCAGAAATATTTTAGACCGTTCCAGGAAAAAAAACCCACAACATTTCTGTTTGTGTGCTGTCCCCAAGCACCAGCATGAGCCAACATATGGACAAAATGCAGTGACCACATGTCTACAATAAGATATCTCTCTCTTTTAGGTAACATAAACAATTTTCCTGGTATGGATAACTTGCAGCCCTGGAAACTCGCTCAGCAGATGTTCAGCTCCATGCATGACCAGAACCTGCACAGAAGCACCAGTCCTCATCACTGGTCCCTGTCTGCCTCATCATAAAACATGCCCAGCTGTGCTTTTGCAACTTTTGGGAAGAGACAAGATTCCTTTTGGCTCCCCAGGATATTAACTTAAATTTTCATTTGTGCTAATTTCATACTTTCCATGGACGTAGTCAACTCCCTCCCACTGAAATGCACCTATTTAATTTGATTCAGCCGGTGTATGAAACATGCCCGTTGTGTGCACGGTGCTGCGTGGGTTCATCAAGTTACACTCTGCGTGCCAGTAATCCCCAGGGGAGCCACGGCATGATGAGCTCCTACCTGCCTGCTCGCTGCGCACACGGGCACAGGCGCTTGATTGCTCCCGGCTCCCTGGCGAGACGGATTTCCCTCCTGTTCATCAGCTGGCGATGCAGACTTTCTGCATGCTATTTGCCTGCCCAGCTCCTCCACAGACACGCACACACGTGTGTGCTCACACCTATGTAGCCGTAGCGGCACGCATGCTCAGACGTGTGTGCGCAGCCAGCCCCCGTGCAGAGCCGGCGCCTGCACGTTGGCAGTTCGCTACCCCCCTTGAATCCCCCTCTTCTCTGGGCTATATGTGGCATTTCGAAGCTCTGACAATCTGCTCCAAATGTTTTCCATATTTGTTCAGCCTCCTTGATTCAAATACCAGGAACAACTCAGCCAGCACAAAGAGAAGCTTTGGGGGGCAAAAAAACTCACACCCCCACCAGCGCGCGCACACACACACACACACGCACGTGAAAACCTAAAGTTCATCGGCATGGGAAAGGAGAAGGAGAAGAAGAAACCTCAGCACAGCACGTCCCTGAATAACCAGAGCCAGACAGGGAAGGCACCCGAAGAGGAGAAAAGCACCGACTCGAGCAAGATGCAGGAGTCCACGAAGAAGAAGAAGAAGCAGAAGAAAACCAAGGGGGATCCCAAAACTGCCCAGGAGGAGGAATCCCACACTTGTTGTGGCTGCCGTTTCCCGCTGCTGTTTGCTTTGTTGCAGCTGGCATTAGGCATCTCTGTAACAGTGCTGGGCTTCCTTATGGCAGGCATCAGTTCTTCTTTGCTAGTCAGAGACACTCCATATTGGGCTGGGATAATTGTAAGCATAAAGTCTGTTTCTCCATAAAGTGCCTTTGCCAACATTAATGCAAGCTGCATGACGCTCCACTTTAGACTAACCAACTGCATGCACAACACCATTTGAGTTATGCTAACTATAAATATTCCTGGGATTAAATGTCTGGGTATACTTTCCCAAGGAAACTGCTCCTGCAGAATAACACAGTCTTTCGTATTCTTCCCTGAAATACCCAACAGACCTTAAATAAACTACAGGGTTGCTGTTCAATAGATGTATGTATTAGCTTGTGCTTTGCAGTGAACTCCTGCCTGGTGATGCTGAAAAAAAGATGTTGATTACTTATGCTGCCTTCCCTCTTCCCCCACCAAACCATAACAATCAGGTTTTAGAAGTGAGAGCATAACTCTGTAACTCGCAACTTTTAGCCGGGCGCGTTGGTGATAGCGAGAGGAGAGAAATGGCTGTCTTTTGAGCTTCCTCCCTTTGCTGTGTTGAGGAACCGCCGCGATTTAACCCCTTTCCTGCCCACCACTCCTGGACTTCTCCCCGGCCGGAGAGAGAGACCGCAGGTGGCCGTGGGGAGGGGGACAGTGCTGGTGGGTGGGTAACGTGGCAGGGAAAGGGAGCCCGTCCCAGGGCCGGCCGGCGGCTCCTGCCAAGTCAGGCGCAGCTGCGAGTGAGACGCCAGCCTCGCCGCACGGGCAGGGTCCTCCCGGGTGTAAATAGGAGGCATCGCCAGTGGGGAAGCCCCAGCTGGTCCCCAGGGCAGGCCGCCTCTGTGGAGATGTGGGGAGGAGGCATGGGGGTCTTGGTGCTGTGCACGGTGGGGCCCCGCTTGGCCGTGTGCTCAGAGACGTGTGGTTTGCCTGGGGAGAGGCAGGGTCGGTGGTTATGAGCCTGAGATGTGCGATGGATGCAATGGAATGTGATTTTTTTTTTTTTTTTTTCCCTAGGCAGTAGGCTTCAGGAAAACATATACTGATGTGTTAGTACTGTTTTGGGTGTTGTTAGACTGTAAGAACTCCTAGCGAACAAATTTGTGTTTAGGTATTTAAAGAAAAGATTTCTCAATGTGCTAAGAAGCTATGGAAGCACATCCCGTAAATGTAATTCCTTGCCAGTTGGAGGATTGTCTGAACACCTGAACTGTTTGGGGTTTGCTGTATGAATCCTGCTGGGAAACCTTCCAAAAAGTGGAAAGAGCAGGACCTGATCTCCCAAATGAAGAGCTCCTCTTACTCATCTCATCCTTCTTGTTTTTCTTCTGACCGAAGAGGTATCTAAGAGTTTAGCAATGTTTCGCAGAGAGAGCGCCTGCCCTTGCTCAGGAGAAGAACTTCCTCCTGGGGTTTTTAGTGTTAAAAGCGAGGCGGGAGTATGGATGATAAAAAAGGGAATGTGACATTTTCACTCCTCCTGTTTATTTGGGGATGCTGGAGGTCAGATTATTTCTTCTCCAGACAGTGCTTGTTGAAATAGCTTTTTCACTAGAAAAAGTTGACGCACAAAGTCTGGGGAAAGAGTGAGCTGGACTGAAGTAATGTATGGCCAGGGATGTGAGAAAAGCCATGGTAGCAGCCCCTGGCCCATGTGAAAACAGCATCCATCCAAGACACCCACATACGCCTGATGTCCTTTGAGGAGGCCTGAAACCCCACCAAAGTCACTACTTTCTGAAGACCAAGCTCTAACACCTTATTTTTAGCAGCAGCCACCAGCAGTAGTGACATTTAGTTATCCACACGAGGCAAAGCTCAGTCACTTTCAAAGTTCCCCTCTGAAAAACAGGCCAAACTCGCCACGTGCATTCCTGAGCTCATCCCGAACTCAAAGCAAAACTCAGTTCAGCCGTGGTGGTAATGTTTTGCGTTCACCCATAACCCCTGGGGGAACACGTCTTCTGGGATTTTGGTGGCTGTGGGTGTCAGGGCTTCATTTTGCTTCATGTCTCAGTGTGCCCCAGCTATCGGGAAGACCAGTGCACCCTCTGGGCTCCAAGCAGGGACCTGTGGGGAGGGGCTGTTATACCTACGGTTTGAGTCAGACAGTGACTCTTACCTTGGGGACTCTGGTGTGATGTTGAGCCACCAGCACGTTCAAGTGCAGTTTGATTCCTCCCTGGCTCACAACGGCTTTCGGTGCCCCCCGGCTTCCTCTCAGGGTGGTGGCAGGGACTGTGCGCTGGGGGCACGTGGCTAGGCAGGCTTCTGGGGAACAGCACTCTTCTGCACCCTCAGCCCAAAACAGAGGGAAAGAGGAGTCTGATGCCAGCAGAGAGGGTGGTAAAAGGGAAAGCAGTGTTAGAAAGGAGAGGTTGAGGTGGTGGTGCAGCCCCAGAAACTCCCGGCAAGAGAGCGCATGTGGAGCAGTGGCCATGGCCGATGCACCATGGGAGTAGTACAAAGCATTTATGTGAGTGGCAAAATGCAGGAGGTATGACATGATGCTGCATTTACTTTGTTCCTGTGCCATGATGTCTCCACAGGGGCACTTGGTGCCCATTGGGACATCGGACCGAGATGGCCAGGAGCTGCTGAGCTGGTTTCTGGGGGTGTGGGTCACAGTGCTGCTGGTGAGCTGTGGCGGGGGGCGTGGTGAGTATTGGCCTTTGGGGAGCTGGGAGCAAACTGGTCCTTGAAGGAGGACCCTTGGCTAGGGCATCCTACGTGTGGCTGGGCATCCTGTGGGCTGGTTCTGGGGTTGCTGTGGGAGGCTGCGTGGAGGGCATATGGGTAGGGGTTAGATGACCCACGTGCTGCTCAAGAACAAACCTCATGGCAGAAAGTGACTTCCCCAAACTCATTTATTTACACAGAAATGAGCAACAGAACAGAAAGATGTGGTGTAAAATACCAGAGCATATTTGTTTTAGTAGCATCCCACTCAAGTGCTCTTTTTAAAGGACTTGATTAGTATTCAGAATCAAGAACTTAAAAAATCTATTATTGCAACCTTTTTAGCAACATTAGAGATAATGGGCGAAGCTCATTCCTAGTGTTACTCCTTTGGAATTACACCAGGGCTGGATTTGACCCCACAGCTGTTAATGCAGGATGACAGAAAAACGAAGGAAAATTGCTAATGTGTTAAATAGACCTTGATTGATTGAAAGATTTTTTTTTCCTTCTTTATTAGTGGCAAAATGGTGACACCGTTCCTTGCTGAAAATCAAGTGGTTTAGTGCATTACCATGAATGAAAGGGAACTTATCTACAGAAGCAGCTAGAGTAAAACGCTACAGAGGAAACCCACGCAAAGCAGTCTGAATTAAACTGGTTCAAAACCTGACTGCCTAGGTTTGTGAGAACAGTGCAGGCCAGGGTTGGGTTCACCATCCTGTGGAATAAATGTGACCAGCGATCCGCTGACAGGGAGCAGAGGAGCACCCCCAACACCGAAGGGGTCCCCCCTGAGGGGTGCCTGTCCCCAGCCCTTCCCTCCTGCAGCTCCTGCAGAAGGAAATGATACAGCTTGAATTACATCAGAAGCGTTTCACCATGAAACCCAGCTAAAACCTACTAGTTTGAAATGTATTTCGGCCGAAATCCGTGGGGCATTAGTCAGAAACCAAAGGAAAGGTTTATGGACAGAAACCACAGAGCCTATGTGATTTACCACTTCTGCTTCAGCTTCAGCAACCTATTCCCTGTAAAATGCCTCCGCCGCATTGCTAAGGGCAGGCAAATAAATGCAATTAAAACCACTTGGTGTGGTTTTAATTTTAAAACCATGAGGGTGGCATTTGTTTCACCTCCCTGTCGCCATTTACAACAAAGGTGTCCAGGTCTGAAGCAGTTGCCCCTCTCCTCTGAGAGACCTGTCCTGAGCACCCAAACCCGCAGGCTGGACCACCCCAGCAGTCTCTTCCTTCTTGCTGTTTTGAAGGAGCTTGGACAAACTCTTCACAAATCCACTGAGGAGTGCAGGGCTTCTTTTTTTTTTTTTTTTTTTTTTTTTCCTGTGTTTTGCCACTGACTTGCTGCATAGCTTTGGGCAAGTTACTTAACCTCGCTAAGACTTTGTTATTTCCCCTGTAAAGTGGGGTTAATAATGGCTATCCGTCACCTCTTGCTTTGAGATCCTTGGATGAAAAGTCTTGCAGAAGCAGTAGATATTAATGGTATCCTTTTCATTCTTTTTCATTAGCTTGTGGCCTTTTGACACCTAGAAGAAGAAAAGATGTATTTCTCCTTGAAAAATCTGCTCTTAGATTATTTCCACTGTGATCAAAAGTAGAGAGTACCAGAGTTTTTGCAGGCAAGCTCCCTTTCAGCCCCATTTTGCAGACTCAGGCAGTTAAGAAAGTTACAGAAATGCTCATCGGAAATTCTTATCCAGGGTGTTTATTATTTCTGTTAGAAAGTTATTTGAAATCCATATATATGTATGGAGGTACATAAAATTGGGATTTTAAAAAACATTTTTAAAAAAATCTGTTTCTCAAGCAACTCGAGGTAGCAGCCATGGATCCAGCTGTCTTTTATTTTATCGCAAAAAATGTCTCAAAAGATCTGCCATGGGCTAAGCCCTCAGCCCAGGAGCTCTGAAGCTTCTCCCTGCTTAGGCCCTTCAGGGCCACATCTGCCCAGCTGTTTCCCCAGGCCAGAGGGTCCCTGAGCTTTATCCAAGCAGTGGCCCTGGCTTATTGCTTTTTGGCATCAGTGCTCAAGCATTGGCTTCTCTGCGCTGGTGGAGTGAGGCTGATGCAGGGCTTTGTGGTGCAAAAGGCAGGCAGACTTTTACATGAAAAAGCAATTTAATTATTCTTCATTTACCTGGAGTCAGAAATGTTTATGTCTCTTTTAAGTTTTTATAACTTTTTTAAAGAACCTTTAAAAAAATTTAAGCCAAAGCCTTCACCAAAGGAAACAAATCATTTGCTTTGAGCATCTGACAGAAGAGGATAGGTGAGATGGCTGGAAAACCCAGCTGTGAGGGACTGTTTGCAGGAGATGAGGGGCGAGAGAGAGTGCCTTGCGTGGCAGCATCAGAGAACCATGCAAGACAACTTGGGCTGGCAGAGGAGTTTGGCTGGTTTTCATGCTTCAAAGATCTTTTGAAGCTTAGTTTGACACGGGTAGCAAACAGCCAGGACTATCTCCTGACGCTGTGTATCCCTATCAGATGCTGGTAATTGAGGTATTTGTTTCATTGATGTGCTACTGCATGAGAGTGTGACTCAGATGGTGGGTCCTGCCACTCACTCAGCACGTGGTTGTGAGTTGGTAAACCTGAGTGACAAAATCAATAGCTCTGCCTGTAACAGACAGTTTTGACCCAGCCTCTGCTTCTTCAGGCTGTCAGGGTTTGTGTCGTTTTGGGGCTGGAAGGGCAGGAAAGTGGTGTGTTAAGCTCCCCTGCACCCAGCACCCTCTGGCTTGTACAACTCTCAGCAAAGTTGTTTTGACATCCCCAGTTCCCAGGGGAACATCTAGGCCCCTAAGATTAAGCTAAACTTTTGAAATGGTAGATGATGGCAACAAGGAGAGGCCAGGGGTTGGGATTTTCATCCTGAAAATGGGTACAATGATGGTAATGTGTATAACAGTTAAGGAAAACCTTTGAGAACATTGTTGTGAGATAGATGCAGAAAGGATGGAGCATTGTATGCAGGCATCTGGGGAAAAAAAATTATGACATCATGTTATAAAGTGATATAAATTAGAAATTGGGGTTAAATCTGTCCTGATGATTAGCTGGGGTTGGTTAGACCCGTGCTCCTTTGGAACAGAAGGGATTTGCTGTACCTGTAGCTGTTCCTATAAAGTAGATGGTTTCCCTGGCTTGGTGTAATGAAGCCATTCAAGGGCCACGCTGTCTCTAATAATTTCCCCACAGATGAGACTCTGTAGATGTTTCCACCTAAGAGCCTTTCTGCACATGGTCTCTCACATGATAAAAAGAGGCAAACCTGCACAGGTAAACCCCTGTCAGCCTCCTTGCCTTTCTCTTTCCAGATTCTCCCACCTGCTGGAGGTAACATTTTTCCACAAGGCCGGATGCTCTGGCTGCACAATGGTGGCCCTGCCAAACATCAGACAACTGCTTGATGTGTGAGGCAACCTTTTTATCTTCCTAGAGAGGATCAATAATTGGGAAGCATCCCCAGCTAGAGCAAGAGTCAACCGATCCCCTTCCATATTGATATGGGGGATGATTGACTATGTAAAAAACCCTGACATGTGTTCTCTTTTAAAGCCTGAAAGGAGAGAGACACTTTCTTGTTAGCCCTGGCCCCTTGCTGTTTTTTTCTGTTGTTGCTTTTGACGCCTTTTCCTGCAGCAATTGTGGAGGTGGCTTTCAGTCAGGCTTTACCTCCTATACAGCCTTGCTGGGTTTTTAACTTTTACTTATTAGGGAAACCAATTTCAATTTTTAGTAAAAGGTGACACTTAAAAACTGTTGCCATCAAAGCAGCTAATGGAAATTACAGTCGTGCAGGCATCCATTTTTTATACAGGCTAGCTTCAATTAGCCATGGGCAAACATCAAAAGGTTTGAGGGAGGACCACCTTCAAGAAAAGCCTCCAAGTTTAGGTGTTTAATAGAACCTTCTCCAAAGTATGTGAAAGTCTGGATGGTATGCAACAAGGTACACTGCAAGAAATACGGTATGGTGAGGTTTCCAGTGCTTGTTTATAGCCATATACGTATGTAGCACCAGAGCCCTGTTCTTCAGAACCCTTTGCCATTAAATCTCATAATTTTCTAAGAGTATGCATTGATGCCTGATTAACTGAGATCCATACTTTGCTTTTGATTGGGTGGAGAACTTTGATGGGAAAAAAATGTTGAAATGTTCTGAAAGAATGGTTGAGACGATAGCTGCAACCAGAAGTCTGTGTCATACCTGGTCAAGTGATGATCTAATGCTGGACACCTCTGTGGTTTAGCCCCCTGGTCTAGCTATGGCCTCAAGGTGAAGCAGGGAGGAAATCAGAGTTCCTGGCTGGCTTATGTTTGTGCAAAAATCCTAGGTAAAATTTGGAGAGGGAGATTGTTCAAACAGGTTTCCTCAGCCTAGGTAACCTTATGACTATAGAGATGATGGCTTTCCACAGCTTCGTAGATATGGACACATCTCAAACCGTGAGTCGTGGTCACATAGCACTCTTAGCCATGCCATGCTTCTCACGTTGCAAATCACTGCTGGCTCTGGGACCTTTTTAACAGGTTTTTTTTTGTTCCCTCAGGCGTTTGATCGCCCAGCACTGTATTTCTGACTTAACAGCAGCAACAGACTGCTGCTGCAGCTCCTGGCTTTGTAAGTGATGGTAGCCTTGGCAGCGCTTTGCCGAGGGAATTAAATCTCACCATAGCACAAGTGACCATTTTCACTGCTGAGCAACTGAATTAGACAGCAAAGATTGCTACAGAAAAGTATGGTATCATTTGGTTATGAATGTTCTTACAGGGTTTTGATTACTTTACAGAATTTAAAAGAAGGCTGTGTACCTGTCACGGTGTGTTACTGCATGGTTTGAAGGGACCTGTAGCAAAGACAACATTATTTTATTCTGTAGGTGGGGCAGGGATGGTCAGTTATCATGGGGTTTTATGGCTGTTAAGCGAATGATTTCCTAGATGATGATGATGGCCTTTGCCTGCAACCACAATATATATGTTTATCATTATTATTACGGCTATTATTTCTGGAAGTAATTTATATGCAACCAGACTGTCCTTAAATCTAATGAGAAATCTATAAGAGGAAAAACCATTAAGGTACAATACTTCTGTGTGGCAGGCTGTCTTCTTTTACATGTGGTAGTGAGCCCTAGGCTGACCCAAGGCTGATGAAAGCTAGCAGTGAAAGCTGCTGGTAGCACCTGCTTTTGTTGCCATATCCTCAAACCTCATAAAGCGAACGAGCATCAATGTCACTGCTGCAACAGCCTGGACAGATGTCCTGCTTCAGAGATGATTTTGGCTCATAATGGCAAAGCCAAGAGGAATGTTTTATTTCTTGCATCACTGGGATTGTTAAATTGTGGACAACATGGCTTCTCCAAATGTGTGGAGAAGAGCTAAGCCTTGCAATATCTGATAATTAGGGCGAGCCACAGGTTTTGCTTCTGAGGGTAAGCCAGATACTTCAGAGATAGCTACAAGAGATAATTCAAACAGGAAGATCCAGGGTGTCTTGAAGTGACCAAGTATGAAATAACTTGTCCATAATGGAAATTTATTCCTAATTCTGTTAATAACAGTTTTTCCCCTGAAGTTTGAGAGTTTACATTCTTATTAAAAAGAAAGAGTGTGCCTATGGGTCTCAGCAATGGCATGTGGCATTGCTCTGCCTATAATTGAGAGGTGTTGTTCCCCAGCATGTCTGCTTTCTGCCCCTAATGGTTGCTGCAGGAGGTTCTTGCTAACAAGCCCCTGTGTAAAGCGAAGATGAGCTATACGATGCTTTTGTGACTGCAGCATTTGTCTCGTGGTAGGGTGTAGACTCAGGATGCTCTTTTGAAGCAGGTTTTTTTCTCCTTCCTTCATTTCTTGGTGGATGTTTCCAACTCTCGCTTTACCAACCTCATGTGCCAGGATTTCCAAGAAGCTCTAGTTAGAAAGTGCTTTGCTGGAGAATACAACTTATTTTATAGCAACACTGGGGCTAAAATTGTAGCAATAACAAAAGAAAAAACAGTCTCACAAATATACAAGGGAGAGATGCAGACAGGTTAGAACAACCTGTGGTTTTGAAATCTATCAAAATAAAGCAAACCACATTAATAGGTCAGTGTACAAAGATAATGAATGCAAACCACAGCAGAAATTTGTGCCCTACATGTTCGTACTTCCCCTGGTTGTGTACATTACATAATCATCTTCACCACTACCATGTGGTGTCCTTGTGCCTCTTGGAGACCTTGTGCTTAGTCCTTGCAAGACCAGAGGCGAGAGAGACGCTGCGGGGGTGAGGACAGGGAGAGCGACTCATGGTCCTCACTGGGTGGCAATGCCTGTGGGCTTTGCCCTGCATTGCCACCTGTGTGTGTTCCTGTCAGAGATGGCAAGCCCATTTTTCTCACCTGTGGCACCAAAGAAGCGTAATAAGTTCAGTGGGAGGGACAGGGCGGGCGGGTGCAGGAGGATGCCAGCGCTGTGCTGGGAGAGGCATCAGCCTGCTGTGGTTTGGTGGCAGCTGGAGCTCTTCAGCACAATGAGATTGGCTAAAGTAAAGCTGGTGGTGAGGGAATTTAGGTACGGAAAGCTTGAGGCCAATCTTCCTCTTTACTGCTTGAGTTCTGGTTTTAAGGTGATTGAGATATGTAAATGCATGCTCCTTGCAAGTGCCGAACGTGCATTGTGGTTGCAGCCTCACTGTTGAACCATCTATTTGGCAGTGGTGTCCAAGGCTCCGAGCTGTAAGAAACGCTCAGTTGTGCTGGACAGGGTGCACGTACAGGGAGAGGTGGTTTGCCAAAGTCCTGGAGAGCCAAGGGCTGCACTCTGGATCCCTGTGGGTGCAGGGATCCTACCAACTGGATCAGCTGGCACCCACTCCTAAATGCAGTTGGGATTGGGTCCCGTTCCTCCTGAAATCTATAGGATCTTAACTTGGTTCTCATGACAACAGGCTTTGGCCCTCTTTGATGTGGCAGCAACCCAGAGAATGGCTACTCTTATTCTGATTTTGGTTTAAAAACTCCTAAGTCACTTTTCAGCACTGAGATGTTCCTGCTCAATGCAAGGAATGTCTGCTGCTTCCTGCTTAAAAGAAACAGTATTGAAACTTTTCTACCATGTAAACTTTTAAGTTTTTCAGCCAGCTCTAGTAAAACAGCTGTTTTCCCTGGATTGTGAACTGGGGGATTTCTCAGGGTATGCCTTAACTAAAACTAAATCTGTACCCTCCCTAAATACATCTGTATCACACTCAGGTCTTTTTCTAGACAGTACTTTCTAAATTTAAATTTGTTCCTTGGGTAACCTTTCATGTCACTATCTATTTAGCAAAGGGTGTGTTAGTCCATCTGGAAAATTTTGAAACAAGATCTTGAAATAAACCTGGGTTGAAATTTGTTCAGCATAGAAATGCATATTTCTAGATTTCCAGATAACAGTTACAAGAGCTGATCTAATTAACTGCTATTCTGCAGCTCTTACAGAATCTATTTTATTTGTATAACAAATGCATATCGATTGGTGGCAAGCAAGTACTAAAGCAGGTTCAATTGCATTTTACATTGTGTGCTTAGCCAATAAGGCATAGGAAATGTATGCTTCACACTGGGATAGTGCAGTCGCTATTGAAGCACTAGGCTGCAGGATTACCTAATGCTACTTAGCAATCAGCATCAACAGCATCCATAACGTGCCTGCTGTAATGCAGCTGTCTTAGTCACTTAGCGGCTCCTAACAAATATTTACCAGAGGATTTTTACAGTTATTCTATTACACTTCATAGGTATAATTCAAACCGGATCTATTAATAATGTATAAAACAGAAGCATAAAGCTGTTTTCTGTATAAATGTTCCACAGTTCAGTTTGCTCCAATGAGTGAATTTACCTTTAAAGAATTGAAATGTAAAACATATATGGGTCATAATTCTCAGCAACATTATTTTTTACTGTCGCTTACAAAAACACACATCTCTGGTTAAAAAAAAAAAAAAAAAAAAAGTTGGTATATCATTATAAAAGAAATACTCAATCCTTCTGAAATATCCTGGCCAAGACTTGCCAGAATCTTGACCCAGTGTAATCTTTTATAAATACCTCCCTACGAATGTGCCTCTTCAAGTACGCCTGAGTATATTATTTAAATCCCAGAGGAACTTTAGAAAGTGCGTGCAGGAATGGAAATCCTTTTAAATGATAGTCTTTTGTATGGGAAGCTTTCTGAAGAGGGAGGTCTGATCCTGCCGCATAGAAAGCCGGCAGGGTTTTTACAGGAGCCATATGAGGTACTTGGTGATAGAGAGAAAATTCCACCATTGGTATCTGACTGCCCTTGGAAATGAATGCAGCTGTGTTGGCTTTCTGTGGGAAAACGGGAATGGGAGTGGGAAAGCAGGCGCGGTCTCATGATGTCTCACGGGACTAACCTGGAGGCAAATCCATCCCTTGGTTTACGCAAGTGTAAATGCCCACTAGTGTAGCTGAAGCAAAGAAAATTTGATTTATTGCTCACAACAAAACCCTTCAGCACCAGATCCTGAAATATTTAGGTCTAGCTTTGACGTGAGTAGCCCCTTTGATTTCACATGAGTTTGGAGATGTAACGTTAAGTGAATGTATTTAAGTTTTTTTAGTTCTCCCCACAGGTTCTTTCCTTCAGCCACTACTGCCACTGGGGGAGTTTATCATTTGGATATTACTAGAGATATGATGTCCTTAAGATTTAAGTTTTATGGGCATGTTAATTGAATTAAAAGATTAA
This sequence comes from Tyto alba, assembly GCF_018691265.1. Taxonomy (NCBI): domain Eukaryota; kingdom Metazoa; phylum Chordata; class Aves; order Strigiformes; family Tytonidae; genus Tyto; species Tyto alba. Next base: position 9,667,008 of record NW_024881295.1, on the reverse strand, counting down.
TATACAGTGCAAGGAACCAAGGACATAGGAGATTAATCCTGAGAAATAAAACATAGTTGAGTCATATAGAAGTACTACTGGGCAAAGAAAAACCCAGCACTGAAAGACCTTTGACAAGAAAGGTTGTTTTTTCCCCCGACAACCCTGTCAGCTATGGCTGTCAACAATAAAAAGAAGAAAACAAATAAATTGGAGGCCGTGTGTAAGTCATAGGACCAGAATATAAATACATATGACATGGAAAGGAGTAAATAATACTGACGCTTTCTTTAGAAATGTTCTCAGGCAATGCTTCCTATTCATGTCCTACTGAAATGACATGAAATAAAACTTTGTGGGAAAAAGTGTTATTAATCACACAGGTTCTTGAGGGACGTGACTATCTGTGTGTTGAGAGGCACTCTTCCTTTACAGGGCTGCTGTCTAGTGCCTGACACTGACAGTGCCAATATAAAGAAAAGTTTGGTGTTTTATGCATCAGATCATAAAAGAAATGTGTTTAACCACTGCTACCTAAAAGGACACTTATGCATTCTTCACTGCAGGTGAAGCAGTTCCTTATGGAGCTGGAAATCTGGATGAGAGCAGCACTGCCAGAGCATGCAGGGGGCTGGTGGGGACGGGGCTGCGAAGGAGCCCCGCACTCCTGCAGGCATCTGAGCAAAGGCAACTCACACCCGGGCCTGGCCCGAGGGGGGCAAATCTCACTGCTCTGGGAAAGCAGAAAACCTCAAATTAATGAGACATCTTCAAAGCCCACAAAGTAAAATGAAGGGAGGAAAAAATATAGATTCCCCCTGTAGTCATTGATAATTTAATAGCTATCATTCATAATCAAGATGGTCCTAGCAAGGAGGCCACCGCTTACTCCCGGCCCCATGTGAAGACAAGCCTTAACACCTTTGAAAGCTCACTGGCTGATCTTAGCTAAGGTGCCCACGAAGGCTCATCACATCTGGACCTTTTTAAACAGATGTGATATGAAGTGGCATTTAAGAACATGTGCATGCCATCGACTCACCTGTTTTTCCAAGGCAGCCCAAACACACATGGATCTCCCCAAGCATAGCTCCAGCTGCCAAAACCACCCTGTCCCTGTGCAGGCGCAGTCAAGACTCCTCTCATTCCCTGATCCAGCCCTGGCAGCCCCATGGGAAGGTGTCCACCCTAGGAGAGTTTTAAAGCCTCTGCTATAAACTGTGCTGATTCTTATCCAGCGACAGCTATGGTTACTGATTTACAACCTGCACTGGTGACATAAAAACCCTGTCAGCACCGGGTGGCACATAGGATGGTGCTCTTTGGCCTTGCAACCCCAACTTCATAAGCCTTCTGCTCCTTTTTGATAGTTACCTACTTGGACAAAAACTCGAAACACATCCTAGAGGCTATTGCTGGGCTGTGTCTTTGTAGGACTGATTCAAAACGTCCTGCTGAGTAAATTTTTTTGCCTCGGTGTCTGTAAAGTGGAGGTTAAAGCTCTTCCCTCCTCACAAGTGAATCCACATGTACCAGGCTCTTACATGCACCGCGGTAGCCCCTACTCCAATGACTTCACTTACACACTGCTGCTTGAGTTACAGTCCTGCTAACATAGAATGGTGTTTAGGCTTGAAAAAAATGTTGGTTGTTTTTTTTTTTTTTTTTACTTTGCCACATTTTACATGTCTTTCCTTGCAGGTCTGTGTGGTGTCCTTAGTGGGATTTGTCATGCTTTGCATTTCGTACCAACCTGACGAGAAGACATGTGTGCAGTTCACAGTAAAGGTACCTTGGCTTTTCTTTAATTTCTTTTTCTTCTCATGTTGTTAAGTATAATCGGAAAAGTTGGTATTCAGGATATTTTTAAGACCACATGAAAAGAAGTGAAAATGCACCTGAAATGCAAGAATGGTTTTCTGGTATTTTCCAGGCAGCTAAGGAAGAAACTGTAGCCTATAAAGGGGAAACTGATAACAAATATCTCAAATCAGAACAGGATACCGTTTTATTTGCCATGTTTTAAGAATATCAAAGAGAGTCAGATCAACAAAGCTGGAATAATTTGGTTAGTGTTCAGTGAAAGACAGAGAGTTACTGATTAAGTAGAGATATTGGTAGAGAGCTGGGTAAGAAGTAGGGTGGCATAAAATGTGTCCACTTAAATCAAATTTTAACTTTTAATGTGGTCTAAGAAGCATCTCAGCATCTTCCCAACAGCTTTGCTCCTCACCATGAAATAAGAAACTGCCTGGGCACAGGCAAATTATTAAGGGTGGCTGGAAATCTCTACCTGCCCACCTCCGCGGTCGGGGACAGAGGCTGTAGCTGAGCATCCGCAGCCGTGTCTCAGCACACAGTGCCTTGTGCCAGGGTCAGGCGTTAGTGAACATGGGAAAGCATTAACAAACCATGGGGACAAGCATTCTTCCATGAAGCAAATTCCCATCTGAGCACTGCAAGAGAGACACAGAAACCATGCATCGTTCCCTGCCTCGGTCCCCAAAACTGTGCTTCATTGACACTGGTAAGCGACTAGAAAAGAGAAGCTGAGAATGCTTGTTCCAGATGGTGCACTTTTAACGTCCTTTTTCTGGGCTGTTTTTCCTTATTATTGTAATTTTTAGGGCTCTTAATATTTTGCAGACACATAACAACCAAGAAAAATACCGATGCAAGCAACACAAAATAACAGTGATTATTAACTGAGAAAGGCAGAAGGAAATCAAATGCAAGGAGCAGCTTTTAGAAACCTGGCATTAATCCTCCCTTAGAAATTAGACCCTGGTGTGTCTTTTGTGTCTCTCTCAAGCTTCTCCCATACTTAGATAAAGAAAGGGAGAAGAACAATTGTTTCTGCCTTCTGATTGCCTTTACATTCTTGCCCCTTCACCTTTATGCCTGCAAGTAAGCCTTACGGCTGCCCAGGGAGCTGCTGGTCTGGGCGGGAGCTGCCACGCCAGGCTTTTTATTGCTTGCCCTGCAGCATTAAATTGAACTTGGCATCCAAGCAGGAAGGGAGTCATCCCTCGTGGTGGGAGCGGCATGTTGGGCTGGGCCGCTCAGATGTTTCTGCCACCCTTCGCAGCACTACCCACCCTGGCAGTGAGGAACCTGAGCCATCACGCCCGCAAGAAAATAAATGTTTTTAAAGTGCTCCTCAGGGGATGTAAAATGGGTTATTCCTCATCACCTGACAGAATGAGAGCTAAAGTCTCCCTTGAAAGACTTCTGGATCAGTCAATAGCCCATAGACTGTTGTGTACCCAAAATCCACCCTCCTCTCCAAAATACACCTTCCCAAAGTTTCCTGTTGCGGCACTCCATAAAATTCCACCATTTGCAGGCTGTTCACCTGTCTTGTCCCATATCCTGACGGGGAGCCTTATCCCACAGTGCATCTCCTCCTCGCTGACTCTCCCGATAAATAGCTTCTGGCTGCAGAGCATGTACCTATTTTAAACAAAGTAGGAGCTAGGAGTCTCCTCTGGGGCTTTGTTCACACAGGATTCATCTAAATCTCCAGTATCACTTCTCAGACCTTCAAGTATCAGTTAAAGTCTGTCTCTGAACAAAAAAAAAAAAAAAATAACATTAGCTATTCGGTGACAAGGCTGAGGATGCAAAATTACAATCATGAGAATAAGCCAAGAAATTTGGGTTGTTCTCTCCTCCTTGAGGAGGTCTGATGTTTCATCCAGTGCCTGGGTTGGGTTCAGCCCCATCTGCCCCAACTGTCCTCCCAGGAACTTGCTCCCCAGCCCAGGCCCTGCCCTCACGCAGGTGGCTAGTGACCGCCGGGGCTGCCAAGTACCATCCTACAAGAAAACCTTGTCTGGGCTTCCCTGGAGTGCAGTAAGCACCCCGGGATCTTTTGCTTAGCCCAAGGGTCACTCTGGGAGGAGGATCACACACACACAGGCCTGGGGAATTTTAGTCAACCCCCGAGGTGACCCCATGACCACTGTGAGTGTCTCCCTCAGGGAGGAGATGCATGCAGTCCTCTCTGCCTTCCTCCCTCTTGACAGCTGCTTATTTCGTTTCACACTTGCATGAGCTCTAGATCCTGTTGAAAAGAGCGGTGTTAGAAGCACTTTTGGCAGAAGTTCCTTCCTGAGTCTACCACAGGTACTCCCAGCACCCCATGTGTCCGTGACAAAAAGGAGACCACCACCCAAAGGAAGGGTGGCTTTGCCCTTTGGGGGGACAACAGCGAGTCCCAGGTGGAATTTCTGCCCCTGCCCCATCTCTGTGTCTGCAGGAAGCATGCTCTGCAGTATGGCAAAGCAGCATGCTCGCTCAGCTGTTACCTGTGTATTTAAAAGGGGAGTTCCTCTTGCCCTGGGGAAAAAAAAAAAAAAAAAAAAAAAAAAAAAAGACCACATAGGAAAATCTTGAGATCTTCTGTGGACTTCCTGGGTTATCTGCTAATATTTGATAGATCACTCACTGTCATCACTGTCATCCTCATCATGGCATCTCCCACAGTAGCGTGACAGCCCCTACTCCTGCCCACCCAGCCCCAGCAGCCCACGCCGTGACACACACTGTGGTTCCTGTTCCCTGCATGGGCTCACGCCTGAGCCACCCCTGCCTTCAAAAGGGGTCCCCTGGATCCACGTCTGCAAACCCTTCTTCTGGTTTCACCTCTGATAGCTGTGAGAAGCCTTTTCCACGAGGAAATTGATCCATCTTAGGTTATTTATTTTCTTTTTGGCACGGAGAAAAACTATTGCAAGTAAATATTGCTAAAATATTTCTTCCTCATATGAGGAACCTGAAGGAGGACGAGCTGCCACGTTCTGACCTCATCATATGCTGTGCCTCCCCGCTTCCCTTTTCTCCTTCTATTTAAACAGCAATCACAGTGCCTATCTCTCTGAGGCTGTTAAAAAACAGTTTTCCAGTGGCAAGTTCTGGTTCCTGAGCAGAGCTCACTAAGTGGTTGTATTGGTGATGTTGAAGTTGCCTCCACATCTGGCACGTGATTAATCTGCTGATGGGATCTCAGCACTCAGTGTCTTGTGCTCCCCTCACAGGCAGTATTTGCATTTGCCTCACCTTTGATATTTGGAAATGCGTTCATTTTCATCAGCTAGCAGAGAGATTCCTCTTTAAACATCTTGTGAGAATAATAAGCTATTTGGAAGTTTCCCTATGTCCCCGTGCATCTCTGTTCACCTCTGAGGATTGCTGTAAGAGCTTCTCATTTATTCAGATTCTGAGATTTCCTTCCCTTTAGGTACACAACAGGCAAATTCTTGCTTGCTGTATTTGGAGTGTAGCTTCGGCTGTGGGTTTCATGCTATTTTGTCCTGACTTTGGATAGACGTTGGCAGCTAAATAAAATACCGGCCAAGGGAGAATCAGGCACATTGTGTAGTCGTGGCTTAATAGCTCATTTATTAGGGAGGCCTGATTCTGTCTTCTGCTGGTCTGAATCCATGGACTTCCAGTCAGCCCACTAGGACTTCTACATTGTAAAACAACCTTCATCCCTCAGAGAAGAGGAACAGTCACCAATGTTTGTTCATTTTCCATTTTCCCCATCAAACACATTTGCACCATCTTTTAAAGTAATGACATTGGCTTATGAATTACCAGATCTTCGTTTGGAGGGGGTCCATCAGTCAGTAGCACTCTGGTTTCTGTGAACTTTGTATGAGGAGGTGTCCTCATTTTCCAACTTCGTTTTTCCCATGGACCTTTACCTTGAAATCTGCGTGGGTAAAGTAATTACATTTAATAAGAGCCACCCTCATTTTGAAGCTGCCCTTGGTTTAAGGCTGCAGGGGAAGTAATTAAATTTAATAATAGCCAAATCTTAGAAACGAAGATCTTGCTGTAAGAGTTTAGTGATACAGGGGAGAAAATGTATATATTTCTTTAAGAGCTGCAATAAGCCCAAATATTTTTTAGTTCAAGCTGGCAACTGAATAGGAAGATTGATTCACGCTGTAGATATAAGACAAATACACCAGGAGTGTAAATTTTATCAAGACATACATACTTGGAGTTTCAAGGTCATAAAAAATGCTTTTATATTGGTAGTTTGCTTGCAGTATTGAGGTTAAGAGAGAGAGAAAGAGAGAAGCTGCTGTTTAAAATAACAGATTCCCAATCATGCCATGTGTCTGACAGATAAGACGCCAAGAAAAATAAATGTTTTTACACTGCTGAACAGAACCAAAAATGCTATTTTGGCTAAACACAGAATATGATTTTAATATACATTCACACATATTTTGTATGCAGCACAGCAACTGCCAGCTCCAGCTATCAAAAGTGAGGGAAGTCCATATGCTCTGGTATCCAAAGGTCTCAGGTGCAACCCGGAGTGACAAAGGCTCTGAGTTGCTGCCAGTTTCCATGCGTTTGTGGGGGTGGACCCTGCATAACTGCCCTTGATAAAAGCCACCCTATTTTAAAGCTGCCACTGGTGTAAGGAGCAGTGGGGTGACAAACAGACCCTTGTCCTTCTCATGTCATCGCACTGGGAATTGACAAGGAGCTCGCTGCTCTTTCACGCCTTTGAAGGACTTCTCCTCCATGTTTATGAGGCAAGTTTTGGAAGGAGACTGAGCACAGCACGTACTTTCTCGTGGAGATTTGCATTCCTGCTCCACAGTAGGACCTGGGAAGCAAGCAGGCTGGCTTTATTCGCAGGGCCACAAGCAGGAGATCAGCCACCTCACCGCCTGATTTGCAAGTATAAATCACATTTGTTTGGGCATGCAAACCAAGAGCTGGGAATAACACATGAGCAAAGTTTCAAAAACACCTACTTCTCAGCACAGCCTGGGATAAGATGTCAGCCCGAGCCTCAGTCTGCTCAGCTCTGCTTCAAGGCAACTGCACTAATTTATCTCAGCTGATGACTGTAAGTCTAGCCAATGCAGGTACAACAGTAGAGGAAGACGTTCTCCCCCACAACCCTAAAGCTTATGGCTGTCTAGAGACACGGATTTCTCGGTGCTCTCATCAGGTCTCGAAATTGCAAGACAATACTCATATAAAATATGCAAGGCAGAATTACTAGTTCTTGAGATGACCTGTTGAACTTTGCATCGCCAGGGAGTTATAGCTGTCTTGCAATCTCTGAAGCACAAAATGTCCGGATAGTAGAGCAGATGCATGCATTCCCCATGAAGTATATGTGCATGCATTTGTTCTGTGTTCCTCATTCTCTATGTAGCTGGAAAAAGAGTGCTATTTTTCTTTTTCTTCTTTTTTTTTTTTTCTTTTTTTTCTCCTGTCTTTCAGCTGATGTATTTTCTCTTGAGTGCCCTGGGTCTGGTTGCCTGTGTTTTGGCAGTGGCTTTTGCTGCACACCATTATCTGCAGATGACAAAATTCACCTGCGATACCATCCTCGAGTCCTGTCAGTGCAAACTGGACACTGCAGACACCCTCGGTAGGACCTTCGTCTACCAGGACGCAGCTGACTGTGACAGCCTCACCAGCATGCTTAACCTGTACTTACTCCTGCAGATGGTTCTCAATCTGGTCTCAGCCCTGGTGTGTCTATCGGCATGCTTTGTGATGTGGAAACACAGATACCAGGTCTTCTATGTGGGCGTTCGGTTCTATCCTTTAACTGCTACCGAAGGCCAGCGGCAGAAAGTATAGGGTCTGGGCTGGCAGGGGGTTGTTGCCAGGGAATGGAAAATGTCAGCGTACTGCCACCATAGACATCACGGATGGATGAGTGTTTATCAGGTTTTTGACAAGGAAGAACATTCACACGGTTTTAATGAATATATTTTTCAATCATTTTAAGAGCATTTCATGTGGCTGCTCTTGCGAAAGGTCTCTTGTGAGATTATATAGAGGTCACAAAGTCCTAAAGATGCAGCTGTACAAATACGCACTAAAGAAGATCTTTAATAGCCATAGACAAAATGAGAGCTTAAAAAAATCATTGGGAACTCATCTTCAGGGCTATAGCCATTAAGAAATAGGGTCCATTTCTATTACTGGTAGATGCCTGTTCTTGCCTTCAGAGAAGCTATACCAATTTCTACTAGATAAGGATCTGGTCCAAAGTGCTTAATTATTATTATGCTGATCATGCTTAGGGAATATACGGTCTCTCGGATGCTCTGGATATAATTCATACTAACCTGATGGGGATTTACCATGTCGAAAAATAATAAGAGGGGTTAAGATTTCTTCAAATGTAGGTTGAGACCAACAGAAAAGTGAACATGTTGATGATTGCCATATAAAATATACATAAGACTTTTCAGAGTGACTAATGATATAGGCTATCTAATCCAATTACTAATAAACAAAATACGAATGGGTTGACTAATGGTGATTTGGTGGGTCCTGCCTGATACCCCAGACAGATTTCTGAAGTATGAGTGCTCAGCACTTTGTGAGAGAAGATCAATTTAAGAAACATTGAGTTGCACTTCTAAAGCGGAGGACCCTAAATCACTAGTCACATTGAAAACTATGTTGACATTGCTGTAATTGCAGGCTCCCAAACCCGGCGTCTAGCCAGTTCCACCAATTATACTCCAAGCACAAAAGGCCAAATGCATTCTTGGTGTAACTCCTCTGAAGACAATCAGCCATACATACCAGCAGTGGAGTTGGGCCAACAGCCCTAAAAGATATATCCCTGCAACAATGAATGTTTTTAAAATGGGGCGGAGGGAGGGAAGCAAGAAGAGACTGCCAGTCTCCCAAAGACACCATTTATAATGATGAGGGCAAAGTAATAATGATTTCTTAATAAGCAGCATAAAATAACAAACTGCACTCAAACAGTGCTTTTTCATGCTTAAAGTATAGCTCTAGAAGTGCTTTATGTCTTACTAGCCTTATACCAAGAGAATTATGTTGGTTTGTCCTTTGAACTGTCATTTCCACTTGCACAGCAAGGAATTCTAAATGTAGAGGCAGGTCTGAATCAGCAGCATTTTACACTGCCTGCCGATACAGATGTGTGCAAGGGCAAGGCAAGCTGATGCTCACGCCCTGCCATGACTAGGGATTTCCTGATCCCAGCCAGAGCAAGGGAGTCTCTGAGATGGGGTGGAGCAATCACATGACAGAAAAACTGTGCTATAATCATTAGCAAGGAAGAAGCAAATAAAATTTCTATAAGGCTTCAAAGAAGTAAAAACTTTCTGTTTCTGCAACAAAAATATTCACCAGGAAGTCAAAAAACCAGTCTGGCAAAAAGCTAGTTGTCTATTGTCTGAGTAGGTCTACTACCCAAAAACTGTCTTCCATATGGTGCCATCCCAGAGCTAGACCAGCATACCTCCAGGGTCAGAAGATCACAGCGTAGTTAAGTTTCCTGTGGTCCACCTAGAGCACTACTTGGTGTATGTGCTTGAGTTTTTGTCATGGAAAGTTCTTCTAGAGTAGACGTGGCATCACCAAGGTGCTCTCTGCCAAGCTGCAAAGTGAGGAGCTTCAGAAAATGAAGGTTTTTGAGACCAGCTTCCAAATGGCCTTTTTTATGCACCTAAAAATAACAGTCACTAATAAGTGTGGCTGCAGGGTTCATTTGCAAGGGTGTCCGTTTGCTTGCCTATGTGTTGCCACCCTCCAAAGCCCTAAGCCTGGCTTCCAGGCATGCTTGGAGCAAGAGGAGACAGGAGTGGAGTGTGCAGGCAGGTTGGAGATGTAAGACCCAACTGCTGGCATCAGTGGGGCCATCGGCGCGGTGGCAGGAACCAGCCTCTCTCCTCCAAATCTGGCAGAGTGTGCTGCAAGCAGCACTGGTGGACCTGTGCCAGGGTCAGCCTCCCGTGTGAGACGGATCCACAGCAGTGCCTCTCGCCCGCTGCTTGTACTCAGGTGTTGGTTTGTCCCCCCCATCCCTCGCACGACTCCAGCCGTGCTCTCTGTGGAAGCGTAGGGCAGAGGATATACCTTCCTCCCACCTACACGACCCTTGCTGCGCCCGCTCCTTCCTCCAGCCAGAACTGCAGGGCTCTCCCCTCTGCAAAAAAAATAACAAGAAGCAGGAAAGGGACCGAGGGGAGGCTGAACGACAGCTGAGCTTTGGGGCTCCCTCCCGCCCACGCCCCAGGCGCTGCGGCCCCACAGCTGGCGAAGCAAGAGGAAGGCTCTGCTGTCAGAGCAGGGCATGCTTCCCACCCTGCCCTTTCCCAAATGTCCTTGTTGTTCAGAAGATCATTTGGTCTTCAGCTCTCTAGCTTAGGCTGTGCTGTGTGCAGGCTGGCAGCAGAGAGCTGCTGTGGGAGACGGCTGGCCGGCTCCGGCCAAACGGTATTTCCACCAGAGCCAGGCTTTTGTCTCCTTAATCCTTTGACCTCCGTCTCACTCACATGTTTCCACTCCCTGTCTCCCATCACCTCCCAAGCGCTGGGCTCCTGGAGGCCTGGCCCTGTTAGATGGGGTTGGGTTCGCATTGCCAGGCCTCTGCCTACTCACCCCCCGGGCTTAAATTTGCTGGGACTCCTCTAGAGCATGGAAGATGCGGCGGTGGTGATCACAGGGTCGCTGCAAATGCCCTCGACATGGGGACGTGGAAGAGGAGAGAAATCTGGAGAAGAGATCCTGCTCCGCTTAGCAAGCTGTGCCCCTCCATAACAGCGCACCCTCCGCCTCGAGCCTCTGCCGCCCGAGTTCGGTTCACTAATCGGCACGTTGCTGCTTAACCCTTTGCTCTGGAAGAAAGCAATATTCATTGTATATTCTGTTGGTGTTTTAATGCTTAATGAATAAATATGGGGCATTTTGATCTAGTAAAGACTGACTTCTGTATTTCCTCTTCATCTGTCTTAAGAACATAAAATCAAAATGGGAAAGATGGGGAAACGGACACGGTAGCATTTGGAACAATTTTCCCCCTGGTTATGGTTTTACAACATATATTTTGCTTGGATCAGGAACTTCGGAAAGTACTAATTAAAGGATTTTCACCTACCACAGAATATTCAGAGAGCTCCCAGCCTTTTCACGATGTCAGAGTCCACATGGACTGCACCAGGAGAAAGACAGGGACTAAAAAGCTCGGATAGGACAGAGGTGTTGAGGAAAAAAAAATTTTTTGTTAAATCCTGGGAATTTATTCTCTGGGTGAATTCTGAAGAAAGGGGTAGGATTAAACCACTATGGACACACAGAATTTGCGAAGGGTTTGATGTAATTTACTCTCACAAACCCAGGTGTGATTCTCATTTGCACCCTGGCAACTTTACACTGTTTTCCCAGTGTAAAGGGGTTGTAAAGACGGCATCAATCATTTTTACACCTACTTTATGACCATTTTACACAGCTAAAAGGGCCCTTTGTGTAAATGAGAACTCAAGCCCTAGAGAATTTAATAGAGAAGAGATCCTTTCTATAGACTGTGCTAGACCCTCTAATAGGGTCTATTACTGGGATATAACTCTCTGCTGGATATTATAGCTTGGCTTAAAGATCATCAGTCTCGATTAAATTCAGTTCTGCAAAACTTTCCCAAAGGCCGTAACTCCTGGGTGACACGCGTGCTCCTCCACCCCGAGCACACGCAGACGGTGATGGTGTTGCATGGATAACTGCTTGTTTTTCAAAAGGAGAAGCAGCAGCTACCACTCTCCTCTGGCTCTGAGGCATTTTGATGTTGTGCTATGCAAATACCGGAGCGACAATAACAGCAACGAAAAGGGAACCGAGATGCGACGCCTTACACGGAGCCGAAATGTCACATTCGCAACCCCACCAGGCACCGAGGTGGCACCCGCTCCCGACGGCGGCGGGGGTGGCTGCAGTTTGCACCCTTATCCTTCCCCCGCTGCTACGGGAAGGACAGGGGCCGGTGGGCGAAGGGGAAGTGCCACCGGGTCCTGACCCCACGCCGGGGCTGCCACCAGCCCACTCCTCCTGCCACCGCCTTCACGTGACGGCCATCTGCGCCTCGCCGGCCCGGCCGGCTCTGCGTGGGCACCGCTTGGAGCTCTGCCTAAAAAACAGCTCTGCGCAAGAGCGCTGGAAACTGTAATCAACTCGCAGGACTGTGGTTTTTTCTTTTTTTTTTTTTTTTTTTTAATTTTTTTTCTTTTTCACATTACCAGCCAGTGCAATATTTGCTTTGGGGGCCTTTCGAAACAGAAAGCACGTTGCTGGCGTGTGAGAGAAGCCGCAGTTCAGGTCCTCTATATTTAGAAAGCCAGGATGTCATACCTCCCCTTGAAATTTTCATAGTCCCCTGCACCCCACCCACCCACCCACACACATACACATGCTTGCGTCTGGAAAATGTTTTTCGGTCTTAGCAAAGGGTGTTGGCTTAGGGGGATTCGAGGGAGGTGCAGAGGAACAACAGCAGCGCAGTCCCGAGCGCGAAGCTCGAAGCCTCCTTAAGGCACGGGGCGGCACGGCAGGCAGTGGGGACCCACCGCTCCGGCCGGGTTCAGGTGGCCGGAGTCAAGGATCTTTCCCATTGTCAGTCTGTAACATAAATTTTAAGGCAGGGACAAGTTTTTCTGAGACGTACGGAAGCCCTCTGCCACGTCACGTCAGGTAGCGACGTGCTCTCAGCCAACAATGTCTTCCTGGGCCCATTTTTAGGTGGCCACACACAGACTGTATGTAGCACCTGTAGCAAGTGCTTCAAGAAGACACATTTTGATGTTAGTTCATCTCAAGTGTCTGCATTTCCCCCCCCAAGGGGGAGGCTGCTACCTTCCATAATCTCTAAGCAGTAGTATTTATCCTGTGATAAAGCAGCTCCGTAGTCAAATATTATAAATTATGATGGCACCTACAAAGACCAGAGTACATTTTCCTTTTGGTTTCGGTACCTGTTTTCCATGCCTTTGTCCAAGCAAACAGTTGAAAGACTCACCTAAACTTCATACTGGGGGGGAGGGGGCTGGAGATTTCTTTTTTGTTTTTCTTTTTTTTTCAAAGGTATGGGCAATGCATATTTCTTTTATTACCATAATGCTTTCCCACTCCACAAGACCATCTTCACATTCGAGCATAGACATTAAGGCCCGCTTATGGTGACTGACTGCAGAGAGAGCGTGGAGCTGAGACCCACCAAAGCTCACAAATGACTCCTCACTTCACCTAGGTGCACCCAAGTATTGCTGCCCAGCATCCAGCTGCCAAATGCAGGTGGGAGCCCAGCCTGAGCCATGAGAATAATCAGCAGAGGGTGATTTGAATACATGCCTCTCCTTCAGTCAGATGTATTATGAGTGACAAGAGATGGGCTGACCTCGAGTTATGAGAGAGATAGAGAGTGACACCGATTAAGGCAGCCACTGAGTTAAGAGCCCTGATTGTCCTGGAAATGAGATATTTGAGAAATGTAGGTTTTTAAGCCTGTTTTATTCTCTGTGGTCATGTAAAGAGAACCCTGTTTTTAAATGGCCCAAAGCTGACTAAAGAGGGATTTCTTCTTACTTCAGTGTGGGATTGCTCTTTCACCAAAACTAGGATGAGAGGCAGCCTTTGCCTGATCCATCCTCCATTGGGCTGGCTGGGAGCATCACTGCTGGAGCTGCAGCCGCACACAGGCAGAAGAGTGTCGAAGCCACCCTCACGTCTTTTTTGGGACATTTTCTTCCGGCCCCACAGCTGTAAGTGCTGGGACAGGGAGGGCAGGGTCAGCCAGTGACCCAGATCTGTAATGAGCTCGAGTCAAACAAGCCCTGCAGCTATCCCCATTTATACTGACTGTACTGGTCACCAGGGATTTGGTGGGATAGTTTAGGGAACAATTGCGATGAAAATAATAGAAAACAGACATTTACACTTTCCCTTCCACCTTGCAAATCCAAGCAGACAAGCAGCACACACACGAGGGGAACCAAAGGGAGCCGATGGAAAAGCAAAAGTCTCCTGCCCCATTTCACCTGCCAACAAGCCGAGAAACAGTGAAACAGTACAGAAACAAAACCACCATAGATCGGACACTCTAAATGTTTTGGGTTTTCCTGATCCAAGGTGTTGTTTAGGTCAAGAACATGAAAAAGAATATATTTGTGTGGGCTCCTCCCCGCTGGTCTGAGTCTCCCAAACACCAGAGAACTGCATCAGATGGGGACCCAGCCAGGCAGGCTTTTTGCTGATAGACTTTGCTGTCGCCACAGGAATTAAATTTTGTAACCTGACTGGGCTGGGGAGGTGGGGAAGGGCAGTTTACGGACTGTACTCATATATCTATATATGTTCTGTTAAGGCTACTGTTTTCAGATTCAGCATTTCTTCTTGTGTGCAAAAGGAAATGCTAGGATCTCGGCTTGCAAAAATCCGTGCTTCTGAATTAACAGGAGTTGCATCTCCACTTTATTTCTAATAAAACTTTTCTCACTCGCTCCACCCAGGTTTCAGTGTTTCTCTTCCTTCTCCATTTTCCGGAGTGGCGGAACTTTTCCTTGCACACCCTCCACCAGCCCTGAAAAAGGCACTGGGTCTGCAGGCTGCGTGCAAGCAGCCCCTGCTTAGCCAGGCCAGGGGAGGCACAATTTGCAAACTGGCTTGAGGCTTCTCCTGAGTTCTCCTCCAAACATGCTCCAGTCACTGATTACGCTATTGTTCATAACAAATTGTCAAAAAATTACAGAGAGCCAGTGCTTGAAAATCACACAGTCTAATTGCCTGATAATAGGCAACAAGTGGATTTCATTAGCTGAAGCCACATATGTGGCTATTGTGCGGTGGGAACAGGCAAGCCCTGGCGCCGTGCCTCCCACACAGGCTCTGCCACCACCAAAATCCCTGGAAATTTCACCTGAATAAGGAAAAACTATTGGATTACTGAATAAGGGAAAATTACAGACCTGCAGGCAGCCGCTGGGGACCCAGTTGTGCTCGCACTGAAGAGGGGGGTCATGCGGGAGCATGACACATCTCTGAGCATCGAGGCTGACTCCCATCCCCAAGGGAAACTGTCCTGTTTTGAAGGGGTCTGTAGACAACAACGTGCCACACCGACCCATGGGTGACCCTGTGCCGCTCAGGCATGGATGGCAAGGCTCTGTTAGGACAGCTGTACACGTGCCCATGTTGGCACGTATACATGTGTGTCCTTGCAGAAAGGGAGATGGGAAGGTGATACATAACACGAAGTTTACACATGGTCATACATGAAACTACACCAAAAACTGCTGTGGGTGGGAAAGCTACAGCTTTATGTCGATGCATGACCATGTGTAAGTGCAAAAAAGGCCTGAATGCCAAAATACCAACCCCAGTGGCATGCTCCATTTAATACTCACCTCCTCCCAAATGTATTGCAGTATCTCACATTTCCAAACAGCTTTAAAGCCTTGTCTACTCTTTAAAGCAGCCTGCCATGGGTGCATCCCCTTCCTTGCCTCCCCTCACAAGCACGGGAACACCCTCCTCCGCTCCAGCCACTGCTCAGTGCCAGGCTTACTCCGCTCCTCGCAGCTTTGGGGCTGCAAATCCTCATCTCAGGAGGAAAAAAGCAGGTAGAGTGGAAGAGGAATAAAGATTTGTCTTGGTCTGAGCATGGCACATCTTACTGTAAGGTTTTTCCCACTAAAAGGAATGTTCTGATTGGGACTGGTTTGGAGTTTGATGAGCTTTTTTCTCTTGGTGGCTGTAAGAACCTGATTCAAGGCCACTGAAATGGATGAAAAACTTTGTGCTCAGTTCAGTGGCTTTGGATCAGCCCATGTAGGAAATTCATTCTCACCTGATTCTAGCTGTGGGTTAATTAATATTTCCCATGCTTAATAGAAAGCATCATTAGACCTGCTGGATCACACTGGAGGCAACACTAGCCATTAAAGAAGGTAGGTTGATTAAGGGACAGCCTTGAAGATTAAAAATAGTCAAGGAAATAAGAGTCTGTGCCATATGAAAGCAAACGTGTAGTCAGTTGTTATCACAAAGATTTTCACATGATGGTCTGCACACTGGTCTCACCCAAAGCATGTTTGTTTTGGACAATCTTAAATAGTACAGCCTCATGTATTGGCAGCAATATACATGGACCAATTCAAGAGCTCAAATCTGACCCAAAGCCGATGGAAGTCAGAGCATTGACTTCCCCGAGCATGCCCCGTAAGAATCACTCTGTGTTTGGAAAGATATGCTACAGTTAAAAACATTGGTCTGGGCTAGATATAAATTAGCTCTTACAGTACTTGCTTAGGGAAAATGTACTGACATCATTACTGTCAAATCTGCATAGAGATAAGCAAAAATATGGGGGTTGTAGCTAAAAGGTATAACACAAAATAGAAATAAAGTGGCTGAAGGAGAACCTGATCAGTCAAGGGGAAATGCACACAGTTCAGCTGAACTCCCTTGGCCCAAACAAATTTCACAGTGCACACAGGGATTTGAAGAGGAAGAGAAGGATGGCAGGAACTCAGCATCTCACTTTTTCACAAGCCTCAAAAACATTGCAGGCGATGTGAGAAGAAAAAAATACACGGCTTTAGTCCTGCCTGGAAACATGCGGCACAAACTGGGGCAGAGGCGATTAAACTTGGCTTCACCCCACCTTTCCCCCCTCTTCTTAACTCCCTTGCTCTTAGCTAGCACTATCTGGGTTGCTTGGTCCTCAGCAAACATCCAAGTAGCCAAAATATGGGCAGGATTCTTGCCATAACCAAACCAGCCAATGAATGAAATAAGGCACTTGTTTCCTGGAGCAGAGGGAGGGGAAGGGGGGCGGATTTAAACATTTCTCTGTGGTGTTGGAAACCCACCTTGAGCAGAAGCAGTCCCTCAGCTCGCGCAAACCACCAGCGCTCCTTTGACGTCAATTGGCAGCCGGCTGGTTTGCACCATCCCAGGGGCTGGCTGCAGCGGTGTAAGCAAACAGTTCGACCCGGCGGCAAGAGAGATGGTGAGAGGCGAGTTGAAGTCCTGCACTCCTTCCCTCTGTTTTACTGCTTTTCATCATCACCTATGGCATCGTTTTCAGGTCCGTAAGGGCGCAGACCAGTTATTGCGAGCATCTCTCGGGCAAGTGGCACATCGGCTGGCGATGCACGAACGGCACGGGGTTACAGTGGGGCTGGTGGATGCCAGAAACCTGGGGGTGCACTGGGGCAGCTCTCTGTGCTGAGACCCCTGGGACTCGGGGCCACCCCTGAACTACGGTGGTGCCCGGGCCAGGCGGCCAGGAGGAAAGTGATGCTCGTGCAGTTACCTGAGGGGCAGGACCTGTCATCCATGGGGAGGTTGCTGGCTCCATGAAAGGCACGGCTAATGTCATCCAACCTTGATCTGGGTGCTGATCATATGGCCTAACGAGGGAGGATTTGGGAGAGTTTCTTAAAGAAGGAGTGAGAAAAAAACTGGCTGTGGGAAAAAACAGGGGGGGATTCCTCTGGTCTCCCCTTTTACTCTGCTCACCAAACAGACCCCGCGCCCGAAGAGAGTGGGAGCAGGAGATACTAGATTATTTTTGTCAGACAGCAAAGCCTCTTTGCAAAATGTTTCCTGCAGCGCACGGCGGGAGGAAAGGGAAGCAGCAGCTGCACAGCTGGTTCCTGACCTCCCCAGACCGGGTTTCAGGCTGCAGCTGCCCAGCCCAACCCTGGCCCGAGCACATCCCACAGAGGACGGGGACAGCTGCCACGCACAAAGGCCATGTCCTGCTGCTGCTCGCACAGGGAAGCGGCCTTCGGTTTTGGGGGGATGCTGCTGCACCAGCAGCTGGAGGATGAGGCCAGCTGCAGTGGGGAGCACCTCTGGGGATCACACATGGCTGCGTTCCTGGACTGCATCTTTCAGCAATGGCAAAGCAACCCGCTCTTTTGTTTTTCCCACCTGAAAAGCCTTCAAAAGTCTTGACTTTCAGAGAAGGAGCGCTCGGCAGCGCCTGCAAGCCAGCTCTGCTGAAGCTGCACTGAGATGAACACCTCAAAATGAAGGCAGAAATGCTGATCAATCATGAAAATGAAAACATCAGAAACCCTTAGCGCCTGGATCTCATTTCTTACTTATGATGAGGGCTTACTGAGGGCTTGCAGCATGTGGTATGATGCAGAGCCCCACTGAAGGGCCTGCTCCTTCATTCCCATGATTGGTGTTTGCTTCCAGAAAAAGGGATACTGTGACAGGCCACGGGCTGGAGCTAAAAGGCACAATGGACAAAGGCAGCCGGACATGAACTTTTCCCAAGCCAGAACAAGTTTCCCTGCAGCAAGTTTGCTGCTTCCACAGCCAAGAAGTGGGCTGTGAGGGTGTGTTGCTATTTCTCTTTACAGCACAGCTCCATCTCGAAGGCCCTTTCGTGAAGTATCTGGAACTACTTTATAACAGCTCTAACGCAGTTCACGTAAGGCATAAGTCCACCTTGGGACTTGTAGTTTGAACCCCTTTATTTTATGGAATGGTGGAAGGACATGAATCCCTTTTCCCAAACCTACTTCTACAAGTTTCGGTTGAAATACCCGTACAGCAGGCAGAGGGCCCAGCTGACCCCCTGCAGTGATGAAGACTCAGTTTCCAGACAAGACAAATTTAGCAACCAGCTGAGGGCTGTGGGTTTTGCAGGTAGGCATGGATGGAGGCACAGGGTGGAAGCACCGGCTGCCTGCCGAGCCCAGGGGCTAGCTGGGGCAAGCAGAGCAGCGGGCAGGTGTTTCCACGAGCAAAATCTCTCAAGAGCAGCTCCTTGCTAAAATAGACGCCACGCGATAAACCGAAAAAGAAAGCCCCGCTGCCCAGCTGGTGCAGGCAGCCGCCTGCCTGCGTGCGCGGCACAGAGGCGAGTGGCTATTTTTATCAGAGACAGCCAAAGGCTGTGGGAGGTGGTGGGGGCAGCTGGCAGAGGTCTTCCCTCTGTACCGTGCCAGGGCTGCACCCTGGCTAGTTCTCCTTGCAAACTGGGCATCCCATCTGGTGGTGGAGCTGGCCGGCTGGAGGGCTTCCCCTCGCCTTCCCAGGAGCAGTCATCCTCCTGCAAGCCCCCATCAGCATCAGCAGCACCTTTTCTTCCCGGGGATGCCCTCGCTGGCAATGCCCAGTCAGCCCCGCTGGGCAGGGGGTGTTAAGAAACAAACCAAACCAAACTGTCCCTATTGTGCTGGAGCCGAAAACAGTGATTCAGCCCCTCCTGCCTTAAATCATGAGATCAGCCTCCGGGTGACCGGAGTGACTTTTTGTGTGTGTGGTGCTTGGGAGTGGCCCATTTCTCACCCCCAGAGGCACCACGGGGCTCGGGGCTCCCCGCTTCAGGCTCCTCCATGCAAGGGTACGAGTGATTGTGCAAAGCAGCACGCGGGGAGCTGAGGCCTCGCCAAGCAAACACACTGCCAAGATATTGTGCAAGCAGGGGAAATGGATGGCTTCTGGGCACACCGATGTTTGCAGCAGTGCAGTGCATCACACAGGCAAACCTGTCTCCTCTGGAGCAAGCTGTGGCAGCACAACCCCAAGCTGTATGCTCCAGGGTATGAAACCCAGCCCACGCTCCAAATTTCACTCCCTGCCTCTACAAGCACCGAGTGTACCTGTCCTGTGCCTTGGCGCATCAGGAAACCTGGGTGCAAAAAGCAGGTCAAGCCCACTTTCTGCACCAGTGAAAGACTGAGCAGGGGGTGCCATCTGCAAGGAGCGGCATGGTCCCAGTCTCCCAGCCCTTTCCCCAGACACACCTGCTTGGAACCTGCTGGGGTTTTTCTAGATGTGGGCCACACACGTGATTCTCTCTCATAAGAAACCAAAGTGAAAAAAAAAAATCTACAAGAAAAGTGAAAAAGAGTGGAAACGCTTTTCTTCCTCCTCTTCTTCTGTAAGGCACACTACAGCCTACACCCAAATTCCCCCTGCCATGCCCCTGTGAGAGGACCATCCTTTCTGGGGCCTGAACCTGAAGCTGCTCCTCTGGGATTAGGAGAGTCACTGCTGATGGCTACTTGCCCCCATGATGATTGTTTGTTCCCACACATAGACCAAATGTCCTGTGTGGCCCTGTGCACCACAGGAGGCAAAACTCATATGGGAAAACCATTCCCAAGACACTGTAAGAGAGGAGAGAAAAGAGCGGGGGTTGACTTTGACCATCATGGACCAAGATCTCAGACTTGACAAATATCCACGCTGGGATCCAGCCCCTGAGCAGGCTACCACAGCTTGGGACCACCAGCCATCATTTGGGTCACATTGAAGCTGGCAGAGCAATGCCAGTTGTGCCAGTAGCAGAGCACGAGACTGGGAAACACAAACCTGGCTCCGCTACCAACCTGCCATACAGCCCCGGTGAGCCATGACATCTCCGTTGTCCTGCTTCTAGCCATTTCCCTCCCTAAGCTACACACCTTCTGGCCAAGGATTCTGGTTTCATGTTTGTAAACAAGAGTGTGAATCGCGTGGGGTAAACCCACTGGGGTTGCAGCAGCGTTTATGATTTAAACCAGTGTAAATTATTGCCTCTGCTTTAAAAAATGTTGCTAATATGTTGGATGGGGTCCCAGTAACTCTGCAAAGAAGGCAGTCGGAGAAGAAGTAGGCGGACTTCTTATGATTTATTTACCACCAGCTATCATGGAACCGCTTCACTTACGCAAGGCTTGTGCAGCACACAAAGGATGGCAGAGGACGCGAGTGACCTGCAGCCCCTTTGGTGCGACTGCCTGTCAGCTGGGGCCACCCAGCTAACCAGGCACGGCGTGAATGGAGGCCCAGCTCCTGCTCCGGGATCCCCACAGGCTGGCACCAGCACGGTGCTTTATCCAGGTTTTTGCACGTGTTGATATTTGAGGTGACCACAGCTCACGTGCCAAAAAAGAGGGCATCCCTACAGTGGCTGGTGGCTCCAGAGCACACGGTGATGTACAAACGAGGAACTAGTTTGCTGCTTCTACCTGAGAAGAAGCTCACAAGGTGGTTTTACACCAGTGCAAGAGAAAGTTGAATAAATAAAAGGGAAGGGAGGACAACTCACCAGTAAAGCATACATTTTGACCCGAGGTATTCATTCATCCTTCTAGCAGCAGGTCCAGTGACAGTCTCTGTGACTGAGAAAGAAAACTCTGCAAACATTGATTAGGGGTTAAATATGAAACTTGGACAGGAAAAAACTCATGCTGGGTGCAGGATGAAGAGGGAAGAAGAAGACCACCACCCTTGGGGAGGCAGATTGCTGCAGACAAGGCTGGTGTAAGAGATACAAGCAGGTGTCCGAGGGGCAGCCAGGGCTGCGGCAACCACCCTGGGGCATCACAGATGTCCATTGAGCAGGATGGCTCAGGAAAAGAGGGTGCACCCCAGAGGGTGACCCTCCTGCTGGGATTGCTGGAGCTGTTGTGAAGACTTCAGTTGCCTCCCCTTGTAAGAACGCATTTGTTCATGGGTAAAAATTAGTATCTAGCCCCCAGTCACCATCAATCTGCCATCTCTCATTGTTGGCTAATTCACTTAAAGTGGTCTGAAAAAAATATATATAAAGAAAAAGAGTTTTCCTTGTTAGTCACCTTCCAGTGATGTATAAACGCTCTGACAGATAATTATCGGTGATATTGATTCTAACTAGGGCAGAAAATGAACAGGTGAGCAAGAAATAGAAAGTTATTTATAAAGATGTAATTGAACCAAAATCTATCCTGAAGGCTTGAGAGTTTAAGGGGAAAAAAATGCCTTTGCTGGCATGTCTTTGCTGTCTCCGCTGATGTTTGGATGCTTCCTTGGGAGAGGGAAGGCCACCTCCCTGAAAACAAGTGGTCCCATGTCCTCTCATGGGTACTGGGACAGGGGCTGCAAGGGGCCTGGGCGGTCAGAGACAGCCCCCGTATCCTATTTCCAATGCAAAATCAGATCATTCTCTTGGAGCTGAGGTCATTTATTCCTCTTCTTCTGAAGCGCAAGGTTGATTTATTCTGATACTGATTTAATTTCCCCTCCATTTTTTGTTACCTGCATTCTGGTGAAACCTGGGAGAACATTTACAGCAAGCCTCTTTTTCTCCTCCTGTCTCCTAAGCAGGAGGGATAATTACTCTGTCCCTGCCATCATGGCACAGGACGCAGATGGGGGACTGTGCAGGCAGGGGGGACGTAGCTGTGCACGGTGGGAAAGCCACAGGACAGACCCTTTCAAATGGGAGGTCTGATTTGGCTATAGAGCCATGGATGCTTTATAAGCAACATCTTTTGGGCCTGCTCTAGGCTGAAATAAACAGTCAGCATGGCAGCAGCTGAAAATAGCCATGAAAAGCAGCCAGAGAAAGAGACCCTCAGCCCCAGGCAGAGAGGTTTGTTGCATCGTCCATCAGCCTGAGTCGGTGCTTGCTCAACAATCCACAGCGGGACGTCAATAGTAAGATGCATTTTAAAATGGAAACCAAACTCTTACTGTTGCAAATGTGGCTGTTGGTACTTCTTGTAGTGCGGGGACACTCCGTAGTAGTGCCACCACCATTGGTGGGGCTCCTCTGGGCAGTGGCACTGGCCCTTCTTGCCTCTCCCCAGCTGGACACCTCTTAGGGACATGTTTTTGGGTCCTACAGCTTAGAAGCTGCAAGTCTCACCTTTCAGCAGACGTAGCCCTCGTGGCTCTGCCAGCGGCCCGTGGGAGGTTGTGCTGTGGCTGCTGGCCCCGAGCGCCGGGCTGACTTTCTCTAGCAGCTCCGCACATCCTCAGCCCAGCCAAGACCTAATCCGCTGGCCACAGACTGGCGGTGGCGTTTGCTGGGGAGAGAAGGCTTTTGCCAATTTGTTATTAAATCACAGCGCTGTTTATGCCAAGCTTAGGCTGTTTGGAGCTAAATGCACAGAAGAAGTTACGTGTCCGGGTTCTGTCAGACAGCTCAGGGTGGTGGTGCAGGGTGAGAGGTGGGTCTTTGGGCAGGGCTTTCATCTCATGGCTGACTTGCATCCTCGCCCCACTCAGCCTCTGTTGCTGGCAGCTTTATGGCTCCCACCCTGCACGTACAGGAGGGAGAGAAGACCTCTGGGGCTGCGCTTTTGGATCTAGCACATCAGGAACCACCGCGATGCTGAAGTCCTTGTGCTCCTTTATCCCTTGGTGTCCAAATCGCTCGTCCTCTCCCCACCTAGAGCAGCCACTTCTGATAAAGCTGCCACGGCGGAGAGCTATATATAAAATCAGCAAATGGTCTCAGTTTGTTTCCCAGGATGACTGCCAAGCTTATGGGCTGTGAGCAGCTGAGATCCAGAGCATCACAAGAGGTCACCTCCCCTGCCCCAGTGACGAGGACATCTACCTGGAGCCACGTCTCCCAGCAGTGGTGGTGTGCCTGTCCTTATGGAGAAAGAGGCTGCAGCTCCTCCAGAGCTGTCAGCCTTTCAGGGGCGGTTAAAATAATGCAGGAAGGCTTACAAGCAGATGTGGTTCCTGTGCTGCTTCTGCCAAGGCTCTGCTCCACAGACATCAGCTGCAGAGAAATGTTTAAACTGAGCTGCAGTGCCGTATGCCCAGCGTTTGTACGTAAACAGCTTCTAAAAACATGAGGGGGAGTGTGTAGCTCTTTCAGAGCCGACCGGATGGTTCTCTCGCTTGACATGTTCTCTTCTTGAAACAACATCACTGTTGAATTTTGTGGCTTTTTATGTGGAACAACATTAGCTCATCCAAGTCTGTGGTTTATTTGAAAATGAAATTCCGGTAAGCTTTTGTACCATCTGGCAATGTCCAACCGAATTGGGTTTAGCCAGAAACCACTGCACACGTGTGCACAAACACATACACACCAGAAACATTATAATCATCATAATCAGTAATCGCAGGAAGCTTGACATCGTCAGGGCAAGGGGAGGGGGTGAAAATCAGTGTCCGACTCATCTCCCAGCCATATGCCTTCTGTGGGGCTTGGCTCCTTCCAGCACAGGGCATTTTGCAAGCCGGCCCTCCTGTGCTGCTTCTAACCCTTCCTTCTGTGGCAACGCCTTTGACGTGAACTTCCAAGTAGATGCAGATGTAAATCAAACACAGCTGGGTGAGCTGCAAGACGGCGCGTCGTGTCAAATTCACAGCTGCTGTCAGGTCATCGTGCTGGTTTCAAAGGAGTGGCTCTGATTTACACCAGCTGAGGACCTGGCCAGACACGTTGAGGAGGAACTGAAGCATACAGGAGAGGTTCCGGGCTGGGCTGGTGGCTTCTTGGTTGCTCCATGCAATAACTGAAGTGGTTTGTTAGGTGGGACCACCCCTGAATTCCCTCCTAGCTCCTCTGGTCCACACAGGCAGTGGGACACATGGCAAATCCTTGACATCTTACCCATCCATTGCACCCTTTCTCCTTTCCTCCTCCCACATCAGTGCACACAGGGATCTGTGACTGGCAAAGCTGAAAGGAGAGAAAATGTGGCCATTCCCCAGGTACACAGAACACCAAGGATCCATCTGTCATCTTCTCCCCTGCAAGAAGTCCGGCTGATCTCTGAAAGGCTTCAGATCCATGGACCCTGTAGGTGCTGCCCTGTCCAAGGGGACCGTTTCCAGCACAGTCCATCTCGTTTGCATGAACAGGACTTTCGATGGAAATCATTGTAGACATCTTCATCCAGAATGCACTGTTGGTTTTCAATCTGTCTTGCATGCACCTAAAACTTACGTGTGTACACCTGAGGGTATTTTTTTCCATGTGCTGGATGTGAAGAGAAACCAGTGACCCCAGGAAAGGCAGGGGACAGTGGAGGAAGGCCAGATGTCCACAGCCCCAGCCTGACAGGGGCTGCTCTTGCCTGACCAGTGAGTCCCATCTCATTCCATCTCACCATGTCACCGACACCATCTCGTTCCCTGACTAGCCTACATCTGCTAATAAAAGCAGGAATTCGGTCCACCTGAGAACGTCTCTTAGGTTCCTGACTGGAAAAATAAAATAAAATCAATTCCAGCAAGAAAGGCATTAACCGAGGAAGTGTTTCTAAAAGATGGCCCCAGTGAGGTGCTGTGCTGGCTGGTGAGGAGGCTGACACGCTGTGATAATCCTGTTCTAATTCTTTTTTTTTTTTTTTACAAGGATTTTTTTTTTTTTTTTTTTTTAATATATATATAGTTTTGCCTCCGGCATATGCTGTACTAGCGTAGCAGCTCTTCAAGTACCATGTTTTCCAGTGTACGTGTGAGTGACAGCACCTAAAAACAGCAGCTGTTATATAAATAAGGCCAGCGCTTCCCCTGCAAGTGCGGCGATGGCAGCGGGGAGCGGGGCCAGCACAGCCCGAGGGGATGACGTCCCTGACCTGGACGGAGGGTCATGAAGGGAGGGGGGGACAACCCTCAGGGCAGCCTTGGTCACCACCAACCTCCCCTCCACGTCACGCCACGCCATCCATCACAGACCGACACCTCCCCAGGGCAGAGGCTGCTGCATCTGCGCTGTTCCTCACCAGCGGCGCTCCCCATCGCTGCCCTCCTGTAATGCAGCAAACGGGTTAAAAGAGTCGCCAGTCTAAAATATGACTTTGTGGCATCTTACGGTTATTTTGCAGATGCCATGTATAAGGATTAAGGTAGCCATTGTTTCAGATTGGTGTATGTTGTATCTTAATGAGCAACTTAATTGTTTTACTTAGCAGGAGATGGCCAATGAAGTATTAAGAAGCAAATTTGGCACTTGGTTTCCTTTAATATGAAATGCAAAAGTCTGATTCGTACTGCCTGTAAATTTGTTATATCTCAGCATGCAAACACTCTTGAATAATTTAGGCCTTCTTTAAGAAAGCCTGAGATATACCCAGAAAAGATTAATATTCAACAGACCTCCATCATCTAAGTAAACACTTTTTTTTCTAAGACTGTTTTGAGTTCTCATCAATTCCCTTAATGGGACAGAAACCATCCTAGCTTTTGTTCATGAGGTTTGTCTCTTTGCCTAGGTTTACTTATTTGGCAGGAAAACTTTGCCTGCATAAGGTTTAAATATGTTTGACCCCTTGAAAGGACACGAGGGGATGTTCTTCAAACACTTACCCAGGCCAGAAAGAAAATAAAAGAGAGGACAGCAAGAAAAAAACTGGGGTTGCAGGTTGTGTTTGAATGGGTAGGAAGAGGAGATGGCCATGCCACATGGTCATCCCTGGATGGATATGGCTTTGCTCTTACACTCACTTGCTGTAGTGGACAGGAGTGGTGTGAGGACCGACAGTCACTGCAGTATTTCCAGGCCATACGTTGCATACTTGTAATTTTTCTGCACATTGTAATGGGGCAGTCAGGTACCAGGACACCCACATTTCCATTTTGACAATGAAATTCACTGAAATATAAGAAAGAGAACTGAAATGTACTGCGCTTTAGGCTAGAAAGAAAAAGCTTTCTCTCTGACACACCTACATCTGATATACGTGCAAGAAAGAGGGTATGAGACAATGTCAGGAAAGGTATATGATTAACCTGTAACAAAGTGGGTACAAAAAAAATTGCTAGACTGGGATTATAAAATAAGCATCAGAATTTCTGGTCGGAAACAACCAGAGCAAAATAAAAATGGGACTCGGTTATGAATTTTGACAGCAGTTAAAGTTTCTCCACAGTCTGAGGCAGTCTGGACCAGGTACATCAACCCTCTGGTAGGTGGGAACCACTTTTGTGTTTTGAACCCAGAGCTCAACATTCTGTGAGGCTGGGTGCATTTGGGTATTGGCCTTTGGCTCGGACAGCTTTTGGGTTCAGGGCAGCCCTGGCAAAGGCTGAACTTCAGATTATCAAGTCACAGAGGTAGACATCAAGTCACAGCAGGGGAGAACTACTCTCTTAAAAACTATTATTCTAAAACTAAATGCCCAAGACACTGATCATTACGGATGGTAACTATAAAGGCTGGAGAGAATTAATCGTTTATTAGAAATTATATAGTCACATAGGGAAATTCCAGGCGAGCGGTTCTGGTATAAATGATGCTGCTCAGCACTTTTTGGACAAGCGGCCAAGTTTCCTTAACTATGAGCTGACCCTCAGACTATCTTCATCCACAGTGTCAGGCAGTTGGGCTTCCCAGGATGGCGCTTGTGGACAAAATGCTTATTCGGAGAACCCAAAATTTCCATGCAAAAATAACAGTTAACCCCCCTGCCTCATCCTACCAATCCTTGGTATTTTGAAACATTTCTCGGCCAAGGCATGACTCTATAGACATGGCAAATCCTTCCTGCCAGCGTGACCAATGTCACCTGGTCCGGGTGGCAGTGGGGAGCCTGGCAGTGGGTTGAGCTGGGTAGGAATTAGGAAGGACTTGAAATGAGGGGTCAGAGGGAGTCTGCAAAGTGCAAAGCAACTGTTAGTCTGTATTTAGAGAATGCTTGCTTTCATTTGGACATACAACTGGCTGTGAGAAAAGGGAATTCAGACCAAAGTGTTGCTGAGGGTTTTGTTTTCTCTCCTTTAGCCAGAGAGCGTGAACATCGATGTTTCCAGAGCAGTGGACAGGCAGCAAGGGGCAGCAAGCTGCTGCCAACCCTCACGTTTCCGTATGCTCTCACAACTGGAAATACTTCCTCTGTGTTGTTTCCAAATAACCAACATCAGAGGGTAATTTGAGCGCCTTATTATCGCTAAAGGAAAGTGCTTGCATAAAAATCATGCTTCACAGAAACGTTTCATCAGCGATGCTTTGGTCTTGTTGGTCCATCCCTTCCAAGACATGAAGGCATCTCATTCCCACCAACCCTGATGCCTGTCCAGAGACCCAGCACCTCTGGGGATGCAGATCCCACTCCCAGCTCTGGAACACATGGGGCCGAGGGTGCCTCATCTCCCCTCAGGTCCACGGAGGCCAGTGCACCAAGACAGCCCCTGGGAAAGGTGATGTCCAAGAGCACATGCGCCTCCACATATCTTGACTCCATTCAACCATGGGATAAAAAAAACACAAATGTTTTTCCAACCTGTATCCCTTGTCTTGACGTTCCCATATGATATAAACTTGCCTAAAGCATCTGTGTATTTATAGGTCCTGAGCATTGCTGTTTTTCATGGCTGTGGGTATGAGGCAGTGGATGGGAAACTCTCCATGAGCCACCACCAGTGGAGGTTTAAAGAAAGGAGAGTCTCTGGGACCATTTTGGAAGCCTGAGTTTGGTATTTCATTGAAGTGCTGCACCTGACAGGAGTGATATAAACACAGCCATAAAAGAGATCCCAATGTCTAGTCCCTTCATTTCAAATTGCAAAGTCAGTAAGACTATTTATTTCAATAAATAGCCAAGGAAGTATCTTCAATCAAGTGACAGCTCATTCCCATACTGTAATTAAATTTGAAGCTCAATTACTATTGTATAAATCAGTGGCATAGACAGGATTATTACAGGAAAATCCCCAGGGATGCCGAGACCGGTACAGAGAGGTGGAAGGTAGAGTTCAGTGTGGGCTTTTATGGCTGTGCTTGTGCTGGGTTTGTGTGTGGTGGGGGTTACTGGTAATGGGGCAGGGGGCTACAGAGGTGGCGTCCTGTGAGAAGCCTCTCAAATCTCCCCCGGCTCCAAGTCAAACCCACCTCTGGCCAAGGCTGAGCCAATCAACGACGGTGGCTGTGCCTCTGTGATAACGTAGTTAAGAAGGGGAGAAGGAGTGGGAGTTGTGAGGAGGAGTTGAGGACACCTATGCAAACACTGGGGTCAGCAGAAGCAAAGAGGAGGAGGAGGGGAAGGTGTGCCGGGGCAGGCACCCCCCCTGCAGCCCATGGAGGTCACCAGTGGATCAGATGCCCACCTGCAGCCTGTGGAGGAGCCCACACCAGAGCAGGTGGCTGTGAGAGGAGAAGGCTGGGACTCTGAGGAAAGAAGAGCCCGCTGTTGTAGTTCAGCACTGGGAGTATTGCGACATGCAGAAGGGATCCACACTGGAGCAGTTCATGAAGGGCAGCAGCCCATGGGAAGGACTTATGTCAGAGAAAGTTCATGAAGGTCTGTCTTCTGTGAGAGGGACCCCATGCTGGAGCAGGGAAAGAATGAGATAAGTCCTCCCTCTGAGGAGGAAGGAGCTGCAGGACTGACTGCAACCCCACCCCCTGCCCTCTGCGTTACTGGGGGGAGGAAGCTACAGAAATTGGGAGCAAAGCTGAGTGCAGGAAGAAGGGAGGGGTGGGGGAAGGTATTTTAAGATGTGGTAATGCTTCTCACTGTCCTGCTCTGTGAAGTGTTGTCGTTAATGTTTGTCTCAAATTGATGTTCTTTTTCTTCCCCTAATGAGTCTGCATTTTCCTGGTGATCGTAATGGGCAAGTCACCCCTCCCTGTCCTTGTCTCAATTCCTGAGCCTTTTGTTTAATTTTCTCCTTTTCATTCCTGAGGGGGAAGGGGTGAGTGAGCGGCTGTGTGGTGCCCAGTTGCCCTCTGGGCTCAAAGCAGGACAGAGGAATTAGAAAAGTAGATAAGAAAAGGAAGTAAAGAATTAAATATAAAGCTATAAAGCTGAACACAGCCCAGGCCAGGTCCCGCTGCTGGGCTGTGCTGGTCCTACTGGTGCTGGGCTGCATCCCTTGAGGCATGCATCAAGCATCAGTCGTGCAATTGTCAAAAAATCATGTCTCTGCCTTGCAAATGGAGGTGCAAAGATGCTTGCAAGTGGGGGCGAGCCCTGAGAAAATTGATGCAAGCTGGACATCAGTGTCAGGGACCAGAGCAGGCACCACTCCTCGCTACATCTCCGGGTTGTGCCCTTACCTGGCCACTCTCTGCCTTGCCGAAGCGTGACTGGGTGCTGCCAGGCAGCTGGAGCTGTGGGTGGAAACTCCAGCACAAACGTGCATTTGCATGCTCTTATCTTATTAGCCTGATGGGTTGCTGAGCACCTCTTCTCCCCCTGGGAGGATGGTTTCTCCAGCTGCTCAGAAGCATGCAGCTGTGCCGGGCTGTGCTGTGCTGGAGGGGCGGAGGGAGGCAAATCCTCGGCACCAGCAGGGCTGAGGGCCTCCCGGGGTGACAGACCACCCCTCCCCATCGCTCCTTGAGGACAGGGTCGGACAGGTCTGCTGGTGTCCAGCTTGCAGCTGTTTTCCCTTGGCTCATCTCTAGTTACTGCCCGAGAGCTTCACTTCATCCTTTGCAGCTTCCAAGTCCTTCAGCTGCTTCTCCTGTTTGTACTGAAGGAAGAGAAAAGGAACCAAAGCCTAAACTGTGTGTTCCCACTCCAGGGGACAAACAAGAAAAATATCATCACATTTATTTGGCTTGTATTTCATGAAATAATTAAAAAAATATCTTAAGTTTTGGAGATCCTGGGTGGTAATCCTAAACACAGGGGTTCAGACAGCACACTGCTGGGACGGTGCAGTGACAATAACTGGTTCAAAGCCACAGCACAGCGTAAGGTCAGGGCACTTTTGACTATGGTGCACTTCTTGTTGGAAAGTGGGGATGAGGTTTTTTCCCCCCATTTGAACTTGTTTGTGAAGTTCAAAAGAAAATAGTGTCTCTAAGCTGCCAATAGATAAGTCTAAGATAATGAATCTGCTTTTCATCAGAAAAACTGGTACGGATGGAATTACTGCTCACACACACGAAAATCCCCATTATAATGCAATCCAGAAATTACATTATAATTTTCTTTCACAAAAAAAAAGTATCTTTCCTTTAGCCCTCCTTGCCAAGTAATGTTCTGTTATGAAGAAGTTTCTTGCCTTTGTCTTTCTTTTCTAGCTGCCTGTTCTTGTTCCAGGTGTCATAGCTTCACCCTTCTATTTCTTTCCAGCTCTGCATGAAGCAACACCACGAGCACACAAAGCAACAGCTTTTCCTATGCCCTTTACCCCCCTGCTTTGAATTTCCAGCGTGGGACACTGCGGAAAGCCTAATGCTGAGGGTTTCAGTGGGAGTTATGGATTTGACCGGCAGCCCGTGACCAGCTAACGTGACCACAAGCTTTACCAGGCCACCGCCGCTGGGCTTGGTGCTTGGTGGCCAGCAGCACAGTGCGCTCCCTGCCCTGCTTTCTCTTCACGTGTGCCGGTGCGCATGCAACGATGGCCCCTGGCTCTGGGCTCACATCCTATGGATGTTGGCTTATGCTCCAAAAGTCTTTTCTTCTCTGGGCAGAGCAGCAGCGACTGCCGCAGCTTCTCCTTACTGCGCGCTCAGTGGGCTTTGGTCTCAGGGCTGGGGATCACCTCCAGGCACAAGAAACCAGCCCAGGCCCCATTGTCTCCTCTGCACTTCATCTGCCGCCAAGGAAAGTGCCAATTAGTGCCAGCTGTGCTGGACTGCTTGTTGCAGGGCTGGGAGGGGGCCTGGATCTGGCCCCCGCCCCCCCTTTTGATTTCTCTGTTCATCATCTGATTCCCCAAGTCTGCCCGCTAATGTCCAGGGATTTCTTTAAAAAAACCCAACATTCTTTATTCAGACAGCTTGGTGTTCAGTGCCCTGTTTTATTTCATATATTTGAAATATAACAGATTATTATTAAAATAATGTGGTAATAACTCCCCACATTAAGAGGATGCTGAGGAGCCAGAGCAGCCTGGCTTAGGGGATTTGCAGCCCTCTTGCCCCCCTGCACTTACTGGTCCCATGGCTGCTTTCTGAGTCCAGCACAACTGTCAGGAAAAAATCAAAATGCATCTCCTACAAATAAATACTTCTGGGTTTCAGATGGTTGCCAGGGTCAGGGTGCCACCAGCGTAAGCTGCCCGAGATGTCAACAAACAGCAGCGGCGTATTTTGCAGCACAAGTTAGCTTGCTTGACCATCATTCCCAAAAGATGGGGACCTTTGCTGGGGTTTAAGCCATCCCCCAAGACTGAGCTGGTTAATATATGCCCATCCTGTCACCACTGGCGTGTTGGTGAGGGATGTGCAGGTGTGTTTGAGCCTGATGTGGGACATCTGTCCTCCCATGAGATATCACTCTCAGCCTCAGGGTGCATCGGGGTGCACTTTGGCACCAGGGCACCATGACCCCCCTTGGGCCATCCTGCCCTGATGGGGCTGCCAGCAGGTGAGCAGGACTTGGGCAATACCTTTACAACCTGGTTTGGGCCGAGGCAGTACAAACTAGTCCTGTTTCTAACAAGAGGCGACTTACCTTCTGGGTCACAAGGCAGGACTCTGCATGGAGTCAGGCAGAAAATCTGGAGGCGGAAAGATTTTGCTGCGGAGTGGTGGGCAAAGCAAATGAATTTTTTTTCTGAAGGCATTGCTTCATCAAACAAACACCTTTCCCCAGCCTGTCAGTAATTCCCAGGTACCAGTTAGGTCTTCTAGATTCATAAACAGCATGTGGAAAACACCTTAGCCAGTCATTTAGCTATAGCGTATTTGCAATTTATAGCTTACTTCCTTAGAGCTCTGCTAAGTCATTAAGCAGCCTTGCGGTTTGAGCAAAGGTTTGGGAGCCAGGAAAATATGGGATGAGTCATTTGCTCACGCACTGGTGACCTGAGCAAATCAGTTGACCTCCTTGTGCTGTGAGACCAGGCACGAGCAGCCGGCTCCCCTGCAGAAGCCAGGGGCCTGCCTGGCTCTGGCCAAGAGCAAGCCCCCGGCCGCGGTGGCAATGTGCAACTCACGGCCTGGGTGTCCCAGAGCCAGGGCCCCGCAGAGCTGCAACCGTTCAGGCTCCCTTGGCAGGGGTGCCAGACCCAAGCCCTTTGAAAGCCAGGGAAAGACCTTCAGAGATTTCAGTGCGCTTCAGATCAGGACTTGCTCACTTCCCTCCAGTGTCTGTCTGGCTTTTGAATAGCTTGTATAATAAGTTATAAATGACAATTAAAACATAAAATGAAGAGGGGACCAGATGGCTCCAGGCAACATTTAAAAATACCAAGACCGCTTCTAAATGCAGATCACCAGATCCAAAACAGCCCTGGGCAGGCTTAGCTGAAGGTTATTTGCTGGCCTGGCTGAAAGGACATGTGTGGTCTCAATCAGTTCTCAGAAGATGCTGCTAAAATGACATTTGCTGGCAAAGGCAAGAGGGAGGCCCCTGACTTGGGCAGTCCTGAGGACACAGACCTTCACTCCTCTCTTTTAAAGGGGTTGCTGAAGGCTGTTGGGTGAGCAGTAACAAAGCGGGGTTGGATCAACGTCTCTGTTGCACCCTGAGGAAGGTGAAGTGCTGTGCTGGAGGTCGGATCAGGGAAGAGGAGCTGTGCAGTGTCCTGACTTTCCAACCATCTTCTCCTAAGGATGTGGCTGCTCTCACCATGGGTATTATTGCTGTGAATACCTATCATCAGCAGTGACAGTGCTTTGTTCCCTTCCCTTGTCACCTTAGCTGACATAACTGCTGTCTCCAAAAATTTTGCTAGATGGGAAAATTACAGGAACCGCATAAGATAATTCATCACTTGACTGAGGAAACTGTGGCTGTGAACCTCTGGCTGAGGGAAGGCCACTGGAAAGGGAGCTCTCACCAATAAAACTAGGCAAAGTGAAAGGCATCTCCAGAAAAGAAGAGGTGATCTGGCACCACAATACCTGCCTAGATTCAGTGTCAGTGTAGCTGAGCCACATTCAGTCCATGAGACAACTTTACGCATTGTCCTTCTCACCTTCGAGGTGATGGACTTGGTGGGGCATGGGTCTGCCTCCACAGGCTTGGCAGCCAAATGCCCCAGCCATCATGCAAGGCCAGGTACTGAGAGATGCAACCTGCTATTACAGTGTCTGTGCTGCAGAATAAGCTTCGCATCCCGAGATCACATTAGACTGGATTCCCCTCTCCTGGAGAGAACCAGCATGGCCCAAGGGGAGCCACGTTCGTTTGACCTTGACGTAGCACTTGAGCTGAAGTTTGAGCCAGACAAGAACCAGCTAGCGGATACACTCCACGTCTTACTCTTGTGAAGACTTCCAAGCCAGGTTAGATACCTTTTCCAGCTCTATGTCGCAGCTTACAGAGAAGCAGATGGATAGAACTCTATGGCCTGCACTATACAAGTAGTTTGAGTAGATGATGACAATGGCCACTTCGATCTTTTTAATTAAAAGTTCCATTTTGTCATGTTAAAAATAAGTTTGATTATAATTTGCTTTTGCTTTTCTTTTTCCTCTCTTGTACACGCTTCCACCTCCCACTTTCAGCTGAGCCCGGAAGCAGAAGTATCACGTTACTATGAGAGAAGCTAGTTTTGTGGTATTTCCATCCCATCCAGAGCCAGGAAACACAGGCAATTTTGCAAGACAGCTTGTACTCAGTAAATTTCCAGCTCAGTTTATATTTCTGTATTTATTTAGATTTGTGCTAACCATGTAAAAGAGCACTCATCCCAAGTGAGGTGCTGTGGACAAACTTTCAAAAAAACAGATTTCATAGACCAAGGACTCTGAGCAACAGGCTTTTCACTGGACCAGTAGCTTCTGTCTAAGTCCTCTCTTCTGAAAAGACACCCAAGATTGACAAAGATATGGACAGTCAACTTCTGATGACACTAACTCTGCACAATAACTCAGAAGTAAACTTTTAGTAAATCCCACCAGTAAAATCACCATTTCTGACAATGTTTTCCTGTACCCTTGAGACCTTTCCTTGAACTTTCTTTCCTTCCCTTTCTTCTTCTGCAAGATAAATCGTATCCATGACACATCGCATTTACAATTCTCAGAGTCTTTGGCTAGGTGCATGATACCCCCGCTAGCATTTTCCCACATCCCAGCTGAGCAACCAGGGACCTGGGCAGATGTTTGTGCTTGCATGGGACGAGCACAACGGCTCCAGGGACCGAATTCTCCTCTCTTGACTCCTCTTCTTCTCCAGCAGCAAAGTCCTGCCACAGGCAGAAAAATCTGCATTTCCCATGGGATGGCAGTGCTCACAACACCAGCTGCTCTGCTTGTTTAGGTCTGCAGCCAACCCATCCTTATTTCTGCATGCCAGTGTTCCCAAATACCCTCAGATTGAGCTGCGTGTGCGCAAACCACACACGCTCATACATAACACATACACCCTCAGCTCTTAAAACAGAAAGATGAAGGGTTGGGAGGGTTTTTCGGAGGCACCAAGAATTCTGCTGTCTTTATCAAATTAGGGTGAAAATTTTCATGCCAGATAAAGCCACTGTTACAGCTCCCTGGTGGGCTACAAATGGGCCTGAAACAACTTCAAAGTTGGCTTGAAAAAAACCCAAAGAACTCAGAGCCAACTGCCATCGTCCAACACCAACTCAAGACTGAAAACGGGGTTTTTTTGAGCCCTGTTTCAAAGTTGCCATGTGCCCTGCTGAACGCAACTGTGGGTCTCTGCAACAGTGCTCGAATTAACACAGTTCCCGGGTGTTTCGTGTTGTAATGCTGGTAGGGTGGGGAAGAAGGAGCAAGCGAACATACCCTTGTATCTTTGGTAAAAAAGCAAATGCTCCTAGGAAAGGATTGTGAAATTCAGGTTGACATATCACAGTTGAAGGCCATTACACAAAACGATGACGACGTGCCAGAGTCCACAGTTTACGTGGCAACTCGGTGTTATTGGGAACAAAGCCTATAGTGCACGTTGCAGACCTTGGGGGCCAGAAGGGAATATTTTATAAAGGGATTTGGAGCCTTTGGGCTGTAACTGGATCCCCACACTGCTCTTGCCATCTGGATGAAATTGCAGGGTTTTGAATGGGGGTGGGGGGGTGGGTGTGTGTGTGACGGGGCCCACGTAAAGCAATGCCTCGGGTGACCCCACAGCCTTGCACGTGGGTGCGAGTGCTGCCTCGGCAAAGGCCGTGCGGCTGCTCCCCGCTGCCGGCCGCCGCAGCGGCCCTGCTCCCCGCTTCCCACGGCAGTGGCACCGCTGCGACGGTGCCCTCGCCCACCGCAGGCCCCCGCAGAGCCGGGGCTCAGCCTGGCTCGGGCAATGGAGCTCAGCTGGCTCCCACCACCGGGGCACGGTTTTCTTCCAGCGGATTAGGTTAAAAATTGGAACAGAAGCCGTTCATCTCTTCGTATCAACTTTGCCATCTCTGCAGTTTGTTTAACGGGCTATGGATGGCTTCAAACTCCAGCCAAGGGGTTGAAGATTGTGCAATTATTTACCACAAGAAGGGCTGTTAAAAAAACCCTCCTGCTTGTACCAAGTCAGATACTGAATGTGTGAGTTGACAACATGATCTACAACATTTAAACAGTTATTCAAGCCATAAGGACAAGACACTGCCAGTTTGATCATGCTGCTACAGATTTAGCTTATTGGTTTGGCTTCTGAGGTAACGGCCCATGGTTCTGGATGTGCCCAGGTCTCACCTTACCTGAGCGGCAGCAGACGAGGGTGGAGACACGGAGAGATGGGTGTCATGGAGTAAGAAACCTACTGCACGCACAAAAAAGGGGTAACTGTTGGCTGTTTGCAACAAGAGAAACACGTTGAAATAGCAAAGTTCTAGAGGCTATTATTTGTCCTGTGCCTTGCAGCGTCCTGCTTTGGACTAAAAAAGTACAGCATATAAATAGAGAGGACAAGTGTGAACCAATGATAGCAATCCACTACTCCACATCTAAAATCCCCGGAGTTCAGGTTTCTTTTGAGTAGTTTGGGGTGATTTTGTGCAAATACATGATGCTCAGTATGGGTGCCTGCAAACAGGAGCCACGCTGCCGGTCGCTCCTGCGGGCATCCCGGGACAGCAGAGAGGTTAGCAGCCTTAAATCTCAGTTTTCTCCGCTTTAAAATAAACTTGGCAACCATCCCCAGAAAACAAGCATGCTCTTTCCAAAGAAAACATCCTCGCCTGCAGATGCTTTTGTCGCAGCAGCAGTGACGGTAGAAATGGAGGAGCCGAATTTGCTCGTAGGCCACACCAGCGTGAGCCTGCTGATGTCTGTGTGGCTGATGCCAAGGGAGATGTTTGCTCCTTGAAATGCCTGTTGAATTAAAATGCACCTTTGGGGAAAACATTTTTAAAAAGAGAAGCCTCAGCATTAGGTTCTCAGTTCTGCATGCAAAACTGCTCCCACTTGGGCTTAGGAGCTTAATTCTGTTTTGTGAGCTTTTTATTTTTAAATATGACTGTAATATTAGGTTGAAAGTTTACTATATGAGGCCCCATTTTCTCTTAGGACATCCTTTTTGCAGAACAATCTAAGAAACCTAGTAGCAAACAAGCTCCTTTCTATTTAACCTTAAAGTCATACCAGAGAATATAAAAGATAGTTAATTCTACTCAGAACCTCAGCAGGCTGGTATAACATGCACAGAAGTAACAGCATGCTCTGTTTAATAGGATTTTTCTTATTAATTAATTAGCACACTTTTTCTCACTAACAAGACGCCTCATTCCTTTCCTCATAAATATTGACTTTCTGTAATAAGCACAGCTGGAAAAAAAAAAAACAACCAACAACAAAAAAACCCCAACAAAGAACCAAATGTTGTAGTTCTTCTGTCACAGGGTGCTTCCTATTTTCACAAGACCTCAGATTTCCTCAGCCCGAGTTGTCTCAGGTGAGAGAGACAGTGGTTTGGGGCTGTTTGTCTTCCTCAGTCCTTCCACTTAGAAGAGAGGGGAAACCCCCGGTCTCTCTGTCAACGTGCTGCCTGAAGAAGCTACACTGAAAACGTGAAAAAAAAAAAAAAAGGACCAAAAAACTCACACACGCAAAAGCCTGCACCCTAGTAAGAGAAGTCACATCAAGCCTTCAAGCCTTGAACCTCTGCACCTGTATCGTGTGAGGGCTGGGTTTCCAAAATTCAAGTCCTGGGCTGGCACCAGGAATGTGTAACGGGCAGCGAGAGGCTCCTGAGCACCAGGAGCCGTTGTGTCTTGACAGGCCGTTGCCTGTTGGAGGCACGGGTCCCCGGCACGAGCAGGCACAGGCGTGTGCGTAACGCCTGCTCCCCGCTGCACCCCAGCACGGCCAGCCGCCAGCGCCGGCGGCGCTGCCCCGCTGCTCCCCCAGGTGCACGGGGACGGGGTGTCACCTCGCCCCCGCTGACGGCGATACGTGATGCTCGGGGTGCTCGAGGCCTCGCAGCGAGCCGCCGACTCCCCACGTCGGACCCGGGGGAGGCAGCGAGGGCTAACGTGCCTCAGGCACCAGCACCCGCAGGAAACCCTGCGGCTGTTCAGCCCGAGCCTGTGCCTCTCCAGCCGGGACACTCGCATCCATCACAGCCCCCCGCGTCTGCCCACCTCCATCCGGGGCTGCCCCTGGCCTGCCCATTACCGACTAAACACAAAGCACTCGAGCAAATGACACACCTAACTGTCACCCCACCTTCAGGACAGGCGGCAATCCGACCCCTTTCTCCGGAATGGAACAATTTGCGCCTGAAATAAAACAAATCTTCGCTTTCAGTGCTGGATCCAGCCTCCGTCCATTCAGGACTGTACTGATGCCATCTGCTTTGTCGCTTAGAAGACGGATGCATACCCACAGCCTGGTCTGCCATGCAAGGCAACCAACCGGGGCTTCCCAGCAGCCTTCAATTCAGCAACACACATTTCCCCACACCTTGGCACCAAGAATGAGACAGACATATATAAAATGTCACACTTTATTAAAAGTTACATTCAGCAGCAATGGACATATTTACTTAAGTAGATTTTAACTGTCAGGGAGCTTGTATTTGTAAATCCCTCTAAGGCATTAAAAGCTCTTAGATGTTTTAACTTCTTTGCAATCATTTCATATAAATAGGTAAATGATGCTTGCCCAAGAAGAGGACACTCCAGCTGCATTAAACAAAGATATACATATAAATATATGTATAAAACAATGATTTTTGTTATAAACTCATTGATGGGTCTATTTCACAATCTTTAAGGCTTGGGCTCTGGCCCTGCAACTATTATTCACAAAAGAAGTCTCCTGTTTAAGTTACCACTTGCAAGTCTACAGGTTGCTCACTTGGATGAGAGCTGCAGGGCAGGGCCTAAGCTTTGGCAGAACCAGCAAAAACACCAAAACGCTCAGTGAAATATATTTACAATCTGTGCAAGTAGCATCACCTACTGTTATTGATTATGGAGGTCTCTCCTGGAAGCTATCAACAGCAGAAAGGTCCGGTGGCAAAGGCTAATCAGCACCTGTTAGCTCTTAATTTTTGACCTTGTAGCTCTCCCTTCTGAAGAGCAGTATTTGGGCTCTTGAGCCTTGGGGACGTCACTTGGGGCACGAGACAGAGAGGGCACCAGCAGCGTGCAGCTGCAGGCCTGAGCTCAGGGCACAAATGCATCGAGTCTCAAGCTTTTCCAGCTCCAACAGCAGAAACCTCCCTTGGTGTGCAGCGGTTCAGCTGCTTTTTCTGAGTGTAAACAAGAAAAGTGCCAACCACTTCCAGCATTAGCCAACCGCCCACCCCCCAATAAATAGCAATCGCTTAATTTATCTTATCATTAAACTGTGCTTTATGCCTCTAATAAGCACATGTGTGAGGAAGAGGAAATTGCTGTTGAAACAGAAGCTGTGACTAGATCTGATGAACTGCATAAACTAATTTGAATTAATACAGCTGCACGGTCTGATCCTCTACCAACTTACTGCTGATTTTATGTTTGCGTGCAACTCCTTTGGCTTCCTGATGTACAACAGGTCTAGTCAGAGAGGCAAATCTGGCTTTATCCTACACTGGTGACTGGTTACTGCACAGCGTGTGGCTGATGCAAACTCCTGGAATCAATTCACTGCAAGTCTCTTGGTGCTGAGCACTAAATTGGCACACGAAGCCTCATCCTCGCTGCCAGGCGAGGCTTGCAGAAGGGGTTTTTACCACCACAGCGATGCTGGAGAAGTAGCATCGAGACCTCATACACAGTAAGCATGAAGGAAAGGCACACTCCAAGCTTTATTCCTAAAATATCTCAGTCATTCATCAAAGACAACTGCTTTTCTGTGCTCTGCTTTGACCTAGCAGCTTTCCTACCATCAGCTCCCCATGCCACAGCCGCATCTGCTCCGCTCTCCACAGACCAGGCTGTTGCTCTTTGGAGCAGAAAAGGTTACTCCAGCCTCGGAAGCAAACACACAGCATCAGCCAGCTCTACCCAGCTCCCTCTGACTGGGAAGCAGATGATGTCTGGCAGCAGTGAGGCTGCAAGCCCACTGGCAGAGGAGTTGTAGAAAATTGAGTCTCCCAACACTCACCTTCATTGCCTTGTGCCATTTCTGATAACCACCACTTCACCTTCACCTGAGCACATGGAGGAAGAGCGCTAGTTGGATCTGGGAGAATGTC
Source organism: Tyto alba (assembly GCF_018691265.1). Classification (NCBI taxonomy): domain Eukaryota; kingdom Metazoa; phylum Chordata; class Aves; order Strigiformes; family Tytonidae; genus Tyto; species Tyto alba. Next base: position 9,627,061 of record NW_024881295.1, on the reverse strand, counting down.
TTACAGGAAAATTAGACCCTAAAGCTGGAAATGGCCATCACCTCTCACAACTGGATGCTCTGTGGACTAAAGGAAAGTCAACAGAAAGAGATTTTCTGTCCATAAAATACACAAATACACTGCTTTCCACACAGTATTTTTGAAGGACACAGTTGAAGCCAATGGGAAATGTTCTAATTGTAGAAGAATCAGACCCTAAAGTATATTATTTTTATCTCAGTCACCACACTGGCACAAAAAAAGAGATGGCTTCCAAGAACAGGTTTGAATTTGGGATGAAGAACTGCCCCTTCCTTCCCTTTACTCTAGGTCTGTTGGTTTGAATTGTGCCTTAAGTAAGACAACAGCATTTCTTCAGGGAGAAACCAGAAATAGTGGAGCCAATACTATTTTCACCTTTGATCAAAATGTCTGTTATAGCAGAATGGAAATGTTACAGGGGGAAAATCATTGCAAAAATATTTTGGTTCAAAAAGTGACTCCATGTAACAGAGGTGCATTTTCAAATGCTTTGAGGACAACTAGGTACCCAAAACCCACTGAAAATGAAAGTGAACTGGGACCGCAACTCCCATTTGTGCTCCCCAAATCTCCTAAGAGAGAGAAGAGCCCTCTTGGGCTCTGTGGAAACCCTGTAACTTTCATTTTAAAGCCATCCCAAGAAATACAGGATACAGCAGAAACCTGCACAGCTGACTTGGCTGCCACCTTTTGTAGAGCCCAGAGCTGGAAGAAGCTCCTCTGGCATTGCCCCCCCCTGCTCCCCACCAGCCAGGCCGGTCCTGCGAGCCCTTGAAAGCAGGAATGGCAGGTAAAGGCATAAGCCCAAAGCCCATGATCTTTAGCTCAGAAGAAAGCTGGCAGAATATGGTGCTTATTTACTCAAGTCAACTCTCGCTGAAGATGAGTTTATGGAAGGTAATGACACCATTACAACTCCATACAGAAAGATATTTCTAAGCTTTTTTAAAAAAATAAAATCCCATACACACTTCAAACTACAGGTATATTTTCTTTTTTCCTGAATCCTCCGTTGGAACTTGAATTTAAAACACAGTTTAACTCCTCAGTATGTGAAATCTCACGGCCACATTAATCGAGAACATCTGAAGCCAGGAGAAAGAAATCACTTCCAGTTATGTTGTCAGTGTTATGTGCATAACATTCCCACAGCTGTAGATCCATTGTGCTCCATGTTATAAATAAGAAATTGCATGGTGACAGCTAAAATTCAAAAGCGCTAATGTTTCTCTTTGCAACTCTTTTTCTATTTTTTTCCTTCTTTTTTTTTTTTTTTTATTTTTTCCAGTCTTTTGAGGTTTCTCCCCTTTCCCTCCTAGCAGAAGTTACTTGAAGCAACATTATTGCTTATTCAACTGACATATTTATGGTAATTAAAAAATAGTAAATGCCAAGCGAATATGACTAATGTTGCTATCCGGCAAATAAGCCACAAAACAACTTCTATCGATCCTGAACCGGGCGGCTGTATTCGCGTTCATAAACATTTCTCCTTCTTCTGCTCCTCTTGGTTTTCCCGGCGCTTTAGGGAGAAGTGTGAAGGCAGCTCTGAGGACGCGGCCACACGCTGCCCCGGGCTCCGTCGCACACGTCAGCTGCCGCCGGAGCCACCGCGTTGCAGGGCGCAAACGTTGCAGCTGAGTCGGGGCCCCGTGAACAAACACAAACGAGCTCCCTTGCATCTCTCCCATTCTAGGTTGTGGTCCCTTTCAACCATGAAAAACAGCTACAAATTGTTCCCAGAGCTAAACCACTTAACATCTTGGCACTTGGTTGTTTTTAACTTTGTAACAATAGGCACTGTTCACTCCTCTCAATCTCAGTTTTTTATTCTATAATAAAGCAGGAATACTGATGAAAGGCTAGTCACGGCTTCTCCCCGTGGTATCAGGGTGGTGGCATGTGATGATTCACATGGGGTGTGTTTGATCCAAGAAAGCCCAGCCTCTGCTTATTCTTCCTTTGTTCTGTCATCTAAGGTGGAAAGGCAGAGAAAGATGAGTTGAGATTTTTTTTTCTTTTTACTATTATTTAGCAGTCACAGAACAAGATACATATAAGCAAAACAACAGGGAGTGGAATTCTTTCCTTCAGCATTGAAAATTACAAGTAAGAGAGGCCTTTGAAGTGGGAGATCTGTTTCCTGCAAAGTAAGGACATTTTATTCTCATTTGTACATTATTCTTATCCAGCGGCAGGTCTTACAGTGTATTATTTGCACTGCTATCAAGTTGTGTAGCCCTGCAGAGGGTCAGCATTTGCACTTGGTGCTGTACAATCACAGAATTAAAAGACGGTCCCAGCTGCAGCGAGTTTAAATTTAAGCTAGGAGAGAATAGATTCAGCCAGAGGGGGATGAAAAAACACCCACCAGGCTGGGATGGGTAAGCACAATAAGCAATGGTCTCAGCACATCCAGCCTAAACCTTTGTCGAGTTTTTCACAGGGGAGAAGAGTTTTAAGGAGGGATTTGGAGGGGGATAATTAGATAACTCTGTTGATGCCACTGAAGTGCTTCCCTTAAAGAAAACACAAATGCTTTTTTGAAACCATCATGAGCAAACCAGAGGTGACCAGCATCTCTAACAAAAAAGGAGCTGGCCTTTTGATCCTGAGGTGAGAGAAAACATGTAAGGTGGTTTAGGCAGGAGCAGGGCTTTAAGGGAGGCCAGCAGCTTGTGCTCCACACAGGAGAGAGCGGGGAGCAGCAGGAGTGGCACAAAGACAAGGGTGACACCATCAAAGCAACAGGCTCAGCAAATTGTTTTTGCAACAGCACCGCTGATATTCTTACTGGGGGAAAAAAATCCAAGTATCGGATTCAGAAAGCTTTTCTACTGATTCCCATCAGTACACAGCTATTTCTGATGCTACGCTTTTTTTATTGCCAGGTTATGCAGTACCTGCATATGCAAAGCCCATCATTGCTTCTGCAGTTTTCCCTCTGTCCTCACACACTCACTGGGAGGATTTAATAACTAATTCCCCCTTGGCTTTTCTCCTTACCTGTTCTCTGCTGTTGCTAATAGAGTACAATTTCATTCCAAACCCGTATCAGTGTATCTACTCAGAAAGCTTACTGGAGGGAAAGATAAAACCTTTCCAAGACAAAAGTCTCTTTTGTAACACTGTCCTGACTGTGACCTGATGAAAGCTAGCGCGTTCACCCACACGCGCTCACGTTGCTACCCACTGCAGAGTACTCACCTGTTCCTTGAGCTCGGCAAGCTGACCGGAAAGCTGCTTTACAAGGCTCATGGTTGACTCCAGCCTCTCTTGCAGGTTCCTGATTTCGTTTTGCTCACTGTCGCCTTCATTGCTAACCAGGGACATGGCTCTCATCCGAGGGAACCAGTCCAAATTCTTCTCCTACATGGGTATTAGAAAAATTAGTAACGTTAGTAGGGGTTTATACAGTGCTACTTAGCTGAGACGAGACTGGAGAATGAAAACTCAGGACTTCTACTCACTGGATGACACACAGCAAGTGAACTTAAGATGCAGTAAATTCAGAAAGTATTTTACACAAGCATTTTTATTCTCGGTTCTCCTTAGCGACAAAGAAGGCACTGACTGGAAAATCTCGGTTCTCCACAACTGCACCTGTACTGCAGCGTGGGCTGTGTTGGCACATCCATCCATCCATCCGTGGCTCTGGCACGCAGAAACACCCGCTGGGTCAGCTCCGGGGGGACTTCTCTGGCACACTAGCACCAGGAGAGCCCGAGCGCTCCCTGTGCTTTCCTCTTAAGTGTATGCAGGGACACATTCCCCCACTGTCTTTTCAGCTTGGCTGGCCTCCATCTATTTCGGCTGTCCTTGCAGCAATGTCAGCGAGCCAACATCAGGAAAACAAGACAAGGCAGAGTCCTCTCCAAACTGGCCTGGAGTGTGCCTACTGCAAGAGCAGAGGGACCTTGCATGCAGCTGCCCGCAGCAGAAGATTTGGGGTACTGGGAATGGCTTAGGCTTCAGCATGGTATACGGATTGTATACCTTAGGTAAATGCAAGCACAAACCCATGGCCAAGGGCTAATCTGTTAAGGATCAAGCACTGCATGGAAGAGCACTGAATTGGGTGTTTCTCTATTAATGGACTCAGGCTATGAATTTAATCATAATAAAAGTACTGTAAATAGATGATATGAGTCAGGAAGGTGCTGCGTATCAGCATGAGCCTGAATTGCCTCCGTGGTTCACAGGCACAGAACAGATATTTATGCGCAAAGCGTAACAGACAGAGGATGCTGAAGGGTGCAAGCCTAGGAGGAGTGGCAACCATGTGGCAAGCAACCTGGCTTGCCTCAAGGCATGAGACAAAGGAAACAGGTCCTGTAGCTGGTGATGCATTACATCAGGGCACCTCTGCCCTCCACCTTGGGGGTAGTGGGAGGATGTGGTTAGGTCATATGCACGGTGTTTTGCAACGGGCCTCTATGGACACGTGCACTTGATAACTTTAGAAGAGAAACAGAATGAGTTGAAGTGTGTTTTTTCCAGTCTCCTGAGCCGTGAATGGCCCCACACAAATAGCACTATATCAAAAAGAAAAGGAGAAATGAAGAAAAGGAGGAAAGAAAATTAGTTCTTTACAGAAGTCCACCTACAAGACTCCTGGCAGGCAAGAGCTGTGCTACTTATGTTACCCGTGATTGGCATTTGGTAAAGTTTTAAATGTACCAAACTTACTGTAATCCCAGACTTTGCCTCACCATGAAAAGAAAAAAGCCAGCGATGATTCTGCAGTATTTACAGCTGGGCAGCCCAGGGCAGCCGTACGTGAGCAGGGTCCACACGGGCTGGCCTGGCAGAGCTGTGAGCCCGCGGATGTGCCAAGTGAATACAGCTTTATCATGCTTCCAGAGAGAGAGTTGCTTTCAACTTTGTAGTGCTCTGACCTGACCACCAAACCTTCCCCTCCTACAGCAACATGGTTTAGAAACAACCGAACTAACCCTCGATAAGCATGGAAGCACTTGCGGTATTCATGTTTTTCCACTATTTGCGTAGGCCCAGTCCCCTCTGTTACCCTGGATAAAACTAAATGCAAAGCCATACAAATTTTGGCTTGTTTTCTTCTTTTTAACTCAAAACTTCTAATGAGTTTTTGTCTGGCTGTGCAACCTCTGGTCCTGTCGCTAAATCGACAAGATGTTTGGGGAATAAGACCATGCCCCGCCGTTGCAGTTTGCAGCCCAGGGCTCAGTCAGCCGTGTACGCTGGTGGAATGAGGCCTCTTTCCTTGCTGCCCACTTTTTTGAGCCTCGTGATCTCATTATGACAATTTACTGTGGTTACGCATGATGCCATTTTCAATGGGTCATAACTCATTCAAATCAAAACCTGTTTTCACCAGCAGAGCTGGTGAGCTCGAGAGGAGCGCACGTGACCCTCCCTGCTGGATATCCCCAGCGGACACACGGAGCAGGAGACTCCTATTTCTGCTGCATGCGTTTCTGCTTACAAGACCAGCATTCATTTTCCACAAGTATGCTCTGATATTTATTTTAAATTTATTTTGGCTAGGATCTAGCAGAGCATTCATCACGTGCCTAGCATTAAGCACAGGTGTACTCATTTATACTAAGCTTAGTTTGTGCACAGTGCCTTTCTGGATCAATGCCTTTTTTTTGCAAAATGTTTGCCAGCAAATTTGTCTGCCACTACAGGCACAGAAAGTGAATTCAAAGGAGTTACAGCAAACAGAGCTGCACTTGTGTCTGAGTATTTCCTGGAAAGCAGTGGTATCTGCACCCATTACAGCTTCTCTTGCTTGAAGCACCTGAAGACACCAAACGCAAGGCCGCATGGCCATAGGAGCCACCTGAGGGGCCAGGAGCCCCTTTTGGCAAGGCTCACCATAACGCCAAAGTTTTTAAAGCCAGGCTGCACAAGGAGAGCAATCTGAGACTCCATCACTGCAGTTCTTGTGTTTGCCGAGTACCGCTGCCAGGATTGTGAAATGCACTTCGCTAGTTTTGTTTTCCATCTGCCACTCCTTCGCTCCTTTAAGACGCAAGGCAGAGACCACCAACTGCCTCGGAAAGATTTCTGTGGACTGACCCTCCACCGCACTGTAGCCTCCAGAGGAACACCACACGAGTCCGTGCGGATGCCAGACATCCCGGCTCAGTGGGCTCGCCCCTCTGGAGGCTCCCCATATATCACCTGCTTCCCTCCTCCTCAGCACGACATTACACTGTCTGGGAAGAGGGATGACCAGGATCAGGTGAAGACAGGGACAGAGCGCACAGCACCTCGCCCGCTGCCAAGCGACACCGTGGTGATGATGGCAGCTCCTCAGCTGAACCACGTGCCAGCTCACTCAGCCACCACGAGCCCCAGCATCACAGGAGCTCAGTGACAGACGCCACTCATTCGCGTGTGCCCAGCTTTGCCTTCCCAGCATCTCCCAAGAAAGAAACCCAGTTGTGGTTTAGTTACAGACCAAGAAGATCTGGGCATTTCTGGCCAAAATACTGTGGAGGATCAAGCAAGGAATCAATCCAAGTTCTGAGAGAAGCTGATGGGTTTGCATGGAATGGAGAACTCATGAAAAGATGCTACTGACTTCTATAGCTCTTCCTAGCAGCAGAGAGGCAACAAATCAAACAGCTGACCACCAGTCTCTCACTTGGTAGTGCTGTGTTGGGTGCAGGCAGGACTTTGCTTCTTGGTTCTCAACTGCATATACATCTAATGAAAACCAGTCCAGCTGTGTAATCTTTGTCACAGTTGTGTATCAGAAAGACTAAAAATTCAGTAGGTCAGTAGGAAACACATTCTAGCCTGCCAACCTGTCTTTAAGTTAAAAATAATCATCTAGCTTTCACTGAGAGTTCCATTATAGTGCGCACAGTAGGTATATTCCCTTGATGAACTGCATGCTTTTGCTGGTCAATATAATATTATTTTTTCATTGCATTATGAGCTGCAGAACTTTAATGAACATTAGCTCTGGTGCACAGCCCTGTTTGCTGAGTCTATACCACAAACAAACAGCAATTGCTGCTGGGGACAAAAAACTTCTGATCACACACCTGCCAGGATCCAGAAGGCAAATTGGACAAGGCTCCTCTGCTGAAAATTTTAGTGATATGTAAGTGTTCACAGAGGGACAGGTACTCTGTGACTGCTCAGCTATGGGAAAGCTATTTTTACTTCAAGGTAATTGCTTGCCAATTAACTGGAGGTAGTTAACATGTTTGTACAACCCCAAACATTTGTTCTGGGACTTAAATGTTTATGGGCTCAGTTCAGGGTTCACCTTGACCAACTAACACACGTTAAAGCTGTAACGTGCCTCATCTACCCTGCAGGTGCGCTCCTGCTTCGCCTTATTTGACTGGTGCAGGGGTGGGATTTTGCAGGGTGTTACCTGTCATGCCTTAGCTATTCCTCTTAGAAATCCCACCATTTCGCCCAGGATAGCATTCACTCGGACATCTTGAAGCCTGCTTGGGATCGAGCGGCAATCTGGATTAGGGAAGGAGGCTGCTGGCAGGGAGCAGGGCAAAGAGCTGTCACAGGACTCAACAGACACCAGGTTAGCGCAAGGTGACACAACTCAAGCATAAATGAGCTCACAGAGAGTGAGGTATGGGGATGCGATGCTTTAAAACTAAGTAGCTGCCTGGACACAGAATTAATTGTTAAAATGTACTGAAATCTTCTTTCTAAACAACTGGGGCTGAACACGGTATATTGTTACTGTTATTTCATTCTTGCACAGGATAGCAGCTATCCGCAGCCCGACCACAGCAGCCCACCTACGGATCACAGCATCTTCCCGCTCCACACTCCCTCTGCAAGCATAACGTGTGCCTCGCAAAATTCATATTGAAGTATACATCTGTCTACAGGGCACAGAGTCAGCCAGACAGGAAGGCTGTAGGGACAGAAAGGAGCCGCAGCCTCTTCTCTGTCAGTTCAGCTGGGGGAAAAAAAAAAAAAAAAAAAAAAAAAAAAAAATGCAGCAGGTGGGGCTAGCCAAAAGGCTGCGGGCCAAGGAGACTGCACACAAGCAGAGCAGACATTTCGTGTGGTGATCCAGCATGCTCGCTCCCTCCATCCTCCCCCTTCGGCTGGCGGGGCTCCAGCGGGAATCACAGCTCACCCGGGGCGAACACCTCTGTGCAAGGTACTCTGGGCACACATAGATGAGAGGTGCTGACGGCGAGGGCACATGCCTGAGAAAGCACAGGGCTTAGAGGATTTGCTATTTGCGTTTTCTGAGAAACCTCAAGCCCTTCTTCTCAGAGAGGCATACTCAGAGCAAAAGTCTGTGTTTCTCTCCTGGAGTTCTCTAAGCGACTTTTTCATTCCCTTCTGTGGGCTTTCCAGAGGGAGAGCAGAACTATGGGCTAAGTCCTCCCTTTGGTAAAACATTGCTATTTTTCTGACTTTGTGGGTCCGGCTGGGCCATGGATGGAGAAGAAACTGGAGAAATTTGTTTAGAGTTCCTATACTTTGCACAGAGTCTCTCTCGAGCCACCCCTGTCCTGTTGGCACAGCCAACTGGCTTCAGTTGAGCTCTCACGCTGAGCTGAATCCATGCCTCCGGAGTAATTGGCAGAGGGATGTTTCTTTAGGAGGTGCTGGTTTCACAGGCTAGCAGCAAGATGGATCAGCTGCAACCAGCGGGAAAGACTGGGCTGAGCCTTTAAAAAATAGATTACTATATAACAATGAGAGAAAATAGGTCAAAGAGTAGGACAAGGGGGATGAAGTAGAGGAGCGAAGGCAGCCTAATGGATGCTTTCTGCCGGTGCCACTGCCGTGGGCTCAGAGTGCCACGCCACCGTCAGCTGTACCAGACTTTCATTTCTCCAGCAGGCTCTAATGCAGTGACTCTCAGCCCTTTCTACCCCGTGATCTCCTGTTGCAACATGAAAACAAGCCATTTTGGGACTTCCCTCCTATCTATTCAAAAGGAAAAGCGGCGAGGACTGCTCATGACTCCTCCTGGGTTGTGACCTCCCCAGCTGCATGCATCAGAGCAGGAGACAGGCCTCCACGTCCCCCAGCCCACCGTTCCCCCGCCTGGCACAGATCGTTCGCTCCTTGGTGACTCAGCCAGGCGAGTGAGACAGCCGTCAGGAGGGTTATTTGTTACCTAATAACAAGGCTGAGCAAACAAGGGCGCTTAAGGCCCTCCGAGCTCCTCAGCGAGACGGTGCCTGAAGGGTGCACAAGAGGAGCACGGACGTCGTCATGTCGGTTTGCTACCGGCGCCTCGGTGGGCTGCGCCGGGCGGGTCGTGGCATCCCACCCTGCAACACACGTTCGTTGGCCTGCAATGAACGGCAAGCGCCGCGGCAGCCGGGCAAAAGCCTCCTCCGACAGCTTCGGAGAGACCGCAGCCTCCCGTATGCCCCTCGGGGTGGTGAAACCCCGCTGCGCCGGCGCTGAGGGGAGCCGCTGCCGTGCCCGCTGCCTCGGCGTGAGGGCAAACCGTGGGCACTGCGGCTCTTCGGCAGGCAGCTCCTGTCCTTCCAGGCGCGAGAACGAACAGGCTGTTCGCTCCTCTTTTTTGAGCCAGCACCTTGAATAAATACTTTAGCGCTGGGTACAAAGAGATCTATGTACTGAGAAACTATTCTGTATGTCTGAAATGTAAATAAGTCTATCCATTCCCTTCCCGGATCTGTTGCCCGTATAAGCAGAGAGTGATCAGTCCAAACGACCTTTTGAAAGCTATTATTTTTCTGCCTAGGGACAGTCTGGTCCTAACGGTCTGTAGTTATGTAGCTCCTATAGCCACCTTAAAAAGGGATTTTAAAGATTTAAACTATCTTGTGCTTTAGATGACACAGGGCAATAACCACTTTGTGATTTAATCACAGACAATAATAATTTGGTTCAGTGCATGATTCAGCTAATCCACAATTTGATAAATGTTCATCCTAAACTACAAACCCAAATAGCTTTCTGCAAATCCTGTTTGACACTTTAATGTTAAGACTGTATTTGATAAGCAATCTGTGCTGTACAAGAATATAGGGAGGGAAATTAGGAATTGTTATGCATCTATATGCATCCACAACAGTAATTCAAAGAAAATAAAAATAAATCTCAGCAATTACAGATAAATCTTTATGTAACAAGAAAACTAATAGGTCTGGTGGGGTCTATACTGGATTGATACATGCTACAGCTTCTACAGCTCATGGAGAAATATAGAAATCTTCTTCCCCCTGAAAGAAGGTTGGAACCATAACACAGACCCACCGTCTGCTGTAGCAGCGGCATTGATGCATTTACTTTCATTTTAGCTTGGCTGAATGTTTCTGAGGGCTGCAACAGAATCTATCACTGTAATTCTGAATAATTGCGAGTTCTTCAAGACTGATATCCAGGCCAGTCAGTTATAAATGTCTCAGTGTTTCAGTATCAGCATTCCCTCTTGTGATATCCCCACAAAAATTATGGCGAGGAATGATAATAAACATCAAATTGCAAAGATTTTTCTCTGATGCTGTATGTGGCAGTTTCAATGCTCAGCTTGAAACTCTGTAAAGGACCCTGCTTTTCCAAGCACGAAGACCCCAAAACTTCTGCTCATTGATCACACCTAAAGGACTTGGCATTTACCTCCAAGCGATGGAAATGATCATGAAAATAATTTTTTACAGTCGAGACCGTACGTTTGAATGTGATCTTGCACTATTATTGTGGGCAAAACCGTTTGCAAACGGGAAGTACACGAGGCAGCAGTGTGCCCTTACAGTGGAAAAGGCCAACTGTGCCCTGGTCTGCATCGGCAAGAGCGCGGCCAGCACGTCGGGGGAAGCGATCCTGCTTCAGCCCGAGCAGCTCCCCCCCAGCAGGTGGAAAAGCAGAAACCGAGCTGAGCAGCCTTGTCACCAGCGCGCCAAGACGGCACCTTCGGGCCACCCCCCAGCTGGGCCCCCGGGGGACCCGCGGCTGTGCCAGGAGCGCGGCTGGCCGGCCCGCGGCTCAGGGGAGCTGCCCGGCACAACTGCTGCGTGCTCGGAGGGCCCACGCTTGGATCCCACCCCAGCACTACTCTCCTTGAAGCCACGTCTGCTTCTCGTGTCTTCCCTTCCCCGCGGCACATGTTCATTTCTCAACCGTTGATTTCTTCTGCTGTTTCAATCGCTCTCTGCCACCTTATCTCTGCCATAATCCTGAGAATTGATAGTCTCCTCTGCAAATCTTCAAGAATCCCAACACTACCACCTGAAGCTAGGATTTGGTGCGTAGTATTTGTGCCCTTAGAATAGATATAGTTATAGATTTGTGCAAAACACAAGTTTACATTTCCACATTTCTATGTTTTTATGTTGTTAGTGGTTACGGGACATGCTTTAGGAAAAACACTTCAGATTATTCATTTAAAATAATAAAATTATTTCTGATACAATCCCTGGATCTTGTGCATAATGAAACAACATCTGGTACAGAGATTAGAAAATAAATGTTCTTGGCTTATTTTTTTTTTCTTTTGTTAAGCAGATGTTGTTGATACAAAACACAGAACTGTAAATCATAGCTGCATGTGAACACAGACTGTCACTACTAGGCAGAAATTTACTGTGGCTAGATAGAGATTTGAAACAGCAATGAATCACTGGCTTGCTAACTTTATTCACGTGGGTATGGTTTCAATATTCTGACATTAAGTGCACATGTCCTTAAAAAAAGAACCATTTAATGGCAGCATGGGAGGCTCTGGTTCAGTTCCAGCTGTCTCGGTGGGGGAAGCACAGCGTAACGCAACGGCAGCCTCAGCGCCCAGGCACCTGGCAGCTCCCCGTCTCTCCCCTCCCAGCCCGCGGCGGTGCTGCTGTCGAATCCCGCAGGCTCGGCTCCCCCAGCGCCGAGAGCCGGGGCTCTTAGTGCCGCGCCGGGTAGGGCAGCCCCGTCATCGGTGAGGGGCCGGGATGCTCAGGCAGCCCCCCCGCCACCACCAGAATGCCTCCAGCTCTAACTTCTTTCTCCCTCTCCGTCCCCTGCTGCTCCCGACATCATTTCAGCAAATCCACCGTTCGTTTGCCGGAGTGGCTCACGCCTAGCTGGATGGTAATGGTATTTCTGCTTCCCGTTGACTGTGTTTAAAGTGAACAGAATTACGATGCTTCTCCAGCCCCTTGCCATTCCGAACCACACACCACCACGCTGCTTGCACTAGCATGCTGAAGCCCCCCTTCTTTTAATACTGATTTTCTTTTGCAAAACACGCTAGCAGGTGCATTCCAGATACTGAACTCCAAAGGCCAGCAGCGCTAATCCCACTGCCATGTAAGATTTACCCTACAGTATTATGCCACTGCCGGGGACAGAGATGATGTCTGCTCCTCAGAGACGTACTTAACCATTCAGCTGGTAAGGACTCCACAAATTTTGACATATTTTTGTCAACGTAAGTGCTGGTTTGATCCAGTGGATCAGGGCCTAACTCCGCGGTTAAATTCCAAACCATGACCTCTACCTCATACCTTTTGTAGCACAGGATTCAGGTGCATACTTGTTGAAATTTATGTTTTTTTTTTTTTTCACATTTAGCTTTAATTCTCCGGTTCTGTCACCTTGTGTTTTGCAAGTACTGTCCATTTCCTAGCTTTAGCTTCAATTTGGTGTAACAGAATCTTTTGGAAATATAAAGACTCAGCTGGAGACTCATTTTTCAGAGGCTCAGGACTTGACCTTGTTCTCAGCTTTACACAGGCAGAGCTTCGCTGATTGCAGCGCGATTGTTCTGGTTTAGGATACTGCCAGAGTCGAGGCATTTTGAATCCTGATCTGAATGTTTCTGCTTTGGGTCCATTTTGACTCTGATGTACTTTGAACATGGTGTGGTATGAAAGGACAATTTAAAAAACAACTTTTTTTTTTTTTTTAATAAGAATTATTACCTATCACTGACAGGCTATACAGTGTGATCATGCATATACCATACATGTGCATAAATGCACACACTCGAGTATCAGTCAGAGGAGAGGAAAAAGATCTATGTTTCTCTTTGAAGTGTCTCTTGACAAAACACCACCAAGCAATGGCCACCTCTCAGCCTTATGGCCCTGAACACTACCAACCTGCTCTCAAACTGCTTCCTCTGTTCAAATGCTTGCCCGTGGGTTCTGTGCATTGCTCTGCATGGCAAGCACAACTCCTTGCCCACGCGGACACGATGGCCAAGGAGACACCCCTTGGCAGGTCTGGCTGTGGCTGGGCGAGCAGCTGATCCCACAAGGTGCCATCTGCCTACTGGGAATCATGGAGCACTTTTATTCCCTTTGGGAAATAGGCAGAAAACAGCAAAACTGGGTCCTCAAGGTGAAACGTCTATTCCTTCAGGTTTGTGTCTACTGTGTGCTGTTTTCAGAGGCTGCAAGAATAGATCAATAAAATTAAAAACCACCATGGTACTTTGTGAACCTTTATCTGCCTATACTACATTTTATTTTAGTGCTCTTGCTCGCATTGCTAGGAAAATATTGAAATGGATCCTCTGTACAGATCTGCTTTTTCTTTTTTTTTTTTTTTTTTTTTTTTTCAGCTCAGCATTTAAATATGGTTTGCTCTGTTCAATTAAAACTCATTTTCTCTTGAGAACAAGCAGATGATCAGTTTCACAAACCTGGAGTTACAATTTTCCTTCAGCAGCACCCAGCAAAATGAAAAACAGAGACAAAACATTTTAATCACCTGTATAAAATACACAGGGTTCATTAAATATGATTTAAAGTTGCCTGTTTGGAGACTCTTTAAATCTCCTACTACCCCAAACTCACAGAAGTGCAATGTGATTCCTGATCTATTGAATTTTGTAGGATGGCTGTAGTAGGTTCCATTATATATAAATCGGATGCAGCCAATTTACAATCTCCGATATATACTTTTATCTCAAAATGCCCTGTGAGGCAATTGTGTAAAGTACTTTATCAGGGATTGTTGTTGGTAATATTGCAAGATTTCATGATGTAAAAAATACATCAATGTCATTTAAATTGAACAAAATGGTTCCCCTTTTTTTTTTTCTTCCTGTAGAGCATTTTTAACCATCTTCTCAACAAATTTGTTCAATAAATACTGTATGAAACAAACATTTTGCACTTTGTCCCACAGATACAATTTGCCAACCTGATTGATTTCTTTCTCTACAACTAATCTGATTTCTTTAGGCTATATATCTTCTCTTTTATTAAAGGTGATGAAATCTTAGCTTTTTATCATACACACATCCACCACACTAAAAAGAGAGAAGATTCCGTGAACTAGCCTTGCAACAAAATAGAAAAGTCTGACACAAATCTCATAAAGCTGATCCCAAAAGATAAATGGCACAATGAGACCAAAGTTACGCAAATTCAGAAACTTATCCATGCAAAGTAATGCAGACCAGTGGATTTTTCTTCCCATGACAGATATAGAAAACAAGTAACTTCATCATATCTGTAACACCCTGTAAAACAAGCTCATGCTAACGTTGCTCACAACTCCCCCAAATCTTGCTGTCTCTGAACTGTGAGAACTCAGAAGCAGAGCTGCATTTTTTGTAGCCTTTCCCTGTTTTACTTCTTACAGAATCTCACTGCTGTTTTGAGTCCAACCAAAGTTACGCCTCTTTAATTTTAAATGGTGTTCCTGGTGAGGCAACGACCTCAAACTCACCTCCCTGATCTCTTACTAACTGCCCTTATGTCTTTGGGCAAACTCATAGTCCTTCCTTTCCTCAGCATCTGCAGTTACCTGCCTTGGCTGTGGACAATTTTGGAGTCTCTTTCCCATTCAAGAAGCCAGAAGCGTAGTACCACCGTAACACAAAGAACAATAATTGTTTTCAAATGTTGCAACAATATTCTCAAACAGCATTAAAGTGTTTTGTGTTTGTTGCTTCTCCCATAGAGCGAAATCAAACGAATTCAGTTTACACGCTTTGGGATCTGCTCATCACGTTGCTCCTCTGGGGTTGAACTTCTTATCGCTATGTGACCACAGTTAAGGTCCAGTTTTCATTAAGCAATGCCATACACAGCCCGTCCCAGGAGAATTGAGACTGTGACTGCCAGCATTTTAAGCGCAATAGTAGGTGCCTACCCAGTGCCTTGGAGAGCCTTTCCATCGTTTGAAATCACAGAATAAAGGTCTGCCCACACACAGATCCATCCCGGGCCACATGCTTCTTTAACAAAGGGATAAAAGATGGCTTTTGCAAGCTGCCTGGAAAGTTAACAGCTCTAGTCTCTGGCAGGTCAAGGCGGGAGTGGATTCCAGCAGCGAACCGCAGCCCGTGTCCTGCCAGCAGCACTGCTCGGCTTGAGGGAGCTCCAGCTGGAACACCTCCACTCCACGCTTGTGGGGATGTGCAAGTTTCAAGGAACACAGCCTCGTGTCCAGACCCCCTCCTCGAGTCTTTAAGGCCAGCAGCAAACAAACAAACAGGATCCCAACTCTGCTCACTTATTTTAATTTGCAAATTGAATGAACTGAAGTTGGAAGGAGGACAAGGAGGCTGTGACTACACTGTATTACCAAGGCAGAACCCATCTTTATAGCAAAATCAGTCTTTGAAGCCTAAATACTGGTCAACAGACAGGTGGCCAAATCTTTCAAACACAGAGGAAATCCAGCTAAGCTTACAACCGAGCCACAATACCACAGGGTCCAAAAGGAGTAGTGCTGGGTAGTAACAAACCACTGATTCCAGACCTCAGAGGGGACAACCCCCAAATCTCAGTGAATATACTTTTGCCTCAATGCATATGCTTTTGGGGAGTTTTAGGCTCCACTCCATAACTTGCAGTGACATTACAGCTTCGTATTCAGAATTGATTTCAAAGGAAAGAGACAAAAAGAAAGGGTTGTGGTGGTGCTGGGACCTGTCCCTTTAGGAGTTAGCAAGAACGTGAGGGGCTGTGCAGGGAGGTGGTGGGGACAAGGGCATGGTGCGATGGCGTGGCCATTCCCTCACCGAGTCAGCTGCAGGAGGTGAAGGTTATCGCCATACCCTCGCTACACACAGCAAATCTGCCCGCGCTGCAGCACCTGCCATTGATATCAATCTTTCTCCTGCTCCAGCTAATGGCATCATTTCTAAGGAGGCAGGATCAGATCTGCGGTTTCCCGTTCAAGCAGCAACAGGATAATTAATTTTGCCTGTCTGGAAAGAATGTATATAAACTTAAAGCCAATAAAACCTCAAGCTTTAATGATGAGGTACCAAATGAAGACCTCCTTTCCCTTATTTACCCCTATCTCACACACCACGTAGCCAAGCAGGCCAACTTTATTTATATTTAACAATATATTTACCATATTTAACATATATTTAACATTATTCACGGTGGACCAAAGAGTCCACTTCTGAAAGATGCAGAGCCCTTGAGGTAGAAAAGAAGATGCTCAGCTCTCTTGTAGAGAAGGAGCTTTGTGCAAAGATGCAAAGTTCTCACGTGATGCTAACTTTTCATGCTTTGAGCAACACATAAATGAGGAGGAAACCAGCTAATTAGGCATTAATTATGTAATTGCTTATTTTATGAAGTGGAGAGGGAGGTGTTCAGCACTTCTATAAGATAATAATGTAGAGGCAAAATTGTACAGAAAAGCAAAAATAGCCATGGACTACCTACAGAAATGAATGTTACTTTTGAACAGGAAAAGCAACGACAGTAACATAATTCAATACCTAGCAGCAGGCAAAACAACAATGCCTCAATATATTCTGTAAATGTAAAACTGGATAATGCTTGGGTATATAAGCAGAGAGGAAACTCCCCTCATATGCCCAAGCAGTGGTTGGACCTGTGCGAAGAACAATTCCAGCTCTATTTTAGTCTATCACCACTCGATAGCTCTGAGATCCTCTGTGAATTTGAGGCCGGCCTTGATGCAGAAAAAGGACTTTCTCTGGGACCTGGTGCACCTAAACCGAAGCTCTGAACTCCCCACAGGGCTTGCGCTGATGTGGAAGGAACACAGATTGCTGCGCTCTCACTTGCTCTTCTATTTTGAGCACAACAAAAAATGGGAGCAGTAAATCATCTATTTAGGCATATTTCTTTAATTGCTTATTTTATGAAAACTCAACTGCAGACAAAACCGACGTTGTATTTCCTAGGAAATTAGCCTGTCAGAGAGACCTCAGATCTTATTTAGCAGCCGGCTTGTGTGCTCTTGGTATTACTGCCATGGTAAGTAATTACTCATAATGTGACATGCATCATATCAGTCTTTTAAAAGTAATTAAGAAAAAGTTGCATAGCTTAATGATATGTACATACATCTCATCCTTGCAAGCTTTGCTTTGATAACATCTGCTAGTTTTTGGAGGAAGGCCAGTTTTAAAAAGTAAAATAAATCAGTCCTAACAATGGGAGCATTATTAGCTTCTCCAAAGTTATTAAACTCCATGCCCCGCTCCAGCAGAGCATTTGTGTACACAAGTCCTGTAAGCATTTTCAAGTCTGTGAGTTGCCTGATCAGAAACTTCACGTTGAACTAGAATTTATGATAATGAAGAAGCCTTAAAAATACAGTTTATTTATAGTGAACCAGTTTAAGAACCACAGCTCACCGTCCCTGGCAGATTTAGCGGTAGCAGCTGAAGGGGTCACCCCTATCAGCTGTGTGCCCTTTCTCCCTGCTGATACTATCCTACCTACAAAGAGGCAGCAGAATCGGTACTGTGTCCTCTCCTCAACCAGTGCAGTTCAGACCGGCATGACTTCAACAGCCATCAATTTTCACATTAGTACTCTGGGCTGTGAACTGCAGAAGCTCAGGAGCGAACAAACACATGGCTTGTGCTCCCTCCTCTGCTATTGTTGTGGTTAATTGCAACAGAAGGGTATGGTGGACATCTGGGGGAGGAAACTTCTTAAATTGTCTAGGATGAATCACCAGATTGCACGTGAAAAACACCCGGAATGTTTTCCTGACAACCCAAGCGTCCCTTCTGCAGCACTGACGTTACCTTGGAGTGACATTTCTCTGGTTTAGGTCATTCTCTCTACCCATACAGTGTTTAGCGATCCTCAGATGTAATAAGAGTATCTATAGACTAGAGACAAAAATTAGAAGGGAAAACTTTTGCCTCCAAAATTCAAAAAGATGGTAGATAACAGAACAGAAAAACCCTGGATGTCAGAACTTTTTTTCTTCTCCAAAGAAGTTTTATTTTAAGAGCCGAGGTCAACAGCCCTCTCAGTACGTATTATTTTATTCCATTCTTTGACAAAAATTGACAGCAGTGAAGAACAGCTTGTTCCACAAACCCCGCTCCTCCTCGCCCGCCTGCTGTCAGCACGCTCTTCCCCTTCCCGTATGGCGCTTTCTCACCGCCGCCACCTCGCCTGCCCATATTTCCCCCGGACCTGCCTCCTCTGGAACCTCCGTGTGATTTGCTCGGGGACGGCCCCTGGATACGCCGGACATCAGGCTGGGGGTGCGCACCAGGATTTGGCATCAGCCAAAGGACTTCACGTTCACTACCTAACCCTGGGACAACGGTGTGAAAGGACGGGCAGGCAGGCTCTCGACCCACAGCGGTCGGGCTCCGCTTGGCTCACGCCTTCGCTGTTTTGACAGTCAACTACTTCTGCTGAGGTCGGCTAGAATGAAAAAAAAAAAACAAAAAACCCCTTGGCAGGCCGCACACGGGTGTGCCAGGGACCATACGCAAGCAGCTCTGGCTGCAGGAGGGAGCTTGTCCCCTGTCCCCGCCGCTACGCCGGGGGGTCACGGCCTCACGGGGCGACTCTGGCCAGGACCCTGGCAGCATCACTGCTGAGACCTGAACCTGGGGGGCAGCTACGTGCTGCCACGGCTCACATCACACCTCTGCTCCCGAGGGGGGAGCCCGGCAAAACGCAGAGCGGCAAGGCAGGAGAGAGAAGGATGCCGAGGGAAAAGGGCTTGCGCTGCCCAGCACACAGCATGGGCGGGATGACAACTATTGTGAGACTTCTCAATGGCTCATCTGGCATTATTCCCAGTGCTGCTTTTGAATTTAATACCAGCTTCTGGGTATCTAATAGAAAAAGAAGGCAAAAACACGAGGCCGGAGGTAGGAGGAAGAGAAACAACAGCAGCAGCTCAAGGGAGCGCTGAATTCAGATCAAGTTTCAAACTTCAGTATTTAAAATATAAACCCAAAACAACTAGAATTTTTCAAAATGGGGAATGCATGTTTCCTCACAACAAGGAAATGGCCACAATATTTGGTAAATTTAAATTTAATAATTTAAAACAAAAAATAATGAAAAAAAGCTGACATCTTTAAAATATTTAAAATAAAAGACTTATTTGTCACATTACCCGTGACGGGTCATTGCTGTGACACAAAAGGGCCTTTAAAAAAACTGAGTAGGATCATCACTGTTCAGAATTTCAGGCTGGTGTTGCTCCACCTGTCTCTTCTACTTCATCCTTATAATGTTGATGGGAATTTTGCTTTTGATTTCAGTGCACGTGTTGGGATCCTGAGTAGACTGAAGAGACACTTAAGATTTTTTGCCTTTTAGGAAAGATACATTTACACGTAAAACAAGATGTAAAGGAATACTTTTAAGATATTATCATGGTATAAAAGGCTCATGGTCCCAGTGACTGCAATGGCAGGAGAATAGAACCTTTAATTTCCCACCAAAGACTGACTTGCTTTAGGGAGATGGCCTAATGCATGGCAGTATCCTTTACTCTTATGAATATAGGCTGGTTTTAGAGCAGTTTTCAGCTGATTGAGGAGTTATGTAATTGCACCAATTACATCCAATTACATAATTAGAGTAAATAAGCAATAATATAATTAGGTGCTGTAATTATGTAGTTATGACAGGTAGCACTAATGCTGATAAAATCCATTATGAAACTTGCCAAGAACTGTGGACAGGGCACACGAGAACAAAACTTTTAGAGCTTCATTTGCTAAAGTCTTTCATTCTTCCAATGGGCAAAATAATTAATTTAATGACTATGCCAATATCCTTTTATTTTTGTGAATGAATGGAGATACAAATCATAAACTAATTCATATCTCTCTGTTTTTCTGAAAAAAAATTCAGTAACTAATCATCTACATTTTTTGCCTCCATTTATCTATTTACAGCTACCAAAGCTTAGGTGAAATCTACTTGTACAAACTGCACCTCTGAAATGAGAAGCCTAAAAATTTGGACGTTAACCTTCACTGTTCCAGTTACTGCATTAAACTGTCTCCTCTGACAAACAGACACAAGGAACATTCAAAGATTGCTGTATCGATGTAACACAAGTTATGTGCATCTCTCCAGGTTTGCTAGTGATGGTATTTTTGGTCAAATGGGTCAGATATGTTCTTTTCTGCAGGGATGAAAATTCAATAGGGGAATCATTCATGCTAGTTCTCAGTGCAAATGCAAGGCATGTAGCCAGCTTTTCAAAGTTTCTGTCTTTTTGGGTATTGTATAATACCTGTCTGACTTCATAAAAGAGGCCTGGATAACAAACAAATAATAAAACATACTGCCCTGATTTAATATTCATTAATATTTCAGCCGATAACTGATATAAGATAGTGTGCAAGAAGAATGGGCATGACTGGAAGATCTGAAGCGCTTTATTCCCACCAACATCTCCATAAAGTAACTGAAAAGCTGGAGGTATATAAACTCTGTGTTGTTTTACAATGCATTTTATGCTTGCTGCTTTTTTCTAAAAAGAAAAAAGAAAAGAAAAAAGGAAAGAAAAAAAATACTACCTTGCTTTATGAAAGCTGGATAGCTACTGATTACTTCTGTCACTGCTCAGAGCAGTATGCTATGCACTGAAGCAAATACAGAGCTGCTGGGAAAATCAAAATCACAGGGGATGTTGGGAGTTTGCAGCTGATGACCAGGAAGAAAGCAAAAGAAGTCCTCTGCTCCAAGGTCTTTTGAGACCAGAGACATGCAAGATAATGGGAATGCCTTGAAAGAAGACACCTCTGGGACAGAAATACAAATGAACTTGGAAATCTGCAAAAATGTTGTCTTTGAGTGAGGGGTGTGCACAACATCACCTACAAGTTTCTTTCCTCTTCATGAACTGGAAAACTGGGAAAGTGAAGTCAGATGCATAAATAATTCCCATCCCTTTTGGCACCCAGCCTTTCAAATAATAATCCAAAACAAGAAAACCATACTATTCCTGATTTGTTTTTTTTTTTCCAGTTGTGCTATCAGACAGCCTTCAAACTAGGTATTTCACTTTTTGCTGGACAAACGATACATAAAAAATGTCTGAGAGTCATAATGTAGACGGTTATATTTTTGGGTCCTGATGGGTCTGGGCAGTGGAGAAAAGAGGCTATCAGAAATTGCAGACATTTCCCCCAGCGCTTAGTTAATACTGATAACCATTCCAATGTTACTTTTTGCAATACTTTGCAAGATAGTAGTAGACAAGTACAAATAATAATTGGTTCCTAACTGCAGTTGTAGGGGTAGTGAGGATGACACTTGGAGCTAAATTGTACTTTCTATTAAAGAAGTTAATGCAGCATACTCCAAAATTTTGACCTATGTGTATTTAAGGATGGATCTGAGCCTTGAAGATTGGATTTGGATAGAAATTATCTCTAAGTAGTCTGGCTGTGAAAACAGAATTTAGGTTTGATCCATTAAAGCTACAGAAGCAGCCATAAAAGGCATACCTAATCAAAATAAAAACTAGTAAAGACAGCTTTTCCAGGAGTATGGTGCATGGAGTTTTTTCAGCCATATTTTGTATCACCCAAAATATAAAATCTCATTCCACCTTGTCCCCTTCAAGGAGGTCCTGAGACCTCCCAGTTCTTCCAACCACCGTATTTTTACGTTCATTGCATTCTCATACATCCCCAGTGAGTCTCATTCAGCAACGAGTCAGTTCCACTGGCAAGCCCCAGTTGCCTTGTGAAAGGTCAATTTGAAGTCTGCCTCTCTTGCCTCTCCAGATCCTAAACAGAACTTGGTCACCTCTCCCAGCATCACAAAAATGGTTGCCCAGCTTTCAGCCTGTCACAAAGTCTAAATCAGCTTCTCTCTCTATTTTCAGGACAAAACCCATACTTCAGGCTTAATTTCTACACGGAATGTCGTACATCTCAAATGCTTGTCATGTTATTGCATTACTGTCGCGCTGTGTTTGAAACACACCAAACACATATGCTACATCAGCT
The DNA here is from genome assembly GCF_018691265.1 of Tyto alba. Taxonomy (NCBI): domain Eukaryota; kingdom Metazoa; phylum Chordata; class Aves; order Strigiformes; family Tytonidae; genus Tyto; species Tyto alba. The sequence continues at coordinate 9,604,896 of NW_024881295.1, read as the reverse complement.
CATAGGGCTGACAGCTTCAGAACTACCTCTGTTTTCCTTTTCTCTCTTCTTTTGGTTCTAAGCAAAGCTGCATCTCCTAAATCTCTTCTTCCAGTTGAATATCATACTTCCAGAATACTCTACTCTTCCAGTCAGATTGTTTTCTTTCATAATATTCCTTGTACCATGTGGTATTCAGTAATCTCTCTGGCTCCAAGAGAAAGAATCCTTTTTTGTTCACTTAAGCAGTTCCAATTGCTTGTGCTACACAGTACTAGTGTTTCTGCAGCACACATTCCCTAGACTTTGTACTGGGGAATTTAAACTACACAGATACAATTACTAGTGCCACACCAGATACTTGTAGTTTGTTCAAACATTTGTTTCTCTTTTTTTTCCCCACTCCTCCATTCCCTCTTCCATTCCATGTAAACTTTACACTTCTAGGTCCATGTGTACCTCTCCCACCATGCGGAACAACCACTAACTTTCTATATACCCATGGAAAAAACAAGCCTTCCTTCAGCGGGTTTAATAATCCCAAAATCTGGATTACTACTAACCACTTAAACCACCAGCGTTCTGCCACAGAGGAACAGGGATTTTGAGAAATCAGTTCAGTGCTTGAGGTCACATGTGTTCTGGTGCTTTTCTGTTAATATTTTAGATATTCAAACAGGAGTTCCCACCATTAACGCAAACGTAAAATACATCAGTGAATTACATCAGAAAAGTCAAACCACTACTGCCAGAGGATGAATACACTTACTATGAATATTAATGCATCCCTTGGAATTAAACATTAATACTTAACATACACACTCACAAAGTTTAAAATCATACAAACATTGCAGGGAGAGGAAGAGGAGCAGAGAAGGAATAGACAAATGAGACAAGCCCTAGAGTCTGGAGATGTTATTGATTCCACGAATTAAAGTACATTTCTGAGATAAGCTAAAATATTTTCATGTGTAAGAGGACAACTTGCCACTACAAGTAATTTCTTGTAATGGAACGGAGAATACAAGCATTTGTTTTACTCTTTCTATCTCGCCCATCATACTGCAGAAGCATAGATCCATTGCTACCTAATGGTATAAATGCCCTGAGCTGGCCAATGAGGTTGACAGTTCAAAATTTCCATGGACATTGGCTGCTTCTCTGTGCCTGAGCACTGAATTCCCATTACCTGCCACACCACCCTCCCGTATAGTGGTAACAGCACTTACAAAAGCTCCATTTCATCACAGCAGTCAAGTACACACTCCTGTCTAAACACGAGCCATTCCACTAATGCGAGTTCTTCAAGGTAAGCTCTGCATAAGCTTGCGCAGCGGCTGGCAGTTGTCTCCTCTAACTTTAGCCAGCTCCCAATTAGGCATCTTGTCTAAACTAATCATTTAGGCTCTCAATGGAGTGAGAAAGGCAATGCCAGGGTGAGTCAACCCAGCTATCCTAGACACCTTAAGGCAGGATAAATAACCCAGCTTTCTGCACTGACAGGGCAGGGAGCCGGGATGGATCTAAATCAGGTGCCTGCCTTGAAGACAGCTGAAATTAAAGGAGAAGAATCTTCTCCTTGGCTAAACTGAGGTCTAAAAGGGCACATGGCATCTCACAAGTGAGGTTGGGTAGTATGTATAATCAGAAGCCTGATGAGGGATAACAGAGCAGATACTCTCTCACAAGAAATATGGCTCCAGAAATGCATAAACAGCAAAGCCTGATGCGCATTTGGCTACACCCTCCTCTGGGATTCAGACATATGCCAGCTCTGCAACCACCGACCCTGGCACAGGCCCTGAGCAGTGCAATACCTGCCAGGAAGTCCATGGGAAGAAAATGCTGCACCAGAATATCCCAGCAGGTAGGAAGAATTCCTCTAAAATGAAGCCCCAAGCCGGGCAGCCTTAATAATCCATCCATCTCTCTCACCAGAACGAACTCTCTTTGGTAGCGGGCTGGAAGTGAAATGTAATTGAACATCTCTCTGCCCCAGTGTCGTCAAATTTCTCTCTCTGAATCCAAGTCATACTCTCACTGCTTCACAAGGCAGTTTCTGTAGCTCTTCAAATCCCTGAAGCAGCTCTTCTTGGTCTTTTCAATAGCTTGCTCAGAGCAGTCATAGGAGAAAAGCACTAGCCCTCAACACTGACCCTGCGTTTCACTGTTCAGCAGGAGATGTTATTTTTCTGGACAGCAGCCCAGAGATACTGGACAAAGCCGGAGCAGCAGCAGATGTTATGATGCATGCTCTTCTGCCCCTGGTTTGGCTAATGAGGCAGGAGAACCCACAGAGCATGAGAGCACGAACGCCAAACCAGAGACTGTGGCCTGTGCCTTCATCTTTTTCATTATGTTTAAGACTAGGCTTTGTTGCAGACTGACACGTGAAAACATCTTTAAAAATACAGATCGATGTCTCCTATTGTTCAGAGAGAGGGAAAAAGAAAGATATTCTCTGCTCTAGCTGCAAGTAGCATCTCTCAGTTGCATAAAGCACGTGCCCGAACTGACTTACCACAATCATTTGTGCCACGTAGCTCTCCGGGCCAGTGTATTCAGTTGGATCTTTGACTTTGACAAGAACTATAAAGTACAAATAATGCCACATGTTGTGTTCTGACTTTATATGCTCCTCAAACGAAACGGTCTTGTTATCAAATTTGTCTCTCTCCAGTCCTGCAAAAAGACATGAACATAATGCAGAAAAATAAACTTCAACATAAAAATACCCAAATCTGTTAAATATGTTAGAGAAAGGAACCTAACTTAATTTAAAGGATCATAAATTTGAAGGATCTTAATTTAAAAGCTATAACCGCATACAGTAACTGCCAGGCAAGAAATACCAGGCCAGAAGGCATTCCTGACAGAATTCTTTCAGCGCAGCATTTATTCTCTTTTGTGATATTTCCTCTTAATAACAATAACAATATAATAAATATGCTGCAGTTTTACAGTGCCTTCTATGCTGAGGGCTATAAAGTGCTTTACAAGTGTTGGCTCTGATTCTTTCTAAATGTATACTGGTAAGCATATAGTGTGCAATCTAGGTCCTGATCTTGCAAAGATTTATGCGCACGTTTAGCATCAAGCATGTGAATAGTCTCACTTAAGCTGCGGTGGGATTGTTTGTGTGCTTAAACCTAGCAGAGAGGGTGAGTCTCTGCAGCTTTGTAGTCACACAGTCTACAGAGCTTCAGTCGTAAGAAATTTGTATTTTTTTCCTGTAACGGGTCAAATCTCTGAAGAAGAATACCACAGTGAGGAAGGACAGGATTCACAAATGTTTGCCTCTGTGCCACAGCTTTCCTCCCTGGATCTCTTGTGGAGCCTTCCACGGACACTAAAGCTGTTGTGCTCTGCACAACGTTCATCCCTGTCAGTAGAACCATGGAAACAAAACCCAGCCTACAAAAAAGAAGGTATTTCTGAAGTCCCCTTAGGGGAGTGAAGGTATGCCCCTCTTTGTGAATGCATCTCAAAATAAGCGCGATTTATCTGTGGGTTTTGTGGGGATGATTTTCATTTCATTCTTTTGTTCCCTGTTTCATATCACCTTCTGAAACAGGCAGATTTTGCTGTTGTTACCCTTCTGGAATGCACTGTGCTGTGAAATAGCAAGCTGTACTTTCATCTGCATCACGCTTTTGTGAAATAAAGTCAGCAGCTGCACCATCTCCATTAGTGGTGATGATGCGAGTGTGAGACACGGCTCTTCTCCCTCAGATCCTGGGTAGAGACTGTGAAGCCACCTCTTAGCAAAGCTAGCGTTTGACTCCTAAACCACATCTTTTTCTTACTGAGAGAATAAATTTGGAACCAACCCCTGACATTTTTACAGACTTTCCTTGTAGAAGGTAACCACCCCTTAGGTCCATGCTTTATTTATTGAGGTATAGTTCATTTTACTCCTTTCCCATCAAACGTCTCAGTAGCTCAGCAACACCTACCACAGATGAAACAGGTTGTCTTTAGTATTTCCTCCTTTTTCTGCTTTTCACTCCTGAGATCAGCAAATGTATCAATGATGACTCCAAAGATTAGGTTTAGAACAATGATTATGACAATGAAGTAGAACAGAAGATCATAAACAACTCGTGCAGCAAACAAGGGCTCCTGAAACAATAAGGTTGCAGTAAGATATAAAAATAGCACACCTCTGAAATATTAAACAACATTTTCACATTAGCTCAAGCAAAGCTATGCATCTTTTCCTATGACAAGTTCTGCTAGCCTTACTCACAGAACTAGAGAGGGACTACCTATGTGACTACACAAAGATTTGGCTTCATGTGCTCTTATCACTCTGGGACTCCTGTTGTCCTTTATGTTGTTTCACACAGCACGAAGAAGGCACTAGCTTGTGTACTGGATGCAGCGTAGATGCATTAGTGTAGTGCTCGACTGAAGATAATTACCTTGCCAGTACAGAAACAGGGATATGCAGTTTCTAGTACCCACTGAGAGCACTGATAGCTCTTCGCAATACTGCCCTGTGGCACACAGGGATATGCTTACGGTATGTCTTTGTGGAATACTCCAGAATGATGCCAAGTTTTCACACTGAACAACTGGCAACCAGGGGAGCGTGCTTGTGTGATGCCAAGGCCAGGCTACTACAGGCTGCACCCGAGCAGGACATGTTAATGGTTTTAGCACTGTGCTAATACAGACTCGTGGCTGTAAGCTGGCTCAGAGCAGGCAGACCAAGTGAGTGTCTTTTGGGAACACAACATGCACGTGCACACACACACACATACACATGTGCATGCACACACACATGAAGTGCTCATATTCCCCATTTCATCACATTCTTGTTTTTACATCGCAGCTATTTTCCTTCTTGCAAAGGCTGGACTGGACTCCCACTGACACCTCTAAAAATAGCAAAGTTGTTCTGTGGCAAACAGGAGACGACACTCAGCATAAGGAGGAGGAACATAAAACCCAAAACCTTTTCTTCACCATGACACTGACTTGGAAGTCACTGATTTTCTCAGCTACCCACACATTCATTGGGATAGCACAGTGCTATCCTTTGTGAAGTACTTTAATGTAGCCAGCATTAAATAACTGCTAAGCGGCAAGGGTCATTTTCAAAGTCTCTAAGTGTTTACAGAACTCATGGGGACGGACTATGGTTCTTGTAAAACCTCTCACTTTATGAGCTAGGACATAGGTTCCTACTACCAGCACAAGGAGGTCTTCCATCCAGAGCCGAGTTATTTGTCTCTGAACTCTTGCAAGCCCTGCTGAGATCCTACTTGTGAATTTAATCCTCGTGTTATGGTGTGGCTCACCACGCAAAGTGCTGCTAGATTGCTTTATTTATGATGTTCTTTTAAAACTTAAATAAAGATGCATAAAACTACCCAAATATTAAGAGTAGCCTTTAAATGAATCAAATTTTGGAGGAAACTTCTGGAAGAGGACATATAAAATGATACATGAAATTCTGCTTTGACTTGGATGCTAGTTGAGTACAAGTAAATAATAGGACCTGTTTCAGGGCAGATGCCATGCCGAGTTTCAGCTAAAAATATACCTTATGAGCACAGTGGAGAGTCTTGACATATACTCATCAATCATTCCCTTTCAGAAGTTTGCATTTATAATTCCTAGTGTAATAGAAGAGTGATCCAATCCAGCAACACTTCTTAGCAGTGCTTGGAAGGTTACAGTATGCTCCAGTTTTCCAGAAGGGGTAAACTACTACCTAGAGTTCCTTTCTTCAATTATCATCATCACACCAAGCTTAGCTCTTGCCATTAAATATTCCATCTGGGATGTAAAAATTACACGGATAAATCAACTGTGTGACATTAGAGCAGACTAGATACAAATACTGTCTATAACCTCCAAAAATTGACTTTGGCATTCATGAGATGCACAGGGAGTAATGCATTTCCTCAGCCAAAACACTTACATCTTTGGAAGGCTTTCTGAGCACATCTCCCACACCACCACCATTTCGCAGGCCTTGGTTTAATACGGTCACAATGCACATGAGCAGGGTGTCACAGGTCCTTTCTATTCCATCCTCTTCCTCTTCACCTGCAAATAGGAGAGCAGCAGCTTTAGGAACCACAGCATCGAACGATCACTCATCAAATAAAGCCACAATTCTGTGTTAGAGAGAGCAACTGCAATACACATCTGCCTTTCATATTCTTCAGCTAGAATTTCACCGATCCATTTGCACATCGCTGCTGGTGACATACTTACGCACATCAGGCATACTTAGCCTGAAGAGAGACAGACAAAATCCCAAGCAGTTCTCCCACCAGTAACTCTGTTAATGACCCAGAGCTGCCATCTCTGTTGACGGGAGTACCCCTTTTCCTTGCAAATACTCCCACTGGTTTCAGTATGACTGCTTTGTCAGTGGGCCTCCTAAGTGCGCAGCTGACACATCAGGCAGAAGAAATATAAACACAGAATTAGAAGCACATTCGCAAAAGGATTGTCTTCCTGTGAAATCATTCCTCTACCTACTCATGTACAAGCCAAGTCATGTTAGCATTTCAAATCATTGAGGAGGGGCTGGCTTTTGTACGAGTAAATCTGTCCACGATCTTTCCACTAGCACACGTGCCCAGGCGCAGGTCTGATATACATTAAATGAAAGACTCTCCCTGACCTCAGCTTAAAAACTTGGATTCTATTCTTATCTCTGCTGCAGAGCTGCTGCGTGGTTTTGGCCGAGCCACAGAGGGTACTATTGTGCAGGAGATATTTGAACGTGCAGAGGAGCTGGGCTAGAACACCAGTCCCCGGCGGGACTTCGTCTGCCCCGTCCAGAATTCCTCCCACCACGCACTCAGCCCCATGCTGTGGCTGCATCAACAGCCTCCTTTTGAAGAGCCCTGCTTGAGTTGTTCCCTGTGTCCTGCTGGCTTGCACTGAAGGGTCAGGACTGTGACTGCTGTTCTTCCTGCCTTCCTTTCTCTTTAGGGATACATCTGCTTAAGTGGTGACGGCAGCGATTCTCACTTGGTTTGCTTCATGCACTTATTGTAACGTAGTTTAATGAATAACAACATCTTGCTGTGATAGTTAACTGAAACAGCATATTTAACAGCCCCCAACCACCACATCTGGGGCACCAAGATAGACTTTGATAAATTGAATTGACTGAAGGCACTCACATTACAGACAAGCAATTTGGATTTAAAACATGGGTTCCCAAATTGTGGTGTATGCATCACAATTGGTATTTGCAGAACAGAGATGGTATCTGCTGCTTTTGCCACCATTGCTTTTGCTACACAAGCAAATTAAAGGAGAAAGAACTCCTGATTTAAGGAACTTTGAGCAAAAAGAAAAGCAAAACCAGACATCAGGATAGATTTCCCTGTTAAACCATACACTCATTACAGACATTAGACCACTGATAACTCCAGAATTAAAAAACAATTGATTAAATATTGAAACTGAAAGGATTGAAACAATAAGCCTTTTTTTTCTGTCACATCTGGAAATTTTTTACTAGCACGTTGATCTTAGTCATTCCAACTAATCTCCTTTGCTTTTGTATCCTGCCTTTATTTCCTCCTTCCAAACATTACTTCGTCATTTTTTTTGGAGCCAACATTGTGATGATCATTCACAAGATAAATTAAAAGCCTTTATAAAAGTCACAGCTTCCATTTCATTTAGGGAACCACAGAACAAGATTTTCACTGTTCACAAGTGTGTTGGGTTTGTGTGTGGCAAGGTTTTGGTAGTGAGTGAGGGGGTTACAGCAGTGGCTCCTGTGAGAAGCTTCTTGAAGCTCCCCTGGCTTCAAGTCAGACCCACCTCTGGCCAGGGCTGAGCCAATTAGCAATGGTGGCTGTGTCTCTGTGAGAATGTATTTATGAAGGGGAATGTGGGAGTTGTGAGGAGGAGTGAGGGAGATACCTCTGTGCACACCAAAGTCAGTGGAAGACAGGAGGAGGAGGAGGGGGAGGTGTGCCAGAGCAGAGACCCCCCTCAGCCCGTGGTGAGAGGGCAGGCTGTGCCCCTGCAGCCCATGCAGGGCACCGGGGCAGCAGACCCCCACCTGCAGCCTGTGGAAGACCCCACACCAGAGCAGGTGGCCGTGCAAAAAGAAGGCTGGGACACTGGGGGAAGCCCATGCTGGGGCAATTCATCGCTGGGAGGACTGAAATGCATGAGAGGGACCCATGCTGGAGCAGGTCAGGAAGAGCTGCAGCCTGTGGGAAGGACTCATGGTGGAGGCTTGTGGAGGACTGTCTCCTGTGAAAGGGACCCCACACTGGAGTAGAGGAAGAGTGTGAGGAGTCCTCCCCCTGAGGAGGAAGAAGTGGCAGAGACAGTGGGTGATTAACTGACCACAACCCCCATCCCATGTCCCCTACACTACTGAGGGGGAGGAGGTAGAGAAATCAGGAGTGAAGCTGAGCCTGGGAAGAAGGGAGGGGTGGGAGGAAGGTGTTTTTAACATGTAGTTGTATTTCTCACTGTCTTACTCTGTTTGATTGGTAAATCAGTGTTGGTGGTGTGGTCAAATTAAACAGATGTTCTTTTTCTTCCCCTAATGAGTCTGCCTTTGACTGTGACCATAACTGGCAAGTCATCCCTCCCTCTGCTTTTCTTGATTCCCCAGCATTTTGCTTTATTTTTTCCTGCCCATCCCTGAGGGTAAAGGGGTGAGCAAGCGGCTGTGTGGTGCTCAGTTGCCCCCTGAGCTTAAACCACTACAACAAGACCAGGGTCAGGTGCTGGAAACAGCAAAAGTCAGATTCTGGTGAACAGTGAGGATAAACCAGGGCTGAGAACTGGAAGCTGCAACACGAGAGAGAGTTATCTACTAGAAACCCTAACTCACAACGCTCTATATTCACTGAGATGCAAATTCAGAACAAGCCCATGCTTCAGAGAGATGCAAAGTACCACTCATCAGTTGACTGGCACATCTTGTAACATGGAGGATCAGCATCCCACATTGCACCCAGAAGAGCAAGTTCAAGTTGCCATATCTTTGCCAGAGAATCAGACAGCAGACATCCCAAAATTGGTAGAAACCTCCAGTGCAGTAACGTAGGCTATGGGGAGCGTACAGACATCCATATGTCTACTCTACTTCCACTCCCAGATGTGGAGCAACAATGGTTACCTTCAACTGGGGAGCCAGGTAACCCTGCAGGCACATGTTCTGCCTCAGCTGGTTTGCCTTAGTGCTCAGCAGCACTCTTAACCCAGACTCAGCCCCTGTCAACACAGACTATGCCCATACAACCAAAAGGAGTAGATCTGTAGAGTGAATTGTTGCTAAGGACCCAATATTGACACTAATCAAGGCTCAGGGGGTTTTACTTGGAACCAGCTCCAGTTTGGTGAGTGGCTCGTCAGTGATTAGACAGTATTAGGCAGGCTGTCTTCTGTTTAAGTCTAATTCAAAGGTAATGCAGGTTAGCACTAAGACCACTCCACAATGTTAATCACAGGGCAGTAAGTGGGATGATAGGAAGATTTACTTCCAAAATCCTCTTCTGATGTCCCATAGCTACCTGGCTTCTGGGCCTGATCTCCACCACAAGCACAGGCAAGGGAGACACACGAGTGCCCACGTGGATCTAGCTGAACTTGCACAGAGCAGTACCAAGCCTGGGAGTGGACAGAGTCTTTGAAAATGTCTCTTTACAAACAGCTATCTGTGCACCTTTCTAGCACAGGTCTTTATGGGCTACAGAGCACAAGGAGCCACGTACTGTAGGATGTGAAGTTCCTTTAAGTTATTAAGCACTTTACCAGGCAAAGACTTAAGTGATATGGAAATGCCTTTGGAGTGAAGAGTGGGAGACTCCAAGGGAGATGAGATAATGTATTTTTATGCTGACGGCTCAGTGCAGCAGTGAGAAAGCAGGCTACAGGCAGGGGATGTTCTCCGAGCAGAGCAGACTGGCTCCCAGTTAACTCTCTCACCAGCATGAGCAATGACTGAGCACACGCTCAACCAGTGAAACTCAAAGAAGAAGCCGTCTCATCAGAACAAATTCATCAGCACTGATCTGATCTGAAAAACAATGTATTTATGTCTCCACTCTGGACCTGAGATGCCAGTGAGAACATTTTACGTTTCCTACAGACAGCTGTGGATTTCATGCTGCTACAATGTGAATTCCACCAAATCTCAGGCCTTTGCATTCCACTGCACTCATGTTTTTGCCAGAAGGGAGATCTGTCACAGGAGAAGACAGAAGGCAGAGCACTACTTTTTGACAGGTGATTCACCGGATAAGATGAGCAAAACTATTCTTGCTGAATGTTGGTTTTTTAATGTTACTGGATACATAAAACTTCTCCAAGAGTAAGTGACAGTGCACTTAGATGTTTTGTATAGCTCCTTTTCATTACTGTTTAATTTTAAAGAAACAGTATACAAACAATAAGAAATGTGAGATTTCTATCATTTAAAGAGCTTGGCAAAAGCCACACTGCATCTCTTTTGACTGATTGATTACTCTTTGAATGTAGCAGCTTTGCCAATAGCTCTTAGACTGTTTTCTCTATCTAGTCAAACAGTTTCAAATGTTGTTTATGAGGCCTATTTACACACCAGATGGGGAGAAAAAGCCTACTTTTATAACCCTCTCCCCAAAGCCCTTGATCCTAGAAACTCAAAAATTAGTAGTGGAAGAATACAGATTACAAAACAGCATTATACTGGAACACAGGATAGGAAGCGACCACTTATGTCCTCAGTTTCAGTCCCCAGCAACCACAGGCAACTGTGGCAATAAATATTTTAAGCTTGTAGACCATCCAACTTGCACACACCCACACTGCAAAGGCTACAACACACTAAAACAAACCTAACATCTATAGTTAAAGACCAACCACCACAACTAAACTGTGCACAGGAAGAGAATAGGAGAGCTAGAGTAGCACCATCATCAAAGGTCCCTGTCTAGCAGTGCATTTGGCCGGCAAAACTCCTGAGTGACCCTGTGGCCTCAAACTACAGAAGATGGCAAAGCACTCTGCCAGCTTGAGCTAGGAAAAATCCCTTCCTGACCCAATATCTGGTAACTGGTATCTGGTAACTGCCCCAGCAGGGCACACTGGTGTGCTGGGTTTGTGTGCGGTCATGGTTTTGGTAGTGGGGCAGGGGGCTACAGTGGTGGCCCCTGTGAAAAGCTGCTTGGAGTGCCCGGCTCCAAGTCAGACCTGCCTCTGGCCAAGGCCAAGCCAATTAGTGATGGTGGCTGCGCCTCTAAGATAACCTATTTAAGAAGGGGAACCTGGGAGAAGGAGTGGGAGTTGTGAGGAGGAGTTGTGAGCAGGACGTCTGTGCAAACACTGTTATCAGTGGAAGAAAGGAGGAGGAGGAGGAGGGAGAGGTGTGCCAGAGCAGAGACCTCTCCCTGCAGCCCATGGTGAGAGGGCAGGGCCCCCCCTGCCACCCATGGAGGTCCACCATAGAGCAGATGCCCACCTGCAGTCCTTAAAGGACCCCACACCAGAGCAGGTGTCTGCACCTGAAGGTCGTAACTCTGTGGAAAGAAGCCCCTACTGTTGTAGTTCAGCACTGGGAGGGCTGCAACATGTGGGGTTGACCCATGCTGGAGCAGCTTGGGAAGAGCTGTGGCTCATGGGAAGGACTCACATTAGAGAAAGTTCGTGGAGGACTGTTTCCTGTGAAAGGGGCACTACACTGGAGCAAGGCAAGAATGCAAGGAGTCTTCCCCATGTAGAGGAAGAAGCAGTGGGACTGCTCATACCCCCCCTGCCCCCCCCATTCCCTGCCCCTCTGCACCACTGGGGGGGAGGAGGTAGAGAAATCTGGAGCAAAGCTGAGCCCAGGAAGAAGGGAGGGGTAGGGAGAAAGTGTATATAAGATCTGGTAGTATTTCTCACTGTCCTACTCTGTCTGTTAAGTGTTGTTGCTAGTGTCTGAATTAAACTGATGTTCTTATTCTTCCCCTAATGAGTCTGCCTTTTGCCTATGACCATAATGGGCAAGTCATCCCTCCCTGTCCTTGTCTCTACTCCTGAGCCTTTTGCTTCATTTTCTCCTTCCCATTCCTGGGGGGGAAGGGATGAATGAGCCGCTGCGTGATACTCAGTTGTCCTCTAGGCTCAAACCACGACAACTGGTCAGACCTTTTATTTTAATTGGGCGTATTTAAAGTTGACAGAGTCCTGACATACAGATCAGATTCATAATGCAGGTGTCAAAGTAAAACCAGGTGGACTCATCTGGTGAACCACAGCAATTAAGCTCTTCACTTGCCACAAGCATAAAGCAAGACAACTTATTTATTGTGAGAAAGTCTTGCAATAGTCTGCATTTCCTTGCATTTACCACAAGCTAAGAATGCACAGATGGGCTGCTGCCTGTGCTTAGTTGAGCCACAGTAACTTGTTAAGACACAGTAACTTGATCCTGGATGTGGGCTCTTAGGTCTTCTGGTTACACTGCAACTTGGCCTAGATGCACGTAAAAAGTATACACAAAAGCTTGCTGATACATGCTATGCCATTAAAATTAACTTATGTGGCCCTAAACAGACCTAGTAGTGGCTCAGTGTGTGCAGGTGAGGATGCCACAGGTAAGCAGCAAGCTTCCTCTCACAGCAAAACCAGTGGGAAAGAAGCAACCTGTATGTTCAAGCATAGCTCTTTTAATAAAAAATTAATGTCAGTGCAATTGGAAATCAGGTGTGGGAAGCACTTGCATTAGAGGCAAGTTGCCAACTAAGCTCCAAGTCTTGCAGAAGTTGAGCACTTCTGGCTTACAGCCATGATCACCACCTCTCACACTAGCAAAAGCCTCCACAATAACAACACACAAATCCCTCAGTTCTAATTGATCATCAGTCTTTTGTACTAACCTCGGTTAATAATTGGAATACTTGTGGAACAGTTCTCTTTGGCACAGGCTCCCATCATTGATGTAAGGGTTGTAGTGGGGACTTCACCAATACCTGTGGAAAAAGCATGATATTGACAAAAACCCAGATACTACATTGATACTAAGTTTTAAATCATTATTTTCTAGAAGTGAATCACTGAGTTGAAAAGTTGAGAAGAAAAAGCAGAACAAATTATACCACCAATTCCTCCTTCCTCAAACAGTCTGCCTCAACAGCTCAGAGCAATCACAAGGAACAAAACCACAGTTTTATATTTACTGTATATCACAAATATTCCTATTTCATCTCCTGAAATTAATGAATCTACATCAAATGCAGCTACTTCTGGTTAGAACAAAATATATTCAAAGCAAGAAACAACTGTCAGATATGAAAATAATGTCAGTTTTAAAGCCATTAGATAAATTATTCACAAAAGCTGACAAGAGGGACACCAAGCTGATGTTCAGTTATCCAGAATATAGAATATTTAAGAGTTTTCAAGGATTATAACACAGTTTGGTACTCATTTGTAAATATGTATAGATTTGTGTAAAGTACTAATTTAACATTTCCAAAGTGAGTAAATGTGTACATCAGCTTGATTTTATCAACCAATTCTATCTTGTGCATTTTCAACAATCTTCTGTATTTCAAATCAGAGATACAAAAAGGATTAAGGGGAAAAAAATGAAGGCAGAATGACACAACAAAAGTAGAAGTCTGAGACAATCTGTGTAACAGAAAACATCCACTCTGACTTTCTCTTTGTGCTACTTTTTAAAGAAAAAATCTAAAACACTTGTCTTGGGATGCTTAATGTTCCATCAGTATATAGTCAGCATATTTTCTTAATGAGTTTTTGATCAGGAATGGCAGAGTGTAAAGCCAGCAAGAATATACCCAGACCACAAAAATCTGCCAAGAGCCCAACAGAAGAAACACAAACATACAGGAACTACTGCTCTGGACCAGACCAGCGCTGCATGTAGCCTCGCATCTGTTCCTCTGCGATGGCCACAATTACCTTTCAAAGTGAAACTTCACATTGTAAATTCTGTCTCAGAAATGAATGGTAGTCATGTATAAGACAACTTAGCTCTTTTAAGATGATCAGTGGCAAAAAAGCAAGGTGTGTCAAAGAAATCTGTCAGGTTCCTTTTCTTTTTCATATGATATCAAAACAGCTACATGAGTACACCATGTGCAGGCGTCTTGAATGACCTTTGCCTTGTTTGTATGCTTTAGATCTTGAAATAACGAATTTAGGAAAAGACTGGCAAACACTGAGTGCACACAGTCCGGGGTGGATTCCACTAGTTGTTCTGTGCTTGTGTACAGGCCTGAAGAGCTCAGCATTTGGGAAAATCAAGCCTCTAAGAAGTTAATCACAGCTATTCTCAGATATTTCTATGCAGACTGTTACCTCTCTGCCCATGCTCCCTGCAGGCTGGTTGGAAGGTTATACAAAGATCTCAACAGATCAGACCTAGCTTCTTCTAGCAAAGCAAGTTTGTAACTCTCTATTCACACGGGTAAAATCTCTCACTCCAGAAAGCTGAAATCCTGGCCTCTTAAAAACTGGTTAAAAATATCCCAGTGATTTTACTGAAGCCAGAATTATACACTAATGGTGATGTTTGTGAAATACATGCTGAACTTAAAAGATGCTCCAGGAAATCTATCAGTAGAAGTGTGGATTCTGTAACAAATTTCTGCTGGATGAAGCTTAAAAAGTAATCAAATAAATACATCTACTGAACATGTTAAGATCACGTGCCTCGTATAATACACAGAAAATACTATGAGCTGCTTTTAAGGTGGGATGAGAACCAGTAGAATCCACTTTGAGTTGCTCTTCCAAATACTTAGGAAATAAAGATTTTTTTTTTTTAATAGTAGCACAAGTTCAAAAAGAAAAATTAATAAATCAAATATGAGTGTTAGATTTTAGTATTTCTACAGGTAAGCCTAGTCTAAAACAACCCTGTACACAATTAAATTTTACCCAGAGACTTAATTGAGTTCTAAGGTATATGGAGTTAGTTCTGCTCTCACAGACACAAATAAAGAAATTTAATTTCCTTAGATGAAAGTTAGGTTAGGCAGATAGAAAAGGTATATGTCAGAAGCAAATTTTAATATAAAAAACAATACCTGCAACAGGAGTTCTGATTTTCAACCTGTCGACCTCCATGATAAAGTCATCTTTCAAGAAAAGGAACCCAATGATGGAGAAGAGATAAACTAGGATGAGTGCTAGCACTGCAGTGAGGATAATGGAACGACCATTCCGGGTAACACTTTTTATCACATTTAGCAATGTCTCTTCTCTGTACACCAGATCAAACAGCTGGGAAAAGCGCAGAGTAGAGGAAAAATGAATACAAATGAGGCAATATATAGATGCTACATAGGAAAACAATCTGAACTACTGACACATGCATCTAGCCATCTTTTTAATCCCCAGCTTCATAAACACACAATTCAGACTGCTTTCAATGGGAGCTGGGCATGCTTATAGGAGAAAATCTAGCACAGAACTTTAAATTTTAAGATAGATCATAGCGAAAGCCAAAGTCACAAAGTATTTATGAGCCTCATCGAGACGTGGGTAACAGTTACCAACAAGATCCATTGTTTCCCCATGTTCAAAACCAGGCTAGATTAAAATGAAAAACCAGTGTCTTCATACTATGGATCTATATCTACAAATTAATTTATCATGTTATCTCCCATCTGATAAACATGCATGAGCTGCCACTGAAAAATGCACTCATGCATGTAAGTAATTATATGTCTGCAAACTGTTTATTGGAGCTCACGGCATCATTTAAAAACCACTCACTTATACAAGGATTGGGGACATCTCTTTTTAGGACAAAGTTAAATTCATTGCACTGCTTGTATAGAACTAGAAACTTCTATTCTTCTCTACCTGCACTATATGTTTTCCTGGTATTTAACTTTAAAGTACACATTAAGAGAATATTGCTTTAAATGCCAAAGGCCTAAAATAGCAATTAAATATAATAACAGCTTTTCAAGAAACTATAGCTTTTTTTCTCTTACAATTCTACTGATGTTCTATAGTGCTTTGGACCTTATCTATAATGTATGTATTTCCACTTCAAAACACTCAGATTACAGATATGAAGTGACACACTATGATTTATCAAAATGGTCCACAGAAGACGGTATTAGCCACAATTCACAACATCTGAAATCCACAGCCTTGTGAAAGGATTAATAATAAAGGAAGAAAGAGGGAAGACAGTTATCATTCATTCCATAGAAGACAAAGCTTAAAATGAGGAACAAATATTAGAGTTTAGAATATATCCACAACAAAGTGAACACCTGGAAGGAACTCGGGAACATGGACAACTATAACATCCTTGAATCATGGACATCGGTCAATAGCAGTCACTGAAAAAAGTAAGTACATAAAATGTTTCTTAAACTACTTGGCGCTTTGGAAAGTATTTTAAGGTAGAGATCACCTTACTCATTGAAGGAATAACAGATAATTTGCTGTGCCTTTTTCAAGCAGGAGAGTTACACCCATTTGAAAAGGGTCCTGCAGCTACAGCCACAAAACCTTGGATCCTTTGAAGTCTGCCCAAACTTCGAAGCTGACTTTAATGTCAAGATCTGTAAAACTTGTCTTCAACAGGAGCTCTACTAGAGTAAGGACTGAACCCCTGAAAATTTTAGTGTACTTAACACACCTCTATGAAATGCTGGGAGTTCACCACTATTCAGGAAACTGAGAAAAATACAACAGGAAAGTGAATGACCACAATTTAGTCAGTCTCCCTACAAGTTTCACATGTTCAGTATAAAGCAAAAGCATTAGAAAATGCAGTGAAACACCTTTTACTGCTATTCAGCATGAAGGGAACAGTTAGCTGAGTTTAGCATAATTTTGTATGATTCATTTTCATTGCACCTGTATCATACTATAAAAAGGCATTCCATCTGGGTAATGGCAACAAAAGAAAATGAAGTGGGACACATTTAAAGTGATGAATCTTTCTGCTACACCAGAAGCATGCCATCCCCATTTCGCAAGTAAATGTTTTTTAATTTATTTTATTACAGCTGCAAGATGAACTGAGGAATAGGATCCTTTGGTACAGGTATGATGCACAAACCACTGGACAACTCCTGTCCTGAAGAGATTATGACTGACACAAAATACAGGAACAATGGACACAGAATATATGTATGCTGGGGAAGGATGGGAGAAAGGAGTGGGCTGTATGATAATTGTCTGAAAAGAAATGAGCAGACTTTCAACTGTAAACCAGATAAAATAAGTCCTAACAGAAACAGGTTCTAATGAAAACAGCAGCTCCTAAGGGGCAGCAACACAACGGCATGCTAAAAATACACATGATTTGGCTTGATTGTCAGGAAGAAATTGAAGACAGCTGCATGGGTAACGGTATTTTCTATTTTTGCAAAGTTTTCCCCTCCACAGAAGCACATACTTACCAGGAAACTATAGAAGAATTCGTGCACGCAGAGGCCCAGCATGCAGACCAGGACATATGCTACGTGATAGAGAAAAGCCATGTCCATGATGACCGCTCTGTAGCCACGGGTAAAAGTTCCACGGTTCCCAACAAAGCTCACCAGAAACACTATTTTGTTACAAAGCTGTGGGAGAGGTTAACAAAGGCTAGGGTTATTCTATCAGAAAAATCCTGTTATTTATTGTTTGCAGTGCTATAGCGCGCAAAAAGTCTAGACAGGTTGCTTTGACTAAATGCACAACTTCTAGACAGGAGGAGTGAGATGACAGAGATCCAGCTCCCAAGGTACACTGGGAATGAGCCCAGGGGAGCGAGTGGCAGTACCTCACCCCTGTAACACTGCACTGTGCCTCATTATATTGTGATTTATTTCTATAACATTAGTGAGTAGGCAGGGTGGGATTAATGTCATAAGGCATTAAAAAACCCAACTAGATTCCTAACAATTTTGATTTTAGACCCAAGACTATGTAAGAGCAGCTAGGCATGCTACTACAAAGAGAACAACAGCAACACAACAGAAAGCGTGTGGGGTGCATGTGAGTTCTACTGTCTCCCTCAGATCATGCTTTTCAATATAAAATCCCTCAACAAAATAGTGGGGGCTTTGTCAAAGTACAGCATTTAAGCAGCAGCATCGGATTCTCCACTGCTCCTGGGTTTTGCCTGCACAGGAACAGCGTCGCAGAAGCAAATGCGGAAGGGGCTAACCTCACCTGTCTCGTAGTCCAGGTCAAGCAATGAGGACTCAACATCGTTTCTTCTTTCACAAATTTGACATGGGCAAGCACTGCCTATTTGCCTTTACCTTTGACTATATGCCTCAGTAGTCTTAAGTGTGTGAAATTCTCACAGAACTGGTGGCAAATAGTCCAATACTTTGTGCTAAGGTGAATTAGAACTGTAGCAGTCAGGCAGAAATCTAAATAGATGACTTGTGAGCACGACTGTATATCTTACCAAGCTCAATAAACATGCAAACTTATTTATGTCTAAGTTAAGAGATCTGGCAAAGGGTTGAGGGGTTGAGAGAATTTTTGATTTTGAAAACTTTTTTTTTCTCAAAAATATATTTAAGCTCACAGAAACATCTCACAAATTTGTGTCAACGTTGCTGAGCATACTGGTAGAGAAAATTATTCTTTTAACATGAGAAACTGTAAATTTGATTGCCCTTATTCAGCAATATTTCTTTAAATTTCATATTGTTTTTATTTTTAAAATATTTGCATATGCACAAAACCAAAACAGCTTTTTTCTTAGTTTCTCACTTTGCTGATACTGCTATTTCAGGATGACTGGAAATGATTTATTTTTTTGGCTTAACCAGTGAACCAGAAAAAGTTCTTTGCAGAGCTCTCATCAAGGGCTTTTTTTAATAAGAGACTCTTAACATCTCTGCTTCTGAAAGGGAAATTCTGCTTGCTTTTTTAGTACTTACATTAGCAGCACCAAGAAGTATCAAGGTAGGACCGAGCCCTATGGTATATATAGACCTGAGAATAACAGACACCAAAAAGGGTCGAATACCAACAGGCTTGGAGATGAAAAACAGCATTGCTGTGCAAAATGCCACTGCTACCCAAAGGAGGACTGAAAACAACGGAGAGAGCGTGCCTGTAGAGAGGAGAAAAGGAGATTTGAGAAAGGCGTCTTTGGAGACTCCATTTTTCACCAAGAAACAGATCCGAAAGATCAATTCCTTTGCCAATATAGCTAACAAAAAGCGTGATTCATGCATCACAACTGCTGACCACAACTTGCCCTAATTGCAGCAAGAGCTATTATTATCATAGTCTTGTTGATTTTTGCACAGGTAATAATAAGAACAGCTAATGAAATTTCCATTAAAATCCACGGAGTGCTCAGAGATGAAACAGTTTACCCTTCTCCCGGCGCAAGCTACTAATCAGCTCCCTTCTGCAGGGATCATTAGGGCTCCTCCAGTCTAATTCTATGATTGCTCAGCTACAGAAATAGCCGGTCCTCGGGGCGGCGCAGCAAGTGGCACCGCGCTGCAGTGTCACGCTTCCATCCCCAGCAGCACCGAGGCACCCCGGTTTCAGAAAAGCAGCTTTTCTTCCGAAGGGCTGTGGGTGTTGAGCGGGAGCCTCCGCCTCCGCACGGGAGCGGGGCGCTTGCCGCAGCGGGAGGCAGCCAGGGGGGACTTGGGCAGGAACCGGCAGCATCTGCACTGCCGAGAGCAGCTGAGTAGCTGTGCCTTGCTCCTGGGGAGGCGGCGGGGCCCGGCTCTTGCTGAGCTCCTGCGGGCAGGCGAGCCGCTGCCTTCAGAGTCTGTCTCTTCGCCGCTCCGCAAGACGCTGGCTCCAGGCTCTCCCCGAGTTTTGAGCGATGCCCCTGTTTTCCCTCTCTCCTCTGCTTAAAGCCCTGGAAACACACCATGTTGCTGTGATATAAAAAGCACATTCAGATCTCAGGGCACTGCCACACTTGTACACTGACTTCTATTGTTATCAGATGAACTGAGAGGTCAGTGACGGAGGAGAAGGGAATAGAAAATTTAGCTAGACTCACAGTAGAAATCATGCTATCTCTTTGGCAACAGATACACAGCTGAGCAGCATCAGTGGGATTAGAAAACAACAAGACAAGGCCCTAGCCTCAACATTCAGATGGCATCCCAACTTTGCTAAAGTTCAGGAGTGTTTATATCCTTGGCAGGAGTTGGCTCTGTCAGTTTCTTTGTCAACAAGATTTGGAAACTTTTACTGGATACTAAAAAACAACTTCCAAGTGGATCTGAAAGGTGAGGCCAAAGCACTTGGTGTTTCCTTAACAAAACATTTTTCCTTTTCCCTACTGCAGGTCAAACAATTTCACTTTGCAGGACCCATACCAGTAACATACGCAGATGTGCACGCTGGAGGCAAGGAGTCCTCATCTGGAGGACAATTTCACTTGTCATATGATGTAAGAACTGCAGATATCTACTGAAAGGCAGCATTCTTGGGATGATTAGATCAGCCCAGGCACCTCAGGTGTCTGAGTATGGGAGGATTTACACAAGGTAAAGGGGAAAAATAGGAGACAAACTCCAACTGTGAGATTGGGTTTTGGTGGAGGGGTAGGCTGGAAGTAAGGAGGCTGCCTCGTGACCTTCTAATCCCATTTGGCCACACCTATTGTTTATTGCTCAGGAATCGCTTTTGCTTTTACAAGCACTAGGAACGGGAATCCTGAAATGAGCTATCAATAAAATCACTGGATTACTGGGGCCACTTAAACTAATACTATATAAATCTGCTGTTCAAAGTAAGTATTAATACCTACTGATTGCAGACCAGAGGATTTCCCTGAGTATAGATTAGCTAAAATTTAGTAGCTTAACAGGTTTATTTTTAACTCTTTACTTCTCCTCTCATCCTGAATGGGCTCTAATGTGTGTGCACTCAGAGACTCTTCAGCTGACAAGCAGGAAAGCACTAAGTACCAATGCTTCCCTTTCACATGGCACAGCCCTGCAAACTTTGCTTTGCAAGGCTGCGGGAGCTGCCTGTGCCGTGACCTGCAGAGACCACCCCGCAGGGCAAAAGGGCAACGTGGTCTCCATGCCAATATATTTTAATCTGCTGCCTTTCTATTTGGCCAGCCAACAGGAATGTTTGCTGGTGCCAACCCTGGTGTTTGTGAAAAGCACATGTATCTACTAGAAGCTGGACTGCTTCCACCAGCCCAGTTCACATGCCATCAGACAGAGGTGACTTTCAGTCACATTACTGGCTGGACTGGACACGAATTAAAGACCCAGAGGTGAATGGCTCTACTCCCATTACCAGTATTCTGAACTATTTAGCCTCCTTTATCCCAATTAAGCTTGTTTGGGATTCAAAGAGGCCTCCTGCTAGTCTGCTGCATTTATTTAATGAAATTTATTATTTGCTATATCTCCTGTGACATGTGATGAAGCAGAGACAGAATCAAAGGTTTTAAGCATATTTTCATATAATGCATTTATTCTCTGCAACCGTTATGTACTTTTATCCCAATAAACAACATAGTCAAAAGCCAACAAGCTGGTTTTCAAATCATTCTATACCATACGTTTTTAAGACTGCAAGTCATTCAATTTGGTCAGTTTTAAGGAATCTCTGTCCCTCTGCTGCCAGGAATCCTTCCTCAGCTCAGAAGTTGTAATTGAATGTGTGCAATAGTACACTGCAATATGGCAATATTAAAAAAAAAGAAAAAAGAAGACTCATCTAGATAATCTTCAGCTTAGCAGCTATGTTCTGTCCATTTTACTTCACATTGCACAGGCCATGTGACACACAGAAGATCAACTACCACATTTCAGACAACACCTGGTGCCTACTTAGAAGATACTAAATGGCTTCTGCAAATATAAGCATACCTGAAGATGTAGTTTTATGTAACTGTTACCTTAGAACTGAAAGCATCTAAAATTAAAAGGCAAAATAAAACCAAACTCCACTTGCCTTCATCTCCATCATCTCCAAATGGGTAGAAAAGAGCAACTGCTAAATTGATGAATACAGCAAGGTTGAAGGAAATGCTCCCCCAGAGAGA
Organism: Tyto alba; assembly: GCF_018691265.1. NCBI lineage: Eukaryota > Metazoa > Chordata > Aves > Strigiformes > Tytonidae > Tyto > Tyto alba. The sequence goes on along the minus strand of NW_024881295.1, from coordinate 9,582,959 downwards.
AATGTGTCTGGAGAACCAAAACAGGGGTGGATTATCTAGAAAGGGGAGAAGAGCAGAAATCAATGAAACAAAAGCAGTCAGGAACTCAATCAGTAATGGCCTCAAGGGAATTAAAAAATACAGATTAATGAAGAAAATATGCAGATCTTTAAAATTAACTAAAATAGACATATATTAAATGTAGGTTTGCCATAAAACATAGTTTCAAGCAGAACTTTTAATCCAAAGACCTCAATACAGTTTTTTATATATGAGAGTTTTGCCTCTGCTAAGATTTTAGGACTGGATCTTTTGCAAAGGAGTCTTTTCACCTGACTCTGAAACTGTAGCTTCTGTGCATGGAGACACAAAATCAAGCAAACAGGTAAGATTTCAGCACTCTACATGTCAGACAATCAGAAGATCCAGAGCGGGTCATCCAGATGACACATTTGGACCAAGAACACTGATGACATTATTCAAAGAAGAATGGAATAGGCAAGGTTTCAGAACTGCATTATTTTCCCCACCTCTGTCAAAATAAATACATCTTGATATTCTTTGGGGAGCAGGTAAAATTTGGTCTGACTGGGATTTGGTTCTATGAAGGCTGACTATTTCCTGCATGATCCTCAGATGTCCAAGGTTACCTGCTGACAAACAGCTCTCTACTCCTACTTTAAAGGACTCAAATGAAGCCAGGATCTCCATATGTGAAGTGCTTTACAAATACACAGAAATAGCCTATATCCCAAAGAACCTATAACCTAGTTAGAAAAGACTAAAAAGGGAAATAGGGCAAAACAGGGTTAAGGTTTTGTGTCCCTAGTCACATAAACGATTCAACAAAAAGGCTAGAAACAAGATCAGAGGGTACCAAAACCCAGGCAAGCACTTCATATATATGACTGCACCACAGTATGTTTAAATGAACATTTAAAACAAGATTCTATGTGCAATAGTGTGAAAAAGTATCTAGCCAGAGTGGATTATCTATTCAAACATGATGTATTCCTATTAATTATATTTTAAAGTACTGAGAAGCTCCTGCAAGTATGCAGAGCATATTCCTGACTTGTCTGCACCCAGCTAACTTTTTATAAACAGCTGACTCCTTCGACTGCATATGACTGTCTCAGGCTTTAGTCTAAATAGACTTTAATTGTGATTAGGTAAATATTCAGATTTCATTGTGATAACCTTATGTTGTTGACTGCTGAGATTTAAGCATTTGGAGCCATTGCAAATGCCATCTGTCAATTTAAGCAACACAGACTGCATGCTAACAGACACTTGGCTAAAGAATGAACCAAGCCTCAACCTGTATTATCTTTTCAAATAAAAAAACACATGGAGACTTGTTGGCCATTCCACTGATGAAAGGAATTGAGGAATTTTTATTCTGAATAAAAATTTTCTTTGCTTATAGCATTAGGCAGGTCTGGTCTGTATAAGTATGGGGTTGGGCTCTTCTACTTGCGTTTCTTAAGCAAAACCCATGTATGATTGTGCTACTAAAGTAATTTTTCTACAGTACAATGACTTTTATTCCCAAATAGACTGTGCAGATAGGGAGCTATTCTGGAATAATTTCTTTTTCAACTTCTATTCTGGTCAGTTTGTCAGTCCAGATGAGTTCTTACAGTGCCACCAAGGGAAGTGGACCTGGGCCAACAGGGCTCACACTGAAGACTTACTACTGCCTCTGAAAATTACAGCCCGAGAATTAAAATTTATAAAAACTGCAACCAACATTAATGTTTCCATCAGATGAAGGACGCTACATTAAACCATATTGCTTTGACTATCCAAACTCCCTGCTGCTCTGACCACAGATCCTCTTCTTCACTTCCTTCCTAATGAATTGCCTAATGCTGCTGTGAGCACCTGATGTGTGCCACCCCCACAGCATCTGCATTTTAGCAGTGAATGAAGTGATCACTCTTGTGTATTTTTATATATGTACATATATAAAATATATATAATTTTATATATATACACACATAAAATCTAACTTTCTTCCTTATCCCTCAAGGATGCTGTAGATGCTTAATTAGTTTGCGGCCTTGACTGTCTGCTCCAAAAGCAAAGGGCAGAGTTGACCGTGGCTGAGCTGGCAGGAGCTTCCCATCCCTGGGACATCGACAGCAGCCCCACTCCTGGCAAGGGCCAGCGGCTGTAATGCCCACCAGCTGTAATGCCCACCAGTTGTAATGCCCACCAGTTGTAATGCCCACCAGTAAACTAAACAAGAAACTCAGGGCTCCCGGCCTGGCTTCATGGCACTTCCCCTTCGGGTCCCTGCTGTGATCTCTCCCCCCATGATCTTGACGGTACCTGCCAGATCTGCAAGCAGCTTTGGGTGGTGGTACCTGTGCCTCCCCCACTAGCACGGGACGTGCACCAGCAGGGGCTCACAGACTGGGACATACTGCAGCCTCGCCAAGCCAAGGCTGATGTGAGCTGGCAGAGGGGAACTGACTCCGCGGGAGTCGGGCAGATTTAAAGCAGCTGAGGTTTTGGTGAGTGATGTTTTTAAGTGACTGACATTTACAAGTTTTTAATGGTCTTTTAGGAATCTGCAAACCTCAAATATGCAGCTACACATGTTTTTGTTAAATATTAGGGGTCTTGGCTTAATTAGGTGCAACTCTACTGAGTTTAGTAGAACTACACTCAGTTTATCCACCGCTCAGTTTAACTTCCTGAGTCCAAAACATCACCTTGAACACATTACTTATATTACTAACTACTCCATATTATGCCCTTTTTATGGTGGTCTGCAAGTGTCTCAGCTGACCTATACTCTGCTCTCAAGCCCTGGACACTTTCGCCTGTTGCAGTATTGGGAGTGAACACAAAAAAGTGTATTATTAAAATGAAAGTATTTGAAGGCTTAAAAGCAGGGTTTTAGCATAATTAAGCTATTTTTTTGAAATTGCAATACTTACTCCTTATTTTCTTTTGCCATTTCATCTCATTGTACAGATCCTCTGTCTGCTGGAAAAAGTCATTGACTTTGCTCCCTTGTTCATCTCTCTCTGTTGTATTGAATACCCGACTTTTGGATTCCCGAGTGAGGAATTCACAAATATTGGGGACAGGAAAGACTATCTGTTCCATTGTTCTATCGTGGCGAACAATCTATAAATAAAACATACATTTTTTTCAGGATCAGTAACTTTCCAACCATTTTGTCATACATTTTCTTGTTCACAGCTCCCCTTTTATTTATAAATTAATGCACAAATTATTTGAACATTACAACAAAGTTGAACCAATCAATCCTAACCCGAAGTAAAATTGCTTTTCTATCTTCAAATGCCTGCAAATAAGGTAGCAAATATATGTCTCAAGCAAAACCTAGGTCCAAACTTCCTCCAAATATAAAAAATGTTCTGATTCAGAATGCTTCAATTTTGCGATAAATTGAAATGAATCTCTCCCAGTAAACAGTGCAGAAGTTCAGGGGCTTTCTGCTCAGATTACAGAATTCTTTTCTCACCTTGAGTCTATTTCTATGATGAGATAAATTGTGAAGGTGAACATGCAAAAATAGCACCTTGTTACTCAGACAGCACCCATATCTTGTCAGTCTTTATCTTCTTACTTGGCAAAAAACAAGGTTTTGTATTGTTTGTATTTCAGTGCCTACCGAGTTATCGGTCAGTGAGCTAGATTTTATTCCATTTCACCACACTGTCATCAAGATTGCTTCCCCATTCTGATCATGGACTCTGCATTACTAAAAATACAGAAATGGGTAGAAAACACATCTTGACTCTAGACCCATGTCTCTGCACAGCCACCAGTGAAAAAAAATCCCACTATTTGACTTTCAAATCAAACAAATGAGATACCCTGATAGAGGGAAGCTATATCTGAAATGCCAAATAAGTCTAAGACTGCTTTCAGAGAAAGACCAACGAACATCCATTTGATATAGCAGCAATGCTGGGTTGAGTTTCACTTTTCCAGTCACAGTGCTGCATTAAAGAAACCTCTCTTCTCTCTGTTAATCCATATTTATTATGTGAACACACCAAAAAACCACAACTGTCTCAAGTAAATTTTAAAAGTAACATTGTCAAACACATTTGTGTTGAAGATGAAGGATAATTAATGCTCATGTCTGCCCATGGGCATGTGCATTATGTGAAATTTGACCAGGCAATTTTGAAGTGTCCTGAGTAAACAGTTGTATCTCAGGCCAGCAGTTGTGCAACAGGACTATGTGACTAGCAGTTAACCTGGTAGGAAGCTGACAGCACATCTTCACTTCTGTCGGGGACTCAGATAAAGAGGTAAGCTGTGTGCGCTGCTCTGTAGAATGGCATTTTGAAAGCCTCCCTGAGAATAGAGGCCTCTGTATCTGCTCGAGGAATAGGTTTTGCAGCCATGAGGTGTTAGGAGATTTCAGAACCTGTACCAGGCAGAAGCTATTTGCCACATAAAAGCAGACCACAGTACCTGTTTAGTGCCTAAATTTACAACCTACCCATGTAACTTGGCTGATAATTGCCAAGAGATACTTCAGGAGCGCCCAAAGTATTAAAATATGTTAAGAGGAGCACTGAGCTGCCCTCTGGACAACCACAGCTGTAGATGGAACTTCCATCTATGCTGTGGTGGGATAATGTGACCAGTATCAGGCAAAAAGGATGGTGAGAAACAGAGGAGGACCCAGCCATGGCCTGTCTCAATGGCAACCAGGATGATACAGACCTGAGGCGCTTGTGCCAAGACTTCTCTCTACACACACAAGCTCAGGTCCACTGTTGATGGAGCCTGGGGTAAAATTATTGGCTCAGATTCAGGCTGGGCCTGTGTGGAACTGTGCTGTGCAGTTTTCACACTCAGCCAATTTTGGACTTGATACAGCATTTCCAAGAGAGAGCCAAATGCCTCTTCTTCCTGCAGTGTCTTGCAGCAGCTGCCTTTGCATCATAGAAATTCTCCTCCTTACAAAGTCACTAAGGACTAGAGATACTATAGTGCCTAACTCCTACCTTGATGCCCATAATCCCATGAAATCTGTAAAAGTACAGGAACTGATCTAAGAGTTAGAACCTAAATATCTCTCTGGATCTTGATCTAAATCCAATCCATGGCAGGGGTAAAGTTTAAAGTACAGAACAACTGATGAAGCAGGCCAAGCCTTGGTCTTTTAAACAAAAGCCATACTGAATGTCTACACCACTTCAAAACCTCTTTGTACTCCAGCCAGACTTTTAATTTGATCAGTTAGCATCACTGGCTTTGAAACTCATGATTATTTATTTGAGTGATGTACCATACAAGATTATTCTTGACTTCATGACACAGCTACTATCCACATTCATTATTTCCCTAACAAAACATGTTTGGTAACACACAGGAAAGCTACTGTAAAATGATTATTTTGAGCCACTTTTAATATAGGTTCATTCTTTTTTCTCCCATAGTCAACAGCATATTATTCAACCTTCTCCTCATAAATAATCTACACCATTTGAATAAGCTTTGCTGTTCAGAAGCTTAAAAAAGAGGTGATACAACATGCACAAGATGCAAACTTGTCTCATATTCACTCTTCTAGTGAGTAATTCTTTACCTCTATCTGTGCCGTATGATTGGCATAATACCTCAAGGCTTCATCTCCTTCATCTGGATCTGACCCTGGCTTCAGCATCTGTTGCAATGTTTTATTGTGACGAGCCAACTAGAAAAAGAAAAAAAAAATTATTTATGTCTTGCTGCTATGTTTTCAGCTTTATCATCTCCACTTAACTAACACAAATCCTTCTTCCCCCCACCCCCATATACTTACATGCTCAACCCAGTGGGGCTCTTTGCACAGATAACAACAAAAATGTAATTACTTGAGAACAATAGAAATAATTTAGTCTTAAAAAGTCAGCAGCAAGTCTTCGGCTGAGATTTATGAAAGGCAGCTTAGCCTGCAGCCTAGATGGTTTTTGGAGGGCTTTTGACAAATGCTAAAAAATTAGACTGAATGCTTCTTTTCACTTAAGTTTAGATATAAAATTTGCATCCCTCTGACTAGGTAATTACATTTACAATTAAATTTTCTTTGCGATTTCAAGTGGCTAAACTGTTTTAGACCATGTTTGTAGGTTGGTATTTCAGGGCTGCCAAGATAACACCCATAACTACTTCAGAGGCAGCTGGACTGCAGTGGTGGGCAAATACATTTTTAACTGTACGGTTTATATACATAGCACATATGTACACACACACAAACACACAAACATGTATCTCCTACAAACTTCTACAAATTATATATTTTATATGATCCATAAAAAACATCTGTTCTCGTTGAATAGTAAATATTTCAAATGCTTGATAGCTGCACAAAGTTTAATACTGATAATGTCAGCAAATGCATTCATGATGTCTCTTAGGTCAGTGAGAAACAAACACCTAATTACCTAATAAACAAAGGCATGAGGAAACACTACTAAAAATGCAGTTTTCCCCATATCATAGTGAGTGGTTTTCATCCAGAAACTCTGAGGTGTTCCACCTACTTTAAGGTGGGGAAAACTGAGGCAGGAAAGGAAAGGCTATCTTGCAGACATCATCCAGGTCTCAATCACTACACCAACATTCCCACAACAGACCAGACACAGACATTAGGAACGAGGCAGGCACAGCACTCAAAATGACCACAGGAACTAGGCTTTGAAGTGATGATCACTACAGGTGGATTAGGACTGTACTAAATGAAATAACGCAGTATGGTGAGAAATTATAAAATAATTGAAAATCTACAAAAGGAGTGTCAGGGATCAAGTCTAAAAGTCAAAATGGATCTAAACAGATATTGTGATAATCTAACCAGAAAGTGTTCTCACTCATTTATAAGCTATTTGCATGTCTCACCATCCCCTTTTTATCTAAGAATGGGGCAGGGGAAGAGGTACATACAGAATTTACTCTATTGCAATTTCCTACAAGCTACTGATCAAAATAAATTTTATTTCACATCTTGATACAAACTTCTTAATTAAAGATTAATAATAAATGGAATATCCAAAAGCAAAAGAATACCAGAAAAGAATATTCAGGAAGAATAAATGTACTTCCTACAACTTCCTCATGGACAGAAGTCTGCTTAATCCTATCAGTAGAGCCCTGAGCCAATGTGGCAGAACATCAGCCATTTATAAAAGGATCACGAGCAGATATTCAGGGACACATGCAAAAAATCACATGGAGTTCAACTGCAGAGCAATACTCTTTCCATCAGTAACAGATTTTTGCCTAAGCATAGTTACTTTTTTACTCTATCTAGCAAACATATGGATAGTCTCATCACACATAGTAATATCTTATGCAACTTCCAATTATTTTTAAGACTAAAAATGTTTTTGAAGACTACATGACTAATTTTTCTCCTTCACACAAGCCATATAACCTGATCCAGTCAGTAGTCTTTGCAGTATGTCCACATCATCTGCTTAGCAGCACAAGTTGAATTCATTTTCTAGAGGTCTTTTTCATCCCTCTCACTACATGCTGTAGCATCTTGGGGAAACAAGATGAGTTTATCGAAACAAGGTAGGTACTGTTTAAAAATTCCCCTTAAACAGTGTTACTATTTTTGCTTTTCACTTTATTGAATGTCCCTCTGCTTCTGTACTTTGGAAAGGGCAAGCAAGAGTGCCCAATTCACCTTCTCTGTATCATTCATCATTCTGTACACTACTGTCACATCCTCTCTTATTTGTCTCTTCTTTAAATTAAAACAATCCCTATCATTCCCATCCCTCCTCAAACAGAAGACTCTCTGTGACTCAATTATTTTCCTTGTTTATCTCCAAATGCCCTTTACTTTGGCTATATCTCTTCTTTAAGATATGAAGAAAGAACTGACTAGTCAGAATGCAATCACACCCTGCTTGGAGTGATGAATTAGCATAACCAGAAGCAAATATATTCCCCCTTTTTTATCTTCTGTAACACAGAGGAACTTTGCTTGTATCTTGACCCTTTTTTCTCCAATGTCAACCATTAAGGTTTTGAGTTTTCTAATAAATGACAAGTCAAGAATGTATGGATAGTTCTTCTCATATTAAAATTATGCTGGTTTGGAGACAGGGACAGGTATAGATTCAGAAATTTCCATTACTACCAAAAAAACCTTTCTATAAACATACTTGAATTTATATACTGAATTGGAAATGTCATTTGTAAACCACATGAAATCTCAAGGTATTGCTTCCTGATATGCTTTTAACTGCCCATAACTTTTACTGTAAAAGTATCTCTCCAGAAATATCGGTAACAGAAGTTCCCTTACCACATGGACTAGAAGGAAAAACCATCTCAGTCCTCTCGTGCTGTAATGGGACTGACTAGCACAGTGTGTTAACAGACTGCTGGTGATTTGAGACGGCGCTGATGCAGTGCGCATTTCACTATCAGGTTTCATGGGAACAGCAGCCACATATTTTAAAACAGTGTGTATTCAGTGATCTTCATTATACTTTATTGGACTGTGCTTTCAGGCAGTGACTGCCTTGTGCTGATGTGTGTACAGAGCCTAGCTCCACACAGCTGGGGTTTTCCGACACCAGCACTAGACAAAATGATCTGAAGAACAGACCAGGATCTTCTGTGCTACCACCTCGGCTGCCAGCAAAGACACGTCAGAAACAACCAGGGATTGCTGACCAAGCTGGAGGAACTCCAGCAGATTTCAGAAGGGAAACCTACCTAAAGGTGTCAGCAATAGTGCTAGGCAGTAAGCGCTCCTAACTTCATTTCTTTCTGCTTTCCCATCTCACTTACCTTCTGTAGTCTAAACCTTCAGGCAGTAACCTCAGGGCAAAGGGTCTATCTATTTTCTGCTTGTGTTGCAGTTCCTACGTGGGATGGATTCCTCCACATTGACACAGTAATAAGTACCATTAATATTTCTATATTGTCACAGCTACAGCGATGAAAGAACAGTGTGGACGGCAATCTGTGAAAGCTCAGATCTGAAGCAGAGGCCCACAGTAAGACACAGAACAGCTTTAGAAATGCTATGTTATTTGGCAACTACAATGTTTTCCAAAGCTCTGCTTTCATGATCCTTCCTTCGTCCTGTAATGAGCTCAAAGGCCCACACGGGCAAAGGGGACTGTGTCAACAGACTCCTTGACCAGCACAGAGCTTTTTGTGAGATCAAAGACATAGCAATGAAAATAACAATGTAGTGACAAACTGTGAACCTAAAATATGGAAAGCTTATCCAAGCTTTTAATACACCCTAGGTGACAGTCTGTGACTGGCATTAAAGGCCGTGCAAGCTCTGAATGACATTTTTTCATATTTAATTCCTGTGATGTAGTTAAGTGTTATTTCTGAAGTGCTGCACAAATCTTTTGGGGCAGCTGGAGGACAAGACACTGGATGGATATGAACAATAGCAACTATAATGAAAAGAACAGCCCCATTTATGTTTGCAAAGCAAAGCTCAAAAACGCAGGGCAAGCGTAACTGATACAAAAAATAACCATCACTGGAGCTTGAATTTGCAAAGAGCCCCCAAGAAAGCTCTCTGAGGAGAAATCTCTCAGTCAGTCATTCACTCACCCACCAACCATGCCAGTGACAATATTTTAAATGTCAACACGGTATTTTACTACTCATCAAGGCAGGTAGGGACGAGGAAGCAATAGCATACAATGGAACAGTGGTTTCCAAAGACGGGATGTGTAAGGCAATAGCTATATGAATAAAGATCATTTGGCTTCCAGTCAGTTCCCAAGGAAGGACTGTTGTTCATCTTGAAAGATTCTTACTTAAAAAAATTTGGAAAACACTGTAATAAAGCATCAGTACAAAATGTGAAAGATTGAGGACAGACCAAGAATGCTGAAGACATTAATAAAGTAACAGTAGAGACAAATGACAAAATTACAAGTAATACTCAGTCTAAACTCCTCACACAACATGATTATAAAATCAGATCTGCCAGTCATCTGGGATGCCATATATGATCAGCAGTGTGGAAAACCACAGCAGACCCATCTTTTGCAACTAACAGTATATGGGTTTCCTGCAGGCTCAAGATTTCCTTGAGCAAAAATGCAGTTATTTAAATGTTCTCAAAGAAAAAAAGTGATTTAAAGCTGTGAACATTCATGTCATCAGCCTGTCAATAACTCATTGAGTTGGGATACTGGATTGGTTTGCCAAAATACGTATGTACATATGTGTGTGCATGTGGAAAAATTGCTGGGAAAAGGGGAAGTAACTCTCCACTTTTCATTATCTCTGTAAAACACAGACCCCTTCTGTATTTTTACAAGAATACGTCATCCCTGGTTGTAACTTGTAAACTGCGAGGGTCTCTCTCCTCTGTAGCCCAGTCCTCCTTGAAGGCACGAGGTCTAACCTGGTACACGGCCAAGAGAGTTGTCAAAACTCCTGCCGATTTCACCAGGCTTTGCTTCAGGCCCAAAAAAGGACAGGAGACCAAGAAATATGAGCTCAGAACAGCAGGCTGAAGACCCCCAGATTCTGTGAGATCTATTTCACTCTTTAGAATTTTGAGACTGCCAAACCTGGGGGGGGAAAGGTGACCTTTTATGACTAGAACAGTATAAAGGGATCTAAATGGGTGAGGCTTAGTGTCCTGTAAGCAACCAGGGTTTTCACAGAAGAGTTGGTTCACTGGCAAAGTGTCAAACTTGTTAAAGGGATTTTCTAGAAAAGGCTGATAGAGCATCACTATAAGCTCTGGGTAACTGGTCAAGATGCACAAATAAAGACAAAAATAGTTTCTGAGCCTTGAAACACTTTAATTTACAGTGTTACTCTTAAGAAGTGCTACAAACATCTAAACCAATAGAAAGAAAATTATTAAAAAAAAATATTATCCTTGTCACCAATTCTCTCACATTTCTTCTCACAGTTGTAAGGCAGCAGTAGGGCTGCTATCCAACGGGGGGAGATAACGGGCACACAGGCACACCTGAGAGGGGAAGGGCCCTGGGTTAGGCGGCAGTCAGGAGCATGCTGGGGACTGGGGCTCATTTTGGGGAGGGAACTGGATGCGTGCTGTGCTTGCAACCTATAGCACTGCCTCATGCCCTGGCTGCAGCTCACTAGCCAACCCTCTGAGTTGCCAGTCAGCCCCATCCACTGTGTCAGGGCAGAGAGAGGCTGCTATACACAGTCTTGGAAGTTCATGAACCACAGACCTGGGGGAAAGTGAGGCAAGAGCTGTTTGTACAGATCTGGTGTCCAACGCCTGACATTTGATAGATCTGCTGTAAATGATCTTCGTCTCTACTATGCCAGTAACTAGACCTACTTCTGTGTGGGTTGCCAGCCCAAAGGCCAGTGGTCTTTCACCAGGAAGAAACAAGACAAAATATAACTTGCAACAACAGCAGAATAACTGCATCTGTTCAGATTAGTTTTACCTTGCTGTGCAAACAACTTGTGCAGCTGGGGCTCATTTACAGCCTCAATCTCTTCCTCTTTTTTCCCCTTCAGTCCCTCGGCTCCTGGAGCCAGGCAGTGTGAGATCTGGCACCACCAAACCCCCTCACAAGGGGAAATCCCAGTCATTTCACCGAACGCTTCATTTTCTGCTTAGAGAGCAAGAAAGGATAAAAAAGCTGCCTAGGGACTGACAAGAAAAACCCCAAGGACCAAGAAACAACAGCAGAGAGAAAGTCAAGGGAGTAGCAAACAGGATGGGTGAGAGACAGAAGAGGACAGGAGACAGAAAATAAGATCCTCTTCCTTGGCATGACGACACGTCAGCTCCCTGCCCAGGGCAAATGAGAACACTCCTATTCCATCAGTGAACAAGGAGAGAGAGAAAGCAAGGAAAAAGGAAATGTCTTCTTAACCATAACTGAGCAGAAATTTTTATTCCAACTGGCTGTACTAACAGTAATAACAACTTCTCAACTCCCCATGTTCCAATCAAAACTGAATGCTGCTTTCTGCAATACACAGGGCAACTTCCTTTCCAGAAGTCATTACAGTTTTATAGAGCGGCACCTTTGCACTCTACCACAAAGCAATCTGTTAACAAACATTAGGAACAGCAGGGATGGAGCAATGGGAGACTCTCAAATCAAGTATTCATTGATTTCATTTAGATGATTATACTGTACAGAGAAAGCAAAAGAGTTTAGAGTTAATCTTCCTCTGATGGCTTGTGGTACGTGAGCAGGGCCCTGGGTGGTCCAGACGCTTTGGATTCTGCTGCTGGGTCTTCAGTGGCCTCATGTAACCTCTGAGACACCACCTCTCTCCCTCAGCCTCCACGTGGTGCGCATTACAAATTGTGGATAATAGCAACCTACCTCACAGGGACGGGAGAAGTAAAACACCTCGACATTATCACATAAAAGAAGCCACCACAGTTAAGTGATCTCTATCACTATTATGTTTGTAGCCCTCATAGTCATTTTATTGCTATTTTTGCTGTGGTTTTGCTGTTCTTTTATCCCTGATGAAAGCCAGCAGAAGACAAAATGATTCGCTAATATTTCAATGAGCTTTACTTTCATTTGTCTTCTTTGTAATTTCTTTCACAGGCAAAGCTTACTTCCAAAAAAATAAAGTGTATGTGTGGGGAAAGTTCAGGTCAGATAAAGTGTGTTGCAACAACACAAAATTAATTTGAGGGGGTTGGGTGTGAAATGTCTCTGCAGGCTACACATAAACTGCCATGGACAGCTGTGCCTACATGAGCCAAACTGGCTCAATGCACACATTGGTCACATTTGTTTTTTGGTGTACACTGACCACCCTGAACATAGGATGTGGACAGCAGCACACAATACAGTGTTCCAACAGGATGACACAACCGCACTTGCAGACTGCCTCCTACGATTACTGTAAGCAAAATTTTGGAGAGTACAGGATTGAAGGAAATAAGGGGGTGATGGAAGTGTCAAGCATTTTTATGGGAAGATCACAATAAAGTTCAATGGAAAAGAAAGAAAAAGAGAACAAAGTTACTACAACTAGTCTTCCTCACAGTAGAACAAGGAAGAAGATCCCAGCCACATACAACTTCTATGAAAGGCAGATAAAACACTGCACCCAAAATAAGACCTGCCTGGTAGGCTCACCAACATTGTACAGACCCAGTCTGAGAAGCACCAAAACCAGCAACAGACCAGCAGGTATATGGATCCAAATCCACACAGCAAGAGAACTGTTCACCTCTAAAAGTCACCAACACTCTATATTCATACAAAATATATATATAAATCTGAGATAAGAGAGCTGTGAATGGCATACCCTTTTCAGGAACGCTTAGAATGCTTTTGCTATCAAGCACTTTACTTTCTAGGTTTCTCATTCAGAACAGTGATTCTCTGCAAAATAGCTATCTACTGCTGTCTAATATGTGGCTTTCAAAAGAAAAGGAAGACTAGCAGAAACAGAAGGAAGAACTGCTAATGACTCTTATTTTGGAGGCAATGTGGTGAGGGGACCAACAGTTTTAAGGCTCTAAGTCTTAAGCATGGACACATAACCTTCTGTAAGCCATAAGACTAGAAGATGTTGACTGGCAGTCAACCTCCCTTCCTCTGGCACCAAGAGTAGAGTAGAAAGCAGCTCATGGGTTGATACTTCAAGAATGGATACTTCCAGACCTCTTCTCCAGGGCCTACCACAACTACAAGGAAATGAGCTCAGTCTCTGACCTGAAGTGTGAGACTTGCATCACTGGCTCCCTCCTCATGTTTTCCCACACTTAAGTCTCACTTCATACATTTGTAGTATAGTGCCATGGTGTCTTTAGCACACTGTGACCCCTTAAGCTGGATGCAGTTCACCATGGATGCATAACGACCAGCTCTGCTGCATGCAGGTATGGGTCGGAAGACGGCCAATGTACATACACTGCACTTATAGAGGCTGGGATACGCCACCTACCAATCTTCAGTGAAGCACATTAAACAGGCTTAAGTCCTCAGTAGCAACTTGGTGTCATGGGTCAGCCTCCACGGTTCAAGCACTCGAGTATGGCCATTATGCGGTCCTCTTAGATGCTACAGCAATAGCAAAGTAAAAAGCCTGTTCATAGCCAACCCTGGTAGCATCCCACCTCTCTGGCAGGTATTTCCACAACACACAGAAAACTAACTTGGTCATTCAGGGTCAAAAACATATGAGACTACGTTTCTTTGTATGTAGCATGTAAACAGCTGAAGCTGCAATCTGTCAAATCCACAAAAGACATGAATTTCCTAATCTCTGCAGGGGTCTGATGTATATACTTTGTAGGGTACAAAACAGGGCAGTTACCAAGTGTGGAGATGAACAGGAACTGCGAGATGTCTCCCTTCAAATAATTACAGTGGTGATGTTTTCTAGCTTTTTCAATCACCCTGTTGAATGTTTGCCTCACCCACCCTCCAATTAACAGAGCAAAATATCTTTAAAAAAAATTAATTTAGGGGCATAGGAACAGAGAGAAGAGAAAGTAAAATGGTGAGTTGTTCTTTTCAAATCTATATTCTGGCCATTGTCCTCAGGAGAGCACTTTCACCTGGCATCTATAAAGTAACAGTTCCCAGTGGGAGAGTGAAAGAGTAAAAATTTGATCTCTCTCCTCATCAGACATTCACAAATAATGCTGCTTTACCCAACCAACTAAAGCAACTAAATGGTGCTCTGCAGACAGACTCATAGAAATAAAAGGCTGAAAAGACCAAGTTCATTTAAGGCTACCACAGATCATCATTCATGAAACAATTTCTGAAAATCCTTGCCCATACATAATGGCAGAGAAACAATTTCTTTAACCCCAGGTTGATTAGATGCTTACCCATGTGCAGGTCAGAAGATGTTTTACTCCTGTAAGACTACTGGTGGTCATAAGTAACTGATCACCTCACTTTTGGCATAGAAAAGCATAATCAGCTGTTAAAACTAGATTTCACAGCTGGACACTTTTAATCAGTAACTCTTAGAGCTGTCTGAGAAAAAGTGCAAGATGGACTTAATTTTCAGTTTTCTGTGCCATGTTAAATAAGTGAAATAAAGACAATGGCAACTGAGGTAGCTCTGCCTATTTGTAGATTACAAATTCAGATCTTGTCTATTCTGGAACCCCCTATGATGACTGAGATACCTATTTAAATTATGGCATCAGAGGAGATGAGTTAAAACTGAGCAACTGTGAGGAACAAACATATTTTGACATTCTGTTTAATGCTCTTTATTTTTGTTAACCTGTAATTACTTCAGTGACTACTCAACAATTGAGAAGGATAAAAAAATATGTCTTTGTTAGAGAAGATGTCCCCCCTGTTTTTAATTAAGGTTTAGGGTTTCACAATGCAGATATCTGAGGCCTATTAGAACAGCTCTGATAATATTAAGTAAGACCAGACTTCACTTTCATGATATTTCCAAGGCTACCCTCACTTCCTCTCAAAACAAACAAACAAAGCAAGTTTCTCCTAGCTTAGAGTAAAATGCTTTAGTTGTGCTTTAGATATAAGAAAAAGAGCACTTTGGTTCATTTGAAGGTCACCTCTAATGGAAAAGCCCCAGCTCTGCCTCCAGAGCAAGCCTTCTCCTACAGTAGACTATTAGAACTCAACTCTTGGTGTAATTCAGCTTTCTCAATACGGGGAGTTCTCTGCAATCTGAACGAAGCAAGTAGCTACATTACATACATTTCCAAGCAGACAATATGTACGCACTGCAGTTGAGGACAACAGAAAGTGCAGTCTACTTTGAGGAGTGACTTTGTAAAGATGACACTGTGTGGTTCCACATTTATTGTCTCTCAATAGCTTCTGGATTGAATTTTCTCAGTTTATGAACAAAATAATTCTTAATTCTATTTAACGCTCCTCCATGCAATTTCAATTGAAAAGCTTTAAGTCAAGCCGTCCTCTTTTTCGCCCATATATCATCACTCTTAATGAAGACTGTGCATGCCAAATACAAGTGGGGAGCTCTGTATTTGTAAGAGTATGGTTTGAGGGAAACAGGTCAAGCTCTCTCCTAGTGTAAATCAGTATTGCTTGCCTACTTTCAGTGGAGACATTCCCAAGCAGACCAGCTGAGGATATGGCTAAATGAAGACCCATTTTTAGTGGGAAGCTAAGTAACTGCCCCACAGGTGATACAGAACCAAAGGACAACTAAAGTAATTCTTCCCAGCCTGTGCTGCTTCAGATAGCAATAAAAAGGCAATATGTTTATTACTAATACAGGACTGCAAATAGGGCCTGAGAGCAGAGAATGTCTTAAACAATATGTCATTCTCCCACAGCCAATTTTCAGAGCAAAACCACAGACTAATGTGAAGATTTCACAATGCAGACTTTTGACAAAGAAAGGATATTTCTTCTGGTGTAACGTTTGGGCCCTGACACCAATACAGCATATTTCCCAATGACCAAAAACTCTTGTAAACCGCAAAACACAAGGACACAGGATTACAGAAGTTAAAGATAGAAAAAGAAACCCACAAAGCAGAAATATTAAGGCCACCTGTGCACTAGTGAAATGCACAGTCGCCACAGCCAAACAGGATATATTCCTCATTAATATTACATATAATAAAACACACACATATGCATAATAGACACTTGATCTTACTCTAGAGAAGTAGAACCAGAAAAATTAAAATAAGCTAAAACCTTTGTGGCCAGCCTGCAGTAAAAAGCTCTAGCCTGAATCCTAGCAGCTCTTAGCAGCCTAAGTCATCAGGACACCAGAAGGAAAACAGAAGTCCCCATGCAGATCCCTATCAAAGTCACGACAGGCTTCTGAGGTGAATGCTTCCAAGGAGAAGGGGAGAAAAAGAAAACATCGAAGGACAAGTTGCCAAGGTTTTAACCTGAGACCTAACAACGAAGCGTAAGTTGCCAAGGTTTTAACCTGAGACCTAACAGCAGCCACAGACATTTGTTTAATCTTTCAGGTGCTCATTAGTGTCAAGCCCTTGCGGCAGCCTCCATACTGTCTCTCTATACTGTAGCTGGCTGAAGGTAGAGTTATATACCATCCTAATGAGCCGCAAGGAGGGTGATGTGCGTCATTGGCTTCTGTTTCAATCTTGGCAATCTAAGTGTAAAAGCCTTGCAACAGCTTCTGATTCTGCTGACATTTAATTAGCTGGTGTCATTTTGATGCCATAGCCTGTCTCATCAGGATGATAACTACAAAACAACATGTGGAGCATAAAAGTTCTATGAGAAGTTTCAGGTCTGGCAGCCAAGGATACGAGTCCCCTGACAGTCACGGTTCCTGGGACTGGTCCCCATTAGCCCTTTGTTTTGGCACTGCTATCAGCAAGAGCTTCTCCGTTAAGAAGAGAGAAACAAAAAAAAAAAAAAACCAAAACTGCAAACCTCAGCAAAGCCTTGCAAAAATCGACATCCTTTAGCTCAAAAAATTCCACCCGTCCTGCAGAAGTGGAGCATCCTTATTGCACAAACTCATAGCTATTCATCCTTAAGGACAGGTTTATCCTAAAGGATAGATTTGATCATCCTCTAGCCTCAAAAGGTAATCATGTTTATTTAAGTATGTATAATATTTTTCTTCATTTGCCATCAGGTGCTTGTGAAGACAATCTCCAATAATATCTGCCAATTGCTGCTTGCTCACATCAGCTGCAAAATTTGAAAATGGTCATTGCTACACAAAATGTGACTGATCTGTACTTTCACTCAGTATAACCAGTGATTCTGATACAGTACATCCATTTATACCAGACAAGCTCTGACCATTCTCTATTTGGGTCTTTTTTCCAACATCCTATTCTCATACACTAAAGACACCACTTTTTTAGATTGTACCTCCCAGTCAGAGATGTATAAAAATTCAGATGAATTCATTTCATTCATAGAACAGAATCAACTCAAAATCTTTATCAGTAGAACCTAGGCCCAATGTAATGTTTTGTAAAGACAGACACTTATGGGACTAATGGGCCACAGCTCCATTTTTGAGCTAAGCATTTACCTGAGGCAGAGGATAGGCAGAAAATAGTCAGCAAGCTTAAAAATTCATGGAACCACTGTGGTCCCCAGATTTGGGCTCTTCTGGATGATCCTTGCTGGAGCTAAAAGCTGCTTCCCAACTGCATGAGCCTATATTTTAGAGCAAAATGCTCTGGAAACGCACAGCTTCCACAAGGACAGGGAGATCTCTTTTAAGCAAATGTTACAGGCCAGTGATGGCACCACCACCGTCAAGGACAAAGGTGTTCTTGCAAGACTTTTCCACTTGGCTTCTGCTCATCTCTTTTCCGTGGTATAACCATGAAATTATCATCTCAGCCAGTTAATGCCCACTAAATAAAATACATAATTAAAACACAGTTAAGTGAAGGAAAGCCAGCTGCTGCTCCATGTTACACCGCCAAAAATTATTACCCACAAAAAAACTTAAGCCTTACAATACCTCCCTCAAACACATGCACACACTTGTATCTATTATCTTCTGAAAGTTCTTCTTGCCTTAACAATCCATAATATTAGCAGCAGAGGAAAGTTTATTTGAAAAATATACATTAGTATGCTTTCTTTAAAAGACTCTTCGAATACTAATATGCTCAGTGATTATGCACTTCTCAACTATACTACCTGATAAATGCCAATTTTCCTCATTAGTAAAGTATCTGGGATTGAGTGAGAATAGGAGGAAACCCAATGCAGCAGTTAAAGCAAAGCTCTGGGGATCAAGCAAGCTGTATTCACTTCCCATGACAGCTAATGACTCGCTGACTATACCTGCTTCTGGCTTGGTGCCTTTACCTATAGCACTGGGTAATACCACCTACTTTAAGAGAGGGGGAAACAAAATTAATGAAAGCTTTTAACTGCTCCAAAATCCTATAGAAAGGAAGATTAATTAATTAAAAATTTCTGAAACCACTAGCATTATTGTCATTTATTTGCTTTGCTGTAGTGTGTAAGAGTCCCAGAACCATGCAGTTCTACGCACAGCATTGATGTGGAAAATAAAGGTGGTCCCAGACCTTGCTGTACTCAAACCCAATAAAAGATACAGAATGACATGCTAAACAGAAACCCACAGAAACAAAAGACTTTTTGCTTCTTAGAATTTTAAATATTTGGATAGCTAAATTTTTTAAAACTGAGTTTGGTTTCTCCCTAATGAATGTATCATGTCCAAATCTCATTATCAAACCAGTCCTATTTCAAATGTCAAAAATAGTAACTTTTTAAACAATAGCCTGTAGCATACCCCTACTCCCAAACTATAAATCCATGCCATCAATTACTACCATTTTAATTGCCTAGTTAGCAAATACTCTTCATGTGTGTACGTTAATATGCAATATACTGCATGAAGTAGACATGGCAATAAGACATTGATTTGATAAATCTTGCCAGGTTTGATAAAGAAATTTTGATTATGATATTAATATATTGACAAATACATAAGGCCAAATGACTTATTTTGCTCAATCCATTTAAAATTAGCACCAGAGGGGAAAGAGTGTGATTTACTCGCAATGTCCAATTGCTCCAGTGTACTTAGTAGTATCTGCAGCAAGAACCTTACAGTTCACAGCAAATCCTACCTCTTTTCCCTTGGTTTATTTTAAGAACTTACAAATGGAAAAATACTTCCAACTGTGTTAGTCTATCAGAAGATAGCCTGGTTCAAGCTTGTGTTGTTTATGTTGTATACCTGCATTGATATCAAGGAGTGTTAATTTCTTCTAATCTTATGGGGTGGAGGAAGTGATTTTTCATTAAGTCTTGGTGCCACCAGGAAATTATATAAATAGTTTTGATACTCTGTTGGGATTTAAGTAAGTTTTTTAGCTCAACCTCATTAAAAAAAAAAAATCCAGTTCTATTTACTTGTAGGTTACAGAGGTATTGTAGAATTCCAACACCTACTATGCTCCCTCTCCAGCAAGGCATTTAAGCATACCCTTAAAATTGAGCTGTTGAGTAAACATTTTGCGAGTCTGAGAGCACAGAACATGCATCATGAAAGGGGTGACATGCAAGGTCAGTACCCCTATACTCCTGCAACAGCGTTGGGAACCAGATGGAGGAAGTCAGAAGGCATGGAAAATTTGAAAATTTTGTTACAGTATTACAATTTGCTTCCCTACTCCCTACCCACTCACATCCTTCTAGATCAAGGACATGTCTACACAGCTCTACAGGCAGATGAAAGCGTATTCTTCCCATGCTGCAATCTGACCAGAAGCTTTGTAAAGTTACTTCACGTTCTTTTCAGCCTCATGAATAAATCCCCTGCTGAAAGGTACAGTGTATTAGCTTGGGCTTCATGCCTGATTTAGACAGTTTGCATGTAGCTGAAAAACACGGAGAAGCACTCCAAAGTATCTTCTGTTAACAGAAGCACATATATACATGCATGAAAACTACAGGAGCCTGTGGTTATAACCAGTGCCTTATCTTACTTCATAGTAAATGTAAAGGGGTCATGAACCACACAGAAATACTACTAACTCTGAGAAAGCTTTTTTTCCAGTTTACAAACTACTGAAATACTTTGTTATAATGAACAGATAGCAAGCTCAAGCAGTCATCTGAAAAGCCAGAGGATTTCTTTAGCCTTTTATGATTTCTTATTTTTGGGTAGCCATTTAAAAACTAGATTCTCCTACACTAATACTTCTGCACATAAGTAAGTAAGTATGAAACTTTTTTGTGCTACTATGTCAAAAGCTTTTCTAATCTCTACAAACATCACATCAAGATATACTCTCTTTGTGGACAGCCTTACTAACTTTGCAAAACAAAGCGCAGCCTGGTTTAACACGATCTTTTAAAAGGACAGCAATAAAAATATCACATCAATTTATTTTGACTGAGGCTTGAAAAGAAGAGGTATAAAAGCTGATGGAACTATCTATAACATACCACTGGCATTCACCCAAGACTACTGTAAGAAATTAGCAATGTCAAGTTCAAGGCTTGGCTCTGAGCATGACATTTGAACAAGACCAAGAAAACGGAATGTCCTCTGTGGATTTTCAAGAGGACTGTGAACGCTCTCTATCTAGCAATAATAGGCTTATTTTTCCAGGATGTGACCTCAGGCACTGGTTTGTGTTGCTCCTCCACAAGTGGCTGTGGAAGAACTATGTCTGAAAGGACCCCCTACCCCAAACCAAGCCTGTAGAGTCAGGGTGCAGCTTGGGGTGGTTCCTCATGCGTGAGACAGTTCTGCTTTCTCTCAGTGGTGCTCCCTTCTCCTCTCTGCTCGTAGTATGTCGAATGGGAAGACTGAGGAGCAGCAGTGTCCAGACAGCCTGGAGTCAGTGCAGGGAAAGCAGCACAGCTATGGCACGTGGCAGGCTGGCGGAAGATGAAGAAATAAAGGAAAGAGGGGGCAGAGAAACATGTGGAAGAGACGTGATAACTGTCATGACATGGCATATTTGACAGTCAGTGTCTTGCCATCATGTCCCAGGCTGCTGTGCCCACAAACCTGTGTGTGTGTGAGAGCCTGTGTGTGTGTGTAAGTGTGTCTGAGTGTGTGATGGACAAGTGTGCACATGCACTTGCATATATGTGCCTGCATATGCATTTGGGGTAGGGGTTAGGAGGCTGTAAAGGAGATTTAGTAACAGAAATCTCAGCCTTGCTTGTGACATATTTATAACTTTCTATGCACTTTGGGTCAAACATTTACAAGAATGCCTTTTGCTTCTGGTAAAATCAACCACAGGAAGGGCAAGGAAGGATGTAGTGGTGGCAAAATGCAGAACCCAGCATTGCTCTGAAGAGTACAACGACAAAAACTGAAAGTCTGAGCTCCCCAAAATAAACTGTCTGTGTTTGAGGGCTGTAACAGCAGAAAGAGGAACTCTTGGTCTTGATTCTGCTATTACAGAGGGACCAAAAAGCTGTAACTAGAGTAAGTGGTCACAAGCAAGTGTCAGGAGAGTGACTGAAGAGCCACACTGGTTGTAGAAAAAAAGTAAGTCAGATGAACTGTGAAACTGTAAGGAGCACAGCGAAGAAATACTATGTAAATCAGGTCAGCTAAGCCAAGCGGAAGGCCCAGGCACCAAAAAGCCACTTCGACACAGCAAAGCATAAGAGGGTGTTTAGAGAGTGGAGCCAGCAAAGGAACCTGGCAACAATGGCCTTACTGAGGAGGGACCATGCTCGTATCCTGCCCATCCCAGGGCGAGTGAAAGGGCACACATGGAAAGAGTTTGGGGTCAAAGATCAGCAGTCCTGTGCCAAGAATCATAGCTTTTCATTAGTGGAGGAGAGAGAAAGGCCCCAAATTGCCTACCCTTCCATTGCTTTGTTTTGATATCGGGATTGACATGGGTGGAAAGCTATTGTAAACACACACATGTACTGTGTTACAGAAATGCAAGAAAAGAAAAACAGTCCTTTTTTTGTAAAAAGATGGATATTTTTACAGCATACAGAGCCAATCATGCAATTAATTCTACAGAACAGGAAGGAGCTCAGTAAATTGCTGTAAAAATATCCTGCCTTATGCAACCAAAATGCCAACTACGGCTCAAGCCTTTGGAATAGCTGTGGAGTAGCATCATTGACCTCCCCAACACCCTGAATAGATATCTTGGGACAGACCTTAATCTACACCTCAGCTAGCTAGTGTACCCCTGGTTGTGACCTCTTTTGTAAAATGACCCCAGCAGTCAACTCATATATAGTTTTAGACCTATATTCTACTCCCCCCAGTGTATTTTCTGTTGTCACAAACCCTGTTAAGTCATTTAACCCAAGCTGTAGGCAGAACACATGAAATAGCAACATTTCGATTTGGCAGTCATTTAAATTTTCATTACAAGCATTCATACAAGGAGTAAATAGTCATACAAGGTAAGAAGCTACAGATGCTTTCTAAAAATTCTGTCTTCGATGGTTATCTTATGTATAGTCCTACATACAGCACAAGAGTAGAACATGGTCAACCACAACAACATAATAACAAGACTTACTTATTTAAATGTGCTGCAAGCACACAAGCATAACTCAGTAACTGTTTTTGCATTCCTTGCTTGAAAGAAAGATTGCATAATACTACTGTAACTATAGATTGCTTTTTTTTCCCATTGAGTATTCAATTCCTAACAATACTTAATAAGCATAATGAATGTAGAACACTCCCTATCCCCATCTGTTTATTTCTTCTTACTTACTAAAAGCATTTTTAAAAAATTTGGCCCTTATATGAAATACCAAATGCTATCATTTATGACATAATCAAGAAATATATGGTCTTTACTTTTTAAATTTAAAAAATATTTACAATACTCTTAACACAATTGAAAGGCAAACTATTTTTGATACCAACTGCTCTGAAGGATTAATATCCCATTAAATAAAAACCTTCAGTGTACATTCTACCTTTATCAGTAGAGAAGCAAAAGTGATCAGAAAAAGCTTGAGGGCACTACAACATAATAGGAAAGGAGAAAACAGTAACAAGGCCCAATTATTCTTACTGGCTAAGTAATATAACTAAAATGATAGGAATCTTCTCAGTTCAAGTTCACTTCATATGACAACTGAAGCTACTATTTAAAATACACCATTAATGATATCATGATTTATGATTTTATTGATATAAATGAGCTGTTAACACTAAGAGAAGTCAAAGCTAAGTAGGCATTAACTGTTTTGCTCTATGTTGTTATTTCACACAAATAGAGCCTACCAAATCCCAGAGAGTGCCTATGCATACAGTGAGACTGCTTGCTTGTCTTGCTCTCAGCAACTTCCCAGATTAAGTCTTGTTGTACACAAACATGAGCCAGAAATCATAAGAAGGGAAAACTCCCCTTTTTGATCAGAGAGGTTTTGTGTGGACTTTAGTTATTTAACACTTTTCTGGAAGCAATCACACAAAAAATAAGACATACCTGATGTGCTAAAATATAGATATTATGGCCAACATCTTTTGGGGAGATGCCATCATCTCCATTCTCCTCCTCATGGTCACATTCGAGGCCTTGGTTATATGCATTCTTCATCACATCCACCTGTAACACAAACCCAACCACGGAGAGATGAAATAAGTGTCATTCTTGGGGAAAAAGCACACTGTGTTTGAACATACGTGCTCTGCTCAGCTCAAGCCTGGATGGGCGCCCCACAGTTCTGCAAGAAGAGTGAGTAGTCTCAGAAACACCTGAATAAAGACAAGCTCGAAGTATTTATGAAGCTCCAAACTGCTACACTGCTCCAAACTGCTACATTTCTCATCAGCAAAACTGCAGTCATGAGAAAGGAACAGGAATGCTGAGCCTTTGTGAGCAGGTATTTTCACAAATGTTTTTAAAGACAGATATGGTGGGTAGTGCTGCGCAGCACTTGGGAGCGCAGCCATGATCTCTCTCTGGCTAGAGCAGGCTGCAGTGTCCCTCAGCACTCTCCACACAAGTTTAACAAAAAAAAAAAAAACCTAAACCAAAAAGGAAAGGAAGACAGATATCTGGGTAGGGTGCTGGGGAAATTCCAAAATATTCAAAACCCTTTTATAGGACCAAGGGGGGGGGGGGGGTGGAAATGTTCTATTCCCCACACAGGGCCTGATCCTGCAGCTGTACCTCCGGGATGGCCTCATCGTGCTGACATACCCCTTAGCGATGACGCCCCGAAACCAGCAGGCCACTGGGCTCTGTCTAAGGGAAGGGCTGATGCCCACAGATCTCCTCACAAAACAGGTTTTTCAGTCACTGCTGCTACATGGTCAACTGAATTGGAAACTATTTCTCCAGATTTCCAACCTATTTAAAATTCCTGGAGACCTACACACGCATCACAGTTGTTCCAAAATACAGCAACAACAGTTTGTAACTCTCTTTGGTCATGACACACACACACACATATATATATATATAAAAATATCACATACATATATATAAAATATATATTATATGTCTACATACACATTTCTGTTAGCACTGTTTCACAAACTGTACAAGCTTAATTTGCCAGCCCCTGACAAAGTGTACTTGAAGACAGTCTACCAGAGTATGATAATTTAGTTAGGAAACAATTACAGAAAAGTGCTTGGAATGGATAAAAATAATGAAGTCGTAAAGACTGAAATCATGCATGCTTGATCCTTTTAAAGTACTTTTTGTGAATTAGTACTATCCTGATACATTGTGTCACTATACGCTGCCAACACTTTTCAGCTTAGATGCAGATAATTTTAAAAATGTTTTAATGACAGATTTTTTTTCAGCCAAAGGATTTATGAATATTCAGAAGTTTTCTCACCAGTTCTCTTGGTCTCATGTTGAAAAGGATTCTTTCCGCATTCTCACTGTCGTGCCTGCTCTCCATAATAGCCAGCAAAAGCTTGGAGGCATTGTTCTAGAGATACAAAACCAAGTTAATGCAAATTTAAAAATCTATTTCATGGATTAACGACCCTTGCATTTGTCTTAATTGAGATTACGAGGACCACTTATTTAGTGGATAAGATTTTAAACTACTCACATATTTTATTTTATTGACATATTTAATAGTGTTTCTCTCCCATTTTAATGTCAGTGTACTGTAAGGCTAACTAAACCTGCACGCTATATTGAAAGAAGTATTTTAAATATTGAAAAATACTTGCCTTAAATACAGAGAACCTTGTTCAATACTGTGCACAAGAAAAGAAATCCCATTTCCTTTTCTTATTGCCCACCTAACTATTTTTGCCATGGCTTTCTGTTAAAACAATACTCAACAGAGGTAATTACAAAATGTATTACACGAAAGGTTTCATCATTGAGGCAGGTATCCTTCCCCTTTGGTTTTTATAAAGTCTGACAAGTTATTATTTGACAGGCTATAAAATAAACTGTTTTCATACATTCCTGGAATTTTGTTTCACTACCAAATATCCCTGGAGGAACATATAAAGATATTCTTTACTTTGTCAACTGGCTGCTTTTCACCAAGACCTCTCCCAAGGATTAAATAGCATGAGCTTTAGCAGCAGTAACCCAGTGCTGCCTTAGACTTCAGAGACTTGTCTGACTCCCAGTTAAATCAGATGCTGTGAACAGGAGAGAAAGAATGGTTTTGCAGGTTTGACTGCTTTCTGGCAGGGCATGGTTGCCTTGGTTCACCTGCCACAGCATCCCCTATTACAGACCGAGCTGTGTGAATACTTGGAGTTGACTGTGGTCCCATGACACAGGTAGGGGCCAGTAAAACTCTCAACCCTCCATAAAATCTTTTTCTCAGCTGCTTATTGCCAGATGTCAGCAATTCAAACTGAAATTTCTTGCAGCAAGGGTGTGCCTCAGACAATTAGTATGGACGATTTTGGAGGAAAAGTTTTCAGATGCTTTTGGGATTGAGGCAAAAAGAAAGATGTTATTTTCTGCATGTTCAAACAACTTCTGTTTTAAGCAGCCTTTGTATCTCCATGTTTTGATAGCAGAGCTGAAAATGTGGAGCACTAGAGGCCAAGATGACACAATCATGCAAGTTGTAGTCCCCAGGGAATCCCAGCCAAATTTGTCCAACTCATAAGCCTGTTCTTTAATTATAATTTGAATACTATACTGTAGAAACTTGCTGGAATTCTACAGCTAAAAGACCTCAAAGTTTATTCTTGGTGGGCACAGAATCACAAATTCCCACATTTGAGGCTCTCTCTTGGACTGATCTTTCAGCAGTCTGACCTCTGCTCAAAGCAGGTTGCTCAGGGCTGTGTCAAGCTGTGGTTTGAACTTCTCCAACTGGAGGACTGTAGGATTTAGAAGCCAGCAGCAGAAGGAAGGAGAAGATGGAAGGAGGGTAGATGAATAGCATGAAGATTTATGAATGACAGGGGTACTAGGACCTTCTGAGAGAAGAGGCTGGGAGTTGAGTGAGAATCCAGGAGAGAGGAAACTGGGCTTGCCAACACAAGGATAACGACAAAGAACAATGGATGAGAAGACCAGACTGAGACTGGCTAAAGGAGAACAGGACTCCATGTCATAGTTCCCCTTTCCTTTTGCACCAGAATCAACCCAGTATCATGCACTGGAAAGGTCCAACCAGACTCTTTACCTTGCAACCTACACTGCTTCTTTCTCTGCTGCAGTTTTCCCTTACAGTGGTGACCAAGTCAGTTGTGGTAGCATCAGTAAGATCTCAAACTAAGGAGAAGGGAAGGGGGTAAGACACGCTGTGAGGTAGCTTGAGAAGGAAAGGGAGGGAACAGTGGAGGAAGGTACCAGTCTACTCACTCATGGGTGAGGAGGACTTTGAAGCTTTTTCCCAGTGCAGACAACCTTGGAGATGGAGAGAAGTCTGCTGTAACTTCCATGAAGTAAGGAAAGGTAGAGAGTGGGTAGGACTTTGTGTCATCAACAGCCAGCTTCTTGCTACTGACTCAGAAAAAGTGGCATGCCATAGCCAAGAATTACAGCAGGCAGGCACATCCTCCAGGTTTTTTTCTCTCTGATCACCTGCATCTGACATTGAGATGCTTATTTGGCTACTTGTTCCTCATTTTCTGCATACTTTGAGACCCTAGGATCTGATTTCCATTCCCAGGTATCGATGAGAAGAGGTCCATTACTTGGAAAAGATAGTCTAAAGTTCTTCATAATATATTAGGACTGTGAAAAATCAGTTCCCAGGTGCTACAAACAGGACAGCCCAAAGCACTTCTGACCTTTGTTTCTCTCTGCCTGGGTTCCCGTCTCATATCACCTTATTCACAACACTCCTCATAATTTTGGAAAAATAACGTGTGAAGCAACTAAATACAGCAGAGTAAGGTGCTATGAGAAAAGCCAAAAAGACACTTGTATTAGACTCTCTCTACCTTAGACTGACAATGTCTCTTCATCCTGCCACTATACAGAGTGGCAGATATTGGGGTCATACTGTGTGCCAGGGCTTAAATACTAGTCAGTAAGGAAGGCCGTGGGGTCATACTCAAAACAACAAGAGGCAGAACAGAACATTGGTCATCCGTGCACTCAGCGAACACTGTCTACCCGGCTCACTAAATGATTCAGGAGTCCAGTGGAAAATATAATCCATGAAGATGTAATTAAATACCACATCACAAACTATGTGAAAAACAAGCTAAATTAAGATGACATGGGAAAATATAATTCTGCATTGCCTTTGCTTTGGTTGGGGGCTATGAGTTCAACATATAAAGTTCCCCAAAAACAGTGTCTGAGCTTGTTTGTATGTGTAAACATGTGGGCCTATACACTTTGTATTCTGTATTTTCACTGCAAAATGTATGCATTTGCAATTTCCGAGTTGCTTATGAACACTGACAGATTGTCAATGTTAAATATTACCTGCTAAGCTCAGTGCTATATCATTTCAATGTGTTGCCACTGAAATTAAAAATCAGTAACTTCTTGATTTGGATCTAATTCTTGACTTCACATCTGGCCCAGCACTGTGTCCAGTTCCAGGGTCCCCAGTAAGAGAAAGATACAGACTTACTGGAACGAGTCCAGCAAAAAGCCACAAAGATGATTAAGGGAATGGAGCATTTTTCATACAAGGAGCGGCTGAGAGCTGGGACCATTCAGCCTGGAGAACAGAAGGACCAGAGGGATCTTATCAATGTGTATAAATACCTGATGGGAGGAAATGGAGAGGGAGTCAGACTCCTCTCAGCAAATGCCCAGTGACAGGACAAGAGGCAATGTACACAAATTAAGAAACACATTATATTCCATCTAAACACAAGAAAACACTTTTTTACTGTGAGAGTGATCAAACACTGGAATAGGTTTCCCAGATAGGTTGTGGAGTCTCCAACTGTGGAGATATTAAACTGGACACGGTCCTGGGAAACCTGCTCTAGCTGACACTGCTTGAGCAGGGGGATTGGACAAAAAGACCTCAGGATGTCTCTTCTAACCTAAATGACTCCGTGATTCTGTAAAATCAGAATAATTTCCACAGCCTGAACCTCTGGTATCATTCACCACAATTTTTGCTATTTAAGTAAGAGTAAGGCATATACAGCCTCCCGTGAACAGGGCCAAACTGGGCCTTGCAGCAATGTCTCTAAATTTCATTTTTGGTTATTACATAGGAAAGATTTTCTACAAGCATTTGCTAGCTTCATGATAATGGCAAATCAAAATGGCACTGGAGTTACTGTAGCTGGGTCTTCACAGAGACTGAAATTTGGACTTCAAAAGAACTGTCTGCATGTTCAAAGTTAAACAGCTGTTAAAGTGTTTTGCTTGAGGGGGGCCTGAATTACATTGCCATTCAAAAATGTAATTACAGTTATTAAAATCATGTGTAAAGCACTGTTGATTCAATGTTTCATTGTACATGATATATAGCTATATTAATTATTTTATTAGACATCCAACGTTGCCAATATGATGCAATGCAGCTACCACAAAGTATTTGCTGGTTTTGAGGAGGAAACAGACCATCTGCAATGGAAATACTTCATTCGGAAGGCAAGAAAAGGCAATAACCCAGGGCTCCTCCTGGACAAGTTCTACCCTACTTGGCAGACAGTGTATCTGCAGAGCTTCCCTCTGCATGCAATGGCACACGGACTGGAGAAACTTATCTACGAGCCTATCCAACTCTTCACAGAATACAAAACAAAATTACAAGCCCTTCCACTCTGCTCTTCACCTTCCCACTCTACACTTTGTCCTTCCACTCAGCGGACACTGAGAATGGAAATAAAATACAATTTACTTTGACCTTGTTTTCAACTTTATTTGACATTACAGGTCATCTGATATATTCTTTTTTTCACAACATCTCCTTCTCAAGCAATTTTTTAAGAGTTTGGTACACACAGAGAATTCCTGGCTTATTACATA
The DNA here is from genome assembly GCF_018691265.1 of Tyto alba. Classification (NCBI taxonomy): domain Eukaryota; kingdom Metazoa; phylum Chordata; class Aves; order Strigiformes; family Tytonidae; genus Tyto; species Tyto alba. The sequence continues at coordinate 9,553,198 of NW_024881295.1, read as the reverse complement.
TCTGTACAGTGTTGCTATTTATCAATCCTGTGAGATTTTATGCCCACAATTGATGCTAGCTATGTCATGTCTGTTTGATAGGATTTTTTAAAAAAGAAGCTGAGGCCATACTCCCAAACACAGCAGTGGGTCAAAAGGCCTATGGCAGAGGGCCTGATAAGGATTCAGAAGTGGAGCTGAATTCATTTGCAACATTTGTTTTCAAAGGGTGCTGAGTATATTATGCTATGGTAAGATTAAGTAAATGTCAGGTTGCCTAGAGCTCTTTCATAGGTATGTCTTCTATTATTACTCAAATTTAAATTAAAAAATTTACATTTACTGTACCTTTAGCTGAAGCACCAAGTCCATGCAGTATTTGCCAAGAGGGTTTATGTCATTTAAGATGAGTGCAATTATAATATCAATTCCATTAGATTCATGGGTGGCTATGCAAGTCTGCAAAATAAGAGAGGAGAAAGGAGTGTGGGGGCCAGAGGGGAGAGGGAGTGAAGGAGGGGGAAAACCAGGGAGGCAGGATGGGCAGAAAGAGGGAGAGAGAGAATATGCACATCAGCAAATTTCCAAAAGAAGGACTCAGAACTTGATAGATCTTTTAACAGCAATGAACCTCCCAGACAAAGAGCAGCCTTAAAACGTGTGACAAGAGGTGCTGGGGGAGACTTGTGTAGTACAGAACTAACCCCAACACTGCCAGTAGTGAAGTACACAACTGGAAATAAGGTGGTGCAAGCTAAAATATGCTTGCAGAGAATCACGCAGAGTTTGGCACCAAGTGTTGCAAGTTACAGACAGCAGCCCACAGGAGCACTGCCAGATTCAGTGGAACACATATGCAGAGACATGAAAGACATGCTTGAATGTAGGCACAATGTAAACAAGCATAACTCAACTTCTGAGTGACTTCCTAGCAGGCAGGTCTAAGTAATAAAGTATAACTAGTCATTCCCTTCCACTGTAATTGTTCCTCTAGTGCTCAAGTAAACTTGTTGGAGAACACGTTAACTTGAAATACATATTTTTCTTCATCTCCAGTCCTGTCATTATTTTTTTTTACAGATGTTTTGCCCACTCATTAGTGGATCAAATATGACTGTTTAAAACTTAGTTCACTAAAGGATTTTTGTTTGTTTGTTTTTAAAGTATTATGGCAGTTGATTATCATCAATGGCAATAACAGCACTTTACACTTCATTTGTGTAGCATCTGAAGTAGCATTAATACTGCATGTATTTTTTCAGCTATTTCTAGTATCAAGAATAGATTGCCTCTGTAATTTCACCCACCGCAATTTTCCCATTGCTAATCCACATCAAAAATTCTGCAATTTCATCCATTGTGACAACTTTACTACAGTTCTCTTCAGATCAAATACAGCAGCGTGTAACTACATTCTTTACCTTTCTATACTGCCTCAGCATGGCACTAAAAAGACATCTACCAAAAGTCACAGCTATATGACTTAAAAAGACTGTATCAAGCAAGGCACAGAAGATTATAAGCATGGTCTTTAGCCTCATTCATTTCACTACTGATATCATAATTAAGGACACTGCTAGGTAGCATAGCAGGACAGTAAGTTAAGCTTCGTGGTAGTTATGTGAATTAATGAAAGTACATGTTAGCAACCTATATAAACACCATCAAAGACAAGTTGTATGAAAATTAAAATGAGATTCTGTTTGCAATGTACTTCTACAACTCTGACTCAAAATCCAGTCTCATAAAGTGAGGTTTAAGCCATGACATAAGACATTAAACTCTCTCCAAAAGGAATGGAAACCCTCCATGTAAGCAGACATACTACAGGAAGAGGCTATTTTGAGTTCTGACTTAAAAGGATTGCTCAGGCCTTACGAAAGCTTGCAACATGTTAAGCCTGGTCATAGCAGTTACAAGTGAATTCATTTTATTAAGAACACTGAAGGGTTTATGATAAGCATGAGATACCATACATTCAGATATACTCTTCTGCATCCAGAACTTATTTGAGCCCTACCTGGTTTTCATGGCATGGACCTTGGCAATATTCGGTCAAGCTTTCCAGCGTCTGGTTCACAAGAGAGACATTCCTCTCATTGATGTAAAGGCCCAGTAAGCCCAGTCCGCCTGTCGTGCTTCCACAGATACAGTCCAAAAACTGAAGGGTCTCACAAACAAGGTTGTAATTTGTTTTATTGTTCTGATGTCTTAAAAAATTCTGGTGTACGGAAAAAAAATGAATGCAATAAAAAAAAAAAAAAAAAAAGAGAGACAGAGTGATGTTAAACAGTCTTTTTTCAAGAAAATATTGAAGGGTACTATTTATGACCATATGACCACTCTACCTTGAGTACCAAAGTACACTGCACTGTAGAAAATACATTACACTTCAGCGCAGCAGTTGAGAACTATTATCTGATTAAATTAGTAGAGAAAGGAGGGCTGAGGAAAGTGAACATCCCAAACGTCTGCACTGGCCTTAAATGTCTTATATATGTCCTGCATACCTGCCCCCATCCACCTATTATGACCCTTCTCTTGGCAGCCTGTTGCCCCACAGCCGAGCAGGTATGGTGACACATTACGACCGCTCCTTGGCAGAGTCAGCGCAGAACGGTAACTCAGCTCAAACCACCCCCAACATGGCTTTACGGGAGGCTGCTGGACACGGCACCGAGGTACCTTGCAGGAAATTCATTTTGCAAAGGTTGCTATGGGGACAGTAATTTCTACCAGTGGAACTGATACTGGGGACACACACAGCATCTTAAAGCCTTTAATCATAATACCTAGGGAAAAGAGCAGTATCCAGAAACCTCCTCTGTTCTTCAAGCCTGTGGTAAGTGATCCACCATTTGTGCACAGAAATCATACTAACAGGGACATTTAGACACTGCTCAATTCCATGTAGCTATGCTGCAGTCCCCAAGTAATTCTAAGGACGTAAACATGAGCTCAACCACAGCATGCAAGTGGTTCTTGAAAAGGGTTATTTTATCACTTGGACCAAAAGAATAACGTTTTAGACACCCCTATTCTGTAACAGGAGCCAGGCACAGGCGTGTTTTTCTTTCTTTATGAAGTTCCAGCTCCTGTAATACTTCTTTTGGAGCTCAGCTCAAAAACACTTTACCTGGAGCTCTCGGTTGTGGTTCTCGCAGAGCAGCTGAAGAAATCTCAGTATTGGCTGCATGATTGCAATGGCAGGGCTCATGATTGCTTCTTCTGCAGACTTTTCTTCTGCATTTGCAGCATCTGTTCCTGAGCCCATAAGATCTATTTCTGGGTCCATTTCTCTTCTATACACAGAGTAAGCCTTGGACGTTGCAGAAGATGCTTCTGTTAACTGTCCTTTCATACCCTCTTTCAGATGCAGGGTTGAATCCTTTACTGAAAAGAAGATAATTTTCCTTCATTTTTTAAACTCCTTCTCCTCATTTGATTAAACAATAAGAAAACAGTAATAATGAATGCGACTTTTTCTTTGTTGGTGCCTAACTTTTCGAAGACCTCTAGGCAACTTACAAAGAATATCAAAGCAACATTCATGCAGGGATAGCATGTTCCAAATAAACCACAAACCAGAGTGAAACAGAACATTAAAACAAAAAGCCCTACTATTTCTCTCCCATATCCAATAAATGATGAGAACAATGGAAGGACCACAGGGTGGGAAATCAGTTCCTGCGCTTGCTCTTGTGAAATAGCCCCATTAGCAGCAGCCTCTACTTCTGCTTCTCTACAAATATCGTTCTATATCTTCTATTGGTATGAACTGGCATAGCTTCACTGTTTTCATCACAGCTAATTCCTTTTAACCTGCTTATGAGATGGCCTATGATTTAGAGAAAAGCAGGCAAAAGATGCAAATTAGCAATGGTTAATATTGAAGTTTATTGCTCAACACAGCATAGTATCCGTGGTGCAGAACATGGAGTTTGAACATAATGCACTTGTCCCCTCTTCCATGGGTGCCTCCTTACCTCTCTTTTTGGGAACAGAAATGGGTAGGTCATTATCATCATCTTTCTTTTTGCTCCCTAAATCAATAGTGTTCACTGTCACTGTCGATCGTATCTCCTGCTGAGCAGCTTTCATGCGGTCGTACAGGACTTTAAAGAATTTTTCTGACTTTTTTGCTCCTTCAGTTGCTGGTAAGTCGAATACTGAAAAAAATATATTCTTTAGATATCAATCTTCTAAGGAAGTAGAAATGCCAAAATACACTATTTTTTGTGAAACAGATGATGAATAATTACTTCACGTACACAGAACAAATGTTGGCCACTGTCTGACCAGTTCTTTCACAAAGTGATATATAAGGCTGGTAACAAAGACTGATGATAACATTTTAAAATTTGGATAAAATGGTAAACACTGATATTCGCAATCTTTAAAATGTCATAATATTTCACTTGAAGTTAAATTACTTTGTGACACTCTCCATTTCTCCATGCATTCTAGAGTTATAATATTCCATCTACAAATAATAGTGAAAAGTAATTGTTATTATGTAACAACATGAGGAAGCATGAAACAGCTAATGTGGAATATTATAGCTTAGATTATATAAATTTTTTATGCTTTGTACAGAATTGGAATTAATATTTTAGGTTATAAATTCCAGTCCCTTAGTACTACTGTCAAGTGGGCTGAGTACCATTTTTAACAGTTTACAAACTATCTTAAAGTAAAAGCCTTTTACAGCCCATAACAATGTATTTTAGAAAGATCCAACAAAATCTCATTTTTTTTCTGGAAAAAACCAAAACCTCACTCATTTTCTGGACATTCTCTAAGGGTCACAGATTGTGTCATCTTTTTTACAGAATAAAGACACAGGATAGGATTCCCCTCATTTAACTTTTACAGTCTCGCAACGAGGTTTAAGTTGGCTATTTAGGCTCCCTTCACAGGCAATGATGAGATATAGGGAAATGCAGGGAGGGATTCATACCATCTCTCCTCTCTTATGATAGCTGCTGATCATAGAGTAAGCATAAACAATCATCTTATTTGGCCAAAGTTGGGCAAGATGTATATTATTCACAAAAACAAGAATCTGTAGTTTAAAGCAGTTATTTTCTATGGACTGGGATACTAGCCTTCTCAAATGGCCACTTTTTCTCTCTTTGGAGATTTTGATAAATGTCCCTAAACGTTTCCAGAAAATAATTTAATTTTATTGCTATTACAAACTTGAAAGTAGTGTAATTTTTAATTTTACAAAGAGAGATATGAAATAACTGGAGATAATGCTTATATGGCAAAGACCAGATTAAAAGAAGCACTGTGCTACACAGAAAAAGACAGCTGAAAAATGTTTTCTTCTACTGAAGTGTTTACACTATGAGATATTGCATAATAACAGGGCATATTTACATTTGTATTATAGCAATACATATTATAGTGATAAACTTTTCACAGAATTCATAGCAAAAAAGGTTCTTTTTATTTGTCTCCAGAATATATGCATTTGAAAATCAATAGGCAAACAAGTAAACAAAATAAGTACCTGTGTTTGTGTATTTCCACCTTCAAGCAATGCAATACCAAGCAAAATGCCTTCTGAGAAAATACGGTCATTTTTGGTGTTTACTATAACATCTATGACCAGTTCTGAGGCACCTTCTTTATCCAGAAGGCACTGAATATCAAACATGGTTACTCCAGACTTATCTGAGTCTTGTCCTGAAAATCCACCTGCAAATTAGACAAATACATACTATTCATGTTTGTTTCACATACGTATATGAAAATGAATCAATTAGTAATAATAATTTGCCTTGTGCACACAGTAGCAATGTAATAAATTTAAATTTGAAATACCATTTCAGCTAAAATTCCCCTTGATACAAACAAGATTTTTGTGTGAAACTGCAATGTTGGGCTCTAACAATAAGAGATAAAACAAAACCCCGAACCACTGTTCTGTCATGATACTCAGACAACAAAAAAGTTGGAAATGAGACTGATTTGTCCACCAAACCCCTTTTTTAATTCTACTGCTGCATATGCTAAACTGTCTGTCTGGTCAGTGCTCTAAGACCACCTTTAAATATGCTTTTCAATCTCAGGCTTAATCTATACAAAGACTGTACTGGTAAATCCACTCTGGTTATGGGTATGACCTTCTAGCTAAATGTTTTTGCCAATATAACTCCTCGACCATTAACATCATGATGATGCTCTTTAAGACCAGAGACTTGAGTTAATCCAAATTAAAGGCGTGGTTTTGAGGAATTTTGTTAAATTGTATTATCTCATTAAATCAACCATATTTTATGATCACTGATTACCATATTTCCTGCTATACTTACTTTTATACAGCTGTAACTACATCTACTTAATTAGGAAAAATATAGTACTGCTTTAATCAGTCAGTACTGCTTTGATTAAACTGATTAAAATGGTTCAGACTTTCTTTGTGATGAAGCCATACACACACACACACACACACACACTTCTTATAGCAAGAACTAAAAAAATAGTAAATCTTTACTGTCCTGTTTGTTAGGGAGCAAAATTTGGTGTACAGGATATTAAGACTGTAAACATTTCTAGTGTCCACTGAAATAGTCAAGGAGGATCAGTTGGGTAACATTTGGAAATGACCACAAATCTGGGCATGCCTTTAATATATGCTGTAAATACAATGGCAAGTATTTTGACCTGGCTCTATATCTACCTTCTACCACATTTCCTATGACATACATTATTTTGGGCTTTCTAAGAAACCACCCTACAGTAACTTCCCCTGGTGTCTGTAACAGAATCATACAAAAAAATAGGTTATAAGGGACCTACAGAGAGCATCTATCTACTCAAACTTCCTGCTCCGGGTAGCTAGAGCAGGTTCGTCAGACTTGTCCAGTAAAGTTGTAACAAGAACTGACACATTCTGCAGCCTCTCGGGGAAATCTGTTCCACTGCCTAAGCAGTATATTTGTGAGAAGCTCTTTCTTATATCTTATTTTTTTCATGTATCAATCAAGAATTTAAAAAAAATTTTTAGTTTCGAGAAACAGCAACATCTTTGTTCAAATGTTTTGTGATTTGCTGAATTTCTGGATGTGGATTTACTGGCAAATTAAAATGGTGCTACCAATTGGAACTGAATTGAATGATTGATGAGGGGGCATGGGGAAAGTCCCTATTTCAGTATCGCCGAATGCACACCAGCCATCTGAGACAAGTGTGTGCAACTTAAAAATAGGAAAAGTCTGATACTACCTCTCTTCTAACTGGTTACAGAACGTGTTTGATTTATTTACCAACTGAATCCCTGGAGCACTTCCAATGTGCCTATTAGAAAAAATGGTGCTGCTAATTTTGTTCTCTTTAAATGATCTGTGTTGATTTACCTCCCACTTGTGCAGTTTTGCTGTAGCTGGCAGACAGAGGCCCATTCATACCACTTCCATATTCTCCTTTAAAGTAGCGATAGAGGAGTATTTTCCTTAAAGTGTTGCCCTTTGAGAGAAAGACAAAATTAGAAGAAATTAGAGTTGTGGCCAATTTCCTTTGTTTGAAAAGCAAGCTGTTTAACATATATACATAATTTATTAGGTCTTTCCATTATAATTAGTAAGCATACAAATAAGAAAGTTGTCCAGAAAAGAAACATCTAATGGTCTTATCTAAGAAATCTCATGGGAAGAGTTCTAAAATACTGTTGTATAAACTTACTTTGAAGTTTCTTTTAAATTTATTGATTACAAATCAAATACCTCCACCTCAATAATTTTTACTGGCTATCTGTAGGATGCATATATCGAAACAAATTCTACCAAGAGCCAATGCTTTGCAGTTAGTGTGTCTGTGCCCCACCCTGCCATGGCAGTACTTTCTTCCTATTTTCTGCAGCTGAGTAGTATCACTCCCTTTTCTCTGATCTCAGATAATCCAGCTGATCATCTGAAAGAAGCCACATCACATGAAATATTAAAACAGATATGACATTTGATATGCTTAAAAAGCATTCTCTGTATCTCCCTGTTCCTTTACTTCCAAAACCACAGCTAGTCAAAATTTGCATGCAGCTCTCTGAAGATCTTCCCTTTCATTTTGCATATGTTCTGCAAGACAAGACACACTGAATTAAGAGTGAGGGTATCAATTACTTGGCAATTTTGTTTTGCCTTCAGTCTCCGGGGAACACCTGCAGTCAACACTCAACTTCACAGAAGCAGTAGGTGACACAACAACTGTAGGTGCATGTGCAACCTAAGATTTTATAAAGAAAAAAGTACGGCAAGGTCTCTGATTACCACAGAAGGGGGAAAATTGTTCATTTCAACAGCTTGGCAGTAAAATGGGACAACTTCTTCCTTACCTATACTCACCTACCGGTTTTAATGAAAAACAGTTCTTACAAATACGTGCACTGGAAGCAGGTCTCAGTACTTACCAGCGCCTGCACTTTACTACAGCAGTCAACTTTTCAATCTAAACATCTCTGTGGACACCACAGACAGCAAGCAGTGGGGAAGCAAGTCCCAGAAACACCTCAAGAAGCACTACTCATGCTCCCACTTCTCTATAACTTAGCAATATTTCTAAGAGCAACCACATGCCACGGTGGGGCTTCACAGCTTCATAGACCTCAAGGTCAATGGGTTTGTCCACCTAAACAGTGCCAGAATGCAGTATTCTGTATGTGTGGCCTGACAACACAAAACTGCCATTCTTTCCTAGTTCTCGTATTTTGATGTTTTCATTTGGTAATAGTCTATAGAGTTCTCTCAAAACAGCCAAGGAAAGTGCAAGCCCTATAGTAAAATATCAAAAGCCATAAATACAGTGGCTGCAAGAAAAATAAAATGCATCACCTACACATCTGCAGTGCCAGGGAATTTATTAGGCGCATTTTCTAGGTGCACTTAAACCAGCATGCTCTATGCTACAGAGGAAGACAAAGAACCAGAAGTCTCCTAGGACTTCACACAGAGAAAGATTCCTTCCCAGCCTACACTGTGATGGGGTTTAACCCTGCAGATATGGACAAGGTACGCTAACCAAGCTTGTAAGATATTTCAAGATGGCTAAGAGAATTAGGTCCTCCTGCTCAACATCCTGTCTCTAGCTGTGACCAAACTCCAGTGTCTTAACAAGAAGGTGAACCTCATTTTTTCACAACTCCTGAAGAAGCCAAACATATTATTGAAGAGGAAAAAGTTCCCACCAGAACTGAGAAATGTAGGCTAAGAACCAGGATAAAGTCCATTTTCAAAATGTCAGGCATATATACCACAGAATCATAAAATCGAATCACAAATAGCATCACAGAGCAGAACCCCTTCCTAAATCCAGACTAGGACCCAATCCAGAATGGGCACTGAATTGAGACATGATCTTTTGATCAGAAAGGATGGCATTTGCCATACCACTTGATTAACCACTCAGCTTGAGGCAACATCCTCAACCAGCAATCTACGCAGTCTGTTGATGACTAACAGAGTGCCATGGTAAATTATATAAACAGTCACAGTGCAGTCACGGGAAGAAACACCAAAAGCCATCTATATATAGTTAAGAATAATACCCATGGTCACAAGCTTTATTGTTCAATCAAAACAGCCTTTATTTTATCAGGAGGAACATTTAAGGCCATGAAATAGCATTTGACTAACAAACTGAATGATTTAGCATTTGAGTCTTACTGCCTGGAAGCCAGTAACTGTTGGCACACCTCAGATCTTCCTCCTTCTTTATCACCTTCAAAGACACCAGGAGGAGCAGTGATATGAAGATGCTTCTCCAGGTGGCTATGGAAAGGGAAATCCTGCTCCACCCATATTCAAACTAAGGCACAGACTTCACTTCTTGTTCCAAGGAGCAAGTCTTGATTATTAGCAAGTCTTAGTATTCCTGCTCTCTCTCACTCCCTCTCTCAATCTCCCATGAATCCAGACAACACTTACAGTTCTCAGAAGCTGAAGTGTCAAAAGTCAAGGGCACCATGTTTGAAAAGCAGGAATGTGGTAGAACCTCTGCTTTGCCTGACAGCTGTGCCAAAAACGTGCCTTCAGACTCAGCCCACATATTCGCAAGTCTGGGATCTTCATCCCCTTTGTGATGACCGTGGCCAGTCACACGACTCCTCTGAGCCTTCTGAAATTAGCTGCCACTAAAAAGAGTGGCAAAGCGCAGCAGTATGAACTGGAGCTGAGAAACGTGCAAATGCTTGTGCATCGTATCAGAAACGCCTGTCACTTCCAGCCTGTGACTGTGTGAGGCACCATGCTAGAAAATGTCAGAAGGACCCTGCTTCCAGAAAATGCGCTGGTCCTGCTGGCGTAGGTGTCTGGGTATGCTTTTATAGGAATGCCAAAAAGCATCATCAAGAACAGCCCCATCATGCGGATGAGACGAACTGCTGCCAGGGCAAGTGAGACAGCCATGCCATTGATGTCCTTGTAAACAGATTACTAACTTAGTACAGCCACAAAATTAATATTGCCCAAAAGCAAATGATCACAGCAGTAGCATGAATAAGAAGTTTGCAGTAACTAATACTGACACTCATGTTACTGAAGCAGAGGCCAAAAATAAAAGCATACTAGGCAGCACAGTGCTGTCTTCCCCTGCTAGGTTTCTACACATGGCAGAAGTCCCAACCTTCCAAGCTGAATCTCTCCCCCGCTGGCTACAATACACTTTCTTTTATACCTCTTATTAGGGTATGGAAGTGGCACGTAAACATCACTCAGCTGACTGCAATCCTTCTATAATGGCTAGAACATTGTATAGCTTTGAAAAAAAACACAATGAAACATAACAGTCTTATTGTTACCCATGAATACCACTGTATTGTCTCTAACAAAAGCTAGGATAAAGACCGAGGACACAAGAAAGCAACAACTGGTTATTGTTGTTGCAGTTTTAAATAGCTAGGGATTGACAGACAAAAGTTTCCAATAGGGAAAAATTATTCCAATAGGAACATGTAGACACAAACAAATTACGTTTTTTCAGTTTGTATTTCATTATACTAGTTGGTCTTTAAACTTGATTTAAATGCCTTAATACAATGGTTTATTCACTTTCCTTCCCCAAGCCTGCAAAAGGCTGGTTCCACATAAGGATGGGGTGTTTTGCACAGGGAAGCAATGGCTGAAAGAGGTACACAAGGCTTATCATGGATACCTGCATCAGCACCAGCTCACTGTATAACACTGCCAAAAATTACTTGTCTTACTGTCCTGGTTTCAGCTGGGATAGAGCTTTAGTAGCTGGAATACTGCTGTGTTTTGGATTTGAGCACTTAAGGAATTCAAATGATATTTGTGATGTTCAGAAGGCTGAACTAGATGATCTGGTGATCTCTTCTGGTTTCCACTCTGCATTAAAATAATTAAGTGGAAATGCTCAGATTATCAGTGATAACACATAAAAGGCAGCTAGGTCCAACAAATATTTCTATAATGCAGTGGATGATGTTGTGAATATATTTCAATATTAAACCAGGAAGATGCATGAAAATTAGGCTTGTTAAATGTTCAGATTTTAATAACTTGCAGCCAAGTACAGAAGAGGAGCTGGCTGGGATCTCTGGCCGACTAACAGATTTTCAAAGAGTTTGGAACAGATACAAAATCTAACATGCAATAATACTTTTAAAAAAGTACACCAGTACTTTTTATACTTTTTACTGATATCAGACCCACTGCAGTGAGTTTGATATCAATTCTGGGAAAAACAAAGAAATGATTGATTTTGAGCTCCATTAACACAAAATTAAAGGAAGCTACTATAAACCGATGGCAGTTATAATACTTGTGTTGTGTTGTAGTTTTTGACTCAATATGGCAAAAAGAAAAACAGACCTCAAACTTGTGAAGATTATCTTCTGGTTTTGCTAATAATGAAAATATCACTATGTCAAAGTTTGATAAACTGGCAGTGTGATGCAATCTTGTAAAGCAAAATTCTTGATTAAGTAACCCCACAAGGATAACTATCAAATAGCTTAACAACTAAGTGACTGACAGAATTCGATGTGCAATTTAAAGCAAGAAATCATAAATGAGTGTATGGGCTTCTAATGGGCAACCCCATGGAGTATTTACCGTCTGCCTTTTTTTTTTCAATGAAATGGTCGAATACAGAAAATAATTATTAATAACATTTAAAAAGGACACAAGAAGAAAAGGGGGTGAGGTCAAGTCATCAATAATAATTGAGGCATCATTTATTAAACTAACTTGAAGCAAACAACACGAGCCTGATTATGTCCAAACCTCTGTACATCTAGTTATAGATGTAATAACAATAAAATGCAGAACACCAAAAAATGAAGGACCCTGTTCTAGGAGGTCATTCTTCTGGGGAAGAATGGAAAGTCTTGGAGAAAAATCAGTGGAATGACAACTCCCAAAATCACACAGTTTTGGAAAGGATAACAGGAGCTATTATGTAGGATTCATGAGACTATCTTCTCCACATGCAGGGTCATGTTACTGTAGGAATACTGCATCACAAGCTGGTGTCCACAATTCAAGAAGAATGCTGACAAATTGGATTAGGTTTGGAGAAGCTCCACAAGAGTGATTAGAGAATAAAACATACCTTCTCATCAGAAATTCAAGGCTCTCAATCCACTGAGTTTATCAGTCTAAACATGAACTACATGAACTGTGTTTCTGACTATCTACATGAGAAATCTGATAATGGATGACTTCAGTCTACAAGATAAAGGTGTAAGATACACTGGTGAGAAACGGGAGATAGAGAAATTCAGCTAGAAAAGAGGTAGAGGCAGCTGGGTTATTCAGTTTGTGGGTTATGAATTTTATGTAACAGTAATGGCATTTAGCTATTGGAACAGCTTAAGAAGAGGTGTGATAGTCTCTATTGCTGGCAGTTACTAAATCACGACGAGGTGACTTCTCAGACAGAAACTATTTGAAGATCTTGTGGTCTACATTAGAAGAACAAGCTGGGTGACAAAAATATGTCATCTCACATAATCTACGAAGACATCATGCCACCTTTTCCTGTAGTAAATATAGATGAGGTTAGAAGCCTGACTTTCTATGAAGGCTGTTTAAAAAACACCTACTTCTACATGTTTCTTCTCACCGTTTATAAACAAAATTTCTATTCTGCTTGGTCTGAGTGTCTGCTTCAGGATGATTTTTTTTTTGTTGTTTATCACCCATTTTCAAACTATTTTGTTCCCTTATTTCACTTGGACACAAAACATGGTAGGAGAAATAGTTTTGAACAAGTGGCTTCTGTGAAGATACCATGCATGGAAGTTTGATAAACCCTTAAATTATGATTCAACCTGCTCTTGAAATTTAAGATGGCACAGGTATCTTCTCGTCTCCAAAATGGACCAACTGAGGCACACAGCTACCACACGGACAGTGTTGCACAAGCACGAGCTTGTAAGAGAGCCCCAGCGTCCTGACTCCTACTATGTCCATGAAGCGGAAAATTTCTGTCTTCATGATGCCAGCAACTTCCAGGGGGCTTGCAAGTTGGGGGAGGTTGTTTGTTTTGGGGGATTGTTTGTTTGTTTTTACATAGAGTGAGTTTTTTCCTGGTTTTTGATCTTTTTGCAACAAGACGTTTTCATAGTCAACTGATAGTTGAAACTGATATATTTTCACCAATAAAATATGACACCCAACAGCAGAGTTATTTGCACACTGGGGTGTTTATTTACCCCAGGGAAAAAGCACTTTTAAATAAGAGATTGGGTCCAGCTGGTGTCCAGCTCTGCTTCCACTAAAATCAATGGGAGATTTGCCAGCAACTTCAGTAGGAGAAGGAGCAGACACGTACTTTGCCTGGCAAAAGTTTTTATACAACTTTAAAAAGAATAAAATCCCAAAATATGCACCAGACTTCATGACACAGTCCTCCTAGGAGAGCAGAAGTGGCCACCCACACCTCTCAGCTGTCTCTCATTAGGCAGAGACACCCCACATTTTAAATGTGCCATTGTTCAATCCTACACAAATCTGGTATTAATCCCACTCATCTTAATACAAATTGCCTACATCGCAAATGCTAACTGATAAACCTGAGGTTGTAACTAGTGCAGAGATTCACAAACAGGTTCAGATAAAACAAAGCAGCACAAGCATGGCCCTTCTCTAAAGCCAAACTACAGCGGTTTAAAAAAGTAGTTCACTTTTTTTTTTTTTTTGCAGTCTTTTAATTCTTCTTTCCCTTGCAGTTCCAGGTTCCATAGAAAGCTGGAAGCTTAACTTCCAAAATATTGCAAAACAAATGTTATTGCCAGTCTATTTTCAATATGGATAGTGAAAAGAATACTGGACATATTGGACATATTGCAAGAAAACCAGTTTTTGCTGGGTAACTGTCCAATTTTGTACCCCGAAGAAACTCAGGAAAGTGTCATTTTAAAAGAAAGATTTTTTTTGGCAGTATCTCTAAAAAGTGTCTCCACTATGAATACAGCAGGAGAGAAAAACTGTTTGGATTAGTGAAACCTCAGCATTGGGGCATTCAGACTTAGACTGAAAAAAAAAAGCAAAAAACATTTTGATTTTGTAAATTATAAAATTTTACTATTGGCCCATTAAATACTATTAGCTGTCAAATGTCCATTTTTTTCTCCAAATGTAAGATCTCTACATATGTATATATACAGTTGTATATATAAAACACATCCTTGTTGTGGGCAAATATTATTGTTAATATCTGTCACTTGTCCTGCTGCTCATTGGGTTACATGGTTTCCATCTGTAGTCATAAATTGTGCACTTACAAAACAGATCATGTTTGCACCTATGTAATTTTTCCTTTGCAACTTTCCCCAGTACAAGACAAAGCACTGAGACTCACAATAACCCAAGTTCTCCACCACTGAAAGAAAACAATGTAAGATTTGATTACGATTATTCAGAAGCATTTATGACTGCACCATCAATAACATACTGTAGAAAAAGACCAGATCTGAAAAGCATAATTTTCAAAGACTAAAATTATCTAACTCTTATGCTGCAGGGGGTAAACTTTCAAAGTGATACACAGGGAGTTATGCACACAAATCCTATTATTTGTTAACAGGATTTCTGTGTGGAACTCCCCATGCTCTGCAAGAAAAAATTACCCCTAAGTGTCCTAATGTGAATATTTACCAAAACAGACACTTAATTTCCAGATGCATACTTATGAGCACTACTGTGCTTTGACGTTTTAAGAGCAATCTGAAACAGGTAGCTAGGGAAAAATAATAGAAGTGGCCAAATAGTATTTTCATTACATTATTCTGTTTCACTGTGTTGCTATTATGTTGAACTTCAAAGCCAAAGCATTACACATACCTGATTTACTAGATAAGGTATGCACTGCAGACGTACTGCCTGTCCTATTTTGAATTAGATATGCTAGGAACTTCACCTGTTGGCTCAGGATTTTCAAAGTGGCTCAGGAAGCACTTCTGTATTTCAGTTTTCACCTGCACATTTTTACCCACCACCAGCTTCACTGATTTCTTGACTTCATCATTGTCTATTAGTAAAGATTGATGAAGACAATTCAAAAATTCAGAATTTGTTCTAAGACATCCCAGGTACTCATGTCACCACTTAGGTTTGAAGGAATCTATGCATTTGCTAAAGCAGATTATCAGGTTTATTTTGCAATCCAGATTACTAGGCCTCTGGAAATCTTCCAGTGGATTTGACATAAATTCTGGATTGTATCAATACCAAATGAGTACTTCATGGTTTGGGGTTTTACTGTGGAAATATCATTAAACATGACCTGTGTCACTTTCTCCAATATATACAAATATTCTTAGTTAATATTAACTACTCAGCTAGAACTGTGCTGTATGTCTATATTACTAAGGAAAAAAAAATTGGTATTAAAAGAAACTAATTCTCAGCATTTACTACCTTGTGAAATAATCATGGAACATGTGGCTTGTCTCAAAACAATCCTGAGACCTCATCAAAACCAACCATTTTTCCTCTAATGCCACTTATTCCTGCCTGAATGCCAGCACATTCAGTACATGTAACAGCAAAGGAAAACAGCTGGTCAAAACATATTTTAGCAGCTCCTATCCATGCAGCAAAACTGGAACAGCTAAAGGAAGCCAACTTTATGGCAGTTCAGGGCAGCAGCAAAATTTAAACTGCCAGTGTTATCAACAGTATACGGAAACAGAGTCTTAGCACCTACCTTGCTGGAAAATGAACACACATCAGCTCAAAAGAATAGTCTGGATAGTGTCAAGCTACAGCATGAAATGTCCTAAGTGCTAATTGCAGTGATAGGCAGACTCTCCCTTTGCTCTGTGCTGCACAGCATGGCAAAGAAAACAAAGCATTTTCCTCCATTTCTAAGCAGAGAAGAACAATTCCCACCTGAAGCAAAGCTAGCTACTGTACTGATTTCACTACATCTATAAAATTAGAAGGCATTTCAGACTAACAGAAAAGTAGAGCAAAGTTAGACAACATTACAATTCTAGCACTTAGTCTTTATTAGCTAACCATTTTGACAGGGATAATTATAAAATATTTATAATTAATGCTTGAAGGTTTTTAAAAAAGTAGTAGTTCAAATAATTTTCCAGTAAACTTAATTGGGAGTTTTCCATTACTGCCAACTCTCACAATTCTCAGAATCACAGAATGGGTTGGGTTGGAAGGGACCTTAAAGATCATCTATTTCCAGCCCCTCTGCCATGGGCAGGGACACCTCCCACTAGACTAGCTTGCTCAAAGCCCTGTCTAACCTGGCCTTGAACCCTTCCAGGGAAGGGGCAGCCACAGCTTCTCTGGGCACCCTGGGCCAGTGTCTCACCACCCTCTTAACAAAGAATTTCTTCCATATATCTCATCTATAATTTACCCTCTTTTCAGTTCAAAGCCATTACCCCTCATCCTATCGCTACACACCCCCCCTTTATGTACTAGAAGGACACTATAAGGTCTCCCCAGAGCCTTGTCTTCTCCAGGCTGAACAACCCCAACTTTCTCAGCCTCTCTATGTAGGAGAGGTGCTCCAGCCCTCTGATAATCTTTGTGACCCTCCCCTGGACTTGCTCCAACAGGTCTCTGCCCTTCTTATGTTGGGAGCCCCAGAGCTGAACGCTGTATTCCAGGTGGGGTCTCACGAGAACAAACTAGAGGGGAAGAATCTTCTCCCTTGACCTGCTGGCCACACTTCTCTCGATGCAGCCCAGGACATGGTTGGCTTTCTGGGCTGCAAACGCACACTGCCGGGTCACGCTGAGCTTCTCGTCAACCAACACCCCCAGGTCCTTCTCCGCAGGGCTGCTCTCAATCCTCTCATGGCCCAGCCTGGATTTGTGCTGGGGATTGCCCCGACCCGTGGGCAGGACCTTGCACTTGGCCCTGTTGAACTTCGTGCAGTTCACACGGGCCCCCCTCTCCAGCCTGCCCAGGTCCCTCTGGATGCCATCCCTGCCCCCCAGCGTGTCGACCGCACCACACAGCTCGGTGTCGTCGGCAAACTTGCTGAGGGTGCGCTCGATCCCCCTGTCCGTGTCACCGACAAAGGGGTTAAACAGCGCTGGGCCCAGTACTGACCCCTGAGGAACGGCACTTGTCACCCCCCTCCACTTGGACATTGAGCCGTTGACCGCAACTCTTTGAGTGACACCATCCAGGTAATTCTTTATCCACTGAGTGGTCCATCCACCAAATCCATGTCTCTCCAATTTAGAGACAAGGATGTTGTGTGGGACAGTGTCAGATGCTTTGCACATGTCTAGGTAGATGACATTAGTTGCTCTTCCTTTATCTACCAGTGCCGTAACCCCGACATAGAAGGTCACCAAATTCATCAGGCACAACTGCATCATCCTTTTCATGATAGCTGTCACTTTAAGTTTAGCACCTACTTATGTGCTTGTATGAAAACTCCAGTTCACATTAAAAAAAAAAAAAAAATCCCAAACCAAACCCATCCACCCCTCCACCCTCTTCATAATTTCTAGTCCTCCTGGTCCCAGGAATAGTACTTGGAAATGTGAAATCTATGTGGCCAGAGCCAGAAGACCAGAAAAACAAAAATAAAAAAATCCCTAAAATATGCTGTTGGGTTTTTGATTGTTAAGAAACTGAATCAAAGTAGTTTCATCATTTTTAGGTGCCTGACTCCTGACTTTGATTGCCAGAGGTGGTAAATATTAAGTAAATATTAAGCAACCTCCTCCTGCAGATCTGTTGATACTGTGTGCTAAGAGCTCAGATCCTTGCTACTGACTCTCAGCAAGGACACAGCTGCTGACACTTGGCTATCGTCACAAAGCACTGCATCTCCTCTTGCTCAAACAGCAAATCAGCACATCCACGGAGCCCAGGTAACTAAGAATTAATGGTGATCCAGGATTACGAGTTAAGACCACACTAGAAGGCAAGGACACCTTGATAAAGTATGAGAAATGGGTAATCTTACAACTAAAAGAAAGTTGTTGAAGATCTGAGCTCTGCTTCTGCTCTGGCAAAGGCTGTGCTGTCATGTGGAGGACTTGGGCTCTGGCATAACCTGAGTGCTGAATTCCTTAGGAGTCTGGAAAAAAGCATTTGGCAGGTTTATTCCCCAGGAATGAGGAAGCAGGTCTTGGTTCAGACCCTAGGTTAGGACAAGCTACCTCGACTCCCATTAATGTCATCAAGTGAGCAGGCTAAGCACGTAGCCAGGGTCATCCAGGGCATATCCTGGCTTTTACCTACTGCTTCACAGAACTGCAGTGACTTGGTGCTGGAGCTGGTCTTTCCTGGCATATCTGAAACTTTTATAATCAAGTATCTCTTCTAAATGACAGACATTATGATTTTTTAAGACATCTTTTACTAGGTAAAACCTCTCTGTTTTCAAAGCAGTTCCCAATCTTCCCTTCTAAATTAGAGGCCAATATTAGCTTTCTACTCTTGAATTTTAAGATTTCATCAGTTCAAACAAATAAACCTAACATCCTTCGAAAAGTGCCATGGAAATAATTCTGACTTTGCGTAACACTGCAGCAGAAGTTTCATTAACTGTTTCTATTAGTCAAAGTTGCTGAATGAAACTGAAACATTGTTAAAAGAGTAACATTTTGTTTTTAATAACTGTCCAAGGTATATCAGCTGTCATGCTCCATAGCTTCTTAGCTGTCATTTTGTTTTAGGAGCAACAGCAATTTCTAAATGCTAAGTTTCACATTTCACAATATCAGGAAAAAGTTATCTTCTAGGTTGAACAGAAAAAACCAAAACCAAAACCAAACCAAATCAAACAAACAAACAAACAAAAAAAACCCACCAAAAAATAAAAAGCAACCAAACAAACAAAAAAACCCAACAAAACAACAAAACCAAAAACCCCAAACCCACAAATTGAAGCCACCCTTGAACTGGTTGAAAAAATGACCAAAATTTGCTTAAAATTAAATCAGCTGTTCAAAGGTAGAGGCAAGGGGGAGACGAAGACACATTTTCATGAGGCTGTCTCAGCTTTTCAAATTCCCACTACTGAAAGACAGATTCATGTTTATATAAAATTTAATATGCAAGCTGTTCACCTATAATATTAAATTGCTCCTTTATATTTAATATTTGCTAAAATTGCTGAGTTATTTATGCCATGGGTAAGATTGCTGCACATGTGCAGTAGCTGTTTCATCATAATATATTTTAGTACACATTTATTATGAAGCTGTTGCCATTATAATGCCTAAATTTCTATCGCTTCCAAGAAGAAATATATTATCACTGGAACTTTCCTACATGCACAGCATGTAGCTATGGAAATACAATGTCATATGCTTCTTTAGCGCTGTGAAGTACAGCATAGATTGACGGTGAGCCTGCCGAAAACCTGCTCTGGAGGTCCTATAACTGACTGCAATTTTTTCTACTGTGTTTCAAGAGTACTGATATCCCCACTAATGACATTTCTCTGATAAATGCATGGACTCAACATGTATTTATCCCAACATCAGGGCTCAATGGCATTATGAAAACCAAAATCAACTTTAAAGTTCCAATAACTGGAAATTAGACTGTATATACATGCCAGCCAGTCAGTGCTTTCAATGAATACAAAACAAAACCCGCCAACAGTCTTAGGGGCTACATAATTCACAGCTCATGCTATTCTGATTTTTAGTAAAATCCTCTGTTATGAATGCAGCACTGCTGCTGCATTTAGTTAGCACATCTCCGTGAAAGGGAGACAGCTTTGAACTAAAGTTGCCGGGGCAGGATAACCTCAATCCATCCCACTCCTACCAGTCTGATGCCAGTGCCAGCAATAGATGCCCAGAGCTTGGACAGGGATCACAGGTCAGCAGGAGAGCATGTGAAGAGCAGCACAAAGGAGTTGCAGCCACTCCAGCCAGTGGGGGGGGGGGGGAGGCAGCTTCACGGGAGGCCCAGCTTAAATGCCTCTTTGCAAACGCATGTAGCATGAGGAATAAACAGGAGTCAGACACGTGCATGTGCCTGCAGGACTGCGATCTTATTGGCAACACGGAGATGTGGTGGGATGGCTCCGATGACTGGGGTGTTGGAATGGAAGGATAAAGGCTCCTTAGGAAGGACAGGCAGGGGAGATGAGGAGCAGAGGTTGCCCTCTATGTTGATAACCAGCAGAGGAGAGCATGGAGCTCTGCCTGGGGATGGATGAGGAGCTGACCAAGAACTTGTGGGTCAGGATTAAAGAGAGAACAGGGACAGGTGATGATATAGTGGGGGTCTGCAACAGGCCACCCGACCAGAAAGATGAACAGATGAGGCCCTCTATAGACAGATAGGACCGGCCTTACGTTCACAAACCCTGGTCCTCATGGAGGACTTCAACCACCCTGATAACTGTTGGAGGCACAACACAGCAGGGTATAAGCAATCCAGGAGGTTCCTGGAATGTGTTGATGATAACTTCTTTCTCCAAGTGACAGAGAAGCCAACAAGGAAAGATGCTATGCCAGACCTTGTTCTCACCATCAAGAAGGAGCTGGTGGAGACTTTGAAGCTCAAGGGCAGCTTTGGCTGCAGTGACCATGAAAGGGTGGAGTTCAAGACTTTAGGGCAGGGAGGAGGGCGCAGAGCAAGCTCACTACCCTGGACTTCAGTAGAGCAGACTTTGGCCTCTTCAGGGATCTGCTTGGTAGAGTAACATGGGATAAAGCCCTGGAGGGAAGCAGGGCGCAGGAAAGCTGGTTAATATTCAAGTATTATCCCCTCCAAGCGCAGAAGCAATGCATCCCAACAAAGAGGAAGTCAGGCAAAAATGCCAGGAGGCCTGTGTGGATGAACAAGGAGCTCCTGGACAAACTCAAACACATAAAGGAAGCCCACAGAGTGTGGAAGCAAGGACAGATAGCCTGGGAGGAACACACAGAAATTGTCTGAGC
Organism: Tyto alba; assembly: GCF_018691265.1. Lineage (NCBI taxonomy): Eukaryota > Metazoa > Chordata > Aves > Strigiformes > Tytonidae > Tyto > Tyto alba. The sequence goes on along the minus strand of NW_024881295.1, from coordinate 9,531,858 downwards.
ACCCAGGCATCAGGTTAGGAAAGCTAAAGCCCTGACAGAATTAAATTTGGCCAGGGACATCAGGGGCAACAAGAAATGCTTCTATAGGTACATCGGTGAAAAAAGGAAGATGAGGGAAAATGTGGACCCTCTCTGGAAGGAAATGGGAGACCTGATTACTCGGAATACGGAGAAGACTGAGGTACTCAATGACTTCTTTGCCTCAGTCATCCCCGGCAAGTGCTCCAGCCATACCACCCAAGTCACAGAAGGCAAAGGCAGGAACTGGGAGGATGAAGAGTAACCCACTGTAGGAAAAGATTGGGTTCAAGACCATCTAAGAAACTGAAGGTGCACAAGTCCATGGGACCTGATGAGATGCATCCACGTGCCCTGAGGGAACCAGAAGATGTAGTGGCTAAGCCATTATTCATCATATTTGAGAAGCCATGCCATTTCCCACTGAATGGAAAAGGGGAAACATAAGCCCCATTCTAAAAAAGGGGAAAAAGGAAGACCTGGCGAACTACAGGCAAGTCAGTCTCACCTCTGTGCCTGGCCAGATCATGGAGTGGATCCTTCTGGAAACTATGCTAAGACATACGGAAAATAAGATGATTGGTGACAGCCAACATGGCATCACTAGAGGTAAATTGTGCCTGACAAATTCAGTGGCCTTCTACGATGGGGCTACAGCACTGGTAGATAAGGGAAGAGCAACTAACGTCATCTACCTAGACATGTGCAAAGCATCTGACACTGTCCCACACAACATCCTTGTCTCTAAATTAGAGAGACATGGATTTGGTGGATGAACCACTCAGTGGATAAGGAATTATCTGGATGGTGTCACTCAGAGTTGTGGTCAACGGCTCAATGTCCAAGTGGAGGGGGGTGACAAGTGCCGTTCCTCAGGGGTCAGTACTGGGCCCAGCGCTGTTTAACCCCTTTGTCGGTGACACGGACAGGGGGATCGAGCGCACCCTCAGCAAGTTTGCCGACGACACCGAGCTGTGTGGTGCGGTCGACACGCTGGGGGGCAGGGCTGGCATCCAGAGGGACCTGGGCAGGCTGGAGAGGGGGGCCCGTGTGAACTGCACGAAGTTCAACAGGGCCAAGTGCAAGGTCCTGCCCACGGGTCGGGGCAATCCCCAGCACAAATCCAGGCTGGGCCATGAGAGGATTGAGAGCAGCCCTGCGGAGAAGGACCTGGGGGTGTTGGTTGACGAGAAGCTCAGCGTGACCCGGCAGTGTGCGTTTGCAGCCCAGAAAGCCAACCATGTCCTGGGCTGCATCGAGAGAAGTGTGGCCAGCAGGTCAAGGGAGAAGATTCTTCCCCTCTAGTTTGTTCTCGTGAGACCCCACCTGGAATACAGCGTTCAGCTCTGGGGCTCCCAACATAAGAAGGGCAGAGACCTGTTGGAGCAAGTCCAGGGGAGGGTCACAAAGATTATCAGAGGGCTGGAGCACCTCTCCTACATAGAGAGGCTGAGAAAGTTGGGGTTGTTCAGCCTGGAGAAGACAAGGCTCTGGGGAGACCTTATAGTGTCCTTCTAGTACATAAAGGGGGGGGTGTAGCGATAGGATGAGGGGTAATGGCTTTGAACTGAAAAGAGGGTAAATTATAGATGAGATATATGGAAGAAATTCTTCGTTAAGAGGGTGGTGAGACACTGGCCCAGGGTGCCCAGAGAAGCTGTGGCTGCCCCTTCCCTGGAAGGGTTCAAGGCCAGGTTAGACAGGGCTTTGAGCAAGCTAGTCTAGTGGGAGGTGTCCCTGCCCATGGCAGAGGGGCTGGAAATAGATGATCTTTAAGGTCCCTTCCAACCTAAACCATCCTACAATTCTATAAAAACCTTGTTAAAAGGTTGAGTAGGGTGGGAAATACTATAGAGAAAGTTAGTGCCCTAAGTTAGATCAATAGCACAGTTTCATCTGAAGTTGTGTTTACTACAGTTTGCCATCTCCTAGAAGTCTCAGAGAAGTGCTAGGAGCACACAAAGGTGTGGAAGAACTGTGGTATTAAAGATCGAAATTGCCTGCCTTGGAAAAAAAAAAGAAAATATGTGACAGCAGTACAGAAAAGTATGAATGGTGAGCAGATGGGGAGGTCGGGAATTCCTGTTTCCTCTCCCACCAAAAAAGGGGCCTTCAATGTAATGTAAAGATTGTCAATGAAAAGTGATAAAGAAATACTTGTTAACCCACACGTAATTAGATGGCAGAACTCATTAGCATGGGAAGCCACTGAGGCCAAGAATACAGTAAGACTCAAAGAGGATTTGAGCATTTCTATAGACAACAAGCAAAACCAGTTACAATAGCAAATGTTAAAAAAACAGCTATGGGAAAGAAGACAAAATCTCATGCTTTAGGGGCCACAGATTTATGATCTTACTGTTAAGGATTATCCCAAGACTTCAGGAAGAATAGAAAACTTCAACTCTGCCTACAGTGGGGATTCTTAGACCTTCTGAAGCATCTGGAGATGGCCACACAGAGAGACAGCACTCTTATTCCTTTGGTCTGATCCTCTTGGCCAATCTGCATGTGTTAGAAGAGAACACAAAGTGTACCAAGTCTATTTGCACTGGATCCAAAAACCAGTGCAGTGCAATGTAGATTCAAGAGAAAAAATGTTTTTATGAAGTCTCCGATAAGGAGATAAAGCAGAGCACTATATTGACTTAAAATATCAGCTGGAACCCTATATTCAACATACAAAAACCAGAATTGCCATAACATTACCAAAATCCTAATATGATAAAGGTCTGCATTTACTCTATCTGTCTTAATCTTTGCTTAGCAAAATACTACTAGTTTATATTAAAATGATGGCAGGTAGAAACACTTTAGCTTTTGAACAAAAGGCAGCTTCTTAGAGAGAAGCTCTAAGCTCCCTTCTTCAGCAAGACATTCTGCTGGTGTTGGCCTGGCTACCCATGCTCACTTGCTCAGTCAGGTCCTTCTGGCTCCCACTGATGCCTTTACTGTTCTTGTACTAACAAAGTCCAAAATACCTGATCCTCTAAGACACTAAAGAATGCCTTTGCATGGCAGAAACAGCCACAGCATCAGACTTCTCAGTTCTGATGACAACCTGTGAACACCAGATCCCTCATTTAGCCCTAAATAACACTGCCCAGAATGTCACCATTATTTAGTTCCTTTGATTAATTACAACTTTGCAATGACTTTGTTACATAAATTGGTTTCCTATACATATTAAGCGCCTTTCTGTCTCCCTGTGAGTCCACTTGATGATGCTTTTTGACTACTAAAGATTGAGTGTCATGCAGATGCCTCCACCTACATACTTGTTTTTCTTCTCTGGCCTAAAATTCACTATACGTAGAAACAAGTATTAGTATTCTAGCTGTGGCACCCAGAGCTGCCAAGACTCGGCCAAAAGCTTGACAGATTTATACAGTGCAAAAGGGATGATGCAGAAGTCCGGGAGAGGATCTGGATTTTGTCTCTCCTGCTTTTCTGTCTTCCATCTTTTTTCTTCCTTGTCCCCTCTGAATTTGCCTTTTCCCTCCCTGTCCCCTGGCTATACCAATGACACATTATAATACATGTGACACTTGATTTGTAGCTTCTCCCCCTCAGTAACTCTGGTAATCATGCCTCCTTATTTGGTAAGACAGCTCTGAAGAAGACTGGAAAAGGGCAAGCAAGCGTTTGGGAAAGAACCACCTGGTTAAGCGTTGAGCCCGTTCCTCCTCCTCCATACTCAAATCACTAACCTGAACACTCAGAACAAACACACTTGATGATTCACTATAGCAAAAGCATCGGAACTGACAGAACAAACCAAGATAAAACAAAGTTATGTCAAAAAAAAAGGACGGGACAATCTTAAAATGGATGTAGGCTGGCAGGTGAAAAAAGTTCCAAGCATAGCATTCAGTTTTGCAGAGAATTTTCCTCAGGCTTTGGTATATGCAGATAAATACCTCAGACAACGGCAAAAAAATCATCATAGATCAGAACAGAAACGAAACTTCAATGAACATGTATTTTGCAAATCAACAAGAAGGTGAGGAAGGAAGGAGGATAACCTTCAGAGCCTAATCCTGGACCACCCTCAACTACAAAAGAAGTCAAAGGAAACTGAGTATACTGAGTACCTGACAGAGGATGGACCTAGACAAAATTGTGCTATTGTAAACTTCACATTAGGATAATTCTTCGGTGGTAAAGTAGAAACCTTAATTTAGAATTTCCTTCAGAAATTCTTAGAAACTTCAATTTAGAAATTCCCTAAGAAAAGCTTTTAACATTTTCAGCACAAGTCTTAGGTGTAATTTGAGTATGTCTGGGCAACAGAAGTATCTACTGTGGCAAAGGCTTTTTATATTGCTTTCACTCGCAGAATGCAGAGGCTCAAATAGCTAATTAAATATGAAATTCTATTAAAAAAAAAAAAAAAAGTCAGAGCTAGTGTCTTTTTAAAAATACCTGATGTTGAAGGCAATCTAATTTGAGTCAGTATCTGGGAATGTGCATGCTCTGACCTGTGTGAAAAGGCAGCCTGGGGTACCGGGTACAGGCAAGACAGTTACCATGGATACCTCACTGCTTTAGGTGTAGCAGCTTAACATTACAAACAACTTTGCAGCATTAGGCTACTGGTCTCATAAAAACACTGCAAAATAACAATGAATTCCGAGATAACCATTATGATCTGTTTCTTGACAGGCGAATATAAATATTGTCTCATAAAGCAAAAGACAAGAGCAGGATTGAGAGGAAATGGCCAGATCTTGCCGGCCTTAATTTACAGTCCGCTCCTGAAAGATGCTATGGTCCTTGGCTCGCACTGATGATAATGGGACCTGCAGGTAGACAGCTTGTCTCAGAATATTGTCCTCCTGCCTGAAGTTTAACCTAAAAAGGACTCCAAACTTGAGCCAACACAACAAAGGCAGAAGGAGATGGAGCCAGAATTAAAATAATTATTGATTACAAAAAGCTTTCCCTTTTAAAGTTTCCCTTTAACAGCGCAGGTTACTCTGTAAGTATCTACCACGGGGTTTATGGTATCAGGCATGCCGACTACATTAAAGGACAGCTATTTCACATGAAATGTTATACTGTATTCCCACATCTTTCAAAGATCACTGGGTCTTTGTGGGGAGATGCTAAATGTGCCTGCTGGGCAGTAAGCTGTGTGCCTACTGAATGCCTTCAGTAGTTGAGAGATGCCATAGATTTCCCAGCTGAACAAGCATGGTTTCACAACTGCAAGCCCATCTCTTGGCCTAAATACCACTCCACCCAGCAGACAGACATTCTCAACAGAAAAAGGAAATCTGCTTCATACCGCTGTGTCCAATAGTGGCAAAGGATATTCACCCCTGTCCACCAAAATATCTGATCGATTGATCCAACAGTCAACCATTTTTCAGACAGTGAATGCATCTGTCTCCTCCTTCACCTAGAGCAAAGGTTCACAGGAAATCACTTGAGGTGCTTTCTCCTGGTTTTGGTATTAAATTATAACAAAAGAAGTTCAGGTTCAGGTGAGGCCAGTGTTACGTTTCAGGGGATGAAAAATCCATCTCAAGGAGATGTATGATAATATAAACTATTCCACAGCTAGGAGCTCACATTGATTGAATACAGTGTTTATAGCTGGTTCTCACATCATTAATTAAGATGCTCCTACAACAAGATTACAGATGTATTTATTGCAAAGCTGTAACAGTCAAATGCTTTCATAAGGCACGGATGCTAAACAATGTGCTGGAAGAGCTGCTAGTTACACGCTAAGAAGCATGCAGAGAAGTTGGAGCTGATCTCAGATGCAGATAAGGGCGCCTGTCAGGTGCATTCATCTCACAAGAGTCAGTTGAATGCAGAAGTGCATACCTAATAACATGTATTCCTCCAACTTTCTGCAGTCCTAGCTAACAGAGGAAAGTGGACTCCTTCCATGCTTTGTCAAACGTTTTTGGCAGTGGGTGAGTTTCCATACACTGTAATAAATTTTTCACTGAAGGCACCCTAAGTTTTTGCTAGCACAGAACCATCTTTCAGACTTCATGGCATAAACTATACAAACGCAAAAGGGGCATGAGCAAAAACTAAACTCTCTTCATCCAAATGACTGATACTTTCACTCTGTATGACAAGAGACTACGTTTCTAATACCAGCCTTTCTTTGTACCCATAATTACAAGAAGGAATAATACAGATCACATAAAAGTAACTGACTATATCTGCAAAGTAAATATGCAGATTTGAAAGTAACATGGCGGCAAGGCCCCACTTGGTTTACTTGACAGAAGTGTGGGTGCTTAGGTCCTCATGTAGTCAGAGTTATTGGCAAAAAATAATCCTTAGTTTTGACCTAAGGTCTCCCCATCAACATTTGTAGTATAACCACCTTTAGTTTTGTAACAGTGAGGAGTCGGTTCAATGACTGAGAAACCTCTAAACCAGTAAAGACCAATTTCTTGGTGGGCAGGAGTGGAAAACCTCTTAGTTTTTATGACTCATCCTTTTATGCTGCTCAGTTAACACAAAGGAGGGGAATCCAGACAGCAGCCCACAGCGAACACTGAGTAGGCAACGCTAGCAGCAAGGGTACAAGGAGAGTATGGCTGAAGTGATCCCTTCATGGCTCTAACATAAATAGAAATCTTTTCACTGGCTTTAATGGGATTCGGATCAGGTGCAAAGGAAGCCACCTTACATTTCCCTGGTCTGTTGCTCATATCAGCACAGCAAAACAATCAAATTCCAAGTATCTATTTTTTCATGTCTGCACTCCATGAAGGACACAATCCCCCCTAAATCCACACACAAGTAACCTCAACAGTCATAACTCAATTTGACTCTTAATATATTAATGAGAGTGTGCTGGGTTTGTGTGTGGCAGGGTTTTTGGTAGTGGGGCAGGGGGCTACAGCAGTGGCTCCTGTGAGAAGCTTCTCAAAGCTCCCCTGGCTCCAAGTCGGACCCACCTCTGGCCAAGGCTGAGCCAATTAGCGACAGTGGCTGCACTTCTGTGATAACGTATTTAAGACGGGGAAACTGGGAAGAGAGGAGGGAGTTGCAAGGATGACATCTATGCGAACATCGAGGTCAGTGGAAGAAAGGAGGAGGAGGAGGTGTGCCAGAGCCTAGACCCCCCTGCAGCCCGTGGTGAGAGGGCAGGCTGTGCCCCTGCAGCCCATGCAGGGCACCGGGGCAGCAGACCCCCACCTGCAGCCTGTGGAAGACCCCACACCAGAGCAGGTGGCTGTGCAAAAAGAAGGCTGGGACACTGCGGGAAGCCCCTGCTGCTGTAGTTCTGCGCTGGGAGGACTGCAACACATGGGAGGGACCCATGCCAGAGCAGCTTGGCAAGAGCTGCAGCCCATGGGAAGGACCCACATCACAGAAAGTTTGTGGAAGGCTGTCTCCCCTGAGAGGGACCCTGTGCTGGAGCAGGGGAAGAATGAGAAGGGTCCTCCCCATGAGGAGGAAGGAGCAGCAGAAACAATGTGCAAGGGACTGACCACAATCCCCATTCCCTGCCCCCTATGTTGCTACGAGGGAGGAGGCAGAGAAATTGGAAGCAAAACTGAGCCCAAGAGGTGAGGGGTGGGGGGGAAGGTGTTTTTAAGATGTGGTAATACTTCTGACTGTCCTGCTCTGTCAGCTAAGTGTTGCTGTTGTTAGTGTTTGACTTAAATTGATGTTCTTTTTCTTCCCCTAATGAATCTGCTTTCTGCCTGTGACCATAATGGGCAAGTCATCCCTCCCTGTCCTTATCTTGATTCCTGAGCCTTTTACTTTATTTTCTCCTTCTAATTTCTGAGGGGGAAGGGGTGAGCATACGGCTGTGTGGTGCTCAGTTGCCCTCTGGGCTCAAAGCAGGACAGAGGAATTAGAAAAGTAGATAAGGAAGTAAAGAATTAAATATAAAATTTTGACTTGGTATTTTCCCCTATAACAATGTTCCTGGATATTTTAAATGAACAACCATCCAAAAGAAACCTGTAAGTAGTTAGAGCTATAATTACAATAGTATTAATCTTAGCATCCAGATAGAGGGAAATGAAGTACTGAAAATGCACATTAAAGCCTCACATGTAACAGAAGCTATGCTGCATATCCAAAACCATCACTAACACTGTATGAGTTCTAAGAAGTGCCACCTGAGTTTTCTGGATTCTGCCTGTGCTACAGTTTAACATTAAAGAGTATTTTAAAAATATTTCATTATGTGCAATCTGGGCTGAGGTTTATTGCTATCCCTTGCCCTTCTAATGAACAGATTAGGCAGATTTACAGCAAGACATAAACTCCTTGGTGTTTTCCTAGAGAAAGAATCCCACTCCTCCTCATCTAAAAGCTGCTAGTCTTGCTGTAGGTGGTAATTATGTTGAGGGTGAATTGCTGTGGTTTCTGTCTGGCAACACAGAGCATTGGCACATGCAGTCCCCACACTGTCTGGAAACAGCATTACATCAAACCATTCCAGCTAGTGGCTTACACAACCAGCTACAATCCTTTGAAATCTGTCAGCTACAGTGACTTGCTGTGTGCACTTCTGCTTCTCGGACGTCAGCTTCATCACATTTATCACACAAGTATCAGGATCCTTTAAAAATAAAATTTGGAAGCATTGACCTTTAACCTAACTTAAAATCTTATGAAGAAAAAAACCCTAAATCTACCTATCAAACAGCAGACAACTGCTCAATTTTAACACCAAATCTGAACTCATTTCCTGAGAGCCTGTGGGTACATCCATGAAACTCTACAGAGACGAACCTCAGAAAACACGAAACAAGACAGCACCTGAAAGGGAAGTTGCACAACGTTGCTAGTGAAGTTAGTCAGGGATCCCTAACACAGGGCAGCACTGCATGCTGTAAGTGGGCACGTCCTATGGTTAAATCCAAGAGCTATGGATCAGGTTCTTAATTAAATGCAGTTCTGCTGGGATCACAGCATCAAAATTAAAAACCACTGAGAAATCTCAAACCAAACACAGCATTCAACTTTGTGTCTCCAGCTGTCAGGCAGCAACATCATGTTACGTGAAGACCTGTGAATAAGTAGTTTCCCCTGAAATCAGTGGGACCAGACATGGAACTGCTCAGCTCAGGAACAGCTGTATCTGCCCCAGCATCATAGCTGTGTGTTAAGAATGCAATAGCCTAAGCCACAGAATCACTGCATTTTCTACACAATTTGAAAACAAACACGTTGTACTTTAACAAGAAATGCTGTAACTATGTCCTTGGAGGATTGTTGTTCTGTACCAAAGAATTATTTCCCTTCTCTCCCCTCCCCCACTTCCCTCCCCTATGAATTAGTAAATGAATTTCTGCCACAAACCCTCAAACCATATTCTTCCCAATCAAAGAGTAAAACGATACCCAAGAGAGCAAGGCAGCACAGAACCAGTGAGATCCTGCAGACAGCTAGACTGGATGGAAAGCTCCTGCCACAGCCACACACAGATGGGCACACACGCTCAGAAAGCCTATGGGGGTAAAACAGGACAATACCAGAAAGAGGATTACATCCAAATGACATTGCTGGAAAATGTTCTCCTGGAACTGGACAGCTGAATCATCTGTGACCAGACCAAAAGGATGATACACAGCAAAAGACAGCACATGTAATTTAATAAGTAAGCACAGATTTTTTTTTTATTTTTTTTCCCCCCCCTGACCCTGCACTGCAAGTTTGGAAACAATTCCTTAAGGGCAGTGTCCACATTACAGGAGAATCCAGCATATGCATTTATGGGCAAATATATTACAATCTGCATATATTTTCTGGGGAAATGAAGCCTGCAGTTTTGCTCAGGGTCTGCACTTCAGTGTTTTAGCAAATGGGGGATGTAATGTGTGCCTGTGAACTCAGCCAGAATACAGATCCAAGAAGATGGGATTCTTATAATGTTTTTTGTAAGATGCAGTGCTAGAGGGCCTAAATAAAAAGCTTTTCAAAAAGTCATTGCACATAGCCCGAGAATAAAGTGCTAGTCCCAGCAGTAGCCGCACAGCCGGTATCCACATTGTACAACAATCGCACAGCTCAAATCGTGACTATGAAAGGACAACCCAAGCAGCAGGTGGGATGGAGGGATGGCAGGGGAGTCCATACCCGAGCACCTCTTTCTGCAATCTGGCTGTTCATCAGTCATGTCACACGGGCTGCTCCCCTGCAAGGAACATCCAGAGGAACAGAGAAGCTAGAAATGCGGGTCCCAGGCAGGGGAAGCAGCTGGCAGGCATCTGTAATTGAATTCAGGGAGGACTTGGGTCTATTTTTAAAATTCTCTGTAGGTTGGATTTTTTTTTTTTTTTTACACAGGTGAACATTCCAAAACTCGACACAGTTTTAAAGTTTCATTACATACAGCTCTGAGTTACAGCACTGTGTAAAAATCGTGCGATAGCAGCAAAGCACAAGCAATCAAAACCAGATTCTAAAACTCTGCATGGAGGAGGGAGAAAATTAATCAGTTTTAGCTGTAATTGTATATTGTAAGGATAAAGAACTTTTGAAGTGCAAACACACAAACCTCTTCTATTGTATTTATACCCTAAACTATCGGGACGCTGTTTTTCTACCAACTCCAATATAAAACAAATTTCATTGCTGTTATTTATGTGCTGTGCTTGTGCAGTATCTACTAACCCACAGCTGCAAGGGCATATTGATACCTAAGGAACTGTCAAAACTATCAAAATGTGAAGTTTTTTGTCACGTTCTTTCAGTAAGTGATATCTGAACAGCGCGTTTTCATTTGACCAGTCTAACACCATACCAAGTCACTGTCAGAGCTAACCAGGACTCCTGACTTGCTCTCATTCATAAGAGATGTGACCTGCTCAAGCTGTATTTAGAGCCTGCCGCACCTTCAGAGCTCCTTCATCTCCTGTCGTGCCTGTTAGACGATAACCAGAGTCCTAATGTCCTCTCACCACAGCTTGGGAGAAGAATGGTCATTTATTCTCAGAAAGAGCATGTTGTTAATCTCCAGCTGTCAAGACCTCTGGTTCTGCTTACCAGCTTGGGCACTGCCTCTGCTCACGAGAGGCAGGGTCTGGGACCACTCCCTTACCCTTCCTTGGATGGCTTAGCAATGGATGGTAAAAGGATCCTAAATACAGCTCGGAATGGCTAATATGAAGCAGGAGAAACTGAAGACTGCTAAAGCTGCGCAGAGAAAAAGTTCTCGTTTCGCTCACAGCACAGTCCAGTCTGAGCTACACTCATTTATTTTCTGAGTTGCTGCAGCAAGTTAAATGCTCTGATGATAATGAGCAGTCACCGACTGCATCACTAACTCATTAAATCAACTGAGTATCCTCTCGTTAGCAAACACATTTATACACTCTGGGTTTAAGACTTGCTGGCTAGCAAAAATGTAGCATATGGTATTTCTTGGAGTATAATTCATATTATTTTTGTTCTGACTTGTGGAAAGTGATCCCTACGTAGCTGCAGCATGCCTTCCTCTATCTTTCAATAGTGCCAGATTATACACAAAACCCACTACTTTTAAAAAATAGTCATAAGATAAAGCCAGGCATCATTTTTCGGTGCTTTGCAAGACAGGGTTATGTAACTATACATCACAATGTATATTTAAGCATCGGTATGTTAACTGCGTATAGAGAGATGAAGTGAAGGAACAGAGGAAGAGAAATAGAAAGGAAGAGAAAAACCTCTAAACACGAGAAAAAAAAATATTTTGTGATGCTTATTAATAAAAAGAGTGACTCCAACAAGAACTTCCTCTTGGAAATATAATAAATACAGGATAACAGAATGTGTATCATATAAAGTGGTATTGTTTGCTGAATATTCCCCAAATGCACAACCAGTATACCTGATCTTATCAAACAACATTGGATTTTGTTGCAAGCACAGCTTTATAAACGGCTATTTTCTTACTACAGTGGTGGCAGGGGAAATGTTTAAGATGAAAATGTTTTGACTGCCATGCAATCACTACCTGTAAACAGTATATTCGGGCCCTTAGAAAGCTGAGAAGATTTAATACAGCTTAAAATTTCAGAGGGTTTGGTTTCTTCACAGCTCCTGGGCAACAATATTATTCTTTTCAAGGGCAAGACAATGAACATTAGCTTCCATCAAAGGAGGAACGAGGAAATTTCAAAACGTACTTTGGAGAAAAGATGGAGTGAATGTTGCAGGGTGGGGATGGGGGAATCTCTTCTCTGCCTTTCAGCTATGTCAATTTTTTCCTCAGCTGCTTATTAACAAAAATTGTTGCTTAAACTTTAAGCTGTCCCAGTTCTTCCATGTTGTTTTCTTCCTCCCCCCCCCCCCCCCCAGTCACAGGGCTTTTTTTTTTTTTTTTGCAGAAAACTGAGCAAAAGGTTTATGTCAAAAACATTTGCGGCTTCATAGACACCCCTGTGCAATGCCGCCCAGGGAGTCTCACGTATAAAGTAAATTTATTAAAAAGTCCTAGCAGGCCACCTGCGTGCCCAAACTTCGGTGACTGCCTGCAAACCAGCATCCCCTGCCAAAACCGCCAGCCTCCTGACGACTAACCCGCCGATCGCCCCGAGACCTGAAGTCAGCTTTGCTGCCCGCCAAAACCGCTTTCGGGGGGTGGTGGTGGGGGGTGACGGCGATGCCGGGGAGGACGAAAGCCCCCCCCGCCAAGCAGCAATAAACAGTGCTCGGGGACCTTTCGGCAAGGGGGAAGGCTGAGGAGGAAGAGAGACTGTCGCTCGCCGCCCTTCGAGCCGGGTTACATAACGCTCCGGCTCCAGGCGCTTTTCGGCGGCACGGCACGGCACGCCGCCGCGCATAATCCCCACACACACACCCCACACACACACCCCCCCCCCCCCCAACAATTACAACGGGCACCGCTATCAGCCCGCGCCGCCGCTAATCAGCCCATTCGCTTTCTAGCGCCGGAACAGCAGCGCAGCTTATCGCATGCGGGCTCACGGCCCTTCCCCGGCAGCCCTGAAATTGAATCATTTCAGGGCAGGGAGCACCTCCGGGGGGGGGGGGTGGGGTGTGTGTGCACGTGACGGGCGCGCGCGCGCGCGCTGCCAGACACTGCGGGCGTTACATAACGGCCCGGTGCCGCCGGGCGGGGGAGGGGCGGGACACCGCGCGCCTCAGCGGCAGCCGCCGTCTGCTCCCGCCCCGCCCGCGCGCACATGCGCGGTCACGTGCCGCGCGGGCGAGCGGGACCGTGCGCCGTCGCCGCGGTTCCGCTCTCCGTCAGTCGCCGGGCAGATGGCGGCTAACGGCAGCCTGGGGAGTGTGTGGGGCGGGGGGGGGGGGGGGGGGTGTTGGGTTTTTAAAAGGGGCAAAGCCTGCGCCTCGGATGCCCAGCGGGGGAGGAGCGCGACCGCCCGCCCGCCCGCCGGGCCCCTCCCGCGGGCCGCAGCACCGGGGCGGAGGGCTGGGAGCGGGGGCCGGGGCACTGCCCGGGGCACTGCCCGGGTTGCCTCCTAGGCAGCGGCCGAGCGAGCGCGGCGAGGTCCGGGCGGCAGCCCTCTCCTGCCTCGCGCGTGCTTTCCGTGCCAGGTATCACTCACCTGCAGGGATTTTCCACTAACAAAGCAGCCGCTACTTAATAACAGATATATCTTAGCAGGTGGGGATAAAACATGCTCCTCCCCGTGTCAAAAACGAGGGCCAGATGCAGTTCAGGCAAGGGGTTTCCTAGCGGTGTCACCATCTGCGTCACGAAAAGTAACACCCGCAGATCACAGCTGAGGGTTAACACGCATCCCAACTTGCGCCCGTCTGGCACCCACGGCCAGCTTACAGTCTTGGGAGCTGCTAGCCACCCCACCCACACCGCATGGCATCGGCGCCTCTATGCCACAGGCAGGTTTGTAGGGGAGGGTTCTACGTACAAGTCCCTCTGCTTTGTCTTTTCTTGCATCACCGTGTTGGGTTGGAGATTTTTGGAGGCACTTTGACCCTGAATTCTTCCTTCAGGAGACCGGGCATTGCAAGTCAAGTTGGCCAAAACAGCAGGAAGAGTCTCTGAAGTCTGATTCAAGAAGCAACTCTTTCATGTATGCCAACATTTCTGCAAATTCTAAAAAGCATGCTTTTTCCCCAGTAGAAGCCAACTTCAGAACAAAAATGTATGTAGATAATCCAAAGCCAAGCTTACTAAATCAGTGTTTGTTAAGACTTCATACCATTTTTTTCAACACATCTTTCATTTCACAAAGCCTAGGAGCAACACTGTTTGCGTGATTTAAGGAGAAGAAAATGGGCGCCCTGCCAACCACTAGGTTCTGCACTGTCATACACAAAGTCCTGCTTCCACTTTCAGAGAGACCTGCTTTGAAGGTGAGTCATTCGGTCCTCTGGAGAGGAGCCCGAAACAGGAGCTAGCTTGTGATAACTTAAAAAGTACCCTCTGCTGCACTCACACATGCCCACAGCGATGCTACATCACTGGGCAGCAGACTCGGGGCAAAAATTGATGCTATATTCAGGTAGCCCATCAGAGAGGGGATGCATTCCCTTGTCTCTCAGCAACTCTTCTCACAACAGAAAAATCTGGAATGAACAAAATCCTGGGCCCAAACACAGCATTCGTCAAGTCAGAAACAAGGATTAGAGCAATATATCTATTCACCAATGTCAGGGGGAAAAAAAAAAAAAAAAAAAAAAAAAAAAAAAAAAAAAGACAGTTTCCCCAGGGTGGCTCTTGCTCAAGTCAGATGGGCACTGTAACTTGTTTTAGCTGCACATGTGCTTTTCAAGCGAGAACGTGTCTGAAAGAGCCCCTTTGTGCACTGCTGCAGCTGCCCGGCGGCTGGTTTGCCACCTCCTGTGGCTTTGGAGGCCCCTGCTGGAAGATGGAGATGTACGTGCACCCCGTAGTCCGGGGCAATAAAGCAGCTACTTTTCAGTTGGCAGAGCTGCAGTGCGAAATTAATAGTTCAGAATGATGCAGAGGGCTTGAGAAAACACTTTTAATTTACTCTGATTTTATTACCTCACAGTTCTTGCGTGGGGCAGAGCAACAGTAAAATCATACTACATAGGGCTTAGTAGCAAAACAGGCAGATAGTGATCAAAGTACTGAACTTAAGACACAGAAGCCATAAACTCCTGGCTAGTTCAAAAGAAAACATTATCCCAGCGACACTTGCTTTCCTGCTCCCAAATAAAGTCTTTCTTCAGCTGAAACTCAGAACAAAACAGACAAGGAAAATGTACATGCAAAAATAGGAAAGAGAGATTGTTTAAAAAGTCAAGGGAATTGGATTTTTACAGTTTCAAATTGTTTAGAGTTGAAAAGTTAAATGCATGTTGAATTAAAGTATATACCATATACCAACTAGTTGACTTCCTGGTTTTTTTCTTTTTTTTTTTTTTTTTTTATTAAAAAAAAAGGCAGTAAAAGACCTGTATTTAGATTACCTGGTATGCTGGAGTTTGCTACTGAGTTAAAACAAGCTCTTTCAGTATCACAGGTATGGAAATAATCTGTTTATATAAACAGCTTCATTTAAGTCAAGTGACACTCTGCAGACCACACTCTGGAGAGCAAAGCCTTCTAACCAACCTCACAGAGCATCAGGTAGGACTCCAGAAGCAGACAGTTCATCAGCCTCCTCCTAATCCTAGCTCAACACACGTGCTCAGCATGCTTAAACACAGCCAGCACAGCTCTCATTTGACTCCCTTTCCTTTGGCTGTGTGGCATAGTAGGTTATTTGCACACACAGGCAGAAATAGGTAGCACTTTGCCCAGACTTCTGCAATACAAATTACTCCTTTCTGACTAAGCACACCACAGCCTAAAGTAATCTCTTAAACTTGTTACTCTGGCTGAGGGTTGGGTGTTTTTTTTGTTTTGTTTTTTTGTTTTTTTTTTTCATGCAGACATTTCCACAGACAGCACCAGAACAAAAATCCAAACTCAAGTAATAAAATCTGAGTTTTTCCCATGCATGATGTTATTCACTGTAAGAATACTCATATGTGAAGAAAAAGAAGAAAAGGACAGCTTAAACTGTTCAACTTCCATTTTTCAAAAGGCCCCTTCTAGGTCCGTATGGACAGCTTTATTGTCAAAATTAAAATGACTACATGAACAAAATGCTACCAACAACCAGGACAAATTTAATAAAGATTGTGACATATAACCAGAACAATCCTCTGTGCCATCCAGGGTGTATTTACTGACTATCACTCACTTTATTGCTAGCAGTGAATTACCATCATTATTTCCTCCGCCTTGCAAAAGCTACCTAGTTAATATGGGTCTCTTCACAAAATCAAGGGACTCAGGCTGCATAGTCTATTCTGTAACATTTTTAGCCCCTTTGAAAAAACTGCCCTGACTAGTAAAAGAGGAAGAACTTCCCAACAATATGCAGGGCTTCCAGCATTTGTTTAAATGCAAAGACTTTCATTTTTAGAGAGCCACAGTCAAATAGTTGTATATTTAGATGAGTTTGATTTCCTAAAGGGCTAAACCACACCCAGTAGAGCTGAGAACCTCTAGCTGGTCATAGATGAGAAAACATCTGGTTCAAGCAAAACTCGTTGTTCCCCTACAGTCAGTAGTCTTCATACTGAAAAACCTGAGAGTGAAGGTTATCTAAATGTTTTTGGCACTGGAGAGAGGAGACTGGCATCCATCCCTAGTGGATGTGGAGCTAATGGGACACAAGTGCTGCCATATACAACTAAAGAATCCAAAAAATCAAGTTATCTGCAAGAAAGAGGAGTAAGCTAGTAAACAAAAAAAAAAAAAAAAAAAAGGGGGGGGGGTGGGGGGTGGGAATAAAAGGCCTGAAGGAAAAAGGAATATAAAGAGACCTCGCTAGTGTAACTGCTCAGTACTTGGGGACAAAATGTTTTGGACAACTGCCAAGAGGAATTTTCAGAGCGATAAGGTACTCTCCCCAACGCCAAGTGACAGCTCTGCATCTGGAGTTATCAACTCTAGTCCAAACCTTCAGAGCACATTTCCTTGTCTCACAGCTCAGCCAGCTCAGAGCCAGCACAGCCCCTTGCTGACATCCACGCCGTGTCAGCACGTTACGCTCGTGACTGCATACAGCAGAAAGCATTTGCACGTGTGCGCTCCAAGCAAGACCCGGGCAATGGTGAAACTGCAGTGGGAAGAAAACGGATTAATCGTGCCTCACTGGCAGGGTGCCACGTGCTGCCCGTGGAAAGCTGTTGCAAGGTAAACAAGGCACAACCTGCACAAAGTGTTCATTGCCATAAACTGAAAGAACACTTTCATCAGGCTCTGCCCAACAAAAAAGCTCTCTGCAAAAAGCCTAGGGGTCAAAGTGACACCGAGATAATTAAGCTCATAATCCTCAGGGCAATCACCAGCTCCAGGACAGGCCCCTCATTGAGCAGCCTGGTCAACGCACATCATTTAGATATTCTGGTCTTTTCCCCATGAACTCCAGAGGTCAGGTAACCATAAATGAGCCTGGGTTTCATTTAAGTAAACAAACACATGCATAATTCAGTAAAGCATATTTCAAGCTCTGGGATTTGTACAATAGAATTGACAGAACAGACACTTCGAAGACTCAAAGAAATCCCAAATAAACTTCTTGTAATTTAAAAATCTCATGATTTTCAAGCCAAATCTCGTGATTTGTTTGTGGCCTGACTCAGGGTTTTCAGTGCTTGGGGTTGGCAACTCTGACTAAGCAGGGATATGAAATAAGAGCGAGAGCGACTGCCCGCCAGGCTTCTGTTTTCCTGGGACAGAAGACAAAGCAGCTCTGACAATTCCAGCTGGCAATACCATCCAGGCGCTCCTCCAAGGCCAAACATGCTGGGTAAAATCCTCATCGGACAAAAAAAAAAAACAACCCACTATCAGAAGCAGTTACTAGGCTTGCTTAATAGCTGTTTTCCAAAGTTCAATACAGCATATACTTTCTTTTTCTTGAAAAGGGGGAGAGGGGGGACATGGACCACATTACAGACTAATCCCTTGCCAGATGTCATTAGTGATGAAGTCCCTTAGAAATTACATCAGTATGAAACAAATCAGAAAACAGTTTCCATTTCCTCCTCATGTCTGGCTAGACAGACTTGAAGATCAGCTTTCATCTGTGGCCTGGAATCAACCCTCCTCTGCGTCTTGCTTAGTGTGGCAGGGGTGTTAAGCAAGTAATTGCAACCATTAAAAAGAAAAATAGCTCACTCGCTCCTGCTCCCTGTCTCTGTCAAATACTGACTCCTTCATTAGGCTTCCCCAGAGCTGTTTCAGCACGTTGCAGTAGTTTCTCCCTGCTCCTGAAAGAGGTAGGTGGCTCCAAGTTGGGGCATACATCTCCAGCCACAACCCTCGTATCCTCCCCGGGTGATGCCAAACCAGGAACTTTCCCCTCTCTGCCGATAAACCCAAGTGTCCCCTCACATCTGGTATCTGGCAAACCGGCCTGGTCAGGGCGTGGAATCTAATTTCCACCTTCCTGCAAGGCTCAACCCTCCCCACCTGCTCACAGCAGAAGCACAGAAAGAGGTTGAGTAGAAGGGCCTTGCCAGTTCTTGCTGCTTTTGCTTCCCCTAGTAAGGCAAAAGCATAGCCCATCCTATCTGACATACATCTTTAGTTCTTTGTGTTTGGACTGACTAAACCAAAACAATATCATAAACTGAGGTTTTCTGTACAAACTCCATTCCTGAAACACATTTCTGAATTGTAAATCTTGGACTACAGCAGTTTATGTAATGCCACCTATTCATACTGCCCTAACTAACCATAACTAACCATTCCATTATAATGAGTCCATTATCCCCTGCTTTATTGTATTTTCTCTTAAAACAGAGATCAAAGATTTGGATCTAGTGGCATCATGCCGATTTCATTTTTATTACTGGCTCCCTAGGTCTATCATAAATATTCATTGGCCATCCTTAATACAATGCATTGAATTCTGCTCACTGCTATCTCTGGTGTGACTGCAAAGTACAAACAGGGTTGTTGCTCAAACATATTAAATAAAGCAACAGCAAATTTGTGACAGTCAACAACAACAACAAAAAAAAAAAAAAAAAAAACAGAAAACAAAAGAACCCTTTTCCCCTTCCAAGGAAATTCAAAACCAGAGGAGACATTTTCTCTCGCCCCCTCCCTGACTGCAGACATTTGACTGCTGTGGGATTTCAGCTGTGCAGAAGCAGCAGCAGCAGCAGCTGACCTGCTCCCACAGACAGGAGACGTTTTTGAAAAGTCCACAGTTGCCACACAGTGGTCTCTGCGATACTGCAGCACTCCTCTGTGCTCACCAGTAAAAATTATAAATGTTACCCGACAGTGATACAGAAACTGCTCAGAAATGTGGACTTTCTGTATAGCAACTAATATTTAAAAGGGAGCAGGAGGCGTGTGGGGAGAAACATCCTCCAGGCTGAGTCAGAAAAAGCTTTACGCAGTTTTATTCTCCTAACTCCCAAGAAAAACTGCAACTATCCCAAACTTCAGGATACCTGCATTTTGTTTCTCTCCCCGTACTCATCACTCAGGTAACTCCCCTTCTCACCTCAGCATAGCTCCTCCTAGCATCAGGCAGGCAGGGTACTAAAACCCCTATTGCACCTATGTGAATTGCTCCTGCTCTGCAAATAAGCATAGACACAGGCCTCTTGGGATGTCATCTGGGTAACTGAAACAAGCACCAATCACTAAAATCAGGGTAGCCATGGGAATTACATTTTTCCTCATGTTAAGTAACTCTGAAGGCATTAACGCATATCAGATACTTTATATTCTAAGCAAGAACATCTACTCTGTTAAAAACAAAACAATATGGTAGGACATAGAATGCACATTCAAATATTTATCTTCCAATAGGACTCCACCATGGAGGTAATAGGCTGATCATTAAAAAAAGAGCTGCAATAGGAATAAATAATCTAAAATATTTATATTTATGCAAATATCCTCACATAAAACTCCACACACCTGGAGACGTGAACCATATGATAAAACTGCTGACTCATTTTACATATTGACCTACAACATACCTTTGGTCATTTACCTAGTCCCTTGCCAATCTAGTATCTGCTAGAATCTTCTACTAAATTCCTAAAAATATTGGCTGCTTTATTCATGATTTAAAATATATCAATAAAACCAGACAGAAAGAAAACCTTGATCCTGATGCCTTCATGATGTAGAACTTGATTCAGATAGCTATTGTGAGCATGGAATTTAACTTCCAGATGAACTGAAGTCTTCAGCAAAATCCATCCCACCGTATTCAAAACAACAACAAAAATAAAATCCAACTGTTGTTGTTCACATAAAGGATCCTGATCAGTTCCATGAATTTTGTACCTGAGTAAGGTGACATGAATCATATTCACAGCTCTGAAGGTTTTAATTTGTTAAAACGGCTCTCTTACTTTGCACTCTTTCCATTTGTTTTAAACTAAAAGTAGTATGAAGAGAAGGATGCCAAACAGTTTAGCGGCTGTTAAGATCTCCTTGCTGGGTTGCTGTTCTTAAGATCAAATCCACAGAAAGGAATTGGTATGAAAAAAAGAAGGGGAAAACAAGGAGCATCTTTATGTCACATACACTGTGTAAAGGGGAAGTTCCAGAGCAGAAGTTGGTCATTTGAAGTTCAGAGCAAGGAGCAACTACTTCAGTTTGTTACTGTTTTGGCTGATGCTGTCTAAATCAGTATCTACAGAAAAAGTATTTTACTGTATCAGATGGTCCTTTAGAGGAAATATGAGAAAGGTAGATGATACAAGTTCCAAAACAATTTATCAACCAGGATTTGAGGCTTAATATTTCTGAAACAAAACTGAATAACAACATACCATATTCTTAAAATTTGATAAATATGAGCTGCTGAGAGGCTACAATCTTTCAGAAGAAATGTGTTTACAACCATGTGTTTTTTCAGCCTTGGCATCCTGCCACTAGATTTGTTTGTGACTAGGAGAACAAACAAACAAAAAACAACTAAGGTTTTAAAACAAAGAAGAATAAGTACCAGGGAGTAGTGAACACCATTGCTCGCTCAACTATCACCTGAGCTCAAAGTGCCTTGGAGATAATGTATTTGGATCACAGTGACAGCTAACAATTACACGTATAAAAGAGGGCAAAATCATGAATGCACCCAGTCCTGCAAAGTAGTTTGGCACGTGCTTCATTCCCACCGCAGCAGAAAAAGTGCTCCTGCCTTTCACTTCATAACAGGTCAGAAGTGCTGCCTCCTACCTGTCCTTGATATATGACTTTCAGTTTAAAGTTCCTGTTCAGGTCAACAACAGCAATGCACTCTGCCTGAAACTATCCTTGACACAGACCACTAAGCACCTCACAACTGGCCCAAGTAAAGTGGCTTTCAATAGGCTTCTGAACACAAGCAGATGACAGTCCAAAGCTGAATCAGATTTCTGGGGCCTGTTATCTACAGAAAAACATCTCCCCTTAAAAAGAAGTCATGTTTTTCACATACCACTTACAGGTTTTTGCATTAGCTGCAAAATAAATTTGTCTGTAAATGTACGTGATTGGAAACCCAGCAGAATCTCTGGGGGATGTCTCCCACAGCGTAAAGCAGTATTCTCCTTTAGTCCAGAACAATACACATTACAGGAGGGATAAGGGATACCGCAGAGATGAGGGATGCTGCTTCAGAACAGTCTAGCTGATACTGCATGTCAAAGCACCAGAAGCGTGGAGCAATAACAACATGCCATAGTGGTTGACGGCCTGAGACACTAAGCCCTCTGGCTAACAACACCTAGCTAGTACAAACAACAGCATCAGGTCTTGTGGTATCTCTTTGCTTAATTATTCCATCTTGAAGCCTAGAGAGGGGGGAAAGTGAAACTGTGTTAGTTTGTTTCTCTCTAAGTTTTTATTTATTTGGCTTGTAAAATGTCAGTGTACGGGTATAATGAGAAATTACCACACTTTAAGGATCTGACCACATTTAGTGTTTAGTCTTGCATATCTGAAAGCTCTGATGCTCCTGCTGCTGCAATTACTGGCTCAGAGGATTCACAGCAATAGCAAAGCTTGAATCCTCCGCTGCAATGAATCAGTGCAGGCTTTGGTTCTGCAACAGACGACCACCTTCACGTGAACCGTTGCACAGATGGAGGGGTTTGTCCCAGCAGAGTTTGAACTTTCTGCCATACTTCATCACTTAGCTGTTAGGACAAAGCCACAACAGCAGCTTCCTGACCACACCATACATATGTGCTGGTCACAGTAACCAGGCTGCCACTGCTAGAGGTAACCAAACATTCTTCCTCCCTGTTCATCCAGTCCCCCCCAGACTGTGGCTGTTTTCCTAAGGAGAGAGTTATTAATGCAGGATTCTGCAAAAAATGTCCTTTACCAGCTGAAATGCTCAAGTGATTTTTAAAAAAATTCAGTATAAACAGCACTGAATTTAAACATTGTCCTACGGTATTTCTAACCCCCATAACCTTACAGCCACACTGAACTTAGTGAGGAGAAAGGCCTATTGACAACAGGAAAAAACAGGCTAGCGCACAGGCATTTTTATAAATGAGCACAAATAGACAGCAGAAATGATGAAAAATTAAATGTAATTCTTCAGAATGCCTGCAGTGCAACTAATTCAAAATGTGAGTAGTAACACAAATAAAGGAATTTTGGATCCTGTTCTTTTTCCCATTTGAAGTGAAAGTCCTTTTAAGGTATAATACATTCAGCAAGCATTACACATTCAAAATAATTCTCTTTTTTTCCCTTTTATTTTTACCTACTTATGCTATTTATCTGAATGCTGCCTAATTCACAGATGCAAATAAGTAAAATCATTTTGAAAAGATGAAGCTATAGAATAGAATGCAGTTTAAGTTGAGAATGTCTTTGATTCAAAGACCTGCAATGCCAGGACACTGTAGTGACTCCCAGCAACATCTCCTGGCTTCCAAGACACATTGAATCCATTTTTTCCCAGCAGAAAGAAAAAGACCTCTGGTCTTTTTCTCCCACTGTTTTCAGCCTGACTGGTAGATCAATACATTCAGGAACTGTGACTACTGCTTTTGATAAATTTATTTGAGTTTTGTCAATAGCTCCACATGAAAAGACTCAGGTCTTCTGGCACACAATGACCAAGAGCTGATAGTGGCCATATCAGGGACTGCATCTTACAGGAATAAAATACATTTCTATTTACACCAAAGCTGTACTATTTTTTCACATGTATATTTGGTACTGTTGCTGAAAACAAAGAGGAGAGAATAGCTTACATTTCATATCTAAAGTGGAATGCGGAAAACATCGACACTGAAAAACGAAAGGCTACAAAGCTACTAGTGCAAATGTGTAAGAGCAAGACAACATTCTTCATTAATTTTTCCATAAAAGGTAAAAAGCACAACTACTTACTTTTGACAATTAATCATCTTACACTGTCTTTGTTCTACTGACACTTAAAAATCCAGTTTTCAATCATTTATACTGTACTTCAACATTTAAAGGGGGAAGAAAGTACACAGTCCATGTTCTGCAGCACAAGTAACCTCTACTGAAGGGTTCAATCTATCTATAATACTGTTTCCCTTGGGAATTACCAGTTGGCAGGGTATACAGGCTTGGATTCTGCCATGTTCTCTAATGCACCATCATCCATTAACACTCTGATTAGCCAATAATGTTACATTAAACTTGTCCTATACACACATGTTATCAGAGATAGTATTTTTTTCCCCTAGAGATGGTGACCTCATTTAAGAACCGCTGGGAAATCAGAAGGTTGTCCATGTCCAAGGCACTGACATGCCAGCAGTTGGAGTGGGTTAAGAAGTTGCCATATGAGCATCCTTCGGTAAGGAGTTCGACAGCTTCATCAAATTCACTGAGGGAGAGTTTAATTTAAGCTTCTGAACCCTCTTTGAAACAGCTGGGAGGACTCACCCTTCTTGTCCCCCCAGCTCTGTTGTAGGGACAGTCGCTCACAGCAAGGCAGCAAGATAATGCTAAGATTCTAAACTGCTCCAGTCCAGTTTGCATAGTGAACGTGCGTCTATAATCTACATGTCTCAGGTGCTTTTGGAAATGTTATTCAGATTCAAACTGAGACATGTAAGTAGGTCTAGAGGCAGCATTCACAGAAAAATTAAACTGAAATCAAGCACTGTGATGAAAGACAAAAAAGAATTGCCTAAAAAATTCAAAAACTCTAAACCAAGATCTGTCTGGGTTTGTAAAACAGGTATGAAAATGGTCTGCAACAGAAAAAAAAACATAGATGGGGCAGATCCAGTCCACACACAGTCCTTTCTGTCTCTCCTCTCTTCTTAAAACAGTCAGTCTAAAACAGGCTTTTATCTATACCACAGTAACTGTCTGAACAAAGGCAATGTCCCACACGCTGTTTTACCCAAGTGTTTCAACACTGTTCTGGAAGAGCTCTTCCAGAAGAGAGGGGCTATAGATCAAGTTTCATTCTAGTTAATTTACCTAATCAATACAAATAGGACTAGGACTTAACATAGAACTCCCAGGAGATTGTAATAATCACCTACAATTACTTATGAAAGCCAATCAATGGCCAAGAGGTTTTATATGTCATTTATATACCTTAAATCAAACTTCTGAAATTAAACTTTGATTCCCAACATGATTAGATGTTGCAGCACTAAGCAAAACAACACACAAGCAAGCACTGCCTCAAAGGCTTCCTGCAGGGGCAGCCCAGGGTGGAGCCAGGAGGGCGCGAGCAGCCCTGAAACACCAGCAAGGGGGGGGCACCACAACAGAGTTGAGACAGTGGATACAGGAACAGACATAAAAACACCTACAGCTATCTTTTCCTCCTGTTCCTTCAGCAAAACAGGCTACCTTTCAGTGGCCAAATGAAAGATAAAGACAGCAGAAGGCAAGGTTACCAGACCTGGATCTCGACTGTGGGAGGTAAAGGGAAGAGAGAGAGAGAGGAAGAAATTCTATTTCATGATTTATTCCTTGTTTCTCACTGTGGGAAAGTCTTCAGAAACTGGACGTTTATCATTTCTGTCAAATTTATCACACAAAATACATTATGACGGGTGATTAACAAACTCAGGCTTTCTGTCAAAATGCCATGTGTTCCTCTGTAGCTTTGTTTTGGTATGACCATTACGTATCTATTACTATAATTTTTTTTAGTATCTGCATAACATAGTTGAATAAGTTTTCAGGCAGTGAGATCACCATTCCAAAAAAGTTGGAAACACGCACAAGAGGCTATTCACTGTGCTATTTTTACTATTCTGAAGTCCATACCATGAACAATGACTCATAGGAGTAGCAAGCTGGAGAAGCACTTGCAAACCATACAAGCTTGTTTACTCATTTATTTGTTTGCACTGCCACATTACATTCCTGAGTGTAAGATCTGTGGGAGTCAAGAGAAAGCATGAGAGAGAAATTCTGTTTCCTGAGGAGGTCTTCCACCCACCATGCCGTACTGAGATGGTGGAGGCCACACAAGGGGTCTGGGCATACACCCCCTGTGCCCGCTCCCGAGAAGGAGAGCCTGGGCTGGCTGGCTGGGAAGCCCCTGCACACCCCCTCTGGCTGCTTCACTCACTCTCGCTTCATCAGCGTCCACAACAGGCTACAGAGAGCAATTAAAACAGGGAAATAAATTTTTTTGTTTGCTTGTTCAAAGTCATACATTAAAGCGTTGCTTTTTTTTTTTTTTCCCCTGTAGTCCTGAGATGACGTTAACTTTTGTTGGGTCTGTGCAATTATTTTGGAGAGATCTGGCAAAGTTCATCACAGCATGCAGTTACAAAAGCAAATTAGTTTTTCTGTGTGATGTAGTGGCATTATGGACCCAGAAAGCTATTAGAATAAGTTTGAATAATAATTAAGAATAATAATATCTGTGAAACTCTTGTCATTATATTAAAAAAAATTCATCTGCCCAGAGGCCTAGCCACATTTTTCTTCAAGCAGGAGGTGAAGAGAAGGTTGGTTTCCTCTGCGTGCACTGGTTGTTTTTGCACAGAACAGGACTGATGTTTTGCTAATGGTGCCTTTGTCTTAATCTCACTGTTCTGCCTTGAGATTTTTTTTACCTGTCTAGCAAGTTGTTTACAAGCCTGGGCAATATGTTCCCATGTCCATATGTTGAATTCAAAACAAACAATACGCAGTCAAAACAAAGCGTGTAGTATTTCCCATTTCTAATATATGGCTCATCTATCATAAAAGAGACAATAATGTGTTGGTACTTTATCACATCATATGACAGAACCAAAATATTTAATTTTAAAAGTAAAATCTTAAACACCCAAAAATAGGCATGGGCATCTTAATCACCACAGATCTTATTTTTCTTAAAGTTAGATTGGGGTTAAGATTGAATCTCATAGCTAGTATACCTGAATGGTGGTTAATTTTGCCAGGTACAATAACATGAATAAGCACTGTTACTTAGACATCTGAAAATATTTGGGTGTAAAAGCTTCAGACAGTGAAACAGTGCGACACTTGAGTTGTAATCAGTATTTTTTCTCAAGGTAAAGTGAAACCCATGAACATACTTGACTAAACATGTCAGCTGTGAACAAATGAAACTGACGGCACTAGGAAATTAGATAATAGCTCTATGAATCATATTTAGAGTGAATAATGCTAAAAGAATTTGGGGAATACTCAGAAATACTGATAAGAGGAAACCACACAAAAGGCACAGGGATAGGCTCAAATAAAAGGGACGTGTAAATCTGGATCTAGCTACTGATACCCAAAGGCACAGGCAAGATGAAAGAGGTATTTGAAAAACTTGGTTTTGCAGGAGAAAACTGGGCAATAAGGGGATAGAGAGGAGTGCAAGAAATAATTAGACACTTACAGAGTACAGACTATGTCAATTCTCTCCAAAACTGGCAGCTCTGCCTCTGCTTTAACATTACATATTCCTGTCACACATTTACGATCATTAAAAAGTGCATGGAGTACAAAAGTCCAGCACCACAGGCAGCAGGGAAAAACTGTACACTTGCAATTAAAAATCCCTATATTTCCAACTGATTTTATGATAAAGTCAGATGTGGCTTAAGAAGACTAGTCTCCAGAAATACAGGATATCCAATATATAATAATCATATATAGTAATACTCGCTACTGATAATTAATTTAATCTTTCTTGCCTTGACTCTTGTCAAGTCCCTGATACAAAACTATGTAAGGCAGATAGTTTCTTTTGTACCAGTGTTACTTTCTACCTTACCACATTGTTCCTAAGACACCACGTTATCTTTAAAACATGTCGGAAATTGAAATCATGTCAGCTTCTGCTACTATCCTAGAGCCAACATTTTAATACCATACTATTAGTTCTACATTTAATACTAATATGGTAGCAGTACCTCTTCTGCAAAGTCAGTTTTCTTGTCAAGCATTTCTCGTAATGTCTGAAGAATTTTAATGCAGAGCTTTTCTTCTTTCTCCATTAGCTTCTTTGTGTGATTTATCAACCTTAAAGTAAAATATTAAATCTTAAGGAGCATTGCACATTGTTGCTAAGACATACTACAATTTCTGTATGCAAAAATTGCCTGTCACTGTATTTCTCCTCAAGGAAAGGAAATAAAAGTAGACAAGAGAAATCATAATTAAAAAGGAAATGGGACTTTCAAGGTGGTGTGAATTTTTTGTGTCAATTGGCATATCTTACTGCCCATACAGAAGGCAGAATTCTACATCCACTTTTTATGAGTCCTTCCAGATTAAGATCCAAACTTGCTATTTCATCCTTTCTTTATTTAAAGGTAACTTATTTTAACGTTTATTTAAAGGTAAGCAATGCTCACCATGAATCTTGCAAACTTTCAAAGCTGCAACCTTTACACCTTCAAACTTCTATGATGGTTGTATTTATTATATAATTAGCAAATGGCATCCAGCCAAAAGGATCCCCGAAAGCCTTACATGGAAGTGTTCAGAAACGTAGACATTTGGATGAAACATAATCACTGTTTACATTCACAAAACAACTTTACAAGACTGTTTGTTTCAAGCCAGAAAAGAAGATACATTTCTGACTCCAACTACGATTGCAATGGGAGTTTGAGTTTTAGTCAGCTTAAGCCAATCCCAGGAGCAGCCTTTCTATCTCTGTGCAGAGCAGGTCTTTGCACTGGGAGAAACATTTGTGAAAAGAGAAGGGGACGGGAAATCTGGAGGCCTTGGATAGGTTTGCTTCCGTCAGTACCAGTGCTGGCTTATGGTAGACAGAACAGTGTTCATCAAATTATGGCCTAGGATCAGCATACGGCAAAGGCACCGCGGCCACTGATTTACACTGAAAGATGGCATCGTTAATGACAAACAGTCACCAAAAACAGGGTTGGGAGGGCTGACACTGCATCATCTAGACCAGCACTCCATACCCCAACAGAACTGATTATATTTAGATCCCTGCTAAGTTAGAATCATAGAATCATTTAGGTTGGAAAAGACCTTTAAGATCATTGAGTCCAACTATAAACCTAACACTGCCAGGTACACCACTAAACCATATCCCTAAGTGCCACAGCTACACGTTTTTTAAATACCTCCAGGGATTAGAGTGCTAATGCTGTCCTGGACTTAGTGGAGACACCAAGCAGGACTCTCCCACTGTCATATTCACCAATTTCATGAGCTATGAGTCCAAAACAATGCAGCTCTTAGGTCTGCAGTGCTAACAATATTGTCAGAGAAGTACATCTTTATCTCGGGATTTCTGCATAGCTCTGCAAAGCATTCCTTTGCCATGGAAGCTAATGAAATAAAATAGAAAACTGTTTATTGCATTACATGGGCCACGTCCAGCAGTCAGACTTGATTTGATACTGACTTTGAACAGCAGTTTGGACAGAGGGCATGGAATGGGACAAGCTCAAAATTTAGATTAATTTTTCCAAACATATGAAGTATATTGTTACAAAGCTACCTCTGCAGAATATGCAAAAAGCCAAGGAATCAGGAGAGCTGCCAAATGTGTTCATTTCCCCCAAGTTACCTATATTTAAACTAGAGTTTCTCAAGGGCAGGGAGGGCATCTCTCTTGAGAACTAATAAAAAAATTGCAAGACTCAATTCTAATGCACAGACTGCAAATAAAACATCTAATAATTCAAGACCAGGTAGGGGTGGTGAAACGTATTTTTAAAAGAGCTGCTGGAAGTTTAAAATAAAAATCAAAAGATCTATTTGCTGTAGCAAAAAAAAAACCTCAAACAAGCAAAAAAAAAAAAAAAAAAACCAACAAAAACCCACTAGCCCTGAGCACCCGGCCTCATTATGACTTCTTGAAAATTCTACCATGGAAAGTCTAAGTTTCTGCTGTAGATTTGGAGAAACTTAATAGCAAAAGTAGCCAATTAAGAAAAGAGAAGTAGGTTGAGCCTGCCACAATTTTAACAAGCTACTAGCATCCCATTTCTAGGCAGACAAGGCAAGCAACCTCTCTACTCCTCTCCAGACTCCTAAACTGCTGAGAAACATAAAACATGCAGCAAAAGACCCCAGTTTAAGTTTTCAGTATGAACTCAGACACCTACATGCTTAAGTCACTGCTGAAAATCAGAGTTAAATGCTGATGAAAAATTTAACTCCCTGCCATCTTTTCCAAAGAAGCAAACGGGCCTCTCCTTACACCACTTACTTGGACATGAAAGCACCACATCTTATTCTGGCATCGCTCCCCTCGGGAAAAAGAAGTTCTGGACTGTGCAGCACATCAACCAGCACTGAGAATTCAGCTTGCATCATGGGAGTGAACTGCTGCTCCAAGGAGGACACTACGTCCTAGGGAAGAAAGAAGAACAATGACATTCATAACTACAAGAAAACTAGAAGAACATGGCTCTGGAGTTGCACAGTACTGTGCTATAGTCAGCTGCGACAGCCCTTGTTAACCCAGGTGACAGCAAAGCAACCTCAAGCCTTTCTTCACCCACTCCTCAAGCAGGGCAAGGGGGAGAAGGTGCCCATTACTATCTACCTTGCTGGCCTCTTTCAAATTTCTCCTCTACAGTAATGCCCACAAAGCACCCGGCAACAGGCAGGATGATGGTGTGCTGGAAAAGCACTGCTTGTCATACGTGGTGTTAGTGTATCACCTGAGGTCTCTCTTCCTTTAGGGCTCCTCCACTTGCCTGGGTCCTGCTGTTTTCTTAGTCCATAAACTCATGTAATTTAACCACTACATGCACAACGTGATCTCGATCTTATAGGCAGTCTCCAGTGACACAAATCTGACATAAAGGCTCCTAAATCCTCCAGTACCAACTCTGCAGCCAGAACAGGACATGTGACCACGAAAAGGCAGAAAGAAGATCCTTCTCTGCAGACCCCTTTGAGGAAAAGAACATACTTCTCTACTGACGTCAGTAGGAGCCGAGTTCAGATCATGGATCAAAAGGCCCTGCCTGTTGGCTTTGCTTTGAATAGACACTAGAGAAAAGCTGAGGCCTCTGCTCCCCCCACCTGGAAGTGCGAAGGTCACTCTAATCCAGCACTAAAAATGCAGTGAGTCTCATCTCTGGTGTTTTCCACATCTGGCACATATTAGGTAAATGCACTACCGCACGTACTGCCCAAGCTATTTGCTGGTTTTGTACCTGTAGTTTTTCTATTATATTCCTGTAATCCCAGGCAGGCCCACCAAGGGCTTCTTTAAAACGAGGTCCGCTGCGGGCTGACATTCTCCACCCCATGGCTGCCCTCTGCACCATGTTAGAGTGACTCTTCATGAACAAGGTGTTGACCTGGCTGTCCAAATCCACTGGAATTGCAATCCCACGGTTCTTCGCTTTAATAGGAAGAAAAAAGAAGACAATTGCAGTGGCAAAAACTTGAAAATCTTATGAAGATCATGGCATGCAAAATCCTGATACTCTTAAAGTTAAGGGGCAGGGGGAATCTCACTTCAACAGATTTTAAAAATGAGGACCAAAAACCTAAACTGATAGAAATCACCTGTAATCTAGTTAAAGAAAGAAAGCTATAGCAATTTAAATGAGATGAGGATCTTTTACAGTATATATTTTCATAGGTACGGGTGTTTCTTTTTTAAAACAATATTTTTTTTTTTTTACTAACTTAAGAAAAAATCAGATCCAGAGGTATTAATAACAAAACCAGCATGCATTATTATTTCAACAGCTAGTTTTACTCTATTCAGAAGTGAAAAAATTCTTCTTTCTAGTGGACATACGCACATTTAGCCAATTTATCCCAAGTGCTATTTGTTGCTTTTCTGTGTAATTCTCTTGCAAAGACCTTGAGAAACCAAGTGCATACAAATTAAATTTGAAAAAGACTGTCTCCTTTTCTCTGTCCTTTCAGTTTCCTATAGAGCCAGGGTTGTTAAAGCATGGGGTTCCTGGGTACCGCTGCAGTATAACCGGTGTTAATAAACATGTGATAGTTTAGCTGATAGTTAAACAAATTTAATCAATATTTAAAAAAAAAAAAACCAAAAAAACAATTATTTTTTTAGACCTGAGGGGCAGGAAGTGACAATAGAGAGAATACTGGAGAAAAAAAACCTGAGGAAAGACTTGCACAAATTCTTACAGGACATCCACAGTTAAAACTACTATTGCATCCTGAACTGTCGTTTGAAAAGAAAGTTTGAAAGACAGTGTTAGAAGGTATCTGCCCTCTCCTGCACAAAAATCTTTGTGTTAGCTGCATCTCTCCATTCCACTGGAGATCACAGTGACATTCTTCTATGGCTTAGTATAAGTTGTCTGAAATTCAACAAATGAACAAGAGATCGATGCAGCAATATCTGTTTGAAAGGTTAGGTCACATTCCAGTGATTAGGCTTTGTATTCTACGTCATTTCACTTAATTTGCATGGCACAGTTTATGTTTAATAACAACTTAGAAGGAAAATGGAGAAGCCGTTCCAGTTCATTTGCAATAATGACTAATAATGACTAATTTTTTGGTTTTCCTTATAGAAACAAGGTGAACTTTTAAAAAAGCATTAGCCCGTATTACAGTTCTGCACAACATTTCTCTGAGGCACTTCCCTGTCATTCTGCACTAACATGCACACTTTCCACAGTAGCGGAAGACATCAGAAATACTCCACCCCTCCCTCCTGGTTCTTAAAACATATACAGCTTTAAGCACTGAACTTGTGAAGTCAACAGATGCCCTTCTTTCCTAAGCAGCCTAT
This sequence comes from Tyto alba, assembly GCF_018691265.1. Taxonomy (NCBI): domain Eukaryota; kingdom Metazoa; phylum Chordata; class Aves; order Strigiformes; family Tytonidae; genus Tyto; species Tyto alba. The sequence goes on along the minus strand of NW_024881295.1, from coordinate 9,499,723 downwards.
GCATCAAACCCCACAGGAGTACGTGCAAGCAGAGAGTCAGGCATACAGCTCTGATGAATGAAGGCTCGTGTGCTGCCAAGCACAGTGAGTCACAGATCCCAGGCAGAAACTTGCTCTTCCCCTGAATACTATATTGTAACGGCAGCATTTATTATAAACCTAAATTTGGCTGTGACACCTCAACCCCCAATCTCACAGACTACGGCGAGAGTGCTCTGTCACACGTGTCCTCATCCCTCTAACAGCTCCCAGGGGTGCCGGGCACGCTCCTCCCTTCCCACTGCAAGGGTGTATCCTGATGCAGGACCAGGGCCTCCACCTGCACATTAGGCTGTTTAACTGGGATGGAAGAGAGATCTCTTATTCTGTTTCTGGTAGGCACTTTCTTTTAAAAAGTTTGCCATGTGGAATAAAAAAAAAAGTTTTCTTAGGTCAAGATGGGAAGACATATTGCTCCACAACCATACACAAATCAGCAGCAGCAGATGTACAGCAGTTTCCACACTGGCAATTGACTTCTCTTTTCCACTCTCCATTTGTTTTGAAGGCAAGGTTCCTGATTATCATGAGGAAAATACCATGTATGGCTGACCATTATTTCTAATGATTGTTTTTCCATATTATTTGACTGGGTTATTTTTCAAAACACATTTGCCCTGTTGCTGCTTACTTTCTTACAGAAGTCCATTAAAGTTCTGCCAGTGTGGGCAGGGTGCTGCAGCCTATTAATCCAATTTATTGTGTCCTAATGTCAATCACTGGAATGTTATTGGACAATGCTCACTTCTCAATTAAGTGGTATGTATGCAGAATCCTGATGTATCCAAGAATAAATTTAGCAATGGGGAGCAGGCTGTTCAGATGAAAACCCAGACTTCTGCAGTCCTATGGATGCCATTTGAAGTTAACAACTTCCATCAGTGTCTGAGGAGCAGTCAAGGACTACGATTGTTCAAAGAGTCGCAGTTAATTAAAACTATCACAAAGAAAAACAGAGAGGGAGAAAAAAAAATACTCCTTTGTTTTGAACAGTTCTTATATGTATAATTCCATTTGTAATTAAGATTTGTATTGGTTGTCAAAGGGCACTGTTGAAGTCTCGGCTATAAACAAAGCCTTTGTCTTCTTACTTCTTTGCAGCTTGTAGAAAGTTTATCTTTCATTTGTTTCACATTTCATTATTTAAAACAACATGAAACGTATTTTTACATTTTGGAAAGCTGATGAACAAATGTGAACATAAATATTTATTTTTAATTTAGGTGTTGTAGGCTGCTTTCCTCTTCAAAATGTGTCAATCTCCCTTAAAGTATGAACATAAAATATTTAAAAGCATGTTTATTTTTGTTCCACTTAGAAATACTTTTGGACGGCACTCAAACTTGAAAAGTAGGGTTAGAGCTGGTAGACAAAAGAGCCAGGAGGGGGTAGAATTCTGTCTTTCATCTGATTAGTGAACTTTGAAAAAAAGCATGCCACGTGGCTGTATGTAAACTGGTACCATAGGAAACAAGCAGAATACTTACTAGGATGGACTACAACATGTCTTCAACTAAAGAAAATTCTGCCCAGTTCCTACCTCGGGCACCCTGCACAGGGCTAATTACACACCCTAAGTACATTACACCACTTTGCCAATGTCAGAGGAAACACAATTTGCTGGGGAATCCTTTGCACAACTAACTCTCAGTCAGCTGCTCGCAATTATGCTATCAGCAGTAGCCACACCACAGTTGAGCCATGCCAAGCAAGCAAATGGTACCCGCGGAAACGGTAAGCAACGCAGTGCTGCAAATTCAGCCAGGTCACAATAAAATGTTCTGCTCTGTACTGGATGGTCCTGTGTGTATCCAGTGCACCAGCAGCTTTTCTCTCCTTTACTGTTTAAATGATGAAAAAGTACTTTGAGACAGGGACTCAAAAGAAAAGGGCAACATTAATGTCAAGAATCAAGTAGCTAAAAATCAAGCCGCTCTCTACGAGTGAGCTAGACTCCACCGAAGACCCAAGAGCATAGTCCAACTGCTAACAGAGGGCTGAAATGGGCTGAGATGTATTTTGTTAAATTGCCTGCACGTAGTTCTCTTCACAGAAGCACAGAAATTTGAAGTAAAAGGACCTATTTCAGGAATGCTTGCTGAAGCACTGTCCTTTCACTATACTGCCTGCCTGAGTCTTAGGACCAATTTAGTACCGAGGATTTCCAGGAAATGGCCCTTGCCTGTAATTTTCCTTGGAAGCCCATTCTTCAGAGTAATCTGTCTTGCCATAAGGAAGCCCGCCATTTTCTCCCTGTTATTCTCACCTAGAGCTCCCTAATTATAAATTTCACTCTCTTAGTTTCTGTAGTACATACAAAATACAACAGTATTTAGTGGTTTCACAGCTACTTAGTACACTTTGCACTACCCTAAGCCATCCCTGGTGTAGGTTTTCTGGGAGACACGCAGGTGTTTCACCCCTTAGAGCACCTCAAGGAGGAGCATGACAGGCAATTCGGGTCACGAAAAAGCCACAGCTGTACCTGGCTGCGAAGCTTTTACTCTCCTTGCTGTTTATGCCCCTCTGGTAGTTGCAGACAGCTATATCATGTCCTCCCACACTTCCCAGTTGTCACTTAACGGAGCGATGCATATTTAGTTCAATTAATTTTGCTCCATAAATCAGTCCCTCCAGCTCCTTAATCATTTACTGACTGCTTAACAAATGCATTTGGATGGAGAGACACTAATGCTAGCAACAGCAACACTTTTTGAGGGAAATAAAAGCTTTGTGTAGACAAGATGCAAGCCTGCCAATCTTGTACCCCTCACTTGGATGTTTTTTTCCAACAGAAAATCTACGCTAAAATATTTATCAGTCTGTAAAAAGATCATCATTGAATTTTTCTTGCAATTAGGGAAACACAAACAGTTAAAATAGAATAAAATATGTGCTTCATCTGAAATGTATTCTTCTTGCTGTCAAAAAAGTAACAACAGGATAATTATTTTATTTGAACTAAAAATTGAAAACTAAGATCTAGCTTTTTATAAAATAGAAAAAAGATTTTAAAACTCAAATGGGAAGTGAAATAAAGTATTTTTAGGCCTGAAAAAACTGTTCTAGAGAAGTTCATCTGTACGGACAGTAGAATACGCACAGTAATTCCAAAGAAGCAATAAAATGTAACCTAGATTTTATGGTTAATGTTTCCTGTTTGTAATTTGTCAGAGAAAAGGAAAGGGCTTTAGAGGATGTAAAAGCATGGTCAAGAATCACCATAGGAGAATTTTTTTGATTCTGTACAAAGGGGAATTGATGAGCTGAAACTAGGGAATAAATATTCAACTAGAAAGGACTTCATTACTCCTTCAGACCATCTGCTCTCTGTTACAGTAAACCCATGTTCTTTAATATCTTTGAAAAATGTATCAAGCCCCATTTAAAATGAAGCTAGCTTTTCTGCCATCCCTTCTCCCTCCATTTTCTCTTGTCCCATTGACCAAGGACATCCTTCCAAAGTTTGTTCCGAACCTCTGATTTACAATCTAAATGTATGTAGGTTATTTACAACCTAGCGTAATTCATGCCTAGTTGTTTTTAGGTCAGAACTGTCCTCTAGTGTAAATGTCTCTTCTTCGTGACTATTTATCTTCCTAAGTACTTCTAAAGAGCAACAACACAGGCCTTTGTTTTGTGAGGCAAAACGTGGAGCTTCTGTAGTCTCTTCTTGTAATAGGGTTCTCCTTTCCCCTGACCATCACAGTAGTGCTTCCTCTGTACCTCTTCCAATTTTGAACTTATAAAATAGCAATCTTACAGGATTCACCTCCAATTTTGTAGGATGGAAACAAGGATTGTCCTTTTGATTCTCCTGCACAGCGTCCTAGAGTATAATCTGATAATGACTAATGTAATTTGGCTTGCTAACAGATCTTTTTTTAAAGGGTCTGCCAAGACAAATAGTCTAACAAAATGCAGGTTCCTATCTGCCACTGTTTACTCATCTGGGAAATTCCAATTATTTCATTATTGTTGGTAACAGCATGGCCAAACACATACTACATCCTTGGGATACACACACAGTATCAGAAGGAAGATGCAATTTGTAAAATCATAAGGGAGAAAGCTTATGGATACTGCAGAGACAAGAGTATCATACAACTAGATTCGCCCTTGTAACAGAAAAGAAAACATGCTCGGGGGTGAAGATATAAGAATCACCACTTAACTATGAAGCAAAGACAGTTCTTTTCAAGGGTGCTGAAAGACTGGTCAGCCCTGGGAGAAAGCCCCTGCTCCAATACAATTTAAGATATACAATCCAGATCTTCAACTGTGAGAACAGGTGATATTCCCCAATTTTACTATACAGAAAGCCAGTAGATGGTTTAAACTGCTAACTTTGAGACTGGCCTCCACCCTTCTGAATATTGCAAAGATTGTAAAACGCAGGAACTGAAAGTCCTTTGATAACAAATTCACTTGAAATAAATTAAACTGTTAGATATCATAGTTCCTCTGTTTTCACAAAGATCCGGGGACCTTTTAAACATTTTTTCATTTTAGTTATTTTACCAGTGAGGTGGAAGCTGTTTTGATCATTTTTTTTGACTGTATTTTCAAGCAAAAGTTCAATCCTATGTAATAACAGAGAAAAAGCAAAAGTGATACATGTATAATGTGTTAATTCTCATTACTGTGATAATCTGCTTCAGAAATCCATACGAACAAGACACATTAATATACATATATTATTTTGTAAGCATTTCTGTTCTTACCAGGTGGCCTAATGTTTACTGGGCAATAAAAACCTGATGCATGTTGGTATCTGTGTATTCCAAATCTCTTGGAGCCACAGAGGGGTCTGCTGAAGAAGAGAAGCAAGCCTCTGCTTCTTGCTGAACTGGAGGCAGACAACTGCCCGGAGACAAAACAGCAAGTGAAGCCTGAAAAGCTTATGAAGTTTTTCCCTAGTGGTCAAATGGAGTTGAAGTACTAGGGTTATAAGAAATTAGCTTCTGCAACATATCCTTTTGCTGACCTGGAAGATAATGCACATTCTTACGGTGCTTATAAGAAGACGGATGTAATGATCTTAAGGTCTTGAGGCAATACTCACATCCATCTGCCAGCAAAAAACTACTAAGCACTGAGCAGAATGTATGTTGCTTAAACTTGCTCTGAAATGGGTCGTTTAAAAGTGCATTATTATATGGATCTTTGATATCTTGGGAAATCTGTGTATGATCTTTCTTCCTCCTGAGATTTGTTTTTAAATCCAGGGCCATGACACCAAAAAAAAAAATCATGATTGTTCTTCCAACTCTATACTACACTTATTTTCCATCAAAAGTCTTTGGTCCCTGCTGTAATTCTGTCCAATACTCTATCTCTCTGATATAGGCAAAATCCTTCTAGAGGTTTGTTTTGTGTTTTTTTTTTTTAAACCGTGCTGTGAAACATGAACGCCCTAACTTTAAAGCTCTCAGACCCTCAAGTCAAAAAAAAAAAAATAAGAAGGCAGAAGGGTGCTTACAGATGCCTAGCCAAAAATCCAAACCTAGTTCACGTACACAGCCAGCAAAAGAGGGAAGAAAGAGCTGCCCTGTTTGTATTATGGAAGAAACCTCTGCCTCCTCAAAGAGAAGCACCATTTTGTGCAGTAGAACACCCAGTAGAGAAAGGCAGCAGGCATGCACTGTAATTGCAAACAGGCCTTGATTTTAAAAGCTTCTGGTACCCCCAGCTGGGGCAGTTTTTCCAAAGCATTGACCAGAGCAGAGCAGGCCTACTCAATTAGCCCAAGCAAGACATGTTTGGCACCATGCCTGAAACTACTGAGTATCACCCATGGTTAAAATTTCCACTAGCCAGCCAAACTTTTGCACAAGGGTGCTTGTTAAAAACTCTGCTTCCACATCTTCTCCGGCTAACTTGCTCTTTGGGGGAATGCCCCTCACCTGTTCCCTTATACTCCCTTTCTGCACTGTCACAATAAAACACCAAATAAAAATGCGTGGCAATTTTCTAACCCAACACAATACAACTTTACCATGCTTGATATTGATATCAGTGATGTATTCTTAAACAGCCTCCCTGCCCTGCCCTGCCCTGTCACGGCTGTGGGGAAGGCCCAGAGGAGGACACGGGGAGATGCCCTTGACCAGCAGCCCAGCTCCTGAGGGTGCCTGAGGCACGGCTGGGGTCCCGTGGGTGGGAAGCCAGAGCAGCAAGAAAGTTGGACCCACAGGACAGCACGAGAGCGTGTTTATAAAAAAACCCACCACAACTGTAAGCCACCTCCATAAAACAGAAAAAGGAACGAAAGAAAAGACTACAGCGGAGGTAGAAATGAAATTCACCAAATAGGGAACAAAGTCGCCTATCTGAAGAAAACTCCAGACATCCGCCATGCCTTCCACTCGGGGTCCCCCAGGAACAAGGGGCACACAGAAGACTACCCACCCACGACCACCAGCCCGCCCGCATGCTGGCGTACCTGGCCAGGCAGGTGGGTCTGCCAGCCCACCAAGGCGACCCACGCTCTCCCCGGGGGGGACGGGTTCAGCTTGGCTGCCTCGGCCCTGTGCTCGGGTGCCTCCAAATACCCTCACCTCGGCGAGATAACACAGCGACCTCTCCGAGCTAGAACTTGATTTTGGGAGTCGCTCTACAGAAACGAAGACACCGAGCTGTCTAGAAGCACAAATAGGGCATGCTCAGTCTCGAAAATACGCTCACCTGCCCTACTTCTTCCTCCTTTACCCAGACTCCCAAAGGAAGTAATTTATTGATGACTCTTTCCAGAACTGCCAGAGAAGAGCAGGGACAGAAGTGTTAAACACACAAGCAAGGATTTGTAGGGCTAGAGCTTTATTTGAGACTGTAGTGGCTGTAGCACAAAGGAAATAAAACGTCTTCAACTTCCAAAGTTCTCTTGCCAGATGGATCCGTAATTAAATCATTTGCACAACAAATAAAACAACTGAAGGTTGCTAAGTTTTCAGGTAACTGCTTATTCTCATTCACACAAAAAGTTAATGAGATGTTTTGGCTAAAATGTTAAATGATACTCCTGTAATGCTATTCCAAAATCTTAATTTAGAGTCGACTGTTAGAATGCCACAGATGCTGCAGATGGTTAAGCGACCCTCTCAGATTGTTTTATCATTATTTATTAAAACTTTTTAAAAATTGCATCAACAGTAGAATTTAGCCAGTTTCTATACATCTCTGCCTCTACTCAGTTTTCATTCACACTGAGCAGAACCTTATTCTACAAGTAATCAGAATGACTGACTTTTAGAAACTATATTGAATAATCCCTTTTCTGTCATGGCAGAAGACTTTAAAATTGTATTCACAGAAATTTAACCTAAGAATGAACTTTTGCCAGTCTTAGCTACACACTGGTGAAGAATCTTTTTACTTTAGCATAAGAAGTTTTAAAACTTCCATTTTAATATGGTTTTTGAATTTAAGCATGTAACTTATTAGCTGCCCTGAGGACCAAATTTGGTCTTGGTGCCAGTGCAAGGCAATATTCCCCTGACAAGGCTGACTGTGTAACAGCAGTAAATGAGAGGGCCTGATGGTGAGGAGTAAGCAGAGAAGCTACGGAGTGGCACAACTGTGGCTTCCATCCCCAATTCCCTGATGGGACAAAACCTGAACAAGCCCAGGACTGTGACTGAAAATAAGGAATGCATCTCCCAGGAACTGAGGGGAAAAATGATGAGTGTTCTCCAATGCACAATTGCTGTGCATCGCTTCTTACAACAGCTTGTGCAAACATAGCTCAGCACAACTAGAAATGCCCAGGTTTTCTCATAGCTTATGTTGTGTTTTAGTATCGTAACTTGCTTGAGGTCAAGTTCAACCATGGCTCACTTCACAAACTACTCTCTGACCCACAGGTTTCATCTAACCCCATCTGATGGGACAGATTTGAATGGGTTATAAAAGGAGGAAGAATTTAGCCTTAGAAGGTTGGATTTCTGATATCACCACTGTCACAATTTTAGGATGGTAGAGTCAAATTAAAAACTGTTCAACCTCAAGTAAGTCTGATCTTAAAACACAGGGAATAATAATGAAAGTAAAACCAGGAACCTACCCACTTCAGCCAAAGTCTTGATACATGACTCCACTGAGGCTTTCTGTGTTGGGTTTGGCCAAGTACAGTTGTAAATTCTAAAAGCAGACTGCAGCAGCTGAATAAAAACAGGCTGATGTGTCTGAAAATAAAAAGATAAACATGGAATTTTACCCTTTAGAATCTCCTCGCAACTGCTCTAGGGTTTGACACAACATAAACCACATGCAAGGGGGTTTTAGCTTGTAGACTCAAGTTACAACTCCATTAAATTCTCTTTGCTCTTCAGGACTGGAGGGAACGGAAATCAATGGCGCACCTCTAAAAAGGCCAAATCATGCAATTTTTCCTCAGATCTCCACTGATATCAACCAAACACAGTATAGAGCAGAAAGACAGAGGAGTCCTCTCAGTTCTCAGGTACATGTCCCTTCTGTCATAGGACACAGCATTTTTCTAATACAAATACAAAGATAGACCATTGTTCTGCAAGGATACTTCCCTCCAATGAATTCACAAGAGCCAGGAGGAAATCTGACCATACTGAGCTGTCTACTGGTTCAGAACTGTAAGTGATAAAAATTAAGAGTAACTGTTTTAAAGAGGAATTAAGCTGCTAGCTAGTGGCACGAAAGGGAACAGAGAAATTAAAGGAGGATGTAAAGATGCAGCATTCCTATCTTGGTAGCAGAAGGTATCTCATTAGCAGTCTGAATTACATATTTGTCTGTGTCTCTTTTCCTTACCTGGAGGCTGGTGCTGTTATCTGAAAATGGTGAATTGAAGAAGCCACTCACAATGTTCATCACAGGCTCAGTGACATATTTCTCCAGAGATGTGTCTGCATGTTTGCGATCCGTGGTTGTGTTACAAACCTACAAGGAAGAAGGAGGAAACAATGAAATACAGTTCTTTTAAATAAACAAGCTTTATTATTTTGTATGTATTACAACACATGTTGTATTTCTTCTTAATACAAAGCCAAATTATGTATACACAATCGATCAGAGATAACTATCTTAGAGTTCAAGCTGTATTTCTGACAGTTTATCTTTCTTCTTGGAGGTCCATGTTGCCTTTTGAATTACCCTTCTCTTCCGAACTAGCTCTTTCTGGTAGTTGTCTATTCTTTCCCACACCATGAGAAAAGATCCCTCTAAATCAGCACACTGCATGCCACTTACACATTTAGACAGATTCAAGAAGAAAATGGGCCTTTCCTCCCATTGTGGGGCTGCTTGGGAGAGGCTTTAGAGACAGATGAGACATAAACACCTTAGGTTAGAAAGATTTCGTGTAACGTTTAACTTCTCTTTACAATCAATCACCACAAATGGGTGGAGAAGGTGAAGCTCATTTGCAGGAAAAATGTTAAAAAAAGAGGGAAAGGAAAGAAATAGCATAGTCAATACCAACAGACTTTAGGATTGTAAACTGTAAGACAGGCAGCATTACTTAGGAAAGCCACATGGGGAAAATATGAAAGACAAGCTAAAAACAATGAAAGAAGAAAATGGATGGTATTGGGACAACTCTGGAGCACAGAAGGATGATTAAATGGTGGGAGGATGTGGGAAGATTTGTACAAAAGATTCCTCAAGACACCCTTTGGTACAACACTAAAAGTTTGTTGCTGCATAAAGATGTCATGCTTAAAGAAAGGAAAAAAATAGTGGGGTGGATTGCATTGTTCAGTATTTAATTTATTTTCAACATTTGTGAACATCTATAGAGAGTCATGTTGAATTTGCACGTCAGCGTAAACAGTACTAAAAGGAGTCTGCAGAGAGCCAAACACGGCGAGAAAGGCAAGACTGGACAAATAAGGAGTACAGACTATAGTCATACCACCTCTGCAGCAGCCTTTAAATAGGCAGTTCTAGTCCTGTTTAACAAGAAATGAAAGGCAAAGCTGTTCTCTCTTTCACCTATGCAAGGCACAGACTACTATAATGTTCTAGGGAATCTATGCAAAAGCAGAATTTATTTTGTATATAGACTTCTGGGCTAGTCTTCTCATTGCTATCTGAGCATTTAACATACAATCATGAACCTGAGTGGTACATACTTACCGTTACCTTGCTTTATGGATGGGGAACTGAAGTCCAGAGAAGCAGAGTGAATTGCTTAACATCACAGAGAAAAGGAAAAGTTGGTGACAGAATCAGAAAGATAATCCACAGCACCTGAATCTCACAGAGGACAAACATGCTCTCTAATTGCACATTGCCACTGTCACACTCGGACACTACAAGACAGCAATTTCACCAGGAGTGTTTTAAGGAAGGTTACTGACGTGACATCCAAAAGCACCCGTGTGCAGGGGAAGATAGAGCTCATGGGAATGCAAAAGCATTTTGAGTATAACACACAAGCATTGTCATATGGTAGGCAGAGGAATAACCAAAGATAACTTGAGACCTACAGAAATGAGGCATCTTGAAGAGCTTTGCTTGTCTGCTTTTCTAAAATGTGTCAGATAAACAAGTCATGCCCCCACATAGTGCATTTTTTATCACCCCAGGAAAGGAAAGATTTTGGCCAGAGAAGCAACAGTGGCTAAACTGAAATAGCAAACTCTTCAGGCCTTCAGTTTGGGAAAAAGTATGATACCACCACCCCCCCCCCAGTCCTCATGGAGGTAACAGATTCAGTTAATAATCAAACTTTAAAAAAAAAAAAAATAATAATCCTAGAAGTAAAAACCTCCTGAAGTTCTTCTGCTTTTAATTAATCTGCATGCCAATTTTGGCTGGAACCAGTAGCTCTGAGGCTCAGCACTTGCGATCCCAATGGGAAGACAGGGAGCTGTGCAGTGCTAGCACGGTGAATTTGGAAATCGCCAAAACAAAATTCCAAAACGCTTTTAAGTTTTTTCCTTTGCTTGCCTGAACAGCAGAGCCATATGGGGGGGATGTCACTCTGCTCCAACACCGGTCTGAAAAATTCCCAGCACAGAAGGAATTTGGAAATGCTCTCATTTGTTCTTACCCCTCTGCCCTTTGGGGACTGAAAGATGTTTCCCCATGGAAGAAAAAACCTGAAATGCATGAAATGGAGATGAGGATTGAGAAAGCAGTGTTTAAAAACCCCTTAAGAGGCTTTGGGACTGAAACTCACATGAATAATACTTCAAATATTCTGCGGAGAAAGCCAGGATGGCTTTACAGCTGTCAGATCCTGGCTCTTTCTTTAATCCTGCTCAGACTACAGCTGCTGACTTACAGGCTGGGCCACACGCAGGAAAGGGAAGCCTTTCCTTCAGCAGCACCCACTTTCCTCAGTGCAACGTTTCAAGTCATACATGGGAGAAAGTAGGTTGGCAGAAACTGTAGAAACAGGGTGTCTTTGAAAGTGCGACTGCTTTTGGCAAACTGAATTTATACATGAATCCACCTCATGCCTGCTTTGCTATGTATCATGTTGTTGAAAGAGAATGACAGTTGGGGACTAAATATTTCCTTCCTTCGTTCCAGAAACAGATAAAAAAAAATTGGCCACTTTTTTTTTTTTTATAAAAAAGGAAGGAATCCAGCCTGAGGATAACACTCTCCATCTTTCACCTTAGTGCTCTCTAATACCAGACTCAGACTCGAAGCTCACAAACTCACCCACTGACAGGCATTTGTAGCAGCCAGAAGAAAAACATTTCCCCTTCCCCCCATGCAAAAGCATCCCTTTTAGCTCACTGGAACACAGAGGATCAAAGGGCTCTTTTTCTAAATGCTTTGAAAGCTATTGTAACATCTTTCATGAGGCTGACAGCATTCTAACTGTCCTGATAGCTACATAACACTGATGTATTTATAACACACAGGCTCTGTCTGGGCCCCAGAAAACCAAACCTGAACAAATACAGTTAATAAGCTGGAAGATATGGCTACCCATGGGGACCTGGCTGAAGAGCAGGACAGGCCAGATCACTTCTGACATGCTCTTTTAGTTCTTTTAGCCATTAACCAGGAAATTAAAAGGACTAATTAGGCATCTGCCCCAAGGGCTTTGCAAGAGAGCAAAATAAACCTGCCTTTCAGTGCCAACATCACACACAGAAAAAATACAGCATTAATAATAAGCTCAACTCTTCACCTCTGAAGACCGGGAGACTGATTTCTCTTATGAGAAGGGTAGGTGAAAACAAGTTCAGTGATCACTAGCATCAGGACAACCCTACATCATTTGGCACTGTGCAGTTTGTCTGCAGGCTCATGAAAACAACTGTGAACAGAGCCTTCTTTCTACATGTCTCCTTCTAGCCCAAGGGCAGAGAAAATTGGTCACGTTCAAGGGCTAGGAAAGGTAGTCTGTTCAGAGGGTCAGGACCAGGACAAGTCAGGAAAGGGCAAGCCAGAAAGGGAATTAAACAGGAGAAAATACTTCTTGGGGTAAAACCAGCAAGGTTAAAAATCAGAATTCCCCTCCAAGGAGGTTTCTCATCTTAATTTTCAAATGAGCTTGGTTTGTCCAGAAGGGCTTTCACTGCCTTACACAACCAGAGAGACAAGACAAAGAGCAGGAAGACAGGGTTTGTAGAGATCTCATTACTGCTGAAAATGACTACCACCAAAAAAAGAGACCACCACAAACTTCCCTGTCTTAACCTGGTGGGGGGGGGAGAGGTGATAAATTAAAAAACCCCAACCATTTTGAAGTTTTTTGTTTTACAGAGGAATGAACAGGTCCTAGTGCCTGCCATACACAGCACAAGCCTTTGCACTCATTCTTCTTTTGGCAGTAATTCATGGTATTTTCTCCCAATAGGTTTCAAAGAAATTAATTTGTGGCACACTATTATTTTGGAGTAAATGTCCACTGTAGGACTGAACTGAGATTTTTTTTACTTTTTTTTTTTTCTTTATTTCATCAAAATTAGGAACATGAATGAGAACTTTAGGATTATAAAATGTAATGAGACCATGGACTGGGAAAAGACAGGCATGCACTATGACACCATGGCTCTATAAAACGTCTCTAAAATGCTGTCCAGCATCAAGGATCAGATACAGTTCACCAGCCACCAAAAACCTGTGGTCCTACTTCTTGAGCAATTCCATTAGTTGGTGTTAACATTAGTAGGCTCTTATAAGAAGCATTAACCTCCTAGAAAAGGATATGTAATACAATCTGCAATAATTATGTCACACTAGCTTCCCTTCATGGCTCTACTATTGTATTTTATCCTTCTGGAAGTCATAAGATTTCCCTAATTTTTTTGCCTTCAAAATACCAGGGAATGGCAGCTTAATTCAACTCCTGACATGAAAGTGAATTCAACAAGTAATGACAGCACAAAGCTCACTGGGGTCCACAGGAATTGCATGCCCACAGTACTAACTGTGCCCTATCACCTTGCAACCTATAGTTTATATATGAATTAGTATTCTGAAAGAGCAGAGCTCTTCACCTGCCTTTTGTGTCAGCGGTGAGAATGCAGTGACAGTAGAGTAAAAGCCAGAAACAGGTTGAAGTGAGACTACAGAAGGAACATGAGCCAAGGAAGTTCTTGATCCCTGATCCTCACTGTACTAACAGAGTAAAGCGAGAAGATTACAGATGTGGGGTTTTTTTTTGTACACACGCTCCCAGAAGACATACACGGACTCTCAACCCTGTACATGCATCCAATTTATTTTTCTGGAAGAAAAGAGAAAGGAACGTGGATTCCAAGATGCCCTTTTAGAAAGAAAAGACTGCTAGTAATTAGCAGTTAAAATTATGATAAATAACATCAAAATGACTGTTAAAAAAACCCACAAAACAACATATATTCTATTGTTAGCTTTGAAAAAAAGTCAATTAAAGAAGTTCAACAGAAAAAGTTATTGCCAGTTGAGTTGCCACCAATGACTATACTGTAGTATTTAATGTCTCATGAAGCTTACCCTTGCCATATCAACAAGGAAGTTCTCAAATAACTTCCAAATATGGTTACTAGCATAGATTTCTTTCATTTCCACTTCAGTGTCCACATAACAGTGGTTAACAAAATTAACATAGGCAATTTTCACCTGCAGGAACAGCAAAAACACAATATGAAATGGTACAGTAAAAACCATTAACATGACGTTTTCTAGCTGCAAAAATACTGAACAATAAAGATAATCCTCCAAGTACTAACACACTAATAACAGCAATAATGCATATGTTCAGTTCTGAAGATCTAAGAAACAGCACTGCAACAGATGCATTCATGTATTTCGTAAAAGATCACATGAAGAAAAATGGAAAAGTTTTGCAAACATTCTTACTCTAACAACAAAATCCCCACAAAACAAACCAATAATAAATCTGATATTTAAATGATAATAAGACTACAAGGGCCTGGGCTTCACAGCCAGGAGCTGTCAATATGCAGGACACCCCTGCACTTGCTGGTTGACTGCTGTGGGTTGATGCCTTGTGACAGGCTTGCCAAATATATAAAAAAAGAATGTCTTTAGCAGAGCTGGGACTGCAGTCCCTACATTCCCACAATCCTAATGCAGCACTTGCATTTGGGATAGGTGGAACTTGGATCTAAATGGAAGAGAAAGGTGGGACTGAAGCGAGCACAAGGCTTAACAGGAGAACTACAGTTTCACTCTTCTGCATTACAAGTCTGCATGTGCACATCATAAAAACGGATATCCAGTGCCTGAAATGTATAGATTAAATGTAAACATATGCAGATACACTGAAAATTTCTTTTCACAGTCAAAGGAGAGGAGATAGTTGCATATGTTTAACACAATCAGGACAAAACTCATGTCAGACTTTTAGGTTCCATTTGTGTGGGCTTTTTTTAATTAAAACTTCTGAGCAAAGCAAACATTTTTCTTTTTAAGAAAAGAATCAGGTGATCAGAAGGGGACTTTTTCACTGTATGAAGGGCATTTACTCCTGCAAGTCCCAGTTCTGTTGATATGAGCCACATTTTTCCACCAGGTTGCCTACAGAAATCCCTCTGACTGAGACACAGAGCCACAGCCAAGCTCCTTACAAAGACTGAAAAGATTTCTTTTGATCACATCATGTTTGGTGCAAACAAACATTCCCCTTCTAATCAGTGTGAGGTACTGCATTCCTACTAAAGCATGACCAGTAGTAGCTGCAGAATTGGACCTCAATATGCAGTGAATAAAAACATTTGCTGGACTGCAGTTGAATTTAATAAAACTAGACTTCACCCAAAGCTCCCACTGACTTCAGCATGGCCAGAATGTTACCCATCATCTTCAACAAATTCAGGCAGCGTCAAAACGGCTTGACAAACCACTCAGCTGAGTCTTCACAGCTACAGCCCAAAGTTATCAGAGCATTAAACTCTGAGAGTGGCTGGACAAACCCACAAAAACAAAACAAGGTGTCTGACCCAAAAAGCTGACGGTCAAAGCATAAGAGGCAAGGAATTTTCTGTTTAAGAAAACACTGGCTATCCTTTCTCACTTGTTCACCTTAGCAAACACCACCTGTTTCCAGCCTGTTTTCTGTGTAAATATTCAACTTGTCTGTATATTATAAACAACAAAACATTTTCTGATTTTCTAAAAATTAAGTCTGCTTCCTCATTCAGTGAATCTTACCTCAGGTATACAGTCATCATGGGTCACTACTCTCACGATATCATCCAGTGGCAGGAGGGAGTTGCATTTGATCTCTGTGTATACATTCTTTCCTTCTGTACAGGCCGCTAGCAATTCCACTAGAGTGATGTGATACGCTAAGGGTCCGCTCTCATCTGCTCGATCTCGCTCTGAACACATCATTTGGAGTAAGACTGGAAATGATGCTCTGTCATTGTAGAATATCAACACATCTTCACCACCATTTATCAGCTAAAAAAGATATCACAAAGTTTTAAGCACCCTGAACGGCAGTCATTTTGGGCTCAATGATCTTAAAGGTCTTTTCCAACCTAAATGATTCCTTGATTTTTTTAACTTCATATTCTGTTCTACCTTTAAGTACGCAAAGACTGTCTAGCTTAAAAAAAAAAAAAAATTACTCAAATGTGTCTTACCAAATCAACATGTCAAAACAATATCCAAGGCAAACTTCTGCTCTTATCTACAAGTGCGAATCTGGAATAACTCTCCAAGGAGTAAGCTAATGCAAGGTGAATTTGTAGTTCAATTTCTTTGTAGCTCTGTGTTTACCTAAGACAGTATGCCATCCTTATTATTCCTACTATCTCAATGTTTGTTTGAAGTTAATTAATTACCCTCACCTCCTCTTGTGAGGCCAGGATGCATTATTATCCCTGTTTTATAGAGAGGGACTTGAGGTGTAGAGAGATTAAATCTCCTGTGCTACCTCACACAAAAAGCCTGTGGCTCACCCAGAATTTAACCAACCTCTTCTGTCCCCTTGCTCAACATCAGAAACAAAGGATGATTCTTCCCAACCTATGCAAATTTGGCAGGTGGGTCTTGACATTGTCAGTGTCATGCCAGTGCTTCCATTTAACAGAAAACTGGTGTACGTGATAAATAATTGATTTTGCTACAAGTGCATTGCTCATCTCAAGAGGATCCAGAGCGGAGCTGGATGCTGGCAGCCCCGTCTCAGCAGAGCTCACAGAAAAGTTTTGCTTTAACCCTGTTTTGAACCCTCCATACAGTGAATATACCTACTGCCAGCACTGCTCTGTGAGCTCGAGTGGAGCTGAGACAGGACAATAGTCCTGTCTTCTCTCCATCACTTTCACTTTAAGCATAAGGCACTCTCAATGCAAGTGAAAATAAGCTCCCATAAACCCTTCCTAGTACAGAATACACCTTGGCAGCACAAAAGCCATACATATTTTGTGAATAAGGCACTTGACATGTCCAAGTCTGTATGTGACATGAAATCCCAGCTTACTGAATTCAAGGGTAGAAATAAAGGTTGGTGGAGCTGTTGAGAAACAGGAAAGCAGCAAGAGCAGGAATGAAAATTAGTCTCTCAGAGTGAAAACTCAAGAAATATTTCATTACATTTTCCAGGGTTTCAACATTTCAAATTTTGATTTTACAACTATTTTGATTATGTTTTCCTTGTTTCTTGCTTATTTTTACTTTGACAATTGGATGGAGTGAATTGTGAATTCAGTCTGATTTCTTGCTTATCTTTGGGTTTCTAAAATGCTTCTACTCGTGACTTTTCAAAATAGGTATTTTCTGGACAATCCACAGTACAGAAAAAGAAATTTTTAAAGGGACAAGCACTTGGGAAGGAGGAAGGAGACAGTACAGGATCCCAGATACCATTAATCTCATTGCACAAAATGGCAAAAAAAAAAAAAAAAAAAAAAAGGGAGTGGGGACAGAAATATGAGTATTCAAAATGTTGGAAAATGGACCTAATTTTTTAATGCTGATTTCTGAAATACTATGCTCTTAGGACATTTCACATACAAAATAATAAAATCCACACTGAGCCCTCTGGGAAGGTACATGCTCTGTCACTTTCTATTAAGTTGTTCACCACTTTCCTGTAGTTATTTTCCACTTGTGTACATTTTGCAGAGAGGAGAGGGCAGACAACCCTTTCCAGGGTCCACCAGAGTTACACTCTTATGTGAAATCCAGACCTAACCTGTACCAGTATTGATTGATATTTTAACATATCATGTCATGACCCCTCACCCTTTCATGTACCTATCACTGATGAATGAGGAAGAAATACCCGGAGACAGTGAACTTGTGAAACATGATGCTGCATGACATGCTTGTAACATACTGACTGTAAGCAATCACAAAGCAAAGCAGACAATGTTGCATCAGCACAAGAAGAGCTAAGGGGGACAAGGTAATCATTGTAAATGCAAAGACAGAAGAAGATGTCATCCCCTTTCCCCAAGTTATCCACTTTTAAATGTGATTTGTGAAGGACATCCAAACATTGACCCAAGCAGATAAAATGATGTCCCTTTAAAAGCAGAAAAGAGAACTATCCAGTGTTAGCCAAAGTTCTTACTGAGCATCATAAGCTCAGTGATGGGAAAAAAAAAAACACCACCAAAAAAACCAGCAGCATTTTCTTCCACTAAAGTATATTTTCAATAAGTTAAGAACTCTATGGAAGTATAATGAAGGTTGGCCAATATCAGAGCAGATGTTGACACCTTGCAATGTATTACTCCAGAATTCTATAGATAATAGCAAACTCTGCTGCCACATTGATCTGGTTCAAAAGTAAATTCTGCTTTCCTTTTTGTAATAAAGTTTTCACTGATAGGCACTGTTCTTCCAGGGACCTCAAAACATGTTTGTAATGATCAAAAGTGCCCTAAGGAACCTTTCAGCTTGGTAAATATCACTACTGGCACTCTACAGACATGGGGGCCAAGGATATGAGAACAAGTGAATAAGCCAGACTGGGAATGTTCAATGTATTTTATGAAAGTACTCTTTTGCAATGGTGATCCTTCATCTACATGCACTTTCTAAAACATGTAAATATCATCAGTTTTCCTTTACTTCCAGTAAAGAGGAATAAGCTACAGTATAATTCCTGTGGGTAAAAGAAAACAGAAGTAGCTGAGGCATGCTGTACACTCATACTCTATGGGGGCACAGAAAAGTTACACCACTTGTTTAAGGTCACAAAGTACATCTCACCAGTCTACTGAGAAACTGTCCTGACTCCATTACAAGTTCCAACCATTTGGCTATGCTGTTCCCTTTATATTGGATTGTCATTCAAGCGCCATTCAAGTTTCACTATTAGCATCCTTTTCTAACAAATGATAATTACTTACCTGTAATTTCCTACGTTTTTTAAAACAGATCATCTTACCCTCTTTCATCAAAATAGGGGTGCTCCCTCCCCCCATCAAATTCTTTCAGGACTCACTATGTAAATGTCAAGTGAGTTCATTTCGATTTTCATCATGCAGTCAGCTTGAAAATGTAATATGACAATTTATCTTTGTGCTATTATAGGTCAGTAACAAAAGTATTTAAATTGAGAACAATCTAAAAATTTTGTTTGATGAGAAAGTAAAAACCCACAAGAAGTTGGGGTAGAAGGGGAAAAATCTAAAAGCACAAAGGCACAAGAACTGTTTGAATTATGTAAATCAAAGGCTCGTAATTGATATTGCATGTTAAAACACTTCAGTCAAATTGAAAAGGTTGAGGTGGATTCCATTAAAGGTTATCCATGTAGGCTGAAGCTTTATTTTCTTAATTAGAAGTTTTTCTTCTTTGTCACCGTGGAACAAAATTTCGGCAGGGTTTAGTTTTGTTCACAGCACAACTAAAGCTTATCTCTGCTTTCTTTGTGAAGATGTCTCTTCGAAAAAACAAAACAAAAACAACAAAAGCAAACAAAACAAACAAACAAACAAAAACCCCAAAACAATACAAAATCCACTTTGTAAAGTAAAGAAAAATACTCCCTGCACTCTGATCCTAACTGGACATTTTCACCGTATACAACTTTACCCACTTATTAATCTCACTGAACTGTTAACATAATTACAGTTAAATGCACAAGTGTCTGCAAGTTGAATACTTCATTTATCATGCACACTATATATCAAATACTAATTGCAGAGAAGTCAATAAGGTATTTTCCTAGTAACTTTATTGGCATAAAGATTTGTCCACAAACCACTCTGTGGAATTTACTGGGTCACACTCCAAATCTAGCTAGTTAAATCTAGAGTAGCTCTACTAACTCTCTCAGAAATGCTCTGGAACAAAAGAAACAAAACCAGAAACTAGTACCTAGGATTGTTACGTGGTTACATGCTAAAAAAATGGTCTACAACACTATTTAGACAAATCCATAGAGATAAGAGCCTCTTACATGGCAAAGCCATGCCACAATATAGCAATTTGGTGAGTAAATGGGATCCTAAATTACAGTACAGGAAAATGAAGGTTTATGTAACTCAGATTTCCATGCTACATCATCTACAAATAGACATCTCTGTATCACCATGCTAACACTCATGTTTTCTTTCTAGTAGTTATACAGATGGCCTTACAAAATTAGATTAAACTCCCAAAAACGTCTGCTAAAATATTCATTATTTGTGATACTGTTTAAAATTCTGAAGCGATGATGCCATTATATCCCATTGGTATCAAGAGCAGAAAAAGCAACCTCAAAATACTAGTGTGTTAAAAAGACATCACACAAGTGATTAACATATGAACCCTTCACCTACCTCTGTCATTACCATGTCCTGGCATTTTTTCACGTATTTGCCATCTGCTTTCACAATGGTCTGCAGGAAACGCAGGTACTCCACATGACGGCCATGGGTCTCAATACAATGTACGAAGTGCTGGACCACTCTTTCACTAATTTCATTACACAGAAGGTAATTATTCATGAAGATGTGCCGCATGGTTTCAGCTTCCAGAAGCTAATCAGATTAAAATCAAAACATCCTTATAAGAAGAGCAGATTTGTCTTGTGATTGAAAGATTCACAAGACTCTAGACACATTAATAAAGAGAAACTGCAAAAGTCCAACATGTGCCAGCCCAGTGATTAAGCAGTGACCTCAGGGCCTGAAGTAGGCATAAACAAAGTCTGTGCCCACGTGGAAGGTGAAGACAGACACACATACACACACTACGCTGCTGGAGCACTCTACAGGCACTTTGGTATACAAGACAACTGAGACCACATTCATCCCACTCCCCATCAAACTGCATTGAGGCAACCAAGTAAGATGATAGCTACCTCTGGGTCCCTCTGTGGTTGACAGAGGCAGGCACTTCCAGCAGGCAAATCATTGCACGTGCAGTCTGATCACTCTCTGAGAGAACATCTCTTTCCACATTAACCACAGCGGGAGCCTAAGGCTCTCTTTCTATCAGTGAGTAGGATGGTGCAAGCTCTGCAGCAAGAGAGGGATGCTGCTGAGGACCCAGCATCCCGACTTTATGCATTCTTGGTTCTTTTGCTTCAAACTTGCTCTAGTTTGGTCCTTTGGACTAAAGACTCATGAAAGTCAGGTGTGTTCCTAGAGTATACCTTTCTGTTTAGTGTCAGCTGAAAGGAATCCACACCAAGCTTGCTCCGCAATACGAGCAAAAGCACAATAACTGGGATGATCAGAGGATCTGCTTCAAAAGAACAGAAATGCAAGTGCAAGCAGGCTCCACACTTGGCACCTGAGTTAAGTGTCAGCGTTGGATAGGATGGAGTCTGGGCCCTAGTCCCCACTGTGGTCAGCTCAGCACTCTTCACTAACTTCACAAAATAAGCATAAATAAAAAAAAAAAACAGAACAAATGCTTCCTAATGTACAGAGGCCAGGAGTCCACAATCCTAATACTCACGCTCTTTCTAATAAAAGTGTGTTTTGCTCAGTGGATCTGCCACCGAGCAAGGTGTCATTCTATATGACCGTATCTGTAAACACATACACACATATATATCTACACAAAGGGACCTTAACAAAGAGGTTTACTGCAAAGACAATGATTTAATACAAGATCAACATTTAGATTAGTTGAATCAAATGGAAGCATCACCAACAAAAATGTCACACAAGCTTCATGACAGCACACTCACGGCATCTTCTGCCTTGACTTACAGTCCATCTGTGAGTGAGTTAGGATGAATAAGACCAGAGTCAAACTAAACATGATGTGCTGATGTGACACATGTTCACTGATACTCCCAGTAAACCCCATAGGTAATATTGTTTTCCACTTTTAAAATGGCAACATTAAAAACAATGTCACAAAGAGCAACAGTAAGGGAGAAAAGACAAGAGAGAGGAGACAAGACAATAAGGGAGGAGACAAGGACAAAGAAGAAAAGGCAGAGAGGGGATAATTTAATGAAATTATTTATTTAGCACTGTCTTTTTTCAGCAAGTCCAGATTTACTTCCAGTTATGAAACTCTTCTTAAAATAAAATATTTACCCCTGGAGTTAAGAACAAGTTGAGATTTTTGTGGAGGAGAACTTGATTCTGAGGATTTCCTCGACAGAAATTCTGAAGAAAAGTGTGGGCTAGATTCATAACTTCATTCATCTTTTCATCACTCTGCAGAAAGAAAAGACAAACGAAATGAGCTGGGCATACCTAAACGTACTTGTTAAAACCACACAATTCAGCCAGGGAACAAGCCCTTATAGGGCAGGAATTCTCCCTCTGGCAAAAGCAAGTGATCTAGTTTCCTTCGGAGTCCATTAGTGGCTGTACCTTACTCTGAATTGACTTGACCACAGGGAGTCACAGGTAAGAGCACAAACTCAAAATAAGATTTTCTCATGCACGGTTATAACTTTCTAGTTTGAAAAAGTGCTAAGTGGATTGACTTTCAAAAAAAACTCTATAGCTTGCATTGATTTTAAGCTTTTGAAAAGCTTTGGCTTTTATATAGCTACATACAGAAACAGATGTGTGTGTGTACACCTACACAAATATTTATGTTCATATACATACTCCCACACAAATATATGTCTCATTTCATTCCCATTTTATATTCCTCTCATATTGTATTCTAATGACAATTTGATGAACCACCTATACGGACAAGCACTATTTTACTGACGACAGCTGAACCCAGTGTCTGTATCATAACATCAGTGTGTAGCACTCAGGAAAATGTAGCCCAGGAGAGGTTTTATCTCCTCTCAGTGCTTCCTGTAAGATCTAGAAAAGACCTTTAAAAAGGCTCTTTAAAAGGCTATCTATATCATTCATTTGTATGCTCAATGCAGCTAAATCAGTACAAAATCACATTATCTTCTGAAAAACTTGCAAGCGGAACTAGGTTAGAGGCTTCCACCACAGAAACAAAGAAATTATTTCAGACTTGATCCTTGAAAGCTTTTCGTCCATCTTATGTATCTACGATAGCACTCATAACAGTGGAATTTAGATACCCTGCCAGGAGCTCTGTTAAATCAATACTTCTTACTGTACAGTGACTGCAGATCTAAGGTTTGCCTATTTCAGGAATGGGATGATAGTGCAGTGACATCCAGGTACCTGAGGCAGTAAACATTAAGTTCTTAATAAAACCTGTTCCATGCAGGCAGCCATATTTAAACTTAGGCCCAAATCCATTATTCTTAAGGTAGAAAATGGCATTATCATTTCATGTTTGTACCATAGTTGACCGAATTAAATTTTTTAAAAACTTCACATTGATTCTTGAGCATCTTGAGGCCCTTCCCTTTACTGAGCTCATGTTCTTTACCACTGAAATTATGAGAATAACCTTTTCGTAGGGTATCTGCAGAAGGTCCAAGACTACCAAGTGGGCGCCCATATTTTTCAGCAATCGCTGCTGTTGATTCCGACATTTTTTATTCTGAACACAAAGTTTGCTGAGTCGAATCAAAATCTATAAATAAACAAATAAATAAGCATGCAAGCAAGCAAAGAACCAGTCATATCACACACAAACAAAAAATATATAATTTCAAAACAATTACTAAATCTACTTATCAAACAAGTATGTCAAGCAAGTTTCTTAGCAGATATACCAACCTCTTTAACAATATTGTAGTTATTGCTTTTATTGCTGTCTATCTGGGGTTTTTTGGTCCCATCCTGTATTGGACTCAAAATGTTTGACTCCTGTAACAAAGAACACACAACAAGTGGAGATCTATTGCAATTTCCTCAACATGAAGTAATCATATTTAATAACAACAAGTGAAGAAGTATTACAACAGCTCATAGGGAACAGATATAACACAGATAATAAAGGCTTCTTTATTCTTCATCCGCCAGTCCAGTGAGTGAAAAGATTCACATTCAAGTCCTTCCTTTGTTTCAAATTTCCAATGTGATTTGAAACAGTTACTCTATGTCTTCATGATTCTGATCCTTCTAAATAGAATACATCACTAAATCATAAACTAAACATCCCAAGGAATTTAAATACTATGAGAATAGTACCCATAACTGTATTTCAATAGCTACCACTTGTTCCAAAAATCTCTAATACCACTGGAAATATTACAAAGTCTGTGTATGTGAACATAAAAAAGTCTGGAGAAGGAACTTAAGACGACCTCTGTAGTTGAGATAAGTAGGGTGGAGTTCTCAGCAGTACAGGAACAAGTAGCACGTGGAAATTAGAGATGTTCGTTCCATTAATGTGTTGGGTTTGTGTGTGGTGGGGTTTTGGTAAGAGGGGAGGAGCTACAGCAGTGGCTCCTGTGAGATGCTGCTCGAAGCTCCCCCAGCTCCAAGTCAGACCCATCTCTGGCCAAGGCTAAGCCAAATAGCAACGGTGGCTGTGACTCTGCAATAATGCATTTAAGGAGGGGATCCTGGGAGTAGGAGTTGGAGTTGTGAGGGAGACACCTATGCAAATACCAAGGTCAGTAGAAGAAAGGAGGAGGAGAAGGGGGAGGTGCACTGGAAGAGAGACTCCCTGCAGCCCATGGAGGGCACCGGTGGAGCAGATGCCCAGCTGCAGCCTGCAGACGACCCTGCACTGGAGTAGGTGTCTGCACCTGAAGAAGGCTGGGACTCTGAGGGAAACCCCCGCTGTTGTAATTTGGCACTGGGAAGACTGCAACACATGGGAGAGACCCACACTGGAGCAGTTGAGGAAGAGCTGCAGCCCATGGTAAGGACTCATGTTGGAGAAGTTCATGGAGGACTGTCTCCTGTGACAGGGACCTCACACTGGAGCAGGGAAGAGCACAAGGAGTCTTTGCCCTGTAACAGAAGGACCGGCAGGACTGAATGCAACCCCCATCCCCTGCCCCCTTGCCCTGCTCGGGGGGAGGAGGTAGAGAAATTGGGAGCCCAGGAAGAAGGGAGGGGTAGGGGGAAGGTATTTTTAAGATGCTGTAATACTTCTCACTGTCCTACTCGGTTTGTTAATTGTCGTCATTGTTTAACTTAAACTGATGCTCCTTTTCTTCCCCTAAGGAGCCTGTCTTTTTCATGTGACCACCCCTCCCTGTCCTTATCTCAGTTCCTCAGTATTTGCTTTATTTACTCCTTCCCTTTTCTGAGGGGGAAGATGGCTGTGTGGTGCTCAGCTGCCCTCTGGGCTTAAACCAGGACAAAGAAGAGGACACTTCCATTCTTATCTCTGGATGATGCAGGAAAGGATTTAAAAACAAATGAGAACTTTATGGTAAACTACAACATCCAGTCATGCGCTGTATGGTCTGGGCCTTGGCTCTTAGAAAGCCCCAGCTGGGTATGATAAATAAGAGAAATCAAGTCCTTAAGTAACTGCCAACACCCACGCACCTAACCATGCATATCTCAATCAAAACACAGAAGAACATCTACACAAATACTGCCGTTTAGGATACTTGCAGTGCTGGTTTGTTTTTTTTTTTTTTTCTGTTGCTAGCTATGGTAAGCCTTTCTTAGCTGGGAACACAAAGAATTGAAACATTGGACTTTGGATGCTGAAATTATTAAGTATGTGGAAAAACTGCAGCAGATCTCAAGACTGCCTCACAGTAGTATAACCACAAGGATGTAAACCAGTGTAATAGCATAAAAAAAGAACCAAACAGGTGTGCTTCTGAGTTTCATTGTGTCCTCAAACTTCCTACTGTTTTAGAGAAGAGAATTATGCTAAAACACACACATGTTTATACCTCTTGAAACCTCTCTCTGAACTTTCTTAGCTGATGGTGAAGATGAGGAGTTTCTATAAATCCCATCTGGTCTTAATTTCCAGTGGGGCAAAAACAGCTGCACCGCTTGGCCATGGAAGCTGTTTATAACAGTGTCAGCACCGCTGTTCAGCGTGGTCATGTTGATCTATGCAACAACAGTGGATTTTTATTTGTTTAGGCTTGTTAGTATGCATGCTGCCTTCTCTCTAGCTGTTTGAATCAATACTTTGGAAGATATTTCAGGCTCCTTGCTATAATTAACCACCCTTCTCTGTTCTGGGACCGTGGGTTAACCAAGATTAATTTACCTGTTACTTTTATCAGCATTCTTCCTCAATCACAGTAGTTTTATAATCCATGTGAACTATACGTCTTACCTGGAAGTGCTGATCAGCATTAAAGTGCTGAATCTATCCTTTCTCTTAACAAAATAAAAACCTGTTTATTGAACCCATAAGAGTATTCCAAGGATGTAGTCATCAAGAGATAATCACACCACTGGGATACCAGAGACACTCAGTTGCATATCTTGCCTTGTTACGCCCCATAATAGACATTCTCTGTCACACTTTTCCATAGGGGACAGGGAGTCACAGAGATTGCACTGAGAAAGTTTCTCATCTGAGTACAAGACCTTTAGGAAAGGGTATTTTCTGAAAAAGACTACTTCCTCTATCCATAAAATTCCCAGGATATCACTCTGCATGAGTCTTAGGATCCTTTCTTTGTAGCCCACAAATGGAGGCCCAGATTCCAGCATTCAGTCCAAGCAGTTCTGCGCTGCTGAAGGCGTCTCACTCATCTCAGCAGGACAGCCGTGTCACACCAGCACGGCTTTGCCCTCCACAGGCTGTATTTGCTTACCAGGGGAATGAGGGGCACTCTCAGAAGTTTCAGTTCACAATCTCACCCTATATATGATGTTTCAGGAGATGCATGTTTAAACATTCCCAGAACCAATGCAAACTGCCACAGACCAGAAAAGGAGGAGAGCAGGGGAGCACCAGGCACTTAAGGGTGCTGAAAGTTTATACCACTTGAAACCTTACTGAACTTTCACAGTGGTTGGTGAAGATGAGAAGCTCCATAAATGCCACTGCACTGTATTCCAGCTTCACCTCAGAGTCCTGTCACCAAGACTGGCTATTTCTCTTCCTCAGATCCGTGTTTCTGGTGCTACACCACCAACGTAGCCTCCAGTGACAGGACAATAAAGACCATACTTTCCATAGTCTGTGGTACCTATACAGACTCATAACACCTTTACTAGAGATAACCAAGTAAACAGGCTTTATCTCCTTTTCCCTTCTCAAGAAAAGCTCAGTTATGTGAGATCAATTTTAGCATTTCTTCCTAATCCTATATGGTGTCTAGTTTTTCTCTGACCTAACACCAAGTACTATTTCCTGCAGTTCTGATCTCCAGCTCCTATCAAGATGATCCTGCATGGACATAAGATCCAGAGAACTCTGGATACTTTATGTAGAAGAACATGGACTTTTTTCTACAAATCCCATTTCTGGAGTCATTTGACTTCAAAAAAAAAAAAAAAAGCCCAAAAAACAACAACAAAACCAAAGCAGTAAGTTTCTGGCCCTCTCTGCCCCAGTTATGACAAGAAGGTGGAAACAATTATCCCCAAAGACTCCGAAGACTAAAAGCAAAAAAATATATCTGATTTTTAAAAACTCTTATGCCAATCTTGCAGTGTGCTTTGGTGAAGACAGAAACTTGGGCTTTACGTAAGACTGTTCTGGAATGTAAATTTAAACCCTTGTGTGCACTTTAATGTTGTTTGGGAAAAATTAAGCACAGGCAAATGGAGTATATTCCCTAAAGACCTAGGGGTTCATCCAGCTCAGTACTGAATACCCAGCATCCATTCCAAGAAAGCATGGGATCTCGCAGGGATGTTTATCTGCTTGAAGCTGGCCACCTGCTTCACACACTGTAGATTATGACCAGCTCTTCACCTCTTACATCTGACTTAAGATCTCAAAGAGAGTATTCACTATCTGAAGTAGTTTTGCCAGGTAAAAACATTTCCTGACTGTTAAAGAATCATTTAACAGGGGAAAAAATAATGGACAAGATTCTGAGCTATTGTAACCTGGGCGCAGCTCTCATGGAATTACCACCAGATGATCTAACCAGTTGTGCAGATTACATATTACTGTTCTGATACAACACTCTCTCAGATCTGCCAGAGATAATATTGTGCATCTACTGAAACACAGCTAATCCATACAGATCCATGGATGCCTCCTGGGAAAAAACAACCTGAAAATATCCCATTTAGAGATGCTTCGCTTTCAAGTACATTATTCTGTCCCCTCTTTCTGCAGTTTCTTTGCTATCAGGGCTACCTGTAGGAATAAAAAGGATCTAATTACACTTTAAAAAGGTATTATAGTTAAAAAACCTTGTAAATATCCTGCTGCAATTCTGTATCCTCTTTCCCCCTTACATTTGCCATTCATTAAATACATAAAGGAATGTTTTATTTCCTACTAGAGCTATGCGTGAGAAAAGAAAGTAGGAAATCCCACATACTTGAGCTCATAAAGTCCAAATTCCTCCCCAGTTCTGACACCACTAAATTCAGAGAAGTTGTATCAGAGGGAGTAGGACCTACACTGTCCCAAGAAATTAGGATTCTCCCTTTAAGTGTTGGGTTTATCCCCATATGAAGCCACCTAAAATCTGTTTTCTCATCTGAAAGGCCAAGTGTATGCCATAGATATCTGAAAACATCCTGTCTCTTCTCAGTGGCTCCCACTTTTCCTCAGTGCATTGGCTTCACAATGCTGTATAATCTCCCCTTGACTTCCTACTAAGCTTCCCCTGATGGCTTCCTTGTCCGTTTTCTTCCTACCAGGGAAGGTTCTACCACGGAAGAGAATGAGGAAAGTGCTGTGTAAGAAATTACAGGTCTCCATCTCTCCCCACCTCCTCTGATGAAAATGGAAAAGTGGGGATAAATATTGGTGGGAAAGCCTGCTCTATCTACTGTTATGCCTTCAACCACAGCAACTCTTGCAACACTTTGCATTTTCTTAAATGCTCATACTGGAGTTCAGTGATTACATAAGGACCTCAGCTTTCACTGAAAAACAAAATTTAAAATAAAATTCGATGAAATTTTAAAAAAGATAGGTCTTAGTGGTTCCAGAGTCGAGTTCAAAAGTTTCTTAAATCACAATATATCCCAAGAGTGTAGTATGACAAGCGGAAAAAAAAAAAAAAAAAAAGAAAAATTAGTTCACCTACAAAATCTCAATACTCTTAAGTCAGTCTTATGTTTGGTGGAGAGTGGAATTACTCATGATGTTTGAAACTATGGGTTTGATTGTACTCCTCTACCCTAGTTGCAGAAACAGATGCTGTTTACTCCTCCTTTCTTGCAGCAAGTCAAACACAGCTGCCAACATGTGATCCCTAAATTACCTCCTTGGCCACAGAGTGATGCCATACACTGTGGCTTGCTTGCTAGCCAGAAAGGAAGGCAGCTCTGTGACATAAGAATGCAGTTGCTGAAAGCAGTGGGAGAGAATATTGAACACGTTGATAAAAGAGGTTTTATTTCCTATTCTGTCTATTCCTAAAGCTCAGCCAGAATACAGCGCATTCTTGCTTTGCTGCTTTGATTAACCAGACCACAAATTTGCAGTTGTTCATTAATCAATATTGAAACAATTTTAAGAGCAAAAGCTTTAAACCCACCTCTATTGGCTCTTCTCCTCCTTTGGTTTGATTGTCGCCCACCTCTCCACTCTCATAATTGCTGCTCTTTTCAACCCACAATTCTGATTTTTCTACAGTCAGACGTAGCTGATCAAGATCAGCCTTGATTTGCTTGTAGTTATCAACATCTTGATTAGACACCAGCAACTGAACCTGGAAATACAAAAAATTGTAAAGCTATTACAGCAGTAGCACCAGCACTTATGCCTGGGTAATTTGCTTGACAATTTCCATTCTAAGCCCCTCTTTCCAGGTGCTTTATGTAACCTTCCCTATGAAATTGAAACGTGGCACACACAGGCTTTTTAGCCCCCATTCATCAAACACCTTTAACAGCCAGAGACTGCAGTTGCCCAAAACAGGATAGTTATTACATTCACAACATTCTCTCACCTTCTTTAATACACTGTGAAACATTTTCTGCACAAGCACAGATTTACAAGCTCTTGAGTTCTATGCAGAGGTAGCTCTGATGCACTGATTATGATCCTTGTGTTATTAAAACAATACAGTTACACAGTATTCAAGCAATACTGTTAGAAATAGCTTATCCCATCAGCACAGTACTTCACAAGAAAAAAAAAAGGATGACATGACAAGGAATCGGGACATCCAAAGAAAAGTCAGAATGGTCAGCGACTTTAAAGATCACCTACATCACCATTACCAATCTTGAAAAAATAACAGATTTTAACACGGTTAGACCATCTTAGAAAAACTTGTTGGAATATAGCTCACAAACTGACTTTCAGGTTCATGTAATTTCCCATCATCTGAGTGGTTGCCTCTTACTAAGATTAATCTCACTTTTTCTTTTTTTGTACTGCTCAAATTTTCTCAATGTTTTTCACTGTTATTTGCAGTTCTTGACTTAGCATGATCTATACATTTCCTTTCTTTGTAATGCTCTTTGTTCTACCAATATTATTAATGAATATAATATTCCAAGAAACTAACAATAATCTTTACAGTAAATCAACAAACATGATTAAGAAATCACATTATGTAAAAGATTAAGGTCACATGGCAGACAAGAACTCTGATAGGGACATTCTTTTTTAAAAAAAATCAGTACATGCAGGCAAATATTCACTATTTTGTAATATAAAATTTTCATCATCTTTTCTCTTAGCTTGGTAAAAACTTGCTATTTTACAGAACTTATGAATGCTGCTCATCCACAGACATTCATGTTCCATGTTCTTTACAGTCTTTTTTTGTTTATTTGTCAATTAACCTTTTCCATCCTTTATGAAAACATGGTAAGCTACTCAGTCCTTGCTTACATGGGAATAATAGCTATTTATGCAGCTAGCCAACATGACCTAATGGTAACAATCTGGTGGGAGGCCATAATGCAAAAACATTAAACAAAAGCTTTCCAGGTCTTTAGCATTCATCTGTTTTTAAACAAGAGAAACCTCCATATCTTACATAACGATGAGACAACACGCTATCAAACTTCTGAAATAAGCTTCAGATAGTCTTATCAACATATGTTATACAGGGTTACGTAACAGAGATGTGTCTGTCATCCAGCCCCGTGACATCAGATGTCCCCATCCTAATCCACTGACACATGGAGCCTGCACATGCACCGTTATCAAGCAGAAAGAATAAAAGCTGAAAACAGGCTTGGCTCCATTATTCTCTTCCTGTTATTTGGGCATATGCAATGGAGCACAATTCAAAGACACCTGAATTCAAACTAGAAACACCACACAAATAGGAAGAGAGCTTTATACCCAGCCTAAGTAGCCCTGAAGACAGGAAAGTCTTATTGCTGACACCAGTGCACTGCTTGCAGAACATGACCTACTAACTCTGTCTCTGAGGGATCACTGCATCGTGTCTTGCTGTAAGATGCATGTCTCCCAGCTGTCACCATGGACCGATGTTCTAAGTAATGGATTCAATGCCAGAAATAACTATTTCTGGGTACACAACTATAACATACACCTGCACAGATGACCAACTCTAATGAGAAGAGAAAGGGAAAGAGAAAGGAGAGGAAAAGGAAAAGGAAAAGGAAAAGGAAAAGGAAAAGGAAAAGGAAAAGGAAAAGGAAAAGGAAAAGGAAAAGGAAAAGGAAAAGGAAAAGGAAAAGGAAAAGGAAAAGGAAAAGGAAAAGGAAAAGGAAAAGGAAAAGGAAAAGGAAAAGGAAAAGGAAAAGGAAAAGGAAAAGGGAAGAGAGAGAAGAGAAGAGAAGAGAAGAGAAGAGAAGAGAAGAGAAGAGAAGAGAAGAGAAGAGAAGAGAAGAGAAGAGAAGAGAAGAGAAGAGAAGAGAAGAGAAGAGAAGAGAAGAGAAGAGAAGAGAAGAGAAGAGAAGAGAAGAGAAGAGAAGAGAAGAGAAGAGAAGAGAAGAGAAGAGAAGAGAAGAGAAGAGAAGAGAAGAGAAGAGAAGAGAAGAGAAGAGAAGAGAAAAGAAAAGAAAAGAAAAGAAAAGAAAAGAAAAGAAAAGAAAAGAAAAGAAAAGAAAAGAAAAGAAAAGAAAAGAAAAGAAAAGAAAAGAAAAGAAAAGAAAAGAAAAGAAAAGAAAAGAAAAGAAAAGAAAAGAAAAGAAAAGAAAAGAAAAGAAAAGAAAAGAAAAGAAACAAATCTCTGCTGAATTTGGACTTCTAAGGATATAACACTGTCATGCTACAAGCAGCAATTTAGGTAAGTAAAGCAGCCTTTGGAAAGACATTCCCAGCAGCCAGTTTCCTGGAATAATGCTATACCCATCCACACCTGTTTAAATGCTTGCAGAACTTCCGCTCTCTGGCTGAAGTGCTTAAATAGCAGATGCAGAGCACCTGAGAGCAAAGGAGGGTAGTCATGCATGATGAGGTGAATGAGGACCCGCAGAAAAGTTCTGCCCCCTTCATCATCAAGCTGGACCGCATTCTTCTCTTTTCTGCAACAGAAGCAGGGAAAAGAGGACCAAATAAAGTAAAACAAACAAGAAAAAATAAAAGCTTTTTGACATAAATATGCCTGTACACACAATCTTCATTTGACAGAGCTCTTAAAACCAAATCAAATACACTGCAGGATGGAAACTATAAACATCACTTTAACATTTTTTTATAAGGATTACAGTCCTACAGTTATATGCTGTTGCAGCAATCTTGTAGCAGAATGGACACTATGGAATGAAAGTATGTATGAAATGTGTCAAATATTGTGATTAAAATCCATATTGCAAAAACATTCGTTTATGTCTTGGATAAGTTGTTCCAAGCTCATCCCCAACACAAATTAATTGAAGTAAACAGCATTTCATCAGAGATTAATCTGCTCCTTTCCTTTTCACTCCTCTTTTCAGCTGCTATTAAAATTTCATTTAAGAAAAAATAAGCTCAAAAATAGTGAGAACTGCCAAAAGCACCGTATTTCTGGAATCATATTCATAATCTGAAACGGCAGAAAGCAGATTTACACTTAACATATCAAAGCAGAAATAATATTTCCAAGAAAACATTCAGTCTCTCTGTTCATTTTAAAGATACAGATGCCAAGGGCTGTGTGTTGTTTTACATTATGGGAGTTCAGGGAGAGGACTGGAGGCATTGCTTGCACTAGTAAAGAATGAGAACGCATAAGGGACTGAGAGGGGAAAGACCAGAGTGCTCATATTGTGGATCCTTCTCCCTAGCTCCAAGAATAACTTTAAAGTCTATGGCCTTGTCTAAATGGAATTCATTTTTACTGGTATAATTATAATTATACCCATAAAATTCAACCAGTATAGTGATAATGGTAATAACCCTCCAGTGTGGATATTTTCTGTGCCCTTTTTTTTTTTTTTCCCACAGCGTAACTGAAATCACTTCCAAAACTCTGCAAGGATAACTTGTGGCCTACAGGCCTCTGGTGGTCCAGAAGATCACGGCAAGTGGTCCACAGTTGATTTGAGGAGTCATAAGAGATTATTGTTGACATAGCTTTATAAATAAGTTCAAACACAAGGTGTTGCAATGGCAACAGGTCATGTGGACTATGAGAAATACTAAGAGTCAACAGTAACCTACTGATCCAAGAAATCTGGGGCTACAGCCATAATGTATACCAGAAAAAGGTCTTTCTTTAAAAGCACCCATGTGAGGCATTAGAAGATAAATATTAAGCGTGGTTTAGCCCAATAGCCCTGTACACCATTCCCCAGCTGCCTTTGAGAGCATGACAGAAACTGTCTATCAACTTTCTTACAACTAAGAGGGTGGTCATTTCCAACCCACGGCCATCCATACCAACTGGGCTGTTTGCTTGTTTGAAATCCAGGTCTTTTCTGGCACTTTTTTGTCTACGTATAGGTTATGTAATAAGAAGCTGCCAAAGGAAGAGAAAGGGGTATGAAAATAAACACCACAGAATAAACACAGATTGTCCATAAGAAATACCAATGTGAACAAACATATACACAGAGAGGTAAAACTTCAGAGAATATACCTGCCAGCAAACATGGTTTCAGCCTGAGCTGCAATTTCATCTATGTCGGGAACAATTGCTGGAAAAAAAAAAAAATCAAAGTAAAAATAAAACCCAAAAAGCCAGTGATCATTGTTTAATCTGCGCAGCAAAATGAACTCTGTTCCTCTTTAAAGTAAATGTCATCAAGTGAAGGTCTAACTGAGCATTCCTCAGCTAGGCGCAATTCACTATCTGCAAGAGTAACATGGAAGAAAGAGGACATGGGGCAGAGCTAAATTGTGTATTAATGTTACTGAGAAAGGACCAAACTGTAGTGATGAACCAGAGCCCCGTGATGCCGGAAGCTGTACAAACCCCTATCAGTGACCCACAAATGATGCAGAATATGAAACTTCTATATTTCTTGTTAGATGAGCCAACCTCCAGAAAATAGACACATGAACTTTAGGATATTTACCATAAACCAATTCATTTACCCCACTGTCATTTTGCTTTAGAATAGCTTTAATATACCTTACTACTTAAGACTTTAGTACTCCTTAGCTGCCCCTCTGTTACACAGCACCTTCACTTAAAGCAATTCCGCCCTCCTGGCAGGTGGTCACACAGACAGCAGTCAGCCTCTTGAGCACTTCTGTGTGCACGGGAACACTCCCTGGGAAGCCACGCCATTCCCATACCACACTCGCCTCACTTAAATCTGTCCTCACGCAACCCCAACCATTTTTTTCATGATCTACCCGCCACTACGTCTGTCATCAAGCAGTATTTTGGGAAGAGTACAAATAAGAGAATAAATTGTCATCATGGGAAAAAGGAATCACATTTTTTTTTAGAGGAGGACGCCAGCAAAAACATTATTTTTATGGGATTCCTTGAAATTCTCATTCTTCCACAAGCTTTTCAACTTCAAGCAGCATGCATCTTTCTGATACAGTTGAGTTCATTGTTTGCAGCAGTCTACACAGAATTATTTTACATTGCAATACAATAGCGACATTTACCTGAGGCAATCCCTGGTGTGTCAGGCGGGGATGTTGTAGAGCAATCAACGTTTTCATTGTTTTCCCCAAACTCCCTCTTATAGATGGACAGCATGTAGGATATTCTATAGTCCAGTCTAACACTGAGAATAAACTACAAGAAAAAAAGTTTTAAATAAGACTTTTCTTCTGCCATTTGGTAACACGGGTTAGGATTTTTCTGCGGTGGAATGTACAGAGATACATGATTATTTTAAGCAAATTATTAAGCAAATTATCTTAAGTAAATATGTCCAACTATGAAAAAATAATCCATTACATTCATCAATTTTTTGTGATTTCTTTCTTCACTCTGACCATCCCAAGACACACTGAACTCTACCCTATCAACTGCTGAATACTAAGAAGCGGAGTGGATTTGTCCAGGGGCTCCAGCACTCTGCCTTGCCCTCATTGCCAGATCAGTACGTTCAAACCCATGGTGAAACCATATTCAGCTGGACTTCTAACGCCCCGTGAAGATAAGAAGTGGACTGGGGTTGAGAGTAAAGACGGCAGGCTGGAGGCTGCCCCCCTCAGATGCCCCCCCAGCCAAGGGCAGTGGTGCTGCAGGTAATGCCAGGCTCCCATGGAGTGAAGCACAAGGCTGGTGGTGTCTTCTGTTACGTTGCTAATGATCAGCTGGGGATGTGAGGAGTAAGGAGCATTTCCTTCATGAGCCGCTAGTGGTGTTGCCAGCACGTGGCCAAAAAAAGACCAAACCAAACCAACGTTTGGCTTTGCAAGCCACCACTGTAATGGTAGTGGAGATCCCCCCCTCACTCAATGCTCTGCTTTCCTTTAATTGTTGGTGCCTTTCGTTCCTCAGCTGTGAAATGAGAAACTCGTACAGGAAAAATCCTAATTCAAAGCTCAAAGTGCTGCATTTATATTGGAATAGTGAGGAAAATAACTAGGCTGGAAACATTAGTCCCAATTTAAGGACTGACACATTTACATCCAAAACTTCCACAACTGACTGCCCATCAACTGAGTTTCAGTGTTTCCCACACTTACACTCCTTGCCCACAGTAAATGCAAGCATACACTGAAACAGGTTTAAGACCAGTTAACATATTTTACAATCAGTGGGGATGAAAGCACATATGTTTAGTTACCAAGACTCAGGCGACAGGTGATGGCTTAGCAAATGGTGGAAACCTGTTTCTCTGATTTCTAGCTAAAGTCAGACAAGCCTCCCAGACCCAGAACACTGTAGTAAGATTTGACCAGGACTATACTATCTAAAGCAAATTAAATGCCAGTTTAAGTTTAAAATCTTCAAACAAAAAAGAAAAAAGGCAGGTTTATTTTCGTTCCATGATCAAGTTACCCCATAATTGTACATGCAAGATTTTTTAAAAATAAAAACTTCCCAAGTCCACGCATAGTCAACTAAGTCTATCAGGCCATCTGTTTAATTCAGGCTGATGGCAGAATGGAAACTATTAAGTAAAAAATGCCTTTACTTAAAGGAATAAGAGGATATGATGAGAATTACATTATTATAAACTGAAATATTTCTTAGAATGGAATAGTTTTAATCACCATTGTACTAGCTATACATGGTAATCCAATAAATCTAAAATATTCTTACCCGCCTTTTAGGGTAATAGCACAGTAATGAAAGGTAAAGTGAT
Organism: Tyto alba; assembly: GCF_018691265.1. Lineage (NCBI taxonomy): Eukaryota > Metazoa > Chordata > Aves > Strigiformes > Tytonidae > Tyto > Tyto alba. The sequence goes on along the minus strand of NW_024881295.1, from coordinate 9,463,277 downwards.
TTAAATTAATCTTCCTCCATTGCACATTAAACAAAACTGAATCATTTTGTATTTCTTGTGAACTAAAATCATACATACGCACATTTACTGTGATTTACCCGACATATGACAACTTGCTAATCTGCAGTAATTTGACCATGTGATTAAACCACAACTAACAAGCCACAGATTAAGTAACAAATTAGGATCTAACGCTCTCCAATCCTGGGTGCTCTCACACTGAACGTGCTGTGAAAAAGGAGAGGATGAAACAAAATGTGATTCTCTTGCCTGTGAGCAGCCAGGGAATGCACAGGACAAGGTTGGTGTCCTGGAATCATCCTCCTAGGCATCAACCAGTAGAGCAAGATAGTATGGAGAGAAACTCAGTCAAAAACCAAATGGAAGTGAAAAGCAATATACATGAATGGTATTATTTAAGTGATGTAACTTCATAGCACTGTCCGTTACCATAAGCCTTAAACTAAAGGAGCTCTGGAACCAAAGTATGCAGTATGAAGGATACTCTAACAATTGATAGGCTTTCAGATGACAAGTAATTAAGGTAATCTAAATCATTTATAAGCAGTCAAAACAAATGGAATCCTTCAAAAGTGACAATGGTACCAACAGATCTGCAGAATTTATAGAAAACACTGAAACATTCTTTCAGTGCCTAAGTATTGCAGAAACTGGGATTTGATATACAGAACAAATGTGTGCCATTTCACTTACTAATAGCACAAAATGAAAATTATCTCTCAGGAGGCATGCTAGTGTCACACAGCTTGTCAGTTCAGCTGGGAGAAAATCATAGCAGCCCACGGACTATTCTCAATCTAACAGTGGAATTCTGAAAAAGACTTCAAAAGTGTGTGGTCTCGCATGACCTCAGTGGTTCTATGTCCAATTCTGCCCTTCATCACACTACTGTAACAGAAGAGTCAAATAATAAAGTCAAGCAAGCTACCCCAGTGTAAAATGAGCGTTAATGAAACTAGAAACAGACACGCTGTCTTCAGAAAACATTAGTGAGGCAGACGAAAAGATAAGGTCTGCCTTTTCACAGTTATAGTGACAGAGTCTCTACAGCAAAAGTGAAGTAGGTGTAACAGAGTGAGGACGACAACTGTACAATCGCTCACACAAAGGAGTATTCTTCCTCACATCAAAGTGTTAATTTTACAATGATCAGCCCAACAAACAGTAAGAATGTAGGTAACAAAACTTGTCACTATGTGAATAAGTAAATAACTGTGAAATGACTGCTATGTAACGTTCCACAAATCATGATTACCTGCAAAATCTCAATGATTTTCAATTTGGTGTCCATTACAATCACATCTTCACTGTCTGAGGCACTGGCTTGCTTGCTTGGGTGAATGCTTGGCTGTACATCAGGGGAACTGATGGGAAATATAGATCCTCTGCTCAGCACCATTTGGGTCATCATCTCTCCTACGCCATGGATGGTCCTCATAACATTGTTTCCTATGCATTAAACAAAACCACATATATATTCGCCATTAGTAAGGCTTGCTTGCAAAGCTATGTATCGCACGTACACCCATGTTGTCAAATTCCTTTTACAGTCTTAACAGGCATATTGAAAAACAAGTCCTCAATTCCTGATCAAAACTCAGGAGAATTAATTCATTCAAATTAGTGGTTTAGGGACAAATTTTCTACAATGATTTTCCAGGAGATTGTTTCTTACAGGTCAACAGATGGAAAAGATGCTGAAGTATTTCCACAGCTCTGTTAACATGTTCAAGAAATCATGAAAAGTAGACCAAAAGAAATCTTAGCAGTTCACCTAGTCCATTCCTTTGTCTGAAGGTATATTATCTACATCTAAGACCATTTCTGAAAGAGGTTTGCTTAACCTATTTCTAAGAATATTTAAGCGTTGCATATACCACATTATACAGCATCCCTAGGCAAGCGATTCCAGTACTTGACTATGGTTATTGCTAGAAAACTTTTATTGGTATTTCATTTATATCACCTATTGCTGCAATTTATGCCCTTGCTTTGCTGACACACGGGAGGAGTTCATTTTCCATGCCTACTCCCACCAATATCTTCATCATGGTGACTGGACATAATATATGCGCCTGAAAGTAAGGTTGCTTGTGGCACTGCAGAAGCTGGAAGGAAACTATCCAAGTACCTTATATGTCACACTAAGAGAAAGTAAAGATTTGAGGCTGTGCAAGTCTGATCAATCTCTGCATGCAGTCCAAATAACAGGCCACAAACCAAAGCCAACTGAAACAGCTAGCCAACCATCCCCCTTCAAAAAAGTCCCAGGAGAATGTCAGGCCCTGATGGCTGTCCTGAAGGTCAAACTAGTATCTGTAATCACAGTGCCCTTCAGAGGTTATACCTGGGATAAAGAATTACTTTACACTCATGTGGCAAATACTTTATCCAGTCTAGTTGCAATAGTACCTATCAATGATGCCAGTTCAGCAAAATCTACCAAGAAATACCATCTGTTCTCATAGACTATACTGGTCTTTCTTCATAGTGAATTTTTATATGAAAAGTATCTCAGTAAATCAATTACTATCTTCTTCCAAAGGTGAGGAAAAGAAAGAATGAGAGTATCATGCTACCTGCCTACCTGAATTAGTTTCCTTTCGTGCAAAGCACAGATCTGCATGAATGGAGGAAGGGAAAGAAATGATAACATCTCTTCACAGAAAGAGTGCCAAGACCTAGACTACACCAAAGGCAAACAAAAGAATGGAGGAAATGTAGCTTTGCTGAGGTAAGCCTGAATAGTTCTTGCATGTCTTTTAGTACACTTTAATCACCATGCAGCTGACAAGTTTTACTCACACAGAAGAGACCCTCTTCCCACATAATCTGCTGTAAAAAGCCAAAGCTATATTTTATTTTGTTAGCAATATCCTCCTCTTATGCCCTTCTTTCTTCAATCCATAGAGCTCAAGTACTGCATGCAGGGAAAGAGGATGCCTTCAGCCCTGACTTTAAAAGGAAAACGCACAAAGAATTTGCTTTTTCAAAGTGGATGAGGCAGATTAGTGTCACGTTTGAGGTCCCATTCGGCATCCAGTCTGGTGTGCAATCACTCTGAATTGGTCTTTTGAAAATAATACTTTAAGTCCCTACAAAGGAGGGAAAAAAATGTACTTCTGACTTTGCATGATGTTAGGAAAAAAAAGCTAGAAGCCCAAATAAGGGCTAGATCCTCACATTAGGCAGACACAGAAAGTTCTCCTAACTGCTTATACCAGCATAAAGCAAACAAAATCATTCCAAATACCCTTCTTGCTGCAAAATTAAAACGGTGCATTTTCCTTTCAAATCAAATAAAACAACTAGGGAATAACACAGTATGGATCTCTCTCTCTCTCCCTTTAGTCCCTTCACGACTAAAGTCCACTCCGTGTAAACTTAACAAAAAAGGTAGCATCTTTTGGACAAGAAGTCAGACAATGACTTGGGTGGACCTCATGTTCTTGGAGAAAGAAAGCTGGGATTTAGCCTAGAGCATACATCTCGCTTATTTCTCAGCTGTCACTGGGGTGCTGCACAGGCACCACAGGGAATGGGAGTCCACTCTCTTTGTGACCAAGGAATTAGTCACTCTCTCTGCATTTCAAGACCACCTCCATAAATGAGACAACTAGTTTCTCCACCTCTAAAATGGACAGTGAGAGGCCTGATATAACAAAGAGTAGGAGGCGCTCAGCTACTTTGATGATACAGTCCATAAAAGCATCTAGGAAGTAAAAAGAAATTAGATGACTGCTGTCCTTTCCCCTTACTCACAGAACACCAGTGGTAAAAGGTGGTACAAACCAGTGAGCAGTTGTTATGAAGCTGCTTCCCAACAGCATCAGTAATGAGCATAAACCCTCTGTCCACAACATTCCTTTACTCTTGACCTTCATGAGGCTGATCTAAACAGCTAGAGGCAGGAAAGCAAAGGAGGATTAAGGTGGTACTTATTATCACTGCCATTTCAAATTGTATTTCATTAATGCATAGGAAAGGATTTTAGTGAGAGAAAAATCTACTTAATCCAGTTTGGTATTTACAGCTGAAATGAGTAGCGACTTAATACTGCATTGTTTCTGTCAGTAACAGCAGTGAGACAAGATGTCGTGGGTGAACCCATCTCGGAAAACTTTTTAACTAACTGCCTGGTGCTGACTATTATTTTCAATTACCTCAGAGCAGGCTTGGGGAGAATATTCCCAGAGTGAAAATAATATAGCAAATGAAGCAATTCAGCATTTTTTTTCAGGAAAGGTATTTTAACAACTGTGTTTTGTAGGGTGCTGATGAAATGTGACCATCTCTTAGGACTAGACAGCAGTCAACCAGCACATTCATACATGGCAATGAAGCAGCTGACTGTATCTCAACACTGGGAAGAACTACTCTATCCTTCGACAGAAGCCATGATGATCATTCACGTGCAGTAGCTTCTCTTTCAAAAAATCCCCCAGTAATCAGCACTCATGGTGCTCAGTGTTATCTGTCCAGCCTTGGAAGTCTAGACCATGTTAAGCATGGATTTAAATCTGTCACTCACAAACATCAGGGGCCAGCAGCAGTCTTGCTAGTGAGTTGTTTCTTCTTACTATGCTTTTGTGTTTTCTTGGCTTTAATAGTTATCTCAGCAGGAAAGGGTATGAGTCTCTGAGGTAAGGCATGCAGAAAGGTTACTGCGGCTTAAAAAGTGACTGACTGCATGTCAGCTAAGCCTGCAACAATGCAAGACAAAATACACTGGCTCAATAAAAGAGATTTAAGTTCTTAGTACATATGCACACAGTGACTAAAATAACAGAGCTCTGATCTTAGTTACAGCACCAAAGTGCTTCCTGAATACCAATGCCCAAGAAAAAATTAACTTTCTGCTGCAGGTAGTTAACTGAGCTAAATCAGGAGACATAGCAAGTAGATGTGAACCCTGATTACTTTTGTGTGCACTTTGCTAGAGATAAGTGAAGAGAAGCCTGAGCTGTGCTTTCATACAGTACTGCCATCCTTAACCTGCTGACCTCCATCATTTGTTGTCTTCTTTGAGGTCAAGGTATTAACATTTATATATGGCTGAGAAGAGGGGCAGGGAGAGAATGGTCATTGCAATGTTGTATGGTGCTATTGTGTGCAGCCAACCACTTCTCTCATCAGCAAACTGCTGCAAAAGTGCTTGGAGCTGTGACTGGCCAACAGAGGAAAAGAATGCAAGGCAATATCCATGAACCTTCTCCTGTTTTTCCAACTTTCCCTTCCTCACCCCAGTTCTTCCTCTCTGTTCCTCCCTCTGCCAAGAAAAGTCAGATGCCAAGAACCTTCCATAAGCAGTGGACCCATCAGAAATGCCTCCTGCTGAATATATGGTCTCACAAGGCTAGCCAATGGAAGACTGAAATTACTGTATGTGCAAGTGGTAAAGGATCTGCAGATTGACAGGCACTGAAAGAATAGGAAAGAAGAGAATGCTTGTCATGTTTGGAGAAGACAACTGTGCATCTCCTTTTTATTACAATGATCACAACTTCCTAATGAATATCAGTTTCTCTCACGAAACTGTAGCACATAATCTCATAGAATTTGGCACAATTGGCAACACAGCGACCTCTCTGAGAAGAAAGATTTTTCAGAGAGTGGGTAATTTGACACTTCATTTCCTACATAAACATATTTTCTTGTTAAGTCATTTACTGGTTGCAAAAATTCTAAAAGCAGAATATAAAAGTAAACAACAATCTGCTATGTAATACAGTATGGGTGGTAAGTGACAAAATACCATATTCAGAAAGAAAAACAACTGTCAAAGGCAGCTGGCAACTCATGCCTTTTCTTCAAATTGTTCCTAGCCAAGTGCTATGCAGCATCCTCAGCTGGTTCTCCAATACACACAGCATTTCAGGTATTTCACAAACAGGGCAGAGAACCGTGTGGTAGCTGAAAGTGAATGCGCATGAGACAGACTCAAAGGCCAGCAGATACCCTTACGGCGAGCAGCCCACTACTCCATAGACAGCCCACCAAGAAACTGACTGGCAGCCTTTTTATTTAAAAATTAACTATATACACCTGATCTGGTCCCCAGCTGCCACAGAAGGACAGAGTCTGCTCTTACTAAGGTTGTTGTCCAGTCTTCCTCAACACAGATATAGGAAAGATGGATGACTAGGACTCAATTTTCAAAACTGCCTAGCCAATTTTAGTTCAAATAGTTTTCCACAGTGATCAGCTCCCTACTCAGAAATGTAAAAAGTGCCTGTATTTTCAAAAGGATTTTAACACCCAGCAGCTCTCATTAGGGACTGGAGAAGCTGGATGCTCAAAGTTTCTGGAAACTAAACTCCTAAATAGGAGCTGACATATGATGGGTTCTTCAAGAAACCTGGTACTTAATGATCAGAAAAGACAAATGTATATGCAGCAGCCACTGCTCCAACAAATTCCATTAACCTGTACATAAAAGCCCAGTATGTTCTTCAATTTTGCTTGGGGGGGGGGGGGGGGGAGAGGGGGAAGGGAAGGGAGGGAGACAAATCAATGGTTTTGCAAAAATCTCTCATTTCTTGCATTGTCTCTGTAATTAAGTTACAGAGACTGCCCTGTGATGTCATCAAACCTGAGCATGCTTTTGACTAGGACACTTGACTTCAACTTCTTCCAAACACCTCCTAGAAAATACTTCCCCTTCCAATGTAGCAGGGCACAAGCCAGACAGCATGTGCTACCAACATACTTAGCTCCTCCTTGACATCCCAGCTTCTTTCACCACAGCCCTTCAGGCCTCCTTCCCCATCTACAACCCAGTGAAGTCCCAAAACCTTCTCAGTCCTCCTCAGCCACTCTCATTTTTCCTGTGAAATTAACTTTTACCAATTGTAGCCATGGTGGGGCAAACCTGAATTTTGCCAGTGCGCTGCTGAAGCTTTAGGCTGTTTTCCAAGCTCACTGCTACATTAGGAGGCATCTGGCATGTTGCTGAAAGTCCTAAACTTTTACCATCATCAAAGTCAGTTTCAGCAAAACTGACTTTGTCTCACCCATGCCTCAGTGTAGGTGCATTCAACCAGGTTTTCAGACAGTACTTATAACAGCAAGTCGCTTTGCCGATGACTGCTGAGACAGGAACCTTGACTCCAAACGGCCCTGACTTTGTGGATTTCAGTGAGACCTATACTATTGATCCACCATCAGCTTCTTAAAAGTTTCAGTGCCATCTTAAAGCATGCAGCACTGCCAACCCTTGGGGACCCTCTGATAGGGAACCATATGCGCAGAAATGTCTAGTTACCAAGGGCTAAATTAAAAATCCAATGGCAGCTTTAGCTCTACGTTTCTTTGCCTTTGTTGATTTGGCTACATTGCTTCACGCAATTTAATTTTTCTGTGTGAAAAGTTATAGCCATTTTTAAGACATATAATAACAACACTTCAGTACCTAAAGGAACACATTTTATTTCAAACCCTTTAGAGCTATATATTATTTGCTAGAAGCATTAAGCCTTACAGCTCTGTTTGTGAAAGAGGTATTAATTTTTACAGGTTTTCTACAGAATTTGCTCATAAAGACTGCAGAACCTACCATAAACAGGCCAAGAACCACACTTTATTTCTTCATTAAACCATTCTTCATCGCTCAATAACTAGCTGACCTCAGGTAAGCCTCACAGAAAACCTAATACATGACATTAAGGGCAGAAGGTGAGGTCACTTCTACATTTTATACAGCCCTCATAAATAATGAGGCAAAACAAAAAACCTCCACAATATGCAAAGCACAACCCCTCGAGTGAATCTGGCCACCTCAGGCTCCACTTACCTACAGTATACCCACAAGTCCTCCCTTACTGCATACAAACTCACTGCTGCCCAGCCATGATACAAATCCACCAGACATCACTTTGTCCTGACATTCTGCAGGTTCTGTTGATGTTGCCTATCCCCAAAACCACAAAGCAGTGTCAAAATCTACAGCTTTCATGACATGGACATCATACAAAGGAAAAAATACATACATCAACATGTTGGCCTTGAAGGTAGAAAGCATCATGGGAATCAAGTATTCTAGCCAAGTTACATCTATGAAATAGATATTGATTCCTAGAAGAACAATGGTCTCTAGAATCACATTAATGCACAGGTCTCATGATGACGGAAAGAATAAGGAAGAAAGAGAAATGGTCCATGCCAGAGAATTAAACTCTCAGAGTGACCTCCCCTTCAGTCTGACAGTATTTTGCACTGAACAGCAGTTGCTTCGTTATAGACATCTGTGACTAACACAGCTAACTTTCCTAAGGGTTAAATCTTTTTTTCTCTTGTAACCCTTTTTTTTTTTTTTCGTAAACTGCTGGCATAAATTATTGCTCCAGTCTGCCAGGCAGCCACTGCCTCATTAGCTCTGCTAATCAAAGTACGCCTCAAGAAGATATTTCAAATTGTTAACTAGACAAAAGAGCAGCTAACAGACATGGATGCAGGGCTCAGAAAAAAATATAGTAGTTTCTAATAGTCCTGGATGAAATAAGGTCCTTCTTGGTCACAGATGACCCACAGGCATAATGAAATGGCAGGTCCAACCTTGTTCTCAACCCTTTTCTGGTAGTGGTCTCACTGGTGTTTCTAAGCAGTGTGCATCTCTACTTGCAGCCAAGAGGGCTGGAAGAAAATTCTACCTATCTTCTTGCTCAGTTGAAGCTGAGAGGCTAAGCAGACTGCCAGGATGTATCAAAGGGACAAACAACTGGACAAGAACACCCTGACACACTGATATACAAGCACCCCTTTGCAGAGAGATGGCAGCTCACCAGTGCTTAAGTCTTCAGGAGAGAGCAGGGGCTTCCCCATTCTGACCCCCACCAGGGTCGAATCCTTTGGGGTACATCACAACAAAGCAGCAAGCTTGCAGCATGACACAGTTTCATTATATATTTTCAGAGAAATGTTCCACAGTCTCAGGACACCTGTGGACAGATCTTCAGTCCCTTCAGTCTACAGGAGGGATGGTACCAAGCTAAATACCCAGACATGATGTGAAGGAGCTGGGATATCTGGCTACCGGTTTGAATAGGTAAAAGAAGGCATCTGTTGAGCCAGTCATGAACAACACATTTCGTGTGAGAATCACTGAGGCAGGAGCAATTGGAGATTATTATAGGTAGTTTTTAAAACCTGTTTTTCAAAAAGACTGAGTATAGCCTTCCTTTGTGGAAGCGAAGGGAACTGAAAGACTCTAACTAATGTTAGCGGACACTGGCTCAGGAAAATTGTAGCCATTTACATAGATCTCCTGAGGGAAAGACATACTCTGCAGATAACCCAGGTCTGTATCACCAAGGGCTTTTTCAAAATGATGCCCAGCACTGTGAAATGCATCCCAAGATATATGCAGCTTAAATTCAAGGATGTATTTCCTTGCATGTCATTATTCTCATTCCCAAACAACATTAACTAAATAACACTGAGCTCCATGTCATTTCATCTTTCAGACCTGACATATGCTGCAGCTGAATGGTTTGACTAAAATCAACTATTTGAAAGATCAAATCACACCTAGAGAAAGATGTGCATTTTAATTCACAGAGAATAAATAACCAGTATTGGACAAGGCAGATTAGCTCCTGAATCTGGAATGATACAGCAGGGTGCACTTATTAGGAGAGCAGTGACTTTACCTTTTAATTAAAACTGCAAGAGATTATAATGTTCTTGAAAGGTGCCAGAATGACAGCACTATTAAATGAAGTCCTCACTTTCTCCTTAAGAAAAATTGCCATTTTAGGATATAGGTAGTATATTTTGTAAACCCCATATTTTTTAGAATTTGAAAGGGGAAAAAAGAAACAGAAAAAAGCTTCAAATAACCTCAGAAAATGTTTCAAAGTTAAGAAACTCTGATTTTAAAATAAGAAGTTGGCTGCAACTTTTTCAAGTAAATTAATTTTTAGGATGTAATCTAGGTAAGAAGCATTTCCAAAAATATACATATTTTCTTTTTCCAGGGTCCTATCTCACAAATGTTTCTAGCCAACTTTCCCCAATCTGTTGTCGTCAAATAAGGTCACACCTGAAAACTACATGCACACTAATTTAATTCTGGTTAAAGTAACTGACAGTGGCATTAAAATCAAGCTTTTTAAAGGAAGTAAGGCATAACATTTGCAATAACATAAGGATCTTTTCAGAATCTTTGCAGAACCAAGATAGAGAAACTCACACACAACATCAAGGACTACCTCAGCCTTGAAGGTGACTCAAAATTTAAGCAAATGATGGAAAAGGACATCTTGAGGTAAAAGGTTAATTAAGTCTTCAGGCAACTTCCACCTAAGCCTAAAAATACATCCCATTTTGCAGATTTGCTTCAACAGTTCAACACTTGTCATATATACTTCCTTACTTAGCAAGTAGTTTTACCGAAATAAGTGGGTCTATTTAAGAAATAAATATTAAACAGGGAAGAAGACTCCAGATTGGTGCTGTAAATTTGGTTGTTTCAATTTTGAGGTGCACAACTCCAGGCAGGCTTCCCACAACCAAGATCCACCTCATTCTTCCACCTGCCATTAATGTATTTCTACTCATTCCCAAAATCCTGACTAGTTTTCACGATGTGGAGCAGTGGCGAAACCAGTAAAGAGCCAAGCTCACCAGTTCTCTACAACTTCACATTATAGGAATCAAATGCTGGAAGCTTTTGTTGCTACTGACCTGGAACAAATCAATGTCAGTAATGGAAAAGCAATATACCCTATCTGTTCCCAAATTTATTCAGCACCAAGTTTCCCATAGAAATCAATACCTTTTAACAAAACTAAAATGCAAGACCTATCATGTAAAATAAATAGATCCTGCCCAAAATTCTTAACTTTTAGAGCTGCCACCTTGGATCTACTACAGCTGCAGAATAGGAATCACATGACTTTTCCAGTTGATCAAACCTCTTGCCAAGTCACTTGTTCTAGAACCTGAAAATCAACTGCATTTCTGAACAGGCATAATTATTGACAAAATACTACTGTTAAATATCCATTTAATATTAATCTATGTAAATTTGAAATAAGATAATGATGAAAATTAAAATATACAGAGCCCAAGCTGGTATTCAGTAGCACTGTCCTACATTAGAGTTACAGGATCAGGCCCCTAGTGCTTGATAAAATTTAAACACATTTTTTATATCATTAAACCGTCAGTCCCAGGCATCATGGTTGGCTTTCAGTTTTTGTCAAAACTGGGTTGCAGAGCTACACTTCAAAGCTCTAAGCTCAAAGTATGAAACATGTGCTCTTACTGAATTCAAGCTAATGCCTAGACATTTATGATCACTGACTGGATGGATTAAAAAAAAAAAACCACAAAAAGTCACCACAACTTTTATAATCTCCAAAACTAGTAATTTATTTCCACACATTCAGAGTATATATACAAAATCACAACAGATACAACCTTAACTTTTTTTTTTTTTTCTATTAAAAAAAAGAACATCAATGTAATGAGTTTTGCAACTCAGGGAAGCTAACTTTCCGTAAGAAAGAAGCTGTGTAAACCTGCACATTGCTAGAGCAATAATGTGTTGGAGGGACACCTACCTGCAATACTCTGCATTCGAAGGTATGATATGAACGTTGCAAGTATTGGACCTGCCAGAGAGGATGCTGTGTAGTGAGGCCCTTACTGAAGTCTGGAGAGATATGGGAGAGCAGAGTCTGATCTCCTCTAAAGGCAGGAAGAAGCCACCGTCACCCCTAACTGACTGGAGGGAGGACTCCCACTATCCTGAACAAAGGCAGGGAACAATCCTTCTGTCTGTATTTTATGGAAGTTATGAATAAGAAAGCACTTTCTGAAAAGCTCAATGGACCATCCTGATTTTAGAAAACGCCAACACATTTTCAAAAACCACAAAAAAACAGGCTGAGTTACTTCCTATTGTAATCCTTTTTACTTAATAGCCTAAGAGAACAGTATTATAAGTTAAAGGGGACAACAAAAAGCCAAGACAGGTAACTGATAAAACAACGAACATGTTCTCAGCAACTCAGTTTTATGACAGAGAAGATATCTGTGTAAAAGGAGAAGGGGAACCTTTGATGTACAATCTTACAAGTACTATAAAATTGAAAAACAGTGTATACCCACAGCTTTCCCTGGTGAACAATCCTTACTGCCAGAGTGAAGGGGGACCTAGATGAAATTCTGGAGAACAATTTCTCTCTTGGCCTGTTCATCCCTCAGGATCCCTAGCGGATCCTGGACAAGGTGGATCCAGACTCCACAGGACCTAGGTAACATCAGTACTCTTGGGGTCAAACTCGTTTGGGTAGAAGTGAGTGCATAAGATGCAAAATACTGTAGAATCAGACCCCCTGGTCTTTCCCCTTCCCCCAGAACATAAAAAAAGGACAAGAACATCATTAAGACACAATATCATCTCATACACTGTTCCAGCAACTCTAATACTGCAAGGTCTCCCTGTCAAACAGACTCAAGGCCAGTCTCAAGCAGAGACTCACTTATCCTTAGCATCACCTACAGGCCAACACATGCAGAGGCACAGAAGTTCCAGCCTACCACCACCACTCAGACAGAAAACAAGCTCTTCCTGCACCTTACTGTGGGCTCAAGCGCAAGTTCCTGAAGTCTGAAAAGACTGGACACAGAAGCAGCCAGCTATGCTACAGCACAAGCCAGCAAATCCCCAGAGCTCAACTCTTTCTAGCTCAGTGTGGACACATCGCTCCTCAGCTACAGCTAAGTGATACCTAGCAAGGCAGAGAGCACACAAGCACATCACGGGCTCTGTGTGTTTGGGGCCTTGCTCAAACCTTCTCATTACCTTATAGCAAAGACACAATCAGGATGCAAGTGTAAGACAACCACAGGAGTGGTTTTAAAGTACTGCTACCTGATAAATGTTACCTGACACAAAACAAACAAACAAACAAACAAAACAAAACAAAACAAAACAAAAAAAAACGCAGAAGGGAAAGGAAAAAAAGATTGGAGCCAAATACTCAGTTGGCACAAACTCTCACAGCCCTGGAAACTAGAGTAACTTATGCCAGACAAACTCCTGCCCTTATGGTCTGATTCATGCCTCACCAGCAAGCTTCCACATGAAACAAAGATAGGCAGAAGTTATGAACAGTTGACATTTCAGCCGCAGCAGTTGTCTCCAGAACATCAGCAACTACAGTACCTGGTGCTTTCTTCCTGAGCTCCCTTCTCTAATCTTAATCTGCAATTAAAGTTAATGCTGACTGGGTTTTGTGTGCTTTTTCTTGATGAAAAGTACTGCCCTGTTTTGCTTGAGTAATATGTTTTTCAGACATGAAATAGAACTTCATACCTGAAGAACCTATGAGCTGTGTGCTCAAAAACAGGGAATAGGAATTACGAAACTGCTTAAATTGCTTTCAAATTATGCATCTTTGTGATATATGCATCTTCATAGTCGAATGCTGCCCATGGGTAGGTAAGTATGCATTTCCAGAGAAACAAGAAGGAATGGTAAGATGGTTGGACATAGCAGTTAAACATTCAGGATCATTCTGTCTCAACTGCAAAGTGAATGCACAGTTTATGTGGTTTATGACCTGTCAATCAGAAAAGAAGAGAGAGGCTGAAGATATGACCATCCATAGATGGGCATCCTTTTCTTTTGTCAGACTGTAGAAAGCCTCTCCTACAAGTCTTACAGCTATTTCAATGTAAGAATACCTGTCTCTGCACAGCAAAATTTCAATACCTATTTTTAAGCCTAGACAGCACAGCCAATATCTTTATCTCTGATCCCCCTTTAGATGTCAGACACAACTGACAACAGTCTGAGCTAGCAAAAAACCCTCCCTAAAGCAATGGGCTTTCTAGCCATATAGTTACCAGGAAAAAGGGGAAAAAAACACAAACCAACCCACAGATCATTTCCAAAAGAACTTCAGTGGATTGTCACATCCTGACCCGAACTGGTCGAGTGTTTAAAAGATAAACGTCCATAGAGAAAACTACAGTCAAGAAAGAAGTTTAAAGAATCTGTATAAAGGCCAAAGCTAATCTAAGACACACAACAAAATCCCACCTTTGTTCTGTGCCTTTTTTGCTGAAAGAATGTGAGACAAAAACAGATGTGTGACAAAAGTTTCCAACAAGGCTCCAGTCAATGGTTGAGTGTTACTAACAAAGCTACTGAGTTTCCATTTGCATGGTGGTGACATTTTCTGCATTCCTTCACACTCACTTATTTCAGAGTAAATTCATTAACTTGCATGGAATTTCTTTGGAAATTAGTATAACTGAGAGTAGGTCTGTTTGCACTTCATGGGCAATTCTTTTCTCTCCTATATATCCTGAAAGAAAATCCTTCAATAGCAATAAAGGGGATTAAGATGAGACATAATTTTATGGGTAATGAAGGTTAGCAAAAACATTGAATGAGATGTGTAATCAGGATTAAATACTTGAGGAGAGAGACAGCGAAACAGAAGAACCACATCTGCGTGTTCCATCTTGCCAATATGCCAAGATTGTTTCTGGAGTGAAACTGTGTCCAGAGCCATTTAAGAAGACAGTCTGCAATGCAGTATTTCGGGAACAAAAATGGGAAACATAATTCCAAGTGTCTGAACATACAGTCTTTCTCTAGAGCTGTGGAGAGACTGCAGCCAGCTATAGCATTCCTTAGTGTGCACAGCATCGCAGGCAAGACTTCCAGGGGCTTTCAGTAAAGTGTACTGACAGTGATGGAGGAAAGATCAAGAGAACCAACCATAATACTTCTTGGCTTGGAGATGACAATGACAGTCCACACTTCTCCAGAGTGTGTGAACCTCAAAGAAGAAAAAAGTTATGAAGGATGGCACACTCACGCAGGGCATCTGTAGGAGTGACTGAGCAAAATGATGATTAGGAAAACTCAAGGCTGTGCTGTGGGCCAGCTGGCAGTGCAATGACACTTACACCAGCCACATATTAAAATAGAATTTGCCATCAGTCAGTATCCTGAACCCTCAGCCCACATGACTGTCACATCTCCCTTCTGCACACACAGAAAAACTAAACTGCTAAGTTTCAGCACCTTCCTGGCATGCCCATTTTTCAACCCAGTTTTAAGTCATGGTAGAAAAGCCAGTGCGACATGCAATATTGCCCTAGTGTTGTCAGACAGGCACCCTGGTCTGAGTTAAAAAAAGGATATTCTGAACTGACAAACACATGCAGAAGACGACCTCATCTGGACTTCAATCTGTTGCTTCTGAAGTTGTGGGACCAGTAACATCTTATTCTCCCTTGAAGTGAAATGCTAAGGCAACTAATAAACACTTGTGCCACATACGAGCCATCATAATCGCTCTGCCCAGGCAAACACTACCTGCACTTGCTTGGGATGTTCAGCACATGGGACACTGAGGCTTAAATCCAGATCTGAAAGTTGAATTCCAAACAAGCAAAGGATTAGCAGCACCAGCACTGTCACCACAAGTCGTGAAGGCTGCAGCTCTGTTCAGAAAGGTTCGTTTTTAGCTGACCATCTTAATGTATCCTGCAATACATTCCTGTAGGTAGGTTTATGTGTGAATAAAGAACTTTGAAAGATCAATGAGAGATTCCATAAATTATCTTGAACTTAAATAATGAATTACACACTGGAATAAGTCTTTGCTGTTTCTCTCACCTCCATCCTGAAACTTGCTCAGCCTTTCGAAGTATGATGATATAGGAACTTGAACAATATCTAGAATTGCCAGCAGCGTCCGGGTCAGTCTGAGAAGCTCACTAAAACTATAAAAGCCAAAGTATATGAGGTTTCGAGCCAGATGTACCACCTATGAGGAAAAGAAATTAAAAATGAAGGAAGTATGGGCAACCTTTGTGGTATTCAGCTGCACAATATGATGCATTTCACACAGCAGCTTTCACAGAGATTCAGATCTAGAGTGCATTCCGATTAGTACAAGTCTTTCCACTGATTTAAATGGACTATGGACTAAGGCCAATGACATTAAATGTTTTTCAGAGTTAGACAAAGAATTGGTCAGTCAAATTACAACAGAGAGAAAAACCAATGTGGGATTTAGGAAGGCCTGAGAGGATACAATTCATCTGAGAAAACACAAAAGATCAAGAAGAAAGACTCCAGGAAATTGATTAAAGAGGCAGCAGCTGTGGGGAAGATGGAAGTCAGAAGAAAAGATGAATGTGGTAAGTTTGAACAGAGGTGATTTTACATGACCAGAGGCAGGAATGACAAAGTTTGGGAGGTAGGTTGAAGGAAGAACTACAAAAGCTGTAAGCGTTTCCCTTTTATTCAATGTTATTTGAATCTAGAAGATTTAGGCCTATTTAAAGTTTCTGTCAGGAATTTCAAATAATATTTAAAACACAGGATTAGGTTATTCAGAGTATTTCCTTCAGTGTCATCTTAAACAGAGAATAGTACTTACTTACATTGAAGAATCACAGCTAACTCACTAATGTGGAGAGAAAAGACATATGGCCATGCACCCACAGACATATCCCTCCTCCTGCCACTGAAATGCAACTATCTTAGGAGAAGGAAGGAAAAATACAGCTGTTTGATAGCAGACAATAATATTACTTTCTGCAGTAACAGTCATCACCAAGAACACTGGAATTAGGAACTAGTGCTTCTTCAGGACATTTTACACCAACATTTATTCTGCAGCTAGCTTTATTTTGAAAGAACCAATGTCAACTTATCTGAAATGAGGAGGAATACTCTAAGTAGGATGCAGGTAGCTGAGAAGTACCTCAAATGTAAGTTTATTTTTCTCCTTGTCTCCGAAAGGAAAGGGCTGATTTACAACTTCTTTCAAGTACTCTTCTACAAATTCCATAGTTAGTGCAAACTTCCTCTTCATTTCATTCCTCGAAGAGTCTGTGAAAGAATCATACCTAAAATGCAAGGCACAGAAGGAAGGAAAATTAAATTTAATATAGGATCAGCTGTGACTAAAGGAAAAACAAACCAATCACCATGCTATGAAATTACTGTCAGTTCTCTGTAAAAAGGGGTAGAAGTCAGCTGATTCTTCATAGATATGGAAAGAGGATGCACAAACCTTCCCTCCAACAGCACCAGGAAGGGCTGCAGTGAATGGGACAAAAAAAAAAAAAAAAAAAAAAAATGAGACAGGAAAAAGCTATGGTTTTGGCAGATAGCACTCTTAAATCTTGCTGTGGCAATTCAATGTTCAATGTCACTAGGTCTCAGCTGCCCTCTATACCCATCAGCCAGAGTTTACTATTTCTGCAAGGAATAGAACAGATCAGGAGAGCAGCTCAGGATAGCCAGCTTCCTCCTTTGCACAACGAACTGGGATTGATTTTTTGTATATGTCAAAACAGACCTTCATCCCACTAACAGAAGCAATGCTGCCTGCTGCACTGCTATGCTTCTTCCTGTCTCTTCAGCCAGATACTCCCTGTCTGCACCTTGCTCAGTGGTGCTGCTCCATCAAATCAATTAAGCCAGAGAGGGTTTCCACTGAAGTCAATGGGCCCTTCTCCCATGCTTAAATGTAACACATGCTTAAGTACTTTGCTGGATGGAGGCCAAATCCTCTTGGAACAGTTTCTGGGGCAATAGCTGTACCTAACTATAAATTCTGGCTTTCCAACTGTGGCTTTCAGTTGAGCTTGAAGTACAAAACTGAGTTCCAGCCTAGCAAACCTGTAGTATTAGACACAATCAGATTACGTGAAGTTCAGTTGGTATGAGGAAAGGCCATTTCATTTTTCCCCAGCTTGTTCCCTATAAGAACACAGCAAAAAATTAAATAGAAGTATTTCCATGTAAAGCTAGCCGTGGAAGTTTCCAAGAGTAATAATAATTACTATCTCTGTGCTCTGCAACAAAATACCTATCACATGAATGTTGTGACAACATTAGTCTCAGAACAAAATGGTTGTAGATGTCTAACCCTTATAAAATGCTTTTGTACTTTAGTTTGAAACACTTTCGACTCACTCATGAATTGTGATCTTGGTAGGAATTTCAGTCCACAATCTGGCATATCTGACAGGTACCACAGATTCCTGAGGATCTCTGTCCACATGCATGTGTAGCATCAACCGACAGAAAGAAGCCCGGAGGTCATAAGGGAGGCTTTCATCAGACATACATCTTAGGATCAAGTCTACTGACAGTTGTGCAGAAATCTGGTTGATGGCAAGATACTGGCGGTCCAGGCACATTCTTGCAAAGAGGTTCAGTTGGTACCTTAAAAAGAAAAGGTAATAGCATATGGTATTCAAAGAAATCAGTCAGAAATGAAACAACTTACCTCAGAAACTCACTTTACAAGCCTGATATCAGCCTTTCTGATATAAATCCTAAAAAATATCAAGAGTGACTTTGCTAAGTAAGGGATCAATTTGCCATTAAAAATGCTAACTTCAGGCTCCAGCCCCCATGAAGACTGGGCCCCTTTGAAACTCAAAGGAAGCATTGTTCAATGGAAGGCTGAAGCATTTGGACTATTTGTTTTCAATCAGTTTAAGACACTGCTCCATGATCCCATTTCCTCTCTAATCCTCAGGACACTCCTTCCTCAGAGCATGCCTTGCTTCCAGTGCAGCACAACCTAAAAATAAAGCCCAATAAATAGTAGGTAAGAGGCAAAACGATAAAGAGACATAAAGAGTTGTTATGAGCAAAGGAAACTCAAGATTTGTCTGGAATATACAGCACAGATTGTGATGCTTCCTATATGAAAAACTTGAAACAAACTTTTAATCCAAGTTTTTGGCATGACCTGGTTTCCTTTTTTGATATTGGCAAACAAACTGGATAAGAACAGCACCAGGGTCTTCGAGAGTTCATAGTTTCTTTCATTTGAGTAAGTAGTTTTACCTGTAGTAGGTAAGAACTTCTAAATCAGCTTTTGTGCCCTCCTTTGCCTCCTGAGCCAGATGCCTGATGGCTTTGCCATGAGGCTCCTTGTTACTGTCAATCCAGTAAAGCCACACTTCCTCTTCATCAATGTCATCCGAGATGACTGGGCATTCCAAGGGATTGTCCATCTGTGTCGAAACCAGCCTGCAAGTACAAACCATTCACAATGGAACCACTAGCAAACTGCTACAAATATAACAACAGAGTAGGTAACAAAAAGGTATGTTCCAATCATGGATGCTCACTTGGTCTGAATGAGAATGTCAGCATTCCCTGGGCTCAGCATAAACTTGCAGATGAGTTCCTGAGTTACTGGTATTGCTGTGGTGTTAGATACACACAGGTCTGATAGATAATCCAAGAATCTGCAGTCAAAAAACCACAGATGCAACAGAACATAAGAATTAAAATACTACACAGAAACACTGCAGTAGAAATCTCTAGCACCCATCGCTAGTATGCTCAAGGGAGCATATAACACAAGATTCATCAACATACAATCTTAGCTGATTCATACTGTTGCAACTCACAACGGATAAAGACAAGTAGTAACTTTGAGAGCCACCCTGAATGGTGCTGAACAATCACTCAGGGAGAGAAAAGAAAAATATCCCAAGGCTGACACTTCACAGCAAATCAAAGGCCAAAGAGTTGTACCTGAACTGAAAAGCAACCTGAGGTTATCTTAAGTTTGGCTGCCAGGGGAGCTCCACTGAAGGCCCTTGTCCTTGTCAGGAACCAAAAGCAGAAGTACACATTCTCACCCATCTTCCCATCAGGTAACACACATCTCCCTAACCCAAGTAGCAAGGAGATGTTACTTGTGCTGGAGATAGCCGTGTGTCCTCTGAGGACCTCCACTGTACTGAAGGAGTTCACACCTCCACCTTTTAAAGATGTCTTTTAAAATCTCTGAAGTGACACAGCCAACCATTAGTGAAGAGTGAAGATCTGTCAGGACTCGAATACAAGACCTCTGTATTCAGAGAGGTCATTCAGCATAAACCAGGAATAACAAAGTTTTGCATGGAAATCAGTTTCCTATGAATTTGTCTCTCGTATTTAGGTCTTCTGATGTTTAACAAGGTTCGGGCTCAGGCTTTCCTCGCAGTGAGGACATTCATTAGGGATCTCCTTCTTGTCCCTCTTTCACAGATTCCTCTGTGTGTATTAACAGTAGTCCATATTGCAGCCTTTGACTGCCTGGAATATAAAAAAGGCCTCTTCCCTCTACGCAGCTTCTTCTTTTCATGACGTGTAGGAACTGAGTATTTCTGAGCTCACCACTCCTCTACCAAATGTAGCTAAAACTTGACAAGAGGCTCAAGAGCAGGTGGAGGAGCAGATATGAGCAGGCACACTCACACATACACAGATCATACACTCCACTTCCTTAGAAATCCAGGTAAAAAATTTGACCATCTACTATCAGCCATTCAAGGATCAAATAGTTTGAACCTCTATAGGTGATCATCCTACCAGAGGGAAACAGAAAATCATTTCTGCATTAGCACAGACCACGCTCCACACAGAAGTTGAGAACTACAAGGGCTGAGTGCAGAAAGCATTTTTAGGATACACTTAGGAACAATTTTACCCATCACTGAAATGAAGCTTTGTGGCAACAGGTAATTAACAGTGCACAGCAATATTGTATCACAAAGATAATCTTAAGTAAACAGCACATAATTGCATAGAATTCTGGGGAAGTTACCTAGTTGGAGCTAAAACTCAGGAAGGTTTTAAATTTTGTGGTGCATGTGTTTTAGAGCGTACTGCCACAATTCTTACTCACACTAGTAGTGTTGCAGAAGTCTACAAGATTCTCCACAAAAATAAGTGCCATAAGACCAAGCTTTTACTGTTCAGATTTCACCATCTGGCAAGGTGTATTTTTCAAACACTTACTTCTTTTGGACTTCAGCCTTAAAGAAATGAATACACAGCAGTTGCACCATGTAGTTATGCAACAAATACTATGACATCCTCCATCACAAAAAAAGTGACGTGAGATTGTCAATAAAGACTAGGACCCTTCAGCACTGAAAAGGAGCTGATCTCATGTGGTTTCCTCTTAGTACTGATCAAACCCAACACAGTTTAACGTGGGAGAGGCAATGAGATTACTGAGTGAGACAAAACAGCTGCAGATATATAGAGAATAATTGAAGCAGTGAAGCACCAGGGCCTTGAGCAATAACCTTAATCGCTTACAGAAAAATGGTATTCACAATTACAGAGGACATTATTTGGCCTTCAGTACATTAATTGCTTATACTTGCATAACTTCAGTAATTTTACAACTGAAAATCCAATGAAAAGAAATTCATTTAAAACCTCAAGTTAAAAAAAAAAAAAATTCCATTTCCTTTATATTCTGACCTAAAGCTAATGAAAATAATTTCCAACTGAGTGAAGTTCAAGGCCAGAATTTTTCCTTTGGAAGACCTGGTCTAAGACAGATGTTTACTGGGATCTTCACTGCCTAGTCCCCTTTCAGGTCTGACCTGGAATGAGAACCTGCAGGAAAACCATTATTAATTTGCACCAAGATTATTAGCAGGGGAATCAATACAAGTGGCAGTTTCACAGAGGAACTGCAGAATTCTGAGAAATTAAAATTTCTGTTTCTTTCTCTTTGTCCTGATCTGAACTAAAACCAAATTTTCAAAATTGTCCTGTGAAGTATAAACCCTCTTTTCAGTAAGCTTTAGTTCTGAAATGCAGATATGGTCTAATCCCAAGAATTACAGGTAGTTCTGGTATTTGCTAGCTTGACACTGTGCATGTGGGGTTTTTGTCTGCCAGGTCACAAAAAAAAAATAAACTGGGAGAAAGAGACAACAAAACAATGAGCAGGAGGCAGATTCACAGCTACTGCAAATATAAAAGCCTATCAATACAGAAAAAGAACATTATGTAGACCACTTCAAACCTTGGCTCTCGATTCCTCCTGAGTAAATTGACAAAGGTCTCTATTTCTTTAGCTGTGATGTGTTTCTCTAGAAGTTTTCTGTTGTTGTGCAACAAAGCTGTGATGGTGTCTTCTGCTAGAATATCATAACCAATCTGGGACTGCATGACACAGAAGTTCTTAGCAATATATTCCTGAAAAAACGAAAATTCCCTTGATGACTTGTTAAGTAGTAATGTCTTTCTTCTAGAACCAGAAGCATCTAGATCAATTAGCAATCAAAATAAACCTCAAAACTTTCTTGTCTGAACCAGCCTGAACTAAATAACATCTGAACACCTAAAATATGTACCCAAGAAACAGATTAAATATTAGGGATGACTAATTCTTTTTATTCTTTCATAAACCAAAGGATTGAATCCATGAAAATATATATGAAATTCAAGAAATGGCAACCAATTTTTTTAGAAGGAAAAACTAAAAGGTTTTTACAACATTTAAGAAGCTTTTCTTTCCTGACTCTTCCCTCCTCCCTTTCTCTCCCTCCAAGACAGAAATATTTCTGTAAAGCATGAGAAAGAAAACAAAGAAGCCACACATAGTGGTTCAATCTTTTATCTCTAGTCCCTTTAGTCCTATAAAGTCAGTGCAGTTTTTCCCCGCTGCAATGTGCAAAGCACTCGACACCATGTTCTAAAGTACTTCTTGCTCATGGGGAGTGTCCAGCAAATTAAGCTGGACTGATAGAATATAGGGGAAATCAGGCTACCTGATAGAATATAGCCTCTGGTCGGATTCACTGTCATCCTTCTACAAATATTTAAGCAACAGAAACAGACAGTTTTGCAGACTTCCCACTTTACAGACTAGATTCCAAGAGCATAGTTATAATAACAGCTCATGAATGTAGCAGTGGACCCCAATCTCAGTCTAAAACTGTGAAAGTACAAGGCAAACCTATGATATTCATTGCTGATCATTCAATTCATATACAAATGCCTACAGAAAAAAAACACTGTTCCTCAGCATGAGGCAATATAGGACAGTGATTTCTTACTACTAACCTACATAAAACCTAGTCCTTTCACCACTACCACAGGATCCCACTTGTAAACGCAGAGAGTGATGTCAAACCTAGACTTATAGTAATCAGGAGGAAAAAAGTGCTGAATATCACTGACCTGGTTCTTCCTGTAGTCTTGTTGGGAATGTCTGAGAACTCTGTAACATAACCTTAACATGTATTTGTATGGGGCATATCTCTGGTCACCTAGGTCTTCAAGTCTCAGCATCGATCCTTCACCTTTGTCCTTAAAAGGAGCTTTGAGGATACCAAATATCTGTTCAAAATCAAAATCACTGAGAATGAAAATCAAACCCAGGTTTTTGCTTAACCTGTAGCAGTCAATGGAAATGTCCTCTGACAGGATCAACACAAGGGCCTTATTGATCAAAGTCAGAAGTGAATCACTGCACTTATCTACATATGACAAGAGGGGGCACAATCTCAGACATTACAGCTTTATGCATTTATCTTTACATTTCCCACCAACTTGACTGACACTGCTTCCTTTTTACTGCTATCCCCAATTTTAAACATTGTTAGTTAAGTGCCTTAACTTTGTATAAATTAATGAAAAAGGGGGACAATATTGCCTGCTGTCCAATTTAATCCTTTTCACCTTTTTTTTTTTTTTTTAATTTTAGCAAAATACTTAAAGAGAATATTAATTTTGATTTACATGCAAGTTTGCCCTCATATAAAGTCAGGGACCCATAAGGGCATTAGAATTTTTCCTATATGGGGAATACTTGCAGGATTGGGACCATGTTGCAAGCTTGTTTCAAATTTCGTTAACAATTTGCTATCAAATGTAGTTCTAAAAGTCATCAGAATCACATGAAACTAACAGTCATCAGACATGGCCCCTCATGCTTCTATCTGATTCACAGGCCCTTACTACACAGTGTCATACCTATTCAACTCAATCAGACACAAACCCAATATGGCATAAGCCAAGTTACCTAAAAATAACATTTTCTCACATCACTCTCTCCTACAATCTGTTAGTAAATATAAGCAAGTTATTAATACAGTAGGACATACCTGAGCCAATATATTTTGTTCCCTCATTAATTTTTGTCGTTCCCGGTTTGGCTTGGTAATGACCACATCCAAAACTTCCTGCCCGTTATTAGGCACATCAGCAACAAAGAAAATGAGATCTTCCAGTAACTTGGTTACAAACCTAGAATGAACAGACAAATCATTATTATATACAGTCATTCAACACTTGCTAGGATTCATTAAGAGAGAAAATCACCGTTTAGAACAAGCTTTATGTGGCACAATGAAACTTCAATCACTGCAAAGTTAAGTTTGACATGTGCTTAAGGTTTCCAGACCTTGGTTCAGCAGAGGCTTAAATCCATCAACAGGGTTGTTTATCAAGGCATTAAACAACAACCAGAGGGAAAAAGAAAGAAAAATACAGGATGCTGGCTTGATGCAGAGTATTCAGAAATCCAAAATCTATACCTGCTGGCCTCAAGGCCCAGGAACAGTAGAAAGACACTCTTATGTAGCCTAGCACAGATTTTTATACTTTATCACAGACACAGACATGGGTCCACAAAAAAAAAAAAAATATGGACTGTGTTGGGTTTGTGTGTGGTGGTGTTTTGGTAAGAGGCTACAGGGGTGGCTCCTGTGAGAAGCTCCTCCAGCTCCAAGTCAGACCCATCTCTAGACAAGGCCAAGCCAATTAGCAACAGTGTCTGCGCCTTCGTGAGAATGTATTTAAGAAAGGGAATCTGGGAGGAGGAGGAAGAATAAGGGAGATAGCCCTGTGAACACCGAGGTCTGTGAAAGAAAGGAGGAAGAGAGGGGAGAGGTGTGCTAGAGAGCAGGCTCCCCTCAGCCCGTGGTGAGAGGGCAGGCTGTGCCCCTGCAGCCCATGCAGGGCACCGGGGCAGCAGACCCCCACCTGCAGCCCGTGGAAGACCCCACACCAGAGCAGGTGGCCGTGCAAAAATAAGGCTGGGACACTGGGGGAAGCCCATGCTGGGGCAATTCATCGCTGGGAGGACTGAAATGCATGAGAGGGACCCATGCCAGAGCAGCTAGGGAAATCTGCAGCACTGTGGGAAGAACTCATGTCAAAGAAGTTCATGGAGGACTGTCTCCTGTGAGATGGACTCCACACTGGAGCAGGGGAAGAGTGTGAAGAGTCCTCCTCCTGAGGAGGAACAGCAGAAACAGTGGGTGATGAACTGACCAGAACCCCCATTCCCTGCCCCCTACGCCACTGGGGGTGAGGAGGTAGAGAATCGGGAGCAAAGCTGAGTCCAGGAAGAAGGAAGGGGTGGGGGGAAGGTGGTTTTAAGATCTGGTTATATTTCTCACTGTCCTACTCTGTTTGATTGGAAAATTAAATGGTGGTGGTGGTGTTCAAATCAAATTGATGTCCTTTTTCTTCCCCTAATGAGTATGTCTTTTGCCCATGACCATAATGGGTGAGTCATCCCTCCCTGTCCTCGTCTGGATTCTGGAGCCTTTTGTTTTATTTTCTCCTCCCCATCCCTGAGAGTGAAGGGGTGAGCAAGTGAACAGCTGCGTGGTGCTCCATCGCCCTCTGGGCTTAGACCACAATATGGACTCACTAGAGGAATAAAAACATTCTGCCACTAGACTATTTCCTTACTGACCCAAGAAACTATTGAAAAATGACTATATTTGTTTCATTCTTTGATACACAAAAGAAGATTTGGCAGAAGCAAATGCTAAAAAGGGCAGAGGCAGTAGTAATTCCTTCTTTCCTACCTTCAGAAAATACAAAAAGAAAGAATACAAATGCAAAAAGAAATTGGTCATTGTCTCCTTGTTACTAACATACCTCGCCAGGCATGCACAGGGAGGTACAGATGCCCACAGATTTCAATGAATCTCCCTTAAAAGAACTAGCAATCTTTTACAAACAAAGCCCAGCATGTCTCCTACCCTGGGGAACCATCATCTGAATTTGGACATCATCTAGTCTATAATTACTAAACCTGCAGGCATGCCATGAAAGTGGCAGGAGGATGCCCAGTAGATTTTCAAAGTCATCTCTGGGAGCCAGACACAAAGTTTCTATTGCCCACAAGAAGGCTGGGCTCTTCAGCTAAACCCTCTGACTGAGCTTTAGCTTTAAAAGTCTCAGCCCAGTGGTGGAGAAAAACAAGGCCCATGTCGTGTTCCCCTCCTCCCCTTCCCCCCTGCCCTGGGTCTTCCCCTACCTCCCGAAAAAGTAGAAAAGTCAGATGTAGGATAGAGTAACCAGGAATAAACTTTTGGGACCCCTACTTCCTAAGCAGGAAGGTGATAAGACAGGAAAAAGAGGTGGGTTTTTTTCCCCAAAGGAAATCACATGAACAAACAAATAATGGCACTATTCTGAAACCATTATGAAATGTTTTACATGTGCACTGTACCAATCTGTCAACATCAAGACCTGACAATATTGGGTTGCAGTAACACAGCAGTGCAAGGTTAATACATGGATGTCACACCTTGATTATGTTGTTGTATCCCTCTCCGGTTCAACTCAATTACAAAATGGCCCATCAGCTTTTCAGCTCTGAGTACCAACACCCAGGCCATTACAGATCTGCCTGTTACAATAAGTATAGTAAACCAGATAGCAAACCATCTGGTCTAATTGTGACTGACAACCAACAGCAAAAATTCAGTTTTATCACTAAAAATTAACATTTTCAGCAAAAAGATGTTTATGATGCATGGTGGAATAGAAGCTATAAATTAACACTGCCAGAGATGCTGTCTAATACTCAGTTTAACCACAGACAGCTGAAAACAAAGAGCAAACAACATCACTGGCAGTGGGATATATTTGGCTACAGCATACAACAAAATCTCTTAATTCAGGGGCGGGTGTGAAAAACAGACATTCTAATAGCACTACAGCTGAAATGTGGATGAATACAAAGAGTAAACACCAAAATAATGTAAAATAGGAAAAGAGCGCAGAGAAAAATAGAATAAGAAAGGGAAGGGACTATTGGGGCGGCTTCTGCCACTCTGAGACCTCCCTCGACTGCTCGCACAGCATGTATGTGCAGTACAGTGAACTCCACAGGAATCAAGAATCCTGCCCTGCCACCCACTGTATAGACAGCTTCTATGTACATGAGAATCACATGCAATGGACCCCCAATATTACAGCTCAGAAGTGGTTTATCAAAGGAAATTAAGACAAACACTTTGCATTTGCCCAGGGAACTACCCCTTTATTTATGTGGCCAGTGAGCTGGGGAAGTGCTGTTTACCCCCATTTCACAAATGAGATACACAGACCAGCCTGATGTGCAGCAAGGATTCTCTGACAGAGATGGAATCTAACCCCAGGCTATCAGTCTCAGCACTGAAGTCTCCTCTCCTAATTGCCTCTATGTCCACACAGATGTTACTGACTTACCCATTACTGTGATGTCATGAGTAACCAAATACCAATTAAGGAGGGAAGAAAATAAAACTCACTAACCTCCTTTCATTCTGGGTTATTGTTCCATTCTCCAGCTTTTTAACAGTTGATGCTAGAACCTTGTTTGCGTCATTGGCAAAGTCCAAGTCTCTCACCTCAGACAGAGGAACCGATACAATGGCAAAAGCTTCCTTGTCCTCTTTCGTTTGGCATGTCCCAATCTG
This sequence comes from Tyto alba, assembly GCF_018691265.1. Classification (NCBI taxonomy): domain Eukaryota; kingdom Metazoa; phylum Chordata; class Aves; order Strigiformes; family Tytonidae; genus Tyto; species Tyto alba. Next base: position 9,435,746 of record NW_024881295.1, on the reverse strand, counting down.
CAACAGTTTGTGGTTTAATGTTGGTAAGCAATCCTCTTACCTTTATCCTAATTATTCTGCATTTTTTATATGCTAGAAGTGAGATCACTGGTAGAGAACTTCAGGAACACATTTAGTATTTCAATCCCAGGATACATGTGTTTACCTTTAACATCACAGGCCTCTCTTCATCAGTATCTATTGGAATGCTGGTACTAGTGACCCAAGTGTTAGTGCATAAATGCCTCAGTCGGACGTACGAGTTCCTAAAGGAGAACGAAGCAAACAACAGGTTAGATGGGATCAGTCCTGAGCTAAAGTGGGCAAGGCGGAATGCAATGCAACACATGACCATGAAATGAGACTTGAGGGCATGAGCCACACCAGCCACTCACAATAAAAGGGTAAGGGAGACCTAAAAGATACTGCAATACCCGTTTCCCTTGTCTCCTTTTTCACCCAGAACAGAGATGCAACAAGAACAAACAGCATCTTGGGATTATGCAGAATGCTGTTTTTAAGTATCTATATAAGCCTAGGAATGAAATATTCCTTAAAGAAAAAAATTTTAAAAGAAGGTATTATAAAATCTCATCTGAATAGAAATACATTTCATGAATAAAATCAATTATTTTCTTATAATTTTTTTCTGCAGAATAACAAACCCCTTCGAGCTGTCACAGCACAAAAACCAGAAAGTAAAACTGACCACGGCTTCACAGCTTCACCATTATGATCTGCAAACCCTTGTTCCAGGGAGCAAGCATTTACAGTACCAGTTCTCAACTGAAAACCAAGTGAACAAAGAGCACATGATTCTTCTAAATTCTTTCCATATGATAATCTGTGGTATTATCAAAAAGCAGAGCTGAGAAATCAATTACAATTTTTACTCTGAATTCTACTTTTTAAATATATTCACTGTGGTCTTCATTCACGCTCTCCCTTTCATGCTGATGGGCTTTGAGTATTCAAGTAAGCAAATTATCTGGCAAAATTTAGCATAGCAAATACACTTTAAAGCTGCACACATTGGTATTTGCGGGTACCCAGCTTTAAAATCCACCCTCATAACAACTAGCCCCAAGTGTCTGCATGCCCATTCAGTCACAACCAACACCGTGTGACTTATCTAGCCAATCTCAGCTAAGCAGCACAGTTGAAATTTCAAATCTTCACAGTTAAAAACCAGAAGCCACTTGCTGAATTAATTTAAATAACAAATGTGTTCAGTGGGATCATGATCCGTCAGAGAAAGAGAAGTCCAGTTCACCATGCACGTTATTTTGTTAGGAACAATTCAGTTAGATCTATTATCAATACAGTTTTTGCAAACAGTTCACAGGGCTCAATTCTGTCCTCATAAATATCTGTGCAATATTTAGCCTATTATTTTTCCCTTCACAGACTCTCTTTAAGTGTCACTTGTTTTATCCTTATAATTATTTTACCCAGTCACAGCAGCAGTATCATGTTTTATACATCCCTTGTTTATCCATGAACACTCCTCAAATTTTAACTGAAGGATAATACTTGCTCATGCTTGATTTTTTCTGCTTTACTCACCAGCATAATGTTAGGAAGAAACCCTGTCAAGGCAGCACTATTTTTTGCCTTTTTTTTTTTTTTTTTTTTTTTACCTTGGAACCAGGCAATCAGCTCTCTGAAGAGTGGTGGCATCCAGTTCAAAGAGAGATGCGATGTCATTTCCATGTGGCACAGAGACCAAAGTATACATAATCTTCTCCCCTGCTTGGCGTTTCTTCTTTGAAGCAGGAAGGTCGCCGTCTCTCTGCTGATTAGGCACAAGGGTTATTTGCTTGCATCAGGGCCCATTATAATTTCTCCAATTACCTTGCAGACGAGTAATACATCTGAACTGTACTTTTTTTTTTTTTTTTTTTTTTTTAAATATTCTAGTAAGAATGTACCATGACTGGCTTTGGAGTGTGTAACACAAAGGATGCACTTTGCCCCAGGCACATGGGGTCTTAGACAGTCATTATAACAACAGCAGGTCACAAGCTACAGAGAGACTGCAGTACTGTATTACTTAACACCTACAACTTCAAAAAACCTGCAGTAGTTTCAGACCCTTCACTCCCAACAGATGTAACTACACAGTGCTGGTTTGGAAAGGGCCAAAGTTAAAAGAAGAAAACTAATGAAAATTGGATCTTTTAAAGGGGGGAGGGGATTAAAAAAGTAAGCAGTTTGCCTAAACCCACTGCTGTTTTATTTAAGTTTTCTCTTTTTCTCCTCCTATACAGTCAGAATCACAGCAGCACACTTTTCAAACAGCAAGAGTCGGAGTATTTGCTCCACTAACATCAACTTGTCATTGGAAGGGGGACACACAAAGCACCAGCTAAATTGTATTAGAAATCTTAGCACGGGCTGATAACACGTTGGAGGCTGGATCCAATGTAGGTCTGAGCTTGCCCACTGCAACTGGAGAAGTTGTTCCCTTCGAGGAGCCTAGCTTTCAAGTGACAGATTTACAAAGTTGTGTTGGTGCCTCAAAAGAGGTGTGCAAATATACAGTGGTGATCTTCCTCCCACTGTCTGCTGAAGGTCCGTGGGAATTTTGTGACCCATCATCACTAAGCAGCCATCTTCATCTTTAGTTATCTACGTACCTTTGTCTTCACAGACTGCAAATGCTACCTTCCCTAAGCTCCTATCTTCGCTTGAAGGAGTAATTTGGAGTCTGTGCCCGTAACCACGCAGCAACCAACAGAATTACTGGCATAAGTAAAAGCTGCTCCTCTGGGGCGTTGAGTTACATGTATTACAAAAGACTAATAACCAATTAAGAGACTGGAAGCCTAGGGCCCTTTACGTACACAAATATATCAAGGAGGGAGAGGGAAAGAAGAATGGAGAAAGCCAAAAGAGAAAAATCAAACACTGGAAACCTGAAATACTATTACAATGATTTATAATGCACCACTAGGGAAGAGATGTACAAAGCAATATAAAGAGGCTAGGCTGTACTCAGTTTGCATTAGTACCTTGATTAAAACCAAATCATAAGGGATAATCAAGGGCAAAGCTTTAATTATTCATACAGCTAATTGATATTAAGCAACAAAATCAAGGATGAGTGAAACTATGTAAAAAATAGCTAGTTATCATCTCATTTCAAGGCATTTTTTGAACCCTTCCAAAACATCCATTTCTTCATTATCAAGCCTAAAAATGCCAGATTTCATCTCATTACTTCTACCAAGGATCAAGACATTAGGAAAAAACAGCAAGAAATCCTCTCAGAAGTTTTTCTTAGGCTCATCTAGTCATTAGAGTATTGTCACTAGTTTTTGAGAGGAAGGCTTGCTGAGACAAAGGGCAATCATCTCCTGTGTCTCGCACAAGAGTAAATTCAGCTGGCAGTCCTCACATCCTACCATATGCCACGCCTCAAAAATATTAAACACAATCACACAGAAAACTTAACTAGAGATTGAGAAAAACAGCAAATTTTTTTGTAATTTCCATACATATTTTGTTTTACATACTTAGGAAGAGACCCAAACTAGAAAGGAAGGCAAACTATAAGAGAATCCTCTTAAGAGCTTAACAGGTGTAAGTCAAAGCGTAGCATCAAATGAAAATCTACTTCCTATATTTTCAAACAAAATGGAAAACTGGAAAACCAGTTTAAAATTCAAGAGGTCTGTGAAAGGGGTGAGTAGCATAGGTTAGTTTAGAACAGCACCCAGACTTTTTGATATTTTCCATAATTTACATTTAAATCTAGTTAGGGTTTCCCAGAAACTACCCACTCTACTGTAATTTCCAAACTGAAAAGACTAGTATACAAAAAGGCAGGACACTTCATAATTTTATGCATTTTTATTCCCTGGAGCTCTGGGAAACCACATATGAAACCATATTCTATTCACTCATGACATAACGTCTGACCGTCCCTAGTAGATCCTTATGCACATGTGTAGGTTTCTATGACAGGAGGCAAAGCCAAAGGCAGGCCTCCTGTGCTGCAGCAGTCCATGCTAACCATTAGCTCTGTGGGGAATTTAATCCTGCAGTTTGGGGCTCACTCTCCCCACTCACTAGTCTCCCCAACGATTGTATAGATGCAGCTGAGCAATGGAGTTGGCTCATCAGGCCTAAATCCCACCAACCAGTCTTAGCAGCTGTCAAATCAGGCCTGGCACATGAGCAAGTGCTGTTCCTTAATCTGAAAAGAAAGTCCACTTCAACAGAGGACAAGACAGTGCCTGCAACACTGCTAACTGCAATGCAAAGCTTAGCTGAGCAAAATCAGACCAGCACAAGAGTGGTACAGTAGTGCCAGACTGGACTCCAGCACAAACCTCAGAACTTTCCTTGTAATGTTATTTTAGGATCTCAGACACACCTCACAATCCAACCTGGATTATGGGTGTTAAACACTAGTCATGGAAAAAGAACATGTAACAAGAAGTGACCCTCAACTTGACAGCTCTGAAAACAACTTGCATACATGGAGTGCCTGAGAGAGAGCAATACTGTCATTACATATGAACATCCATGGGTCTATATTTACGTCTGAGTGCATGTGCACATGCCTCTCTGCAAGAGAGAATGCACACACACTTGGACACAGAAAGTTTCTTATGATTAATTAAATTTAGTAAACAGTCATCAGAATCAGCACTTAACCAAGCCATTAATGAATCAGCAGATGAGTCTATGTGAGCATGTGTAAAGAAATGAAAGTATCAGACTATCTCAAATTAATTAGACAATACAATCAGCTCAGGAGAAGCACTGCATTCCTAAGCAGAGGAAAACAAGGTGACATTTGCTCAGGTAAGAAACTGGCATATGAGCAGATGGAGCCAGCAAACCCAGATTCAATGAAAAGAAGGAAAGAAAGGAATTGTAAAGGGACTCTAATGTGTAGAGAAGAAAATTCAACTTAAAGCAGTATGAAGAGGAAGTCAATGAACAGTTTCAGAGTTGTTGGTGATGCAGTGACAGTCAAGGAAAGCACTGTCCGGGCTTCTCTAATAAAAAATAAAATAAAAAAAAAAAAGGGCAGGTAAGTTACACACCAGTAGTATAGAAAAGTGGTGTAAGAACTGTGAGTAAAACAGTATTAGCAAATAGTAAATCCACTGAGAAAAAAATTTGGTCTGATTGTCCCAAACCACTGTGAAACTGCTGACAGGCTGTTGCAAGTCAAATCAGATACGTCATCAAGGTGAAAAAGGTAGAATCACCCTCACCCTGTCGTGCCCTGGTTAAACAACTTGCATGGATGAAGGAAACGCACGTTCAGCTCCTCATCTGCCTGGCAGGAGCTGGACCTGCTCCTTCCAAAAGAGTGACCCGGTCCAAATACCAGGTGGTACAAAGAGCAGTGTAATCCCCACTCTGCCTGACAAAGCCTAAGCGTCCACCCGAGTAGAGGGCTGTTAGCCCCCCGGCCACCAGCCTCGTCCCGCAGCAGTAAGGCAAAGCCTGCTGCTCACACGCACGACGGGACTTTGCCAGGAGGGGGAACTGAGCATTCCCCTGCCACACGGCCAGGGCACCGTTCCGGGAGGGACTCGTCTAGGAAAGCAAAGGCTGAGAGTTCCAAAAAGGAGTCCTGATTCATGAAAACAAACAGCCATTTTGGTGAGGAGTGGAAATGCAGATCCAGGCTCGCAGCAAAGTCCGTAACTCCTGGTAACACCACCGTTCTGCAGTGCGCCACACCGATTTAAAAAGAAGCTTAAGAGAAACCCAGTGCAAAGCTAATATGGTGTTCACGATTTGAAGGGCAAATGTAACTGGAGACAAATCCCATATTGTAATCAGGGACAAAATAATCAGGTACAATCAGATTTGTCTTTCTTGAGACTTACAGCCCAGCAAGTAACCCTTCTTCACAGATCTCAATACAATTTGCTAGTAATTGTGACCTATCCCAAATCCCCATTATTCACCTCAACTGGGTATCATACCGAAAATTCAGGAGATTTACATGAAGTTTTGCTTATGGAGGGACCTTCCTTTCAACTGCAAAAAGCAATACAAAAACATGTCAGACCTGAAATACCTTTTCTTTTAGAAACCCAATCTACAATTCCAATTGGTAAAGACACCTCTTGTGGCATAGAGACAGACAAGGATAATGCCCTGCTCCAGAATGAATACATTAAACTGCACTACAGATTTCAGCAGAAATTAAATTTAATAGCAGCCAGAATTCTGAAAATGCCTGTTAAATCCAGTACAATGTGGTATCTCAATGCTAACCCAGTTTAGGAGGCTCTTACAAAACCAGCATTTTCAGAGTGCAGTAATGTGAGCAGAACTCCATAGGCTAGGTGATTTAAAAAATTCTATATGAAAAGAAAGTCGAGTAAATTAATGACCAGCCTTGCTCCTGCATGTTACGAAGGCCTGGCAGACAGCACAGCAGTTAGCCTCCTATAACACCTTCACTGTTGACTCATTTGTGAGTCATCGCATTTTTAGCAGAGACATCACGTTGCAATTCTGTTGTTAGGAGCCAGAGACATTCTGTAAGAAACAATGTATGCGTTTTCAGAGCTGATTCAAACCTCTGTGCAGCAGCAGAATAATAATAATGTGCCGGCATCCGTGTCTCCCCTTCTCCCCCTCCAGGCCTCTCAAGTGGTCTGACTGCTGGCTTTATATAAGCAGAGACACTGCTATTTTAAAGCTGATGATTTTCTTTTTTTTTTTTTTTTTTTTAATGTTTTTCAGATTGCTTATTGCCAGGTTAATTCTTAACCAAGCCTTTAAAAACACAATAAATTCCCCACGCCTATTCTATTTGTTTAAACTGCATCACCTGTGTCCCACATTATAAAATTTGAATTAAACAAACTTAGTTGCTAGAAGGTAAAATAAAATAAAATAAAATAAAATAAAATAAAATAAAATAAAATAAAATAAAATAAAATAAAATAAAATAAAATAATAAAATAATTTACAGTGTTTATTAGGAGAAAAAAAGTATCACCTGAGTTGGAAGCAAGAAAGAAAACTCCAAATTGCAGAGTTGTTTGAAATTCATAAATATAGATAAACAGAAGTCAAAGGAGATAAATCAAGTTGTACCATAAGTCCATGGTAGAACTGTCCAACTTCTTTACAAGAAAAGTAAATGCATACTAGTCTCAATCCTAAGAAAAATCTCAACAATAAAATCCCGTTTGTAACTGGTTAGGATTAGCACTCTCTCATGAAAATGCAGACAAATGGAGTTAAGATGCCTATCCAAAGACAGCCTTTAATACAAAGGCACTAACAAATGCCAGGTTCCCAGCTGTTCTTGACATTTCCCCAATGTTTATAGCATTCTTCTGGATGCTGTACACTTCTGTGATTAGAAATAAGAGACTACTTTGCAGCATGAAATACATCAATTTTGGATTTAATGGGAGCTGTAACACAGAGCACTGCATTTTGATGCACAATACAGTACAATCTCCTAGACTTCAAGAGATAAAGAAGTCTTTTTTTGATAAGGCCTTTAAATTCACAGAAAAGTCTTCCCATTAAAAAAAAAAAAAAAAACTTCTGAAGTTTAGATGTGAGAAAAATATGTATAATATTAAGCAATTCATTGTAAGTCCAAATTTTGCCAGAAATAAAAGCAGTGTTTCACAAGACAATTTGGCTGGGTTCTCAAGCAGCAGCCCATAAATGAGCAATGAACCACAGTCCAAACGTAGCTTTAATGATTGGGAACAAAAGTCCTAGTGACTTCCAGTAACGTTTATGTTCCCTGGAGCAAAACCCTTCCAGACTTTTGAATCACTTAAGGCAAGGCAGAAAAGACGCACTTTGGCAGAACTCAGGTGCCTATGCCCACTGCTGCACCACGGAAAATCCTTCTCCGCTGCTGCTTCCTAAAATTCAGTTGCCTAAGCAACTGTGATCAGGACTTATAAACCAGGCAGCGAACATGCACAAGAAGCCCTATCGCACATTTAGGAGTTAAGGGTTGGCATGAAACTCACAGATGGCTGTGCCATCTTTAAAACCCAGATGACAGAGAAGGAGATGGTACCCTTTTATCCAACAGACTAGCAGAGAAAAGAAAAACACAGGCTGTAGGCTCAGTTTCTTCCTTCAGTTGAAAGGACTCAAGTATGAATCTCCCATTTCCCTGCTACTCAGACTCCAAATTTTGCTGGGGTAGGTCCACTTCTACCTCCCTCTCTAGAGCAGTATTTACTTCACGGGCAGTATTTCAAAATTAATTGCTTCAAAAGATTAAAAAGAAGATGCCATTTCAGTGAATCAGTTAGGCAGTCACCCAGCAGAAGAAACACTAGATGAAAACCACAGAGCAAAGAAAGTGTGTGTGCTTTAGGTTATGTGCATATTGGTTACAAGACTGACATAGCTGGCCCCTAAAGAACTCCATGTATTGTAGGATTCTTGCACTTTTGAAGGATAATTCAGAACAACAAATCATTGTAACATAAAAGAAACTGCTTTACAGAGTTGTGAAGCTTTTCTGCTCAGTTGCTCAAGGCCAGAATGAAGGCTTAAAATAGCCATTGCTGACTCATGTTATTTCCAACAAGACTGTAAACAGGTGAAAGATCCAAAGGGATTTCTACCATGCTAAAAGTACCTGTAAGGCTTGGATTTACATGGAGGTGTTACCAAATGTTGTTAGGAGTTCTTTCACAAGAAAGTGCCGACTAAGTAAACTAAAATTTCCAGAGACATCAGTTTTGATCATCAATCAGTTTTGGTTAAATTTTCATTGGAAGTATTTGTCTAATCTGATTTATCTGGTCTGGGTTTTCAGTCGAAATCAGTAACCAGAAGGATTAAGCCAAACTGTTACAGAAGTCACCTTTAACATTCATGTTCAGATTACTCTTATTCTCTCTGCATTACCCAGTCAAGGGAATATTTAACTATTTAGATGAATTGGAACTGCTACAACTGGAAATCCTATACTATATCTAAAATAGTCTAGGTGTGGTACAATAGGATTGCATCCTTGGTGATGAGGGCCTAACAGCTACCCTATACATGTTTGCATAGGTCTTATGACAGACTAACTCTAGTCTGATTTTCTGGACTGGGCACCCATGAACATTTGGAGCACAGTAGATACATTCCAGGGATGCATGTATCTCTGTACTTTCATCCATCAGAATACAAGTTTACATTGTCTGAGATTGCTCTGCAAAGTGAACTGCAGTGTCTTAAACAGAGAATAATCTAAGGATTTGATATAGAAATGCCATCATGATGTGAACTACAACGCTAATGCAGACGCACGTCTATGAGACAAGCTCTACTGTTCACAGAGCAAGAGCATGAACCCAGGCATTTCCAAGCAAGCACCCTACTCACTGGGGTATTCTAGAACTTATCTCATTTTCCATTCAAAAGTTCCAAGGACTTCAAGTGTCATTCCAATACAAAAGAGAAACAGCTGGTGGAACTTCTGTATTTTCATGAGAGAGAATTCTCGTTTCTCTGGACAGCTTATCTATTATTGCTACATTACCATTAATACCAAATACCAAGCAAGACGGAAAAGTGAAATCGATGTTGTCAATTCCTACAAAAGTCTCCATTTTTATTAAAATTGCAGTCCTGAAGGCACGTGATGATGTAAGAATCTTGGGTTTCATTTCATGAAAAATAAAAAATTCTTCCCCATGCAGAGAAAAACTTGAAAACACATCCTCTAGGAGAACAAAAGCCAGAAGGCAAAGCGAAAGAAATTAAACTGAATTTTTTTCAAAGAAGATCTCTGCGTTTTCATGGCAATTTCATGAATTTGATGGAGGAATGATTAGTTTTTGGACTATTTGTTGCCTCAGTAACAATAAGATTCCCCCAGGGTTTTAACTCCACTTCCTTCATACGTTATACGCTACACATGTCTGCCCTTGCCTCGTTAGTTAGAATTAGCTCACATGTTCTTGACATTGTACAAGGCAAAGGCTGTTGCCTCCCAGGCGAAGGGCATAAGGCCTTTGTCCAACCCATCCACACTGCATCAAGGACAACCTGAATCCTTGCAAAGATGTCATGCTAGAGTTGCCTGAAGTGTGGCAGGGCTCAGACTACGCCTGTGTCTGAATATCTGCTTGCATGTATTCAATTCTGGCAATAAAAGGAGCCTGAGCATGTTCTTAGAATTAAAGCCACACTTGACTGACAAACATGCCCCAAGGGGGCTTGTTTCCACTAGCTGAGCCTCTGTATTGGTATTGGCACATAAGTAGCCAGACTTGCCTGTCCTTCATTTTCTTACTAAAGAGGGTGGTGAGTTTTGCCATGAAGTTAATACATCTGATTTGTGAAGAATTAATACATTCAGCAGAACAGCTTCCAACTAATGCTGATTTGATGCAGAATTTGAACAAGTTCCTATCAATTGCCTTATGCGAGGGAAAACTTTCTGTAACACTAGTTCTGAGTTGCACCCTAGCACACACAGGATATGGAAAAAAATCCCAGCAGCTGTAACATGTAAGGAAAAGGAAAGATATGAAGGACTTTCATATGTTGGGCTGTATTGGATTAAGGATACAGTATTTCCCAGATTATATGCAACATACAAATTTCACTTACCAAAGCTTTTCCTTCATTATTACCTTCTGGATAGTGTGGGTTAAGCTGGAAAAGAAAAGAAGTCAAATACTATCTTGATAGCTTTTAGACATTTTAGAACTGGGGGAGGGGGTTTGGTTTAGTTCTGTATTATGTATCCACCCTGCAAAAGGACAGTGGAGTATTTAGAAGCAGTATGAGAACGAAAATGTAAGAATTACCAATTCAAATTCTGACTGATTTAACTGGCTATGTCCTCACTTCAAAAAACTGCATCTTGCAATCAAGCCTGTTAACTCAAAAGAGAAATCTCAAATAGCCAAAACCAAAAAGAACGACGAAGAAAGCACAGACAGTTACTAATCTAAACACAGCAAGTTAGTCACCCACACACGTACACACGCAACCACTTCCAGGATTGACCTTGAGCAGATATATTGAGATAGAAACTAACGTGCTTCATGTCTATTGAGATTTTACAGGAAGACAGCAAACTCAAAATAAACACATCTTCGAAACAGGAATGGCAATGCCACTATAGACAAGTTTAATTGCCTCATGAGTCTGTTTAAGCATTATTAATGGAGATAATATTTTCTATGTCATACCAGGATTATCAAGCATTAATTAATAACTAAAGTAGTATGAGAAGCTTGGATGAAAGACACTATATAATAAGTGTAAAGTATTACTATTTAACAGTGTTTTATATGATTTTACTTCTGACAAGGGAAATATGTAGACTAGAAGATGAGGGATTATGTAGGCAGATATATACTCAAATAAACAAACACACATACACCCACACACTGGCTGCACATGAAACCTTTCAAGATTTGACTTACAAAATGAAACAACTTTGGCTCAATATTTATCATATTCCCTGACACAGGATATGCCATCGAAGTGTTGAACATGCGGAAGTGAAATTATTAGTTATATAAGGTAACTTAGTTTTTAAGCAGCAACAGCATGTATACAACTTACAGATATATACAGTCATTTTATTGGCTTAAATTTGGCATTACCACTGCAGAAGAGCCAGAAGTGAATTGCACAGGACAAGCTGAATTAATCCCAGTAAAACTTTTCAGTATCACATCATCACACATCTAACATTACACAAACTATTGTGAAAAGCTTTTAAGTTTATAAGGTTTTTATTAATACTGTATCAATTGTATCCCTTTAACCAAAAAAGCCAGCTCCTCTCCACATCATGAGCCTGAAGGAGGAAAACTTTTAGATATTCCTAAAATTGCTGAAAATACCTTCCCTCTGTGTCATGACTTGATGTGCTAACACAGAAACGACCAAAGGTTTATTCTCCTGTCTTCATTTCAGTACTTAGCCACTGCGTTACCCTCACAAATCTAATTTAGAGAGCCTGCTTTCCTCCCTGCATTGACACCTATCCCAGATCTTGCATTTTGCTCCTCCATGACATTCTCACAGTCTCCTAGCTCCAACTCCCACCTACTTCTGTTATACGGTAACAGGAATGGGAGATGAACACTAAACAACAGACAACTAGAAGTTATATACATACACGTATGTATGCATATATACATAATTGTTTTCATATAGTTTTGGTTTCTTTGTAAGTTCTCCCACTTTTTCAGCACTGTATTTGTTCACCTGACACCTTCAAATTACTCTAGTTGCCCATTCTGACACCCAGGCTGACCTCTCTACCTTTGGTCCTCCACCAAGAACAGAGAAAATTATCAGCCAATGCTCCTCAGTCACAGGCACACACAGTGGCCTTTAAGCACTGGTGCAGACAAGGTACAGAAAGGTTAAATTCTATCCTACCTTCAGATTCTGGTGGGTGTAAGTAAGCAAGAAAAAGTCTGGGTCATCTCAGGTTTGTCACTAGACTCAGCACAGAGAACCATGCACTGAGGACTAGATCTTCAAATGGAATAAATCTATAATGTTTCATTGAAGGGCCTGAGTGAATACAGTTGTCTATCCATTATGAATTGGGCTTTGAATCCTGCTATTCTTCAGCTATTTGCTTTCAACATAATGATGCTTTAAAAAAAAAAAAATACAGCAACAACAGGAGAAACAAGGAAAATCTTTCTCCCACACCACTTCTTGCCTACTTTAAAAATGACTAAGCAGATTGCCCTCAAATTTCCAAAATAGTTCACTTGTGGACTGAAGCTGAGGGAAACAGAAGGCTCAAATGAAAAATGAAGTGTATCCTTAATGATGGATTTTCTTGCCCCACTGTAACAGAAATAATAAAACTAAAAGATGTTGTTTAGAGGAAGTTCTGAGACACTGACGTTAAACTGTAAACATGATGCAATGCAGTTTTAGGGCTGACATTCGTGGCCCCATTTTCAGCTGTGCTGAGCAGCTGCCACTTTCATGTTCATTTCAGCTGAGGTGGTTGGTGCTGAGCATCTCTGAAAATCAGACTATTAGCTATTATCCCATACTATATTCTCCAGGTAGAGGGGCATAAATCATGTAGTGTTGTATGTCATATTAGACATGTTCTGAGTCCTTTTCAATATCCAAGTACAGCAGAATGAGCTAAGGACACAGTGACAGTCTTAACACTCGAAAATCTATTGCTTTTTCTGATTTATGTAAGATCACCTCCACGTTCTTCAATAAGCCTCCAAAACAAAAGAATCCTTGAAAACAACAACATTAATCATTTTTTTCTTTGTTGCTAATGAAATCAAGCAAAATCCTTTGCAGGCATTTAGAAGGTAAGAACACTATGCTAAAATGTGCCCCATTAAAGCTTAACAGTCTTCAGGCTTTTTTTGTGTCATTGGATGTGTTGAAGTTGCAATACTACTGAAGTGTAACTGAAATACAGTACTGTATATTTCCATAAAATGCCACTGGAAGGTGCACGCAGTCAATATGCAATAAGAACCAAATGCATTGTTAACTGCAGAGCTCAAGCAAGTGTGGTTGTATAAATCATTATTGTAATAGCTTCATTGTATGTTATTTTTTTAGAGTGTATCTCCAACAGCTTCTTTTCCAATGCAGAATAATCCTCTGCTGCTTGTTTTTCAACAAGATTAACTACAGCCATTCTTTACCTCTCCCATGGATGGAAGAGAAAAAGGCATCACAAAATGAGAGTTCATCTTCCTTACAGCTGAAAACTAAACAATATCAAAGACCTTGAAGCTCACTTCATATTATGGGACGCTCATGAGACTTACCATAATATCCCGACACTTGCATTACATAAGGCCACACAACCTAACCACCCGAGTAAATGGCAATCTCTATATGGCAGTAAGGGAGGTGCAACCTACATCAAGTAACATAGGCTGTATTAGTAGAGAACAACTAGGGAAGGACAAATGAGAATTTACAGCAGTGAAGTGGTAAACTGGCCCTCTGATAGTAGCTGCTCGTCCTTCATTCCACCGCCACGTAGAAGGGTAACAGCTCTATTGTAGAGATTTTGTAGTTGGGCAAGGCTAAGGTAATCAGCTCTCACAACTCCAGAGACAATGATTTACAACACCACAGACACTTCCATCTTTTTCAGTTGCTTATGCATATGAACCCAGACCCAACTCTATATATCCTCTAGCCTACGTAAAATCTAAACTCCAGAAAATGGGGCTACCATATGAACTTTTCTTTTGCATCACAGCACCATGGAAGACATGTACGGTTTTACACACACAGGCTAACAGTACACACAGACTTAGGTGCTGCATGAGCTTTTCCTTATGCTAAGGCCCTATCAGCAGGTGAGTACCACTGCTACCGTGTGCTGGGTTTGTGTGTGGCGGGGTTTTTGGTAATGGGGCAGGGGGCTACAGCAGTGGCCCCTGTCAGAAGCTGCTCAAAGCTCCCCTGGCTCCAAGTCAGACCCGCCTCTGGCCAAGGCTGAGCTAATTAGTGATGGTGGCTTCGCCTCTGCGATAATATTTAAGAAGGGGAACCTGGGAAGAGGATGAGGAGTTATGAGGACAGCTATGCAAACACCAGGGTCAGTGGAAGAAAGCAGGAGGAGGGGGAGGTGTGCCAGAGCAGAGACCCCCCCTGCAGCCCGTGGCAAGAGGGCAGGCTGTGCCCCTGCAGCCCATGGAGGTCACCAGTGGATCAGACGCCCACCTGCAGCCTGTGGAGGACCCCACACCAGACCAGGTGGCTGTGCAAAAAGAAGGCTGGGACACTGGGGGAAGCCCACACTGCAACAGTTCGTCACTGGGAGGACTGCAACCAACAGGAGGGACCCATGCTGGAGCTGCTCGGGAAGAACTGCAGCCTGTGGGAAGGACCCACATTGGAGAAAGCTCATGGATGACTGTTTCCCATGAGAAGAACCCCACACGCTGGAGCAGGGAAGGAGTAGGAGGAGTCCTCCCCCTGCGGAGGAAGGAGTAGCAGAGACAACGGGTGATGAATTGACTGCAACCCCCCTGCCCTGCCCCCTGCACCACTGCAGGGGAGGAGGTAGAGAAATCAGGAGCAGAGCTAAGCCTGGGAAGAAGGGAGGGGTGGGGGGAAGGTGTTTTTAAGATGTGGTGGTATTTCTCACTGTCCTGCTCTGTTTGATCAGAAAATCAAGTGGTGGTGCTGGTGGTGTTTAAATTAAATTGATGGTTTTTTTCTTCCCCTAATGAGTCTGTCTTTTGCCTGTGACCATAATGGGTGAGTTATTCCTCCCTGTCCTTGTCTGGATCACGGAGCCTTTTGTTTTATTTTCTCCTCCCCATCCCTGAGGGTGAAGAAGTGAGCAAGTGAGTGGCTGTGTGGTGCTCAGTCGCCCACTAGGCTTAAACCAATGACAATCTGCAAATGCAGTTTGCACAATCTAGTTCACAGGAAGTATCTGGGACCTCAACTTGTCTTGAAATCTGAATTTGCTGGGGAGAAGAGAGTTTAGAAGCAGCCTAGCAAACTTGTCATCAGACAAGAACAGTCAATATCATGAGAAGGCCACCATCACCACACAAGTTCATATTTCTGAACACTAAAATGATTGACTTTTTTGGCATTTATAGAAAGACTTGCAACTACAGATAAGATAATACATTCTCTTAAATCCAAACAGAACTAGCATTTCCTTGCACATTTTTGTAAGAAACCAAATTCCTCACTCATGATCTACACAAGGTATCTGAGAAAGCCTGACAGTCAGAGTCAGCATAGCAGGTGGTCCCTCCTGGGTGTATAAAAACTGATGTCTCTTTGGCAGATTTCAGGGTCAGCCTTTGTACATGGTGGTATGTAAAAAGAGTAGGCATATGAATGCATACATATACCAACATCCTCATACTGGGGGAGCCCCAGAAGGCCCCCAGTAGCGAGTATGTGCAACAACCATGTAACAGAAGCAGCTTTTAGAGCTGGAAAACTGAGGTACGGACAAAGATTTTTAACTATTTCTGGTTAAAATTATTTGAAAGGGCAAGGAATCTCATTCCTGAATTTTTGCCTAGTGCCCTCACAATGTGATCATCATCCTGTAGAGTCTGCATAGTGGGAAGACAACTTTCATCTATGTGTGTTTGTGTGTTAATTCTGGTATTTGGTTTGCAGAGAATGCAAGGGCCCTGCTATTCCTGAGAGGCAGACTGCTAGATTGAGTGCCAGAAGTTCCAGGTTCTTTTATCTCCACTGATGATGTCTCTGATGATTAAAGCTAGTCAAAGTTATATGTTGAAGTCTTCAATACATAAGACTTTACAGTGCATAAACTTCTGAGGTTCTACTATATTGAGCAGAACAAGTTTTCAGTAACACGCTATTCCTGGCTTTAATTTCATTTTTGCATTTTCACATAGGAAGATATGCTTTACAGTCCAACAACTGCATTATAAATCTCAGGCCATACTGTGGATAAACAGTTTGGATTTTCACACTTATACTGAATGTCACTTTCTTAAAAGAATGCATGGGAAGTACCCAAACAGGCTATTTTTGGACACTCAATTAAGAAGGAGAGAAAGGAGTTTGGGGAAAGAAACACCCATGCTGATTTTAATCAAATTTTGTTGACTAGGTAAAGGATATTTAAAACATCTCATCAGAGAGAGAATTAGTTTGCCAAATTTCAGCTAAATGAGCATTTTAATGACTTAGTTAAAACCTGCATTTATGAAGGAAACCCTGACAGACAAAGAATAAAAGGATCTAATTCAACACACGTAAACAGTTCCCATTTCATTTGATAACCAGCCTGTTAACACACAGCCTGTTACCCAATCAACAAGGGCAAGTGTTTCAGGGAAAAAAAGCCAGCACAAAAGAACAAAAATCCACTTCTCAAATCTTTCATCTTCATTAGGCTTGCTTTGTTCTTTGTTAATGTCATACTGATTAGCTTTCGATAAATCCAAAGGACTTTTGCACAATTTCAAAGACTTCAGTGGTATTCAAAGGACTTTTGCCATCTTATTAACTTGCCAGAGAAAGACTGGCTATGACTCTACCTCGATAAACCCCATTCAACACTGCCACAGCATCGGCACAAAGTTTCTGATAATCATCATCAGAGGAAAGTTTAAAAATCTTAAAAGGCCTTTTATTTCAGGGGTGTATTTTGCTGCTGTTTTGCTTGTGAGCTGTGTCTTAGCAGATCAGATGAGTTTCCAGGGAGCACTGGGAGAGCTGAATCCTTTTGTCTGCTTCAGGCCCCCCCTGCAGCACAGGCAGCATGAGGAGGACAGGGACAGCCGTCCCTGCATGGGGGAGCCAGCAGCTAGTCAAAAACAGGAATGAGAATCATCTCCAACACCTTCCTGTCCCAATTATTCACCCTTGTCATTAGAAGAAAGGACAGGCCATCTTCATGGCATTTTTAGCTGCTGTATAAGCGACGGCAGGCCGGTGCTTCGCTATGCCTAACTCACCACTGATTGAGAGGTCTCACAGCAGCAGCCTAAGCTGGAGCTGCCACAACATGCAGCTCTATGTTAAGCCAGGAGAGAGTGGTGACTGGGAAATCCCTTAGCCTGTACTGCGATCAAGGGCAAAGAACCTGACCACCCACCGATGCCTGGTGCTCAGTCCCACACAGCCATATCCCATTCTGCAGAGGAAGTCAAAAGAAAGAAAAATGTCTAAAAGATCCTTTAGTCTAACTTGACTGCTGGGCTACGGCCTCAGTATGAGCTTCAGCAGCTCCATGCCAACATGTGCTATATGCAGAAGCATCCTCATCTCTTCAAGGATTATGTTCTAAATATTAATATCCCACATGCCTTTCAGTGGTTCTCTCACAAATAACTATGGATGATTGAATTAGACATTACTGAAATTTCTACCATTAAAAAAAAAAAAAAAACAAACAAACCAAAACAAAAAAACAAAACAAAAGAACACACACACACACCAAAAAAAAAAAAAAAAACATAACAACAATAAAAAAAAAAAAAACAAGGGAGGCCTTCTAAACCTCCATCGAGCATCAAAAATAAAGAGGCAGAAATGTAACTGAATAAAAGCTTCTCAAGTAATCTTGAAATAATAAGCAAAAAAAAAAAAAAATGCACTAAAGAACAGACCACATGTCTACATTTCCTGTTTTGGAACACATCAAAACGCAATACCAGCAGATGTTATATTTTTAATAACAGAAACAGTCCTTATGACTAAATGACAATAAATGCTGCATTAATGGCTTCACACTTCCCTTCCTCCTACAGCTTGGATGTATACAAACACAGCTCAAATGCAGCCAACTTCAGACGGCATTGACAAAACCTAGCTGAACAGAGTCACAGATCACTACTGCAAAACTAGTTGGCTGGGGGAAAAAATCCTGCCTCCGAGATCCAGATTTCTGAATGCATTTGCACACCAACAGATGCAAATGTTGTTCCTATCTCCCACCAAAGTCAAGACACGTCAAGAAATTTAGCTGCATTCTCAAGATTCTTAAAAACCTTGGAAAATCTAGCTCTGGGTTTTGCTAAAGGGACAGCTTCTAACTGTCACTTTAAAAAGACACATCCAAGTCTGCAGAACAGGTCAGACTAGCTCTGTAAATCAGTAATCCATCCTTCTCCTCCTCTAGTCTCTGGATCTCTTCCATCTCTTCATGCACAGCTGTAAATTATCCTTCACTCCTTATAGAGCTTTAAAACAAAACCACACTCCTCCTATGAGACAGTGAAAAACAGAAATAAGGCTTATGGTGCTGAGTTCACCCTGACACCTTGGCAAGCACTTTTTCTTACAAGAACCTTTAATCACTGAGCCCAACAGATAGAAACTAATCAGAATGCTGTATTAACATTTAATGAAGAGAATGGGAAAAAACGACGCAAATGGAAGATTTTGAAGCAATCTGCAGGTAAGGAGGTCGCGCAGTACCAACAAATTAAATGTGTGAGCAGATGTGTGAAGGCTTTGGTGGATGCTGCCATCTCCTGGTACATTCTCCACTTTGCAAACTGCTATCCTTGAGCAAAAGGTACCTGCACATCTCAGTTAAACAAGGCCATTTTTACCCAGTTATTTGCCATACTGTTCCTAAAGGAAGAAGCAACCACAAAGCATCTACCACTGTGCTCTCCTCCTCTGCATGAGTGGATGAATAGGTTTTTCTGCAAAGGCTTGCTTCCATGTCACCTCAGACAACAACAATGGCAGTCATCCCTTTTTACTTTCTGAACACAAAAGATCTGTCAGTAGTCCAATTGCCAAAAACTGGATATCAGAAGGCCTAAAATTATGGCTTTCAAATATTCAATCTCAGTTGCCTTGATAAAATATCCTATGCAGTACTCCATTTTCCACAGCAGTTTAAAAAGGTGAAAGAAAAGTAAGTGTATAAAACTACTGAGAAAGTTTCTCCAGGGCTCCAAGGGGTTAATCCTGGTTTATAGCCTCAAGTTTAAGAACTGATTTCCCTTTTACATTTTTTTTCTTAATCTTAGCTAATGCTGAGGATACTATTACTCATACAAATACATAATCTTTCTTAAAATCTCATTAAATGTTTTGTTTTCTATTCTTGCGACAGCAAGTTCCACTTCTTGACTATGTCCTATTCAGAAGGCAGAAGAAGATTATTTTCTATCAAAATTAACTTGAACATGCACCTGGCTATCTTCACTATGATCCAAATCAAGTGATTATTACAACAGGATTAATTTTATTATGAACATTATGGCTCTGTCCACCCAGATAAATGCATATTATAACAATATACCTCATATGGCTAATATTTTTAATAATGACACATAAGAGAAATCCATTTAAAAGAATGTAAACCAAGATTAACAGCAGTTCTCAATTTAAAGTGAATGATGTACATTAGCTTCTCTGAAAAGAAACTTGGGCAACTTTGACAGAAAAGTAGAGTGTGATAATATGGGAAGAAATTATTCAAGAAAGATGAGAGAAATATGAGTAACTTTCATCTGCCATTGATTCAAGAGTCCTCAGCAAGTGGTTTACACTACCATGAGGTGAAATCCAGCTGACAGTCCCACAAGGCAAGGCCTTTGATGCTGGCTTCAGCAGTTCCTGTTAACCCACCCCAACCACTTGTGCCCCTGGTGCCTTAGCTCAGTGAACCTGTTTAGAGCACAGACTATTCTTTCTTCATCACGCCCTGGAGTCCTGGAGTCTGTGCCAACACCACCTCAGGGACAGCACATTGTGTCACAGGACCCCAATCAAATACCTGTGGGAACACATTTCTGCAAGCCTACATTGCCACTGAGGTGCTCTTACCACTCAACTACAGCCTTGGTGAGTTGGACTGGACTTCCTGCTCAATTTATAGTATTCATATAATCGTAATTTCATCTCCTGTGCATGTAACCCTGTGTTGCCCAGGTCAATTGGCTTCAATCTTTCCTACTTTCAAAAGGAATTTGATTGAGCACCTAGTGCGAAAATAACTCCAAAGCTGGCAGTATGCTTCATGTGAGATTTTAACAAAATAGTTTAGAACAAAACTATCTATTTTACAGCTTAAGCCCTGAACTTTCACTCTTGCAGAAAGAAGAAAGTAAGCCCCATAAGAAAGCCAGAGGAGTTTTCCAGTGGGACATGCATCAGAGATGCACATCGGATTGCTCCTTCTGCCCAAAGCAGCTACCTAGTGGACAGCTTTATCTCTGTGACTTCTCCATCACCAGCGTGGCTAAAGACATTAGCTCAATCATCCTGTACAAGTCATTTATGAAGTATTTTCACATGTAGAACTTAAAAGTGGCTGTTGTGGAGGCTTTGGTCCTACAATGATCAAAGAAGTCCAGGGGGTGGCTGTACAAATGAAAACTGTTACAAGTCCAAACCCATCAAGTTAGCATCTGAGATACCCTTGACCCCTGAGCACATAAATGCTCATGGTTCCACTGACTTCTTTGACAAGGCTACTCCCAAGAGCTTTACTGAACGACAGCTTTTATATGAGTAACAATTTGGTTTCATAAATGAAGCACACTACAAGACAGAAAAAGTATGTCTGGTTCTGCTGTGACCTCTGAGCTCATTGCTTCAACACATTGCACTGGCCAGTCTGCTCTCATTCTTTTGTCTAGAACTTCAGGGCACAGATTACTTTTTGGAACAACATCAGTAGTCTATGCACTACCTTGGAAGACACCGTAATCATTTGAACCCTTGTTTATGGTCACAATTTTATAGAATCACAGAAGGCAAACATTGAAGCTGACATCTTGCCTGCATCATCTTAATTGATTTAGCATTGTGTAGTTAATTCAGTGTTAAAGACAATTACCTCATCAGATTTACTGCCACATCTCAGTCAAGGTAGCTAGTAACTCTAGTTTAGTTTATTCAACTAAGTAAAACAGAATTATCATAGATTTTTCTTTACAAATTCTGCACCATGATTATGTATGTGTTCACAGCATTTCACAAGCAATGTACTGTTGTTTACCTATTGTCTATTACAATATTGAGACTAGCATGTGATTTGGTATTTGCATATATATTTTGTGATTATTTTAGTAATATCCACCTCATCTGAGAAGTTTAATATGAAATGACAGACTTACCCTGCATTTCTTGTGTGTGCAAATATACATGCATGGGCACCCATATTTCTGTTTAACATCCTCATACAGCAAGTGTTAATAGTTTCAGTACAGATTATCCAGTTTAGAAATCACAGAACTGGAGCTGCTATACACATGGAGAATAATATTAAAGGTGCACATTTTGGTTCAGCACAATTGATAAGCTGATATGCAGTTCAAAGAGACTTTTATCCTGGCGATTAGAATATTGAAAAGGTTAGGTGTGTTCATGAGAAAGGCACAGCTGTGTGGTCCCAACCTACAGCATTTGAAAGGCTGTTCAAGTAAATTGCAGCTCACTCCAGCACAGACAGATAGATTTGGGTGTGTTCTACATGTGGTACACGCACTGAAAAGACTTTAAAAAAAATTTAGGAAAGTCTTTGTTACTTTGAAGCATTCAATTTTCACCTAACCTTACAGCCTCTCTTTATAAATACAAAACTTCAAAATAACTTGGGTCATTTTGCTGTAACCAGGGCTAAAAAAAGAACCTTTTACAGAACTTTTTCTAAAAGACTGCTGACTCTGTGAAGATGAGAGTAAAACTTAGCAGCCTGGATCTTAGCTGGTGGCTTAGTGTCTGAATCTCCTGCTAAGGATCTGGCTCAGCTATTCTGGGTGAAATCAAGCCCTTCTGACACTAACAGCAGAACTCCCACTGTCTCCAAATAAGAGAATTTCTCTTTCCAATTTTTCAGCTGAATATTTGGTTCCACTTTTTTATGATTTCAATGTTTTGGAAATGTCTGAGCCAGTGGCTTCAGGTTTCCAAACGCCAGACATGTCAAAGACATTACCGCCAATCCAGATTTCCAGTGTCCCAAGTCTTACCACCACACGTGAAACCCTTTCTTCAGCATATCCCTCTTGTGCCTTAAGTAATTGTGTGAGAGCATTCATGCATCTGATGTGTCAGATCGTGTCCCCAGAATGTTCACAGGGGAACAACAACGCAGCTATGTGCAATTAGCAAATGTCTTCCACTGGGTCTCCTTTAGCACTGGGTCTTTTGGAGCAGCTCACCTTCAGCTCACAGTCTGCTAGTAGGGTCTAGGTTGCTTTATGGTATTAGTAGGTCTTGAAGAACTTCAAAGCATATTAATGAAAATTAGCCTAAGTAATGCCAAGTGGAAAGAGGATTAAAGGAAATGGTACTATTTGCAAACTATGTCAGAAATCAGAGGTATCAGAGGACCTTTAGTCTCTGAAAGATAACAAAAGCTGGACAACCGATTGTGATTCTTAGGAACATGGAATTTATGACTTATTCATCCTGACTTCATTCTCTCAAGTTTATAAGAATCAGGTGCACAAGTACTCACCTATATGTTTTGCTTACTGAACAACTGTATTGCCTCACTTCTTTTTAAACTTACTGTAGTATTGAAACACCTTTAAGTTTATTCATTTTAAATTCCTGAATTCTCTGGGGCAAGTGTCTTGAATTTTCTTAATCCCCAGATCATCCTCCAGCCCTAACAAGCTGCAGTGGCATCCCTTCACTATATGGCTCAGTAGTAACCCACCAAGTCACAGATCAGACTGACCAGTTACATCTGGCACAGGAAGCCTCAGAGAAAAAGAGAAGGCACACCACTGCTTGCACAAGGTACAAGCTTAACTGCAGAGAAGCAAGAGGAGACACTCAAGTGAAGGACACTTCTGCTCATTGTCTGAGACTTGATCCATGCAAGATTCCACTGCAGAAGTCTTCATGGTACTCATCAAGGTGATTTACAAAGGGATGAAGCAAGGAAAAGATGGTTATAAACAGTGATCAATCCTGATTTACAACAGCTCAAACTGTGACAGAAATTGTATCATTAGCCAACAACAGAATGCTTAAAAGATTCATGAACTTTGTTTACGTGTTTGTACCTACTATTCCACTCTAGATACCTTTATCACGGAAGCTTAAAGAAAATCGGGTCATGGCAATGCGTGACGCTGTTGATGATCCATTCCATGAGTAATCTTCCTGTGCTACAAGAGCACAGATAAGTGTTCTTACAGGTAAGTCAGCTGTGCCAAATTGATTTAAAGTTAGCTCACGCACATGAGGTGCCTGCCTATCTGTTCATAAATCTTTGACATGTATGTCTGACAGGTGTGTTGTGCCTGACATATGAACTGGGTAAAACACAGTTCACAGGTTTTTATTACAACAGTACCTTTAATATCTCCACCAGCAGGTATTTTACACTTCATAGATACAGTAGCTAATGCTGCTCTACAGTCACAGCATATCACCCTGAACACAAATGCTCTTACAGCTCTCACTCTACTGTGCCAATTGTACTCTCCATATTATGAGTCTTCCTGATGGGGATTTCCTTTCCAGAGGTAGAAAAAATCTAAGCTTGCGTTCAACATTCAGTGTAGCATGACACCTCTTCACCTGAAGATTTTGCTCCTGAAAATCCCTGAACAGATGGGGTATGGTGAGAGAAGGAAGCCCATCAGTCAGAGTGCTTGATGCCTTTCCTCCTTCAGCTCAGCTAAAATAAAATCTTTCTACTACAAGCATCTCTCATTGTAAGCACAGAGGAAAATGGAACCATCCCTTCAGTGGGAGTACTGGTTACCTCTTGAAAATTAGCTATTATTAGCCAATATTAAGTACACAATAAAGCCAGATGGCTTCAGCCAAGCCAACGTATTGTTGCAGTATGGAGGCAGCAGTTTAGAGGAAAGCAGTTAAGGCAATGTTGGTCCACTGCCTTTAAGGTGATGATGCTCTTCGCCACTCAGGCCTATCAGGTTTCTAACATACACTGTGAGCTGCAGCTAAAACCAATGAACAGCTGAAATTACGTTCAGTCTTAGATGGAAAATAATATCAGTATCTGTCCTGGTGGTCCACTGTTTATGTTTTGACATCACTAGAAATAACTAAAGGTTTGATAGCTCCTGATTGCTCTGAAAATAGTGCAGGCTGTGACAGGAGCTGGAAAGTGAAAGCAGCACCCTGGGAATACTAAGGACTTGTCTGCATACAGAAGTTGCACCACTGTAAGCGTAACTCAATCCAGTTAGAGCAAGCCTTTTTTCAGGGATTCCCTAACATACAGTGATTTATAACTGGTTCTTGTTGTAAATTTTCACACTCCTACTTCCAAGCATAAGTCAAAAGAAGCAATCCTGCGCAGGCTTAATTAAATCAGTGGGAAAAACCCTACTTTTTATTTCATTGCTATAACTTGGACACAGACCAGTTCTAATACAGATAAGATATGACTTAAGTTCACAGCTTTTTGTAACCAGGGAAAAATCCAAGGCTGTCCCATTTCATAAACTTGGTATTATCTGCTCTATTCCAGATTGTCAAGAGCTCTATTTTACTTTTAAAAGATAACTATGAGTCTTAAAAGATATTAAGCTGCTCTTTTGGGGCGTTGCAACACTATTTTGCCTTAACATAAAGTACCAGATAATAACGAGGCAAGTTGCAAGATCTTCCTTCTCTTCTTAGACCTTCTGTTCCACCAAAAGGGGCAAAGACTTCCACAGACCCTTCTTTATTCAAATTTTAGTCAAAAGACAAGAGTGCAATAGCAGAACACCCCAACCTGCTTATAATCACAATGCACTAGCATGACACCAATATAAAGGTTTGTCCTTCGTCAAGTTTCTACAGAACGCAGAGATGCCTTGGACCACATGCTGGTTGGCAGAGATCAATACACTGAAATCAGCACCACAGAAGCAGTTTTTCAAGAAGTCTAGAGCCTACGGGGAAAAGAGGAGTGACAGTTCCTAAATTAGGGCAGTTCAGAGTATCTGTTCCAGTGCTTGCACACAGATTTCTCTCATCAAGCTCAATCATTACCCTGCATTCAGTTCCACTCTAAAAGCTTTAGTTTGTATGTGGCTGCCTGAGCCAGCAAAGAATATTTGCCTGATCATACCATTATTCCAAAAATCAAGGGCAAACAAGAGCAGAGAGATAAATTAATCCAAGGATTTTCAGTGTAAATATGGTGGATATTTAACAGTGGTGTTTGCCTTGGCTGCCATAACAACAGCAGATTCAAGATTCAACAGCACAGTTGAAATTAAAGTCAGATGATGTCTTGAACTCACCAACTAGTGTCCTGTAGCTCAGAAAATTTTCCTTGCAACCCTTGGCTACAGCAATACAGCATGACACAGCAGTGCACATCCAGTTCTCCCCATTCAGATCCAGTGTGAGATCTTTTCAGAGATCTACATTGTGGACCTACCTACCATGGCAGTTCTGAATTAGCAGGACATGTATAGTACTTGGTTAGGCAGCAAACAACCACTTGTTTATCTGACATTCTTACCTCTGCAGCTAAGTAGTTTCCAGTTGCCAAATGCTTAAATCTAAACAAGCTATTCCACTGTCCTGCCCCTCCCCGGCAAGGGTCATGATGGACAACCTAAAACAAGAAGTACAGATTTTAATCATGCTCCCCGAGATCATACTCAGATCACTGACATTTCCTACAGCTCATTCCAAATAAAAGTATGTAAACTACATAATTACAGCCTACCACAGAAAGGAATTCTTTGCTCACACTAAGCCCACCATAGATAACAAGTTACATTTACTTTTTACCAGGTGCCAGGAAATACTCCTCCTATTATTTTCCATGTTTTCATTAATCTACTCCCTGCAAACATGATGAGCCAAAATTTTGCCTTAAAGTGACATGGTGTGAATGTGGAGCTCAAGAAAGTAAGTGTAGCTGCTCTACACTTACATAGGCACTACTTAAAATCAAAACTCAAACCCTCTTAACACTGTTTCACCACTTATGCCAGCTCTATTTTTGACAACACTAGGGGCTTCTGATAAATTTTTATTCAAGTGATAAAATATCCTCGTGTCATTTGAAATATCCCAGGTTATCTATGTTTTCCCTTGACTGAGCTGTAGGTCATTTACTACCTTCAAACTTAGCAGTGCCTGTTTCTCAAGGAATAATCTCAAATAACTATAAGTGCAATATACTCTATTCCATACAGTCCTTACTCAGACAAAAATCAACCATTTGCCTGAGTGAGGAGCTCTCTTTTAAACGCAAAGTTTGCTCAGCACATAAGAACTTTTGGGTATAGAAGTTACATTACAGCAACAGCCAGGGTTTGAGACATAGCAGTTTCCAATGTTCCTCAGTTAACCAAATATATATTTGCTAGTCATCTTCTCAAAATCACCCCCATTCAAGCAACAACACCTTTATTCAGCCTAACATTAAACAGATGTTGATGTGCCCTGTGGCAGAGGAATGGATTTGATCACATTTGTGAGATTTCTTGTCAGTCATGAATTTCAATTTTCTATATTGCACATGAAGTCACATATAAACACTCAGAACTCAGGATACACGAGTGTCATTTGATTGGCTTTGATAAAATCGCACCATTTACGTCAAATCTGAATTTGACTCTTTGTCATTTTAGTGCAGGTAAATATAGTAAGAAAACATCCGCTCTCCACACACGCACAGCAATAAAGCACCTCTTCAGTGTTCATCCTACACAAACCACTTCATAAAATAATAATAGTTACGGGGAGTTGTATGATGATATCAAGAGGCTATGAATGATTCATGTTGTGGTAAAGTATTTTTACTGAACCCTGGCCTTCAGGTCCTAAAATATTTATAAAAAGAAAAAAAAAATACCTCTATTTCCCACAGTGCTTTAGAACTTGTTGCAGAAGTGGCTGACTGACGTAATGTAGTACGAAGAAAAATATGTTGTTTCTTCTCATATTCATCACAGGTCAGAAACTTCTCTTGCTCTGCATGAAACAGCCTAACAACATCTCCCTAAAGCAATATGAAAGAGAAGCATTATTATGAGGTAGACAAAGCCACTAGACTCATCCTCTATTTTCTGTACTAGCTCCAGTGATGTCAATGTAGCTGATGTGAAGAAAATGTTTATTAATTTCCTATTGCTGGAGCAGGTACCAAGCGCAGAGCATACAATCTCAGCACTGAGTCTGGAAATCAAATGAGATAATTCAGCCCTGCAGGAGACCCAGGCACTTCTGTGAAAACAGAACTTGTTTCAGAGCACTGCAATGAATAGTGGGCAACAATTAACCTAAAGGTGATTTTTAATTCTAGCTAACTTTACTGAATGGATTTTTTTATTTCTAATCTCTCTCAGTATGTAGGGAAAGTGAACAGATTTTTCCAACATATTGTCTCGTCTCTTCTACTCTGCAACCAAAACCAATGTCCCCTCTACTTCTTCTGCTGGCATCATTTTTGCTTCCTTCTGCCTCTCCCCAAGGCTTGAAACACTATCCCCCAAATGAGTCTACACAGATATACAATTTCTCTTTCAAATTCTTCCTTAAAAACTACTGGTACCTTGTTGCCTACTGAAAAATAGCCAGTTGATAATGACTTATTAAGGTACAAGTGAGAACGACTGAAATTTCTTTCATTAAAATGAAAATGTTAATGATCTTAGAGTGATCTGGAGGCATGACGCTGTGCAGTCCCTCAGCATTTAAAGCTACATTGTCTTATTACAGCTATTGTCATCTTTCATGCATCACTCCCTTCTGTAAGCTTGTTATACTTGCTTTTAGCATCTTGTCATAAACTGAAGAAGTATCACAGCTATTCTGTACAGAGCCCTCTTCATTCTGGGCATAAACATCTTTTCTCACAGATCCTCAATTGTCTCTGGGAAGGGGAAGGGGCTGCAAGCTAGCACAATCCATACAATTTCACTTAGTAACACAATGACACAATGGAAAAATATTCTGGCTATTGAAGAGATCCTGGTTGTGAGGGATCCTCAGCATATTGATAAAGTCCTCATTTCTTCTTTTATTCACCATATAATATCTCTCTACAGTCAAATATGGCATGATTTTTTAGATTCAAAAAAACAATTAAAAAATCATACTTACTCCTTTCAGTACATCATCTCGATAACTACTGAATTTCATGAATAAAGTTATCTTCCAGCTTGTGTTACAGTTGACAGCATTTACCTTTGGGAAAAACAAGAGACAATTACAGCCTTAAGGGCGTTCTTTTCTTTTTGAGATATTGTATTCTTCTAAAAGACCACATCACATCTAGGGCAGCAGGGGACATGGCTTAGCTACATATTTGTAGCTAACATGGGTCCTGAAGCTCTCAAGTGTTAATAATAATGATGTTGATGTTGGAGAAGATTCAGTGGGCAAAATGCTATTCTGTCTGTTAACAGCCTACCAAAGATGACCTAAAGAGCTGTTGGAAGAGGACTTACTCTTACATCAGTGAGAATTTCAGGTACTCAAGCAAACCTCATGAAGCTTTCAGTGCCAGGCAGAACTGTGCCAAGAATAACGGTATTTCATCTCGTTTTGAGGCCAAGCTGAAATCAGTGTTTAATACTGGCATCTAGCCCATGGTGGGCTCATGGCACGTTCTGGTTACTGGTAAAGAACAACACATAACACATCTCAGATCAGCAGTTATACCCCTCCTCCCTCCACTGAACTCACCTCTTTGCAGCCAGGGTTATCTAGAAGCTCAATGTTGCTGGCATGTAGAGGCTGTCCTGCATTGACTGGCATGAGAACAACTTTATCACCCACAACAACCTGGAAGTCAGAAATAAAATGCAATTTAGACCTATGTAATTATCCAATAAAATTAAGTCATGTTACACTTTTAGAAAATTACTTAAATGCATGCTCTAGGAATGGCACTCAGAGAATTTATTTGCAGACAATCCACACACCAGCTCTGTTTGCTTGAGTTCAAGACTTCACACTAATGAATCCTCTCATTGTCAGTAAGCATGTCACCTGGTTCAGCAGAAACTTGAGATCATGAAATAGATACCAACCTATGAATTCCAAGAGCAGTTCAGTTTGTCTAAAAGTTACATTAACTACTCTCTATCCCATCTATACTGCCAGCCAAAAGGCAGAGAAAGCTAAGAAAATAATCTGTAGGCAGACAGCAAGACTCTTCCCTCCCTCACTCTCAGCCCAACCTTCTCCCATCAATGTGTCCTTCATTTCACAAGAGCCTTAAAAATTTTCCTGTGACAAGACTTCTTCAACCCCCATGACTCCCCAACTCTGTGGGCCATCTTCTGGCAAATGTCATAGGCTCAGGAGTTCTGCAATTTAGACCATACGCCTGCAATCTGGAAAGGAACGTAAATCACTGGAAATTCAGAGAGAAGCAAACACACTCCACCTCCTCTGTTGTTACTCCATAAATGGTGTTCGGAGCTCAGCACAGGCAGCAGGTACATCAGCTGAGAGACCTCTCTACAACAGTAATCAACAGTAATTCCTAGCTGACGCCCTGCAAGCAAATTCCCATACCCTTGCAATTCTTTACCTATATAGACAGGGAAAATCAATATACGAAAATGTCTTTGACCTAAAAAGTGCTTGAAACATGCAGATGGAGAATTCAATTCATACCTGGGGGAAGGGGGAAATAAATAATTAAAGAAACAAACAAACAAAAAAAATCAATCCACATAGATTGGTTGGCACTGGCTCCTAATTTGCTTATGTTGTTCACAGCAATTTAAGCACACACACACAAAGACAAGTGGCTACATGTGATTTTTGCTATATGAAATGCTGCACAAGCCATGCTTTCTTTTGGAACACAAACAAAAATGCTTTATGCACTGATCAGCACATTTCCTATGAAAAAGCAGAGCCCAATTCAGCCTCATGTAACTTCAGTGAAGGTGAATTTGGCCCACTTATTGCAGAGGTGAAAAAGGAGGTTCCCTTTCCTTAACAAACATAGCTAAAAAACAGTACCAAAAGACAGTGTCATCATGCTTAGACTACATGTAGAAATCCTATTTGATCCAAGTAATGAGAAAAAGTTCACTAATGGAACCAAAATAATGACAAGATGCCTTTAAGATATATTACTTATGCAATACATTCCTGCATGCCATGCTTCACACAGACATTACTTACAGCCCATTTTAAGAAGTTATGACCAGATAATTCATTAATCAAAAAACCATCAGGCTTGCATCCTGCAAAGTGGAATCAGGACTTCAAAATTATTGCAAGTACACCAGGACTATAACAACTTAATTAGTAAGAGAGCACATCATTAAGCATCTTATTTAAAAAGGAAGAACAGGGACGCGCAGGGGTAAGGTATCTTTGAATGCAAGCCTGGGACTACCATGGCAAGGAGACGTACACAGCTACTCTGCTGCAGGCACACATCAGAGGAAGAACTGTTATGTGGGGTCACTGTTTCTGTCTCAGTCTCCTGCCCTTCTCCAAGTACTAATCAGTAACCTGTCCCCAACGCTGGCCAGCTCTGCTAGTTGACACAGAAGCAATGAGATATCCCATGTGCTTTTCCCTTCTTCTTTTTCTTCTTGCTTCAGACCTCCATAGGTGGCTGGGAAGGAAGGGAGAGAGGCAATTTCACAGTGCTTGTTTCCCATACACCCTCCACCAGTGATGCAGGAAATGGAAAGCGAAGTGAAGAGGGAATACTCTTCTCTTACTCATGGCTGCCTTGGGCAAGCTTCAAGTCTGCTCTTTTGAGTTCCTCCCATCCCATACCCAGTTGATTTCTGGCTCCAAATAACACCCCCAGCATGCCCAGAACACTGCGGGCAGAGCAGTAACATGCCCACAAGTCTGCCTGTAGAATTGGACTATATGGAGATTATAGAAAACAGAGCAATACATTCCCAAGGTTTTGCTCTGCAAAATTAAAATTGACACCAGCTCTTTCTCCAATTCCTTCACTACCCTTGGGCGCAGCCAGCCACAGCATGCTGTAGACCAGCGCTGTGTAATAAGTTCCAGAGACCTGTCAGACTATTTCTTATATATAGACATGGATTTGTTAAAGTTGCATCAGAAACATAGCTTTTGAGGATTTAATTCCCAATTCCTTTATCAAAACTCTTACCTTTTCTGGTCTAGATAAGAAATTTTCAAAGAATCATTAAATTCATAGTGAAGTCAATGACAATTCAGCTTTTGAGTTCAACATAAATATACGAGGTCTTTCAGTCTTGGATGCAGCGGAGTTCTTCCCACACAAGGTCATTTCTAAATTCAAGGAACCTTACTTGCCCATGTCTTGGTGGAGAGGGTACACTGAGAGTGGGAAGAGCAACAGCCAAAGCTGACTCTGTTCTGTCTTCTGGGTGGGGGACCAGCACTGGCATGACTTTGAGTGATTCTGTTGTTCATATAAACTCAGTAAGCCCACCTGACAGCTACATCTACACTGGAAAGAAGTAGGAGCAAATACTCCAGTAGAGGTGCAGTATATCACAAGGACTGGCAGTTACAGAAGGTTATATTAGCTGTGAAGATGCAGTAGCAGCGAATTCAGTTTGGACTAACTACCCAAGTAGGTTACCAGGCACATCGAAGGCTCTGCTACTCCATCTTCGTTGCTTTTATGTTATAACCACATCTGCCAGTGGCACTGCTGACACACTTCAAAGATCAGGAGGATTAACAGAACTTCCCCACAGACAGCTGGGCATTCCCCAAGTCCGAGACCACCTCCCTCAGCATGCTGCAAGTTCAAGCTTTCAAACCACTAAATTAGCAGGCAACTGAAAATGCAATCCACACAGAGCTAATCCTGCTATCAGTGCACATTTTGCTATTCAAACTGCAACTAGCTCTAGCCTTAATCGGTCACATCTTTTACTGAAGGACAGCTTGTATATGCTTAATAAAAGTCTGCATAAAATACTGCATTTATGCCAATTACTGTAAATTTTCAGCCGTATTTTCTCATTGCTTGCTTACCTAATCAGTTGCTAATGAAGTTAAACCAACCCTCCTTCAGAAAAATATTTTTTTAAATATTTCACAAGGCTAAACAACCATGACGACCTCTCATAGAAGTCACACACATGATTTCCCGTATCATAGATTCCCCCATCCTTCTTTTCTTTCAGGATATATGACATATTTGGATCTACCTTGCCTTATCTAACACAATAGCAGTCATCCAAGCAGTAATTCAATACTCACTTCTTCTCTTCTAAAGACTTTTTAAAATGTATTTCCTTCAGGAATTTCCTTGTTATAGCAGAGAAATTGAAAATAAAAACCCCATAGTTTCCAAACAAAGTAAGGGCCTGATATACCAAGCTAACTTCATGCACTGAGAGGTCTGAAGAAGAAAAGCCTACAAACAAATACAAGTCCTTTAAAAGCTAACCTAGTGAGTGGGTAAAGTGACCCCATCTTATGTGGTATTAGGTGCTTTGTAGATGAGTCCCACAGAAACCAGCCTTTTAACGCGCACGTGTCTGGGAGTAATGGAGAGGGAAGGAGTGGGTACAGGGCTGGAGTGTCTCTCCATCTGTGAGAGGTAAATGAAGGATTTTCCCCATCACTTGCTACCATTGTCTCCTGTACAACAGCTGCCCAGTTTTGGTAACTATTGAAGTGGTCGAAATGTGTCAGAGCAGTTATGAGGAAGTTACCAAAGGACTAATGTTTAGCACTAGAAGTCTGCAAAGAAAACTATCAGATCTGTTTGGACCTGGTGGAAAGAAGGGAAAACTTGGGTCTTGAGACTTCCCTCTAAAACATGACGATGAGCTCCCAGCTCTGACAGGCAACACCTAGTGACAGAAAATGTGCAGCAGGCAGGTTCCAAAGGAGGCTATTAAGTTAGGAGTAAACCTGACAGCTTTCCACACAGCCTTTGCAGCTCAGAGCTTGTCAAATACAGCCCCACAGGGAACAAACTAGGAGAGAGGTCCGTGGAGTGGGACGTTACAGGGATCACTGCGATGATCCACAAACTTTAGAAATCAGTAAAACCACTTCCAAACTCTTATGTGCCCACAATAGTGTAAAATTGAATCAAAAACTCTACTGTACTGAGAATGACTTACAAGGCTTAAGAACATCCTGCTGCTCTCAGGGCTGTAAGGGCTCATGGTGGCTTTCAGATCACAATCTGGGAAACCCCAGGTCCTCACTCTGGAGAACATGATCAGGCACTTATTTCCCAGGCATGAGGGCCTCAGAAATTAAGACGATGCTGAACTGAAGTTTTTCCAAGAAATGAAGCCAAAACTTTAAAGTCACCTTTTTTCTTTCCAAAGAGGGAAAGGAATACCAGGTTAATG
Source organism: Tyto alba (assembly GCF_018691265.1). NCBI lineage: Eukaryota > Metazoa > Chordata > Aves > Strigiformes > Tytonidae > Tyto > Tyto alba. The sequence continues at coordinate 9,402,087 of NW_024881295.1, read as the reverse complement.
CTTGATCAACAACATCGCTTTTTTTTCCCCAGCCAAAAAGCCATGCAAAGGTACCCCAGAAGGCTACTCATGTTTTCTGCTTTTCTCTGGAACAGGCTTGGGGAAAAGGGGAGCTTTTCACATACCCTTCTGATCACTGCATGGAGCAGGAAAAGACTATGATTTTAGGGACTTCTGACCAGAAGCTGGGAATTCAGTCCTTTCCCCTCCACACAGCAGACTGCCAAAAGGAGCTGCAAGCAACCACACTCATCCTGGATAGCATCCCAGGAGCTGGGTAACCACAAAGTGAATGAGATAAAATAGACAAGAAAATAGGCATTCCTGTCTGAGATCCTGAGAGGGCTCTGTCAGTGATTACTTCATAGGGGAGAGCGGCCAAACATTCCCAGACAGGTCTACAATAGAACACCACACAAGTTCATCATGTGGCCTTCCCAGCAGCAGATCTGAATTTTCCACAGTGGGCACCTAACCAAGCCACAGCCAAATGAATGAAGAACAGAGTTATGATCTCATGACACAACTCCCAGATCTGTAGCAAAGAGCTCTCCTATATAGTCTTCCTCTTACCAACATGCAAGACTCCTATTGAAACCCACCAGAAAAGACCCACTAGAATATGCAACCCAATTGCAATCATAGATGCCATTCACATGTTGAGAGGGGATACAGATTTAAAGAAACCTGATGTATTTCCTAGAGACATTCTCTGCTTACCTCCTGAAAACAATGTAGCCCGGAATATTTTAAAAAAAAAAAAAATAATCTAGTGTAAACTGTGACTTACTATCAGTTTTGTAAATCTGCACACAACAGATGGACTTAGCAAAGATGCTCCAACACAGGTCAGCAGAGGCTCAGATGAATGTGGCAGCATTTCACATTTCAGACCACATAATTCGGTAACATTTTCTAGTTAAACATAAAAGCTAAGAGTCGCAAGCACTGTTTAAAATATTTCGTTTCTTAACTGAATCCATTATGATTTATGCCAGTAGCAAAGAAATCATGTATCTTCTGGAAACTTTCTGTCTTCTCCCTCTTACATATTCAGCATTTTCACTTACATTGTCACCTTCACTCCTCAGTTTCCAGAATGGCTGGATATAAAACCAGGATCCCTCATTCCCAGCAGCATCCAGAGACACCCGCATAGCATTCTTCTCTAGCAGAGCTGGCAATCTCTTATTAACTGTGAGGTACTTGTTACTTTTTATGTGCAGTAGCTGCGAACAAACAATAATTAAAAAAATTAGTAAGGTTGTTGCTTTTTCTCCCTTCAGTCAAAAGAGGAGACACAGGCTTTCACACTATAGTGATTTTTCATAACATACATGAAGACAAAATAAAACTAGAAGAGTTATCAAAGTATACTGCTATTTAGGAAAACAGATGATATATCTCAGATTGAGAGAAATGTGTCCGCGATCAGTTTTACAGCACATACTACACAGGTAGGGCAAGGGTCCATTAATAGTGTTACCTTCAGGAATTTCATCCATTACAGGAAAGTCATACTGCACTTAAGAACATAAATTCTGTCTCATTTATATGTCATGAAGTACAAATGACTTCAGTGATTTAAAAGGAGCTGCACAGCACCTCCGTAATATGATTTTGAAATAAATCTTGAAAATAAAAAGATACATATTTACATTCAGATTCTAAACTGCAGCAGCGAAAATTACACATAAAACTTATATTATGACATATTATTTAAACATGAATATGTAGCACTTCTGGCAGGCTTTAAAACAGACAGAAAAACACAATATTGTAAACTTAACCAAGTTCTGTTTACCTGACCCTTGACAATCCAGATTACAGTGGTTAGTTTCATTTTCACTGTAACCTTGAAATGAAACAACTGTTTCCTTTCCAGCTCTGACAGAAAGCAGATGGATTTCAATACGTTTACCTGTATGACATTGCTATATTTTACAATTTCGCCCAACAGCTTTCTGTTCTCGCTTTCGTTCTGCTTTTGTTCCAGTTCTGCTGCATGCTGCAAGAGAATTATTATTTCTTTAAACTTTACAAAATCAGCATCTCTATTCAGCTATGGAACAGATAGTGTAAAAAGTAAATGGCATGGCATTTAAAATGCTTCCTCCAACCTGCAAGCATTACTGCACTGAAAATATTAGCACCTGAATCCCACTGCAGTATAATTCTCTGAACTATAATAATCACCCAGACCCATTACACCCATGTGTAATGATTCTGGGTTTTTATTACCCAGAATGGAAACTCAGTCACAATTTATGGATCACACCTGAGATGAATGCTATTTTAAAAATTTTCAACAAAAGTAATTCCAGGTGCTTTAATTCATCTTGAAATAAGAGAAAAAAGGGCCTATGATTAGCTTCTCCCTATCATCACTCCTTTTACTTGTTGGGTTTTTAATTGCATCCAAATACCTTGGGTTTATATATAACAAAACAAAACTAGTAGGTCACACATTGCAAAATCAAGGCTAAGCACAATAGCCTGGGTCAAACACAGCCACAGAACAAACTTTCAGCTCCTGGCTCTAATTGCTGTGTAGCTAGCTCTAGCTACACACCATGTGTCTTCCTTGCTGTTTTTAACTGGAAGCACTGGCAGCCTCTCTGCTGAACACGAAATTATCAGCCAGGCTTGATATGACCTTGTTCCACTTAGTCTTATGCATCCAATTATAAAGTCAGGCCAGTTCTTTTTCAGAGACAGAGAAGTTGCTCCATCCCACACCGTATTTGACACAAAACAGAATCTGCCTAATGGCTCAGACAAGAATCACCTAGACTGAAAGCAAAGACAACTGCACTTCTGAGGAACGTGCAGACTAAATCATTGAAAACTTCTCTTTGTCCACCCCTCTCTGCCTAACTTCTGCAAAGGAATTCTAAAATAATAGCATGGTTTAAACCAGGACCCACTCCTGATTTTAACAACTCCAGTTTTACTTTATAAAATTTCTGAAAGTATTATATTGCTTTTAGCAAAGGCACAACCCCCAGCCTAAAGGAAGATAAAAAACAGGGCAGGGGCAATAAATGCCAGTCAGGAGGTAGGAGAGCTATGGAGAATATAAAGCTGCTATGGTGGCATAGTAATACTCACCACAGTGGTTCCCAAAGCACTTGTTATTATTCTTTTTCGTTCTATTGTAATTCTACTGCCTGCAGATTGAGATAAGATTACAAATACAGATGTCTCTTACTTGAAGTTTCTTCAGCAGTGCTGCTTCTGTATGGTTTCCTTGTTTGGCTTGCTTGGCTTTCCAGTACTGCTTCTGGGCTGAGTATCGGTTCATAGGACACACCTTGAAAAGGCAGTCTGGGGAAGATTGAAAGAAATACTCATAAGTAGCACTGAAAGACACTTCCTTCATTTGTAAGTATGCCTTAGTTGGTTTTCTTTTTCCAGAAATGCCTAGATAACAGTGTTTAAACACAGCCACCAAGCAGCTTGATGGCAATGATACCACGAACAAGGTGGCAGAACATCTGAGTTGAACCTAAAGCCTTCAATGCCCCACACGTGTCCTCTCTGTGCAACCTCTCTGCAACCTCCGCTGGAGTCCCTGGCTGTGAGCCTGCCCCACGCAAAACTGCCCGCTGCTTTATTCATGCTCTGTGCTGCAGCACAAGGTTACAGGTGCACTGAAGACGTGAAACCTCCAACAAACAGTCCTGCTTTCTGTACACCATACATCTGGCTGCCCTGCTCCTTCTGGCGCTGCGGAAACAAAGGATGGCATGGGCATTCAGCTGCAAGCCACCAAAGAGGCTAACACAGTGTTCAGGTCTACTAAGATTGATTTAAAAAACTAACAGCAAAGACAACAGTGACACAAACTGAACACCACCACCATCCAACAGACCAGATAAAAAACAGGTAAGGAGGGAGGGAAGGCCACCCGAGAGGAATCACCCCAGCAGGGTGGCTGCATGAACGATGACAGAGGAGGAGGTACACCCTGAGGGGACCACAGTCAACGGGGGAACCGTGGAGTAAGAAATGAGGAGCAGCAAATGAAAGCGAGTGGTGACGCAGCAACTCCCATCCCCTCCCCATCACCCCCCTGCAGGGACCACGTGCTGCAAGGGGGCTGGGAAGGGGAAAGATGTGTCCAGAGGGAAGCCAAGGGGTGCTTCCTTAAGTGCTTGTTCAATTGTTCACCTTTGTTTCCCAATATCAGAATCAATAATTGAAAGTTAATGTTAATTGGTAATAAACTAAATTTTGTGAAATTCCCTGACTCAAGATTTTTTGGGCCAGTGACAGTCTTATAGACTGGAAATGGAGGCTCACAATTCATCCAAATCCAACTACTTTTAGGGTGATAAAAGATACCTAGTCTTGCATGGGCCCAATCAACTTTTCTAACAGCTAGGCTTGAAAGACATTTTACTTAGCAAATGTTGGTAATGGCTCTTTCACACCCCACGTGTATCATCTGGCAAGAGGAAGGGACAGGAAAGTTAACTAGCAATCAGAGTTTTGCTGTGAGACTAGTAAGAACATACAGGACTGCATGTGTATTACAGTGTGAAGCTCTTCCCCAACATGGGTTGCAATTTACAGATGTCAAAGGAAGGGCTGTACCAAACTACTAGCCCTCCACATTTAACTGTCACAGACTAATCCACCCCCAGAGGAGAACAACCTCTAAACAATTTTCTCCTGGCTCCATGTCAGAGTCTCAGGAAGGCAGGGATGGAAGGGAAGCAACTGTTCCTGCCTGACTCCCAGCCACCCAGCCATGGCATAAGCTAAAGCCAGGTACTAGCAGCAATGTATCCTACTTAGAAGAGGTTTTGCCCCAGGACTGGATTAAGAATAAAAAACATTCCTCTTCTGATCCCACAAGCACATTCTGCAGGCGCTGACATCCCAATTTGGCCAGAATCAGCAATGTCACTTCTCTGCTGGTCATCAGGCTACCTTCCCACAAAGAGACTCTGCAACACCACTGGGAAGCCACCTTGCCCAGAGTATGGCACAGATAGTGCTCCTCACGAAAATACAGAAAAGAAAGGGAGAAAGAGGAGAACAAACACACTAGCTCCACGTGAACAACATAAAGTGCATATGTACCACCACACAACACAGTTAATGGCATACACATCACATAGCACAGAATAATTTGAAAATGGTCCTCTCTACCCTCAGCTCTCCTGTTGCATTCTCCAAAGACAGTCCCTTCCCAACAGCACTGTATAGCCACCCATACCTCTCTTATCTCATGTTGCAACATGAGATAGCAACCACAATATCAACACTAAGTATGCATTTCATTTACATACTGGATCAATGTGTAGGTGACTGTTGAATTTACCAGTCTTGCATGTCATTTTTAAATACAGTGCAATCTCAACATTCACCCATTACTGCCACAGAAATGGCAGCAGGGGAAGCTATAGGGAACTATCCCAAAGTCATGGTCTGGGTGTTTAACCACTGAGCCAGGTCAGTAACAGTTTCTATTCAACAGTGCTGTCCTACTCACTAATTCCCAGAGCAAGTTTAACATCTGCACTTGCTAACTATCTAGGACTTGTTCCAGCTCTCCGATCCACAACAGCACATGTGGAAAGTCCTGTCTATCATACATGTGATGAGAAAAGTTTCCTAACTGTTCCACCTTTATGAGTGGAAGTTCAAGTGTCAAACTCACAACCTCTCTGTAGAAGATGCTAGATACCAATGCAGATTCTATTCTCATTTTCAACATTGTAAATCCAATGGAATTACTCTTTCACACAGGAAGGAAGAGGAAGAGATTTAGCTCCTCTGAGATATATCCTCCGACATACTCATCTCTTCACAGCCTGTGAGGAGTTACTGAAACCATGTTACAGTAGGAACACCTCTTGTAACACAACAGGAGAGGGAAGGGAAATCTAGTGTGAAGACCGGCCTTGCCTTTCCTAAGTAAAAATGAACTCTCATTACTTAAAATAAAAATGGGCAGCACTCTCAACTACAGTCAGGCCCAGCTAAGCACAGCTAGCTGATGTTAGTGCTGCCAAAACCACTACAGTAAGACCATGCCACACATTCCTCCCACTGCCTGTGCCCCCAGAGCTAGCAGCTTGTGACAGTGCTGGCTCTCAAGTCACAAACTAAGCTGCAATGCTTTTAGTTGTGCAAATATGCCATCTGGCCTCTCGTATATTGGCCATCATTACTCCAGGTTTTTCATTGCATTGCCTCTTCCCTTCATAGCCATTGATCTTCCTCTGCTATTCATAGCGGCAAAGCTTGTTCATACAAAAACACCGCTGGTGGTAGAACTTTCCTTGGCACTGACCTGAAGTCCTCACCGATTTGCTCCCTTAATCACAGCCCTGAGTTGCTGTTCTAGGGGAGAGTGTTACAGACCTTTACCAAAGCAAACCCAGCCACCTTGCAAGGGTGTTTACTTTCATTTCAGAGGTGAACATGTACAATGAGAACCGTATCAACCTAGAGCACATAACTCCCAGGTAACTTTACAATATCCTCGACACCGAGAATTGGAAAAAAAAAAAAAAAAAAAATTACAAAACACTGTATACTGTTAAAGCACACTGTATGCTGTCGAAGATTTCACTTTGAGTATCGGGATTTCAGCTCATAAGACAAAAAGTCCACTATTATTTTCTGTAACAATCTATAATTAACGTGCCTTCTCAGAGGACTTCATGAAACGCTTATTTCTCTGAAGTAACAATACCTTCTTTTTATAGGACCTGTCTTGATTTCTCAGTTACTCCCCACACATCCTGCTACTTGAGTAAACACACCGCTTCCCATCCTCATGCAGAGTCTCAAAGCACAGCGCAAAGACATGCAAGATGTAGACAGATGTGCAGTCACTACTGTGTGAGTCTGCCTCCCAAAGGTGGGTAAATTTTTCCCACTGATAGTTCTCAAAGAAAAGGAAACATAGAGCAGGCGCTAGATCACCTCAGCCACCACACAGCTCCACCTGTAGCCATGCTGCACGACACAGCTCTCCTGACTTCCAGTCTAGTGCTTTAGAAGTTGAACTACCAAGAACTTTTTTTTAAATCAGTATTATTTCAATTGTATTTTCCTCAATTTATAGACTAAAAAATTTAATATTTTTTGTTTCCAGACAAGCTTTTCTCTATTTATTTCTCTTTAAGATTCCAGATAAATTAACAATAGGTCATCTCATTTTTTTCTGGGTTTTTTGCACTTACTTTTATTAGAATAACAATAGGATATTATATAATTTCAAGCTTTGTGGTCCTATACATCAGGGTGGGGAAACAGTGCCTGCCCTAGAGAAGCTAGAGTTTAAATAATCATGAAAAAAGAGAAACTGAGGCATAAGATTATGAAGCAACCTTCCAGCCTGCACAGTAGATCAAAAGCTCAACCGTCCTGGAGGTCGGTCTAGCAACCCACTCATGAGACAGACCGTCTCTTCTAACTTCCCCAGACATTCCCAGATAGTCCTAGCTCCTAACTCATTACTTTATGGAGTTTTACATAAACGTTTCTCTTCCTGAGGACACTAATTAAGTAGGCACTATCAAAGGTAAACAAATAGCTTCAAAGCAAATAGCTTAAAAGTATCATCCAGTTTCACTTACTAAACTTTCATGCATTCAACTTCTGCAGTTTCATCAATTTTCTCATACCCACAGAATCTTCCAGGCAAAATTCCAAGTACTTGTGCATGAAGCTAAAACAGAGACTATGAGAAACATTGCCCGCCCCAGCCCACACACACATTTTTAAAACAATAAAAATCACTTCAAGCTTTCTTTACAAAATGGAAAAAAAGAGGAAGGTCTCCCTGGTCACACTCCAGACTTAGCCTCCTACACCACACCTTGGATTATTAGAAATTAATAGAATATAGCAAATTATCAGTGCTGAGGCACATATCATTTACTTATTTTATGGGGAAAAAAATGGCCTTCATTAATTAGAACAATCAAAAAGATGGAAAGCAGCAAGTCCCAGGGTGTGGAAACAATCCACAGAGGATGCACGGAACCGAGCATCTGTCTGAGCCTGTGAACTCACACGCAACACTGGTCTTCAGAAGGCACCAGCGGGGGCAACCACCACACACACAGCACATCCTCTGAGCAAAAAGCAACTACACTCAGGAAGTCTGAAAAGGAAAATAACTCCTATTATGCCTTTTAAATATTTCTTGGTATTGGGTAAAGATGACTTAGAACAATATTTGTCAGATGCTTTGTCTCCCCATCCCCCCTCCTTTTTTTTTTTTTAAGTGTTAGAAATTCAACTCTTGCCCATCATGGAAGATTTCCATGAGAGAGAAATTATCATGTAGCTTTACTTAAACCAGCAGGCTGACAAATGGGTAAGTGGAAGTGATAGGGCTATTAAATCACAGTGTGTACAAACCAATGTGTTTTGAAAAAAACACAGAAAGATAAAGAAGAGCCAGAGTACAAATGGAAAGGGAAGAATGCGACGGAGCAAGCAGTGGGGCAATGAGGAGTCCCATGGAGGGCAACACGAAGAGCAGTGAAGAGTCTGATAAGAAAATGAAAGCAATTATGGAACTGAGAGAAACAAGAAGAAAACACAGGACAAACCAAAATGATGTAGAAGGCAGCAAGTAAAAAGGAAAATGGCAGATGGAAGAGGAAAGGGTAGAAGGAAAGGAGAGAGCACAGAGGAACGTAATAAAAGGGAGAGAAGAGGAAACAACAATGTCAGAAAAAGCTTAGAACAGTAAAAATTGAGAGAAAGGCAACAGGAGGATATGTAGAAACTCAAGTATCACTTTCATCACAGATGCCTCAAGAAAAAAGGGATATAAAGGGTAGGAAAATTTAAATCAGTTTAAGAATTTACATCATTTTACATTTAAATCAGAAGAGACACTCGTGCTCCTTTTTCAGAGTTGCTAAATTTGACCAACAAGCAGGTCTTATCTGTGCTTTTTTACACCTAAGGTCACAGCCTAAGGAAAACTACAGTTCTGTTGCTCATGAAGTGACTTTTCTTCAGAGGTACAGGACTTCTGGCACACACTTCTTCCGAATCTCCATGAACCTGGCCCTGCAGCAGGGTAAGCACTTCCATCACCGCACTAAGTGCTTTAGCTCTCACTAGTTTCAGTTAGAATTAGGACAAGAAGCACCTGGCTTGATCAGTCCCTTAAATTCAATTGCAAAATAGTAAAAGCCTTTTTTTTAAAAAAAAAAAAAAACAGACTGCAGGAAACACGTGTGGGACCTGATTCTGCCCTCTTTAGCACTGATGTAAATCTGGATATGCACATCGATGAACACAGAGCCGCTCCAGGCTCATTCCAGTGTGACTGAAGGGGAAATCTGGACCACAGCTTCTTTGTATGGACACAAAATGAAAAGCAACCACAGCTTTCCTTAGCTGAAAGATACTCCGTTTTGTAGGATGTTCTGAAACAACTAGAATAGCTACCACCCACTCAAAAAAAAAAAAAAAAAAAAAAAAAACGTAAACACATAACAAAAACGAAACTGCTATTTTGAGACACCTCTTTATGTAGGCTTTCAGTTCAGGCCAACAGCTCAGTACCTAAATTCGATCTCTGAGTGAACTCTGGTAGGAGAGATACAAGTAGTTAGAAAACACAATTCTTTTTTTTCTTTTCTTCCCCTCCCCGTTGGGGAAAGGGTTGATAAAATATTACCAAAAAAGAGCAAACATAGGCCTCTGATGTTAATTTTCAGAGTCAGTGCTTGGAATCTAAACATCTTGTTAGAAACATGCCTTTCTCATACTTCTTTGACTCTTAGGTCATGCTCTAACCTCAAAGCAACACCAGTTCAGCTATCACTGATAAAAAACATTGTAAACCATACAGACAGCAGGCCCTACTCTTCCCTGCAATTAGATGCTATTTTTAGCTGCTTATGTCTAATCATTCAATTAATCATTTATGCCTAAATCTTTTTATATCAAGAACCTACTAAAAGCAGGTTTTGTTTGTTTTATTAACTCTGCCGTTTTAATCGAATACTATTTCCCAGAAGATACTGGGGGGGGGGGAAATATGAGTTTTGCTTACATTTCTTGGTTATATGAACAACTCTCTTGCTTTAGTGTTCTTGAGCTGAGCTAAGAAATTTAACAAAGCATGGCAGAGATGTGCTTTTGGTTGCTCTCATCATACAGACACCTCCATGGTACCAGGCACTAAAACTAAATCTCAATTAGACAGCACGTTTCTGCTCTGTTCTCAGCAAAACCCCTGCTATTCCCACAATTAGACTTTTACTTGTAAGATAAAGAAAACAACAAAATGATGGCTTTATCTTTGCTGCAGCCATTCTCCTGAATGCCACTTACTACATATACCTGAAGCAGCACGAAAATGCTACTACATGAGGCCCCTAATAATATATCCATGATGTTATAGCATGGTGGGTTGCATCAATTAAGGTGACGAAATTCACATTTTCACTAACTGAGCTTCTCCTACAGATGTTACAGTTCATCCAAATTTGCATGCTACTACAATGCTAGCGGTAGCTAAGCAAGCCACTTCAAAATTTAGTCAGATATGTGCATCCTAAATCAGAAAGAGGTAAGGAGTGACAGGAAGAGAGGCTGCTGGAGCCAAAGGGAGCTAAAGAGGCAGAAGTGAGGAGGAGAAAGAAAGTAGCTAGTAACAAGTTTTGAAGCAGGGAGGGAAAGGGAGAAGAAGGGATCCCCAAGAAATGGAGGATCTGAGTTAGAGAAAAGGAAAGGTTAGATGCTGTGGGGAAGAGGGAGCAGAGGCAACTAGAGATAAAGGGATGTGTTATGCAACAAACAGACAGAGGTTGCAACAGAGAACAAAGTCAAAACTGTCTACAACTAATAGAAAACATTCCCCTGCAGAAGCTGGGATGTAGCTCAGGAGTACACCCTCCCATTCCCCCAGCAGCAGAGAGCAGCTGTACGTCTTGTCTGCGTCTCATCCTGATGGCATGCCATTAGCTCTGAGAAAGTGCCAGACTTCTGTGATGCTGTTGAAATGTATTTTAAAAAAAAAAAAAAAAAAAACAACTCAGTACAGAACACTATCAACTTTTCCCTTCTTTGCCTTTTCAAGTTAGGAAAGAACATCACAGAACTGTGATAAAAGAAGAACTTTACTGTACTGAAGTTATAAAATCAAGCCCTCAAACACTAGACAATGAAAAAATTAAGGTTGTCTTTTTAACTTCTGCTCAGTTCCTTGATTGTAGGCATTTGGATGTATTCTTTAATTATACTATCACATACAAATCTTCTCCAGTGAGCCCTGTCTCGTCTAGAAACCTGGATATGTTCTATTTTGGGAACATATCAGGGTGGTGAAGTGACAGAAATACTGTCCAGAGAATCCCCACCTGAAATTTTGTGCAATCTGGAAGTTGTGAATTAAACATGGCAAGCAGCAAGAAGATGAAATCATAGTTATGTAGCCTGAAAGCCACACTGGAAAAGTAGATGCTATACCCATCGCTGCTACAAAGTTATTCCATGACATCACACAAGTGACTGGAATTTATTACTATTAATTTCTAAGTATACATCCTGACTTAGGATATTAGAATGCTCACAACTGGAACTGGAACCAACTGCTGATGTTTCATGAATATATAATGGCAAAAAAGTCTTGAATATTCTGGGAAAGCAGAACTTCAGCCTCTCAATGCTTCAAATGCCACTTTTTTGCAATAATAGCATATACATACTACACTATAATAAACACTGGAAAAAACAATAAGGTTAAGGAGTGTCAGTGCAACCCCTTGCAATAGATACAAGCATCCATGAAACGCGTTCCCCTTGCTCTAAATCAGGCAAGCCATGACTGTCTTTATCTCGTAACAGGTGTGAGCCCAAGCTTATTTAAGCCAAAAGAGGTCTGGATCAGGCTAGTAAGGCTCTGTTTTGGACAGCTAGAGGCAATGGTTTAAACCAAGTATAGGCAAGACTGAGAGGTTTTATTTCTTTCCCTGCATATAAGCACACAGAACTTCTGATACCACAGGAGTATGTTTTAGCATTCAAGAGTTAGAAACTGCATCTTGTCAGTGCATTGTTATTTTTACCAATAAACAAAACAGCAGAATTATTCAAAACTACAAGGTCACATTTAAGAAAGTTGAGAAAAATCAGATGCGGTTTTAAGCAAAAGCAAAACAAAAAGCTGACAAAATATTTGGGGGTAGTCCTTAAAATGCTGTCTTATCTTTTTTAAAAAAATAAACAAACCAGCAGCTCAAGTAGTTTTGAACCTCACAAGCTTGCTTCCCACTTACAGTAAGAGCAGGGCTGGAGCAAGGATTTGGTCACACAGCAGGGTGTACAGAACAGAGCAACCAACTCTTGGACTACAAGAAAATTAATCCCTTTCCCCATGTTTTCCATCTACCCTTCGTGCCTTTGCAGATTTGGTATTTAGTTCTCAAAATCTGTCATTCACATTCGAGTTTGAAACATCAGCTATGTGTTCACAAGCCATGAAGGCATCTGGGAAGTTACATGTCTGGAAAGGCAAAGTGCCCAGAGTTAGAACATGCATCAATCAGTCATTAAAAAAAAAAATTATCCCCCCCATTACTAACCTCTGAATTTCTTTGGAGGATTAGCAAGGTCACCTGCCTCTGGCTGAACCACGCACCGGTCATCCACTAACCTAGAAAAACAAAAGTTATTAGACGTACTAAAATATACAGTGTATATAAATGCAGACACATACCTGTCACACCATAGATATAGAAGCTTACACATTTAATTCAAAAAAATACCTTAGAAACTCTGTTATTCAGTTACTAAGCATAACCAAGAAAATAAAACTCTACATTTTCCTTCAAGAAAGAGGATTTCTTCTATTGCACTAAATTATGGCCTATGTTTCAGATCCCACTTCATTTAAATCTGGCTGAAGTCCCTTTTTGTTACACTGTGTACATTGATGTTACATGTAAAATTCCTGTTTTCTTTTGGCAGAGCCCATTAACCCTGAATCAGAAACAGTTTGATTTTCTGCAGCTGTCAGATTTTCACAGCCATGACCCTAGGGCATAATCCAAAATTCATCAAAATCAACAGAGAGACTCTGAGACACTTCAGTGAGCCCTAGAAAAATACCTCAAAGAAGAACTTTGGGAAGGCACACTTGTATCTGATACAAGAAAGGACATTTCAAGCACTGCGGGTTAGCTTGGCCCTACACTTGCAAGCTGTCCTGTGCTTGCAGATTCCTGCATCCCCACTGCGGACTTTTAAGGGGATGCACAGTAAGCAGCCTTCACGTGATTACAAGAGTATATGTGGACCTGCTTACATGATCAGGACATGCAGGGGGTCTTCTCCAGTGACATGCAGTTTTGTAACACTGTTTTATCTAGAATTTGAATCAGGAATCCAATAAAGCACTTTGGATTTTAGTCTTTAAACATTCTGCTACTCTTCTTCACCATTTCCAATCTTTTTCCTCTGAGGAGGCACGTGGAATTAAGATTCAGCTCCAGTCAAAACCCACAGGACCACATTTTCCTTTGCTAAAATGAATATGCATCTACTTAATCCACAAGCAGAAAATCTAAATAACAAATCAAATACATTTCTCACAATATTTTGTAAGTTATATAAACAATAAAATTCAAAAATATAAATTGTTAATCTTATCACAGAACTTCCTAAACATAAATTCAGCTTCCTTTCAGGAAGCATCCTGTACCTAATCTGCCTGTTTCAAACAATTATTCAGGAAAAATCATGTTTAAGGACACACTACTGCCCTGCTACTTTACAACAACAGTCCTAGCAGCATTTGTGGGAAATTGCCAGAAAAAGCACAATTTGGGTTCAGCCAAAGTGCCCAACAGATGCACTCAGTTTTCACTCAAGTTGATGAAGGCTTTGCATCCAGCCACGAGCACAGCAAGACAGATCCCCCAGCATGCCCATGAAATTTTTACCTCTAGCAAGCTGACTGTTGACAAGCTGCCCTCTGTGGTTGCAGCTCCCAGAAACGGAAGCAGAAACAATAAAGGATTTTGGAAGACTGCAGCTTGGATCTCATAACACACTTGGATGTGAGTGTGAGGTGTAGTGAGGAAGGAGAATTGAAGTAACAGTTCCAGAAGCAGGAAGGGGACCTGCCATGGCCTTATAGAGTTGTATTTTTCACAGTCTAGGTTAGGCCAGGCTTAACAAGAACAAAGTAAGGATGGGAAAGCAGGACTTTAGAAGAGTCAGTCCTGCAATATGCCCTCTGTCTATGATCTAATGGGCTAAAGCTTCCTATAAACAGCACCTAACACTTGGAGTCACAGAAGAAACAGGATTTGAAAGGACCACCTTAACAGAAGCTTTGCCGAAGGATTTTAATGTCAAGAAGTACTCTGCACTCAACAAAATCCCTCAAAGGCTTTCTGAACTCAGTCCATACGGTTCACCCTTAAGCACTGTCAGGATGGAGGACAATACATTGGAAGCTGAGTGTAATTCACGAGGAACATCTTGTGTCCCTTGGTGACAACTTGTGCACCCTCATGACAACTACAACTGTGGATGAAATGTAAAACTTTCATCATGGTGCCATATCACCGTAACAAGAGCCATACAGAAAACAAGGTGCTGGTGCTGAGAAAAACAAACAAGATCCTCCACATCCTCTGAACCAGTTAGCTGCAGTTTTCAAACAAGGCTCAGAAAATAGACATTAAACAATTAGTATCAATCCCTTTCATTTAAGCATTCTCTAAAGGCACAAAGATATGGACCACAAATGAGTTCTGCAGTCATTAGGAACCAAAGACATCAGACAAGACAAAGGAGAAAGGAACTGCTGCTACTCTGCTACTGACAGAAAATGACAGCACAGAAAGATTAACTGACATGTGGTAGGACAGTGGCATGACAGCCCAGAAACATCATTCCCTGAGCCCTTGCTCAGTGACGCAGCTTCTGACACCTTTATTTCTTGCAACACAGGATAAAAATCTGAATAGTCTATATAGAGGTCTTCCAACAATTTAATCCCCAAAATTTCCATATAATGACATTCATCCTATATTCCAGTAGTATATCCTTCAAAGAGTTCAGTAGCTACTTGTCTATTGTAGAGGTGCTTGTTAACGGTGCCGCAGTGAGAGCCAAGCTGCGCGTGGCACACGATGCAAGACTTCAGCCTGCTCTGCAGACTGGAACAGAAGGGGCTCTTCAAACACAGACCACTTCCTCTGATACACAGTTCAAAATATTCAAATCCCACTTTTCGTGCCAAGTCAAAAGGCAGCTGTGGGTCTGTTACTGAAGCCTGCTAGGTGGCTACGTTAAACAACCAGTAATTCATGACCTTCGTAATCTGCAAATGATCCATTTGAGATGTGTGAAATCAAACAACAAGCTTGACTGCAAAAGGTCCTGGGCACCTGCAGCTTGTCAGACCACAGCACAGCACGTTTTACGATCACTCTCTTGCTGGTTTGCATAGGAGGCCAAAGAGCACCAGACAAGACTTCTGATAAAGGCAGAACTTACTACATTATACCATCAAATTTGCTAGGTATTTAAATACTGATCTAAATTATTATGCCAATATTCAAGCCACTGTATCATCAAAGAAGCTTCGGCAAACTTCAAAGTGTTTAATTTTTCAGCTGGATTGCGGGCAATACTGCTTTGTGCCCACCACAGTCATTCAGTACCTGGCAGATACAACGTAACTGCATTTCAGTTTTTCATATGTTGGTGGCATATAAATGACAAAGGAGTTCCCTGCACACGTATGGTATGATTTTATTTGTGCAAGTTCTTCCCTGAACACAATAAATATCTGGTTTGTGCACAATGCCTCCAAGTAATTGTTGTACTGCTGTAGTAATTAAGTTGTACAGTACATCACCGGTGCCTAAAACAAATCATCAGAAAAGTCAAAATAAAGATTATGGCCCTGGACTTTACGCATAGCCCTTTGTATACAGTAATTGCAGAATGAGGGTCTGAAAGTAGCAACGTTCATGGGCTTGCTTGTCTTAGATGCTGAGCCATTCTCCCACTGAAGGCGGTCAAAGTTTTTCCACTCGCTGCAGAGGAAGCAAGGGCAGCTCCTCACCATGCCGCCGCAGGCAGCCAACCTCACAGACCAGCAGGTATTTAAGCCATTAAGACCTCACGCTGCAGTGTACAAAGCCACATTAAACAAGAAGTGACACTATCTAAAGCAATGCCTAGGAGTTAAGGTGTGCCTCTCAGCAGAGGCAGGGGATAAAAGCAAAGGCAGCTTTCAACTCTGTTAGCCAGGACAGTGCACCATAGCATGTGAAGTGGTCAAAACACAAACCTGTACAGAGTCCTGCACCTATCTTCCCCTCCCTTCATTTTCCCCCATCATTTGGTGGGGTTAAATCCATCCCTTCTCACCACATGCAAAGCCAAACGTGTATAAGCATTCAGTTTAGTAATACCTTGCAGCAATGAATTCCAGGTATAAGGTGACAGCTATGTAAACGTATTTACAACCAGTTTCAAATATAGTGCCTCTCATTTTTGTTGTTTCAGCAACAAAAAGACAGGATCAACTTCTCCCAATACTATGTATCACCTGTGTTCAGAACTTGCCTAATATCAACAACCTCAAACTTCCCATACAGCTTCTAATATCGCTCTGCTCCCTGGGCACTGGGCAGAAGCAAGGAAACAGTAACTTGCAGTAATTCCACTAAATTTTTCTACCAGGTAGAACAGCAGCCTTTGTGGGGACTTTCACTGAAAGAAAAAACAGAACCAGTTTAGGAAGGACCAGCATAGACTCAGTGTGTATTTGGGGAAACAGGAGGAAGGACGCACCAATGGGAAGAGCAGGACTAAACGGTAGCAGAATAACTGATAAGGCAGGTATGTTGGCAGTAAAGACTAATGGTACCTGAGTTTACAGGTATGAATCATATATGCTGGATGAGTCTTCATGCCCTACAAGCTCCTCTGATTACCTAACACAGGCTAAAGGTAAATACACCAAAGGTTTCCAGGAACTTGCAGATGTAGCGCAAGGGTCAAGGAATAGTTGTATAGCAATAATCCTAGAAAAAAAGTTCACAATGATGAGTTATTTTAAAGTTACTACTGAGATTCAGCTGTGTTCTAAAAGAACAAAAAACAATGTAAGAAAAAAAAATAGAAAAAAATTTATGATGGATTTAATGAATTTTAGGGCTCTTTATAATGCAAGATGCTTTTTAGACTGTCCAAGAAAGCACCAACATAATATTCATTTATCCTACCTTTGTGCCTTCAATTTAAAAAAAAAAAAAAAAAATCATCCTAAAATGTCTTTTGTCTTTGCCTACCCACAGAGACTTCCATTTTTCATAGCCAATATTATTAAGCAAAACCATATCTAAACAAACACACAAGACAAAACACATAAGCACACAGACTCTCTCACACATGTAACTACATATACTTGCATGCATGTGTGTAACTTGTATTTTTTAACAAGACCCAACTACTGATGTCTAACTATTATAATACACAGAGGCAAGCAGAACTCAGCTTGGTACTCTTTACACATATGTAAAGTATTTTACTCCTTGAAGAGCTGAATAAATCAAGTTAGAGGCAATGTCTTCAATCTAAGAGACTCTCTCAGTAGCTCGGCTTTTACTCTCTTAATGGTATCATCATTTCACTGATTCTCTGAGCAGCATAAGGCCTGACAGCAGCGGGAAGAGGAGGCAATGTTTACAACACACATCAGCAAGAGGAACTGGACGTTTTAATTGCCAGTGGAGCCAAGCAGTATCTTTGTTCAACATCAGTTCTCAAATCACGCTGAGGTTACATCCCAAAGACACAACCGCAACATCCCTACGTGAACAATGAACCAGCCCTCAAAGACTCCCCTCCTTTGCTCTGCAGACGTCCCTTCACACCCACAACCCCCTTTATCAGAAACACTCCTCCAGAGCACCTTCCACCCAACACACTTCCTCCCTTCCTAACTGCAGCTCTCGCCTCTAAAGCCTCTCCCACGCTCCACACATCCCAGGGCACAGCACCACTCGGGAGGAGAGGTGCTAGTCACATTGCTACGAAGCCAACCAATAACAAACAATAGGTTATTAAAATTTTGCTGCCCTAGAAATCAAGCATCAAATACCTAAGTGCCAAAACAATCAGGTCCACCCAGTTCTTCTCCAAGTCCACCCACTTTTCATTTCATTGAGCCTCTTATCAGGCATCTAGGTCAGCCCACTTCTTGCTTGCTTGAAGCGGTCTCCTGCCAAAAATCTACAGTCATCATACCTCACCCTTCCCAAAATGGGAGTTCATACTCCTTTTTGACTCCCAGTCCTGATTCAAATGATTTAGAGCTCTTTGATTTAGCTCCACTGCACAAAATTTGTCCTTTTTCCTGTCTACTTCCTTTTCAAAGCCAAATTTTTCATCATCATCTTTTCACATCTGCAGCCTTTCAGGCTCTCCTACATTAACCCCAACTTACACAGAATATAAGAAGGATCTTCCTCACACTTACAGCAGAGCTATTAAGTCTCTGTAGCATTTAGGAAGATTCCACATTAAAAATCTCTTTTGATTAATGGGAGGATCGCAGAACACAATATTTAAACAAGAACTGCACTACTTGCCAATGAGGTACAGCAGCACAGAGGGAGACTTGAAAGTCTGACTCCTGCCTGCCTCAAACTTTAGCAATTTTATCCTTTCCTTTCTGAACAAACTTTAACTGCTACAAACACAAAGCTTAACATAGGTTGAAAGTAGCTATTAAATTAATACCCCTACTCTGGAAAAACAAACTTCTATGCATCTAAAATATTCCAAACTTCGCAAAGTGCCTTGAACAGCAGGCAAATTTCACCACAAACTACCCTCAGCATAAAACAAGAATGTGGGTGCATTTTAATCTCTGCTACACAGATCAGGAACACTCAGCCATTCTCACCATGCTGGAAAATGCTTGTGCAGGTCACTTTGAATTGTATTATCAAATGCCATGGAGACAGAAGGGCCGAAAGTGAGATACCAAGCATATACTGGGAAACAAAACAACAGCATGCAAGTAGGCAGCTCCACATTTGCACTAACAATTGCACTACTAATCAGCCCTGGAGTTTATTTCCTTATCTGATAGAGCATTCATAAATTCTTGTAACCATACCTGCAGGCTTGCACATCGGAGGGGAAAAAAAAAAAAGTAGTTTTGCCTGGTCAATTAAGTAATCCAGCTATAAATCCTGAATGTCACTTTGTTATTCTTTTGTATTGTATTATACCCAGTCATGCTTATAGCTTGCTTCAGAAATCTACTAAGTAGAATTTGTTTATCCCTTTTCATAGTTACATTTACATTTAAAACATTGTGCAAATTAAATTATAAGAATTGAGTTAAAATAAATTATTACATTAGAATAAAGTGTTATTTGGAGATTACAGTGGAAAGGAGAAAACATAATTCTTCGATTTTAGTCTCAGCTCTATCATCTTCTTGGCCTGCATAACAGGCAAGTCATTTATGCACAAGGAAAATGGTACTGAGCTTAGCTTGGGCATACTGATTTTTGCCAAGTAAATAAACATTCACTCAGTATTTTAAGATCCTCACATCAATACAACATACATTAAGGTACTTTCCAGTGGTGCCAAGCATACCTATTTTCTGCTGTCAAAAGCAGACTTGGGAACTGGCATTAGGAGGTGGCCCAGCCCACCCCACCCAGCTCACTCCCCAGTCACACAAAGTCCTGCTACACTTCTCCAAAATGCTGGTGCTCTGCTCCCAGGCTTGTTTTGGCTTCTCTCTCAGTAGCTTTGAAAAACAAATTACATTCCCATAAAACCAAGGAAATGTCTGATTTCTTGCTTTTTTTTTTTTTTATATGAAAAGTAAAACTATCATACAAAGATGTTGTGACAGCCTACAGGCATTCGATAGAAGAAAATCTTGCACAGGACAACTCTCTTCTGGATTAAATTTTTATTAAGACATTCTTTTAACACTAAGAAATAGAAAGGATAAAATGAGTATTATAAAGGCTTTCTGAAAGCAGTAGTGGCTTGCAGAACATAGACCCACTAACAGTACGCATCACCTGGGAGACTGGACATTTTTTCCATTACTAACATTTTCTTTCTTGGGTGAAATCTTAGCTGCCTTTGAACTTACTGACAAAATTTCCACTGATGTCTCCAAGGCCAACATTTTACCCCAATTATCCTACCTTCCCAAAAGTGCACTGTGGGGGTGAAGTGTTGTTTTAAATAAGCAGCAGAGTCAGCACTGAGTGCACGGCTAAATTGGAGACTCTTCAAAAGGAGGGAACCCACCACGGCCAAACCAAGCTTGCCTGGAGATGGGGTGGGAAATGGCATTCTGGTGGCCTCAGTTCAGCTACGTAAGTGCAAGGTGTCTAGCTCAAATCCATCATCTGGTATCCTTTTTCAGTCCAGACTGAGAGACCGGCATCTCCAAAGGGCAATAACAACCTACTCGAAGGCAGATGTGTGGAACAGGAGGATGAAGAACATCCTCTGGGTACAGCCTTCCTGTCTTCCTTGTCTATTGGTTACACTTTGTGTAACTTTAAGATGACTAAACTTTGGCAAAATGTGTTAAGTGAAACCCCCAATCATCTCAGGATGGAGGTACTAGTGTTGTGCAAGGCTCTCCTAATTCAACTGAACACCTAGCAGTTTTTCTTGTGCCTGGCTGAGATGCAGATGAGAAAGTCAGGTGGACCCAGCTGAGATATTCCTCCTGCACCTCTCCACCCTCCTGTGCACCACTCGGCAAAACAAGACTGATAACACTGCACGCTCACTGCCAGGTTTCCAACCACCAGAGAAAAACGTTATGTTAATGTGCCTACACATAAGGTACAAAGAATACACATCTCTTCAAGTCTGCAAAGTCTTTTGTTTATAAAGATAGCCAGCGTGTCCCACAGTATATATTCAAGGGTGAAGATTTCTATGCTGATGTAGTTTGTCTCGAAAGATTCCAGCCACTGATTTGTGGTGGAACGAAACAGAAAAATCTTCCTTCTCTTTCAATTAAACTCATTCAGCTACTGCTCATGAAGACAGCTGTGAAGGACAGTTTTAGTTAATTGTACACAAACTGAAGAAGGTAAAGAAAAATGTATTAATTATTACAATTTTGTTAAAACTGGAAATGTGATCATTTC
The DNA here is from genome assembly GCF_018691265.1 of Tyto alba. NCBI lineage: Eukaryota > Metazoa > Chordata > Aves > Strigiformes > Tytonidae > Tyto > Tyto alba. The sequence goes on along the minus strand of NW_024881295.1, from coordinate 9,380,911 downwards.
AAGACAAGACTTTAAGAAGTGGGACATTGTAGAAGTGAACATATGTATTAAAATACTGTAGTTCTTTAAGCAAATTATCATACATTAAAATCCAAAAATTTCATCAGCTGTTCAACAGTCTAGTTGAAGTATTATCACACATACAGTATTGAACCGAGGCTTTATATTAGTGTTGTTCAGGACAGAGGCCACATATCACAAATGTCCATAATAATCTCCAAATATTCCCTTTATTTATTTTAGGAGCATCTGAGGTGCTCTTCATCAAAGTTTTTAAGTACAATCTAACTTACGCAGCTCTTCTACTTAATCCTTACTCCAACTAGCTATATATTGAATATGCATATTCAATGAATATACAGTATGAATACTGTAACAATTCTGGTATTTGGCCCAACAAACACGATGCTTACTTAGAAGTAATTCAGAAAATCAAGATTAAACACGTAACTAACTCTGCTTGCTCACACCTTACAACTACCCGTAACAGGTCTGCCACTCAGCTCTCCTGATGTAAAAAAGCATGGATAAAGTAGAATTACTAGGTATATTGACATAACATACGATAAAAACACTGACACTGGGGCCACTGTTAACTAAAAATGGGATTTTCAGGACTATGCAAGCCTGCATCTTCACATGAATTTTAGTCCTGTAGTTCACTAATCAGTCTCTATCAGACTGAGTAGCTTAAATTTCTATGGTACATAGTGACTTCAGAAAAGAGATCCTATTAATAGCATCAGTGGTCTCAAAAATCCAATAGACACGCAGAACTCATTGCAGGGTAATCTATTCAGCCAGAGAGCAAAGCAAAGCCAGCAGCAGATAGAAAATAATCACAATGAAAAGAAACTGTACATTCAGCTTGCACCAGAACAATTTGTGCTTTTTGCTCAGCTTTGCTCATATTTGTGAACGTTCACTTGAAAGGACAGTCTTGAAGAACTGTGTGCTAATGAAAGGAATTGAAAAGGCTGAATTCGCCACTGTTAACACCATTTAATGAAAACAGAGAGAAAGGTTTACTCAGAAAAATACTGTTGAGAAATGCCAGTATCTGTCCAGTGATCAAAAAATGACTTCATCACCAAAAATGGTAACGAAGGCATTCACACCTACACATCAAAACAGCAACACTTATTGTATAAAGGAAGCATAAGCAAAAGGAGGGAATTAGGAAACATATTTGGCTGCAATAGCATAATGTAAAAATATTATTGTTTAAGTAGACAAACCAGCCTCAAATGGTACTATAAGGTCTCTAACGAACCTCAACAATTTCTGGGACAATAACATATATCTAGCCAAGTACATACATACGCAAATATATACATACATGAATACATATGCATAAATTATCAATCCTGCAAGCACAGCTTGGAATCTAGAACCTCGAAATCAAACCAAGTTCCTTCTCCATTTTGTAACATAAACAGTAATAATCCAGCAGACCAACTGATGTCACGCTATTTTAAAAATGTACATGGAAAACATTTCTTAATCAAAATGCTGACATTTTACACATGTTGCAGTGTTTATTTCACACACCAATGGCAAATCTTACATGCCTTTTTGCTAAAGTTAAAAAATTCTCCTTCTTAGATAGTATAGATACTAAAATACTCTGTATTACAGACTTTGTGATATGTCAGCATATCAAATGAAGAAAGAACTCACCTCATTTCAGAGGCCTTCAAATGGTGACGTCCTGAGCTAGTGTGAACATGCATAATTCCACTGAAGTTGGTCAATCAGCACTTTTCTATGGCAACTAAGCATCTGACCCAGTGCTTTTTATATTCTTTCTTTAGTGTACACTCCTTTAGCTGCCCCAGAGCCTGTCTTCAAGGCCAACCAGCACTACCGTGCCACCATAATTATGCAACACAACATGGGCCCCCACCAGCCCCAGCCCCCTTCCATGTGTCATGCTCCATCCTGGCACTGGGGCCAAACCTGGGTTTTACACTGAGAAGACAAACCTTCCCCAACCACCTTCTTGCTGAGGCAGCGCTCTGGACATGTGGCGCTGCCTGGTTTTGATTTCCAGTAAGAGGAGACAGCTCTCAGTTTAACACTGTAACCACCATCAAGTTTGTACCCAACATGTAATTCAGCTCCCAAAATCCTGCTGCTGGTTTCAGCATTTACTTCTGCCTCCGGGGACAATGACTTGGTTTGCAGGAATTCACTGAACGAGGTCTGCTCACCCTTTGATACGTGTCCAGCTTGCACTGATGGTAATGAGAATTATGCGGTTATTAAAGGATAAGAGAGCACTTCACACCAGCACATTTCACTTCTCCCAACAAAAGATTTTATTTTTTTAATTTTCATTTTGCAATGATAAATGTTTACAAATTTTTGCAGCTGGGCCTGATATTTTTGTATACTCTCTTTGCTTTTCTGTTTCTCCTGTAGCAAGGCCTGATATTTTTGTATACTCTCTTTGCTTTTCTGTTTCTCCTGTAGCAAGCTAAAAAAATACCTTCCAAACAAAAACCAGCTGAAAAATTACAAAGACTCTATTTACTTGTTTTTAAACTGAGCAAAACCAGTTTCCTACTGGGAGAGATCATTTTGGGAACTGTTCCAGATTCTCTCAGAGCTGCTTTCCCAGTTGCTGGGAGCAGCTCTCAGAGCCTTTTGCCACACCTACACCCAACCTGTATGCGCTCGCTTAGGAGAGCTACACGTACCAGAGCTAAGCAGCAACCTGAAGAGGAAGAGTTTGGGAACACTCCTTCCACAGAAGAAGGAGTTGGGAAGCAGAAGAGTCAAGAAACAGCAACCATAAGCAAGATGACAAAATAGTAGCTTCTGTGCATGTCTATGGACATGAAGGTAAAGGTGGAAAAAGAGCCAATGTATTGCTGTGCTACTTGCATGAATCCTTCATAACTAGCATTTTAAAATGGGAAAATGCCGTAATAAGCAGGTTCAAATCTCAAAACTGCTTCAAACATTTCTCGAACTGACCACCATGAAGGTTGGCGTCCCCTCTGGTTTTAACGCAGCAAGGCCATACTCACAACAGCAAATTTAACACTGCTATTATACCGCTTTTCATGTGAGCATCTATTTTATGCTGTGTAAGAACTAAATGGTAGGAGAAATTTATTACTGTGAACTGAAGGAAAGCGCAGGGTAGCTGATTTCCCTACCAAGTTGGAAGAAGGATTGGCTGTGAGCCTGAGACATGTCTAAGGCACATCTTCTCTTTGTCTCCACAGACCTTACTGAAGGGTATAGCTTCTCCATAGGCTCATGGTGGAGGCAAAGGCACGATCTCTGCTACTGTAGCTCGTATTCATGCCCCAGAACACTCCCAGGGTCTGAGGCCAAGCGGCACAGAAAACCCCACATCTACCTCCTCAAACATCTGTGTTCAAGCCGGAGCGGGTGCACACTCCAGGAGGAACCCTCCAGCCCCATCCCTGCACAGGGTCCAGGCACAGAATTAGTGCCAAAATCACACCAGGAAACACTCCTAGCAGTTTGCTGGTACAGACCATTGCATCCCAGCACCCAGAACACACATGAGCACGTGTTTGTTTAATACAGATGTAGCAGAACATCTGAAAACGGTCTCATCCTTGACCTCACACTTCCACCCATGCTCTCAGTACTGACATGCTGAGCTGGGGACAGAATGGGATTTGTATCATGACATGAATATCAGAGCAGCAACTCTAATTAACACCAAAGAGCTCTGACTCTCCAGTTGTGCTGTCGGTTGTCCAAATGTATCAACGACTAAGGTGTGTCTTAAAAACACGCTCTGTTACAAAGAAATTAGTTTAGGCTTTTACGCTAAGGCCCTCCAGTTCTGCAGCATTCTTCTCAGCTGAAAGAAATGCTTCCAGGTCTCCTCATACAGTTTACCCTGACACCCTAACAGAGGAAAAACGTCTGCAATTAATCGCTTTCTATTTGGAGAAGTGGAGTCCTTTATCACTTACGCACGCTTACTGGGAATTCACTGGCAGAGAAACAAAGAAATCACGTCTTCTAGAAAAGCCTGCACTTCAGTGATACGGTAAGTGGAAGAATGGCATCCCCTTCATTTTTCTTTTTAAGTGCATTACTGCTGTACATACACTTATTAACGCTCATGTTACAATTCTATAAAATCCATGGGTTTTAAAGATGCAGACTATGTTTTACCTGGGAAAAAGGAGCATGGTTCCTCCTGGATCAGTGAGTGAAAAGCACTGTTATTCTCAAACACCATCCAGGCACACACAATGCACCTTCTCCCTCCTTGCACCAAAGCATGTATCTCAAAGCAATGGCAAACCAGCTTGAGGGTTACAACTAACTCATGTTGCAAAAGTTTTTCAAGGCAAAACAATCAACTCTAGAAGAACTTCAATGGTATCACACATTCTATTCCAAATCTTGTGATTTTTGGTATCTTTTCTATTGGTCTACTTCCTGATGTTGTATGAATATATATTTAAAAACACTAATTTGAAAGGAAAAGAGCACATGTTCCCTGCTGTTACTACTTCCCAGAGACATGTGAAAAATGGTCTCCAGCTCTGAAAGCTCAAAAACCAGAAGACCAAGAAAAGGAATCCATGCATTATTACATTTTTTTAAATCTCACAATTTTTCAAACCCCTCTATGCTGTTTGTGGGGGATCTGACTCATAATTTTCAGAAGCAAACAGGAAGCACTACAGACATCTCCAAGTATTTCCTCTCTCCACCCTCCCACCCACCCCCCTTGTCTTTTACTTAACTTCTGGACACTTTATTATTCCCTTTGCTCTGTCAGAAATGAAATGGCGCTGCTCTACACTAGCTCCAGCGTGCTAAGGTACACGAGACCACCTTTTGCCCAAATCAAAGGGAAAGGTGCCCTTCCTCCCCTCAGCAGGACAAAAAAGAGGCTTCCACACAGCCCCGCTCTACACCAGCGGAGAAAGCGAAGCCCCCAGCCCCCCCCGCCTCACCCCGCAGCCAGCGAGGGCTCCCCGGCCCCTCTGCCCGAGGAAGCCCAGGCCCAGGGAGTCCCGCCGATTGGGATTTGGAGCAGAGAAACAGGATGAAGAAGTGTTAGAAGGTAATGTGCCCGGAAAGCTTTTTTACCTCACTCGGTTTATTACAGTGCTTCCTTTCATTGTGTATGTGGGGAAAAAAGGAAGAAAAAATGTTTCCCCTTCTCCATTCACCACAAGGACCTGTCACGACGCTGGGCAAGCGGCTGCTCAGCTCTGGCTGTCAGGAGGCATGGGTCAGCTCCTCTGCACCCAGAGCAGAGCCCTGACGGCAACTCGTGAGGAGCAGCTGGGGGGTTTTTACCTTGCCCTGCCACAACAAGCAGATTTCGATGACCACAGGCACCCAGCACATGCCCTCGACCAACAGGTGGGTGAGGAAGGGGTAAAATCCCCCCTGAGAAAGGCAGGTGGTGAGATGGCGCACTGACAGACCCCCAAGGCCTCAGGGAGAGGAGGCACGAGGGGGCAGGCAGTCCTGCACCTGCTGGGAGGGGGGCAAACAATATGAGCAGTGAAAGGATGACCTGGTTTGAAGAAGACCATGCAGCTACCACAATGAACTGGAGCAAGGCGACAACATGGTCAGTGGAATAAGTAGTCATCATTACTTACTCCTGTATGACTGACTCTCGACCAGTGTGGTGGGGAACACGGAGGCATGAAATAGAAAGCTACCTGTTTTCCTTTTCGGAGATGTCAGCTGTCACAGGCTACTTATTTACTTTTTTCCATTAAGAAAATAAAAAGAAGTGGGATCCATTTTAGAGGCCCTTCCCAGGAAGAACACATTCTATCTTTCAGGGTACTTCATGTATTCCACCTCTTCGTGTTAGCATACGGTCCTAAATGCAATTACAGGCAAGCCTGATATCCTGAGGTTTATATCGCTGCCACCCTGGTTCCCACAGTGATTTTGATTATAGCAGCAAGGCTGCCCTGCTACTGGACAGTTTCCCTGCAAAGGGAACCGGGACACAAAAAAAGCATACCAAAGTTCACATCGTTTCAAGTTAAACAAACTAATTGGTGCACATTACCCCCATTTAAAAGGTCCTGCTGAAGTCAATCTAACATTGTGCAATAATATTCAGCACAGTAAAACTATTCTAACCTTTTCCTTATCACTCCACAACCCTCTTGGACACATTATCACAAGAAGTTAACCCGCTGCCTGGCACATTAAGATTAAAAACCTGCTCACTGCCTTAGCTATGATTCCTTATTCATTTGGACATAGTAAATAATACTACTAAGCTATAAACTGATCTGAAAAGATAGTACAGCACCCCACCCAAAAATCAGCTCCATTTTTATCACCTTTCCAGATTTTATTACATAATCAAAAAGCCAGCAGACTATCTCTGTGGTGCAGCTTTGTGTATGGTTACACGGGGGTTTTTTTTTCCAAGTCAAACAGCACCACATTGTCTGGAATAATCTCATCCACTCACATAGACAATTAGTCTGCTATATTTTGATTAACACTTCCATTTAAGAGGACATTGAGATGCTTCAGCCTGAGTGGCAGAAGGTCTGGCTTCCTGCTAAAATAGACATGCTCTTCTCAAGACTTTTCTCCAATTGGAAATCACAGCTGCCAGTCTTGCCCCAAGCACCTCTCTAAAGCAGAACTCTCTATTATTTTCTGATTTGACACATGGAAAGAAAACAACATGCATTTAGGTGATGCCTGACACTTTTTTGAGTTACAAGACTCATAGATCACAACATTCAATGAAAGGACTATAGTTGACCCAAAAGCAGGAAAGGGCAAAAGTAAACATTGAGCTAGTTCATTCATTTCATGTTACCACCTTTCTGAGCCTGTCTCTAAGCAACAGTCAACTCCATTAGCACAAATCATCTACTAAACTGTTTAAGTATATGAACTCATATTGCTTAGAGAAAGCTAAGAAGCACTCATATAAACTGTTTTGATGGTGAACAGGGACGTGCAGCCACTGATAGAAAACAGCTTGCAGAGTAAATGTATGTCTACAGCCTCAGTGGTATGAAAAACTATTCACGAAGTCAAACGGCACAATAACCTCTCACATATAAATTCTTCCATCAGTATAGTGCCCTAAATAAGACATCAGAAGTTAACTGCTCTCTCGTGATCCATTAAGATATAAACAGATATTGATTAAACCTAAATGGATAATCTTTCTTAGAAAAATGGAAAGCGGAGACAAGGATTTATTCCACTGCATGTTTGTGCTGCTTGCTACTCTGGCAACTTACAAAGAGTACAAATTGTTCCTGCACCTCTCAATGTGCAGTTCGTCTGGTTGATCTGCAGCTTTGTCTTAGCAATTATGTGAATTGGAAGTGAGCTTGAGCCTTTGTTGTTTCTCTCTTCTAATCTTCAATCTGAAGAGGTTTTAGAACATATTTTTGTTTATTTTTACCTTTCAAGCTTTTTTTTTTTCCTAGGAAATGAGTACTGAAAATAACTATTTGTTTGTATATAAAGGTCTATGTTTATACAAAAGAAAAGTTTGTATCTAACGTGTCATCCTCAAATTAGAAAAAAAGTATCACAACACTTATACGCACTGAAGCTGTGCATAAGTTCCTGCCAACTAACTTTGTACAGATCTTGTCACAGCTGTGGAGTAGACTTTCAACTAGCATTCAGATCAGATTCTCTGCTGACTTACTCTGGCAACCCAGTGCCCAGACAACAGCTGATCAGCAAGTGCTCAATTCATCACCTGCAAGGGGTGGCACAAATATCTCGCTTCCCCTCCTCTCACCACACGGTAGCAAAGGTGGCAGAAGTAAAATAAAACTTCCCAGCACCCCTCAGCAACCCCCTCTGGCCAAGACCCATTTGAAAGCAGTTTCTTCCTCATTAGGGCTAATACAAATAAGAAATCCAGACACACACAAATCCATCTGGCCACTCAGGTGCCAGTTTAAGGTGGGAACACTAACCTCTGAAAAGAAAATCCATCATCTCCAGAACACAAAATGCCACTAGCCAGCTGGGGCAGTGTTGAAGTCTTGTCCACTGCCTCTCCTTGGAGAGTTTGGCCTTCACAGAAGGGATCTCAAGTCATTTACATCTATACCATTATAAAGAATGTGTCAGCTTCTTCCAGGCAATCCTCAGTCCCTTCACAGGCACTATCCTGAAAGATCCTACCTTCAATCTAGGGACTGAGTAGTGGTGGAGTCATCAGCCTCCTGAGATAAATCCCTTATCTGGGCAAAGACCAGAGCATCCCCTCCTTCCTGCAAACTAGCAGGAAACTAAAACTCACTGGCATCTCAAGACTCAGAGTCGCTTAATTTTTCAAGCTACCCTTGAAGCGGAAACTCTGCATAATAAGATTGACTCTTTAGCAAAAACGGATAATCACTTGTTATCTACTGACTGGGTTCCGTGGACCTCTTTACTGCTCAAATTTTCCCTTCAACATCCTCCCACCAACCACACAAACTGCACATGCTATGGCAGCTGCTGCAAAAGATACCCCGAAGCATGCCACTGCCAGCACAAACTGCTCTTTCAGGACATCGGAGCTCAGTAATGGGGACAAAATGGGCTTCCTGATCCTCCACAACTGACACAGTTAATTTAATGCTGGAAACGTGGAACCACAGTGAACCACCTCAGGCTGCACAGCCCAGAGACGAGGACCAAACACCACGTGGAAATTTCTACCAACATACTTCACTGAATGAATAAGAAAACGGTCCTCCCTCTTCTCCTCTTCAACTAGATTAAATAACCTATCTTATTTAAACCAGAAGAATTCAGTCCCATTTTATATGGAGAAGGACTGAGAACTCACGGAAGATATTTAAGGTCCAGATTACAAAACAGGTCTATATTTCTTCTGGCTGCAAAAGTTGGAGAGAAAAAACTGCATCTGTTTTTAACAGGAATAATAAGTGCCTTCACCAATCCTTAGAAAGCAAGTACTCAAATCTTATCCCTCAAATTAACATCGTATATATAAAAACATCCTGTTCTTGAGCAAAACCAGCCAGAATACAGAAATTCCAAAACTCCTTCAAGAGGTAACATCGTACACCAGCCTAGATACCCACAGCCAAAGTGCAGAGACCACTGACAGTATTTGAAGATATGTAAAGTCATTTCATCACTCAAGCAAGCCTGGGAATACAGTATCTTCGGTATCCTCAGAAGACTGAAGTGATTGGAAAGAACAGACAAGATTATTTTCAGTCCTTTTGGGCTAAAGGGATAAAATGCCTCTAGTTCTTCTATGACCTCCAGAGATAATAGATGAAAAGTAGCTACTGAAAAAACTCTTTCTTTCACACCAGCTTGCTGAAAATCTGTGTTCTTTTATCTGGATATAAATTTGCTCTCTTTAGTCCATACACTTGTCACTACAAGCTAGACTATTATAACACATTATCTCAACTACATGCAAAAAGGAGGCACAAAGTGCAACTGAGACTGAATTCTCCTTGATTCATTATGCCTCACATCCAGTCAATCCCTGGAATCCATTCACAGATGATCATGTTACCAAACAGACTTGAACAAGGTTTTCCAGACCAGTGTTTGGTCTTCTGCACAGTCCACATCATCCCAAAATTTCTTAATAATAAAAAGATATTTACTTTATATTGAAACAAAATAACATCTGGAGTACAATTCATATTCTCATCTACTCCTGCTTTAAGTCCCTCAAAAGCAATGGGATATATTGCCCTGATTTCCTTGAGTCCATAAAATAAGACAGTTGAAGGAATGAGTCCATAATAATCCTTTCTACCACACCCATCAGACTAGGGGCACGCTGACATAGTGCACCTTTTATGGAAGCCTACAGTCTCAAGGACTTAGCAAAATAATTTGAATTTGAAATTTTCCTTTGATCCACAGATGGTTTATTCTTGACTCTAAATCTACAAAAATCATTCAGAAAAGTCTCTTCTACTTCTAGTTCCCTTTGGTGCCTCATCTCACAAGTGTTAGATGATTTTGGGAAGTCATGACTGTGCCAATGGACTGTCATAACTACCAATTCTCTGGCAGAAAGAACTAAGCTCTTCAGCAACACAGGCCATTGATGACCCCACAAGATACAGTTGCACCGGGGTGCTCTCTTATCTATCTTGCAAATTTCCTGCACCATTTTCCACATCCTGCTTATACTTCACCAAATCATACTCTTTTCAAATCAGCTATGACTCTTGCAGCCCCCCCAATTCCAGCAGTTTCAAAGCCACAATACAATTGCTTAACAAATATAACCTCCTATGAACTAAACAATTTCTAAACTTCAGGCTTGCCTGATGCGACCAGAAAATGTTGATCTTGCCACTCTGAGGGGATGTTACGCTTCAGGATTACTGCAAGAGCCAATTATCTCCCCAAATGCTCTCCTGGGAAAGCTTTTGGCTGCTCTGAATTCCATTCCAGGAACAATACATTTTTCAGGATGTATTCAGGATGGTTTTGCATCTTATTTGGGAGGTTTTGCAAGCTATGAGGAGGAAAGTAAAAGTGATCTCTTTTTCAGCAGAGTTATTCCTTGAAATAATACTCTGATCTTCTGTCTAAGGCAGCATCTGCAACTAGCCTCTAAAGCCATCAAGGTCACCCTGCTGTTCCCAGATCTGTGAACACCTGTGAAAGCACAGCCCTATTAATTCCTACAACTAAATGGTAAGCTGTTCTCAAGACACCTCAGCACAGTCCTGACCATGTACTTCTTCCTTAGATAAATTACAGTGAAAATGTCTGAAATTTTAAGCACCAACAGGAGTTCTCCCCAAGTAGTTCAAAAATTTTATCACACTTTGTCACCTTCTACACTTCCATTTGTCTTCTTATACCATGTTTCCACACCTGGATAACTGATCTGCAAGATCAGTGATCTACAAGATCATTTCTAAAGTCAAGTCTCTGCTGAGGCTCAAACACAAAGCAATTCAAAGCTTTCCTCACCTATATTTTGTGAAAAAACAGATCAGGACCACAGCAAATATATTTTTGACCATCCCACTGACCCACCTTGTTGTCTGAGAGTAGGTATGTTGCCTGCTCATTTCCCAAACTTGTCCAGAAAGTTTTTAATTGTTGACCATAAAAGGTTTCACTTTCACCTGCAAATCATCAAAGTGTCCACTCTGAAACCTCTTTGCTTTGACTCTTTCTGATGCACCCTGTTCTTTTTTCAGATGGTATTTTTATTACTGCTTTCATTCTGTCTGCAAGACTTCCAGTTCTTGTATTAGAAATCATATCAATTCTCTCTGGTTTCTTTTGAGGGTGAATTTTTTTTCCGTGATTGCTTCTTGCACCATGGTACCACAAGAACACCAGACACAAATTTCCATTTTGGAAGTTGGATCCACCTCATGATACCAGATTATCATTAGTCACAAGCAATAATGTCAGTTCCAGAGACTTAAGAGCTGTTTACAGTAGAAAGAAAAGTCTGAGATGGTGTCAGGTATTTCCTTGATCATTCATTCAGAAAGAATTTATCAATTATTGTTTTCCTGGACACAGAAGAAATCAAACAGCAGTAGTTTCTTTGATTAGTTTTCAGAGAGAACAGTGCTCAGTAGTAGACTCTCATTTTTATTGTTCTTGGGTCAACATACCAGGTTTTCTCTGGCTATGACTGAAGTTTTTATGCTACATTCTCTGTACTTCAACTCACTTAAGCCTGTATAGCTTGCCCTGTCGATGCTGAATTTCTTTCTAAGAAGCTTTTGAGTAACATGACTCAGCTTTTGCTCAGGCCTTACCAAGAGTATGTGCTTTCCATTCTACCAAGAGTATAGTGACTTCTATTGCTTCAGCTATCTGTTTGTAGAAAGGAGGAAGCATTTTATCTCACACCTCCATTACAAATGAAGAACAGTAATTATACTTACCAGTGTCAATGAGGTTCCACCCAACGCATGAGCACGACAACAATGCCAGAAAGTGTAAAACTCTTTTCAGCATACTACTTTTGTTTAAAGATAAACCTCATTCTGCATCTTTAGATATATACTTAAAAAAAAAAAAAGTTTGACACATGGAAACTTTAATAAACTAACCAGTTTTGTCACAAGTGGCTTACTCCCAGGCTTACCATGAGATAAACCAATATAAAACAATTTATGCAACTTAGCACTGAACATCTTGCCAGATCAACACTTAAAAAAAAGAGTACTGGCTCAGAACTTGGAGTCTTTGGTTATATTTCACAACTTGTCAACAACCTTGTACAAGTCACTCCTGTTTGTGACCCATTCCTTATTACAGTATTTCCCCTTTAAACATACTTCAGACCTATGGTTGAAAACTTAAACAAGCATTGTCCCACTTCTAAGTAGACAGTGAGTCTACTCAACTAAAATGATTTTATTAAGAGCAGCCTAATCACAGTAGCCAGTTTAATCTGCCACAGAAAGGAAATGGACCAGATGAAACGGTCCCGTGGACCAGAAGTTTGACTCCACCAGCCTCATGAACAGTATTGCTTCAAACAAGGTGTTATAACAGAACTTTACTTGTAATGGTTTTACTATATCCTAGATATACTGGGGCGGGGGGGACAACGAAGGAATACAGTAATTGGTCCCTACATTCAGTGGCAGAAAAACCTGTTCGACTACAAAAGTTAATACAGACAAGACTTACTGCCTGCCAGGTCCTGACCTTGTTTTGTTCTTGTAGAAGACATTGCTGACACAAACAGAGCAAACCTCTAACCCAAATCCTGCAGCTGCACAGGGTCCATCGCAGCACGCTCTCTAAAGAGCCAGATGCCTTCCTCTGAATGGTTTCATGATCAAATCCTAATCTATTTTTTAGTACGCCTGAAGATCTAGCCAGTGAAGTAGAAATCTTAACATGGATCCTCTTCAACAGGTTCTTCTAAAAAATTGCCTCGTGACTTATTTACAGTTTAAGTCTACAAATTTGCAGGTGTAAGACCTACATCTCAGATCACCTGTACAGGAAATAGTCATGAAACTTTGCCACTATTTTGTTAGTTATTTTTTCTGCATAAAAGTATAACATAAAACAAACTGTCACCTACAGCCTGACAAATAAATTACTAACTTCTCACCACCAAAAAAAAAAAAAAATTTAGTAAATTTTCTGTATGTTATTTTGCACTTTTATCCCCTAAAGGCAAGGATGTTCTCTCTGCATTCTAATATTCTTTATCAATAACATGCTATGAAATGTAAGGATATCTACAAAGATACCTGAAAATCTTATTTGAAACTTGGACTTCCTGTATTCACCGAAACAGTCAGCTTTACTATTCTCACAGCAACACTAAAATCCAAAATATTTATTACATCAGTTAATTGCTTATAAAACCTGTTTGTCAGTAAACCTTGGCTTACTAAATTCTGTCTTCAACATGAGAAACATTACAGACCTTGCCCTACCTGATTTTTACATCAGTAAGCCTGATGCAAAACTTCATTTTAGAACAATGAAATACCACAAAACTCTCCACTTAACCCAGACCTTTCATCCATCTGTAAAGCTCACTGGGCCCTGTTTTTCAAATTTGGAACAGGAGTGAAGCCTACAGACTGGCACCCTCACAAGTGGCAGACAGCAAGGAGAGGACGGTGCGTTCAGCTGAAATTGAGTCGACCTTAGCAAAAGGCAATAACCTAAGTCAGAAATTGTCCAAGATATCAAAGTGAATACTAACAACAGGCAATCAACTTTTTTCACTCAGAGCAGTTTGGTGTGTTTTTTTTAATCAAGGAATTTAAAAAAAAAAAGAAAACTTTCTAGGTAGTATTAAAAGTTTTATTCTTTGATTAGAAGAATGGAACTTGCTTAATGATGCATTTGAACATTTTTCACCATTCTTAGCTGTACAAAGATTTGTTCTTAGTGCTTTCACAACTGATATCCGGTCTTTCTCAATACACTACATTTGTTTCCTCTCTTTATTTATTGTTTCTGAACGAAAAAAAAAGTATTAGCCAGATTGAAAAGGCGACTGAGAGTATTTTAGCCAAGCACACCACTGTCTCGGATATTTGGAACAACTGAGGAGTCCGGCAGAAATCTAAGCTCAGCCAACTCTGTAATGAGATCAACAAGGTCAGGCAAAAAACACCGTTTCCAGTCTCAGGTACTCATATACCATTAGCTAGCCACCCCTGCCTGCAAAACACATGCTCTGATTTTAAGTTAGTGGAATAAAACTACTACAAAACTCAGGGCACTTTTTTACACGTATTGCATTTGGGTCCATTCATGTTTTGAAGCTTTTTTCCACATCTACAAGGCAGAAACTGAGGATACTCAAAATTCACAGAGCCCTGGGAGTTGGGACTTGACAAATATTGTCAGGTATTGCAAGATTCAGGACAAAACTATACTGGTCACATTCAGATTAGCTGCCCTCTAAAGCTGCCCAGTTAAATTTTCCACATCACAGTGCTCAAGATTGTACAACTACACAAGATTTCACAGGATCAGGATGTAGATGCACACTGGAGCCAGGCAAAATTCCCCACGCTGAAATACATCCTTCAGGGTTGGCTGGAGTTGTCTCGGTGGCTTGTGCCTGCTGCTCCTCCAGCGTTCATCCAAAGCATGCTCAGGAGGCAGGCAGACTGCTGGGCGGCTCCGAGCCTCCTGTGCTTGACCTGCCTCTGCTCTGCACTCAGAAATACCAGCACAAATTTATGCTGAAAAGAAGGAAGGAAAAAAAAAAAAAAAAAAAACAAACCAAAAGCTAAGATCTGGGTTGCTGTCTTTTAACTGGGGAGATTAGGTGTTAAATTTTGGGGCTTAACATGAGTTTAAGTAGTTGCTTTCCTAATCTTGTGACTGCATGCTTTCAGCTGCCCCTGCACCACTGATTAACTTGTGTGTGTCAAGTGCAGGGAAAAAAAAGTTGTTTAAAATTCAAACAAGTCTCTAAAAGAAAATCAAGATAAGAAGTCCGAGCATTGGATCATAACAAGTCTCTGAATTGAGATTCATATAAAAAGCCTAATCTCAGGGTTTGTTTGTTATTTTTTTTAAAAAATACACTGATTTTTATCTGCCAGAGGTCAAAGAACAAAAACTTGATTTCTGTTTTAATATCAATTCTTTGTACAGAGAAGAGCTGTAGTAAGCTTAACTTACAGTGTGTCAAATGATACCAACCACACTTGGATGTGCTCTTCTAGCCTTCTTCTGCCAAGTAATTTCATATATATTTCACCTCTGTGCCTTCACCCATGTGGCAGCAACAACTTAAAGGGGCATTTCAAATGAACCATTATATCAGATTACCAAAGCACCACAAATACATTATATATTACCTTAGCTGTTACAACAGCACTAGGCATTGCATGCACTTAGCAAGTCAGCCATAAACTGCAATCACAGTAGGAGACCAGATTAGTAAGGTAAGGACTGTTGTGTTTTTACACAAAGAATTGCCTACGGTACCACAGGAAATCTTAAAACTGCTATTTCTTTCTGTGGAATTGACTTTGTAACTCAGACATTCTCTTGGAGAAGGTAATATTACTATGCATTTTCTTAAGCAACACTGAAAACCCTAGGGAAAAAAAAAAAAAAAAATCAAATACTCAGTTGTTTGAGACCATACTAGCCACAGCACAGACCTCCACCATTTGAAATATCAAAGTAAACAGCAGCAGTGACAAACTGTTTTTTTTCCATGTGGAGTAATTTGAAAAGACTAAGACAGTTTGCCAGAAGCTTTCATAGCTATCTTCTATCGGCGGGGGGACTGCACATCTCTCAGCAACTACCCATCATCTTCTGTTCCTCTTCAGCCCTACTTCCCTTCTAACACGTGTTATCTTTTAGGCCACACACATCAGTTACTGCCCCACCACACGCACCTACCTCTTCCCATGCACCCTTGCTCTGCCGATTTCTCTACCGCTTCACCCTACATTTACCAACACACCCCTCCGCACTCACCTCCCCCCTCTCCTCTCCATCGTTCAAGGCCCAGCGAGGGAGCGCTGGAGGGACAGGGAAGACTGTTTTCCCATTTTCTTTTCTTCAACCTATAGCAACCCCATGGTCACTCATCAGCCAGCAGAAGCAACAGCAAGAAAAATCCTACTCGGGCGATGGGCTGTACCTGTGAAGCCCACGAAGGGCTGGCAGCATCTCAAGTTGCCAAACCCCAAAATATTCCTGCTAGTGTGAAAGGACCCCAATTCACGACAACTCACTTAGCTCGCTAAATCAAAAGGTAATCCTGAGCAGAACCACCAGCACTTGCAGGAGGTGGTTCATTCACAGGTACGCTGCAGGACAGTGCAGCAGCGCTCACACAGCCAGCCTCAGGCAGCCCAGCCTGGTCAACATTTTAGAAGAAGAATTTTAAGAATTGTTTTCAAATCACATGCTCTGGACAACGCTTTGTTTCTATTCAAAAGCAATCAAAAGGAACACGAAAAAATGAGTTTAAGAGGTAGGCAGAGATTCAGGCACAGAAAGACAGTTGGAGCAACAGCACTAGAGCAAAAAGACTACTCCTGACATAATCTTCTGGCTACCACAGCCAAAATCGCACCTCAAGATCTAAAGCAATACCTAATACAGGACATGAACAAGTACATGTTAAGCCTGTGTTTTCCCTGTCTTTTGCTTTCCTTGTTTAACTCTGTTTCCAATTCTGCAATCAAAACTATTACCTTGCTAGAATGTAATTGCTTCGTTTAAGTTTGTTTAATATCTGAAGTTAACTGAGGAATGGAAAAAGAAATTATTTTTACTTCTCCAGAGATAGGGAACACAAAGCAGTTGGACAACTGCAGCTTTCCTGTGCCTTCCAGGAAAGGAAGCTGGAAACCCCAGGAACTGGGATTCACCTCCCACCCAGCTCCAGGTCAGGCCGGGGCCTCTTGGTGCCCAGAGCCAGCGGAGAGGAGACGCTGCCCCTGGCAGGTAACACCCGCTGCCCTCCGGCAAGAGGCAGGATCCAAGACAGCCCATGCGGTCATAGGGGTCTGAATGACACCCTTCCTCCACTCACTGCTGTCAAAACCTGGGCAAATTTCCAAAGGGGCAGAGAAGGACAAGCCCTCCATGCAGGACAAGAAGGAAGTGGGTCTGGAGACAGCGTTGCAGCTCGGGGAGGCCCTCAACATACTGTTCCAAAATCCCTTTTTTTAAATAGGGATAACCGATGCATTTTTGCTTACCCTGTTCTCAGAAACACCATTTTACTTGAAACTTTCCACACAAAACCATTCAGCCCCAGGCATCTACCTTGGGTTCACAAAGTCAAGGTTTAGCATCACTATAAGGGCTGAAACCAGGATCTATGTCAGGAAGAGTCTACATATCTACGTAGCAGCAGAACTAGTGATTCAAGTATTTAGATGGAAGCATTCACAAATAACAAATTAAGGTTTAAAAGAATCAGTCATAAGGGGCATTATGTCCTTAATATAATTAAAATATGCACCTCTGTGTAAGTGACAAAACACAAGACAGACAAGGAAAAAGGCAAAATCCCGAACTACCATTCACTTTCCTTTCTCCTTTTTTTCCATAAAGATCCCTAATCAAGTATACCAAAGCCATATGAACCAGCCTCCCTTTCCTACGAGAAGTAACAGACCTTTCAAAGCAAGCAGAAACCAGACTTTCATGTGCATTAAATACGGGTGCAGAGGACACGCACGGCTGTGTGCTGCTGCCCACGACAGGCTCACGCTGCAGCCAAGCAGCGGCAGGAGCAGCAGCAGCCGGCCCCAAACACCTCGCCGTGCGGGCAAACACCCAACCGAGCAAAGGGTCACCTGCTTCCTGGGAGATAATGGTGCCAGCTGGGGAAGTCAAAGATTGATCCGACTCTTTCTTCCTTTGGCACTTCCATAATACAGAGTAACCTTGATTTGAATCCGAGAACCATGAAAAGACTGTTTAGTTAATCCCCTGATTATGGAAAAGGAAGTTCAATCAGACTTAAACAATCTCCCCTCTCTTTCCTGACTACTCCCCACATTACCCACAGACCAACTGAGAACTACAGAAGGTGTAAGAGGCACACCACTCGTCTCAGTTAAAAATCTGAGTCCTCTCTTATTTCCACTACTACCACACATCTTGCAGGTAAACTCACTTTTCCATTAAATCAATTGGTTCTTTCCCTAACCCCAATTTTCTCTCCACTTCTGTTTGATAATGAGCTCTTTGAACCAAGGATATTACATTTTAGCATACAGTCTCATAAATCATAATACCATAATTAAGTCTAATCCTATATTCCTTCACACCCAAGCTGTGCTCTGGTGTGAGTAAAACTTCTAAAACAAACAAACCCCCTCCGGGGCTCATTACTTGCTGCATTCCCATAAGGGTGCTTTGTGGAAAGCTTTGTCTCATTGTTTATTTAAAGACAGTGCTGTTGTTAGAATATTTGAAACAAGAATCAAGTAAGTTTGTTATAAATAGCAAAGCTGGAGCAGTGCCTGATTGCTAATGTGAGCAGCTAATTACAGAGGATATTAACTTTGATATATGTATTGAATTGCAAGGTATGCAAGATAAAGAGTTGTGCTTATATGTCTACACCTCCATTTATATGGCATTTATTCTAGATCAATGAAGGTATTTACTAATGCATATAATATAGTTTATGCTTAAGAAAGTTATCACAGAAAATAAATACATCATATAAAAGTGTATATTAGTACACATTCAAAGCAGCTGCAGAATTCAGACCAGTGCTTTTGCATTACGAAGACAACCAAGAGAACGTATTTCTGAAAATGCTAATCCTACACAGTATTAAAAAAAAAAAAAAAAAAAAAAAAAAAAAACACAATCAAAACTCAAATAGCATCGGTACTGTCAGTCTGAAGGATAAAGTACCTGGGTAATAAAACATGCAAGTACTTTTGCCCACCGGAAAGCCAAAATTCATCTTCCCTTCCCTCTTCTTGGTATCATTTGCTTCTATATGTATCAGAACTAAATTATGAGTAATTCTAGTTATGCCAATCTCACTTTCTTCAGGCTTTTTATTCTTTCCTGACTATTTATATTTTGTCAGCTGGCACAAGAAAGAATAATTTGCTATTAATTAAAGGGTGTATAGTCTGTCCCTGAACTATAGCTTACATTTTCAGACAGTAGGAGAGAAGGGTAAAAGAAAAAAGTGCACTGATGAAAATACTACACTGGTGTGTTGTAAGCATCATCAGTCACTACATCTTTTCTCTTAGCACCATTCCTGAGGCCACCAAGATGACAACATTTTAGCCTTTGTTGTATTTGGAATGTTTTGATTTATGTTGTGCCATAAGCATTTTCTGCTTAATCTTGTCTCTTCACAAAGTATGACTGACTCAATACGTGTGTGAAGTCCAACTTCAATAAGACAACTAATGCACAAAAGCCCAGTGAAGGAGCCCAAACAGATACTTATTTCAAATAAGAAAGTTCTGGCATGCGCTTCCACAAATTAAGAGCTGCTGTTCAAGAAAAATCAACATTCAACTAAAGAAAATGAGTCCGAGTACTCCACAACAGACTTTCTGCTGTTAATTAGAATTAATTCTCAGCACCCCTTGTCATCCACGGCCATATATTACCTAACAGGCAGCTCCTGCTGCATGCTCCATTAATTATGTTCCATGAGGTTTTTCGCTGCTATGGCACAGAAGCACGTTTATGGAGGTGAGACAGGAATGCAGCTACTGATGGTGACTAACAGGCCCATCGTCAAATTTTCCAAGAGCTGATGCTGGCTGTTGTCATTACGTACTTTTTTTCCACCTCTCCAATCGAGAATAAATTTTTTTCCCTTCATTGTACCGATAGGCGATGAATAGCAGCTCTGATTTCCAGCATGCATCACCAACATTTACAGCCAAAATATCAGGGAAGGTGGTCTCGAGGTTCAGACACTGGTCTAGGACAACTTAAGAGACCTGGATTCATTGCCTAGCTCTGACACATACCTCCTGTGGGACATAAAGCCTCCAACTGTGCAGAAGCTAAAACACACTAAAAGCTCAAAAATGGGGAAAAAGCCCCCCCCCCCATTATTAGTACCATTCAATAATCCAGTACCAAGTGTATCTTGAAATGGCAGAAAGCTACCCATGGATGTAAATTCCTTTTCCCAAACATTTCCTTTTCTGTACTAAATCGCAAGACTATCAGTTTATACATTCAGAAGCATTCTCCTTTTTGAAAAGGAAGGGGCATGGGGGGGGAGCTCAGAGAGCCTTGACATTGGAAAAGCAAAATTACACATCACCAGTACCTCAGAGCAGCATCCAAACCCAGAAAAAGCCCAAAGCCAAGCAGAAAAAAAGAGCAGGGGATTGCTGGGACTCTCAGTACTTCACACATCCAAAAACCTGCAGTAGCCGACGGAGAGAGCTGAGCCTTAAAACCCTCTCCTGCATCATTACCCAGAGGTGCCCCCTCCCCACTCACGATGCACAGCCTGGAACATCCTGGAGATGGGTGGTTTATACCTCTTCCACCCAAAACTGAGCACAACCTCCCTCTTTTAAAATACGGACACCGGAGGAAGAATTCGGAGCGGTGCTGCCTGTCCTCCCTGCCCCCATCCCCGCTACAGAGCTAACCCCAGATGCGGAAGAGAGATTCGGTTTCCTCTTCTGACTAAGAAGGATCAAATCTGAAAGCAGAGCCCTCATGCTCACATCCAACAGCTGCTTGTAGTAAAGAAACAGATCAGAGACAAAGACAGGAGCACAGGTTTCTTCCAGTTCGAAGAAGTGCCCCAACCTTTTGGGTCCCGTTTACAGAATCTCGTTATTCCAGCGATTCTCAAGCCTTTTTTGTAGAGGGAGGTGTGGAAAGGCACTCCTGCCTTCAGCTAGCACCGCTCAGCATGCTCCCCTGGACACGGGGCCAAGAGGCACAGATCCCCCATCTCCTAAACAAGGAGGCTAGGACCTCCTGAACTGCACAAGAGGAAGAGTTCCACGCTCAGGTTAGAATAAATAATAACCTGACCCTACACTTTTTCTGAATAGCTCAGCTGCATCTTCCTCTTGGCTTTAGGTTTCCTGGGGAAACTGAGCACGTGAAAATTTCTGCACTAGCAAGTGGGCAAAAAAAATATTCTAAAATGCAGGAAACAGCCTTTGCTTAGAAATCTCCCTCAAAACTAATCTGTTGAGCTTGTTCAACTCTTCAAGGAGTAAGGTCCGCTGATGCAACAGACATCCCCTGCTTAGAGAGATGCTGTGCACTTTTTTAAGCTTATTTATAGAATGGCCTCACTCACGCTTTGTTTAAGAAACAATTAGCATTTGACAGCTTAAAATAAACAGGACTCTCTCCTTGCTGCAGAGTCACCAGACCTGAGCTGGATTTCAAGTTCTTGCAACCGCATGAGACTACCAATGGACTCAACAGTGTAAAAGACAAGTTAGTTTGCCCAGAACCTTTCAAAACAGCACCCTGAGCAATGCAGGGAAGAGCAATGAAGCAAGGACCCACATCAGTCAAATGAAGCGAGCAAGCAGTCTTTCCCACTCCTACCCCACTTTGTCCTCACCAAGAGGCACCTCTGGAAGATGAGGCCACCTCTTCTCAGATGTCTGCAGAGAGAGGACCTGCAGGAGATGCAGGACTTTAGCAATGGTCGCACACCAAATGTGCAGCTGGGCAAACTTTTGCCCTGAACTCACAGTTGTTTTTTCTGCCTCTTGTGTTGCTGCAACTGGTCCAAAGGCAGTAAGCACTTGCAATAGCTGGCACAGAAAACATGACTTGGCATCACAACTCGAAATTTCAGTCCAAGCTCTCGTACCACCAGCAGAGGGGTCAGTGTTCCCACTTAGTAGGCATGGGAGTTTTCCACTGGTGACTTCACGTTTCCTTCAAGGCCTTCAGCTCCTCAACTCCAGCCTCCTGGCTCTGCAGCCACCCTTCCCGCGCCAGGCAGCGGGGCAGAAGGAAGCCGTATTGAAAAGCTAAACAGAGCTACATCAGCATGCTTGAATTCCTGGCCTGCCGCTGAAAGACAGACACACACAGGAGTCCTGTCTCATCCCAGGTAGTCTTCTTGAGCTGGGTGAGCTGGCTAAAAGCAGAGCCTGGGTAGTCTGTTAGTTAGGGTGTGGGCTTGAAATCGATTTTTTCTTCTGGTAAAGAGCTCCCACATGCCTTAAGCAAGCTTTGATCTTGGCTACCCATTTGTAAAACCAGGGTTAAACGTCCTGCCCTAACTCCAAGGAATGAAGGGAGGATCAGCAGTCTGAAGACTGCGACACGGAGTATTCAAGTGACAGGCAGTAGTACAAGCACCAGTCACAGCAGAAACGTCTATGACTGTAGACAAGCAGGTGTCCTCAGAAACGAGGAACATTTCTCAACATAATGAAAAATAAAAGTACGGCAAATCTAGCTTCCCCCAGATAACAGATCACAGCAGTGAGACAGAACAACAAATGCGAACAACTCAACAACAAATTATGCCAACAAAAAAGGAATGCTCGTAGTACAAGAATAAGAAACAATATCCAGTGATTAACGGTTGCCGAAAGCAAGAGTTTTCAGACAGGATTTAAAATTACAAGAGTCAGCAAAACAAAAGGAGATGTGAGACAAAATAAGAGTGTCATGGATAGAGAAGGTACAAAATTAACAAATAGAGGAACAAACCATGGAAAAAACAGTTGTCAACAGATGAAATGAGTGAACAGCAAGGAAATAATAAGAAGATTTAAAAAATAGAAAGGACTTTGAACACCAGCTCTTTTTTCGTAAGAGTACCACACTAAGTAACTTCGACATTCATTGTCTGCATTTGAATGCTGCCTTTACTTCATCCTACAGTCCCCCACTGAACAGATCTCAGGTCACAGGGAGCCTAATGCCCCGTACAGGAGTGATACCCAGGCACAGGTTAATTAGCAGCGGATCAGCCCTACCAAGTTTGTTATTCTAAAGGTATCGCTAAGGTTTAAGTGGCAAACGACAGTGATGTTTAACTGGAGTTTGAGCTGCCTTGTCAACTGGATCACTCACTACAATTCACACAGTGATGGAGAAGTTTCCATTCACAAAAAGGTTTAAGGACATGCTTGCTTTGACGTGCCACAGTCACTGAAACTACTGCAGCTCTCCTACAAACATCAGGGGGAACCACTGCATCCTCGGGACATGTCACTACAACCAAACTACCTGACGGTTTAAAGAAAGATATCAACGTATTCCTGTCGTCATTCACTGTGGTTTTTGGTCCTGGATTCAAAAAAGGTTATTTAAAGCAGTCAAAAAAAAAAAAAAAAAAAATCAAACAAGCAGGAGTAGTTCAGTGAAGTAGCCACAGCTAAACTACATCTTTTCATCCCACAAAAAGAAAGAAGCACTCGTGGAAAAAGCATCCCCGTGAAATTATATATCTGATTATAAATATCTGATCATTAACAACCGCAAATAAGCCTTCAGGCAAACACAAGCCAGAGGTAAATGGGATGCACATTTAACGAGCTGATTCTGATGATGAGCAAGAAAGCAAAAGTTTTTGCCCTTCACATCTTTGTCAAAAATTCTCAGACGTGCAATAAAGCATGCGTGTCCCCAAAACACATAAATAAATGAAATAAAAGCCCAACCGCAGAAGTTGGCTATAAATAAGGCCGGTAGGAAAGCGTTTGGGTACGGCGCAGGGCTACTCCTGCAGCGCGGGTGCTGGCAAACCCCGGGTATTCCGGTGTGGGCTGGGCTGGCCCGGCGGTGCAGCCGCGACCGGCCCCACGCGGAACCGCGGCCGGGACGGGACCGCCACCCGCGCCCCGCCCCGCCGGTACCGGCGCCGCCCGGGCCCCGCCGCCCCCGGGCCTGCGCCGCCGCTTCCCCCATCCCTCCCTTCTCCCCCGCTCTCCACTTCCTACTTACACACAACCCCCCCACGCACAACCCCCCCACGCACAACCCCCCCACGCACAACCCCCCCACGCACACCCCACACCCCCCCTCAGGTCCCGGCGGCGGCAGCGCGCGCTGCCGGCCCCTTCCTGTGCTGCTGCCGGCGGGTCGCCACCCGGCACGGCCCCGGCCCCGCGTGTGTGGTGTGTCGTGTGTGTCCCCCCCCCACCCGCAACTCACCCCAGCGTGCTGATGAAGCCGTTGACGGAGCCCTCCGCGTAGAGGGACACGATGTCCCCGATGTAGAGAAAGCTGGACATTTTCTCAGACATTTTGGTTCATTTTTAGTTGGGATTTCGCACGCCTCCCCTTCCAAAAAAAAAAAAAAAAAAAAAAAAAAAAAAAAAAAAAAAAAGAGAAATGAAACAAAATAAGCCCGATCCGGTTGGGGGGGGTAGGCCGAAGAGTCTCGGCGGGGCGAGGGCGGGCCGGGCGCCCTGCGCGGCCCCCGCGGCGCGGCGTGGGCTGACAGGAGCGCGGAGCCGCTGCCCTCCGCGGCCCGGCCCGGCCCGGCCCGGCCCGGCCCGCCGCGTCGCCTCCCGCGCCTCCGCCCCCCGCCCCGCCCCGCCGGGTTGGGCCGGGGGGGGGTTGTCGTAACCCCCCGGGGGAAGGGGGGCCGTGGTGTGGGGTCCGGGTCAGAGTGTGTGTGTGTGTGTGTGTGCCACACAGACACACACCCGCACAACGCCTCAGGACTTCCCGAGGATCGCCCGCCGCCCCCGGGCGCGGGGTTGGAGACGGCTCCGTGGGGCTGCGACACGGGGGGGGCTGCGGGGCGGGGGGGGTGGCCCTTCCCCACGACTCCCCCCCCCACCCCCAGCCGGCAGGTCACGGTCGCGCCGGGCTCAGCTTCAGCACCAGCCCGCGTCACCCGCTAGTTTATAGCTTACAAACTTTAGGAATTGCAAATCCTTTTTGTAATTTTTTTTTTTTTTTTTTTTTTTGAAATCAGAAGCTAACCCTGCTGCAATCCTGTGCAGGAATTCCCACAGCACACCTTTCCCTGAGAAAACTGCCACCAATTAAAAAAACAAACAAACAAAAACAAACAACAAAAAGAAGAAGAAAAAAAAAAAAAAAAACACACAACAAAAACACACCACCACCACCACAATCAAGAGCGCTCTGGAAGACTGAGGAAAGAGGGGACCCCGCAGCCCCCCCGAGTGGGGGGCTGCCCACATTCCCCCCCCAGCACCCTGCAAGAGGGCCCTACAGCCCACTCCTCGGGGCCAAAGGAGCTCGCGTGGGGCCGCGCAAATCCGCGCTGCTTCAGTTCACTGCCCAAGGCCAAGTACTGGCCGGCGAGACCAGGAGTCCATTGGTGGATGGAAATGTTCAGTTCAAAGGAAAGGGTATTGCCAGTGTGGGATTGTTAAAAACACGGTGCATTCTTTAAACAAAAATGTAATTTCCAGCAACAGTTTTAAGAATCAAAGTATTTCTACTTTTTCTGATTTTTCAGCTATATTTTACCTCCCCAAGATGACTCTCCTAATTACAGGCAAACTCGGCAGTAGCACTGGTTACCCAGTGTATTTTTACAGCAGATTGTTCAGATTTACCAAAAAAAAAAAAAAAAACACAAAACAACAACTCCCCCAGGTCTAACAGTCTGATCAAATACTGACACTCAAATAATAAGAATATAAATCTGGTTGCACGAACATGCAGACTGCTGAAAGTGAGTAATAGCTGAGGGTTTCACACTTGCATTTCATTTCACATGTCTATATCTCCTAGCCTTATCTCACTTCTGAGCATAAATTCTTGACATCAGAAATGCTGAGTCTTCAAAGTAAAAAGAAGTTTTACCATCTAGATGTACAGAAAAAAACTGTTATGCCATGCTAGGGTTCCCTCTTTTGCTCTTTTATGGTGAATATTTCTGATTTGTCTCTTTTCCGTACTCACCAGAATACAAAGACACCACTGAAGATCTGCATTTGCGTTCTGCTTAAGTACCTACGCAGGCCCTGGATGGGACACTTCAAATTTTTTCAATTCAATCTCCTGGAGTAACCACAATTGTTAAAATATTTCTGGAAAAGAAATAGGAGAACGGTGCCAGAGCCCTTGTTCTGGAACCAGCCCCTGCCCAGGAAAACCGATGATGAGGCGTTCTTAACCTGCCCAAAACACACGTATTAAATCCTAACGTTGGACTAAATTAAAACACACCAGAATTAGAAACTGAAAGTCAGAGCAGCGCAAGGCACTGAAGGGGCAGAGAAGGGAGGGCTCCCTGCCCCCATGCCGCCCTAACAAAAAGCGCTGGCCCCCAGGGTCCCTCCCAGGAGCCACCACACAGAGGGCTCCGGTGTTTTATATAATGAAAAAGTGGTTCTGGACAGTTTGAACCAGGGTCTGAGCAGCAAAGGCTTTACCGTGCATTGACAATATCCTTTGCCCTCCTGACCATGTTTATCTCAGTCATTTTATACCAGGCTTTAATCGCCTAATTAAGATACTTTAGCCAGGGAAGTTTCACGTTTCCTGCAGTAAATGAAATCCTGGCATGCCTTAGGTCAGTGGGAGTTTTCCTGAGGACGGACTTCAGAACTTGGCGGAGCAGCAAGTTGGCCTGTCCTTTACAAGCCTGGGAGCAAATCTCCGTTTGGGACCATTCACAGCCAGGAAGGTTCAACTCCGTTGCCTAAACGTAGGTTACTGGGGCCATTTGATGTGTCCTTTGATAGCTGAGACACCCCTGTGGTTTGGCAGCAGGGAAGCAGGACTGCTATGCCCTTGACAGCTCAGCCTCTGTGTGTGCAACTGAAAGGGGCCCGCGTGTTTTGGCATTACAACGGGGTTAATTCGGGTCACTTTAGAAAATATTTAGCATATGCTTGCTGTGGCAAAGCTCAAACTGATAGGAGTCCTATACTCGCAGTCGTCTTTGCCTCTTTCCCCCCAAGGAAATCGGGGCACAGGCTGCATTCTCCTTCATTTCTAGGCTTGTTCATCTTGGCTCAGGCTGGAGCGTGCCAGCAGCTGAAAGCTGTTACCACGTCGTAGCTCTCCAGTGATATATACAAAATGAGCTGGAAATCTCAGTCCAGTTCTGAGCAGCGATGGCGATTAACTAGGAAAGGAGTTGTATGAAATCAGCGTTTCTGTGAAAAAAAGTAAAAGTCAAATCCCAAAGGCAGTCAGGTGTTCCCGCCAATGCTTCATTTTAAACATGTCTCGTTGAAACAGTCCAACAATCTCATTGAGGTTACCAGATTATTTGTACGCTGAAAATAAGCAAGCACTTACCCACTTTTGTAGACCAGGTCTTAAATTGGTATGAAGAGCACTCTGGAAGAACACATCTGAGGAATCCTTGCCGATCTTCTCCTTGCAGACAGAAAACTTAAGTAGTGACGAATGCTCCTCTAGCACTTTTAGCAAGCATTAACCCTCTTCTATTAAAAATAATGATTGTGCCTCTCTGAGAGCTAGTTTTATGAAGATAGCATCTGGAAAAATTTAATTAAAATGAAAGATTTTGTCATAACAAGTCTACATAGAAAAAAATAAATAAAGCATGGTCAGAAGATGGTAATGGAATATTGTTTCGTTTATCTGGAGCAGAAATAAACCAAATTGGTTGATAAATATGGATAGTTCTACTACAGTTTTTAACCTTGCAATTAGCTTCAGGGTGAAGGTGAGGCTGCTTAGTCAATAACTGGAGTATGTTTTCCATCAGTTATCTCTGGTAATCTTTTGTTCCAAAGCTAGGAATACAGGCTTTGCCGTGAAACAGGACCCAGATGCAGAAATCATCAACTGGTGCTGACAGACTGCCCCAGTGCACATATTAGTCTCTACACTGTAGAAGTGAAGAAGTCTTTCTTACTCAACTTCCATTTCTAGTCTATTACTTATTTTCAGAGATGAAAATATTTCTAGTGATGTTTGCCATGGCATTCTAAAATTACATCTCTCTATAAAATTACATGGCAGCATTTTGATACAGGGAGATTTTACCATGATTTATATGTTCTAGATTTTGATGCTCATTTCGGTGCCGAGGCATAAAACAGAAGCAGTTTATCCACAGAGATGCCAATGGAAACACTCCATTGCAGCACTGAGCATCCACTTTAGGTGTGAAAATACACAATATTAGAATGACCTCAGACTCAAAAAATTCACCAAGTAAATAGGCCAGTGTCATCATACTCTTGCTCCTTTTCCATGCCTCACCTCTTTGGAAGATGTTTGAATTTCCTACTCATCTTGTCTAAACAGGGGAGGCTCCTGACTGAAATTGAGTTTTTTATGGATTTGAAAATTGTCTGATTGGAAAGGCTTTAATCCCACACCTACACAACCTACCTCTTTTATGAGGTTACAGATATATAGGCCAATTCAGTGGAAGCAAACTAGACCAATTAGAGGCTTATACAACAGGCAGCATTGATGTTTGTTTTCATGAAAGCAGAGGATAGTGCTTTCCAGCTGCAGGGGAAAAGGGGGAAGAGAAGAATGCCTTTAACTGTTTTAATACAATAGATATAGATGGGACCAGGCCAAGACCCAGGCAGGCACCCCAGAGCTTTAGCATGCAAGTATATGGAAGTTTGGACCCAAAGCCTCGGGTTTGTTTCTCATCTTTCTAATGGGGCAACACACAATTAACAACTAACAGCTTACTTGAGGAAGGCCTGGCATTTAAAGGCACCTAATGAACTTTCCCACACAAGCTGGAGATGCCCATTACCTTGTGGATATTAATATTTGAGACAGCCTATCTCTTCCTTGAGCACAATGGCATTTCAAAACACTTGGATGTATAAAAGACGGCATTACTTGGCCTACAGGTTGGATCAGAGCGCGCCAGAACAGCTTATTTTGACAATACCCACACACAAGAATTGATTTATTGCTGGTAGTGCTTTGTTTCACTTTGCCTATAGCAAACGTCAGAGTGCTAGATGATTTCTTGATAGATAGCTAGCTGAGGGGACTCATTTTGCCTGTTTTCTCATTGTGGGAGTTAACCCTTTGCTGATGCTGTTTTAAACAATATGTTGGTATTGGTGGGGAAGAAGAGGCCTGATGGGGATAAATGTGATTTAGTAATGTAATAAAACAGGAGTGCAATTAATCATGCAAAATAAGCGTCTTTGATTGAGGACAAAATCAGAATATGGAGCATTCAGCGCTGGCTTACCCACTTTATTCAACCTGGTTTAGTAGGAACAGGAAATTCTAGCTAAATTTGTAACACGTCGTTTTATAAAGGACTTTCTACTGAAGGGAAACACATTTTTCTCAACATTGGCAATGGCCCTGAAAAAAGAACAGCTCTCACAAGTGACCTTTTGGGGGTTTCACCAGGGCATGGGTACGAGCTGTGCATGCTGCCTATCCAGGCACACTCATTCACATTATGGCATGCATGCATGGACAGGGACTGGCTGACTTGCTGTTCACTACATCTGAATTTACAAAATCTAATATATGTATTTATTCAAGTATTTAAATAATCACTGGTTTGCTGTAATAATCTCTTAAAAGAAACAAACTTAGAAATGATGAAAATTGAATTTATTTGTTAATCAATTATTTAAGTAAAAGGAGTTTAGGTTAAAGAGGAAGCCTGGACGACCTTCAGAATGTGGCACAATACAGCAGCTATGTAAATAAAATTCTGCGAGCAGCTCCAAGCCATTCAAGTAAAGATATTTTTCCCTGCGATACATTCAAGCCTTTTGAAATAAGTTTCCAACTGTTTAACGACCAAAGTTGTTCATTCAAAGAGCCAAATACAAAAACTCAACCAAAGCAGAAAGTACAATGTGCCTTTCTCTGAAAACGTCTCTATAGAAAGGATGCTTTATTTAGAGGATTCAGGAAGTTGAAGCGTTGCCTTCTATCAGCTCGCAACCACAGAGCAAGCATCAGGAAGCGCACAAAAATGAACCTACTATTCCTATGTGGAACAAGTGCCAACGGTTACACCAAGTTTGCTTTCAACCTTGCAGAACTCCCTGCCAGCCCCTGCAGACTTGTTAATCAGGCAGCATCTCCTAGGGTTTCTTTTCTGCTTGGCTGCCTGAAAATGAAGCCTTTCCCTGCAAAATAAGGAGAGACACATACCTTGTCTGAATTTTCTCTTTTGCTGGCTGCCATGAGACATCGGAAGGTTCAAATCTGAAAACACAGAGAAAATGTGAATCATCTTCATAGAAGGAAATGAAAAAGAATTGCATCCTTTTCAGTCCTAGCCCACTCCTAACCATGACCTATGCAACAGGAGGATCAGTGCACCCGCAGAATACTGTGACTATGATTACAAAGCAATTGTTTTGAGTCCTGTCATTAATACTATATTACTAGCTGACTCTAGGGCAGTGGTTACACTGTGAATACAGCATCCAGCAGTTCTTTAAAATAATAATATATTAAATCATACAAGCGATGATGAACATAGATATATCTCACTGAAACTCAATATCATAATCTTGAAGTAAAAATTTTGTAAAAAAAATTTTGCAAAAATTTCCACAATAAAAATCTAAGATGAACAACAGCTCTAGTAAGAAGCGTAAAAATGCATATAAGTATTTGCAAGCTAGATAAAGTGGCAATAGCTAGTATTCCTAAAGAATACAGCTAATGTATTAAAAAGAGTGAAAAATCTCTGTAATTGCAGTACAGCAGCAATTTAATAGCAATCATGGAACTTGAAAAAGCATACCTGAGGAATACTTCCCTACCTTTCTTAATTTTATCATGCAGAGTATCAGGAAAGATGTTTTAAACCTGTGGATGCTTTGCAGTTTAGGACTGCTTAAAAAGCCTTGTGATTTTGATGTTTTTTCTGATCAACATTTTTTTGTGCTTTTTTTTTTTCCACATTGGAAAGCTTTTTCAAAGTGAAATAACACGTTTTTCAGGAAATATCTTCTTTCACTATCATACTGGCCATGTTACTCTTTTGACAAAAAAAAAAAAAAGCTGTGCCAGCTTTTTTTATTTTTGACCACATTAAAAATTACCAGAGGGGAAAGAAAATTGCGATTAGTTTCGCTTAAGCAGCTGTCACCAGGCCCATCCTTCCTGGGCCACACTAGCAGTTCTAACTTTGGGATGAAATACACTTCCCTTTCTGGTCTGTGAGAACACGTGCTGGGAAGTGCGCCTCCGAGGAGACGGCAGAAAAAGCAGCTTTTCTCACGAGACCCTGTCCTTCCTTGTGACAGCAGGGACCATAGATCTTCACCTTAGGCCTATTCTAGCTTTCAGATGGGTAAAACAGACTGAAAAATAGCATGTTAGGAAGGTGAACACAAGTCAAAAGGCTTTGGGGAGTTGGCACTGCATTTCCAGAGAATTCATTTAGGGAGGTCTGGAGTTAAAACAAAGTCCTCTCATTCACTCCTTTCTAACAGCATAACACCAAATATATGATGTTTCTTAGAAGTGTGTTAGGAAGGATAGATTAGAGATTAAGAAGAATTTGGTTTTTTTCTATTGATTACTGTATCTACAGATTTATTTGATAGGGAGGTACAAGAAACCCTCCTTGACTGTCTCAGCCCACCACGCCCTCACCTCCGATCAGCATTGGTGCATCTGGGTTGGATCCTTCCAAAGTCTACTCTACTTTTACCTGTCCCAAATGTGGATTACTTTCCAGGACGTTATGGAATGATTTAATTAGCACAACCAAATGGTGGGGCTGGGACCCCAAGTAGGCAGAAAATGTCTTTGAGGCCAAATATGGACCAAGGTTTGAGGTTCACGCCACCAATGTTTCAAACTGATTTCATGCCTAGATGAAGGAAGAGCCCTATACAGGAGATGTTCTCAGTAGATTTTTGTCATCTCAGCCCAGTCGTGCCCAGGAAATAAGAGCTTGAATAAGAACAGATTAATTAGAAACAAAGCTTTTTTTTTATATATAAAATACGGAATTGCAGACATCATCAAAACACTACTGCACATTTGAATCCCCAGATTGGAGTTTCTGTCTTCCTACCAGTCCAAAATGCAGTGGATTAAAACAAAAACTTTGTGTAAAAACATGTTGAATCCTGAACTACTAGATTTACCTGGAACTTCTTTTATTAAAAAAAAAGCCTGCATACTAGTCACATGGAAATGCCTGAACTGCTTTTTCATTTAGGAATGCCTCATGCATTTACTTCTGTCCCCCAAAACACATAAATATTTGCCATTGTACTAATGGTGTAAGTCACGAGTCACGAAACAGATGATATCAAAAAAGTCTACATTAAATTCATGCCTTGTCTCTGAGGAGTTGGGGGGATTTTTGTCTGGGTTTGGCTTTGGGTTTTAAAATATGTTCCTCATTTGGGTGTCTTCCTTAAATACTTTAAAAGTTAGCATAACACAGCTGAATCCTGGAAGGCTGAGACATGCAACTTCATATCCTCTAGCATCATAATATTTAAATAGATAAGTGATGTGCATAATAAAGAAATCTGTTTCAGTGCTACATGAAAACTAAATCAGTGAAATAGCTTCCTGTTTCTCAGTAGCTCTTGCAAGATGCTTGCACCTTTGTTGTAGTTGAACTTTGAAATATGGACATGCTTAGGAAATTAAATTTCAACTAATCTGTAGGTAACCACAAATGAGTACATTAAAAAAGCAGAATCATTACCCATCATTTCTGTTTTGTTGATCTGAAAAAGGAAAAGTTGGCAGCAGATAAGTTACTCTACTAGTGAAACGGGGGGTTGTTTAAAAAGTACAGAAGAAATGTGTAGTGTTAACATGTCATAGGCAAAGAAACTGTTGGAATTAGCTAATAAGAACAAAATTTTTAAACACATATGGATACGTTTAGCACCACGCTTGTTGTTATCTCCTCAGTGCACTGCAGTAACATTAAATTGCTGGTTGAAAACAGATGGGGAACATAAAAGTCAAGCCTGCTATCTGACATCAGCACAATTAGCACCTCTGTTTCACAACCCCAGCCCCACCTGTGGGAACTGCTATCTTCAGTGGCAGGGACATAAATATACAGACAGGGGCTTGTTGCATACTTGTTATTCAATAGCTGCAAGTGCAAAGAACATGCTCACAAGACATATGGAGCCGAACTGGATCATATCAGGGCACAACCTGGATGGAGATTCACCCACAGATTTACTAGAGATATAATATTTTACTGAGAAAATGAGAGCATAAAGGCAAAAAGAAGTCCTGAAAGGAAAAAAATTGTGATTTCCAATTTTCTCATCACAGTACAATTAACTATCTGACATCTAGGAGGAAAACACTTCCCGTGGCAACTGGAGCCTCTAGAGATCCCCTGACCTGCACCTCTGCTGGGTAGGGCCGTGCTGTCTGATAAAGCAAAAGGGAAATAAGGCAACTGCTTGCACGGACACAGCAGAACGGAGCAGAGCGAAGCTACTGCTGAACCACTCTCCAGGGCTACAAAGGTGACAGATGACACTGTTTATCCTGGGTCTCATTTCTGCTACAGCAATACGATACGCAAAAAAAAAAAAAAAAAAACAAACCACACAACTAAACCAACATTTCTGCAGCATACCAAGAGAGACTGTGAAACCCCCTTTCCCCAGTACATGCTGCCAAACCACTACTGATCTACAGCACAGCTGTGCCCCAAGCTTTCATTCAATCCTCTCCTGTCACTTCTTACCCATTACCCTTGTTATCTCTTGTTATCTCCTGTTCTTGATCTCTTGAACAGCTGCAAGGCCACTCCATCCTTCCATGGCAGGGACAGGTAACATCTGTCTGGTACTGCTTCCTGATGTCCTCGGTTTCTCCTTTTCAGCCCCTGCATCATGCACACCACCTGTGAACATCAGGAAGCACAGAGGATTTTGGAAGCGGTGGAGAAGAGAAGCCCTCCCCCAGCATCAGGAATCTTTCAGTGTATTTTGACAGATAAAAGCTTCCTCTTGGCTATCACATCTGAAAAACTGGTTTGTTCCCCATTCTCACAGTACATAAGCACCACATTAATGAATATATCTTGACAACCTCCGTGTGAAAAAACAAAGTATTACCTGAGTAGGGCACAGTACAGGTAAGGAATAGAAGAACTGACATATCCAAGAAGAGATCAGTGAATTAATTCAGTCAGTTAGAAGCAGGCATTTAGGACTATTTTGAAACTGTTGAAACACATGCAGAGAACAATGAGATGCCAGTGCTTAACCTGTCCAGCTGCCTTTGAAATGTTCTTATTTGAATCTCAAATACTATCGAAAAGAGCATTTTGTGGTGTCTCCAAAGGCAGGTACAAGGCAAAACACGCTGGTGTCTCCAAGTCCCAAGTTGGTGCTTAAACCACTGAGAAGTTCTGGCACTGAGAAAGCAGCTGAATCCTGTACTTTAAAACCCCAGAGATACAACAGGGGGAGGTGGTTTTGTTTTAAACTCATCCCACAGAAAGAGAGAGCACAGACTTTACTGACTGGTGTAATCCTTCTAAGGCAAAGTCAAATTAATAGTGTTCTTAACACAGATCATCCGCATTCAGTTGCGGTGTCTATTCATCAAAACGAACGCTCAGAAACCCTGCAGAATGAGAGGCAGGTGAGGGACAGGATGTTCCTCCACAGTAAATATCCCCCTACCAAGCAACACGTGCGGGGCAGAACTGCAGGAGGAGCACCAGGAATGCTGTGGTTTATTTTGTGTTCTGAGTTTTCATTTTGATTTTTACAGCTAGTATGGAAGTATGATTTTTTTTTTTTTTTCTTTTTTGATGCTTAAGTTCAGAGGGTTTATATTACAAGGTGACAAGCCCTACTGAAAGGCTGTCATCCACACGACCGTGACCTTCAGCAGGTCAGGTGCAGTCGTGGCTCAGGTGGGACTTTGAGAAACACTGTGTTTGCTGTGTACTGGCAGGTACAAACATCCCCCTCCTCCTTGTAGAAACAAAAGAGAGAGGAAGCTTGTTGCTTTTCTTCAGATGCCAAACTAGTAATTGGTATTTACTCTTTGTAGTGTTGTGTTACATTGGAGATTAGGACCCCAGAGTACTGGACACCATGCAAGCAGACCAGGCAGCAATTTAGCCTTTACATATGACCTCGGGTAAGGGCTAGGAAAGAATAATGAAAAATTGGTGGTCAAGTGCACATATTGTTTCATCCCTGAAATGCAGAAGAACTTCTACTGTTTTCAACAGGCTTTTTTTCTCAGGTTGGTCATCAGGGTGCGGTGCCCACTGGTCTACTCCAGACACCCACGTGCATGCACATACACAGCCTCATCTGCCAACAATTTTCTTTACATCATCACACATCAGTTTACTGGTTGCAAAGGCAGTAATGTGTGTTCCATGGACAAAAGCAGTGAATTTGCTACAGAATTCTTACACTTACTTCCAGAAAAATATCAGTGTACCAGTAACATACAACAATGTCACCACCAAAGAGATACGCCCAAAAATGAAGAGTAGGATTTAAATTAAGGAGAACAACCAGCAAATAAAGGAGCCTTCTTGTGTGTTTCTACTGAAGTTAGAGGTTAATGGGAAAGACCATGAACAGAGAACATGAGGTATCACGTATGGTTTGTATCATGTGTGGAATTGGCTGCCTGTGTATTGGATAAAGCTCAAAGCAAATGGACTACACCAGGGAGCTCTGGGATGCTCTTGTCTAGTAATGAAATGTTGCTGATTTGCTGTTTCCCACTGATGCTCTTACTGCGAGTACAGTCAATTCATTTTTAAACAAAGTATTTTCTCTACCCAAACGGCAAACAAATCACTGATTAAATGGAGAGATAGCATACCCAAATGATTTGCATCTATCTAACTGCACCTCAAGTCATATAATTATGCATTGTAACACCACTGGAAAGGGCTTGAACTAAAAATCCCCCAAAGACAGAGCTAGTAATTGCTGCAAAATGAGGCTACTAATTTATTTTTTAGCATTACCCCCAGAGGGGTGTTGTGATGCCTGAAGGTCCTTCATCTCCAAAACAGGAGTAAATTTAACTCTAGCCTTTGCATTTGTTGATATGGAACTGTTCTGTGGGGTTTTTTTCCTCCCAAATCCATGTGTGTGTGGCCACTTTCACTCCACAGCTACGGACACCAAGGGGCAGACAAAGCCAGAACCAGTGTGATGTCCCCCCAAGTCCTCAGCTGCTTGGGCCCTCACAGTGAGATGCAACAATCCCTCTGCTGAACATTGCGCTCCTGGCCCCCGTGCTTGCATCCCAGCCCACCGGCTCTGCAGCACAAGCCCTCGCTACAAGGCCTGCAGAGCAATACCATTTCCACACCCACGAAGGACTCGCCTCTGCGCTTCCTCATGAGAGCACTGGGGGTAAGACAACTCCAAACCTGTACGAAGGCGATGGCAGGCAGAAGAGGCAAGTTGTGACTGCTCTGCAACAAGCTTAAAAATTATGTTTGTGTGACAGTTATTTGGGAGACGGAGGCATTACTACTCATGGCTTGGATTACAGTCAGGAAAAGAGTGAAGCAAATATGACTTGGAGTGGAAAATAATTTGGCTTGTGGCACTTTTTTTTGCAGTGTTTATTGATGATCATTCACAAACATTTGTTTCTAACTGTTGTACATCCTCTGAAAGTACTCTGTGGTAAATAAGTCTCCCACTCCACTGACCACGTTCAGCACTATTTAAAACAGCTTCCAGTCTCTGCCTGAGATTTGCTGCCCAGTCCACCCAAAACACCTGTCCTTAAACATGGGAAAATGAGGGAGAGAAAGAAATCACTAACTCCCAGCTGGCAAACATTTATAATGTTGATAAGGTCCAAACAACTGTACTCCCCATGCTCAGTTACATCTATTTGCTGCCCACTCAACAAATGAGAGTCCTATATACACAGACATATACAAGAAATCTCTTGAAAACCAGTTCCAGGGGGTGACACAAAATGGAGCCCCCTCCTCCTTCCCAGCTCCCACAAGCTGGTCTGTCTGACTAGTCCAAAATTATAGGCTGAGGTGTCTAGAAACAGGAATCCCCTCCAACTTGTATTTGCCCTGGGGTTATAAGACAGATGAGTTTTTTTCCAGCCTTTCCTCAAATTGCTTCTGCCAGGGAGCTGCCCTGGACTGCAGCCAGCTAAACCCTTGGAAGAGGGGCAATGTCCTTTCCAGACCCTCTAACAGTATGGTCCCAATGCTCAGTAGCAAAGTGGTGCAGGGGTTGTTGAAGGGTTGACACATTTCTCCTGTTAGGAGAAAAATAAGGAGCAAACCAGACAGTGGCTGTATTCCACCGCATAAGCCTAAGGTTGGCCCAGACCTCATGTAAAGGTGCAGTTCTGTCCCTTTGCTCAGAAATGATACATCAGAATGTGAAAAGGTTCAGAGAGGGGACACTGGTAAATCTGCTTCCATTAAAAACAAAAAGCCAAACAAACAAAACCCACAACACTAACTACACAACCATTCTCCAACAGTCTTCCACATCAGGACTGGCATGTGGAGAATTTCCAGGGACTGATGTTTGCCCCTCTCTGCTAATGCAACTAAAAGGTGCAGAGCGAAGCCACAAAAAGGAGTCACACACAGAACAAAGAAAAGGCACGTGGTTCTTTGCACAACAAGCAGTGCATCTGCAGACACCTGGGATGTGGTGCATTGCCAGATGCTTATATAGGTTCATGGGGAGACTGGGAAAGTTCACAGAAATCAACTAAAACTGCTGTAAAGAGAAGACACCTTAGCCAGCTGATGTACTTTCTGAATTAGCTGGAGGAAGCATCACTGCTTACGTACCTTGTTCTTGCTTCTCCTCAGGCATCCACCTTTGGCCACGGATGGAGGAGAGGACACTGAGCCGGGTGAACCACCAGTCTGAGCCAGTGTTGCCATCCTTGCATTCCTGTCACTACTGAAGAAGACGGCTAAACTTTAACTGGTTTTAACAGTTGTGGTCTTAAATCCATTTAACTTGCTTAGAAGGGCTAAGTGTATAAAGCAAGCTACAAAAAGTTTGGCATGCAGCTTGCAAAGCAAAGCCTACTATGATCATTTTAACTTACCCAAAGAAAATGCAACCAAATTGAAACATACACATTATATATATATATATATATATACACACACACACGTATATATGGAAAGGGAATAAGGGAATCTCACAGCTACTAGTGACAGAATTTTTCTTGGGATTTGGCCTGAGCCCCAGCTGGAGCCTGGGAAGAAGCAGTCAGCCTCTGAAGT
The DNA here is from genome assembly GCF_018691265.1 of Tyto alba. Taxonomy (NCBI): domain Eukaryota; kingdom Metazoa; phylum Chordata; class Aves; order Strigiformes; family Tytonidae; genus Tyto; species Tyto alba. The sequence continues at coordinate 9,342,837 of NW_024881295.1, read as the reverse complement.
ACTGTTGAATGTTTTCATGCAGTGGGATTCAGACTGCTTCGTAACCTGCATGACAAATTCTGCTCTCCATAACATCACATAGTCCTGTTGGTTTTCAGCTGGATTGTCTCCCTGCTTAAAAAAACTAACACACCACCACAACACACATACAGATTTTCAGCTGTGCAAGAAATGCTTCCCACAGTAGAGACTTCTTAGGGGCTTGCTGAAGGTGGTGCCCTCTTCCGAGGGTTGGACCTGAGCAAACACTGGAGTGTCTCATTGTTGCCTGTAACACAAGTGAGAAACCAAGAAATGCCAAGGGCTGTGGCTTTTCAGCTCCCGAACCAAACCTGAAGCCTCAGGTGTGCTGCGGGAAGAACTGCCTCGTAAACTTAGGATGTGTATACAAAATGGACCTCTGAAAGAACAGCAATCCCCACTACCACTCCCAGCAAGCCTCGGTCAGACAAAACTTTCCTTCACGCTTGAGCTGGAATTTAGCTGGAGCAAAGACCGATAAATCTCATTTCTTGTTGTTTGAATAAGGAGAACCAGTGCTGATATCCTGGCAGGGCAAGTTTGCCCGCCCTGCCTGCTCCTGTGTCACAGGAGCCAGCTGTAGAGACAAGATGTTTCACTCAGATCCTTCTCTGTAATTACCTAGACTATCTCTTGTTTACCTTGGTGGAAACACTGGTACATGCAGAGCATGGAGTGTGCACCTCTTTTACCTGCACTGGCAAAAACACACGGAGAGAAGATTGAGAGATTAAAAAGAAAGCTTTTTCAGCATTCTGGCTGAGGTGCTCTGGAAACCCTAGGAATTTGGGAGCAAGGATGTGCATAGACAGGTCTGGAGTGCTTCAAGCAGCTGCTGGCTTTGCCAGCTCATCTCCTTCCAGCTGTACCGAGCCAAGGAGGAGGACACAACATCAGCAGTCTCCTTTAAAAAAAAAAAAGAGGTGATGAAACAAAGCACAGTGTGGTTACCCTGCTGCAGAGCAGCTCCTCAACGAGCACAGCTCTTGAAAGCCAGCACTGAAAACAGGGGACCAAGGGATTTGGTTTCTGTCGCACTGGAGTTGAGGTTTCTGGCTTGGGTAAGGAGGGGTCCTTCCCTCACTCGGCCGCAGGTTGTCTTCAAATCTTTGAGCTGCCACACCATCTTCACAGTCAATTTGTCCTGCAAGCAGTGCCTGGATTTGCCATGCTGCATAAAGTCATTTCCAGACCTGTTCTACCTCCAGTTGTTCCCAGGTGATCACAGAGCCTCTGGTTTAGGGAGGGCAATCGTTTGCAGTTCCCAATACCTGCCCAGCAGCAGCTTGGCCTAGTGGAACTGCTCAGGATTTACATCCCAATGGCCTGACAGAAGCAACTCCAGCATTTGTTTTAATAATAACCATCTAAAGATTGCTTGGGGGATCTCTGGGAGAGCTCCAGCGGTGCTGAAGGGTGAGGAGAAAGGGGAACAGTGGGTGCTTCTCACTCAGCACATTCCTGGCCCCATCCAGCCCATCAGCTCACCCACCTCTGAATTTAGCTGCCACTGTACTGGTCAGTCCTTGCATTAGCCATGCCTGGACACAAGGGATGGGGGCCTCTTCTTGGCCTCTCATGTGCTGACGCTCTCCTGTGTATGTTGGTGAGGCAAAACCACTGTGCTCATGCTTTCTCAGGGAAGGTGCGGTAACGGGGCTGACGCTAAGGCGTATCGAGGAGACACAGCTAGACTTTTTAATCGGACTGGGTCATTCAAAACCAAGCATGCAGTTAGCAAAACAGCAAGACTTCAACTCTTCATCAGTTTAAACTCAGATGGGGGAAGGGAAGGATAGCACAGGAACTTCTGTAAAAGCACAAAGGGAGTTTTTACAAGATAATTTCCGAGGTTCAAAAACTAGCTTAATTTTAGGAGGCATTTTGTTTCCCAGGTAAAAAGAGCTGGTTTTATTTGAATAGTTGTACACCTAGAAAGAAAGCACTTTTTTTCTAGCTGAAGCCCAAGTTTTCTCAGGATAAAATTTACAGAAGTACAGACAAGGACCACGGCCTCCGCTGTACCACTGCAATGAATTGACACTTTCACACTTTGTCCATTTTTCCTACACTTTCTTAGTGTAGTTTCCATGGTCTCACTGCTTGCCCATTTTCCATCTTATGTGACCACTGGAGTTTTCCCTCTCCATTCTCTGTTCCTGGGCTTACTCCTGCACAGGCAAACCCACCAGCCAGGCTACAGCAGATCAAAAGATCTGAGCTGTCAGTATTAAAACTGACTCCAAAGCAGATAGAAGCAGTTTGCCTGTACTCTGCTCACTGCACAGACAATGAGAGGCCATTTTCCCACATAGCACTTTAGTACAAGAGTCACTGGCAACATGAACAGTCCACCAGAAAAACCTGATCCATCTCATAATGCTAACTTCACTATTTTTTGCCCTTTTCCAGTAAATCCCAGATTGGAGACTACTATGCAATGAACATCACTGGAGAAAAGAGGTCTTCAAGCATAAAAGTGGCACAAAGCCTACAGTAACTCTTTAAGGTCTCAAAATAACATTTTTTTCTTTACAGGTGTCAAATTCCCAAGGACAAATATCCATCTCAATTTAATTTCCTGAACTGTAATTTGTCTACTGAAAACAGAGCTGATTAAATCCCACGTGTATCAACTTCACAAAAAAATTGTTTTCTTCCTCCTTTTCTAAGAGAAGGACAAAACCAAGCAGATTCTGTTTTTTCACCCAGGGTGAGAAACAAAACCTTAGGTCTGAAGACCACCAATCTCTAAGGAAAAATATCCGCTTTCCAACATTGCATCTGATAACTCATAAAAGTTATTTGAGGGAGCACATCCAACACCAGTATCTTCCTTTTTCCAACACAGGCAATCCTATGTGACAGTCAATAAATATTTACTTTCCCTTCTTTGCAGGAGAGATGCCTTACACAGATACGCATTACAGAAATTATTTTTTTTTTAAACATATGCTCCATAGTTGACACTACCTTGTGATCCCAGGACTTGAGGCCCTTGCTGTTCCTGGCAAAAATAAGCCATTTACAATGTGGTTGGGCTACTCTGACATAAGTATAAACTGTTTCCCTGCTCCTCCCTATCAGGAGACTCTTGAACAATCTTACTCTTTCCGTAAGTTACTTTGACAATAGCTCTCCTTTGCTTGAAGCCAAATTGGGCTGGTTTTTAGGGTATGACCATCTGGTAAGAAAAATAAATTTTTATGTTGCTCTGATCACCGAGTAGAATACCAAAGAGATGTAGATTAAAAAAATAAATCATACTTTCAACAGAAATAAAAGCCGCTGCATGACACACTCATCAAATATTTGCAACCACCCACCTTCAACGCCACTCCACGACGACTTAGGGCTTGCTGTAAAAATATTCTGAGGGAGATGACAAAAAAAAAAAAAGAGTTATCAGCAGGAATTCTGTTAATTGTCACCAAAAGCCTTTCGCTAAATCATTTCCTGTCCTCCGAATCCAGCTGGAAGCGTTTGCCAGCGAGAAGGCGGACACACAATCGCACAGCCCTGCCGCTCACTGCCGAACAAATGGAGGAAACTGCGTCCTATCATAAATCTGTCAGTCATGTGCCAAACGGGTATCGTGAGGGTTGGGTTTTTCTTCACCCCCCCCGTTATCACTTGGCAGACACACAGAAGCAGAGTTTGGAGATAAACTCTTTGTATTGTAGGCTTTTTTTAGTGGTTCGGTCCCACAAATTCAACTTCTCACAGACCTGAGGCCAGAGCAGTGAAAGAGGCTGATCCTTCGAGGAGGGGATCAGAGGGAGCTCAGCAGACCTGCTCATAGTCCTGCTCTGCTGCTGGTCTGCAGGGTGAGCTTAAAAGATTTCTCCTTTAAAAAAAAAAAAAAAAAACAAACAAAACAAAAAAACCCAAAAAACCAAAACAACCCCCCCCCAAACAATTAAACAAAAAAAAAAAAAAAAACAACAAAAAACAACTCCCCCAAACCCCTCACAAATCTAAACAAAACCAAACAGACCAATAATACTGCTCTTTTTAATGCAAGCTGATCATTGCTGTCTTGACATGTCCAGGCATATTTGAGAAATAGGGTAAGTAGATAGAAAAAAAATAAACAAATAAAACATCTGTAGTTGCAGTAACAGAAGAACTGTACCCAGATTCCTTTCTCCATACAGTTGGTCCTGAAAAAAGGTCAACATTTGCCCAGTGGCCTGGTGCTCAATTACAGATAAACAGAGGTACAGCCACAAAGTTTGCCAGTCCCGGTGAAGTCCACAGGACTGACCAGGGGTCAGAAGGGAAATGGAGACACCAAGAGGTAAATTGCAGGAGCTACAAAGGAATTTGGGGAAGCAGAGAGGTCTGGAGGCCATCTGGCATGTGGGCAAGGGGAGTCCAAGCCAGGGGTGGACAGCAAGGTGTGAGGAAAGCCCATGGGTATGGGAAGGAGTCCTCTAAGCAAACGTTTTGGATGCCAGAGATTGCCAGGCAGGGTCTGGGTGGCTGCCCAACAACAGGCACACACACAAAAAATAATCACCGAAATGCTTTGCTGGTTCCTACCAGGGGCAACTCAGGCAAAGGCAGACGCCAGCAGCTGAGGCAGGATTAAAACCCGGCTCCCGTGGCTCCCGGTCCAGCACCCAGCCAGGAGGTCATGGTGGTACTCTTGCCCTGCTTTCAAAAGGAAATAACAGCAAAATCTGTTACCGTGGCAACTTTTAGAGTGGTGACTGTTGCAGGAACAAACATTATGTATGCAAATGAAAGCATCCAGGCACAACAGCCTGCAAAAAAAAAAAAAAGGTAAAGCAAATATCCAGACTAATGTTTGCAAAAATAAGAGCCTGAGGTAAGGCTCCTACATCCATAGCCAGGTCCTTAAATAGTTTTGCTTCCAGAAGTTCTGGAGGACTGCAAGAAAATAACGTGAACTTTTCCTAAAAACTGAGCTAGTTTATATGACGCCTCATCAGAGCATCAAAACCTACTGCTGAGATCCAGTTTTGAAAATGCAGCCCTGCAAAGACTGATGCTGTCTTTTTATAAGAGCCTTTATTAAGCTCAGCTAAAAGCTTTTTGCATTGTTTCTTGCATAATTTTGTTTCTGGTAAGAGGTATTTATACAAGTGAAGTTGTTCTGCTTTTCTCCCACCCCCCAGGTTCAACACAATTTATAGTCTGGGGCTGAGTCTTTTTGTGCTGTACCTTACTCTTTGCACAAGAACATAGTATAGACATGGGTCATAGTATGTTTCTAAGGCTTTGTCTTGCATTCAAATATTAAAAAAAACCCTCCCAACTAACGGGCACAAATTTGTGCTTGTGTTCAGAGGAGATCCCTCACCGGAGAGCTAAGAATGTGTCAGAGACGCTGTGCAAGGCTGCGGTGCATTGATAGACCTGTAAGGAATGTACATGCACAGCCCTTTCCCCCAGTATACTTGACTCCAGCTCCCTCACTTCCCTTAAATTCACTCAAAACCTCAACAGCTGCCTTTTTACTGCCTTCCCCACCTTTTTTTTTCCCCTATCACACTGATAAGCCTCAGTAAAGACCCTTGAACACCTCACCGTAATACACATACTTATCAGGGTCTTGAAGCAACTCTCAGCTCACTCTAAAATCTGACAAATTGTTTTTCTTTAATTTTCAGCATATTAAATATTTAGGGATTATATTCAATCCCCTATCAAAAATCCTGGCTTCATCACCGGTAAATCATATGATTCCTCAAAGACACGAAAACAGACTCATGGCTGTCTCTCTGTGAAGGCCCCAAGAACTGCACAGTCATTGACTTCACACACAAGACAACACTTCCCCTGAGCTGTGTCTTTCTGAGCAGCACTTGATTTCACCTACAACAGGGAGAAAATTGCCATAAACTGGAAAAAAATTGAGGCAGAAACTGAATCCCACAGGTAACTACAGGCCTATCAAACTGAAAGGAAGCTGTCAACATTGTCATCAAACCAAGAATGAACATAAATAGTACTTATACTGTAACTATCATAGGATCTCCTTTATTTTTAAAAGAGTATTTTAACTGCTATTGTACCTTTTTCCCCTCCTTTTGTTGCTTCTTTGCAACAGACACAGCCTAAAGCATTTTGTTGATGATACAGACTTTTATTCTGCTAAAATTTTATTAGAAATAGTAGGAACAGCTTGCTCAGACAGCCCTGAGGAACGCAGAAATCAGGTAGCCTTTTTTAAAAAGGAATGCCTGACCCTGTTAGCCAGTTTAGAGCATATGGAAGGGGAGGGATCTTAAGGACGCCTTGAAAATTATGTTCAAGGTCTTTTCAAAAAGAAATTGGGTGAAGGACAGAAATCCAGAAGTGTATCCCCAACTGAGGGAGGGGAAAGCCAAAACCAGCGACCTCAGCTCCTCGCTTCTTCACCACAGTGTGGCAGAGGACAAAGCTGAGATCATTAAGAGAGACGAAAGGGAACTGCAGAAAAACCTGAAGGAAACCAGATTCCATTAGTTTCACTGCTCAGACAGCAATTTATTTAGTTAATTGCCAAAGTAAAAAAAAAAAAAAAAAAAAACATGGAAAGAAAAACATCTGGAAAGAAAAATTAGTAAGAGGGATCTGGCTGTAAATTTGCTTCCTACTTCCCATGAGTCAACAGCCTCTCAGTTTCTGCAGTGCAAGAAAGGCACAGCAGTTTCAGCTGTTGTTTGGTTTTTAAAGAGAGCACTTTAGGATTCACTTTAAACAACAAATGGGGTGAAGGAGGGCAAACAGACCTATTGCCCCATTTTCAACACCTTTGGAATCTCTTCAGGGTGAACAAGGTGCACTGCACACCCTAAACTCTGCAAGCCTCTCGTGTGCTGGGCGATGCTGCCGTCTCCTCTGTCTTTCTCATTACTTTCAGTCAGGGCTGAATTAAGTCTCCCTATAAGATCCACATCTGATCACAGGGAAATGTGATTTTCCCTTCTTTCCAGCAAAGCAGATAGCGACTGTCTAATAGAGAGAGAGAGCAACAGCAACAGCATCTGTATTAGTGGAGGGACAGCGCTGGATTTAACAGAGTGCTTTGAGCCAAATTCAGGGCTGGTGCCAGGGGAAGGGAGCTCTGTCCCAAACTGTCAGATCAGCTGAAAGCAAAGCTAAACCGAGTCCACTGAGCGAGACAAAAAACATTATGAGGTTATTACAGCCACTTGTTTGAAAATCTGCTGTGGGAAGCCAGCAACGCCAGCTGAATGCAAAAGCTGAGCCTAGGAGCAGCAGCAGGCACCATAAATGAGGTTCTGTCAGCATGTCCATTATAAACTTTGTGTTCCTTGTTTGTACATAACCCACCCCCTTTTTAAAAAGGAATCACACCAGGGTGGAACTTGGCACACTGGCCTCCACCCTGCCCCAGTGCTTGTGCAAACCTTGGCTCTGCCCAGGCTTCTCCATTTGACCAAAAGAAGGATAGACACGGAAGAAAAAAAATAAGAGTATACTGACAAAAGAATTCAGTCAGTAGCTCCATTTGCCACGAAGGACAGCTTAGAGTAACAGCAGGTGATAGTATTTCTAAAATCCCTTCTGAAGTGATGGCCCATGTTTTTATTAACAGCTGGAGAGAGATGCAGGCAGTATTAAAGATTTGCAATCTTGCAACAAATCTAACAAAAGCTGTAAAGCCAAAAGTCCTGCTTTATGGACAACTGTAGCACCATCTCCTGTCTCTTACCACAGAGCACAGCAATAAAAATAAAAACTTCCTACAACAGAGCATCTTTAAATCAACCTAGTGACTTTTTCCTTATTAAATAGCTAATAACTTCAAAAAGGCCAAAATTTAATATAACTTCAAATTTTGCCAAAAGACAATCTTTCAGAAAAATGGAAACTCTGAATTTAATTGATTTCCCTCATTTTCAAAGTTGAAATGGAAAACAAAAAGATGGCACTTTAAAAAATTAAATCATTGAAGTAAATTCTTTCTTCATTTTTAACTCTCCCTATGAGAAAAAAAAAATCTAAGATGAAATAGTGAGGGCTTGTCTGAGCAGGAAAGTTTTATCTGCTAGATATGTAACTGCAACTATGTAAGTGCCTGAGTTCTTTTACTACCATCTCTTCCAGCTCAGTTTAAACACTTTTCAGCGTCATAAACTAAACTTTAAAGACGAAAAGACAAAACATAATTTGAAAAAAAAAAAAAAAAAACAACCACAAAACAAAAAAACAAACAAACAAAAAAACCAACCAAACAACAAAAAAAAACTGCTTGTAGCAAAAGAAGTGTGTTCACATGGGTAGTTAAAGCCAAATTTAACCCCGGTGTAAATTCATACCCTGGCTTTCATGTTTAAACTTTCCCATGTAGAAAATTTCTTAAAGGAAACATGAGGGTTTGGGAGGGAAGTGAAAATGCTTTCTCAGTGCAAAACAGAATGAGAACTACAAGCAAGTAAAGACAAGGTCTAAGAAGCAGCTTTCCATCAATTTTTGTTCCTTTGTCCTTTCTACTCTTTCCCCCATTCATTTTAAAATAAGAGCAAAAGAAAGAAAACCTGAGGCTGCAACTCACAGATAAACACCAGCATGTTTAAAATTCATAAACTTATTTTTCTAAAAAGTCATTAAAAGAAACCCAACTCTGACACTTATCACAGACACTAAAACCTTCACTTCCTCCATAATTTGCATTAAGCCACACTGGACACCTGCCATTTCACCCCACTGCATACAAGGGGGGTAGCAGCACCTCAGTGATGATGCTAGATGTCCTCCATATCGAAAGTAAAGCGTACATCCCCCCCTTAAGCACAGCCCTACCTCTGGATAGAGGGACGAGCTCTTAAAAAAGCCCCTATTTTATAACAGTGAAGTAAAATGAACACTTCCTGGAAATTAGTGTGTCTTATGTCCCAAGACTTTTTATCCCTGTGTAGAAACAGTGTGTTACCACAATCACACTAGTGCTGGCTGGCCTGTCACACAGAGGTGACATTGGTTTAGATACATGGGAACATACAGGCTCCTTTCTTCCATCGTATGCAGTTATGTCTTTCCCAACACCCAGTTACCAGGTTTCCATCTTCCAGAAACAAACAGTATGTTTATTGAAACAGTCCAAACAAAACCATCTCCCATATTTTGCATAAGACTCAAAGCAACAACAGCCAGTTTGCAGGCATAACTTTGTGTTACTAGGCAACTCCAACAAAAGATTCTTTTCCTGGAATATAATGGAAGTCAAAGGAAAACGGTGATAAACTCCTATACTGAACAATTCAGCAGCAAATGTGCTACCACCAGACTTCCTGTTATGTCAATGCAAACCATTCTGAAACTGCCTGGCAAGTTATCAAGGTGTAGACTCCAGGGCTGTCAGCACTGCCAGCTTCAGACAGTCAAGAAAATAATGAATCAGATCTCCTAAGAGAACCCAAAATATTATTTAAGTCACCCACTGCTTGCTGAGTTTTCTGGGGACACTGGGAAAATATCTAGATTTCCTTTGCAGCAAAGGAGGAGGCTGGAATATCTACAGGTCTTAAAAGGAATTTAAAATTGTCAAGCAATTACTTGATTCCAGGTGCTGGGGCTTTGAAAGATGTAAAAACCAACCTCATCAAAAAACATCAGCTTTGTGATGAAGGCCGTAAAATTTAACCATTCTAGGCTATTTTGGATGTTGCAGGAGACCCTAAATCCCTCCAAGCAGGCTCGCTAAACATTGCACAGAGAAGTATTGGACATTTGCTCCCCCCTTCCTCTAAGCAGGAGTGACAAGAGAGTGCCTTAGGCAGAGGCAGCACAAGGAAACAAGACAGTCATGATTTCCATTTTACATTTTCCCCTCCCTTGTTTGATCACCGAGTGTCAAAAAAAAAAACAAAAAACCCCAGAAAAATACAGAAAGTATCTTTCAGTTGCTGTCTTTGGTATTGCAGATAAAGATTTAAGGGTGTTTTGTTTTGTTTTGTTTTTTTTTTCAAGTTTCAGAATCATATCTGCATAAATGCAGTACAGACTCATAGGAAAAAGGCTGTGTCTAAAGCTACAAGTGAAGCAAAGTAAGCAAGCCATTTTTGTTTCCACAAGTACTTCCAGGTGCCCCCAAAAGATCCTGTTTGATTCAGATGAGTTTTAGATTACACTTACCTACCTTTACGTACCTGGTCCAACTGAGTCTGGTCATGAAATCACATGAGAATGAAGTTATTCCAAAGAACTTTTAATATGGTTCTTGATTCTGGTTGGGAAATAAATACATTAAGCCAGGAGTTCTTATTTCTGGATTAGCTACACTTGTTCACAAGTTTTCCTGCATTTAGCCATAGAGAGGCACTTTAGATGGTTTCTGCTCTTATCAAAAGGTGTTTATCCAATAGACTGCTACATATCCCTATTGCAATTTAGCTAGAAAAATTAATCATGAGCTCAGTAGTTGTACTATAGTGAGAAGTACAAGAAGGCTCCAGGGAAGTTTTAAAAATTTAATTATTTTAAGCTTCCCTAGCACATTCATATGAAGTTTTCGTAAGTTTATATCCAGAACACCAAAAGAACACACAATGTAAAAATATTCTGCCTCACCTGGCACTACAGAGCATATTTGCTGCTGTCAAAGCCAGTAAGTCAAGAGTTACTAAAAGGAGGGATCCAAACAGGTGAAATGCTTACTGGCATTTCCCCACCTGAGATGCAGGCGGGTCTGTGGGCTTTGGATCCCTGAACTGGGGCAGATGCTGCACTTCTGGAGGTGGTTTTGACTAGTTTCAGCTCACAGCAACCATGGGATCTCTGAGTGTTCCCATCTTGTTAGAGCACACTGATGATTCATACATGGTTACAAGGCAGTATTTACAAAGCTCTCAGGAGGCAAATTCATTAGGAGAGATTAGTCAGCTGTCAAGCACCCATTTCCTTGCACAAGAATTATATTTTCTGAATGAAAGTTCTCATCTCCAACTTGAACTATCACCCCAGCACCTGGCTTGCTATTTTCATAGTTTCATAATCAGTGAATGAAGACATGCTATTATGTTTTTAAAGATTTCAGAAGGAACATTGCAGACACAATGAAAAGTGAAGATTTGAGTGTAGCAAATTGTTTCTCAGCATAACTGAGTATAATCAAAGAAACACAACTTTTGTTTTATTCAGAGCCAATCACAGTTGCAACAAACAGACATAGCTAGATACAGATTCATCTCTGTCCAAAAGCAGCCAACAACCTCAAGCACATTCACCGAACTCTGCAAGCCTACCAGTAAGGCAATTGGTTTTCTGTTTTTTCAGAGTATACTTCCAGTAGAACACTGAAGGCTCTAGTAAACCACTGTGTTTCAGGAGATACTGCACAATTTTTGTCTTTACATATATAAATTCTTGGGAGCATTAATTTACATTACCATTTCTCATTCTACCCAAAGCATATTCCACTCATCACTAAAATGGAAGGGATCTGGGCAATTGGAGCACGACAGGTTGGCAACTACACAAAGCACACTGCAAACACATCCACAAACAGAAGAAAGAAAATACTTGTTAAAAAACAGCAGAGCAAGACCTCATTCCTAGATACGTGACCACTGAGTTTCTCGAGCCAACGCAAGGAGGGCTGTGGTTTTTGAGACATCCTGCCGTAAGAGCTGTAACAAGAAAGGAGCGCTCTCCGTGCTGCTGCTGCAGTCCTCTGGGTCTAATAGGTTGTTCATGCTTTTCCAGCTGTATCAACTGGTTCAGTAAACGTTGTTGCTGCTGCCTACAATTATTTTCTTCTTGTGTGCTTTTAAGTAAAGCTATCTTAAGCAGGACAGACCAAGCATACTGTATGCCCTTATCTAAAAGTTGAAAGCCACTCACAGGTTTGAGTGCCCCACACTTGCAGAAACTATTTTACTACTTATTACTGCTTTTATCTCCTCTTGAAAAAGAATCATCAAATGTAGCAAGTCAGAAGTCCAGCCCTTGATGCTACAAAGCAAAGGATATTGACTCTTAGTCCATCTTTGCCCTCACCACCTGTTTGCCATATGCCGTGCTCACCTCTCCCTTTGCTACCACCAGATCACAAACCCTGGTGGGTCAGGTTACTGTGCTGTTTATCGGGCTCTCCCCTAAGCCATATGGTAAAGGCCAGCCCCCCCCCCCCCCCCCCCCCCCATGAGGCCCTGGTGTAGCATTTCATCACCTAGAGACAAAGTAGGCTTTTATCATGACAGAAGCAGAGATGGGAGCAACAGCAAGCCTGAAGGAAACAGGGTTAAAAAGCATTAGGCTTTGTGCTACATGGTGTTTCCTCATGAAAAACCTGCAGCAGAATGGAGCAGTGATGGTAAGTACCAAGGCTTTTGAAAAGTCTATAACCCTCCCCAGATGTCACTGTGGCCCAAACAGACCAGCAGCACCACGACAAAGGCAGCGTGAAGCCTTGCCACATTTGACAGCTTTTTGCTTCCCCATGAGATGAAGTTGACCGATCTGAAGTGCATGTGCATATGGGTTTGGTTTTTTTTTTTATTTTCTTCTACAGCTCTGAAGGGCAATGAAGTAGCAGCACCTGGCTACCATCAGCAGCCTCGTATGCCCGCTGGGTGAGGATGGATGCCTGCGGGGACCCGGCAGGCACCCACAACAGGTTTCCTGCCTCGGGGTCCCCTTTGCTCCCAGGGACACGAGTCTTGCCCATGCACCTTCTCTTTGTGCTGGTATCTGTCTGTGTAAACATGCCTACTGCAGTTGCCAAGGGATCAAATAACAGACATGAAGAAACAAAGAGCCTGCAAGAAATCCCAGATGCAATCATCCTTACAGGAAAAATATTCTATTATCCAGTGCCAGTATTTGCCTTTCAGGGAACGATAACTCAGTACAAGGTAATGCTATTAAATGCACTTCTTGGTACAATCCTGCAGCAAATAGGCATTAACTTTATGCTTACAATTAACTTGTTAAAAATCTTCTCTAGAAGTGCCTCAGATGTATTAGAAGTAAGTAGAACTGATGGCAAAAATCTGACCATCATTCACTGCCAATGTAGCCGTTACGTACCAAGCAAATAAACAAACCCCCTGCATGACATGTATTTTACCTACCTACAGTCTGAAGAATGCAGGGTCTTAAAAGTGGACAGTGTTACCACTACATTAAAAAAAACAACAACAAAACAAAAACAAAAGCACTAAGCAAAAATCAAGGCACTGTGGTTTCTAGATTTTTAAGTGGATCATTTGTGGCTGTTTCTGAACTTCTGACCAGTTATAGCTTGCAATATGTAAAACTAGAATAGTAACATTATTTCCTATCTTGAATTCTGCTTATCTACTATCCTTCTTATGGAGCAGGTCACTTTAGCCAGTGGTGCGGATTTGCCAAAATGGTTGGACTTCAACCCCAATACAAACATGCTGCAAGGACTGCCGATGGCAGGGGAGAACGGAGTGTACCTGCTGAACATAGCTGCCTCTGGAAGGACATATGCCCAGAAAACAGCAAGTGCTGCTGGAAATTTCACCATCCACGTTCAGGACAGCATCTCACTCCTGGACACAGAGGGGAGCTTGAACCACATGCCAAACAGCTACCAGTGAGTACTGCTAGCTTCCAACAGCTTTTGCCCTAATGGTGGTGGGAAAATTTACAAAGAGATGGGTGCTCCCTAACTGACACAGGGTGATTCTTTTCTACCATGGAAACATGACATTAGGGAAACAAAACCAAACAAATAATAATTAAAAAAAAAAACAAGCCCCCAAAATATTGAGTGAACACATGTTGAATCTAAAAGCAGGAGGCTTCACTGTCTCAGAGTGGTAGTGCACAGCAAGCACAGGCATGGAGACTGCAAGCCCAGCAGCCTTGGGGCACTGATTCTCCAGGTGGCCACTGTGTAAGTGGCATCCAGCCTCCCTGCCCCAGTTAGGAACTGGAGCTCTTCTGTCAGTAGGGAGAGAGGCAGGCTTCCAAAGCTCTGAATTACCACCACATGACACTGTCTACTTCTACCGGGGGTACTTTCTTAATATAAGTACCTACCATTAGATGTCTAATGGACTGGGAATATCTCTTAAGCGAACCACCTCCAAGTCCACATGATGAGGATAGTGTTTGGTAAACCCATACCATGCTGCTGTGTTCTACACAAGCAGTGGGGTCACGTTTAGTGTTCACTGAAGTTAATGGAATGGGAAACATTCATATATCCAGTCGGAGGAAGCTTTGCACTAAGAGGTAAAATTCTGAGTAATGCATGTGCTTAAGATGATAGACTAAATCCAAACAGGTATCTTCATAAAAACAAGGGGGAAGAAACAACTCTTAACCAATGTAATTTTGGACTTTCAATATCAGGTGTGGGAAGAAAGTTCCCATCACTTCTGCTGAAATTATTCTCTCTACTGGAGCAGAAACCCTAGAAGTACAGGAACGTCTCTACATCATCTGCACAATGGCTGAATATCTCCACCTGGATTCCTCCCTACTAACCCTGCTGCAATACACAGTTTCAGCACACAGAGGCTCACAGAGCTTGACCGTACTGGCTGAAGACACTGGTCACATTGACTTTACGGTCAACCATTACATAGGACTCTCCTGGCCTGTGAAGTGTGGAGGGTTTGCCATGCTCCACGAATTCATCGAAGTCCTGCGACACAACACTGACTCACGTCACCTCTCACAGCTGCTAGGGTATGAAATTGCAGGCTGGAGAATACTTAGGAGAGGTGATTATGAAAGAAAGTATCCAAGACGTCAACGTAGGCGATTAATGATCACTCCAACACCTACATTAAAACCAATTAGAATTACCCAGAGACCAGCTGCAGATGATTCCAGGCCTTTGTCCTCTACTGTGCCAAGCTGCTTACTCACACAACTTGCAGTATCACCTACTCAGAGTTTATCATCTTTCTGTGAAGAAAGTATAATGATGGCAAGTTACAAGATGGAGAATAATACCCATCTTATAAGTCAAGATAGTTTAGTCACCTTAGAAATGGACTCAGCATGGGACATGCCAACTAACCCACCAATATCTATTATGTTTGCAGACTCTAATTTTCCAGATCTTTCACCTTCACTGATTACCAAAACAACGCTTCTCTTCACTGAACTGGAAGTGCCACCTACTAAAGCTTTTGGTATATCCTTGCTGTTAGAGCAGCCAAAGCCTCACATGCCTGAGACAGGTTCATATTTCTTTTCTAGTAAATCAGGAGTACCCACATACCATTTCCTACAGGACATCACTTCAGACACAGACAAGCCTTCCAGGCCCATGTACACTTGGGCAATAAACATTCTTCATGAATGGCTTCACAGCTCAGCAGAGGCATTTCCTTCTAAGACAGAATTTCATGTATTTTTGCCTGAAGCAATGTCAGTGTCAGAAGTACCAGATTGTAGTGACGAGGCAAAAAGCCACTTTTCAGAACTTATAATGCTTTCTAGCACATCCCTCTCTCCAGAAGCATTCCCTTCACTATTCCCGAAAGCTTCAGTAAGAGCCACAACTTTGTCTGACTTCACATTTCCCATCAATGACACATTTCCACCTGTGCTAGCAAGTAGTAGTGTGAGCCAAGTGCTCACTAATGACTCTGAGCAGTTATCAAAGCCTTCCATAACTATCCCACAGCCCAGTGGATTTCCGTTTGCTGGAGGGAAAAGCACAGTATCTTCTGTAATCCAGAGAGAAGCACAGACCCTCTATCCCAAATTGAATTTCAGTCCTGAAGCCTCAGCCTGCTTTTCTAGCATGTTATACAGCACTTTCATTAATAAAACTGAAGCATCTTATGAGCCAAGTCTGATCATTCCGTCTCATCCTGATACTGCTCCAGTTTTTACTCTGCCTGTAGACTTTCCTAGCTTTGACATGTCTGAGATATCCAAACCAACAAATATACTTCATTCTTATGGCAGCAGCATGCTCAGAACAGAGATGTGGTCTGCAAGTATTTTATCCAGCAGCACAAAGGAATTGCATTCAGAGAGAGATGTGGGAACAAGAAGCATTTTGCCCAATGTCACTGAGTCTTCCCTGGGGTCACACAAAATCTCAGACATCAAATCAGATGCTGTAGAAGTACCTCTGGTGACTTTATTTAATGTCACTTCTCATCTGTCCAGCAGTATATTGGGTATGTTTAAGATTTGACTTTCTATTCATCTTCTTTCCTGCCCTGAAAGTCCAGACAGAATGGTTCAACAGTTTCTTCTGCAAAAGCACAACTTCACGGCACTAGAGATGTCAGCAGAAAGTGTTCCTCATAAGGGAACATAATTTTTTCCACTCAGCTTGGTCCAGATAACAGCTCAGCTGAATGATGAGACCCAGCTTTGGCTGTCCTATCTAAGCAAAGATGTGGATCCATCGAAAAAGCTCCAAAGTAACATGAGGAAGGTCAGAGATCTAGAAAACATGACAAACTGAAATATTTAGTCTAGAAGACCGAGGAAAGATGCAGGTTTATGTAGCAGTTCGCTGAAAAGATGAAAGAAGTGTTCTCAGTATCCCTTGGGAACTGAAGCAGTACTAATGACCTTCAGCTGCAGTTAAGATGATTTAAGTGAGACATCAGATAAACTTTCTCACAGTAAGGATAATAAAACATTAGAAGAGATGCTTGGGGAACATTGTGGAGGGTTTTTAAGAACAGTACAATAAATATTTATCAGAAATGACACAGTAGTTGAGTATCCTACCGAGTAAAGAATTAGACCAGACACCCTTTATAATCCACCTTCTCCAACTGCGTGATTCTGTGTCTCAGGCTTAAGTATAAACTAGACTGTAGAGACGGTATGTTTGTAGGACCATTTGGGTAGACTTTCAGGATTATGTCCGAATCAGCTTGCATTACATCTGTAAAAAGGTACATATGGTAGACCTTAAATACTTGCCAAGCGCAACAATCAGAGCCAAACTATTCCTTCATTTTTGAGTGACCTAACTTCCCCTATTTTTAATGCATTGACCTTGTTAATGCCCTTCAGAATCACCCTCTTTGTAAAACTTTAGACCTACATTAGGTCTATACCCATAGTGTAATACTGCAGTCTGAAATACTTAGGTCTGCCATCAGATGTCTAAGCAAGACTCTGCGAAGCCCACAGCTGAAGAATACAGCCCTAACACGATACTGTTAATAACACTCTTGCAAACACAGGCCATCTAGAGATGATAAAAAAAGTCTTTCTGCTCCAGTGAGAGAGAAGCCACTTGGGTAAAGAGTTCCCCAATTTTCTGAAGGGGAGGTTGAACTCTAGCTTCCTTCCCATTCTGGCAGGTGCTGGCAAAGAGTTTTCAATCACATGCCATAAGAGTTTTTAAACTACATTCCCAAGCCTATAGCAAGTTATTAATATAAGATCCCTTTTACATAAATTTAAACTATCTTTCATGTTTAACTGTAATGATCTTCTCATTTTCACAGAGGGGGCTCAGACACTACTGCCATCACACCAGGACCCAAGCACCTTGCTGTTTCCTACGTTTGAAAGACTACAGTCCATGGCAAGTGTATGGATTCCTCCTCCGTTTTCTATTTCACAAGAGCTTCAGAACATACCACCAGGTAAAAAGAAGTTTACTTCTATGTTCTTACTTCTGAACATAGCTGTCATCAACATTTTTATCCATCTTGTAAGGTATCTCTGGTTTCCTATACTAGAACCCATGCAGTCCTCAAAGTATGACCTGAAGATTCATGTCCTGACTTAGTCCCTCCCTATTATTTACATTAGGTAATATAAAGAGAGGATAAGAATAGGGCATGATCTTTAGCTTTCAAATCAGTCCCTATCCTGAAGTGTAGAAAACACAAACGAGATCCAGAAAGGGCAGGAAAAAAAGGAACATTTTTGTCACAGGTTGCAGGAACTCCCCCACTGTGTCCTGATCTTCTCCCTTACTCCTTGAACCTGCCAGCTAACTTCACCTAACAGTCACAAAGAGATTTTCTTTCAAATTTCTCACCACGTTTTATCATCCTACAGCTTACTTGGCATCCACTCACATATTCATAGGAGCTCTTCAAACTGGGCAGATGCACAGGACAAAGTAATCCTGTCCCAGGCAGGGTGTCTGCCACCTCCAGAAGTGAGGTGATGCTGAGAAAGCCAGTGCTTTCCAGATTAATCTGAAATTATTCTTGATGCTAAACACAGATCAAAGGTATAAAGAAAAAACCTAACATATTCTCATAAACCCCCCCCACAAAAAAACCCGTTATTAGCGTTGGAAATGGAAGATGAAACAATAACATGTTTTATTAATTACCTCATACATGAACTCTGCTTCAGAATCTGATGATGGAACACTCCAACATCAGGGTTAGGACTGATTTTTTGCAGAGTTAAGAGCTGTTTCTTCAAGAATTGTGTTTATTTCCCAAGAGGACACTTCATGTGGAAACACAATCATGAGCTTCTGTACTTTCCGAGGACCTCTGCTTGTACAAGCACACTCCCAGGGGTTCCTGCAAACTTAATGTTGGGAATGAAGACAAATCAAGGTAACACCTGATGACAGCTCTGCTAATGAGGTATCTGTGCGAGAGTTTGATAGGTAAAGTACGACAGTACCAGGCAGTCTCCTGCTGGGCAGCTTTGAACTGTAATCCAAACTCAGATTTTTGTAGACCAGCCCATTATACAAGGCCTTGAAATTTACATAAACTTTCTGTAACACAAAATGTAAAAAAAAAAAAAATTCAAGCAAGAACTTTGCAATAAATTGGAACACTGCCCTTCTTTGATACTTACAGCACTAGAAATTAGATGTACTTAACCGCCACCATGAAGTAAATGCATTACTCGAGTCATATTTGTGATATTTTCATGTAAAAGTTACTAGAATAAGATAGTTTGGGAAGACACTATACAAGACCTGACTAATATGTCAGACTAGAATTGTTGTGCATATTTATAGCTGTTTATTTAAAGATCTATATGAATATAGATCTTTATTTAAAGATCTATATACATCTAAATATGCTTAAGTAAATCAAGTTAAGATGTGATCAAGGACAATACTTTACAGTACTGTTATAAGTTTAAGTTTCAGCAGATTTGAGGCAAGTCCATAATTTCCCTTACCTGTTCTCAGCATCTGCCATCATCATTTGCAGGTCAGAGGCTGTGTGAGGTGATGGGCACCACTGCCCATTGAAAAAACAAATGCTGAATGAAAAAATCACCCAGCTGAATGCAGGCTAAGAAAGGACAGTTGAAGTGGCTTGCTTCTGATTTACAAGACATTGGCAATTAGTTATCACACCATGTAAAGCTTTTTTTTAAAAGATAATTTATCTTCTGTTTCCTATATTTTAACTTATCTGTTTAAAATCTGAACTTGAACATTTTTAATTGCTTTTGAGATTATTTTCTGGTTATATGTTGGTCGTATTAGCATTGGGTTTGGAAAAAATATAAATTCAATACAACAGTGTTTTATTGGATTTTAGATAGTTATCACCCATGTATTTTCTGTCTAAGTCTCCCAAGAACTAGTATGTGATCCCCATTTAACACACTACAGAAACTCTAGATTACCAACACTGTTCCATCTTAATGCAGTCAAAGTATTCTGAAAAAAAAAAAAAAAGAAAAATCTTCAAATTGTCTTCCAAAATGCTGTAGCTAAAGTGGTTGTGTTCAGTTACTCACTTCATAGGAAAGAATGATTTGCAATGTCTATCACAAAGGAAATCATGTAAGAAAAGCAGTGGGTGATTCTGTTGACCCTAAATAAAATCAGTAAGAAGCACTGTTTCTCAAGAAGGAGTCTAGAGGGCAATATAACACTTCTTTCTTGAAGAGTGGTGGCTGATGTAAGGGGCAATAGCCACACAAGTGTATTTCAGGAGGTTCAGACAGCAGGAAAACTTCACTTGGGGGTAACAGCAATGGAACAAGCCATCTGGAGAGACTTGGGACTCTTTATTCTCAGAAGTCTTTAAGACTCAGCTAGGCACAGCCGTGCTTGATCTGTTTGTCTTGGCTACAGCTCTGCTCTGAGCAGGAGGTCGGCTAGATGACCTCCAGAGGTCCCTTCTAGCCAACATGCTCCATAATCCTATGAAGCTGACAAGATCTCTTTGCTATCATTCAGTATCAGATAGCTATTTTTAATTAATAATTCTTTCCTTTTCCTTCCTCCTCTCTACAGGGCAAGCAAACACCTCCCCAAAGGTTGTTCATTCAATTAAATTCCTAACAGCAACTGTCGGATGCCTCTTCTTTTTTCCTATACCTGCCAACACATTTTATGATGAGGAAGATGGCAACTCAACTCAGTTATCTCTACAAATCATTCCAGCCGATGGCTCTCCATTGGGACCAGAAAGCTGGCTGCAATTTAATACCTCTCAGCAAACCATGCATGGCTACCCCCTTGATATTGATTTCCAGTATTCGCCTCAGGAGTTTGTGCTGTCTGCCACAGATTCAGGAGGACTGACTGCCTGGGAATCCTTCACCATTGAGCTTCTGAAACCCACAAATGTCCCATGCCACCTTTATGCCGTCAGAACAAAAAACAGCTACTACTCTTTCATGAGAGAGAGAAAAAGGATTAGTTTGTTTCTAGAGAAGCTCTCCCTCTATTTCAACTCCAGCAGTCCCAAAGACATCACGGTGACCGCTCTCAAACCTGGGTCCACCATAATCTCATGGTACAACAGTTCACTGTGTTTAAGTGCCAACAGATCTTCCAGCTGGTGCGCAAAAGATGAAATCCAGGACACGCTACACAAATTAGGAGTGCCAGATGGGTATGTCAGTCCACACTTTGTCCAAGCAATGTTGCCAGAATACAAAATTGATGTCATTTTCAACATTTCATATAGTGAAGTCTGCTTTGCCACTACAAAGCCAACCGATGGGTCTTTCAACAGTACTGTGCCTACACTTCAAGACAAGAATGACTCCACAATTAGGAAGACCCTATCTGCCCTACTAAGCACTCTCTGTGTCACTGTTGGGGTGGTTCTGATAATACTGGTTTACTCGTTTTGCAAGTATCACAGGAAGATTCCTGGGTTGCAGTCTGTGGCGTTCCAGAGAAACACCCAAATAAGACATGCTGATGTGGAACTGGATGTCTTGAGACCTCGCAAAGCACCTGTACACGAGTGCAGGACTTCCCCTTCACCTCAGTTATGGATACCACCTTCAGTGCCACTAACCTCCCAAGAGCAGTATTCTAGGTCAGTAAGACTGCCTCACATCACACCGTCTTTCCAGCCACCAAAATACCAACTCCCTCCCCATTATCACGAGGGTATGACTACGCAGAATGACAAGGGTAATATCCAAAGACTTAAGATCTTTTAAACTATACTAAAAGCAAATCTACAAGACAATTTGTACTAGAATGTACTATCCTTATTACTCATAGGCAAAGTCAAAAGCAGTTAATGTTTTTATCATTTTTCAATTTAAAACAGAAGATACTTAACCTATAGCTGAGGAAGAGGCAGCAGCAAAATCAGAACCCTGGAACTAAGTAATAGAACAAAATGCTAAGTAAAGCAGGTAAAGTAATCTATAGATGAGGTAGAGTGATATGCCTGTACAAGTCACAACAAGAAAATATATACCAAGCTGATGCTGGTGGGAATGAGGGGTCACAGCCAGTACTGAGTAAAATTAACTCCATTATGACTCCCTGATTCATAAATACATATTTTACATAGAAGAGGCAGGACTGTCAGAAGGATCATCCCAAAACATGGTTTCCACTGAAATTCAAAGGCACTACAACCCTTGAGTCTGTGTCATCTTGGAATTTTAGATTAGTATTTTCAAAAAAATGCATCCAGTAATTGTCCCCCTCTCATAGGTGACATCTATCTTCAATCTTTCAAAATTTTTCGTGTTGCTATTAAACACATTATATGTAGCATTTATAAAGGCAACAATATCTACTTAATATGAAACTCTTCCTGTTTGGTAATTGTGTACTTTGTAAAATACATTTTAAGGTTACGGGCTCGCTTTCTAACAGTAAAACTGGCTTTCCTATCTGCTTCCACTCATGACTGTTCAAGGACCCTATGGAAAAAAAATGTGTAGAAGTATTCCTAAAATACTTTAAAATATTTTTAAGTCCTTTCAGTTTAATAGATTGACACAAACTTTAATCCATAATTTAAGTATGGATTAAACTATTTAATCCTTATCTTCCAATTTTAATCTGTAAACTATTTTAGAACTGAGAAAATATTCCTTGAACATGAAAGCACAGCATGAAATAGGACCAAAGTACCACCAGTACCACCACATAGAAAGGAAAGGAGATACATGTAGAACGTCCTTTCCAGAACTGCCACAGGACCTCACTGGAGCAGGTGGATAACCAAAGAGCCTCAGACCACCAACATGACAACTCTGGAGACAGTTTTACTAAGCTGTCCAGGAACAAGAACTCACAGGGTCACTCTCCTGTCATGGTGAGCTCTTGCTGACACGGTATGTAGTACCCACTTACTGTTCTGAGGAACTCCAACTGAGCAGAAGGTATAGAAGCCACCCCGCATACAAGGCAGCCCAACCACCACAAACACTGCTCTAGCACAGTGAGCAGACACAAGAGAGCAGCGAGTTAGCCAAAGAAAAGCTTTTGCAGGCTGAAGAACACAGGCAAATGCATACTCTTACTGTGAGAAAACCACACAGAACTGGACCCAGTTTGGGCACATGTTGCTGACCAGTCCAATGGGAATCCAGCCCAGGGATAGTGGTTCACTTTTAAATTATAGTGCAGATTAATGTTTGCAAACACCCAGATGCCAGCATGACATACCACCACAGGTCCCTGCAGGATCTGCCAGCTTGCCTTCTCTCCAGACTTCTCTCCAAACAGCAACACTACAGCTCAACCAGCAATCACAGCATAGAAAAAGAATTTGCACAGCTCACTAGCCCCAAGTGTACCAAGAGCTACAGGACCAAAGTATTTGAACAGGTTAGATTTGTGTGTATCTTGTACATGCACAATGCACCTCTAGTTACAACATATTTGCAGGAGCAGATAACCAACATGCACTAGTTAGTGGTACATATGAAAACTGCTAACATGTTATGGTCTTTTTTGGGGGCAGCAGTTGCCCTGACAGTAGCGACAGAATTGACATCTTCTTGCATGACTAGCACTTGTCTGGGTTTAGTGTTGAATAACTTTTTGGATAAATACAAATTCCTCTAGATGACTACCAGAAGGCTTTTCAGAAGTCATCAAGATATAAACAAGCTCTAAAGGTTGATGTAAAAGTCAAAGCAGCAGTAATTCACTGCAGTCAATAGTCTCAACATAAGATTGGTAAAATATAAATCTACACAATTACTGCAGGAAACATCAGCCCTTGTAGTACCTCATGTCTCAGGCTCTTCAGTACTTAAAATACAGGCCCACAGTCACCTTGGAGAATCAGGCCTTGTTCATTTAATCACTTAGTCTGAACTGGCAGATGTTCCAAAAGTGGAAAATGTAATTAGTAAGCAAGCTAAACAAATATATATTTTAATAGCAGAAGCAGAATTTCTCTTTTCCTCTAATAAAGTATTTAATTCCTGTGTATATTTAAGGACTGCAGCTGAATATTAATGGCACATCAGGAGAACCAATATGCAGTTACCCAAGGCACAGTCTAAACTTTTCCATTATTCTTCTCTAGACTAGCAACAAATTGCAGGAAGGTGACATTTACATGCTTTCTAGGTTCTGGACATCAAAGCTGCTTTAGTAAACAAGAGAAATACCCAGACTGATACACAATACAATCTCATTTAAAAGAAAAAAACCAGAAACTCCCAAGAAACAATAATTACATCGTAGTTTTCTCCGTAACAACATCTCAGATAGGATATCAAGAGATGTGATGATGCAGAACATACTATTTTCAATTAATTAGTGAAAATAAGTCTTCAGACTTTAGAATTTCCAAAAATTACACATTGCTTCTATTAAAGCTCCGTAAGTTTTAGAATATGATAAAAAATATTATCATGCAAGTACTCTTTAATCACTCTAGAAATGGTTCTAAAGTCATTTAACAGAAACTACATCTGCATCACAGTGGCTAAATAATCACCTTAAAACTACACACTTGTAACAACACAGCTGAAGAAAGGACTCAGCTACTAACATAAGCAAAGAATACTTGCATATTTGTGTTCCGATCTCGTTATCATGAACTAGGGTATTTAAAGTTTCTGGTGAAGAAATATTAATATAATTTAATTTTAGAAAAGCTGACAAAGATGCATCTTAAGTCAACTTGAACTACAACGTAGCAAATCTGAGACCTTCAGTTGACTTATACAAGCTCAAACAAGGCAATGGATGCAATCAGAGGAAAGCTGATATAATTGGAGAGCTTAGCTATTCATCTTTCCTTAGCCCACTCAAATTGACCCACTTGGAAGCCAACCTAAAGTCTTACAAAGCATTTGATCACAAACACTGGGTGAGAAAGTTTTCCGATTTGAGAATTCTATTAAGAGGCTCCATTAAGAGGCTCTACTCAAACTGAAGACAGATCATCTCCTTTGTCATTTCACATCCATTACTATTCAGAGTAAGTCTCCCCATGGCTTTCAAAGAGCTCAGACCTAAAACCGCAGATGTGTTAGACGGTATATTTAATCAAAAAAATAATTTAATGATTAGCAAAAAGTTTATTTTACTTTTGCTTACAAAGACTTAACTTCAGCACAACAACGTGAAAGGCTTTGCTTTCATTTCTAGTCAATTATTAAAAGTCCTTAAACCCACAATTCTATATGTAAAACCACTCACTCCCCCCACCCCTTAGTTGAAAACAGATACCAGCATTTTCTCAGCTCAGTGACTAGGTACTCAGTGTACTGTCTTTTCCATAATTCTGGACTCCTGAGGAAGTTTCATATAAATAAAAGTATTCATGAACCGAAATTAGCAATATTAGCAGTTAATTATCAATTACTTGAAAATTTTTTTTAAGCAGTCATAACTGATCTTCAAATATTAAACAATACTTATGGGAAAGGACTTTAAATCTGACTAACATTTCTGATTACTTGATTTAGTTCACATCAGTACAAGTTTTTTTCATCCTAAAAAATTAACTGTAAAATACTTCAGGACAGCTCCTATTTGCACACTATTCATTTAATGTGATATGTGGATTTCACATTTCATAGCAAAAATAAAATAGAAAAATGTAAAAACCAAAACAGAGCTATACAATCATACTGAAATGGTACCAATATCAATTCCAGCATTAAATATTTTTGCAATTTGGCCAAGTTTTGTCCAAAGAAACAAGTTAATCATCACTGCCGGCCTGCTTTTCCATTTTCTGTCGTTTCCATTCTGAAATGCAAGACAACAGTTGTTAAGACTTGTTATTGGAAATACAATAAACATATTAAGAAAAAAAACAGACAAATATTTTTTACTTCACTAACCATCCTGTCTCTCCCTGCCCTCAACATACACAATCTTATCTCCTCTTAATACTTCTTTAAGCAGCAACCACTACATAAAGGAAAGGTTTCTGCAAAGCAACTTTTCAGAAACAACTGCAAGAAGCTATCCATTATCAACCTCACCAGAAGACAAAAGCCCATATTCATGCGACCACGGAGAATCTATATCTAAAACTTGAACTTCAGCAGTTTGTTTCAAGGTCTTCATTTTCATCCTTCTTACACTGATTATTGACTACCACCACCTTATTTACTTAAGAGGGGGTTTGGTGTTTCACTATTTTTTAGTGGAACATGGTCTACTATCAATTTCATTACAGCACAGCATAAGATTCAACCACTCAGCAATATTTTTATATTAGCCATTCCTCTGGAAGCTAAAGCAAGCAACAGACTGGCACTAGAAATCTCAATTTAGCTACCGTTTAACCCCCTGAAGTTTAAGAGTTTTGCTGCAAGGGCAATCACTAAAGCACAGGGAAGACCATTTATCAGCTTTCAGCTTTGCTCAGCACAGATGCAGACAACTGAAAAGCAAACTACTCTAGTTCTCCATCAATACTGAGAGACAAAGGAATGTATTTATATATTTTAATCCTAAAAGAGTAAGGAGTCTTTTTAATGCTGTAACTGAAGTAATCGATATGCAAAGTGGAGGAATAACATCTTTGTAGTGATACATTTACTGATACAAACCCATTTTCTTCTTTCAGATGTTGATATAGCTCAGCTTTATTGTTGACAGAATTCAAACGACCAATAAATTCCTGGTGTTTCCTAGAGTTGGCAGTATTAATCCTGTTGCTCCATAAAGACAGCAAGGACATTGGCCCTAAAATTGCAAGTAAAGAGTTTAAGTGATTTAATTTCTGAATTCTTAAACATAATTTTAAGGCTTAGAAGAAATTACAGACTGTGGTAACACAACATATTAAAAGCGCTAATATTAAATAATCTTATAGTAGAGGCTAAATACAAAGTATGCGAAGTGGTAACAGCTGAGTAGTTGCTTCATGTGAGATTGTTCAGATTCTGTGTTTAAAGCAAAGACATCAGCTCAGCCCTTGTGACAGAAAACAGCTCACACCGAAGAAGGTAAGTCAGTGACAACTACTCATTCCAACAAATACACTGCTTAGGCATGTGTATATTTTAGTCAACAGGAGACTGATTTCTGATACCTGGCCTTAAATGATTTATCCAACCCCTGTTAATCCAAGTGCCTATCAGCAGACCCACACAGTATATTGGTATCTCTCTTTTTACATAAACCTGTTGAGGTTAACATTTATCAAGAATTCCTCAACAATGACTGTTTGATTAAAAAGTATCCTCAGTGACTTAGCTTTAACTCCAAGAAGATTCATCTCATTATTTTAGAAAATATGGACTGATACAACAACTTGTATCTGTAAAAGAAATAATCTGTTGCAATTGTTCTGGTTTACCTTTTGCCTTTTCAACTGTGGGCATTTCATCCATTGTAATAAGAGGCTTTTTGTTGGGTGGCTCAGGAGAATCAGGGGAATCTTTGATAACTTCAGCTTCTGCTAGTTCTTCTTTTTCACGATCCAAAAGACCTTTTAACCTTTTTGACAGGAAAGCAAAAAAGTAAAACAAAATATGTTAGCAGCACATATGATTCTCGATACCATTCTGTACTCCTCAAAGTTATACACAACCCATATGAGAAAATTTCTTTTGACCCCTTGGAAAGGGTGAAAAACAATATGGAAGAATAGCCAAATAATTTTCTGGATAAAGCCTTAAGGGAAGGATCTTAAAATAGTATTTCACTTAAATACAGTATAAATACTGCTAACTAGAGTTGATCATTCTGAATTTTGAAGGAAAGTAACAATGAATATAACAAATATCACAAAATTTCTTATTATCTTTCCTACATGAATTCAGACCTATTCTGTACCAAATCCCTTTTATCTCAGTCCCCATTTTTGTTACACATGTGAAAGTAAAAGCAATTATAGGAATGGATTTGATCAGAGGTGTAAAAAGTCATCAGCACGGTGACAGTAACGTACGTAAGAAAAGGTCCTCCTATCCTAAATGATCACAGCATGCACAAAACATGCAAATTAAGCTTACTACCACGAGGGGGTTTTGATCTCTTTAGAGCAGTAGTTTGAAAGACGGAAGAGAGACTGACAGATGCTTACCACTTAGACAAGTCACAACAACATGAATTATAGACAGTAGGTATACACACAATCAGTCCTGACGTTCAACTAAAGAGAAGAGCTCAATCAATCTGGATCGTTTGTCTACCTGAACACTAAACTATCTACAGATCAGGAGAAAATGACTGCCTATCCCAGTTTTCAGTCATGCTTTATATTTCTATAAAGCAGTTTAATGTCTAATAGGTGGTCCAGTTATGACAAAATCCAACAGCAGCAACTTCAAGCTGCAAAGCCCTGCTAAGTGGTCAACAACTTGTCCAAGAAACATACTGCCTGTAAAATATGTTACTTTGAAAAGTCTGATAAGCAGGCACTGCAACAAGATACCTTCCCAAGCTTAGTAATGGTGACTGATCCCAAAAGCCTTGGGATCCACACTCACTGGATGTAAGGCAATGTTACAGGCATGAATGAATCAAATTGAAACCTGCAACTGTTTCACCACAATTCCTATCCCCTTTGAAGTAGGGCAAGACAAAACCAATGCTACAGTTTTATTTCACTTCAGAAAATTTACCTTTCAGATTCTTGCCACGGCTTATCCGATTCATAGTCTTTGCCCAACTTCTCTGACTTATCTTCTTTGTCTTCTCTTTTTCTACCTCGTTTCTTGCGCTCCTCTTCTTCTGGGGGTTTGCTTCTGCAAGCCATCAAACATTCTAAGACTCGTTGGTGTTTATCAGAGTTGTTTATGTGTGCTCGTACAAGTGTCTCCAACTCATTCCACATAATCCGGTACTGTTCATCTCTAAGCAAGGCCAGAAAAAAGATATCACCCATAGGATTACATAGATCATTAAACCACTGAATAAACTAAGGTTAAAAACAGACTTTAAGAAACAAAAGAACCCCAAACCCAGAAGTAACTTTGAACAGATTCTCTGTCCTCTTGTACTGGAGGTCTATCCACCCGGGATTACTCCATCCTTGAAACCACATTTCATGTAACATTTCCCAGTTAACAAAGAGTTAAGTTTAAGTTGAAATAGGCTATGTCCACTGAAATCAAATTCTTAACTTCTACAAGATCTTACTGCCAACAGGCACTTCTGAATCCTCTCAGGTGTTTGCTAACTATGCAACATCAGGATATATTGAGGGCCACTTATGTACTGACATGCAAATTATTTACCATTTAATTCTTTGGATTGAAAAAAAAAATAGAAATAATTGTACCATGCTACTGTAAATAACTTCCAGTCACATGGGCAAACCTGTAGCTAAATTTCTTTTCCGCCAATTCTTGGAAATACAATGCACGTATCACAATGACTGACATACCAGGATATTCTATGTTTGCTTTAAAAGAGTAGCCCGTATTTTAAGTAATTGTTTCAAAAGAATTTCACTATTCTAATATAACCCAACTTTAAAGCATTGTTCATTTAATATACTTAAGTTATCCTTTTTATTAGTTTGAAATTATTCTACTTTCCTAGCTTGTGTCAATCTCTTACCTTTCTTGATGTCTATCTTTGCTTTTATATATTTTTTTTTAACATACTTTCAATTCTTGGGTAGTAAAATGATGAGTGGCTTCTTTTCCTAACATACAGTAATATTGGTACTGAGATAGCACCTAAATGATGCAGGTAAAATATTCACAGCATCTGTTTTGCATACATGCAACGTTTAGTTTACTACATATTACCTTTGGCCAAATTTAAAAAATTTGGTATGAAAACAATATCAATAGAATATTTCTGGAATAACTCCAGCATCAACAAAAAGAGATATGCATGTAACCTTTTTGGACCCTTTCCTCTGGTACCAACTGTTGAAATTGGCAGCGGATCATTTTTCCTCTCCATGTCTACCAAATTGTATATTGTTTTTTGACAATTCAGAACATCCTCATCAGTCATTGCTTCTTTTACAATCACACTGGCTAATGGCACTACCTGTAAGACAAAACAAAAGTCAACAACAAGAATATCTGTGTGTTGTAGGAGAGAAACAGGAAGAAAGAAAGAAATCAAAGGCAATGGAACTATGGAAAAACACATAAAAACACTCTTTCTTATCCTCACTATAGCAATAACGAAGCAGTTATAAGCAGATGCACACTTTCTTTACCCAGCAGCACTGCAGCTGGCAGGTTCAAATATTCCACCCTACTTAGATGACATTCCAGTGACAGAATACTTAAGTGAAAACAAAGCTGAAATGAAACTGATTTTGTGGCAAGTGCTTTATCATAAAAGAGTTAGTATTTCACTAAGTAGCAAGGTAAAACTTAATCTCGAACAGAATAAAAGGTTACAAACCCCATGGTACCTACAGCTTGCATGTTGAAGATGGTAGTCTGAGAAATAATCATAGGCCAGTAACGAGTATGTTTCTCTAACTGATCTTTTGCACGTTCCAACGGAATTTCAAGACTTCCATCGATCTTATATCTGGGCTCTAGAAAAGGAGTTAATCGGTTTTCCCTCATAAATTCACCAAAATCCTAATGATAACCAAACAAGATACAATTAGGCATTTCTCTAACAAAGTAACTTTCACTGAACGGGCAAAACAGCATAGTCACTAACCAGGTACCATTCCCACTATTAAATTTGACTGTAATAACCAGAGCCCTGTTTCAAGCTTTCACATGTACATTATTCAGCGTGAACACAAAGACAGTTGTATAAAAATATGGGTTAAAAACTGATGTAAGGTTTTTGATGCAGAGGCCTTTCTGGATCTGCAACAGTATTTCATGTATGGTAAGGGTTTTATTATATTCTTCTGGATGCCACGTCTGTTTGTTTACAACATATACAAAGGATATGTTGAAAAAAGAAAAAAAAAATTAATGCCAGCTGATTGTCTGCTCCATATCCAGGGTTCAAAGCTGACAATCTTCCTTATTTATTGTACAAACCATTCATGTGCAATCTATCCTTCTGACAAGCAGGATATAGCCTTGTGTGTATCCAGTCCACAGAAAAAACTCGCCAAGAAAAATGTTATTCTAGAATCAGAACAAACTTCAAATACTCATAGCGCTTCAAGAGGCAAACACTTCCTTGACATGGAAAGGATTGTAGGAAGCAGGCAAAACAAGCAGGTGTACTACTTTGTACTAAGTATGTATCAGTAACACAAAGAAAAATAGTTCGACCTTGCAATCCACTCCAGGTCTCCAGAGAACATATCAACATTGCCTTTACACATCTATTGCACTACATCTCTTGTCATCTGAGATAAGCAACAATTTAAGAAAAAGAAAATAATCTTACTGTAATCCGGTAGTCAGTGACTCTTCCACCACACCCTTCGCTAATTGATGGGGGATCTTCTAGAATTGATCGTGAGCTGCTTAATACATGCAGAAAAATTTCTCCTCCATGGCTGCTGAGCATGTGACTAATTACTTTAGAGCCAGATTTACGTGGCTGTTCCAACAGAACAGAACGACCTTTTGGAAATGAGATCGGTTTCATTAGTTACTGCATGCTGCAATTTTAAATTAAAAAAATACATATGCACAATACAGGTTTTTACCTACCCAGAAAGACTCTGAATCCATTAAAAGTTGTGTCTTCACCTAGCTGAACAAGAAACAGCTATCTCCTTTGAGTAGATACTCCATACGTTTACACAGAACAGTGTCATATGCTCTTAAATTTTACACAAAGATCAAAAAGCCCCTCTCCTGGACCAACCAATCACTATCTCTGTAGGACATTATTCTCAGGAAAAATAAATATTTAAAATATTAAAATGGTGTATTGTGTAAGGGCAGTTTGCTATTTTTAATTATTACAGATTATGTTGTATACTAAACTTATTTGGCCCTACTGGAGAAACTCTCTCATTAAAAGCAACTTATATAAAGTAACGAAAATAACCTCCTTGAGTATAAAGGTATTGATTGATACTATTTGTTAAAGCTTAAAATGGACACCATTTTTCAGAGAAATAAAACTGCCTTTGCCTTATTTCTAGTAATACACACTCAAAGGGTTCATTCTCCAAATAAGTTGTTTCTTATGAGGAAGCAAAAATAGAAGATCAGAAGAAAGTTATCTGAAATATGCTACTAATTTTGGTTCTAACCATTTTTATTACTCAAAGTACTTTTTCAGCACAGAATCTTTAGAGAAAATACATAGTATTTAATAAACCCACTTCACATTTATTTAGACAATCAAATGACTTAACTGAAGAAATCATCCCATTAAAAGCATGTTTGTAATGTAATTTTGTTTGCAAACTGTTAAAAACCCCACATATAATTAACACTAACTACATAATACTTGT
This sequence comes from Tyto alba, assembly GCF_018691265.1. Classification (NCBI taxonomy): domain Eukaryota; kingdom Metazoa; phylum Chordata; class Aves; order Strigiformes; family Tytonidae; genus Tyto; species Tyto alba. The sequence continues at coordinate 9,310,927 of NW_024881295.1, read as the reverse complement.
TTTGAAGACATAGCTTTGGCTTACCTTTTAAACATGTATTTAAATGGCAACCTCTTACAGCAAAATTGTTCATGGCCATGGGCAAGATCTTGCAGATAAGCAAGACAAGTAGTTCTAACCTGCTTTCTGATCAATCCCAGTACACAGGGGTATGTCTGCATCAGTTGACCAACATAACTTAGTTGGTCATAACCCACTGAAGTTTTCTATAAGCTGCCCGGCATCTGCTAAAAATCAGGTATTGATTGCTAATATTTTGAAATACTCAGAGTAAGCATTGTGATCAAGGGCACTGAAAGCAGTGTTCCCTACTAAATAGCATAAAGTGAAAAGTATTCTACATTTGGATCCAGAAAAGAACTACCAGAACTCAATACTTGGTCCTTCACATTTTTCCTCCCATCTTCAAGTTTCAAAACACATTCCATTTACCTTTGAGTACATTTAACAACCTTCTCTTATTTATATGACATATTAAAATAAACTTGACATTTTTACAGTATACGGGCATTTGCTGCTATACAAACCAAAATGTGGTAAGTGCTATATTCACAATATTAAAAATTAAAATATTAAATAATTAGCCAAGGACTCAAATTTACCATTAAGGAGAAAGTTAGTAAGGCATGAAGAAGGTCTGCTATTTACATCTACTGGTGAAATTCTGTATGCTCCAGTGCAATAGTGTAATTCTGAAAAATAAATGAGTAGAAAAGTTGAGAGAGTAGTCCCACACACAGAAAAAACATCCCACAAAATAAAGAGGTGGCAGCTATTCCACAATCAGCAGAACTAAGGCCTGTCTCAATTTAAAAGTCTGCTCCTTTCACCAACTCCTCACAATCTTTCCAGTACCCACAATTCCAAGAACTTAATATATTTTGAAGCCCTATTTCCAGCAGGACCTCCAGTTCTTCATCTCCTGAATTATTTCACTGTAGAGTCACAGCCTTTTCTGTATTTCTCTTATCTATAGTTTTGACCTGTTGGCTCAACGAGTCACCACACCTTGCTGATAGCCTACAGGGTACATGAGCTGAATGGCCAGGTAGTTCCTGTGTTACCCTAAATCTTCCCTGTTTTTCTCTCCTTTACTCAGATTTGTGTAGAGATCTTACCCTTACTGAGATTTGAAAATTAATATAGAAGCACTAGTCTACTGATAGTATCATTGCATAAATTTAATTTCCTTACAAAGCTTTTTACTTAGCACTTTAAAGATTACAACTAAAAATAATACTTTGATTTCCCCCTGAAACAAGAATTAAAACTGAGAAAGACTCAATTTCTCAGAGCTGCCATGTTAGGAAAGCACCACTGTGGAACCGGCAGGGTATAACTGGCCCTGGGGGAGGGCAAATCATCACTTAACAGTGTAGTCAAGGAACAACTCCATGATACTTGAGAAGATTGAAAAAGCCACCAACAAAAACATTACTACCCTTCTCACCTCTTACATAAACCACCACTGATTAGCCAACATCAGGAGAGCATCATATGACCATGAGTAAAGCAGGGTGCAGTCAGCAGTAAGGCTTATAGAGCAAAAGGTAATGCCAGCATTAACAAGAAGCAAATTATGTCCTTTTCAGATTCTTATCAGTGTATGGAGAGAAGTGTCCAACACAAGTTAGGAGTATCAGTTTTGTAAAATACCATGTTACCTACCCACACTATTTGTTCGAGGAGTACACCATTTTAATGTTACAGTTTCTTTAAATGTGCCTTCTCTGCTATTGCCACCTAGATGATTATCACCTGCAATACAAAATTAGACAAAGCGTGATCAACTGTATTTTATTACAGCAAAAAGCTGTAAACTTCTAAAGTACAAAATATTTACAACATGATGTATAGCATGATTTATAAAATGTAATCTAATTTTAAAAAGTTATATCGATCTTCAGCAAAAAAAGTTATTAGCAGTGACAGTTGAAAAAATAACTTTTTAAAAACAGAAGCCATTGCATTTATTTTAAAAATCAATTGAGCAAACAAAATACTGCAGCCCTAGAGTATGTTCCATAGGTTTGTTTTAACATTTAGAAAGTTAGATATGTTTTATCTATAACAGGCATTTTTTCTTCCTGGGGTTTTAAGATAAAATCTTTTTTTTTAAGTTTTTCCACACAAATCAGATCCCTTAACAGAAGTTAGAGTTGATCATTTCTTGTATGTATTATATCCCAAAGTCAAACCCGAAACTGTTCTAAAAGCACATTTGACAAGTTGGGCTTTTTAGAGAAAGAGGAATTTTTTCTCATCATCCAGTATCTTTTCTATGTCAGTTTTAATCTGACCATCTCTCAACATGTTTTACTGGCCGCAGATGTTTTATCATGAAAATACTTTCATACAATGTCTCACTGATAACTGGTCTGGCAAAAAAGACCTGAAAGCCTTAGACAGTATCAGTAGTCCTTAATATATTAAACTATGTTTCTACCACTGAGTTTTGCAATTCCCCATGATCTTTAACTCACATTATCCCAGGAAAGAATAAACTGAGTTTTGCATGAGGTTTCAGAATTGCAATAGCACAGTCAAACTTAGTGTGCTCAAATTCGCAACAATTGGAAGGAACGAGACACATACATCAACGTGCAACATTATATGCAGTATGTCAGAGTTGCGTCTAACCTTTCATGTAAGAAGTTTTATTTCATATCAAAGACATTTACTCACAAAAGATCCATTTGATGTGCTTACTAATCATGCAGGTAACTTGAAAAAGTTGTTTGTTTGTTTTCAGTTAAAATAACTGGAATCATTTGAGAAAGTGTCTCAGAATATCTAAAGGCCATATTCACTTAATCTAAAAATTGCCCAGCAGCATTTCACAGAAATAAGATGAATGTAACTGAATATCTACCTTCCTAGCATTAGAGCTATTACAGCTCAAGGATTTATTTACAACAAAAAGAAACCAATATTTACAGGATCTAAGAACTGACTTTCATCTCTGAGTTCCAATGGAAAGAAATCAGAAGAGGAATATTGCAGTCAGAATTTGCTTTTGGCTTTTACTAGCAGCTTTATTGCTTGAGCTAATAAATATTACAAAACTATTTCTGAGCCCTTACGACAAGGTTTTATGCTTTCAACATGGTAACAAAAGTTTAAGGTGAGTGAATTCATTACTGTAACATCCTATTCTTATTCCCAATCTTTAATCATACTCTCTACTAAAACATGAAGCACAGTACTTGTAGATGATAATGAGGAGTTACCTCCTTTTCCTCAAAGTAATGGTATGTCCCCTTAAGACCTAAAGAAGGCACAATCTTCCTAAAGCTACTTATGGACCACACGATTTCAAACCTCAGAAAAGAAATACTCACTCTTTGTTAAATGACTGACATAACTCATTCGTTAAATTATTCACTAACTGGAAGTTAAACCATGATCAATTTTCTAATATGCTTTAAAACCACGTAATATAGTTTTGGATAGTGAAACAAATATCTACAGCCTATATATAAATGCACATATTCTACATAGTAAATCAGACTAAGCTTCTAATGGTACTGAATCATATACCAGAAGTTACAATCAATGTAGTAAGAGAAAACAAAGCACATACAGGCCTTTAAAAGCTTCAAGTGAGACTCCAGCACTGAAAAGGCATACAGTCTAAGTATTCCGTAACACACTGGCACAGGCTGAGGGTTTTCTCACTGCTTAGCTTTGCTTTTAATTCTAATACCAAATTTTTAGCCTGACAAAACTTTACATCTAGCACTGTTTCTTGAACAGAAGGGTTTTGCATAAGGCTTAATGTTGTGTTTTTCCAAACTCAGTTGAGTTATTAAAAATTCACCTCAGAGGAATACCAGATAACAACTCCAAACTTACAAAAAGGACACTAGTTATTTCAAGTACAACAAGAAAGCTCAAAAGCCAAACAACTATTGCCTTTTCCTAAGCAAATACTGTCATAAACAGGCCTATGTAATGTAATTGATGTCAACTATTATTACTTAAGAGACAGATTAAAATTTCAATTGTGCAAGGACTTTTCCATTAATACCCACAAGAGGTACTTTCTTTTGTAAAATAACTGCACATTTGGTGTCTCATCTACTTTTTATACCTCAGTAAGAAGTTGACATGTCCCTCAAATCTCACACAAATATCCTCAACATATGTGAAACCTTGTCTGATGAATTTGACCTGTTTTTTCATTGTTATATCCTTATTACTATATTAAAATATGCCAGTAATGAGTAAAACTCCAATGCCAACATTACAAATCAAATTCTTGGGTTGTAAGGAATAACTGAAAATACATTAATGATGCCTGAAATTTACATCAATTTGAAGCCTGCAATCTTTATTTGTGAATATTTCCAACAGGCTGATCAAAAGCCACTTTTGGAGGACTATTTCTACTTACCACTCTTTAAAAAGTCAACATGTGCCTCTTTGTGATGAAGCAGCTCCACATCATAGTTGGCTGATGTGTTAGCATGTTGTTCCTCCTTTGAAAGAGAAAGGTAGAAAGAATACATGTAATTATTTTATCTAGAAGTTACTGTCTTCATAAATGATTCTACATTTACCTTTCACTCCAGAAGAAAACAAAAAGTCTCCAAAGTGCAGACAACAACAGGATTGCAATGTTGAGGAAACTGTTTGCACTCTGACCTGTTTAAAGATGCAGCCATCTGCTTTTCCTCTTTTCCTTTTTCAAAACCCTATGGTTTCCTCTTTATACAAATGTCATGATAGCATGCATAGTGTAAAACATAAGTAAAAAATGGGCTTAACTACTTTTATTTAAATAATAATTGAAGTTAAGGAATTCTATGACATACTGAATACCACCAGCAGTTACAACTTACTGAGTAGCAACAAATGGTCACTGCAGAACAGATTGGTAGTTGCTCTTCATAAATAAAAATCTCAAGAATCCAAACCAAAAGCCACACTTCGAATCTATTATCATTTCCTTGCACCAAAGGTATTTAAGAGGTTTATTTACAGCTGCAAGTTTATAATTTTAAAAAATAGATGTTTGTAAGAGGATACTGCATCTTTAAACAGCTGCAGAGGACTAGCAAAACCAGAACAGTAACCTTGGTAACTTACTCCAAGTTTAAAAAAAAAAAAAGAAGAAAAAACCACAGAGAACCCAACAGAGTCTATTACTATAAGGACAAAGGCAGAAGGGAGAGGCATACCAGCAGCACACAGGTCAGAAAGTTACAGACAAGGTATTTGCAAACTTATGTCACATTTATGCCATGACCCATGTCAAAGTTTCATTAAAGCTGTGAAAGTAATTCTTAATTTCATGTTTTAACTTATAAAATCCATACAATACTGCTAGTTTTCAAAGATGAAAGTAATGATTGACAGTATTAAAACTTGATGAATTTTAAATCACGAATGATTATCTGTGCCTGCCCTTTTTGTTTGTTTGAATACTGACACTTCTGTTTCAATTCTCTTGCTGCCTGATCAGAAAATTACTGTAAACTTAATACTTGAAATTCTTCATTGCACTGATTTCCCTCCCAGTAGCAATAAAAAAAATATTAAAGATAGGGACATACAGAACTTTGAACAGAACATGTTTCATTTAATATCTTTCTTAACTAGATATTATCCCTTGTCCCCCTGTTTCTTGTTTATGAATCTTCAAACTGGAAAACCTTTAGTTAAAAATCAGCTACTAGTTACAAACACCTTTATGTTGGGTGGGCATGATAATGAAACAGAGGAAAAGAGACTCACTATGCCACTATAATGCACAAGGGTCAAGAATATCTAAACACAACTAGAAAAACACAAAAGAATCACAGACAAAGTAATCTGAGGTAAATAAGCTTGTATTTATATAAAATAATACAAACAGCACTGAAATAACATTTGTATTGCTACATCAAAAACTGAGATTCAGCAATACAACAGTTTGTTCTGTGATCCTTCTTTACTTTTTCCCCCTTCTTTATTTTTACTAACCTGGTCACAGACATTGAATGTGGGCTAATAAAAAAAAAAAAACAAAACAGAAAATATGATATGGAGAGAAAAACAATGTAAAAGTTCAATTAAAATAAATATTAGAAGTTTTCGAACAAATTTAGAAATGATGCAGCTAGTTAACACAAAGCTACAGACACAGTATTACCTTCATAGGAATGTTAGTTATTGTGGTTGAAGCCAGATCAAAGTGCTGTTGTACTAAAACATTCAGTTTTGTAGCCAGATGCCGTCCCGCACGGACACTGTGCACTTCACTAGTTAGAACAGGTGAAAGCTAAAATAAATTGACAGAGAGCATAATAGTATTAATGGATTAGGTGCTAGTATCATGTAACAGTTATTATTTTGAAACTCTAAAATAAAAACATTTATACTGCTAAGTTTGACTAGAGGGAAAAATTACCACCCAAAAGCCCAAACCATAGGAAATTAAGAAGAAAGAATCAAAAATTATTTCTCGTTCAGAATCTTGCAGGTTATGCCAGTTGTTATAGTTTCAGTTGCTACAAACTGTCAGTAACTTAGAAGTGTGCTAAAAAACTTGAGTGATTATCTGTTAATAGGAAGAATTAGTATCACAACATGGGGAAGAAATCCTCTTAACAGCAGCTCTGGGCCTAGTTTTTTGCTCTTTCACTTGATAACAGGAACAGAATTTTTATATACCTACCTGTAAGTGCATCATATATACACAAGGGAAACACAAGCCATAGGATGTATTTGATTTTTCCCTAGCCACCAAGGGCACTGGTTTTAGGCTCTAAAAAAAAGCCACATACCAAAAACAACCAACCAAAGAAAAAAAATAGTGACAAAGATGACTGTCTTAGGATAGTAGTAGCCAATTTATTCTCTTCCATTCACACTTCATTTTTTTAGCACAACTACAAGAGTTTTGTAGAAAAGAATCTCAGGAAGGTAGCTATTACAGTCCTTTTTTTTTATTTATTACATAACATGCAGGACAATAGGTCTTTCACATTTAAGAATAAGACTTTTTTGTGTCTTTTCTTGCAGACAGCACACTGAAATACTGAGCAGAGCAGACTTAAGATCAGAATAATTACAAACGTTTTTGTATGTACTTGGTTTCAAACAACCACCACTAACCATAGAAGTTCACAGAGCACACATGCTTTTGTTACTGAACAACTGAGATGTTGATACAGAGAAAAATTTTTTATATGCAACCTTTCACCTTTTGTAAAATAATCTTTAAAAGTACCTCTGGGGTATTTCAAGGATTTGATGAACTTCAAGCATATTTTACATTCCTACAATGTATTACCCTTTCACTTGGAAGCAGGTATGCTTTCCAATACTTTTCATTAAAGAGGCATTCTGCTTGCTAACAACAAAATTTACACACAAAAGCTCATTTTAATTTCATGAGAAAACTATTCAAAACTGAAAGGCTAGAAATGCTAATGTGTTAGTCTAGATAACATGGATCACAGTGCTAAACCATAAGTAACATTCAAGAACAGATATTTGGGAGAACAAGGCTTGTGCTAGCTGGCACCTTACACTTGAGTAGCAGGAAAGTTACTCAACTTATCTATTCAACATACCAAGTAGTTGATGGTTTTCCACCAGGCTCCTAACTGCACCTCCTTCCCCAAAAAAACAAACCCAAGACTATCATTCTGTGGCATTAACGGGCTTCACAGCAAAATGAACCATGAATTAATACAAGAAATTTAAGTGGAGAAATGGAAAAAGAGGATACCATGTATGCACAAAGAATGCAAAACAAGAAAACAAAGCATACACTTTAGATGGTAACTTTTCAAAGAATTATCACCTGTGCTTTTTCCTACACCTTACTGGAGACCAGAAGCTCAAAATGTTATTGTTGAGAACTTAATGTGCACTGTCTATTTTGAGTTAGACATGGTTCCTAATCCTTGGATAAATTTTCTCATTTTAAGCTCCTTACCTCTTTTTTAGGACGATCTGAAACAAGGCTTTCTTCACCAACTGGGTAGGTGTGGATTAAAACCAATTCACATTTCTGAATCTGCATTAGACTTAAAAATAAAAGCATTCTATTTAGCCTACAGTGTGGCAGACTATCTCCTAAAAATTAGATTAATTTTCCCAATATTCATCTAATTTCCAGAACAAAGAACCATAATGATGCATTACAGCATACTGTTTCTGAAAGCATTCCGTAGAAGCTGTTACATCCATGAGTTTCAAAAAGCACACAATTTTTTTATCAGAATAAAAAAAGGTGTAACATTTCCAGCTCTTCAGATGCTGTAGCACTGTGTCTCTTTTTGGACCTATCAATGGAACAGGTCCTTAACTGGTGTAACCTGTTCAGCTTCATTCAACTGAAAATTGACACTGCAAAGGACTTGTGTCTCCAAATGTGCACACAGGTGATGCCAGTGAACATGAAAACAACTATTCAAATATCCACTTATCTCCAAATGCAGCTGGAAATGTGGAGAGATCAAGACATTGTTCCACATCTCTACCTGGAGGAATGAGACCACTTTTCTGTCTTTACGGCAGACTTCGAACCCAATTCCCTAGGACAGTATTCTTTATACATACAGGAAACTGCAATTGCAGCAGGTAAATATAGTAGATTCCTGCTTCTGTTCTTTATGTGCTTAAGGGGCAACCAAGAATAGGATCTCAACATACTACACACTTTACAAGGCAATACACAGTCCCTGGGCCTAACAATTCATTGTTTAATTAGACAAAATATATGGTCAAAAGATTACTTCTCATTTCAATAGATTCCTTTATCTCAAGGGAAGGGTCAGGCAACACAATTCAGAAATTAAAAACTAGTTTCAAAGGAGCTAGCTATTTTAGTTGAAAAATTAATGTAAAATTACTTCAGTGTTATCAAGAAAAAATGCATCAGATGCATTACTGATTATAAATATACTGCATATAACAAGGCACAGTTACAGGTCTCATTTTAGAGCAAGATGTACTGTCCTATGAGGATAAAAGGTGATACTGAAAAGCTTATGATTACTCAACAGCTCTAAGTCAACAATATCATGATTCAGCAGTTCATTTTACATGGGTGTTCATTCAAGCAGTTCATTAGAATAAGTTAAGTGACAAAAATACATCTATATTTCATAGAAGATGTAACAGGCATGCACTGGATAAGAGAAACTATCTTTGTAAAAAGTATACTCACTGATCTGAATTGGCTGCAAGCTTGTTATGCTCATGAATGGTTTCCTGAACACAATCCTCAAGCATCCGAACATGACTGTCACTAGAAAAAAAAATTGTATTTTTTAAATGCAGGATAATCAATCCTCCTGTTCAAAAGAAACATGCCACTAAATACTCTATTTCAAGTGTGAAATTTCTGGTTTGTTACTGTAACAGACCTCCATAAATAAAACCTTTAATAGAGCAAGAAATGATCGAAGAACACAAAAAAGCTACTTAGGGCAGTAATTCATGACAATCAAAGAAAGAATTCTAAAAATATAGGAAATAGCTTTTCTTTAAATGGTAGAAGCACATTATCGTACATACCTTTTCGCATTAGTAATACAGATTATTCTTCCTCTGTTTCCAACACGTTCTGCATTCTCCATGAGCATGGTTCGAGCCTCATGCTGGTACTCAGTTATTTTGCAGAGTGCTTCAACTGCTGCAACCAGACCATGAAGTATGCTGCAGCACTCCGGATCTGCCCGAGGATTAGGTGGCCCAACAGCTGCTAATGCTGCCATCAGCTAGTTAAAAAGAAAAAAAATTATTTATTCAAAGTTACTTTCCAGCCATTTGTTAAAATAATCAGTTAAGATGAAAGTCATCATTCTAACTTATTTTACATGAAAATTAATATTGTTGGGAGAAAACCAAACCAGAACAATTAAGAGACCATTATATGTTGCCAGCCTTCTGGAAAACATTTGGCCCTAAATTACCCTTTGCAATTCACTTCTTGTTACTAAGCCTTAAAAATATAATATTCTCATTTATTACAGAAAAATAACTAGCTATAATAAGTTATATCCAATACCTCAAAGAAATTCTAATGTTATCAGGTGCCATCTGCTCTTATTTTTTTGAGAACTTGGAAGTTCGGTTCCTCCCCAAAGTAAGTTTTTCAGTGGATAAGCCCATTCAGAATGAAACAAAATGAGATCAAGGAGAATATTCACAATTTCTTTTTAACATGGTCTATTTGCCTAACATGCAAATGTAAAAAAAAAAAAACAAAAAAAAAAAAAACAAAAAAAAAAAAAAACAATTTAAGATTCAAGAAGTATCACCAAATTACAGAAGAAATACATTGGTACTCTCTTCATAACATTTATTTTAATATGTAACTATATTCAAAGCTCCTGGATTCTTTTTAAATTATGTAAAAACTGCCTATAGAACAGTCCAGCCTCACAGGCTACTAAAAACTCTGTTATGCAGTAACTTCAGACCAGATCCACCAACATTTTAATTAACCAAAATTATTTCATATTGAACATAGCAAGAACCTGCTATTTATTCCACAACTAAACTAGACTTACAAAACAAAAGAACAATTACCTCCTGCAAATTCTGATCTTCTTGAGTCCAAGAATTCAAGACATGAGCCCCAGAATCACTCACAATAAAATTCACCTAGAAGGATCAGAAAAGCACATGTAAGGTAAAAGCCAATCATACAGGTAACAGCCATTACAAGGCTACTTCCTCAAACCCAAACATGAATTACACCTCTTTCTTCTGATACTCTGGAGATACATGCAGTGACAAGCCAAACTAAAAATAAGACAATAAAACCACAAAAAGCACCCACTCCTCCTATATTCAGTTACCCCTTCAGCAACATTATGCTTAACTTAAAACCGTATTTTTAAGTCACTAAATCAATCTCTACACCAGATTAGCATTGCATGATATTATGAAGTATTTTAATAATTAGGTAATATTTTCAGTAAAATACCTACAATAACAAAGTGAATTCTAATACTGCAATATTGCAAATCATTCTCCAAAGACTGATACAGTAGATCACAGGGGTAAATATCTAACAAGATTTAATAAACTGAGTAAAATATGTCCTAAAGATGACAAAAAAGTCAAAAGGAAGCACACCTTCCATCTCAATCCGTTTCCCATACCACACAAGCTCAATTTCAACCAACTGATTCAAATCCATTAAGTATACACTTGATGTAATCCCATAATGGGACTTAACTGTGTATCAAATGCTCTAAACTAGAGTTTAATTTAAACATCTGTTGTCTGGAAACCAGGACATGCAATCCATCAAGGCAGTGCAGCTGACAGGCATCAAATCCCTGAAAAATCAAATCACTGAACTACCGGAGGTTTTTGTTAATGCCCAGCCTCTGCTTCAGCTGCTCTGACACAGCCAGTATTCCATCACTAGTTTGTACCAGTATCACTGTCACAAGATTGTTTAACTGCTTTTTTTTTTTAAGGGTAGCTAACCTTTAGGACATTGCACAGTGGCTTACTCAATAATGAGGAAAGACCTAATAAAACAAGGATTAATTATTTAATTTATGATACAATGTTACAGAACCCACCAGGTATTTATTTTTCTAAACAAAGAGCTGTGTGCCAGGAAGCTCTTTCACTTTTTCAAACTAGTAGGTTAAGGGCAGCCCTACCTTTTCCTAAAGCCCAGAATTCCATAAAAGTTGAGACCAAGAACCTTATGAGGCACTACCAAGCGCACTTAGAAACAAAATTCTATTTGAAGCAATACCTCACTCAAGTTTTATAAACTTGGAACTCAGCAGAAGACAATAATTGATCTCTGAATTACCTTAAAGCACCTCTCCATGTTTTGCACTGAGTTAAAGGTCCCCAAAATAAGTACGTAATGGGATTCATATACTACTCAAACCAATTTAAAATAGCTATAAAGTATATCAATAGCACAAAGAAATTTTTATATAATAAATTGTATCTGACCTTTTAATCTAGCCAGCAGCTAATGATATTAAAAAACTTCATTAAAATGGGAAACATCCCTTATGCTATCAAGTATCATATGCAGTACGGCTAGAAGAACTTACCAGTTTCTTGAAAGGGAAAATATCATACATTATTCTACAGTACTCCATGGAGGATTCCACTGAACAGGTCCATAGCGATTTTGATATGGGTGCAAGAGGTATAATTCCTTGGGTCCTATTCTTTACTAACATATCGAATTCAACGTGTTGTCTGCAGGATTCTGCCATATATGGGCAGTGATCCACAACAAAAACAGTTTTATGAGACTCAGAAAATATTTTCATTTTCTTCCTAAAAGAAACAAGACATTAAAATCAGAAAGAAATTACACATGGGAAAAAAACACATCACAAGATTACTGTGCAATTTATATAGCATAAATTTATCTTCCTAGGATATGCAAGTTTTAAAGATGTTACCTCTCACATTATTCAGATTACATATTGCATATATTAGCTCCTTCAAAACTGTTAAGCTTTTAAACAACCTACAAAAATTCCCATTTTAAGTATCTATTTACATGGACACAAGTATTCTCTACAACTCTTACTGGACTATACATGTAGTATACCAGATTTCTAACCAGAAGAAACTATTTTTTCTCAGAAGGAAAAAAATATAGAAAATATGGAAGTATGCTGTTGAAAAGGCAGTAACAATGATGCACAGTATTACCCTCCCCACTTTTCTAATTAATAGAAACTTCTATGAAAAAAAAATGACAGAAACTGCTTCTATTTTAAACTTATTTCCTAAAATAAGCAACGTCAGAGAAAAAATAATTTAGGATTAGGCTATGCAAACCTTTAAGTAGCATAAATATCAGACTTTCAAGTAAATTTTCAGCCTTTGCTTTGCTAGGTACATCTTTATTTTTAAATTAATATTTGCATCTATACTTTGATCTCCCACTGACAGCCATACTAAGTCTGAAATTATAATACAAAAGTTTCTTATCCAGCAATATTCATAGAAGTACTCCTTGTATTCTTCCCAAAGACGAAGCCTAAGAACTCTGCATTGAAGCGTGGTGTGTCTTCCTCTTTCACACCGACAGACTGAGTTTCCCTCACCTATTGCATCACTGCCAGGAAAACTTTCGAAGCGACCATAACATCAGATCCTTGTGTTCGGGTGGACTTCACAACTCGGAGACCCAAAATACATACCGAAATTAATCTCAGACTAGTGCTCCATAAGTTACTAATGTAAGGCCAAACACTCCTCAAACCGATTAAGCTTCTAGATGTTTCCACAGCGCTTCTAGTACAAAAATCTACTCTGTCCACGCAAATCCTGCTGAATTACGGAACACACAACTCCCCAAAATACATACGAGCTCATTTTAAAAAGAGTTAAAACAAAAGCAACGAGGATTTACACAAATCGGGCCGCCCGGGGCGGGGAAGGGGTGGCGGACAGATTTCGCAGCCGCCCTCAGCAGCGGCCGCAGCTGCCGGGGCACCCTGCACCCCCCCCGGGGGCCGGCCCGAGGGCCCGCATCCTATCTTTAGCCTGGCAGAGAGCCCGAGGGGCCGGGGAGGCCGCGCCGGCGCCTCCCGAGCAGACAGGCCGGCCGCAGGCGAGCGGCGAGGTTCGGCGGCGGCGAGGTCGGTCCTCGCCCACCCGCGGGCGGGGGGCAGGGGGAAGCGAAGCGTCTCGTACCTGGGCCGGCTCCTCCTCTGGTGCAGAAGTCCCGGGCCCGCTCCGCGCCGCGCCCGGGCCCGGCCGCGGGCTCGCTCGGAGGAGGGATGAAGCCCGCGGGCCGCCCTAGATTGGGTCGGGCGCGGGCGCCTGCGACCGGGCGACCTCCATGTCCCTCCGCCCGCTCCTTCCTCTGCCGCCGGCTCCGCGGCGAGGGCGGCGCCCAGCTCCGGCCTCCGCGCCCGGCGCCCGCGGGGGTGGGAGAAGCGGCCGAAGCCCCCCCCGCTCCGCCCACCCCTGAGGCCGCGAGACCCCCGCGCGGCCACTTACGCCCAACGGCTCCCCCAGCGCTGGCGGGGGGAGCGCCTCTCCCCTCACACCTCCCCGGCCGCGGCGGCGGCTGCCCCGGCCTCACTCGCCCCCCATGCCCGGCCCCAGCCCCGCCGCTCGGCCCTCAGCCGCCCGGGCGCGGGCCGCCCCGCCCCGCCGCCAGACACCGCCCGCCGCGGAAGAAGAGGAGGAGCCCCGCGCACCACGATCTCGCGAGACGCTCCACGCCGCGCTCTCCCCGCGGGGCGGGGAGGGGCGGGGTTTTTATATGGGAGGTGGCCAATAGGGAGGCGCTATGAAAGGGCCGCCCAGCGGAGAGGCGTCTCTCGCGAGAGCTGGGCGGGGGCGGGGGCGGTGGCAAGGTGACTTCTCGCGAGAGCGGCGGGCGCTCGCCCGGTGCCGCCGGCAGGTAGCGCGGCCGCTCTCGCCTCGCGCCGCCCCGTCCCGCCCACTGGCAGCGACGCCCCTCCCCCCCCCGCTCTCCCCTCCCCCCCCCCCCCCGCCGCCGCTTCTCCGCTTCTCCCCCACTGCCCCGTGCGGCCCGCCGCCATTTGACAAACGGGCCGGGCCGGTCGGGGCTTCACCCCCGGCGCCGGGCGCTGCCGGAGCCGCCGGTCATGAGTGAGTGGCGCGAGGCGGGGAAGGCGCGGGGTTTTTTTTTTTGGGGGGGGGGGGGGGGTGGGAGCGGGTGCGGTGCAGGAACCGCTGCCACCGGGCGGTTGGGAGCGCGGCGGACTCGCGTTGGGGCGCGCGGGGAGCCCCTGGGCCGTGACGTCACGGGGGGGGGGGGGAGGTGTGAGGGAGCAGGAGGTAGACGAGTCCCGTCCCCCCCCCCCCCCCTCAGCACTACCGGCTGGCGCCCGCGGGGCTGTGTCTGTGTCTGTCGCGGCAGGTGCCGGTGTCGCGACAGCCCGCACTGGTGTGTGCCTCAGCGCACCCGTTCTGGCGGCGGCCGCTCCGCTCCGCTCCGGCGGGGCCGCAGCAGCGGTGGCTCCGTTTGCGGGCTGGGCCTGCTCGCCGCGGGGGGCGGCGGCCGGGGGCCGCTCGCAGCCGGGCCGGCGCCCGCGGGAACGGCAGCGCGGTGCCGCGCCGCGAAACGGGCAACTGTGGGGAGGGGGAAACCCAAGGCGTGGGGATAGGCAGTTTTCGGTAAGCGTGTAAAAGAAAGAAGAGACAGAAAACTGGAGGAGGGCTGTAGTTACGCAAAAATCTTTATTCTTAGGTGGTGGTGGCTTTTTTTTTTTTTTAAGGAGCAGCCAAATTTGATAATGAAAGCAATTAGTAACTAGCAGGAAGTGACAGGAAATGAGTATGTGGTACCAGTATGGCTATTTTGAGTTGTTGCTCTTGCTACCTGTTGACCCTGTTGTTGAGATTGAAGGCTAACAAATACGTTTGCAGCTGGGCATCCCTTGTAGGGTAGAGTTCAGGAGTCATGAAGTTTAGCTACTGCAGTCCTCATGCTCATAAAAAAATTAATATGCAGTAAGAAGTGCTTTGAATCAAATAGATTTGATTAATTGGTTGGGTTTTTTATCTAAATGTCCAAGTTAACTCAGCAGTTTAGATCTATTGCAGAATAAGACAACAGTTTTGTTTTTCAAAGGCAGCCAGATGAGCAACTAGAGAGAATTTTAAATTCCAAGGGTTAGGGCCAGTGTCTTGCCCAAAGGAATCCTAGACAATACTTGAATTACTATGATAAAAATAATTATTCTCCTTTTTGAGGTACAAATCCTGCCTGAAAACAGGAGATGGCCTCTGGCCAGCTGAAGCTGCTGCATTGGGAGGGTAGAGAGTCACTGCTGAATTTGCACAGCTGTATTCCACACAAGGCACACGCGTGTCTTCCCCAACTCATTGGCTGTGAGAAAGAACTTCAGTGGCTTTGCTACAAATGAGTTTCTTTTTATCTTGTGTGGTTGGGTTGGGTCAAAATGAGAAAGTGCACGGGAGGGTGAATACGTACTGTGTTAAAAATTTATATTGATGCATACAAATTATGAGGTGTTAACCGTATTGTAGTCTGACTGCAGAATATATTCCAAGCTCATGGAGAAGCCTAAGAGGCTTAGTTTATACTGGCTAGAGAATTCATGACCCAATAACTGAGTTAAAGGCTGCTCTTCAAATTCTCCTTAGATATGGATCTGATCAGGCTAAACTGTTACAGAAATTAAGTTAGAGTCACGGGTCATCTTCTGCTTGTGATCTTTTTGTAGTCCAGCAAGAATCTGAGATCTGAATTGGAAGGAGAAATGAGAAGCTAGAAAAGCAGATCCTTAGAAACAGTGCAGTATGATTCCTTTTTATATAATACTAAAAAGAGCTCAAACTGCTAAACCAGAGTGAATAAATCAACTACCTGTGATAACACACTGGTCTGCTGAAGAGCTTGACTCGATACCTCAAATGCATATATACATTATAGGGAAGTTAAAATGAAAACTCTGATTGATAAACAGGAAGGAATGAACGTTATCAATGTCTGTAGGAAACATGTACGTGCCAAACACCGATGCTTTCGATAACACGAGTCACAGAAAACACAAGTTAAAACAGTTGTGTTCTGTGTTCTATAATGTTCTCTTTCTGAAGCTCCTTCATCAGGAAACAAGTCTCAACCTTTCTGTGATGGTAGGGCCCCTGAAAGACCCTTCTACAGAAAAAAAGTAAACTAAATGCTTTTGTATTACATGTGCTCCTCAGAGCGCAGGGGGCAGCTAATGAAATTACCAAATTAAAATGCTTTTGAGGGGTTAGACCTTGCAGGACGTTCTGGGTGTGTGAGAACTTCTCAGAGAATGTTCCAAACTCTGTTGCTGTCTGGCTTAGTTTTCTCCCACCTTAATGCATTAGGGCAGATATTCCTGCTACATTTGTAAGTCTTTTGAGGGGAATGGTGGAATTTCTGCTGTTTGAAATATCCTTACTTCTGCTACTTACCTGGAACAGTGGGAAAAGGTCAGTTGAGGAAAACGCGAGGATTTCTTTAAGCTTGCCTGAAAGATCCTAGGCTATAATTTGCAAAGGTGCCTAAGAAAGTTAGAAAATCAACTTGGAGCAATTTTTTTTCCTGTAGCTCAGGAGAGGCTCACTGATTTTTATGCTTACAAAAATCTCTCCTTTAGCAAGTTGCCTGGCTAAGAAACAGATTTAGTTGATTCTCTCAGTACCATAGAAAGTTTCCTGAAACAAATATTAAACCTAACATCAATAAGGCCCATAACTCTAATAAACCTCTATGGTTGCTGACTGATTGCTGATGAGCTGTTCAAGGAGTTTAAGTGGATTTCAGTAGGAAAAGTGCAAGGTTTCTTAAAAGAAAACAAAAATTTAGGCTGAAAATCTCAGTCTTGAAACTTAATCTCTCAAACATGAGTACAAAAAATTCAGTGTAAAGGCCAGTATTTTGGAAATGCTAGTACATCGAAGTGTCTTGCAAGCTTAGAAATTTTGGCAATAGGTAATTTCTGCTAGCAACTTGTGCAATTAGAAGGCTGGTATTTTAAGTATGCAGTCAGTTCTTTTTCTTAGCTAAGTTTCTGT
Source organism: Tyto alba (assembly GCF_018691265.1). NCBI lineage: Eukaryota > Metazoa > Chordata > Aves > Strigiformes > Tytonidae > Tyto > Tyto alba. The sequence continues at coordinate 9,293,425 of NW_024881295.1, read as the reverse complement.
CTTGCTCTATCCTGTTGCAATTTTTACAGTTTCATGCCGTGCTGTTCATTTATAGACATGAAGAAAACATAAGTCTTTAGTTTTCTGAATTTTCCCTGAGTAATTTTCTGTACTCTGTCAGTTTGAGCTGTTCCTTCTCTGCTGATTTAATTAATCGAAATATTCAGCCCACTGTAGTCCTTTGGCGTTCTCTTTTGTGCTGAATTTATACTTCTCAAATATCCTGAAGTATATCTGACTAGTAGGAGGGCACATGAAAAAAAAAAAAGGTAGTATTGAAAAATGAAATAGTTAATGTAATATTTTTTTTTCTCTGCTACTTACAGAAGGACATGCACTACTCAGTTTCCATACGTTCAGTAGTCCTTCTTTTGCACTTTGTCTTGTGGGGATAGTATCAATATACCAAGTTTACTTTCATATCATTGCTCTGATATATGGTCTCAACAGCAATTAAAAAGGAGGAAGAGGAAAGGTGTTTTTAAGATATATTACTCCTAAAAGTCAACAAAATAACTGGATGTTACAGAGAGAAAGGTTATATTCAGCTGTTTTAGACTTAAAAAAAAAAATACGTGTATATATCACATAGATAGCTGTTCTCTACATAGCAAACAGGTGGTATTGTAAAAATAATACATTTCTAATCTTTAGAAATGAGTTGCACAATTGAAAAAGCCTTAGCAGATGCGAAAGCTCTGGTGGAACGGCTAAGGGAACATGACAATGCAGCAGAAGCTCTTATTGAACAGACTACAGCTCTTAACAAGCGGGTTGAAGCAATGAAACAGGTTTGTTTTCCAACTTTGTTTACTCCATTAACAGAACAACTTGGAAACACATAATTTAAAATAATTTGTGTGCCACTGTACAATGTAGAATCAGTATGTTATTTGGATAATCCTTTAATACCATGCTAAATATTTTAATTGTAGGTGTGACTAGGATCTAAAACCAGGTTGTTTATATATTTAGTTTGATCCTGTGAAAAAGTTTTCTGTTACTCTAACTTAAATATCAAAACCAAGCATTTATTTGAAGAACACCAGTAGAAATGGTGTTGGTATCTTACAAACCATTGTGTGGTGAATTATGTTTTGCTCTTCTGTGAAATACTACTTGTTTTATTAATTTCAACATGCACCTTCAATCCTACAGAGGCCCTGACATGCTTTCTTTTGTTCGGAGTACTTTATTTTTTCACTGTCTCCTTTTGTTTCAAAGTAGCTTGGGGGTTTTTTTGGGTTTTTTTTTGTGATCATTTCCATTCTGATGTTAAGCTATTCAAGACAAGTTGTTAGATTGAGTGTGACTTTCACTAGAGAATTTACAGAAAAACATAAAGGTGTACACTGACTTTCCATATGGAGTTCATCCTGTCATTTTAATAGGGCACAGGACATGTTAATGGGCCTGTAAAATAATAAAACCTTGCATGTGCTTCATCCCTGTAAAACTAGTCTTGCAGAAGGTTCATAACTTAAATCAAGAGTATTAAATGTACCCATTTGTTCAGAGTTGGGATCCATTCAGTCAGTCCATGTGACTAGTACCCGTACAACCTTCTGGTTTAAGGTATTGGGAAGCCACAGTAAATACCTAGAGGTTAATACCTCAAGGTTTTTCTTTACCATATGTATATCAGTTTTAAATTACCTGATGGTGATTTTGACCTGCATTAATTGAAGGTTAGATAATGCCCACTGCACACATCTGAGGCATGAAACTTGTTTAAAAACAAAGGTGATACTTTAGTGTCTCTAAAGGGCAGTATGTTAGCAACACCTTCAGAAGTGTGTGTGTGTTTGATATTATCATTTAAAAACAAGCATTATCTTGCTGGTTACAGACTTTGACTGACAGTAGAACTGGTCCTTTGTGACGTGCTGAGTAATGCTTGCCTTCAGTTACTGAAATATGTTGTGGTTATGGTTTTTTTTTTTTTAATAACTAGTACCAAGAAGAAATTCAAGAGCTCAATGAAGTAGCAAGACATCGCCCTCGGTCTACATTAGTGATGGGTATCCAACAAGAAAACAGACAGATTAGGGAACTGCAACAGGAGAATAAAGGTAAAACGTGAATATTCTATCCTTTTCAAGTTCCGGCCTGCACCACTGGAATCAGTGAGACGTTTACCATTGATCTAGTCTCAAAAAACTGTTGTAGAAGAATTTCTAATCTCAAGTTGTCAGTTTAACTGATCATAATGCAATATAATAGAGTCCTAATGTCCAACCCATAGAACTATGATTAACAAAAGAGAGAGTTGCGGAAAATTACTTTTTCAGTCCTTATCCAATGTTCATCATAAGTGAGATAAATAGAACTTAATTCTGCAATATAGGTATCTATTTGGAAATGTGTTTTCTCACTGATTAAAATAACTAATTTAGGAGTAGTCAGGACAAGTTATAAGTGCAGTAGTTTAATTCCATCTGGAATTCTGTACACGAGGAATGTACAGTTCCTCCTGGAATACCTAAGGTATTCAAGGTATTCTAACAGTTATATTCAGCAAAGGAGTTAGTGATCTCAATTCATAAATCTTGTTTTATCTCAGGAGTAATCTGTCCTTTGACTTAGTATATTTTGAACACAAGCAGTTTTTAACTCTTATTTTGCCAAGCTGCAGATTAAAACATCTGTAAACTTCTTTCTAGCTTTTGTACAGTGTTACTTACAGTGGCTAAAGCCCCTCAGCTACACTCAAGATAGCTTATGTCAGCTAAAGGGACTGAATACGAAGTCATATTAACAAAAGACCTTCTGTTTCTGACTGAACAAGAATTTTCCCAGGGCAGTTACCACTGAAGACATTTGCAGAACCTACATAGATTTTATGGTGCAGGGAAAAGGGACACTCAGTTAAAGGCTTATTTTGGTTTTCTCAAGCTGAAATACTTTTTGCATTTTGTTTCAGTTCTCTGTTAAACTTTAACTGAATTTAAAATTGTGTTGGTAGAACTACGCACATCTCTTGAAGAACATCAGTCTGCTTTGGAACTCATAATGAGCAAGTACAGAGAACAGATGTTTAGGTTGCTTATGGCGAGCAAAAAGGATGATCCAAGTATAATAATGAAGTTAAAAGAGCAACATTCCAAGGTAATAACTTCATTGTTTTCTTGCCTTTTTTTTCAGTTAACAGTTAAGTTAGTTTGTAGTGCATCAGTTCAAAGCTTACCTTGTCTCAGTTTTTATATCATTGTACTAAAAAGTCCTAATTTTTATAATCCAGTCCATGAAACATGAACAGGAAACTTGATCAGTCAAGTAAGTCAACCTTACTAGCTTCTCCTTTATTTAAGCTTTTAACAAGTAGCATTTCATTACTGTATCTACTTAATTTACTTTTGTTTCACTTTAAGGCAACTGCCTTATTATACTTCCAGATGCCCACAGATCTCAGTAATATTCAGACCGGTTTTAACATATGCTTGTGACTCCAACAAATAATTAGTAAACCTGTGCTTACTGGGGAGAGCAGGAGTAAGCTTTTTAAATTCAATATTCACATTTTTTCCCCTAAATATTGTAAATCTAAAAAATATATTTTAAAGGTCCTTTTGAATATTGAATAACTGAAGAGGCACTTCTTCTGTTTCCTGCTTCAACCCTTGGTTCTTGTTTCAGTACTGATCAAGATTGCTAAGTAGAATCCAAGACAGCCTGAGATGCTTGAAAGGTGGTGAAAGTTGCTGCTATTAGGTGTGCTTCGTCTTATGGCTTTTGAAAACTAGAAAAGCAAAGTGCCATTAAGGAACATTTTTGTGAACTACCATGAGTGACGTATGAGTATTCAGCAGCTTCATATAAGATTAATATATGCTTTTATAGCATTAGCATATAGTTTAGGCTTTTAAAATGTATTTTCAGCAAAACTCATTATTCTAGGTCACTAACAGATCTAAACAGAAGCTTTCTAGCAAAATATTACATTTTAAATTAAACTTAATCATCAGAGAATAGTGTAACTATGTAGACAAATATTCGTTCTAAGCATTTAATAATCTTTGACCTCAACAAACTAAATCTGCAAAGCAGAGTTAGGGTCTGCGTACTGGGAAAACAAAGTTTAAGAAGTTGATGCTTTCTTATCTCCTTACAAAATCACATGTATGTAATTAGTGCCATTGGAATCAATGAGACTACTTAAATTGGTATGAAAAAAATTACTGGATTAGAACTATATCTTCAACAAATTCCTAAAAAGTGACAGGTATATATCCTTTTCAAAAGAAGTTACCTTTGCCTATAGTATAACATCTTACTGCCTCAGGAGTACCAAGACAAGAGAGTAAAATTATATCTGTCCTGAAATGGACTTTGAAGTTTCCTTTTGGAGCACTTCTATGGATTAAAAGCTTGGAGGGTGGGGAAAAAAAAAAAAAAAGGAACACCAAACAATATTATTGAAACAGGAGACTGAGGCTTCAACATTTTGGTTAAATCTGATCCCACAAGAATACCTGATGAAGAGCATTTATCACCCTTAACCTGCTACTTAAGATTTCTGGAATTTCATTATTCTTCTGATCAGCCTTTACATTCAGTAAGATTGAACAATCTTGAAACAGTTTTTAAATATTTCACTCTTGTTAACTAAAATTAAAAAAAAAAAAATCCATCACACCTAAGAAATTTATCTCACTGTATCAATCACTGTTTTCTCAAGTGTCAGCTATTCATTTTAGTGCCTGTTTACAAAAGATTATTACAAAATCATTGATTTCTGCAGATCAACAAGCACTTCCTTGAAATAGAAAAACAATTTCTTTCAGCATTGTTGTATGCAAAAATGTGTGTTGGTAGTAACAACCCCGATCTAAGTGTGTTGTTTGAATTTGTTCAGCTGAAAGAAGGCCTAAAAACACATGTGGCTTCTTTATTTCCCCCTTCAGAGGAAAAAAAAAAAACAAAAAAAAAAACAAAAAAAAACCAACAACAACAACAAACTATGTATGGCAAACAAAAAGGACAGATACAAAGAGTGTTCATTGATGTTTGAGGCTATTTTCCTAATGAAACACTTCCATTGCATTCTTTGGTGTTACAACATTGAAGTTTTACACATCAGCCTTCCAGAGTAGACCCTAACAGTTTTGTGTTAGCATCTGATGTAATGTTAGTGACCTTGGAACAGGCCCTAAATCGCATTGATCAAGAGACCACATAAGCTGACAAAATAGGAAGTAGGGAAGACAGCAATATATCTAAAACCCACTAACTCCTTCCCAGTCCTTCTCAAGGGTATGTCCTTCCCAACTCATTCTTTTACCACTGATCACAGCTTTCTTTCAAGCTAAATTTAGCTTTTCATTGAAAAAATGTTTCATGTAATCACCTTCCGTGGCAACTGAGAAGAACAAGATTTACAGCAAGTTCTACGCCCAGCCCCCTGCCGTTGTGAGTGGGCATTTCATGAGTAAACAGCTAAACTATAGCTTTGGCAATTGCAATGGCAGAGAAGAAAGGATGGAAAGGGCTGATGTTCATTTTAATAAAGTATATTTGTTTTGGTGACATAAAGTTTATGATTCCAAGTGAGGCAGTTCTTTATGATAGTTTAATCATTTCTGGTAGTTTAAAGGCAAGCTGATGATCTGCTAGACATATGGACCTCCAGTCAAACTCAAAATGTAAAGGTTGAATGTAACTTCAGTCTGTACCGTTGCATTTCAGTTCTGCTTTTCCTGATATTAGTGACTGTTGTGAATTTTGTCCAAAGATCAGGTCAGACATGGATAGGCTGGCATGATAATTGAATTAAAGACAAGTTGAAGAAAAGACAATGAAAAATAAAAGCTTCTGGAAATACCATTCATGTATTTGGCTTAGCAAAACAGCAGCAAATGGCAAAAGCATAGGCTCTTTATCTAGATCACAGGAGAAAAGAAGTAGTGACTCTTTAAGCATTTCCTGCTGGTAGGTTGGCCAGCAGGAAAGTAAACCATCACCTGAACCAACAAGGTCCATGTAAGAGGTCACTTCTCCACAAACAGTAAAGAATATCTAAAAATCTGGCTTCCGTGCAAAGGCTGTTGCACCTGTAGCAATGGCTCCTGTCATCCCACTCCTGGTTGTGGAACAGGACAAGAACAAGCCAAACTACTACTTTTTTTCTTCCCCTCTTTTGAATCTTTCAGTGTGATGTGGTGGGTAGTTATTTATAGTAGGGAAGTACCCTACTAGCATTAATAAACAGACACAAAGTAGTCAGACAGGACACAAAGGTTTTTCTTACAATTCAGCAAGGACAAGAACCTCTGAAATCCAGATCCCAGATAAGCTGGAATTGGAAGTAGACTCAAGCAGAAGTATCTAGAAAAGAGCAAAGGACAGATCTGAGTTTCCTAATATATGACACAGCAAGGATGACTACCTCACCAGGTCGTTTTAAGAGATAAATGCCTACCCATGGGCTGGGACTGGCTATACCAGACTTAGGATCGGGTTTGAAATGAGCAGAAAGAATGTCACATGTTCTTAGATGAGTTTAGCCTTTCTGCATGTCAAAAATGACATACATCAATTCCCGCAACGCAAGAAGATCTTGTCAGAGCAGGCATATGGCTAACTTGTAGCCACTTGGAAGACACGGAAGGTGTGGAAGACAGTCATTTAAGCACAATTTTTTTAACATAAAATTCTAATAAAAGGGATCAGTGTGTGGCAAACCAGGTTTATTTAAATGGAGAGGACAACAGTGGCTGTACATGCTGTAAAGTTACAGAGAGCTTGTTTTCTGGAAGTTAGGTCTGTGTTCACGTTTTTATGAAGCGGCACAGCACTTAAAATGCACATGTAATGCCTCACTCATTTTTAATAATACAGAGAATGCGTTACTAAAGCTGTCATTGTTTAATTTTTATCTTAGGAGCTGCAAGTGCATGTGGACCAAATTACAGAAATGGCAGCAGTAATGAGAAAAGCCATTGAAATTGATGAAAAGCACGGCTGTAAAGAGCAGGAACGGATCATTCAGCTTGAGGTAACTACGAAATCAAAACAGCAATGGCACAAATAGCAAAGGAGTAAACGTTATCATAATGATTTCTATGGAGTTGCTGTATCTCTTACGAGTTACTGTATCAGTCACACTGCTATTTTGTTGCCCTTCCCCGGTGGAGGGCTGTAACTACTCTTCCTACTCTAGCCTACTCTGAAGTCTGGCCTCGGCGATACTGCATCACCAGAAGTCAGTGGTTTGTATTTATATTCTGGCTTCAGCTTTCTCTTTTTTGAAGTCCTCCAAAGGCACAAAAACATTATTTAAAATAAAAATAATGTAAATGTCAAAGGTGTGGGTATTATTGTTTCCATCCTAGTGTCTTATTAGGACAAGGTAGAAAGAACAGAAGATTTTTTTTGAAATGCAACATTTGAACTTAATTATCCTTTTCTTATCCACGTTTGTGTTTTGAGCTTTTCTGTTTTTATTCTTATTGCCCATTCAAGAAAGCAAGATGGTTAGAAATGTATTGTTCTTAATTTTAGAAGATAACATAACACAACCTGATGGCAAATCAGTATTTTAATCCTTACACATATGTTTGGAGGAGAGGAGAGGGGAGGTTATCAATGTGGTTATCTTGACTTCTTTCTGGAGTTCTAATTAAATTTAGTTCCTTTATAGAATATTGAATATTATTATGATTTAAATTACTATAGAATATATAATAAAATTAATTCTTTTTCTTTCTCCGGTTATAGCAAGAAAACAAAGGCTTGAGAGAAATTCTTCAAATAACCAGAGAATCATTTCTGAACCTCAAGAAAGAAGATGCATCAGAGAGCACATCTCTGTCAGGATTAGTAACAAGCAGTGATTTGAGCCTGAGGAAAAGCTAAAGACTATGGAAGTCAACAAGCTTCAATTGCACACTTTACAAATGGATTTATCAGGGGTCACTTGTCAAGCACTTGTTACTGAATAGGGCACCAGCAAGCTAATGCATCTTAAACTCCAGTTTAGTGGCTTTTATACTGCGTAAAATCTAAATTGGTATTCTACAAAAAATCTTAGTGACAGGTTAGTTGCCATAGATCTAACTTCAGTAGGAGATGGATTAATGCGCTTACTGAACTGGGAATTATTTTTATATTAAGTCATTTTACAGATAAAGGGCTTCACATAATTTATATAAATTATTACTCATACAAAGTTTCAGTGCACCTGTTATATAATAAAGGTAAGATTTAAAGTCTGATCTCTGGCTAAAAAGTTGTAATTTAGGAATATGCTTTGTGCATGAGCCACATTACATTTTTTCCTTTTAGTAGGTTTTTAATAAATTCTTATTTTGCAACGAACCTGTTTAATGGAAAGAGGACGTAGGCAGCAGAAAACTTAAACATTTCTGTTATTTAGCCACAACAGGGTATCTTGTTCAAATATTAGGCCAACTGTTTAAACATAAGCAATGTTTTTTGCAGTTGTTCAATATTTTTTTTTAAATTGAACAAGATTCTTTAAAATATGTACACTTAATTGTATTTTCAAAACATGAAAAGAGCTGCTCCCACTTTATTGCTTCCAGGAACATGGGTAGCATTGTATAATTCTGCCTTACTTTTCAGTTTCACGAGAGAAAGCCAGGCTCAGTTCTCTGTAGGCAAGAAGTCACATTAGTCCCATCTATCTCTTCTCCATGTCCCTGCCCCAACTGCCTCACTGGGAAACAGCGATTTGAAAGCACCTGAATGTTGTCAGCAGCAAGGCAGCTGGGGGAAGGAGGAAGCAGCTCTATGGCAAAGCTGGCAGCCTGCACTCAATACTCCTAATTTTTTTCTTAAGTCATCAAGAAGGTTTTTAGGTAACTTTCAGGTATGCATTATGTTTGCACTAGGAAAGGTTTCAATGTGCTATACTGACAAATAGATTGCTCACTTCTAATCCTGAAACACTTGCAGAAGTGAAAAGGAATTGAGTTTTCCTAGATCAAAAAGTACAGCTTATATCATACGCAGAGCCGATAGGAGTGCTACACAAGTCAGGCTGGTAGAAAAGAGGTGCCAAAATAATTCATATTCAGCTTTTGTTTGTCAGACTATCACTTCTTGGTCAAGGCAGCAAGAACATTCCTACTATTGATGTGTGTCATCACCTTTTGTCCACCACATCAATGTAATCTTTACTTGGACAGCATACTCAAGCAGCAGAGCAAAAGGTTTCAGCCACAGAAAACTAGATCTACAAATGCCACCCACAGTTGAATATTAGGGCTGTTTAATAACTCCCCTAGCAAAGTGAGTTGAACTCCTGCGCTGAAATCAACTATTACTTAAATTTGATTTTCAGTTACAACAATGCAAAAAGAATTAAGCATCAAACCCTTGTAAGTGTGTCAGCTTAAATACAACTTCCTTTGACTCAGTAGAGCTTTCCTGGGCTCAAGCTGAATGTGCCACAGGTCTACGGGTAACCTTTCAGTGCCCACTGAGCTAATTTAGAGGGAACTCAATATTTTTTTTTGTTGCTGCCCACCTTCCCATAGTGCTTTTAAGAGAAAAAAAGTGTTAGGAAAGGAGTGTTCAAGCAGAGACAATAAATGCTACTTTTCAGTTAACTACTGCACATGCTAGGAAATGCAGTTGAAAGACATGAATCAAGCTCTCCAAATTTTCACAGCATTTTTTATAAATGGAGAAATTGCAACTTCTCTTTCCAGAGCATCTTGGCTTGTTTCTAGGCTTAAGAATATACTGAGGACATTCACATGCATGGGAAAAGTTTTAACCATTTCCAAACCTGCTAAACACATGGGGGGAATTTTTTGGGGAACATTTTAGCTCAATCACAAAATACATCTGCTATTATTATTTGTAAAACCTTGCCAATGCTTCTATAATTTAGATTTGTATTTCTACTGTAGCTTGCAAGCTGGTGACTTATCAGAAGCAACATCTTTTTTGAATGGAGTGTTTTGTTGTTGCAAACTTACAAGAAGTTTTGGGTTAAGTTATTTTTTTTAGAAGTGTCTTTTCAGCCATTGACTGGTATCGGAGGCAGTTATATCCATTTAATGCTGAATGCAGTTTCATGGCTGACTTTCCAGGTTGTCTTTCAAGTACAACCTCCGGAGCTGGATAGCAGAGGAGAGCTGTTAGTCTGTGGCAGTGGTTTAAGGTTGCTCTATTATGAAATAATGCTTGATTAGTGTTTATTTTTGTAAATTAAAAAAATGTGACTTAATTTATCTATTCCTAGTCTTCACGTTTGATACGTCTTCCCTGTCGTTCCCCTGACCTGATCACTTTAGGATTTTAAAGAACCTTCACAGTGTGAGGAGTGACTATTTTTCATTGCATACCTGTTATTTTTGTAATGCAGATGGCTTGAAAAGAATTTATCGCTAGAGTTGTGTACTGTACAGTAAACTTATTTTATCAATAAAGTCAACTGAAAATATGGATGTCTTCATGATTAAAGCAAGGTCCTGGATCTGAAGTGAGCCTTGTTAGTAACATGTAAGAAAAGATGATATCGTTTTGCCATTTACTCATTTTTATACTTTAAGGAAGGTGGGCCCATTTCCAGTGCTTTTTTTTTTCATGTTGCTGTATAGAAAAAGAAAAAAAATCCTCTGTAAAGTCTTCATTTGCTCTTGGAAAACTAACAGTCACTCCTATACAGGCAGTTATTCAAATGAACCCCTGGAACTGTTCACTAATACGGAAGAGCAATAAGAATAAACAAAGCAGTCCACGGGGCTTTGACTTTGAGATCAAAATGTATTTTGGTACAGATAGGATGTGACAGTCGGGGGTTTTTCTTGAAGATTAAAAAAGTCACTTTGACTTCATTCAAGCTCTGGGTTCCTTTCTCTGATGTGTAAATGAGAGTGTCAGGGGATTACATTCATAAACTGACAGTATAATGTTTTCTCTACTTCCCCATGATTTCTCAGAAGAGAAACTTGTTTTCAGTATCATAAATTCTGTGTTTAAGGACAGGTAATAAATGTCAAGCTAAGTCATAAATGCATGTAGCAGGTATTCAACTGAGGTAAAACTGAAGGGCAGCTTAAAACTAAATTGGTCTATTTTGTACAACTAAAAGCTTTAGAGAGCTTTGGCTTTTTTGCAAACACATTGGATTATGTTAAAACACAGCACTAAGGGCACTGTTTTCATGCAGAATGAAATTTACTAAGACATAAACACCTTTGTAGACGCCCAAAATAACATTTACATTGGCTTAGGAAGTTTTCCGTTTTAGCTGGTAAACATTAAGCTTTAAAAGCACTGTTCACTGTTTAAAAAGAATAATTTCTGAATTTCCTATTTGAGTGTAAAAGATGCACTTGTTCTTGCTGGAGATACTGATGCCTGAGTGTCTGGGGTACCTCACAATGGCAGGTGGTTAAACTGGCTGACGGAACACTGAGTGCTGGTCCCAGTAGGGCAGGTTGTATAGAGTGACAGTGGGAAGATGAGACAGGGGAGCAAGGGAAATCCTAAATTGGAAGTGAAGAAATAGGATACAGGAATAAATTTTAACATTAGACAACTTCTTTACCAGCCTTTTCAACATCATGCTGTTGGTAACACACTCGGAAAGCGGCATCAGTCTACACGCTGCCACCAGAGACCAACAAAAGGAGAAAAAGCAATAAGATGCAGTGGGAGCGGCATTCAGCTGCAGGGGCCTCCGACAGCTGCCGGCCCTCCGCACGACTCCCCCAGAAGGCACTGTCTCCCAGGGATTCCATTTAACTACGTATACAAACAAAACTATCTCACCCTTGTCCTAAAAAAAAAAGAAAAAAAAATTCTATACACCCTCCTGCACACATCCCCAGACCAGCAGCCAGGAACAAATGCCTGTTCTTGTCGTTTAAAGAGCAGAAAAACTGATCCTGTGTAAAGTCAGCAGAAGATGTCTCTTGCTGAGCTTACCCTTCCAGAGCACGGAGGTGTGCTGGCAGAACCACACACGGCGCACAGCAGTTTGACACCACGTGCACATACCTGGTAGAGGTGGAGGTCACATCCAGCCTCACCTTCTGCCCATCCCTTCTTTTCTTTGCAACACAGTTGAATTTCATACTAATGACAGCAGAGCTGACCGATTTAAACAAAATTGTTTAGCTTCCACGTACTGAAGTGCGCTGCAAAAATAAAACAGATTCTATTTCAGTGACTGCATGAGGAAAGGTCGTGAGGTTCCCACTGCCTGCGACCACCTCCTTTCCCCAGGTGGGTTCGGGTACAGAAGCGCGCCGTGCGTGGCAGGGGCCGGTGTGGCCACACCTTCTTACCTGAGAACATTTATTTCCCAAGTTCAGAAAAGAAACTCACCTGACAGCTAGAAGAAAACCTTGAGCAACTGCACAACATGGAGGGAAACATTTCATAATTCCAGTCTTGGAAAAAGTACACGCTGGCAACACCCTCTCCCCAGACACAAGCTAGAGAACAGTGGCACAAGGGAAACAAGCAGAACCCCTACTGCAGTTCCTTGCCCTAAGGTGAAGTTTTCCATTTTTTTTTAAAGAATGGCAGAATGAATAATTTCCCTACAATGTTCTCACCATTAAAAATACCTTAAATACATCTGAGGATGGTTGTTTCAGCCGTGAAAAGCACTAGATGTAATTTTGAACACTCAGTTGTTGGAAGCTCAAACAATACAACACAAATGGATGCAGGGTGATCAGTGGCTTCAGTTTTCCAATAGTACACTTGGGAACATAGTAAACAACTTTTAAAATGAATCATCATATGCAACTCATTAAATTACCGGCTAGGCAAATAGCAGCTGCCTCCTACGATATACTCTATCTGCGCTTACTTTGCTTCCTGCATATGCCTTTTTTTTTTTTTCCTCAGAGAATTCAGGATAAAAAAAAAAGTGAATCCAGCTCATTTTGAACACATTAGATAATCTGTTACTACACCAGAAGGCACTAACAATAATGTGGAGAAGTTGCAACAGGTGCTTTTTCTGATAAGGCAAACTTGTGAAAACCCAGTTCTGAAGCAGGTAGGTAAGTTGTACACAACTATTTTTTTTCTGCCACTCCCTCTCACCTCCAAGATGAGCTAATTTATTGCTCCGTTTTGAGGTTGTCTTCCTCCAGCATGGATGAAAGCATAAAGCCTTGCACGCTCAGACAGGAGACAGCTGTCTGCCTATAGCTACATGCTAGCAGGCAAGGTCTGATATCAACTGAAAAAAAAATTCTAAACAACAAGCATCTGCTTGAACAAAACTGTTATTGGAATTATTGTTTCTAAAGAAAACTGAAACACCAAAGCCTACTAATCAAAGGTGTGGGAAGGGACAGCCTAACCAGACAAGTATTGACAACATTCAAATAAATAGGCAGGGATGTATCAATGCATCTCAGCCACTGAGTTAGAACACGTTAGCCTAATGCTTACAATACTTACCTCTGAGGGCATTTACCTACCAGAAGCTCATCACTTGCTATTGCTGACTATTCACTGAATAAATCAACCAGAAACCAAAGTTACAATGAAGCCCACCACAAGTACCGCTGCGAAGATCGCACACAAACACACAGCACACTGCTGCCAGTTCTTGAGGAAGAGGTGAAAAGCTCAAAAGCTTACTGAAATGTGCACGTTAAGATGTGGCGTATTGATTTCTCAGGAGGGGCTTCCTGTTTTTCGGCAGCATTTGCAGATAAAGGACAGGGCTAGGCAAGGACAGAATGAAAGCTGCAGGGCCTCACTGGGGTGACAGGCTTTGGGAAGGCTGGTTTTGCACATGCTCCAGGTTGGAGTAAAAGACAGATACAGAGAGGACCAAAGAAATCTTTTAAGTGTCCCTTAATTCTTTTGATATTGCAAAGAAATGCAAAGGCTGAGTAAGGCAAACAGGAAGGAAGGTGTCATGGATGAGCAACAGCTGCGAGATCTGTGATGCTGAAGGGATGATTTTAGAGGTCTTAACCCAGTCTGCTGCCTAGATATTACAAGCCAAAAAATACACACCTCACACGTCAGGGTCAGGAGCAGAAGTGTCCTAACATAGTCCACTCAAAATTAAAGTTAAAAAAAAAAAAAAAACCAAAATCCACCAAACCACCCAAAACATTAGGGCCTACTTAAGGAGATCTGAGAAGTAGAGAGCATTTTCTTTGTGAGCAGAGCTCACCAGGAGCTGCAGAGCTGACAAGCTCACCCAAGAGCAGCAGAACCCTGCTCAGCCTGAGAGCAGCAGTGAAGAACAGATCTCACCTGGGACATGGGAGAGACCCGAGCAGAGACAAAGGGCCCCGCTCTGCCTGCTGCACCACACAGCACTCCAACGGGCAGTTTGTAAAGCACTTTCTCTCCTACCCAGACCCAATGCCACCAGAGGTCACTGCGGTTGGCAGAGCTTCACGACCAGGAGACTGCTAAGAGCAGTGGTAAAGCTGCTGATACAACCTACCTGTTAGCCAAGTTCAATCTGTAGCCTCTAATTAATAATGAAAACAACCTCCCGAAGAGTTACTGATGTCTGTGCCATGTAATAACAGGATTTTGATCCTCAAGCAATTTTAAACGAAGCATTGCTTTACCCTCTGTTTGGTATCCAGTTGCTCGGGACAGTTTCATACAGCTTTGGCAATGCCTAAATGCTTCAGACACAGGAAAACAAAACAGCTTGAAAGCAAGCCACCAAACAAGCCAGGTCACGTTAAAACCTCTCTGACAGCAATACCAGAAAGATACCAGCCAGTCAATGTATTTCACAGAACTGAGTTTTTGTTTTAGACTGGCACTCCATGAAGTTTGCATTCCACTCAGATTTCCCCAAGCCAGGCTTGCAGCCACACATGGCAGTGGTGTTAAGCAAAGACAATATTTTCTCAGAAGCCTCTATCATGGGTTTTACATAATACCCAGCAGCTGGTCCCCCAAAATGGGTTCAAGTGCTTCATAACCTGATGTACGCAACATTTCTACCAACCAGTTGAGAAGATCCAAGAACAAGGACTAATATCTTTTCTTTCCAAGCACTAGCAGCATGGACTATTCAATTGGAAGATCTACACCACACCCTCCCAGTAAGGAAAGCCACTTGCATAGGATAAGCAACCGCAGAGATGACAAAGGCACATTTACTTTGTGGGCCCCTTCTAATTTCCCATAACCTGCTCCCAAACAAAAACGCAGAGCTTAGGAGGGGAAAATTTGTCTTCCTCTCCTTCAAAGTTTACCTGTGGAAAGCATGATTTTTTTCAATTTTCAGTCATGCTTTCTGACCATTTGGGGAAGCAGGTAGGCAAGCTGCCTTCCACATGTAGCATTCCAGGAAGCAGCAGTGAGGCTGTGCTTTGTGTTTTTAAAGTGAGGAAGGAGACAAGAACAAAGGAAGATCTGTTTCTTTGAAATGATCAGTGTCCTTGAATCCACTTGTGCAACACCTTGTTTAACTGCTGGGAGAAAATAGTGTGGGTGTGAGAGTAAGGGAGGAGGCAGAGAGTTTCTCTGGTGGATTTGAGGCAGGACTGGAACACATGCAGACCTAGGAAAGCTCCACAAGCAGCTAAGACAAATACCACAATGTGATCATTGCAGAATTACAGTGCAGCAAAAACTGCAGAAAACCCAGTTAAAGAAGTGTACTGAAACCATACCATACCATCTCTTAGCAGTTTTAATAAAGACAAAATCTCCAAGTCAGGATCTTGGAAAAAGACTTCAAAGCCCAGTTCTACCATAAGACTTCCTACATGATCTTGCAGCCTAGTTTCCTGTCAAGAAGTGCATGACAAGCATTCCTTTGTTCTCTAGAACCTCATCTGATGAAGCTATATTAAAAAAAAAAAAAAAGCCTCTTTGGACTATGAACTTCCTCACTAGCTTCGTGCAGAACATAACCACACTCAGCCTCTGGGTGTCACTGCAACTACAGTAAATCCTTACAACAGGTCAGCAAAACTCCCACCTCATCCCCTGAGAGGCTAACAAATTTTTCAAAACAAACTATCCCTACAACACCAAAGGTAGAAGCTAAGTTGTAAAAGCATCATTGAATTCAAAGAGACCCCTTTAGTTCCAATATTATTTCAAAAGACATCTTTATTATAAAAGATATAGAAAATTAGAGTTAAACTTGTTTTTCCCACAATGTTAATCACAGCAGTTATAAAAAAAAAAGTAAACATGTTTAAGAGCATTTGTATACCAAATAAGTGTTTGCTACTTGCCATCAAATACAGCAAAGACATGCTCAGTATCAGAGCAGTAAGGGCAGTCAGCGAGTAGCAGCCTGCTGGAGCTCTGCATTTACCCCCACATGCCACACAACAGCACCCTGAGGCAAGACCCAAATTGCAGGATTTCAGCCTTGCTCTGCTGTTTGAGGCTGATGTTCCAGCTCCAAGCAATCATGGGATTTGTCTCTCAATGTCAGATGAGCTCAGTCACCGCAGATACTAGGTCATTAAGATTTCACTCCTTAAAGAAAAATGGCCAGTGAGTAGAATATTTTGAAGTCATTCATTCTTTTCTATTGCCAGGATGTTTTAACCTTCAACTAGGTTCCCAGATAAAGTTCTTTCACCAGTTTCCTTACAAAGAGTTCTTTCTTACATACTTATTGCCAAGAATTTTAAGTGGTGGCCAAGAACTTAAGTTTCCACCCGTAGGGCATTCACTTATGGTGGTTCCATGCAGGTAGCAGAACAGCCACTTACCTTCAGACAGGAAGGACTATGCACTTTGCTGCCCACACTAAAGGTACAAAGATGGTGAGAAGCAGCGGGAAGAGCCACCACAGCCTGTATCAAGATACAGGATGCAAGGCTTCAGCCGACATTTAATGCATGACAGATCACCACGTAAACACTGAATGTGAAGACCAAGATTGGGTATGGGGGGCAAGGGCAGGTAAAACCAAGGACAGCCTCAGGACTGCTTGTGCATTTATGTGAGCTGAAACCATAATGCTCTAGTCTGCATTTTGGAAATGGCTGTTTGTTTCATTTTTAAGGAAGCGAATAAAGCCACCACACGAGATTGCAATCTTCCACTGAACACAGGAGTAGTCCCTTATCTGTATTTATACTGCATTCTGCTTTGGGCAAATGCAATTCAAACTGATAAGGAACACATTCAATCAGCAAGGATCCTGCCCTGTATTTTGCTAGCTGGATGCTGTTTTCACCCTTTAAAGGCAAAATTAAAATATACATTGATTAAAAATAAAAATAGTGTTTCAACCAATTCCAGGAAAAAAACTGCTGTTGGCTACAGAGCTTATTTAGTTTTTTTCTTTTGTGACAGCACCATCAAAAAAGAGATTATACCAGAAGAGAAATAAGACACAGGCTGTTCAGAAAGCAAACAAGGAGGCAAACCTCTTGTGTTCTCTTAGCAGTCATCTCTGCACAGAGACCAGATGACCAGCTTGCTACAGAACCATCTGAAAGCGAGGGAGAAAAATCTTCTTTCTCAGATCAAGTCCACTTCCTGAGCCACAGTGTGCATGCTTACAACAGTCAATTCAGTGCAGTTTAAATTCAAGTCACTCAGTCTAGCTTGCAAGGTTCAATAATACTTCTTGGAAACAACTGTGTCTGCTGCCACGCATTTTGTATCTATGTTAGAAGGTGATATTTCAGTTCCTGCTAGAACTCTTCCTGTGTATGGTCCTTATCCCTCATCCCTCACAATCTGACAGACTGCTCACCTCCAGGAGCAAGTCAGGCAATATTTCAGCAGTAGTTTCCATGCTGCGAGGGAAGAGCCAGCAATGTACAGGTTGCTTTATAAGGGCAGTTTTATACTTCACATACCTAAACATCAAACTAGATCACCGCAAGATAAATACCTGCACTTGACCATTAGTACAAGGTTCTGCAGCTAGACATACACATTACAGCAGGCTGAATGGGCCATGGAGGAGTCAGTCACAAAACAGCATGTAGTGTAGCAGAGAGGTAACTCCTCTTCCAGGTCGGGCAAATATGATCCTCTTAAGCAGGACAAATTGGCAGCGGTAAATCCTGCAGCACTGGCTGGTTTGCTGGTGATCACTCATCTTGCCATTCCTAGACGTTTCCTCTCTGTTCCCACCAGTGATTTGGCACGTTACAGAAGCAAGGGAGTTCTCTCACCAGCCGGCTGTTCTTTCTGAAAAAACTCTTTGATATGCAGTAGCTTGTTATGGATTCTCTCTCTTAGGGGAGGGATATGATGGCTAGGATCCAAGACATTCGTGCTTCTGCGCTCCCTTTCTCGCTTCCAGGTGAGATAGGGGTGTGGTGGGAAGGGCACTTCACTTCTTTCTCGGCGAAGCTGCACAGTTACTCCGCTGAGGGCCAGCATTGTCCACACTGACAGGATAATGAAGTCTGAAAAAGGAAAAGAACAGATTCCTATATCAAAGCAAAACATTCCCTCCTTTCCCAAGCACAAACACTGAGCAAGTTTAGCGACAGAAAGGAAGTACTGTGTCTGCATCCTCACATGCCTGGAGTAATTCCATGCAAAGGCAAGAACATAAATGGAGTTGGAGAGGAGTCTGTTCAGTCACCATTGGAGGCGTTTTGACTGCCCGCTCTGCAGACACATCAGCAGGGTGGCAGTCCAAGCCTGAGAAGCACCTTTCACAAGGGCCTTTGTCACATAACACCTGCTGGAAGTTTGCCACTTCTGAGTCCACTCAGTATTTCTTTTAGAAGACTAGAATTTATCATCTGGGTGTTAAAACCCACACTGTACTTACCATGTTCTCCTTTCATCCCTTCCTATCCTCACCCACTGTTCACAATGGAACGAAAGAGGCAGTAATGGTTGGTTTGTTGTTTTGGGTTTGTTTTTTTTTTTTTTTTTTGTTTGTTTGTTTGTTTTAAAAAAAGAAAAGAGACATTTTAAGCGCAGTACTCACCATTTGTTTGAAAAGGCACATTGGTGTAAGCTCTGCTGAAGTAATCATTGAGGACCCTCCTGAGTAGGTCTAAGGTGATGTAAGCAAGACTTGTGTAGACATAACAAGCAATAGCTAGGATCACTGCATAGGAGCCCACTATTCCAGAGGCCAGTATGTTCAGCTAGAGGGGGAGAAAACACCCAGCTTTAAGAGACTGATAAACACTCCTTACTCCCCACCTCCTTAAAGCAGTATTTTGTATCAATTCTTCTACAAGAAATCAGCTACACACACCTGTTATCCAGGCATCCTATTAAGACAGCAGAAGTCAACTAAACGCAAGTGTTAGCAGATGCTACATGCAACACTGCAAAAAGTCATTCCTTTTCTTATGGACCATTTGCACAAGTAGGGCTGAACAGGAACTCCTAGAGCTGGTCGTGTGCCAAGCTTCATGAAGCTGTGTTAAATTTTCTATACATATCCCACAGGACTACATTTTGCATTAAGGAGTCTGATGCCCCTTCCTCCCTCCTTCTGAGGTGATGGTACAGAATACTTACAATTCTTGGACAGCCAACAAAAAGCACTGGAATCATCAAGGCTACAGAAGAAAAGGTCACCCAGAACACCACATCATCACGGAAGACCCTATAGTCTCCTGGAAAGACACCATAATCCACATGTAATTTATTAGTTAGCAAAACATTTCCTTTTTTGTAAAGTGGTTGGGGGAGATCTTTCCCCCCCAAAATTCTATGCATTCAGAAATATCTGGAGTACAGTGTTTAAAAACTTAACTTCTGAGCTCAAATGCTGATTGTTTAAGATGCACTGTAACAGTTACTCAAAACAACAGAAAAAGTCTGTCCCAGTTGAATATCAGTCCTGTACTCTAAGTTAGGACAGCAGATCTAGTCCATGAAACAAAGATTTTTGATGAGGTATACATTACTGACTTGGTAAGAATGAAAAGTACCAGAGTACTTCTGCCCAATAAGAAGCCATTTAGTTGCCTATATAGGTTTATAATCAATAAACCTGCATCTATGCAAGTTTGGATCTAGTGTATGGTGCAAGTGCAGCCATCACAACAACACAAGGTACCAAACTCTCCTGGCTTTAGGAAGAGTAACCAAGTCACTCAAATACTACTTTGCTCCCCCTGCTTTCTAAGGCCTGTCAATTAAACAGAGGAGACAAGCTGACCACCGAGTCCCCATTTTACTTTGAACTGTGACTTGAGTCAAATCACTGACCAGAGAATGAAAACTCCCACCAAGGGATCTTAAGTACAAGAGGTTTGAGCTTTAAAATTACAATAGAGAAAGCAGTGTGGCTGATGCTCTGAAGTCAGCGAGGGATTCCGGCTCAGCAGCCTTGCTTCCTTTTAAGCGATTTGTCTATTGTTTCTCTCAAAGTCATTCTAAAGACCCTGATGATGTCAGTTCAGCTGCAAATACAAGTGTGACTCTTACAATGCAATGCTCCCAGAGCCTTGCACTGTAGGATGGTGAAAGGTAACAGCAAGAATAGCTCTTAATCCATGATGCCTTTATGCCTGAGGCCTTCAAGTTAGACTATAGATTTTTTTTTTTACTGTGTCTTGTTCTGGATAGAATACAGGACAGACTTTGAGTTTGTGCCTGGAGCAGAGCTGCTCTGACAGACTGTTGCGGTGGCATGCAGCTTAGATATGCAAGAACACATCACAATAACCAGCACCTTGCAGTAGATATTTCAGTGCATACCCAGTGGAGTAAAGAAGACTGTTGATGAAAAGAGAAATCCCAGCACAAGTCCAATAATAAACATACAGAGTAGGACAGAGCCAAATCTCCACCAGCTTGCAACCAGGACAAGCCCTCCAATAATTCCAGCTACTGCTGTCAAAACAAGACGCACTGAAAAAGAAAAGGGGAAATCACAACAGTCATACAACTTCAGTTACTGCAATAATGTATTCAGCAGCTTTACTTACCTGCTTGATTGTTACCTAGCAAAAGCTTTCTGGAAAAAGCCAAACAAAAGTATCAGTATTTGCTTCAAGCATTTCACTTAGACTCCAGTCTGCAACTGCAGAGGTGCTACTGAAAGAGCGGCACAGGGCTGGGATTAAAGTCTTGCTACTATGTACATCAGTACCTTGAGTTCCCAGGATAGCTATGGTTGCAAAGGTAATGCACATGTATCAAAAAAAAAGTAACTATGAGGTAGGACAAAGACAAAAAGAACTAATTCTTGCTAGTCTAACAAGCAGGGTGCAGACCTTCCACTTCCATCTTACAGATGAAACATGCATCCAAAACTGAGGTCCACCCTTCATGAATAATGTACAAAGGAAGTATATTGCAAATTTCCAGATTGTCTAAAACCCTGTATCTTCCTTCAATAGATACTCAAATGTGTCTTTTATAATTCCAGCATTTAATTCTGCATCACTATTTGATGTTGGAAGCAACAGTTACTCTGCTGCATATTCAGTTATTATGGTTATCAGAGCTCAGTTCACCTACCTAGGTATCATCCTCCTATCCTTCCTGAGGCTGGCCAGCATCAAGCACGACTGAGATTTTACTTAAGAGATTCCAAACAACAATACTTTGGAAGAGGATTGAGTATCCTGACACATCTACTCACCATCATAACCAAGGCCAGTTACTCTTGTAATGAATACAAAGAAGAAGAAAGCTGTGAATATGAAGCCCATGAAGAATAAGTCTAGAGACAAAGGAAAAAAGATTTAGTATGCTGTCACATCACTTCATACCAAGCCCACTTCAACATATCTTCAGACATCTTCATGTTATAACAAGGAAAGAACATACCAGCTCACTGGCTGAGAAGTACAAAAGGAAAGTCAGGCAACACTTTGTTCTGCAAAAGGGTGTCCTCAAGCACTTCTAAAGGTCAAAAAATTACATATTTATTTCTATATTGCCCAGCATGCACCCTAGTATTATGTTTCTATTATTTGCATACCAGGAACTTCTTGCCCTGCACCTGTACAAGCAAAGCACTGGACCTAGTTGGCACATAATCACTGTCACATGAATCTTAGTAATAACACCACCCTTCTAAGTTACAGAAAATTACATTTACAAAATTCCAACCAGGCTTACAAGAGAGAAAACCACCCAAAATATTCAGTACCTGTTTTCCAGAATCTGTGTCCAAAAAAGCAAGTGAAAAGACCAAGAACACCAAGAGCAGTGAAGAATACTTTGGTAGAGAGTTTACCTACAAGGAGAAAGAAAGGGTTACTAGAGCGTTATACCTAGTTGTCCCAAAAATGAGACAAAGGTAAGGTCAGGTTGCTGTCACTGAGTCTACTGATAACTTAATAGCTGCCACTTCCTTCAGACACACCATGTGAGCAGATCTACAATGCTTGAACTAATAGTTATCTTGATAGTTATCTCCAGACTATTGAAGTAGTTCCAGACTCATTAAAAAATCAAGAGCTTCCTCCTTATTCAGAAGGCTGAAGTTTCTGTAACGATTAGTTAAGTAGCTGTAACTTGTTGATTATAACACGAGTACAGCTTAACCTGAAAATTCTCTACTCAGCTTTAAAAATGGGGTATCCAACCATTTATAAAATCCAGTGCTACAGGATTAATGACCCAGGCAGCAGCCGTAGCTTTTATCACTGCAGCCTTCACCATAATCTCCCTTTAATATATTTGCCACGCAACAGAAAGAACCATCAGCATCCCAGTATCACTCACCTCTGTCTCCTAGGCAAAATTCTTACTGGTAATTAAGCTATTTAAATAAGTAAACCACATCTTCCTAGTTCTCTGAATTAGAGAAGAGATGTTTAGCCTAGATAATTTGTCTCATGTTGTCATTAGATGACACTGAGTTCGACAACAGTTACTTGTGTTACAATATATGATAAGAAAATAATCATGACAATAAATCTTACTTTATGAACTATATTCTACCTGTTATTCTTATCCCCTCCACAGTCATAACAGGAGTGGTAGCTTTGCTCTTTCTGCTCAAATTCTATCATTATGTAACTTGGTACAAAGTAGCATGACTTTGTAGACAATTCTACTGTTGCTGACATTCTCTTTATGCTTATTTTAGGTGACTATCTCCTTTTAAAATATTTGTATGTTACCAATTCCTGTTAGCACCAGCACAGCTAGAAGAATCAGGCTGGACCCTAATCTAGTTCACATTTTATTTAGTTTCACATGCACCATCTACAGTCCTACAAGTGATTGAAGATTATGTATCCAGTTCAAATGGAAAAAGCTAGAGTGGCACTAAGAAGTTGAAAGTTATATATTTGAAAGCCACATCTTAAACCTCCATTAAGTTAAGCCTTCAATTGCTAATAGTACTTCTTAGTCTTATCTCATCATTCTAGAATTTCCTCTCAATCGAGAAGTAGATTTCATCATAAAGTAACAACATACATCCACAGTGTAAAACAAAGAGTTCATTCACACATTTTTTTAAAAAACATAAATCTCAAACACACCATTCAGCATGTTGGAGCACAGCAAGCTTGAGATGAGTTGGCAAAGATGTACAAGTCCCAACTTACTGAGGGAAGAGCAGTTATCCACTAGATCAGCAAAGCTGCAGGCATATGTATGCACAGGTATGTATGCAGCAGAAGTATTCCACAGAGGATCCCATACTATGACATTATAGATCACACCTTGTCCAGGAAGCGAGGAAAAGTAGACATTGGTCTTGTCATCAGTTGTCAACGTAAGCATCTGGAAGAGTAAAGAATATTTTTAATTGCAAAGAACTGCTTGTCACTGTTACTGTTGGCACGTTGACGTGTCCATACAGCTGAGAATACTCAGCAGCTCAAGAAAGGTGATCAGCAAGAACTTGAGGCAAGAGCCCTCTCAGTATCACCCATTGCAATATTCAAGGCTCACATGACTAACTCCACTTCCTCCAGCATTACTCTATTTTTTGACAGGGGAGAAGATTCTCCCACTCATATGTTTTGCTCCTCCCCATCTGAAGACACAATTCAGGTTTCCTGCCAGTCTAATCCAGGTCTGGCCTCTGAAGCAGGCAAGGCTGCCATTCCACTCCCTAGCAAGGCCAGGAAGATCACGGCCACCAAGATACTCCCCTTTTTGTCCCTTCCAAATTCTGCTGGAGGGTAGGTAAACATGCAGCAAGTGTTTGCTCTCACATATCAGATCTCTATGTCACTACAAATGGTACCTGTTTCTAGTCCAGTTCCACTCTATTCTCCCCCCTCCTCTCTTCCTTGCATTCCCTGCTCAGTCCTCAGCATCTGAGCATGCCAGACCCCAGCATCTATCAGGCATTGCAGGAGACTATCCTTCTTTGTCAGAAGTGACTTTGCTTCTGGATTTATAGGCATTCAGTGGCAGCACAGCTATAGGCAAGCTGTCTTCAACGTCACTGGAGCACTGTGGCTAAAGCAGTATTCAGCAAGCAGGAAGACACTTCAATAACAGCATGTTTCATTGAGAAAAGGGTGCAAGACAAACATCCCACAGGCTAATCACTAACACCTACCTAACATCAGAGTTTATTGCAAGAAGTCTCAATTCTGCCACATTTCAGGCTCTGCTAACTAGCCACCTCTATCCCAAGAGAGAACTATTGACATTTTCTACTCATCACTCCCTGTATACTTCCTAGACAGAAATCCCAGATACAAGCTAGAAGCATCAGCAGCTTGTTTATGTTGCCACTCAAGGAAGATAAGCACAGGGGAAGACAAAACATAAGATAGTGCCACTACCACATGCCTGGTACATCAGTGCTTCAGACTTACTTTAATGCCATTGGCTTTGATACTTTGCACCTCAGACATCTTCCGTATGTGGCTCATGAGTACCATTTCAGAGAGATCATTCTCTGGTAAGAAGTACTGGTAGACTTCATAGCGCAGTCGCCATCTGGAGTTCTGGCCAGTCCCTGAATCGCAGGATGGTGGGTTTGCTCCTCTACAATTAAAAAGAAAACAGCTGCATGCCCAGACCAAGCCCCCAGATCTTCTCATTAGTTTTGAGAAGTTGCCCATCTGAGTTGGCAGTATTTGGCTTCTACTCTTTAGAAGTTAACACCAGCAACCAATTAAAAAACTAGACTGTAAATGTTTGTGAGCAGGCTACCGCAGTATTATACAGAACCACCCTGAGGCAGGTAGTGTCTGTGCCGGTACCCGCATTTACCTTCACAGAGGCTTCCTATGGCTTGTGATGAGGAACCAGCACAACTCCAAGAGGTCACAACACCCAAAGATCACAGCACCACTGTTTGTTTTCCCACGCACGCGATATATACACAGCTCTGAACACAGCCCTCCCCACTCCCTGCCTATCACCTGTGACACCAAGCACCATCCAGGAGATAATGCCTTCATTCGAAACCTCAATATTAAACAAAACTCTAGGTCATTATTATCCTTCAGTACTGGTAAAGGAACAACACCGGCTATAATACACAATTGCTCCTCCAATAGATTAAGTCATTACGGGGAATGGGAAGATCCAGTATTTGCTGACTGCTTGCACCTCTGAAGTTGCATAACCTCTCCCACAAGATGCAACTCAACTTTTATCTCTCTCTCATATTACATCTCCCCTCCTCCTTTCCCCCATTTTCTTCCCAGTTTGTTGCAGCAAACAATTTCTGCCAGCAGCTGGATGGCCAGCCTTTTCAGCAGATTCTTGGTTTTTGATCCTGGCCAAAGATCTTGCTAAGTGCACTGAAGTTTTTCCACACACCTGGTATATCCCAAGTTTGCAGGGGCAAACTTGATGTGTATATCAACCAATGTATAGTCTAGGTAAATATTTGGATCCACTTCCAAGTCAAATTCTAGATTGCAGCCTCCAGGAATAGGATCTAGAACAAATTGAAAATAACTGTATTAGTTTTTACTTGCCTGTTATGCAGCAGAAAAAAAAAGTTTTAAGATCTTAGCAATGCATGTACATACGTACAGGCGTAGTCTGCTTGATGAGCACATAAAATTGTCAGGTTCTATTCTTGCAGACAACACAAGTGGTTTCACTGCAGTCTAAGATAGGTCCTGACACATATACACAGCAGTTTTCTACTCTTAAGGCTGAAGCCATGACAAGACCATACAGTACAATCTATGCACAACTTGCAGTTCAGCAGTGATACTAAACTTTTTCAGCCCATTCCAAAAGAATTTCTAGCATCTCCATGTTTGCAGCATGTAAGAATATCACCTATGAGAGGTCAACATTTCATAGTTAACTTGTAATAAGAAGAGCTGGTATCCCTTAACAATAAGAACATACCTTTCTCCATATAGGGGATAGAGATAGCTGTGCTGAGCACCTGGCTGGCAACCAGTGAACGAAGGTACCACGTACATACGGTCTGTTGGGGCCGAAGGACGGAAACCAGTCCTTTGTCTACTCCGGTTCCTGAGCTGTTCACGGATGGATTCTGGGCAGAAACAAATTACATAAACAAGAAGTTCTTGAGCAGATTTCTACCATAGCTCAGTGTATTCCACAGGAGTCACATTCAAACCTGTAGGGCATAAATTTCCGTGCCAGTTACCACAGATGAGGCATTCCACCATTAGCTAGCTAGTAAAAAAAGGAAGATGGAAAAAAGGAGCTGGAAGAAGGGAGTGGCCTCTGACACCACACACTGCCTAGCTCAGGCTCAAAAACCCAAGTGATAAGTTTGAGACTGACAGAATTAATAATCACAAACAAGTTGCAAAGAAAT
This sequence comes from Tyto alba, assembly GCF_018691265.1. Taxonomy (NCBI): domain Eukaryota; kingdom Metazoa; phylum Chordata; class Aves; order Strigiformes; family Tytonidae; genus Tyto; species Tyto alba. The sequence continues at coordinate 9,266,847 of NW_024881295.1, read as the reverse complement.
CTAGATAGTTGAAGTCTACTACTGCACCGCAATGGATTGACTAGTAAAGATGTGAAAGGATTGAAATATCCCTCACAAAAAGTCAAGAGGCAGCACTAAAGAGCATTCTGGGAACCCAAGTGCAGAAGCACCTCACTATCTGCACCAGAATGGAGATGACTATGACAGCTGGCTTAACACTAGCCATGCCAGACAAGAGCTTGGGGCCAGGTTAGCTACCAACCCAACTCCCACCATCACTGTCCCTTTCAGAACCAGGGGTCTTGAGGAAAGATCAGGCAGCAATGGCAGTACCACACTCACAGCTGGAACAACAAATTGACCTGCAGTCAAATCTATTCTTCAGCATGGTAAATGTGCTTTTGTCCAACTCCACAGTTATCCGAGGCAACACTAATGAAGCACTTTGGACCTGGCAGACTTCAAGGTCTGGCTCAGTTTCATATTTCTAGAGGCAGGCCAGCCCTAAAGCAGTATAGCCATACTTACATATTGCTGTCCTTGGCCTGGTAAGGCTCATGAATGCAAAGAGAGTCTGAACTAACAGCAGAAGATTCTACCCATGGTAATCAAAGACTGAGTAGGTGTAACAGTAATGCCTTAGCCCTGTAATCCTGGCTGTTTTACCAGTACAAAGATGACTGAGCTGGGTGACTTGTGTTACAGGTTATTCATCTCCTAAGGTTCCCAGGATACTTCTTGGCACTCAGTATATACTCATTTGGAAAATACTGATGGGGAGAGAAACAGGATGGCAGCTGTCAGATCTCCATCTACTACCTTCAGCTTAGTCTACGTTCTGCTCAAATACCACTTAGAGCCTCATAGCACCATAAAAAAAATTTAAAACCAGTGTTTTAGATTGCATCCCAGTAATGATGGGACAAACTAAGTTCCGTTTATGGCAGTACAAATGCTTATATTGTTGGCTAGAAGTAGCAGCTTTCACTGGAGTACTAGGGAGGAAGTCTTCCATGTGCCAAAGGAGAATTAGATTCAGGACAAGGAGCTGTGTTAACAATACACCATTAAGACCACGTTGGATGGGGCTTTGAGCAACCTGGTCCAGCAGAAGATGTCCCTGACCACAGCAGGTAGGGTGGAAATAGATGATCTTTAAGGTCCCTTCCAACCCAAAGCATTCTATGATTCTATACCTGTAGTGGCTAGATTCAAGTCACGTAAGCAGCAGACAACTAAACATCCCAAAGTGATCATGTATAGCGTATAAGGTATCTGGCAAATACTTATGGATCTGTTTTTAATTTGACCTGTGACCGCTATCCATCAGCTTGTCAAAAGCACCCCTTCCACCAAGAACAGAGCCCTGAAACATTTTCAAGCCAGCTCCAAAATTCCTTTAGCATTCAGTACTCTAAAATAGCAACTATTACAAGAAAGTATTTCTGAAGCTAAAATAATACTGTCCAAGAACCATGCAGGTAAGATATTAATATTATTTATATCGCTTCAGTTCTATATTCTTACATGTACCAGAGCCAACTCCTTTGCTGAAAGAAAAGTAGCACTTAAGATCAGAAGTGACACTCTTACCATACCTTATCAAAGGATATCACCACATCGCTTTGCTGAGCATGTACTTGAAAAATAACAACAGTCACATTGCTTGCAATGTTCCTGATTACGGCTTCTACTGGATTGGTCTGATTAAGTAGCACATTTCTGAATTTTCCCAAGGAGAGCTCAAGAAGACCTGTATTATAAAAAAAAAAAAAAAAAAAGACGACATTTATTTCTTTTGACCAGAGGGAAGCAATTACCAACAGGATCCTGCAAGCTTCCAGTAGCCCAATATGAGTCAGCTGAGAACACAGCGAGATGTTCTATGCTACTCATCCTGTAAACTGTATTAAGGTTTCAGAGACTACTATACACAGAGCTATATCTATAAGAACAGATACAGCTAGAGAACCCACCATGCAGCCTGGCACTCACCTCAGCACTTGGGGCAGGACATCCTGCCAGGAGCTCAGTATCTGATACAGCTGAGCTCATCAGCAACAGCCACTAGCTGCAGCCTAGGAGCTAGTGCAACAGCCACTAACATTCAGTAGAGTAGATAAGGGAGGATACTGAGGACTGCTTGCTCTTTGGCAAATATAGGAGAGTATACTTCTGTTAGCCAGCCAACTTGCACAATACCCGTTTGGCTTCCTGGGTGAATTCCCATGGACCATGAGAGTCAGAGTCAACTTCTATAACACAGAGTCAAATCTGTAGTTTACATACATATACTTACCCACTTGCATTTATTTTCCATCTTTCACTCCCACCCTATTCTTAATTATTAGGACTGTTGCACCCTGATTTCTCTAAAAGCCTGGCTAATTTTTCCAAGAAAACAACAAAGACCATTTCTTCTTACGATGAGCATAACCCCATGATCCAATGTCATTGAAATTTAAAGAGAACCACATGACCTCAGATATAAGATACTTTGAGAATCAGCTTTGGCTTGTCATTCAAGTCCTGCAAGAAAGCGTGGTTTCTCCCTGTGCTGGGCTCTTGAGAGACAGGGGATGTCAAGGGAGGAGAGAGAAGCAGCTGTACAGAAGCCACAGGATTACCTTTTGGTGGTGGTTAGCAGGCAGACTACATGCTTACAGAGAACGTATGATGCCTTTCAGGTTTTTCCCTGAATTCCCCTGTGTGCAAACAGTAGCCCAGCAGACTTAAAACTTATCAAGCCTAAACACATACACAGTACTTCCTCAATAAAAGTTGCCTCTTCTAGCATAAAGGGTTGATACTGTCAAGTACCCCAACAGAAGCACAGACTAATCAACAGCACCATCCCATATATACTATTGCTGATGTCTCAGGTGATCTGGGACACATCCAAAACTGTACCCAGTACCCTAATTCCTCTCCTGCTATTTTTCACTCTCCCCTGTCAAGAATTAGCATACTTGGCCAGCTTCTTTGCCTCTCGATGATATATAAACAGAGGTGAGCTCCTACCCTCATGCCCCCTCCACTCACCTCACAGCAGAGGAAAAGTCTAATTCATCTCATCTTGCTAACTTCAACCCATGCTCACCCCAAAATTTGATTGGTACCAGTACTGCATCACCAATAAAACCACAGATGAAATATGGGGAGGAGGGAAAAAAAAAAATTCTCCATTTTTGTGTCCCATCATCTGCAGTGTGTGTTAAGGTAGACAAAGGTTCTGCCCCAAGTTTTCAAACAGTTATTAATGTAAAATTAGAGCTACAAAAAAGCTTTGTGTATTCTTCGGTTTCTGAACTGAAGTCCCTTGAGCAGCATTCAGATATCTTCCGCTTCACAAGACCTCTTTCATTCTTAGCTCTTAAGTCCTACCAGAAATGCAACTAGCAGTACGAATGCTAAAGAAAAGCATTCTAAAAGCACAGACTACACATCTACGCATTCAGAAATTTGGAGTGAAAGCTCAGAATGCAGGAATATTTTTCTTTGATCTTTAAGAATTTTGGCATAGTTTCCTGAACCCCAAGTTGTTCACACTCAGATGTTTTCTTCAAGAAAAAGCTAAAGCCATATACATCCTCTTTATGCTTTATATCACGGGGGGGAAAAAACTGCATTGCACTGTTTTGTTTCTCACCTTCACTCTGTACTCATACCCAGAGGCCTCTGCATAAGCAAGGAGATATTTGTCAGCAAGGCATGCAGCCACTGCTTCAACATGATCATGAGACTCTAAATGTCAGAGGCACTCTCTCAAATTTAATTAGTGTGGTAAATTAAGGCATGGTGTTCTACATTACTGTTTGCATAATTGCTCCTAAAACAGTGCATGTGACACACATTTTAAACCAAAGTCTGGACTGAAGAGTGTAGATTCAGGGTGAAGAACAAGAAGGGCTACATCCATCAGACAATCATTTTTCAGCTTGTTGTTCATGGGCTCCTTGACCCACACTTCTAGTCAGGCTTGAAAGATGACTAAAAGGAGGGTTCAGAAGCACTGCAGAGCAGCAGAACCTTCTAAGAAGTTTGCTGGAAGAGCAATTGCTATGTGGCCATGGGCCTACAGTACCTTTCCATCCTTCTCTTTTCTGTCGTTTGAAAAAGTCCACTGGTGGTGCTCCAAGGCAGAAAGGGAACATAGAGCCAGACAAATTAACCAACTCACAATTCGTTTGGCCTATTGCTATTGCAAGTTCTCAGACAGGCATTAGACTGTCCGAGCCATACAGAGGTCAGTGTTGTCAAAGATGTTTTGAAGGACGGAGACCCCCATGAACATGTAGTACTGGCCACAGTGTGCAAGCTCGGTGTGCTACCCTCAGTGAGATCAAACAGGGCTGCAAGTTCAGCAACACACACAGCAAAGATATCACCACCACAGAAATGAGCTGGCTGACCCATCAAGTCAGTAAGAAAGCCAGTAACAAAATCCAGGCATCCCAGCTTTTTTTATTGCTTCCCTTGCTTCAAACAGTGAAGGTCTGGAAACACCCTGTAAGATGCCAGGCTATCCCTTCTTCCTCACTGTGTAAGGAGAAGTATGATGGTCACTGCATGTCAGAGTAGGTTTGGGTTAAATACAAGAGAGGAACCCTCATTATTACAGAGATTATCAACGGAAAACATACTTAAAGGAAGTCAGCATTGCTGAAACTGAGCAAGAGCAGAGCAAAGATGGAGTACTGAGCGTGTATTAGTCGGTATACTAGTATCAATACTAGAACAGGACCAGATAGTCCAGCATATAAAAGAACTGATGAACAGAGATGGACAACAGTCCACTCTGTCACTCCACATTGTATCTTTTTTTTCCCACATGAAGGGTAAAACCAGTAAGGACAGCAAAGGAATTGAACCTCTCAGAGCTCTTCTGAGATCAGAAGTCCTCATTCCTAACTCTAAGCAACAAGGCAATCAACTCTACAGAGGCTCAGCATTTATTATCCCTTCCCTGTGACATGCAGTTTCCCCAATCAGCAACACCCAGCTTGAACCATTTCCACTCCACCGATTCAGTGCCAAGCTCTCAGTAAACCACATTTCCAACTCCGATAGTCAAGTGTCAGTCCACATCAACAGTTAACCACACAAGGTTCTTGATGATATCTAGCAGTCCAATTTCCATTACGAAACACAACTGAAGAAGTGCCATTGCTGCCCATACAAGAACAATCTTTACCTACAGACCCATGCTCAAACATTATGCTTGCCTCAGACAAAGAGATTCCCCAAGTTCAGAGAAAACACCTTTCTACTTTGTGCCAATCAACTTACAGTGGATATGCAGAACAACCTTACATAAGCTTTAAGAGGTGAAACGAACCTTCCAGTGTAGGGAAAATGTCAACAAGTAGTCACGTGAAGACATTTAATGGAGATGAAATGCAAGCTCAGACTGAAAACTAGTTTGAGTAGGGAAAACATAAGTACACAGTTACTTAAGAGAATAAAGCCAGTAGCCATATTATATCGAACCTGTAAGTCCATCCATACATGGATAAACAGCAGAGTCCTGATACAAGGTCTCTGTGTTCCCACACTAGTAAAACCCCACATAAAGACCCCACCCACTCCCAAAAGAAGCAAGAAAACTTGTGAAAGCTTCTAAACTTTAATTGCATGTGCACCAAGTCTCATGCTTAGAGCACAGTTTGATGCTTAAAGCAGATAGTGCCACAGAAAGTGGCTTATTACCAACTGCACCGCTCCCATCCCAGAAGACTATTCTGTTCACCAAGTTAGGGCTCATGAGGTCTTCTACAGTCTGAAAAGTGAGGAAAATACCACTCGTCTCACCTGCTTACAGTTTTACTAATCCGCTTCGGCCAGAACATGCCACCTTGCTGGCACTGTTGATTAAGATGTCACTTGCACATCCGGGCAATGATGCTTCAAGATGCAAGCGATCATCTGTCCAATACATTCAGACAACTGAAGAACTTTGTATGACACTTATTTTAAAATGTTGTCTCTGCATAGACTAAGCAGCTAGCACAAACTAAGTTCATCCAGAGAAGCTCCTTTTATGAAAAAGACACCATTCAATCCTGATTACACTATAAATTCCCATTGCTTTTTCCAACACTAAACTTGGTTTGGATCTAACAAACAAGGCCAGTTACACTCCTACTTCATGAAGTTAGAGCTCCCTGGAAGGTAACAGACATGATATATAAAGCACTTCTGCACAAATACTAGGAGCTGCAGCCCATCAGAACCCCAGAGAGGTAATACAGGCCATTAGGGGATTTTACTTATCAGTACTTTTATAATTAAGCAGGATCTTCCAGTATTAGGAGATAGCAGAGTTCATCCCTGCAAACCTGGGTGTCCAAGGCTGAGTAACCACAAGACAATTTCAAATAAGTGAACCATTAAGCAACCATCCTTGTTTAAAGGGTCTAATGATCAGCTAGACATTGATAGACAAATTACACAGCTCATTAGCTATTCGTGAGAAAAACACTTTCCCCCCCTCTACCCTCAGTTCTGCAAGGAAATACAGCAACAGGCTCCTTCAAGACAAAGCAGTTAGCTTGGTCCCATATTCATTCTGCCTTTTTACATACTGTTTAAAAAAAAAAAAAAAAAACAACACATGACCTATTTTCAATCAAGTATGGGAAGCAAACTGCTTGTCATCATCTTTTAATACAAACATTAAAATCTAAGTACACTGAGCCTTCATTCTCAGACCTGCTTGTCACCATCAGCTGCCAAGCATAAGCTTCGAACGCCTGCAAGAAGCAGGGAACATTTGGCTCCCCATTAAGATTTTGGGCATGAGACTAGGGGGTGGGCAGGGGGCTGATCCCAAACACTGTCCTGCAGCCTTACAAAGTAGCCCAAGAATAGATTTCTCCTCTTGGACAATTAAGCTTCTTTAGAGGCAAGTTTAAAAATAAATTAAAAAACTAAGAAGCTGAGGCTTACATCAGCCCTAACATATCTTTGAAAGGAAAATTAATATTTCTTCCTTTATTTAAACAGATAAGAGTTTAGATCTTAATCAGAAAAAAGCAAGTCAACTGTTGAATCTCCACAAACTATACTTACCTCTGCACACCTATTTTAGTCACATGCAGGAACACAGGGGAATTACAACAAAAAACACCCACACCAAATAAAGTCAGATTACATCAGCATGGCCAACAAATAACTTTAGGAACCAAGCTCCAAGTTCTAAGGGGTTTTGTTCATTTCCTTAATTGTATAGGGACAGTGATTTTCAACACAATTCACAGGGTGCTGGGAACCCACGACCAGTTGTATGTGGTCAAAAAAAACAAAACAACCACCACCACCCTCCCACCCCCCCAAAAAAAACCCAACCAACACTTCTGCTATTAACCTTGTAACCTTGTTCCCTTTCTCATATAAACTTATAGGTAGTGAATGCTACCTTCTTAGAAGAAATACAACTCTACACCAGACCCACTAGCCTGATCCCTATCCCTGCATCTGCACAGTTGAAATTAGTCCAGCATATCCATGTAAGAGTTAATATGATGGCGTTCATAACAGTTAGGCTGTGAAACAAAAAACAAAGGTAGAAATAAAAAAAAAAAAAAGGAGGGGGGAAGGGGGTAAATGGGTTCTCCCTGCCCACATCAAGATTATAGATAACCATGAATATATAAAACTCTTCTCCAGCCTCGCAGGCAGCTACATCTTCGCTTTAATCATCACTCTTGCTAAAGCCTCCAGATAACAGCAAGTCGCTCCGCCGCACCCCCCCCCCCACCACCCCCCCCCAAAAAAAAAAAAAAAAAAAAAACACACCTCTGCAGGCCCCTCCCGGCAATAAACCCCTTCCCCTCCATCCTGCTAGCTGTCGACCCGTCCAAAAAAACCCTCTCCCCCGTACAAGCCGGGCTCCACTGGCCCTCCACCCGCCTAATGGCGGCCCACGGCCCACAGTTCCCGCTCCCTCCCCGCGCTCACCTGAGGCGCCGCCGCGGCGCAGGACCCCCAGGAGCCCCAAGAGCACCAGGGCGCGGGGAGAGAGAGGCATGGCGCTGCGGAGGGAAGGGGCGATGAAGCTGAAAGCGGAGCAGGGCGGTTAGGAGGGGCTTAGGCCGGGCGGGTCCTGTGAGGCGGCGCAGCGCCCGCGAAGGCGGGCGCTGCGCCGCCTCACAGGACCCGCCCGGCCGGAGGTGGGTCCCGCCAGCCCCTCACCCACCTGCGCGATGAGGCTGAGGTAACGGCCCCAACCGCCGTCCCCAACGGCTTTTTATCCTCCCAGCTACTGGGGGCGGCTGAGGGGCTTGGGAGGGTCTCTCAGGTCGACGTGGGGAGGGTTGAAGAGTTTTGCTGTGGTTTGGATTTTTTTTTTAGTATTTTCTTCAGTTTTTGGTTTTTTTTTTTTTTTTTTTAGTGCAGCCGCCGTTTGTTTTTACCTCATGAACAGCAGTAAGAAACGCTGCTCAGCCTCAGAGGCTCGCTGCTGCGTCTTCAAGGCGCCTCTGGCTGCGAAGGTGATTCACGGGCACGTGACGGGAGAAAACAGAAAGCAAGCTAAATGTCCCTTTTTTTTTTTTTTTTTTTTTTTTTGGGGGGGGGGTGTTTTCGTTTTTGGTGTTTAGGCCTTATTTATGAATTTGCATCATAACCTAGGCTCTAAAAATCCTTGTACGATCACCCTTATTGTGTTTATTTCTTCCCCAGCTTGCTTCAATCACGTTTGCAGTTAAAATATAAAAGGAAGCTGTCAGTTGGGCATAAGAAGAACAGAGAGATGAGTGCCGGTCCACATTTATAGCTATTTCAGATAAACGGGTGTACTTTTTTCACCCTGCGTTTGCCTACTGTGCTTAGGAAAGCACCCTTTCTCCACCAGGTTATCTAGTTTGCGGAGGTTATTTTTGTTCTGCTCCACAAGGTTCCTGTAAGTCAAAATCCATGAGATATTAAAAAGTCTGTTAAGTTTAGTGCTTGCCATTGTCATAGTTGACCTCTGAGACCTTAGTCACTCTTTATTTACAGCTCAGTGTTCAAACTGCTCACCCGTGGCTCTCAGTCACAGACAAGCAGTGCCTGCAAGAGGCTTGTCTCGTGCCATGAGCCTCACTTATTCCAGGCTCAGTCCTGCATCCACCGCGCTCCTGGAAATCCAAGAAGGAATCTGTTGACTTCAACAACAGCTGCAAACCCCTCAAAAACACGCGGTAGGTTTTGGTCTGCAGCACAGCAGTTTGTGGCTCGGCTGTTTAACCGAGGAGCGTGGAGGAACCCCACAGCCCAGTTTACATTTGCAGGCCCACAAAATCCTAACCCCAACCATGCCATCAGAAAAGCGCTTTTGTCAGGTGGGCTTGTGTGATGGTAGCTGTAGGTCACTGACCAGTTGGCCAGAAGAAACTCCTGGAGGTCTCCAGCCCAGCTGCCCCTTGAAGCTGGACCACAGCCGACATGAGAGCAGGTCACCCGTGGTTTTGCCTCACCGAGCCCGAAGAGCCCCGAGGACAGCGGGTGCTCAGCCTCCCTGGGCGTCCCGTCCCACCGTACCCGGCTTTCAGAGATGAGAAAGAAAGGGTTTAAGCGCTGAATGACCATCAGCTCGATACCGGTCGCGTACCGACAGGCACAAATCGGCCCCGTGGCACACCACCCTGCTGCCGCTAGCACCAGCGTGTTTCACCCAGCCGCGGTCATGAGCGCGGATAGGTGTTTCTGACGGCAATAATGTTAGCCCCTGCCAACGGCACGGTGTCAGCCGAAGCCAGGGCGGGAAAACAAAAAAAAAAGTGCCAGAAAGCGGCTCCTCCGGCACTGCGCGGGAGGGGCACCGGGCCACCTCCCGGCCGGCAGGGGGCGCGCCAGGCCCGCCCTGCCCCACCGGAAGCCGCCCGTCCCCCGCCCACCCAACATCCCGGCGCCCTATTGGCTGCGCCAGTTGCTGCGCGCCCGGTCAGGTGGGCGGTGGCGGCGCCATGGCGGATCGGTTAACGCAGCTGCAGGACGCGGTGAATTCGGTGGGGTGCCCGTGGTTCTTCTTACCGGTCGGAGGGGTGCGGGACCAGCCCCCAGGTCGGGGCTAGCGCGGGGAGGGGGGGCGGGGGTGCTCCCACGTCACGCCGCGGTGGGGGGTGGGCTGCCGCGTGGGGCCCGCTGGGGCGCGGGATGACATGGATGTCGCTTTAGTGGTGAAGGTAATTGGCGATCTCTCCACTTGCTTGCAGCTCGCGGACCAGTTCTGCAACGCCATCGGGGTGCTGCAGCAGTGTGGGCCCCCGGCCTCCTTCAGCAACATTCAGACGGCGATAAACAAAGATCAGCCTGCTAATCCAACGGAAGGCAAGTCTGTGTTTCCTAGCAGAATGCCAACGTGTTCTGATACAGTACGCTCTGCTAATACAAAATCTCTATTTCATGCTCGGCAAACCATTTCCCCAGTAACTGGTGGAGTGATTGAAGTGATAAATGGATGTCAGCAGCATTTGCTGCCTAAGAGTGTGATAGCAGAAATGTACTTTTAAGTGTTAAGTAAGCATTACTATGTATATTTTGTGCTGGTTTCTTTGCACAGATGCAGTAGCTCTACAGATATAAAACATTTTAATAGAATTGCTGCAAGAGGTAGTTAGTTGTACATTACTTCCAGGAAGTCTTTTTTAGAAAGAATTACTGTTAGTCTGATGAAATCATGTATGAATTTTAAGTTCTCCATGTCATAAGCTTTTAATTATTTGTGTTTCTCCATGTATTTTCTGCTTAAGTAATTAATTAAGGAGTAATGTCATGTTGAATCACCCCATTGGCATTTGTGGTGGTGGTGTTTGCTGTTTTGGGGTTTTCTTGAGAGACAAGAAACTGGTCTAAGAGGTGCTGAAATTGGCAAGCAAACTAAAAGTTCTCTCATATTTGGGACTTTCAAGTTAGTATTTAAATAACCATGGTTTTCTAATCCTGAATCTTTTTTATTCCTTTTTCTTGGGGGGAGGGAGAAAAATATTACCTATAACTTGTATCAGATTAGGATATCGGGGGGGACTGGTTTGGAGTGCAGCAATGCACTTTTTAGGACAGTTGAATACTGGTTCATTGGTCTGTGGTGGTTTGCTCTCTGATACTGGAATTAGTTGGAAGAGCCAGCAGAAAGGTTTGTTTGCTTCCTTCTCTTACCTGCTGCCGTCCCAGGTGCCAGCATCAGCGTGGTGCCAGGAGCTAGAAGCTTTGCTAGGATCTTAAAATGGTGGGTCATGACTGACCTCTCTCTTGCTTTGTCTTTTCCTAAAATTCTAAATATAGTCACTTCAGCAAAATCGTACAGCCATGTTAGTGATTCTGATGAGCAAAACCAAAACTACTAGTTACGTGTCTTTAGATATCTGAAGTCTTAATAAGAAGGTACCTTAAAACTCTTTACAGGTAAACCCTGTGGTGACCCCGGGTAAGCTTTAAATGGATATGTTGGTTTTGTTAGGGTGTTTGGTTTTTTTTTTTTAAAGTTAAAGTCAGATGTACCTTTGAGAATGTCAATCTCTTCTATAGATTTTTGACATTAGAAAATATTTTCTCTCTAATGATCTCGAGGACTGAAATGTTAAATGAGTTTCTAACTACTTGTCAATACTTCATGTAATGACTAGGGTACTTAATACTGGTGTTAGTAATTTCTCAATTATCTAACTGTGGTGGATTTCTGGCTATTTTCTCATTTGTACAAAGCCCAGCCCTTTGTATATCCAGTTACCTTGTTTAATCTAGGATTGGGATCAAACTAAGTTTATCTTCTAATACGATTGAGTTCCCATCAGTTACAATACTGTTGTTTTCTTCATGCAGGAGAATTCTTAACACCTGCATACTTCAAGAATTTTCTGTGCTGTGTATTCAGAATTGTGCTTATTTCTAATAATTTACTGGGTAGGCTGACTTTTTTTTCTTTTTCAAAGAGTACGCCCAACTGTTTGCAGCACTGATTGCACGAACTGCGAAAGATATCGATGTTCTAATAGATTCCCTGCCTAGTGAAGAATCAACAGCAGCTTTGCAGGTAAGAGTGTTCTTAATTAAACTATCTAAACGTAACTGAAGACCAACTTCTCCCTCTAAGACACGTTTTTTACTCTAGGCCGTGTAATCTTGAAAAATTATTTTAGTATAAGCCTGAATTTTTCATGAGGGTAGCATGTGGGTACTTTACGGGCCTAGTGGAAATACTGAACTTTCATCTAGTTAAGATTATACACAGTTAGAATATTTTAACCTTAGTTTTCTGTTAGAATGTTGGAAAAAAAAAAAAAAAAAGTGCTTTTATCATAATACCACAGTACTGTAAACTGCTATTCCTTTTTTTTTTTTTTTTTTCCCAGCTAGCCAAATATTAATACAGCAGATGCAACATATCGATACGTTGTGAACTTTTTGTTGATTCTTTTTTTTCTTTGGGTAATCTTTCACATTCTGTCACTCATTCGGAGCGTGTTTTATTTTGTAGCTGCAGAGCTGACACTTTACTGAAGCCTTTTGTTCTCCCACAATGTTTGTGGTTGTTAAAGGGTTTGGAGGGCATCCTTTAAGTTCCCCAGCTCTGCCACAAAACAGTTCTTCCACTTTTCAGTAATAGGGTGTCCTCCTTTGGACCAGCCAAACCTGGTGCTTTTGTTTCTTGCTCCTTCTCCCTTTAGACCAGAGGTGCTCTAGGAAGAGCTTGGGAACAGAAAGCAGTTACTGGCCAGGCAGCTATTAGCAGGGGCAGCCAGTGTCACAGCCTCCATTCCCTGTCTTACAGGAGCTGGACTGCTGCAAACAGCTTGTGAATCCTTTCACAATGCTCAGCTGTTTCCCACTTTCAAAAAATGCCTTGGACCCTCAGTTCAAAGAACACTGCTGTGTTGGGGTTTATTTTGCTGTTATTTTTACAGATATTGCCTATTAAACAGCATCCTCTTTTTGACTCTTAATTGCTAGATTTACATCAAGTATTTTCTTTGTTACAAGGGTGCAAAGAGTGCTGTTTCTCAGAGAACCCTGGAACTGCTTTAAAATCACTTGAAGGTTTTACACTTGGGTTGATAATCTGTAACTGTTCAAATGCATTTTACAAAAGACTAATACTAGAGGTGCCTGTTGGTCTAAATACAAATGATTTGACAGTGACATCACATTTGGTTTTAAACAGAGGAGGTTAAATTTGGAAACGTTGCTAGTAGCAATAATTGCTGAACATACTAATTGGGCCTGTTAACACCAGCATAATTTCCTGTAACTGCATATTTAACAGCTGAAGACAGCTTTCCTGCTGCAAACAAATTACATGCTTCTTCCATGATTGAGCAGGGCCTGATCACAGTGACAGCTGATGCAGGGAAAGCTGCAGAAAGAGGTGCTGGTTATCCAGTAGGGGCATGCTTTCCTTAGAGATGATATTCTTCTTGCTCTGTTAATGCAGAACTTGTTTCACAAGAATTTCTCACCCTTGGTGGGGTTTTGAGCTAAGTTATCTTGGATTCCATCACTTGCTGATTCTAGTTTTGATTTTTATTTTCTGTAGTTTAATTTGTTGCAATATTAAAGATAATTATTCTGACATTCTTTTAAAAAACTGTTTTGAACATGCTTGAAACACTCTGAAATACAAATATGCAGTATAAGTTATGTTGAGAAGTGGTAGATGGATACTTGACTAATAGAGATATGCTCAGGCTGACCTGTTTTGGTTTTATATTATATATATTTATGCACACACTAAGGTTGTCTTGGTTTATGTTTCAAATCTGAGGCTTGCCTTAAATGATAAAAGGGGCTGCTACACTAATGCCTTACACAATCTACCCATCCCTTTTTTGTTCCCTTGTGGTGAAGTTGGCAGTACATATTCTCAAATCTGTGGTTTACCTGCAGTCAACTATTTAGCAACTGAGACTGAAGTAATTGAGCTGGATTGTAAATTTCAAACTTCTGCCTTTTGCCATCTTCCTTCTCTGACCCTTCCTCCAAGGGCTACCAAGTCCTTGATGTATATATAAACCTTCACTGTAGACATCAGTGTTACAGAACAGAAGGTAAATATGTGGACGGAATTTGCCAGTTAGTTTAAGCATGACTTCTTAAGGACCTGTGTAACTGCTTTAAGAAATACCAGTTTGAAACTATTTTGTTTTGTCTTTTCTGTTACCCAGTTAGAACAAGTTTTAGTAGTTTTAAATTTGGTAAATATTTTAAAGCAGCGAAATAAAACCTTTTAACTTAAAAATATTTTAGTAAACTTTGTCTAACTGAGAAGCAGTTTGATTCTGAAACAAAATATTGAAGAAAAAAAGGTTAAATAATACAGTTTCATCTGAAATAGGCTATTTAACGGAAAGATTTAAAGAAGTTATGTTTACATCTTGCTGAGCACCTTTCAGTAAGGGAGTGGGGAGGGAGATAAATAATTGCTTTTCATCAGGAGAAGCTGTACTAAGCCAAGAGTCATTATATGAAAGAAGCTAACATCTTTATTTGGTATTTTGGGGGTATTTGTGTTTACTCCATGCTGGTTTAGGCTGCAACCTGTAATGACTTGCTTTGAAGTTGGTCGTATGTAATTCAGGGGCTAAAGAGAGAATCTTTCTCTTTTCTAGGGAGCACTAACTGTTCCATCACCTACCTTTAGTAGCAAAGTCAATTTTTATATTTTATTTGAAGATTGGTACTTTTCTCCCTTTTACTTCAAAGGCCGCTAGTCTGTACCAATTAGAAGAAGAAAATCACGAAGCAGCTGCCCGTCTGGAAGAAGTGGTCTATCGCGGGGACATGCTGCTGGAGAAGATCCAGAGTGCCCTGGCAGATATCGCCCAGTCGCAGCTGAAGACGCGAAGCGGGACGCACAGCCAGTCCCTGCTGGACTCGTAGCGGCAGAGGGCAGCGCGCCCCTGCCGAGCCCGGCCCTGGGTGGGTGGGGAGCTGCGACACCCAGCCCGCGTCTGGGGGGACTCTCGAGTGCTCTGGTCGTTCGTAGCAACGTCTTTTATCAAAGCTCAGACTGCAGGCTGTGTACAAGAAACACTTCCACTGTAGAAGCGGTGGTCCTGTGCTAGAATTACGTGTATTGATGTATGTTTCCTTGACTTAAAATAGTAATTCCTGAGCTTGCTTTCCTGTTCATAAATATGTCTGACTTCAATCTGATTTGTTGATCACACAAGCCTTTTATTCATGGAGGAGAAGAATTCTCCTACATTGATTCCCCTATCGGGAATTCAGGAGGCAAATACATTAAGAGTAATTGTGTAACTTGCGCACTCCTACTTTCAAACTTTCATGTTCTCCTTGTATTTTTTGAAAGGCTCAAGCAGACACGCTTGAATTTGCCAGAGTTCCATGGAGACAGTGCTAGACAATGATGTGAATACAGTGGTGGCCATCTGTTTTAATCAACAGAAATGGTAATTAAACATTTGAATTGGTACTTGGCTGGTTTACCATCCTTTACAGAGCATTGGCATATCATTTAAAAAAAAAAAAAAAAAACAAAAAAAACAAAATCTGCAGGTATCTGATATTAGCATTTATTATAGTTTGTAATTCACAAATGGGTCTTTGACTACATTATTGCCACTGACATGCTTACTCTTACTTGCTCGTGCCATTTCTCTTCTTTTGCTGATATTCTGCATTCTTGTGGCAACTGGGGAATGCCACCAAAGCAGACAGTAATGAGGAAGCTTTGGATGACTGGGAAGAAATTAGCAATGAGGAAACTGAAAATAACTTATTACGTAATGTTGCTTTTTAGTGTAAGCAGGGGCTGCCACGTGAATGCGGTGATCATAAGCAGCAAGAGGCCTGTTGTCCCCAACGTGCTCTAGAGAGTTTTTTGGTTTTTATCTTCACCCACTGAATCACTGAACAAATTTTTGCTCCTCATTTTAGGACTATAGAAATACCAGCATCTCTTTTTATATAAAAAAACCCAAACACACCCTCCCCCCCAAACAAAAACCAACCAACCAAACCCCAAAACACTAGGTAATGTAGGGTTGAGTGCATGAACTTGGAGTTGAACTGTTAGTAATTTTCTTGTATTTTTGAGTTAGCAGCCTTACATTATTTTGGGATGCTGTTTATTGCCACGTAAGTGCTCTTTTCCCAGTCAAAACTACCTACTTCTATATATTCGATATACTGTTACTAACTTGAAAGTTACATGTGCTGCTGTTGCATATAGACAGCTAAAAGCAATTCAAATGTCTTTAACATCCCGATTCATAAGGAATTAGATGCAGCTGCTCACTAGATGGCATCAGTGAGAGTATAAGATAGCACAGGGTGCATCTTGTGTAAAGCCTGTTTCAGGGATAAAAAAATACAAAGCTGTTCCTAACAGTAACTAAAACTGCAATATTTAATCAGACTGTTATTTAATTAAATATTTAATATTATTTTGTCAAATTTGAGTATCTGTAGTCATAAATTTAGTCTGCTACTGTGAGGCTTTTGTGCTGTCCAGATTCTACAGAAGGAAAAACAGTTGCAGAGGTGTACAGTCTACAGCAGAGCCCCCGTTCTGTAATGGAGTCTTTATTAAAAATAACTGGACTGTGGTCATTTACTAAGCCATGTAAATATGCCCGTGATCTGGGGAGGCTTGCGGGGTCAGATTTTCATCTGAAGTGAAGTTATACAGCCTGGTTTTGGTTTTGTGTTTTCCTAGAAAAACTGCATCCAGTGCATCTCGAGTTGGTCGAGGGGTGGGTGGGGTGGATTATTTTTGTTGTTTGTTTGCCTTTTAAACTAGTGGACTTAGAAAATTTAGAGTGAAATCTTTTGGCTTTGCTTGCTGTTTATTTTTTTTTTAATTGAGATGTCTTAATTTGAGATTTTGTACATTGCTGGAAAAGGGGTTAGATCTTCATAGTAGATTCCCTGGTCTAGTTTAACATGTGCACCACCTCAGACATGGAAGCTTTTGCTGTGGGAGATGGTACAATTCTTCTCATTTCATATATTGATTTTTCATACTTGAAAACTGCTGTATTTCTGCAGCCTGAGATTGCCTAACTGTAAAGCTTTTCTTTTTACTTGCTGTTTATTTGAATATGCTAGCCCACTATGTTAAAGTGTGTATCAGTAACAAACAGTTAATCGCACTTGTAAGTAAACCTTGACCAGAGGTATAAGCTCCCTAGTAAGCATGTTTGGGTTTTTAGTACGTTGCCTGTGTCTAGTTTAGCCGATGTTGCCAATTTAATAGAGATGCAGTTTGTGATACAGTTAGAAGTAACACAGTAAAGCAAGAGAGCCAAAATTGCTCTTTTTTTCCTTGAGAAATAATGTCATGTTTTGGTGAGTGAGTAGTACTGTAAGATACGCAACTCCACTAGTTCTTGTATGTTGTGTTGCTGGACTAGCTGTTGTAAATCTTTCCCTGCTCTTTTGCAGTCTGCAGCTCAGTATGGTTGTCTGTCTGTCTTTTGTTGGGCTCTGACATGGAGAAGGGGGAAACCCACCGATTTGCTACAGCTGTCCAATGGACAGAGCTTTAAGTTGGGGCTTGGGGATATGGATTCTTTTCCCCTCTATTGTAGATGTGCTGATTTGTCCAGCCCCTGCTGATGGGGTTTAAACATCTCTGTTTAAAAACAGTGTGTAATGGTAGTGATCCCCTTAGAGGGGTACTAATTGTAGTGTGTGCAGGATTACTGTGTCTGTACCATTTAGCACCCTAACTGTCAGTACAAAAGAAAAAAAAGGGAGGGTAGGAGGCAGATGCCTTTGGAAAAAAGCACCGTATCTTCCCTGAGAAGTCTTGACTGCCTCCAAATTTTTAATACTGAAGAGAGGGAGGATGGGGGAGAAAAACCCACTACATAACAGCTCCTAAAAACGTATCAGTTTACATACAAGAGAGCTGTAAAAGGAAACTGGTTGAGACAAGAGAATAAATGGAGGTAAAGCATCATGGGAAGAAAACAAAAGTATTGAGCACGATATAAAATGGTTCTGCATATTATGTTGGACAAGGAGTACTGCACAGTGAGCAAATTGCGCTTTGAAGAAAGACAGCACAGAGCATAATGGAAAATTCCATTGAAAAACAATCTCAACCACTTCAAATGAGCAGGAGCATCTCATGCTGAGAATCCATACAGCCCACTGGCACAGATATTGCAATCAATTCAGTAAATATAAGTGGCTGATCAAAGCCTCATATAGTTTACTATAAACAGCCATGCTCAGAGGAAAGGAACACCTCACAGCAGCTGTTCTCATTTTCAGATACAAGAATTGGGAGGAATTCGTACCCTTGTCTTTAAAGATAATGGAAAAAGTGCACGAACAATATTTTATCTTCATGTCTTTATGAAGTTAATCCTGGTTTACAATTGCAGATGATCTATGGAGATCCGGGAGCTTCTGCCGTGTGTGGCACGGGAAGGGTGTCCTGGCCATCCCTGCAGAGTTGGTATCAAAAGAATTTGGGAGTTTGCAACAATACAGGCCAGAGACTGCCTGGCTGGGGAGCAGCCCTGCTCAAATAGGCCTAGGGGTCTTGGCAGACAGCAAGCTGAACGCGAGCCAGCAGCTGGCCCTGGCAGCAGAAAAAGGCCAACAGCATCCTGGGCTGTGCTGGCGGGAGCGCAGCCAGTAACCTGAGGAAAGTGATTACTTCCCTCTGCCTAGCGCTTGTTAGACTGCCTCTGGAACACTTTGTACAGTTTTAGGCCCCCAACATCAGAAAGATGTTGATAAACTACAAGTTGAGCAGAAGGCCACCACAGTGGCACGGGCTGGAGCACCTCCCCCCTGCTGAGAGGCTGAGGGGGCAAGAGGAGATGGCTTTGGGGGCACCCGACAGCGGCCTGCCCCTACCTACGGGGAGAAGA
The DNA here is from genome assembly GCF_018691265.1 of Tyto alba. Classification (NCBI taxonomy): domain Eukaryota; kingdom Metazoa; phylum Chordata; class Aves; order Strigiformes; family Tytonidae; genus Tyto; species Tyto alba. The sequence continues at coordinate 9,248,056 of NW_024881295.1, read as the reverse complement.
CAGGGCCGGGCTCTTCACAGTGGTGCCTGGCAGAAGAATGACAGATGGTGGGTATAAACTGAAACATCAGAGGTTCAGACTGGTCACAAGGAAAAGCTTTTTTAACGTTAGGACAATTAAGTTTTGTAACATGGTTCCCAGAGAAGCCAGAAATCCTGGGAGATTTTTCAAGACTTGACTGGATAAAGCTCAGAGCAACTTCATCTGACCTCACAGCTGACCCGCCGTTCAGCAGGAGGTTGAACTAGACACCTCCTGAGGTCCCTTTTGACCTGAATGATCCTGTGGATACTAAACACAGTAACGGTTTCAGAAAGAACAAAGAAAGTATTAAGGAATGTTGTTGTCCCCTTTCTAGAAAGACAGACCTGGAAGACAGAAAACTTGAGGTATCTGGTATCAGCCTCATTCTTATTGATGAGATTTTGTGATGTAGGTCTCTGCTCTGGGAGGTCATTGAGTTGACCTTGCATGTGGTGTGAAATTCCACGCTGTAGTCACCCAAGTTTCCAACAGGTGCCCTTGGAGAGCGTGATATGCAAAATCCACATCCTACACTTACAGAAAATTGATCTGTCAGATGATGCTGACTCACTGTTAGACAAAGGCAGACTCCTCTAAAGAAAGAAATTGTATTTGTGTTTTATATAGCTTGTTATATAGTCTTACATAAGGAATAATGAAAGCCCTACTTTCAGACACCAAACCTGAGACTAGAGCAAAAGTTTTATTCCAGCTTTTTCCTTAAAATCTATGGAAGAAAGTCTGAATGACTTTTATTGACTTAAGAACAAATTGTTGCTTGACTGACAGGACCTTTTTACCTCTAACCCATAGGACTATGTTCTAGCAACAAAGCGCATAGAAAACAAAGTTTACAAACAAGGTGTTTTTTCATGCTTCAGATACCTCAGCCACTCTGTGTTATGTACTTGCAAGGAGCAGCATCCACAGTGGAAATGAGCTTCAGGAAGTTTTTGTCTGTTTTAATGTAGTGAGTGTAGCTTCACAATTATTACACGCTGCTTGTGTACACTTATATGCAGGTTTTATGTTTATTTTTGTTTCTTGTAAAGCCTTGTAGGAAACCTTTCTTGTTCATGGTAGCTAAACAAGCAGACCAGGAATTTTAAATTCTTGCTGTTGCTGTACTCAACCAGCGTAGCCAAGCACGTTCAACTCCTGCTCTGAACACAAAGGGTGATCTATTTTATAGCTCTTTAGACTGTCACCATGTTTCTTCTGAATGTCCATTTATAGCTAATACTCAGCATAGCACAACTGTACAAACAGATCTTCCCCTGGCTATTATAACTCAATATTTACTTATCATAAATATTACCAGAGTCCTGGGTTTAGCCTCTTTAGCCTTATACACTTCACTGAAGGCCTAAATTAATTAATTTTGTGAAGTGGAAATTTGCAGCTGAGTAGGGACTGTGCAATTTGTCTGCAAAACATCCTTTCTCCACCTTGCCCACTGAAAAAGAGAAGATTGAAATAGAAGCCCTCTTTCAGGAAACAAGGTACTTCATTCTGTGGCTGTGTGGGAAAGCGATCGACTGCATGTTAACTTTCCACAGGTGCTGGAGAAAAATCGTAATTGTTTTCCCAAGTCATGATCCAAGGGAGAGAAGCCATATTCCTAGAAAAGGTAACACCTTTGAAGTGAAGAGCTCAAAAGAAGCAGGCTCTTGCACCAAGACCCCACCAAGATTGTGGAGGTGAGGCTTCTGCAGGTGGCTCTCTGGTGCCTTCTCTGGGTGTCTGCAGAATGATGACTAGGAACATGTAACAGCCTGTTTGCTTAGTGCCTTCAGTTGAGAAAAACAGTCAGGGTACAATTGTACACAACCTAATAAAGCATGACTTTCTGAAAGAAAAAAAACACAGTTCCCAGCTTACTTTCCAGAGGTATCACAAAAAGGGTGGGTTCTGTTAACCATTGGCCTGCCTTTTTCTTTGGAGTGCTCATGTCAACAAACACTCATCATAAACAAGTACTAATTTTGAAAACCAGGCAGTTTTCAGATTCCGCAGTTAGGAAAACCCCTCTGCATGTGACATGGAGCACTCCGTATTTGATGAACCTGGGATTGAAAGGAGGGCTTTGGCAAAGGAGGTTTTCACTTGGTGGTAGTTTCAAAATTGCAAAAAGCTGCAGTCAGAAAGCTTTCTCTTGTCTGGCAAGGAGGATGCAATAATTTATCCAACTTCAACTGTAAAAAAGCCAGAAGAATCACCTAGGTGTTGTCAAATGGCAGTTGATGGAGAGGAAGCAGACCCTTTATTTCAGCGGGACCGAGTATGTGTGTGTAAAGCCAAGGAAGCATCCTGTCCTAGGTGCCGCAAAGCGGGGCACGTGCCTCTCTCTACATTTACTGTGCGATTTACAAAGAGGCACGGTGTGAAATGATGGAAAGGAAATGTAAGTGAAGAAGAAAAAACACTTTAGATGACTTCACGGGCAGTGAGCGAATATACAATGTCCACCCAGCACTGGGCCTCCTGGTAGGGTACCTCCTCCTCTCTCACGGGGCTCCCGCTACGTGGCTCTCCCTGCAGCGTCACAGTCAGGGTTGGGGCTGCAGCGTGGATGTGCCTTTAGCCTCATGAAGGTAGAAGCTGAGTCACACCTAAACTGGATTCCTAAAGGGTGCACAGTGTGGCCCTCCTTCCCCAAAAGCCAGTGAGTTTGAATGTAAAATTACGCAACTGGTTAAAATTACACTGTTTTAATTTGTATAGTGGGAGCCAGCTATGAAAACGTCCCTACAGTTGATCTGGGTGAGGTATTCAAGCTTGCTTTGAGCATCCAAAAGCTCAAACCACCCTGCTTTAGTAGTCACTGTTAGCAAAGGAGAGGTGAAGTTCCCAGGTGCTCCACAAGCCCTGAGACTTTCAGTGTGTTAGGCAGAGGTACAAGGAGCACAGAGCAGGACCTGCCCCTGCTGATGCTGACCAAGGACAAGGGGAATCCTGCCTCTGTCTCCAGCAAGCTGTGGAGGAGGCCCCTGGCGCACTTAGGGGGAGCAACATCCTCTGTCGAGTCAGAATGAGCAGCTCTGACTGGTTTTGTGTGCTCAAGCACACAAAGGGTAATTCTACTCCTTGCATTAGTATTTCTCAGCTGAGAACAGTTGTGTTTGACTGCTTCCCTGTCTCACTTCCTCTGCAGGTATTTTGCAGCAGCTGCAGGTGAATGAGTAATACACCCACATTCACCTGTGTGGTTCTTTCCCCCTGGTCCTTAATTGACCAATTAAAATAATTAATCCCTGCCAGCCTCTCTAACAGGGGAAGGAATTCAGGTGGTGAGGCATGCTAACAGGTGGTGTTTTAACCACAGGTGTAGCTGGGGAGTGAGGGATCAATTTTCTTTTCACAAAAGTTGTACCATGAGCTTGTGTTTTTGAGTTAAGAGAATTGCTAAGCCTCTGTAGATGCCAGTATTCCTTAACTGTGTTACTCGTTACTTAGGACTAGGTCATGTTTAATTGTCTGTTGTGTAATGGTGGATATTGACCCCATCTGAAGTCCTGAATTTGGTGGGCTTTGGAATAGACTGTAAATTGGTAGGCTAAAATGTAAGGAAAATATTTATTCTAGGGAAACTGTATCAGGAAGAATCCTATGGAGCAGCATCAGAAATGAACCTGATCATTTAGGGTAATTAAGTGATAATATTTACCACAGTAAGAAAGATTATGCTTATACTCTGTGCAGCTCTTTATGCTTGATTGCTGCCAGAACAAAGCTGCAATAGCGTAACTTCTCAAATAATGAAGTATAAACCTCATAAACAGGTTGTAGCCTACCTTGTAAAGGGAACTTGTGGTTCATTTCTGTTGATAACATCTGACACTGAGGTGTGGCAACTGAAATTCAGCAGTTAACTATATATTTTCCAGACTTACCTGTCTTCAGAGCAAGTCATGTTATGATTTATGGCTTTTCAAAGAGTGATGTTGTTTTCAACCCAACCGTGAACACAGCCATAGCTGGGTGGGGTACATGAATGCTGCAGCTTGCTTTGAAAACTCTCCCTGGTGCTGCACTGGGATGTCTGAACTGCAGGTTCAGGGTTAGATTGATCCTGAAATTTAAGTTTGGGAAGAACTCATCCCCAGTGTTAGTGATGGGGATTGTTAAAATTATTTCTTACCTCTTTATGGCGTGGAACTAGATAATTTTTTAGGATTATTCAGGCAGTTAATCTAATAAATTTTCTCCTACTGTAAGGAATGGGTACCTTAACAGTGCCCTTGATCACCTGTGCTTGCTTTCTGTGGTACTTTAGTATTTGTAGCTCTTGGTCTTTGGTGCTATAGCCTTGTGGTGTGAGATGCTGTTCTGTGGTTTCAGTGTTTGGGGTTGTGTGACTGGATGCTTCTGAACTAAATACCGTGTGGTGGTACGCAATTGGTCTTGCTCACCCTGGCAGCCCCTTTCATTTTCATCCTATGTTTAGTCCTTGTTGTGGTACATCTGATCTGGCCTACATGCAAAACCTGACCTCTTTGGTGTTAACAGTCTATTGCAGAGATTTATTACAATACCCCACTGAGGTCAAGGGAACGTCCTTTCCCAGAAATGAGAGAGCAGGACTGCACTGGCGTGCTTGCAAGGAGACACTGCACTGCAGAACTTTTAATTCTCTCTTTTACTTATGATTCATAATCCTGACGTACTCAGGAACTCCTATACCAGACACAATAGAGTCAGTTGTTGCTCTTGCCAGAAATTAATTGTTCTGGTGTTTTAACCCTCTGTAAACGTATCTGAGGAGAGAAGTGTGTCAAAATTGGTTGCAGGGAGGCACCCTTCCCTGTTGTGACCGCTGTCCCCAGGAGCTGGATTCCTTTCTTTCAAAATCTTCAGGTTAGTCCTTTGAGAGCACATGTTCAGGTCAGTCTTTTAGTCTAGAAGAACAGCATTTTGAAGTAAAAGAGTCTATAATAGACACTGTGTTTAAATTGTTTGTGGTCACTCTTGCTTGCAGTTTTCAGGGGGCATACTACGCACCACTGTAAAACATCCTTGAGGTCCCATGTTTTTCTCTCACAGATGTTCCAGCTTGCCTGAAATCACTCAAATTGCCAGTAATCCATAAAGACAGATTCAGAACGCGTAGATGTGGTTCATACTGTAGTATGAGTCAATATATCCAAGAGGAGAAGGAAAGACACAGCTTCCAGTCCTTGCACAAATGAATACACAGAGTAAAAGTGCTCCATCAAGAAAAGGGATGTAAAGAGTCACCACTCCAGAACAGTCTGTAGCCCTAAAGTTAGGGCTCTGTATTGGATGGTAAGTAGCCTAAATTCAAAGAAAATGGGGTTGTGGTAGTCCCTTGTTGATAATCAAACTCTTGAATAACCCATTCAGTTGAATTGTATGTCCCAACAAGTGAAATATCTGCTTAGAATCTTGCAACAGGAGACACATTCATTCTGAACTGGAATAAAAGGACAGAGAATTATTTTCTGTGGCTTGGATGAAACAGCCAAGTATGGCAGTGACTACTTCTGCTATTTGCTTTGCCATACTTGCACCTGCTTTTTCTCTGAAATGAAGTTTTTGTACAAGAGACTGTCTTGTCAACTTGATCTCAAGGTTCTCTGGCAAGTCAAAATAAATTTAATTAAATATTAAGGAACTGGGCAGGCAAAAATGGAATGAACACCACAAGCCCTATACAGATCTTGAGTCAAGATTAGTTTGACTGTATTTAACAGATGTATCTTGTTTACCTGATGAAAAAGCTATACTTTGGTATTACCTTCTTTTGGTAATTTGTAAGTTGATTTAGTTTTTGAAGTAATTGCTAGAAAGACAGGTCTTAAAACAAACTGCTCTCGTTACCCACAAAGAAGGAAGAGTGCAAGCATTCTTCTGGCACGGATACCCCATCTGGAGGGGCTGGTGTTACTCTTTGTCCATTCAAACCCATTTTGCCTCACAGCAGTAGGAAGGGATTTCCCTTGTGTCCTTCATTACAGTGGCTTTAAGTAGATCTACCCAATGAACCATGTTACCACTTTATTTCGTGCCAGCCACAAGATGAAACGACGTCGGCTTTGGACAAAACTGGCCTTTTTCACCAGGAAGGTTAGCAAGTGCGTATGTCATGGTGAAGGATGGCGCAAGTCATTCGAGCGACAAATCAATTGAGTTCCCCAATGCAGAGGGAGTCTGAGTCTCCACCACACGCCTGCTGTCCCCGCGGTGTGACAGGGTGGGAGGACTAGGGCCTACCGTAATCCAGCAGTTTAATGAGGCAGGTATGTTCCTTTGTCACCGGGGAGAGATGCACAAGGATGACCGAAGCTGCAGGGTGCTTTGGATGTTAGACTGAAGTATGAAACCTGTATTTTTAGAGTTTCCTGTCTGATGCTGATTTTCTTGCCTCTCCCCAGCCAGTCAGTGAAGTGTTACCAGCTCACAGACAGCAGAATAATATTTCAGACGCAGTGAAACAATTTAATCCGTTTTTTAAAACTTGCATGCCTTAATATTGCAAATGATTGAGATATACAATAAATAAACCTTATGAAAAAGGAATAGGTTGGGAAAAAAAAAAAAAAAGCCTGGGTGATTGTAAGGTTGAGAGAACCAGAATATGTCAACAGCATGCTTTAATTACTCTTTGTATTAGTGCCTCTGTCGGTGCTACAGCTTTCAGAAAACTTGCTCTGTAACTGTCTCTATTTGGAGGAAGAAGCAGCAGTCTAGGCTGACTCACAGGTGTCTGGAAAGGCCAGAATACTTGTCTCGTTGCATGTTTCATCACAGTATTTTCAAGAAATTATTGTAGAATGATATCACCCAAGGAAAATGTCATCCCACAAGAACTGCCCACAAGTTTGCCTTTATTAAGAAGGTTGAATAGTTCAGTCTGTGTTAATGGTTAAGCTGACCAGACATTTCTCACTAATTACAACATTGATCATTAATGTCTTTTTGGAGAGGCAGTGGGACAGGGGTTTTGCAGACTTACATCATTCCCAAGTCTGCTATGTTTACTTATCACATAGGCTTGTAGATAGCTTTGGCATATCAATGTTAAAAATAGCTTCAGGTGCTGAGCAGGGAGATGAATAATCACATTTGAAAGACTTCAGGGAGTTCTCAGATTCACTCCACAGGCACAGACATTCAGATTGATACAATTCTTCTTGTCTCTCTTAATGGTAGGCTGGCTTGACCTAAATACTCATGTAACAGAGTTAACCAGGAAGCCACTAGAGACAGCTAGCTAGATTTGGTAGCTAATTAAAATAAATAAAGAAAGTACAGTTAATAGAAAACAAAAGATGAACATCATATGCAATGTTTTGTTATTGAGTACTAAGGTGACCATATCATCCTTTAAAAACTTGTCTCTGCCTAAGGTTGATTGTATGCCACCTAAGAATCTAAAAATCGGGGTGGGTGTCTATATGGAGGAAAATCTGGTACCCTTCACTTATGGACAGTGAATTACATGCTTGTCCTGCGCCTCCTGGGGCTGTACCCTGGTAGGTTAAGTCTATTTACAGAGTCCTGAGGAATAGAGGCTCAAATATTTCTAAATAGTCTCCAACCACTCAGAAAAAGAAAATGATTATTCTAAACTGCAGTATGTAATTAGAGAAAAATTATTCTGAGTGTCAGAAGATGGGATATATAAAGAGGCAGAAGAGGAACTTGCTGATAGATGACAAACATAATAAAATACTGCAGACATCACTCAATTGCTTGTTAACCTACTCTTTCTGCATCTTGTCTCCTTGAGCCATCATCCCTTCTACCTTTAAATCAAATTTAAGTTGAGGCAGCTGGATTCACCACCTTAATCTCTCAGCGGAGAGACCCATGAATGCTGCCCCTCAACCTGGGCTTTCTGACATCTACTCTGCAAAGCTTTTCTTTACATCCCCTTTTTGCCTGGCTTCAATATATTTCTACCACCAGCCTGTGGGTGTCTGACAGGTGCTGTCTGTGTCTGCCAGTCTCCAGTGGCACCCTCACCCCTGTCACCTCCCTGTGCTCCCTCAAGGCTCTCTGGTCTCAAGGGCCTGGCACAGCTGTCCTCCCAAAACCCATCAGCCTCGCAATTGGCTCTGCTGCTCAAAACTCCTTCATGCTGCTATGTAACCAGTGCTTTCTCTAGAAAAAAGCTGAGCTGCTGTCTGAGGAGAGAGAATCTGTAATCAGGAACTTCTAGAGAAGATCAGAAACATGTTAGCCATGGGATTTATCCTGCCTATTGTCAAGGTCTGGGAAAGGGGATTCTTTGCCAGAGGGATTTGGAGAAAGAGAGAAATGAGTAAGAAAATAATCTTGATCTTCATCTATCTCCCCACACCCTTCCTAATTTTTTTTTCCCCTCCCTTATAAATATTTATTTTTGTTTGTGAAGGTCCAAGTTTCTGGAAGCTTCCGCCCAGCCAGGATAGATGCTGTGTGTGTGTAAAATCACCCTCCTGTGATTTTAGGCATGGTGTTTTCCAGGTAGCATTGCTGGTCTCCTTAAATGGCAGGATAGCAGTTTGCTGAACTTTCTAAAGTACCTCTGGCTTTTTCACAATATAAAAATAAACCTGCCTTGATCTATTTGAACTCATCTATTGAGAATACAATCTCAGTTGATGTTGGAGGTTTCCAAAACCTTTCGGGAAGCATTTTAAGTACAGTGCATTAGAGTTAGCCTTCTTTATGGCCCTGATTCAGCACTTATGTATGGGCACAACCTGATGTGTTAGTGCAATACCATTTGCTCCAAGTTATGCATGTTCTGAACTGCCTCTGCTGGGAAGCAATGGATCAGCCTTCTCATCATGTTCCCTGTCTGCCCCGGACTTACTGGAGAAATTAATGATCCAAGCAAGGGACTAAATCAATTGAATCCAAGCTAGAAACTTCTTTAGGGAATGCTAGTGTCAGCTGGAGCTGTTCTAGCCAGCTCAGTTTATTGGCCCATGCAGTAAAACAGCAGTGACACAAGCTTCAACCAAAATGCCGGACCCTAGCATCCCCAAACGCCAGGGAAGACTGGATCCAAGCCTGCCTTTAATGCACCCAGCTTTCCCTCAGCATTGAACCCCTTCATCACTCTGCTGTAGAAACTCCTGTGTTGGAGGGACAGAGAGCTGTAAATAGAGCACTATAGGAACATAGGTGGTTCCTGCTCCCCCAAAGCAGGCTGCTGTGTTGTTGTCACCAGTGGCCTAAGACTGTTGGCCATTTCCATAATCCAGCATTTCTGTAGCTGAATCTGGAATGGGCAAGCCTGAATGTGTCTGGTCAAGTGTTGTTTAGACTCCTGAGTGACACATTTCTGCACGTAGTAAAGGTTCTTGTTGTCAAGTATTACACACAGTTATTACTGAATTTGATCCATAAAGCAATAGGCAAGTCAGGGTTGAAACCTGAAGTAATGCATGAAGCAGTGAGTTAACTCCTATGCATGTTTTGCAGTTCTATCCATAAAAACCCCAATCCCCTCCTATAGCTCTGTGCATAAAAATATGCATACAGATACACCCTCTCTTGCATGTAACACTTGAGTCTATGAACACAAACTTGAAGTTGTATTTAACATTCTCATATTATTCTACATGCTACTGAAAGATAAAGTGTTAAAAGATACCAAAGGAAACGATCAGGGATCATCTTACTGTCCTACCACTTGTGTTCTCACGATTATGACAAATTTCTCTGTGTTGTGCCAGCAAAGACAGAATAAGTGAGGACCACTTATCACCGAGGGTTTGCTGATTGTCATTTCATCTTCCTCCCACGTCCCCCCCCCATCTCTTTTCTTGGATTCTTCTCTTCTGTTTTTTTCCCCCTTCCCACTTGTCTCCTCACAGGATATGAGTAACTGCCACTGAACTCAAACCAAGTTACTCACTTCCTCTGTCAGGGAACTCAGATCCCAAAAGTATACATTCTGCAGAATTACACAAACATTTACATGCCTGCTCCAGAGTGGGAATGAGCTCTGAGAGAACAGCCTTGTAAGGTTTCTAGCACTTCATGGCTTGAATCGGGTGTGAAAAAACACTGAAACGCTGTTTCATGAAGTATTTTTGTGTCTGGAGAATGAACAGTCATACAGAAACAAACCTTTAAAAACTGATGTTATATAAATTATGTGGTTTGGTGGAAAAAGGAGTACAATCTTGCATTTAGTTTGAGGTTTCTTATCAATTTTTCTTCCACCTACATTGTTTGTCCAGGAAATTGTTCTAAAATAAAGAATTATGCTGGAGTTCAGTGGGCACAAAGTTTTGTATTTACAAAAAAAAATCTATTACCAGAGTTAGAAATACAGTTAAATCAGATTGTTGGATCTGAATAATCCCACTTGTCCATAGTCCTTAGAGCTTGTTAGAAACCTCCTCAAGTACTCATCTGAACTTGAACCTCTGTTGTGTCTATACAGAGAAGACCCTAAAGCCCAGCTAGAGTGAACTTTGCACTTCAAGCAGACTGACTGCATCTTTATGTGTTTACTTACAACTTCCTCTTGACTTATGAACCTCTCTGAACCATGGCCTTACAACCTCTTCTGAAATATACTGTAGAACTGATAGGAAGTAACAGCTACTGTTTACTGTTAGTCCTGCTGTGTTTCCAGGGAGCAGCCTGAAAATCTGGCTGATGATCAAGATAGGGGCTGTTTGAAGATAACGCTGCCTCATACTTGCATGTGCTTGTGGTAGGACTTCAAATAACTCTTTAACTCTAGGCCTTGGATGAAGACTGGAGTTGAGAAAGACAACCTCTCAAGATGGTTTCCTTACATGGAAAAGTCCCATTTGGCTGACCCTGCAGGCAATAAAACTCTTAAGCCTGTAGTAGCACTTGTGGTTATGTTTTCAAAGTTAAGCTAGGCACCATGAAAAAACACAGGCACAACAATTATAGAAAACATCCACTCTTGGTATCACTGGATCATGAGCTGAACTGCAAGGACAAGACAGACACCTTTCAGACCTACAGAAAAACGGGGTTTTCTGCTGGGCTGCAGGGTATAGTTCTCCATTCCTAAAACTAAGGTTACTGCCCTCAGCCCAGCAAGTTTTACTTCAAGATACCTTTCTCCCTGTTCATCTTTTTAAGATTTCCTTTTCTTTCCCTGCTTCTGCAGTATTAGCTGTTCAGAATATTTTGAGTCTCTGAATGCAAGTGACTGTTGAGAGACCTCTGAATAAAAAGTTGAACTTTAACACCAGTGTGAGCAAAGTCAAATGAAGTGATGACTTTGAGTATGAAGGCTCAGACACAAAGAAGGATGCTGCCTCTATCCTTCCACAAGGCTGTAAGAAAACCAGTAGGGTCATCTGTGGACTCAGGGAAGAAGCAGCAGTACAAAAGCTACTTCACAGAAATAAACGTGATTTGCCATTCAGATAAGACCTATATGTGCACTTGTTGAAGCCAGAGGTAGACCCCAGTAACTGCAATGGACAGGATAAGAGCAAAGAAAGTAAACAGAAGTTTTTGAGCACAAGTGACTTAAAAGCACGGTGTATGGAAGAAACACATACAGCACAAAAGGTTCCTCTTTTACTCCTGACTTTGCAAAAAAGGTGAGATAATGATACAGCTGTCAGAAACTCCAGGTGTTTTTAAGAGTTTTTGTGCTTCAAGAGGTTGCTCCTCTGGAGAAGATCCTCAGGATTCTAACAAATCCAGCTGGAGTTAATTAAGCCTCTGGAAAGAAAGTGCAGAAGGGCTGGGCCTACCGGTCACCATGAGGTTCCAGCAGAGATGCCAAGCAGTTGTCTGAGGGGTTTCACTGACATCTCAGAGCAATATCTGAAAATGCTGCTATCATCAGGCTTGATTCCTGTCAGAGGAAAATCTCCTTATGGAGCCTCCTATATGGAGTTTCCTTTTTCTGTCATTTATTCACTTGCTCACTTGTGCAGCTTAGAGTGCTTCACTCTTCAAAATAGCATCTGCTTTTAGGGAACACTATCAGGATTCTAAAATCTCTGCCATAAGTACTGTCAGAACTGGCTCCAACCTTTGCCTTGTTCTGCCCAAAGCAAGATCTGCCAGATCAGAGCTGAGAACCACTTGCAGCACAACACAGCAGAAGGTTTTCACATCTCTTCCCTTTCTTCCAGGGTTAAATCCCAGCCTTGAGGAAGTCAGAGGCTAAAGTCCTATCAACCCTTCCCATGCGCATCTTTCCAGGACCTTTCATAATGCACCTACACTGATGACCACTGTTTACCTCAGAGAAAAGGCTCCTTAACAAATCTTTTTATCTTTCTTTTTAGAAGTTAATCACACTAGTTTTTTTCCTGGTATAAAACCATATTAAAAACAAAAATCTTGGAAAATTCATTGCAGGTTTTCTTTTTTTCCTGTGGGAAGAAGGAGAGCCACCCCGTTGGCAAACCCTGGTTGTTTTTTCCCTCCTAAAAATATTTTTTTTTGCTTTAGTTTTTGTTATGTTTCAAACCTTTGAAATAAAAACTTCTTTAGTATGATTCATAGTCAAAGCACTAAAGACTTTTTTTTTTTTCTCCATAACACTATTCATTGATTTGTATCTTTAAATGATTTAATGTCAGAGAAGGAGGTTGGGACGGACAAAACAAGGGGCAGGAAACAGAATTAAAAGGACCAGAGAGAGATGGTGCAGTTTGAGGATCCAAAAATTCCTGAATTCTAATAATTCTGTCTTTGCCACAGGTTAACTAGCTAGACAATATGAAAAAAGAATGGGCTGCTTAATTCAGGCTATATACAATGGTTTACATTGAAAAAAAAAAAAAAAAAGCAGTAACTGAGAACAAACACCACAAATATTTGGGGAAACATTTAAGAGTAAAGATGTGATTCCCTAGCTCCTTCAGGAAGAAGCTAGGAAAACGGTATTTCTGACACTTCCCAGAAATGTCTCAGTAAAGCCAAAATGTTTGATATTTTTATTCTTATTATTGCTGAACAAGAAAGCCTGTGGGAAAAATGGATTTTTACTTCTGCTAGGTTTTCTCTGTCAGAGAGTTCCTTTATGTGTGTGCGTGCATGTGTATATATATAGCCACAAGTCCAATTTGTTTTTAAGCTTGAAGGTCACCATTAAGTAAAGATCATGGCCACAATATTGAGTTATATTTAGGGACAAAAACACAACAAAGGAACAGGATAGTCTGTATTTTGTCAATGTCCGTGACACTTTTATTACCTATTTGTTATTGCTGTGTTATGGGAAAGTCACTGAAGCATACATTATTATTCTCTACACCATCTTCATTCCACATTCTTCAAAACCAGGTAAATGTAGAATTTCAGATTAGCCGTGGAAAAGTCTGCACGTGTCTGAAGTGATTTTCCTTCCAGCCTGCCATTTGTCACTGTCCAGGAGATAAAGTGGGGTCGAGATGCTACTTGACCCTGTGCTTTCGCTTCTTGGAATCCTTGACTAAGACCAGCCATGTGAGTAAAACCCCATCCAGGTTTTTAAACACTTTCTCACTGTTTTCAAAGTCAGTATCAAGCTGTCACCAGTTATTGATATTTCCTGAACAAGCATCCATAAACTTATCATTTCCACTCAACCCTTCCCCATGCCGTGAGCCTTCCCATGCTGGTTCAGCTGGTGCCCTGCATATTCCAGCCTTGGAGGGAATTAGTTAACCATATAGCTACTACTGAAGAAGCATGTTTACTGCTGCCCGGTGAAAGACTCCACCGAAGTCAGGAGAACATCACCAGAAAGGTAAATGAAACTTTGTACTGGTCTTGTAGGACTGGGAGAGCTCTCACCAGGAGGAAGCACTCTGGATGGCCGTGCTTGCTCCCTTTGCCACTTATTGCACACTGAAGCTGCCTGGGTCTTGTCATCTACACAGCTTCTTTCTTCAAGTGAGGAAGAAGATAATGCATAGGAGTCAGTTAAACAGTAGCAGTTACCTCAGCCAGATGTTGCCACTACAAATGTTGACTTGCTGCAGGTCAGGTTGTTTGTCTTTTGACTTATTCTTTGTTTGCTAAATTTGTTAATCCAAAAGCTGGAGCCTGGCCATCTTGTCACATCGCAGCAGCGCCACGGGGCATCCTTCCTAGTTTCACGTGGAAACTCATGAGGTTTTGAAGAATGCTTAGAAGTGATAGGAAACCCCCGGGGTCAAGGAAAATATTAAGCTTGACTTGAATGGTTTTTCATTCCATTTGCAACTATGAAATTTAGATTCAGATTTCAGATTTACTGAGCAAAAGAATCCCTGTGGATCTACCCCTTCAGAGAGGGCACTTGACAGCTCCTCCTGCAGTGGCAGCTCCACAGGAATGAGGTAAGATGCTGACGTTCCCTCACACAGGTTTGAAAACACTATAAAATGGGACTATTTTGCTGCTGAGGCAGATACTTAAGCAAGTGGTACCTGTACTTTAATTTACATTTTTTGTGTGCCATTCTACCACCTGATCAGCTGCCCTCAAAACTAGCCTCTCAAGTAAACACTGCACTGGTCTCCACTGTTATGTTTTGCTCTCTTCCCTGTGTTTATACAAATACACCCAAAGTCACCACTACACAAAAGCTCTTCTAGATTAGTTGGAAATTGTGGGTAAAGTCCCTTCACTACATCAGAGATGTCCTGGCACATTTCCAGACAAACTTGTCACACACATGATGGGTACACATGAAGAGCTTGGGTTTGGGCTTTTGATATTGATCCTTCAGGGTTTGAAATTATAGGGAGAAGACGGATCAGCCATCATGGTTTTCTATTATTTTAATATGGGTCTGCAGCTTAGGCTGCATCTTAAGACATCCTTCTATCATTAGGTAAAGGAGGCAGAAGCAGAAGTGGATTTGGGTGTGCCATTAGTTGGCCACGTGTTTGTAAAACATATAAATGCACAGTCACTCTTTCTGGTAGGAATTACACCCTTCCCATCACTCCATAATCTGGTCCCATGCTTCAGGGAAACTGTAAAAATATGGCAAAGGTCATTTATTTCATTTTGCCTTCATTGGCTGATAACAAGTTGAACTGACTTTCCTACACCTGTATTATTCCTGCTGCCCTCTGAATTGCAGTTGTGCCTGTAAGAAGAGTTTGTGCCTGATTTTCTGAAAAATATCAGCCATTTAACCAATCTGTCCTTCAAGAAAGCTTTTCTAGTCCAAAATGTTTCACTGTGATTATAAGACATGCTCCTATTTGTCTAGTGTTTCCTTGTTTGCAGTGCACAAACGGTGACCTCACGCGTGCCAGGACAAACAGATTTCTTAGTCATCTTGCCTACAATTTCTGATGCATTTGCTCAATACCATTTACTAAATG
Organism: Tyto alba; assembly: GCF_018691265.1. NCBI lineage: Eukaryota > Metazoa > Chordata > Aves > Strigiformes > Tytonidae > Tyto > Tyto alba. The sequence goes on along the minus strand of NW_024881295.1, from coordinate 9,232,754 downwards.
TAGGCTATCTAGATCCCTTTATCAGAATAAAAGCCTCTGCTCCAGTCTTTACCCTGAGTTCCCCTTTTTAACAAGTAATATAGAAAATGCTGCTTATGTAGAGGACCACTTCTGTTCTCTTTTTCCCCTTGAAGCTCAGCTGCATGAAGTTATTGCTCAGGCCGGACTTTCAGCGCGCATGAGTGTTGAACCTGGAAGATGTGTACGTTGCCACATATCTGTCGGCAATGACATGTCACTTGTCTCTGTTCCCTCCCCTGGCACAGGCAGCACAGACTGCTGAGAGTGCAGCCCTGCTTCTTGGCTCGAACTGCAACAACAAACCAACCACCACGCTGAGCAGCAGAGCACCCACATGGAAGGAAATCCCAAGCCCAAGGGAGATCAGATGTGATGGTTTTCTATTATTTTAATATGGTTCTGCAGGTAAGGCTGCATCTTAAGACTGGCCGCTGCCCACCCTGGCACTGTGACCGTGCTGCTCTGACACGTTGAGGGAGTTCACAGAGGCTGCAAAGGCCAGAAATTCCATAGAGCCTTCAGTTATCTCCATGTAACTTGGGCTAAGATCATAGTGGGATGTAAGACAGGGGCTGAATTTTTAGATACTTCCATTTCATGGGGAAGATCATAAGAGAAGATGCAGCCCTTGAGTTGGACCTGAGCAGTGCACAGTATTTACAGAGGCCAAATATCCATTATGGATGTGCTCAGCAGCAGAAAGGGGAACTGTATAAAAATGAGGAAGCATTTTAAAAGGAATTAAAAGGGGCAGCTATGAGAATTAAGTTAATACAAGCCAGATGAAGGTTGCTGAGGGATGTCTTGTCAGTAGCATAGTGCCAGTACATACCTCCTTTTCAGAAAGACTTGAAGAAAGGGCGAAAGGTAGCCAGCTTTATTAGGCAACAGAGCAAGGAAAGGCATTAGAAAGAGGTTCAAAAAAGCTGAAGGCCTGTCCAAAGGGAATAAATAGAAAGGATCATAAACTCTGGCAGATTAAATGTAAGAATGCAGTATGGGTGGCCAAAAAGAAGGACTTTGAAGAACAAATCACAAAAATTATCCAAACTATTGCTAATTTTTTTTTTTTTTTTTAAATACATCAAGAGCAGAAAACTTGCCAGAGTCTGCAGGGGTAACTAAGAACCAGGTTGCCAGAGGAGTTACCTGCAAAATCACTTTGTGTAAGAAGCCAACCTGACAGAATTTCCTGTCTTTAAACTCATGTCACATCCAAACAGACCTACAACTCCTTTGCTCAATGAAACTTTATTTTGATAAGCGAATTCTCCCTCTTTTTGACAAGCCAGTCTCCTTCTTGCAAATGCCTCCACTCCCTTTATACTACCTGGTCTAATAAGCTTGAGTACTCTGGTGAGGGGTTGTGCTACAACAAAAATTTCCTGCTAGGTGGATACTAATCTAATTGCTGGCACATACAAGGGCCTGGCAACAGATCTACAGACAGCACTTGAACCAAGGGCCAGGAGTCAGTCCCTTCTGTACCTGCCTTCTGCAACATGGCCACGGCATTGCAGAGAGGCCCTCAGCCTGGAGGGAGACGTCCCGGGCCCTTGTGAGGAAGGGCTGGGGGTCACGGTTGCCTGTGATACATTTAAACACTGCAATAGCTGGTCCACATGGTATCATCTCCTTTTTTCTTCCTACTTTGTAAATTATTTAGGGAACTTCTCAAATGTAGCCGAGACCCCTGTGCAGCAGTTATCCCTACTGGGAAGAGCGGGTAAGGGGAAAGGTATTTTTATAATTCTGGTCAGAACAAAGCCTCAGGGACACTGATGGTGAGGAGTAAAAAGATGCAGCATGTTCAGCCCTCAACAACTTGAGTAGCTATCAGGGCCCTCCTGGCACTTTGCATTTTGAGTGCCTTAACACTTCAATACATTTCTCAGATTTTGTTCGCCCCCCAAAACACCAGTCCTAATATTAAATACCTACTCAGGTTGTTTTAAAGGTGTAGTTAGAAATATGAAATGACCCTCTGAACTGTGTTACAGCTATATCTGTAACTATGTCATCCATCCTCCATAGGCTTTTAAATGTTTACTTCTTCAATGAAATATGAGATTATTACTATGCTACTTATCTCTTCTGCTATAGCAACAGGTAAACTTTTAAAATGTCAGTGACATACATACATACAAAGTAATTACTATACCTCCTTAAATCATGCTGTCAGAAAATAATGCATGCTTTACAAAAACATGATTTTTCTAAAAATTCCTTAAGAGGTCCTCATTATTCCTGTGACAGAAATAAACAGTAAAAAAGATCACTTTGAGTGGTGTGTTACTCATTTTGAAGAGTCTGTGGAAAACTGACATACTTCCTTATTTATCTTTGGGAAGGAACAATTTCATCAGGTACAATAGGAGAAAATACTGTGCGACATTATGCAAGTGAGTTTCCATTTAAAATAACTGAGTACTTAAAATTCACTCTCTTGGTCATTCAGTAAAGCACTAAGCAATTCTAAAGCTGAAAAAGGCCATTAGTATCCTTTTATCTGACCCTCTTCATAAAAGAGGCAAGTAAATTTCATTCAGTTTTCTTCAGTAATGCATTTTTTTGTCAAAGCCTATTTTCAGAAAAGATCTTGTCTTGATTTAAATACTTCTAGAAGAGAATTTGCTGTGTCCCATGTTAGTCTGTTCCAACACATAATAGTACTCAAAGACGTATATTTTATTTTTTCTGGCCTTATGTGCCAGCCAGTTGGTTTGTTTTATACCTTCCTCTGTCAAAGGAAATGATAAGCTCATCCTTCAGTTATATATAGTTGTGTCTAATAAGATTTGAGTATAAAAGTAGAAAGACTCAAAGTTTCAAAGCTACAGAAGAAGCTTAAGAAAAAAGTGAAAAGGGAAGAAACCAACCTCAGGTAAACCTGTGTTAGAAGTGTCCAGAGTAAAGGTGCTGTGATTGTAGATCAGACAATGCCATTAGGAGGGCAGAGTTTTGCAGTCTTCACTAAGACAAAGCATCCATCAGCATTTGATGGGAATTTCAGATTTGTAGTGACTGATCAAGGATTATGACAAAGCTTTCCATATTTAAATGTATTTAAAATGTTTCTGATAAATGCCATATACTTTTATTTTCCCTTCTAATAGCATTTTTTTCTTATTCCAGTGTTCTAATTGCATAAGCTAGTGTGGTTAAAGACATTTAGAAATCTGCCTTTCTTGACATATATTTTACAGTATCAAAGAAGAGGGTTTATTACAGATTCAGCATAGCCCTTGAAGTGTTTTTCTGCGAAAAACATGACTTCTTGTTGAAATGTTTTCCTGAATCAAAGCCTTAATCCTGTATACATTTAAGTCTGACTGATAGGCAAATCTAGTATTTTGATTCCAGGTTCTCACACATCGAGCAATATCCCCATACCATGGCTCTGCAAATACCCCCCATATCATGGCTCTTCATGCAGGGCAAACCCAGGATGGGGCTGGGAGCCTAAGTTTTTGTTCCCAAAGGGCAAAATTTCCCCGATGTTTCTCTCCCACTGAACCAGAGCACCGGTTTCCTCCTCCCCTCCACCCCACCAGCTGCAGCTCTTCGACTGGGGTGGGAAATCCCTGGTGTGTTCCCAGAGAGAGCAGGAGGCAGCAGGACGTGGCTCAGGGCTTGCTGGGCTGGAGCTGCGCAAGCCTGAGGCAGCTACTCCACCTTGATGGGTCAGGAGGACTCAGGACGGCCCTGCCCAGTGACGTGGTGGGGCATGGCAAGGGTAAAAGTGTTTATACCCATGTCCCCACCCCTCAAGGCTTCCCTGGGTGACACACCACCGCTGCTGCCATCACCCTGTCTTGGCACTCCTCCTGCCATATCCCGTCTCTGCTCTGGGCAGCCCTGTTTGGCAGGACTTGGCTGGGTCAGGAGTCCTCACGCTGAAGGTGGAAAGCACAGGGCACAGAAAATAACCTGACAGGACTGGAAGCAAAACCATTTGCCCTCTCCCAGAGAGTTGCTCTTAGGTCAGTGCAGGCACCATTTCAGTGTCTTCAGGAGTGTAAAACTAATCCAGTACATGTAGAGAAACAGTGACTGCTGGATGCCTACTTTGAAATCTGTAGTTTTAAGGCCAATTAATGGGAGAATTTCTAGCTCTGAGTTCCCTTCTTTATCTTACAGATGGTGGATATTCTGGCTAAAATGTTTGTTAATATGTTTTTCATGTTTTTGTCATTTCAGTTCACAGCTGACAGCACCCATAATAAGTCCCAGAGTCATTATGTCTCTTTTAACATCAATGCAACTGCATAGCAGTAATGGCTGTTTTCTTGACAAATTCCCTGCTAAGGAAAGGGAAGGTGAGGCTCACTATTTCTACCTGCCAACAGGTCCAGTAATACAGCATGAAATCAGTTTTCCTCTAGAAAAAATATTCTTTCAGGTATTATGGTAAAATGAAAAGTCACCAACGGGTTTGCCTCTCAGAAACTGAACAGTAATACAGCTAACTAGAAAAGGAGGCAATTTCTTTGGCTTTTGAAAGAGCACAACATGTATCTATTGCCCTTGGATTTCTATGTAGAAACACATGAAACAGTGTCATTATTGGGTTCACATTCACTGGATGATCTTCCACCTAATAGTGAAATATTTCAACTTTTTCCAGCTTATCAACTGCAAAGGCAGTTTCTTTTCACCACTGAACAGAGGGAAAGCAGCAGACACTTTTTCTACAGCCTCAATTAAGCAGATGCTGAGGGAGAATAAGAAGACTTTTGATGTTAAAGCATGTTCTGGCAGCAGTCCTAGTCCTTACCAGTTGATTTTAGCAAATTGGAAATAAATCTGCAGGATGAGAATTTCCAGAAATGTATTTAACTATGTCAATGGAATGAGCTTCCAATAGACTTTTTACCATATTGGCAGACCAAAAGCAACTCTTGTGTGATTCATGTTCTGTTTATGAAAGCACGGCATATTTTGACCCACACAGAGCTTCACATTAGGTGTCCTCCAAAATTCAAGAGACTTATCAAAGCATAAACAAGAGCAGGACACAAACACTGCAAGTTACATGATGGCCTGGCTCTTGTAAGCAAATTCAGGACTTAACAGGAGTCTGGAAGGGTATAAGTTGCAAAAACAACATAAAAGTAATTATATTTATAAATCATCCTGACAGTGGCATGTTGTAACATAGTTGTTTTCTTTTCATCACAAAGGGCTCGCACTCATTATCGAAGTCAGTGATTTTTCCAGATATATTAATTTGGCTCCATTTCCCCATACTTGATCTACATGCCAAAATAAATGTTTGCCAAAGATAAATTCACAGATCTGGCAGGCTAGGAGGAGTCTCAGGAGATCATCTCGTCCAACATTCTACACTGAAACAGGCTAAAAGTATCTGGACACCATCCCTGACACTTTTATCTTCTTCACTTTAAGAAATCAATATCCCTGGATAGTATGTCCTAACACTTTGCCACACTTTCAGATAGAAAAAACAACCTAATATTCTGCCTAAATCTTTTAAGTGAAGGTGAAAGTGATTCTTTCTTGCCCTTTCCTAAATGGACATGCCCCATCTGCATCAATCCCTTCCAAGCTGTTGTGCCATTCTCAGTCTTCTCTTTTCAATCCACTGCCTTCACCTTCCATTTTTGAGTCACTTTTTCTATACCTCTTATCATGCTTGTTACTTGTCTGTGCTTTTCCCTCAACTGTGCCTACTTACTGCTTCCCACTGAGACTAAGGACTCCAGCTGGGACTTGACTGATACTTCAGAAAGTGGAACAATTGCTACTGCTGTCTACATTTTATTGTCAGATAAAAAGCTCATCTCTTCCTCAGCAATATCAGACTATTGACATATACCTAGCTTGAGCTCTGTAGTGGGGATCATAGAATATCAGAACTGAAAGGGGATAAAGAGAGACTATCTAATGAATGATACCTGGAAATCTTCAAAAGATGTTTGTCTCACTTGTTCTTTAAAAGTGTCCAACAGGAGATTTCATTATCATCGTAGACAATCTGTTCCAGTGCTTCACTGTCTTCACATTTAGATGTTAGGAGACAAAAATGCTATCTATCTTAAATCATATTGTAAGGTCCAGTCAGAAAAATCTCCCTCTTCTGCTCTGATGCTACCTAGCCAATAATCTCTAGTTTTGTGCTTGTCTGCTGAATTTCTCCCCTCTAAGGAGGAAGTAAAAAATGCAATTATAGGGGGTAAAAAAGGTAGTGTCCTGGGTGGGGTACCACATCCTGAATGGAAGCTTGTAACACTACAGACGTTGTGGTTGTAACTCCTCCTGGTTCTCCTACATGGAAAAAGAACTTCATGTTCCCACTGTATCTTCCATATGAGTGCATATGTTGTGCTATGTTCACATCATTTTCCAGGAAGCAGAAAATATTATTACCCCCTCCTTACAGTCAGAAAAACATAAAGAAGCCTTGTTCAAGGTCAAAGTGAGTCAGTAGAGAGCATAGGATGAAACTAAGCTAGTTTTATGTTTTAATAACTAAGACAATGCTCTCCTTTTTTTCTCCTTTTCAGATAGTGTTCACCTGTGTAATCTTATCTTCAAACCAGAAGAGCTTCTCAGAGGTCTATAGTTGAAATACCGGCAAAGGTCAAAGGGAAATGAGCTTTCTCACTGGGCAACCACCTTGTTTTATGTTCTGTTGATTTACAATACCCTACAGAAATGTTAGGGGATATGGTGAGACTAGCTGACAGTCACTGAAGTTAGCTCTCATATAGCACATACTTTCTTCCAAAAATAGTTTTTTAAAATAGAGATATCCCTTACAGACCCATTTATGAGGTGAAGAGTCTCCTGTCTCCCCTTGATTTAATTTTTTTAATTTAAAATATAATGAAAAATCAGAACCATAGTCAGGCTGGGCTGATGGTGATGTTGCTTCACAGAAATTCTCAGGACATATCCATCACTCTGGAATCTGAGCAGGGATTCAGGTCTCCTTCAGGCAAGTACCCATTGCTCCAAACAGTCATTAGGCCCCTGAACCGACTGGTGTCCTCACCTCAAATCACTGCGGCTGGACACCCCAGAAGATAGTAGGCAAAAAGTCTGTGATACACTGGACTGTGGGGACTGAAGTAAAATTTACAGACATGCTCTGAAATGTGTCTGAACAGCAAACAAGTAACTGCATTTCTCTGCCTACAAACCAGTCATAGTCTGATCAGTGAATGCATATATTTTCTTACCTCATTCAAAAGAGAAAGGGTTATTTTTAAAGCAAGGGTCTGTGTAGGTGCATTCCAATTTCTGGAATCATTAAGCCTGCCAAAGGCTATTGTGTAGATAAGTATTAATTGAAAAAAAATACACTGAAAGTACCTTTCTACCCCTAAGTTACTGAGGATGCACAAGATAGAAATAACCATGTGTCCACACAGGAAACAGAATAAAATGAGGTGTTTATGCAGTTGCATCTGAAAGGCATTGTAGTTGCCACTTTCATTCACAGGTTTGCATGCACAGCAACAAACAGATGCTTGAAAACTCAGGTGTGTGGAATAAACCTTATCGAGAATGCTTCAGCTGACAGATAAGAAACTCAAGGGAGAGCTACTGTAGGAGTGTTAGGCAAGAAAACAACTCACAAAGGCTCTTTACAAGGCTGGGGAACATAAAAGCAACAGCAAGTTATCTGTGAAGCTGCAAATCTTTTCTCCTTTTTTTTGCTTTCATATAATTATATGTTGTAATATTCTTTCTGTCTAAAGGTCACGGTGTGTTTATTATCATAAAACCAGGAAAAACCTGCTCTTTGAACAGGATGCAAACTTCTGCCAGTTATTATAGCTACAGGCTTGAAAATTTAAAACATGATAGCCCAAAAAGCTTGGAAATTTCAGATCCCTTCTCCAAAAAAAGAAAATGGGAGAAGTGATCTCCTACATCCCCAAAAGCTTCCCCTCCCCCGGGTTAATTTACTTGCGCATTTGGACATTAGTTTCCATAAATCCAGTATACCATATAGTGAGCTGTTGCATTTGGCAAAGTGGCAAAGTATGAAAATCACATTCAGTGTTGTTTCTTTTGATGAAACACAGCAATTTCTAAATTCTTTGGGGTAGAAATGGAGTTCATTCTTGACCAATCCTTTGCAAGTGCTGTAATAAAAGTTAGAGACAACAGTAAAACCCAAGGACACAGGGCAGGATGGCATAGGTTGATAATCTATCCTGTTGAGATGGAGTTAGGGATGGTGAGAAAGCGCTAGCATAGATGTTGGTTTAATTCCTGGAAGATGTTGGCTAAGTTCCCATTTATTGCACATGCTTGCTGTGTGCCCTTACAAAGGTCAGTTAAGACTAGCTCCACAAACAGATACATGCATTAAATGCCATTGCTGATCACAGAATCATAGAATAGTCTGGGTTGGAAGGGACATGTGAAGCTCATCTAGTCCAACCTCCCCTGCAATGAACAGGGACATCTTCAGCTAGATCAGGTTGCCCAGACCCCCGTCCAACCTGGCCTTGAAAGTTTCCAGGGATGGGGCATCTGCCACCTCTCTGGGCAACCTGTTCCAGTGTTTCAGCACACTCACTGTAAAAAAATGTCCTCCTTATATCTAGTCTAAATCTACCTCTTTTAGTTTAAAAGCATTACTTTTTGCTCTATTGCAACAGGCCCTGCTAAAAAAGTTGTCCCCATCTTTCTTATAAGCCCCCTTTCAGTACTGGAAGGCTGCAATAAGGTCTCCCTGGAGCCTTCTCTTCTCCAGGCTGAACAACCCCAACTCTCTCAGCCTGTCCTCATGGGAGAGGTGTCCCATCCCTCTGATCATTTTTGTGGCTTCCTCTGGGCCTGCTCCAACAGGTTCATGTCTTTCCTGTGCTGAGGACTCAGAGCTGGACACAGCACTCCAGGTGGGGTCTCACCAGGGCAGAATAGAGGTGCAGAATCACCTCCCTCAACCTGCTGGCCATGTTTCTTTTGATGCAACCCAGGATCTAGGGCTTAAGTCTTCTATGCCTCCATTACTTATCTGTAAATTCCAGACAACAGTACTTCCCTATTTTAGTGTGGTATTAGGAAGTCAAATACATTAAAGGCATTTAAATACTTCAGTGAAAAGAGTCATGCAAGTAGCAAAGATAGAAAGAAATGAGCCTCAGTCTCTAATGCCTTCCAGGACTCCTGAGTGTGGAGAGAGTGCAGGGGCTGGGATCAAGGAAGAAAGAAACGGGACAGAAGAGAGCTGCCAGTCCCTATGATACACTCCTGGAGGGCAACAAGGTGTGCTCAGTTTGAAAGATGACAGCAAAGTCAGTGCCTTTTACAAAATAGAAGGTGACTGTGTCCATTCTGGGAGCAAGATAAAACCCTCCAAAAAGCCTTGGCAGAAACCAAATGCTTTTCCCCATGAAACTGCACCCTCTCCCTTGGCTATGGGCAGGTGTGTTTTGATAGCTTCCTCTGTGAAAGGGGAGAGGTATTTGTGGATTTTATTTAATGCTTCCACCTGGAGGTTAGCATCCTGTGATCAGAGTTTAACCTGCTAGTATGCTTCTAGCAGCATGTCCCAAGAGGAGGGGTATAATTTGAGCAGAGGTTAGAAACAAACAGGTTTTGTTCCCACTGGACAAATCACTTTACTTTTTTCTCCCTTTCTTTCCCTATTCCCAGCGTGTCCTAGAAGGCTGCAGTCCCCAGGGGGGAGAGATATCATAGCTTGACATAACTGGGTGCCTTGTTTCTAATTCCCTGGAGAATTGAAAGTGGCTGTTACTGTCTGATAAAAAAAGGGCTTTCCTAAAATGTTAAGGCCCTTAGGTCTCCAGGACCACAATAACTCTGCCTGAACTTTCTTATGGTCTAAAAAGAAACACTTTTGATGGAGGATTTGCACTGGCCTTACAAACAATGTGGTTTACATCAATTCCTTCCATCATTTTCCTCCTGAGCAGAGCTGGTGGCAGACCAGGCAGAACCCCCCACCTGCACTAGTCAACAGCATCATCACTCTTCTGAAAAGCCAGGCAACCACACAGTATGCCAGCACACCAACAAACCCTGGCACCACACACAGGAGGACACAGAGACCCATCCCCAAAAGTGTTACTGACATACCACCACCCACTTCCCTCCTGACTGGGAACTAGAACTTTGTACATCGGCACTAGTTTATTTGAGATTCTAATTACTGCACGAATAATGATTATCACTTAAAATGTGCAGCTCGAATGATTGTCTCTGAATTGCTGTTATTGTAGTCACTTACAAGAAGTCCCACTTCCTTGCGAGATATGGTGTGAATCCACAAGGTTCACGGACAATGGGCACAAGATCTTCCTTCTGGAAGGAGCCTACAGTATCCACTGGATAGAAGTTGAGTTTGTACCTTATGTTCCTTAGAAGCAAAAGGATTCTCTCCTCCTCCTCCACAGCCCATCTCCTAAAAAAGAAAGGACAGAAATAAAGGTTTAAACACACCAGCTGATATCACCATTATAAAAAACAAACAGAAGAAAATGGGCATATTGAGCTGGTTTAAATACCACCAAGTGTTGTCTTTGTCTCATGTTTCCTGCTGTATGACTCAAGACACTCTCTGCACTTCCCTCAGGCTTTCTGAATTGCTCTCCAGGGACACCAAACCAACTACAGGCACAGACATTTAGGTGGAATTTAGGCTGGCTGAAAACAGCCCAAAGAAATTTGAAAGCATAAGTTAGAAGACACAGCCATGGAAAAAGAAAGAAATGTTCTCCTTGTTCCTTGATATTCTCTTCTCCTTGATGACCTGATGTGAACTGACTGAAGGTCTTAGATTTCATGAGACATTTTTCCTGTAATTTTCATGAGAGGAGAAACAACTCTTATACAATATATGGTATATTTTCATTTTAGTGATAATTAAAACTCTCATCAGCAGATTTTCATCCCTGGAGTTCTCAGTAGCTGCCACCAGAAAGGATCCTTGATCTCTTTCCATGCAATGAAGCAGGCTTTAAAAATCCACCAGTATTTCAAAATATGTCCTCTGGTGGAAGAGAAAACATTTCCCTTCTTTTCCTTCCCAGACATCACTCTTTTCAAATTCTGCTTTTAACTTGGGTAACAAAGCCTGACGTATCTTGATCTTTTGAGCAAAAAAGGAATGGATGTTCCTGTGGGCCTAGGTCCAAACACACTGAAGGTAACACAAAGTCTCCCAAACAATTCAACTAGCTTTGCATCAAGCTCACCAAAGATAAACATATGCAGTCTGTGCAATGAAAATAAATGAGCATCTGGATTTTAAGCCTCTGCCAGCCCATCCGGTGAAACTCAATGAGGCAGCTGCTGTCAACTTTTTGACTAAGCCAAACTAATAATGCTATGAAACAGGTGAGGAAATCGAGCTGCAGGTATGTGCTTCTTCTAAGTGGCTTCAAAAATTGGCAGGGAAGAGCATCCTGGCACAAGCGCATGAGCTGGAATACAATTAAGCTGGCTCCATAGCAAGCCTACGCTTTCTTAGTGAGCTGAAGATTTGACAGAGACTCTTGCTTGGCAGTGCATCATAGTGATGCCATCGTCAGCACCCTGGTGTCCAAGTGAATTATTAAAGCAATATAGCTGCATGAGTACACTGCAAAGAACAATAATTCTTTAGAAGATGGCTTTGTATGGAAAATGGTCCAGATCCTGTTATGCTGGTCTGCTCCAAGGTGGGAATTGTAGTTTTCTGTCTTACAGTGAATGCACACAAAAGAGATGGCAAAATGAGCAGTGCCTTACACTGCAGTGCTGTACCAGTGGGGAAGAAGCTCCATCCTAAAAACACCCTGAGGCAGGAGAAAGGCCAGGGTCCCAGTGGTCTACCTGAGGAAAACATGGTGCAGGAGGGAATTATCTATGTTTAGGAGAGACTTGCAAGAAAAAAAGCTCTGTGCTCCACCAAGCAGCTGGATGAAGCAGCAGCCAGCTCTCTTCCCTTCCAAGTGTTTATCTGCTAGAACAAATACCCAATAAGAGTGTTGTGCAGCTCTGCACCACTGCAGTACTCCTTCCTTGGAGGAAGCTAGAAGCTGAAAGGTCCTGACCCACTTGAGTAAGTCCACTGGCTGTGGGAACTGATCATGAAAGATCCCATGGTAGCTTCAGCTGGAAGAGGCACGTCAAATCCCAGCTGATGATGGCATTGCCTGTGCAGATTCCCTTCTCATCACCCAGCCCAGCTTAAAAAGTATTGAGCAGTTCTCATTTTCTGCATTTATACTCTCCAGGCTGCTGATTATCTGCTATTTCCCACACCAAAGAGAAGTGCTTTTCAGCAACTGCCAATTTCTACTGTGGAGAGATGTCACATAGATACATTAATTGCTTGGGAAGGGATTTAAGACTGTCAAGCAAAATACCTAATAGAAGTTCAGAAAACTCCTCTGATCGCTAGTCCCAAAGTTTTGACTCCAGGTAGCATATTTCCAAATGTATTTCTTTTGTTTCTATGATGGCCACAGTAAGGACTAATGCCAAACAGTCTTTACATAGAGAAATCCTATGTGAGTTAAGTCAGGCTAAAACAGCACATAGGCGGGCATTCTGGCACAATTCACTAGTGTGTTTTCTGCCTGGTTTCACCCAGTCCCCACACCCAAGTCTGTTGGAAGAAGTGCTTGGACTTGGAGAGCCTTACTCTCCCCAGACTTCCCCCAGCTGGCCCTGAGGTCCTTGACCAGCAGAGTGAAACATGGCCTTGTCAGAAGAAAATTTTAATGAGTAAGTGTAGAATTTTTAATCCCAGCTACTATAACTCACTATAGGTTTTGATTTGATTTATAACCCTAATAAAAGCCACTTCCTATGAAGCTAATCTACACAGAAGTGGCTGCTATTTTACTGGGAAGTAAAAAAAACAACCCTCACATATTACAAGAGACTCTGAGCCATCAGATGTGCTCTCCAGCATTTATTATATGATTTGATGTGTTAATGGCTGGTTATTCTCATTAGCTGTTCTCTGGATTGATACAAGCTGTTTTTCTACACTTAGGCTGTGCAGCCTACTGTGTAAGGGTAATTAGCATGAGGCCTATGGATTAACTGGAGAATCAGATGTCAGCTGTGTTTCCATTCTCTAGTAGTGGCCTGAAGGAAATGATGCTTCTGCAGTGCAGTCAGCTATGCAATGTCAGGAGCCCCTGGCTGAGATGAAGGCACTGATGTACAAACAGGAAGGCAGTTGCTGCCCTTATGAACCTGCACCAGGGAAAGACAAGACAAACAAGGTGGAGGTGAAGCAGAGCCATAGAGATTAAGATATTTGTTAAACAAGAATATGCCAAGAGGGAGACAGGGCTCTGCAAACATGCTGCTTTGGAGAAGAGTGCTGGCTTTTAAGCAGTTTTGCCTGGCTGCTCCACTTGCTGTGACAGATCCCTCCCTTGTGTTAAATAAAACTGTCCACTGTGTTAAGGAAATCTGTGCAAGGATGATTGGTCACTCTATACCAGAACCAATAAAAGATCAAATGAGAGAAAACTGTGGAAAGGTACATAAGCAATTACAGCAGAGCAACTCTTGTCTCATGAGGCCTGACATTTAAGTGCACAGACATTCTGTTGTTGTGTGTGAGGTAATGCTGTCCTCAAGGGCAAAATCACTTTAAGTGATATGACTGCAAGAAATATAGTACTTCACCTTATTCTTAAACCATCTGAGAACAGAAAGCCTTTTGTTTTGCTCTTTTCTAGTTACAGCAGGAGCAGGGTAGAAGCTGGAAACCGAGAGCATGAGCCACACCTACATCTGATGCTGAAAAGGGGTTGTCTTTACAGCTGGAACAAAGAGCTGACAGACTTCAGCTCTCAGGCATAAAATCCTTGTCCAGGCTGCATGAAACCTTTCTGTTGCCACAAAATATTACAAAAGGTAGGGCCAGATCCTAGAAGGGACCTAGAAACAGATCTTGCTGCCCCACATGATAGGATTGCTTGGGTGCTGCTGATCAGTGAAGCAAGGCTGGTAATAGCAGCCTGCCTGCATAGCATGCCCAAAACCCAAGTAAAGAAAGGCAAAAAATAGCACACACAAAAAGAAAAATGTGAATTTTCAGATTAGAGGAAGAAAAGCATAAACAAAGTGCTGGAAAAGCCGAACCTAGTGGCTTGGTGTGGGATCTTAAAAAGATGCTTTGAATACAAGGACTGAAAAAAAGCACACAAGTTTAAAGGGATTCAGGCCCATCTAGACCATTTTGAAAAGCCTAATTCAACCCAGCCGAGGTTTGTGTCTAAACTGAAACATGCCAAGGAAGCCATAGGGTCTCACTGTGTTCAGTAAGAGGGACACAGGCAAGTGAAGGATGTCACTGCTGAGGTACACTGCTGCATCCACAATACCATCTGCCAGTTCCCTGGAGAATCTGGTCAGCTGAACACAAAGGTGCAGACACACCATGGAAAGAAGGAAGAAAGCCTCTCACCCGCCATCCCTGGCATCCATATTGCCCCATGCCTACATACCCTACAACAATGTATGGTAACATCATTCCAAGGCCACTGCTCAACTTTTACAGTAGGGCCTTCTGACTGTATGGTAACATGTTGCTATTACCAATTTACAAGTGCTAAAAGTATATAACTCTGTTCTGAGCCTAAAACTAGCTCTAAAGTCTATCATTAGGGTAGCCATGATGTGGATGTGATTCCCCTGCTTTGAATTTACATGAGGCTAAATCAAGGCTCAATAACATACCTATGGATTATGGCAGCCAGTCAGTGTCTATTATAACTCCACCTAAACAAACCAACACTATGCTGATCTGCCATATCTGTTGCCTATCAGTCAACACATGTTTATGATCTCTTGAAATAGCCAGTAACCCACCAAAAACATTACTGGGTCTTTTTAGAGGAATCACCTAAAGACACAATGCACTGTACTCAGAGAAGTAGATTACTTAGTCTGTAAAAATGTTCTGATCAGCAGAAACATCTATTAGTGTGCCCTCAAAAGGGAATATTCATTATCATGCCCAGGCTAAAGGAAGCTGAAGAGTTCACCTGTAATGATGGTTTTGAAGATGTGTGCAATGTATCAGCTGCTACTAGCAAACTCGGTTTGGCCATACATGGGAGATAATGTGGGTCCATCCTGACAAAAACTGATTCTGCATTCACTTTGAACAGACCACTCTGAAAAAGCATTGCACAAACAGAAGCCAGGAGAAGGAAGTTCTGGGGATGAATCTGGCTCTTCTCCTGCAGCTGCCCTACAACAGCATTCTCATTAGCTGCAGGAAAGACAGGGAGAAACTATGTGACAGTACATGGGATATGCTGACAGTGATGAGGAAGGGCAAATCCTCATCCACCTGGGACAGAAACAGTATCAGATATTAAAGCAGAGGGTGACCGTCATGATTAGGGGAAAATGCTAAACAACACAGCTGCACACCCATCCTAACACAATCCCACTGCTCCAGGGTAATCACTAGCCCTCTGGGCTGATACTGAGGGAGCACACACTGGTGGCCTGCAAAGCCATCTTACATTCACATTCTTGTAAACTCAGGCAAGCAGCCCCCAGCCCTTGAGGAATAATGATGGGCACAATGGGAGAAAAGCAATCTTATCTGCTCATTCCCATGAAACTGCCCGCAGGCAGACACGGAGCTCAGGAGCTCAGCAGTGGGTCCTTGGAGACTATTTCACATCGGTAACTGGAAGATGTCAGCAACAAGCAGCTGTGACAGCATTTTAGGCAAGCCAAGTGGTAAATTGATGGCATGTAGTGACACAGATTCAGACAGCCTCACACCAGGCTGACCGGGGACAGGAGAGGAGCGAGCCACATGCTGCTGTCATCTGCGCCATTGTGTGTGGCAGCTGGAGGCCCCGGGCTTTGCCAAGCTGTCAGCCATATGGCAAATGAGGTAGAGAACCATTAATCAACATCCCCACAATGAACCTCTTCAGATAATGCAAGCATGGGGCCATGTTAGCACACCATGGGTTTTGCTTCACTTCTCTGTATGAAAAGCAAATCCCACGCACACATCCCACATGCGCTTGCAGTAAGTAGGGAAATAGTTCATGGTGCCATTGACGTAACGGCATGGGTGAGTCACCCGGCAGGATGCATTTGGGATGGCAAGGTCCTGCTAGCCACGCTTGCCTGAGCTGCCCTGCCAGAGCTGGGTACAGCCCGGGGATCTTGCCTTCCAGACAAAATATTTTCTCTGAACTCTTACCAGGGTTATCAGGGATAAAAACAGGGCTAAAGTTCAAGGGATTTGGTTCTAGGGTTAAAGGAGGATTTGAATTTGGCACCGAAGCCATTGAAAAGGGAGCCCTCTCTACCTCTGTGGTAGGGAGCTGATGCGATTGCCCACTTTGATTTTTGCTTTTGAGAAACACAAACAGTAAATCTTGGTCTTCCCCCAGGGCTGAGCTATAGAAACTAGGGCTAGGATGCTACACTTCAAGTTCCAGACAGACGCTGTAATAAAATGTGGAAATTGGATGCAAATTACTTACTACATCTACGATACCACATTATTTACTGGTACTGCAGGTTGATAATCACAGCAATAATTTTCAAATTACCTTTGCTCAGCATCCACTCTCTTTCATGAGTACTGAAATGCTTCCTGTTCTTAAGCTGGCAGGATTTCTAAGATTTGTCATATGCTCCTAAATTGTAACAATTTGCAAACAACTACAAAGGCCCAATGAACTTAAGGCTGATTTTCAAGGGCACAAATGGCAATGAAGCTCTATTTCTTTACAGACAACAGGACATTCAACTCATGATTTGTCACAGACCACACAGGACGTCTCACATAAAGCACTGCATTAAATTAATGGTTCCTGGTTCCCAACTAGTGGGGAAAAATAAACAAAAAGCCACTAAACCATCCTTCTTCTCCTAGCATTTACTTGCTCCTCACATACAGTGATTGGCTCTAACTCTGTATCTGAAGAGCACGTATGTCCCCGAACCCAATATAGTTGAGACGATAATCTGCACCTGATAAGCTGTACCCTGGGACATTTGCTCAGTATTGACTTGCTTAGGTCTAATTGTTGGCTAGGGCACATGGTAAACCAGGATATCAGATACGTGCTGGGACTAGGTGGAAGATCAGAAATATGATCCTGGGAGCCAGTATCTTGGCATACTACATATCCAGGCAGGCAGTACTGTAAAGTTGACTATGAACAGGAAACTTTCCTTTCCCATTAAATCAATTATCCATTAACAAATTAGCCAGAACAACAGGATAAGATAGGTCTGAGTGCTTCAGAATAGACACAGCTGCACAAGCCATCCTGAGTCTCACAACTTCTAAGAGATGCTCAGGGAGAACAATCTCACAGAAGCTATCCTCCATCAAAATGATCTCACTCAATACGAGGAGACACTGGAACATAATTATTGCCTGATGGTCATCTTTCAGTTGTGTTTTTCTGATGGCTGTACCCTAGGATAAAGGCAGACATGGATTACTTAACTGATGATGCACACAGTGTATATTTTTATTGCAGAGCCATCTATAAACAAAAGCACATTTATATGCTTATTATGCATAATGCAATAAAAATAAAAAAAAAGCAAACCCAAAACAATGAATCACTTCCTTGAAAGGGTTGTGCTTAATCACGTGCATGGTCATGCTGTTTTGAGTATGCTGACACATCTTCAGCTTAGTTTTCTCAATGATTAAAAGAGAAATGTCTGTGAAATACTCATTCATGTTAGCAATTTAATGAGCTGTGTCATTCTTGGTTTTTTGCTAATTAAGGATGTTGTGCAGCATAGGGCAAGATGGCACATAGGGATCGGATATTAACTGTGCTGCACACCGTGCAATATATCCGGCATAGATAAGCAGACCAGAAAAAGCCCGGAGCTAAATACAAACCTGCTCACATGCATTCTGAGATGCCCTTTGAACTTACTATGACTGAAAGTGATTGGCCCTTTCACACGCCCTTGGATTGCAACTTCGGTTGTTGTCACACTAGGATTAAATTTATCTCACCTAGTTTTGCTGTCCTGAAACATAGATGTCCAGTCTACTTCTGCAGGTTGCCTTTCAGGATGATGGAGAAGAGCGAGGCATCTCCTGCCCACATATCTACTTTAAGAGAGGTCAAAGCCAGGCAAGCAAACCCCTCCTATGCATCTGTACTCATGCAGGCTAGCAAGAACTGTGCATGCATCAGAAGGAGGGAGTAATAGTACATCTCTGGAGAGACTTGTCACTGGTGCTGGAAAATACTTAGCATTTACAGAGCTTTTTGAAGTATGAGAGCCAGATCCTCAGCTTATATTATTGTAGCACCTTTACTCCAGTATTAACATCCTTACTCTCACTGCAAAGTCAAATTTGCTCCCTATCATCCTTACTCCATGAAACCTATTGGTCTGCAGCATCCACTAGCTGCTTCTCATCCAGCATCTTGTTGGGCATTAGTTCAGTTGTTATGTGTCACTTAGAAACTCCGTCCTTCTTTCCTATGCTGTGAAAGCAATGATGCTTTTAGTAACACAAACCAGCTGGGTTTAACAAAGTCTAAAATTACTTACGTATTTCAAATTCACTATCTGTTTTTTCTGGAGCCTGTGCATTTCACAGGAGGTTTATTACTCAGCCAGACTACCCTTTGCAATATTACAAAGCAGGCTTTTGCTTGCAGGGCTGAGTAGATGTCTGTATTTCACAATCTACATTTATCTGACAAACTTGCAGTGAGGGATTCTGTTCTACTATAACCACAGATTGTCTTATTTACAGACAGGGTAAAACTAATAATTAGTCTAGTGAGACAGTTAGGCAAACACTATTAATTATCAAATGTGTAAACAAAATCGGTCTACATCAGCATTCACAAAGCTGAACATCTGACCTTTCCACTGTAGCAAGCCTTCAACTTTTCTTGTCTGCTTTTCTTGTATTTGCTATTCCAGTTGTGAGGTTCAGAGAGACCACAAGATGCTCCTCTTGCTGTCATCCCACTACTGTAAAAGCTGCTCCCATTTTCAGACAGCGCACAGGGAGTAGATCCTGCCTGGTGGCCCAACATGTTCTGCAGGAATGTGTCAGTGTCAATGAATTTCTGACAAAGGCCAGGCTGGTTTCTGGGGGAAACATGCCTGCCAGGCTGATTTACACTGGAAGCCAGCCTGCTCCCTGTTAGTGTGCCTGGCTGGCACCAGCACAGTCGTCATGGCAGGCAGGTCAGGTGCCAGCTTTCCCGAGCTCCCAGCTCCTCAGTAACCTGCCTTTGGTAATAGAGACATCTGTACCCAAGGCCATGCGACTCCTTCGCAAAGAGAGACTGTTCCACTTCCCACTGAAAGTGTGTCAGCAGCTGCTCGCTTTGGATCTCAGTATTCTGATCGCCTGACATTTCTTATATTTCAGGTGACATTTTTCACCTCTTTACCACCTGAAGGGTCTGCATTTGTTTATTAGTTGTATAGTATTGTCCATGATGGTGTTGGTTTCATTGCTGCCAGCAGAATTCAAGACATCTTCAAGAAACAGCACAGTGTTATCCTCAGCCACCCTCTTCTTGTTATGAAGTCCTCCCTTCCTCCTGAGGCTGAAGATTTCTTACCTGTGTTCAGCTCTTCTCATGGACCGCACATATCAGAAATGAGCCACATAAAACAAACCGACCAATGGACTGGGTCAGAATGCCATGCTGGTGCAACAGATAGCAGCAAAACGTGCTGCACCAGCAACAGGCTAGGAAGGTTAGAGGAAGAGTGAAAAGAAAATCTAAACACATAGGACAGGTGGAGATATATTGGCATGTTTTAATCATGCTCTGCACACCCTGAGCTTCCATCTTAAGCTGGGTGGCTTCTTCTGGTCCCTGACACACAGCGACAGTCAAGAGCTCAAGCTCGCACAACTGCATCCAACTCTTAGAAGTCCATCATCCATCAGTGTTTCTTGTAATGCTTAAAGCCAGATTTTCAGCTGATTCAATTGATTTTTTGAGATCATCGGAATGCCTGACCCTGTGAGGAGTACTCAGTCACCCTGAAAATCCTGCCAAGAAGGACAAAGTGCATGGAGAACCTGTGCTGGTAAACCATAGCACTCCATCAACCAGAATAAAGCAAAGAGTAACCTCTGCTGGGAATTCATACCCTTGCGGAAAAGGTATTAATTTACCAGTGCCTCTGTAGCTTAGTGAACATGCATCCTCCCATTGAACATTTCATCACAAACCATGAAACAGCAATCCACCAGAACCTATATGTATTTTATAGCAACCATAAGGGTCCATAAGATCCATTTTGTCTTTTGTTTTTCCCTGATACATGTTTTTTTTTGGCAAGAATCAGCTTTCAAAAAGTGGAAGCATTGTATTTTGGGTGGCTGATAAGCGCATTCAAATTTTGTAACCTACTGAGGCCTTCAGAGGCTCTCCTCTGTCTGCCTGGATTTTACATTTGATAGAAATGCTCTTCAGCCTCCAAGTCTAAAAAGTGCAGGTTTCAAACACACCTGGTTTTCTTCTGGGTATATCTCCCTGGGAAGCCCCAGGGAAAGATCACATGCAGTAGGTTTCCATTGGCCTATGTTGCATTTGCATATCTGCTGGAATCAAAACTGGAGCTAGTATCCATCCACAAAACACCTCCCATGAAATGCCTTTTGAACTATAAATGAACCTTGAACAGTTGCCCAACAAAAGCAAAGCTTCCTAAGGGAGTTTTTCCCCCAACTTGCAGCAGCCAAAGCTACTTGCTTCCACACTGGTAAATTCCTGAGACACCTGTATTTACCTGTTACAGTAAAGAAATATAGGAGTGGTCAATCTGCACTTCAGCCCCAAGGCTTCTGCAAGACAAAACTGGCTCTGGCTTCTTCAGTTCTGATTACGGAAAAACAATTAAATTGAACCCTGAACCACCCACAAGATGATGAAAGGTGTGCTTTTCCTGCCTTTGATAAATATTTGGTCACCAAAAATCTGTCACAGGTGAGAATATACTCTAGGTTGCAGCCCTCCATGCACCAGCCTTTTGCTCTGCTGTTCTCCCCTTACTTAACAGTTCCTCACTGCACTACTTTTTCATGAAGGGTGCAAATGAAAGCAACCCCAACAAGAGAAACCAAGAGAGACTCAGGCTAAAATACACACAAGCCTGGCATCAGGAGACTTATTTTAACAGCCACACTGTAAACTTGTAAATGTGTGTTTTCAAAGTAAATACCTGCCTCAACATATAGCTGAAATACGATGCAGTTTCTCTTTGTTTCTTGGGTATTTCCTTTTCCTTAACATGGCAGTGGTGCACATGGATTAGGCACCATACTCAAAGAGTGAGTTCATGCAGAAAGAGAAGCACATAGAGAATCACCTACTTCTATTTCTCCACTGACTTTGATGTTTAACCTTGGGCATACTCCTCTGCAATTCCTTCTGGCTAGTTTTGGAAGTTTTTTGCTCAACTTGCTGCTCTCTCTGAATCTCATTTTCCAATGTCAACACTCTACAAGGACACCTGTACAGGAGACCTCAGTATCTAACTTGCAGCCATTTAAACCAGACAGCATGATAGACCCCATATCAAAGGGTTACATACTGTAGTGCATAAATCCAGTTATGGATTGCTGTCTCACAGAGTTTGTAAGGCAGACAGGAAAATTTGACCAATCCCACATTTACTGCTTCACTCTTTCTAACACTTGAAATAGTAATAGAAAGACAAACTGAGTCTGTCTGTGAGTATTCATACTGTAAATATGAATAGGCAGTGTAAATTCCTTCTTCAGCTTAAATACTACAGTCACCACAAGATTTCTATTGTTATAAATCCTTAGTCATTCAGCTCTGATATAGTAGAAAATATAGGGAACTAGTAGCTTCTTACCATGACCTCTGCATTGATACTGATGCTTCATGATGCAAATCCTGTGGTTCAGTTAAAGCCATCTTCTTGCTGTAAAATTCCCGTGCTGCATTTGAAGCATTTCACTCTGTTAAGAGCCTTCATAGGTGATAGGTGGCAACTGAGGTGAGATCAGTAAATACAAGGCCACTCTACTTGTTCCAGCTTTGAGCCTCTACCTAAAGTCAACCTGCAAATGGGAAAGGTGTTGGGCATTTTCTTTTTAGTGTCTCTTCTGGTGTAAAAGCAGATGTGAAATAGCTTGACTTTACTTTAGAAATATCAAGTCTTGCTTTCATTTCCTTGCTGGAGATTTCTTTTGGAACAAATGCTACTTTTTTTGAAGGGTTTTTAAGCCTACTTGGGATAAAGCTAAGGGAAATTTGACTAGTTGTTAAACACTCAGAGCATAAAGAACATGAGAAATGTAAACTATAGTGAAGGCAGAGTGCAGAATTAAGAGTTCTAGGAAAACAAGTAAAGTTATATGCAGGATGAAATCAAGATACTTTTTAATAAATACAATGAAAAGCAGAAATATGTAATGAAAACCAACCAAAATTATTGGTCTTTAAAATAGCAAAAAATTTGTGGATCGAAATCCCCAACAATAAGGGTATACTCAAAAGGATTACAAAAATGTCAAGAAATAATATAAAAGCAAGAAATGGAAAATACGTATGACACCGTAGACAAGTTACTACTGCCTCAGTCTTATAATCTCCCATCTTACTAATATTCAGTTTACAGTCCTGTTGTTTTGTGGAATTACACAGTAACTGCTTTAAACACAGTATATTTACACAAGTTGGAGAATGGGAAATCATTTAATATCTCTCCCAGTAAAGACTGGTCAGATTATAAAATGCAGTTCCTCAGTTGTGAAAAGATCTCTATCCAGTTAAACAGTATTTAGCATTTATACAGTTCTTTCACTTGCAAATGCTTCACAAATATTATCCAACCTAGGGCATAAAAGATCTTCCCAAAACATTTGCTTTTTGGCAGAAGCTGGAGGTAACTGGCTACACAACAAGCTCTGCCCATGCTCCTTATCCACTCCAGTGCAAAGTCAGGGTGATAAGCCCAGTCACTTCCAGTGATGTGTATGAGGAACACTCCCCATACTCTCATGAGTTATTTGGTAGCTGTTGTAGGGGTAGTAACCTCCTTCAGAGGGATGCAACTCCCATAGGGGATGAAATGAAGCAGTATTTTCAAGTGCTCTTTTTTGTAATGCAGATATACTCCTGAACTCCCCTTTGAGAGACAAGTAAATATTGTTATTCCTTCCTAATGGCAACAGCACTCCTGCCTCAGAACTTCTTTTGGAGTACCGTTGCAGCCAGAAAAATTTCCAGTCTGTTCCCTCTCCCATTAGAGCTGTTGACAAGGTGAAATGATGATTTATTGGTGCTGTGTTTCTGCAGCATGGGATTTTGGCAGCAATAAATCTCTGTCCAGACAGATGATGTAATAATCTGAGCTTCCTACAAATGACTTAATGTTTCTTGGTGATTCCTAGAACAGTTCACATTTCATAATTGAATGAGTCCATACATGGACTACTTTTCCTTACCACGAATCAGTTTCAGAAAAATCTTTGATGCTTTTTTGGACGTCTTGTCCTGTTGGGGACAGTAAATTGGTCCAGTTGGTCATAAAAAAATATGTGCAATTTTTCATCCTTTTCCATCTGTGAATTTTTAGGTACTTTTTTGACTCATATGATATAACCAAATGGAGAAATACATAAATCAAAGGGCCAGATCTGAATCCACATACTCCACCCTTCCGGAAGAGTTTGAGGCAAACTTCCTTCTACCAGCATTGGGATTTTGCTAGAGAGAGTTTTGTGGTAGAGTCTGATTCCTTCAAAAACATATGAATACACACAAATGCATACACACACTCATTCTATAATTTGTACCACATCTGTGCATCTCTGTGATCGATTCTTCTAAATCAGGAAACTTGTCCAAGGGATACCTGGTTAATATTTGGTTGATATAAAGCTTTAATTTAAATGTAGTAATCCTGACAAGTGATATCTATATTTTAACAAAAGTCAGGGCTAAGCATCTTTCCTGAGGATACTCAGTGAATCAGGAACAGATTTCTCTAGCCTTTATTTCCTGTTTTCTGCCCTACCTACTTTGCAGCTCTACGTTGTCAAGAACTAATTACTCCCTTGCTCTTTTTAGGTTTCTCTTTTCTTTTTAAGAGTGTCCTAATAAATACTTATGCTAACTTCCTCTTCTTCAGGGCTCATCACTTCATCATCTCAAAGAGAGAAAAGCTTGAACTTTAGGGAGAGCAATATCTGGACGCTGTCTCTGTGTTTTTTGACTCACATCTCTTTGTAGCTTAGAGAAGTAAACTAAGTAGATTGACTCTATCACATTTGTCAAGAGAGTAGCCAAGCTAGCCAAGATATTCTGCCTTCACGTAAATGCCTTGTTGCAAGAAACAAAGCAAAACTATGTAGAACATTTGGGAAAGCTACCTATTCTGCAGGGCAATGCATTTCACCATTATGAAGAAACTTGTGTTGGGAGAATGCACATCACATTTCATCATCACTCTCCCCTCATCTCCTGCCTGTTTCTAGCTGGGCCAGTTGGGAAATTGCATGAACGCATTGCTGATAGTAAGGCATCAATAAAACACTCTGTGATGATTTACTGTATAAAGTTCATAGTTAAACAAAACGATCCCTTGTTCCCTGCGCAAATCAAAATTACTGAAATCTTGCATTTCTTGCTTGCTGATTTCTACAAAATTATACAAAAATGCAATGATGGGATTAGTTAAAAAGCAGTGTACACCCTTTGCATCCCCTGAAATGTCTGCAGGACACTTCCCTCCAGGGATCAATTCACCTTTCACTTTACTGAACAACAATGGCAGTTCCTAAATTTTGGCAGAAAAACAGCTCAGCAAAACCAAATATTTAAATGTCCATCTCAAGACCACTGAAAATGTTATATGGTCATTGGAGAACAATTGATACAAATTAAATCATAAGAATCTATAGACAATTTTTCATGTCAACTCCCTTCCTCTTTTGGATAAACAGGAGAGGGCTTCTGGGAACTTCAACAGAGATAACTCAACATTTTTTTCTACAATTAACTCAGTAAGGGGTCATGGCTATGGCAAAGAGTGAGTGAGCATCAATGATTGTATTTAGATTAACCACCAGGACATCGATGCTTATATCATCCAAACTGGAAATCCAATATCACGCTCCATCTTTCCCCAGCCCAGAACCAGCCCACACCTTCACTCTGCTGCACAGTCGCCACCAGCTCTTCAAGTAACTGCAAGTGTCAACCATGGTACCCACCGCAGCTACGGGTCAGCATCTGTGAGGAGTCAGACATGCTGCCTCAGCAAACCCAGAAATACACACACTCCAGTAAGAGACCTCAGATGCTCAAGGGAAAACAACTTACTCTGTTGCTCCTCAACAGGGAGATTGCCTTTTAGCATATCTTAGAGACACACATGATAATTTCCTTAGTGGTGGTCACCTTTCTTCCCAAAGTCAGGTAAATTTTAAAAGGTTCCTTTTGTGAGGGTGTTTATAGGACTGGCATGAGGTACAACACATATCTCCTGTTGTTGGTCCCCTTCACCTAATATCTATCCTGAACTTTGAGCTTCTCTGGACAAGAAAAAATTATCTCCAATATCTGGAAAGGGGCTCTGTCCATAGGCAGGGCTATAAACAACAACAATTAATTCAAGCCAGTGCCTATACTGTGTTCTCTTTAAACAGATGGGGAAGGGAATGAGTAATGAAAATGTGGTCAGTAGTATTTATTATTGAGTTGACTTCCTCACTCTGTCAGTTATTACCGCAGGAGTCCCACTGCTCCATGCCCTGCTTTCTCTCCCATCCTTCCAAAAATAAGCTACATTGATACCAAAAGTTCTACTTGTTCCCAGTTTGCAGTTAGGAAAGCGTGATGAAAATCCATTCCTAAGAGAGAAAAGTCTGTAGCAGACTTTTCCTTTCAGACCATAGCAATGATGCACTTAATGTCCAGGTCAACAATTTCCATTCCCATCCTACAACAAAACCAGGATTTCTTAGATGCAGTCCCAGTACACCGACATAGTTGATGCTAGGTGTTGGACAGCTGGAATGACAGACAGATCCTGTAATCTTTTTATTCTCAGCTAACAAACATGTGGGACCTGTTGCTTTCATGGGGTGAACCGTGTGTTTGTGTGCGTGGTGGCGATTGGCAGTAAGCCCTGACTTGTCCTCTTCATGAGCAGTGGGGTTCTGCAGTAGGGTGTTCATCCCCATAAACACTCACAGCCTGAAAGCAAGTGGGCTGGGGAAGACATTCCAAAATCAGGCTAATTAGGGAAACTGGGGTGAATAATTTCTCCACCTAATTGATCTCCTTAACATCTTACATAGACACATGTTTTTTCAGATGATTCTACCAACCGACAATGTTTTGTCCTAAGTTTAGAGCACAGTATCAAAAAGATGTTCTCTTAACTTTGACTAAATCTTGTTCTATTGGCCAGCACAGATTTGCATAACCAGCTTTGTGTTAAGCTTTCATTGCACAACTTTTTGCAAAGTAAAAATCACCAACAACTTATTGCATTTCTAGTTCCCTTTAATTTCAAGTGTCTTAACTCAACAAGGCCTGCAATTTGGCTTGCTCTTTCTTTCACTCTTATGGTCATTCTACTAGTCAATTTTCCTTACAACATAGTCCTTCTCTGTATTTTTAATTAAAATATCATCATTAGCATGCACATAAGTGAAGAGATGTGAAATGTATAAAAAGACTCCATTCCCCTCTGAAGAATAACCTTGAAGAATAGATATTGTGCTGATAAAATACACAAATGAGAGAGAAGAGTCAATGTGTAAGTGATGCAATTGCTGCCCTCAGCTCTGTCACTAAAGCAATAACCTCACATGTGCACAGAAGTCGTGGAAGCTTCATCCCACATGTGATGTCAGAAGGGAACAACCCCATGGCAAGAATAGGAAGGCAGAGGTGACAACAGATAAGAGCTGCATCCCTTGACTTTAACAGGGTAGGACTGAGCTTCAGCTGTAAACTGTAACTGGGTAAATGTTGCCATGTTCCTTCATTAACGATGATCTGGATAGTGCCTGCTTTTCTTAATACATAATCTTATTTTGATTTTATTTTGGCAATAATGAGGAGTATTTCTGCATACTTTTTAAGAGAGCTTAAGAAACTGGGTTAAGAATTTTAGTGCCAGTTCTGAATACTACAAATACCTTGAACTTGCCAATCACTTTGAATACTACAATACCTTGAACTTGCCAATCACTTTCACATTCAGGAGATGTCTCTCTAATGACATGCTTTCCTGGCAGATCTCAAAACTAGTTCAGAGATGTCACTTTAAGAAGGGTGTGATGAAAATTTCACAAGAAAAGGGGTGTAGTCTTGTGTGACATACCTACTTGAGATGAGCTTGTTTCTTTTGTTTTTGATTGCCTCACTGATGTTACTGCACACCTAAGAATATTCTTACAGGCAAGAGAAGCAGAAGGTTGTCACCTGCTTCATGCCATTGCACCCATGCAGCCACCCAGTCCCTGGGAACCTAGCCTGCTTATAGTTGATGCATTTTTATGAATAGCATGCTAATCTTGCGGATCTCAAGCTATATGCCCTGTTTTATCAGTGCTTGCATCTATCTGCTTCATGAGGTAAGTCCATACCTGCAGCGAATGTGGCAACTACCAAGTTGCTGTAATAAAAGATGACTTACTACTGCTCTTTAAGGAATTGGTACATTTGGCTACTTCCTCTGGCTTAAATAATGCATTGTATGGTGCTTTAGACATGAGGGGAGGAAATTATGGCAATTTAAAACAAAATCAGGAAGTTTTATTGTTAGGTAAGTCAAAATTGCTGGACCAGATGAGGTAACACTTGAAGTATGAAGTGACTTTACCAGTAGGTTACTTATGATTTATTCCTTAGTGAATGTTCTCTTTTTGAGGGAGTTCTTAAGTGTTTTTTTTCAATTCTATTCAATTCAAAATAGTTCTTGGACAGGGTAATAGTGCACTGGCATAAGTTCTGCCTTCTTGGATTTACTTGTGCTGCATCATTATATTTTTGAAAGTCCAGCTAGTGAAATGTGATTTTTACTGGCAAGAGAAGTATCTTTTCATCTTCTTTTCACCTAATCAAGAGAAATACAGAAATCCTGCATTAGGCTGCAGACAACTATTTGTAAAGCGGTTGATAGTTTGTTGTTTGGCAAGATTAGCTCTGTTCACATAGCTGGTAGAATATGAATTTCATGCTTAAAATACAGCATGGGTACTTGAAATCAAATGAAGAATGGATATAAAAAAGCAAGCTCAAAAAAGCATAAATGTAATGATCACTTGGCTAAAATTAATGCTGTGGCTTAGTCTGACAAGCCAAAACAGTAGTAGGATAAAAACCTTGCCTGAAATAGATTTTTTTCTTGAGTGAGGGAAAAGTAAAGGTGGTTTGCAGTGTTTCAGTTTCCCCTATATTTTGTAGAGGACTGTAAGGAACTCTTTTAATATTTATTTTAATAAAATAGAGCCTTCCAGAAGGGGAGGAATAAGCAGAGCATTCTGATTAGCATCTCTTGTGATAAAACTTACATTACCATACACCTGAAGTTAGCGTGGCGAGGCACAGATTTGGATTTTGGTTTAAGCACCCCAAACCATTGCATGCCTCAGTGAACAGAAGCGTTCAGCGAAGGCCAATTTCACTAAATGTTTTATCTAAATACCTGCTTACTCTAAAGTATGTTCTGTGCCTGTTTTGGCATCAACTGATGTCGAACAAAAATCATACTAAAAAAGCAAAATCAGATGAGAGAAAAACCAGCCTCACAGACAGCCTAAGAAACACATTAACAGTAGCTCAATACCTGCATGCAGCTGCCAGAAAACCTCTAATGGTCAATAAAAGGCAATAAAAGGCCTGATTAAATAAATGCACCATTCAGTGTGCCTTCAAGAGCTCTAAACTCAGACTCTGGTATATGTCCTAGGGAAAAACATATTTCTTAGCTAGATGCCTTAACAGGAATACATTGCACTAGTCCTAGAGCTCTCCAGAAAGCTTCCATGTGTTCACAGAAGCTGAGAGCACTGTGATTGAGCTGAACTTCACAGTTTTCATGCATGGGAATACATGGGAAAAATGAATTTTCAGATATGTTAAGGGCTCCTTAGAAATTGCAGTCACCGCCATTTACAGGGAATACTAAAGAAGAAAGCATCTCTTGCTGGTCATTACTGGAGAGCATTTTGGGGATTATCAGCTGCAGAAGCAACTCAAAATACCAGCTATGAGATTTAAACTGTTACTAGTGGATTAAGAGCTTTGGAACATAAAATACAAATACTTTCAAAATGAGAAGAAGGGATTTGAATCTAAAGAAAAATAAATGTCACTGGATCTCCTTAGTCTACTCCCCTATCTGTGGCTGATGTTGTTTGACCTCACTAGGTGTGCTACTCACGTGCAAACAGCCACATGGTAACCAAATACTACTTGCATAATGAACCATTTCTCAGAGCCAGTTACAAAAAGGATTACATAGTGTTTTTGGCATCCTATAAAGTGGACACTCATTAAAGTAGCCTAATTATTTTAAAAGATTAATTATAGAGAAAACAAAACTACTTGGAGGGGAGTTACAAAAATGACTGAGCCAAACTCCTCAGCAGTGGCAGATGGTATAAGAAGACATGGAGGCCACAAACTGTTCTGGGAAGTCCAGATTGAACATTAGGATATGTTTTTGGTGAGAGGGTGGAAAAACACTGGAGTAAATGCCCTTGGACATTTTCAGGACCTTGCTAGACAAGATGACATATTGTAGTGGTGGTGGTAGGCCCCCACTGGATACAGTTCTCCACGAACCTTCTTTGGCATGAGTTCTCCCCAGAGGATGCAGTCATTCCCATGTTGATCTGACATGGGTCACCCCTGCATGTTTCAGTCCTCTCAGTGCTGAACTACAACAGTGGGGGCTTCTTCTCCCCTCAGGGTCCTGGCTTCCTTTAAGCGCAGGTGCCTGTCCTGGTGTGGGCTCCTCCACAGGCTTCAGGTCAGCCTCTGCTCCACCACAGACATCCATGGGTGGCAGGGGGGGTGGCCCTGCCATCTCACCATGGGATACAGGGGGGATCTCTGCTCTGGTGCACCTTCCCCCCTTCCTTCTCCTTCCTTCCACTGACCTTGGTGCTCCCATGGGTGCCCTTATAACTCCTCCTCACAAGTCCCAACCCCCTCTTAGGTTCCCCTTCTTAAATACATTATCACAGAAGTGCAGCCACAGCTAATTGGCTCAGCCTTGGCCAGAGGCGAGTTTGACTTGGATCAGGGGGAGCTTTCCAGAAGCTTCTCACAGGGGCCACAGCTGTAGCTCCCCGCCCCGTTACCAAAAACCCTACCACTCAAACCCAGTACATGGAGCAAGTCCAGTAAAGGGGTGCAAAAATGATTAAGGACCTGAAACATCTGTCGTATCAGGAGAGGCTGAGAGAGCTGGGATAGTTTAACCTAGAGGAGAAAAGGCTCAGGGGGGACATTATTCATGTTTATAAATACCTGATAGGCAGATGTAAAGAAGACGGTGACAGGCTCTTCTCAGTTGTATCTAGCGAATCAACAAGAGGCAATGGGCCCAAAATACAGAGGATTACAGCTGAAACTAGGAAAGACTTCTACAGTGAGCGTGGACAAACACTCTAACACTGGCACTGGTTGCCCAAAGAGGCTGTGCAGTCCCCATTCATGGAGATATCCAAAACCCAGCCGAACACAGTCCTGAGCAAGCTGCTCTAGTTAACTTTCCTTTCAGTGAGGGGTTGGAATACAGGAGCTCCAGAAGGGCCTGTCAGCCTCATTATTCTGTGAGGCTGTGAATGAGTTCTGCAGCTTTTGTTATGTCAGGAATATGTCCACTGTATGATTGCAATGTGTGGTTAATTCTTGGATGTGCATATAGTGTAACACCTGAGGTGAGGCTTGACCATAACACACATGCAGAGACACATGGGCCAACTCTGCAGAGAGACAGAGTGGGAAAACAAAGGCAACATCTAAGATGCATTTCTGTGTGGATGATGCTACGCTTTTCCAGGATGAGCTGAGTTAAACAGATTTTATGGATCAGAGTTCAGGCTTGTAAACTCCACTGGCTCTAGCTGCATTCTGCTTCTAGAATTGGAAGCACTGAGAATCTTGATGAAGGGAAACCTTAGCTATTCCTCATCTATCTTAGCCTCACTTATTTTCATACTTAATATGTACTTGGAGATATTTTCCTTTCTCTAAATGCTGTTCCATAGCTTTTCCGGTTCCAATTTTTTTTTTTTTTTTATGAGAGCATGCCCTCTGCTACGCTGTGTAATGTAATGGGAAGCTAACAGCATGTTCATTTCCAGCACCACAGCTCCTGAACACTTTCTTTTGCAGATCAGTAGAAAGTGTTGCATATGACATTATATTGAGGCCAGCCTATGCTGACTTCTCTATCGGAGGAGAAGAGGCTTCTGCCTCTGGAAATTCTCTGTCTCTGGAGTTCATGTGAAAATGTACATGCATACATCCCTAGGCACAGTAAAACAAGAGGAGAAGAGTGCAGTTATGATTTGCATTATGGCATAAAACACTGAAAAGGATATTTCATCTTCTTTAGGCCCTACAGTAAAGTCCATCCTCAGCCCTTTTCAGGAGTGTAGTTGCTATATAAAGCCAAAGAGCACGGAAACAAGAACTGTCCTACTCACATCTAAATGAAAAATTACAACTTCTTTGAGCTCTGATTTTATGCTTAGAAATGCTGGCAATTTGGTCATGGGGTCAAAGATTGCCTTCAGCCCACCATGCCCTGCTTTGCCAAGACTCTTTTTCTCCCCTGTCTCTGCTTGGCAAGAGAGAAAGAGGCAGAGGAAGAGCTTGGCAGGGCCCTGAGGGCACCACTAGGCCTTAATTGTCCTGTCCAGCCTCACCTGGGGCCTCTACCCACAGCCTCGCCCAGGGGCCACGGGGCTGTTTAAACCCAGACCTGGGCTTCAGACCCTGCCAGAGCTACACTGTAGGTGTCCCTGTCTTTAGTTCCGACTGTGCTGGTCATGGACCCCTTTGATCTGGACTAGGCCTGACGGCAGACCTGCAACTTTACTATGGATTTGCTTTGTGATCACCGGCTGGGTCTGACCCTCATTATTGACACCAGGCCTAATCTAGACTTGCTAATTCATCTTCCCTTGGACCTGTCTCATCACCACAGACTTACCTGATGATCTGGACTCTTGGTTGACCCCAGCTGTCGTCCCCAGGGCTGCCCCCCTCACCTCGCTTGGAGGCAGTAGGACAGGGCCTGGCTGGTGAGGCTGCGGTCCTGCTGGCCATGGTGTCGTGGCTGGCTTCCCATCCCTTGGGAAACAGCCGGCCCCTGCTGAGCCCTGACAGATCCAGAAGAAAACTGATGGCACACATGTTATTGCCTACTGGGGAAATCTCACCTGGGCAGGCAAAGGTGGAGCTGGGACAGAGACAGGTCATGATAAGGAAACATCTCTGCTCTTTCTGCTATCCAACGCTGGTGTCATCGGGCTTTGACTGAGGCCTGGAGTGGCAGAAGCTTGAGTAGGTCAGGTTCAGAGAAAGAAATCTTGAAAAAAGACACAAAATGAGCACCTCTGAGTATGTATCTTCATTTTTTCTTCAGTTATGTGTAGCCGGCAGTAAGAATGACAAGTGGGAAAGGGAAGAAGGCCACTAACAAGAACTCGCATGAGTTTGCATGTCCTCATTTTGGAAACAAAACTCCAGTGAACTGTCTAGTCCCCACAACTGAAGAAATTAGATTTTTGGCTATTGCTGTTGCAAGTTAAATGCTCTCACTTTATTTATTAGCTGATAGAAATGGCTGAAATATGCAGAAGGTCATCCCTGAGCAAGATAATGTGAAAAACTACAAGGAACTAGAGACAGCAAAGGGGGAGTGGTGTATATGCAGCTGGCAATCCTTGACCTGAGGATACACTAACAAGTAAAACAACATCAAAACCAGCAGAAATGAGAAACATACCTAAATAACAAAAGAGAGGTTCTGACAAAATGGAATTGCTGACTGAAGTAGAAATTATTAAAGCAGCAATATGATAAGCACTAAAAAGAGCAACAGGAGGGACGATGGAGCAACAATTAACCAGTGTGGGTTGTTTATTTGGGATGGGATGAGCGTGGGAAAGAGGAAGAACACGGGAGGGTGAAAAGAGGAATGTAAGGGAATGCAAATGAAGTAACGGACTGACTGGAGGTACCTGCAAGAGCCCTGCACTTGATCTCTGCAGTTTGGAAGACAATAAACTTGCTGATTCCACCTTAATCATGTCTGACTTTCTTCCCTGGTCAGGAGGGACCTGATGTATTTTTCCTTGTCAGGGCCTTCAGTCCTTGCCCCAGTTATGTTTTAAATATTCCTGTGTCCAGCCCTGTCTCTGGCACTGTTTCCCAGCTGGATCTCTGACCCATGTTGTAGGTAGCTTGTATCCTCTCTCCTGGACAGACCTCAGATCCATGTTGTAGTCTTGTCTCCAGTTCTGCCTTGTCCTGCTCCTGACTGAAGTCCCTGGACAGACTACAGACCTCACCATCACCTTGCCTTCCCTGGGACTGTTGATGGATGCTGAACACCCTAATCACATACTGCAGAACTGTGCCCTGGCCAGCGAGGATATTATCTGTGCTGTGGCCACTGTTGGTCTCAGCTTGTTCTCCCTCATGGAGGAACCCTGTTCTTGTACTTTCTTGACTCTACCTAACATCAGTAAAGGAAGACCTAGAAGGTACCACCTAGTATCACCATCATTTCACATCATTGTCTCCTAGCATAAATGAAATTACTCTCTAAATTACCTTCCCAATTTTGTTTGTTGCAACAAACATTTATGACAAGTGACTTCATAAATTCTTCTCCCACTTCAACATATTTGACCTGTTGTTCATGTCTGAAATATTTTCTTCCAGAAGAAATTTCTCCAGTTTCTCTGAAGAATTTGGTTGGTGTATGCTTTTGTCACATATTTCCTTTCCATATTCATTGCCATCATGTTTTCTTAGCATACAGTACTTAGAGTGCAGAACCAAAGGCTTCAGTCCTGATTTTATAGTTGTTCTGTGAGCCACTCATCTGTCTCTATGTTCAAAAAGACAGGAGTCTCGTTAAGCTATTAGTCCTAGTTAGTTCAGCTCATGAGAAATTTACAGCTAGTGAAACAACCCTAATGTATGCAATCTCTTTGGAAACAGCCTTGGAACTATTGTTTTTGCTAATAAATGCTACTGTCCCAGGGAGACAGGAGACTAGTTAAAATCATAAGGAACCTAAGAGGGTTTTCATCCATACTTACACTTTTTTGTATGCCCTTCCTATCATCAGGCTGCTTGTTTTAATAGACCCTTACAAACCTAGGCTAGATATTTGACTTCTTCTTGTCCCTCCAGAGCTACTCTCTTTTGTCAGTAATCCTTCTGAGTATACTGATTTTTTCAACAGTTTTGAGTTAACTCAGGTGGTCAAGATGTGGCCATGCATGACTAATTATAGTGGAAGGAGAAAAATGGGTACATTGATTAACATTCTGTTCCCTTTGGAGAGACTAGGAAATGACTTTGGCAGCTCCAGATTCACTGACACCCTGCTGGCAGATTATTTCCTGTGTTTTCTGAATTGCAATCATTTTTTTAAAATATGGCTAATCTTTGACTGTTGACTGGGAAGGTGAGAAGAGAGTTCCAGGGATTTGATGTCTGTTGCCATTTTAAAGAAGCTTTTCTTCACTGGGCTGCCTGTGGCCTTTCTCCATAGTGGACTTGAACATTGCAGGCTTAATTACTCAGCCCATTTCCCTTCGTTCACAGCAGCCCCTGCACAGGGCTCTTCACTCCTGAGGACTCCAGAAGAATTTCATCAGATGTAATGACAGTCAGAGAAATCCCGCATTATGCAACTGGTCCTGCTAAACGTGCCTGGGATGACAGCTCTACGGCTCCATGACATTACACTTATTCATAGACAATGCAGAGAAGGGTCTGGAATAAATGCACAGAAACCAGATCTTTTGTTGGCTTATATTAAGACCCTAAACATATATTTTTTCTTTAGGCTTCTGCCCCGTCTTTATCAGACCCAACTGGTTTTTTTTATGCTGTGAAAATTGATTGGATTATTTTCATTTAAAGATCCAAGCCCACAAGATAACTGAAATGGAACGGAATTGTTTTCCCTTCTCTGCTTTCCCTCATTAGTAGTCTAAACAAGTGTGAGCAGCATTAAGTTTGTAACTATTTTCTTAGCTTGGAATCACTTTCTTTTCTTCTGCAGATGGAGATTGTGCTTAGATCATTATATTCCAGTGTGTGGTTGTGGTGTATTAAAAGTGAAAAGGCTAGTTATATAATTTATAATTTCAATTACCTTGATAGCAAAAAAGAAGGACAGCAAAGGTAAGTCTCACAAAGAAAAGCAGCAGTAAAAGAAAGGAAATTACAGCATATTTACATATTTTTTACTACAAAGGTAGCATAAATGGCTACCTAAACAAATCTCTGTGCTGAGAGGCTAAATTGGGAAGATAGTAGTATTGCAAGCTCTGCCTGCAACACAGGTGAGACTTCAAAATGTCATACCATTTATTACGTATGTCTTCACAGGGTAATTGTCTCAGTTTCTTATGGGCTTGACCTACAAATGCAATGGATGATCAGTTCCTCTCCTTAGTAAACTTTGAAAACTATTACTGAAATGATAAAACTATTGACAAAATGCTTACAGTAGTTAGCACTTCATCTGGAAACCCTCAGAAGGTCACTTTTGAGATGAACGGGAGAAGCACACCCCTGTCTCTGTGTTCCCATCACACACTGGCTGAACATTCAGGCAGATACTCTATTGTGTAGGGTAATAGCATGTAGCATTATTTGTTCTTTATTGACATCAAAACTTAAGAATGCAAGTGATCTTACTAACATAGGCCAGCTAAGCAAATTTGCAAAGAAGCCAGCTCGTTTAAGAACTGACCTTCGCCAAGTTGAGAACTATTATTTTTATATCCCTGTAGATTTTTGCTGCATTTAACTGATGCGTGAGAATTACCCAGATCTCAAGAGCTGACAGCTCTGCTCCTGCAAAGAGTTCTCTCTCTCTTTGCTCTGTGTATCACAGCCAAAGTTTACTGGTTACTGCCAAGGTTGGAGAAGTGCCCTTTCTGCAACTTTGGCAGTAAACAGCACCTTCCTCGGTAGTACCCTATAGCTCTGGGGGTGGAGCAGACATGTAGGAGAAGCACAATTATGGTAAAACAACAAGGGTTCAAGGACTTGGCTTCAATGCTGGCTGAGAGGCAACACCTCTCAAGAGACAATTAGATTAGTGTTAAATATTCGTAGAAGATTCTCATGTTATTAAACAGCAAGCAATATGGAAAATACCTCTCATACTGTTCAGTAAAGAAGAGTCAGTAATGAAAGACATCACAAGGACATGCTTCACATACAGTGGAAACAAAGGAGAAACTGCCCATCTGTTAGTGGGTTGTGAAAATCTAGTATGAATGTGCAGGGACAGTCAGGTACTGCTAAGGAGACTTAGGGAACAGGGAAGACTCTAGGGAATGGAGATGGAAAACAGTGAGGGAAAGAACTGGAACTTTAAATCAAGAATGCAACAGAGCAGGGATTGCATCTTTGTGTGCATATTTAGGATGGAGTTTTCAGGTTTTCAATTTTTCCATTGAAAAGGAGCATAATGGGGGAACAAGGCAGAGGAAATTAAATAACCAAAGCACTTGACTAAACCCCAGGATTTCATCACTATCATCTCCTTCTTCTTTTCTGGACTCATGGTTTTGTGAGTTTTGTGAAAGTTTGGAAGGGGAGAACTGGTTTAAGATTTTTAAGCACTTAAGAGTTTGCAGTGCTGCATTAGTCCTGGATTAGCTTGGTTTTGGGTAAGAAATACCTCTGAAGTTCTTTCCGGTGATGCTTTTACACTGTCCTTACTTCTTCCATCATGGAAACAGTGGATCTGCTCTTGAGACTCCTTGATCCTTGGAACTGTGGCTTTATCAGACTATCTGTGATCATTGCTCTAGCCTCTTTGCTCACCAAATCTTTCTTCCTTCAGTGCAGCTCCTCCGAGGTTTCTACAGCTGGACCATGCATCTTAGCAACAGAGTGCTGGAACATGAATGCAAACTTATGCTCTAAGCTTATACCAGACACTTTTGGATAAATATTTCATGGTCCTAGAAACGTTCCTTCACAACTCCGGTGATGTTTTATCCCACTTCCTTGTAACCCATCCTCTTACCTTCCATACTGACTCCATACTTTGAGCTACAGACTCTGAAACTAACAGCAGGTTTTGACTCCTCTGCAACTGACCATTCACCCATGAAGATATCAAGAGGGAGAGAGGCCAGAAGTCCCTGGCCTTCGGGCAGGAAGCCTGTCACCTTGTGTAGGAAAACTTCAGCCCCATTTTGTGTGACCAGACACATGACCCTATCCTGTGACCTGAAGTGTGGTGTTGCGAGTTGCACTAGAAGAAATATGACAGGTCCAATTCCAGTCAGGTTAGGCTCCAAGCCTCCTGTGTCTATTTTGTTGTCCTTGGTTCTCCTAAGAGAGCTACATTATGCTGTGGTGCCAGCCATCCCTTCCAAGCAAGAATGTCCTCTCCCTAGGCTTTTCCAGAAGCCGTGGAGTTCAATGGGATACTGCCTGTGAGTATAGAGACTTCAGTATCGGGCCCTAAAATAGATGCATTAGGGTTGAAAAACAGAGAACAGAATGTAACAGCAAGTTGCATCATTTTGTTTACATCTTGTTCCAGTTTCTTTTTTTCTTAATTTAAGAGCTTTATGTCAGACATATAAGCTGAAGTAGATATCTATACGGCAAAGACAAGCCAAAAGCAAACATTAAGAAAGAAAACAGAATGTGTGGTAAGCTTGCAACACACAGATGATCTCTCATGTGTCAGGATAATGTGAAAATAACAATGGATCTAGCAAAGAATCTGCAGAGAATCTCTGCTAAAAGAAAAAAAAGCACATGGTCACTCCTAAACAGTGTAACAACAAATATATTAACCAAGAATAAAATGTCTGAAGAATTGGAGTTTTTTTGTTAAATATGTTATTTTGTATCCCTGGAGTTGACTGGAAAGATTGTCAACTTTTTTCTCTAGAATTTTAAAGAAAGGACAATGGTGTCTATGCTAACTGATGAATAATATTGAGCTTCCTTAATAACTAAAACCAGTTGTTATTATTAGTTAGTGTTTTTGGTAACTTTCTTGTTCCAGACTTTCTGTGATTCTTTGTTTATGGAAAAAGATCATGTACTAAATATGTCTCTTGCAAGTCCACCAAGGATTTTCTCCAGAGAGAATCCATGAAGAATATTTTAAGAGATTATGTTGTTTAAGTGAACTCAGCTATAAATATTTTAATTGCTTACAAAATCAATCAAATTTGTCACATCCTTAACTCCTGCATGAGGAATTTGGTATCTCTGTGCCAGGAAGAACCATGTTGTGGATTCCAAATTGCCTGCAAAAGTAACAGCCAAGCCAGAAGTACATGCTAAAAGATAATAATACTTACATAGAAAATAAGTCATTTAAATGGTATTGAAAATTGGCAAAATACCGGATTTGGAAGGATAGCTGTGAATTGCTAAGACATTCAGGATATGAGTTGACAGTTTGTAAGGTGACTATAGTAATTCCCTTGATTTTGTGTAGCTGAATGAGTCGCTTTGTTCCTTAGACTATGCATTTGGAAACACAAATGGTTTCCCAGTGACATAGATGCTATTAATATAAAGGAAATTATCTGGGCTTTCAGGAAAGTATAAACTAGAACTTTCTAAGAAGGTGTGTGGAGATAGCAACAGGCTGTAGTTGCTTGTATGGGACAGAGACAGATTATTGCAAATGGCTTCAAAAGGCTACCTCATTAAAAAACTAATATTACTTACTTGCTGTCATTGCTTAACTTTGCTACTATTTTTAAGAGGAAGAGCAAATGGTGTATTCTGCCTTCAAATTAAGAGGTGAGACACAAAGTCTATGCCCCTGGATAAATTCATGGTTCATCCACACAATGAATAGTGGAATTCTGGTCTCTTTACTTTCAAAAATATAATAGAAATGGAAAAGGTTCAGAGCAGGGCAACAAGGATGGTTAGAAGTCTGGAATGGCTTCCAGGCCAGGACTTTTTAGTCTGGAATAAAGACAACAGAGAAGGTATGGGATATTAAAAAAAAAAAAAAAAAAAAAAAAGAGTAGCACTTCCAGGACAGACATGGATCAATAATAGTTTACTGTCTATGCTAATACCAAAACCAGGATCCACACTAAGATGCTCTCAGGAACCAGGTTCAGGACAAGCAAAAGGAGGTGATTTTCACACAACAGTCTGCGGAACTCCCATGTGCTGGGAATGCAAGACGTTTACAAGGTTTTAAGAGGAGACTGCACAAGCACTTGGAAGAGCAAACCCTTGGAGTTACTATTTTGACAGACCACATCAGGCTCAGGATAGGTGGAGGGTGGGAGGTTTTTAAATTAATCCATTCTGAATTTCTTCTATTCTTCCTTTTCCCTAGGTTTCTACCCATGATCACTGGGAAGACAGAAATGTGACCTAGACAGAGCCGAGGTCTGAACCAGTGCAGACATTCCTATGTTGTTATGTCTATTTAAATATTGATGACAGTTTCCTAAATATGGAGCCTGACCTCAGAAACAACTAGGTGAGTAACGCTACTTATGTCAATAGTCTCACAGAAGTAAACCCAATCAGTTTCAGTGTTACCTAAGTCTTCAAGAGTTTGCAGGCTCAAGATCTACTTAATTGCTTAATTCAGCTGTGAAACATTGCATATGAAGTACAACCATACATGCCTCCTTCTAAATTTGCATTCTGCCTATTAAGAAACTACATTTTCTTCTATGCCACGGCATTTTCTAAGTATTTGATTCACTACTGTGCTCCACATGAATGAAGCAACTAAAGATCTACAGTATGTTCAGCAGGTGTGAGATCTTGTCAGGATTCTATAATAACACGCTAAGTATCATAAAACAGAATAAAGGATTTGTGTTTTTTTTCCTGGCTTTCTATGTATCAAACAGCTGACATATACTTTATTGTATTTAGGGGATCAGGGAGTTACAAGTAAAATCTGGATTAAAAATAGTATCAACACCAGCTAAAAAAGTCATAATAAATAAGACACTGGAAAATCTGTGTGAATGTTTCTGTATGACTTGCACTATGCTTACCTAGCTCTGCATTATTTCTTGACCAGTCTTAAAGGTTTTGGTATTTTTTGGCTTATTTTGAAGAAATATAACTGGTTTATATTGTATAGAAAAATAGTAAGAAAGCAAGGAAGGAAAGTCCAAGCTGATTCCTAAATGTTACATTAAGTAGTTAGTTGCAAACTACTTGTAATGCCTTCTGTAAATTAAACATTTATAGGTTATTTCTGATGCTGAGAAGGTTAAAAACACCCTGAATCTTTCCAAGAGACATCTCCAGCATGACTCTGATATAGCAATTTGTTTTTGTTACACCAATTGACTGCAGAAGAAAGAAATGTATCTCAAAAACTCACATAACTGTCTTTTCACAGACAAGACACCCGTCTTTTGAATTACCATAATGAGGACAATATTCTTTTGGTTTGCTACAGACCTTCCCCTAAGTTTTTTGAAGGCTTCAGAGGTTCAGTGGAATTTGACAAGTGGTATTTAGGCTTTTGTGTTTGCCTTTAATTGCTGCACACCAGGGTGTATCCTGATGCTGCAGCCAGAACCATCTGAGCAGAGGATGCAGAACCTTTTGCTGCTTGTTGTAACTTGCAAGGACTGGAACACTATATAGTGTGCAGAAGTATGCACATTTAGAGCAAAGATTTTGTTTCAGAATGTTTTTCAAACCCATACAGTGCATGGGTTCTTATACCTCTAAATTAAGGGCTAACTCTGCAAATATACACAAATAGAAGTTATTGGGCAAACACTGCTGTGTATGACTGTTAAGTTGCATCGCAGTTTTGGTTAAAACCTTATGTGTTTCTGTCAATCTCCACACTTCATTTGCCTGCACAGACATCATTTGCAGGTTTGGCTCTGCCACGGTTCACTTCAGGATGAGCATTTGATTGTAACTTTCTTTAAGTGTGCAGACCTTCAAGTCTACGGACACGCTTAACTCCATTCACACTTGGTATCCTGTTGACTTTAGCTGCAACGGTGGTGATCCCATTGCAAGATCAAGTAAGATAACCTTTTATGTGAATAGCAGTAAGATAACCCTCTGTTATAGCTATGTAAAAAAACATGTGAAATTATGAAATTAAAATAAACCATGTCTGTTTTGCAATAGAAAGTCTGCTAACATAAATACTTTTACAGCCACATAAAAATAGAAACATTAAATACTTAGTTTTTCCATACGTCTCATGAGTAACAGCCAGTGCTATTATTACAATGTTGTTTCTCTTTTTAATTGCACTACTATTTAGGACAAGTCACAGTTCTGACTTACGAGGAGAGTTATATGGAATTACAAGGAAAACTTAAAATATAAAGAGACATGTATCAGTCACCTAAAATAAGAGACCAGTTCTTTACATGCCAGTAATTTTTGTAGTCTTAGGAACCATTTGTTTTCCTCTTCTCTCCTCAAAAGAATTAAATAAGTAGAGATTTTCCCCACTTCCCCCCTCAAACACACACACATGCAGGACCAACAAAACTCAGTAATTTTCCACTGGCACAACAGTCTTTCAGTGTCTGCCATCTGCTGTGCTGGCAGGACCCACAAGAGGAGTAGCAGCAGCAGTTCAGGAACTGTAACGTCACGTTGTGAATATTCATTCATTTTTCATTGTCACAGCTGGTCCTCATTGTCTCCAAGACTGACCTTGCCTCTGCCAACTTCCCTTTGACATCTTTAGAGCAGAGGAACAGACAGAAGGAAGACACTGAAATCAAAACTCTCAAACACCAGAAATACCCAATCAAAATCAGTCCATATTCCTGGGGGGGGTGGGGGGGGGAACGGGGAAAGGGGGAAGGGAGTGGAGGGCAAGGGTATTTGTCACTCCCATTTACCATTGTTATTGATACAGATTTTAAAAGACTTTTGTTTGGGAAAGGTACTTTAATGAAATACCGCTTTTCTAGATCCATAACCAGTTTATTTTGAATTTACTTATCATAGTGTGGAGTGTCTTTTCCCCTCTTGCTAATTCTTTTTCTGTGTCTGTACTTTCAACACTGCAACATGGTAAATGTGAGTGCACAACTTCATTACCGCAGGCTCCAAATGTGGAAACGGAGTTCAGGTATCACAAAGGGCCGCCCCTTCTGGAAGCACTCTTGCATCGCATTCAAGTTAAAACATGCTAATGTTAGGCTTCTGTTATTTCAAACCTACCAAATCTAATGCTTCTGAAAATGCATCTCAGCAGGTAAGTCCACAGTGAATTTCTTGGCTCTGCCTGCAGGCAAAGGGGACACGTAGATACGCTTGCAGGTCCTGAGATTGTAAAGTCCATGGACAAGAAATCTGCTTTAATGCACAGAGCTCCTAAGACCCTTGTCTCTCTATAAAGACTAATACGGTAAAACGAATTAAACGCAGCAGCCAGATAAATCCTCTTCTTCAGCAAGTGATCCTCAAGTCAAGTGATGACACTAGGACAAAGTTTCACTATCTTCCAGACATTGCATGTTGTGACAGAAGAAGTTAGTTGTACTTTGTCCTTCTTCCAATCTGAGCTCAGAGATTTGCCTTCTTTGTAGCCGGCTTTGTAAGAAATCTGTGTCACTGCATCCTTGGGATAACAGCTTTCCCCCATCAGTGCTGCTGCCGTGTTTTATGATCGGGTCATGCTAAAACCAAAGCAGGGTTTCACTCATCTGCTGCCTGTGTTAACATCCTTACCCTTGTACTTTGGTGGTGGGACAGAAGGATAGAAAAGCAAAAGGCCTGCAAATACACCGTTTCCATTCAAACCTACTGTCCTCTGTTTGAGCATCTGGGCGCCTACGTGTACTGGAGGCAAGTTTAACAGGGCCCTCCCGACCGAGAGATCCCTGCACAGCTCCACGCCCTCGGGGGAACCCGGCGCCACAGCCTGTTGGGAGCGAGGGTTTAAGCTGGCTGCATTCGCCCGAAGAGAAAAACCAGCCCCTTCGGGCCCTGGGGAGCCCCCGGGCAGAACCTCTGAGGGGCCGGGGGGGCCGGGGGGGGGGGAACTCCCGCGGCACCTGCCGGCGGGGCGGGGCGGGGGCGGGGCCTCGCCACTGGCGGGCGGCGCGAACAGCCAATCGCGGCCCGGTTCGGCGGCGCCGGTGCTCTCGCGAGAGCCGCCGAGTAAACATCCCTCCGCCGCGGCCCTCCCGCCGCCCGCCTCCTCCCTCCTCCCGCCGCCGCCGCCGCCGCTATTAGCGCGGAGGAGGGGGCCGTGCTCGCAGTAGGCGCCGGCTGCAGGCGGCGAGCGAGGAGCCGGCGGGAGGGCGGCGCGGAGAGGTGAGTGCTGCGGGGGAGCCGGCGCAGCATCCCCCCCCCCCCCCCCCCCCCACCGCCTCCGGGGGTGCCTCTCGGCCCAGCCCGGCCCTCATCCTTCCCCTGCCCGGGCGCGGAGGGTGAAGGGACCCTGGCACCGGAGACCGGGAGTCTCTCTCCGCCTTCCTTCTCCTCCCATGAGGCGGCAGGAGCAGCCCCAGCCGCGGAGTCTGAGGGCGGGCAGCCCCAGCCCCGGCGGCTGCTCAGCCCAGGGGGAGGAGGCGGGAGGATGGGGGGCGGCTCTCGGCTCGGGGCGCAGTTCGCCGCTGCCCCTCGGGTCACTTCTCCGGCGGGCGAGCGGGGGACCGCCGCCTCCTGCCAGCGGCGCGGCTCGCCCCAGTTCGCCCCTCCGTCCCCCCCGGGGGCCCGGCGGGCTGAGGGGGCTGGCAGGGCGCGACGGGCCTGCGGAGAGCCGGGGGTGCCCCCCCCCCCCCCCCCGCCCCGGGGTGTCGGAGCCGGGAGAGCTGAGCTCGGTACCGGTCTGTGCGCGGCCGGGGCCCGGGGGGGTGCGCGGTGTTCCCGCGGCTTTCGGGCTTAAGGGTGTCCTGCCCTCCTTAGAAATAAGTAAATAAAGGGGCAAAGTTAATCTCTGTAATGCCTCCAAAAAAAAAAAAAACAAACCAACCCAAACAAAGCCTCACAAGTTTCCACTCTTGGATGAACAAATCTCAAACCTGCTTTGGTAACATTTCCCTGAGTAAAAGGAGTTTTGAATTGGGCCCGTAATTTGACAGTCCGGCTCATGCTCTGTATCTTTAGGCAATTTTACAGTGACTAAGATAAAAGTTAAATGCCAAGAACTGTGAGGTGGCTCCTGTTTTTGTTTGGTTTAAATTAATTTGAAGCATCTTTGGTTATAATAATACAGTTCACAAGCATGCTAAAAGGCTGCCTCCACTGACGTTGCGTACCTGATTTCCTGTTGCAAAACCCAGAACAGGAATAAGTCAGCCTTGATGTAGTCTCTGAATAAAAAGCAAAGCTGAAGTTGGGCTCTAAAAATAAGAAGAGTTTCCTATAGGATATTTGGTGGGACGTATTCATGTTGCTTTGCTTTTACTTGCTCTTCGCTGAAGAGCGGTGAGATTTATTTTGGAGACCACAGATGTTGGATTTTGTCACATATGCTGATTCAGTGTTTTGATTACAGCTTTTTAAAGTCACTTGAAGTAGAGCGATCTTGTTTGTGAGCATATATAACGCTAATAAATCCTACTAAATTGGTATGTGTGTTCTGTAAAAGATGCCTGGATATACACAGAAATCTTAAAAGGTGCTTTCATTCCTTAT
The DNA here is from genome assembly GCF_018691265.1 of Tyto alba. Classification (NCBI taxonomy): domain Eukaryota; kingdom Metazoa; phylum Chordata; class Aves; order Strigiformes; family Tytonidae; genus Tyto; species Tyto alba. The sequence continues at coordinate 9,187,893 of NW_024881295.1, read as the reverse complement.
CCGTTAGGAATGAAAAAGTACCAGTTTTACCTGCGAAGAGTAAAATTAACTGAAATAGTAGCCAATTGGCTGCTCACCTGAGAGGTGATGAGCAATGGCCACACTCATTGTGTATGAGAAATCTGTTACTGTATCTAATAGAACTGATGCAGTTTTATCTTCTGTGCTATATGTAGACATGTTTTCCTGCTGTTGCTAAACGGTGTCTTGGATTAGGAAAAGCTAAATTTGCATAATTCTGTGAAACTGGAACTCAGCTGTTTTTCACATGGCATAGTATATGTTCAGTTTAAATATTACCACTTCACAGAGCCTAAAAAAATTCTAAAATTAAACATTTCAGGGGAAAAGAAACACCCCAAATGCTAGCTCAATAGAATTCAGAAGCAAATATTTACAGTGGACAGGTATCATGCTTTATTTCTTTCTGGCTGCCTTTGCAGAAAGCTAGTCTTTCTAAAAAAAAAAAAAAAAAAAAAAACAAAAAACAAAAACCAAACAAACAAAAAAAAAAACCAAACAAACAAACAAAAACCCCCCACAAACCTATCATTAACTCACAGTGGCCTTGGACCAGGCCCCTACACTCTTGGTGTGCAATGGGGGAATGTTTCCAGGAGAACAGAAGTTTTGGGTTTCTGTCAGGTGATGAGTTGTGGACCTGTTTGTGCAAGCCTTCTGGTGCTGACCTCTGAGGGTCTGATCCTGTGCTTAGTGGGGTCCCTGGTGGGCCTCTCATGGGTGGGAGTGATGTGGAATGGCACAGTGAATGGAGTTCAGGGTATGCATAGCTGCTCACACGCGTGGGTGAGGTTTGCCTAGCTGCTGTTTCTCAGGACTTCTGTGTAGCCTCCTTTTGGCTCATCTGTCTGTATGTCCCTGAAGCTTGAATGGTGGGTAGAAGTTTTTAGTCATGTAAGTTACCTGCTGTGTTTTGGGATCTCTTGGTTCCTTTAGTGACCACAAGGAGCTTAGTCACAGTTTGAGAAACACTGTTTTTGTCCACTGTATCTGCCTAGACAATGGGTTTGTCTTGTTTTTAAACTTATCTTCTCCCTATAAATTCAATTTTCACTCAGTCCATGCTTATTCTAATACAAATGTTTTTCTTCCCGCTAAGTTTAAAATGTAAGCCAATTGATAAACTTTGATATTTGTATTCAAGGAGATGTAGGGTAGACATGTAAATTACAATGGAAAGAATTACTTCTTTGACTACAGTATTCATCAGCACAAAGACTACTAAGCTGATATTATATGGTAAATGGTTTGCTTTTAGTCCCCCAGAAAGAGGCTTTATGTGTTTTAGGGTAATGACAGTTGACATAAATCAAGCATACTATTGTCCACAAACTCATTTAATCTTCTCTTGTTCGCAGCTCATTTCAACGTATAGCTGCACTTAGAGCAGACCTGTCATCAGTAGTAATTGCATTACAGTAGCATAACAATGTGGATTTGAAAAATAACTGACTAAAGTCTAATTCTTCATGTTGGGTTGATGCAGGATTTTTCAAAGTCCGGTGACTAAATAACGTTTTTCGTTGTGCAAAAAAAAAGTAACAGTGAGGGGCAGCCCAACCTAATGAACTCCAGAAAGAGTTATTTAGTGCGTGGTGAGAACTTATATGAACTGTATTTAAGGTTGGGGATCTTTTTTTGAAGGACTGGAATTTAGTCATTGCTACATGTGGAAGAGCAGTCTTCTTCATTCAAATGGTACGGAAAGTCCTGCAGGTCTGTAGTGTAAAATTACAGAATGACTTTTGGCAGTCTCCTGCTCCTGCATCCGCATGAAGGAACAACAGAACGTATTTCTTTGACAACAATAAAAACAAAACAGGGACTGGGGCAGGTGGGGTGTCTGTGTAAGTGTGTGTGTGAATTTATCAGAAAAAACTTACTTTCCCTGTCATAATTTAATCATCGTGGGAAGTGTTAAAAATGGGCAGTTGTCATAGTAAATACTTTTACTTGCGAAATCAGGCAATTTTGTGAGGTTTGCATTAATATCTCACTTAATACTTTGTAGAGATTAAAAAAGCAAAGGTAAACAGTGGATCAGGAAGGAGTATTAATATTTATGCTTCAAATACCCGGTTTTCTGATTTCCCTGTAATTTTGGCATTGGATTTTGCATTTCTGTTTGAATGGTAGATCTGGAATTAGTTTGTGATATATGTCTTTTATACCTACAAACTTGTAATTTGTTAATGGCATGATTTCATCAGAGTTACAACTGAATATAATACGAAGAAGGCAGATACCTAGAACTGGAATGTAATAAACTTGCTTCGGAAGGCTACTTATGAGATTTTAAATTGTCAAAGGAACAGTTGACTTCTATATTTTTACTATGGAAAGGGAAGAGTGGTTGATTAAAATGGTAGTATGGGTTTATGGGATTTTGCAAGAGTAAGATCTCCTGGAGCAGTAAAAAGAGAAACAAAGATTCACATTTTAGTAACAAGGAACAGGCAATATTAAGTAATAGTTCAGTGTGAAGAGGTTGCATAAATAGATTGAGTTTATCACAGGTGGCAGAATGAAGGGGAGGGAGAAAGTAATGGGCCAGCTCAGGTCTATGTGGGGAGAGGAACTGTGTTTAGAGGAAGAGTGTTTATTGTACTGCAATTGATATTAGCTATGTGTCATGTTCTAGAGTTTGAGCCTGTGATCACTGATATGCTGTAGAGGAGCTGCAGACTTAGCAAAGATCTTGGCATATGGGAATTTCCTTCCACAGAAGTAGAAACAAAAACTTTTTGTTATCTTTGAACAGATGAAAAGTCATGAGACCTTTTCCTACTATGTGTAATAAAGATAGCAGTTTACAACTCCCTGAGAGTATGGTGTGTAATGTCCCATTAAGTAAGGCACTGCTAGTGCATTTATGAAATGTGCCAAGACATTTAGCAATTAAGTTTCCTTGTAGTAAAACAAAACCAAGCAAACCACCCCCAGACAAACAATTAGAAAACTTTAGGCAAGTTGGGTATCTTACCAGAAAGAAGTACTTGGTTTAGGGCCCTTTTTGTAAGTCACTATAGTAGAGTAGTGCTTAAATAGGATGCAGTTAAAATTAAGATATTGGGTTGTGCCAAGCTATAGGAGTTCGAAATACAGTCAGCTTCTATACACAGGAGTTTAAACTGGGTAGATGTGAGGGAACAAAAGTCATAACTTCAGTAAGACACATGACTACACTGAAGCTACTGCTAGAGAAGGAGGATGCAAACAACAGAAGAAAATTGCTTGACAGAAGCAGCTTGCTACAAGTGGGGAATTGTGTGTGCTTAGGGGGGCTCTCCTGGTTGTACTAGGTTAGGCCTTATCTCCCTGTCTCTGATGCAGCAGAGAGTGAGATAACTTACCTAGCACATTTGTGCTTTACCATGAACTTCTGTCAGCATCACGGAGAACCCCCACAGAGGACAGGTATGTCTTCTTCCTGCCAGACCACTGCCAATTTGGTGACTTGTGAGTCTGCTCTGTGGGAAAAGCATTCTCCAGGGACAGTGTTCATTTCCAAGGTTGGTTTGCTTCTGCCATGTATGCAAACCTTGAATTTGCTGGCACTACAACCAGCCTGAGCTCAGTCACTTGTGGGGTATTGCTTGATAAAGTGAACCTTTCCCACAGATGACTGGTTTCTATTTTGTTTTTTTTTCCAGAATGAGTAGAGCTGAATCTAATATTGTGAGTCCTGACTCAACTGCTGTGCAACACCAGAACAGATATAGCTTCACTCGGTAGAAAGCCTCAGACATCTTACGAGTGCACTAGTAAAAAAAATAATCTACTTATAGCTGAACTGATAGTTAAATTCCAAATTATATTTCGTTGTCTGCAGGAGAGCTGTTTTGTACAAGCCAGCCAATATGTGGATTGCCTAGCCACAGAACTCCCTTACAACTCTTTGAAGCTGAATTTATGACCTTGTGTTTCTAAGAGGAGAGGGTGACAGGGCATGGGTGTGGCCTGGTATCTCCCTTTTATTGCCCAGTGCAGAAGTGCCTCTTTGGCTGACTAGCTAGAATTTAACCAAAATGCGGACCAGGCAGGAGCAGCTCACGGGCTTAAGTGTTCCACTTCTTCCCATAAAAACTGTGAAAACCCTTTCCTTTCAGGAAGAATTCCCTTTTTTCCAAATTAGCCAGGTAAAAATAGCAGACCTTAGTCCAATGGCATCAAGTGCCTTTTGTCTTGCTTTTTATATTGGAAAAGTGTTCATCATAGACATTTCTTAAAACTTGTTTTAATTATTTTTTTTTGCAATTAATAGTTGCATAATGTGTTCCTAGCCCTTCCCTCTCACTGGTGCCTTATAAGGGAGGTAACCAGAACATCAGCCAAATATCAGCCTGATGATGAAAGAATTGTTCCACTTAAAATGTCACTGATTTTTAGCATGCTGAGTCCTGTATGAAGAGGAAAGCTTGTATTAGCTCCACAGACAAAAGCATTGTACTCCATTGTTTAAAGGCAGTTGTTGTTTCTTGGAGTTAAAGATAACTGGATTCTTCTATTTTGTGGTATTTAGTGTTTGGCAGAGCAGAAAGGAGAACAAATTCAATCACAAGGTAAGGATTCAATGGGAGTACCTGTTTTTACAAACTGTAGAAACTGAATATGGAGAATGAAGTCTGTTTAACAATAATTGAAAGTATAATTTAACAAGCTGTAACATCTGGAACTATAAGGACATTTTGTGTTCTGCATATGAGCTTCTCTGTGGGACACTGGGCAATCATATAGCTATGAAAAACAGTGGAAGACATGGCTGTTAAACATGTAACAGCCAACTGTTAAAGCACATTCCTATTTAGTGGAGTAATGGCTTTTGGTTAACAGATATTTGTGTAGCAAATACCCTTGGTGAGATTTCTGTACCAAGTAAGACTGTCTTACAGTGCAGATCGTACTAGTGTATGTCTTGGAAAGCACTTCAGTTCATCACAGCAAATTCTGACTGTCAAGGTGAAAGGAATTTTATCACTTCTGGTGTCATTAACGTGCATCTTTGTCACATGGTTTGGTTAGATCACTAAAGTGTTAAAGAACTCTGGTTGAGCAGATGAGTTGATATTCATCATGACTGATTTGGCATATTTCACTTCTGTAAATCAAAAGGGGGTTTTGTGCCTAAAGATTTCTCTTACTAAATTAAGCTACCTGCTTACAGTTTTAAAATAATTCTTTTCCTTCACGTCATGAAATTAGTTACAGCATAAATCTTGGTTTCTGCAAATGCTGTAGGAAAGGAAATACATTCAAGTTGGGGACACACACACCCACACCCCCCCCAGTTATATTGTAAATACAATTTCTAATAAAGTCTAATTGTTTAGTCCTTCCCCAGTCTTCCCAAGTGTATTAGATGGGTTCTCATATGGTTAATTATTGTATAGAGACTCTTTTTCCTACTCTGTCCTATTTATCTTCTCAGGGAGTTTGATTTAACAGAGGAGAGTTCATATAAAATATGTATTATGTGAGCATCTTAGCCCACTTGTACTCAGGATATGATGACCTCACTGCTCAGTTGCATAAGTGGCAATTAGAAACTCTTCTGTTTGCGTTTTTTTTTCTCCCTTATAAAAAAAACAATTACGTTAAGAACACCTGGAATAATCTCCTGTAAATTGCTTATGCTTTGAATTGTTCCAGCTAGAAACTGAACTTGAAGTCAGGCAAAATGACAGTAAGATGAATAAAAATCTATAGTGCAGAGACTGTTTTGAAGTATTTGAAAAGCCCAAAGTGCAGAATACAGACATTACGTCAGAGGGATCCTCACCGAAGGAAATAAAAACACGTGTGTGTAGTATGAAACATGAATATAATTGACCTTTAGTATCTGCTTAGAGAGATACATGTAGACTTGAAGTAAAAGAAAGCTCCTCTTGATATTCTTCTGCTGAATCTGAGTGTTACAACTGTCTCTGAAGTTGAGTTATACAAGCCATGGAGCGGTTAGACAGCAACAGAAGTTGAGGCTGTGGTTCTCAAGTCCAGTGAACCACAGACTAATGTCAAGCCACAACACGCTCCCAGACCATCATGCACTTTTGATTTAAAAACGTTCCTGTCCTACTGACCGGCTGCCCGCTGCTGACAGTGTCTGTGGACCACAGGTTGGAAGTCACTAAGTTGTGAATAGCTGTGGTATTAGGAACAATCATCTCCAGAAAGAGTTTCAGGTAAGAAAATGAATTGCAAGGAATTTATTATACCATTTTGAGAAGGACAAACCCAGTTATTTTGGTTTGGAAGATGAAGAGAGTAGAGAAGGGGATTCCTTCCTTCTCCTGTTAAATATTTTTCCTCCCCTTTCTTTTTTTATCCCTGTCTTTTTTTTTTCCATGAGCCAGTGATAAAGATAAAAGAATGAAGTGGAATGCTTTAGATTTTTCAAGCTTTGCTGGCAAACCTTCAAAGACACTGGAAAAATTTTTAGCTTGCTGCTTATGTTGCAGCATGCACCATTTCTTGACCAGCTCTAGTTCTTAGGAATGAACAGTGTTTCCAGGCACTGTGCATCTATTCCTTCAACAGGAAGAAACACGCTGAAGTCACTGTGAGCCCTAGGTGCACAAGGAAATGCAGAGTTGTCTCCAAAGATTTGAGGCCATGTAGCTGAGGTAGTGTTACAGGAGAAAAAATGTGTGGGATGAAAACTCGGATTTCAACTGTGCTGGCTTGGTAGTAATATATGGAAGGATGGGGCTGTCCAGGTGAGGATTATCATATGTTCACCAGATAATCAGTTTGAGCATGTCAATCTTGGCATTTCCAGAGGGTTGCTTACACCTGGGATGTAACTGAGATGCAAGTGAACTTGTGTCAAAGTTTCTTCCGACAGGATTGGTGATGTCTTCTTGCCTTCCAAGACTTACTGCTCCGGGCTTTGTCACAAAGAGGAGTATGAAATGAATGCTATACTGATGCAATCAATTCCCCTGATGGTGCTGTGAATCTCCGGCTGTGGATCTGTTAGTGGGCTAACCAATGTGTGGATATTCAAGCTGACTTAATGTATTGCAGCTCTAATCCCAACTCCTTCAATAAGTATCAGTGGTGCTGATATTACTGTAGGGTGCCCTAAAGGAACTTTCCACTTGTTTTTTTCAGGAGGCATCTGAGTACAACCTGCCATGTTCCCTGCTGTGAGGGTGTCGCTTGCTCCAAGTTCATACTGAAAGCGTTGTCTCTGACAGCTATGCTTCATTCGTAACTCCAAAGTCTTGGGCTCACACTTGGATACCTTTAAGCCCCATTTAACCCCAGAGGGCACCTGATTCAAGTTAACTGTTTGCTTTTGCTCACAGACATGTAAGCCAATTGTGTAGTAGCAAATGAAAAAAGAACAACGAATCCCTTTCGGTGTTCAGGGAAAAATAGATGAATGTTGTATCACCCAAAGGAGAGGTTAATTTCATGTGTCTGAACACACCCTGATGTACACCACAGCTTTCAGCTGCTGCTCACAGCTTATGCTGCAGCCTGACTGCTGACAGAATAATTTTGCTGAACACCTTTGCTGGAAGTTACCAAAGAGGTTCCTTGGAGCCTGCCAAAAACATTGCTGCCTTCACCTTTGCTTGTCAGGAAGATGCAAAACTCTGGCCGTGGTGAGGGTGCAATGAAAAAATATGCTTGACCATTATCTGTTTAAATCAGCAAAATAACATTCTGCTTTGTAAAATAATCTTTACAGTCAAAAGCAACATTCAGGAAAAAACATTAATAGATACACGTAAATTTTTTTTCATATGTACTTTAGATCACTGCATGTGAAAGGATTGAAAGAATAGTGGAAAGTAAAAAATGAAAAAGGAAGTAATTATGAGATAATTGGAGGGAAATTGCTAAACTGTACTAAAGATTTCATTAAAAATTTTTGCCAATTTTCCCTATGCCCTTTTTATTAAACAAGCAGTAATATTTAGAAAGCCAATTTTGGTTTTGTTTACAGTCCATTCTTAGTTTTAGATTTTGACCCCTAGGCATGGGATGAGCCTGTGTTGTTTAGGGAGCAAAGTCTGCAAGAAAAGAATTATGATGACAGGTTTGATTATACTATTTATCTTTTTTTAAGAAAACAAACAAACAAAAAAAAAAACAAAAACTGAAACCTGTTAATGTTCTTTGTGGATTTTTTTTGTGTGTAGGAGCTCCCTTTTGAAACTAGTCTTGGCAGTATCGTTCTTACTTCTATTTGACTTGTAATTTTCTCAGTAAATGCATTTTCTTGGTTCTTTTCCTTAAGTGCTCTGAAGCACTCATGTCATCTTTAAAGAATGCTGCCATACAGACTAAGAGGATAAAAGCTTCTGTATTCTTACTGGGGACATTAGAGAGCGATAGTGAATCTGCATCTGCCTGTGTGCAGTTGCATGATGAGATTTTCTTCTGTTGCTGTGGAATTGTAAGAGCTTTCCTTCCCTCTCTTTCCTGCCAAGGCAAGGCAAAGATGCTGGTTAAGTAAGGTCCACCCACCCCCCTTCTCTTTGAATCGTAAAGTCAGTCATCTCCAGATACTGCAAACTAATAAACCACAGTAAGAGCAGTGCAGATTAAGCTCCATATTTGTCTTGGATGGAAGGCCAGACTTCTGTCTGGAACATCTGAATTGGTGCTTTGGGTGCAGCTTCCTTCTATTCAAGGGTGGTGATCATCTTGTCAACAAAGCATCTGATTTACAAGATGAAGTCACTTACAGAAGTAGGCTGCCATCATATATGTACGTTTAGGGAGGGAAATATGGACTATTGTGGTATAACAAGTGTTGCACCTGTTTATGCTTTTTCCTCCCGTTTTCTCTTCCTTGGGTAGATCAGGAATGTAGTTTGTGCTTGACCAAGAGTGTAGGCTTTTTAACGGAAGTAAGATTTGGCTAACTCTTTTTTCAAGGAAACGGCAGATGCATGCCTTTCCAGATTAATGGGATCTAAATTAATATTTGCCAATGACTAATGTATGAATAAAATAAACATATAAGTGTTTCTTAAGAATTTTTATTCTTAAGGATTTCTTTGTAATTACTGGCTTCCTTTGGTACCTCAGTCAATGCTGCTTCTAAGCAAGGGTCTCTTTTGTTGGTACAAAGCTAAATCTACCCACCCATATTGAATTTGGTGGTATAATTCTCATAAATTTTGAAGGAGAGGGAACTGACAAAGGATAATCCAGCCTCTGTTGTGGATAACTGGCAGTTTTTGAAGTGATAGACAGAGAGAGAATATATGAATGTACCAAGATCTTTTTATAAGTGCTTTTAATCTCAAGATCTGGTGCTCTTTGAGGTGCTGACCACATTTGACCCAGTGTACTTCACAGGCATCATTCAATCAGTTTAGCAGCTGTTTACAAAGCACCAGAATTCAGGCACCTTTCATCTTTGAAACACATTATTTTCTCTCAACTTGGCACCTCTAAATTTACTGAGCAGCACCAATCCCCTGATGTTAAGTGTGTTTATATTCAGTTATCTTGTGCTATCTGAATGCAACAAAGTCCAAATTAATTAAATGGAGTGATTTTTTCAAAGCTTGCTCTGAATTGTGACACATACAGCTTTGTTTTCTAACAAAGTTAATTCATTGGGATCTATATGATGCATTCTCTGTGTGTGGGGATTTATTATGAGAAATGAAGACTGATGTTCACGATCAAAGATCTTGATCCCTTGTTATCTGTCCTTAAAATTACTCTATATTCTTAAAACAGAGTTTAAAATATTGTAACTTTTTCTTAGTTTTATAAGTTTGTATTACTTGCTTCGTGCTCCTTTACTGGCAAGAGGCAAGGCAAATATTCCTAATGATGCGAGTCCTTGAAATCAAGCAGTTAATTCAAGGTGAGCTGATGTTTGTATGGTAAATTTTCTTAAAGAATAATACTTGGGAGCTGTTAAACTTTTGTTGGCTCTGGAAAGCAGAAGTGCAGTTAGCATGTGGAATGTGAATATTCCTGTTGACTGCTCTCCTTTTGCATGGCTTTGGCGTGTTGGAAGTCAGCAGGTCTTGGCTTTTCTTACTGAGAAGGTGTGGGGCTAAATATGTTACTTACAGAAATACTTAGATTAGTTCATGTTTTGTAAAAACACACTGGGATACTTTCACCAAAGATGCTAGGTAAAAGCAAATTGTGTTTTGAAGGAACATGCTATTTTGAGGAGGATATTTCATTTTCCCCACCTTATTCAGTCCTTGGCCTTTAGAATGGTATCAACAAAGGAAGTGACTCTTACAGATGCTTTTGTGATGTGGTTCCTAATTTATTGAGAGCTGGACTGAGATCCATTGACTCATTTCACGTAAGCCACCAAAGAGCTATTTTCAGTTATTGCCTGGACCAGGTCTTTGAGCTCAAAGATGCCATCTCCGACTGCCAGCCATGTTTCACAAGAAACATAACAAACTTCCATTACAAATATTTCAACATTACAATTCAGCCTTTGAAGTTTTGGCACTTATTTGGCAGAGGATGTCTCCAAAGAGGTATTTTTAGCAAACTATATATAGGGAGCTTCACAACATCATCATTTTATTTTGTGGAGAATATTTTTTACTGTCTGTGAGGTGCCAAGAGTTAAAGGAGATACAAAATTACAAGGTGCTCAAACCACAGTTGGATTCAAATTGTCTTAAGTTTGGTGGGAGCAGGATCTATCCACATTACAGACAGTTGTCTGGCTCTCCTGTGCTGGAGAGTCCAGTGGTCTACGGTGCAGATGAGGATGGGGAAAGGATGCCACCTATTTTGTTTACTTCATTTGGCCCTTGGAACATATTTTAATTGTAAGTCATATCCATTTGCTGTAGGACTACTTCTTGATGAGGCTGGGTTTCTATAAGTGCTTGAGAAACCTGTTACAGACATGGACAATAGTTACGGCTTTTGAGATGGCCATGAGATGTAAACTGTTAAATCCAAAGATTAATTCCAGGTGCCCTCATCACAGTGAGAGTTGGCATTGTATCTGCTGCCAGGGAGGATTCATCTGCCTACCCTTGAGTGCTTAAAAGTTGCACATCCAAGCCAGTTAGTCATCTTAACCATCCCCTGTAGTCACCGGAGATGAAAAAGCACGAGAAGACGTTTGCTCCTACCTTCTGCAAGGGTGACTATTTTAAGACTCTACTACTACAACTGGGAGAACAGAGGTTAACAAATTTTTCGGGAGAAAAAGTACAAGCAAGGTGCTGGTGGACTTCCAGTTGTGCAGCCGCAAGTGTGTGTATCCGCCTGGGTTCTGCTGGGCGACTTCTGAGTAGTTTCCTACAGCAGTTGAAATTTCAACAGTATTAATCCACTGGCTTCATTGTAGTAAAATATCCCTGCAGGTGCATGCAAAAACTTGTGAATTCACAGATTTCTTTTGTTCTGCTGATGGTGTAGTCAGAATCTGTTTGTTTTTCTCCAGAAGAGCGTGAAGAATGTGCTTCCTCAATAGCAGCTGCCAAAGCCCCAGGGCCCCGTGTAAACAGCAGCGTAAATCGGCAGAGCTCCTCTGCACTTGCACCTCTGAAAAACCCCTGGTTCGTGTCAGCTGAGATTTTTTTCTGTTTTTTACTCTAATTGTAGTTTTTCCCATAGTTCATTGTCCCATTTAGTGTTAAAAATAGGATTTCATAAAACATTTTTATGTTCCTTTAGTGCACGCATTTTATTTTTCAAATGTGTATCTGTATGAAGGCTTTCCAGAGAAACAGCTTGCCTTTCCCCAGTGCTGACCTGATCTGACTGTAATACTAAACTCAAGGTAAGAGTCGGGACTAATGCAGCAATTCCATGTCTCAGCTCTTACTTCAGGTTTCTGGCAGCTTCTGCAAATTACATTTTGTGCTTCAGATGCTGGTATGGTGCTGCATAGTTAACTTTTTAAATTATTTTTTATTTTGGTGGCTCTGATTAATTTTGTTGTGCCTCACTTTCCCCATTTCTAAAATCAGATTGAAGTTGTCCTCATATTTTGAGAACTATAGGCAGACAGTGCTATATAAGGCTGTATGTTATCTTGGATATATTTCTATTACTGACTGGGTGGAGTTGGGAGGGGTCTGTTCCCCAGGCCACTGTAGATACTTGTAACAAGACAGGGTTCTCTGGTCAAGTTTTTCCCTTGCTGGTATACCCTCTCAGTCCTCCCAGGATTGAGCCTGGGTTCATTTATGTTCCTTTGTAGTCAGTGGTGATACAATTGCTGACTTGCTTTACCAAGATGATGTGATTTGTGTTTCAGTTTTGCAAAGTAATTTGAGATCTGGGTGGAAAATACTTTAAAGGGGCAAAACATGATTTGCTTGAATGCTGGGGGGAAGGAACATCACATAAGGAAGCAGAATAAAGCTTGCAGCTCCAATTTATTGGAAGATGAAGATGCTTTCTGGCATTATGAACATGAGGAGTAATGCAAAGGAGAGGGAAGCAGTTTGAGGCTTGGTAACAACCCCAAGAGACCTTTGCTGCTTTGGGTGTGCTGGGAAGGGCACACCTTCCTTCCCTGAGGCTGGCAGCAGAGTAGTTTTCCTGTGCTTTCAGGATCTACTGAAATTTCCATAATTTATTTTGCAAGATTTTACTCAAGGGAATGCAAAAAAAACAAAAACAAAAACAAAAAAACAACAAAAAACCAAACAAACAAAAAAAAAACACCAACCAAAAAACCCCAACTGAAATCCAAAAAGCTAGCCTCCAGATCTTACTTCCAAACCTGTGTTATCATTTTAGTTCTGGAGAGAGTAATGAAATTTTTATTATGCATCTAGGCTAGGGAGGTGGGGCTTAATATTAATTGGGGTATGATCTGTGGAGCAAAAAGTGCAAGTTTTTGCGCAGACCTTTTCTGACTGCCAGGAGTGCTTCTAAAATAAAGAATTTTACTTGTTTTTTGGTTAAATGAGTACAAGTTCTAATGTAAAGACTCAATTGAAGCAATAATTAATTGTATGAGGAATCACAGGTGTGTTTTTGATTCTGTACTAATACTGCATTATTAGAGTTCTCTTTATTTTTTTAGTGCTCTCTATATTCTGAGAAGTGAAGAGAATATAGAAGATCAGCTGCTTCCTAGTGATTTGTGAAATTGAGAAGTATTCTCTTACCCTGTATTATATCAATGTGACAAACAATATTCCTGATATTATGTGTGGTTTTACCAGGAAACTGGTAAAACTTTCCAAACATTGTCTATTTGTCAGTATTTTAAAAGACAGCTGATTAATGTTATTTGCCTATGAGCAACAGAATGTGTAAACATTGACTGGGGAGTCATTCAGATGAATGCTTTCAGCTGGATTCACAGTAGCAACATTTCACCAAGGCTGAGTGTAGCTCAACTTGGAACTATTATTGCCAAACTTGGCTGCTTGCAGTATATTAATATTTAATTGTCCTTTCTATTGCCTTTTCCCATATATTTTCCTCCAATTTCTGAAATCAGAATGAAGCTTCAGCCCTGTCCTTGGAACAGTGAAAAACATCTCAGTTTTCTATCTTGCTACATACCCTTTCAAATCCATGGTATACAGATTAATGCCTCTTCTGCAGTTGACTGAAGTAGTTAACTAGTTGTCCAGTCTGATTGAATGGGCAGCTCAGCGAAGTGCAGTGACAACGGGGCTACATGTCTCATAAGTTCTGGGGCCAGGTTAAATAATAAATTTTCAAAATGAGTTAATATTTCAATACTTCTTTAGCATCTTTCCTCTTAAGAGCCCAGGTTCTTTGTGCATATTAACTCATTAAGACTCCTCACATGACCTGATAGGGACAGAAATAATGTGTTTGTTTTCATGCAGGGTAACTGAGGCACACCCTAAGTACATATTTTTTTCTTTTTTTTTTTTCTGTAGGGTTTGTTCTCACACATGGGAAATAAAATAGAATCCAGATCATCTGTTACTTAATGCAGTTTCCTGTGTTGTAACCACAAGAGCATCCTTCCCCTGTACATACATCATCTGCAATTAGAAAAAGAAAACTCAAAATATTCATTACTTCAATGCTTGCATCACTGGTAAATACCAGAATTTAATATGCTTTTATTTTGCAGAAAGATTTGTCCAGCTCAAGTCACCATTAGAGGTTGTGTTAGGGATACCTTCACTGGTAACTCTTCTGGTTGAGCTGTTGAGTAGAATGGGAGGAGACACATTAAGGAATGAGTGAGACGTTAGAGTGGGCCTTAAGGTGGATGTTCCTGGTGTGTTACTGTATATCAAGTACCAGGCTTTGCTCAGAGTCTTTGCCCTCAGCAGAACTATTCCAATTCAGGTGCAAATTATGTCTCTTTCTGCTGCATAGTGTGGACTTCTGCTCCATGTCAGCACTGCTGTTTGAGCTTGCTTGTCTGTGCTGGGCTTTGTTCAATGTATGGGAGCCAAGTAGTGCTGCAGGAGGAGCCCTTGAGGTGGCTTCCAGAGCAAGCAGAAGCAGCACATAGTGCAAACTTTTCCTGATCTTTGTAAATGTAGCTGGGGTTATTCATGGAGATTTCAGCATGATAGACATGCTACCTAGGGGATAGATGTGCAGCTGTTCATCATGATTAGCCTCACCATAACCATTTTCATCAAAATTGAATGGACTGTGTTCTGAATTGTGGCAGTGTAAAGTAAAGGGGATGTGACAAAGTAGTTACAGCCTGTCTTTTGAAAGCTTTGCAAAGCTGTCCTCTCCAGCAGCCCATTTCCAAATTCAGCCAGCAAAAGTTGGTAGAAGAAGAATGTGACTTGTTGGTGAGAGCTAACATTTGTTTAACAGTTGTCACCATTAGACTGGGGTTTGTATTGTACCCATTCTGATATAACTGGCCACTGTGAAGAGGGACAGTCCTGTCCTCCCATCGCCACAAGTGAATCTAAACCCTACTTGGATGCAGTTCAAATTTAGGTGCCTGTAAAAGGGACGGTGCTGCTCTCCCCCTTGTCCTCTGTGCCTATCCATGTTTCACTATTCCTCTTTAACTGAATTTAGCAGTTATGTAGTTGAAGAGTGGGACAAACCAACTTCCTGATTTTATAAATGGTCAGTCTCCTTTTTACAGGAGCATTGGGGTGGTTGGTAGCTTAGTTTTCTCAGGCTGCTGAGTCTGAGTTCACCCAACTCACCTGTGGCTGAATTACTGGGAAAACTGTAGGAGTGTGTGGCCAGGACTGGAAGGATCAGCAAAGTGAGAGGGAGGGACCTCTAAGAAGCAATTCATAGACCTGCATTGACACCCCTTGAAACACAACTTGGCAGCAACGTCTGTCCTATCTGTGTAAGGGCCTTGTGCATGGGGCCCATCCCCATAAGGAAATGTTAATGTTAAATAATATTTCAAAAGTGGAAATGATCTCATTCTTCCTACAACCTATTTGGGTTTTTCTCTGGCTGCTATTTATGGGAAATAACTGGTTGTATCCACTTTGCCAAGCAATTCACATCACTGCCTGAAAGACTTCTTTATTTGCTGTTCCACCAGGCTCCATCTTTACAGATTGTTTGCACTAAGCTGGTATTTTCATTTGTATTTCCTGCACATAACTCCACTGGTCTTTGTCTCTGCTTGGCAGATAAAGAAATGGAGGCACAATGACACTTAGTCATCTTACAAGGCCATAGAGACTTACACCTTGAAAGGGAATAGTGAGAGCCATTGTGCAGGAACAGAAGTGTTGCTTTTTCTTCTGCTTTCCTGTAAAGCCCATACCTTTGTATGAGGTGACCTGGACCTGTGTTCCGTGAAGCGTCCTTCTTACTGATGAGTCTTGCTCCTTTTCTCAGTCATGAGCGTGCTTAGCCCTCAGGACATGCTGCAAGACTGTTCTGTTCTGAAGGCTTTCTTGGTGGGAAAGTTTTGCTCCTAGAGAAGTTGTCATCTTGTTCTCTTGCCATAATAGATTTCATCTTGAAAGCGTATGAAACAGGGGTCTGGTAAGACTTTTTTTTTTAATCTGGAAATTTGCCCAGTCTTGCATGTTTAACTGTAGTTTAGCAGCTACAGACAGCCTTATTATCTTACAGAAACTGTTCCTTTTCCCTCTCACTTTCTCTTGCAGCTGGATATAGCCACAGCTTTTACCCACACCCTACTTTTGCTTCTCTTATCCTTTAACTGGAAACCAGATAATAGAATCAAGTCTGAGATTAATTTAAAGGAAAACACCACCCATTCTGAGTGAGCTTTCCCAGGCTAAGGCTGGAGAGTGACCTTCACCAGGGAACTAATGCCCATCACAAACCTCATCATCTTTCACCTAGGTGCAAATCTTTTATTTCCTTTTCCTTTTTTGCCTTTCTCTTATCTTCCTAGTAGGGTGGATATGTGATTGTGTAGGAGGGATCATATGTATATACACATTGCCATAGCAAAGCACTCTTGGTCACTCTTCAGCTCTAGAGGAGATGAGCGGTTGGGGTGTTAAGCAGTAAGCTGCAGGAAGACTCTGATTTCATGAAAGCAGGGCTCTGAGTCTGCTACTGAAAGAATTTTTTCTGTATACCTAAACCTCTAAATCTCAGAAGGGTGAGCCCCAGTTACCCACTTGCAGTGTATTTTTGTTCTCAAAGTGATATATAGATTGATACAGTGATATATATTCTTAAAAGGATATAAATGTTGAAATGCAAAACCACTTGTATTGACTTTCTCCCCTAAAACAGTCAGATAAGGCAGAATGGTAATGCTTTCTTTTCAGTTGTCCTTGTTATCACTGTAGGGATCAGATGTTGCCATTGTTGTTCCTTCTTAAAATAATATTTCTTTCTCCAGCTTTGGTACTGATGGCCAGAGCTCCTGATTGTTTGGTGGTAAGAGTAAGGCACAGCTCCATCCCCACGGTTCCAAATCTGCTTCCCAGCTTCAGGCACTAGGAAGGTGATACCATGTATTCCTCTCAAGTCAAGAGACTGCACACATCCTTTCATCTTTGTGTATCCTGGGCCTCATCAAGGTAATCTGCTTTATGTGCCAACAGCTGTCTCCTCCTCCAAAAATTGTAGTTAAAGAAATGAATTGTTGTAGTGGGATTTGAATGGGCAAACATCTGCTCTCCAGTACTGCATATACTAACAAGATGCACTACCTGCATTTGCTGCTTTTTAAGGCCAGAGGGATCTGTTGTGCTCATTAACCCTGACCAGAGGCATTGCACAGGCCATAGTCGGTCATTGATGCTCTGCATCTCATTTAGTGGTCAGTTCCTTTGCTGACACACACTTATCATGTGTAATTACCATATTTAATTTGATTGATGTGATCTAAAAAGAGCCTCGCAAGAGTCAGGAATTCAAACATACATCAGTAAAATGGAAAACAAACTTAGTACACCCTTCTCCAGCAGTCTCCAATGCAAAAGTCCCTCCTAGTTCCCACAGGCGAAGCCCCCCTCTGCTCCTGCTTCCCTAGGCTCCTTAGAAAATGGAAAGGCTTTACAGCATCACTAAAATTGGAGAGTAAAGTTTCTTGGATCAAAGCCAAAAATGTATTACAATTTTAAGGAAAATTTATGCAGGTGCCATGTTAGAAGCTGTTCCTCTTATTCTTTATTTCTGTCCTAAGTTGTCTCTTGGCCATGGAAGAGCCAGATGTAGAGAAATCCACTGTGACTGAATTTTACTTTTAGACAACTGGACGTGTTTTGGAGTGGGACGTATGTTTCATTAGACCTGAGTATAATTTTGTCCAGAAAACCAGTAACTGAGGAGGAAGCAGGTTTTTGGTCATTGACCTTGCTCTGTTTGTAATTACTTCATGATCCAAAACATTGCGGCAAAATATTTAGCATGGATTTTTTTATGCCACTTAATTTAGCAGATCTTAAAACAATGTTTTCTTGAATATGCCTGGATGCAAGTATGGAGTAAAAGCTGAGAAAATGGTTAAGTGTACAGGAATGCAATTACTTCAGCAGATAGAAGAGCTTCCTGCTTTTAGACACTTTGAAGAGGACAAAGATTTGCAAGACTATGAAACCTGGGGAGAGCCAGGAGAAAGGAAAGATACAAGTGAGCTAAATACCATTCCATTGCATACCACTGTTAGCTTTTCAGCAAGCTACTGATTTCTCTTGTTGCCAGTAAATTAAAATGCATCAATTCAGATACCGCAGTAAACCCTGGATGAGCGGGATGGCTTCATGGGACTACAAGACTAGCTCCTTCATAGCATCTTGTGCTTCGTTAAATCACCCGATGAGCTGTCCTGAGCTGACCTTCCATTTGGAATGTTCCTTAGAAGACAGCAGCATGTGTATACACCAGCACCTCTATTCCCTTCCTGTTCCTACCTCTAGCCCTCCATCCTTGCTGATGGAGCAGAAGTACAACCTCTCTCTTTCCTCCTCTCTCTGCACAGGGTTAACAGGGTGGGTGGGGGAATCCTATCTTGCAGTGTCTGCGTAGTGCTGACTGGGGTTAAATCATCACACACGCACACACATGCACAGTAAAGCAGTTTGAGTGGGTACTGCTAAAACCCAAATGATAGGATTGTCTTAAAAAACCTTCTGTAAAGAAAATAAAATGAGTTATTTGAAAGGACTGAGTTCATTAAGATTTTGGTATGTCATTGCGAGTCACTCAGTGCTGAGTGACTCTAAGTACAGGATGTCTCAAAATGTACTCTTATCTTCGGGACAGAGCTATTGATAGTAGAGCATAAAGAATGTAATTGTATTGCCAAAGGTTGAGGCAAGTGGAGCTGAGATGGAAGTGACTTTATTAGTGTATATGTGTTTCTAAACTTTAGGTGACCAGTCTTCCATTATTAGTGAAAGCAAAGGTTATGGTGTCTGGATTAAAAGTATCTTTGCTACTTAAAGTGGACAGAAGATTAACTCTAAAAGGAAGTGCATACATGTTACATAGGTGTAGATATACGTAGTTTCTGTACGTACCCATATACATATATATTTTTGTATATATGTATGTCGTTTCACTCAGTTTGTATTTTTTCCCATCAGGGAAGTGAATTTGTGTTTGTCAGCTGTGCTTGCTGCTCATTGGAAGTAGCAGAGAACTGAATCACGGCCGCTGTTCATGGGATACTTCTGCTGCTCCGCTTTATTGAATAGCAGGAAATCCTGGAGTGCAGCACAACTCCAATATTCAGTTTTTATTCCATATTAGGAAATATTTCCTTATCATTACTGCGTGTATGTTGGAATGATTTGTGAGATTAATTTCTGTGAGCCAAATTAAAAGACGAAGCCCCGTTACTTACTTCTGGCTTTGGGACAAACTCCATGGGAAGGAATGAACGGGCTCAGTCTGTGGAAGGGTGGCCCTTTTCAATCGGTGCAGGTGAAACCAGCCTTGCCGAAACTATTTTAAAAGAAATTGTTTCAGCCCGGTGTGTTTCCTCAATCTGGGTTACGCAGCTTCTCGTGCTGGCACAAAGCACCGAGTGGCAGCAGGAGAGAAACAAACAGATGGTTTGATGGAAAGTGGGACGGCTTCTTTCAGAAACAGTACTGGCTAATGCCAACTTACAGTGTGCACACAACCGTGGCCTGTGCTGGGGGTGGGGGGCATGTTGGTGTTTTTCAGAGGGTTTTTTTGGCTTAGTCTACTCTGAGCCCCTCTGACATTTTGGGGTATTTGTAGGTTTTAGGAGTCTACTCCAAAGTAGGAAAGTAAGTTCCTTTGTTTTGAAAGCATCTCTTACTTGAGTGCATTGGGTGAAAAGTATTTCTGGGACTGAAAGGACATGTTGGAGCCAGCCACTGACACCCCGAGTCGCTCTCTGGGCCTCGGGGTCCCCCAGGTTTCCCTGGTGTCGTCAGTCCCAGAAGCGCAGCAGCTGCTGAGGCCGCAGGACCCGTGCAGTGTTTCCATCCCCGAGTCCTTCGTGTCTGTGACTGTCTCCTCAAGGTTTTCTCACGATCGCGGGGGGTCAGGCACTGGGAGTGACCACCCTTTTTGGTTTACGAGCTGGGGCCGGGCGAGATGTGGCGCGCACTCTGCTTTTAGCTGTGACTATAACGGGCGACTCACCCAGACGCTCTGTGGGAAAAGCAAGAATGACTTAAAATGGCTAAAACATTTGAACATCTTTTGCTTTTAAATAGCAAAGCCTGTTCTGACAGGGCTAATTTTATTCAGTTTCTTAGTGCTACTTTAAATAGAACAAATGTAAATCATTCTGTAACTTTAAAATATCAGACTTCTTAGAACATAACGCACATTGGGGAATGAATAACAAGCTTAGGGAGATGAAGTATATGAATGAAGTAAATGAAATGCTAAAGTGTCAGTGATGGGTTGTTGCAGTTTTGTTATTTCATTTTCCCTTCTCAGATGGGAACTGTTGTAAAAGCTGGAGAGTGTCAGAAAGCGCTGGTCTTGGCAATAACACTGAAGAAGAATCTGCATGTGAAGTATCTGATTTGCTCTATTTGTCAGGGAATGCTGCTTCCTTCAGGTAGCATATTAAATAAAACAGGGGCTTATGAATGGTGATACTGCTGAAAACATGAATTATGTAATATTTATTTTTCTTTCTGAAACACATGCTAGAGCAGTGCTTAACAAACATGCTGATCTCCTAACTATGAACTTCAGTAACAGCAGTAGTACAGCTAGCATTATCCAGATGCTACAATAGGAGTATTAGGTCAAAACCTATTGAGCTGAAAGTTTTTGTACTGACAGAAGTGAACTTTGGACAAGGTTCCATTCTGAACACGGAAATCTGTATTTAATAATAACACAATTATTAAGATCAGGCTCCAAGAGTTGAAAAATACTGGCCCATAATTGAGATAGATTGAGTAGCGGGGTTTTCTTGTTTGCTTGCTGCTCGGAAACTTCAAGATCCTGTAGTGTTTTGTTTATTTCTGGAGGTTTCTCAAAAGCTTTGGAAGTGGATTTAAAGTGGGTTATAGAAAAAGAAGACAGGGAACCTCTCCAGGAGGCGGTTTGGTATAAATAATTGGATGGTGCAAATATGCACAGCGCAATTGCCAAATTTGTGCTAGCAGAAGCTGTAGTGCAGAAAGTCATTTTCCCTCTGGGTTGATACCACAGTCTGACTACTTTCTCCTGTTTAATCACTGGAACTATCAGCTGTTGTACAACATTTTTATCTTTGCTTTCTGTTTGTGTGTTGGCTCATGCCATGTACAGTTGCATGTTTCAGAAGTTGCTGAGGGTGCTGGGGCGGCTGCTGCTCCAGCTGCTGCTCCTCCCCTCACTCTTGCTGGTATGTCACACCACCTCGTCCTGCTGAGCCTTTGGTTGCTTATTTCATTTATCTGACCCTGCCCACTGCCTTTTGGTGTGAATCATGCTGTTATTTGTGTATGGTGGGTGGTTGTGTTGGTGTTTTGTTGTTTTTTGGTTTTGTTTTTGTTTTTCTTTTTTTCTCATATATGTATCTCCTGTCTCTTTTAAAGAGAATCCAAATGATTTGGAGACAGCAGGAGTGATGCTCATACTTGAAGCCTTGCTTGTATCCATGCCACTTTCCTAGATAGCGCTTAATTTTTTAAATATACTCCTTGTCAGTGGTGGGTTTAGTGCCTAGTTTTGTGAGTTGCTTTGCTGTGTAGTCTGTAGGGAGCCAAGCAGCATTACTAAGTCTGCTCTAGCTTCTCACCCAGAAGAGCTCCAGCACTACGCGCGGTGGTGATAGCGGGCGTTTCTGAAGGTACTCGCTTTATTGAGCTGTTTACTTCAGAACAGGTCTGGCACAGAAAGCCTACCTCTCCTTTCTCTTTTACCTTCCAGTTCTTGAAAAATGTCATTTATATGCTTCATTTCAGGAGTAAATTGAATGACAAAATGTGTCATTGCTGAGAAAACAGGAACTTTGAAAGGCAGAAATATGTTTCAGTATCTGCCTTACCCAGAGGCTCTCATTCAAGAGCCAAATTCCTTTGGAATGTAAATGGAAACTTTATAAACTTTACAGTTTTACTCTTTTTCTTGCAATAGTGAACCACTTCCCTAATTTGCTGGGCTTTAAGAGCATGTTTCACTTTATAAATGAAACTTATTATCAGCCTTTCTGTGAAGTGACGTAGCTATCTTGGGAGGAAGGATTGGTGTTCCCTGTCCTGCTGAACATGTATGTAGCTTTACATTTTAAATCTGAATCAGATACCACAGCACCATGATGTAAGTAGCACTGTTCTGTCATGTGGAAAAAAGCATGCTTTTATCCAAGAGAATTGTATGTGATGGTGTCACTCCCTAACTTAAATATGCACTAAGTAATGAGTCCAGAGTAAATTTATTCTAGGGTTGCTGTATAATTATACTACATGCATGGTTTCAGAAGCAAAAATGGTATTTCCATTGTGTGACTTAAGTCCAGATCAAGTTGCTACTACAGGTCCATCCTTAATTTGGTAGTAAGAACAAGCTATGTGTTGCAACACAGTTGTGCAGGAGACTTGCCTGTAGAGAGACTGGCACCTCCAGACCCATTCTTACAGAAGTGAGGCCCAGTTGTTATACACACCACCAACTGCCACAGTCTTGCTCTGCTTCTGGCAATCTGTGAGAGAGCAAGAATTGATCAAATAGGTTACTGTAGTATCATCCCAAGAAATGTGAAACCATCTAATAAGGATGATAGCTGGAAAGATTGGTTTCAGTTTTCACTGCTTGTAGCACTCTCACGTATTTATATTCTCGCTGAAGTGAGATAACTTGAAAGGTTAGAAGGATCTGAAATGATTAACTTATCTGCTGGGGGGGGTTGTGTGCTGTTTTTTGGTGTGGGTTGGTTTGTGTTTTTGGTTTGTTTTTTTTTTTTTTCTTAATGTATTTGAATCTTCATTGTCACTACAGTTCAGATGTTTGGTGATGTGAAGTGTTATGATTATGCTGTCTATTCCACGCCCTTGTCCTGTTCCTCCATTTTACAGGCTGGAAAGTATGCCATGGAGTAATAAAGTGAATGTCCTGAGATCTTGTAGCACATCTGTGTTGGGATCCTGTTTCATCCCTCATTGTTCTTTTCTCTTTAAAATCTAGAGCTACCTAGATATGTAGAAATAGGCTCTAAAATTACTGAGCCTGTAAAACCTCCATCCTTCCCTCCTGTCAAGCAACAGCTCAGTGCTCTGCCTCTCCTTCACACAACCTGGATGCCCAGGGCTGGAGCTGTGCAGGCTGGAGACAACATGTGAGAGGCTGGGATTTTGTGTTTTCATCCTTTCCCGATTAGAAAGTGACCCCACAAAGTGTTAAGTGTTTCTTTCAAGGGAGAACAGTTCTCCAGATGTCTTGAATTCTTCCATCACTCCTCTTTAGAGTTGTTGTAGCAGGTGGGATTGGATGCCTCAGTGATTTTGCTTTCATTAACCAGAGTTTTAATTCAATAGTCTAATATGAAAACATTAATGACAGACTGTGGGAGCTGCTAAGAAGCGCCCCAGAGAGGGCGTGAGTTTTCAGTTACCAGTTGTGTAGCAGAAGCTGGGTGTGGGGTTTTAAACAGTGGAAACTCTTTCAGGAAAATCAATTGAGGGTTTGACTTAGAGCTGTTGTGATAGATGGGAGTGCAGATTGAAGTTGCTTGGCCTTTCTCTGCTTCTCAGTCAGGAAAGATCTGGGAATAAAAAGATCAAATGCATGCTTTGACCAGGCAGCATTTTCCTAGCAGAAAGGAGAGGTCCCTTCCAACCAAAATTAGTCTGTTCTGTTCTGTTCTATGGTGGGTCAGGAGTGACTTGCTTACAGGTGACTCTTGGAACACTTCAGTTTGTTAGCATTGGGCCTTTCTGCTGCTGTACCCTGCTCTCCCTTGTCCTTCAGGAACGTCCTTCAGCTCCTCCCTGCTATGCTGCTGTCCCACCTACCTCTGGGGGCGAGATTTTCCCTGGTTGTCCAACATCTGTAGCTCCTCATCCCCATGCCGTAGGTGCTTGCAGTTGACCTGGCATGAGGAGAAAGACTCATGCCCTGAGCTCAGCCATCCATCCGGGAGGTGCAGGCTTGATTTCTGGGCCAAGCAGCATGTACAGTGACCCTGCTTTTGGCAGCTCCAAGACATTGTCTTGCAGTCTCCTGTCAATTAGATGGGTTTGAGGTTTCTTTCATTCACAGACAGTGGTGGATCATTTTTTCCCAAAGTAACAGGCTCTTCAGAAAGAAAGGTCTTTGGTCCTCATCAGCCAGAGGAATTTTGGCCAAAAGCAGCTGGCTGGTTTAATGTGACCTTCTTCATGATCCGAGGAGCCTGATGCAAGGCTGGTGATGCAGCAGGAGTAGAATGGTTCTGTTATGTAAATGTCACAAATTTGGGTGACTTAGTAGGTTTTTGAGGACATTTCCAAGTATGTCCTCATATGGGTGGCACCTTTTCAAAACATTCCCGTTAATGTGGTGAGGTCAGTAGTAGTGTGCTGTCAATAAAAGGCCACATTTTGAAGTTTGTTTCTTCCTGCCCCCATCCCCTCCGGCATCATTTGTTTATAAAGGTCATGCTTAAGGACTTGACTTGGTTACTCCCAACTGAATATTTTGTTTGGGATGTGGATTTGTGCTTTGTTTGGGGGTTTGTCAGTAGAAGCAGAGGCAGGAAGAAAAAGGATGACATTTTCTTGGCTGTGTGTTTATGTTGGATTTTGTGGGGTACCTTGTGTCTCCTAACAGGTCTGTGTTCTTTTCCACTTTGGGGAACCTGGAAAGCTTAGGGCACTTCTTGGTTTTACAAAGCTTGTTGTTTGGTTTTGGGTGGTTTTTTTGTTGTTTTTTTTCCCCCCATGGTGACAGAGCTAACTGGGGACACTTGGGGACACCAGTTGCAAACTGAGCAAATGTAAAATAAATTCTGTCTCAGAAGTGTGCTGTGGTACCTCCACATATGTGGGATGGTGGAAGCAAACATTTCTGGTGATGTATCCCTCCTACGTTGGTGGGCTTATGCTGTGGTATAATGGTGAAGTCAATACAAGTTTTTTCTCTGGTAAATAGCTTTCACTGAGCTCACTAGTTTACGGGTTGAGTTCTTGTCTATATTTGCCTACTGTAGAACCACAGCGAGGGCCAGCCACACTATTTATAGCATGGTGTGCTAGTGCCAGAATTGTTATCTCCTTTTTACAGGCTTAATAAAATCAAGTGACTTAGATTTGCTATTTGGTAACATCTGCATTTGTGAGTATAGGAGCACGGGGAAAACAAATTAACAGGGAATAAAACTGCAGTGTCATTTTATCCTACCAGGAATACAAGATGTGCGAAGGATAAATATCCTGTTGCTTGCCAGTGCTAGAGTTGCACTCATTATACCTTAAGTAAAGATTAATCAATTTCAAGCCTGGGTTAATGCTATGCTATCCTGACACTCTGAAATGATCAGAGGACGGGTTTTTACTCTATTAGGTCATTTCTTGAAATAACGTAATCACAGATGCCAGTGTGTGGTCAGCAGTTGCTCGGTTTGATTTGGATGTGTCAACATGCTATAGGTTTTGCTCTCAGATACCTGCTTTATCTTTTACCACCTATCAAGGGAGAAAAAGAATGTAATATTGAACAACAGACTCAATAGGGAGAGCAGTGCTAAGTTCTTCCAGCTTTCAGAGAAGTGTCCAATATGGGGTACGTCTTTGTGTGAAGAATAGAACCCCTTAATTTTTAGTAAAGACTATTAAGAGTTGACATCTCTCGTCTTTCTTTAGTAGAAAATTGAAGGTGATAAAAGATTGATTAAAAAATAGAAATATTGACATCATCTTAAAGCAGCTGTAGTGATATTAAAGCCTCTTTGTATATGTATAGAGATAGATTTTTATTCTCAGAACTTTGGCATCTCGTGTACTCAAATACACAGTTAAAATAATATCTACATAACACTATAAAACGCCTTTATTTGTGACACAGCAGCTGCATTTCTGGCAACAAATATCTTATTGTCACACCAAATCCAATTGAAAATCCACAAGATAAAATGCTGTCCTCACAGAGGGTAGCAGGCAAATCCAAAACAAAAAACGCAGGGCAGAGTTAAGCAATCTTCCTGTCCTGATGTGGACGTGCCAAGTTTTCTTCTGTATGCAACTGTTAATCAGTTCACCTTAAAAGGTATTAGGATCTGCTTGAAGATGATAAGCCTAATTTGGGATTTGTCTTCCTCAGAATCCCCTGGTGAAATAGAAGGATTATGTAAATAATCAAAAGGAAGTGTATGTACTTCTGTGTAATTTTCCAAAACCAACCCTGAAACAGCCTGAACAAAGGAGCATGGGGCTGAGATGCTGCTACTCGTGGCTCCCCTCTGTAAGGCTCTCCTGAAGTGCCTCAGCCCACTCCCAGGTAGGGCAGGTAGTCTTAGGACAAACTGTGCTTTTTTTTTTTTTTTTTAAATAATCTTCCTTGGCTTCCCTAGACCAACTGCAAGGAACTCAGGACTGCCCTAAGAGGTCTTTTCCCAGCATTAAAAGCATTGTTCTAGTACATCCGTATTCTTTGGGTTCAAGATGAAGGCTATCTAAGTGAGCCACCTCTCCTCTTTCCTCTTTCTTCCCACTTTGTAAGTGCTCAGTGACCATGTGCCCTACCTATAAGTAATTTATCTAGATGGGTAATGTATTTACAGCTGCAGAAGAAGATTTCCCCCCCATATTTGAGGATCCAAACACAGGGTAATCTATAAGGAACACCTGTTCCATAAAATGCTCATTTCATCGGTGGCATGACATAAAGGTGGTTGGAAAGGAAGCAAACGGAAAGACTGGTTGCTTAATGGCCTTGTGGTGGGGAAGGGTTTTCTATTCTTAGTGGTTGGTTGTTGCTTTAAAAAACAAACAAAAAAAAAAGCAGCAACAGAATTTTTCCATTTAAAATAACAGCAATTCCATGATTTCGTTTTCATGTGATAATGTCTAGAAATCCATATATAACTGAGCGGCTTTAAAATTTGAAGATATTTGATGGCTGTCTTCTATCCTTGAAATTGCTTCTCCTCTGGATGGGATTAAGGTTTTTGTCTGTTTACACTTTCATTTTATCCTGTCCTTTTGGTAGCACCTAGAATTTCCAGAGTCTGATATTGTCACAGAGTTGTGACATGTCCAGCTGTGGGAGCTGCCTGGTTCTCCCCTCGCTTCCCACTTTTCCTTTCCACGCTCTGCTGCCTCTTCCCTCCCCCAGGCTGGGTTCAAGTCTGCCAGAGGTACATTTTCCTCATTTGTGGACAAGCACTGCTGGGTGAGGTGCCCAAAACCTGCATAATTCTTTGCTATAATCCACCCTTTGTTTTGCCAACGTGTTGTTATTTTTTCAGAGAGTGGGTAATAAGTCCTCCTGCTATCTCAAGATGATTTTATAACGCAGTTTTTAATGGAGTTTCTTATGTCTAAAGAACAGTCCCTTTCCTGTGAATTCTATAGCACCTAAGAATTTGGAGATGGAGTGGGAAAGAGGAATTTTTTTTTTATTATTATTCTTTTAAGTGAGTAATGATTTGACATGCTCTGTTTCAGTACATGTTACCATGGCGATGACTGCAGGGACTACAACATCCTTTCCCATGAGTAACCACACCCGGGAGAGAGTGACGGTGGCCAAACTTACGCTGGAGAACTTCTACAGCAACCTAATTATACAGCATGAAGAGAGAGAAACCAGGTACTGGCTCTGCTTCTTCTCACCCCTCTTCAGCTTTTCTTGCTTGGCTTTTGGCGGTGTTTGTTCAAGGGCACTTTGATCCCCATGCACAGAGAGCAGTTCTTAGTTTTTCTGTACTTGGTAGCAAGGGACTAATCCTTGAAGGGTAGAGTCTACCTTTCAGCTGCTGGCTGTGCTGGTGGACCTGTGAACATCCCCTGCTACCTGCAACAAGAAGTCACTGAGTGACTGAGTACCTCCATTTTTGGCATTCTTATACAATTTAACTCCTCATCAGCTTATTACTACTTTGTGAAAACCACTTTGTGCAGAGTCTTATTTTGCATCACATCTTGAGGTTTCTACTTCTGCGTGTGGGGTTGGTGACCTCATATTCCTCTACATGTGCCACAGGGAATAAACTCTGTGGAGGTAGATGCTGCAGAGCTGCTGATGGGTGGTAACTTGGTTTTGTGCAAGACAGTGGCTCGTGGTGTCTATTCATGCTCTGCAGCATGGAGCTCATGCCAAGACTCATAAACCTTGCAGAAGGGAGTGTATAGGAGGTAGGGAACAGGACTGGTGGTAGAGGTATTTGACAGGGTGATGGGGTAAGAAAACGAGGCAAAGAGCTGGGGGTGGCCTGGGGTGGAAGTAAGGGGCAGTAAAGAGCGCATAGGATTGGTGACAGAGGGTTTGAGAGGCTCTTGGGTGGGCAGGAAGAATTTTGGGGATAATGTAATACTCACCTATAAATTCTTCTTGGGTGGTGTTGGCTGGCACTCCTTGTGTTGGGAGTATGTGTTGGTCATCTCCACTTTAACTTCTCTCATTGGTGCCCAATTCTGCCTTGGGTATGGTGAAGTGCTACTTGAATTAAGTGTCAAAGCACCAAGCATTTGATTATAATGAATGTTGTATTTCCAATTGTCATCAACATGTGAAATTATCATTCCCGTGGTAATATGGTTTTAATTGAGGGGTTTTCAGCTGAGCAGCAGGGTTTCTCTTCATCATACTTAGTCATCATCCCATGTAATTGAGTTACTTCTAGTTAGGAGAATAGATTGTCTACTGAGGGCCTTTAATTTGAGAGATCCTGCTGTACTTCCCGAAGTGCAAAAAGACACCAGCAGCCTGGCACCCAGCCTCCAAACTCTTGGCCACTGCTAGTGGGTGACCAGCTTTCTGGAAGCTGCACTCTGACAGTCATAAAGAAGCATCCCATGGGTGGAAGAAGAGGGGCCCAGTAGACGTGTTGCCACATGCTGACCCCCACCATCTGTGGGGTACTCCCAGGCACCGCTCCCCACCAGCACCAACTGGAGGAGCCCCGGGACCAGTGAGCCCTGGCCCAGGCAGGATACTGGGAGGAGATGATGATGAATCCAAGGGGGTCGAGCAAGGAGAGCAGGACCGGGTGTGTGACCGGGGACAGATCAGCAAGGCTGAGACTGGGTGAAAGCTAGAGCTGGCTGAGGTTTTGGAGGTAGAGCTGAGATAGAAGTGGTGAAAAAGAGCTCTTTGTTTTGACTGGCAATCCTAATTGATAAAGCCAGCCTTACTTCAACAAGATTATATGAAGAAATATAAGATTAATTGTATGTTTGGACCTTTAAAGCCTAATTCTTCAAATACATAAGTATGTGCTTAAATTTGCTTGTGCATTTTCAACAGCTTTAGTCACAAGAGTAAATGGCTGGAGTGGGCAGTAAGTCTTCAAACTTCTGTTTGAGGCAAATTCCTTGGTGTCTGGAGTATGTGAAGCAAAGACATTGTCTTGCTGTAGCTGTGTTTATTTTTAATAAATAATAGAAAAAGCAATCTCCTGTTTCTTCCCTTTGCAGGCAGAAGAAGCTAGAAGTGGCTATGGAGGAGGAAGGCCTTGCAGATGAGGAGGTAAATACTACTTAAGTACTTTAAAGAGACTGCTTTGCCTTTGTCACACTACTTCAAATTGGCACTTGAGGAGCCTACAGAAACATTAGCTAGCATGACATTAAGTTTTGTTTCGTAAATGAATGTTGCCCCTGTAAATAACTTGTCTATTAGGGAAGCTGTGAATGATACTTGCAATAGCTAAGGCTTTTCATGCCACCCTTAGTCTTTATGAGACATATGGCTGCAGCAAGTAGATAGCATGCTTTTCAAAGATGAAAATTGTTTGCCATTGTATTTAGCAAGAAAATAAGGTGCGATGCTCTTGGAAGAAGTGGGTAGAAAGCAAAGTGCTGAACCATTTTTTCCTGACTTAAAACAATGAACTAGGCACACCATTGCTCCATTTGGATATAGGTGAGGAGGGATCTCTGTCCAGTTGGCAACTCTCAGAACTTTGGACAGTAAGTTGCTTTTCTGAGGTCCATAACACCATGGCTGCTGGTACTGCCCTCAGGATAGGCAGGGAAATAAGTAGGAACAGTGCCTCAGTCATTTCTGAGTCGGTGGCTGCCACGACTCTGGGAAGAAGGAAAAGCAAGCATGGGTGCGTAATGCCATCTTGTGGTTTTAAACGAAGCCATCATCCTAGTACAAAATCTGGCAGGTACCCGATCGATGGATCTTGTTAGCAGCCTCTGAGATCATCTCAGCACCTCTGGGAGCATAGGTCTGTGTTTGCCTTCTCTCCAGGTGAATCCCACTGACATTTTTATAGAACAAAACATATGACAGGATTTGGACAGATTTTTTTTCTTTCAGCTACAAGTGTTTGCCTGCCATGAACCAAATGGATTTTGCTATAGATAGTGTAAGTTGGATTTCTGCTGCCTGTTAGGCTCCTTTTTACTTGTCATCACTCTTCTTGGTGGGGTGCAAGTTTCAGCTTTTACTGATCCTTCACATTGCCTAAAAACAAGAGTCCTTGCCTCAGCTAGTGGCTTTGGCCTTTGGACTGATGTACTTTGAACCAGTATGATTTTTTTTTTGCATTATTTTTTTATTACTGTTTCTTTATATCTAAGTAATTAAAAAAACAAACCAACCCAAACAAACAAATAAAAACAACCAAACAAAAAAACACAAACAAACAAACGAAAAAAACCCACAGAACCAACCAAACCAAAAAACCTGAAACCAAACAACTACCCCCCCACACACACAAAAATGTTAAACTGGCCTGAGGCCTCTATATAAAAGACTGTGCTCATGGAACATAATTTGAGAAATTCAGAAAGGTGTTTCCTTTTACATTTTCTCTGCAATCCTAATGGAAGAGAGAATACTTCACAGGAAGGGATATTGTATATCTTGACTTTCTACTGTCAAATGACTTAAATTTCTGCATATGTGTTTCCTTAGAAAAAACTGCGCAGGTCACAACATGCTCGCAAAGAAACAGAGTTTCTGCGACTGAAGAGGACTAGACTTGGCTTGGATGACTTTGAATCTTTAAAAGTTATAGGAAGAGGAGCATTTGGAGAGGTTTGTGGCATTCTTGCTCGAACAGGATATTAAAATTGGGTTGAACATTAAAATGAAACATTTTAATTACAGAATAAAGCATTCCAGTTGGGGAGTTCTATTGCAGAAGAATAGCTATTTGAGTAATTGTGCAAGAGCGGCAAGTCCGGTAATGAATTACGTGCATAGATTTCTCAAGGCCCCTGGAAGGGCCCTTAGTTTGCCACAGCTTCCCAAACTGATGTCCACGTGGCCCACTGAAATGATGGATTTGCAGTTGCACAGTTCCTCTCTGTAAACATGTTCCCTGCCCTGTGTCATATCACAGTTGTATCTGCTCCTGAATTTTAGCATACACAATCTCACAGCTACCTGGAATTTACTGTGCCTGCTAACTTTTCCTAAAACAATTACTACTTCAAACTATCTGTTCGTCACTAGTGTTACTGTTGTACGTGGTGTAGAAAGATTTCTTTTTTCCATGTGTTTTTAAATGTTTAACAAAAGAACTTTTCCCTGCCAAGCAATCTTGAGCTCTCCAGTAGATTCCACACTGGGATTTAGTTTCTGAGCTAGAGAAGATTGATTGGGTTAACTTTCTCATTATAGGTACGCCTTGTTCAGAAGAAGGACACAGGTCATATATATGCAATGAAGATACTAAGAAAAGCAGATATGCTGGAGAAAGAGCAGGTTTGTGTTGTATAGGTCCCCAAGTTCTTTGTGGCAGATACTATTTGGTCATACTGTCCACTTCAAAATCCCCAATAATGGTGTAGTAGTCCAAAGCATCAGTAGAGTTGCTACCACAATACAAAAGAATAAGTAGAAGTTGGGAAATAAGGTCCTGTAACAGCATTTTTTAAAATGCTTTATTTACAACCAATTTGGAATAGTGACAAAGATTTTTCTTTCTCCCATCCTTTATCAGTGCAGGCTTTATAGTACTTAATCTGTAAAATTGGATTTCAAGGAAAATGCTTCTTGAAAAGTAATAGTGTGCCAAAATAAAAACTTAGAGTATCTGATGTTTTCTTTTGATGGTTATATACCAACAGATGTCACATTGTTCACTGGCTTTTTTTTTGCTTTTTAGCTGGGTCTTGTTGGTCCGGTTTGGTTTTTGCTTTTACTTTTTAGTTAAAAATTCACTGCTAATTCCTGGCAGGACACAGCAAGTACTTTAGTACCACAAAGCAAAGAAATCAAGTGTAGATGTCTCAAGTAAAAGGGCAGACAGAAGAGGACTTCTCCTTACCAGCCCAAACCTTACCCATCATTTGTTCTTGTGTTATATTTCCCTGCAATAGTACTTGTACTTCATTTTTTTTTTTCCTGGTGCAGACTTTTTGTCTCCTCAAGCCCATGCCCTGAATATAGGGAACCAGAAGAGCAGCATGTTCTGCACAGCAGCCAGGATGTGTGTGGCCCTCTGTTTGAAGCCCTGCCCCCCATTTCATAACCTGATGTGGCAAGGAGGCTGAGCTCACACTCTCCATTTAGTTTGGGATGGTAATCTTTCCTGCAGAGTGTTCATCTGCTGTAATTTTCATTGCCTGGTTTGTTCAGTGTAAAGAAGCAGAGGACACAAAAACAAGAAAATGAAGGGGTTTTTTCAAGCCTGAGAGATATCCTGGCTGGTTTTTAAGCAAGGTTTTAATATTATATGTTATAGGTACATTGAGAAGTGGAAGGTGGAAAGAAATATTTTCTAACGAGAATAGAATAGAGCTAGATAAACCAAAGTTTGAGTCCCTACTACAGAGAGAGAACCCATTGCCCTGTGAAAAGAGCACATACATGTAAAGATGTTCCTGGCCAGTGGAATTGAGGAAGAAATGCAGAAGACTTTGCTGCTTATTGGAAATGGCCCTCAAAGCTGGAATAGTGGAAAATATCTTCTCTCCAGAAGTTGCTTTCTGGTGTATGAATAATGAAAATCTTACAGCTGTCAAGAAATACTTTTTCATGGATGTCTTTCATTTGCCTTCAGGATACAAGCACATTCTAGTGAAACACATAGCAGTCCTCCAATATCCATTATTCTTAGTTTCCCGTGAATTCACGGGGTAGCAGCTCTCTGTATATTTTTCAAAGCCTCAGCTGGGGCTGGAATATCCTGAGCAAGGCCAGATGTTCCCAAACTCTCTTGCCCAGGACCAGCATTGCAGCAACAGTGGCCATATCAGTTCTGGGCCAGCTTCATGCATGTCACTTGGAGGAATGGCTCCATCTTCGCTTCCCTTTCCCCACCACTAAAATAGCCCAAGACCCTTACCATTTTTACACGGCTTCAGTACTGGCTACTG
This sequence comes from Tyto alba, assembly GCF_018691265.1. Taxonomy (NCBI): domain Eukaryota; kingdom Metazoa; phylum Chordata; class Aves; order Strigiformes; family Tytonidae; genus Tyto; species Tyto alba. The sequence continues at coordinate 9,154,624 of NW_024881295.1, read as the reverse complement.
TGCTCATTGCTATCTGCTGTCATCTGTAAGGGCTGAAACTCATCCCAGCCCCTTTTCCCAGTCAGCCAAGACACTTGCCGCGCAGTTCGAGTAAGGTTTGCCATGTCCGCGCATAGGGGCGGTCTCTGTGTCCCATCAGCAGCGTGCACCGCGTGGGTTTGGGAACCAGGCAGCAGTTCACTGGAAGCTGGGCGTTTCTCTCTTCACAGAGATGGAGAAACTGGGGTTTGCAGGAAGTTATTAGTTTAGGTGCTCTGTCACTCTTGCTAGAGAAGATTCCCTGGGCTTATCTTGCCAGGTTTTAACTGTAAGGTAGCTGTATAGAAGTAGCCATTAGCTCTTTGTTTCTTTGTATACATATATGAGAAATCTGGTAGCTTCTGACAGTAATTATAAAGCAGCTACCATTTTACCTCTTGGTTCTTGCATTCTTTAAGACCAGCTCTGGCCCATTCTAATAATTTTGTCAGTATTTGCACCTTGAGTTGCACATGAAATTTTTGTCTGAGCTTACAGTAGGGACACTACTGTATAACGTTCTGTCATGCTCAGCTCTAATTTTTTTTTTTTTAATGCTCCTATTTCATTTTAGGGTATAGTATAAAAGGGAATTGCACTTTTCCACCAGCTTTGTCAGTTTTTTTCAACAAACAAAAACAGCTTAAGCCGTGCTTTGTGTTTCTAGAGATTGCTTCTGCAAAGTTGTGTGAATGGTTATTTTCAACGTTAACTTCTGTGGGTTTTCTGGTGGGTATTTTGTGAGGACATTGTAGGATCTAGTAAAATATTAAAAATATGAGCATGAAAAATAGCTTCTTTGCTAAAGATCATGAAAATATGTTGTAGGACTAGGAATATAACATGGTGTTCCTTGTTGAAATATTTAAATTGTCCTTTAATAATAGTAATTTTAAAAACATTTTAGGTGGCCCATATCCGAGCAGAAAGAGATATTTTGGTTGAAGCAGATGGAGCCTGGGTAGTGAAAATGTTTTACAGCTTTCAGGATAAAAGAAATCTTTACCTGATCATGGAGTTCTTACCTGGAGGTAAGCTGTACGTTGTGGTGTACTTCTTCCTTAGTTTTTGTCAGCTTCATAAAATGTTAGAAACAAGCATGCTGTGTAATTTGTGATAATAAAAATTTTAACGCTGTCTTAAACAGAAGTCTCAGTAATGTAACCTTTCCTGATTTTTAGGGGAAGGAGAAAGGTTATGAAGGGGTGATAAAATAGATTTGGATTAAATAATTATTCTAATCTAATATTCTGCTTTTTACTGCTGAATCTATTAACAGTAAAAACAAAAAAAAGCTCTTGTTTAAACAGTTTATTAAAATTACTATTTAAGATTTTCAGCAGTTTTACATGCAGTTTACTGAAAAAGTATGTTGGGTTTATAGGTCCTTGCAGTAATAGTTTTATAATTAGTAGCTATAAGGCCAGTTACAAAGTTAAATTTGGATTCTACTGGGGTTTTGTGTAGAATTAGTCTTGTGATTAAAATGTTCTGATTTCTAAGCTGTATTTTTCTTCTCTTTGATTAGGTGACATGATGACCTTACTAATGAAGAAAGACACGTTATCAGAAGAGGAGACACAGTTTTACATTTCTGAAACTGTGTTGGCCATAGATGCTATTCACCAGCTGGGTTTCATCCACAGAGATATTAAACCAGATAACCTTCTGCTGGATGCCAAGGCATGTAATGTGCATGTAAACTGCCTATACTTTAAACATCTCGGTCTGCAGATAATGCCATTTATAGAGGTGATGATCAGTGGGAACCAGTAGTGCCACACCAATGATTTAAACTAGCTGGAGTAAAGGCAGAAAATGGTGACTATCTTTTCCTTGTAGAACACCAATATACTTAAAGTAAAACCACCTTTGTCTGTTGTTGGAAAGTCCTTTGAAGACTTTTAAGGCAAGCCTTTATCCTTTGAAGGCTTTTAAGGCAAGCCTTTAAGTGAGAAAAGACCCACTTAGCGTGTCCAGATGTTCTTAATCGTACACATTAAAAACTGATACACTTAGTTACTTCAAGATGAATGAAAGCATGAAACGTTCAGACAATGATAAATAATTGGTTCAGTTCTTACAGTTACCTCGTTTTATTACCTGCTCACCAATGGAAACACTGTTTAACTACAGTGAGCCATGAAGTAGACACAGTAAGCATCCTACACAAGCCTGTAGACTATCTACTATCAATATCTGGAAACCTAGTTAAAGCCAGGTTACCATCAGAATGAAACAAAGGAATTTTGTCCTGAAGGCTTTCTTGGTGTCAGTATCCAGTTCAAAACAAAACCAGGCAAACTATCTGCCCTCAGCTGTTGCAGAATTGTAGATGTAACCATTCCTAGGGGGCAATAACCTACTTGAGAGAAAACACGCTCTCTCAGTACACTGAGATTCAGTCATTATTTGCTTATTTGTGCTGGATTAGGTAGTCCTGTGCAAGTCCATCGTGGCCTCAGAAGGCACATGCAGTTATTAAAACTGTCTTTTTCAAGCACTACCTTTCTAAATTATGTTTTCGTCTTCTCTTATTTTTCTTTTAGGGTCATGTAAAACTGTCTGATTTTGGGCTATGCACAGGTTTAAAGAAAGCTCACAGAACAGAGTTCTACAGGAACCTTACACACAACCCACCAAGTGACTTCTGTAAGTATAAGGTGTCCCAGTTAAATGTTCAAATAGTTTTGAGCTGCAGCTATGCCACAGCATAATTTATTTCTGCTGGGATAAGCAAGATTGGTCAGGCTGATTGCATTTAATTAGAAAACTGGAAAGGCATGTTCCCTGGCACATGAAAACACTTCACAGGAAAGAAACTATGATTTTGCAGTGTTAATGCATTTCTGCAGATTTGTACACAGATACAAATACACATAATATAATATATCTATATTTTAATGTATTTTTCATAACAACATTAGTGAAGTTAGAAACACTTTTTCAGAAGGAACAAGGGTTTCATGTGCCAACTTAAGTCAGTGACAATCTCATTAAGCTTTTCATAAGAGTAAAGTTATTCATCAACATGCCTTGATGACATATCCCCATTGGTGTGTTTTTCCACAAATTTAAAATTCTTCTGGAGTTCTCGAATTCTTCACTTTTTGCTTAAAAAAACATCACCCTTATCTGAATATATGTTGCCAGCTGCAACAATAAGTGCTGCTGATCTCAGATCAATCTGTAAAACTTTTATCAAGTTCTAATTTAGAATTGCTGATCATGTGTCCTACTTACATGACTTTCAGCTGCAAATTGGACTGTAGTTATTCATTATCATTTTCCCATCTCCAGTTATAATCAAGTATTTGTTTCTAGACATCTTAAAGATACAAAATAATCATTCTTTGAAAACAGAATGTTATCTTTTAATTCTCACAAATGCATTTATTATCTAATAACTGTTTTGTAAATTAGCATTTCAGAACATGAATTCAAAGAGAAAAGCAGAAACATGGAAGAAGAACAGGCGACAGCTGGTGAGTTAATAAAACTGTTTTGGGTTGGGTTTTCTTGCTTTTAAACTATTTACAGAAAATGCTAAATAAAAAGTCAGCATTAATGCTACTGGTTTTTAAAAACTGAAAGACCATCATCCATTACAGATGTCATTCTCTACAAGCTTCCAAAATTGCAAATAACTCAAGAACGTGGTCTAGTGATTCCAGTAGTGGAATAGCTCAGAGATCAGGGCTGCTTTGTCTCTTCTCAGAGCTGTGACTAGCAAGACCCTGCTCTTCTCTCTGCCTTTGTTTCCCTTATGAGCATCTGGACTAATGAACCTCAGGTGTCAGCAACCACGTAGCAAAGCTGTATCTTGAGTTTGTCTCCTGGAATGACGTGGTATTGACACTGTGTGTGAACTCCTGGGTTTAATTCCTGCAGTTCAGTATCACAAGAAGACGCGTAGCTGCGTGGCTTTTTCATAGAGCTGTGGGGAAAACTTGTTTGTCCTTCTGCTGGACAGGAATACAATGGAAAGGCAGTGGAGAGTATTGGCACCGGAGTGCTGCAACGTGGGTTTATAAAGAATGGTTAAGTAATAAAGGGAGTTCTGGCATTAACTGTATCAAAGGAAAGTATCTGTCAGCCATGGGATTTCAGAATTTCAGCCCTGCTTGTGATTTTCACCAAATAGTTGCAAAAACCTCAGCTTTCAAATTTTGGAACATTTTATTTTGCACACTCTGTTTAAAAAGTGATATGCTGCAGTATTTCCAAAAAGCTTTTGGGTTGTTTTCTCTTTCCTCATGAGACATAATGAGTTTACATTGCAATCATGCTGCCCGATAGGGGCTGTATTTCACACCCTTATTCCTGCTTGGAGTTAGATCCCTGAAAAAACGACATCTCCAGGTCAGTAAAGACTGACATGGTAGAACTGTGTGGTGAAGCTAGATGAATCACAAGACAGTCCAACACAGAGAATAAAAGGCCAGACTGACAACTTGTATCAACAGTATTTGAAAAGGACCCATATTCTTGGTTTATCACTGGTTCAAAACTAAATGTCTTGGGTCTGTTCAATGAAATTAAGTGTTTTGCTTCTGGTCAGACAAACAAAAGTAAAAGCTTTTTCTGGCAAAACTGTTTTTGGTGGACTTCTTTGGTTTTGTAGGTTTTTTGCTGGGTTTTGTTTTTTGTTTCCTTCCCTACCCCATGCAAAATTTTCCATCAGTAAAGAGAAATTCCCAAATAACTCAAGATTTAGTCATTAGCCAGAATCATCTAGGCTGCACATTTAAAAGTTTTTAAAAGGATACAGTCAGGGTCCAGTAAGAGCTCAAATTAATTTTTCAATACAGCCAAGGTAATATATGGAATACATGGAGCAGCTAGTGTATGATGAGTGTCACACATGGGGATCTACCTCTGGCTATCTCTTTTTTTTTAAAAATAAACAAACAAACCCCAAACAGAAACTACAATAACAACAGAGCTTTCTGAGTGTTTTAGTAATGCAGTTACCTGAAACTTTAGCGAAGATGACTTTCTGATATGGCAGTGGAAATATTCGATGACTTTGTCACATTTAGGAGGATGATTTCTATTTACTTTCAAGGTTCTCTGTGCTTATTCATCTAAAAGTATAATGTTCTTGGGATTTAAGATACTGTGAATTCTCAAATTAAGCATTCTTGTCCATCCAAATAACAAGATCCTATATGTGAATCCCCAGGAAAAGGTTTTGCAAAGTGTGAAAACACAGTATTTATCTTTTAAAGTGCTTATTCTTTTTTTCCCAGGCATATTCTACTGTTGGAACCCCAGACTATATTGCACCAGAAGTATTTATGCAGACTGGGTACAACAAGCTGTGTGACTGGTGGTCTTTGGGAGTGATTATGTATGAAATGCTAATAGGTATGTTAAAGACCCCAACTTAAGAATCATTCAGAGGCTTCAAAGGTAACAGGGGTCCATTAGTTCACCGAGTCTGATCCCTGGCATGGGGGAGGTACCAGAATTTCATTCAGTTCTACCTGAATTAAGCCTCCAATTCAGCTTCCAGAAAACCTTGAAGTCCTCCCATCTTTTCAAGAAGACAGCAAGAGATAATGCCTCTGTTAGTTGTTTCAGTGAGTAACTTGGTCACTATTAAATGTTTCTGAGGGTCAGTCTCATTACTTAGAAGTTACAAAATAACCTTTAATGTTGCATTGCAAAAGAGAAAACTTTTGGCTAGTACTACTTGTTAGATTTGAGCGCAGCAGAGGCCCAGGTCACTTTCCTCTTTTGGGAAAAGCTTGTTAATTTTTCCATTTGTTTGTGCAGGGTATCCACCTTTCTGCTCAGAAACGCCACAAGAGACTTACAGGAAAGTTATGAACTGGAAAGAAACGTTGGTATTTCCTCCAGAGGTGCCCATTTCAGAGAAAGCAAAGGATTTAATTCTAAGGTCAGTAACCAAGCCCATTTCTGGTCACTCACCCAGCCATAGTTACCCTCCATTAGGTTAACTTCCCCTTCTGCATGAAGGAAGCTTTAGATTGGAGGGACAGTTGGTTTATTCTGTCGCCATCCTTGATGGACTTCTTTAGTCTTTTTCCCTTTGCCGTTTGTTTAACGTGAAGGAATAAGTTGTAACGATCTGGATTTGTGCCATGGTATCAGGAGAAACAGAACAGACAAGGGGAAAGAAAAAATATCAAGACACAATTCTTCTCAGAGGGAACTAGGAAATAACCGTTTGCCAGCATTTAATGAACGGAACAGAAATCTCTGGATGTTTTGGATTTACTCACTTTTTCCAAAATTACAGTTGTTAATCCTTTCAATTTGCGTTGAAGTTTTTGCAAGGTGTTTTGGTGCCAAGGTCTGGCAGAAATGCTCTTTGGTGCTGGGAGGTTTCAGGGGGGGATGTGAGTTTTGGCTTTTTTGGTTTTTTTCCTCCTGAAGATAATATTACAAGCTTGCACAATTTTGTTACAGGCAAAAAGGGGAATGTACTTCATAGGCAGAGCCACGAACTAGAATTAATTATTAGACCAAGCAGTGTTCCAGTAGCATAAAACAAACAGAACAAATACAACAAACAATTATCCTCAATCCAGTTACAGTGATACTAGCATTTCAAATTATTTAATTATTGCTAATCCTCATTAATAAGTTTGTATATAACAGTACTATTATGTTTTCATTATCTGTTTTTCTAATGTTCTGCTTAACCTCTTCTGCATGTTGTCAGCATCCTGAGCTCTTTGCTGGAAAGAGTATACAGTATTGCTGCTGAGGATTTTTTCCTCCTCAGTCTTGGCTGTGTCTGGGGCATTTATAGATATTTCAGGCAGTTTCTTTGTTAACATGTCTTGCTCATGAATTTACTTATACAATGACTACTTGAATTTATTAGTTTGTTGTTTTTGGTTTTTTTTGTTTTGTTTTGTTTTTTAAATAGGGTAAAACATCTTTAGTTATAGACAATTTACTAAAATGAGGTCAAAACAGCACGTTAGGCAACAAACACCTGGCCATTGGGTACTTTGTCCATTACAGCTTGGACAAGTTAAACAACTTACATTTCAACTTAAAGGAAGTTGCAGACAAAGCTAAAGTTTGTTTATTTTTATGGATATAGATAAAACCAATCTAAAATAAGCTCAAGTTCAAACAAAGCCTGACAAATCCTGAGACCTGGTCTGGCTAACTGTTGTTACAAGGTTTGAAGTCTATTATTAGTACTTGGCATCAAGCAACTGGCTGGGCTGCAGTAGAAATATAAGCAGGTTTTTTTTTCCTCAAGTGACACTCAACTACAAATAAAAGAACATTACAGTCTAAAATTTGAGACAGTTTATAGCCTAACATGCTACATTACTAAATTGCCTGCTGAAATTTTCAGTAACTAGCAAGAAGGGGACCTTTTTTGTATTGCAGTGTATTGATGTGAAAAGTGCTTTGTGAATCTGGATGATGTGATTGTGTGGAGAGATTGAGTTCAGGATAACTAAATCAACAATGAAAGGCTTTGCTCATCTAGGCGAACAGGATTTCATTTAACAAAAGCCAGCTGACTTTCAGATCAACAGGAGGCCCCTGTCCCTATGCTACCAAGAACTCCTCATTTCCAGGAGGTCGTCAGGTGACTCCACACTTGGCAAAGACCCAGCTTTTTGTTTGACATGGGTGTCTTTTCCTGTTATTGTAATCCTTCCTCTGTGTCACTGTTGACACCTTTTGCCATCCTCAGAGATACTGCAAGGACATTGTAAAAATATAAATCCCTTTTGTATGTGTTAGCAAAGACATAAGATAGCTAGGATTTCATGAACTCCTAGGCTAAGCATTGGCATGTTCACCATCTCCTTGATGAGATACTTCAGAGTCTTTTCCAGACAGCTAGGCATCAGTCCAGAGAAGGGTCGGCATCCACTGCTCCCTGGAACAAATCCCTGATGCCACTGAGTTGCTGTCAGAGCTTCCACCTCCCTATTTTTCTTCTTTAGGATTTCACACTTGTCCTTCTTGATGTTTTTCTTCCTGCCTACTTGAGCAGGTAACAGTCCCCATCTCAACAATCCTATCTGTCTCAAATTTCACCTTTTTCTTCTTATTTGACTCTACAGACTTTCTCACAGCTACTCTCATAAATTGACAATTTCTTCTGGAGCCTGAGCTGAGGTTATGCAGCCTGGCCATATCAGAAATAGGCCCTGGGTCTTTTTACTACCAGCACTTGGCCCTCTAAGGAGAGGGAAGAAGGGGTGACAGAGAGAATAGTGACATGGCATGTTCTGAATGTGTCTGGCTCATTGTAGTTCCAAAATGTGACATTGGAGAGTAGTCCTATTTCACAAAGTTTATCTGTTCCTGTTATTTTGACTTTGAAACTTGGACTTTAAATAGTTGAGAACGTGCAGAGCAGTTTTCAGTGCAGGGACTTAAGCCTCTGTTCCACACTAATCTTACAGGGCTGGAACTTGCAGCAACTTTTCACAGACCTTGAATATGGGGATGCAACAGTTTACAAAAGGTGTAAGTCACTGTCATCATAGCTTTTTGTTTTGGGACTCTTAACAACATTCTGCTTCTACTATTTCCCTTCTCCCCTAGATACAGGGGGCTGCTTTTACGTTACCCAAAGTGATGCAACAATTTGAAAGAACTTCCTCAAATTCCTGATACAAGATACCATGGCAGTTTTATTTGCTGTTGCTTCTGTCTGCATTTATTGTAACATTTTCTTTTCTGCTTTTTCAGGTTTTGTATTGATTCAGAAAATAGAATTGGTAGTAATGGAGTAGAGGAAATAAAAAGTCATCCGTTTTTTGAAGGAGTGGACTGGGGACATATCAGGTATATATAGATATACACATTTTAGAGAGAATAAAAGCCATGAAAGCAGGAATTTCATGTACTGTCATGTCAAAGATAATTATTTTCAATTTATCCTTTATTTTGAAAAGCAGCTACTAGCTGTAGGTGCATGACAGCGAAGGTTTTCAGGCCTTGCTGGCATTCATAGATCTGATCAGAGTTTAACTGTCTTGAGATGCCTCAGATTGCTTCAGAGTGCCCAGGATGGAAAGAAATTGTGGTAGGGTGGCTGTGCTATTCCTGATGTATGCTCTGATATCAGCAGAGAGCTCCTCTTCCAGTAGTAGCGGGCTCTGCAGCTATTGCTATAATTGACTTTTTTTGTAATAGGAGCACAAGAAAAGCAAACTCTATTCCAAAAATGCAGGGGAAATAGATGAATGAAGAGGAGAGGCAGCAAGTAGGAAGAAAACACAGGGCATGTCTTTACTGCACGCTGCAGATACTACACCTGAGTGAACCGGTATGTCTGCAGAGCGCTGGGCAGAGGCACTGGCTCACCTCAGTCGCAGCCTCTGTGGCCAAATTCTGCTGGGCCAAGCCTGGGTAGAGGGCCTGGCCAAGGCAGGTGTACCAGTTCCAGCCTGAGCTTGTGCCTGCAGATGCTGAGCTACATCTGCTCGTACCCAAAGTGGTGACACCTTTAGAGCAGACTTCGGTGGCCCACAGATACTTTCGGTTGAAATGATGGCTACTGTTCAGCCCCCTTTAAGGTAGTCTGCTCTTTCAGTAATACTGCAGTTTTCTACATAAAAATCCGTACTGTGGGCATGTGATTGTCCATCTCTTGTACTTCTCATTTCCTCTGGTGCAGAAAGCCTCATTTAACTTTCCAGCGTGGGAGACATTAATAAGCAGCAAGAGAAGTAACATATCTGTGCGTGCCACATTTGGTGAATTGGCAGAATGGTTTCCCCTGTTCCACCCAGAAATAGATTTAATTGTAATAATTACAACCGTAATAAGTTTACAGATGTAAATTAATGACTTTCCCACAGCACTGTGTTCCAGTTTGAATGCTTTTGTGGGACAGATTGCTTAGGCAGCTTCAAAAGCCACCTTAAAACTTCTTAAAGGGCTGCCTAATTGCTGAGCTAATAAAGCAGTAACATGTCAGAGCCAACTGATTTTGGATGAGGGATACTGGCAACTGAGTGTAAGAAATAGGAGCTACAGTCGAAAGGGATTTGGAAGAGGTCCAGGCTGATGAGTGCTGGAATTGTAAAGTGACACATGGGATGGTTCCAAATGCAAGTGAAATCCTGCTCAGCTGGGTAGGCTGGGTTTATGAAATGAAGGTAACCACAGTGGTTCTTGGTGACAACCAAGACTGTAGCGATAGCTATGTGGCAGATAGGTGCGGAATGCTGTTTCAGTTAATGGGAAAATTGTTTGCCCTGAGTTTGCCAAGAAGATACTAATGCTAGATAGGAAACCAATAAATGTCCCCACGATGTCAGCAGAGGCAATTCAGGTACATCTGTGATGGACTCTGTGGAACCTTTGGGCTTAAGGGGATATGCTTTAGATTAAAGGGATGTTGTAACTGTAGAAAGCTAACTTAAAACCGGAACTTCATGTATCTTTTCCTAGTATTCACTATTCTGGCATTTATTTCTATTTGCAGAGAAAGACCAGCTGCAATCCCTATAGAAATCAAAAGTATTGATGATACTTCTAACTTTGATGAATTTCCTGAATCTGATATTTTACAGCCAGGTGAGACTGCCGTTTTAAATTCCAAATTTCTTTCTATGACATGCCAGAATATTCCACATATGCTTTTGTTGTTTATATATTTTTATAACCTAATCAAGGTAATATACAGACTTGATCTAGAGACTTTCTTTCGAATACAAATGTAAACTTATCATCTCATAGTTTCTACATCCTTAGAACTTTGGAGGGAAAAAAAATATCCCACAGATTTAAACAGTTAAATCTATTAGTAAAAATGGTTTGCATATATCATGAGCATAGAAAACAGTACAGTTTTCTACCATACAGTCTTTCTAAGCAGATTCTGGTAAAACATTATGCACTGATTTGCTTTTGATCTTTAATGACTTTTGAGTTTCATGCCAAACATAAATGTTCACATATTTGTGGGCAAAAATTTTCAGACAGATGATTATTTAATGTAGTGATTTATGAACCTGAGTGGCTGTGCAAGTCTTAAGTTTTTTTTAATTGTGAATTTCTATTGGCAAGTAGTAGGAAATTTTTATGCACATAAGGCTTGATTCTCTGACATGCCAAATTCTCCCAGCTCCCACTGTTTTCAATTAATTATTAATGGCTTAAAGATAGGCAGATATATAACAATGACTGATTACAAATAAGTGTAGATGTGCTACCAACCATAAGAATTATCAAAAAGCTGGATTTTTTTTGTTCTGAAATGGCTTTTATTTAATGGTGAGGAATTTTGTCCTTTTAATGCAAAAGCAATCAGCCTCCAGTGCCTAAATTAAGCTGCTTAAGTCCATATTTAGATAATGCCAAGTACATTTGTATTGGTATTGGCATTTCAGACCCACTGAAAACGTTACTGTACAACTAGATACCTAAATACAAGCTTTGATATTGGTGTTTGGCATCTTGAGTTGAAAATATTGTTATAGAACTCCTAAAAGCAGCAACCAGAGAGCTAAATATAGAAGCCCACTGCAGTGGATGTCCATGTGCAACTTGCCAGCCACGTGAACTGTTCATAAAATAAAAGGAGGCTGCACAAGCAGGGAGGGAGTCCTAGGAGACCAACACATGCATGGTGTGTGTAGTTCTCTTGGGAGAACTTGGATACATCTTTTCCTTCTGTTTGTGGTGAGGATAACGCAATATGTATACATGTATTTGTGCATGGAGCTTTCTACATGTTATGTTTCTCTTAACTGTATATCCTGGGGGTGTTTTAGAGGTTCCTGTCAAGGTACAGGAGCTTGTTACACTGTGTAGACATACTAAAAAAAAAACCCAAAACACAAACAGAAAAAAAACTTTTTCTGCTTCAGAGGTATATGCTGAAATCACAACTCTTCTCAGACCATTGACAAAAGGTAACTGACCTGATTAGAAACAGGATTTCTTCAAGGAATTTCTGCTGACTAGGGGAGTAAGAGTTCAGAGCTGTTTATGTCAGTGCTCTGTGAAAAATCCTCTCAGAAGCAGTGCTGGTTTTAATTGTTTGTTTTTACTCTTGTTTCTGAATTCTAGTGCCAAACACAACGGAACCTGACTACAAATCCAAAGACTGGGTTTTCCTCAATTATACCTACAAGAGGTTTGAAGGGCTCACACAGCGTGGCTCGATCCCTTCCTACATGAAAGCTGGGAAGTTGTGAAACAAAACACAAACACACAAAAGAAATACAAACACAAACCTCAGGTAGCTGCATCACCAGACCCGCTTGGCGTTAGTTATCAATACATTGACTCTGGTGCGCATCAATTTCACAAGGAAATTCTACAGGATTAGGATTTCTAAGACTACTACAGGAATTAGTTGGCAGTGCCAGCTGGCTTTTTTTTTTTTTTTTTTTAATATTTGAATATTTTTGTTAACTTTATTATACAAAGGTACTGGAATAAAAGGAACGTACATCCCTTTAACTGCACTGCCTATGTGTGTATAACGGTCAATTATGCCTCTCTGTACTGTGGCTTTGTTTGTACTGTAAACCACCAAATCCACCCAGGAGTAAAACATATCATTTTATGCAGCATTATTGTTATACTGCTTACCTGGTGGGTTTTAGATATGCAGTATAAAAAAACCATTGCCCACATTTGCAAAATTCTCTGAGCAGTTGCTCAAGGGTGTTCCAGTTGTGGTCTGCAGATACCCCATGAGTGTGGCAACACTGAGTTATTTTAAATAGCAGTGTCCTGTGGGTCTGCTTGTACTCTGCCTACCCTTGCTTCTCCCCACTGGAGGGCTTTATCAGCTGATCATCCCTGCTTCTCTTCCTTCCTTTTGCCACTGTGTGGGATGGTGAGACAGTCCTTGTGATATGGCTAGTGGCATTTCTGCTTTAAATGATAGTTGATGGGTATAACTGTTTAAGATGATGATGCCATCATGATGAGTTGCTGTTGGCAACTTCAGGAGAAAAAAGGAATCTGAATAAAAATAATAAAGATTTTTAATGGAGGGGAAAGTTTCTGCTACCAAGTTCTGAAGAGGTGACAGTTTCCAGGACTGCATTCCTGCCTCTGCTGTAAAGCAGCTTGTCCTCTTGCTACTCATAATACAAATAATAGCCTTTTCTGTGGGTGCAAAATGTATTCTAGAAAAGTGATCAAGAAAAGTGATCTGCTGCTTTTTCTTTTTTGTCTCCCTAAGAAGTTCCAGGCAGAAGGGATCCTGCTCAAGGCTTTTCTTTCCAGAATATCCCATAGCAGCCTCTGCCCAGCTAGAGGAAGTGGAGCGCCCCACTAGACTCAGGCTCTCCTGTGGGCTCCATCTTCTTCTAGTACCTCCATCTAACATGGACCATGGGATTACAAAGGATCAGCTGAGTCTGCAGCCCAGTTTCCAGGAACCACAACCAGCTACAACTGAATTGGGCAGAGCATCTAAATGCTACTCTCCCCAGTCTGCAGGACAGTGACAAACCGGCAGCAGAGACGGGTCTCCTCCTCCTAGGTTGAGGAAACCGAAGCAGAAATCCTTCCATAGGCAGGGTATGGTTTTGCTTCTCAGCCCAGCAGCAGTTCAGGACTGAATTGCACTTCTCAAGCAGTTTGCAGTTATCTGGTTACTGGCAAATTTATCTATCTCTCTGCCTGTACTAGCATATTATCTGCAGTATTTTGAATCTTATCACAATAGAGTAGCGATCTTTGGTATAATTTTCTGGTTACAAGAGAGACTTGGAGCAGTGAACAATTCCCCAGTAATTGAACAAGCAGAGTCATTGTTGCTGTCTTCCTCCCCTGAACGCAAGTGGAAGGCACTCTAAACCCTCTGCAACACCCACTGGAGTGAAGCACAGGATGTTTTGGCATCCTTTTGAAGGAAAGACTTCATTAGACTGCCGTTCGCAGCAAAATGGAAGTGACTATTTATAAAACCATTACAGAAATATTTATTGCTGTTAGGCACCATGGTATCAGCTGTTCTGAATTACTTGTATGCTTTAAAAACACACTGGGCTGTTCATCTGCTGCATAAAAGGTCATTTACCAGCAAGATTTCGGTGCATCAGTGGCTTACTGATGTGCATGCCGTCTTCCCCAATCCAACAGCTACTAGGTTCCTCAAGGGCTTCAGTGATGTCTTTCCTTCAATGTTTTGTCTCCCTTCAAGCATCTAATATCTGTTATTTGTACTGCGTTTCTACAAAAAATTTTAGCCTTTAGTTTATCAAAGAGGAGTAGCCAGTACCTCAGGGCCCATCCAGTTTATACAGTGTTATATCAGAACATCGCTAAACTAAACTTTTGCATAGATGCTGGACTTGCAGGAACAGGTCATTGATCTCCCAGTTTTTCTTCTCAGATCTTATACTAATTAACATCCCTTTACTGCTGTGGCAGGATCCTTCAGAAATTCTCCAGTGTTGTTCTTAGCCTTGTCAATGTGGTGAACCTCAACCTGTATCCATCCAAAAACCGTCCCAAACCAGTAACTTGCTTAAATCTACCTTTACACTTTCAGATTTCATTCTGCCAGTGCCTGAGCAGCTTCTGAGGCTTCTCAGGAAAGAAAATTCTTTTTCTAAAGCCTTCAATCCTTTCTACCAAGACAGAGGAGCTTGGGCAGAAACTATCAGAGATGCAAACTTGGCCTCAAAGGACACTGCTATTCAAAAGAGAATTTTTATTAGTTTTCATTTCCAATCTCATTCATGGGGCACTATATGCACCAGAAGTGGAATTCCTGCCAACAACATGTTGCAAAAGACCACAGTAACCCCATTTGCATAATATAAAATGTCTTTGCTTGAACTTGCTAAGACAAGATAAGTTTCATGGAAACTGCAAATGCTCAGTAATACTGGTGATTTTTTTTTTTTCCTGTGGGGTTTGGGGACAGGGAGATAAATACATACTTAATTTAAAGCTATCTATTAAAAAACTATGTCTGTACATACTGGTTTACAAACTTGGGAAAAACCCCAACCGTTATATTTGTAACACTAAAGATAATACTCATTTAAAATTGCGGATGATTAATCATATCAGTGCTCACATAGGAGTTATATCCATAGGGAAACAGCCTGCAGCATATTTAGCATAAACTCCTGTATTGTGGTAGTTGATTTTTTTTTTTTTTAACATAGCATTATTTTAATCAGTAAGTCAAGTTAAACAAAATATTAACTACTGCTTTGAGGATAATACAATTTTTTTTAAAGGTGAAACTGTGACACTGTAATGGATTAAAGAGAACAGAAGGTTCATCTACACTGGCTTTCAAAAAATGGGAGTGCAACATATCTTCTGTTTTGTTATTTTTTTCTTACTCCTTTGGATGGTCGTGTTTTTTCCTTTGGCGATGTTTGTCACTGTGCCATTTATTTTTCTTATTCTTGGAGTACCAAAGATCCTGAAATGGCTTGATGATTGCAACCATGTGAAAATTTATTTTCTGGAAGTATGTTTTATTAACTTTTGTTAAAATGTGGAATTGTGTATGCAAATTACGATCAGAGGTTTGCTGGGAAGTTAACCTATTCCAGCAGGGAAAACTTGAGTGCATCAGTGGAAGTGGTGAGCCTGAATCCAAATTTTGGATCTGAATACCCTGAAACTGGGGCGGAAGCTTGGATCGGGAAACACAGCTGAGCTTTTGCACTTTGTTCCATCTCCAATCAGCATGAGCGAGTGGCCTTAGGTACAGGACATCAGCAAAGGTTGTTTCATGTGCAAAAGGAGTTAAAAAAATTGCCAGCATTCAGAAATTAAATATTGATGATACTGCATTTGCACTGTTAAATTTGCCTTGCTGGAGAGTTATATAAGTGTTATTTTTATAGGTCAGTTGTTAAACACCTGAGCCGTTGCATACAGTATGGAATAATAGCATCTGACGTGGGTGAATTCACCTAAGTGCAAAGGGGCTTGCTGAAAGCTCTCCACACTACTAAGAAAAATGGGCATAAGCAGTACAAAGGGTGTTGTGTCGGCTCCTTCTGAAGAGGTGACTTTCCTCCTCTGCAACAGCAAGTAGGGAATACTGCAGTTTAGCCCGGTTATACTCTAATGCTTAGGAAGTGCTCTCACTTTTTCAATAATATGAGCAATTACAAGCATTGTAACATACTGTACCTTGTCCTTTTAATGTTGATATATTACAGCAGCTCGTTCTTGGAGTCAAAATGGCAACTGCTATATTTTTCCTAGACTGTTTCATTAGTCGTGGTTGGGAAAGTTACATAGAAGCATTATAAAAATTTATATGAGGCTTTTTACAGCATTTGAAAATAAAAGTAGCATTCTTTTTGTAAAGTTGCTGGTTTTATTTTTTCACACAATTGTACTGGATTTGTTTATCTTCCAGAATGGGATTATCTAAGGAATTGAGACGCTGTTTCGTGTAGTCTCATCTTGAATTTCATGGGTGGTGAAAAACCAAGTGTTGCTTCTCTCAATCAGAAAGTAGAGATTACAAAAATTGCTGAACTTGTACCAACTACAGCCATATGAAGCTGCTTCTAAAACCGTTATTGCTCTTCACAAGAGACTTTTCTTCCCTGTAGACCGTAATTTATTCAAGAAAGGCTTTCAGGGGCAGTTTTGTCCTTTGATTCACTGTAGAAACAATTTTGTCCTCCCGTTTCCTGTTCCTTGCTGAGTTTAGAGCAGTGGCAGCAGATACAGCTGTGAAACAGTCGCGTAAAAAAATTATTGCAGAGTTGAGCAGCTGAAAGAAAAGAAGAGCTAGCAGCTGGTAACTGGCCTTCTCTGAAGCCCTCCAGTGAATAACAGCCCTCCCTCCACTTGAGAATTGCTGCTCTCAGTAAAAGATACGATTTTAACAGAATTTTACAAATTCTATTTAATGGAGTTCGCTTTTCTTCCAGTAACCATCTATTGTATCTCAGAGCTACATATCGTAAGGAAATGCAGGCTTACTTCTTTATCCCCTTGCATTACTAAATTCAGTATTCCTCAAAAATACACTACTTTAATGGCAAATATGCCTTCAGCATGTGCAGAATATTTTTTTTTTTTAAATCAACCACATCTAAATGTTATGTAGTTTAGTGTTTATAAAACACTATGCAAATATCTGTTGTGCATTTTTCATTTCTTTTGTACAAAGTGTGCCTTTACATAAGCAAAACAATTATGCTTTGGACAATAAAAGGTCTTTTCTCACAGTCTTCCTATGAAAAGAGAAGGGAGGAGTATTCAAAACTGTCTTGCTGTTGGGAGTGATGACAATAGCGGTTCCCAGCTCTGGACTAAATGAGGATATATTTGCTGCTCATGAAGTGCTTAATGTACTTTTTCAAGGTAATTTTATTTTTCATGTATGTAAATTTTAAGTATCACAGAGGTTCTAAAATGCCTATCCCGTAGCTGAATTTCAAAGATGAAACCGGGTTTCAAATGTGGGTGCCAGTAGACTGTAACCTGTCAGCCGTGCTGGGCTCTGCAACACCCAGTGCCATTTTGCCTAAAAGAAGTCGCTCTCTGAAGGATACCAGGTATGTTAACAATTGGCACAGTTAAAGGGCGAGTTAATGTGTACATATATAATACAATGAACTTACTCTCTGTCAACAGTAATGGCACTGGGATTTGTACACTTCATTGCACAGGAACACCTCTACAGTCAGTGGGAGGGGAAATGAATCTTTGCACATGCAGAGAGGGTTCATCTCCTGCCTCCTACTTCTCCCATCACCTCTTTTCACGTTAGTAAGCATGGAGGTTACTGTCCTCTGGGGAAGTGGGGCATGTAGGCTTGAACCTTCTCATGCCGAGGAGGGAAATTAACCCAGGTTTCTCATTTCCCAGTGAAGTCTGAGCTCTGCTAGGAACAGTTTGTTTCTGATTTGAACTGACCCTTGATGCCACATCTCGTTTCTGTACCAGCTGCTTTAATCTGTTTCTAGCGAGCCGCCATCTGCTGCTGCTTCTCTCTCCTCTAGGAATACGTGCTCTCCACGCGTGCTGTCCCCAGGCAGTCCCCCTTCCCTTCCCCCCCAGGTGTGCCTGCCCATCCTCCCCTGCCAAAGGCAAAATCTTTGCCCTTGCCTCTACCTTTCCTGCCCGTGAAACTAAATGATGTTGAGAGGGCAGCTCATTAGCAGAGCAAGTCCTGTGACCTTGAAGCTGTTGTGTAAAAGGGTAAGCAGAGCCCCTGCTCCACATTTTGAAAAAGGGACCCGAGCTCCAGCTAGCAAGTGTGACGTACACACCAAGTCACTACGTAACACGGCGTTTCCTTCCCGGGGTGTAGGCAGAAGCTGCCCCTCGGTGTGGATGTGTGGGCTGGAATAGGAAGGTAAGGGAGCTCCAACGGGGAGCAGGGGCCAAGACATTCATTCCCCTGGGGTGCAGCTCCCCGTCCACAGAGCTTTGGGATTCAGAATGGGAGCACTGATTCAAACACACATCTCTGCGGTGTCAGGGCTTACTCAAAAAACTGTAATAGCTCTACTAGTCTTGGACACTTCATCTCCCGACAAAGTCTACTTCTGACTTCAGTATATCTATTTAATCGTAATGAATGATCAGATAAGAACTTCAGTGACTTTTTGATCATGACAGGGTGAATCACTGGTAAACTAGACGTGCACCTCAAGATTCTTCAACCCAGCAGCCTGCTTTTGAGGTCTCATCCACCTCCCACTGACGTCAGCAAAAGATCCCTATCTAAAGCCCAAAGAAACCAGTGAACAAGTATGGTCCCAAAAGCAAGCTGTTTGGTGATGCCATGCTTTTGTGTTCTTTATAAATGAGATGAAAATATTTTACTATCTATATAATTCAATTGGTTGAAAGCAGTATGTGAAGAGGATGGCTTTTGGATTCAAATGCAAGGGTGAGAAATTTGCACGACACTTCTGCTATTAAAGAAGAATATATTACCTATTTTTTTTATAAACAAAATTAAACTAATGCCCCAAGGAAACTTTGCAAAGCATACAATTTATTTCAATGCCTTTTTCTGAAATAGCACAGTACATAATTGGGCCCCAGTATGGATTTTGCATATTTTAGGAAGCAGGCAGATCGGCACGGCTTCCCGATTGAAGTTCACGGGCAGTGAGCAATGAACGTGATGGGTTCGGTCGGCACAGTTCTGCTGAGCGGCGTTGGACGTACTTACGGGCCCACTCTGGGCAACGGCCTTTTCAGTTAATTCTGCATCAGCTTAGTGGCACAGATTGAAGGTGGTTTACATTTCTGTATCTTTGCATTGTTCCTATACCAGCTGTTTAATACGAGGCTGTTAACACTTGAAAAGACCAGGAAGCTGTACTGTGGGTGACAAGTCTACTTCAACCAAGGAGAAGACTTTCAGACAGTGATGTAATGTCCCGCTGGGACCTTCGCAGGCAAGATGGATGAGACAACTGCAGCTTAGAGGTTCACAGAGTGGTTGTGTGCAAACCCCAGAAAAGGTGCTTTGTCCCTGGAGAGATGCTGCCCCCACAGCTGGTTTTGTTCTCTTTTAGCCACAGCAGAAAAGGCCGGGGGCGGGGGGATCTCACCGATCCTAGAGAGTTAGGACTCAGCTTGGGGGCTGCCACTTGTGCACCATGGACACGTTTCAGTTGCTTTTCATTTCAACAGGCCCCCTAGGCAGCTTTATTTATCCTTGTGTAGAGGTTTGTAACAGTAGTACTGTTTTTCAGAGGCATTAGCCATTAAGCTCTTGTGAGGCATTCAGAAAACACCAGTTTCTGCCAGGAATGAAAAGGCTATTTAAAAATCTAAGATTATTTTAGTTTTAAACCAAAAGTGGCACCATCAAATTGAGAGACTTTTAGGTAAGAGATTTACAAGCAAGTTAATTATTTTGTGGGCCCAAACCTCACCAGCCAGGACTCCAAAATAAAATAAGCAGTTTGGAAAATGCTGATCTTTTTGACATATTTTCATTTTTTTAGAAAACCACACAGTAAATTGATCATCCTACTGGCTCCAATACTGTGTCTAGAGAGGGAGAGCAAGCAGGATTTGGAAGCTCTTCTCAAGTTAAACTTGTTTCAACATGCAAGGAATTTGTCTGTGATTCATATATCTTTAAGGCCAGACTATATCACTGTCACAGTCCAGTCTGACATACTACATAACACAATCCCTACAACTTCACTCACTGTATCGTGCCAGCATAGCACAGCCCATTACTGGCAAACCCTGAATTCTTTTGTGCTGTTTTTTTTTGTTTCTTCGAAGGGCTTCCGTACCAATTATTGAGCAAAAATAACTTTAAAGAGCTTATTTTTGTTATGGGCTGATTACAGTATGATTATGCTATTTATATAATTTTTGAAGCAAAAGACTCTGATTTGGGGAAGAATTTTTGCTTTAAAATAATAGTAGATTTTACTAATGCATAGACACAGAATTTTTAGTGAAGTCAACAAATTGCTTGTGGCACCCTCAAAAGTAATCCAATAACCTTCAAGCACAAACCACAGACTAAAACAGATTTTTTTTTTTTAAATTGTATTAATTCTTCTAATTAGATAGCCTGTTCATTTGTACTCTATAAAAATACACTTGATTCTGGACACAGGTATGGTTGTTTCCATTACCATGAGCTATGTAATACCATAGTCTGAGGGGAAAGCAAAACCACTTGTGTTCTGGGAGAGAAGTCTGTGAAAACTCTGTATTTGTATTTACAGGTATGCTGACTAGCTTCAGTTTACTGCTGTTAAGTTTCAGTAGAAAAAAGTTAGTTAGCTCCCCCTAAGCAGTCGCCTAAGAATGTTCTTATGTGAAGCAATACAAGTCACACTAATAACACAGAGTGACTCTCCGTGTTCCCTCAAAGGAGGACAGTGCTTTTGCCCAGTCCATCTCAGCTTCTGAAATAGGTGTCTTAAGTGTGGCGTGCGTGGAGCTAGCTTGGGCCCTGCAAATACACACAGAAATCCACATCCTCTTCAGGACAGGATCTCAGGGCAATGCTGACTCTATGCACGCTCTTCTTACGCTCTTAGACATGCTATGCTTTGGATGTCATTAATCATTTACAGAAAAGAAAAAGGAGTAATAATACAAACACCTTTCTTTATCTGATCAGTCTGAGGCTATTATTTAACTGCTCTGAGGCTTGATTGTTATTTTTACCCCTTTAGCAAGTTGTTGTATAAGTTGTTTGGAAAAAAGAGGCTATCCGTTCCTTACATAAAGCATTCTGTTCCCTATTTTATAGCTAAAAGCTCCTCAATAGAAAGTGCTCACCCCAAAACAGGGCAAAAACATCAGGTGTGGCCTACTCAAAATCAGTGCCTTACATAAACTGGGATCCTACCCTGCCAAGACTCAAGGCTAACTATATGCTATAAGCACCAGGTACTATCATGTACGAAATGTTCAATGAAGAGACCAATCGTCACCTTTGAATAAGAAACAAGTATAATAAATTATGTTTAAAAACTGTGTTAACAAATTGGCAGCACATTATGTTTATAAGAATTCTCTAAGTGTCAGGAGATGTGACATTGACCACGGATGTGAAATACACAGAAGAAAACATGACAGGCAGAAACATTGCTGAGAGACTCCTCTGATTTTCTGACCTAGACATATAAAGTGCCAAAAATTTCTGCACTGAATTATGAGTACTTCTATTGCTGCACTAAAAAATATTAAATAAAATGAGAATAAGGCATATTAGCTCTGTTTCTAGTGAGTCAGTTTTAAAAAAACCCAAACTATTGCATTTCAAACATCCTCACTGAATGTTGCCATATGGAGAGAGTTTGTATTTAATAGCTGTTAAGCTATTAAGTTTGTTAAAACAGTTTTCTGGAACTATTTAAATCTTTAACTCATTGAGCTTTACAACAACAGCCATCTTCAACTTTCTGTGGTTACTGAATCTCTGAAACATTTTCACTCAATGTGGCTGACTCATTCTACTGAAATTTCTTTAACATTTGTGTGTCCACTGATGATGCAAACCTGGAGGAGGGAGCTCATAGCTTCAGAACTGGGGCAAAAGCGTATTTTAGCAGGGCCAAACATGGCATTTAAGTTTCCTATGAATAAATTATTGGAAATTTTTTTCAGTATCAGTTGTAGTGTATGAATAAAACAAATGTGCATTAATGACAATTATTTTCTCAAAGATGGCAACACTAACCCCTGATTTTTAGCTCTTCCTACTGCTTTTTATTTCACTTAGGGCAGAAATGGTTTGTAATTGCTTTTGTCCAATACAAATTCTGCAAGACCAACTGAACCCAGCATGGTTGAATACATATACCACTGCGATAGTGACTGTGGGATTACATGTAAATTAAAATTCTGAGATGAAAAGTTGGATTTGCAAGGGAAACAAAATACCTTATGCAAAAGTGTGCATTGACACTTGTTGCAGCAGTGCAATTGCATTTGTTCAGCAACATCCCCAGCTGGAACCCACGATTCCCCAAGCCAGGCAAATGTATTCTGTTGGAGCCATTCACCCACTCGGCCCTTCCACACGCCTAGTCCGACCCTTGGGCTTAGCTGTGGGCCAGATGCTGGGCTGCCCACTCCCATACAGACAGGGTGCTTCCAAGTCGAATGTGAAATGGGTTGGGAGCTTCAAAGTATAAAAGATGGCAGAAATGGAGTTCAGGATGGCATCTGAGTAATCGTTCTCAAGATTACAGTTTGGAGTTTAGGCAAGTAAATTCTGCGTAGGTCTCAGAAAGCTATGAATGAAAACACATCCTTGTTTTCTGGGTTTTTTTCCCAGCTCTATCACTGACCAGGCAAATTAGTAATCTTCCACCACATTACACCAAATTCACAGGTGTTCAAATGGAATTGGCCCACATCATTTTGTGAGGATTTACTTTCTTAGAATCATAGGTTCTAACAATCATAGAACCCAGAATCATTTAGGTTGGGAAAAAAACCTTAAAATCATGGAGTCCAACAGCAAACCTAACACTGCCAAGTCCACCACCAAACCATATCCCTAAGCACCACGACTACACATCTTCTAAATACCTCCAGGGATGGTGAATCAGCCACTTCTCTGGGCAGCCTGTTCCAGAGCTTAACAACCCTTTTGGAGAAGATTTTTTTCCTAATTTATAACCTAAACCTCTCCTGGCACAACTCAAGGCCATTTCCTCTTGTCCCATCACTTGTTACTTGGGAAAAGAGACTGCCACCCATCTCACTACAACCTGCTTTCACATAGTTGTAGAGAGTGTTTTGGCAGACATAGATGTTTATATATAATTAAAATAAAGACAATACTGAACTGTTATCTTAGATAGGATGGTGGAAGCAGAGAAGCAAAGATTTGATGAGAAGGTGTCAACCTTCCCAACATGAAATATTAACTTTCCTACACAGAGAAAACACATAGAAACAGCTGTTTTACACATATGAGGTCTTTGTCCAGATATATCAGGCTGGAGTATGAATCTTTAGTAGGAATCCAAAATGTCCTTGATTTTGAAGAAGAGGGGGGGGGGGGGGGGGGGGGGGGCAGGGAAGCTTTCTTTAAGTGAGTCAACAGCAACAGTCCTTTGTAATTTTGTAAATAACCATAATCACCTGTAGTCTTACCACCAGTGGTGAGATGGTTATAAACATTACTACAAGAGTCCCTCTGCAGAGTTTCTACAGCTCCTGACTCATTGTTCAGTTGCATGTGACTGTCCTCTTCAAGAAAACAGCCTTTCAGAAAACTATCTTTCAAGCAATTTATTTCTGCAAGAGCAATTTTATAACCCATAGGTTTGGCTTAACCCTTTGCAAGTTTGCAACTTCCTTTGAACTGGACAGATAAATGGTGTTCACACATATGTACTTCCCCCCAGCATAATGTAGTCAGTGATGAAAATGCTTATGTAGAGAATAATCTTGCTTTTATTAAAGCCACATGGATCTTTTTCTGTGTATTTAGTCACACTTCCTTTTTTTTACTTTTAGCAAAGGATGGTTTTCTTTTTGTCTTAAGAGTAACATTATCCTGTCTCCAGATCCAAAAAAACAATCACTTGTCTGCAGGTCAAAGATAGAAATTTTAACAACTTAGATATTAACAACGAGAAAAGATGATGAAAGAATGTAATATACTTTGCCAAAGATTACACCTGCTTTTGTTAGTCCCAAAGGACCCCCCATTTCTAACAACAGACAGATGCTCTGAGAGCCCACTGAACAGTACACCAGCAGAAGTAGCCTCCTACACACACGTCACGGATGACCTAAATCCAGCCTTTCTGGTGAGCGATACCACCTGCACTGCACATGTAAGTTCCCTCACGCCCGAGACCAACAGAGAGCAGCCGGCACAGGCGCAGCCCGTGAAGATGGCACAGGTAAGGATGCGCCGAGTCTCGCCGGTCGCCTCTTCTGCCACACCTACAAGTGGAACTGAGCAAGCACAGGCTACATCAGCACCAACAAGCAGGGCAGGTCTGTAAGGGAGGTTCTGTCAAGCGGAACAGGCATTGCTGCGGTCCTGATGCCAACACCGCACACGTTGTAGAGGTTTCATTTCGGACTCGCTCTAACAGAGCCCGCTGGAGCACATTAAGGTCTTGCAAGTGCACCCTAAGGTCTTCGTGCAAAAGGAATACCCTTCAGACACAGCAAGGCTACTCCAGCGTGCGAACTAAAGCACAGTGAGGGTTGACAGGCAGATTCACTTCCAAATTGCACTCCTGGTACTAGCAAGAGACAGAGCTACAGCCTCAGCACCTAGTGTAATCCAGGTCTACTAACACAATTTAATATACTGGTCAAAGTTAACCCTATTTTTATGCTTTACTGGTCATGTGTGTCTGTCCTCTGCACTGCTCTGGACACACCCTGGGACAGATGACCTAAAGACACCTCTCCCAACTAAAATTATTTCAAGATCCTTATTCTTCCTCAGACGAGGTGTCCTCTGTACAGCACCCTGAAAACACAACAGGTACGCAGGGCCAAGGCAAAGCAATTCTGGGATTTTTTCCCCACGCTCCAAAGGTCAGAAGTGACCCACGCCGACCCTGGGCTCTCCAGCATGCCGGAAGGAAGCTAAGGGCACTTCCACCGTATATTGAACACGGCTGGCGTGGCGTGGCCCGTCCCACTGCCACGACTACCCTCGCGGGCCTCCGAGCTCTAGAGAAGGGCCGTGCGGGTAACACCAGCCTTCCCCCACCTCGCCCTGCCAGCCTGGTGGGAGCTGAGGGGAGGGCGCGGCGGGGCGGGAAGGGGCCGCACCCCCCCCCCACCCGCCAGGGCACCGAAATCTCGCGAGAAGCGGGCGGGCGGGCGGGCGGGGGGATGGCGGCGCTGCTGAGGCGGTGCCAGTGAAGGGGTGGGCGGCTGGCGGGGCGCCTGCGAGCCCTCCCCCGGGCCGGCGGGACGGGCTCGTTCCCCTCACCTTAGTTCACCTCTTGCATGCCGCCGGTGCCGGGGGCGCTGCGGAGCGGGGCACGGGCCGCCCGCCATGGCCGAGGCAGGAGCGGGGAGCGCCGAGGGGGCTGAGGAGGAGCGGCGGGCCGCTGAAGGTGGGGGTGGGGGCCGTTTGGGGAGCAGCCGTTGGCGGGCGGCGGCTGGGTGCGTCCCCCCCACCCACCCCTGCCTGTAGTGGCTGTGGGTGGTGCGTTGCGCTGTGTGTGTGGGGCGATCGTGGGTACTTTTGGGGTGGGGTGTGTCTGTCTGTCTCTCTGCCTCCCTCCCTCCGTGATGTGGCACGAGCGAGCCCTGCGTGGCTGTCGCTGTGAGGTGGGTGCCCGTGGGGCAGGGGTGCGTGTCTCCGGGTTGTGCGCCACCGTCCGTGGGGTATAGCCTTTCTGTGAGGGCACCTGGGGCTAGCCATGGTCCTAGTGTCACTCGGTGGTGGTTTGGGGTTTTTTTTTGTGTGTGTATTTGGTTTTGCTTTGTTTTGTTTTGTTTTTAATTCACGCTGTTTTCTGCACGCACGCTGGCCCAAAGTATAACCTGGGCGCTGCTAACTCCTTTCCCTCATTGAACTTCAGGAAAGGTACACAGAGGGGATGCAACGTCCTTGCGTTGTGCACTTACAGAGAAATCTCGAGTATAATGTTCACTCCATGCTCCTGTTTATTACTGTTACAGATGTGTCATCATACTGATGTGATGTGGATGAAAAATGCTTGGGTTTTTTTTTTTAACTTGGTGTGTAGTTTACTGTTTCTGATACACACTAGACGGTTTATGTGCTCCTAATACACTAGTATGACTTTTGATTTTGTACGTGAAACATAATTTAGTATTTTAGGTGTAGTGATTTTGACTGCTCTGTGTGTGTGTGTGCGTGCATGTCCAGTTTTGTATGGTGATCAAGGTTTGATGTTCCTTCCTTAATCATAAGTTTCTGGTACTAAAACAAGGATAGTTGTAAACCACCAGCAGCTGTTCGTGCTCCTCCCGCTTTGAAATGTGTATGTTGCTTCCTCTCTCCGAGGAAGAAGTGTTTTACAAAGGGTTTTGAAAAACAGAAGTGAGCAAATCTCTCCTAAGGTCATCATTACAGTTCTGATTTGTTTAGTAGTTGTTTTCTAAACATCTGTAAGGTTATGTGTGTTTTAATGTATACAGGGATCCAGGCTGTCTAGAATAATTGGCGTTTTTCTGTCTCTGTTGATTGATTGTTTAAATACTGCTGTAATTTTGTAACAAGTGATCTAGTGTTTGAAAACAAAGTGAAGTTTTGGTGGGGTTTTTTGTGGAGTTTTTGTAGTCTTTTAAATTGTGCTTAAAACAAAGATCTATTGTTTCTATATCACGCACATACTGTAAGGAAAAGAAATATTCAAAACAAAGAAAATCCCAAATGTGCAGACATTTCAATTTACAAATAGATTTGGAAAAGCAATGAACTAGAGGCTTTCATGTTTTATTATAGAAGAAACGCCCCCTCTCTGTTTTCTTCTGTTACCCATGTGTGTATCTGTTCTTCTAACTAATTTTGAAGAAACCATTTTGTTCTACTGATACTTTTATCTTCAATTAAAAAAAAAAAATCTTAATTATTGTGGAATAGGTCCACGCTAATGTTAGCTGCTTAATAGGTTTGTTTTTCTTTGTTTTTCTTTTTTTTTTTTTTTTCACTTGAGTGTACAAGTTATTGTTGGTATACTTGCACATTATGAAAAACAAACTTCTAAACTGTGAAGCTCACATCAACTAAGAATCAGATTCATTATAAGAAGAAATGATTTAGTGGGTGACTGGGGGGAAGCAAATCATTGTGAATTGTGGAAAATTCCTTGTTTGGACTCCAGGGCCAGCTAAAACCATGGAAGTGTTCTGCAGCTGACTTGATGGGAATCAGCATGTTACAATAATATTGAATCAAAACCTTACAAGAAAACAGCTACCTTCCATTCCCTTAGCAGTATATGATTGGAGAGGTTTGGTTTGGGTTTTTTTGTTTGTTTTTTTTTTTTTTTTCCTCACAGTAGCAAACTATGATATACAAGACTTACAATTTCTATCAGCGACCTGGTTTGAGCCTGAAAATGCCTGGGAAGGCAGGGTAGCCTTTCAAGGGCCTGTGTAGTATCTTTTAATTAGTTGGTTACAGTCATACATTTTAATACACTAATAGGATTGGTCAAATATTTGGTGTTTGAGATCCGTTAAGTAAATGTGTTACTTCATTGCTAAGTTATGATTCTTGACTACTACTCTTCCAAGGGGAAAAAAAGATGTGAAAATAGATGCGGAAAGTAATCAACTGCCTATGTTAATGTTTGATTTCAATTACTATAAATCAGGATATTATAATTTTTCATTATTTTGTGATATTAAAAAATATTCCAGTGTTCTTAAGTTAAGCTGTAAGAGTTTATTCTCTGTATAGTGTTCATAAGATGGTTTTGTTACTGAAGCCTCTCTATCTGGCTCCAGCATTATGCATGCTTATAAAATTGGGGGGAGGAGTAAAACCTTGTTTTAGACTGTACATTTCTGCTGTTTTCACAACCTAACTCCAATGAAAATTGTCCCAACTTTCAATAAGAGATATTGTAGGCTATGATCTGGATGCTAGACTTGCTGTAACTAGACTGAAGATGCTTTTCATTGCCTATTTTAAAGCCCTTAAATAAATATAGTAACTAATACAGCTCTCACCCCTGTTTAGAAAATATGGTTCTTTTGTTTTATAGGTGTTCAGATCTGCAGGACCTGTAAAGTGATGGGTATCACAGCACCTGTAACTTTCTTGCTCATACAGTACTGTATATATGTAGAATATAGGTATAGTTGTCTCATTCTCTAGTGAAAATCTGCAGTAAGACTCCATTAAAATAATTTTAGAAAAATAACTCCATAGTGAAATAAAGCAATTTACATGACATAGCTATTGAGTTAAATAATTTTAAATGACTCCTCTGTGTTTGCTGCATGTGTAGATAGATACAGCTGTAATTACTTAGGTAATGAGAGCCATAATGTAAGAAAAAATATTAGAATGTGAATTGTGACAAAACTTAGGAGTCCAACTTTATGTCTTGGGTAGTACCTCAGTTTAGAAAATTTATGTTGCTTGTGTGCCTGGATTTGTGCGTGTATATATCTCTCCTTCTTTGTATGCCTGCGCTCCTAAGGACTTTAGACTGAGACCCTGAAATCAAGTAAGTACTCGGACTGTGTGCACTTTAGCCTTTTGGTTCAGAGCAATAGCATTGGTTTGAATGGAATCCCATCGTCCCCACTTACTGCTCATTGGCTTGGTTTGCAGAGCAATTTTTGTATAAATAAACTGGACTCCTTTCAGGAGAAACTAAGCTAGAATTTTATTGTAGCAAGGTTAGTGCTACCTCAGGCACATACCAAACATACTCCAACTCCAAACTTAAAGGACTGAACCAGTGGTTTGTTCTCAGACCGCTTTAAGACACATGTATTGTAAGGAATTTTGGCCCAGTGAACCAGACTAAATGTGATTTGGTGTAAGCTCCCTGAACTACTTACAAATTAGAAACAGGGGCTTCTGCACCAGCTGCTTCTCTCTACTGACCTGTTGCTGTTATGCCATTGTATTTACTGCTGTAGACATAGCCTAATAGCTCATGAGAGTATATTTCCATTATCATAACTCATCTAGTTAGGCTGAAGAGCCCTTAAGTGCCACTTTTAACTACGGTCACTTCTAATATAATTTTGACTTCTTTAAACTTGTCAAAGCTTGCATTTCTAGCTAAAGGGGTTTGTGCATGCCAGGTACATATATTTGGAAAATACACATTTTAATGGTCTGTGGCATCTGTGGTCTTACAAATTTCAATTCAAAGCAACTTCTTTCTTCTCCTTTCCTTCTGCCAGAAAGTGTTTCAAAATAGGAAGCTGGATTGAAAGTGCCTCATTATTCTTAGAAAGGTTGTGCCAGTGTTACCACATTGTTAAGCAGCTGCGGTGCCACAACAGTTCTCCAAGTCTGGTGTATACGTTTATTCACAGACTATTAAGAGTGCCACCCATAAGTTTTATAAATGTAATTATTCATTGACATTTTATTTCAAGCATATTTTACTGTACTATCCTGATAGATGGATTTAGATGTTCTTTTTTAAACTGGCTAAATGAGGGCTGACCGACAGCTTTTTTATTAATTTAATAATACCTACATGACTTCTTTTTTTCCTGCTGATTTTTGGAGTGGTTATGCGTATCTGGTATTATTTCCTTTTGATGATTCTAAAAAGTCAAAATAATGTTTTGTGCTAAAGTAATATTTTAGGAAAGCCTATGAGGAGTAAACCTAGCCAGAAAAGCTAACCTTTCATAGGGGGTGAGTGGGTCATGAGATGGTAGTGCATAATTAAGGCAGTAATTTTGAAAGACTTGGGCTTTAACTTGTTACATGTGACACAAACAGATGATGTCTGTGGCTGTTATATTTTAATAAGTGCATGGTAATTCTGTAGCCACCTTTGGTGGGATTCATCTCACTTATCTTTAGATGTCTACAGAGTAGATATCCAGGACTGAGCTAGTTACTTTGGTCTTTGTATAATTAGTGAATAGAGGTAGGCACTCTGAGACTGTATTTCATCTAACCAACTGTAGGAATCTATTTTAGATTGAGATGAATCACCCTAGAAATGTTGTATTTCTTCACCCAACTGTAGAAATCTATTTTAGGTTGAGATGAATCACCCAGGAAGTATCTTCTTCCCTCCAAGAAGGACTAGAATGGCTAGTTCAGATGTGGACATCTTTTTGTTCACATGAATCTCACCTTTTATGGCTGGTGGAGTATGGCTATAAGCCTTTTCTAATAGATTGTGTTTGTTTAGGAACTGAAAACCTTAGAACTGTTAGTAGAGGAAACAGCTCAGGAATGTGACATGCCTTTAGAAAATATTATTGTCAGTAATGGGGAAAAATGTAGTGTCCCAAGCTTTGTTTCTTAATGCATTGCATGTGATTTACACAGAACCTTTGCTGAACATGGGAATACCATTGATTTTTGTATGTCCTTACTTCATATCCCGCCACAAAACAGTAGTTTCATGTAGCTCATTTGCAGTTGTTCACTTACTTGCTAAACCCCTTGAGGACTGTATTTTTTTTTTTTTTCCTTGTAGAAAGACACTAGAGGTTGTCGTTCAGTAGGGTATGGTCTTATATGTTGATGTGATGAGAACTGTATATATTGATAACCATTCCTTAAATATTTTGTGTGCCTGATTATGAAATATACTAAAGTTAGTGTTAAAAGAATAGTTTTTTATTTCTGATACACTTACTGAGAATGAGCTATTTTTCATATGGTGTGTTTGTAATGTTTGGATGGTCTTTGTTCTTTCACAGAGAGAATGATTACAGTGGGGTTTTTTCAGTATTACTTTCATCTGTCCTGATGTGCATAATACACTTTTAAAGTATTTTTAATATAGATAAACATATATGCTTAATATTGAGAGCCAACCATAGATCATAAGTAGCCATATGTACTTGAGGAACTATTCATTTGCCATTCAAATTCAGTTATCAGTATGCCAGGACATTAGCAAAACTTTGAAATTAACAATAATAATTAAAAAAAAGAGGAGTAATTTCTCAGTTGGAATTATTATTTGACTGGAAACCAGACTAGTGTAAGTAATAGCCTTTGGGGTGGTAAAACAGAACATCTCCAGTGGAATGAAACTGTTTCTAGTTGTTTAAAAATTGACTAATGATTTCATTTTTCCAGGAGAGTAAGCTTGTAATAAAGAATGGTCTTTCTGGAGGTTATTTTTCATGAAGCAAGAGTGCTATGAAATGGAGAAACATTTAGTTTTGCTTCATATGTTCTTAGGGGTGTTTGGTTTTGATGTTAATGGTATGGAAATGTTCAGAGAAACTGAACATATAAGAAATTCATCCAAGTGCACAATTGAAAGGTAAGAATCCTGCTTCTTCCTGTTATAGAAGCACACTCTGGTTATTGGGGTGGGTTCTAGCTCATTCTCTTTGTAAACCCAAAGATCTTTAAATCCTTTATCGAGCTCTTCCAAAGTGGTATAGCCAGAGAAGTAAAGAAATCTTTGATCAGAGACTGCACGAGGTTAAGATGCTCTTCAGGGAAAGAGTAAGCACCTTGGAATCACCTAGTGTCATAATGATAGCTGTTATAAAGCCCAAAGAGATTATTTTAAAGCTCTCCTACTGACTTCTCAAAGCTGACTTAGCTTTATGAACTGTTTCTGTCTGCTTCTTGTTCGGTGAGTAGTAGGTATTTAAAAAGATTTGTTCTTGTCTGTTAAATTCCAAATAATTACTTTTCTACTAAGTTTGGTAGTTCTGAAGCTTTAAATTTATTTCTCTGTTTTCTTTTGCATTGTTTTTGTGGTTTTCTGGGTTTGGTGTGGGGCTGAGGAAAAAATAGTAGTTATTTTGATAATATGAAGGAAAAATTGGAAATGCTGTAAATGATGCATTTCATTTTGTTTCTTTAAAGGGAAGTGCTTTAGAAAGCAGGCTGGCCATCTGTGTGCAAGGGAGTATTTAGGTCAGTGGGTCTGTTCTGTCCTGCTTTGTTCCAGGACAAAAGGATCTGTTGTGCTGAAGGCATTCTTGTCTTTGATATATATAGGTTTCTGTTTAGTAAGTACTCTTTCGTGAATATTCAAGAAGTATTATTATACTTCAGTAACTTGATCTAGTAATTATAGGCTGCTGTGATCTAAATGAATTAAAACAACTCTTTATAAATAGAGCGTCTTTGGAATTGTTGGGGGTTTTTTGTTTGTTTTATAATTGCATGGATTTATAGTAGAAATATAAAATGAGACTATTATGAAGTGATGATTAATCATAAAAGTATTTAAAACATCCATCATTTGTGTCATTGTAGTATTTATGATGTAATTTATTTGAATATCTTTTTAATATACAACATATTTCAAGTTTGGGATATTTGAAGTAATCAAATTTTCTTTTTGTTGCAGATGCACAAAGGCTGTCACTTATTTGTCAAGTATTTATTGATTCTTTGAGTTTCCACCTCTTTGTTTTTTGGAACTTTATGTGTGACTTAATGAGTTAAAGAGCTTCCTAAAATAAAACAGGGGCTGACTCTGTGTAGTCTGACTTGGTAGAGAGAGGATTAGTGGAACACTAGGCAAGCTGTTGTTCAAGTATTAGCCTATTTTCATTTTAACTCTCCAGAGTCATATTCCAACAGAAAAATAGAACCTAGAAGGTATTTTTTTCTGGTGTAAGATGTGCTTACACTTAGGAGGAGAAAAACATACACTGTGTGTCATTCTTTTTACGCATTAAAGTATCCAGTTCTTCTTCCTGCTGGATTTTGAAAGGACTCATCTTGTATTTTGCCTTCTGCTAAAAGTAGGAGATGTTTACTTCTTTAAATAACCTCTCTCAATCCCTCATCTGTCCCTTCATGGAGCTAATTCTTTGTTGTTTTAAGATGTATCACATAGGATACTTTCCTCACTAGCATGTGAAGCCTAAGGGAGTGCCTACATTTGCTGAAACAGAGTTAATTCTGATTCTTTACCTAAACATGAGCTGGGTGATTCTTTGTGATAGCTTTGCATAGAGATAGAAAAAGTATAATAGTGCTTAGGTTCCTTAAGACTGTTTTCCTTTCCTAGTAGGTCACTAAGATTATTTTGGCTTGTGACTTCTCTTCTGTCCCTCCCAGAAACAAAGCAGTTTTCCTTAAGAGGAGAATTGTGAGGAGAACTTTGAGGTAGCACGTGACAAGCTTTTAAGACTCTTTTAAGACTTATGTGTAATTGTAGATTTTATGTCAGAAACATAGTTATGGCAAACTTTCATTTTTTGGATGTCCAACTTGTTTAAAAAACGTAGTTCAACATATATGTTTAAAATTTAATTTAGTGTTAGTTGCAGTATTTTCATCTGCTAACTGTTGCCACATCTTGTGATTTTGCAGCAGGATGTTTGATGTGCTGGGGGATTTAAGTGTAGTCTGCCAAAACTGTGTAAGGAGGAGAATAGGTGTATTTTATATTGCACTGGTGTGTTGATTGGCTAGATGAGATTGTTACAGGACTGTGGGAAGACAACGTACTCTTTTCTGTTCTTGGGTTGTAGCTGTGCAGCATTTATGTTTCTTGGTGTCAGAGGCATGGAAGCCACACAAGGACAATTTTTTTTTTTCCCCAAATGAAAATCGGAATGGATACATGCTGCTATAGATCTAACTAGACATTGGACATTGAGATTTTTATTTTCCTCATTCACAGATAATTTCTCAATAGATGGAAATTTGTGCATTGCTTCTGGAGTCCCCAGCCTCATGAATCCAATAACTAAGCCTGCTACCACCACTTTCAACTCTTCTGTGGCTGAGATTCCAAGGAAGCGCAAAGGAAGTGATTCTGATAACCAGTAAGTAAATTGATTCTCTATGTGTCTCAACATAAATTTGAGACATTCATCTGTTATTTATGCAACATGGTAACTGTCTGATCCTTTTTCCTTTATTTACTACCATTATTTCTTACAATTTCTTCCAAATGCATTATTTGACAGTCCTGAGTTATTAAAAATAGAAAAAATAATCCTTAAATTTAAGGCTTATATGTAAGATTGTTATGCCATTTCCTGGCCTGAGGTGTCTGGATAATGTGTCTTTAATGCTGAGAATTAAATTTTTTTTTTTTCTTTCCTGTTTTTTTTTGTCTTTCCTGTGCCTTCTAGTAAAGGCAAATTCTATTTGCTGCAAATGGTTATTAACGTGCTTGAAGTCTCACAAGTGCACACTAGAGTATCACCTTAAAGCATGAAACAAGATTACTAGTTAAGCTCTTTGATCTGGAACTGCAGAATCAGAACTGCTTCTTCAGTGACCAGGGCAGCCATTTACTTAAATGTCCAGACAGACCTGTGACCTAAAAATGAGGACTGTCATACAGTAGTACTTAGTCTTTTTAAGTGGGTCATATTTGACTACTGAGAGAATATTGTTGACTGTTTTGTCCTGCTTTATAACTGTGAAACAGATACCAGTTAACCAAATAATCATTTACATAGAAAAATATATTTTTTAAGTGATCTATTCAAAGCAATATTAGTCAGCCAGAAGTAAGGGACTTAAGTCAGTCTGAAGATCCTAGTGCATTACAGGTATCTCCAATATACTGTGGAAAATCCATGTTTAAAAAAGGGGGGAGGAGGTAGGAAATTTACATGTATTTGGGATTATTAAAGCAATTCTCTTTAATCACTGCTTCTTCCATGTGTAGTCGGTTGATCTACAGAATGTAGACATACTGTGGATGTTGATACAGTTGTCAATTTGGAGATTCAAGTATATCCTGTAGATCAGTGAAAACTCCTGAAATACAATAGTTTCTGAAAAAAAAAAAAAAAAAAAGTCTTCACTGTTTTTCAGTAGCAATTGTTGATTTTTACCTGTACAGTTAAAGTACTGGTTCATCCACAGTGTTTACCTGAAGTTTGGATCTCTCTCAGATTTCATGAAACTTGTGTCATAAAAAAAATTTAATGTCCAAGTTGAAATACTAATTGAAAAATTATTACTTTATAAGAACTAGTAATTCGTTTCTAAAAGCTAACGTTCTTGCTGAAGATAACTAATTGAATGGGTGTTTCCACTAAAATTTTTCTGTGGCTTTTTTCATTGGGTATACCAAGTCATCTTTTTATGCTTCAAACTACATTTTGCTTACTTTATTACCTGTTTCTGCAGGGATACAGTTGAAGTTGATGGTGATCCTCAGAAAAGGTACTTTTATAAATGAATCCATTTCTATTTTCAGTGCTATAAACATGTCACATTTTCCTGTTTGGCTAAGTGAGCTGTGTGGTGTGCCTTAAGGAATGCTTTGTGTAAGGGCAGGTCTTTGTACAGCACAAGGTGATAAACATATAGCTAATTAACAGGATGGATAGGTCCATTCAGTGTTAAGGTCTCCTGATATTTCTTTATAAGACACTCTGACTTGCTTATAACTTTACTAGACTTGAGTGTTGAAGTTCAGGTAAGAATGGGAACAAATTACAAGTAACAGTTAAATAAGAAGACTAGGGAGGTGAAGGAAAGGTCTCATACTCTTCTGCGACTGCTGCATGTAAACATTTTTTGTCTGTTTATCAAGTGCTTTTTCAAATAGAACTACCACAACTGTGTTAAAGCAGCACTACTACATGGTGAGAAACTGGAGTTAAGATTGAACCTGTAGTATAAGTAAACTCTTTGTGTATATATGTTACGGGATAGTTATCGATTACGTGATTACTTTGTGGTTTCTTTTTCTGCACCTGAATACCTTAGAAAATATGTTTGTCTATGTGTAGCTGTGCAGTATTCTTTTTATAAAAATAGAATAGAATGTTTCAGTTGGAAAGGACCTACAATGATCATCTAGTCCAACTGACTGCTTCAGGGCTCACCAGGAGCATGTTGTTAAGGGCATTGTCCCTTAACACCGGCAGGCTTGGAGCATCAACCACCTCTCTAGGAAGCCTGTTTTTAGTGTTTGATACCCTCCTGGTAAAGAAATGCTTCATAATGTCTGGTCTAAACCTCCCCTGGTGCAGCTTTGAACCATTCGTGCTTGTCCTATCACTGGATACTGGGCAGAAGAGCTCAGCACCTCCCTCTCCACTTCCCCTCCTCAGGGAGCTGTAGAGGGCAATGCCCCTCAGCTTCCCTTTCTCCAAATTAGACAAACCGAGGGTCCTTAGCCACTCTTCACAGGACATTCCTTCCAGCCCTTTCACCAGTTTTATTGCCCTCCTTGGGATGCATTCAAGGACCTTCACATCCTTCTTAAATTGTGAGGCCCAGAACCACACACACCCCTCAAGGTGAGGCCGCAGGGACGCTGAATACAGCAGGATAATCACCTCTCTTGCCCAGATGGTCATGATGTGCTCACTGCTGGCTCACACTGAGCCTGCTGCCAACCAGCACTCCCAGATCCCTTTCTTCAGGGTAGTCAGTGTTTGATACATGGCTTATTGGGTAGTATAAAAATCTTTCTTTGGGGATAAATTGTTTGTTTCTTTGTGGTTTTTTTCCATCGTACTCCTGATTGAAAAGTGTGAATAAAAATACTCCCCATCTGTCTTTAAAACATCTGCTTCCATTTTAGAAGAACTGGGGAAGCACATATAATAAATCAATTGAGAAAATAGAGGAAAATGTGGTGGTATTTATTTTTTCCTGATTAATACAGATTCCGTTTCACCCTATGTTCATGTAGTCAAGGTAGTTTTAATCTAGCTATATATATCGGTAACAACACAGCTGTTAGGACAGAGGCTATATAAATCCATTGAAGGCTCTGACTTCTTGAGCAGCAAATTTGTTCTAGTTCCTTCCCCAAGTGGAGCTCCTGAGGGAGAAGAGTTAGTTAATAGGCTACATGATGCATTGCAGTTGGTCTGGCTCTCCCTTACCTCTTCTCCTCTTAGAGTCAGACAATGTAACTTCTGTCAGAGTTCATATTATCATGCACATTTCTGGTAAAAGTTTCTTTTAAAATGGAGGAAAAATATTAATTACTGCTAACTCATCTAAACCTGAAACAGATTTACTGAAGAAAAGTCCTAGGGTTTTGTGAGCTCAACCTGTGTCTGGGATTAACAGATTGTTTAGAAAACTCCTGGGTTCCAGTCAAATCCCAGATTGAAGAGTTGGATCTCTGAATTGTGTTAATTTGGCTCTGGCTGCTGGATCCTCACCAGGGTCAGGGCTTAGTTACAGGTGGAAGCAGCTTTTCAGGTCTTTCCTAAAGCTGTAATCTCCAACTGCCCTTCTACTTCCTACTTCTGTTTCCTCATAAGAAACAGCTGCTGAATGATCGGCCTGTCCCCTTATAATCCTTCTGGTACAATTTATGTTTTTCTAAAATGGTCATAGGCTAGCAGGTCTATCCTCTGGAATGGAGTTTAGAGTACTGTATGAGATGTTTCCACTGATGAATTAAAAAAAGCTGAAGAGCTGCTGTAGAATGATTTAAAATATTTCTATTGGTTTTTCTTTTAAAGAAAATAGTAGCCAGTGTTTATATGAGAACTGCCTCTGCAAGCACCAAATCACTCATACTGAATTGTCAAAATAACTATTAGGCCATGTTCTGAAATTCTTAATAGATGATGGTAAAGAATACAGTGATTTTAGGGAAGAAAAAAGATCATTGTTCTTTTTTGAATCATATTTTATATTTTCCTGCTGCCAAGTATTTATCATGATATGGGCACTATGATTGTCTTCCATCTGCAATTTTATGACACAGACTTTCCAGTTATTGCTGTATGGTATGGGAAAATACTTAATTTTTACTTTTTCTGACCATGAGCAATTAAATTAGGCCCAGTCTAGTCTAGGTTTGCTTTTTTCATCATTTGACAATAAAATTTTGGAAATAAAAACATGAATAGATGGTCTCGCTTGTAAAATTTTAAATAAAAAAATAAAACCAAGCCTGGACTTAAGTTATTTGAGTGTTCCATTAATGTTGTATTCTCCAGAATAAAAATAGCACCATAATTATGAAATATCCTGATAATATGTTCACATAACTGTGACTGTTGGAAGTTATGCTTTGGTCTCCTTCTATTATGCATCACTTACTAGATCATTTTTGCTTTAGGAATTTTTGTGGGTTTGGTTTTGTTAGAGCCATAGTAAATTTGTAACAATTTATCTTCTTGAATTCATGGGAGGAAAGAAGTGCATAGTGTTAAATACACAGTGTAAAACTCCGTATCTTGTTTTCTCTAGGAGTGAAGATGAAGAACATGTTAAAATAAAAGATTTCAGGTACTATACAATAAAAGTACATTTTGCTAATAAATACTAGAATTCACAATGGTAAAATATGAGTTTGTGGGTAACGTTCATTAAAACTGTCACATATTTAACAGTAAACTTTTTCTTTCCCCCTGCTAAATGTACAGTAATTCTTTGAGAATTTTATTTTTGACTAATTTTAATTAAATTTGTGTTGCAGAATATCTCAGGTAGCAAAAACCTGAGGTTAATGTTTTCAAGGTGAGAATTAAATGTAATACATTTAAGTTGTGTATAAAGCAGGAGCTGATCCTCAGTCTGTATGAATTTGAGAATTGTTTTTTCTAGATTTGTCTACACTTGGAGGTATTTAAAATTTATCCCACGTGAAAATGGATTCAGCTAAAGCATGACAAAGAATTCGTGTTCTGGAGCAACGTTTTGTATAGGGAATTATTTAAGGTTTGCCACTGCACTTTGAATTCATATCTTACCTGAAT
Source organism: Tyto alba (assembly GCF_018691265.1). Classification (NCBI taxonomy): domain Eukaryota; kingdom Metazoa; phylum Chordata; class Aves; order Strigiformes; family Tytonidae; genus Tyto; species Tyto alba. Next base: position 9,115,924 of record NW_024881295.1, on the reverse strand, counting down.
CCAAATTGAAAAATCACATAAAGCACTTGCACGATTTGAAACGCTGTGTGACTGAATGCAGTCATGATTCATCCAAACAAATATTTTAAAGTATAGAGAAGCCACTTAGTAAAACTAGAGCTGTTTTTATAAAGTTGTTTTAAAAATAAGTGTCTTTCATTTGTTACATGAGCAGAGATGTCAAAGCAGAAATACATAATCCACTCTGCTATAAAAACTATTATTTATACAGTATACTAATAAATATGAAGTGTTCCAGTAGTTTAAATAAAATGCAAGAAATTAAAACATTCCAAAATATATTTACGGGTTTTTTGACTCCAAAATTCATTTATATGTACTGACTATCCCAGATTGCTATACAAGATTCTGTTCTGTACATGGCTTTAATAGATTTCATGTTGTATTATTAATTTTTTTCCTTAAGTTCGGTTCATTAGTTAGAGGAAAAAAAAATAAATAGAAGACTCTTCACAGGCTTGCTTAACAGTAATACCCCTCCAGTGTTTCTTTTCTCAAGCTTATTGTGGAACTTGCTGTTCTCTCTTCCCCCTTGTAACTGGGGAATGTAACAGAAGGCTTTTTTTATTCATCCAGTCATCACCTGAATTTCTGCATCCACCTGTTCAGGTTTCTATAACTTACTGACTCTCGGAGATATGGAAGATTGTTCTCTTTCCCCAAATGCTTGTATCTATCTTCCTGAGGCTCACGGCTCAAGGAGCATACAAAATATATTACTTGATTGGTCCTACCTGACATGAGGGAAAAGTTGGGTGAATCTGTAGCGCTGAGAATAATTGATAAAATGGGATTTTTTTAAAACGGCTTTAGAGAGAGAAAAGCTCACTGCTTGGATGAATGACCCAGGATTATTTGTGTGGAGAATGGATTTATTTTTGGGAAAAATAATCAAAAAAATAGAAGACAAGGTCTTAAACTGTACTTTGTTTCTTCTCAACAGGGCAGGTGTAGTTAACTTTATTACCTTTAATGCCTTCTGTTACAGTATGCCTAAGATCAGTTAACCAAAACTTGTTGTCCTGCGGTTTGGTTAACTACCACTGTATCTGGTCTCAGTCAGAAAGGAAAATAATCTTTGTTTTAATTGGGTAGCTAGCTTGTCTTCTGGATAAGGAGGGAATCGAATGAATTAAAGTTTTCTTGATCTGCTAGAGGATGTGAGAGGGGAGGAGATCAGCTAGAAAAGCTCACGTACTCCACTAGAAAGCATTAGAGAAAACATGACTGGAGATATATTTGTGATGTGCATTGTCATGTGCCATAGAAGGGGTTTTGTAATTAAAACTGTCCAAGTGAAGCTGTCTTTTGTGTGATTGAGTTATTGGACAGAGGATTACCAAAAAATGAAACCTGAGACACAAGGTATGCACAGAGGCTGAAACCCTTTCTACCACCTTACCAGGTGAATGAAGGTGAAAGTTTTCTGAAATACCTCTGGTGAAATTAAATGGGGCGTAGATTTTTCTTTCAGTTTCCACTACATCTCCTATAAGTACATATAAACATATTGTCTGTTGCTTCTGCTGTGCTATGAATAAATGCTTGTGTCTGTGTCTGTCTTCAGTCTGAGCAATTTTAAGGTAATGAGATAACAAGAAGACATTGCTCATCTCGGGTTGTTGTCAGTTTGCATAAAATAGAGTTCAGAGACGCTTTGGCAAGTGCTGAGAGCATTCTTAAAAAAAAAAAACAAAAACAAAAAACAAAACAAGCCCCCCAAAAAAACCCCACAACCCAAACCAGAATGAATACCCCATCCTAGTTACACAGGCCAGGTAGAGATAGGGCCAGGGATCAGAAATGCCTTCCAGTCATTACTGGACATCAAAAGTTCTCTGCTATACAGTAAGGTGTCAGGGTATTCAGTTGGACATCAAGGGTCACAAGAAGAATTTAACTTTGGTAGCCTCTTGTTCCTGCCATATATAATCAAGCTGTTGCATGAGATACTTTTTTTTCCCCTCAATATTTTACATCATTAATGTGACTATTTCTGCTTTGTTCAAGTGAATCCAATTCAATTGTCAGATACAAGTCGTGTATGAAAAACTGTTTCAGTGCACTAATACTTCTTGTGGTATGTTTTATTTTCAAAATTGAATTGATTAACGTTATGGGGATAAATGCTCTACATAATTCTTAAAATATTTTTTCTTCTTAGAGAAGCTCACAGTCAAACAGAGAAACGAAGAAGAGACAAAATGAATAATTTGATTGAGGAATTGTCTGCTATGATACCTCAGTGCAATCCCATGGCACGAAAGCTAGACAAGCTTACAGTGTTACGGATGGCTGTGCAGCACTTAAAATCTTTAAAAGGTGGGTTTTAGGAAACTAATCCTGAAAGTCCTTGTCCTATCAGGAGATAGACTGCATATCTTCTTTGATATTAAATAAATCAAAGGTCATTCATTTTACATTGATGAATTCAGTTCTGAGTCTGTTCTTCATTTAAATTTACGTTTGTAGCTTCTAGAACTTCATTTCTTCTTTTTGCTTAATATAGCAGAAAAAAAGCCACCCTTTGGTGTCTGATATTTTTTGTCTGCTAGGGGTATGACTTGCAATCAAGTCTTTCCTTGATTTTTTTTAAAGATTGCAATGGTTAATCAAGTCTGTCTTTCGTTATTTTCCAGCCCCCAAATTAAATGTGTGTTCTGTGATCTCTACTTTCCATCATACTTTCTGTAGCAGTAATACCTGTGGTGCTGCACCAATGCTAACAGCTATACCACTAATAGAGAAGCAAATGGTCTTCATACTCCTGTTTGTTATTCCTACATTTATGATTGCATCAACCCCTTTGTCTCTGTATTTGAATTTCATGTTTGTCTGTTGAGGTCAAAATTTACAAAGTCATGGATAAGACCATTTAAAAAAACAAAACAAAACAACAACAAACAAACAAACAAACAAAACCCCATACCACCCAGCCAAAAAAAAACCAGACAAACAAACCTGCAGCTAGATTTTGGGAAGGCTTTAAGTTAAAGGCCAAGTAATGTATAAAATAGCAAATACTTTTGATGAATTGTTTGTCCACTATACAGTGGTAGGGAGCACAGAGAACTCACTTCAGTGATAGGTTAAGTCTTTTACAGTGTAACTTCGTAAAACCAAAAACAGTTGTGTAAAACTAAAGAAAAAATTATGTTCGGACATAATAATCTTTCAAGCTTCTATTTTTGCCTGCAAGAAGAGTAGTCAAATGTTGCAAGATAAAACATACTTTAACAGAATGGTTGATGACTTTGATTACACGGAAGTCTTAAACAGCATGAAATGTTAGAGAGTACTAAGAAAAAGTTATCAAAAGTTTATATCCTCAGTCAGCTAGCAAAGTTAAAGTAATCATGAATCTCAATGAATTGTTCAGTGTCAAGATCAAACCAGGATATATTCTTTTCCCTCCTTTTGCTCTTGCCAGGTTTTGGGATGGTCTTTTTCTCCCCTAAAAAAAATTATGTTGAAATACAATTTGCATATCACATAGTCTATCAGCAGCACACAAGATGTCAGGTTTTTTGGCAGCACTGTTTCAGAATAATAATTTGGTCAATTCTAAGCAAAGATCAAAAACTATGCATTGCAAAAAAGCTGATTATGAATAAACTTATCTAATAAGAACCCTATTAGTCTTAAATCACAGAACTGTAAGAAATTAATTATGCTACTAACTTGACAGTAATAGAATCATAGAATAATTTAGGTTGGAATGGGTTTCTAGAGGCCCGCTGGCTCAAGCAGGCTGAGAAATTTGCATGAAGAAGTGATGTGACAGATTAGCAGGGCAGTTATTGCATTTGTAGTTTAAAAAAGTGTGTACAAGAAATCTTCAGCTCAAACACTTGTATTTTAACAACAGGATAAGAAAACTGCACTCCATTGAGCACAGTTATATGTATCTTCAAAACAAATGTTTTAGGAGAATACAAGATACTATGTAGAATTATAGTGGATGCTGAAATTTGCTGGGAAGTTCAACTGTTTACGTCAAAAAATATGTAGAGAGAGTTGTGTAAATGCTTGTAATGGCTAAAAAATATTTTAATGTACTTGCTACAGGTGCTAGAACAGTAAATGTTGTGAGTCAGTCTCACTACACTTAGGGAGACAACAATAGACCTTTTTGGATTGTTAGATATATAGTACTAATGTAGCATTATTCAGGTCAAAAGACAATTGATAACGTTGGAATTATTCATGTTCAGCAAATGTTAAGGATTATGAAATAGGCTTACAAAATATTTCTAGAAAATTCAGTTCTTGTAATACAGTTTCTCCATCAGTACATTAAAGATATCTGAACATAAGTTTCCTTGTGTTACCCTGAACAAAGGGCAAGAAAAATCTGGTTGTGTGCCCATATTCATTACCAGCATATGTTTATGAGGGTTTTTTTATTTTTAATATTTTTAGAATTTTAAATTTTTTACTCAGCTGTTGTGGTTACAAAGAAAATTCATAAAATACAGAACAAGTATAACTGTTAAAAGTAAATTTAAAATGTAACTTTTGATATTATGTCTACAAATAATCTATTTTCCAGGTTCCACTAGCTCCTATACAGAAATTCGGTATAAACCTTCATTTTTAAAGGATGATGAGCTTCAACAGTTAATCCTTAGGGTAAGTGAAAGGAAACTCTCAGTTAAATGACATCCTTATTAAAGCTTGCCATTAACTTGAGTTTTTATTTGAAGAATGCTTTTTTTCCCATCTTTTTCTTCAAGCAATTGCTGTGCTCTACTTGATAAGTACTGGTTTATAAACTCTGTACCACTATACAGGCTTGTTCATAAAGGGGTACAGAAGATGATTTGTGAGCATGGCAGACAGCAGCCCTTAAAGGAATAGTAACTCTGTATACAATCTCTGTATTTAATACATAATTTTTTTAATATTGATATTGAAGTCTGCATGCAAGTATAGAGAATGCTTTTAATTACACATAAATATACTTGCAGTTGTTTGCTCTCCTGCATTTAGTTTTTTAACGATGAATTTGGAAAAAGATTCAGAAATAATACCTGAAAGAAAATTCTATTTCTTGGTTTCACACTTTGTCATATACCCACACCCCTTTACCCTTTCGCATTTGCAACTATTTTCTTTTTCCTTTGCTGCAATAACAGACTTTGCCAAGATCTGTAAGATGACTCCCAAATTAAGCTGTTTTGCAGCTGGCCTCCTCTTTTCCCAAGAGCTGTCTTTAAGAAACTTTAGCTATCTGTAGCTGAAGATCTGATTTGGTCCTTGCAATCTTAATTGGTTTTGTGGTGTTACTTACAGCTTCTTTAATTTAAAAAATAAGCTTTAAAATGTGCTTCCATGTATTCATCAATGTTCATTGTATATTTTAATTGTATGTTTTTAAAGACAGTATCTTTATATTTTCAGGCTGCAGATGGATTCCTATTTGTGGTTGGATGCAACAGAGGAAAAATTCTGTTTGTCTCAGAATCAGTTTGCAAAATACTTAATTATGATCAGGTGGTTATAATTGTGTTTCTTGGTTTGATTTTACCTTGCATTTTCTTAGAAATTTTTAAACTTTAACATTTTATTGTGTGTTGCTAAAATGCAGTCCTTGTGTATCATTGATTGGAATTTCTTTGATTTAACCTGCTTCAGAGTAAGGCTCAATATCACGAAGCAAAATATTTGCCAGTACAGTCAATGTTCCTGACCTGAGTAATAGAACCAGATTTCAACTGATCATCCTTAAGAAAACTGCTAGTCCGAGAGGAAGGGATAATTTGAAGATGTCCTAATTTCTCTCTCCGAGAGATTTTCTTTTAAATGGTGAAGTGATTTGGGTTTGGGTTTGCCTCTTATTTTTTTTTAAGGCTAAGGAAAATTAGTAGTTCAGCAGTGGAAGTTAATTAAAGCTTTCCTTGTTAATGCCTTCATGTTCTGATGTACTACATAACATATCATCCACAATAACTACCTATGTATATACTTTTAACTCGAAGGAAAAATGAGAAAGTGAGCTAGCTTAACCTGTAGAATAAGAGAAATGGGAAAAAAACACAAGTACCTTCCATTAGTTGACATTTAACATCATGGACAATTACCACAAATAATCAAGGCATGGTAACTTGTTCACATATCTATGACTTCTGTTCCAAAATCAGAGGCTAAAACAGTTAGTGCTTCCATCTGTCTACTTCTATAACTGAAACCATTTGTGCTCTGTTCATTTTCTTTATAAATGGAAGGGTAGCCAATCTGGACTCTTCTATAGAATTAAAAACCAAAACAAAACCACAAACAAACAAACAAAAAGGTAACCCAAAATCTATAGCATTTTAATTTGAAGTGAAATGAATCATCTTATGGGAACAAGCATAAACCAGATATTTTTTTAAAAAAACTTAGTTCTTGAGTAAACTCACTGTAGAAGTACCTTTTGGAGTCTCGCATCAGACATACTTCCAGACCCGTAAGATCTTCGCTATTCCAGCCAAAGAGGCTCAGAGAACATGGCTGACTTAACCCATTAATTTATTAGCTTATTTGCAAATTATTCTAGGTTATGAATCTCATCCTGCATCATAATCTGTTTGTTACACCTATATATTTTGACAAGGCTGCTATTAGCCTTTCTCAGTGGCACTCAGTATTTTTCCTTTGCATTAGGGGTAGATGGGAACTGGGCAAATGAAAGAAGCTGTATGTTTATCCAGATTTCTTAAAAGCTTTTCATTAAACCCATTTTTGACTCTGGCTTATTGGAAAATTGGTCCCCTTGATGCAGTGATCACATAGCAAGTGGCATGGGTCCAAAATGTTACAATTTCAATCTAGGATACTGCTTGTCAACACAGCTCCTTTATACCTGTTGATTTGATTTGCTGTAGTGAAGGTAAGCAATGATAAAAACCAAACTAGCCCACTTCTGTGAGAATTCCTTCCTGTTTCAGAAGAAAGTGGTGCTGTCTACAGTAGTGCAGCAGACCAGTTACTTTGGATCAGCAGTCAGGAGGTTGAATGGATCCCAGCTAGACAGATTTCTGTAAATATCTTGTGCAAAGGACTGCTGAAGTGAGCTGACCCCTGCTTCCAGGAAGCTTCTGCCTCAGTGATGCCATTTTGGCCAACCAAGTTAATGCTCAGAAACATTAGGTAGCATGACTATTTCTTCCTATTTCCTTACCTTCCCCCCCACCCCCGCCAATAATCTGTGAGTGGAGTAACCTTTCTTCAGCTAGGATTGGGAATCATATATGTAAATAAAACACTTGGTTTTACAGAACTGTTTCTTTTAAATCAACTAAATCTGCCATTTTTCAAAGGGAAAGTAATAATTTAGGTTTAACTACCCTGTCTTTATGAAAGTAATGTTAAAAAATGGCAAGTTAAATGTGGATCAGAATGTTGATGTTTAGAGTAACTGGGGTATTGGACTTCTTTTCAATGATGTAGAAAGTTGTTTTTCTGAGAGAAATAATATATGTGGGGTTCTGTTCTAAAACAATGTGGTTCTTGCTTATTTTGTTTTTTGTGTTTGTTGTTTTGTGTTTTTTGGTTTTTTTTTTAAATAGGCCAGTTTAATTGGACAAAGCTTATTTGATTATCTGCATCCAAAAGATGTTGCAAAAGTTAAGGAGCAACTTTCTTCTTCAGATATCTCTCCTAGGGAGAAGCTCGTAGATGGGAAAAGTAAGTCATAGTTGAGTGTGCTCAGATTTTTTTTTAGGGAGATGTTAATAAATCTAGTTTTTATGCAGGACATATTCGTGTGTTCATATGTGCATAGGTGTACAAATTTGAGGTATAATTTCTGTGAACCAAACATATTTGAATGCTTATCTGCTTGTTAGAATGTACTTACAGTTTAAAAGTTAGTCCAGGAAATAATTTATTTTAGATATTAAGAATTACTAAAATTTGCATTGTTAAACATTTACCAAGATGTGGTCTGACATTCTTCCTATCAGGCATACTACTTTTTTTTCTTGTATTTGATAGGTCTTGTCAGTACAAAAGACCTGATGTAGTCGAACATGGGATAAAATACTTCAATATCAAGAATCACTGTCTTCTCTGAAAATGCTAAGTGTCAATCCTAATTTAACCAAATCATACCTTGTTTACAGTTATTTCTAATATGGAAAGCATTATGTACTCTGCAGCTAATGACTATTTTATAGCTGGCTTTTATAAGCATCTTTGCAATTCTTGATTGTACCAAATCAAAGTTGAAAGTTTATAAAGCATATTTATTAAAATACCATTCAAAATATTAAGAAGGGTTTAAAAATACTTTGGTAGTTCTTTTTAATTTTGGAATCTGTGTGACAGTCAGGTTTTCTTTGCCCTATTTCAGTTATTAGACTTTTTTCATTTTTAATTGTAAGGACAGAATTTAGGCAACTAAACAGTAAGGAAAGTGTACTGGAAGCTAACATGAAGAAAAGGCCTTGTATTCTGAAGTTTTATTGTTGGATTTTGGTTTTTAAACTACTTTACTAAATTTTTGTAAGCTGGCTTGCAAGTACATACAGATTTTCAAGCTGGACCAGCTCGACTGAATTCTGGTGCTCGACGTTCCTTCTTCTGTCGGATAAAATGTAGTAGGACCACAGTCAAAGAAGAAAAGGAGTGCTTGCCCAGCCCAAAGAAGAAAGGTATTAAAACAGTGTAGATAAAGTGGGGGCTTTCTGTCTTGAAACTTGGTATATTTAAGTTCTGAGCCAGTAGTGTGACCCTTGTAGTTATCACTGGCTTCACAAAGTAGCTGTAGAGAAGTGTAAATATGAACCGGAGACATGTTTTGAAAAACAGTCTAATTGTACTTTTTCTCCTCCCTATTCACTCCTGGAAAAGGGGGAGGGAGGGACTCAAGTTACAGTGGCTGTTTAGGAGCCCACGGTCTGTTGTAGTCTAATTTTAGAAGTCTCAGGGAAATTTTTGAAAGCACTGGAACAGATCAGAAGAATGAAACTAAGTAACCTATGTCTTGAAGATAACTATGTGAATAAGGCCTGCAAAATCTGCTGTTTTGAAGGAAAAAAGCAAGTAAACCAATTTCTTTTTCTGATTTACTTTTTGTGTTGTGTGTACTTAAAAATATGATTTTTCTTTTTTTTTTTCTTCCTTTTAATAGTAAAGTTAATTTATCAGTGTAATTCCATTCATTTTTCCAGTCATTTTAATTTAGTTCATATTTTGGTATGCTTGTACAGCAGTATACTCTTGTCAAGTTTTCAGTGAATGGATCTTTTTAAAATGTAATTTCCATCTTTTGTTTAATACTTTAGTATTGATTTTTGCAAAGGTGTGCTGAAATTGTTTGACCATGAAAAAATCCTCCTACTTCTGTTTTTCAGTGTAACTTGTATGGTATGTCTCAACAATTACAATAGTAAATTTTAAAATAGGTCTGTAGTTGTAAGTAAACAGAATTCAGTCGCCTCTGATGTGCCAACTAACTTGGTGAAATAGGAATTTAACTTGTACAAATGTTTCTTGGGAAGGCACCTTGACAATCTGAGAAACTGTGACTAAGTCACAGTAGGATAACCCAGTTTTTCATTTTACAGAGTTGATATGTGTTTTTTCATAAGTTGATAGGAAATCAAATCTACATAAAGCATAATTTGTTCAGAATACAGATACCAAGAATACTTTGGCAGTTTTTTGAAACATAGTTACTGTAGGACACATAATGTCATCTCTATGCTTTGGTGCAAATGAGGGTGTTTACATGTTTTATAGGCAGCAGAAAGTCTACCAGCCATAGGAATGAATGACAGTTTATGCTGTAATTTAAGACTTTTAATGTTCCCAGAAAATTGAGGAAATCAGAAGCCTAAGATAAATAGAAAATAAACTGGGTTGTTTTGGGTTGTTCTCTCAACTGATTCTTTTAGCAATTGCAGTAAGCATGTGTTAAGGTCATCACGTTCACAAAAGGTAAATTGATTTAGAAGCTACAGAGTGCCTCTCCAGTTTATTTTAATTTACCATACATATGAAACTTTATAAAGAGAAGGTGTTCTGTGGGTTACCAAACTGTTGGTTTACTTCTTTTTCTGTGAGACTGTGTTTGAACTGCCAACACCTATAACTTATCTTCGTAAATCTTACTTAGGGTTAGAAGTGCTCTCTCCAGGTAAGCCAAAATTTAGTATAAAATTAATTTTAAAATACTCTGTAAAATTATCTATAGCCTTGTACAGTTGTTATAGGTAAGCATAAAATATAGTTGCTGGTCTCATGGTGAACAGAATAAAAAAAGTAACAGTTTATTTTTGACCCATAACTGCTTCTTATTTCATTTGTTTTTATTAGATCACAGAAAATACTGTACCATTCACTGTACTGGGTATATGAAGAACTGGCCTCCCAATGAGGTGGGAGTAGAAGAGGAAAATGATGTAGAAAAGGACAGTAGTAACTTTAACTGTCTTGTTGCAATTGGGAGGTTGCACCCTTATATTGTTCCACAAAAGAGTGGAGAGATCAAAGTCAAAGCAACAGAATTTGTTACACGATTTGCCATGGATGGAAAATTTGTTTATGTAGATCAGCGGTAAGCATTTTGTTCTTTAATGAAGAGAAAATGAAAATGACACCACTAGTTAAATTTTCTAATACTTTTCATCAGAACTCTAATTTCTCAAGCAGGATAGAATTTCTGAGTGCTGTTCACAGGAAGCAGTTCATTCTGAATCTGAGTACTCGGGCTTTGGTTTTTGGTCAAACATAAAATGTAATGTATAAAAGTTTGTTGTCTTTTAGGAAAAGGTGAGCTAGCAAAATTCAAATATGTCATAAAAGACACTCGTACTTATTTATTCATAAATAAAAATCTCAAGTTAGAGCTCCATAACTATCCATATGATTTAAGTAATAAACTTAACAAAAAATTACTACGTAAAATCTTACAATTTGAACAAATACATTATATCTAAATGAGGTACCAAATTATTTCATTAAAAGTGAAACCTAAGCTCCTATTTTCTGAACTTTCTGAAACAGACTTTTATTTGTTGTAGAACCTGATTTACCACTTTGCATTTTGAATTTCATTAATGTCACTGGAACCTTTTTATTGCTTTCAGTCACCTTGTCTTTCATCTAAAAGTCAGTTTAAACCTATTCCTTAAAGTAACAGACCAAAATTCAACTACCAAATTTTTTTAATGATGCCTTATGTGTGACCAGTACTCTGATTGGCTAATGAGAAGATCTAACGATCATAAGTATTTTGTGTATACATGTGGTTTGCATGTTTAAATGCTGTTATTTTGCCTTTAAATTGCCTTGCATTGCAAATGGATAATTTGCAGTGAATATTTCCTGTTGTTTTAGAGCTATACTAATGCTTTATCTTTTTCCCAAACATGAACACAAGCATCTGTTTCTTTAAATGTTGGTTATCTGCTTTATCTGATACTGAAAAAAACAAGCTTTGCAATTGTTTGAATCCACTGTAGTTCATGTTTTTATTTCTAACAGTGCAACAGCAATTTTAGGGTATCTGCCACAAGAGCTTCTAGGAACTTCTTGTTATGAGTACTGCCATCAAGATGATCACAATCATCTAGCTGAAAAACATAAAGAAGGTACAAAATAATTGGTCCTCCCAGGCTGCTTACAACTACATGTAACTGCTGTGTAAAAACACTACAAATCAAAAACCGGGAAGCTGAGAATTAATAAAACTAAACAATATTAGGATTGTCCTTCTCTGAAGCTGCATTAAGACATGCCTGCATAAAGCTTGTAATAAATGCAGGGAGAAACTTCTGTTGTCTTGGATCTTGGTGCAGCACTTTAATCGAAAGGGAATAATGTTAGTGCTTCTTTCAACCCTCTGCTTCAATTCATTGTAAGAATGAGGAAGGAATCCTGAATAACAAATGTGCCTAAACATATAATTAAAGACACTGATTATGAAAGTTCACCAAGCCAGAATTCTCCACACTAGTGGTTTGCAGAAACTTAATACTTGGGTTTTAATTTAATATTAATGACACTGCTGAAACTATAGTTTGATTTCAGTAGGAGTCCTGTCCTGTCAGTTGTTCTGGCATTTCATTTGTATTTCTGGCCATCAAAAACATTTTGGTTTTATGATGCTATAAAACAGATTCTTTTTTTAACTTTACCTTTCTAAGTATAAATATGGTGATTGCAACTTTCTTTTCTTATCTAGTGTTACAGAATAAAGAAAAAGTATTCACAAATTCCTACAAATTTAGAGCAAAAGATGGGACTTTTATTACTTTAAAGAGTCAGTGGTTTAGTTTCATGAATCCGTGGACCAAAGAACTGGAGTACATTGTATCAAACAACACTGTGGTATTGTAAGTAATTCATACGAATGCCCATGTTATTTTTTTTGTCCGTATTACAGTTAGCGTTAACAGAAGACAACCTGTTTAAGAAGCAGAACAGGGTTGAGAAATACCAGCGCTGCACAAAAAGTGCTTGAGTAACCTGGAAGAACATTTTTTTGCATTTACTAGTTATTTTTATTTCAGGCTTAAGTTATGGGTTTGCCTCTGAAAACTATGCTATTTCCCAGTAGAAAAAATCAGGTGAAATTGTTTCTTATTAAAGGAAGAAAGGAAAGATCTGTTAAGAAAAGTAGATATGAATAAATGAAAATGTGAAGTTAGTTTAGCTCTTCGTTCTGAGCTTTACAAGACTGCATGTGTCAGTTGACCTAATTTTAAGCGCTACCCTACCTACCATCTGTCAGAATATGGAGAAGCATAATGGATAGATCGTAGAAATGCAAGGCAGGACAAAAAGATACTCTCCAAATTGACTGCAAGGGAGGAGCCTGTGAGACAGTAAATGTGTGTGTTTAATTCTTCTTTTTTTATTTTTAATTCTTCTTCATTCTCTGTGCCTTGCAATGGAGCTATAATTTGGATTGTTCCAATGTTACTGAGGATCTTTGCCAAAGACTGTGTTTGTGAGAGGGGGATGGAGGGGGATTTCATTTCCATTAAACTGAGTTGTCAAGAGGGTCTTTTACTCATTCTGTAGCTTGTTCATGTCTTAAATCAACATCACCCACCTATTTTGCCCCTGTCCTTTTTCTTCAAGAAGACGGAGAAGAGCAGTTGAGATAGTCTATGCTGCCCAACAGCCACGGGCCACTTTTGCCCACCGTGGAGACCTGGGCATCTGCAGTTGTCTAGAGCATGGAGGGTAGGCAGCAGCTGCTGGCAGAAGGTAGCCACTGATCTCCCCTCGTAGCAGTTGTTTCTGGTTAACTTGTCTCCCTCCTAGTAGTAAAAATGGCAGCCTTGTTCTCTTGTCATGGAACACAGACAAATATATTGGCCTTTCTTCTTTATTTGGAGAATAGATGGAAATTAATGTTTCACTCAGTGCTTTGGAAACAGTACAAAGGATTGAACATTGAGACCTGTGAGGTATATCTAATTTTTTTACTAGTTTGAGGATGTTAGTTTTTACTCCGTGTAAATCATTATTGAAGTCAAACATAAATATGCTGGATTTTGCCCTTGAAAATCTTGCTGATATTGTTGTCTGTTTTATTTATTTAAATATCAGAGGTCATAACGAGTCAGCTGAAGAACAGACCCTCTACAATTCCCAGCCTGCAGAAGGCAAGTGTCACTTCTTACAGTTATCATAGGTGCATCTTCTGATCATTTATTAGAATTTTAGGTTTATTGAATCTAGGATTTTTTTTATTCTAGGTTGTTGTGCAATGAAGGATTAATTTTTTTTTAAAGCTAATTCTGGTGACAATCTCTGGTTCCTCACAGCATCCTACTTATATCATTCACATAACTGTGATCGGAAGGGCTCATAGCATGTCTTTTCCTTCTAGCAACTTCTAATATGGCTAGGATTTTGGTTGATAGGATATTATGCTTTTGTCACAGACTCTTTACATACTTTGCCTGGTTTTCTGGAGAAATGCAATTGTACCATCTGTGTTTACCTATCGAATATAGGGTGATACTGATATATATTTTGTTAATATTTTTATGCTATGCAGAGATGCTTATTTCTACATGCAGTTTTGTCATCTTGCTATAAGTTTTTTTATTTTTGCTTTTGAAATTGTTCTTTTTAATCATTGATTTCAGTTTGTGAAAAATCGAGGGTGTTTTTTTCTTGTGCTTTGCATTATCTGTGAGAGAGACTGGAGGTGTTAATGATTAAAGCTAATTTCACGACTGGAGATCAGCAGTTTTCATAATTATGTTATTCACTTATCTTTATATTTCAAATGAGACTTACAGCACACTCCCCCATAAATTACTGTTTTAAGGAATTTAATTTCTGAGAATAAAGAGATACAGAACACACAAGAACTGCTTTAAAATGAATCCTTGAAGTGATTGTTCCTTGCTGTCTAATGAAACTGCTACAAACAAGGTTTGTTTTGTTTTTTTTTTTAACTGTAGATGCTGTAAAACAGTCTTTAGTAAGTGTACCTGGAATGTCCTCTGGAACAGTTCTTGGTGCTGGAAGTATAGGAACCGAAATTGCAAATGAAATATTAGAATTGCAAAGGTAATAAATGCTTAACATCATACATTAGGCTTTTAAGTAAAGATAGAGAAGAGTTTTATGTGACTATGTGAGGGTTGTTCAAATTTCATTTTTGTTGTGTTATATGTATAAAATATTTCTAGGTTGAGCAGTGCCATTATGAGATACCAATTATAAACTAATGTTAGTTTCATGCATGGCAGAATACATCACCGGTGTTGAGAAATAGTTTTGTTTTGGGCATGCAAATTCCTTTGTTAATGAAAGTGTATTATTTAACTATGACTTCAAAAGTGATACTGTGATGCAGCTTCTTTACATGATGTTGAAATGGGTAGATAAACCATTTGGGAATGGAAAATCAGTTGTCTCTGAGTAGTGTTTATATTTTTCTGATAGTGTCACTCTGCTAGGAAAACTTTCCTTGAAACAGTCCCCAGTGGAGCACTTTCATAGCCTGTGTTGTCTCTTTCCTGATTATCCTGAATGTGGACTAAAGTGATAGGACAATTCTCTCCTAGTACCTAGCCATAGATTTAAAAAAAAAACATCACTCTGTCGTTCCAAATGAGAATCCATACAAGATTCAAATTGTTAATTGAAGATTGACCCTTTTAAAACTAACTAGTTTTAGCAGGTACACAGCATATCCAAGGAACTCAAAAGGAAGAAACATCATTTTAATGCGAAGATATCCTTATGTATTTTTTGTGTTGTGCATCCACAGTGGTGCCTGACTTGCTTATAGAGAGAGAGGTTATTACTCTATGTCCGTTTGCACTGTATGAGCATTTGTTGTCTAAGAACACTTTAAAAAAGGTCTATGAGCCCCCTAATTCCAGGACTTTGGGATTCATGTGCACAAAAAAAGTCTGTTTTCAGTCACAACTCTTTCAGGAGTTAAGGCTTCATCAGAAGGTCCAACGACTTTTGCTAAGGTCAAATTCAGGATAATGGTACTATCATCTCATCAGCACAGGACAAGTTATCTTAAGTGTTAGCTTTGGATATTGAAGCCATCCCTCAGACTTCAGATCTTATACTTCCAGTTCCAGGTAAAGGAATGCCAAGAATTTTTTTTAAGTCTGTAGAGCAGTGTGTTCCAAGGTCCACTGTAGTTCTTTCCACTGGCACTTTTGCAACTGGACCTTGAAGATTTAATATACCAGTTTTGATGAAATGGTAAAGATATAAGGAATGGTTTCATATCATAGAAAATCCTGAGTTGGAAGGGACCCATGAGAATCACCAAGTCCAACCCCTGACTCTACATGGGGCAACCTAAAAGCTAAACGATATATCTTAAGAGTGTTGTCCAAACACTTCTTGAACACTGACAGGCTTGGGGTCATGACCACTTCCTGGGGAGCTTGTTTCACTGCTTGACCACCTTCTCAGTTAAGATATTTTTCCTAATATTTTTCCCCAATACAGCTTTAAGCCATTACCCACGTCTTATCACTGGATACTAGAGAGAAGGCATCAGCATCTCCCTCTCTGCTGTCCTTCATAAGGAAGTTGTAGACAGCACTAAGGTCACCTCTCCTTCTCCTCTAAGCTGAACAAACCTAGTATCCTCAGATGTTCCTCGTAAGTCATGCCCTCTAGTCCTTTCACCATCTTGTTGCCCTCCTTTGGACACATTCTAATATTTTTATATCCTCATACTGTGGAGCCCAAAACTGAACACAGTACTCGAGGTGAGGCCACACCACTGCTGAGTCTAGGGGGATAATCACTTCTTTTGACTGGTTAGCTATACTGTGCTTAATGCACCTCAGGATACCGTTGTCCCTCTTGGCCACCAGGGCATGCTTTTGACTCACATCGAGCTTACCATCAGCCAAACCCCCCAGATCTCTTTCTGCAGGGCGGCACTCTGGCCTCTTGTCCTCCAATTCACACATACATCAATATGCCATAGCATAGTGAGCTGTTTCAGTAGTAGTCTGACTTATCAGCTTGTCTATGAGGATGTTAAGGGAGACAGTTTGAAAAGCTTTACTAAAGTCAAAGTAAACAACATCCAACGCTATCTCCTTGTCCACTGAACTAGTCACCTCCTTGTAGAAGGCTGTCAGGTCGGTTAAGTGTGATTTCCACACCCCCCCCCTTCCGTAAATCCATTCATAACTCCAGGCTTACACATTATCTTGTTGCAATGTGATTGTCTTCTCAGCTGTCTGTTCATCAGAGGACAGTATTTAATTTTCTGAAACAGCAAAAACCATGATCAGAGCCCAAGAGTGTAATGAGTGACAATGATAGATGCTTCTTACCCTGTTTCCAGTATTTTGGAATCGCCTTCCAATGATGAAGTCACTTCCCTTTGCTAGAATAATCAGATTTCACAGGGAATCACTCATTTTCAATGAAAGGAAGAAAAGAATAAACTTTGGTTGTAATAGGATTAAAAGATGGCTACTTAATAAAAAAAAAAAAAATAATAAAAAAAAAAAAAAACAAACACCCAAACAAGCAACATCCACAACATCCATCCCACAGCATGTTGGCAGGTTGCTGGAATTATCCATCAAGGAGGAAGACAAGCATTGTCAACAAAAACCGATTGATATCCTCAGCAGTGAAGATGGGATGTTACATTTTGATAATACCTTTGTTGATGTCCTCTCATCAGTACCACATATAGAGGGAAGGAGAGTCACTTTTTATTATGTCTTTCTGAAGACTGAAGTTGGCAAAAGTTCTCATCTCTGATGGTTAATATCCAGGCAAGACCCAATAGCTTAATCTGGCTCTTGTTATAGATGTTTTAGTTAGCTCAATGTGATGTTCTTGATTGAGATCACCTGACTTCTGCTGAAAATGCTCATCTGTGTGAGCATAAGTGTCATAAGATTAAGGAAAACGTTTTATCAAGTAAATGAATAATAAATTTGCTGGATGATAAAAGACTGAATGCATTCCTGGGCAAGTTTTCTTCGAAGCTACCCCTTGTAAGTGCTGGAACTTGTCTTTTTAAGAGCCACAAGCAATACTCTTTCTCTTCATACTGCTAGAGGCCACAGTTTCAGGAGCAGTACCTTTCTAAGCAACAGAGATATTTTGTGAGCTTAGTATAAAGATCAAACCAACCTATTACTCCTCTTCTGTGACAGTTCAGCAGGTCACAAGAGAGCAGATACTATATGTTTTAATGTTAGGAAACAGAAGAATCCTTTACAACAGACAGAATTGTGGAATTTGGAGAAGAGATGATGGTACTGAATTAATCTCCCCAATTTGGGGGCATTTTTTTTTTTGTAAGAGGGGGATTTATTTTCTTTTTTCATTCTGTTAAAATAGAATTCAGCTGTATAGTTGAAGCAGGTATGACTGAGGCCTCTTTAGGGATATTTCAGGGGAATATTTATTGTTTCATATCCCTTCTATTCCTAAAAGAAGAATGTTTCTTTTTCTAGTCCATTACAGACCATACAGGAATTGAGCTTGTTTATCAAAAACTTTAGCTTCCATAGTATTAACACTGGCATAATTTTCTGTCTGTCTGCCTATCATAAGCTTGAAGCTCATGGTGCATACCTCCCTATCTGTCAGAGATTCATTTTTTAGATGTCTTGATGTCATCATATAAGTAAAGCATGGCTTTAATCCTTTATGGAGCAGCAGTCTAAGGCCACGTCATGTTTACCCCAGATTGTTTGATTTACCAAAACATCTTTTCAGGAAGATCACAGTGATAGTTCGGACTTGCTTCTAATTTAAAAAATGAGGCTGCTAGGAGAAATAAAAAACTGCAAGTTCTAGATTCAAAGAACTACTTCCCAGGACAAATTTATGAAAGTGCTGGCAGTGATGACAACATGCCTCAAGAATCTACATCAGGTAGTCTTGTTCTTCAAATCATTGACTGAATTTATTTTTCCTGCTTATGTTCACGTCTTGAACACTGGTTAGTAAATGAAACAACGTTACGTTGATTTGTTTGGGAAGAGTCATCTTATTTTTCAACTAATAGAGTAAAAGTCACAAGATTATCGAAGGAGAAATGTTTCACTTGCCAGCTTCATCAGACAGGGTGATCTGAGCTATTTTAGTTTTGTGCAGGTGTGTTCATTTCAGTGATCTTAGTTGTCTGAGGACACTGGAAATTGAGAAACAAACTTGTGCTGAAGCTCATAGGCTGAGAAGTTGCTATACAGGTGAAAGAAGAGGTTAAGAGTGAAGTCATGCAGAATAGGTAAACTCTGTGTCCAGAGGAGGGGCGGTTCTGGAGAGAAAGAAGGCAGCTATGGAAAGGAGCAGTTGCACTGTGTAACTGGGATGTCTGGCTTTATATTCATCCTACAGTCCTGTATCCTGGGGGAAAATAAACTAGAGGCGTTCACAAATACAACTGGCCATTGAAGGGCTCATGAGTAAGAACTGAACGTTTCGGGAGATGTCTGGATGTAGTTGCTTGCACCCAGGTATATTAGAATAATTGCTGAGAACAGTGCTGTATTTCTTTCCAGCCAAAGAGTAAAACTTCATGCTATTTCTTCATTTTTCTTTTGTATGAAATCAAGTTACTATCTTGCACACACTGAGGCAATCAAAATTGTGATCAACAGAGGATATTGGAATGTAGGGAACTAACAAATATTCCACACAAATAACTCTACTTAAGTTAGGTTGCTAATTCACCCATTTTCTATCTTTCCTCCAATCCCTTATCACATTTCGGATCCGAGGAAGTGACGGAAACAGAAGCATCCCAGAGTGCCCCAATTCTTCTATAGCCTTGTCCTTTGGGAGTCAGGAAGAGCAGGGGGAGATGGGAGCAAGCTGTCCACAGGGCCCTGGTACGGCATTTTCACTGTTAGTTTCATATCTGGCATGTTTGGTGAGGGAGGAGGAGCAGTATCTCAAAGAACTCTGGTAACAAAAAAGTGATCCTTATTTTTGTTGGAATTTTATGAAAATATGGAAAGACAGGTATAACAAAATAATAGTTGAGGGAGCATTAGAAGGATGTGTTGTTTTCCCTCCACTATTTAGCAGGACTTTCCTTATGTTGTCAGTATTCTGTATGTATTTGAAATGTACCTATTGTGTCCCTGTGTGCATAATTCTGAAGTATGTTATTGTTTGTTCTGTCAGTGCTGGTGATTCAACAAAAAAATAAAAGTGTGCTCAAGTATGACCCATGGCCTTTATTGATCTCTTCTGCTTTTTGTGTTATCAAAACTTGGAGCAGGAGAATTTAAGACAACGTTGTCTCAGATTAACTGGCTCATGCATCATCACTGGGGAGGTCTGGTGGGTTCTGCAACATATAGGCTATTTTTCAGTTCATGATCAATATGACTTGGTAAATCAACTAAACATATGCAATTTTAGGTTGCATTCTTCACCATCTGGGGAGTTAAGTCCATCACATCTCTTGAGAAAGTCACCTTCTCCAGGTTTAACTGCAAACTGCAGCAATGTGAGTATATCTCTGCCTGTAAAAATCTAAAAGTAAAAGGTTAATGTCAGATAGCTTAAAGCCTATTTTTGAACCAAATTACCCTGACTTGTGTTTTTGTGAGAGAAGGTCTAAGGTATTGCCAACTACCTGGCAGTTATGAAGTCTTCTGAGAGATGTGACAGCAGCAGAAGTTCCAAGCTCATTTACGGGCGCATCAGTTCAAGCCTTAAAGGGCTGTTCCTGAAGCTGAGAGGACTGTAGTCACCACTCAATTACTAGGATATCTGCCAAAGCTCTACAAATATGCTAAACATGAGTGTGAGTCATGTGATGAGGACTCATCTGGATTTGGAATTGCATTAAGACTTTTGCTAAATAACTGTCAGAGAGTAGAATTGTTTTCACCTGTTCAGTCTGATAACCTAAATAAAATATAAGTTCTTGTTTTTTCTCATTCATACTTATAATGTTCTTGAAGACCCTTTTAACAGTGTATGCTGTATGTTCTCAATTTTGAAATGTTTAAAATTTTTACTTTTAAGGTATTTCACTAGTCTTCTTAAAATTGATAGAATATGCTGTTTTACTAATCTAGTAGTGCTGGTTAGTACCACCGCAAACTATAACTGTCATAGTAATTGACTACAACTGTGGAATAATTAACATATTTTTTACCCAAGTATATTGTATGTTGTATGTGTACTGTATGAACAAACATTTACTTCTCTATCAGCATTTCTCTGAATGTAAATTTCTCTCCATTTAAAGACAGTTTATCTTCCCGTTACAATTTTCATTTCCTAACAATAATATTGTGGACTACGACTAGGAATTGTGGAGGAATTTTGGCTTCCTCCCTTTTCTATGATCAGTTCTCTCCTGCCCTGCCACAGGTATTTCTCCCTAAGAATTGGTTGACTTATATATGCTGAACTCCCCAAGTCATGCAGAATCTCATCATAAGGATAACTTCATTGTATTTATTGAAGGTTTTTCTTTATTCTGTGTTTTGGTGTCCCACTTGTTCCTAAAATGCTCTTGTGAGGCATTTTGACTTTGTATATTCTACTAGGAAATTATTACAAGTCAGGCAACCCAAGAAATCTATCCTGCTAAATTGCATGTGTGCATTACATGAAACAACTGAGGGGAAAAAAGGGATTTTTTTTTTTTTTTCCCCTCATATATTTGGGTGAGGAAGACTTCCATCTCTATCGTTGCTAGCCTCATTTTTCTGAAGTGCGAAAATTTAAAACTAGATTTTTATCATGATGGTAGCAAGATACAAAATAATATAAAAGACACATGTTTATGATTCATATAATTTAATTCATATAGAACATGGAAGGTATGAGGGGTTTTTTTATCTTTTAGCTAGAATAGGTCGATATTGACAAACATGATGTCACCGGGAATTTTTAGTTTATGGTACTAGACATGGAAATTATATACCAGTACAACTTGTTGTGCTGAATTTATTTGCTGAATATTGAATTAGACCCTCAGTAAAGCAGATGCCATCACTGTTAAGTAACTTTGACAGATGTGTAAGTAACACTTTTTATTTAAGCCAAGTCCAGTGCTATGTGAAATTCTAAAAAAATTATTTTTAAATTCAGTAGATTTGCCAGTTGATGCATATTTTTAATTTACTCTATTTAGTTCTTAATAGTTTGTCAGCGATTTATAATGTTTCTGTAATGTAATAATTGTGACTAAATTTTTAATTTTGTCCCTTTTACTACTTCTGTTCTTTCAGGTGCCAAATAAAGAGTTGATTCAGTTATGTCCTTCAGAAACAGAAGTTGTAGAGACTTCAGAACAAAACCAGGGTGCTATTCCATTTCCCACTAATGAACCTCTCCTCAGTAAGATTTATTTCTCTTGTGGATGTTTTGGGAGTTGCAGGGGAAGAAATTTCTGATAAATGGCATAATTTTTGAGTGCACCACTTCACAGTTTATACATGGTTGTAAAGAGATTTGTCTGTCTGAATATCAGAGGACTCTTAAAATAGATGTGTTATCATGGGAAGGCAAACAGCAAAATTTGATCAGTGATTGAATCTCATGACAAAAATAACATTCTGTAACAGAAGCTTACACACAGTTTTAATTAGGTACTTACTAGTTCTCTCTTCAGAAGAGGAATGTGTAAGGAAAAGTATTTCAGTGCAATGTAAGGAAGATGCTTGTAATTTGAGAACTACTGTCCTTTTAGCACTTTAGCACTTTATCTCTTTTTTAACTGCAAGCTATGAACAGTCAATACAAAGGGCTAGTCAAAATGTTTCAGAAATTTTTGTTGATTGGTTGGTTGGGGTTTTTTCAATTTTCTTTCCCCTTGTTCAAGCATGCTCTGAGGCAGCAGTTTGTCTGGATATAGGATTCCCTGGCCCTGTAAGAGGAGAATACCAGTGTTAAAAATACCAATTATTTTTAACACAAAAGGCAAAGTGCTATAAACTCAATGTTTATGCTTATCCTGTTTTTCAGCTCATAGAAACTTTTCAGTCTCCCTCTTTTATTTCAGTTACTACAGCTTTTTTTATTTATAACCTATAGCCTTTTTCCAGTTTAGCTATGAGCCATCTATTAAAAAAAAAAAAAAAAAAAAAAACAAAACACAAAGCAGGGAAAAAAGCTAATCCTCAAGTAAGAGTTTGGAAAAAAAAAAAAAACACCCCCCCACACACAAAAAAAAAACCCCACACATAAAAAAAACCCAACAACAACATTTATCCAAGGTAGGCAAGGAAATATTTTTCATTGATACTTGAGTTAATCATTTTACATTACTGTTGTAAAAGGCAAGGGTATAGCACTGATTTCTAGAGCTAATACATAGTAACTCGTAAGGTTTCAGGAGTGCATCTGGCATAGTACATCAGATGAGAATTCAGGAACATGACCATGTTTTCCACTAAAGTGACATAAAGTAGAAAGCAGTTTTCTACTTCAGTGACATGAACTTCACTGCATGGTTACAAGTTTTATTAGCTAGCAGTTGGAACTAGTCCAGTGGATTGGCAAATCTTAAATCTTCTTCCTTACATTATGTATGTCCTTACAACTGTCTGTGGATAGACATTATTTCTATTACTTGATTTCTTTTTTTTTTAACATTTGCATGTGAATGTTTGCCTCAACTTCAAAAGATGGTGCTGTTTAAAAACAAATACGTTTTGAAGGTTCCCATAATCTTCATGTTTTGTACTACTTATATTAATGTTTTAATAATTTTATAGGTGGTAATTCTCAGCTGGACTTTGATGCAATATGTGAAAATGATGACACTGCTATGACCGCTCTCATGAATTACTTGGAGGCTGATGGAGGACTTGGGGATCCAGCTGAACTCAGTGATATACACTGGACTCTCTAGTCTTGCTTTTTTAAAATAAGGAATGTAAAATCTATAATGCACAACAACCGTACATCCTCAGTACTGTATTATAATTTTGTAATGTTTCATTTGAATTCATACTTACTGTCTATATATTTTTAGAGACTGAAGCCTTGTTCAGAGAGAGACAGTTTCTTCTGCACCTATGGAAAAATGCAATATTTTTTTCAAGATGGGTAAACCTTGAAATTTTAATATTGAACCATCTGTAACTGGAATGCTTAAAACACATTACTATATTTTTGCTAAGAAGCTTTAACCAAAAGGTACTGTACAATGTACAGGAATATTTTTTCTTAGTTTTAATACTTTTATTTATTGTTTTTGTTTCAAATGGTAGATTATTGATTATCCATGTTACTTTCTGTAGAACCTACTGTACTTACATAGTTTAAGAATATTTGTAACTGTTAAATTTCATTGAAATGATGATTTGCACACACTACAGTTGTAAAAGAAGGCATTGTAAGTCTCAAATGATGCAGTTTGTGATTTCTTGTCCTTTTCAGAAGTGCAATTTTTGTAGTCAAAAGTGAAAATAAAGCATACAGTTCTGGGAGCAAGGATTTGAATTAGGTCACCATATCAGAAGATAATATTTTGAGAAAAATGGTCACTTCCCCAGTATGTAAATATGATAAGGGTATAAGAAAAGAGCAACAAGATCTTAATTACTATTTTTTATTATTTGTAATGTATTATTTTAGAGTGGCAGTGCATAGAACTGAAGAAAAGAAATGCTATAGCTGTAATAAAGCACTTTGGTCTCATTATACATTATTTACTAACTAGAGAAGTTTGGATAGATCATTTTGGTTCCAGAATGAGTCTAGCACTGTCCATTAGTGAAAAAATGTTAAATTTCTGTAGTATCTTTTATAATCTCTATGGTTTTGGAGAGATTAGGATGATTTTCTATTGCTTGAGTCTGTGACTTCAAAATTTTTGTGTAATATAGTACTGTCTGTAAGTAATTGCTGTATAGGATGATTTTGGGGGGACAGCTTTTGCAAGAGTTGTATCCCAGTTGCAGCAAATTACTCAAGAATATGGCACTTAATAGGTTGTATTAGAACAATATAGCATTAATATATAAAGTGGATCTTTTTATCTCTGGTATTAACAGTTTAGACAAATTTTTGCATCAATTATATATCATAAAAGCATAGTTGTTTTGTTTGGGTTTTTTCAGTTCAAGTAATTAAAGGAAAGCATTTGAAGATATTTGATCCATGTGCATATTTTGAATATAAACATGTAAATGTAGGTACTACCATAAGCATGTTAGCATTTGTTTTAACCCTAAGGGTGAGCCACCGGCAGCCTGTTTCAGATATTTTTACAAAGGCTGAAGTGCGTGAGCAAATAGAGATGGCAACCACTAGATGTCACACGGTTCCTGTGGGATAACTTCCCTTCCCTGAATGAATACTTTTGTCATGCACAGACTTCCTATGCTTTGACAAAGCAGCTTTATATCTTACAGACATAAATCATTTTACAAATGATGAATTTTTTGATGACATCTTGCCCAGATTTTCTAGAATGACTTGTTGGATTGATTTTTTTTTTAAGTCTGTAGATTTTTTGCATTGAACTTGCATGTGATTTCCTGCATTCAGGTTTCTTTTTACAGACATGGGGCCAAAATTATCTCTTCTTAGCTTTGTTAGAATAAACTCTGTTTCTTCACAGAAAATAAATTTTGGGCTATATCATGGAGCAAAGTAAGAAGCAGGCACTTTCTAGGAATTGATAGAGTTCTATCTGTATAAATTAAATTTGAGAATTTCAGGTTTTGCCACTGTAAAAAGCATTTTCATTTTTGTTTTATTCTAGAAATAAATTCTAAATTAAACACGTAATGCTGTAGCTAACGCAGATAAATGAGTAAATAAATAACTTAAAATTATACAGGCTTTCCTCGATATAGTTTCTTTTTTAACTGGATTACTTTGAAAATGGTGCAGATGTTATTGAAGGAACATATTAATTCTTTCATAAGATTTATATAACTGTCTGAAGTCAAACCACTATTTTTGGATCATTCTTGAATTTCCCTTAAAAAAAAAAATGTAGTTTTGAGTCTTTTGCAGCCACTGATTCAATATTGTGGCTCTCAACTAATTTATTAGATTCTCCCTTTACTATTTGTGAATTTTTCTGGCTTAAAGCAGTCTTACAGGAAAAGATGTCACTTGTAAATATTCATGATGACATTAATAGACGTTTTTTAATACAATTGAGATAGTTTGTGCTAATAAGTTTGTATAACAATACAATTCTAGTAAGATATTGCCAGGTTTTTTTCTTGGCATGGTTCAGGTTATCAGAGGATGTGGTTAAATTAGGTCAATAAAATGTTTTGATACACTGCTGTTAGTCTGATGACAATTCTACCTAATAATGAATTTAAATACACAGTACTCATGCTTGCAGATCCCAGACTCATTCCCTAAAAATACAAATGGGGAGGTTGAACTAATGTGGATTTTGGTATCTCAAGATGATATACCCTAGCCAGGGTAATTTTGTAATCCAGACTAACATGCATTTCCTATGTACTAAATCCCCCTGATGTTGCAGCTTAATTGGGCCATCTCTGGAGAGTGCCTGTAGGCTCTACTTCAAAAAGGCTGTTTAAACAGATATGGTTCTTAGAGAGTCATGTTTCTGGGAGGCATGGTAAGTGATAAAGCAGGTGTCAACAGGCTCTTAAAAGCTTTATTAGTTGTCAGGGTTGTACTGGAGATGGGTCAACTAACTTGTTACTGAGGGCACATATGGAGCTAAAGATGGGAGAAGAGTTCTGATGTAAGCAGCAGCTTATTTGGGAAACCAGTTCTTGTGTTGCCAGGAAAACATGAGAGAATTCTTTTCAGAATTAGGAGCAGAGAGTGAGAATGTGGTAGAGACTAAACCCGTCTGGGTATTGTTGGAATGAGAGTGAGGTCTGGCTGGGTGGAGGATAATCTCTGGCTGTCACCAGCCTGAGCTTGGCCAGAGGCAGATTGCGGGAAGGCCTGGACTGCCCTGTGCCACACTGAGTTAAAACAGGGCTTCAGAATACTGTAATGTTTTAACAGTGATGAATCATGAAGATGTCAATATATTAAACCTTAACTTCTGAATTTCCTGTAACAATATTTGACAGTTGGTGTTGTGGGGGCATGGGGGTTCCTTTCTGTGCTCTACCAGGTGTAATTGCCTCTTGGGATCCCCTCAGAGTGTTCAGTCAAGTACAGTGCTGTTGCATGGGTCTAGAGCAGAGCTTCAGTCCATGTTTCTTTTCTGCGGTGCATTGTCCTTCTGGACTTTTCTGTGAATATTTCACTTTTCAGAGTATTGGAAAAATTGGTTTACTCACAAGCACGAAAGGCTGAAGTTAGTAATTTTAGCAGTTGCTCACAGCAATGTGTTTCTGTTCACGATCCAAACAAATGAAGAATTTATTCTTGCATAAGTGGTGTTGCTTCTCCCCAGACTCTGACTTCTGGCTTTTTTCACTTAGTCTTTTGCTTCCTTTCTGGGGGTTGACATGTATCATCTAAGTTCATAAAATGCCTTGGAATTCCAGGAAGTAACCATGAACTGGAATGCTTTGTGCCACTTGGGACTTCTCTGAAGATGATAGTTTTATTCCCCACCCCTTTTGTTCTATGCAGATAGGGGGGTCAAGAAGGTACTTAAGATTATAGGTTCTTGCAGGTTAAAAGATACAAAACAATGTTTCAGAGCATCAGATTTAGATCATCCAGGAAAAAAAGGCAAGTGAAGTGGTGAATGAGCTGGTGAAATACAGCTGCTGCTGCTGTAGCACATTCTGTGTACACCTAATTTCTAGAAGATTGGTCTAGATAGCTCCCCTTTACTGTGACAGATAGCTGTCATGACTAAATTTTCTGGGTTATTCCTGGCTTAATTGCTTTCAGAAACTCCCCGTCTTTCTGGTGAGGAAAAGACAGGCTTCCTGAGACATGAGAAAAATTCTCCTGTCCTTTGGAAGTAGCCACTTTTACTGCTGCAGATCCTGTAGTCCTGGGGGACTGCTGCCAAGCTATATCAGCCTACTACCTTGGGGAATTAAAAAAAAAAAAGAGAAAACAACAAACAAACAACAACAACAAACAAACACAATTAAGGGCCCTGACAGCTGTGTATATTGTGACAGCTTCTGTGAAGTACTTTTACTTTTACCTCAGGTTAAATGGGAGAGAAAAGGGAATAAAGTACCTCAGCATGCCTGATTTATTAAAGGATAAATTCATGTATGTGGGCAGTTACTACACATAACTTTTTATTCTTCATTTGTTTTCATGTCAAAATTTTGAGAAATAAATGCACAATCTTTGGAAATCTTAAGAGTTGTGGGAAAGATCTTCCTTGGTTATTGCTCTCACAATGCTGACCCTGTCAGGGTGGTAAATTTTCTTCCCCAGCATTTGCAGATCCCCTGTGTACATGACCTGACACCAGTAATCTGTCCTATCAAATTTAGGGAACTTTGGCACATCTGAGAGAATGTAACATAATTAGTGGGCTCTTCTGAAACAATGAAGTGTATCACTGTTTATAGAAAGAACTGTGAAGTGAGCAGCAGAACTTTGAACTACATGATATCTCAGGTAATACGCAATGCTTTTAAACAACGAATCTGACTTCAAAGATGGCTTCTTTCATAACTCTTACAGACAGGACAGTATCAGAGAGAAGACAATACTACTGGGGCTTTAGTATTTAGACAAAATAATTTGAGTTGATTAAAAATTCTTTGACAGGGGTGGTTCCATCCTTAGACTTTGTCTTGTCAAAATAGGATGATAAGCAAATTGGTTTCTTAATCCTTCATACTCTACGCACATTTGATTTTTTCCTGCAAATATAGTTGCAGTATCAGATGTTTGTTATCACTGAAGAGATGGTAAATCTCTTTAAAAAAAAAAAAACACCACACAAAACAAAAAAAATATGCATGTGAACTTAGTGTTGTTTCAACAAGATACAATTAGCTGCTAAACACTGAATCCAGAACACAGCACTCTTCTAGCTACTTCTTAGTAAAATTAGCTCTATTCCAGCTGAATCTAGGGCAACTTCTGAAGAGCTCTGCACTGGTTGCGCTTCATTCTTCATGGAATGTAGGAGCAGCTATGGTGTTTAAGACTGATGTTTCTACTGCAGGAAAAGCCACTTTTCTCTGGTTTGGCTCCTTCTTGCTTCATTTGCAGATTACTACCTCATTTGTGGATGGCTGCTTCTGGTACTGGAAGAGACAGCAAACAGTTGTTTCTTATCTTCTGTTTCTATGTTACTCATGACTACTTAGGTTTTTATGAAAATCCTCCTTTCTGAACCTCCAGCTGTAAAACTTTTTAAATCATAGTTTTTCAGAGCTCTTTTGCTTGTGGCTTATTATAGTAATTTACAGCCTGCTCCTAGATTGTCTTTTCAAAAAAAACACCATGTATTTAGTTTCCTTTTTTAACTCTTGGGGGCATTTGCATCCAAGTTTGTAAGGAACTTGAAGTTTCCAGTATGTGCAATAGACATATGTTGCGTATCTTAGAAATCAAAGGTCATTATTCCAGAGTTCTTACAGTTGCTTTGGTAGAAAGCCATGGGAAACGCTCCAGCAGCATTGTGTGAGTTTGCAGATAAACAGAAAGATCAAATGCAGTGAAACTCCAGATACAGTTGCAGGAAAAATACACACTTTTCACCCAATTTAAAAAAAAAAAAAAAAAAAAAAAAAAAAAAAAAAAAAAAAAAAAAGGAGGAAGGTCAGGACAACTACTTAAACTACTTATATAAACAATCTAAAATGCAATTCTATACCATGCTACAAGCACAATGATTATATGAGTGATGCTGTGGAATGGTGCTTCATCTGTTCCTTTGTGATAAAGCAAAGGGGCATGGATTGTTTGTTCTCTATCTCCATCTTTGCCGTAGTTAAACCAAGTATTTACCGATTCTGGTAAACTTTCTTATCATGGTCACTTTAATGATGTTTCAGATTTGGTAATAAGTGTAAGGGTTAGTAACTTTAGAAATGGTGAAGAGGATTACTGATAGCAGTCTGAGGGGAAAATATTTTCAAGTGGATTATTTTCCTACTTAGGCTGTTATGCAACTGCTGCCTTTTCAGGCAGTCACTGAATAATCAAACCTATTTCAAAATTGTTGATTTTAGTTTTCTATGGATTATCTAAACAGGATTTGAAACTTACTTTATCAATCTGGAAGGAGTTGGGCACAGTGCTGAGTGGAATTTGCACTGCTGGAACATCTTGTTTGAGTTAGTAAACATGATCCTTTTTAGAAGGACTGCAAGTTACCATTTCTGACTCCATCTTGCTGCTTTCAGCCTGGTTTTGGTACCTTGGTTGAATCAAGCTAAGGCATTAAAACAGGGTAATAGAGAATAAGGCTTTCAAAATTTGGATTTGAAACATCTACAGTCTTGATGACTGTCCCACTCAAATACAGAGTCAAAGTTGTTCAGGTATTTTTGGAACAAGAAATTTGGAGGATGTAACTTAGAGTCCAGTAATTTATATTTTTGTGGCAGGAAGCTTTTCATAGGACAGAGCTGCTAACTTGTTCCAGTAGTCCTAATTCAGTCCATTGTATGTCAAGAAATAGCTCTGGTTACTGATGTGGGAATTAGGCACATGTTGTATGGGATGACCAGATTGTGTTTTCCTCGTAAGTGATCAGACTTTCATAGGTATTTTCATTTGGTCACTGATGTGCATGGAAATTTATGGGCACTTCTATCTGTAATTCAGTGAAATGCCCAGTGTAATCTTGTGTATGCCAATGGCTGATTAAGCCATTCCTTGCCATTAAACAATTTGGGAAACTTCTTCCTACCCTTCAAACAGCTGTAATGGAGAATGAGCTTTTAGCTCTTTGCAATTTTGTTTCTTCTGAAAGTTGAGTTTCCCTGAGAATGCAGACCAGAATTTACAGGATTTTTAGTAAGTCCCCAGTGGACTTTAACACTGTAATTGATTTATACTAGCAAAAAGTGAGTGCAAGCTTGACTCCACAACAATCGGTAAGATTCTTTGCCTCTGGCTTCAGCGTGGCCAAGATCAATATTAAGAATAATTGCAAGGTGACTCTTAAAACTGAAGTTCAAAGTAGAAAGCCAGGCTGGGTATAAATCCTCTCTACAGACAGGATATATTTTTTTCTGTTCTTTCTCTGCAGTTAACATTGGGTAGATGTATGGGCATTTAGATATATAAATCAATATATATTTAATTCACATAGGCTGCAGATGAGATCATCATAACAGAACTTGTTTTGTTACTTGTAGATATAGTAATGCATCTTTTAATAAGACCAAACTTTATAAATGTTGTAGCTTTTCAGGAACTGATAAATTTAAGTCATGTACAGCTTTTGATAGCTAAGAAGCAAACATAAAATGCAGCAGTGCTCATGTACTCATGCTCAAGGTTAGTGCTAGAGACATGGAGAATAAGTTATATTCAAAACCAGCATTTTGACCGGATGTTTGTATCAAAACAATGAAATTAGTTCACATTTCACATACTTTATTTCATAGATAAATATAACAGCTAAAAGGTTCTTCGGCATTTCTCCTGAGGATGCAGCGTGTTTCTGTGATCTGTGGGAGTTATGTCTTTCAATAGTTTTTAAATTGCATTTCAGCATGTTGGTGGAAGTACAAATCGCATTCTAGCCAGGATATTCAGATGTCCAATAAACATTTTAAAGTTAATATAAAAGATTTTGCAAAAGACTTAAGTTATTGCAGAGTCTTAGTAATATTTATTATCATTACTCCCCTTCAGGATGGCTAAATTGAATCATCAATTAAAAACCTGCAGTCCTTGGTAGCTGTTCAGGAGGAGTCCTATGTAATAAAGTGTTCATTTTATGAGCTTTAAGTTTGAAATAGTGGCGTAAAATTGATTATACATGTTTGATTTTGATCTGGAAATAGTATAACCAGTAATTGGTTTTAAACAAACACTTCAAAAATATCTGCTGTTATTTTTTTTTTAAATGATGTAGCATTTTCCTGCAGGAGGATCCCTGCTTTACTGATACTACTAATGATGCGATAACGCTGTGCAGGACTGTCTTGAGAAAGTCCAGAGGTAATTCTGAAGAGGCTGTTTTGTACACGGCACCATCAGCACACCAGTGAATTCTAGAAATAATCTAGTGATGATAGAAAGCCTGTAGGACTGACCTAATTGGCTTCTCTTCCACCATCTAGCTCCAGATCCAGCTTGGGTACCTCTACACAGGGCTACCCAGTATGGTGTAAACAGCCTAGAAGTCACTTGACTATCTCTGTTTAGAATTAGCAACGGTGTTTAAATAAATATTTGCACTTGAGGTGTACAAGGTAGAATTAACCTCCACAGGTTAAATTGTTTCTTTGGTTGGTGGTTAAGTGAAACCTTGTGGCAGCACAGTAATTCTGCACTGGAAGTAAAAAAGAAAATAAGAAAAACAGGTGGAGCCACAAACAAAAATAAAATCACTTTTTAGCAAAGGTTGACAGTATCAAAATTACATTGAGATATTTGTAAAATCATAGTTAAAAAATAAATAGAAGTGATCTGCACCTCTATTTTAAACCTAATTTGATTTTTAGTGTGACAATTTTAGTAAAAATATTTCTCCAAGAAGCACACTGGATCGTTAACATTAGAAGAACTAGTAATATAATTTTCCTGAGAATCTATTTCAATAAGCACTAACAAATCACCGACTTCTTTCTGCATCAGAGACAACACTTTGGAGTTCAAGGGCCACTTGCTGAAACTTCAGGACAAATGTTGATGTCGGGCTGAGCAGAGCTTCTACTGTGGAAACAGGAAACTTGGCTGAAGAGCAAAGCCAGGATAAACATGTGAATTCAGCCATCATTTAGATTAAGCAAAACCATACAGAAATAGCTGCAAACTTTATTAAGCAGATGTGACTTCCCTTTTGTAAACTTGGGATATCACTTCCAGATTTTTAACTTTGCCTACCAGTTCTCAATGTTAAAGCTATTGTTATGATTGCTGTGTATATTTTTAGCAATTAACTTCCTTTCGTAAAGCCTGCAAACTGAAATTAAAATGTTTTCCAGTCCTGCCTATTGAAACTTGCGCCACGGTATACGAATGAGGGAATGATTCATGGGGCCAGAAGGAGACGAAGCAAGGGAGCACACTTGTATTCTCAAGAGTGAGTGAGTCTCTCCTGAAATGATCACGTTATTTGTAATCTAGTTTAAGATGAAAACTGATTATTCACTGCTGAAGTAGTGTTTTGGGTTTTTTTTCCAAATAGGTGAGATCTTTACATACACCTGAATCAGGAGGAAAATTAATTGTTGGTTGTGATTTGAGTTGCCCAGGTGGCCTCACTACATACTCTCCTCTCCTTAAGCCTTTCTGTGGAAAAGGAGTGAGTTTAGTACTCTCGCTTGGCTTGTATTTTCAAAGCATGTAATGGGGCGAGGTGCTGCCTTTGGCTGCACTTCCATGAGTAGTGAAGGCCTAACCCTCTCGTGCTTCTTCAGAAATATCCGCTCTTCAGTCACTTGCACATACCCATGCTTTTCCATATATAATAAGTCTTGGTGTAAAGACAAGTGCAAATTAAAACAGAAACATACCCCACAAGACTTGTGTTTGAGTGTTATGTGCTACCCCCAATCTCACTATGTTGTAGCAGAGGTAACTCAGAGCTGGGTCTCACCTCATCTGCTTTTTGAAATAAGGAGGTTTCAAATAGATTTTTACCTAGTCTTCATAATGAGAAACCTGGAGTGAGACTAACTTAATCTACAAAATCTCATTATTTGGGTTTTTATTTGAGGTTATTTGTCACTACTGTGGCAGAATTGCATCACTTAAAAGAGTTTAATGCTGAGAAGAAGAATTAGACCATTGAATCCAAAACCCTGCTAGGATGTCATGGGTGCCACTGCTCTTTGGAGCTCACCCAATCCTATTGCTGTGGGATTTTTACCAGTAGTTCTGGAAGGGGAGATCTTCTTTCTTAATTTTTTACTAATGCTGGAATAGCTCGGATTAATAATGTTATCAGTGAAGTCTCTGCTCTGCGGACAGGCACAATGTAGTCTAAAAATAATACTTAGCATAGGTATTTGTAGGTATAGGTTTGTGTACATTTAGATGCTGCAACTTCAAACATTACCCCCTGAGCCTACGTGTCGGTTGTTTTAGAGAAGTAGAAACTTGGATATAGACATCAAACGCCTTTGTCCCAAGGCTGTGCTAAAAGATCTAGTCCATAGACTTTTTCATGTTGTGCTAGTTCTCAACACACCTCAACTTGGATGCAGAGATACTTCCTCAGCCTAAGAGGATGCATCAAATTCACTTTCAGTTTCCTTGGCTGCTTTGCCAAGTTTTCAAACCCAGGTTATAACATAGCATCAGTTGTGATCATACTTGTTTTGTGATATGTAAATGCTTATGCCTTAGACACTGGGGTGGCCCTACTTACAGGTTTTGATCCTCATTAATTTAATAGGTTTATAGTCAAAATGTGCTGTGCAGGCGAGAGATGTTTGTAATTCTCAGTTCTGAGAGCCCCCAGGTAAAGGGTGATCACTGCAACTGGGGCATATGGGAGCAGGCAGGAAAGAGAAAATGCTAAGCTGAGATAAAAGAAGTTAGGAAAACTCTTGGGACCATGACTCCTCTGCTTTTTATTTCAAAACCAGTCAGGATCGTAGAGCCAAAATCAAAAATCTACTTGCTATGTTCCTTGGCATGATAAGGCTGAGACCATCAGCCATGTGAAACTATACTGCTCATAAAATCCCATGCTTTTGGGTAAAGGTCATGAGCAAACCGTCCTGATCCCAGTAGCTTTGCTCTTGGCAATGGCTGGGAAGATGGATGGACTCTAGTGCTTTAACATTGGTGTCTACAACTTCATTTGCCCTCATGATAGCTACTGAGAGTTTTTCCTCAACCCCAAAAGGAGCTAGGGCAGGCTCTTTGTACACAGTTTGCATTAAAATGTGTGTTGATGCAGACATATTTGTAAATCCATGAAAGAGTAGAAAAATAGGAGAGAGCTCTTCCATTGCTTTTTTTTTGTTCTACCTCACATCACATAGACAAGAGTACTGAGTTCAGCAGTTGTGCATTTTAAACAACTAGCCTGGTGCTTGGGATATCTGTGTCTGGTATTGCTGCTTTGCTACAGGCAACCTGTGTGACCTTTGGACTTCACTGAATACTGTTGTCTCTGTTTCCCACCTGTGAAAACAAGGCTCAAAGTACTCTACACTTCAAAGGCCTTTGTTTGAGAATAATCGCTTTACTGTTACAGTAAGAACAATCAAAGCTCACAAGGCAGAAGGACACCACTCATTAGTGATACTCTCCTACCTGGGAAGGCAGCACATGTGGAGAGTTAATAATTGCCACACGTAATTATTGTCAAGCTAAGGCTGCATTTCTGAGCAATGTGTAGAATAGATAGCTACTGCCATACCAATATAAGGAAATCAGCATTGTAACTTGTACCGTAGCTCAAGTATGGGATGGAAAGTCCTTGTCAATTTGTTAATGAATTAGTGTACCATTAGGTTAAAACCAAGAAGAGGAATATCAGAGAATACTGGAGCAGCTGGACTTCAAGACCTTGAAAAGTCTGTTGTCTCCTGCTGTTGGCTCTCCTTGCCTGATAAGGAACACTGCTGCAGCCTTAAAGTAATGATTTTGTTGGTAGCTCTTCTTGAAAAGCAGAATAAGCATGATGAACCAAACTTGAGTTGCATATGAGAAGCTGCACTTGCAAGCAGTGACACCATTTTTCAGCTTGATTAATTAAAATTTAATCAATAGCTACGACACAGCTGTTGACTAGAAAACCAGCATATGGAGCTGATCTGTGATTGTCTGAAGAAAATAAGAACTTGCGTGCACGTTAACCCTACGCTTCTGTTATGGCAATCACTGTTTGTATTTAAATCTCACCAGATTGACAATAAGTCTGAGTACTTACTGTGATTTGACTTTTAAAAGTTTTGAAGAAAATGGCATGTGAAAATGAGCTTTGTGGTAAAAGTGAATCTGGTGCTGCACTGCTATCTATAGTATTTCCTGTCTCACAATAGCCCACCCAGCTGTCTTCTCTATAGCTGAATATTCAACCCTAAATAATGATGCACAGAAGACGTAATTCTGCAATGCAGCAGAGTGCCAATGGCAGCTGTAGATTTGCTATCCCCACACAGTAATACGGACTACAGAGGCCTTAGTGTCTCACTGAAAAGAACTGTGTGGCCAGAACATGCTGCTTGGGAATTGCAGATTTACCTGGGGGATTGCTGGGTTTGTACTGTAATTGTTCCCTTAGGTGATTGTAGCACATGTTCCCTGCAGCGTGTGGAGTGTTAACTGATGTTATTCCCTGAGGCTGAGAGGTTTGAAATCTCTGTGAGAAGGCTGTGTGTAGAGAGAAGTTCATAGATTCAGGTACTTCTATCAGATGTAGCTAACCTTTATTTTGCACCTGTCCCTGATGATCTGTTCTTCATCATCAGACATTACTGCCAAGTCACCTATTTTGAGATATATCAAAGATTAAGGGATTCTATAAAAAAAAATTCCACCTTCAGGTAAATGAGATTCCCAAAGTGAGGACTCACGGTGCCAGTCACTGAGCTGAGCAGTGCTGCCGCTGAGTCACCCAGAGCATTCCCACCCCAGAGACAGCACTCAGATTAGGTTAGAAAAAGCATTCAGGTTTCTCTGAAATTGTGAAGAAGCTTAGTCCTGATTACTAGAAAGCAGGTAGTAACAGAAGATTCACCATCTTGTGTGTGTAGCAGAGGCCAGGAATGTGCATGGAACCCCAGTGGCTCAAGGAGGGATCCTCCCTGGGTACCACGCCTGCTCCCCAGCTTGCAAAGCCACACAAAATCACAGCAACAGCACTGTCTTTCTCAGCAGCTGGCCTAATATATAACCACGGGGAATCTTTGATTTAACTGATATATACGGACAGCCACAGAGCCAGGTAAATCCCCAGTGAGTGCACCAGTGCACGTGCAGAACGTTTTTCCAGTCAAAGTTTGTGCTAGCTTAGGTTCAGAAATGTCCCGTGTGTCCCCCCCTCCCCCCCCCCCGCCCCGGATCTGCCTCATCTAGTGGGTAATGCTTTGCTTTAAATATCATTCTGTGCTGTTTTGATGTTTCCCCCTCCTGCAAGCTACAGAGCTCATCTAAAAAGCTGGAGGGGCTTTTTTTATGAAGTGGGAGCATTTGAGCAGATAGGCAGATCTGCTGCAGGGCACCAACAAATAAATGGTACCAATCCTCACTGAACATAGTGCAGATGCAAATTTCAGCTGTCGAAGAGATGCACTGGCTCCTCCTGTGCCATCAGGGTATATTCCTCATGCAGATGGAGGCACAGCTCTGTGGTGTCCTGCAGTTATAGATTCTTGCCTCTAGAAGCTGCTTATGTAGTTTCAAACAAAAGGCAAGTATCTACGAGAGGTTACAGCAATGAATGTAGGAGAAACACAAGGGTAATATGACTGGAGATGGCTGTTGTCTCTTTTGCCATCTCTTGTTGCTGAGACTAGTTTCTAGTTTGTGTTCAAATGATGCTGTTCTTGCCCCCTCCATCCTCTTCCTTTTACTGTCCTGCTGGAGGAGCTGCTGGCCCAGGCACTGAGGGACAGTGGGGACACCAGCAAACCCTTCCCATAGTGTTGCATTCACAAGGAACGGTGCATGGCCATCTGAGGTGCATGTGAGCACATCATCTCCCATTTTGGAAGTGTACTACGCTTGTCCTCCCCACTTACTTCCTTCGAGGCTACCTTGTCTCATACTCATCCTCCCCATGGCAATAGGCTGTGGAGTTTCCTTCAGCCATTTCCACAGTAATACTTTATTGATGTTGGAAGTTCAAATCATTATTTACAGAGATTATTTCCCCCTGTGAAATTCCAGAAACGACTAGCAGGCCTGCACAACACTCAAGCTAGCTGCTTCTCCACCGAATACAAATTCTGAGTTAAATCAATCTTGAGACTTGAGGCAGGAGAGGTGATGTGAGTTCTAAGCAGAGTGAGAACTCACTTACGACCTCCCTTTTTTTTGGAAATGCTGTGGCTACATTTGGGTTGGATGAGACAAATTTTTTTAAACTGCCTGAAACTCATTTTTGTTGAAATCACTGGGGGCCTGTGTCAGTCTCCCAGTTCTCCTTTGATGTGTGTCTCCCAGTTAATGCGGAAGCAATCAGCTGCATAATTTTTATGAAAAGCAGGCGTGCAGCTTGCCTTAATGTCCTTCTATATGTAAAATAAGACATGTTTAATTTAAAAATACCACCACATACTTAATGCAGCTTTGGTAGCTGACAGCCCAAACTGATTACCGTAGCTGATAGGGATCCCGTGGGCTGAAGGATGATAGAAGACATGAAAGGCCTGTGATTTTTAAGGCTTTTTTCCATCATACTTTATCATAAAAAATGCAGCAGTTCCTCTTCTGCGTTACTGAAATGCTCTCCGTGATCTCCTGTGTTCGCAGGAGGAGTGGGGTTCAGTTTGCAAAATTTTGCAGTAACTTTCTTGTTACGAGTTTGTTAACAGTTCAGGACAAAATTCCAAACAACACTCTTCGAGCATGCAGGGTGAGGGAAATACATGGTGCTGGGCTGGAGTACCAGAGAGCAGAGCTGCTGGCTTCTGCTGCTGATTTCTAACCTTGGCACAAGCCTTGTCTAAGTTGCTCGCTTTTGCTCGGCTTCACCGATAAGGCAGCAGCGAGATTGCCCTGAGGGAAAAGCGTTGTGGCAAACCCCCAGGCGAGGTGCCTGCAGCAGGGCTTAGGTAGACCGTGGTCCCCGAAATGGCCGCCCACCGAGGCCTCACTCAACACTGGTCAAAGCCACGCAGCCAGCGGCTGCTTTGCCTCAGCGTGCCGGAGCCACCTCGACACCCGTGAGATGGGGGTTGGGCGGCAGGGTGGCCGCGTGCGGTGTGTCCCCAGCCAGCCCCGCCGGCCGCAGGTCCCTGACAGTCCCCTGCAGGGACAGCGGGTGTGCCGGCCTGCTGCTGCTGCTGATGATGATGATGAAGAAAAGAGGCTGGCCGCGGTGGCGGGACCTGGGCCTGGGCATCTCGTTAAACCACCATCATCTGCCGAGCCGTGGTGGCTGAGAGGTGCCCCCAAGCCACGCTTTTGTCACGAACGTGCTCTGGCGGGGTCCCTGCCCCAGCCCCACACATGGCCAAACCTCCTACCCGGGGGCCACACCATGCCCTGGGAGCACCAGCAGGCCTCGTGCACCCCAGTGCGTTCCCCCCAGGGTGCCATTTTGGTGCCATCCTCAGCCTCGGCTATGTGCCCAGCCCCGTTCCTGCTGTCCTGGCTCACAAACCCTCCCTCAGGGGCGAGGGATGTCTCAGGAGCTTTAGGCTGCTCCTTAAATTCATTTTCTGTCTCGCTTGAGTGGAAAGTTTTGTTTTGCTTTGTTTACTTTGAAGAGGTTTGTCCGGTGTGGTGGGCATTGAGCCCCTTGAGGCTGGGCAGGCAGGGAGATGGTGGGCGAAGCACCAGCGCTCCTGAGCCACCTCTGTGCATTGCTGAGGGTGTGTTTCACTAATTTACTGTCTGCAATCCTGGCTCTAGGGGATGTGACTAACTGTGCTGTATGCCCGCCTTTCCCATCTCTCTGAGGGGTCACCTGCTGCTGCAGAAAATACATTGCTGTGAATTCAGAGCATCATTCAGAAACATCTTTTAAGAACGTATGTATTGCATATTTATTTCATATATATCGTTCTCCCCTAACAAAGGTACTATTACTTATACATGTGTGGGTCCTGAGACTAAAAATAAGCATGGGCTGTAGGAGGTAAGTGAAGAGAAGCCAGCCTGAAGCCAGCCTGCCCACACCAGCACATGGCAAATCAAGCTAAGCCTGGGCCAAAGGAGGCAAAGAAACATATATACCCATGTCATGCAGGAATGAGAAAGTGGACAATTTATGTGGCAGTGGTTGGTGCTTTACCCCTGCAGTGCCTGTGTGCAGGAGTGGAAGCCCACTGCTTCTGAGCAGCCCAGGTGGGTGCCCGCTTGCTCGGCGTCTGGCTCAGTTCGTGGCTCGGTTCTTGGTGCACACACACCGTTCAAAACCCTCTCTCCTTCTGTATTTTTAACCATGCAGATCATTACAAGCATGCTGTCCACAGAAGAAACCATGCAAAGCTCATCATCGTATATTTTTCATTAGGATGTAACTGATTTAGAAGGATTGTTTGCAGCTAGTGAATTGAAGTGCTTGCTGCTGATCACAGTGTCCCTCAAAATGTAAGCATGAAGAGAGGTGCCACTTTCATTCCTCGCCTTTATTCACAGCTTAGCGAGGAACACAGGCTTTTTGGTATTTAGTTCCTAGTTAGTTTCTCAGCTTTGAACTTATTGCTATTTCTGTTTCAGATTATTCAATTTGTTCAGCTCCAATATTCTTTCTGCACATGTAGAAAAATCACTTTTATCAAAAGCTGGTTTAGTTCAGCCAATTCTTGTTCCAGATGTTCAGATGGTAATTCCATCAGTTTGGTGATTTTATGTTCTTTAAAACTTTAACAGCAAACGTTTATGGTTTTCACCTTGAATTTTATTTCATTCATTTAAAAAAACATACGTTAAACTTATGTTTTAATACCCAGTGTAAGAATTTCACGCTTTATTTTAAATAGGCTTATGTCTTAAGTAGGCTATTGAATTATTAATGAATCTAGCTCAAATGTTTATTTATGTATATGTAAAAGTATATGCATATACTTAAAAAGAAAACAAGATTTTTAAATATCATGCAGTCTAAAGTCCTGATTTCCAAAGATTAAGGGGGACATTTATGTTTGCAAAACACTTGCCAAACGATAATGGTTACTTTTGACTTCTGTTTTATCTTAAATGTGAAAACATCATTCCTCGGATGCCTAAAATGGATTGAAACTTCTTTTGAATGTTCCTTGAATGTGTTTTGTATATGAATTAAAGGCCTCATATCTGAACTTCCTGACATTTTTGTTTGAATTTTAAGGTGGTTTATGCACAAATAAATACAGCAGTGCTGTATGCAGTTATACAAGAAGCCATCAGAGTAAGGCGAGAATAAGTTATCTGGAAATTCTTAAATAGTTCTTTACTGAACCCACAATTAGAAGAAATATCCACAGATATTAAGAAGAAATTACAGTAACTTTGATCACTTAAATTTTAAACTTTCTTTAAGAACCTTTTTAAGATAAAGTATTTATTTTAGGAACTAAAGACACTTTTGTAGAAGATGGACATAGCTGTTCTCACTGAAACAGATCTTCAGCTCTCGGAGGTCTTGACGAAACCTGCAGTGCACGGCGCACTGTTACCTGAATTAAAGGAGAACTGTCTCTTTAAAGATGTTCTCAGGCGTTTTTGGCACAAAGACAAAACCACCACAGCAGGACGGCTGATGCAGGATCCCAGCCCTCATGCCTGTGCATTAGCAAATTGTGCATTAATGAGCTGATAGGGCCAGTAAAACCGTTTTGCACAATGGCATTTAGCCAACAAGACCTGACAGCCACAGGTATTTTCATGAAGCCAAGCTGCCAGGGGAGGTGTGCTTTCCATCTACAGCAAGATTAGACTCAGAGTATAATTAATCTCATCTGAGATGCACATCCACTTATCCACCCTTACTTTGTTTTGTTATGCTCACCTGCTTTCTATGCCTTGCTTTTTCTTTTGCACATGTTTAACCTTATATCATTCACAAGCCCGCTCACTCCTGCAACCTGGGTTGCATCCAGCCCATCCATCTTGTCCCTGTGAAGGAGCTGCAGTGGCAGCAGGATACCTAAATGAATGCAGAAGGTACAGCTCAACAAGACAGAGCGACCCCACAGCCTGGCAGTACTTCTGTGCTGTTTGGTTTTGCCACAGTGCAGCCATCCCAGCCTTCACCTCCTCCTCACCTGGCCAGCACTGCTTTGACCAGGCTAAACAGTGGACAAATGTTCCTGCATTCCCATGGAATGGCTCAATATTTATATTCTGACTTTCATATTAACCTGCTTAGCTGCTGTTCTTGGAATAGTTCATTTAATGAAAATTCTAAATATCTCTTCATCCCAAATGCATCGCTCTGTTTCTCTCAAAATGTCAAAATCGATACTTTGTCTGAGATGGAAGTTAAAACATTTAACTAGCTTTAAGAGCCATTGTTGAATAAATGCAATCTGAAAAAGCATTTTGACATCTGG
Organism: Tyto alba; assembly: GCF_018691265.1. Lineage (NCBI taxonomy): Eukaryota > Metazoa > Chordata > Aves > Strigiformes > Tytonidae > Tyto > Tyto alba. Next base: position 9,074,276 of record NW_024881295.1, on the reverse strand, counting down.
ATTTAAATTGTCTGTGTAATAACTTCAGTAAGATATTCGGACACTTTTGTAATGGGAAGAGGCAACTATTTCTCCTGTTAAGCAGCAGATAACTGAAATTCAGTTCATCCTTCACATCTTCTGACAAGAATGCAGAAATGCGATTTTATTTTTTTCTCCATTGTTTGTCTCATGAATGGTCCTCACACTATTTGTTTTAGGTAAATAATATAAATATTTTTAATTCATTAGGCTTAATGAAGTACTATTTATAAACTGCTCGTGTCAGCTGTACTAATTCAGACACGACTTACTCCCCACTTAAACAAAATCCCTTTGTCCCTTTGTCTCTTCTTCTACCTATCTTTAACACAAAAAGAGAGGGCTCACATGTGATGTGGAGAATTAAGATAATTTTGATGTTTTTTCTAGACTAAAAAATAGATATCTTCCATGGATGAAAGCTTTATTCTCCTCATTCCTAAAGTGTAAAATCTCTGGAGAGAGAGACACATAGACCAAAACCGATAGTAGCTAAATTGATAATCACCATCACCTGTGTTTCCTCTGAGCTGTATTTTCCATGTTTCTCTCTCCTTTCTTTTAGAATAAAGTAATCCCTACTTTATGGTTGTCTATCACTTTGCTTGGAGCATGGGAAGCACCACACTGACTGATACAGGAAGACAGCTTGGTGAGTATCCTAGTCAGCCCCTAAGATTTTGCTAACCACCTCCTGTTTCTCTAGAGCAGAAGATTTTAGTAATTTCAAGTGATTAACTTGCTTGATGCTTGCCACCTCATAGCACCCCTTCCTACCCTGGGTGCCTGGCATGACTCAGCCTGGGAGCCTGGCCTTCTTTCCCACCTCAGTGAGTCACCAGCAAAACGCATTTCCAGAGGAGTCGGTCCAGGAACAAACAAGGTGCACGTATCTCAGGCTCTTGGAAATGAGAAGCAAACGCAGTTCCTGCTCTGGTCTAGGCAGGATGCTGTCGCCTTCCCCTGCGGCCCTAGTATTTAAGGAATGTCTGAACTGGCGTTGTTTTCCTCTCCTGAAGGCCGGTTAAAGCCCTAGCCTAGAGGCCAGCTGACTGAGCTAGCTTTGACACTGACTCATTGTGTGATCTGGAGTAAGTCACTGCAGCTATGTCTACAGCGTGCCGGGCAGAGATATCTGCGGCTCTGGAAGTGGGGCTGGCACCACACCGCAGCTGCTTTTGCCAGCTGTGTGGCAGCGGGGCTGGAGGGTGCAAATGCTGCCATTCGGGAGCTCTGCATCCTGCAAATGCAGTGCCCTGCTCAGAGCTTTGCTCAGGAGACTCTGGACGGTGTTACACTGCGAACTGAGACATCCTTCACCTCTTCATTCCTTGTTTTCTTCATTGGCGCTGTGGAGAGAGTAACTTCTCTGTGCGGTAGGATGCAGTATTTGAGATTGTCTTAAGAAAGGCACTTCATCGCTGGAGGAGCGTTTCACTTGCTGGAGAGCCCTGCTAGAAGGCTCTTGGGTGTGCCTCTAAGCCTGGTTTTAGCAGAACTGTAAAAAGACTGCATTCAGTAGCACTGGCAGTTTTTCATTTCGGTGCAATCTAGAAGTTGATGCCAAGAACAAATTGAACCAAGTGCTTGGGTGGGTATCTGAGAAACTAAGGAAAAAAAAAAAGGAAAAAATTCATACATTTCCCCAGGGAATTAGAATGTGAAAGCCATACGAAAGGAACAAAAGGGTGATAATGCCATGTCTGTATGTAAACAGTACCAGGCAAACTGGAGCAATATGAGCTCAGAATTAGTGGGAAATTAAAAGTGAGAGTTATCCTAGTGGTTGGGGCACATAAGTTTAGGTGTAGGATGCCATCACCAGCCAGGCACAGATAAAAGGTAGTGGTGAGGTCAGATGTGATTAACAATGTGAGTTGTACAAGCGATGAATTTGGCTCCGTCTAGGAGCAAAGCGTCCTTCAGATTAGGCAGATGCTACAAACTGAGTTTCTGGCAGGGTTGTTATGTCCTGCTGCATCCACCATGCCTGCTTTCCTCTGATAACATTTTACAGTACTTCATAGACTTGCTGGCTGATTGCTGTGCAAGCCACGTGTGTGTATTTCAGTGGAGATGTGCTTATTTGGTACATTCCACAGTGAGGTCTATCAGTATAAGTGCTGCTACCTATATGCCAGCTTCTGACTACTCTTACTCAATTTTTTCCTGTCTGAAGCTGAACACCTTGAGCCCCCAAAGAGCTTGTCTCTAGGTCTTGATCAAGCAGTCATCTTTACTGAGTATACCAGAAAGCAGCTCCTAAGAATTATCTGCTAATACAGAAATCGAGCGAACGCTGTGAAAAATTGCAAGTGCATGAACCTAATGAGTATTTCAGCCCAGTTAAGGTAAACATAGCTACATTAGTGAGTCGGAGACCTCCAGAGAGAGAAAAATAATATTTTATAGGCCTGCAGAAATTTAAGAATGTAAAGCTTTTGAAGTTTAATCTCCCCTTTCCTGCTTTTAATGACAGCAGTCATTCAAAATAACGGGAAGACAAAGCCCATCTGAAACACCCGGTCTTTTCAACAGCTACATTATTGACAGTGAACTAGTATGGATTCCTCCAGTCAAGCCTGTTGTGATTCCTGCTCATGCCAGGAGGTTTTCTCTTGCTCACATTTTACAGCATCTTCTCCTTAGTAATACTATTTTTTGTGATTTCCAGATATACACCGACACATCTCTGAGGTTTGCTTCAGTGTTCAGGCTAGAGAAGTTCCTTGCAACTAATTACTTGTTCACCCTCATGGGTGTGTGAAGTTTTATGGGAAGCTTTCTTGCCCACTTGAAAAGAACTTGAGTTTGCTTTTTCTTTGTTTTCAGGGGCTAATTGCACAAGTTTCCAGATAAAATACATAAGACTGGTCATCTCGATAGGCTGGTGATGGCCACCACACCAAGCACCTTACCAAAGACAGCATGGACAACACAAGTGTGAAATGGCATCTTCTCTCCAGCACTTTCTGGGAGACTTAGTTCTATCCAGCCTTCATGAAATCTCTTCACAGATGGATTTCACTACTAACCCCTAGATTACAGATTCTCAAATGGAAAGGTGATGTGCCTTGCCTCCTCCTGCTGCAGTGTCACCCCATACTGCAGCTGGAGGCTCTCGGTAACCCCCCCTCAGAGCATTACGAGCACCAGAAACAATCCCATGCACGGGAGCAGATCAGTCATTTCCTAAATGGCCACCTTCTCTCTGGGGGGTTTAAACCAGAAACTTCAGAGGGAAACTCGTGTGAAGCACTTCAGCCCTGAGGAGATCTGCCTGGCCACCGCAGCAGAGCTATGGCAGCATCCCTTCTATCAGTTCACGGTGGGTTCAGTGTGTGGGGCTTTTCCTACAGTGATTTCAAAAGCTTGGCTGTGGGAGGACTCAGGGATGGGACAGCCAAGGTCAGAAGCCTGACTATTCTGGGGGGTACAGTTTGGGGGCACTTTGTACTTCAGCTGCTGTGGATTAAGTCAATCCTTTGGGCACTGTATCTCTCCTCTCCTCCTCTCCTTTTTAGGAAGGGATCGGAGGAGAATTTAAACATGAGGAAGAAGGTTAAATTATTGATTTGACAGCTAGAAACTTTTTGTGCAGTCTTTTGTCCCAGAACTGAACATAGTGTCATACTGAACCTCAAGGTTTTGGCTAAAACAATTAGCTGAGTTGAGTATTTAACAGTCAGGGTACTTCATGTAGCTGAAAGCCAGGACAGCTTTGACAGCATAGCTACAATACTTGGTCAGAAGAGTAAACATTTCCAAGATAGATGCAGCTTCTAACAGTAAAATCATGATTTTGCTGAGAGAGCCAATTCCAACTTCCTCAAGCAAAATAAGCTACACGAACAAAAGCGCCGTTTTCTCTGCTTGTACCTACATCTGCACAAGGTGCTTTTGCTGGCACAGCTCTGCCTTCAGTGGGTCTTATCACAGCTCTGGCTGACACAACTGTGCCAGGAGCCTCGGTAGCAGAGACCTGACCTGAAAACACCCTGGCTCAGCTTTGGGGTTAACACTAAGCTGGGAATAAAGAGAGCAACTCACAGAATCCACTTTTTGAGCTGTCCTGAAAGGAAAGCTGTGCACAGTCCAGGTGTGAAATCATTGCTCTTTGAGAAGAAGATCCCTTGGCTTTTTCACCAGATGTATTATGGGGAGAGGCTTTGGTCTAGAGGAAAACTTCTGGGACCCAACAAGGTGCTGAAGATTAAAAAAAAAAAATATTTAAAATGGATTGTGATGTGCACAACTTGTTATTGTGTTTCAGGGCTCCGCCTGTGAGCTAGCACTGACACTGAGGCACAGGGATAATGACCATCATGCTGCTAAAACCAGTTGACTTCTAGAGCAAGTTGAAATTTGGATCACTACAAGACATTAACACTCCCAATTAACAAAGGTGAGTCACTTCAACTGCATAAAATGAGATAGTAATGTTTGTGAGAATGTAGTAAGGGTAACTGCACTAAAAACTGCACTATGTTTATCACTCAGCAATGAGGAGCAGGCAAAACCACGGAATAGGTGCACTGCAGATTTAGTCATTGCTGTTCTGCAGGGGGCTTTGTCCCAGAGTGGCTGCCAGTGGGAGGCACGGTCCCACTCGTGCCTCCACCCCTGACACCCAGACACCCGCTTTGTGCCGGTGATCTCGGAGGCGTGCAGGGCGTCTGCTCACCCCACCGACCCCGCTGACAAATAACTGTTCTGCCACACCGTACCCCTGGTTGTACCACGCCGTGAACGCGCAGAAGACTCGAAGTACCACCCGAAGAAGATCATGTAAGAGAGTGTATGCTGTGCCTTCAAAATGCCTCTGACAGCTCTTGGAATACTAGGCTTAATGCCATTTATTGATTTGTAACCACGGAGACAGTACGTGTTCCCATTGCAAAGTGAGGGAAAAGCTATTTCCCTTCACCTCCTCCATCAGTGAAGAATGTTGGAAAATAATCTTACTCCTCGTAACCTCCTGCAGCCTTCATGGAAGGGATGATGGAGATATTTGCCTTCTCTGAGGCTGACATGTTTTCACAAAGGTGGAGAAAATCAACCTTTCTTTGCAAACCAGCCTGGAGCAAAAAGGGCTAAGCTATTTTGGGAGATGAGAGATAAGCAAGCCAGAAAGCCTTATCGGCGATTTGTCTTAACTTGCAAAGATATTTTCTTTGATGAAAGAATTCAAACAATTGTTTGAAATGTTTTTTTCAGCTCAGATTTGTTTTCAGAGATCTCACTCATATTGCATCCTGACCAACAAAGCCCTCCTGCATTAGGTTCTTTAATAAGAATCTTTCTGAATTAAAAATTATTTAAACCTTAAAAAGAGGGAATCAACAGAACAGTCAATTCAGAAAACAAAGGCTGGTGAATATCAGACTTCAGCAGGGATCAATATTTGTTCCAAGTGCTCGTAACTGCTCAAGTCCAATTCCAGCCATTCCAGGAGGGAGGGAGCGCTGGATGCGGGAGCCCTGTGATTCGGCCTGGCACCAGCACTTACCCATTGGCTGGCAGCAAACTGGTAACATTTGCTGGAGAATTGACGAAGAACTGAGGAAAATGGGCAAAAAATGTCAATGGTAGAAACTGATGCTACAACGTCAAAAACCATAGTTAGCCACAGAAGTTTTGAAACAGAAGTACTAGAAATAGAAGATAACAAAGAAAACGAGGTACGTTTAACTGCGTAGACACATGCGTTTCTTTTCTTGTAGTCTTACGACTCAGTCCTCCTGTTTAACCTGAGACACACTACAGCCGCGTGGCCGACGTGACAGGCTGGTAACTTGCCAGAAAAAAAAGTGTTCTGAATCAACTCGCCCTCTTTCCTAACTGTGCTTAAACAGCAAATGGGACCTTCTCATTTTAGTTGAGAATTCAAAGTGTTTACTTTCAACATGTTTTTGAACGGAAACTTCCACTTTTTTAGAAGTTCGGTCAGAAATTAAGTACGACCAAATCATTTTTTCCGCATAAGCTTTATTCAGTTTTGTCTAACCCAGCCTTTGGAGAAGGGACGGGAGGAAGAGCTCTGAAATTAAATGAAAAAAAGTTTTGGGTCTACTCAGAACAAAATTGAGAGTTAGTTGGCTGGACGGGGCTGCCAAGCCGAGCCCCCCGGCCGGCCAGTCGCGCAGCTCCGCTCCTGAGGGAGCCTCAGGCCTCTGCCGCCCATCTTGCCACGCAGGAGGCGAAGGTTTCGGGCTGGGACACGGGGCAGCCGACGGAGCGCGCCCGTCCCCACCGGGGCCGCTGCTGCTGTGCTGGGCGGCCGGTGGGACGCTTCTCGGGGGGCGGCGGCCCGCCCCCCACCCCTTCCGCTCCCCGGGACCGGGGGGGTTACACCGCCCGCTTCGGCCCGGCGCCAGCGGGCGCGACTGTCGGCCGAGGGGCCGGATCCTGAGGCGCGAAGCGGGGCGGGAAGCCCGCCGGGGCACCCCGGGCCGCTCCCCGGTAAGGGGCCCGCGGAACTCGGGGAGCGGGGGCCGGGCCCGCTCCGCCCCCCCGCCCGCCGAGTGACTGCCGTCGGGCCCAATCAGGGCGGCGGCCCGGCCCGGCGCCGCCCGCCCGCCCCGTCGGGGAGGCCCGGCCCCGGGGCGGGGAGCGAGGCGAGAGCCCGGCGCGGCCCGGCCCGGCCCGGCGCGCCGCCCCGCTGGGTCCCGGCCGCCGTGTGCGGGGCGGGGGGACGGGCGGGGCGCGGGCGGGGCCGGCCGGGACGGGGCGGGCGGCGGAGCGGCGCGGACCGGACGGCGGCGGGGGCTGTCCGGAGCCGGCGGAGGTGGAGGGGCGGCCGCCTGCGGGAGGGCCCGCCGGGGTTTGGGCGCAGGTAAGGGGCGCGCCGGGGAGCTCCCGGGGCCCGGCCCCGCTGTCCGGAACCGAGCCGAGCCCGACCGCGGCAACTTTGCGTCCCGGCGGGCCGAGGCCCCCCCCCCCCCCCCCCCCCCCCGCGGCTGCTTTGAGCGGGCGGCGGCGCGCCCCGACGGCTCCCGCCGCGCCGTGGGGGCCGGGCTCCGCCCCGCCGCCATGGGCCCGGGCCGCCCGCCCCGCCGGGGGGCAGCGGCCGACCCCGCGGGGAAGCTCCACGCGTGGGCTGCGAGCCGGCCGTGGGCCCAGAGCGCTGTGGGGCGGGCACCCGCCGCCTGGCCCCCCCCCCCCCCCCCCCCGAAGCGCTCCCCACCGTGCGGGGAGCGGGCAGGTTTGCTGGGTGGCGGGGGAGGGGGGTTGGGGGGAGCCGCGGTGGGGTTCCCCTCCAGCCTGCCCTCCCCCTTGCCAAAAACCCGCCGGCCCGCTGTCCGCAGGCTGCGGTTGGGTGTTCCCGTGCTGCCTTCGCTGCATCCTGGCTGGAAGGGGGAAGGAGAGCGGTGTCAGAAGGGTCGGTAATTGGCTCCTGACCTTCTGGAACGTACCTTTGTGCTGGAACTGACATAGCTTTTAGGGAAATTGGGGGGAGAGGTAGGCTCCGGTTTAATCTTTTCAGGCTTTAGTAGGACTCTTCGGCCACAAGTTCTGTGAAACTTCAGTTGTGAGTTTTATCTTGAACTAACAAACGTGTTTTGATTTAAGGCCTGGGGTTCTTACATCCTGTAATTATTTCTTCTAGGTCTGTTTCTTTAGGCCTGTGACTTCTAAAAACTGACATAGTTGCGCTAGCTCACACCCTGGCTGAGGTGCAGCTGTAGCAGTAAAAAGGTGCTTTACACCCATGTAGTTATTTCTGTGGAGGGAAAAGTAACCATTGGTGTTAAACGCTTTGCTGTGGTATAACTACGTGTGTGCTCTCTCGTGGAAGCGCAGCACTGCCGATATTGTGCAAAAACACAGATGAAGTGTTTAGGACTTGGGCTTGGCTGTGTCTGAGCCTTCAGAGACCCTGCTGGCTCTCCTTATTTTGGCTGAAGCACAGATACTACCAACAGCACAATGTGTAAGCTCTGGTATGTATTGCAGTGGCAGCACGATTGAGTAATATGAGTGTCTCTGCATTCCAAAAAGTAAACAGCAAAAATGGGTCACAGAGTGAGAATATTCACTGTGTTTACACGGTCGAGTATCTGAGAGGAAGATGTTTTGGTGTGCCAACTTGGGATTTATTGCTTCTGTTTTAAAGGTAGAAGCCATAGCTTGAGGATTTACATTTTGTGAAGGACAAAAGGGACTTGTAATTACAATAAAACCCATGAGTATGGGTTTCAGTGAGGTGGCGTGTCAGGTCAGTTCCTGAGGCATCCTGGAAACTAGCAAAACTGAAATCTGTTTAAACTCTCAGTTCCGAATCCAGCAAGGATTTTGGCCTCTTAACTTCTTCACATCGGTAAGAAATTAAGAGCCAAAGTGCTCCCTAGTTTGGTTTAGAACCTGTCCCAGGGGAGTTTTGACAGTAGGGTTTAGCACAGTTTCTTGAAAAGCCGTATCAGATGGATCAGCTCCTAGAAGCAGAGGGAGTTGTTCAGTTTGCCAGTGGGAATGACTGTCAATGGCGTGCCACTTTGCTCATAGATTAAGGTCGGTGTTTCCATGCTGGGAGTATGAAATTGATGTTTCTCTCCTCCCTGAAGGCAGTGGGAGCTTCACTTGTTTGCTGGGCAGGGGAGAGGGGCCCTTAGGGGCAGGTTCCCTCTTCAGCAGCGTTGCTCCCGCTTTGAGGCATGCCACCTTTGAACAAGGTGCTGGTAGGTATTCAGCAGACACTGTAACCCTCTTAAATGAGATAAGGGCAAGAGCCTGAGTCTTAATGCATGGGTCCAGATTCAAGCACTGCTTCGGTGAGTTTTGCTGGGGGTTTTCATCTATTTGCTGGATCCGTTCTGGGTTTAAGAGTTCTGTTGAAGAGTATTTAAGTTGATGTGTCCTGTGCTCATGTGTCTGTAGCAGATCCACGCTCTGGAAAAAATTCGTGAGTAATGTTCCTGCTTGTCCCTGAAACACAGGGTGGAGCGCCTTGAAATCAAGGATGTCATGGGGCAGAAAGCTGTGGTGAATGCCATCTTTTTTTTTTTTTTTTTTTTTTCCCTACTTAGATGCAAGCTCTGTTTCTGTTTTGGGTTGCACCGCATGTGCAGCATAAAACACACTGCAGGAAGGGGGTTCTGATGAAAATGTCTGTGGAGGTGTATGGGGAGACTTTGCTTGTGACCTGTGTCAACATGAGGATAATTGTTAACATTCCTGAAATTACAGCCATTCCCAGGAGACTGAGGTTCCCAGGTGGTGCTGCCAGCCTGTCTGGTCCCACTGCTCACTGGTGATGAGGAGGACAAAGTCTGGTCCCTACTTACTGGTCAGGTCTGGATGGCCTGAGGACAGGCAACGCTGAGTGTTATGGGGTGCACGGTACAGCATCCTTCAGGAGGTTTTGTGTCTCTTGAATCCATCCAGGTGGGATTTCTGTGATGTGTTTGTCTTTCACAGTTTCAAAGAGCAGGTTCATTGAAGTGAAAATCCTTCCCCTGGAGAGGTTTAAAACCAAAGAAGGTTTAGTCACTTTCTTGACAGTAGTGTGATTGCATCAGAATATATCTATGGCTTACTCAGGACAAGATGGTGTTGCTGTAAACTCGTTTGAATAACTGACTAATTTTCTTTGTTGTGCTTTGCGTTATGTGTTTTCTGTGAAGGTGGGGGGAGCACAGGGAGGTAGCCAGATCACAAATCCAATACAGATGGCTCAAAGATGTGTCCCTGGCTCCTGGTGTGGGGCAAGAGGAGCGCAAAAAAAATAAATGCCTGTGACTGGGGAGTCCACTGCTTTGCAGGAGTTTTCAACAGGGAAAGTAAGAGTCCAAATATTAGTCAGGATTTAGGGAGGTAATGGAGCATCCTGGAAATTCCTGTGGTATTAAAGGTGATCAGTAAAGCTCCTGTCCTGCTGCTGAATTTGCATGCTCTTCCTTAAGAAGGTGCTGGTAACCTCTGCCTTGGCTTGTCAATGGTGATACCCAAGTTAGGTTGGTATACCTGAGACAGCTTCTTCTCCTACCTACCATTGTTTTTTTCAGGCTTCAAAGCAAAACCCAAGTTATGTTGCTTCTTTAAAGCTCTGCAATTACGATCTGACCTATTTCTGTCTGGCCAAGCCACATCTGTAAATTTATAAATGCAAGGAACAGGTTTATTGAAAGGTTCAGGCAGGTTTCGTTGTGTTCACCCTTCTTGTGTGGAGCTTGTGCATACAGCTGTGCATTAAGAATACATAAAACCACTTAATACCTTCATAAATAAAACCACTTAGTACTTTCCTGTACTTAGGCTGAATAGTGGCCCTGCTCCCTCTTTGTAATTGTGAGATCCCATTAGTCATCCCATTAGCAACTTCGTTCTTGGATCCAGCCCAGGAGAGGTAAAATACATTGCCTTGCCTTGTGTTTACTCCTGGTGTTTATACCCAGACATTTATTTAGCATCTGGTATAAATTCCCACCCTGTCTTGCCATACTGTAAATTTGTTTGTGTGCCCAGAGCCTATGCCTCCTTAGCAGGTGTACTGTGCCTAGGTCTCTTCCTTTATCAGTCTTTGCCTTTCTGATGACTTTTTTAGTTTGAGCAGGACTCGGGCATCAGCCTTCCTTGTGTCTTGGTAGGAAACTGACTGTTAGTGCTGAAAAGTTGACTGCTAAACAGGTAATCTGTGAATGGAGAAACAGTGGCATTTAATGACAGCTTTGGACACCATTGAAAGTTTACTGATCAAATAGCTCTTTGAAGATGGCAGGTTTACAAGCATTAATCTTTGCGTAACATAGGAAAGGCTTTGTGTTATTCCTGAGAGATTACATCTCTTGCCCAGTGTTTGGAAAGTCAGCATCCAATCCAGGATTAAAGCTCGGTCCCTCTTTTGGAGGACAGTGTTTCTTTTGCCATGGGGTTATCATCTGCAGTTGTTGCGTGTTTCCAACTTCAGGCAACTTGAACAGATGATCACGATAAGTCGTAACGTCTAGATCAGTAGGTTTCTGGTGGGATCTTCGCTGTGGGTCTCTCCTTGTTCTGAGTGCCATAGTGAGGGTGCTCAGCTGTGAACACACCTTGAGACGGAGGGAATGATGCATCCATTTTTTCCCTCTTTTTTTTTTTTTTTTTTTTTCCCAACCTTCCTCTCACAAATTGACTTGTGTGTTGGCTCAGTTCAGGCTGAGGTTAGTGGCTGTTTGTTATTTTTCTAGTAGTGTTTGCTGCCAAGATAGTATTTTATTTATGCATAAAGGTTGGAATTTTCCAGTAATAATTCAGTCATCACACTGGATTCACAGTTGCTTGCCCATGATGTGTATTGCCCTTGCTATGGGCATATATGATTTCCTGCTATCTGTTAGCTTCCAGAGCACTTTTGTTCCTCTGTGACTTCTGCTGTACATGAGGAAAGCGTGGTGGGTTAAAGCTTTATACTTTTTCCACTGGCTGGGCTTCTGTTTCTGTCAAAAGGCCAAGATAAGCCAATTATGTAAAGAGCTGATTTCTTTCCTCAGTGGAAATAGATACAGGTCTTGCAGCCAGCTGTAGCTAGAGCTTTTCTTCTCCTTGCCCCTGCCTGGGCCATCTTCTTCATTAATGGGGAGGCAGATAGAAAACTTGGGAAGGGCTTAGGCTGTGCTGTATGGCCTCGCAAACCCGACATATCCCCTGGGTGGGAGTCCTGTGCGTTCTTGCTGTTGAGTACCTGGCCCCTCTGGGCTGACAGAGCTAATGCTTCATCAGTGTGCTTTTTGTTAGAGGAGCTGTCCGGAGGGAATGCTATTAAATCCTTGTGCCTTGCATGTTGCATCTTCTCCTGCATGTCATCTCAGGACCATGAGGAATGGCCCCTGGTGAAGACCAGAAGTGTTCTCCTCTTTCTTCCAAAAGCATGGTGCAAGGCTGACTCTTGTTAAAACTTCTGGGAGATTCAAAAGCCTGGTTCCCCCATATCACATGAGAATACTTAGGGAGATTGGATCTCCTGTCCAGCAGTGGGCTGGAAACCTGTGTCCCAGTGTGTATTAAGGTAAGGATGCTCACTTTCCTTTCTCTTGCTCTGCATTGTTAAGCCGTGCAAATTGTGTCAAAGAACCAGGACCATGGTGTTTGAGGTAATATAAAAATAACAAAAAGTGTGATTTTATGCAGCCATTTGCATGCATCTTGATGGTAATCACACTTCCAGTAGGCACAGTGTTGTAACTCTTGCATGAATAAAATCCCATCGAATGCCACCTGTGAACAAGAAGCCCCAAGATCAAGTACACTGTTCCAAAAGTTGGTTTGTACTTGCATCTTAATAGCTTTTTCCTAAATATTAGTGGAAAACTTAAGGCTGAGACTTGACCTGGCTGTTGCAGCATTTCATCTCTAAACTGGAGAATCTTTATGTTGTCAAAACCAGCTGTCTAATTATGTCTTAGATCGGAAAAATCTGGTAACCACTAGCATGAATCAGCACATTTTAAATCAAAGAGTTCTCATTGCTCCAAATGGGATGGATTTGGGAGAACAACTTCATTTTCTTGCTTTGTAACAGATGTGTCAAAATAAGATGAAAGGATAGTGATTTGGTCTTGCATGCCTTTTCTCAGACTGATCAATTCTGAAACAAAAATCTAGCTAAAAAGTGTAGGGTATATTTTATATATAAATATAGATAATAACACCAAATAGTTCATGGAGACTGCAGTAATTGTGAAGGGAGATACAACCTACGCAATTTTTAGTTGGTGACAGAAAAACAGCTTTAATACTGTAAAAACAAACAAACCGCCAAACAAACATAGTTTTAAAATCTTTCCCCTGTAGTGCTCTTTTATGAATGCCAGAAACAAGAATAGACATGCATTTACCAAACCAGCACCAGGATCTGTTTTTGGGGATGAGGAAGGGCGGTACCATTTGCTGATGCTGTGGCAGCTGTGCGCACAGCTGCCCGTGTGCTCTGTCAGCAGGCATGGCCATGGGAGTCTGGTTCTCTTCCAGTTTTGTGGCTGGGCGTTCCCGGGCCAAGGGGTTCAGCCTAGCACAGCGCCAGTTCTAAGGGTTTCAGAGCAAGTTCTAAAATTCAGAAGGAAAGTCATTAGTAATAATGACATCTTTCCCTGATGAAAAGAGTAGTGGTTTGGTGAGTGACTCGGGGACTGTTTTGTTGGCCTTTGCCCCCTGATGCAGAATTTGACAAAGATGTCACAGCAGGTTTCTCTGTCTGCAGCAGTAAGGTGCTGTTAAGGTTTATCATCACACTTGCGCTTAAAGGAGCGACCAAGCCATGGCTCACAGGCTGCGTGCTGTTCATGGTAGTTTTTGAAGGTGTCTGTAGGATCAAATTAAGGGTCTGCAGAGTGTAATGCTGATAATTAACGCCTACCTTGAAGAGCAGGTGAGGAAAAGTATCTTTATTGTAAAAAAGCACTGAGCTGTTTCTGTGTTTCTGAAAATAGTCATCATCCCTTGTGGCTGTAGCACTTGGGTTCTGTACAGCTTAGCAAAGACACAGCTGGCACAGGTTGAAGAATGACTCTTGTCATATGGAGACTGCCAGAATCTGTTTTCCCTTAGGCTTGGGTCAGGTAGTCTCATATGGAAGAAGTCCTGTGGAGTGAAGGTGTTGACAAGGAGAGGGAGCGTATCAGCTATTGGGGTCTCCTCAGCTTCAGCGTGAATGGGTATTTGTAGATGTCAGCTGTGTGATTGTGTTGTTTTGCCTTATTTTGGAAGCTTCTCTTGTGGGTGTGAAGTGTCTCTCCTACCACTCTAGGTTTATGAACCTGTGCTAAAATGTAGCATGGGTTCATCTTTATCAATCCCAGAGGAGTGCTGGGAATGAGCCTGGTGGGAAGTGTGCTGTCTCTGAGAGCTGCTGTGCGTGGGATGCAGGGGGAGGCGAAGGCTGGGGTGTGGATGTGAGCAGGGAGTGTTCCTGGTCCTGGGACATGCATTGGTTTCCCTATCCAAATGTCCAAGCTGGAAAACACACTTTATGGTGGGAGGTGGTGATCTGATGGATGTGTTTCCTGTGGTGCTCAGCTGTGGCCTTTTTGCTCTCTCTTCTGCACTAGAAGCATCTCTGATAGATTGTTGTTAAATGGGAGGGGAGGGATGGTACATTGAGCTCCTTTTTTAAGAACCAGACAAAAATTTCATCCTCCCCAAAATTCTGGTACACTGAAAAACACAAGGTGCTCCTCACTGTAGCTGACAAGTGCTTTGTGTAGCCGGCCTCTTAGGGACCTCTGTGCTGCAAGGGAGGGACCTTCATGTTGCATCTGGAGGCTGAAGTAGCCATCTTTGGTGGCTTCTCTCAAGATCCAAGTTCAAGATGAGGCTGTTCTCCTGGAACAGGGTGTGTATTATAGACAATTTCATTGGGTTAGTGGCTTACATAGAGGGAGGGGTATAAGGACATGTCGGAGCAGCCAGGGCATACTGGGTGTTCCTAATTCCTGCCCACAGCTGTATGCACAGTGGAGCAAAGGTGTCTTCTTCAAGAAGAGGTGGGTGTGTTGAGCAACTAATCTCCAGGAAAGTCATATGGTAGCTAAATGCCTCCTGGTGGGTTCAGGTGCTAGCTTTGTTGCAGTATCCTCTGTCCTGCTTCCAAAGCAGGATTAAGCAAAGGAGACTATTTCCTTACTCTTAATTTAAATCTCTGGGAAGCTGGTTTTGGTTCAGAGCAGACCTGAAAAGGCTTGTTAGTTGAATTTTAGAGCCATCAGCTTTTTTTTTTTTTTTTTTAAATCCACTTAAGTGAAGCTCGTTTAACTTGTGACAGCATTTTAATTTGTTATATTTGTAAAGGAAACATCAGGGGAAGGTTCAGAAATGCATATTTATGTTTCTTGGCTAAGCTTAATTTGGCTCTAAGAACTTGTTTTTCTTATTTCAATAAAGAAGAATTCCTTGTCAGGCTGGGATATTTTCCTATACTATGTAGGGTTTTTTTTTGTTTATTTGTTTGTTTGTTTTTTCTTCTCCTCCAAAAAGAGCATATAGTGGTTTACCTTGGTCTATGCCTCCCCTTGGGTGTGAAACAGATCCTAACCAGAAAGTATCCCCTCAGAGGTTTCCTCACTCATCCTGGAGCTGGTGTTGGGCCTCCTGTGTAGTGCTGGGCAGGACCACTGCAACCTCTGATGGTGCTGGACAGAAATGTGTTTTTTGGGGTATCCTTGGGATGTGCAGCACTACCAGGAATTTGGATGCTGGGGGCGGGGGGGCAGGGGGAGTGTGCATCTCTTCCTACTGCCCTTGCTTGGGAGGGTTGGAGCTGGTTTCTGTGGAGGACCCCAGGGAGGTGTGTGCAGCATGGCTCTGCTCTCCAAGCGAGGGGGAGGACTGCTGCTGGGTCAGGGGTGCGGATGTGCCCCCCTCCCACCCCGGTACCCCGGGGGGGAGGCGTGTAGCCATCCAGCTGCAGCGGCTGAGGCCGGACTGTGCCCCACGGCATGGGGACGCTGCAGCCGCGTGGCGTGCCTCTGGCACCTGGTGGGGCTTGACACCAGATTTGTGGCACTGCTGCGAAACAGGGGTGCTGCTGGCGGTGTTGGGGTGGCAGAAACACCGGGGAGCAGCTGGGTGCAGGATGGGGTGAGTCCTGGGGCTTCTCTGTGGCGTTGCCTCTCTGCTGGCTTGTCCCGCTCCCGGTGCAGCCCTGTGCTGGCAGGCACGGGGGCTGGCTGGTGTTACTGGCCGCTGGCTAGTAGTGCCAGCTGCAGAAGTACGTTGCAAAGCTGTGACCAGGCCGTTGTGAACGTGGGCCGATCTGACCATCCCCGGGAGTGGGGAAAGTGTCTGTGTGCTGTCTAGACCGAGTGCTTCCACCCATGGTGGCTGGTGACACCCATACACCCCGAGGGCAGTAGTGGCACTTCTCAGACGGCTTCTTGGGGAGCTTAAAGGATGATTAATCCTTCCCCCCTTTCAAGCCTTCACACAAATTAACAAAGCAATGTTGACGATGTGGTTGCATGGACAGATGGGTGTTACGTGAAGCGGTACCAGATCTGTTGTGGGTGCAAACACTTCTGCAGCAGCAGCAGTGTCTTGCTTGCTTTGCCTCCATTTGCAGTACTGCTTGAGAGTGTCCTTTCAGTGAACAGCCGTGAGGACATGGAGATGAGAAGATTGGGATTTGTTTTCAGGGTGGTGCTGGTAAACTTCCTGCAGCTTGGTAGTAGAGATAATTTTACAGGTTCTGGCTCCATTGTTGTGACTGGGTCTAAGGTGAATTTAAGAAAAATGTTTTGGTTGAACAGGCTTTCCTTTCTGTTTTATCCAAAGGGAAAAATCTGTTGTTATCATTACTGAGGGAGTTTTTGAATGAGACCTAAATCCATAATTATTTGTACATCCTTATCTGTGCAACACAGTGTTTTCCAGGTCGATATCTCAGGTTTCAGACTCGCTTGTTGTGATGTGTAGTCTTAAATCCACATACACAGAAGTGTTTGATCATGAAGGCATCAGGGTGGTGAAAGGCATTTATCTCGGGATCTTTTTGGGTGTCGTGGTAGAATCGGCTGCTGAGGACCAGCAGTTGCTCAGCTTACAGCGTGGTCTTGAGCTGTTGTCGGGAGGAGGGCGAAGTGCAGGATCATTCGACCAGTCATCTAGGGCAGGGCTGTGGTGCCTGGGGGCGGTGCAGAGGAGGCACTGATTACCTGCGAGGCCTGACCGGGTTGGGGCTTCCTCATAAACTGCTTAGAGGGAAAGGGGAACATCTTGTAGCCCAGCATGATGATTGCAAGGGTGGAGTCCCCCCACGTCTCTGGAGAGCTTTGTGTCGGAGCAAAACCACAGCACACCCTTGGAGGGTGCCTTCTTTTGTGCAGGGTGATGGCAGTGGTAGCTAGAAATATTTTTTTCTTTTGGACCTGGATGGGAGGCTATCCCTCTGTTGCCTGCATGCTATATAGGGGTGTATGTTTACCTCCTTAATTGCAGAAATACTAAAGCAGGACCTGGAGTTCAAGGCTACCTCCTGTAAGGAGCCTCTGTGCTGCTGTCTCCATCTGAAATCTGTTTCTGTTTTCTTCAGCTTCTCGCTCTCAGACTTTGCAGTACTTAAAACTCTCCCTTCCCTCCCCACTCTTCCAAGGAATTTTACAAATAAATCAATAGCTGTCTAGTTATGACAGCAAAATGGAAAAGGCTGTAACGTCTCCATAGCTACCTAAAAAGTGCTTGTAAAATGCTTGTGGAAGAGAGTGCCCTACAATTATCCCATACATTCCTTGCATGCGTACTGAAAATCGTTTGCATTAGTTAAGTGATTGCTGCACGCTTGTCCAGTGAGAAATGTTTGGTTAGTGCAATAAATTTTTGTTCCTTTAAACCTGTAAAGCTGAAGAAAATTAATTTGTTTTACTTAGAAAACTAACTGACCTGAACTCTCAGTAGATGAGCTGATTGTAAACATACCAGTTTAATCCAGTTTTTTTTTTTTTCTTGTGTTTCATGTAGCATCTGAAAAGAGACAGCTTGTGGCAAATTAGCCTGGGTGAGACTACAAAAAGATTGAATTATTCCTGTTTGAACAGTTCCCAGCATGTGAGCACTTGCTGCTTGGTTTGTACATCATCTCTATCTTGAGTTAGCTTGCCAGAGCTGTGTGATTGAGGTGAAAGTAAATAACCTCCAACCGGAAATCTTGTCCTTGATGTAAATGATAATTTATTAATTCATCAGTGAAAATATCATGGAGATATGATGAAGAACTGTTCTCACCCTGTTGTGTTTCTGTGAAGAGAAACTGTTTGACATGCTGTACTGAAAAGTAACTTTGCTCCTACCGAAACCCAGCACTGGTACGAAAATGTAGTTGTCAAAATATATGTGAGGTCATGCTTGGCATGTGTCTGTGCCTTACGCTGCTCCATTCACTTTGGGGCATGGTGCAAAAATAACAGGCTGCAGAGTTAGGTCTGCCACGCTTAGTCAAGGCTAAGCTTACTGTCAGGCCTCTGTAAATGCAGAAGTAGTTGAAAAAAGATGATGTTTCTGTAGAGACTTGCCTTGATAGACTGATGTATTGCAACGTCTCTTTCAGAGGGGAGGGACTAAAGGGGGTAGGGAAGCTACTGCACATGTGGCAATAGTTTAGAATCAGCTACCCGGTTGTTTAGGACAGTGTATCCAGCTGGACTGCTGATGCTAAATTAGAATTTGGCTGTGATATTGCAGTTAATTCCTCTTCTTACTAAATGTGCTATATCATTCTTCTATGCCTGCAGTAATTAGGGCTTGGCTTTACTGCTGCAGGTGGTGAGGAGCAGCTTTTCCCTTCCTTTGATTCAGCTGTGTTCATGTAGCTACCACAGAGTGTGCATTTAGGAGCAAAATGAGGAGGCTGTCCCTTTTCTTCAGTGTGAAAAGGAGGAAGTGGGACCCCACCACCTTTCCTCTGAGCCTTTTTGGGCTTGCTGTCTCTTTTTGCCCCAAGACATTGGGCTGTTTGTGGGTAAGATGTTACTTGCCATAAGCAGAGCGAGAACAGTGCAGTGCATGAAATACCTGCTAGAGGCAATGAAAGTCCTGCTTTTGCTTTAAGTGAAACTTCAACTTTGCGTGCGTTGTCCAACTTGCAGTGTTTTCCTGGAAAGAGGAAGGTCAGTGGGGATAGAGACCCACTGATGGCCCAAGAGGAGATGCCTTTGTTGTTGTCCCTCTTGTCTGCATGAGCTATTAGGGAGATGGTTGGTGAAGGGAGGAGGACATCTTGCTACTGCCCCCCTTGTGTGGAGGGGGTGGTGGGGTCTCTGCTGCTGAAGTCTTTGGGCGTGGAAATGAGGGGCAAGGAAACAGGCCCGTGAGGGTGTGTAGGGGGGCTGGGTTGGACTGGACTGCTAGGGGTAGAGGTGGGCTTGTTGGGTGGTAACTCCCCCAGAGCCAGCTGCAGGTGACCCTGCTGGCTCGAGGAGTTAGAAATCACAGGGTTGAGGGTACAACAGCACAGTCCAAAATACTGTCACTTGACAAAAATATCACAAAAGACCCTTCCCGCATGTGAAGTTTTGGATTGGATGTGCTCAGAGCTGTCCATCCCTGCGTGGCAGCTGTCTTGCCAAGCCTACATTGCTGTGCTGCTGCCTGGCTGGAGCCAGCATCCCCTGTCCTGCCGGCCCCTCCTGAGAACGGTGGAGAGGAAGAGTGGCCTCGGTGGCCGAAGTTCTTGTGACCCTCAGGTACCTCCACGGGCCCTGCTGGAGGACGTGCTCCTTACATGTGCTGCTGCCCGCCGTGGGGTTTGTCCTCTAAGCGCACGTCCCTGCCCTCTGTACCGCAGCTCACAGTCTTCCACAGGCACACAAGGAAATTCAGAGCGCTGTAATTTATGCAGTGTCCTTTCTTTAATCCTTCTTGTCTGTGCTGCACAGCTTTGAGGCAGAGGTTTTGCCTCCCATAGCTAGAGCCTCATGCCTGGATCTGGTTGATGTTTATACAGAAGTGTGAGGGCAGCCAGAGGTTCTCTGGTGTCTGATAGAAGCCATACATGAAATTAATCCAAATTAAACTGTGTTACTCGTTCTGTGATAAACAGGAGGTTACAGCACGGACTCAGCATGTTGCATAGCTTTGAGACTATGAAGAATGAAAAGTGAATCCTCCTCTAAAAGTTGGCTGTGCTTGTATGAGGCTTGATGAAGTTTTGAGACAAGCCAGCACACAAAGCTCACTGTGTAGGCGTTTGCGAGAAATGAGGCAGATTTATGGGAGAGGACTGTGGGTATAGGGAGGCAGAGGGGGGCTGGAGATGAAGTAAAGTAGCTAAAGAAAACATGGGCCTGCTCAGGGTGAATCTGTTGTTGTGGACCTGCACGTTCCTCCCTACGGAGGGAGAGGTCAGGTTGAGTGCCCTGCTAACGAGGGCCAAAGTTGAGCTGGTTCTCCTATGTGACAGGATTTTGCACACTGTTCTGGTATGCCTGCTTCCTCCTTGTGCTCCGCAGCGATGGAGCATGTGTCAGGGATGTGGAAAGCAGAGGAAGACAATCTGCTTAGGGCAGCCTTTGAGTGGGTGGGCGCCAGCCCTGTTCTTGCTGCAGAACCTCTTGTGGGGGTCGGGGAATGCAGGAGGTTGGTTGATGGCCAAACTGTCAATGCAGAGCTTGGCACTTCCCAGGACAGTGGGAAAACGTGTTGCTGGGGCTTGTGTTGGCCCTCATCCCCCTTTCCCAGCACTGGAGTGAGGGTATGGTGGACTTCCAGCAGTGATGATACTCAGGACAGCCTGGGATGATTTTCTGTGGATGGAATCAGAGGCAGCTCCCAGAGGCATGGAGCTTTGCTGACTTGTGTCTTTGGAGTCGTCACAGTTCTCCCGGTGAGATTTCAAGGCCTCATGAAGAACACAAAGGGTACAAAAATGTGCATGTTCTGGGAGGTGTGTCAGAGAGCATTGGAGGCAAGAGATGGACCGGTATAATTTTACAGCCCTGTTTACTCTGGGTTTGAACAGAGCACTGTGATGCTCCGGAGGGTTTGCAATGCCACCTGCTTCTCTCAGGGATGGCAGTGAGGAGGGATAGATGCCACCTAGGAGTTTCAAACTGCAGGTCCGCACAGGAACACAGCAGTGCTTCTCCACAGGAAAGCAGTGCCCACACTGTCCAGCTGCCTCTCCTGCCTGTGCAGAGATCATGTTATCTGGGGGATGTAAATAGACTGCAGCCTTTCTGTGGAGCTGTGGTGGCCAAGGAGGCAGACTGAGCGGAACACTAATTCTTAGCTGTGATCCTGTGCACTAATAGTGCCTGTATTGGAGAAAAGGAGCGATCCTGTATTATAGCATTTGAGTTACGCATGTTGATTTTCTTAGAAGCATGGTGTTCAGGAATAAAGGATGGAGGAAATTCTGCTGGTGGTGAGGAAGGAACTTTCTAAGTCTGCACTTGTGGGTCACTCCTTCCCATGGGCTGTATGCACGGCACTGGGACCATGTTAACAACTTGTTTGGATTTCCAGAGAAGAGGCTTCCTTTCAAGACTTCCGATTGTAATTCACATCTGTGAAGCTGAATGCAGATGATGCCTGTCAGGCTGTGAAGATTCATGTCCAGCTGTGTATGTACTGAGGGGGAGAGATGTTATTTTGGCATCCGAAAGACAACTTACTAAAAATAGGCTAAAGCCCAGGAGCAAACGTAGTTGTCCCAAAAGTCTTACTTGAGGCATCTTTTTTCTTTTTTCCCCCTTAAGGACTATTTGCTTGGAATATGCTGTGTGTCTCAGCATTTGCACAAAAGCTGGTTGTGCTCATGCTGGGAGCTGCTGCTGGGTGGATGGGACCAGACTGAGCTCTGTTTGTAGCTCTGCCACTCGTTCCCTCTGAGGGTGGGATATGTTGCCTCCCTCGTTTTCACTGCTTTCCTGCTGTCCTGCTTTTTATCTGTCTTTCTACTTTTGGATCCTGAGCTCCTCTGAGAAGAGGCTGACTGACTGTGTAGCATGCAGAACCCTTGCAGTATGTGAGGGCAGACAGTGAAGCTGAGCGGGAGCAACACTTTTCGGGGAGGCACGGGTGATCAAGTGGCATGTGGAGAGGTTGGTATGTCAAAGCAAGAGCTTTCCTGTGTTTGGGCTGCTGCTTTTGGCCGTGTTTCATGTATTCGGCAGGGACAACTGCTCACATGTACGTAGCAGCCTTTGTCCCTAGGCTGCTTTGTTGTTTGTCTGTACCTTGATGCTGTCTGTCTTTCACTGCATCTCTTCCCCTTGTCCCTCTCGTCTGCATCCTCTGAGGTGACCTGTAATGAGGAGTCCCTGCCAAGACGCTGTGCCGGTTTTGGGAGTGGAACCGCCAGGCTCTGTCCTTCACTAGTCTGGGGCCTCTGGTGGTGCAGAGCTGGCTTCATTTTAGGAAAACAGAATAAAGCAGATCAGTATTAACTTGCCTGCATGGAGTTGATCCTGGCTGCAGCTCAGTTGGATTACATTAGCTGGTACCCAGAGACTTCCAGATTTTAAGACTGTGAAGTAACTTAGCCGGCGAACAGAGCGAGCGGTTGCTTGGTTGTGCTCTCATAATTGTTTTCTGTTCATTGACTGCATTGCTGGAATAGTACGAGGTGGTATTAAATTTCTGGACAAGGCTTTGAACAAGATCTTCTGTCAAAATGCTTGATAAACCACCTACTGTAATGCAGAATGCTGGTCTGTCTTTTCGCAAATTGAATTGTCGGAGAGCTCTTATGATTATTAAAAGATGCTTTGTGATAATTTAATTTCCTGTAAAAGACACAAGCTGGATGATTCAAAGAAACAATGCAAACCCTTAATCCAGGTAAAAGGAAAATTTCCGCATCTGTGCATATGCAATAGTTAAAGATTTTCAATGGCATCATGGGCAGGGAGGGAGTATAAAAATATACATAAAAAAACAATGCTTCAAAATTGGCAAATTTTGAAGAAAGCATTTAGTTGTTGGGGAACCCAGTAATGAAAACCAGTCAAACCAAGAATGGAGAAAGCATCAATTTAATATCGTCTCAGGGTGATGGGAAGTGGGAATTTTTTTCCCTATTGTATTTTAAATGAGTTTAAAACTCCGTTCCAGACAGCTTGTGAACAGTCAAGATTCAGTGCTGGTTTTGTGAGCAGAAGGGCTATTATTTCGACTTTCTGGCTGGGTTCCAACTCAAGGGATCCCGATTCATGGTGAAATGTCTCCTTGCTCTAGGCAAGCGTAACTGTTACCTCCCCCTCCTATTCCACAGGGTCCTGCAACTTTACCTCCTTTTTTTTTCCTACTGATATCCTTCAGAACTGAGTTAAGCTCATAGCAATCTTGCCCACATCTATTGAGCTTGATACTGCTGCTGGCTCCTGCTAGCAGTGAAGGGCTTGGTTGCCCAAAATACTGAAGGATGCTCTCACCACCCCTCCCCTGATGAGTGGCCAAAGAGAAGAGCTTGTGGGGAGAGGTCATCCCAGCTGTGTATCCCGGTGGAGCTGGCCCCTCTTGAGTGAGTTGAGCTTGAGTGATCTTGGGTATCCTTTGAAGGAAGGATACAGCTCTGGGTAGCAGTAGCTGTGCTTGCAGGATGCCAAGCGCTCTGAATGCTCTGCTGTATTTATATATAGCACTAAACTTTAAAAATAAATATATATTATATACATATAAATATTTTTATATATATAAATGTATACAAAAAAGTTGTGTTGCTTTTTGAATTTGTCCACGGGGTATGATGGTGTTGTACTTGTCTGCTTGGCAGGAGGAAGGTAGTGGGGAAAACTTGGAGGATTTAGGGATCTTTGAGTGTTGCCTGCCTGCACTGGTGCTTAGGTGTCGCTTAAATGTGCTTAATCCAACTTTTGCCTGTGTCTCCTGCCAACTCAAGTTGAAAGCACTGTGCTAGAATTAAAGATGTAGATGGGAGGTCAAGTTAGGGACAATGCTTGAGTTAATTTTTCAATGTAGACAAACTCTCTGCTAATTAGTCTGTTTATCTAAGACCTGCAGCGGTTTAACGTTCTTGTTCTGTTATTTTCTTTCCCTGTACCCTACCCTCCTGCTGCAATGCTGTTCAAAGTCCGTCTCGCCTTAGAAGTGGCTGCCTATCAATAATGCATCAAGTGGTGTTCCTCGGGCTGTGTGTGCATTATAAAATGTATTATGTATGTATAGCTGCTTGTATCATTTCCAAATGCCTTTTTATAGCAAGCAGCATGCTGATATGGTGTGGTTCCTCATGAACTGAACTTACTACTTAGTAATCTGTCGTACAAATACCCAGCCTGCCTAAAGCTGGGAGCGAGAACGGCACATGCGTGTTACCTAGTTGGCAATCTCCTACCTGTGTGTTCTTAAAGAGCTTTTCTGTCTCCCATCACTGCTGCAGATTCTGCTCTGAAGGAGTCCTGAGAGAAGCCTGCTGCCGTGTATGAGCTTGAGCGGGGGCCCTTTGCAGGACTGCTCCATGGACCATCAGTCCTCCACCCCTGTGCCCGCAGTGTCTTTCAGTTCATCTCCCCGCCCCGGTGTAATGCACTTCTGGGTTGAGTGCTCTGTGTGTGCAGTGTGGGTGTACCGAGCTGTTCCGAGGTGGTGGTGACCTTCCTTGTGTCCCCAGTGAAATGCTGCAGGCCACGGGAAGTACAGCTGCATCCCTTGGAGTCTCCTAAATTCTTTAAAAGGATCTCCTGGGAATAAAGGCTCATATTGCTCTTTTTCTTTGTTGTTTCTCTTCCTCCCCCCCTCCCCCCCCTCTCCCCCGTGCTAAAAATCTTGACTTGTTCACTGTTTTCTTCCTTTTTAAAAAGACTAGGGAAATAATGCTTTCTTTGTTTTTTTCTTTCTGAACTGAGTTTGCTACAGTATCTGTAGGGCAAATAAATCTCCTTTTGCTTCTTCCTGGCATAAGAATACCTTTCATTTGAGAGACACTATAAATCTAAAATAACAAAAATTATAGTTTGACCTTTATTAGTTAGGAAAATAGTGATGTAATGAAACAGCTACTGGGAGGACCAGTGAGACAAATCATATGGGCCTTTATTTGTCGTTTTCCTGGCTCTGCTTTTCAGAAAGCCCCACACTTTGCCAAAATTAATTCCTAGCCATCGCAGCTATAGTGCCGCACGGGGCTTTAAGTTTGCATTGACGTAGGCACTTGCCTGGATGATGAGCCCCACCAAATTTAGGCAGAGCAAAGGCAGAGGGACTCCTAGTGAAGGGTTGCAGCAGAGCTCCCCGCTGCCCCGTCCAGCCTGGAGCAATCTCTCCTGGCTGGAGCTGCTGGCCAGGTGTGCCCACCTGCAGCGCAGCCCTTGTCCCTCCCTGGCCGGGCAGGCTGGAGCAGGAGAGCGGTGGGATGGCCGCGTATCAGGGAGAGCCTCTCCCTCCAGCCCAGGTTGGAGGCTGCCTCCTTGGGGAGAGTGCTTGGGTGGACACATGGCCCCTCTCTCTTCCGTTGGTCTTCCTCCCTCTTCCCACCCCACCCTGCCCCTTCAGACCATCTTGGGGCTAATTGCAGCTGCTTGGAGGAGCAAATGGCTCTAGCTCCTGAATCAGTGGGTACACGTATGTCTGGATTGTTCTCCCTCGAGGTTTGTGACTAGACTGTGTCTTCACAACTCCAACTATAAAGGATCCGTGACTGACATGAAAGGACTCAGAAAACATTCAAAATTGGTTTAGACCTACCTTGGCACCCTCTTTCCTCTTCTTTCATGATGTGCAAGTACAAGTGTCAGAACTTGGCTTTCTGGGACTAATCCAGCCTTGGCTCAAGGAAATGGATATTTAGGTGGTGCTCCATTAAGTCAGTGCTATAACCCTGTAAAAAAGTGCCTTTTGAATCAAAACTTTATGTTCAGACAGAGAAAATACTTGGTGTTAGCCTGGGTTAGCAGACTTTCCTGTTAATCTTGTTCAATGCTTTCTTATTTTCTTGACTTTACAGTGCTGCTGGGTCATGCCTTGTTTTGGGTCTTTGGTTTGCATGGTTGCCATATGGGAAATCCCAGTTGCAGTCCTCAAAATGCTGTAAATCTGATGGAAAGTGGTGTTTTAAAGCAATCTGTTTAAGGAGTTGAGGACACTTGCAGTGTCTCATTGACCCGTTGAAAAGACACCGAGGATGGATTATTTAAAGTTCAGCCTGCAAAACCATTTCTTGGACCCTTGTGTATTTGTTTGGTTTTGTCTGTACTAACAAAGCTTATTTTTAACTCTGTGTCAACATCCTTGTATGGAGGCTCAAAGATTACCTATGCATTTATTAGAGCTGACTTCACAGTGTTGAATTTGTATAGTCTTAACATTATGTTACAACGTGCAATTTTAATTAAAAGTAGTAGAGCCCTTGGATAGGAAGTCAAAACTTTAATTGTTAATAGAGTACAATTGAGTTTCTCAGTACCTAGCTAGTAATTACATAAAACTCCACTGCAGTATGGAAGGACTGTTTGAAAACAGAAGCGTAGAGGTATGTAGAAGAAGGTTTTTGCAAATACTGACTGCCTGAATTGTTCTGCTCGTTAAAAACAATTTTCTCCCTTTTGTCTTAAATAGTACTATTTTTGTTGTTCAGAGTTTGTAACTACAACCTATTCCTTTGCTTAGGGTGGATGGTTTAAAACAGCTAAAGCAATGAGGTTTGCATGTCATGAGATGCTGCAAGCCAGTGATTCATTTTCCCTTCCTTTGTGAGCATTTACAAACATTTTGAGGGCTCAGCAAGGACTTGGACTCAGAAGCAAAATAATCTGTCATGAACATTCTTGAATTACAGGGAAGGCTGGATACAAATCTGTATTCCCTATTTTTGACTCACTTGTAGGGAGTGGTAGTCACTGCAGGACAGTCATTATTTCAGCAGTGACCTTTTTGGCATCCAGCATATTATTGTCCAACAAAATGTTGAAAAAGCTATAGTGAGATTAGCCTTTAAAGTTCAGATTGCATGCACAGGACTCTAGTCTTAGCATAGAGTAACAGCTCTGGGTTTAGGCTGTCTTTTCGTGCTTTCCCTGAGGGAAGCCTGAAACAATATGGTAAAGAGATATGCTGGAGCCCCCGAATGAGCTGGCAGCAGAGCCCTGAACCTGAAGCCAGAAGCCTGTGGCTTGCCAGACCACACTGCAGTATAATTACCAGCTAGCATTGCTGCGACTCCGGGACGAAGTGAGCTGCAGCAGACCGAGATCTGCATCGCTCTCCTGCTGTGTGTGGTATGGGTGTCTGTTGTGCTGTCCTTCCCTGTGCTTGTTTTACATGGATACAACTCTGAGCATTGGGTAAGCTCCATTTACCCTGCTCTGAGTGGAGAGTTGAATTCTTCAGTGCTCTCTGGGTTTGGGTTTGTTTTGTTTTTTAAGGAAGGAAGTTCATGGATTTCTTTTGGCGAGAAATGTCAAGTAGACTCAAAGATGTAAAGCTTCCTAAATTACTCATCTTTTCCACAGAAAACTTGATGAAACATTGGGTTTCTCTGAGATGTTTTCTAATGACCCAGTGTATCTGGCTTCATACAGAACACCTGAAAGAAATTCCTGGGAAGGAAAGCTGTGGAATAAACAGCTCTGTCTCATTTGTATTACCAGGGGAAGAGGAGAGCGATTACTTCTTGGCAAGTTAGGCTACATAAAGGAATTCTACATAAAGATTATAAGTGCCCTAATGACTAAGAACTGGTGATGAAATCAGAAAGAGGAAATGTATTATCACCAGCTGCATTGTTGCCATCTATGTGAGGGTTACTGTGATTTAATGAGCTCAGGCAGGACCTGTGGTAAGCTGTCTTAATAATTTCATCTTGCAGCAGGTGATCTCTCAGCCTGTGGGTCCCCAGCTTGCATAAAGAAGGGGGAAAATAAAAATCCTGAATTAAAAAACAATGTGGTGTTGCATGTTGGCAGACCTGTGCTTGAGACAGGTTTCTCTGCAACAGAGAGCTAGCTGGCTTCTCCATGCAGCAAGCTGTTCGGCACTGCACACACGGCTGGTACAGATCTGCCCAATCTGTCTTCTTCTCTGCACTTCTCATGTTCTTCTGGTTCGTCTAGATCACCCTCTGCAGAGCATTGCGTTTATGTAGTCCTGTCTGATGCTCGTCTTGACTTGGATCCTCTTTTAAATTCAGAGCTCTGAAAGACTGACATCTGCTAGACCTTGTCTTTGCTGGGGTTAGAGGTACGCTGTGTACCTAAGGAGTATACAAGATAGCAAACGAGGAATGAATGGGAAGTGAAAGTTGTGTTGGAGCTCAGTAGCTAGGGGGTTTTGTGGAAATCAAAGTAAAATGGCCTTTGCCTCTTTTGGGGGCAGTGCTCCTGTTCCTAATGAAGAGCTTAACAGCTGAATGCTTATGATCACAAAAGCACTTAAAGCAGCCACTGGAAAGTACTGGAGTACAGATTCAAAACAACTTACCTGTATTTTTATGTCTTCCTTTGTATTGTACCCCATAAACCCCAGTGTTTTTGCAAGTGATGACTTGCCCTGTAGATAAAGCAGGAGCTATATTTTATTATTTGGTCAAGTAGGAGAGGCTATTTTTTCCCCTCCAAAAATGTATAGGATTCTTAGGGGGTATTTCAGGATGAAAGTAACAGAGGCAGAAACATGCTGTCACCTGTCTCATGTCTGTGGAGGGGCTCTAACAAGAGTAAATCACCATGTACAGTAACAAGGGTGTGTTGGATTGTAGAAAGTGACAGGTACGATGGTGACTTTCCCTGAAAAGACTGTCTGCTTCTCCCATCTCCATTGCTTCCACCATCTTCTCCACGGGACAGCAGCATGTGCTCCTAGGCATGGCTTGAGGGGGTAGACTCTGCAGTCTTCCAGTGAAAGGCTTAGGCTTTGCCCAGCCTTTCTGCACAGGGGGTGGGATCCCCTGTGCTCCACCATCTCTCAGAATATGCTCCTGAAGATGGTCCTTTTCTCAGTTTATGTGGTAGAAAATAATCAGACTAAGTGACATTGAAGTCTTTTTGCTATAGCCCTAATTTTACACAGCAGTTAAAAATCCGTTTTGCGAAATTGCTGGATTCTAGGAACATCATTACATAGGATGTTTAATAGAGACATCCTTGTGTAGGAGGTATGTGGCTTCTAATATTAACTGTCCTCCACGGGAAAGATGATTATTAGGTGATTTCTAAGTGAAGATACGAAGCAACACATACTTAATGATGAACTTGTTTACCCCCAGCATCTTGTAAGTTGTTCTTTCACATCTGACTTTCATTTTGGAGTCTAAGCAAAGTTTGCCTCTTCCCTTCGAAAAACCAAGGAAATCTCCCTTCCACAAAACAAATCAACCAACCAGCCAATTAAATGTGAAATATTTATTTATTCATATTTCATGTGAAATATGAAACTAGCTTTCACTGAACTAGTTTCTGCTTGGCTGCTGCCATGGTGGTTAGGGCTGCTTGTTATTCCATGAGAGAGAAGACTGGGTGGGTAAAGTAGGAGAGTTAATAGGACCAAGTTGAGTGGAAAACTCATAATTGAAGATACTTCTTTCTGGGGTCATATATCCCCACCTGGCTCTGTTTCAGGACCTGCTATGATGCATTTTGTGGTCGTAATTCATTGTGATTTAAGTCTTATTGTTTTTGTTGGATACCTTTTATTTTTATGCTCACGCTCTGTCTTGTTCCCAGCCCCGGTGTTTTGAAGCTCTAGTCCATAAACCTCACCACCTTGCTCTTGACACACTGCAGCGCTTGGCTCACAGCCCTGAGCTGTAGATGCCAGCGCCCTGCTATTAATAAGAGTTGCCAGACTATCGCAGCTGGAGAGAGATCATCCCAACACAGGACAGATCCAGTGCTTCCAACGGGGCCAGCCTCTTCTCCACACTGCCATGGGGACACGTGTTGCTCTTGACCTGGGGTGTTTGCTGCAGCAGCAGGGCTGTTGGGGCTGTCCAGCCCTGCTTCCCTCGGGGCTTGCTGGCTGTGGTCGCCCAGGGCTTCAGTCCGAGGGATGGATAAAGTGCCCTCTGACAAGTGGGCTGCCGTCACAGGTTTGCATATTAAGACCATGGAGGACGTTGTGGGGAAGCTAGTGCTGGTGACTTTTTAAATCGTTGTGTAATTGGTCTGAACCTGAAGTGATGGTCTGGGAGGGGAAAATGATTTTTGCATCTCGTTGTTTATTCCATGAGTCTTGTGCTCTTTCTGAATATCTTCTGTGTCTTGAGCTGCATGCTTGGTATTTTCCCTGAGAGAAGAACTGTTTTTTCTTTTGTTGCAAGACACTGACCTCTTTAAAGGAGAGAGACTGAAAGCTAATGAAGTTTTCCCTCAGGATAATTCCCTGTAATTGCTAGTGAAAGGATATTTAGTGCTGGTGGCAGCATCCTTACTTACTCCTTAAATAAAGTGCTGTAATAGGTTGGTTATAAAGAAGATTCTTGAATAAAATCAGACTAAACCAGAAAGGCATGTGGGGGCGTGTGAAGGAGATATTTGCATTCTGCTTTCATGGTACAGAAACGTTCGTTCTAAGAGCTAAGACAAATAAAACCTCCTGCTGTCTATCTGCTAGCTGCTAAGAACAGAGAGGGAGTGGGGAAAGCCTGACTTGCCACCAGTGGCTGTGGGACTTGCCCTGGGGTTGGATGCCTATCCTGGCTCTGCAGGGTGCTCCCCTTGCCTGTTCCAGCTGCTTGGTATCTCTCAGGGTAGTCACTGCTTGTTTCTGGCCCTCGGCCCTCCCCTTCTTCTGAAGTAGGGATAATTTGATAGTACTTCTCATCCACTAATAACTGTCCAGGTTTATGACACTGAGAGCACCCTGGGCAAAAACAGCCCACATAGATAGCAAGTGATCTCGATTCGGCTCGTAAGCTTTTGTTCCCTTTGAACTCCCTTCAGACAGTAGTATTTGGTCGTCTTTCAGTAGTGCCTCTGGGTTGCTTCCGAACCCTAGCAAGAGCTTTGTGCGATGTGGTGTGCATTTCTTCTTTCCTCAGATGAAGAGAAAGATGGCTGCAATTCGTAGGTGACAGTTCTGGAAGGGGAACTTACTCTCTGTTGCAGCTGTGATGGAGGTGGATTGAGGTGGGTCTAGTCTGCCCCAGCTCTTTCCCCAGAGTGAGCTTGTTTGCTGCTGTGCAAAACTAACCACATCATCAACTCCAGTGACCCAAGCAGCATCCTGTCTGCCAGCTGAAGGCATGGTCTGTTTGTGGACCCAGTAGCATCCAGCATTGTTTTTGGATATCTGAAGATGAAACGCAGCTTGTGAACAACTAGCCCAGGTTGTGATGGGAGAATGGTGTGTTGTGAACTTTCCAGGGGTTGAAGGTGGGCAGGGAAAAGGCATTATCATGCTTGTAGGTATGGAGACGGCAAAGAGCTGCCACCAACTGTCCCTCAGGTAGCAGAGTTGACAAAACCTAGTTCTTTATGATTTTGTTTCCTCGGAGTGCGCTGGCCTTCTGTCTGCCATGACCTGTGATGCTTTGCTTTGAACCTCTTCATTTTCACTGTGCCTTATTTCCAGATTCTCTTTTCCCTCCCTTTTGGCTTGGTCTGTGGTTTCTCTCCAGTGTCTCTCATGTTGGCCACACAGGAGTCAGCATGTGTACTGGATGCCCACATGCAGATGCTGATGGAGTGACTCCTGGGCCAGACAAAGCATGGAATTGTTGACTTCTTGCAACAGAATTTGACTCTGTGTGAGGCTAATTTGGTTATGTCTCCTCTACCTACATACTAATTTATCCCAGAGATGTAAGAATGTGACACCTATTTGGATCTCTTTGCCTTCTGCCAAATGCAGTCAAAATTGATTATCAAGTTGAAAATTTAATAGAGTGAGGACTGACAAACAACACTACTACATAAACTTTATTTCCTTTACTTTCCAGGCCAAAAATATGTGCTGAGGGTTTTATTCTGCAATCACGTGCTTTAAAACTGTGTGGAACAATGTGATTAGTAGAAATGGTATTTTCAGGATTATTTGCAGTGCATATGAAAACATGACAGCTCAATCCTGTTGTGTGCATGTATATTAGCACAGAACCAACTTAAAAGGGCTGAAATGACTGAAGTGTCTGCATGACAAAAAAGAAAAAAAAATGTATAAAACTTTTACTTGTGAAGCTGGCAAAGCATCTAGTTAATGTTGATCTTAATTTCTAGGTTTTTTAACTCAGATCTTTTGGCTGTCGCTTCTTAACAACAACTAAAAGTATTTTGTTCCTTTTCTTGGTAGGTGCTTTTGATTTTTGCTGTTTGCATAGCTTCTACCTCGCTTCTTGGGTTTGGAAACACAGAGTTTGGATGTGTGTTTCTCACTGACAGGATTTTCTGTTTGTGGTGTTGGAGCTATTTAAGTTCCTTCTAGGAATTGCAAAGTATTGCTGTGACTGAACTTCAAAGTGAAGGATGCTCATAACAATTCAGGATAATTGAAGGGCGAGCATCTTCTTTGAAAATGTTATAGCAAACCTTATGTGTGAGCCCGATCCCTTTTTGTTAAGGAATTTCTTGTACTTATTTCTAGTAGAGTTGGGAAGGAAGTCAGAAACCAGTGTGTGGCAACACCAGTCAGATTAAAAAGATGAACAACAATGATAAGGCAGTGCCTTTTGCTTTTGATGGAGCATGCCAAGGTTGAAGGTGTCCCATAAACCTTCAGCCAAGAGGCACATGGAGGCTTTTCTTGGCTCTTTTGCAGAAGAATAAGACCAAACTGATGCCTCTGAGAGAAAAAACACTGTGATAATCTTTTTGTGTTAGTTTAGTGATAGCAGTGTTACAGCACATTGTGATCATCTCACCCTAAAAAAATAACCTCTCTAACAAAACTCTTGTAGCTTCTTGGCTTCCAGAACCAGGGCTGCTTGGGACTCCAACTCGTTATAGATATTTACACAAGCACAGAAGTGAGGGCTGTCCACCCTGTGTGCTCCAGCTTGCTGTGTGATTAACAAGATCATTGGCTTTAGGCACCTTGGTGTCAGCAAACTTGACATAATTATGAAAGAGGCAGAATACTGGCAAGACCAGTATTTGGTGGTATCAGATTTGTGCTATGGAAAATGTCTTTCAGGAGATTGAATTCTCTCATATCTGAGTTCTTATCACACTGCTTCCATAACATGGATGCTGGGGGCATGAGATCTTCAGTTAAGTTCATAAAATAATCCTCCGTGTCTTGCAGCCATTTCTACATCTTCCATCAACTGACATCTGCATTTTCACAGATGATAAACTGCATAGAACCTGTTGCTTTGGTTTGCAGAATTAAAACAAAGCAGTAGCTGACAGAAACTACATGGAGTGGTACTCCAATTCAGAGATGGACTCAGTCAGTGATTAATACAAAATTAGTCACAGGTTAGTCATAAATTTTTTCCTTGCATAAATCATGTCTAGTTTCACTTAAAATCTGATAAGTTAGCGATCTGAAAGTTTTTATTTAAACCTTCTGCAGTTTGTTCTTGTTACTGATCTTACAAGTACTTCATTAAATGGTCTGTTTGGTGTTATTCTGCTCTGACTCAGGTGATTATTTGTAATATTTTTATTATGCTTCCAGAAAATGTTTCTTTGCTGTGGCAGTGGGCTATGTTGTCTGTATCCTCCAATGCTGGTATGTTGATTCAGTGACATTTGTGCTTGTTATGCTGTTCAAATGTATCGTTTTGTGGTAGGAAATGTCGTATGCTTCTTGGACCACTGGAGTTAATGATGTGGTCAGTTTTGCTCAGATCATCTTTAGTTTTCACTTTGTGTTTCTGTGTATGCTAGACCCCCTGGTTTTGGATCAAAATTTTATTTTTAAGCTCAAGGCTGTCACTTGCAGGATGGACAAGTAGTTTTGAGTTTCATCTGTGGGTGTAGTAATATCCAAAACCAGACTGGTTTGTTAATGTGGATGCTGTATGTTTTTCGCCTGTGTCAAAAGATGTGCAGCCTTTTAGAAACCAAAAATAAAGATAAGGGCTGAAGCATCTGTGTTTTACATGGTTGTCTGAGTGCAGCTAGGCTGTCCCATTGTAAATAAGAGATCTGTTATGTGGTCTGCAGCAGCTGAAAAATGTATCCAGGGACAGGGTGATTTAAATGTGAGAGAGATTGCATGTTGGTGGGTGATACTCAGTGTGGATAGATAATGTGGGGAAATTATTCAAGTTGCAGCCCTGATTACTTCCATTCAGGTTCAAACCAGACTTTGCCCAAAGGCCTTTTACAAAAAATCGTACTGTTAGCATACCAAAATGAAAGACATGCATCAGTGGCTTTTTCCATGGAAAAATCATTAGGTCCCCAGATCATTCAGGTGTTTCTTCATTGCTTTGCTTCTTGGCTTTAAATCCTCCACCCACCTTTCCAAGGCAAAATATCTGGACACAATCAGCCTTCCTTGGTGACTTCCTTGGAAATATACATGTTATTAATTTACCTTCATAAATTTTTGAGTCGTTATATCTAGTAGCTCTCGAGTCATTCTTTATAGAGGAAAAAAAAATAAAAGGAAAAATGGTCTATTAACACAGACTAAAGGCAGAGTACACAAGCATCAAATACGTGTGTCAAGCAAGAATCTTCTCAATATAAACTTTAAAAAGAACAACAGCAAAAAAGATGATGCTTTGTACTGCCTAGCATAAGATAGGTATTACCATTGGAAAGGGAGAAAGTGCATGGCCAAGTACTGCGAAAGTAACTTCTAATACATATAGATCTGGGGGAAGCCAAATAACGAGACTGCAGAAACGGCCATGCGTGCCTCAGCAAGCAGGAGCTGTGTCTGTGGGAGCCTCTGCACAGCCTCCGTGCACGCTTCCGTGAAGCCACGGCTCGGCCGAGCTGCGGCAAGTGCGGCTGGGCTTTCGGGAAGAGGCGTCCTGGCCGTGGGTGGAGGGTGACTGGAAGAAGCTGAGCACTCGCTCTTGTTCTGTTGCCTAGAGGAGTGAGTGTGGCAGACAGAGGAGGCTTCTTGGCAGAGGAGGCCGCTTGCCACCTCTTCTGGCAGCCAAGCTGCAGAAAGGGGTGGCTGTTGGAAGAGTTCCAAGCGATCCTACCTTGCGAAAGCAGAGGCTTGTGCATCCCTGCTCTGAAGGGATGGGAGGTCAGGTTCTGTGCAGAGCTGCTGAACGTTGGGGAAGCACTGGCTGTTGTCAGATGTTTCCTGGCGAGGCAATCGTGCCTGCTTCGAGCTGTCTGTGTTACAGACAGCATCTGCTTCCATCACAGGGCAGAGGGGTTTGTCTGAACCTTCACCATGGATTTCAAGAAACACTCTAGGTCCGGGAAACTGTGGCCACCTCCTTTTGTGCTGTCCCCGAAGTCAGGTGGAGCTTTGCTGTCTGAGCTGATGCTGTCCTCGGCAGCCACAGCCCTTCTGCCCAGGTCCCTCCTTCCCATGTGATTTCTTGGTGCTGAGAATCCCAGGTTGGTTGCCCAGAAGACTTGCCCACCAGTCTGACCATGTCCTCAAGGTATAAATGGTCCAATTACAAAACATGGTAATTGAGCAGGACTGGTCCTTGTGTTCAGTTCAGGCATGTGTGTGTGCAAGAAGCTTGTCTGTAGCTTACGGAGTTAGAGAGGGTGGTGGGAGACACTTAAACACAAACCTCTTTGAGTCCTGTTGCCTGTGGAACGTATCACTGTGTTTTCTTTTAAAAATGTAGGAAGAATGTCATAGTAGCTTTTTAATTGAAACACAAACATGCAGACATGAAGCAAGTGTGTGTGAAGGAGGAGTAATTTGAATTGGGCTGTGACTACTTGGGTCCCATGTTAAGAGTAATGTTTTAGCTTTTAGTAGAGAGGAGGGACTCTTTCAGATCCTGTAACTCAAAGCCCTTCTTGATCAGAAATGATTAAGCATAGCAGATCTCTGTTTTTATCTAGTAAAGAACAGACATAAACCAGACTATTTTCTTGCAGTACTCTTGCATTCTTCCAAAAATGTTCTTGAAACAAAGCTTCTGGTAGGCACAAAGCAAAGAAATAGTGCTGCAGCTTTATAGTTAAGATGTGCCGCTAAATGTAGTGCAACGTGAATTTTTCAGGTCTTTAGGCATAGGGTTGTGTCCTGTTTAAAATCACGTAGTGTATAATTGCATGCAGTTGTGCTTCTTGACTTTGAAAAGAAATTGGTGGCTATTGTAGAAAGCCTTTAATTGGCAAGGTAAAATATTATTGCTGAGCATGCAGGAGTGTAGGATTAGGATTTGTGTTTTCCTCCTGGTTAAGAGATTATAGTCTGGAAAGGACAAAAAATTTCACACCGTGTACCTCTCCTTTGTCTTTCTTTATGCTTGCCTTGCAGTACTTTTTTTTTTTTTTTTTTTTTTTTTTTCTCCTGGGGATACTAGAAAGGTTTCCTCTAGCACATCTACATTTTGTGATGTTTTCTGTATAAAAGCAAAAACCCAATTAACTTTTATCTCACCTGGTTTGCCTAGTCCTGCACTTCTTAAATGATTGTTCCTAAAATTTGGCTCTTGATTACAGGTGTGGTTTTCTTGGAAGTTGTTTTTTTGATACTAGAATTGAACTTAGGTTGAACTCAGTGGAGGGCTTAGCTCTTGCTATCAAAGCTGGAGGATTCCTGTCCCCCAGAAGCCTGGCTGCCTGTGTGCCCTCTGGTTGGGGCTTTGTGATGCATTTATCGTGTGTGATGTAAGAGAAACTATTCCCTTGGTTGACATTCTTGGATGATAATTTACCCTTCCAGCTAAATCAGAAAAACTCCACCGTTTCCAAGAAGTCCGAGTAGTCCCGGTTTTCACCCAGTGTCCCTGAGCTCCAGACTTTCCCTGGGGGGCTGCCAGCCTTCTTGGCATCCTAATACAGGTCTCAGGGTAAAGCCCTTGGATCTCTGTGTCCTGTGCCCCATTCAGCCAGGAGACATACTGAGCTGGACGTCACAGCCAGCCCTATACGAATTAATTTTTAAAACAGTCTTCAGTGCAAGAGAGGTTTCCTTAGCTGTAGGATTAGAGGGAGTCTGAGATTTCTGGGGAAGTTCATTAGCAAAAAATAAATAGAGTTTGAGGAAGGAAGGAAGTTGGGGGGTGGGAAATGTAGACCATTTCCCTAGCAGCCTTTGAAACAAACTCAATCCTTGTGGTGACAGCTCACAAGGTAGGGTCTAAGGCAGTTAGTTCAATTTTGAGAAATGCATGTTCCCTCCCTCATTAGATAGCGAGCGGCCGTACAGCTTGCCTGCGGTGTGGGCTGTGTGTGTGTGACTCTGAGTCTGTTGAGAAGGAAATGACTAAACTTTCTGTCAAACCACAGTAACAAAGAACATCTTTGATTTACTAAAAGAGTCATAGTAGAGAGGCTTGGGAATAGCTGTGGTGCTGCCAGTGCCCCACGCCATGAAGAGCAAATCAATTGGAGATCGTCACTCATGGGGAACATGAGTCTCCTGTCCTTTAAGGACAGTGTTGGTGTCGGGAGACAGAACTGGCAGGACTGGGAGGGAGCTTCGCTCTGAAAAGCTGCTGGGACTTTCCTGCACTGGAAATGCTTTCAGTGGTGGAGAAGACAATGAGGAAATTGAGGCAGGACTGCTGACTGCCTCTGAAGTGGGTGTCAAGAGGGGCAGACTAGCTGCCAGCCAGCCAGCCCCACGCGGTGGGGCACAGCATCAAAATCCCACAGCCACTGCGCTCCACATCTCCTTCCCGCTGCCTGACTGCTGCCTGTGGGTCCGGGCAGCCCAGGCAGTGGGAATCCCAAAGATCCTGTCAATTCGTGAGCCTCATCCGGCTGAGCTGGAGTTGAATATTTAGAATG
Source organism: Tyto alba (assembly GCF_018691265.1). Classification (NCBI taxonomy): domain Eukaryota; kingdom Metazoa; phylum Chordata; class Aves; order Strigiformes; family Tytonidae; genus Tyto; species Tyto alba. The sequence continues at coordinate 9,037,056 of NW_024881295.1, read as the reverse complement.
AAGGGGAGAAGCTGTCTAATTATAGGTTTTCCATTTCAGCCTTTGGTGTTACTTTAAGCAGACTTAAAATAACACTGTTAACTAACTTTTTTTTCCCTAGCTTTGTGGTTTCATACATGACATTCTGCAGTACCCTTTATAGAAACCTCAATATTTTTTTCCCCGCCTACCATGTTTTGTCTCTTTTTCCATCTGACAGATGTTTTTTCTTCCCGTGTTGTACAGGGCTCAGTACATAATTATTCTGTTGCAATAGCCTGAAGCCCCAGTCCTGTGACAGAGTCTGCTTGCACAGACTCGTATGTCCCTTTCATTTGTGTTCTGTGTATTTTTTTTCCCCTGGTGTTTTTGTTCAATCTGGTCTAAAAAACTGCTCTGAGAAGCAGTGAGCACCCAATCATTTGTGTGCCCTGAGACCATCTATTACCGCTTTTTAGTATCTAGACCAGAAAATGAGTTTTGTTGTGTGGGTGCTCATCTCCCAGTCATGCATGGGATGAATTCTCTCTTCTAGTTTACACCTTCTGGATGATATTTGCAGTTGGTCTTTGTTGCCCCAAGTCAACAATTAGTTACTCTGTGTCTCTTTAGCCATATGTTATTTTTTTTGAGCTGAATCTTTGGTTTCCGCTTATATTGCTTGCTTGTCCTAAACTCCTGTCAATTTGGCAAGATCTTCTTGCTCTTGGCATGACTTTTGTTTGGAGACCAGCATCTCGACATGCTGGAGCAGTGTCCCACTGGAGTGTTCCTGATTGTTTCAATCCTCCTACGAGCCGTATTTCACTGAGCATTCGTACATGAGTTATTGATTCTTAAGTCTCTTCTAATTGTAATTGGTTAGGTTTAGAAGTCTTTTGTTATTGGTCGGTAGTTTTATTCACCAAACTTCCCTTTTGCATTTAAAATTCAAAGTTTACCCAGAACCTTCTCCCAAAACAATTTTATCAAGCTTCCCACACCAAATAGCTCCTATTTTGAACACTATCTGTATATGGGAGTATCCATGGCTAAAATGTTCTGTCAAACCACAGTAACAGAGAACATCTTTGATTTACCAAAATATTCATAGTAAAGATACTCAGGAGTAGCTGTTGGGAACGAGCTGTAGGGTTGGTTCAGTGCTATGGGCTGCTCCGATGTCCACTGACTTCACTTCATGTTCTGGTCTCCAGATGTTCAATACCGTGGGGGTGCTTGGTGGGGATTTTTGGAGGTTGCAATAGTGAGAAGGAAGCCTTGCAAGGCATCATTCAACCTTCTTCGTTTTGTGTTATACATGTGTGATCAGCTGGGGAGGTGGAGGGCAGGCACTGGCCAACTGTGTAGTGTAGAAATACTGAGACGTAATGTTGCTGGGAATTGTTTGGTATAAACAGGCTCATTTCCTTTTTGTACATCGGTTGTCATCCTTTAATCTGTTATGTACATCATCCACTCTGCTTCCTGTGTGACTTGATAAACTTTTATAAGATATCACTGTTAAGTCACCTCAGACTTCATAGTCATTAATTAGATTATTTATTTCTTTCTTTTTCAGTGTCAGAAGTTTATATGGATCAGTAGTACTTGCTCAGGAGTGACAGTGGAGATCAGCATTAAGTCTGGTCCTCTGGGTGAGTAATCTAACCCACTGCATTGCTGATGTCTATTATCTACATATCTGCTGTTTTTTTTTGCTGGATACCTTACACAACAGCTCCTTCAGTCTTTTATTTCAAATGTCATTAAAATTATGCTGTATACTGCTTCTAGCTGGAGTTGTAGAACAATGTCATGCTGCTTCTGTTTGTATAGACATCCGTTTATTTGGTATCTTTTAAAGGCTAGCCATCACTTAACACAGTCTGAGCTGCTGTTAAGATTCAGGGGGGCTTTCCACATTTTGAAGGCAGTGGATTTTGAATTAACATATATACTGTGCCAGAGTAATGAACTAGATTTTGATTGTCCAAGAAATAAAACTGAAGTGACCACAGGAGCTGTCCTGTGGTATATGATGGGCTCAGGCAGTGCCAGTGCTCCAGCGCGAGGCCCACTGGACTTGCCATCCCTGCGTGGTGCAGCTGCGCTGTGCGTGTGCAGTTACTCTGACTCAGCAGGTCTATGGCAGTTTGCAGAGAAACTGCCAAGAGCTTTCGGGTTATTGGGACAAGTTTATGTAAAAAACACATTCAGCAAAATAGACTATCTGTTGCATTAGCCCTTGGAAATGGCCCAGTTTAGTTAACTTCAAGGAGTGGCATTTTGTATTTGGTCTAGACTGATTTGATTCAAGTAGCCCAGTGCATGTCAGAGCTGGCAGTCTTGTTTTGGGAATGATTATCCCTTGTCTACTGTGTTTTGGATATTACAGTATGATCTAGCATGATTTAGCATCCTGAATTCCAGCTGGAGAGCTGGGTGGAATTGCTGCTTGTGCGCTTCAGCCACGCACCCCACGGCTGGGATGTGCTTGCCCCATAACACCACCCCTGAGGTCCCAGCTGCTTGCTGGGTCTGTCTTCTCACTCATGATGCTGCACTCTCTCATACTCTGTATAACTGCTTGCCGAGACCAGTGTCTGCTAGCATCCTGCGTCCTTTGTCTGGGCTTGCTGCCCTTCAGCTGCTCTCGTCTCTGAATCGCTCATCCTTGTCTTATCACTGGATGAAGAGCACAGTACTTGTACCGTCCTCTCTGAGGTGGTGTGTGTTACCCTGCCAAAGCAAACATACCTTCCTGTGATGCCTTTACATGAGGCACACCTGGTCACTTATTTGTTCACCAGTCCAGGGCCCCTGAAAGTCTACCTATGTCAGCTGTCAGCTTCTGTCCCACACTGTACTGGGCTTCTTTGCAACTGCTGTCTTTGTGCTTCATAAGGCTGTCTTCCCACTTCACTCCGGCTGGGACTTGTTGCTTTTTTGTCTACACTTTCTGTGGCGGATGGGCTGGATCCCCCTCCTGTGCCCCTGCACACCCTGATGTTACCTGTGCTGCCCTGGGGCCAGCTGATACGATCAGCAGTGGCTGGTGTTCCTGGAAATGTTTAACAGCCTGCAGCCCAAGGGGGTGCTTTGTCCCCACAGGTTTGCAGTCATTGGGCTTTGGGAAGGGCAGCAAGCACCTCCTCTGCTACCTGGAACCACTGGTGTCCTGCCACTGAGGGCTTGGGGCTTTCCTGGCTTTAGTCATTGCTGCTCCCTGGTGCTGTCCTGCATCCTTAGCCTCTCTGCAGGCCCACAGTATGTGAGGATTGGTGTCTCATGTGAAATGTTATTTCCCTTCTTTTACTCCCTTTTCCTCTCCATAGCCTTTGGAGCGCCTCTTCTTGGATCTTCAACCCTTCCCACACTAAATCACTGTATGTGAGCTCTCTCTGGGATTCACAGGCTGCCCAAGGTCTTGCATCAGACCTGGAAAGAAGTGGATGTTGCTCCTTGTCAGGAACCCTAAACTCCAGTGCCAAATGCTTTTATTCCCTGGGTTTTTAATCAGTGAGTCCGCTGGCTACAGGAGTGGTTATCACCTATTGTCTCCCATCCTGGTCACATTTCTTCAATTTTATTGCTGCTTATCAGAGTTGCTGGTATTATACTCCAGCTGGCCTTGCACTCCAGCTGGATTTGAGTTGGTCGTGGCTGTAAAAACATCGTTAGAAGTCTGCTGTTGGCTGGCAGCCACGTTCTGCTGGATGTGTGTTTGGAGACTTTCAATCTGCTGGCATCGCTGTGTGAATGTCTTGCCTTCGCTGGAAGTTTCTGTGTCTTTGCTCTCCAGATGCAGTGCTGGTTTCCCTTCCCCAGAAGCAGCAGAAGTTTTGGGACCTAAATAAATCTGCTTTGTTTTTTTGCTGTCACTTGTGCTGCTTCTTCTGGGAAGGGGTGTGTGTCCACGTCCATCCTAGGCTGTAGCAGCAGGTGCTCTGTCCTCCTTTCTGCATTCCCGTGGTTCTGGTGCTGGCGTGTTTCTGGTATTTGGAGGCATGCTGTTCAAGTCAGACCCGTTGCCCTCAGCAATCAATCTGGAAAGCTGGAGCTGATTTCTCTGACTGCTGCTTATTTTCACCATTAAACAAATAAATAAGAGCATCTCCTAACAAGATGGCAAGGAATTCCCATGCCTGATTCAGCGTTGACAGGAGCAGTGTGCTGTGTGTCGGGCTGCTGTGCGCTGCTCCCAGACAGGGGGAAGAATATGGGCTTTTTTGTTGTGTTGCCCCAAGTTCAGCCCAGATATCTGAGCTCCAATCTTGCCACACAGAATATGCCAATGTGTTTTTAGTGGAGTTTCAGTGCCTCTGCCTGCTGCCTCTATTTATCCATAGAAGCACAGATTCCTGTCCCACTGTTCCCTCCCTAGGAAGTATCACGTTAAACATGGTGCTGACAGTCCAACCATGGCCCACAGTAAGGCAGCGTGTATAAATAATCCAGAAAAGCTAAATAAGGCTTTTAAAATAAGCCTTAGCAGAGAGAGCTGCTTTAGTGTGGTGCCATGAAGATGCAGAAACCTTGGCTATGTCTGTGTAGCCAGATTCAGTCATACTTCCTGTGGCTGCTACTCTTTCCTAGCAAAATCTGCACAGCTTTTCAGGTACATCTTCACCTTGCTCCACCAGTTCTGGGGACTGTTTTGAGTTAAAGTCTGCACTTGGTGGTGGCAGATTGGCTGGGTGTCCAAATCTGAGACAGAGCGTGCACATGCAGCACTGAAATAGCACACGTCCATTCCACCCTGTTACAGTGCCTGTGTGCAAGAGGCAAAAATTAGTATTTGTTGAGGTTTTTTTTTTTTCCCCGATGTCACATTGAATATGGGAGGGAAAGAAGTACAAGGCTACTTCTGTGTACATCTCATTATTGTGTTTATTAGCACTTGTTGACTTGTCCTGCAGGGTCCAGCCCACACACAGCTTTTCTTGGGCTTTTAATAGTTGTGCTAAACTGAAATGTGCTCAAAATAGTAATAATTTAAAACATTTCCCCAGAGCCTGTGGCTGCTCTGCATGTTTATGGGAGGTGTAACGCTGCCCGCAGTTGGGGCGTGGGGGGGTGCCCAGGCCACCCCCAGCCCTGTTTCGGCCTGGCTGCTGGAGCAGAGGGGTTGTGATGTGTGTGCCAGGGCAGGCGTGGGGCAGAGGCCCGTCGGGGCCAGGGCACTGGAGTGGGGTAAGTGTGGGGCACAGCACAGCTCACACTGCCACAGCTTCAGGGTGCGTAGGGTTGGGGGTATGGCCTTTGTGTTGATGTGTTACCCAAGACTGCTGCGCAGCAAAAGGTCGAGTGCAAGGTAAAAGTCCTCATTTGTAGGAAATGTGGTGCCTTCCCCTTGCCCAGACTTCCCCCTGTCATAGCCCAGTGTGTTGTCAGAGCAGTATTAGGGCATTAAACGACATGGGGATACTGATCGGTTTTTGACTCACTGCTGGGTTTAGTAAGAGTTAAAACCACTGATCTATTTATTTATTTCTGAGTTAACATTTGTCTTGTGGGAATGGCACCTCCTGTCCCGTGTAAGCCTGTCAGCAGAGCAATGATACTTGAACTGGAGGGGATGGGAAAGGAGGGTGCTGCTCTGGCACGTAGTGGTGGGGATGGAAGGAAGTAGGATTTTTCTGGTTGTTTTTAATTCCCTGTGAGAGGCAATATTACTGCTTTCAGAAAGCAGTATGCTATTACACTTTTGTTCTTCACATTTGATATGATGTGGTTTGGGTAACTTTAACATAACAACATTATGCTTACCCGCAGTATTGATGGTGGCTCTCTAATATACATAAATCTCTGCAGAGAGAGAGGGAGTTGCATTTATCTATAAATAGTTAGCATACTGCCCTTTTTATCTAGCGTGTGACCTCTTTGTTGCACACTGCATTTCCCTGCCTCCCATTTGGTCATTTTTATCTGATTGCCATTGCCAGTCCTGACAGTTACTTTATAGTCAGAAAACATAAAATCATCCCCCACAAAGCTTTCAAATCTAATTTCATTTCTTCTCTCAGTTATGTGAGAAATGTTTTCCTCTTTTCAAGACTGAGAATGTACATTTTCCCTGTTTATTTAGCCAAGCTTATTTTTCTCTGCAGAAACCTGGTCAGATGACATGGTTCTTTTCTTACATTTATTAATCCTGTGAGGTTTATGTATTGGGAATAATCTTCGTGAGCTGGAAGAAGATTGTCCAAGATGTCCCACTTTCTCAGTATTGCATCTCATTAGAAATACAGTTGACTGTTTGCATGGCTCTTTAATTCCTCAGTATAGCTTGGGGGAGAAAATATATCATCTCATCATCTAGTAATAATGCTTGGCACTTTGTTTGCATCTTCAAAGAACTATATGGCTATGAGTTGAATAATTTCTATAACATTGTGTAGTAGTTTCTCATTATTATTTGCCCCATCTTACAGATGAGGAAAGTGAACAAGAAGTTGAGTGACCGTAGGCCATGAAAGGAGAAGCAAAATCAACTTGAGTTCCAGCTCCCTGACTTGTACTAGAAGAGCACCACACCTCTTTCTTGTTTAAACTAAAGAAGGGAGAAGGAAGGAAGAGGAAAGGAGAGGGAGAGCTGTTTACTTTTAATGATCTTACCTAACCTTGTTGACTATTCAGTTAAGTGCATTTGTTTGTGGTGGTTTTTTGGTGTTTGTTTCTAAATACGTTGTCTAACTTACTGATGTGGTTGTCACCTCTCAGTGTATGGTTGGAGGTATGTGAGGAACTGTGTGGAGTTTATAAAGGCAAAGCAATGTGTATGTGGAGTTAGGGTTGTTGGGGAGGGGAGGGTGTTGCTTACTGCCTGCTGGGGGATCTCTCCTCTTCCCCCTTGAACCAGAAGCAGGGGAAACCTTTTCTGTAGTATTTGGAAATATTTTTCCCCATCTTGTTTTCCATCTGAGACTGAGATGGAAAAATTGAACCATCCTAAATGGGGACTGTGTTAACCCATGGCATATGTAGAAACTAATCCTTCTTGTCTCATCCACCATGTGCCACGCTAGGATTATTATTTTTTTTTCCCCTTCATGGGCTGTAGTGTAAGGTGTTGGCTCAGAGTGGTGTCTGGGATTACTTCATTTGCAGAAATAATTTTATACAACTGCACTAGGCTATATAGCTTGATTTACAGCTGCTTAATTAACTGACAAGACCCCCAAATGTGTTATACTATAGAGAAACTGAGTGCTGTAAAGTAGTGAACTGTGGAATTACGAACTCTGTTACAGAGGAAGTCATGGTAACAATGTTATTGACTACTTACTCAAAGGTAGTTAAAACTTATTTTTTCAGGAATTTTAGCTTTCTACAAAGGTGCTTTGGAGCACTGGGCAGCATTAGAACTGTATAGTCCTCTTGCAGAGGATGGATAGTCTGCTTGGTGAAAAGTGACTTGGTGTAAAGGAGCACAGAAATCACACGAAGAATTTCTTCATCTTCCTTTGGAAAATCCCGTGACTGCTTTTCCACAGGTTCTCAGAGGTTCCCTGGCCATCTTCTGGATGGTTTCAGATGCCTTGTTTGAGAAGCATTCTGGCAACAGCCTTGTATGACTTAACTTTATTCTGGGCATGTCCTGCTAGTGAAGGTGGTGGAAAAAGCAGCTGTCTTCAGCCATGTGCTCTATCTGGGGATGCAAAACTTCGCTGACTCTTTTTAGGGGCTCATGATTTAACTCCAAGATTATATTTGGTTTTCTGTTTCTGATGAACAGGACAGATGTCCTGATGCCTGAGACCTGCAACAACAGACAGCAGCACAAAGGTATCATAGCCAGTATTTTTTTCTCTTTTCCTTTGAATCTCTTATGTAGCTGATACCTCATTTGTACGTGCTCCCTTCCAGTATTGAGCAGAGCTGAGCCACAGCATGCTTATAGGGCTCCAGTTTCATCCAGTGTTTCTTGTGACACCCAAATTGCCGATTACTTGTTGGCTGACTTCTTGAGGAGCTGAATGTGACTTTTCACGAATCTGTGTTTTTTTTCCCTTGCTGGGCTTGGGGAGCCCTCAGGGCTGGGATGGGACCTGGACTTGGAAGCAGAAAGTGCAGAGCAGCTGGTATGCAGGCTTTCATGCTTTACTTGCAGGGTTCAAGCACTTGTGGTGAGGTCTTTGTGTCTCTCCTTTGTCGTCATCTGATAACTTCTCTCACTAGACTTTGATTTCAGCTTCTTAGAAGCAATCTCAGCAGCTCAGCATGTGGGGAGCTGCACGTTTGCCTTGGGCTGTTTTGTTGTGTTTTGTTTGTTGTTTTTTTTTTTTTTTTTAATTTCGTATGTTGTAATTTTTTTGAGGCATTGCATCCAAGAATTGTGAGTGTTTCCAAGAATGTGTTCAGGGTGAGTTGCTCAGATCATGCTGATACCCTTGACAAGGAATCTTTTTGAGATACTTTTCTATCTCTGTGTGTTACTTAGGTATTTGAAATTGAGAGGGAGGGAGCTACCTGACTATCTGAATACTTCTTCCTTCTCCTTTCCCCCCCCAGTGCAAATTCACCAAAACTCAGGAGACTTCTCAACTGTGAGAAGAATTGCGTGTCCTTCTGCTGGCAGAGCCTTAAGATGCTGCTCCTGGTCCTGTGTGGTGGCTGCTCCTTGGAGCACCGTCACCCCAAGGTCCAACACTGTAGTTGCTGGGCTGAAGAGGACTTTTCCTGCCATCACCTGTTTGTGGCTGTGGTTGTGCCAAGCATGAGAATTAGATGACAGGGTTGTTTGGTTGGTTGTTTTTTTCCCATATTTCCTCCTAACTACAAGCAACAAAGAGAAGGGAGAAGCTGTCATGTATTATGGGTTGATTGCAAATCACAAACATCATGGGCACCCAAGAGTTGGAAGGTATCAGGAGAGGGAAAAGGGTGATGGGAGAGAGGACATCAGCTTGAATGGAAGGAAGCAAGTGGGAGATGACAGCCATAAGGTGATCACAGCCAGAGGGAAACAGGGGGAAGGTACTGGGGTGACTGCGGTTCCCCAGGGTGAACTTGATTACTACCCTCCCCAGTTTTGATATAACTAAGAAATAACATTCTGAAATAACAGAAGGAAACACAGAGTGTTTTTCACTTTTAAGATCTTAAATTTGCAACTTCCATGTTAAACCTGCCTGCCCAACTGCCCGTATCTCCACACCCTCATGTGCAAACCTTGCATGATAGCTGGACTTCTTGTTGGACCCTTTCTTACAGTTTTACTTGGTGTAGTATGTCTATAGTAATGTGACTTCAGGATTCAGGGTGGGTTTGGGAAATGACTAGGATCAGCAGGACACGTGGTGATCTTTGATCACAAAATTAAGTTGTATGAGTTGACATTTAAGGGAAACCACCCCACCTGTTGCTTCAGGAGAAAGGTGTGTTGTGCAGGATGCCAGCAGGCACATGCCTTCCCTTGGGACTGGCTGGGACATCCCCAGGCTGGGAGGTGATGGCCCAGGTCTACGGATGGCTCTTGCCCAGAGGAGCTTGAATGGGGCTTTTTTTTGCCCGAGACATCAAACGGCTGTCAGAAAGTGCTGGGAACTTTTAAGGTCTTGATGGGAAAACTAGCTGTTGTCATCTTTTCAGCAATCTTTACAACAAATTGGCTGGTTCTCCAGTTCTTCTGTTCTTGAAAGGCTGAGTTGATGCTGACCAGGTTTGACAAGTGATAACTGGGGAGCCTTGGCTGTGTTCTCTGTTGTGATTAAAGCTATAAGCTGGCGCTCTGAAGTTAACATGGCAGTAGGTTGCAGGTTGAAGTATCTGGAAAATATCAAGGAGTAGGTGACAAGCTACGAAAGGCAAGGGCTGCTCAGAGCAGTGAGACTGCTCCAGAAATCTGTGGGGACTGGGGATGGAGCGATGCTCTGCTGGTGGCATGGTTCACCACTGACAGTGACAGCGATGGCAACGTGAGGGTGCTAGTTACAACTAGAGATGGGCTGAAGCAAGACCTATGTGTCAGATCTCCCCAAGCCTTTCTGTTTGTCTAAGGGAGGCTCAGATCCATACTGCATAAAATTGATGTTTGTCTCAGCGTGCTTATCTGCTGGCTAGCCCATACACTCACCCCCACATGTTCTCTTATCTCAAAACCAGAGATGCACCTGAAGTTGTCCTTTCAGGATTTGGAAGCTTTTTTGATAAAACTGTCTGTCTGCAAGCGTTTTCAAGGACACATCACATTTTGAAATCATGGTATTAAAATAATTGCCTTTGAAATGAAGGGAGGGTCATGTGCCCTACATGAGAAATTCCTCTTAGTGCTTACTAATCCAGTATATAAATGTCATGGCTTACATCCACAGGGTGTTTATATTGAATTTTTAGCTGTATCAGTATCTCTTACTCTTTAGAATAAATGCCATATAATCTGGTTATGAGCAATATTCTTAATTTAGATACCAGAAATAGGACATAGGCAAATCTGAGTTACTGTAAGAAAGTAGAAGAGGAAATAGCCTTGCCTCATGAGGGGAGATTAAATTCAGTTGAATCATCTAGTATTTAATGGTAAGGCCAGAGAATTCAGCCTGTTTCATTAGGATAGCGCAACGGTTGCCATATTTACTTTTATCTTTGTTTTTTTCTGAAGGCCTGATTCTCCTCTGGCATACCTGTACTGAAGTGTGTAAGGAGGAGGTAGATTAGGAAACACCCTTTCTTCTTCCCTTCCTGCCCCCTGAGCAGATCAGTGCAGATTGATTCAAGGTGCATAAAGCAGTAGGGATTTAGGCTTATTCCCTGCCCCTAACCCCCTGGTTTGAGGGAGTTTAAGTTGTTTCTCAGAGACCTATAGTGAATGACACTGAAAAGGACAAGATGTGCATTTTGGGAGCAGAATCATCCTTGCTGTGGCAGGTGGACATCACCTAAGAGCTTGGACATCTAAAACACCTTCCTTGCTTAACTAAGCCAATGGTCCTATGCCTGGAGGAGGTTTCTTTTCTCATGCCCTTAGCAGCTGTTTTTTTTTTAAATATTGATAACGAAACTAATAATCATAGAATCATAGAATTGTTTAGGTTGGAAAAGACCTTTAATATCATCAAGTCCAACCGCGAACCTGCCAAGTCCACCACTAAACCATGTCCCCAAGTACCACATCTACATGTATTTTAAATACCTCCAGGGATGGTGACTCAGCCACTTCCCTGGGCAGCCTGTTCCAATGCTTGACAGCCCTTTTGGTGAAGAAATTTTTCCTAATATCCAATCTAAACCTCCCCTGGTGCAAGTTGAGGCCGTTTCCTCTTGTCCTATCGCTTGTTACTCAGGAAAAGAGACTGACACCCACGCTGCTACAGCCTCCTTTCAGGTAGTTGTAGAGAGTTACAAGGTCTCCCCTGGGCCTCCTTTTCTCCAGGTTAAACAGCCCCAGTTCCCTCAGCTGCTCCACAAAGGACTTGTGCTCTAGATCTTTCACCAGCTTCATTGCTCTTCTTTGGACAGCCTCTAGCGCCTCAGTGACTTTCTTGTAGTGAGGGGCCCCAAACTGAATACATTCCAAGTGTGGCCTCACCAGTGCTGAGTGCAGGGGGATGAGCACTCCCCTAGTCCTGCTGGCCACACCATTTTGATACAAGCCAGGATGCTATTGGCCTTCTTGGCCACCTGCATGCACTGCTGGCTCATATTCAGCTGGCTGTCAACCAACACCTCCAGGTCCTTTTCTGCCAGGCAGCTTTCCAGCCGCTCTTCCCCAAGCCTGTAACATTGCATGAGGTTGTTGTGACCCAAGTGCAGGACCTGGCACTTGGCCTTGTTGAACCTCAGACAGTTGGCTTCGACCCAGTGATCCAGCCTGTCCGGATTCCTCTGCAGAACCTTCCTACCCTCAAGCAGATCAATGCTCTCACCCGACTTGGTGTTGTCATCAAACTTTCTGAGGGTTCTCTCAATCCCCTTGTCAAGATCACTGATAAAGATATTAAAGAGAACTGGCTCCAATACTGAGCCCTGAGGAACACCACTTGTGACTGGCCACCAACTGGATTTAACTCCATTCACCACAGCTCTTTGGGCCTGGCCATCCAGCCAGTTTTTAGCCCAGCAAGGAGTGCACCTGTCCAAGCCATGAGCACCCAGTTTCTACAGGAGAATGCTGTCAAAAGAAACAGTGTCAAAGGCTTTACTGAAGTCTAGGTAGGCAACATCAACAGCCTTTCCCTCATCTACTAGGCAGGTCACCTTGTCATAGAAGGAGATCGGGTTAATCAAGCAGGACCTGCCTTTCATAAACCCATACTGACTGATCACCTGGTTGTCCCATATGTGCCGCATGATGATGCTCAAAATGATTTGGTCTGTAACCTTCCCTAGCGCCAAGGTTAGACCGACAGGCCTGTAGTTCCCCAGATCTTCCTTCTGGCCATTCTTGTAGATGGGCTTCACATTTGCTAACCTCTGATCAATTGAGACAAGCCCAGTTGGCCAGGACTGCTGATAAATGATGGGAAGTGGCTTGGTGAGTACTTCTACCAGCTCCCTCAGTGCCCTTAGGTGGACCCTGTAGACTTGTGTGTGTTTAAGTGGTGTAGCAGGTCATTAACCATTTCCCCTTGGATTATAGGGGCTTCATTCTGATCCCCATCCCTATTTTGCAGCTCAGGGGGCTGGGTACCCAGAGAGTAACTGGTCTTAGTATTAAAGACTGAGGCAAAGAAGGCTTTAAGTACCTTATCCTTTTCTTCATCCTTTGTCACTATGTTTCCCCCCACATCCAGTAAAGGATGAATATTCTCCTTATCCTTCATTTTGTGCTAATGTATTTATAGAAACATTGTTTATTATCTTTTACAGCAGTAGCCAGATTAAGCTTTAGCTGGGCTTTGGTCCTGACTTTTTCCCTGCATAACCTCACAACATCCTTGTAGTTTTCCTGAGTTGCCTGCCCCTTCTTCCAAAAATCATAAACTAATTTTTTTTTTTTTTTTTCCCCCTGAGTTCCAGCCAAAGCTATCTGTTCAGCCAGGCCAGTCTTATTCTCCACTGGCTCATCTTTTGGCACATGGGGACAGCCTGATCTTGCTCCTTTAAGATTTCCTTCTTGAAGAATGTCAAGTCTTCCTGGACTCCATTGCCCTTTAGCACTGCCTCCCAAGGGACTCTGTCAGCCAGGCTCCTAAACAGACCAAAGTCTGTCCTCCAGAAGTCCAAGGTAGCAGTTCTGCTGACCCTGCACCTTACTTCTCCAAGGATCAAAAACTATAATTTTGTGATCGCTATGCCCAAGACGGCCTCCAACCATCACATCACCCACAAGTCCTTCTCTGTTCACAAACAACAGTTCCAGTGGGGTGCCTTCCCTGGCTGGCTGCCTCACCAGCTGTCAGGAAGTTATCTTCCACATACTCCAGGAACTCCCTAGACTGTTTGCTCTCCTCTATATTGTATTTCCAGCAGACATCTGGTAAGTTGAAGTCCCACACAAGAACAAGGGCTAGTGATCATGAGACTTCTCCCAACTGCTTGTAGAATATTTTGTCTGCCTCTTCATCCTGATTGGGTGGTCTATAACAGACTCCCACCATGATATCTGCCTTGTTGGCCTTCCCCCAGATTCTTACCCATGAAGACTTAACTCAGTCATCACCATCATTAAGTTCTAGACAATCAAAACACTCTTCTAACATACAGGGCTACCCCACCTCCTCTCCTTCCTTGACTATCCCTTCTGAAGAGTTTATAGCCATCCATTGCAGCACTCCAGTCGTGCAAGTCATCCCACCATGTTTCCATGATGGCAACTATATAATATTTTCTGTGCTGCACAATGGCTTCCACATTTGCACATTTGTTGCCCATGCTATGTGCATTGGTGTAGATGCACTTCACTTGGGCTATTGATCCTGCCACCTTTATGGGGGGAGAAGCCCTAATTCTTACTTGACCATTCTCATGCACTTCGGTGGTTTCCAACGCATCAATAACCCTGAGTCTTTGCTGCTACAAAGTACCCACTGGTTGCCCAAAGCTGTCAGGATCTGTATTTTGAGGTCCTGTTTTGGTCACATAGTCAAACAGGCAGCCAGTGTTAAACATGTTCCAAACACCATTGACTTCAGTGGCATTAGAAGGGTGCTTGTCATCAAATGTGGACTTGCACAACTTGCTGATCTCAGGCTGGGTGGATCTTGCTGAAAAGATACTGTGCCAACAGAGAGACTGTCTCTATTTCAGGCTGTGATTCAGCTAGGTTGTCAATCCAATTTAAGAGGACCAGATTATAAACACCGTGAAATGCTGAGCTGGTATAAAGCTGCTTTGCTGATAAGGAGTTGTTCAAAATATTTGGAAAGTACAACTCTGCTGTGGGACTGGAGAGCCAGTCCTGGCTGCAGTCACAAGGCTCCGCGCCAGGGGCGTTTTGGCTGGTTTGCTGGCTTGGCTTGATGCCGAGCGGTTGAGACTTGATGTGCCCTGGGTGTTGTTTTCCTGCGCCAGGTGATGGCAGTGGTAAAGCAGCCATGGTGGTTCTGCCGTCTGGGCAGTGAACAGCCATCTCTGTCTGTGTGTGGACAGAAAACAGGGTTGTGCATCCCATCAGGTGCTGCAGCATTGCTGGGAAAACCAAAACAGAGCTGATGGCAGCTCTGGTGCCCTTTGTATCTGTCCCCAGCTCCCAACATGAGATGAAAATCCAATAGGTGGGGGATGCCACTCTGCCATATATGTGGCTGTCTAAGGGAGCCTTGTTGACTGTCTGTGTTTCAGGCCCAAAATAGTCTGGCAACAGGGTGAGGGCAGTCTGCAGTTGCCAGCTTGCAAGTGCTCACAGGAGCCTCTTTATGGGTTTGGTACTTTACAGTCCAAGACATTGGCACAGATTACCATTATTGCTCCTTTTCTCCTTTCTTTCCTTCTTCCCTTGCAGTTTTGGACACTGTTAGAAATTAACACCTTTCCATCCTGTGAGTATCTAGAGTCCCTAGCCTTGCCTTCACTTGCATGTTCCTGCTCCTTTATAGCCTATCCTGTAATTTCATTTAGGGACCTTTTTTGCAGTGGTGCTCCTAATCACAAGATTCTCTGCCAGCTCTGCTGCAGTGCTCTGGGCAGAGAAGTAGGAGGACTGATGTGCACAGCCCAGCATGAAATTGGTATCACATGCCCTGGATAGTTCCTGCAAGCGCTTACCTGGATCATATGTTTGGTGCCAAGGGGTTTCTTGGTGCCTGGGTGTGGTATTAAGGTGTGCTTCCATGTTCAGTGGGGTGTTGTCAGCCAGTGATAATCCCCTGTCAATAATGGTAGAGGCAGCACTGTTTTGAGCAACTGAAATAACTGCCTGTTGGGAGAATGGGAAGGAGAAGCCCAACAATGTTGCTGTGTCAGAAGAAGCTATTAGTGTAGTCAGTTATGAGGGCAAGAAACCATGTATGTACAAAACAAGTAGTAGTAATAGACTATGTCTGTCTCCTTTAATGCTTCTACTATCTGATTAGTTGTCAACATCTGTTAATTTCTGCTACTGCAAAATATGTAGACAGTTCTGAGGTTTGCATTATTAAGGGTGTGCGTTGTGTAGACTTTATACTGTATTATGACAGCTGTTGTGAATGCCGTGATCCACACTATGGAGCACTGAGATACAGCTGAGTTGCTATCTCCTGCATTATCTAGAAAAAGTCTGGAGCCTTGCTGGTGTTACAGCAGGAGAGGAAACGTGTGTAGTCATGTTACTCTCATTGGGCATTTGCATATGGCTCTTTGGAGCACAGCATGGCACGGCACAGCACAAGGGTGCTGGCCTGCAGCCACACCAGCTTCTTGGGATCATGTCAGACAGGCTGGGTCACAGGTCTTGAACAAGAAACCTCCAAGGAACAGGTTGCTGTTGCAGAGATACTGGAGACATCCTTGTGGTGCCATGTGTGTTTTGGCATGCATGCTGGGTGTGTTTCTCTTTTTTTTTTTTTAATTGTTACTTGATATTTTCTTATAAGAGCCCTGTATTATTTTCTAGTGTTAGTGGGAAATAATGCTTGATTTTCTTCTCCCCCATGCTGTGCCTGGCTCTAAATGATTTGAAGATTAATTGCTTGAGATCTGCACAGGTACAGTGTTGATTATTTACAAGATAATGATTGCTTAGTTGCAAGCTGAATATCCATCTGCACTAAATGTGGCCTTAGTAGCAGTGTGGAGCTTCACTTGAGATTCCTGGCTGGTATTTCCACGTGGAGCACTGGCTTTTTCCGGGCTGGTGAGAATGTTGGATGGGTAGATGAACCATGAGCTCTACTTAGGTAGGCTAGCCCATTAAAATAGCCATGAAGACCAGAGTAACAGGAGTCCCAGCTCAGGTGAGCAACTTTTAACCTAAGCTCTTCAGGGCAACTGATTTGGCTAAATCATTTATTTCGATTTCATGCCCAATCTACTTCATCTTTATGTCTGTCTTAGTCAAGTTAGTTCTCTTGAGTTTATCAGCAGGAATTAGGAAAATAATATATTTTTCACAGCGTAGACCTATCTTTCGAGTTGGCAGACTGCTGTGTTAAATGTTCAAAATTGCTGTCCTCACCAAAGCTGGAAGGTTCCTGCCTTGGACCACAGTACTGTAGTGCCAGGATAGCCTTGGGCCAGGCTGGCGCAGTGCGAGGTGTTGTGTGAGTACAGAGCAGCTGGTCTCAGCAACCAGGAGTTCTGCTGAGCACAGCCCAAGGAGTGCCTGTGGCATGGGAACTCGCCTGCAACCCTGTGGAAATGTTTCCTCTAGCTAGAAGGAAAATGATGGCTGTCTGGCCATGGCTTGTCAGTACTGATTTCAGGCCTGAAGAAGTCCACTACCTCAGGATCTCTCGGTTTCCCTCCTTCCCTCTGCAGGCTCCCAGGGCAGCCCTGACTGCTGGGGCACTGCCCTCTGGGCACACGTCCCCTTGCTGGTCACTGGCTGTAGGATCTATGCTAAATGTCTCCTTCCAAGGCCCTCAGGCATGTGTTCGGATCAGATTGGTTTTGTTAACTATGTACTCTGGAGGCTGCCTTTGGGGCATGTGCTGCTGGGGTGTCCTGGGTACCTTATCCAGACCTATCTCTTCCCTGCTGAGTACACACTCATGGTAAATCGCTTTCCTCCATGCAAGGTCACCTTTTCAGTGTTGACCTTGCCCTTCCTGGACTGCTGGGTTCCCTGTTTCAGATACCTGGACATGCTCTGACTCATTTTCCTCCTGGTATGGTAGTTAAGCAGTGTACGCAGCTTAGGCAGTCTAGTCCTGCCCAATTATAAGCTGTAAGGGAGCATGGACAAAGTCAGATTTTGCAAAGAAACCTCCCAAACACTGGTAATATCTTTTCTCAGAGAGACCACCGCAGCCCTGAGAATCTTCTGTAGCATCAACACAGGACATAAGATTTGTCCTGGGGTCCATCCTTGGCTGTGCTGAGTTGGAAGGGGTTGACTGGAACTGGGAATGCTCTCCAGTGCTGAGGACAGAGTTGGTGTTGCAGTGTAGCAACAGCAAGTTAAGGTTTCTTCTCCTTAAACAAAGACATTTCAATAAATCATAAGCTGCTTTTGCCTGAGCATCATTAAAATAGATTGCGGAAGTTTCGAAACGTGTACAAAAATGTCAGAAGTGTGGCTGAACATCAGCGTTTGTTTCATTGATAACTGAGCCTCAGTTTAGAAAAATGGGATGCCTTGTTCATGCTATTTTCCTAAGTCTTTTTTTAGCCACAATAATGCAACACAGGGAATTAAACTCCTACTTTTTTGAAGGTTTTTAATTAGCTGACAGTACTGATTGCAGTCTGTAAAATACAGCACATCACACTGCTTCATCTTGGATAGCACTCTACTTTCTTTTAAAGACAATTTAAATAGAATATTAGTAGAGGAAAAAAACCCGAAACCAGAGCACAGAAGTGGCAAATTAGTATTCTTGGCATTCCTTGGAAAGCTACTTACCATTATCTTCTTAAAGTGGCAGATTTTGCCTGCAAGTCAAGTAGAGGAGCAGGAACTGATATTTCATTAAAATACTAGGAGGCCTGAATGCATTTATGATCCTTGAGACATTTGCAGGAAACAAGAGCCATGCTATTTGGAACTGTGAAAAGCTTTAATAAAGGGCAAAATCCAAATCCCAAAGGCCGACTGAATGACTCGGATACCTCCACTGCCAGAGATCTGGTTGTTACCACACAGATAGCTGTTCCTGTTTGTTTTTTTTTTTTTTTTTTTTTTTTTTTTTTTTTGTCCCCAAATGTACTTGTGAAACCTTTTCTTTTAATGTTGGGTGTTGAACCAGAATCTAAATAAACTGGAGTGATGATTGCCCTTATACATTGTTAAATGTATGGACAGATGGACTTTCTTCAAGAAGTTTATATCAGGAATTGATGAAAAATGAGGAAACCATGGCTTTCTCAAAGTTCTGCCTTGTGGACAATGCTTTTTGAATATTTTTTAATAGAATTGAGAGTTATTCTGGGTGTTTTCCCTTTCACCTCACAACATCGAGTTGGGTTTCTGTCAAAGATTCTTTACTTTAGCTTGAAAAATGGAATTGGAAATGTTGGGAGATCAAAAAATAATCATCTGGGTAAGGTCTGTAACATCAGGAGTGGTTGTATAGAGCATGGTGGTGTTCCATGTTGGAAAGCACTGCTTTGACACTTTTAATAAACTTGTATTTAAGGCAATAAGTTTAATATTACCCATCTGTATTTTTCACTCAGATCGTATTGCCATACATCTTGTGCTCTGAAAATGAAAAAGGACACCCTTCTTTTAAATTTCCTACCTTCAGTCACTTTTTGTGGTAAGGCATGTTCCAGTTAGGGGAATTTATTGTGAATTAAATGCAATATAATGGCAGTATAGTTTTTGAGGCTTTAACAGCACTAATCTTGCACTTTGTTACATGCAAGTGCTCCTTGTGCTTATGTGGATTTCCATCAGCTTCATCAGGGATTCCTGTTGGACTTGTAGCTTATTTGCACACAGTATTTATCTTTGGTGATCAAGTAAGGTTGTTTCCCTGGGTAAAGCAGTTGAAGAGTGTAGTGAATTGCAGGAGCACCCAGTTTATGCAAACTTGAGTGCACAATTACAGTGGCTGGTCTTAAAAGTTTGTCCTGAAGAAGTCCTTGTGTTGTAGCATTGAAGTAAATAGAGCTTTCTTGGCTTGCTTTCTGGACTTTGTTAGAAACCTACTGTTGTTTCAGTAAGGCAGTATTTCCAAGGTATTTCAGTACTTGCAAAACTGTAGCATGCCAGCCCTGAGCTTAATCACATTGATTGGTGCATAGTAATTCATTTGCAAAAGTAAAGGGGTTTATCAACAAGACCAGAACCTCTATGAAGTAAAATGTCCTGGTAGTTACATTTTACCAGGAAAACCTTGAAGTAGATGAATCTGTCACTGTAAGTGGCAGAGTTTGGTGCTGTAAAGAAGGTAGTTACCATCGGGATTTTGTAATGTTGCTGGAGTGGGTGGGAGCAACAGCAGCAGCAGACCTTTCTGTGAACAATTCAGCACACTTGTGATCCAGACCTTACCCCTGTTTCTGTCCAGTGACTGAAGAGGTGATCCTGCATAGCTGCTTAAATGCCTCTGCTACAGGCTGTTACTGTATAGTGGTAAACAGATGATGAGCTGTCCTCAAGAGGAGCAATACTATGACAGGACCCCTGCGTGAAGATGTATGACGGTTTACATCCTGAAATAAGCAATGTTTCTTTTCCTAAACAAGGCTGAAACTGTAGGTCTATTGTATATGTAAAGTAAACATTCTCGCTAGTTTGGGATTTACTTTTCTCTTTTTACTCAGCAGTATCATTGTAGCTGGGACACTGGCATCACCAGTGTCTTCTGCAAGCCCAGACTAGACTGTCTCAGTGCTTTATGTTCAGCAGAGTGAGAGTAAGATCCTCCTCTACGGGAGGATCCCATCCTAACTTTACCCAGGGAAACAAAATCTGCAGTGCTTCAAAGCTAAATATAACCCTCCGGAAACAGTCCCTCCACTTATGGCTCAGTAGGCACATGAAAAATAGTCAGCCTCAACAAAGGGAAATAAATGGGCAATAGTGTTAAAATAAATAATTATTTTTATAGATCTATTGTATATGAAGCAAGTATCAACCTTCTAAAACTTCTTTAGTACTTGAGAACAAGCAAGACATATCCAAGTAACTCTTGGGGCTTCCATATATACCATGAAGGATTTGGCCCCAGATGTTCACATAGTTGCTGAGAAAGCTGCTAGTTCATGGTGATAATGAGAAAGTGTCGTGATTTGTTTACTTATGGCTGGTTTTGGTGGCTTTTTGGCGTGGTAATAGACAGTGAGGACAACTTCTAGGACCTTATTTTTTCAGCTGGTCCAGTGAAATACTTGGTCGAGGCACAGAAACCTGGTTATATTTCAGTACATCTTGCCAGTCACCCCCTTCCCCTTTCACTGGCAACATTGGCAGTGTTTTGAGAGTCCTGCTGAGTTGTCACCCTTGTTTCTGGAAAAAAAAAAAAACAAAACCAAAACACATTGAAGATGATCACCTCACTTCAACAGTGCAGGTGGACCTTTGTTTTTCTCATGAACAGCCTCTTCCTTCCAGTGGACTTCATGGGCTGGTGTTGTGGTTTAAACACAGCCAGCAGCCAAAGACCACGCAGCTGCTCGCTCACCCACCCTCCGGACCTGGGGAATGAGGCAGAGTGTTGGAGGGGTAAGGGTAAGGAGAGTCCTAGGTTGAGCAAAACAAATCAATAATTGAAATAAAATAAAATGAAAATAATAATGATAATAATAGTAATAATAGAAAATACAAAGGAGTAATACACAATGTGATTGCTCACCATCTGCTGACTGATGCCCAGCCCGTTCCTGGCTAGGGATCCCAGAGAAGAGAGAATCCTGAAACCACAATCCCAGAAGCCAGAGTGAGCTTCCAAATCAGCCATTATCTATATATACTGAGCATGATGTTAGATGATATGGAGTATTGGCCAGTTTGGTTCCATTGCTCTGGCTGTGCTCCCTCTCAGCCTCTTTTGTACCTGTGTACTAGCAGGACATGAGAAGTTGAAAAGTCTTTGATTTCTTAGCAACAACTGAAAATATCAGTACATTATCAGTGTTCCTCTCATATCAAATCCCATACTGAATCCAAAACACAGTACTATTCTAGCTATTAAGAAGGAAGAAAAAAATTAGCCCTATACCAGTGGAAACCAGGACAACTGAGTTCTACCATTGATCCCTCTTGATGTCAGGAAGACTATTTGCATCCTACAGTTTAAACCCGTGCTGCTCATTGGGACCAGAGACTTCAGCTGCAGGTGAGACTAGGGCGGTACCCTGTTCTATTTGACCTTTGATACATGAGCTCTTTCTTGATTAACTGGTATAGTGAAAATCTGCATACAGTTAATATCTACCTTTCTGTAAGACTGAGTTTAATCCCCCCACCCCATCCAAAGGTTGGGAACGTGTGAAATGCTTTTAATATCTGCTTCCTTTAGCATCAGATGTCTAACTTGATTTGTATGTAAGTAGGAAAACTTTGAAGTGTTGTTGAAATACAAAGGGAAAGTACTTCAAAGAAATGTAACATTAAAAGTATCAGATCCCTCCAAGTTTTTGAAGATTTATCTTGAGATTTTGTATTTAGAGGAACATTTTAATGGAAATACTAAGGGTCATTAATTCATCCAAAGCATTATGAGTGTTGCTGGTTGTCATACATTGAACTGTTCTGTACTAGATCTGATTTCACACTGTGGCAGGTGAGCAGTCCTACACGCATCTGTCTGCATTTCCAATGTCCATGACACAGTAAGAAGTTAACAGGGAAACCAGAGTGTGATGCTGCTACAGCATGAGACTTGTTCAGTACTGTTACCCCATGTCCAGAAGAGATCCCTGTATATGACCTAATAAAACCACAGCGTGTTAAGCTCAGCAACTTCTGATTTGCATTGGTTGCTCTACTGAAGTAGGGCCATGGTGGTCCTTAGGAGGCAACGAGCTGTTGGATTACAGATTTCTAATGAATATCTTGAACTTCGGGAGTTTAGATCTTGGATCTGAGCTTTTATACAATTGGGCATCCACTCCTGTAAAAACATGCCCCAGCTGTGCTCGTTGTTTTTCCTTTTGGCAAACAAGGATTCTGGCATCGATGTTTTTAATTGCAGGAATTACACTAGCAGCTCCCAGAGCTCAAGGGTGAGTGTGTGTGTGTATGCAGGAGCTAACTGGATGTGTATAAACCATGGGCTAGGCAGAGCTTTAAATCCTAGAGGTATTGTTCCATCTTTGCTGTCTTCTGTTACACTGGGGCTTCGGAAAGTTAGAAAATGATGAGTTTACACAAGAACCACTTTTTCCCAGTACAACTATGAAACAGCAGTAAGGTTATTCTTTATGTTATAAAACCAACTTTTAATTAAAATAGTATTAAATGACTTGAATTGTTTTTGAAGCCTTATTTTAAATGACATCTGTAGATTAAGAGAAGAGAAACAGTTAAGCAGCCTAAGCTGTTTTTTTATTTCCTCTATTGAAGACTTAAAAAAAAAAAAAAAAAGGGGGAAAAAAAAGTCAGGTGATCTTGCTTCCCCCCCATCCACATCCCTTCTATGCCTTACTGTATTACATGGCAAATAAGGGGCTTCCTGTGTTCAAACTTTCAGGATATTCTCAGATCACATCAGACTTCCTTCAGCAACCATGTGGCTCAATATTTTTTCTTTCTTAATGAAAACTAAGATCCTAGTGGAATTACTTCTTTGTAAGATCTTGAGTTTTGGGAGAAATTCACTGGCATATCAGAGTTGTAGGCTGGCTTAAACACATTGCAGATACTTAATAATGGAGAGGGGCAATTCAGCTCTTGCACAGGACAATATTTCTACATTATTGTTGTTATATGATTTAGCCACACCTAATTTTGCTTCACATTTGTTGACTTGGATCATGGCACTGCTGGCCTGGGCAGCATGAGATGGTGTGTGTGCTAACCCATCCCCTGCTTATCCTGTTGCCTGAGAAAGCTTTACAGCCCTTTGCTTTGGTTGACTGGCCTGGGTACCCGAAACAGGTAGTTTATAGGTGTGTTCACACTATACTGCTGCAAGTGGATTGTAAACTTTCTTGTACTGCTCTTAAGAGTTATCTTATTCTCCATTTTAGGGCATTATAGCCCTGTCTACTGAGGGCAGCCTACTGTTAGCAAGTAAGTAGTGAAACAGGCATTCTGCTTTGTTCTACGGAACAACAACAAAAAAATCGTTTCACATTTAGCAGATCATCTGTAGCAAGTAAACTCAGTCTCAGTAACCTTGTTAACCCACAGAAATCTAGGCAGGTTTGTAACAGCTGCAATTTTGTCCCCAGCTGGGCATCAAACATTAATTGATGCAAGTATGTCTTAAGTTTCTGACAGATAAAATTTTTCTTCTTCTCATGAGCTGTGTCTTCCTCCACTGTAAAGCTGGCACTTTCTGCTTGTTTTGGTGATGGGTGGGCTACTTCTCCCTCCTACATATCCACAGAGGCTTGGCCACAGGATGGAGAGTGACTGCTCCCTTCCATCCCTAGGTCTTTCTCTCTTACTGGAGAAGAAGCAGAAAGAAGTAATCTTTTCTCTGCCACCTCCTTTCTTCCCAGATTCCCTCCTCTTCCTGCTGCAGAAGAAAGGGAAGACAGTAAGGCTGAGGCCAGGTTTCTTTCATGCTCTGTTCCTACCAAGGTCACAGCTCTGGCTTGATACTGACCTGTTGCCTCCCTCCACCTTGCTGATGAAATCCCTTCTACCCTTCAGCATCACCTGTACTGCATGACCGTATTATCTGTGTAGCCGTCCAGCCCACCCCAGCATTGTTCCCATTCCCCTAGCACTGACTTCTCTGGTGAGCTCCTCTGAGCTCCAGACACAGATCAGCTCCTGCTCCAATGAGCTTTTTAGCCTTGGGTGATGCTGGACGCCAAAGGGCAGCAGGGCATGAAAATGTCTTTCTGCAAGGGATGGTGAGGAAGTGTCAGTCTGACAAGAGGAGGGGAGGTTGAGATGGAATGGAGAGAGCAACACCTCTCATCCTGAAGAACGAACTGTGGGCTTTTATGAAAAAGGAGTGGGCAGCAAGAGAGCTGGTATCTGTGTCTTAGCTGCAAAATAGCCTTCGTACTGAGAAGTGAGGCTGGCCAAGGGTAGGCAGGACACACAGCTCCTCAGCCGAGCAAGGGTGGGCACTAGGCATCAGTGAGGAGAGCATATGACTCCTTAAAGTTGCACTGTAATAATAGGGTTTTTTGAGGGGGGTTTGTTTGCTTGCTGCCCATCAATGCAGCATTCACAAGAGAAGTGCCCTTTCCTCCAGCTGAGAGTGCATGGCTTTGTCCTTCATCTCTTGGCACGGAAACTTTGGTGTTAAAAAAGCAAGACAAAATGAACAATGCTTTGCCCCCTGGCTGAAGAAAAAATTAAAAAGCTTTGCTCACTCCAGCATTAAGAAAATCTCTGGTTATCATACCCAGGGCTGTGTTGTCCTATGGACTGGGGATTGTATCCTGGGAAGGGACACTGGGGACAGAAGCCGTTTGAGGGGAAGCATGTGACAGTCACGGCTGGGTGAGTCCCCTCTGCAGTGACAGAATTTTGGGGCTGCCCTGGGAAAAAGCCATGGCTGTGATGCCTCTTCGTCACCCGCGGCTTGAATGAGCAGCTCTGGAGCTGGGGCAGCAAACGCAGGAGTTTCCCCCCAGAGGAAAGGGAGGATGGTCCCAAGGGAAGGGAGAAGAGCATCCCAGCAGCGCTGCACACCCTGACCAAGAAGCATCTCCTTGTTCTGCAGCCGGGTGGTGCGTTGCTCTCTAGGCTGACAATCGGATAGCACGATAGCACGCATGGCAGTTGCCAAAACGCAAAGGTGTCTATGTTCACCTTTGTTTTCTCATTGATGAGAATAAATGTGCGGGTTTCAGGATGCTTTTTGCACATAAACTACTTAGACCTTTTCAAAGCTGAGAATTAATTCAAAGTTGGAAGCCTGTGTTTTGAAAGGCACAATGCCTACATCTGATATTCCAAGCATCTCAAAGGTAGATGGTTCGTTTTTAATAGTGATTAAGGTCACGTGCTTCCTGAAGCAAGTTTTCTTGGTATAGACTCTCCCAGATTCCAAAGTGTACTACCTAAACATAAGATGTTGGCAAAGCTCCAGAGTGAGCTATTGGCAAAGGGGTTTACTTTAGGAGAAAGGAAAATGCAAAAGTCCGCATGTTTTTGAGGTAAGACTAAGCCAGAGTAAAAGCTGGCCTACAATTTCTTATTTTTAATTTCCGCCCGCTATATTTTTCTCTTTAAAATTCAGTTCTGTCTTGTTACATGAGAAAAAAAGAAAATCCTCAACCATGTTGAATTTTGCCCTGCTTAATTTTTGAAGAAAGAGATGACGAATCATTCTGTATTGGGGGATTGTTGATATATCAGTGGTGCAGTGGTTGTATTGCCAACCTCAAGTTCTCAGATATCATGAGTCTTTAAAAAACTGAAGTATCCTCACACGTAAGGCATATTCATCAGATGATCACACTCTTTTACGTATTCTTCCTGGAAAAGTAAATCTTAAGATGTCAGAATCAGAGGCAGACAGAAGGGTAAGGATGTAACGCTGGAACTTTATATGACAGTTTTCCCCATGTAACAGTTGATGCTGTGGTATTACAAAGTATTGGGTTTTCTGTTTTTCTTTACAAGTAGCTGGTAGTTAAACATATGAAAATACTGTTCAAGCTAAATATATTTTATTTACTTTCTGGGCTTTTGATGGTAGGTGCCCTCTACTTTTGCTTTGTGTAGTGACAGCACTGACACTGTGGATCTAGAAACTCTTACACCTGAAGGTCCAAAATCCAAAGCCAAACCCCTTCAAATTTGGAAGTTTGTGAATTTGGTCGTTGGATCCAGCCCATTAAAAGAAAGTGGCACAAAGTATGAAATTGTGTCTAAACGTGGGTCTGTGCTTAGGATTTGATGTTTCTTAAGGTATTTTGAAGAACTACCTTTTGGACTCTTATCCAACAGTGCCTCTTTTGTTTCATAGCTTGCGTGGCCACAGCGTGTCAATAACATGTTGCTGGGGAATGTGAGGCATTTCCTTGCTTGCATTAGCAGTCTTGGAGTGAGGAATGAATATCTCAATTGTTTTTCTAATCAGTGGATCCAAGCCAAACATGTGAGAAAATAGCGTATTGATTTCTCAGACTCTCTAAGGTGAGTAGCTGAAGGCATTTACTAAATAGTTAACCAGTAAAACATGAAGATCCTCAAGTGAAGTATCCATGGGGTTTTTTTGCAAGGCTCCATTTGACCTTGGACTGCTTGTGAGTAAACAGTGAAAGTGAGTCTGAAGAGGGTTTGCAGACAGGTATTTGCATTACCTGGCTGCTTTGCAGGTGAGGTACTGCTGCTCTGGCTGCTTCCATGTCATTTAATGATCACAAAGCTCACTTGTGCATCACAAAACATAACCTGTCAACCTGCTGTGTTTTTAAAATTCCTTTCAATTACAACAACAAAAAAAAAGGCTGCTGGAGAGTAGGGTAGCAAAGATAAGCAACCAGAATGATTTCAGTACTGCAGAGCAAAATAAATGGTTTGTTTTGTAATTGGATATGAATCTAAGCCATAAACCTTGACTTAGAGACTTTGAGTGTTTATATAAGCTGTTTGCTATGTATACATCTCTGTTGAAGTATCTGAAGGATGCTTATCATGTTGAGGCTTAGCTTTTGCATCATGACTAATGTATTTAAGAAATTTTTAGGCAAAGTGCAGAATGAGACTAAGCTTCTTGGTAAAACAAGTTGTGTGATTTGAGGTAAGTTTTTCTCGGGTATAAATAGTTACAGCTTGGGAGGACTTCTGTGCTTTATGATCTTAAAATACTTTTAAATCTTTTCTATGGCTTCCTACCTTTCATCTCAAGACATTTCTTGTGTAATGTGGGATAGGCTTTCAGCCTCAGTGTACTTCTATTAATTTTTATCAGTTAAAGGAAATGTTTGTTGTATAATAAAGAAATAATGAAATTCAGGGAACAAAGAAAGTATCTAGAGTTAGGGAACAAAAGGACACTTGTTGCTTTTTTGTAGTCCTGCATAATATGAGAACAGTATTGCCTTGATGTCACTGACTAGAGTTCAGCAAATTCAGAAGAAATTTATTTATATATATAAAAATAAATAGACATTATCAGTTTAAGTAAGCCTTTGCCAACTTTTGGGTTGGGGTTTATTCATAACAATGTTTATCCTTTTTGCGCAGTTGAGCTTTGGGCTCTTGGAGGGTGCTGAGCCTGCAGGGCCCTGAGCCTGGCCCTGCAGGGCTCCTGCTTCAGGGACAGGGCTCCTCACAGCCGTCCTCCCGAAATGGAGGATTTGTACGTGGAAGGACCAGCCAGAGGACAGGCCTGGTCTCACCAGGCCTTCTTGCTTTGGCCTGTGTGCAAAGGCTGTTTAGCCACTGCGGGGCAAAAGAGCAGGGGTGCCCGCTGGCAGGAGCTGCCCGGGAGGTGTCCCCGTGCCAGGAGGGACCCAGGCAGGTACCTGCCTCCACATGGCAGCCAGGGCCTCTCCTTGGGGAAGGGGGGCAATGTCTGAATTATGCAGCTACAAGCATGTTTGGGACCTAACTAGTTGCCCGTCCCTGCCTCATGCTAAGATATTTCTTTATATTATTCCCATTAAGATATTTCCAGCATTTCCTAATCTTACTTTTTAGATTTTATGACTGCTAGTGTAAATTAATGGAATATATTAATTATTAAATGTTAAAATGCTACTGACTGGTGGCACTTTAGTTGAGTATCTTCAAAACATCCCATGAGAAATTGTGCCAGAGATCTAGACTAAATTAATTTGAAGCCCATTTTATTTGTGATTGAAATACGTTTTGAAAATGAGTCTCTGTGTGTTTGTTTCTCTTCTGGACAACCAGAAAAAGGACAAGTAGATGTGATAATGTAGCTGAAATGGCATTTATCTTCATGAAGCAAGCTTAACCTTGTAAAATTAATTGCTAAGGATGTGTTGTTTCAGTGTTGTGTGGAGGGAGAGACGAATCCAGAAAACAGTTCAGACATCTCACAGGTGTCTCATGCTTCTAGGACCGAGAATGCAGGGACATTAATTTTGACAGCAAGGTGAAATTTGGGGCCTATCTTTTGCTGTGGAACATGTTTTCTCCCTCCACCTTCCCCGCAAGAGATGACTGCAGTCTGTTGGCTTTTCCATTGTATTTTTATGGTAGACTGTTCTGGGGTAACAGCCCACTCCTGGGGTCTTTTTTTTTCATTCTCTACAGCTCTCAGAAACAAGCCCTAGTAGAGATTTTTTCATTCTTGTGTATCAAAATTTCCTGATTTAAGGAGTGTTATGTAGGAAAGGGAGAGCTGGAAAACTCAAGTCATCCATCTTATTGCAACATATCATAAAAATAATCTGTAGCTGATGCTTTCTTTCCAAGTACTGAGCGTTTGCAGAGCATGTGCACAAAGAGGAAGACGAGTGGAATGAAAGGCCAGCCCCTGCGCTTCCCCAGAGAGGTTGCATGCAGGGCATGGTGTGTGTCCTTTTGGCCTTCAGACCTGTGAGCAGGCAGCTGATTCTCCTCAGCTCTGCAATCCTCAGGGTTTTAAAGCGTGGTGTGTTGTGCAGGTGGATGTCCAGAATGAGATCACCTCAAAAAAATATAAAAATAAAAGACTCGCAGACTTGAAGATTTTGCCCCTAGATGCCTGCCTGTGTGTTGTTTGATCTAGGAAGGAGGGAGCCTCTGGGTGGGGAAACTACAATTTCCTACATATGTGAAATGTTTAAGCACTTCTTTTTTCTTTCTTTTGTCTTTTTTTTTTTTTTTTTTTTTTTTTTTTAAAGTCAGCCATCTTAATTAAATACCTGATTTTGAAGTCCATGTTCAGGCAGCTTTCCTGTTTATATCTAGCAGACTGCAGTTCCCATTCACAAAGACCCTTGTTATTTTCTGGCTTTCCTTGGATTTATTTGCAGGGCAGTGTTTTGTTTTCTCTGTAAGCCGTTTGGAATACATCTTCACTAGCACTGTAGCCGGAGGGTTTGTATGTCATTCAAAAATAAAAATAAAAAATCTCCACCTACTGAAAAGTGAACAGCATAGCCCTAGCAACCAGCTGGTGTGTTTGAACCAGGGGAAGGTACATTAAACAAGTAAGACCAAATAACATCTTCGTAACAGCCAGGGATGCAGTAGAAATGCCAGCTAGTGATAAGATTAATCGTAACTGATAGTGGAGATATATGGAGATTTGTATTTTATTTTTATTTTTTTAATGGTGGATTGTAAATACAGCCTTGATGAAGCAGTGCTTATTCTTGCTGTCATGAGCAAGGTACTCGGCTGGGAGCTCCAGAAGAGGGATCTGCTTCTGTTAAAACACCCACACACACACCTCATCTTGCACTGATTGTGTATGTGTGAAGGAATGAGGAAGGTAAGTCATAATTTTCTTGGGAAGCAAGGGAAAACTTATTTTAAATGATCTGTCAGACAGGGTACTATCAGTGCTTTCCTCCCAGGTGTGTTCTCAGTGGCGTTATGCCAGGGGTGGCTTTCGTGCGTCTGCTTCACTCTCTTGTGTATGCCTTGGTTTCTCATTCATCTGCTGTGTCATAGATCCATCTGTGTTAAAATTATGATTTTATTTTCTTTTTTTTTTTTTCTTTTGTGAATGAAAGGAATTTATACTGCTTGACATCATCTGAAATACTAGCTATTCCTTATTTTCCTAAAGAGCTCCACTGTGCTTCTTCAAGATGGATTTTTATTTGTGTTACCTGACTGTGGTTTTCCTTAGTTGCTGCTGACAAAAAAAAACTTGAAGCCTTGAGTTTTCTATTAGGTTTTATTTCTATTAGACCAAAACCATAAAAAGCAAAACAAAGAAAGGGACATGTCGGGAAAGGTCTGCTGTGTTAGTGGTCAGCCCAGGCTCCTCTCAAAGTTTGTGGAGTCAGAAGCAGTCTCGGTGCCCTTCAGCAGGCACAGGGATTAATCCGCTGGTATTTCAGTATTGTTCTCTTTCTTATAATCCACAAAGGCTGCTGATTTATGACTTCTGTCTAATAATTGCATTTCTTTGACTCCTGTTGCACCTCCCCTTCCCACCCCTTTCCTCCTGTGGTTTGGTGTCTTTTCTTGTTTCATGCAGTTTGGTTCTTTGGTCTGCTGGTGTATGAGATCTTTGATTTCCTCCCTGCCCATCCGTTCCCCGTATGCCGGTGATGGTGTGCAAAGAACAAAAGCGAATCTATGCCCGTACTGGGGAAGGATGCTTCCAATAGTATTGTTGTATCACAGCAGTTTTACTTCCTGACTGCTAGATGTGATGGATTCATTGTGCTGGGAAGGTGGCCAGAGCAGGATCTGCCTTTCCAGGCTAGTTTTCAATGACCGCTTTTAGGACCAAATAACTGGGGAAATGGGATTTTGTTGCATCATCTCCAGCTGTTCGGCTTGGGGGCTTTTTGTTCTTTTTATTTCACCTCTCCAAGTTTCTCAGCTGTAGGCTTGGTCAGGCTACTAACAGATGCACCATGAGTGGTGGAAGGGTTTTTGGAGATCAGTGTGTTTGTTCAGTCTTGCTTCACTAAATTGTGTCTTAAAATTTCTCACTGCTGCTCTTGGCAGCACAGCTCCTTTTGCAGTAGCAGTTGAGGAAACACTGTGCAGACTGACGTCTCTCCTTCCTTAGAGATAGGACCTAGTAACAGTGGGGGTAGATGCTGGAGAGCTCTGGATCCTGTTGGTATCACTGTCTGCCACTGCTGCTCCCTTCAGTAGAGCTGTCTTAAGGATTTTTGATAACCATGGGCAAAACCCTTGTTTAGGAAAAGCAAGGTGTGCTTTTTTTGGAAACATGAGAAGTGGTTGTGCCTGGATGAAGTGCAGGGATGGTGATTTTTTCTGTGCCTGTAAGGCATGGCTTTCTTGTGCAAATGTAAATTAGCAGTTCCTTGCCCCCAATTAATATCTCTCCTAGACAGAAGGTGAGGAACAAGGGGGGCACTCTGAATAAACATGATTAGGGAGCACACTGTTCCTTAGCACGTTTTTAGCCTGCAGCTTGGTTTTGACTAGATGGCCTGCTCAGTACTGTATTTAATGCTTGATCATGAGTTGTGCTGAGCTCAAATGATGGCTGAGGTGGGAAGGCACCTCTGACGGTCTCCAGCCTGCCCACTACCCAAAGCTAGGCTGCCCAGGGCATGCTGCGCCAGGCAGTCAGTCTGTGAGTAGCTACAAGGATGGAGACCCCAAAAGGGCAACTCTTTCAGCTGCTTGCTACCCTCGCAATAAAAAATATTTTTATTAAAAAAAAAATAATTTATGCTTAAGTGGAATTTCATCTGTCTTAATGGGTGTCCATTGCATCTTGTCACATCCCTGGGTGGCACTGAGAAGGGTCTGGCTCTGTTGTCTTTACTTACCCCATCAAGTGTTTAAGGACACTGAGAAGATTGTGGGCACTCCTGATTCCCAAACATTACTTGGGTGTTGCAGGTCTGTGGATGCTTTTCATCATCCGTCCTTTTAGACTTAGAGCTGTGAGGAGTCAGCATTTTGCCTGGGGCAGCAGCAGCCCTGGGGTTTCTCTGTGTGCTCTTTGCCTTCAGAGGGAAACACAACACAGGTGCCCATGTTTACTAGACTTCGGTAGGACCTGGTTATCCAAGCTGGGATATCCTAAAGGGGAAAGAACAAGGCTATCTTCAGAATTGTCCAAGTGAATGTGTTTGCAAAGGCTGAGTTTTCTGCTCAATTTGATTAGACATAGAGGCGCTGAACCAAGTATCTTGAAGGATCTTCATATTATGGTGGGTATTATACTGCTTGAAGTTTCCTATTTACATTGTGTTTAAATTCAGGGGCTTCGTTCTTGAAGGTTGGAAGTCTTCAGTTATGATGCTACTGCATTTTTTAAGATTTGCAACATCATAATTTACAAGTATTTTGACTTTTTAAAGTTCTCTTAGCTTTTCTGTCTCTGGCAACTAAATAATAAAGCAAGGTATTTGCCAAAATCGTAGTAGTCTTTGTGCTGTCCTTCAAAAGTTACCTTTGAGTTTGGACCTACTTTACGTAGTAAAAATGCTGATGTAGAAGCTGAAATGTTTGTTGTCATTTTAAGGATAACGTTTCAGCAAAGCTATCTGGCAATCTCCAGTAAGAGCTACTTCTCAAGTGGGTCAAACCAATAAGGTGACTTGTAGGAGGGAAAATTCAGTTTATAACATGAATTTTTGGTTTGGTTTGGTTTTTAGTAGACTCTTTTCCAGGACTTATGCCAAAGAAACTGTGAACAACTTTCTTAATTGCTTATGTCGGGGCAAATGTCAGCAGTGGTGCGGCCTAATACAAAAAACAAATGGCAGGGTATGCAAAAGGTTAAAGCGAGTTTTCCTTCCTGCTGTTTGTTTAGCTTTGTTCCCTAACTGTACTTATAGCAGAAGCAGTCTCATGTGTCCCAGATTAAAGCCATGGAACTCTAGGTTATTTCAGAGGCTTGTGTGTCCATTGTGATGGGGTGGAGGGATCGGGTACACCTCTGACCTCTGCAGCTTCACTTCAGCAAAGTACCTAAACATGTGCTTAACTTGTAGCCCATCGGGATTTCAGGTCTGCTAGTTGACCTGCTCAGGCAGCACATTGGGCAGGTTCGCTGTTCCAGGCTCTGCTGGAAGTACTCCTCTGGGCACCACTTCTGGCTTTCAAAAATTTGAGGATAATACCAGATTGTATTGTTACAGCGTGAATCTCTGCTAAACTCAGAGCAACATTGTCAGGGAGATAGTCTCTGAATGCATGTTATGTCCAGTGAGTCCTGGGCATTTGAGATATCCTGCCTGAAGGCAAATGATTGTGTGTCCAGGACTTCTGGATTGTCAGACATTGAGAATCTTGTGCAAATGGTCAGACTCCCTCTTTTCTATACCAGCAGATTCTTGGGGAGATAAAATACAGTGGATAGGCACATGGTTTATTGCTGAGTTCCCTTTTAGCAATAGAAGGCCTGTGTTTTCTACACAAGCTTCCCTGAAGTGCCATGTGGGAATTCTGAGGTGCTCTATGGGATGCTCCTTCAGTGGAAAGGACTGTAGGCAAGGCAGGCCATGGGCTGACCAACAATAGGAACTGAATCATCAGGTTGGGGCATTGATTCTTTGATGCCAGTTCATGCCTGGTGTTGAACACCTCCAAGTCTTGTGGTGAGCAGACAGCCTCAGTCTTTCTACTGATCCAGCAACAGTGGTGTCTGAATTCAGAGAACATGCAGTGAAATGAAACTCTCTTTTGCAGTTTGAATTGCAGACTTGAGGCTCTGGATCCACCTCACACTGTCGGTGTTTTATTGCTCCTTATGGTGTAGCTGGTGATCGTTCCTGAGAAGAGAGAAGATGATGAGTGATGCAAGTGACATGCTCGCTGCGGCTCTGGAGCAGATGGATGGCATTATAGCAGGTAAACACTTGGGGCAGCTTGTTCATTTAGCTGTTTCAGTAGTCCTTTTTCATACCTGGAGGGCAGAGTTTCAGGCTGATAAGGGAATGTGCTGGTAATTCTGTTTGGTGTCTTCCATTATAGTTTAGCAATTACAAATAAATGGACTGGGGGGATTACACAGACACGGATAAATGGATTGTAGTTTTTCTCCTAGCCTCTATCGAAATGCTGCTGAAAGTGGCTGAGTGATGCAGTTCAGCTGGTGCACACAGCACCATGAAAGCCAAGGTCAAGGCATGTTTCAAACCAGTTTGAGTGTGTTTAAAGAGCTGATGCAAGGCAGGAAGAGTAAGTTTGCCTGATACTGGCTACTCTGAACTTCTCTCAACTCTCCAGAGTTAAAATATTAGTTGAATTTTCCTTTTTTCAAAATTGGAATGCTCTGGGTCCAAACATTTGGGTTGGACCTGTCTTGAACATTTGAGTTTTTTCTAAGAACCTGTAAATTGTAAGTGGACGAAGGAGAAGCAAGACAGAGTAGACAACCCGTGCTTTTAAGCTGAGTCTAGTGAGTTAGAATATAAGTACACAACAGAGAGCAGCAAAGGATCAAGAAGTTAGTAGTTTAATCCTGTTCCAGCAGAGCTATGCAAACAGCTACACAAACTGACAAAATATTCTGCAAGGATAGCAACGCAGTTATAAAGTCATCACTAGTTCCACTTAAAATAATTTCCCTTAGGGAAAAAAATCATCATACAGTGCATGCTTTGTTTGAACAATGACTTTTCTCTGCACTTTTCCTAAAGATATTAAGGACACATAGCATGAACACATCTAAAGTGGATTCAGTTGGATCATAACAATCTCTAAAAATACATACAAGCTGTGACTTTAGTAATTTCCATAAGTAGATACTGGTATTTGGATCTGATTATGTATCTGCGTTTCCAAGAGCCTAAGTTGGTTATAGCAGGATGAAGTTTAATATAAAAAATAAAATGTGATGTTGAGATGTTTAAGTCACCACAGATTTCATTTGCCCATGTGTCTGAAGAGAGCTATAAAGTAATATAACAAAGGGATATCAACTCCTATGCTGTTTTGGGGATCTTTGTCTTTATGTTTTCCAAAGGGAATTAGCGGAATACTTGCATTTTTATGGCTTGCCAGATGAGATGAATGAAAGTTCATGGAAGTGCATATGTGGCATATTACTGTAGTTCCCAAAAGTTGACAATACAAATGAGAACACCCCTCATTGTGCTGAGGCATTACAGTGTTAAGGTCTCAAATAAGTGTGCTGAAATTATAGTTGGAATTAGGTTGATTTAAATCAGCCTTAATCCTGAATTCACAGTTTCCTTCCTTACTTAATATATAGCAACTTTTAATGTAGGTCAAATATATGTACTGTGAGTTTATGCAAATCAGAGATTTTTCTCTTTATTAACATTCAGATGTCAGTGCTACCATGTCAAACTGTTGGGTTTAAAATTTATTCTCGTGTAGAAATGATTTGGTCTTTTTATTTATCTTAATATTTTCCCTTATTCTTTTAAAACATTTCCAGTGCCTTGAAGCAGCATAAGATATTCCCACTTGAAAAATGCAGAGCACACCTTCCCCTGGACACCATCACTGTCTGACCTGGGCCACGCAAATCCTTCGGGGTGGCTCCAAGCATGAGCAGAGCCTGTTCCCCCCACAGGACTCTCCACCTCCGATACATCCTGGGGAGCAGGAGCCCAGCCCACGCCTTGACCCTGTGGGCGCAGTTGCGGTGTAGGCGTCCTCTGTCAGACCAGCCCACCTCCTTCCCGCTGGAGCCGCCGTCCACGTGGCGCACCAGCAAGGGCTTGCCCTTCTCCAAATCGCCGCGTGGTGCGGGCAGAATCCAGCACCAGTGCTGAGTTTGGTTCAGATAAATTCCCGCCGGGAGCAAGCGTTGCCTAGCACTTCTCAGCCTCGCTGTGTGTCGCACCAGCTTGCCTTGTGCCTGACCCCGTGCGATTTTGCTCCCTCCAGGTTCGAAGGCGCTGGAATACTCCAACGGCATCTTTGACTGCCAGTCCCCCACCTCCCCCTTCATGGGGGGCCTGCGGGCACTGCACCTGGTGGAGGACTTGCGGGGCTTGCTGGAGATGATGGAAGCAGACGAGAGAGAGGGGCTGCGCTGCCAGATCCCGGACTCGACGGCGGAGACTCTGATCGAATGGCTCCAAAGTCAAATGGTACGGTCTCGCCTTGTTTCACCTGTAACAATGCTCCTTTTGTGTGTTAGCTAGACCGGCTCAGGCAGCGAGGCTGTGTTTTATGCGGTCGTTAAAAAGTTTTAGAGTAGGTTTCAAAGAACCAAAGGGAAGAGATTTTTGGTTTGGAGATGCTGCTATGGGGCCTGGGAAAAGCTGTTGCTCAAATACCTTGTGCACTGGCTTGGCCTGTGCTTTCTCTGTATACCACAGTGTCTCAATCTATGGAGCAGATAATTTTCAGTAACTGGAGTTTCATCTTAGATGGTTGGGGAAAGATATTTTCATAAGAATCAGATGCTTAAATGGGAAGAAAAAAGTAGTTTTTAATATGAACTTTTCACTAAAAAGCATTTTTGGCAGCATATTTTCTACAAGGACGAGTGCTGTTATTGAGCTTCCTTACCTGGTTTATAACTGAAGTGAGTGCTCAGCATCCCTTTTTTCGTCTGGATACCAAACCAAATTTTTATTTTCTGTGTTTGTGAATCTGCCAGTTTTTGTCACCTTGCCTTAAAAATACACCAAAATATACCCAACAAGGCTGTTCTCTCTCCCCAAGCCTTGGTTTTCCCCAAAAATCAAGTATTATTTGAGTGGAGGCTACCTGAAGACTACCCTGGGAAATAAAATGTGCTTATCAGCACGTGAGTTACATGGCATCATTTCTGAAGGATCCACTGGTTTTGTCTCCAGGTGCCTTGTGAGTGGTGACTTCGTAGCAGGGCCGAAGCTGAGTCCTTGTTCACATGGTCTGTGGCAGGGTTTGCGTTGTGGTGGTCTGGGTGTGCACAGGTTCTGGGGAAGCTCCAGCAGTGGAAGTCAAGACTTATTTCTAGAGGCCATGCTTCAGTTTTTAAGTCAGTGGGCAGCTGTTACGACAGCAGTGGGCATGCGCTTCTGCATGTTTTGCCAAATGTGTCTTGCAGCAGTGTCTGCGTCCTGTAGTCTCACTTGGTGTTTGGCCAAGGTAACACCGTGCTGCTGAAATGGGGATGCCAGATCTGGTGAAGGCTGGGTCCGATGCCGGGCAGGCCACCGTGGTGGCTCTGTGTTGCACCCTATGTGTCGCTGCCATTGAGACAGGCAGCCACTGTCGCCTGGTCCCTTCCCAGGACAGGCATCACACCCCCTCTGAAAGAGTTCAGTCACCCTGGAGCCACAGCTGATCTTGCAAAAGAAGTTTTTATCTCAATAGATGGATTTATTCCAGTGCTCTGATGCGGCCCAGAGTGGCAGGTGTGTGTGTGCCCACCCGGGGCTGGCCCGGCGTGGAGCTGCGGCTGGCGCTGGGTGACCTGACCTGCCGCCTAGGGACAGGCAGAGACAGGGACAGACCTGGGCTAGCACAGCAGGGCTCGCTTCTGTACGCAGCTCTTCCAGAAAGGTTTGAGCGGAGAGCATTTTTTTTTTTTTTCCCCTTTGCTTTGAACTACTCATTTGAAAATGTCTGAAACTTAATGAAGCACGTGGGAGCTTTCCCACTGCCTCCAGTGGGATTTGGATCTCGCCTCCGCTGTTGAAGTGTGGCAGCCAATGCTGAGATCAGGAGGAGGAGACGGGAGTGACATTCGAGTCATATCTTTAAAATGTGCAGAGTTCCTGCTAACATCAGCGTTTCCTTCCTGCCTAACGTACAGCAGTGAATATTGCTATAACAAATCTCTACTCTGTGTGGAGCAGAAGTCAAGGGACATAATGGGCTTCATGCCAGTATGGCCTTTATAAATAAAAAAGTGTTCATATGCCAAATAAACAGCCTTGGAAAATTATCTGCTCTCTGTGGCATGCATAGACATAAGTAGTCCATGCTTAGGGATGCTGATCCACCACATGTTCTGGAGTAAAGGGGCCCAGCAGCATGGCTGGAGGCTACAGTGCCTGTTGAGATTAACGAGGTGAAGGCCAGTCATTGCCCCGTGAGATGACAAATGTGTGATTTAGGCATGCCTGGCTGTTAGGATCTGGAATGAGGTCCTTCAGACCTGCGCCATGTAGATCACTGCACAGCAATGAGACAGTGATGGTTTTTGTTGCAGCCATGGGCTGAATCTGGGAGAGGAAGGGCCCTGTTACGCTTTTCGGTTTAGTGCCTCCTGAGCACTGGAAAATATCTGCAGGGGTTGTGTGTACAAAAGATTGCAGAAAATAGCTATTCCCACTATGCTTCTCTTCAGTCTGCCTCAAATTATTCCTCTGCTCTCTAGCATCCTTAAAGCCACCAGTAGAAAAGACTGAATGCTTCCACTTTGTACTGTGCTACAAGCATGTCATTTGCAGGTGTCACTGGTGTTTCTGGCCACTGCCTGAGCAGGAGGGTGTTATGTGAAGTGCCCAGATGTTTTGCAGGAAGTCTTTTTGCAACTATGTCCATCCTTACCAAGGAAGGGAAGACACTTCCTTGGTTTGAAATCAGTTTAATTCTCCACACATGAAGAAGTTGCCTACCTGAAGAAGTTGCCACTTGATTTGCCTCCATGAAGAAGCTGCTATTCCAAGCTACTGGAACTGCTGCGTGATGTCCCATCCGAAGCCGTAAGCGAGTTTCTGGTGTCTCAGAGGAAAACAAAAATAGTGTTCACTGCTGCCAAACAGTGTGTCACAAGAGAAAAATCCTCTCCTGGCCCCTGCAGGGAAACCAGTGATGCCCTAGTTGGGAAAAGGGTCCAAAAGCAGACTCCCAGAGTTGCTCGCTTCTGTAATGTGGGGCAGAGCATTCAGTTTTGCCATGCCAGAACTGGCTGCCCTACGTCTCTGTACTGCTTCTTAGTATTGCTTGCTTTCTGTTCCTCACAGTGTGTAAGAGAACACTTATTCAAGCACTCAAAAAGGGCCGATGAGTTAAAACACCTCAAATGGATTTTTTTTTTTAAGCAGTGGATGCCAGATGGCCACGTGACACCAGAGCTCATGTACAGTGCCCAGACATCTGGCAGGGCTCTTCCAAGAGAATACATCAGGTGGTCCCCATGGGGAGCTCAGAGAAGTTGTACATGCAGCTTTCTGCTGTACAAATAAGACAGACTGTAACATATCATTTCTAATTGTCTGTCTACAGCTCAAAACTGATTGTTTTGCTGAAACCCTGCTCATGTCTCCATATGCAGGTGGAGAGCAGGTGAACGTCACAGTTACAAATTGCAAACGAAGCCATTTGTTCAAAGTCTGGAAAGGGACTCGGGCCTTTTCGAAGCTCAGACATGTTGGGTCTGTGTGCTTTCACTGGGGGCCAGCCCTGAAATCCATAGCCAGATCATAACTATTCCAGAGTTTTGGAGTTCTTTCAGATTTCTGCTGATCAACAGAAATGTTTAATGTGTTCTGATGTGTGCTTTTGTGCTCTGCTCTGTGAAAATGGAGGTTCTGACTTGAATATAGACAGTGTGTGAGTAATCTGTAACATTATCACCTGTCACAAGACCATTTTAAATGAAACTCTGCCTTTTGCAAGACCAAGGCAGCCCCATTGTGTCCAGCTGGAAGTTGATAGATCCATCTCTTGAAGAATAATTCTCAGAAACCTTCTTCCCAGTCATGGGTGTTGCTCCAGTTTTTCTTCAGTTGAAACAAACAAGAGACAGTTTTCTTTCTGGTTATTATTTTTCTTGACAGTGTTTTTTTGGTGTTTTTTTAAAAATACCTCTTATGCAACAACCTCCCAGAAAGAAGAAACCAACTGTGTCTTGTTAAAAAGGAGGGTGAAGGGTAGAAGTGGGTGGACAGTCCCTTCCCACACCTCAGAGACAGCTTCCCCAAGCTCCTGATCTGAACTTACATGTGTGGGTCCTGTTGTACACTTTCTCCTACTTAAAGGATGTGCTACTGGAACAAAAGAGCCGAGATAATACTATTTCATTAAAGTCCATAGCCACTGCACCTGTGGTTTTAGCTTTGTAAGTGACTTTCTGAAGTTGAATATATATATTATAATTTTTTTTTTTTTTTTCACTCCAGAAGTGAATTTCTGAAGTTGACTGTAAGATCATTAAATCAAAACAAACTTTCTGGCCTCCAGAGGTTTCTTCAAGAACATTTTCAGCTCATCTGAAGATGATAGTTAATTTGAGCTGTGGTACCCATAGTGGCTTGTGCAATCTAGAGTGTTGCTGCTGTCAACAGCAGATCTGTCATCTCACAGACCAGCCTCACATTTTGACACTTCTTCAACAAGTTGGTTCTTCCAGAGAGTGGCTGGGAGTAATGAGGGTTAATATGAGGAGATACTAGATTTCAGAGAGAAGTTTTCCTCTCTGGATAAACATAGCTTGTAATCTTACAGAGATATTTTGGCCTATTTGGATGACAGGGTGGTTCCCAAGTGGGGGAAATAGTTTTGTTAGCCAAAAATCATCTCATATTTCTTATTCATGGAAAAATCTTGTCTTCAAACCGAAGTTTGTTGTTTGATTGTCTTAGTGTGGGCGTACAGTGCATTCATTTGGCTCAGTTTCTGCTTATGTTGAGTTTAGCTGTTGAAAAGACCTATGGTAATGTGTGGCACATAGGTGTTTACCACCAAACACCTGTTTGAAATCCCTCCTCAAGCTGCAATATGAAAGGAGCCTTGTGATACCATTTCAGCCTGTCATTATAAACTGCCTCCCATCAATACTTTCTGTCCCTGAGAGATCTACCTCTCAAAGTTCTTGAGACACAGGACCTTGCTTCTTGCTAAAGATGATCATCCAGACTGGTGTGATTGTAACACTGGAAGATAATATGGGCTCATTTATAACACGTCTTGGTATGGCATCTTCATGCGTTGTGGATGAGTTCATCACCAGTAAGAACAACCCATGCGACCCTGCACTGAAGTGTAGGGCAGCCCTGATGGCAGAGCTGTCGAAAATCACCATTCCCAATCCAAAATGCATCAGTCTGGCTTAAAAAACACAGCTTCTTCTCCTCTTCTGCTATGCTTTTTTGTTCTGGGTTATTCGGTATTCATGTGTTTGAGATTTTTATCTATCAATGGTAGTTGTAAATGTTTCTTTTTAATAATAAAAGCTGTGGGTTTTGAGATATTCACAGGACTCCTGGAGCTAGGCTCTGTGGTCAAAAATACTAAAGATTTGTTATGCTGCTGCTGTTACTGCATAAATTGAAATTTAAACATGAGGACAGAGCTTGGTTGTTAGTGCTGCATTTTTTGTGGTTAAGTATGACATAAATTTGAGACAAGCCACTCATGAGACCAGGGACAGTTGAATCAACTTTTTACTTCCTATTGGTGTCTACAGGCGAATTACATGTGTTCTTCCAGCTTTTACAATTAATAGCCCCTTAAGAAAAGAAAAATTCCCTCCTGTTTACCTTGTACTCAGGGTGAGAATCGCTCTTTCCTTCCATGTTTTTGAGTTGGATGATTTCCACAGGGCCGAGAGGGTGCAGGGGAGGGTGTTGCACCGTTCAGCAAGGAGTGAGGGTGGAGATGGCCAGCTGCTGCTGCGTGGGGCTGCCCTCCCACCCTGTCAGGTTTACACACCTCTGCACCCCCCTGCCTGCGTCCTCCCCTGTTTCACTGCCTGGCCTTTTTGTATTGGGATCCCAGCAGGCTCAGGTTGGAAGAAGGATTGATCTTACCGGGCTTTGATGTGTTAATTCCCCCGAGGAGCTGTTTGCTCCGCCTGAGGAGCGCTGCTGCTTCACGGCTCCGCTTCCCACATCTCCCGCTCTGCTGCCACGTTCGCCTCCATCCTTGGTTAGGCAAGGAAACCTGCCATCACTTAACCTCTCCGTCTCGGTTCAGAGGAGCCTTGACGGCACTGCTCGGCACAGCAGGCGCCTGCGGTGCTGGGGCTGCAGGTCTCAGCCTCGGCTGCCTGCCACAGTCGTTCGCGTCCTTAAATGCATGAAGATAGTCAGGACCAGCATGGAGTATAGCTGGGACATTCACGGACACTGTGTCTGGCTAAATAAGGTAAGGCTATCTGTGTTTGTTCTGGCTCTTGCATTTCTCCGAGTGACAAGCCATAGCTGGGCAACGCTGGTAGGGAATGAGCATTTTGTCTTCCGCTTGTATCAGATACCACTGAGCTGCTGTTGAAGAAACTGAATATTTTGAAATGGTTGCATCTTCTCTATTCAACAGCTGTGCTATTTATATTTAGAAAATGTTTCAGGTAAACTCCTCTGAATGAAGGTCTGTCTTAAGCTGGTTTTCTTTCAGAATTCACTTTTCTTATAGTGAAGCTTTTAAAGTATAATGTGGGGGTTTTTGTGGGGGGTTTGTGGGTCTTTTTCCCCTGCTCATTCTGTAAGGAGGAACTAATCTGTAAACTTTAGGAAAAGCTCAGCAGCAGGTCTGCCTGCCTGCTGCCGGAGCATGTGGAGCAGGCTGCAAATACTCAGAGCGATGAGTCGGGAGGCATGCAGTGCAGGAGATGGCCGTTTGGGAGGGCAGGGGCTCCCACACAAACTGGTTAAACACAGGTACAGACTGTGTTCAGATAGATTTGACCAGTATGAATTTGGAACAGAGTCGATACTTAGAGAGGGTAAAGCTGTCATGGCTCTGTATCACAGGGGAAACGGTGGTGAATACTTTGCT
Organism: Tyto alba; assembly: GCF_018691265.1. Classification (NCBI taxonomy): domain Eukaryota; kingdom Metazoa; phylum Chordata; class Aves; order Strigiformes; family Tytonidae; genus Tyto; species Tyto alba. The sequence goes on along the minus strand of NW_024881295.1, from coordinate 8,994,782 downwards.
TGGAACACCTGGAGGCTCTGCCCGTGGCACACCAAGTGATGTTGAGGTAGCTGAGGCTGGAGGAGCCCCCTTGCAAGGGACTCTCTAAAACTGAGCAAACAAGCAGAACAGCAGTAGCTGTGCTTAACTAAGCGTGGGTAATGTGTATTATAATGATCTGAACAACGTAAGCATGTTGATGAGCTCTAATTTAACTCCAGATGGTCAGGAAAGAGATGTCAGGGACAGCTCACTTGACCAACTGTTGACTGGACTGTGGTGGTCAAAACAGTCGGTGCAATCTGCTGTAAAAGAAAATAATGCTGTGGAGTGGCAGCTCCTTCTATACAAATCAGATTGCATCTACAGCAAGAACAGTGTGATTTGTGCTGCTTATTTTGTCTCAAAAGCAGAGAGAAAATGAAGGGAAATGAGGGTATCAGCTGCAGTAGGCTGAAAATTAGGTTTATTTTTGAATGGAGAATTCAGCAATTGAGAGGAAATGGATTTTTTTTTTTTTATTTTTTTTTTTTTTTTTTTTTTAGGAGGTTTAAAACAGCAGCTATTAGAAACTTTCCTGTGGCTTGGAATGCTAACTCACTTCCAGGGAAAAGGGATTAAAGACTGAGGGCAGGCAAGCTGTGAAAGTTTGGTGATGCATCTACTTATTACAGGAATAATTCCCTCCAGATCAGTGTGGATTTTTACACTTACATGATTGCAGACAAAGCTTACACATGTGTTTAACAGATTAGCCACAGATTGATTTTGCTGAGTTTTTGAGTGCACTGGGTCTGATCTTATAATACATTTTAAGTAAATGCTTAGCCTCAAACTTCTGCGAAGCTCAGTGGCATCGTGACAACTGTTCTTTTGTTTTTAGGATTAAGGTTGGTATTGGTAAATCTGCATTCTCTTCCCATACAGTGTTTTGCAATTAATCCCTAAATTGAAAACACATGCAAAGTCTAAATACTTAATTGAGGATAGATTTTAAGTTGTTGATGAAGAAGAGCCTTCTTTGGAAAATAGCAAAGCTTATTTTACACAGCTAGTAAAGTATGTTAATCCTGTATTGACTTTGATGATACAAATTTGATCCAGAATTACCAAGTGCCCCAAATATGCTTGCAGTTGCTGTTGAATCAAATATTTACTTTTCTTTTTTTCTTTCCCCCCACCTCCCCAAAGCAGAGCCATTGCTCTGCAGGGGAGGTGGCAGGTCCCCAGGTGGAGAGAAACTCTTCCTGAAGTACACAGAGTGTTACTCACCCAGGTTTTGCACACACCAGGTCTCCTGGCATCGTTCAGACCTTCCTATAGCCCATTCCTCCCCATTGGGGCTCCTTCCACCCTATCTCCCAATGCACTACTTTCCCATATCCAGTGTTTGGGCATTTTCCCTTCTCCATTTCTCTTCAGTCCTACCCACTGCCATCATTACTCCATTCTTCTCATGTGTTTCATCTCCTCTCTTCCTTCCTTATCTGTCTGGGAAGAAAATCATGCCAGGTATCAACTTTTTACCTTTGAAGACAGTGCAGAGGAGAGATGCAGGAAGGCATCGTGTGACCATTGTCTGCAAGTCCCTGATCTCTGCACCACCATAGGAGGTGCAGGGTCTGCTGCTCTGTGAAATAGCTGCCATGGCCTTTCTGTGTCATCCTTTCCCGAGCTTATCTTTTTCCCTACTGAAACCAAAGTCAGTGAGTTTCTTGCCTTTACATACCTAAAATTAAGAGTTAGTCCTAGGTATTATGCAGAAGTAGAACATTTCAGGCAAAAAGCAAATTGCTGTTGGGTTATACACAAAGTTTTCTGGTTTTGGTGTACGACAGGAGGTCTGTTTTTATGCAAATTTTTACAAAATATTTCTGGCAACACACATCAAAGACATCTATCTGATTTTGTGGGAGAAAAACCTTTACTTCAGTCTTGTTTGGGGTTCCCATCATCTCCTCCCTCTTTCTTATGGCAATGAGCAGCTGTGGCCTGAACTCTCACTCTCTAAATGCTCCTATTTTAAAGCCAAGTATGATGTGCTGAGCAAAACAGGACTTTTTTTTTGAGAAATGTGAACGGAGTTTAACAACAAAGGTGTCTTGCCAAGATGCTATGCACAATGACTAACATTCTACTTTAACACCTCGTCGGTTTTCACAGCATCGTAAAGACATTTTCATCGTAGTGTGAAACCAAGACTTACCTCCCCATATTTTCTTCACACAGTCTTTGGTTTTAGTTAATTTCTGTCTCATTACACTGACTAGAGGTATCAGGAGGTTCAGCGGTTAGGGCACTGATGTGGCAGTTGAGAGGCAGGGAGTTGAGTCTGTGCTTTGACAAGGACTTTCATGTTCGCCTCGGCAGGATGGAGAGGCGTGTTTGCATCTCAGCTGCCTGCTTGTAATGAGGGATGAATATCACTTTCCTACATCAGACACACACACTGGATTGATAAATGTGTTGTCTATTACAAAATATGGATGCTGTTCTTATGGAGGCTGAGTAAGTGCCTGAGATGTACTGGAGGACTTCAAATGGAGCTACAGAATAGCTAAAGTATGCAAAAACCTCAGCTTTGTATTTCACATACAAGTCAAATTACAAAATTTTAAGCATAATCTGCTATTTGAACAATTAACAAGTTTATTTTGGAAGTTCTAAAACTTCTTTCACCTAAATTAAAGTATTAAAAAACTGACGATCTCACTGATCTTGAATGGAACTCCTATGGCATGAGCTAAATTCTGGTAGAGGTCAGGGGAAAAACAGGGCAAATTCAGAAGTTTAGAGGACTTCTGCCTTGGTACTTAGTGTCCGGATGGTCAGAAGGCCTAGTAACTTACTGCTAAATAATTCAGATACAGGCTGTCATGATATGAGGTATTGGTACAAATTACTAGAGAGCATCCTTTCTTAGTCCGCTGTAGCTCTAGTGATTTCGGGGGAGATATTACCGTCACCTTGTAGAAGTTATGCATGTATGCTTAGGAGACACATTTACTATGGCACAGTGATTTAAAATCTGCTGGGACACAGACTGCTTTCTTGAGGGCAGTAAGGTGAGGTCAAATACTTTGTACTCCCTCCTGTTTGCTTTGTTTCTAATCTCTAAGTGGTGCTGGTGGGAGCTTTATTCTTTCAGTTTCAAATGAGGCAGTTTCTCCCACTAACCAAGGTCAGACATGTAACTTAGAAAAGGAGTTTTAGCCAGCAGGTTTCCTGAGGCATTCTCTGCAATCAGGGGAGATGAGCTGCTTGAAAGAGAGATTCAAAGCGGGAGCCTGAGGCTTGCAGCTCCTAAATGGTGGTGGCTTCTCAAGGCAGGGTTGTGCTGCAGACTATCCAGGGCAAGAGGATCAGTCATACAGTTTCTTTTCGTTGCATATTCAGAAGGAAATCAAGGCCCCTCAACATCATTGGGAGTCTCTGCTGAGCGTGCTGGATTTCAGAGCAGCTTCTCAGACTCCTGTAAGCAATTTATGCAATGGTGGGAACAAGAATTTCTTTTCTGAACTGAGATCTGATTGTGGCGTCCATCACAAAGTGCTTTGAGACAGCTTTGAATATGGATAGAGTAGAATCTTTCTTGCTGTTCAAGAACGTTGAAGTTACTGTGAAGAAAGAAAGTTGCTGATTCCTCTGAACTCTCTGATAGCATTAACATGTATTCTTGTTTCTCTTTAGCCTCAGGCAGCTTTACAAAGAGATGCGTTTAGAGTGCAGACATTCACCCAGACCCAGTAAAATGTGCCTGATGTAAAAGGATGTCTTACTGTGTGGTTTAGAAAAAAATGTTTGACTTGCAAGAAACATAATGCACATTTTGTAGATTGTACGTTGATTTTTTTTTTTTCTTCCTCTTGCTGAATGTCTCAGGGTATTTCTCTCTTCACAAGTATAGCTTAGCATAGTACATCAAGTTCAAATTTTATTAACAAAATGCTGAATACACAGTAAATGAATTTTGCAGAATAGGGTCACCAGAAGGTTCTTCCTTTCTCATCTTTAAGCCTCTGAATAATTCTTATCCTAAATGGTGGTCATGTATCCTTTGTTGACAGTTTATTTGATTTGTAACCCCTTGGTGGCTGGAGAATACTTTAAATCTGTTCTTGAGCTGTGTAGACTAAAAATACTCCTTGAAAGTGTTAATAATGTTGAATGGTGCTTACGGTACAATAGCTGACTATGCAATATTTGCTGTCTTTTTCAGACTAATGGACACATATCTGGGAATGGAGATGTGTATCAAGAAAGGCTGGCTCGTCTGGAAAATGATAAGGAATCTCTTGTTCTGCAAGTGAGTAGTCACCTAAATTATTTTTTTTTTCCGCTGCTTCATTCACAAGACATTTTGATAGTATGTGATAAAACTTCTGAGGATTTATTTGCAGTTGTGTCATCTTGGACAGTGTCCAGAAGGCTTGCTGATACCCGAGAGTTAACCCAGATTAAGGATAGGTGTGAATTTAGATTGCAGAAAAAAACTATAGGCCTTTTTTTCTGTGTATATGATTACTTTTTGAATTTTGTTATCTGAGCAGGTCTGCAGAGCAACCACCTCCTTGCATTCGTGCGTATCCTTGAGATCACCATTTTCCATGACCGTTCATATGCTGTCTGCATCATGTGGCAGAAGTCCTGTCCTCGTGAAAGGTTTCAAAAGCTGCAGGACTGGCCAGTGGGCGGAAGGAGATGAGCAGCTCCTTGGAGGTCCTGCTGACCTGCTGCTGGGCTGGACTGGGTCAGCCCCGGGTGCTCTTGGCAGCTAGATGGCTCTTGCCATCAGAGCTGGGACTGTCTGTCACCCCTTGGTCTGCACAGGCATCCTGCTGTCCCCTGATGCAGACCTGGCTGTGACACACAAAGCGCTGCTCAAGACAGCTTGTCCTCATTCCCAGCAGTTCTGCAGGTTTCCTTGAGGGAGCTTGTTTAAAACAAAAGCTTCATTCAGAAAAGGCAAAATGACAGTCAGTCTGCAGCCTCAGAGGTGTTGTGTCTTGGTCTTGCCGTGTGTTTTAACCTCCTTTGCTTTTACTGTTCTGAAAAGGAGGAGCTGTATGTTATGTTACACTGTGTGCAATCACTTGGAAAGGAGAATAAATTATATGCAGCGAGGCTTAACTATTTGGTTGTTAAGGTAGGAGCTAGTGGGTTTTAGTTAATGTATTGTCATAGCAAAGGCATAATTGTTGGCTGTAAAATGCAGCAGCCACCCCTTGTGGAAACTTCCAGGACAAGTTAGGAAGAGAGAGGCAGAATTACAATGTGTCCACCAGAACTTTGGCTGAAATTCTAGTAAGCATGAGGGAAGAGCTGTCCATCCTCTACTGTCGTCTTTGCCATACGTTGTTCAGCACTGTTACTCACATACAGTTCTTCAGGTGACACACATGGCATGGATGCAATGTACTAAACATACATTTCTTTTTCTCTGCTGCGCAGGTAAGTGTGCTTACAGACCAAGTGGAGGCTCAAGGAGAAAAGATTCGGGATCTGGAGTTCTGTCTAGAGGAGCACAGGGAGAAGCTGAATGCCACGGAAGAGATGCTGCAGCAGGTATTTCACAGCCCCATGTCTGTCTTGCTGTCTGTCTTCATTCTGTCTTAATGAACTGCATTTTGCTTTGGTGAGAGCAGTGCACTTCAGGGTGTTGCACCCTTTGATGTCTCTTAACTAAATGATTATTTTCTACCATATTTGCTTTATAGTCTTTGTACTTAGTAATGTCAGTGCTTCTTTACACAGTAGGAATCCAGTTCTGCTCTTCTTTGACCTCACTGAACTTCAAAGAGACTTGTATTAAAGCCTCCGGCAGGATGGGTGGGTTCTCCTCACAGCTCCTTGCTGCCCAGAGCACACTGTGATGACATACAAGCATTTTTCTCATCCTGGCAGCCAACTCATGATAGTGCTTCCATGAACTCAGATGTATCCTCGGTGCCTGGAGTCTGTCAGATAGTGTGTCCCAGGGCTTCAGATAGTGCAAAGAGGAGGGTGATGCTTTTCCCCATGAAACAGGCCTTTAGCTGTAGAAATAAATAACTGATTTCTTCCCCTTGAATGAATAATTGTGTTCTCTTCCTCCTTATCCTGAATCAGGAGCTTTTAAGCAGAACATCCCTTGAAACTCAGAAGCTGGATCTTATGGCAGAGGTTTCCACTCTGAAGTTAAAGCTTACATCTGTAGAGAAGGATAGATTGGACTATGAGGACAGATTCAGAGACACAGAGGTGAGTAAAACCCGACTGAATAAATTGTGAAAGCTGTGTGTGGCTTCACATGACCTGAAAATCTCCTGGGATTTTTTTTTTTTTTTTTTGGCCAGGCAAGAAGGGAACTCACCTTTAAGGTTAAAACATGTCTCTCTTAAAATAAAAATTGTCCTCTTCAGTAAAATCTGATTTTACAAAGAAAGATTTCCAAAACCGGTTTTTGATTCTTGTCATCAGATCTCATGAGGGGTGGCATTTAGGATGGATTGAAATAAAATCATGAACATACTGCACTCTCCTGTCCCAACCTGAAACTTGTCTTAGTAAGGCATGTCTGAGGCAAACGCTTAAGCCCGTCGCAAGTACAAAAGGCATGCAGGCGCAAAGACATGGCACACTAGAAGACATAACTTTTGTTTTCGGTAAGAGAGAATGAAGTGACTCGGTGTGTGAGGGCATTTTGAAGCCCCACTTCAAACCCCAGCCTTACAGAAGCCCAGGGCTGAGGGGCCAGCAGTTACTCATCCCAGCCTGGCCTCAAGCCCAGCGGTGTACAGTGCCAGCCAGAGCTGCCACCCCTGGCAGCGCGCTCCTGAGGCATTTGCCCTCTGAGCTGCAGATCTGTGCAGCTGAATCTTGCTCGTGTTTGAAGCCAGAGAGCCTCAAAGCAGGTGGGCAAACCCAGTTTTTCCAGGAAACTCCCAAGAATCAGGGCAAGCTTTGCTGCCAGGGTGACATACCCCATATCAGAAATACCTTGGAGTCTGCGTAGGAAGCAGAACAAAATTTCCAATTCTGAGTTGATAAATGAGCTGAACTGTCAGACATTTGTGTTGTGGATGTTCCAGATGTCATTCGTTTTTAGAAGGAAATAAGCCATAATGTCATCACAGGAGACAACATTTGTCCTTTACAGTTCAATTAGTGATTTACCAACTCCATTCCAGTTTCCGACATACTTTCCAGTGAAGTGTTGTTCCTTGCTTGTATTGCAAGCATAAAAGCAATAGTTAGGCTTGCTTTTGAATTACTTTCTTTGGACCTGTCTGAAGTAATCTGCAGACAGATTGAAAACTAATGACATGAATCATGTTCAGATTTGAAAGGTGGCGATCATTTACGTAGTGATGGCAGCGCCTGTTCCTGCGGGTAGCACATCTGGGTGTTGTCAAGCTGTGGGTTGGATTCATGTTTCCCTCCCATTACCTTTTTCTCTAGTTTGATACCAGGTGTGATGTGAAAGATTACAGAATTGCCTTAAAAGCAGCCAGTTTTGCAGTCTAGGCAAGTCCTGCATATGGTAATGCTGGAGAAATTGGCAGGGGGAAAGGTGGAGGGAATCGTTGAAGGACTTCTACGTCCATAGGAGATGTGTTTAAGAGCTGGCTGCTGTCATAGCTCCCCTGAGATCTTTCTGCCCACACAGTGCTCAGCTCTTTCATGAGTTACAGCATACAACAAATAATTCTCTTCACCTGTATACTGACATCTATCACAAGCAGCCCAAATGATAGATAAATAAGTTGACTCAGCAGTAAATGACTTGGGGGGGGGGGGGGGGGAAGGTTTGGTCAAATGACCACAGTGAGCAGGTGCTTTCAGAACTGGATTCCACTGCACCTCCATTTGTAAAAACCCCGTGGTTTCTTGTGCTTTCCAAAACAGGTAACAAAAATAATTGGGCTTTGAGTGATTTGCTCTCTCATTCTATCCTTATTTTTATTGAATATGATTAATTGCTGAGCTTTCCTGTACTCCTCCTTCCTTTGTTTCCCCCCTGTACTGCAGTCTCTCCATAACTTAATAGCACAACTCACCATACCAAGAAGGCGGACATGGAGCTACCTCTGTTCCCAGAAAAGTGGTCACAGTGTGGGGACCACAACATGCACTGCAACTCGGTAGGCTCTGTGCAAGAGGCTTACCTGCGTGAAGGCCTTTCTTTTTGAAATACCTTGAAATACACTTAATGTCTTTCAGAAAAATACAATAATGTCAATTGTTTTAAAGGTATTTACTATAATTATGGGCTGTATAGATTTATATCCTGGATATTTATGCCAGAACTAATACACTATTATGAAAATGTTCCTCCCTCCCTTTGAAAACCAGAATGATGTAGTTTAGTGTGATAGAAATTAGTATGTTGTTTCTTTTTTTTTTTCAACACTTTATAGCTGTAAAAAGGCTTGGGCTTAGACACTGAAAGGGATAATATGTCTCAATTTCTATTTTATTCAGTGAAAAAATGAATGGCTGATTAGTTGTAAGGGTCTCAGCCATGTAAAATCTCTAACAGGTATTTTGGAGGCAGTACTTATTCAGAAGTACACAATATTTTATTCAGTATTGATCTAATTATATTCATGTTTAAAGTAGTAGATGATCAGTTATTTCAGCAGAGCTGAGTATTTGAATATTTAAAATATTCTCCTGTAAAACACATTATGGCATTTACATGCAGTGTTCAAAATAGAAAAATTTTTATACCCAAACGGGGACAGAAAAGCTATGAATATTGCTTCTGTTTTTATTTAGGGAAAAGAAAGTGAAACCAAAAAACAACATTGACATCTTACATCAACTTTTGTGGGGCTACTGTCTCCTACAGAATTACCATTCAGATTAAGTCCTTCATATTATCCAGTTTTTACTTATGTATGTCATTGCAACTTCCCATTCCAGCTTGGTATGTTTCTCATATTCACCATTCTTTCTCTAAACAGATGCTTCACTAGATCTGTAAACGTTTTTTCCTTTGTGCTTGAGGACTGTACTGTCTAGATGTTCACAAATACACAGCTTTTTTCAAAGCTAATTGTATATTTAATAGAGCTTTATAATTGTCCTGTTCTTTAAATTATTCCAGTCTTTCCACTTTCTCAGCAGACACTGGTATTATTTTCCTTAAGGAGCATGGGTGGTCTCAGTTGGGCTGAGTTTATGTAAGAAAATATCATCAAGGGAGTTTTTTTAGGGAGGAGTCCATAACCAGACATGGTCTTTGAAGCAGCAGCCAGCGGGTAAACTGGCTCACTCATGGGAAAGTCTTCATAATTCAAACACCACCAGTCCCTATGCGCAGATGAATTTCTGAGTGGAGCAAAACAATGAATGTAGTTTGTGTTTCCAGTGCCAGTAAGGAAGCCTCTGACCCCCAAAGCTTAAAGTTATCATTGCTGTTTTGTACCTCCCTGGCCCTGCTATGAAAAGCACAAGTAACATGAGCAGGAAAAGAAAAGGCTTTGTGAAATAGGAGTCTGTATGTCCCACCTTGTCAGCTCCATTCATGGATCCATGCGAGGAACAGATGTTGGGTGTTTGCATGAAGGGACCTTACTCCAGATCAGAAGACGACCATTTCATGGCCATTTCTTGTTTTGCATGTTTTTAAGACAAGAACATACCTTATGCCCAGGGCAGGTATTTTAACCCATTTATGGGTGCCCTACAAGGAGGTATTAAAATCAAGCAAAGCAGAGGCCATACGCTGGCCACCATGTGGGTGACTGTTTTACTGTTGATTCATCCAAGTCAGCCAGGGGACTCAGTGGGTTTTTGACCTGGTCTCAATTCCTGATGAATCTGTACAACACCCTGAGTGCCACGGGGATATACACACCCCAAGCAACACACTGGTCCCAAAAACTCTTCAGGTCATAAGCAGTTATAATAGTTGGCACCTTCGGGTTTCAGACAATGCTGTGATCTCCTTGCTGGGGCTGGTGCAGGAGGGGGCAAGGTGCAGTCCTTGCTGTGAAAGGTTTGTAGTCGAAATCAATTGAGCAGAGAATAGGGGAAGGAAAGGATAAATGTTTCGGGGCAGCAGATGGGAAAGTGAAATACACTGGGAGGATTAGGATTTCTTAGGGAACTTCAGTGCCTTTGACAATCTCTACCTCTGGTAGCTAGCCCAAAGTTAAATAGTAATTCAGTAGCAGGGGAGACAGCTCTCTGGGTGTTTCCTTTTTCCTCTGATTATGTGTGCAAGGCTTGACCATCTCTTTTATACTAACAAGGGTCTGTATATGGAACCTGATCAATCTTTAATGTACTCCTCTGCCTCAAAAAGATGAGAATGAATGTCATTTACAGTTACTGTGTTGTAAGTAACTTAAGACATGATTTAATATTGCACTTGCAAGAGAGTAATCAAAAATATTTTTAGGACAAAGTGTGCTTTTAGGGCTTGTCTGTCTTGAACCCTTGAGAAATTGTATGGTCTTTTCAGTGACCAGCTACCAGGGGTGAAGGATCCCATTACCCATGAGGCCCGTAACAGATGAAGCAGGAGAATTTAGTTTTTGCTCCAAGATCTTACACTCTTGGATTCTGATTGCAAGGTTGCTGTTTTCTGTGACATTGTGACTGCATCTTGACACTGCTGTTAATTAATATGGGTTGTAATAACTTCTTTTCATAAAATGAGAAGACTTTTGGTTTGTTACTCATTTTGCCTCAGAGGGGCCTTTTGAATACTGTTAACTGGTTTCCTTCTCCTCCTTCAGTATTTTAAAAGTCATATAGTTCAAGGGATAAATATGTAGGCAATAACCTCGGCAGTTACTGCTACACACCGTATTTTGACATTGAATTGTGCCAAAGCAAAAATAGTGTCTGCAGGAGAGAAAAACCCCAAACAAATCAATTGTCATAGTGTCAAAGCTGACCATCAGACCTGGGAAGATAGTTTTGTTAGAGATCTTGAACACTTAGTGTTGATAAGAAACAGCTCAATTGATGTAGTCATGCAGACTGACATCCATCTACATTTATACTTCTGAGTGATGTGCTTTGTAAAGGTCACACATTAAAGAATCAGTGAGGAATTGCAGGTATACCAAGTCATACATTAGGCATAGTAATTACCAATGTCATCAAAATGTTCTGTATTTTCATTTTCCTTGTAGTTCTGGTAACTGAGCTTGGATCTTGCTAGAGAAATACAGATGCTGCTCTGTTGCCATGAGGTTCCTTAAGCACAAAGTAACAACCAGAGGCTTGTAAGGTCAGAATATGTGACGTGGGGATGGAAGGCAGGTGTTACTAGGGACCTATGAATACCCTTTAAATGTTGGCTGCTAGCTTGTTAATTTATAAATTATAAATCTTTATTAATTATACAAATAGCTCTGAAAAATTGTGCTTACAGTTGTTAGTTTGATGTACAGTGTTGCTTGACATGGATAGGATTTGCCTTACCATGTAAGAAGACAAGCAAAACTAAGTACCATACTACCTTCTTGGTAGTTAAAAAGCCATTATGCTGCAGTTCAAGGCCTCTTAGGTTTTCTGGGGTGCACAAATATCTTATCTTCTCTTTTGAAGAGTTTCCAGATGATACAGCATTACAATAGCTGCTGAGAAACTGCTTTTTTTTTCCCTTTTATTTTCTTTTTTCTCTTTTTCTTTTCTCACAAATCTAACACTGATCTGGTGTCCATACTTAAACTAAAGGTCGGTGAGGTCTACATGAAGCAGAAGCTTGCTGGACATCTTTGAGTTGTGCAAAAGCCACGGCTTTCTGGTAATGTGTTCCCCTGCTGAGCAGGAGGATAGTTTTCCCAATAAGCTGTGGTTTGTTATCTCTTATATGGAGGAACCCTCTGTCCAGGCTGTTGCCCGGGCTTTCTGCAGGTCTGCAGCTGGCTTCTTACGATCCATGTCCCCATCTAGAGGACAGAGAGGTTTGGAAGAAGGAGTGTGTTGCACCTGGGTGGCACAGGCAAACTCAGGGTTCATTTGACCACTGCGGGGAGGGGGCTGTAGAGCTGGTGGCACCCGGGGCTGGCCTCCGGGCCTGGTAGGTCTCTCCGGCAGCATGGCCAAGAGGTAGAGCCATTCTCCTGAAGAGCTCAGGTGTGAGTTGGTGGGGGCTCCGAGTTTCATCCAGACTGGGCTGAATTTGCAAAGCTCAGATGTAGTGGCACCACTGATGCTTAAACACACATGCCTTTGTGCTTGTAGAAACCAGTGATAAGTCTTCCATTCAGCCCTCAGAGGGGCTCATTTGAGCGACGAAAACAGACTGGCACTGTAACCACTTCGTATTTTGAAAAGGCGGGTGACGGCTGGCAAGCCTGGAGGGGAGGATGTGGCTGCTGTGTATCGAAGGACGGCTGCCATGGTTTTCCATCACCCACTTGTAGTGGTGGTCATCCACTGGTGGCATGTGTACATCCTGTCCCAGAGGGGCAGGAGGCCTTTCTTGGCCCACAGCACAGGGAACACAACTTCAATTTATGTCTCCCTTTGTCCTCTGCTCTCTTGCATTCATTGCAGTAATGCAGAACAGAGAAATACAGTCCCTGAATATCTAGGAAACTTTGAATTGCTTGACTTAGCTATGAATTGGGGTGATGTGTTTTTGTGTATGGAATGCCTTTTATGTGCCACTGTGTTTTTGCAGTCCTACCAATGGGGAGCTGTTCTGTTTACTGAATTTTTTTGTCGTTTCTGGTCTTGTTTTTTCCCTTCACTCAGGATTTAATCCAGGAAATCAATGAATTGCGGTTGAGAGTGGGAGAAATGGACAATGAAAGACTCCAGTATGAGAAAAAATTGAAAACAACCAAAGTAAGTGAGGCTGAGGGGAAGAAGCAGGGATGGCTGTAAGTCAGGCTTTAGAAGTTCACCCTCTTTTCCCCAGTCCCTGCCTGCATCCTGCAAAATCCTGAGCACACTCAGGCCTGGGGGTTTCATTGTACTCACTTAGCAACAGGGGTTATTTCCAAATTTCATGCTATGATTTTCAGATCTGGGCATTGTTTTTTGTGAAGGATAACTTACCATGCAGCTGGATGTTAACAGTATATTTATTACCTTGTTTCACGTATGTGTCAAGAAACACCAGTTGTGGTACATAAGGTGTGTGCTACAGGTGAGACCAAAGCTCAGCATTTATTTTCTCCCTAAGTGTGCTAAAAATCAGCCACTTCTTCTGAAGAGAAAGCATACACCTAAGTAATTCTAGCAGCCTGTTTCTGTAAGTGTCTAACTTCTCTTTGCCATTTAGCCTTGTCTCTTTTCTATCTTTAGTTTTCTCTTACTCCTCTGTCTCTGTTACCAGTCTTTAATGGCCAAACTTTCTAGTATGAAAATCAAAGTGGGTCAGATGCAGTATGAAAAGCAGCGGATGGAGCAAAAAAGCCAGATGCTAAAGGTGTAGTAGTTTCTGAGTAACATTGGGCCTGTTTTGAATCCTTTATGTTCCACCATTTTATGGTCTGTCTTGCATCATGCTGTCATGCTCTGTTCTTCATTAATTGCTGTGTGTTGATATGCAGTGCACCCTTTCCTGTTAGATGTGGAAAGCTCCTTATGTAGATATTCCTTGTGAACAGCTTTTATGTTGAATGGGAGAGGATTTTAGTGCTGTGAACTTTGCATAGGTCACGCATAATAGAATTAGACTTGGGTTAAAATCATTCCCCTTCCAAGGGAAGATTGCCTCTTCTGTAGCTTATGTCCATTATTCAGACGGAACTTTTTCTCACCTTTTTAGAGAAAATTTATTCATGAAAGCTAGCTAGAAAATAATGATTCTTTTATACTGTCCCCTCTCCCACGTGTAAATTTACATATCGTGTTTCTAATTCAGGGGAAGAAATACACATCAACAACCACATGCAGCTCTAGTTGCCCCTGGGTATAACAGCAGGTTCTCAAGTGACCGAGAGATGGTCTTGTTTTGGAGAAGCATGGGTCCTATACTGACAGAAATCCCATCAAAATCAGTACCGAGGTGGGGCACTGGAGGATTGTATTGCCCAACCACTGTTCTGGAAGAATCTTTGAGTTCTTGAGAATTTTCAGATTGATCTATTTTTTAATGATGCTTTAGAGCAAAGAGGAACCAATTTCAGGAAATTCTGTAGTCTGGGCCATAGTATGGGTTGCGGACATCACTATATATTTGCAACAGATCTTTTGAGGGAAGCTCAGGAATATACTTAAGCCACAGTATTCTAGTTTGTTTTATTCCTTTAAGGATTTGAAACTTCAGTTAGAAGCTGTAAATGCCAAAATTTATGAGTCTTGCCTTGTTTTGTTTTGTTTACAAACTGAACAAATTAAATTTTCAGTTTTGGGTACATTTGCACTGAGGGTACTGTCTTGATGATGCTGTTGCACAAGATCCTCGGACATTAAAGAAACATGTTACTAAACTGGGTAGGATTTGACTCAGATTTTAAAAAGTTAAATGCATGGATCCGTGCCAATCACTTGCTAGTGCAGATGGTTGAGATCTAAGTTAAAATTTGACAGCGTTTATCTAATACACCCCAACTCCCCCAAACACCATCTGTCTTACTCCCATGAATCTCAACTGTAAGCTTCCTTTCCCAGTGCTTGATCAGCAAACCCAAACCATGGCAAGGGTACCACATTTTCATCTGAACTGCTTTCCAGTGTGTGTTTATGTGCCTGATGGTGTTGTGGTTGATTTTTCTTTCATAGAAACAGTGGTTATTTCTGAAATTGTCCTCAGCCTTGTGTAAGCACAGTTCCATCATTGTCCAGCTTTGAACATGCAAAATGCCCTATAAATTACAAAATGTGTTCGTAAACTTTAGCATTCAGTCTCATCACCTGCATTTTTTTCTGTAAGGTTAAATAAATAAGAAAACTGCTTTTTTTTATTTTTTCTTTACTATTTCTTTTTTTAAATTTAGATATAAAATCTCTTTTAAATTATACTTGAGACTGACCCTTTTGAACTATAGGTTCCCTGACTTTGCCCCCCACCATGAACTCAGTGCTCTGTTGTGATGTTCAGAGTCAGTTTGGTGGGTGTACCCTCAGCCAGTGTAAATGTCAGGGAGCCCTCAGTTGTTCCCACTGTGCTTCATAGGAGGGAATTTCGGAAACGTCTTGTATGTGTGTGGAAGTTGTTACTGAGTGATTCTGTGTCTGTTACAGGATGAGCTAGGAGCTTTGAAAGACAAACTAGAGCAGAAGGAAGCTGAGGTAAAAAGGTTGCAAGAAAAATTGGTTTGCAAGCTGAAAGGAGAAGGAATTGAAATTCTGGACAGAGGTAAGAAGGGATGCTCTCTCACCGTGTCCTCCTCAGTCACCTTATCTGAGGTCATATTTCCATGAATGGTTGTACAGGAAATAAGAGATAAAGCCTCAATCTTCATATACTTTCTGTCTTCATGTTTACTTCTTTTAATATATTTAGTGGGTGTTTGCAATGCAACGGCTGAACCTACTGTCATAGCAAGTTCTTGATCAACTTTAAACTAGCCTAAGTAATCCTTAGTTAGCTCTTCGTGTGGCTTGAATGGTGCCTCAAAAGATACAGTTTATATTGGCAAAGAAATCCTTAAAGTAATGTCAACAAGTTCCCCCAAAAGATAATATTGAAAAGGAAACTTTCTGTGTTGGTATCTATGCTGGGCTTTGCTTGTACACCCCTTACTGGTGAAGAAGGGGAAAAGCCATACTGCAAACCAAAGTATGACATGTGCAAGCAAATCTTCCGTGTGGACCTAGCTGTTAGTAGGTGAAATTGAGGACTGGTTCTGGATTTGTGCACTAGTTAAGTCTAAATCCTAATTAAGCTTGAATTAGAACAGTATTTTTACATGTCAGGTAATTCTTTTATTTGCTTGCAAAGAAGAAATTACATCAGTATTTATTTGGGGGAAACACAGATTCAGGAACTTATTTAAAAATAGAAGTTTTTCTTTAAAGCTCACAAAAATTTTCAACAGACTTTTTTGACCTGTTGCAATTTCACTTCTGAATATTGCTGATTTTAAGATTGTGCTTTTAAAGTACATTTTCTAGAAAAATAAAGCCAGGAGAGATTAATTAGTCTCCTCCCCTGACCTGAGGAGGAAAATGCTGTGTGTGTAGATTGTCACATTTTATGTAATAAAATTATCTGTTTTCAAAACCACTGCATGAGATCACTAAAAGTGACCACACTGAATTGTGATTTTTTTTTAAGAATATTTAAATGTGAGCAAGGTCTGACTGTTGCATTTGTGACTGCTTATATGGGTCTTTTCTTCCTGGGGGCTGCTGTGTACGCTAAGCTCTCATTACTCTCTGGTTCTCAGCTTTATTTTAGTTTTCAGTATAGCTCAGCAGGAGATCTTCTGCCATGATAAGCCACATTTTTTCTGCCTTGAACCAATATTAAGTAATGCTGTTTTCAGATAACACAGGTTATCTGCCCCATTAGCTGAATTGTGCTTTCCAAACAAATATGCATACATTATCACTTAACTGGCTTTTGCCAGTAAAGTGTTAGTTTAAGAGTAATCTATTGGCATAAGCCCTTTCTGAGGCCTTACAGGTGAAAACATACAGTTGAAAAATATATCCTTGGGACAGGTAGTCGTGTTTGAGAGCAGTGAGGCTATTTTGTGTCATTAGGAACGATAGCACTGGGGGAGTGCAGGTTGAAACTGTGAACTGCTTGCTTCTGCAATAAGTGAGGAATAGTTGACTCCTTAAGTATCAGTATTGTCTTAAAAATTATTTAATGTCATAACCTTCATGCTAATTTCAAATCCAATGGATTTTCCTGCGCAGATGAAAATTGTAAAAAGAAGCTCAAAGATAAAAGTAAGGTTTCTGGTGTCTTTTCACAAACATTTGCATTTCAGAAGTGCTTTTCAGAATAGCTTTCTGCATGCATTTGCAAAACTGCTTTAACAAACATTGTTAGGTTGCATCATCTATAACCCTTAGTTACAGTAAAATTTGAGAATACGGGTGGATAAATCACACTTGAAATACAAAGTTTCCTGAATAAAAGCTGATAGACAAAGAAAGACTTGGTCTCATGGAGACTCACAAAACAGTAGTCTCAATGAAATGCAGTTGCAATCCAGTAAACCAGATTTTCAGTTAGCATAACTGGGTGAAAATCATTGAATCGGTTTCTGGTTCAGCCCAATGTGTCTGAATGTCTTTCATCTAGAAAGCCAGCCAGGCAGCTTGTTTTCTTCTTGCATTTCATTAAGGAGGAAAATGTTCTTCCCACTCTGTTTGTTTTCCAATAAATTTTAGGAAGTTAAAACAAGATAAAATGCTTTCTGGCCTGTGAATTTGTCCACCTGCCTACGTTTGTAACAAAATTTAAAGTTTCCTTCATTTATGCAAGGTAGATTTTTAGCAAAGATGGAGATTATTTCCATTCTTTTTTAATTTCCAGTCCAGAACACTTCCAAAATCTAACCTTGTTAGACTATACATGTTTCCAGGTATTTACACTTCTTTGTAAATAAGGATTATAGATGAAGCACAGAACACTGTCATCTGTAATAGGGAACTTTTCCAAGTCTGAACTGCAATATATATTCTAGCATGACTGCTCATCACAGCAAATACTTGTATCATTCCATTGTGCTGTCCTCATTTCTACATCCATACTGAGTTAAGACTAAGCATCACTGCACAATGCTTTCTTCATCATATCCATTAATACTATTGCTTTGTATAGTGTTTTTTTTTTATGCCATTTGGAGTCTTTGTTGACTGTTGTAATGAGGATGTGTTTTATTGCATTCCAAATGTTGTATTTTTATATTTTGGATTTTTTGTTTTGCAGTTATTTGATTATTTGAAAGATGGAGATAGTGAAAGTCAAGCAATACTTTTACTCTTCACTTTTCCATTTTCCTAAGGCATGGGGGGTGGGTAAGGAAATTTCCTGAATGTAATCATTTCCTTGATAAAAATGTCAGAAAAAAGGTTTTGAAGAAGAAAGGATTTTATTCTATATTTTTCCATCTAAAATAGAATTTAAGTGCCTTATATTTTGTCTTTTAATTTGTAAATTTACTTTCAGATATTACCGAGTTGCTTCTAGGTTTTTTGTTTTTCTTACTTCCTTACACTGTCTCATTTAAATTGACTTAGAGAACTGTATTGTGTTTTTAGATATAGAGGTACAGAAAATGAAGAAGGCGGTAGAATCTCTAATGGCAGCAAATGAAGAGAAGGTAGCAAAGTCATTTTTTCGTTAATCATTCATCAGATTGAGTTAAATCTCAAAGAAAATCTTCACATACAAACTTGTCACAATTCAATTAAAAAATCAAATTTGTAAAAACCAATGATTCACTGTAGTTAGAAGCACCGCAGTGCCTTTAAGGGACTAAAACTGAGCATTTATGAGCTCTATCACATGTACGCAGAGTCCTTACACTGTTGTGTCTTTGAATTCAGTGTGACTGCAATTTACACCCTGTTCTGAAAATGCAAAGAGCTCCATACAAGTCCCATGAGATATCACAGGCTGCATTTCCAAAAGGGCTTTCTCTAGAATATTAATTGTTTTCATGTATGGCTTTGCACATTCATATGCATGTGAGTTTTGTAGGATGTTTTCTTTTGATCACCAAAGCCCTAAATCCTTTGATTACTGCTTCCTTTGTACATGGTAAATTTATTATGCTCTACCTTTGACTTAACAAGGGAGCTGAAATCCACTTTCAAGGCTGGGACAATTCTGGTGATTAACTAGATGGTAGTTTTTGCTAAATACAAGTTTGGATATTTCAAAGCCTCTCAGAGTTCTGGGTCCTGTCCCACGCATGCTTCCCGTTTCTTCTAGTCTTACAACCAGTTAAACTGAATAATATCTAGTATTTGTATTTCTTATTTTTGATTTGCTGAAGGAAGAAGAACAGTCATAACTTTCCTTTATTTTAGGATCGGAAGATAGAAGAGCTTCGGCAATCACTGAATAGGTACAAGAAAGTTCAAGACATGGTGATATTGGCTCAAGGTAAAAAAGGTACTGTACAATCAAAAAAACAGTTAAACTCTACTGTCATTTAAACTCTAAGTGTATTGTGGTAGTGTTATATTGACTTACTATCTTTGGAGGCATCTCTTAGGTAGAGTAAAAGCCAGTTCTTCAACTGGTGTGGACTGGTAAATGGCCTTTTTTGTCCAGGCAGCTGCACATTTGGGTTCTGTCCCATTTACCATCTGGTAGTAATAACTATTATTGTCATGTTGCTTATTTCACCCTTGTAAAATTAGTTTGAATATAATAAGCTCTCAGGGTCTTTCCACAGCCTCCCGAAATGCCTTTCAGGGCTGGTTGCTTCATTAACTCTGTTAAAAATTGCCGTTCCAGTCTCTTGCATGTATTCCTGGGCAGGAGTTGGCAGCCGAGCAGAGCAGTGCCTGAGCATGCATGTTCCTGCAAGCCAAACCAGCACTGCCCCAGCAGCTGCACACCCTGTAATAGCAATGCCCAGGAGCTGCAAAAATGTCTGTAGCAAAGTGGATGTGCTGCCAGGACTGTGTTGTGATGACATGCCATGTCTTTGGCATGTAATGAAGCCTTCACAAACCACCACGTGCAGCACTGTGGAATAGTTCTCCTTCCTTATGGCAGTGGAGGGCCAGGCTGGCTTTTTCCATCAATCGTTTTTCACACAAGCCAACAAGAAAGCCTTCTCTGCCACCAGATAATGAGCTTAGCTGTGTGGCTGAAATGGTAGGTATAATATATACCGTAACATGTAATGGTCCATTCCATATGTGCCAAGACTGGTGGAGGTTTCCAGATCCTGGAGCTTCTGATCCCCAAAGGTGATAAATGTTGAGGTGGTCATCAGTTTGATGTAATTGCATTGAATACTCTATTTCTCTTCTTTCTCCCTTAACAGAAAATAAAAAGAAACACATGTAGAACATTACACTGAAATGTTTCTGGGTTTTCAGATGAAAACACTTAGATGTTAGAAAATTAGCATTTCCCTTTACAGCAATAATCCTGGCCTGGTGGGTTTTTCCCTGTATCATCCTGTTTTTTCAGCACTAAGTGGCATTTTGTAGGTCGCTGTCCTCTGAAAAAACTGTCCCCAACAAATTTTAGACATTATCATTCTGATGATGTATGCACGTATAATATACATGCAACTTAAAAGTCTGTGCACCACAGTGTTATATTACCACCTTATGGAAACCGCCTTTGTCACTGAGTCCTCTGAGGGTCAGAGAAGGCCAGCTCAGCCTTCCACAGACTTTGAATTGACACGAGCTCATTGCCTGAACTTCTTTAGGACAGGCAAGGGCTGATGGCTTTCGTTGGCTGTGCAAATGCTGGAGGTGGATGACCTGTGTAGGAGAGGGATGTAGGAGCCCCAGGGGATCCTTTCAAAGAATGAAGATTGTCAATAGCCAGAAATGACTGA
The DNA here is from genome assembly GCF_018691265.1 of Tyto alba. Lineage (NCBI taxonomy): Eukaryota > Metazoa > Chordata > Aves > Strigiformes > Tytonidae > Tyto > Tyto alba. The sequence goes on along the minus strand of NW_024881295.1, from coordinate 8,974,407 downwards.
GGAGGCAAAATATGTATTTTTGTGGTGGTGGATTCATGTTTGGGCTCTTGGGTCTGCTGTCTTAGCCCAAGGCAGAAGAACTGGAGGGTAGAGCCCCATTTGGACATGCTGCCAAAACTGAGGCTAACACCCAGGGAAAAAGAGAGGTTCCTGGTACCCCTCTTTGCTTCTGCCTGGTTTTTGAGAGGCCATCTCTGCGGGGAGGCAGCAATCGCAGCAAGGAGATCCTGACCTCTGCTTCTGAGGGGACCAGCAGATTTGTGGGGCTGCCTGAACACCCCTGACCACGGTTCCCAGCTGGCTGTCCTGCTCCCCAGTGAGGACTGCAACCCTGAGGTGGGCGCAGCAGTGGTGCATTCAGGAAGCAGCTTCTCTTAGTCCAGTGTCATGGATGTAAGCCTGGACGGGAACCAACATGTGCCAGAGCATGCTGGGCTGAAAACTGTCTGTGGGCTTTGGATCTTGGTATGTAAGGGATTTCCTTCTGTGAAACCACTGAGGGTCGCTAAGGACACAGCTGCATGTCTTTGATCTGCAAGGCTGGGAAAGCACATTATCAGTGAGGGAAGAGGAAAGGTGGTGATGAGGGCAAAACTGAGTGTTGGAGGAGTAGTGTTTTTTGAATAGGTATTGCTCTGTTGTGCAGTGCCATGGCTTCAAAGACAGGAAAATGTCAAAACAGACCTCAAGTCTCTGGAACCTCTGCTTTATGGTCAATTCATGGAGCACAGACAGATATTCCAGGCAGTGAAAAATGGGCAAGAGAGATTTTTGCTGTGAGCAGACTTTGGTGTGTATTTGCATCAGATCTTTGGCAATGAGTGCTAGGTTACTGCTCACTTTCTGGAATGTATTGTTTGACTTTTTTTCTTGTTAGTGTCACTACTTTGGTATTGATGACAAGTGTGGAAATCCCAAGCCTTTTGGTAGCACTGAGGCAGTTCAGGAGCAGCGAGTTGCTCACTGGGAGCAGAGAATGCCAGATGCTGGTGCAGGCTACAGCATTAACTAAATGAGACACACTCAGTTCGTGGCAGTCAGCAAACAATGTAGTCACTTAAAAGTTGGCATTAGACTCTTGAGCAGTAGGCTGCATTTTTCCTGTGGGTAACTTGAGGATACCATAGAGACATCTTGTGTTTCAGGTGGACTTGACCCCCAGTCCTTCCCTAGTGAATAACGGAAAAAAAGAATTTATTATGAAATTCCACAACACAGGACAGGAAATAACTACTGCAGTTTATTCAGCTTCTTGAAACTGATCCCACTAAATGCTTTGAGGGCATTTGCTGGGCTTTTTGCTGTCAGATATATGTCCTCCCTCTGCTTCAACCCCGTGATGTGGTGGTTGAACTGGGAGGCAACATTTGGCAATGGCTCCCCTTCTCCTACTGTAGTCTGCCCTAAAAAGAAAAAGTAATCCTAGCCTCTTCCCTTTTTGTCCCATAAATGAGCATGGCAGCTGCTTCTTGCATAGGAGCAAGGGTCATCATGTGTCCAGAAGTAAAGCAAACAAGTTTACATCTTCTCTCCCTTCAGGCAAGGAAAGTGACAGTGAAGACTTCTTGAATTCAGGGTCTGTTTCCACGGTTTTATTGGACACACCAAGTCTGACTGACCCAGAGAAAAGCCCATCCCCAACCCCAGTAACAGCATCTCCAATCCATGATGAGTTTAACGTGAATATTCACGAAGAGGTATCTTTTTTTTTCTTTCTCATTTTATGCAATCACTCCTTGAAAACACCGCTTTGCTGGATTCATATTGCAGATGCCAAAACTCAAGTTTCTGAAAAGATTATTTTTCTGGGTTACACAGTTTTTAGTAATGTTGCATATCCTTTTGGAGAATGTAGTTTTCTTGTGAAAGCTGCTGAGGGTTTCATTTGAGTTCAGTTAAGTTTATTTTTCTTAATCATCAGATGGGATCAGGAGACAGCAAATAGCTGTTTTTGTCATGAGAATGGGTCTAAACTACTTTTTCTGTCAAACATAGAAATTACTTTTCATATCAAACATAGCTGTTTTGGGAGCTGCATTTGTCAGGAACTGGAAGTAAACATGCTGGGACTTATTAAATATATCCTGTCATATTTAAAAAGGTGCAATCATCATTACATCCATTCAGTTAAATGATATGTAGGTTGTGGTCCAATCTCTGACTTTTATAATCACATTTTCCAGTAATAAAACTATAGATCTCTTAAAGTTCTGAGTCAGAGCAGGGACTTGGCTGACTTAATTGACTTACAGCATGAACGCACTATGAAGAAAACTAAATTGAATTAAATGTTTAGCAGCTTTTTGGTGTTCTCTGAGCGGCTGAGGACGGGAATAAGCCTGAAAAGTGAACTACTCTTCATGGGGTCTGTGATAGAGATAGATTTAGCAGGCAGCTTTGGGAGACTTGTGAGATTTTTGTCTGTGCTGTAGCTTATCTGTGCAGTGATCCATGTTTTATCTTCAGTGCCATCTTTCAAGTAGTAAATCATTGTATTACAATAGAAAGAAATTTTTTAAAAAATCACTTTTAAAAATCTTATTTCAGATCATTCTTTTCCTGGTTTATCTGTTACTCTTTTTTCATTTATGACTGCTTAATTTCAGGTCAAAACAGTGTAACATGTATTCTTCATTCTTTTTAGAATTCCTTACAGATCCACACCAGTATTTTACAGATTTCAATCCCTTCTTTTTCATCAACATCGAAGGGCTCAGAAATTGTTGCAGAGAAAGTGAAAACACAGCCTAGGCCGGATCCTGCAAGTGAAATAAGGTATTACCGTTTCCATGTATTTTTCAATTGTAAACCCAATATTCTGTGACGATTAATGAGAGTAATAATCTGTCAGTTACTGTATTGTCAACTCCTTAAATCAGTTAAACAAGGCTAGCATTCACTTGACTAAGCAAATTGGGCTTATGTTCATGAAGTACGTTTATTAGATCTTCTTCAGTAAGTGAGTATTAGTTTGGTTGCTGTTGCTTGTAGCAGCACTCATACTCTATACCAGCTGCTTCACAAGAAATGAACAGAAGGAGAGAAAAACAGATCTAATGTAATGAAGGACACAGAATCATTATTTTTATCTAGGTTTACATCATCTAGTTCTGGCTGAGATAGTGTTGGCTGTGGTAGCACAAATGCATTCCTGATGATTTGCATTCAGACATTTTCCACAGTTGCTAAAGATTGGTGTAAGGCACTGCCAAAACTGCAGCAAAAGGACTGTCTGGCTTTAACCGTGAGCTGTTAATGGAGCCCCAGAAGGAAACCCAAGCAGCATTTCAAAAGATCAGAGAAAGAGATATCCTTGCTGCTGTCATTTGGCATGATGGAATGCAAAGATATTTCTTTGCTGGCTCTTATGAGAGCCCTGCCTGAGATTTTAAAAGCTAGACAAAATGTGTAGACACAGCGTCCCCGGGAAGTCGGGGTGAGGATGTGTGGCTGCACCCCAGGGCTGTGGCTGAGCTGTGGCACCCGGGGGCCACTATGCTTGAACCCTTTGCTGGTGAACTCTCATGGGTGAGAAGTGGCTTCAGCTTCCTCCAGCGTTTCTAAGCCTGCACCCTCTTTGCCTGGGTGAGGAAACCCAGCCCCTGCAGAGCCACACTGGCACTTCAGGGAGTACTGAAAAGCACACTGGGCTCAAATCTAGACAAAGGCTATGCTCTATTTTTTTTTTTTCTTCTGGTTCCAAATCACTGGTTTTATCTAAATGAGTATCAACTACTAAGAATCAAAAGGCAAGGAAATCTCGTTGGCTTAAAACCATCATCAGTCTTGATGTGAAAAAACAGTGCAAGCACAAGTTGATGTTTGATTTTTCCACTTCCAGTCAAGGACAGCACCCTATCCAGAAGACCTGTTTTGCTTGGTTTCTACTGTGCTGTGCCTCACGCAGCTCTAGCCATCACCATCAGGGATTTCATCTGTGTCCCATCTTGAAAAAAAACAAAGCAAGCACTAACCTGCAGCAGAATGCCCCTCGCTGTGGGTGACTCACAGGGAGCTGATGACCTCCACTACTTGGTGCTGCTGCAGACCCTGCACATGCTGTAACCTTTGCGTTTATTTAATCTGAGTAGTGCAGTATTGTCACCTATTTACAGTGCAGGTTGTCTTTCCTGAGGCTCTTGAGCTCACCTTTGTCCTTTATCTTTTACAAGTCTTGCCATCATAGAGGGGAGAATTTGCCATGTGTTAGTACCATAACAGCTGAATTGAAAACAGGATTAAACCATGCTGAGATGATAGAATTTCTGTATTGGCAAGGTGTTTGTACAAGATGCCCAAATGTCTTACATTTTTCATATCTTTTTTATTCTTACAGTGAAGGAAGATCAACAGGTTCCTCCCCAGAAACTCAGCTGTGTGATAGTCCAGTGTAAGTATCACAATCAAAAACATTTAGGAAACATACTTGTTTGTGATTGTTGACTTGAACACCCCTCCCAATGCACCTGCCATATTTTACATTCACATGTAAATATGTCAACTAATTCTAGCCAAGACGATATTTAGTGGTGGTAGTTTTCTGCTTGTGTCCTATGTTTTTGTGATCATTATTTTCCAATGCTTTATCTGTGCATTTGTGCAGTCAATTTCTTCTCCATAATGAAGCATTTCTAATTGGGGTGTAGACTGTCAATATACTTTGAACTTTACAGGTTTCCATAGTACATGCACACATGATTTGCTTTTTTCTTTTGATAGTGAGGGAAGGGTGATCGGCTGACTACAATGAGAAAATATTTTTAATTTCTGCTACACAGCCATATTCCCAAGGGAAATCAGTGAGACTATGAACTTGGAAGTTGAGTCAAAGTGATTTGTTAGTAAGGATCCTAAGTCAACAGTTTGTCTGGTACACAGTATGAGGCTCAGCAGCTGTTTTTATTTCGAGTGACTTAGTGCCACGAGACTATTCCCAAAACCAAATTCTACTCCCCTTACATTGGTACAAAGATAGGTAACTCTGTAAAAATGAAGTTACTCTTAATTTATATGTGGTTGCAGAAAAAACTTTAATGGTAACGTTCTCTTCAACCAGACTTAAGTGTTCTAGACTGTAAATCCCACCAGAAGTTGGGGAATATCTGTTCCAAAATGGAAAATGGAACTGAAGATAAAATACTAAAACACACATGACAAGTTTGACTTAATATGCTTGGCTTCTGTAAGGATTAAATTAGTCAGAAGCCTGTTGCTAAAAATATTGTTTTCCATAGCTTTTGTGTATATCACTTCCTTTGCCTGTGTAACTTCTGCTTGTGCTTCTGAAAATACAATGTTAAATAAGAAGCCAAAAATATCCAAAGGTAGGCATGTCACTGAAGCATTAGTAGCAGTAGTTATGATGTGGAGGTTCTTACAGTATCTCATCAAATTGCGTGGGCTCTTATTAGTGCACTGATTGCTTTAATTCAAAATGTCTTTTGGTTTTGGTATATCTCATCATATACTATAATGCTTTCTCTAAAGCTGATTCCTGAGAGCGTGTTTATCTTAGCAAATTTCATTCCAGTAACTTGGCTTGGTTTTTATGTCGTTATTTCAGAACTTCTTTGCTGCAGAAGTCCAGCAGTCTGAGCAGTTTGAGAAAAGAGACATCCGAAATGGTTGGTTTGGTCTCTTACTTCCTCCCATCCCCTTAGAAATAGGGGTGATGTCTCTGGTGTGGCAGTAACCCTGTGGATCCTCTGTTGCCTTCTGAGAAACTCTGAGTCAGAGTAGGGCTCCTCATGTCATGTGTTAGCAATGGTCACATACATGTGGTATCTTCTAGATTTTATTAAAGGAGAAAATCTGTCCTTGAAAACACAGGCTTTTTTCTTTTTTCTTTTTTTTTTTTCTTTTTTGCATGAGGCATTTATCTGAGACTCTCTTGCTGTGTTTTTCCTCAGATAATGAGGTTTGTTTTGGTTTTTGTTTTGTTTTGGTTTTTTAATTGATATGCTTTTCTGATTTAAGACAAGAAGAAAGTCCCACTACCACTTCCTACCTGTGTTTAAGGCACATAATTTTGGAAGGCCATGTAATTAATGCACTGTAAAATACATTCTGGGGTGACTGTATGTTTTAGGTGTTCAGGAGCAAAACACTGAGCCATTGTATGCCTGGTGGTAGCTTCAGTTTAGGTGTCTTTTGAAGTAACCAAAAGCAGCTAGCCTCTAACAATGTCATCAAATCAGGGCAATTCCTGTGCTCTTTTTTGATAGTCCAAACTCCTAAAAGCTCACGAGTTCACTGATACTCAAGCCCCTGAGCTGTTCCTTGCAGCTCAGGAGGGATGTTGACAGGACTGAAAATGTAACCAGAACTCAGTGATGAGAGCTAGTTTGTGAGTTAGGGTTTGGAGGTTTTTTTTGCTCGTTTGGACAGCCAGGGAGAGGAGGCTGTGGATGTTTTATCTACTTGGCTTCTACCCTGCCTGATTCCTGCTTTGGGTCCCCTCAGCCAGCTGTGCCCATTAGTGCCTTAACAGACTGCATGTAAATAATTATGTGCACAGCTAACCCTTTACAAAGTAAACTGCAGCAACGGTGTTTTCATGTCATCTCACTGACCTCAAGGAAAGCAAGAATTAATCTGTTTGAAAGACAACTCTGAAGAGATTTATTTTGGGGGGAAAAAACAATAGGCAGGGAAGGGTGTTTCAGTCAGTGTTTAACTCAGGGCAGCCGTAATGAATTGAATACTGGTCATAAACCATGACTCTTTAAATGTCTGTCTTAAATCTTTCCCAAACAGGACAGAGACTCTGCACAGAAGCCAACAGAGGTAACGTGTGTGTACGGTCTTGTGCATGTACATGGAGAAACACAGGCAGTGATCAGGTGTTGAAAGGCTTAGTTGAGTGAATTGCAGCATGCAGTTCCAGAGGGGGAAGAGCAGACCTGTAGACAAGATAATGAGGAGTGTATGATGGTTGTCACTGTCACTTCAGTGTCAGACTTACAGTGTCTCGCACATTCTTGTCTTCTCACACATGGATTATCTTTCAGTCTGGTTGAGCATAAGGTTGCCATCTAAGCTATTGTTTTCCCCCCATATTCTACCACTAGATAATTAGCAAAGCTAACCATAAAGTATTTTACTGTCCCTGTAGTTACCTTTGATTAGTGTCTGTTTAAAAGCCTTTAGGTTTCTAAATCGTTTTCTGTAAGTAGCAACTGTGTCCCTAAAAAGACTGTTATTGCAGAACAGTTACCCTGTGGTACCATATAGCCGTATTTTGCATGCAACAATTATTACCCATAGGAAGACCAGAGCAGAGGCAACATACCTCAGATACCACTTGTAAGATGAATGATGTATTGATTCAGCAAAAGTATCATATTTGGATTGTGCGTGGGTTTGCTTCTTAAAGAGACAGAGAAACAACCAGCAAGGTTAAAACTACTGCTTTAAATTGCCTAACTGCTACAGGTGACGTCTGTCTTGGCATTTATACTCCTTGCTTGATAATTTCCTCTCAGCTGACAGTGGACATAGTCAGTTAATCCATTAATTCTGAAGTTGCAGAGCAGTGATAGACAAAAAGAGCTGTCTGACACTTGGCAGAGAACCAATGGGGGTCTCGCCCCTTCTTGCTTCCCACTGCCCTTACAGCTACCAGTGGGGGAGACAGCAAAGCTGAAAAAGTTCAGAGTGCTGAAAAAGTTCAAAGCCTTCCAGGACTGTGTTTTTACCTTTTCCATACCTGTAAGCCAGCCTTGTAGAAACTGAGAAACATCATAAAGAAGGCAGGTTACTCTTAGAAGGTAGTGATAGTAATCCTGGGAACATATTAAAATTAAAATCTTGTTTGTGTTTTCCTTTATGACTTTTACATTCTGTTTTCTTGTAGTAACAAATGAGAGGGATTCTCCAGATTATCTGGCAGCAGTCACTTTGCAGTCTCTCTCAAAAGGCCTTTTGCAATTCCCTGATACTGAATCTTTATTTCCCTAACTTGAGCAGGTTAAACCTCCTGTGGAAGGTAATAATTTTGCAACCCTCCCTCCGAAGTCTCCTTCTCATGGCGGCACAGGCGATGAGGATAGTTTTGGTACCCGTAAAGCCAGATCTTCATTTGGACGAGGCTTTTTCAAGATAAAAAATAACAAGAGGACCGCGAGTGCCCCCAACCTAGGTAGGTATCATGCACCTGCATGGAGTTTCTGTGTATTTTGAAGGATCTTAACAACAGCTGTAACTGTCTTTAGAAGCAGGAAGGCCGGCCTTAGTCTCCCTGTGACCTTGTGTCACTTTTCTCAGTAGGATGTTTGGAAAATATTAAACAGCAACAACAAAAAAAAAAACAAAAAAACAAAAAAAACACCTCACTGATGTAATGAAGTATTTGATCTGTTTCAAGCTCTGCTGTGATATGTCCTCCGGGACCTTGTAGTGGATTGCTGCTGCTCTGAAATGCTAGCTGTTGGGCAGTAGTTCACACAAGGGGTTTGTGGGCTTTTTTTCCCCTGGCTCCATCCTCAGTTTATCTTTCATAAGATTTTTAGACATACAGAAATGAGGCAGCAGCACTCAGTCTTCCTCTTTATTTTATGTGTATTTAAGCAGCCTTGCAAAAAAGATGGTGACAACGGGAGCAGGACTGACAAGTTACTCAAGCTCTTGTTGATTTTTGGACCTATAGTAGAGGGGTGGTTGTTCTGGTATTGTAATTTGATGACATTTGCACATGACAGAAATAAAAATAAAAATATATTCTGCTTAATTCAGAAGTCACTGTTGCCACCAACTGAAATCCTACTTGCATTCACTGCTCTGCTATAGTAGTCTTTCCACTGTTTCAGTTCAAGCATCAAGGAGGTCTGTGCATCAGATCTACTGCCATTCATCTGAAGGTTTTGGCTTTCTCTTGCACAAGATTTAGGAATTTAGCTCTACCTTTCAGAAGCCTGAAGGGAGATAGCTTCTGCTTTGTTGAGCTGAAAAGTCTCCTGTTCTTACTTAGAGACAGTTTTAGACTTTTGTTCAAAATAAATAACATACCCACACATTTATTATACATTGCCCATATTTGCCTGTGACATATAGCATGGGAACTTGCTAGCTTACTTGGAATAGATGTACAGTCTATTCTGAGGGTTAGACACTTTTTTTTTTTTATGGTTTATTTCATGTGTGCTTTTGTGTAATCACTTGTTTCATCCTGAAATTAATTTGTCTGACAAAGTGGGGTACTTGTGGCTGTCATAAAGGATTGGAAGATGGGCCGTCTAGACCAGGGTCCTGTGAATTTGAGTAAACTATTTATGTTATCCAGATTTCAGTGCTTCCATCTGTAAAGCTGGTGTCCAGATACTTGCCACCTCACAGGAGCCTGTGTGAGTCACCTGCCCAATGTGTCATGGAGCAAGTGACCTCCCTGCACCGAAGTGACTGCGGTGCTGTTTTACCCTCTCCACCATAGAGCTCTACTGCATTTCTTTTTTGTGAGAGGGGGATTAACAGTGAATTGGTAATCCTAATCTCTGTGTGAATTCAGCATTGCGTGTGGCGCATGTGTCTCATGTACCTCCCTCCTTTTGTCTTGTATTTTGCTGACATAAGTTTTGAACTGTGTTTTACCTTGTCCCTCTGCGTGTTCTCTCCCGTTGTGCTGCGTGTGGTTATGTGCGTTGTTTGGATATCTGAAGATCGCAGTCGAAGTGCAAGTGCACCTACTTTAGGTATAGTAATCCTGCATGTCTGCCTGTACCAGCTTTGTGTTGTGACTGCTGCTAACAGCTGGTTATGGCCACACACTTTTCAAACAAGAATTAGACACCAGAGCTCTGCATCGAAACTTTTGTCCATCACTAAAAGGAGTTTTCATGTAACATCTGCCCTCTGCTAAAAGTCAGCTGCACCATTTCTCAGTAACTGCTACTAATGAGAGAGATTGCGGGTTAATTTGCAGAGACCTTTGCCGTAACTTTGAGCACAAAGTTACCCTCAGACCAAGGTTGCAGGTGGGAATCGGTGATATTTAAATATTAGAGACACCTTTGTGCTGTTACCTGTCCTGGAGCCTCTGGAAGACCTTAAGGGGTGTCAAAGCAGGGAATGAGGTATATTTCCCAGGTGTTCAACTAGGGGAGTCCTGGGAGGAAGGATGCATAATTCCTCTTCTAAGACGTAGTTATATATATTATAAATGAATGAGAAATAGTTGGGGCAGGTGGGGATGGAGCCATTCATGTAGTAAAAACCAGTCTTGCGAGCATTCCCTGGGTGGTTCTAGCAAGAGCAGGTAATACCTGCAGGGTCCTGCTTTAGCAAGCAGAGCTGTGTCAGTCAGGGGGTTGTAGGGCCACCCGGCGTGCCCCTTGCTGACGAAGACACCAAGTACTCTGGGTCCTCTCGGTTTCCCATGCAGCCCCTTAAATGTTGGCTGTTCTGCGGGGTTGTGTCAGTGCATGAAAGGGAGTGAGGTACAAGGAGCAAATGTTGCAATACCCGCAAATCTCTGCTACTAATGCACCCAACCTTGTCCTGGTATTCTCTCTCTAGAATGCTGTTTAAATGTGTTTTCTCTAAGCTAGCACTTCTTATACAAGTAAAGCAAAAACCACAAATGCAAAAGCCTGGTTCGACATTAGTGCTCTCACTGGCAGGATCCCTGTATTTGATAGCAGTCAAATAAAAGTACCCGGAAATAGTCTTTTATGTGACCTTGTTGCTTCATTGCAAGAATTAACATCTCAAGCATCAGTGGAAAATGGGACATGTTCAAATGTATTCTGACTGAATCATCTAAACTTTGCCCAGGAGAAAGATACGCTGGCGAAGCCTGCAGTTTGTTGCTGTTTGTGGCATGCTGTGGCCACCTCAGCATTAACTCTGGCTGGAGACCACATGTCCCAGTGATGTATGCTTTACATTGATTCACGTAACTTGTTTGGTTTTCTCCTGGAAGTCTGGTCTGAGAGTCCATTTCAAAAACAAATGATGGTCATCTAATTACACAGCCATGTTAAAAGATGGTAAAAGTGGTCACAGGCCTGACTGTCAGCCTGCTGCAGGCCGCCTTGCCACAGCTGCTTCATCTGAACAGGCTCGTGCTGTCACTGTTCCCCAGCAAGTAAGTGGCATAAACTCCACATGGTAGTTTTATTCAGCTGTCTGGCACTTGCTGGCACATCTCTGCTTACGTAGCCTAGTAGATACTGCAATTCTTTCAGTTTTTCTTTTTAAATGATCTTGAAATAGTTTTCTTGTTTGCTGGTTTAGCTTTTGTGACAACTTCCATTTTGTGGACAGGAGCCCTCAGGTTTGATGTCACAGAAAACAGCAGCTACAGATCAAAGATCTAATGCTTTTAGAGTGGGTGGTAATGTGTAGGGTCTCTAATCAGAGATGTTTTGGGCATCACTCAGAAGATGTAGTTCAGACGGAGCCTAAACTCCCTGGTGTTTCTCTGCAGAGGAACAAAATATTCCACAGTTTGTAGAAGTGAGGGGAAGAGGGCTCTCCTGCTCCTGGGGCAAGAGTTGTTTGTTGCTGGAATTTCTTGGATGGGAAACTTAAGGAATACTGCAGGTTATTAGGAAAGATGTATGCAGGAAAATTATTTTTCTGTGCTTGGGGGACTCCTGGTTTGGTTCCCAGCCATGGCACTGAATCGTTTCTGGACATCCGCATGCCTCAGCTTTGTCTGTGAAAGGACTGCAGGTGCACTCCCTGAAGAATAAACTTGGGATTTAATTCACTGATTGGTTCATGAGGTGTTTTTTGCCCATGCTGGATGTAGGGCACTTGACTGGTGCAGAGCATTGCCTTGGAGTGTTCCCAGTCAGGCCCATGAAGGAGAAACACGTGTTGTTTCTCCTGGGTTTTCCCATCCCTCTTTGCCCCATGTTCTTAACATGGTGGCTCTCAATAATTTTAGCAAAAGGTGTTTCCAAGTTCAGAAGTGTGTCTGTACAGTCCTGCACAAGTGGGTCTTGACGGGCCTTTTGTTTTTTAATAGCTGAAACAGAGAAGGGATCTGCAGATCACTTGGATCTGGCTGGCTTGCCCCCTCGTCCAAAAGAAACGGATAGTCTACAGATGACGCCACCTTCTCCAGATTCAAAGAAAAAGGCAAGGGGGATCAAAAAGCTATTTGGAAAGTAAGTAAAAGATGAGAAATGACTGTTCTCCAGAGCTGGGGCTTGCACGGGGGTTTGCTGGCAACACATCTTCCCTTTTTCCCCCTCCAACGTGTGGCTCTGTGGTTTCCTGCCTCAGGAGCAGGAGCCAGCATGGCATCTGAGAGAGCTAACAGTAGGTCAGTGACAGGTAGAAGAGCTACAAGCTCTGTAGAACTTACCTATATAGATTGCAGTAGTAGCAGCATGCCTTTTCCTTAGCCAAATGTGAATATGCTTTCTTCCTTTAAACTAGACTTAAAAGAAGCCAGTCCACCACCTTCAACCCAGATGACATGTCCGAGACGGAGTTCAAAAGAGGAGGGACAAGAGCAACTGCAGGGCCTCGACTGGGCTGGTCTCGAGACCTGGGGCAGTCTCACAAGTAAGATGAGCGGTGCAAAGTGTGGTGGTGCTTGCCTTCCTGGCAGCTCCGGTCGAGCACAGAGTCCAGAGGAGAAGCACAGTGCCAAAATGAAATGTCCCCTCTCCTGGCAAATGGGAACGGGCCGATCCAGGCGGTTTCCTCATTTGAGAGATGGTCTTTGCAAGGTTGAGATTGGTTGGGTGGTGGAGTCCTGCTGCCAAGCAGAGTGTTCCTTGCTGACGGCGTTGCAGGAGTGGGGTTGTGAGGCCGTATGAGGCAGGGTGTGAGCCGTCACCTGGGAGTGACCGATATTCCTCAGGAATGTTTCCTGCTGCACTTCTCAGGATTGAAGGCCAAAGTGAAACATTCTGGCCTCACTTCAGAGTTTTAGCCATAATAGGCAGCAGAGGTCGTTGTTTTCATTAGTATTAACAGACCGTGTTCATTGTGGCACTGTCAGGAGATCAGCAGCCAACAGCACTTCATGGTGCTAACGGTTCAAAAGGTTCCTCACAAGGCCCACCTGACAGTCGATCGTGATGCACGTTCTCCCCCAGAGAGGGTCCCAACTCCCACAGAGTACTCATTGGTTAGGCTTAGGATTTGGTTTTGTCATTATGTATGAGAATAGGAGATTTGAGGCACAGGATTTACCGGTCTTTTTTTGGTAAAATCTTCTGTAGTGAGCTGGACATGCCATTCGCAAAGTGGACAAAGGAGCAGGTTTGCAACTGGCTCCAGGACCAAGGGCTAGGCTCTTACATAAGCAATGGCAAACATTGGATACTGTCTGGGCAAACGCTTCTGCAGGCTTCTCAGCAGGATCTGGAAAAGGTGAGAAATACTGGAAACACTGCTTTCAGTTAAACATACAAAAAAATTGCTATTTCTGTGCATGTAAATCACGTCTATAAGATGCACGCAGTAGAAATAAAAATGTGAACAAGATGAGTTTTTAAAATATTGCCATCTGCTGTGAAGCCAAATCAATTTCTTTTTAGTTGAAGTTTCATAGAAATTCAATGCTCTGTAATAAAACTTAATATTTACAAATATGTGATTTAACTTCATTAAGCATGGACACATTAGTCGGCTATGCCACCTTCTAAAACTATGCATGTGAGTGACTCATTACTCTGGGTTTGTAGGCCTGATTCATTAGCACTCATGGATGGTACAGTTATTTTATGTCTGTGTGAGAAGTGTGTAAAAAGCTGCTGGTTTTGCCTGATTATATTTTCTGCCCATTTTACACAGAGAGGAATGAGGATTTGGTACACACAGAGTGCTCAGACTCTTTGTCTTAAATCATTACAGAATTGTTTGTCTTTTTTCTAAAACTAGAAACAGAAAAAAAGGTTGATTCAATTTATACTTTGAATCCACAGTATTTGCTAATAACTGAATTTTCAGCTTTTAAAAAAATCAGTCTCCTCACCAAGAGGAGCCTGTTTTCTCAATTAGGCATTGAGCTAATTGAAAGTTGTAGTTACACTATAACTGAAATAAGAAAAATGTGATATGAACATATAGTGGCTTGTAATAGTGTTATCAGAGGTAACGTTAACTAGCAAGCCCTGTTGAAAGTGTATATGGGAACGAAGAGATCTTGGAATGGCTGGCTGCACTTGCAAAAAAAACTGGGGAAGGTGTTATGCATTTGGAAGCATTAATAAATTTCAGTAATTCCTAGGACCTTCACACGCTCTTAATTAAATAATTCTTTTAACCTTACCTGCCTAAATGGGATGGAAGAAAATTATCCCATCAGGTATCTTTCTGAATGCTAACATGGTTTATATTGTGGAATTTTTAAAGTGTGGTATGAGAACATTGTGGCCGACATTTTCATACAGCTTGGATTCCACCACATTTTGAAATGAATACACCACAGTGAGCGGGCCTTACCCTAGTGCTAAACATGTGTTAAAATGATGCTGATATTCAGCAAATAGAAAATATACCTGCCACATCACCAGCAAGTGCTGTGTACACTGTGGCTCTTTGAAATCATTTGTAATTCAGCAGAGGGAGAAGTAAAATACAGTATCATCTCTAGGTTTGCTGCTTTCCTTCCTTTCACAGGAACTTGGGATAAAGCACCCATTGCATCGGAAGAAGCTTCAGCTTGCTCTGCAGGCACTTGGATCTGAAGAGGAGAACAATCATGGAAAACTGGATTACCATTGGGTTACCAGTAAGATTTTATTGCATGCTGAATCAGCAACTTTAGATAGGGGTTCCTAATCATGGCTAATTTGGGACTCAGAGACTGAGATGAACACTAACTGGTGCTAGGTACCTTGGCTACCACACTAACATGAGTGTCTGTCTCTGCTTTAGGGTGGCTGGATGACATTGGCCTCCCCCAATATAAGACCCAGTTTGATGAAGGAAAGGTGGATGGCCGAATGCTCCATTACATGAGCGTGGTGAGTAAATGGCTTTTCTTTTCCTGACGTCTTTTTCATGTTCTTAGTTTCTCCTCACTTTAAATGCACACTGGCGTACTTCCAGGTAGCCCACTAAAGACCAGGTGAGACTAGAGAGAGGCTTCCACTGTGCCTATTGTTGCAGTGGCATAGATATTAAACTCACATAACACCCTCCAGTCTCTCCATCCCAGCCTCTGTGTTCCTCTTGCTCCCTTTGGGTTAGTTTGCCAGTGACAGCAAGCTTTTTCATGACCCACAGCACAAGCAGCCATGCCCTACCATGCACCTTTGCAAACAGCCTTCTCCCCTTCCCATGTTCACCTCCTCTCAGCTGCCCCCACGCCTGCCCCGGCCCCAAACGCACTCCCTGCCCCTGCTTTATATAGGGGGGAAGAGAGAGAGGTCCAGGCAGCAGCTGGCCCCAAGAGACAGCCAGCTGCATCTGGGGAGGAGACAGCACCGTTGCCAGCTCTTTCCCTCAGCCCTCCTGCCAGAGTGGCCACTGGCCAAATCCCAGCTGGCCCCACGATTGGGGTGCCCGAGGGGCTCTGTGGCAGCTCATGCGTCTCAGACGGCCGTTCTCAGGTCTGTCCAGGGAGAGCAGGACCGGTCAGGTGCCTTAGGGGGTCCAGTGTCCGCAGGGAGCCACAGAGCTGGATCACAGCCATCTGGCTTGTAACTTCCTCGAGCAGAAAGTCCGTGCCTCTCTGGAGGCTGGCAGACCACCTGTGCATCACTCTGGGCCTGTGTTAAAAGTGTTAGAGGAATCTAAAAGTGCCTCGTTGTCGCCGTCTCCACATGTGAGTTTTGCCCCAGATGAATGAATCTACTGAAAGGATGCTAAAGTTGGAGCTTACTCTTGCTTTTGCAGTGTCACAGAGGCTACACCTGTGCACATGCAGTGTACCCTAAGTACAGACTTCAACCACTAAACATCTCATGTGTCTCATGGGACCTTCTGACAATAGTTTCAAAGCCGTTGAATGGTTCATAAATTGGGTCTTCAAATTTTCTGGATGATTGCAAGGAGAAGGGAGGTCAGAGTGTCAGAAGCATCACTACTGCTAACAGGATATGCTGGAATGCCTTATTTGTCTGTGTGCTTCATTGCAATGTTGAAAGGATCCCTTAAAAGTGTAGTGGGTGTCCTATGTTAAGCTAATGCTAATAGTTGTAACCTATAGGAAACAGAAGGCCTGATACTACTACTCACTCGCAAGTCTTTCCTGTATTCTTTCCAGCTTTAAACATGCTATCTTAAGGTGGAAGAACAAACATAGTAAGCCCAGACACATGCATAAGAAATGGGCAGTCTTGTGCTTCACAGCTGTGCCTGGCACTGATGTGCTCAGACAGCATCTGTAAGTACACAAAAGTATGCAAATGCTGTGATGGCAGTTCATGTAGCTGGCCTTTGCTGTTCAGGTTTGTTATTAATTAATAGAAGCAGGGTGCAATTTTTTCCTTCAGTGAGTAAACGTTCGATCTACTTAGCTATTTGTGTGGATGTTTAGGTGAAGAAAACCCAAGCAATTTCCTTTGAAGAAAATTGCAGTATTAAGAGCCAACTTGTTTGAAAACAAGCTATGTTTAATAGCTTCTGCATAATGTATTTCAAAATGCTTAGCACCAGCGTCAGCCCTCCACTTTACTGCTGGTTAGGTGAAGCCAACCCAACAGGTTTCCTTTGCGTAAGGTCTCAGGTAAGATGAGATAAGACCTTTGTTCTTCTCTGGTGACACAAGCACAAACTGAGCATCACTAATATTAATTCTTTCTGTATAACAAAAAATAAATCAGTCGTTCCTGTTCTCTCATGAGCTATGCCATGGGCAGAGTAAAAGTTGACTTTTTATGCCACATTTGCATGTATTTTGGATAGGCTTTACAATAGCACTGGGAGGAGGCCTAGGGTTGATGCATCTAACTATCCTCCTGTAAGACAAGCACAGTGCTGCTGAGGACCTGCAGCCACTGCCCGGGACTGACCGGCTTCGGCTACCAGGCACGACTTTGCTGTTGAGTACATTCCAGTCAAATGTTAAATACTCACTGCCTATGTAGTGAGGTGTGATGTTTTGTTTCCTTTTAGTGTTTTGAGTTTGGACGTTGATATAAAAGTAGGAGGCAGTTTCTTTCTTTTGCTGCTTAAGTCTTAGAGGTCTGATGCCAGTAGGATCCACTGAGCTTGATCCTGTGTTTGGAGTCTTTAGAACCACTGTATTAGCTGGATGAGGATTGAATCCAGATAAGACGCAGTGTAGGCTGTAGTGTAAGGGAACTTGTGTTATTCAACAGTCAGTCTTCTTTGTGTTAAAAAAGAAAGAAAAGTAATAGGTGGACAGAGGAGGGATGTGTAGCAGAAGCATTGCCTTTTAAGTAGGTATTCTTCCCGTGACTTCCCCTTACTGATAGATCACTCAGAATATTTTTAGACAAAGTTTAACCGTCAAATTATAACAACAGATGCAGTGTAAACAACCAACTAAATACTGCTGTATGCAAACTATGAAAGAAATACTTTAAAATCTTGTGAAGTTACACTGATTCAAAATAAATAATAGCAAGTATTTATTATTTTATAATAAATAAAATAGCAAACCATTGACATGGAAAGTCTACTTTTAGATTCATCATAAGGTTAGCTGAATGCAGTGAAAATTTTGGGTAAGTGAAGAATCTAGTCTTAAATATTCTGACCAAATGGAGTCTAGTATCCATAACGCATAAGTAATACTAAAACTTAGTAAGCCACATTAACCCTGACACAAGGATGCATAAATTTCTCTAAGTCAGCCAACTTGCAGCTGCAGAGAGTTGGACTTTGAGACGCTTAATGGCACAGTTAGGACTGAATTACAACTGAAGATCCTACTTCAGAAGGAATGGCAGTCTTGCGGCACGTGACCACGGTTGCAGTGCAGGGGAGGATTTTCCTTCATAGCACTCCTCTGGAGCAACAGCAGCAGTGAGAGAGCTGGGAAGTCTAGCCAGGCCTGTCACATATTCCTCCTTACAACATATTCATGGCTGGGCTCTCTAAATGAGAGAGAATCTGATTATTTTCGTTTTGAAATTATAAATTTCTGGGGCTAAACATAGGAGTGAAACCAGAGGTGGGCAAAACATGACACCTTCTGCATTGTGTAGACTGCAAACTGGTCAGCAGGTTGGCGTGTTGGGTATCACCCACAGCCTTTTTTAACCTGTGAGCCTCATCTAAACCTTCTGTCTCCTTCGCCATTGTCCACCACATGTCCTGTGAGTTGAGCCCCTTGGGTGCCAGAAGGCCCTGTCTCTCCCATCCTCAGTGGTTTGAAGGAGCCCTGAGTACAAGGAGAAGAAGAAGGAGCTTTGATGGAGCTAAAGCAAAACTCCTGCTTTCTCTTGCAGTCACAAAGGGAGGAATTAATCTCTCCTGGCTCTTGACATCTAAAAAACCTACCTGTACAGTCAAAGGCATAGTCATCTGTGTGCTGTGGTCATATGTGTCATAGTCATCTGTGCAGAGAGGGGTGCTGTGAGGCACCATTTCATTCCTTGGCATGGCACAAATTGTCCTAAGAGATGCCTGACACTTTCCATGGACACTGGTGGGAGCCTAAACAGCCAGTCAGCGCGAGCTATAAAATAAGTCCCTCGTGAGATGAATGTTTAAGTAAAAAACATAGCGAGGATCAAGCTTTTGGAGAAAGAACCAGCTGCTTTGTTAGTATCACCGATGTGTTGCAGCAAGGAGTGTGGCCGTGCCTTGGCAGGGTCTTGCCCTGCGATGTGTGAGAAGCGGCTCATCCCACGCTGAAAGTGGTGTGGTGTAAAGGCACAGCCAGGTCACCTTGCAGTGCCTTGTCACAGAGCCCCAACCTTCAGGCTGCCCACGTGTGCAGAATGCTCCCGTGGCACCTGTGAGGAGGAATTGGCACTCCTGGCCAACCTGCCCTCCTTCCCTCGAACCGTAGTGGCTGCCTGTGCAAGGTAGGAGCTACACAGGGCTGGTGAGCTGGGGCCAAGGAGTCTTAAGGTGAGCCTCTCCTCAGCCCGGGTATGGTGACCCTTCCTATTGTTCCATCACTTGTGACAAGCATTTTAAAATACATTTATCATTTGTAGTTGTGGGAGATCGACCTGAAACACCTTCTATTTTTTTCTTATTCCCTCTATTTTTCCATTCTAGCCATACAGAATGCCTCAATTTTCAGGGTAAATATTGTTTTCAGTTAAACTTTTAGCTGGATGTTTGTGGTAGTAAAACTTTTGGCGGGATTAAATGCAAATGCCAGGTGAGTCTGATGCACTGTGTTTGGAAAGCTGTCCTGGCTCTAATCAGATCATTGAGGATGTGTCATTCTCACCCCATCTCCTCCTTGTTACCCCAGGTTTCTTGAACTGAGCTCTGTACCCTATGTGAAGAACGTTGCCCAGGAGCTAGTACAGTACAACACAGGAAGCTTTTATTTTAGGTTAGGTTGTTTGAGGTTAATCACGTGTCTCGCATATTAAAATCTTACCCTGGAATGTGTCAGATGTGCCATTTTAAGCCAGGGCCTGAAGCAGTCTCCTCCAGTTGGGTGCTGGTTCCACCAGTAAGCACATTTATGTTTATTCACTCACCCTTCCTCTTCAACAGGATGACTTGCTGTCCTTGAAAGTTGTCAGTGTCCTCCACCACCTCAGCATCAAAAGAGCCATTCAGGTTTTGAGAATAAATAACTTTGAGCCGAACTGTCTGCGCAGGAGGCCGTCTGATGAGGTACTGCTGGGAAGCAGAATCCTCTAGGGTTTTTTTCCCTGGTGTTTCTGATTATTCCTGCTCTGCTCTTCCCTCCTATCGCCTTCCTATTTCATTCTGTTTCATTTTCAGTTTCCTTTTTCTCATATTGTTCTTCCAACCTCATGCTCTGCCAGCACTTCCTGGAACACCATTTTCTTTCCTTCACCTGCCATGGCCCCAGAGTCATGTCCCCCTTGCCAAATCTCCTGCTCCTCTTCCTAGCCAAAAGCTGGCTATTTTGGCCCGGTCTCTGATGTGCTGTCTGGAACAGAAATCATCTTGATCTCAGTGCACTGTTGCTGTGAGTCTTGTGTAAGAACTGGAAAATTGATGGCTGTGTCATAATTTTCTGTGTAAGAGGAATTTGGCCCTGTTACCAGATGGGAGACTGCCTTCAGTTTGTTTCAGAAGCAGCGTGTGTTGGATAGGGCCACGGATGATGAAGCAACCCAGACTCTTGGATTTAGATTCACATTGCATATCTGCAAGAAAAGCACAGCAGCTCATGGAGCTAAATTTTCAGTTCTGCTGCTAGAAATTGCAAATAGTCCTAGTGCACAGCAGGGTAATCAAATGACATGGAGCATAATAGAGACCTGCCCACTGTCCAGACCCATCTCCACGTTGTTATTGCTGCAAGATAGCAATCCAAAAAGAGGAGTTTTTTTCTCAAACGCAATGTCATCTTGCATTGATTAAGTGCAGGAGAGGTTTGTTTCAGTAAAAACCGGGGCTGAGACAATTGAGTCAGGAGTTCTCCATAACTGCCTGTTCCTCCTGTTCACAGCATAATGTCACGCCTTCTGAGGTCACCCAGTGGACCAACCATCGGGTGATGGAGTGGTTACGCTCCGTTGATCTGGCAGAGTATGCACCTAACCTGCGGGGGAGCGGTGTGCATGGGGGACTGATGGTAAGGTTTTAGGCTGACTTGTTCAATTTTATTAAAAAAAAATATGCCTGAGAATCACTAGAGCAAAGTTTTGACATTATCTTTGCTGCACACACCTTATCTTCTCATTCTGCTTAATAAGACATTGCTATCACAATTTGTTAGCCTGTAGTTTAAAGGACACGAGTGTCATGGGCAGCAATGAGTTTGATTATCTGTATTCGCCTCAGGATTTAATTTAGGTATGGCATTCTCCACCTCCTGTCCTATGATCCTGTGCACTGTTGTTAAACAGCCACCGCCTTCCTTCCTAGACCTGGATATATTTTTATTTTGTGAGGAAGGCTTGTGACTTTTCTATAATTTGTGATTTCAGTCCCAAACCAGGATTGTTTTTAATTGCCCTAGCACCAGATACTCCAGACAAGAGATTTATACTTGCAGAAGTTTGTTGTGGTGATTAAGAGGTATATCCCTGCTCCAAACATTTTATGTCTGTTTTCCATCCTTCGTCTGGCTATGTTTTCCAGAATTAAAGAGGGTGGTGGGTAAACTTTTTGTGGCAACTTCACACATTACATCAATTAAGCATGGATTTATCTGTTCCTTTCTTCTTACCTGCCAACTTGATATTATTTAGAACTCAAGAAGGAAAGCCTGGAGATAGCATTTTATGAATCCATTAATTAATTAACTCTCTTTTCTTCCTCTTTGTTGTATGTTTCCTCTAAAATACAAACAAAAATCCCAAAGCAACCTTAGGAAGTGACCAAGATGGGTGTGCCTGTTGATGTCCTTGAGACCTTATTAGATAGTATTGATTTCAGCTGGATTCTATGTGATTTGATTAATAGGTTTTGGAGCCTCGTTTCAATGTAGAAACCATGGCACAGTTGCTGAACATCCCACCAAACAAGACGCTACTGAGACGGCACTTGGCGACTCATTTCAACCTCCTCATTGGGCAGGAGGCCCAGCAGCAGAAGCGTGAAGCCATGGAGTCCCCAGACTACGTCCTCTTAACAGCGACTGCCAAAGTAAAGGTGGGTCACTTGTTCTGGGTCAGTCCGTGAGCTCCCAGGCAGAGATTTGGATCTCCACTGTGCTGGTTTTATCCGTGTTTGGAGGGCAGTTCAGTAAGGTCTGAGAAAAGGGCCTGGCTGGTCATGAAAGAAGCATGAGAGCAGGAGTCAGCAGATCTGGGTTTGAGACTTGCGTCTACCATGAACGTACCACGTGTCAGCCTCTCACATGCACAGACTAGAGATGGTACTTGTGTGTTGTCCTTCTGTCTGTACTGTAAGATGGTTGGGAGAGAGACTGTCTATTACTGTTTATATGTTCGTGATTTAATGCAGTGGGATTCTGATCTCATTTGGGATCCTTTTAAGTGGTGTTAGGTCTTAACAATCGAATGTGGGGACACATCTTGTTCTTTCAGATGTAATTATCGTGAAATACGGCTATTCGGAAGATCTTTGTTTAGGAGGCCCTTTGTCATTGAAACACCAGTGCAAGAGTAAGAGATCTGTTAATGCTTTGCCGATTCTCTAACTTCTTGTCAATTTTCTCTTCACTTGTAAGCCAAAGAAACTTGCCTTCAGCAATTTTGGGAGCCTGAGGAAGAAGAAGCAAGATGATGTGGAAGAGTATGTGTGTCCTATGGAGCTGGGGCGGGCAGCTGGAAGTGGGTCAAAGAAGGGTTTTAAGCCTGGCCTGGATATCCGAGTATATGACGATGATGATTTGGACAGGCTGGAGCAGGTAGGTCAGTTCTAGCAGTTTGAAGTCTTTGACTGTGCTGTCAGGCTTGGTGGAAAGCCTTCCTTTTCCCATGGAAGCCTTCCTTTTCATTTGGCCTGTGAAGGTCCTGACTGCTTGCAGTCGCTCAGCCGTTATTAACAAAAGTGTCTGTCGGCCCAAGGAGGGTCAGGCTGTGAACACAGCACCTTTAGGACCTGCTCGGGCAGAGCTGTCCTCTCCAGACAGGGCACGCCTCTCCCTTGCTCTGACCACGTCGGCTGTAATCAAGCAGTTACATTATGTGCTGCACTTAATTGCCACTGTCATGACATACAATGAATTCATTATTGATTCAGTATTCATTATCTGTTTTTTTGTAGATGGAAGATTCAGAAGGGACAGTGAGGCAAATAGGAGCGTTTTCTGAAGGCATCAACAACTTGACAGTAAGGCTTAAAAGTGGGGCCTGTGGAATAAGATCTCTGTTTCTTTAAGATGGGTATAAACCCCTTTGGCAGTTGCTGGTATTAAATAGCATCACTATTTAATATAAACACACTAAGTACAACTTTTCTTTGCTATTACTGGCTCTGTCAAGCAGCTGAGTTTTGTAATTTTGGGGGCAATTGCTTTGACTGATTTCAGTGCACAGCGGGGACCTTATCCTTGGATAGCGAAGCGCCACGGGGCTCTGAGGGCTGGAGTATATAAAACACCGTGCCAGGTGATGGGCGTAGTGAAGCCTCATCGAAACCAGGGGCCAGTTGAGCTCCTTTGGGGTTTGTACAGAGACAGAGGAGACAAGAAAAATTAGCAGTTCAGGAAGACCCTGGCGGGGAGGTTCCCCCGGCTGGGAGTGGTGGCCCGTGGCCGCCAGCGCTCCTGGCCCGCCCGCCACCTCCGGGGAGGGCAGGGGACACGGCACCCGGCTCTGGGCCAGTGAGTTGCCAGCTGAGGGTCACGCACGTTTTCTGGGTGGAAGCCCAGCCCCAGCCTGCGCTCCCCGAGCCGTTCGGGCCAGCAGACAGCAGCGAGCTGGTTTTTCACCAGCGTGGGTGAAAAACGTCCTGAGCAGGAGGGCGCGGTGGCTGGCAGGGCTGAGGGCCGGGCCATCCCGGCTGCCCGGTTTCAGCTGTGAGGGCCCGAACCTTGACCCTTCCCTCCTTTCCTTTCTAGCACATGTTGAAAGAGGATGAAATGTTTAAAGACTTTGCGACTCGCTCTCCTAGCACCAGTATAACAGATGAGGACTCCAACGTGTGACAGTAACCACCGGGCACTGACAAAGGCTCACTTTCCTATGTGCAAGAAAGGTCATCGTTACACGTGTCGGGCAGCAGATCACGTACATTACATTGCTCTTGCTTCTGTTTGTTAGAAGTAACATTAGGGGAGTGGAGAATTTGGAAAAAAAAAGGAGGAAAAAAAAAAAATGGTGCCTACTCTAAAAGTTGCCATAAGAAACACCCAGACACTGGTGAATGGTAATTGTTTTTAACTGTATTTAATGTACAAACTGGTGATACGTTTCAAAGTGTTGCATTTAAATTTATGTGGTATGATAGTGCTCGTTTTGTTTATTCACGGCCTCAGATAATCCTTTATATTGTTTCAAAATAACAGAAGATGTTAGGTAGAAGTACTGTGTGGATATTGTGCATCAGCTTTCTCTAGTCTCTCAGCTGAAAAAGATGTTACTGCTCTTTTTCAAGTGCATTTGTTTGGCACAAATACCAGTTCTGCCCTTCCTATGATATCCAGTGTAGGGTTTTAGCAATTCATGCCCTGCATAAACTCCCCAGTAGCTCTTGACTGTTGGTCTTATTTTTATACTGTTTTATAAAAAAAAAAAAAAAAAAAAAAAAGTATATGAAGAACATATAAAAGCAAAAATTTTAATTTTGTGAGATAGTGATGGAAAGTTTGAGGTGTAGGGGAGGGGGAGAGAGTTGTAAAAAAAATTATGCCAGTTTGCGTACCAGCTGGTTACTGGAAAAGGCAGGCTGACCTTTGGAACTGTTTGCTTTCGTTGCTTTTTACTAAGTGCACAGTTTAATGATCTTCCATTTGGGATGAAACAATTACAAAGCATGTTTCTTCCAGCAGCGACACCTACGGAAACTGCACATTTTAATACGTCTTCTTTCTTGTTCCCAGCAGGAGTAGTTATAGCATTCAAACAAGGTTATTAACACTTCTGTGACTTAAAAAATTTCTTTAAAGTTGAGAGTACTCCCCGCATATGGAAGGGATATTTCTGTGCTGTGACTAACGTAAAGATGGTGTAGTTGCAAAAAAAAAAAAAAAGTTATATAGAAAAATGTATAGGAAATATATTATTTCATAATATTAAAGCTAAGGTGGGACTTCTCCTCCAAAATTCAAATATCAAACGTTGCTCATCATTTTACCATCTTAAAGCACAACTCCTCTGTATCTGAAGATCATCAGATTTTAAAAATCATAACTAGCCAGTGGAAATCTTTTGTCAGACTTCTGCTACCGCGAGGTGTCCTAGCCAAAAGCAAACAAGCGAAAAAAAGTAACTCTGTTTATTACAGTGGTCATTCGTATGGTGTTGAATGTTGCATGTATTTTAGCACAATGGCATGAAGCTTCTGTGCTTTGTAAAAGCAAAAAGAGTACAGCTGGAGTTGTTTGCAGTGGTGTGTTGCTTTACCAAGGGTTTGTCAGTCGTTTCATCGCTGTCCTTGCTGGACGTGAGGCCGTTTCCGACAGTTGCTGGTGCGGTGCAGGGGATGTGAGATTTGCACTGACTTTGTGGATATTTCTGAAACACTATTAACAAGGAAGAAAGGCTCTTTCAGGACTTCCAGGGAGCTCCCATCAGATGTTGTGGGTTTGAGATACAATAGTATAAGGCTAGAATGTAACCTGACAAGCTATTACCAGCCTGGTTCTTGGAAGGATGTGCAGTGTAGGCTATTATTTATGTACCAAGATGAAAAATTTGATGTGGACTGGTTGTGTTATACATAATATCAAGTGCTGCCATTTTTTCTTTAGCAACTGGAGCCAGGCAAACAATCCACGATGCATCCATAAAATAGTTTGTGCTGCTTACCATTTGTCTAGAAACAGATCACAACTGATCCTTTATTCAATATTCTTCTTTAATTCCTGCCTGCAAATAATTTGCTGTCTGTTGTTTCTTCCTCTGCAGTTGGGGGCGTTTGAGCTATTTTATTCGGGCAGAAATACCACATTATGTCACGCCTGCTGTCAGCTTTAGGGTGCAGATGCTTGGGATGTGAATTCAGGGCTCGCTTTCTGTGAAACTCTGCGATATGGTTATTATTTACACGCAAGTTGAGCTTAAGACCCTGCTCTCCCAAATGCTGGAGAAGCACTGGGGAGACATGGTGCAGGCTTCTGAGCTAAAGTATTCCTCCAGATTTGCTCTCACTAGATGCCGACTAGTTAACATGATTAGTTAACATGACTAGATAGCCACAGGATTAAACAAAAGGGGGGCTAGTGACACGATATTACGTGCTGAAGTAGGCACAAACAAATACTCTCTGATTTCTCTTCAGTCCAGTGCTATTAGCAAGCATATCGACAATGGCAAAGGACGGTTTATTTAAGTCCAGTGTGAGTAGCATTCTGCTCCGAGCAGCCCTTTCCTGCATTCAGCACTTGGAAGCCAGGTCATCCCCTTGAAGCTGCCCATCATCTGAACCTTGGTTATTTTATGGGGCGGAATATGAAAGCAAGCAGTAAAGTCAGGAAGTTTCTGTGCACGTGTGCACACAGTCGATACCCTTGGGGTATTTTAATTTGCGCGTGTTTGAAGAGGGCAACATAACTACTGTGTATTGCCATGTAAAATCCAATAAAGTCTGTGGAAAATGCCAGGTGTTTCTGGAAGCTGGTTCCTTTTTAATGTATCCTCTTTTTTTCCTTTTATTCTCCTAGGAAGCTCGTTCTATGTAAAAGACGAAGGAGGGAGAAGGGGCAAAATCGCACTTTTTTTGTGGACTCATTAGTTCATTTGTCGATAGTACCTGCAGAAGGACTCTGCTAACAGCTAAGAAATCCACCACCCCCGAGTCTTTTTACTTATTTCTGGGATCGGGATTTGAACCACCTTGGGCTGTTTGCACGGTGCGATGAGGAGGTGCCTCCCCGTTGCTCGGCGCGCGCTCTTCGGGGCGTCCTCGCCGGGTGCCGACGAAGGGCCAGCTCTGGCCCTTCTTGCTGTAAAGGGCAGCCACCTCTGGTGCCCGGCGTCATTCCCTGCCCTGTGCCCCTGCAGCCCTCAGCAGTCATAGGAGCTCCAGCTATTTTGCCAACAGGAGTTGAGCTTCCCCAAACTAGTTTTGTTGCTGGGGTGCAGGTGCAAATGGTCATCAGTGTTTTTCCCAGTGTAGCCCAGATAACAGACCAGAAAATGGAGAACCCCTCTCTTATTACCTTTGCTTCTGTGGTTTTGTTCATCAGCTCAACATTTCAGTGGGAACACTGAGGATAAACACTTTGAAACCTAGAGTGTAATAAACTTTTGATGTCTGCTTACAGTGATGAGGAAGAGATAGATCTGTATCGATCGAGAGCCTGTGGAGATTAAACCCAGCTTTTTTCTGTTCACATAAATTACATGTATGTTTAGGAATGGAGAAGTAATCCAGAATAACCTCTGGAATGACTCTTCTAATTCCCACCCACTAGGTATTGTTGCATCCTGGCTTTCCCTTTAGGGGAGCAGTTGTACTTACCCTACCCGCATGCTTTTTATACCTTGCACCACTTCGTTGTTTTGAATGTTTCATGCTTCACCTTAGTATTTTGGCATTTTCATTTGCAGCAAGAGCTTTTCCTACTGAGCCTCTTTATCCTCTGTTGGGAGGAAGAAGATTGTGCTGAGGCAGCTAGGAGGCAAAACCTTCTGAGTTTCCAGTAGATTTGGAGCAATGGACATCAAAGAGAGAGTATTAGAAGAGTGCTGGGGACCCCTCGAATAGAAAGGGAATTCGAGTTACAATCAGAGATAAGAGAAGCAGCAGCATGCTCCCTAATCATAGCTGAGAAGGTTGTGAAGGAATGGAGATGGGCCCATGACACATTTGAAGACCTGTGGAAGAAAAGACACGTAGTATGTAGCACCTGATCTGTTTCTTAGTGGGACCCAAGGGCAGCGGCGGGACTGACCAGCCCATGCACCTGAGGTGTGTCGCTGGGGTGGCAGGAGCACAAGAACATCCGTAGGCAGGAGAGTGAGATGGTATAAGATGTTTCGAGCAATGGGAGTAAAGAGGGCAGAGAAAGACAGCTCCTTGACGCTGTTTTCACTCATTCAGAATGAAGAGGAGGAGGGAGAGCAGTGTTCAGCAGGACAGAGCCTGTTTCTTGAGAATGCTGGTGAGGTCCTGGGCCAGTGGAGAGACTGTAGTGGTGCATTTGGCACCAGCAGCACCCAGAGCTGAACAGGGCTGGCTCCTGCTGCAGTGGTGACATAGGTTGCAGCTTTCATGGCTAGGGAGACGTTGTCTTTAGGGACTTCAGGGAGCTAGGGTTTTGCAGGGTTCGGAAGGGGTTTTATTTGTAACTGTATCTGATAGGCCTGTGTGGTGGCGTGTTGACTGTCCAAGCTTCCCTGAGGTAATCCAGTTACAGGCAGCAACTGCACGAGCTTCTCAGTTGAGCCAATGTCCAGCTGAGTCCATGTGCATTGCCATGGCACAGCTAATGCCACTGACGGTAACAGCAGTTAATCTTGGCATACAGGCAACAGAAAAGCCCATCAGAAAAGACCACCATGTCATTTCAAGCACCGTGTAGAAGTCTTCAGGTTTGGATGCATACCCTTCCCTGCATGATTAAAACGATAAGATGGTTTCACCTTCAGGAAACATCCAGTGTCAGTAAAATGGCTTCTCTGTAATAGTCCTAGAAAGGAGATCAAAGGAGATAAGATCAGACTGAAAGGAGATAGCATCGGCTGAAGGAATGGTGTCAGATTAACAATAAGGAAAACAAGCACAGAGGAATTCAGTAGGTGAGCAAGTTACTGGGCCTGTCTGGCTGGTCACTGCTCAGTCAGCTGCAGAGAAACACCCCAGAGAAAGCCTGTCTGCCTGGCGGGACCGCAGCGGGCTCACAGAGCTCGACTCTGCCGCTGCCGTGACCTTCACTGGGGAGGCGACAGGTACCATGTGCATGCTTAACAGGGCTGGCTCAGCCCAGTACCTACAGAGCCTTCGCTGAAAAGAGAAGGACTTTCCCAAGGCGGTCTGCATGTGGAAATGACCTTGTCCTGCACTGAGAATGGGCCAGAAGGTCTCGCACGAAGACAACCAGGAGAACAAGGCTGAAACGTTAGTCCTCTGTGAAGTCTTCAGCCAAGGCGTGGTTCATGCATCTGAAAGGATGAAGAATTATCTTGGTTTTGTGGATCCCCAGAGCAAATTCCAGCCAGCCACAGACAAGCTGAGCGAGATCTTTTTGGTCAACTTCATCAGCTTCTGCGTGGAAAAGGGAGTGGAGGAACGTATCGTGACCAGCAAAATGACCAAGCAGCAGCCCTCCCTCTTGGGAGTGGACTGGATCTGGACTCTTTCTGGAGCTGACAAGCAAATCAAACTTCAGGTCGCCGTACAGGCTTTACAGCCTTACTGCTTACTGCTTACAGCTTTACTGGCTGAGCTTTTCTGCAGCAAAGGTGGCCCTGCCGAGGCGGCGGAGGACTGCTGCCGGGAAGTAGCGCTGGCAGACCGGCGCTTCCAAAACAAGAGCAGGTTTGAGAAGCTGGCAGAGTTCTGCTGCCTGGTAGGACGGGACTGCCTGGGCTTGTTCCTCATGTTTGGTGTGCCAGGGAAGCCTAAGGACATCCGAGGAGTCATGCTAGACAGCGTTGCCAACAAGGAGCAAAAATGCCACCTGTCAGGCAGGAATGCGCTACGGCAATTTGTCACCAGTACTGACAGCTTCCTGCCCACAAAAGACATGCTGGAAAACTGCCTCTGTGCAAAAAACGGACAGAAGGAGGTGGGCAATGTGTACATAAAGTTTCTGTAAACCACTGGCTAGCAGCAGTGGCTCTTTTTACACCAGCACCTCTCGCTTTTCTTCTCCCATGCTCTTCCCTCCATCTCCTTATTTCCTGCCTTCCCCTCCGCATGTCGCGTTCCCTCAGCTCCTGCAGGAGCCAGGCTCAGTCAGCCTTCCCAGGCTTTAAAACAACAGGACCTACCTGCCAGAAAAATGAGCTTATAGACAGCACATCATTTTTCCAGAACATGTTGTTCACCAGACATTAAGTCTTGGCTGGAGCTGATGAAAGCTTTAGTGCCCTGAGCCTTTGGGAGGTCGTGGTAGATTTGACTCACAGCCTTTGTTTACTGTGCAGCCCATTTTTTTCCTCTATTAGGAGGTTGAGTCCATAATGAAATGTACTGGTGCTGGTCAGATTTTCCTTGAGCATGAAGGACAACACCAGGGCTTAAAAAGGCTGGTTTGGAGGAGTGAGCTGGTTCCTAACGAAGATGAAAACCCCTTCCCTGTGATAGAAATGAGTTCTAAGAGAAGCCTGCTACTTACCTGCCCCTTAAACTAGATCAGTGCCAGTCAGTGGAGGGCCCTGAAGCTGTGACTGAAACTCAGGGGCAGGGCTGGTCCCCACTGCAAAGCCCAGCCTTGCTGAGCAGCTGTGTCAGGTCAAGGTGTGGCAAAAGGCAGTGGCAGGGGTAAAGAAAACTTGGGGGAAAGTCAACAAACAGGGACAAAGACCTGGGCCTGGAGACATTGGTGAGAGTTCTTGCTTTTCACAGCAGCAGAGGCAGCTCATCACCTCTCCTGACAGCAAAAGTCTGGAGGAGGCAGAAGTATTTCATTTGGCATTTGTTTTCAGTAGCTTAGCAGCTGATTTTCATTTACGGCCTGATTTATTCAATTTCTCTCAGCTTTTAGTGGACAAAGTGAGACTTCTAGGTCTCACAATTTTAATTTCTTTCAGCCACAGTTAACCAGTGAAGGATGACCTGATCAGTTTTCAAACTGGTCAACTCTGTTTATAGCTTTGTCAGTGCAAAATTCCTCTGCCTGTACTTTTCCTATCATTTTATTCTATTTATTTAACTGAATAAAAATAATTTCAAAAGCTTGTGCATATTTTACTATTTACTATCTAAGTTATAAGATGGGGCAGCTGTGACAGCTGAGAAATAAAGGCTGTTATTTACAGAGCCATTAAAAAAGGGGCACAAAGACACTGCAGCATCAGTGCTAGACGTGTTCACAGCTTTCCGTGGTGTGGAGGCTGAAAAGTGAACTGAAGTAACAACAGAGACCTGTGAAATTTTTGCCAAGTTACAAACATAGCTGGATATGGAGAAGGGAGGCCTTTCAGTTTTTAAATAATTCAAGGACATAGTTGTTTATAAAGAGCTGGAATCATTGTATTTTTTGTGTGTAGCGGGGGTTTAAGGGGATAGGTGTGGCGTTTTACCCAGAAATCATGCACAGCTTGGGGGGTATGTGCAGAGTGAGGGCTCTGCATCCATTCAGGAAGGTGAAGGTTGGTGTTTTTTTTTTTGCCTAACAGCATAACCAATATTGGAGCAGGATTTATTGTTTTATGAAAGACCAACAGAAACGCTTTCATTTTGCATTAAATTAGTCTTTCCTGTAACTAGTATGTGTGTCTCAAGCTATTCAGCTCTGCAGGAACGCTGTCTCTCTGAAAACTGGTTGGACTTCTTCCTTTGGATTGCGTATGCTTTTTCAGCATTGGAAAGGGAAGGGAGGAATCAAAATGTCTTGCCTATAGAGTTCCAACTATGGAAGTTACACACTGGGGCAATTCTGCACAGCTGTCTGCCTGTGCACACTCCCAACGCCCACTGCCGGGAGCCGGGCGCAGGCCCGACAGAGAAGAGCCTGATGCAGATGGCTGGTGACAGATCCTTTGGGAGTGCTGGGGTAGATCTGTTTAAAAACAGGGTCCTGTTCTGTTACTTCACACTGTGGGGTGGGGTGGCAGGAAGGGCATGATCCCCAGAAGCACTAAGCAAATGCTACCGCTACCTCTTACACTGTTCAAGCAAGGAAAGGCACAGACCACTGTACCCCCACTCACACCCAACCCCTACCTGTAAGAAATTACAAACATGGAGAAGCTGGCTGCTGCATGGGCTCTGCTCAGGCAACGCTCCTTTTCTTCCTGTTCACCTGGGCAGGATCAAGAGGAGAAAAGCTCAGGAACAATATGAGGCCCCTTTCTGTAAACCAAGTTATTTTTACCAGAAGCTTTCAGAGGACATTAAACCCCTGAGGCAATGTGTATCTCCTTACCTGCCCTGCAGGCAGCAGGGAAGCCAGGACAGGCGAGGCCTCGCTTAGGCCAAGTGGTCACTTCACCACAAGCAGCCCAGAACCAAGAGCTGCTTGCAGCTCTGGCCCGCGCAGCCCTGACAGGGCTGCCAGCACACCGGCCCAGGCGCCGCGGGAAGCGCAGGCTCAAGGCCCAGCTACAGGAGTGAGATTATGGAATGGCTTATTTCTTACCCCCTTCCTTCTCAGAGCCTCTGCTGCCACAGGAGCAGGCCCCAGAGAAAGACCACTGCCGTATGCAAGCGTGCCTTCGCTGTGCGTGGGGGCAGCATCTGCCTCTGCACAGCAGTAAGGGAAGGGGACCCACCTCTGGGAAAGCCAAGGCAGCAGCAGCCCTCTCGATCCTGTTTCTCTCAGGAAACTTTCCACGAAACGCCCTTCATCCAGGAGGTTCGTGTTGCCCCAGCTGTGTGAGGTCAGTAGTATGCAGCACATCCTGTCAGAAAACTGGAGAAATTCTCATATTCTCTGTAAGACAGACAGATGAACTGGCTCAGAGGAAAAAAAACATAACAGTATGCAAAACCGATTTTTATCACCAACTTGTTTGAATGCGGTAGTACAGGACCATCAAG
Source organism: Tyto alba (assembly GCF_018691265.1). Lineage (NCBI taxonomy): Eukaryota > Metazoa > Chordata > Aves > Strigiformes > Tytonidae > Tyto > Tyto alba. The sequence goes on along the minus strand of NW_024881295.1, from coordinate 8,942,145 downwards.
CAAAAGGGACTGTGACACAGTTTTCTTTCAGTAGATCATATAAAATCCCTCTTTTTATTTATTAAAAAAGCCTCATGTTCACAAGGAAGATGTACAAAATAAGGGTAAAAAGAGGAGATTGGAGTGATGGAGGAAAACAGAAACAATTTACTCCCTGACTTGGCATCCAAATACAGCAATTTTCACCAAACTCAACCAAACGAAAGAAACAAGCACTTAGGTAAAACAAATCTAACAGGCCTTTTTTTTTGAACCTTCACTTTATAGAGTATTTTATAATTATAGTTTGTCTCTTATGAAGCTGAAGATGATGTGCTCAGTAACACACAGGTGATTCACCTGCAAGACACTTTATTTCTTACACAAATGTGAAAAAAGCCAGTAATTTAATAAGCAAAGTAATACAAAATAGTCGATGCATAACCAGCTAGAGTTGGTTTGTTTACATGAAAATTTCATTAAATACAATAATGAAAAAAAATCTGCATATCCCACAGTAACATAAACCAGCAGCAAGATCACTCCTCTCATATTTCTGCTTTTTGCCTCCTAAAAAGAGGACTGAAACTTACTCAAGTATTATTTGAACTTTGGATCATAGTATTAAAGAAGAAGTCTCAGAAGCACACATCAAAAATTCATTACTTCAGAGGCAAGCATCTAATTAATAAAATTAACAACAGCATTATCCATTTGAGGTTCCTTAAATTAACTGTAGTATCTTTTTCTCCTTTTAATTCATGCTGAAAATTAATCTTTTAAGTGCACAGTACCCATCTGTTTTACAGGCACAAAAGAAAACATGGCAAGCTATAACCTCAAGTATCTACTCGAATCTTTTTTAAAGTGGTATTACACACTGACACCTGTAGCTAAGTAGCATCCACATTACTTCATACATGACTAAGCATCCTTTCGGTTAACTCTAATTTCATTACCAGAACAAGATTTTTAGTTTCATAGATTCCTTGCAGGACAGCTCTCATCTCAGCAGCACCTCTGTTCTTTAGAAGCAGAAGGTCCGGCACGCAAGATGCCTTAAGTTTACTAAAGGCTAGGTAGAAGGCTGCTGTAAAAAGTAGTATATTAAAAAAAAAAAAAAAAAAAAAAAGTCAGAGCTATAGTAAACAGCATCTGAGTTTTAGATTCAGTGAGACATCTGAATTTGCTGTCAGTTTGGTGACTTAAGGCTGTTCCCACACATCCTTACCAAGCAAAACTCTTTGGAGATTTGCCTGAGCAAGACACTCAGGCGAGTGCCCTGCCTGCAGGCACAGCCCATCCGAAGCCAGGCTACCTGCTGAAACCCACCCTGGCAATGAAACCCGAGCTCCCTTTGTTCCAAATCCATCTCTGGGAAACAAGAAACTAAAACTAGATCCAGCTTTCACCCAGCATTTTTTATCACTGCACAGGACATGTGGAACAATTGCCTTTGTACTCCTATGGCACCATCCGCTATTTAAAAGTAAATACAGAAGTTAGTATTTTTTTTTCTGTATTCCACACACATAAAAGCAAAACATTCCAGCTATTTGTGGAACAGTGCACAAAGCCACCGGCTTTCTGCAGTTTCTTTCATTGCCCAAGGACAAGAAGTGTAACCAGCTAGAAAACTGTTTGCATTCAAGAGCAGCTATTCCAAAGTACAGAGGAAACAAATTTTGTATTGCTGTCTACTTCTGTTTTGACTAACAAGACAGTTTCATCTACTTCAGTCATAAATGATTAACTGTCATCCTTCAACTGAACAAGCATCTTTAAGCTTCTGATGTTGCAAAGATTATGCATACAAGGCAAATACTCCTGGCCCTCATACGGTAAGAACTCTGTAGGATTCAAATTTGGCATAAGCAAGGTGAATAATCCAGTACGTTCTATGTATTTTCATACTTCATACCAAAAAAAAAAAAATACTGGGTATGCACAGTGTTAGGAAATAGGATATTACTGCCACTTGATTACAGGGCTAAGAAAAACTGTGAGTGTTTTCTGCCCTAAGCAGCTATACTGTCCTCCCTTGAGATGAAGCATACAATATAGCCAAGCACTAGGCATCACCACCTTTCCACAGTACAGTTGTTTGTGCAACATACAGTACAATTTTAGTACAGTTGAGCTTAGATGTCTTACTTGCCAGAGGTTGAGAAAAAATGAAACATTTTTATGTAAATGTAGCTTCCCAGCACTGTGCATCAGCCATCTCTAACTCTGTCCTCTTCCCCTTTAAATGTTTTTTTCTTCCTTTCTACATAAGATCACCAAATCATCAGTCATCTTTAGAAGGAGAATCTCATCTCCTTGGTGTAGCCCAGTTTGTCCAGGTTGGGAATGCAAGCATACTGGATCATTGGAGGAGGTCCACACATAAGGATCAGAACATCGTTTTGAGGTGGGGGCAGGTGGTCTCTGATCATCTCTTGGTTCACAAAACCTTGGCTGTAATCCCAACCTGTTGAAAAAATTAAAGTAGGGAAAGGGAAGCGAGGAAGAGACAGATATAAGTTGCTTTAGAATGAGTGTTGCGGTTTGGGGTTTTTTTAGTAGCCTTCTGGACTGCAGCATTTGTACACTCCACTTGCAGTAGTGTCCTCAACACAGTTACACTACATGGAAAAACTGCCACCTCCGCTTTTAAGATGCAATACTGATGTATGGAGAAAACAAGGGCTAATTTTTAATAAAGCTTGCTAAAAGCCCCAAGGAAATCTCAAGCAGAGCTGTGAACAGAATGTAACTCTTCTCAGCTCCAGAACTGTGAAATAACAGCATCCATCCCCGTACCCCCCCATTTACAGGATCACGAGGGGAAATCTAGCTGATGTAGCTGTTCCCCGTTGGAACACTCACGGTGCTCATCAGTTCATAGTAGGATTCAGGTTTACCCATCGCATCCCCAGCCCTGGCTGCAAAAAGCTGCTGGCCCAAACCTTCGGGCACGGTAAGACTGACATGTTTTTCTCCCACCAATTACCCAAAAGTTTCTGGTTTTGGTCTGGTTTCACATGTGGTAGTGAAAGTCAGCAGAACAGTGTTGGGGGGGTCTAAGGAGAAATTTCTATCGCAACTGCTAAGATCAGTTCACAAGTCACAATTATCGAAGAAAAGGAACAGTGATTAGAAATTCCAGAACACTAATTGCAGAAGATGACATGGCAGCAACAGACTGTGAGGATGGCAAGACCCTTACCCCCACCCGACCTGCGGTGTACTCATGGTCACAAGGCAAGAGAAGGCATATGGCTTTTTCTTCTCTGCCCCAAACTATCACTGAATAGAGTGTGAATCTATCCTGATGTGGGTGGGCATGACAAGGAATGGTAAAAAAGGAAGACAACAAGGAACGACATGGAAACTATTGAGCCTTTTCACAATGGCAGTAACTATTTAGGCTTTCCTTCTTCAAACTTGCTCAGCTGAGGGAGGCACATTCAGCTGGCTCATCCTCTCACCTCAACCAGCCAGCTATATCGCATTTTCTTTAAAACTCGACTGCACCAAGCTGCAACAGTACTGTCATGGAGAAACAGTGTTAATACAAAGGCAACTCCCTGGCCTAGGAAGAAGATCAGCTACCATGAACTGCCACACTGTGACAGCTGGGCAGGAGCCTGCACTCGGCCGCGTCTGGGTGAGACACAGCACCTCTGACACCACTCCCACGGCAGCTGCCGTAACGCGTGCTCTAAACCCAAGACAATAAGATAACGTGTTATAATCATGCCTGTGGGGAAGGAAGGTCACCTTCCAGAGTAAATAATGGTAAAGATTCAGGTGTAGTCATGGAAGAAACAATGCACAAACATTCACCTGAAGGGAGCTGTGCAACTTTGGAAACACTGCCCAATTACACCTAAGAGTTTCTGTGGATCATTGGATGAAAAATGATGCTCCTGGATGCATTCAGACACAAATCATTAAGCAAGAAAGAAGCCCAGAAATACACACATGACACAGCATACCTACTGCCAAACACATGCATTAATACTCAAGTGTCAGTGGAAGTAGCATGTTAGATCTTACTTTCAGGTGCTCTGTCCAGTGTGTACCAACACTTAAAGCGACCGGGATTCTGAACCTGGATCTCCTCTAGCTCAGAACGTAACAGGATATCCTTCTCTGTCTGCGGGATAAGGAAAACAACAATTATACTCTGCATTCAAGTGCAGCCCTCATTAACACAGAGCATTAGCTACGCCACAGCCCTGTGAGGTGGAACAGGTTATTCAACTCCATTTTACAGGCTGAAGAGATCAAACATAAGTTATTTCCATGACAATCCTGTGGCAGAGCTCATAAAAAGTTTTATAACTTTCCCAAATACCGACCATGCAATGTTTTCCCTCTGAAAAAGTAAAAAAAAAAAGCAAAACCTGTATCAAAATACAGAACCTTCACTTGTTCGGGGAATTAGTTGCACCATCAGAAGAGTAAAGCCCTCTTTTAGCACTCCTATTACAAAAGCAACTTTCATCAAAAAACTAACCACAACTGCACGCTACTATATCCTTACCCCTCCATACTGTGCCATTCAGTCAGGAAAATGCCAGGTTTTTCACCTTTGCTACTTGAAATGTCATCATCACTGCCATACAAAGATCACTTGGTTTTTAAACAGGATGTGAAACAAATAACCAAAAGGGTATCAAGTTCTGACTGAAACAACAAATGTTGTTACCCAGGGTATCAAGTTCTGCTCCTCCCTGATGCAACATCATTGAAGGCCAAAAGAAAGTGTTATTCCTGTAAGAGCAGCTGCAGTTTAGGAAGGAGGGAAAAGGGTAGAGACTAAAAGTGGTACCATCCTCTGCAGCCTTAATAATTTGGCACTGAGGACACCATTATGTCTGTAATGGGGCGGGAGGGTAAGGAGGGAAGTGCCAGTAATTATTGCCAAAAAGGTGCCTATTTCTGGATCTGCAGTTGCACGTGTTCCAGAAAAGCTGTTACTGGGTCTGACCGACTCAAAGCATGCCAGTCAGAAGCACAGTACAGGCCCACGTACACTGTCACCTGTAATCCAACACAGCTCTTTCAGGAGGGACAAAATAAAAGTTCAACAAAACACACATTTAAAAAAATATTTTAAAATATTAAAAATCATCTAGTCTGTAGACTTTCCTGACTGACCATTTGTCATGAGACTGCTTTGTATTTGTGCTGTTACTGGGTATAAGGACTCTTTAAAGCCAAGGACTGATGTTTACACAGGCTGTTGCTAATACAGGCAACCGTTCCCTGAGTCCTCCCTGCAAGAAGCAGTGGGTTTTCTAGGTTGCTAAAGCAGCTCTAGCCCTGTGTTAGTCATTCTGACCCATAGCAAATCCTGGCCCTCCTGCTCTGACACCGACTGCACTTAATGCCAACTCCCAGGGCTCAGCAGAGACCAGCTGCTGCAGCCACGCGAGCAGGAACTGACAGGGCTCTTTAGGAGGTGTTACTGTAATAAAGCATCAGAACAGGGCATATCTTGGCACTTGGATCATAGCTTCTGGGTAGAAAAATCTTATTTTATAGTTCAGATATGGTACAAAGGAAGTGAGGACACACTGAATATCAGAGGAGAGAGGAATGACAGAGGAGAGCCTAAAGAAGATAAAAAACCCAGGCATGAAGTGAGATTCACCACAAGTAATGGCTTATAATCCAGAAACAAATACTCATTATGATGGAGAAATTTAAAAGCAAAAGGATTAACACCAGAAGAACGTCAGGGAAAGAAGGGGTGTTGCAGTTCAGCAGCACACCACCATTTGGGTTGCCTGGTCATCCAAGAAATCTCTATCGCGAGGATTCCATGGATAAGGTACCTTCCCTTTGTCCAGCACGGCAGTATGGCACACCTCAAATAGCAATAGAAATGCATGAAGAACTGACAACGGGAATGGACATGAAAGGAGACAGCCATGCAGAATCACAGCTCCATACTTGAGGGAGTTGCTGGACACCACTGTTAATCTTAGCCTCACCTAAGGTGCTCTCAAACAGCAAGACTCCACATAAACCCTGCTGAGAAGTTGGGGAATTGCTGAAGGAGACAGATGTCCACCTCTCTCCTGTTTCCACTATGACAGACAGCTCTGGAAGTCTGCCCAAAACATTAACAACTTGCACAAGGGAATAGAGTTTTAAAACATTTATAAAATGGATTAGAAACAGAGCAATGAGACACAGGAAAATGAACATTAGCTGGGAGGAAAGCCGCATTTCTGTTGTAACACTAAAAAAACAGTTCATTATAGTGCTTTTATACAGGAAGCTTTAAACATTTCAGCTCACTTCTGCCCTCAGGGTTTGCATTTCTGTACCAGGATTTCTCAGCAAGAATTTAATTTGCTGACTGAAGTTCTGTTAGTGAAGTAAAACTTTATAAACAGAAAAAAGGACAGAATTACCTGATTAGCAAACAGCAGCTGACAAGTGGTAGGGTCATCTTTGTCTTTTATGATTGCTCGAATGATCTGCAGCATAGGTGTTATCCCTGAAAGACAGGTCAATGATGAAAGGATGGAAAGGAGCAAAAGAAAGCACCAGTGAGCACACGGAAGAAAGTATGAACAAATGCATCTACCAGCTGTCAGAAACCAAGGATGAATCTTTATAAATACGTACCAGTCCCACCTGCAATTATCCCCACATATTTCACTTTCTTGGTAATTGGTTCAGCTTTCTTTTCAGGCCGAATAGCAAACTTGCCTAGAGAGAGAGAGATGGAAAACACTGAAGCAAGCAGGAAACAGTGCCTGCGATGCCTTCCCAGCACATTCAGCTAATTGACTTTGTTTCAGCCCTGTCACCTTTCCCCCTTCATAAAGCAGGAGCAGGAAACAAAGGTGAAGCTGACACCAATTAAAACAAATCCTGAAATATGATTAGAGATTGTAAGATACATGATGATAACATCAGACACTGACATGGGTTAGTGCTTACTCCTGACTATACCATTAAGCCGTCACTACCTATTTTTCTATATGCTCACATCCCATACTTCTTGTGATATTTAGAAGCCCATATTCTGTAAACAGTTCTACACAAAGGAATTAATCTGCTCAGAGTTTATTTACCACATGCAGATTATTTTAAGGGAAAACCTGAAATATGAAGGGTGTACTGTTTTTTTTGTGTATTTACCTCCTCTTTTTGAGCTGATTTGCTAGTTTCACCCAAATCCGACAGTTTGAAATTGCCCCAAATGTTGTATTTGTTGTATTCACACCTCTCTTCATCCAGGGTAACATGAACACAACACACAAAGCTCTGGAAAACCACGTGTTTGTTCTGCTGCTCACAAAACTGCCAGAAGGTTTGTGTGACACATTTGTGGCTGCACTATGCCAAAGTGAGATTTTTTTTATATTGGCACAAAACTGCTTTCTACTGGTAAAAGTTAATTTTCATTTGAGAAATTAGCATTGAACAGTGTAAATACGTGTTTTTAAGATATATCCATGTAAGTAGGGAGAGAATTCTCTTCTTTGAGAACAGTATCAGTAATGAACACTTCTATAGTCATGTAACAATCCCTCCTCGAGAGCCACTGACTTAACACACTAGCAATTTCTTTTGTGCAGAGATGGTAACAACAGAAAAGAAATGCTGTGTCTAGGGGCAGAGGTTGAGCATACTGAGAGTACCAGCCCAAATAACAATTACGAGGTGATAGCTAAGGTTTAGTTCCTGCAGTGGGTATAATCAAAACGTCACCAGAGAGACTCTCCCCTTCTACTCCGCTCTGGTGAGACTCCACCTGGAGTACTGTGTCCAGCTCTGGGGTCCTCAGCCCAGGAAAGACACAGACCCATTGGAGCCGCTCAAGAGGGCCATGAAAATGATCAAAAGGATGGAGCACCTCTATGAGGACAGACAGAGAGAGATGGGGTTGTTCAGCCTGGAGAAGAGAAGGGTCCGAGGAGACCTTATTGCAGCCTTTCAGTACTTAAAGGGGGCTTATAAAGAAAGATGGGAACAGACTTTTTAGCAGGGTCTGTTTAGCAGGGGTAATGGTTTTAAACTAAAAGAGGGTAGATTTAGACTAGACATAGAGCAGGAAGTTTTACAACGAGGATGGTGAAACACTGGAACAGGTTTCCCAGAGAAGTGGCAGATGCCCCATCCCTGGAAACATTCAAGGCCAGTTGAACAGGGCCCTGAGCAATCTGGTCTAGTTAAAGACATCCCTGCTCATTGCAGAGGGGCTGGACTAGATGGGCTTTAAAGGTCCCTTCCAAACCAATCTATTCTATGATCCTATGATTCCATAAAGACTTGAGCCCAGCTCGAAAAAAACAGTCCTCAGTATTACTACTACTTCATAATAGTTTTCTTCTATATTCTTTACTCTGGATAACTTACATCTTCCAAGTCAGCCTTACCTCTTCCTTCGTAGACAAGTAGGCCACTTGGTCCTCTGAAGTCAATAGTATCCCCTATTTTCAGGCTGTCTAAGTACTGAGACATCTTCCCTCCATCAGGAAACTTCGGATGGACACCTTTAAAGTAGATCTGTTAAAAATAACAATGAAGCTATTAATCTTACAGCTCAAAGATGTACATTTGCCCTTCAAATATTTAGGTACCCATACTCCTCATGCAAATAACACAATTACTACATAAAGAAATACTATCAATGCAGATTTGACTGACAAAAGAGAAGCATCAAGTTTTCTGAAAAAGATTAAAATGCCACCCCTGCCCCAATTTTGATCAGACTGGACACAGACTGGCAATTTCTCCACTGCATTTCTGCAACATAGAAGATATCTCTAGATAATCAACATGATTTACACTCAAGTTCAAAAGGGAAAAAATAAAAAACCCCACCATTATTTCAAACAGAAAAACTTATGAGAAAGATCCCTGACATCTCAGCTGCAAAGGGATATACCCAAACCTTCTTTTTGGGATGCCCAACTGCTTGCATCTCAAAATTAGAGTAACAAAAAAAGTGGATACCAACTAATTGAATATTCAGCTGTTCACCAACAGTATCACTAGGTGTAGTTAAATTGCTGGAACTGTGCTGGGTTTTTTTTGTTTTAAATCACCTGGGCGTGAAACAGTTCAAACTCAGACTAGCTACACTTTTACAAGACAGAGCATCATTTGCATGCATGGAGAGCCACACTGGGAAGAAGGACTCTTGTGAAACATTTCTATCTGAGACAAATATTTACATTTTTCCCTTGTCATGTCTTCAGTGTGCAATGCCAAGCTCATGAAGGTAAGTAGGTAGTAAAAGGCAAATTTACATCTAGTTTCACAATAAATGAATAAAGTGTTTTGAGTTGTAAAGAAGAAAAAAGCCATGACAGTAAAATTCTAAGAGGAAATCCAGTGCAGCTCTTCAGGTTTTAAATTCCTGTCAGCTTTAAATATATTTGCTTAGTCTAGCTACCAAGAGACAAAACAGAAGTACATTATCACAAGACTCAAAATCACATTCTTGCCAATTAAATCAGTCGTTCACACTGTCTGGATCAGTAACAATAACAATCACTGCTCTTAATGATCATAATGACCCTATTACATTAGCTTCAGAAGAAGCTGGCAGTTTAGGCAAGGCTAATTCCTTATTTCAGAAGGACTAAAAAAAAGTATGTGAACATGTGCAAACGCAGAAATTTATGAGGAATACAGAGGAGTTGTCCAAGTAGCCAGGGATCAGGTTATCAAGGCCAAAGCCCTGACAAATTAAATTTGGCCAGAAATGTCAAGGGCAAGAAGAAAAGCTTCTATAGGTACGTTGGTGAAAAAAAGGAAGACTGGGGAAAACGTGGGCCCTCCCTGGAAGGAAATGGGACACCTGGTTACCTGGGATATGAAGAAGGCTGAGGTACTCAACAATATTTTTTGCCTCAGTCTTCACTAGCAGGTGCTCCAGCCACACCGCCCAAGTCACAGAAGGCAAAGGCAGGGACTGGGAGAATGAAGGACCGCCTACTGTAGATCTATTTCAAGATCATCTAAGGAACCTGAAGGTGTAGAAGTCCATGGGAACTGGTAAGATGCATCCATGCGCTGAGAGAACCAGCGGATGAAGTGACTAAGCCACTATCCATCATATTTGAGAAGTCGTGGCAGTCTGGTGAAGTTCCCACTGAATGGAAAAGGCCCCATTTTTAAAATGGGAAAACCAGGAAGACCTAGGGAACTACAGGCCAGTCAGTCTCACCTCTGTGCCTGGCCAGATCATGGAGTGGATCCTTCTGGAAACTGTACCAGAGCACATGGAAAATAAGAAGGTGATTGGTGACAGCCAACATGGCATCACTAGAGGCAAATTGTGCCTGACAAATTCGGTGGCCTTCTACGATGGGGTTACAGCACTGGTAGATAAGGGAAGAGCAACTAACGTCATCTACCTAGACATGTGCAAAGCATCTGACACTGTCCCACACAACATCCTTGTCTCTAAATTGGAGAGACATGGATTTGGTGGATGGACCACTCAGTGGATAAGGAATTATCTGGATGGTGTCACTCAGAGTTGTGGTCAACGGCTCAATGTCCAAGTGGAGGGGGGTGACAAGTGCCGTTCCTCAGGGGTCAGTACTGGGCCCAGCGCTGTTTAACCCCTTTGTCGGTGACACGGACAGGGGGATCGAGCGCACCCTCAGCAAGTTTGCCGACGACACCGAGCTGTGTGGTGCGGTCGACACGCTGGGGGGCAGGGCTGGCATCCAGAGGGACCTGGGCAGGCTGGAGAGGGGGGCCCGTGTGAACTGCACGAAGTTCAACAGGGCCAAGTGCAAGGTCCTGCCCACGGGTCGGGGCAATCCCCAGCACAAATCCAGGCTGGGCCATGAGAGGATTGAGAGCAGCCCTGCGGAGAAGGACCTGGGGGTGTTGGTGGGTGGAAAACTGACTGTGAGCCAGCAATGTGCGCTCCCAGCCCAGAAAGCCAACTGTGTCCTGGGCTGCATCGAGAGAAGTGTGGCCGGCAGGGCAAGGGAGGGGATTCTCCCCCTCTGCTCCACTCTCATAAAATCCCACCTGGAGTACTGTGTCCAGGCCTGGGGCCTCCAGCATAAGGACATAGACCTGCTCAAGCAGGTCCAGAAGAAGCCATGAAGATGGTCGGGGGCTGGAGCAGCTCCCGTGTGAGGCCAGGCTGAGAGAGTTGGGGTTGTGCAGCCTGGAGAAGAGAAGGCTCCAAGAAGACCTTATAGTGGCCTTCTAGTACTTGAAGGGGGCTACAGGAAAGGTGGGGAAGGACTCTTTATCAGGGAGTGTAGGGATAGGAAAAGGGGTAATTGTTTTAAACTCAAAGAGGGTAGATTTAGATTAGATGCAAGGAAGAAATCCTTCACTGTGAGGACAGTGAGGCACAGGTTGCCTGGAGAAGCTGTGGCTGCCCCCTCCGTGGAAGGGTTCAAGGCCAGGTTGGACGGGGCTTTGAGAAACCTGATCTAGTGGAAAGTGTCCCTGCCCATGGCAAGGGGGGTTGGAACTAGATGGTCTTTAAGGCTCCTTCCAACCCAAACCATTCTGTGATTCTATGATCTCCTGAGACACACTGAGTAATTAAGTGCTTGCAAAACGCCACATGGATTGCAGGTAACTGCAGATCACTTGTTACAACTGTAGAAGTCTGCAATGGCATGTACCTAAACAGAAGCCAGCACGTCAGACTTCACATAGCACTGCGAACTTGCCCGGCCTGGTAGAACAACGTGACATTCTCACCTTGACTACAAGATCCACAAAGCCCTTGTCATCATCACTAGAAACTGGAGTGTAAGGTCTAACAACCAGAGCTCCATCAATCCGTGCAGACAGGTAGATGTGCTGTCCTGTACACAAGGAAGAAAAAAAGTAGTTTGATTTAAAAAGATTTTTCTTTCAGTGGATGTACTGAGTTGGCATGGACTGCAAACACAGTCTGTAAGTTCTCCTACCTACCTTGTTTTGGAGCACTGCTTTTTCCTCTCCCATTTTCCTGACATTGTAACACCTTACCAGAGTTGTTAACCGTGCACAGAATTCTACCTGCAAGGGCATACAACTCCACTGCTAACTTTATGTGTCAATCATATCTGTTCTGATAGCTTCATGCATTTACATTTACCAGAGCCCTAACTGTACATGAGGTCTTGCAAAAGATGTGACACGTCTCTCCTATACAGACGAGTAAAAAGTACACAAAAGGGGAAAACTGTCAAGTGCTATTCACACTTTATTAACATGTTAGTTATAAACTGTTACAGTTTATTTACAGCTGAGTTTATAACTGTTCTTACTTTGACCACAGATTGCTCACATCTACCAGCAGGTCTTCTAGCTGCCATTTCTAAGGCCGCCTAGACACAACGCACTTTCCTAACCCTGCTATTTCTCCAGCTTAACATTTGAATGTAGCAATCGTGTTTCAATCCGTCACACATTCAATGAACTCTCTACAATAATTTCTTTTCCCAATGTCTATGTTTTCAATTAAAAAATCCTAGAATTAATTCCTTTTAAAGGTTTTCCTATCAAATTCTAACACCCTGAAGAGACACGGGTGAAGAATACCTGGCAGGGGGAGGATTTTTTTTTTTTGTTATTTTATTGCCACTAGGTCAACAGAACAAACTATCTCTTCAGACGAACGCAGCTCCTCTGCATGTTATGGGAACACAACAGGGATTTTACTGGGAGCAAGTTCGCCAAGCCAGAGGGGAGGGCCAGTGGGTGAATGAAGATGTGCTACCTGGTGACTTGGGAAACGAGCAACTGTAACTCACTTGAAGCTGTACACGGACATACTGTAAGGGTGACTCCAACAACCCTCTCAGCAAAGCCTATGCACACCTGGCAGCACACATGTCCTGCCAGGGAAGACCTGAAGGGAGCTGCAGCAGCAGCCTCCCGTTCCTCCTCCAGGAACGGACCCATGGCGACCACTCCAGACTGTGAACCTGGACAGACCTGCTGGGGCACGTCTCACAAGAGTTGGCACAAAACCAAAGAAGGTGCTCCTCCCAAAGGGAAAACATGCCTTACGCTCTTACTTGCTAGAGCTCTATCCTGCCCTGACAGGACAGCAGCTGGCAGCCTCTGCGTGGGGCCACACACAATCCCACTCTCTCTGAGTGAACTGGGTTTTTTCCTATAATGCTCCAGCTGGTTGGTAAAAGCAAAATGCTGGTGCTGGACTAAACATGCAGAGTGCACACCAGTATCCGTCCCACGGCTGCCAAGCCTGCCGCTCCCAGCTGCTTTTACCACTCTCACCAGCTTTCATCAGGAAACAATAGCACAAGGCTATTATGGAAGGCAACACGCCACATGGCAAGGCTTAAGGAAACATCGACCCCGTGGTGATTAAGAAGTTCCATGAGACTGACTGCAAATTCAGAAGCGAGCAGACCATCTGGTAAACCACATGCGTTAGAAGTAGCTGGGAGCACTGCCTCAGGGGACCACAGAGACCAAGCACCCGGGGAATAACACACACTGGAAAGTTGAGACTGGAAAAATACAAGTAGAGACCAGTGTTTGTTTCTACCGTCTTCACAGAACAAGCTGGATGTACACTCTCTGTAAGTACACAAGATTTCAGACCCTGCAGATGACTCACAGCATGAGGATAATCTTGCAAAGCTCTAAATACCAGTTCAAACCATGTGGACAGTAGTCAAAATTCAACAGTTCAAAAAGCAGGAAACCTGCCCTCCACCGCTGTCTCCAAATCTCTTTAACAATGGTTGGATTCTCAGTAAGGAAAGACAGAACGTACCTACAGGGAGACCCAGAACGTGATCTATGGAAGGGAGAGCAAATCGAAATCTTCTTGTGTCATGACTAACTTCCTGAAAGAGGAAAATAAAAAGAACAATCAGTTATGTTGTTGGGATTTAATGTTTGTGATTTCATTTGTAAAACCAATATGCTAGTCTGGCTTCCTGCAGAATTAAATATCTGGGGCAGAGCAGCATCCTAACTGACATTTTTGCATCGTGCAAATATGAACTCCTCTGAACGTAGCAATCCTGCAGAGGTCAACTTTTCATTCAAACTCCCAGAAAACTTAAACTTTATCTCAAAGTATTTTGGAAGTAATACAGAAGTAAAAATAGAAAAACACAGACAAATGCAAACACTGTTTTGAGATTTCTTTAATGTGAATAGCAAAACTCAATAAAATACTCATATGCAGTTTAAGACTAAACAATAACTTTCTATATAATATGAGCATTTACAATTTTTCTGTGAGAAGGCCACAAGATAAAAATTAATCAGTTCTTCACTTCTCATTTGAAGTTTAAATATGCAGAAGTTCAAGGCCAAAAAATTTCTATTTTGATGTCTTAAAATCAGCTGAATTAACCATTTTGATGTAGATGATTTCAGAAGACTGTAGTGCATGTCAAAAAAGATCAGAAAGCAGCACCCTGGTCCCCTCAGCTATGCTAACAGCCTTAAAAATATCCTCCCCATAAAAATTTCATTAATCCTAATTAAAATTGAAAAGAGCACTCTAGATAGGAACTTTATTATAAATTTATGACAATTTATGCAGTCCAGCTGGTATAATTATCCTAATCTTTTACCAGGAAAGTCATATCTTGAATAAATGTTGGTAATGAGTAAATAAAACGTTATTTCTTATACTACGTAAGTTTTATCTCTTAAAAATCTGGTCACATTCATGGGATTGAAAAAGAAAGCAAAAAAAAAAAAGAAAGAAACAGCAGACAGCCTAATGCCTCATCCAATTACTTTCTTTTTTTTAAAGCCCTACGGGACATAATATCCCTTCTAGAGAAAATTTCAGAAACATCCTATAAAATGTTGTAATCCTTTTTTGTTTGTTTTTTGTTTTTGAACCAACCAATGGAAACAGATTTATTTCTCATTACAGTTTGTCTAGTCATCCCTTATGAGTTCTGGTCGCAGTGATGAAATTTTCTTCACAATAAATCATTTTAAGATAAATGCTGAAGAAAGAAGGGAACTGGGTAACGGTCTAAAAAGTGCTTCTCTATACTTACGTCTATTCAGGAACAGTAACTGCCATTGAAAATTCCACTAGAAAGACATTAACGTGGACCTAACGCTGCTGCTCTCTCACTGACAGCTGCTGTTTCTGTATGAAAATTTCACCACCAGCCTCACTACTTCAGAGCTGGATTTTGCCAGTACTCCTTTATTTTAAGACGGTGTCTTTAACAGCATGCAGAAAGAACAAAGTTCTGAAATCCCAGATAATCATCTCGCCAATTAAAGTCAAGATAGCTTAGCCGAAGGTATCTGAACACACAGATGCATCACAAGAGACAACTCTGAGAAACACCAAAAGGATCAAGAAATTCCTACTACCTAGATCAGCATGCCTACACCTTGTCTCTGTTACTTGGCCAAGACCCTGAGTATGCCATTCAGTCGTTAGTCAAGGCTAGGCTAAAGAGAGCCTTGCGACAGGACACAGGAGCCATTTCCAGCCAGGGCTCCTCTCCGCTGCTCTCCCCAAAGCCATCATTTGGTATCGCCCCAAGCGCCTGGCCTCCAGCTACCAGCACACGTTTCTGTCTCATGTTGCTAAGGAGTCTTCCACACTCATAACTGCAAATGCAAAGCTGGAAAACAGTTTTTGCTTTGCTGAAGCCACTGAAAGGCAATGAATTCTGCTTACCATTACAAAAAAAAACCCTGAGATTATGGGCTTAAGGCATAAATTCAATTAGCACACCTAACTATATCATGACACTTTTTTCCTATGATAAACACAAGTAAGCAGCTTTGTGACCCCTATTTCTCCATTCAACAGACAGGAGGTAATGCATACTCAGTTTGGGCAGATGTTAACATTTCATTCAGTAGGTAAAACACAGTAAGTAGAGGAAGAAAGGCTTCTGCTTGCAACAGCTCGACAAAATGGTATATCCAATTTCCAGCTTTCATACACAAAAATCTAAGCTGTGTTAACAGATACGTGTACATCAAACCAGGCCTTCTCTAGACCACTGCTTTCCAAACTTCAGACTGAAGACACCTAAAATCTGTTTCTACGTAACTGTGGAATCTTTCTGAAATTTCACATACGTGTACTACTGTATGGCAGCCCACTATGTGCAACTCAGTTTTCTGTTGCAATCACTGGTCCGTTTTCTTTAGCTGTAAAATCAGTCTAAGCAGTTGCCACCACTTCCCTTCCTGGTCAAGCTTCTTGTTCCTTTGCTTCGGGCACAGTCCACTAGGAAAACCTTCTGCAAGGCCATGCTCTCAACCTGAGCAGCAAAATACATGAGGTTGAAAAGTACAACACCCAGCTACTCCCAAAACAGGGAGTTCAACTGTTAATTTTTTGTTTTAAACAGAAATCATTTAGGTGCTCTGCCAGTGAAGGTACCAACAGCTTCATAGTCACAAAAAAGGAGTCATAAATACCAACACAGTAATGGGAATAGCAGAGATTTTTAAAATATGAGGGTCTTCAGCTAGGCTGGGCAAGCAAAAGAACCAACGTACTGAAATTCCTCTTGCAATGGAAGGTAAACTCTAGCCAACCACACAGGTATCTTGAGGAGGCTCCATGACTCGGTTCCCAAGTTAAAATGTTTTCTTGTAATGACAGGTCTTTTTAGATTAAAGTTTTTCTCATCTACTTCAAATTTCATAGCTTGTAAAATACAAACTGAAGCTTGTCAGAAAGACTCTGTCTAATTTCATCTTTTCCAGTCAGGTGGACATGGCAATGCTGAAAAGTTTAATACCAAAGATCAGAGTGTTTGCCCCAGATTCTTGGTAGAATGTTAGAAACTACTAGCACTTACTGTGTCAAGTTACTATTTTTTAAAATTAACTTATGTTTCCAGGTCACATTTTCCATTTAGGCAAAAAATTATAAACATCTATCAGTCAAATATTCTCAGTCGATCAAGGTACCACGTGCAGCAGCATTTTACCTGGTTATATAAGAGCTGTTACTCCACCCCAAGATTTAAAAAAAAAAAAAAAAAGCATACAAAAAAAAAACAGTAAGAAAGAAAGAAATCAGTATTTAGCAAAAAAATCAAGTGAACTGTGAATTCTCTTCTGTTACAAACTGCTCCAGCGAAAACCTGCAAGTAGCTTGATTCTCAGAAGCATGTGCAGTGCTTCAAGCTTCCCTCCCCTCCTGCAGGTCAGGCAGACTGCACCCACAACCACATGCTACACACCTCATGAGAAAGTGGGGAGTATATAACAACAGTATTGCTGCAGTACATATGGGAAATAAATTCAGTAAGTACACATGGGAAATAAATTCAGTAATGCTGCCCAGCCCAAGCCATGAGGAAGATTTCAGTTCCCACGAAACTAGGATTCAGAATGACAGTAATAATTTTCTTTGACAGACAGAACAAATGAAAGCCAAGCTATCAGTGCACTCCCCATACCTCAAACAAAGCTCTGTTCCAGTCCAAAGTCCTTTTCATCAAAACTCTGATAACTTTCTGTCTAGCTCATTGACTTAAAAAAAATCAACATCGAAAGTATCTGCAGGTATGACTTCACACCTCAAAAGCCAACATTTCTCTCTCTTGTGTTTAATGGTGAGTTCATCCAAGGGCAATCTGGACTTTTTGCCTTCTGTGGCTTTGGTCCCCTTTCCACAGGTTGAGTTACCAACATCTGATAGCAAGATCTACCCCTGAAAGGGTCATGACTTTCCTCTGAAAACCTGGTAAAGCAGCCTCAGAGGCACAGAACAGCTTCTACTTTTAACAGAAAGGAAGAATAGCTGAGACAGCTTAGGTGCTGTCAGGACGACACCATTTCAACACTTTTCTTCCTATAACACATTAGAGTATGTAAATCCAGTAACAGGAATCAGTATCAACACATTTTTGACAACTACTATGCTGAATGCTACTGACCATGAAAAAATTGCCTGCTCTGCCTGACAGCATGACTTCTGTCTCATAGCCAATCTAGTAGTGCAGAGTTCAGGAATTTCTGCTGATGCACTCCATGACATGACACACATGTGACAGAAACTACAAGTTTCATCATTTCTAAAGCATTTTCCACTCTAACTTGCTTGGAAACAAGCTGCTTGCAGATCTCAGTTATACTAGGCAAGAAGCATTTATAAAGAAGTTCTCTCCTTAAAATACAAATATTTGCCCTGCTGCAACATTACCAAAGATTTAAGAAGCTACAAACATTTCACAGTATTGATGGAGAGGTCATGCTCAGCACTGTACATGCTCTTACCTCCTTATCAATCAGCCTCAATGCATACTTCACTTCAGGATCCTTCAGAGTAATCGCAGGACGGGGATTCCAGAAAATCCTCAGGATATTGGTGTAGATTAGCCATATTGGGTATGTCACAATCCGACCCAACTGCAGCAATACAGAAAGAGCGTTAGATGTGTATGCGTAACAAAAGAAAGTTATCTTGGGGAGAAGGAATACGGTAGCATGACATAACAACCTAACCACAAAAAAAACCCCTGTGTTTCTTTGTACTAATGTGAGTGGGAAGTGAAAATAATAAAAAACCACCAGCCAGCGTAACACTCAAATTTGTTCTATGAATCCCTGGCATTACTCCTACATTGAGGCAGTTGGCATATCAGCAGAAGGTTGCCAAACCTGGCAGCTCAACAGAAGCAAGGCTGTCACAGCTCCACGTCCCTAGGTTCAACCGTTAGCAGGGCTGAGCATGTATGTCCAGCAGGCACGCATATAGACAGACACACATACACAGCACACGGACAGACAGACACATGGATGGCCACACTGATCAATACAGACAGATGCTCACGCAAACAGCACCAATGGCCTCATCCTGTTCCCCTCCCTGACCGATGAGGATGAAAGTCTGTTAATGAGAAATACATGTACACACATGAGTACAAAGGGGATCCACCAGCAGCTGTCCCCAGACTCCAGTCTGCCCACTTGCTGGCATCTGGACACAGAAGCCACTGTTGCACAGACCCCTTCATACATCATCACATGTGCTGTGGACCCCCAATAACTGGGGGTCTCGCACTCGACCACACATCCCATTCTCCCTCTGGCAGACGCTCAGGAACCCCAGTCTCCCCAGCAGCCAGCACCTTTGGTGGTCTCACCCTGAGATGAGCACACGCCTGGCTCCCAGGCCACCTCACTTACTTGCTGGCTAGTCCGTCTTGATCTCTGCTAGCCACTGCACCACGCGCTGGGTGCTGGCACCACAAACACACAGGCCCTCCGACCCGCAGTCTGGCTCCAAGCATCAGCACTTACACCTCCAAACAGACAGGTGCATGCAGAGCAGCGTCCCTTCCCCGGGAGAGCAGCCATGGAGTTTAACGAGGACACGGGCCAGACCGCACTGACTGGTTGCGGGACACAGCCAGACAAGAGTACACAGCAGGTCTGTTTACACAGGGTCAGCCCTCTTCATCCCTTTATCCTTTTATTTTCCTCACATCTGTTCCTCCACAAATGGCCTCCATCCCTCCTTTGCGTGCAGTGATAAGCCTCCACAAGTTGGCTGCTCTCCTGTGATGATCATGGGAGTAGCTGGGTCAGGTTATCACCCAGGTCCCCACCCACCATGCTCCTTGGTGCACATGCGTGCAGACAGGCTCCTCAACTCTGATTTGGGCCTTTCATATCACAGCGCTAGGAAGCTGAGGGAGACATGGTCATGCAGCCTGCTGCAGGGATGAGCTTCACCCCCGGGCTGAAGCCCCACAAGACAGGAGCAGGTTATGCCCCCACACCACAGCCCACTCTTCCATCCCCGACACCACGCGCAGGCTGCCTAGCCGGGACAGACCGGGTGGCCACACCAGCCCAGCAAAGACGAGGCTGCTGCAACTACAGCTGTGCAGACAACATGGGAGGAAGATGTCACCTCCCCGGCCCCATGCCATACATCTTGGGCACCTCATGGGTCTGTGGGGCTGCAGATGGGTCAGCCACAGGCTACAAGTGCGGAACCTGCCAGGACCATGCTCAGCTAGAGGCCTGTGCCTTCGTTTCTAGCGCCTGTTCCCAGCAAGAGTCCAGATCTTGCAAGGTCAGATGAGCACTACAACAGCCTACAAAATCACTCGGGTAGGCAGCTAGTATAGCAGCAGAGGGCTGCCAAACCCAGCAGCTCAACTTAGGAGGGGAGAATAAACTGAACAACTACTTACAAAAATCCTCTCCAACTCTGTAATTTGTTATTCAATGCTTTAACAGAGGAGATGGAAAAAGCATGACTGTAGGGGGGTGGGTGGAGGGGGCGCGAAAAAAGCAAATACTTAGATTGTACAGATTGCACACAATGCACTAACTAAATGGAAAAGGTTAAAGTCCTGTCCCGTTAGCTTTCACTTTCATTTAATTTTAAAGGGACCTGACCAGTCTTTTCAACGCACATTTCCATGTGTGTGACAGTTCTCAGGAGGCAATAAAGAAATGCCCTACATTACTATAACTGTGGCAAGTGTAAAATTAAAAATGAGGGACAACATAAACTCTCTTCTTAGAATGCAGCTGTACAGGTTTAAAATATGTCAACACTGAGTATAGCTTGAAGGCACACCATACCATACACACACACACACTGCATTTTTCACTTTTACTTGAAAATGCTGAAATAGCTCCACACAGGTTGTTCCTAAAGAAGCTGAAGTGCACAAGAATGTTACTCCTTAACTCCTGCAGATGCATCAGATTACTGCAGCTCAAGGAAGAACTTTAATTACTGAGCCACAAAAAAAGGGGGAGGGAGGGGAGCTGTTTAAGAAAGTGACAGGGCAGCAAATAAGCTCCCTAATGAGATCTGCAACAGCTGAATGAGACTTGGTGGAGATAGCAAGCTGAATATGCAGCAGATGAAGTTGCACATAAGACATTAATAAATTAAAATAAACTAGTTTAATTTACAGGTGTGGCTACCTAAAATGAACCAAAAAAAGCACAGCTGTGGTCTAGCAAAATTGCAGTTGAAAATGGGAACTCAAAAACTTGGGTACAGTCCCAACTCCAACACTAACGTACATCAGTAACAGATGTTCAGGATGGCAGGAGTAGAGTGCAAAATATCATCTCTGCAAGTCAGCTTCTCCACCTGTCTGCAGAGATAAGTGTTCTCACATCTTTGCAAATCATTTTTGAATCATCAGATGTCAAGTGAAAACTACTGCAGCTGTTCAATAAATGAAATTAACACACTCTTCCCCGAAATGTGCCTAACTTTTTGAAGCAATGCACCAGATCTGAGCTTACTGAAACAGAATTAATGTATTTTGATAAATACTTTTAACAGTGTTAGCCTCGTGGAAGGCAATTTGTTACTCATGGTCAATTAGTGCAAAAGCCTCATGGGATTTAGCTAGGAAAGAAACAGCATACCCACTAATTCAGATAGCTATTTTAGTTCCTAACTCGGAAGGTATCAGCTGGTGGGACAAAAAAAAAAGGGGGGGGGGGGGAAGAGAACTGAAGGCTGAATGATTACAAAAAGTTATCCTTGGTAAGGAATACATTCTCAGGGTTAAAAGTAGTCTATATACTCTTACCACAGGGTATATTGACATACTGATGAAGAGAACTGCACTGCAACCACAGAAGCTGCATCAGAGGGAGCGACTGGCTGACCATGAGACTAAGAATCACCAAACAAAGATCTGGTGACTCACAGTTTCCAGCTGCACAAATCTTTGCTAACAGAGATCACAAAATAAATAACCAGGCAGGAATTTTTATTAATGGAAACAGACCTCTGCGGGGTAACAAAAAAGGCCACAAGAGAGAGAAAAGCCATAGCATCGAGACTGCCTTTCCTTTCCACTAGGGCGCGGTGAGCAAAACAGTCAAACATATAAGCTTATGGCAGGACACTCCACCACCGAACGGCCCTACAAACACACAAAACAAATGCTTCTTTGGCAAGAAATGCCTTATGTCCTCAGCTCCACCCCCCCACACACACACACTTCGTCAATCACACCTCATTTTTAATCCATCTTCGTTAAATATTGTTTTCATCCATTTTAGAAAACGATGAGAGGATTAAGGGGCAGGCATTACTTCACTCCTGCTGCCTCATCCCCTTGCGCTCCAGTGACCCAAGAAGCACCAGTACCCACAGTGGGGCACGTCGCACCCACCTCGGTCCCGCTCCTCTCACACACCCAAGAGCCAGAAACGTTTGAGCAGCTGCTTCAGAGGAAAGAACCGAAAGGGCCAGGCAGCTGCAGAAAAGCGGGCCCCAGGCCGCACCACCGCAGGCCCACGGCTCGGCAGGCGGGACCCCAGAGCCCCCCCCCCCCCCGCAGCCGCCGGACTGGTGGCTTTACGGGGAGGGGTGGGGGGTCCGGGGCGGGCATACGCGGCTCCCAACACAGGAGCCCCCCACCTCCCCTCCCCGATGCTGGGTAGGCGGCAGCGCACCCCGCGGCACCGCCCAACGGGGCCCCGCTCAGGGACGGGCGGAGCGGCCGCGGCCCTCCCCTCACCCGCGGCCGGGCCTCAGGGCCTCAGCTCGCTCACGGCTCCGCCGGGGGAACCCCCGGAGAGGGAGCAGAAGGCAGCGCCACGGCAAGCGGCACCCCAACCGCCCGCTGCCGGGCTCCCCCCGGGGGGTGGTCCCGGGCTCCCCCCGGGGGGGGCTCCCCGACCCCCCGGGCCGGGCGCACTCACCGAGCTGAGCTGCGCCCCCATCGCTGCCCCCGGTCAGACGCTAAAGCACCGCCCACCCGCGCCCAACACGTCACGCCCCGCCCCGCCAATCAGCGCCGAGACACTACTGCCCCCCGGTGGCAGCCAACTGGCTTCACCCCCTTCCCCTTCCCAACCGGCCCGGCGCCCGGCGGGGCCGCCAGGGGGCGCCCGCTCCCCGCGGAGGCGGCCGGGGCGGTGGCCGGTGTCCCGCGGCCCGGGGCGGGGCCGGGGCACGGGGACCCCCCCCGCCCGGTGGGCGGGCGGCAGGGATCGCTCCCCGCTCCGGGGAGGGGGAGCAGGGAGCGGGGCGGGCGAGGCGCTGCCCGCCCTGTTTTGGCTAGTGCCCTCCGGGGCGGTGGCTGTGGGGAACCGCGGCCCCGGGTAGCGGCGGGCCGAGGCGGCGCTGCTCGAAATGGCGGCGGGGCGCGAGTGCCCGCGGGCGGGCTGGCGGGGCGGTCCCGCCCGGTGCCTGCACAAACCGCAGCGGGAGCCGAGAGAATCACGCATTAAAAAAAAAAAAAAAAGAAAAAAAAAAAGATCCTGAAGTCACGCGTGTAGCGCTCGCCCCTGCGCGTTTTCCTTCCGTGCCGCTCCCCGCCCACGCGGAAGAGGGACGAGCGTGGCCGTGATTAGCGCCACCGCTTCCGCGAGCCTGCCCTTTGTGTGTTGTACCGCTTACGTCACGCCCTTTTGCCCCGTATTAACTGCAGAAAAGACGGTGGGGGGAGAGCGAGGGTAATAAAATTACAGTGCCTTCCTTTTATAACGAGCAATCGAAGCCCTGCTATCTTTACGAGATAAGAAGAGGATAACTTCGGTTTGTTAACACCACAATTCATTATTACAGCAAACAAACTTCTCCAGCCGTAACTTCCCCCGGTTGTGCCGCTTCGGAGCCGGCACCTGCGCGGCCCCGCGCTGCGCAGAAAGGTGCCTGGGGGCCCGGCGCGGCCACTCGTGAACCCTCCCGGGAATCCGCTCCGCCTCACCCGGGCCGCTGGTGGCTGACGGCCTGATTCGTTAAGGGCAGTGGTTATCCGAAAAGCACAAGAACGGAGCTGTGCAACAAGAGAGGATGTTTCAGCCAGACCGCCTAAAATTTTGGTTTACATCGGTGCGTACAAATTGATGACTAATAAGCAAATGCGTCTTTGTGCTAAACGTGAAATGCTTCAAAGCTCTTTAATTAATATGTCTTAACGTGCAGTGAACAGACTGCCATGACCTAGACAGTTTCTCCTTAGAAAATCAAGGAGGGCATATGCTTCACAGTCCTAATATGAAGACTAAAAAAAAAAAAACAATGAAAAATTTCCTCCCTTAGCCCCGCAGCTTACACAGGGGTACTGAGCCACCTGTGTCCCCAAGCACTTGCTTTCTCCCAGCCTCTGGGTTTGCTGGCTGTGCAGGCAGCCCGTCTGGCTGTGAGAACATTCATAAATCAGCCATGGTTTACTTATTAAACCTGGGGATTAGCATTGGTAAATAAAGGGAGGTTATCAGACCAACCTAAAGGTAAGCAGGTCATGTCACTGCACAGTCTAAGTAAAGACATTTAGTAGCAGGAATGGAGTTATTTGTTCCTGGCATTCCTATGACAAAAACATGCCTGGCCGTGTAATCCTCTTACTTTTCTCTTTGAGGACAGCTGCTGCACCAGAAGCTCCTGAGTAAGAGGAGGGATCGTAACACCACTGGCTAGAGAAAAGGACTCCAGGATTGAGAGGCTGAGGCTTAGGAAACTGGAGAGAAAACTAAAAGACAAGCTGGGCACAGGGTCTGTGGAGCTTGGTGGGAGACTGTCAGGTGAGGGTCCAGCTTGCCAATTAATGCCAAAGGCAGGGTGGAGACATCAAAGTCCCCGCTCCCTGCTCTCAGTGAGCTCTGAGCCAGCTAGGTTCTCGCTGAGCAGCCCAGGCCATGTCTCCACTGCTTTTCAGTGTTGGCCTGCTTGTGGAGACTTGGAAGCAAGAGCCAAAGCTCCTATGGGAACATCCAGCAAACTCAGTGTCTCAGAAACTTTCTTCTTCCCTATATCCACGCCTTCTCTGGGGAAAGTACTGAGCCTGCTCTAGATCTGCACAGTGTTTGTTCTAGCTTCCAGCTTTTACCCAGTCTCCAAGTGGGCCTGTCCAGCCCAAATGTGTCCTTCGTGCATGTGTGAGCCCTGGCTGCATTGGTCTGGAAGCCTGTAAAGCATAGGGTTCCCGCTCACCCTCTCTAGATCCACCAGAGAGGTGGTTTAAATTAACTCTGAATGAGCCCTTTCCCTCTTCAGGGGAGTTTAGGCACCTGACTAGAGGCGACAAACCAGCACTTATCCATTGGCCATCTTGGTTAGAAAAGCAAAATTCTTGGGCCTGAAACACATAGAGATGCCTATATACTTTCAAAATAGGTCTTACAAGGTTTCCTTGATCCTTGCTTGACCTTGGGAAAGGTCAACATCTGATGCTTGAGGTGGCAGTTTTGCTAGGCGGAGCATCTTCCGCAAGTCTATTACTCCATTCCTTTGGAAATGCTGTTCACATGCGAGTGAGACCGCACCAAATACTCTCCCCATTCCCTTGTGCCAGAAAAGAGGAATAGAGAGCAGGGGGAGCCTGACCTCAGCTCCTGCACAAGCAAACGTACACTGCCTTGTGCAATGGGTTTGACAAAGCATTGCCTCATCTCTACGGTAGAGAAAGCCAACCCACAGCGCTAGCAAGGCCACTTTCTGGACTTTCTTACTGCCTGCATTAGACCTGGGAACGACCTAGATTCTGCGCTGCTCTCGTTTGCCTTTGATCAGTGCTTCGCTTCTGTTGGTAAACACACCCTTTTACACCAAGTTTTTCTTAGCTCATCATCTAAATCTTAGGACAAAAGTTTTACAACAGATTTAAGTACAGATTTGGTTATGAAATTGCTAGTGATGTTAGTGATCTGACCTGTAATTTTACCAAAGATTAACTTAAATCTGCTTGATCTGACCTGTAATCTTATCAAAGATTAACTTAAATCTTCTGACTCCAGTGATGCTGCTGCTTGTAAATGGAAATTCCTATCTGGGCTCTTTCTGCTAATGTGAAGAAAGGAGTTGCAACTTTCTTACAGACAGAATATGCCCATTGGCTTTTGTATTTTAAATGAAAGCCTAGAAAAAGAGTTCCTGCCTTCAGTTGATAAACACAGGCACTGTATTTTTTGTCATTTATCTTGCTTACCCAGAACTACAATAAATACTAATAAAAAGGGGTAAAGAAAATTTCTGTGAAAGTTAAGGGTGTTCAGTTTTGAGATACATTAATTTCCCTTACCAGTGTCAGAAAGAAGCTTTGCTTCTAAGTGTTTTAAGTGAGCTGGTTGCATGTCTTGTCCCCTATGCAATTCCATGTGTCAGGTATCTTCATTACCAGGAGCTTTGTTTAGCTCTAATATGATTCCTTAACGGGATACGTGGACCAGAGGTGCAGAGCTATTTGTATAACTGGTAGCTTAACATAAGACCATTTTGGCTTTTGTGTATATATATATACAGCTTAAACCTAAAGCTATGTTTTTCAGGAATTAATTATTATGAAGAAGAAAATTTTAAAAGTATCAATCACACAAAAATAAACTTTAAACCACCTGAAGGTTAATTTAGTCACATAACGAATGCATGCTTTCCAGGACAGCCACTGGAATGGGTACCTGTGCGTACCAGTACCCACCACCACTTGCTTCCAGAGATGCATGAGAAGTGCTGCCTTTGTAAAACATTTCCTGATTATAATGCCTTCTAATATTTACAAGGTCACAACTAGCAATTTCAGCTGTAAATAGAGATGTGTATGTTGTTGGTTTTTTCTTTCCCACCTATAATTTTTTTGATCTCCCATTTATCATCTTCCCTTCTACTGTCAAATAACAGCCATATATAGAACATCAAGGCTACTATGGCCTGTCCATCTCAGTCAAGGCTTTCAGACTTGAAGTGCTCATTTCTGGGCCCAAGATTCATGTAGGGATCTAAAATCTGTTAGCAAATAATCCAGCGTGACTCCAGATGCAATGTCACGGCTCGTGTCTGAAGTTCATACACGGATCTCAAGATTGTATCTGAAAGGCCAGGTGGGAGAAGGCGGCGGTGCTTTCCGTATTCCCTGCCACGCTGGCTGTCTGGGGCGATCAGGAGAAGCAGGAACCAGATAGAGGTGGCTCAGACTTCCTGGTCTGAGTGTGCCCGTGCTGAGAGAGGCGTGAGACACGGTGCTGTCCTTACGTTCCACGTCTTCTTGTGGGCTTTGGCACCTCCTGTCAGTCTGAGTGACAGTCCTCAGCGGGCGAGTGGCAGAGGGAGACAGCTCCGTGCCTTGGACTACCAGAAGGATTTCTGAGCTTCAGGTTGCCTTATCCCTGCTCAGTGTATTTGCTAAGAGAAAACTTCTGCCTGGCATGGCTAGTGGGTAAGAGGAAATCATACTAATTCTTCTCTAGCAGAAGGGCAGTGAGGATGGGATATATTCATCTGGGAGACGTGTAAAAGGGAGTTATGTGAAATGCAGCACTGCAATGACCCTGCTTCCTGTTTCTATTCTGTGTGTTTTACTGACTCAACTCAGTTTAAAAAGTTGGTGCAACAACTGAATTGTAAGGTGTTTTAGCTAAAATAAGGTAATGCTAAGATCAGATTTTGCTTAAACATAGCTGATAATGTAGAATCAGTTCACCAAATATCACCTGTCCACCTAGGACCCTGATGGAGTGTTTGCCCACTCTTATGTTTGTCCCTTGAGAGTGCATTTTCCTTTCAACCTACTAAACCTGCCTTATTTATCCTTTGGTATTTCAAATACCAGCTTTAAACTAAGGAAAACATCACTGGACTCAAGTAAAAGACATACACACTGGCATAAGAGGAAAATCGAGAGAACTGCTTGTATATTCCATTAACCATATAAGCTGGTGCATGTACTTCACAACATTTGAACCATTTTTTTTAAATGCTTGGACACTTCTTGTAAATGGCTGCTCATTAGGCTTTCCAAATGCTTTTCTTCTCTATGCCAAGATTAAAGGCTTTTAAAAATTGAATGTTGTTCAGCAGATCTCTGAAGGTAAATTTGCTTTAGAGAAGACATTTAATCAAACCTTTTTTGCAGGGCTCTGTGATCCATTTGCAATACATGTTTTTCTTGATTTGACAGTGTTGACTTGCTCACATGATTCACCACTGACCCTTTAATTCTCTTCATGTCTTGAGTCATTTCTGATTTATAGCAATAAAAGACTTCTACTTGGGGCATTGTTTCAGATAGAATGAAGGTTCCATACAAGAAAATCACTTGGAAGAAACAGGCACACCATGTCAATGTTTCACTTGAAAGCTATAATAAAATTGAGATGTTAGATTCTTTTGCTCTAACTGCACTGCTGGTGCATTAGTTACTATTGCAGAGAGCCTCCCCAAAAAGCTTTCTTAGTTCTTACAAGTGCAGACTAAGTGCTCTTGTTATTGGGGTGGGGCTTAGCACACATAAGCACACCCAAGCAAGACTCCAACTGGACAAGATCCAACTGGCCAGGCTTCTTGCACAGAAATAATTTATTCTATGCAAAAGCACAAATCTAATAACTGAGAGATTTCACCATGGGAAGGGTATTGAGAATTAATGATAAAAAAATCCCTGTTCTGAGTCAATACATACAATCGTATTGAAAACCAGAGAGTAAATACACAATACACTTTTTCAGGAAAAACCTAATCTAAATGCTGTGTGTCATGGATTTGCATGAAGGCGTTGAGCTTCTTCTCTTTGAAGTTGTCTCACCTCATATGTATAACCTAAGTTTATGGACCTTTTTTTAAAGAAATACTGTCCAGAAAGAGTTTTTACAAGATGACTATGTGAGTTGGTAAACGAGTTCTTTGCTTTGGCAGGGATATATTTTTGTTTATTCAAAGCTTCAGTTGCAGTGTGTACGGGTGCTCTGCTCTGTTTGGAAACTGAAGGGACAACAAAAAGGAGATGAAAAATCCATGATGATATTGTGGTAGCACCCAGCAGAGAACAAGGAGTGAAAAGGCTTTTCTTTTATAAAATTAAGTGACTTTAGAGTTTTGGGACACATTTTCTGAATGCAGGAATACATTTAATAGAACTGTATTTATTAAATAAATATGAGGACTGAAATCTGTAGGTATTCTTGCTGTAACCCTCTCCTGAGTAGACACCTTGAACTTGTCTCCATGAGCTCATGCAATATTCCATAACATTTCTAGAGGAAGAAGGCTAAACAGAGCCCTACAGTACTTTATAAACACAGGACAAACCTGCCAAAAGCAGACGAGAACAAGCAGTAGGTACTGAAGGGATGACAGATTTCCTGTATAGGGGACTTTTACCAAAATACATGCATACTAAAATATATGTATATAAAATACTATATATATGGAACAAAATATTTTTAAAACCACCTGACATCCCCCCTAATATTTCACATACCTTGGATGTTCAACAGATAGCAGATGCCTATCTGCCACTGGTAGTTACTTCCAAAGTAAAAAATATATTAAACATAATATGGCGGTACTCAAACAGATGGGATAAGCTGTTGCAGAGGAGTAGACAGCAGGAGGGTCCAGAACCCAGGAGAAAAGTGATCCAGTAAAATTAGGCCAGTCTAAGGTAACATGAATGTAGACTTTTAAGTTTGAAAAACTTCTCCTGTACTGTTCTATGAACTCGCCAATCCTGTTTCTTGGGACTTCAGCTGAGCTGGTGAGATGAACAATTTTCTGTTTAGTGTTGGTTTACAAGCTCTTTTGAGAAGGAATTGCTCTTATGAAGACTCTGGAAAGAATGTGGAGGTATGGCTGAAAAATAAATAAAAATGCTGGTGGTGGTGGCTTCTGTGATATGCCGTGAGGCTAACTCCCGATGAAGTTGAGCAGGTGCCTTGTTTGGGCTGCACAGCCAGTATCAATAATGAGATGCCACAAGCCACACGTCTGCTGTGTAAGCAGAGCCTGGGGTTTGGGTAAGGGGTGAATATAGCTCCTCCGTGATAGCCACCTTCTGCTCCACTCCATGCAAGTACTTCTTCCAAGCAAAAAAAAAAAATCTTCCTTCATATTCGTGTTTAACTCTAGCAACAAACATATCCTCTGGCTCCCATGTACTAGAATTTCAGTTCTTTTCATTCTTTCAAGTATTGACACTGATTCAAAACCAGTTCAAAATTCAAGCAATCTTGTAGATTTCCCATCAACAACGATCTCAAAGTAGCACAGAGCCCAAGCATAGCCGAGGTGCACGATGGCTCGGATTCCCAGTTGCAGGCAGACTGAGGTGTGGCAGCTGAAGTAGTTACGGTTGTCTGCCCTGCCCTTCTGTAGGAGGTTGCTTTCCCCACTCTGAATAATGCTGTGTATAATATGAATATCATGTATGTTCTTTATGCTCCCCAGCTGCTGTAGCTTATCCTTTGATGCATTCATGTAAACTGACCGCTTTTGGCTCTCAACCCAGAGATATTAATTTCTTTGGGCAACAAGCTCTCAAGGAGTTAGGCACAGATTGCTTATGATTTTCAGGATTTTAAACTTAGGCTCTATGAGTTCCGTCTCACACTTAGACAGACAAATCTGGAGAAAAACGGTTGCTCTATAATGTGAAGAAAAAAAAAAGTGTCAGTTCTCCAGGCACAGCTTGCTGCTTTCTGTTTCTTTCAATATGGAGCTTAGACCAGCAGTTTCTGAGCTGGCCATGAAGCGCAGTCTGGGACAGGAGAAGGCACATAAAATCTTGCTGTACTGCTTCTAGACTATTCTCCAACCACTCAATTAATGCCCTGTTTTCTGCTGTGACTTCTATTCGCTTCCTGTGAACAATGGGGCAGGTTTCCCGCCTGGCTCACTTTTTTTTCTTCCTGTTGCTCAAGCTGCCTCACCTCAAGGTTGCCACATCAGAAGATTCTCTGTGCCCTCACACAATATTTGTTTGCTTTTTCTGTTAAAGAACATGTAATTTGCCACTGGCAGGAGGGTGCAGCGAACATCTCCATTCTGGCCAGAATAGAACGAGAAGACAGAACAGTAATCAGTTAGGAGGTTCAAAGTTGGGCTTGAAGGTGTGGAAGAGCCAGCTGTTAAAATCATGGCATGTTGTCTAAATGGCTATTTGAATTAAATGCCAGTTTCTGACAACTTTTTACACTTTTTTCTTTTCTTAAGAATATCTGCTTTGGATAAGAAATTCAAAATTACCAAGCAGTTCTTTTCTGGGTTTTGACACACGTGCTGGTTTGTAACTGATTAATTCAGCTGTCAGTCATTTAAAGATTAATCCACTTCTCTTACTTCTCCACTCTGTTCTTTGTCTTGATCATATGTGCTAGTGTGGACACAATGACCTTGAAACTGGCCAAAGGAGTCACCTTTGGCCAGTTCATCACAATAACAACCGTTCCTAGATCTTATTGATAGAGGCATGGATAGACTTCTAAAAACCATGCACTATTATGTAGGACAAAATTCCATTAAAATGAGGAAAGGACCAGCCTGGGTAGGTTTGTATGTGCATCAGAGATCAGTGAATGAGAGAATTTTATTGTATGCAGACCCTATGTTTAGAGTCTTGGTCATCTTTCATCATTCTAACTTTATGCTAGGAGAACCATGTGTATGGGCAAAGGAAAACATCTCTAGTATGGAGTCTTGCAGGAAAAAAGGTAGGAAGAGTGTATGTAAGAGCACTGCTAGAAAAACTTCATAGAGAAAATTCTTTGCTTCCTGTTTTGTTTTTTGTTTTTTGTTTTTTTTTTTTTTTTTGTGTGTAGTGTTGCTGCACCATGATCTCCTGCTTGCCTCTGGTTTATGCACAGAATCCTCCTGAATGAAACACCACCATCTTCATTTGTATTTCAGTGCATGGAACACCACAGGAAGGCTTATTAACAAGAAATTTGTTAAAATATACTCTAAAATATCCTGAGGGAAGGCTCAAGTTTCCTTACAGGTTACCTGCATTCTTTATATATGAACGTGAACTGTAAGATCTATAGTTTTTAGAGCAGCACTGACAGGAAGGTGTGGGGAGAAGAGAAAGCTCTCCTGATGACAAGCTAGTATCCAGAACATAGAGTAACATAGAAGACTGTAGAAATGTCTTGCAGAAATAATAGCATTTGTCTTTTTTAACATGTGTGTTTCTCTGGATTTATTGACAGGAAAGCCTTAAATCATGAACTTTCTAAACTTTTCAACAAGATGTGGGATATGGATGTTAACCGCCTTATGCCTGGGAGAGACTACACAATTGATTTGCAGGTAACCAGTTGCTAAGTCACAAGAGGATTAAGGGCATTATAGTACTGTAGGAAAAGGTGTCCAGAAAACTGCCTTTTGCTAAAACAGTCACCTATGCTTTGTCATTTACACTTATCTTAATGATGAAGAATCGCTTAGGAGAGGGAATAGTACAAAGAACACATTAATGGTCCACACTACCTGGACACTTGTTACAAGTGGAGTCTGTCAGGTGTCTGTCTTGGGTCCTAAAACATAATATATTTATCAGAGGCCTGTAGGAGGAGATGGAGTGCAACCTTTCCAATCTTACAGATGACAGCAAACTGTGGTGATGAGGTTGGTATGCTCAAGCACAGGGCTTCTCTTCATCTGGACCTAGGCAGGCTGGAGGAATAGGCTAAGGAAGGAACATCATGAAATTCAACAAGGACAAATGCAACCAGAACAGGCTGCCCAGAGAAGCTGTGAAATCTCCACCTCTGCAGGTTTTCAAGACCCATCAAGATGACACCCTGAGCAATATGGTCTGAATTCAGTGTTGACCATACTTTGAGGACTAGAGATGTCCTGGGGTCCCCTCCACCCTGGATGTTTCTCTGTGCGTGTGACTTCTTGTGTGGATTGTCTGGGTGACTTGCAGTGAGGGAGAAGGGGAGATAGGTCCCAAGTCATTCTTGGGGGAATAAGGAAGGAATTTGAGGAACTCCTGTGTGTCTTCTGGAGAATATGGAGTAGCAGAGGTGTGGGAGAGGAGGTTTTCAAGTTTGCTGCTACCAGTCCCAGGAAACTGAGGGAGGAGTGGGTATCACATTTGATGAGCAGCCGTTTCAATCCTTGTCCACTCAGTGGAGTGCAAACATGGCCATGTGTTTTGGTCACAAAGTGCAGCAGGCCACTGACTGTTCAGTATCCAATTTTGTACTCACACCAGTGCTCAAACACTTTATTCTAATGTTGCTTCATATTATAAGATATAATTTTCTGTTGCTGATAACTTGAAAAGGGGGCACCTACCTCAGGCCAACATGTGTGTGGGAAAAACTTCTCCCATATGGTTTCTCCATTTCTCAGAACAAGGCTCTAGTTACCTCTTGCCCATGTTAACAAACTGCTACTTACTTTTTCTCTTCTTTTCTTGAGAATGTCCTTTTTGGAACAGAAATTTGAAAACTGCCAGGAAAGCCTCCTTTCCATTTTAGATGTGCTTATTGGTAACATTGATTAAAATGCGCTTAAACCTGGCCAACTAGAAGTATTTGAAAATTTCAGAGCACCGGGATGCACCAGTCCAAAGCTGATGGAGCTGCACAGAACTATCTCACATCTCTAAGGCATGGGTGTGATGGCTGGGACTGTGGTCATGAAGTTAGAAAACAAAGGCTGAGCCTGAGGGAGCCTGCTCAGGAGCTGGATTGCTTAAACATTATCATGGAGAAGAGGAGAATTAGACTGGCTAGCTTGGGGAGTAAAGACTGAGGAAAGAAACAAGCCCTCTGCCGCACTGCATGGCCTCATAAACTATGTGCAGTGGGTCTGTGGGATACAAATGAACAGAGAAGGAAGGTGCTCAAATCTCCTTTCTATTTATTTGTGGTGAGAGGGAGCCTTGGCTCTACATTACTTCTCTTCATAATTTGTGATGTATATAGCATAGTAGCACAGCTAGTTACTGGTCAGAACTGAGCTACCACATGGGTCATCACAATAATCTCTGAAAATGAGTTAACAAAGAAATCTCAGACTCTTACAGTGTCAGAGATTACATCTTTTTTTATTTATGCTAGCAGTTCTTCTATAATGTCTTCTCTTGTTTCATAGGAAGGCCATTCCTAACAAATAACCTGATAGCATTATGGGTTTTGTTTTGCTTATTACAAAGGCAGGCACTGTCTCCTCTAAGGACATCTTACTTCTTTCATTATCTTACTCTGGTGTTTCTCCTAGGGCAAAGCAGGTGCTGCACAGCAAGGCGACAGTGCTGTCCAGGACAGTGCAAGCAGACGTTTGTTTCACAGCGTAAATGAAGAGCGCCTGAAGAGCATAAAAACTTTTGCAAGTGAGACCCATTCTTTTGTTGCGAAATTACATGAAGAATATGTGTTGGTGTTTATGTGTTTGCCTAGAGTGTAACTTCATCTATAATATGGATGGAGGTCGAGGATCATCAGGCTGCATGTCATTTGAAGGCAGTTTCCACAACATTTGCATGGAGGTTACCTGTAGCCTCAGCAAGAACATCCTTTTGTGTCTTAGCTAAAATCTGAATTTCTCTGTGGCTCTTCCACCACAAAGTGGAATGGATGAGGCTCTTGTCATTGCTTTGATGTTACTCCATGTATCAAAAAAGAGGCCAGTCATCTGTCCTCCTTTGCTCACAGTTTCTAGCCCTTTCAGAGGGCTACTTCCTTCATTTCTGTTGGGGGCTAAACTTCAAGCATGTCTACGAATGTATATTTCCTTCCCATTAAGCTGATTGAACAGCCAGCATAATGGGGGGCACTGTTTGTCTCTGTTCTCCCCCACTCCAAGCCACACAATCTTGTGTCTAATGAGGGCAGCTCTGGTACTCACTGAACCCTACGCTGGGTCCCTTCAGCTCACTAACCTGGCAGGAAACAACTTAGGTTTTTGACCTCAAGCATTTTTCTATCAGCCTGGTGTGCTGAATCCGTCCCCAGAGTCCACTGAGTGTCAGAGCACAGGTAGATGAAGTGATGGGAAGGAGCAAATGGCAAAAGGGGTACAAAGGAGAAAATGAACCCATCCACTCAGTGGCCACATGCTCAAGCCATATCATGTAGGTTTTTGCTGTGTTATTGCTCTATTGAAGTAATGCCCACAAAGCCTTCTGCCAGCATAGCTGAAGTTCAAAAGCCTATGTAATTCTGATGATCAGATATTATTTGTTTTGGTAGGTCATTATTGCTTCAGCACTTTGTTCCATAAGGAAGCTCAGTAGCAAGCAGTTTAAAAGAAGTACAGCAGTGGTCTGGCCTTCAGTCACCTCTAGACCTACACCCAAACAGTGTACCTGAGAATAAAAACTGACATATAAAAGAATGTCTTGCTTTCAGGGATTTCAAAGCATATTATATAGCATCTATTTATGATGGCACTCTCTAATGTCTGGATCACAGGTATGATTAGGCATATGGCCTGTTCATCAGGGTGAGCATGCTGAAAGCTTCTCTTTTTCTGCAGCCTTTATTTCCTTATTGGACAACTATGAGACATCAACTGGTGTAGCAGAAGTAGTGACTCCAGAAGAAATAGTTGAAAACAATTGCTTTCTTGATGCTATCTTAGAGACAGAAGTCATGAAAGTGAGTAACACAGATCTTTTTTAGCCACTGAAAACACTGAATTAAAATGTAAACTGTGTATATATCTTGGTTTTCTATTCTTCAGCTAGCTCATGAATATCTGCTTAAAAAAAACCTCGCAAAGCCAAATCTTGCAGATTTCAAATATCAGCTCTATGACATCTGGTTCCAGCTCTATGCCAGGAAAGAAGGAGACAGGTATGTTTGATCGATATGGCTGCTGATAATCTCTACACTATTTTGATTTAGGTAGATGTAAGCCCGAGTGCCATTTTTTACACACAGAACTGGAAGACAGCCTCAGAATATGGCATAAATCAGGTGTTCACAGCTCCCACACAGATCATATTTAAAGACTTACTGCTCAGACACTAACAGTATTGACCCTTGGGGTATGCTGCCAGTGAGTTGCCTCCATCTGCACTTTGTGTCCCTAGTCAGAGGCCTTCAACCACAGACATTCATCCACTTCTCAGCCCACCACATCATCCACTTTTCTAATCTGTACTTTGTGAGTTTGTCTATAAATCTGTTGAGGCAGTGTCAGAAGCTTCGCTAAAATCTGGATAAGCAACAGTGATGCATCTGTGGCATTTACTAGCAACCTTCATCACCAAATACAAATTTAGACTTTGTGGCTAGATTTCATTGCAAGTTTTGTGCAAAGAAAGAAAGAAAATGCAACAAATCCAGACGAATTTTAAGAACTGATCACAAATCAACCTAAGCAAGGTTGTGTATCTTCTTGCCTTTTACCTCTGCTAATTTGAACTACTTAAACACATAAAAAACCCATCTACTATTCTTTGGTTTATTACAGACCTGATTCTTGTGGTTTTGAACATGTTTTTGTTGGAGAAACAAGGCGTGGTAAACAGATCTTAGGTTTGCACAACTGGGTGCAATTTTACCGTCAGGAAAAGCACAACCAAATTGACTACAAGGGATATGTCACTCGGAAGAACAAAACCAGGGTAAGAACAAGCAAATAAGACAAATAGATCCAGAGATAAAAGCTGTGGTAATGAATCAAGGCACAATGATGCAATCATAGGCTCAATTGATTTGTATCTAATTTTCTCAGGTGTATATAAGCAAAAGAAATAATATCATGCCCTCAAATCCAGCTTCTTTTTTTTGCAAAAATTATTGAAAAAATTAGTGCTGGTGTTTACAGAATCGTAAGACTGCTGAAGCTTAATTGAGATAAATGATCACGTATACTCCAAAAGACAGAGAAAAGGCCCTGCTCCAGCTATAGCACCCTGTCACAGCAAGAATGACTGAATCTTGCAATGCTCTCAAAAATCTGGAGTCAGAAATTACATCTGTCTGGTCACAGCTGTGTTGGAGATTATTCTGTTGTTTTGTTTATGCTTTCAGCCTGACAAAGATGACCAAGTTTTAAGCATCCAATTCAGCTGGAAGGGCTCGGTCAAGCCAATTGGAAGCACCTTTATTGGTGTCAGCCCAGAGTTTGAATTTGCCCTTTACACCGTCATTTTCCTGCTGGCTGAAGAAAGAGTCACACGTGAAACAGTGAAGATAGAGGAATATGAGCTACAGATGGTTGTTTGCCGCCATGGGCGCCACATTGGAACAGCATATCCAGTACTCCTCAGCACCAGTAGCGAAGACTAGTATTGGAGTGATCGGGCAATATTTCTTTGGGGGGGACACGGATGGACAGACACACACACACACAGAAAACCGGGTGGCGGAGTAAGTTGATGTGCTGTTCCATACAACTCATTTTGAGTAAAAATTAGTGACTCGCTTTTGGTCTGTAATGGAGTGTTTAATCAATAGTGTGCCATGGCTCAGTGTCTGACAAATGTTAAAACATACTGCTGCTCATATTAAAGGCTCATCAAACTTACATCAGCCTTCCTATGTGCATAACAGTACTTTTCAGCAAATAATGAAGTTTAGGAAAAGGCCATATTAAAATTGATGCACATATTTCTCTTATTTGTTAGCTACTGCATACCTGAAAGAGCAATAACTACACATTGCTTACACTTTGCCTTCCAGACAGGAACTTTGATTTGACACAAGCAGAACCACAGTATGAGGTTTTTTTCTCCTCTCCTCATTTCATAAGAGGTAATTTCAAATGCATTTTTACAATTACAGTGCCCTGGACACACAAGAAACACATACAGATGAGCGAATGGTCGTCAGATCGACAGCAGGTCTACCACTTCACTGGCTCCACACCAGTTTGCCAGAAGCCACGGTTGGCTTTCTCTCACCTAATTTTAAAGTCTGTAGTAAAGACACCTGTGTTCCCATTACAGACAGTGATGCCTGCAGTCACTTACCTGCTTGTGTAATCTGCATTAGGGTTAGCTGAATGACCCTGCATAGTCCATTGACTAGATCCCCAGTGACAATAATAAGATGTCTCTGGGGACACTGGTCCTAGTCCTGGACCTGGTCACTGGTCCTTCTCCTGATGTAGACATGTCTGCCTCCGTTCTTCCCACAATGTGTTCAATGCTCCAATGAAAGGAACGTAGTGTTTCTCGTACCAGTGCAGAAACAGGCAGATGCTGAGAGCCTCTGAGAGCGTGACAAGGTCTGGTTAGATACGCACATTCCACAAGAATTTCTTCAACAAAACAAGAGTCTTTACTCACACTGGTAAAAGAACTGCTTTTTTCTATTTGTTTTATTGAAGAGGACCAGAAGAGTTGGTCTATTTCTGTGGAATGTAAAACACTATAAAAGATCTTTTGAAATAAAGTACATTTGGAAAGCAAGAAAAACTTTACACTGAGCCATGTAGGGATTCAAAATGTTTTCCGTTTCTTAAAGCAATTTTCATATACTCTCCATATACTTCACCAGCTGTAAGAATCTTTAACACACAGGGAATTTGGTCCTAAGCTCCAGTAAACCGTGTCCTATAGCACTGGCTGGCATTTATTTACATAGTTAAAAACATTAGAGAGAGCAAACCAAGGGTTCCTACAGCTGTTTAAACTCCACAAGAGGCTTTTTGGGCCTGATACACAGGAGGAACAATTCAGAGAACAGCAGTAGATGAGCAACTGGTAGGCACTGATGAACAAGTTCACCCTTCCCTGTAGCATCAAGGGTTACTGAAGGACAACAAGAGAGTCCGAATTCAGGTTCTAGTGTATATTTGAAGCACATAAGATGCGAGACAGATATAAGAAATGGTACAAAATCACTGAGCTGTCACACAGAATTCCTGCTCTACGGGCTAGAAACCAACTCTGTGGAAGGCGAAAGGCACTCACTTTCCTTCAGGTTGGAGAGCTTCCCAGCAGCCAAGAGCCTACAGGTTATGTGGCAGGCCTTGACTGCTCATCAGAGTCCTTCATCTTCACAAATGTGGCAGGGCAGAACTGGGAATACAGCTGAGCCAGCAAAGCCTGAGACGTGACCACTAGCCTTGTCCCATGGCTCAACTTGTTCCATACGTGTACTGCATAAGTGTTATTAAGGAGCTTGTGAAGCTCCAAGGAGGTGATTGCCTCAAATAACTTATTCCAGTGCTCCCACTGAATAGGATAAAAGGATTCTGGGGAAAGAGCACTCACACCTTTGCAGCTCATAGCGTTCTGGATATTACTGATGGAGCACCACTTCTTGAAGACACGCGTTAGGAGATGTGGGCCCTGGTGTGCCCAGATCCAACCATTGTAGTTCTCCACAAAGTCCTTCATGCAAAGCTCCATGAACTTGTGTTTAGGCTTAAAGGACAGAAAGGCCCCGTTCAGTACACCCTGAGACTGGATACCAAGGGCATTGGTGAGGTTCTTTAAGTTCTTGAGCACGATGAAGTCTGTGTCCAGGTAGATGCCACCAAATTTCCACATGATGGCAATTCTGCAGGCGTCAGACAAGACAGGTAAGAAATAAGGCTCCCGGCGCTGCTGAGCCTGCAAGTACCACTGTGCCAGAGGTGTTCCAGAAAAAAGCTCTGTCAAATCCAGGGGCCGGACTTCCACGTTGGGGAAGCAGCTCAGCAGCGAGAAGCCCCAGTGGCTGGGTAACGAGGCATTACCGTTTGCCAAACCTTTCATGAGCACCACGACCCTTGTCCCAGGGTGCGTCCGGGCTGCTGACTCCACAGAGCACATGAACAGGTAACTTGGGTTAGTTCGCTCTGAGGTCTCCACAAAAAACACATCCCCTGGGGAAGAAGGAGGCCCACTGGCAGCGGGACAGATAAGGCAAGGCAAAGACTGTTCACAATTGCTTTGTGTAGACAAGCTGTAAAGCGGGCCCCCAATATCCTTCCAAGTTCTCCAGTAGAACATGACAGAGGCAAAGAACACAGATGAAATGGTGAGGATAAATATAGCCCTGAGCTTGTGGCTCAGCACCACCCTGGTCAGTTTTAGCAGACAGCTGGGCATCCTGGATATTCTTGCTCCCATCAGAGCCTGCTCTCCCAAAACAACCATGGTGATCTGAAGGGGAAGAAAGAAGAAAAAGACATTGACAGGGAAGGCAGCAGACCACAAGCCTTGGGACAGTGCCACGGTGCAGCAGAACTCTCCTTCACCTCAGGGCAGCATGCATAAATTAGGCATTTTGGTAATTTTTGAAACAATCTCCTGGATTTTCTGTATTGTCACAGGGCCTTCAGATCCCACATCAGAAACTACTGCCCATCTTTGGATTCCTCTCTTTCAAGCAAAAAATAATGACAAGTCTCTCCTTTCTGTATATCAAAAACCAAGACTGATCCTCAGTTCTGCCCATGTATATTGCCCATGTAAGTTGTGCTTGCCATTTGGAAGGATATACAGCATTTGACACAAATGGCATACCTTCATGGTGGTGGACAACAAATGCTGGGAACAGCATTATAAACCTTATCTATCATCTTTTAGACATTCAGGTCATTCTGGACATGAGGCATGTGCAAAAAACCCTAGGATGAGCAAATAGGAATGCTCCTTATAAATATTTCTGGAGCTCTGTCAGCAGACATTGTGTGGAACTACTGCCCTGACAAGAGCTTTTTCTCATGACAGTTTTTTTCTCTTGATATACAACCTGTCCTTACCCCATACCAAACACAATACTAAAACCTCAGTGCTGTCATCAGTTCCTACCAAGAGGCCTCAGTCTTCCAGTCTGTTGACCCAGCAGTTGTTGCCTTTCAAAATCAATCACTCACACCTACAGAGAGCCTGGCTTACTTTTCAGGGCACTGTAGCATAGCAGAATGGATGGATAGTGGGAGGGGAATTGATACAAGGCAGCTTTAAAGGCAGATGCAGATGATAAAGACAAGAACTGCCTAGGTAAAGAGAATTTCAAGGCTGTTTCCCAACCCTGCTCCCCTGTCAAGTCCTCACTTCAACCTCCTTTGGTAGATGGTGCTGGCTAACCCAAATGTCACCAACCCAGGATGCAAAGGCCCTACTGGCTGTGACCTGCTCAGCTCTGCCAATGGAATCAGCTGGGGATGGATATGCAATCTCCCCTTCCACCCTACCCTTACTTCCTCTCTTCCTCCTGAAAAAGGGAGGGATGGAGAGGAAGAGATTATTAACAAGGCAGCAACAAAAAGAGAAGTCATTCTAGCTGCATTCTCAACAGCAGCAGCATCATTTCTGTCCTTGCCTCTCCTTAGAGTAAAGGAGAACAGAACTAGCAGCTCCAGGGATGACCACTGGTCCCCCAAAGGTCGATGCACAAAAGCACATGAAGAAGCAGCGAGTAGGATTGTGGCATTTAGGACAAGAGGAAATGACCTTGAGTTGCACCAAGGGAGGTTTAGATTAGATGTTAGGAAAAATTTCTTCACCAAAAGGGTTGTCAAGCATTGGAACAGGCTGCTAAGGAAGTGCTTGAGTCACCATCCCTAGAGGTAAAGACATGTAGATGTGACACTTAGGGACATGGTTTAGTGGTAGACTTGGCAGTATTAGGTTTATGGTTGGACCCGATGATCTTAAAGGTCCTTTCCAACCTAAATGATTCTATGATTTCTCCTGCTTCCCTCTGCTCTATCTCCAGATTCAAATCCCTATGCTCCAGACAGAGAGCTTCAGGAAACAATAAAAACTTTAATTAAACAATTGTAACCAAACAGACAGGGAACAGGACAGAAAACC
Organism: Tyto alba; assembly: GCF_018691265.1. Lineage (NCBI taxonomy): Eukaryota > Metazoa > Chordata > Aves > Strigiformes > Tytonidae > Tyto > Tyto alba. The sequence continues at coordinate 8,900,809 of NW_024881295.1, read as the reverse complement.
CAGCTGACACAATCCCATTTGTCATTCAGCCCTGGTTACTGTGTTTGGGTCACATACTAAACTCTGCCTAATCAGAAAATTATTTGACTTCTGCACTGGAAGGTTTTCAAATGCAACATTATGGAGCGCTGCTCTCCGGTAGGCACTGGGGCTTGGGGGACAGAGGAGGCAGCCAATACACAAATCAGCTCTGGATTCCCAGAACCGTTTCTTCTCCTGCAGATAAATGCCAGCATGTGCTGCAAGTGTTACAGGCAGCAAAAAAAAACCACTTTACTTTTTACATACCTATTTCCCCCTCCCTCCACACCACAGCTGGTTGAATCCTGTAAATTATTTTTAGCTTGGTAAACTGTAGAAACGAAAGCAGGTACAGGCTTGAGGGGACCAGAGCCTTTGCTGTAGAGAAGACAGGAAAACGTGCAGCTCTAATCCAACTGTGAGCAAGCTTCAAGGTTACATGCATATTTTTAGTGAGAGGTGAAACTTCTACTACAGTCGCACTTCTATGTATTTAGAAGGAAGCTTCTGCTTTTGTAACGGATAAGAGGACATTTTAGACGCTGCATTAGCCAATACATTTATTTCACAAAACAAAACCAGGAAATCTGGCACTCTACCTTCCTCTGAAATCGCAAGTGCCATTGCACAGAAACTGCAAATACTACTTACCTGCCCCTGCTTTCAAGATACCACAGAAGTCACTGCTCAGCTGGACAAGATTTTCGAGAGATTAGCATCTCTGAGCTTGCCTATAACTACATGATCTGGTGCTTCCTTTTTCTGAAAGGAAATGGTGAAAAATGGAGTCTGAACCGTTGGAGAAAACAAGCAGATCAAGGAGGATGTGACATCATATGTTCAGCTAATGCAGTGGCTGATAAGCATTATACAGCTGTGCTGTGAAGAACCCATCTAATTAGAAATTAATCAGGAAAAAAAAAGAAAAAAAATTGTTATCACTACACATTAAGCTTTATACTACAGCAGGAAACTGGTTGCTGTCTTGTTTTCTACTCTTTTGCTATGAATTCCCAGTGCTCATGCTGCTTGGGTGGCTGCCACGAGAACTGAGCTGAGAGCTTCATAGAGCTACCTCCTCCCACCCTAGACTTCAGTTCTGAATGTTGCTTTGAATACACACTCTCTTAAGCAATTAATTTACTTGTTAATTTGGGAATACTCCCTCTTATGTCGGATACTTCATTAAATGACTTTGACAAATTCAGGTATCCCTCATTTTATGACAGAGTTCCCCCTTGTCCCTGTGCTCGATGGTGGCTGACCTTCCCTTACAGAAGACACATTGATGTATTCATAAAATACATACAGTATCCATACAGCCATTAAGTGTAGGGTTTACTGCAGTTTCTACCCAGTTGCCTGCAACGAACATCAGGCCTATTGGTCTGTAGCTTCCCAGACCCCTCTCCCCTCCCCAAATCCTTCCAAGCACTGCAGCACTACAGATAGACTCATAAGTTGCCAACACAGGGGAAGTCCTTTGGAAAGCACCTTACACTATTGCCAGCCCTTTCATTGATGGAACTCTCCAGACCTCAGGTCAAGCCTAATCTAGTCACAGAATCACAGAAGGGTTGGGGTTGGAAGGCACCTCTAAAGATCATTTGTCCAACTATCCTGCTCAAAGCAGAGTCACCTAGAGCAGGTTACTCAGACCCATGTCCTCTTGGCTTTTGACTTTGTCCAAGGACAGAGACTCCACAACCTCTCTGGGCAACCTGTTCCAGTGTTTCACCACCATTTCTTTCATTCTAATTTCCCGTATTTAAATATGTGCCCATTGTGTCTCTTCCTATCACTGGTTTCCAGAGAGAAGAGTCTGGCTTATCTTCTTTACCCCACCTATCTTCAATCAGATATTTATACACTTTAACAAGACACCCCCTGAGCCTGCTCTTCTCCAGCAAAAATGATCAGAGCTCTCTCAGACTCTCTTTGTACATCATGTGCTCCAGTCCCTTTCTCATCTTAGTGGCCTTTTGCCCAGGTTTGCCAAAAGCCACGGTTGGCTTTCTCTCACCTAATTTTAAAGTCCGTAGTAAAGACACCTGTGTTCCCATTACAGACAGTGATGCCTGCAGTCACTTACCTGCTTGTGTAATCTGCATTAGGGTTAGCTGAATGACCCTGCATAGTCCATTGACTAGATCCCCAGTGACAATAATAAGATGTCTCTGGGGACACTGGTCCTAGTCCTGGACCTGGTCACTGGTCCTTCTCCTGATGTAGACATGTCTGCCTCCGTTCTTCCCACAATGTGTTCAATGCTCCAATGAAAGGAACGTAATGTTTCTCGTACCAGTGCAGAAACAGGCAGATGCTGAGAGCCTCTGAGAGCGTGACAAGGTCTGGTTAGATACTCACATGCCTCAGGAATTTCTTCAACAGAGCAAGAAACCTGCTAAGGAATATTTTTGGACAATAGATGATTTGCAAAATACTGCATATCATTTTCACGACCTTGCTTGTTACATACAAAGGCCTAGGTAACCAGTGCAGTGCTGGAAATATGCAAAGAAAAAACAAAACAGAACAAAACAAAACAAAACACCCAGCCCAAACAAAAATTGTAAAATGTAAAGACACCTTACTGCATAAGATAAAGGCTGACATTTAAATGAGAGCAAGTTTTCCTTGTTCCAAGCACAAAAATGATAAAACATAGTACAAAGGGAACAGACATAAGGCTGCTATCATAGATGATCTTGTAACTCCACAATACAAGGACTTCAACCCATCTGGTGCTGCTGGATCAGCACATGCTCACATCTACTCTTGGTGAACCTAAGGGGTACTGGAGCACCCTTTCCCCTGCCCTACATGACTGTAAATGTGCTTCACTGGTATTTTCCTTGGTAGCAAAACCACAGACAGCAAAAAATGGAAACAACCCAAAACTGGATGATAATTGGATGACTGGGTGATGGTACAACATGAATTGTACATGAAAACAAACAAGCATCACCAGTTCCTGCAATCCTTTACTTTTCAAATTGTAACAGCAGATACTCAGAAGTCCCCGAAACCTAGTAAATCATTCCTAATAGGAAAAAATGTACGCTGTGGAGTGATATTGTTATAGAACATCAGCCGATCTTTGTGACAGTTCAAATAGTGATACTAAATGGCAAGAAATAAGCTGTTCAAATTCTTTAAGGGTATGCATTTAGCAATGTCAGAGAATGAAATGTTATGTTCTCAGTTCACACTGAAAGCAATTTTAATTGCTTTTACATAATTACATTAGAACTGTATAATTCTCAGATCATGACTTCTGCAGAAGGTCTCAAACCTCCAGGTCTAAACCAGTATAAACAACTGTCTTAGCCAGAGGCAATCAGATATTTACAGGAAAACTGTTGCTGTGTATATTGCAGAAGTGCAAATGTTGTTTGCAATTAGCAGATTTAACCTGTGAAGCTAGACAGACCTGCAAGTAAGCAGAAAATTATATGAAAGAAGGTGCAAAGGGATCATCTAGCTATTAGCAAATACACCTGCTGAGCAAAAGGTGAGAAGAGGAAGAATAGAGAGTGATAGGAAGAGAGGCACAGACTAAGGATTCTGGTTTGCCTAAAGTGTTGCGAGAAGAAAACTGCAAAAGAGAAGCCAAATGATCCCTGATATCCAGGCACTCACTGATCACCTGACGACATGGACCGGGAAGGGTGATCACTGGGTGATCTTGGCTGCCTGTGATTTTGGCTGTCGGAATTCATGCTTGCTGTTATATATACTCTTTGTCTTGACAACCAGGCTGCTCCCTCCTAAGCTGGCCTGCCTGTGGAGTGCAGGGAAGCAACAGGCCCAGCTCCTAGGCTGTGGGGAAGAGAGAAGCTGAACTGCTGAGCAGGCAGCTGCTGAGGCTGTAGAAAACATGAATAAGAGTCAGTTCAAAATTTGAATATTTGATCAATTCACAATACTCCCAAAGAAGTGGACCCCTGGGAAAACTGGAATTGTGACTGAGTACTCCCACAGTGTAGAAAGAGCAAGTACAAACACTAACAGTATTCAGCTGACATAACCCCAGGTAGAGGGAACAACTCCTCCTTCCAGTCTTCTGAGGTCTTTGAACCAGTCTTAGAAGGAAAATAACCAGAGCCTGACCTGTGAGCCTGCCTGCATGTAGTACACATCTCTAGGGTTGTTGGGAAGAAGACCCAAACATAGTGGCTCTGTGTTCAGAGGAGATGAGGTGGATTCTCTGTCCTCAAAGCCTTCCCACTGCCCTCCCTTTTTGTGCGTTCCTTATGTTGGCTTCTTGGTCCCCACATTTACTAGATCTCACTCAGCAGTGACAAGGAAACAAACATGGTGCTCACACTTATCTCAGAAGAAGGGAACCTGTAAGAGAAATACAACCTATATCTACCTCTGTTAACTAAAATGGTTTGAGAATATAATTCTTTGATGTCCCTCAGAACATACTTAAATGCAGATTTACAAGAAAGACTGGTTAGAGATGGTTTTTTACCTTAAACTGAGCAAGATGCTTTGGAAGGTCCCTTTCATGCCAACATTTTAAATCAATAGCTGCGCCCCCTCGTGGCAAATTCAACTATCATTCCTGCAGTTCTGTGCATTAAAAATGGCCTTCTGGGTTTAAGGAAGGCACTGCTGGGGAAGCAAAGGATAGTTGCAGCTCTTAGCATGAGACCTAATGCTAGAGACAGGGCTGGACTGGAGAATCTGGTACAGCTGAGATTGGCTAGAGTACGTCACGAACATCCAAATCTAGCTTCACAGGCTAAATGAAAGTACACTGTGGTATACCTTCCCTTCTTTCTTTGTCTTACATTGCTTATCTTTGTCGCATAATTTTAGTGCAACTTCAACTATCTTATGTCATTAAACTATTAAAAAGCTATGTTTATGGTATGTCAAGTAAAACCACAGTGTCATAGCTCTGATAAGCCTTGGAAGAAGTGATTGCATCAGTCCCAGCTGTCTTTCAAAGAGTGAACCAAGTGTTCTTGAGTTTAGTGGTGTCCCTTCAAGTAAGAGTGGACATATGATCAGAAAGACACTGTAGGAGGTGTGTAAATTTGCTACAAATTCAGTCACAAACACAAGGAGGAGAAAGGTCCAGCAAAGTGCTGCTACATATCCAGGTAGCTGCTAGGTGTCTTGAACAATATCACTGATCACAAGCAGCCTGATAGGAGTATTTTGGGGACCCACCAGAAAACAGGTGAAGATCTCCATTTTCTCCAGATTTGTGTTACCAACAAGAGAAAAGATTTGACAATACCAACATTCAGTAGGTGACTAATCAGTCTGTTAGGCATAGAAGAACAGAGTGGTGCCAAAAAGAGTTGAATCCACAAGCGAATTCCCCTAGTATATATAGGGGAATTAGTATTTAGGATTTTAGCAACAGCTTTAGAGCTCCTCCTTCTGACCATAGAGAGAATGGCAGACCAAGCATATGCAAATATTTGAGGTGAGATGAAAGTATTATAATTTTAATGGATATATTAGAGCAAGCCATAAGATACTACAGCTACAGACACAGGACTTGTCTTAAGGCACCTGTCTCTTAACTGCATCTTTGGTACTTAGTCACAACTTCACCTTTCCAGAGTGTACCCTGCAATATCCAATTCCACTTACATGATTTTTAGAACTTTTTAAGTTTTCTCTTGAAATAAAAGAACAGTGAAAATACCCACTCGTGTAGCTGTAATGCAGTGCTGGATAGACACTCCATAGGGTAAGAAGAATTAAAAGCAAGCCACAGCAAGGAGTCGGCAGATGATATTAGCAAGTTTCTGCAAAAAATAAGTAGATTGTGGAGAGAAATGATATGGCAGTCTTCATAGCTGTCGATTCCCAAATCACTGTACAGAAAGTTGCCATAGATGTGACAGCATCTTACTGAAGTCATCCAGAAAAAAAAAAAAAAAAATACAGACTCTGTCTGTTATTTGCAACAGAGAGAACCAATGAGGCACATAAGTAATGGCCACAAACAGAAAATCACATAGCCAGTCGTGGCAACATCATTAAGCTTCAATTCAGCTTCAGTCTCCCTAAATAAAATAAGCAGTAGTCAAAGATTAGTAGAAAATGGTCAGTAATGCTATTACACTTAGAGAGAGTAGGAAATTTGTTGAATTAATTAAGATAGATCTGTAACAGCCTCCAAAAACAGACATGCTCAATTTCAGTTAAGTGAGCTTGCTCAGTAGCTTCATCAGTTGTAAAAAAATGCTAGCAGCAGCTGTTATTTTCTCAGACGGTAACCCTTTGACAGGATTAGCTTGCACCCAGTGACAGTGCTATTTGAGAATGGTGGCATATGAATTCATAACAGAAAACATTCTCCTAATGTTACCCATGCTGTTAGCTACAGCCACAGTGTAAGCTGCTTGCTGAGCAAGATCAGAGGTAGTGCAGTGGTGCACAAGAACAGTGAATGAGAGCACTAACCCCTGAGCCAACTGGGGAGTCCAGAACTGGACACAGATCTCCAGCTGTGTCTCACCAGTGCTAAGTAGAGGGGAAGGATTGCTTCTCTTGACCTTGCAGGTAATACTCTACATAACAGCCCAGCACGCTGCTGGTCTTCTTTGCTGAAAGGGCACACTGCTGGCTCCTAGGCAGCTACTTGTCCACAAGTACATGAAGTTATCCCTCACCAGTTGCATCTCTCTTTGTTGAACTTTATGAGATTCCTGTTGGCTTGTTTCTCCAACTTGTTGAGTTCACTGAGAGGCAGCTTAACCACCTTTGCATATCAACCATTCCTTCCAGTTTTGCATCATCTGCAAACTTGTCGAGGTTGCACTCCATTCCATCATCATCAAGGTCATTATTAAGTATATTAAACGGTACTGGCCCCAGCACAGATCCTTGGAGTGTACCACTAGTTACTAACTGGGTTTTGTGTGACTCATCACAATCCTTCAAGTCCAGAAGTTCAGACAGTTTTCAATCCACCTCACTGTGTTTAAGTAGTACACATTTTGCTAGTATGTCTACGAGGCTGTTATGGAGACTGTGTCAAAAGCCTTACTAACATCACAATGAACAATATCCAATGCTCTTCTGTCCACTGGGCTGGTCATTTCATCACAGAAGTCTATCAGTTTGGCCAGGTATGATTTCCCCTTTGTAAATCCTTGCCAGCCACTTCTAACCACTTTCTTGTCTTTAATATGTTTGCAGATGGCTTCAAGGAGGATTTGTTCCATCACCTTCACAGGATTCAAGATGACACTGATTGGCCTGTAGTTCCTTGGATCCTCTTCCTTGCACGTCTTGAAGATAAGCAAGATAGAAATGACTTTTGCTTCCTTCCACTTCCTTGACCTCTATGACCTTTCAAGCATAACAAAGAGCTGTCTCACAATGACATCACCCGGCTCCCACAGCACTCATGGATGCATCCCATCAGGTCCCATCGTCTGACTGTTCATTCAATCCTGACATGTATTCTATGGACATGTGATGCACAAGAGACTGTGGCATGCAACCCCCGCAGGGAGGGATTACAGTGTAGAGAATCATCCCCAAGTTCTTCTTACGCATAGCCAGATGCAGAAATTGATTTTGGTTTAGTTCAAACTGATCTCTGAACTCCCTTTCAATCTCTCATCTCCTACTGGCCTTCCACCTCTCTAGCAGGATTCCTATTTCTTCTGCAGTTGGAAAAAAAAAAAAAAAATTAACAACAATGTTGCTAGCTTTATTTTGGAAATTGTTTTTCAAACAATGTTTTCTATACCCTTATAGTATTTTCACATTTAACTTGTCAGAGTTTATACACCTACGTAATTTTCCCACTGTACATAGATTCCACTTTGTGAAGAGTACTTTCTTACTTCTCGTACCTCTATTAGCATACTGCAAAGCCACAGCAGCTGCTATTTGGCTCCATCATTATACACAAATTTAAAGGTCAAGATCTCAGCTTAAGCTGTAATGGTAGGGTGCAGCTGAAGTGCCTTCCTCCTGTAGTCTTCTCTTCTGGGCTATGCCAAAAAGAGCCCTACAGAGCATCACTACTTACTGCACATCCTAGATCCCCCAACACAAGAACTCCTGCATAGGAGAGCTCTCGGCCAGCACAGAGAAAAAAATCATCATTCAATCTCTTTCCAGAAGACCAGGTCCAGGATCCATCCTTAATCCTCTTCTGTTGCAGTGTCCAATTCTGCATCTCCAACCCCCACCCCTGGTTGATGCACACCTGTGTACCAACTAACCTGCATGAGCTCAGGGACAAAGGAGTCAGGGCAAGAAACAGCTAGTGTCTTCTAACCCCTTCCCATCATCCTTGATTGCATATCAGCAATGAAGAAAGCACAGGCAACTATTTTACATCTCAAGTGAAAACTGATTCCCTGGCTCTTGAGTCAAGGAGTCCCAATAAAACTCCTCTGTACTCCAGACTCCACCAGTCCTTTCACAGTCTCTCAAAATGCTCCCCTGAAATCCAGGGTCTTTAAGATCAGGCTCTGAAAGGCAAGGGGGGGAGATTAATGGCTGTAGCACAAGCTTTCCACTTTTAGGTCTACAAAAGCACAGATGCTGTCACTATTAATGGAGGCTGAAGCCTCACACCCAGAGAAAAAGCACCACAATTTCTCATGGAGTTTCCTATTCCATAACATCCAGACCTTCAGAGTGCAACTGAAATGCCTTGCTTCAGATAGATGGCAGGTCATGAATGATGGGGTGATACCCGGTTGGATCAGGAATCAGTAATACGCACTGTGTGTTCCTCTATTCCCTCCGCTCAAGTCCCAAAGATGGCACGTAGTCATGGTCCACAGAGCCTTCTTTCCACATGTGCTTATGCTCAACTTGTCTCATGTTCATTCCACGTGCCTAATTTTAGTGAGTCACTTCGGGACACAACTTTAAAATTATTTTCTGCATAATAATTAACAGATTGCTCAGACCTACCACCAACGCCTTGCAGAACAAAATGGAACATCATGGCAGAGACAAGTAATAGTAAAAACTGTATTTATTTTTCTTTCACAAGACAAAGGGAAAAAGGCCAAAGGCTGCTTTGGTTTGATTCTCTCCTTATCAAACCTTGGAACATTGTCTATACAGGGGAAAAAAAAACAGAGAACAACAACAAAAAAAAAAACACTCCACTTATCCAAAAAGGCACTTTTCCTAGAATAAACAGTGGTACATCAAGCCAGATATTCATTGCAGTGGGTCCCAAACACTCTCATAATCGATTCATGGTATCGCCACAGTAGTGTCCCCTGCTATGCCTTTACAATCACCAACCACCATTCTACCATCTCTGGTAGGGGTTCCTAGCTCAGTAAGATTTCTGTTGTTTAGCCCAAAGGGCCCAAAACAGAAGGAACCAGTAGAAGGAGAAACCATGCCTCACTGACCACACACCAGGCCAGGGCTGACAATTTTGCAGCTAATTCTAAAGAAAGCAGTGAAAAAAACCCCACAGAGAGGGACAGTGAGAGTAGGGAGTGAAAACAGCATCCACTTATACCGCTTAGTGTATTGAAGGATGTTCATACAGTCAGGAAGATCTGCTGTTTCCCCACAAAGTCTTTGTTCTTAAAGATGTTCAGTGTTGGGAGAGCTGCAGACATTCAAAATCCTGAATGCCTCAAGGATATACCATAAAGCTGGGCAGAACCAAGGGGCAGCACTACATACATGCACACACTGTGAATTCAGTGAATCTTCCAGCATTTCCACACTTCACTCCAGAGTAGCTACTTGTGCACAGACCACACACCCTGCCCAGCTCACGGGCAGGTAACTTTCAATCAAAGCAGCACTGGCCTCTGATCAACACTGTGACAGCTCAGCATTTAAAAAAAAAAAAAAAAAAAAAAAGTATACACTATACACCCTCCTTAACCTCCCACGGCCACATTCCCTGAGGGACAGGGAAGTTTTTGCAAAAGTGATGGGTGATGGTCAATTTGTATTTCTATTTGTATTTCTCATTTTTATCACCAGAGACAAATAAACCTAAGTGAAACACAGGAGTCTGCATGCGCAGTCTTCTACGTTTTTGACTATTGCCTTGGCTGAACTGAGCAAACCTCACATTGCTTATGGTTGACCTGGGGAACAGAAGAGGCCTCAGACAACTGCAGATCTAGAAATCATTTGAGTCACACTTAGAGGACTTGCAGGAAGCACCTCATGAATGAGCTGTCACCTTGGGGCCAGGCAACATTGAAGGTCTGACTAACTCATGGTCATGAAAAGGGCTATTGGACCACCCCCACTACTGTTCCTAGGCATAAGAAGGAGGCACATTGGAAGCAGAGAGATTTTACAGTGAGACCACAATCTTAGTAGTGTAGGAGAGGGGATGGCCAATGCTCTGCTCATCTGCATTAACCCTATCATAGTGCCAAGCTCATTGCCTCAGCAATCCCCTTTAGAGTATGGTGGGGACCAGATGAAACAATGCTGATGGTCTCAACCTTATTTTTGTTTCTCACTGCTCTTTCTTCATTGTTTTCTGACAAGAACTGTAAGATCGTCAGTACATCCTTTTAGCCATCAAGGCAAGGGACAAGTTTTCTCCCACAGTTTGTCCAACAAACTTGCCTGTATGGTGAGAACCCTCAAAGGCACAACAGCACCTTGTGAGAAATATGTTAACTTCCTCCGCTGCAATTTGGGAAAATGCTCAGGAAGAAGAGTAAAGATTTCCACTGCCCTTCTTGAGACCTCCCAAGAGAGATGTGTACTCCTGGACTGTGAACTGCAGGAGTACTCCAGGCTACTTGAAGAGGTCCACCACACCACAAATGACTCATACATGGACTTGAATTTAGACAGTACAGCTTCCCTACCAAGCTCTCTGTAACCCTGGAAATACTATGCCTTTCCTTTAGGATCCGTCCAAGTGCTGAAAGATCTGGTGCATCTTAGACACAGTTATGGACATTTGGTTACAGGAACAAACTCTGTAAAAGGTAGACACGCAGCTTTTCCTGTGTCAGGTGGGATTTAAGGTGTGATCTGGATGAACTTTTCTGCTCATCGCAGGGTGTTAATTTGCAGCCACTATAAAATAAATCATTGCTGCACAAGAACACCTTCTAAATGATGAGCTGGCCTCAGATCCTCATGTTCTGATTTGCACCAAATTTCCACCTCTTTAGACCTATGACATCGAACAGAAACTGCAGCATCCTGCTCCCTGCTCAAACCAGACATGAGAAAGTCTCCTCCATCAAAGGCTTCAGGAGAGAAAGGAATGAAAAGAAAGTCACTTTAGCCCTTTCTTTCTTCTCTGTTTTCCTCTACATTTTTTCCCAAGACACCTCCTCTAGAACATCCTTAACTCCTCCTCAGTTCCTGTTCTTTGCTCTTTCATCCTTTTGTTGCTTCGAAAACTGCACTTCAGAAGTCCCGAGAATCAAGTGATGGGAACTGCATTTCTACAAAGGCCCCTTCCAGGTTTACAGCCATAGAAAGGGGCCTTCTTTCTCTGAAAGGCTGGTGTAGGCTGCCACAAGCAGCCCAGCACATGCTCCTCTCCTGAGATTTCTCTACTTGACCAAGCAAAGCTCCTGCAGAGAAACAAAATGCTGCTGGTAGGCAGTTAAAGTCAAGACAAAGCTGCACAGACATCGGCTGAAGCCACATGCTCCACCTACACCTCACAGATGGCTTTTGTCCTCAAATCTCACCACCTCACTTCAAAACAAGGTTCATTTGTGATGGAACAGCTGGAGAGTTGTGGGCTCATGGGCAACATCTCTTAGCTGACCCTTCAGTCACTGCCGTTCAGAGTCCTTCTTCATGATATTGTACGTGGCAGGGCAGAAGTGAGAATGCAGCTGAGCCAGCAAAGCCTGGGATGTGACCTCTAGCCTTGTACCTTGGCTCTTCTTGTTCCATACATGCACTGCATAAGTGTTATTAAAGAGGTGGTGAAGCTCCGAGGAGTTGACCACTTCAAAGTATTTCTTCCAGTCCTGCCACCGAATAGGATAAAAAGCCTCACGGGGCAGAGCACTCACACCTTTGCAGTTCGTACTGCTCCTAAGACTCCTGATGGAACACCATTTCTTGAAAACACGTGTTAGAAGCTGTGGGCCCTGGTGCCCCCAAATCCAGCTGTTGTAGTTCTCCACAAAGTCCTTCATGCAAAGCTCCATGAACTTGTGTTTAGGCTTAAAGGACAGAAAGGCCCCGTTCAGTACATACTTGGATTGGATACCAAGGGCATTGGTGAGGTTCTTTAAGTTCTTGAGCACGATGAAGTCTGTGTCCAGGTAGATGCCACCAAATTTCCACATGATGGCAATTCTGCAGGCGTCAGACAAGATGGGTAAGAAATAAGGCTCCCAGCGCTGCTGAGCCTGCAAGTACCACTGTGCCAGAGGTGTTCCAGAAAAAAGCTCTGTCAAATCCAGGGGCCGGACTTCCACGTTGGGGAAGCAGCTCAGCAACGAGAAGCCCCAGTGGTTGGGTAACGAGGCATTACCGTTTGCCAAACCTTTCATGAGCACCACGACCCTTGTCCCAGGGTGCGTCCGGGCCGCTGACTCCACAGAGCACATGAACAGGTAACTTGGGTTAGTTCGCTCTGAGGTCTCCACAAAAAACACATCCCCTGGGGAAGAAGGAGGCCCACTGGCAGTGGCATGAGGAGAAGGTGGCACAGAGTGAGCACAGTGGATTTCAACAGGCATGCTGTAGACCTGGCCTCTGCCCTTAGAGTCCTCAACAATTCTCCAGTACAACATGATGGAGACAAAGGACATGAGCTTAAAAGCGAGGATAAACATAGCCCTGAGCTTGTGGCTCAGCACCACCCTGGTCAGTTTTAGCAGACAGCTGGGCATCCTGAGCATTCTCGCTCCCGTCAGAGCCTGCTCTCCCAAGACAACGGTCGTGATCTGAAGGGGAGGAAAGAAGAAAAAGACATTGACAGGGAAGACAACAGACCACGAGCCTCAGGACAGTACTATGGCAGAGCCACATGCTGAACTCTCCTTCATGCCGGCCTGCTTGAATTACGCCCTTAGGTCATCTTTAAAAAAACATCCTGGCTTCTCCACACTGCCACAGTGCCCACAAGGCCCCATTAGAAACCACGGCCCACGTTCAGTCTATGAAGTTACGTGACAAAGCTCATCTGCACAGGCACAAAAAGCTCAGAGGTATAACGGCAGGAGGGGAAGCCCGAATACACCCTGCCGGACTACTCCTAGGCCCATCAGAGGCCCATCAGCCCACCAAAGGCCCGTCTGCCCAACGGCAGGCGGGACCCTGGGTCAAGGACTCTGGAAGAACCAGCACCTTCTCTGGGCCCTCCCTGGGGCTGTCCCAGTGTCCAAGCGTGAAATCCATCAACAGGGTCACCAGAAGCAGCTCTCCAGATCACCCTTCGGACTAAGGGGGTCACTGTCTAGGGGTGGGACGTATTATGGGGGTGCAGGGGAAGAACAGTTTGAAATTACACAGGACTTACTATATTTAGCAAAGGAACCAAGGGTGGGGCAAGGAAATGGTTTAGGTGATTTGGGGAGGAACAAGTGTAGGAAAATAGAGGTGTAAGGGGATAACAAGGACTGAATGCGGGTAAACAGCTTGTTGGTCAGTACACTTGTCTGGCCGTGCCCTGTGCCTGATCAGCACAGTCTCTCATTGTCTTATTAAATTCCTTTCTGACTCTTTCCTGGGTGAGGGCTTTCAATTCTGTGTGCATGTGTGTATATCTGGGTGTGAACGCAGCAGCTGGGGTCAGAGGGCCCATGTGTCCATGGTGCCAGCAACTGAAGTGAGGGTGGATGTGCAAGTGTGTGGTGGCTAGCAAAGATGAAGTGGACCAGCCCATGACTATGCAAAGTGGCCTGGGAGCCAGGAGGGTGAGTGGGTCCCTAAGGACCAGCTCTTGGTGTGAGAGCATCTGTGTGCCTCTAAGGACAAGAGCACAGGGGGGGTCAGCTGTGGGACATGGAAAGTCCTGGCCAGCTCTGTGTGTGTGTGGTTGACAGTTTGTACCAGCAACTGGAGTAGGGCTGCAGCCACGGGGACTTGTATGTCCAGGTGCCAGCAACTGGGGAGACTGGGATCCATGGGCAGCTATTGGGATGAGTGTTTAAGCCCAGCTGCTGGAGGGATTCACCCTGTACTTACCTCTGTGTATATCCTCACTTGTGGACTTCCATCCTGTCCAGCCAGAGAGGGGAGCAGGATGAAGCTGTTGGTGCTGCCTGTGTTCACGTGGGTGCTCTGAGTGTCTGCCTGTGAGCGGTGTGGCCAGTCTTGTATATGTACATATATATGTAGTGTATATGTGTGCTTTGTGTGCGTGTGCCTGCTGAATATATCTTCAGCCTCACTACTGTCTGGACATGGAGCAGCAGCAGTCTCACCTCTCTCAGGCTGTAGGATATATTGTCCTCTAGCAAAGATTACTCTCCTTCAAAAGCAAAACATGGTCAAACCTCTCCATTTATCACAAAACAAGACTGACCCTTACTTCTCTGGATCCATACCATGCTTGCCACTTGTAAGGAAATACAGCATTTATTCCATTTTATCTTCATCAGTCCATTATTTTCAAATCAGACACATTCAAGAAGTATCCTAGATATAAGGATTTGAGATTCTCTTTTGTTCTCCAGTTTGCTGCCATACTAATGATCCTGACACCCGACAGCAAGTGGGACAGCTGCTTCTGAAGTGCTTCATTTCCCTAGAGAACAACCTGCCAGCCTTCCCCAGAACTGAGAATTCCTCTAAAACCCCAGTGCTATCATCTGTTCCTGTCAAGAGGTCTCAGCTCCCAGCATCACAGAGCAGTATTTGTTTCCCTTCTATTTATTCCTCGATAACCATCCCATGTCCCATATTTGCTACAAAGCTCCACAACATAGTAGTGTTTATTATGTTCCTTCACACGACACCTCTGATCTTGACCATGCTTTTATATTTAAGCTTCTAGACTTTAAGTACTTAACACCTTCCTTCACTGAAAAAAAAGAAAAATAAAAAAAAATCATATTTTTCCCTTCTTTCACCATTTAAAACCACACTTTGTGAAAGAGAATTGAACATTACAACTGTTAAGCCATCAGTAGAGCAATCATCTTTAAAATACACATTATCCTCTTTTCCCACCTATTCTACCCACAGAGCCAGACCTTCTCCAGCAGTATGCTCAAGTGTAGGGGGACGACTGTATACCCTTTTGTCAGGCAGCTGAGCTGGGGTACACAATGCTATTTCTGCTTTTACAAGCCTAGTGTGACTGTCCTTGCCAGCCCCCAAGTTTAGATCTCTGAAGACCAAAGTGTAGATTTAATCATAGAGAGATATGTTGCAGCAGATGGAAAAGCTGAGTTTATCTCCCAGAAAGTCCAACAGTTTTTAACAGTTTGAAATAAGGTGTGTGTCAATGCACAGTCTAATTGAAGGGCACTGCCATCAATGTGCCAATGCCTTCCTCAAAGCCTGCGTAGTCAAAGTGATGCCAGGCTCTTAATAAAGAAAAAACCAGTAAGGTTTCACAAGGAATATACTCTTTAAAGAAAACAAAAAAAAAAGTCTGAAAGATGCAAAACATTTTAGTGTCTTCTCTGCTTAAATCCCTGATTCCCTTTTGGTAGAAGTCTGCATAATTTAAAAGAAATAAAATCAATACAATCCAACAGTAAAAACAGAAGTTTTGAGAGAAAAACCAAAAATGTGCAGAATGTAATAGAGAAGTACATTATTCCTGCTACAGATAGCTACAGGTCAGCTTAATAGTAGAATAGGATTTTCCATTACAGATTAATCATTCTTCAGTTGAAGAAAAATCTCCCTTGAGATTTTTTTCTCTCAACTTTTTTTCCTCCATTTGAACAAAAGCTTTATCCTATGATTTTTTCAACACAACTCAGTCTCTCAGGGAGACCACTTTAGAGTGTTTTCACTCTACCTGTAGACAATGACACATCATCTGGCCGGTAGCATCAGGCACTGGTGTGCCTGGGAATGGCCATGCCAGGGTGAGCTGCCCTTCCTCTCTATTCCCCCTGATTTCCTTCAGACTCTAAGAGGGTATCACAGACTTTCTTTCCGTATAATTGCAAGAAATGGCAACACCCTGTCATCTCCCCTCCCTCTTTCACTCCATCACTCCACTTGTGTTTGGAAGGAAGAAGAGTGATGGAGTGAGATTTTTTCAAGCCACATTACACTTCGAGTACATGGTATAGTTACTGCTAGGCTAGTAGTACTGCACCAGCAAAGAGTTTGGTGGTATGGGGAAAAAAAAAAAAAAATGCTCTGCAAATCCACACAGCAGAAACAGCACATCAACAGCAAAAGTTTACCCCAGCTCTGCCCCTCAATGTATCTTTTACAGCCTAAATATAAGGGTTTGTAAGTAAAACTGCATCTATTCTATGGCTTTTGCCTACATGACTTGTGGAAGGATTGCCACTTGTGAACACTGGCAACTGGCTGGTGCTGGCCCTTCTCTAGAAAGCTGTACTTGACAAAATGGTGACGCAGCAATACAAGGGTATGTCAGCCTCACACATGAAGAGGGGAGACTCTACCCAGATTATGTCCACATGGGGTTTGTACTGTTTGGCCGTAACATTGCTAATCCACTTTACATCCCAGCATAATAAATATATTGCCACAGGCAAAACTTCATTGACTTTGGAAAACAAACAAAAAAAGAAGACAATGAACAATTAAACAAGCACTTTGGGAAATACCTTTCCTCCTCTTTCCCCAGGCTCATCTTCAGTCCAACACCTCTTCTCCCTGCTTTCTCATCTCAGCTTCCCTCGTTTTCACTGTGGGTTACACTCACTCTGTCCCAGTCCCTTCCGTGAGGCAACAGGCAGCACAGGAGGCTACAGGTCAGTGTGTAATGGTTTCTTTTGGCTGCTCCTTGCATCTCACTTTTCCCCCACTGTTCCTTGCTTCTTACTGCTCCTCTGCTCCAGCACGGTTCCTCCTCCACAGCCTGCAGTCCCCTGGTGTGTACCTGCCCTGGCACAGGTTCTCCACTGGCCACAGTCTGTCAGGGGTGTCCCCATCCCAGCACGGGTCCTCCGCAAGCTGCAGATCCTCAGGGGTGTTGCTGCCCCAGCATGAGTTGCAGACCCTCAAAGGTACCTTCTCCAGCACACAGCACCTCCTTCCAAGAGAGCATCTCCAGCCATGTACCCAACCATGTCCCCTCCACTTCTTCCTCCCTTTACTCCAGACATGGCTCTTCACATGCTCTTTTTGCACGCCCTTTTGCATCTCCTCTCACGTCTCCTCCTGTGTGTCCTCACATCTTTGCTTTTGCGTCTCCTTATGTTTGTCCTCACACATGTCCTTTTGTGCCTCCTGCCCCATTTCACCTTTTCATGTTCTTTTTTGAGACTCCTCATATCTCCTTTTATGCATCCTCCCATACCTGTCCTCACATGTGCCCTTCCGTGACTCCTCATGTGCCCCCCCTCCCATGTCTCCTTTCTGTGACTCTTGTCCCTAGCAGCTACCGCCCTTTCTTAAATATATTCAAACAGAAGCACCGTGTGCTACTCTGACCAGTTGTAGTTTTTATGTGCAACAGGCTGCTTTCATCTGTTTTGGAGCTGGCTGGAACTGGCCCAGGGCAGCTCATGGACCCACCCTGGGTTCACTCCTTCAGTCCCTGGCTCCCCAAACCCTGAGAGTTATGCCTAATACAGAGTACCTTGTAATGCTTAAATACAGAGAAATCCCTATTTTATTTTTTCCCTGTAAGAGTGAAGTCTGGGTTTGGATGTTGGATTACCAATTGGTGAACAGTTATTCACTACCTAGTGCAAACAAAACTGGTTATAAAACAGGTCAGGTGGTCAGGGTTACTGACTTCCCGAATGACTCATGTATTTATTTCCCTTTGTAAAGAATGTAATATAATGCATTTTGCTTCAGCCATATAGGCGGACGGAAAGTATGTTAGTCTCCAAGTACCCGGATCAGAAGGGGAACTGAGATAAGGCTTGGGCGGGTGGGCTTAGGGCCATGTACAGCATACAGCTGTGTTAGATATAGTGCTATAGTATTCCTGGAACAATAGCCAAAGCAGTCAAATAACGAAGTGAAGCAGCCAGATAACCAAGCACAGCAAGGAGCATGCTCCAACCCCTGGAATCGAACATTCAAGACTGAGGAAGACACCGAGCCTTCCTCCTGAGACCCCCAAAAAGACCCCTCGAGCCAGACTGCGCAGACTCAGAAGGGAAGGATCCGATGTTAAGAAGTCCTCCAAAATAATAAAATATGTAAGAGATTTCTGAGAAAATTGATGAATGTGTAGTTGATAAGGACTATAAATATCAGAAGCAAACCACAGCTGAGTGCGATTAGTGGAACCCCCACCTTCCCTATGAGCCAGGTACCATAAAGAGCTTTGCTTTGCTAAAATTTGTCCCCCGACCGATTCTGTTTCTGAGCTATTTCCCGCACCTTTGTGGTAGCATCTGCTTCAAAAATCTCCCTGCAAAATTCTTTAGAAATTCTTGAAACAAAGAAAGCGAGTGACCATAAGTGACACGTCATGATTTACCTCCTTGCAATGCAAAGGGCTTGCCAACAATTTATTAATAGCTTCGAGTTCCAGAGAACTCATTTTATAATTTGCTCAAGCCTGTCAACAGCTTACTCTAAACATCTCCTTAGAACATGTCAAATGACCAGTTAAGCAGGAAGGTAAGGGCATCCCAGCACTGCCACCCACCCATAATCCCTCTCCAGAAAGCAAGGCTTTGTGTTGCAGCTAAACCAACCTCATGACAAGTTTCCAACAAAAGGAGGATTCCCTCAGGTATCTGGGGCAGAAAATTTCACCTACAAAATAAATACAAAGCTTTTCTGATGGTTTAGCTTCCACAGAACAGCTAAACTGAAGCACAAATCTGAGGGAGAATAGTTAAGAGAGCACTACTGCTCCCTCAGCACTTCTCCCTTATGAGTAGTGAGAAGAAATCAATGTCCCAGTTTGACTTATTTTAGAGATACTCAGCAGCTGAACAGGAGAGAAATATCTCAGGCAGTAAATAGGTGCAGCAGATTGCAACAGCTATTTCAGCAACAACAGTGAAAGCACCAAGAAAACCACAAGCTCCTCCAGGCCAGAACAAGCACCCCTGGAGCTAGAGCAAAGGCTCCATTTCTTCCCATCATGTCTGCTGAAGTATTAGTTGAAGCTACAAGATATCTGATGGTGATACACCACTGAAGTCCCATCTAGCAGTTTCAACTGATGAAACAAAGCAATAGGAAATGACCACAAGCACAGAAAAGACTGCCACACCAATGCAAACATCCAACTGCGTTTGCTTAAAATTCACTTGTGTTTTTACCTTAGAGACGCTTTGTGTCTAAAAAGCAAAACAAACGTTAATAAATTCTGAGCAAGCGAGTTTCCTGACACTGTCAGGAAGAGGCGCTTTAAGACTTTGCTGGGACAATGCAGAGATGACTTGGCAGCAAACAGGTATAAGGTATGACAGCAGCCGAGTCAAGAGCTGGGTCCTCCCTCAGATAAACCAGGCTGCACTTTCCCATGGGGCAGGGAACAGACCTGTTGAGTTCATTTGCTGTGGTGCACACACCAGGGATTAAACTTGTTATTTTAAAGTACCTTAAGTATAGTTCTTTCTGTGCACGACAATATGCCACATCCCAGCATCAATCTCAACATCCATCCCACAAAGTAGCCTTCACACGCTGCCAGATACCTCCTCCTATTTCAGCCCCGATGGTTAGTTAACCATGGCTGAAGCAATATGCTGTTGGCTCAGCAAGGCACAGAGCATATCATTCAAGAGCTTCCACACGGCAGACAGGGCTAAAATTCACTGATGGTAATATAATAGAAGTTTAGAACATTTCTACATGGGTCAGGTAAAGTGCTGGTTTTAAATGTTTTGTTAAACATGCTCCCTGATATGGAGTCCAGGGTGTTTTCCCAGATTAACAATAGAAAATATCCAGTCTTTCTGCTGCTGTTTCATGGAGAAGGTCAAATCCATAATTCCATCCCTCTCTGCCAGGAGGTTTTAGCCCTCGCTTTTGTTTTTCTCAGACAAGTTTTTTGGAGGTATATGTATAGCTTTTCCTCTAAAAGCCACTCGAAACGTAATCACAAGAAAATACACAAAATATTAAAATCTCAAACTACCATGAAAAGAAAATTGCCAAGCTAGACTTTTAAGTAACATTTGGTGCACCAAAATTAAATATATTAAGCTTGAATCTAGAGCTAAGAGAATTTAGAATAACCAGTGGGTGTAATTCCTATCAAATATATTTGGTGTTAAGGCACCCTTAAGTATAACCAAAAAAAAGAAAAAACCCACTGCTGAAAGTTTACATAAATCAGTTCCCAGTTACTGTGTTTCAGTGCAGCTACAGATAGCATTTCCTTCCTTTCAAGCACAATGGAAAATTAGAGCTTGCAAAGCTTTCATCAAGAACAAATTAGGAAGAAAACCAGATCCACAGACTATGCAAATTGTCAAAGCAAAGAGTGCAGCGTCTTTTGGTCTGAAGACCATACACAACACTGCTCTGCACTGTCCCTTCTGCTTTTAGCCCTTCGCTCTTTCATGTTTAGAACATTTGCCAAGAATGGTAAATAGGAAGTGATACTCCGAATTGTTACTTTGCTGTGGAGAGTTATGATCAAGAAACCTTGTGGTCTCTAGAAATACTTGAAATATGGCAGCCCACAGCAGAAGGGTGGATAAAGGACTCATGTCTAAAGCCGTGCTTTTTGATTCTGTCCCCAGGCTACAGACTGTACAGAGCAGATGCAGGTCAGTTTGTATGAAGCCATTCACACAATCACAGCCTAAGAGGGAAACATGGTGCCCTTGCCAAAGGGTACACCAGGTACCATTGTTAACACATTTAAAATGCCTTGACTTGTTGCACAACCTGAATCTAAGTTAAAGTTTCTTGCTTATTAAGGCATCCCCCAATATTAATACTGTACATATGAAGTGCCAAGAGATCACACGTTTCACTCTGTTCACTTCTGCACACTTCATGATAACACGCTATTTGCACTTAGCTAAACCAGTGTGTAGCAGGATCATGTGTAACCTCCCTGAATAAACTCCTTTTAAGCTCAGAGCTATTCACATTCCACACGCCATTCACATCGAGAGTTTAGCTACCTGATCAAGAGCAGAGATTTCTAATATTGAAATCGTGACTGCCCGCTCAAATTAATACAAGGCTGAACTGCTCAAACAAATACAGGGCTGAAGGGGAAGCCTCACTGCTGACATGCAGCTTTCCCAAAGCCTTCCAAGGGAGCTCTGCAGGTGTGAGCAGCACCTCCGGGGCAAGGCCACCAAGGTGTGAGGTGTGGGGCTGGAGGGCCCTCTGGTCAGTAGCTGCTCCCCACGCCCACGTGCCTTGCCTGCTTGGGGACACCTGAGGGTACCCAGAAAGCCCCAGGAAGATTAATTTTCTACTTAACTTTACAAAAAGCTGTTGCTTGTCTTTAGACTATTTATTGAAGTATAAAACTCCACATATCCTTGCAAGGATCTCAAATGATCTTGAGTATTTCTTAATGAAGATTTATAAGCACAAGTGAAACACTACAGCTGGGTGACTTCCTGAGATTGCTATACCTATTTCACCAATAAAATTATAAGATTTACTTGTACCTGACAGACATAAGTGCAGAACATGCTGCAAATCCCCCAGCACTAGGTATTGCTGCTCTGGAACACGTTTCTTACAGGTCTTACAAGGAACAGGTCACTTTGAAACTGAAAATCGCATCTCTGACTTGAAGTCATAGAGAAGTTGATGTCTAAATTTCTTCAAAAATCTCAGGGGGTTGTTTTTCTGTCTCTAACACACCTTCTTCCTGTAAATATGGAAGAAGTACTTTCCTATCTGGCAGAGCCACTGCAAGGCTGAACACATTAAAGATCAGGAAATATTAACTGAGGTATCTTGAACAGATGGGAAGTTTTGTTCAATTATATGAAAACACAGAATGTGAACACTTCCCCTTTTAGCAGAAAAATCTAAATACTAACATACTGTACTTAATCCTTTGCTCACAGAGGAGCAGCTGGTTCACAGTGCCATAATCTGAAGTTCCACCGGGTCTCTAAACTGTTGGGTAGAGTTCTGAGCCCCAGTTTAAAATAATTGTAAAAGGCAGTAGAGACAAGCAAAGGAGCAAGTGAATATCACCTGTTTCCCAGTGAAAGTACCACCCAAAATAAGATTTGTGAATCTGTTCTGGAATCTGAACAACCCAGCAACTTAAGGAGTTTTAAGTGTTTGATCAGAAGTGCTTGTGAAAAAAAAAAAACAAAAACAAACAAAAAAAAAAAAACACAAAAAAAAAAAAAAAAACACAAAAAAAATCAAACCCACCTCAGATGAGAGCAGAGAAAGGGTTCCCAAAGACAGAAGACACAGTCCAAGCTTTTAACAAGCATGGAAAGTGCAGCCCTTAGGGAGCTAAATGACAGTACAGCTACGCTGATTTTGAGGGCCTGCCACTAAAGGTAAGAGGGGTGTCTCCAATCTCTCCTGCCATCATATACCGGGCCTTGATCCAAACCACAGCGGCGCTGATAGCAAAACATATCCAGCGCTATACACTGCTCATCTCTTCTCCCTTCTATATATGGAACAGGTACATTTGTGTGGTTTTATATGGTAACTGTGACTGGCTGACAGTGGCTTCTCTCTATACTAATGACCAAACAAATGCAATGAAAGTAAAATGGAAGTAGAATTACTTGTAAGTACCTCATGCCAAAGTATCCACTGATGACATGACAAAACCAAGGCAATGGCTAATTGTTGCTAAAGCAAGTGGCCCCACTCCCTCCTTCCTCAGGCTCTTCCTTGGCGCTTCTCTGACCTTGCTGTGACCAGCCTGAAAGGTAAAGCACTAAAAAGCCAATTCTGCTGAAGAATTTGACTTTCTTACTGGTTTAGCTCCCAGAACTGGTTTTGCTCCACTGCAGGATGAAACAGGCACAAATAGTGGCACAGAGAGAGATGCAAGAACAGGCAGCCAGGAAGCTGCACCCTTTTAAGATCACCAAACTTAGTTCAGTGGTAACACAAAATTGCACACCGAGGCCTTCACAGTCCACAACCACTGAAGTTGGCCCCGTGATACCCCTGAGCAGGAAAAACTTAATCACACCCACTGTCAGATGGAAACAGCCAATTCCTTGAGAGCCAGTAGAAGTTCTGCGAGAAGGAAAACTTGAGGTATAGTTACCAGCTTCTACCTGCACTACACACCTAAAACCAATTTATGTCAGGCAGATTGCGATTCACCCAACATCACACCCTCTGGCCCTCAAGGACAACTGCCATTTCTGTGTCATCAAACAAAAGGCATGTGAACAAGAGAACGGCCTTTGCATATGATGCCCTAGTCAGTGCTTCCCACTACAGAGCCTGTGCCTCGGGCTGCTGCTGCAATTGCTACAAGACCCAAAAAAGGGGAATTTGAGTTTCATAAGAGTTGATCCTCTGACTTCCACGGAAACAAAAACAATTAATAACAGTGCAAAATCCTTGGAGCTCAGCAGAAGCTAAAGAGGGTTTCTTAAGTGTTAAGAAACATTCAGTTTATTGTGAGCAACCTCTCAAGTATTAGGAAACAACATGTTAGTTTAACCGGGATAGTTCATTCTTAGCCAAAGCTTCTAAACTTGCCTTCCTTCAGCAGAATTACTAGTTATAGGTCACCACAGTTACAAAAGTTACATATTTTCTCATGCCTCTTTTGTAGGGACTTCCTTCCCCCTCTTGCCACAGCAAGCTCTATCTACAGCTCTATTGCAAGTCTCCATCTTTCTTCCTCTGATCTTTCCCTGTTCTGACTCAGACGTTTTCCAGGGCACGTCTGCCTGGGATCATGACGGCCAACTGCACCCTCCCCTGTCACCAGCTCTGCTGTCTTTCCACTCTCTCACCCAAGCCAGCCTGTCACCGCTGGCAGAGAGGAATTCCACGTTTCTCTGTCCCAGCCGACACTTTTCATCCTCCCGCTGTGCTGCTGCCGTTCACCCGGACCCCCAGTTTCAGCGTTTGGCTAGTCCACTCAAAGGGGACGGAGCCCTTTCGGTCACTCCCTGCCCTGGGGATGCTATATTCACTATTCACCCCCAGCTTCGCCAGCTCCCTCTGACAGCAGAGACCCTCACCCAGCCGCGCAGCCATCCCAGAGAAGCTCACCTCACCTTCACCAGCCTCGGCCGAAATGCCTTGCCACCGCCGGGGGGGGGGGGGGGGGGGGAGTGGGAATGGGGGGTGGTTTGGAGGGGGAAGAGACCTCCCTGCCTGCCAGCACGGTAGGAACTGCTCTCTGCAGAGCTCCGAGGGGCACGGCAGCCACCCGGAGTCCTCCCCCCCGGCCTGGCAGCCCTCCCGCCCACTCCTCCAAAGGAGGCGACCCGTCCCGCGGGGGAGCTCGGCTCCAACCCGCGCGGAAAGGGCTGCCCGTAGGGCGGCCGGTGGCCGGGCACCCCCGGTAACCGGGGGCGCGCTCCGCTCCTGGAAAAGTTCCCGGTGGGAAAACGCACCTTTCCCCGAGCGGGGAGGGAGGACGAAACAAGCCACCCAGCCCCGGCTCACAGGTAGCCCGCGGCCCCGCGCCCCGGCTCACCTCCGGGGCCACCGCTCCGCGCCCGCCGAGAACCGCGGCTCCCTCCCGCCGGCCCGGGCATCACCGACGGCCCCCGCCCCGCCGGTCCCGCCCCCGGCCGGGCCCTGGCCGCCACCCCCCACCCACCCCCCGCCCTGGGGCCGCCTCCTCCGGTCGGATGGGAGAGACCTGGCGGGGAAACGTTCCCGTTACTCGCCGGAGAGACGGGACCGGCGGCACCGCC
Source organism: Tyto alba (assembly GCF_018691265.1). Classification (NCBI taxonomy): domain Eukaryota; kingdom Metazoa; phylum Chordata; class Aves; order Strigiformes; family Tytonidae; genus Tyto; species Tyto alba. The sequence continues at coordinate 8,875,928 of NW_024881295.1, read as the reverse complement.
CAGCCGCCCCCCCCCCGCCCCGGAGCGGGCGGCATCGCCCCGACGACGGGCCACTGCTGCTTTTGGGGTAGTGCTTCGGGGTCTTTTTCGTTCGTAATATACCGTTTTAAATCGCTGTGAGGAGTTTCTTCCCCACCCCTCCTCCCTTTCCTCCTCACCTTTAAGAATTTCTTCTCTACCCCTGAGCTGGTCGGGAACTTGTAATCCGATCCACGCTTTCCCTCGCAATTTTACCTGTTGTCACGGTGTGATCTATCACGCCGGGCGCAAGTCACGGTGCGTGTCGGTGGTCGGTAGCGCCCGGCCCCGGGCCGGTGGGGCGGCCGCGGGGGCGTTAAACCGACCCTGGTGGGAGCCCTCGGGGCCGGGAAACGGCGGGCGGGAGGAGGGGCAGGGCGGGTGGGGGGGGGGGGTGTCCTACATCGTTTGACACCAAGGGAGACCACTACAAAGCTAGCAGGAATCAAGGACGATGGGAAACCGAAAAACTTTAGTAACAACTAAAAAATAAAAAAGATAGCCCGCAAGTGAGCTGCTTGCATGTCGCAAAGCAAGTTTCATATCTACCCTCAGGCAGGAGGAAGTTTTGCCTAAATTTTTCCTAGCAAGTGCTTGTTTAACAAGTTCTTAATGAGCTTGAACAAAAAAGAGGCGTTTGGGCTTTCATTTAGAGAAGCACCTTTGACTGCAAGGCTGTTCTGGGGTGGAGTAAATTGCACAGGAAGATCACCCAGCGGTTTTGAGAAGCACCTTAGATGATAATCAGGAATGGTTTAAATGAAGATGAATCCTACCTGGAGCAGGGGTTGGACATGAGCTCTTTCGAGATGCCTTCCAGCCCTGTTTTTTACGATTCTCATGATACAGTATGTTATTTATATGTTACAAACCAGTGTACCTATGACAAGCATTTCCACAAAAGAAATGTTGACATTGCTTTAAACAAAAAACATGTTTTCCCCACAATTACATAATCTGAAACTTTTCATACCCCCCCAAAAAATAATGTTAAACTATTTCTCTTATAAGAATGGGCCTTAATCAAATCTGAAGTTAAAATGTATTTCAAGACATTTTTGTCTGCCCTGCTGAGCAGAATTTAGATTAATGAGACAGGGCTACTGCTGCAGGTGTCAATGCTCACCCTCCTTAGAGTGAGCCTTTGGACCAGATGACCTCCTGAGATCTCTTCCCACCCCAGTTTTTCTGCATTTCTGAGCAGCACCCTCAGCAGCCAGTAGCTCTTTGCCCAGGGATGCTACTCCTCGCCCGGTCCCTGGGTGAAAGCAGGCGCCGGACCCGAGGAAAGGCAAAGTGGGGTGTGCAAACCTGGGCTGGATGCATTCAGGGGCAAACAGCTACACCACGGGAGCTGGTATGGCAAGGGCAGGGTGAGGGCAATACCTGCCGCGCTGCCATACGCAGGCACCCTGTGGAACAGTAACAGAGTGGGGAAGGAGAATCTGAAGCCCGGGAGATCTCTCCAGAAGGTTGCCAGAGCCAGGATTTAGCTACTGTGGGGCTACTACAGCAGGGATTGTAAAGTCTTAGTCTCTGGATGTGGAGATGTAGCTAAACAGCAGAATTCAGATCACGTATGCTCCTCTGGGCCATTTCATCATTAGTTCCTGAACTGTCAGCTTATTCATTCACTGTGTGAACGGCCACTGGTTTGGATTTGCCTTAAAACTCTGATGTGTGAGTGGCAGAGCTGCCCTGTGCTTGAAGGAAACAATGACCTGGTGAGTACCACGAGGATGCTAGCCAGCCCCACTTACAAATCAGAGCTGGGGTACACTGAGTCTCGGGGAGCCAAGACAAGCTGTAGGAGGCAAATGACCTACCTTCAGCTGCCGTAAAGAGAACAGCATCATGCAAATCATCCTCCAAAGCACCTGGCAGAAGAAGAGCAGTATCACCTGTGAGCTAATTTCACAGCTGAAAATCACCTGAGTAAACAGATTTTAAGTGCTTTCAGCCTGGTTTTAATTTGATAAGCAGTTTTCTACCTTGTCTGTCAGCCATCGAGGTGACTTGGTTTTGAACTGGGAGAGGAGAGATGCTGGGGAGGGTTGCTATGACACTACAGGTGGTTTCATCCTCATCCCTGTTTCAAAATAAACTAGCAAGCCAGCCAGGGCTGAGTCCTGCTGCTGGAAAGGTCTGTGTGTCAGCCGCTGAGGCGCCAGTGATGGAAAGAGCTTGCACAAAAATCAGCAGCACTCGTCTCTTAGTCCGGGAAATGGCTTACCAAAGGTGGGGAGGGAGAAGGGTGCTGCTTAGCAATTAGATTGTAACGTCCCACATCAGGAGCTAGGTGGGAGGAGGAGGAGGAGGGAGGACACGCATCTGTTCACGGGGGCAGAGGAAGCGCATGCCAGAGGCTTTGGGTTGCCCACACGCAGCACAGGGGGAGGACTGGCAGCCGGTGGGGTCATTAAGCCCTTGTGCTATCAGTCTCCCAGATATTATACATGCTTTACTGCTGTTATACATACCTTTTCCTTGATGGACAGACCGCAGCCTAGATGTTCATGGAGTTGAAAGGTCCAAAGTGGTAAATGGGCATAACTGAGGGCACAGTCTTGCCCCTGGGGCTGGTTTTCCCTGCCCGAGGACTGCCTCCTGCAGGCACCGGGGATATTTGGTGCAGTGCTGCTCCTGCCTTTCCATCCAGTGGCTCCTTGGGGGGGTCACGTCAGGGGTGGCTCGTCTCATGAGGCTGCGGACGGTGACTTGTCCAGCATCTGCTCTCCTTCCTCCCGCTTTTCAACCTTGGCTGCTGGCTTCACTCCTTCTGTCTCTTCTGGCTTTGATTTTAAGCAAAACAGAAGTACTCCCTTCTCTCCGGAAAAGCAGATCAAACCCTCTCATGATGTGGCCACCAGCGCCTGTCTGGCCTTCTGATAGGAGCCAGATTGCAGACCGAGACCCTTAAACCACTTGTCTTTTTTGTGCTGCAGTGCCAAAGGGACAGTATTCCCAATCAGCAGCAGTGTGATCGAAACCAGAGTGTGTTCCCATTGCCATTTTTCTTGATCAAATTTCTGTAAGAGGAAAGAAGCAAAAAAAAACAGTGAATGGTTTTTCTAGCAGACACTTGCCCCTTGAAATGAAGTTGCTGAGCCTCTACCAAGAGACTTTTTCTTTAAATGAACTTGGCAGTTACGGATAAGTCCTTTTAGAAGCATTAGCTTGGTGTTGTTAGGATGTTATCATATTTATTGATCAGTATGCACCAATGAGGGATGCACTCTGTTAAATTGTGCCAATTGAGTCAAGCTTGATGACAAGCACAATGTCCAGCAAGCAGGTTAGGAACGAAGCTGTGGTAAGAGGGAAATTGGAACAGTGCAGTACCTTCAGACAGACAGCAGGAAGGCTGCTACATAATTTAAACCCAAAGTGAGGCGTGTTACCACAGGCATAAGAGCCTTCAGCTGGACAAAAGGCCAGGAGCCATCTGCTTTGCACAGAAACGGGCCAAGTGTGTCTCCGTTTCAGGTTTCTACCTGGCCAAGCTCAGTCCCGACTGGAAGTGGTAAGGGCGACCCCCGTGTATCTAAAGCTGGCTGCAAGGGAGCTGCAGGAAGCTCTGCAAACTTTTGAGTATGTGGAAATCAAGGACGTTTTCCATCTCTATAGGAGCCTGAGATTGCAAAAGCTTTCTCTGGCTCAAGTCCAAAGTAAAAGGGTATTGAATTAATAATCACCACCAAATTGGTTCGGATCGTATCTAAAAGTTTTGTGCTGATTTTATCAAATAATTTTAATTTCTATCTATCGTATTTAAATAATTCAAAATTGAAATCATGTTTCAAAAGGAATAATTGTTTTGAATTGGAGGGAAAATGTTTGCTTACAAAGTGTCAAATTTGGAAAATTTTTGTCCACCTTTATTTGCCTGTACCACATTTCCTTTTAATTTTGATATTCACTAAAATTCAGTCCTTCCTGACAGAAGGCCAGTTTGAAAGAAATGTCAGAAAATCCCAAATCATTGGAAAATCCCAAACTGACTCCACCAATTATAGCAATGGTTTTCTAGGAACAAACTTTGTAGCTAATAATAAGGGTCTAAATCCGTAAAGCTGGGGTCAGTAAGAGTTACCAGTTGCCCATAAATCAGATGGTTCTGATTTGGGCACCAAGCTTAAGTTACAAACACCCAGTGTTTGACTCTCCCCTGTCTCTGTATTTCCATATATTTGTTAATGCTTTTTGCTTATCAGACTAATATTACCATCTATGGGCATAACACGGAGTCTTCCTAACATAAGGAAAGCAGTTGCAACGTTTCCCATCTCCAGTGCAGCACACCATAAAATACTCCTGTTTTTCACACCTTAATCTACCATGGGGTGAAGATGTATTTTTTCCAGAAAGAGGATGGTCTAATCTGAGTGCTGAGGCTTTTTGGGAGCTGGACATTTGCATTTAAAAGTTTCCTGTTAAGTTGAAGTAGACGTACTATTTTGATATGCAACCTGTACCAGTCTGAAAGCAGCATGTGACTGCCTGAGATTTCTGAGCCACCAAAGCTAACTTGTGAAACAGACGAAAAAAAAAGTAGAGGAATAGATGTGGATACATTCACGCTCCTCAGCCAGCTCACAGAAATATTGTGTAATAGTGAGGTTTTCCACTTCTTTGTGGGTTGCATTTATGTGGGCTAATTCCAGAGGAGCTGTCTGGTTTTCCCGTTGGTGGTATCCCTCCTTGGTCCCACCTCGGTCCCCACTGGTCCAGCCGGGCAGAGCTCCAGTCTCCTGAGCATGAGGCCAGAGCCTGTGTCTGAAGGATTAGCAGCTGCTTAAGCACTGAAATAGCCATGAGCTAGAGGTGCTCTGTAAGCCAAAAAAAGCCCACAACACCCACACAAACCAGAAATTACTCACCCCCAGTGAAATTTATCCAGCTCTGGGATGGAACATGACAGCAGGGTTAACAGACCCATTGAAATGCCAGGGGAAAACAACCATGGAAGATTTTCACTCCCCCTGAGACAACCAATGCCAACACACAGGACTTATCAAGTTTAAAGTAAGTATTTAACTAGTGAAATAAACTCCTTTTGTTCGCACACAGGGAACTGCTGATATTTATTGAGGTTTTCCTGGTCTCCAGCAGGACATGGTTAGCTTATGTGTGTTAGGTAACATTTTCTGCAACTCATCCTCAAAGTTTAATGGTCTTTCAACAACCCCAATGTCCTTCCTGGGCATCGTGTCAGGTGTGGTCTTGTTTGGTTTTAATTTGAAAAGTAGAATTGGTAGCACATGTGTAATATTTGCTGTTTCCTCTAATCATTCATCCTAGCCACCTCGGGATCGATAAGAAAGAAAGAGCGGGTGTGAAAACCAGAGCCAAACCACAGTAGTCATGGAGTTGGTAAACATGGCAGGACCGTGCTGCTCTTACTTCTGACTGTAACTTGTGTATTCACCAGTAACGGTAGGCAGGGCTGCCTTAAACCCTCGATACAACAACAGAGGGCAAAAGAAAAATATCATCACCTACTATGGCAAGGGGGGGATTAGGAATTAATCACACGGCCATGACTGCCAGCCTCCTGGCACCTCAGGCTCCCAGCCCTGGGGAAAAAGGTGCTCCCTGCCTTGGGAAAACATTTCCCCAGATTAAGAGCTCAGAGCAGGCACAGCCTTGGGGCCGATTTAGGAGACTGTAACATGTCGGACATTCCCCGCACTGTGAAGCTGCGGTGGGTGCAAAGAGGAGGTGCTCACACTTTCCCCAAAGCTGCTGCCACTCCAGGCTTGCCCAGCACAGGCAGCTCACTTGGAGAGCTACGGCACTCAGGGGAGCCTCAATAAGCATTGCACATTTTTGCTTTCTCTGGCTTCAGAGCGAAAATAACAGCCAATCTGCAGTTGGCTAACTAAAATAAAGTGAACCTAAAATAAAACGAAGCTAAAACCAGCTGAGCCATGTGCAGTGGTGTTAGCAGTCTGGGGACAGTCAGCCGGAGAGGCCACGCTTGTGTGTGACATGAGCAGGTGAAGTTCAAAGGACCTTTCCCAAGCTGTAATTTCCACCTCCAAGCAGCAGGGGAAGGGGGGTGGGTGGGTGTAGAAATTCATACCCTCCCCAGGTTTTTCTCAAGAGCACGTAAGGTGGCAAATTCCAGGATCATCAGGAGCCACAACTCTGTGACACCTGGCCCTGGGAGCAGTGGCACTAGGTAACTCCCCTGCAATAAATCAGCACGGACAAATGAGATCTCCCACCCAGAACCACTGTTTCCTGAGACAAGGCCTCTGTGCTGGCCTCTTCCCAGCCCTTTTACTCTGTGAGTAAAGGTACAGGTCATAAAAAAGGCAGCTTTGGCTCTCTCCAAAGCGAATGAGTTGGCAATAAACCCAATGTGGATGGGAGGCAGCTGCAGCCTGGCCACATCGGTCATTCCTGGTGCATCCTTCCTGTGCCCCCTCCCTCCACCCTAAGGGCTTTCAGGGCTCCTCAAACCAGAAATGTTGCAGGCACCAGGCAAACCCTCTCCTGTGTTTTATGCCCCCTCTGCTCTGTTCAACTCCAGGGCCAGTGCTGTAGCCAGGGTAGTGCTTGCTGCCCGTAGCCAGTGCTCCTGGCTGGGGGACAGCCACCCCACAACATTCCTACTCCCACAGCTTGAAATGGCCCTGCCAGCTTCCCTGGGATGGGGAAACCATCCAAAAATCCTGGTACTGCCACCACACAGGTAGCAAAGAGGGCGTGGGGATAAGCAACAACACAAAGGCCGGGGGGGAAGTGAGGGTTTGCTGACTGCCAGTGCTCATGGTCCAGTGATGTCCCCTGGCAGTGCCTGCCCCTGTGTACACACCACAGGCTCCCAGCCCCTGTGTTTGATGTACAGGGAGGTGCAGACCACTGGGAAGCAGCTCCCGAAAGAGCAGTGTATTAAAGCAAACAGGAGCTGAGCTGGGGAAGACACTTAACATGCCAGGCTGCGAACTGCGACGGCTCAAAAGGGGCTTCCCCTTGTGCACACCGGCTCTCCCTGGGGCTGCTGCCACCATGTCAGGTACAGGAGCCAGCGCTGCTGGCCATCACGGTCACTGTGCCCAGAGCTGCCTTCTTGTGCTCTTACACGCTCCACTAATACGTACAGCTAACAGCCGACACCTGCCCTCCTGGGGCTCTGAGGATACAGCAATCATTTCAGGTACACAGACATCTTTGGTTCCTAGCTAGTAGCTTCCTAATTTTGGACACAAAGGATTGCTCTTAGATGCCCATGGCTCTTCATGCTGGATGTCAGAACAAGGTGTGCATCCTGGCTGGAAGCCTAGAGGTGGGATCTCGGCCACCCACAGGGACTCACTAAGGGGGTGCTCGTTTCAAGCTATGGTCTCACATGTTTTTTCTCTCCCAACAACTCAACCAATCAATAGAGTATTACAGTAAAAAAAAATACGTGTTTGGATTTGCACAAAATATTTGGACATTCTGCCAGGCCAAGGTTTGGCCTGTGTACTGCATTTAGTGCCCCAAGTTTGTGCAGTCAGCACAAAGCTGCTGCACACCTGTGTGATGTCCCTGGCTAATTCCACTTGCTCCCCTCTGCTCCAGGTGCCGGGTCTCCTCACCGCTCTGATGAGCTGTCCCTCCTCCGTGGGGTGACATCCACCCACAGGAGCCTGTCCACAGAGCTGATCCGCTTGCTCCGAGCTCTTTCTGAGTGACTGTCCAGCAGCAGGCAGACATACCCCACTGACCCCTGCAGCGTACCTCAGCAGCACCGCTGCGTGCCCAGCAGGAACCCCGGGCACCCCGTGGCAGGGACAGGACATCTTGTTGTACACAGCTTTGGTCCATCACCCCACCACGCACGTGGTTCCTGTGCGGGGCGCCTCTGCTCAGCACTTCTTCCCACAGCACCCCGCTTTCCAGCTCTGGCTCTCACCCTGGCCTGCAGGAACGTTGCTGGGCTCCTGGGGAAGCTGGCCAGGAGCTTCATGGCACCCCCAGGTGATCCTGCCTGTCCAGACGCAGGAGGCAGATCGCTTAATTTAACAGCTTCACTGCAGCTAATGACGGCATGGTCCGCTGGTGCTGCCTGGTCAGGATGCTCCTTCCAAAGACCTTGGAAAAAATACAGGTTGTTTTGAACTTCAATGGTAACTTTTAAATGCCCGCCTTGAATAGCTTTTAGTCTTGAAGCAAGTTTAAGAAATTAAAAAAAAACAAAAAAACCCATGGTAAGGAACAGCAGCAAAATTTTTGGTTTCTTATCTCTCAAATCCCCCTACCCCTTTAAGGAAAAGCATTTTTCTGAAGAAAAATGAAGAAAAAAGTAGGAGGAAAAAAGGCAGAAGAAAGGCCATCGACTCCAGTCTGCCTGACAGTTCTTTTGCAGTATGTGGATTTTGAGGGGTGTTGGGTCTCAGCCGGGGGATTGCAACACGTGTCAAAATGCAGGGAATGGGCTCTTTCTGCTCTGTCCTGAGAGCAGGGACGGATATTAAATTATTTTAAAGTCACTTACGAAATGGTATGCCGTTTTGCAGATCGCATTTTCTTCCCTTTTCTAACGATGCCAGGGGATCGCCTCACCCAGGAACATGAGACCATCTGGAAAATGTCATCCAGCGCGTTATTCCCTGTGCCAGAGGGATATTTATAGATAAAGTAAATCAAGTTGTCATGATCGAAACAAATAAGGAAAGGCCCCAAGGGAGTGGAGTGCCTCCGCCCCCGTCTCTGTGCATGGCTTTGCCTGACAAGGGGACACCAGTGCCTGGTGGCCCCCCATGCCCTTGGGGTACCGTCACCCCCCAGCAGCTGGGTGCCCAGCCGTGGCACAGGGGTGACACATGCATGACTCCGCACGCTGAGGCATCCCTGTTTTATGAGCAAGCCGTGGGCATGAAGCCTGCCCTGGTCCAAAAGGCAAGTGAGATGTTGGCTCCCCTGACACAGCTGGGGGTGGCCCGGCCTCCCACACCCACCCATGTGCAAAAAAGGCTGAAATACCTCACCGGCACAGGCACAGCCCAACCGCCACACGCAGACATCACAGCCTCACGGTACGATGGGGGCGACCAGCAGTTCCTGCACACCACCGCCAGCGCCATGCTTCCTCTCCTTCAGCAATCTGCACGCTGATAACAGAAACTCCGAGGCCTCGCTTGGTCTTCACCCATCCTTCAAAACCCTGCTTTGATACAGCAAACCGAGGAACTGAATGTTTTCATCTCCAAAGCCAGCCAGTTTTGAAGAGCAGATGGGAGCACTCAAAGCAGTCCCTCCAGCAGACATGCTCTCATGTGACCAGGCTCCCCCTCAGCCCCTTGCCCGAATTTGCTGTGTTTCACCTATCTTTACGTCAGCTGCGGTGACCAACAGTGTAGCCACCATGTTTGGCCCAAAAGTATGTATATTTTGAACACAAAATAAGGTCATTTCAAAGGAGTTTCTCACAGGAAGTTAAACCCTTCCCCTCAGCTGAGTAGCTTGGAGTATTATTAACCATTTTAACATAACTCATTTCGCAAAATACTGCTTTTGCCTTCAGGAAAGTACAATCCACTGAGTTCAGGCCAGGTCTCATTACAGGCTTCCTAAATTTATGAATGGAAAATTAAATATTCACTTTAGATACGCAGATATTTGCACATCTGTGTCTTCAAAATGGTTTCAGGCTCTCTGTTTGTAAAACTAATCGATAACATTCGCTTTGCAGCGCTACCTAGAGTGGCTTCCATGATGTGATGTTATGATCACGGAAATGAAATGAAGGGCATAGGACTGACCTAACACCGCTCGGGTCTGTCTTCCCAAATGCCTCTGGCTGGGGATCACCAAGTGTCCTTCTTATCCTGTATTTCCTTCCCGTTGAAGGTTTCTCTCATAATTTCCAGGAGCGTAGGAAACCGTGTTGCAAGACAGCCCATTCTGGCCCACTGGCCCTGTGCTGGAGGGAGGGCAGCGTTGGGTTTTGGGGGGTTTCCCCGAGGTGCCACAGCCCATGCGCAGGCGGTGGTGGGGCTATTGGTGCCAGGATGCCCCGGTGAGTGGCCTTAACCTGGCGGCCACCGTGAAAAAACTAGCAGAAAAATAAAAAGCACCAGCGGCGCGTGGCACCACGGGCCCACTCCTGCCCGCAGGCCCCCCAGGTACCTTACACGAGCAATTAAGCACTTGGCCTCCATTTCAGAGTAGGAGGCCGAAATGAGCCAGAGGCAGCGGCAGGGCCAAGCGCTGCCAACAAGCAGCATCTGCCTTGGCCCTTCCCGGGAAGCCCAGGGAAGCAGGCGGGAAGGGGGGGATCCCTGTGGGCATTTTGGGGGAGAGGCACACCGACAGCTTATGCCCACACGCAAAAACCCGCAGCTCCCCGTGGCACACCGGGACGTGCCAAGCCAAAGGGCTGAGACAGCACAGGAAATGGCGGACGCACCGCCATCGCCCCCCCCCCCCCTGCAGTGGGACAACGGCGGGAGCAAGGCCTCCCAGCAAACCGCCCGCGAGCGCAGCCCCGGGGAGGTTAATGATTAAATGTCGGTGGGAGTGGAAATGGTGGCACGTGTGCGGCACGGCCGTCCTCCCGGCCCCTGCCCGGCCGTGTCCACCGGCAGCACCGCAAGGGTGGCCCCAGGTCAGGGCACCCTCAGCTCCCAGCCCGGAGGAGTGGCAAGGAGGTTTTTGGTCAAACTCCTCCCTGGCCTTGGAGAAAACAAAGGGAGGAGTGAAAATAAGAGTATTTTGCCAAAGGAACCAAGGAGTACCCCAGCTAAATAGGGCTTGCATTGAATAGGTAGCCAGATTGAAATTAAATTTTCCAAGATGTGAAAACCACGAATGCCTGGTTTTACATTAAAATATCAGCATAACATTTTGAATGTTTCATGAAGAAAAGATGGTCCTTGGGGCACAGCGCTTTGCAAATTAAGGTGACAAACCCCATCCTGGGCAGGGCAACATTATCCACCTATTCAGTGAACAGCAGCTTCCCTCCGCCTGGCTTGGGGGATGTGGCTGCTTTATCAAACAAGTCCTACTGAGTTTTGCTCCTCTCTGCAGCCACATACCGCATGTTCTTTCTATGCAACGTCCCAGCAGTCTCAGATATCAAGAGAAGGAAACAGAATGCTGCAGATGCAACAAAAGGCTTTGTAGAAATATTTTAAAATCTCAAAGTAAACCCCAACCCAAATTAAAAGAGCAAGCCATTTTACACAAGGCACTACAGTGCTGTCGTACTCATCCTAGCAGACTTGCAACTAACCAAACGAGCCCACAAACCTTCCCAAGCACGCTCCCGAAAATCAAGCACGTGCAAAACCCACCTCAGCAGACCCTGCTTGTCACTGACCGCTGATTTTTGGAGCAGGGCAGGCCCCTGAGAGCCTCCTGTCCACCCCGGTAGCCCAAGCCACATCCCTTGCTCCCCACAGACCACCCAGCCCCAGGGGTAGGTGCCTCCAGGGCTGTGGTTGGGGGTATATGGCCGCTCTAACCCCACCTGGTTCCAGGGACCCTTCCCCTGCAGGCACCCGAGCTTGGTCACAGCTTTCTCATCCTGTGCCCTTTGGCTGTGCCACTGTCTTTTGCCCGGAGGTGCTCCTTTTGTGGAGGTGTCACCCACGTCACTGCCCACAGACACAGCTCTGCACTCTGTGGCTGCAAAGGGCGAGCGGATTCTGCCAAAAATCACAGAGTGCCGCCGATTGACCTTCATTACAGGATACTCTTTTGCTGCTGGGATGAGCCATGGTGGCCATGTCTCTAGAGTCGGGGCTGGAGGGCCAGAGCTGGTCATCCCCTTACCTGGAGATCCTCGTGTCAGAAAGAGGAGGAAGCAGCTTAAAATCACCTTCCACCTGGACACCCTGATGACGAAAAAAAAGGAAAAAAGGAAGAAACTCAACCAGGCACCTGCTGTGACAGCAGCCGGTCACCCTATCTCACCTCTCTTTTCGGCCTGGGACCCCTCAGGGTGGCCGAGCTCCTCGGGGCAGCTCTCCTGGTTGCAGCCATCGCAGAAGGGGGAGCAATGCAGCACCTGAACAGTGCGAAGAACTGTGGGGAACCGGGACATTAACCTCGCTGCTGCAGGTTTTGTAGAGGCTCAGGCAGAAGTAACTCCTACTTATGTTCATTTAAAGTTATTTTCTCAACTATGAGAGTGAGATATTTTTTAAAATTAATTTTTAGCGAAAACTTAGATTTTGCATAATGTGAATACTGTCACGGAAACAGGAGTCTCCCTAAAGATACTCTACTGGATGTTTTTGTTGTGTAGCTTCGTTAAATTCCTCCAGTCTGAATTTCTTAAACATTAATTTTGTTGCCAAAAACAATGCCTTGAAAAAAAAACATTTAGGAAGTGACATTATCTGTATTGTCAGCTAACACACTCTTTTAAGTTAGCTTTTTATTACTGCCTACTCTCCAAATGCCCTGCTGAATTTTCTAGCAATTAAAAGGTAATACAGACAAAAGGCCTTGGGGGCCAGCTGCAGGCAACGCACGGCGAGGCTGCCGGTGCTGCTGCTGCTGGAGCCAAAGCCAGAGCTGCCCTGCCAGGTCAGGGTGCTGCGAGCTCTTTACATCCACAGAACTACCAACTCACTTGGGCAGCCTGCGGACACTGTTTGGCCTGAGCTGAAAACAAACAGAAACTGCAAATGCTGTTGACTGGTGCAAATAAAGGCTTTCTTTAATGTGCCGGGGTGTACAGGGGTGGGCACGCAGCCCGGCCGCACCTCGTGCCATTACTGTGGTTCCTGCCAAAGCCACCTCCGAGGCTGTGGACCTGCTCCAGCCCTGGGTCTAGATGGAAAGACAGGATTTTATTTATCTGCTTCTGAGGGAATTGCTAAATTGGTGGCTCAGTGCCACGGGAAGTATCTGTATGTGGGGGGATCTCCAGTTAGTCCAGCTGCTCCGGCCAGGGAAAACCAGACCCGCTCTCACCAGCATGCCTGTGGGGCTGCCTGCCTGGGCACCCCCTGCTTCTGATGCATCTTGCCCTTCCTCCTCCTCCTCCTCCTTTTCCTCCTCCTCCTCCTGGCTCTGTTGCTTTGCCTGCAGCAGGCCCCTGCCACAGACATGAGACAGAAGCTGACCCCCCTTTCGGGTGCTGCATGGCAGAGGCATCCCAATTATTTATTTTCTCCCCCACCCATCTCTGAGGCTTGTTTTGAGTTAAGTAAAAGATTTTTTGGAGCAGGGTGTGGGTTTCCTTCCGTCCTGACTCAAGCAGGCAGGAATAGAGCACGGGAGCCTAGTCCAGATGTCTTTTAGCTACAGCTCCATGTTTCTTCATGAGGATACTGGGCTTCCCCTCTGCCGTGCACCAGGGTTACAGTCCCCCTTCACTCCACACGTCGCCAGTAAGGGGACCTCTCCTCTCCTGTACCAGTGGAGGAGGAAGACTGGAAGCAATTTGGGAAATGGGCTGTAACTTACCCTGTGCACATAGTGAGGGAGCAGCCAGGAAAAAAGAAAAACAAACCACCCCCGCCCCCCCCCCCCCCCCCACCCCCAAAGAAGCTTTTTCCAACACAAAGTACAGATTTGATGCCTACAAAACATTTTGTGGATTCCAGACTGTTCGTGCCAAAAAAACAAATGCGGAAATAAAAGGAAAGAGTCAGAGGAAAGATAATTTCTTCCTGGCATTTTTGATCAGGTCTTTTGGTTTTCATTTAAGTGTATTTAAGATGCGCTTCAACTGAAAGGTCTCCAACTAGAAAGAAAACATCACCTCTCAGGCTGAAAAACATATTTAGTTTGATCCAAAACATTTTTTCTTTACTTTTTTTTTCTTAATCTGATATTTTTTAATTGCTTTGAGTGAGAACAAAACTTTACATCTCCATTTTTTTTCCAAACTAATTATAAAAGGGAACTATTCACATAGCTCTGTATACAGTGCTCTGCACGATGGACCCACCAGTCTCTACAGAAGCCTGTACGTACCCATATTCATTAGCATTTACATCACAGTTTTGATGCTTCTCCAGAATGATGCACCTTTTTGCTTGAAATTCAGTAAGGTTTCAGAAATTCCCTTGGCATTTCTGGTATTAAGTCTGCCATAGGAAAGGCTGCAGCTGCAGTTAAACCACCTGTATGTTCCGCACTCAGTGACACTCATCTGCTGCCAGCGGGGTGATGGGGGCTGTGGCTCCTCTCCCACACGCACCTCATTGACTCTCTGAAATCAGTGAGGTAGCTTTTCCTTTTTCATCGATGAAGGCAAGCTGCTGTGTCCAAGGGATTAGTCAGGGCAGACACTGTTTTTTCACTCCCTGAGGTGTCTGGACTTCATACCAACCTTTTCCTTCAGGGGGAACAAAAGGTGCATTAATCTAGAGTGGTGCAGGAGCCAAGACTGAAGAAAACCAGGCTGTAACCCAGGCCTGGTTGCTCTGCTGGACAAAGTTGAGCAGCTCCACACTTCTTCACTCTTGCTGCCTTCACTGCTGTTCAAGTCCACCTCCCAGGCTGCAGAAACCTGCTGCAACCGGGGGACGTGCACAGATCCAGCCCACTGCTGGATCCTGCTAAAGGTGGAGCACTGCAGTTTTCACTGGGAGAAGGGGGAAATGAAAGTATTAAATTATATTTCCATGGACGTTTAGAAAACTTGGAAAAAAAGAGAAAAAAGCCAGAGAGGGTGCTGTTTGAATGAGATGAGGCAAAAAGCTACTATTGATTTGCTGAGTCAGCTCTCCTCTATTAGCCACTTTGGATCAGAACAGCAGTTATATCTCAGTTACGCAGTTATGTTCCAGTTAGACGCTTAAGTAATGCTTTACTTCACATTTCTGCCCACTCCCCATTTTCTCAAGTCTTGGGTGCATGCACTCCTGCCTCCCTGGCCCACCACGTAGCTCGGCGTCTCATTTCAAGCGAGCAGATTTTATGCGTATTTGAAGCCTGCAGGCTGAGTTTATAATAGCTCCCAGAAACTGCCATTGTTTTCCATCAAAGCTGAGGGAATGAGATCCTGAGGCCAAGCGGCTTCTTCCCTGCCCTGCTCGGCCAAGAAAGCTTTCACGCTTAGTGCCGTGGCTCCGTTCTTGCATATTGTAGCGGCCACAAAACAAAGCTCAGATGGCCTCAGACAGAAGCGAGTGCCAGTGTACATATCGTAAAAGCAATTACCAGCGGGGTATTAGAAATACAGACAAGAGGAAGCCAGGAGCAGCTGGGAGAGGCTGATTTTGGGAGATGGGGTGCAGCAAGCAGCAGGTCTGGGGAGCTGCAGGGTGCCCCGGCTGCACAGACACAATACTTGGTCTCACCATGGCCAAAAACAGGTCAGTGGCAGGCACTCCATATTATTAATTCATCATAGAAACATTTGCTGTTCAAAGCAGTGCAAGTTAATGGCTGTGCAGGAAGAAACTGAGGCATTTGGGGAGCGGGGCTCGGGGCAGCAGTGCCCAAGCTCCCTCTCCAGCTGGAGGAGACCCAGGCAACACCACCTGAATGCAAACACCCCGCGGCTCACCGGCCGGCTGCTCCCGTGGGCCCAGCGCCCGGGTCTCTGCCAGCTGCAAAGGGAGCTCAGACACCGACCTGAGGTGTCGATCTCAAACCAAATCCCAACACCAGTACCCAGCCCGCGGTGCACATCAGCGGGAATGATGCCTACAGCCACAGAGTCCAAGAGCCTCAGCTCTCCATCCACCCTCAGCAGGTGGAGGAGCTGGAATGGGTCATCTGGGAGCATAAATTTGAATTAGTTGGCGCTGCAAGCAGGACTAGTGCTGCAACATCAAAATAAGCAGCAAAGGGAATAGGTGAGGGAGGAGCTGGTGTTCTCAGCTACATCCTGCCACCAGCTGAGGCACCAGCCTCAGCTGGGACCTCACCCCACACCGGCCATGTAGGTGACAGGAGCACATCTCCGTAACTTTGAGAACGGGGAGGAGGGCGGCAAGTCACTGTGACTAATATGTGCTGGAAGACGTCTGCTGCCACCGGTGAAACAGTCCTGGGATTTTTGAAAACTTGCAGATGACAGTTTACATGAAGAAATTTTGCACTTGTCTATTAGGTCTTGGAAAATGAAGAGAAATTGAGCACAGAACTGAAACTGGTATTAATGTCATTAAAGAATGGGAGAAATCAAACCACTGTAAGTACAAACAGTGCCTTAAAGGGTTGGCTTCATAATGTTAAAAATAGCTGCAAGGCAAATCACTTGAGGGGAAAGAAACAAAGCAGAAAAGGGCAGTGATAGAAGTGCTGAGAACAGGAGGTCAGAGGCTACAAAAGCTGGCGTCGCCTAACTGGAAAAAATGATTGCTGAGAGATGAGTGCAGAGAGCTCTAGACAGAAAAAAGATGTGGGGGGAGAGGAAAAGGCAATGTAAGCAACCACAACAGAGAAGGTAACATTTCTGAGGGACATAGGACATAGTTAATACGGTCCCATTAAGAAGGATAAAGAGTTGTAAAGGGAGAGGATGAGCAGGGAAGTCTGTGGAAGTAATTTTTTTT
The DNA here is from genome assembly GCF_018691265.1 of Tyto alba. Lineage (NCBI taxonomy): Eukaryota > Metazoa > Chordata > Aves > Strigiformes > Tytonidae > Tyto > Tyto alba. The sequence continues at coordinate 8,859,447 of NW_024881295.1, read as the reverse complement.
GCCCATAATTCTGTTTATGGACCTTCTGATTCTGGAGATAGGGTTCCTCCAGTTTGGTGGATTGATGCCCACTGCTTGTTTCTGCCCCTCTGTGTACTGCCTGGGTTTCTGCTCCGTCACCCTTCCAGCAACTTCTGGCAGAAATCAGTTCAAGCCCAGAGGCTCTCACACCCCTGTCTTTGTGTTTCTCAGGCCAGGACGGTGAGCTGTTGGTCCCTCCCTGCCTTGATACACCCTGACCTGGGTTTCCAGTCACAGCCTGTCTTCTTGCTGTGACAGAAAGCCCAGGGCAGGGAGGCGGGAGGACACAAGCATGGGGTGGCTGGGCGAGAGCTTCTAGAAAGACTGCAAAGGAGTGCCGGAGCTCAGTGCCTTCCGTCCTTACCTCCAAGGTCCTCCCATCACCCCAGCCAGGTGCAGGGAGGATGAGGCACATCCTTCTAGGAGCAGTTTCTTCCCTCCAGCCCTGGCAGCCTAGAAGGACCCCAGCCACCCTCAGCAGCACAGACCCCTCCCGCCAAGGCCATCACTTCCCAGCACTTGCACGTAGAAAACAAGCAGCTGTCAAAAACTCAGCCAAACCAAGAGAGGCTTCACAATGCCAGGGAAGGAATGTGAGGTGGATGCTGGCATTGCCACGTGGTGACAGAGAAGTCCCCCAGTCTGGAAAAACATTGTGCAAGAGGATGAGATGTTCACCAAGCAAAAGGGGAATGCCAGAGTCTGGACAAGCTATCACACACGACTTAATCAAGTATTGCCCCATCTTGGCCAGCTGAATTGCTTGGCATCCACTTGGTAGAAATGCCAGCACAAATAAGGTACACCTTGTGGGGAAAAAAAGGGAATAATCAAGCAACATTTGCTTTTCTGTATCAATTTTCCCCAATTTCATTCGTAATGTCCCACAAGTCATAAAGTAAAAGAAATATCCCAGTTATCTGCATGCTGTTGATTAATATTGTTTCCTTTCTTTTTCAATTCATTTGTTCATCAGAGCAGACTGGTTTCATTTTGTGGTTTCCATTAATTAGCATAGTTAATGTTTTTAACAATTTTTTAACCTCAAATCCTACTTCAGTAAGATGAAATAAGACTCAACCCATTTCCCAGACTTGGGGCAAACAGCTTTGTAAGGCTTTAACATCTTTATACCACACAGTGAATTTCAGAAAATAACCACTGAATAACTTTGTAATAGCAAACTTCCTTTAATTTTTTAATGTGGTTGGAAACACATAAGTAATAATGTCATGATTTAAATAATTACTTTGGCAATTGACTTAGAACTTAAAATGATCACAGCAGTTCATACCTCTAAGCTACAACTCATGCAAACACAGGCAAGATTCTCTAAGCTGAAAGTTTTCTGAAAACCTTTTAATAAACTTCTTAGCTGTAAGAATAAAACCAGCCACCACAGCACCACCCCCAAACCTGGGGGCCATGCAAAGCACAACCATCTTGTGCATGGTGGCCCTTGACTCCCTCAAACCAGCACCCCTCCCACCCCCAGCAGTATGTGACACACATCTCTGCTTCCAGTCGGGAGCTGCCAAGATGGGTCTGAAGGATTTAAGGCCTTCCACTCAGTAAGAAGAAAAAAAATAATTTCATTATTCTACCCTGAAGTACCCAAACCCTCTTTTCTTCCCCTGTATTTTCCTTTCGGATATGACTTATTTTGCAAAAACGCAGCATTTTCAGTATAAACTCAGAAGCACACATTTTTTTTTCCCCCCAAGAACAGGACATTTGGATTCACTTTATAATTGTTACATGCCTTAATTCTTCCCCTTCACATTTCAAAGACTGTTGAAAGCAGTTATGGGTTTGGGAACACTATGATGGCCTGCGTATATTCTTCATCTGACCTTCACAAACCAGATAGTGGTGGTGGTGCTTGCCTTCAGCATTGGTCTTCAAGGATGAACTGGAGCTCTCATCATGCCTCAGGAGAGACTTCTCTCAGTGCAGACAAATCCTATTTTCAGTTGGATTTACAGAAGTGAGACAGCAATGCACAGATTTCCTTAGGTCCACTGGACAAACTGATGTTGCTGCTCGAGTACCCACAGTTTAGTCAGGCCTAAGAGCAGACCTGGCAGGCTGGCACACCAGAAAACTTCCCTCAGACATGATGGCAGCATTTTGCCTCCACATCCATAACAGGCAGGTCTGTGGAGCACCTTTAAAATACAGCTCAGAGCAAAGCTGTCCTGAGTTTGTAAAGAAGTTAAAATAGCTGGGGGGGTGTCAGTGGTCTCGTTCCTCACTGGATTTAGCAAAGGGTTTCAGAAAGGAAAAATTATGGACACAAACACTGGCTTATTTTTGAAACTAAGACAATTTTGTGTTAATCAGGATCAGAAAAAATCAAATTGTTTATTTCTCAGTTCAGCCAAACTGGGGAAGAGATCCTTCCCCTAAGAAAAACCCAGCCTTGATGAGCATTCCCCTGGAGCTGAAGCCAGGCTGCTGCAATCACCTTCAACCTCTTTGTGAAGGGTCAACTCCGGAAATCTTGGGAAAACCCTCACTGAACACAGCCATGACTTCATCTAACCTGGCTGGGAAAGCCCACTCCAGCTGCTGCCCCCTCGGTTCATCACCCTCCACTGCGGCTACAGGGTTCTGAAAAACTGGTTCACCCAAGCGACCCAAGCACCCCAACCAAACACACCCCTGAAGCTGTGTTGTCTCGCAGTTTGTTTTTTCTTACCTGTCTTGTTCTAACCTTGAACAGGAGAGCAAGGAAAGAGGGTGACAAAACATAGCCCAGGAGCAGGAAAGGGGCACGTACCAATAAAAATCACCATTAAATACATCATTAGATTATTACTATGCAAGCAGCAGCATCCGCCTTATCTTAGTAAGGAGCTCAGTTCCACACCAGTTATTCCCTGTTGCAATCAGTTATTAAAAATGCATTCCTCTTCAGTGGATGATTGGTGTTAATTAAGGTGCTAACTAGAAAATTCACTTATAGCTTTGCGTTTCCTTTATTTTTTGGTGTTCTCAAGACAGAAAAGGGTGGTATTTAGTGTTATAGAATATAACAGTCATCTTCAGATATTGAAAACAAGGAGCTGCAAATGTGGATTAGAAAACATGTGCAGTCCAGTCTGTTACAAATACAATACAGCCCATTCACTTCCCATTGGTCAAGCTTCTTGTGAATTGCGTGTTTCCAAAGCGTCCTATTAATGCTTCTGGATCTCCCAGCATTGCTCCCATTTGTAATTACATCAATCATGAATTACTACTGCATCATGTAATTTTGATATAAACAGGAAAGAACTGTCAAACAGATAGGAGACATTATGAGCACACTGTGTATTACCAGGAAGGAATGCAGAAATTCATGTCAATAGAATGAGAAAACCGGAGAAGAAAGAGGGTACCTCTTCAGTGGCTGGCTGCTATACTTCAGAAATCCAGCTTCACATCAGCTTTTAAAAGCGATTCCTATGCAGAGTTTTAAGTGTTACCTCATGCCCAAGCACTGTGAGCTTCACAGGCTGCCTTTCGATGGAGCCACTGCTCAGTCAGACCTTGCACAGAGCGTGGGGGATGAGTACGTTTGGCTAACGCATCTTTCTCTGAGCAAACACTGGCAATCTCCATTTCTTTCCCCTTTTATCATTTTTGGTAACAAGTCCTAGATCTTTCTGTGCTATGGGCACACGTTTAGTCACACAGCTGGTCTTTACAGACCATGACGAAGGAGCTTCTCTTAGCAACGTTACTGTGTCAGCACCTTCCCTCTCTATGTGCCAAACCTGTCAAGCACGGGGCGGGGGTAAGTAACGGAATGACAGTGCATTCATCAGTATAAATTAATTCTGGAATATGTCATTTCTGATCAAGCTGTTCTGTTAGCAATCTTCACATCCACAAAGCACTGCACTGTGCTCATCTCCCTGAGGATTTTGTCACCTTTATCATTACAGTAACTGAAACCAAAAGAAAACCACATCCATTTATAAACACAGCTATAAATGCTGTTTTATATTGATTGGCTCATTAGCTGATGAACCAGTAAAGAATTTGACTTACAAACTTCAGACTGCAGAATTTTCTGTCCCCACGTTATAGGATCCTGCAGTGTCGGGATGGGAACACCTCCACGTTCACATCACCAAACCTGCCTCCTGCGTATCCCAATCTTCTGTACCCTGTCTCACGGACAATCCTGCTGTGTCTTCTCAAACCAGCCTGCCAACAACATAATTATTTTCTCCACCCTTCACCAAGGAAAGACACAGCTCTTCCACACCAATCTCCCGATTAAGAGAAGATGTAGGAGTCCTTGCAGCAGACGTATGGAACATCAGTGCAAATGCTGGGGAGTAGATATCCATATTGCCCAATGTACAGCAACTACACAGGGCCCAATCCAGGTGCCCACCTATAGATACTTTAGATGCCCCTGATGGCGCAGCACTCCAGGAGACCCACACCTCCTGGTGTCGCAGCCAGGGATCAGGCAAGGTATGCTGAGACTTTTCTAATGGCAACTGATTTCTGTAAGCAGACAACCGATTTGAACTCTCACTAGCTAAGACACAGAAATAGCTACCTTTAAGATCAAAACCTGCTCTAAGAGACAACTGAAGAGAACAGAAAGGCCAGACTAACCACACAAAATCCAAAGCTACAAATGAATAAATAAGTGTCTCAGCTTCAGTACAGAGCTGTAAGACAAGCTGAGGATAGAGAGAAATTCGAAGAAGTCCTCTGTCATTCCTTTCTCGCTTTTCTCTCTAAAACCAAGGAGGTTGTTGAAGAAGGTGCACCCTTAGAGGCTTGCAAAGCAGAGGCCAAACTGTTCTTGCATATCTTGCAAACAGGATGGACACAACTCTCTACTTACCTTCCAAGCACCACAAGGCTCTCTGGACTGCTTCAACAGGGCTATATTTCTCTATTTTCACATCTTCTTGGGAAGAAAGCAATGCTGCTCACCGTGTAAAGGGAAGGAAAAGTCTCACAGAAACTGAAGTTGAAAAAGAACCATGAGATCATACTGCTTTGTGTGCGAGACCGCACGGCTAGACTCCCTTTGAAGGTTTTAAATTGTAGACATCAAGAGCAAATTTAAATTGAAACCGCTAAAATTAGAAGTAACGTATTCTGACAGTTGCAGCTGATCTTGGAAGAAGACAAAGGCAGTGCTTCTGTTTTTCTTTGAAGTTGTGAGCAGCAGAACATAGGATGAATGCAATTTTTCTGCTTTGTACCACCTCAGCAACCTCCAGGTCTGTAGGACACCAGATTGACCATTACTGACCAAGGAGAATCCAGTCTCATATGCATGCATATGCAAAAAAGCTGATTTGTTTAGAAGCCCCTCAAAACCAAATCAAGCACACACCACTTCATGTGGTCTTCAGTTTCATCCTTGATTTAAAATGACAACTAAACTTTGTCTGGAGAGCAGGACAAGAGCAGTGTTAAAATACATGTAGCTAAAGCAATGTTTACAGACTCCTATGCTATAGAGTCACTCAGCCCTCTCTTGCACTACAAAATTCTTTTGAAACAAAAAGCTTAAATCAGGATCAAAGTGGCTCTGGAATTGCTTCTCCCAGCAGTGGAACAAACTGATGTGAAGCAGACCAGAATGACAGCATTGAGCATTTTCCATTTTGGAGACAGCAACAGAAAGAGACAGTAACAAGATTCCCTTCACACTTTACTCAGGGAAGGAGACTACAGGTCTCCACACTGAATGAATGCTGGTTCTGGTGTTTTAACAACTAACTTCAAACATTTTTCTAACCCTTTCAATTTAACATACAAAAATAAACTCTCTGAAATATAAAGTATTAAATTATCCTCTTTCCCCTGCCCTTATATGCGGTGTCCTTACTGGACTTTAAGAGGAGGAAACTTTAACCGGAATGATTCACAGCTGCCACTGCCATAATTCAGTTTCAGCTTTGAAAAAGCAGTATGTGTAACAGCAGGAAGAGAGGATTAAGGAAAGAACTGCAACAAAATGCAACTGGTGACCAATGCCAAGTTTTACTCAGAAACTCGTTGCAAAACCAGATCCAATTATGTGGTTTCATCACGCTTTCTAAAACCTGTGACACTTGCAGCAGCATCAGTCATTTGCCCCTCTTACCAGAGGCTGATAAATGTGTTTGAAGGCAAAAGATGGGAATAAGGAAAAGGACACACAAGAAAGCAGGAATGCAAACCTAATTTTAGGTTTAGACCTTTTCTCCCTTTGATCCAGTCCAATCACATCAGAGGTGCCATGGCATCCTGAATTCGCAGGAGACCAGAAGAGTTAAAGCTGGCTCTTTCAGTGTACATGGCAACTCCTCCCCACCTCCATTTGATGAAACCAGAGTGACACCACATGGGTTTATTAAAGGCACAAATAGGTGTATTGGGGGTCAAGAGCTATTCATCCACCCATTACATCAAGAGAACATCAAGAGAATGTATTAGCAGTACACGGGTTGCCATAGAGAACCTGCAAAACTGCACAATATTCCTGAAAATGTTTAACTGTTGTTCACCTGTAAGACAACTCTGTGGTGGAATCTTCAGATTGCAGCAAAGAGGAAAAAGTTTATACATCTGTTACTGTTGCACGTTTTACAGTATTTAAGATAATCCCATTGTTTCCTCCTAGAACGACTACTTATTTTGTACTGAAAAATATATTTTTTTATTTTTATTTTTCCATCTGTGAGTGGTTTGCTGTATTGCAATGATACATTAAAAATGCACAAAATTATTTCACTGTAGGTGATCTCACATACCTTGTTACATATGAGAAACCATGGGAGGGAACAAACTACCTTTTGTTATACTTCACTGCCTTAATTTAAGCAACTGCATCCACAGACAAATTTCTAAATATGCAACCTAGTTATTGGAGGAGCAACTCTTCTGCAAGTCACTGAATGCTGTTGGTATAGTGCAGCTCTGAAAATAAGACCATATCTTACTTGTAATAAATTTGCTCTTTCAGTTAACTTTATACACAGTAAAAAAAACCTGGAATAATCACCTGTAATTAGAGAAAACCAAAGCAAGCCCTGACCAGTTCATTTGTTTGTTATATTAGCAAAATCATCCCTATAGGGTGGGAAAGGAGAAAGGGAAAAGAGGAAACAAAGCAACAAAACCGTAAAGCTCTACAGTTAAGCAGAACAAATGCCCACTGTAAGAGAAGATCAGATTTGAGACCATCTAAGGAAACTGAAGGTGCACAAGTCCAGGGGACCTGATGAGATGCATCCACAGATCCTGAGGGAACCAGCAGATGTAGTGCCTAAGCCACTATCCATCATATTTGAGAAGTTGTGGCAGTCTGTCAAAGTACCCACTGACTGGAAAAGGGGTAACATGACCCCCATTTTTAAAATGGAAATGAAGACTCAGGGCCAGTCAGTCTCACCTCTGTGCCTGGCCAGATCATGGAGTGGATCCTTCTGGAAACTGTACCAGGGCACGCGGAAAATAAGGAGGTGATTGGTGACAGCCAACATGGCATCACTAGAGGCAAATCATGCCTGACAAATTTGGTGGCCTTCTACGATGGGGCTACAGCACTGGTAGATAAGGGAAGAGCAACTGATGTCATCTACTTGGACATGTGCAAAGCTTTTGACACTGTCCCACACAACATCCTTGTCTCTAAATTGGAGAGACATGGATTTGGTGGATGAACCACTCAGTGGATAAGGAATTATCTGGATGGTGTCACTCAGAGTTGTGGTCAACGGCTCAATGTCCAAGTGGAGGGGGGTGACAAGTGCCGTTCCTCAGGGGTCAGTACTGGGCCCAGCGCTGTTTAACCCCTTTGTCGGTGACACGGACAGGGGGATCGAGCGCACCCTCAGCAAGTTTGCCGACGACACCGAGCTGTGTGGTGCGGTCGACACGCTGGGGGGCAGGGATGGCATCCAGAGGGACCTGGGCAGGCTGGAGAGGGGGGCCCGTGTGAACTGCACGAAGTTCAACAGGGCCAAGTGCAAGGTCCTGCCCACGGGTCGGGGCAATCCCCAGCACAAATCCAGGCTGGGCCATGAGAGGATTGAGAGCAGCCCTGCGGAGGAGGACCTGGGGGTGTTGGTGGGTGGAAAACTGACTGTGAGCCAGCAATGTGCGCTCCCAGCCCAGAAAGCCAACTGTGTCCTGGGCTGCATCGAGAGAAGTGTGGCCGGCAGGGCAAGGGAGGGGATTCTCCCCCTCTGCTCTGCTCTCGTGAGACCCCACCTGTAGTTCTGTGTCCAGCTCTGGGGTCCCCAGTATAAGAAGGACATAGACCTGCTCAAGTGGGCCCAGAGGAGGCCACGAAGATGCTCAGGGGGCTGGAGCAGCTCCCGTGTGAGGCCAGGCTGACAGAGTTGGGGTTGTGCAGCCTGGAGAAGAGCTGAACCATCTCCAGGGAGACCTTACAGAGGCCTTCCAGTGCTTAAAGGGGGCCTGCAGGAAAGATGGAGGGAGACTCTCGTAACAGTTTTAAACTGAAAGAGGGTAGATTCAGATTAGGTATAAGGAAGAAATTATTTATTGTGAGGGCGGTGAGGCGCTGGCCCAGGGTGCCCAGAGCAGCTGTGGGTGCCCCCTCCCTGGAAGGGTTCAAGGCCAGGTTGGACGGGGCTGGGAGCAACCTGGGCTGGGGGAAGGGGCCCCTGCCCAGGGCAGGGGGGTTGGAACAGTTTGGTCTTTAAGGTCCCTTCCAACCCAAACCATTCTGTGATTCTATGATCTTGTGCTAGTTTTAAAAGAGAAAGATCATTTTTGAATTAATAAATCTAAATGCAACAGCTGCAAGAGAAAGTTTCCTGAACTGAGAGTTAGCTTTAAGAGGCAGCTAGAAATTTAAAAACAAGTACAGTTATACCATTAACTGTATTTCAACATAGTATTTCAATACACTAGCTTATTTTCTACCCCAGCCTTAGTTCATGATTTCTAAATCACTACAGCAATTTAATAGGAAAGCTAGTTTCACTAATTGAAATTAAAGGCTAGTTTTACTATTGTACAGACAGAATACAGATGGCAGTATTTAGAAAGCTGGAGACTGGTGTCTGCACATAGAAATTTAATTTAAAAATGAGTTTATATCAATTGTTTTTATTAGATATCAGCAGTTTACAAATTTGAATTGAGAAACAAAGTTACAGTATGGAATTAGCTTGAGCTCATTCTTGGTTGTGAGGTTTTTTTCTTTAAGTTCATAATCATTTTTATAAAGGATGTCATTAGCAATAAATTCTAGACTGTCTAAAACACAGCCTTGCTACTTCCTCATTCAATATTTCATAATTTATCAAAAAACTAAGATTGTTCTAAACATTTTTAATAAGTATTTAATTAACTACTCTATTAGGCTCCTTTTTTTTTTCAATTTGTACACAACACAGATTGTTAAAAAGCACTTAAGGATTCTATATTGCAATTTTTTGTAATGTTAAAAACTAGGAATAAATACGTTATTCCCATGACAAGATGAAATCCACTATTCAATATACCATGTGTCTTGTCTTCTCCATACCTCACATCTAAGCACACAATTTTCTAGCAGGAATATTGTTTTAAAACACTAATTCCCCATCATTTTAATGCACAACAACTTATGACTGCAAGAGCTTCTTCTACTTCCTGACAAGCACAGGTTTAACTGAATTTTATATTTTGCTACAGTCCACTAAATACCACCTCACCATATGCTTAATTTACATTTTCTTCTCCACAGCTCGTAAGACAGTCAGAAGACAAGTTATGTCTGGCAGGTAAGAATGCAACAGCACTGAGGTTCCCATTAGGAAGCCTCATTTCCAATGCACATGTTCACCCCTCTTTCTCTTTCCTGCCTCACAGCCAAAAGCAGTAATAACATAAAGTTTCCAACATCTAACATTAAGGTCGCTAAGAAATACAAGACTGTAAAGGAGAAAAAAAAAAAAAAAACAAAACCAAACAAAGAGCATATGCAATGTAACAAGTTGCTACAAGATTTCTGCTCTGTAAGATGAAATAGCAGTAAGAAGAGGCTGAACCAGAAAGCTGCACAAGGAAACAAATATGCTGGAACAAGTAAAAACATCAGTCTTAAGGCAACCTTCATTTGAATCAGCAGTGTGATTACTTGTGTATATGAAGAGAAATCCTTCTTTAGTGTAGAATGTCAATACAAAAGATGTTATGAACCATATCGATCCTAGAAAAGTAAAAAAAAAACAAACAGACCTGAGTATTTTTTCCATTGAAATAAATTAGTTTTACTTGTATTTGTAAAATAAATAGTTTAATCCTTAAAGACTTAAAGAAACTGATCAATGCTTCCAAGAACTGGAGCTTATGGTTTAACTCCAGGATAATTAGCCCAATTTTCAAACACCTGAGGAGCTCCCACTGACCTCATATATGAAATGCAAACTAACTGGAGCACAAAGCATTATTTACACTATTGAGACTGGGATGTCTTAATTTTGTGCACAAACGTGGGTCAGAGGTATTACTGTCAAGTCAATAAAAGAGCCAATACAAGAGCTAGGCTAGATGACTGCTGTAGGTCCCTTCCAACTAAACTATTTTATCCTGAGTTATGAACTATTATTAATTTAAAAATAAAGTGACAGCATATAATTTCCATGATGGAATTTTTGTTTCAGTTGTAAGAAAACAAACAAACTATGTAAGGGAAAAGGTGAAAAAGATATTCTAAGGAAGGTGAGCTAGCAGTCTACAAAACTCAAAACCAAACTCCTCTCCCTAACAATGATTCAATGGCAGGATCTACGATACTAAATTCCTATAGAAATACTTTAACTATGGTTAATATACAGTAATATTTTTACTAACCTGTATAGATGTCATGACCCCATTAGCAAGTACAGAAAGTCTTCCAGCCACTGATTTCACTCCTTGTTTAAACTGAGCTATATCAGGTGCTGAAGGCAAGACATTTGTAATATTGTAGCTTCCTAAAAGAACAACACACACACACACATACAAGAAGAAATCAGATTTTTGTATTAAAAGCAGCCTTTTTTCCCCCCCTGAAGTACAATGTACTACTAGGAGCACTAAATACCAATGTCTGATTGACACTGTAAAATTTAAACAATAGGCATAGACCTTAAAAGGAAGATGCATTTAAGAAATTTATTTTTTTTCAGTTTTCATAATTCCACCCAGAGTGTCATCATCTACACTTTGTATTCCCAGCTGAGCAATTAATGTTTGGATAGTATATAATTTATGCTGCACTTTCAATCTGCTGCAATGTTATTTCTCTTGTACCCCAAACAGCTGTTACTACCTTGCAATTTAAAAATTAATCCACTTCAGCAGTGGCTGAAGTGAGGAACCCTATTTGTGTGCATGCATAGGTATGCTTTGCATATTGTCTATACACACATATTTTGCATTACTGCATCTGAGTCTTGGAAAATTCAATGGAAATTATAGTAAAGGTTAGTTTTAAAACTCCAAAATAAAGCTGGTAATCCAGCCTTCCTCAAAGCCAACTGGCCAACGTTAGCTCTACTGCTATTATGGAAAGCATAGGCCTAAAGATAACAAAAATCAAAGATGTTTCAAAACTAACTGCATGATAAGCATTAACATGCTAATAACTACAATCACCCACTCACTTGTGAAAAGAATTACTGGCATGCCTTAAATATTACATACCTGAAAATGTAAAAGGGCACAAATGGCAGAAAACTAGCACCACAGAACTATGATCTCAGGAATAAATGGGGCTCCTGAGAGGAAGCATCCCAAAATAAACCATTTTCAAAATGGAGACTGCAATCTGTAGCCTTAATTTAGACACGTAGCCAACTGATAGTCCTGACTGGCTGGTAACTCGTGAGCAATTACTGAACCTCAGACAAGCTCATCCAGCCGCATTCTCCACGACCTGCAGCGCAGCTCGGCACAGGACATCGCTACAACACTGGCAGCCCTTCCTTCTCCTTGTTTTCTTTTTGAACAGGGGTGAGGGAGGAAGAGAGAGAAAACCTGCAGCTCCTCTTTTTATGGAAAATTAAAGGCATCTGCCTCATTAGCAGGCTGAGAAAGACATCACTGCAGATAATCTGATCTACCTAAATTATGTGGCTGGTTCCTAGTCACATGCAGAGAGCTTCCCACTCCACTCTTTAAAGCTGGCTAGTAGCTGTTTCTAGAATGCATGGGCACACTTGTTTATAGATTATTTTCAAAAATTCACTGTCACTGAGACAGCCCTATTTCTGAACTGTAATTTTTACTTCCTTACTCATCAAATGTTCCACTTTTCAAATGCTTCGGCATTTTTGTTATTAAAGTCAGAGTCATGGAAATAAAACTTGCACATATAAATAACTTGAGAAAAGCTCTAACTGCCTCTCAGCCACATGAATTTTCTCATGTTTTTCTGGTTATGTATGGTTGTCTGAAAAACTTCTTGTAAATGAGATAGGAAAGCAACTCCTTTTCTTGTCATCTCCCTCAAAACCAGCATCTACAAGTCAGCCATTCGACATGCCATCTTTTATAAGCAACAGGTCTGATACAATGCGAAGTAAAAAGTTTTTTTGCAGTCCCCTCTTTTTGGTAAATAGCTCCTACAGCATTCTGTACAAAAGCAAGCATCCCAAAACTGTTCTACTCTAAAACCTCAGCAGTGCTCGTAAAAACTTTAGTTTCAAAGGACATTTTATTCTGGCAAGGACCCCAGAATTACAGCAACGTTCTTGTTGTCAGCCTCCAGTCTCCTGGTTACCTTTATTTTATGGAACTAATGATGGCTATGGCATTAATTCAACACTAGACAAGCTATCAATGCACTAAAATTTCTCCAAGAAGAGCCACTGTCAAAAGATAGTCTTTGGGGTGGGGGATGAAACAGAAAGACATGCAGGGAAGGAAGATTCTGTAGACTGAATATAGGGTGAATTTATAATACACAGACTAATAATTTCTGGTGTGTTTTTTTTCTCACTATTATTTTAGAGCAGTTAACAATCCACAAAATTTAGCAGAAGTTTAGTCTTTGTAATGTAAATTTAAATTTACTGCTGGGTTACATGACAGTTAGTAACTAACCTCAAGTCGCAGGCCGATATTTTTCATCCTTTTAGGAATCTCCACATTCCCCCACAAGCCCCAAGAACCTTTCCAAGTGGTCACTGATGAATTCATGTGTGCATAATTCACATACACATAGTAAACATTATATAACTGCCTGGAAGTACCCTAGAATTTTATCACATATATGTACATGTACATAGAAAGGCACATTCATATATATACACACACACAGAGATATATATATATATATATATCTCACACCACATGATTTACCCTATCTTTAACTTACATTTACCTTTTCCTAGTCCATTCTCTTATTCATTACTGTGTAAAAGCCCCACATATATTACACAAATTAAAGGAAAAATTTAATTAAAAATAATTTTAAAATAATTAAATTTAATTAAAAAATAATTTAAAAGTTCTATTCAACAATAGATAACAATGTTATCACAATCCCATGTATTACTGAAATCATAGTTCACAAATTCTGAAAGAAACACTATTTCTTTGTTTGTTTCCCACATGTTTTTTAAGCACAAATATGACACCAGGTTGCAAATACTCTTTCAAGTGGCTAAAGTAAGTTACTGCAATTTTTGCTTTATGCCTTTTTCCCTCCTTTTTTTTTTTTTTTTTTTTTAACATTTCAATTAACTTGAGTAAGTGGTAACATGAGTTATTTCTCTACTAGCCAGTATATTCAAAACTTTCTTTCAAGGGATCAAAACTGAACAGTCACGTTTGTTTTTTTTCCTCCAACTTTACCAAAGTAAAATCAGCTGCCGCATACTGTTTGCTTTTCCAGACTATTTACATAATTACTCACAGATTTCAAGCTCTTCAGTAATTCTTTTTCTTCCCACTTCTACACAAGTTAAGGAATGAAACACAACTGATCAAGTCAATAAAATGTCCCATTATTTCCTACCTTTTCTATTTCACATTACTGCACTACCCATAATGGGCACTGAAAATAAAACATTAGAGTCTCAATAGACTAAGGGGCTACACTTCAGTCAATCTAACCTAATACTTCTTCCTGTCTAATTTGATGATCTGTACTCTCCAATGTAAGGTGTTCCAACAAATCTTTTAAACAGCCAAACTAATTGAAAAATTTCCTTAATAATTTGGCAAGACTAGTGTTAGAAGCAGATATCCAGATGAATGGATATGCCATGCAACAGATCACGTGGGAATTTCAAGGCCACTAAGGTTTTATTAAAGATCCTTCTTAGAGTCATAATAATATTGACAGCTATTTTCACATAAATAAATATGTAAGTTACTTTTGGTAATTTATCAGAAAAAAACAATATGATAGTCAATTTAGGTGTTACCTCGTTTGTTGTTACAACAAAATATTAGTTTTCCTTTGACAAAAATTATTTGCAATATAGTTAGTCTATTATTTGCAACAGGTCACATGAAAAAACAGTACAAAATTTTGAATGTACTGAACAGAAAATACAGAACTTGAAATTTAAGACATTATTTTTTTAAAAAATAATGACTACACCTGTTGTGCTTGTTTGACTTACTAGCAATACTAATGCATACTGCACTTCGCACACTTCTTGCAGAATACAGCGACAGCTAGCTGACAGTGTAACTAGAAGCAGAGTATGGGACCATATTCACCCCATGATGCAGTTTCTCACTCTCTTCAATATGTACCTGTTGGTTGTTTTTTCTGATCTTCGAACAAGTCAGCTGAACTTATAGATGAGCTTCCAGAAAGTCTTTCTAGTCGAGCCCTTGCTTCATACTAGAAAAGATTCAAGAATAAAAAGTCTTGTAACAGCTGTCTTCTTTCAAGGTCATGCCACATAATTTGTGAGATTAGATACAGTTTTAGAACACACAAACCCGGCTGAAGCTGACCATTCTGAAAGTTGTTCCCATTTCGTAGTTTTCACAACTTACACAGTGTGTCTGTCATTATCTCAACTCATTTTTGAGTTGATCGAAGAGTGATATTGGTTACCCTGAAACTGCTGAAAAACTATGCAACCATTAAAAACAACAACTAAAAAATATGAAATGGAGTAGTTGCATAGGATAAGGAAAAAGCACTGCAGTTAGCATCATGTTAACCCTTCTAATCATATGACGCTTTCAATTCAACTTTTTCTGAGTTCCTTGGGAATGGTAATACATTGATCACTTTTCACGTTACTCTTCACATTGTTAATTTTTCAGTAAGGATAGATTTTTTTAAAATGATCCCTTGCCTCCAAAATGCAACATAATAGCAATCTGGTTTTTATTTCTAGGCTGATTTAATTACATGTCACTTGTTGAACAATTTATCTGCATAGTTAGCCTTACAATAATAATAATATTTCCATGTGACAAATACAGAGAGAACAGCTGTTTTAACAATGGCTTCTTGGCATCAATTTGGGTATTTAGAACAAATGAAGTAAGGCTTCACCCAGCATCAGGCTGATTTTTTCAAAAAGAAAGACTGCTGAATCACAGTCTATCACTTCTATCAGAGAAGAATGACATTGGAAGCAAGGTCCTACTTGCAGCTGCAACTCCTTAAAATGAAATACTAAACTATCAAGAGTTATCATAAACTTGTACTTTTCTATCAAACAAATATTCAACTGGATATAATTCTATAATCTTACTAATTCTACCAATTTCAACTATTTATTGGTTTCTCTTTATATAAGAACACCAAGTTTACAGTCAAAGAATGTTTTAACATTCAAAAATATTTATCACTGCTTTCTACTTACATCAGCATGATCCTGCCTTCCAAAATACATGTCCGATGAAATTGCTTTTATATTGCCAAATTTTTTTTGTGCCTCATCTGTGTTTAAGGACGGTTCATAGTCAGGCTTACGACGAGATGCAGGTCTAAAAGAAAAATAAACTGCATTAGTGAGTGTAAATTTTATTTACACCAGAGCAGAATGCAATAAAACAAACAAGAAGCACTATCATCTTTGCTTTGTGAATCTAGAAGTATAATAGTGATTTTTTTTTTTTAATAAAAATTAAATCAGTATCAACCCAGGATAAAGAAATTCAGATAACTAAGTTTATATAAGCAGCAAATAATATTTCAGTCATGGGCTTACAAGATGCTGAGCATACAGTATTTCAAATGCATTTATCTTTCATCTTTATTTTCAGAGTTCATTTGAAAAGCAAGCTAAATTATGTGAAAAAGGACAGACTATTTCTACAAAACCTCAAAAAAAACCCCAAAAATTGTCAGTGAAATTCAGATTTAAACATAATAGCACAAAAAGTTTCAATGTCCTTTGAATGCCTTCTACTTCAAACATACATATTCAACACTTGCTTTTTTTTTTTTTTTTCTTAAGTAAATATACTCAAATAAGGAAGTAATAGCATTACAGACATGAACCCCTACTTTGTGTAATAAGCATCACTGGTCCACTTTTAGGAAACAACAGAAGATGCTTGTGTTAAAAAAAAAAAAAAGTTGTACTTAAGTGCACAAACTGCATTTTACAGGTAAATTAAAAATACAGTTTTAAGTCAGAAGAACAGAAAACACCAACCGAGCATACAAAACCTCACATTCTTATATTTTCCACTTGATTGCAAAGATAAAAACCCAGTTGTCAAAGAAATACATTTATATTTTATCTTCACAATGATTAGACCTGTTGTTTACAAGTATCTTCAACATCTTACAAGCTGAGTACCCTACAGTTTTGTTCCTTTCGTTCATTAGGCAATAAACAAAGCAAGTAAAGCAAGTATGCTCTCAGAACAGTGCAAATATTTGAGTTTCTCTCCACATCTTTTGTCTACTATTTTTTGCTGAAATGCTTTGAGAACTACCTCTAGTACATACACTGTACAGCACTTAGCAAAACAGACAAGTTCTTAAAACGTAAGTACAAATGTAAATAGGAAATTCAGCTTACAAAAAATTTCAGCCAACAAAAGAAATTCAGCCAGGAAGTTGCCTGAAAAAAATCCCACTATTATGACCAGTACTCAAATCATATTAACAAGCTTGGGCTTTCTGTACAAAAATCAGCTAGGTCTTCTTGGTATACCTGTCTGAAAATCCTGTACTTTTTGAAGTTAACATTATATCAACATCTCTACTATTATTTTCTTTCTTCCAAAAAGAATCTGAATTGTCATCCCATTTAGAGAAAGTGTTGCTCCTCAAATCTGAAGAATCATAGTACCTAAAACAAAAGGAACAAAAAAAAGTGGGAACTTTATATTGTTAGGTAAATATTGCTATAGTAAGTGTTCACTAGCACATAAGTTTTCAGCACAATGATAGTTGTCAGGGAATAATGTGGATTTCATAATATTGATCAGAACCTTTGTACAGCTGAACCCAATGGAGGTTTAGTTTTACACACATGTATTTATTTATCTGACTGAAAAGTTCAGCCTTTCTTTAGGCTGAATATGGTCATGAATATGCAGCTGACTGCCTGAAAGATATGGTCCCACCAAAACAAGCAAAGTTCTTATTACTTCAAAGTATTACATTATCTTTAGTGTCAGGCACTGACACTTCACTGGGAAGAACACTGTCAAGATACCTGGCTGGTTTAAGAGAAATCCTAAAAAAACCTCAGGATGGCCCCTGCGAGGAAGACACCATGATGACTCTACAAGGTAGCCTGCTCATAAAGACCTGCTGCCCTTGACACCCCATGCTAAGATACCAGCTGTGAGAAAAGTCACCACAACTTTCCAGGCACTTTGAACACTCCAGAGATCCAAGAGCAACTAACTAACCCACATTACCCAACTGTGCTGTGGTCCCACGTACTACAGGGCCGTTAGTGGCTAATCTCACAGTTCCATATGAGTCAATCTGTAAACTATGCAAGCAGAGAATCTGCTCCAATTTTCTGAGGCATCAATAAACATAGTTCAGAACAGCAGGAAAGCTCTTGTCTCTGGTTCTGGGTTTTGTTTTTTTTAAATACAAACATTAAGTACCTCTGAGTTTTTTAACATGTTTTATTAAAACAGTGCTAAAGAACATATTTCTTAAGTGAGTCTTAATTTAAGAAAACAATCTTCTCTTGCATATCAAAACTGCAGGGAAAACACAAACAGAAAGAAAAGGGAAAAAAAAAAAAACAGAAGCATGTTGTCAATTTTGTTGGTACGTTATCTTGACTCTTTCCCCTTTATTATTTACACATATCTAAACATATATGGAAAATACTTGGAAAAAAAAAAAAAAGACCACCACTATTAAAATGCCAAAGATTAAGAATTTCCCTTTGCAGTTAAAGAAACTTTCTTAAAGTTTAGATGTAAGAGGATGTAAGGATCGGGAGTAAGATGATCAAAACAACAAGAGGCTAGCAGAATGGAAACATTCAGTAGAACAAGCACTGAATATTGAAGTATGCATCTGTATTTTGTGAAAAATACTCTTTAAAAACCCATATGCTCCATGTTTGTATTATGAATAGTCAGGACACTTGTTTTTGCAGTTTCTGAGAAACGTGACACCTTCAGCAGTGAAGTCTCCCATTACTGCACACGGAAAATAGCAGGAACCAATCTGGAATGAACTTCTACAAAAAGCAGGAGTCTCCCCCCTTCTCTTCTGACAGACAAAAAGAAGCCACAGCAATTTTTATAAGCTCTGTATGATGTGTAATAACAAACTAGGTGTTTATATATATATATGTATGTATATATGTATGTATAAAAGCTATCCAATTTCACCATGGCCATCAAAAACACTGTATGGGGCAAGGGCTACAAGATTTGAATAAAATGACTCATTTACTCCATCCTTTCCCCTCAGACTTTCCTCACTTTGCAAAATACTTCAGAATTGGGGGGAGAGAAAGAAAAACTCCATTTAATAGAAAATAAAATTTTACACTGCCATGTTAATAAAGATTTTACTAATTGTAGCAAAAAGAGAAATAAAAATCCAAGGATTTCAAGAGGCTTCAATTATATATCTAAACCTTGACACATTTCGCTTGCCTCATTTACTTATCAGCATCCTAATATTCAAGATGAATATTTTGCTTTCAGGCATATACTAAGATGATATTAAAATTACTTTATTTCAAAGTCACAGCTTGGAATAAAGCATAATAACCACCTTACAATCTTTACCAATTCCAACAATCTGACTTTATACTTTCTTCAAAGAGAATGAATTTGTATACCAACTCCAATTAGATTCTACTATTGCTATAACTAGAAGAACAAGAGCCAGGAACAGCTACGCCACA
Organism: Tyto alba; assembly: GCF_018691265.1. Lineage (NCBI taxonomy): Eukaryota > Metazoa > Chordata > Aves > Strigiformes > Tytonidae > Tyto > Tyto alba. The sequence goes on along the minus strand of NW_024881295.1, from coordinate 8,840,146 downwards.
ATTTATCTTCTAATTACTGAACCAAAACACATTAAAAAGCCTCTTCCATAATTTATCCTTTGCCTGATAGTAGGCTTATGAATAATTTGGGAGCAGTAACAGTTCTTTTCAAGGAACAAACAGGAAAGCACTGAAATGATGTTTTATTTTACAAGACTGTTACCAGCTTACTTGGTACCACATTTACATTTCTGCCACTAGTGATTACACTACAAAGTAATGACACAAAAGGCTTTGTGTTTTTATTTGCCTGTCTACAAGTAATTAGGTACAGTTTTTCACATTTCTGTAGCACCTATCCAATAAAGGCAGTTTATAAAAGCAACACCTGTTTCTAGCTATCAGTCTAGAAACAGATGTTTCACTGCAACTAATGCCTACAGGATTAATTATTTTTCTTCTCCCTCCCAACAGCAGTATTTTATAATTTGCATTGCATTCATACTCTGATCAAAAATTCATCAATTGTTTTTTGCTTACATTTTATGATCAAATACATAAAAGTCTATCAAATAAGACTGCAGAGATCTACACAATACATCCAACACACACCACCTCAAAAATACTTCAGTTTTGGCATTTGTCCATGATGCAACTGTAGTATATCTAGTATCAGACTTTGATATATGTTTAGTTTTAAATTGAAAGTTGAAGACAATATCACAAGAAAGGAAAAAAAAAAAGTAGTCATTCTGACAGAAAATTCACTGGATTTGTTATACAGCAAACATAAACTTATATGGCAAGTCTCTGTGCAAGTTAAGACTAGAACCTGAACAAGACAAAACCTGTAAACACGTAATTCAGACTTTTAGACTACCTTCTCAGGAAAGGTAACTCCTTTCTTTATAAATACATGTGTCACGGAGGTAAGATCAACTGTCTCACAACTTTTCTGATTCACATGTCCCCTGAAAATATGCTAGGTGTGTAGACATGTCCAACTGTCTTCTGTTTTGATCTTAAGTTCCAAATATATTGTGTATACTTGAATATGTAGTTTGCATATCCTTCTATCCCCACTCAAAATAAGAAGTTTATACATTACCTTGAACTAGAAGAGAAATATGAGTCTTCGACATCATCAGTGTACTTTTTCTTCGGTTTTGCAATTGCAGGTGTTTCCTGCTCTATTGTTTGCATATCTGAGGTGACTGAGTGAGAAATGCCACTGGGGACAGGAAGAAAATAAGTATGTAAAGAGATGACAAAGCTCACACCCTAAAAAGAAAAGAAATGAAAGCCCAAATCTAGTTTCTGAAGCTTGCTGGTAAAAGCCCAAGCCATACAAACATTTAAGAAGAAAGGAGGAATTGCAAAAAAAAAAAAAAAAAAAAAGCTCTGGAAAACTCAGCTGTAATACTCTGAAGTAGTGACAGGACTTCTGAACACACAGACCATTCCAACAGCTAGAAACCAGAGCAATGTGATTTTTTTTTTGTAAAAGACAGACTATCCTTAAGTTGGGACTGTTCACTGAAAACATCCTAACTGCCTTCCTCACAGTCAGGTAACAGACAGAAACACTCCACAGATACCCTACAATTCAGATTGACACCCGTCTGGCAGGTTGGAACTTAAACCTATCAGAAGTAATCCTGTCCCATCCCCTGAAAAATACTAGATTGTCTGATTATATTGTTTACGTTTCTGTAAAACATCTTAGTATATTTTTTTTATTTCCTAATTAAAATGAAGGGTAACTGCATAGAGCCACCAAATATTTTAAATAGCCTATAGAACTTCACATACCTTCTGTTGCTGCCAAATCCCATACCAAGTCTCTCCAATTCATTTTTCTTCTTACCAGACAGATTTAACTTCTCTTCTTTTGTTTTAATATCAAGATCTCTGTAGGCCAATCGTAACGATGATACACTAGAACAAAACATACAGTTAACATGTAACTGTAAAATGCTACACTGAACGTCCAATCCAGTAATATTGGTAGAAAATTAACAACATACATTGTAGCACTGTATTTTGTATGTTCTGTGTTTACTGAAAATATTCATTATTAATTGGATGAAATTCCAACTACAAGGATAGGAGAAAGCCCGTAGCGAAGACTGTCTAAACAGTACCCCAGTCTGTGTATGAGCAGGTAGTCTTCAAAACGAATGTGAAACATGCTACTGCTGAAGTTCAGGACACAGTTTTGCATCACCATTACATCAACTTGAAAGAGTCTTTCCTTCACAGTCCTAATTCTACATGATACCAAATGATTGTCAAACTTATCCAACTGTGACATGCCACAGTACTGTGGCATTCATGATACACTACTAATAATGCTTTCCCCCAACGTACAGCTTGGTGTTGCTAAGTCTCCCTCCCTTCACTCCTTCATGCTCTTGGTGATTTTAACACTTGCTATACACACACTCTTGAGACAAGTGCTAGAAGTTTTCTTCTTTATTGATGCTGACCTGAGCTGTGCCCAAAAAGGTGTCTCAGAAGATGGGAGAGTCTTTGTACTCCCAAAATGGAATACATTCTGTATTATAGAAACTTTGAAGCATCCAAAACTTATTTTCTGCACAGCTCGCAACACATTTTGTCATCTGAAACATCCTCACAGTTCAGATATCATAAGCTGTCTTTCTGAGATGCCATGAACCTTCCTATACCTCAAAACAATCCTAACTGTTTTCCAGTAACACCAGTGCAGCAGAGACAGAAGTTTGTAATCCTGACGACAGAGTAGTAGAAACACTGCTTAAATTTAATGTTAGGTTAAAAGAGATACAAATAGGAATTTTAATGAGCAACACAGCAATATTTTAATTCATAAATTCTGACTGGCATAAAGTCCAACTGAACGCTATCAGAAGAAGAGTAAATTAGATTTTGGATGGTGCTGGTAGGTGACCTGCTGCAAGCAGAAAGGAATTACTTAAGTCTGAAAACCCCTGTAATTTTCCAACCATTTTGTGCAGAAGCAGGAATGAAAAGAAAACAAGTTTTTGACCTAGGAGTATTTTCTTCCAGTGTTTCTCCTAACTATCTGATGACTGAAACAGGCTCTTCCCAGATTGATTTTTTTCTGGTCCCACACATACTGACATAGCTTTAACTGGGAGTACCAGATGCCCCTACCACAGTTCACACCCTGATGGTTTGTGCATCTCCATCAAGACAGGAGCTGTGCAGCTGAACCTGTTAGAAAAGGGCACAGCATCTGGTCATCTTCCTGCACAGACAGGGGATGTCAGTACCAGCCTGCTATAAGGAACGGGACATCACTCCCGCACTGACAAGGCATTTCAAGAAGGAGGAGAGCCGTCCAGTCTCATGATGACTAGGTATCCTTTGACTGGGGCCTTCAGAGGACTTGCAGCCAGAACTAAAAAATTACTACATCTTATGTTCAGATGCTTATAACAATAAAAGTCAGATACAAACCAGGATGCATCCGTGAAATGACTTTTGAAACCAATAAAATCGGAAAAATGTATCTTCAAAGCATAGAATATTTTCAGGGACATTTTAAATCAATTCTTACAGTTTAGGACCAACTGTTACACAGAAGATTGAAAGTGTTCTCTAAATTTCAACTTGAAACTGCCACTGATAAAATCTACCCAGCGCTTTAAGTAGAAAGATTATCAGCCCATCTTATGAAATCTGTTATATGAACATCAAAAATCTTATTTGCTGTTGATTAAAACAAATAGGTATACTGATCATATTTTTTAAAGTAACTCCAGTTATCCATTCTCTTGTCATTGAACAGCAGAAAATAAAAAAACTGTACCAAGTATAAAATCACATTTTAAGGTTTAAGTCTCGGGACTCTTTCTCCTTCTAAATAACTACAAAAGCATTGCTTCCATTCCCATCATGTAACAAAGCCACACTGAATTAATTTACTAAAGCTCAAGATACTCAAGCTTTTAAAATTAAAACCACCATGTATTAGTTGGGAACAAATGCAATTGTAACAGTATTCACCCTTCGTTAATTTTGGTATATACTGCCATCTACAGTTAAGAATCCAAAAAGTTATCTCAAGGGAAATAGTTATCGTGCCTCTACTGGGACAGGATCCATAAACTCAAGTGTGTGTGCACCCCTCACGTGTGCAGATATTTTTACAGGGTTCTGGCCACTGCAGAAAGGTTGCAGTGACCTTATACTGAAGGTTGCCTTGGATCTATATAGATTTATACATTTCTGACACAAAAACCGAATTGCCACTTGGGACTTTCTTCCAAACTAAATTATAGCATTAACGATAGTATCATTAAGAAGAATAATAAATAATAATGAAAAATAATTTTCTTGATGTTTAGTATTCCATTCCTGAGTCACTCTACTGGTAGTTTTTGGCAATCACTGAGAAGCATGACTTTGTGGCAAAAATACTTCAGGAAAAATGAATGATCCCCTTTTGATTAATATCTCTGATGCACACAAAGCATCCATTTCTGCAGAGGCTACATAAAAGTGAGCAAAAGGAGCAGGGAGGAGATTATAGACCAAAGAGCTTGGAACCATGGCTTCGAGTGATCCTGTAATTATGTAGTAAGTCAGGAAATTTCTCAATAGGTTATAAAAATTATGTATCTTAGAACTTAAGAGAGGATACTAGGCTTTATAACAGTGAAAGTGTACACTAACCAAGTCTTTAGTAGTCTAATTTTGATGACAACTAACAAAATGTTAAAAAACATGTAGCAGAAGGTACCAGGAACCACACCCTCTGAAATTTAGGGCTGAGTATTTATTAATTCAGATGAACTAACTGATTCAAGGCCTCAGACAAAAATATTCAAAGGGTTTTAGTGAAAATTAAGGCAGTTCCAGTATAAAACAGACAAAACTTAGGCAGGTAATACTAGCCATACTTAAACTATTCCTTCAGCATAGAAACTCCTACCCAATAAAGCTGAATATTTGTATGTTCCCTATACTCTTAGAAAGACTGTCTTAAAAAGTATTCAGTTCACTACACCAAAACAAAATAAACTAGGTAACTAGCACGGGGTAAAGGAAGTTCAAGAGGCAAGAGTCTTCTGTGGTAATACTTAAATTTAACATATTTTAGATTTATTTCACATTTTATTCATATGTATTAGTAGAATGTCTCCTTATTTTCTGTGTTAAATAAGAAAAATTCAAAGATTATTTGATTATTTTTAAAGATAGCACTGGGCTACAGTAAATCATTAACTGCAGAAACATACACTTAACAGGAAAAAAAATGGCAATGGTGGAATTACCATTTGGCTCACCTCATCCACATTTGAGGTGTTTTTTTAAAGCAAGAACTGAAGTTTTATTTGCGTGAGCTAATCTCTGGTAGTATTTAAAATGTTGACAATTACTTAATTAACATGAAATTAGGCTTCATGGTTTACCAATGTATATATAATTCATACTTACAGTGGCTCTTCCTTCTCAGTTTTTTTACTACTATGAAGATCCTCTTGTTCCTTCATTTTATCTACAGCTTGTGCTTGTTTTTCGACCTCATTAAAGCTTTGGCTGCTCACTTTTTGTGCCCCCAAGCCACCTTTTTTGGCACCAAGCTTGATTTATTAAAAAACAAAAAAGAAAAAAGCCCAAACATTATCACTAAGACAAGCACCTAAGCTGACTTAACAGTCAACTTTGAAAGCAACAGCAAACACTCTGATTGGGAGCACATGCAAACAACAATGAAAACTTGGGAGCAGAGAAAAATATTTTTTTATGTTTTGACCCTCTACATGCATCTTCTCCTAACTCTTACAAATTTAGTTACCTCTGTAGTCAAGCATCACAGGGTAATGAAACTATTACTGTTTTAATTATTCAGAGGTTGGCATGTTCAAATAAGTGTTATAATATCTAGAACAACTTTAGTTTCTTAATAATGATTTTGTTGCATAGGAATAACATAATAAAATTTGTTGCAATGGAACTCTTCAGTGCTCATTCACTCACTTCACAATTTACATTTAGAAGTGGCAAAGATTCTTGGATTAGTTCTCACTGGCCACTGTTACTGTGTTATCTTAAGATTTAGTATTGATTTATTCATATTTTTAATAAGCACATACATAGGTATTTACTGATTTATGGTAGGGGACCGATACACAAGTTTTATATATACATATATGCATGATTAGTCTTTGCACATGACAAAGCATTGTAAACTTTTTTTATACAAACATGTCAGCTGAGAGGTTCAGTTCTGCACTAATTCTTTTAAAATAATTCTATTTCTAATTCATATTAATTCAGTACAGGTATACATATTCTTTCATTCTGATTATCAAAGATTTAAAAAACAGTTAATAGTACCAATATGAATAGATACCGTGATGCTGATTCAGACAGTGGCACAGCACTCAAACTGCTGTTCTTAGTCTCTCATGTGTTGAATTCCTCATCTGCAACACTGCAGCAATATTAATTTTCACAATATATCTTAATCTCTTAACGCTTTAAAGTCTTCGTGTAAAAGCTCTGGCTTACACACATACAGTTTTAGGCTCTGACACTACAGTTCACAAACTGCATGTGCACCTGTGAACCCAGTTATGCTCTTCTTACTGGAAGGGAACATACCTGGCATATACCACTTAGAATAAGAAATTCCTCTTGCATTTTAGGGCCCTCTAGTGGGAGCAAGAAATAATAGGTTTCAATCTAAATTAATCTTCTCCAATAAATCTTCAAAATCTTTCGTCATACAATAGCCCAGACTTAAAAGTGACTCCCTGTAATATAATGCCACCCTAATAGCCTAATACTAGGGCTATTTTCTTTGGCCTCAAGAGCCATACATTCAAAACCTAGCTCTTCCTAGCTAACTTGAGCTGTCTTACTCAGTTTTTAGGTTTCCTGAAGCATCATTCTGAAATACTCAGCGCTCCTCATGCCTTCTTTACAGAGACCAGATGCTTAAGAAAGTGCTAAGACCCCATCCAGAAAGAAGTCTGTAAACTATCTTGAAGCCATCTTGAATTAAATGCATCTGCAAGTTACCTATAAATACAACCAAGTATCATATTGCTGTGTGGTATGAGATGAGGACTGCTGTAGAAATACAGAAGGGAATGTCTCAAGCTCACCTTGTATTGGCAGATTATGCCACACATGCATATTTAGCCACTCAAAAGTGCCTTTGGAACTCCCTCTGTTTTCAGGATTTCCTACAAAAATATCTCAGTGACAACTATTTAGGCGAAAACCTGAAGAAGCCCTGCAACCCAGTATCAGCAAGTGAGAAGAAAGGTTATAGGGCATTAGTAGAGCTGCAGGGACAATGGTTGTGAGAAGTGAAATGGGATGTAGACTTTGACATCGATATGCACTTTGGCATTTTTACTCTACTAATTTTTGAAAAAAAATCACCTGCTGTTCAAATCCAGACAGCACAAAAAAAATGACATTCAGATATACATGTGAAAATCTAGACAGTTCAGTGAGCTATGTATGTGCAAACAGACTTAGGATTTATCTGAGGTCCGAAAACAACCCACAGATCTGAAGCACTCTCCTACATAACAACAGTAACCTGCAAACAAATTCATTGAAATGGTTTTCAATTACTTTTTAGTTTCCTAAATTTTTATCGATACAAGTGGTGTTTAGTGCTAACTTACATGATATATTTCCATATTGCAATCTACATATTTCCAGAGATCTATAATACAGGTAAAAATATGCATTTTTTTATATACACTTACCCCCTTCTTAGCTTGAGTTGGCTTCTTTTTTATGAAGGAGGTGTTCTCTGCAAGGATTAAATGTACATTACTTGACATACAATTTTATCAGTTCCAGAACTGCAGAAGATCGTTTCCACAGTATCAGCCTCAAAATAGTTTTTGGAATTTATTTTAATGCCTTGAAGTATTATAGTTTTTACACTAAAAGACAGATACTAAAGTGAGTTACAGGGAACAAAGCTGTGAATATCTCTAAGAAAATGTGGGAAACTGCCTCTGAGGATATGGTATCTCTTACAAGTACACAATAGGAATAACGTTACAGTTCAGTTTTCAGTTGTAGATACCTGCTAGTAAATAGAATAAGAATACAGGACTTGCTATTCTGAATCAGACTAGATGTCCACCTGATCCCATACCATTTCTAAGATTAATTACTTCCTTGATTGATAGGTATTGGCTATGTTTAAACCCACCAATGATACAGATAAAACATATCTGTATCATCAGAAACAAAACAAGCAGTGTTATCAGAGGTGACAACATACTCTCTAGATTGAATAGCTTTGTTCAATTACCTAAGTACAGTGCTGAGTCTCAGCTTTACACATAAAGTTTGAAAGTTCCAGCCTTAATGCTTTAGATTAAATCTTGAAATAGAAATGAACCTACATTCTGCTCTGCATAAAGCCTGACACAATTTATAATCTTGATATTTTTAAGACTCTAATCGGACTCACTACATTCTGTAAGGCACTGTGCCAGCTACCCTGGGCCAGGGTAAATCTCCCACAATCACGTTTTCAATCAACAACTCCTACTGAATGCTAGTACCTACAGAAAAACTGGTTTGAGCTGAAATTTAGTTGTAAACAGGCATACACAGAACAGATATTCTTCATATAAAATAGAACTTGTGATGTCCAAAATAAACAAGAAAGCACTTGTTTTATGAGAACATGTGTTAAAAATACAAATGAGAAAACCAGGAAGCGTATGCAGTTGACTACTCTTCCTTGTCTCCACCTCTCAAAAAAAAAACCCTACAAAAGACCAAAACCAAACCCAACCAAGTGAATATAAAAACAGTGATGAAGATCATACCTTCCTGAAGTACTGAGTCCCAGCCACCACTTCTTTACTACCCCAGTGCTGCTGAGAACCAGTACTCTCTATTCTCAGAAACCTGCTCCTGCAGGATGATCCTCAAAAATGACAAATCACTGATGAATTTTATTCTATTTTCTTCAACTTTTTCTTTACTTATAGTATGATACACTCTTCAGTGTTAAGTAAATTAAGACTCTGGACATTGAAAATACTGTATTACAAATAGAAGATTTTTCCAGTCTGAATTTTTATCTTAAATTTCCTGAAAAAGGAGCAAAAACTACATCTAGATAGAAAGACTGACCTATTAGTAGATGTGTTTGCTTAACATAAATAACAGGCTGTTAATCACAGCACAGTGCTCTAGTCCACCTGCTGTGTGCTTTAAATACAGAACTTAAAGCAGTCTAACAGGTGTAAAACATTAATGGTCACCTTTATTAGGTGTGATACCTATAGCATTTAAATTCATCAGGTCAGCTAAAATAAGATAGATAAAACCAGAACATCACTGACTAAAATTAGTATCCTAGTGGGAGTACATTATTTAGCAGAAGAAGTTGTAAAACAAATTCAGATGTTTCAACTCATATACACTAATATCAAAGTAAGAATTCCACATCTCTTCCCAGCCACACATTCTCTGTACAAATTAAGTACACTGTACTGGATGCTATATTCTGCTTACACTCATTACCTAATGCAGCTTTCGGTGATGTGCTAAGGCAATCAACACTTGGTCCATGTTCTGGTCCTAAAACATAATGAATGACAAGGGTAAGAATATCACAAGGCTCTTCAAAGTGCGTGAAATACCAAAACACAGTACTCAGGGTACTCTTTGCTACATAAAGAGTAATGTGTTATTTCTATCACAACCTTACCAGTTACTAAAAGAGCTGCAGGCACCTAAAGATTTATCTGAAGTCTTCTGAATCAAATTTTAATTTGGATTTCTATTAAACATTACTAAAGGAACGTGCAGTCCTATACATTCTAGCATAACTGTTCTAAAAAGTCTTTCCTCTCCAAAATTCTTGCATTAATAGCATGGTTAGGTTATTTAACTATTGAAGTAGGGTAAAAAGAGACTAAATTAAAGAGACTATCGGAAAAATGCAGCTTATTGTTAACAAAGAATCAGTCATACCTTCATGGCATTCTGGAATATTTTCTGAAGTTTGCTGCTGTAGAGAAACTGGTTCTGGGTCTGATAACACCCACTCTGTACTCTTTGCCTTGAAAAAAATTACAAAATCAAAAACGCACACAAAATAGGATACAGCAAATAAATAACAGCACTGAACTCAAAGACTGCCTAAGCATCACTGATTAGTCAATATTGGATTCTTATGATTACAACTTCTAGGTTTAAAATCTGTTCTCAGAAGGGCAGTTATTTATTAAAAGCAAGCTGGTTTCAAACCACTCCTGAGCACCTGTACTTCCCCCTCAGGAATTTCAGTATGTTTACCATCCAAAAAAATAATATGCACTTTAATTATGCTTTAGCTTTATTTATTGTATGCTATCGTCTTTACTCGTAACAGTAATACAGCACAGGAAATCTGGATCATTTACATATAATCACCAAGCCTTCTCCCCACGCTAAGATCTTGCGCTTCCAATTTTCTAACAATTTATGATGGTTAGCAGTCCTCCCAAGTCTTCCTCATGAGTCCTCCCACGTCCCTCAGACACATCCTCCTCCACAGGCAGGCTTGTGACCTCATCACAACAACATCTGATTAGTATTATCTTTTCCACCAGTGCTGTACCACTGCCAGTTCATGCTTATTCTTCCCCAAAACCTCAATCTCAAAACTTCCTGACATCTCTCTCAAAACACCCATACCCAAATAATCTTTTGCCCTGGGGTACAGAGACTGCTTGTCTCTAATCTTCCCTTTGCAGCTAGCCAAAAAGTTTGCTGTGAAAATTTACTTTATGCTATCCACACATTCTCTTAACACGGTTTTTATCAAGTTCCTACTTCTTGTCCTCAACCACAAAAATATTTATAACACTTTTCTCCTTAAAATTCATTCTCTTTAGCTTGCCTCAGTTTATGCTTTTCCCATTCAACTGCAAGCATTCTTCCAAGTTGCCTTTTGCAAACAAAAATACTCCATTTATTTTTCTACTACCAGGACAGATGATCTTCTGGTGAAGAATAGATTAGTCTAGAATAGAACAGACTAGACTAGAATTCACAATAACTGAGGTTTTTTTGGTCTTTGCAATGAACACTTCCCAAGATATACCTCATGGTCATACTTGTGTTTTAGGTGTTCACTGACTGCAACTGTACTAGAAAGCAATTATACTAGAATGCTCAATACTGTTGCAATATTTAGGAATACTAGGTGTAGTAATAACTTAATTGCTCTAAGTGGAAGATCACAATTGCTGAAGTTGCTTTCATTGATATTTTTCAAATTCCAAGACTCTCTTGAGTCTGCTAACATTTATCTGTGAAATAAACACACCATCCATCACCTTAAGGAGGTAGGATCAAATAAACAAAAACCAACAGTAGCAATAGCCTTCAGAAAAAGTTAACATTTTCAAACAGGATGCAAGTATTTTAGAGGAAGAAAAAGATTCTGTTTAGCAAATGTTTTAAGAACTATTAAACTTTACTGATTAAAAACCAAAGTTATCACATGGTATATTTAAATCAGAGCACTAACAAGCAAGAAATCATGAGTCCAAGTGGAATTGCATGCCTACAAAAAAATACAGTTTCATTCCACATTTAGCTACTATTTGGGTCATTTTAAATTACCACCTTAGAAAGTGGTTCACATCCAGGAAGAATTTTGAGACCCACAGAAAGAAAAGCAGGTAAGTATTAATGCACTTTACCTATAAAGTTTTCTTTCAGGGTTTAATCTTCATCATAGAGCATACAGTCAACCTAAGTGTCTAGAAAGCTAACAAGAATTAGAGGAAATCTATACCTTGGGAGAAACATGGGATGCAAAAAAGTCTTCCTCTTTGTTTTGAGGTGACACAGGTGGCATTCCACATCCATCTATCCACAGCTAGAATTAAAAGAGAGAGAGAGAGAAAGAGAACTTTACAGGACAATTGCATGTATATATTTCTTTCAAATGCACTAATCTTAAAACTACTTTTTTTTTGAGGTTAAAAATTTATTGATTTTTTTTCTTCCTGGTAAATAGTTTTTCCTTACAAATTTATTCAAGCTTCAATATATAACATTCATTTATTTTTTATTTCATATATCTTTGATGTCTTCCTTCACATTACCCATTTCCTTCTTAATAAAATGCTCAGTATAAGCTCTGCTGCAGTAATACTGTCAATGTTTAGTATCACCAGAGCTTTATAGTAATTTTTTTCATATTCTCATATAAGATATTTTATCCCTAATATTCTTATTTTGCCCAAAGCAAAAAAATCTGAAAACATAACACTGGCAGTCATTGGAAACAGACTTCAGAATTGTAGCAGTGTGGTCTGCTACTCTGACAAATTTTCCCACCTAGTCTGAGAGTCCCAAAACCTCTGCTACAGTTCAAGCAGAGTTTTGCAAGATGCCAACAGCTCTGAGCAATGCCTGATCTCAGGGTGGGCTGGAGGGCCCACAGTGCCACAGGTCATTCTTAGCACTGTGTAGGACAGGACTATAACCTGTAATGTGCACTCCAAGGTTACTCACAGGCAAATAACTTCTCGTGGTTCTTTCTACTACGTGCAAAAGATACATGACCAAAAATAATGACCACTGTCAAAAAGGTTACTGAATGCACAACAAGCTTACCTCATCATTCAACAATCGGCTATATCAGTTAAGTTAGAGAAGAAATTTGTAAAAATATGACATGGGAGGGGATGGTTGGTACTAAATATAATTATCTCAATAATTTACTTCAGCAATTTAGATAGCACATAATCACTTAAGCTTGTAGTACATAAATTTAAAAAGTATTTACTAAAACTTTAAAATAAGAAATACGTCATTATCAAACAATTGGATGGAATCTGTATTGAAGAAAGATAATCACAGTTCTTCAAAGTGTCATTTGGGGAAATTGCTGTCAACTTAAATGCAGGTGGTATATTATATTTACTTGAACATGCTTTACATCTAAAGCTGTCTAGTAAGTCAAAAGAAATATTCTCTGAAGTTAGTGTTGTCAACTATATTGCCTATAACATTTATAATACAGAATTATTATAATCCATTAAATGTCATGCTATTTGATGCATATATTGGAAAAAAAAGCCCAAGCTTTCTTGCTTTTCTGTTAATTCCCACTCATCTGATCAACTCTAAATGAATCAGTCACAGACTTCAACAAGTTGAATTAACCAATCAAAATATGTTTTCTGGGTACGAAGAAGATAACTGTTGTCAAACTTATTTAACACCTCAGCAAACTAAGTCTGCATACTTTACTAATAACTTCTGTCAGCAACCTAACAATGTTTTGACCGCATGGATGAACTGTTTCAGCACTTTTAATGGAGAACAGCAAGTTCAGGACATATATAGCCTACTAATTTTTCTATTTTTGTAGGGAAAAAAGCAAAACCACACATTTACCTGTTCAAATAAAATCCCGCTTACATCACAAACATTTTGCAGCTAATTCTATTAGCACTTTTACATTTTTACATGCTGTACTTCTCAATAATAATTCAGTTCCAGATAAAAACAAAACCACTATATAGTTCATGGATAAGTGTTGATATTTTGCTATGCAACACAACTAATATAATTTTAGAGCAGACCTGCAAAATAATAAGTCTCCATTTTGAAGGATGCCTGAAGTTTCTGCCTATAATTCTTCTAAGTTACTACAAATGTTAAAATTAATGTTTTGAATAACCCAGAAATGATCCCAAAATACCCAGTTGAACTCTACCTCAATATTCTTTTTCAGAATAAAAAAGGTAAGCTACAAACAGGTTACTCCTCAGCTTGCCTATTCACCGCAATGTGTATCGGTACCTCCTGAAGACAGATAATCTTTTCCATTTCTAATTCAAAACTTAAAATTACTCTAGGGAGAAAGAAGGTTTTCAGAAATTTTAAAGACACAGAACACACACTACTCACATCAGTACCATGCTTTCTTGTTGCCTGTGTGGCAAGAGATTTAATCTTCTCCTTGTAAAGCTGAGCACCACGACTGTTGTACTTTGCATTGGTATCATTTGTTGTGCATCCATGTTGATGGAAGAAAGCAGACTATAAAGCAGAACACAGAAACGCTAAGAGAAACAGATTTAAAAACTAATGCCATTTAATATAAAAATATATCGCAATGCAGCAAAATACTCTGCTCCTCTACCAAAATCTAATCTTTTACATCATGAAGTCTATGTGTATCTCCAAAATAAAAAAAACCCTCCATTCTGGCAACTTTTTTGTAAACCCTAATTCCAATCTTCATAGAGATTTATTCTGATAACAAAAAGAACTAAGAACTCTTCAGAATTTCTAGCAATCTGATATATAGCTAAGAAGCTCAAGACTGCTGCCATCTAAGATTCCGCATGATGCGGCAATTACAGAATACATTTAAATGATTAATGTTAACCTCATAGTGCTTCTAAACAGTACTTAGTAATAACAGAATTTGGCATTTATTTGGAACAAAAAGGGAATGGGTTTTTTAATCTAGTTTAAAAAAAAAAACGTTAATTTTACTTTTTAGTATGTCCAGACAGTTAACTAAACTTAAAGTCCAGTTAAATAGTCCTTCAAGTTTTAAGTATCAATCATCCTAGGTAATCCAAAACAGGACATTGTGAATTTGAGGTATTTGAGGGGTGACTGCAGGTATATTACACCTTTTGGTACAACGTATGATAGGAAACAGTGACATCCAAGCAGAAAGACAAAAACTCATAAAATTAAATAATAAATCTTTGCTGTTATTCTTCCAGTAATACGCTTTCCAAGATTAATTTTGACATCTCTTCTTTCCAACTGCCCTAAATTCTCTGTATAGCAAAGTTTGTATAGTTTAACCAAAGCTTTTAAGCATTTGGCAAAAAAAAAATTCATGTAAAATCTCCCTCTTCTGCTTAGTCAAAACTGTGATTTTTAGGTACTAAGTGGCATAACAGAAACTCAATGAGTAAACTGATGTAACAACAGTATTAATACAGAAAGGTGTAATTTAGAAAGGATAGGCAGAAGAAAAAGAGAAGACACCATGCAACAGCCAAGATCTATAGGCCAGAAACAGTGACCTGCTAAATACCTAATTCAAAGAAAAAGGTTTGATTAGAAAATTAAGAGGAAGATAAACAGTAACAATCCTGAATTCATCATGGAAATAGGGGAAACAAAAAAAAAAAAAAAAGAAAAGAAAAAGAACAGCAGACTATGTTAGACTTAAGGAAAGCAGATTGTTAAGAAAATTGTTTTTTTTTTTAAAAAGCAACCCTATGGAAAACAAGCTTGTGTGAGGTTTCTTAGAGAAACAACATTAAGGACAAAGCACAAATGAAGAAAGATAAGGTGTAAACATTCAGGGAATTAGAAGAAAAGTAGAAATTGCTTAGGGAAGTTGCATGTTTTCACACTGGGTGGGTCAATTTAGGGAAGCAATCTCAGTTACTGGTCAATCTTTGAAAAAACATGGGAAAAGGGGCAAGATTCTGAAAGAGTTGACAAAGGAAAACATCCTCTTTTAAAAAGGAGATTGAGAACAATACAGCAGTTAACCTCAATTTACAAAAATATTGTGTAACAAACTTATTTCTAAGTACATAAAAATCAAGTTGAAAGTAACTGCCAGTATGAATTGGCCCAAACCAAAACACTGCTACTTCCTCTCTGACAGTGTAGCATGTCTTATCTTGACTTCAGTTGTACCTCAGGTATAAGTTAGATCTTGACTTCAGTGTGACTTTTGGCAGCGACATCAGTTTTGGCATGATGGTTTTCATAAACCATGTAAGGAAACATGGTCACAAGAAGATGACCATAAATCTAAGTTTACAAACTGCTAGAAAGCCATCTTTCACCAGCTGTCAATGTTTCCCTGTTAAATTAGACACATATTGACAAGGAATCTAATATGGCCTTTTCATTGATTTTTATAGACTTCTGAGAAAAAGTAAAAAATTTGTAGATTATACCAAGACAGAAAATATGCAAGAAGTATGAAAGATGAAATCAGCATTCAAATGAATTCTTAAAAACAAGAGGATTAAAAAAAAAGAGAAATGGACTGGAAAAAAAAAATATCCCCAAGATGTGAGCCAATAAGGACAGAAAGAGCTTCCCAGCCTAACAAGCTTCAATGTGCAAAAACTCAGGAGTACATACAGCATTTGCATTTCCTCCAACTTGCATGCATCTTAGCTGAAACCAAGACCAATTGGAATCCAGTTCTGTAGATCTAAACGAAAGGAAACATTTCTAATGTTATCTCTAGAGCCATTTAAAATCCACCCTTTTTAAAAAACTGTTTCGCTCCTCCCCCTTTTTTTTGTAAAGTGAAAAACATGGATCTATAGAAAAAAAAAATCTGCAGCAATACACAATGTGCAAAACAGATTAATAAAGCCATGTAGAACCAACGGTGTTTTTCAAACTGTAAAAGCCTGAAAAAGATGAACCCTCTGGCTGACAGGTTTTCCCTTTTAAAACGCACCAATGAGATAAGTTTTCAGGAATCACATCTGAACTCTGTCAACAACAGATGACAATCACATGGACTGGACAAAGTGACATCTGGAATATCATACCACAACAAAAATGTGGGAAGCAGTGAGTATGAGGTACAATAACTCTGTGATCATTAGGAATGGATTCTTCAGAGGCCTCTTGTAGTGCTCGTGTACACAGTGAAAAGGCAGCAGAGGAAGACTTCTAGTTGACTGAAATTGGATGCTTTATCTGCAATCCATTCTTGGATGCATTGCTCTCACTTCAAGCAGAATTTTACATTTCAAATATGTAATTATTCATTAGGCCAAAAAGGCCCACAGGCCATCAGTTAAGACACTCACCTGAAGTGTGACAAGCTCAGGGTACAGATTTACTGCACCTACTGATTGACTGAGCTAAAAAGCTGCCAAAATGCTACTTAGCTCTCTGAACTGGCTTGCTGAGGGTCAGGTTATCTTTATGATCAATACAGTGTTAACACTGTTGAAGATAATTAACTAATATTTGCCACAGTTTTGATTTGGAGGAATGATAAAACACTTCAAAGTGCTTACTCCATTCTTCATTTTTATCATTTTCAATGTAGAAACAGACCTGCCAACAAACATGCACTACTAACACAACAAGCAGGTAACGGGAATGGGTGCAGCATACAAATTCTGTTCAACCCTACCTACTTACCTAATTTGCAAGCAGCTATCAAATACATCAAAGCCAATACAAACATTAAAAAGGTCAGAATCAGTAGCTGAGAGAAGAATGAATTTTCTTCTCTGAGCAGGTATCTGAACAAGCAAACAAAAACATTAAGAGACACAATTTTCACTATAAAAATATACAAACTACTTACCGAATGAAACTCAAATGAACACCAAGTGATCGATGGGTCCCTGAACAATCAATACAGAGAAAAACTCCGTATGTTATGCTTGCCCAGCTAGGGTTCTTCGCTCCACAGTCAAAACATACCTTAAAGAAAACAAAGATCAGTAACAAGACTTAAGCATAACCATATTATAGGCCATGCTAACACCCTTGCAGTGATCAAACTTAATTAATTCATCCTTACAGCATTTGCTGACATGACAACTTCATATTACCCTAATTTTATAACTATAAAGAGGAGTTATGCAATCTGCCCACACTGGTGCGTCCTTGCCCTAACCAGACAGGACTACATGCCTTCCCGGTTTCCGACTACAACCAGTGTACACAGGGACCACAGGTTGAGAAACGAGGTCAGAGAACCCACACCAGTCTCGTTCAAACGCACATTTCACGCAGTACTTCCAGCACTACTGAAATACGAAAGCATTTAAGAAATATTTTCCCAAGAACAAGCTCTCTTCATGACACCACTGAGTCTACTCTCCTCAGAACACACATGCGACTGCACTTCGCAGCAGCACTAATGACATCATTACCTACTTTCCTGTATAGAATCCTTGACCTTTAGAGCAAGCCTCTGAAATCCAGCTGTCTGAAGAAAGAGTCCACACTGTGTACTGCCTAGCCTAGCACTCGCTGCCAGACATCACTATTTGTATGATGTATCACACATGTATTGATGTATCAACCTTTAAACTGTCCATAAAAAAGACTGGATAAAAAGCAAATATGCTCACAATTACTGCACAGGCAAAACCAAGAATTTCTTATCCTCTGCCACCACACTAGACTCCTAACATTGAGCTGAAACTACAAGAGGTATTTGAATCTACATGTCATACACTTTGCAGGTCTGCAGACCACAACTTTCAAGTTCTCCTTCAGTTACTCTCAATTTTGTACTATTTTGGCCAAGGAAAGCAAAACCAAAAAATGTGTATGATACAAATCGATTTTCAAACGCAAGGAAGAACCCAAATTTAAACAGAAAAAGCTATTCCTAGTTAATGTCATGTGCACATGTCTATTCCTGTAGGAAAGAACTTTATTATCTGACCAATGCTTTTTCAGTGTTATTTATAAAGGCTTGAAAAGTACTTCTACAGTAAAAGCACCCATCTATAGGTATGGTCAGTGGCATCTACTAAGAAATAACTCCACAGAGAGACAAAGTTTTACACACAAATCGATGGAGTTCCAATCTGCAATTTTATCTTTTAACATCCTATGAACCTAATCCATCCTCAGATATCAAGGGAAGTTCTAGCTATGTGCAGAAACTAAAAAAAAAAAAAAAAAAAAAAACAACACCAAAACTCTTCCAAGTCAGCTGAGGACATACAGTATACTCTACATGCAGGCCATAAAGCTTCCAGCAGCTTCTCATCAGGCTGGAAAAATAAAAAGATAAAAAGTTAAGAAGCCTCCTTACTAGAAACCCCCTTCATACAACTAGAGATTTTTGTATCTTCTTTTGTATACACCCAGTCAAACAAGACCCCAGTTTGCACTCAACTCAGCTCACCCATCATTCACCCAAATTTAATTTCAAGTACACTCCCAGGAGCAGTCTGAAGCTAAACTCCTCGTTTTAGTGTGGGTCTATTTAAGCTTGTACAGTCCAAATTTATCAGGCACCAGTCCAGTTCACCAGCAGATCCAGCATTAGCTCTTCTGACATATGAACATTTTAAGACTGAGTGCCAGTTAGGCTAATAACTAGTAACACAAACAGAAAGCATGGAGGTCACAGTTTCTACATGTGCAAGTCCCTTCTTTCTCTCCCAACAGAGACTTAACATTTTTTTAATGTGAAGTCATTTATGTATCCCACTATTGTATGTGAAAATGGGGTCATTCACTGACGCATAACAGAAAGAAGAAATAAGATACAAGCTACACAGAATAAGTGACAAAAGGAAGGGTTAGAGGGAGTACCTGAAATAAGCACAGGTAGAAGAATGACATACAGGGAATTAGTGAAAAAGAAGAATGAGCAACTCTTCCTGTATGCCATACTCTAAGAAAACGTATAGCCTTGGGTAGTCAGAACTTACTCTCTTTTTTCCAATTCTCTCCAGTCTTTCAAGTAGTTCCTTAAAAAAACTACATAAGCCCCATCT
Source organism: Tyto alba (assembly GCF_018691265.1). Taxonomy (NCBI): domain Eukaryota; kingdom Metazoa; phylum Chordata; class Aves; order Strigiformes; family Tytonidae; genus Tyto; species Tyto alba. The sequence goes on along the minus strand of NW_024881295.1, from coordinate 8,820,698 downwards.
TAATTTTAAATTGGCTATTTTCAGGCTTTTTTCTTACAATGCCAAAAGAAAGATAGGGACAACAAAACAGTAGAAGATTCTGTTTGAAACCAAAGCTAACAGCACAGCCCTGGTCTCGCTTCTAATACAAGAAAGCAAAGCAGACTTATAGTTTTAAGTCTTGTGGAAGCTCCCTGGAGCACAAATGGGAAACAAAAATCTTGAGTACTACTGGGTGGTTAAAAAAAAAAAAAAAAAAAACATGCTTAAAAAAGTTCAGTTATAAACATCCCTAAAGATTCTCCAACCCTCCCTTGTACAATTATAAACACTTTTTAATTTCAACATCTTAAAAGTCAGTTGCATCACCTTGGAAGCTAGATGCCACAAAGCAGTATGGCTCATTATCTTCACTCCTGCAGGACTATCAGCTATTTACCAGACACCTGTGAAAATTATTCATATGCATAAAAACGGTAGCTTTTAGCATTGTGATGTAATTAGGAACATCTAATTTTCTTGTGAAAGTAATGTAAAAGCTGCCATTTTCATCATGTTATACAACAGAAATAGAAGCATGTTTCATTAACATTTAGACTAATTTTGCTTAATTTTCTCAATTTTTGAAGTGCTTCCCACAACATAAATTGTAACAAGAATTGGAAAAACAAATTTAAAACCCATTTCCGAGCCACCCTGAATCCCTGAATGGAATCGTTTTAATTTCAAAAACAAATAAAGTGTATCTTCTGTACTGATTTAGGTACAACCAAGATACCAAAATCATTATAAAAAACAATTTGAAGGATACGCTTAAATAAGCTTTGGCTTTTAAAACACACTTGCAGTCTTTTTGGTTATTTTGTGTTAATAAAGCATTTCAGCACAGCCTAGATTCAGTAACAGTCGCCTTGAAAAAAAGAGCTGAAGGCTTAATCAAGATATTCGTACCTGAGCAAACACAAAGACTCAGGTATAATCCACATCAAACAGTCATTAACTCACATAACATTGACCTTGCACAAGCTACCTATGTCAATAACTAAATATATAATATCGTTACTGGATGCGGAAACATAGTAATATGTAGCCTATAGAAATGTTAGTTTCAGCACTTCAGAAGAGGTGAGCAGGTTCAGCAAGCTTATCCCTGGGGTCACGGTTACACAGGCACTTCCAGCCTCCCACGTAGCGGGGCTACTGCTGCATCTCCTTGTGCTTGCCACCGCCAGCGCAAGGCAACCGTACAGCTGCATCAACACTAAGCCAGCCTAAAACTCAGGAGGCAGTTTCACGCTTGGTCAAAGGTGATCTAAATCCAAGCAGCTGCCTTCTTTGTTACCAGTCACCGTATCGAGATACACTTTCCTCCTTCTCTTGCATCAGCAATAATAATCACACTCGTTGATCCTACCCGAAAGCCACGCTGCTCTGTGTTGACTCGGAGCAAAGGTAGGTCCAACTCACATCACACCCACGTGAACAGTAATGCCAGTATAAGGGAGGGAACAGGAGTGTTTGCCACAGAAAGGAGACAGAATAGCTCATTTTGGATGTGCCGTGGTCTTAAAATGACTTAAGTAAGACATGATACACTACACACTACTCTGGGGCAAACCCCCCTCTGCCCACCCTCCACCACAGTCACAAAACACACTAATAACAAAACGGAACAACAGGTAAACTACCACCACAACATGCATACTTAGTTTTCAGCCAGTTCAGATCCTCGATCCCTGGTGTCCAAGCAGAGACATGAATACTATCATCAACAAAAGAAAAGAAAGAACCAAAGAGAATTAAAAACTGTTTCAGAGGAATAGATCTATGACAGATTAAAAGAGGCTATATAGCACAGCCTCAAGGGTGCAACTCTTCAAAACAGGTGAGCTTTACAAACAGCAACACCAGGTAGTTTAAAGACTATGAGCACTTTTGTATGTACAAAATACATCCTATTTCATAACTGTAACATGTTTGCTAAGTGCCGCCAGGCAGCTCTGTATTATATAATACCCAAAGACACACCAAGAACTCAAAAGAAAGCTGTTTCTCATGGTATACAAAGTAAATGAAACCAAGATCAAATTACAGATATGTAAATTTCAAGACAATTATTCAAATACCAGTTTAAACACCCTACAATCCACAAGTTAAACTGTACATTTATATAAATGAGAGTTATTTCCCTAAGCTCATGTGCACCAAGAACTACTGCAGAGCACCTAGCACAGTGTCAGGGTACATGCCTGCTTGCAGCAGGCAGTCAGTAAGCCCAAATGCTGCACAGAAGAGATACCAGTTCTTCCTAAAATGTATACACTAACCGTGTTGTTCAGGCATATTACTAAGCTTTTAATATAGAACTTTTCCCATACTTGTCCTTTCCCACGTCTGTCTTTCCAAGCAAAAAAGCCCTCCAAATAAAAGGGGCAGAGTGCAAGAGAACACAAGAGAAAGGAAACAAAACAAGATGCAATCAAACATGAGAGGATAAACTGAGGGCAGCAACAACTTTTACTTAGGAAGACTGGTCAGATACACGGGCATGGGAGAGTTGTGGGATCTAAGCGGTTGATGCTTCCCCACTCTCCTGCCTCTCTGTATTCACAGGTCAACAAGACCCAGCTTCATGGCAGCATTAATGAGTTCTCTGCATCTGAGCTACTTCTTTCAAACTGACCTAGTGTGAATGGCAGCACACACTGTGCCAATATTGCTTCGTCAACATTGGCTCTAAGTTTCTGTGCAGCACCTTGCGTGACTGCAAGACGACTGATATGTCTGAGTAACCACAGGTTATTAAGTCTAGCATGGTAACAATTAGTTCAGTACAGGGGAACTGTTTGCTGAACTCCATCCTCAGGCTTTCCACCCTTGCCAGCTGTGGACACTGCTTTCTGATTCTCTGGTGATCCCAATACAGAAAAAGCATCACAGCAGCATTACAGAACTACTTGAACTCTTAGACACAGTGCCAGTGAATTTCAGGAGCTTGTAAAAGATCTTCTCTCTGACTCTCCAATCGGGAGTAGGACCTTTCCTCGATGAACTTTTCACCCCCTTGCAAAGGCAAGTTTTAGGAATATTTGTGTTAGAAACTAACTGGTGAGTGTTCATCTTTGAGCTCTGCTTTCTGACAAACTGCCCACTGCCCGTACAGTCTTAATGGTTTGTGTTCAAAGTGTGAAAGTCAGTTATGGACCAAAGACAGACCTCCAGACTCATGCTGCCAGAAAACAAAAAAACAAGGTGTTCCTTCATAATGTCAATCCAAAGTTTCCCAGTGTATTTTTCAGGTATGTTCACAGTATGCATCGTGAAGCCAATACAATGGAGCAGATGGCACTGAAAAGCAGCACAGGAGCACGTCACTGTGGACAGTAATTCTGCCGCCCAACACTTCTGCCATGTCACCCTGCAGTCTGAGGCACCTCTCCCAGTTCACAGGTAGCCACCGCACACCTTCGTATGTAATGGATACTAAAAAAACAACAGGGCTTTACAACACTGAAAAATGAAAGCATCTACTGGATGAGTCCAACGTGATGGGAAAACATCAAACTTTTATCGCCACAGAAACAGCTGTGCCACAACACGCTTTACTTCTTTGATTAAAAAAGAAAAAAAAAAAAAAAGAAGGAAACACATTCAACACTCTACGTTGTCGCTGTTTTGGACCTCGTTTTTTATTTTTGGCTGAGCTGACCCTCATCCAGCAGTCCTTCGACCCCAGGTACCCGGGATGAGACACACTTCCCCGATTAGGTGCTTCCCCCAGCAGGCCCAGCGGCCCCCCCGCCCGCCCGAGGCTGCCACGGCCACCCGGCCGACGGCCAGAGGCGCTTCCCCCGCCGCCGGGGGCCCGCCCAGCCCTGCCCACCGCTCCACAGGGGCAGCGGGCAGCCGGGCCGCGGCGCCGGGGTCTCGGCGGGGCGTGGCAGGCGGCGGGCACTCCCCCTCCCCCGCCCCGCCGGGCAGTGCGACGTGTCACAACGGCGGAACGCATCCGTTGCCGCCGCCTCCCCCCTCCCCCCTCCCCCCTCCCCCCTCCCCCCCCTCGGTCCCGGCGCCCTTACCTTGTTGGTGGGGACGGAGCGGAGCCGCTTGAAGATGGCGGCGATGTCCTGCTTGCCGGGCTCGCACATGGCGCCGGGCGAGGCGGGAGGGCCGCGGAGGAGAAGCGCCGCCGCCGCCGCCGCCGCCGCCCGCTCGCGCCGCCGGGACGCCCCGCCCCGCCCCGCCCCGCCCGGCGGGAGGCAGCCACGCAGCGCGCGCGCCCTCCGCCCGGCGGGGCGCGGCCTGCGGTCGCCGGCGTGGCGGGAAGGGCCCGCCGCCTCGCGGTTGCCCTGGAGACGAGCGGCCCTGCTGCGTCAGCGCCCGCCCGCCCGCGGGCAGCTCCAACTGTCGCTGGGGGCGGGGGGGTGCGAGGCGGCCGGCTTGGCGCGGTGGGTGCTTCGCCGTGAGGGGGGGGCGGGGGTCTCGGGCACGGCCCGGGGGCCTCGCCCCCTCGGGGCCCTCGGCGGCAGCGGGGACCGTGGGACCCGAGGAGAAAACCCACGGGAGAACCCCCGGCTGTGGGAATAAATGAAACTGCCGCATTCCCCTCAGGGCAGGTGACAAGCACAGCGTAATGCCAGCGGCTAGAGCTGTTTCTGCTCTGAGACTCAACAAGGGGGTTTTCAAGCAATCTGTAAAAATATTACTTAAACCCCTTGTTCCCTCTCTTTGCTAACATTAAAGTATGCAGCCGGGGACAAATGAGTTGGTGTCAAACAAGCAGAACAAAAAGGCAACAGGTTTTGATTGCTTTTGAAAGCAGCATGTTCATAAATCTGAAGTCATAAAGCCTCTCAGAACAGAAAACTAATAGGAATATAATCAGGAACTGTGTAACTTCCTGGCATCCCTGCTTCAAAAACCTCCAACGCACTGAACGTGGTTGCGTGCAGAGACCTCTTGTCACAGCTCCCTCCCTCACGGGACAATTATCACTGGGGACGTGAAGCTCAGCAAAGGCAGCGAGCCAGACCCTGACCCCTTTGGCTGGAACACTGGCAGCGATGCTGCCGAGATCCTGCAGGAGCCTCTCCAGGTCCCTTGTGGCCAGCACTGAACTAAAGCTTACAAGTCCTTAAGATGGCCCTTGCAGAAGAGCGTAAAGACAACTTTGTGGCTGTACAGAACTCTGCTCAGCAGCAGTAAGATGATCCGTAACAGGATTTTCAGAGCATGGCACTCTTCATCAGAAACCATTAAGGCTCACAAGGCTGTATCTCCTTCTCCCTTACTCTTCTGACACAGACAAGTAAGATTGCAGTGTTTAACTCTGGTTGTGCTACATACAGATAAGACATTTTCTACAATTTTATAATTTTCTTTCAGAGAAAGTCTAATTTGGAAAGTACCTCAGGAGATTGTCTGTTCTAACCTGTTAAAAACAGGGACAGAGATTGAGTTATTTAAGGTCCAAAATAGCCATGTTCAAGGCTTTGCATGAAAAATCAAGCTTCAGCCCCTCAGCCTCAACCTTGCATCACCTTCAGTGCCTCAGGTACAAGAGGCTCACCATCTCCCATGGAAGCTAACACCCCCAGTTCTTACTGGCCAGTGAGGAAGTCAATCAGGGTGATGAGACCTGGTTACAGCCTTGGTTCTGGCCACACTGCACAGCAAGCAGAGCCCTGAACACTGCTTCAGAGATTTCTGCTGGAGCACGCTGACCTGGCACTGGGCCCTCAGTGCTGCTATTGAGGCATGCCCTGACCCTGTAGTGCCCTGATGATCACCAGGAGTCAGTCACTAGTTATCCTGACAGGCAGCTGAATGCATAAACATTTTACTCTTCTTAAAGGCCTCCCTTTACAAGCCAAGTTTACCTTTCAGGAAAACATGGCCCATATAGTCATAGGTGCTCCCTACTGCACACTGCCCTCCAGAGACACTTGCTAAATCCCATCCAATAGCATGAGAATTGCCATCCCAGCCTACAGCCCAGTACTGGCCTTGCAGGGAGAAAGAGTTGCCAAATTTCTACAAAGGCCATTCTGTCAGCTTTATTTCTATTAAAAAAAAAAAAAAAAAAAGCAGGAGGGGTATAATCTTGCCAATCAGTTGGAACAATTAACATCAGAAAAACAGGGTCATGCTAAGGATTGATCTGTCTGGCATGATCCTAGAAAAGGATGACATTTCTTGTCCCTCACTTTCCCCAGCTGCACTGCTGCCCCCCCAGGCAATGTCACACAGCATCAGCCAGCTCCTGCCACGGCAGCAACCCCGGAGACCCAGAGTGCATCTTGGGGAAGCACAGGCCAGTCACGCCATAGGGGGGCTCGATCTTCTGCTGGCCTCCTACTTCAGGAAGTGGTACCCCTCTGCCTCCTAGTTGGGATGTCAAAAAGCTGCTAGCTGTTCAGAGCCACCTTGCACACACAGCTCACAAGTCTCCATCCAGGAAGAAGTATATCAGCCCTGGATAGTGTTCAGGAGCACATTGCACTGTCCCTTCCTGGTTTCACACAGCGCTCTATCCTAAGGCTGTGCTTTGCAATTCAACTACGGGGATGTGCATGCTAGACAGATTCCTGTTGCAGACTGCAAGCTCAGCTGCTTGCTAGGAGATGAGGTCTAGACAAGATGGAAGAAAAGCATTTAGCACATGTTTATGAACTTGGGGGAGGTAAGCAGGTCCTGGAGGCAATCTTAGAGCAGCATCTAAGCTGTGGGAGAAAGGTAATACAGCAAATGGAGGTAACAGTAGAAGGAAGGGATGAGCTGGTCCTCCTCCATCAGGGAAAGGGCAGTGCTCATAATTCATTGGCTGCTCTGCATGTTGCGTAAATAAATAAAACCAATCCAGAAAGACTTACCTTCAAGGGTGCCTGTAGATTGGGTACTGGAATGTCCTCTGCTTTGGTGAGCAATGTGCAATGCAGGTCCTTTCTCAGACCCAGTAGGAGACCAGCACTGTGAGTAAGACTGACTCCTCTGGTCTGACATTGCTCAAGTCCTCAGTAGATTTTAATCTTGACCAAAAAAACCTGTCCAAGGAGCACAGATTCCTTCTCTGGACCCATTATCCACAGCATGTTGTGCTGTCATTTTCTTTGTCCATAAGAAGGAATGCTGATTTGGTCAAGAAACTTTGTAAATATCCCCTACATCCTATTCTCCCCCTAATGGTGACCTTGCCCAGCCCCAAGGGAGAAGCCAACTAGAGCCTAAATAATGGAAACCATCAGAATAAGCCCTGAAAGGTGATGAATGTCTCCAGGGAACAGGAGTGGGTCCCTCTTGTTCTTCAGCAAGTCTGTGGTTTGAGTCAACTGCAGAAAGAGGGAAGGTGCAGAGAGAGAATAGCAGCAGTGGTGGGAAAACTGACAACTGCTGCTTTGCCAGTTATGTCTTAGTACAGTAACATGTCTTCTTGGTGGTTTCCAAGAATGTCCAAAATACACATTTTGTATTCCCAGTGCACACAGCACCATTTAAAAATTGCTTCCATGCCAGCTGGTCTGACAAAGATATAGCTGGAAGAGGACTGCTATATATGTACCCTCAGAAACAAATGTCTGGCAAGTACAGCATTCCCTAGAAGGGTTGTGTGTATTAAGCCCTCTAATCAGGTGCAAATGCAGAGCAATTAACTGCCAGCATGCCAGAGTATGACTCTGGGTGTTGCTGTTTTGCAAATCAAAAACCAAGGGCTCTTATTCTTACTAACAACCCACAATGCAGTTCCAATTTGACATGAAGAGAAGAAGATTTCATGATGAGGAGAATCAAACATTGGAGCAATTTGACCACAGCAACTGTGGAACTCTGTCCTTGCAGGTTTCAGGACCCAAACAGCCAAAGACCTCAGCAACCTGCTCCTAGTTCAGTGTTGACCTCACTTTGAGCAGGAGATTGGACTGGAGATGGTTTTGAGGCCACTCCTCCCTGAGTGATTCTGTGCTAATACCCCCTTCTCTGCATAGCCAGGCTAGGCCTGAAATGGATGGGTTTTCCTTGTAATACTTTGTTGACATCCAGTTTTTGGGTGCCAGAGCTACTCTGTGAGCTGGTCCGGCATAGGCAAAGCAAACTGTTCCAATGGTTTCTCTTCATCTCATTGATCCAACTGCCACAACAAAAGTCTCAGGCTCCTGATCCAGGACAGTTGGACAGTTCTGCCAGGACATATGAATACAAAGAAGGACAACTGTTGAGGATGATCTATCGAGAACTGTCTGTTCTCTAGGTCTTTGCCTGATTTGATAACCAGAGATAGGCACTTGCATCCGCATCGAGTTGTGTGGAATTACAGGTTTAGTGGCCAACTACCATCTCACAGATCTAAAGTACTCGCTGCTATTCCCAACCTTCAAAGCTTTTAGTTCTGTAAAATTCTGTTAGTGCTGTTGTCTTGTTATTATCAAGCTTCCTGTTGTTTGCTTGCTTCTCACACTGCTACTGAGAAATGATGGAATATAGATACAGTCCCAGGTTATGCTAGCTAGATTTTCATTACCCTCCCAGTGCCAAAGGTTCCCTAGAGCCAGAGGATATGGATGAACTGTGCTTGGTGTCCTTTGGAAAACTTGGCACACTAAGCAAAATTTGTCACTGCTCACAGCTATATTGTGCATAACAAAAATACATTGCCTCACGACAGTTGTAGCTCAAGAAGTTTAGGCCAGTCTCCCTCTGCAGAAGATATCCTTAAAGATACAACATAATCCCAGACATGTATGGTTCCAGTACAAATAGTCCACACAGGAAGTCGCTTCTCTCGAACAGAGAGATAAAGCATCCAAATGCCTACTCCCACCATATGGAAATGTAGTTTAGTAACTACATTAAAAACCAGTCGCAACCAGTTCAACACATCAATAATACATTTTATTTAGTACTAATGCATCATTTGTAGTGATACTATCAAGAAGCATAACCACTTCAAACAGGTGAGGTTTCCTGGAGCTTTGCACTCTTGAAAGAGATCTACAGCTCAACAAGATGGCCCAGTACAAAGCCAGAAAGTTACTATACTGTAATTTATAGACAGCCCCTCTGCACATTCAATACTCAGTTGTGCTTAGATAAGCTGTTTGTACTAGCAAGGCAAGGGACTTGCAAAGCTACAGCTAGAAGTAGAATCATATTGCAAAACCCACCTACATTTGCCACACGATAGCATTTCATTTATGCCAGGGCAATCAAGTTTCAGTGTTTTCCGCATAGGTGTTCTAGAAATATCTATCATCATAGTATTTCACAACTGATATGGTCATTTACCTCACAAGGTTGGAGATTTCATGGGTCATGCAGAAAGGTGAAGTAGCTGAGGCAACAGGTGACTTGGATTTTCAAAAAGTTCTTGCTAATGTCCCATGAACACCAAAGTAAAGTGCCATGAAATAAAGGAAATGATCATTTAATAAATCAGTTATTAACTACAGCAATAAAAAGTGGGAGGTTACCAGTGCCTGCCTCTGCCTCCCCGCTCCCCCAGGATTCATGCTTGGACTTGTAGATTTGAGTATCTACAAAAAGGGTGAGTAGAAAGGTGGAAGTTTATTGATATTAAATTACTTATGATCACAGACGTGGAAAACAGCTGCAAAAGGATCTTGTAGAGTACTGACTGATTAAATAAAGCAACAAAGGAATTTCAAATGCAAAATAAAAATACAGTCTGAACCTCTCTATTGGGGTCAGAACTAGCTAACACTAAGAATGAACATTACTGGTTCTCTTTCTGGACTTGATCACAGGTTCTCATTTTTTAACTACTTCATTTAAATCTGTATGAACAACAGTCTGGTGTTCCATTGTTGCCAAAGCAGTGAACTGAATTTTCAAAATTATGAGGAAAGAATTAAGTTTTTCTTATTTCACAGGACCGAAGACACAGATTGTTGAAACCTAAAAATAATATGGTTGAAGTATCACTATATGTTGTCCTGTTCCTACATTCTTCCCAAGGCACCCACTACATACTGCTGGCACAGACCCTCATCTGACCTACTGTGGTCATTCTTACAGATTACACCTTTTGAAATGCGGACAAGTGGGCAGTAAATCTTTCCAATGGATATAGGTATTCTCCCCTGAATGGAAGGTTCAAGAAGCACCTAAAGTGTTTTCGAAATTTTCTTCTAAGGAATTACAGTATCACACACAAATCTGAATTTCTAACAGGAGAAAGCAAGTAAAGCAAGCTGATCATGATACATACTGAGCATTAGCAGGTAAACTGCCAGGTGTCAAACACACTGAAGGTATTGTCTGCTACAGTAGTTAACACACAACCCTTCTTAGGTTCTGAAATTGGTGTTCATGTTTTAGGCTCAAAAAAGCCCCGAGTCAGTATTCCAGTAAAACTGGGATTAATTTGTATTCTCATATTTCAAGAGCAGAATCTGCAGCTCTTTGAATTGACCACTAGATATGCTTTTAGCCACAATTAGCAAGATCTCCGTTGTTTTGAAGTGAATGAACAACCACCAGAAAGGTTGGAGAAAGATGTGTAATCTTAAAGTTATTTTTTAAAATGGATGCAACTCCAGAACAGGAGGTATTGCTGCTTAATATCCAACCTTCAGTATACCATTCTCTATTCTATCTCTTTTCTTCTTTGTTTTACAATAATATACAGCCAACAAACATTATTTTAGAAAATACCTTAATCATATTGGATTAGTACAAAACCATCTCATTTACGGTCTACTCTGATCTCCTACTAGAAGCCTCAGTATTTCTAGTTACCTCCAATTGTGAAGTCTGCCTTAATTTTTGCTTTGCAAGTATTAGGAATAAAGACATAATTGGAAGAAAAAAGATGTTAGAACCACAAAAATCAGCTCAGCCACGGTAAGAATAGTCTTACTACATCAGACGAATTTCACATACATCTCAACAAGAGATAATAGTGATGGTTTATTACACTGAAGGTATAGCTTTATTTTTGGCATCTTGTATGTGTAGAGTAAATATTATATATATGTTCATATTCTAGTTTACAAGTAAATTAAGAGGCAGTTTGGGGAAAGTGTATTCAAAATTCAGTGTCAAGCTTTCAGCCCCAGAAGCAACAACTTAAGAGGAATTTTAATATTACTTTGTATTGTGCATCAGGAACTGCTTACCTCTGCACCTTCTCTATGAAAATAGCCTGTTATTTTCCTGAAAAGATTCTCCTGATATTCTGTCTTAACTAGATGAATTCATCAGTGTTATCAATTACTGGAAATAAATGCCAATTTTACACTAAAAAAGACAAAGCACCTAATTTGTTACGTGATCACTGCAAATATCCAGATTAAAAAGTCAACAGCTTTTGTGAAACAACAAGCTACGTGTTTTCAAAGGATTCAGGAAATGCTTTGCAAATGACAACTATTTTCATGAGGTAAGGTTAAAACATGCTCAAGGTTACAGCAGTGTTCAGGTAGCCCAATCAGTATGAGCAGATACACACCAGTAAGTTTTGAAACATACTATTTCCCTTCAGAATTTTAAAGGAAACAGAAGGGAGAGGATGGGGAAAAATTACATTCTGAGCATCATATTCTCCTTTTCTTGTAAACTTAATCCTGTGGAAGTGAAGTATAGCAGCTTAAACCGAGGATAAATTTACAAGGAAAATTTCCCTACTGTTGCTCAACAGGCTTCATTACTTTTACTAACTGTAGCAAGGCTCTCGTAGTATCCCTACAGCCAAACTGGAGACTAAATAGACTGAATAGAAAATTGGCTGGGCTGTCAGGCTCAAAGGGTTGTGCTCGTGCATACAAAACCCAAATGACACCCTGAGGGATGGATACGAGGGCCAGTATTACTTAATGCCTTTATAACCCGGATAATGGGACAGAAGACACTCTCAACAAGCCTGCAGATGATACCAAATTAGAGAGATTAGAGGGCCATTACTCAGAGGGAGCTCAACTCTTGAGAAACATGCTGACACGAACCTCATGAACACCAAAGGCAAATGCAATGTCTTGTACTTGCACAGAGTTACTCCATCTCAACAGGACAGGTTGGATGCTGACAGGATAAAAAGAAGCTTGACAGAAAAAGGATTGGGGATCCGAGTGAACAGCATGCATCAGCAGCATGTCCTCGCAGCAAAGGCAGCCCACAGCACACCAGGCTATATTGGCAAGATCACGGGCAGCAGGCTAAAGCTACCTAGTGGAAAAAGTGTAGAGAAGATGGTGTCAGACTCTTAAAGCTGCACAAGCAAAGTGCAAGAGGAAGCATGAGAAATTCTGATCCATACGAGGAAAAAAATTCCTCATGGTAAAAGTGGTGAACACTCCAACAGGTTGGTCAGAGAGGTAGTGGACTCTTCATCCTTGGAGATGTTCAACTCAGTTGGACAAGCCCTAAACAACCTGCTCTAACTGGTCTTGCTTTAAGGTCCCCTGGCTGGGCTAGGTAGCCTACAGAAGTCCCTTGCATTCTCATTCTAAATTTGGCTATGATGAGTATATTCAAACTCCGTATACCAGATAATAAGGTCCATGTTCTTAAGGTAATGTGCAAGGTAAACAGTTGTCCATTCAAAGTGAGGATGAAACTAGTCATTTTCATTTGACCAAATCCAAGTTTGCTTCCCAAAGTTCTCATTAAAATGAAATATAATAAGTTTCAAGCACTTCAGATTGCCTATTGTTTACATTTGTTAGCAGTCAAACAACTTCTTAAAAATACTTTATTATTGTTTAAATGTTTGATAAGTTTACCATTAGTTTCTGCTACCCAGTATTACCGAAGACTTTGTCCAGTTTTAGATGCACACACCTCCCTCCCTGCACTCAGTACAAGATCCTGAAACTTGAGCAAGTGCAGTGGAGGGACATCAGAGGGATGGAGCACTTCCTCTGTGAGGAGAGGCTGAGGGAATGGGGCTTGGTTGGCCTGGAGAAGAGATTACTCTGGGGGTTCCAACAGCAGCCTTCCAGCACCTACAAGGAGGCCACCAAAACTACAGAGTCAAGCTCCATCCAAGCACAGCAGAACACACAGTGGTCATAAATTGAAATAGGGCATGTTCTAACTGCAAATAAAAAGGGGAAAAAAATATTATAATTAAGCATTGTAACAGTCTGAACAGGAAGGTTATGAAATCAGTCCTTGGACATTTTCCAGACTAGCTCAAAGGCCTGAGCAACCTGTTCTGAATGCGGAGTTGACTGTGCTTTAAAAATAGGCCACTGGACTAGACACCACCTTTGGTTCCTTCCACTTGGATTCTGTGCTGCCTTCACCAAATTGTAAATCCAGCATAAAGAACTCGTACTTTACTTAGATTAAAAGATGCAGCATTGGTGGGGAAGGCAAGACAAAACTTTCAGCTAGCCGTGACAAATGCTACTACATTAATCATTGCCAGTCAACAAGAAAACTCTCACAAAAGCCAGAAAAGATTCAGATATTAAATACCTTAGCTACTCACCCCATCTGTATCAGACTTGACTACACCACAGAAAGCAGCACAGTAGATTCTGCATACCTGTAAAAGACACTATTTCTGCCTCTTCCAGAGACATTTTGCCAGAACATCTTGCCAAGAACCCCCGTGCACTGCACCTCCCCCATATTTGTTAACAGCACAGTGCTACTGGTGTCTGACACCTCTTTATGGCTCTTCTAGACAATGCAGATTTTGTCACCTTCAACTGCAATGAAACGCACAGATTATTTGCTTCATAAAACTACTTTCTCATACATTGAAATAGTAAGAAGTACATGCCGTGTATTTAAGAGATTAACAGATTTTATTGTTTTCTAAAATATTTTACAATACAGAGACCCAACCAGTAATTCCTGACAATTTTAATAACCATCTTGTGGATAAATAATTATGTTGATAAGTTTTTGTTGACATATAGAACATCCACCTTTTAAGCTTGCACATTTTGGTTCATTGAAAATGATGACTAAATATATCTATAAGCTCAAAAAGCAAACAATTAAGTCCAAGGCTATCAACAGTGTTTTAGAGTTACCTCAAAATAGATTTGTTAGCTTCATTACAGTGTAGCTTCCTAAAATAGCATATCTACTTACCTGAAACTTAGGGGTTTTTTTAAACACAAATCTGCTGTAATTTTACAACCCAGTTTTAAATGTCACAAATTCATACTATTCGACATGGTTACAAATGACCGAGTTGTAACTGCAAACAAATGTAGATTTTACAGTGTTCTGCTACAATAATCGATGTAAGGACTAATGCTAGTTTATATTTTGACCTACAAATTAATCCACAAATACTGATTTTGAGTATGTGAGTGTATTTACTGTACTTCAGAAAATTTAATCACAGAATACTTTGTCTGTGGTACAGTAATGAATATGGCAGGAAAGCAGATTTAAATATACCTATAATTTAAACTCTTAAAACAGTCTAAATCTTACTGACATCAAAAGGCTTGATAACTATAATAGCCATGCTCTTTATATTTTGGAATATCAAATTATATGTACATATACACAACATAGATAGGCTCTCAATAAAAAGCATTTAGTCTATTTTACAGTCTTCTCTGTTCAAAAAATTAGTCTTCACAGATTTAACATTTCAAATTACCCAAAAATCATTAGCAGTTTCAAGATTTTATTTTTTCCCCCTGCAAATGTGTGCTGGAAATAGCTACTATTCTGGGGTTTATGCATAATTTATCTTTCTTTTGAGTGTCATTTAAGATCTAGATGGAAAACTCAGATTAAGTATCAAACCACTAAAACAACATTCATAATGGAATCCCAACACATGACACCTGCAGGTATCTCTGCTACAAATAACCTTCTGTGACAGATATTTATTAAATACAGTATTTGTTTTACAACGTCAAGCCATGCTGACAATATAGGAAGATTACTACAACATGGAAAGAGTTTTCATTCAGTCAACTGGTGACTAAATCTATATCATAATTTAAGTATTAATTGATAAATCCAAGCATACAAAAAGGTGCTTAACTACATAGCATTTAAATAAAAAAATACTGCATCTTTCAGACATTGCTAAGAACCAATAGAAAATTAACTATAATAATCTTTAAAATTCAAGTTGCAAGTTACTGAAGGTCACTTAAAGTAACTGATTAAACAAAAGTGAGCATAAGCCACATACCTAGGGTAGGATGAGGCACAAGCATAGAGAATGCAAAAATATTTAAGAGTCACAATAACAGACCATGGGGGAAGAAAAAGCTTAAAAAGTTTTTTTCTTATCATACTATTTTTTCAACCTAGCCCCTTTCCTTTGCATTGTGCCCAAGTTGTGAAAACAATGACAAATTATTAGTTCTAACTTTTGTCTTTAAATCACCATGATCTCAGTATCAAGCTCTCGCCTTTTCATTAAAATATATACACTCTATACATCATTCAGCTTCCTCTCACTTTAAATATATACTGTACAGGCCTACAGAGCTTTTGTAACACTTCTGTATTAACTTTGTCCTTTGTCACTGGATTGGTTCTACATAGTTTGCTGGGTATAAACCAACTTGTCCGTTGTCCAGACGTCCTTTGCACCATCCCTGCTCGTCTTCATTCTCCATTTTTGTTAACTCATCCCCTGAAAAAAGAAGGAACGTTGTTAACAAACTAACGTTTTAAGTAACACCAGGAAGATAATATGAGAGTTACCCAGGTGACCACTTTTCTCCTCCTGCCCACCCCAGGCCCCAGCAGAAACTGTCCTATCTTTGCTCTTCATGTTTTTGATACTAAGAATACCACTTACAGCTTTATATGTGGGATGAAAGACCCCCAATTTCAAAAAATAGGAATTTTGTTTTTGAAAACAAAATATTACATTGGTTGCACTGCAAAAAGGTCATAGCATTTTTTAAAACAAAAGAATGCAAACTTTTGGAGATATATGTTATTTCACTGCAAGATCAAAGACTCCCTTATATTTACAGGGTGTGAACAGTCAAAGATAGTCGTGGATAGTATCACTACCTCTAAACAAGCGGAATAATCCTAGATTTATGACCTTCAACAAAATGTCACTGCAAGTGAAATAAGTATTTCATTAAGCTTACTGTCAATATATACTCTTCTAATAGTTTGTGGAACGTAAGGAGGAAAATGCTACAAAAAAATTAAGGCATGGCAGCAAAAGTCTCTTGAACTATACTTGCAGCTTTTCAGTATACCACTACTAGGTTGTAATGCAGAAAGACTTAAAAGGAATCCTCTACCTTACACTTTGTTACATATCCCTCTCTCCTTTCCTCACCTTTTTAAGAAAGTATTGGGATTTAACTTCCCCTTTCACTACTCTAGCTTTATACTGTTGGAAGCTGATGTACAGTTGTAGCTCCAGAAAAAGTAATTCCAAATTTGCTTCCTAACTTACCAGCAAAAGCTGACACTAATTATTCATTCAGACACTTATGAACTATAATATAACCTCATTTTGACTCCCATGCGCATCTAGTCTTCTACAGCATCAGGAAATACTTTGTCATTAGAGAATCTGCAGATGCTGTATAGGAGCAAATGAATGTCCACTTCAGCCAGGCAAAAAAGGACACACTGATTAACAAGTATTTCCTCACGTACAACTTATTTGTGTCCAATTATTTCCCTAGATAAAATGATTTGTGTTTCATCTTAGTTAGCAATAGGAAATACATGCTGAAGATATTAGCCACTTAAAACAGTCCCAAATGACTATAAATATACAGTCTTGGTATCATTTAGGAGATGAACTAGCTTAGGGAATATAAATTGTTTGGTAGAAACAGACAAGCTTCATAATAAATCTTCACAAGGTATCTATCTTCTATAGCTCCCCTGTTAGATAAAGCCTTATCTCCTCTAGTTTGTAAGTTTGTAATTTGTTTTCAGCCATGGCAGACACACAGAAGGGTGAGATATACATATGGTAGATGGTTATGTCCCATCCTGTTACATGATTATAAAACCTTTCATAAGGTACGAATAAACAGTTATTTTTCCTCTTTGGAAGCCTCCCACAGTTGTTTGCCAAGAAAAAAAAGAAACACACCAGATGTATAAAGTATTCCACTAATAAAAAGGAGTTTCATGTATTAAAGTACATTTAATGGACACCATGCAGAACATTTATTCTACAGCATATACCTAGAAGTGATCACAAAAGCTTTGTAGGCAAATTCTTTGAATACCCAAGGAAATCCCAGCTGAGAATATCCATGTACATTTAAACTGATCCCTGAATGCATTAATCCTCTCTTGACAGCTGCTTAGGAGTCTAGGTATAGTCTACATAGGAGCACAGGCTTGAGTACATTTTAAATTGGCTCCTGCATGACCTCGTGAATTTTTTCCTTAGTCTTTTATATGTTCAGTGTAAACCTAGTCACACTAATACTTCTGCCTAAAAACTAAGTTTGACGGTAGTCATTCTAGTAAGGGCTTCTGTAAGGGGATTCATAGTCTAGAATATCAACCCCTTCCTATGACTGATACAATCATGTAATTTGGTGTTATATTTTTATGCTCTCCCTTCAAAGGTTTTAAGCTATCTTTAAGTTAAGCCTATGTACATCTCCATTCATACTTCCTGTACTTTATTTCTACAGACCTCACATTGAGAACCATTTGGTTCAAATAGTTTAATGCAGGTTACACAGCTGGTACTACAGTACAGAATACCTAACTTTGCATTTCACCATTACAACTGTGTATATAAACATTGCATAGCTTTGCCACTGAAAGGCTTGTTACTGTAAACCCTTGGAATGCCATCCTGTTGCTTCACAGGCACAATACAGAGATATTTCAAGAGGATTAGCATACTACCATCCCCTGTTGAGAAAAAAGGAGGAGTTAATGTCTAGAAAATGAAGAATAATTTTAACCGCTGTGGATTCCAGAGAAAGTGTCAGATGTTTTGTTACTACTGTCCTCCTGTCAGGGCACAATTCAGCAAGGTTAATGGAAAAAACAACCATTCCTCCTCTCTGGAAGCCTACAATAGTTGTCTACAAAGAAAAGTCAGATGCATACAGTTTCACTACTGAAAAAGCTGGGAGGCAAGTGTAAGGCAGGAACACCACCACCTGAGTTGTGGGGCTTTTTGGTTCAAAAAACACAAAATGCATTTAGAATGTGACCTGGAAATACACTGATCTGAGCACCACCTTTCTCTGTAAGCAGAAGGGAAGTCTAGCAGTTCACTGATTAGCTACATTGATTTGTTTACTATACTAACTTTCAGCCTTAATGTCATCTAAGACCCTTAGTAGACAGTATAGAAGTAGCACACTTAGAAACCCCAGCTGAAAGGGAAGTAGAACCAAAAGTTTTCTTAATCTGCCTTTCAACTCTTGAATCCCATTTTTCCTCCACAACTAAGTCAGTCATTACAGAAGAAGGGAGTAAATGACAAGCAAATGGGAAAAGGGACAAGATCAATGGGATTGCCCATCTCATTTGCACAGTCTGAAGTTGTTTGCTTTTGCTAAACTACTCATGAAATCTTGTTGAATTTTTGGTTAGTAAACCTTATGTGCAATTCTGAGCAAGACAGTAGAAAAATTGGCTGAAATTAGAGCTCGAAAAGCACTGACAGGGTGTGGATTTCACCTTTCATCACTAGAGGGTGCTGCCTCCGGGCTGGTCAGACTGAAAATCTCGAAGTCTATTTCGGGGCTGGGTCTGATGCCCAGGCCGTCAGCACACAGTCAGCACACAACGGCTGGTAGAACTAGCCCAGACAAACTGGAGGCAGCAGCATCCATCGTGTGCAGCTTTCATACCCTTGTGACAACTTCATAGGTGTGGAAACATACTGTGGCATGGGAATCTCCTGTCAGTTGACTCTACTTTGTTCTCTTGACTCCTATAGCAGTGAGTTAAAATGTGAAAACAAGGAAAAAACAGCTCAAGGGAAATACAACATCCTAAGAAGGGAGATGTATAGTCAGTGTACGGTAATATAATGCAAGATGAAAAACTGGGTAAAGACAGTAACTGTGCTTAAACTGAAGGGGGATGGAAAGAGAGAAAGAAATTATCTGTCCATGACTAGGCTTTCAACCTTAACAAGTTAGCACTGTAGGAAAATGAAGGCCAAAAAAGGGATGCTTCCAGTTTAAACAGAAAAAGTATCAATTGATTAGATATAGTTTTAAGATTAGCTGTTGTAGTCTCTTCCTTACCAACTTTGCAGAGTTGGTGTTTCTAGACAGCTAAAAGCTGCAACTGTTACCATCACCATGGAGGAGATGGGATTATCAATTCTGCAGTTCATTTTGTTTAACATAAAACAGTAAGAAAGGAATATCCCAAACAGATGCATCCCTACACATTCCCAACAGATTAGAAGACAGTGCTTCCAAACAGGGGATACTAAGGAATGCTATCAGGAGGGATGAGGGTTAGATTGAATCCTGTAAGTGGAGTTGTACATTCAGAGAAAAAGATGACAAGAAAATAAAAGCTGAAGAGAAAAACTTCTCCCCCCCATTCTCCTTTTGATAAATATTTTAAGGGAATGGTATTAACTTACCAGCTTTAAAGCTGAGCTCATCTTGCTCTTGGCCTTCATAGTCATAGAGTGCACGTACTCTCACCTCCATTGCAGGAGAGGTATCTTCATCAAATGGATTGGTGTCTCCATTTGCATCAGTGGAAGAAAAGGGATTGTTGGACTCTTCATCAGACCAATCTGTAGGGTAGCTTTGGTTTTTTTCATAGCTGCTAACACTGAAAACAGTTTTTAAATTATTCTTTTCTGCATTTAAAATCAGAGACTAGAAATACCATTAAGATCAGTTTCCCAAGCTTAAACTCCACTCTAAGGCCCAATTTTGAAGCTATTTCTAGTATCTTCTCACCTATCTTTAGCTGACAACGCCTCAAAAAAAAAAAAAGCATTCTTGCAATACATTTACAAAGTTTGGAAAAGGCAAGAGGAAAAAAAGATGTCAAATACAAGCTCCCCACAAACTCCAAACACTTCTCTATCAAGTAATCTATATAATCTATGAGATTACTTACTCTAGAAAGGTAAAAGGTATGCAGGTAGTAGATGAGAGGAATTATCTGGTTTAGGATAAGGTAATTAAATTGCTTTGCAGAACCTTCCTCCCAAATCTCTATGCACCTCTACAATAGCTTTCAACATTTTGTATGTTGCAATCCACCAATAAAGAAACTTCATCATACTGCAACAACTTGATCATTTAAAGAAAAGTTCACTGTTGAGCATGCACATGCCATTTAAGAGAGTGGTATGACATCCCTAGATGTGCATACTGAAGCAACAGGCAGCTGTTTGAGAAGGTCCTAAATAAAAAGAAAGCAATCATAAAAGCAGATGTATTTAGCAAGAACACAGAGCATAAAGCTCCAGAAGCAGTTGAACTAGAAAAACTTATCAGTTATAACATTTTATAGGACTGGAAAAGGAAGGGAAAAAGCAACAGCAGTTCTGTCAGCAACTGACAATAACCCCAGTAGTTTAAAACCAAAGATCAAGGCAACAGATATGGCATCTGTTAGGAAAGACAAGTTAGGTGAGAGTGTTGCTTATATAACCGCTCAGAAGGACTTCATGCACTGACCGGCATAGTGGTACAGAAACCAAAAATAGAAATCCCTGGATAGAGAAAGTGCAAGTGTGAAAACAATTAAAAACAACATTTCACCAACTTTTTGATCTTATTGTCCTCCTTTTCACTGACAGTACTCCCAGTATCTTCTTCATCTTCAAAGGGATTGTAACTTGATTGTACTGACTGCACTGTGTTACTCTGGACACTAAGACTGCTAATTTGGAAAAGAAAGAGCATTATGGCGACCCTATCTGTTTAAGAGTAAAACACTGCCATTGGTGTCCCACTAAGTTTCTCAGCAGACCCCTTCTCCAGCCAAAAAAATCCCAAAACAAATCGAACAAAAACCCAAACATCTATCGAGTGCATTGTAAGACCCAAGAAAGTTCGAAGTCTCACATACAATACATTCCTTCAGAAATAGAATATCTTTCGTGACCACAATTTCTGTTTCTTACTGCCTGCAATAAAAGGCAGTGCAATTTTTCTAGCCAGCTTCATTCCTTTCTAAAGCAGCTGATGTTAACAGTTTTGTATTAATCACATCCAGAATTCTGAAGTGACTAAACGTTTTGCAAGCTAAGATTTCAAAGTACAATTGTAATTTCTAGAGATGGGAAGATAGCAACAGACTAACTGCCAAATTAGCTACAGAAAGGTCAGTTTCTCATGATGTTTGGTTTCTTTTCATTCCCAAAGGAAAAAGAACTGTAAAATGGAGAATAATTCCCAAAATATTTTACGAGTTGCAGAAACACATCACTAAAAATGCTCACAGATAATTAACATCTGGTTTGACAGTGACTGTTTGATCCTGTAGAGCTTAGTGTACTTGAAAATAACAATTCTTTCCAATTAGTCTTTTTAGGCATAAAAGAAAATACCTGCTGTGTTTGTTAGGCTGTGAAACTTGATCTCCCGTCTGATTAATACCAGTCAGAGTTACTCCATCAGAAGCCTTCTTCTTTTCTCTTCTACTGAGCGTGCGATTCAGATCTGCAGACCACTCCTATCAATGAATGCAAGATGTGATTAAGAAATTTAATTGAACAAGTAATTATCACATTTGATTTTCAGACTGAGTTATGGAACACACATTTGCACATACAACAGCACAAATAATAATTAAGAAAATAAGTTACTCTAAATGTTTCAGTTATAGTTCTCATCTAGTTCCTACCCTAGCAATGCTACTAGCAAAACCCCAAGATTACCTGTACTTCCCTGATCAGTATTCTGAACACCCTGAAAAGACTTAAAATACCAGATATCCAGCAGACAACTGGAAAAATCAAATGAGTTGGCAAATGCAACTCTAAAAGTTGTACTGAGAGGGCTCACTCTTTCAAATAATGCCAATACACTTAGATTTGAAAGGTAAACCTTTCATTTAGATGAGAATACATTTTTAAACTAAGACAAGGCTTACTTCAAGAAGTGCTCCATGAATGACCTGTGAAGCAGCTCATTTTTAAACTCACCGTATAACATCTCTCCTGTCCCTAAGATTTGAGCCCTTAGGGTAATTCACTCTAGATTTAGTGAAATTCATTGCCCTGAAAAACCATCCATAACAGTTAAGGCTCAGATCAACACAAGACTCATGATGCCATTCGTAACATATCCCCCCTCCTTGATGTTTTGAACCATTCAGATGTTTCAGAATGACAAATGGAAAGGCATGATGAGACCTAAATACAACTTCTACCTATCAAGTCAAACTAAGCTGCATATTGATATAAAGCAGGAAGCAACAGAGAACAAACGGGATGCAAATAAATATTCTATGCTGAGATATGGTTAAACTCAGAAGCCTTAAAAGTTAAAAAAAGTCAGGAGATAGTTTGCTATATAAAAGACAGCATTTGAGATAAGTATTTTTAACAGGAACAGAAGATCTTGTGAGTTCCAATTACTACTGTTTTATACATGTAACACAGTCTTAAGTGATTTCTGGCCAACTTTTCAGAGATACCTCATTATTTTAAATTTGTACAAATACGTATGAATTTCTGAGTTACCATAGTTTAAAGACCACTGACCTAAGCATATTTGCAGTTTATAAAGTTAATTTCATATTCATTTGATCATGACTTTTTTTTTTTTACTTACATCATCCTTGTAGCATGTAAATGAGAAAAAACTTGATTAGAAAAATAGTAACAATTGTATTTAATCTGTTAATTATAATGCTTATGAAAAAAGGTAGTAATTTCCCCACACAGAAGTAACTGTAGTTCAGCATTTCAGGCAAAGAAATTCTGAAGTACTGGTATGAGTTTTCTTCCTCAAACCTTCTAGAGTTACTCAGTATTTTAAAAACAAGTTCCATTTTCCATTGTGATTAATAAGGGAACAGTGAACACTCCACTGTTGACGCTTCCACTCCATTAATTTAATGTTTAGAAATTATTTCAACTAAATCCATTATTCTGGTCAAACTAATCCCAGTTCCAGCTATTTGATACTCCGATAGTATGATCTGCACTGACACATTTTGGTACTTGTTTCTTGTAAGCTAAGTTAGCAGAACACTCCTTAAAAAACTCCTTTCTTTTGAAGATGTCATTCAGCAATAAAATTACCAACTGGTTAAAGATGAGGCTTTTTCGTTAATACTTATAAATACTAAATTTGAGGACTAATTGAAGTATTTAGTTCAAACTTCTTCAAAGTTTTTGCTGCCAAATAAACAGGAAAACATATATAGGTGTCAGAGGTATATCAACTAAACTATGGCTTATTAATGACTTCAGTGATGACTTTAGCTTAAAAATTTAAAAAAATCACTACAGAGTTTTTTGGTTTACTCAAAACCCTTTTCTCTCTTTGAATAGGTGCCTGATACAATCACCTTCAAAAGTTTGGGGGATGTGGAAAGCCCAAAGGAAATCAAGAAAAAAAAAAATTACTATGACTTGTAAAAACAAACAAACAAAATCACTGCTAGAAGCTTGAATTTAAGAGCTATACCAAAAAGAAATATGACAAAAAGCAAGGAGGAAAAAATAGACAAAACAAGTCTGGGCTTTAAGTACTCTGACCTTACCTCAAACTGAGGCCAATTCATTGACATCCCTGGACCCTGATTAGCTCTAAACCACCGCAAGTCTTCAACAGCATCTGCTGTTTTGATATTCTGTTCCAGTTCACGGTAGATATTCTTGTAACTGCAAAACAAATTTATCTTCAAATTTAGTATACCATTTAGAAACATGGCAAGTCCTCTAGTCAGATTTTTTAAAACTTACTATTTCATAGCTCACAATAGTGTTGAGAAAAAACTTACAGCAAGGCAGACTTTTTAAAACTATGACAGACCTATTAACTGCCTGTAAAAAAGGAAGAGTCATCCAACAAGTAAGCTTGCTGAAATTCACAAAAACATAAAAGCTGTATTTGTCAGATTTTATGACTCTTGTGTAAAGTAACTTAATTGGTTGTCATTAAATGTAGGATTTACATAGGAATGTGTTTAAATTACTGAATGACAATCTTGAAGTTTCTTGAATTTAAAAGCTTGTGTACAAGACAGTACAAACTGGTTTTACGATAAATCCATAGCATTCTGTGAAAAATCATGTCTTAATCCAATGAGAACAATAAGTCATTACAAAAATTAAAAAAAAAAAAACTTAAACCTGAAGTGGAGTTAAATGGGTTAAACATTTTCCAATGCAGGTATATCTGCTAACTGCTTTTATTAAGTACTCTAGGATTTTGCTAACTGTGCTATTTATACAAAATACCAAATATTATAAAGAACCACCTTACTACTTTTACTTATCTCTTAGTCTATACTTATGAGAACTCAGCTTTAACGAAAACCAGTTAAAGTATTTTACAGAACTGAAGTCACATTGCAGATACAACTTTGATACCCTGATCCTAGACCATGCACACGGTGTATTTGCTCTACAGACTGTGGCTACAAATACAATCGTTTTATAACAAAAACCAATATGGAGCTTCAGAGTGCAAAGAGGTCTTAATACAACAGCCGCAAGGCTTAAAATAAGAGACATGGACCTACTAAGTCTTTATTCAAGATAGAGACAGTTTGGGGAAATCCTTCCAGATGAAGCCACAAAACCTAAATTAGATTGTCAAGGAGTCAAATTTTCTCAAAATATACTTCTAAATTTCTCAATTTCTATATATTACTTGTCTGCTTTAACATACACGCAGTGTGGGTTTTTTCTACATCAATGATTCTTTGAATGAATTTATGCAATAGAAAGGCATGTATTTTAAGAAAGTGAATAAATTCTGAATAATTTACTAGCCATCAGTTAAATCAGTGATAAACTGGAGGTCTACATCTGTAGAAAACAGGGCAGGGCTGTTTTCTGGACTGTGCGTTTCAGCTTTATTAGTCTTAAGTTAAAAATCAGACTTCCTTTTGAGGGTTTATTCTACTCTTTTTATCTCTGTGTATTCATAGAGGCAGAGATAAGGCAATAGATAAACAGTTACAGTCGCTTTAGCCCTAGTTTTATCCTAGTAGTTCTTTTCTTTGTTTGCACCTTATTAACATACCATAAGATACCAATGCTGAACCCCCTAAGTATCTTAAGAAATTATTGCCTCTCCACTTGGTTTTCTTCTGTAGTCTTTCCCCAACCTTGCCCTTTAAGTCAACTCTTTCTCATTTATTTGTTCTGTTTCTTTCAACCTGATTAAACTGAATTCAAATGGGCAGCAATCCTAACTAGCTATCTATTCAGATTAAAAAGAACCTGTCTTCCACAGCAGTTCCATAAGAACTTTGAAGCAACCCAAAATTATAATGATGCTAAAATAACTGATCTTGCCCTTACCTATTGCTTGCTCTGTATTTGTTCTTGCCCTTATGTCACCCTTCACTTATGCCAGCACTAATGTTCATGTGACTGCACAGCAAGTCAATTTGGAACACTGGTCAGGGTTAAAACAAAACTAGATTCTTCTCGCCCTAGGTCACCTTGATCAGCTCCGTAATTCCACTGGTTTGACTATCATAAGAGTTTTGTCACTAGCAGAAGAGGGAACAGAAACGAGCAGCCAGCCAGGAGCACACTTTTCTCCTTTTAATTGAAGTGCCCACCAGACTGCACGTGAAACTCTGCTGTTACAAGCGGGATGTAAAATTCCACTAGTGTTATAGCATGTGCTGCAAGTGTTCCAGTGTCTGTCTTCTCAAATGCAAGAGAAAACAAAAACACTGATATGTCAGCAAGGCAGTGGTTATAAAGTAGCTTAGTATCAAAATGCCCTGGAGTAGTTGATGACATGCCACACAGTCTGACAAAACAAGCTGTATGAGCTCTGGTTTGAGCTCCCTAGCAGAAGTTTAGGTTTATTGGAATGTAGTCAGCAAGGTTGAGGCAGAAAGAACAAATTACAAAACATGCTTTATACAAACTACAGTATAAAAAGCAGACCTTAAAATTAAGATGGACAAGAGTTCACCAAAAGTCAACCAATGGATCTTTAACATTCATCCCCTAGTTAAGGTAATTCCTTTAGACTGAGCTCTCCTATTTTAACAACAGATGTGTTTATGCTACAAAGTGAATGTTGTCTCACACTAATAAATTCTAGCTTGTTCTCCAATAAACATGCAAGACACGTAATACAGCAAAACCCTCCTTTCCCAGTCTGACCCAGCATTTTTTAATTCTAAGCTCTGAATCCTTCCTAATTGGCACACATTTGATTATAAAAGTACACCAAAAATGAGGGTTTCTTGGTTCATTTAATACTCTGTTAAATAAAAATAGCAAATGTTAGGGATAGATGCTGATCTGATCTTAGACAAAAACAAAGAATTAAGATCTTTTATTTACACTTACAACAAATTGAAACAACACATTAGAAACAAATCAGATTCCAAACTCTGATCTACTTGAAGTATGGATTGCTTTTCACTGAAAAGTGTTCAGCATTCAATTTGAAGTCTTACACAGTTTTACCTTGCAACATTAGACAAGTCAAGGTGTTTTTGAACTTCCAGTAACACTTCTCGAAAGAAACGTAAGCGTTTTTCCTCAAACTGCTGACACTGTTCAAATACCTGCTCCATGTTTTCCATATATTGAGGAGTGGCATTATCTAATTCTTTCAGGGATTTTTCATACTTTTCTTTTGTCTGGGGATGGAAAAACAAACAATCAGCAATATATTTTATTACTACTCTACATAATGCAATAATGGTCAAGATTTATACCAGAAGTTCCCAAACCGCATTCTCTTTCCATGATCACAATACTTATGTTAGGTCATGATGGAAGTTATCTAACAAAGCGAAAGCAGTTACAATCAAGTTCTAAGCCTCTTCTCTGGCTTTTTAACATAAACCATGACAAATTTTGATGTAATACTAAGGATAAAAAACAAAACGAGCCACACTAAATCTGAGCAGGCAGTCTTTCAAGTTACAGGTCTTATTTAAAGATCTCCATATAATTTCAAAGTGTTGTCTTTTCCCCTTCAGTAATTTACACAGTCCACTGTGAATAATGACCAAAAAACCCCAAGCGTTGTATATATCCCTGTGAATGTAAATGGCAGACACTGTGAGCTCAGTTAACAGATAGAACCTCAGACTCCACACTAATTTACAGTAGTCGTCTACAGACAGGAATGGAAGGAAGTCACACAAGCAAAGTCTTTTCATATCAGTCCACTAAAGAGAGAAACCAAACTGGGCAATGGAACGACATTTCCACAATTGTATTTACTTTCACTTAAATGGATTATATAAGTTAATATATTCTGCAGTCAAGAATGACTACAAGTTTAGATGTAGTCAGCAAGCTTTAAGCCCCTATCTCACAGCTTCAAGTGAAATAACACAATCCTCACTACTATATGAGTAGAACTCTGTCCTGTAAGTTTGCTGTCTTATTCTACTCTTTCTGTGCTAAAAGCACTTACATGAAATAGAGGCAATACGTTATCCATTCTTCACAGAACCACCTGGCAATGAAGTATGCTTTGGAGAAAACTAAGTTCTGGTATAGGACCATAACTGAAAGTGAGCTGCACTGCAGTCCACAGCACATTAAGAAAAAAAAAATCTTAAATATGAACAAGCTATAGGTTAAAAATACTGCATATTTACAGTATGCTAGCATACAGTGTACCTTTAGTACATCTTGTTTGCTTCTCTCCACTTTGTCTTGTAATTTCTTAAGTTGTTCAGGATTTAGTGCTGGATCAGCTTTGCTATTTGTTTCTCTGGATATAGCCAGTTTCTCCTCTTTGCAGGCCGCATGGTATGCTTTCTTTGCAGCTTCCACCTACAAAGTAGATTTAAATCTTTGCATCTGGGACAGTTTATACAACCACCATCAACTGAATTGTTTAGCCTTATAATCATGTTGCAATGAAGAAAGTGTCTGGTTTTGTTTCAGGATATTCTTTTTTTGGATTTTTTTTTTTTCTTTTTTATTTAGGCCAAGGAACGGACAATACGCAAGAATCAAAGTAAGGAAATTATTGTAGTACTTATGAATCACCGTTCTCTCACCATTCAAGAATTGTCACTCATACAGCTTAGAGAAGTGTGGGAAAAAAAAGCTTTACAGAAAGTGCCCAATGGAACATTTTTTCCTCATGCCCATGTTCTCCTGCTCCCCTTCTACAAGCCTGTTACTTAAGAATAATGTTGCATGACAAGGAAAAAACCCACACTTTTCCCCCACTCATTTCTTTGAGCAATTCATAACTTTCAAATGCGTGAAATCAGATACTGTTAAAATGATACATTAAATTCCACTTTTTCCAGATTTTCACTTAAGTCATCAAGATTAGTAGAGACTAAGAGAAAAATACTTATTTTCAGAAGAGGACAGAAAGCAAGAGATCTTTTTGAGAAAGGAGGGTCCAGCAGAGAGAATAGGGAGTTTACTCCCATATAGAGCTTTGAGACATTAATATATTGTAACACAGGATATCTAATACATAATCTACTGCTGTACCTCTTTCAGCTTTTTTGCCCAGGGTTTCTGAGCTTTCCTAAATCCATCTTCTGCTTCTTTGGTTTCCTTAAATCCTCCCATCATTTGCTTATGAAAGGCTTCCTTCTGCCAGTTCTTGATTTTTTCAAAGTCTTCATTCATCAGTGAACCTTTTACTTCTAGATGTAGTTCACTCACTTTTTCAGCTTCTGACATAAAAGCACACCAAGCCCTTTCTACTGTTCCATACTGTGGGCCTAAACACAACAGAAAGTGTCATTCTCAGTAACCATCACCCACATGGAACTTATATTCCCAAGAAGCTACCTGAAGCTATTGACTTATATTCACTTGTAAACAGCAATATTGATGCAAACCTAGAAAAGGGAATAGTTTATTTTCAGATAAATTTAGACTATTACAAATTTTTACACCAGAAGAAACAGTACTCATTTAGTCTGGCCTCCTTCTCTCTGTACCATGATTCTCAGTATTCCACCTATTAGCTCCTCTTTGGACTGCCGCCTTCAATTTCTCAGCATATTTTCTGAGACATGGATAACCAGGAAAGGACAGACTATTTCAGAATATATTAAAATGGCATCAGATTAGCCTTCCATTACAGCAACGCCTAGGTCTTCTGTTACTAGTCTTTCCCCCACAACCACTGCCCCTTTAGTATTCAGATACTTACACTTTTCAAACTGTGTTCTATGCCATTAGTTACCTACAGACTGCCAGTTCTAGAAATGAATCGATTTGGATACCTCAACACTGAAGGCAAGATTCATCTGTTTCAGTAAGAAGCAAGCAAACTAGCAAAGGAGCAGGGGTTTGGTTTTAATCACAAAAAGCTTGATCATTTGTTACATTACTGAGCCTTTTGGAAAGACTCCACTACAGACTAAAAAAAGTACAAAATTTCTACTTTGTACTTACCAAAACAAAGATATACAGAAACATTTATTTCCATTTGAGAAAGTTTTCAGAGTTCAAATTCAGAATGCATTACCTTTTTCCACAAGCTGCTTCCACCTTTTTGCCCATTCTGTAAGCTGCTGAGCATAGACCTTCTCTATTCGTGCCCGTTCATGAATACAGTTCATAAGATCATTGCAAAGTCTGTGACCATCGTCGATTCGTTTTACTGTCCTCTTGTAATTTCCAACCTATAGAGAGACAAATACTTAACAATTGCTGTGTGAAAGCTCTGAAAACAAGATAAATCTCTGATTAACACAAATACTGTTACTTAGGAGCAAGATAATCTACTAGCAGGAATTAATTATAGCATGAGGTATTTCTCAATCTTAAAACCTAACTGCAACACTACCACAAAGGCCACAAGTTCTCCTGTAAAAAAATTATTCATTTTAAAAGTGAAAGCTTTATTATATTTTATTAGTCCTGCAATGTAATTATGGGCAGTCATCATAATTGTTCTGCATTATTATTGCTTAATAATGTTTTAGATAATCAAGACATTTAACACAATTACAGTATTTCCCTCTTCTATGCTTATTAAGTACCTAATGCCTTCATTTTATGCTGTGTTTAATCTTTCAGGATTAATAAAATTGCAAAGACGTGCAAAGGAGTATTGCAACATCTCTATCAAGCATAATAATAGTTTTGTTTAAGAATACGGTATGGAAAAAGCACAACCACCCTATATACAGCAGAGGTTGGATGTGCCCTTCGTTACAGCTGTGCTTCACTGCTGACAAACTAGACAGCACCTACTTCAAAAGTACACTGTAGAGTTCCATGTGGGAAGATACTGACAGAAACGACATGGAGTTACCATACCTAGAATTAACTTGGGAATTCTAAAGAAAAAACCCATAGTTGCTCAGTGTACTAGCTACAAAAAGATGAGGATATGAAGAAATAATGCACACTATTAATGAAAATCCATTATATAATTAACACTTCCCTTTCACTTTTGTGTACACACCAACATAGAATCACCAATCTTCATGACCAAAGGGAAAAAAAAAAGCCTGATACCGTTCCCAGAGTAATATTTCCATTTATTTCAAGGTCACTCAGGTTGGCTTTTGTAAACATTAAGACGTATGAACTTGGTTAACAGAATTTGCACAGCCTATTAAATATCACAGTCAGTTTCTTATCTGCCCTAACCACCTGACTGAAAAATAAAGATTAGCAGTAAGGCAGTAGATTAAACATTCACATACTTAAAGCGTGTTTGTAATTTTTACATCTGAATCTTATCCAATTCACATCTTAAATATAGGAAACCATCCAACTTCAAGGTTCACATTTATTCAGAATTTTGTCAGCAGAAGTACATGCAAGCCATCTGCATGAGAAAAATACTCCACAATATATATAGGGAAATACTCTTAAAAGGTGAAAAACCTGTATTAAATGCTGGAAAAATAAGTCACTATGCTGATAAATACAAACATATGTTAGGACTCCTCATCAAAGCTGGGGAAAAAAATTGAAACCAGTGCCGTTCCTCAGGGGTCAGTACTGGGCCCAGCGCTGTTTAACCCCTTTGTCGGTGACACGGACAGGGGGATCGAGCGCACCCTCAGCAAGTTTGCCGACGACACCGAGCTGTGTGGTGCGGTCGACACGCTGGGGGGCAGGGATGGCATCCAGAGGGACCTGGGCAGGCTGGAGAGGGGGGCCCGTGTGAACTGCACGAAGTTCAACAGGGCCAAGTGCAAGGTCCTGCCCACGGGTCGGGGCAATCCCCAGCACAAATCCAGGCTGGGCCATGAGAGGATTGAGAGCAGCCCTGCGGAGAAGGACCTGGGGGTGTTGGTGGGTGGAAAACTGACCGTGAGCCAGCAATGTGCACTCGCAGCTCAGAAAGCCAACTGTGTCCTGGGCTGCATCGAGAGAAGTGTGGCCGGCAGGGCGAGGGAGGGGATTCTCCCCCTCTGCTCTGCTCTCGTGAGACCCCACCTGGAGTACTGTGTCCAACTCTGAGGCCCCCAACATAAGAAGGACATAGACCTGCTCAAGTGGGCCCAGAGGAGGCCACGAAGATGCTCAGGGGGCTGGAGCAGCTCCCGTGTGAGGCCAGGCTGAGAGAGTTGGGGTTGTGCAGCCTGGAGAAGAGCTGAACCATCTCCAGGGAGACCTTACAGAGGCCTTCCAGTGCTTAAAGGGGGCCTGCAGGAAAGATGGAGGGAGACTCTCGTAACAGTTTTAAACTGAAAGAGGGTAGATTCGGATTAGGTATAAGGAAGAAATTATTTATTGTGAGGGCGGTGAGGTGCTGGCCCAGGGTGCCCAGAGCAGCTGTGGCTGCCCCCTCCCTGGCAGGGTTCAAGGCCAGGTTGGACGGGGCTGGGAGCACCCTGGGCTGGGGGAAGGGGGCCCTGCCCAGGGCAGGGGGGTTGGATATAGATGGTCTTTAAGGTCCCTTCCAACCCAAACCATTCTGTGATTCTATGAATAACTGGACAAAACCAATTCCTCTAGGGAGTACCCTCAAAGCATTCATTTGGGCATGTTTTTGGTTTTGGACCAGATCCATTTCAACAGACCAAATAAATTTAGGTAGCAACTAAGAAAAGCATTAGTTAGCAGTCACTGACTCATCTAAATAATGCAAAAGAAAGAAGTACACGAACACTCCCCCTTCCTTTAAACATATGGCACAAAATAACTGAAGATAAGAAGCTACCAACACCACAAAGAAGCTGACTATCAAGATGGTCAATGAATCCATGTCAAAACAGATTTCATCTATTAGCAAGAAAGTATGAAAAAGAACCTCTCACTTTCAAGAGAAATATAAGTCGAGAAGTAGGCACTTTCAAACTAACACTGTACATTAACAAATACAATATACATATGTAACCAAAGCATTAAGAAAAGTACCTTAAAGAATACTTTCTAAAGCCTTTGTAATGGAAGGGCAAACCATTCATCTGCTCAAAATTACTCCAGATGTAGGTTCACAGCCAAGCAGACTGTTAAAACAGGTTATGCTAGCTTGGCACAACTACTGAAGCCTTATATTAGCATCAATTTGTGTCTCCAGTTATGTGCCCAGGGATTTATGTCTCTAGCACGAACATTTCCTTTCATAAATTTTCACTATTAAATTAGCATTTTAAATACTAATATTGAATGGGAGCTGGCTGCCTCATGGTATTTTTAATGCTTTCAATTTTGCGTTGTCTGAGCAAATTCTAACCTCATGGTAATATCTAGCAGTTGCCAAATTTCAGACAAGTATTAAGAGAACTGAATTTAGCTTACCTATTATGGTCCACTCACTATTATCACAGACAGCCACCTTTAAAGAGCCTAATGCTGACCACAGGTGATTCACCCACACTACTTCCTTCTCCACAGGAGGACTGAAGGAACTAGCATCATTGTTTAGAACCAGTTCAAAGAAAAACCAGGCCTACAGTACTAGAAAATAACAACCTTGTATTCTAAATAAAGCCTTTTATACTAATATTATCAAGCAAAAAAGAAGTTGACGTGATTCATGAAACAGCAGTTTAAACAATATTGGACATCACATTCAAATTTCATGCCCTAGGTATGCTAGAATTTTGGAAATACAGCATTGTTCTGTGTTTCATGACACAGAACATAAGTTATATACTTGGCATTTAACATTTTAAAAATCTAGTGGTTTATTTAAAAAAATTGCATTTTAAGTTATGGACACTGCAATGACAAATTTTTCTTGAGACATGGAATGTGCAGCCTGCCACTGTAGGAGGCAGGCTCAGAGGTACGAGAGCACACAAGATATTGAGATCACAAAACCAAATGAAGGGAAAAGAACTCAAGTATTTATGCAGCCAAGGAACTACTAGGTTAACGGTAGATGAAGTTAAAACAATTAAATTAAAAACCTGTAAATACACTAAGACACCCTGAATTCTGGAGAATAAAAACATGACTTAATACATTGTTTTATTCTGGACTATTTTCTCCAATTCCTGAGGTAGACTGCAAACATTCTACTTGACTTCCCCCTTCCACTTCACAAGAAGTATTTGAGCTAAAACACAAATGACAAATTCTTTTATTTGTAGCAACTGACCAGGAAAAAAAAAAAATGTGTTTGTTTCAGTCAGAGCCACATTTACATAATGCCTTGCAATTTTTAGATTTCTCGATTAGCACTGTGCAGTACATGAACATACAATTTTGCTAGTTAGAAAAACTTTCTGATATTTCTGAGCATTGGGCTATTTCCTGTTACACAGACAGCAGACAATGAAGACATGAAGTTATTTGTTTCCTTGTCCGACAAATGAAACATTTGTTTCAGGAAGGTAAATTGTATTATTATAAACTTTCTTACAGTTTCAAGGAGAATAAGGGATATTTAAAAATTATATCCTGCTTTCATTTTAGCATCAACACTTCACCCATCTGAAGGACATTTTAGTACATGATACCAAATTCAGTTGCTGTTTACCCTTAGTTGCCATAAAGACTTCAAAAGGAGATAACTCCAAGAGTTTATTTCTTCAAAATACCACTATAATGGTCACTTTCTTGATGCAATCGGTGAATTCTGTGAAACCTGCAATTCACAGCTTTGTGTCACACCCCTCCCCACCTCTTCCTAAATTGAGTTAGCCACCAGTTTCCCCTCTTCCACTGCAAAAGACTAATAATCCTCAGTTGATCCCATTTGGTCCCATTTATCTCTTACAGACATTATAGACGCCTTCAGCTCTCCACTTTGCTTACTCAAGAAAACACTCCTCCTCATTTTGTTATTTCCTCTCATGCGTGAACACAGCAATGCCACCTCAAACCCTTTGTCAAATCTAAGAGTTAGGGAATCCGTAACAAGCAGAGACAAACCACACAAGCATACTGTGATGAGGCCAATAGTACTGTACAGAGAGCAGCCCAGTCATCTCTCCTTTGTGACCACCAGTGTATTAACACAGCCAAGCACTGCCACTGGTATGATCTTTAGTGGGAATATTTAAAAGCTTACAACCTCGTTATTTTACAATTTCACAGCACTAAACACAAAGGGAGAGTCTTAAATTATCTAAGCTCCTTACCTCAACTAACTGGCTTTTTTTTTAAGCATATTCATACAGCATGATAAAAGTCTATAAAGAGTTAAACATACTTAGCAGGTTTTTCTGGTACACTGAATGAAAAATAAGGGTATTTTAATTTGTTAGCAGCCCAGAAGGTGGCAAATGTTCAGCTATTGCTAAACTCCAGTCAGTTAATTCTAGTGTATCATGATAATTGTTATAACCACAAATATTTCAGAAGTTTCAAAGGCCTGAAGTAGGACTTGACATCAACTCTTTTTCCAAGCTTGCCTTGCTTATTCATAACTAGTCAGCCTTTATGAACTAGAACTATTTGAAAATAAGTCATAGCATACAAGGGGTGTTTTATGGGCAAATATTCATAGCCAGGAAACACAACAATGAGCTCTGAAGGCTCAAAGTCAAACCCACACGTACTGATAGCCAATATGGGGACACGCTATTTCCATCATTCCATTTAACCATGAGTACTATTTCTCTCCAGCTAGGTCAAACAGGAAGTTTCCAAACATTTTAACCAGCATTAACTTCTGTAATACTGTGGATTTTTTGTAAATAAATATCTTGGTGCATAATTAGCACATATACTGTCTAAGTACCTATGAGCACTATCTCTGTGTAAGCTTTTAAGTTTACCCATATAAATTCACCACTGGTAGCAGGAAAAAATTCTGAGGAAGCTCTTATACCCACAAAATCTAAAGCCAAACATACCAGTAAGCAAACACCTGGCAATATAAATGGAGAACATCATGTTGCTCAATGTTAAAAGCAGGAAAAAAAAATGCATATAGGAGATATGACAGGAATCTACTATTGCAGAGTCCAAATATTTTTAAAATGAAAAAGCAAAACAGAACAGTCTGATTCATCAGCAAAAACCATTAATTGACAAGTAACTGAAATCCCTCAACACAGGAACACCTTTTCAATATTCCAGAGTGAGTTTTGGGAGCTTCCCCCTCTTAAATTCCCTGACTCCACCACACATCCTCTCAGCAGTTGCCTCATGTAGATACTGGCTCACAGTAGCAGGCATGAAGCACAAGTATCAGGAGTACCAAATGGGCAGGACCGTGGCCATCTGAGCAGACAGCTTACAATGCAGTTTGTGGGAGGCGTGTCCCACATCAGCTGCCTCTATCCAGAGTGTTGGGTTAGGGCTTTGCTTTGGGGTTTTTTGGTGGTTTTTTTTTTTTTTTGGAAGAATGGGAATGCATATGGTGGCCAAATTTGATTCACCTACCCTACATAGGTGACCAACTTTCCCTTTCTGAATAAGTTGAAAATCTTCTCTTGCTAGTGGATATCTCAGCAGATAGCTCAGAATGCAATGACAGCAATGAGCTCAGCACCTCAAAATGCACACAAGGCTCTGTCCTCCAAGGGAATCAGTCACAGGTCCAAGTTCACAGAGCTAATGCCAGTTACAGGTTTAGCAGCTGTTCAGAATGACTGTTTTTGTTATGATAAGTAGGTGTTTTCACAAGGCAGTTAAACACCTCTGGCATAAATGGAGAGAGTTTCATAATGCTGACGCCAGCAGAAAATAGGGGAGAATAGGGACACACACCTAGGGTATAAGTGCCACACTGCCTGTGAGGGACTTATGGCTCATTAAAAGTAAGTGCTTCCACAGGCAGGGTAGCTATTCATTTTGATGTCTTACCTTACAAGATATGCATACACTTCTACTTTGATCTCTAGGAATGCTTACTCATCGCCTTTCCCTCACAGGTATCTAAGTGAACAATAGCATTGGTCTCAGTTTGCTTAAGGCATTTTTCTTTTAAGATGACCTTAATAGTGATTAGCAAGCATAAGGCCAGAGCTTAATTAGCAAAATGTATCATAAAATAGGCCTTCCATTTATTATTAATATATCAAATTCTTTCATGTGTATTTCGAAACTACTTCACTAGAACAAGGCCAATAGGGACATCCATTTCTTGCGTTTTACTAAAGCAGTACAATGTTAGAACAAATCAATTTTGCCACAGTCTATTTTTGAATGCAAGAAAGTGGCATGAATGATGACAAATTGAGATGTATGTACATCAGTCATGGAAATGCCAAAGAGACAATATGACAGATAAGGAATAAATACAAAGGGTGTCAAATTGCATATCAGGTTCCAAATTTTCCACTTTCCCTTGGAAAAGTTACTGTCATCCTGCTCCAGTCCATCAGCAATAACCTTTGATTACACAATGCATGTCACCCTTGTGAGCTAAGTAACACAGATGAAGGAATTCCTTCTTTGACCATAACAACAGGATTCCTTGGTCTTAAAAAAAAAAAATCTGCACCCAGAAAGAACCGTGAGCTTAACCAGATAATTCAAGGTACACTGGGGCTTGTTAGAAAGATGAGAAATGAAAAAGAAGAAGTTTCCATTTCTTAAGTAAATTAAGGTATTACTAAAACTGCAACTTTGATGAAATCCTCCACCGTTATTGTGGCAATTATCTTTCAGAAAGTCTTTTATTATTTTGCAATTCCTTGCTCTCTAAGCAAGCTTACATGAAAACACATACAAAATTCTTTGTCTCCTGAAGTACTTCTGTTTGATAAACGTCCGGACAGATTAGAGGAAAATAAAAGATTTGTTCTTCTGAAAAGGATTTATCCTCCTAGAAGACAAAACCTTTCAACAGTAGCTTGGGTTAACTAAATACTGAAAAAATCCTCAATATAATTATGAAAGCTGCTATTTCTATTTAATGCTAAAGAAAGATGCATATCTCTGAAAGCCTATTTTTTTTCAGTTGTATCAGCTGTTCTGATACAAGATACTACTTGTGCCTAAACCTTGTTCTACCCACATTTTTTTGACTCATGTATCTACAGTAAGTCAACAGCAAGAACACAAATCCAAACAGCAACTTCTCCAGTTCCCTTTCAACAAGGCAACTATTTCCCAACCACAAATCCGAACCTGATAATATCTATGTAGTAATAAAAAATACGAATCTTTAAAGGAAACAAATTACTATTCATATTGTACTTCAAGCACTGAGCGTGACTCTCAGTGCCAGAACTGGAAGTTTCCATGAACAGTACTGAAATAACAACATCATAAAAAAAGTTTCATAGATTAAGTCGCCTGCATGGAATTGCTCCACAAACAGTCTGAGCATATGCAACCAGATGAGGTTACAGCAATAAACTCAGTACCATGCAACCCTATTCTACAGATTCACATTTTTGAATGTGATGAAACTGCAATTAATTAGCTTTGTAATAAGGAATCCTAGCAAAGGCAGTAACAACTCCAAAAGAAAGCAAATGCTTCTAGAGCCAGAAAACTGATTAAAAGCCAAGTGGTTTATTTCCTAAAGACAACCCTGCATGAAATTTCTGTCAACAGCAATGGCAAAAACTTTGAAGTTGGTTTATCGACATCTTAAGTACAGTTCTTATCAGTTCAACAGAACATCAACATTCAAGAAATAAGTGGTATAGCTTCAAAGATATGCAGTGACCAAAAAACAATTCTCACAAGAAGTTCTTCAGATAGGTCCCACACCCAGACACCTCATTCTTTCCTAGATGTCTTTCAAGAAAGAGATGGGCTTTGCAGCAGTCTCCAAAAGTAAATAAATTGGAAGTATTTTGGAGTATGAGGGAACAAACTCAAAACCTCGCCCTGCCAGACTGTCTCTTCTGTGCCATGGTGAAGTTTAAATAGTTTCACTGCTTTCAGCTGTGTCAGTAAAACATAGCAAGGTGGCTTTTAACAAACTGCAGGCTGTCTTTAAAAACAAAGAAAAAAAAACTATCATGTAAAATATCTTAAAAACCTCTAATGAAAAGGTGCAAATGATAAAGTCTGTGCAAACAATACAACTTCCAAATTATTAAGAGTTCTTTACTTCTTGTTACCTGAGGCATGAAGTACTGAGGCTGGCATTCCAGAGACACCCCATCTTTTCTACTCAAGTCACACAAAACACATTGCTCAGAGCAGCTTAGTTATCCGTTTTGAGAAAGATTAAGACTAGAATTCAAAGTTGCAATCTTCAGTAACAAAATAACCAATTCAGAACATATGGAAAATGGGCAAGATTTAGACTAAAATTGTCAAACTTAGTTTGGAAAGACTGCTCCAAATCGCGAGTACTTAAGAGTTTTGTAAGGAAGTTTGACAGGCTTGCTGTTAGTTTCTGCATTTCACTGAATGCTGAAGAGTTATTCTGAGGTTAAATTTATTAAGACTTACACAGGACTTCCTTTACTTTCCATTCGTGTTCTACCAACAGCAGAAGCCTGGCAAATCTCCCTCTTAACTCTCGATCTGAAGGACAATTCCTGTCTTATTGTTTTGCCAGGCTTTTCTGTAGAAAGGCAAGGTTTAAAGTCAAATGGTACATTCTGCCAAGGCATTACTTGGCCTAAGCAAACTGCTGGATAACTTAATTATTCACTCAAACAAATAATCAGAAGTATATATAAACCAAAATACATTTCAGGCTAGTATCTGCTATGCATGTCAAAATACAGTTACCCTCACAGAAAGGCACAGAAGTAGAGTGCGGAGGTCACAAGAAAACTGTTCCTAGATGAAAGCAATCACTCAGAATATCCTACATAAAGGCTACGCTGCAGTGGGCAGCACAGCTTGAGGTATTTTACCACTTCCCCTCATGGTATGCTTTAGTCAAAGCGTTTTGTTCTGTGTCAGGATAAAACAAAACACCTTCCCTGTCACATAATGATACATGCCAACCAAAACACAAGTTCCACATTCACATTTCTCATTATAATAGGGTATTGCCAAGACTACCAGTCTTTTGAATACTTTAATACACAGTAATAAGGAGTCATCCTATGATAAGTAACAGAGTGCAAAGAAATAGCAATTTCTTTGCTTAATATATTCTCTCAGTTATTTCCACTGAGAGAAAAGTTTATATATGTGTTTTTAAGACAGTTTTGTAAACATGTTTATTCTTTCAAACTACACGGACTCTGTAAATGCACAGCATGCGTGAAGGTCAAAATCTGCTACCATATCAATCCTTCCTGTTAATAGTTCAGTATTACTATAAAATCATTTATCATTTGTGTCCTAGTACTCTTTTTCATGTTTAGTTCAAAGTGTCTTAGTGTATCCATAAAAGCTCTGTCTCTGCAGAATGCCAGGGATGCCATACCACACATTTTTCAACTCTCCATACAGTTACATAAACATTTAGGCATACCTACTACAAACTTTCAGCTATACATACAGCACTTTATGATAACCTGCTATGTCTTTTGAACTCTAGCCTATTCTTTGTTGGTTTTTGTCTTTTCCTTACCCACAACACAAATGTCAGTGGTGACATTAAGCACTGACCAACTATAAAACTTTTACAGCCTCCCCACTGTTTCAATCAAATACCACTTAGTTTCTACATTCTGAAAAATTTCAAGCCTTTAGTCACTCTGCTAATAATGAAGCAGCCTTTATATCTGTAGTAAGAACAAAACCATCTCTAGTAATGTTTTTTTAAAGAATCAGCATTTGTAGCCACAATCCCCCAACTTGCCCATTTGTCTTAAGAATCAAACAGCACATAGCAGAGGAATAGCAAAACAAGTAGCATTTCCTAAATAATTCAATAGTCAAAACTCCAAAATTCAGTGAAATATTCCCTTTTATATTGCTAAACTGCCAAAAGCTTAGTACAAGAAACTACAGATTTCTTCTTTTTAGTATGGTCATCAATTGCATGGAAAGTCCAATTTTGCTTTCAGAAAAACTGTTAATTTAAAGTCACTGCAGTAAAAAAAGCCACTGACTTATCACTGAGATTCATTTTTTACTGCAGCCAAACCTTTGTTTCACTCCCCAAAAAGTGAGTGTGAAGATGGTATCTAGAATTTTTAAACGAACTGAACCCATTTCATGAGAACATAATTCCATCTTCAATTTTGGAGACTACTTTTAACTGATCTAACATACTATTACTTAATATGATCTAAACAATGCTAGTTTTCCCCTCTGAACAACTATTCTAGTCAGTATTTATCAACTCACAGAGCATATTATTTTTCCAGCCTGATATATTAAAAGTTTCAGAAAAAAAATAATTAATCTGAATTTTTTCCTCCTGACCATTTTAACATAACAACCTTTGTGGTTATACATCAAAAAAGAGGAATAGAAGAGAAAATAATTAATCCTATATGGAAAGAACTTGATTGTAACACTGAAGTCTAAGTCTAACTTTTTTATCCAAGGATGAATAAAGATATACTCATGCATTAAATTAGCCCACTGACATTGCTTATGAAACCAACTGCAGTTCTGGCCTTTTAGAAGGAATACATAGAATAGTCCAAAGAAACTGATTAAGAAGTAGTGTTTACAAAATGATATAAAATAAGTCACCAACAGCACAGACACAAAGAACACCTTTAACTCACCTATAATAAGCATCAAATACATATAAGCTATGCTTCATAAGGTCCCAACTTAGGTTAATTGCCATTTCTTATAATTTATCATTCTTAATATTAAATATTTGATTTCACACTTCTCCGAACAATCATATTAGTTTACAAAATTCTCATTCTTATTCATTCATCTTTTATGCTTCCGAACACATTTACTGGATGGAAGACAACAGCTTGGTACAGAATAGCCCCCAGAAGTCACATTCTCCTGCCAAGTATAGGACGCCCAACAAACATCAAAAAAGAGCCACCTTTGGTCCAGGATTCTTTTTTCCTGACTGTCTCCTCATTTTATTTTGAAGCACTTCTACCAAGGAAGCCTGTCCAGAAAATTGCCTCAGCATAAAACGAAAACCAAGGAATAATTGAGGTTGGAAGGAACCTCTAGAGATCATCTAGTCCAAACTGCTACTCAAAGAAGGTCCGATAGATCAAACTGCTCAGGACCACATACAGTTCAGTCTCAGACACCTCAGGTCTCACATCCTCTCTGTGGTCTTACTATGGAGTACCCCTATAACAGAAGAGGTTAAGATTTATAATCCAGTAATTTTAAAACCACCTCTTTATGAATAGGATAGACATATTTAATATAATTGTAAACATGTCCCCTCAAAAATGATAGCTGTCTACTAAACAAGAACCTCACTGGTATTAGGTCTTTTAGATAATGTACTGAAAGATATTGGAGATCTGCATCAAAACGTAGTATGTCCTCATCACCACCACCAATGCAGGTTAGTGGTCTAGAAAAGCTTTCATGTAAAAGGAAGCACAATGTTGGGCCACCAAAACCAGGCTGTCTTACATAGTCTCCGGTAACAGAAATATTCAGACATATTCCCCCTAGCCATTTTCATGTTTGCTACAGTTCAAACTCAAATTATCTCCCAGTCACACTGTAGAAATTTGCCCCACTGAATACAGCTGATCTGGACAGCATACTTACCTCCAACTGGGTCAGTATTACCACTGTCAAACCTTTCTGTTTCTTGCAAGAAACTTTTTTTGTAACATGCTTTCTGCTTTATGAAGTTTGCTCTCTTTAAAGCTTAATCACATTATCATAACATCTGAAAGCCTTCTTCAGATTTGGGCAGCACAAATTACTGATATTACAATGTGCTTTGTATTATCTTTCTGCATGCATGCTCTTACATTGAGATAAGCATAAGATAACTTCTCAAAAAAGTTTGTCAGTATATCTAGACAGAGAGGAAACATGCAATGTGTTCATACATTATCTTATATATGTAATTTATGTACACTTACAGTAGCCTTCAACCAGTTACTTTAGATTTAACATTGATCACTCAATTCCCTCGGTAATTTTAAAAGCTACCCACCCACACACCTCTGACAATAAAAACTGACAAAGGTTCGATTCTGAATTTATTTTCCTATCCAAATGGATGATCCTCAAGTTTGTGTCAGTTGACAGAATTAGGCCAAAAATCTAAAACGTCATTTCTACCCTGAAGGCTATTTCTGCAGATCACAATAACCAAAGGTAACTCTTATTGATGTTCTCTCCACAGTTTACGATGTATAAAAATTAGATTTTCTATAGTAAGAGTAAAAAATAAAATCAAAATATTGTGGTAAAACATTTGAGTTACCTCCCAGAAGCTATCACTAGAAACTTCGACTCCAACGGAATCATCATATGAGCCAGACATTTCTCTGTTTGAAGAGCTTCTAAATATTCAGAGCTTAAATGCCTTCACAATCTGTAAAAAGATAAAAAAAAAAAATATTTATGAGCATTGTTAATGAAAAACCGTTATGAAAAGAGAAATTAAGTTAGGTAGCATCGTTCAATTCTTTGATATCTAGGGATGCCAATTTAAAACAAGAGGTAACCACACATGGCATGTAAATAAGCACATTTCACAACAGAACACTACCACACAAAGTTCTTAGCTCTTATCACTACATTTGTTGACCAGAAAGTGTACAGTCCATCTGCTTATATCAAATTTCACTGAACTCTTGAATTTATTATATCATAAAATTTGCTATTACAACCAAAAGACAAGACTGAGCAGCTTGATGCTTACTCAGTAAGCATTCCACTTCAAAGCATTCCATAAGAGACAATCAACTGACCTTTGTTACTGACACTAACTGTATTGCTTCCTATTCCCTTTTCACTATAAATCTATATTATATAATGAAACCCACTGGAAATATTTAAGGCCAAAAATCACTTGCTGATTTAAAGAAAAATAAATCTTCTCTTCAGAAGGAAAAAGTTTTATTTCTGTAAGAATTTCAGATTTAAATCATCTACTTGAAAGGTAAAAGCACCCACAAATGCAAAACAGAGCTTCCTCAGCAACCATGTAAAGCGAAAGCAACATGAAGAGCATTGCAGCTATGTAAGTCAAAAGCAGGAGACAAGACCAGCCTCCTTCCCAAACATCTTAAAACAGTTTATGGTATTAGGGAAGCTCCAGTTACCTCGCTCAGCCACCTGTGACTAGATCTCTTACAGGGCTAGTAACCACCTGAGCTACTTGCTATTTGCTTGCCACCACTCTTGTGCATTTTAAAGCAGATAATAGATTTTAAATGACGATACGATGCATGTAGCTACTATTCCACATGTACCAAGTAAGAGGTTATAAGCTCCATGACAGAAGGTCTCTTTGAGGCTGACAGTTACTTTCCCTAGAAGTTGAAACTCCCACACCTCGTTTTACCGCACTTTATTTGTAATATGTTACCATACTATTTCATTGTTTTATTTTAGCAAAACAAACAGGAGAGGAAAAAAAAAAAAATCAACTCCAAATTCTGATCTTTATTAGAAGTCAGTCATTACTTTAACAGTTCATGTATTTTCACTTATATAGACACAGCTGCATGGACAAAAAACATGACCTACCCTCATTGAAGGACATGACTGTTTATAAAGCACTGTGTATTAAAAAAAAAAAAAAACAAAAAACAAAAAACAAAACCATCTAGGGTTACCCTAACCTTACATTTAAGATAAGTATCAAAACCAGTACTGAGGCAAAAATTCAGTCACTTACATCCACAAATGCGGTTTTTGGGGTGGAGACCCAGAGGTAGGAGAGGAAGGAAACAACTCCCTCCCACAACACACACATGCAAATGCCCTGCCTAATCTCCACAGATACTTCATCAAGTTCTCCTGTTTAAATTTTTCCTATCAAGTTTGCCTACAACTACTGCCAGGGCTACATACAGATAAACAGATTTTACCACCTCTTCTGGGCTGAATGCCTTTATCAGTAGACTATAAGGTAAAGCTCCCCTTCTCTCTTGCCCGATGAATCTTGCTTCCCTTAATGCAACAGGGCCACTTCCAAAGGCAGAGTAGAAAATGCCTACAAACCTGGCCTACCTTGCAACTTAGTGGTTATGACATGCTGCTGAGAGAAAAGGAATTAAGCCGCCAAGGAGAAGTCAATGCTAAATTCTAATTTCTTGGATACTCTGAAAATAACTGTGCCATAAGGGTAGGCATGCACCACTTGTTTGTAACAAAAACTAGCTGCTGAAACAAAACAGATTTTTTGACAGTTACAGCACAAACAAAACAAAACTGCTCTGGCTCAGAAGACAAGCTGTTTCTCCTGAACAGTTTTTTATCCAATTCATTTCCATAATCCAATTCACAGAAAGCTCAAATAACCTTAACACTGAATAAAGAACTGAAAACTGAAACAGAAGCATCAATTGTTAGATTTTTATTTTAAAAAGATAGCCAAAAATACATGAAGGGTTCTGCAAAATGGCAACAATTACAAAGGAAGATGCTATATTGAGACAAAGTATTTTTACCTGTTAGTGTAAAATTTTCAACTTGCTATGTTATTAGAAATAACCAAAAAACCTGTTTTTCCACCTGTGGT
The DNA here is from genome assembly GCF_018691265.1 of Tyto alba. NCBI lineage: Eukaryota > Metazoa > Chordata > Aves > Strigiformes > Tytonidae > Tyto > Tyto alba. Next base: position 8,775,843 of record NW_024881295.1, on the reverse strand, counting down.
TTTATTAAATCAAGAGGGAAAAAAATTTCACTTTCTTAGCAGAACACCTTTAAAATGGATGTTTTCTTCCCAGATACATTTTGGCCCTTGCAATTCTTACAATACATCAATATAAACAAAGATCAATTTGTAAGGTTTCATATTTTCTGATAGACTTTCTTAGGTAGCCATAAGCAGCACAAGGCAGAAACAAAAGGGCAATAAACTTGCAACTAGTTGGACAAACTCAAAAGAATAGTTTGATATTAAACAGCTTTAAGTGTTTGTTTTAAAGTTTTCACAAAAATATCAGGTTATGCAGTGGTATCTTTAACCGTAATTTCTGGTATTATTTCATCTGATCAAAGGGAGACCTAGAGTTTAAAGACAACTTGTTAGATCAATAAACATTGCTAACTAGATTCTGTTAAACGTTTGTGTCCTCCTCCCTCTTTCCCACTAAGCCAGCACTAACTCCCATCGCTCTGAAACCAAGTAAGCAACTGAAGTAAGCACGTGATCCAGGCATGCCATGCAGAACAAGGGAAGGAGCAAGATTCCAAAGGTTCTCAGGAAGAGTTTAGAGTTGTTTTTCTGTAGTACACCAAGATCTTTCAACCAAAGTGTTTACTGCCATTTGGAAAAGATCACAGACAACTGTAGGGTTCAGCATCTTGGAAAAAGATGCCCTTATGCAAAAGTATAAACCTAAAGAAAAGTTTCAACAAGTCAGCCATCCTACCCCCCCAAACCACACAAGAAGTATTTTTTCCCCTCCAATTACAAAAAGAAGAGACAGTGAAAGTGTTCTGAAGTAATAATACACTGTTTACTTACCTTTAACAAAATAGCCTAAACTATACCAGTGCTGGAAATTCAATCTGAAAAGCTACATGGAAAAACTGGAAAAACTGAAACAGAGGAACATTTTCTTAAATGAGGAAAGAGCTTGTGGGGACTTTTTTTTTTTTTAAATTTTATTCCTCCTCAACTAAAACTACATAATACACAGAGCTGTCCTTTTCCATAAAAGCATGAAAAATGATCAGCACTCAGGAAATTCTGATGGATTTAAGGTTTTTATATGCCAAATACTACGCTGTGAGAAAGTATGAGCAAGCGTATTTAGGGAAATATTATGAAGTCATAGCAACAACTGGCACAGAAAAACACTATTTGTACAGCACTACTTAAAAATAAACTGAATAAAGAGATAGGAACATTAAGTGGTATGAGTCATGCTACCCTCATGAAATAGAATTTTTAGAGCAACCAGTCCTTTAGCACATTTTTTATTGGGGTTTGGTTCTCCTATCCTTCAAGTGAATTTGCAGAGGTTTCACAATGAAAGTTCACTGCACTTCGATTTGCAGGGTCTTCCATTTCACTATAAAAAGTAAACTTACGAACAACTAAGGCTGTCTGTATAAAATCTGAAAAGTTTAGATTAAGACGATGAAAGAGATGAGTTCTTCATAGATTCTCCACAAATGATCACCAGCGACTCACAAAGGCCGGGGTTCTTTGGTCAGCTAGATTGCAGCAGAACCAGTAACTCCCTAGGAAAGCACAGTGTGCACACCCAGTTCCTATATTCCCACAACGGTTTGGCTTCATCCACTCTGGCCTTTATCTTCTCATTCCACAGCTCCAGGCCCAACTCTTTAGGAGCACCTATACTGGCTGCTTCTTGTTTCTCAACTACTTGCTGAGCAAGCAGGGCAGCACAGTGCTCCAGCAGTTTCCACCCACCTTCACACTGGTAAACCAGCTCATCTAGCAGGACAGTTTATTACCAAGCTCACATGAAGATTTTCTTGAGCAGGTACATCAGTTTAGGTTTCCCACATCCAGCTGCCATTTTTCATGAAACTTATAAAAAGATGTGTTTCTTTATTTCTGCTGCTCTTTAACATTTGTCTGAATATGGCCAATTGATTCAAAAGTTATGGAAGAAGGAAGTTAGAGAAGGCAAAGGTGTAAGCCTCATTTTCCTCAGAAGATAGATTAAAGATATTCACCAAATAGAAAGCACCTCTGGGTCACACTGTGTTTTCCTCAACGTGCTCTGGGCCAACACAAATGAAGTCTCATAACTTTCATACTTCCCAGGATATTTTCTTCTCCTGTGTCAAATAACTATGGAATTTCCATTAAAAAACAGTATCTCAGTATTTTATTAATCAAGTCCAAAGGTCTTAAAACAAGTTTTTACCTGTGTCATCACAGGCACGGAAACCACCAAACATGAAGCCTTACCAGTTCAGAGCCCTCTGTCATAAGAAGTCCCAGCACACATTAGCTAAGAGAACTTACATAGGCTAAAAATAAACCACAAAGTCCAACTGAAGAAAGTAACTATATACTAAATAGTGCATACTGTAATAGATACAGAAATACTACAAACAATCAAGGCTCAAGTTTCTTGACTTAGTGATTTTTAAGCAATTCTTGTAAATTAGGATACATTGATCTTAGACATAAGGAAACTGACCAACAAATAAATGAGACTTTTTTTTTAAAGCTTCCTCTTTGGGAACATTCTAGCAATGCCATATGCTAAAGACCTTGAATTTCTTTTCTACTGGTAGTGCCCTACAACATGAAAAGAATTGCTATATATATCCTGAAAGCTTAACACACGAGGATTTTAGAAGATATTAACTAATAATGAGCAGACCTTCAGATACTGCACACAAGAACATCTGAATAGAATATGATGCCTCAGCTCTCAAGAAGTTGGTTTTGATGCTGTTACCTTGAAAGCAATTTACAAAAATTCTTGCTTCATTCATGTTAAAATACTAGATATTTTACTTCCTTTTTCATGTGTCAGGTGGTAGAGATTAGCACAACACGACTTGCAAAAATCGGTACAACAAATGCAGACTGTCAAGATGCTAAAATACTCCAGTGAATTCCAAAGCTTCTTTTAAGGTGTTTTCCAACAGTAAGAGGGGAAAAAAATGTTTAAAGAAACCCTTCAGTTTATTCCCCCAACCCACCAATAACAGATTAATTTGTTTGAATTCTTACTGTGAAACAGGTAGTACTGTTTGTTGAAAGGTAAGATTTTAATGTCCTGAAACCCCTTGGAAGATTGTTTATTTTCATTAGCTACTTCACTATAATTCAAAAAGATGGTATTAAAAAATAATTTTTAAAAATCTAATCAAGGTCTCAGTGCTGCTTACTGAATCCTATAATGAGAAAGAACAGATTCTGAGTCCAATATTCCAACACAAACATTGCCTGGAGACAAAACGCTATTTCATATACTTGAAATCTGAGGGCAATACCACACAGCCTTGGTCCTGCAGACCTTATCAACATTTCCCAAAATGTACAATCCAGATGACAAACAGGAGATATGACTCCTCCTGCCTTACTTCCAGAACTTCACAGTTTCTAGAACAGAAAGAACTGACAGAAGTTCTCAGACACATTTGTCTCTTCCAATTATTCTCTCATGTATGATAGGCTGCTTTGAAGCAAGGAGCAAGGCAATTGCTAATAGTATGGCTCTAGGTGACAAACTGGTCCACAACAGAGAAAACTTCAGAATCACAGAGTGACAGAATCATTCAGCAGGGTCGGCCCAGATTGCTCAGGGCTTTATATAGTCAGTCAGGTCTTTAAAACTTCCAGGGATGGAGACTGCACAACCTATTTCAGTGTATTTTAACTGTCCTCAAGATGAGAAACAGAAGAAATTAATCCATATTTAGAAAACCAAATGGTCTCTTCAGCCATTAATATTCATAGAATCATAGGCCTGGGTTGGAAAGAACCTTAAAGATCATCTAGTTCCAAGCCCCCTGCCATGGGCAGGGACATCTTCCACTAGAGCAGGTTGCTCAAAGCCCCATCCAACCTGGTCTTGAACACTTCCAGGGAGGGGGCATCAACATTATCCTTGTGTTTTTTCTAAGGACTCAACAGAAGACAAAAATAGTCTACCAGCCTCTAAAAGAAAAAAGCACCTGGTCACATTATCTTTCAAACTTATTTTTATAACAACAGGACTTGTCACTACAGACCTGACTTAGCAGGATTCCAAGTTTCATGACTAGGGAATGAAACACTTAAGGACACCACTCAACTTGGATGAGCTGCTCATAAAAACTTTCAGCTATAGTATTTTTCTTCCTTATTACTCACTGAAGTATGAGGTTTTGTTCCACACAGACTAGCAAGAAAATGGGACTGCATTGTACAGAAACAAACATATCCTATGCTTTAAGTGCAAACCATTGTGGCTTGCTACCAAATGTAGCTACCATGAATATGCCGTATCTCATATTTCCTAGTTAAATAAGCAATTTAGCACCTAGACATTCTTCAGTTACCATATAACATGACATTAAATAGTACAGAAGCTACTATTTCATACTTGTCATTCATAGTTTTAAAAGAACAAGAGATTCCTTGCACTTGTGTGGCCCGCAGGTGGCAGGAAAAGGAGCGAGAAGCAGCCAGAAGCTGGTAGGAACTGGGAGGGAGGGCTGCGAGCCACCCAGGGCAAGAGGGACAGCAGCGGGAGTTGCTTGGCTTGAAGACAGAGAGAAGGGGCTTTCGCAGGTGTGCAATTGCTTCTGGGTCATGCCCCCTCCCCACACTCCAGTCAGCAATCAGATCCTGGTGTTAAATGCCAATTAAGTAAAACCCCTGAGCTGAGGCTGCTTGGTTTCCAACAACTTCCTCACTACTGGATTATATTCACCCATACCCATGTTTGTTAAATGCTATATGTGTAACATACAATAGAAACCACTGTAAGTAGCATTAATTCACTGCCTAAATATGCAAGAAATGAATACACATTCAAGCCATAGTTCTAGCACACATCAGATCATCACAAAAGCAGTTAAAATTTCCTTGATATTTACCACATGTAAAAAAAAAAAAAAAAGACACAACTATAGTGAGAACACAGCATCTCAAATTAAACTCTTCAGGCACATCAACACTGTGTGACTGAAATTTTACAACATATAAATTTCACAGTGCATAATATAAGGAATAAAACCAGCTATTTTAATCATTACATTTTATTAAGCACTGTTTATATATTTTATTTAATAAATGAAACTTAAAATTACCGATTAAGTTTGATCATCTTTGAATAATACATAGCACCAAAATGCATCTCTGAAATGCAAGACAATGACTCCAAGATTGTCTAACAGACTCTTCACCTGCACACTGTTTCATACATGTGTACACATAAACTCCAGTGAAGCCTCTGTTTGTGTCTGGTTTTATATTCAAAGGCAATATAACTGAACCCTTCAAGCCTCTTGAGGAATTCTCTCTTGGAATTGTGTGCCTTTATTGCAGGCATGAGCAGCAATGGCAGAGCAATGTAGTTGTCAGAACTAGCTCATCTCTTATCCTTCTTCCCCTTAATTTGCTATTAGACATGATGGTCTTTTGCAGGTTCAAGACCTAGCCATCCTTACAAGCTCCTGCATGCTGCCAGCATAACCTCCCTCTGCATTTTTCCAACTAACCAGGAGGTGCCCTAAATAGCAAAATACTGACTTTGGGGGGAAAATCTTTTGTTCTCTGCCTGACAAGCCACTCTGTGTAGATGTATTATTTTAATTGACCATTTTTTTGTTTTAACCATTGAAGTTATTAATCACCTCCAGAGGCTTTGGAGAGGCTTCTGATTTTAAGTTAAATGGACACTGACCACAGGTAATTATTAACATTGCAAACTACAATCTTTAAATGGCATAGCTATACTAGCTAAGGACACAGAGTTGATACACAGCTGCGTGGAGAGCTTTAAAATATTTTGATAAACTTAAAATAAATCTTAACATACTCAGATTATACTTTTTGCTTAGCTGGAGGAATGAGGGATGATGCAGTAACCAGAGTAAATCATGCAAGGAAAAGAAAATACCCAGTTCTGCAGATACAAACTGGCCTTGCATTTACAACACTGCTCAAAGCTGGATAGCATTGTTAAAATGCTTCTGCTGTATGCCAACCAAATATATGACCTAGGGCATGCCAACACTGAAAGTTTTCCGTTTAATTCGCTAGTACCAAGCTGCATGGAAATTACCTCATCACTAGGTTTTAGTTTTAAAATATCCAAAGCCGATAGGAGATTTAATTGTTTAACATGCTTCTTTTGCATTTAATCAAGAAAGCTTGATTTATTTTTTTTTAATTTACCACCACTACACTACGTTAAGTGGTTACATTTGAAGTTGATTCTCGTGAAAGTGTTATGATACAATTTTCCCTGTGCCTTGAAAGTCAAAGGAAAAAAATCAATTAGAGAAGTTGGAGCAATTATGATTCATATCAAAAAAATGCAAATGGCTGTCTTCAGCTTTATTCAGGAAGATTAGTGAAGATAAAGTTCAGAGCTCTTAAAGGTATTATTTCAGTGATGAAAACAGTATGCACTAGTTTCTATTTTTCGTTAAAACCAGTTTTCAACTCCAGCAGCCTACCACTGAGCAAAACCTCCAGCTTTGCAAATTTAGTTCCACAAGTGGCTAGGTACTGCAGGAGAGATTTCAAACTACAGATTCAACAATATGAGCATTTAATAGAGACTCAAATTTCCCTAAGCCAAAATTTTACCATGCCAGAATTTCTGAAGTAGTGTTTTGGGGTTTTTTTCTTGCATCCCCTCTTCTCTGTAATAACTAATGAACTTTAAATTATGGAGTATTAAGCATCATACAAATTAAAGAAAAGTGCCTGTGAAGATTACATAGAGTGCTAAACAGAGGCAAGGAGTCATCTTTTGTCTTTCCAATCTGGTATTGAAGTATCATTAAAAGGAAATTACGTTGCTACTGAAAGTGATTCAACAAGGACACACTTCCATATGTATTCTTAATTAAAAATTGTGCATTTTCTTTTACTTTTTGGAAGACAGAACTCTTAATTTCAAATAAAAGATACTGTCTGAATACAAAGTGATAGCTACTGTGTCCTTAAGTAGGAAATACATCTCATACTACTTAATACACTGCAAGGTACTTCCTCCTACATGACTTTGTTAAACCTATGCTGAAGGCCAAACAGGGCTGTCAAAATAAATTTTAAATGATGGAAAGGTTAAATATAGTAAGTTTCATCCATGCTATTTCATACACTTCAAAAATGGAGCCTGTAACGTTTTTGAACACCATCCTGTATTAAGAAAGAAATGTAAACAAGGAGTTAATCTCTACTACTTCATGAAGATAAAGGGCATGATAATCTGAGGATTATCATTTGAGGATATCCAATCTCCTCAAATATGCTTCCAAATAAAGATCTCCAGATTGGGGGCTGTCAAAGCAAGAAATATAATTAGAAAAGAAGCTAAATGGACTGACAATAAAATCTGGAAGTCTCTATCAAACACCTCTGATAACTTCCTGTCCTTCAGAATCTACTGTAAAATTTATTTCTCACATTTTGAGCTCTTTTAAAACAAGCAGTGTCAGAGAGCATTCTAACTTTTACAGACTTGAAAATCAGTGTAAACTCAAATGTGTACGCAGTGTTAGCAAAGTGTGACAAATATAACAAAATGATTGTGTGCATAACAGTTGCCACAAATTCTGTCAAAAGTATGAGAAGAATATGTAATACAAAATGAAGGTTCTATGACATGTAGTGTACTCCCAGTACTTCCAAAAACTTCAGATATTCGAGATCAATTTTTTATGTTTTAATTTTTAAATGGTAATGCTTAAGTGTTTCTTCACACACAAAGCAACTCCAGTTTCAACATTTTAAAACATAACATTAGTACTTACATCCAGAGAGACCAAAAGACCACCATAGTTGAGAATTCAAAAACATGTCTGCTAAAAAGCTACTGAAATGTACCTTTTTAAAAAAACATACGCTCAAGTTCTCAAAGGATAGAGATATGATTTTAGAAGTGTTTTTCTGTTGTAGAGGTCAGCTTTAATTTTGTAATAAAAAAAACAAACACCAATGCCAATCTATGACATGCATTTAAATTAACCTGCAAGACAGCCATTATGGGTTCTGAGCAAATTTAACTAGAGCATCTAGCAGCCAAAAAGCTTCATTTTCTTCTATAACTTCCCTCAATAGTGTATGTGATGCATATATGGCATAAAAGGAACTATGCAATTAATACGTATTAGACAGATATTATAATTTGTTTGATAAAGGACCTGATTTAACCCTTATTTGGCACTTGTTTTTTAGACTGAAGTATTCAATGTAGACTTCTAAACTCTTGCATTACCATTACAATTTTAAAAAATTAAGATTAGGAGAAATCTGAACTCACTACAGGAATCAGCTGAAGCCAAAGGCTCAACTATTTCATTCCATCCCACTGGAGGATAAAAACACCTCATCTGTTTGTACGCTACACTCTAAAAATTAGTATATTCAATTTAGAGTAGTTTAATACACTACAGGGTTGTATCTCGTTTCCTGGATCAACAGCACTTCTTGGCAAATTATTTCTCCCTATTGAAATCATTATTAGCAACATTTCCTTCAGGACTCTTCTGGAAAAGAAACAGGCAAAATTAGTAACATATCTGATGCTGAAATCAAAGTGACCTTGATACAAGAAAAAAAAAAAGTAGCTGCTAAATCACATAAGAAGCCCTGAACCATAAGCATTACGTCTTTACTTCTATAAGTTATAATACGTATTTCATCACAAACTCATATATTAATACATAACCATTGGAGACAACTGGTATGCAAATTCTCTCTCCAAATTTTCAGAGTGATTTCTATATTGACTGTTCTTATGAACATAAAAGGAGACATCTAAGGTAAAGGAATTTAATTTAAAGTACTGTAATTAGTCTAAAACCCAATTCTATAAAAAGCACTTCAAGATTGTTTTATAATGAATAAGATGACGACTGTATTACATTGTTTTGCACACAAACTAACTGGCTTTAATCAATATTTTATTTTTGAACCAAACTTTTGAGGTGTGCTATCCTGTTCAGTATTGAGTACTGCCTGCAGATTCCTCAGGTGACAAGGGAAAATACAGGACAAAGTACACTTGAATAGTATCCTTCACTGACATCAGGAACAGAACCCAATCATAAAACATTAAAACAAGTAAAACTTCTCCCCATTTCTGTTGAGATGCACAGAAGAGAAGCAACATAAGAGAACAATTTTGCAGTAGACTTTTTAATCACAGAACACTTGTGGTTTCGATTTTAAACCCTGCAACCCTGTTTTTTATTACAGAAGAAATTTCCCATTCTAAAGACATACTACTTGAGTTTTAGATCCAGGAAAGGACTGTAAGGTACCAACAGCCATAAGACTTAGGTATTATGCTATCTAGTATAATATTAAGTAGTCATTCTTTAAATAAAGAATCTTTAAAACTTGTTTCTTTAAGAGCCTCAGGTCTTTCTGATCAAGGAAAAATCTACATTAACATTTTCTTCAGAAAAAAAAGCCCATCAAAATTGGTTTGAGTAAATTTCGGCAAAACACCACCTGAAGAATTCGGGACCATTTGGCAATTAAAATAACTTGAAAGATTCAAGAGTATTTTCTTTAATCAGAGGTTTCCATTATTTAGGTTTGAGTGATTAAAATGTTAAAGTGCAGGAAAAAACTTCAATTTAATTAGAAGCATTCACCCTTTCCTAATGTTCACTTCTGGAGTGCCTGTCACATCACTCACTAATCTACATGTCCTTTCAAAGTCTCCTAAAATTAAGGTAAATATTTTGGCATCATCCCCAGATAAATAAAATTGAGATAAATATGCCTGTAGGTTCGTTTCAAAGAAGGAAGAAGGGGGCACAAGACTACATGCCTTCAACTTGAAAATTACACTTGGTAAGCATTTAGTTAACAAGAAATCTTTAAAGTGCCCACAGAGACTTTAAAAATAAATAAATAATGATTTAGTTAGTAGAATTAAATGGCTAGTTATACACACTCATACTGAAAACTTATTTTAGCAAAATCTTAAGGTAAAAACCTAAAGCATACATGTTCAATATTTAGTTTAAGTAGAATTTTACAATGGTGCAAAAAGGATAGTGCAGAGGAATGGTACTGATGGCTTCTCCAGCAAAGAAAACATGCAATAGCATTTACAGCTACACTGACAAAGTAGCTGCAGAGAAGTGACATGTATACAACTGTTCCAAAATGCCGTATGATTAAGAAGCAAAACAGAACATTACAAGAAGCATTGCCTCAGACATGAATACTTTCTGAAGATAAAAGGTGCCATGGCACTTACCTGGCCACATAAGTGCCACAGAACATGAGCACTTCAAAATAGCAAACCCCACAGAAGTATATGAATAATAAGTAATGCAATAAGCATTCTAGAAAGAGATGTGTGTTTTAGACAGTGGGCTGTCTGAGCCTAGAACCATCATTACAAACGTGAACAAACACACTCTCTCACGTTCAAACACTGCAAAATACCACATTCATTTGGCCAGAAATACTTTCATAGCAACTATGACACAGTATAGTAAATTTTGGTGGGGAAAAAAAGCAACTATGAGAGTTGTTTGGCAAGTCATTCAATATACTGTTTGCAAAATGCTTACCTTAAAAGACATGCCTCAATTCATTGCATTTTTTCCAAATATGGAGTTCAGCAACATAAGTGCAGTTAGCTGCAGTACCTGCACAGCTTTGCCTGACCTCCATTTCCACAAACAGAATTCTCTCATCAGAGAGTACTTCATAATTTCCTGTGGGCTGACTGAAGTCTTGTGGCTCAAGCTAAGGTAATTTCCCACCCCCCCCCGCCACTGCAGCACTCAAACCAACATAGGGGTTTCAGTCACACACATTTCTAATGTTTCTGTATAGCCATAAAGTTGAATAATCAGGTTTACTATAATCTTTAGTAAGACCACAGGTAGCCCATATTAAAGGAAGGTATTTTTAATCATACAACTGGCTTTGGTGGACAACAGTGTTTTTAAATACCTCAGTAAAACATGTAGGCACATTTTGTCACTTAGGAAGCAGCTGTGTTGTTTTGGTGTTTCACAGTCAAAAATCTGTATTTTTCCATTTCAGGAAATATGGGGCTGTAATAGTAATTAGTGAAATACTGACATGCATTGAATAGAAACATATCTAAACCCTTAAATTAAGGGGAAACAAGCTAGTCTTCCTGAATCTGAAAGTTACATTAAAGAGCTACTGTTCTTTACTTCAGGAGAGAACCAGTTCAGAGCCCTCATTTGAATGAAATCTAGCTCTGAGACTCTAACAGGTATTTGTTTCCAAAGTCCAAAGCACTGTTAGAAACTGTATGTGCACTAACAACGTGCCAGCATACCCTACCTCTGTTATTCTTAGAGAGATATAGATGATTATGCTTGGCAGAAATTAGTAAAACTGACTGGGGCAAGGGAAGATAAGGCATGGATGAACCCAGATGAACCCAGAACACTCTTCAAGTATTAGTTAATTCTTCTGTCACTTTTTTGAAATGTAAATAAAATCAAGAAAAAAAAAATTAAAATGGAAAGTGATGGTTTTCTTACCATGGAGAAAGTAAGATAAAGCACAAACAAAAACAGGCCTTCCTATGTAGTATCTCAGAAGGACATTACAGAAGATGATAGAGGAAGAGACTACAAGACCTAGTAAAATAACTCAGTTTCTCTGACCACAATGCGCTCGTATTATACTTATTTTAAAATAGTGCAGAGGCATCTTATTTCCATGTAGAACAGATTATTCTGTACTAGACAAAAACACCAGCTTTCTAGAATTGCTATTCAACACACAGACAGTAACAGAAACATCTTATCAGAAATGTTTTGCTAGTATAGCTTTTGTTCAAAGGACTGGTGTAAACTACTACAGAACTGTACCCTAGGATCCTTGCTAAAGCAGAAATTAAATAACCACCCCATACTTGTTGGCTTAGTTCAGAGCTGTGAAACAGCTCTAAACGGTTTCAATTATTACCAATTATTTCTGCAGCCATTATCCCCTCACTGTCACAGCCCTGCTGACAAAAATTGAGTCAAACCATCATGCAACGTTCTTCAATTCTCAAAATACATACAAGGGTAGTTCAGTATTTGGGGAAAACATTATCAATGCAAAAACTGGTAATGAAGATAGCCTTACAACCTAAAGGCAGCATTTTCAGCTGTGATCACTGTCAGATAAACTTCAGCAGTATCACTTCTGGAACTGGTACAGAATTTATATACCTCTGCAGAATGCAATTCATAAGTGTAGAAAGAAAACAACAACAGGCACACTTAGCTTCAACTACCCTTCTTTCCAGTAAGCTAAATAACCAATTATTCTTTTAGGAACAATAAAAGATCTGTTCAAGTGTTTCAAAATCATTGCTACACTAACAGTACAAAAGACCATGTAACGGTATTTCATATTTCAGAATAAATAAGATTAAATTCTCCTAACTGTTCTTTAGAAGTTTGATTCAGTTTGATTTAAAATATGAATTAAATTGCTTGCTTGTGTTAGGGTGGGGGAGAAGGTTGCTCAATACTTAGTTTCATTAACATGGCCACTGAAAAAAGAAAGTCTTGAATTCTGTTGAAACAGATTTTCAGCTCAGTGATTCTGAGGTAAACTTTAGCCAGGAGTCCTCATCTTCCCAGGCAATTAATTTTCTGGCCCTTAAATGGAATTTACTGCAACAAGGACAGCAGACCTTTACTTACCACTTCGTAATCTACACAACATGGGCTGCTGACCTAGAATTAAGTATTCCCTAAAAACATTTAATTTTCTTTAAAAATAAATAATGAACTGGCTCTTTACTATGTACTAAATTCATTAGTCTAAGCCAGCTGGAAGTATCACTCTTAAGTATTAAGGTCACAGATCTCATTATGGCCTTCCTTGTAGACATTAATTTAACACGCTATGCTAGCAGTTCATTTTTCATGTGCGGTGGGGTTTTTTTGCTTTTTTAAAAATCACATACAGTACACTTAAACATACTTTAACCCTATCGCAACTGAAAAATCTAAAGTTTTCAGTGTGCAAAACAAGGTGCTGCTTTAAAACAGGCATACGAGATCAAGGTTAGGTAAAAAAAGAAAGTTTTTATTTGGTTCTCAAGATTTCACTAATCTTAAGGGTTTAGGAAAAAAAAAAAAACAGAGTAGCCAGTCTTTCTTACAATTTTCAGAGATCTGGATGTACATTACTTGACCTTATACAGCCTTCAAACACAAAAATCACTCAAATGTAGAATCCCTAAAAGCAATAATGTGAAATGAATGCTTAATTTGGTCAACTAATCTCAGAAAGACTAGCCTTTTCCACCCTTCTCCCTCTTTTCAGGAAAAGGAAAGCTTTTTATGGCATTGTCAGTTAATGCTTGACTGAAGTACAAGTAGGTCAGCCATCTACTCTACAATCTAAATTGGACTAAAGTTCAAGGAAACTGGGACAAGAGGCCCCATTAGCTACCAGTTCTTGCACTTGCAATTACCATTGTGTTTTTTTAATTTAATAAGGCTGTGCCATCACTGACTATAGAGCATTTAAATGGCAGCCTTTAACCTGCATCTCAACAGCTATTAAAAGACAAAAATAAGAGAGGTAAATAATACAAAGTTCAACTTCGTGCTCTCTCAGGATTGGAGTCTAAGAAACCCTAGTGTTGAAAATTCAAGTATGCAAGACTACTTTTTGAAATATGTATGGTCCAGATCCAAAGTAGATCAAAGCATTGAAGCATGGTCTTAGTAAAAGCGCATAATACACAACTCCCTTGTCACACATGCTGCTGAGTAGCTTCAGCATTTTAAACTGTTCCACAATGATTCTCAAAACCAGAATCAATTGCTACCAGAAGTAGAATTATACACCTTTTTTCCTTTATGAACTCAATCTAAATTCATATGTCAGTAACCTCTACGCTCACAAATGAGTGGTACAGTAGTCCTAACATCTGAGAAAAGCAGACACAAATAGCTTCAGAATTAAGTGATCAAATTTCATAAGCTATTTAGTATACTGCAAATCACTCTACACATTGTAATCAAATTGAAAAACTGCATAACATTAGACTCCAGACTTACTGGAGTCACTACATTCAAATGCAACATTCCATTTTAAACTATAATAGCATTCAGTTGGTATTTTTGCATGATAAATAACAACATGAAATAACAGAACAGAAAATGTTAGTATCATGGAATAAAATTATTCTGGAATTAAAGTATCAAACCTGCACACACTCAAAAGGAATGGCTTAAGCCAGATTTCTAAAATGTACTTTGTGCGTGAAGCATATATGTATGGCTTATATGCACACACACATATAACAACAGCCAGGAATGGAAAATAATTCTCCTCAGTACTACAGAGGTTTTGTGCCATTAGCCTAAAGCTATGTTTAACACATTGTAAATTTTCAGCAATCTTATAAGAAGTGCTACCACAGTCCACCTTCAGCTCAAGATTTTACTAACCAATTAGTGATCTTGTGCTTATGAATTCAGCTTGAACATCTGAATAGATTAAACACCGTATTTCCCTGTGAAGTGCTGAATTTGTCCTCTGTTATTTAAATGCACTGTATCCCAGCTGACAGCTAGAATGGTATCACCATGCTTATTTTCAAGTAGATGGGCGGGGGAACAGCGACATGTAGACAGAACTGCACCATAAAGGCAGGGCTATGTCACTGGTCACACTAATATCTCGGCCGATGTTCTAGAATAGTTCGTGGTTAGTGAAATGAGTCACCTGTCTACATATGACTATGGTTACAAAGCCATATCTCCATATGGTTCATTAGTTAAGAGCCTGAGCAGCAAAGGAATAAAAAAAGAAAGACTGAATGGTTCAACAGCTGAAACAGCTGCAAGTTGAAAGCTTCAATTATGCAGAAATGCCTTAAAGGTGTCACTGAAAATAAGATCTCTATTTGACCAAATATTCCCCAAGAATAAGAAAACCAAGCTATGTGCTTACTCAATGAATAACAAACTTCACATTTAACTATCTTTACCATATGGTAGTGGGATGAATAAAAGATATATAAAGCTGCAGAAAAAAATCTTAGACAAATAAAGACAATGAAGAAAGTTGACAAAAATTTATGTACAAAATATATTTTTTATAATATTTACATATATTTTTCATAATCATACTCTTTAATGTCACAGGTCAAGTCAAGAACATTTCAGCTGAGAACACCTGTGAAACTTAAGCACAGGTATTTTCCACTTCTGGTTCTATGGGCTTACAGCCTTAATTTAATCATCTGATATAAACAGCACTAGAAAGAGTATACATGCATCTAGAAAATCTAAAACCTTTCCTGTTTCTCCACACCATTTTTCAAATTTTCATGACTTCAAAATACAGTGGCTTTAGTTCCTAGCATAAGTCAGAGGCAAACTGTGATCTGCCCAAAAAGCAAAACATACCAAATCCAGGAGGCTTTAGACTGACAAAAGCTCAACTAGACTCACAAAGCTAATGTCAGCTCTAGTAATAAACAGTACACATGGTAACTCCTCAGTCATTCATCATAAGGTTTCTTGGGAAGACCACAAGTTTCTCTAACCCACTGGGACAATCCCTCCAGTAACTACAGCTGTGATCTCGGTAACATCTGTTTGCTTTTTAACAAGGGCAGCTCAATAGCTGAAGAGTCATCATCACCAGTAACCTTCACACAGTCAAGCCAGGTCTCAGACACTGTTGTTTTAAAGAGCAATCAACTGCCCTTACTCTTAGCTTGACGGTACAAAGCACTCAAAAGAACGAAGTAATTAAAAATATTTTTTTAGAAATCTATTTTGGGGGGGGTGTACACTTTGATTTACTAAGGTTATTTCAGAACATGCGAAGAAATGTTTCAGACCTATTCATAATTAAAAAAGAATACTAAAAGCATGAAACAGATGGTGATTATAGCTGTAAGGTTCCTCTTGCCATTGAGTATTATTAACCTCTGGTACAACTGTCTGAAGGGTCCACACACATTCTCCTGTAGCAAAGTTCCTTTCTTTCCTTTTGTAACATGTAGGATCTCCTCACAGTACAAGGAGGAATACTAGTATTTTGGTATAAACTGAATTTCAAGTTAAGCAGAAAGAACTTGTGCAACTGTCTATACCTGAAAGATAAAATAACTGCTTCACTGAGGCAAAAGATCTGTATATTTGATGCATCAGAGCCACCCAAAAGAGAAAAAACAGGCATTATACTTAAAACATAATTGTATTTTACCACATCTAAAAAAACAGCATTAGTAAAGAATGTGCTATATAGAGTATTCAAGAGCTTAATAACCTTAAATTGATTCCTTAGACAATATGTATTTGTTCTGCAATTTATTAAACTGAAAATTAAATTACGTCCAACAAATTGCCTACCTTTCCCCCTCATAATTGCTACAAAGAGTTTTAATATTCAGTGCGTTTCATAGGAAGAGAAACAGTCTTATTATCTAGTTCAAATTTGCCACGCTATCTTAATAAGCCTGTAGCCATAATTCCAACCCCAAATGCCCATTCAAAAACAATGCAAGCTAATGTTTATTGATCCTCTCACAAACTGGTAACACTTTAACACTGAATACACTTTGCTCCATTTGACTCCAACAATGAATGAGATAGTTAACTGTGAGAGAGGACAGTCTACCAGAATTTGTCTTGAACAAGAAAGAAATCCCCTTCCTTTATTTTCTAGGAAGCTGAAAGAAAAGATCAATTCACATTTTTAATACTAGATTTTATGGGAAGTCAATGCAATAACTGATTAGATTGACAAAAGACGAGGATAATAGTGAGGGTCACAGGGATCCTGAAAATCACATCAAGTCCTTGGAGTTGATGAGGCTGGGTTACTCAATGTCAAGTAGGTCTTCAAAGAGTGTTCAATAGCCACACTTTGCTACAGTAATCAGAACCTGTAAGAAATACCTCAGCTGAGTATTTGTCAATTTATAACAATCACAGAATCACAGAATAGCCCAGGCTGGAGGGGACCTCAAAAGATCGTCTAGTCCAACATTTTGTGGGAAAGGGAACCTAGGTGTGACCATCTACCACCCTGTCCAGCTGCATCTTGAAAACGTCCAGTGATGGGGACTCTACAATTAGTACCTATAAATTCACAAGACATCTTCAATCATTCAACTTCTGAAAGACAAGAACTAGATCACAATCACAAGATTACCACTCTCAAACAGTTACATTTTATTTGCTTGTTTACCTCCTGCACATACACAATTGTACTCTATTTTTCCTCTTTTCTCATGCTAAAGCAGGCTACACAGTTGAATCTTGCATCCAAAGCCATTAATTAATCCTTTAACTACGCATGCTAATACCTGAAGAAAAACGTCATGGTAAAATAACATTTTTCTGGTACAACATAGGTTTTCCATTATAGTCCATTTTGCATAATGTAAATTGAAAATACACAAGTAACTAACAGCTTGAAAGAACACTCATTTGGTAAACACATACTCAAAATAATCTTTGTCCTGGGCTTGTTACTACCTATTTGTTATCAAATTAATACACTTTCATTGTAACATCCATTGGCATGAGGTTTGTTCTCTTTATTACACTCCCCACCCCAATTTGCATTGTTATCTCATATTACCCTCACACAACTGTTATATATTCAATTATCTGATCTTGTGCTTAATGCTGTTGAGAGCATTCTCAATGCAACTGACCAATGTCACTGACACACAGTAACCAGAATACTACTCTACGGAAAGGGTTCTTCCAGCTATGTGAAAAACTTCTGGCTCAGGATCCAAGATACACAAGTCCAGAACTTTTGCCTATAAGATAAAGGCACTGAAAGCTTATCCAAATTCTGAAAATCTCTAAACTCATATTTTACAGTCCTCTAGTTAGGGTATTTCAATAGTAGTATTAATTCAACAATTTCAGGATCTGAATGCAAGCTACCATCTAAATTCATTCAGCTTAACACAGATAACTAGTAATTCTATATAAGGTTTTAAGTTCTAGACAAAATCAGAAGAAATCCAGTAACAAAATAAATGGATTTTCAAGTAGGTAACTTCTCCCTTGCTTTACTATTTAAGTTTCAGACGGCTAGCTTTAGACAAAATTTTAAGTTGTTCCATTTTCATTTTATGCATTTGACATATATATGCCAAATCCCTACTTGTACTTGTCTTCCACTCAGAATAATGATTTTTTTCCCCCCCTCATAAAACATTCATAAAGAGAGTTAGCCAACTGGGAAACAAGATTTTTAAATGTCTTTTTAAGCTTATGTACTTAGATTTGCAGCATCCCTTTTAGTATGCACAGCTACAAAAAGCAGTTATCCACTTGAAATTGGGTGATGGTGAAATACATGGAAGACATGACTTGAATTTCTTCCTCTTTTGGGGCAGATACTATAGCCAGATTGATATTTTTCACAGTACTCCAAATTTAAACATGCACGCTGATGTAAATGCCTAGGTGCATTATGCTACTCTTTGCACATTCCAATAATTCTCATGAGCCACCACAGCTGCATAACTAGAGAAAGTATCTCAAATTAATTCTGGAAGACAGACCCATGCTCTGAAGAGCAATACAGAGATTCCGGGAGGATGATAACTATTTTAAGATACATGCATCCTCTTATTTATTATATAAATTAATAGGACAGGCAGCAACTAAACCTCGATAGGTATAGTTCTCCCTGTTCAGAAATCTTAGGCTACTGGTAAATCCTGGATACTTAATACTGCTTATATTGGAGTGGGGGCACACCACACACACAAGGGAAGAGTCAACCACAACCTCATTCACAAGCACACACACACACCCCCAAAACCATCAGGAGCCCCACATGAATTGTCTAATATTTAAAAAAAAAAAAAAAAAACAAAAAACAAAAAACAAAAAAAAAAAACAAACCCCAGAACTGGGAGGGCCATAACAACAGTGACAAAGCAATTTAACAATAGCTGTAAGTTTTACATTGCTTATTTCCCCCCATTTGCAGAGCTAAACACTGCCCAAGTCAATTGCTGTTACATTATAAAGAATGTTTCAGAAGATTTTTTAAAAGCTTTTTTTCCTGAAATGAGATTATATAACTTTGTTCTCTAACTGTTCACTGCAATAAAAATTGGAAGATTCATGTGATACTTATTTCTTTGACAAATTCAAAGCACATTTCTAGAGAAGCATGTTTATAAAACCTTCAGTTTTAAAGAGCCAATTTGTACAACAGCTTTTCATGTTATTTTTCTGACCTAATAAATTCTGTTCCAGTGAGTATACTAGCCAAATTAGATACTTTACACGGCCTTGAAAATTATGTCTCATATAAACTTTAGAAACTTCACAGTTGAACTACTAACATCATTCACAACAATGTATTTTAGCCATACGTATGAAATGTGAAAAACTGCAAATGCAAAAAAATACATAAAATGTGCACAATGAAAATATCTTTAGATGTACTTGAAAACATGAAAACGTGCTCAACTTCTTCCATGTTTCCTTGCTATTTAGTAAGATTTCTTGGAAACTGTATAAAACCTGATAAAATTCTTACTGTAAAATTAGTAATTTTCACCAATACCTTGGTAGGTATTACATTCTAAATTTAGCAATTTGTCCTTAACTACACATAAGAAAGTGTTTCTGCAATACCTAATAAACATGCAGGAGCAAAGGTGCCTCTGATCTACCCTCTTTTACAAGAAAGGGGAAGAGGGGAAAAACGCAGAAATATCAGAGATCTCCAATTGTAGTTTTAGCTTCTCTACAGGGCTAGTGAAAAACCCCTAGCTAACTGGATGGAGGAAGTGAGACCACATCATATTTTATCAGACTAATCAAAAATCTACAGCAAGTAAGCTATAGGTTGTCTTGCATAACCTAAAATAAATCCAGAATTAATGAAATTTGGTTTATCTATTTGCACGTATCAGTCACTGAACTGCTTGCTACTGACTTGACAATAATTAAAATTGCACAGCATGATTTTACTCATGATACCCATACAACTCCCAGGATTTACATTCTACCTTCTACCAGAAACTACATAATAGCCTGATCTAAACCAAGCGCTAAAAATACAGTAATTAGATACAGACTAGACCCACACATTGTTCTCTAATACAGGGATACTACAAACCAAAGCAAAAGCAGCTGCTTATGTGCTACTTTGGACAGATGATTTCTTAGCCAAATTCAAACAAATTTTAAGATCAAATCTCATTTTAAATCAAATTTAAGGTTCATCTACAGATCCTTTAAAACTATATGGATTGTCCTTTAATCTCCTCAAATTTGTATTTAGGAACATAAATAATGGGTTTGGTCCTGTCTCAATGAACAGACAAGACATTCATGATATCCAGTGAATGAACTTTCACATTTCCCAGTGCAGAGAACAATTAAACAAAGAAAAGCACTAAGTGTTCTGCAATACAGTCCACTTTCTTGGAAAGATGCTCTCTGCTAGTCGATCTGTACCGCTGCTTCAAAAAAAACACCAGGTGGAACCACACTTTGCTGAGAATAGCCAAGAAAGCAGACCAGACAGTATCACAGAACAAAAAAGGAGGATTCAACTAATTATATTAAATTACTTTTGTGGGCGGAAAAAAAAAAAAAAAAAATCACAAACAGGTTACAATAAGGTAGGGAAGCAGTTTTTCCAATCTAGGAAATAAGAGAGCTGGCATGGTTTTTGTGTATACCTAGATTTTTCCCTCTTAAGAAAAAAACAACCTGACATTCTAAAATACCACCTGATTCTTTCCACAAGACTGACTCAATTTTGGAAATTAAATATTGAGTTGGAATTCAAAGCTAGTTCTTCAAAACCTGGTATATCAATTAAATGTTAACAGATTAATTTAAATCTTCTGTTAGAAGTTTCAAAAAATTATTTAGCATTCACTTTAAAAAAAAAAAAAAAAACAAACAACACAACAGTATTTCATTACATGAGAATATATATCAGCATTACACATCAGAAACATTTAAGTTACCAGTGAGTATTCTAGAAGTTAAAAAGGTAAAGACTTTTAGCTCATTTCTATTTGGAACTTGTTCAACTTTTAAAAGTATTTTAATTCCATCTTCTGGTCCTTCCACACTAAAATATTTTAAGCAAAAAATTAAAAAAAAAAATCCCAGCAAGTTCACCTTTAAATTTATGAATTCAAGATCATTCAATACTTGTTACCTATTCAGCCATGCATTTAAAATTGGTAAAAATCAAGAAACATAAGTTTTAAGCACATCTTCAATTCCCTTAACTATAAATAGCTTAAGCATACAGCCTCTAGGCAATAAGTGTTAAATCTCTCAGTTGTATTTCAGCAGCTCACATAACAGTTTCAGCTGCTAGGATGAGCAACACCACTGCATTTATATACACTCCATTCTCCTTACTTTACTGCATCCTGACCATCTTTGGCATACGTGCGGTTATAAAAGCACTTATACAAAGACCTGTTTATATCCAATATTCACTTTACAGCTCAACTTTATAGAAATTATTCATTGTACTGCTTATCTCAATACTCAGCCTGATCACTTTATTACGGTATAAATTTGTTCCTCTGACAGCTTGATCTGGTGTTCTCCCACGTCCCCAGTTGCTCCTCCTGACCCATCCCTACGCCATCGATTCTATTTGGGAAGCCAGGTGCTTCACGCACCTGAAAATTACTCTGCCAAAAATAAGAAGTTTCTTGCTGGACCAGGGAACCAATGCTGGGCACAGCACAGCTACATAAACAGAGCCAACATAGAGCACGTAGCAAGAACAAATTGCTGGGCACTGAGGAAAGAACCTCATTTCTCATTTTAGTAGCAACACAGACTGTCACTGGTTTTGAAGTTATTTGCCTTATCACTGTAAGTAGAAGCAGCAACAAGCTTCTGAGCTAGTTTAACAAGTCACAAGATGTTATGCCAACAAAACAAACAAGCAAGTACACATACAACATAAAAGATACTCTTCAGAAAGTCTGAGACATGAAAAACAGGCAAAAAGATATTTTCATTGTTTATGTGGAAGTGGTAGGCACAGAAGTAACAGATTAGATTTTTGCATTTGGAAACATAAATGAAGACCATTAATATCACTGAAACCTCACTGTACAAGTCACATGACTGAACAGTTTGTAAGTGGTTCTAATTAGGTAGAAAGAATTAAGTGGTCAAGAAAGGAGAGGTGACACTTCTGCAATAATATTCATTAATCATTTGAATTATTAACTACTTTAAAGAACACTAACGCTTCACAAACATTCTGGAACATCTTCCAATTACAGTGCCCATGTGGTGCATGAGCTAACTGCTATCTACCAGAGACCACTAAAGCACACGAAACTCAGCAGAGCCAGCTCCTGCAGCAAGCTGCTGTGTGAAGGAGAACACTGCATTACTGCGAAGCCCTACGGTCCCACTGACATATGCTCCATGTTTCACTTTCCCAATTCTAAAGTTGGCATGGAATTTAACATACATTATAGGTGACAATGCCCTAACCCAAAGAGTATGATGCATTCAATACAAAGGAACCCCACATATAACATACCTCAAAAGAGAATGGATGACAGAACTAGAAGTGACTACCTGCATAACTGTCCTGAGTAGACTCAGATCATTTCCAGCTTCCACTGAGAAGACTCAGATTTGTCAATCTGATAAAATAACACTACTTTATACCACAAGAATCACACAAGATTTTTTTAATAGCTGTCCCCAAAGACACATTAGAAGAAGAAAACAAAGTAGCTACAGAAATAGATACACATGAAGTAGAAAACAGGGGAAGTACACGGTAACAAATGTAACAAAAGCTAGGAATGATGAAAGCAGAAAGAACACAGAAGTAGTTGTAATGGTAGACCTCAAATATACTTAAAGCTCCTTTACTGTTTAACAACCTGAGCAACAATGCTATCATTCATAAGGTATCCACATTTTAATGTGGTAACAGAGGCAGAGGATCTATGAATGCTGACAAATAATCATCTGAGAGATATGAATATTAGCCTTCAAATTAGAAATCAAAAAGGCTTAGGACTCCAAACAAGCATGTGCAAATTAGCTTTTGTTCAAGAATTTTAAAATGTCATTTGGGAGGCTCTAAGTACTGAACTTTTAACAAGTTCTGAATAGTGGGGAAGTTCCAGAAGACTAGAGAAAAGCTGACGTCACATAAGTGTTTTAAAAGGGACATGGTTAGTCTACTAAAAACACATCAG
The DNA here is from genome assembly GCF_018691265.1 of Tyto alba. Lineage (NCBI taxonomy): Eukaryota > Metazoa > Chordata > Aves > Strigiformes > Tytonidae > Tyto > Tyto alba. Next base: position 8,752,652 of record NW_024881295.1, on the reverse strand, counting down.
TCAAAATGGAACAAGTAATATTCCATTTGAACATAACAAGTTGATAAATATTATTACATAGGTAAAAAGAAAAATCAATACAACCAGCTTCTTAACATCCTCTTTTTATGAGGTCACCATCCTGAATGATAATGACTATGCCGAGGACATTAAGTTTCAACACAGCATTCAACTTGCTATCACAAGGTATTCAGATTAAGATTCAGAACAATACAGGCTCAGTCTGATATTACATTTACTAATTTTAAGAGCAGCAGCAATTAAAATGCTTATATGAAATATCATCTTTTAAAATGTTTACAGAATATCAGTGTATGATCCACAGATTAAAACGTGTCTATTCACATTAAAACCATCTCCAAAACATGCTCCTGAGGATATATCCAAAATTGCAATAAAAGAAGATCGGGAAGAAACAGAAGTATAGGAAGTTAATTCTGTGAGAAGCTGCTAGAAGCTTCCCCTCTGCCGGACAGAGCCAATGCAGCCGGCTCCAAGATGGACCCACCACTGGACAAGGCTGAGCTCATCAGCAACATTGGTAGTGCCTCTGGGATAGCATATTTAAGAAGCATGGGGGGTGGGGGTGTGTGTAAAACCTGCACAACTGCAGCCAGAGAGAAGAGTGAGAATACATGAGAGAAACAGCCCTGCAGACCCCAAGGTCAGTGCAGAAGGAGAGGAGGTGCTGCAGGTGCCGGAGCAGAGATTCCCCGGCAGCCCCTGGTGCAGCCCCTGGTGAGGCAGGCTGTGCCCTGCAGCCCAGGGAGGGCCATGGTGGGGCAGATCTCCACCTGCACCTCGTGGAGGACCCCACGCTGGAGCAGGTGGGTGCCCAAAGGAGGCTGTGACCCTGTGGGAAGCCCACGCTGCAGCAGGTTTGCTGCCAGAACTTGTGACCGTGTGGGGGGGCCCACGCTGGAACAGTCTGCTCCTGAAAAGCTGCACCCCATGGGAGGGACTCACACTGCAGCAGTTTGTGAAGAGCTACAGCCCACGGGCAGGACTGTCTCCTGTGGGAGGGACCCCACACTGGAGCAGGGGAAGAGTGTGATGAGTCCTCCCCCTGAGGAGGAAGGAGCAACAGAAACAACAAGTGATGAACTGACCACAGCCCCCATCCCCTGCCCTCTGCACTGCTCAGGGCAAAGAGGTAGAGAAAAATCGGGAGTGAAGTTGAGCCCGGGAAGAAGGGAGGGGCAGGGGGAAGGTGGTTTAAGATTTGGTTTTATTTCTCATTACTCCCATGGCTCTGATTTGATTGGCAATAAATTAATTTCCCTGAGTCAAATCTGTTTTGTCAGTGACTGTAATTGGTGAGTGATCTCCATGTCCTCATCTTGATCCATGAGCCTTTTGCTGTATTTTCTCTCCTCTGTCCAGCTGAGGAGGGGGAGTGACACAGCAGCTTTGGTGGGCACCTGGCATCCAACCACCACAGTGATACAGGAACAGTATACAACTTGTTTCACTTATCTTTCCATTTAGGACTCTGTTCACTTAAGACAGCATGCAAGTTTGCTTTGGGAAGTGGCACTACGAAAAAGCATGATCAACCAATAACCCATTTATCAATATGTGCCAGTTGTTTCTACTTTCCATTGAACTAGCTTTCAAAAAAATATAAAAACCTCAACTCAAAGCAAGAATGACTCACAACCCTAAAAGTTCCCTGGGCCAAAAAACCCCTACTAGTAGAAAGCAGAATGGCAGTAAAACACACTCAACTTGGTGTAAACCAATGGAAACACTAGTGGCCTACCATAATAGCAGACCAATACAAATAATCAATGAGATGGCAATACTCTCAGCTGTGGTCATAACAGTTTCTAGGAAATGTAATTGCCCAAAAAAAAAAAAAACAGCTAACCATCCCATTAACTTCTCACTGTATTTGAATGACACAAGACTGACAGCATGCTTTATATGAAGTTCTCTCCTAAAATTAAAGAAAAGTTGTTGAAAGGAAATGGTTAGCAGTTTCAGTTCTCATACGTAAAACAGAGTGCTCACATTGTGGAATGGAACCATTACTTCAACCCATCAAGAACTTGGGAACAGTTCCCATCAATTAAGTTCACCCTAGAGTTTAACCAAACTGTTCAATGGCTCCTTCAAGTTAAGCACAATTGTATGTTGATCAGATATTAGATTGGTTAGATTATTTCAGTTAAATGACAAAGCAGTAAAAGTTTTGAAGCTTTTATCTGTAACTACTAAGGGACAGAGAAAAGCTGGAGACTTCTGGAAAAAAAAAAAAAAAAAAGCTTTAAAAAATGTTATTCAAGAACTGTGGAAGTAAGCATGCCTACAAGTTGATGTTGTATTCATGTGGTTCCATTAAATACAAAAGCTTGCTTTAACATACCTAGACCTGTTTGTTATAAATTTATCATTTGTCCTGACAAGAAAGCAGCATTGTTCCATGCAGCAGTGATCCAGGTATCTGTCAATTTGCCAAGAAAGCCTCTATTAAGGGAGAGGATTAGAGGCATAAATCAAACTAAAGATGTCCCGTTTGTCCTATGACTCATATCAGATTATTTATTGAAATCTGTACTTTGCATTACCCCTTTTAAGAAGGGTATATTAAGCATATTCACCCCACACCCTTTATTTGACCTATTAAGTCAGAAATTAAAAAAAAAACAAAAAAACAAAAAAACAAAAACCACCCCAACACACACAAACTTAAAAGAACAGTAAAGTATGGCTGTGCATCTGCTATTAAGAAAAAAATAAAAATACTAAGAATATTTCAATATTCCCCTACCATTACTATGCTAAGTAAAAAGTTCTATGCAAGTTGGTTTTGGAACCTGGAATCCTTGGCCATGCTCAGAAAGAGTTTGAGATGTCAGGTACAAGAACTCTGATAGCCCTGTCAGAGGTCAGTCAACATACACCTTTTGTTGTTACAGTCACCAGCTGGCAACACGTCAGCCTAATATGTATAAGTTAATCTCTTCCACATAAATCAGATTTACCAGTCCTATTTATGCTACTCATGTACAAAGACACAATAATAAGACAAAGAATACTACACTTTTGCAAAAAGACATTTCATAATAAAGATTACAGGAACACCAGTCATCCAGTTTTAATATTAGTAAACAACCCACTACTTTATAATCAAAAGCTAGGAGTTTGCAAGTATATCATGATTCTATGATACATAAATCACAACAGGCATGAGAAGATACTTAAAATGCATACTTGTGAACTCTGAGTTCACAGTGTCACTTAAAACCTGCGTGGCAACCATTCTCAGGGCATCTACTATGTTGCATCTATGAGTTTATCTCAAATGATTACATAAAATCCAGCCTTTTTGGTGTCAGTAAAACTGTTTGAAACAAATATTTAATAATATGATTTGACAGACTGTTCTTATCGCCGTTTTTGCTGTTATATCGTAGTCTGGTTTGTTATTCACTGGCCTAGAGTACATGATATAAGGCAAATAAGCTTGTTTAAAATTTTTGGTCTGTAGATGCATTGGAATTAATTCTTAACATAAAGCAGAGTCCTACACAAGCAAAAAGGGTTAATAACATGCATTGGCCCAAAAACAAACAATGCAAGATACAGGTCTTCAACACTGTCAAAATATTTACAACATGTTGTGTAAGCCAGAACCATTTTTAAATATTTGCATATTCTAAAAAGTTGAACCAAACCACATCACTTAAAGCCTTTGAGACATTTTCTTTTTGCTTCAGAGCTCATTACTGTGCAGTTTTAAAATATCCATGCTAGTTCTATCCCTATTTACTAATTAGGGCTGGGTACCTTCTCAAATATTGACACATCCTGTCCACCAAGGTTCACAGGACTCTACCAATGCACACCAGTCCACAGTGGCTCAAGCAGAATCACTCATGCTCCAAGGAACACACATCAAGGCAGATTCTAGATCAACACCATTAGAGAAATTTTGACTGTTCCCTTCCGCCAAGCAAGGTACCTTGCAGGATAGCACATAAAGGAATGACATTCAAGTCTTGTTACAAATTTGATTATGACTGTAGACTGGGAACCAACCCCAGGATACAACAGCCTTCTTACTATCAACTTCAGGTTATCCTTCCCAACCCCAGAGCACCAACTACGCAGGTAACATTCACATTAAGTACACCATTTTATTCAACCACAGACTCAGAATACTTAGCTCAATTTAGCTCAGTACAGTTACATCACTTATTTCCTGCTTTCTTCCTTTCCATGTCCTTGAGAACAATTCATCATTACATTAAGTCAAGCCAAAAATCACTAGGTTTAGTTGAAAGGAACAACACCACTTCTTGAAGTTTTATGGATTAAGACAGAATTTGAATTAAATAATCTGTTACAAAAAAGTTGTCTCACAGACCAGTCTTCAATTCAAGCATTAGAGACTTCATTCTAGGTCTCAGGCACCAAGTCATTAAATCTTACAATTTATTTTAAAGAGCAGAGGTTCCAAGAACCAACAAAACACAACTCCGATGTATTGGTTTACATGCATGTTTAAACAAATCTATTAAAAACCCCTTCGATCTGCATCTGCTGTTTTCCCTGGCTTGTTGTATGAGAAAATGAAACTTTTTTCAGGACCTGTAACTCCCACATTGAGAAAACCACGCACCATCTCAGAAGCAGAAAGCTACCTTTTAACTAATTTGTGTTACTCCCACAGATTCATACAAGCACAGGTAGTTATTGACTAGCAGAACCACTAAGCATTTTATCCTTTGCCATTCCTGTGACAAGCACAGAAATGTCTTGTCCTGCATTCACAGGCTACCAATTTGTGTCTCAGCAACCTTTACGTTCATTTTAACCACAGTCAGGGAAGCACAGAATTGATATAAGGACATCTTTAACCAAGTAGCTCACTCAGCTCTAGAGAAGGAAAAGGTACCCACACGCTGTATAAACAGACCATGAGAACAAAACTCCTCATGCTTAACACTATATCATCCAAACATGTCGCCTGGTAAAACTAACAGGTTCACAGTACTGGTTTTCAAACCAACATTCAAATGCCCCGATACAAGAAAAGCAAGCAGACATCTACCCATTAGAAAAATATATCATCTAGGTATTTTCTGAAAGTATTACTTATACATATTCATAGATCAAAATGTTGCCTCATAATATCACTGCAGTCAGAAAACCATGTTACTATAATAGTATTTCAAATACTAAAGGAATAGAAAAGAAAAATTAGAAAAATACAATTAAATACACACTACAAAGTAAAAATGAAGTTTTAGTAACAGAGATGACTTGTGGAATATAGGCTTATGACAGTTTCTATGAAAGTTAAAAAAAAAAGTTGAAGAACACTTAAGACCATCCACAAAGACTCATAGAGCTAACACCAAGCCCAGCAATCATAAATGCCACCTGTCAGTCTGATATTAACTACCGCATCCACTTGCAGCACACCCTCCCCAAAATGAGGGGAAAAAACGTTGAGTAAAAAAAAAAAACCCAAACAGTTTTGCCTGACAACTATTAATAAACTGTTTAATTGCTAACTACAATTATGCTATGTAGCTTCCTTTTAACACTGATATTGTTGCTTGATGTGTGGTATGCAGTTTAGCCCCCAGAGCAGTTTTAAATGTTTATTCTAGTATGGCACTGTACAACACATAGACCCCAAGCCAAAGAAACAGACTCTAGAACTGTAAACTATGCACCAAGGGGAGTTTGGAGCACCTGAACACTGAACAGCCATGCCAAGGTTAACACTAAAGAGGATGAGGTAGCACCTGAACTGCTCTCCTACTTACCATGCCTAAGTTGTGGTATAGTGTGATCAGAGATCTCTAAAATGATGCTGCATTGTACTAATTAGACACACCCCATGCTCTAAACACATGCTACTGTTTAAGCTGATTCAGTCATAATTGTCAGAATATAACTCTACAATCTTTGAAGGCAAATTGCAAGTTTAACAAAATATAATTTCAGGTAGATACAGGTATGAAAGAGCAAGCACATTAGCTCTCGGTGCTAATAAACTTAATAGTTAAAAATACAATTAAGAAGTTTTTCCCCCATCTGAAATACAGCTGGCAAACTGTTTTAGTTACCTCTCACCTTTAAGCAGCAATACAAGTCTTCTCCTCCCCCCCCACCCAAGAAAGCAATGAAGCAATGTTTTCCTATTAGTCTCATCACAGACATACGAGAATGATCTTTTTGTTGCACTAAAACCAGAACGAAAACTCAGTTGCTTACATAATGCACTCTTCATTATGACTGACAACAACACACTGTTAATGTTTTTACATTTTCAAAGTATTGGAAAGATTTTCTTTAGAGAAGGGCTGAACAAACTCTGGAATTAAATCCAAATTAGCAGAAAATCCCCCTTGTAGCAAGAGAAAACAGTCTTATGGCAACCTTTCAAGCAGTCTGTTATGAGATGAGGGAGTGCGACAAAAAAACAAGTGTCTAGCATATCCAAAGACTCATTTTTTATCCCAGTCTGAGTCATGTACAAATGATCAAACTTACTGAAACAGGTAGAGGATATGTGAGCAGTGGTGTACATGTTTTAAATTATTTTAACCAATCTACAGTTTTAATCAAGAATGGCTACCAAGAAAACTGAACATTTAAAACCACAAGATTACATTTAGTTTTCAAACAGCGTACAAAGGACAGGATATGTCACTCGCACCTTTCTGGCTTCCCTTACTGTTAGGGCAAAAGGATGAAGGCTTAGAAGGCTGAGTCTATCAGCTTCTGAGTCACTCCAAGCAGAGACAGCCAGGCAGCTGGGAAAGATGAATACAGCAAGCCAAGCAGACACTGTAGATACCCAATCTTTCTCTAACCAGGTAGCCTCGATGCACATAAAGAGACTCTGGTCTCTCACACAGATGTTTCGGTTTTGGGAGATGCAGAGATTCTTTCCGCTAGCCAAAAAAGGGAAAGTCAAGAGAGAAGAAGGCAAAGGCAAGACCGAGAAGCCTGACTTAGCTGGGTCAACACCGGTACTCAGCAGGCTGCAAGCCGTTTAAAACCTCACTCTCTCCCGTAGAAACACCTCCTCCCACCAAATCGGCATCGTTACCTGCCACAATCCAGGACGCCGGGATTTCAAATCCGACAGGACAAAAACAAAAAAAAAACAACTGAACAAACGCCAATCGCTCACACCCAGGTCTCCTACCTCGTCCTCCTCCCCTCCCCAACCCAAAGCCCCGTCACCTCCACGGAGCGGGTCACCAAACTTCCCCGAGCAGCGAGTTCTTCCCTCCTCCAGGAACCGAGCCTCCCCACCGCCGGTGTCGTCATCCCCCGCAAGCCCCAGCCCTGCCCTTCCCCGCCAGCCGCCCTGCAAGGAGAGCTTCACCTTCCCCGCGCCCGCGGGAGAAGCGGCGCCGGCACCCCGCCACTCCCACGCCACCCACCCCCCCACACCCCACCGCCGCCCCCTCCCCACGGCGCGCGCTCCTCTCCTCTCCGCGCCGCCCCCGCGCCCCGGCACCCTCACACCCCCCCACACCCCCCCCCTCCCCTCCCGCCTCACCGCCGCGACCCCGCCGGCACCCAGCGGGGCCTTCCCGGCACGCCGCCCGCCCCGCGCGGCCTGACCCCCCGCCACGGGCGGCGCCGGCCCAGGCACGGCGGCTGAAACAGCCGCTCTCCCGCTAGTGGGACCCCGCCGCCCGCCATTCCGCACACACACACACCCATACACACACCCCCCCAAAAAAAAAAAAAAAAAAAAAAAAAAAAAAGGCTCCGACGAGGATCTAAATCCCGGCCTCCGCTCCCAAACCTCTCCCTGAGGGTAGGGCCCGAGACAACGACGGCGCCGCCCTCACCTGAAGGGCCGGGAACTGTCCGTCTCCCGTGCCCGCCGGCAGCGAAGGAGGGAAGGGGCTGGCGAGAGAGCGCGGAGGAAGGCGAGAGAAGCCCCAGCGCCCCGCGCCCCGCCACACCGACTGCCCTCCGCCCGCCTCCCCCGCCCCTCCGATTGGCGGACGCCCAGCCGCCTCCCGATTGGGCGAGGGCGAAGGAGATGCTCCCGCCCCGCCACCGCCCATTTGCGCTCCGCGACTGCCAGTTAACCTCCCCTTCCTAGGGGAGGGGCTGCGAAGTTTGGGCGGGGGGAGGGGGAGAGAGGCAAAGGTAGCTGGCGGGGCGCGCGGGCAGGCGGCGCGGGCTCGCCAACGGCCGCCGGGGGGCCGTTAGCGCCGCGCGGGGGGCGCCTCCTGAGGGGGCTCCGGCCGCGGCTGCCGGGCAGCCTTGCCCGCCCCCGCCGGCTCGCCGGGAGGGCAGCTGCGGCGTTACGGGTAGGTAGGTAGGGAGGTACGTGGTCGGAAACCGCCGACGGGAACGCTGCGGAACGCGGCAGGGCGCGACGCGATTAAAAACATTGCGTCTGTGTGCCGTTCCCGCGGCGGGGGGGGATCGCGAACGAGCAGGTTTTGTTTCCCGAATCGGTATTTGACCGAGCCGATAGATTCCCGAAAAGTGACAGGGACTTCTTAACGCCCGAAAGCGGTGAAGCCTTTCCTTTCCCTCCCGATCCCGCGGCGATCCCGCCGTGTAACGCAGTGCCCTCTAACACCACAATGCGGCAATGACGGTGCTGCATTTACCGCGCTTCTCTGGCTCCTGCCCGTCAGCTGGAGCCGCGTCTCGCTGGGGGGGACCGGGCAGGGCTCGGCGGGCTTGTCTATCAGCGGCAAGGGAGACAGGGGTGGCTCAAGGGCAGAGTTGCCTTTGAAATAACATTGGCGATGTGGTTAAACCTCTGTGCGCGGAGGTGCGCGGTAGTTGAGTGATATCACAGGCAGAACTGTTATTCCAGCCCTTGCCTATCTTTCAGACTTATTTGTTTTAGACAGAGGGTTATTTAAGTTCCAAGCAGCAGCCATCACGGTAACCTTATGTCGTCCCATCAGCCTTTGCCTGCTCCTCCACTAATTTCAGCATTTCCCTCCCATCTGCCCTTCTCATCACTGATCTGCCTCCAGCCTTCTCCCAGAGGACAGCCTGGTTTGAGGACATCGAGAGCTCTGGATCATTGGGTAGGACTGCAAAACAGTCCTAAGAGTACTTTCCTCTTGGCCATGTTTTCTTATGCAAGTCTGCATATAATCAGCATAGACGCCAAGTCTTCCTGTACTCTTTCACTGAGTGACTCATTAACTTAAGGAGTTTTAAAATCACTGGGAATTTGGATTAGCTCAGTAGGACTGTGAGACCATTGCACTGGGGTAGATTTTACCTTCTGAAGAAACGTCCTTTAAAAAATGATTGGAATTAATTGCAATTACCATTACTGTAAAATTTTGTCAGGTTGGTAAACTTTCTAAGATTTAATATGATTTGTCCCTTCCCTAATCTACTTCTCTTCTCTCCTGTTTTGAAAGTTATAAGTTCATATTTGAGAGGAGGAATCTTGAAATTTATCATTTCTTCTCTCGCTTATCATCACAATTTTACATGCAGTCTGTCTCATTTGATAGGAGATGAAGCTTTGCATAAACCAGCTTTCTTTACAGGAGATTACATGTGATATATATAATTGTAAATACAGCTCTTTCTGTATGGACACAAATCAAACTTCCGTTTTGCCTAGAGCATTGTCAAAGCTGGAAATCCTCCTTGCCAGAACACTTAGACTTTTTTCAACCTCAACATCAAAACAGTCATTCATCTCTTTGTATGGTCAAATAATGCTCAAATTTGTTCAAAGATTGAAGAAACAGAACAGGAATTCAGCGTAAACTGTAGCACTCCCTGGTAGAACTAAGTTCATACTGTGATGAAAGGGAATGCCATTTCAGTGGTGTACAGAAGTTCAACCTGCAGCTGGCGGTGGACTGACACAAAAAAACCCCAACTATTCCACACAGAGTTGATTTAATATCCCCTTGTGCCCCCCAAATCACTTCACTGAGCACAAACCCAGTGCCAATCACATATATGCTACCAACTGTGAAAGCCAGGGCTCACATTCTTATATTAAGCCAGCACAGGGGTATTGACTGTAAATAGAGCAAGAGATGTATATTCAGGCCCCCGGTCTGGTTGTGAAAACTAAGAGTCTTTTAACAAGAAGGAAAACAGTGCCTTATTTTTCAAATCAGCTATTCCCATGCATGGCCTTTGCTAGGCTACTGTACCGTTTATACATTTTATCTATATATTCACTATTATTATTATATATGTTATAGACATTATAATGTGTGTATAGTGTATATATTAGTTTATATGTTCTATGCATTATAATATGTGCATATTTATATTATATTTATTTTGTTACTATATTTACATATTTACTGTATTCACATATATATTTTCGATATTATATTTTTTTAAAAATATATATATACACATATAGGTACAGTAAATTTAGCCCTCATGTCATAGTGCAAAGGCATTGTTTTGGGAGTCCTCCTCAAACGGAACTTGAACTGCTTCTGCCTTCTGAGGGAATGAAGGGTGATCAGTAATTAGTATTTTACACAGTATCTTTGTACTAACAAGTAGATTCAGATTTTAATACAACTTGAGACATAAGAATCATGTTTTCCAACTTTTCACTTACAAAGATGTTTAAATCTGTTAGCATCATTATAAATGCTACAAAATTATAATTTTAAAGATGAAAAAGTAGAGGCAGGAGTATTAAATAGAAAAGTTAATGAAAAGACAATTTATGTGAACATTTTAATTTAATATATGGAAGTTTCTTGAGGCACCACTTTAGGGAATAGTTTTTTCAAGCTGCTGTATATTCTCTTCTGGTTGCAAGATGTTTCCTATGCTTTTAGATACATTTAGATCAAAAATGGTTAGCTACCTTTGAACGCCAATAAGACAACAACAGCTATCAGAATTTTTAAAATACGTTTTTAATTGTAAAGTTTTTGTCCCCTTTCCAAATGCATAATTTGAAACAATTCAGAAGCAACATTATTAGAGTTGTCTTAGTCTACTTCTTGGATCAACACTATTGATCTTCTTGTGATTTACCTCTATATACAAAAGCAGAACTTGTCTGCATTGGGGTTAATACACATTCTGGTGCAGTAATTTGACTTCATTACTTACAGTAACAGTTTAATGTATGTATAAATATATAGAGGCTTGAGGCCACATGCACTGAATAAATACATGCACTTGAAAAACTGCTTGGGGAAATACACCTTAGTGGTTAATAAAGTACTATTTTTTTAAATTTATAAAATGTAAATTATCTTTATGCATATTTAAACACTAAGTTTTTCTTGTAGTGAATTAAGAGAGATTAGTGGTCTAATTATACCTATTATCAGTCATACAACCTCCCAGAGTGATGACACTATTATGATGCCATAAATAATTTACTGATATGGTAAAACATACTTTGACATATTCGTCTTTTTTTTTTTTTTTTTTCCCTAAATAATAAAATTCCGTTGTTCTCTGAACATTTCCAGTTATATTCAGAATGTGTCATTCTGGGAATGATTATCTTAATATTTTTTCTTAAAAGAAAGGCTAACAGTCTATGCAGCCCTGCTGCTGAACATTTGATTTAGACTGTTAGGAACAGGACAGGAAGTTTCTGAAAAAAAAAAAAAAATTCCTCTCTCATTTTAGATAAGTATCCCACGGTTATTTTTACTTTTAATAAAATCTATTTTTAAATATGCTTCTTGTGTCTTCTGCTGTCCTCAGAAATTCCATGTGTCCTTTTAAGCGCTAATACTTTCTCTGTAAAAAAATTCTGTCTCTTGGCTTCACTCTGCAAATTTTATTGGTGTTTCTTGACTCCTGCAATAACATTTCAGCATACTTTTCAGATCATGTCTCTCTAGCTAAGAAAGCCCAGGTGTTATATATACTTATTTATTTATACTTTAAATCTAAATTTAAATCATGAACCATATTTTGATTGCAAATGTAGTGCCATTAGTGATTATATATGCCAACCAATGACAGAATTTCAGAAGATTAAATTTAATTAAATTCAAATCAATCAATTTCACCATTTCACTGCCCAACTTTCACTGGGAAAGAACTCTTTGCATATAAGACATGCTCTTGTCTGAAATATTATCTCCTTGTTTTCACATTAACGTGTTTAATGTTTTATACTGTCTAAACTTTTCTATTTCACAACTGTCTATGATTATCTCAGACGTCAGTGATATGCTTTTAATGGGTACAAAACTTGAGAATAATTATGGTATAGAAGACTGTCAATGGAAAAGATATCTCTATGTCATCATAACAATTGCAAAAGTTCTGGTTATGGACTGTTTCAAGTATGGAGGGTTTCTTTAAGCTTGCCTAAGCCTTGATGGCAACTTAAAAGAAGTGGAAAAAAATACAGTCTAACACAAACAACTTCCTACTATTCAGTAAAAACAATCAGCCTTTCCAAGATACTCATTTATGTTCCTATTTCCTTTGAATAATTAAAGTTTTAACAAAACTGTGGTTAAAGTCAGCCTTTCCCAGCTATACACACTTATTTTCTGCAGAGAATATAGGAATAAAGTTTTTGTTTGTTTTTGTTACAGAACCCTACAGGTTAGCACAACTAGCTATGGACACCAGTGTTATATTTTGATACCTACGCACCAGATGGCACGGAATCCTTCCCACTGACTTGAAGGCTTGAGTGAGCTATTTTAATAAAGCAGGCACGAAATTAAGTTGACTTCTGTTTTTTCCACCTAAGTAAACTGAACAGTGACTAGTTCAGAAACAGCACTAGTTTATAATGAGTGTAAAGCCCTTCCTTTACTACAGATAAATGAGCTCTGCCTGACATGTTCTGCTGCTGAAATGCAGGGCTATATATCTTCTGTGAAATGTCTATTGTTTTGCCAAGTTTATAGCAGGAAGTGAATCAGGAGACAGGGACATTTTAGGCAGAAGTTCTATTGTAAAGCCAACGGCAACAAAGTAGCTTTAGGGATAATACTGTTTCTTTTATTCTAATTAAGTTCCTAAAGACATATAAAGAAGCTATTCTGTGTGAATCTTATTAATTCCTTCCATGTCAAAGAATTAACAGGGAGAAAGGTTAGTGCCCAGGAAGCAAGCCCAACTATTCAACTCTAGCAATAAGCTCCCTCCACACTGATGTCATTATAACAATTCCCATAGCTGTTTAGAGCTTGTCTATTTAATTCTTCATACAATACTGTCGTTATGCCAGTGGTCACTTGAGCATATGAAGAACAGTATTTTAGGACTGAGACACACATTTATTTAGCTCTGCCTGGCAAGTTATTACACTAGTTGAAGTCAGAACTTTTGAGAACTGTTATTTCTGATTTATATTGCTCCACTGAAAGCCGAAATAGTTTCTTTATCCTACAGTTAGATACGTTTGGAGGATGATTGGCCTAGGGCCATGGTTAGTTACTCAGACCTGAGAGCTTGTCTGCTTGCAGTCACTCACATTTAAACCTACTTAAACCCTCTCAGTCAGAGGTAAAACAGTCTTTAATCTTTTGGAGAATGAGGCTCCCACAAAAAGAGCTACTACCTTACCTTTGAATGAGAGCATCCACACAGGGTTTAACATCTTTTATTACACGTTAGGTTTGGTCAATTGATGTGTTTGGTCGATTCCCCTTAAGGTCTATAGTTGATGCATGCCCCATGTGGCGTGCACATCTCCCTAATCCCTTCAGTTCCAGCTGATAGCAGAGCATGCCCCAGGCTGTTATCAGTTTGCACACCACTTTGTACCAGTAGTTCTGTCCTATGGCAGCAATAGATTTAGTTAAGAACAAAGGAGTGAAAAGTTTAAGATTTTACCCCTGAGTAGGCAATTAAAGTTTTAATTTACAGTTTGTCTTCCTCCTTACCAGATTTTCACCTTTACCTTTCAAGGCCATGTACAAACAAGCTTCTCACAGGGTGATATCCACATACCACCCTCCTCCTTCTCATCCAGAACTATTAGCTATGACTACTTTTGTCTTCTTGTCATCCTCCTGTTTCTGAGTCTGCAAACAAGCACAGAGCAAACTATCATTCCAGCTGACACGGAACATGACCCTTTCATTATTCAAATTCTTTCAGAGAACCATCATATTTCTCAACAGCTCTTATGCAGAAAAAATAGATATTACGTAGCAATGGAGGTTTGTAATTTTGAGCTTCTTAACATTTCACTTATGTGAATGAGGCCTTAAATTTTTCATAGAAAAGGAAGACCTCTTGCTTGCTTGCAGGGTTTTTTGGGTTTGTTTGTTACTGATAATCAGAAAGCCAATCTTAGGCATCTAAAATGTCATGTTAGTTCAGTTTTGTTCCTTAAAACTCCCTTTACATACATAGGTAGGTTTTTCATGTATTAGAAGTGAAAATATAGTTAGGCCTTCAAACTTCAGCCTTTGCAAAAAGTCTGTTGGAAAAGGAAATGAGGAGAAAGCAGTCTGATGTATCTAATCACGAGTCTATTGTTTTTAAAAGAAAGTAGAATGAGATCAGGAAGAGAGGGTCACTGTATCTGCAGTCTCTTTGACTTCTTGCTCTTTAAAGAACATTGCATTACTGATTTCGTGTTTGGGTCAGCAGGATAAATTACTAGCAGTACATTGGTTGGAGATATAACTGTGAAATTTGTGACATCAACATTTGAAATCTAAATTCTAGTTTTGAGATTAGGTACTACATAGTTAAAGATGCCTATGAGAGCTTTTTTTTTTTCTCCCGCCAATTAGTAATGCTTTAACATTTTGATTCTGAGGTAGTAATGATAATTTACTAAATATTTTGCAGAGACATTTCATCCTCAAGTGTTTGAAATATGCTTTCCCAATACTACAGTGGCCAGACAGAAGGATTTGCTGTTCCAAATTGATAGCTCTGCTACAAAAATATTTTCCATATAAAATACTGCTCTGTAAATACTACATGTGAATGAAATATATCTGCTACACACTGGGAGAGAAATCCTTATTCTTTGAAAGCGATAGTAAGACTTCCACTGATTTAATGATGACAATTTTTCTGAAGTCAGGAATGGAAGAGATGCATTATTATATTGAGTAAGAAGAGTACAAGCTCAAATGAGTTGACCTTTTCCAAGCCACTAGAAAACCCCTCAACAGTTAAATAAGGATATTTAATATTAGTAATATTACAGGTGGTGCCATTCCTATTCTGTCTGGTCCATGTCTGTGTTCTGGAGGCCCTGATTCAACTCGCTGCCTAGCCATAAAGACACCATTGCTAACACAGAGTGCTACCCACAAACAAGTTTGAAATAACAAGTTTATTTAGATGCTACCATCAGTTTTTATTCATTGTGAAATTACATCTAAAAGGTATCCCCTGAATTAAGTCTCCAAAGCCTTCTTCAGCAACAAATCCTAATAACCCAGACCAGGGTTTGCTTTCTCATTAAGCTTTTGCAAAAGGGAGACTGAAAGTCACTGCAGCTGAGTTTGTATGTTACGACTTCTACATATGCAAAATGTAACAGTGTGAAGTTGACTTTTTCACCAGAATCTGCATTTCCCAATATACCTCTTCCCTATAAAGTCCAGCCAGTGTAGGCCACACAGACAAGAAAGAAGATAAAAGGAAGGAGCAATCATTCTATTGTAGCCATCCTTGCTAGTGCCACTGTTACAATAGAACAAGACTACAACAACGTCCTTTGTCTAAGCTAATAAAGAAATTAATTAAAAGCAGTTGAAATTAACATGAGAGAAAGCTCCATTTTCCTTCTACCAGAGTATCCTTGTTGTGTTGCCTGTCTGTAAGAAATATAACCATACTACAAAATACTATTTACTACAGTCTCATGGTTCCTAAAACTGTCACTACTTCCTGTTTTACCCCCAATAGGCAGTTGGGGGTAAAGCTGAAAACATCTGCCCACTAAATATCACATCATTAAACCAACACTTAATATCTCACCACACATTTACTTCAGAGTAGCTTATATGTCAAGGTTCAAATATATAAGATTCACACTTAGGAACTAAAAAGAAAAACAACAAACCAAACACAAAAACCCAACCCCAAAAACTATGAGACCTGGAATTTAGATCATCCTGCAGTAATCATCTGTTCTTAGTCTTATTTCCAGACCCAGCTTGAATATGCTTTTGTAGAGGCCACTGAGAAGACTGAAGTCTGATGACCACAGAATCTGTTGGATTTTGGTCCTTATTTTAATGGCATATACAAGATTAATCAAGATGAGGATCACACTTGGAGTGACTCATTCAGGCTACGTATTTCGTTCTATATTGCAGGGATGAATCCCAGATCCTATGTAAGGATACTGGCCAGCCCAGCCAACATCTGCCCTCCCTCCACAGCCCAAAACGCTCTTGCCAGATGGTGTTCAGACTGAGAGTCATCAGCATCAACTGTCCCAAAGACTGCAGTTTGCAAGCAGCTGCCTTCTTCTAGGAGGCCCTTCAAAAGCAGGAAAAGGACTGACATTTTCTGTGATGCTGGTGGTCTGTTTTACATGTTCAGGTAATTCAAAACTTTTGGGAGACGTTAGGTTTACATCGCACACACTTCACTGGCCTGCCACGTAGGAGGGCAAAGCACGTGGCCTCTGCGGCAGGCAGGCTGAGTATCACTGCACTAGTGGCATCCAGATTAGGGTGTATTATGATTACGTGGACATTTGCAACTCCCAGCCCCCTTCATCTTTTTCTCCACAATACTTCACCATCAAAAAAAAAAAAAAAAAAAACAGGGAGGAAGGGGAAGGAGAATAAAGACAACCAGAACTATACATTGACACTTATAAATAACTGCCCAATAACTGGTGGAAATGCAAGTGGAAGCAACAGCCAATCACAGACCAAACTAGTTTATTTATATGCCATGTTGTTAGAAGACTGAAATACCTATTTTTAACTTTTGCTCTGTACATTTTGGTAGCTAATCATCACAACTTTTGTTATCAAAGCTACCAGAAATAGCTCACCACACGCAGTAATATTTTTGTTATAGTGCACATAAAATTTAAAAAAATATACAGATAATGTAGTTATATACATGCATAAATACAGAAAGAGATTCTGATGCAACTAAGGATTTATCATCGGCTTCAAGCAATGAGATTTATTACAGTATGTAGTTGTCCTATCTGTTTTTCCACAGACATGCATTATCTTGAAATAAAAACTAACGGCTAGTGAAATAATGCATCAATATACTACTTGAAACACTCCCTCATTCCATGAAACTTTCTTCCTTTAAAGTGTGAGCAGCTCAAAAACCTTAAAGGAAATAAAAAACCCCAACAATCTCAGCATATAAAGAGCTGATTTTCAATTTCTTAATACTAGTCACAAATCATTAGCTGCATTAACTGACAGCCTGAAGTCTATGTATTGCTATTTTTTCTAGTTGCTCTTCTCTTACTAGCAAGAATCCAAAGCATCATTGTGACAATATGAACACTCAGCACTACCACCCTTTTACAGAATACACAGCTCATTTATTACAGGGAGCTAGGGACAGACTACTATAGGAAATAAATTCTATCCAGAACAGCAAGGGGCTTCTTTCAGAATGCATAATTTGAATTGTCATCTTTATAAAGGAAGTTCTTAATCATTACTGAGAGAATATCAGCTTATACAAAGTGTATATATATATAATAATTATATGTACATACATACTATATATATGTATATTATTGTAATAATCATCAATTCAGTGTATGTCTAGTACAGTTCCTAGTTTTTGAGTGTTTGTTTCACATCTTTTCAAAGGCTGTATTGTCCTCTTTTAATATTTCCCACATGCAACATAGCAAATTAGAGGAATCAGTTCAAAACCAGCATTTTTGTTCGTGATACCTTCCTACCAAGAGTGCAGCTGTTTTTTCTGTTATCACTTCCAGGTGGTTAGTACAGGTTTCCCTGAATCTCTTGCACGATTTCCTTTTAATCCAGTGGATTGCCCAGAACGACTTCGCAAGTCACGATCAGACCCATCACTTTGCGCCATCTCCTCATCATATCTGAAAATAAGATAACCTGTTCAATGCCTTGTCCTGCTATTCACTATACAAACAAGAGTGGGTCCTCTGTATTCCAATTTGCTTAATATTTAGCACTGGAATCCAATATAAGCTGTTCTACACACAGGTTTACACATGCATAGTTTGATATGCAGCTATTATTCAAGGAAACATACCACCACATAATGTTACAATACAGATCAACTGAAATACCTTCAGCTACTTTTTGAAAGAAACAAACCATCTGGCAGTTTTGGTTAAAATCCTAAGTTTGTGAAATTTTATTCTTGTGAAATTTGCCATGTACTTCTGTATTTCTCCTTACTACATAGGTCTGTGGTTAAGCAGAAACATCAGGCTGCTGGCAATTTAACAGAGTCTTAAGCTATTGCTTCAAACAGGGGATTCTTAGCTTCAGTATTAAAAACTCCACTGTTGAATCAGAGAGTGAGTAAGGAAAGAACAAGCTGGACAAACAACAGTATGCTTCAATTAAATGCATTTGATGACATGTATTTTGTAACGCTTAACCACAGTGACAAGTAGTAGTTCTTTAAATATTTAAGCCCATTATGGCCTCAGATAACCTCAGTATATACTTACCTCTCAGCTGCTACGCAAATTCTAAGCAGAGATTAGCTACAGATGCATAATTATAATTATCAAAATATTATAGTACAATATTTTCTAGAACAGTCATATACTTAATTACACTATTGTATAGGTATTTGCAGCTACCATGTATATAAAATTCATTAAAACTTAAATCAACACTTACATTTAACTGTCTTTACTAGTATATAGGAAGAGTATTTAAGATCAGTGTGATCTAGTGGATCAACTGTGTACAATAACCGTGTTCCTGACATACTGAACAATTGTACCACTAGTGCTAGAGAACCTATCTGAACATTTTCTCAAAAATGACAAGAAACTGTATCACTGATATGGAATTTAAATCAATGTTCCTCTGCATAAGGCAAATCAATCCTAGATAAATCCTTCAGACAGTCCAATATAAAGATCTCTACATCTCCTTCATCTCTGTCATACAGATCAGGGAATTTAAAAAATATCTGACAAATCATTATTACATCCATGAATTACAGGAGTAAAGAGGCATTATTTCTATGAACTAAGAGAAAATTTGTATCAAATAACTATTTTGTCTATGTAACTACCATCTATATATTGCACTCAATACAATTAAAGTTCTACACACATAGATGAAAGTCTCTTTGCCTCTATCCCTCAAAGCTAACTGTTGGAAGCTCAGAAGGTGCAGGCAGGGGCCTAGCAGACAAGTAACATTCCCTCTGGAGATGAGTCAAGGCAACTCTGCTTTAATGCACTGCCACCTCCAACACTTCTATAGCAGCTCCAAAAAAATAAGTGGTACTTTGTGCCCATTTTGCACATCAGAAGGAAGTTCACCTTATCTCTGTGGTCTACATTACATGTTAAAAAAGTGAAGTAACTGAAAAACTTTTGTATTTATACAGAACATTGATAAAACTCACAAGACTTCATAATTGCCAAGAACCTCTTTTGGTGGAGATTTATTCCATTTACAGTCTGGAATCTCCCCATTAGGCACAGCAATGTTAAGTGTGTCATTAATAAGGTTATACTTCAAGATGCGGTCATTAGCAGTACTGGAGGTAAGAGAAGGAGAAGCATTAACCTACAAAAGAAAAAAAAAATGTCAGCATCAGGTTTTTTGAGTGGTATATAGTTCTCCAAACCGCATGTGTGATGACTATATGTACTATTTGGGAAATTAAGACTCAGCGTCTCAAAGCACATCTTTCAGTTCCTCAGACACTGGAAGGAATCCCCCACTGGGCATTTTTCTTTTTATTTAAAAAAACAAACAAAAAAAAAAAAGCACCACACCACTAAGTGTCTGCAGTGTCAGCCTGAAGATTTTTGTTGAGACTAGATCCACCAGGGTGAATCAGACAAGACACAGATTTTTGTTCAATTTTCTAAGCTTATGCAGATACAAACTCCATAAATTTCAGTGCTTACAATTTGCCTGGTTCACTCCAACAACTGTTATATACACAATCTGTGGGTTTCTTCTAGGTAAAGAGTTTTTATTTATGTTCTTAATCTGAGTTGTCCCCTGTTAAACTGTGAGCTGGAGAAACACATGTGATCTCTCTTCAAAGCACTACATTGCACCTTGTTTTAATTAAAAATGGGGTTCGTTTAACATATCTTGTGTTTCACATTTATTATGGAGAAGTAATATCAGAACAGTAAACAGATTTTTTTTTTTTTCCCTAAAGTCCATTTGCCTTTGATCTTTCACTTTTGATTAGATTGAGAAGGAAGAGGACTGGATAAAATTTATGTTGAACATACAGATCCAAAGTTAATACACCAAAGAGAAAATTATGGGGAAAAAAAAAAAGCCTTCCAAATACCCCAATTATCCTTTGTGTGCCCCTTTTCTTTCCTCTCAACCTGCAACATTAAGGCCATGACATCATTTAAAACTTAAGTTTGATGTTATGCTCCGTGAAGCCAATACCAATTTTCCAGCTACTGATACAGTATCTAATAGGTCTGCTAACATTCAGACTGCCTTTGAAGTCCAATTGTATGGATGCACTAAATTTAAAAAACAAAAGAGAAAGCTACAAACAAATAGAAACACCAAACAAATAGGAAATGAAAGCACATGGTAGCTTGGTCATCACATGGCCTATATTACTTTCCAACATTTTTCTTAATCCACTTACCTGAGAAACAAAATATATTACTTCAAAAGAGGAAAGGCGACATTGAAATCTACTTAGTTTTATGCTGTGAAATGAGAAGGAAGGTTTTTTTTCCTGTATTTTATGTAATTTTACCTCAATTAGCCATGGTTTAAGCTTGTCATCAATGATAATGTCATATCCATAACACTCAAAGCAGTGTTTATCATTATTCATTACAGGCTAAAAAAGAGACAACAACATGTATTAAAATCAACAATTCAGTAAATAACTTGATTACACACTTTGTTTGCTAGAAATCACGTGCAACTACATTATGACTCTTCTACAACAGTTTTCACTGTTGTAACGCTAATATAAGCTTACTACCTAGTAAGTTCAGGCTTGCCACTTTTTTCCATGCTGAAATATCTCAATATTAATGATTGCATTAACGCCAAGTACTAAGTTACATTAATTTTCCATTATATTTCCAGCATGAAGATAAAAGTGTCTTCATATTTTGCAAAAGTAGTAACAATATTTAAAGCCTGCATGCATCAGGAGAAATCAGGAAGTTTTAAAATTTAGGTAACACAGCTCCACATAATCATGAATCCTTTAATCAGAAAAAGAAGACTTACTCAAGACATTTGTTTTATTACACTGCTGTAACTATGCGGAAATTTGAGGTCAAACAATTACCAGATACCTTTTAAAATTATAATTAGCTCAAGACAACTGTGATCCCAAAAGCCAAGACCCAAAAGCCAAGGACCAAGTTGAGCTTAGAAGCACATCCTCTAGGGAATCAGTAGTTTTCTAGCATCTGCTCAACATTTGCAGTATGCATGGTAAGACTTTCCTTCTATGCAGATCTCATCAGATCTTTTAAAGAAACCTTTGTAACAGGTTAGTGAGATGTTTTCCCCTAGACTTATAACGAAAGCTTTTCAGTTCTTCAGAGTGAAAGGGGGAAGGAGGAACAAATATCTCCCATTACATTTGCCATTGTCAGAAAGATGGAAAACCAAAACATTTAACACTCAATAAGTCTCAACACTTCTTCTCTTTTAAAGTTCTGCTAACATTTGGATTAAATCCCTTCTCACATCTGGTTCCAAAAATGATTGCACAGCAGAGGCTGAGTTGAGCCACGCTTCCCCACCTCTCAGTGATATCAGCCTCACGACCTTGTCCCTCCTTCTCCTGCTGCTTCTGGTGTTCATCCGGTCAGTGAGGTGATTCAGCTTATTACACTGGCAGAATACTAACCCATCAATAAAGCAAGACAGTAATTGTCAGTTGGGTGAATGAGCTGATTCAACTCATGAGAGTGCCAGGAGCAAGCCAAAAGCAATGACAGGACTGTGCACTTAGGAACAGTACAGTCCTTGGCACCGGTGAGCCCTTCAGTTACCCCAGCTGACCAACAGAGTGATACCAGCTCTCTAATGTAATCATGGGATATTACCCAAACACTAGAAAGTCACTCAAGCAGAGGATTGGTTACTACTTTTTCTTTTTTTTTTTAATACGAGTTCACGATAGCTATGTGACTCATGTATAAAGGAGGTGAAAGTAAGTTATGTAACTGCTGAACTAATCGCCTTACATTTTCTTTGATAAATTGTCCTCCAGAGATATTTTTTCTTTGACACATTTGTTATTGCTGAAATGACGTCACACACCTTGGCAGAGCTTAATACTATTCACAAGGGCAGTTTCAAGTCATATCAAATAGTTCAGAGCTCTTAAGGAAAGAGACTCATTCACATCTTCAATATGCACAGATAGCTCACTTACCCACCCAAGATTCAAGTTCACTCAGCTCAGAGAAATCAAGAGATAATAGAACTGGAGAAATCAGTATCAACACCATCACTCAAATAGCAGGAAAGAGATTTTAGGGGTTTTGATGGCAAACTCACTTTCATGGTTCTGAGAAGCCTGCAGCCGTAATGCTGTCGCTGGCAGCATTCCAGGAACAGTACTCACCGCAACAGCCTTCAGTGACTGCACAATTATCCAGTGAATTTCATCAAATAATTTGTTTGTGACTTCCTTTCCACGGGTGCTCTCCAGATACAGGCGTAAGTTACTCACTGTCCATTTGCCTCCATGGATATGATTGTAATCATCCTGAGGAGTTAAGGAGTTAATTCAGTCTAAGATTTTGAAACTGTTCAGCAGTTTTGATTCATTCACATAAAAAGCCCACTTACACTTACATACAAGTATTGCTCTAAAAACAAACTCAGCAAATTGTTCTTACTGTATTTTACAGCTTTATGAAGACTTCAGCTTTACTTTGAACTGCCCTCTATATAAACAACTGTTTTTATTATAGCTGTGTATGTTTATATCACACATTGCAAATCAAGTAATAAATCTTTCTTAGAAGAAAAAAACCCAACTGGTAGTTTGACAGTTTTATAGTAAAACATAATTTATGATTTGAAATATAAGTTTTAAAATGTGAAAGGAAAGAATTGAACTTTTTCCTCCTCTGGGAATAAGGCAGAAATAATTAAGTGAGCAATAGTTAAATTTCACTGAAGTTAGCTTTTTTAAAATGCAGCACTTGAAAATGCTTGTCTGTGTTTATTCATTTAAAATGCAACTTGTCTGTTTCCCAAAAGGCAAACACAGTATCTTTTTAGTGGTCCTACTGACAACAGTTACGTTCAGGAAGACAGTGAAATGACACCTGAATTATTTTTGCAGTAATCCTGTATTTCAATATAGAAAAAACACTAACGGCTACTGAAACAGAACAGAAGAAAAAAGGGGGTTACCTTATATTTGTCTTCTCAGGGGCTGTCAAGGATCTGCACTATATTCTCTTTAAATGCAAAGACAAGCAAACTGAGAGTATTCATACTGATGGAAAGACACAGATTCTGCCATTGAATAACTCTCAGGACAAATGTTTTGTCCCGTTATAAAGGTTCTCCTCAGAGCATTTCTAAGAATTAATGATTGTATGCCTGCTAAATTATAAAACATAGAATGCACAGAGCAGAAAAAAGTTCTCAAAGGAATGAAATCTGTCATCCTCTAAAACAAGGCCAGAGGAGCCACTACCTATTTTTAGGCTTTTTCTATAGCTCCCCCCTTAGTAAATATGGAAAACTGGATTGTACAAATAAAGATCTGAAACATGGTTTTCAGGACTTGCTGCATGAAGAAATGTCTTGAGACCAGATTCCAGAAAGGGAACAGAGATCAAAGTATCAACCCTCTTTGCATTTCAGAACAAGTACTCGAATCAAAATAGATTGCAACTGGGTAGAGCTTTATGCAATCACAGCTGTTTAATTAAAAAATATTACAACAAAGTAGAATATTGCAGGCTACATAGAAGATTACTAACTGAAAATAATTAAGTACAAGAATTACTGTTGTTTTGTTTGTATTACATATGCTGTGAATAATGACTTAGAACAGTACTTTCTAGCACAAACATTACGTTGGGTATACTGACTTATCCTCCTTTCTTCATTTTACCCTTTCCCTCTCCCCAGTATTGACTTGTACACTTTTCAAATTAGGGATGTTTTTCCATGAGCTTGTAGGATACAAACACACTGGAACTCTACATTTCATGTAGGGCTTAGAGTAGAGATTAACAGCTAGAACTTAAAGAGTTTTTCCAGGCCTAAGCATAATTTTGATAAATTACCTGACAGTTCAAATTGGGTTCTTCTAAAACTGTACAGCCTAAGTGCCTCCAAAATTACAGACATGTTTAAAACAGGACAGAGAGGATGGATAGAGTGGCTTTACATTAAACTTCTCTCACTTCTTTCTGCAAAACTCAATGGATATTAGTGGCTCAGAATTTATAAAAAGTTTTTCAAATTCTTTAGTAATGGCCCCATATTTTTAAGCTGCTACTTCTATACCCATTTCTATTGTCCTTTCTTCTCTCAGTGTGACCTCACCACTACTTTCACTTCTACTTTTATTTGGAAGAAATCTTGAAGGCCATTATTCAACTGGTAGAGAAGATGAAGGGATGCACAATAACGGGATAGGCAACATACCACATGCATCACCCCTTCACTGCTACTGGCAACAGCACCATGATTTATGCTCTAAGTTGTATGGGATCTCCTTTCACCACAGCTAATTCTCAGTGTGACCTGTCAAACCATACTGTGTTTGGAGCACTTCACAAATCAGCACCTGTGCCAAAAAATGTGTGTAGTACTGAGAAATGCCACATTTTGACACTTACCCTGGTTTATAACTACCACCGTGACATTTATAATTCACATTGTTGTTACAGGAATATCCAGATAAAAACAGTTCTGCCATGCTCCACATCTTACAGAGCAATAAATAGACAAGGGCACATTTAGCAAGGTTGCAGTTTAAGATACATTATATGTAACTTGTGTGTGAGTGTATGTGTATATAAGTATGAATATATATGCATGAGTGTATGCATGCAAGTACTTACACACACATTTATTTTCCATACTCTTAAAACAAAACCTATGAAATTAGGAAGTGCGACAATAGAGTTTTAATTACTGTAACAGAGGCATGGTTCATAAATCACAGACATCTGCTAAAAACGCAAAAATCATCATAATCAAGTGGATTCCCTGGAGAAACAAGGCTTGGGTAGTGATAGTGTATGCCCATCTGTTTATGTCACCCCTGACCCACTAGCCTTTCCTCCCACTGGTGAATTTCAGCCTAATTTGACACAGGGAAGCACTGTTGAAGCTATCAGGTTCCCACATGTTTTACGAATGTCAATGGCAAATTACAGCACAGAACTGTTTTGCAGGCAGCACTCTGTCCGTTCAAGAGGAAGCCACCAGCTGGCCAGGCAGCAAACATTTATCTCCAAGCGTGCAACTGCACGTTCCCTTCCTTACCCAGAGAAGGAAGGTGGGGACGAAACCGGGGGAAACATAGAAAAAAGTTGGAAAGTACTCTGATGAATAAGTGCTGGAAATAGGAAAGCTAAATTAACTATGCAGGAGAGATGGAAGGGGAGATCAGGAAGGCGAGATTAGAGTGCTATTATAAAATACAAATCCACAGGAACCAGGCTTCATTAATTCTGCTGCTCACAGAATCAATTACTAAGTGAGCATATTAGCATTTAAATGACGGGAGACTTGAAGAAAACTCCTGCTTTCAGCTACAGCAAGTCAATACTGAAGCTATCACAGTCTATTACAGAGCTGCAACTTATTACCTTGCATACTTTTGATCTGCAGTCTTCTAAAATGTATTTATTTGTAAGTTCAAGTTGGAGTATTTTAATTACAAGATGACCAAGAATATGATACATAAAACCTTTGTTATTCCAAGTTTTTGGAATTTAAGAAAATTCCAAGAATTTGAGAAATTTAAGAAAATCAGTCTTGCTACAAAAGAGCATCTAAGAACTCAGTACACTTACCCCATGTTTCTGAATGGCAACATTTGTAAGATGTACAAACATGTTATCCAATTCACTTGTACTTGGTGTATATTTTACTGTGCAAAATCGGCAAAATCCAAGTTTATACCTTAAATGGAAAAAGTCATTAAAATATGTTAAACCCCAATAAGAAATAAGGAAAAGAGCATCCTAGGATACCATGTACATGTTAAACTTCTTCGTGCAAGCACAATATTATTTTGACTACATTAAACATTATCTCAAAGCAAAATACAAACACATGCAATCTTACATGTAACATCTCAGTGGACGATACGTAGATACTAAAACATACAGACGAAGATCAAATTTCTTTCCACCAATAAGTAATGGATTGTTGATATAGAGAGAAATCACATAGGCTTCTTTGGAAGACTGAGATACAAACCTGGAAAACACAAATCATGTTTCAGAAAGTGTCAACTGCAAAAATATCATCTGATAAGACTTTTTCTTCTTTAAAAGCAGTCTATAAATTTTGGATTGACTGAAACCTTGCACCTTTTGCCAAGACAATATATAAAGTTGTAGTGGTTAATAATACACGCTTGGCATCAGGCATTACACACCAAAAATAGTTAAAAATACTAAACAAATGATCAAGATCCATTAACCATTTAAACTCGGTTTTGAAGTTAACAGGGTAGCTGACTTAGCCTTTCAGAATGCAGCTCTACAAGTCAGTCTTTTCCTTGGAGAGCATTCAGAGCTTGGCATGGTTCAGAGAAACAAAGAGTACATATTACATTACCTTCATTAGTCAAGGTCTTATATTCCTAGAATATTTGTATTTATTTTTGGCGTGCAATTGCAAACCACTGTGAAAAGCTAACTTTCAGACTGTGGCATTCTTCAGATTCTAAGTCAGAAGGGAAAAAAAAAAAAAAAAAAGACTCACATGATATTCAACCAGTCACTTTATAACAGGAAAAAATTTGTCATTAGTTGTGTGATCAAAACTTTTACTAGTCAGAGAAAAACGTAGATTGCTAACCTGTTTCATCCATTTGGAAGTAGATCACCAACATGAGGTGTATTATTTTGTGCTCCAAATAGATAATGTATTTACTTCATATAAATGCATTCTGACTTTGTACTAATTTTAAAAGTGATCTAGTAGATATTAAATAATTATTGAAACTGCTTCCTGTTATTTAATAGTATGAAACAGAACAATTTATTTTTGTGCAATTTTTCCCCAACAACACTGAAAACATTTTTATAAAGAATAGTTAATTGAACAGTTCTTTGTACCTCCTTGTACCAAAACAAATCATATTAAAACCTGCTTGAAGGAGGAAGTCAGACAACAGCTGAGATTAAATGCAAAACTAACTATATAATGACAAAGCAATAACAATGGAATACTTTTCCCAAGCATCAGACAATTAACATATTGATGAATTCATCTGATTACAGAAAGTACAATAAAGGGTTTGG
The DNA here is from genome assembly GCF_018691265.1 of Tyto alba. Classification (NCBI taxonomy): domain Eukaryota; kingdom Metazoa; phylum Chordata; class Aves; order Strigiformes; family Tytonidae; genus Tyto; species Tyto alba. Next base: position 8,725,078 of record NW_024881295.1, on the reverse strand, counting down.
GTTTTAAGAACTTACGAAGATGTTTTGCTATCTCGAGACCATTTTTTAATTTGGGAGAGTTTATTGATCAGAAATATTCCTTTTCCTTGAGCTTTGCCACAAGGTTTCATAATCCAAGTGCTGGAGGGATTTTTTCTGAATTCTTCAACAAAGAGATTATAATCGGCAGGAAGCATAAAAGTAACAGGAACAAAATCTGAATTAAGGAGGTAAAAAAAAAAGGTACACAATTAAGGACACTATATCTGATAAGGCTATTGACACATATAGACTAAAAAAAAAAAATGTTGTCCTTTCAGTTTTCCAGTCTGGCATGATCCAGCTTCATTAAGACTCACGTTGCTTTTTATCTCGTTTAAATTCTAATTTTTACTTTTTACTTGAACAAACAATTGCAAAATATTGCATGCTGCTAGCTTCAGATTAATAGATTGTCATTCATTTGGACCAATTTTCTTTTTCTGTTTATATGCTGTGAAATTAGAGTATTATATACATACCATTCCAACTTAATCAAACTTTCTCAATTTCCTGTGTTGGCTTTTACCACTCCACTAACTACCTTATCACCCTCTGTGCATGCAAAAATGTAAATGTTGATGTTGCTTCCCCTTTGGATGTGGCAATTCTTATTTCCATGTAACTCCCATTGGTCATTCTTATTTGCTCCCACAATCGGTATTAGCATGCTTACTGAAATCTAAAGAAAAGCATTTCTCCCTTTTTGCTATCAGGTTATCTTCACTTCCATCCACACAGAACTGCTTCTTTCTTACACGGATGAACAGTGCTTTTATTTCACTTTCTCAAAATGTAAATCAACTCAACACATCCCCATCTCTGTTTCACTCCAATGCTTTCTGACCTCCAAAACAACTTTACTCTCCTCATTCCTCATCTATTACTAGTTTGGTTTTGATTTGGGGGGTTTTTTTGTTTGCTTGTTTGTTTTATTTTCTAGCAGCCATTACTTGTTCTCCAACTTCCAACAAATCTCTCCTCTGAAGACTTTGTTCATTCACTTCTGTCCAGAACCTTTCTGTAGAAGTTTATTTTAGTTTTTGCTCCAGTATAAGATCTTCAGATAATGTTTTTTCACTTTTGAATTAAAGAAACTCCAACCCTGTCTTGCATGCAGTCCCAGAGCCCTTTGATTTTACCACTAATCTTATTGCAAAGTACCTTAATCTCACAATTTTCCCTCTTCAAAATAATTTAAAATGAAATAAAACCAACAAAAACCTAACCAACCAACCCCCCGCTCCGACTCCCCTCCAACCACAAAAAGCCTAGTTACAAATCTATTTCTGTATCCTTACATTTAAAAATAATAATTTCATTATCACTTCATCCAACATTGCTTCAGCTAATGCTGCACTGTTAAATTCAGTTTTCTTTAAGGACCTTACTACTTGCAAAACTAAGTCTAAATACAACTTAAATGCACACAAACTGGATTTGTTCTCCCTGAATACTAGCAAGTACACAGTGTAGGAATTGGACCCAAGTGCTGTGGTAATATGACAGAAAAACAGAAATGTTCAATCCTATATTCCTGCTTTCTCTCTAATTTCAACAAAGATCCTGAATGAGTGGCATCCCCTCTATTCTTCTCGATTTGTAAGATATTAGCCATTATCCTTCAAAGCAAGGTTTTTGAAAAGCTCTGAAAATACAGTATTGCATATGAAGTATTCACTACTGCTGTTTTTATCACTTCCCTTATTCTTGTGTTTCCTTTTACTCTAATGGCAGATTTGAGGGGAGGGAAAAGGAGGAGAAGACAGAGAGAGAAGGCTGTTAAGTTTGCAGAATGCAGCTAACAATTTTAGAATAAACTGTATTTTATTTAATTGACAGGGACACAGCATTTCAAGATAGTCACTTTAATGTTCTAACACTTCAGAGGTTCAGTGCTTTATGCACAGAAAAGCTAGGTTCTTGACTACATGGGAAAAACCCAGGTTACGGACTACATAGGAAAAAAGACTAATGCTGATAATGAGAACCACATACCCAAATAAATATATTTCCCATTTTCATCCTTTTCTGCAAGAGGACTTCCTTCTTTCTCAAGTTCTTTCCTGTATCGCTTGATATTCTTTACCATCAAATCTTTTCTGGTCAGCTCATAGTGGTTTGGGAAATGATTGACAATTTGGTCATCAGAGAGGCGGTAACCAGTTTCTACACTGAAAACATTTCTGATTGTTTGTACACTCATCCTGAAAGCAAAGACAGACACCAAATGACTTCTTCCAAGAAACATGATTCACAAGGACAAAGTTGAAATTTTTTTGTTACATTCACTTCATCTTTTCTCTCTCTCATTCCTCTTTATAGTATAATATTTTGCTGCAGTGACAATCCAACATATCCTGAGCTCCTAGTAGCAAAACCAGTGAAATCCCACTGGAGGTTTAAGCAATCCCTCTACTACTACTGAAACTGGCACAGAAAGTGAGGAAAGGAAGATGACAACTTGGCCCTACTGGACTCTGGCTTGTTGATAGTCAGGTGAACCCTCAGCAGGGCCTAAAAATGACTGATGCGCCCCCAAGTGCTACAGAAGCGTCTTTCTAAATCTGTTATTTCACCCTCTGAGGAAACTCAGCTTTCTTCTTAAGCCACAGAAACAACCTCTTACTGACTACCTTGCTATTTGGATTGTAAAGAACTTCAAGCATATATCTTGCTAAAAACACCCATAAACATCAGATCAGAGGGCTACAGTGACAAAATCGTCAAATCAGTTATCTACTTCATTTTTCACAGAAGAGCAAGGCCATAGATATGAAACATTTTCTGTATTAGATGTCTCACATTGGAAATTTAAGAATATTTTTTGAATGCACCAATCTGATAAGTTATCATTTCAGGAAGAAAAAAAAACCCAAACCAAAACAAAACAACCAGTCACACAACAGGTTCCCCAAGTGCCCCGTTCCCTGACTCCCCCCAACCGCATTCCAAAAGCATGAGCAGATTACTAGATTCCTACCCATTTAAATAAGTGGTTCACAAAGGGTACTTCTGGCAGCATAAACCGCCATTCTGCAGTATTTGAAAGGGACAATATAAATTGTTCAGTTTACTTAAAGAGTATTGTTTCTGCCAATTAACAGAGTACTGCATTCTAGGACAGCATTTCACAGTTTTATATTAGACAAATGCCAAATAAGCAACTAGATTTCTTGCTCTCCTCCTTTCACCATTACCTTGATTTAATTTCACATTCACTCTCAGTATTGAAATGCTGAATAAATTGGCATGTAAATCATTATCATGAAGGAGAAGGGAAGTACAGTTCTCAAGGTTTTTATAACAGGAGCCTGGACTCCAGTAACAGGGTAGGGTTACAAAATTCTGCTTACTGCATATCAAAAAAAAAAAAAAATCAAATAAAATCAGGTTTCACATTTCAAAACAAAAACCACTGAGCACAGCCTTTCCCCTGGGCTTTTTACAATTGCTATTCCCAGAAGTGATCAATATCTTGCTAGGTCACTGACTTTCTACTCCCTGACAAAACCTTTGGCGAACTTCAAAGATACATGAGATCAGTAGCATGGGAATGGATCCGTGCAGATGGGATCTTCTACCCTGAGGAACCCCAATGACTTTAGCAGACCTGCACAGATACAGGAATCTACCAATGCAAATCCAAAGAGAAGACCAGCAACAGCCTAAGAAATTACAGAAGCAATGAAATAATGTTACACTCTTAGGAGCACTGCAGTAAATCAATTATTACTTCTGCATCTTTCATTTTTCAGTATGCATTTTGTTATATTATTAATGGTATTAACAGAAGATATTAAAATGCTTCACAAATTCAGAAAATGGTATTTTTAATGTTCTTACCAATAAAAATTCCAGTCTTCATTTTCTGCCACCTGAATCCAGCCTCTTTTTTCAAAGTTGTTTATTAGAACAGATTTTTCTATGTCAGTTACCCATTTTACTTTTCCTGCCATTATCCTAGAGCAGAACCAACCTGTTAGTAAAGATTAAAGATGTGAAGTTGAAGACAGGGGAGACTACAAATCAGGGAAGTCAAAGCAGAAGAAAACTGGCATCTAGAAAACACTTTAGCATAAGTAAGATAGAAGTAGTAAATTAATTTCAAAATCAAGGAACATAACGTCTTAGGTTCAGACTGAAACCTGGCATTTGTCAGCGGGACAACTGCAAAGAAGGACACTAGTTACAAGGACCTTTCACACCCCCCCAACCAATCCACCTTTTATGAATGAGCACACAACTCATGTCTCCCCTTAAATAAGCTAATGACAGAAATCAGTACCGTACACTTACTGGGTAAAGTTTACAGAACCGAGCATAGAGCACAGACATTTAATTATTTCTAACCAAGACTTACACGTATATACTTTTTCGCTTTGGCTTGAAGCAGGAGGGTTCATATGGATCACTTAGTGACTGTAGAAGAACACAATTTCAAGAGAAATCCCTTACACGCTCTATCAAGAATCACGATTTGCTATACTGTGAGGAAGGGAAACAAAATCACGTTACCAGTTTTGTGCTGTCTTCTCTGTATTTCATGCAGCCATGGTTTTGCCTTCTGCTCTAGCTGGGGGGGATATGGATAAGCTGATATCATTAAAACCTTGACAGCAGGATTTCCCCAAACCTCAGGTTGTTAGAGCAGTGCTTACAAGCTGCATTTCAATTCATGGCACCTAGGTGTCACTTTCTACATTAGATCTCCCACTTGTCCAGATCAGCCTTCTTTATTAGGATCACTGATCACCCTGGCTGGAAGGCACCTCAGGAGGTCCTGCATCCAGCCTTCTGCTCAATGCAGGGTTGTCTACGAGGTCTCCAAAGATGGAGACAGCACAACTTCACTGGGCATCCCATCTTACTGCTTGACTGGCCTCATGGGGAAAAGGGTTTTTTTACCATATATTCTTGAACTTCTCTTCTTTCAACTTATGCCTGTTGTGTCTCATCTTCCCACCCCTCATTATGCTAAAGAGCTTGGGTCTGTCTTTTTGATAACCTCCTCATAGGTACAGGCAGGCTGATACTAGGTGACCTCAGAGCCACACCTTCTCCAGGCTAAAGAAACATAGTTGCCCCAGCTTTTCTTCACCAGACAAGTGCTTCAACTCCCTGACCATCCCGATAACCCTCTGCTCAATGCACTCCAGTTTACTGATGTCTTGTTCTGGGGGGCTCAAGTTACTTTTGTCAATCCTCTGACACACTGTGTTTCATCCTTACCCTTTTTGTTTGAGAAAGGCAGCCAAAACTAGCAAACTGGGAATGCACAACAAATGTACTGAAGGAGGAGTGAGGACAAGCCCAGCACCCACAATTACTACCCCTCTGAAGAGCAGGCTGAAGCTCTCTGACAGCAGCAGGCACTCAACTGCTGGCACTCCCCTTTACAAGGGCTGTTTGGTGAGATCCCCTTCACACAGCGTCTCATATCATGCATTAACGTAATACCAATGAAGATGGGGGCAAATAAACATGAATTGAAGCCCAACTTCCTTTGTGCATACGTAGTCTAGAGCCAAAAGCCCACAGCCCAGTTGATGTGGACAGAATACCATACTACAACGAACAACATATTCACCCTGTCTCTAAGCAAGCGGTGAAGACTAGCCTCCCAGGATCAAGGCCTGATTAATATACAACTATTAAGCAAGCTATCATATATTCATGAGCGAACGATAATAACTGATAAAGTCAAGGGTAGACAGCTCTCATAAGCAGTTTCAACTTCGCTGTTTAGTCTTTCTGCAGTTCAATTCACAAATCAGTTTTACAATTGCAGCCTAGGGAATTTTCATAGTTATGTTTCACAGAAATCAGCTGCAGAGAAGTGCTAATTCAGAAGAAAATCTCTCTGAGCCAAAATCAGATTATTTGGCACATGCCTCTCCCAAGAACAAAAACCGCCATGCAAAGGAGTAGGAAAGCAGAGTTATACACACACACATACCACCATCTACTGCTCCCTCTACATATAATTTTCCATTGAAAAGTCAATTAAAACTTCAAATCACCTTTACTAATGTGGTACTGTAATTAATGCAAATAAATAATGAATGTAGTTAATACAATTTCTGCAACAATGATATTGGACTGGAATTCAAGAAGTCTTCAATTTCCGGGACTAGATATGGAGATGTACCTTTGCCAGCGAGCTAACACCCCTACAGTTGCTCTCTTCCTGGGAAGCATAGCCCACTACATAGTGCTCCCACCTTTTCCTTCCTAGCTTATTTAAACTGCCAATTTCCACAAGGCAGAAATGTTTACTATTAGACTTCAACTTTAAAGAGTTTTAGACACATTTATTTATATTCACGTTGGTAAAACAAGTTGAAATCAAGCTTAACTGGACAGGTAGAATATATAAAGGCTCAGACTCTGTCTTCTTGCGTGTGCTTATACAACACCTAGTTCTACAAGGTCATGATCTTTCTGTGGGCCTTCCAGATACTACCAAAACAAAAATAAATGAAACAAAGGGATTCATTTATTTGTGCTGAAGTATGTATGATTCACAGTCAGTGACTCACTAGTACCACACATCATCTTGTTGTGGTTTTAAAAGTTCAGGGATTAGTCAGCTTGGAAGGGAATTGTCCCTTCAAAAGGAAGTGTGTTAAATGCAACAATAGCATTAACGGAACACAATATAAACTTTGCAAGAGCCCTTAAAACGTGTCCTCCACATCTCCAAGCTACCCCATTAGGTTTATCAACATCCAAGCCCAAGGCTATACCCCTTTCTCTGTTACCTGACTCCCTGATCTCTCTTCCTACTTCCCAAGTGTGTCTCACTCCAGCATCATTAGTACCTAAGCTACAAACTGCCCTCAGGGCTTGTTCTTTCAGAAACACTGCACCAAACAAATGCAGCTGCCTCTGCCTCCACCCTTACAGAAGCACGTAGCTGCAGCCCAGCAAAGATTAAGAGACCGGGTGCATTGCCACAAGCAGGGCTACTTTGCCAACATTTCTAATGCTGCAACTTCATTTCTACCCTGGGATGCAACAGCTGTCACAACATCCCTTCTATATGATTTTTTATGAAGAGATTTCGACACATGCTACACATCCTATGGCAAGGAACCCTGAAAGATTGCCTGTACTTATCCAGCAAGTGGATTCTGTGGTAGCAAGTGGGACTGCTCCATGACTCGTGCTGTCTTACTCCCAGAGGCTGCACTGCCTGACTGCAGAAGCCAGAGACAATTCAGCAGAAGACTCACCCGCAGGAATGCAAGTTAAAACTAAACCAAAGCTAAAAACTGAAGATAAGTTCTACCACAAATAAAAAGAAAAATTACAAGAGTGTTATTCTTTTCCTGTTTTGGGAACTTGAGGCCTTGTAGATCCATCCCATTACAAGAGGATTAAAGGATAGCGTAACAATACCAGACTGAAAACCAGTTCTTGGTTTATGCAGACAGTTTGATCATTTCAGATTATGTTTAACTGGCCTGTAAATAAAATCATCTGATTTTGTGTAATTTGATTACTGAAACCCACAAACAAAGACTCATAAAAAATAACATATTAAGCTGTATCAAAACCTCTGTCATTTTCAATAGTACTATTTGAACGCAATGTAATTTTCTACAGGAATCCTCTGATCTGCAATTAGGTATTCTATATAACCTGATGAGATTGCACGAGATAACCACGAATTCGAACTTTGCGTCAGCTGAGATCCTTAGCTTTGGTAAACATCAAAGAAGAGTGGCCTAACACAGCCCTAGCCTGCATACAGTAGGGTAAACAGTACAGTAAGTCAAATCTTTCTAAGAGCACCAGACCTCTTATTTGGGAGACAAGAAGTATACAAAATAGGCACAGGCGGCCTGATGCTTCCCCAAAACGCTGCCTTTACTGCCCAGACTGGTCCCAGGGGCAGAAAATAAATACAAGGAAGCCCAGCAGCAGCCTAATCCAAGGCGAGGGCCTCCTGTGCTAGCACAAACTCACGAGGCGATGGCGAGATCCAAAAGCATCCCAGCCATCATCGCCGCTGCTACAGAAGTGACTCACGCTAAACGGCAGGCCATCTTTCCACACTGTAACACAAGCGTTAAGTGGTGCTGGTGTCTGGCAATATCTGTTTGCTCCTAGCAGTTGAAAACGTAATTGTGGCTCGTTATTAAGTTTATTACTGGAAAACCCAGCTGGGCCGGCGCGGTTGTGCCACCAGCGGAGCCGGGGAGGGCCCGCCACGGCGCGCCCCCGAACGCCCGGGAGACAGGAGCCGCAGAGCGAACCAGGCAGGCTGCCCCGCGGGAAACGGCTGCGGGGACGCCCCACCCGCCGCGCGTCGCGCCCTGTCGCGACAGCCGCCCGACGCGGCTGGCGTTGCCCCCGGCCCTTCCAGGCGCCCTCCGAGAGCGGGCCTGCACGGGGAGCCTGGCCCAGACCGTCGTCTTCCCACCCCCCATCTCCCAAGAGAGGCAGCGATCGATCCCACAGGGATCTCCAGCTGTCGCGATAGCCCGGGGGGGGTGGGGGGGAAGTCCACGCGCCTCCTCCCGACGGAGGGCGGTTGGAGCTCGGCGCGCGCCCTTGCGTCACGACACAACCCGCGCCCCCACGCTCACCTGCCACGGGAGGGGCTCCGCGCCCCGCCCAGACACCCAATTTCCGGCGCCGCTCCCTAGCAACCGCGACGCGCCGGGGGCGGGACTTCCGCAGCGGCGGCGAGCCCTGTTGCCAGGGAGACGCGCGGGGGCCCGCTCAGCGCCGCGCGGCCGCCATCTTGTCTGCGCAGCTGGGAGGGCGGCGGGGCCCGGCGCTGCTTCTCGGTCGCGGCGCTGCGGGGGCGGAGGGGTGCGGAGGTGCCTGGCTAGGCCGGGGCCCGGCGCAGGCCCTGAAGGGAAGGGACGCGTGCCCTTTGGCGCCTGTTGCGGGTCCCGGCCTCGTCCGCCCTTTTCTGTCACGTGCTGCAAGGCTGAGCCCCGAAACCTGCCCGACCCCCTCGCCATCATCCACTGTACCTGGGGCCGTTTTGATCTTAGGCCCCTGTGGCCTGTCCCATTCTCAAAAAAAAAAAAAAAAGGGTCCCCAGCATCACGAGTGAATGGAGGTTTACAGAAGGTCATAGCATGACAACGCATGCTGGGACATTCCCAGAACACATAAAACAACTCAGGTAGCTCGGATGCCAAAGCTCAAGTCCCCTTTGGAGGGTGAAGAGGGAAGAATTCTCAGCTTCAAGGGCGTCAGGTGCTAAGAGGTTCATCACCGTACGGCTGTAGGAGTATCTTTTTTCATATTGAGACTGTCCAGAGGAACTGTGGAAATTTTCCCCAAAACGACCAGCAACTGTAATTTGTTGTGAAAACCGGGTGGCAGAAATAGTACCTAAGAAGTTACAGCACTAGTGCCTGTGTAGGAGACTCCTGATTTACGCATACGAAATTCCTTCTAAAATGAGAGGTTAAGACACCTGACATACATTAAGGTTACTGACATTTTGTGATAAGCTCAATGCGAAACAATATGGTATTACACAGTGAACTCTATAGATTTGAAGAGTCTCTGAGGAAAAAATAAAGATGAAATAAATTATTCATTCTGTAAGACAAATTACTCATTAAAAAATGGATCCACCAAGACATTAGCTGAAATAAGCAGTCTGCAGTGTGTTGGGCATACAGCAAATAACTCCGATACAAATCTGTATTCCCTAAGAGCCTTGATTCCCCAAATAAACTGAATATAGTAAATACGCTTTATAATTTACCAGATCATTCTCTGGTAATAGGCTCAGTTTCAAGGATGTGACTACAGAGAAACAGTTAAATTTAATAATTTTAAATGCTATTATCTATTTATAATAATTATATATTATAAAAAATATATTTATACATTAATAATATATCAATTATTACTATACCTGGAGCTATTAAATATTCTCTAGTTTAACTATGAAAGCAGCCGCAAAATGCAGAGTATCTTCCTTCAATCACGTGCAGTGGAAATTTCCTGGCACTGCAATACCTCTGGCGGCAGACGAGAGCGTGGAGCAGCCCTCACAGACTTCTTTCAACCAAGAAGGTACGTCTGCTGTGACAGCTGGCAGCAGGAAAAGTGAACCTGAATCTTCTTGCTATCAATCCTTTTTTTGTCCCTGCGTCCACCATACCTCAGGGGAAAGATGAAAAAGTACCACTTTTAAAATGTATTGAATAATTAATTAAGGACAGAAACAGTTGGTTGTTTTTTTGTTTTTTGTTTTTTTTTTTTTTTACCTAAGAGTCTTAGCTTAATTTAGCAGTCCTTAATTGAAGTGATAGTTCCATGGTATAAAAAGCTGTTGTTTTGCCGTCTCTCTGAAAATTACATTGATGTTATTACATCGCAGTTAATAATAGGTGCTCTAGTTTTTAATATTAATGTATCTCCACTTTGTAACGTAATTGTTCCAACAAGGGAAGTTGGGGAAAATTTGACAGCAGCTCAATAATGCTTACTATTACTGTATCAGGAAATGCTGTAGCAGCATCGGCGTGCTATCTTTGTGACAGAAATCACTCCCATGATGACATTTGCATATTTTATTTTAAGCTTGAGTCAACTCGCTGAATTAAGCAAGATTACCTGTATGTGCAAAATTAAGTCTGGTTTCAGGAGGGGAACTATTACTGATTTGAAGCAAAGTAAATATGAAAATTGAAGTATCAGGACTGGTACATAGGACAAAGTCTTGGCAAGAAGTGATATTACTGGGGTTAATTTCCCTTTTATTGTATTGTACTTTCGAGGCAATTTTCATCTAGCCTATTGTAAATGTAAACACTGTCCTCAAAACACCTCCTTGGCGTGAGTTGGAAGGTAAGCATTGTCTCGTTCGTTTTACAGATGAGTAAACCTCACGTACGCAGCTCAGAAGGTGAGAAAAAAACAGCCATGTTACAAGGAGGATCATTATGCCTGGTGCAAAAAGAAGTGGTTTGCGTAAGTGTACTACGTATACACACACACGCACACAGAAGGGCTTTTCTCCATTAAAAAACTTAGCCGCGAGAGTCTGCCGGACATCCCGGCTTCGGGGGGAGTGCTGTAGCTGTCCCGCTGTTCCGCTTCTCCCGGTGTTTACCTTCACTCACACAGAGATGAAATCATACTATAAATAGAGGACAAAGTCCACTCTCAAGCATTACCGGGTGAAGTCTCCTGTTTGACATGACAATAAAGTGTGGAGCAACAGGGGGGGTTTGGTTCTTTAAGGCTCTTCTGCAGCAAACTGTGCTCTCTGGGGGTGGTGATACCGATCCAGTCCCTCACCGCACTGTTTTCCCCAGCACAAAAGAAAAACGCTGGAAGTCCCATGACCTCGCTAAACCTTTTGGGCAGGAGGTCAGCAGGGTTTCAGTGGATGTCTCTCTCTTTAACCCCTCCGTGGCTGTGCTGCCAGGGCTCCTGCTTTCTGCCCCACACTCTCCTTCCTCAGGGCCCCCCGGGGCAGTTGAGGATGCATGCCTGTCTCTGCCGCTCAGCTGAACACACGAAGAGGAAAACCTGCTCCCCCCCTTCTCGAAAGTGCACAACGCCACATTTCCAACATTTTAAAGACTATCTTTAAATTACAGAAGACGCATCGAAGCCCAAAGGGATTCTCGAGCAGCACCGATCTCTGCCCCCAAAACTAAGAGCACGCTGAAGCCCGCAACCAGCGTGGGCTCCCTGGATGCTGCTGAAAATCCCCCCGTGGGCCCACTTAGAGGCGGGGACCCCCCGGCAGAAGGGGACTGCGGGGCCTGCTGGTGCCACTCGGCACCGCCACCCGTGCGAGCCCAAAGCTGGTGGCCAGCGTCCCGTCCCGTTCCCGTGGGCCACCCCACCCCCGTGCCGGGTGTCCCACCGCGGGGCCATCCCGGCCCCGCCGGCTCCACCTCGGCGCGGACGGCGGCGCCAGCCCGGCCCGGGGGGGGGTGTGTGTGGGGGGGTGGGTGTCCCCGAGGCCGCCCGGGCCACCGGACCCGAGGCGGCGTGGGCGGCGGGTGTCCCCGGCGGGGCGGTGAGGGGCGCGGGGCGGGGCGGGGCGGCGGGCGGACAATAGGGGCAGTCCACGAGTGACGGCGCCGTGAGTGGCCGGCGCGGTGGCGCGGCGGGGCCGGGGGCGTGGCGTGGCGCGGCGCGGAGTGTCCCGTCCCCGTCCCCCAACTCCTGTCGCCGGCCTCTGTGCCCGCGGGGCGGCGGCGGCTCCCAGCGCCGAGGTGAGCGGCGGGGTCCCGGCGGGGTCCCGGCGGGAGAGGGGCGGCGCGGGGGCGCCTTGCCTTCGGGGTGGCGGGGAGCAGCGGGGTGGGGGGGGTGGGGGGTTTGGGAACCGGCCGGGGGTCTCCCGGACAGACCCCGAGTGCGGTGCCGGCGCGGGGCGGAGCGGCCCGGGACCCCACCGCCTCACCTGCGCGCCCGGCCCCGGCGGGGGGAATGTCCCGGCACGTTTCCACAGGCAGCCCGCCCCCCCACGCAGCTCCGACGGGTCTGGCGCCGCAGCACCCCTGGCCTCGGGGCGGGGGGGTGAGGGGGGGTGTGTGTGGGGGAAATCGATGTCGTTTAAAAAACACGCCGGGCGGGGGGTGAACACCGGGAGCGGAGCGAGCGGCCGGAGCCGCCGGTTGCAGGCAGCGCCGTGCCCGCGGGCGGGGGGCACGGCCGGGGCCCGTGGGTGGGGGCACGGCCGGGGCCCGTGGGTGGGGGCACGGCCGGGGCCCGTGGGTGGGGGCACGGCCGGGGCCCGTGGGTGGGGGCACGGCCGGGGCCCGTGGGTGGGGGCACGGCGGCGCTGAGCCGCTCCTCGGCGAGGAGCGACCCGTCCCGGCTGCTCAGCCTGCGGGAGGGACGTGTGTGCCCTTCCAAATGATGCCGCGGGGACCCGTGCGCTTTGTACTCATCTGCTATCTTCTAAGCAAATGAGGAGAGGAGTACGTGTACTTTCACTCTTAGCAAAGCAGGAAATAAGCCCTCAAAATAAGTCTGAGATGTATAGCAAAATGTGCCACCCATAAACATTTCTAAATGTTCCCGAAGAACTTTTCTGTATTTGTATACGTTTACAACAGTGCTACTGATAACAGGAACGATGTGTGACAGCAGAGATGGGTAAAGAAATCTGTACGGCAGTAAATCCTCAGCAATATTTAAGTCATTTCACAAGGAGCGTGATGAGTTTTGTGATAAAGCAGATTTCTAGGTGTTGAAATTGCAAAGTGAGTATTAGTCTGAGTCCGCTTCTCTAGGCTGTATCAGAAAGATGTATGTATAACAATAAGATGGAATGGTCTCCATTATAATGTTCTCTCACAGGTACACGGACAAAGTTATTTTGAGTTAACATATTGTTGGTATGTGATTTTTTTCTTTTAATGCATGCCAGTTGAGTGGGAGTTAGGACTAAGTATAATGAAGAAGAAAACCAATGTTTCTTCAAGATATATGATCTCTTCTGATGTCAAAATGTCACCGCTGTAGAGAGACTGTCTCTCTGAAAGGAGAAATTCTAGGAAATTGCCTCCTTCACCTGGTCAGTATGTGTCTGTGGTAGCTCTTTTTAAGGATTTTTGTTTCCATAGGCCATTGACCATAAGGCGATTTAGAGAGGACTAAGAAAAATTGAAGGCACTAAGCTTCTGCACGGTAACAGCCTGCTAGCCAAAGCAAGAGCTGGTGGGAGTAGGATACCGTTTGCTTGATCCCACAGTTACGGAAGGGAGTAATAAAATCCCTCCTAATGCACTATGGATCTGAAATGAAACCAGGAAGCCAAATGCTGAAATCAAAATTTGTATGAGTAAGGGCTACAAATCTACAAAAAGCAAATGAGTGAAAAACACATTGTGTTTGAAGAAATACAGTCCTGTATTGGGGCAAGGTGACTCCTGTGCGTAAAACCTTCTTCATTTGCTCTTCTCGGTTGGTTTCATACATTTGATCTTTTTAATAAGACACCCTATTTTTATTGTTGGTTACACTGTCTGCAAGATATGTGAAATATAACTCACCACTGGTAACTCTGTAATTCTATTATATAAAAATACCACTAAAATACTGTTGTTGGACTAGATTTTAAGTTGTAGTCATTTTATTGCAGTGTTTGTAACACTGTTACTATCAGCATTTTACTGATACAGGAAGCCTAAGTAAAACTGAGAACGGCATGGCATTTTAATACTTTATACTGACGTGCAGAACAAGCAAGACAGCGTAAACAGGGAGTTAAATTTGAGTTCTTGGACTTACACCCTGCAGATCAGCAGTTTCTCTCACCTTCCCAATCCGGCAGCAGTGAGTGGGATCTCAGAGGCACCTGTAGGAGAGGACCACCAAAGGTCTCGCAAGATGCTGGGTTTGCTGACCACAAGTCCGACGAGGTGTCCCTGTTGTTAGACGGGCCGGGATGCAGGTGTGAGGCGGCGAGATGTGACAGCGCGTGTGCCCTGCGGTGCAGCGCGGGGGGCGGCCGGGCGAGGGACAGCGGCAGCCCATCGCCATCCCAAACGTGCCACCTTCTTAAGGAGACAAATGATCGTATTTAAATTAACAATATTATTTGGTCCATTGAAGCAAAGCATCTGCCTAAGTATTTTAATAGATTATGACCTTGGTGATCAGCATCTTTTAATCCTGAATTTAATATCAAAGCATGAATTCCGTAATCTGCTTGCTGAGGATGCCAGCAGGCTCATAGCAGGTACTTCACCCTTCAAGTGATGGAATGGTAGAACAAGGTCTCTTAAGTATATCAGATTTCTTTTTTTTTTAATTTGATTGAACATATGTTATATTCAAATTTTATTATGTTTTAATAATTATGAGCATTGCATGAACTTTTCTGTCTGCCAGTAACTTTTCTACCTGCATCACTTATTTTAGGAGAGCCTTCAAAATTAAAAAAAGCTAAGATACAAAATTTTAGAATAAATGTGAAAAAATAAATATTTTCTATAGATTTATGGATCATTCATGGATTATTGAACTATATATAATGTCATACTTACCTCCTACAACTTGGCCATGCAATTCAAGTAAGAATTTTAAACAAATTCTTATTTACTATAAAAGAATCTTCACCTTTTGGTGAGACTGAGAAGTGCAAAGGGCAGGAGATGTTTTGAAAAGGAAATGTAAATGTTAGAGCAGAAGCTTTCTGACCTAATCTAAACCTTAACTCTTTGTGAACAAGTAGAACAAAGGCAGCATCCCCAAGATACATGATGCTGTCACAAAACAAAAATCTGAGTGTGGCAGAAAAAATGTTGTGGGGTTTGTTTGTTTGGGTTTGTTTTTTGGTTTTGTTTTTTTTTTTTTTTTTAATAGAAATGCTTAGTTTCAGTTTGGTATCAATATATTTTTCTCTTCAATGTTCTTAGTTCTTCCCATAAAACTTATTGGGAGGTTAATGTTTTCCTTTTAATAAAAGCAGACCTCCCTCCTTTCTTTGAGTTCTTAGAAGACATTGAAATAGGCCTGTGAGCACTGAAGGAATTGGTAGACTCTTCAAGGAAAATGATACTTTGTAGGCTTATCAAATCATGGTTTTTTAATGTGGACATAACTGTACTATCTACTTTTTAAGGTGGAAATCTCTTGTTGTTCTCTACAGTCATATATTAAGTGCCACAGTGAGGACCGGTGCTTTCTGAGTGCTCTAACAGACAACATGCAAATGCTGATGATGCCTGAAAATCTTGAGAGATTCTTGAAGCCTTGACTCAGAATTTCAATCAGGGCCTCTTGAACCTTTTCAGCAGAGACTGAAATAGAGAATACTTGTGCAAGCTCTTTACGTCAAAAGGTTTTCTCCATTTAAAGTCTGCTGTAGGCATTTCTTTCACTGCTGAGGTCACAGACCTTGCTTAAAGAATACATTTATTATTTTAAAATATAATCAGAAGGTTAATTCCTGTCCTGTTTTGAGGTAAGAGATCCTGTGTTAAATTCCCAGTGAAGGCATGTTCTCATGCTGACTTGTTGAGCATAAACACATAAATGAAATAAAATGTAAGAAGTAGAGCGTGCATTTTGTAGGTTTACAGAAGTGTGCCTTTAATAGCTGTTTGAGGCAATATTAAGAAGTGTTTATGTGTAAACAGTCTCCAAGGTCATTGATGTTAAACTGACTGGGAACACAGTATGAGACAAAGAATTAATTTATCTTTGCTCCTTGACCTGATACTGCTTTAAGAGTTAAGCCAGCAACCTGGGTTAACTAACCCGCACTGTTCAAAATCGCGTAATGATGACTTAACCTCTCATCTTTCTAAGAGAAGCTGAGGTTGCCGGCGGCTGCCTGGCGGTGCTTTGCCACGAGCCGTGGAGGTCTGGCGGGCAGGCTGGTGGAAGCCAGGGTGTCTCTCCACAAGGGAAGGGGCAGAGATGTCCCGTAGCCACGGCTGCCGGTCCCACCGCCCCTGCGCTGCCCGTGGCTTACGGCTCCGACTTGCAAGGGAGGAGGGTCCACAGCCGAGGGCAACTGCTGCTAATCTGACAGGGGTCACAGCAGAGCCCAGAATTTAAAGAAAACAAAACAAAAAAACGCCTGGGATTTTAAAGAGTGTATTCTTCCTTGCTACGGCACCATGAGTGTCCAATATTCCCGTTTCCCTGAAACCCTACCTAGCTCTTAATCTTCAGTCATTTTATCAAAGATTTGTCCTTGTAAAATGGCATAGAGATTTGTATTTGCAACAGTGAGGATGATGTCATGTTTTGAAAGAGTTGGCTATGGACTGGAGGTATATATGCAAACAACCAAGCCTCTATTTGTTTTTCATTTAAATTTAGTTTGCATGGGCAGCTGGCAAAATCTGTAACAGTTTGAGATATGCTTTGATACCTCAGGGGTAAAGGATGAGGGTCCTATCCGGCAATCCATATTTATGTAGGTAGGTGCTGGGAATTTTGAGCCTGAACATTGGAATTAGATTATCAGTAGTAGTTTTCTGTTTTCATAACCAGCTTTAAAACATACTAAAATCACAAATTTTAATTACGGATAGCTTTTCTGTGTCATGTCTGCATAAAATACATAAGACTGTATGCATAAGACATAAAGTGCCCAAATTATATTATAGATAAATCATAAAATACATAAGGATAACGCATGAACTATAATTAATGCATTCAGTGCATTATACAGAAGCATCATTGTGCCTGTCTTAAAAGATATTCCCACAGCGAACCTAATTGAACTGACTACAAGTAAATTTCAGGACCTTTTGTCTTCCCCAACTCACCAGCCAGCGAACTTGGTTTAGCAACATGTTCCTTTTCCAAGAAGATTTTCTGTTCTCTTTTGCTAGGTAAAAAAAGACACAAACAGAAAAAACTGACTATGCACAGTAAAGAGAGCATCAACATACTCTTTCTATCAAAGAGGCTTCATTATGCAATCATAAATGTGTTCATAAAAAGCTGTAATTTCCACCATATAATTAGGCACTTGGAGGGCTGTTTTTTAAAAATTTGGACCTAAGCCTCTGTTCAGCAAAACATGAAGTACGTATCTAACTTGAAATACATTATTTATTCTGCTGAAGGCATTTCACCATTGAAACTGAGCTTGTAGCTTGCTCAGTCAAAGCCTCACAGAGAAGCAGGAGCTTTTTGATCTGGTTGCTAGTTTGGAAGCGATCTCTGTCGCTGGCATGGGATCCTGCTGCAACCTCCTCCGAGGTGTGCTGAGGTCTCGGTCGTGGTCACTTGCTCGCTAAGGACAAGCCATTGCTGATGCACACGTACGACCTCTTGGTTTCTGTAAACCAAAATTAGTTTGCATTTTCTTTTTGTATAAAGGAGAGAAAGAAAGCAAGCAGGAGGTGGGTGGTAGAAGATTAACACAGCCTGCTCTGGAGAACAGGAAGGGCCTGTGGAGTGGGACACATGCTCCTCTGGCCCAGCTCTGCACGGGTCCAAACGTGAGGAACAGAACAGGTCCATATTAATGCAGCTTTCACGTGCATTTCTATACATACCTATATACCTAGATTTAAAAAAAGATGACAGAAATGAGTAAATAGCCTCAGTTTGTTCCTTCCTTGCCAAGAAGGCAATTGCTGAGCTTTGCTTTGAAACTAAATTAGACCCGTCTTGTACATCTTCAAGACAGCAGCCCTACCAGGCTGCCTTTGCCCCAACACTGTCTGTCCCATAAAATACATTATAAATCCCCTCTTTGTGGGATTGCCCTTGCATTGAGACAAACTGGTGGGCAAAGCCAGCATACCAGGCTGCAGCTGAGTTGTGGAGAGCATGACCCAACAGCTATGACAGTTTCTTTTTTAGCCTGTGGGAGGAAGGTATTATCATAACAGGTGTGAGGTAGCATATGTTGTGCTTTGGGCTTTTGTCATGGTATTGTATGGTTTGTTTACATGTCTGAGTTCTGTAGTGCATTGACTTATTATAGGTCTTTTTCAGAACACAGTTTTCATCTCTCACAGATATAGACATTCCCATTGTGTGACCCCGTGAATGTGAAACTAGCATCTAGTCTAGAAATGGAAAAAAAAGAAAAAACAACAACAAAAAAAAAACAAGACAGAAAAAGAAAATGGCTTTTTTCAGTTGTTTTTTTGTTTTGTTTTGTTTTGTTTTTTTCACAATGCATATCGTTGTAACAGCTAAGAAAAGTCAGTATACATGTGCAATAGACAGCTGACCTTTTATACTGGGTCTTAATACGTTTTATCCGCTATAGCACTTGTTTTACCAGAAACCTTTAACGACTTTATAAGCTCTGAAGAAACACAATTAACACATTTCCCTTTGTTTGAATCTCCCTGTGGTGCCCACAGGCTACAGGGATACATCGCTACATATGTAGATGTTTACTTTGTACGTGTGAGCATACAGTTGGGTTGTTTAACCTCGAAAAGTCCAACACTGCGTGCTGTGATGGTTTCTCCATGCAGTCCGCTGAGGCTAACTGCATCCAGAGAACCGACACTTTGGATGTCCAAGCGAGTAGTGCTCCAGCATTTCTGGGATCCTCCAAACCTTGCTCGACTGTTCCCAGCCTCTCAGTGGTGGATCTCCAGGACCCCGGGAGCTCCTGCCTGAGCTCTGGTGGAGATCTCAAGCCAGGAGCTGCCCTGGGCCATCCAGGCCGTACTGCGACAGCGCACGTGTCGCATCGGACCCCGCACAGAAAATGGACAGCGATGTGCTTGTGGCAATGTGATCAGCTGTTGACCACCACTACACCCAGTAACACACTGGTCTAGATGTTCTCCTGAGAAATAGAAGAGTCAGTTCAAGTACCTGCTCCAGTGAATACAGATTTATCTGAAGTGATACAGCTTCACTGTGAGTTTTGTGTGGAGCCTTGGCACCCGATTCAGAGCTACAAAGTCCTTGGGGTGACTGGGCATCTGGAAATCAGGTATGGTGCTGGAATGCCCAAAGTCCCTCTATGGACATTACCTTTTTTTTTTTTTTTTTGTGGTTCTTGTTTGGACTGGGGAGAGAGCAATGCATAAAAGAAGTCTTTAAAACAGGACAGGGCATCTCTGGAAGCAAATTCAGCACCTGACACTACTCTTTCTTTTAAAAAAGATCTTATTTAATGAAGCCTTTTATCTCAGCTGTAAAGTATGTTCAGACTCTGCTGCTCTTGCGTACAAACCCATAGGTGCCCCCTTGGAAGAAAGGACTGTGGCATTTCCCCTCAGGAACAGAGTCGGGTCACACAACTCCCTCATAGCGGTGGCAATAAAATACAGAAGGTCTGACCCCAGCTCCTCTGTGCCACTGCTAAACTACACAGCTCTTCAGAAATCTGGATATATTTAAAATCCTAGATTATAAACATCTATACGAGTAAACCAGAAATGCTACAAATAGAAGGAAAAAAACAGAATATGAAACTACAAACTGTATGACACATGATAATATCTACCCAGCAGAAACTAGTCCATAGCATGCTTTTCTCCAGCCACATTAAAGATTGGAAAGAGAAGACCCCTTCTGTAGAACCGAGTGTATTTTAATTTATTTAGTATCACATTTCTGCGTGTTTGCTTATGCAATAATATATACACATTAATTATTAATAATTTTGCTTTGTGGAAAATGTAAATTTCATCTAAATATTGAAAGAAGACCAAGGCTCCCTTGGGGCATAAAGGCCCTGACCTCATCCCAAGTGTAAAACGTACAGAGTTTACAGGACTGCAGAAACGTGGCAAACCAAATCCCTTTATGACATTATGACAGATACGTTTTGCTTGGTTCACCTCCATCTCTGAGAATATTTTACGTGCGTTGTATTCATTTGACCGGCAGAGACCGTGCTTAAAAGGAGAAAGGAATCCAGCCAGGGGGAAATTCCCTTCGTTGCTGTCCAAGATCACTCCATCAACAAAGGGGGGTCAGTTCTGCAATGGTGGAGCTGGGAAGCAAAGAGATCGTAAAAGACGTGGCCAAAAACATGCCAGATACAAACAGAGCACCTCCAGAAGACTGTCATTAAGTTCATCATCAGGCACCCTCAAGGCAACGGGCAGAGCCTTCCCCCACAGCAACTGTCTGAGGGGCAGAAGGACTGTTACCTGCCCAAGGGCACACGTGTAGTTTGAAATAATCCCCGTCCACAGCTCTGACATCATTTCTCTTTGTAAGCCAAATAAAACAATCCTGATGACTAGAAAAACACCAGCTCCTCTACAAGCTCTGCTGCTGGTGAACCGAATTTCTTTAGTGCTTTCAGGGAAGTGTTATCCAAATATTGGCACTATTAGAGATGTTCCACTTATGCTGGAACCTGTTAGGTTTTGCCATTTATTTTGCTGAGAAGAGGAGCACCTCCTATGAGGGGCTTACTGGCCACTGGTTGTAGATAACCTTCCCATGGTACACGCAGGCAGCTCCACTGATTTTAGTGCTTCTTACTGACCACTCCTTCATGTGGAGATTTAAACAGCTATTAATCTGTTTAAATCTTTGTTACATTCTATTTTTATGGTGAGCTGCTTGTAATTTCCATGGTGGCAGCCTCCAGCCAAAGAAGATGTGTAAACGCAGACCTAAATTAAAGATTTAGGAAAACCTGTTCAAGTTGTCTGGTTTAGGTACTTTGCTGCCTGGGGATCTCCACCAGCTGGAGTGATTTAATGCCAGGCAGGTCATTGTAAACAGCACAGAAAAGCATCTTGTACTAAGTGAAACTACTGAGAAACTATACTTATCTATACTAGCTATATTTATCTAGATTTTCCAATTTCTGGGCTGTTTTGAGCCTATAGGAAGCAGCAGCCACCTAAATGCTGCATGTTTGAATTGCTGTACATCTGTTGGGTCACTGAAACTTTCCTTTGACTACTCTCAAAATAGGTATCTTAGCAACACTCGCGTTCTGATTGGAGAAGTAAAAAGGGTAACTTTAAGAGTGCTTTAAACAATTTCCATCTAAACCGAAGAGACCTTGAGTTACAAGAAGCCACGGGGCTGTCTTTCATGACTCGTTGCAGAATAAGATGTCTCAAACGAGGAGAATCCCCCAGCACTTTGTCCTCTCCAGCTATCCCAATGGAGCACCAGAAGAGGAAACCTATAGTAACCTCCGAACAATTCCAGACACCACAGAGCAAATGGAGTTTAATATCAGGTATCATGCTGCATTAATACTCCTTCTGTCCTCCCTGTCCTCCTCCCTCCCCTCCCCCTATACAAGCCCCCCCGACTTTCCAGAAGACTTTGCTAAGCCAAATAATCATAGTGGATACTACTGGAAATGGGATAGGTACAAGTGTAGATAACCTGTAGTGCTTAACACTGACCATGCAAGATTATGCTGCATTAAACGTCTGTAAGTTTTTATCCTGCACAGAGACACAGATGTGGCTCTTCATTAGAAACCCACCTGTTATAGCAAGCAGCTGAGGAAACCATTTTTACATAATTCTCCAGGCGCCTCTCACAACAAACTGATAGTGCTGCTTTGGGTTTTTCGTAATCTCATACATACATTTTTTCCAGTTCAAGAGTCAGGGGCTGCCTTTCCCTCCGTCTGTGAAAATTCCTTTCGTTTTTTTTTGTTTTGTTTTGTTTTGTTGTTGGACTGACCAAACCAAGCCCAAGTTTTTTTAAGCAGATCTCTAGAATTAAGCTCTTAAACCCACTTACTATTCAGCAGATCTCATAAACAGATCTCAGCAAAAATACAAGTTAAAATAAAAATGTATTGTCATATTATTTTTCCACAAAAAAACCCGAAACAAAAAAAAAGGACAAATGTCTAAGAGAAGCTAAATCTAATCGGAAATTTTCATCAGGAAAGCGTAACCAGTTTTTGGCATCAACATGTGTCACAGACATTGCAGAGCAAGGTTCTGCACGCCCTAGGACCTCCCTAAGAGCCTTTAGGTTTTGGTCAGTTCATACCCTGGCATCACCTGTGAGCTGGAGACCTGCACTTCACTGTGAAAATCACTGGAGTAAACCTGTTGGATGACAAAGCCAGCAGATATGTAAGATGAAATATTTTGAAAGGTCCAATGTGAAGGCTATTTCAATGTTTTGACTTAGGGGAAAAAAACCCCAAACCAAACCCAAACCGGAATTCCATTGCCTTGTATAAAGAAATGAGACACCCAAACCCCCATGTTTAGAAACAAGTGCCAAATATGCAGCTTTGTATGAAATCAGAGCACTTCTGCAAGCATATAAATACAGGCGTAAGATGCCTAATAAATAGAACCTTAAATAATAGGAAAAAAACTCCAACCCTTAACATTTCGCTTTTACATGCCCAGCTTAGTCCTGCTGTTAGGAGAGTACTCGTGCCCGACCTCCGCAGCGTGCTTTTTAGAGAACTGCTGTTGCAGTATTTTGCTCTAACGTGCACATCCCGAACGCCTTACAGCTCAGCTACCCAGGTTGGCCATCAGCTGGCCCAGATCGGGGATGAATTTAACAGGACCTACCACAGGAAGTTTGGAGACACACTGCTTCAGCTGGCGCATGGGTAAGTTGCCTGAGTGGCCCTGTCAGTCTTCAGATCCTTTTAAAATTCATGTTAGCTGGATAAGTGGTAATTTTTTATTAGATAAACATTTCTGTACACAAAGTAAAAAATTTCACTTCTACTACTGCTGCTTCATACAGAAAGCAAAATACCAAAACAGATACTGCAGCTTGTTTGCAAGGAAAAGGCTTATGATGGAAATTGTTTCCACAGACTACAGCCATTTACAGTCAAAATACTTAAATAGTTTATTGGTATTTAAAATTTCACAGTAGCACCGTAGTTTTCTAGGTTAGATAGCGTCTTCAAGCACAACCGAGCGATGAGAGGTCTGCAGCCTGGTGTGATGCACCAGGGGTTAACATGTTACTGCATGTCAGATAACCCACCCATGCACATACAAGAAAACGTGGCTAGACTAGTTTGAATTGCCTTTTATCTGCTGCGAGCTGACAGGGCTGTCATGGGTAGCTATTAACTGCAGATTAACTGACAGGCAGCGACGTCCTGGCCCGAGATACACGACCTGTGTCTGAACCCCCGAGTACTCGCGTGCGGTTCTACCTCTTCCCTCCGCGCTTCAGGGAGAGGGCAGTCACTCCAGACTCACAGAGAATGCAGTTTCATACATCTGCGTCCCTGGACATAGCGGGTGGTTGTGGAACTTCTACCTCGGTGAAGCTGGACTCGGAGAGACCCCGTGGGGCTGCTGTGTCAGCCCTGCCCGGCGGCCCCGGAGGCCGATCCCTTAGCGGTCAGGAGCTCTCGCCGGGCTGCGCTGCTCTGGGTTTGAAACAGGAGCGGAGGCACAGGACGGCTGTTCAGCAGCTCTGCTGCGCGTTTCCTTGTGTGATGGTAGGGATCAGCTAATCTGAAATCAAATTATCTTTAGCTTTCGAAGCCCTGCTAAGCTGCCAGATCTTCTTCCTAAATATTTAGAGAAACGCATGTACCCATAGACTTTCAGGAAGGAACATACTGGAGTTTTGAGTTTCTTTTTGGAGTTTTCTAAACCTTGGTACTTTATTTGCTGATTTTTTGAATAAATTTTCTATCCCCGTGCCTTTGTTTGTTTGCTTAAATCATCAGGGTTGCCATCAGTGTTTTCCAGATGTGGAATATTATTAAAAGTGTTATAAGAAACTTTGGAAATATTTTGAACAAGAACTGGACAAAGAGGATCATTGGTTATGGAAGCTGGGTATGCTCTCTCCCTTTTCTCCCTCCTTTTTGTTGACAAGTAGGCAACAGCAACACCCAACTCCCATGTAAGTGTCGATTAGTAAAGTGTACAATGCGCTTCTCGCTTTGGGTTTAACTCCGTAGTTTGCCGGTGTCCCCCCACTGCCCCTTTTGTTCTTTTTAGGCTGTAATTTCTCATTTATAGACAGAGCATGCCAAACGCCTGCCGACAGCTGCCCAAGTCCCACACAACTCACGGGGGCTCCGTCCCCCACCGTAAGCAGCTGTAAGGCTCTGCTCTAGGGGCGACAGGCGGGCCTGCTCTGCTACCGGCCGTGTCGCGCCCTGGGCTTACCCCGGAGCAGAGAGAATCCTTTAGGATCCTTTCAAAGGAGGATCCCGTGGAGGCTGGATGTGACCCTGCCACCGCAGCAGCGGCCGCAGCTGCCAGCCAGACTACGCCCCGCCGCGCGTTTCCACAGGAGCACGGGACTGCGCTCGCCCTCTCGCACTGACCTCGCAGGCAGGCGTTCTTGTCAGCATTCCTGCACTGTCTTTTTGCTGCTTGTTGTTTCTACTTACCTTCTCTTTTCTCCCCGCAGATTTGCAGGCTTCCTTTCAGGTGCGTCTGCCAGAAGCTGGTGCCTGCAGCCTTGCTTGTTGTCGCCTTTTGGTGGGCTGTGAGTTACGGACTGCAGAACTAACGCACGGAATTACAATAGGAGGTCACTGCTGGACTCTGACCAATATCATTAACACCCAGGTGGTGGCAGCTGGTTTGTTTTTCAAATTTACACTGATAAAAATCTCTTTTGTATTTAAAACCTAGGCTGGTGCTGGGTCACTGCTGTTTCATACCTTTTTTAAAAATGAAAAATGTTTAAAATAAGGAGGTCGTTGCTGGATAACTGCCTGACTTGCTAGTTTTGAAATGTGACTCCAGGCGAATAGAAAAGTCTGTCTTTTTTGTGTTTGTTTTAATACAATATAAAGTGTCTATTTCATATAAACGAGTTTCTTAAAGAGATTCTGGATGTGAGGAAGACTGAAGGCATGCTGGACATCCTTTAAATTTTAACACTGTAAAAGCAATAGTAAAGATTAAAACCATGATACTTTTTAAAAATTAAATTGTTGCTTCACATGTTTCATCATGTTATCTATCTTTATTTTCCAAGATTGTGCAATATCTTGTCTTGTACATTTTGCTGTCTAAGTTGACAGGACAGGCTGTCTTTGATTCTTAAGTAGTAAGACTAGCACATGAGAAGATAGCTTATTGGAAAAAGAGCAGTTAGGATGAGCTAGCAAGCAAGTTGGTTGGGTTGGTACTTGAGGACCACTCAAGACAGGCTGTTACTTTTCCAGAATTCTTCAGAAATCTACTAGTAGATTTTATATTCCTCTGCCTCTCTTTGAAGTAAAATTTTTGATCTGCCCAGAAAAAAACCCCAAGAATTTGAAAAAGGGATTTTTCTGAGGACACGTGTCTTTTTGGAGGCATGCGCTCAGGGGGAAATGGATGACTAAGGGAAACTGGAGCACAGCTCAGAGGATGGAGGTGGCGTAGCTGTCACCCCCACGTGCTCCGCAGGCGGCCACGAGGACACCGTTGGGTTTCATTCTCCCTCGACAACACGCCTCAGCTGTACCAAGCTGTTCTCTATATCTGGGTGCATCTTCCCTGCCCTTTGCTGTTGAAGCTGGTTTTCACTGAATACGGTTACAGATTCTCTCTCAGCGAGAGAAAACGAAAGTGCATCTCTGTGGTTTGGGTATTCCCCTCAGCAGAGGGGATACCTGCTTCCTGCCTAGTCAAGCGACTACTACGGTTAACGCACTTTTGAAACAGGAAAATACAGTATTTAATGGCCTAGTGATTTAAGCACTCATCTGAGAGGTGGGGAGTTTCGAGTTCGAGTCCCTGCTTTAAATCAGACAAGGAATTTGAACCACTTCTTCGGTGGAGACAAATGCCAAACCCAGTCAAGTTTAAGCGGGTTGACGAAAGTATCTCCTCTCTTCCGTGCATGGTGCCCAGATCTCATTATGATCCTAACTGCCCATCTCAAAAATTCTTATGGAAGGGAAAAATAAAGAAAAAAAAAAAAGAAAAGAAGGCTCAACTAGAGCACTTCATTCAACCATTTCATGTTAAAGGACTTAAGTATCTTTCTTTGATTGACCTGAAATGAAGAGCAAA
Organism: Tyto alba; assembly: GCF_018691265.1. Taxonomy (NCBI): domain Eukaryota; kingdom Metazoa; phylum Chordata; class Aves; order Strigiformes; family Tytonidae; genus Tyto; species Tyto alba. The sequence continues at coordinate 8,698,709 of NW_024881295.1, read as the reverse complement.
AAGAAAGTACGCAAAGAAGGTATGTAGAGGGCGACAGCTCCAGCGGACCCTAAAAATTTCAAGCAGCAGCAGCAGCATATATCCTAGTGTCACCTCTTTTCAGAATGCCCTTGAGCCGATTTGCCCTTCAGCAGCAGGAAGGCAAGTTTTTTTCTAGAAGAGCATGGTTAGCACATCTGGAACCTTAGTCTCCCTGGGGCCAGATGCTGGCCAGCTGAACTGCCCATATAACCAAAAACCAGAGCGAAGTTTCATCAGGGAACTGGCTGCTCTCTTTAACTCCAGAACAGCAGTGTGATAGAAAATATGTTGAAGTTATTATTTAGTGAAGGGCAAAAATTCCCATCAAAAGGTCTGATAAACAATCTATGCAAGTATAATAAAAGTACCAGCTGCCAAAAAATGGATTTTCTTGGCTGAATCACTTTAACACTATGAAATAACTTCAATTATTTCTAGATAAACCATCTTTTTACACAGAGGAGAAATGATAAACAGGAGACTCCTGCTCTACCTATTTTGAAAGCTGTGTGGGATGACTCTGCTTGTTCACACTCTTGCGTTTAATAATGTAATGTTTTGAATCACAAGAGAGGGGAAGTTCAGCATCCAGCACGTACGGAGCAAAACACAGTCTCAAGGAATATAAAATACCATCACGCCAACGAAGCAAGCGAAGCGCACAGCGAACAGCATCCACAACAAGAATTAGCACACGCTGGAGCAGCGCAGTAGTGGCAACTGACAGGCTCCCCTCTCACCTGTGGTGCTGAGCAAAGAGCCTTAGTTAAGGCTCTGCACTGTGACTCGGGAGACCCAATTTTTTTTTTTACTTCCTCATGTTACAGAGTTTACAGCACTTGATTTTTTTTTTTTTTTTTTCCCTCTCACATCCTGTTTCTGCTTGTTCCTGGGTGAAGGAACCACGCCGACTTTACACATCTTAAATGTGCAGTTTCCAGAAGCAGAAGGAGTAGATGAGTCAGCACGTAAGAGAACGGCAGATAACAGCACTAAGATCCAAAATTCTTAATTATGCCATATGCCGCTCCCTGCCTAGCCTCAGGCGAGTTTTCCAACACGAGACGCCCTTCAGCTCACTTACAGCCGTACACCAGCGTGACGCCGCGCTGCCGGGCACCCCACGAAAGCAAGCCCTGAGCGCGCCTGATGCTGAGGTACGAAGACCTCCATCACACTTTTTTAGCTGATATAAATTGCAGCACCAACACAGGAGCACGATACCGCCTGGTATTTTGAAGACACTGGCTCTGAAGACCCGAGGCTCACTGAGGAGCTGCCTCGTACCCCCGCTTAGGCTCAGACGCTGCACAGAAGGAAAGCAAACACCCGTGCAGCGGCTGCGGGTCCTGCTCCCCAAAAATTAAGCAGCGTCCACGAGAGTGTGATGCTCTTCGGATACAGACACCCCTTCAGCACTCTGCATCCGATGAAGGTGCAGAGGTTATCCAATATTCTGCATTTGCAAACAAGAGATTCTTAGTATGTTTCTCCCAAAAAGCTTTTATTCCAGTGCACAACAAAGTGAAATCAGGAGGAAAAAAAAAAATTATGGTAAGAACAGTACAAATACAAAACAGGTCTCCAAAATTTCCACAAGAAAAAAAAATAATCCAGAAACTATAAATACTGGACGAAAACCAGAATTAGTGCCACCAACACACCATGCTCAGGTCCAGCTATCATAAAAGCTGGTTTCAAAGTCGCTAACATCACACTTGGTCTTCAAAGATGCAGTGAGAAACTTCTAACACAGCACATAATTCAGTGTTTAATAATCCGAATGGGATTTGACTGAGCTATTCTAACCATCTAGAGATGACTTTGATATACTTTGCTGAATAATTAAAACCTTACCTGTAACACAGGAGCCTTCCCTGAAATAATTTTCTTTACAGTAACCCTAACCCTCAACTGGCAGGCTCTGGTAGCCCAATAGCTGACAAATTCTTCTGTATTTTACCAATAGTTAATGTTTACACATGCCAAAAGTGAAATTTGTACTGTAAAAGTAGGCTCAGCTGCCAATTTCAGTTCACAAAAGAACTGCTTAATAATACATTCCACTAATCCATCATAATTGACGCCAGTACTTTCAAATTCACTCTCCTTTCCAGAAATGTGAAATTATGAAATGATTAACATTGTAATTGGAATTAATTCAGCATTTCATAATAAATTATTGAAGATGTGCATGCTCATTTAAGTAATATATCCTAAATTTTCCCTACATATCTGTTAAGTATACCATTAAAATACAAAAAAAAGCTAGAGTTCAGCTGAAGCTTCTGGTCACACCATAACCTGCACCCCGTAACCTTTCCCTGCTTGTTAGTACACGATCCCCTGGCAAACACTGTTCTCTCACACCCCACAAACCCTTCAGTGCCCCTCACAGGCAAAGGGCAAACCAAGCAAGCCTGCATCTTCTGTGCGCCCTGCGGGTCTCTTGCACAGGCAGCGCGATGTTGGGGCACGACTGTACCTGTTCTAGTAAGGCAAGGGTTTGATTACAGAATCCAAACCCACGGATTTGGTGCTAAAGCCATCCCATCCCATCCCAGGGGCCGTGGGCCCCCAGGGAAGGTGGCGGGTGCTCCCCCCGCCGCCAGCGACTGTCGGTGCCCACAAGTGAACTGAGAAGCTCTTTCCAGGAGGGCTCAGGACAGCCCGCTACTCTCCACCTCATCTCCTGCTTTCAGCAAACGTACAAGCTGGCAAAACACAGTCAAAAATAGAGACAACCAAAATACCAGCATTCAAATCCTCCTCCCCCGCACTCTGTTATCCCAGGGCTCACCCTGGCCAAAGGTGCCCCCCCCAAAAGATCTTTCCACACAGCTTCCAGCGCTGCTGTTCTCTGCTCCTGTCAGGGAAAGTCATCCAGAGGGCCAGTTCAGCCTACGTTGCCTCAGGGGCTCCGTCGGGGACAGCAGAAACCTGGCACCTCTGGGGAGGTGCAGCATTTCAGCAAACGTTTCAGTGAAACATTTCTTGCGTAACTCGGCACAACCAAGGCAGCACCAGTCAACTGGAGGGAAAATTACTTCCATCGACATGTGGACTACAGGCTGGTAATGATGCGCCCCACAGCATTAAAAATACCAAGAAAAGCTTTATAGTTTATTTGTAGTTCAACCTTAAGAAAATCACATTCCTGATAGCACCTTCTGCCTCACCTGGCTGCTACCTGGCAATCTGGACTCAAAATAATTTTACAAAGATTAATGTCCCACAAGTAATTCGAGTTAGTTAGAAAACAGGATCACCAGCGCACCGCAAGCCATACCGACCACACGGCTCCTCTAAACGCGCCCTCGAGCCCGGTGCAGAGCCCTCCACAGCCCGGAGCCAACAGCCCAGTTCTGCCCCTGTGTCCATGCAGAAAATCCCTGCACCAGCCAGCCAAAGGTACTGACCTTAACCTGACTCCATGCCCAGCTCCTCCCCACCCCCCCCCCCAAAATGTAAAAAAAAAGGAAAAAAATAAAAGAGAGGGGAAGTTGCTTGCAGAGTTGAGGCCAAACAGAAGCTATTTGGCATGTTTATTGGCATTTTTGCAGTCCCAACACAGATGGGAGAGCCAGACTTAGCTCTCCCCTTCCATACCTGAGGCACACAGGGAAGGAAAATGTTCGTTGCGGTTACGGGCACGGTGCTCTCTTCATCATCAGAAGCCATGAATGTTTAAGACTTCCTCTTTTGGGAGCACAAAGTTATTTTAAAATTAGGCAGAAAAAAACAGGTTGCGTGGATTTTTCTCAAAAGGCTACTTAGGCCTCTGCTGCTTCCTCATCTTCCAGAGCCTCTACATGGTTATATTGTTTCCAGGCCTTTAAATTACATTTTTTGAGAACGACTCCTAGCTGTTTCCCAGGCCCCACTTCATACGTGTAAGGAAATTCTGTTCCTTGCTTTCTTTCATACACAGAATGCATGGTCTGTTCCCACATAACAGGTGAAACCACCTGCTTCGCTAACAGCTTCTCAATGTGCTGTGAGTGCATGTACTTTTTGCCATTAACATTGGAATAAACACAGACCAGTGGTTTCTGAATCTCAATCGATTTTAGGACTTCAGCCAGCGGCTCTACTGCTGGTTCCATAAGTCTGGTATGAAAAGCCCCACTGACTGGAAGCATTTTTGCACGTGTAAAATAGTATTTTCGAGCATTCGCCTGCAAAAACTCCAAAGCCTACAAAAGAGAGAGAAAAGTGAGAGTCTTGCACGATAAACGTTTACTCAGTCAGCCCACAAGAACGACCTCATCAACTAAGCTCACGCTGGGGAAAAAAAAAAAAAAAACCACAAGACGAAATACTTCTGTTGGGACAAACTAAGGCTGTACATAACTTCCACACAGAAGTGCAAGTAAAAGTTTTAAAAAACTAAATGCTAAATTCAACTAAAGGGAGAGTTACTCTGAAGCAATACCTGTAAGTGTCCTGCAATGACTCTGCTGTCTGGAAACAAATAGTTTGAAATTTCACATACGGGGTTTTCTATGCCCAGCGATTCACAGTGTTTACGGGCTTCCAAGCAGGCAAATTTGTAATTTGCCTGGCGCTGACCGATAACCGAGAGCATTCCACTGGGGACAGCTTCCGACGCCTTTTGCATGGCTTCAGCGCGCACTTTCACCGCGTACAGCGCTAAGGAGAAAAACAGAGATACCGGGTAAATACAACCCCCCCCACGAAGCGCTGTTAAAGGCGCTTTGCCCCTGCACGCAAAAAAGGGGGGCTGTTCACTCTCAGGAAACATCAATGCTTTTAATTGCCATGTTACGCGTGTTAAAGTGAACAGCGGGAAAAGAAAGTGAAACTTATCCTCTAATAATAGTAATAAAGAAAAAAAAAAAAAAAAAAAAAAAGGCGGGAGGGACACAGTGGTAACAGGCGATGCTTTGGAAAAAGCCCAGGGTGGGGGATCCTACTGGGGGGTTCAGCACGTTTCCCGGGCACCTTCGGCAAAGCCCAGGGCTCCAGCGAAGACCAGCGCCGCGAACTCGCCCACGCTGTACCCGGCCGCCGCCACGCAGTTCTCCACCACCTGCACGGAGACAGACCCCACGCCAAACATCAGCCGGCTCCGAGCCGCGGGGGCCCGGCCCGGCCCGGCCCGTCCCCGCCGGCCCAAGCGGCAGCCGCCCCGCAGGCCCGAGGCCCGAGGCCCGAGGCCCCAGGCCCGAGGCCCGAGGCCCGGCGCGGCCTCCCGCCGCTCCCCGCCCCTCACTTCAGGCTGCTGGTGGTTGAGCTTCTCCACGGCGGCCAGGGAGGCGACGAACACGGCGGGCTGGCAGCGCTGGGTGCGGTCCAGCTCGGCCCGCGGCCCCTCCAGGCAGAGGGAGAGCAGGTCGTAGCCCAGCACCTTCCCGGCCAGGCGGTACATGTCCTGCACGCCGGGGTACCGCAGCAGCCCGCGGCCCATCCCCACGAACTGGCTGCCCTGCCCGGGGAAGAGCAGCACCGTGCCCTCCCGGGGGGACCGCCGCTCCGGCCTCGCCGCCGCCGCCGCCGCCGCCGCGCCCGGCTCCTCGGCCTCCACCGAGCTCTGCAGCAGGTCGCTCAGGGTCGCCGCCGGGTCCCCACCGCCGGGGCGGGAGCTGCCCCACCGCCGCGGTGCGCCGCGGAGGCCGCCGCGCCCGCTGCAGCCACCAAGCCGCCATGGCGCCGCGGCCCAGCTGCCCATGGCCGCCGCCGCCGCCGCCGCGCCCCGCGTTGCCACGGGAACCGGGCGGCCCCCGCCGGCGACCGCCCCGCCCGCCGGGCGCACGGGCGGGGAGGATAAAAAAAAAGGGAGGGAAAAACCACGAGGGAAAGGGAGGGAAGGCGCCCGGCCCCGCCGCTCCGCGCTCTGCCCGCTCCGCGCCGCGCCGTTCCTCCCGCCCGGCGCCCGAGGCCCCTCCCCGGGGCGGGCCTGGGGGCGGGCGGCGCCGCCCCACGGCAGAGGCGGCGCGACCGACGGCGGCAGCGGAGGTACCGGCGGGGCCGCCCTGCGTCCCCCCGCCCGCGTCCCGGTGGCTCCCGGAGCGGTGCCGGGACCCCGGGGGCCGCAGGGCGGAGCGCGGGTGGGCGTGGGGGGGGGGGGTGGCGGGTCCCCCGCGGGACGGGGGCATCGGCCCCGCTGCTCAGGGGCAGGGCGGGTCGGTCGGGCGAACACCGGCTGCCTTTGCTGCCCGCGTCGCTGTAATTTGCTTTTAGTTGGGCGTTTCTTCAAGGGCGAAAGAAGGGGCTCGGGGTTTTTTTATTTATTTTTCTTCTGAATTTCCAAGTAGTGCTTGTAAATCGTCACAAAACACACTTTACTAATTTGAGCGTTCAATGGCAGGAGTATTTGGAAAAAAAAAAAAAAAAGAAAAAAAGAAAAAAAAGTTAAGATTACCATGCCAGAGTTGCAGTTGTGCAAGGACTTTGCATCACTTAAGTTTATGAAACAGTATCCAGCAGTGAGTCAGACTTTGCAGAGCAGCTCGGTAGAAGAGACTGTATTAGTGTAACTTGGGAGAAGGAAAATGGATCAGAATAGCAAGAAGTTCCGCTGATGCTTTATTCGGGCTGATTCAAAAGGAACGCAGTGAGCAGATGTTGCTCACTCTTCCCATCTCTATCCTACGCTGCTCTGTAAGATGACTTCCTCCATTTTTGTCAGCCTCTGGGTAAAATACTTGGAAAAGCCAGTGAGCTTCTCAAGCTAGCTGAAGTGTACGCGCAGCAGCACAGGGCACACAGGGCTACGTGCCGCTCCCCGGCTGCCTCTACCTGTACCGCCAGCGGCGGCACCGCCTGTGCCGCGCCGAGAGGGGCTGGGTGGCCAGGCACCGCCTGGGCCCACCGAGCTGGCACCTCGGCCAGAACCGGGAGCCACCGCCGCCCTCGGCTCGTGCGCTGGAGCTCTCGGGCACCCCTGCGCCCAGCCACCCCGCAAACATGTGGCCAGCTGAACAGAGTCAGGCCTGGAAACCAGAAATATCCACGAGAAACTCCGATTTTTTTACGAATAGGGACGGATGGCACTTTCCAAGTGGGTGGCCAAGGAGGAAGAGGAAAAACCTACAGCAGGAGGTCGGGTAGCTGTTTGGAAAGAAGGCAAAGGGATGTTTTGTCTTTAAGGTACACTATGTGCAGAGGATTTCATACAAACATACATGGGGAAAATTTTAGAAGAGATTGAGCAGTAAATGGCAAGTTATCACCTGGGAAGGTTTTGTTCTAGCATACATTTCAGTTCCCAGTGTGTGAATCTTCAATAAATAGTGTATTGATTTGCACAACTTGTGCCCCACCGTTTAAAAAGAAGCGTAACCTGGGCAGTGAGATTTGTTGTCTCTAAACCCGATGAGTACACCTCACACTGTATTCTTAAATAATTTTTAGTTATAAATAGGTATTATAAACATACACTATACACTTACTATTCATATTATAATATATATTAAGTTCCTCTATTAAGATGAGATAACAAAGATAAGACTGCTTTTTCTTAGTAGCTGTATTGTGTGTCACAGGCTCTGACATAACTTCATTTCTCGTGTTGCGGTTTCCCAGGAGTTAAAGCCACAACACACATAAGTGGTTTATCAATACGTATCAAGTGTGTACCCCTTAATTCTTCAGACAGCTCTCAGGAGGAAGCCTTTTCCCCAGGGAAAATTTGCATTCTGCCTCTCAGATCTGGGCAGAACCTTGTCTACCATCAAAAAAATAAATGGTAGAGGAGGAGGGAGAGCGTGTGTGTGTTGGGGACCCACCCCCCCCTTTTCAACAGTATGCTCACAGCTTGGCCGATCCACCTCAAAACTGTGGGGACTGGTATCCCTGGGACCACGTGGGTGATTTAGTCTCGCTGGGAGATTTTTCTTCATGTTTTTAATGCGGTAACTATAATTCAAGCCCCACGTGATTGGGTAGCCAGCACTAAGTTCCACAAGAAAGGGCTTAGTCAGAGGTTTATCAGCACAGGAATATAAGAAAGTGCCAATGAAAGTCAACGTCCTTTCCTTCCTTCTCCTTCCCACTGTCTGAGCTCTCCCTGGGAGTGCCTGGAGAAGGGGAAGGGACCCACCTGCCTTTCAGAGACCTGCTCAAAGCAAGGAATTGGTTCGGTTAATTTTTCAGCAGGCTGAGGCAAACCAGTTCCTCAGTCATGATATATCTAGTCCCACCCCTAATGCACCCCATCCCTTTTTCCTGGTGCACAGTGCTTTTTCCAGAAAGGACATGGAAAACTTCTGTCTGTTCTTCTGCATGTTACACCACCCTAGAGAAACAACCTGCAAAAAGATGGAAGCCCATTAGGCAGCAAGTTGCAGCACTAGCTTTTTTTTCCCCTCCCTTTATTTCTTCAGTTACTTTATGTAGCTGGAACCAGCTTTGGGGAAGTCGGATGTTTTGAATACCTAGAAAAATTATTTTCATGTGCTTGTAAAACAAACTGGTCTGCTGCAGTCCTCACTGTGGTGCCTGAAGTCAGACTAGGGCTAAAGAGAAGATGTTGCAGGGCAAAGATTAGAAGTGGAAACAGAAATAAACAAGTTAAATGTGTGTGGGAAGAAAATATTTTCAACCGTGGTGATTCCTAAGAGGCAGATATCTGCTGGGCACACTGCAGGTATCACCCACAGACATTCAGGTTTCTTCAGTATGAAAATCAGGGTGCAAGAATATTGTGCAACCAGAGCTGACCCTGAAGTGGAGCTGGGATACGATTGGGAAAGTAGTAATTATTTCTAGGTTGTGCAATATAGATGCAGCCAGAGGGGCTGTGTTAGCAAACCTGTGCTGTGTAAGTTATCACCAAGTAATTTCAGAATTTCCAGCTATACACTAAAAGGAACTCAGGGATGGTAATCCTTTACATACTCTGTGATTACATTACTTTCAAGAAATGTTCTAGGTGTTCTATAAATGTCACAGGGATCTCATGCTGCACGGCTAACCCAACGCTGCAGCACCGGCCCTCCCGTGCGGCCGTGCCTTTTACTCACGCTCTCACTGAAGACCTACACCAGGTAACCAGAGGAAGATGGACAGGGCTTCTTCCAAAATCAACTAGTGCTGCTCCCTAAGTTACCTACTGCTTTTTATGGGAAACTGATACTGGCATTTCCTTTCCTGGGAATTAAAATACAGGCAATCCCACTGCTGATGGACAGCTGAGGTCTACTAGGCCAAGCCTACCAGCACATTCTGATCTTGCTGCGTGGCTTCATTCTTCTTTCTCCTTGGTACTATGCAAGAGAGTATTTTGCCATGTTTGGGAAGACCTGAGAAATACTATTGGAAAACATAGTATATAATTAGTAGCAATAGTATTCAGAAGGCTGGGACACCAATATTCAATTCAAGTCAGTATGTTCAATCTCTTCACTTCTGCTTCTTCCCCTTTCCTGTTCATGCACGGCTTCACTTTCTCTTGTTTCTTTGCTTGGCACCTTCCCCGTTTCTGTTTGCCTGCCTGATTTTCTTTCTCTTGTCACTTAGAATTATTTCAGCATTCTTCCTCCAACATGCAGAGGGACAGACCTGTAGCTACATCGTTTATTCACTAGTGACTGCAGCAGAGCAATACTTTCCAATTTGATAGCATTTAGCACTTTCAGACTTTCTTCCCTGGGGGAAAGCTGACAGAACTCCCGACAAAGCCCAGTTGCTTAATAACTGCAGGAAACCACCCTGATATGGTTATGTCCAAATAAGGCATAAACCCCTTTGGGTCCTTGCTTATCACTTTAAAAAAACCAGGAGCATTTGGCAGCCACACTGGAGCTGCACATATGACCAGCACTTTACAGCATGTGTAGAGAACCAAGCCTAGCGTTCTGTCTGTGGGCAGCGAGACAGGGTTAAGAATCAGTGAGATCTTAGGAACTTTAAGTTTCTAACTTAACCTTTGGGAATTACTTATCTGAAGGCAGCCAAAGAGAATCACTGTGCTCGGAGCTCTTGTTCCCATTACACCTTGTTGCTCCTGCACCTAGCAGTTCCTTCACATCCCAGTCAAAGCAGAGCCTTTCATGCTGTCAGCAGGGGTGACAAGTAGTGTATTCTGCAGCTGACAGCCTGCTCCCTCAGGAAAGTAACATCACAGATCTAGGCGTAGGAGAACGTTAACTCCTTTGCTCCGTTTAAGACGCTTCCTGCTAAATAGCAAGTAGAATCCATCAGGCAGGAAGTATGGCAGCGATGACTACAGCTAGGAGCTATGCAGATTTATTTCCTCCCTTCCTTGTTGTCCATCCTCCACCCAAGGCCTAATTGATACTATTCCAGCAGACTAGCACATTGTTCTCCCACTACTTCTCCCCAGCCTTAGTTCTGAATTCTTCCCTGCTTAGTTTTTCTCTCACTGGTTCATTCTTTAGTTCTGTTTTTGACTTTGTTGTACAGCTTTGTCTGCTGCCTTTTCTATGTGCATTCCTATTCATTGTCCTCCCACGACTCTCCCCCAAGGCATGCCCGCAGCCCTGAAGCCTACGTGCCCTTTCCTGTTTACCCCTTACAAACTTTCTAATCCTGCATGCCTTACCAGTCCCTCCACGCTGATTTGCCTTCAAAATTCTGCTCTACTTCTATCACAGGGAATTTTCCTGATCCCGTGTGCTCTGGCTTGTGGTCCCAGACACTGAGATCTGTTCATTAATTCTGCCTAACAGTATGGGTAGACCCCTGAGTGCAGGGACGAAAACCATAATGCAAGAGAGCTCCCTTGCTGGCCAAGCTCCTACCTGTTGTCCAAACAGAAATCCACTGTACCAGCAAAACTGCGACAATGCAACGTCATCTGTGTGCCATTTCCTATCAGTTTAAGCACATCTATTACAAGAGGGATTTCCTCTTCCCTGCTCCCTGCCTCCTCATCCCAGAAGTCATGACTGGAGCAATGAGCACTGTTAAACCTTGGCCAAGACAACAGCCAATTCACTAGGGCACTTTTCTTCGACAAGCCTCTGAAATGCTGGTTGCTCTCAAACTTCTCTTCTGGGGCTTCCACAGTTGCTCGTTTCCTACAGCTGCAATCTCTCTTACGATTCCTTCCTGCTGTCTCCCTCTCCTGCCTAACAGATGAACAGGAATTGGGTGTATTTGCCTACTGTATATTTGTAAAAATAACACGTTTCTGTTCTGTCCTTTTTTATCATACCTCCAATCTGTTTACATTTTAGCAAGCTAAACACAGGTCTTCTGTAGCATTTGGCTTTTGGCCAGAAAAATCTGCAACGAAGCTTTTTCCTGCTTACTTGCTTACATTTGTTACTGCTGCCTCTGCTCTAATGCTGTTTTGCTCTTGCACAGCTGACGAGAGCAAGGCATTACTTTGTCTTACAAGGCAAGGCAAATTTAATCCAGTACACTTTATGCACTTGGCATCCAAGATTGCTGCAACTGATTGAATGCTTCATGAAGAAGCCACAGGTGTACTCCCCATTTATCCACCTCAATCTCCTTCCTTGTTTAGCAAAACATCATTTAAGTACTTATCTTCTCCTTGTCCTCCCTGGTGTTTATTTTCAGAGGCAGCTTCTCAAGTGTCTGCTACTAGTTCACATCACTCTTACTAGCCACTGAACATCCTTAGCACCCTTCTGTGGCTAAAAATGCAACACAACTATAAAATTATTTTGCATGAGCACAGGAAAGCACACGCTGTTTTCTTACTCTTGTCTAAGCCATTCTATTGAGTGAACGGACTTTTTGCTGAATACAGAAATACATACTTAGTGCTTAGCCTGACCCCAACAAGCGGAGTTCATGTAGTATCAAACTGCTTCATTCCTTTGGCATATTTATGGGTGAGAGTAATTAAGTAGGTAAACTTCAGTAATCTCGCTGCACAAAGCTGAGAGGGAAGTAAAGGCCTCAGCACCCAGCCCCACCAAATGTAAATGATGGGTTCCTTTATGGGTGTGAGCATTATTATCCAGAGAACCTAGTACAAGATCCATTAAGTTCAGCTGCAGTCTCTCTGAGTGACAGGACTAGGCTGTGGATCAGACCCTACATACAGGTATAGTTCTGAAAACAGCTAAAAATGGAACTTATTTATGTAGTTGCATGTAAAAATTACTCTGCTAATCACCATGTTTGGGTTTGTTTCAGATTCACTGTCTCAATGGAAGCAGTACCAGGCTGGGCCTCAGCAGTGGGTTTCACACTCCTGCCCCACGCCGGAGGGTTTTTAGGAAGCAAGATAACCAAAAGGGAAGTCCCAGTGTGGTATCAATCTCTACAGAAGCCATCCTGGCGTCCACCTAACTGGGTGTTTGCTCCCGTTTGGGGAACTCTCTATACATCTATGGGGTATGTTTTTTGCATTGTATTAAGGCACTTATCTGATCTTAAAGTTGTTTATTGTATAATGCTGGAGCAGAGAACTATTACGGTATTCCTGGCTGTATGTTTGTAAGAAACTGTGTCAAGTTGCCTGTTGAACAGGTAAAAACATGCGTTGGGAGTTGTGTGGGGGTTTGATACAACAGTTTGTATGCACAAGTATCCACATCAGGATAATGTATGCACAAGTATCCACAAAGCAGGAGTTTGAAAAGCTGCCATTAATGTGCTCTCCTCATTCACTAAGGGGAAGACCTGCCAAGCTGGCAGTGATGGAACAAGGTAGCACTGGGGTTTCTTCTATGTTTGTCCTTCCGTAGTTTTAAGAAAACAGAAAGAAAGGGTGGTTGTGGGGAATTTGGGATAGAACTGTTCTACAGAGCTCAGTTAAAAGAAACCAAGATCAAAATATACATGCCCTTTCAAATAAAACTGCCAGGCTGTTAAATTGTGTTTGAAGCCATCTATTGCCTCCTTATTTAACTAGTTTAAAATACTTGACAGCACAGCAATTACTGTCAAATGAACAAGGATTCATAAGGCCAAATACAATTCCCACAGGAACCTTACAAGTTTAATAAGATTGTATTTTGGCAGCTGTTACTTTTAATAAGATGGAGCAAAAACATTTATAGAGGTAGGTTGTCTCAGGATATTGTTTGGGCAGTTTTGATACTCTTCACAGACTGCTCTAGAAGCTCTCTGCCCAACATTATGTGCTTTTTTTACGTTACCTCAGCCCCCAAGCCCAAAATGATGCTTTGATGTCTCTTCTGCACTTGGTCATTAAGAACTAGCTACATGCCAAGATTCAGCATGTTTTTTCCTAGCCACCAAATACACATTGTTGCTAATCCAATACTAATAGTTTTTAGGCTGCAGTATGACTTCTGTGTCTTACCCTTCTGATTTCTTTCATCATGACAGTACTTCAAGTGATTTATAGTTTGCATATAGCACTGGATTAACTATATCAAGTTTCAAAGATCTCAAATCTTTTCCAAGTTAACATTACATAGTCATCCTGCAGGTTAAATACCACATCATCTGTTACAAAATACAGCAATGATGTAATGCTTGAAACTGTATCCGAATACTGTTGTGTCTCACCCGTTCTCTCATTTTGGTTTCATTTTCTTTCCAGAAGAGCTTTGTAATTTTTATAGCCTCATATACTCTCTCCTTTCCTGTCAGTATTGTCTGTCTTTCTCCTCTTACGGAGTTCACTTTTAAAAATTGCTCTCTACTCTTGTATATTCCAAGAGTTAGCATTTGAATAAGATCATTACTGTCCTGTGAATAAAAAAATGCCTTTTATCAAAGAGACAAGAGCCAATCGGCTTTCCCATTAAGGGTTTCCTTCAAGTGACTGCACAATTCATAACCGTTTCTGGATTCCTCATCATAAACCTGGATATCAAGTTAAATATTTTAAAAATACAAATTGTGACAGCTTATCACTTACTTTGGTAATATCAGATTTGGTATATTGAGGTGGATGGTCCCAGTTATATACTATGCATCTGTAGCTCAGTGAAAAAAATCGTATTTATTACCAGACATTTTCTTCTGTAATCCATCATGTGCACACATTCCTTGAATAATCAAGACATTTAATTCCTTCAGAATGTCTTGAATATATTAAAAAAAAACCCCAAAACCTAAAAGCATGATTTCATAAGCTTACACGTTTTTCTTGACATTTAGTTTCCCAGCAGATTTGTACATGATCTTGGTCTGAAGTCAGAGTCAGGTGTATGAACAACTGTAAGTCCACACAGTGGCTCTGTAAATCGCTTTGGAACAGATTTGGGTCCTGAAGCCTTTTACAAAGATAAACTGCTAAGTATTCTAATACTTACTTCACCCCACCCTTTTTTTTTCTTTTTTTAATACTCTCTGCAATCAAACTGCTGAGATATCAAAGCTGCATTGCTCAGTCCTTACAAAAGAAACGGCCAAGCAGCAAGCTTGAGTCACTAAGTGGGTTAAATAGGAAAAAAAAAAAAAAATCCTTCTCATATGATCTACCAATGAAGACAAACTCCTTGCAATTACTCCTATGGATGTAAGCTTTTTTTTTTTTAGGAGCAGGCAAACAAGTTGGTCTCCATCTTTGCTCCACTGCCAGCAGAAATACGTATGAGCCACCTGCTGTCCAGCATAGTGCACAGTCCAGTTGACGCTCCTACCAGGATGGAATCAGTATTCAGTTCCTAATTCTGAAACAAGGGTATAGTTCCAGATGTTGGCATTTTATCCAGGTGATTCTACTGTAGTCACTTGGAAAGGCTGTGCAGTCATCTGGATTGAAATCTAGCTAATGTCTAAAGGGAAAGTCAAACAAGGGCAAAAGAAATAGTCTTATGTGATGAACGCTCCCTTTTCTAATCAGGCTCCTTTAGTGCAAAAATAAACCTTAAATTAGTAAATCTCCCAAATCCTCAGAATTTGTCTTTAGCAGCTTACATTCTGGGATCCCTCCAATGAACTGTTCTTCTGTGGCATTAACATCTCTTTAAAACATTTTTGGAAGATTATTCAGTAGCCAGGATCCCACAGACAGGAAGAATGCTGGATAATCCTTATGGTTAAGTCTTCCCATAGAAGTCCTAAAAATCTTTGTTCTTCCCATCTTTTGTCCCATCCACTCCCCACCTTCTAAAATGTATAAATGTATAAATGACTATAAAATTATAAATGATTATAAAATGTATAAATGACTATAGGGTTGCTCCTGCTCTAACATCATCCATACCCATACTCACCTGTGTTTTGGGATGCCATTCATTTTCTCTATTCCCACTTCTGTATTTCATGCATTTTTAAAAGGTTTTGTTTATTTTAAAAATTATTTTTATTTTATATTTTTTTTTTTTTTTAAAGCACCATCTTCCAGTACCAAAATCAACAGTTTCTTCACTATTTAGAGACTTACCTTTTACCCTTGAATCTTAGGCTTGCTTCCATTTCAACAGGGCATTCTCTTTCAAGACTGAAACGCAGTAGATCATCTGCTCCTCTGCACCTATAAGTGAGAACTCTGGCAGGAGAGGGAATTTTTCTCCTTCCTTATTGCTAGCTGCAGGTGATCAACCCTGTGCTGTCAGTTACTCTGCCAAGTAGTGCCTGGATACCTACTTTTCCAAATCAATCTAGACTCTGGCACTGAAGTGATTTAATTTAACCAAGAATATGTGGTTGCTTTCTAACCAAAGTACTGAATATTACACCTTCTGTTTGCTTTCTCCAGATATGGCTCCTACCTGGTGTGGAAGGAATTGGGGGGCTTCAATGAAAAGTCAGTGGTTCCTCTGGGTCTGTATGCAGGGCAGCTGGCGCTGAACTGGGCATGGACTCCAGTATTTTTTGGAGCTCACAAAATGGGATGGGTAAGTGGAAAAGCAAGCTTCTTTATCATAGGCTTTTGCTGTCACTTGCAAAGTGCTAAGACAAAAGTTGTGTGTCATAATCTTTTCTCCCTGAAAATGAGCCCAAGTACAGAATATGGCTTGCAGAAGTTTCCTAAAATTCTCTTTAATGCATGCCACCAGTCACCTGAGAGAATTTACATATCTACAACATCCTTAAATGTTTAGATTTCAAGAAGCTCCTTCTGCCACCCTTTGATAAGAGCTTTGTGTGACCAGAAAATGTAAACATTTATGCCTTACTAAAATTCCTATGTATCTCTGGCAAACAGCAGTGATAAGCTGCTTATCATAACATTACTCAGGTAATCAGCACTCGTTTTAGACAAGACTCATTTTCTGCAGTCTGAAGAGAAACAGCTTGCCTCAAAAATAAAAATCAGTAATAAAAATATTTGCCTGGTTCTCTAAATATATATGGAATGCTGTAATAGCAGAAGACTTTGCAATCCATCATGGATTCATTCACACTGCATCTCTTCAGGCAGCATCTATGATATGGAAAGACTGGAGTTTACGTAACTCCAAGTGACTTGCTCAAAGTCACACTGAGTTTGTAATCAGTGTTAACACCTCCCACTGCCAAAAAAAGAGGGTATGAGTGAGAGGGATTTTATTCTCCCTCTCCTGCTCTCGGCGACAGTCCCTTTCTTGTGACTGCTGTATCGTTTTAGGAGTTGTTTTATGATTTCTGCTCATAACTGAGCAGTAATTTTTTTTTTCTGGCTCGTTTTCTGAGAAGGAATTATCTCAGAGAGGGATCCAACAAGTGCCAGAGCTATCTAGAAAGAACCACACAAAGACTATCTAGTCAAGAAACTGCAACAAGTGAAAACAACACTAACCACCTTCCTGTGTTTCAGGGGTTAGTAACTCTCCTGCTCACGACTGGTACGGCAACAGCTACAACGGTTTCCTGGTATAACATCAACAAAACAGCAGCTTATTTGATGGTTCCTTATTTAGCTTGGCTAACCATGGCTTCTGCACTCAATTACCGTATCTGGAAGGACAATCGCAACAAGAAGCAATCTGAATAAACTGTTTTCAGCCAAAAAGATTTTTTTTCACAAGAACTTTCTATACAAATTTATGGCCTTATTTTATTTTTAGCTGATTTATACTATTAGTTTGCTAATTACAAGTTGACAAAGCAGTACTTGTCTAAGACAAATATGCCTTTACTAGGCAAGTCACAAAGGGGTGTATGCCTAACTGGGTTTTATAGCAAACTAAAAGATAGTGCTAACTGAAAAGTACTAATTTTCTATATTACAGCGTGATATTTTATACAACAACAGCATTTTAACTATTACCAGAAATAAGCATGAACTCCAACTTCATTATGTTCAGAGGAAGAAATCCAGCCATATATTAACACAGCTTCCAAAAAGCTGCTCCTAACGGTGACAGGCATGATTGTGGCCTCAGTCTTCCATGTTTACCACTAGACACAGCGCTTAAGTGCTATGATGTGTCCCACTACAGCTGGGAGATACTTATCTTCTGGTCATTGTACTCTGGAAATGTTTAAGACAAGATCTTTTTCACAATTTGTGCCTTCCCGCTTTGAAACATTGTACAATATAGTGTCAGCTAAATAAATGCATTAAACTCCATGTAAACTTACTAACCTTGCTCCTCTGTTTTTATTGGTTTTAAATGGTTTTGAGCAGAAAAATACTGGGGGCAACAGGATGCTATAAGCCTCAAAGACAGCCCCTTCATTTCTTCTCCTCACCACTGCAACAGGCAAGACAAATTCAGAGCACCTGGACAGAAACTGAGAGGACCCAAACATTCAGCAAACATTCAGCAGCCCCCTGCACACACCTCTGAGGCACCACCAGCAGCCCGGCCCAAACAGCACTCACAGACTCCACCTGGACCCTCAGGGTGATACCAGCTTATCACGAGACCTGGGGAGTGGAGCTGGCAGCCAGGCCACGGGTGGGTCTGTTGCCCAGCAGGGCAGTACATACGCCACAGCTACTCGTGTCTCCTACCTGCACCTTCTCACTTCAGCTGCTTAGAAGTAGAAACAAAGGTTTCTCCTCTTCAGGGTTATGGTAACTGACATAGTGAGACTTGGGATGCTTAGTTCAACCACGATTCCTGTAAGATAAAAGCATATCTTTTGTTTAAGAGCACAACAACAGACTATTTTTGCCCACAGTCTGTGGTCCCACCTCACAATCTTACTACTTCTTTAAAGTCATTCTTCTGGTTTGCTAAGCATGATGTCACTTTTCCCTTTGTGATGAGGGAAACCTTCCCCTTTACTGTAGATCCACAGACACTGTTATATGTTTTCCAGTACTCTGAAGGCAGAAAGTGCCTTTTGCTCCCCTGTAAGTGACAAATACATCTAATGAGCAGCACTGCATGCCCCCTTACATCTAGACTCAAGCACTCATTACTGTATCACAGACAAAATTTTTCCCTGCATGAGAAGCAGTCACACCAGTCTTCACCATGTTTCTTTAATCACATCTAAATAAGGCATCTAAAAAAGTTCTGGCTGGTGAGCAGGAGACTGGTATGACTGTCAGCACACTTGTGGCTGTGCAATCCAGCTCTCCCTTCTGCCCCACCTGGGCAATGACTGAATTTTCACAAAACAGTTTATTTCTCCAGTCTTTGTTCCAGTCAGTGGAAAGAAGCAGGTTTTGCAGACCAGCCTGAAATAGCCCAAAATATCCCTCTCCCTTCCTCATTGTGAGAGATAACATGCTGCATAGTTGCAAAACTTGAAGGAAGGTTTAGAACATTTATACAATTTTATAACTGTACTTTGCTCTCAAGCAGATCCTGATTGCTGCAACTAGCTTAAAAAAAAAAAGCTACCCATGTAATATATACTTCATAATGGACAGCAGAATTTTTGCAACTTGTACATACATAAAAAGCAACATAAATACAGCCTAAAATGGATAAATTTCAGGCAGTTACCCTGACGTGAGGAAGGAGGAGATATTAGAAATTATTAATTTCATACTGACACCCCACTCTCAAATACCTCTATCTTAGGCCCCAAACTCTGAAGTCCAAAGATTGCTTGGGCTCCTAGCAGTTTCCCAGATCCCTTTCATTCCTTCAGGCTTCTGATTTCCTGTGCTGCTCTAGACACTGCATACTTCCTGCCTCATCCCTTCTCAAAAAATCTAGTTTCTTTTTTTAAGGGGCAGACTAAGGGTGACAGCCAGCAGGAGAGGGTTCCTAAATGTTGTGGCTTTTGCTTGCCTTTTTTAAAATAAGAAAAATGGGAAGAGCCATCAAATCTTTAATCTTACTAACCTAGTAAGTTCGCTGCACTGAAATACTGCATTATTTTCCCATCAGAACATTTTAGATCTTTGAATAACAGAGGGATAAGGTAAGAGATATACAAACTCCAACATGATTCAGTGAATTATAGTTTTAATGTTGACATGAGGAACTTGTGCAATGTTTCCCAGCAAGCAAGCAATCAGGCTACCTGAAAAACAAGTCAATTGCTCCAGTTACTGTCCTATTTTGAGGTCTCTCATATTCAGTCAACAAGACATTGGGTGAATACAAACTGATGATTTATAGAACTAAGCAAGACAAGGAAAATGCAGACAAAATTATTATCAATACAGTATATGGTATATTCGTATTCTTCTGATATGATTTTTTTTTCCTGGATTACCAGTATAAGAAAATAGTTGCATCAGCAGCTCATAGAACTGAAATATAAGTCTTGCTGTTAAGCATATATAGGAAGGAAATTAGTAGTCAAGCCTCTTGTGGCTAGACAATGCACGTCACATGGCATCCGTCTGTTTCATCCAGAAATAGGGTGCTGAAGACATCATTAAAAAAGGAAGGGTGGTATTTGCAGGCTCTATCACAGTCAGGGTTAAAGTTCACCTCCAGGATCTGAGGCTGCATAATTCTTTTCCCTGTAAAGGAGAACACAAACATTGCCCCTTAATACAAGCTCTGTAGAGACTCTGAATCACTCCCTGTCTTTAAGCCACAGATTATAGGAAATTACTGGAAAAAGCCATCTCTTATGACCCAAGTTAGCAAACTGGTAGGGTGTTTTTATTCCAGTGGGTTTGTTTTTTTTTTTGGAAGGACAGAGGTCTAATTCTACCATCATTATCCAGAGGACAATTATCCAACAGATTCTGTAATCACTATGCTAATCCAATGCCTCATTTAAAATGAGAATTTGCAGCAATTTAATAGGATCTACCTGTCTTTCTTGACAGCCTGAAACACCTTCCAGAAAACTCTGCTTCTCCTTTCACGTTTCAGTACAAAACTTCCTTTCTTAAAACTCTTAGGTATCTACCTTTCTAGTTCTAGGAGTCCTGTTCCTTTATGCTCCAGCCATTCCCACACCCGCAACTTCATCTCACTCCTAGAAGGAAGTCAGGAAATTTAATTTTCTCTTAAAACTGCATCAGTACAGTTCAGAGTTCAGAATCAAATGCATTCTGTGCAAGGAGAAACAAAGGATTTTATCTCTTGTCGAGACCATAAGTGAGAGTACAAGCTTCTGATGCATAAGTAAACCATACTGTGCTCTGCACAGAAGCAGCTAACCCGTTTGTCCATATGCTGCCTACAGCATCACAGCAGTGACTTTTGTACCCACGCCACCATTTTCAAAAGACCAGGGACCTGCGCAGCTCATGTTCAGCCAGGGCTGGCATCTGAGGTTAGTCCTTTTACTACAATAGTCTTCCTCAAGCTATCAATATTAGTGAGATGCTTTGCCTCTCTCATTCAAGACAACCCTAGGACAGGTAAAAGAGCATTCCGTGCGAATGCAGCAGACCCAAATTCAAACCCTTTGTCTGCCTGATCTGAACAGCAAAGACTCAGTTCCACACCTCTTTCTCAATCACTTTCCTCCACAGAAGTGATCCAATATTTACAGAATCAGCCACTGTAGCAGTGGGATAGGGGCACCCACACCCAACATACAACATCTAATCACTCCTCCAGCAAAGCTGGGCACAAGCAATTAATTTCTACTGTGTCTCTGGGACCACAATGTCACAAGAAAAGAGTACACTCAGTTCTGTTTAATGCTCCCCCAGCAGTCCTTTTTGTGTCGGTGCCTCTGCTGCTTTTCTACCTACAAGAGACACATGTCTGGATTGGGCATGCTTACAGAACATTTTTGAGTGTCCTGGTGAGATGGTAAAGAATTCACCCTGCTTGGCAAATTTTGCTACTGGTCCTCCACAGCCACCTGGAAGAAAGGCTCCAGGAAGTTAGCCGTGCTGTGGCACTAACGTGAAGCAGTTTCACATACATGTTCTTGCAGAGACTTGGCAGCAGAGTGACATCCTGAAGACATCAATAGCACTGAAATGGTGAATGCAATCCCTCCCCTGCTTTAATAAGTAACTGTGCATTGAAGACACTGGTCCGAGCCTGGAAGCCACAGTGAGATGTCTCTTTATGGAAACCTTAGGCAGACAGGTATTTCAGACACTCTCTGACCATAAATGGGAAAGAAAACTTGCTGCTGTTAGAATGACTAGATAGCTGTACAGTTGGGGTTGTTTTGTGGGTGTTTGGTGGTTTGTTGTGGGTTTTGGTTTTTTGTTTTTAAACAGAGAATGGCAGTAGCAGGGGCACCAGGGAAACAAGGACTGAGCCAAACACAGTTAACAGCTCCCCCACCATTCCTGTTAAGCAGCATGGCAGATGCTAACCCCACAGATCTGCAACTCCAGACACACTTTGATGTCAGTGGGAGACAAAGCTCTCACTGCTTGAAAAACAGTAAGAGTTCAAACAGAAGAAATAAATTTCTGGAAAGGTCCACAAATATAGAGAATTCAACATTCAACGAAATGAGCTTCTCACCGTCTCTGCTGGTGTCCCATTTAAGCATCAAGTCAACAGCATATATTGCTCTTGATGATGGATAATCACAGATGCCCAGAGGTGCAGGTTTAGCTGAAGCAACTTGGAACAATTCAGCAAATGCCTTAAAAATATTTGCCTAATAACAGAAAAAGAAGTGAGGTTCCATAAAAGCAATAAACATGTTTTTGTTACTTCATTCATACAGCTTTTTAAAGAGTTTGTATAAAGTTACACTAGCCAATAGATGAAAATCTGCACAGTATTAGCTTCAAAATGCTCATTTATACCTAAAGATAATATAGTGAAAGTGTTAAGCACCCAGTGATATCCATGGACTTTTCTTGGGAGCAGATCAGCATGACAGAAATTCTGAAAATATGGCATTTAATGTTAACCCCCTTCTCAGGCATTATGCACAGTATTGCACTTATGCATAGAGGACAAGAAAAAAGAAAACCCAGGAGAGTTCTGTTAATACCAGCAGTACAGCTGTGAAGTTCTGAATTTTTCCTGCCTATTAAGTTGTATTCTAGCTTTGTTTTGTTCTGCAGTGGAAAATCTACCCACTTACACCCCTCTAAAAAGGGTGGTGAGAACACTGAGATTTTAAGAGAATGGTATTTTGAGGAACAGTTAGATATCTAATGTGAAAGTGAAATAAAAGAGGGAGAGCATACAGGTGTGAATTTTAGCATAGAGCTTATACTAAAGTGAACCATTCCTTCTGCAGATGAAAAGATGGTGTAATAATTCCTATTCTGCACACTACTACTTTGGATAAGCTGCAGTACATACTTTGACATCTCTCTTTTCACCCCTTGTAGTCTCTTTCAGACTATTTTAAACCTAATGCCGTAAAACCTGTCATGATCTGAGTATCATTGATTGGAGAGGAAGTTCTAGTTAAAACAGATGTAAATTAATTTATGGAAATCAACCCACTGCTGAGTAATGCACTCACTTTTGAAAGCATACACACATATAAATGCTCAGCTGCCACTCATTCTGCATCATCTATCTCCTAATATGGAAGAATGCAACAATTCAGTTTTGTCTGTGTTTCTGAACCATCTCTTCACATTGTTTTCTCTTTTAAGCATGGATTACATTCAACAATCAGTGAGAAGGCTCTCATCAGCCTTACTGCATGTTTTAAGGAACTTTAGTATTTGGAGCTTCCTTCTTCATAGATAAAAGATGCCCTAGTATTAGGGAATCAACTGTTTTCTTGTGAAAAGTCATTAACACAATGACCAGGAACAGGGTTCTGGCCAGCTCACTAGCACAGAGAAGCTGGGTCAACAGCTGGAAATTCTGCACTGCAGCCTCAACAGCAAAATGCAATTTAACAAAAGAGGGGTTCTAACTTACTAGCTCAGAGATATTATGTTGGTGGAGGAGGGATCTTTAAGAATAGAGGCCAGCCTAACTTGTTTTCTTTTAAATATGCCACAGTATACAAACACAGCCTCTGCACCATCCAATCTGGCAGCAATCCTTCAAGCACAGCACACCTGGAGCAGGGTCTGTGCTTATTTCTACCAGCCACCTGGGCATAGCTGGGCACATCCTTATCTTGTGAGTGAGCTCCAGTGCACTGCACAGCAAGCTAACCTGGAAGTCTACACCAAGATCCCTGGACTGATAGCTCGGCTTAAAATAGATAAATCAAGACCTGTGATGCCATTCCACTGAGATTACTATGTACTGTAATTTCCTATTTACTTTAGTTTCCTACTTGTTCTGACACCTCCTTATCCTGTGAAGCCATTTGGAACAAAGGAAGCAAGAGCCTGAAAAGCTCAGTGGTTCAACTTTTCAGAATCAGAGTTATTCTGATGAAGAGTAATGAAGGCTTTTAAAACTACTTTTCCAGAGTCATGTGAGCAACATCTGTTAGTGATTAGCACACTTTGTATTCTGGACTTCCCTCCCTTTTTGCATGCAATACTAAGTCTTCACAACCATGAGTTTAGATTATTGGCAATCTTCTGCAAAAAAGACAGAACTCACAAGAAAAATGATCCTGGTCCCAGGATCCTGAGGGTAGTCAGGACTGGCTTTATTATTAAGTCCAGTATAAAGAGTTCCCATAGCGTAATCATGAAATATAATTCTCAAATGCTAACAACAAAGTGATAGGGAATTACGCTGAGTTAAGAAATGCTTCTAAAGTAAAGGTTAACATTTGATGTCCTTTGTGGAACTAATACAAATGAAGTTTGTATTATGGAAAAAAACCCAACAACTACCCAACACTTTTGGAAAAGCTAGTTTTCTGAGTAAAAAAGATCCATGAACATTTACACAAGAAAGATTAATTGCTGACTTACTTGTACCGTTGTCCAAGGATATTCTGGATATTGTTTTTCAAACAGAGGAATAAATTCTTCACAGTGTACCTAAAACAGTTTAGCAATATCAAAGGCTGTTCTGGTTGGGAATGACTGAGCAATCGGATGACAAGAAAAATGGAACATCAACTATTTTTTGCCATTCATACAAACCCAGGTAGAGACCTAGGGAACTAGGCAGTTCCTGAATACTTTCCTTGTTATAGTACTTGTTATAAAAGACCACACTAAAGTCTTTGACAACCATTAGCTGCAATTTTAATAATTCTTTTACTGATCTTTATCAATGTAGATTATATTTAGAACACAGGTTTAATATTACCTTATATAATCACAGATGATTAGCTGGGGGAAGAGTCTAAGGAAATATCTGCTTAGGATTTAGGGTACTTTCAACATCCTGACAGCTTGTTTAAATGGATGTGAAATGGGTTATTTGGCAACAGTCACAAAGGAGGCACTGGAAGATTTTCTAATAACAGGAAGGTGAGGGAATGTTTTGGACTGTTTGCTTACCTGCTTTAATGTTACACCAGGAGCATAATTCATGACTGTAAAATGCTTCTCATAGTCATCCAAGTCATCAAGTGAAAATGCTCTAATGAATAAAACAATTAATTAGTTTCAAAAGTATCAAATTTAAATCTAAGCCCCTCCACACTAGCGAGCGAACATAATTACCGATTTGAAAAGCGCAGCCAGAATACATCATAGATATACAGCTTGAGTGGTTTTATGGACCGCAGCAATACAACATAACGGATGTCAAATTTAACCATCCCCACATCATCTCGGTGAAACAAGACTGGATTCTCAATATATTTGCACACTACCTACAACAAAGCAAAAACACTCACAGTAAATATAATTCAACAGAAATTAAAACAAAGCATCACTGGATCTCGAAGATTTAAGGTATCCTTGTATGCATGTCAGTTTTTCTTTAGAAATGTGCATGAATACACAACGTTGTTATGCAAATAGGCACCTTTTATCAAACTCTTTGACATCAGGGAAGGGAAAGTGGAAGGACAGAACGTACTCATTTTTAAAAATCAGAAAATTAATTTTATTTGTAATTCCCGTAACCTTGTTGTTTTGAACTAGAAATGTGAAGCAATTCTTTGCACATTTCTGCATTTCAGAAAATACATGCAGTCCACACACCAACAGAAATAAAGCTGAAGCGACACTCTTGAGGTATGACTGCATATTGTGGACTCCCTGTAAAAAGCTCCACAATTCGTCTATCCTTGGCAAAGATGGTACTTTGTACCACTGAGCAGAGCTGTGGATCAACAATAACGATCAACTAGGTGACAGAAACAATAATGTTCCAAAATTTATGACCAACACTAACTGTAGTTGCTGTGTGTTCATCTGCTAGTCTGAGGATCAGTGCTAAAGCAGCACCACACTGGAATATCCATTACTGCCCGAGGAAGTTTTATTTTTTTCAGTAAGAAAACCAGCCTCTAAATTCATCATTGCAACAAATGGAGCTGACCAATTTGAATCTGAATCAATTCTGAATTGATTGAAAAAGTATGCTTATGGCCAGCGTATTAATTTTGAAGAAAATAAAATTCCTTCTTTGTATTTTTAAACCTCCTTCTGTGAAGCAGTTTTTCAGCTCTCCCCTCTAAATTGCATTCAAAACCATGCTCTCTAACCTTTGGGTTGCTTTCCCTGTGCCTGATGATATTGTTAAGGCTGTTGGTGATGTGAGTATCCAGGCTTCTGGCCAAGTTCCACGGTTTGCATATCCAGTGATTGTCTTCACCTCTGAAAGAGAGAGAAAGGGAGAGAAGGCAATATCGGTAAGTATCCACCTCATTCATCTGTCTGAACATCCACTTGAACTAATCTATGTACTCCCCTGAATAAATATGTTGTAAGGCTCTGTGCTACAATGCAATTACTAAGGACTTTTGACTGACAGCTGGGAACAGTAGGCCTTAGGCGTAAAGGGCAGAAAAGGCAGCACTAGCTTTCACTGATCTTTTCAGTCAGGGCCTAGCATGCTCTCACTGTGTATTTCCTCCTTTTACATCTGACTCCTTCAAAAGAGTAAAACAACCCATCAACAGGACAGGATCATCATGAACACAGAGGTCACAGTGCAGAAATCATCTGTCAGGAGTCTGAGAACATTCTGGCAGGGTATCATACAATTTTCCAAGTTGATTTCCCATCAACACCTCCAAATCATTCACATTAAATGATTTTTGATGTGTGTGGGAAGAACATGCAATATCTCAACAGTTCATATTGCATGAAAATGAAAGCACACTACCATCTTCTCACTTTCTAGTACCTAGGCACATCAAGGTACACCTAGGCACATCTTCAAAATATCCTTGAGGAAAACAGTCAACATGCTGGTGTTTCAATGTATCTTACTCAGTAAGTGCAGAGTGACACTTGAAGTCCTCCTTCCCTCAATCTATTAAAGCATCCTGTGAAACTTCTTGAGCTTCAAGATAAACAGCATAAACTGAGCTGAAGTCAGCAGTAACTGAAGAGGGTCTGTTTTGTTTGTTTATTTAAAAATTCCTACCCCCTCATTCCCATTTCCTACATAGAATTGGATTCACTGTCAAACCACACACTAGGGTTACACAGAAGGAGCGTGCTCTCCTGATCATGCCAGTCAATAACAGAATATGTAGAACAAAGAATGGCCAGATGAAACGCCTGGCATGGGGCACCATAAGCAATCATCACCAAAGCAGCAACCTTTCAACCATAATACTCCATGCTAGGCATAAGAGGTTATTCCACTGGCAGTACCTAATGCTCTCTTTCTCTCCTGCCAGAAGAAAAATCTTATGTTTCCATCCACTTCAAGGCAGTTGCAGCAGCAGAAAGAGTGTGGGTTTAAAACCCTAAAGCTCCACAACTGTTTTATGCTAACACTAAAACTCAACTTTACTTTCACAGCCTTACAGAACCCAAGTACTTTAACTCTAAACATTTTCCACTCTGCCTTAAGTGCAAGAACAACTGCTACTGGTCCCCTCAAAAACAACCCCAACATTCGTTGCAAACACATTTTGAACCTTTGTATATCTGTTAAATACAAGAGGTAAGATCTTGACTAAACAACAAGCAACCACCTTCAAATCTGTATTCAAATTGTGGCAAAGTTTCTGTGTTTCAAAATGCACTGCTTAACTACTCTTACTTTCTTAAAGAAAATACCTAAAAAGCTCATGCTTTCCAGGTAAAATTCACTTGAACATAAATGCAGCAAGAGCAAATTCATGGTGGTGTAACAGCAGCCAAGCTGAAAACACATGCTACTGGTCTTTGAGGAAAGTGTAACCAAGAAACCAGAAACACAAGCCACCTTCTGTTGCGTTGCTGGAAGTAGCTGATGAACTGAGGCAATTCTGTTTGGAGGTTAAAAGTACGAGGCAACCATCTTGGCCCATCTGGTCCTCCAGCTCGTCTAGAAATGGATGCCAGACAGTCTTTGACAGTCAGGAGGTTCTCACATGGGAACTGATTCAACATTACCGCAGGTCTTTCCTCACTTAGTTTCCTGGAAAACAGAGAAGTTGTTGGGGGAAGGAGGAAGGTTGGGGAGGCCTTTGGGAATGAAGTTTTTATAGCAAAAAAAGGATTTGTGTTATCAGGGGAACAGTTGCAACCTATAATCTTTGAAGTGTGAGAAGTTGTAGAGGATGTCTGCTTCTCCCTCATTGTCTGTGAATACAAAACGGGGATGCGTCAGGTTGTTGAGGACTTGCTGAATGTCTGTGAAAACCCTAGAAGAAAAAAGCATATGAAGAAAAACATCAGTTTGGTTTCTGAAAATGATCAACTTGTGCTTCAACAGAAAAAAAGTTTTAAGCTTGGCTTTCCACAAGAATATGCTTTACCAATACACATGATCTGTGACAATCTCTTCTTAATCACAAGAAACATTTTAAATTGAAATAGGACAGATTAAAAAAATTTTGAGACAGAAATATCAAAACTAGCTTAGTTCCTACAACTTTGTGCAAATAGCAATTCAGAGGACAAGGACTAAGCCCCTGACTGAGAAGCGCTGACATGAATTCACTATTTTACATGAACAGTCCCTGAGTGAGAAAGACCTTGTAAATGCTGCCTTTGGTGGAAGAGCTATAAAAATCAACCTGCTGTCATCCATGAGAAAAATTAATAGGAAATCTTGTCAGTTTAACAGTACTTCAGAAGACTATTTTAATTTGTGCAGAACTTCACACACAGAGAGACATTTTCAAACAATCAAAACATATGAAAGTATGTACATTACATATGTGCAGGAAGTACACACAACTTTTGAGGTTTAATACAAATTCCACCCTAGCCCCATTAAAAAAGCCACACCAAAACCCAACCCAAGCCTGACAGACATTACAGAACATAACCAAGAATGAGGCAAGATGTTGCATGTATCTTAGGCAATTCTCCCCTCAAATAAAACCAGTGACTTGGTGATCAGACATGCTAAAATAAGCACACAGCAATATAGGTTATTTTGATGATTTTACAGCTTAAAGTGAAGTCACAATTCAGAATTCACCATGATGACTCAAAAAGCAAGATTAACACAGAAAACAGTTCTCATGGTAAGGGGACACTTAGACCAAGCAATGGCTAATTTTTTCCATAAGAAACCACTATACTCTTCCTCCTCTCCAGATCTATTCTTATCAGTTGCGGAACTTTCCTCCTCTGCTTCTAACCAATTGGAAAATATATTCCCCTGAGAGTTCTTTGAAGTAATAAGCTGTAAAAATAGCCCAGTCACAGGGGGAAATCTATTCTTTAAAAAGAAAGGTACATGAGACATTTTGCATAGCTCCATGTGTGACATACTACAATGGTTATACTATTTACACTGGAGCCTAAGACTAAGAGAGATGACTTCACTGTGGATGAAGAGAGTCAGCCTGGCATCCCTGTTGAAAGAGGTCACCAATCTTTCCCCACTGTTGCAAAAGAGCAAAGTTAGTATCTTCATACAGTCTCACTAGCATTTCCTGCAATATGGGACTTCTTGGCTTCTTATAAGTCTGCACACTCAGGGAAAGTACAATACCAAATTTGATGTACTGGATTTAGTACAAGTTCCACCAAACCCATTTTGTATACAAGCTATCCAAATATACACTGGTTTGGAGCAACTTTTGGTCCTTGCTGAAGCAAAATGGAATCAAAGTGGTGATCTGAAGATAGAAGGCCTTATAATGCTGTAGCGAAGTCCTGAAGCATTCAACATCCCCACACAAATACACCTACAAGAACACATGCAACACAGGAAATACTAGAATTTAAATTGCTCATACAGTCCCAGATCAGTCCCTTACAAACACATCCTACAATACAAGTTATCATCCCACAAAGACACTAGTCCTGTGTAGCTGGATTCAAACCTACCTAGCAGGGCTTAGTAGCAAGAGGATCATCAGATCTATACAATGAGCCTATTCTGCTTATTAAATCCACTCAATAAATAGGAGCAGCAATAATTTTGTAGGTGTTTTCTTTTTCCTTCCTTCTTGTGATTAAGCCCCTTTAGCATGGTATAGAAATATTTTGCCAATATATTGCACAGTTTTTTTGTGGCAGAGTGCTGGAATGCTGGCCTTCAGGATTTCCTGGCTTCTGCTACAGGCTATGTGAGTCTATCAGGTTTCCAGCTCAGAAAAAAGGGTAAAAGTAACACAGCCAAGTACAGTTTGGTACACTCATTCTGAAAAGCAATGTGGTTGGATAAAACTTGCATAATGTTACGTATTTGGAGTACTGCCACAGTTAGAGTTGAGCTAAGGCTGTACAATCATTTGATAAAGTTATCTGCAAAAACAGTCCAGTTACAGTTGCCTTCTCCAGGACAGAAGTGAAGCCTTGGTCCAAAATTAGCATTACACCGGATCTATGAAGAGTCAGATAGGACTCCTTTGTACACGAGTTACCAGAGACCTTCAATGCACTTACAAGCAAAGTTCAAAAAAAGGTTTTTACTGAAATTAGTTGAAGTAACTCAAGCAGGGGATCTTTGGGAGTGAAAAGAATAAGGCTTCCTTCCCCTCCAGTTGTAGCTACCGCAAATACTTCTGAAACCTCTAGTGCATCAACTGATGGTTCTCATATCAATTCTTCCAACTTGTAACTATGAAGCTGAACTATAACCTAAGGTGTTAAAATGGATTAATTGGTGCTTAAGGCCAAACAGAAACATAAGCCCTGTGGCAAACTCCTTTACTCCAGTCAGAAAAAGGCAATGGTATGAAAAATGCTGCTATAACAAAGGCCTGAGGCCAAGGTATTTGGCCTTACACAGAATGGAAGGACACCTGGAGAGTGTGGCAGCATCTGATAATTCCAATAAATCTTAATCTTATTCCACATCATCCACCAGACATCATTTAATCAGTCAGGTGTTCTGTTCCCTCCCCTCCCACCCCCTTTTTATTCCATGTTTCCAAATCCCTAATTTAGTAATCAACTCCCACTGCTGGCTGGGCACCAGCTACTTTTCTCAGCTGAAGAGCATGTTGTCCTTTACACAAATTGGGGATTCAGCTGAGAGGTGGGTCACCTCCTCTTGTACATCCAAAAACCCACTCCCCCATTGTGTTAATTCATTTAAATGCTCTGCGTAAGATCTACACCACACAAATACAAGTAGCAACCTGCATTCAGTCACTCTGATCAGCAGGCTTCAAGAAAAATTCTAGTGCTCTTTTTCCCTTCGTTCAGTATTTAAAACAAAGAACCCCCTTCCTAAAAAACTAATACTTCTCTTTCAAGAATTCCCCACTACAACACTGAACTTCCTTTATAGATACACAGAATATAGTGGTATCTTCTATAATATATAGTTATGAAAGACTATTAGAAAGAATCTTTTTCTTCAGTAGCTTACAGCTATACAGAAGTTTTCACAGAGGTGCTACTCACATTAACAATAAAAAGCCTGTTTTCTTAATCCTGAGGTCTTTCTAAGAAGCTATGTGCTAGAGTACTCTGGATTATATATTTTAAGACTTGCTTATAGAACACAAAAATGAAGCACAAAAGAAACAGAGGAGCTCAGTTTATCTTTGCTATCTTTCCTATCTACACTGCAATACTGTGGTATCAGCCAACCTACTTTGGACCTTGCGTTCCAATATCAATGACACACTGAACTAATGAAGCCAGCTAACCATACTTCCTGAATTATTATTTTTCCCCACCTTGTCCTAGTAGGGATGCTATAAAGTATGGGATTAAAGAAGGTATTATTCAGTGGAATTGTGCAAATAAGATAAAACGTGTTAGATGTTACTGAATGTACTCTAAGCATTTAAAGCTAAGCAGCAGTTACAGAGAATCAACTCTCAAAGCACAGAGCTGACGAGACCAATCAAAACAATGAGCTGTTGTCTCGTAACAGCTCTTTGGGCATCTTTAAAAAAATGACTGATGTAGCTGAAAAGAAACATGAAAGATAAGATCAAGAGGAAAAAGAGATTATCAAACCCAACACAAACTGGAAGGACTTTTCATATGAATTTTGTCTTTGAAATATTTAGTGCTTTTATCTACCTTTTTTTCAAGCCAGCAATCAGCACAGCTGGACAGAACAATCTCCCTAGGGCAGCAGTTACTATTAATGCTACAAGACCTACCTGAACCTGTAATTTTGCTATATCAAACTACACGTACTTGCTCTCCCACTTTCCAGGATACAGGTTAAACATTTATGACAAGATCCCTATTTAGCAACCTCATCTGAAGAGGAGGAATTCTGTTATATTCACACAGCACAGTGAAGCACATGCACCCCTATGGATGTACATGCTATGATGCAAGAGAAATCTTTAGTCTTTCTGATATACTTTCGTTATACTTCTTAGTGAAGTGTTACAACATTACACAACTTTTTTTACACCCAGAAGGTGGTACTTATTTAAAAAAAAAAAATCTAAATTTATTTTTAGAAATTCTGTAAGTGACAACCCATTTACTCTGAAGAACCCTACAAGTACAACTAGTAAGTCAGAATCTTAAGCAAGTGGCTAGATGTAAACACACCTGCAACTTGCCTCTGTTGTTCAGAGATGGAAAAGGTTGTTCAGCCTCAGCACACTGCAATTATTATACTAAATCTTGGTAAGAAAGCATTTTGTTTGCAGATACGTACTTGAAAACTTTGTCTTTGTCATAAACTGGTGGGTTTATCGCTATAGGCAGTTTTTCCTTGTTTTCTGATAGAATAGCCTAGAAAAACAAGACCAACAAAAAGTTAATACCAGACAGAATAAATGAGCAAGCTTAGGTCAAACTCCACCTCATTCAACAGATATGAACAGCAGCTTAGACAAAAATGAATTTTAAAGTGTGCGTAATCAGGTTTATAAAAGAAGTGATTGAAAAACAACACAGTCTTTAAGGAGAAGCTACAGGAAAAATATTCTGTATGACTCAATGTTCATCCAAGTGTTTTATTAGCAATAGCCTGTTGAAGTTTCCTCAAATTGTAAGCTTTTACAGATCTTTTCCTGCAATTCCTTATCTCCATATAAATATTTAAATAAATACACGCAGGTGCATTTGTAGTCACAGTAAAAATGACAGTCTATCTGCATGTCTCATCGGTCCATTGTCTTTGGTGCGACTGAATTCCACCAAAGCTGCATTCTGAGAAATATACTATGATGTGTAATATGCTGCTCAGAAAAAAAATCAGTAGAGAGGCAGAAGGGAACCAGAGGTAAGAGGCTATTAATAAAAAAGGAACAAGAAATACAGCTTCAAGACCACTGTCAAAGCACCCCGAGAAATTCCTGTTTCTCATAAGCATTAAATGAAATATCAAATCATAGATGATCATATGCAGTAACAGACAAAGTTACTGTATTTTCAACAAAATGTAAAGTTGATCCTTTAGCCATGTTTTACTGCAGATAACTAAAAAAAGTTGTAAGAGGTTGGAACATAATTCTGCTCCTGTAAAAATGAGCAAACGGCTTTTTGCAGTCTTCAGCAGTACCCACGTTTGAAAAAAATCTCACTCCATCTTTTACAACACCTCTGACTGATAAAAGGAAATACACGTTTAGATCATTGCTGATACGCTTCAAAGGAAGTAGCTCACGGAAACTCTAGGATGTGAGAAGTGTATCCCGAGAAACCAAAGTAGTTGCTGCTCTGCAACAGCTCCCTGACTTACAGCTGCTGCAGGCTGTCCCCATAAATTGCAGTGGTGAAATGTCTGTCCAGCCACAGACATACCCCTTCACCTTTAAGGTTGTTATAGGGAATACAATCATACGTAACTGGAAAGCATAAACAAACCCACAGTCATAGTCAAAGTTCTTAGACATCAACTTCTAAAATACATTGAACAGTACAAATACAAAATAATTCCTGCAGTCACCTAAGAACAGGAAGGGAGCCTGCACTTTTAAGGGAAGACTACAATTCTCAGAACAATACCAGAGGATTCATTACCGTGTTTTCTGCAACTCAAATGCAGGGAGCTGTTACAGAATAGCAGTTACTCTAGTCCCCTCCAAGAGATGTATTCTTCCAACCCAGACAACTGATTGGAAGCCACCTCCCCTGACACTGGTTTCTGCAATCATTGCCCAATCATTACCTGTAGTACCATTTAAGTTACAGCCTTTGTGGGCTGTGTTGGAGACCAGAATTTGGCAACAGAATAAAACACAGGTAAAAGTTAAGCCAATGTTATTATAACAACTCTGTGATTCTTTTAAATAGAACACTGAAGCCTTCAGGTTTATTTAAAGGAAAATTAGCGTAAGAAATGTAACATCTTTAGCCTTAGCTATAGTAAAAAACAACCATACAGCCCATTTAACAACCATTTACTATTTGCACGCAGTAGTAAAGCAGTTGCAGAAATTGTACACTGATAGCAGCAAATGATTTTGAAACGCTATGACCTGCATAAATGTTTAGAAGCATTTTAACACAACTATATTTCCCTTGCAGAACTGCTGGCTATGTTAATGCTGTAAACAGATCTCCGAAGTTGCCCGTATACATTTTTGCACATGCAGCTCTACTTACAGAAAAATAGGGGAATTAGAAGAGTCAACAACATGGTATCTCTTTCTAGCCATCTCACTTTTGGTGTTTATGTGCTATGCCCTAAGCTATTCTTCACTGGTCTGTCACCTGTTAAGACTAATCTACAGCATTCTAGAGTAAAAGAAAGCTCTCTTGGTTGGTTGCAGAATCAATATTTTGCTGTCATCTCTTCTCAACAGCTGAGTGGCAGACACACAGTAAAGGAAAAAAAGATACTTTGAGAAGATGTTTTTCAGGTGGGTAGTAAAGGCAGGTACTGTTCGCCCATTTGCCACACACAGTTCTTTTAACTTGACCTGACCATCCCAAAACAGAATTAAAACACATGCAAAAAATTGCCTTATCTAAGGTCCAGGCACTTTTACCAAGAGAACAGCTATAAGACATGAACCATGGGTCCATTGTTATTCCTCATCTGTAAATGCAAAGTACATCTACCACTCTTCCAAAAATGCAAAATACCAACCAACCAGACTTAGGTTACAACACAGCCTGTGTGTTTTCAGTGTATACCTTTATTTCACAGAAGTGGCTTAACTTAATTTCTGACTAGATACTGTTAACAACAAGCTGGATCCAGCATTTTCTGCCTATCCTCTATCATAAGAAGTTGGGGTATAGATTAATCTTTGGAAGCTGCACTTTGAATATTGTTAGCGGCCAGTAGAGCATCCTCATAGCCACCAGGTTTCTTCCTTTTTCTTAAAAAGGAATCTCATGCAGACATAGTTCATGAAAAGGAGATTCCAAAGAGTATTAGTTTCACATCTGTAAAATATCACCAACCTTTAGTAAAAAGGAGAGCTCAAAACAAAACAGGCATGTACTTTATAGCAGTGCCATCAAATTACAGATGTCCCTGCTCCAATATTTAATGGTTCTAAACCATTACATGAAATGAGTAGCCAGGCTGAAAAATATAACCACTCCTAAAACACTGTATCAAGCCTTTCTGTAATTTAAGACTTAACCAGAAGTGCTACAACAATAAATCCAATGGTAAGCCTATTAGACAATGTATCAAATATGCAACTGGAAGATGGGTACACCTCATATGAAGTACCTTGTTCCCTGCTTATAAGAATTTTACACAAGATCACAGTAACATATTAGAACTCACATGTGCTGCTTCAGCTTTTAAAGAGGTAAATATTATATGTAAAACATTTCTTGTCTTGCCATGCTTTTTTTGATTTTTTTTTTTATTTAATAGCTATACTCTGAATCAATCTTTAACCCTAAAAAGAAGCAAAATCAGAACTCTTGCAATGTCTTTTAGACAATGCCTCTTCTTAGAGATAAAATATGAGATTAACTTGTTAGAATTATACCTGATAATGCTCATCTGATGGTTCTGGCGTAAAACAGTTGACATCCAACACTTCAGTGGGGACCCATGGTAACAAAACACACTTCCTGATCAAGCGATCTGTTTCCCCATAAGCATAATCACGAGTCACTTCATCTGCAGCAAAACCAGGAGAACTTTTAAGAACCGCCTTTCATTCTCCACTGAAAATCTTCCTCAGGGCATATCACACAAATGACAGTTGAAGAGTCAATAACACCAAAACTTTTGTTATTTAAATGTAAAATTAGAGATGAAGAACTACATTAAAAAGGTTATTATTTAAGATGCAAAAATTAGTCTGAAACCATCTGACTTACATGAGTTTAGTCAGACAGCTGGACACTTATCTTTTCCACATGATGGGGGCATCGACATTTTTGGACTGATAAAGGCCTCCAGCTGACATAAATTACAGAAATATCAGGCAGAGAACTTTTAAATTTGATAGCATTACAAATCCGCAGTCATTTCAATCTTAAAATATTTGTTCTACTGTGAAGAGCTCAATGATTTGTAAGAATATGGCCCGTCTTCTATTGCAAGCATTAAAAAAAACACTCAGGTGCACACTTACCACCAGTTTCAAGGTCTCTCAAAGGCCAGAGAACAGTGTAAGCAATTTGTTGAGGCATATAAAACAGTGGTGCTGTTGCAAAACTAGGCTGATCTGAATGCTGAATGCGCGATCCAAATTCATCCATAATGTACCAGACAGGAACCTTCTCCTCTGCAGTCTGTATGATTAAAGAAAGCGAGACATCCTTCCTGCACATACCAATGGCTAGAAAAACACCACAAGACAGAAGGCGCTGGCAGCACCCCCTACGCAGTTTCTGTTTCCTACCCTAGCCAAGATGGTGAGCAGGCGCTAGGTACAGAGTAACGCTCTCATCCCTGCAACTCTGAGCCAGCAGAAACCCCCTGAAAGTTTTCAGCAGAAAGCTGGTAGCAAGCTGCTGTGCATTTTAGCCCTACATGGCATTTGCTCTCCTTCCAAGTAGAAGTTTATTTTGAAATGCCTGTAAAGGATCTTTTTCTAATTGAAAATGTATATTTGTTAATAGCCATATACTGGAATGTCTTCACTCAGGATTGTTCAGAACTTTATAGCATCCTAATTAGGCTATATTGAGACGTACCCCTTGAGAAAGCTGATAGGTCTGATTGTATTTCCACATCTCCTGCAACACTTGCTCAATACTGCTCTCATCTGGGACCTCGCCGTGGAAGTCGATTCCCATGAGATTTGCCATTCTGTGCAGCAAGCCGGGTACCTGGAGCAGCTGCTGGCGGGCGTGTTCAACACGGTAGGTCCAGGCGTGGTCGATGAGGAAAATGCTTCAAGAGAATTTTGGTAACATTACAACGGTATATTTTTTTACACACATACAGCCAAATGTTCTGTGAATAAGAGCTACATTTCCTTGTAGATGGTTTGACAATTAAGTCTTCCCTTACTTCCAAAGTCACTCCCAGAGTACTTATTGTGACCTTATACGCTAGGAACAACCTCCTAGCAGTAACTTAGACTGGTTTTGTTATAGAAAGTTTATTGTGCATTAGTTAGTATTTCCATGAAAACGAGCAGCACAGAACGGGGCACTCAGTTTGTAAGCCCTGTTTCCTTTAAAGACTGGGAACACAAGAGTTTCTTCCCTTTTGATCATTCTTAACTCCACTGCGTCAACCTGATATTCTTGGCTGAAGAAAGAAAACAATACGTTATTTTGCAAAAGTATTCCACAGACCTTGTTAGCCATGAGCTCTGTGACATCTAGCATCATTGTAAAACTAGGTGGAGAAATCTGATCATCAAAAGCCTGTATCATTTTCTATTAAAAATAATTTAAAAAAGGATTAAGTTTGAAGGTTTTTTTGCTTGTTTCTCCTCAGGTTTTTGGGGGTCACTCCCTCCCCCACCACCCCGACATGTCTTTTTAGAAAAAATGCATTGTTTTAAAATAATTACCAATCTAACCCAAAACAAAATCATATACAACTGGCACAGCTTCCCTTGACAAGTTTAACCCTTGTATAGGTTGCATGATTTTTACATGAAACATTAAGTTATTCAAACAGAAGGGTTCTCCATATTTTGGTTATATCCTCTTACTGAACCAATTCAGAGAAGAATCTGAATTCTACCTGCTAAAACATGTCCAACAAAAACAAACAAACCCCACCACCCCCCAAACAAAACCACCTCACCACTCATATTTCAGAAAGTTAAAAAC
Organism: Tyto alba; assembly: GCF_018691265.1. Lineage (NCBI taxonomy): Eukaryota > Metazoa > Chordata > Aves > Strigiformes > Tytonidae > Tyto > Tyto alba. Next base: position 8,661,040 of record NW_024881295.1, on the reverse strand, counting down.
ATGTCAGCTGTCACGTACACCCAGCATCCTTGAACAATTATTGTATCTCAGATTCCACATACAGAAGAAACCTCATTTAAAATTAAAGACTCCAGAGAATGCTAAGGTCAAGCCCTTTGGTAATCTGTTAGCAAACAGGTGTGCTGGTGTTCTGCTCCTACAATCTCACACATGTGAATGATGTAAAGAAGCCCAAGGTTATGACAAGAACTTTTTTGAACTTTATAATTTAAGGGTGTTCTCAGATTCAGAAAGGCAATGACTTAGGTTAAGGCAGGCATGTAAAGGCAGATAGCTATGTTCTATGTTGGTTTTATTCATCAAGGTTAAATTTAGATTTTTAGATTTTATATGCTTACCTAAGAAGTATGAAAGTTCTGGGAAAAAGAAGTTTTATAGAACTGAGCAGATTTCTGGTTAGATATCCAGCAGATCTGACTTCACCTCACTGACATTTATTAATATACGACAAATAGTCTGTTCTATGTTTGAAATCAACAACACAAAAAGCTGTGTTGTAACATTAAGTGGTTTCTTACACAACTTTTTTCTAGTTTTATAGCTGCATGCTATTCTCATATTCATGACAGAAACTGATTCAGAAGCCAACAATAACTCGATGTATTCAATTATATATGCATGCATAGCATGCAATCACACCATCACACTCCTGAATTATATTTTAGCCAATTGGAGGAAATGTAATAGTCCATGGATCATTATTTTGAAGCTGCTTAGTACCTTCTCAACCTGAGATATGTGAAGGTCACAATTATTTCTTCAGTTTTTTTTTTTTATTTCTCCTGAGGGCACAGTTTTGCAGATACAAAGGCTTTGTTTTGTTTCTACAGAATTCATTTCAAGGTTGCCTTTTCCCTATTTTCTCCTTCAGTTTACTAAAACTGATTTCTACGCAACTTCCTGCATGATTTAAAAAACAAACAACATTAAGATATTTGCACTCCTCATACCCACTGCAAGGTGTGCCTCGTAACATGCACCTTTCATCAAACAATCAGCTATGTCTTACAGTAAGACAAAAGGATTTATGAATAGGCTCAAACAAGTTTTAAAGCCAACTGTCCGTATCATTTTAGGGTTTCAGACTACTCAAAGACATTCTGAAATCACTACTCACCTATTGGGATTGGAGGCTTGAAGCCCATTCTCATTTGTTACAATAACTTTGAAACAAGGTTCATTTCCAGGATTTGGTCTCTTTTTTAATTCTTCTTCTATTTCTTCATGACCTTCTTCCTCCTCATCCACCTCTTCTACTTGCATTATACCAAAGTAGTCACCAGCATCGAATACCTGAAATTGAAAAGCGCACAAAATATCAAGCAGTTGGTTGAGGCACTACCTTGAAATGCATAATTAATGCAACACTGAAAGGCAACTGCAGACAGTTTTGCCCTGCAATCAGATAAATGAACAACAGTATTTATTCTTTCACATTTTAATAGAACTGTTTGTTTGGGAAATTTCTTGAGTTAATATTGGCAGGAAGCTTTGTTGGTCTTTGGTACCAGTGGGTCTACTGATGATTGTCTATTAGTTTAAATCCTCACAAAGAATTCTAGAAGCTGTAAAAACAGTGTCTCTGCTCAACTTTGCTAAAATCAACAATTTAAGACCTGCAAAACCAGGTATTACCCAGGCTCCACAACCATAAGGTACGTTAAGGCCCCTGAATAAAAAGAGCTTTCACCATTCATGTTCTGAACCAGTTGAGAAATCTCAGCATGTTTCCCCATCTCTTCTTTCCCTACACAAGGCACTGTCTGTGCTCACTCACCTCCATATGAGTTGGAAGATTCCTTATACTGCTGCAAGTTCAGGTCTATATGCTTACCTCTACCAATGTGCTGAAAGGGGTTTGTTTGCATTCTTGCCTACTATGGACATAAAATCTTGATCTAGAACCTACATAAATTAAGTAGGTCACTATGCAAGTTCCCTTCTGCCAAAATCTTGCCAAATGTCAAGCTTGCCTATCTTTTGCAGAACCAAGATGCTACTAACTTTTGTAATTTCAAAGTAAACATACGCTTTTAAGAATTAGAAAATAAAAAATGTGTAAAGTCTCAGAAGTCTTTTCAAGTCATGTCATAAGGAGTTATTTTGCTCAGTCACTCACACACTATGCAACCAACCAGACAGGAGCAGACAAATAATTTGCCTCAATCTAATCTCACTAGAAAGTTGCAGGGAGGGAGAACAACCTAAAAGTGTGACCTCTAGTTACTGGTTTAACATGTCAAACCCAAGTACACCTAGCCTCTGATGCCACATTATTAGAAGTCACTACTTCTAGACATTCATAACTTACTAGTTGTAAAATCCCAGTGGCAGCAACAAGTTTTTATTTGTTCAAGTGAGTGTTCCTTCAAGATAATGATTTCTTCTAAGCCTCGACATTAGGGTGAGGAAATCAACTCCACGCTTGTAGAACAAGGCTACCTAGATAAAGCAGATAGCTGCCCAAAGATGGCTAGCAAGGGAGGAAGGTGGTAGGGAAACAACACCTACTTCAGATCTTAAGCCACGGCATGGTATCACAGACCCAATCCAAGTGGCTAAGCGCCCGAAATTCCCTTCTGAGGAACAGGGAATGGTATATCCTTTGGGCTAGGGAGTAGAAAAATAAGATGCCAACAATATGTTGGCTCACTCCACATATACATTTTTCTTAGGGCAAAGAAAATTACATTGCAAAGAATCTCACTAGAGATTAAGGAGACACCAATTTTTGAAAAAAAATCATAAACTGATTAAGTATCTTCCACTTCAGCAGGCATCAGAATAGCTAGCAGTTCTAATTTATTTCTAGTTTTCTAGTTTTGCTGGAAGAGAATAACATTACTCAATAGTAAGCAACAGCACAACCTCTTGCTGTTACAGCTGTAGCCATCAACATTTCTTTAAGCCTCTGCTTGGTTGTCTGTAAAATTCAGAGTCATTCATGTAACTGCAGACAGGTCCCAGCAAAAGGAACCTTGTGTGGCCATCAGTGGTGCTCACAATTCATCTCTGCCAGGTTAGCTCCTAGCTGGATCAGCTCCCTCACCTGTGCTAATCCTGGCCCACGGCAGGCAGCAAAAAAAGTGCACCAGGGTGCACACATGTTCCATTCCCCCCTGAAGTGACACTTTGTCACTCCATCAAGAGCTGTTCTCATCAAGCTCACTAGTTAACAGAAGAAACCTCAACTAAGTGACTGGTAGTCATTAGAAAATTAAAACCCAAGTGTGATTCACTGAAGTCTACTGACACCTGCTACAGTACAGCACTACGTATGCTTTCTATGCTTTACATTCTTCTTAAGGAGTTTGTAGGAAGTGAGCCAGCTGCTGACTCGGAGATTAGCCTTCACCCACCACACACTCCACCTATTTACCAAACACCCATGATGAATGCTAATATCAAGTCCTTCTACAATTCAGGGAAACTGATGGCTTTGTATTTTATTAAATATCAACTTAAGACCTAAAAATGGACACCAAAGCCTCTAAGCCAAAGTTTTGCTCTCTCCCTCCCAGAGAGCATGAGACTGTAGCAATTGCAGTCAGCAAAAACTATTCCCTTTGAATACCTTTTCAGCAGAATTAAGCAAAAAATAAATTCTCCTTGAGAATTTATAACCTTGAAAAAGTGAATTGGGTGTATTCCTCATCTGAAGCAATTCACGATTCTTGGAGCAGCAGCTCAAGACCACCTTAATCAGGGGCTTTTTGCGAGGTTTTTGTTGTTTTTTTCAATTCATAATTGATAATGCAAACAGTTTGGTAGTGAACTGACCAGTCAGGCAGAAGCACCTGGTTAGCAGTGTGGACACAGCGACTACTGAGCAGGTGGGCAATGCTGCTGTCCTCCCCCTTCTTCCTCCCTCCCTCTGAGAGCATGTCACACTGTGAACTTGGCAACGCAGCAGCACCACTAAAGGAATCTTAAACTATGTAAGGGAAATATCAGGTGGGAAAGATCATACCACCAACTCAAGAAGTATAATCTTTCGCTTGGAGCAGAACAGGGAGAACTCATAGGAAGTACTCCCCCAGAGTAAGTAACAATCTTCAGGAGACAGCAAGGGGGTAGGCAACACATTTCAATGGCACAACTATTTGCAAGAAAACGTGCTTGGGCAAAATCACTCCCTCATATTCAGCTGCAGTTCCAACGTAAGAAACCTAATGAACCAGAGAATGCGATAACAAAGCAGGCACATGTCATGACGATTACCATGCACAGGCATCTTCAGCAAATTCCTTTTAGGCACATTGCAAACTGCTTTGGAGGCCACAGATAGCTTCTGAGCAACGGCCTGCCCCCACCTGCTCTGGAAAATAAAGTTTGGTAGTATTGATCATGATGCATTCCTTCTAGTAATTAATAAAAAGCCTCCATTTCTAACTGCAATGAAACCCTAAGCAGTTCTTTGCCAGTGACATCTTAGGGCCACAAGAATCTTGCTGCAGTACACAGAAGCCTGCCACATAATTTAGCATATGGCTGGAAGAGAAAAAAAAAATATTATGAATAAAGTTAGATGCAGGCACTGTATTTCCCAGGCTATACATGGTTTCTTCAGTAACATAAGAAACAACCACTATAGTGGAAATAGAATTTTAGGCTTTATAGTAAATCATTCCATATGCATGTATTTTGTTTTTCAAGTTTGTCAGAAATGCAAAAAAGTTTGCCTCCCAACAGACACGTAAGTGCTAATTGCAAAATAAATAAGTAAAAGCAGGTTTCTTGATCTAGCAGATATACAATGTTTTGAACGAGCAATCCAATGTAATTCATGGTTACATAATGCCCTGGGAAGGAAACCCGCTCCAGCAGATCTTAAGATAAATAAAACCCAACAAAACATATAAATAAATAATTAATAATAATAATAAAAACAAAACCAAACCACCCTCTACTTCTCTTGCAGGCTTTAACATACACATAACATAAGAGAGAGAATGTATTCACTATGTATGTTGAAGCACGTGTGTGTTGGAAAACAGCTGCCTGGGCTGGGTTCTAGAGGTACTGATGTAAGAGAGATTTTTATCTGTATTATGGATGCAAGTTTTCCAAGTTCTGTGCTAGAAAGTTTTAATCTTTGCAACAGGTTAGGACAAATGAAAAATTCCTCCCACCTTTACATAAACAAGGAAACTCATCCTATGCCCCATGTTGTGCTGATTCCCCCTCCCCCCCCAGTTGTTCTTTGTTACCTGGATTCCCAAAACATTTTCATCCTTCCCCTTGTTCTCCTTTGCTTTCTTAACTGCTGCTCCTCCAGCCACTCCACACAATCCCATGCTAAGTAAGGTACTGTAGCCCTGTCTCTACCTCCTCAAGAGCTCATCCCTGTTGACTGCACTCCTCACTGTAATTTTCCCACTCTTCTCTATATCCTTCTGCCCTTCTTCTGGATAAAACCCATAAGCTGCAACAGTAGAGACATACCATCAGCAGCCTTATATGTTTTCCTAAGCACACTGAAATCATTAAATCTCTCTCTCCACATGCACTGGAACACTGAAGTACAAAAGAGCACACTCAGCTACCACTGTGAGCAAAGTGACGCAGAAGGAGCAGCCTGCCACCTTAGGGCATATGTTTTCTTCATCCCGCCTTTTGCCATCTGAGCCTCTGTAAAAAGATCAGGACCATGTGTCTCCTCTCACTCTATAGTCTTACCTTTTAAATTTCACACACCCTCAACAAAACCGGTAACATGCAAGGATTTCAGCCACAGGACACAAATCTTAAGCTTATGTTATGTCACAGCACAATTCCACAGTTTGCCAGCTACCTCCAGCTTTCTAATACTAGCATATGGCAGTGCAACAGCTTGCAACTTCAGGTTTCCATACCAGCTTTATACTGCCTTCTCTTTCATCCTGTTCCAGTACACCCCTTCTCATACCTTCCTATTTAAGCAGAGTGGTAGACATTCCCTACTCCAAGTCACTTGTACATATGCTCACCGAGAGAGATATAACAAGAATCTTGTTTGTGACTGGGCATATGATTGAGTTAATGTAGATTTATCTTCTCTGTAATACACACATATGCCTGTTATTAGCAGTAACACACAGAACAGTTAGAAAGCAGCAGGAACATATTCAGACCCTTCCTAACTGTATGTGCTACAAACACTCAGATCACATCATGACTTGCTATGCTTTCTTCCTGTCCCAACTTTAAAGTTGAGACAGGGGAAAGAAGCATTCAGGTAATTAGAAATCAGTTTACTTGCACATGGGTGTTAAACTACAGTCCCCCTCTCCTTCCTCACCCTCCTGTACTTACTTCCTGTTCAAGCTTCTCACCCCAACTCGCTTATTTCTCCGCTGATCTTCACACTCTCCAGCACGCCACCGCTACTTCCCTTCTCTCCCCATACTTTGAGGTTCCCCTAAGATCTCCTTCTTTCTCTCCCCAGGACTGAAAGTTCACCTGAATCTTACTTCCTTCGCTGGGTAGACTCCTCCAGATTCTCTGGAGTGCTCTCAAGTCTCCAGACAATTAGTTTTGGATTATGTCTCTTTCCTGCCTCAGTTCCTTGTTCCTTCACTCCACCAAATCCAAGACAGCTTTTCTCACCACTGAGGCTGGCTGTTTATGTGCAAAACAAAAACAAATCTCTAAATTCAACTTATGTCTTTACAAGCTCTTTGTCCAAAATGACTCTTCTCAACTTTGTCTTCCCTTTCTCATCACAGAGCTCCAGTAAGCAAGTGGATGGTTGTTAAAAACACAGACTTAAAGGGATTCTCCATCCTGGAGCCCCTACACTCCCTTCAGTTCAGAGCCAGGTCCAGAGACTCCTGGTGTCAGCTTCAGCTGAAACATACACACCTAGCCCCAGCATGCTGCCTGGGCAGGGCTACAACAGGGGTTCACAAAGGGCAACATCCCTAAATTTATGTCACTGCATCTATGAGTGGCAATTTTACAAAGGTTTACAACTTGCCCCAACTTCGGCCTGATAAAAACTCACACAGCATCACCTCTCTGAGATGCCCTACAAAGTGGTCCTTACACTGTTATTGTTTTAACCACTGCCAAAACATTCTTCTACCACCAGCCCCATTCTCTGAAAGAGTGGAACAGCTTTTATGCGGATCAGGAAAAAAATGAACAAACCAACTGGCTGAAAACACTCCCAGTAAACTGCCCAAGAGAGGTAACTCGTGCATACACAAGATGAGCTGCCTGAGTTAGCTCTGCACAGTTACAAATGACTGAGAACAGGTAGACCAATGTGAAAGAGAACTGGAAAAGAGACTAATTAAAAAGAAAAAAAATCAAGTAAAAGCCAAACCAAACCATAATGCATTAACATATGACAACGTCCTGATTTTAATACTGCTACTGTTGCTGAAGAGGGCTGAGGGCTTTAGGGCATATTCATCACCTCCCTCCAATACTGGATCTCCGGTTACCAGATCCCCGAAAGCTTTCAAGCTTTATTCTAACAACAGTAAGACGAAATCAGATACGCACCACACACCTTATCTCTTTCCCTGTCCCAAGCTGCACCTTCGGTAACACAACTGCCACGGAGCTTTCCCCACCCTCCCCTGCTGAGCCACCTCTTGGTTGAAACCCCGCCTGGGAAAGGGGGGACCCGCTCCCCACCACGGTTCACTTGAGGACAGCCTGCCCCCCCCCGCTCCCCTCACCACCGCGGGGTGTTGGGGGGTGGTGTGTGTTTGCTTCATACCCAGCGGGGGAAGGAGGAGAGTGGATCCCACGCCCCCCCCCGCCGTCTCCGCGCTGAGGGAAGCCCCTTCGCCGCCGCCCCCCGCCCACCACCCGCGCGGTGCTTCCCGCCGAAGGGGCTTCCCTCAGCGCCGGTCACGGCTCGTGGCCGCCCACCTCTCCACGCAGTTTGCGGCACAGGCTCTCCCAGTAGCACGCCGGCACCCTCGACGCCCGAAGCGCCGCCCCGTGCAAGGCCACGAAGGCCGACAGATCCTCCTCAGCGTCCCCCGACATGGCCGAGCAGGACCGCCGCTCCCCGCCCGCCCCGGCGCAGCCCGGAACGCGCCGGGAGGGCGGGAGCTGCGCGCGCGCGGCCCGGCGCTGCCTGGGGCGGGGCAATGGCGGCCGTTGGGGGCGGCCGTTGGGCGGTGGCTGCCCTCAGGGCGGGTGGGTCTGGCGTCCCGCCACCTCCGGGCCCAAGCGGGGTGGGCGTTCTGCTTGTGCTCTGTTCTTCTCCTGTCTTGAAGCTTTAATAAAATCACAGCGTTCGTGGCGCGGGGCTGGCCAGCAGGTTTCTGAGTTTCTCAGTGTTTTGCTTATTGGGAAGGCCCCAGCCACAGGCTGGGAGGTGGGAGGCATGAGAGGGGCTAGCTGCTGCCCACAGCCGCCGGAAAAACAGTGACAAGTGAATTTTAATACTAGACCTCTCTTCAGTACCTGTCAGTGTAAGAGGGAGGTGTGATCTTTGCGAGTGCCTGCAGAGTGGAGGTGGCTCCCCAGTATTTTTCTTGTGTTGTTTACAAGTCATTTGTAAGAAAATCCATTCTTTCTCAGATTTTATAGGGAACAGCCTAAATCAGTTTAAGCGGAGGCTCCCTAAGCATTACTGGGAGCTTTGGTCTTGACTCAGGTATGGTTATAATGCTACAAGAGCAAAGCAAGATGTCTGATGCCGGCGGCTGCTGGGCGCACAGGCCAGGGCTTTGCTGTGCCTGCTCTCGTGGCTAGCCAGGAGCTGCTGCTGCTGCCGCCGGGAGCCCCTGCATTGCTCCCTCCGTGGATTGTCTGCTCCAGGGACAGTGGAAACTGCTTTTCCTGCCAGCCTATCCTCAAGCCAGGATCAGACTTCAGCACTGCTCCTGCTGGCAGCATGGCACCACACTGGGAGAGATTCCTTCAGCCCTGGAAGGTTCTAGGTTCTAGAAAATTGCTTAAAGGTTTTGGAAGGCAGGTTCTAGAAATCTAGGGTCAGGAGCAGCTGCTCAAGAGAGCCTCAAATTGGCAGAGTGCTGTTGGTGAAAAGTGTACATGAATGCCACATTGAAGAAATACCCCTTTGCTCGCTGCCCTGTGTTGTGTTGCTGGCTGGTGTCCTGTGTCACTACCCTGAGCAGCAATCCCTCTCCACATCATCACAGAGATATATCAGGAGGAGGGTCTGTATATTAAAGAGCTGCAATAGCTTGGCCAGGCACAGAAAGAGTAGAGAGAGATTAAAAACAATGTGTGTGTGCTGTAACTACACATCACCATTCTGCAGTTGAGAACCTAGCACAGTCCCCAGGTTGGATATCTGAATAGTAAATGCAGGCAAATCTTCCTCTTTGCCTGAGACTGTGTCTGCCTCGCCGTGTGCTGTGTTCCCACACCTCCCCAGCATAAAGGCTCCACCAGGATGCTGCTAAGGACACCTACTTGATTAAACAGCAGATTAAAAAATAGTTGTATTTCTGGTGTTCCTTGTCTGGGTTCCCGCCATGCTACTCATGAGTTGGGGGATGGTTTTGCTAATACTGTGGTTTGGAAAAAGAGGATAGATGTCACGGTGATTTTGCACTAGTCTGTCTTTGCCATAGACTCAATACATGATGGCATGTTAAATGTGTGCTACACAGCCTATATTGAGTAGAGCAAGTTACACGACTTGTTTTTTCTGCATAGATTTTGTTCACTACACAAAATTTCTCGAGCTGGGAGCGTTTACTACTGGTAATTTGAACTGGCTGCTTGTTTACTTCTTTTTTGCCAGATGATTTCATAAAAATGAAAAAGTTCCCAGAAAATAAATGATAATAATTTTATAGTTAAGTCAAACTTTTTAATTACCTAAAAAAAAGTTAATCTTTTTTTCCCTAGGCAGACCAAGTAAGAAAAGTGAGATGTATTTTCACATCTTTGTTCAGTAGAGCCAGAGTGACCATGCCCTGTCCAGAGGCAAGGGGAGCGTGATCCTGCTCCAACATGAGACTTACATAAGTCGAGTTCTCACCAAGTGCAGGCAGGTCCTTTCTCCCTGCTTGTTTGCACTTCCACCTCACTTCAGGTAGGAGTTCTGGCCGCTGGCCAGCTGTCTGTGGTTCCAGGCTGTTTGGGTGAGTTTGCAGGTCTGGGAGCAGGCTACACTGCTGCTGATCAACTCCGAGTAGTAACAAAACACGGTCAGAATCACTGGGGTTAAGAGCGGGTAAGACCCTGAGACACAGGAGCAGCTGTAAGGGGGCTATTCCCTGACTTTGTCCAACAGGTACCTAATGTGGTCTTATTCAACTGCTGTCCTTGTCAGCCTACCTCACTTTTTTTGTTGGTTTTCCACACCAGGAGTAATTCCTGGAGCAGAGAGTGGAGTCCAGTGCTCACCACTCTCCTGTTGCCACTTCAGCCGCCAGCTGCACAGTGAGGCTTTCGGGAGCAATCGCTCCTACTCTGTGTCATAGATCACCTGTGATGCCAGAGCTGTAGCCCAGGTACACCACTGCCAGCCTCTCATTATGAAGGAAGGTATTTGTGGATAATCTTTGTAAAGAAAAAGTTACCACAGTATATTATTCTGATTGTTTTCTTAGAAGAGTGACTAATTTACAGTGCCTGAACAATGCAGTCCTTACTCAGGCAAAGCTCTTGTTAAGTTTAATGGGTTACTTTGCATAGGTATTTGCAGAGAATGCAAAAAAATTCTCAGCAAGGCTGAGCTTACTAGCACTACCCCAGTCTAAAATAAGGAGATTCTGGCACTATCTGTAGGGGGCCAACGCATGCAGCTGTTGTGCCTCTGTCACAGCAGTCTGGACGACTTAACCACCGCTACCTCATTTAGTTCCTGCCCTGTAGCAACCTGTAGCGGGAGTTTATCATGAGTTAACATACTTGAAGCAGGATTTGCCCCCAGAAAATACAACTAGAGTTCTACAAAGTTTCCTGAGTCTGGCAGTTTCTGGGTTTATTCCAAATGTTTGTGGCTGTCTGATCCCCATGGATCTGATGTGTGTTCCCCACTTAATTTTCCTGTTGTTTCACGTTAGAACCTTCCTCTTTGGCAACATGTGATGGAAGCCTTCTCCCAAAGAGAGGTAGGAAAGTAAGGGGCAGGAGAGACCCTTAACATAATAATAAAAAGAAGATAAGGAGACATATTTCTGGTGCATTTTACAACAAATGCTGTAATATGTTAGCAAAGAAACAATTTGCTTTCAGATAAACAACTTCCTCAACAGTAAAACTAGAACTTTGCTGCGTCGAAAGCTAAGATGGGGACTTAGATGAGAGGAACGGCATTTGCTATAAATATTTTATCATAGCTGTATCTGTGAGCCTAAAACCTCATAGATGCTGTCATACGAATGCAAAATGTGTTCTTCTGAATCAAAATAGCAGTGATTGTGTGTAGCTTTTGTGGACAGGTATAGTTTTGGGAAGGTGCTGCATCCCTCTAACGGCAAGAATCCCCAAAACACCATTGACTGTGTTTCGCACTCACCTGGCAAGGAACCTGTGCAGAGGCAGTGGCAGCAGCCGGCTGGGAGGCCGCGAGCATGACTGATGAGACAGGTAAAGCTCGGCCAGCCGGGGGCCATCAGCTCAGAGCTTCGAACCGCGGGGATATCCTGGCATGTAGCTGCACACAAATGCTGCATGCACAGCTGTAGAAAAGATTTCTGCATATGCCACGGCAAGAAGCTGAACGACTGACAGAAGGAGGAGAGAAAAAAAAAGCACCAAATTTAGTTAAATTTTCCACACCCACCTGTCAGCTGGAGTCCATCAAGGGCCTTATATGAAGTCTCTTTCCCATACCATGGCTACCGTGTGACAGTGGGGCTGCACTGTCCTTGTGTGTGGCTGGATGGGTTCCCAAGTGAGGAGGGAAGCCTCTGTTTTGGTCTTGGGACAGGTGTTCATGTGAGTGCGGAGTTTGAAAAAAGCCCTAGAGAAAAAGAGCCACAGTGGGCAGCTTGCAGGTGGATGAGTGATCTTAGCAGGTTGGACTCAGCCTCTGGCCTGCAAGTCTGGCAAGAGATCAGTGTCTTAAGGGAAATAAGCCAAACAAATTGTCTGGCGCAAACAATACTTATACTCATTGTATCCCCTAATTTATTGTATTTATATCATGCACTGACATAACACACACTGACAAGTGCAGGTGTTTTAATTTCAAAGACGCTCTCCTGCTGCTTACGCAGAACTGTGCCCTCATACCGGGGGCACAATATGAAAACCCAGCTTGCCAGGCAGCTCCAAGGATCCTCACCTCGTGTCACATCCATGTAGACACTCCAGTACACTGCCCTGAGTGCTGAGACATCCTGCTGCCCCTCCACGGCCGGAGCTGCAGTTCAGCACAAGCTGCTTGGGTGCTGTCAGGAAGGCAGATCCCTGTTCTTCCCTTTCCCGTGTCTTCAGGCATACATAGCATGTCATCTAACAGGTTACTTTTACAGATGTATGACAGTTACGTAGGAATACTGCTGTACACACAGTACAAATGAGCTGGAGGTGATGTTATTCTACTTGTCAGGAAGTGCTGCTGGAGTGTAGCGTATCTCACCGTGCGTCAGCAGGCACACGGCAGAGGTGCTGGAGCGGCTCAGGATGCTGGTGGGCTGGTGCCCGTGTGACGACTCGGGCAGTGATGGGGCTCTCCAGAGCTAGTCAGTGAGGGATCTCCTCAAATAAACATAAAAAAGCCGTGGCTGGTAATAGTGCTACCCCTAAATAAGTACCATATTGGATAAAATGCACAGACGGGCACTTATGGCACTTCTTTTATGTTTTAAACATAGAAACATGTGGTAGCAAAGCTGGTCTGTGGCTACCTAGAGCAAGTGTACCTGTGTTTATGTTGCCTGCCCAGTAGCATGATAGAAGGAAATCTGTTGGGGCACAAGGCAGCAACAACAGCAGCAAGATGCACCCAGGGGCAGGAGAAAGCAGACTGCAGCCCTTTGTTAGCTTCATGTGCTACAGGAGTTGAGGCACAGGTATGTACAGCAGAAGGAGAAAGAAAATGCACCGTGGCAGGGCAATGTCTCCTAAAAATGCTCTGGGAATGATGTCTGGTTTGCACCTTATGTAAAAATTAGGAGACGTGTTGCCAGTGACTCACTACTGACTGCCCAGTTATTTTTAAGAGGCAAAAGTAGCCATTTATTATGACTGTACGGGACAGACCCCTTCTCCGATACCAGGAATCAGTCAATGTTGATGGCTGAACAAAGAAAAGAATAAATCTGTGCCCAGTCTGCCTTCACTTACCTGCTGGGTCGTGCCAGAGTGCTGTTCCTCAGGCCATTATGTTTTGTGAGCTTGTTGGGAAGTCATGGAAAGATCCGAAACGAGGATGGACCCTTCTGTGATGCCCACCAGGCGATGCCTATTTCAGTAAGCTGGAATCTTGTGCTCAAACGCACACTGTCACGACCGCTGAACCTTCAATGGCTTCTGCCCCAGTGTGCAGATAGTTCATTACCAGTAATTAATTTGACTTCCAGTGACCTTTAGGAACTTTTGAGCAGCTTTTCTCTGTCCTTGAGAGTAGCTGACTTTTCCTATTACTCCTTTAAAGCTCTGAAGCTATAAAGACAGCTGAGCGCCATCTCGCATGGCACCATCTGTAGTCTGATAAAAGCTGTGCTGTGTCTTCCTGGAGTGTGTCGCGGATAACTGCCGGTATTGCCTACGTGGATTGCTACTAGCTGAAAAAGGCAGCAACTGATTGCCCATTGGAACGTAGCTGCCTCTCTGTACCTTCCAAACCTGTCAGTGGCAGCAGTAGTCACCAGTCATGCTGGTAGTAGTTCTCCCATTGATGACATATATAAAGTCAGCGGCGCATACTGTCGTATGATAAATGCTTTCTCTTAACAAGATGAACTGCTTAGACGAGATACCAGCAGAACGCCACGCGCTGCGCTGGTACAGGCGGCCTCCTGCCTGCGCAGTGTTGGCAGTGCCCCGCAGGCAGAGCTCAGCCCTGGCAGGCACAGCTGAGCAGCACACCTCGCACCAGGTGTTACCAGCTGAATTAGTAACAGCCCTGCTTTTTGCTCGGTCTCGCATGCTGTGTACCCTGAGTGACAACTTGCACTTCTTGCACTGCAAAGGATGATTTCAATCAGACCTAACTCAGCCTTTGATGTTGCTACAGATAGTCTATTTTCTGTCAGTCTGTCATCATCCATTTTCAACATTACCGGTATCAGGATTTTCACTTGGGCCACTGATTGTACAAATTCTACTTGCTTTGTAATCTCAGACTGCAAAAGTGTAGCTATCATCATAAAATTCAGCAGCAAGGGGGGGGCCTGGGCAAATACACTTTTTCTACAGCAGGCCTAGTGGGGGAAAGGACATTTTTGATGTCTTTAAATCACGATTTTGGGTGCAAGTGTGGTTTCCTCTCAACCTAGTCCTCAGCAGGACAAGCAGCAGGTGAGTCTGGAAGCCACCAGTCTTCTTGGCAGCTTATGGTGGGAACAGCCCATCAGGCCACCGGTGGAAGAGAGCTTCCTTCCTCTTTCTTAGAGGCTGCTTCTCGTTAGAGGGGTGTGGGAAGGGGCACCTGCATGAGATATACATAGTAATGTCAGAGTTATTTTAAGAAATGGTTAAAGGTCCTGGAGGGATGTTGGTGGTGTGGTGCTTTGCTGTAGCCAGGATTTCTTCTTGCTCTGAAGTTTCCCTGAAGTCTGTTTGGAAGGAATTTAACTCAGTGTCCCAGTGCTCACAAACTCCAGTTGTTTGATGAGAAAGAAAAAGCTCTCTGTTGCCTAAAGATGAATATTAGACTGAAATATGTAAATGCTATAAAAAAGGGAGAAGGTCTCTTCCAATTCCTGTCTACATTACCCTGGTACGTGGAGCCTTTTCCATACACACAAATAAATGGCAGGCACGGGTATCCAGGTATCCATTCCATTTTACGTTTATTATGAAAGTGATTTTAACAAAAGTTTTATTACATGCTTCATTTTGAGCTTTGACATAGAAATCAAAGCTATTAATATACAGAGGTAAAAGGAAATTCATTTTCTTATAAGATACATTTACAACAACATTTTCTACTACAAATCTGACAGTATTGTTAAAATATTGTTAAAGCTTAGACCACTGTATTTTATTTTCTAAGTATCAAATTTTGTACAGTTATTCGCTATCTTTGCTCTAACCTATCATGGTACATTTCATATGGAAATAGCTGTTTGTACATAATTTACAATGGTAATAAAGCTTAGAAGACCCAGCAGCATCTACAAGGGTTTAGTTCAAAATGTTACTCTTGCCCAGTGATTTACATGGAGCAAATTGGTACAGAAACCAATATTACACTCCAGGTATTTTCCCCTGAAATCTAGTCTACCAGAAATTCCTGCTGAGCAGGTAATGGACGTGATCACAGTGAACTTTATGCAGGTGAAACTACCACTGACCTCACTGGCAGTTTTGCCTAAAAAAGGCTCTATGATCCAATATGAGGTTTTGTCACTTCCACTGCTACCTAGGAGCACAGAGACACCATACCTTTCCTTATCTTTATACTATATTTGGGCATAATCTTTTGAATACCCTTTTATTTCCGAGTTTTGTGTTGTTTATCCTAACAACAGAAGAACTAGCACTAACTTTGAAATACATATTATTTATATGTTATGAAAATGGTGAGCGCTTCAGAATGACACTTGATAGTCAATTCTATGAAAATTAGCCGGTTAAATTGCCCCAGAAAACTCTCCCTATGATGCCAGTGAGACTGCAGAAATAACAGGATTGGTAATCTAGAAGGATGAATCTGACTACTGACCACATCCACCCCAGTCTCTTAAAGTACCTTCTTAATCATCGTGCTGAGTATCTGCTGCTGTCAATGCAAATTAATGGCCTTTCTAAGGTATCAAACATAGAAAACAATATTTACACAATAATTTTAATTAAAAAGTAACAAAAACAAACTCTAAAAAAGATATTTTCACAATCATTAAAATAAAGTTTAATTAAGAAAAGCCACTTCTTTTTCTAGATATTGAGAAATTCAGCTAAAATCGAATTGCAATTGTTTGTATATCTTTAAATTTGTTATCTCCGCTTTCTGAAAACAGATGGTTTAAATTATTACATCTAAAGGTACTTCTGTACATTTTACTCTTGTATATTACATATTAATTTTATAGATTAAAAGCTTAGTGATGAAACAGAATAAATAAATGAAATAACAAACTGGCATTGTATATATTCAGATACTTAGATAACAATTTTTCTGACATTAAGAGTTTATTTCCCAGTCTGTTTCCATTCAGATGAAAAATGTTACGATGAAACATGAGACCTCACGCTGAATCCAAGTCTCACACTGAGGAATAAGTTCACACTACCTTACAGACAGTTCCCTTCTTCCATAAATTCTTACGGGAGACAAAAGTAATTTTTTTCCCCCAAGTGCTTACAACAGTCTCTCATCCTAGAAAACTATTTCATTAAAGTCTCAAAGCATTGAGAGTCTATAGAACTTCTCCAGTTACTACCATTCCTGTCAATCAGTGGTTTTAAACTATGAAAAAAAAGCAACTACTTGAACTCATGACACAGGTACAAGTAACTGCATGTGTTGCTCATTCTCATCCTTAGAAAAGGGAAAATCCAGACCCCTGCGGTGGCTGAGAAATTTGCCACTGGATTCAGTTGTTGAAGATTTCACTCCAGCTTATTTTTTAAGAGTATTCAAAGGTATTTAGAGTCCAGACATGGGAACTGCCACAGAGCGGTTAGGTTTTGCTGGCAGAGACCCATCAGCAGTTCCTGTGTAAGAACCATACCACTGCTCTTGCTCTGGAAGTTCATAACTTGCTGTCTGCAAGATTAAAACTGGGTTGATCATAGATAAGGCTGACCTGAGGAATGTGAGTCTGTTGGGCACGCTTACAAAGGGGCGTGGGGTGGGGGCTGACTTTCCTCTTTCAATGTTCAATGCATGTAAGCATGTTTCTTGTTCCAGTGGCATCGCCGCTGTGTTCTGCTCACAGTGAGGACTACGGGTGAGCTGTGCTCTTTCAAAACCCCCTGACAACTCAGAATGCAGACTCTGAAAACTCTGTGACCAAGCCTGCACTTATTTAGGCTAGTCTAAAACTAAACTAAACTAAACCTAGCTTACTAGGTAAGCTAGTTTTAAGTAAGCTTACTTACTTTTAGGTAAGCTTACCCTACTATGAAGCTGATGCGTAGGAAAGATCAGTCTAAATCTTTAGTAGTTATAACACACTGTGCTTTAACTTTATTCGATGGGGGAGGCACAATGAGGAAACAAATTTCTTTTGAAAAGTTGGTCTTTAGGTAAAAATCTAATGTATGATGGAGGAAGGGAGGCAGGGCGAGAAAATGGGCTGAAAGAAGACTTCAGCGGCTTTAAATCCAGTTTCGATGAGCGAAATCTTCAGGCAGAATAGATCTTGCTATTGCAGGCGAGGTGCAGGCGGCGATCTATTGCACACCGCGGCCGGATGCCTCCTGTACTCAGGTGACACACACGGGCACCCAGCCCTCAGCAACCACCACCCAGCGCTCTCACCGCTCGGCTTAGGGCTTGATTAGCAACCTCTGAGTGTTGCAGTCCCCTGGACTGCAGCAGGTATGCGGGCGGTGATTTGGTGGCACATGAGAATGTTTAGGGATGATTCACCACCACCTCACCAATAATAAGTGCAGCGTTTAAGGCAGGAGGAGAGGCTTGAAATGGTAAGTGCTACAGGTGCAGCTTTTAAGCATACAGGCACTGGCAAATTGAAAATAAACAGATCAGTTTGTAAAGTGAAATTGGGCAATCACAAATGGACACTTCTTCAGCCTTCCTGTAATAACACAAACATGTTGTTACACCTATCCTGCATACAACCGGTAATTCTGGACACAGGGCTGTATTTATTGAATATGTTTAAATGTAATATTTAATGTTTAAGGTAAAAGCCAAAACTTTATATTCTGTGATATATTGATTCATTTTGTGAAGCTGGTTTTCTTAAAGGTGGCCATATTTCTCCTTGCATGGTTTTTGATTCCAAATGTGTCTAGGTCTTCTCCATAGAAGATGACATTCCTTGTTGTTGTACTGTTACTGTATAGTAGCAATATGCTTTCTGACTTCTGACAAGGAAGATACCCTACACCTACATTAACAAACGAAGAGCTGAACTCACCTTCTATTTGGTGGCTGCCAGTTTCTGTAACTGTAAATCTAGTATGTGTCAAAGCATTTTTAACTTTTAGAGCTGATGTAAAAAATCTGTGCTGTTGTGCAAGTCAGCTGAAATTGGTTCAGGCAGTCCTACACACCACTTGTCATTACTTATTTCATTAGAAATTTGCACATCCGAGGGCCTTTCTATGCAGAGCTGCAAACATGAAAACCTGACTCATTGTCTAAATATATCACATATGAAACCCCTATATTTTCAGAAGCATTTTACTGTATACTTTTGAAGGCCAAATTATTCTCTTTCTTTCACTGCTTTCAGCAACACAAAGTCTGCGTTTGCTACAGATGTCCCCGAGCGCCTTGTCCTGCCTGTGGAGCCCGTGCCCCAACATGGTTGTAAGTGAGGGCGAGAGTGGTACTGGAGCGAAGTGCAGCCAGGCCCTCCTGCATTCACCCCCCTCGGCTCTACCGAGGCCCCACTAACAGTGGCCACAACTGGGACACGTCCCTCTTGTAGTCACTACCTGGCACTGGATTCCCCACGTCACTAAGAGCCTGGAAAATGTTACGGTGCTGCCAGTGGTTTCTGGACTCGTAAGGCAATTACTTTCAGCCCTGTTCCGGAGAGGAAGTTTGTCCCACTTGGCACCAGTGTTGTGCTGTGGTATTGTGTCCAAATGTCTGGGCTATTGAGCAAAACTTTTGACAAGGATTTTACTAAACTCAGTGCACAGCATCAGGTTCCAAAGTTTGCTTACTGAAGTTTGAAATACTAAAGATCACTGTAAATGGCTCAGCAGATGAGGAAGTTGTTTTTCTCCATATCTTTCATATCCTTTCCTTCATACCTTTCAGTAGAATGGCTGCAATCCTGACCTATTCTATTAATTCTGAATAAGCTATGAGACTTTGAAATACGTTTTGGCTGAAGTAGTTTTTTAGCTATACGCTTATACATAATTGAGTACCTAAAAAGACTCTTTCTTTTTTAAGATATAATTTTTTTCTACAAATAACTCATGTTAAGGGAAAAAAAAAAATGTAACTTTATTTTTTGTATCAGGCATGCACTGAATCTAGGACTGATGAGATGTTCTCCTTCAAATATCCACCTTTAGTAACCCATGATGAATATTTAATAAAAGTAGTTTCAACATCCTCACAGAAAGTTAGGTTTAGCAGCCTTTAAAAAAGGACTTTTATAGAGATGTTACGTTTTGAAATGAGGGTTAATATATAAATATATATATATTAAAGAGAAAGCTCACCAAACACCTAAGATCCATGAGTGAAAAAAATGAATTCTTAGACCCTACGTTGAAACTGTTCAGGTGTAGAAAGAAAAAATGATACTCTTCAACATAAAAGGAAAGAAGGCAAGCAAAGTGACAAGATGACTAAGTAGAAAAACTCAACATAATACTTAAGGTGTCTCTTAGAAATGGAATATTCAACCACTTGCAGCCAACAGAATCCAACTCTGTAAATTTAAACAGTACTTGCTCAAAGACAAACAAAAGTATAAGAAGTTAACCATAATCACCGTTAATGTATGTCTTTGAGAGCATTCAAGGGTATGTTAAACTACAGGGTAGATATGCAAAAAAATGTAGTGAAGCAAAACTGTATGTTAGTCTTTTTCTGAAAGGACACTGCTGTGATAGTTAATGTCTCCATGTAATAAACTTGTAGGATCAAAAGGTAACATGATATACAAGAGGAAGGGACTTAAGAGGCTGAAATACTAAAAAACAAAAAAAAAGCTACTATCTCAGTGAAATTGGCTCCTGTGCCACAGAACAGCAGGAAACACAAGATTTATCATCATCTTAACCCACCAGTACCTGCCACTCTGTGAGGAAGGCCTGACTGGCGGCTAACACCCCCTTGCAGACCACCCAGCCCCCACGGCTGATGGGCACTGCGGTTGCAAATTCGTGACAAAGGGAGCGCCAGGTCTCTGAAGACTGCAGGGCCTGCTCCCACCTCGTCCCGTTCATCCCCTCACCTCGCTGAGAGTCTGGGCCTGTGACACAGGTACATTCCCAGAATTTTGGAGATGGCAGGTCCTGCAAAAATTTCTCCTTGGTGAGCTCCTGTCACGTGTGTCGTCCTCAGGGGTAACTGCTGGCCTGCATGTGAGGGGTGCCCAAGGAAGAGGCAGTAACTGACCGTTCAGTGGACAGCAGTTGCATCTTAACGGATATTATTTTTCCTGGATTAATGTACGTTGAAAGAGATTGTCCCAGAGCAAACTATTATCCAGTATTCTAAAACTCCAAAAGGCTTCAGTTTGGTGTCAGCAGAAGTGGCAAGCACTTGGAGAGGTCATTTAATCATCTAAGCAAAGTTACAAATAGATATAAGTATAGGACGTGTGGGAGTAAAGGTTTAAGCATGAATAATATTTACAGTAACTAAAGATAACATTACTAATGTACCCACAAATAGAAGCATATATTTATATATTTATATATTGTACTTAATTAGATGCTTTATTAACGGAAAGAAAAACAAGACTACTAGTGGTGTTGTTGTTCATTTCTCACCTATCCTATTGTAAATGCCTTCAAAGGGACCAACTGGTAATACGGAAATCCAGAGCTAAATCTGTTTCAGTGACGTAATTGACAGTGGAAAACCTCTGAAGAAGTTTAGAAGAGGACAGATAAAAACATTAGGACATTAGGGCATGGGACTCAATCTCACGTAATTCATAAAACAAAATTATACATCTGTTTCTTTTTTTCTTTCTTCTTTTTCTCCCTTTTGATTTCTACTTGGACAGAGGCTCCACTAAGCCACAAATGACAAATAACAAAATTTAGATTGTTTTGTTTTCTTCTAAAGATTCAAATATAAACTTCAAGTGCAATTCAAAATCCAAATATTATTTATACTACATACTTCTTTCTACAACAGAACTTGTCATCTGCAGGTAGTTTAATCAGATTTGAATAGATTCCTTCTTTGCTTTGACGAAAGTTATTGTTCATGAAAAATATAAAGCTAAAAAGAATATTTTCTACATAATGTAATTTCAGATGGAAAGTGAAGATACACTAGTGCAGACACAAATTTGAATCTTCAGCTAGATGCACTCAGGGGTGCACATTTTTTTTGTAGTAAAAATCCCATTCAGAACATTGGCTTTAACGATTATAAAACATTATAGGTATTCTTCAATATACAACTGAAAACAAAGTCTGCAAAAAAGAGACTTCAAATTAGCAAATGTTTCTACTATGGAGGAAAGACAATATTTGACAGGAATTCAAAGTAACTGAAAATTGAATACCAATAGACTATTTGTATGGTCGTAGAAATCTGGAAACTTTTGATCGCAGTAGCTTTATAAATGATCTTGGAAACATCTCTTTTGACTCTTGTGCTGTGTACTTGAAATAATTTTGTGGGTGTGCCAGTACATCAAAGAGAGCTTTAATCAGTTTCTTGTCCTATGGGAGACAATATATATATTAGATAAAAATAGAGTTTAGATTTAGTGTCTGCACAGCTTAAAAAATTAATGAACAACAATCAGGTTTTTGGTTTTGTTTTTTTTTTTTTTTCTTTGCAAAACTTGATTCTGGGTAAAGCAGTGTACAGGAACTACTCCATGTTGCTGGGAAGTTTTATACTGATCAACCTTTCTACTGTGCCGGACGTTTTTTTTGCAATTAGCGTTCCTGGGATGTCCTGAACCGAGAGGGTAGCAGCTGAGTTAACCACAAACCAGCTACAGAAGTTAGATATTAGAACTGCAGACTGCCCTTTCAGTCTGTTTCATGCTGTTGTCCTGGGCCTTCCCTCCACGAACAAGAGAGAAGGCTGATCTTCAGTGACACTGAGCTCTTTAAGGACTTTCCCCTGTACCTTGATAAAGTCTTGGTTCAAAGCCTCAGCTGATCCTGTGCCTCACCATATGCACTGCAGCTGAGACCTGAGCATCCTTGAGGCTCGAGGGAGAGAACACTGGCAGGGCTGGTGCAGGGCTAGCCAGGGGACCTGGCTGTTAATCAGTTCCTGCCCTTCCAAGCCACACATTTACCTGGCTGCATTTTGCCTTCTGAACAGCCTTTTTTCAGTTTTAATTAGTTGTTATAGGTGGCAGCCCAGCAGCCTTCCTCCACAATTCTCTCCAATGTGTTGCTTGTGCCTCTGGAAAACTATTTCATGGACAGCTTACAATGCTCCATTATGGTTATGTCTTGTTGAGGCAGGACAGTGATTTATGTAAATACATTTTTTAATGCACAAGAAATTCTAACTTAATGACTCATTTAAACACATGCCAGACTGAGGCTGAGGAAGGCTCTTCAAACAATAGGTTCTTCATTCTTGGGTGACTTATTTTTCTAACATACAATCATGTTAGCATACTTTTCATTTAGTTCCTGATTCAGCAAAGGACATATGCACGTGCTCAGCCCAGCTGAGCTACTGATTTGGTGCAGCTCCAAATACCAGCATAAACCTCAGAAGACAGAGAAGTTAATTTGGAGTCACACTTGAGGTTTAAATACTATGACCTTATCAGGGTAATGAAAACTATCTTGGGAAAATATTTAGTAAAAGAATTCTTGGTTAGACTCAGATAAAGCAGAATTTTCTTACCTTTAGAATTTCTTGATGATTTTCTGATGCATATAGTCGTCCATCTCGAACAATGTCTTCTATTAGCTGTTGATAATCCTCTGAAAAATAAAGATCAGTCGAGTGACTATTTGTGACATCATTTGGGAGGGTAACAGCCAGATATTAGCTAGACCTCCTCTTCAAGACAGAGCTGAGAAATTTAGTATCCAGTTAATTATTCAGTGTCTCTCAAGCTGGTGTATTCCAATCTAATCACATCAATATTCTGTACTGCTTTAGAACAATAAATTTGAATTATCCATGTAAATACTAACTTAGCCCCAGAAAACTATTCCCTCCAGATAATAATGCTTTATTGTCTGCATTCTGGAGATGAAGAAACAGGGTCAGGGATATGAAATCACTGTCAAAGGTTATATGTGAAGTCAGCAGCACAGTCAGGAACAGATCCTAATTTTCTGCCCTGGGAACAGCTCTCATTTTGATTCCTGAATTACCAGCTTAATACAGATTTTCTTGTCATCCCCAAAATCGCTCTGGTGTTTGGAAGAGATGGACTAACAGCTGCCAAAAGCATCAAAGCAAAGTCTTTGTTTCATTAAAACAGAAATCATCCCAAAGTCCAAAAGATACAGTGTAATGCATCGTTTATATGATAAGACAGACTATTTTAAAATGTGGATTTATGAAAGTGGTTACTGAAAGGATATTCCTTTTTGCATCACTGTTTTTCTCTGTTGGACTTGTGATTTTTTTCAATGCATAATTTTCAAAATTGTGTGGGTTACCAGTTGGACTTGATGAAGGGGCTTCCTAAAACGCACAGCAATTAATGGTATTCTCATTATGCATATGATAAATGCTAATTAAAAGTAGTCTGGTTGAATTCAGTGGAATAAGGATTAAGTTTAAAGAATTTTGTATAATTTGCTGTCCATCCTTGAAGTATTAGAAAAAGTAATAAGAATAAAATTGAGTATTATTTCAAAGTCTTTGCAACTGGTTTTAAAGTAGTTCACTTGACTAAAAATTAGTTACATCAAGTTTTTCCTCATTCTTCTCTCCCTGTAATCACTGCAAGAGAGACTCTGACAACAATTTTCTATAATTCAGATGTAACACAAAGATGGAAAACAATCCCATTCTCACCATCGTAAGTCACATAGGGGACCTGAAATCCTTTGCCGCTGTTTCCTTCATTAGACTTGAACTGAATCCAGAGCTTCCTTGATCTTGAGGTAAATGCAATAGGTCTCTCGTAAGTCTGACATGTTTCATACGTAGTAATTGAAGTAGGAGAAGCTAGAAGGTTAAATAAAGAAAAGTTCTTTAAAAAATAAACTTCTGCACCCTTCCTCATCTACAGCTCAGAAATGTCATGACACTTCTCAGCTGACGTATTCCCAAGAGAAGTTTTTTGTGATAGAAGGGATGTAGTCTTTTATATGTCTATAAGGAGAAGTAAATTTTTTCAGAAAGGTAATGGGAACCCCTCTGTCCCACAGCAAGAAGCTTAAGTAGACAGTGAGGTAGGTGCCAGAGATCATTTTTGACATTCATAAAATTACTATCAATATTACCTGTTTTGTGTACTACTCTAGCACTGAATTCCAGGGTTCCCATATGCTGGGCCCCGGGAGGTAAGAATGAGTCAGCGGCACCTCGGGCAGATGTGGTAACCAGCTCCTTACATGCCAGTTTGGGGAGTTCATCTGAGAGCAACAAACCACTTACCAGGAGGCAATGGCCTGGCATAGCGATCCTGACCAAAAGGCCGTTGCACACTGAGGCGTTAGTGATCCCCACAGCAGTTACCCTGGGTACGGCTCGGCGGCCTCCAGGCCTGCGTTGTGCTGCACAAACCCCGTGGCTGAGGATAAACTCAGCCCGCTCGCCGTAGCGAGAGGGACCCGCAGGCAGCTCCCACGTGGTACCAGTGATCATGGTACTGCGTGGTCTTGCCTTTGACTCAAAGTGCAGCAAGAAGTTCTCTTGAGAACACTGTTTCTGTTCAACGGTGGAAATGATAAACAGAGTTGTTTCCTTGTAAGAAAATCCTACAATAGCTCAAATGACTGAAAGGGCAAAAGCTCTTCTATGGACAAGGTCTGTCCATCGTGCTGCGTGTGGATCAGAAGCCATTTGATACCTGTGGTTCCCATCATCTGAAGGGAGGTATGATTACCTATACTATTCTCTCCTCATAATGATAGCTCTAAGAAATAGCATTTAATATGATACCTTACAGACTCTCAGTGCCTTTCTTACTGGGGTCATAATGGACCAGCACCTCCCAGTGCAAAATACCTAGTTGTAGGTTTGAAAAGAAAATGTCATTTATCTATACTGAAACAGAGCTAATAGCTGGGAACCAGAAAGACCCCCATTTGCCCCTAACATAAGTAACAGATGGAGGGTACAGGATGTCTTGAAATCATTATGAATGCATCATGAGGCTCCTCTAAGTTGAAATTAATTTCAAAAAAAAGGAAAAAATATCTTCTTAGCTAGTTCAGAAAACCCACTCCATAGCCACAGGATAATTAAGAAAAATAACAAGTGTAACTTAAAATCTGAGCTTGCTAGGGCTGATTCAACTTTCATCAATGTTAGCAAAAAGAGACCTTTTGAACTGAATGGGATTTGGATTCTTGAAGTGCAAAAAAATGGATTTAATTGTAACTGATATCAATTCTTCCACAGTAACATTAGCAGCTGACCTTGCATGACCTATGATAAATATTTGGAAGATCTACTCTTATGATGCCAAACATACAGTGATCACAAATCATGACTGTAAAAAACTGCCCTCATTTTCCAGCAGTGGTGTTGTTTTGGTACTGTTAGTGGTGCTGATGTGCCTGGCTTTACTCGCTGTTGGAATGACAGTTTGAGATTAGAAGGATGACTGATTTGTTCTGCTACAGTAAGTGTTTGGCTTTTAAAAAAAAAGTGATCTGGATATAATTTCCTTCCATCTAGTGAGCAGGTTTCTTCTTCTGATATACAGAGATGTCAACACAAGCCCTCAAGGATAAAAAGTTGTGAAAATTGTTTTAGCAAATAAAATACACTGGTTTAACAAGTAAAATATCAATATGCTGTTTTAAACAAAGTTCCATCTAAACAATCGTCTTTCAGGTTTGGTGCTTCTTGGAGATTTAGCAACAGATCACCAGAAGCTGGATGCCCACATAGGACTGAAGGAGTTGGGAAAACTTTGGATTTCTTAAGGGTGTCAGATGTACCAACCTGTGTCACTGCTCAGATCTAGCAGTAACTGCAGTGTATATATCCTTGAAAAGGATAAGTGAGAGCACGGTTTGTACAGATGACAGGAGATAGCTCTCCCAGAATAACTTAGCACAGCTTTGTTGACTTCTAGACGGGCAGTGATTTATTCCACGTGGTAACTGGGCTAGACAGAAGCCCATTAACTGCTTTTGTGATTCATCCAAGACACCTGAATAATTAATATCACTCTGTTAATTGTTATTGGTACAGTGTTCTGTTTTAACTTGCTGTGCCAGTTCATTCGACAATCCTTTTAGAAGCATTGGATAGATGAAGACAGTTGTCCCTTCAATATGAGCTTTCCACTCAGTTTGCAATAAATATTTATATAACCCATGGCTGGCAACTTACCACTTTTTCTCATGACTAAAACATCACCACATTCATCTTCAATTGGGAGAAATATCTCAGGTACGACGATGAGTATTCTCCTCTTTGGGGGTGGATTTATATTCCAAATGCATTCAACATTAGCTGGGTAGTCTCCAGGATAGTTGGGTGATTCAATGTAGCCAGTATAATCCCCAAGTTCTCCTCCACAGTGCTGGTCTGTGGAGAAGCATAATTTACCATTTGTGTTAGCTGATTAGATAATCTGAGGTGTTTTTCTAGATCTGTTAAGCAAGTCTAAACTCCTCTATGTGGCCTTAGAAACGCATACATTCTCCAGCTGCTTCTTTGTTTAGCACGGAAAGCCTTTACAGGAATACTTGATCTGCAGGGCTGTGCCAACTGATTTGCAAAACCTCAATCTCCGGTGTATAAACTGATTCAACACTTCATTCAGGCTGCTTTAACATATGATTAAGAAACGAACACAGGTAAGTAAACGTGAGCCCATTGTGGAGGTACTCACACAGTGGTTACTGCTGAGATCATGCTGACATGCAGAAGGTATTCTGGTTTAACTTCACCTGGTTTTTAACCTGATTTAGCCAATGAGAGTGATGATTCTAATAACCAACCGTATCCGGATTACAGATCCCCCTTGCTTTATCTGAGATTAAACCAGTTAATAAAGAATCACCATTGATGGATCAATTTTACTTTCTGAGTTTTCAAAACTCCTACTGAATATGCCACAGAAGCCTGATTCAGTAAGTTACTTAAGCTCGATCTCTCCTGGCCCGCTCACCCACATAAAACTAGACATATGTTTAAATATTTTGCTTAATCCAAGCCTCAAAGACTATACAAGGTCAGAAACTGGCTTGAGAACAGGGAGTATCTAAAACAGCAAAGTGACAAGGATAGTTTTATTTTATAGGAAAATCATAAAACTTCTTAAAATTCCTTACAAATATCTAATTTACTCAAATTACGTTAGAATGATGATGGGTTTCAAAGACACATGACACATCATCAGGATAAAAATTTACGACAGACTTGCACATGAATAGTTAGTTTAGATGACATTACTTAATTATAAAGATGTTCTCTTAAATTAGCATGGTAGAGATGAAAAAAATTGCTTGCCTAAAAGAATTAGTCATTCACAAAAGAACAAATAAAATTGCACTGGATTCCTTAGGGATATTTAAAATGGTAATTGAAGATAAGAGGCTGAGTACTGCAAAAAAGCCTATGAGAAGATTTCACTGTCATGAGCGATTACCTGGCAATTGCAGTATGTGTGACCATCTCTCCTAGTATTTTATAATTATTATAAAATGCCAGCTACTCTGATAGAAGATACTGTGCTCTACAGCGACATGGATGAATACGCATCACTGCAAGACAACTTACAGGGTCTGGGAAACCAACAGCTTGGCAGTTTTAACCTGTAGCTGGCATTCTGCGAAATTACATTAATGACAAAACAATCATATGCATCAAGTGGTACGTTTCTATGTTTTTTTCTCATTGTTTTCCCAACTTTTACTATTCCATCTGGCAGTAGATATATGCTAACTAGGAAATACAGAGCTGAAGTCCAGCCTGACAGATGGAACCTTCAAGTTGCAGTTCAAATCTAAAGATATGCTTCCTCTCACAGCTAATATAAATGCAACTTACTTTTGCAGTGTGTAACATTAGTGGAGCCATCAAAGTCTGTACTTGTGTTCCCAGGGCAGGTGATGCAGTAGTTTTGACCAAACTCAGGCTGGTATGTTCCCACAGGGCATCGGATACATCTGTGTGTTGTGGAGTTGTAGTAGTGTCCAGGAGAACAATGAACTGTAAGGTATGAGGTGCATTATTTTCACAAAGTAGCAATCTTCAGTGCAGAGGGAACTTTCCTCTATCCTGGACATACCTCATGATCCCCCTTTGGCAACATACTTACTAGGCCATAAAAGGCAAAAAATACACCAGCTCCCTGTATTTCCCATTTCAAAGGACCTTCTACCTAGGATTATGTTCCAAAGACTAGAGCTAAACCCTTATGAACTAGTAAAAGGTGCCACACGTGTCTCTCACTGTATTTAATATAGTGGCTCCCAATGAGTTTGTAATAAATGGAAGCTGATACATATATCTGCCTCAACACTAAAAATGCCTTTCACAACAGCAGGAGAGAGGTTTCCATTAGTGTCTGTTTGCCAGGGCCAACACATCACTATGGTAACTAGAGCAAAATGCATTTGGGCAGATTCCTCTTCAGCATTTGCCCTGGAAGTTAACATTAATGTAACACGCAACATGTTGCACGCTTACAGTTTCTGCCTATCTCATTAATAATCAATCCTTAACTTTATATAATTTCTGTAGTGTTTAGTTTTTCTAATTTGGTAAATAAAAATATACAGGACAGGAAGGCCAAAGCATTGCCTAATGCAAGTTTGTTTTATTTCTTGCCATGCAGTGGGACTGATTCACTTACCAGTTGAAGCACTGACGCTGTACCTGCCCGTGGTAAATTCCAAAGAAAACCATAAAGCCTGTTCAGTCTCCGCAATCGTGGGAAATCATTCCTAGTTTACAGATTTCCTGACCATTTAATTTAGTCACACACCATGTTTCAATATGCAGTGACTGTGTTTGTTTTGGAGCCTTTCGAAGCCCCTTGGCACTGAAGCTTACAAACAAAAGGGCAAGCAGCAGGAATATGAATTGTGGAAAAATTTGAAATGCACCTTTGGTTTCGCAGTCTTGAAAGGAAACAGCACCTTCATACTTGGTCACAAGCCCACCGCCACATGGAAAGCAGAGGGTCCTTCCTGGTTCAGGCTGGTACGTACCAAGAGGACAGACTCTACAAGGTTTAAAACCATCTGAAGAATAGTGCCCAGGAGAACACTGCCCTAGAAATTGAAAATGATCATCTATATTAGTAAGCTGACTTCTTTGGACAAAGTATAAATTAACCCACTAGTAGTTAGCAATGCTTCCTTTAACTTAAGCACGTGACACTAAGACAGCTGCAGATCAAATTCTAATCCTACCTGCTGATTTTGTATTGTTCCTGTAACCACTTCCTGAAAACACCACCAGTAAATACAACTAGTTTCTTAATAAGCTCTTTGCTACCTATGTTTTTTGTTTGCTTGTTTGTTTATTTGTTTTTAGCAAGGGCTCTATTAAGATACTGTTAGAATACTTTGTACTTTCACCAAGTCCTTCATCTGAGAATTTCAAAGCACTCTGTAGGAACAAATTAAACTTTGCACCACATCTATGAAGCAAGTAATTGTTTTTTCATATCTCCATTTTATACATATGGAAACAGATCATGGGATTTACCAGACTGGATGGGACCAGTCCAGCACCCTGTCTGTGAGAATAGCTGACACCAGCAGCTTTCCAGGTAGCTGTGAAAACTAGGGCTTGTCAGAAACTCTTCCGCCAGAAAATGGTAATTTGTGTAAAGCAAAGCACTTCGTGAATGAGTCTACTGACAGATACAAGGTAGTTTCCAAACTGGCTCTCCAGGCAATTTCTGATAGGCGTTTGCTTGGCTTGGTTTTTGCTAGCTTGAGTACTTTAATCCTTGACAACCTGCCTGAGAAACAGGATGTCAAGTTTTTCCAGATTATGGCATTAATGCATATCTTCACACTACCCCAGCCTGCGAGACCAGAACTTTGAGATGTTAAGTGTTCCCTCTGGTTGCCTAATCCCAATATTTTAATTACTGTAATTTAGCTTCCCTGAGAACTGAACAGCAGGCAGAAACAACTGGCTTGAAAACCTGAAAGTTTTGACTGCCCTAGATGGGGTTGGGGTCTTTTAAGAACCTTGATACTTCCTGGGAAATGTTGGGAGGCATCCAGTATCTTGGGTACTTGGCACTTAGGATGAACTAGAACTCCTGAGCAAAAGCAATGTTCGGGTTCTGTCCCCATGAAACTCAAACTCAGATGGACACCTGTGGGACCAGGATCTTTGGGATTTAGTTGTGCTTCCATCCCAGTTGGCTGGAACATGACTGTACAAGCTGGCTGTTGTGACACAGCCCTCAGAAATACTGATATTACTAATTTGAAGACAATTCTGCTATTGATTTTGTAGGAAAACTGATCCATCTGGTCTAGTCCAACTGGTACTGGACTTTAACATGAAGGCAGTTAATGAAGAGTGGATTTGGATCTGGATTTTAGTGTGAAAATTAAGTACTTGTGAAGTGTAGGTTACACACATCCTTTTAATGAAGTGGTGCAGTTGGGTTTTAATACTGCTAAATACCCGACGTTTTCAGCACTAATATGTCTCAGTCCTTGCCTGTACGTAACACTGAGCAACTTGCTCTCTTCTTGCTTTCTGTATTGAAATTGCCAACAAAATAGATCTCAGGTGATTTCCCTAAAAAGTGCCCCAAATGACTAGGTTTTCTAATTGCATTTTGGCCTTGTACCTACATGAATTGCATGTAAATTAAGTATCACAGCACGTTGTTCACTTGTAGCTACAACAGAGTTCTATGCAACAGGAACTTTAAATCTCTTACATACTTGTATGTGCTTCACCTGTAGGGGTGAAGATTTCGGATATAGCTTATTTGTTACTACACACGCATTACTGCTCCTGAAGATATGATGCAAAAATACTGTTGATTACAGGTGGTGAGTACATTTCTAACAAAATCAGTGTTCATCAAAATACACTGTTTCATCACATATGCTGACACATTTTATGGAGATGTGCTGATTTTGATGAAGTCTTTGACAGGGAGGTTTATGAAGTCCAAAACATATTCTCTCTTGCCACTTTCACAGAAAGAGAAAAGGGGCGAGTTAAGCAGAAAAACAGACTGTTGTGATCTGATGACAAACATTTTGAGACAGACCCACTCTGCAAAAATAATCATAAGAGCTTCTTTTTGTTGTAGTGCAGAACAATAATTCAAATTCAAGTCTTGAAACAAAACAGTCTTTTTCCTCTAGTCATTGTGCTACTTTGGTCAGTATGCTATAGTCAACCTTTATAAACTCAGATTTTATTTTGATAATCTATTCTTTTTGAATTTTGGATAAATGCAAATGAATATAACAAAGATGTACAAGCATTTTGAGAATTTCCCTGTGATAGTTGCTTCATACAGTAAATTAGCAAAATCTACCAGTTTGGACTGGAGACACTAGAGTTATTTTTTTATTCAGTGGATGGGGAAAAGTGGCAGTTTCTCAAATGACATTCATTGTGTGATCACTCTAGGTATCCCTGAAGAAAGCATGAATGTGAATTCTGTGGATGACTTTTAAAGTTACAACTTGTGTAGCAGATATGACAGATTTCTTTCAAAGTCAAATAATGTATCTGCTATAGACTAGATTTTGCTTAACTATAATGAAATAAAGAAAATAACAGTTGTGTCTTAAATCCTTATCTTGATCAAGTTGCAGTAGAAGCACAGATCTCTTCTGAAACCAGGTCTTATCATTATTATTATCTAATTTACGTATCATAAAGTTGAGTCAGAGATGCTACATCACTTGCCAAAAGCTGCAGTGAATTCAAGCAGCATTGAAACTTGCAGTCATTAGCTCCGAGCCCAGGTTACAGACCCCTGCAGCATAACTATCTCAAAATTATGATTGGTGCTGATTAGACCAGGTAAACTGCATCTCATGCAAAACATTAGATCAGCAGGTTCATTAGACTCACCAATACCAGCCCAAAGTAATTCATCCCTTTGGCTCACAATATACCTGACGAGTCCTTGCAAGTCGAAGTATGTCCAGATTCCACACCTGACTTGAAGCAGAGTGCTTTGCTTGGCTTGCTCATTTCTGTACCATAACTCACATTGCTGCAGCAGGTCCCATCTTCTTGTTGGCAATGTGAGTAGATGGAGCAAGCCAAAACATTTCTGTGTATTGCTTGTAAGTGCACAGAGATTTCTTCTGTTACCTTTACAAGACAGAAGTGTGGAATGCTCTCCCCTCTTTTAGCCTCCATGCCTTACAGGCTGTGTGGTAACACCTAATCATTTTATCATCAAATTAAACTTGCCTCCACATTCTGACACATTCCGGGCGCCTGCTACTCCCTGTCCATCGTTACTTGGGCAAGGCTCACAGGTAAGCTGACCTTCTGTGTCTTGGTATGTTCCTGGTGAGCAAGGAACGCACTGATTATGTTCTCCGCTATAAAAGGTGCCCGTGCTGCAGGTAACTGAGAAAAGAAAAGGGGAATCTACATAAGGACTTTCATTTTGATCACATTTGCCTTTGTATCATACATTTAGAGAAGATGGATCTCTCTGGCCCCAGTATTATAGTGGCAGATGTTAGTCCAGGATCCTCACCTAATGTAAAGAGGCCCATCTCCGCTGGGGTCTAGGTTAATTTACCTCAGGGCAAGGTCCTTCTATTGTTTAAGCTATTCAATGACACTGTACTGCACTGAAGTGCTTATCAGTCATATGTTGTTAATAAAGCTGATGCAGTCTTAAAACAGTATATTCCAGTTTAATTAAAACAGTGGTGCATAAGGTATGGGAAGTGATGTGAATTTTTAGTTTACATTAGGTGCATTTACATGTTGGTTTGTGGCAGATGATTACAATAACTCTGTCTCCTGATATCACTTCTAGAGATTTCTCTGAGGGCAATGTATTCTATGTAATATTTTATGTCTCTTGACACTCAACAATCCCAACTGGAAAGCATTTCAAATACAGATATGAATACAAATGCTTTTCTTGCTGCAACAGGGCACATAACCGCATTAAACATTTTTCTCTGCTGGATATAGGTAGTTAAAATGTATGGGTTTCTAGACATTGATAGCCACAGTCTTCCAGTATAGTTTCTAAATCACTGTTCCAGTATGATGGAAACAGCCTCATTAGAGGCACCTATCAAAGCTGCACTTAACTATTTCTTTTTGCTTGTAAATCACTCGGTATCTAAAAGAAGCTGGGAAAAAGATAGGCTGATTTTGAAAAGATGACTTTAAGTGATTAGAAAGCTTGCAGTGCTGAGAACTGTCATTAACAGGCATGCGCTAGCCCCTTACCCCCCATGTAAAGCACTAGAGTCTGATAACCTGGGAAAAGCCTTAAAAATATTAGGTATTTTACATAAAATTAAAATAGATTTCTATAGATTCTTTTTCTTATTGGACCTCTTGAGTGTTAAGTATAAATACAGGCATGGGTCATGGATGATTTGGTGGTGAGGAGAGTGAGAGAGGTAATATAAAATTAAATATACGGCATCTAGGCAAACACCATATTATTGTTTTACAGAATTGTAATTATGTTTTCATAAGATGCTGGGAGCAGCTGGAAACTAACTGCCAACAATCCCTTGTGGCAGGTCTTGATACATACCAGCTGACAGCATGGGAATGTATGCATTTATATGTTTCCTTTGTTTTCCTGCAATCATTTAATGAACTCCCTTCCAAGTCTTATGAACTGTCAGTGGTCCATGCACATATGCTGAGTAATATCGATCTAAATTGTCTGTTATCTCACAGATTTCCTGCCTGTCTCACTAGGGACAAGTTAATTTTGGATTGCTTGTTTTGCGGGATATGGCTGAATAGAATGTTAGGACTTACCACATTTTCCATCCTGCAGCACTTGCCCTGTACTGCAAGCTTCATGCCCTTCAGTAGCTTTAGCTGGCTTCTGAGCCACTTCATATTCTGTCCCAGAAAACTGAATGTAAAATTGCTGTTTATTAATAGATTTCCTCAATGTTTTGATTGCAGTTTGCAGCTTCTGCTCCATCCTTTTCCGAACACAGTCAATGTTACAGGTGTCTAGATGGGAAATGATAACAAAACTAGAAGCAATTGAGATTCATGTTTAGAAAGAGGTGCTTAACAAGAAACTTAGCCTGCATCGCACTATGACACCTCTGTTTGCTCCACTGTCTTCTCCATATAAATTGTAGAAGCAGCTCACTGTATTCAAAATCAGGCCTTTTAAAGCAACAAGGTAGTACACCATGGTCCATCAAACTGAGTTTCGTGACCTATAAGTGCACACTGAGTGCTGATATCTTATCTATAGCATTAAGAAATCTGGTTATACTGAGTGAGCTGGGAGAGGGCTGCAGAAAGCATCAATACCACTGCATTGTACTTCCAGATATGTGTTCAATCTACCACCACTAATGTTTCTGAATTTTCTCTGCCTGTGCTTTACCCAGCTGATTAGGAATTACTCCCACTTCCCTGACCAAAATACCTGGGTGACACAAAGAAAGGTGTTTTATGGCGTGATTACTGGCTAGTGAGGCACCCCTCAGGGTTGAGAAACCTGCCTTTGAGGACTGATGTGTTTATAGAATTCAGCCCACGTTTTCTTTGGCTGGATTTTATAGCATAATATTCCATCTCATGAATAACTTGAAGCAATTCTTTTTCTTCCTGAAGTTTGTTATGAAAACATGAATTTTCCAAATGTGTGATAAAAATGTTTGATTCTCAGACTGAAGTTTCAGCAACTTACATTTCGGAGGATATTTTTATCATCGTTGTTGCAGAACTTCTACCTAATCCTTACAGTCTCTGTGCATCAATTAGCACTTCTGCTGTTTAAAGAAATCAGACTAAATTAAAGTACATGACTTAAGGCTTCGAGGGAATTTTGCTGCAGGTTCAATCTTTGTTCCTTTGGCTTAATTTCCTACCCAATTCCATTCAATTAAATCTCTGAAAATTTGAGTTTGGAAAGGCCGTTGAATGAGGCTTGTGCTAAAAGGTTTGCATGGCAGTCTGATGAAATAAAATCAAAGAGATTCTAACAACACACTGAGGAACTGAATTCTGGTTTCTCTCCACAGACAGATCTTTCACAAACCTGAGACTTCTTCTGACTTCATCTCCACTTCAAACTCTGCAGTGATATGGGATACTTCTTTTGATGGTGACTTGCGGCCTCGGCGTTTTTTCTTGGAGGAATCGCACTTGAGATTCACAAAGGTCACCTGGCAGTTGTCTGTACAAGGGAATTGACCTACTTTGCATAAGAGAAGCAACACAGAAAAGAAATCAAGTAGCAAAGTAGCAAGTGACAGGCTAGTACGCGATATCTCAGCTGGGTTATCATGAATGCAGTGACAGGCTTCGTAATGTTTCACATGTCTTGTTAGACACCTCCTTCTCTGTGCAATTTTGGGTTTGCTCATCTTGCTAGTGAGTGCAGGAGGCAAAAATACAGTGTGATGATGCTCAGCTGCACAGTGGTACCTCTAACACCTATAATTGCCTGTCTTTTCTGCATAAGGATTAGAAAGCTCTTCACAGAAATTAGGGAAGATCAGCAACGCTATATACAGTCATTTGATGGTTAAACAAAGCATGAGCATCAATTTTCAAAAATTCATGAGAGCGGCAGGCCTAGGCCTCTAGAAAGCTACCAGCTGGTATTCCTTCTCTTTCAGCAATGACAATCACCGGATTCAAATGTTTTAAAAGCCTTTGATTGGGAGGTTATGAAAACATATTGGAAGGCTTTATCTGAGAGGAAATCATAGAATCATTTAGGTTGGAAAAGGCCTTTAAGATCAAGTCCAACCCTAAATCTACCATTGTAAGTCCATCACTAAACCATGTCCCTAAGTGCCATGTCTACATGTCTTTTAAATACCTTGACGGATGGAGACTCAACCACCTCCCTGGGCAGCCTGTTCCAGTGCTTGACAACCCTTCTGGTGAAGAATTTTTTCCTAGTATCTCATCTAAACCTCCCCTGGTGCAACTTGAGGCAGTTTCCTCTTGTCTTATCACAAGCCAGAAGAACTGAATGCCCTCATCAATTATGTGTAACCACTGAGGAGAAAGGCCACAGTCTGTTAGGACAAATCACGTAAGTGTCCTCTCCCTATATAAGGAAATCTATGTGAAAAACATCCTTTTTGTGATAGGTGACTGACCTTCCAGGTCAGGGAGAAATTTCTAGCACTCAAGCCACCAGAAGGATTCCATTCCAAGTGTGTGGTTGTATGATACAATCTTACTGTTAGACCCAGAAGTTCAGATGACATAACAAACACAAAGCTAAGCAAACAAAAGACAAGGAAATGCATGCAAGAAATACATTCCCATGGTGACTGTATAGACCAAAAATATCAACTTCTATGACTTTAAAAATGAGTCTAATAATCACATCTTATTAAAAGAAGACAACATATACAGACAAGGTAAGCAGCATGACAACTGAGCCTTGTTTTAAGCCAATGCTTGGAAAACTAGAGAGATAAATCTCTAGATTGAAGGGTAAAGAAAAATATGAGTCTAAATTTTAAAAATAAAGTCTTTAAACCATTAGCAATTGTTTAGGATATCTATTTTTATTCTTCTCTGTTTAGGTCTCATATATGACTCCTTACTATCGAAAGTGGTGGTAAGACAGATTCACAACAGAGAATATGTCACCAGTTGATGTTTGCTGTAAGATGCTAAGTTGCTTTAAGCAACAATATGAGCTGTTGTAATTACAACAATACTGTGTACTAAAATCTGGAAAAATTAGAGTGAATATTAAATTGTAATGAACTGCAAATATTTTAAGCTGTGGAAATGCACAATAATAACACCCAAACATTCTTTAATTGTC
This sequence comes from Tyto alba, assembly GCF_018691265.1. Classification (NCBI taxonomy): domain Eukaryota; kingdom Metazoa; phylum Chordata; class Aves; order Strigiformes; family Tytonidae; genus Tyto; species Tyto alba. The sequence goes on along the minus strand of NW_024881295.1, from coordinate 8,624,018 downwards.
CCTGTCACAATATCAAGGGGATGGAGGACAAGAAATGTTATGAAGATCTGTTAAATACATACCACTTTTAAAATCTCTTTTTTGTTCAACTTTAAAAGTCAAGTTCAAAACTAGTAATAATAAAACCCCATACCTAGTTATACTGATTTTTTAAAACATTTGATTACTTTGATTCAGCCTGACACAAACTTTTTGTTAATTTCAGATTTTTGGTCGTCATGTCTAAATATTCTATATTTTTTCTAACACCGTAATTACTCACTCCAGCATAGCAAAATATCTAAAGCTGTGTAACATCAGATTTTGATTATAACTTTCCCACTTAGGGGTTGTCTTTGCTGCTGCAATGGAATACTAATCCAGCATAAAGCAAGTAAGTAACAGTTTTTGTTTTCTTTTTATAGACTTCATCTCGGAATATTAAACCAAACCAAACTGACACTGTTTCATGTAATTTTGTCTCAGGATATTTCTGACATTATCAACGCCAGAAAAAGTATTAGCTTAATTCCAAGCTCACGTACTTTTGAACAAAAATATTTCAAAGCAAGTGGTGACAAAAGTGCTGGTGGATAAGGGAAGAGCAACTGATGTCATCTACCTGGACTTGTGCAAAGCATCTGACACTGTCCCACACAACATCCTTGTCTCTAAATTGGAGAGACATGGATTTGGTGGATGGACCACTCAGTGGATAAGGAATTATCTGGATGGTGTCACTCAGAGTTGCGGTCAACGGCTCAATGTCCAAGTGGAGGGGGGTGACAAGTGCCGTTCCTCAGGGGTCAGTACTGGGCCCAGCGCTGTTTAACCCCTTTGTCGGTGACACGGACAGGGGGATCGAGCGCACCCTCAGCAAGTTTGCCGACGACACCGAGCTGTGTGGTGCGGTCGACACGCTGGGGGGCAGGGATGGCATCCAGAGGGACCTGGGCAGGCTGGAGAGGGGGGCCCGTGTGAACTGCACGAAGTTCAACAGGGCCAAGTGCAAGGTCCTGCCCACGGGTCGGGGCAATCCCCAGCACAAATCCAGGCTGGGCCATAAGAGGATTGAGAGCAGCCCTGCGGAGAAGGACCTGGGGGTGTTGGTGGGTGGAAAACTGACTGTGAGCCAGCAATGTGCGCTCCCAGCCCAGAAAGCCAACTGTGTCCTGGGCTGCATCGAGAGAAGTGTGGCCGGCAGGGCGAGGGAGGGGATTCTCCCCCTCTGCTCTGCTCTCGTGAGACCCCACGTGCAGCACCAGGTCCAGCTCTGGGGTCCCCAGTATAAGAAGGACATAGACCTGCTCAAGTGGGCCCAGAGGAGGCCGTGAAGATGCTCAGGGGGCTGGAGCAGCTCCCGTGTGAGGCCGGGCTGAGAGAGTTGGGGTTGTGCAGCCTGGAGAAGAGAAGGCTCCGGGGAGACCTTATAGCGGCCTGCCAGTGCTTAAAGGGGGCTACAGGAAAGGTGGGGAGGGACTCTTTATCAGGGGGTGTAGTGATAGGATAAGGAGTAACAGTTTTAAACTGAAAGAAGGTAGATTCAGATTAAGTATAAGGAAGAAATTGTTTAATGTGAGGGTGGTGAGATACTGGCCCAGGGTGCCCAGAGAAGCTGTGGCTGCCCCCTCCCTGGAAGGGTTCAAGGCCAGGTTAGTCAGGGCTTTGAGCAACCTGGTCTAGTGGAAGGTGTTCCTGCCCGTGGCAGGGGGGTTGGAACTAGATGGTCTTTAAGGCTCCTTCCAACCCAACCCATTCTATGATTTCAGCTCTATTAGAACCAAACCTGAGGCACTGCTAAACTAGAGTGTGAACTCTGGCCTGAACTTAAATTTAGATTGAAATATGAAAACCATTAGTTTTTTTCCATCTGCAGTGTGAAAACAAAATATGCAAACAAGCAAGCAAACAAACAAAAAATCAGAATGCTATTTATATGTTAGAAGAAACCACGTACCTAAACCAGCTTGCTTCCCAGAGTCTTTTGTTTTTTCTTTGCTGCGAGGCCGTAAATGGCACTTTGCATCTTTAATTTTAAAACGAGCTTTCTGCTTGATTGGAGGGGCTAATGAATCTGTTGATGTAAAGTAAAAAAGCTATCAATTGGCAGCAGATGAAATGAAGTCTAAAACTTATTTTTAAAAACAGACTCAAAAGTCTTTTTGCAACATAGAAAAGAGACAGCCCAAGAGCTCTATACCTTGTACAAGAGGATCCATTTCCATGAGTTCATTTTTTTGCATAAGCACTTACTCTTGAGCCCATAAAGATCAATGAATTTGCTAGTATCACACATGCTCTGCACGTATGTTTCCCCTCCAGCAGGCCTACACATCTTGGTGGAATTTGGGCAACTTTGTCTCTCACTATGAAAAAGGTTAATTCCTACCTTTTTTTTCTCACTCTGCCTGACTTCCCATGTTACTTGGCTGTAATTCTGCTCTTGCTAATGCTAACCAGGAATAAGATAAATTTAGTGAAGCTACACTGTTAGCATTTGAAAACAATCCAAAGGAAGTGTTTTTATTTGACTGCAGTCTATGGCTTGCAAGCTTTATTCTTCAGCTTTAAATCCAAGCCAATTATGTCTTGTTACTTTAAAGGCTGTTATACAGCCAGGCACTGCTTAGGAAATGTAGCTGCTGGCTGATTCCCTCCCAAAGTCCATGGTGGAAAAGGCTGGGCCTGGCCCATCACGGGACAGCTGCTGCGGGCTGCCCACGGGACCCAGAGCAGGTAGAGGGTGGTCGCAGGTAAGTGCCGCAACGTGGGTCCCTCTTTCCTTGGGAGGGCCTTGCTGAACCAGGACTACAGAGGTAGCCTGCCCCTGTGCCACAGGCAGACACATCTGCATTGTACCTCCTAACACAGTCCAAATATGTAAGAAATACGTGGTTAGAAAAGTGGCAAATTGGAGAGAAGTAGAGCAGGTAATGATACGTAAAGTGGGTTGAGACTTCCCACTGCTGGATGCTGTTTCAGCTGCTTCTAATTTTGCCAGACTTCAACCATTTTGGGCTGAACTGTTTTTTAATGATGAGTATCAACTTTAAGACACACTTTTAAATGTCTCTGCAAAAGTAATCCAGCCATTTCTGAGAACAAAGTGAATGAAACAAGGTATGGGCTCATAAAACCTTTTTATTGGGAATCCCCAGTAGGAGGATCTGTGCTTCTGAGGAAAGACTTCGCAGGTGAGGGCTGGGACCCACTGTAGCCTTCTGCTCTTCTGATACTGATGGGTCCCTCTGACTCGCTTCCAAGTCTGGGAAGAAATGCCATTTTGATACGCTCACTATTGCCTTGCTGGACTATGGGAAATAAATTATTCTAAATATTTGTTCTTACTGAATATATCTCAAACCTCCACTGCTCCTATACTGACCTATCAACACATTGCCACGCTTGAGGGCAGCTAAGCACACTCCAGCCCTCAAGGAAAGGTGGCAGAAAAACGAGTGTGTGCACGATGAAACAGAGGCTACCGTGATTCTGGCCTTGTGTAACTAGAGAGGTGTATGTCTTGCAACTCCCAAATGGTCTGGGGGACCTTCACCACCTACCTCCTAGATGCCAAGGCCCGGGTGAGCAGGAGAGCACCTACCTGCACAGCTGGGCAGGGTGGCGTTGCGTTTCTGCAGGGCCTTGCCTTGCTGGGCAGGAACTCCACAGCTCAGCGTGTAGCTGTTCTCCGAATCTGCAGGGCAGAACACAGTCAGCACATGTGGCAACAGCCTCCTCACAAAGCATCTGCTCTCCTTGTCACCCCCAGCAGTAATGTTCAGTGCTTCAACAAACTTATTTAATACTGCTAAATGAGGAGATATTTTAAGTGTTGAACTTGGATTTTAAATAGCTGAAATAGTTTGCCAAAGGCTACAGCTTCACAGTGCTGACTGTAAGTTTTGTTTCTTCCAGCACTGAAATGTTACACTATATAAACAATTTGGCATGAGGTTAACTGTAAATAATTGTGTGGTGCACAAGTAGACAATATTTTGTGTTTGCTCATGGCAGAGTCCCTGCGCGTTGATCATCTCTAATTTAAAAAATAAACCACGTACTTTCATAATAATTTTAGCTTTATACTCTGACAGAATCTATTGGCAGAAACAAAAAAATAACATACTTAGAACTGTAACAGGTTTACATATTGCACAGATAAAACTGGGTATTGGTGCATACAAATTAGATAAATGCATGTTTCCAGTAATCTCTGCTAAACTGAAAATAAAGTGTGAACAGCTCTACCGCATGTAATGCCAAGACTAACATGAAAAGTAGAGATGCTCTTGTGAAAAATAAACCTGTGTCAGAACCTCAGAACATATATGAAAAAGTAATAGCAATCCCCCGCCCCACCTGCCCTGCAGAACTGTATAGATGAAAAATTACATGAAAATGTAGCAAATGATACAAAAAAAAAAAAGGGGGAGTTGAAATGCCTGATTTTCTATCAATAACACTCAGCTGAACTATTACCAGCAAAATTCATTAAAACCCAGCAACTGCAGCAACTAATACTGGGAGATCCTTTTGGCCACACAGCTTCCTGAAACAGACTTAGTTGTATCAATTTTGTACAAGACAGTAAGACAGGTTTAAAGCTGCTGCTAGGTCATCCTTTGCTCCAGGGTGCCTGGCTGAGCCGGTGGAAGTTTTAGGCTTCCCTGGCAGGCGTGTGAGCTTGATCATCTGCTGTGGCAGTCACAGAATTAAATTTCCCAGTGTGTCCCACCGGTGCCCTCCTGCCTCTGGCTCACACTGTCTGCGCCAAGCTGAGTTCCTCTCAGGGCGACCCTCCGCTTTGGGATTTGTTTCTGCTCCTGCTCAATCACGCAATTACAGGGTATTTTAGGCCATGATGCAGAGTCCATCATTTTAAGCAGATGCCTGAATAGGCACAGGGGACTTGACTCAAGTTGAAAAACATGGTACTAAAAATTAGCAGTAATTCACTGAAATCAACTGTTAATTTTTTTCTCACTTTTGACACAGCAATTCAATGTATTAAAAACTTTCTTTTCCACTGTCCTGGTTTGGGCTGTAATAGAGTTAATGTTCCTTTTCGGTAACTAGAACAGTGCTGTGTTTTAGATTCAGCATTGCGTTTCGTATGAGAAGAATGCTGATAGCGCACTGATGTTTTCAGCTGCTATTGAGATTTCAAGGACCCTCCGGACTCCCTGTGTCCTTCCCGTGCGCAAGTGCACAAGAAGCAGGGAGGGAGCACGGCCAGAGCACCAGACCCAGTTTGGCCAACAAAATATTCCATATCATGTATTGTCATGCTCACAATATAGAGGAGGGGTGGTCGGGAAGGGTCTCTCTCTCTCTCTCTCATTTCTGGGATTGCGACTGGGGGATCTTGGTATTTTGGGATCGCTGGCCGGGAACGGGCTGGGTATTGGTCAGCGGGTGGTGAGCAATTGCATTGTCCATTGCCCGTTTATATTTTCTATTACTGTCATTGTTTTCATTTTATTACCATTATTTAACTGCTTCTGTCTCAACCTGCGAGCTTCCCTTTACCCTTCCAATTCCCTCACCCGTTTCCAGGTGTGGAGGGGAAGGATGGGTGAGCGGCTGCAGGGTGGTTGGCTGATGACCAGGCTCAAACCACAGCATCCACCATCCTGGTTGAGGTAGATGTTTTTCTCAGGTTTCTGTTAGAATCTCCCCATCACCAGAAATAACACCTCAAATTAAACAGTGAAGGGCCAAACCTTTAATATAACTAACAATCAGCTCTTCTTGTATTTAATGATGTGCATGTCTGGCATAATCTAATTTATAATGATGTTTTTGCTTATTTACAGTTGTTCATAACAAAAAACAAATGCAAGAATCATTAACACATTAGCAGAGAAAAATCATCAAGTCACATTCTAGACTTAGGAGGAGAAATACTTTGTACAAACCTGGAACAAAAAGAGTATTGGATGGGCATGACAGGAAGCAGCTCTCTATGCCTGCTGTCTTACTACACACTAGCTGAGCCTTGGGAGTTGGTTTGGCATTCGGGAGACATTTCACCATCTCTGAGGAGAAAAAAAAAATAGAAACATGAAAAAAACCTCAGACAGTGCCCAACCCAGAATCTTGTGCATCCACTTGCATAAAGTGGTGAGGAAAGATAGAAGTGGCAACAAAGCAAAATCACAGGCCCAGGAATTTCTGAAATAAGCACATAGTAGGGAGATAGTATCTGGATCTAGATATCTATCTGGAACTTGAAAATGAAACTCCTTCACATTTTTAGACCTAAACTCTAGGTTCCTATCCTCCAGTTTGGGATTGTTCAGGTCCAGATCTGCACTCTGAAAGGAAGGTTTGTCTCTAATTACGAGCACAACTCTGTGTGCACACTTTGATCTCCAAAGCAACAGGTAATACTGATGACCTGAGATGTCCTCTCCCCACTTTTGGAGGCACAGTTCTCTGGTTTAACAGGCCAACTACCACACCATGCACAGGAGTCACCCTCACAAAGATCTCTTTTTTTAGATGACCGCTAAAATGGTATTTTCCACTTCTCACTCTAACTCCCACAGACTTTTTAATTTTAGCTCCATGCTCTAGCTTCTGGAAGTTGAAAACTTCCCAGACAGGCAGAGGTGAGGCAGGACACGATGGGATGGAGATGGATAGTCCCACCGATCCTTTCAGTGGCTGCTGAAATACCCCAAGCAATGCTAGAAGGGACACTGTGACACACCTAGACATCAGTCATTTCTCATCAGCACCCACCGCACGAGGCACATTGCAGCTCATGTGATGGAAATATCCAGCTTCTCCTCCTGGTTTCATGGCAGGATGAAGACAGAGTATCCTGCAGGTCTCACAAGCTGCTCTTCATATTGGGGTAAGGGACTGTGTTTTAACTGAAGCTACATGAAATTATGAATTGTTTGACCAGTCTCTGTGCTTCACCCCAAAATGATGGTATGTCACTGATAATTATAATCCTGCACTTATTTTAATTGGACATCTTTTGGGACTGAAGTGTTACTTGAGTACATCTTTCTCCACACAAACGACAAGGTGCAATCTCAGCTACGGCTGGGAGGTGCCATCACAACCTGCACTGAGGCAGTCTCACCACTTCCCTCCTCTCCCCCGGAGATGTAACCTCGGCACTGACTGCTGGCCAAGTGCAGCTGGGCACCTCTTCAGGCAGATATTTCACACTGCATCAGCCAGTTAAAGCTCAGCCAGGTGTCTGCAGAGCAGTTCTTGCTTCAGGACTGTAAAAACGCCTGTTCAGGTGCACATGCTCTTTCTCTAACTGTTTCTTGCTACTTCTTCCAAAAACACCCACCTTACAAGGTGGACTTGGCTGACTCTTGTTTTGCTTATGGCTGCCTGTGCTACAGTAAATGCCATTTTGCCTACCTCGTCAGCTCACCACTGAACCACACCAAGGTTTGGGGGGAGACCAGAGCTGCAGCAGCCAGACTGGTTTGGGTCCACCAGGGTTTGGGAAGAGCCCACTAAAGTTGGGATGAAACAGGGCAATTCAAATGTAGTAGCTCTAATGAGCCTTGCTTGGCTTGGCTTGAGTGCAGAAGAAGGGTTCCAGCAGCCACCAGCTAGTTCATGTTCCTGGCCTCACTGCTAGTTAAATATAAATGTATACAAGTCCCTTAAACATGCCTGATATTCAGATGCCATATGTGGGAATAATCATCCTCCACTTACCTCCCTCCTAAGGTCTTATGTTGCTTTGGTGATATTTTTAAAGAAATTATTTCTTTGGACTAAGGAGACAACACAAGCACAAAGTGTCATTGCTGAGCAAAAGATTTTGTTACTGCAAATGTCTCCAAATCACGTGGAGTTCAGGATCACTAGATATCATTCTCCTCCTTTCTATTGTGCTTTTATAACAATGTAGAATGCAGTTTCCTCTAAACAATGTTGGTAATAAGGCAGGCTATCAGCAGGAAGATGACACTCATTTTAAGCCTCATTAAATTCATCAAATAAAACAGTGTATATCAATAGAGAAGAGTGTTCTATTTCCCATCTTCCAACTGAGTATTACAAATAATGAAGAGAAATTTACAACTAGGAAGTTATTTTCAATACAGCCTCGTACCGTGGGAACAGCATTCTTAGTAGGTTAAGAGGGAATATAGCACAAAACTTCTGCGGTCTAACTATATACCAGACCTCAAAAGATTTTTGTCCCTGTCGTTAATTTACAGACTCCTTTCCAGAGGACTAACTGGTACATTGCAAGGGAGACCTAGTGGATAATTAAAAAAAACAGAGTAAACCATTTCTTACTCCTACAGTACTTAGTTCTCTATATAGCAGGGAAGGTAACACACATCAAGCCGAGCGGGAAAAATTAAGTACTTAGTTGTGGTTCGGAAGAAAGTCAGCTGCAAAGGCAGATACCCAGCTTGAGATATTCACCCACCACCCCACTCCACCTTGGTTATAAAGTGCTTTCCTTACTGCTTACATATCCATGTAAGTGAAAAAATGCCACAATTGCATGATCATGCAAGAGGCCAGTGCCAATACTCTCTACCCCAGATTGTAGTGCTTTCCCCCAATATGTGCAGAGATTCCTTAAGTAAGGTCCCCCCTTTTCTTGTTCTGCCTTGCTCCCAGTTAGGTATTAGGCATGAGCCCCAAATGTATCTATGAGAAGTTATTCATGATTAAAAAAAAAAACCAAAACAAATAAAACCCCACAACCTAAATTTGACTATGAAAGATCTAAGGTATGCTATTCCCATTAAAAATGTGAAAACGGAATTAAAATCTCACAGAAAGTACTTTGAACGTCTGTAGCCATGGCCAAAAAGTCATCTGCTTAAAGGATACAGACATTCAGATCTACCACAAAGTAAGTGGCACTAGCAGCAAGTGCCATCATTTTAGTGGTCTTAGGATTTGTGCTCATTGAAATTAATACTTTTGACACAGCTAGCAGCAGTACTTTATATTAAGCAGGATACCTTTGGGGATAACTTGAAAAATTGGAGTATGGTGCTGTGAATGCAAATATTAACCTGAATACCATTTCCTACTTGTACACAGTTAAATATTTTGAATACTCTAAATTAGTCTTAAAGGGAAACAGAGTTATAGCTGAGGTCATAGAGATGGACGAAGGACAAATTAAGGACAGAAGTATAAAATACATAAAAATAAGATGGCTTTTATTTGTGTGAATGGATTTGTAAAATTAAAAAAAAAATCAACACAAATGAAATCCAACATATTACCTATTCTATAATCCACTTGCAGTCATATCCTAGCCCATGGACCCCCATAGGATCAGGTGTTATCTGAATTTATAAAATTAATTTGGGGACCTACATTGCAAAAATGCAGCACCTCTGAGACAAAACCATGGGCTTTTCCACCCTCTTGGAGAACAGGAGCATCACCACAGTCACCTCTGAGTCAGCCTCCCACACTTACCAACACAGTCCTTTTTATTCCAGTGCAGTTTCTTTCCAGGTGGACAGACACACTCATAGCTCCCCATTGTATTAAGACACCCATAGTCACAGCTACCATTGCTGATGCTGCATTCATCAATATCTGAAAATGTGATTAAAGTTGAGAAGATTATTAACCATATGTACACATGTATACTGTACATTAAGATATTATGTTCATAAGGATATCTGCTTCTACTATATATTTTACATTTAAATCTATATAAACATGTTAAAATGCAGACAATACTCACATCAAACAATTTTAGTGCATATTGCATGTATTTGTCCATAGACACATGTATAGCTCCTACCCTTTCAAGGATTTATGCATACAATACCATTTAAACGTCAGGACTGGTTGCACTGAAATTCTTGGAAGTACAAGATACAAAACATGCTCAAAAGTCTCTGCAGCATGTAGACATTAATATATACTGCATTATGTGAAAAAATGTCAAAGGTACAAACATCTGTGAGATTAGATCACTTTTGCATAACAGGGAGATAAATTCTCCATAGCAATTCACAGTTTTCTTTTAGAAATTATTCAGATGAAGGAGGAAACTACATATTTGATAGGATCCTAGCAGCTGGAGTGTAGTTTTATTTAGTCTTCTCCTCAAATAAAAATGAAAGGTAAAAGCTTGCAAGAAGGCAAAGCAATTACCAGGTACGTTATCACTGATAATCCACATAAAATCTTTCAACTTTAGATACATTAGGAAAGTATTTAGTCAATATGAGGTATACCCTTTTTAGTCTATGCAGTCAGCATTTATATACTTGTGCTGACGAGGCCAATCTCTCATCTCTCCTTCCACCACCAGGAAGGATGTTCATCCATCACACTCAACAGGAGTTGTGCTGCCATGTACTGACCTCTGGATCACACTTGGGACACCAGATGGCACAGGCCAAAATTGTCATATGGCACCAGTGAACATATGAACCAGTTGCACGCTGCTGCTCCAGACTCTTCAATTTACTAGTACAGCCATAACCTAAAAGCCCTTGTTACGAACCACAGCCCTGCTGCTTTAGGCACTGTATTAACCTCAACAACAAGTGGTTTCTGCCCTTTGAGCACAGCTACCCATCTGCTTGCTGAAATGGTAGCATTACTGTAACAGACTTTTATAAGGCACATAGACCGCGCTATTTGACATATGCTCAAATGAGCTAGAATAACATCAAATCAACAGGAGATATACTAAATTGCTAATACTCCTGGCTTAATGATAGGCCTCAAAATCTAACTGTAGAGGGAAAATTGTCACTTAAACGTGTTTCTAAGGGAGGTCTGGCCATAAACGCTCCCAGGCTGAGTGTCTAATCCGCCTTTCCAAACCATGCCTGAGCCCAGGCTTGAACTCCAATTGCCGTGTGCTTGGCGCTGGGTGAACCCATACAGTTTGCAGGAGCACAGTCTGAGTTCACGCCAGTTCTCCCCAGGCCCCAGTTTTGGAGCCCAGTGACCCCATCAAAAGTCAGAGGATTGGGCTCGAACACACACTTAGGCCCTGCACTGGTTAACAAATGCAGGCCCACACTTATTAGCCAAGATTTCCTCTGGCATCTTGGGGCACTTGATGGGAAAATGGGAATATTTACTGGGGCAGCTGCTGGAATCCAGAAACAGCTTTCTTTTTCTGATGCAAGACTTTAGCCTGTGTGGTTAAGCGAAAACCTAGAAAACATGGAGTACCTGCATAAAAGAAACTGAGAAAGACACCCTAATATGACAGCCATGGTTCTAGACAACATTATGATTTTTGGGTCAGAGTCAGGACTTCTGGAGGCCCTGGGTCAGCATTTCTAAAAACTGACAAGGGAGACAGTCCCAGAAAAAACATTTTCTGGGAAATTTTGTACATAGCAGTTAGTCTTATGCTGAGTGGAATCTATTCGTGAACCCATACTTTGAAACACACATTTAATCCACAGTGCTCCTGCCACTGAGCTCTGGCTGAACTGTTCAAACCTGAGCTCTTGCTGTCAAGTACGTCATCCCAGAACCAAGCTCCTGAAGAAGCAGAGAAATTCCCAAAGGCATTGATCAGTCCTGCAGATTCTACTGACCTGCCTAAGGTGACTAAACCAGTATATACTGCAAGGAGGGCTTTACATAAGCAGGTGGTATAAGTGCTTAGGGCTGTCCTTCTAAAAGATTCCCTTATGAAACATGACTTCTATTCCAAAGATGGCATGAGAAAGATCCCAGAGAGAACAGCAAGGGTTGCCCCTCAGCATGGAAGGCCCAGAACAGGGACACTGCCACATTGTTTATTAATTACTAGTAGAGGGGAAGCAAGACCAAGAGAAAGCTTAATAAGAGACAAGCTGGCACCAAATATTTTTGAAGGTTCTCACTATTTTTCCTTAGTTTTGACTTCTGCTCAGTGCCATATGGATGGCAGCCAGGGTAAGTTACTTGTTCCACTGTCAACATCACTCTCCAGGGGCTGACTAAAACTAATGATAGGCCTGAGCGGCAAAGCTCAGGACCTAGACAAGTCTGGATTCAGAGCTGTGATTCTGGATCTGCCCATTACAGGAAAAAGCAGGAGGTTTGGAGCTGGTTATGTTTTTACCCAAAGTCCAGCACTGAGTATTTCCAGTTAGAGTTTTGGTCCTACTTTAGTCTCATTTAAAAGACTGAAGCTGAACTGAGGCTAAAGATAAATTTGAGTGCTCTGAAATTCTTCTCCCTTGGTCAAATAGAAGTTGAATCCCTAATTTGGTCATTGTGGTCATGCTGCCCTATGATGCACTTAAAAAATATTCTTCTCCTGGATAACCAAACATTGCAGCACCAATTCTTTCCAGTCATGCCAAAAAAGTTGAAGAGCTGAAGTAGCTCCACAGAAGATGGGAACAGGGTACCCCACAGCCTTCTTGCTATGATTTTCACGGGCAGTTTATGTCACAGTCTGGTAAAAAGAGACAAAATTTGTAAACTTTGTAAAACTGACATCCCTCTCCTATTCTTTTTGCTGCCCATCATTTGAAGACTTCCTTCTGTAAATACAACTGTGACTAATCTCACTCGTGCAGAAGTACCAACTGGTACTCTGCGCTTGTAAACTCTGTAAGGAAGCTTATCCTGTACAGCATGATGAACCCCAGCCACGATGCTGCCCGGCGGTGGTTGTTGCATCCCTGCAGCAGTGGATGAAAGTGTCACAGCTGCAGGCTTCTGGTCTATACTAAGACTGCTAGGTACCACCATCACAAAAATGTGTAGCAACGGTTCTTTATGTTCTTCTCCTAGGAATGCTTCAACAAATTTGAGGTGCTGAAATTTTAGTCACACCCAGTTCATGCTATTTTAGCTTTATTTTAACTTTATTGGTTTATCTTCTTCAGTTCTAAAATCTTCAGTTAAAAAAAAAAAAGCATGGCTCAGTAAACAGTCTACAAAGCAAACAAACAGATAAGCAAAACTCAGTTTCCAAACCTCCACAGTGCGTCAGTCCATACAATGTGTAGCCTTTATGACAGAGACATTCAAAGCTTCCAGGATAGTTGATACAGGTGTGATCACAGGTCCTTTCGAAGGAACACTCATCTATATCTGAATTCATAGAAAAAGCATTAAGAAATTAGAATTCAGTTAAACAGAATGGCTGAAAATTCATATTCTGTTGCAACATCTTGTTACTGATAAACTAGCAGGTATCACCTCAGGTAAAATCTGAATAAAACAACAGTCTCATTCCTCTAGTGTCTTGTAAGAAAAGGATTTGCAGAGCTAAATGGAGAAAGGTAGAAAAGATACTTTAAAAAACCCCAAAACATAAAGACCATATTTTATATGTTCACCATTAGATGGCAACCTTTAACTTCTAATCCTATCTTCCCAGCAGGGCTGTACCTCACAGTTTTGTGGGGGGTTAGTGGCACAATGAAAAGATTTTGGTTGAATCACATCGTTCCTTCTTTCACTGACCATTTTTCTGACATCTTGCCCACCAGGACAGGGAGTCACTTGCAGACTTCTGCTCTGCTTAAGCAAGACTGTACAGACAGTTGCACAGCTATAAGGGGCATAAGGAAACTAGTGCCTGAGAATAAGCCAGTACTAGGAATGGATGGGCTGCACCTAAGACACAGGAAATCTTCGTCCAAAGTTCACATTCTACCTAATTAAAAATTTTGACCTCTCCCCCTTAAAAACTTCATGCATCTCTAATGTAAACCCCTTATTTACATAGTTTCTCCCATCCAGCAGCCTATGAAGAAAGCAATTAACAGCACATTGCTTCGAAGACAGTGCAAAGGTTTTGCTGAGCAGGGTGACATAAAGGTTTATTTGACAGCAGTCATCAATGCTGAAAACCATTACATTAAAGGTACTTTAAATAGCAATGTGTGCAAAATGAGAGCACTTTTGAGTAAACTTTATCCTCAGACAATTGGTTTTTGTAGAATCCTCTTCAGTGATTAATTTTTTTCTGTTGAAAGGTAGGAGAAATTAATTATTTAAGAGGAGTAATTTCAACAAAAATCACATTTCTCTAATATTTCTGAGGTATAAATGAATGAAATAGTATTCCTTTAATAGCTTGAACACTTTCTAGAGTTGCTTATTAAGAACATAACCTGAGCAGCACCATTGCTATATATAACTTGGACTTTCATCTTGTACATGCTTAGAAAGATGTGGGTGCTTGAAAAAAAGGTGGAAATTCACAAATATCTAATGGTGTGCAACACAGTTCTTATATTCAAGTATTATTTATATGGTTTTGAAGTTTAATTAAACATTCCAGGTCTCTTCCTGCTATTATAAATGCATATACTTAACTTCAAGAACTAAAAAATTAAGATTTTGTGTATGTGTACACAAAGCTAAAATCTGAGAGAGCTTATGCACAAATTTAGAATGTTGTAACCAGCTATATTTTACATGATCTCCAATTTTAAGTGTTTCAAAACATTCACACAAAAGAGAATTCACAATATGGAAAGCAACTGTTCGGGCAAATGCATAACAGAAAATGAAATACACATGATGAACAAAAATCTATGCTATCCAGTTTTATGCGTGCATCACAATCACTTGTTATGATCAAGTAGTAAAAAAAGGACAATTGAGACTTCTCTTTTTTATATCTATTTCATTTTAATGCATTTTCCTATGAATTTAAAAATATCATTATTTGAGTTCTGAAAGTAATTTCTTTTTAAGGTTTTCTTTATAGTCTTGGAAATACGCAGCTTTTGAATACACATAAATGGCAAACTGCTTCAGTTTTCTCTAAATAAATACATAAAGTAAAATCATTTGGGAATGAACACTGCAGTTATAGTTTTAAAGGATTTTCAATGCATAAGAAGCCAAATCATACATCATGGTTTCATTCATGTGTAACCTTGTTCACTATACGGTATTGCAGGAAATTTACAAAAGCAGTTCATTTTCAGGCCTCTGACTTACCTTGGAAGGCTCTTTTTCAAAAATAATTTCATATTTCTCAATAGTGATCTTACCCTGACTATTTTAGTCAATGGGGTTTATGCACTGCTTTCACACATACTGCTTTCTGTTGTTACATATTATGGCTTACGTCTTCACAGGTTTTTCTTCACGTTAAGGAGGATGCCTTTGCCCATGGACACAGTAGTCTGCCTAATAATATGACCAGTCATCTGCTTGCCAAGCAATAGGCACTTAGGGTGGACAAATGCATTTCTTTTATGTGAAAATATCAGCTACTTATAAACTTATATTGCTTACACTGGCTGGCAGAAACGCTGAAACAAACACTTTTATTATAATACAGACTGCTATTAAAAGCTTTTTCGCCATTTAAACCCTTCATCCCACCTCCTGCTGCTGTTCTCATAAATTCAGCCTCTGCTGAATTCAGCATCTTGCTTTGGCTGATCAAAAAATCACGCAGATTTTTCCTTGCCCAAGGAGCAGCCCCTCGGGCCCCTCTCCTCCTTGCCTGCAGAGGGTAGGGCTAGGCACTGCCCGAGGGATCCAGCCTTCTGCAGAATCACCAGTCCCCTGAGGAATTCAACACTGGCCATAGAAAAGGGAAAAATATGCACCACATGCTCTTCACTAAAAGAAACCCGTGGTGTGATACAGGATGCTGAAATCCTCTCACACTTCTTTTTTTTTTTTAGCTCTGAAATCTGTGTTGTGGGCACTGTTATCCCCTGGCTCCCAGAAACTTTGAAGTTGGCCCTCACACCTTTGTCGTGCTCCATAGTACTTCTCCATATTTACCCTGAAAGAACGTGCTTATTTCCCACCACCCTCATGATACAGGTATATCTCATAAGAGACACAGGAGCAAGGAGTTACACCTAGTTTCAACCTTCACAGTCCTGTCCTGGGTTTCAAATCCTGCTCACCACACAGCTGGGAATGAATGAACAAATGTAGATATTGAAGTCTTTGTCTCCTTTGTACAAATAACACTACACAGCCCAGTAGCATTATCTACTGAAGAGAAGTCCAAAAAGACAAAAGCAGAGATCCTTCAGTTTTCTGGTCAATCCCTTCTCCCCAAACACACACACATTTTTGTATTGGGTTGCTCTGAATTTCCACACATCCCACCCCACCCCCAATATATACTGAGAAATAAACTTTCTACATCTGGGGCACTCTTGAAACAATTTAAAGTTTTTCAACTGTTTTAACATGAAAAGTCAAAATGTTGTGTTTTCAAGGAACTCCAGTGGAAAACTTCAACTTGAGGTTGAAGTTTCTACTCTATTTTTAGTTGAATTTGGCATGAATTCATAAAGAGTCCAAGATGTCTCAGAACACTTCAGATTTGCTAATGCACTTACTTGACATCAGACACATTCTTTTTATGTAGTCAGAAATTCATATCACATTCACCGCTGTAAACACATGCAACTGTGTCATTTCAGCATATTAAGGGATGTCTTCAGAGCTTAACTGTTTGAAGCTTACAGGAGCTATGGGGCTAAATTCATCTCTGGTAGTACACAATCAGTTAGTTTCCTGCCAGTGGTGGGTTTTTTTAGAATTATTAATGGTAACAGATAAATTCTAAGATGAGGAACTCCCCTACTTCACAGCAGATGACTTAGTGGAAGAGTCAAGTTCAGGGGTTGGAGCAGATGACCTCCAGAAGTTCCTTCCAACCTCTACCACTGGCTTGCATGCACACTGGCAGCCCCAGCCCTCTCCAAAGGCACTCTCTCCATGGTGCCCTGTGCTGCTGAGAGCTCTCCTTCCAGTCACTGTTTCCATGACATCAAGGCATCATCGCAGGCTGAATAAAGTCCAACATCTCTTCCATCAGTCCACGTTCTCATCTCCAAAGAGAATGTTTGAACAGTGGAAGTACACTTTTATTTTTGCCTAGAAGGGATTTAACTTGAAGAGATTGTTCAATGGTTTAATAAAAGAGCAGGATTTCCCTGTGTTTTTGAGGAAAGCAATTGTTGCCAGCAGTGGTCATGCGGCATAATATTTGCTTGGCTCTGTTCCTATTATTTCAAGTCAGCTTTTGGATTTTATTGTTGATTTTTCAATCATACTTAGCTTTTTTTTTTTTTCCAGTTCATGCTTTCATACATTAAATGTTCCCGTAATGATCTTTATTTTTCTTGACTATAATGTTTGTTAGTGGGTGTCAGATTGTCAGTACTGGAAAGTAAAGTCTTCCATCTATCTCCAGAAGGGAGCTACCACAGATCAAATTTCTTCTAAGTTCCTCACACAGATGTGTCTCAAAGGTGACCGGAGGGAGCAGGGAGAAAGCAGCTCATTTTCCATGCTCATTCATGTCCCTGCCCTTTCCACTGGTGCTGCCAGTAGACTCCCAATTACAGTAGCATCAATTGTTCTGGTGGTTTGTGTGATGTGGACACTGACTCATTTGTGGACGTAGAGCGCAAAGCACCAAGAAGCCATCACACAGTAATGATTTTTGCTAAGTCTGAAACTGAGCTGGATTCCTACCAGCAGCTCTGAAGTGAAAGGTTCCTTTCTGTACTCTGTTTCCAGCCCTCAAATGCAGTCCCCTGTGTTCTTGATTGTCATTGCTTTCTTCTCTAAAATAAATATCAGGGTAATTAAAAGACACCCAATGATCAGGAAATTAAAACGTAACACGGGACGTTTCCAAAAAGCATTAACATTGCAAGCAAGCAGTTCAACACTAAACCTATACAGGCGAGTCTGGTAAATAGCACTAGATTTAGAGATGTTTTGAGGACTGCAAACTGATGTAGAAACTGCTATAACTCCCTGACAGAATGTATGCATGCAAAATTCACTTGCAGAGGCACATGTGTCATCTGGGGCTTGTGATTATAGAACTGAACAATTCACTGCCAAGTTTGCCCAATCTCACATTAAAAATTCATTGCAAAAGGAAGGATTTCCCTCTCTCTTTCTTCCTTAATATAATTTTGTTTGTTAATATTAGTAACAAGTGAAGAAACAGGTAGGTAACACTAATGGTCATCACAACAGCTTTTCTCTGAGACATACATTAAGCAGTTAGGTTAATTTATGAAACTGGGAGCCTCCTTCGAAAACACAGACCACATATCATGCTTGAACAAAAGGTTGGTCATTCTGCTTGGAGTATTTTTCATGTGGTCTGAAAATCAACATGGCAAGGGGAGATCACTGTTATTTGATGGTGCTATTTGTGCTACAGAGAACAAGACAGGAGGGGCTCAGAGACAATCAATAAAAGCTGTAACAAGGATTTGGGACAGAGTGCAGACTAATGATTCCAGACACTGTAAGCAAAGAACCCATCTTATATTTGATTTGTCTGTGTTCAGTGAAGCAAGACATAAGTATACACTAAATCACTGCATATATGCAAAACATACACATTAAATTTAAATATACTATTTCAAGTAATAATAAAATAGAAAATAAATACTTTTTGCTTAGAAATAGAATGTAAAATAAAATATCTATCTCTGCTATCAATTCCCTCATCACTAGAAGCAACTCATAACACCCTGAATGCTGGTAGATCACTTCAGCCAAAAATGGCCACAACATTACAGTAATGCTTTGAGGTGCTATCACAGTCACAACTCCATACACTCCCAATCCGCCCAGTTAGCATAAGTATACCTTCATTGTGGCAGCTAAGTTTTAGATCCATCTCACAACTGCTGTCCAGGATGCTGTAAGGAACATATAAAGCAAGGAATCTGTGGTTTTTAGATTCATGCATTGGTAGTGTTTTACCCCCAGGCTGGAAACGATGGCCCAGGTGTCTCACAGTGCTGCGCACAGCAAAGCCGCTGCTCCCTACAGTGGGGTTATCTCCTAACATGGCCACATTCTCCTAATGCTAAAGTCCACAATATATAGTTTTATTTTGTCTGTCTCACACATCCTTGGTTTATTTTTAACCCCCTCAAGCCAAAGAGACTCAGTGTGGAGCACTCCACTCAACTAACCATGCACAAAAGCCAAACTCAAGGCTAGTCAGAATGTTTTGTGTTCACATTTCTCAGCTTCCAAGGCATAGGGTCCTCTGAGAAACAGAGCCTTTCCTTTTTCTCATTCATTAAGCACACATACATAGAAACTCTAAAGTGTTACATGATGTTTTTAAAATAAACACTAATGCTTTTTTATATATATTTTGGCTGAAAGTTATTTTCTGTCTTCTCCCCCTCCCCTCTGATTTCTGCAGGGAACTGATACCACCCATGTAATGTTCACCTTACAGCCCAGCCAGCATGGTTTCCAACAATATTTGACAGACATTAGGGAAACCACATATCTTAATCTGAGTGGTTGCTGGACCATAGGGAGTCATGATTCAAGCTATGTTCTCCAACAAAGGCTGGTTTAAATTCAGTATTGGGAAAGGTATTATTTTGCTACAGCAGCCATACGACGGGGTTTCCACCACATCTCACGTTTTCTGATCCACAGTAACTTACCCCTGTTCACAGTTAGTAAAAATGCATCTTCCATCTGAGAATGTAACTCTCTAATATACATCCAACACTGACCAGAAGGAATGGCTTACAGCTAACTTCTCCTTATGTTTCAAAGTCTACAATAATAAAACAAATAAAGAGGAGGCACGGAAAGATGTAGTAATGTACAAACCTTCTACTTCACTACCTTCCCACCAAGTGCTTCTGGAGTAGGCTAACACAAAGAAAAGGGGAAGAAAAAAAAAAAGTCCTAACCCCAAACCTTTAAAAGTAATTGAAAAACCACACCCATCCAGACTTTCCACTGCATTACTGACTTGCAATCAGGTCAACTTGTTGCCTAGACTTAATTGTTAATAACATACTAATGACCTGCAGAAAAACCAGGTCTGGCACTAATTGCCACACTTTTAATGTGAATGTAAGTGCCTAAATAGCACAGTTATGTCTTGTATTTCAGAAATTTAAGGGGGAAACTGTCCATTATGACTAACCTTGACTTGGACCAGAGCATTTATTTATTTAAGAACTTTATTGCTCACAGTTAACTATGTGATTAGTGAAGACCAAATGTAACACACTAATAAGGGAATGAAAGACTTCTGAAGGAAATTGATTCTGCTCACAAGGAAATGTGCTTTTTATTAGAGATGATTTGTTCTTAGAATGAAAAGTGGTAGTAAAACAAATAAATGTATATAAACTGCAAAAGAAACCTGAAAAATATACTTGAGACAGAGGCAACAAATAACTAGAAGCCTGTGACTTATTACATAAGCATCCCACAGAGGAGGTATTTCAATGAAATTACCATTACTTGACTTCAGGGATAGGCACACAGTAGCAGTCAGTGACAAACAGTATGTCTCTGATGTCCAGCAACAGATTTAGGCAGTAATGCTACAAGCAGGTCCATGTCTTGGTCCACATGGGAACCACAGAAATTGGTGAGGACCTGCAGTGGCACCAGAGTCATGCAGATGTGTCTCCACTAACATTCCCACTGGAGGAATTTGGGCTCAATTTCACTTCTGCGCTGCAATCCACAGAAAGTACTTGGTGCTGCAGAGGGCAACACTTCCTAGCACAGCAGTGGCTTAACATGGGCTCCAGCAATTATGACACAGTCCTTTCTCTGACTTCAATACACTGAAGTGGCTGCTTTCTTGCAAGCTACTTAGTAGTCCGAGCTTCTGCCACAGCAGTAGGGTCTCCATGGACCCTGAGCCTGCCAGCTCTTCCAGGCAGGCTAAGCAAGAAGTGCTCTGCCAAACAGGCAAATGCCCTGGAAGATGCAACTAGGCCACAGTTTTCACTTTAATCCAGCACGGTATGCAACACCTGGAATGGGAATTTTATCTGTCCCAATCCATAGCTGTACTAAGGACCACTAGTGTTATCATCTACCTAGTTCTGCCTCATGGCCTCAGTATCCTTTTATGCCTGTATGTTTTTATTCAGTATATTGAGATCTTGAGAACAGCTTGTCTTCATCTTCTTCCCAGTCTATATGTATCCACAGTAAGTTCAATAACTTGGTATCTCTGTTCTTGAGGCTGTCAAACTGCTGATCACTCTTCAGCGAAGCCGTGTCTTTGTTTTCACAGAGTACTAAATGCAGTATTACCACTCCATAGATTTGGTGCAAGTGCAGTTTAGGGAGCCACAGCTGTCTCTGTTTATCATCACGGTTTGATGATTTTACATGCTCTTATTTTGCTCTAAGGAGTATCTGGGCATCACTGATCTCTTCTTTCTCTGTGTGTTCTCACACTTCTGCTACATGTCCAAAGTCGAATTAAGTCTTCTGAGTCCTAGCAGTGTGGATAGAAACTGGATGTTTATTTTGATAGAATTAGTATATTTAATGTCAGCAAGATGACCATACTCATATAGTCTGACCTCCTGCACTTAAGTAGCCTCTAGCATTTTGCTTGGTAACCTCCAAAAGCATCTCTGTTCCAGAAAGGATTGTCTAGGTGCTTTCCTGAACTGACCTCTTAGTCTTCTCTTCATCAGTTTAATTTTTAGAATTCAAATTGATAAAGGCTGAATAATTTATCTTAAAAGAGTGTAATGTATACTTGATCCTTCCAGGAATCAGCAGGTAGCTCTTGATATTTTTCTCATATTATTTTGTTGGATCTGAGGTTACACACAAGAAAGCAGGATTCCAACTAAGTAGATCCCTTGAAGGCTGGCTGACTCTATTAATTCGTATCACTGGAGCAGCTCAGTTCAGAAAACAGTAATCTTTCATCAGCCCCCTTCAGTAGTTAGAGGAACTGCAGTAGTCAGATCCTTATTTAATGCTATGCACCAAGGGGATAACTCTTAACCCAGCAAACTCATCGCCCTCATTAATATCAGAGCACCTGGTTTCCCACTGTTTACTTAGAAGTTGCAGCAAAGGGAACTGCCCTTGGGAAGAACAAGACAGTACATTTGGGAGAGGCTTTTAAAGGCAAAGGACAGCTCATTGTCTTTATCGCTGCTATCAGACTGTATCAAAAGTGACCAGCTGCACTTTCTGGGAACCACTGTGTTATCTCTGGGATTTGAAAACAAAAGGAAAGCAGGTTAAAAAATGACATTTGGCAATAAAATTGTAGGCCAAAACTGTTTGCTCCCTCTCCAGATTAAATACAATCCCTTCTTTAGGAACTCTTCCAAGGCAGTTTTATGGGATCTCACGTACCAACAAATTAATTTTCCCTTCTCTTTCCAGTTTCTTTCCAAAATTCCCTATTTAATTTTCTTCCACATTGAGTTAGCAAGCTCATTCTCTTCCACAAGCTTCCCTCAGGGCTTCCTCAGAGTCTGCAGAAATGGGGCTGCAGAATGAAATCTTAATGCAGTAAATACCTATTCCCTATGTGTTTCCCTTAATAGATGTGCCAAGTCAACTGACCACCATACATTCCTCCTCCTGTCAGCACCGCAGAGGCAATTCTGCTCCTAGAGAGTGAGTATGGTTTTGTTTTGCCTCATGCATCAACCATGGAACTATCTGCTTGCTTTTGGATCACCAAAAGCTTTGCCTGAGGGACTGGGAAGATTTATGGGTTTGGATGGAAACTGCAGAATTTGGCAATTTCAGACAGGCAAAAATTGGAAACTAACTTTAGGATCTTTGGGGGTATCTTTGACTATAGTTGGTGGGATTTGGCCCACATTTTTTTTACATTTCTATAATGAAATACATCATCTTCATCACCACTATTATTATTACATTATTATTTCTCTGCTGCTGGGCAAAGAAAAAGGTTTCCAACATTTTCCCCAGCAGCATTATGAAGCAGCCCACCACCTTCTTTTTTTGCAAGCAGCACCAAACTGAAAAACAGAATAATGGTAGAAGATTACCTGATAAATTCCCTTTTGGCAGATAATAATTTCTTCTTCTGATATTTTAAACATGGTTGTGCAAAAACACTTGCTAAATCTTAGTACTGCAAGGAGAACTGAAGAGCAGCAGTGGCAGCTTTTGCCCATGGGACTGCTGAGGAGGAAAAGGTGCCCGGCGATGCTGGGTTATTGTGTGGTGGGGTTTTTGGTAGCGGGGCAGGGGGCTACAGTGGTGGCTCCCGTGAGAAGCTGCTCGAAGCTCCCCCAGCTTCAAGTTGGACCCACCTCTGGCCAAGGCTGAGCCAATTAGCAATGGTGGCTGTGCCTCTGTGATAACGTATTTAAGATGGGCTCCCTGAGAGGAGGAGTGGGAGTTGTGAGCATGAGTTTCCAGGAGGGCACCTATGGGAACACTGAGGTCAGCAGAAGAAAGGAAGAGGAAAGGGGGGAGGTGTGCCAGTCCCTTCAGCCTGTGGTGAGAGGGCAGGCTCTGCCCTTGCAGCCCATGGAGGTCCATGGTGGAGCAGAGACACACCTACAGCCCGTGGACGACCCCATGCCAGAGCAGGCAGCAGCTCCTGAAGAAGGCTGGGACTCTGTGGGAAGAAGCTCCTGCTGTTGCAGTTCAGCGCTGGATGGAGTGCAACACGCAGGATGGATCCACGCCAGAGCAGCTCAGGAAGACCTGCAGCCCATGGGAAGGACTCACAGTGGAGAAAGTTTGTGGAGGACTGTCTCCCGTGAGAGGGACCCCATGGTGGAGCAGGGGAAGAATTCAAGGAGTCCTCCTCATGAGGAGGAAGGAGATGCAGGACTGACTGTAACCCCCATTCCCTGCCCCCTGCGCCGCTGGGCTGGGGAGGAGGTAGAGACACTGGGAGCAAAGCCAAGCCTGGGAAGAAGGGAGGGGTGAGGGAAAGTGTTTTAAGATGTGGTAATGCTCCTCACTGTCCTACTCTGTCTGTTAAGTGTTGTTGTTGTTGTTAGTGTCTGAATTAAATTGTTCTTTTTCTTCCCCTAAGAGCCTGTCTTTTGCCTGTGACCATAATGGATGAGTCATCCCCCCCTGTTTCTATCTTAATTCCCCGAGCCTTTTGCTTCATTTTCTCCTTCCCATCCCTGAGGGAGGAAGGGGTGAAGGAGTGGCTGCATGGTGCTCAGTTGCCCTCTGGGCTCAAAGCAGGACACCAGCCTCAGAAGTGCCAAGCCAAGCCTCCCTTTTCCTCCATTACTTCAGCTGAACCACTCGGCAATTCTGAATTTGGTCAGCTGTTGTAGCAGAGAGAGGAATGAGAAAATCAGCGCTGGGTCCTGAGGCTTTTTGAGTGGCTGGCAGCAGCACATTTCATACCTAATGAAGTAAGCTTGTTTCTTCTGTGTAGACACTTCACTTCGTCACTCACATCAGGAAACACATCCAGAACTCTCCCTAGCCTAATGCTCCCTGATGCCTCCGACAGTATTTCAACCAACCCTGCCATGGCTTCTCGCCCAGTTTGTGAAATCACTTGGCAAATAACCTCAGTCAACCTGTTCAATTTGATGATCAGTACCACTAGATGTGTGAGCTTCTCGGCCTGCAGAGACGTCACAGATCTGTGCTGCAGCAGGGGACGAATCACCACCTGTGAGTCTGCAAGGGCACCTATACATCTGGCTGTGAGGCACCCTCTGTACATCCCCTCTGCAGACACCTTCTAGATACCCTCTGAGTATTCACGTACTCCAAGAACCCTCAGCTAGGGGAGTCTCTCCAGAAGGTTTGCAGAGAAACGCAACAATCACCAGAGACAGCTCTGCTGATACTTGCAAATAGAGAAGTTAAAAAAAGAAATAAATTCTTTTTTCAGGTAAGAAGATTTGCTGGGTCTTTTATGGAACATGAAAAAAACCTACTAATAACTCGGCATTATGGTATAAAATTAGTAAGTCTGCCCAAAGTCACAGACACAAAAGGAGCCAAGAGGGGTGTTCTATAAAGGCATCTGGAAAGAAATATTTCAAATCATTACTGGTTTTCACTACTGAAGACAAGACTTAACCTCACCATAAGCTCATGGCAGTTGCTGTCATCTTACTGTTTCTCCTTACTTTTATCTATCTTTGTGAATAACAATTTTTAAAAGGATTTCTAAAAGAGTTCTAAAAGATTTAAAAATGTACTATAGGGAACTGAACCTGAGTAAAGCACCACTATCTTCTCAATACATCCAAAACTAATAGTATAAAAAAATGCTTAAGTACATTTCACAGTACTGTTCATCTTTAGAACCTACCACTTTTAAAATCAATAGAAAATCAGTTGAGCTAAGCACTTTCTCAGATCACAGTTTTTTCCTAAGAGCTACAAAATCTACTTACTATTGGACCAGGGAAGGGCTGGAACTGCTTGGTGAATGGCCATGTGCCAAAGAAAGTCTAAATACAATTGCAACCTTTCAGTGATGGCAAATCAGAGAAAGGTCAACAGAGCTGTGATAAATGAGCCTGACATAAACCTGTACCTCCAAACGCTTAGCCTGAAAAATGAAAGTGCAACTACACTCAATGGTATTTGTGATAAATCAAATCTGCTATGTATGCTAGCACCAAGAAAGTTGTAGCACTGTTGGGCATCAGGATGTGTAGCTCTTGAATGACAGCTCTTCTCAGTGCCCTCCATGAGCACTTTGGTGATCAGACTGTGAAACCACATCTTCATTGTTACATAAAAAGTGCATGCATGTGCTAACAAATGCATTGCTCGGCAGACATGGGTGACCACCATCCCCAACGCATGTTTGACATTCACTTTATTTGCTTCATAGCCTCCCCACATTGTGTACAGATTGTCTTTGGCACAAGATTTTGAAACAGAATTATTTATGGCATGAAAACAAAGATCCTCTTGAGCCAACTTGCTTGTATGGATATTTCTACATGTGACAATTGGACACAATCACTTAGCAGCAACACAAGGGCATCCAACCTTTGAGAGATGAATCTGCTGTGATACGAAGTGAAAGAGAAAGAGATGTAGAGACAAGAAAAGCTAAGTTTCTGTATGATGAAGATCTTGAAACTGGAGACTGAAGTTTTGTCAATGCTTAGACTGTCTGTAGACTTCCGAGACATTACCCGTGCTCTTGGTTCTATGCTCACCTGTCCTAGATATTTCCCACCCCTCCCACCCCTCTCCATTACATGAGGGTTTTGTTGTGCTCAGGTTCCTCTATTAATCTGAGAAACCCAGTAGGAGGAAATTGGCTTTGGCTCCTATTACGTTTATCCTCTTACCATTGTTTTGCTAGGACAATCTAAATTGCAATTAAAGTCAATATTTTCCCAACATTTTTTAAGAAAACAAAGTACTTTCATCAAAACATTGACAAGATTTTTTAAGCAAACATGTATCCTTTTCCAAAATCAATCATTTTCCAAAGCAAAGGCAAGTTGAGTTACCCACTGCTATTATGGCAATAAACTATGCTACTACTTCAAGTGCTTGGAGTAGGAGAAGCCATATATCAAGAGAAGTGCATTAAAAGAAACTTCAGGCAGGTTTATTTGTTTTCCTATAAACATAAACATGTTTAGTAGTCTGCACTCTGCCCAAGCCACTATTTACACAGCAACTCTGTAAGTGCAGCTTAGCAGCCTGATGTGACAACATGAAAAAGGCTTTACCCTCTGCATCAGGCAAGGAATATTCCCTCTATCCTGCAATACATGTGATTTTTGGAAATACTTCTAAAAAGAGGAAACTGTTCTCTTTGCTAAGGTGCTTGTCTCCATCACCCTTTAGTAGGAGCTGCTAATGAGACTTCTTGAAGGAACAAGGGACTAGTCTGGGTGAAAATGTGCCTTACATTATTTGATGGTGCTGAAAGAGCAACTACAACAACATGGTTTCAGTTTTCACCTGAAAACTCAAACGCAGCACTTCCTTTCACCTCCTGTGGATCTGACTGTGCATTCCCAGCTTGCTCCAGGCTCTTGCTGAAGTCAGTGGCCACTGAATATACACAAGAATTGCTGTTCTCTGGCTCTACTTCAAAGGCCTGCTTAAAAACTCTGCTCTGTGGAGTCAAGAAATGGCAGGTATTCCTCTGAAAACACTAACTGAAATGTTTTGCAAATATACATCAAAAAAACTCCACCCAGCAAAACCCCAGAAGATAGTCCTCCATTCCACTGCCTCCTAATATTTCAGTTTAGATTTTGTTTTCATCTCACCTGTTCTAAGGCGTCCTCTCCAGGTTATCAAAACAAGTAGTAGCAGTTCATAACATGGCTACTGCAAGAAAATCACACCCCTTTGCTTCAATAGGTTCGGGTTTTATTCTCATCAGAATGAAATAAACAAAACAGGGTACTTTTAAAAGGCCCAGAAGGGTCGATGCAAGCACAGGAAAAGGAATGTCTTCTGAATATTTAGGATAGGGCTGTAATTTTATTGCAATTCTGTACAGCACTCAGTGTAAAGGATATCTGACCTTAATCGATATGATTAAATGATTGAGCGTGGTAATATGGCATTATCTCAATGTGTACCACTGCAGTGGTGGAGAACATATATACATACAGTCTTTCTCTGATTCTCTTTAAAAACAATTCCTATTGAATTACAGCTTTCAGCATTATTTATCAGCAGATTATTGTTTGTGGAAGAATGCTACCTTCCTGCTCAAACTATTCCAAGGCTGACTCATATCCTGGTAATTCATTAATACCTAACCTGATTCTAGTCCAGTAAAATAATTTCTGCACTATACATATCATAAATCCTACAGCATCAACTGAAAAATAGATCTCAAATTCTCTTTCTAAACACTAATGGAATGTTTTGCTTGACTTCCCACACACATCATCAAGGGGAAGGGGCCAGACCAAGCTGTAAAAAGCAATTTGGTAGCAGTATACTTCATAGAATTTAACATAGGAATATAAGAGCTACCATACTGAATGAGACCTGAGGTCAAACTAATCTAGTATCTTACTTCCAACAGTAGCCCATGTCAGAAGCTTCATGGGAAAATAGAAGTGGAATAATCTGTCCCATCTGCCCTCCTCACATTAGGTCTCATCCCATTAGAAACTGATTTAAAGCCTAGATTGTGAGGTTTAATATTCCTTTCAAGGAGCAGCAACCAAAGAAAATTTGCCTTTAACTTATAACACTGTGCTGCAGAGAGGAGAACTGAAGGTGGGGGGATATATTTGTTTTCATGTTTCAGCAGACTTAATTGCTACAACCAACATGGGAGATACTATCACTTGGCAAACAGACTTGTACTGGCTAGAGCTGTTTTTACTTCATGCCTGGGGCATTTATTGTATCTGGGTATGATCTTGCAACCCTTTTTTTCTCACAGAGGCAGACTGTACCACTATTCACAATCTCACTGACACCAAGAGTAAGCACCATGTGTAACAGAAAGGATTTGAGAAGTATTCGTTTTATTGACAGTGTAACATGTTGTTTCCCAGCAGAGTATTTTTTTAATCTGATGCTAGAAGCAATATGGTGCTTGTCATAAGCATGATATTTTTGTAAGGCTCAGTGACACAGAATGCCTTAGAGAAAATCTGCATAGGGAATGAACATCATCAATGACAGGGAAATCATCCTGAATTTTCTTTCTGTGAGCTAGTCCGATTTCCACAAGCAGCTCCCAATATCTTCTCCAGTTCACCACTAATTCTCACTGGTTCTTGAGCTACACTGGCAGCTGAACCAGCACTGTTGTTTATATACCAAGTGTCCACACAATTAAACATACTGGGCCAGATTCAGCTGGACTGGCTAAATATCAGCCTATATCAAGTCAATGTTCTTTATATCTTACCGCACACCCATCTGATGTGGATGAGTGTGAGTGATTCAAGGCAAAATCACTATCCTTCATATGTATCACACAAATGAGTGTTGATATAGGAATGGCTTGAGTCTCTTCATCCCTCCCTCTCTCATTAATCACCCCCACACAGGCACTGACTCACCCTGTTCAAGTGGTGTAAAATAATAAGCACCAGCAGGTTACCTTAGGGTGATAGCACTGTAACTCTGCTGAGTACAGTAGCCTTCTCTCTCATACAAGTAAGAGCAAAATGAAGCCTTGGGTATTTTCTCTGGCTGCTGAAGATCTCAAATTTACAGCAGATGCACATTTGAACTCAGGCGAAAGTCAGCAAGGGGACTCATAAGCCTGCTTGCTCCTCACTTCATTCAGCAAACACGGTCTCTGGATCCCCACTGCTACCCCCCTCGCAGGGACACAGGCAGCAGAAGGCTCAGGGCTTGCTATTGCTCTCCACCTGCTACAGTTCAGTCCTAACCATGAGGGCAACAACCTCAGTGAGAGGTTTGTATGGGTTCAGGTAAAAATGTATTTTAAGTATTAAGAAAAAACCCCACACCAAACACTAGATTTCTGCTGGTTTCTTTATACTGTCTCACCTAGCTGTGAAGCTGTATGTTACTGACACTCCAGAAAGAAAGGGAAGGCTAAATAATGTTACTTTTTTTCCAACAGTTGCTTCTATTATGAATTTAATAGGGGGTGAAAAGGAAAGAGAGCAGGTAGACCAACAACAAAACTTTCCAACATTTTTCACTGGAAAGCTGGCCAAACTGTAATGCTGATGCATTGAATCTGAGGGGTGTGGGCCTCACCCATTGTCTTTTAAACTGATTTACGTGAAACATTAGTTCTACCACTGATACAGATTAGCTGAAGGGTTTAATCAGTCTCTTTACTGCTGTATGGTGCAGCTGCATCCATTTAACATTTCTCACAGCTCCCTGCCTCCAGGACTGCACTATAGGGTATACTCAGCTATAGCTCAGAGCAAGAAGAGTTGAGGGAGTAGCAGTAAGGCAAAAAGACAGTCTGTCTTGGCTGGGAGAATCATGACATAAAATTCCCCTGTCCTGCTGTTCCAAGGAATTTCCTCAGGATTTTAAAACTGGGACATAGGACATGGGATTCTCCATGTTCCATTTTCATGATGCAAAGAGAGACAGAGAGGGACAGATGCTCCAGTCCTGACCTCTACCCGTGCATTTAGTTAAGTAACCTAAGATGGGTGACTGTGTCCTATATAAATCAATGCCAGGGGTATATCCTCATCCTGAGACCTTCATCAGGTTATGTGATTGGGGCAAGGCCAGTTGCTTTACTGAATTACATGATCAAATGTGGGTGGCAGGTCACTGTCAGGGTTCAAATCTCTTTGGCCCCTTTTTTATTTTTTAATTTGGTCACTCCATGTCAAAGATGTCTGGTGATTCAGTGTTGCTGGTGTGGATGCACTGATTTATTTGGGATTACACTGGTCCTGTACAGCCATTTTTATCATAAATGGTTCCATACAGAAGAATATAATGAGATCTTTGTAGCTAATCTTTGTGGTCTTCTTTAGGCCAAAAATAATTCCCACAAACACTTTCTATCTGTCCTTCCCTGTACGATTAATCCCTCATTTCATACCCATTTTCAAAATGGAGATACCATGCTGGGAGATTCAAATCTTGCCCTTGGAAGGCTAATAGTGCATATTTTGTACAAATAAGTGAAAAGGTGGATGTTATGAGAGGGGATTATATATCCAGTTAATATGGCAGTGTTTCAAGACCAGGCCTGTAGGATCCTTGGATCGTAGACAGTTACTATATTTGTCAAGGTGCTATTTTTCTTTCTCTCATTCCAGAATGAAAGAAGGTTTCTCTTGACAATTATGCATTGGGAGCCCTATGTAAAGCATCCCTTTGCCAACAGATCGATCATAGGGTCAGCTGGGTCTAATCACATCAAATTCTCTGGAATGAAAACCTATTTGGCAGTAAAGAAAGGCCAGTCTCTCATTGAACAGTTTTATTTTAGGATTGCGTGGACTACCGTTCTATGGTGCAGTGGGTTAACACCGAATGTCTGAGGTTGTGTTCAAGTCTTATTTCAGATCATAAGTAAAAAATGGTTTTGGATGGTAAGAGTTGGGAGGTATACCCTGTAACACATTGGAAAGCTATCACAAAACTTGCTACACTCATCAAGTTTGCTCAGAAACAACCTGAGAAACAAAAAAACCAGAGCTGGACAAGGTTTGATGTGTTTCGCAGGCTAGCATTGCAATACACTGTCAGAGTTACTAAGAAAACTGCCTCAGTATCTGCTTACAGTATCCTTGGCTCTAGCCATCACATCCAGTTGCTCCACTTCATGAGCATCAAGTTTTTGAGGAACACTTGTCTGGAAGTGAAGCTGAGGAAAGAGGAAGGGGGGATACAGTGGGGCATATAAGAAACGCATTTGTTTTAAAAGAGAGGAAGAAAAGTTCAAATACACAAATATGACAGTGGATATGCTCATGTCTTTCTCTTGTAATGAGAGGAAAAAAAGGCCTCAATTCAGCTACAACTGGACTTCTATTGGATAGCTTTGTACTGTTAAACCCCCCCAAATCTCTAGCAAAATGTGCCCACAGAAAATCACTAGAGGGAAATTTCAATATATCATGAATGTAGGGGGGCAAATTCTGTTTGAGATTTCCTAGTGTATAAACCTGCATCACTGAATTTCCTTTGGACAGACACCAGCACTACCAACAGCAGACTATCAGGTCCTGTATTCCAGTGCCTAGTTACAAAAGTCAATCATATTCATTTAAAATCAGGTAGGAAGGTAGTAAAGAATAACAAATAGTCAAACAGGCAATACATCAAAGCAAATAAAAAATGCTATCACCTACTATGTGTGAACACATGCCTTTAAAGAAGCCCCAAAAATGCCAGTCAGCCCATGCAAGTATTCCACATGCCCCAGAGGTGCTTTTGCCTGGTGGACAATCACCTCCTTTTACAGTGGCTGTATCAATTCAAATGGTTGGTGAAAAGGCTACTTGGGCAGACTTCATTATGGCTGAACATCATGTCTGTGAGATCTAGCAATCACCAAGCCCCATTTAAACCTGCTTTGGATGCTGTAAGTGGACTAGAATGATGCAAATGCCTTGAACTGCCCCCTGCAAAAGTTTAAATCCCTCAGTGTAGGAGGATTTGGCTCTATTTTGCACACAGGTGGAGAGGGGTAGAGGGCAAGAGTGTAGATTTAGCAGGCTGAAGTATTACATATTGATCACTGGATGTTCCCACTAAAAGCACTTTATTTCTGCATGTAACTCATCTTTCCAACTCTAGCACTTCCTGGAGAAAGTTACAACAAATGCATGCACTGTCTCTCCTTCTCTTGCTCTGCAAAAGGCAATTCCTACAGCAGGAAGAGAAAATTATTTATGATAGAATTTCACACATTTTTCTGGGTGCTTAATGAAGCTTGAACTTGAGTGGAGCAGAGAGACTGCTTATTGTTGAATTTTTTTCGAGATCACTGCACAACAAACAGAAACCGAATAAGCAATTAAGTTAACTGGCTTTAAAACTCATACTGGCTGAGGATTAAGGTAATCATGTCTGCGCTTATACACATTCATAGCAGCTTTAAACAGTCTTGCTTGCTGTTTTGTTGCTGATGTGGCTCTAAAATTAATCTGAGTTGTTGTCCTGCTGTTAATTACCACAAAGGTTACAAACACAAGCTCTCCTTGCAATAAATATAGTTATGTTATTTGTACTACATACTCAAAGGAGATGCAGGCCTGTTTTGCTAGGTTTATACAAACAGATTCAACCATTTCTTCCTGTATCAAAGAATTTACAATACCTTAGACTTAAGTGATCTGTTAAAATAATACACAATTGATGGGTTTGGTATTGCCATACAGTGATTTCACTGTCAAAGGAGAAAAAAAAAATCTCATTTGTGTCAAAAGAGAGCCTCTGGGAAAGCAGTATCAGTCTCCAAAGTATCACTGGCCCGGCAGTGTGGATTCTTCACCTTCTGGGTTACAACTAAGTTTCCTTTTAAATGGCTGGAATGCAGGGGAGGGGAAAGGAAGGGAAACCCCCACATTCTCCTTGTCTAACAAGGAGCCACAGCGTGAGAACCACTCCCTAGCAGAAGTAATCTGTGATTGACAATGGTTTTCTTTGCATCCAGGGCTAAAAATGGTTTAGCTGTGAACAGACAAATGCGGAACATTTTAATGCCCTGTACAAGCGCAAGGGCTGCTTACACAAGTACTCTACATGCAGGGTGGCCAGCTAGTGGCACCAAGCGAGCAGCAAGCTTCAGAGTTCCTGAAAACCAATGAATTTTCATATCAGGGTATGAGCACAAATACATGAGAAAAAAATTTTCTTGTGGTGGGCAGATTCACAGAGGGCAGATTCACAAAAACTGGAGGTTTATTCTCCAAGGCAGTCCAGGCATTCATATGCGTGATCTTAGGCAAGCTGCTAGCTATATCTGGTTTAACCCTTCCTGTCTGAAAAACTGAGAGAGAAATACTTTCCTCTTCACAGAGAGGATGAATGCGTGTAAGGCACTTGGTATGATGGGGTGGGAGCTCTGCAAACAACCAGAACAAAGTCTGAGACTTTGATACAATTTCCCTGCAATCTTAGTCGGCTCTGAGGTCTACAATGAAAGGACATGAAGGAAATGAGGTGAGGTGGGACAACCTCAGAATTTCACAGGAAATGTGAAGAAACCTTTTTATTGAGACATGTAAAATTGCCTTGTGCTGAAGTTAATGATCATATGAAAAGAGTTATGCAGCAACAGCTTACTTGTATTTTTGAACAGTTTGAAAAATATGGCTAACATGAATTGTATCTGTGGCTTTGTTCTTCTTCACTGATTCTTTCCTGTGAATCAGACACAATCACAGATTTATTCAGGGGTTCTGCAGATCATAAAAGGACAGGCTTACCAGCTCTTTCCATGGGGCTTTTGCTGAAGGTTAGCAGAATCTGTTCCTTGATGTTAGTGATGAACTCATTTGGAGATGAACTCCCTATACACTAGGGAGGCCACCTGAACTAAATAGGACTCAGCCCCAAACAATGTAGACTTCTAAGGTCCTAAATGATAAACATGTTGATTTGTAACTGAAATAAATCTTTATTTTAAAAATGAAAAACAGAAGAGAAAAGCAATATTAACAGCAAGATTGTAAGTCATAGAAACTCTATTATGAATCAAACAACAGATGTAACATGAACAACAGAATCTTCTATAAATACAAATAAGATTTTTCTATTGCATGCATTGGAAAGGTTAATATGCCCAAAATAAACTTCCCTGAATCTCTCAGTACTGTTCTATGGTCAGTGTTGACTGGCTGTTACCAAAAAAACCCCTGCATGATTTATATTCCAGCAGTCACTAACCCCAAACCACATTTTTCTGTCAGACGTGACATTAATAACTATAACCACTCCCACTAACTATATTCTTTTTGCAGTGGAAGAAGCAAAGTACAGGTGATTCATACATAAGTAATTTCTTGATCTATATTCACTTTCCTTCTTTCTTTATTAGCAAGCCTACTGACTGCATGAGACACCAACTATCACCTTAAGCACCAGACAGGAACTAAATTATCACAGTGCTCCATCCACAAAGCGGGCATCATAACATGTTTGCTGTCATCAGTTTCTAGGGCCCAAATACTTCAGACTTCAAGCAAGAAGTAACTTTGTTCTCCCCACTTCCCAGTATGAAGAACCAGTGTTTCTGGGATGGGAAGAACTTCTCCAGACCAAAAATTCTCTGGGCTTGTGCTAATCTATTACAGCAACAAATAAGCTACAGTTGACAAACTGAAGTACCACATAGAGGTATACAGAGTACCTGCCCTTGCTCAGTGACACTGGAAAAAGTAGGATGGCCAGATCATGTTGATATTTCCATGTCTGATCTCATGAGGGAGAGGAGTAGATCAGCCACTGCATCATTCCTTGCATGGTATGTACTGTTACCAGTGACCCACTCATTCAGTAGCCCAGATGCACGAAGAAACAAAACTCATTTGAACATTTACAAAGCTGCTTCTAGTTTTCCATTATCACGATAGATATTTGATTATTTATAGGTAGCTTTCAAAGCATATTACTAAGAACATAATGAACAAATAAATTTTGCACCAGCTCTTGCCTAACAAGAATGCAGGTCCTGAGTTTTTTCTTGAGTTTTTCACCAGTGTAATTACAGTTAGTCCAGTGGTGAAACTCCTGACCACACTGAAAGCATGTCACGACACATGAAATTCATGAACCAGAAAGTATTCCTAACTCTCTAAATACATCAAAAAGGGAACATTTCTTTTTAACATCCTGTCCCTATTTTTAGCAGGTACATCAAAACCAGACAGCTTACCCCTGTATGACATGATCCTACAATATTATTTCTGCCCAGTCATGTGGCACTAACCGTGCCACTCTCAGCTCTTCCCATCCTGTCACAGCTTGAAACTAACCTTGCACTGACTCTTTTGTGTCTAATCGCACAGTCAGGGTGGAGAAGGCTTCCTGGATGTTGGAAGTACCAATAAGATGCAATGGAAAATTCTTTGAATGACATATGTATCTTCAGACCTTGGTTTCTCTTTTGTTGATGAACAAAGCTCTAAAATATTAATGTTGTTTTGGACTTCATAACTTTTACGTGTTCAAAACCCATGCAAATAATTATGTATTAATAAAAAGGCAATTCCTGAACAAAATTTTAATTGAATATATCCTACTTCCCCTTCTTTCACTACTGATGCATGCTCATCTTTCTCAACTTTTTTAGGAGGCTTTTAAAGAATAAAGTTACAGAGCTCAAGTGTACAGTGTCATTTCTCCAAAGGACCATGGTTAATACTTAAGTTGGAAATGGTTACGCACTTAATTAGTCATAGAATATAGAACATCATGACTTAGATAACAAATCATGACATGCACAGAAAATGGTGTAAAACACACTTAATTTGAATTCTCACAAAATACCTCCATTATCCCTCCATAAACAGATTCTGTCAGGCAAAGGTGAGCTCACAAATTAGACTCTTCTTTAAGTTTAAATGTAGCAAATGCTTTATTCCAGTAAGTTACTCTAAATGACTCTGGTGTAAAAAAGATAAGCCTCTGTCCCATTAAGATCATAGCAAATTAGAGGATTTGAACACAGCGCACTCTGCCTGAGCCTATTCCACCACACCACGCGGGTTTTCACACTTCAGCAGGACACTGACATTCCTACAACTAAAAACATTGAAACAAAACGTTTCCAAAAATCTTCTAACCCCACCTCAGAAAATTACAATCTGGTAGGTTTTTTCTAACTTCACTTCCTATGACAGTATGATTAAAACCTGTAATACAAATAACTTAATCACAAAAAAAAAAAAAAAATCCACTGAAAATAATATCCTCATTATACAAAGAGTAGAACAAGTAAAGTATTACCTTGGCAGGTCCGTTCATCTGTGAGCAGTTTATAGCCTTTCTGGCAGCTGCACTCAAAGCTGCCAACCGTGTTTCGGCAGAAATGGTCACAGCCACCATTGTTTACCAAGCACTCATCAATGTCTGCAAAGAATGAACAGGCAAAAATTTAGTTCATGACAGCAATTCAGTAGTTGAGGGCAGGAGTACAGGAGTTTATCGGATCCCCAAGGAGGCTGCTGTCCCTGTTAGGAATCACACTGGTCAGATGTATCCCCTCCCTAACGTTTCTCACAAGGCTTACTAAAGAGCTATGGGCTGAGTTGTTCTGAAGACAGAGGTATTTCTCTCAGAACCGGATCCATCAGATGACCCAAACTGAGGCACTCTGATGTCAAAGAACATTAAGGGAAGCTTCTTTGTAGATGTAGTGGTCTGCCTGACAGAAGATCAGCCTGTGTAAGTTGTGAATCCCTTACCATACATAGGAACTATCAAAACCCAAGAACATGAAAAAATGAAATAAAACCAAACATAAAGTAAAACATATTTGAATTCTGAAAAAATACTTCCATTATCCTTATATAAACAAATGTTGGGATACGTTTGTTTGGGATTAGCCTTATACGCAAGTTTGTCCATTGTGAAGACAGTGTCACTAAATACACATTTTCATGTGTCTAACTTTTCTGATTTGGTATGATGGAAAAGCAATTGTGAGTTCATGTGAAATGCTGCTTCTTCAGTTGTTCTGAAGGCAGAGCACCTATTACCTTTGTTTGAATACATGTATGAAGGATGGGATCAATGACTCTTACTTTAAATAATGATTATGAAATGCACTGATGAACTTGATAAGACATCTGTTCTGAAATTCAGACCAGTGATTCTACTTCCTCCACCTTACAACTTCTCCCAGAGGTGCTGAAGAACTGGAATGACCAGTCCCTTTTCCAACCCATAAAATCTTGTGCAATAAGTACATAATAGGTCACAAAACCTAATTTGAAATACAGGGCATCTTTCCATCCTCCCCCACTTATAAAACCATGGATCCACATTTATTTGAAAAATTAAAAAAACACTTTATTTTTTTTTTTTCAGGAGAACAGTGCCAAAAATAGCTCTTTTTAGAGATGCATACAGTGAAGAAGTAATATGACATAGAGCCTTGGCTGCCTACTTCTGGAAGTGAAAACAAGATCTTTCAGAAAACCAAATGGAGAGTAATGTTTGCTATTGAAAAGCATCTTGCTGTAAGAGCTCTGAAAATTTGAGGTAACAGCTGGCCACTTAAAAAGCAAATCTGGCAAAATGCAAATCTAGCTGCCAAAACAGCTAATGTGGAGATGGAAATGTATCAAAGACAGCATGATGCTGGTAAATGAAGAGCGCATTTAAAAATAATTTGAATTTAGGATGACCTTTAGTGGACGTCATTCATTCATTTTGAAAACATATGATTACTGACATGGAAGAGCAGTATGGCTCTTACCATGTTTCTGCGTGTAAAATATAAACAGCAGCAAGGAGTGAGGAGGTAAAAATCCTAATAGCTGAGAGGCGAATTCAGCCCTCTTCTAAAAAGCACTTTGTTGCACTGACATTGACAGAAATATGCTCAGGAGAATGTACTATTCAAATAAGGAAGAACAATGTATATTGTTATAAAGGTTTGCTTATGAGTTGCATTTGTGGCAAAGAGAAAGCAAATTTGCTCTGAGACCCACTGAACTAATACTAGTGCTTATTACCTTTGTGTCTGGTTCTGCAGAGGAGTGGCTTTTGCATTCAGTCCTATTAAAGGCATGAGGGTAGGCAGCAGCTGTGGTGGTATTACATCCCGAGCGCTTTACACAAAGCCAGCTTAAATCTTTATGTCTCAGATAACACAGTTCTCAAAGTGATCTAAAACCAAGAGTCATGTTTGTTGTCTGTGGTCCTCCAGTTTTGGGATTAGGCTAGCCAAGAACAGATAACCTTAGGCTCCCAACCTGATAAATCTGGTGAAGAACACATTGAAGGTTGCTCTACATAATACCATGAGACTGGAGGCAGAAACCCATATGGTTTCAGCTGTGATCACCAGCACAGGTCAAGATCAGCAGTGAAAACATAAGACTTCTTGGCCCAATTCCTGCAGGCTGACACTTCCATTTGTAGAAGTGATTCCTCACAGCTCCAGTATGTGCAACTGGGACTGTGTTGCAGGTCTTATGATGGATTGCCACAAAAGTCCCATCTATTTGCACAGCACAGGTGTACCTAACTATAGTTTAGCTTGCCCTGACAAAATTGTTGGACAAATGGAATTGTGAATTAAAATTATTAATATATTATGCATCATAGCACACAGAGAGTAGCCATCTATCATGAAGAAGATCTCTTTTACTCATGATAAGAATGACATGACCTTTGGATTACTCTGCTGCCTGAGACTGCTTGAAGCAGAAATTACTTGCAGCCTGTCAAACACCATTCTGAAGTAAGGATTGATGTTTTAAACGATTCCCCCTGGATTTCACACGTTGAATTCCAAATTCCAGTCTCACTAACTTTCTTTGCAGGGTCTCTGAAGACCGTAAGGGACAAAAATGAAACCCTCCTGGCCTCAGAGGGTAGATTTGAAGCTGTTAATCATTATAATTCCACTGACAATGCAGCATATCAGTTTTACACCAGAAATTCTCTGGAATAATTCTGAACCAGGATCTGGGTAAAACCTGTGAGAGTCCACAGGAAAAGAAATTATTTATTCACTTCTTCTAGCTGGAAAACATGACGTGGCCTTTTGAAACCAGGACCATCAAAACAGAATAGAGGTCAAAACTGTTAGCTGCAAAAACATTCTAAATAACACAAACAGTGCCAGTGTCTCTGCTTTCACTGTATTTCTTTCCACGGCCATAGCGAGACTGACAAGGCATGTAAAAATTATTTCACTCTACGGAAAGCAGTCCATTGCTGCATTTCACTTGGAAGAGAGCAGTATCCAACCGTATAATGTCTAACTGGTTCACAGAAATTGCACCAAGTCCATATCCCCACTATTTTTCTTTCCATAGCTATAAATAATTCATGTTATGAGCCATGTGAAGATAAATGATTCCACTGTGTGAGAAGGTGAGGCCCCATTTATCTTTAAACTGACTGGCACCCAACTTTGTCAAGTGCCTGTCTGAACTTCACAGAGTATGCACATCTGCCTTTCATGTAGGGAAAGAAAACACAGTGGGAACCCATCATGGTATCTCTACAAGCTTTGAAATTATTTAGTCAAATATCCCCATACAATTATTGGGACTGTCTGTAGAGGAGTCATAAACCTGGTGTCTTCATAGTTTTCAAGTGTCTCCTTTTCAACTGATGACGCAGGCTGCAGTAGAAGGGCTCAAACTTTCCACAGTGCTGTGCTCTCCTGTAGCCCCAGGAATGCAAAAGTATATAAAGAACTGTATTTCTCCATGGGGGGTTGTATGTAAAATGCCCTGATGATCAGTGTTCAGACAAGATGCTGATCATTTCAGACTAGGAGGTCTGTTGGGCATTCAGCGCGTTGGCATTGAAATCCCAAAGGATTTATCTTAATGCGGTAAGTCGATATTGTTAAATGATACCTTGCTCATACAAGCTGCTGATCTGCTACAAATATCAAATGATGTGCCCAGCACAAATGGGACACGTGCAGAAATGGAAAATACAAGCCAGTGAAAAACTACAGAAGCATTAAAATTTACTAGTCAAAAATGTCAGGTGAAGATATGGTGTAACAGGCAACTAAGCATTTAAGCAAACCATTAGCCCTGAAAATTATTCATTCCCCTTCCTCCATGCAATTAAAACCAAAAGCAAACATGATTTGCACAAGGGTAGCTAAAACCTTCTTTAAAGTTCTAAAATTTGGGGGGGAAAAAAGCAATCGTAAATATTAGTCTGGAGATGGAACTCAGCAAAACCGTCACAAAAGCTGTGGGCCCGTCTGAACCAGGAACAAACCCTGGGTCGTCTTGCTATTCACAAACGGGGGAAGTTCCACTCCAGCTTCTATGACTTGCTGTCATTTATATGTGCATTGTTAAATCTAAGTCCAGGCAAATCCCATAAGCAAAGGCCTGGCATCTAGACAGACACTGTGGTGAAGTCAAGCACGACTACTCTCTGGATCTGCTTATGTGACCCTAGAGCCTTGTGGCATTTGCTAATAGGTCACAGTTTTGGTAAACAGATCCAAGCACTCTTTTAAAATGCCCATTCTTTGTAGTTATTTCGCAAAGCTCTTTATATTCTTTTGGATGCTTAAAAGCTCATTTCAGAAGAATGACAGGGGCAATAACTTTAGAAGAATGAAGGAGGAATAAATAAAATATTTTTAAAATAAGTGATTATCCTAAGTTTTCTGAGGATCTCAAAATATGAGGGAAGCAGTGGCATCAGCTTTAAATAAAGCTTTTCAGCTTTAAATAAGGGACCAGAAACTCAGATGCTTTGTGATAAGTTGCATAGCCATAATTTGACTAGAGGGAACAGGCAGTCCCTTATTTTTCTTTTCATGCCCTTGTGAAGATTAATGAGAACGACTGCCCCTGTTCCACTTGTACCCTTCTAAAATCTGCTCAGCATAATTCATATTTGGAAGGACCTGGCTCTGATCAGGGGGTGTGTGTGCTCCTGTGTGTGCATGTGTATATAAACTCACAAAGTTTTGCCTTGCTGCATACAAGTCAGAGAACAAATTAAAAAGTAGGGATTTTAGGCAACTTAGAATTTAACATTTCACATAAGCTGCTTAAAGGCAACTGAAAGAGTAATCAATGTGCAATCTTCACTTATCTGTGGAACAATGATGGATATGGAGATTTCCAAAGCCTCATCACAGGCGGAAGTGAGGCTTCTCCTTTCAATGGCTGGACAAATATTTGAACTCATTCTGTCTGTCTAATCCTTTGCAGTTTTAAGATGCTACCTAGCTCCAGGAAAATATACTCCCAGATCAACCTAAAATAATTACAGAAACTTCATACTCCTCTAGTTTTTATTAATGACAGCATGTTAGGATTAATAATGCTGTTGCCAGCATAGAGTAGACATCAATATAGATATTTTCTGCAAAGTGGGCTAGTCTGCTAGTTCTTATTCCCCGATTTCATAATTTTCCTTTGCTTTTCTTTAATTCTCTTTTCTCATGCATGTACAAATCACCACTGTCCCCTAAACTTTGTAACTAGTGTTGCCTTGTTGACACATGTATTAGTTCCCTGATGCACACAGACCACAAAGTACTTTATAAAGCAGTCACAAAACTTTTTAACCCCATGTCAGAGGTGGGGAAATAGAGGCACAGAAAAACTCATCCACACTTGAATCCAAGCCCAGTGCACAACCCAAAAGGCTACCTTGCTTAGGCAGTGTGTCAATCAGCACCCGCTTGCACAAAACACATGTTGTTCTACATGTTGCTCTGCATGACAAATATTACCAAAGTCACCAACTCTCAGGTTGCAATTATCTTAAAATTTGCCTGTCACTTTTCAATAAAACTTGAAATAAATTAAATAACTCTGGATTAATGTAAACATAACCTATCAGCCTGCACTTGTAATGGTCTAAATAACATTCTTCATACTGTTTTAAATAATGTATGCCAGGGATATTTTATTAAGGTATAATTTCATATCCTCAGATTCAGTGGATTCAGTGTCACTGTGAGAAAATCTAAATAAAAGTAGAACTAGGTTCTGCTGTTCCCTCCAGAAAACATTAAGCCAGCTGTTGTCTGGTAGTTTACAAGGAGTTAGAAGTCCTAGTTCCAGTTTTACAACTGGTTTATGAGCAAGTTGTAACACCTCTCTACTTTACTCCACCTGTATAATGGGGTATTGGCAAGCATCAGTTGATATTTTCAGGACCAATACTTTAAAATGGATTATTCTAATTGAACAGAGCATTTTGAATCAGTCATTTACTGCCAAAACTTTTTAGTCAAATTACAGTTGTTTTTAATTTGTGGCCTGGGCTTCTGAATGGTTTGATACAGCAGCCTGTTCCATGTTGGTGGTGTTTTGCCCTGGAAGATTTCATGAATATGTGCAGAACTGCACAGCTGTCTTTACTTTAGGAAGTACTTGTGCTGTTCCACCATTTCGCCTGTCACTGTGCTCTCCCAGTGTAGTTCATTGCCTCTAAACTGTTTTGCATGTTTCAAGGAGGAATAATTCTATTTATGCAGTGTTTCCTACTTGAGGATTTCAAATACCAGCATCTTATCAGCTTCATTACATTAAACCTACACAACACTTCTGCAGAAGAGATAAGTTTAATTAATTCTCCTTTAACAAATGTGAAACTGAAGCAGGTAGGGTAGTGTGTGACTTCCCTGCATCAGATAGCTACATAATGAAATAAGGCATATATTACAGCACATCTAATTTGAGTTTTGCACTTCAGCGACATCCTCATTTTCCCTCCCACAGTGCTAATTAACTGTAATGTATGATAATCATTACTGAACTG
This sequence comes from Tyto alba, assembly GCF_018691265.1. Taxonomy (NCBI): domain Eukaryota; kingdom Metazoa; phylum Chordata; class Aves; order Strigiformes; family Tytonidae; genus Tyto; species Tyto alba. The sequence goes on along the minus strand of NW_024881295.1, from coordinate 8,581,481 downwards.
AAGTTCCACTAAGTAGCAAATGAAGGTTCTCTGTTTAATTAGCTTTATGGCTAGGTTGTGGGGCAAGGCATTTTCCTAATTAACAGAATTAAAACTTGACTGGGCAGACAGGAATGAGTGTAATTAAAATTTAATCTCCCTCATCCTGAAAACAGGCAGCCCATAAAATAGAGAGCTTTGTGTAAATGCTCTTAGAGCATGGAAGGGTTGGGGCAGGTTTCAACACATTTCCCTCATGTCACTTTCTCCATTTTCACCTGTTATCTTTGCAATTTTACGAAGAAACCTGTCTTCCAACACAGATGGTAATCTGTCACATATGGATTTAGGTGTCAGCTATTCTCCTCCAGGACATATCCACTCTGACATTATCCACCAACCAATCAATAAAAGAGTCTGCCAGGCTGCCAAGAGATCAATCACCTTGTAAAACAAACATTATATCCTATTATTTTCTTATTACAGTTAATTAGATTTATAAAACACAAAAAGCTTCGAAAGTGAAAAACTTAGAAATGCTGTCAGAATAGTTTAGGCCCTGATTTCTCATTTGTGAAAGGAAAGGGATTTACTAAGTCTCATGTGAAAAGAAAGGATTTTCATTTAAAATTTTTGCTGAACACTGAATTCTTTTTTAAACTTAAAAACATGTTAATGCAATGCTACAAACCCAAACAGTGCAAGCTGTCTTAGCCTGTGACACCAGAATGTGAAGTGGACTGGAGACATAAAGAAGTAGACTGATAGAATCTTTTACTGTCTAGGCTAAGCTAAATGCAGAAACTACCCCACTCCACCCACCCTCCCACCCCCCCAAAAAAAGCCATAGGAATCCAAGAAAATAATGTTAGTTTTCCTCCAACTGTAACATTTTATCAATCAAAATGCTTTTTATAAAACACAAGAGAGGTAGAAATAAGTGTGCAATTAAGACTCCCATCTTTACATGGGGACAACAAATAACGTCTCTGTTTTACAAAGCATGTACAAAGTACAGTACATCAGATTCTGGGAAACTCAGACGGTAACAATGACCATCTCAGTACATGCAGACCCGGAGGCCGTGGTTAAAATGGTGGTACTGAATACTGCAAATACATTGGGCTACCTACTTACCTATTTTAATTATTCACACAGCCACTATGACCGTAATAATTCTGTATTTAATATTTCTACATTTTATGCAGGAGGAGCTGAGACAGAAGAACTACATGGGTTGCTGAATGTTACATACAACAGCAACAGTAAAGGCCTTAATTCAATGTTCCTTTATGTATAAATCAGACAAAACTGGGGAGCCAACATTCCTGGGCATTTTCTCTATACTAGGTCTCACTAAAAAACAAAGGCTTGCCCTTACAGCATTCAATGTTGCTACGCTATCTCAATGAACAGTACAGGGGCAAATGACCAAGCTGTGTACTATTCAACCAAGATGCAAGAATCCCTAAACTTAGCATATTAACTCAATTTACCTTTACCCATAGTTGTTTTCATTTCTCCTCTTGTTTTCAGTTCTCCCTGGAATTATTACCTTCTCGGGAAAGATGTGTGCTTATTTCCAAGAATCTCAGTTTGTTTCTAAAAATTTTGATTAAAGAAAATTTGAAAATAAAATTGGCATTACGGACAGTTGAAGGTACTGATGCTCTCCCTAACTCCCATTAAAACTATGCTAGCTTTCCTATGATAAAGCTATGCCTACTGAAAAGGAGAGCTGAGTACAAGTAGACCATGATAATTCAAATGCCGCATAGCTGATAATGAATCAAAGAAATTTGGCTGATGAGAAAAATTAACCGTCCAAAGCTTTTTGAAGACATTACTTCAACCAAGCAGGGATCTGTTCTGTACCAGGGAAGACAAACACTTCACTGGGAGCAGGATCTAGCCATATAAAAAAACAAGCTGTATTTTATGATGAAAAAAGCAGTAATAGAAGAATGAAAAAAATACTGTAAGTTTTGAATGCTGGTAGCTATGATTATGTGAGTAGTCAACTCCCAAATTACAGAAAGCACAGCGCACTTTTACATAACAAACTGTGGTTGCTGATCCTCAGGGAGCTTTATATTGTTGAATAAATGCAAGGTCTTTTCAACAACTGAAATGCAAAATATGACCCTTCCAAGCATTAATTTAAAGGATTTGGCATTTTCAAAGGGGAGGTTCACAAAGACAAATAACAACTGCAAGTTTCCAGGGAACAGGGATATTGCCTAGTCATGAAAAAACCCTAACTTAGTACACATGAATTTATTTGGTGGGGATAGATGGAACCCTTGGGAGGGAATGAAACTGAATGAGTTACATGGCAGCTGACCCAAGTCTGCAATTCTTTAATGGAAGATAATCTGTTATATTATATTTGTCTGTCATGAACAAGTCTACAGCAGACAAATGAATTGTGTCTTTAACCTTAAAAAAAAAAAAAGAAGGCAATCTCCCCCAAAATAGGGAAGGGGCAGTGAAAGTTTCACACACATTCTGGATTAGATAAAATTGCAGCAACAGTTAGAAGGCAGATGTTACCCAGTTTTGTTGGATTCTGCTCTCCACCCTCTCTTACTTTTTTGTCTCACGCTTGATGTTCTCTGTTCTGACAAATTTCACCTGTGTTGGTAACTAAAATTTGAATTTCCTATCATTTTTTGAAATTCCATGGGTTTAGAATTTCATTTTTATCACTGTTGCCTGAAACTTCAATTCTCTCAGAAAGTCTGGATCAAATGATATCTATATATCTAAAATTCACCGTTCTAATGCCCAGTCAACATACATACCCATCAGTCAGTGTCCAACTGTTCATTTTTCTGATCCCCTTGCTAGGCTTCTGACCACTTGCAGACACCTACCACCAAGAGTTTTCTATCTTTTCCTCCCCCAAATCCCACACATTTTCTGCTGGTGACCAGCACCTTTCTGTCTCTCCAACATCTCCTCCACCACCTACGGTTTTTACCACCAACCCTGCTGACCCTTCTCCTCTCTCTGTGCCTCCCTCTGCCCCTCAGTCAGACATTCTGTCATCACATGCCAGATTTGCCTCTGCACTGATGACAGTCAACCCCCTCTTTTCTTTAAAAAAGTGGGAGAAAAATTAGAATCCTGAGTCACCTCCCAGTCTTATCAAGTCTTGAAATAGTTGTTTCCAGGGCAGCGGTGCTGGGCCAGATGACTATGGCCCCCGCACTGGATATGACACAGAGCTTTCTACTGAGCTGCTGCAGCTGCCTGCCAGATGCTGTTACCATTTTCCTCACATTGGGCTGATAGTATTTGTTCTTTGTCTTGAGACTGGGTAACATCAATGCAATCACATAAAATGACTGTGCCCTCAGCAATAAGGCTATTGCAGACAGGCCTTAATGTTTGCTTCTTTAAGCCACATTAAGGTAGCTATTTTGAAAACATTTTTGTAGCTACCTGGGAACTCATGCTCTGGTCTGATTTCCTAGTTGTATCCATCTCTTTGAAAACAAGCAACTCTTTTGATAAACTGAACTTGACCATTGCTCCTCCATCAGTTACTCAGTTTTCCCTCTCTCAATCCTGATCTTCATGAGGTTTTTTTTGGACGCAGATGGTCTTGCATTTTGCTTAAATCCTACCAAAACAAAAATAAGCTCAAAACTTCCTCTGTTATTTAATATTTCCTTTTGGCTTCAGTCTTCCATTTGTCACTCCTACCAAATAAATTCAGAAAATTTCCTTTGCATCTTCTTTCACCAACTACATGTCCACCTGTTATCTCTGCAATGTAGTCCATGCATATGGTTGATTCATATGCCAAAGAGTTCCCTGTAGAAGCATTTACTGGGTTGGACTATAACACAATCTTCTTGGTGCTTTCCCAAAGAGGTTACAAAGTGTGTGTTCTCAGAAACTCTTGCCAGTACTCAAGCACGGAACAGGACCACTGTTTTCATGACAAAAGTCCTGATTTTCCTCCCATTTAATGTTTTGTTACTTTTTTCATTGGTTAGGCAGCTGCATCTATTGTTTCATAGTCCTAAATCACCCACTGGCTGCCTTTGGTTGCTTCTTTGGCACAAATGCTTCTATTTTCTTAAGCATATGGGTTTTGTCAGAAGAAGAGGAGTATTAGGAAGGGGAAGAGACAGGGAGATTTTTTTGCTGCTGCTGCTGCAACATCTACTCAGAAAGTCTGTTGGTTTACGTAAATCAGTCGAGCAGTTTGAGATTCACACAAATCTGCCTTTACCAAGAAGCTATCTGCTTGCTTCCTGAAAATGGCATGTGATCTCATAATGCTTTAACTCTGCAGAAGCATTGAAAAATGGTCAGAATTGGTTTGTCAGATGGCATATTAAAGAAAATTAATCTATTTTAATTGAGCATTTAATTGCATATTTAATCCGTGCATCGTGTATATACAGAAAATGACTATTTTTCTTCCTCCTAAAAGCACTACTGTAGTTACTGGAGGACCCATGTTTTCATTACTATCATTCTTCACATCAGTCTCATGTTTATGAATTTAATTAGGTGTTGACTTCTCATGCAAGGGAAAGACATTCCTCTGTCCATTTTCCATTCTGTGTCATACAATTTATGCGTGCAAAGATAAAAGAGATTTTTGTATTTTTCCCCCCTTGTTTTTAGGATAAAAGATGGACCTCAGCCACAAGATTTGTATTTGCTTTGTGTTCAGCATGGAGAGGACAAAAGTATTTTTTGTTTTGATTCATGACTGCAGTGGCTTGTGATTATATCTGATCTCTTCTATATTCTGATAGCTCTTTGCTTACATGTACAGAGAAGCAAACTCAAATAGTGTTTATATTTGAACATGCACTTATTTCTAGTTACAAACACTGTGTGGGTAAGTTGTTGTAGCTTGAAAGCAGAGTCATGTAAGGAGTCTGATGGAAGCAGAGTTGTTGTATAATGAATTGTGAAAACTAGATTGTGATTTGACTATTGGGAAGTTTACTCTTGGTTTAAGTTGATGAGAAGCAGCGAGAACGCCATCAGGAAGAAATAATGGCTTGAAATGAACCACTTCAGTAAACACTTAAGGGTTGTTAAAAGACAACACATACTTTAATAACTAACTACTAAAATTCTATCCCCTGACTCTAGACAGCTTGCAGACTGGTTTTGACAAACAGGCTATGGCCTGCTGTTCATAAAAATCAAGGAAGTCTGATTCCTCTGGAGTAAGACATTTTTCTGAGAGAGTGACACAGAAGTTAGAAGGAAACCAGAGAGACACTGGAATTTTGTCCTGCACTGACTTTCGCATGTGAGTGGAGGACATGCGCCTCTTTGCACCACTGTATTAACATCTACTTTTTTCTTATATTTTGTTTCTATTGTTGAGATCAAGAAGAGTAATTTTATTCCTCACTGGTCAGACTCTGAAGGGAACTGGAATGGGTAACCCAGTTCAGAAACATTTTCAAGGCAAGTCAAGTGGATACCCTATAGGCTTGGATTAGACTATCTGTGTGTGCTTATGAGCATGTTATTGTGGTAGGATATGAGTTCAGAGGGTGCCAGCTGTTCCATGTTATTTCCCAATGCACATATCTTTAAGCTTGTGCAAATAGGAGGTATCTTAGCCATATGATGTAAAACCTCTAATCCCATCAGGAATTACCAAGGCTGATGTGCTTATTTTTCACTGGGGTCACCTATTCTTCTGACCATATTCTAAAAAATGGGGCACTGTGGGATTCCTGAGAGAAGTAAAAGGCACAAGGTTCAAAATCAAAGTTGATTCCCACTGACAGATGATGCATAGAAGAGAGGACAGACATTCTAGCTCGGTATCCATGGCAGGGGCCATATAAGCCCTGGGGATCAAAGGAAGAGTCACAGAAGGTGCAGTCTATACAAAGGCCTGAGGATGATGACCTCTATTTTAAAAATGAAATAGTAATTTTCAATGCCTTTTTTTCTGAGGTTCTTGACTTGAAATTCCACAAGGATTCAATTTTCTGAAATGGCTGAGCAATTTTCCCCTAAAAAGCCTGAAGTGTGTCTGGCCAATCACCTGAAAACCTTGTATCACTTGCTACTCACAGGAATCATAGTTAAAATATTCTATCAGCTCAGATAGAGGGTCTAAACACTCAGTGTACCTCAATCTGTTTCCATTTGCCAAGTTTTGCATTTTTTTCCAGTGGAGATACCACAATAGCAAATTAAAGACTACTGAGAGTAATCCTGCCTTTCCCTTAGTTACTTTTGACAGACTCTAAGCAACATGCATACTATTGCTCTGGGATATCCCAGAGCAATCCAACCCAGATAACTTTATTTATGTGCAGCAAGCAAAGAGAAGCTACTGATTAGCTTAAATGAAAAGCTGCTCTCACTAGTCACCACTGTACCTTTGACTGAGACTAAGGCTAAGGGACCATTTTCCATATGCTACCTTCCAAACCAAACTATGAACGTGCTGTACACCAAATTACTCTGGCATGAAGCAGAAATGGTACAAACCAGTACTAAAAGTAAGAGTCTGACTGCTCTATTAACTACATAAATTCTCCTAAAGATATGACACAGAAGTAAAAGGCCATTTCAGGTGCTGCAATTATTGAGGGAAATATAATCAGAAGAGAAGGGAATAAGACAGACAGGTCTTTGCCCTTTCTGGATTTGCCAGATGTCCTCTTCAAAAAACGCACTGCTGCTTGTAATCCTGTGACTGACATTTATGCTGACATTTGCTGGTACCACAGCACTCTGACTGCAGTGGAGGTGATGACTGCCAGCAACTTACTTCATTTGAGTTTATTCTTTCCCACTGTTTGCATGTATATTTTTTTCCATTTTTTTGAGAGAGAACTGGAAAATGCTAGTGGCTTGTTATGGCTAATGGCTCATAATGCTTATGTTCCTCAAAAAATATGTGTGTCTAATGTGGAAGAGGGTAAACTGACCTCTTCACATGTGTTTAAAAAATCTTCATGTTGCTAGAGAAAGGTGAGCTGGAAAAAGCTCTTTTTGTATGTCCCATGACCTGCTCTGGGTACTGATACAAAACCTATTGACACTAACGCCATGTAATGTGGAGCAGGCACCAATATTCCTTTCACTCTGTGGAGTATCACAGATATCACATTAATGGCTACTGCTAATGGAAGATGCACAGAAAGTAGGCTGGAGATCTCAAGTAGGAGTTGTCAGGCAGCTATGAACAGATTTGCCTCTATAAGCAACCTCTATAAGTTTACACTCTGGAGGAGATAATTTAAATTACTTTTAATTTCAAATGCTGATGTATGTGAATGAATTCAACAGGGAAAATAATTCCAGCTTTATAGCACATTATCTCAGTGATTCTAATGCAATATGTTCCTTGAAGTTATGCAGAAGCTAAATATCTAAATTCTGTGGCTATACACCTTCAAATGGAAGTTACATACTTCAGCAGGGAACTCACGTTACCTTTCAGCATCCTATTTTAGTGATGTCTTCTGTAATGCTTCTTATGCATTTGTGAAAAAGTCATATATACCTTTGGTAAAATGATGATCTCACTTAACAGAAACCTGTGAATTTTCTATGTCGATCTAATGTAGGAAACCTCTGTATTTGGGTGACTACTTTGAAGAAGGTCTCTTTGTAGCTAAGGAAGAAAACTAGAACAGTTTCCAAACCAAACAAAAGAAAAAAAGTTCATTCACATTAATTCATTTGTGTCTGTCATGCATTTACCTCTTAGGTGAGACAAATCTTAGTTCAGAAGATCTGCTTCAAACCTATAGAGTTGGTTCTAAAGGCACTGAGACACTTACATGATGTGAAAAGTGTGGTTGTATGTGCCACTAATATTCTGTCTGCCGTGGTGTAAATTTGACTGATGCATGTATTTTACAGAAGCTATCTTGCACAGGGATATATTTTATTGTCAAACTTTTACTGGAAAATAAAAAAAATATCAAATTTATCAGGGATATTAACCAACGAAATCTGAGTTCATCACAGGTAATTACTCCTACCACAAAAACTTCCCCTTTTAGGCAACCAGTGAAAAAAATATACCGCTCTGAAACTTATCCAATCAGTCCCAGTCAAACAAAGGTAGTATCATAACTCAGGCAAGCTAATAGTTGAGGTACCAGATTAACAACTGCATTTTACTAATAATAAACAATAAAAATAACCTGTAACTCCTTCTGATGTTCCTTTCTAAAAAAAAGAGGAAACATTTTCATTTTCATATCTATTGATAGGGACTGACATGATGCAATTCTAAAAGCTTTAGTCAATTTAATCCAATTTAGAGAAAAAACCTAAAACAAATTTTAAGTAATTTCAACTAATGGAATGATGGAGGAAATCATAACTGTTCACAGATATTCTGTAGCCAGGAAATTAAGCCAAATTGGCCAGCTAAACTGTTCATTGTGAGTTTTCACTTAGTGTTAGTGTGTTCTGAATGAAAACAGAGGAAAGCCTTCAACATCTGAGTCATATTCTCGTACCAAACTGATGTCAAGCATTAATTTTAAACATTTAATTTAATGGAACCTTTCAGTTCATATTTAACAAAACATGACATATTTTGCTTTATTGGAACTCATTCTGTAACTAACTCTTTCCTCACAGAAACAATTCCATCTTCAAAATTTAATTAATTTCCATGTTTTCAATTTTTGTATCCAAAACCCATTCCTGCTGTAATAGGTTGCAATTAAGAAAGATAATAAAGAGCAATTACTATGTCAACCTAATAAAGCCAATGCAAAAATTCCCTTTTATTTCAATGAACTTTGATTCAGCCCGTTGACTGAAATTGTTCATTAGTTTCTATGTTCCTGCTATTCCTTTCTAGATTGCTTAATGATAAGGAAGGTTACAGAGCTGAGTTACTGGCCAGACCATTCTACACTAAGGCATTTCTGCTCCCACTGCAGCACAGTCAAGAATTTAAGCACGTAAGTGCCACATTTCTTTGCTGCATCTGAATGCAAAAGGATGGGGGCCTGTTTCAAGAGCACACCACACTGCACGGTAACCATGACAATGAGACAGCAGGAAGAAGAAATGTTTGCCTAAACAGCATCCAGTCACATAACCCCAGCGTAACACCGCTCTAGTTAAACAATATGCCAGAGGGCTAAGTAGGGCTTACTTAGTGTTGCACAGTAAATAAAATGCCACATCTCTAGGTGGAGACGTGCCAAGATTTTTCTGTCTCATAAATACATGTCCATGAGATCACCTGAGCCTGGCAAAGATCTACTGATGCACATGAATTAATACTGTTGTATTTAGCCACAGCTGGTGGCAGATTATGAATGTAACATCATATTGCTCCTAAAACCACTGGTATTCTAGCCCAGCTGAGTATCTACCTACCCAAAATCCCACTGTCAATAGCTTACTCATAGAAATGATGCAAAATAGAAAGTTAGGTAAACAAAATAATACACATCTTGCTATTACAAAACATCTATGGGGCACTGAAAAGTTAGGTGGCACTTTACAGATGTTTTTGGAAAAGCCATATCTGAGATGTGGCTTTTGCTCCATAGCCCTTAGAAATCCAGTTCTGCCTCTCTTCTCCTGCTTAAAAATTATATTGGCTCTGCCATTTGACTCTAGGAGTTCAGCAAGTGCTGCACCCTGCACATTTCCTCTATGTCTATGTGTACAGTGCTGGAAAGCTGCATTATTTTGGGGTACAAGAGTGCCTTGGGGGCACACTTTCTTTGTTAAATCCTTCAGGCAGAGACAGAGTACATCAGACACACAATCCTACATTTTACACCATGCCAGAAGCCTGTGGCCCTTCCTCATGCACCAATTCACTTAAAGAACCCACAAAGAAAGCCCCTGTCTCTCTCTGATGTCTTCTGCAGTCATTCCCAGTCCTGCTCTACTGTAAGTCCTGGAAGAAGAATGCTCCCTTGCTCAGCTTGTCTCCCATCCCTCTGTAGCTGCCCTTGGGCAGATGAGCCCTCTATAGTTTGATCCACTTTGGCAGCTGGATTTAAACAAAAATATGCGCTAAGTCTAATACAGTCTGACTTCACTCCTCTTGAACCCCACAGACTTTTTGCAAATAAGTCTCTTGCTTTATCAGCTACATAATTTGTATTTAATATAATTAAGATGATAAACTGATGAATCTTCTCACTGAGGGCAGATTACAGCTGGGTGCATGAAAAGGGTAGTCAGCAGGAAGAATGCACAGAGACCAACAAGCAAGGGAGTTAGGCACCACAGAACCCTTGATATGCACTATATAGGGGATATTAAGAAGTGAGTAGGAGGCAATGAACAATAAGCAACCTGGGTCACTATGTCTTTTAATCATGTCTCCCTTTCTGTCTGCATTAGCTGATTTCTGTGGGATGACTTGGTAGGCATTTAAGGAAATGAACTACACTGTTTTGTCATGTGTAGCACAATAATTGACACCATCAAATGACCTCAGCATCAAGCTGGGATCACCCAGTTAAAATGGTAGGAGAGATAAAATAGCGTTAATTAGAGGGAAAATATGGAATTCTTTCTGTCTGGGATGTGTCTCTTCTCTTAGCTGACAAAAACCTTAACAGTTTGGCCAAGTCGAAAGGGAAGCTGAAGGGAAAAAGGGAGCATTCTCCATTGTGTGCCAACCCAGCTGAGAGAAGACTTGAGTTTGAGACTGACTTTTAAAGAACAGCAAAAGGTTAATGAATTTTTATCCCAGCAACCAATAGTACATCTGAAGGTCCCTCTAACTAGACAGCAGATTTGTTCTTTTTTCACTATAAGAACAGGTCAGTAATATATATAAGACAGAAAGAATCAGAGATAAAAAAGATTTTTTCAGCTTCCAGAAATCGAAACAATCTTCTGCTACAGTAGTCTTCCTACTGGCCATGCAGCTACCTGTACGTATTCCATGTTAGAACTTTCTCCACAATGATGTTTTTTCTCCTATTTTATTGACGTTTAATTCCGTGAGGTACAATGAACTGTCATCTCCCACTGAGCTTGTGAAAGAGGTTGACATACAAAGCTGCTGAAGGTAGGTCCCTTGTACTGCTTGGATATTGCCCTCCTGCATCCTCTATTCTCCGATACATTGGGAAAGGGCCAGGAGAAATACCAGAGTCTCAGTTCTGACTCCATTCTGTACTCTGTGATCTGAATCCATCCCAGCTTTTATGATAGAACTACAGAATATGAAATATGATATTGTAAACAAAGTGTAGTCAATTAGTCAAACTTTAATAGAGCTTAAATGCTGTATTTTGGCACATAAAATATGTTTGCAAATACTCTTTCTTAAAAAATTGCCTTTTCTTTTGTACGTATATTCGCCTTTTTTCTATTCTAAACAGTTAATGAAATTCCAGACTATTAAACAAAAAACTATGAACATTTTGGACAGTAAACTCTTTTTCCATTATATGTCTATACAATGCCTAAAACAGACTAGTCCTGATTTTTGAACAGAACCATCTAGGAATTTCTGTTATTTAGAAAAATAATATTTTTATTTATTTCATTAACTTAAAAAAAAAAATGTTCTTTAATTTACCTGATTCCCTTGTGAAAAAGAGGAATAAAATTGGCAATAGATTTCTGTAAAATACCAGTATGGTAAAAGCGTTCTATTAAGGAAATCACCTTCAAGTGAGCTAGAATTACAGATTAATAAATTACACAATGTCCACCTTGGAGTACTTGGAAGTTCAGATGTTTCTTTGAGTCTTATTTAAGTCTCTTGACTCTAAGCAACTACATAATTTCAAATAGTAGCTGCACTATGTCTTCGAGAGGAAGATGCCAAAATGGACTGAAAAAATGTACACTTTCCAATAAAAACATTCTTTTTGGTCAACATTATTTGCTAAATTCAACCAAAACATATTAATCATTTTGCTCAACCCACAATTGCATTTTTTGGTTAATATATTAATTATCCCTCCAATTTCTCTCAGCTTCTCTTACATGCCCTGCCTCTCTCCTTTAATGGATAATGGCATATCTTTCTCCCATATTGAAAAATATAACCTCTCTTAAAATTATGCTTCTATGAAAAACCTCACTTGAAGATGCTGTGACACTTGATAGACTTGAAAACTCTGCCCAGGAAAGACAGGATGTAACAGCTGCATGATCCCTGAAGATGCTTTAAAGGGCATCCAATAGATACTCCATTGCTCTTACAACAGAGATGTAAGGTTACAGCTAGAGGGAACAATGAACCGTATGTAGGAGAAATTGAGGGCCAGTCAAATCAAAGGGAGTGAAGAGGAAAAAAAAAAAAAATCAAAGGAGGAAACTTGAGCTGATCACTCTTTTCTTTTGTTTCCTATAGAACTTAGAGAAAGGAATATGTGCATACTGAATTTCCCAACCCAAGCCTTTTTCCAGGCTTTACCTATATGCAAGAGGAGCCGAGAAGGCATTAATGTCACTCCACCAAAATGCTCACTTTGGCACTAAGAAGATGTAAATCTTAGGGAGCAGACTTGACTAACAGCTGCTTGTGAAAGCTACGGAAGAAGCTTCACTGGTCAGTTTAAGTGCAGCATCCTTTATGCACAGATTTAAATGGGAAGTTACTTCAACCTCGGGGAAGCAGAATCTAGCCCAAAAATCTCACAGTGTGATACATCAGATAAATATTATTAATTATAGTTAAATTAAATGAAAAACATATTTTGTACCATTTTATGATGAAGAGTATTTCCTAAAACGTCAATAAAGGTTAAAAAGAAATGGCCTGGTTGGTTTGTTAAACCCTGTGAGTTAAGTTTCCAGTTGCTGCTTATTTTAAGAAAGTAAGAAAGAATCTGCAGCATAATAAAAATATAGATTCTGTTTCTTATATTTTCTTCTCATAAAAAAGGGGAAAAGAAACAAAATGTGAAAGAGCTTAGAGCTAGAGTATTTGGTTTGAGGATCAGTTGAATATTTCATTTTGTCTGAAGCACTAATTATAGACTTTATTATATAAATATTGTTTCATATTAGTTCTATGGCTAAACTTCTAAATTTAGAATTATTCTATTTTTTCATGATGCAGTTTCAATAATAAACATTATGATCAAGTCTAGGTGCATGTTACAGTATTAAAATGCCTCCTTTTTAAGCACTCGGTAGAATCACTGTTACTGCTCTGCTATGGCTTAGCTAGTCTGCCTGTAAAAACGAAGATTTATTTTTATGTGGCTTGAACTAAAACGACTGATTTTTGATGTGTGCTCACCCTTAACTATTAACATTGTGTGCAATGGCAGTTTAAATGTTTTATTTTCAAATAAACAGGCAAATGGGCTGTTATTTCTATAAATACTAACAGGATCATGCCCAAGCACTGGGATTTTTCAGCCTGGAGCAAGAGGAAACCACACATTTTCTGTTTATTTTTGTGGGTTTTACTATTTTAAGTAACATCAAGCCCTGGACTGAAGATATTCTGACATTTCTGGTTACTTTGAAGGAAAACTTTCTTAGCAAGTTAGGTCAACTTATGCTAAGTCACTGAGTGATAAAAAAGTATTCTCTGTGACAACAATATATGCAATGTCCTCCCAGATGTCCATCACTAAGTCTCTTGCAATGGAGCTCAAAAGAAATGGGAAGATGGGAAAATGGTTGATGGAAGGCCTAGTCCTACTAACACGTATCCAGATCTACTCTCATTCATAGTGCCATTAAGTGTGATTCTTTAGGGATATTTGAGAACTGTCCCTGTCTCCTTAATTGAGAACAGATGTTGACAGTGATATCAGATGCTCTTTTATGTTCTCTCTTCCCCCGACCTCAGCTTTAACATGCTCATGAAGGACAAAATGCCAAGGTTCTTGTGCTGCCTTTGGAACAGTAAAGTCTGAGCATCAGCTGTACAGTTTAGACCTGTGCACTAGTAAATGTTGTTTTGGTTTTCCTTTGTAGCTGACTGCTTATGTTTTGAAGGGGCAGAAATGCTCAATTCTCTGGGATTTTTTGAGTAATAGCTCTGCATCTTTTGCTTGGTTTCACTTAGTAATAATCAGTTAATTATCTGCAGGTAAAAAAGTACTAGTTGAATAGACAAATAGTTTTGTACAGACAAATTCAGATACCATTCGATGATTGAAATTTTACAAGGGTGTCCACGACAAAGAGTATCACACTATCCATTGACACTGAAGGTTTTTTGTAGCCCCGAGTTGTTCAACTAAATCTCTGGTCAGTTTGAAACAGTTTGACCTCTGTGTCTCACTTCTTTGCAGTAATAAAACCTTCTAATAAATAGAGAGAAAAATGACTGAGATAGGTAAATACAGAAAAATCAGAGAAAGAGAAAGCTAATGAACTCAATTGCAATCACTATGCCAGTATTGCCTTAACTTAAAAGTATTGATTAAATAACTGAATATTTACATCTTGTACTGGAACTGCGGAAGGCAAATGATGCATTGCAAAGCAAACAGAAGCTGACCTTTGCACGTTTTCCCATCAGGCTGCAGGGTAAATCCAACTGGGCAACTGCATCGTACCCCTGTCGCAGTATCCTTGCAAGTCCGATCACAGCCTCCATTATTGACAGCACATGTTTCTGCAGAATGAAAGAGAAAGAGAGAGAGAGAGAGGGAGAAAGGGAGTGTAATGAAATGTTCTGGGGGAGGGGAGAGGCATCGACTCTTTGGGGCAATATTACAAGTTATGAAAGCAATCTAAGTTTAAGCAAGCCAACTGAAGCAAGCTTTCAAGGTCATCAGGGCCCATGTACTGGTTTTGATTGGTAAATCATTTCTACAAGTCATGATTTCTTTCTCCCCTCAAACTGGTGTTTTTATGCATTATATTTAGTTAGTGCTTTTGAACTGTCTTAGACAATAGGATTGGTTATTATATATGAAAAAAGTTTAAAAAGAAAAAAAAGTGATTGCCTTTAAAAGCAGAACCAAACATTCAGTCTGTTTCGTATCAGTCAATGTCTAGCTGAGGCTTTTTAAGGTTCATTTTTTTAAATGATGTAGGCATAATGAACTTTAAAAAGCAGTAGAAAGCAAAGCAGAGTGCTAGACTTGGAACTGAGAATTTTAAATCCTTAGTTAAGAAAGAGTTAATGGAAAATGAACTACATATATCACTTTGACAAGAATCTACATGCCCAATCTGTTCTTACTGAACTACAAGCAAAAGGCATCTGGGTTTTGTCCACTTAAAGCTTTTTGCAAATTGAAAGGAGTTTGGAGTGGGTGGGAGGGCATAATTGAGGTCACTGAACCCATTCCAAGCTGTGTCATTGAAATTTCCCAGTGCTTGTAGTATGTAGAAGGGTGGCTGGGCAAACACAGGCAAGAGAAAGCTGCAATATTTCTGAGCTTTTACAACAGTGGGCAGTGACTATTAGGTACTACTACATTAAAAAAAAATCTTCAACTTCATTACATAAAAAGCAAAAACCCCTCCCTCATTATTTTCTGTTACTCATGCGTGCACATGCGCACACTGTACACATACATATGCACACATACCCGCACACACATCCATAAAATAGATAAAAGGCAAGAGAAATGATTAACTTTGCTTTGATCCAGAGAATAGAGTGGATGTAAGGATGCCAATTTAGCACGTCAGTTTGAACTATGCATTTATCTGAAAAGTATTTACTTCAGAGAGCAAGTCCCTTTAATAGTATCTTTTTTCAGTTGCTCTGGCTTTGATTAAATTAAAATATCCCCCTGCCCCCCAAGACTGCCATTATTCTACACAGCTCACCTCATTCTGGCTTTCCCTAAAGAGGCTTTGTCATTACTTACTCAGATTTACAGACTCTTATTGCTGAATATTCACAGCCTGTGTCGCAATTGTACCCTGTGGACAGGGTCTGACAATAAGCTATAGGATATGCTAATTGGGAATTGCCTTAGAACAGTATATTGATCAAAAATTATTTACACAGAACAGAAAAGGCTTTATCTTTCAACTGACTAGAACGAAAAGATTTTTATTTTAAGATAGCCTCTGCTAATGCCCTGAAGGTGAACTTAGATTGGCCCTTTGGAGGGACTTCACTGCTTCAAATAAGAGAAAAGAAATGTAACAGTTTTTTTTTTTTTTTTTTTCCTTTTGCACTGGCACAGACCTCTACATCAGTTGTGGAATAAGTTGCTGGCACTTATTAACAAACTGAAAGAAAGGGGTTGGGGGGCACATGTGCATTAACAGCATGGGACAGAACTCTGCTGTCCATATACATTCACACGTTCTACTAGATAGATTTGAAATTTTTTATGCCATGTGTGCTATGTAATAACATCATGTTGAAAAAGCAATCAGTATACAAACAGATTTGCATATAACTGACAGCAAGCACAGCTAACAAATGGATTGACATGTTTTCTGGAAGAGCTTTCTGAAAATGGAGCTGAGTCTGCACCTTCTTATTTTCAAGTAGAGTTCTTTCTCACCTTTGGTACAACTTGCAGGACCCGAATCTAACTAATTAAGGAATATAGTTCTGATTTTCATTTACTCCCTTGGGAAGGACTACTTTATAGACTTAGAAGCTGACATCGCTGCTTGAAGAATTCTTCTGTAAATGACAATTCTGGCATTTCCATCTGTATGTGAATGCGTGTATGTGTGTCCTCATAGGCCAACATATCAAATGTTTTTATGTTTCAGAGAAGGGAAAAAGTTTCAGGTCATTTAAAACTTTTTTACTTGGGTACAGTTTAATGGTAGGATGATTTGCCATGAGTAAAGAGTTAAGGTTAAAAAATGGGAAAAAGTGCTGAAGATGTGCGTTTGGCATGGCACTGCAAAGAGCAGTAAATCTTACGTTAGCAGATTAACTTTGGCGTATGAAGAGTCCTTTATTGCAGTTCATCAACATAAGATGAACATAAGCAGTAATATTTCTGCTTTCTGGATGACATCCAGTGAAAATGAATAGACACAACAATTTTTTTTCCCATGGCATGGATGACTGGATCTATAGGGTAAGGGTCATTCAGTGAACAAGAGTTATTTCTATGTATAAATAGAGGGAATCAAGCCAGCTTTTCTTATTTTCACAGAGATTTAGTAAAACAAACCAAAAAGGATAAATACCCTTCAACTTTCCTGGTGACTCTGACTTTAATACATGATGAACTCTAACATAATGAAGATCCAAGTGAGCAAGAGAACATCTGACAGTACCTCTAACATTTTGGATAATCGGAGAGATGTATTGATGAAATTCCTTACGCTTAAGGTCGTGAGAAAACATTGGTAAAAGAAAGTGAATGTGAATAGCAGAATGTGGGAATGTGGTATTACAAGCTACATCAAATAGAATAGCTGAGGCCTATATACAACATAAACAAGTGCATCACCACCTGTGTTTCTGTTAGAAGTTACTTCAACTCATTCTTCACTTCACCACTATCAAACTTGAGTATATATTTGAAATGCAAATAGAAGTTTTAGGCCTCAAATAAAGAGTAGAAGCAAGTTACTTATTTCCAAGCTATCATGTTGTAGAAGCTATACCTATATGGAAGGGAAAGAATAGATGTTCAAAATTTGGATCAGATCTTCATGGTGATATTGATCCTATAGATCATTTTCCACTGTTTTTTTCTCTGTGAAAGGCAACCTCAGCATATTTATTACTCTTTTTTTTTCCTCAGACTTTTCGGCGCATTTCTGATGTTTTTTGTTCTGATGACGGAGCAGAAAAAGAACTGGAAGACACAAATAAAGCAGCATCATGTAACTGATATTGAGATTCCCTCTGAATTATAATAGAGCTCATAATTTTAAACTATCAGACTTTACTGTGAATTTAAAGGGATGTTTGCAGCCCCACTTACATACTTATTGAAATCCCACCAGAAAACTCAGACAGACACAGAGATCTAAAGAAAAGGGCATCTATTTACATAAGGCAGTCTGGGACATCTTACATTGCGTCTTTCCACTGTAAGCTCCTAATTCTGGAACAATCTCTCATGTATCTGCTCCCTGGATCTATAGACAAGAAGTAACCAAAATCATTACCAACATTTAGTTGGTAATTGAGTAATCACTTGTTTTAACAATAATCCATTGCACTACGGAGTATGCACTGCTTTTGGATATTAAAATATCCTATTAAAAAGTAGAAGATTGAGCTGTCAGTCCTTCAGCACTGAATCAGGAATGTTGACTAATTTACCACATGAAGTTACATTGGTATCCAGTCCTTTAATATGTAATTTCAGTGTCTGCAAGGGTCAGCAGTAAAAGATCAGTTCTCCAGATTCTAGTTCTGAAGTTTTAGAACTAAAGCAGAATCTATACCTGGTGGAAATAGAGCCTGGTCACGTTCTTACAGAGAAGACTGACACCAGACAGGGTTTATTTGGCTTTGAATACTTTTAAATGCCTGAAACTCTGAACACGTGTCATGGTTTGGAAACATTTCTGAAAACATAAATATCAGCTTCTTTTATAACCATTCAAAATGTAAGCTTCTATTCAAACTGGTTTTTGAAGCGGCCAATTATTTCATAAAGCCATTGAAAAATTGCCTCAATGACAGGGGTTTCCAAAATTTGCCTCCAATATTTGTGACTTAATTTTAGCATTATGATCAAAAGAACATGGTGTGATTTTAAGCGCATTACTCAAAATTAGGCAAATTTGTAATCTTTATTCTTCACTTTGGCAGCCTGGGTCAATTTGAACTAAGATCCAAAACCAGTGTTTTAGGAACTGAGATATGGTACAAAGCAGAACAAACATATAGGTCTATGGGACTAGAAGGGATCTGAAGATCATGCAGTAATATGTCTTAGTGAGGTCACTCTCTATAATCTTGGATAAGTCATGAGGAACCCTACATTCCTGACGACTGGACAACGTAAACGTCAAGAAAGGCAAGAGGAAGGATCTGGGGAACTACTGACCAGCCAGCCCCACATCAGACCCCTGTAAGTTTATGGAGCAAATCATCCTGGAAGCCATTTGCAAGCACATGAAAGACAAGAAGATGACTGGGAATGGAGAGAGAGGTGCTGATCTTCTCTCTCTGGTGACCAGTGATGGGACAC
The DNA here is from genome assembly GCF_018691265.1 of Tyto alba. Classification (NCBI taxonomy): domain Eukaryota; kingdom Metazoa; phylum Chordata; class Aves; order Strigiformes; family Tytonidae; genus Tyto; species Tyto alba. The sequence continues at coordinate 8,562,477 of NW_024881295.1, read as the reverse complement.
AAGGAAATGGAATGAGACTGCATCAGGGGAAGTTCAGATTGGACATTAGGAAAAGGTACTTCACTGAGAGGGTGGTCAGTAAGGGTGGAACAGGCTCCCCAGGAAAGTGGTCATGGCACCAAGCCTGTCAGAGTTCAAGGAGCATCTGGAAAATGCTCTTAGTCACACAGATTAGCGCTAAGTAGTCCTGTGAGGAGCAGGGAGTGGGACTTAATGATCTTTATGGGTCCCTTGACTTGCGATATTCTGTGGTTCTATGACATTTCTAATAGGAAATGCTCATGTTTGGAAAGTTGCAGCATGGAAGTAGAGATCTAAATTTCTTCCCTAGCTTCCCATAAGCTGCTGTGTCACCCTTGGCAAATTACTTGCACTGGAGTTCACAAGAAATTTTGTGACATACTTGTCTCCTCATTTAAAATAGATGCAGTATTTCCTATGCTCATAAAACCTTCTGATATTCATGACCACACATGTTCTATAGATGTAAAATAGCATTGTTTTTATTGCTACCAATAGTACAGAAATTACTACCAATAGTGCTGATATTAAAAGCAAGACCTGGCACTCCCCACTCTTAATTTACTTTTTGCCCTGATAATATTTATTCCTCTGTAAATGTAACTTTTTACAGGGATAAGAGAATTTAATCTTTTCTATCCACTCTTAAATTCCTTTAGATTAGCATAGTCAACAGGTTTATTACAAAAAGACATTATATAACAGACAGGTTGGCATCTCTCTTTTGTTTTAACCAAGGTCAGTCATTTTGGATCGGCTTTAATTATGTTCTCAAAAAATTAATCCCATAAACTCTGGAATGCGTGCATATGCCTGCATCTATATGCAGAACTCTGCCTTCCCAGTCTCAGTCGACCTGCTAAAACTTTTGTTATACTGTTCAGTGTGATAAAAATTTGCTTAAGATAACATAAATTTTCATATTATTCTCTTAAAGATAAAAATATTAAAAACTTAAAGATGCTGTACATGGGTATAAGGAATTAAATGGACAAATAGCAAAGTAATCAATCATGTTTTTTTAAGAAGACCTAAAACGAAATAAGCTTCTTTGGGTGGTAGGCAAGAAATTAATTTCAGAAATAGGGAAGTCCCCTCTTTGCACTGTAAAGGTGTAATCCTGCCCATCACACAAGAAGGCTAAACCAGGTGGCAGACACAAAGGGCCCTCAGAAAAACATGCTGAATATAACTTGGGCTTGTATTATTACTGTCTAAAAGCACAAATGTCATTTTGCAGTCACTGTACCACTGTGAAGGCCACCAATGTATGATTCAACGTAGTATACTTCTACTGTGTTGACCTGTGCTGCTGTATCCCGAGCAAGATACAAGACAGAAGAGTGCTATGTGGACCTCTGCAAGAAGGAGGGTGATCTCAACTTCATGTTATGCCCATAATGTATAAAAAGTATAGAAATTTTGCACTAGTGATCAATGTCACTTCCCTTTGTCTGATTAATACACAGATCTATCATGAAGAGCCTTTAAATCACAAGGCATGAAAATAAAAGCAAGCCATCTAACATCAAGGTGTTTTCTTTGGAGATATGGAGAGGTGATTCTCTGATCTTTTTTGTTGCCCATCATGGCAGTCTGCAGTCAACAGGATCCAGAAAGCCCTATTTGCTTTTCAACTCTTGATCATAACAATGACTGGAAAGAGCAGAGAACAACTGTAAATTAAAGCTGTTTTCAATAATATGCATATAAACATGCAAAGAAGACTTAACAGAAGACCAAAAGTGGCCAACTGTAGTAAAAACAGAAGAAATCATACATAGCCTCAAGTGAAAATGGAGAGGGAAGCCACTTAAGTCATCACCTGCATTCAAGGAAGTCTTGCAGCACCTGCTGTCTTGATCATCTTTCTCATAGGAAAAGCACGAGAAGGACAGCTAACAGCACCTTCTTCCACAGAAAATGTTGTTCTTGGAAGAAATTACATGAAAAAATTCTGTATAGCTAATGATTGACATCTACTCTGAATCAGAGAGGAGGATTAGACTGACCTCCTCTCTTAAGGCCTTGTGCAGACAAAAAGGATTTTTTGCAGCAACAGGTAGGTAACAAAAGATTAGATTTGGTTACATCTGTAGGTTTATGACATCAAACTCCAAAGACAGTGAAATCCATGCACTGCAAAATGTTCAGTCTGTGCCCCCTTTTCACACTAATTAACACTAATTAGTAATTAGTAGCTGGTTTTAAGGTAACTGCTGTTGGAAACATGGAGAGCCAGGTTTCTGCTGATTCTCAAATTTAAAAGGCCATTGAAGCGTTTAATGCTGTCCAGAGACACGAATCTGGTCAACATCTGACTTTTGACTTTAGGACAAAAGGCAGAAGAAGAGATACCAGCTCCCCAAAACAAAGAATGTTTTCTAAGTTGGCCAAATTTCTGTAAACCATTTAGGTTGACATGGTAAGCAGGAAGTAACAGCTGAAAGGAAGAGAGGAAAGGGGAAAAATTCTTGTTTTCCCTACCTAGTTTCTGTGGTTGGCCAAATAACACTGATCAGAGGGCAAGTTAAATCAAACTAGCAATTCAACTGCCTTTCATTTGAAATTCATTTGCAGTAGCCTAAAGCTCACTGCAGTCAGCAGAAATAGGGTGGTTGGGCTTTGCTCCCAAAATCGGTACCACATTACAGAAGCTTATTTTGAACCAACTTTTATGCCATCCAAAAACCAATTCATGATGGAGCAGTGAATTTAGAGTAGCTATCAGGTCCTATCAGGTGGGTCATAGCCCATGCAAAGTTATGAGTAATAACACTCAGAGTGTAAGCCTATCTACTTATACCCTTGGACTGAATTTTGCACAAGATCTGAACACAGTATCTTATGCTCAGAATAACTGTCTTAAATTCGGACTTAGACACATGAAGAAGACAATCTTGATGTAACTGAAAGCTAAAGGTTGCAAGCAGAATGGCAGCTTTAGAGCACTCACTGTTTTAGCCAGTGCAACTATGAGGAATATGGATTACCTTACACCATTTTTTCTTAATGAGGTGCCTGTGAAGTAATATTGCCTGTGAACTGGAGTGGCAAAAAGGTTTAAACAGCTAGCAATTTCTGTTCCTCAGCAGATGTGCTATAACTAAAGCTGTTGTAAACTGCTACTATGTCTGGACCAAGAAATAACCTGTTTACCTACCCTAAACACATAAAAATTAGTTGATTTGTCTGTATTTAATTCATAGTGATACACAAACTCCAGGCTATGGGTACAAGACAGGAAAATACTTACTTGAACAAGTGAGGAAAGATAAAGGATATCTGTGGAAGAAAGCCAAATATCTGGCACTATGTAAGTATGAATACTGAAAAGCTAAAAAATGCCCTGTTAATGTTCATTAACTTGATAGGTATCACAAGAGTTGACATTGTCTCCTCATTTGCTTTATGTCCTGCACCAATTCCCAACAGATTTTACAGTACATCTTAGCAGAAATGAAATTGCAGAACCAGTCCTAGATAGCACACACAGGATATTAGTGAATCCTATATTAAAATTAAACTGGATTTATTTTTTAAAGTCAGATTTCAAAGAAACTTCCAGGAATTAGGTGAGTCTTTTAAGAGGGGAAAAAAAGTACATAGTCATGATTGTTTATATTTTGAGAAGGCCTAATCTTAAACCATTAACTGCCAACATATGTAATGATTCTTTGTGTCCCTGTAGCATTTTGGAGTCCTCATAAAGACCAACACCAGGACTCCGCTGTGCCAGCTACTACTAAGTTACACTTACAAAACAGTGATGACACTGAGGTATTAGAGTAGTTCTATGGGAGGGCCAGATCCTGCTCAGCTGAGTGGTACTGGCTTCCTCACCTTAAAGAATGTTGAACTAATTCAGTTTAATGCAAGAAGTATCTAGAATCAAATTAGCCCATGACTTGTATCTCATCTCCTCTCATACCCCAAAGTGCTCTTTGCCCAGTCTGGCTCAAAGGTAGCCTGTGCTGACAACTCATCTGCTTCCTTCACATTGGTATTACAGCACAACCTCCTCCAAGCACAGCTCTTTCTGAATTCCAGGTACATGGGGTTTTTGAATAGTACACTCCTCCTCAACATTCATGCTATATAGTAGAATCTTACAGAAATAATTTTAACCACTAGTGGCATCACCGCTGTATGCAGGTGAACTGCATGACCATGCCTAACAACAATAACTATCTAACTGGATAAAAAAACACTCAAAATCCCACTCAAATTCTGACCAAAAATACACAAGTTCTGAAAGCTTGAAACTTGGAAAGGCATTTTCTTTTAAAAATATTCTGTTGATTATATAGATGATCTCGACTTTAAGTAAGAGGGAATGTGCAGTATGAGTAAGAAAGCAATGAGACAGAGAACACATCATCAGACTGCTGCTGCCATCCATAAAAAGAATTTTATTGCAAGTGGCAGTACAGGCGGTATATGGCATGAGATTAGGGTACAAGGAGGCACCCAAAGGACAATAAGCACAAGGAGAAACTAAACACACAACTAAAATATTTGAATTTTCAGTTAAGTGAGAACTATACTATTCTCATGCAAATTATTCCCTGTGATGCTGAAAGGATAGAGAAAGAGCATTCAGAAGAGTATAATGAAAGAAACAAATAGCTGTGAACAGATGAAGGAGAAACTGAAAGAGCTTCATATACAGGGAATGAAAAAGGTGAGACAGAAAGGGTAACTTGCAGGATGTGGAATTCTTCACTCCGTTATGCTTGTCTCCTCATTTCCTTGCAATTTCATGATTGGTAGAATTTTATTTGCATGAAAATAGGATGGGAATTCTGCACCGCCACATACAGAATGTGTGAAGAAACGACTAGGTGAACCTTGCACTGCACCATGAATCCCGCAGCTCTCATTTCAGAAAAGTTGGATTCCTCTTCAGGAAACACTACATATTTAGGGAATATCACTTGATAGATTGGATCAGGTGTTTTATAAGCACCGGATGAATCCAGTCTGGTCCCTTAAAAATAGCACTATTAGTTGTGATTATGGCACTTTTTCTAAATAGAGAAGTTGCATTTAAGAAAAACTGAAATACTCTGAAAGTTGTGAAGGAGTATTATCTCCTGACCTTGGACAAATCCTTTCATTTTAAAAGGAAAAGCAAAACAATGGAAGCTATTGGTAGGAATTCTGGATAAGGTCAGTCTTTATCATCAGCAAAGAAATGAAGAAAAGGGATTTTTACAGGAAATAGCACACCATTCACAAACTCAATGAATAAAAGTGACGATAACTCAAGATGAAAGGATCTGCCCTTGGGAGAGAGGGAATGCATGAATGACCTCAGGGATTTCTTCCCCCTGTTTTCCATGATTTCATATGGCAAAGTAAAACTGACAGAAAGAGTTAAAGTGAGGTCTTGGTCTCACAGCTAGTAACTGAGTTAGAGATCCTCCTGGCAATATGCCTGTTAGTAATACGTTTTAAACGCTTTACTGTTTAAAGCACAAAAAGATTGTGATGCAAACAGAGCAGCACACTTGGCTTTCTGACAGTGAGAATTTCTAGGTCAGATAAAAGCAATTCAGAGAAATAAAGACATATTTTAAGTAATTTGAAAGAATCCTCAGAGGCAGTACAACAAAGCTAGGAACTGAAGTGCATACTGAAAAGGTGCTCTTGGCTTACAGTGAACCTTGGTAGGATATAGCTATTATAGAAGTTAATTGCTTTGGAAGAACTCTTGAAAACAAACACTATCTCCCTGCTCTTCGAGACAGAAAACTGTGAGTAGGATCACCTGGAAACTTTCATTCCTTTTTGAAAGAGAATGAAACATTAAGTCTGCAGAATCCATTTTTAATCCACTCTGGAATAAAACAATCTAGGACTTTTGGAAATTTTCTAATGGAAAACCAGAGCTCACAATGCTCTGTATTCCAATGGCTTGGTAGTTAGGGCATTACATGCCATGTTAGAAGCCCAGGTCTCATTTTCTATTCCTTTACGTTTATTGAAACTGAAGAATCCTAAGCCCTTATCAGGCTATAGGTTATCAATACTGGCCCCAAGGGTAGAGCACCTTCAAGAGGCAATAATGAGTTAGTCTGACTTTACAGCCCAACATTTGCCTTGAACATGGGTGTCAAATCACCATGAAAGGGTCTTCAGCATGAGTTCCTCACATTTCAAGCGAATGTTCTAACCAGAGTACTGTGTACATTCTGTCTCCCTGTTTCTGAAGATCCTTCCAGGCAAAAGCATTGTGAAAACCAGAGTCTTCCAAAAAAAACTTGTTTTCAAGAAAAAAGAAAGGCCTTTTCCAGAAAACTCTCATCAGATTAAAGGAGGTTTTAGCTAAAGAATGCACAGCTTCAGTAAATTCTACAGTTCTACAGCTCCTTCCTGAGCTGCAAAGGAGCTAAATATGGCTCCACCACAGAGTCCTAAAATCCAGAAAATGACACATTTCTGTATGAACTAGGCAATCATTGTGTGTTTTATACAGTAATTCAAGACGGAGGTTTGACTTTGGAGAAGTTATTCACAGTGAAACACCAGAGGAGAGATCTTTGGATGACTGGAAGAATAACCAAGGAAGGTTTCTATATTTATATGATGTAATTTTACACATGGCAGGAGAAAATCACTTTAATTATGCGACTCTGGTAGTTCTAGTTAACTTTGTGGATTCTATTTTCCCATAATCAAGAAAGAGCTGTATATCTCTACTGAAAAGAAAACAGTGATTCAAAGAGATTAAGTCCTGAAAGTCCAAACAAACAAAACCCCAGACTGGAGTCAATAGCTTGGGTCAGGTAGGCACAATGTACCAGAAAGTCCACAAGAACAGCTACTCTATGATTCCAAAAAATGTAAGTCATAACACCCCCTCGCTGTTCTACCAAGCTTATGGTCTTCAGTAGAAAAGGCTATAACCCTCAAATTTGCAATACGTCATAGGGAGAGACGGAAGTAAAAAGAGAACTGTTTACCAGACCTGAGATTTTTTAGCCTTAAGACCACACAGTTCCATCAGTTCTTCTCAGTTCTGGAATCCCAAGAATTTCCAGGTAGACTAGGAGAAAGAAGCGGAGAAGGGTGGCTGACCATATGAATGTGCATATGGACAATGCATCTCAACTAAGTAACCGTGTTTTCTCCTCCCATGATTATCAATATGAAGTTCACAAATGTGTGCCCTCTGTGGTCCCTATTTTATGCAAGCTACCTGAAGGAGGATCTTATTTCATCAGAAACAGGGAATGTAGAGGACTGCTCTGCTAAGAGCTGCCTAATGCGCAGATGCTTCTGTGAGGGGCAACAGCAGATGCAAGGATGGCGCTTCAGATGGCCTTTCTGCCTTAACTCCTGGGGAGTGTGTTCCACTCACATCTGATGGTTCTACCTCTGCTCATTAACAATCAGACCTAACACAATCTGTTACTTGCAGCAATAATCTGGGGTGGAAATAGTTATAACTATGTACCTTCCTGCCACTGAGGCAATCAGGTGCTCCCAAAGGATCTGCTCCCAGACAAATAAAAGTCAAAGCATGCTTGATCTCCAGGGCGAATAACCTAATCCTTAGATAACTGTGGTTTAGTAAAAAATATTGTATGGCTGATTATTAAACTGAGATGACTCAAGATATATAAAGTTGAATACCACTTTAGGCTTAAATGGGTAAACCTAATGGAAGAAGGATCAGCTCTAAAGTTGTAATCTCTCTATTTGATGTAACAGATGGTAAAACGTTTCCCTTCACTGCGAATGCAATAAGTCATGACCATAAGATCAAACTGTGGGAGTTTTTTTGTTTGTTTGTTTGTTTTTTAAATATGATGTGAGTAGTTCATGAAAATCCATTGTAGGTACTGGGCTAAAAATCTCCTGAAATTGAAACAGCTTTGGTCAGGACAGAATAAACACAGTTACATTGACTGAGGTTTCTAGGTACCTTCAGGCAGCACAAGACTGGATGGAAGACCTGACCAGCACACAGAGAAAGGAATACTGGCATGTCATGAAAGTGGCCAAAGCAGGACCTGCACTTGTGATCTACTAGTCTGGGCTGGCTCTGGCTATCTGCTCCAATGTTTGAGATCCTTCAAGTTGAACTGACAGTGGAAGTACACTTTCCAAAGAAAGTCCACACTAAGGCAAAAAAAGAGGTCATTCTGTCCCAAAACATGCACTGATGTTCTCTGTCATAAGCTAATCCATGGCAGAAAGGCCCAAATTGCAATTTCCACAACTCACATCTCTAGTGATTGCTGTGGAGAGGAAATGGTCTTAGTGGACTGCACACTTGGCTCAGCAGGCAGGTAGCTGGCTGCTCATTACAAATGGCTGGAAGGCTACTAAAAATGGAAGAGGATCCATCTGCAGAAGTCAATGATTCTTGCCACAACAAGGGAAAACAGTGAATAAACTACCATAATTGCTGGTTATGTACCATGAGCGCATGCCTGTAAAACCAGAGCTCTGCCTGTAAGCCACTCTTAGGAAAACAGGGATGGAAGGCAGTATAGGTACACATATAACATATCCCGGCCTGGGAAGGCTGATCCTTGTTGGTACAATTTTCCAAATGACTTGGAGTGCTTCCTACATACAGAAACAATCTAGGCAGAAGTAAACGTTATCAGTAACAATGTCCAGGACATTTCCAATGTACTTTACAGTTTATACAAGCACTTCATTTGACAGTAAAATAATTTTTAGGGATCTTGAGAGCCAGCTTCAAGGGAAGGAAAGAGAATTACATTCCTATATCTGAAGTGGGGTGCAAATAGCCTTACTGATGACCCAAGAAGTCAGTGTCCGATGGCAAAGCTGTCCTGACACACAGTGAGTTGAACACATCTTGTGAAGGACTGAATTTTAGTGTAGAGTTTGGGTTTCTGAAGACACTCATAGCAGTGGTATTACTGCTATTTGCACCATTATTCTGGCCTTAAACATGCAAGGGAAATTACTGCGCTTCCTTAACTTCAAGATGGAGTTAATGTCCTGTTGCTCTTTGCTATACTGAAAAGAACTTTATAAAACTCTCTTCTTGAGACAAGGAGGAACCACCTTTCTATCTTCTAGGGCCAGAGGAAGAACATTTTATTGCCAAAATGCGTTCTTACAACAGTGATCTCTGGAAAGAATGGAAAAAATTGATAGAAAGTGAGAAAGAGAAATGTAGCCTTTGCAGTTGTTCTGAAGTCACCTGGGTTCAAGTGCAAATGAATTTGATCCATTTGACTACTAAAGAGTACAGGGAGGGAAATGGAACATGGTGAGAAATGGGTCAGGCATACCTCTTCAAAAAGCGCTGATATGAGGATAAGATATAAGAAATGCCCTGGACAGAACGTCATGTTTGTGTCACTAAAGCACCTTAAGGATTCACGCAGCCTAGTAAGGCCTGTGATGATAAGTGACTTCATTTTTAAAGACAATGTAAGAAATGTATAATAAAATCTCTTGGTTCTAAAAGTTAATATAAAGAGTAACCAAAGAGCAAAAGATTTGATTAGGAGATGAGGACTTTTTGAGTCTTAAGCTCAGACAGGTCTGCAGTCCTGGTTCCTCAAAGAGGAAGTTTTCAGCTGCCTGTCACATCTTTGTAAGCAGTTGACTTATTTGTAATGAGGCAGTCCAATTGCATAACTAATGCTATAAAATCTATTTTTGTGTCCACAGTATCAAGTTCTATGTAAGAAACCAGTCAGTTGCTCTATAGGAACCCTGTAGCCTTTTCAAGTGAAAGACAGCACCCAAGAAGACAGTAATGCTAAGCCAGTGAGCCTTGATAATTTACAATATATATAATGATAAAGCGTAATACTACTGGATGACTCATCTGTACAGTTGTAGACCATGGGGCCACTGGACTTATGAATTCTATCCAGGGCTGCAACAGCAAAAAGAGATTTGGAACCTGGATACATGAATAAAAGCAACTCCCATTGCTGAAGATGTGACACTGGTCCAAATATTTTAAGGATATGTGTATTAGTAGGATCGAGTGGAAATTTGGTATTTCTGAAGTTGTGTGCACACACTAGAATGGCCTTCATCCAGGTAGGCAGAGGATGATATATTGTGTTTCAAACTGATGCTAGATTTAGACTGAAAAATATGTGAAATGCATTAGCATGCTCCTCTATTCAGGTAGGGCAGTCTCATGCTATGATGCTATGACAGGAAAAACAGTCTTGGCAAATAGATTCTTGAGGAAAAGAAGATAATGGAAAATGGTGAGGTCTCTGTCATTGCTTCTAAGAAATACACTGAAAATATTTTCAGAAAAATTAGTGTTTTACCATACCAAATAGAGACTTGAATATAATTTTAAGAGCTGAAGGCAGTGCTCAACTAACTGCAAGATAAACTATACCAGATATTTAAGAAGACCTGAAGATATTGGTTGTGCTCCACTGACATATTGTAAAGTAAGTGCAAGGTGTCCTGCAACAAGGTGGATGTAAACCTACCTTACAGATGATGATAAGGCTCTGGTTTTAAATGCTTGGATGTGTGTACTTCTGCCAGATGAATGTGCACTTTCCTTCCTAATCTTCAGAATGTACATGGCTCAACGTCCAGTTTATAGCAATCACTCAGAACTCTGGCAGATGGCAGAACCTCACCAGAAACCCACCTGGAGTACAATTAAGGCTGAACTCCTTTCCAGTTTACAATGGCAATGGCCCAGGAGGAAGTGACAAAAATGTAAATGAGCTGTATGAACAGCAATATGGTGTAACATTCACTGATCAGAGAAAAGTCATTCAGTGCCATCTCTTTAATAAGAGCGGCCTTTACTCTGAATTCAAGTGTTTTTCTCTGAACTGAGGAGATAAAGGACAACTGGAAACCCTTAAGGTTTTTCCGAACATTATGAAAAAAGTTGGATGAAAATTCCTAGGGAATCACTGGATGGCTCTAAGGAAGGTTTCTTGTAGATCATCTAAGACCAGTTTCTTGTCTGCCCCACAAGATCTAGATAAAATTGCATCTAACAGGAAGGACAGAATTGCATTTATCTACTTTTCTCTATTTAAGATTTAGCCACAAGGCACAAGACCACACCATGATTAGAACACAAGCCCCTGTAAGAATCAGTCAGAGCTACAGAGGTGGCCAGTCTTGCTGTAGCAAAATGAGTGGTATAGGCAGTCAAGTCTAACAGCAGTCCTGTTCTAAAGTAATCTCATGCAAACTTATTCTTAGCCTTGGCTGATATTAAGGGTTATAAAGATCATAGTCATTTTAATAACATGCAGTAAATGACAGGGGACTAGAAATTATCATCTCAGGCCTTGCAATTGAAAGCATCTTTCATCAGAATACTAAAATTACATAAAGTCATCTACTTTTCTACTCTCCCAAGACTGCCTGCAGGAGGGTCAAAAATCACAGTCCATTTACAAAAGCTGGTAACAAAGTTTCCTGAGGAGCCTTCCAGCACTTTCTAAAACAGCTGTTTAGAAAGCATCTCAAGACACATGGAATTTCATGGAAATGCCACTATACTTTTGAAATGTAGTAAGACTCCATTAAAAAAATAAATTGTAAATTTTCTGAGCATCAGAAATCAATAGAAATAAACAAGTAGAAAAGTCCCTAAGTAATAAGCCACCCATTCAGACCTCACTTACTAATTAAATGTCTTTTCAGCTCTAGTTAATATTTTCCTAAGGAATCAGTTGTTTAAACACAGCATGTCCATAAACTCTCAGCTCTTGTCTGATACCTGCTAATATAGGAGGTAAACAGCATATTTTGTAAACTGGATTTTTAACTATCCCCCTAAACCTATTTCTAGAGTCTGTGTTCAGCTTGGAACTTGCAGATCTGGTGTAACTGAGAAGCTTGTTGCTAACTGTTGTTGCAGGACTTTTGTAGAGCAGTGTGAGCTTATCTTCAGGTTGGATAATTACTTTTGTCAGAGGGTGAGGCAGCAACGCAGTGCACTATGTTACTCAGTCCCTCTAAACAATATTGTGCATACTGTTAATGCCTGGGCAAACTCACCATTTAGACCTAGAGGACTGGATTTTCCAGTGGTCTAGAGGAACTCTGCATATTTTTTTTCCTGACTTTCTGTGAGACTTACTGAAATTGCAGCTACAAGTGTTAATAGTACCTTTAGAAAGCAAGGTGAGCTGTCTCATAGCTTTTCTTAGCATAAGTTAAACAGTGCATCATTAAACAATAAATTGATATGGGTCACTTGCTAGCTCTGCAAACTAACTGCAGATTATCAATAACTGATAATCTAAAAAGAAAGGAACATATGCCCAGGTTTTCACACAAGGGAAAATATTTTACTTCAATATTATCATCTAATACCATTTCAGAGTTTTAACACCATGTAATTTCCTGCACAGTGGTTGTATGCTGGCCTACCATTGAGCAGATGGTTTGTCTTGGGTGACAAGATACAAATGATATGGAAACTTCATAACTTTTGTCACCTACTGCATCTATTAGCCCAGCAATAAACTAAATATTCAAAAGTGAGGCTTCTGGCCTCCTAGAGGTGGTCCTTCCAGATAGGTGTGGATGCCTACAGCCAGAGCTGAGCTTGCCAAGGGCTAGAAGGACAGAGTCTGCAATGGACTCAATGGTTTTAAGAAATCAAATAGTGACCAGGAGGAAAGAGAGCAGAATCTTGTCCTGCCAGAATCTCTTCTGTGAGAGAAGAATCGGTCGTAAATGGTTCAGTGGGTACATCTCACCAATGCTTGCTATGTTTAAATCCTAGTGGAAGTAATTATATGTGGTGAGTAGGGCATCAGAATGGGAAATACAGAGTAATAAACCACCTGAAAACCTCCAAACCATTGGTCTCATTCAGCAGTCTGTGCTACCCTGTGCTCTTTATCACATGAAAAGAGTCTGGCAAAGGTCCAGCTACTCTACCCTTTCTATTTCCAAAAGGTCATTCTCAGTAATGGCCATTAATGTAATATGAAGAAGACAAGCACAAGGGTGCACAGTGGGTTAACTGAGAGCAGAAGCTAAAGAATTATCTTCATTGTTCAATGCATTTCCTCATCCCTTCCACTCTCGGGCTCCAACAACACAGAGAAACAAGCCATGCCTCAGTCTTGAAAGAAGAACATACGGAAGCTCACTAGTCACTAGGGAAAGATCTTTCAGTGGTTACTAAAAGGTTAGCTGCACAAAGGAAGTAAATGAATTTCCAGTCATAATATTTACATTTCAATCAAAAGTACTGCAAATTTTAAGTAGGTAAATACAGTTGTTCATTTAACACCACACATGTAATAGATCATTGTTTCATATCATCATCATCCACTTTTAAGTCAATAGGCAGGTCTGCAACATGAGATTTTTCAGGAATCCTACAGCAACACATACACACAAACACACACAAATCACATGTAAGAAGTAGCTTGCATAAGGTAAGTAAGGTTAATGGCAAAAGCTTCTTTCTATGCAGAAGAAATTGAACATTAAAGCTGCAGTATTAGGAAAAAAAAAAAGTTTAAAAACAAGAAATGAAGTCGTACAACAGATGAGAGCTTAACAAAATTGGTGACCTTTCCACACAGATAAAGTCAGGTTAAAAAAAACAAACCAAACCAAAACCAAAGGGACCAAATGAGACCAAAGGAGAACCTCCCCCCCACACACATACAGACAAAAGTGAGAGCACAACAAAGGAAGTGGAAGAAAAGTGTTACCCATAAGTAGCCGCCGTTTCACCCGCTTGTCCACATCAGCTACTGACGTGGCATTGTACTCAGAACTCTCAATTGCAGCCTCATCCTTCTCTAAAACACAAGTAAGGGACAAACATGGAGCAGTTGGTTAATCACAAGCCCAATTTTCCGCTGCCTAAGACAGTTTCTTGGCATGGCACAGCCAAAGCCAAGAAGCAAGGCATGAAAGCACTAAATCCCCGTTAGAGAGTTAATTCCCTTTGAGAACCCGAGAAAAAATTGAAGGCTGTTTAGGGAAAGGAGGAAGAAAGGGGGAGGAGGAAGAATGGTCAACTATGAAGTAATTAACCACATACAGGAAGCTGGATTCCTACTGGAGAACAAGACGGCTAACATGAGTGCCCCAGAGAGGTGTTAATGATGAAAATTAAAATTCAGGGATGCTAGTTAAACAAACTACCAAAGACAAACTGTAAAGTGATTCAGGCTAACGGTGGCACCAGGATCTGAAGGTGGCAGGCAGAAGATCGAGACAGACAGAGCGAGCTAGAAGAGTCCGGTGATGGATGGGCACGGATGCACCATAGTCTCATACACATTGACACATTGTGAGGAGAAACCAAACAACGGCATGCAAATTAAACAAAACCAACAACAAAAATAAACAAACAACAAACCAAACAAACACAAAAAAAGATCAATTTGGGCAGTGCTGGTTGCCTGCTTGTCTATGAAACACTACTAGCTAAACATTCAATGCTAGGAAAGATGTTGCAAGAACAGAGTTTAGTAATTTATAAGCATGCAGTAAGCAAGATGATGTCAGCAAAGGTCATTTTACAGGGTAGTCTCTGATATCCTACATGTAAGAGTTTCGTACAGCATAATGAGGACTTTAGTTTGGTTATGCATCATTAGAAATACACAGAAACAGTCACAAGTGTGGGAAGAGATGATCAGTAAGTGAAATAAAAATAAAGATTTCTGATACTGGAGAGCAATGGAGAAGCAGCAGCTGGGTAAATAAAATTATTTATACAGAGAGGGAAATGCTTATTAGGAAAACAAAAAACAAAATGCAAGTGGGGACTTTTACATGCAGCAAACAAAAAAAATAAAAGGATAAGTCAAGCAAACGAAGACAAAATATGTTAGACAAAGGGTCAACAAGTATTTATCTGGCATTGCAGAAGTTTGCATTCTTGCAGTGATGCCTGGAATATATACACCACTGAAGACAGCAAACACTGGAATCACTGAAGTGAGGAGGAGGAGGAGGCTGGCAGGTTTTGTTTGTGGCAACACTACATGGTTCAGTGGTAACAAGAAGTTGTTTTGTTTTGTTTTTAACAAGTTCTAGATGGGATCAGGCTGCAATAGAGGCTTTTGTTTGAGTTTTTTTTTTTTTTATTTTGCTCTGTAAATAATTAATGAACGTCAGTTATCAGACAAGACAGGCAATCAGGAACCATCACCAGAAAGCAGGAATAAAAATGTAAAAAATAAATTAAAAAATTTAAAAGTATTCTATGAGAAAGAACTACTTAGAAAGAAGAAAATCAGCACAGGCAGTAATATGTGACTTACATCACAAGACCAAGGAATGTAACATGGAGTTGTATGTATTACATTACAAAAATGGAAAAAAAAGTAAAAAACAGGTGCAGTGTACACAGCTTTTAAAATCATTTTTACATGCTGGACAAAATAAAACATCAATCCAAGGATATTAGTGAACACTAATAAATAGAAGATCAATTATCCATTCAATAAAACCTGCTCTCAAGGCCCTTGCTCTTGCAAATTCTCTGCATCTGGAACTGCCACAGGCTTCAGGGAGGGTTACTTAAACAGAGGGACTGTATGACGGAGCCCTCTGTGTTAATCAAAACTACTAGCTGAGTGATCCCGTAAGCTGAGACATAACCCGTGTGTACAGCGAGGCAGAGCCCAGTGCTGAACCTTGTTCAGCTCTACCCCTGCCAGCATAACGCTCACCCTACCACACAATCTGTGCAGTCAAACCCATCAGAAGCGAGGCAGGCTCTGGGCAGCCACGGAGTTTTATGCCATGGATCTGACCAAGGGGAACACTAAAGATAACTGACAGATTTCCATGGGATTCAAGTGCTCTATCTTGCAGTATTGATAGAGGAGAGGAAAGATTATAAATATGTGTCCATGCTTTTTTTTAACTTCAGGAAAATACTAGGTATTTGTAAGAATCTGAAATTAAACAAACAAAAAAAGTCAACATGACCACAATGCTAATGAAAACTATCGTGGATTTTAGGTTCTGATATGTGAGTAAGAATTTCCAAATTTTAACTTGCAGTATGCAAATATACATTTTTTTTATTTAGAAAAAAAAACAAAAACAAAACAAAACAAAACAAAAAAAACAGAGTGGAAAGAAATGGTGTTAAGTAAATAATATATTTTATAATCATAAATATTTGCACAGCATCTCCCAAGATGCTCCATCTCTTGAATGGCTTTTTCCTACTGATAATCTAAGTGAAAGCTTATTCGCTACAAGTGCTGTAAATTTTAGAATCATAAAACATACAACAGGGAAGAAAGCACATCATGATGATTAATTTTTCCCAGTAACACCTTAGAAAAGAGGAACATTTTCCTCACCTTGCTTACGCAAGGAAGTCTTGGCTCATGTAAGTGAACGGAAGAGCTGAACTTTCATTCATAATTATGAATGTTCTACACCTTTTTACTTCAAAAATTATTAGAGCTATGAAAAAAAATAAAAGTTGCAAAGAAATAACAAAGGGATACTTTATTAACAAACATTTTGACAAAACATGCACCAATGCTTCTCTGTATAGCATGACCTTAGCTACTACAGCCAGGAACTGCTGTTACACACTTCTCGGCAATGGTGCCAAACGCCTGTGAGATACAAACACGCACGCGCACACACACACACATACATATGTGCACATATATATTCTATGAGGAATACGATATAAAATGTGCTGCAGGGAAGTACTTACCAATGCAGGTTCGGCCATCTGAATGTAGGGCATACTTCTGATGACAACCACACACAGGACCAGTATCTGTGTCATCACAGGTGTGTTGGCAGCCTCCATTCCCATAGTTACAGGTTACTAGTTAAGCCCCAAATGAATGTGTATATATGTATATATAAATAAAATGACAATGAAACCAATTAGTCTTTTCAATGAAAGCAATTAGGCCTTTCAGAATTCAGAAGAGCAGTAACAAACCAAGACATATGGCAACATTACATTTGTATTTGCAGTTATTTGCATTTCTTATTCTTTCTGACCCCTCCTTATCTTTGCCACATGCCCTACTCTCAAGCCATGGCAGTGAAGAAAAAAAAGAGAAAGAAAAAAAGAATCACGTGCTACTTTTTCCCCAGACTATTTGTATTCATAATTTTAGTATGAGTGGTTAGCCAATCCATCTCTTCCTAAAAGCCACATGCTTCATATCCATGATGCATATGGCATGAAGAAATGACCGGTCTACTAATATAGATGAATATTTTCAAGTGTACAGACAGCATTTCTCTCTTCCTTCCCCTTCATTTTCTAAGTGGAGGAAGCAGAGACCAAACAGCAAGAATAGAACCATCTAAGTCTTGAAATCTATTATTTCAAGTACTGGTCCTCCTAGAATAGGATAATGTTTAAAAATAAAACAGGAAACACGGCTTTTTAAATTTTCTTCTCTGAAACAAAAAATACACAGTTGTTATGGCCCTGCAGTGTGACAGCCTCAACTAGGAAGGAAACATTGGAGATGTTACTTTCACTTCCAACCATACAGTGCAAAATGGCTCTTAGCAACTAAGATGCCCTCTGGTGAAAAAATACTAAGCATACATTAAAGCAAACATTTTTCATGACAGGTAGAGTTTTTTAAGTTTACATGAATTAACAGATCAGATTCATTTTCTCTTGTCACATGATGTATTAATTTCTGACTATTAAGGCAAGCCAGTTTTTAAATATTAAGACGGCTAGTGCCATTAACATTGCCTCTCATTTGCCTCTCCTGTTTAATCCTTCGCAGTCACATAGCTTGATGCTGAATAACACAGTTCTGATCTGACTGAATTCTGAATTCAATTTACTGTCTTTATATACATGCGATTTGGATTAGGTTCTTTATTGGTATATACATACTGAAAAATTCACAGCAAATCCAATATATCATTATTCAGTTATATCATACTCATAATTTCAGAGGGCTTCAGTGTTTTCAAATATTATAGTAATTTAATTACTGACTCCTACTAATCAGAAGGAACTTCCTCACATTGGCCTTAGCAGAATTTTCCTTCTAGATAAGGAAGTTTATAAAAGAGCCAGAGTAGCAAATTGCAATATACGATAAAACCAAGTTAATGGTTAACTGGATTTTAAAATCATGTATCTAAATCTAAAATGAGGTTGTATTTAATCCAATAGGGCTAAACTCGTACAATTTCCACCGACTTCAGTGACTCTGCTTTAACACTAGCTTCTTAAAATGGAGTAGACTGGAATTTTCAGTGACAGTAACTAGAATTGAAATATTCTACCTCTGATGAGAGTGTCCCAGTGCTGAATAGTCATGCCACTCTTGGTAATCACTTAAGTATTTTGCTTGAAATGGAACAACAAAAACAACGGAGGGAGACCCACCACAGCATACCCAACAGAATTCCCATTAAAACCTCCTGCCAGCGTGGGAACCACAAGTTTACATCCACCGTCCCTAAAGTCTGGCAAAGATCACAACAGGAATTGTCCATCTCCCAAGGGACTACAGACCAGGGACCACCGTGGGTGCAAGCACCCTTGGTCCTTCACACTGTACATTTTGAATCAAGTCTGTATGTTGTTCAGAGATAGTGAGGGAATAGACACATGGCCTAGTGGTAAGAACAATCCCTGAGAAGAGGACCCGCCTGGATTCCCACCTCTCCTCCTAGGAATATTGCCGTTTGATCCAATTGGAAAGAATGTCAGTGAGAAAGATGGAGAACAGTCTGATCCACATTCATTTACTGGAACTTGACAGTCTTACCACTAGCCTGGAAAATGGGAATTTGGGTTCAGTCCCACCAGACAGAAGTGGGAATTGAACTCACACACCCCAAGTCATAAGAATCCTAAGCTTCCAAGGAATTACAGTAAAAAAGCCCCCTAAGCAACAACCACCGTCAGGCATTCTTTCTCCTTCTCCAGTTTTATAACTTAGCTATTAATTTATTTTTGTGAAAAAATATATGAAGCGATCCATTCTGTTTTGAATCAAATGGAAGTCACATTTCATTTCCTTCAATACACAATAGCATTTTAGCTTTTATTTTTGATGAAAAAGTAATTCAAATTGTACATCAATTGTTAAACCTCCCACCTTTTTGATGCAGCCATGCTTAAAAATAATTTCCTTGTTCAACACTATGCCTGTCCTTCTTAATCTCTTTTTTTTTTTTTACCCGTTCTCTGAATTGCAGTTTTTGGGGGTTAATCTTTTCTTGTGGCTCTCTCTGCTGCATTATGTGTGCAACAGTAACTTCTTGGTTAATCTGGAGGTAGATGAAATACTGGTTTGCAGCCTAGTTGAGAGCTGGAGGAACAGACGGGCTGTTTGAATCTGCTGGCTGCAGCCCCATGAGCTGCTCTCTTCTGGCTGGCTGTGTCTGGAATGTGGTCAGGCAGGGGCAGTAAGTGGTACAGGGGGCAGCTGCTTGCCATAGCCACTGTACTGGGCACACAATGGCAGAGCTAATCCAGGATAAGGTAATTTCCATCTACCTATTCTCCCCTCCTTCTTGACCATGTATGCCTCTTGGGACTACATGGAGGTTCATTCAATGTTTCTATCCCTGTTGGACTATAGCACCATCACAAATTCATTTAAAGGTGTTGTTTATGCCAGATGTTTAAATACATTTCTACCCAACAGTATTTTTTATTGAGGATTTTAAAGTGCAATCAATAATAGTGTATATTTTTAAACAACTCGACTGCAGTGGTTATTTCTGGCATTCCTTGCTGAAAGCCTCTGCTGGCAGAGATGAAAATATCTTAAAATGGCTGCTCCAATAGACATAATATAAGGGACTTTCTCTTACTATATTTGTCTATGAAAAACTGCACTTGACTGGTGGGGTTTATGGTAAATCCTGCAGAATCACACAATTCTTTTATCGTTTCCCTGTATATTAAAGTTACTGGTTCCTGTTCTACCCAATCAATGAACACAGATGTAGGTCAGTTCCTTCTTCTGTCTCTTACAAATATTAGTAAATCATGTTTTTGAAGGATTTTGATTTCTGTCTAGACTACTATTTATTGATTTATTTATTTATTCAAAGCAACTTGAGCCAAAATTCTGGAGCTTGACAGCTCTGCAGGGGAAATTGGTACAAAATCCAGTTGTAAAATATGCAATTTCAGTTTTTTTCTAGCCTTAATTTTGTGGCAGTGACAGTGAGAAGTTTATCTTGCTTAGAGAAGAAAACCAAAATTATTTAAAAGCAAAGGGCGTCCAGTTCTACTCCATTTTTTCTCAGAAAGCATTAAAGCAAAATTAATGAGAAATCTCAGCATTCTTTTAAAAATTATTTCTGATTAATTTGAACTCTACAGCTATGCAAAAGACTGTGTGCTCATTTCGAGTCTGACATAAAGGAGGGAAACAAAAAGAGGCAAAATGGCAAATTCTGACAGACACAGATCACCTTCGAATATTATGTCAAGTTACAATAAAAGAGATGAGAAATTGTAAGTAATTTTTTTTACCCAAAGGAGAATATACACATGTCTGTTAGAACTCAGATATACTTATCCCCACATAGCAGATTTTAAAACAGAGTAACACCACTGCTTTCAACAGTGCTTCATCATTCATATATGTCTTAAGTGTGCTCAGAATGCTGGAATCTTTCCCTTAGTGGGAGAAATACCCTGTACAATTGGCTAAAACCAGCATCTCATAGAGAAGGCTTTGCCTGTGTTGGCTACAAACATGAGTAGAAACATCACACAGGCCCTCCAAAGATGCATGCCATCTATGTCAGGTGTCTAATGCTGGTGGCCAAGTTACCCATCTGTTCTCCCAATACTGTTTCTACTGCGAATGAAGAGTAATGGGGCATCCTGAGCCAAAACCCTGACGCTGGTGCTTCAAATATCCTTCAAACAAGATTAATTCTTTTCACTGACTATAGTGCTCAGGCTCTTGAAGTGGCCAGCCACCTTCCAGGGCCTGCAGGCTGGGAGCGTGGCGTAATCTCCCTAACTGCCCACCTGCCTATACTGTAAGCAGCAGCACCGCTTCAGTCTGGCTGGGCTGAGCTAAGCATTCTGGAGACACAGCTTTGCATGTGGGCCACTGCTTATATCCACAGAAATAGATGGACTCATCTTAAAACGGCATTTTGATGATGAAAGACAAGAAACAACTATCTGGAAGAGGAATGACATCTTAAAGAACACAAGGGATTTTAATGTACTTATTACACTGAATAATGATACTGATGTTCCATGCTAAAATCCCCCAGAAGAGAAAAAGCCAGAGTTCAGCCTCACTCTACAGGCCAAATTCTGCTTTCAGTGCTTCTCTGAACTTTCATACAAACATTTTTCTGGTCTCTTCCATCTGACACGTCCATGACTAGGAGTATTTCAAAACATATGGCCAAATATTAAATCTAGCATTTAATACTCACTAACCTAAAAAATCCCCTAAGACAACGATGTCCTGATCTTGTCCACATGTAGATTGAAATATATATTATGGCTCAGATGATACAAACTTTGCAACAAGACAGATCTTTTGCTTTTTGTAGCATGGCTTTCTGTGACAGCTTGAACCAGCACATTGTAATTTCAGATAAATTAAAAATTGCACTGTTTTTTAACTAAATTGGCCATTAAATATATGATTTATATAAATATATGGGCATCTCTTTCTGTGTGATAAAGCTGTGCATGCAACATTGCTTGCATTATTTATTCTAGTATGGCCTTACATTTTTAACATTCTAGAGATCTTTGTACTGACAGTAAATAGCTGCATGAGAACACTGTCAACAGGACCTGAAAAGCTGCCACTTGGCATAGGTAGGAAAGCATTTTATTGTAAACATACTAGACAAGATTTATAGAACTACTTAGCACTAGCCCTCCTGCTCACTTAAATAATTATTGGAGGGGGCAGATAGAAATAGCTGTAGTTAAGGTTATCCATCATTTTTCATTAAAAGATTCGGCTTTGACTTGATTATAACTCTGTCAGAATTATTTCTTTTAGTTTGCAACTTGCAGGTATGTGCATCTGCTCTGGGTTTCCTCTTACTTTTTCAAATTCCAGCTAAACTGATCCGGCTAATAATGAGATTAAGAAAAAATGTCTTGGTTTGTTCATATTTGAGGAAAAAGCCTTCAGTTTATCAAAAATTTCTAATGCAATCATGCTCAGGAGCAGGATCTTAAAATCTATCATGGATGCAGATATAGAAAGAGAAGGTAATCTCCCATGTTTTTCCACTAATATCTGGAACCAAATTCACTATTCCTAAATCGCTTCTTTGGTGCCAGCAAGTATCTATGACAATCACTGACAACAGCTTGTGTAGACAGAAAATAGTAGTTTACTGCTGCTTTGGATATAAAAGATGCAGTTCTTCTGAGGAATTATGTATGGCTCTGTATGATTCTGCTTGATGTATTTCTAGATGACTTCCTGAGTCCCTTCCAGCCTCAACACTTCTGTGTTTGTCTGGCATGGTGGGCAAGATTTATTTTTTTTTTTGTAACTGAGAAATTATGTGTTTAAAATGTACACTAAGAAACCGTTAAGTTTGTAATATTAAGCACTCAAAAAAACTACAGAATACTAGACTTCTGATACATAGACTTATTGTATCATGATAATAATTTTTAATGACAAATGCAGAAAATACTACTGTCTTATTCAGTTCACAGTGGAGCTGGGGAAAGTCAGGTCTGTGGAAACAGCTGGAGAATCTTGTCTCATTTGCTGCAGAATGAGTAGTAAAACAGAAACAGACTGTCAAGAAAGCATGGTCTTCTTCAGACAGTGAATAGAGCCCTCAAAAACCTCTAATCTGCATTGCAGTGGAATTCCTAATTAGGACTTGGTAAGTCACTTGAATCACATGTATTAGAAGTTACGAATATTATATTCCTTTCTCCATGGCATTTGAAACTACAGCTGGAGCCACTGGGAGCTTGGCTTTGATCACATTAAAGTGCTATAAATGTTGAGTTGGGTTCTGGGTGTTTCTTGTTAATCATCTATCACTACTAAATGACTTTGACATTAACATCTTTATATTCATTCCCCATTTGTAATATAGGCAAACCAGTACTTTCTAACTTGACACGAATGTTCTGAAAATACATTACCAATGCCTACAAAGCACTTTGACATTACAGTAATGAGTATCATGGGAAAACCCATGAGGAAATTAAAAATTTTATGTTCATAATAAGGTTTAAATACTGCACAGCAGTAAAGGCATGACACTGAATTATGGAAAGGAAATAACTAAACAAAAGCCTGTTTAATGAGCACTGACCATCATGTACACTGAATGAAGCAAGACACCAATAGTGACTGCCTTATAAGCATGTGATGATATAATCAGGTGATATGTAATCATGTAATTAGGATGCAATGACAATCTTGTAGTGCATGCATAAAAAGCAGGGAGCTTCCCTCAAATTTTTTATGCTTTCTAACTAACTTATTCTAACGTATTTTTTTCCTTTGAGAAACACATCTCATTACTAGTGGACTTGGGCCAATACACCTCAAAACCTCTCCCAGTAATTCTGATTCAATTGCAAACTGGCTGATAAAAATTCACTTAGTGAGGTACTGGTTCTCTGCCACTTGTTAACATAAAAAAACCCAGAGAAGCAAGCTCTGACAAATCCTGAAAGGCACAATCTCCTGCAGGGATCATGATAAATCAGAATAATTGAGAGGGATAGAGATATACTAGGGGTACATCAGACCCTACCAGTCCCTGGCATACAGGGCTACAGACCCAATCCAGGCTGAAAAGGGGCAAGTGTATCTTTTTCAGCTCTTCAACACAGCTGTACTCAGTACTTGGAAAGCTGCAGCTCAAGATTTAAGCTGATTCCACTGAAATGGTTAGCTATGAAAAAGTTATTTTAAAAGTCAAGATTTGGTTTCAGAACTAGACCTTTATAAATAGACTGCTGTAACCTCATAGTTATTGTTCCAGTCTATCTGGCTACAGCTTTATACTTCTTTGCATTTGGAAGGGCTAGAAGCACAGTTATTTTAAATAAGACTCTGTAATATAGTTGCAGAATGTGCTGTGGGTTTAGAGGTCAGTGTACTTTGCAGCAAGCTCCTCATCCTTGAAAAATTCAGCATCCCTACTTAAAGGTCTATAAGCAAAAGTTCATTATACTTCCAATTACAATTTAAGCACCACAGGGCACAGAAT
The DNA here is from genome assembly GCF_018691265.1 of Tyto alba. Lineage (NCBI taxonomy): Eukaryota > Metazoa > Chordata > Aves > Strigiformes > Tytonidae > Tyto > Tyto alba. The sequence goes on along the minus strand of NW_024881295.1, from coordinate 8,538,297 downwards.
AAATGCAAGATTTTTACTCTATTAAACCTTGAGGCATTTAGAAATATTGTTCTAGAAAAGTCTCTAATCCTCCTGTCACCATCTCACTATGAAAAAGAATAATGTAATTCCTAAGGAATGTACAAATTTGTGGAAACAAATAATAAGTAACATAAATAAACATCCTCTCCCACTTAACAATGTAGCTGATGTTGCACTGCAATTAACAGCACCCAATGGTAACTTCTAATAAACACTGAGAATGAAAATTACCATAAAGGCGATTTTTCTCTGTGCTTTTGCCCTTGGCCCTGTGTAGCCTCATAATACTGAGGAGCAATCAGGCTGTACAATATCCTGTGGCACTTCTTGATGATACTCAAAGGTGATTCTTTTGACTTTATACTTGGGAACTAATATCATCTCAGTGTGTTTACACAGTGGAGATCTCAGGAAGAATAAAGTTGAAGTGGAAGAAAGGCTATTACAAAAATACTAGCCCTATGCAAAACACAAAACATGTTTCACGTTGTTTTATTGCACTTTCTTTTTCTTGTCTCTCACAAAGCTACCAAGTAGGAAAGCAAGCTATTGGAGTCAGATCTAACACTCACTGAAGCCATCAGAAAGATTCTCATGCATTTTGGAAGCTTTCAGATGACAGTGCTGAGTTACAGAGGGTCAATTATTTTAACCTGTACACAACAATTTCCAATTTTTTGGGTTAATGAATATCTATATCTTCAGCATCCCAGCTTTGAGACTACACCACTCAGGGTTTTTCTTTGAACATTATATATGATACTGCTGCACGTTCTCCAACAACAACAAAAGTAGACTGCGTGTAGTGGGATCAGGACTAGAGCAAGCATTTCTATCCTTTAAAAAAAGAGGAATTAACACTCTTAATTTGATAGCTCTAGTGGGTTTATCATTAACTACATTAGTAGATTTATCATGCATCTATCATTGTGGATCTTCAAAATACTGCAAGCCAGAATGCCCTACACTTTATTTGTTTTGCTTTACAAGGAAAGCCTGGATTAAAGTGCTATCTTGCTTTTCTGCATTCATAGGAAGGCACAAAAGTTGTTACCATTTTGCTAACAGTCACTGCCAACATTCTGTTATTCAATCCCTCTTATCCATCCCCAAGCACACCTTCTGCAGCAAAAAACATTACTAAAATTACAAATCACCTTTGGCCCAAACTAAGTTGATTTCTTGGCTTCTGGAAAATAACAACAATGAAGAAAATAAGACATTTTGGGGTATTTGAAATTTAATCTTCATCTACCTACATTTGCAGTCCTTCTGGTTTTTGGCAAGTTCAAAGCCAGGCCTACATTCACAGGCAACCCCACCTTTGGGTGTCTCCCGGCAGATGTGTGCACACCCATGATCTTTGTTCATACAGTTCATACCCTCTGTAAAAAAAAAGAAAGAAAAATAGAAAATATTAGTACTGAAAATAAATTACAAAATAATTATACACATTGAGTCCTCCAGTAATTTTAATTGTAATTTTTATTTGCATCTGGACTATGTTCCACAAGGCAAAGGAATGCAGCTGAAAAGATGTATACAATCAACAAAACTGTGTAATAAAGGACAAACCTCCTCTGGGGCAAATACAACAAGTACTACTGTGGAATATAGGGTGTCTATGCTGCACATAGAAATCCAGGACTTGTGATTTCCCTATTCTACATCCATATTCTAATCTTCCATGAAAATATCATGGATTTAGAGGATACTCCAGGAAGCTGTCTGTTCCGCAGGTGATTATCAGAGTTGAATAACTGAACTTACTGTTATGTTTTCCTTGTATAAATGTAATGGTTGTTACTGCCTGGTGCATTTTTATTTGCCTGTTAATGTGCTTTGTATTTTCTAACACATAAAATCTCCCAAATATTCTGGATCTGTTTCTTCACTATCTGCTATACATCTCAATTATCTGGTCATCCATGATAAGCGCAGCCCACTTCCAACAAACCTACCACCACTCTTCTCTTTGACTATATTAAACAAAACATATCAGCTGTTCAACAAATGTCCAAGTGCCATGGATGGATTCCTGTTAATGTTTATGCCAAGGAGCAGTATCAACCAGCTTTCTAAACCATGTAAGTGATTTAGATGCTGAATGTGCCTTATGCTCTTAGGGGCCTTCATCACTGAGTTAATTCAAATCTCACGTATTCACAGAAATCTTGAACTCAGTCCTTATGGGTCAGCACCTAGCGTTCCTTGCAAGAATGAAGGCTAGTTAGATTTGCATTACAAAGCCTTCCCAGACTTCCCCTTGGACATCTGACCTGGAAGGGAGAGACAAACTCTCTGAGTACACTGACAGAGAATTCACAACATAACTCATCTTACTACTGCGAAAACAGCATGTAGTTCCAAGACACTGGTGAAGGCAACATCAGTGTGGAGACAGCAGCTCATTTGTCACTTTGTAACATGGCTACTCCTACCTATTCTAGGCTAATTTCTCAAAACAACTCCAGTGTAAAATGTTCCACGTAAACTTACAGTGACAACATACCGTAAATGAATGTTTTTTCAGGGTGTTGCAGTTTTTGCTTCCAAAGGTGAAAACGATCACTTCCCTCCCTTTTTATTCTTACAGAAACTGCATGAACATACCTGCCACCTCTGGCATCTACACACACATTATGATGAATTTGAGCAAAATTTTTCTGCATACAAAATAGGTTTTAATTGAATACAAATTAGTGTATCAGATAGATGCTAAGAAACTTTGTGCACAAAATTCTGAGGATATGCTCAGTTAGTCAGAGATTCCCTCAGGCTGACAGAAGGAAGCAGCTTCAGAAGTTATTTGCACTGCTGGACTTTACCTCAGAAAGGTAGAGCAGTGCCTCATTAGCAGAACAACGAAAAACACGCATCACCAGTCCGAGTGGGTATTTTTGTTCACCTCTTCTACATAAAATATCAGGATCTTAAATCTCACCACTTAGGAAAACCAACATTATATGCTACAGATACATTTCTCTCTTCTGAATTCCCCACTGTGTTGGCCATGATGAGTCTTGCCAAAGCACAAAATAAGTTATTCTCTGTAAACTGCAGCCTGAACAACAGATGCTATTGGAAGATATAACACATACTATATACTATGCTATACCATCCTATACATCGAAGTAAGGTATGAAAGTTTTGTTTGGCTGGATAGATATAAGAAATCTGGGAACGGCCTTACTGAAGGTTTTGAGGCATTCTCTCCACTTCTCCCAACGAAGGACTGCAGAGACAACGTGTTTGACAAACTGCATTCCTGCACACTACGCTATGTTCAGAAAAGGATCTGGTAAAGATAACACATGCCTGATTGAGTCACACTGCTGAAGCAATGAGAAGAGAGGAATTAGATAGATGAAAGAAGACAGTTAATGGCCCAGAAGCGCAATGAAGCAAGTGATTTCCAGTGTTTACTTACAGATACTGAATATCTGATATCTGCCATTGTTAAAATCACTTGAGAAGACAGAAATTATCCACTGCTAAAATATCACTAGAAATCGAAGATCAGAATTATTACATTTTGGAACAAAAGTGAAAGGCAAAGCAGAATTTTATGCTGGTATTTGTGTGTAAGACCACAATATCACAGTAACTATATTAATAATTTCAGTTACTGTATTCATCAGATAGCTGGTGCTGTAGAAAAACTATTTCAGTTCCATGTTTAGCTGACAAAGACCACCACAGAAATCTCTCAAGCCTGAAAAATATTGTTTCAGAAAATTTAAGTTTTTCTGGTGAAATGAAAGGCCATTATTTTTCAGTCAAGAGCAGGAACTCATCCACAATGAAGCTTCTCATTTATATCGCAGTATTTTTCAAAATCCCTAGGAATTAAATTACAAAAAATTCCTAAATATAATTCTGTTTAGGTCTGAAAAAAATTATTTCAATAAAAAATGCAGCAAATAAATATTCTGGCTTGTTTAAAAATGTAATCTAAACCAAATTTGTGTTAATTTGCAAATAGTGTTAATTACTTCAAATTTTAATTTTTCAGCAAATGCAGTATTTGGCCAGAAGTCTTTTCTATCAATCTACATACACAAATGATTTATGAATCATTGTTGATACATAAGATTTACTTTTTTTTTGCAAGCTGACTCTTCAGACAATCCTGAACCTTTTATGATATAGCATATAAATCACACTAAAAACTGCAAGAATATGCTAAATACCTTCCTAATACTAGTTTAGTTGCTGTACAAATGCATAGAATTGAGAGAGAAAAATAGTCCTAAAATGGCTTTGTTCAGTCTTCTCTTTAGCAGGATGTGGCTGAAACTCTAAAATGAATTAGAAACCTTTCACACGTATTTTCCTGTACTGGAACTGGATAGAGTGCACTGTTGTTAGTAAAATTACTCATCTGCTGACTGCACACCACTCTGCTATCACAGAAGTAGTAAAATGTCCAAGTTACCATCTCCTCTCACTATCATCTCCTGAAAAACAAAGCTTTGCCTTATTTTAGTTAATGTTTAGCAGCCACCTAAGGTGCACATGCTTTTTACGTAAGGAGCCAGGAGTGTGAATAACAGCATGGGAAAAATTCCCCTGATGTTAAAAGGGGGTGTTTCTCACGCATCTCAGTGCCTGCCCTGGCGTCCAGCCTCCCTCGGCCCCAGGACAAAGGGTGACCCAAAAGGGAGGTGGGCAGCGTGCTTCCAGACCCACTGGCCTTGCCGTGTGCAGGCAGCCGGGCGGCTCCCCTGCCCGGTGATGGGCAGCGCACAGCTCCAGCAAAAATCCCGTGTTCCCTCTGCGGGTAACTGGCACAATCAAGGCCAAACAGCTTGATCTGTAGAAATGGGAGGAAAGCTAGTCATTCAAGTAAAAAACATGACCGTGGAAAAATTGGGTGGGATTCTCCTGCTCATTTAAACGTGTTTAAAGTTTTTCTCTAAAATAACCATAAGCCCCAACTCTGCAGCAGGGCTCCAGCACCAAGAGGAGTGCCCTGTGGTCCGCCTGCGCTCCTTCCTAGAGCTGACCAATGTAAGGCAGAACCAGGGAAGAGAGTGGAAACACCTACGGAATTATTCTAGGCCTTTCCCAAGACAGTACAGAATTATACCCATGGCAGTTTTACTTCAGTATGTTGCATGGCCTGGGCAAAATATTAGGCAATGGATCTTCCACCCGAGCCTTAACCACGAAGTATTTGCAGAACTACATCTTTTACTACACAGCCTGGTGGCCTTGCTCTCTCTCCCATCATGCGTCACTCTGGTTTTGAACATGAGGAGTTGTTCCTAGCTGCTTCTCTTGATTTTTGCAGTGATCTGTGTGTCCCAACTTCTAGAACTGATGTGACTATGGGTCAAGTGAAAAACCATAGTTCCCACCTCAAGGGAAAGACTAAATATTGATAAAAGAGAAGTCTGCACAGCAAAAAAATCCTTTATTGTCATGACACTAAAATGTCCAATTTTGAAAGGTTCTAGGTTTCCATGTAAACCATTAATAAAAGCAGTAACTTAATTCCATATGCTGCTACTCAAGGTAGTCTCTGAAGCCTCTGAAGCCTAGCACAAAAATGGGTGCATGTTCTCTTTGGCAGTGGTGGCAGACAGTAAAATAAACTTTGCAAACACAGACACATTCTCAGCAAATTCACCTTACAAAAAGACAGCAAAACAGAATCCAATGGAAAATATATTATAAACAGGAAGAGAAATGCCACTTAAGAAAGGAAAACACTAATCTAATTAGACTAAATCCTTACTCAGCATTTTAGATATGACTTGAGCAACTGTCTCCTATTGCATTCCTGGATTTTTTCTGACTTTCAGTTACAAAGGATTGTTCATGGAAGAGTAGCAGGCATTGTTCTATGATCCACAATCCACTTTCATTTTTGTTCCTGGCCTAGGAGAGATTCGGGTGTGAGTCTACTACATTAATCCAGTCTGCCATATAGTTACCACAAATCTCTTAATAGTGCTGTTCTGCAAAATGTTCAGTCTGATACAAGGACCTCTCCATTGTATTATGCTCTAAAAATGTTTTCAGCTCAGTGGCTCTGAAAGTGCTTAAATCAGGCTGACTGTGACAACTAATGTACTGATCTGCCTTTATTTTTCATTATCACTTCCTGTTCTCATCTAATTAAGTCTTCTAGCTATTATTTTACTCTGTGGTTCATCATCTATGCTTACATTATCCTCTACGCTGTCATAATTTCACTTACTCTGTATTTATATTGCTGCTATTTTTTATAACTTCCAAATAAACACACGGATTCCAAACACAATCTGAAAAAGACTACTTTAAGTTTCACTGAAGATATAATACAGTAATATCTTTTAGAATATTGTCAGACTATATGTGGTTGAATATGGTAAAAAAACACAAGAGATCTTGAATTTAACTCATATAGACACACTGACATGCACAGTAGCATGTGCATCACTTATACTCAAACCTCAAAACTACATAATTGGATTATCTTTTTTGTTGATAAGTTAATTTTAGCATCAGATAAACAATGTAATCTCTTATTACAGTTGCACTCTTATTTAACAAAAAAGTAAATCTTATAAAGAAATAATTTTAGACGTTGTAGACATGATTTATGAAAATCATACATCACACAATTTGTATGACTCTGTTCCAGTAACTTCCAGAAGAGTTAAAAGATATTAAATATAAGTTATATCCAAGTCACTGAATTGATGGACTTAGATAAGCTACAGTGTTTAATTATTTATGAACTGCTTTACATAATTTAATGAGCATACTCTGTATGTAAAGTAAAGCATAAAACTTTATAACACAAAACCAAGTAATTGTTGTGCTTAGCTTCTCTCCATCAGTCTTAGTTATAGTGGATAACTACCTCTGCTTAGGTAGGGGGTCCATGTGGTACTATGAAGCTGCTACCAGTGATATTCAGGATTTTTCTCTTTTAGATAACTGCTAATTCAAGGAATGGTAGAGTTCAACTGTATCAGGGTCAGTTGATGCAGTTCAACTGTATCAGTATGTATTATATATCATAGCAAAATACAATAATACCAAATATATTGTACTTGTAATAACAATAAAGTAAGAAACAGAATGTAGCATGAAATACTATGTCTTTAGGTCACCTGACTGTCAGCTATGGTCATTCTCTCGGTGCCTGGTACTAGAAAAAAGGGAATATGTCTTCATCAGCAGAGAGAGGAAAGAATACAAGAGGAAACATGCATTCTCATTTTAGTTGTTTACTAAACTATTAACATAGTAGGAATTTTTTGTTTGCTTGTTTTCTTTTTAAAAATGAATGTGAGAAACTGCAGTGCTACAATAAACCACACTGGTTGGTAACGAAGCAATTTAGAGGACTGAGAAAAGCAACTCCTCTTCCAGAGTTCTTGTTTTACTGTTAGGAATGGAAGCCAAACAAAACACTGTAAGTTTTTGATGGAGACAGGAACATGATGTTAATGAAAGTGCAAGATGGCTGTTTCAAGCCAAATGTTACATTACGCATGTAAATTTTGGTCATATAAATGCAGTTAGATGGTTGTCTATCCAAAAAAGCATAGTTAATTTTTGGCTGGCTTGTGGAAAGCAACTCCCCATCTACACCTGTGAACATCCCTGCTTTGGCCTTCTACCACTACCAACTTCTGTGCTTGACAAGAGTGATAACAATCAACATTTGGCTAGACAACCCAATTGTAGTCAACAAGTACATATGATCAGATCTTAGCTCCAGTGAAGCCGAAGGATTGTTTTCACACAGCCTGGATCTTACCTTTATGCTGCACAGTTGCATCGTATCTTCTGGACATTTCTGGTTCACTAATAAGGGCCTGATTCTGGGACATGAAGAATGTCTGGGTGAGCTTGGCTCACCAGTGAGAGCCTAAGATGCTCTCATCTCAAAACAGAATATGTCCTTATGTGATGATCAAAAAAACCCACCAAGATTTGCTCTCTTCAGCAAGAAAACAGAGGATGAAATTAATTGATTGAGGCTTTTATCCTTCCTCAGCTGATTACAACACCATGGGTACAAAGCATCCATCTAGGCATAGACCACTAAAGCTAAGTGAGAAACCTTGCTTTGGGTATGCTGGAAATGTAGTAATATATGTCATGGTCTAATGTTTTTCATATTGTTAACTGAATGAACACAAGACTTTTTTCCATCTCCATTACTGAAATAAGTTGCTTGGATCTGCCTAACGGTTTAAGAAAATACAGTTGTTTCAGTGACTACATCTCACCCCAACGGAGGTTGAAAACAAAAGAAAACAAATAAATCAGGCAAACTGACCCAAGGAAACAGAATTCTACACTATTGTGTAGGTTGGCTGGAGAAATCCTGGACATCATACAATCAAACAGCTGCCGGTATATTACAAAATAAACAAATTCAAGTTTGTTTAGCAATTACATGTGTTTTCAGTTTGTATATAAAACGTGCTTAGGGACATCCTCTTCAGCAGGCAGGCTTGCAGTCTGATCTCTGACAAGATGTTCCTGTTCTGAGTGGCAGCCAGAAAACCAGATGCGTTATCCAGCCCTGAAGAAGGATTTTGTCTTAAGATTTAGAAATAGGTATGTGTCAGAAATATAACTTCATTCTGTCAGCAGTAAAAGCAAAGATTTGCAATTCTGCAAAGGTACTGTAATTTCAGAAAAGAGGATAGAAAGATCAAGTGAATGATGGGAGTGAAAGGACCAAGTTTGATTTAGCAGAAAAAACATACAGGTAGGGAAAGGAAATAGATTCAAAAATTTCCAGAAAATGTCAGCAATTTCTGTGGGACCAAGAAAGGAGAACAAGAAAGGCTGGCTGAAATCCAGCTCAGGTTGGTTGTGACTGACTTGTGATTGTGTGATGGCTTTTGGTGGATCACATTAAAGATGTTTGGCAATCTCAGTCTGTTTCTCACATTGCAGAGCTGTCAATAGAAGCTGGTGCTCACTGAAACCCCTTCCAATAGTCTGTTACTTTCTCACACATAGATATGGTTTATCTCAAAGAAAATTCAGCAAGATAGCCCAAGGACTGTGTGTTGCTGCTGCTCTGGCAGAATCAAGGCTATCAGTCTCTGCCAGTATCTACTTGGCACCTGACATTACCACTGACTTCACAGAAAGGGAAATAAATGGCAGGGAAAGAGAAAGATAAGGACAAGAAAGGAATGCAAAAGAAAACACAGCCAACACTACTACAGTCTGCTTTTAATTTTGCTTCATCTTTAAATCACAATTTCTTAAATAGTAAAGCAAAGCAAAAGAAAAGGTTGGTTTTCGGGGAGTCACTGCCACACAAAGTCCCTTGGCAGGTGAAGGTGGCCCCGAGGGCAGATGAGGCATGCAGGAGGCACAGCTCAGAAATGAGCTTTCTCCATTTGAGTCTTCACCATCCCTGTCTTATTTTTTGGTGCCTTGGTGGGAGCTGATAAATCTTGAGTAATTCTGATACCCTGGCCCCCAGAAATGTGGAGCTACAGCAGAGCTAGAAAATGACATCATCAAGGCACACTCAGATACTTTCAGATGGGTAGGAGTTTGGTAACTACAAAGAAGTCTCAAGTTGTCACAGAAATGAGAAACTCCCAGGTTATTTTTTAAAATTCTAGGTCTTTGGGCCTCACAGCATACTACAGATATGAAAACCTGGCTCACTCTTTTCAAAAAGATTCTCTCTAGGGATAAAAAAGTACCTATTTATAACATGGGAAGCATCAGATCAGATAATGGCAAGAAAACATTTTCTCCCTCCCTGGTCACAGGTAAAATCAGTACTTAAACACATTCTCTACCTCTACCAAGTGACATTTCTCATAAAGATGCTGCAAAGTTTTTAGCCCTCCAATAAAAAGACCTAAAACAATCTCAGAAAGCAGACACTTTCCACAAATATAAACAGATAATTTAACTAAAAATACAGCTTTCCATTAGTGTTTCATGAGAAGGCTTTGAACTGGCTCTAACCAAAGTTCAAATCATTGTAGTAATGATGGGATTAAAAAAAAGAATACTAAAATCTTATGGATTTTTTCTTCTTTTGAAATCTGCATAGCTGACATGAGACAGCCTTGGTTTCCAGAAGGAAATATTTCTAACAAAATATTTGAAATATAAATCTTTCTAGGGCACTTTTTCAAACACATAGAGTATATTCAAATAGATAGAGTAACAGTAAATATTTCAATAACACTTTGCTTTGCAGGAACTCCTTCAAATCTCAAACTCTTCCCAGGAAAATTTCATAACTTCTTGCAACATCATGTAATTAAACATAAAATGAGTATGTACTTGATCAGCACCTTTGGAAGGAAGAAATTATATTTAGCAGGTTTACTTTCTGGCTCTGTTACTTAAGAAAGCTGTGTAGTAAGTAAACCTTGCAAAGCAGCAAGATGAAACAGATTCTTCTTTTGGGTTCCTATTAAGCTTTAACAAAGACACTTCACTCCTCAGAACCAACAGATGATGAAGGGCCCTAGATGTGTGTGAGGTTTTACTTTCAAACTCCAAGGGGAAAAATAACCTCAGCAATGCCTATTCTGCACTGGAAATATGCTCACAACTCTCAAATTCGTATTCAGGGGAGTAACAGTCTCCTGTGGCCTTGACGTTTGGCACTACCTTTCTAAGGCATAGTACACCCCAAAGCAGACAATGTTGTCTGAAGAAATCTGATACTAATTTTGCTAATCTAGTAAGATTGTTTTATCATGAACACAATATGTAAAGACATCTCTAAGTGTTGATGGCTGGAAAAAGTTTCATACATGCAACAGATTTTTTTCTGTTTTCTTTTTTACATAAACAGAAAATACATTAGTAGGACTACTTAGCAAAATGATACATTGCATTATATAGAACTGTAGATATTATATACTATCATAGATATGTGCATCATTATATATGTACTAATTTATATATATAATGAATATTCATAATTATAATGTTATATGCACTAATGCATATATAACCTATTTAAACCCAAAAATAGGTTGTGCAAGAAATTAATACTGTTCACTGCTCTACAGGTAAATATGGAGCACAGATCAAATTATTATCTTAGATCGGGCTTACAATTTTTGTAGGGCTAAACACGACCGAGATTCAAAGCTTTTTCTGTTATTTTGTTCCTTACAAAATAAAACACTGACCATGATGTTAAGGTGTTCATAGACTTGCCCCTGTGCAGGACGGACCATGTAGCACAAAGGTGGTCATGTTTCTCAAAGATAAGGGATAAAGCAGTAGAGCTTCTAGCCTCTTGTTTAGTTTTTTGGGGGTCACTTCAGCTCTAGAAAGCTGAATGTGAAGCAATATCCATAACATAGCTGTGCTATAGCCCCCAGAGCTTCACATTTCCATCAATATTTTGACAGCAGAAAAATCCAGTGGTCTGAGTTACTGTCCACCAACCAAACAGCTGATTTCCACCAGCTGGCGTGACTTTCAGAAAAATCATATACAACCTGGAACCAACATTTTAACAGTATATTTGGAGCCGTTGAATCAACTACAGTTTCTCTCAAAAATGAGACTGTGGATATACTTAAGTAGCATGCACAAAACAGAAGTTCTTTGCAGGCTCAGAGCTTTCTTGTGTTCAAATTCTGTTCAAGATGGGTTTGTACAGCCCACTTCCATGAACCACTGGTGTGAATAAAATAGTTTGTCCCTTGGGGAAGTCAAACAGGAAGGTGTATACTACAGTGCCAGAAACAGCACCAGAGTGTAGAATGGATTTCAAACTTGTTCCCAATTTCAATACTTTCCCTTCCTTTTTTAATAAATAAATATATATATTTCACTGATGAGTATCAGAGAAATAAAGTAATCCAACTCAGGATTGCAGTGGAATCAAGAAAGAATAAAATGATACTATCCCTTACAAAATGCTATCACTTCTAAAATGTTATTCTAGCAAGACTGTCAATACCAAGGACAATGGAAGACTGGATATGAAAGGCAAAATATATGTTTGCAAACTGCCTTGTAAATGGGCAACCTGACTTCCTATCAAAATGTTTTAAGATGTGTGTAGTGGCTGGGGTAAAAGCTATGGTATCTGGAGTATTGTCATAACTAAATAACTACTTTAATAATCTCAGAGTGTTTGGCTCCTCCATTCTTCTCTGTCTCTTGATTGATTATTTAGAGGCCTGGTGCTAGAGCTCATAAATTTCAAAATTCTTTCAAGTTTGTTTCGTCTTTCTGATCAAAGAAATGTTTATGTATCCTTCCCATACTGTGTGTCTTTAAACCACTGGCTTTTTCAAAGTGGTTTTTTTTTAACACCATAATGTGATGTACACAGAGAGGTAAATGATGTCAGAATCCTTTCTGCCCCAAACCAGTCTGTAAATCTTCAGAAAAGCAAAGTTCATGGGTGCATTTAAAAGGGGCACAATCTGTTTGTCCTTAAAAGAAAGTCCCCCTTTTTTTTGTGTGCAGAATAACAATGCCAGAATGTGTTATTCCAAAGAACTGTTGCCATGGTGATTCCATCAATAACATCATTTTCTGCATCCTTGTCCTTTAAACACATAAGGAACGCAACAAGCATTGGTAAATGTGAAAAAAGAACAATTACCTTTTCTCTCTCAACAGCGAAGGAAGCCTTTTTTTCACCTCATCAATAGAAAATTATGTAGAAAGGAATAATAAAGACTGTTACAAGAAGCACCAAGAAGCCTATTAGTGACAAAGGCTTTTTTTTTTTTTTTCTTTCTTTCCATGAATAATTACAGCTCTTCAAGAAGAAATTGGCCCAGGCTAAGGACCCTTTGCAAGCTTTAGATGGTAAAACAAACATTTGACTATACATGGATTTCCCTTTCGTGTACCTTTCCAAGGAAAAACAACTAAAATCCAGAGTGAAATGGGAGAGGGAAAACCCAGAGAAACATCTGCTCAATTAAATTTAAAGAACCCTGCACATTCACCTAAAAGACTCATATCAAAAGCAACTAGATTGGTGACAGAATCAATATAAATTTCAAGCCAGCAGGTTAAAGTTGTCTGTGGTGGGAAAGTTTGGCTTTTTAAGCAGGGTAATAACAGGAAGTTATTCTGACTCTATATGAATCCGGAAAACAGGATTTCAACACTAGATGAGTTACCAAACAGTTGTAAAACACTGTTAAGTTTAAAACCTCAAAGGCCAAAGCAAAATGGTAGATATGCTTACTACACAAAGTCAGTTCATAAATAATGGAACCTTTACCAAAGCAAGATTTGACTGTAGGGGCTTTTAAGGGTCATGTAACATATAATTAGCAAGCCCTTCTGAAACATTACACTTTTGTCCTGACTCTGATGGGCAACAGGCAAATAAGAGCTCTGAATGTGCTGCTTGGTGTTTTCTACACAAAGTGAAGGTCAACGTGTTGTACAATGGCTTGTTTATATCTTTTGGGCCTTTCCCAACATACCCATAGGCTCAGAGGCTGAAGATGATGATGGGAAAATCTCCTGCTTCCTTCTCCTTGCCTCTAGGTACTAAAAGGAACATAAGTAAAAGAAAAGTGTGGAGGAAAGAAAGAAAGAATTGAAAAATTTTAAAGATAGTTGGAGCATGTGAGTTGGAGATGAGAATAGGAGTTGGTAAGCTCAGACACATACGTCCTACAGCTAGACCAAATGGTTGTTAGGGTTAATGACAGCAAAGATACATAGCAGAAAACTTTAATTTTTTTTAAAGCAGTAAAATTAATAAATTAAGATGATGTAATTCCAAACTCTTTAGCTGAATGAGAATGGTCTATGAGTAAAAGATAACAACATATGGCCACATTTACAATAGAAAATCTGACCTAGTTAGGAAAGGGAATTCAAGATGTTTGAATTCTTTTCCTGAACATATTATTGTCTTGTGTTGTCCTTTGATTTCTCACTGCTTCTGTCTCTCCACCTCTAAAGTGAGAGATAATGCTTGCTCATTTTGGATAGCTCCTTCAGCTCTCCACTTGTTACTGTGGAAATCCTAAAGGAATTGTGAGCCAGTAAAGATGAACAACATATGGGGATGGCAGGAACCAATTCCTTTCCTTTCTGTTTTAAAGCCTCTGTGATGTTTGAAAGTGCTCCACTATTCAATCCAGTTTAAATGCTAACACTGCCTGGGTTCTGTTTCGTGGAAAAATAGCTTCCATGTTCTGCCTAGATTTCAACACATTTAAGAACAGTTTAGAAAGCTCTGTTGAAAGGCTTTAATAGGGCAGCTAATGGGCTAACTCAGCTTATCTGAGGGTCTATTCACCAAATTCCCCAGAAAACAAAAATCAGTGAAATCTGTTTTTTCAGTATCCAAACATTATCCTTTATCTCTGAAGCTGAAGGAATAAAAGACAAATTCTTGGAAGGAAATGTTATGATTCCCTTCCATTCTGGTTTGCCCAAGACTTGGAAAGAAAATGACTAGTTTTGTAATTTCCTAGCTGGACTCAAGAGGCTGAAAGTTGAACGGCAATTCCCAGTTTACCAGTCCCTCAGATCAACACTCCAGCATGGCTGTCAACAAAACAAACCAATGTTTTTGATGAATTGGTGAGAGTCTCTTGAACTTCTCTGAGGTACTTTTAAGGCCATTGGAAGTTTATATGCTTAATTTATGTAGTAAGTATTAAAAGTATACATGTGTTTTGTTAAGCAACAGTTTCTTAATTTTGTTGGACTCTGTGACTGGAAGGACACTTAGTAATTTTAATTGCTTACAGGTTACCTCAGAATGCATGCAATACATAAGGGTTACTTCAATGTGAACACATTCTTGCATAGACCTTTGAAAAAATCTTTAATTTTTATTCTGAAGAGAGAAAAAGGCTTCTGAGATGAGACATTTTAAAGAGATATGCCACTGCTTACAATATTATTCTCTTTCATTAGTAAATAAAAAAAAACCTCCTTACAATAATCAGACATCAGCTAAATCATTCTCTTTTTCTGTCCCCTGAATCCTCAGATGGAATTTCCTCCACTTGATCATGTAAAATTGTACCATTTTTCAATAGAAAAGCAGAAAGAATGATGTCAAAATTTAAACTTCCCTATGCTAACATATTCTGAAAACTAACGGTGCTTCTCAAAAGAGAACGATCTTTCCATTTTCAGGGTGCTTGCAGAATGAGAACTTGAAGATGAACCCAGAAGCGTGCCTTTGTATCTATTTAGAATTAATAAAACTTGCACTGTGGCAAAAAGTAGACTATCACAAAAAATCAAACTACTTCATGCCATATCCCAATTAAATCTGGTTGCTTTGATGGCCTCTGCAAGAATGCATCAATCTCTACGTCTCCACCATTTCTGCTTGAATGGGTGCATTTCCCCTACATGTAAGTCACAAAAGTATTTTTTAAATGCTCTCAAAGATAGCACTGAAAAGCTTTAGTGACATATTTCTGGCCACAACCTATACAACAAAAGCTAGGAAGTATCTCTTACAGCTGTGCTTTTATCACTACATAGGTAACAGAGTAGACTTTTTGTAACATCTTTGCCAGGGAACTTGCCAGATCCTTGGCTGAGGGAAGAATGAAAGCTGTGAGTGAATGGGCACTGCTCAGATGGACAAAGTAGATGAGAGATGGGTCCTGGGGAAGAGGCAAAATAAGGAGATGAAGGAGGCTAGACAGGAATGAAGGGTCGTTCAGTCACTGCCACTGAGTCAGAGGATTTGGACAGAGGCCCACAGAGGACGTGAGTAGTAATTCTGGCACACAGCATATAAGCAATCAGGAGATCTTGGGTCACAGTCCTGTGCTGGAGAAGGAAAGGGAAGTCCCATAAAGGGAAAGAAAGGAAAGCTGTTTTTGAAGAAGTCCTGGAAGTGATCTAGTGTGGATATGGAATAGAGAAGGCAGTGTGCTGAACAGACCGGTAAGTTAAATTCCTTGGACCTAGAATAACAGCAAAAGAACAACACAGAAAAAGTGGGATAATGGAGAAATGAATGGAAAGGATGGAATATGGAGGGAGCCAATGAATACAGCCTTCAGGCTTGCCAGAAAAGGGTGTGCCACTCAGTTTTATTCCACGTTCTTCAATGACATTATATGACAATAGCTTGCATGCCACTCAAGTTCCTGGCTTGAGATTATGTGTGTTTTTCAGCATCTCTAACAGAGTTTTGTGGGAAGGCTTGATTTCCATCTCCTACAGTCTTTCTCACCACAGCTCTGTATAACCAGGCTGCTTGTGGGGTGACATCAGACCAAAAAAACATTATGAGCATTCCTCTCTGCCATTGGTGTAAGGACCATCATTATCAATATTCAGCAAAGCATAACAGTGGAAACTCTGTATGTTCAGAAGCAAAGTATTGGGCAAACAATCTGTGAAACAAACAGGACTTGCAGCCTCCAGGTGCTATACTGGATGATCTTAGCATTCCCAAGTGCTTACGCAGTTAAGTTCTTTGTGTGTTCAACAATATGTTTCTTATTTTACCAAAAAAGTAAAAAATAAAAATAAAAAGCAGCTATAATTAGCTGTGTTATTATTACCATAATTTAGAATAGTTTGTGGACCTGGAAAGTTGCCACAGGGTGTGGGTTGCATGCCATTTTAATAGATGTTGTATGTTGGTTTTGGGGTATCACTGATGTGCTTTTTTCCTACACTAATTGAAACAGCAAAGGAGACAAAGAACATGCACTTAGGCCTGACTTCAAATTTCAGAATCTAGTTTGATGGTAATCCACATCCTTAAAAATTACAGGGTACCATAATCTGAATTAAACCCAACATACGCACAACAAAGTCCAGCTACCTCACTTGGCCAGCCAAGGAAGAGAACACAATGCTCCTTTAGGATATGCGTGTTTACTGGATTGGAAGCGCTACCCTCCCTTTTTGTGCAGAACTTGGTCTGCCAAAAGGAATGAAGAAGATAGGCCAAGTGGTGGGTGCCAGAAGGAAAAACTGGGACAACACCCCCTAAGCCCCTCAGAGGCACTACAGGAAGCCTTTCTCCTTTCCCTATGCCTGCAGTTCTTCTGAAGCTGCTTTTATGACCTTGCCTTCACAACTCAGAAATTTATAGGTCTGGCACATCTGCTAACTAGGGTTTGTACTACCTCAGGCTAACAACAGTGAGCTTCCCAGCACTTAGGAAGCCATTTTACATTATTTATAACATTGTAGCTCCATACTGATGCCACTGGGTTTCCATCTTCATCTTCATGGCATGAGCAAAAGGACAGAGATTTTCCTTACATCTACTGTTGTGAAACCCTATTGGCACCCACTCTACCTTTTTTTTTTCTCCATGATGGTAATTGCCAGATTTCGTAAGTACTGAGAGGGTTGTTATGTTACTTTTGACCCCGACTCTTGTCTTCCAGGTCTTCTCTCTTGTATGCAAGTTTTATTAATGTCAATGGCTTAAGAAATAATAAGGAATCAGACTAATATTAGGTAAAACCACATAATCTTATAAATAAATAGTACTTTGTAAGAAGCTTTGCACTAATGTGTTTTTCTAAGATGACATTTGCACTTATAGTCCTACAAAATAGGATTTTTTAATGAAACGTTGAGTAATCAAAGATTCATAATTTAGAAGAGTCATTGCTCTTTACATGGAATTTATGATGTTGCAAGAGCTTTCAGATCCAAAAGCTATAGTACAACGCAATAATCACTGGCAATCTTTTTACTCAGCACAGAACCGTCACCGTATTTCCTTATTAAAGGAGCAGCCAGGAAGGGGTCTCCACTTGAACAGAAAACTGTCACTGACTTGGTTGCACTAGGGGTCCCAAGCTGCTAATGTCAAAACAAAAATTAAACTGTTTGGAAGCTGATTTTGTGGTCACTGATCACAAGCCATCCTAGAAGAAGTCATCGAGAAAAGTATATGAAAGGACTTCTAAATGAAACTGTTTGGACAGAAAATTATGTATGTTCCTTCTTCTAAGATGATGTAAACTAAACATCTTATCTACTTCCTGAATGATTACTGCAGCTATTGCTTCTATGTGAATGATACAGTGGATTAATGTATTGTCACGCTGTATAAATTACCACTGTTGCTGTCACTGAAAATTATGTGACAGGGATTCTGATAACCTGGCATGGCTTCTTTAGCACAAATTGTGGAAGCCTATTTTTTAATGATGATCTCTGCATAGGTACCTTTTGAAGAGAAACAGGTTGTGGGCACATGTGTTATCAACAGAAAGTATTATATTTACTTTAATATCGACAACTTCATTGGTTCTATAACAACTTTTCAGAGTTTAAAACTGAAGAAGTTAAGTAATTTCTCACCCTCTCAGACAAGGTCAAAGGCCTCAGGTTTTAAACTTCTTTTTCTAGGAGTAAGGATAAATTAATGTGCATTCCTATGCCACTCAGTGATGTGAGGAATCAGTGTTATAGGAACAGTGTCAGGAAGAAAACCCAAAATAGGAAACATACCTAATTTAGCCAGAGTTTTCTAGCATTATTGAGATTGCTTCTTGATAATTATGCCTGTTGTTGATATATTCAAAAGCTTTCCATAGATAATAAAGGTGTTTGAAGAAAATTAAATAGCATTGTTCTCATAGTAAAGCCAGTTAAATCAGCGATTTTAAATGCTACTTCTTACAGCAAAAATACTGCTTCTCAGAAATCTCTAAATCAACTGCATCTTACATGAGCAAACAGTAAACCCACATTTAAGACTGCCTAGATTACAGTAGTAACTCTGAAGAAACTAAGGGATGTGAAAGTGGGAAGCCTGTATTTTTACAGTCCAACTCAAATAGTTTCTGTCTAAAGTAGGAATCCAGTCTCTGTATTCTCCCTGTGTGGTTAAGAGGGAGAAATAAACTTCCCTAGAAGTCAGAATCTCTCTTGGATGTGTGACATTAAATGCACAGAGACAACGAGACTATCCCTCTACTACCTCAACCTCTTATGGGGTTTGTTGGTAAACTGTAACTTTTCCAACATAATATCAGATGAACGTTTTTTTAAAGATGATTAAATACATTCACTATGCTGCATAACAGTCAGATATCATATCAGTTTTATGTCTCACACACAAAAACTGCTTCAACATCACAGACCTCTTTGGTTCTGACTCCACAGACAGATGAGACAAAATAGAAAATGTATAGCCATTTTAGATAAAACAAAGCAAGCCACTTCTATAGGTGTCATGAGCGAGAAGGAAGGCAGTCTGACTCCTGGTTAGACTTGTATAGTTTGGTTTGGAAGGGACCTTTAAAGGTCATCTAGTCCACTCCCCCTGCCATAAGCAGAGACATCTTCAACTAGATCAGGTTGCTCAGAGACCCATCCAACCTGATCTTGAATGTTTCCAGGGACTGGGCATCTACCACCTCTCTGGGCAACCTGTTCCTTCATTTCACCACCCTCACAATAAAAAATTTCTTACCAGTCTGAATCTACCCTCTTTTAATTTAAAATCATTACCCCTTGCCCTGTTGCTACAGGTCCTCCTAAAAATCCCCTCCACATTTTTCTTATAAGCCCCCTTTAATTATTGAAAGGTTGCAATAAGGTCTCCCTGGAGCCTTCTCCAGGATGAACAATCCCAACTTTCTCAGCCTATCCTCATAGGAAAGATGTTCCATCCCTCTAATAATTTTGTGGCCTCCTCTGGACCTGCTCAAGCATGTTCATGTCTTCTAATACTCTTCTAATGCTGCAAATAAAAAAAAAAAAAAAAAAAAAGACTTGGACATCATGAACAAATTGCGAGAAAGTATTATTGAACAGTCATGTGACTAAGAGGCTAGAAAAAGAGTGCACGTGGATCTGTGTGCATGTGTCTAGCTAAGACAACAATCTAGCACAAGACAACCAAAGATAACATTATTTATTTCAAATTAATATAATTAAAAAAAAAATACTGCCAAGCATTTAGATTACTGTGTTCAGCTTCAGTTAAACTACGATATTCTTGTCCTGTGCAACATATAACACTGAAGAAACCTGCTGGTTCTGAGAAGGTCTGCAAAGCAGTAAAGGGCACAAAGATATCAAGACTACTGATGAAAATGAAAGATTTCTAAGTGTAATATACTGGCACAGTCGAACAAAAAGCTGATTTGCAAAAGACTTAGCGTCTAGACCTACAAATTACAACATACAGCAGAAAAGGTGACAAATCTATTTTGCTTAGAAAGTGGAATAACTATATCTAGAGAATCTATTAATGTTTCCTCCCAAACTTTAAAGTACTTTCATCTTATGTTCTCTGCCTTCTCTGCCACCAGTATCATTGGTGACCATTTATGCCACGGTTGTGCCTTGCCTTTTGTTCACATCAGTCTATGCAAGTACCAAGAAATATAGGTGTCAATTATCTCTTAAAGTTGTTGCCTTTTACTTTGGAGGTGCATAGAACCCTTCTTCAGCTTTTAGCCACTGCACTTTATTATGACAAGTAGACTTTCTTTCTGAGCTCCCCCGTGCAAACTTAATAATGAAAGCTGGAAGTGTGGTACTGAGGGTGTCAGGTTTGCTGGCTCAACTGGCTGTGTTGTCCACAGGGACTACAGTCCAGAAGCATATGATACTAGAGAAAACAAAGTGATTAAAACTACCTGCATGTTGAAGGAAGCAGAGGACAGGGAAGATGGATGGCATGGAAGGTTTCTGACCCTTCCCTCGGGACCCTCCTGTGTGAGAAGAGGGCCGAGCCCTTCCTTTGGGCAGCTGCAATAAGGATGCAATGGGAAACATGAGCTGAAAACTCAACACATTGAAGAATTCTGGGAGAAAACCATGACAAAAACTAATGGTAATACTTTACATTGAATGAGTATGAGAATGAGCATGGAGTCCCGAAGTATACTTAAGTGGTAAGTACATCAGTAAATATCATAGTTAGGACTTCACAATAATTGCACGTTCTTGCAGCTCACCTGATAATTACTCTCAGCTGGATCCCTAAATATTTACCATGTATCTGCTCTGTGGTTTAGAAGATGAGATAGTTACATAATTTGACGGTATTTTTCAGGACTAAACCCTACTATTATATGGTACAGTACTTACCACGAATCATCACCAGTATGGTCTACACAGATGTTGGTTCTGAGCAATAAAATTCTGTATGATTGGAGACCTGAGTTAGAATGCAACAGATATCTTTTTTTTAATGCCCAATGCACATCTGAATTTTAAAATAAATGCCCAAGAATAGGCATGCTTTCAATGAGTTTCACTCAGCTAATTTGCTGGTAACGCATCTGCTGAAACAGCATTTTTAAAGCTGGAATTACACATTATATATGAAAATAAATATTTTGCGTGTATGTGAATAAGAATTCACACCTAAACTCTGATTTTCAGAAATGCATTTGCTCACTCATGGAAAAGTTATTTCTTGCCTGATTTGTGCTTTTAACCAGAAATCCATTTTAAATATAAAGAAATTGTGAAGAGCTGCCAAAAAAAAAAAGTTGCAGATGTAGAATTATTCAGATAGAGTTGAGCCTTCAAAGGCTGCTCTACTGCCTGAAGGAAATTCACTTAAACTCCCATGCTTCTACTTCCCTCTTCAGTCTCTTCTGCCTATTTAGATGGAAAGATCTTTGCTTCAGGTCCGTATACTAGCTCACTGCCAGAATGAATGGGCCTAGCAACACAGATCCAGGAACAGACCCACCACTGCTAGTCATCATGGTAATACAGATCATGAAGGCACGACTTCTCACGGAGTGTGTGCATGTGGACAGAAAAATTGGATTTAATCAAATAGCCTATTTTTTATGAATGAAGGCTCTGAGCTGTAACTACTGATGAGACTAAGCCTCCTCTTTTGTGCTACTGCAGCACTTGAGGTCCAATAAAGTACTTCTACTAGTCTTTACTACCACTGGATTACAGCTGGGCCACTGAATCTAATCAAGATCAACTCCTTCAGTACCCATCATCTATAACTAGGGAAAGAATCTTTCCCAATGAGTTTAATAAAGATGATCAAAAACATCCACCTTAACTTTTTTTCAAAAAATAATAGCTTATTTTGGTCTAAAAATAACATAAGTTTTTCTTTTAACCATTTAAAAAGATCTACCTACCAAAAATGAAAAACAATGTTTTTTAGCAACAAAATTAAAGTGTGGAAAAAAAAAAGGCCATGGAAACAGTCCTACTTTCCAGGTTTAACTTGAAATACTGGAATATTACAGTTGTTCACAAAATGTTAGCAAGTACAAAGCATGTTGTAATTTTGTAAGCAGCCAGTTCTAGATCTGAAAGTCCAAATGGCTTTTCTGCTAATTATTTGGTACAATTTCTGGGGGTGTGAGACAAGTCCTTCCAAATGTTGGCCCCTCCAAGCTCACATTAATTTACTTTCAGGACATGTCAGTGATTCTTTTAGCCTGGAGACAGTATTTTGAAGCAAAAATCTTGTAAATTTGAAGGCTGTTTATTCTTTGTTTATGCATCTAGTGCTTAACTTGGACATACCAGAATGAGGCCAGTGAAGAGTTATGAATTTGATTAAGGGGTTGGAGCATTTGATATATGAAGAGAAGCTGTGATCATTTTGCCTCAAGATCACAAGGATGAGGGGATCTTATCAATGTGTATAAACACCTGATACAGGGAAGTAAAGATGATGGAGCCAGACTCTTCTCAGTGGTGCCTGGTGACAGGACAAGAGGCAATGAGTACAAACTGAAATACTGAAATAAAGAAAATTCTGCTGAAACATAAGAAATGCCATTTTTTCTGCGGGAATGATTGAACACTGGCACAGGTCACCGAGACAGGATGTGGAATCTTCACCCTTGGAGATATTCAGAACCTGACTGGACACAGCCCTAAACAATCTACTCTAGGTAATACTGCTTCGAGCAAAGGGGTTGGACTAGATGATCTCCAGAGCTGTCTTCCAACATCAACTACACTGTGATTCTGTGAAAATTAAGAGAATCTATTGCCATGCAGAGATTATGGAACTTGTGGTATGCTTTACTGACATTTGCCACTCTTACCAGAACAGATATTCAAATAATAAACTAAGGTGTTTTGATTGCAGATCCTTAAAAATAAAGATTTCTGAAGGTGGACCTGATATTAACACATTCACATAATACTGATCAGGTGAAAAAACTGCTGTGCATAAAGCTGCACTATAGACTGAATATAACTATATATCTCTATGCATTCTTATATGAGATGTACAATGTATTCTTCTTTCCTAATAAGCCCTCATCACAGTATGACATACTTGTAACATCCCAAACATTTAGCTAAAACTGGTAAGGCTGGAAAAGGGTTATGACTGATTGACTGCTTCTGGATTTAAGGGAGATAGGAATATCTCTCCGGGATGCAGTATCTAAGGCACAGGCTGTGCAGTCTTCAAAAAGAAAAGCCAAATGTGAAGAGTTTCAAAATAATTTGTTCAAAATATTTTAGAATTTGCTCTGTAAATGAAATATAATTATTGAAAGGGAGTGGAAAAGAACTTCACATAGTACCCTAGTCTGGGAATGTAAAGAAGGGGAATGCATACTCAGAAATCTTGCCTTCTCTCCTTATATGCCCTCCTGACCTAAGAACTGATCATTGTATGTGGTGATTCCACTGTAAGAGTTTGTAAACAAATTTATCCTAATTCCTGAGCAAGAGATTTGAGCTTCAAGGTCACTGGGGAACAGTTTCGGTGTCATGCAGACAGAGAGGACTTTTTTCCGTGTTCATTCAGGAGCAATTTTAGAAGCACTTACATAAACCAGCTATTTTCAAACAATTTTTAAAAAGTTTTGACATCTTTTTTTCTCCCCCCAGCTCAGTGCTGGACTTCTCCAAGAAGAGACAAACACGGACAGAGAAGCATAGCACATAATTCTGACTTGGTTATATACATTCATTTTGAGGTACTCCTAGGGTGGCAATTGCAACATAGGTCCAGAGAACACTCTTCTAGCTCAACTATTTTACAGATCTCCCTACCTACATACTTGTCATCATATCTTCAGAACACCAATTATAGTAAGTCTCTCTGTCGTAAAATTATTGAATAATTTAGGTTGGAAAGGCACCTTTAAAGATCATTTTCTCAAAGCTTCAAAGTTAGATTGGTCTTGCATTGCTGGATTTTGCTTTGTTAAAGGTATCTATTTCTCAGCACAGCAATTATGAACCATATTATGCTTGGTGAAATGACTTTCACTAACATCTGAAAATTAATTCTGAGGATTTTTATAATAAAATTCTCAGCCATTTGTTATGCAATTACTACTGAGTTCATGCTAGTGATATTTGTCACTTGCACTTTTGCCACCTTAGAAATATGCTTTTATAAAAAAATTAAGTAACAAGATAAACCAAGTTATCTGCATGGAGGAGATAAGGAAACATTATCACCTGAAGAGCAATTACCACCCTCTCTCTCTCTGTGTCTTTTCTCCCACTGGAGATAATGATCTTACCCTTTCTTCCCCTGATCACTACAGCCAATGTTTCCCTCGATGCATCTAGTCAAACATGGAACAATAGTGCTCAGTTCATATTTACTTTTGAACATTGTTTCTATTCCAGACCCGAAGATCCTACATGCTCAAAGCTTGCAAGGTTTTCCATGTCTATCAAGTGAGTCTGAAAAATACTGTATCTTCTGACAATCCCTATCTTTCTTATGCCACTAGATGATCCCAGCTATGACTGCCTTACTGTTAATAACAAAACATCTGCAACACACTGTGAAGTCCTCCGTAGTTTAGGTAAAACCTCGGCTATTAGATAATGTCCAAATTTGCTGAAAATTTGATACAACTAAGTTTTAACTGTTGATGCTATTTTAAATCCTCCCTATATTTTGCTTAGAAGAAGGATGGAGAGAGTTTCGACATCTGACTCCAGTCAGCTCCCATTTCTGTGAGCTAGGACAT
Organism: Tyto alba; assembly: GCF_018691265.1. Lineage (NCBI taxonomy): Eukaryota > Metazoa > Chordata > Aves > Strigiformes > Tytonidae > Tyto > Tyto alba. Next base: position 8,513,416 of record NW_024881295.1, on the reverse strand, counting down.
GGCCCTCAGATGCCTGGAAATCTGCCAAAGCAGCTGTCATCAGGGGAGAGTGCAAGTGCCCCTTGCCTATGGTTAAACTCTGCTTGTAGGGTGATGAAAGTCAGAGTTAGATGAGATCCCCAGGTGTGAAAAGGAAATATATTTGCAACTGATCATCCTACTTTGAGTATCAGATCCACACTTACCTACCCCTGATGCTGCAGTGGATTTACGATCAGGAAATATGAAGAGCTATTATCCAAAACAGAAATGCTGTTTTGGGGGATAGGGGTTCTTTTCTCTGTCTTATCTATTTATGGGACATTCACTTCCAATAATCTGTTCCAAAGACTAGGTCAAATCTGTGTGCATCTGGTAATAACCTTCCAGCAAGTGAACATACGCTGCGGTAAGAGCATTATCCAAAGTTATCTCTATTGTTTATGTGGTAGAAGAATATGAAAAAGAAAGACACTATTTCTCTGTGCATAGGTGGCTAGATATTTAACCATGTACAGAACTGGCTCACTGGAAAACTTTTCCTTTATGACCACATAAATCTTTTTCATTAAAATCCGAGTTATTTATGCCTAGGACTACCTGTGCTTGCACCAGACCTGGTGGCCCAGAAGAAAACCCTGCCAAGACCACAGACTAACCCAGCTCTCCAGGGATTCCTAGTTTGCCATAAGGAGTGGCTTAAGAAAGCAGTTTTTTGAAGTCAGGTTATGAGTCCCTGTGGGCCTCCTGCTTATTTTATAAAGGAAAAATTCATGCTACCTCTTTACCATATAGCTCAACGCCCATAGACAAGAGGAAATGTTTTGAGAAATTTGCAGAAACTTATCTCTGAAAATTGCAGAATCTTGTACACCTTGCTCATGCTGCTGCACGTCTGTTAGGAAAAAGGCAACTCCCTAATATTCTGTCCTGAAGAGTATCATTCTAGGAATGAAATACAACAGTAGACATTGAAAATACAACATCCATAAAATCCTGAGCAAATATTTGTGCTAATGAAGGTTAAGGAGCTGGCAGTCCTGAAAACTGTAGTCCTCTATTTATCGACAGTCTAATTTCAATTCAGGCAGCTGGAGTGGAAGCTTCCCTACACTGGCCTGCCAATGCTTTCAACCCTGACCTAAAGAGACCCTCTCTAGAAGCAAGAAATAATTCATTCTTTATATGCTTGTTTGGCCCTGGATTTATTTCAAGCAAAGGCTGCCAATTCCACTGAATCTGTACGCAGTGGTTTTTTAATATGGTCTACAGTCAACTGGGATCTGAACCGAGACCACCTAAGTCATTCCATTAAAACAACACACTGTAGTAGAAATAGAGTGCTGGGAGCAAAAGGCCAGAGCTGTTATCCACTTCAGCTTATTTTTGTGATTGGAAGGTGGTTGCAAAGGAAGGGAAAGCAAGCTGAGTCACACCTAATAGCCCTGAAAATTGCATAATAAAAATTAGGAGGAAAGGTCAGAGAGCACTAGAAAATAGTTTGGACCTTTATATACTTGCATCACCTAATCTTTTAAACACAAATATTCCCTGTTCATTTTATGAAATGAAGTGCATTCTTCTTGATGTCAGAATTCACTTGCTGTAGGCATGTTGAGTCTGATGCAACATCCATTAGTAATAAGTAGAAGTACTTCCATTGACTGAGACAGTGACTTATCAGCTTCTTTTTTATTTAGACCAGCTTTCAAAATGGATGTGTCAGTCTTTTGGGATCTAAGTTTTGGTTTCTGTTTAAGGAGTACAATTATCAGAAATTATTAAGCACTCTCCTTCTGAAAATTAGCCCATTTAATGCTAGGCTGTTGCCAACCAGACTTAGAGACACACCTGTCACTTCTGAAAAGCAGAAATTCAAATAGCTCAATACAAAGCCCCGTCCTGCCTTTTCGAAGCTGTTGGCAAAACTGTTTGGTAAGAGATTGTGTCAAAAAGCCTGCATTAGACAAACAGTATTTGTGCCAGTCTCCAGTAGAGTCTTGAATTTATTCTTCCTTAGGTGTGCATAGAAACAGAAATTTTCCACTGTTCAGAAGAGTGAAGAGTTTACTTCCATTGTGCCCATGCTGTTTGCTTTAGAAATACACCTGCTACTCCAAAACATCAGCTGAGAGCATAGTTCTGGTTTATGACTTTCATTCCTTCTGTAGTTAGAAGTTAATTTCACTGCTGACATTTCTGAAGCACGGACTCACTTCATGATATGACTAGAAGGGGAAAGAATCAGGTGGTACAAAAAAAAAAAAAAAAAAGAGCTATTGGCAAAAAAAGGTTTCTCTATTTATATAATTTGTGACAACATCTATTGCTTTTGGAAGCACGCTCATCATAACCTACTACACCTAATTAAATCATATGACAGGAATCCGTAAAGCAAACAAGGTAACAACACCCTCCAGTAGAATAGCATGAACAGAAAAACTCTTGAAATCTAAACAAAAAAGCTCAGTGGGTTATGTGTTTAATTCTGCTAAATTCAACATAAAGATGCATTGACATCAGTAGTGTTGGATTAATCCCATAACTGTTTTATTTGCTCATAAATATACAGTGCAGATGGGATACTTAAAAAAAAAAAAAGAAAATGACAATTTTTTTTTTTTTTTTAATATTCAGATCACTCATAGTGATCTTTCTTCAGAAATGATTAGGTGCATGACAGAGGCCTTAATACTATCTACAACACAAGCTACTACTACAATCAGAACATAGCTCCATTAATTTTCCTTTCTATGATTTTTTTTCATAGAAAGACAACTGTGCTAACTTTGACCAAAGAATCATATTGATATCCCATTAAATTATCTTTATGGAGTAAAAGTAAGTATGCTTCTAGAAGTTTTCAAAATTAGACCTAAACCAATGACCTAGTAAAAGGATAATTTAAATCTATTTCTGTAATTCAAAGAGGTGAACACCACCACAATGTGGCATTTTTAACAACTTATTTCCACCCCTTTTCCTTGTTATTCAGACATCCTGACACAGTTAGCAAGTTCTGCTACTTGTATTTTCCACCTCATATCAGTACAGAGCTGGAGCTTTGATACTTAGTCTAATTGCTTCCTCTTGCCTCACCTCACACCTGTATCCACTTAATTTCTCAGGAAAGCTACAGAACTGTAAAGTACATTGCAGAAAATAGTGTATTTATATTGAAAGTAAGACCATAATATCAGATTTGGAATTGTTAGGCAGCATAGCATAAAGCAGTTGGAAGGAAGAATTACCAGCCACAAAGAAAAAGAAAAGTAGAAAGGACCAAAGCAGTATGCCTGTCTGGTTAGCCATAACTGGGCAAAAACAATCACTGTATCTGTTAAGAAAGGGAGAAAAAATGACCTTTTTGTACTACCAAGTGCAACAAAAATAATCCTTCTTAATAGTAAGCCACCCACATGAAACAAAACTTTACATCATTTAAGTCTATTTGGAGAGAGGGAAATACGATCATAGATTTTTTTCAGCTACACTCAATATTTACTTTGAAACATATTTGATGTTTTTGCTAAACAAGTCCTGTTTTAACTATTCAGAAATAACTCTAATGCTTCACATTTTCTTTGTGTTTCCCTTAGTATTTTTTCAAACACAGAATACCATGTAATCTTCAAGCAAGCAAACTCCCACCATTTCTCATGGCTCTCTGATGGACATCAGCATGAATCTACAGTGTTTTAGATTCACCTCTAACAAAGGTGGAAACAAAATTAGGAAGATGCATCCACTTTTACTCATTATAATAAATCTGGGGTGGCTTATACATGCTGGAAATTTTAAACTAGAGAGTTCATCTCCTGAGGAAAAAAATAAATTCAACTACTGAAAGAAAACCCCAACCAAAAAAGTACCCAATAGGCCTCACCTTCCCTTACTTACATGGATCCCCTACTCCAAACTCACAGCGAGTAGCAAAACCTTGCTGCATTCTGATAGATAAACAGTAAATCACTGGTTAGATATGGCTGTCACGTGCAAGTAAAATGACCAGCTCTATTTCACTGTTGGCTATATTTCCAGGTTAAGGATTAACTAAATTGTTGATCAGTTCAGGTCAGACTGGGCTAACTTCAAAATCACATAGTATTACATGCTCACAAGGTTGTCTTCCATCAGAAGCAATCTGCCCATTTTTCCATGCTGGGTTGTTAATAAGATTGACTGTACCTGAGCTAACTTCTGCAGAGGTACTTGCAACTCTTTGTACTAAACTTGCGATTACTCTGGAAGGGTTTGTGGGACTGTGCACATCCTGCCATGGATGCACAGGGCAGCCCAAGCAGCTCACCTGAGCCTGAAGGACCTGGTGAAGCAACTTCCTTGGCCCCCAGTACAACTGTTGAAGAGGGGGTGCACTTCTGCATGGCTCTGCTGCTGGGCTCCGGGTTCGTTTACCTGTTCCAGCTAAGGGCTGCCCATGCCAAGGCTGGACCAGATGCATGCAGCAACATTAGAGTGAGGGGGGTACCGTATGGGTCTACAGTATCATCAATGAATGTGCAAGAGTACCTACAAACCAACAGTTCTCTTTCTGTTGCACCCTGGGAACAAGAGGCCACCAGACGGAGGGAGCAGGAGCCAGGATGAGACAAACAGAAGGTGACAGTTCTTTAGACAAGAGGTAGGAGGCCTGCGGGGCTCCTTGCAAAGTGCCTAAATGGATTCAAGGGTAGAGAAGAAAAGTACGTGTAGGAGAGATCCACTAATGGCTACAAAGCAGACAAACCACACCAGGCTTAGGAAATCCCCCTAAACTGGAAACAGTGCCAGGAGGTATGACGTGCTTTTCTTCTGCCCTAGATACTTCTGGCTATTAATGGAGGCAGGATACCAGGCAAGATGGACCTGTACTCTGAACAAGTATGACCGTTCTTACTATCTAAGAAGAGTCCCTCTGGAATGTTCCCTATGGCCTACATACTCTGTTGGTTTTTGGTTTTGTTTTGTTTTGTTTTTTTCCATTAACAGGTTATTCCATTTGACACTTTTCCTGGATAATGAAGAAATTATTTTACTCATAAGGCAGATGAGACATTTCGTAAGCACTCTCATTTTCAGCCATTCTGCTGCTAATTCCACAGAAATAAACTGGCAAGTAAGCACCAACTCACACACTTGCATATTTGACTCCCCTTTACTTTTACCCAACAGCTTTCTGACTGAAAACAAGACCACTTTTCAAGATCGTTAAGGGTGGACTAGACTCATAATACAGAACACAAAGTTAAGTATATATATTGGAAAGTACTGGCAATTTTTTTGTTTTTAAAAGCCTAAGTTGCAAGTTTTAAACAACTTCAAACAAGTATTTATCATACAAAATAAAATTTGGGGTACAATGGAGTTTTATTTCAGAATTTAAAAGGAAATTTTCTTTTGAACTTACTTAGTGGGGGTTTAATTGCCATTGAGACAAAAGTTACATGCATGCTATACATTTTACACATCTATGCATTCTGCTTATATTTGTAATACCAGCGGAATAAATCCTGCTCCTTGCTGCCTTAGTAGACCAATATTAGGATGTAACTGGCTTCTTTTTTCAAATAGAAGTAAGCTTATTGTCACAGCTCTTGACATTACATTAGAGGAGTGAATTCACATAAAATTCAAAAGGAAATGGAGGTATTCACACTATTAACTTTAGGCATGGAATACCAGTGTTCCTGGTGGCCTTCTGGAGATGCTTTCTGCTCTCCCCAGAGAGCCTCAGCTCCTAAATTCAAGTGCTCTGAATCACTTCATGGTTAGAGTTCATAGTCATTCCTATTACTGACCTGAGCCTGAATGCTAAAGCTTTGGAGAACCTCTTTCCTTCACACCCATAAGGGGGGTGGCTTTGGGCATCAAGTCTAAAACACTTCTGGTTTTTGTTTCATTAGGCTCATCAGACATATTTTGCAATTTTCTTGGCAAAATGAAGCATCAACAGTTTCATTTAAAGACAATCAAAGTATTTTTTTTTTTTAATTTGCACCTATTTCAGATATTTACCCCTTTTTCCCCCAAAATCTAAATTAAATGTATGTGTATTTATTTTCAAAATATAATTTCTATAAGTTATCTGATTTCTCTGTGAATTTCCTTATCATTCCAGATTATGTAAACATGATTTTTCAACTAATGAATGATATCTCCGTGAAATCTTGTCTGATACCAGTAGTGTGAGGCTAGAAATCAGGAGGCATTCTCCCACTAGGGAGCCCAGCTGAATACCATGCTTCCCTGCTTGTCAAGTAGGGATACACATCTTTTGTCTATCTGAATGGCAAGGGAGAGTCTCAACCTCCAGTCTCTCTCTCTCTCTCTTTCTGTATAGAGTGTAGAGCAGTTAACACAATAGACCCTGATCTAAAAGCTACTGTACTACAAATTAATACTACTTTTCCACAAGCACTTCAGTAATGCTGCCTAACTATGTTTTTTGGCCACAGTACCACCCACAAAACGAATCCACTGCATTAGAGATTTTCACCACATGTATAGCAATTACCACGGTGAAGTTTAAGAATCTTAGCGGTATAAAAAGAAAATAGCATCATCTTGTTCAATGCCAGTTCCTCTGCTGAAATATTCATCACCTAAGTGATAGTTATGTGCTTTTTCAAAGTGTAAAATGTGCAAGCTTTGCCACTGGCAGACTATGTTCTTACTATGTTTAAACCTGTGTAGAGCAGCCATAATTATTAAGTGTGGATGGCCAAAAATTACAATATATTTCAAAAGAGTATATCTTTTTATTCAAGTTATGTACACAACTTTTTAAAAAGAAAATTAAGAAAATCTCAGAACTGAAAAATGCAAGCCTAGACACCTGAACTTTTCAAGTAGCCATTACTTTAAAATAAAATGCAGCTATAGTTACCACATAAATGAACTGATATTTATTTTTATTACTTGTCACTACTGGTAAAATTTATTATTATTATTTAATTGATATTTTTTATTATTTTTGTTTACAATGAAATGATGCTTGTGCAAGTGTGCTGTCTTGTCCATCTGTCAGTCCTTCCACTTAGTCATTTTCGAATCCACTGGGCAATCCCAACTCACTTAGCTAGAGAATAGATGTATCAAAGATAATTACATTCCTGAAAGCTTTGTGAAAATTGGCAACCAAACAGAGAGGAGAGAACCAGACTGGTAATGCCAGCCACAAAAGGCTGCAGCATTAGCACAAGAGCTACCTGCTTTACCTGGCATATGAACCACTCAGTCAGCATGCAAGAAAAAAAAAATAGGACTTACTGAGAAAAGTACAGCTGAGAACCCAGCACAGCATATCTGACTTCTGTCTTCATAGGGGATTGGGGACGCAGGAAGGACATGGTTGGGGCCAAGGTCATAAGGGAGACAGAAGTAGCAGGGGTTATTGTGGTAGTGTGCAGGCATGGGTAGGGAGAAAGTGTTTCACTGACCATGAGACACCAGATCCTAACCCAAAGTTATTTTCCGACTCCTGAATCATTCTTCTTGATAACAGAACCATAATGAAGTTTCTTTATGGACATAACCAGAGCAGTTCTACATAAGAAATCTGCAGAAATAAAATCAGCAGTGTGTTTCCCTAGATAAACTTCTGGATCAAACAAAAAGTTAGGGCAACTTCTGAAAAAAAAGGGAGTTGATGAGCAGAACTTAGGGAGGCAGAGTATGTGGTATTAGATAAAAGGATTAATTTCAAATAAAGCATTCTGTTACATCCTTCTTGGTCATTCTGTATCCATAAAGGAGGTAGCATTTATCTTGTCAGAAAACCCAGTCTTTTTGTATTTGTCTTTCCTGTAAAGCCTGTTAATTGCTTTGCTGCTTCCAATGATGCAGCAGTTAAGAGTTCAAGTGTCATCATAGATGCTCCACACAAACCCAGATAAAGTGAAGATTAAATTCACAAGCAATTTTCCCTTGAAAGGGCATTGACCTAATATGATGCCATTTGTGCTCCTGACAAGAAATCCTGTTCATTTCAGGCCAATGCTCTAGAGATTCATGGGGTCAAAACCTTGTGGCTTCAAGATAGAGTTTCAAGTGTTGCTTGAGATCTAATGAGATCCAAATGACTCTGCACCTCTCTGCAAAACTGCCTTAGCTCCACTCCGCTCAGGCACTTTGCCCTGAATGCCATTATCTGCACTGAGTAGGTTCTAGGGATTCTCCAAGGCATGCTATAAAACTCTTGGCTTTACTTGGATATGTAGGAGAGAAACAGAGCTCATAATTTGGTAAGAAGTTGAAGAATACTGCTTAGACTGGGTAGGTTTTATTGCCATTACAATAGCTGTTCAAAGCATCTGACAGTGTCTGTTTACTGGTACACTCTCTTCATATTCTTCAATCTCATATACCATGAGATTTAGGGACAAGAGAAATTCTTAGTGTCAGTTCAAGAGCGGTCATTCTGGATCTGCTGTCTTTTATAACTGGCCACAGAACAATAGAGTTATCTGGGAATTTCATTTAAGTTCTCCATGACTACAAGGATCTAGGGACCTGGCAATGGCCTAGATTTTTTCTTTTTCTTACTGTGGTAAAATACAGTTGTGGCTTCTGGGGTTCTACTGTAAGTTTTAAGTTTGTTTTGCTGACAAGCATTTTGTGGCTTATGGTATTTAGTTGCATCTGGAATAGATGCTCTCTAAAGCCTTTTGAACTATGTATCTCTTGCAACTGACTTCAGCTGATGGCCCTGGTGGTCTTTTCTAGCCATATATTGCTATATTCCTGTTATTTGTTGACTGAGGTTGCTCAGACACCAATTCAATGAGGTGTCATGCTACGGAAGTCCCTGAAATGTAAGAAAACCACAACATCTAAAAGCATTGTAAGAATAAAAGGATCATTGTGTACATTGAAAAACTGTAAATGCAACTACAACCATAGCTGAACACAAGTAACTAAATTAGTTATTAAGCAACTGTATTTCTTTTTGCAAGTATATTTTTCCTTACAAATTTTCTAATCAGTCAATCAATGTAGAAATTACTTAAGATTACATTTGTGCTAAAAAAATCCACCCCAGAGACTTGATCTGAAGGAGATTTTAGGTCTATGGGATTTTTATTTTATTTCAAAATATCTTGCTCTGAGGCCTATTAAAACACTCTTCATTTCAAGGGATGATGTTTGACATTTGTAAAGCATATTAGACAGATACTTACATGCTTTATATTAAAAAGGCAATGATTGGCTTCACAAAGAACCATGCAAATACCTTTTTAATTGAAATCTTTCCATCTCACCTACTTTCAAGTCCCCAAAGGTACCAAGCTATGAATTTCAATGAGGGCTTTGCAAAACAGTATTTAATTAGTGCTCTTCTGTCAGCCTTTCTCCCATCACTCACCTAACCATTCTTGTTTCTACAGTGACATGTAACAGCAATTCAATATCATACAAAAGGAGCAACGTTCTCTAATGGATAACAAGAGTCTGAAACATATCAGTTCAACCTAATTTTGGTATGACTGTTTTTCAAACCCATATGGAATAGTGTCTGTATTTATTATGGAGGTAGCAGACCTTTACTCATTCATCCAAAAAAAAAAAAAAAAAAAAAAAAGAAAAGAGTTATTCTGTACCTGAAGGAACCAAAGGCTTAAACACAGAGCTACAAAAGCATAATCTGAAAATTAATCCCTTGTGGTAGAAATGCATTGCTCAGTAGTTCCTTGTAACCAAAGCAGTCTGTTCTATCACTAATGCATTTCAGCTGTCAATCTGAAAGTAGGTGAATGAAAAAGTCTGACTAATGCTGAACCACAGCAAATGATGCAGCTGGACACAGGAGAGTATTTTGCCCTGCTCGAAGACACTCTGCAGTCTCTTTGTGTTGAACGTTAATTACTCAGTTCTATCCCTTACTGAAGAAGCCTCTTGCATTCCTTGCCAAGTAAACCCTAACACAGCAAAGTTCACAATTAGCACCTTCTATACCTTCTCGCTAAAAAGGGGACTGGCCACTAACCTGAGGTTCAGTAGTTCATGATGTTATCCTCTTTCAGTGGGACCACAGCAAGGTGATACACCCAGACTCAAAACCTTTAGTGCTTAGGAAATGCTAGTGCTACACTACAAAAAACTGCAGTGCATTACCTAAATTAGGCACATCAGACATTTACTCCATTTTCTACACTGGCTTGCCACCATAGTGTCATCAAATCTTTGTTTCTTAACTTAAATGAGTTCTACACTTCTACACCCACTTCTTCTCATCATCTTCAAAGGAATTAAAAAATCCCTACTGTGAACGCTGCAGCTAAAAACTCACTTCGTCACTGAGGTGTAATTCTCCCTGAAAAAGTGAAGTTGGTTTACGACAGAGACACATCATTCATGGAGGTGAATGGAAGATGGGAAAAAGAGTTATGACATCCTGTACACACTTTTTGTGGAAAAGATGAGAATACAAACAAGCAATATGTGATAGAAGTAACTGCTATTGATGATGCAGATTAATACTGCAGTGTTTTTATGTGAAGATGATTAGGATGCAGTAGAATATATGGAATAGAATAGCATCACAGCAGACTAATGCTGCTTGATCTACACCCTGGAAGTGTAAGTTCACCTCTTGAAGTAAACTGTAGAAAGAGATCATTCAGCTGAATGTTCCCATACAAAGTCTTTAAACTAATTTCAGCATGACTGACAATTACTTGCTCAGACAAGGTGTAAAAAATGGAATAAAAGGGATGCTATCAGCAAATAAGAATGAGGAATTTTGAGAGGTATAATGAAGAGTATTTATTCACACTACAGCTACCTATTCACAGTATTTCTCTTCCTTTCAAATACCTTCTTAACATTACACTAAATACATTCAGAAACTGGAAGATTAAAGCAATAAAATATTTTTTCACCATCTGATGGCAGGCAAAACTGGGAAAATATGTGGTAGCGTCCAGAAATAAGAATAAGACCTATAAGGAAAGCTGACAGTATCACATTAATTGCTCGTTTTGGTACACCTTTCTGTCCTCAGTCTTGGCTACAACTTGTGAGTCAGTATGAAGACACTAATTTTGGTAAAGAGAGATCAGAGAAAATTAAACTAGCAGTAAAAGCCACAAGGCACCACAGGAGGGTGCTACACACAGTCACTGTATTCATCTAGCAGGAATAGTTGAAGGCAGAATGACTTTATGCTTTCCGTGGAGTGTGACAGCAAGAATAAGTCCTTTTGCCTCATAGCGTCTCAGAATGAATCCATTTCCTTGTAAGCAGAGACTCAAAACAAAGGGGAAACAGTAGCGTTAGCCTGAGATCTGTGTTGCTCATAATGATACTGTCAACTGAGGCCCCTTGCTAACATTATAAGGAGAACTAGCTTAGCAAATTACCAATGCAGAATTTAATGATTGTATAAATATTTTACTGTGTTTACACTGCATTAGAAAATAACTCCTCTCTACCTCTGACCATCATCAGTTATTCTTTATATGCTTAATATCAATACGTCTTTAGAAGGTCCAGGATTCTTAGAATGAAATTGCTGTGTAAAGGGATATACACTTTTATGAATCAGCATGTAGCAATCTATAAGTACAGATATATTTTACTCTGCCCAGATATGTTTTCTCTTACACTACCCACTTTTCAGTGGCTAAACAAACCCACAGCACTCTACCGTATATAATACAACACAGCTATCACTAAATACTTTTTACTGAGGCTGTTTACAGCAACTTAAAAGAATAATTTTGCATTACTCATCCCCTTCCCCTCTCAACAAATGAAAGTCAGGTTGTACTGCTATATAGAAGCTGATGAACACAACAGGGGCAAAAAAGATCCCAGGAGATTTCTCTTAACTTTCCAGGATATAAGTAACTCCCTTCTATACCCCAGTAAAGGTAAGAGACCTCATCACAGCAATCTGATGCACCTTGCAGGTCCATGGAAATACAAAAATTGCATGTACTTTCTTTAAAGTATCTTTTAGCACAATGGAGGGTCTGTTGCTCAACTGCCCAAATACATATGACATATCCTGCCCAGAACCTTCCTCTTCATTGCCCCATCTCAATGAGGCTTCTGTTCAGAGTCCTTCGGTACAGAAAAAAGGGTATGCTAACCCATGGGGTGGCTGAACTACTTGCCTCCTCTTATGTAGGGAAAAGGAAGATAATGCAAGGGAAACTTCCAAGCAAGGATCTGGAAATCCTTCTCTTCCCCCCTATTCCTTTAACATCACTAATCTGGTTTTCTTCTGTCATTCTCTGACCCCAATCTAGTTACGTCTTCCTGAGGTGTCATCCCTCTTTGTGTTGGTTTTCTTGCTAACTCTCTTAATCATAGAATCATAACATATCTCAAGTTGGAAGAGACCAGTAAGGATCATCGAGTCCTACTCCCATATTAATTTAATGCACGCCAATAGCTACTGCATTGCCAGCTTTCTTCCTTCATAGTATCCCTTGCAAGTTACCACTCCAGTTTTCCTCTTTTTACTTACAAAGTAGCTACTCACTTGCAACTTTGCTTTCTCTACAAACCCCTCTTTCCTTATTTCTCTCTATGACAGAGCTTGCACTCTTGAAGGAATGAGTCCATATGCTGTTTACTCTTTGACACTGGTTGCTTATTAGCATATCAACTCTATATAATATCAAACCTAAGGCTTTTCCTTCCACCTGTCTCCATCCCCTCTTGATGATTTCCAGTTGTTCTTCAGGAAGATGAAGGGAAAACAATCCCTAGCTCCTCTTTCTGTTCACCTGATACTAGTGTTCATCACCACTGGGAGCGTTACAGTTTGCTTCCAGTAAAACCCAGGGCATGTTGTACATACACCTCATTCTGTCCATGTCTTCAAGCACCTCTGTCCAGAGGTAATGACATTTCCTAGGATCATATCTGTAAAGCACCCTGGGATACTTCAAGGTGAAAGGCAATTTATTAAAAAAAAACTCGGAAGCAGCACTGTGAGAAAACAATATGTACCAATGTCTAAAAAATGCTGGTCTACACAGGTATTAAAAGTTAATGCAACCAAGCGTTGGAGACAGCATCATGATGCAGGACAGAAAAAGGCCTAGCAGGCCAGGAAATAGAGGCAACATGCAAGATAAGATGCAGTCAGCAGCACTGCTTCCTGCAAGGTAGAACTGTGGCACTACAGGCTCTACTGGGGTATGACCTTGCTTTGAGAAAGCCACCAAATATTAATCAAAACTGGAAATCAGGACCCAACACAGCTGTGACACAAATGGGCTGGTGACTGCCAGCACACGCCACACAAAGCAGTGCCAGTGGAAGAATGGAGATTCTCAGCTCACCTGGCCAATTTGCTATTAAAGAAGAAGTATCAATATAGAAGATCATGATAATTTAGCAAAATGAGAACTCAGCTGGTGCCTAATAAGTTGTGCACAAACATGTCTTTTCCCATTTCAAACACCACTGTTGAAATTTAATTCCAAAGGAGAAATCTGCTAGAGATACACAACTACCCTCCCATAGTCCAAGCTGGAAGCACTGAATTAGGCAAATGCTTTCAAAGACTCTTCCATCAGCCTGTGTTGAATACCTGTTGCCGCTATCACTCCAATTATTTGGCAGCTAAATTCTGTTTCTAACGCTGCCTGGTACATACCACAAGGAAAATACATCCATACATTGCACCTTCATAGAAGAGAAGAAAGTATGGAAACAGCGGCCACCACATACACTTTCTCTTTAGGGAACAGAGTTTGGATGGGAAGAAAAGGGGAAGATAATTCATCTATCAGAGGTGATGCAGAAATACATACTACTGAAAAGACATTTTTACATACAATTTCATAAATAAAGAAAACAGACTGCTGGTCACCCTATATCCTATACAAATACTGGAAATGCAAACTGTCTGGAAAGAAGAAATAGAATGCTATACCCTGGTATGTGCACTAATTCATTAACTGCTCTGTGGCTCCAATCCAGCAAAACACTTAAGCACATGAATAGTCCCAACAACAAAGGCCTGAAAGCCTGCCCATACATTAAAGTAAAATGCAATGTAGGCACAAGCCTCTCCCTTGCTTTCAGAAAAACCTACAAAACCCAGAGAACAAAATCTATGCTACCTCCCTTGGGTATAGCAGGCAAGGAGTGGGGTCACAGCAGCCACATTCAAGGACAGCTTAGGAAAATTCACAAAATGCATATGTATTTGTATACACAAATTTTAAATACACATACACTAGTGGTATTACATATTGTTTTCTAAGCATCGTAAGAGTCCAGCATATCTGCAGTATGAAAGGGCCATTTATCTATGAAAAAAAACTTCCAAACTTTTTAGTGGGTTTGCTTTTACATGAAGACAGTTTGCCATTCTGTGGAAATGGAATATGTTGCTCTGTTCTCCAAGTTTTCCTCAGAGCAGGAATCTGAATAAAATGTCAGCCTGAGACACACAGCAACCCTAGCTTACACAAATCAAATGTCAGGGTTCAAGCGAGCGTGATGATAACATTTGGTGGGGGCATGAGGGAGAGAGATGAGTGATTCACAGTCTGGAAGGCGACATTGCAGGGTCTAGGTCAGAGGAAAAGTGAGAGGTGCTGGGGAAGGATGGGTGTGGAACAGAGATGATGAATACATTGCCATTTGATAAAAGTTACCTGCTATCAAGATTTGCTCAGATGGCACCATTAAGGCATTCAAGAAACATTTTCCAGTGACCTTGGGCAACAAAATCTTTTATTATCTGAGCAAGAATATTACCAAGAGGACCATTTTAAAGCACATTTATAATTTTTCCTTTTACTATCGTTAGTATTTACATTCACCAAAATAATCCTCTTACTTCTCTGTTCAAATGCTACAACCAGCAGCAGATAGACACACAGTGGGCATGTAGTCAAACACATTTTCTACACAACAGCGAATCTGATCCCATTCCTGTCACAAATGGTTAATTTTTTTCTGGGGCACTCAGCATCAGATTTCATGTGGAGGCACCTGAAATAGCAGTCTGATGTTATTAGCCATTTAAGACCAAATGCTATCACCAACACAATGAGCGGAAGCCTAATCTGCAAGTTGTACTTCAGAAATGAATGAAATGTTTATAGGGCAATAGTGGTGTGAAAGTGGAAGAACCTGCTTCTCTCAGAAGTCTATACACTCTGCTGGCACATTCAGGTGAGAAACATCCAGTGTGCACACAAACCACTCTGTTGCTCTAGTATCATTGCTCTTTTTCTGCACATTGAGGCTTATTTGTCATTGCAGAACAGTTTCTTCATCTTAAAACTAGCAGGCTCTCTTCTGTGCCAAAATGACTATTGAAGCGCCTGTTTATTCCTCTGCTACAGTGCATACCAACTTCTTACTACCATAACAATCATTAGTAGCATTTGGGATTAGTAAACTACGTAATTGCCGTGCAAGCATATTCTTCAGTACTGAACTACCTTTATTCTACATATCACCTGTTGGTTTTCTTCTGGTACTTTTTACTCCCTCAAAGTTCTGTGTAGGTCCTAGAGACACTTCAGTCCTATAGATTAGTGAAGTGGTTTGCTAAGGTCTTCCACAGAAGTGAAACATTTATGATGGTAGTACAGTTATTCACAACTTTCTTTTCCTGAGCAATGGTGTAATCCAAAGAAATAATAATAATTTGCATCACTTTCTGATTCAGTCTCTGTTGTTGGCAGATGTTCAGAGTCTCATGATGCTGTTTCAAATCCTGCTGAAACTGCTGGGAGTTTGTGGGCTTCTGAGCTGGTTTGATCAGACTCGCATCTCATCTCCATTTCAGAGAGAACACTACAGCTGTGACTGGACCAGTCTTTAACCGTAACTGACTTCATGGTCTAAAAAAAGCTATGTTATTTCATCCTAATTGTCCTGTATACACCTAACTGGTATTCCATTTTTTTAAAAGAGCAAGGAGGTGAAAGGGTAGGATGAATGAAGATGAATATACATTGACACCTGCTAGCAGCATACCTGGTTTGTAACCATCCTGGGCTTTAACAATCTAAGAAAAGAAAAGTGAATAAAATCCTTTGGAAGCTATCAGCTGTTTGCAAGAGCTCAGCAAGACTTTGAGACAGTAAACAGACTGCCATCAATATTGCTGTGCAAGGGCGAACATGGAAAAAATAGAATGCTTCTTGATAAGCAGCTCTATTTGATTTCTATACTGTGATGAAAAACATCAGCTAAACGCTGAATATGGATTTTAATTTGGGCAGTATTTGTTGGTGGTAAGGGTAAGCAGAAAAAATGGCAAGTGTTTTTACTGATATCAGGTCATACTGGAAAGCAAGGAAATCCTGTTTCTATCTGTAAATAGAAGTCCAAGGAGAGATAAATATGGAACAGGAAAAATGGAATGTCATTCAACACAGACACACTTCTGACCACAATGTTGCTTTTGAGATAGCTCAACTTAGTATAGCTCAGCACAGAAGTATCTCCATGAAGTGAGTCATAATAAACACTAAGAGCAAATGAGGCCTTTACAGGTGTTTTTAGATAAAACGAAGAAACAAAACAACCCCATAAAATATTTAACCAAATGACACATAAATAAACTTTGAGTGCTTGGAGATATATTTATATTCTGGGTTTGGGCACTTGATAGCTAATAGCAAAAAGTGAATTTGATGGACACTCAGAAGTGGCACCATTTACACTAGGTCTAGAAATCCTCAGAGCTGGGTTAAAAAACATATCCAGTCTGGACAAATTCCTTTAGCCCCCTAATGCCCTTCTTGCATGAAACCAGTGAGAACATAAAAAACACAAAGGGGCTTTCCTGCTCCCACCAAGACTCTACTTTTAAAAGATGTAACTACTGAGAATTATCACCAGTGTTCTTTGTTTTTATTGTTTTTCTGGCATTTTACTCTATCATGGGCTGTTTCATGGAGCATTTAAGTGAGCTCTTGACAGGTAATCTTCCATATTAATTCAGAGTTCATTTGGCTGGTAAGCGGTCAGCTTCTCTGAGGGATAGCATGGGAATAACAGCTCAATAGCTCCTTCTGTGAATTCTCGGAAGACTGAACAGCACAAGGTATTTTCAACTAATGCCAGCTGAAGACAAATGGTAACTTAGCCAAATGCTAAAAAGTCATGTTGAGATGTCCACAGAAAGACTTTTCAAAATAAACCTCCAGGTAAACATACTATTCAGGATTCAAGAGAGAGATGCAGATTAGGCTAGGAAAGTACTGCTCACCAAATCCCGGTTTAAAACAGCTTATTACAGGCTTTTTTTTAATGATATGTTTTTCAGACTCCAATTAGAGCAGAGTAATTAAATGTCCATTAAGGAAGCACTTAGGCCAAATGATAGCTTTTCCCGGGAAGCTTAAAGGGAGTTCTGAAAGCATTTTGCCTGGAGAGGCGAGGAGCACAAACACAGTACTGGGGAAGAGCATACAGACACGCAGCGGTCCATAAGAGCCGGGCAGGCCAGTCTCACCCCAAGCACTGCTTTGGTGAGCTGGCAGGACCCTGGTTTATTTTGTTTGGCCTTTTCCTGGAAAGCTCCCCTAACACTGAAATATTTCATCTGTGAAACAGGTAATTCAGAAACACTACCAGTAATACACTCCTTCACCCTACAAATCAGGTTTCATGTTTGAGCTGTTTCTTCTACTAGGTACCCAATCTCTCCTCTCGATAAGGGGGCTTCATGGATATTCATGCTACGGTGCAATACAAGTCACCTATGGAGGCAGACAAGGCTGCCTAACCACCACCATACAGTGCCAAGAACAATACCTCCAGGTCTAAATGTTTCAGAGTTTTGATGTTTGTTTGTTTTGTTTTGTTTTTTTTTCTATGATTTCTTTTTTTTATATATATAGTTATTATTCCAGGAAAAGCAGCTACTTCAGAGAACAAAATTTAGTTTAGTGGAATATACTCCTTTCAAAAATAACATTGACAACATCTGGTTGACCTGTTCAGGTAGTTGTGTTCCATCTCACTTTTCAGAGCCTACACATTCCCAGTGTCAATTTGGCTGCCTTCCCAGTCATCAGGCATCCTGAATTTCAGTAAGAAGTCAAGCTGCCTGGCACCATCAGAATTGTTCGATTTACAACAGTGAGCCAATCGGGAACAAACAAAACAAAAGTATATGGAGGAAAGGCAGAGAGGACAGGATTTGCAAAATGCACCATTATCCACCCAGTTTCCCATGCTACACTTTGATCTCTAAACATGTACATGTAATTCATCAATCACTGATGTTAAAGTGCAGTGGGGTGAAAAAGGGGAATTAAATAACAGACCAAAAGAATGGGGCTCAGGGTATCTGCATTCTGTCCTTAGTAGGAGCATACATAAAAACAGATACTCAGTTTTACAAAACAGATTTGGTGAAATCAACATAGTATCAATTAAACCGTATTCTCTGTCAAATGATTCCTTCACAGCTTTTCTGGAAAGCTCTTGGGATTTCCACAGCCTTCCTGTGTAACTCTAGGCAAATTATGTAACTTTTCTGCCTCCCGTATCTGTAATTTACAGCACATGGCATAATAGCTCCTATTTCAGAGGGCGGTTTAGAGTCCTGAGGTAGTATTTGTAGACGCCTGAGACATCCTCTAGCGAATTAGTAATTAGAAAAGCAAATAACTAGGAGTTCACTTCTGAAGGAGGCAGAACAAGAAATGCATGGCATAAGAACAATTCAGATCACTGCTTCCCCATCTTGGCATTTGTAGCATTCCAAACAAATGTCAGTTTAAATAACCAATTCTCATTACACTAAATACTGAAATGCCAACATCGATCACGTGAATTTCTGTCAAAAATTAATGTCTGAGTAAGGAGGCTCCTAGTTTTGGCCTGTCTAATACTTTGCAGTTTGATATGGATTGAACATAGCAGCTATTATATTATCCTCAGCCCATGTTAACTGTAGGGAGAAAACCTGCCAACTCTGGTAAATCACCAATGCAACACAATGTTTGCAGCACACTGTACTGGATACTACTGGCTTGCACTGCATGTGCCGTGGTTTAGTCAGCTATAGACACAGAGAAGAACTTTTAAAGGAGGTGCTCTGTGTCAAAGAGACAAAAGTGCTGTTGCTTTTACTCAAAGGTGAATGCTTTATGTTGGAACAAGAGAAGAAAGATTATTTGCAGCTTCTCAGCACTGGTAAGTCAGAGCCTTTTGCTAGTGCTCAGTCATACTCTGCATCATGCACAAAAAGCAGGCAAACTGACTCACTGCACAAGCTCAATGCTCTTATCAATGGTGAACACAGTTCAGACAGCAACTCCAGCAGCACACGATGCTTGTCTCCCTGTTACACGCCTTTGTTTCTGCATTTCTTGACTCCTGGGAGAAGCAAAGCAGTTGAACCCTTGCAATGGTACCATCTTGATCACCTGCACATGACTGCAGGTTGGCTTTGCAATCTCAGCATGTGACCCATTCCACTGAGAAAAACATTAGTTTTCAAAGATATTGCTGCAGTTTGACTATACAATGACCATACTGTGGTTTATACAGCAGAGGAGTTAGCTAAGTGGAAAGAAAACTGAAGGAGAAGATACTGAAAAGAAATTACATTAGCGAGCCAGGGAATTAAGGAGACAGAGAAGTACAGATTTTTGCCTCGTGCTGTTTCACACTTTTCTTTTCTTTTTTAATGTATTCTCCTCCACTTCATTCCCACTTGGCTGGGTGTCTCTCTCCCTCCTCCTCTTACTTTCTGTTTACCTGACATACCCTTGTCTCGCTCCCTTCTTCCTTTGCGCCCCCTCTTAAAAATATCTCATGGTGGTACTCCAGTGTTTCTGCCATAAAAGCATTCACAGTGACTACGTGTTTTGTTCTGTCTTCTGCCCTATGTTTGCCTTGATTACTTACTCTGTAAATTTTCCCAGTTTGTATGAGGTCTCGCACAATCTGGCCCCATTCTTGATTGGTGCTCAAGTACAAAATAACTGAAACACCATCATAAACAGTAACAAACCCAACAATTTTACAACCCAGATACGTCTAAGATATAAAGCTTAACAGAGCATGCAAGTATTCTTAGGCTCGAAAATATACACGGCTATTAAATATAAGCATCTTCCTTCCTATTTCCAATAACTCCTAAATTATTTCAGAATAGCTTAGAGCAACCTCAAACATAATTACATGAAATTGAATAATTAATAGAACTCATGAAATGGATAGTATGCATACCATATACAGGAGGGTAACAGTATATATGAATAGGTATTTGGCATTCATATCTTGAATTCCGACTGCTTTATAACCAAAAACACATTGTGGTATCGGCCTCTAGAGAGTTTCTGCAGGATCACATCTCTGAGATTTGTCAGGAATAGCAGAAAAGAGTAATAGTGCCTGCAACGTGGTCTGTGTCTGATTTCTCTGCATAGTGAAAAATGCATGACACACACAGAGAGACCCACAGTGACTACCGTAGGTAGGGAAAGATGCTGAGCATCTTTACACAGTATTCAGAGCAGGCACTGAATTCATCATTGTATCCCTGATGGCATGAGAGAGACACATCATGACCAATATAACATAAGATATACCCCAAACAGAGTCCATTTGTTGTGTGCATGTGTGAATGCAAGTTTTCTTCCAGTACACTGTGGCTTAATATTCTTCCCAGATCTTTCTCACCTGAAGTTTCAGTCAACTGGATGCTAGAGGTCTTTAAAAAACATGTCAAGTTCTTTTATTTAGTATAATTCTGCTCTATCCAGAGCAGACAGTATGAACAGAACATTGGTTCACTTCCAATGCTATTGAATGATTGAGTGTGAAAGCCCCCTTTGCATATTTTCTCTTTTTTTTTTTTTTTAATGTACTACTTTCCAGTGTGTTTTCCCATTCGTGCGTATAGCTTTCCCATCTTGTCAGCACTGCCAGTCAGTCAGCTGCTGAGCTACAGACTGTTCACTGCACTTTCTGTCACACAGGTGTGGAGAGATTTTTGATCTGACTTACAAATTCCCTGCTCCTCCTGGCAAGCTGGCTGGCTGTCACGCTGCTGAAGGGTGTTTCAAACAGCTGCTCTTTCCAAGACACATTTCTTTGCATCTCCAGCTTCATTATTTCTTACACACTTCTTTCTCCCCTTTAGTTTCATCCTTTCCATACCAAAAGGCATTAGCAATGGAACCATGCAGAAACAACTACTGTACCATTAAATTATTTCAGATTCTGGCTCACTGAGAAATTATCTGTATGTCCTAGTTTATCACTTAGTCACGTTCAACTGTGCATCTACCTTTACCGCTGTTTAAGCACTATATGCAAGTTATACATGTGACCTCTAGATTACCCGTTGATGTTTTCTAGTACATCTAGGCTTTTTTTTAGTATTATTTTCTTTTTTATGATTAGGATAGTTATGTCTATTTTGATCCGTACACTTACATCTGGGACCTGTTACAGCACAGCTTCTGCACAACACACTTAAAATTCAATCCCAGATTTTGGCAACATCTGGCAATCTGCTATTCTTGCTGATCACTGAGAGGTTTCTCCTTTGAGTTTCAATGCTCACCACCACTGTATCCTACTAACTGGTTGGCTTACTAGTGCATTCAATCTCAGCTGAAGCAAAGCAGCAGAGGGTATTGATTAATCAACAAAATTTGGTTGTGTTTCTGAATTGAACCTAGTTCAAAGTCCCAGAAAATTTTGAAGCAGAACATTTTTCCTTCAGAAGGCAAGAGAGCTGTAAAAGTAAGATAGAATATGTAGAGACTTCATCATACTTTGTTAAGTATAAGTATGATATGGGTCTGAATTGGTCCCTAGGAACTCAATGAGGGCCTGCATCCAACTCTACTTGGCTGTATTTCACTCTGCAACTTGGGATATACCAAAACTCTACCTTGATTTCATATCCTCTATAATTTCTTTGCATCCTGGTTTCCACCCAGACTGCTCTGAGGAACAGGACTGCAGCTGCTCTAATGGAGTGAATCTATCCTGCAGTTCAGACACAGTCACAACAGCTTTAGAAAAGACTGTAATATTTACACCTCAGTTTTCTTACCTATAAAAGAAAGATTGCAGCCTCAGCATTTAAAATTTTTGTAAGTAAAAAGTGACATGTCTTTGCCTCCAATTCTGTGGCATCCTATGCAGTCACCATTTAGGTTGACATTTATTGAAGGCCTTAATGTGAAAAGCTGAGGGGAAAAAACAAAACAAACTACTGACAATTTTGATACTTAAAACTCTGCTTTTGTGGTTTTATTTGAATATACTTAGTTTAATTTGGATAGTCCACTTAAAGGGCAGCTATAAAGAGGATGGAAGCTCTCTTTTCACAAGGAGCCACATGGAGAAGACAAAGGGCAATCAATGGGTACAAGGTGCAGCATGAGATCTTTTAACTTGACATAAGAAGGAAATTTTTTACAATGAGAACATTCATTCAGTGAAACAATCTCCCCAGGGACGTGGCAGAGTCCCCATTGCTGGCAGTTTAAGATACAGCTAGACAGGGCCCTCAATCTCATGTGGACTCCCTTTCCAACAAAAGGTTGGACCAGATTATCTATCAAGGTCCCTTCCAACCTGAGCTATTCTTGTAGAGTGTCTTGTAGAGACATCTAGTCCTAAACTTTCACCTAACATTGTTTTTAAGATTATATAGTTACTGCTTCCCCTCACAGCTGAACTTAAGTCAGATTTCACTTTAACTAGGTTTACACCACTGTAACTCTACTAGTCCTAATCATGATAAATTACTGATACATCAGTGAGAGGAGGGAGATCAGGCATAACAAAGATTATTTTTTACTTATACCAGGTGTTTTCACCTGTTGCATTTTCCCTCTAGACAAATTATAAACTCATTCCATTCCAGAGGAATGGATAAAGCAAATGTGAGGTGCCTTTCACACAGGCTGCTGGAGTAAATAAGAACCCCTGAAACAAAAGTACAGCAATTTTTGTGGGTTATACAGAGTTTTAAAAGGTTATATGCTTCTAACAGGGCACAATGAGATTTAAAATGGTTTATATTAAGCTTTTCTTCCTGGATACATTCTTTATCCTATATTCCATGAAAGATTATCAACTGAACTATTTATTCAAAATATATCATGTGAATGTATAAACAGACAAGTTTCTATTACACTTAGGTCATACAGTATACAGTTTTAGGAAAAAGCTTCAAAGAACACAGTATGTTTGTCCAGCTAAAACTTACGCTGCCTGAAATGTTTTCTTATTATGTTATCTAAAAGCACATTAACTGATAGCCTTAAAATTTACTTTACAATTATATTAGGATTCCAATTTAAAAAGACAAATAGGACTGTTCTGATTCAGTGAAGGGGATGCCTGTACTCAGGGTAGCTATGGCAAAGTATATTCAAGTAATGGAGTAATTTAACCAGTTACATCATCATGAAAGAGCTTTCATAGTTGAGATGAGAAACCTTGTACTTCATAAAGTCTGGAACGGTGCTGGCAACACTTAATTATTTAAAGTCACCCTTTCAAATTAATCTAAATATGAATAGATTATTGTGCTTTCTGTAGAAAAAGCACCTCTGTCCTCTAAAGTGCTTTGCAGAAATTCTGAGTCACAATAATCTTCTTGCCCAGAGTCCCACAAGACATCAGCGCCAGAGATGGGAATAAAGTCCAGAATCCCAACTTGTAACCTTTCCTGCATTGACTGGGGATCATGCCTCCTCCCAGGGAGTCCTAACACATTATTCTACTGCTATAAAATCATATCGAACTAAGAAGACAGGTAAAGAATAAAAATAAATCATGGAAAGTAGGAATGAAAAAATTGAACAAAGGTTATTTTATAATCAGGAGAAGAATAAAAAACTTGGTAGTTTGATGTCAGCTGACCAAAGGACTCCTATGCTACTACTGCAATATTAGCATGGGTTTAAACATATAATAAAGTTTAACAAATTACTATATATCAGCACAAACATGGTAAACCATTTCATAAGCCCACATAGCCTGTGAAAAATGCAAGACAACTTTGCTGAGCATGTTTCCCTTTCCTCTGGGACTAAACTATTACACTTTTAGTTCAGCAAGACAGAAGCTGGTTTTGAGACTCTGTTTGTAGTGTGGTAATTTGCTAATGTGGTAGCTTGACTTTATGTCAAACTCCCTAAAACTCTACTAAGAACATAAGGCTAATGGGATAAGGGGATGTGAAAAAGCATTTCCGTGCCAAATGTTCTTTTAACAGGCTTGAAAACGATAGTGACAACCGTGTAAAAAGCTTTTCCACCATTTGACCAGACCATCGTAATTTCCAGCCTTCCAGCCTGGTACTTCTCCATCTCTTCTTGTCTCCACTTATAATTGCTACTCCTAATTGCACCTGCCTTTTTAGTCTACTTAGCACTAGCTGTATAAAACACCGGCAGCGAATGATTAGCAGATATAAGACCATTAATATAACTGTGCTTTAGGTAGACATTCAGGGGACGGAATCTAAAATGACAGAAGTCTTCCTAGCCATAGAACTCCTGAAGCATCTGGCTTGTAATCAAACAACCTTGGTGCTTTAGGAGACTTGCCCTCTGGAGGTGGGACAGCAATGGCTTTCTATAATGCTTCAGCTGAGAATTTTGGTTGGTGAGGCAGTTTGTAGCCAGGGCTCCTGACCACAGTACCTTTTATAGTTGTAATTCAAATGGGACATACCATACCCTTAATTCTGATCACTCTGAACTTCAGTGGAGATACAGGCATGTAGCTAAGATCTGTCTATTTTCAACCCTTTTAAGCTCAGTTCAGCTTTTTAACCAACTTTGCTATCACTAGGACTTTAAGGATGTGCCCAGAGGCTTTGCTGAATTGGGGCTTTCGGTTTATCATCAAATTAAGGAAAACATGCTGTAACCCACTCACCTGATTCAGTCACAGCTGTAGTGTATGATACTAATCTCCACATTTATTAAACACATGCTCTCTCTGGAGCTGGAGAAAATACAGTAACAGCTGTTCTATTACGGTTTCTTTTTAAGTCAGAAGGAAACAAACAAACATGTGTCTCTGGTATAATTCACAGTTTTCACACCTATTATTGCAATTAAGATGAACTAAGATAAAGAACAGTTAAGTTCTTCGTATTTTACAACCCACTCTCCTTCTTATTCTCTCTCCCCATTGTTGCCATCATTATTGTGAGTAAACTAGTACTGAAATCTGACTCAGCAAAGGGAAATTAAGTTTTATGCAAAAATAAATGAGGTAAGTTGTACTGAGCATAGTATCCTCCCAAAAGATACTGAGATTAAACATAAGGAATCAGTAGGCCTATAATGAAGACAGTGAAACAAAGCAGATACTGGGAAACAAGGGTTTGCCTTGACTTTAATGTTAGCCTGGCCTCCTGTTGGTATAAAATTTATATTTCTCATGCATCATTAATGCTTTTTGTCTACAGGAAATAGTACACTTCTAGATGGCAAGCAAACATGTCATTTGGGACACAACGATAATATTAAAAGCCCGTAACATGAACTCCAGTGTGGCTTTTAACCACAGCTTATGGGTAGGAGCACAGTGGCACAACAGACCCCTGAAACACTGAGGCAGTCGCAGCGCATCTCTATAAACCGAGGAAATCCACACAGCTGCCAACAATTTTAAGGAGGGTTCTTCTTACTGGAAGACACCTTTCCCTTGGCTGGTTAGTGCAAAAAGGGACATATTCTTTCCTCTGCTCAACCCCCAAGAGAATATCCAATGCCTTTTTCAGCTCTGAAACTACCACATCACTTGAATGCGCTGATGAGCTCAGAACACTTGAGCAGCACCAGCCTTGCTGATGGCTGCGGCAGGTGAGCTGGGCCTGCAGACAGGGCATTGCTTAGGCCTGGTACTGCTCCCTCCATTCTGAATTCACCCCAACTCTAAGGGCATCCTAAGCACCTTGCAATGCTTCTCCCCTTTTCCCAAGGCATTTGAAAACAGGAGGGAAAAGGTGGCGGCAAACTGCATGAAGAGCCTTGTGGTTGATTGTTTTAGCTGAGTCCTTGAAGAGACTTTAGGTAATGTCAAGGACACCGAGATTGTGTGACTGCACATGCATTTTTCAGAGACAGAAAAGCAATCCCACTGCAATTAATGGATCTTATTATGCTCAAAGTCAACAAGCTTGCTGAAGGGCTTTGGCAAGTCAGCGCCTTTGTGTTTGGATTGCAATGCTGGCTGTGTGGTGTGCCTTTGTCCACTTCAGTCTTGTTTATCAACAGAGGTACAGATACAGTCTAGCCCTAGGCACAATTCTGGCTAAATATGTTGATGCGTATTTTTGTGTTTCAACAGTTTCTGTAGCACTGCTTACAAGTGAGACAGATGAAAGTGAGTAAACAGAGATATTTAAAAAGCCATTTACTTTCTCACCATGCATGTTTACTATTTGCAGTTCAGTCACCTCTGAAAACTGAAAGAGATAATTTCATCTCATTTCCTTCCTCCAGAATATCCACCCAATGTCTTTCTGTGGGGGATGATGGCACTACAGTGTAGCATTTGCTGTTATTGTAAACTGGCATTTTATTTTTGAAAAGCTACAAACCATTTGTTCATAAAACACTTTGCAATCACCATTGGTCTATTTGGTAGGTTGCTTGGATTTTTCAGATCTAGAAAAATTTTAAGATGTTGCTTTAAATTAAACATCCATGTCTTAATATGGCATTTTCTTTGTAAACAAGTTAACACAAATACATTATTCCCATGCATATTTATTATGTGCATACAGCCGTCAACCTTCAAATCCACTTCCCCAGTCCTTCCGGCAAACTAGGAATCCTCTTTGCCATAAAAACTTATCCTTTTCCTTCAATAAATCTATTCGTTAGAAGAAAGTTTTGCCTTTAAAGTCTCATTTTTCATTCATTTAATTAGTTTCCAGCTCAGATAACTAAATTCTCTTTTATTACAGCTGGGAATTTTTATAATGTGCAAATTGAAATAATGATTGTATCGCAGTACTTCGCAAGTGGTTTTCATTAAGCCTCCAGCTACTATTCCTTGCTCTGCTGGATATCTTTGTGTCAGGGTTACTTTACGCTGGATAGAAATTTGAACAATTCATGTTGAAAAGAATAACTAAAAATCTATTAGATAACAACCTTTAAAATGCAGTGGCTGATGGAGCTTAATCGTATGCTCTTGTCATAGTCAAAATACCTCAATTGCTTAAAACTAATTAATCATGCTAAAAAGTGGACCTGTGAATATATTTTGGAGATTCACATTTCTGAAAATGAAAATTACTACTTGTCTCTACAATTCTGTGAAAGCAGACACACAGTGCAGAAATACATTTACATTTCTGAGAGGCTACGCTAAAACGTTTTGCTTTCTTGTCAACAGAGTGACTAAAATTCATACTCTATATTCAAGTAGGATTTTCTGGTTAATTTTAGTGACTCAAAATAGTTCAGAACCATTTGTGTGGCTTGTTGAAATTTACAGCATGCTTACATTGTTGATCACCAGACTCATCTTACTACTCTGTCATTCTGTATTGCCTATTGGTAAATGAGTTTGCTAGCATATATTCCCATTGCTGCCAGGGTCACCAGAAGTCTGAATGAGCACATAAAGACTCCACTTAACTGCAAAGATTTATAGCTATGCTGTTTTCTTTTCTCCCTTTCCACTCAAACTTGTCTTCCATGTCTGACATGTATAGAAAAGGGAGAGCTGCTTATTCTAGTCAAAATCAGCAGCAGACAAGGATCACAGTTTTGAAGGGATTCCTTATTTCTACTGCTAGTGCATAGGCAACAGAGAAGCAGTTTTCTAATCCACCCTCCACTGGGTACTGAACCAAAGAAAAATGTTGTGTCAATATAGTATCAGCCATCATCAGTCTGCAGTGAAGCAATGAGTTACATGACTGGCAAAAAAAACATAACCTGTATAACTTCCAGAAGCAACAAGCTGTTCATTTTGATTTAAAATACCATGCTCTCTAAGGTGGAAGACAGGTGAACGATTATACAATAAACAGATGAGAAAATTTTAAGTCTTGGAAACTGAGAAGCAGAAAGTTGCCATTTGAAAATCTGCCTCTGCCTGCCCAAAGAGTCTGATGTTTGAACAAAGTATCATTTTCGTGAAAAATTAAAGCCTTGTCACCTGTCTTATTTATGGCTCTGCTACAAGTTTGGATAGCAGAGGAATCAATCAATTCCAACCAAGCAGTGAAATTATTTAGGGAGTTCTGGGGATGAAAATCAACCCTCTCAACAGTTTCTGCATTTCTAATGAAACACAGTTATTCTAAAGAGCACAATTTACACACTGAAAACTTACCAATGGAGCGATGAATGCAGGTATGCTGGTTATCACTCAGAAAAAAGCCCTCTTTGCATTGACATTCATAGCTGCCCATAGTATTTACACAAATCTGCTGGCACCCTCCATTGTTATCCTGACACTCATCAACATCTAGAAGAGAGAAGAAAAAGAAATGAAAGATAATGTACAGATTCAGGATATACATCTAGAAGAGCAAGGAACCCACAAAAAGGCACACTGTAAATTAAGCTAATGAAAACTACCTGAACTCCATCAGAGTTAATCCAAGTTAAGCCATTTAATTATTTTGCCTGCATCCTAGGTTTAAAGTTAATGTAAAAAAAACAGTGGGGAGGGGAATCCAGCTATGTCTCCATGCATTCTGATCTGCAAATTGATTTCCAATGCACAATGAACGTTAACGTCCTAAAAAGGCTGTGACCCCATCTGCCAAGTGTGGTGTTGCACTCTGTCATTCCCACTCCACTTGGAAAGACATACTTCAGGCCTACAGTAATTTCTAGCAGGGGTAGCAGGCAAACACAAAGGGCATTACTGGGTGAAAAGAGTCTTTATAGAGTTCTGGTCTTGAACAGAACAGCATGTTTCAATTACTGGAGTCATAACCCCCTACTTTGTCAGTTTGTTTAATGTTGTTTAATGAAAAGAAGGCTTCTTAAATCTAAATGTTCCATGTCTGTATTGTCATTTTAATAGGCAAATATATAAAACCACAAAGGCAGCATTAGCTACTGGCTGTTTTGAGGGTCCCTGCCTACCCCCCCATCACGTCTTTTTGGCATAAAAGTTTTTATGCTGTTGTGTTTAACAGAGACATATGTTTCAGCATTGGGAAACCACTGCCACTAAAAGATATCTGACCCACATTCAACCCTGTTTTGCCCATAAAAGGTATATCATATCAATTTTCTGTTTTTTCTTTGGATAAAAGCAACTTGCCACCTGAAAAATTCATGTTTTCCTCTTTACAGAGACTCTGCAACCAGTTAGTTATTTCACAGTATGTGCCAACATGTCAGCAAATGAGTTGGTGTGTGTTTTGATTTCATTTTATTTTTGGAGGGTGATAAAAACACAACAAAGCTAAAGGATCCAAAACACTGAAAGCCTCAGATGAGCTGGCACAGCTCCTGCAGAAATTAATTCCTCCAGGACTAGCCACAGTACACTAAGGTAAAACCAAGCTGCTTTTGCCGGCACTCTTGCAGGCAAGGCTGGGAAGATCTGAAATGCTACAGAAACTCAGCCAGTAAGTAATGCAGGAACACGTGTTAGTTCCGGCAGCTTGCTCAGCTAAACCTGCTATTGCTGCTTGTGCTGGTGTGCTGCCTGCACTTCATGTGACAGAAACTGTAGCTCTTTCTCACAGAGAAAAAAAAAGCTCCAGGGCAATTACAGCAGTACCCAGGGCAACCAGGCAATGTCCTCCTGTCTTGAACTACAATGCAAGTGTGTAGACAGTCCTTTTTGGTTTGTTTTGTTTTTTTTTTTTTATTTACTAGGAAATGTTAAACACTATTATCCCACATTTTCTGTATCAAAATCCTCCCCACCCTCAGTTCTTACTCTTTTCCAGATTTGAACCTTTTCATAAACCCATCAGAGCAGTTTGGGAGCACACAGGAAAAGGAGAAGTTAAGTCTTTCCTTGCCTACTGCAGTATAAGAAGGAATGATAAATAAGACAACTTTGTGAGACCCTTCCTCTATGAGTCAGCAGACCTTGCTGCCCTATTAGCGCCTGTTCAAACCTGTATCTTCAAAACAGGCCACTGGAATCCAGATTCTCCTCTCTGGAAGATCAGTTGAACATGTACTGAAGGAAAGTCTCAGTTGCTGTATGTACAAACCCCAAAATTTTGCTACAAAGTACATGGCCTTCCCAGAGCTCTGTTTATAGTATCACAAAGCAACTTGAACAATTGCCTTCCAGCTCTGATGAATAATCTGAAACAAATGTAATGATTTATAAACATTTTTTTCTGCTCTTGATAGCAAATTCTGGTGATTTACCACTTCCATAAAGAGACAGCTCAATTTACCACCAAGCCTCAAATCCATATGCTGGAATAAAAGTTATTACAATTTAAAGTCCTTAAAAATTTTTACTATGAGAAATTTCTTCCAATTGTTTTCAATTACTTGGCTCAAAATTATTTTAATATGAATTTATGAAGAGAAGGGGTTGAAGAAAGGGACCAGCTGGGATCTAGGACTCCTATATCTCTATCTTCATACTACATGCCTTCCAGTAAATCTTGGCCGGGTGGTGTAGGATTAACATTTTCTCTTCCCAGGCCTCAGTCCTACTAAGGTCAGGTTTTTTGGAGCACTCATTCTTAAAAGGCACTATTGCTTATTATCTACCATACTGAGCAATCTGTTGGACATGGCTGCCTGGAAAATATTTGCTGAATTATTTACTTGGTAAACTTTCTTCCCAATAAAATCACTTTATGATCAGCCTATTACTAACTCAGTTTAAAGAATGGGTTAAAGAAGTCTTCTGAAGTTAGGAGAGAGAACTCCATGGACTCTGTAGATCTGGCAGAATAATTCCTTCACGTGTCTGACTTTTTTCAAAGCTCACAAATGAAATAGCTGCCAAAGGGGCTTTTTCTTTCCTTCGTTGTTTGTGGAACCCTTCTTCAGTGAAGCTCAAGTTACCCGGCTGAATGTGTAAGCAGCGGTAATGCAGCATATGTGAGATTGCATTTTGGAGCAGATTTTCTAGAGATTAAGTTCCACATAAACACCAAAATAAGTAGCCAGGTTTTCAATAAAGCTCTTCTGGCTCCAGTTTTGGAGGTTTTATATGTCAAACTGGGCTGCTGACTGTTTTGAAAAACTGAGGGTGGATCCTCAGGAGCTCTAATTGTTGCCACTCTGTGTGACAGTTTACACCTGCTGAAGACATGCATCCCAGGGAAAAAGACTCAAACACCTTCTCTAAGCCCCAACTAATGCCATTTTTAAAACTTTAAAATGTACTGAGCACAAATACAAAGCTCACTTCCTTTATTACACTATAAAATTGAATTACTTTTTTTTTTTTTTTTCAGAGCAAACAGACAACCTTTCGCACAAAATGAGCTACCACTGCTCATCTTAACCAGAACCAGGGCTGAGGATGGCTGCCGCAAGGCAGCAGGTGCAGGTCTCCCTTCCTTTAAACTGGTGTATGGAAATTCAAATCCATTTCCTAGGTTCCTTATCTGGCAAAAGTTCTTTCATCCAGCTCTGCCTCACCACCTGACAGTGTACTGATTCCTAACAGTACATTATCCATTGCTTACAGGAGGGCTGAGCCTCAAAATCTTGCTGATGATTCTAGGGTGGAAGCTGGAGCAAGGTTTCAACAAACCTACTCAATCCAAACTCACAAAAGGATGGAAAAAGGTTCTCATCTGAGCTGAGCTCAAACAGTTATCCTACATGGATGCTCCAACCCTCATCCTTAAAAAGAGGAGGAAAAACTAGGCAAAAGTGAACAAATGTCTTTAAACCATTCTCTGTAACACTCATCACAAAGAACTGTCCAGTGATTATGTGTAACCTGATGCAAGGATCAAGAAATAACTCAGTTTCCACAGCCCTTAACTACCCCCTAACCAGCATAAATAAATAGCTAAGATGACAAATCAGCACAAGAACTAGAATTGCTTATACAGAGTTTAAACCAGAGTGACAAACCCATATTTCCAGGGAAATGAGGGTCTGGACTTCAAATTGGTCAGTCACCATCAAGAACAAGGAATATGGGAGGCTGGGAAAGGAGAAGTATCTTTCAAAAGAGAAGGAAAGATAATGGATGCATATATACATACATATCTAGATATATCTATATATCAGAAGCAATATGAAAACTAATGCATATCTGAATTTGCATAAGACCTCTAGCTTTTTGGCCCACCGCCTTCACATAATCAAACTTGTGTTTTGTATCTTTGTAAGATGAGATCCTCTAGAGAGCGGTAGTGTGGAACAGTATCAAAGGGTAGGAAACATTACAGTTGATAAAGATAGATGTTTTATTTATTAAATAAACAAATGCTTTCAGTTTCTCATTTAATTTATCTGATGAACTTTTCAAACTAGCTCCACTGGTATTTCACCTTGATCTGGCTCAGAGCTTCCTGCAGTATTTGGCCTAAAGAAGCTATTCTGATCAAGTGTCCTGGATGGTCTGCTAAGGGTACCTGAAACCAAAACCACAAGAAGGAAGACACAAAAATGGAAACTCTATACAGAGTCAATGTCAAGTACAGTATGTCCACTGCTCACTTCCTCCCATGATCTTCTCTTCCTTCCTTCTGACATTTTTCTTTCACATAAGCATTTTCATAAGCACTAAACCCCCTCAGAAATCTGAGTCTCATCTTAAAGGTCTCCAAAGCATTTGGGAGCGACAGTACAATTCACTTACTGTAGCACTAAGATTCTCTGGAGACTTCTAAAAACAAGACTCATGATCCAGGGAGCTGATCCTGCTAGTTTTGCTCTAAGATACTCTTTGAAACTTTTGGAAGATTTCTCTAAGATACCTATCTTATCAGTGCAGAACATCACGAAACAGAGACGACCTACTGACAGCAATACTGCAGACAAAACACCACTGAGGATATCTTGTATTTGTAAGAGATATAATTAGCAACAGCAAATTCAGAAAATATAAGTGCCTGATTCTGGAATTTTAAAATCATTATATTCTGAATATTTCTAGTCAGAAAGCTGGCTGGAAGTCTCATTAAAAAAAAAAAAAAAAAAAAAAAAATCACATTACTAGATTTGCTGTAGTCATAGCTATTCTTATACCAAAAGAATATCTAGCCCAGCATCCTCTCTTTGACACTGCCATGTAGTTGACACTCAGGAGAAGACTCTAGAGATGGAACAGAATCATTGCTGGCATGCTCCTCCAACTTTCAGCAATCATGTACCTATTAACCTTCCTAAATCACTTGCTAGACCATTGTCCTGCTGGATCTTTCCTGTATAAATTTGTCTAATCTCTTCTGAACCCAATATGATGGGGCAATCACTTCTGCAATTTAATTACAAGTTACATAAAAAAAAGACATACTTTTGTTTATTTCAAACATGCTGCTTTATAATCTGAATGAATGGCCCCCATTCCCATTATGGAGAGAGACAGTAAATATTCATTCCCTACTTGCCTTTTCTGCATCTTTCTTGATCTTACAGATCCCCCCTCAGCCTCATACTGTCTACCTCATTTCTTCTGAGCCCTGAAGCACAGCAATACACAAATATGATAATTACAGAGGCAATTCAAATGACTTCAGTATATCACATTTAAAACATAAAGTGCTCATTTCTAGAAGTTAACCTTAACAGCAACATTTGGCACATACTCTTCTCACTCCTCTATTCCATTCCTTCCAAGTACCATGATTGGAGTGGGTGTCTTGGAGTATCTGGTTTCAAGATAACTGTGGAAGCCCAAAGAGTAAATCTGGCATGTAAGAGTGAAGCAAGTGGTATCAGATTAGAGGATGTAGGCAGGTGTTCCTGCCGGAATGGTCACACAAGTAGCGACCTGCTGTCGAGGTAGGGAGGGTGATACATTGAATCAGCTGAGGGGGCTATGGACACAGTAATCATTGCTAATTGAAATAACAGCTAAACCATCTTTCTTAGAACAAATTTATCTGAGAATACAAAGGGAAATATTAGAAGAAAGAGAAGCCACTACCTACATACACAGCATTCGTATCTCCAGGAGATCTGAAATCAGACCTCACCAATAATTTAAAAGCAGGGGCCAAATTTTTTACTTGCACAGAAGTTACTTTCAGAAACTGAAAAATCTGGTGAAGAAAACAAAAAAGAACACCACACCCTTGAATCTTGTACTTTATTCACTACTAAAGTTGCAGAAATCTCCACTAGAGCCTTTGCTGAGAAAAGATCCACTAGCAAAAAGATGGATCCTACAGCAGTAAAAGTTTATTGAAATAGATGTTAAAAAAAAAAAAAAAAAAAAAACCACACCAACAAAAAACCCCCCAAAAGTATGAAAAATTAACTTTCCCTGAAAAATAAAGCACATTTTACAGAAGAAAACCATGAAGTACTAATCACAAGGATGCTCTTGGGTGATGAATACTAAAATGATCAATTAACTGATCCCTAGAACCACTGTTCTCTTACATAAAAGGATAAAACACCTAAAATGATGCCCATGATCTGCCTCAGGGAATCCCATCTCTTAATGGGCTACAATCATTCATCACCTCAACACCCACTGACTAGGCTTCTTATTTGCCTGCACAGTCACAGATGTGTGCAACTTGAAAAGGAATGCTTAAAATCTTGTTTCTGTAGCTATTTTGTGACACACAGTGGAATTCCTTAAATTTCATGCTACACAAACACAACATAAATGCAGCAGCAATGAACTTCTTTACTATGCATAGCATAGGAAATATTCATGTAATGCAAGAGCTTAACTGCTGCATGTGATGCCTGCCCATTTGCTGAGCTGAAGTAAACAGCCCCACAGACATTGCGTGAATGTTGCATCAAGTTCAAGTCTCTTGACGTCACTTGTTTATTCCTTTCTTAAACAACTGGGCACCACTGTCTGTCCTTTTAAGACACCAAAACCCTTTCTGCAGCTTTTAGCATTTCCAAAACAGACGTTCAAGCCCCTTAATGTGACCCCTTAGCTTCTACCCGCTCACCTTGTAATTATGTCTGTTTTTCAGACACATACACATGGTGGCCTCCTGACAACAGTGCCTAAAATCAATAAAGTTCCCAATCAACTACTTTTAAATAAAATCATCCATTCTTTTGATACAGGGCTTTAAAGAAATTTTGGATTAATTTGATCCTGCTTCTTTTCATCTACAGTGCCACTGTCTAGGGAATGCCAGCAGCCTCCAGCTTGGCATAAGGCTCTTACTGTGAGGCTTGACAGCGCCATTAGCAATAAGCCTGCAGTTCCCAGTGATGTCTAGCTGTGTGTAGGTCACTCCAAATTGCAATGCTGGATTAACAATCCTCCATTAACTAGAAGGAAGGAAGTTAATTATAGATGCAAACAAGCAGCAGTTCTGATCAACGGAAGTAAAAATTTGGGACAAGTTGAGTAAATTATCCAGTCTATTATTATAATGTCCCTTACTTTGTCTTGCCCCTGGGATTTCTCTGGAGCATCACTAACTGCTGCAGGCTCAGGTGAATCACTATTCTCTATCCTTCTTCCAGGATAACTATTGCTTATACCTGCTTCCTTTTACATCTACTTACAGACCTTGCCAGGATCAGAAAAATCTGGTTAAATCAAAACTGCTTTTATGTTTGTTTTGACTTTTTTTTTTTTCTCACAAATATTAAAAAGATTTTGCTGTGGGTCCAACACATATAACTTGACATGAAAACCGAAACAATATTTTCATTTCAAGTTGGTATCATTTTCCAGGTATATACAATGTGAAGCATTTTGTTCCTGAGCTCTGGTAATAAAAGCCAAGGAAATGGCTAGATTAATTATCTTCTTCATTATCTATCAATAACACAGTTAGGGGACTGTCTAAATTCAGATGAGAGGTTTTAACCTAAGCACTGAAGCATCCAGTAGGCTATGAAGTCATTCTCACTCTCTATATGGGTAGTACTCAATATACATGAAAAGTGGAAGAAATGGCAGAGTCTGAAGCACAACCTTCAACACATTGAAAAAAGAACTATACCAGGAGTTGAAAAAACATTGGCTTAGTCAGGCACACTGTCTTTGTCAGGCAGATATCTACTCATTAAACTTTTGGGGAACAGGAAAATGCTGAAAACATTCTGGAGGCTGAAATTGCTCCTGTAGGTCATACCAAAACAATTACATTTTCTTGAAAGTATCTCCATTGGTGAAAAGCATTTTATAAATGCAACCTCAGTTTCCGATAGTTTCAGTAGGTACATCTTCACTGAATGAATGCTTCATTTGGCACAAAATGTAGGGGCAAATGGGTATTTATGCCACCCGGGAAACAAGCTCAGCATTTCTGTTCTCCTAAACAGGAGTAACACAAACCCCAGTATTTTTAACAAATATTTTCTCTGACTCCTCTTGACAGAAATACCTGAAATATATTTAAGATCGTACAGTAAGCACTAATTTCTTTTTTATACAGAACTGCAATACTAGCTTACTGCTCAACCCCATTGTGCTGTGTTACACAGTACAAGCTGAATTGGTTGATTGGTTTGTTTTGACTGCCTGGTTTTAAGAAAACAGCCTTAGAAAACAGCCTTAGAAAACAGTAGGACACCCAGCACCAGCTAAGCAGCAGCCACCCATTTGGACATGTAAGCTGCAGTAAGTTGTGTTAGTGCTACACAACTCAACAGATAAACACCATCAGCCACATGAACCTCTTATAGAGATCAGCATTGCCTTGATCAGTAAGTGCTGTGAGTTATCAATTAAAAGCAATAACAGTCAAACCCCCTGACCTCAGGAACATCATAACTATGTAAAGAAGGGATTAATTTAGTACTTTTAGAGCTGGCATGTTAGTGGAAAGCTAAAACAAACAAAGAAGCCAAAATATATCAACATAAACTGCTTCATCCCTGCCTTCCCCCTAAGATTTATCAGAGCTGTATGTTCTTTTCACCAGCACCTGGGAACACATAAATGGATTTCTATAATGGCTATATAACAGTGTGCATTTTTAATTCAATCAAAGTACTTAAGAGTCATGGCCTTCTGTTATCAGTGTCCAATATATGAAGTTAATGCATCTACTAACTTTGCAGTTGCATCAGATAGGTTAAGTATTTATAGAAGAGAGAAAACCTTGTGTGTCATGCGCAAGTTAATCTGTAAATGACAGGAATCATGCAGAGCTTTCTATGGGCAACCTGTCCCGCTAAAAGCCTTCTTACTTTTTACTCCAAGGCATCTGATCTCAGTTGTACAGAATCTTAAGTCAGAGCAAAAACAATTTACATGTTAAGGCAAATAGACTGACTGTCAACAGACAAGCTCTTCAACTTGAAGGCCCTGAAGTCCCACTAGGACATGTAGCCTGTGTGAAATTAAAAAGTGGACACTTGTTGGAACCTTTTTATTTGGAGTTCAGCTTCCTAGAGTTCTTTGAGTTCTGATTTCAAATTCAAATACTCCAAGCAAAACTCAGTCCATACCCAGGATATTCATGTCATTTCAGAGCATAAGAATGTGTTTTCACATCCTTTCTATGTGCAGTCATTGACAGGCTGAGCCTGTGGTCCCTTCAGTGCCTAATCAATACTGAATTTATAGTTAGCAGTTCTTCCAGTTATTTTAAAAATGAATAAAATCAAGTCTCTTAGACTTCCCTAAGATGTTCATACAGGGAGTTTCAGAGGTTTTTGTAAGTTCTGAATAACACTCAATGGCATATAGACAGTCTCAGGCCCATTAAAGAAAGCGTTGCAGTTGCACAGGCAGCAGATATGGTGACTCCTATCTGGTGTGGCGTAGAAGTTTTGATGCACTGGGACCGGGGTGCTTAGTATCTCACATAACCAAGCCTTAAATGATTCCTAAATCACACTACAAAAGTATGGCTCCCTGTCCTGTAAGTGCAGCTCCATGTCTGTCACTATAAATCACTAGTGGGATCCAGAACTCAGTCTTTGCTGCCACATTAGTAATTTTTATTGTGTCTCTGATTTCAGAAGCAGTTTCTTAGTTATGCCTTCAAAATAAACACCACAGATAACTAAATAAATGAAGTCACTCAACTTTTTCAAAGGAAATCATTCAAGCTCCCCAGTTAAGACTAAATATACCAATGGATATACTCATGTTACTGAGCTGCAAAAATTTTTTTTCAGAAAGTCATACTTAATTGCTACTCTTTATTTGTTAATATGTATCTGAAAAATATGACTCTGGTGCTTTAATACACCAATATATATTATCAGTAGTGGAAAGCTTTGCAGCCTGTATTGCTCATGATAAAAATACACTAAGAATACTTGCAGAAAAATCACTTTAGGGATTTTTCTGTTAATTTAGATACACAAAAATAGATCACCTCACTTTCGAGTTGCTTGTATACTTATAAACACATTACACTGGAGAAAATCTGTAGAAGAAAAAAATCTTGTAGAAAAAAATGTAGTTCTTTTCCATTCAAGCTTATTTTGTTGAAAAGAATTATAAAAAAAT
Source organism: Tyto alba (assembly GCF_018691265.1). Classification (NCBI taxonomy): domain Eukaryota; kingdom Metazoa; phylum Chordata; class Aves; order Strigiformes; family Tytonidae; genus Tyto; species Tyto alba. The sequence continues at coordinate 8,474,956 of NW_024881295.1, read as the reverse complement.
CTCACCTGTGAGTTTTCTCTGTTTAGTATGTTATCTGATACAATAGCTAATGTAAGAAAAAAATTTCATGGAAAACTGCACGGTGTACCCTACAACTAGAAAAAAAAATACGTACTTTTTTCTCCCATGGAGAACTATACAATTTTATATTCACAATTTTCAAAGTAAAGCCAACTTTTAAGGTCTTGCAACTGAAATCTTGTTGTCTGCTGTGGAGCAAGAGTCTAAATAAATTCAGCAGATACATCTTTCCATTCTTTTAAACTCTTCAGTTCTATTTCCATTCTCTTTTAACTGAGGTATAACCACTCTGGTGAAGAGACTGTACTATAGCCTAGTACTCATTGCTGTAGCAACTTTCTCTTCAGTTAAAATTTAATTTTGTTGAGATGGAGTAGAAAAGCTTTGCCCTTACTCTCATTTCTGCTCCTGTCCTACAGCACAATACCTTATGTCCACTCCAGTTTTATTTATTTAACAAAGTATATTTCAACTGTTTCCAAACATTTCTTCCCATAAGGCCTCATAATCATAAATTTTGCTTTAATCCTAAAACCTTCCATATTCTCTAAACAATCATTTTTGCAAAGTATGTCCAGTGACTTTTCAATTAATGTTTTAATTGATGAGTAATTATTATTATTTAGATGTTTGCTATAGTCATCACAAAGTCATATTAAAATATGCTACCATCAACTAGTCCATGTTCCTTCCTGCCCATCTTCTATGCAAGCTATATCTTGTGCTCTGATACAATTCCAATAAGGAATCTGTACACAGGGAATATTTTGAGATATTTGAGAACAATCTGGATTGAAGTCTGCAGGAGGTAAAAGAAGCAGTAAAAATAATCCTCTATTCTGGTCTTGTAGTTTGATTCAAACTTTTAAGTTTGCACTTTGTACACGGAAGTCAAAAGGATAATGACAAGATGCAGAAATTCATGAAAAGTATTAGACAGCAAAAGCAGGGCACTATAGAAAGCCAAGACCCTGGAATATACTTAACAAGGAAATTCACTACCATCTTTCATCTGGAACTCATCCATACTGGAAAAGAGTTTTGTTTCATTTTCTAATACAGTAAGCAACTATGCAGCAGCTATTCCTTTTGATGGCTATTTCTTGACTCTATAAATCATATTGTTCATCATAAATCAACACTGCCAAGAACTGATTGCATTTTAAGCATAGTATTATGACAGTGACTATATTTGAAATCAGAGAGCAAACCATTTCACTGCTCTCTGCTTTGTCCTTTCGTAATCCATATGAATTCAGTGTTTTAACTGGATCTGTGTAATTACTAGTATTGACAAAGACACCATTCCATGAGGGAAGGCTTGAATGTCATACACATCTGACTGGTAAACACACCCATTATAGGCTAAAATCCTGCACCCTCAGGTGAATACACATTCTCCCTTGCTTTAAGTGCTAAACACAATGTGGCTCCCACAGCTTTGGTTAATTATAATATATTTTATAGTTTTCTCTTAAGGTATACATTGCTATAGGCCAAAATGGCTTAGAAATATGCTATTATGAGAAAGTTAAGATGAATTAACAAAAGATACAGAACTAATACAAACAAGATAAAGCAGTAAGGATGCAGAATAAATAGTGCAGAATAAAACTCTGACTGCTGACCTAAGACACAGCCATATCAGACAAAATAAGAGCATCCAAATGGGATTTAACTGATTTAACTTACACATATTCACTTCACACTCAAAGCTGATCTATTCTTTACTTTCCTGAGTATTCTATGTAGAGAAACCTTTACTGTGATTGATTACCTCCTCCAGGGAGTAAGTATTTAACGAAAAAAAAAAAAAAGAAAAAAGAAAAAGACTCAGACAACAAGAAGACTTTCAGAAACAAGAGACTGAGATTGATGCTGCTGTCACACAGCTCCCAGTTTCTTAATTTATTATGACAGTCTGAGAATCTAACTTCATAGTTGACAGCAATCAAGATTTATTCTACGCTTTTGATTATTTCCCCATACCTAACAAAAAACCTTGGGCCTATGCTGATTTATACTCTTACTTGTTTTGGTACTTCTCAGATCACATTGGCTTAAGAAAGCAAACATACACCAAATTAACATGTAAAGAAAGTTATGTCTCATTTGAACTCAGAAGATTAATGTGGAGTGACCAAACATTACAGTACTTTTGATGGGGGAAACTTTCAGATACAGAAACAGGAAAAGCTGAATAAGAAAAGCAGTGTGTTCAGATGCTAGCTTCAGAGGGGGCTGGATATCAGAGGCCTTTTCACCAACCACAATGAAAATTCCATAATTTTATTAGACTTCCAGGGTGAAATTATATTAGATTTCCATGGTGAATATGGACATATTTTCAAAATCAGTCTCCAATTTTGGGCTCCAAACTTCTAATAGCAACAATACTATTTTCAAAGGTGTTAACTGAAGTCCATGGGACTGCATCCATGAAAAAACAGGTAGAAGTTCATCTGAGTGACAGTAAATATATACTTTAGGATGAGGGCAGTCAGGCACACAAAACAGCTATTTCCCTCTAGTGACTCCAAGGTGAGTACAGATGCAGACTTACATGCAGACATTTACGCTCCATCAGCTGAAGCATAGACTACGACATTTAAAGTGAGTGATTCTTAAGTGCTACATAAACTTTATAGAAATGTAGGGTTTGACTTCTTGGTCGCTAAATGTTTTTCAAATTTGTTTGCAAACAGCATAGCAATTCTCATCCCTCCATCACAGAGCCTGCATGGCTCAGAGACTGGAAATTCTTACAGTTACCAGATGCCATAAAACTAAATCTGAGGTTTAGAAGAGGAAGATCATCAGAACTAACATATTATAATGCCATCTCGAAAGAAAGATTTAACTTATTTCTATGATTATCTGCTACCACTTGCACCATGAAGACTCTCACAAGATGTGGGCAACCAAGTAACAAAAGCAAACACATATACACAGAAGTTGTATGTAAACTTCTAAAACAGAATTGTCTGTAGAACATTTACATATCATCCTGGCTATTCATATTTACTCAGCACCTAGTCATCAGTTAGCAGAAGGCACTGAGGAATAGTAGTACATGTTATAAAATCTGATGCATACCACTGTACCTGGATATTTTAAATTGCTGTGATGAATCACAGTTGTTATCATTAATCTAATGTATAGAACAAGGAAGACTGATAAGAGATCTGAAAACAGTAATACAGTAAAAATTAGTTCACTGAAGAAACATATCAAAAAGTAACTTTCTTTATCATTTAGGCTTGCATCTGAAAAACAAGGACCTTTAAAAAATGCACTCAAGTTTTTCATCTTGGAAGAAGGCATTTGTCACTAAAATTCAGTTATGCAATTTGCAGTGTGGATTTTTGTGTACGTACCCACTGCAGCTTGTCTGGCAGAGGTTCAGTAACTTAATACCTCTGAGCCTGCATTTGCAGGGGTCCTCTAATCCCAAGGCTCTTACTATGCTCCAAGGACCCAATCACTGCCAGTCATCATTTGCAGAAATACAGAACACAAAGGTTTAAAACATACAGATACCTCTATTGTTAAAACTCACATTTCAACACTTTTCATCCTGTCTGTAAATATATATTATATAGGGCCCCATTCCCATCTTGTGCCTGGGCCCCTCACGTTTAGAACAGATTCCCACTACTCAACCACTGAATCCTGATTTGGGACTCTGGCCTCCTTAAGACATAAACTCACTGCCAAGTCTTGAAGTTCTGCTCAAGCAAAACTCTCACTGGAATCACTGGAAATGAGTAAGAGCTTCAAGATTTAGATTAATAACTTTCTCTACAAAAATACCATAATTTTACATGTGCTTTAATAAAAATGAAAAGTTATGAAAAGAAGGCTATTGGGTGTATTCAACCTTCCTCTATCTGCCAAGGACCTTAAGATTAGCAACCATGAAAATCTGGAAGAGACTTTATGACTGATAATATTATTAGAGGGCCTGCTGATGTGGTAGAGGAGGACAGTACTTAACTGTCGGCTCACCTAATACTCTCCTGGAATTAGGAAAAAAGGACAAAGAAAACTGGAAGACAGCCAAGAAAATGGACCATTTTTCAGCTTCTCTTTAAAAGATCTGTTTTTCTGAAACTAAAAACAACTTCCCCAAAACTGTTTAGTTTTATATTTAAAAATGTTCACATTAAAAAAAAAAATAATCTTTTTGAACTGTTGGGAAACAAAGAAAAATAAACATCAGTAATAGAAGCATTTGTTTGGAGTTGAAGCAGGCAACACATTGTGCACAGCTGTCTGGAGAAGAACAAAAATAAAGCTAAATTAAAGGGAAGACACTGGTCTCTTTAATCATACCAGTTCTTATGCAATCCTAAATGAGTTATGTACCACTTCTTGACATTTTACATCTGGGAGCTTTAGAAATGATTTCTCATACACTTGCAACTCTCCTCCCACTTCATGCTGATAGGCAGATTAGGCCATAATCCTCTGTCTCAGTGTGCATGTTCAGACAAACAGGAGGGTAGGAATAGGTAGATTTTGGGTTCTAACTGTTTTGGGTATGTTTTGAAAGAAAAACATAGAGCACTGCAACATTCACTGAGAGGATGAATGATATGATGTGATATACATACACATGCATACATACTAATGCTCTTTTTCTTGTCTGAATCAGATTGTAGATTACTACTAGCCAGTCGGAAATTAAGCCTATATGCCAGAGTTAAAACCTCTCCTCCCTTAAAATAAACCAACGGATTTTAAAGGAGCACTGCAAGATGGGAACTTGGGTTTAAATCCTAACCTCTGAATTTCGAAGAAAAGAAATTGTGTGATTTCAAACATGAACCTAATTTTTATACTGATTTGGGATCCCAGTGCCCATTTTATAACAGGCAGATGTTACTTTGAGGCCTGTGACCACCTGCTCCTGGTTTGTCTCAGAAGTTTCTCCTTTAGCTGCTGGCTCTCAAATGCCTTGCTGCTGTGACTGCTGGTCTGCGCCACCTTACCAGAGCTGGCAGATCAGTACCACTCCTCGAGCAGGTTCAGTTGCTCTGGGGAAAGTGCTACCTCTCTTTTCCCACAGGGGCTTCCATGTGACTTGGCCACTTTGTCAAGAAATGCAAATTAGCATATGAGAACAGACAAATAAAGTAGTAATGTCCATTTTTCAGGCTGGAAAATCAGGCCTTCTACCCAAAGCACGCCTTCAAGATGGTGGACATAACCAAGATTTTCCTATTCAATTCTTTGCTGACACTGTGCTTGTGTTTTTGTCTACCATACTGAACATTCAGCTCTTGCAGAGAGCTCCCAGGAATCTATAATGCACACTAGTAATTGCATTTCTGGCTTGGCTTATAATCAGAAGTTCACTCTGCTTCCCAGGACTCAATCAGACACAAGACTAACTGCTGAAAAAACATAAACTATACTGGATCATCAAAACCTACTTTTATAGTTATTTTCAGGAGGTCTGACATACAAAAGAATTAATTGAGATATCATATTATAGATGTCCAAATTTAGTAATTGTTATTTTTCTGTAACAGAAACCAAAGTTACACAGAATATTCAAAATAAGAGTGTGCAAGCAGGGATTCAGAAGGGTAAGGATTCTATTCTTGGCTATGTTGCAGACATCTAGGCATCCTGTGAAAAGACTAAGAAGTAACTTAATCTGTTTGCCCTAGTTCCTCATCTATAAAACACTGAAAATTACACTCACTTTTCTTACAGGATTTTCTGAGGACAAATCTATTAGTATTTACAAGGTGTTCATGTATGTTCCTATATCACAGCAATTAATACCACAGAAAAACCTATAAATTAAATACATCTCTGAATATATTAAGATAATTTTTTTGTCCATGCTCCTTGTATCTTTTTTGATGGTTTCTAAGAAGAGTTTACAACCTTCTTGAACACACTTACTAATTAGAGAAATTATAAAGAGCAGAGGACTTCATGTAACCTATGCTAATCTTTAGAAGAAAGAATAGTTACGATGACTGCAACACGGAAGCAAGAAGTGATTTTGCAAAAAAGCAATGCCTTCTTCCTAATGAAAAGGGACTATCACACATCAGAGCTGGAGAGAAAATAAAGAAAACAAAACCACACAAAACAGAGAGAGTAGTACTTCATAGCTATTCATATATATCTGAATAGATAAGCAAAAGAAAATCATCACTACATGCAATTCCATTCTTTAACCTGAAATATTTTTCACACCAAGATTCAGTTTGACAAAGAGAAAACAATGATTTGTGTCATTTTTTTTTAGGAAGAATTCCCTAACTATATGTACACAAAAGTCTGCCTCCAGGAAAAAAGGATAGAAGAGCAGAGTATGGAGGAGGTATTAGATGGTTTTCTCAAGTAAGAGCTAATGACAGTCAGCTTTTGTTGCCACATATTTTTCTTGCACAGTCTTCATTCCCCATTTTTCCACATTCTGATCAGAGATAGGTGAATTCCAGAAGGCTTGGGGTATTAGCCGAAAAGCAAGTCCTTTGGCAAGGATATTTTGTGAAGCAAGACTCTTTGCTTTCTGATCTGAATAGTTATGGCACTCTCTTCCACCTTCTATTTGCAGATGCTGAATAAATTTGTAAGATTTAGTCAGGAATACCAGCGAGAACTGCTTTCAGCAAGGTTTCTATCAAGGTTTTCCTGGATAAATCCCAAGGTTTAGTAATCCATGCTAAACTTCAGAACTCTCTTTGGTGATGCTTGAGACCAACACAGCACATAGTACTCTCCCAGGAAGCTTACATTTTTATACAGTAGGAGAGAGATTAATGTAAGATAATAGTACTGTACATGAGAGTCCTTCAGGAGAAAGGAAAAAATAAGTCAACACTCTTTCTGAATTTCCCAAGTGGAGTAACCAAATACTATTGCACTACCTCATTCACTTCTGCAGGGATACAAAAACAAAACAGTAAAAATCTAATTCTTCACAGCAACCTTTTTTGGATTTGGTGACTATTGTGTCTTCTTTTTCACCTTCTCTTCCCTAGAAGAAAACTATACCCTTTCTTTCATTCTTCTGGCATTAGCCATGCTAGACTTCATGATCCTTGTGGGTCCCTTGCAATTCAAGATATTCTCTGATTCTGTTTTCTAGATCACTCGTCATTCTTACTGCTCTCTTTCAGCTTCATCCAAGTGCAGTGCCCTAAACTGAACAATCCTCCACCAGCTGAAGCCTTACTGCTGCTGAAGGAGTAGAGGGTTCCTTTCCATATGACAATTCCTATTCCAGTAGCTTGGAAGTAAACTAAAGACTCAGAAATTTTCTTTTACCCTACCAGGTACACTCTGGAATCACCACAGAGGCAGCTATGCCAAGCTCCCCTAAAATTCTCACTGAAAAGGAAGACAAATTTTCAAGCCTTCTCCATGCCACCTCCATCCATCACATCTCACTTTGTATAACACCCAGGCTCACAACACCAGGCTCAATCTACCCCCTCTGCTATCTGTCTTACTAAGAGCCTTCAAGAGGACACAAAGACAGAGCACAAGTATACTCAACCGCCAAAGAGGCCTCAAATCAATAATGCACTTAGACATACGCAAAATTCCAGTCTTCTTACTTAATATTGAACCAAGAAAATTTAAAAAATTAGACAAATTAGGAACACCTTTAAGTGTCATGCTGAATCAGAGAAGGGAGTACATTTTGAATAACCAGTTTTAAAGGCATAAGTCTTATCCATTGATACTCTGTAGTACAAATTCACAGATTTTACCAGGTATCTGAGAACAGACTCTGATTTACTACACATGAGATGGGTAAAGTGTTTGGCACTAACAGGAAGGATGATCAGTTATGCCATAATCCCTCCTAAAGGTAAGAGAGAATGAAAATTGATAGTATGCCTCAACTTGTGAAAGACACAAAGAAGGAAAAATCAATTTATCAATAAGATCATGGAGAAAAAATGATCAAAGAGTAAAAAACATCTGGACCAGTGAGCTAATTGCTTATTAAAAAATCCTAGGCTGGTGTTTCATACATGAGAGGGGATAACATATTTCATGACTGGTTTCAAATGAAGGATAAAGAAAACCTATTGCATGAGACCAAATATTAGTCTTGCATCTACTGTGCAGAATTTAGAGCCATTTTGAGAAAGAACTGCTGCTATTTCAAGTGATTACAGTGCTAAAATAAATTATTTTCAGCCAGAGAAGGATCTCATCATAGTTTGAATTCCCTGTGGTGTCATTTCATGTTATATTTGAGAAATTCCTCAATAAAAATGTCAAATAGAGAGCAAGTTGAGTTCCCCTGAGGATAGTTTTGGATATTTTCCAGTACAAATTTTAACCATGAATTCTTAACCAAACACCTCCTCCCAACAAATAAATAAATAAGAAATTTCGCTTGATTAGAAAGAAAGAAATGTTGAAAGAACTCAGGAAAAAACAGTTGACTTGTCAACTGCATCCGATCTAATTAGTTGTGAATACTCCAAGTTTGCTATTTATAAAGAAGATTTTAATCATCTTGCTATACTGACGTTACTAGAAAGAAATCCAGTGAAGGTTTAAAAAGGAATGTAAACCCTGACAAGAAGAGATGGCTTAAGATGCTTCAGTTAAGCAAGAGATGCAGAAATCCTGATGTAACAGTCTTGTCCATTACAATCTGTTTCCTAGATGGCTTACAGGACTGTCAGTGCACTATCATGGAGTTCCAGCCCTAGGCCTTCCATCTAAAATCACTAGGCAATATTTCAGGTGAGGTGTGTGTGATAAAATGCACCCCAAGTCACTGAGAGAGCAATTCAGCTGTCTAAACATCAGAGTCAGATGCCATTTTAGATTCCTAACATTATTCCATCTAGCCTCCATCTCACACTCCAGATCTACTCCTGTAGGTCTCTGGACTCGATGATCCTTATGAGTCCCTTCCAATTTGAGATATTCTATGATCTCAAGTTACATCTGCCAGCTCCAGGGTGTACTCACTGTCATAAGGCTCCTATGTTTAGGCAGTTAAATCAGCCCCTAAGAGCTGTTGCGGCCTGGCTCCCTATGTGCTGACAAAATGGACCCCAACAGTAATGCCCGAAGGCCAAAGGATGGGGAGAAGTAGAAATAGTGTAGTCTGATGCTGGGACACTCCTAGAAAATCCTCTGTCCAAGCATATAGACATCCATGGTGCTGTATGAGAAAACGGTTCAGGTGGGGTTTTCAAAATCAACCTACCATGAGTTTTATAGGCTTATCTACAAATTCCATGGAAATGACACAATTCTATACAAGACCCACTACAACCCTACTTAATGTGAATATAGACTTAATTTCAGCATGCTAATCACATATTACATGCCTTTTCTAAGAGGAACATAAACTTGATACGTAGAATATGTGATGATACCTAACTAGCAATCTTCATTTTGACAGTTCTGAAAATCCTATAGAGATTGGAGAGGGAGGGTGGAGAAAAAAAAAAAAAAAAAGCAAGAAAAAAAAAATCTTTGGAATAATTCACCAAGTTTTACATGCTGGGAAAAATTCCCAAAGGGTTATAGAAATCTTAATTTAAACATGTGCAAATACAAGGTTTGGTTTTGATTTGAGACCTCACTGCATCCTCTTAAAAACAGCCAACTGCATTTACTCATTTCTGGTAGTGTAAGTGAAGGGAAATACAACTAGTCCAGAAGGAAAAAGACTAGAATGTCTCCCTTTTCAAAATTGATACTGTGCTAATGGACACAAACAGGCTATCCCAGCAGTCAGTATAACTGATAACACCAGCAACTAGCTAGGGACAAAATGATGACAGAATAATTAAGTTTTTGCTTTCCTAGCAATGGTGCCCCAAAATTGAGTTAGCACACAACAGGCAGTCGTAGCAAGATTTGCATGGCCACTATTGGGATTAAAAACTTGTTTTAGACCTTAGAACCAGGCACTTTCATCCTCAGTAAAGCCAGTCAAACTTTAAAGAAGGGAGAAAGAGGAATGTGCCTTGATTCCGTTTTCAGTGCCTCTAAGTAAAAGCAGCTGTTCTACTGAGACATATCAAAGACCATTCATTAATTGCAAATATTCAATCTGCATTTGAGGAACAGAAACTTCCCCAGTCTGTGGCCTCAAAATTAGAAAGGCAATTGTGACCTCTTTTAGTGTCCTAAAGTTGCACACTGGGAGAAAGGGAGCCCTTTGCTATTATTCACGCTCATCTGTTCACTGAACCTCTTTTAGAAACAACATGGTTCCTAAAATTTTTGGGATAACCCAAAAAGTCAGATCAGAGTAGACCATGAATATGGGCAGATACCGATTCTAAAAAACCTGAAAGATCTCTTGTCAAGCTTTGGATCAATACTTTAAACCGTAGACACATGTTTCTATTATTGTAGGCCTTATTTTTTTTTTTTTCCTCACCCCAAAAACCCCAAGTGGCTGAATAGAAATTAATAAAAAGAAAATTAGAAATTTGGCTATCTCTGTAGATCCAGTCTGTATGTTTCATGACCAGAGAGCAACAACACAGACAGTGGGGGTTCAAAGAAATCCCACAGACCTTCTGAACGGTTCATCCCTTATCAGGTCACTCCTTTAGCTGTTTACACACTTGCTAACCTACTTTTCTCTACTACTATGGGAATCATTTGAAAACAAAGTTGAAAATAGCAAGCTGTTTGAAGCAATGTACGTGCACAGTTACTTGAATTCCAAATAGTTGAACTATTTGACTATGTTTGTGTCCTGTTTTATTAAGAGATATTTACAAACTTTAGTATAGATAGATTTTTTCTTTCTTTTTAAAATGAATGGCTGGCTGCTCTTTGTACAAGAAATATCTCTTGCATAATTAATCATTTGACCACCTCAGGTTGAGGCAAATAAATCTATTTAGTGTGTTCTATAACAAATGAAATTTGGAAGTTTAAGTCAAAAGCCTGTCAATGGCCAGGATATATAATCCATATGAATAAATATTACTCAGTTTGCAGATGAATGCAGTAGGAAATACATCTGCTGAAAAGCAAGCCAAATCCTTGCTCAGAAATTCTAGTTGTTCCATAGCTTCAATGAGTGCAGACTGGTGTTACTAGACTTTATTGTTTCTGGTTCACTACCTGATTTCTTAATTTTTATTGCAAAGAATCTCAGTTTTTACAAGAGTGAAGGTGCTGCATGACACGCACAAAAATATCCCTTTTTCACACTGTTTTATAAACATCACCTTTAAATTAATTTGGGACTGTACCAAACACTGGTCATGGCATTTATATCAGGAATATTGAGAAAGATAGTCCCTAGGCACTAGAATTTAGCTAAAATGACTACCAAGTAAGCAGTTATTGGAAACTAAACTTAGCAGTCAAAGTTCATTTCCAGGTAATTGGTGTGAAGAAATTTCAAAACAAACATATTCATTTTTAGCTTATAGGATAAACCCAACCTATTTAAACCAGAGCAATGGACAAGAATAATAAAAAAAAAAAAACAGATCCCCAAATCCTTAGATTGTTGAAGCAATTAAGATCCTGCTCTTTGTACAGTTAGTGGACTGTGTCCGTCCCCTTTGTAAACAGCTACTACCGATAACTGTTTCTTCTGCCCTGTTTTATTGTTCAAGTATTCCTTCATCACACTTACACTTTTAACATTCTGTAACTTAAGTTCATACAGCATATCCTAGAACTGTTACCCTAAGAGGGAAAAAGTGGGAGGGGAAGCTCTAAATATATAACTGGAATTAGAGAAGTTGGAAAAAACAGACAGAATATATTTAAGTGGATGGAACAGATTACTTTTCTTAAAAAAGAAGCCCAAACATCCAGCACAGGCTTTGGAGGTCAGGGTTTTTTTTAGTAATGTTAAAGATGGGCAAACTGATTTGAGTATGTTAGAATTAAGAGTACCAACTGCCAACTTTAAGGATCTGGCCTACACCACACTGGAGTCAACAGACAGGTTTGAACTTATTCAGTGTGATCTGGATCAAGTCTTTACTGAAAACATAACAGATGACAAAATCAGCAAGCAGATCAGGCCTCCTTACCACAGCCATGAAACAAAAGCTTCTTGCCAGAATGTACTACTTACCAAGACAGTTGTGGCCATCATGCGCTAACATGAACCCATCATAGCATGTACACCTGTAGTTGCCCGGAATGTTGATACACTCATGGACACAACCCCCATTGTAGAAGTCATTTTCACACTCATCGATATCTAAAGGCAAGAGGAGGAAAAAGAAACTTTTGTAAAAAAGAAAATACTAAGACTACAGAAAAATTTCTGCAACCAAGCACAGTTTTTGAATATATGCATGTTCCTAATCTTTCTATATTCTCATATTGCATTATTTCATCCAACAGATGGCTCAGGGAAAATACTGACTGAATATATCAGGGTCATATATGACTGAACAGCAGCAAGCCAATGTATAGAACACTCATCCTCAAAATAATTGTAGTATCATCACAGTAAACAATGGCATGTTGTCAAAAATTAAAAAGAAACATCTGGTTTCGATACTTTTTTTATATTTAAAATGCAAGTTTTGGGTTTTGTCTTTAAAATAATCAAACAGGCAATGAGTTAAACCTTTGACTTTGGTTTAACAAACAGCTATCTGAAACATGCTATTAATGTGGCATAAGACAATAGAAAAGTATGCCTTGTTTAACAAAAAATTGTCGTCTCAGAACAAGGAAGATCTGGTATATTCCTGACAATAGATAAGGCTGTAGTCCTGCACAATAAACCTTGAAAAACACCATTTCTGAAATAGCTGTCACTGTCCACTGAACTTTATTAAATTACTATTGATAACTTAGTACAGTTTGTCTGTTCCTTCTACCTCCTCCACAAAATAAACTCTACCACAATTTTCTGTATTAATTCATGTACAGCAACAACAAAAAGACCCAATATTTTATTATTAGAAGGTACATTATAATTATTTTTATTTATTTATTTTTGTACACTGGCCTGTATCTGAAAGAGTATCATGAATGGTAAAAGAGAGATTCATTCTGCTTCAACTACAAACAATCTTGTTATGATCTTCCCTCCCTCATACAAAAAAATCAAAAAAATCACTCATTCTAGAAATTGCAAACTTTCTTCTTTTTACAGATTGTATCTTGGCTTTTATATGTCTCTTCAGCATCACACTTACTGCAGTGAATCATTCAGTGGTGCACATCAACCAACTAAAAATACTCAAATAATTACAGACAGTCTCATTGCTTGATAACGATCAGCTCTAAATCTGCGGTGCGCTAGGCCAAAAACCCCAGCTACTGCCCCTAAATTACACAGTGAATGATAAATGCATAAAGTAATCTTGTTAGAAAATTAGCTGTTACTACATCAGAGCTATCCTGGCTGTACATTTCAAACATGCCTTCCATTGCAGAAGTGGTTGAAATATTTCTGATTTAGGTTCATGTCCATGCAGCCTTCTCCCCACCCCCTTTTATTTGCTTTTTAACTTTTAAAAGTACTCCAGGAGAAACTTTGCTACGTGGTATCATACCCAGCCGCAATCCCAAAACAGCAAGGGAGTTTGGTAAAACCAGATTCTTCTGATAATCCAGCTCAGACTCAGTCACTCAATGCTTTCAGCATTTCTGGCCCTTGGATTGAGCCTGGCTAGGCTTGCACCTCCTTGCACAATCCTCTGATAAGTTTGATCTGTCAGAGCAAGGACAGGCTTCTCTCAAGTTTTTTTGCAAGCCTTCCCCCTCAAGTCGGCCCCTCTCAGAAATGTACCTTAAACTCAGAATAACCCATTCACTTCCCTCCAACAGCTCTGAAGCCCCTCTTCTACCATCTCCTCAGCAGCTCGAAATGGGAATTACAAATTTGGCTGTACCTGCAATACCAGTCAGCTTTTTTGTAACTCAGCATTCAGCACCACAAAAATGCTGAAAATAAGCAGCTGGAGAAAGGATCTTCCTAACAAAAATATGACCTACTGCTTAAAGGTAAACTTCCTGGTCTTTCAATCATTGCTGTTTCAGAAAATTCCCATCCTTTACTAGTGATTTCCATCCATTAGTTGGACAACTGCTGAGTCAGCACAGCCTGTGGATGTGCTCTACCTCTCTACCTTCTGGAGTCCAGTATGACAACAAAAAGATACATCTGTGATTTTTCCTGAAAACAATAACCAGCAAGTCAATTACTGCATATTGGGCTCATTCCGAATACACCTGCAACATGGCAGTGTAAAGTCCCCAAAAGCTGCTCTCCTTTATTTAGAGCCCGATGTGCCTGGATGCATATTACCAAAGCGATCCAGTGAGGTTTCCACTTAGCAGACATTTGCAGCTTCCAGAACCATTCATGAATATTTCCAGAAACTTCCTATCATTCTCAAGCTACAAGGATGAATAGAGCTCTACAGTAATGCCAAGTTTTGACGGGCTAAGTCAATAATCAAAAAGCATGTAACAATATTTTGATGTCAGTCCTGTCAGGCATTCCTTCAGGACACTCAGGAAAAATGATAACTTCATTTTAAGATTTGTTCTTAACTTTTATCCAGCACCGAGTTTCTTCAGAGAGAGAATTCAGAAGAAAGTGTTATCAGTTGTTATGTTACTCAGCATCAGGTTGACCAAGGCTGATCAATTAATTCCCTTTTTTCAATCAATGAATCAAATATGACTATTTGTTTAAATAAGCAATGGGAGAGCCTTCAAAAAGGCCAAAAATCAAAGAAATGTGAAGACTTTTAACTGTCTATCCCTTATATAATACTTAGTTCTAAAAAGCTGTACTGTGACTAGCAGCACAAGGTGCTGATGCAATACAAATACTTCAGCTCCAGAAACGGCAATCTAACAGATACATAAAAAGGAACAGATTCTTTTCATCTCTCTCAAGAAGTTCCAGTTACATTAAATTTTGCAAAAGGATTAGATGATTACTTCACCCTTTTGTATCCCAACAGCTGTACAAAACTAGAATTGGAGCAAAACATCCTACCTACTTTTAAGAGCCATGTTGTGGTTTTTTTGGTGTTTCTTTCCCCTCCAAAACCACATTGCTATTTATGAGACTTCACCTGGCAGGCTGACTGGAACTTCTATCTCCAGTATTGCTAGTAAAACATCCAGGGGATAAGACTCATGAATTTAACACTTTGTTTTTTAAAACAAAAACAAACAAAAAAAAACACCAAAAGCATGTACAAAGTCTGCAGATTCCAAATGTTGAACTTTTTTCAAGCTCCAGCTGTACCAAGAGATAAGCAGACAACATGCCTACACGTACGAACACCATCCCATCTTCTCATATACCTGGAGGAGGTCATTGTTTAAAGAATGCCTCAGTGAAAGTGCTGAACAACTGTAATTTATGGGCAGAATATTACATCTGACATGGCAGGATATGACTTCCTTAGTAAGCTTAATATAGCAATAAAAGCAATAGGAGTACATTCAAACACTGAAAAACTGCAGACTTGCTCTTATCTATTGTAAAACTCAAAATTTACAAGGGCTGGTGATGTTAATTTCCTTTTAGTTAGGTCATATACTATTATTCTTTTCTTCCTGTAATTGATAGAATGGGGTGTTAATCAAACTCTTGACTCCGAACATCTCTAACTCAGAAAGTTAACTCTTCCCGCTAATTTTGTAGCTTCACCTATTCTTAGCATTCTTAGCATTTGATCACTTAATACTGTCTTTGACCATGAAGGAATTACCATAACACAAAAACAAAACAAGAGAAACAGAGAAATGTTGCCACCTGACCATGAAATTGCTCTGCTGGATGCAGGTGCATATACTATTGAACTAGCAAGGATAACTGCAATCTAGCTCTCAATGGGAAACCTTAAGTTTTATCTACAGTGGCAAAATATCTACAAAGTTTTCACTCCAGTAAATTCTGGCTGTGCAGACAGGCAAATCTGGAGGTGTTTAGTGAAGAAAACACCTTTAAAAAGTATTGCAATTTTTTCTCTAAAAGGAATTAATTTCATGTGGTATTACAATGGCAGCAATTACAGGAGCCCTGGAAAAAAATTAAATGCATCAAAATTATTAGAGAAGGCATAGGGCCATTTATAATAATGACATAGTCTGCCAAGAACCTATTTGTGCTTACTGTGTTCAAATGAGACAGCATCCCAGTGCCAGAGCTGGATGTATGTAACCACATCCTCAGCTGTTGGTGTGGTAATTTTGACCATCTTTTTCTGGAACTGGTTTGGGAAGTCTCCAAAACCCACTGCTTGTTTCAAAAGTTCTAAAGGAAAAAAATATCAGGAAAAAAAGAGATAAAAAGAACCTTGCTTACTTGGGTGTACTTGTAGCTGTACTGGTTCAGCTATTTGCCAAGTAGAAAAAAGCTTGGAAACTACATCATAATTCCTTCTGGAAAGCAGAGGTGAATCTTTTTGTTACAGCCTGGAAATAACTCTCAGCAGCCCTAGGGAACACAGCACTGCCATGCTCTGCTGTTGTCATCCTCAGAGAGCAGTGGTGTTAGTTAGAGTACGTACTGTACAAAACTGCAATTATTATATAAGCATCCAAGAACTTCTTTTTAAAACTTAGATGAGTATCTGAGAAAATCCAAGCATTTGATACCATGAGGAAGTGCTGTGGTTTACAATCACTGTATTTCAATTATAGGAAAAGAATTTGAAGTTTTCTTCTTTAAGTGACCTAATTCTTTTTAGTCTGAGGGGACCTGTATCTATGTTATACATCCTGGGGTTGATTCTTCTTTCATTATTACAGGTGAAATGGACACTATCCCAGAAATTTGTCTCATCTGTGTATTCTGCAACAAAGGGATGGCACTCTCAGAAGCCTCACAAGGCCACCCTGCAGAGAAGCAGCTCTTCCAGGAGCATATATAACTTGACTAAGAAATGTTCAAAATAAAATAAGGATTCATCTCTTCTGCTTCAAGGATCACAGTATTTCAGCTTTCTGTTTCAGCAGAGAATAGAACACACATCAGCATGCAATAACTAAGGTATAAAAGTCAAACCAAACTGTAAAACAGAGTGAGGAAAATGCTAATTCCCATTTTGCCTAAACATTTTCAGCAGTGTCATGGAATTTACTGTGTGCTAACCATCTCTTCCAAGCACTAACAATCTTAGCTAGAAGGTGGCACAGACTTTATGCCAGGGAAGTACAAGATCTACCTCCAGCAAAATCCATTGTACTTCATTATACCGGTTGCCATTCATTAAGTTCTTGAATGTCCAAAAATCATTACAACACATGTAACAAAATTTGTCAGCACATCTACAGATCATTATGGGCAAAGCTACTAAAATCAAAGCAAATGCCTGCATAGAGTTGATGAATTTTGGATGAGTGTGACATCTAAACTGCCACAGAAGCCTTATGGCTATTAACATGCAAAAGGAAGAATGGCTGAGGCCTGAAAGTCAATGAGCCAAATTCAGCTTTCAGTGTTGAATTCCAGATTCTATAGAAAATGGAAAAGTGCATTGGCACAACCTTTATCTTGGCATCTGTTAAGGCCACAGATCCCAACACGCAATGCAACAGAAGATGATCAAAATGGGAGTAGGATTGGGTAAAATCTGTGTTCACTTTAAAATATTTCTTGACTGCTAATATAAGCGGAAGATCTGGAGTTGATTTAGTAAACACAAATTTCAATTGACTTTGAAAGGCATAATTTATGTGCTTGGACTTTCTAAAACACATAGCCAAAGGAAGCCGTCTCCCCACATCAATTTCTTCTAATGTAGAGAACCACAAACAAAACGTAGCATGCAGGTATATTATGCAGATGTGGAATATTTCCTTAAAGGAGCTGGATCCATAAAATAGCTAGAAAAATAAAAATTAAAGTCTTTGTAAGTGTATCTTGATGGATAAATCCACATATTTATTCAGTGTCTGAAGAGAATATTTTTGTGTTCATCTTTATCTATTTATCTATCTGCTTTAAATAAAATACTGCCAAAGAGGCATTACAGAGACAGTATGTAGCATTTTCCTTACAAACCTGCCAGTAAAGAAACTGTGTTTTTACCTTCCTGCTCCATCAGAGGTTGCTGCTAGTCTCCTATAGAGGACAAATCATACCACTTGCAGAATTCTCTATTATCACTCATCTTCTGCCCAAAGAAGGCTTACTATAGTTCTGTAATTGCAGCATGTTGCCTGCTTATCCAGAACTGGTATGCAGCTAAGGACATTGCAAAATGCTGGAACACATATTTCCATGTGGAAATGTTTTGCACTTTCATGGCTTCTCTCTTAAAAGCTTTCAAAAATTTTTACTGATTCTTTACTGAGTTTTGGTCACTGTTCCTCCTAGGACTAATGCATTATGCTAATTTCTACAGAAAAATACAGGAGAAAAGCCCCACCCTAGGTTGCAAATCCTACACAATTAAGAATAGAGCTACAGTATGAACAGAGCTGTCTTCATCACTGCATAGAGTTATGCAACCTTGATCTCAGATGCTTGGGAAAGAAGTGACCTTGCAATATCCAAAGGTGAAATATCCTGAAGAGAAATCCCAATCCTACAAAAGTCAACAGGCGTTTTTGCCACTCATTTTATGAAGCCAGGAAGACATGTTTCCTGAGACTCAAAGAAAAGGGATATGCAAAATGGGATTATCACTTAAATTTCTTCTTCCCACTTTCAATTCAGAACAAGCAGCAATGTAGCATCAACACCGTTACTTTACTTTTAAGGAAACTGGCAGTAATGAAGTAACATTCACACTGACAAGAATACAAACAAGTCCAAGTCCTGGATCATAATCAGATCAGCATCTTACTCTTTTTAATGACTGGATTTGGGGACTGTAGAAACCATTAAAATAAATAAAACCAACATGGGAGTATTTATATATACTCTGTTTCTTTGGCAGATTCTACATTTAATATACTTTCAACACACACACATACACTGGATAACCTGAACCTAAGGCATTTGTATTTCTCATATCAAGTTGCATTTTCCTTAAGAAGGGAACCAGCTCCAGATCTAAAGGCCAGGAAAAAAGCTCACACATAGGTTAAAGACCATTTTGGTTAAGTGCAGGCCAAATTTGCCAAAAGTTCAGCTCTCTGGAAAGCATTCAACCTGGGCAAGAATACTAAAATGATTAGATTCTCAAGAGGAGTTCAACATCAGCACATTTCCACATGTTCATGTTATTTGAAGTTCACTCAGCTCTGCTCTTAAAATTTGCAAGAGCTGACCCAGCTAGATGTATGAAGAATCAGCTGAGAAAATGTTATCAATTCCTCTCAACCTGACCTGATGAAATACCACTTCCCCCACTGAGTTTTGTGATAGCAGAATTCAGTATCTACTCCAAGTCCAAATTTTATGAAGAAAATATTGACATATCAGGGTACATTCCATTTTTGTCTACTCAAAAAAACCCCCTTGACCTTCATCTCAGAGTGAAGTCCATTTTTGAAAATCCCTCCCCATTATCATCTTTGTAAGTCACTTTTTTCTATAAGAGAAAACAAATTAAAATCTATCATTTGTTATATCTGGTTCTTCCTGAGTTTATTTTTAAACTCATAAATGTTAGCATCTTTATTCTTTAGATGCTGTGACCTTGAAAATGTTACGATCTAATGAATCAGAGGAAAATACAGTGCAGTTTTCACAGCTTTCAAGTTGTCATTATGTTTTCAAGGCACTTGTGCCCAAGAAAACTGTAAAATTTGATAGCCATTAGACTATTCTGAGAGCCAAGGTCAAGGGTGAGCAGGCTGGGAATAGGGTAAAATCAGGAAAAGCAGAATGATGTTTTAGTGGAGAAAGGCAAAAGAACAGGTACAATAGGTTGGTTAGCATGAGGGTTTTTTCAGTGTAAATCGCTCAAGAGCCTTTCCACTATGGGTACTGCCCCTCAAATGTTTTTCCCATTAGTGCATCCACAAAGAAAAAAAAAAAATCAATTTTACAACTTCCTTCAAAAATGTCACAAACCCCTATTTTCCAGTTTAAAACAGCAATAAAATGAAAATGCTATGCCAATTTATTGGAGGTGATTTGGATGCAATCTGTGGTATTGTTGGGGTGTTTTTCTGGAAGCCATTTCATACAGTTTCCAGAAAACATCAAGTGCTCTGTAGCAATTTTATGTTTCCTTTCCTTCTGTGATGTCTGAGCACAAAGTTCATCATGCTTTATATTTTGTGGAAATACTTTTCTGAAAAAAGGGGGGGGAAAATGAAATACAAACCAAACTATGTTGAGGTTATGTCCAGCTTGTTAAACAGCACATATATTTTTAAAGTATGAACAGCTTCATATTCAGAACTATCTTTCCTAAAAACATTTAGGATACATTTGCAAGGCAGATGAGAGAGACATCATCCCATTTAGCACCAGCTGTATGATGGGACTTTTTTACTTTCTGTTTGTTTAATATTTTTTTCTCTGACCACAATTATTATCTCCTAATATTAGAGAAAGCACAGAGACATCTATTGCAGATCCTTATTTTGTGTTGTGTTTGAATTCGTTTCCTATTATTGCACTGATCACATCAAGCATGAATCAAATTGTCAAGGCACACTGAGTAAGAATGGCCTTACAAGAGTCACCTTCACTGTTTGGGAAAAAAACTAACAAGCTTTCAGACACACAAGTCCTTCTCTACGGAGCCAATGGCGTACATGAACTTCTGAGTTTATCAGCAGTAGAAAATGTAGGTGTGTTTAGCAATTGTTATTTTGCAAGTTTTAGTTAATGATCTTCAAATATTGTTTATCATATAAAGGGAGAATTAAAGAGTCACATTTAAAGACTCTAGAGGGTAGACATTGTCAAGCACACAATGCTGTAAGCAGAATTCAACTGACCCATCTCACATATTGTTAAATGAAACAAGGCAATAGACTGTGAAAATCCAAGCTTTCTGCACTAGGTGAATGATTGTATTTTACATTTTTGGTGAATAACCATCACATTCCTCATTCACTGTTAAGAAACATGGTCTCTGGAGACTCCCTTCCTTATATTCTTCTTAAATTCACCTTCCCTTCCTCATTTTCCTGTCTCTGTTCTCTTTCCTGTACATTTCCCTCCTTGCTTAAACTGCTAGTTCGAAGAGTTAGAAGAACATTTTTCATGGCTGGACACTGATATGCCAATCAAACTGACAACAGACAAAAGAATCTACCCCTTTGATTAATTCTCTCAGTATGCCTGCGGTTCAAGGCACGTATTACTGATTCAGTGTTCACGTACTGTGCTAGTGGAAAGTTATCCCTTAAGTACAGGGGAATAAAAAAATATTAAAAAGGAACACAGAAACTGAAAGCTGAGATTCTGCATGCACTTAGTGCAATCCGCCAGCCACCTAAGTACTCTTTATGGTGGCATATATAACACTCCAGGAGCAGGAACGGGGAGGAGATCAAATAAATGACATGGAACACTCTTCATTTAGGACCTTACAGAGTTTTTGACTGCTTAAATGTCAAGTCTTGCCATAGCATTAACATTAGGTTTAGATAGCATTTTTTACCTAGAGTACCTTTTGGGAGTCAATAACCTTTGACAGTCATTTGTGGGAAAAAATAATTAAGCAGGTTTTTTTCCCTAAGGAACAATATATTTTCTATTCATAAACCTGAGTATTATCCCTATGTGACATTTTCCATCTCAACTAGCACAATGGAAACTTATAATTCCAGCTCCATTCACAATTAATACAATATTTTTCTAGATAATACCAAAATTATTGTTATTCTGCATTACACATCTTGCACTCTTGATTAGAGTTAGTTTTGTTTTGACATTTTTTCTTAATTGATATTTAAACAGATTGGCTACAAGTTCTTTGAACTGCAAGTGAGATACCCAAATAAAGATGGATACCTGCAGAGCACATAACAGTTTTAGAATCTGTCTTTATTTAGTAGCTGCCATGCCCGACAAGCTCAAGCAGAGAGATTTCCTGTTCACAAGTTGTTATGAATGTGAAACATGACATTTGACAGCATTTTTCCCACCACTTCTAAATCACAGCCATTTTCACCACAATTCCATCTTTTAATATAATGGGAAATGTTTGATTCCACATCTAATCTTGCAAGTTCTTGGAGGTCTAATGGGAGAATGTTTCTGTGCACCTTACTGCCACAATTAGCGTGCATGCATCTTAATGATTATTGTTTCAGTAAGTCATGGCAGGAGGTTATTCATAGATCTTTAAATTGAAATATGAATCTAAAAACTTTGAGGGAGAAGATTAATACAGTGAAACTAGCTCATTGATACAGACATCATTGACTACTTTTTTTTCCCAACCCCTGGTAGGTATCTCCCTCATTCTTAGACTGTATACCTCCAACCTTCCTTTGCATTTTTAATTTTCTGTCCATTGACAAAAGGAAACAATCCCAAGCTTTTATTCTGAAATAAATTTCCTTATTACCTGTAAGTGGATGAATATTAACTTATTTTCTGTGGCTCTTCATGTGGGGGAACAGAAGATGGCTATTCCTTCTTGCTCATTTCAGAACAAGTCAGTGGCAGATCACAGACTGTAAAATGGAAGATTTCTTGATATCCTAATGCATATGCTTCATTAGACCCTGGCAGATTAACACTACTTCAATTTCAGGCTGAGATAGCTAAGGCCACAAGCCATATGACAGGCTATATAGCAGTGGTTTTCAACCTTCTTGGTTATGAGAAACTGCTACATTTTCCAGCAGAGGTGCAAATCATTGTATAGCAAATTTACATCTTCTGACAGCAGGCTTATCTTTTCAAACTATTTTTTCCACATGTGCTTTAGCAGTAGTCCTTGGGCTACTGCAGACTCCTGGCTAAGAACTGCTGTGCTGTGCTGGTTAACCACTTGGGAAATACAATTTAATCTATATCATGTAGGATTTGGAAAACGGAGGGCTTCCTGTCATCTTATACCACTTCGCCAAACTCCCTACTTTGTATGGGACACATATCAGACATTAATTTTATCAGCCTACAAAAACTCCCATGAGAGTACCATACAACTATAATCTATTTATGAGCAGAGCAACTCTGCATTATGTACACTGTTGTGCACTGCCGTGAGAAAATCATTGCACAGACACAAATGACCTGTTAAGTGCTGCCTTTCATTTCAACATTTACTAAAGTCACGTGGCCACTTCTAAACATCATACACAGGGGATCTATGGACTTGTGTCCCCTGACAACGCCAGACCCAATAGTTATGAAACCCAAGAAACCAACTCTGCCTATTATTTTGTCACCTGTTCCACGAATGCAGACAATTTCATACAGTTCCCCAACAGCATTCTTCACAAAGTGAAGGCCTCCCAGCATTTTGGTTTGCAGAGAACAACAGAGCAGCCTGTAAGGACTGCCACACTGAGTCGTTCACAAGTATGGAGACTAACTCACCTATTAAACAGCAGCTGACTGGAGGATAACTTGGATCATCAAAGCACAGAACCTTCTTTGTTTCAGAATCATTATGATGATTTTTGTTATAAATAGTTTTTCCAACTACAGAAGTGTTTATCTGGAGTAGGAAGGTCTACATGATGGTAAAACAGCTATAGCACACATAGAACAAACTGAAAAATGAGAGTATGGGTCATTCATTAAAACTCAATGAAATAAAATTCTCTCACACCTCATGGAAATTAAGACTCCACAGTAACTTTGGCAAAAGCAATATATAATACTAGCGTGTTGCATGAATTCCAGTATCAATCATTTTACATTCCACTTTTCTTATCCAGGAGAGAATACTGGGTATTTCATATTTTCTTTCTCTTTTCTATGGTGTTATGCATGGATAGTAAGCCTGCTTCAAAATTATTTCAGTGCTCCAGCCTAGATACAAATGCATTATCTGCATATAATTTATGTTTTCAGGACAGTGGTAAGTATTCTTTTGCTTATGAATCCCTTGCAGGGCTGGGGGTACTCAGCATCTTTAGGAAACAAACTGAGTAAAATTAGTTGAGATGACTCTACATTTAAGAGGAATTTCTCTTTTATGAGCTTGATCCATGTGCTTCAAAAAGACCTGAGAAGACTAATCTGAACAGAAATTAGAACAAATATTTACAATAATTTTTTAAAAATCTGAGATAGGCTTACAAAATGCTCAGAAGCATTTTTATCCAGCACCCTTCATCTTTGTGCACTGTATAAAAGGTAAAAAAGTTACTGGGCTACAGATTTCATTACTCTGTGAGAGTTAAAGACGATCAAGTCACATTTTGTTCCTGTAATGACAAATTCAACTTGTCGCAAAATTGTGTTTGGGACTCTCAACTTTAAGTTAAACCTTATTAAACCTGTGATAATAAATGTAATACCCTAAATGTGAGTGCACACAAAGCACCATCTGAAACAGTTCACAGCTCTTAAAGCTGCCTCAATCAGAAGTGAGTGGATTTGGGAACTGCACAATCATGAAATGTGGAATTATTTTCTAGATGCCAAAACATTTGGCAATTTTGCTGCACAACCCAGAATTCTGGCCCAGCCTCTCAGCTCCTTAACAACAATTCTATCTTCACAATGTATAAAGCGCCTGCCATGTAATTTTGTTTGGGTGTACAGACAGAATATTTTCCATTTTTTGAAAGCATGGCCCTGACCAGTATCAACAAGAAGCTCTAGATGCTGTTGTAGTAGATCAATACAAAAGAGGTTTATTTTCAAACAAATATTACATTAATATAATTTTTGGATTCAAGTTTTTTATTCCTGAAACAGGGAACCCTGTCCTACTGATGCATGCTGACAATTCTAACATTTTATTCACAAAGAGAGTTCATCAGTTATGATGTAGGCTCTCCTTAGTCTTATAAAAAGCCACGCAGAAATTGGATCGGTGAGCCAGAGCTCTATTTATCACCAGAGACAAATAAGAGAAAATCTGAAAACCAGTGGTAAGCAGCCTTTTGTTTTTGACCTGTGAATGTGTAATAATTGTCCAGCAGAGATACGCACCTAGAGATAGTGAAGACCAGCATGGAACCCATCAGCTCTTCCATCATTACCCTTTACAGACTCTTCAAAACGTTGCCTGGACTCATTGGCCACTAGATAAGTAAGCAAGAGCATGGGCTCTCTGAACAGGAACTAATGAAGTTACATACTCCTCTTTGCCTGGCACACAGGGTTGAGGGTTAGATGAGCCAGGCTAGGCTGTACAAACACCTATTTCATAGTGAGGAAAATCCAGGAAAAGTGGTAAGGATGAAATTTAAAATTTAAACATGACAAACACTGTTGCTGACCTGTGAATCATCAAATATTTTCAATTATAAGCTGTGCTCATATCTGATGTTTGAACAAGATAGAGCAAATAGGTGCAATCTTGGCTTTCCCAAGAAATTAAGACATTTCTGCTCCAGTGTTCAAATATCCTGTACTAGAAAGCACACACAGCTTCCAGCACCGTTAATGCTATTCAGTGAAAAAGAATGAAACTGCAAATATGGAAATAGTAATGTGGGCGTTTGCTGAAAATTGAAGAGAGCTTGTATTTCTAGCCTGGAAATTTTCCTTTCAAAATTTTATGTAATTATCTTTCTTTGTTGCGTTGGGGAGAATGTTAGGTAGAAAGAACCAAAGAATGCATACAACTTCTGTACAGCATTAAAATAATGATATACATTTGACAGAACACACCATAGAAAGACAGGCAGTCTGACTGTACTGCCCTTCTCCCCAGCAGTAGAGGGATAAAAGTGGATAAGTTTATATAAATATTTTTTTAGTCCTGTAGAGTTATTCCCAATACTCTCATTTAGATGATTTCTCATGAGATGCCTTTTACAGCAATGCTATTTTATTATGCACAGATAAGCAAAATGCAGCAATCTCTTGACTAAAGACTTGATTAATAACCCAATAAACAGTTTAGAGTTTTTTTGCTTGTTTGTTTTTTAAATTGGACAGTGCATCCAATATAAAACTAGAGATTAGTGAAGTCACTTTTTGAAATGTTTTTGATATATTTCCTATGCTTTTCCTTCCTCCTTCCTATTTTTCTAGACAATCCTCTTTTAGGGCTGTATCTGGTGTATATTCACAGTATTTCTAAGATACATAAGCAGAAGTCCAGGGCGGAACACATTACAGCATCCTTGGTTATCCACTGAAAACAGGACACCAAGGCCTGACCAGTTAACTCACTCATGATTAATACTGGACTTCACCCTCAGTAAAAGGCTCAAAATTAAATAATAGAGTTATGGGTGTTCATTCATGGCACCTGGTTTAACAATGTAACCACCTAAAGTTAGGTTAAACATCCAGGTCAAGCTTTTCAAAGTACCTATTCACTTTTCACAACTGACTTGAGACTCTCCTTAACAAAGTCTCATTTTCAGAAATGTGAGAAGGCCAGTCATTCTGAAGATGTTGTTAGCTGCCAAGCCAAAAATCAATATCTGATTTTGTAGGGTTTGGCCATGTAGAGAAACATGATGTGACATTCATGGTAAACAGTAGTAGATGGGAGGCTGAAAAGAGTATATATACAGGTGTATACAATTACCTGTTCCTGTACAATTCTTTTCCAGTATACTAAGCATGACTAATCAGCTGTCTACGAGCTGTGAGTTTTGCAGAACACCTGTAGAAGCAAACATACTCATTTTCCATTTCTATTCTGAAGACACTATTAAACACAGTGATTTGAATGAAACTTCTGGCTCAAGAAGTCTCTAAATCTCTACCCTGCATTCTTATGTGCCCCATTTTTTATAGTCTACGCTAAGCATCTACTGTTGGCCACTGTCAGAGACTACACATCAAGGTAGACAGATCTTTAGTCTAACTTGTTCTGGCCAGCTTACACACGTTTGATATTAAAAGATAAATACACATAAGTATGTAGCATAGGTAGGGACCAGCATTCTTTGAACCCACTGTAAAGAGCCCTGATTTTATCTTCCTGCAATGAGTATTATTTAACAGTCTTCGTATACTTCATCAGCAGAGAACATACACCAAACTGGGCAATAAGGAGAAAACCTAAAAATGCATAAGGGGTATTCCAAAGATCTGATAACTAAGCAAATAAGCCTGACATTCAAGATCTGTCCATCTCCATCACTGGCACAAGTGACTTTTCACAGAAGTTACTTCTAAGTGCACATAAAGGTCTAGCAAGCTTAGGGTAAAGGACTCTTAATTTGTATTTTGTTTATGCAAGCAGGCAACTCAGCTACTGAAATTAAAGGCAATGCAATTTAAACAAAGGTATGATCAAATGGTCTAACAGTGCTTCCTGAGTAGGATGCATCAAGAAAAATCTTAAGGCTAAACTCTAAGAAAACACAGTTTAAAAAAATCAGCTTTTTCCTAAAATAAAGTTGTGGGCTTTTGTTTGTTTTTTTAACTATATGCCTGTGCTAGAGAGCTGGGGGGCCTATTTTAAATTAAAGAATTTAAAAATGCAACACTGAGACTGGGAAGATGAATGTCATAATGATCAAATGCTGATACGGCAGCTTAAAAATCCCCTGTCCTGGTTAAATTCAAAGCAGAATTAAGTACAGAGTAGTTTCCATTCATTTCAGTGGACTTTGAATCTCACAGCTGCAGGCTCTTTGGTCCAGATACACCGCATCCAACTTTACATGCCTACATTGTAGATGTCCACATCTATGTTAGAAAGAGACTTATTTTCAGGGCATGATTTATCTGACCTATTTTTGTTTCCAGTAATACAAGGCAAACTGCATTAAGGAAATTCCTATTTCTCTCCATCAACTATAAAGAGAAAGCAAGGCAAACCGCCTAAGTGTACTGATCTGTACTACTGAGATCCATGTTTGGACAGACAAAACCCACCCTTTTGTCCTCTTCAGATACCCCTGAAATGAGCAGAAACTCTACCAGTATACCAAATGCTCATCAGATAGAGCCAGTGCCTCCCTCCCAATGTAACAGGCTTTATTTTTACTGGAAGTTAGGTCTCAGGATGGAGTGCAATGGAAAGCCCATAATCAACTGTCTGAGCACAATTTAAATGTTAAACTAAATGAATTATAGGATGTACTATTAATTGTTGCAATTATATGCCTAATGTAACAATTTATTGAAGTGACTTGACGATAGAGAAATGCAGGAAGCTAACATTGATTCACATGTTAATTTTGTCACTTGTGACCCCAGAAAACTTTTAAAACAAAGGGCAGCAATATGTTTTCAAATTACCACAGGAAAAGTAAAGTAAACCCACCCCCCACCAGTCAAACAATTTTACAGCCAGCAGAAGGCACAAAACCACATGGAGGAGATATTTTTAATTAAGTGCAATATAAGGAGAATAATGGTTAACCGTATTCAGTCTAAACAATTATTATCAAAAGGGCTTTAGCATTTAAAAATAAGCCATTTAAGAAAGGCTTACTGTTTTAAACATAGGCTGTTTCCGATTATAAAGTAGAGCTTTTAATTAAGATTAGTAAAGCCTAATTCAAGCTATAATTTGGTTCCTTTAGTTAGCAAATGTCTATTAAAACTGAGCAATTAAGGTTAAATGGGTTGAAGCATTTAAAGCACTCCCTCCTGCTTCAAATACTATAACAGAAAAGACCATGTCAGTGACTAATTCAGACCAGAAGACATGTATTTCCCTTAAGTTTTATACTTCCTTGTTGATCATAAAGTTTACTAAAGAAGAATCCATTGGTAAACTAGATTTTCAGTGGAACATAATGTTTGTATGCTACACCCTAACATGCATAATTTAAAAAGCAAAATATAAAATATTCTCACTGTAAATTTATAACTATAGTATAAAGTTTGCTCCTATTATGGTTTTTCTCCCTTAATTTTATATAGTTCCGCAATAAAATATGTAGTTAACTTCCCAGTAGTGTATTTCTCTCTTTTGATAGCTGTGTTGATACTTGGCATAATGGTCTTAAGCACATATGCTGCGTGTGTACTTCTGACAGGTAAAGGTAGAAGTGTCCTAAGATTTGTATTACTTACATAAACTACCTTTCAAAGCTTTCCTGCCTTACCTTCCACTTCACATTTTCACAGCTTCTTCAAAGACTGAAATTCTTCATGCTTGGTCTCATCTCTGAGATCAAGTTATTTTAGCAATTTCAAGCAAAATGAGCTGAGCAAGCTTGAGGCCTGTACTTCAGAGGGTGGGACACACACCCACACACGCCACTGCCCAGCTGTGGCAGAGCCCTCAACTAGCAGGACCCTCTGTTAACACTCACACCCAAACAGCAAACCTCTTATTATACATTTTCTGGACTCTTCAGGACTCCCCACAAGCACACGGATCTCACCTATATAAATCAGATAACATCATCAAGACACCAGATTGCCCTTTTCATTAAACCTGAGACCTACAGGATATGTTATGTGCAGACAGGATCAGTCCAGTGGCTTCAAAATTACAAACATTGGCACTTTCCTCAATGAATGGCAACATTAACAGAAACATGCTAGTCCTTCCAGAAAGCGTCCCTTTCAGGCCGCCATCCCTTGAGATCAGCCTCTTGCTAACTCAGGCAATTTTATTATGTAATCCTACTCAGTATAAGGATTGATGTTGTCTTCCCATTGCAGAGTAGACTACAACAACTGCATGTTACCTTCCATACAGAACACCAAAATTCCCGTCTTAAAACCACCTAAAAATTATCACCAATGCCTAAATCATAACATCAGTATTAACAGTAATGGCTAAAAGCCTTTCAGGATAAACAGTACAGCAACATATTTAGTAACTCTGCTCTACTCAGATACGGGCTAACACGCAAATTTACAAGTTGGAATTTCTCAGGATACTTAAATGTATTATAATGATGTACTATAATAAAGGTTTTCTGCAGGAATGTGAGCACACACAGGTATTCATACCTGCGTATGCACTCACTTTGTCCAACAAAGTCTAGTGAAAGCAGTCAGAAATGTGCATTGGAAACTTTTGTATTAACTCAAAGTAAATTATGTCAATGAAATACTCTAGAAAATGGATGCAATTACTGCTGCTACCCTGAATAGATTTGTGTCTATTCCCTATTCAGAATAAACGCTAAAGCTTTGGGGTTTTGCTTCATAAGACCACATGTGATGCAGACAACTGTTTTGTTTTGTGTTTTTATAATGCAGTTCTCACATTTCCCTCATGAAAAAGAATTTTTAAAAGATTTCAGAACATTAACAGTGAATGGATACAAAGTGCCAGAAGCATAAAGAAATAATTTTTATTTTGTTTTAGAAGTGACTGTTAACATAAAACTTAAGTGACAACACCTTGGCTTTTATCCTTATCACACAAAAAAAGTCGTTTCCTAGTCAACTGGAACAGTTAATCATACTATAAACAACAATTTGAGGGCATTGTTTTCATTGTTAAAGCTTTTGAGAGAACTGCAGTAGAAAAGTTCTTCCATTCTGAAGCCATAATCTTACATGCAAACCTGTTTGTATACAGAATAAACTGCTTCCATTTTCACACAGTGAAACAGCCTATACCTAATGAAACAGATTATATCAAACCAAACAATTTTAGTCTTCAGGTTTCTATTTTGGGAAAACAGGCTGAGGTTGTCTATTCCTGCCTTATACTCATTCCCCGGCTCACAAGTCAAAACAGTCCCAGGTCAGAGTAATTCTGGCAGCTCTCCTTCCCTCATTTATTCCTTGCACTCTGACTATGTCTACATACATACTCCAGTCTGAACAGAGGTAAATTCGCTTTCCTAGGAATTCAAGCCAAGCAAAAGCCACAGGGCTCCGCTTGTGTCTGCCCTCTAGTAGCCACACAGTTCACAGTTAGCCTCCCTGGTGAAGCAGTCTCACGGCTTCAGGTCAGCCTGCAGCTCAGACCAAGCGACACTGCCTCTCCCCGATGTGCCCATGCAGACAAAGCCACTCTGAGAGCCTGTGGGAAAATCCTACAGCAGTCAGAAGCAGGAGCAATCCGTTCCGAGCACCTGCCTTTCCCGTGCGTGCTATACCGAGACCAATGTTAAGGATCAGATGAACTTAACCACTGCACAAGAATAATGGGGCTGGTTTAAGAGAAAAGCAGCATGTTAGGAGAAGGACGTGGAAAGAGGAACTTTGATCATACTCAGACAGGTTGGAATGCATCAGAAAAATGGAAAATTCTAAATAAAGCCAGACCTTGGTGCTTTGTAGTTAGATAAAAATATAGACACGTCTCCAAATCACAGTTTTTATGGAATCCTTTTCCAAGAAAGTTTAGCAAACAAAAAAATTGCAAAAGGAAAAAAGGCACAACTCTACTCAGTATACATACTACCATCTCTAGAGGTATGAAGTCAGGTGTCAGATATCAAATTCCTCCTACATATGTGCTGCCAAAAAATTTAGATACACATTACCTGTGCTCCCCATTCAGCAAAGTAAATACCCACTTACTTCAAGCAGTTTTTCACTAGCAGGGAGACAACTTGCCTGGAAGTTTTGAATGTGGCCTCTGCTTCCATCTAATGAAATCAGAACAAAGGCACTTCAGTGCAATTTCCCTCTGACAACAGCAAGAACTAGAATGCATAGGAGTTATGTCCTGTAGTATTTTCAGCAATGATATGTCCAACAGATAACTACTCCTGCAGAGGTTCCCATTCCCTGGTCTCTGAAGCACATTCTGCAGCAACACTCCCACCCCCAAACATTAGTAATCACCAAATCAGTATTATGCATCGCTTTTCTTTTTTTTTTTCCAGTTAAGAATTTAATGTTGTGTGAGCATGATGCCTCGTTAAACGTAAGGACTGACAGCGGTTCATGCACACCAAGACATGGGAACAACGGTATGCAGAGTTTAGCGATCTCAGAGAGTAAATGAAAATTGACTTTTATATTCTCTGAGATAACAGCTCATCTGCTTAACAAATTGATTACATAAATTGGAATGATCTGAAGGTCATTTAATCTATTTAATATTTCTTTTTCTGTCTTTGGTGGCTGTGCTGTAAAACATCAACAACAGTTGTGAAAGCATAGTCTTAAATTTGATATGTTGTCTATGGGGCCTACAGCACCCATCAAACTGCTCATGTGCTAAGCACTAAATTCAGGTCTAAAGCACCTGCAAGATTAAGGGCTTACATCAGTTTATTAAATGATCCAGATCTTTTTCTTTTTTTTTTTTTTTTTTCCCTATTCCTTGGTCACTGAAGGAAAAACTGTGATCTTCTACAGCTCCAGAAAAGGAGCACTGTAAAGTAAAGCAGTATCTTCAATTTAATAAAGCACTTAAACAGAATTACTTTAAAAAGCAACAGCTTCTTAAGACTAAGCACATGCTCAAGTTCTCTGATCAAGGCATTTGAACAAAACACTTCAAACCGTAACTAAGTGTATTCCTTTTGGTGAACACCTTAAATGTGACGAAAAGCCTTGACATTTCAAGGGGGCCTGTCAGACCTATCTTCAGTTTCTTATAACTCTGCCAAACATTTATATGTGGGATAGGATTTTGCAGTCAAGGTATCTGCTTTAAAGCAGGTTTAGGGGTTTTTTTCAGCTGAAATGTAAAACAAATACATACATACTAAAACAAACAAAGAAGAAAACCCCAGAACATTAGTTTTTTTCTAAAGTCATACAGATTATTCAGTGCTTTACTATGTTTTAAAAAATCTCCCCCAATTACTTGAACAGACTTAATGCGCTCAGATTTTGTTTCATGTAAGGATGCAGGGAGTTACCTTTCAGTATTTCTTGGGACAGAAAAACCTGGCCAAATTACAGCTGAAAATTCACCAAACAAAAAATAGCTATTTAAAAAAAAATTAAAAAAAAAAAATCACAATCAAATAAATTCACAAGCTCAGAAGGCATCTGCTGAAATTTAGGTAGCTAAAGTTTCCAAATGTCCCTATTTGTTGCTGTTTTTCCAGTCTTAGGCTGTAGTTTCACAACCCAATGGCTCCAAAAACTAAACCAGATTAGGAAAACTATTCATCTTGTCCACGACCACCTTCTCCCTGCCATTTGTTTCAGCCTCTATACCCTAGTTCATTGCCTTTTCAGTGTAGAACAGTTTATAAAGCCATGCTGTAATCCTTTGTTTTTATTTCCACTTCTTATTTCAGTGATATTCTTCACAGTATTCCCCCTGTGCAAAAAAAGCATGATCAGACAAACTGGAACTTCCTAAATCAGTGCACAGAGGAAGTAGAGTATTACTCCTTTTCCCTACCAGCCTGTACACAAATTTCTTCTACAACTTTCCATCACACATCCTCTACCCCAGGGCTACCTGAGCCTTGGTCAAACTTGCCCTGTAGTTAAGGCTCCCAGCTATCCTGGTCTAGAAGGGGGTTGGACTAGTCCCATGGGTACAGAAGCTATATCCACCATCCTCTTCCACAGGTACAGATATATCCACCACTCATGATGCCCATTACCTCCACAGGGTCTTAAGAGCATCGGAGTGGATGCTACCTGGCTCAAATGCGGAGGAGACAAAAGCTACATTAGTGGAGTTTATCTGGGCAAGGATTAGAGAAGTAGTGGAAGGTCACATTCCCTAACTCTGCCATCATCCAACCAGAGGCTCCCTGGCCTGTGCATCAGCTTACGTTCAGCCTCAGAACAGAGAACATGTATTTTGGTAGTGTGATGGACGCATGTGACAACAGTCCCCATAATCAAATGGGAGCTGACAAATGATGGCCAACAGCCATGTAAAACTGTCTTTCCAGCCAGCCACCTGAGGAAAGAGCCATGGGTCTGTGGGGGATGGGAACAGCAGGGAATGTGCTGATGGACAGATGAACTCTGAGCTGGTGGTCGTGGCCAGGAGAGAGGTGGAGAAAAAGGGAGAAAAAGGGAAAACTCTGAGAGCTGGTGGGAGCTGTTTTGACTTGAAGACAGAATTCAAAGGAAATGACCAGTAAAGGGTCCTCAGAGCTTGTAGCTACTGGCTCTCCAGTCTCAGAGGCCTTGCTGTGGTACACTGGGTCTCAGAATGCTACTGCTGTACCTGGAATAAGCCAGTGAGAGAGAGGACAAGGGAAGGAAAACTGAATAAAATAAAAAAGCAGCAGGTGAAAATACGCTAGGGGAGGACAAAAGAAAGAGAAGTTGGATTTGTAGAAGGGAAATTACAAGGTTAAGAGACAGCTGAGTGACAGAATATACAAGAGAACATAACGAAGACTGCAAGGAAAAGGGACTGCTCCAGAAGTAAAGGTGACAGGTGAGAAAACAAGGAAAACCATACAGCGTCTGGCAGATGTATAAAGAATGAAGACAAAAGAAGGACAGACTCTTACCTATTGAGCTTAGTACATTCTACTTATGCTCCTTCATTTTATGATAATTTTTCTGGCAGACTGTTTACATTGTATATCTGGAGGAAAGGATAAGTTCCTTCTAAATACCAAGTTTACATCACCACAGGAGGCCACCCTGGGTTCTGCAGCTTAGCAACTGTTGAGACTGAAATTTTTTATATATTTATAAGCTCCCAGAGTACCCATAGACCATCCAGCAGACAGCGAGCTTATCAACTATTTAGAGAAGTGTCCTTGGAAAAAAACATATTTTTTCCAAATTGAGAATTACATGTAATGCTGCTGAATAACGAGGCCATATTTCTAGCGCTATGGTATTTGTTTATGCAAAATATAGTGATATTTGTATCCAAGAAATATTTCTGGAGGGGAAAAAAAAAAAAAAAAAAAAAGTTGGAGCAAATGTTCTAAGTAAAAATGGAAGATTTCCAAACTGGACCACCGGGGGAGCCGTTGACTGAAGCAGCATTATGGGCTGCCAGAAAGTAGCTCTGAGAGGTAGGACAGGGTAGGGAGGAAAAGGGAGAGGAGGAAACAATACAGTGTGTGACACATGAGGACTGATGGCACTGTGAGCCAACTGAGGGATATTCTGGTTTTAATGGAAAAACTGCTGAACAAAGTCAGAAAAATAAAGCAATCTGAAATAAATAATTAAATAAATAAAATCAAGGCTTGACCCTGGCCTAAACAAAAGCCCTATTCAAGAAATGGAAGAAGCATGAAGGAGAAAAGAAAAAGTTATCAGAAGCTGTTAATTCACTTAGGCGGTAATAAAATTCTGGTTTACTACAGAATGTTCTCAGGAGTATTTCTTGCTTGCTACTTCTCCATCCCCCGAGAAACCCTATTCTCCTAAGCAATTCAGAAAATTGGCAAGCTGGGAATCAAGTATTAAATGGTACCAGACAATTTAAAAAAAAAAAAAAAAAAAAAAAAGCACATCTATAAAAGACCTCAGAATTGGATTCCGGGAAACACTTTTATCAGCCTTAACCGGAAAAGATGCACCAAGTTACCCAATCAAATGAGCAGGATTTACAGAGAGGGGGGAAAAAAATGACAGAGTTGCTAGCTCAAATCAAAGATTCAAAATCCCCCATATTTTGACAACATGTACTTCATTCTGGAAGCTGCTTTCAGGGAAATCAGCACAGTGGCCCACCCGGAGTAAAGCTATAATCCATGTGAATAAAACTGGGAAGGCAGATTTGACCCTGAGATAAAAATCACCACAAAATTGGGAGGTGGCAGAGTATCTCTTCCTCTGTGCTCCGATGGGCTGATGGAAGCCAACAGGACAAAGTAGTATCACAGACTTGTAGCAACAGACCTCATCACAGCCATTATGGGAGGGTGACATGAAGTTCAACACGTGACATTAATGCCATCTGTTAAGGTATTGTCACTGTACAACTAGAAAGTATGCCAGCTTCAGTACCTAATACTCACTGCAGACCTCAAGATTACTGGACAACCAGTTCAACAGTCATTAGATCAGTGTCAAAGCCTCAAGCACTAAACTGAGATCAAGCCACGAAACGATTACACAGAAAATAAACAAAATTAGAATAAGGATATGAACAAGGGATGAAACAGTATTTGGGTAAAATGTTCACATTCCATCTTCCTGCAGCTTTTCAGAACAGGCAGACAAAGGGTATAGATATCTGTGGTGTTTTCAGGGGGAAAAAACCTCAACACACCAACACAGAAAATTCTTTGTTCTCCTGACAGATATGTAGTGGGATATTATTAGTAGATATTACCAGTGGATTTGACCAAACCAAGTTCCCAGAGCACCTTCTTGCAAGCAGTAGTAGTAAGACTATGGATGTAGTGATAATATTCAGCCTGAAATGAGACAATATTTGCAAGATCCCAGAGGATGACCCTTCCCTGTGGGAATGAATTCACCTTCTATTGCAATTAGAAGACTCATCAATCAGGAAGAATCCACTTAAGCTGCATTGTTCAGTGGCATCGCTGTTACTCTGCAGAGAGACAGACAGACAGCACAAGCTTGAGCACACTAGAGTTGCGCAAGCATCAAGATGCCCAAGTTTCAGAAATTAAAGGGCACCCAGCTGTTCATTTACCCCCACATGACATCATTTATATAGATGGTCCACTTAAGAAAGACATGCTGAGAGTAGTCTGACAGGACACCATGGAGCTCTTAAAAGAAATGCGATCATTGTTCCATTTAAAAGACATCCAGAAGCCCTGCACTTACTTATTCCTGCAGACCAGAGGACGCTTCAGTGTGAGATACCAGGAGTTGGGAAATGAGAACTCTGAGATGTCCTGCGCTGTTTCCAGGTTGATTGATTCAGAGCAATCCTGTCACAATATTTGGATGCATTTTCGAAGAGCATGAGAAGAACACAGCAAATACTTGGAAGACTACAGTAAAATTAAAATCCAATGAGTGAGACTAGCTTCATAAGAAAATTAAAGATAAAACAGGTGAACAAGATTGAAATTCTGAAAAGAATATTAATTCAAGCCTGGAAAAACAATCATTCTTATTCAGATGAGAGTGATGAGGAGACAAATATTCTATATGTTTTTCCAATTGCTAAGATTTGTTTAAAATCATTTAAAAATAGATCTAACAGCTATAAGAAGGAACTTGGCCTCAAACCCACAAAATTACTGAAGATGATTATGAGTGGTTTATCTATACCATTTCTGATTCATTGTAAATGCAATGAGCTGTCACTTTAAACTTTAGTGTATTGCTGCAAACACCTTAAGTAGTTTAAATTTTGGCTTAGGGACATTATTGCACCTGCAGCATGAAGACAGAATTGCACGTGATAGATCCTAGAGTCTCAAACATTTGCCAAAGTAAGAAATTCACTATCCTGTTGTTTCCACAAAATCAGAATTCCTAATTCAGAAAAGTGCTTTTAGTTAACAGTTTACAGATGATCTGTACGGTTTCTGTTGGCAGCAACAGACTGTATCAGAGACAAAGACAACACAGAACTTCAATGGAAATAACAAAATCTAGGTATATCAATGCAAGTTATTTTTTCAGATACCATATTGAGTATTTCCATTCACTGTGCACAGACAGATGTTAGGCACTGTGGCAGAAGTTGTGTCAAGCAGCATATCAGCCCCAGATTAAGAGATGCTTTGCTAGATTGTTTGGCTGTACATTTTCCAGAAGCTTCCTTCAGCTAAACAGCCCTTAGATGAGCACTGGGGTTCAGATGACAATTAGTCTGTTTCCAAATGGATATATGCAGAATACAACCTGCTGTGGGGATGAATATACCTGTGATGAGGCAGGAATGGTTTATCTTATTTTGAGACTGTATCATGCTTAAACCCAGTGAGGTACTACCACTGGGAATAATCCAGAATAACAGCCCTCTTTGTAGCTTACCATATCCACCCACCTGTTTATCTGGAATGATTACTTCCATTAGGAAAAGGACTGCAAGTACATCAACATATGACAAATTTACATTGCTAGAACTGCACAGGCCTACTCAACTAGCAGTCAAGCAGAACTGCTGCTGACATAGCACAAATTTCCAACATGAGCAGAAACCTGAAAATCACCCTTTCAAGGCAGATTCTGCCAAGATACTTTGCCATGGTACATGTATGTTGCTCTCAACAAGAGGTCCATCAACAACATTATGAAGCCTCAGAGCAGAAATTAAGAAAAAAGTACAACTGAAAGCTGTGAGCATTTCTCTTCTGTAGAAAGAGTTCAAGAAACAAAGACAACTGTATGAGACTAATTATTGAAAGAACTGAAGAATAGTTATGCAAATACTATGAAAGACAGTAGAAAAAGCACACCAAGAGAGAAATCTTACTCAATATGGGAAAGTTCAGAGCAGAGTTTTGCAACCCAGAAGGAACAGGTCCCAGCGAACGTGTCTTAAGGAAAAATCACATCCACTCAGTCACATCCTCTACATACTGTAGAGAACAAGCCCTACATGTAAGGCATTATCCAAAAGAAAGTGAAACTCCAGCTAGAGCAACTCACTGAAATCAGTCACACTGGGGATAAACAGTAGGATGAGGGAAAAAAATGTTTAAAATAAACACACTAATTGAATAGAAAATGGGCACAGATAAACATCAACCAGAAATCATACAGAGTATTTTAACCACTAAGGGCATGAGGGTTTGGAACAGCCTGAGAAGTATCATGGGCAAAAAACCCCACAACCTGGGTTTGAGAGCTAAACCCCTTCACAAACTGTTCAGTGACAGAGCATCCTACAAGAGCAAACACGCAACAGTGGCATGGGGAACAAAGGAGGCCCCATAAAGGCCTAGGGAACCTCAGGACTTGGAATCCTTTTGAACTCTGGAATTCCCATTGCTTTGACACAATTTTCCATCTAACAATTTTATTGAGATAGCAACCTGTAGGGAGACCAAAAGTCAATGTAGAGAAGGTAAGGACAAAGACCTAGGGAACATGAAACAGCATGCTTGCAGCTGAATGCAGGCCATGGCATTTGGGATTCTGACTGAAATTGCAACAGGGAATATTTCCTAGATAACAGTAAGTCTGCAAGGGCAACTGAATCTGTTATCAATTAATAGATTTTGTGTATTGAATAGAAATAACAACTGAAAGCAAATATT
Source organism: Tyto alba (assembly GCF_018691265.1). Classification (NCBI taxonomy): domain Eukaryota; kingdom Metazoa; phylum Chordata; class Aves; order Strigiformes; family Tytonidae; genus Tyto; species Tyto alba. The sequence continues at coordinate 8,436,034 of NW_024881295.1, read as the reverse complement.
TTTTTAAAGATTACCTGGGTTAGACACATTATTCTGTCCTATGAAAATGCCAGCTAGAGAATTTGTGGTCAAAGGACACTGATATAATGTGATATGAGTAAATACCAAGGCAATGCTGACCATATGGCTTGACAAAGCATAGTACACAATTGGTTGGAAAAAAAAGAAAGGTAAACTGAAATCTATAGAGGGAAGCAGGAGACAGGACATGGGAAGAACATGCAACTCTTCTGTTTGGAGAAACAACTTTGCTCTGTAGAAAGAAATAGGTCAGCTGGTTCAGTTAATAAGGCTACCCAGAAAAAAAAAAAAAATAAAAGAAGAAAGGTAAGGTAGATCTGCAAACTGAGAAGCCATCCCCAATCCTCAAACTCAGGAGAAACCCAGTTCAAAAGACTTTTGGGGAGAAAAAAAAAATCAAAGTTCAGAAACAAAATCCCTGCTAAAAGTATTTAACAGACTATCAAGAAAATGTTTCATTTCGGTATAATTGCTGCTAGAGCTCTACACGTCCTTAAAGGAACGTTTCTGTCTTTTATATTTCTCCCCACCCTTTAGGTCAGAGCAGCAAAATATGCACAAAGTCCTGCACAAGTAGGTGGGCTCTAACATCTCTTGCATTAGCCTAAAGATCCCATTTTTTTAAACCATTAATTTTCTTTGAATAAAAAACTATAAATACACAAGAGTACACAAAATAGATATTAATATACTAGATATATTTGTACAACTATGTGCTCCATTGCTTTTATAACACTTCATAATCATAGAAATCGTGTTTGTTCCTATACTCTTTCCCTTCCTCTAAAAATGGATTTTAAGTGACCGAAAGCAATGTTTAAGACTGATGTTTAAAATACATTAACATGCACACCTTTCTAAATTAATTGTAATGACTTAGTATAACCTAAACTGGCAGCTCACTAAAATTTATTAGAATAAATTTGACCATACAGTATAATTTCTTTATGCCTACTGCACTATTGAAATTCTGCTTGTTTAGTAAAATATGGCTGTATATGAGAGCCTGCACTATAAGGGAGTTAGTTATGTTACACTGAATGTTCTTTAGGCATGAAGCAATACAGGTGGTTTGCTACAAACTTAGTTAAAGAGGCACATTATCTGTAGAAAAGACATCCTTTCTTCATAGGTAACTAGTTTCAGTGATCAAAAGGCTTATTTAGAAAAGCTTAAAGACCCAGAATTGTTTAGTGACCCAGCTTTGGTTTCGGCACAGCAAAAACTGTTAGGTGTATTTAATCTTTGTTATTACAAGCACAGTCACTTTTATCTTAAAAGATAATTTTTAAAGGCTAATTACAGGTGTTTTCTTCTGACAAAATATTAAATGCCAAACAATACTGCTAGTCTGTTTATTTCTGTAGGTTTTGAATACTTGACCTCGGGATGCAAAATAAACCCACTCTATGTGAACAGCAGACCTGAGATAGATGTTAGGTCTGCAGCTGACTTGTATGACCCTTCCTTCACCTCTCTACTTTTGAGTTGACTCACTTATTAAAAGGATGTAATATCTGCCTGCCACTCACCCTACACAACTTTAGTAACAAAGTTTCAAAGTACTTCCGGATCAGATGAAGAGGTACTATATAAGTAATGTAAAATAAGCTCCAGACAGGAAGCATCCAGAAATATTTCAAGCTTTCTGCTTATCACAAATTTGTATATTAATTACAAACTTAAGATACACAGCTGACCCAAAATCTTTAGAACCGTTACTGTACCATTGTAAAAAAAAAAAAAAAAAAGAAAAAAAAAAAAGAAAAAAAAGCTATATCTCATGCATAGTAACATACCTGGTTTAGACACCTTCCATTCATCCACCTGACTAGCGCTGAACAATTAACATCCATGCAGAATGTGTTGCAGTCTGCCTCAGCTTTACTTATCAAGCTTGTCAGACACTAAATTCCATCAGATATAAGAGTCTGACATCAGCCACAGAAATTCCATGATTCTGTATATCATTCCACAGAAAAATCTGATTTTTTACTACTTACTGGGCTTTCTTTTTTACTGAGTCGAGGTAAGTCAGGCAAACAGAAATATGTGTACTAAATAAGCATGAGTATCAGCCAGATCTACCATTAAACAGAGCTCAACAGCTAAAATAGGAGTAGTTAAAGCTTAAGGAAACTTTTGATGTGAAAAACCCAATACAAGAAGAAGTACCAATTCTGAAAATGCTGTAACCTCCACAGCTGTGGCCTTGAGCACATTTCCTCTGCACAGAGCTCTTTCCCTGGAAGGGATGAACAGAAGAAGAAGTGGTGCTGAGTGATTATTCTGTTTGTAAGAAAGAAAATATGGCTTCCAAATGAACAGCAGCTCAGAGACACTAGAGCACCAAGAGGTGGACATTAGGAATTTGTCTCTGTCAATTTAAGCCCAAGACAGAAAATATGACAACCACAAAAATGCTTTATGAGGGCACTTGAACAAACACTTTGGAAGTCCATGGAGAATAATATATGGTTTCAAATTTTTGTAGACTTCAGCAAAGTAATTTCTAGGTCTTTAATCTTTTTAATGGACTGGCCATATATGTTTTGAAAAAGTTTCAGTCTGCCATAGAAAGAGAGAGAATTGGAAGGAGAATTTTTATAGCTGCTAAGCATCTACAAGTAGGAAAAAAAAAATCTTGCATCTTTTATTTGTAAGGCGTTCTGCTGTGATTATAATATTCGTTCTTTTCACAAGAGAATGATCTCTCTGCTGAGGTTTAATAGACAAGATGGAGTTCATAAAATCTGAAATATGAGTATACACAGTGCCTAATAAAACATGCTAGGTCTTTTTCAATTACAAGGATTGATGTAAGGACACAGAGAAGTAAAACAACTTTTAAAACTCTGTGTAAACGCAATAACCTGAAACAGTTCCTTTTAAAATACCGTTCCACAGACTCAAAAATACGCGATCATGACACACGCACAGAGCGTCAAAGAGAGGCAAGCTCCAGTACCCTGCTCGAGCTGATACAGAAAAACACCTACTGCAACTGGCCCGGGGAGAATGAGGCTCTCGCTGGGTGAGAAGAATGACGATAAATCGCACGTTAGCCAGGCGGAAGGCGCAAAGCTTCCCTCGGCCTCGGGAGGACCCGAGGAGAGCGACCGGGCCGGGCCGGGCCGGGCCGGGAGGCCGGAGGCCGCAGGAGGGAGGGAAGGACGGAGCGGAGGGCGGGCGGGAGGCGGCCCCGGCGCCCCGCCGGCCGGCCCGGCAGCGGGGGAAAGCACGAGAAAGCACGAGGCCCCCCCGGGCCAGGCCCGCCCGCCGACCCGCTGTGCCCCGGGAGGCAGCGGGGCCCGGCCCGGCCCGGCCCGGCGGCCGCGCCCCGGCGGGGAGGGGCGGGGCGGGGCGGGCCCACGTGCTCGGCGCGGCGCTTCGAGCCCCCGGCGTTAGCGGGGCCAGCCCTGCCCGGGGCGAGCTGCTGCTAACCCGGGAGTCGCCTCCGTGGGGAGCACGCACACGCACACACACGCCGCCCCTTTGGTGCTTGAGGTTTTTGTTTGTTGTTTTTTTAATTTGTTATTTTTAAAAGTAGGATGGCGGACACGATGTTTGTGATGCCGGGCAATTAGGAAAAGCAGCAGGGGGACGCTTGCCAATAACCACCGAGATTTGAGGTTAAGCAGCTGTAAATCTGCATTAATCGTTTCAGGAATTCAGCTATTTACAAAAGCTTTTAAAGAGCAAACAAATAAGAGAAGGGAGGGGAGGCGAGATAGGAGAGGAGCCGAGCTGTCCTTACCTTCACATTGTTTTCCTTCGCCTTTATAGCCTGGCTTGCAGATGCATTTGTAGGATTTTGGTGTGTTCTGGCAAATTGCATCGATGTGACAGTCATCCGTAGCTTCTGCGCACTCGTCAACATCTGGAAGCACAGAAGGAACCCCAAGGGGACAGATAAGAAGGGGTACCTGAGACACAGGAAACCGGCACCCATAGATTGAAGAAGCTCCCCTTGAAGAAGCTGTTCACTTGCCTGCCTCCCTAGTGTCATCGTGGAAATGGAAACATCTAAGGTTAAATAACTCAACAAACCAACCTGCTGTCCTCCTCAAGTCATTTCGAAGCACGGCTCCACCAAGCTTGAGTGACTCGGTCCCACGTTTCTGCATTAGGCAATCATTAGACATACTAACAATTAGCATCTGGTAGTGGTATAGGTCTGGTACTGGAGACCCACATCTTGGTAAAACAAGAGAGCGCTTAAATGAGCGTTTTGAGGAGAAAAAAAAAAAAAAAAAGCCCATTTGCATGTTCTAGAAAAGAGATCATCTTAATTTAGAAAGAGAGACCCTAGTTTAAATAAACTATGCTGGCGGGAGAATGAGAAAAAGAAATATTTGAACAGCAAAACCACATTAATCCTTTTTATTAAGAGGCAAAAAAATAAATAAATGGAAGACCATATGAAACTTGGTTAAGTTAGCGTGGAGAAAAGCAACCTGCAACAAAATCATCTGCATCGACTAAAACCCATTTAGAAGGAAAAAGTGCCAGCAGTGTTCCCGGCCCCTGCTCGGACGGGTGCCTTGCTGGCGAGCCGAACTCTGAAAGGGGGGACCCAGACCGCTTTTCTTGTTTTCAGGGTAGGAAGCTTTTACAAACATTTCAGTGACGGGCATTCGTTTTCTCCCCCGGGTTTAAAGAGGATGGGGGAGGGAGGAGGATGAGAGAGAGTCGAGATTTGGTAGTCGTGGGAATGTTAATGAAGTGAACATAGAAAGGAGGGGAAAAAAAAAAAAAAAAAAAAGCTCCGACCTATTCAGGGATGGGGTGTGCTATTAACATGGGAACACTCCAAGCCGTGCCCAACCTGCCCTGCCCCCCACGCTCCCCACGGCCGGTCCCCGGCCGCCCCGTCTCCCGCGAGGGGCAGCGGCCGCCGTCCTGTCAGCAACCCACCTCACGCGGGTTTCCTCGCCACGGCGTGGCAAAGCCGGCTGCGGGGCTGCCCGGAGGGGAAAGGCGGGTGGGCTGGCAGGGGAGCGCACTGCCCGCGGGGGGGGGGACGCGACACGACACGGGTAACAACTGGGAGAGCTGGACGGAGCACAGCCCCCCCTTCATTTTTAGGAAGCAGCGAGAAGGGTGCTGAGGAGGGAGGGGGGGCAGCCAGCGAGAGACATGTGCAGTTGGTTTCATGCCAATTAGATTAACAGATCCTCAGAAAAGGTGCACCAAAGTGAAAACAGTTTTATTGTTAGCTTGAAATCCTAACGCTAATTGTTTCAGAAGTGCTCACTCAGCCATCTCCAGTGATAACGCACGGAGCCTTCAAAGTCACCGGGGACAGGAGGGGGCTATTTCGAGAGGGGAGAATAATCAGATATTGTGGCATGGCACACAGCAGAGAACTTCTCCGGGAGGCGCAGACCGGGACTGCCCCGTGGGGCACCTCAGGGATCCCAGCAAGAGAATTGCCTGGGCTCTGTATTGCTGTTGTGGGGTTTTTTTTTTGTTTGTTTGTTGTTTGTTTTTTTGTTTTTTGTTTTTTGTTTTTTTTTTTTTTTTTTTAAAAAAAAAAAAGAGGGGAACAGAACAGAGAGCGTTTTATTTTCTGGAGAGACACAGGGCTGCTGTAATCTGTTTCCTTCTTTCTTGTCCATTCGTTTATTTTAACCGCGGAGCCGGTTCAGATCTAGCTATGATTTACGTGAATTAGCTTAGGGGGTCCGAGGGTGTTGCCCAGATCAGACACAGATCCAGTCAAGCACAAAAAGAAGTTTGTTTTTTCCTTTTTTTTTTTTTTCCTTTTTCCCTTTTTTTTTCTTTTTCTTTTTCTTTTTTTTTTTTTTTTTTTTAAATGCTTTGGTTCATACTTTTGACTCATTAAACCAGCACCCATCTCCCATCAAGATCAGCAAAAGTGACAGCTGGACTCTTTATAATGCCGTCAAAAATTCAAACTGCACTGAGCCAAGGGGGACATTTCACAGCAACCAGAGGATGCCTGGGAGTCAGGCGTGAATGCCAATGAGTCAAATGAAAGGGCAAAACCAAATATGAGCCCCTGCTCTGCTCCACATCTCACATTGCATTTCTTGGACTTTAAGAACTTCTATGCTGACTTCGTTCATTTAAATTCTGGTATATGCGGACAAGGGATTTTTGCGCTGCCCCCCCCCCCCCCCTTTACCTTAAAGGATTTATTCTAGCACTACTCCAGAGACTGCATACACATCTTTAAGAAATTACTTTGGGCTTACAACATTCCTAGGCAGATGGGGTTTGGGATTTTCTTCTTTTTTTTTTTTTTTTTTTTTTTTGAACACCGAAGAAAAGACTTAATATAATTACTGCTATTAAACAGATACGAGCGCGGCTGTTAAGAAACACCAGGTCTTTGGGTTAATGCGTAGACAGGGAAAACCTGTGAAGGCAGAACAGCCAACGCTTCCCCTGCGGAGTCTCTAGGGTTCAGCACAGATTTATCTCGTAGGCACTTAAGGAAAGTAACTTTTTCTTCCCCGTCTCTCCCTCCAGACGTCCCTTGGCTCCGGCAGTGTCAAACACGCGAGAAAACGCCTCCCCGCCGCAACTTCCAACACCCCCGACAACTAGGACCCGCGAGAAGTGACCTCCCCCTCAACACCTTACACCGGGGAGAGGCGAGCGGACAAGCACGGTCCCCCCGGGGCCACGGCTCCGCGCCGCCCGAGCCCGGGGAAGGCGGCACGGCGGCGGAGCCCCCTCTTACCTGCGCCCCCGCTGCCTCCCGCCAACCTGCCGGCCCAGGCGAGAGCGAAAAGCAAACAGCAGCGCCGCGAAAAGCAAACAGTGCCCATGATAATGATGCGATCCCCCGGTGCCTGTCTGCGATAAGGGACGCGCTCGGGGCCGGCCGCGCGGAGCCGCCGGCGCTGACGCCCTGACAGCGCCCCGCTGATTCGCCGGGGCTCCCGCGGCGGGGGCGGTGCCGGCCGCCGGGGCGGGGCGGGCCGGGCCGCCCCCATCGCCCCGCCGCCCCCGGGACTGCCCCTGAGCCCCGCCGCCGCCGCCGCCGGGGGTGGGGGTGGTCGGCGGGGCGGTTGAACTTCCCCCCCCCCCCCACACACACACACACTCCCCGGCCCGAGAGGCGTGCGTTAGTTAGGCGGGCGGCCCCCGCTAGCTACCTCTCACGTCTCCCAGCAGGTAGGCAGCCCGCCGAGCGCCGTTACCGTCCGTGGGCGTCCCCCGCTGCGCGAGCTTTGTTCCCCTCAGGGGCCGAGCCGCGCGGGCGGACCGTTAGCGCCTCCCCCCCACCCCGGGCAGGGCGACCCCCCGCGGCCGGGGGCGGCTCTGGCGGGCGCAGCCCCGCGCAGGGCGCTGCGGGGAAATGGCTCCCCCCGGGCTGTGCAGGGAGGCCGGCGAACCCGGCGGCCCATCTCCTTGACAACCGCTGAGAGGGACTTTTTTTTTTTTTTTTTTTTCCCACCCCCTTCCTGGGCTCAGACTAAAAGAAAACTTTTTTTTTTTTTTTTTTTTTTTTGTATTGTGTGTCCCGTCCGTCCGTGGCCGCCCCCCCGCGCCACACGCCTAGCGCCGCCGTTCCCACTTGCCTCGGGTCATGGCCAGCCGCAGGATTTCTCCAGCGCTTTCGGGGGCTTCGCTGCCCCTCTCCGGCCCCCCCGCCCCGGAGCCACGCTCCTCCGAGCCCCGCTGGCAACCCACGCGAGGCAACCGCGGCTCCGCAGGTGACCCCTGCGGCCCCGGCCTGGCTCTCCCCAAAATGATCAGCGGTGCTGTAACTGCCCCTGCTGCAGATGTGTGTTTACGAGTGTCATTGTCACCACCACCACTGTGAAGGAGAGAATCCTTCGGTTTTAGACCCAAACATGAGAAATTTGCCCCCTCGGAGGCAAACTTCTGTGACCCCCAAGTCTCCCAGCTGATTGTTTTTAAAGGACTGAAATAGCTTGCAGACATCCCTTGTTATGACTTCGCACTCCTATTCTCTTTACACTTTCTTTCGTAGACATCCTTCCCCCAAAAAGCTTTGCTACTTTAGTTTTTTTATTTCCTAATTCCCCGGTGAGGCTGTTGTGTGTGACATCCACTTGTTACCTGGATAATAAATGCATACTGCCATAGCCTTAGACACCTCTTTTTGTCAAGTTTCTCCCAAATGTATGCATGTTTCAGTACAATGTGCTTACTCAGAGAGTAGCACTATTAAGTATCATTAAGCCTGAAGAGATGGGAAGGAAATGTAAGAAAAGTTGCTTAGCCCAGCCGCTTGGTTAGTAGAAGTACACGCCACTATCCTTTTACTTCGTAAAATTAAGTAGTGCATGGTGCAAAAGCTGCTTGCTTTCTGAATGTGTACACCTCTGCTTTGGGCATTCCCATCCTTAATCCTTTAGGGGTGAGCCAGGGCTACTATTATTTTAATACGAGTCCCTCATTTTTGTGTGACCACGCTGAGGTGCAGTTGTGAATTCCATGCTCGAATCTCCCCCTGGATACACTGAGCGTTTCTTCCATGTAGGTCCCCAGAGGGAATACCTGGTACCTTAGAGCTCCACCTAGTGAGCTTTGTGGCATGCTGTAGCAGGGCATCAGAGCACAGCATCTGCTGCAGCAGGGCAAACATCTCACCAATCATGTCCGCTGGTAGGGTGATCTGCACCTTGTTCGCACCACACACCGATCTTTCTGGAAAGGCCCTTATTTTCAAGACCTTTCTGAGTTTTGTCCTAGGTGAGAAATAAGGCTAAGCCTTCTTAGTAATTTTTTAAACAGTATTTCATAATTGGCCTTGTCATTCCATCGCATGAAATCATGCTACAATTTATCATGGGATAAATTATCCAGAAAGTTTATTTTCCATGAAGGAATTCACCAGAAATGTCTAAAAATTAACCATCCCAACTTTTAATAAGTCAAAATGTAATAAAAAAGGTTTGCTAAAGCAATGAAATACTCCAATTGCCTTGGTGACTTGCTCTCTAATGTGTATTATAACTGTCATGTTAACTGTACCTGTTAAGCTTCTCTCACAGAAATCACTGCACTTCTGCCTTTTATCTTCCCCGCCTGTATGCATTTATAATACGTACAGTACTAGCACTACCTGTATGGCACCTTGATCCAAATATCACACTATCTATATATGTCCTTGTATACTCCAAAGGTAGCATAGAGTTGAAAGCTAAAGATCCTTCATATCAGGTGTCCATCTTCCAGCAAGCTTGCCTTTTTTTTTTTTTAACCAAGATCCCGACTGACAGAATGTATGAGGAAATACAACGGTACAGTGTTTATCAAAAGAGGGCCTGAATCTTAAGTCAGGATGATCACATACAATAGGAATATGATCTACAGTGCCAGGCTGCATATTTCCAGAAGGGTCTTTACAGCAGTTTTCTTTGCTAAAGGCCACATCTTAGAAAAGGGATCCTTGTGGACTTTCACCTTTCTGACTTGTAATTATGCTTCTTTATGTGCTTGCTTATCATCATCTAACATCATCCCTATGTCAATTGCACAGATGCTTCCATGAAAAATTTAATATTAGAAGTAATGACCAAGCAGCTTCTGGAAACTAAGAGCCAGATTCATGACCATAAATCTGCTCTGTGTAACTGCAGTAAGCACGAGCTGCCTGAATTGAAGGCGGCGGGGGCCTAGCCTGGGAACCACCGCCGTTGTTTGAGCCCTCTGCCACTGGACTTGAGCTCTGCCTGAAAACCTTTGGGCAGCCTGCAGTGACAGCTTGCATGGGCTTCTAATGTTCTTCCATACCAATGTCTTCAAAGCTTTTGGGGACTATCCCAATAGAATAATAAAAGAGAGATGTTTTATTAGGACCAGTCTCTTTACAGAGTAGAAGGACCATGAACACCTCCATACTGGAAAGGCCAAGGACATAAATAGAAGTGTGGCCGCAGGACATCAGCCTTGCTGTCAGACTACCTTCTCTCACAGACATGCACCATTCCAAAAATACTTTGAGAAGACAGAACAGCATCTGCAGGATTATTTGATTTCCCAGTTTGCTATTTATGAACACCTGTGTATTGAGGCCAGTGCTGCCTCTGAAGACAAGAGAAGCTATAGACAGGGCTAGGAATCACAGCAGTCACAGGACGGGCTGTGCAAATCTGAGTGAATTCCTGTACCTCTGTGTTTGTTTCCTCTTTCTGTCCATCTTGCCCATTTACAGGGCAAGCCCATTGTATTGCGGCCTATCACTATTAATACAGCACATTACAAAATAGCATACTAAACTTATTTTGTCTGTCTGCCCAGTTAGGGCTTTCATGACACCAGTGAGACATATAAACTCTGATAGGAGAATCTTTTTATTTAACTTCAGTTCTCTTTTCCTGAAGTGTAGTATGAGGGATTGAGTGAAACCTGGGTCTCACGGATACAGGGCAAGGAGGCCATGTGCCAGAACCTGTGCAGGGAGCACCTATGCTTCAAACCCTGAACCATGCATCTCCAAACTTTATTTATATCTTTTCAATTAGGAAGAAAGGAACAATGTAAAACCAGCTCTTCAAAGCAATATTGACTATTTTGCATTTCTACACGGACTTAGGGGAAGATTTTGTAACTAGAGGCAATGGACATGCATAGCACCACATGCTCAATGCTATGTTACTTCTTTCCAGGAAAAGACAGCATCTAAGTTTCCTAGAAGTAGCAGCATGCAGCTTAAGTATTTCAATATTTTGTCCTTGTGCTTGGGAGAAAAAAAGTACACCATAATCCAGAACGAAAGTTTTGTACAAGAAAATTTGGTGTTTGAGAAGAGGAGAATATTTTTTCTTTTCCCTTGGAGGGTGTGGGGAATTACATAGCAGCTGCTCTTATAGTTAAAAGGGCATATTTATTCCATAGCTTTGGTGAGATTACAATCAATTTTATCTCACTCTCTCATCAGTGTGACAGTGTTTGAAACCTTGGGGAAATAGTGGTAAATTTGGATATTCTGGCCAAAAAAAATGTGTCAGTGCCAGACTTTGAAGAGATACATCAACCCATGCTTGAGGAGAGCTAATCTGCTATATCTACTGTGATGTTATCTTCCTCCAAAACATGCCACCTGCTTCAACCCACTGACTCTCCCCTCTTTCATTGCCAGGGTGCCAAGAAAGATTAAAACTCAAAAACATTTCCTTAAAAACCTGTAAATCTTTTAACACGGTGGATTGTGCTATACCTCACTGAGTATTGCGTATCTGCAAATTCATAAACTGGTTTCCCCTTAACTGTCTTATTGACAGTTTTCCATTCAGAAAAGTGCTTTAGCAGCTAGAGAGAAGAGGGGGAAAAGTTACTAGAAAGAGTAATGGAGATTTTTTTTTTTTTTTCTTCTTGCTTGGATTATAACCACCGAGGGCAAGATGATACTATTAATGAAGAGCTGGAACATACCATCAAGTAGAGTAGATCCTCCAGCGCTGGCACTCACTCCATCCTGGTAAAAGTCATGTTTTGCCAAGATGAAAGATACATCTCAGACAGGTGAATGAGGACTTGATACATAAAGAGCTGAGTAAAACTTCATGACCTGCATTATAGAGGAGATTCGTTACAGTAGTCTCCTTTAAAATGAATGAGGGACACCTATAAAATCTGCAAGAGAAATTGCACAGAACAAGGTTGTATGTACTACCTGTTATGAGATTTTACCATAGCAGGTAGAAGAAGAGGAGAAGGACCTGTGGAAACATGAAGCTGAAAAGGATACCTTTCTTAAAGTCCTGTTTGTTAACTCTGTTGCCAAAATACTTTTAGAGGTGGTGATGTGTCTTTGTGTTCACGAGATGGACAGCAGCATTCTGAAATGATTTGGTTTTAGGAAGTGTAGGCATAAGGGAGCCAGAAGGGAAATATCAAGGCAAAAAAAAAAAAAAAAAACCAAAAAACCAAAACAAAACCCCAAAACACCAACAACAAAAAAAACCCAAACAAACCCAAAACAAAACCCAAAAAACCCCCAGAAAAGGAAGACAGGAAGACTAGGGAAACCATAGCTGAGTGTTCAGATTTCTGTGGCTGTAGATGTTATAAAAAGAATGGATGGTGAGGGCACATTCCCATTTAAACAAAAACCATACCATCTGGTGGAAGCTAAGCCACAGCACATTTACCTGGACTTCACAGAAGGATGTAGGAGGTGTTAATATTCCAGCATTGAACCCTATCCTGACTACAAAGGGGATGAAATGAGCAGGATCCCATTACTCTTTCTGCATCCACTAACTTTAGACCAGAGTAGGATCAGAATTTTAACTCAGTGACTCCTCCACAGGAGCCTTCAAAACGGTGACTTTATGCTAGTACAAGTTCTGGCTCCTGATATGGTACAGATTACTTACCATTGGATTCTTATCATTGGCAGCTCAGTTACTCTCAAAATGAATTTCACTGATTATTGTGATTGCAAAGAAATATATTGTATTGCTGCTGTTTTAACATGCAATCCTCTTGACCGCCCAGGTTTTGACAGTCTGAAAAGGTCAAGTAACTCAGAGGAAAGTACCATCTTGGGTATTTTAGGCTTATGCCAGTCATTTTTAATCTTAAATCCTGGGTAGTCGTTAACTGCTCTAACTGCACAGGACAGCAACAAGAATTCTAGTAACCCAACAGATGAGAAAGCTTTTGGGTTTTAGGAGACATTTTATGATCAGTCTTTTTAAAGTGAACTTGTCCTTCAAAAATGGCTACAGTTGGCTCCGATTTCTTCTTCAAAGCCCTGATTAGGGCACTCAAGCAGAAGTACTTTCCATTGTTCCCTTTCTTACTGTTATCCAGATCTGCAGTCAGCTATCTGTGCGCTTTCCCAGTCTAATCAGGGCCCTGAACATGCAAAGAACACTGAATCACGTACGTATTCATCAGCAGGACTACTCTTGCATATAGACTTCTGCTAAGACTGTCTCAGCAGGCTCAGAATTGTATATTGCAAGATAAAGAGAAGGGGCCATGGCCTCTACTCACAGTCCCTTTATCCTTCAGTTTAGCTCAAAACCAGATGTGGGGAGTAACATGGCTTGAATCCACATGGGCAGTCCTCTCTGCTCTGCAGAACATACCATGACAGCAGTTCAGAGAAAAAAGCTGATTCCACTTCACAGAGAACTTCATATTGTGAAATTTTATTTTGTTCAAGTTCAGAGCTCTGCCTAACCCACCTTCCACCCCAAACTCCCGGCCCCCCCCAAACCACCCCTCAAACAACAAAACAAAACCAAACCAAAAAAACAACCAAAACCAAACCAAACTGACTCCCAGAAGCCTCAAGACTTGCAGAGGTTGCAAATTTCAACTGCAGCCTGGCAGAACAGCTGAAGAGGGTGAGCTGGCAGGACATCTTGCCAACTCATGGTAAGATCCTGTAAGACGCCCACATCAGTTCTTTTGGGCCCTTCCTGAACCCAAAATGTTTCAGTTTAAACATTAACATCAGCAACAAGATTCAAAGAAAATTCCAACAGAAGTTCTTTAATCCAATTTTTTCCTGACCCCTCAGTTCCAGAAAGAAGGTTATTTCTCATTACACCTTCATATAGATGGGAAAGAAAAATACCTGTAATGCAGCCTGCTCCTGCAATTTTCTTCCTTCCCCACACAGCCACCCTGCCACTGAGAACTAGAGTGAGATTTGTGTACTGATTTGAAATTCTGCATCCTTCAGGGAGGCCCACAGTACCAAAGCTACTCTCAAGACCTTCCCTTTAACTTGCCATAATACAAAAATTGTTCAATGCTATTGAAACGTATATAATTTTGTATTGCAGCATCTGTTCAGTTTACTGCAAGGAGAAAAAAGGTCCATCAAAAACATCTGGAGGATCAAGGACCAGGTCAGGGCATCAAACCCTTTACCAACCCAAGTCCTAGCTAGCTATGTAGCGAGGAATTATGTAGCAGTGGAGATTTACATGTAAATTCTCTAAAATCAATATGCTTATTTTAGTGCAAGTGTATATATGTACTTATCCCCTTGTTTAGCTGTAATCTTTACTGCACATGATCCAGTGTAAGAGACCATTGACACATAAACTTAATCTTAAGCAAGAGATATGTTGCTAATGAGGTGCTTTAGATCAAGCCCTGACTTTATCCAGTAAGCCTGGCCTATTACCAGTAACAACTTTTATCCTAAGACAAAAGCTGTGTTAACGAAGTTAAGCTTTATTCCAAAGTAGGTGCCTATATTGAAATATAAACACATGTAATTCTTTGTACTGTTATTAGATACATTTTAATTCAGGTATTCTGTTCCTCTAACACAGCTGAACTGAGATTGGCTTTGATCAGGGAGCCTGCATCTCCCTTTCTTTGCCTGTAGCCTGGGCCTCTTCAGTTGTGACAGATTAATATAAAATATTCCAGCTGTCACCTGGAAAGACAACTGAGTATCAGGTAGATGGCAGCAGAAAGTGAGACCTATAGTCTTGTAGCATGAGGACTGTGGTGTTCACCCGATGAGAAATCACTAGCAAAGCAGCACCACAAGACAATCAAAGGTTCAAAATGAGAACATCAAGGTCCTGCCTCCTGTAGTCCTGAGGTAAGCAACTCTATTGCCATCTCTATCTATTCTCAAACTCGCTAAGGAATGGGACAGGTAAGAAGTTTCAACTACTTCCCAGTAAACACAAGAGCGCTTCTGAACAGAGAAGTGTTCAGGGAGAAGATTATTTTCCTTGGTGTCTTTTAAGGGAGAAGGAAAAAAGGAGATTGTCTCATCTCACAGTAGGATCTTTAAAATACTTGGATGAAGCTTCTTTAACTCCCAGAATATTGTTTAAGATGACTGAGCAGATTCTTTTATGGAAGGATAAGTTGGGTTCCTCACATTTTAGATATTCAAACACTTAAAATGTTGATGCTGAGCACTACTCTGAGCATTACCCAGGGAAGATGAGCACATTTTAGTCTGAAAGACTAGCCAAAATAATTGAAAAATAAAAGGTAGACCTAAAAATACAGCTGTGTGCTAAAGGTTTTAATGGGCACAATACAGGCAAAATTCAGTTCCCGCAGAACTGTGTAGCAACAGGCAAAGAGTGTGTTTTGAATAGAATCATGCTGCACTTCTCAACACACCAGACAAGTCTGATGGAACAAAACTAGTGTGATCACTGTAGTTTAAGAGAAACTTCCAACAGAGAAGCTATTGCAGAAAATACCTAACTTCAAATCTTTGCCTTGGACTTTTCTACATCAATCAATGTCTCCCTCAAAAAAAAAAAAAAAGCCTATATACCCATGGGTGTTGATATTTGCAGTTATTCTAACCTGAGTTTGTGAAGAATTTATCAAAACAAATAGCCAGCAAATCTTCATTCCTCCTACAACATTTTCCCCAAGTCTTACGATTATAGTTCAGAGTCCTATTCTGACTGCAATTCCAGTTGCTGTCAAGGAGCCCATGGCTCATGTGCCATGCTCATACAGATGCCAGCTCCTTTTCCCAATACTGCTGTGAAGGATTCAGCAGTGATCCCTCTCCGGCATAGTAAGTAAACCTCTCCAAACCCCTCATACTGAAACCTTGCTGCTTCTCTATGGTAGAATGCTCATCTCACACTTACACTTTTTCCCAGTAATCATATTTAAAGGAACCAGGAATCAGAGTACCCAGTAGCCTACATCATCCTTAAAAGCACAGCCTGCTCAGTTACACACTTGCAGAGGCTTTTAAAACACATCATCCTATCCAAATATACAGTGGCAATTCCAGAACCATTTGGAAACCCAATTATAATTTTCTGCTAAATGAGTTCTTCTCCCCAAGGGCTCTCCAGAGGAGCCAATGCTTTAGTGCGCTAAGCTACCTATGAGATAGCTGAAGCTCAGACTAACTCAATTCCTGACAGGCAGCTGCAGTTTCAGGTGGTGTGAAATGGCAAATAAAAGAGAAGATTATCAAATAGAATTAAATGCAGAATCCTCAAGAGGCTGCGATATAGAAAGGGTAGAATTCCACTCACCTTAATCCTGCGTATTATCCTGTTCAACTGAATGGGCATAGCTGTATGAACAAAGACAGCAGGATTTGGTCTCATACACTTACTGATTCTCTTTTCAAATTATATGAAATGCACAGCATAGACCAATTAATAATGTTGCAATTTGTTAGTACTATTACATTATTAGCAATGGATTGGATTAATACAGTTATACTAAATTGCAGTGAAATTACCTTACTAAGAGAACAGGATGGTAAGATTGGTTCACAAATGTGTGCTCATGAAATAAGGAAAAACTCACGCTATCACTAAGTGAAAATACAGGAAGTAGAAGCTACTAACTGCTTGAGAGCTCCCAGATAAATTCTCATTGTACTTCAACTGGTAATGCTTTAATTACATATCTAAAATAATTGGTAATAATTTCAGTCAAATAGCCACTGCAGAATTCTAGAAAAGCAAAATCGGTACTTGTCCCACCAACCTCCACATGAATGTGTAGAATCCTTGGACACCAAAAAGGCCAGATTAGGTGTATGTGGATATCTACACAGGTCAAGACCAAGACTGCAGGTAGCACATGTAAGATCTTGTTTATGTTCAGAACTTGCTTTAAATACAACATCTCAGGTTCTCTCTTTATATCTAGAAACAGACAATTTAATCTACACATAAGCATTTATTGACCTGACACTGAACATGGTGATATCTACCTTCCACAGCTTTCCCTGTAGGTTTTTTTTTTCAGCTAGTATGTGATTAAACATTCAGACAGGGTCTCAGCTTTCACCTGCTTTCTATCTCTGCACGTCCAAGCCAACAACCCAGAATAACGTAGAGCTTTCTACTGGCTTTATTTGGCCTTCAGTGATGCACTCCAGTTTGCACCAAGGGTGTGCAAACCCTGCCAGATCTAAACGGCGGGATGAACAACTTGGCAGAGTGCAGAATGGCAGCATCAGCCCTGTGGGAAGCTTGCACTGCCTGTCCTAGTCCAAGCTGCGCACAGTGGAGGTGGAGCAGAGCCCGCAGCTGTGTCCGTAGGGGAAGGATACCCTTCCAGCATCCCCCACTCTGGTGCCAGACTCATCTGTCCCTCACTTTGTGCTCCCGTTGCTTGCCAGATTGTGACTGCATACCCTGTTTTGAGAAGAAAGCACAATAGGAACTTTCTCTCTAGGCACCAAAGTTACATAAACATTACTCTACACCAGGAATTGACAGGACATAGCTCAAGAATGACTTCTATACCAAGCTGTAGAAACTCCAGCAGGTTTCCAATTTGCAATTTCAGAAATTATTTATGAGGCCAGTATTGTACAACTCTCTTCTGCACAAAGGCATTGATAAATATTCATGAATTAGGTCTCATAACACAGAAAAGGGGAGTATTATTCTCCCTAGTAAAGATAAAGGAAAGAACATACAGAGAGGTTAAATGACTTTCTCAAGTTCACATGAGAAGTTTGGAAACCCAGAAATAGAGTCACAGCCAAGACTTTTGAAGGGATTTCAGGTGTCTCCATTATACAACTCAGAGTGGCCTAATGCAGTGACTGCAAACTCCACACACGTTTGAAATCAGGCCACTCAAGACGGTCCACAATTAGGCAAACATTGCTACTAATGACCTTGGCAAAACTTAGCCCATATTCTTGACTCCTGCTCTACAGGCTTTAGTACTGCAAAGCACGGTGTGCTGTCCTACTAAGATACAGTGGGAGCTAATTGAAGACTGTAACTTATCCTTAGCCACCCAAAAACTAATGCTCCATGTTCATTAAGCACTGTTTTGTTTTCTAGTCTGTTCAACGGAGCTTAAATATATTATTCTTAGACTAAAAATTTGGTCTAACTCTTGGATTTTGTAGAACAGTTATGCTCCAAGAAATCCTTTCACTCAAAAATAGATGATTACCACAGTTTCTATAAATATAAATTGTTTTACAGACAAAGGCAGACATTACAGCTTGTTCTAGTTTTCACTGAAATTAAGCCAGCAAATCTCTCATGCCAGAATTATAACAATAATCATGCTGATAGTGTTATTTCAGTTTACTAAAGCCAAAATCCAATATGCTACAAATTACATCAAGCACCAAATAAAATTAAGCAAAAGATAAGCAATGCTAAAGGAAACGAATACTAATAAAAAATGAAATGTTTACATTTCTTTGCTGGGTTCAGATACAAGCTTGACATATACAAGCAGTCTTACGTTGAACTATAGCTGTCATCATCCTCCCCTCCCTTTTTTTTTTTTTTTTTTTTAATTTAAAAGCAGATTTTGAAGACAAAGATATTATAAGAGAGCACGTTTCAGTTGTAAGGGTACTGGTTTTAGGACAGGGGAAGGAAAACAAGGCTCAGACCAATTAAAAGCTTTAGAGAAGAAAGGCAAATCAATTAAAAATGCCAGAGGGCAGACATTGCTTAGAAAGAGAAGAGACTTCGACAAATTTGAAATAGCAGCGTTCTACAAGGTCCATAATGGCAAACAAAAATAAGTTATGTTCATACCCACAAATATTCACTGGAGAATAAGGCATTTGATACATCATGGATAACAGAGATCTATGCTTTTGCAGACTGAATAAACAAGCTGCATGACTGAGTTAGTGTTTGGTGGGTATTCTGAAGATGAAAAGCAATGTATAAAATGTGAGGTGTTATTCTTAAGACACCCAAGGCAGACAGCCTTCAAACTCAGCTGCTGAATTATTAGTCTTATTGATCTGGCATTGCATTATTTTTTACACCACAAAACCCGTTAGTTTTCAATAGAACACAAGCACTGAAAAGACAATAGTCATAAAAAGAATTGTAATTTGGGACTTCAAAAAATTATATTCCTATTTTGGCAACTTACTAGGAATAAGAACCAAAACGGCCATTGCTGAATGTATCCTTTGACTGTAACTATAATTTAAAAGCATTGTCCGATGTAATTTCTTCCTTTTTCACACAGTGATTCCAGGCCAATTATTTATCCCCCCTTTCTCCCCCCCATAAGAATAGTGTTTTGAAGTCAGCCAATGAAACATGTTTTATTTAAGGACTATATTCCTAGAGCAATGGATTCTTTGGAGACCTAAAGGTTGCAGAGCACTTCATTAGTTCCACATAATGAAAGAATGGTGCAATTGAAGGAGGTCTCTAAGGGAGAATGGTGTGAAAATTAGAGACCCGTCTGCTCACTTGCAAAAAAAAAAAAAAAAACCCCAAAAAAAAGTAAAAAGAAAAAAGAAAAAAAATGAGAAAAAGGAAAACGAAAAAGGAGGGGGGGAAAAAAGGAAAAAAGGAGAAAAATGAGAAAAGGAAAAAAATTTGTGGATTTTCTAAATAATGCACACCGTCTCCATTCAGCCCATGGAGAAAGGGTGCCTACTCAATCCTCTTACCGTTGACAATATAATAAAACCAGAGGAACTTTTTTGAAGTAGATCTGCACATTCCACATTTGGATTGAGGGGCAATGGACTGTTTAAATTGCTATTTACATTTCCAGCTGTTTTACCAGTGATTTGCCCAACTTAATAGCTCTTTAAGCTTTTAAACAAGAAAATAGCTATTCTCACGACTCAAAGAAGAAACCATGGTTATTTCAGACTGCCTCTATTGTAAAAGGCTTAGACCCCTCTGTCTTTATAGATGCCCTTCCCTTTATAGTACTTCCCTTTTCCATCTCCTCTTTCTAAATCTTCTTCCATTTTTCAGTTCACTTTTTACATTATATACTTTTAGCAACATAATGCATCTTTACTAATACTGCTGATTCAAGAAAAATGTTTGCAGGCAGCCACCAACATTCCCAAGAGAGACTTAAGTTAGCAAGAAAATTAGATTTGTGTGTATAATCTTCTGCTAGTTATTGGGGAGCTAACCAGTGTTAAACAAATGCTCTACAACTATTGAAAAATGTATATTTATTTGCATACGTTCCTCTGGGAATGTATTAAAAAAACTAGAAGTATGTATAGGCATAATGTAAACTGTATTTTCTGCTTATTTTTCAGGCAGAGTGGAAGAGGAGAGCAAAGGGGCAGTCCACAGATAAGAATGAGACTAAGATGAAAGGTTAAAAAGGGGACGGGGGGTTATTTCATAGTAGCTCTATAAACCACTGCAATTATTTTGTTATAATTTGAACCCATTAGCTTGTTTAACCTGGCACTAATAAACTGTAAAATCATGAAGAAGAAATTCAAAAACAAAACCCACCTCCTGCTTTTCCCCTGATCAAAGCTTCAATGTTTTCCTTTTATTAACTCTAAATGTCCTCTGTGTTTACAGATGATTGCAACACTAGTTAGACAGTGGGGCAAACAAAGCCAAACCTTGCAGGAAGTGGTAGCAGCAGTTCTGATTAAGATTTTTGAAATTAATACAGGTCACTAAAGAAAATTAGAGTAATGGTTGGAAAAACCTACAACTATTTTTTTTTTTTTTCAGTTTGTACCCTAACTTAAATATTTTGAGAGAAAGACATTGCAACTGGTATAATGCTAAACATCTGTGATTTTGTTTTAAATGTAACATTTCATATTTAACAGTCAAATATAGCCTAAACTAAAATTCCCATTTTTTTGTAAGGCTTGTAAAAAGTAGTTTGTGATCCCTGAACTGGCATATTGACTGCTGATGAGCAAATGTTTGTCCTGGTGTCATACACTGGTATGTCACTGACAACATAACAGTTTCACTAGGCAAAACAGGACCAAGAATCAACATGTGTTTGAATTACTGTGGTTGTAAGAAAATTGGCTTGTAACTGGAATATCTGTTCCCTTCAAAAATGAAGAGAAGAAACCTGCACACCCGAGCCACTGAAAGGTGACAAAGTTCTAGAGAGAGCAGGTTTAAGGATATATCAGGTGCTATCTTTCCCTGCAAAGAAAAAAAAAAAAAAAGATACTATCAAACAGCACAAAAAGCAAGGTCCAGTAGGAGCTATAAAAAGCTGGAAAAACATCCAAAAATTTTAAGTACAATTAGACTTTATGAACTTCGTTAGTGAAAAGAAATTCCACTGACTTCTAATACTCTGCAGGAGGGTTGAAAACAAGCAGTATTA
Source organism: Tyto alba (assembly GCF_018691265.1). Lineage (NCBI taxonomy): Eukaryota > Metazoa > Chordata > Aves > Strigiformes > Tytonidae > Tyto > Tyto alba. The sequence goes on along the minus strand of NW_024881295.1, from coordinate 8,415,004 downwards.
GGCAGATTTTTTTCTGAAAAACAGTTTACTTAATTTTGAAAATTCTGAGGCAGCTCTGCTCTTAATGCCAAAAAGAAAACAAATAAACACTGGGGTGTGCATGTGGAGTTGGGGGGGTGAAGGAGGAGAAGATTTTGAAAACATCTAATGTGACAAATCCACCCCTGCTCAGGAGTACAATGGTGAAAAACCAGCACTCCTCCTAAACATACAGTGTAAAAACACATGAAAGTACTGAAAGAACAGCTTGAAAGGAAGTTCCTTAGAGCAGGCCTTCATCTTGTGGTGCTCAGTTCTAAGAAGCTTCATGCTTTCCTACCCTATACAAGATGGATTTTTGGTTATGCATTAAATAAATCCTATTTCTACCAAGTTTCTGTTACCACTGTATAGCAGTAAGAAAAGAAGACGGCAAATCATATCTTGTTCTATGCTAAGGAGTTGCTTTATGAATTTAGGTACACTAGGTATATTCCCCTAGCCTTGGTTTCAACAACTAAAAACAGCACTAAGACCCATCTTTGTGGCAGTTCCTAACAAAAGAAGGGGAGAAAAGCTACTATGTACAAAGCGAAAAGAACTAGCTTATGGTCCAAAGTCTATTAAGAGCCAAAAAACCTGTGCAGGAGAGTAGCCACAGGAAGTCATACTTTAAGTAAAAAAAAAAGTTTGAAAGTAAAACTTTCCAGCAATGGGCAAGATTAACAGTAGATGCACTCCTGCAAGCAGCTCCACTAAAAACAATTGTTTACAATAATGAAAATAGGTACAATCATAGCTGCAGGATCAGGACCCATTCCTGAGCAGCAGGAACTGTATTAGAAAACGCATTTGTATTAAATCACTGTGACTACTTTGTCACAAAGATGAAAGTTTTACTGCTAAAGGAACCGTAGTAAAAGGCCAATGACTCAACCCAAGTGCTCTGGAGCATATGAACAGTTGCACATTTTATGCAGCGTTCAGCTGCCAAAGCCAGCAGATCTCAGTAATGCCTCCTGGCAAATCTTATTTAGGCTTCTTCCTGCTCCATTAAAATAACAGAGATTAGGAAAGAAAGATCAAATCTATTTTGTGGTGCCTGAGGATCTGTTGCTGTAGATCCTCAGGTATATAGGTCTTTATACTTACCTATTTACTCACAAAGGTAAGAGTCAGTCCAAAGATTATTATTTCTCTAAGAATCTGCATAATACAGATAGTTCTTAGTGTCCACAAAATAGGAATTAATATGACACAAGCATGTTGTAAATGCAGATTAACACACAGTTTAGATGCCTGAAAGACACAGCAACTCTGAAAGCAAGCACAATACTGGCAGGTTACTTCCACCTCTGATCTCCTCTTCCAATTTCACAGTCTACCTTCAATGCTCAAAAAAAAAAAAAAAAAAAGAAAAAAAATGCTCCCAAAGACAATCAGGACACAGTAGGCTCTACATCCTTCTCCCAGCAAGGCTGCTTTGAAACCTCTTGCAGACTGCCTGCCTAAGCATTTCCAGCTGGGTGTTAATGCACAGGGTGTGGTTGGCATCACTCACCTCCCCAGGCTCCTGCCCACTCTCCCTGGTGTGCCTGGGCTTACACACCTGCAGTGCCTCCATCGGCGTGCCTGGAGTGGAGGAGTGGAGTGGCTACACAAATGCAGCAGCAGAGGGGAAGGCTGTAAGAAACTACTGATTATTTAATGTAGATATTGCCATCTTGGAACTCCTTGGTATTGTCTTCCCCAAGTGACATGATGAGAGCAAAAAGGAATTTACAACTCCAGAAATGATGTCAAGCAGGAAAGTTTAGAAACAAGGGTGTTGCACTAAGCTTTATTGCAGGTTGTTACGTTTCCAAAGCCTCTCAGGTACTGGGAGGTTGTTTGGAGATGAGGGATTGTTTGGTGAGACACACACAGCCAGCCATGCTCTCGCTGCAGGAGATGCTCCGAGCAAATGGGCAAACCACTTTCCCTGGGCACAGGAGAGAGGAGTCTCGGTATAACCCTGGGCCACTGCCAGGTTCACCAGGCAGGAGTCGGTCTCTAGGCATGGCCAATTTCCAGTGCTTCAGAGGAACTAAGCAAACACTAACCCAGAGTACATCTGGCTAATTGTATAGTGGGAGAAAAAAAATCTTTCTTGACCCCAGTGGTTACCCAGCTAAACCCCTGAAGCACAGGCTTTTATTACAACCATTATCTGTATGCAAATGATGATCATGCTGAGGACTTATTCTGCCTGTTACATATGAAGGAAAGAGCTGAATGAATGATACATTCTGGACAGATTTCTTGCCCAGAAGGAACCATTCATGCCAAAGCCAGTTTGAAAGAATATCTTTTAGAAAGATATCCAAACTGCCTCTTGAAGACTCCAAGTGATGTCAATCATGCTGCCCCCTTCGTCTATTGTTGTAATGTTCAGTTACCCTCACTACTAGGACACTATCTGAAATCAATGCAAAATTTATCTACCATGAGCTCTTCCCCACTAGACCAGTTTCTGCAAGCCTGAAAAGCAGTGATAAACTGCTTGGTTGCATTGCCCTGTTAACATGCCTACTGATGTCAGTTTTAAAAAGAGCTCTGCTAGTCCTGAACTGCTCTATTTCAGGCTTTGGTGGGATTCATAAGGTGTCAGGGAAATTCTCTCTCAGATGCCAAAAGTTCTGCAAGGGAACTAGGCAAAAACATGTTGGGTTTTTTTTGGTTTGTATTTTTTTTTCCTTGGATGGAAAAAACAGACAGACATACCAGAAGCAAAATGAAAATTACTCCAGTTTACAAGCTATGGCACAGAGCACAGCTGCAAGGCAAACTCTTTTATCCTTACTTATGCTTCTGTCCATTCCAGTAATATATACAGGCCACACATGAAAAGGCTGCTTGATCTCAACCTACCAAAACGGACCCTAGGAGAAGCACAAACAGGGAGAGAAAAAACAATTAGTGCAACAGTAAGTGGGATCTGAGACAGCAGGATGTTTCATGCAGCTATTGCCACAAACTCAGTGTGATGGCTCAGAGCTCTGAGCACTAGAAAGGCACAGACCATTAATCTAATTGTAATGGATAAAACATGGGTTCTTGCCAGCTGGATGTACTGCAACCAAGCATAGCAGAGGCCATCTTAGTCTATGTCTTCTTGTTCCAGAAATGTCCAAGACAACAGAGAAGAGCAGTCACACACATAATCTCGCATTATGGGAAAAAAAGCTCCTCAGAAGCTCTGGGATGTGCTCAATCAATAGTTGGAAAATACTATTTGGTTGAACATTGAGTAGTAGCAGGTGCACCTACTATGCAGCTATTAAAATGCCTGTTTCCCCAATCAATTTCTTACATGGATACTCCATGGCCTACAGACATGCCAGTTTTCAAAAGCTGTGACACTTAAGTCTTTGCTTGTCTGGTTCTGTTGCTACCACCACAGCAGTCACACAAGCACACGTGTACCTGTGGTAGGTTAATCACTGTGCTTCCTGCGGAGCTTACTTCATTTTTGCTGGGTGACAGATGCATGCATGCATCTTCCTGGCTGTGTCTGGTGATTTTATGAACTCATTTGTTTCTGTCCTTTACTCGCTTCAGATTGAACAGGTATAAATTTTGCTGTTCGCACAGTCACCCCACACCTGCTGCCCTGCTAGGTGCACTTCCTTTCAACTATAAATAACAGCCCTGGAGCTAACAGAGAACTGACTGAAAGCTGTTTCTGTGCCTGCTTCCTTGCTGGTGTCCAACTCCTGTTGAAGTCAGTCTAAGTACCATACATATAAGGTGAAAAATCTTTTAGACCCCAAGACCAGAAGTGCAGCAAAATTTGTGTTCCTTGACACTAGCCCACCCAACATTACTGCTAGAAGTCCTATGCTGAGAGCCCAAAATATGAGCATATGTAGAAATTGCCTCTCCTCATTCTTTTTAGGAGGCCTAGAGGTAGGAAGCATTAGCTGAATAAAGATGCCAGGCAAAGCGAAGACTTCAGACTCTTATTGTGGATCACACCGAATGGTATTGTTCTGTGTGGTTTTGCTGAATTTCTTGTTTAGTGCGTGAACTTCAGTCACTGATGATACATGGTGTGTGTCTACATGAACAGCCTAACTTGTCTTCAAATGCTCTGTGCCTTAATATGCCTTGCGCCTGCACGTGAAAGTCTTTCACAATTAGATTCCCAGACTGTAAACTCTGACCATCTGTAAACATGCAAAAATGCTCAAAAAATATGTAAACGTGTAAAAATGCTCAAGATTAGATCCCTGGCACGCTGTGTTACATGAATGCAAATACAGCCTGGACTCTGATCCTCTGCAAGGCCAGATCCTAAATTCGCTGCGTTCAGAGAACCTCAGCCTCAGAAGCCAGATTTACATAAACAAGCTATTCCACTAGCTGTGCAGAGGGGAAGGAGCACGGCAAGCTGTGAGGTGTAGGTGCAGCCCCACGAGGCTGAGAACCAGAAGGGATGTCAGAGCTTGCACAGCACATCTGTGTAGATGTTGCCCACACCCTGGTACACGTGTGCTGTGGTTCTTCAGAGCAACTGGCAGAAAAGTTTGCTCTTTGCCAGAATCTCTCTTAGCAGAGTCACTACTGCATGTTTCCAAGGCAGAACAGCTTCTCTGGGGCCTGGTATTAACATTTTGGCAGACAGTCCTTTATGCAGTTTGTGAGCACTTCTGTTCTGAGGCTGGTATATATATGTGGTATATATGGCACTGAGACTAAATTTCTCATCACTACTTTGCCTTCTGGTGGGAAGTTAACATATGCTATTGCTCAGCAAAGGACAACATTACATTGTAGTTCCCTTATTTAAAACAATAACAACTGTCTCCTGCATAGAAAACTAATAGGCCCTGTCCCCAGATGGCGTAAATTAGCATGGCACCACTAATGTCTGATTTATAACAACTGAAGATCCAGCCTTCCCAATATACCACATGATTAAGCATGCACTTTACTAGCCTGGAAATGTCTTGAGGGCCATGTAATTGTGTGGTAATGAACTGAACTTTTAATTAAGTTCTCATTTTGAATTAGAATCAATAAGTCAATAAATAGCCTTCACTTGATTTAGATGATAAATATGCACAGCTGAGGCTGCACTCTACGTCCTCCCTACTTTTCAGGCTCTCCTTTCTCCTCCATATGTCAGAGTCTAATGAAGGAGCTCTGAAGTATGGTCCTAATATATTATTGTCACACATGGTGATAATACTGGTAGAGGTAGGAGACTGCCAGGTTTCTATTATAAATCCGGTTCCCAAGGTTTTATAGCATGTGTGTTTCAAACTGCAGTCAGCAAAGTTGTTTTTACAAGGAGCTGTCAGCCCCAGTGTGAATTTTTGTCAAAATAAAATTAAAAATGGATTTGATTGATTCAATCTGTCAATTTTTCAAGATTTCTGAAGCTATTTTTTCTAACCACTGGCATAATATGCCTTAGATTTGAAAAACGCAGTTTCACAGCAAGCTTTTAAACAAGACTAATTGCTGATTTTTGTTGGAAGGAGAGAAAGGGCAAATAGGTTTGTATGGTGGTAATGACTTTTATATTTTAAGACTAGACAAGACCTTTCTGACCATCTAGTCTGACCCTTTGAATAGCTAGGTCACAGAATTTCACCCAGTAATTAACACATCTGTCCCAGTAACTTCCAGGTTGAATTATAGCAGATCTCTAGAAAGCTATTACCTCTCACTGTAGGGAATGTCACAGGCAAACTATATAATCCAGTACTTGGAATGGCAGAGCAGAAGTTATCACTTCAGACTTCTACTCTTCACTCTGATTCTGTCTTACTGTGTGGTCTTAGGAAAGTAACTTAATTTTTCTGATTTCTCCATTTTTCCATCTTCTGCAATGAGGAAAATAATATTTAAAAGCCTTAGAGAGGGGGTGGTGAGATGTAATAAATTATTTGAGGAATGCTTTGAACTATTCAGATAAAAGATGCTATTCTGTAAAAGAAAGCCACTACCATGTATTTAGATTTGAAAACTGATTACTTTTCAGAATGTGTTCTTTCTCTGTATTTGTGTCACGTTAACAGCTACTGCAGAACAAATCTGGTTAGGTGAAGAACTGAATATCACAGTGTATTGTTTTGAATATTTTAGAAAGAAATAGTGTAAAAGTTGGTTTGGATAGTTTCACTCCACTTGTAATATTTTTCTCTAATAGAAAGGGTGGTTTTCATTATGACCAGATTTTGTCTTCATTTCCACTGGATAAAGCACCTTTCAGTGGGACTCTCTCAGGGTCACAAAACCTGTTCCTTTCTTGACTGTCCAAATATCTGGTAGAAAACTGGTTTCTGGAGAGCAAATTGCTACCTCTCTGAAATTAATGGGATGGGTTTCACTCTGGACTCTCACTGTGGCTGGACACTCAAAAAATAGAGGGTTTCATCTTCAAGGCCATGATAATAATGCTTGGCACTGGCATGAAGAATAATTCAGACCCTTATGCCTTAAAAAATATCCAGCATCATCCAACTGGAATATCCAGGACCTTTTCCAAAGTGGCTTTTCTAATTAAGTTCCAGTAATAATCCTTACCATTTAGTGGCTGTATCTACCCTGCTAAATACACCTGCTTCAAAAAATGATCCTTGGCACCTAGGCTAGTGATGCAGAGTGACCTGAACACACACTGGGTATCCTGCTGCTCCAAACTGGCACCTCCATGTCCCTAAGAGATTATTATTTTATTGCAGCTTTCTAATTCAAAGTGTCCAAAAAGCAAGGGAGAAGTAGGACAGTGAGGAGGGTGAGGTCCACAGTCTGTGGTACTGCAAGGTGCTCAGCTGAATAAAATTAGTTAGTTGACCCACTGAAGGACCACCACAATGAAAACCTCAGAGATATGTGCTGGGGACATCATCTCTGCACATCTCAGCTCCCACCCCTTCGCTATTCACCAGGACGTTTTATGTGCAAGAGATCACAGTTGGAGCATAATGACTCCAGGGGCTGTATCTCAGTGGAAAACATGGAAGAGAGATGAGGAATACACCGAATAAATCATTGCTGCAGTGTGGTCAACCACTGCTACTTACAGTGACTTTCTTGCAAGACAGAAGGTGTATGAGGGAATCTCCCAAAATAATGATAAAACTTTAGACTTGCCGAAGTGGTAAGTTTGGATCAGTGCAGCTATGTAGCTCATCTTAACTGTTTTCCAAATTGTTTTTGCCTGTACAGCCAGGTGCTTTAGAAATAAAATTTCTATGGTAAGAACCTGTGTTCTTTGCCTCTGTGTTTTTCCAGCACAGTTGAATTAGAAGTTCAATACCAGTTTAGGGTTCTCAAAACCTCTGTAGGACACAAGAGAAATTTGCATGATGGTTTGGGAGGTCTCAGGCTCTGAATCCTGGTCATGGAGAAGAACGCTGGACTGAAATCTAAGTCTAAGAACGTGCCCTAAGCTCCCAAAGTCAGAAGTAGTGACCAGTCTCTGCCCTATCTAGATGGGCTGAGCAAACACTACAGAGAAATAGTAGATCAGACTGTAGAAGTAGCTCTGGCAGCCTGATGCATCTCTACCAAAGTTAGCCTTCCCCAGCAGAAACTTTGATCTTTCAGCTACAAACAACAAAAGATAAAAGAAAAGCTCTTTATATTTTTACTTCCACTGTAAATTCTTTAGCAAGCACAAGAAAGTTAGCTTTCTAAATTGCACTCACTAGGGCTTCAACACCTACAGCAGTTCTGCCTGACTCTATACAACAGCTTTAGGAGGGTGGAGGGACAGGGTCAAAGACATCAGTAACAATTCTGATGATTTAAATAAGCACAATAATAATGATTTAAATAAGCATTAAAGGGCTACTATGATCATATTCAAAGAATGTCTCCATGAAGAAGATATTGATGCATCCTGTTTCTGTCCAGAATGTGCTAAAGAAAACCTCTGGGCAGCAGGAGCTGGATGAAAAGTGTAATTTTTCATACAGCTGAAGATTGGGTTTTCAGCAAAATGCAAATTCTTTTGGGAGTAATCTGTTTTCTGTGATAATTTCCTATTTTTAAATGAAAAACTCAAACGTGAAATTTTTTAAGTCAATGTCTAAAAAAGCAGAGTTTCAATGGTATTCAGTCATTTGCTGGGTACTGACATTCTCCATAGAAGAAAAAAAATTGAAAAATGAAAGTCAGACACTCAACATCGAGGCTGAATGTATGTTTGCTCCCACTCCTCACCAGCATCTTTCTTCCTCTCTGTCCAACTGCTGTCAAGGGCACAATCACAACTTCAGCCATAGTTTATAAGGTGATTTTGTAAAATCCTTTGTCTGCAAAAATATCTGAAGGACAATAGGCTTTCTTCTTACTTGGAAAGAGAAAAGATCTGCCATTAAAAAATGCAGAAAACCCAATAATCAAAGAGAATGGAATCAAATATCAGAGGCAGCATGAGATCTGCTATGTAGGCATTTGCCACAACCCCCCTCATATCCTGTACTTTGTCACAGCACTTACACATTTCATAATCTTTACTTCACTGTAATGTTTGCTTTGCATATTGAAATTATATCTGCCTGGTGAGAATAAACAGATGCAAGCTTTTCTGTGCAGGTTCTGACCTGGCTGGAGAGGGGCATCCCTGGTTTAGAAGCTGGGTTGGCATGGGTTTGCGTTCTGAGAAGTTTATGTTGCTTCATGGCAAAATCTTCAGGGTGGTGATTATTTCACACATGCTTGTATGAAACTCAGCAGGACTGGTTTTGGTTGGCCTTGCTAGCTTCAACAACACAAAAATAACAGATAATATGTTTTTGTTCACACACAGTTTCAATGTCTTTTAGCAGTTTGAATGTGGTTGTTATTAGCAGGGGCCAAAAAAGAGTTGGGAAAGTGCTTCTGAAGAGTGCGCATTAGCAATTAAAACTTCCTGAGTTGGGGAAAGTTCAGATTCAGGACAATGTTAAACACAGGATTAAACATCCTACATGCCATGATTTCAGCAACCACCTAGATACAATACACCAAATTTATTCCTGATTTATAGTATTACAGTGGGGTTGTACCAAGAGATTAATTTAACATGCTGACACTGTTCAGTGAGAAATGTATAGGTGTACAAGTAAGCACCACTAAAGCACTTACAGTTTAATTTCTTGGAATGTTTTCCTGTCCCTTAGGGCATCAATGGTGACCAGAAGTACATTGGAACAGAGCTGGTCAGCAGAGGCTACAAGTGTCAAAATACAGAGGAAGGAGAACCAAAACCCATTCTTTTAAGTGAACAACACTGTTGTGTCCTGACTACGTTCGAAAGTCTGGCTTTGTTCCAAGTGTAAAAATTACCAGCATCACCTTTCTCTGTGAGATGAAGCTCACCTTTGCCACAGAAAATTTAAGAGTACAAGTTGCCACATAATACTTACTCATTGCTGGCTCACTACTGAGCCAACGTCATTTCCCCTCAGTCTCTAGAGTTGAACAGTTTGTGAACAGGGTGATACAGACTGTGGTGTTGGGATAAGGCACTGAAAAAAAAGAATGAGAACAACTGAAAGGTTGGACAGTTTTCCCAATCTACCTCCTGACTCCACAGCTGGCAGCTGACAGATGTATGCCTCATACTTCAGAGTACGCCAAGAACAAGCCTTTATATGAGTTCTGATACAGAGGATGACAGTGGCTTTCCCGGAGCCCCTCTTTCACTTTATGGTAGACACAGGGTTCCTGTAAACATCAGCTTAAGCAGCTTTTGCTCTCACCGCCAGGAATTGAAGTTAGTCAGTAGCTCCTGGGTGGGCAGAATCATGATACTAATCACACAACATTTGCCTAGGCAGGGAAGCACACTGCTTACAGGTCACAGCTTGGCCGGCACTGAAGCTGATTTTTACTCTCTTCTGGGTTACAAATATGGCGTTTATTGTTGCTGTCCTCATTCCACTAGCCTTCATGCTGAAACTAGTGTGGAAAGAGAAGGCCATTCCTCTGTATTATATCCAAATGTGAATGTTACTGCACAAGAAGATTCACATCACAGCAAGATTCTTTTCTGTAACCTGTCACATAACCAACACAGAAACCAACCAATCTGCTGGCTACCAGATATTACTGATGGGATTTTTTTGTTTGTTTGTTTGTAATGTATTCAGGCTTGTGGGTAGGTGTCCCACACACCTTTGTACTAATGCTAGTTCCCTTACAACGTGGAATAGTTCCTTTTTCTCCTTTACCAATGTGCAGCAGAAGATGGACAGAAGTAAGTGGAAATCTTCAGGGCAGCCATATGCGACTAGATAAAAAGAAATACAGGAAGGTAACTGGACAGCTAACAAAACATGGTAGCCCAGACAAAATTAACTTGGTATTCAATAGTATTTATTCCACTGTGACAGTGCTACTAATCTCAACAGAATTAAAAGCTCCAGAGCATTTTGTCAATGACGTATGGCATGGATCTCTTTAAACTGATAGAGTCAGCTTTCCACCAGCATAAACCACCCATGTAGACAAGCCCACTGTGAACACGTAGGGTGTTTACACTGGTTAGCCTGTCATACAGATTAAGTCTGAGCTGGAGCAGCCAATCGTTTTGATCTTCTGGCAGTGTGCAGGGCAGATGGAATATTAATCTTCTGAAATATCATACCATGCAATTTATAATAATCAGGGGGCTGATGAGAAAAATCCAGACTGATATTATGGAAAATGGGCCATTTAATAATCTGGTTTCAGCAGACTTAGAGAAATGGGTAAGAGATTCCAGACATATTTGAAGACTTCGAAGGCACCAAGGAAATAATCCATTTAATTCAATAAAAGTCCAGTCAGGAATTGCCTCATTTGCAGCTTACTTAACATTTGCTGAAATTTTTGGTGCCAGTACAATAAAATTGCTCTCTTGGTATAATTAAAGCACTCAGTAACATATTATTGAATGAGACATCCAGTGTCTCAGTAAACTTTTTGTCTCAAAACCATGGACATAAAACATTTTAACATAAATGGAACATGAGAATCGAGTAGCAACATTTGAACACAGAGACTAGTCAGGAGGCTACCTTTTAAGAGGCTCTACCATTCCAGGCTGGGTTATCCTTGCATTATAGGATGTGACTCCTACTGTGCTCTGCACTATTTCAAAATCACACTTTAAAAATGTCCTGGTTTTGTCTGGGATAGTTAACTGTCTTCCTAGTAGCTGGTACAGTGCTGCATTTTGGATTTAGGATGAGAATGATGTTGATAACACACCGATGTTTTAGTTGTTGCTGAGCAGTGCTTACACTAAGTCAAAGACTTTTCAGCTTCTCATACTGCCCTGCCAGCGAGGAGGCTGGGGGTGCACAAGAAGCTGGGGGGGCACAGCCGGGACAGCTGACCCCAGCTGACCACAGGGATATTCTATACCATATGACATCTTGCTGAACAATAAAACTGAGGGGAGTTGGCTGGGGGGTGGGGAGCGGCTTGCTGCTTGGGGACTGTCTGGGCATCGGTCAGTGGGTGGTGAGCAATTGCACTGTGCATCACTTGTTTTGTATGTTCTTTTATCATTATTATTATTATTATTTTCCCCTCCTTTTCTGTCCTATTAAACTGTCCTATTAAACTGTCCTTATCTCAACTCACAAGTTTTACCATTTTTCCGATTCTCTCTGTGTGGCGTTTAGCTGCCTGCTGGGTTAAACCACAACAAAAAACTTCAATTTACACAGTGGTTTGGTGTTTTTTTGTTGTTGTTGTTGTGTTTTTTTTTTTTTTTTTTTTCAGATGGGCCACTATTGACACACTGTGACACCTCTGTCCAGAATAGAAGCTTGTTAGCTACATTATAAATCACATCACTACAGAAGCAGATGGCCTGTGGGTACATGTCACTTTGCACACACTGCAGCGCTCCCTATGCACTGGCTGGCTGCAGGGCTGAACCATAACACAATCCTAAACCATCAAACTAATGTTTATGACCTTATTTGTCTTCCTAGACCAATGGGTATAACCCAACCTCATGTTTCCACTGATGGAATGCATCCTCTGACTGGACATTGAAAGGCAATGACACAGGCCTTATTCAGCAGTCACTGCCTGTAAAAATCTCACTAACAGTAAGAAGGGAGTCATGGTCCACAGCCAATAAAGGTCAAGAGCTTAGCATCTAATGCAAGCACAAAGACAAATGGGATACTCCTCTCTCACCTGTTCAAGGCAATGGAGAAAAATACCTTGTCAACACAGGCTGTCAGTGCGCTGCAGCTTGTCCATGAACTGATATCCTAATACAACTAGCTGGTTTTGTACAAAGCAGTGACTGCACAGAATAATTTGCCTGGTTTTGTGTAATGTAGTGCTTTCACATTTGTTTCCCAGGCCATTTGTTTGCAAATTGGCCTCTTACTTCACCAGTGAAATTGAAAGACAAATCAATACTAGTAAGGAAAGTACAGAACCTGCGAAGTGTAATATTAGGGCTCTTTCGTTGTTTCAGGTAAAAGGAATATATTGAATAAAGATTAAAGAATAATTGATTGAAGAACAAAGATGACAAGGAATGATACGGACCATTTTATTTGCCTAAAGTGAAGTCTGTCCTTCTGACAGAGGATAGATGGATGGATTTGCTTTTATTCAGAAACACCATCCAATTCTTGAAATGCCAAAAATCAGGAAGTACAAATGTGGTCTAATGTCAAACAAAAGATGTAATTTCAAGTCATGAAACAACAGATTTCAGTGGAATGGCACATACTTCATTTGGTCTGCAGATTGCGCCACACAGCTACAAACAAAGCAGTCCCTCTAAAACTTTGTGGGTGGCAACACAAAGGAGGCACAGAGACCCTCTGGATATATTACAACATGATGGTACGACTCTGTTTATTAAGTCAATCTTTCATTCTCTTCTTTAAAATGTCTGCAGTTATTTTCCCTCATCCATTCTCCTCCGCTTCAGTTGTACAAATGGATTATTCAAACAAGTCTAACCATGGCAGCACCTCAGCTCTTTCCTGTGGAGGTGAAGCCGGACACTTCATGGCTGCAGCACTCATCCCCTCCCCGCCAAGGGGCTGCAGAGCTCCTGGGAAGCACCCTCAACAGATGAGGGCTACTCACCAGTACACGCCACTCCCGCTGGCTTCTAGCTGCTTCCATGCAAAGAAAATTGAGGGTTTACTGAGTGCCTCGCCGGGGACTCAAGGTTTCTGTCCGCAGGTTTGCTTCTGTCAATAGAAGGAGGCTGGCAAAGAGCTCCGGCACCACTGCCTTGATAACGGGAAGCCACCTGAGCAAAAGACCACCCTACAGGGCGAACTGCCCCCCACCATAGGGACGACAGTGATGAGAGGGGCTGAGCAACTGTACAGGGTGATTCAAACTGTTTGTCCTACAGGAATTGCAACCCCTGACACATACTCTTCTATATACAAGAGCAGTGACACTTTTCTGTTTGTCTTGTCTTTTTCCTTCTTGTATACTCCAAGGTGCTATTTGTAATTTCAATTCATATCCTAAAGCATTCCACAGAGGCATCATTCACTACCTTTCAGGATACAGTGATTAAAGTCACCAACAATGAGATTTTTCTCCTTCTTGGAATATTCTTGCTGTAACACATAGCTCACATAAGGTTTGTGCAGTTTTTTGTCATAATTCTCACAGGAAAATGAAACAATTTAAAAGCAGATTAATAGAATGATGGTGACTTCAGTTTGTTGCTGACCTGCTGTGGGGTGAGTTATTGCTCAGTGATTAGAGCTCCAAAGACCATTCTACGCTTCTCTGTGCTTCACTAGCACTGGTACAGCATTGCTTCCTGCTCCAACACTGACGCAGAGGTGATAATTAGTTGCAAGACTACTTTCTATCCATCCAGACAAGATTTGCTGGTTAAAAAAGTACATCTCAAACATCATCCTTGTCTTAGAAAGTGACTAAAGGAATCATCAAAATGCATATCACCATCTGGATCGAGTCAGGATGATTTCTAGTTTGTGTAACTTGCCAGAGAATTGCTGGGTTATAAACACTATTGAACATAAATTGGCTATGCTAAGGAAAGGCAAGGAAAAAAGCAAACAATTTAGACAGATGTGCTCTTATAATGCTGATCTTTATGCTGCCAATACAAATAAAAGTAATTAAAGCAGAGATGGCTGTAATTGCCAGTCCCAGATATTTGAGATCAATAGAGCAATAAAGAACGTACAATGCAACTTTAGGTTAATTGCTCTACTTGGTGTGGCCAGAACTCATGTCCTTCTGTAAGTACAATAATGCTCTTGTTAGTTACGTAGGCCCAGGATACCCTGGCTTGATCTGTATATAATATTAATGTATCTGATAGAATTACATAATAATACACAAAAACCTACCTGGTGGTTTCTCATTCTGCCAACATTTGGCAGTTCTCTGTCAGCCTCAGGAGACCACAGAATCCATTCAGAGCAAGCCATGGTACATTGCAGTGGATTATTTGGGGCTCAGCTGCAGAGCTGTGGTGTCTTCCTGGTTTCAGAAAGGATACAATAGCTCCACTTGAGTTAGGGATATGATACTTCTAGGATGACCAAGGCAATCACATTTTGTATGTGTCTCTAGTTTTTAAACCAATGATAGGAAAAAGTGATAGTTTTGGAACAAGTGAACAACAGTAAGTGGAAAAGGTCAAAATTAGTGAGTACTTGACCAGGCTGCAGATTTTTGCTGCTGAAGTTAAGGCCATGCATTCACTGCCATCTCTTTCTCTTTCACCCACCCAAAAAGAGCAGTTGTTATACCAAATTAGCAGGAGAAACATTGACAGAATAGAGCAGAGTGTAAACAGTAAAAAAAAAAAATAATACTTTGTACCCCCGTAAGATAGTCTCATCACGATCTTTAATTAGGACTGGTGATCTCACTGAAACACTCTGGGCAGTCTTAAGGCAGTCCCAAGGCAGTAACATACAAAATCACATTCAGCTAGCAGTAGAAATTGAGAAAGAGCCTTCAGATAAGAACTGCACAAATATTTTGAATTATCACTTCAGCTGGCTTCTTTTTAAGATTATTTGTAGAGGTGCGAGTGCATGCAACCTTGGCCCTGCAGCCAGAATCTGATTTACTGTCCTAGTGGTGCTGCAGCCTGAAGATATTTCACTTCTTCACTGTGTTGTCTCATTGAGGCTGCATGGAGTTAAGATTATATTTTTTCCACAGCTCCTTGAAAACCACCATTCTCAGGAATAATGTGGTGCACTCTGTATTAATTTGACACAGTTTAAATTACAGGCATTAAAATGCAAGGAAATTGCCTTGAACAATTAATTAAGAAGTGTCTTTCAGCTGAATACAAATTTAGGATTGGTCTCAATCTCTGAAAGTTACCACCAGTATCAAATTTACAAAAAATGCAGGCTAGCAGAAAGCAGCAGAGCACAGCAGTAAATCTGCAAAGCTATTAGTTTTCTAGACGGCTGTTACAAATACAGCAGAAGCTGATGGATCTACATAATCTCAAATGTAAAAAGTCATACCTTTCATTCAGAGGAGTGCTTTACAACTGTTAATTAAACCTCATGACACTGCAGGGAGTTAGTAAAATGCTAATGCCAGTTTTGCAGATGTGTAAATTAGCCCATTTATCACTTAAAATTTTAATGTACTTGATCACATCCAGGGGAAACTGAACTGGAACCTCTGTATCTATTGATTTTCCTATGCTAGAAGATATGATATCTCCAGAGACTTAGAGAAGGAATCTTTCATTTAAAAAATGAAATTACTTGGAATAGTAAAGACTGCTTAATCTTTTACCTTTCACCAACAAAATTTAAAATAAATATTCTCCCTCTACTGTGACTAACACTTTAGAAAAAAGATAGACAAGTTTAGGAAGGTATGAAATAAGTTACTGTTTCTCTATTTTATTTGTCTAGTAAACATTTTCAAGAGTCATTTTCTTGTAGAGACAATTAGAAATAAGTGTAGTTAAATTACCAACCTACTTTCAAGTCAACCCATTCCTAAATGCAAGGAAATAACACTAGTGCACAATGATATAAGACTATGATTTTGAAGGAGGGAAAGGCAGATGAGAAGTAAGTGAATTCTTGATTTTCAGAGTCCATTTGCTCTGGATGACAACTTTAGTTAACACTGGAAGCTTTCAAAAGATGAGACACATTGAAAGAATAGATTGAATAAAATATTTGGTGGTGTGCAGCCTCAGTGCCACACTCAGTAAAGGGTAATATGTCTGGCCTCTGAAGTCAACAGACACTTGAATGAATGGCAAAAGGACTGGTGGTATCTGTACCATATGGCACTTATCAGAAGTGTTAAGGAAGGCCTGATCTTGCAATTTAGCGGGCAGGAAAGCAGCTGAAGCCAAGAGGTCCTAAGGCTTTCAGCTCTCTGCCCACTTCCCATCTGTTTCAAAATCAGGACCCAGCAGAGACTACATTGCTGAATAATCACGTAACTGATCACACAAAATTACATGGTGCTTCTCCACTGAGCTGTATCCTATTCTGATTGCAAAACCTTTGGGAAAACATAGCAGATGCTGAACAGGTAACTGAAAGGGACAATGAATAGAGCTGGCAAAGCTGTAGGAGCCTGAATATGATTGCTACTAACAGTACAGCTGTACAACTTACTAAGCCAGGGGTAATCAGATCTCATGTTCCGGGCAGAAAGCTGAGTCCTGTACCACCTAAAGTGATGCTTATCTCAGTTCTCCTCAGCCTGAGTTAGTCATGCTGCGGCTAGCTAAACTTATCCAACTTCCTTTGAAGCATCATGTCCTGACAGCTGCTAGGAACAGGATATCTGACCCGATAGGTATAGCAAATCCTAAATTCCTGGAAAGGCCTCCTTTGAGCCTACTCTTTGGTATTTCCTTTCCTATGGAAATGGGCAGAACTGTCAACCTCCTTGGAAACTGCAATTAATCCAGAATGAGGAGCTCATTGCCATAACAAAGATGCAGACAAAATTGTTTTTTCTTCTCAGCATGTCTACTACTCCAAGATTCTGGTCAAGCCACACACAGTAAGTTCACCTTTGAGCCTGAAGCCAGAAAGTGCTCCAAGGCTGTGCTCTTGACCATGATGTCTACTATAAAGTGCTGCACTAAATAAGTATCTGACATGTACCTGGAACTTATTCGCTGGAAGGATCCCAAAGTGTTTTGCATGCTATATATAGCAATCACTTCATCTGCAATCAAAATGTGGTTACATCTGAAGAGAAATGGAGGGCAGAGAACAGAAACACTGCAGCAATGGTGTGAAAAATACATCAGCTCATTTTAAAAGCAGAGGAATTGTCCTGTCTTGAGCCTGAATCAGAGCCTTTGAATCACACTTGTTTAACAGAAGATGCCACAAAAATACAAAAACTTCGGTGATGCCGTATTGTCAGGTTGTTGGCTCCCCATTACTGCTGAAACACAGTGGTCCCACTACAGCAGCTCTGATATGCATTTGTCCTTGAATCATAATACCATTTTAAATATAATTGGGAACGCCAGGAGGACTTGGCATGATGTCACCAACTCCAAACACTGAAGATAAGGCAGCACAGAAGGAAAGACTGATGATAATTTACCCAACAACAGACATCCATTTATTTCCAGTGCTTCACAGTCACTAAGGCATCCATCCTCACAGCAATCCTGTAAAGTAATCAATATACGTGGAGGAGAAAGAAAAAGCTCAGGGAGACTCACTTCCTCTATACCCAGCAGTTGTTCTTTGGGTTAGACCACAGTGTCATAGCCTCATCAAAGCCTCTAGGCAGAGGCTGAAGATTGGCTCCTCTCTCCTTGGGACTGCACAAGCCCCACCAGGGTTTGGGACCTCAATTGCTCAGGCCTAAAGCACTCTCACAGCCACAGAATAGGACCAACAAGGTGTGGTTTTGTGGCTTCACTTCAGGCTGTTGATGCAGGAATTAAGTATGTTCTAGGACATCTGCCTAACTAATGCTAGGCTGTGTCCAACCTTTGAGTTCCAGTTTTCCAATCACCACAGAGCTGGAGCTCTCTTTTGGCTCTTCTTTAATGCCACACACTCCATCTCACCCTGGGGCATCTAATCTCTCCCTTCAGCTCAGCTTAACAACTGGCATTGGGAATGAAGCATCTCCAAAGCAGAAAGAACAATGCTAACGTTGAAGAAGGAAGCCAGCGGCTCACCAGAGCTTTACACCATCAATTGCTTCGAATTGCTATCATTCATCTTCTACCTATAACTGCGTTCTTTCAAAGGTACTACACAGCTCACAATTCTGGTAATCAGTTCCAGAGCTTTTCACCCTGAGGTTACAAGTTCACTGTCTCCCTCAGTTCAGACTGAAAGCCACCCTGTGGTGCTTTCACTGACTCAGGCCTGTTGGTTGCAGGACAGTTCTCTCTACCTGTTTCACCACAGAAAGTTTTTTTTAATAGAACAGCATTGTTTGGGTGCAGCAAGAATGGGGGCTACTACCCAGGGAAAACCAGAAGGTGGGCAGTGACCTCACTAACCGGGGACAGTCCCCTAGCACCAGACACAGACAAACAGGGCAGAGTGATGACAGCAACAGGTCCTGCCCAGCAAGCATCACTCAAGGTAATAAGGCGGGTCCAAGGTCAAGCCAGGAAACCCAAATACCAGAGGAACAGCACTGCAGACAGACCACCCAGAGCAGAGGGTTGGGTGAGGGCTCTGGGCGAGGCTAGCAAGGGCCATTATGGCCTACGGTATTGCTCTGGAGAGACCGTGCCTATTAGTGTTCTCAGGGCCCTGACAAGCATTGTGGTTGAATGCTTCCCAAAGAAGTGTGTTTTTATAAAAAAATCTGAGAGCTTTTCACAGAGATCAGTTTTGGAATCGTAGTGTTGAAAAGAATGTAAAGAAAATCTTTGCATGTGATAAAAATGCACTATAATTTTTAAGGCTTTTACTTTCAACAGAATTTTATGAGGGACAGAAAAATATAAAATATTCCTCCTTGTCTTTCTCAAGTAGATGGGTGTTGCACAACACAAATCTAGCATGGTGTTGGATAGAAATGACCATGAAGAGAACAAGATCTTTCTTTCCTGTCTCCAGAAGACTAGATGTTAAGTCAGTGAACCTGTGAGAATAGTCTAAAGCCCCAAGTCTCACCAGGAATGTAGGATTTGCCACACCGGGTCAATTAATTGAGTTCTCAAGTGAGAGGAGTATTTTTGCACATACTCAGTGCTGCAAAGGAGCTGAGAAATCTTACTTTTTACTGGAATTTCTCCTATGAAGCAAACTTCAGAGGCAGACTGGTACCTATTTCAGAACAGTATGAAAGAAATATATGCTGCTCGCTAGAAATGAGATACCTCTTCTGTAGATAAAGCTAAAAGTTATAAATGATGAATTTGCTTACATTAAAAAAAAACCAAACAAACAAACCAACAAAACATCAAAAGTGAACATCTGTCTTTCCTCTGAAGGATACATTTAAATTCAACCACTTCAGACTGAAGCAAATACATAGTTTAAATATTGCTGGCTTGTCCATTCTGTTTTATTTAAAGCATTTCTGATTCTGTTTCCTAGCAAGCTACTCTAAGAATATAGGCAGTCCTGAAAAGTTACATGTAGTTGAATTTAGTGGAGATGTGGGTTTTCACATGTCCATCAATATTTGATTTTTTTTTTTCCAAGACCTAGCCATCGGGATCATGTGAGCATGTGAAAAATCTCATCTTCCTTTTAGAAAAGGGGAAAAATCAAAAAGAAGTAAGTTTTCAGCCCCTGTGGTTGAAAAGAAACATTTGAAAATATGGATTGTAAATTCTCACAAGTCAGAAGACTAACAAAAAGAACCTAATGTTTATTATTTTAAAAAATTAATTATTTTTAAGCAAATCACATAATTTGGGAGGTGGGGTGGTGTGGGTGTCTGCTCCATGATATTTGAATGCCTGGTTTGGAAATGCTGGACTTCGTAGTATTACTATTTCCTACCTATTTTTTATTTATAGTATTGAGGCCTAAAATTCCAAGTTTCAGCAGAGTAGAATGCTTTCTTCTCCTGAGGTGATAAATCCCTGAAAATAATGGAAATATTGACAGAACTATACTGTTTCAAATGAGACACTGTGATTTTTAGTTTCTAATTAAATGCATATTTCTTTCAAAATCAGCTCTTATATAACTTGTAAATCATTTCAGTGGCAGCTCAGAGGGAAATAAGAGGAATGTTGATCTTGGCAAGCCTCATCTTGGCAAGAAAAAAAGAATTTTCATCTGAACTTAAAATTCTTAAAGCCTCTTATCCAAACAATATGTGTACCGTCTCTAAGAGTTCTTTAAAAGAAAAAAAAAAAATCAAATAGTTTAAGCTTGGAAACAAATTGACAGGTATTCTGCTGCCTCCCTGTGGAGACTGGGATGCCTTATCTAGAATTTCCTTTGAAACCAGAAGCAAGTGCAGGAGCAATTTAGTTCAAGCCAATTTGCAAGGGTATTTCTAATGACCTGTCCTGTTAATAAGTACAAACAACGCACTGGAGCAATACAGATGAATGCTGAAGGATGTCAAAGTACTCACTGGTCAGCCCACATTAGGGGGCCATTAAGCATTTCCAGAGGAAATGCCATTAAGGTACACCGTGGTGTGGGTGGCTGCACAGTCCCTGTGCTCTGTAGATGTTCCTGGACGAGGGGACTAGGGCTGCACTTTGAGTGGCCAAGGAACTGTGGTGGCATCCTGCTACACATTGCAACTAGTCCTAAACTAAGCTCAAGAAAAAGGAAAAAACCAAAGTTTTCTACTGGTTTTCCCCTGACCTGCTTTCTAGAGAGTTAGTGCAGGTAGGGAAGCAGTAAACCGGCAGCAGTGCTGAGTTAGATGGGCTCAAACTGCTGTGAAGAAGGTAACTTCCACTTTGGGTCTCACTCATCCCTGTGGGGCACAGCAATGTGCTTTGCTATTCTGTGCCACTCCTGAGGAAAATCTATGGAGACAAATAAAGATGACCCTTCATTGAAGGAGGAAGACAACACTCATTTTACAGAAGATAGTAGCACAACCAAGGGGTTCTGGAAAAGCCTTCTGTAAAGAGTGAAGTGTGGTGTTGCCCTGCAGTGACCAGGCACAGAGTAACCACGGAAAGAGAAGATGGGGCACTTCTTGGCTAGCACTAGAGGAGATATGAGCCACTGTTGACTCAGCAAGCACTGCCTGCCAGAATAAGGTCATGTCAGCAGGTCAGCATCACCCTGCCTGCCCTTCTTTAGCATTGGAAGGTCTGATCAGATCTTTGTTGTTCCTCGTCTCATATTTCTACTACCCAAATTTCTTCAGCAGCTGGCACTCTCACTGCTGTGTGACTCATGCAATGGAGCCTTTACCGGCATTTCAACTGGGGAAGAAAGAAGAGAGAAGGAAGATGATGATCAGATTCCACCTCATCCGATCCACCTGAGTGAGCCAAACCATCCTCTGGAGATGCACTGCTCCTTACTTAAGAATTGAATTACCATCGGGGTGATCTTCCTCTACTGATTATAAAGGAAGCTCCAGGGAGCTTCTTGATTTAAGTGACTGGAATTACAGGGGATTAATAGCAACTGGATAAGCAAGGACCAGGGACACAGCCTACCAGCTCACTAAACATACCCAGGACAACATACCACTGACTCTATTAGCTTCTCTGTGGCACTTTCCCAGGAATCAAGTTAAGGTGAGTCCACAGGAGTGCAGATCCAATGGGGAGATATGCCCTTTGTCCTCTACAAAGTGGTCAGTCTGCTGTCCAGGACCAGGCCAGCACAGATCATTGCCTCACACTCAAGTCTTCCAGCAGATCTCAATGAAGCCACCAAAACTGCAGAAGGCCATAAGGTATGTTCTGCCAACTGTTAATGAAATATCACTATGAGTAGGCATTCCCAGCAATGATTTCCCATAGAAATTTACTGTCAAATCTTCCTCACAGATCTTTAAACGTATGAGGGCATGCCAAGTCCATAGAGCAGGACATCACCCAGCTTGGAAACTGCTTAAGGGGGTATCGGAGCAATCCACCTGCAGCAGTAACTTAGCCTTCAAATATTCACAATCTGTTGTTTTATTAGCATAAAATGTTGCAGCATGATGAAAAATTATCAACCTCTAAAAATATGATCGACTTGTTGACACAAAGAGCCTCAATCTGTACTTAACTCTTTGCCATATCTCTGATGATGCTGATATGCAAACATTAATGCCTGTTTTGCTTCTCCTTTTCCCTGATCTTTGTTTATTCCTGTAAAGGTGGAACATTCTCACAGGGAGCTTCCTGTTTGGTCTAGGATGGCCACACGTCCAGGGCTGACCTGGACAGTCCTGGAACAGAGGCTTTACCTAGTAACCACATCCCCATTGGGGTCCTAATTACAGAAAGAGCAAGAAAGACATGGGATCTCACCTGATTTACAACGTACATGCTGATTATGTGAATTTACTCATCCAGACCAGATGTCAGTCAAGCAAGAGACAGCAGCACCAGCAATGGCTCTTCATGTAACTATGGAAGCCAGCTGGCAGGATTTATTTTTCCTGCCAAATTTCTGACTTTTTTTTTTTTTTTTTGTTGAAACCCTGAAAGAAAATTTCAGTTTGCAGATTTTGACTAAAAAAGTGAAACAACTTCCACAAAACAGCAGACACTTAGGAAAGGGAAAGTTATTTGAAAACCTACGAAAAACACTACTATAATTCCTAGTACCACTTGTTAAAGCAAACACTTTCAGTGTTATTTGCTATCTTCTATCTGCCTTTCTCACAGGAAGAAATATTTTGGAGAAAAAAAAAAAAAAAAGGGATTTTTTGGAGGGGATTTATTCCAGTTCTGTGCTCTCTAAACCCCTTCTTCTGAAAGAAAAGGGCACAGAACTCGAAATAGAGTGTGTGGGAAGAAATGTTCTGTCACCATTTTTCTTCTTCCATGGAATAAAAAGGAAAACGTAACAAAGTAAGTAAAGAGCAAAAAGCCCTCTCATTTACTTTCTTCTTACCCATTCTCCATAAAAAAAAAAATCTTGGAACACAAACCTTCTCTCACATTTCAAGTAAAACAAGGAAGGCAAATCCTGTTTCCAAGGGAAAAGGTAAATTACGAAGAAAAATGGGTTTTGGTGCTTTCTGTTTTTTTGTGCAGTTTTTCACCTGTAGATAAGGAGAAAGAATGGGAAAGTTTTAAAAAGGCAAGAATTCTGCCCCCTTTGTCAAATAAAAGAATATGACTATTTTTAATGAGTCAAATGTTCGTATTTTTTTTCAGAAGCCTCAAACACTGTCCCAAAAGCTTAAAAAAAAAAATAAAAATCCATTAAATATTTACTTATTAATGCATCACTTCAGAGTCTGTGTTAGTGATTAATGAATGACCTAGAAGAAGATGCCATCTAATGACTCATCTATAGATCAAGTGAGCAATCTATCTATGTTTTCATCTGTCTGCCTATCTACTTATCACATATGTGATCATTGCCTGGATAGAGGTGTTTCTTCAGCCTGTGGCTGTCAGGTAAGACTCTGTGCTTAGCATTGTCACCCAAATATTAAAAATAATGGGCATAAGGATTGAGGGCTTGGTAGAGTGATGTGGTGGTGTTTGGCAGAAATACTTGAGTGCATGGATAAGGCTCCCAGGGCTGAGGATCTCAGCTGTGCCATCCTCCCCTCTGCTCTCCCAAGTACGACATGCAGTTACCTGAAGAGTGCAAACAAGTAGAGGATGCATGTATTTTCTTTCTGTGGAAGGAGAGCATTAAACTACAAGGCTTCTTTTCACAAGGCCCCATTCCCATGTAGGACAATCTGCTGGATGCCAGTTGTAACAGCTGAGCACATGGCCCATAGTCCAGGCAAACGACCGGCCCGCACATTGATGGGAAACAGAGGCAGGCGATTTTTCCATTTAGTCTGAAAGAAAAAGGAAGAAATATGTTTGGGCTGCAGCCTGTGTGTGGTACGGTTCACTAATCTCCTTTCCTGCCTCTTGGGAGGGGAAAAAGTTTCTTTCTTCACCTGAATGTGTGATCTACTTGGGGAAATTCTCGGCCCCACCAGATTTAGTCTGTCTGGCGCTCGGGCAGTCAGGTGCAGGTTAGCGTGAGCAGAGGATGAGGACGACTGCCCCCCGGAGAAAATTTCCAAGCAAGCACCTCGCAGGGGACACTCGCCCCACTGCGGGGCTGCGCACCTCTCAAGCGAAGCCGGGGAGGAGACTTACAGCAGAGCAGTTGCGGCCCACTGGTGACTGGTGCAGGGGCCCACGTGAGCCCGAGACTCACGGCCAGCCCACTGAGCGGAAAAGCGGGCGCGAGGAGCCGAACAGGTCGCGAAGCAAAAGGGAGGATGATGAGGGAAACGCGCCGCCTTCCCGCGGCCTCGGCCGCTCCCGCAGCGCGCCACGAGGGGGCGCCGCCGCCCGCCGCTCGCCTCAGCCCCGCGGCGAGGCCAGGCCGGGCCGGGCCGGGCCGGGCGGGCCGCGGGCTCAGAACCTGCCGCCGTACCTCAGGCTTGGGGCTGAGGTTGGTTTTTTTGTTTTGGTTTTTTTTTTTTTTTTTTTTTTTTTTTGTTTTTGTTTTTGTTTTTGTTTTTTTGTTTACTATGTAAATCCTTCCTGCGGGAGGGGGCCTCTCCCGCCCCGGAGCTCCCACCGCCTCTGCCCCCGCGCCCCTTGGGGCTGGACGGCGGGTGAGGGGCAGCGGCCCGCGCCGCTGGGGTGCTGCCGTCGGCGGGGAGCGAGCCGTGGGTCCCCGTAGGGCACCCTCAGCTGTCAGGAGAGATCAGAGCTGGTATTTGCCAGAGTTTTTGACCTTTCCCCCCCTCCCCAGTTATGGGTCAGAGTAAAAACAAGTATTTTGAGGACCTCAGAAGAAATGCCTTCCAATGCCCCTTTCCTGATTAAGTATCTTGAAGAGCCTATTTTGAAAAGAAAAAAAAAATAGTTTGGAGAGGAAATGTCTTAAACACACTTTATTTACCTATTTTTCTTATTTTTACCTTGGTCCCAGGTCTTAGGAAGAATGTATGATCCAAACACCGAGTCATCACCATGGTACAGGAGACAAACTTCTCTTTTATGTCAAAAATAATTGAGAGTAGCTACTTCTAAATTCTAATTGAAACAGCCTTTTGTTTATATTTTAATGAAAAAAGATGACATTTCGACATTTTGGTTTAAATAAAAGAGGATTTCTATGAGTACTACTGGCTTGTTTTGAAATAACGTAAGATTAATACATAGAAAACCAGACTGATAAACGAAGCCTGCGAAGCAGATTCTTGATTTTTTCCCAAAGTGAAAAAGATTATTTCATTCATCAAGTATCAATTGAAATGAAATTGATTATAATTTAATGAACAAAATGAGAATTTTTTGTAGTAGTTCTTAAACGGCAAATTTCTGGCCAGCTCTGTCAGTTTTGCTATATCTGTGATACTCTGCAAATTTCTCAGTTGCAGGGAATGTTCCTTTATTTCTTAACACTTTTGAAAGTCTGTTTCTCTTTACCTAAATAAGGATGAATTAATTATGGTTATGCTGAAGAGCGTGGTGGAATACAGGCTTCCATGCTTTCTCTGTTTTATCTATGTTTCCATCCATAGGTTTACACATCTATACATATAGATGTGTGCAGAGCAGTTTAGACTCCATGGAGTTTCACTGAGACGAGCAGATTAAAAAGTCACAGCTCCCACTTCGCCCCTCTGCTGGAATAAGTCCATGTTTCCATCTCTGCGTAGCAAAGCTTGCCTGTACCTGTGCTTGCTCTTGGCAATGCTACTTTTAATGATCTCAAGCCACTCTACAGAGAGTAATCACTAAATTCTACATAAAACTGTTCAGAGTTTTTGTTCCAAACCTTTTCTGAAATAAGAAATTATGTTTCAAAGACAGAAATGTTGCCAGAAAAAAAAATCATTCAATGCACTGATTTTTCAGCACAATCCTAAAGAATTCTCCAAGAGGTTAAAACCACTGAGTTGAATGAGTTTCTTATCTTCCATTATTCCTTTTAAATAAACACATAACTAAAACAAAAGAATATCTGCCTAAAGGAAAATATTAAAGAAAAAAAGCTTGTTTTTTAACTTGCCTTTGATTTTCAAACCTTTAGAATTTCTATATTAAGACTACTCTGTAATCACAAAAGCTGAAAACCAGCCATTTTCGAGGGGGATATAACCATGATTCCAGCAACTGAGGCGCCAAGGAAAATGTTACATGTTGTGATGAACTGCAAGAGATAGCAGCCCCTGTGAGGGGATGCTCAAACAGCCAGCCACGGCAGCAAAAGCTGCAGCAGTAACGTGCTTCACTGCTGGTGGCTGAAGAGGCAAAAATCAAGGAAGAGACAACGAACACAGTCCAGTGTCCACAGAGAGAGTCCCTGCACAGGGTGCCTTGGGCCAGCAGCGGGACGGAGCCCACGCAGGGCTATGATGGGCAACTTTGCTCATCGCCAGGTATTTTGCACAGAGCCCTATACTGAAGGAGGTAACCCTAAAGCCTTTGGCTTCTTGGCTATTGTTTGCTAAACTGCCCTCAAACTTGGCAGGTATTTATAAGCACTGTTGTTCTCAAGTGGGGCTGGGGACCTCTGTTCGGAAGAAATTAATACATTATTTAATTTGGAAAGCGCACTAAATCCCTTTTTTAGTTCATTACACTTCACTCCCCAGTGAAAGCAGCTCTGTCATTACAAGTAAGACTGCTTTGATATTTACCTGAGCTCAAACGATGCCATTTCTCAATCTTACTAAAGAAGACAAGTAATAATTAGGAGGGGGAACACTGTCTGAGGAATAAAGGATAATAACAAAGGCAGCATTGCATCTGTTGTTAAAATAATGAAATAAAATAAGACTAGGCTTGTACCATCCCATTTGCTTTTACAAGTGGTATGTATTTAAGACTGATTAATCTCTTGTATGGTATTACCACCAGCTTCTTTAAATTAACCTTCTTGCCAGGTCAGGTTTGGGAGATAAAGGAGTATGTTTATTTTTAAATTTCTGTCACAACAAAGTTAAAGTAACATGGGCACCTAAGTGTGCACCTTGTAATAAATCATGCATCACACTCATCCTCTGCCTCTGCTGAAATCTGTGGACAGAAAAGATGATACTTTTACTGGGATCATGGGCTGCTAGGAGAGTAATTCCAGAAGAAGGCAGCATGTTTCAAGAGGACAAGGAACAGGGGAGGCAGCAGACCAGAACCCACGCACCAGCTTTGTTATGTTCCAGGTATGAGGTAAACACAGAGGTACTGCTCTGTGTCTCTGTTCACTTCTCATCACTTGCCATAACTATTTTATCATAAACTTTTTGGATGCAGAGACTGTGCCTAGGACGGTGGAGTTTTAATATCAGCCTAGGCTTCTATGCTCTGCTCTAATGCAAATAATAAATGAAAAGCTTATTGTGCTTTAACACAGAAGACAGTGCCTCAAACACAATCATGATAAATGCAAAACAATCTTTCTCATTTTATCCAGGTCTCTTTTTTTTTTTTTTTTCTGCCAAAACCACAAACAAAGCAGGAAAGAAAAAGAAGGTAAAAATAGCACATTTAGTCTTGCATTCCTGGTAGGGCTTTGATGACAACCACACACAGTGGATTATATATACTTCACTTCCCAGCTAATAACATGAACCATTCATTCCTTTCCAACAGACTACACATTCCAAAAATATTTCATGTATGTTTAATATACTGATTATTTCCTCCATCATGTTACTAAAGGCAAATTAAGTATACCTAATAATCCCTTCCAGTTCTATAGTCCCTTTCATTCAAAGGTCCTAAAGTATACTATAGTTGTTAATTTGCCATGAAAAACACCCTGCCATGGAGCTGTGTGAATAAATGATTTTGGTAGCTGAATCTAATATACTTTTTGGGTTCAGTATGACCCACAGTAACACTTTAGGCTTTAGGGAAAGGGAAAACATTCCTTTTCAAGTGAAAGGAAACATTCTGTTTTACCTGAAGTGTTTTATTTCTGAGCATTTCTGAAAAATGAAAATTGGGAAAGAAGTGGACAGATTCATAAGGAAAGTTGTTCAAATAAAATGGAGATTATTATTTGCCCTTGTGTAGTTTAGTGGCTAGGACAGTTTTGGAGAGAAGGAAAAATAAGAAGGGGGATTTGAAGATGGGTCTATTTCTGTAAATTATCTTCTCTTTAGTTAGGGCTTTTCCAGGAAAACAGAGAATCCATTAACTTCCCAAGAGCCAGTCATCAAAGGTATGAACTCAGGTTTGCCCCACAGGTACTTTAGGTACAAGACAGAAAATTTATGGGCGCATATGAACATTACTTAGAAGTCCTTCGTGTTGCAACCCAAATCACCCAATTTCTCTCCTATTTAGATGTATTTTTGCCTATTCCAGTAGTTTATTCCCCTTTTTCCTCCTCCCCCTAGAAAATGTTTTCGCAGGGAAAAGTAGTTCACTCTTTTCTATTCTTCATTTAATTTATTTTTAATAAAAGTAAATCAAGGCATAAGAAAATTGCGTGACTTGAAACGAGTCACTAAAGTTGGTGCGAGTTTTAACATTAACATCAGTGAAAGTTGGACAGCATCCAGAATCGCTCACTGGCGGGCCGAGACCAGGCCCGGGAGTCCCCCCTTGCGGCCTTGTGCCGTGACCTCGCGACAGCCCAGATGCCTTAGCACAGTCACAGAATTA
The DNA here is from genome assembly GCF_018691265.1 of Tyto alba. NCBI lineage: Eukaryota > Metazoa > Chordata > Aves > Strigiformes > Tytonidae > Tyto > Tyto alba. The sequence continues at coordinate 8,386,338 of NW_024881295.1, read as the reverse complement.
ACAGGTTTAGGTTTTGTTACACTTTCATTTGGATAGTGATAAGTATTATTCACTGTGTAGATGTTCTTTTATGTGTTTTAACATTGTGGGAAGTAATGAAACAAAATTAAGGCTAGTAATTAGGAAAAATGTAAACAAATAACAAATTAAGGAAGATGGAAATTACTGCCTAATATACATGCAGACTGTAATATGAATTTTGTATACAAAGCCCCCAACTTTGTAAAAAACTTCTGACTAAGCATCGCTTTAGTGGATTTAATTTTAGTACGTATGCAGCATGTTTAATGACATTTTCTCTCAGATGCTATTGCTTTGTGATTTGGGTGTCTTGAAGATTAATTTATTGTCTAATTCTTGTTGCTCCAGATCCATTAGTCTAGGCATTGTGCAAATGCTGAGAAGGAATGCTGGGAAAGACCTTGCCCCATGGAGCTTACATGGACACTGTAACTCCATCTTCTTGTTTTCTTTTATAACCCTGAATTTTAAATACTTCTCTTCATTATTGTCCATATTTAGACAAAGCTAGTTCTGTAATTCATTACATTCACAGTAAAATCCAAACAACATGAAGGTTACAACGTGTGCACAGGCCTCTGTTATATTTTACAGTGTCCCATCACTAGTCATGCTTTCTAAGTGTAATTAAAGTTCAGCTAAAGCCGTAACACAATCAGATATTGGAAGGATGGTTTTATGCTGCTGTCATTTCATCCACTTTAGAGAAATTATGCAAATCTTTGTACCTGCTATGGCTTTGGAAATTTGCAGTGCACTGACTTCTTGCCTTTCAAAGGATTTGCATCAGTGAAACTAAGTGGAGGTTCTTCAAACTTCCAGATCTATTTCAACAGTTACTAGTTGTACTGCCCTGCACCAATTTTGCTTTGTGGTTTGAATAATGTCCAAATTTCCATGTCTCAAGTGAGTCTGTCTTTTTTTTTCTTTTTTAATTTTCTTTTTGTTTAGTCTTGCTTTTATAAAACACCCAACATTACTGCCAAATTGATTCAAACTGTGTGAGCCCTGGAGGACCTTAATAGAGTGCCCAAGTTCTGTGTTTAGACATATTAAAGCACCCCTATTTGCAAATTGGCCTGCCCGTGTATCAATGACCATGTGTTGAGTGCTTGCCACTGTACAAAACGCAGACACAGATGTGACCTCTGCCATCAGAGCTCTTTGTTCTTTCAACAAAAACAATAAAACTGAGAAAAGTAGCATCCAACTTCTCCCTCTATACAGACTGGTACAGAACTATTTTTTCAATTGCCTTGTGCTAAGTTACAAAATCCTCAAATCTACAAAATAGTAGAACTTCTTGAAAGCAGTTTACATAACTGTATGTATTTAAAGGACACATACACTAGTTTCTTTGCAGACCTATTTTGGCAAGTGATGGTCTGAACAACAGAAAAGAGGGGGAAACACCTGATGCCACCTATAATCTTATACCCATTTAAACTTAATCAAAGGAGTGCTTATATAAGAATACATTACCCCTCATAAAAGGTGTAGTAGGTGAGAAAATACTACCAAGATTGTCAGTGTAAGAAAGTGAAAGAAGATAAACAACAAGGTCTGCAACAATAAACCAGCTTGGGATTAATATCATGCTTACAAACATTAGAAGATTCCTTCTAAGATTTTTACTTGTGCAGTCATGTTCTCAGTGTGCACATGCACATCTGTCCCTCCCACAGTACCTCTGCAAGTCATTAACGGCTTTTAACCAAATTTGTCAGACCGCAAGGGTTCCAAACTGAGTAGCTGAATTCTTACATCAGTGAATCCAAGTGACCAGAAACCCTACAAATACCTCTGCTGAGAATAATGTAATTTAGATTTTTTTCAATGACAAGTGTCCATGTGTGCAAAAGTGACCATACAAACATCTCAACCATGAAAAAATCTTCAGTCAGAGGCTGCTCTTCCTTAGACACCATAGCAAATGATTAGATGTACATTTCCATAAAGCACCAGACTAGTTTTGATACTTAAGGAATGGATTATTTCTTTTGGACATTTAATAGCATTAATGTAAAAGTTCAGAAGAATGGAGAGGTTACTGTAGCATAGCTGAGGGAGGGATCTGAGGATAAGTGAGGCTACAGAGCCCAACATCCAGCACAATGATCTAGGCTCATGGATTTTGGCAAAGGACAGACAGCAAGGAATGAAGATGGTTCACACCAGTCTGTAAAAGTATGGCGTTTTCTCAGTTCAAGTTGACAGATAAGTCAGCAGACAGTACTGAGTGCTGAAAGGTAACAGTATTCAGTTTCTGCTTGGTGTGAAAAGCCGATGCAGTGATTTAAAGCCGGGGGGAGAGGGGGGCAGGAAAGGGGGAGCGAGACTGGACTATGAGACAAACATTGAAGGACTGTGGCTTCTAATGGCTTAGCTTGGATAAGTGAGGTTACTGTTATAAAGCCAAAGGATTTAGCAGACTGTAGTATCTATGAGAAGAGATACAGTATGGCAAGGACCACTATTTTATCAAGAGTCGAAACCAGTGTCATGTTTTGAAGAAATATTTGTCAGAGTGGGGAGGAGAAGGAATGAGGCGTCAGACCATGCTTCTCAAGTTGTGAACCTCTTGGACTAGTTTGGCTGTGGTTTGCTTGTTATCCTATCTCTGCATATAATATCACCTTTCACACGATTAGTAAAAGCAGCTATGTCACCTCTGCTTGAAGGGGAGAAAGCCAAGTGTATGGCACCCCTCTCAGAAACAGGAAGTCTCTTAAAGATTCCTTCATCGTCTAGAAATACTACCAAGCCTACCTTTGCTAGGGGGGAAGAGGGCTGTTATGAGATTTTAGTTGCATGGGATGACTACTTTGTTGAAATATATGTATTGCATTTTGACCAACAGCCGTTTAAAGAGTAGAAAATAAAAGGCTACTTAAAAAGGACATAAAAAGTAAGCGAGTGAAAAAGATGAGACTGGAGGAATTATCTACTTTGAGAAGAAATCTGTGTTGAGAAAAACTAAAGGGCAAAAATTAAAAAGGGTAAAAAACATATATTTAAATTATACATTCAAGGTGAGATTTCAAAAAAACAACTGATCTCAAACAGATTGCAGGAAAATGTCAGGGAATACAGGTACAGGAATACACAGTCACAATCTCAGTTGTATGTATGTACAGGGAATGGGTATATAGAAAAAGCAACAGGGACAGGGAAAACACCAAAGGTGGCAGGCAGCCACCAAATGGAGAAGAGGACATGAAAAGAACATCCACTTCAGGAGTATGAAGACCACCTCAGTCAGAAGTAACTCTAAAGAGAGCTGGAGTCTCTTAGAGACTGCAATAAGGCGTGTGATTAACACAAAGCAGCCCAACTTCCACTTGGACTTGAGTACGTGCAGTGGTGGGGAGGGCTGTCATACTGCACAGGTTATACCAGACAGTATCAAAAAAGCAACTCACTCAGAAGGAGCAGGCTGGAGAACAGAGACCCTTGGGAGCACACAGCAGATTTAAAGTGCCCAGCGTTAAAGATAAGGAAAATGCAAAGGGTTGCATATTCATTTATTCTGTCAATACCTGGAGGGTAGAGGGGGGACAGAACCAAATTAACATAAAGGCAGAGGAAGACAGGAAATTCTCCCTGTAAATTGAGAAAGCAACAGAAAAATAAGTAAAAAGGTGAAGCTGAGAAGATTAATGCATGAAGCAAAAAGGGGACAGATATTTCAGGGTCAGCAAGGAAAGACATCTTGGGGTCTCATTCTGAGAGATAATTTTTGAAGGAAAGATGGACCAGTACCTGGTGTGAGAGCAGTTTAAGGAAAGTAACAAGAGCCAAACAAACTTTTCAGTGTAACTTCAACACCACAGGTGGGATTATACCCACTCCCTGTCTCTTTTTTGTTGAAGCCATTCTTTTAAGAAACAGTATTCTCACACCTGCCTGAGTGTTGTAGCTCTGAAAAATGGATGTGTGATATTTTCTGTTAGAAGAAATACAATTTTCAAGAGTGCAAAAGAGGGTGTAGTTAGCATTCTCCCTTGTAATACTATATAACTAAGGTTACCTTACTCACCTACACATAGTACATTTAATGTGTTGAAGACAAACTGACTCAATAAATTCTCTTGTCATAGAAAATAGTGAGAACAACATGTTGATGACATTGAAACAGTAAAAGATTGTATTCTAAAGGTTCCAACATCTCTGACACATTATTTCTGAGGTTCTAACATCATTGGCATGAGATTCCTATTTTCCAAGCTTAATAGTATCATCTTTCATGCTTTTTCTTGGCGCTGTGAACAAAAAAGTTCCTACTGTGGACTTTCCTCTGTGCTTGTCCCAATTCCTTAACTTCAGTGTGCAGGTTCCACCTCTCCCTGTGCCAGTACTTTTTTTTTTTTTTTTTCCTGCTACTGTTCATTTGCAAGCAACGAGATGACAGACTGGTTCCATACACTGAATAGAGGAGAGAAACTATTTTCTAAACCATCATAACTATTCTAGCAAGTGGTGCATATGTGTTATAGCCCCTCTTACCTGCTAAGTCACAACTTTGGGCATTGCAGGTTGTCCCAGTTAGGAGGAGAAAGTGGTTGGTGAAGGAGTCAGCTATTTCTCCAATGTCGTCCTGTTTGCCTGAACAGAAGAGGACTCAAATAGCAGGAGACTGTCCCTGCTCACAATGCCAGTCATCTGACACAGTTCAGACCCCAAAACTCTCCTCTGGCTTTTTGTTAGGACCATACTCCCAATACTTGTTCATTTTACATACTCAGCTTTCTCTATTTTTCATACACACATACTGCATTCCCTTCAAAAGGATTCCCACTGAAGACTCGGTGGCTACATACTGTAAATTCCTGAACAGCTTTTTGCATTTTTGGTTCTGGTCAATGAGCTTTGCATTGAAATCTCCATCACTTTGCTGCAGTGTTTCATGAGGGAAGCTTTACAGCTTATCACTTACTAGAAGTATAAGGCAGCAGTTAGGATCAGATTCAAGGCAGTTCATAGCCATACCTCAGTTAACCTCACTTACTCATCACTGCAGCTCAGGACAGAAGGTTGACACCTATAAGTCACCTCCAAAAGGAAACAAAAATTAAGAGAGTCTTTATAGAAGATTCATTACAAACTATATAAATTTAAGCTGTATCCTATCTTTCTATTAAGATGTTTTCATGTGCTACTCCAAACCAATTGTACCTCGTTGCATCTGTCTTTGGAGTTTTCCATTCCCCACCCAGATTTGTTGCAGGCTACTTGGAGGGACTCCTTACAACAGGCTGCTGAATAGCATCAGTTGTACGAGTGGAAATTTCTGGCTGAGGCACCCCACACATTGTGTCCCAATAGAGGGGGCTTGTTACTGAGACGGCTTTTGCAATTTCAAGATTGACAGGTATTCTCTCAACTTCTAGGATGAGAAAGGGAGGAGAAAAATCTTAACCCTAGAAATGCTCTCAGCTGGACATGACAATTTATTTCCAAGACTGAACCTCAAATTATCATCAGTGATACTGCTTGGATTCACATCAGTTCTATGTAGGGTTCTATCCAAGGCTTACTCAGTTTAAGGTTTCCAATCAAATCTGGCTCATAAGCAAGATTTGCAGTTCAATGGAAATTTGAGGGGGCTTTTTGGACTTGATTTCAGTCCAAATCAAATCTAAGTGAGATATTTTCAGGAATTCTTCTGAACTGGAAGTTCCCCAAACCATTCAGCTGCTCAGTGATTATCACAGCTAAAATGAGCATTGACTTCACAAAGCAGTGATAGGGACTCAAACTCCCAGTTCCAAGTAGTTCCATCTGTGATTTACTCTGTGGAGAGGACATGTTAGTCTCCAAAGTTTGCCAGAAACTCAGGAACTGTCTTAGATCCAGTGAAACTGAACACGACTTGAGATGTTTCTAAGAAATCGTCTTTGTTTCAGGAATGGCACTGTTGCTATTGAAAAAGTGTCTGTGACACACACTGCAATCCTGATACCTCCAGCTGAGAAACACCAAGCTTTCTTTGAATCTCAATTAAAATGGGTATGTAAAGGGCTGGTGGACTCTGGGTTTTGTCCCAGCACAACACCCACCGCCAAGAGTAGGGAAGTACTCCTGGCTCACACACTAGAACCATCAGTAGCAAATATTCCCATTTATCAGAGGTGGTCTTTAAATATATTCCAGCAAGCATAGGACACTACAGTTTCTCCTTTTGGAATTAAAAACTTCTGAATGACCTTAGTAATTGTTACTCTACAGTAACTCCAGGTAGAAGATTTCCAGAAGTCTCCAGCCCCCAACCAGGAGTGAGGAGCACTAGCCTACACTCCTACAAGTTTAAAAGGAATATAAAATGCTAATTCCCACCTTTTGTTGATAAAAAAGCCAGCTGAACTGCCAGCACTCACTCTGAACTCCTCTACTATCTCATCAGGAGTTGGTGCACTGAGTTAGTAGTTATTTAATAGATTTCCTAGTCTCACAAATATACAGAAAGACTTTTGGTTCAGAATTTCTTCCCTGACCTGTGTATGAGCCACCTCAACAATTCCAAATCTAATTCATCCTCTCTGCTACACTCTGCTCTACTTTGTGTCTGTAAGGGAGCAGGCAGGGCAGGGCTGTTCCCCAAAGGAAGGCAAGCCAAGGGGAATGCTGGAGCCACTAAGGCAGGTCCCTCGCTAGCCAGGGTTCATCCCACAGAACTCAAGGGATGTAGCAGGACAAACCCCAAAATGGTGGCCTGGTCCAACTAATAATCCAGATTTTAAAGCAATACTGTGATGACAAGGCAGGTCTCAGATCAAGCTAGAAAGCCAGTCCATAGATCAGCATTAAGAGCAGGTCCAGCCATCACCAGAGAGGTCCACAGCAACAAGGCAGGTCTCAGGTCAAGCCGGGAAGTCAGCTCATACAGTAGACAGCCAGATCACAAGGTTGACACAGCATGACCATAACCCACCACTTCTCCAACAAAGCTCAGGGAGAGAATGATGGGCCAGGGCTGAGCTTAAATAGAGCTCCTGGCCCATGTGTGTCAGTAGTGGCCTCAGGTGTGGCTGGTCAGGGTCATTAAGACTTATTAGTGCACTCAGGGCTCTGATGATGCCTTCCCAAGTAATCTTTATGCCATTCTGTGAACTAGTTCAAAAACCCCAAGGAAATAATAACTATTAGTCCTTATTCAAAAATACCAGAAAGATCTGCTTAGCAAAATTCTGCCCGACAGATGCTCTCTCTGTCTCTTAAGAGTTCTTAGCCACTTGTTCTACATATATTTTGTAACTCATGCAAGGAAAATCATACCACTTCACAACCCCTCAAATATCCAGCCATTTTTAAATGATGACATTACACTACAGCCTTCTTTATCAATGGATCTAGACCCAGCTAGTAAAGCTTATAATCTACTGCTTTCTTCCCATCTTTTATACAGGACTTGATCTTAAACCCTGAGCCATTCCACTGTGAACAGTGTTTTCACTGAGGTGTGCTAAGGGAGAGGCTATATCCCAGGTCAGCTGTTGCAAATAGCACAGTACTCTGGTATCAGGTTCTCTCTGTGGGAATCTCTTGATTTCTTTGGAATCCCTGTAGCTAGTTCCACTGGATTTGCACTTCTGCAAGATAAAGGAAGGGACGAAACAATCGTCTCTTCCCAAACATGCTCATTCTCCTGAACAATCAATTCTTTGCTCCTTGCTCGTTTAGACTGACATTTGGAATCAATCCCACAATTAAGCTACCTGGACAAAACATCAATAGCATTCAATGTTAAGCTTGAACCCATGTTTTTGGATTATGACAAAACCATAGCACCACAACTCTTCCAGTCTGCAGTTTGAGTAAGTTGCCTCTGGTTTTAAATCTGAAGAGTCACTGCTGATCCATTCCCATCACAAGCTTCTTTCCATGCAAGTAGTTGTGAACACGTTCTATAGTTTTAATCACTGGCAGAGCATATGATATTTTTTCCCAGGAGAGTTTAGCCATTGGCTCTTAATAAACTGTCATCCTCTCAAGTCATTTACATTCCTGTATCAATACCCAGTCCATAAACACTAGCATCTGGGCCTAATTGAGAATGAGGTTTGAAGCCCTGGTCAGATAACAAAGTCAGAAGAACCTCTTCACTTCTGAATACTAAATCACACACTGACCACTGAAATAACATTTTTTTTCCTACCCCCTTTATGCAAATGTTATGTAATACTGTGAAACAGAGAAATAAACCTCCTCTGGTAGGATTAAAGTCCCACAAAACTGCACATCTGGGAGTCTCTGGGGAGCTGGCTGGTATTCAAAGATCTTAAGAGTAGAATTTCCCTCCTCGCTATTCTGTGCCAGACCTAAATTCATTCTTTTTAACACAATTCCTATTGCTTTGGGTACTGTTTCAGACCAGCAGCCTTGAGCTGATCCCAGCCTATTTGTAAATGTATCTAATATTCTTCAAAGATACTAGCATGTGTCCAGGGTATTATCTAGGTGTAGTGAACAGGCCAGTAGTAGTTCTGGACCAAAATCTCCTCTGGTAGTCACTCAAATGTAGCTGCCACTATGAAAATCAAAGGCCATCACATCCAAATGCTGCAAACCTTGCTTGCAATAAAAGCAGTTTTTCTCATTTATAGGGCCAATTTCTGTTGCCAACCTTTGCTTAATATTCAGTCTGAAAAATCAGATTAAATTTTTACAGGGTCTGGGGAATCATCTATTCATGGACACTCAGAGAAAGCCTTTTAAAGTGTTCAGGGTAGTTTCTACACAGGAACAAAACCTGCTAAATTTTTTTTTTTTTTAACAAGAATTATGGTTGACACACAAAAAGAGCTGAAGACTCAGTTATGCTCTTCTGATATTTTTTTTTTCCATGTCCTTTGTGGCCTCTTCTTTCTTTGCTTGATGTCAAAAACAGATGAGGTGGGTGTTTGATGTGCTGTTTCTCCTTCTGATGGCCTGGAGCTGGCTTGGAACACTGCAGCCTCAGTCTTTGCTGAATCAATGAGAAAATCATGACACTTAACCAAAAGGTCTTTTGGGCCATTTAGCAAGTGCCTGTTTAAAGCAACAGTACTATATCAGAACAAATTAACAGAAACCTTCAACCCCCTCTCTTTAGTGTACCTCCTCTACACTATTCATTTACTCCAGGGGGGTTACAGTTTTACATTTTAGATACACCTCTTTTTCCCTTTTTGCTGTTCACTACATGTTAGCCACATTCTCAAACAAACATTCATGGCTGCTCCAGAGCTACTAAAAATGTAACACATAAGATCCTGATGTAAACTTTGTCTAAAAGTTGGTTTCAGCCAAAGGTTTCTTCCTCTGGAAGACTACCATAATACTGAACTGCATTTAGTGTTGCAGGACAGTTTGCTCACACTGGTAAATTACTTACTCCACATTAACAGATCTTCAGAGAATTCGGCACAGGATGGATTTATAAGGTACCACCTTTCAACTAACAGTCAATATTAGTCACCAAAATTGCACAAGCAGACAGGATCATTTAGAGTCTGTTTAGCCAGGCTGGCCTAATAATTGTCACGTTTGAAGCTGTGTCTACTTTGGTCAGTAACCAAGCTCCCATTCTTGTTGCTCAAGTATATGCTGGGGAGGGTCCTGGCTCTTCCGTGCTTTCTCTTGTTTCTGGCTAGCTGTGTAACAATCTTTATTTTCTTCTGTCTGCATTTAGTCGGACTATTTCCTTGCATTACTGTCAATTTACAGCAGTTCTTATAAGCCAACTGTATTATTTTTATTGATAGCTTGAAAAATGAGACAGGCTATCATGCCAGCATGTATGCTAGCCTCAGAGCTGTGCTTACAGAGCTCATGGAAGTCACTCCTCAGCCTCCTTATGAGTGCTTGCTTCCCGTTCTATAGCACTGCTGCTAGGAATGTCAGGTTTATGGGTAAATTCCACTGCCTTTCTGAGGGCCAGCAGCTTCTTCACTCGCCTTGGTCCAGAGAAACATACATAAATTCATCTACTGACAATTTATCTACCCCAGAAATGTTCAGTGGTATCTGTGCATTCTACAAGCCTCTGTAGTCCTCTGCAAGCAAGACAGGGACTCTGGCTTCTCTCTCTTCCAGACTCTTGGCTATCCTCTAACCCCACAGACTTCAAACCAAAGGCCTAGAACTTCTTCAAAGATTAAGATAATGCCATCTCTTTCTGGTGGGTAAAGTGTGTAATTTTGCTCAAACTGTATGTTATGACCCGCATCCTTTCTGTTCCTTATCCAGCTGTCCCCCACGAGGTAGATAACAGATCATTTGAAGGAGAAGCTAGTTATTCCCTTTATGCTTAAACCAAAGGTGTAACAAAAAAGGAAACACGTGGGGCCTTTCACCAGGCTGCAACAGAGTGGTTACTCAGATGTTGGCCACATCGTCTTGCTGAAGGTCAAACAGTGAAGCTGCTGTAGTGTTAGGAAAGGAAAGGAAGACTCTTTACTCATACACACCTCCCTTACCTCTGAATTTCCTTGTCATGACGGGTTTATTTGACTGTATTGTGTGCTTCTGTGATTTAATTGTTATGTTATTAGGGCGAGTAAAATAAAGCTGCAGCTTTTCTTTTGCTGTATTAGTGCAGTTTAATTACATTTGGGAAAGGCGAAAAGGAGAGTGGGAGCTTGCCAACATTAATGCTGTCTGTCATTCACAGCCCATTGATGACAAGGAGTTGAAAGCTTGGCAGTTACTCTGGTAATCAGCAACCTGGCTGATGACGAATGGAAAAGATTATGTGAAATTTCCTGAAAGGGGGAAAAAAAGAGTTCTCCAAAGAAATAAAATGCAAAACAAGAACAAAGGGCAAAAACACCCAAACCCCAACTTCTAAATCCAACACTAAATCCTTTTTATAAAGTTTACATGAAAGACGCTACATGAAGCCATTGTAATAAATGAAAATTTTCCACTAGTAAACTGTGTTTAATGTCTATAGAAGGGATGTGTTCCTAAAATAGGAGCACAAACATGTCCACTTGATTGTTGAAATGGACTTTTTCCCCTGAGCTGAAGGATATGTAACATTGATTAAAAAAAAAGAACACGTTTCATTGCTATAGATGGCATCTCAGTTATATTTTTAAATTTATAGCACTGAAAAGAAGCCCATCTTTAGGGCTGTTCCAAATATATAACTCCAAATCTTTCAAAATACAGATACTTTGTTTTCTTTTTTATTCACTCTACTTAATTTTCTCTTTTTAATACAGGAGAATGCAGATATTTCATCTTACTGCTAGCAATATAAGCAACTGCTATTCAGGTTTCAGAGTTACCTGTAGTATTCTAGCTTCTGACACAGTAGTTAACTTCAAGAAAAACTCCAGTTAAATTGAACTGGGAACTACATCAGTGTTTAAGGAGAAATTCTACAGTAGTTAGGTGGTTTTGCTGTGACCTGTACAATAGATGATTTGTGACATTTCTCCTTTGTCTTAATGAAAAGCTGAAAATAATTCTGAAGACATTTTTAGCATCTTTGGGATGAAACAATGCTGGCTTGTCTGAGCTTTTGTGCTGTCATTTTTCCGTAGCTGCTGGATATACCTACTCAGTTTCACAATTCACGTAATTGTGCTTTGGGATTCCAGACTTTGGCTTTTAATTTTGCTCGTGATGGGCAAATTAAAAGGCCCTATGGTATCTATAGTATTGCTAGACCACAGTTTTAAGAACAAGAAAAATCTGTACAGTTGGACAACTTACAACTGTTTATTCTGTATGCAAGCAAATGTAAGACTTCTGTCTATTTTGTCAAACACAATGTAATACAAGAAAGAAGCAAATGGCTTTTAATCATGATGTTAAGCAGCTCAGGCAATTTAAAGTTTACCAGCAAGTAATGTTGACTATGAATAGGGAATTTCTGTTTCACACTGTTGAACAGATACATCACTATGTGGCTCCAGGCTTCTCCCCCACAGGTAGAGTACCACAGTTACACTTTTTATGAGGAGTTAGAGGGAAGACCTCACCACAGCTGAAAGAAGATCACTGAGGTTTATTGTAAAACTACATGAGACTGATTTGATTGGTATGTTTAGCATTAACAGCTAGGTATGTATTTATTAGACTAAAAATATAATGCATGAGACCTCCTCCCCACTAAAGAAATTACAATAGGATATTAGTCGTGCATCAGACCCAGTTTTAAATTTCTGTAGAAAATATGTAAAATTTACGGTAAAAACCCTGCAATACATTTTCTGTGTTAGCAGTGAAGTTCCACAGCCCAAGTAACAGGTCTCTCTGTTCTGGACAATGAAGAGGTAAGGCTACTTTATAGACAAGGCTTCCTACATATGTCATTCTCTGCATGTGGTAATGATGCTCAGTCACAACCTGATGTTTCCTGGTATTTGTGCAGGTTTTACGGACATATGGCAATGCATCAGAGCTCATGTACACTAACTCTGACTTGCATGCTATATATTCAGGTGTCCTGGCTAAGACCACACTGATAGATCAGCTGTTACTTGCACACATGCATTAAATCTGATCCTTCAGGAGAGCATCATAGGAGCATAAGTCAGACAAGTTTAGGAAGTATTGACGTGAGTGCATATGCATAGATTAGCTCTGCAGTGCACATGCAGGAAGTCTGACATGTCAAAGAAGCACAGACGATGGGAAATGAATAACCTCAGAGAGGATGGGTTGCAGATTTCAGGGGTACAGGCCGTCACTCAGCAGTGGTCTACTGTTCCTCTTCTGCAGTGACACTGCGCTGACAGAAGTCTACACAAACTCTTATCTGTAAAAATCAAAGTGCTTGAGAATCATAAAAAACCCTAAAGTAGACTAGATCTGTTCACTTAATGGGTAGTTTTGAAGTACAAATTTAAACTACACATAAATAGCTGTTGACAACTGAAAAGCCAAATTATATATAAAAATTCAGCAGAAATAGTGATGCACTGTTACAGGTACAATAAATATATAGGATTATATTTGTTATCCTTTTCTGCCTTCCCTAGAACTTCATTTGCCCAACTACCTCTCATTGTAGATAAGGGGATCATTTCTTCCCCTATCACTTGAAATTAAATTTTGTCCATTGTTATGTAAATGAAGGTTCACATAGAGCACTATCACCAAAAGTAATAATTAAAAAATAAGATATGTAAACTCTTCCACCCTAAAGTAACAATCTCTTTGTACAACCAAGGCTAACTACTTAGGGTTTCCTTGCTTCATTATCTCATTAATTTGATCAAAACCCCACTACAAGTACTGTCCTATCTGGACAAATTATTCCATAATGTTTTCCCCCAAATTAATTATTTTTAAAAAATCAAATAACATGTTGTTGATATTTTATCTGTATCTCTTCAATTTATACTTGATATTGCAGCTAACTTAGGTTTTATACTTGCTGTCATGTAGGAGTGAGTTAAGACAGTCAATCAACAAAGATGTTTGCTGCTGAAGTTTTGAAGGTGATGCCACTGAACTGACTGAAGTCACTGGCTAAGCAGATGGAACAGGATGTAACTGATGGAAGAAAGCAATTTTTGAGAGCTGCAGTTTCTTCTGCAGGCAGGGTGAATATCTTCTTTGTTTCAATCCATTCAAGTAGTTCGGTTAAGAACTATTTAACTCAAAGCTGAAAAATCAGCGTAAGAGTAGAAAAAGTAAGATTGCCTATTTTCCTCTGTCAATCTACAGCTAAACCTAAGTATGACAGGATAAGATCTACCTTCTCTAAGATTGTGAAGGACATGGCTACTAGAAGTTTCCAATTTAATTCCCATTCTACAGGTCATTATTTCAGTTGTTTCATAAAATATTTTAAAATGCAAACATTGCTTTTGAGATGCAGCAAGCATATTTAAGGTAGTCTTAATGAACAATTTAAAATGACCTCATGTAAATTTGAATGTCAGCTTTCATATAAACAGAACTTGACACAAATCATAAATAACTAAAAATGTAAAGCACCATTCACTGTTTTGTAACAATAAAGGGTGAGAAATTAATATTCTGAATAAATATTGTAAAGCTAAAATTGATTCATTCAATGTGTATAGCTACAATGCCATCTCTTAGTCGAAGAATCAAAACAGCCAGATTTGGTAATATTAATCAGTTGCAAATTTATGTTTAAATGTTCACCAAAAAAAGGAAAATCAGTTTCTCTTGTGAAAGACAACTAAAATTTAAAATGTAAAAAGAAGATCTAAATTACCCAGGTCAAGTTTTTCTGCTTGTTCTTTTAAACAACAGTTAAAATGAAGGATTTACATCCAACCACCCTTATCCTACTTGGAACATTTAATCAACAATTTTTAATATTAAAGACAGAAATAAATAAAACCCATGCTTAGCACATTTGCTACTTTTTTTTTTTTTTTTTGTGTGTCGGAATTTATTACTCATATTTCCCATGGGGAAACTACACAGCCTCAAGATTTCCAAAAAAAGGTGCCTGTAATTACTTTTCTAAGCTTGTATTCATGTATCTGAATAAGGGAATTGATTGTGAATATGTTCTGCAGCTTCTAATAGGTCCTAACCATTAGGCTGATCAAAAAATTTTCAAGCACATTTATATTGTTGTAAAAATGCTGACATGTCAACATGCAGACTTTCAAGATAAATACACATTTTGCCAGTAACAGAAACTGTGCGGGAGGGTTTTCAGGTCCAATTTTTGGTTTCTGATACGCAGCCCAGCCTCATCTCCATCTGCACGCAGAACAGATAATAGCTCAGTGGGTAGCTGAGGTATTTCCCCCTGTGCAGGGGCCTGTGTTCAAGTTTGGCCTCTGCTTTGGTGAGACACTGACTGTGGGGCTAGGCTGAGATGCATTCCTTTATTTCCTCCAGAACATTTCCCAACGCCGACTATTTCATTCTGACACAGAACAAATGTCCAAATGGCAATTTTCTTTTACAGAACGGGTATTTTCCAGCTCAGGATTTTTAAGATGACTGTTTGATCAGTGATAAAGTCACCATGTGCACTAAAAGCAGATGTAACTCCACTAATTGTTGCTAGATATCCAGCATGCTTCCTCGCCTAGTAGGCGATACGGGAACAAGCGTGCAAGAATTAAATTTATTCTTGGATTTTAAAATATTTCATTTTAGAATCGCTCGACAATTGTGCAGGAAAGCCCTTTACATCTAATTTGCCTCTCCTCGATGTACGCATTTAACTCTCCTGCTTTCTAGTCATAATATCATAGGAGTGTAATATTATGTATTTATGATTCTATCATGGCCTGATTTTGAAGCGAAGGGAAGCTGTGCATGCTCAATGCCTCTGAGAAACACACCAGGCGCTGGCAGGGAAGGGGCCTTTCCCTCACGACACCCCGACGCTCCCCGCTGCCGTACCAGTCCCTCACCCCGGGCCGGACCTCCGCAGCCCCCCCGGCTCCTTCCCGCCCACCACCACCACCACCACCACCACCACCACCACCACCACCACCTGCACTGCCGAAGCCACGGCCAGCGGCTCCCCTGCCCCCCACGCCGCCGGCCGGAGAGGAGCGTTTGCTGCGGGCGTGGGGACAGCCGGCCCTGACCCCAACGGGCCGCCTCAACGGTCGCCAACCCGCCTAACGGCCGGCGCCGCGCGGCGCGGCCTGGCTGCGGGCGGGCACCCCAACTTCCCCCGATCTCTGAAGGGAGGAGCGGGGGGGGGGGGGGGGGGGGAGGGAGCAACGGGGCACGGGAGGCCGGGACACCCCCTCCGCCCCCCCGGCAAAGCGCCCGAGAGGTCGGCGCGGAGTTCCTGCCTCTCCCCCCCCCCCCCCCCCCTCTCCGCCCCGCTCCGCACACACGCTCCCCAGCGCGCTGTCTCAACTCTGCCCCGGAGCGGGCAGCCCCGCCGGCGGGCTCCAGCGGGCCCCTCGGGCGGAGGGCCGGGGGGCGCAGCCTCCCCCTCCCGCCGGAGGCGGCCCCCGCGCCGCCCCTCGCTGACCCCCGCCCGAGGCGGGAGGGCGCCAACCCGCGTCTCCGCCGCAGCGCGGTCGGCAGCGCGTCCCGGCCTCGACCTGGGGCCATGGAGCACCGCGGGCCCCGTACCCGGCCGGGCTGCCGCCGCCCCGGCAGCTCACGGCTCCGGCGGCGCCGGGGCACGGCCGGCCGGCGGGGCTCCCCGGCCGGGCGGGGAGGAGGGGAGGGCCGGCAGTGGGGGATTCCCGGCCCCCCAAAGGAGGTGGGGGAGGCGGGGGAGGGGAGGCGGGGGGGGGGGGGGGGGGGAGGGGAGGCTGGGCTCCCGGAGACGGAGACGATCGCTCGCACAAAATCCTGCGTCTTCAAAGCAGCCCCGGCGGGCAGGGTAAGTATTTTTGGGGAGCCTCCCCCCTTTCCGACGCCCCCCCCTGCCCCTGCGGGGATGGGGATCGGGGGAGGGGTGCGTGCGGCCGCCCCGGGCGGGGTCTCCCCGCCGGCTCGGGGCGGGGGGGTTTGTGCGCAGGGCCCGTTCTCTGGTGCGGGCTCGGTTCAAGGCAGGGAGGTTCAAGCCTCGGCTGTACCTTCTCCGGCTGGGGACTGAGGAGATGGGGGGGGCGGGGATGGGTCTGCCTGTGGTGCCGTGCGAGGGTCTGGAACCCCCCCAGCCGCCCCCCCCCCAACCTACCCACCCCTAAGCGCGTCAGGGCTTTGCTTCTCCCAACCAAGCTTCCCCGTGGCTTCTCTTTGCTCCTTAAAAAAAATTTATATATATATATAGATAGATATGTATGTGCCCCAAAGCTAGAGAGAGCGGGGCGGTCGGGGGGGAAGGGCTTCTCGGAGGAGCGGGAGAGAGGCGGAGGGAGAGCTGCCGGGAGCCTCGCAGCTCCCCTTCTGCCTCCGTGCCGCTCTGCCGGCGCTTGGCTGCCGCCGGGCGTGAGGAAGGGGGTGTGCGAAGGTAAGGGCTGTCACCGTGCTCTCGGGGACGGGGCTGCCGCTGCCCTGCCCGCGCCTGCCTCTCCGCCGGCATCTCCCTCCGGCCGTGCGAGGGGCCGGCTGGCGAGAGGGAGAGCAGTCCCCTGCCCCACGCGTGCCCCGCCGCCCCTCCCGTGAGCCGGCCGGGAAGTTACTTTGTTCGCAGAGTTCCCGCGGAGGCTGGGCTGGGCTGGGCTGGGCTGGGCTGGGCTGCCGCGGGCGGGGGGCAGACGGCGGCGACCCCCGGGCGCCCGGTACCGCCGCCCGCCCGCCCCGGCGCGGCTCTCGCTTCCCCCCGCGTTCAGCTGTCACCGGCCGCCACCGGAGAGTGCCCGGGAGGGAAGCCCCCGAGGAAAACCCGTGCGCGCCTTCCCTGGTAGCTTCCCCTCGCGTAGCCGGGGGAAGGGACGATGGAAGTGGAAGAACTTCCCTTTGTCGTGGGAGAGGATTTAGTGACCTCCAAAGTTTTGTTCCGGGAGGAAACCGCTCGAGAAGTTTTTTTTTTTTGTTTGTTTTGTTTTGTTTTGTTTTTTTTTTTAGGATTCATGCTGATTTTCATGTAATTTATTGCGCTGTTATTTGGTATCCAGCACGCTCAAAGCAGTGGAGCAGAAAAAAAAGATTGGGGACGTTTAGGAAGGGATTTCATTGCTTTTAATAGACTGCTTTCTTAATACCAGCACTTTATATTTTGCACTTTCAGATGGGTAGTGTGGAATACATTTATAAATGCATATGCTTGCCTGTGGATATTACAGAGAATAAAGATGGGAAACATGCAGAAACTAGACAGTTTTGAAACATTCCGTTCTCTTTGGTGGAAGATCAATAGTTGAGAATTTCTGCCTACACATTCTATACCTGGACAATATCGCAATTAAGAGATCTGCTGATAATGTACGATACTGATAGCCATTTCAACTTCAGTTAAGGCTTAATGGATTTCATAGGTAATTTAGACTAGTGTAAAGGGGCTTTGGTTATTCTGGATAAATTGATAACCAGGCAAGATTATTAAACTTTGTGATTGGCTCCTGATGAAGTGAACTCAGTTTTTCTAAAGAATATCAGATATTTAAAATACAAGATTACATTTTAAATGTGCATGTCTGAAATTTGACTACCAAAAAAGAGTGTGCCTTTTGAGAAAACCAGTTAAGGAGTCGCTGTATGATGGTAATCTGTGTTGCACCCATTCGTAATAAACAGTTTCATGATGCCAGGCTCTATAAATTTTCTGGTAGTGTACTACACAAATTGGGGGGGGGGGTAATTTCTATGTTACATATGGATTTTTTTTGAAATTATTAAGTGTAATGGCTATCCCATGTATGATAGATACAGAAATTGATTGATATTAATTATTACCCATGAAATTTTAATAGTATGTTTAAACAGTTTTAGCTTGGCTCTTCTGATTTGTTTCATTGTCTCAAGCTATCTGAGACAGAAGAATCTTAAAATTTCTTGCTGGTACATTTTTCCCTCTATCATCTCTCTGTGTTCTCCTTTGGTCTAATTTAAAGCAGAGGAACTGCTGAGAATACCTGTATATGTTTGCGTGAAGAAAAATGCCCATTTTAAAGATATACAAATCTTCTTGGTGGAGGAGAGCAAACCCTTCATGCCCTGAACGAAAACCTACTGGGCTGGTATTAACAAGATACTTGTTTTGGTATTAGTCTGTGATGCCAAACAACAAACATGAGAGAATGCAAAGATAAAGCTGGCGCTCTGATCTTTGTTTAAACAGGTCATGGTTTTTATTTAATGCTGCATGCTCATTACAGGAACTGTCAGCAGGAATGTAAAGCAGACTGGAGTTCTGATTTGGCATACCTAGCCAATTCTGACATTGATGTGTCTGCTTTTTGAATTAATGGTTCATAGAATATAGTGTTGTTTGCGATCATATTTATTGAATTGAGTTTAGTATACAGAATTAGAAAAAAATGTCTGGTTTATGTCCTTTTAGGAACCAAATATGATCAGATCTGCTGCCTCAGGTGCAGTTGTCGTCCCCTGAAGAGTTACACAGGAGTGGGCTCTTCTATATAGTAGAACATGTAGAGATGTATAAAAAGGTTACTGTTTTTTAACTCAGCTGGAGTTCTGCCACTGAATTACAAGGAAGGAGACTCAGAATCCCCCCAAACCAGGTAACTTCTTAGTCAGTTATCCAGGCAGTTTCTTTTTTTCAGACATATGGAAACAATACTGAATAGTGAATAAAAAAGTGTATTTATAATTGAGAATTTTAATATTTATTGTCTATGAAAACCATTTTAATTTTGAATGATTAATAAACATAGTAAAAATAAGTCAGTGCCGTCCATTTGATTCTTGCTGAACCTTGTTTTGAAGAACTCTGAGAGGATGTGTAAGGTAATCTGAAAGAAGAGCCTTTTCACATGTTCTGTTACAGTAAGATACACTGAAATATTTCTGTGTACAGCTTGAGATCTCAGAATAAGACTAAGTGTAGCGCTGGAAACTTTAATTTGGATGTTCTGGATTGCACACCAGTTTGGATTCTGTGATCATCATTCATAGGTAAAGTGGGTCTGTGTGAGAGTGTATGAGAGCAAGGTGGTCTGTAATTGTTACTTCCAACTAAATACATGCTTCTATTTAAATTCTGAATATTCTAGGTTATATTTCAAAATACAGTATTAATCTAAGAGAGTCCTTTAAGGTCACTGGACCGTTATCCTTTAACTTCCTCTTAGAAAGTCATCTCTTCAGGCTGATCTTACTATGAATAAAATAACATGTGAATATAATACTTGGGCAAGGTTGCAGAATGACAGTCCAGTATAAGACCTATTGCAAAAAGGAGCAGAGCTGTTATGATAATGGCTATTCACCTGCTTCTGCAGTGACCACCTCTGGAGGGTAAAGCAGTTCATTCTTTGTGACTGCTCACTGCTTGACCTCATTGTTGAAACTGTCAACAAGTGTGACAGTTTTGCTGTGATTTGATAAGACAGTGGAAATTGTATTAGGATTAACAAATAACCGGCACAGTATATGTGTAGTAACTTGCAGTTATAACTGATTTGGGATTCATTACACTAACCTAAATACAAAATACTTAGCATTTTCCATTCAGTCACTATTTAAAATGCCATTATTTACCGTGGGAGTAAGATTGGGTTCATAATGTCATTTAAATATGCTGTATTGTGTGTGACTGTGGTATGGTGACTATTAGTATGGAGAGCCATACTAATATCAGTGTAATAAAGACTTGTCTTCTTGCTTACTCAGATTCGGAGGTATAATACATAAGTATCATACATTTCAAATGCAAATATTTGCCCTTAACTTATTATATATTTTTAATTTATACATTTCCACTAAAATCAAGATTTAGCATATAACACTTTTTTGAAAGCTATTTTCTATGTGGCATGTCCTCTTGACCTTTTAAATTCAGTTTCTTTGCCATACAGCTAGTCTAGCTTCTCTTATGGCAGGTGAGGGTCTTGCCATTCAACCAAAGATTGAAGCCAGCAGAGCAGCTGTAGAAGCCGCATATGAAGGAGACTGATGGTTACTGATATTTTTGACTGTTGTTTCTCTGCCTTTTCCTAATTGGCTGTTTTGCTCAAGCTCCCTTTTTGCCAGCTCTTGCAGTTGCATCACTTTGATTAACGTGCTGTGTAGCTCAAACATCCTGCATGCCACTTTATTTCTTGCCACCTTTTTCCTCCTCTCACTGACTCCCTCATATCCCATCTCTCTCTGCTTTTGTCTTTTGTGATGCTACTCTTGCTTATTTTTTCCTTCTCTGTAAAAGAAAATGGAAGGAACATAGTGTTCTGCCATTGCATCAATAATTTCTCTGCATTGCCGTATTATTTTTCTCCTGTATCCTTTGTTGAGTTTCTGGAGACTATAGGCTGTTTGGTGCAGAGACTCTCTGTTACTGTATGGTTGTACAGTGTCTAGAAAAGTTTGCTGTTGGATTTCACCTGGTCTGTGGACACTCATAGTACTTACTAATCCTAGGGTTACTTTGACTTTGTGGGACAGCCTTTATTCAGGTTCTTTGGTAGAAAGGCAAAACATTTCTTACTCAGAGCTTATCTTCAATGTATTGCTGTTCTGAGGTGTGTCTTGATTTTGCTCTTCAATACTTTGTCCCTAGTATGAGTAATTTTTGGTAAAAGTTCCAGATGCTTAATGCGGTGGTGATGGGATGGATTAACTCTCAGCTACTGCCAGTAGTTAACAGTCTAGTACCTTGAACAAGAACCCAAACAAAAAAATGTCAGCTTTATTATACTTCAGTGGAAACTTCAGATTTGACAACACCAGAAAAGCGTTCTGGTTGCACCATGTTGATCAAGTAAGACAGAATGAAAAAGAAAATCCAAAAATGTATAGTGAGTTAATTTCACTACTTTGATATTTTCCTCTTACATGTTTTTTCATTTTGATCTACCTTTTCACCCCTAAACTATTTGGCTTTGTATTAGCATATCCTGCATCACGTGAAAATTTATAGTCAGTCTAAACAAAATTTTCAAGAGAGTTTTTCAAGCAGCCAGTGAATCAGCTGATGTACAGTGCATACAGCTCAGGGTCACAGTTCGGAGGCAGCCAGCCCCGTCACCGACCAACCGTTCCTGCCGCTTGGCACAGCCTGCGCCGTGTTTCGCAGCGTGGTAGCTTCTACCTGAGCTAGCCAGGCTGCCATGGGGTACCAGGAGAGCACTCTCAGTGTAGCTCTTCTGAATCTTGCTTCTTTTATGAGTAGCCTCTTCAGCTTCAGGGAGAGCAGTGATTTGAAGCATCCCTGTGTGATAAAGGCACTGTAGGGCTGGATGCTTTGCTCATCAGTAAGATCCATTTTAGGTCTGAAGAATATCCAGAGGTGTTTCACCTGAAATGCTCCCCCTCAGGACTTCTGTCTGGGACTTCCCCCATACTGTCTTCCCTCTTTTTCTGTGAAGGAAAGGGTTTAGTTGCCTTTGTTTCAGTTTCATGTGGACCATGCAGGGAGGCTGTGTGGGCATTAGTTTATGGGTAGGAGGAGTGAGTAGCCCAAACAACTGTAGAGTATTTTCTCCCAATCTTGGGGAGGATACCTGGAAAAATAAACAGAACAAACCCAGTGCCTTTCTCCCTGAACATTAGTTAGATGACATGAAGAATTTCAATGGGATGGATTCAGCTAAATTAGTGAAAAGTGGAAACAACTAGTGGGACAGTATACTTCATTTTCAGAGTTTTGTGTCCAGGAAAAAAAAATACAGCTGTTGAGGATTTGCTTGATTAATTTTATAATTTAACTTCAGGCTCTAATAGAAAAAGATATACTGATCTCAGAAGTAGTACCGCTATAAATATATTTGCATGTAAGCTGCGTTCTATGTTCCACCTTATATATATTTGTGTGCTGGTACTTTGGCATTTCATTCATCTTGAGCTACAGGAATAGATTGGCCACTTTTATTTTCCATCCTTGTGTATTGACATAGAGATCAGCAACCTTTCAGGAGTTGTTAGTGTTAGATTTCTTTCTGAAATCGGACGAGAATATTGGCAATAGAAATTCATCCACACCCGAGAGGTGCTGCCGCACAAAAAAGGAAGACCCTGTGAAGTGTCTTACCAGTAGTATTCGCATGCCTGTGTATGAAGCAGCAGCTCCTGGCTCCTGCTAAACTCAGAGCAGGGGGGTTGCTGCCTCTGCTGCTGGCTGTTTCAGGGGTGCAGTGTGCCATTCACCTCTGCTGGACTTTGCTGACCCACAGCATAATGCTGCTGGTGACCAGCACTGGTTTTGAACGCTTACATGAAAACTGCTTGCACTGTCTACTGAAGTAATTCTCCCCTCATTATTAGGCTTTGGCATATTCTGATGTAATTTTGGTATCAGAGCAAACACGCTAAACCAGATGGGATGTATTCTGCCCTCAGATATGCATGAATGATCAACTCAGTCAAATTCTGTGCATTTATACACAATTTCGTTTGAAATCAGTTTGGATAAGGCATGTGTTGCATGTATGACTTGACCCAGCAGGGCTTGTACAGATGAAGGCTAGGGAATGAGTGTGTGGCCAGTTGTCACAAAAGGATGAAGGAAAAAAACATTCTTCAGTTAAAAATTAAACCAAACTATTTCTTAAATATATATTGTTTCTGTACTTCTATAGTCTTCTTCTCGGTAAATAATATTTTGAGAGAGTCAAGAGCTTAATTATATGACATGTCTAAATTGCAGACTGAAATGGAGAATCAAATCACCACAACCCTAACTTATTCCTGTTGGAATGTCCATTCTTGATAATTTTCCCACATAACCTGTATTTTTAGCTATTTTAACTTAGAATGAGTATTACCATTTTGGGACTTGTAATTTGTTTTTTATGAATGTATACTCATGATTTTCAGTAATGTAGTAGCTTTTGAAATACTGCCAGAGATGAAGGCAAATTTTTTAGAGTGAGGAATGACTTCTCTGTGGCTTTTAGATATTTATTTAAAATTTCCTTCCCTGGAGGTAATTACTTAAATAGATTAGCTACCTTTGCAGGTATTTTGGGATAAATACAGGTAGTATTGAGCCAAAACAGTATATTTTTCAGGGAAAAGATTGTCTTTTACTTAAGAAAAATGTATGCATTTGAATATTTTATCCAAATATGCTAAAGTTTTATATGTTCAGGCAAGATCGTATGTAGGATTACAGTAATTCATTTAGCCTTGACAAATGTTCAGTCTGTTTGTGAATCTTAGAGTATTGCAGTGTTTAAAGCTAAAATATATTTGATATATTATAAAGTAGAAGTTTGAGGTGAAAACAAAGCAATATTATTAGGTTGTGTTTATTTTTTAAATTGAATAAATGAACAGTTATTTGTATGGATGAGAATTTGATTCAGAAAATGATATTGCTGATGAGCCAAAATAAAATTAAATCTTCATAAATAGCATATTCAGTTACTGTAGTTTTGGGAACCTAGGTAGGGAAATGAGAAAAAGTAATTTACAATCATACAATCGTCATTCAAAATAAGACTAGCTAAGAAAGTTTCTAAGTGACAAGTGCTTTAAATAAATACAGATTTAGATTTCATAAGTAAATGTGCGATTTTTTGAGTTTTCTGAACTCATTCATCTGTATCTTTTTCTGGATGCCTGGTCAGAACTTTGGTATATAGTAAGTACAGTATATTTTTGGAGGAAACTTCACAGAAGTGGATGTTAGGCCGCAGTTCCAAAAGACAAATAATTTATCTCATTCCCTACTTGCCGTGTCTATATAATCTTTTTATGACAGTTAAAGCTAACAAGTACGTTAGTGTTCTTTATAAATAAAGTAACGAGAGAAACAAGTATAATATTTGTGTTTGAGACCAATGGAAGAAATCTAATTTAAAGAAAAAAATTAATTTCAGTGAACAATTTTGTCATACTGAATTTGACAGGTCATTATAATCATCAAACGAGAACAATGATGTGTGTTTTAGCATGGTGAGAAATGTCTTGGGAGATTTTGTTGTGTTTTGGTTTGTTTTGTTTTTTTTTTCCCTAGTGCGGGGTAAGGTAATTGTAATTACAGGGAAATAAGAGGTCTTATTGAGGTCACTGATTTTTTTTCCACATTACAAAACAGATTGCTCAGTGCCCTGTAGATCTGCAGTTAACAAATAGGTGATATATATGATTAGGCACTGAAGTATTAATTGGTAGGTGAAATAGGAGATTCTAAACAGAAGAGGATAGATCTTGCCTTTCCTCTCATTGAAGTCAGTAGGATTGTGAGGCATACAAGTGACTCAGAATTAGCACCCCTGGTTTTGATTATATGGATGGGAATAGCTCTGACTTCCAAGGAAAAGATATGGTCACAGAGCTGAGTATTATTTGACCGATAACAGTTAGCAAATTTAGTTTCACTGGCACAGAGAACCGTCTCAGTCGTGCTTTAAAAAGACCATCCAAAGAGTCCCCTTAATAAATGCTGGGTTTGGTATACCTTCTTTCAGCAGAAGCCACTGAAGAGAGCAGAGACATGAAAGAAGGGATGCTTAATGTCTCTTTCAATAAAAGATACACCCATGGGCAAAGGTTTTTGAAAATACCATAGTGGAGCATATATGCTCTAGTTACCAAACGAAGATTGTGAAATCCATGGTAAGAGCCATGGTAAAGAGTCATTTGTAAAGGTTTTATTTTTGACCTTACAACAACTTTACAGACTTGCACGGTGTATATCTATGAGTTATGCCCCGAGGAGCAGGTGGAGCAGTATATGTTGCCTTCTCATGGTGCTCACAGAATGGATTTGTGAGTGTGTTTAATTTTTTTCTTTTTTGCAGAGGTAGATCTGCATTACAAAACTCACCTGCATTTGTACGTTTATTTGCTGCTTAAACCCGAGCATTTCTTAGCCACAAAGTTGGAGCTGCCCCTCGGCGGCGGTCCCTGCAGCGGGGGCCTGCGGCAGGCGGGGGGCCAGGCCCTCGCTCTGCGGCTGCGGCCTGGGATCAAGGCTGTCACTCTGCCACGTTTCCCCACTGCTAAACTGGCATTTTCAAAAACTAACGCTCTCAAATGCCGTACTGTTTCTGTAGCTGAAGTAGGGTTAGGTTTCCCAACAGGATTTCTAGGTCTCTCTGTTCGTCATGAAGAATGCTGGGAGGTTTGCAAGGGTGGTGAGCACCTTAAATGGCACCACAGGTTATGAGGTTGTAATTCAGATATCCTTGAGGAGTCTGTTCGTTTTTTAACGCTGTTGTTGAGTTCTCAGTGACACAAATTGAAGGTACATTAAGCTTTTGCTTTGGGAAAAGGGCTTATAAGTGCATATTTCACTTCAATATATTTCAGTTTTACTTGCTTATTTTTTTTAAATGCAATGGGAAATGTATGTTTCTACAACAAATTGTATTTATTTAGAA
Source organism: Tyto alba (assembly GCF_018691265.1). NCBI lineage: Eukaryota > Metazoa > Chordata > Aves > Strigiformes > Tytonidae > Tyto > Tyto alba. The sequence continues at coordinate 8,360,518 of NW_024881295.1, read as the reverse complement.
AGCCCAATGTTTCCATTGGTAGAAAGGTGCATGATCGACCTTAAAATCTACAAGTGTCTTGATGACATTTGATTATGCTGCCTTCACTTTAAAGTCCTCATTTGTCAAGTGGGTCCAAACCAGCCTGCTAAAGGGAGACTTGGTGATTTTGGTTTGTCAGGACTTGCAATCTGTTTCAGAAAATGAAGAGGAGGAAGAGGAGAGTGTATCCCTTTGGAAAAGCTTTCATCTGCAGAGTGATTTGCCTGGCTCATCCTTTCCCTCAGAATAATGCCATTTTAGGATTATTTCAGTATTCATTTCTCAACGGTAGAACTGAAGATAGCAGACTAATTCCATTGATTGTTTTCTATCAGGAGTATCTGAAATGGGTATTTTGGACAGCAAAAAACTTTTATCATTTTAACCTATCTTTCATAGTAAGTGCTCGTTTTAGTGGTTTCAGTATGCTCACTTATTGCTGTTCAGTCTAGAACAAGCTTTTGGGGGGTGTGTTAAAACAAAACCAGTAATTTGTGATAATGAAACCAATCACTAGTGACTACAGGAATGTTACTATGACAGTTGGGACCATTGCTGCAGAATACTCTGTAGCACGTTTTGGGGGGTTTAAATAAAGGGTCTACTTCCTTGGGTAAAGGATGATGTGATAGATTATGAAGAGCACTGTAGTGCAGTATAGGTGAAGACCTCAACCTTTCATGAAGCTCTTGGAAGGGTTTCTGGTTAATGGTGTCCAAGATTTGCACAAGAAGCAAGTGTGTCACCATGCAGTATATCACAAACTCTCACACGCTTCTTTAAGGTATTTTACTGCTATTGTCTTACTGCCTTTCCCTGAAAAAATATGGCTTTGATGTTTTATAGCTGCATGAAAATGCCTTTTTTTTTTTTTTTTTTTGATATTGCATTTTGTTTCTTCATTGCCTCCCCAAATCACAGCTTGTCAGACTCTCTGAACAAAACTAACATGTCTTCTGTAGCTGCCTCTGCCACTGATCTTGGTACTGCTGAGAGTCCCAGTGTCCTCTTCTTTCTTTATGTTATCTCACTGTTATTAGTGCAAAATCTAGCAGCTGATCCTCTTCAACTCATACCAGGGTATGCTATAGCCATGTTGTGCTTCATGACCTCTAGATTTTTTATAACGTAGCGAAGTTCATTGCTAAACAGATAACTTCTTCACAGTTTTCTCTCTTAATTTATAACTTCCTTTTTAATTATTGTTATCATTAGTATTTTGTCTTGGTTTCTAATTATTTTTTCATTGTCATGTGCCTGAGCCGTGATGTTTTCAAGTCCAGATTCGTGTGTGTTGCTGGAATGGTTTTCAAGAAGTCTCAGTGTTATTTTTAGGCTTGAGACAAAGGGTAGATGATGGAGGAAACAGTGGAGTTGATGAAATGAAATATGATGAGAGACAGTGGACATGAGAGTGAACTGAAGGATGAACATAGAATGACACAAAATCTGTGAGTGAAGAAGTGAGATTAAAATAAAATGTTGGCTTGAAAAGGAAAAAGAAATAAGATGCATAAAAAGGATGGAAAATTCATGTAAAAGAGGAAAATTATTATGCCAGCTCTACAAGGAGGCTGTGAGATGAAAATACCAGAAATTTCAGGCTGAGAAAGTAAAAAAAAAAAATCTTAATACAAAGATATATTTGAGTATGTCATCAGAGGACTTAAATATACATCTGGGTTCAAGCACCTGCTTAGTCCAGTAATTCCTCAGGAGACATGCTGCAGTCCACGTAGTTTACGGCCTGATGCAAAGCCTTCTGAAGATGGTGGAGCAGTGTCCATTGTACAGAGCGGGTTTGGGGTCAGTGCTCTGTGAATATTTGAACACATGCTGGAGAATGCAGTAGAAAAATAATGTATGGAGAACATTCCTGCCATCAAGTAAGAAGATGGCTTAGCTGATTTAATAGCTTTTTCTCAGTCTGTGATTCTAACAGCCAGGTTTGTGATATTTATTTTAGTATTCATGTTCTTGCAGTCCTTTTTACATTTCTCTGTTTTTCCCTGGCAGACATCCCGCAGCTCCATAAGTCTGGGGGAAGAGGATGGTTAGCATGTTGTTGCTGTGGGGATTTGAGTCTTAATGCTGTGTTGGTAATGCTGGGCATACAATTTTAAAAGTTGCATGCTATAGAAGCAGATAATTATTTCCCTGCTGCATTTTATACTCAGGTTTGGAAAGGAAGAAATTTCAGAATATTAAAAAAAAGAAAAAGTTACGATTTGGGGGCCTATTGGAAATGGAAACAGAAAGAGGGGAGTAATGGGTGTCAGTCTGGTTATCAGTCAAGCTGGAAAGAGACAGCTTGTTCTGTCGAACACCAAGAATGTTAGTAGTCAGCCAACCACTTATGCAGGAACAAAACCGTAGACTGAAAGGTAAGGTTCAAAGACATCTGTGTATGTTTCTGAAATGAGCTTGAATTAAGCTTGCTATTGAATTATGCTTACTGATTATGTGTTTTACATATGTGATTTTTGTTTAGCACAGGCTATTCATATGATTGCTAGTTATTTTTATTACAGGATCTGGCTCTTTCTTTTCCAGTCTTGGATGCTTTTTGCTTTTATGTGTCCAGGGTTGATGCTGGGTGACTGTCATTTGGCAGAAGGCTTAGCAGCGCTTTGGCATGTTTTTTTTTTTTTTTTTTTTTTTTTTTTTTTACTCCTCTCCCCCCCCCCTTTTTTTTTTTTTTTTTTTTTACCTCAAGTGAAATATGTTGTCTTCCTGTTTTCTATGTGTTTATATGGTGAACTTCTTGCTGAATGTCTGTGACTAGCATCCTCTAAAGCTGGCCTAATGGTGTGATTCACACACTTTCCCATGTGCAAGGATTGATTCCCTGCTTAAAAGAAATCTTCAGCACTAAAGGGTCTATCAGCAGTGTGCTGCTTGTGGTTTGTTTCTGTTTGCAAACAAATTTGTTCCTTTGAGTTAGTTTGTTTTGGTAAGTACTATTTGCCATTTACCCAGAAAGAGGAAGCAGAGTTTAAGAATGGATATTGGGGTACCTTCATACATCTGTTTTTGCAGCACATTTGATGTATAACTTGAGAGAAGTCATAAAAGACAGGACTCAAAGTGGAGTCTGACAGATGCTGTTCTCTCAGCTGCTGTGAGCTCCTGAGAATTTACTAAGGCCAAAGGGGGAGATTCTAGGTCCCTAAGGCAATGCCTTAACTCCTTTGTTACTGCAGTTCAGTTGTGTATAAAGTGGGCATAATCCCTGAATTATAAAACAAATCTATATTTTTCAGGTAATTTGAAACCATTATGTAAAGTTGTGGAATCATAAATTATTAATCTTACTGGAGAATATTTATAGAGGTCACCAGTTCTAATAGTTTCTTTGAAACAGAAGTAAGTTCACTTAGAACAGTTTGCCCCTTATAAAATCTCTGACCTTGCCTATTCAAACTTCTTTACAAATGCATCATTTAATAGAGGAAGCTCCTCAGGGAGAGTTCTTCACATCTGCCGTCATAATTTCTTATTTCCTAAATGCAGCAATTTGTACTTGATTATTCTTACAAGGATCGTGCATCCCTTCCCTCCCCCTGCTCTGGCACATTCCTTTGTGCTGCTGCTTGTTCCGTAGCCTGAACGCGGCATCTGAGAGTGTTTAAAATCCAAAATTTTCTTTGTTATTATTCTACCATTTCCTTACCACTCAATTCTAGGGGAGGGCATGAAGGAATCTGCTCTTTTATTCTCAGACTGTTTTCCTGCGGGTTGTTAGTGACAGCGAGTTGTCATCATTTTACACCCATTCAGCAAGTAACAAAACTGAGCTGAAGCTCTCAGTTCAGTTTCCTAAGAACAAGATTTCCCAAAACAAAAATACACTCCACTTCTTGGAGCATTTAACATCTGTAGTAGTTAAGCAAAGGACTGAAGCCCAGATTTTAAAAGATGCTTAGGTACTTGACTGCCACTACATCTGAATTGAACCTAAGTACCTGTAAATAGCTTTAAAAATTTGAGTGACTATGAAGACCTGCCTCATCCATCACTCTTGGCAGTGGTCCCTTCAGAATAGAAGTAAGGTACAACAGCAAGGTCACATAAAATACTTGTAGTCCTGCTTTCCAGAAACTGCACATATTAAGCGAATTGCTGCATTCTAGGATGGCTTTTCATGAAATACATCTTCTGAAGCAGATTACTTGTATTCCCTAGAAGAAAAGAGCCCTCACTCGCATGAAAGTAAATATTTAAGACAGACAACTTTTTAAAAGGATGCAAAATTATACTGCAAAAATAACCACCTTGATAGCTTATAAACCATTTTTTATTAAAACTGGGAAATAAAAGTAAAATTCACATTTAAATTACTTTATGCTGTTTCTAGGGGATACTCTTTGCATTCCAGTTGGTTTCACTTTGCTGTTCCTCTACCCATTTTTGATGCTGCTGTTCTAGACTTGCATAACCTTCAGGGAGAAAATTTATTCCCAAACATAAAACCTGTATGGCTTTTACTTTTTAAAATATTTAATAGCATTTAACTGTCTGTTAGCCTTTGAATCACTTTCTTTTCCAGTGAATCCAGAATGTTGGGCTAGTGCTGACTGAGAAGAAAATGTGTTTGAAGAGGAGAGCCCTTCATATCTGTGTCAGGAGTTCCTTCAGTGATACTATAAAACCAGGAGCAAGCGCACAGAAGGCTGTTTGCTCTGTTCCTTAGGATGTGAAGAACAGCCACTAGAAAAGCTTCCCTGTAATAAAAGGCACAGACTTTCTGAAGAATTGGCTAAACTGATTCTTGTTTAATTAACTCCCATTTTAGTCATGCACAGCCGTGTATTCAATTTCAGGTTTGGTGTTTTGTTTTTTTTTGAAGGAGGATGGGGAGTAAACATTCAGCAATGTGATAAAAAAAGAAAGGAAAGTAAATGATTGTGTTGAAGAAGCATTATTTTCTGACGTGCCATTCTGAATGACTGTCTTGTCTTTTAGATTTGTATTAAATATCTGAAATACTTCAGCAAGTTGCCCCTGTGTTCTTTAGAAAGTTTACTTCGACTCCCTGCTTCCCACCCCCAGCTAGAGTATGTTCATCAAATTGCTGAGTTGGAAAGGTTTGTGATGAGTTCTTTGAGCTGTGTGTCTTCATCCCTCCATCTCATATTAAATAAAGCAAATTCCAAACAGATTAACTGTCAAACAGTTATGTCCTATCTCTTCAATCTGCTTTTAGGTTTTTCAAAGGGAACTGTGCTGATTAGGTAAGGAGATGTCATGGTCTTCTTCCATCGATGTAGGAAGATAGCAGATATGATTGCCTGAAAAAGCCGAACTACACAGTGCAAGCATGGCTTTCGCCCAGTCGCACATTATGGCAGCTAGAAGGCATCAGCACAGTAGACTCATAATTGAAGTGGATGAGTACAGCTCCAACCCCACACAGGCTTTCACGTTCTACAACATTAACCAGGGACGTTTTCAGCCCCCACATGTGCAAATGTAAGTATTATAGTTTTGTTATTGCTCTAGCACAGCCTTCTGAATTGTTATTGCCTTGTCGATGTGGTATTTGATGGACCAGTCAAAAAAGAATTCAAAGAACACTGTTTTGCTGCCTTTCTAATAATAATTACTATAATGATACAAAATCAGTCCGTTTGGAAAGTATAAGTACTTTGTTAAAGGATCAGAGAAAGATCACTCCACTGGCGTAACTTTAATATATAATACTTACGTATTAAAAAGAGAAATAAACAAGCAGTGGTAATAAAATAAGAGATGCTACAAGGATGATACTTTCTGCAATCTTAATAATGTTTGTTTGCATTGTGCACTTGCTTATTGATGTAAATAGCTGTTGAAAATACCAAGCCTGTATCTGTACAACACATACTGTTTGGTTAGTTATATTACAGCTACGTGCAAGGGAAATATCTCATCAATAAATAAAATAGTGTGGGTACCCATCCGACAACTTACTTTTGTACTGATGTGCCGAAGATGCTAAGTGCTTAAAGAGTAATTAAAATAATGTGTTTGTTTCTGACTTCGTATATAATGACAACATCAGTAAAATTAACTGCTCTAAATGATTTACTTGTAATGTAAAGTGGAGAATTATAATTACAAAATGAAACCTGCCATAAAGTTTAAAGCCAGAAGGAAGAGCAAACCAGTAAAGCTATTACAAATAAATTAAGTATAAAATTCTACTGTAAAATATTTTTATAGGGAATAAAAATGTCTGAACCATTTTATTGTGTTTATTAAAGAGAGAAGCAGCCTTCTTTTTAGATGAGAAGGCTGGTTTTCATTTTTTTAAAGGAAACTTTTTTTCCTTTAGGAAGACTGAATCACCTCGTTCACATTTTTGCTATTTAATATGATTTGATAATTTACAAACATAGGCCATGATTTCTGCAGTAAAAAAAATCAGCAATTAGTCTGGTTGAATCCTGTCTGTCTATTTTGTGAATGCTTACACACATTCTTTGGCATAAATTAGATATGTTAAAAAATTCTTAAGACTAACATATATACCCGAGTGGTAAGCAAACACTCAGTTTTTGGGGTCAGTATATTAGCTTATGGTCTGTGTTGGGTTTTTTTAGGTACTATTGAAATACAAACAGTAAAATGAATTGAGTGTTAGCACTGGGAAACATCTTTTGTTTATAGAGCTGGCAAATGGTAGCAAAAGTACAAACAAACAAATGTGGGTTCAGAAATACTTTTACAAATGAAAATGCCAAATTCAGGTTGCTTTATTTGTCGAGGTTTAGCTATTCTTTGTGAATATTCTGACAGTTCCGGGGCGCTAATAAATTTGTTCACTGGTCTTAAAAACTGAATGTCTTGCACTAGGTTGAAAATAAGTTATTTATTAGTATCCCCTTGGTACTCAACAATATGCTGTTTAACCTTCTAACCAGTAACAAATCATGTTACTGGAGGGCTTAGACAATCAACTACATGATAGAAGTTCAGCACCTGAGCAAGTAGTTGAAAATAAGCTATCCTTAGAAAATGGTTCCTCAGAAGAGTTTAGCAATCTCTCATGAATGATTAATACTATTGAAGAAGCTTGTGCAAATAGAAAACCAGGCTAAATCAATTGAAACATTTACCACTATCTGACCTACTCTTTCTCTTGGTACAGAAACTGTAAATAATGTTTCTGAATACCAGCAGGATTGTTTTTGCCTCCTACCAATAAATAGAATAGTAACAAAGAAGGGAAAAGTAGACATAAAAAGTGTAACAAAAGCACCTTTTATCACAATTGTTATGAGTGAAATCTTAGCTCTGCTTTAGTCCATGCAAGTTCTGTCGATAACTTCAGGAAGGTAAGGACTTTGCCATGTCTTTGTGTATAGTTCAAAATACCCAGATTAGTGAAGTTGCAGGCAATCATGAACAGGTTTCACATAGACCTGTGAACATCTGAACTCATAGTAAACTACTTAAACCACAGTGGGGTTTTTGTGTTCCTTTTCTGAATTCAATCTTGCAGCTCTTCCTTGGTCCTCTGTGCAGTTTTATATTTCTTGTTTCACTTTTTAGCACCCGTAACATGCTGACAGCCCTGGCATCTCAGTGCTTGTGAGATGACTGGGTTGCCACTGATGAGAAGGGTGGCAAATTCTGCCAGTGTTTTCAAGTCCATCAGCTGTTTCTGGATAGTTCTTGTCTTGCTCCTTTGTGAAACCACCGAAATCTAGTGTATAAACTAACCTCTGGCAGTGTTTTTGCTCTGAGATTTTTTAAATTTGCTTTTCAATTTCTGTGCAAGTTTTCATACTGGTTTAAAGAAAAAACAAAAACATTTGCACAAAAATAATCAGCAGATCTTTATTCCTCTGCTCACGCCGCAAGCAGTGCATTGGGTGTTGGTGTGACAGCTGCTGTGGGAATGTGTTACACAAGAATATGAGGACCGAGCCTTCAGAAATTATTTCCAGTAATACAACTTCGATGCGTTTGTGAAACTTGACATATGTTTTTTACCTATATACGGCCTCAGTGTGTGCATATCACTTCAGTGTGGAAAATCTGCATCTCATTTATTTGGGTTTTTTTGTATTGGTGCCTTTTTCCCATGAAAATTCTCTGGCCCGTTGCAGAGGATTTAAAAGTTATACATACCTCAGCAACCAGGAAAATGCTGTCCACATCTTCCCCGTCCCCATTTAAACTATAAGAAAAAGCATGTGTATTATGTGCTGCGTGGGTTGCCCTGGTAAGTCTGTTGTTTCTTCCATTCAGCTTCAGAGAAGCAACATGTGAAATGCATGCTACTCCCCAACACTCAACTTACTGCTGTGCTGAGCTTGAAAAGATTTCTGAAGGAGAAGCAGCACCTACTTTGGAGGCTACCCTACCATGAAAAGTCAAAAAATGTTGTATTTTTTTTTTGTTTTTTTTTTTTTTTTCCAGACCAGTCCATATCCTTATGTTGTGCCAGGATAGTACACATAATTTAAAGTGGGCTTACTGATACAACCTGTGACTTACTTTAGGAAGTGCTGGGCAGGGAGAGGAATAATCAGAAATTTGTTTACTGAACTGAAGTTTAATCTTTTTAGCTTGAATGGCTGCAGCGATAGCCAGGGTGAGCTCCTTGTCATTTTTATCCAGCCATCCCCGCCCATTTTGTGGAGGAACTCCACGAACTGAGTGCATTACCCTTCACACAACTTGCACCTTACGATAAGACTCACTCACTAGTCTGAAACCCACCATTCATGATCCCTTTGCACCCCTGATCTCCTTTGCACCCCTGCTGCCTCCACTCACCACCCGTGGAGCTCATGCTATGTCAGCTCTCTTCCCTCCAAAACAGGGGGATTTTTAACATGCCACGGCAGTCATGCTGCTCCACTGTTTGAGGTTATGACCTCCTACGTTTAACTCCCCTTGCATCTAACTCCCTTTTTGTCATCTGCCCGTCTACATGTGCCCGTGGTCCTCTTCAACATACACACTCCTTCATCCCTACGCGCAGTGTTTGCAGCTGCTCCCTCTCAGGGTCCAAACGTTCCACTCTTTGTCAGCCAAGTTCTACAATTTCTAGTATGTGCTTGCTTACATATCCCACTAGCATGTACATACTGCTGGGTATTCATTAGGTATGATTTGATCACAGCTGGTTTTACTCCTTACCTCATGCTTGGTTCCTTTCTGCTCAAAAACTGGAACTTCAGAAAGACGACTATAAGGTACTTGTACCAAAAGGCTGTTTCTCCAGTACTGCTGTAAAACCCCCAACATTTCTTTTTCCTAAAAAGGTATAGGAAAGACAGGTACAAAATAATTTGTTTGTACTCTACTTTTGTCATTATATTGTAGAAAATGCTAAGAACTTCTTCTATATTTAAGAAGATTTGAATGTTTTAGGTTTATTCTTCATTCTCACTAATCTTGTGAAGTTGTCAAAAACACCTCGGTTTACCTGCCTATAAATTTAATAGAATTCTTTGACTTAGAGAAAAGATTGTGTGATTAAAGTTTATTATCTTATGTCTTTCATGCAATAAAATGCCTTTGGAAAATTTACCCAGTAAACAGGGGTAGTATTATTAATAGCAAAGATCTCTAACTTTTTATCTGAGTTTATTTATATAAAAGTAAGCTCCTGAATTGAAACACAACCAGCAAGGGATAGGAATATGTATTACATACTGCAACAGTGAACAAAACTGATTTTATTTGTCCTTTCAAAATAAATGTTTTAAAAGTAAAATAATTCATAACAATTCTGTATATCTCTATGGCTTCTAGTGACATAAATATAACTCTTGCATCTCCAGCTTTTTGATTTTTATTCCACCAGAATTCCCTAACTGGAATAGCAGATATGGTATAGCTGCATATAGATACATTTGCTTATATATATTCTAACAAAATATGGATTGAGGGTAAAAAGATTGAGTTGAGAATAAATATTCCTCATGTAGCAGAGAGGTGTTCTCTGCTTTTCTCTTCTAAATCATAAGCAAGTCTCATCAAACTGGGTCAGATCTTTTCATTTCCTCAGTTTTGAATATTGAGATTGGGCTCTGAACAATGCAGTTTCACCCCTCACAGCATCTGATTTCATTTAGTATAATTAAGCCCAGAAAGTTGCCACATTTGTCCTGACAATAGTCAGGCTTGAATGTACATTTACGGCTGTTGTCAGGAGAGTTCTTATCTTGCTTTGCATTAACACACTGAAACATATCTCCAAAATGTGTTAATTAAATTTTCTGGAATTACATAACTTTCAGAAAAAAAAGTTATAATTAGAAAAAATGCATCTAAAATAAATCTTTTCCGTGTACTGTGTAATCGTATTTAAACAATGAAACGGGATGGTACTATTCCTTTGAAACTGGCAATGCCTTTGATTTATTTGTAAGTATTTGTTTCAGAGTTACTGCCATAGTTCAATCTCTTTTCCTTAATCTCTTTAAATTAATCCATCTACCCAACAAATACTGAAAATGTTGTGATGTGAACATCAAGAATTTTTACACCTCCCATTAGTGTTAGGTTTGTTTTAATAAATCCCTTCCATCAGACAGATCCAGAAGTCTGTGTAATCTTTTGTAAAGGTAAAAAAATAGTATTAGAATTGCAAAGTAGACACTAAGAAATACATAAGTACTTTATAACCTTGTTATGGTGCATTTCCTACAGGGTTGATCCGGTGCCCCATGATGCTCCCAAACCTCCAGGATATACACGATTTGTCTGTATTTCTGACACTCACTCAAGAACTGATCCCATCCAAATGCCATATGGAGATGTGTTAATACATGCTGGTGATTTTACTGAGCTGGGACTTCCTAGTGAAGTAAAAAAATTCAACGAGTGGCTAGGTAGGTATTGAATTCTGTGTGGATTTGAAAGTAAATTTGTTTACTGATTGTATCTGCCCCTTCTGCCTCCCAGTAAAAACCATCATGCACTCAGAAATGATGAATATTAATTTGACTTTTAAATTTGAATGGCAATGAACAGGATTCAGATTATTTTTTTCTTCTTTTTTTTTTTTTTTAACAAATATTTTTGCATTTTTCCAACTGAGCAAATAAGATTTGTGAGACTATTCATCTGTTCTGCCTTCACACTCTCAAGTGTACATTAAGCAACTTCTTGGTGTTAGCAACAATTTAAGTCAGTAGGCCTTTAATGATTTACATAAAACCTCTTACATACATTGTTATGGCTTTGCTGCCTTGAAAAAAGAGTTGTTGTGACTGAAAACATTTGTCTGTTTAACCCCGGAGGCTCATAGTTTTGTGTTTTTTTTTTTTTTTTTTGTTTTTTTTTTTTTTTTTTTATCTGAGGCTCAGCTGCACCACAGTGATGAATTCCAAACAAAGCAAAATGTGTGCCTGTGGTTGCTGTCTTGGATGTAGCAGACCAGATGTAGATGCCTTCTGTAGGCAACTGTTGGCATTGGTAACTGAAATTCTGTTCCACTGGGCAAGAGTGTGGTGATTTACATGTGCTTCTGCAATGTTTTGTATATGCTAAAAAAAAATGACAGTGAAGATTGGAAAGCAGACACTGTATCCAGACAAAACTCCTGATCGGTATTGTTCCTTCAGCAGTACGAATACCTTAATTTAGAATAAAAATGGATTCTGGATTCTGATTCTTCATTATCAAACAAAGAGTGAGAGGAAATGAAGGAGTTGGAGAGAGGAAGGACACAGTTTAAGGGTAATGGATTTCAGTTTTCAGGTTGATTTTCTTTCCTGTAGTTGACAGTTTTGCACCTTTCCTGTCTTTTTTGCTATGTATTACAGCATTCCACACTGGGAAGGCACAAAGCAGACAGATGCATGTAGGTTGAAATGAAATATAAAAAAAAAGTCCAGACTTCACAATTTAAACAAATATTTACTAGCAAATAATTATCAGCAAGGATAATAAATACTTATTTGTGCTTTTGAACCCAATAATATGCCCCACATGGAACATTGACATTGTTCTGTGAGGATTAAGGTAGGGACAGCATGTGGAAGTAACACACTGTGTTACAGTGCCCTCACCTCTCTCTCTGTACCCAAATGGGACAGATTGGTTGTAAAAAAGGAAGCAAATTTTGATCCTAGGTCTCTACATACATTATAGTAATATAGTGAAGATAGCATATAAAGATTACAGAAACCATATGGTTATCCCTTCTAAATAATAGCCATTTTATTTATCTGCTGGTGTGGGAAGAAAAGTGCTCTGGGATATTGCTAGCAAGCAAGGATGGGGGCTACACACATTACTTGCTGCAGTTTTTGTCTCCCTAGTTCTCCATCTGCCTCCCTGCTGGTCACAGCTGTACAGTGTTCTGAAGAAGTCCTTAAGCTGAAATTCTCTCAGTATGGTAGGGAGATTTCCCAAGGCATTTCTGTGATGGTCTCTTCATCATTTTTATTCCAAAAGAAGGCTTAATTTTCTGAATTTTCAGGCATGCTTCCAATTTCATGGTAGTGTGCGGTTTGGGAAAAGGTGATCTTGGTAGTTTGAGTTACATTTTTGTAAGAGCATCTTTGAGATATGCAAATTTAGCAAGTTACAGATTTTTTTTTGTTTCTTGGCAATTTGAAAAAAATGCAAAATTTAATTTTTTAATTAATTCTGGAAAATCCCACAGAAAAATAATTTGGCAACACTGCATAGGTTTCATCCACCTAGCATTTAAAATTTTGTTCCAGTTCAAAATGGTAAACTTTTTTTTTTAAATTACAATCAATGAGATTTCAAAATGGAAACTTTAGCTTGCTTTGAAAGTTTTTTTTTGTTTTTAAGTGAGCAGTTTATCAGCTTGAATATTTTGAGTGTTTGCAAAATCTATAGGAAATGGTAAAATGGTTAAAAGTGTTCTCTTTGCAAAAGAAGAAATTTCAAGTTTTTGCTGGTTGTCCATTTTGTTGTGAAAGGTATTAGTCTTCAACAGTTTTGCTTTTTCTAGATAGCTGCTTCCAGTACATGCCATGATTTTGCAACTCCCACAGCCTACCCAACCTTCTTCTTCCTTGTCTTAACATTTTACTAGTTTCTTGAGAAAGTAATTGACAGACTCTGGCAGGGACTTTTACCTCCACTGACATTCTTACCTGCTGCTGTCAAATATCCCTGCCTCTTCCATCAAACCACAGCACAGGGCTCACCTTCTCACTGAGTTATTTTGTTCTGTGTCAAATCTATGTCTTCTGCCATCATTAGACTATAACTTCGTTTATGCCTTGGAATAAACACTACTCTTTGTTACACCTTCCCATGATCTCAGCTTCCTCTTAGAGACTAGATACATATCCTACTCCTGCTTTTGCACCATATCTTTATGTGTAGCATTGGTTCCTACCTTTTAGCTTTCTGTTCTGTCATACCCTCATGGGTCTGTGCCACTGTGGTCTGTCAGCCCATTTAATCTTTTGAGGAGGCCCTTCAGCATGTTCAGATTTTATCTTTCTGCTCTACATAAAATTTCCATGCCTGTCTGATGCAAAGTATATTTTACATTAACATCATTAACTTCCATGGACCTTATGGTTATATTGAGCACATGCTGAAGTGTTGTGCTAATAGAGGCACGTTGGCTTGCTGAGTCATACCCTAAAATATGTTCTCTCTTTTTTAGGCTAACTGTATGTGAGTACACAGGAAGGCCTGAACCAGCTCAGATAATATGTCTCTCTAGCCCAATATTGTCTTCGACTGTGACTAGCAGCCAAGGTGCTCTGCTTTGTTTGCCCTTTAGTCACCTGGTTTTATACTTTTTATCCTCTGACCCCTAAAGCCCTCCACTTAATTTAATTTAATTTAATTTCACTTCATTCTTTTTAATAATTAGTTGTTTTCTTTCAATTTTCTTTTTCTCAAAGTCCCTTCCCCCGCTTCCCAGGGAGGGATTTGAGGTTTTATTAGGTCTAGGTTGATGCCTAAGTCTCTGGAGGAAAATACATGCTAGTGATAACTGGATGTGCATATTTTCTCATCTTTCTCTGGGAGGCACTCCAAGGACTTCTTGAGCCACAGCATTACTTTGTATTTAATATTTAGGCTTTTCTTCTCTGAGTTTTTTAATGGCCTCTATAAAAATTTTGCATGACAATACCATCTTGCATCAGAGTTCCACAATGTGATGTGGATTGTGTGAATAACTTTGCTTATTTTGTCACTTACTAGTTTCATTTGGTGTTTCCTAATACTGGAAGAGGCAAGTGAACAATTTTATTCCTCATTCTGCTTAAGAATTTATAGGTTCTTCCCCTATCTGCCCTTAAGATATATTTTCAGACTGAAGACTGTTTAGAAGTCCTTAAATGCCTTTGATCATCTGTGTCACTCTTTGTACCTCTTTGTTCTCTATCCTTTCAAAAATGGTGAGCCTAGAACTGCATATGATCTGAGTACACCACAGATTTATCTGCTGGCATAATGAAATTTCCTAGTTTGTTCTTGTTTCTTTTCTAGTGTTGTGGATTATTCTGTTTTTATTTTTGACTGTGACTGAACAATGGGATAGCATTTTCCTAAAATTGTTTACTGTAACTATGATCTCTTTCCTGAATGGTAATGTCTAGTTCAGAACCCATCAGTGTGTATCTATGGTAGGTATATTTTTTCCAGCACTTGAATTATTCTTCATAAATTTATATTGACTTTCATCTATCCTCTTATTGCCCAGTCATACAGTATCATAATGTACTTCTGCAAGTCAGATTTCTACTTTGCTACCCTTATTCAGGGTAGCTTAGAAAACGAAGGGAAAATGGGATCAATAGTCAATTTACAAAGCTCGCCAGTGGTACCAACCTGGTCATTTCCCTCTTCTTTTCCTGAATTGACCATTCTTCTGTTTTTATATTTCATTTTTTCCTTTTTTTACCTAGTTTCTTCTCTGACCGTATTTTTCTTCCAAATTTGAAAATCCAGTTTTGGAGAATTGGAGAAAAAGAAGTACAAAATATGTATTATGAAAGGCTGTAAGGCCAATGAAACTTTCTAATGACATTGTAAGGATGCGTGGTATAACAGCTTTGAACATACGCTATTCTTCCAGTATGTCCAGGAGATTTCAGTGACATCATTTGAAACAGCGGAAAATAATTCAGGGGAATTGTTTCTAAATACATGGACCTGTTGGAGCGGGCCACAAGAATGATCAGAGGGCTGGCACACCTCTCCTGTGAAGAAAGGCTAGGAAGGTTGGGGATGTTCAGCCTGGACAAGAGGAGGCTCTGAGAAGACCTTATTGCGGTCTTTCAATATAAAGGGGGCTTGTAAGGAAGATGAAGACGTTTTACCAGGGCCTGTAGTGACAGGACAAGGGGCAGCAGTTTTAAACGGAAACAGGGTAGATTTAGATTGGCTATAAAGAAATAATTTTTTACTATGAGGCTGGTGAAACACTGGAACAAGTTGTCTAGAGTGGTTGTGGATGTCCCATCATTGAAAATGGTCAGTGTCAGGTTGGATGGGGCTTTGAGCAACCTGGTCTAGTAAAAAATGTCCCTGCCCATGGCAGGGGGGTTGGACTGAATGATCTTTAAAGGTTCCTTCCAACCCAAACCATTCTATGATTCTATGTAATCAAGGCCAGATCAGGTAGATTATATCACAAGGTATAGCAAGCACACTATGTGCTGTAGCTATCCTCGTTCTCAGCTTCTTAATTATTTTTTGTTTTGTTATTTATTCCCTACCTGGGTATAAATCAAAGGTGGTGTAGGATGAAGACCCATGTCCTGCTTTAGTGCATTCATCAAATAATGACTCTGAAACCATCTCTGTTTTTTACCTCCCATATTGTTGGCACTGGAAATTGTCTGCTTGGCTCAATTACTCTGGTAATTCCCTTTGCTGAAGTCTGTAATACAATTTCCCAGTGGTGCATGCTTCAGGACCCACTGTCACTTTGAGCTTGTGGGTTACTTTCCTGGAAATGTAACTAAATAGCCAATCTGTGATACAAGTTGCAACACATACTTCCATATTCTCTCTGAGAAGTATCTTCTGTGCACGGATTGGAAAGATTACTTAGGCTAATACATTTTATAATATCCATTGTTTTGGTGTGTTTGCTTGAGATTTTCCAATGTCAAAGACAGTCTTCCTAGTTAAAATTCAAGTTCAAGCTAAAGTTGAAATAAAAAAATATAAGGTGGCTCTGCATTGTAGTGGAAAACAATATTTAGCTCTTCAGAACGTTTTCCTGAAAATGTTAATCTTACTTGCATATCATACACACACACAAAAAATGGATTGAGTTATATGACATGCGCTTCAGGAATTGGGCAGATTCATCTCAAAAGATAACATTTTTATTTCAGACTAAAAATATTTTAGAGTGAAGATGCCTTCCCAGCTACAGTAACTAGCACTACTAGTATCACCTGTTTCTAATATTAGATTGTAGAACAAAATCAGCTAATTTTGGTCAATAAACATCATCCTTACTTTTAAGTTCTTGATAAAAAATAAAAGATCTTCAGAAAAGCCTGAAACATGAGTCTTATACTTTTGCTTTACTGTTCAATCTTGCGAAAGGATAGTAGTTATTTTTCTTCCTCTCTTAACAGGTATTTTATATTTTTAGGTTCAATAAGACTCACATTTAAAACAGATTAAAATTGTGTTGAAGAAGAAAGGAAATCAGCTTCAGAGCAGCAAAAGGAATTAGAATTTATAAATTGTAGTCATGCCATTTTGACCATTGGTAATTACACTATTTTTATGTTAATGTAGAAACCCCTTGAAAGAAGTATTTAAGCACTAATTATCTATTTACAAAAGAATGGCTTTGGAAATGCAGTGAAAAACACTGAGCTGTGTAGGGATTTAGAACAGATGTCATTTTTAAAAGACTGGGCATACTAAAAAAAAGTGTTGTTTTTTATTGCATTTCTTAAATGTGTGATGGCTCACATCCGTTTGTACATCTAAGGCTCACACAGTACAGCCCAGGAAAGTGCACTGCAACACACTCTTCCAGTATTTCTCCAGTTCTGGAGAGTTAGTGTCTCCAGAAGACTTCTGAATGTGAAATGGGCTGCCGGGACTCTCAGGGAATGTTTAAGTTACATCCCTGGATGGGGAAGATGACCAAGAACAACGATTTTCCAGGTATGCCTCCCATGCTAGTGGTGAGAAGCTGTAGGAGCTATGGCAGTGGTAGGTGCTAAAGGTTTTTTCATTCATTCCTTTCTTCCAAAGACCTGTATGCTTTTGGGGGATTTCTTGCACTTTTGCTAATACCAAAGTTGCTTCTTTCCACTGGTGGAATGGAAAGTAGCCAAACCAAGATTCTGAGTCTCTGGAATGACTCATCTAAAAACATCCTGTGATTTTCATAAATGTTGAGATCCCTGACCCTCAAAATAAGTGTGTGAGTAAAAATACCCAGTCTTATTCCAGACTAGCACACAAGTGCAGCTTTAGGAAGGCAGTGCGGCCCAGAAGTGCAGAGAGCAACTAGGGAACTGAAAGGTCTGGAATACAATTCTGTGAACTGTCATTGCCTCTTGTAAGGATATTTGAAAAAGCCTGAGGAAGACCGGCAACCAAATTCTAGTGAGTCCTCTTCAGATTTGACAGCCTCTTTATTGTTCCCCCTTGTAAAATTGAGAAAATGATGCTTGATCCACCTACCACATGAATGTGTTAGAGGATTAATTATTCTCAATACAGCACTTTGAACACCTATTGCAAAGCACTATACACAAACATTAAACATGGTTATTAGTGCTGTGCACCTCGTACAGTGACATGACACACAGCTCTTTGTAGTCTTCCCTTCCAGAAGATGACAACTGGGAGATACTGAAAGCAGCTTTGTGGGATCTGAAGATCTGAATAGGAATCTGTATCAGTGTGCAGAGAGATCCATGTAGGAAGTCTACAGTATTTTTTAATTGTTAGTTTTTAACACAGTTCTCTATCTCCTTTGCTTTCATTGTCCCCAGATACACGTTGTAAACCAAAATTAGAATATTCTAAAGGGCAGAAGAGCTGTTGTAGAAATTTATCTCCTCAGAAATGTGTATTATTTAGGACTATAACTACTCCAGGAAGTAAAAAAGAAAAAAATATTTGTGGAAACAGACTCTGTGGCTTATGTAGTTGGGCGTTCTCGAACCATCAATTGCCATAATCTAAAGGGATATATCAAAGGAAGGTGCAATCTAGGCAAATCTTGCAGTTGTACAACTTTCTAAGCATCTGTTACTGACCACCAGTGGACAGAAGGTACAGAGCTACATAATCTTTTGGCTTGACTCACTACAGCTACTCTAATGGCCTAGTTTGCAGCATGCATTGGATCGATTCTGCATAATTACAGTGTGATTAAATAAACTGGGGTAAAAGGAAGTCACTTTTCCTTTAAAAGTAATTTTGGCCAATTATTATATATGTGTGTGGGTGCGTATAAAATACAGTATACTGAAGACCTTAAGTTGGACTATTAGGTATTTTTCAGTTTGATTTGCCTTTATTTATTTTAAGAAATCCTGTTTCCCAAATGTGAGCAGTATTGTATGTGTTTGCTGTTTTAGTGTTTGATATAATTACTGGCTTTTACAATGCAAGAATGTCTAGAGCTAGCAGGTTACAGATGACTTAGGAGGGAGTGTTCATTTACAATGTTATTCCAGATTACACACCATACAAAAAGTATGTTAATGTGAATTTCCCAGACATCAGCCCCAGTGTTTAAACACAGAACTGTCAAAGAGATGGTAAAAAGCAATCTGAGACAGTTATGCAGTCTTTTTACTATACCACTCACTGCTGTATTCTGAAAGGTTGAAATGAGAGGGAAAAAGCATTAAGTGGGCACTTATATGATTGTCACTGCTTTTAATGAATACTAAAATTTCTGCTCAGTACAATACCAGGAGAGAAGCAAAGCACATCTGCTTGTACAAGTTTGCATTTATCCTGGTGAAGTTGCCAGATGATGACAATTGTAAGCTGCAGAGGAGGTCATTGGTTGATAAAGATGCCTAACCTCTTAATAAAAGAGGAGCCTGGACTATAAACATCATTCATTTGCTTTTGAATTATTTGCAGTGTTGATCTAATTTATGGAGAAGACTTGCTGATAGAATGGGAAGAACCTTTAAGCACACAGAATTCTACTGTGAACAAACTCAGATGCAGAGAAATAGCAAACAAAGGCACATTGTTCAGTGCTTTGCATTATGCAGCTTGTAGTTCAAGTAATGGTTCCCCAGCATTTCAAGTTATTTTGTAAAAATTATGTTCACCATAAAAAGGACCTACTGTAGTTTAGAAGTTAAGAACTGCTGTAATAATTTTGTAATTGGTGCATAAACATGCAAAAAATTAGATGTTCAGTTGATTTTCTTAATTAGTAATCTACAGTAATGAAAGGAATAAACAAAGATGTTACTAGCTAAACTATATATATCTATATCCTTATACACATTATATTACCAGAACTACTATCAGATTCTTATACTAAGCAAACAAAGGCTAAGAAACTTTCTGAGGAGGGCTTGCCATAACTGACAAAAATTCCATCTATGCAGTTAAGAAATTAGTAAAATGGTAGTACCATCTGGCTATGTATCAGATAAATATTATATCCCAAGCTTTTTGATAGTAAAATAATCTCAAAGAATAATGAATTACGTTGATTTAGGGCAGACATTTTTGTGTGATGAGTTGTTCTGGGAGCAGAACCACTGCTGCCTGACTTCTTGCATTTTGTCTTGTAGACCTTCTGTAGGTTCTTTGGTGTTGCTAAAGGAAGGGAAAAATCTCTCATCCCATGTTAAGGTAGAGACTGAAAGAGTGGATGGTGGCTTGGAGCCCCATTCCAAATTGGCAGAAGGCAAAATTTGGATGTGGCCTGAAAGAGAAAGCCCTTGGAGCCCAGAAGTCAATTGGAGCCAGTGTGTTTCTGACAGAATTTCGATGTCTAAATATTTCTGCCAATTCCAAATCCAAATAGGATAAAGTGGCTAAAGGTTGATTATGGAGGAAAATAATTTTAATTTCTTGCAAGTTAGACATTATGGGAGGGGAAAAACCCTTATTTTAGAAAAAAAAAAAGTGAAATTTTGCTTAAAAATGAAATTTTTATTCACCCCAAAATATTTTAAACTGGCATTTTGCTTCATTTTGTTTCCTTGGTAATGTCAGAATCACTACATGAATTTCCAAATATATCCCATTCCATCCAAGTGGTATTTTAATAATTTTAATACAGAAAACTGTTTAGGTAGCATTTTTCCAACCAATTCTAGTTGTAGTTTGTCTCCAGGTTATAGGGATATTTAAGCAGAAACTTCTCAGGTACCAAGAACGGTGATCCCTGGTCTTTGGGCAAAAACAGTTGTCTTGTTTTGTCTAGTCAAAATAAGAGATCAGGAAAAAAATGTAACTTACCCCCAAATTCATAACTTTTCCTTCTTTTAGGTTTGAAGATACATCTTTGACTCCCACAGCATATGTTCTTGCATGTGTTTCTTGGCACTCCTGAAGGGCAGATTTATTTCTTACATGCTTGCTGCCTTAATTTTACTGGGGAATGAATTTTGTACTGGATATGCGTGCAGAATTCCTGTGACAGCCATAAATTTTCTTTAATATCTTTGTATACGTAGAGCTTCTGTGTTAATACCAAGTTTGCTACCTGCCCACCAGCAAAACCATATGCTAGCATCAAATGTTAATTGGCTATCAGTTGGGTATTTAGACCTACTCATCTGCTAAATGGATAGTATGAGAAACTTATACCAAAATTAATGGAACATACTCTGTAGTCCTGTTAAATTACTCGTCTACCATAGATTTGTTCCATTAGAATCACATCATGAAATGAGTTTTTAATTTATTTCGGCATTGCAGGCTCTATGAAATTCTTGTTTTCTGGTGTAGACTTACAGAAACCTAGAATCACATGGGATGGAGGGGACCTCTGGAGGTCATTGAAGCCAACCTCCTGTTCAAAGCAAGCCTACTTAAAGCAGGCTGCTCAGAATCTTGTCCAGTTGAATTTTTAATATCTCCAAGGGTAGAGATTTCACAGCTGCTCTGGGCACCTATTCCACTTTTTGACCATCCTCATGGTAAATTCTTTCTTTATATCGTGTTCCCACTTGTATCTGTTGCCTCTTGTATTTATGTGCACCTCTGAGAAGAACCTAGCTCTGCTGTCTCTTTATCCTGAGACCAGGTAGTTGCAGACAGCAGTGAGGTCTTTTCTTCATCTTCTCTAGGCTGAACAGACTCAGTTCTCATCCTCTCCACGTATGTCATATTCCTCAACCATCCTGGCAGCCCTCTGCTGGACTTGCTTCAGTTTGTCAGTAGTTTTTCTTTTAGTGAGGAACCCAGAGCCGGATACCACACTCAAGATGTGGTCTCACAAGTGCTAGATAGAGGAGAAGGATCACTCCCTTCGTTCAGCTAGTTTCACTGTTACTAATATAGGCCAGGATGTGGTTGGCTCTCTTTGCCACAAAGACACACTTCTGAGTCTTGCTGAGTGAAGTTACTCTATCCTGAGTAGAGGACTTTGCATTTGCTTTTGATGAAGTTTATGAGGTTCCTGTCAGTCCATTTTTCCAGCCTTTGGAGGTTCCTCCAAATAGCAGACATGCCCTCCAGAGTGGGTGGGCAGATCCCCACCCCAAATTTGTTGTTGTCTGCAAACTTGATGAAAGTGCCCTCCATCAGATCATTCAGGCTGGTCATAAAGAAGGGAAGCAGTATTGGCCCCAACACCACTAGCTGAGGTATACCTCTAGTGACTGACTGCCATCTGGACTTCGGACCACTGACTGTACCACCTTTGAGCCCAGTATTCCAAGTGATAATTGACCTACCTTATCATCCATCCTTATCTCACCAGTTTGTCTATAAGGATGCTATGGGAGATTGTGTCAAAGATTAACATCAAGGTGAATAACATCCAGTGGTCTCCCTTATCCCCAGAACCAGTCAAGTCCTCATAGAAGGGAATTGCTTTAGTCAGGTATGATTTACCCATGTTAAATCTATGGTGGCTGTTCCTAATAACTTTCCTGACCTTTGTGTGCTTGGAAAATGACCTTGTGGGAGTTTTGTTCCATGATTTTCCCAGGGCTGATGTGAGGCTTGATGGCCTGTAGTTCCCCAGTTCACAAGTTATTCTTGCCTTTCTTGAGGATGGGTGGGACATTTGTCTTTTTCCAGCCATTGGGAGCTTCTCCAATCCCACTGACTTTTGAAAGGCGATAGACAGGTGATAGGCCTATGTCCATCCATTGCAGCACTCCAGTCAGGTGAGCTATCTCACCATGTCTCCATAACCTCAGAGATGTTGCAGCTGTCCACTGTGCATGGATTTCTTCCTCCTGGTTGTACCCCATGCTGTGTGTGCGTGCATACAGGTGCCAAAGTGGAGCTGTAGTGAGGTAATGCCTTCTCCGTCCCATTGTCCTCCAACTGCTTCTTCACGGCCTCCATGCCTTCACCTCTCTTCACAGCGTGACAACACTTCCTCAGCACACTTAATTGAAAACTCTTCCCACTGTCTTAGTGAACCTGTTGGCAAAGACAGTCTTGCCCCAGTTTGCCAGGGGTATGCCATCCCTGAGCAGCAGTCCTTGTTCTTCCAAAAAGGGTCCTGTGGTCGTAGAAGCTGGAGCCCTGCTTGCAGTACCAGCCATGAGATGCATCCACTCCCACCTGAGCAATGAGCCCCCTCATTGGGAGGGCTGAGGAGGTACCACCAGGGACGCATCCCCCTCAACTGTTACCTCAGGGCTGTCAGTCACCCTTGATATGCTTGAGGTTGCTCTATGGTGCTGTTGGTGCCCCACACAGATGAGCAGTCAGGGAACTTAATGTTTAGTGTATGGCTATTTTGGAAAAGAGAAGAAGGAATAAAAACGGAAAACAGGTTAGCAAATGAAAATGTTAGCCAGTGCCTTTACTAAGGCTTGTTTTCATGGAGTTTGTAAACAAGACTAAAGGAACCCCCTGCATTGGGCACATTGTAGCCACCGCTGTCTTAGGTAGTAATCTTTCTTATCAAAATTCAATTGTAACAAGAAGCCATGGAAACTTGCATGAGTGGGAATTCAGCATTTTCAGCTCAGCTTGTTTAACAAGGGGCAGGAAATATGCCTGGTGTCTTTTCTACCCAGCTTGTCATTAGCACTCGATAGCAGGTGTGGGAATGAACTGGTCAGCCTGGAAGTGTTTGAATTGTCTTTGATCAAGAGCTGGTGGCCCAAAAAGTAATAGATGGAAAAGTGATTGTTCTAAAGCTATGGACACATGTAGAAACACAGCCCTACAACAGCTATTAGGCTATGTGGTCTTGAGGAGGTCTTGGTCCTAGCCAAGGACCAAGCCAAGACTACAAATTGTGCAATAGTCTGGGCCTAGGGATGGAAAACCATGTATTTGTGTTGGAAGGACATAATGTAATAAGAAAATACAGAACCATTTAAATAATAACATATAAAAAGGAAAAGTAAGAAGTTTTAGGTCAGAAGTAGGAAGGAGTAACTGCTTTAAGGTAGTTTTCAGGTAAATATTGATCAGATACTGCTAAGGTTTGATGGATCTTAATGCTAGAAATGACACTTGAAGCATTCATCATTTCTCAGGACTGTGGTGACACCAGATTGGATTAAGGGCCTGCTGCAGTAAGGTGGTGTTGGTCCCTCTGAGGTCTGTGGGAGGAGGACAACGCTTCAGTGCAGTGAGGTGTTTGACGTTCAGTGTTGATTTCTGCGTGTGGGCTTGAGTGAGCATTGGCAAGTATGGATCCCACTGGAAGCAGGGAAGATGGGAAATGTGTAATCAGTGTTGTGGTCTGATGGTGGAGTGTCTTCAGCTGCAGCCGCTCAAGTGGTGTCTTATAGTTCGTGACAGCGGTGCCCAGTCAAAAAGATTTCAAGGATTTATACCTGAGGTTGACTTTGTACTTTGAGAGTACTTTCTGTAAAAAGTGAGGCATGTTCTGAAGTCTTTTAAGGAACAAAGTTTAAACAAAATATTGTTAAACTTATGTGCAAGCAGCAAAAATTACCCCTGTTAGACAATAAAATAAAAAGGGTAAAGAGGGCTTGTGGAGACAAAAAGAGGGAAGTAGGTGTAGCAGGTTGCTGCCTGGTATGGAATGAAAGAAAAAAAACCTGAGCTGCAAACTCATCAAAAACACAGTTGTTAATTGAAAAGCTGACAGACCTGTAACTACAGCAGCGCTTCTGGCCGCCACTATAATAAATGTAACTGTACATTTAGAGTAATTTGCTAATTTGCCTAAGTAACACCCACAGACAGCAACATGACATAAATACATTAGTGGAAGCAACAACTATAACCAGCTCGTGCAGGTTCTTGGCTGCTAGATGGATGGATCAGATGAGCTGGAAAAGATTTACAAAACAGAATAGAAATGGAATTGTTAACAATATTGCAGCTTACAGGATTTCTTTATTTTCCTGTTTACCAAGAATGCTTTAAGGCCTGCAGATGCCCGTATATATTGTAGCATGTAAGTAACATTTTTAACTTGTGTGTGTATGTGTTCACACATGTGGAAAACTTGTAGAAATGGAGTCCACATCTGCAAAATGGAAAGCATTTCAGAAGCAAAAATGACAAAATTTACATCTCAAGTAGCCTTCCAGGTAAATAATTGAATCTCTAACATTCAACTTGAAATTATAAATATCTGAAAAGAGTTTCTGTTAAGAAATATTCTACAGGCACATATGTATTGGGTCCACAGGAAAGACTGGAAGCTGTACAATCAGTTTTCCTAATATAGCTATTAGAGGTGCCCGAAACTGATACTTTAGAGTTACCCAGAACTTTTAATTTGGCAAATAATGAATTCAGCCATGTGGCATCTCCTCTGGGCTAACACTGTTTTCTGTCTTCTGTTTCTGTAACTCTGAATCACGCTGTTCCATTTTATTCGTAAGTCCTACTCATGCCAACTCTTACCACTGCATATGGGCTGGTGTTTTACATTCTCTAAATATCCTACCTCTGGGTTAGTCTTGGGCTCATCACTAAAGGTTTCTATGGTGTCAACAATACATTTTTAAAATAAAAAATTACAAGATTTCTGCTATGCAAGGTGGGTCTCATTTTCAGTAAAATATTTCTTTCTGCTCCCAATCTCCTGTTCTGACTGTCTTCATCGTGATGCAAATTAATAGTGCAAAAGCAAAGCTAATGAATGCAGTTTTACACAGTTTCTGTCTTTGTTTCCTCTCAAATATACTTAGAAGGTTTCTACTGAGCTTTTTGAGAGAGGTGATGCTTGCTCTCAAGGGCAGAATCCAGTTGATAACCAAACATGGAGTCAGGTGGAAAGTTTCTGTTTCAGTGCTGCTCTCAGGAATAACCCACGTGTGTGGGCATATATATTCTTGCCTTCAGCAGGAGGTTGTTGTAAGGTTTTTCACTAAATACGGGTTGTAAAATATTCTTGAACATGAGTCACTTTAAATTATAGTCCATGGATCTAAGGAAGTCACTGAGAAAATGGAGCAAGAAAAAACATGGGATAGAGGCAAACTGCGAAACTCTTCTGTGGGATGTGGAGTTATGACAGCTAAACCCAATCCCTGTCTTGCTTGAAGGCTTGATCTTAATGTCAGGGCAAAGAGGGCAGCAGACCCCTGTGGCCGACCCAAATTCTGGGTCTATAAGACCTCCTTAGTACAAGCTGATAAAGACCACAGCTCTGGAAGAAGAGAGCTGACATTATTTTATGAAGCATTATGGCTGATCTTCTTTGAACCCTAATTTCTGTCAAAGAGTTATCATCACTGTCACAGTAAGTGATACTTGCAGCACAAATGGCAATTAACTAGAAGTAAATAGTAGAGCAGAAGTCTGCAGACTGGTTTTTAAGGTTGATGAGTTGAAAGTAGTTTCAACACATTAATGCTAAGCATGCTAAATCATAGTGTGCCCTGAAAAAGACAGTAATGTCATTTACCTGAAATCACCAGGAATAACAGTAACACATAGTGGGGATATGCTTGATTGTTTCAAATATGTGAGCATATTATAGAAATTGATAATAGTTTGTGTGTCTGTTTTCTTTTATCAGATTTTCCATAAAGCAAGTAATTTGTTTGTTTTTCACTGTTTTAGGTAGCCTGCCCTATGAATACAAGATTGTGATAGCAGGAAATCATGAATTGACCTTTGACCAGGAATTCATGGCTGACTTAATCAAGCAGGACTTTTACTATTTCCCCTCTGTTTCTAAGCTGAAGCCAGAGAGCTATGAAAATGTACAGTCTCTTCTAACAAACTGCATCTATCTTCAAGACTCTGAAGTGACGGTGAGGGGATTCAGAATATATGGCTCCCCTTGGTAAGCAGGTTTTTAAGCATACATAAAAAAAATATTGTTGATTGCTATCACAGCCATTTCGTATGCATCAGCTATATTTGGATTGCTGTGTTAGGAAGAAAAGCAATACTCAGTTTGATAAAGTTTTTATATTTTCTTGTAATGAATCATTCCTGTGACAAAATAATGTACTTGTACTATGGGTATTGTTAACCAAATAATGATGAGAAAAAGATAGTGTGCTTTTTAAACTCTCAACCAGGAGCAGTTCTCTAACATAGTCCATGTAGGGGGTTTTTGTGTCATAAAAGATGTTTCCTATACTTAGTGAGTTTATATAATTGCAGGTTAATTTTATTGCAAGAGTACATTCTTTTGACAATTTCCATCCTACAGATAATATTTAAGGTTCATTAGTGTATACAGTAGTTATTTAACACAGCAAGCTTGCTTCAGTATTTGTTTAGTGGTTTTTTTGTTTTTTTTTTTTTTAATATCCATCAGAATCTTACTTTCATTTATACATTAATAGCTTTCCTCAAGGTATAGCTGAGCTTCTAAACTAAAGTGAACAAATCAGTGGCAACCTAGTATTGCATGGATTTTGCTCTACTGCATAGAGTGAACACTTAGAACTCCTTGACAGTGTTGGAGACAGACGGGCTTTGGCTTCCTGACCTCCACCTGGGACCTCATATGTGCTGCTTCTGTGTTTGTTACTTACCTTACATTACTACTGTGTTATTTCCACTAACAGGACTGTAAATTGGGTCTTTTATGAGCATTCAGTATACATTTAAAATAAGTAAAAATATATTTTAAAAGGCAGGTTTTTAAGGGAATCTGTTATTCTTCCTTTTAAAATCACATCAGGCTGGAATGTAGCAAACAAGTTGTCAAACCTGATGCATATACCCCAATGTGAATTTTCAGTGTGAATAAACTGTGAAATCTCTTGGATTTTTTTTTTAATGAAAATTGGCATTTTCCCATTTGGTTACTTGAGATGGGTGTTAATTTTCTCTGAGCTTATTATTCTACATTTGTCTACATTAAATAGCTTTCCTCTTAAATGCACCCTTCTTTCTCTCCCTCTTAGATCTCCAGATCTTTCTGGGGTTTTTTCAACCTACCCACCTGCTGTGTTGTAGTTCATCTTCCTCTTGTGTCTACTGTGTATTCAATCAATGTACAATTTACTTATTTTCCAAATTATTAGGGAAGATATTAGATGGTATCAGTCCCAATATTAACTTCTGAGAAATGCCACTTGGCATCTCTTCCCATTTTGATGTTCAACTGTAAATACTGTAATTATGCTCTGTTTACAATATGTCTGGCAACTTCATATCTTCATTGCAATATTCGTAACCAGGCACCATATTTCCAGTGTCAGTAATAATTTTCCAGGCAGTAAAGTTCCAAGAGTCTCATTAAAGTCTAGATAAATTAAAGCAAAACACTATCTATAAAGTAGCACAAAGTGGAGGCTAAAGGAAACCATTTGAACTTTCTGTGTATGATTAGATCTGTAAAAATCTGTTGAGAAAACTTTTGTCCACCCACTAACCCATAAATAATGTTTCTCAAAATCAGATCTGCTGCATTCCCTTTGTGCGCTAATCCTGTCATTTTGCACAAGTTGTCTAAGCTATCTGGCATGACCTATTCTTCATGAAAAAAGATTGCTTTCCATCTTCTGTGCATCTTCAGGTTATATCTGAACTTCCACACTACATGTTTCACAGTGTTGTTAACTCATCTCCCACCCCCTTATGGTCCTGGAAGATGAGTGTTGTAAGGTCCTTTGAAGATCTTTGCTTACTCCATATGGGAGAAAGTCTTGATGAAAATCTTCCAGCCAAACTGGGTTTTTGCTTGGTATTATGCAATGCTGAATGAAGTTTCCATGCTAATTGATGTAATGTCCAGTGGAAACAGCAATAACAACAACAGTAATAGCCATTATAAGTCGCTCTTCAGTAGTCTATCAGAACAGCAGATGCAGAAGTAACAGTCGCCTCAGCCAGCCCACCGATCAGAAAACTTGTGTGGGCTAAACTAGCTGCCTGCTAGGTTGAAGGTTGTAGTACAAGTCTGTGCCTACTGAGCACTACTGTTCTTTAGCATTTCTTTTTGTTTCTATACTTTTGTTTCGTTTCTGCACCCTGAAAAGAGAGGTTTATCATAGCCCCTCTGGGAAATCAGTCTCAGTTTCTTTCTATGTCATAGTAATGTAATCTCTAAAAAACTGCAGAACTTTGGAGAACTTTCCATGGTGAACCTTTTTTTTGCCCTTGCATTGTGAAGCCAGTCCTTTAGAAAATGCTTATGAACCAAGTCAAGGCTTCAAAATGTAGAGTTCTTTAAGATCTTGAAACTCAGTAAGCTGAACTTCATGCAGTTGCTGGTTTAGTATCCTAAAATAATTTACCAGCCTTGAAAATATGCATCTAGCTTTTTGAATGGATTTGTTCAGTTGGGGAACTCCCAATTACAGTTTATGTTTGTTGTCCATACATGACTCTATTTAATGAGAAGGTGAGCTATCTAGAAATTAAAAGACAGGGGCGCCAGATCCTGCCTTTCCATTTCTGGCTACAGCCCTGACCAGGACTTACTCCCCTTTGTAAAAATAAGTACAAGCTAGAGATATCCCTCCTTTATAAAACAGGTTAATCAACAGTTGCAAAGTACTTTGGGAATGCTGGAGTAAGGTCTGAGTGAATGCCAACCAGTATTAACTTAGTGTCTTTATCTGTAGCAGTCTGCATTTTTATATGTGACCTGTACACAATTAGATTCTATTTCTGCTTAAGATGTCTTAGTTGCAAAGTAAACCATGACAGCTTGATTGGTTTGCATAACATGCCAGTCTCTAAGGCCTTCTAAATATGTACCATTTGTATGTGGTTAAATATTTTCAATAGCAACTTGGGTATTTTGACCTCTATTATTATCTAAAACTCAGTGGTTATTTTTAATTGCATAGAAGAAATGGGACACTGTTTTGTCTCAGAAACCAATGCCGTAACTCTCCTGGGCTCCAAGGGCAAGATTTCAAGTGCCAGATTGAGCCTCTACTCACTAACGAAAATTTAACTGCCTTAAATGTTAATTATGCTAGTATTATCATCAAGCAGGGAGTAGCCATTTTGAAATGCAAGCTGCAACGCACAAAAGCTGCTCTTTAGGAATTGGTATTTGCAACACTGGTATCTTGGACCACGGATTATCAGTGTAGATGATGTGGGAGAGGAGTATAAAAACATTACATGCTTCATGAGAAATTTAGGAATACCAGTATGTTAGATGTGTCCAGAGCAATCTTGAATTTTAAGGCTGGCTATGTTTGGCCTAGGGGGCTGATGCTTTTGTCAGTGCACCATACAGTGTTGGTTGCCAGATCTGGATAAGGGCATCAGTAGGAATGCAGCATGCTTCCTTCTAGTGTAACCCAGATACAGGGAACAGTTTTTTGTTTGTTTTTTTTTTTTTTTTTTTCTTTTTTTCCTATATAAATCCTGGACACTATGATTTTTTTTCGTAAAAAGCTAGGTACAGGAAGATGCATTCTGGTTTTATCCCAGCAAAAATCATGACATAGCCAAAACATACTCACAGACCTGGAAGCAATCTTGTGTAGGGAATAACCATAGTTGCTATGAATGCAAAACAAAAACTTTGGTTCTTCAAAAGCATCTAGTGTAAATTGGAAAGCTTCTGGTTGGAAAGTACTTTTAAACACCCTAATTTATTCAGGACTGCTATGAGAAAAGTCAAACTGGCAGATAGAATAGCCCAAATAATTCTATGTAATAATTCTATATAATGTAGTTTTGACCACTAAGCCTTCCCAAAGATAAAGCTATTTTCCAGAGGGGTTTAATTTGTTTTTCAGTAACATACAAAATCATAACATAGAAGTAAAAATACAGTGAACAGGAACACCAGAGAGATGGCAGAGAATCCATCCTTAGGCGTTTTCAAGACAGTCATGGCTGACTACATCTAGTGATGGTGAGTGGTAGGGAGTGGTAGATTGGACTAAAGATCTCCAAAGGTCTGTTTCAGATACCTGAAATGAACAGGTATCAACAAAGTCCTTACAACAGGGAGTTTTGCTGTTGATATCAAACTCTCTACAAGCACTAAATGATCCTGACGGGTGGTTTGGAAGTCAGGAAGTCAAGATAATAGTGGAAATTTGAATTGGGATTTGAAGCAGAAGGTCTTTTCTGTGTCATCAGAGGGGTATTATTTCTATGATGACATCAAGCTTGGAACCATATTAATAAACGATTAGTGAGTAGTTCAGATTTTCAATCAATATAGATTTTCAGACTTCTGTTATAATTCCTTACCCCAATCATGCATTACTGTTTTGCAGGTAAGAGTTTTAGTGTTAGCTGCAGCTGGAATGAAGATAGACTATACAATCCACTTGTGCTTCTGCATTGCTGAAGATTTTAATTGCACAATTAGACGCTGTGTTTGCACAAAAAACCTTGATGCATTCAGTGCACAAGAGCTTCTCTGCTTGCTAAATGAGTCAACTATATATTATTCCTTTTATAGTCATTATTCAGAATTTCCATGTAAAAATAAATGCCTATAAAGGTGCAAATACATTTTTGTATCAACATCAGAACACCTCTCTGAGATTCATACTTGCATGTGTGATCCTGAGTGTTGCTATGTCTGCTTCTCTGCTGTGCAAGGTTCCAATAGTGGACTTTGCCCTACCATGTGTTTTTTCTGCTGAGTTTTTAAAACTCAGTGCATAAGTAACTTGTCTCTCTGTTCTCCTGTTGCATGCAATAACTAGTGATAAGAACCGAAGACTAATAAATTGACTTCTGATCAGTAATCAGAACCTGTTTGTCTGGCAAAAGTTGTACTGGCTGATGCCCCAATGTCTAATATTGCACCCCTGCCTCAAATTTATAGAAAAGAGGTGCATCTACAGAAGAACAGGTATTCTGTGTGTATGCTTTGATCTTGTGGAAAATGACAGAAATTCCAGTGGCATTTTCTATTAAACGTGGATTATTGTGCATTCATGGAAGGGTAAGAGTACACATTTTACTTGACATGCAAGTGACAGAGGAAAACATCTTCCTAGCCACTGAATTTCCATAGTGCTTTTAAGCTGCTGTACACAACTGCAAGAGAAACTTTGGTCCTCCTGCTTTCAAACAGGCATACAAGGTGGCTGGAGATCATCTTATCTCATTCAGCGCTTTTTTCATTTTCCATAATTAGGGAAAGGAAGGGACAATCAAAGCCCTCTTGCCAAGCATGCAACAATTTCATTATTCTAAATGACATACTGGCCTGGATAGCTTAAAGAAGCCCTTTAGGATAAGATTGCCTCCAGACTCATTATCCAGAGAGATTTTTTCTTGGCTTTGATTATCTGGAGGGATCCATTCCTGTGAAATAGAACCTCATTCTTCTTTTTGCAGAATTACAGTTTTTTCTAGTGTCTATGTATTCTCATTTCCTCCTTCATTCTCTTGTTATAGGCCATCTGGAACTTCAGAAACTTTAATTTCCCAGTCAGGGAAAATGGGAGAGCAAAGATTAATACCAGCCTAGAAGGACATTTGTGACTGTTTTTCCTGAAGTGACAGGCGCCCAGGCTGGACTCCTGGTTTTTGTAGCTTCTCTCCAATGGAACATTGATTAGATGTGGCCCCTGCATGTTTACACATGGGCCAATAGCTCTCATACAACCTTGTTGTTCAGAGAATGGGAACTGAGTGAAGAAAGTTAAGGGTGTGTATGTGGGGAGCGGTTTTGTTCTGTTCAAGTATTGTTTTTACTGAGCTTAACGTTCTGGGTCAGGGCCATTCAGTGAGCTCTGGCTGTCAGAGAAGATGGCTGAATTCCTTCCAGTGTATAAGACATCAACCTGTATGTTGCGTGAGTGAGTATCTGCCACCAGCTCTGCCCAAACCAACCTTGACAGGGGGCTTATTTTCCAAAACATCATCCCACTTTGGTGTTAGGGCTGTAAATTTGTTCCGACTTACTGGACCTTTTTTTGGTGCACTGCAGCCATCTGTGCTATTCCAGTATGCAGCCGAGTGTCTTCACTCTAGCTGTATAGTCCAGTGCAATCCGTAGTGCTTTGCGAGAGGTGAGACTCTCCTCTGATGTGTTATTTTCTTGTCTGATTTGTTTTTTCATCACAAAGTAGGTGACTTTGTTATACTCCTTCTCAAATGTTCTCTCTTCTATGTGTGTATGTGCACATGCATGTGTGCACTTTGCATAGAAAGACTGGTAACTTCCATGTGTGATTGGGGTAGTTTCAAAGAGCATACAAAGGGCAAAATGAGGCAGACTTATTTTTGTTCCACACAGACTCCAGGCAACCCATACCCTAGGTCTCCATTTCAGTGCCTTCCTCCTCCATCTTTTCAAGAACAGCTATAATAGTGTCTTTCATTCATCACTGAACTCAGTTTCCATCAGTGAAATAATGTAGCAAAGATTTATAGATTCATTTCATGAGAGGGA
The DNA here is from genome assembly GCF_018691265.1 of Tyto alba. Taxonomy (NCBI): domain Eukaryota; kingdom Metazoa; phylum Chordata; class Aves; order Strigiformes; family Tytonidae; genus Tyto; species Tyto alba. The sequence goes on along the minus strand of NW_024881295.1, from coordinate 8,327,655 downwards.
CACACTTTCATTTTGCCAGTGATGAATCATCTAATGTTTACTTTCCCAGACCTTGTACAAATCTTTACAGTCATTGAGGTGAACATCAATTAAAATGAAACTGTATTAAAATAAAATATTGACTTCATTTAACATAATACACCTCCCAAGTGTGGGAGTGTGGGTTCCAGATAGAGCAGCAGCAGTAATGCAAGATGTTATACTGCAGGTTTCATTCCCTCTAAAATTCACAGAATAATAACTTCTGCCTCAGAGTGACCACTCTGCTTCTTAGTCCTTATGCCCCCTTTCAAATCTACAAAAAAACTCTTCAGTACCTTGCACATGACTAAAATATATGGGGACTCAAAAAATTGTGTTATTGGACAAAATCATACTAGAAGTTTTTCTAAGTAAAATAGCTGATCCTCCTATGTTCTCTTCTTTCTGCACCCTCACTTGGTCAAAAGATAAAAATAACTAAAGTGCAGTTGCTTCTGTACTGTTTCTAAAGCAATAAAATACCGCTCTCAAATTCTTGTAAACCTCAGATTAAGTAGATTTTTGAGCAGGTGACTTGTTTTCATGTCTAGCTCTGTGAGTGCTACAGTTTTGTGTGGACGGATGTGGAAATGCTGGGTGTGGATGTATTACGGAGTGCTGGGTTGTGGTTGCTCAGAAGTATGTTTTAAAAATGATAGATATTCCCTGATTTTTAAAGTTGGGAACTGCTTGGAGCTTTTTAAATTAGTGACTTTGAGGCAGGCAATAAGTGAGTACTTTAGGTAGACTGACATGGTTCTTGAAGAAAATGAGAATCATGAGTGGGAATAATAGACTCCATTTGTTATTTAGAATTCAGGCATCTTAAGTTTCAGAAATTTTGGGAAGAAGGTTGGCATCTAAGATGACCTGATGTGGCTGCATTACTATAGTTAGAATGCTGAAGATGTTGTATTTCAGGCATTCAGTAAAAGGTGGGTAAGATGTGACAGATGTGCAAAAAGTAGCAACGTGTTTAGAAGTGAGAAAGCAAAATTCATCATCCTGTTAAAATATATTAACAGTCTGAGGGGCATAGATACAGGTTTAATTGTATTTTAATAGAATGCTGGAGTGATATTTTTATTTCCTCTTCCATACTTACCAGAAACCATTTTCCATTTTGGAAAGTGCTGCTTCTAAAAACACTTAAAACCACAATACACTGTAGTTTAGTTTGCAGCATATGGAAGATCATAAGAATGTTTTTTCCTGCAAAGTGCTTTTGATCTATTAAATTCAGCTGTTCAGGGAAGGTGGTGGGGAGAAATGGAAGATACTGAACTCCTGAAGTGTGAAAGGTTTTCCTGTGGCAGAAAGTGAGACTTAAGAGTGCATTCTGAATGTTTGGATGTTTTAACATCAGAAACAGATCACTGGATTGTTTTTCTCCTCCTCATTTTATTTTTTTTTTTTTTTTACTAATGGCACTTTGCTAAAATTGGTGCATTTCATGTGATAAACACATCTTGGAAAGTGGATTTTTTACATTACTTGGAAATAAAGGAAATGTGAGTCTCCTTCAGTAGACACTGGGTATACAGGTGCTATTGCACATGTGAGCAATCATACAGAATTCAGGAGGTCTTTTTAATGAACACTGCAGTACAAATTAAGTGATTGAAATGAATTAGCAAGAATCATTAACATTGCTGAAAAAGATTGTGTATGGAACAAAATAAAAATTTCTCAGTCTCCAAGTGAATTTTCTATAGCATGTTAAAGGAACATAGGTATTAACTAATTAAACTGCAATAAGTATGTGTGTGAATGAAAATGTAAACTGAACTACACCTATTGTAGCCCATAAAACTCATCGAAATCAGACCAGTGTGATAAATTCTAGTTATTGTGTGCTCCTGAGAAATTTTATTTTTCCATTTCTCACAAGACTTTTTTTTAAAGTCACAGCAGTTTAGCATATATCTTTTTTCTTTCCTTGTTAACGAACATTCTGGAAAATGTTTTCTCTCAAATAAAATTTCTTCCCAACATTGCCCAGGGCTGAGAAGCCTGGAATAGTTCTATCCTAGAATAGTCACTACAGAGGAAAACCAGTAAGTCAAACACCTTTGCATGCTGTTTAATTGTATGTGTTTGTGTATTAGGGATATGGATCTATTCTCTTAACACATTTCACAGTGACCTCTCGCAGAGTGAGGTTAGCCAGTTACTGAAGCCAAAGATGCTTTGCCTCCACTTTGCAGTTGTGTTCCTCCACCGTGGCTGTACAAACGTGCAGGACATTACACAGCCTGCATGTGCATGTATGTTGAATATAGACCAGAAGTTATGTTGATTTCAGATCGCATTTTTGGGCAAGTCTGGTTTTTCATAATATCTAAATACATTGTGTGGCTTTTTGTGAGTGTGGATTTCCATTTTCGTGTTTTGTTGCAATGTTTCTAGCTTTAGTTAAATCTGAGAGCAGTCGAAAAATATATTGCTTTAATTTAATTAGCTTGCTAGAAAAAAGTCCTTTCTTGGGCAGTAATTATTAGTTGTATATTATTAAAAGGAAGTAGTTCACATTCAGTTACTTAGCAGAAATAATTGAATCTTCTGATCCAGTAAACTAGCTCACTTTGGATTCAGCTGGTTTTTAATTTAAGACCTATAGAAGAGGAGACCTGTAATCTCACTACAGGGAATTGGCTTCACTTTCCTGCAGTTCATAAACCACAAGAGTGAAATTGCAATCCCCCACAGCAGTTTTCTCTTTATTTTTCACATTTGCTTGAAAGTTTAATTTTATGAGACAGAGCTGATTTTAAAGTTTAAAGTGCTTTTTTTGTTGTTTTGGTGCTTTTTTCTCATTTTTTCTTGAACAAAAGGACTACCAGCTCTATCTGTAGTCTGGGCTGTAGTCTCAGACAGCAGCAATTTCAGGATGTTTCAAAGATGTAAACACAGTTGGGTACTGCAATGAGCCCTTTGGCAATATTCCAAGAGAAACACAAATAGCTAACTAGTTTGGAGCGGATCTACATGGAGCTGATTCTCAGCTGGAGTAAATTGGCAGAGCTCCACCAGCTTTTGAGACATTTACACCTGGTGAGAATTAGCCTCCCTGCTTCGTAGTAGCTTGTATATATGCATTTTTGCTAGGTTTTTACACACTAGATGTGCTATGATATCAAGAAGTAGATGGTGACTTGACATCGTGCTCTATGTGAAGAACTGTAATTAGAGCCACGATCACAGAACTAATTGATACACAGTTGTCTGGGTTCTTTCTCTTTTCCCTGACCAGATTTTAAGGGGAGAAGTAATTTACCACTTGTTGTGAAACTGTTTAACATCAGAACACTTCCTTTGGACTTGTTGTTCATAAATTAATTTTATTTAAGAAATTAGCATCGTTTAATATGAATTAATATGAGGATTTTCTTTCCCAGTAAGAAAGTAAATTTGAACCAATATTACAACACAGGGCTGCACCTGTGTGTGTCAAATACTTCTAATTATGTCATTTATATTAGATAAGTGTATGGTTTTTTTTAAGGCTACCTCAGAACTTCTAACTAGCTGAATGAACATCCAGGTGTTAAAACTGTACCTTTTTGGTATAGTAAGTTATATGGCAGCGGTTGGTTTCCACCACTGTACTGTGGGGTGAGTTTAAGAAAACATGAATTTGGAATTTAGGATTGTTTGGATGTTGTTCACTTCAGGTAGAAACATGGCATATGAAGTATCAGTATATGCTTTTTTAAACAAGAAGTTAATCTGTTGCTAAATTGAAAATGTTAAAAATAATACACTTTATACATATATGCACATGTGCTGTATTAATTTATTCGTTTTGGAAGCATTTTCATACTTGTTTAACTCAAAATGGCTTTGAATTTTCTAAGGAAAAGAAGGTTAAAAAAAAAAAAACAACCACAACAAAAAAGAAGGAAAACCAGAAAAGAACTGGCAGACAGTTAGTCCATATGGCCTAATTACTCCTGGTATTTTGAGAAAAGAATGTAAACCTGGTGAGTTACTAAACTGAGAAGTGGCTACTGTGAGGGCCTTTTTTGTCAATTCTCTGTGCACCTATTCTACATCCTGCTTATTTTAGTTGTGATTCATCCAGGGGAGTCCCTCCAGGAGCTGCATCGTAAAAATGCCCACAAGTATAGCATCAGAAGGGATATTCCATCTCCTCTGTTGGAAAACTTCTGCAGAGTCTTAGAGGACTCCAATAAACACTAGCTGGATGTGTGGAAGAACATTCTTTTTCTTTAGCTTTCTGGTAATCTGATAGTGAAAAGTGGTAAAGATGCCCTGCATAGATGGGCCTCAAATTATTTTTCCTTACAGATTGTCCCGTTGGTGGCAAGTTTTACATTTAAAATGCAATGGTGACTGTACCGTGGAGAGAGGGGCTGTTAACTCTCTCTTAAGTCTCCTTTCTATGATTATCAGCTATCACTATCTGAAATACTGGCTGGGTAACCTGGCTGTACCTGTATTTTTACATAATGAGAATGGGAGAGACTGACAGAACAGACTCTGAGACTCAGGAACTCAGAACCTTATCCATGCCTTAAATCTGTAAGACTACTGAAAGTTTGTACAGTTCTACATCTGTACCCTCAGCGTTGAATCTCCTGACTAATTATTCCAAGTTAGCTTTTATATTTGTTTGTTGGGTTTATTTTATTATTTTTTTTTAAATATCAGATGGGATTTTATCATTTGCCTCCCAGCAGACGGAAATAAACTATTTGCATTTGGTGTTGGCATGTTTTAAATTCAGTCTTTCATTAATTTTTCTCTTACCTGTTATCTTCTATTTTCTTGTTATGAAGATAAAGTAGATTTAATTTTATTTTCATTGTTTTATAGTAGATTAATGTTTAGAAACGATCAGTTCCTATTAGTCACAGCTCATTCTTTCTTCTTTCCAGTCAGAGATGTATGAAATCCTTTACTAAACAAAAGATGAACGATTTCATGTGTAACTCAAATTGCAAAAGAAATAATTACTGACAAAGGGCCATATTCTGATTTTTACCCTCCCTTCCTTTTGTGAAAACAATAATTTAATTTGATTCAGAGTTTCAAGAATGACAACCTTGGATGCAAAACAAGTAAGGCAAAAAACCAAGACCACAGCAAACCTCCCCACAGAAGAGATGTTGTCTGTTGTGGCCAGCAGACTGATAGAGGATCTGAGTTCAATTTGCTGCTCGCTACAGCCTCCCGAACTAATGCTGTGCAAGCCATCTCATATCTTAGCACCTACATTCCTCTTCCTTCTGCTTTCTTCTTTCCACCTGCTGAGCTGTGTTTCATGGCTGTGTGTTCCAAGGGATAATCTTATATGAGATTAACCATCATTTGCATTTATTAGTTTTAAGTAGAATGTCTTAGCTTTCATTAAAAAAAGCCTTGGTTCCAATATTATGAATGAATGAATCTAAGTTTGTTTTTTGCGCAATTTAATTCTTTTTGTATGGTGCTTTCATACCTCTTCTCTAAAATCATACCACCCTTGTCTCACTTAGTCGTAAGTCTTCACATACTCCTCAAAACTTCTGAAACCTGTGTTTCTTTAAATCTCAGTTACGCTGTTGAATAAAATGCTTAGATGCCAAGATGTTGAAGAGTATTTCAAAGCCTATAAATAAACAGTGCCCTGCCAGTCCTTCTTAGCACTAATGGCCTAATAGCTAGTTTTGCCCCTGCCTGCTTTGGACGGTCCTCTTGAATGTGAGGAAGAAAAGACAGAAAGATTAATGTTGTTTCACAACTACTTTAGATGTTGAAACAGCCAATACCCCACCAAAAAAAAAAAAAAAAAAAGTGAACTTCTGTGAATCCTTACTTGGAGAGAAAATTGAGTAAAAAGCAGTAGAAATACTTGGCAAACTGGTTAGTTACTTACTGAGGAGAAGCTAAAGAGGCAATTGGCTATTACAGAGATTGGGGAAATTCAACTAACACAGCGATGGGGAATGTAGAAGTATGAGCACCTGGAGGATGTGAACACCAGACAGACAAGGAAGGTATACAGTGTATATAGTACTACATACCCGTGTTCACAGGACTGTAGCTAGTTCTAATAGTAAGATTAAATCAAGACCATGAAAAAATTAGACTTAAACGTCCAACAGTGAGATTTCTTGGTCTGGGAATCGGGATGCGTTGGAGTTTTGCCTGCGATTGCCTCCACTGAATTCATCTGGTTTTTGGTGCTCCATGGCCCTTGACTGGTCACTTTTACCAGTATGACTTTCAGCATGCATAGTCCAATCTTCTAAATATTGAACATGTGCAGCTCTGCAATTGTGAAGAAGGGAAGCAGGAATGAGAAAACTGATTTGGTCCATTCTTTTCCCACTGAGCTTCTTTACAGTCACGGGCCAATATCTGTTTGTTTCCTGATAGGAAAAAGAATAACAGCTGTTGTGGAGGAAAGACTGGAGCAAGTTACATGTGTTTGTGAACCTTCGAAACTTACTTTGTAAGCAAAGGAATTCTAGCGAGAGAACTTGCCTTTCAGCTGCAAAAAAGATTTCTGTAGGAAACTTTCTAGAAACAAGGAGATACGATGATCTGCTCATTGTGTTTTAGTTCTCTGTTTTTTGCTGCTAAGGTGTTTCCAAGATGCTGCCCACCAATCCCTTTGATATGCTAATGGCCATTCAGTCAGTTACCACCCATAGCTCTCTGCGGGTATTGGACTGTGCAAGGGAATTTTCCCTTGAAGTCAGAGAGTAATTGCGTGCATACTGGTGGCAGGATTTGTCTTATTCAACTGGACAACCTCGATGCAGCTGCTTCAGTAAATCTTGCACTCCCGAAGTTCTTGTGGTAGCTGACACCCCGCAAGCACTATGGGCAGTGTCGTGATGGGAATATTTCTTTGACTGCCCGCTGGCTGCCTGCCGTGTTCGTTTGTAGCTGATGACCGAGTACTGTGGAGGGTCCCCTTGAGCTGGTAAGTGTACAGAGAGGAAGGAATCCATTCTTTAAATTAAGACATTTAAATTGAATCAAGGTAATGGAGAACCAGATTTCACTCTCTCATTGCTTGTAATAGAAAAAACTGTACACATTGATAGTTTTCCCCAGTCAAGTATCCTTTTTTGTGTCCCCTTTTTGTATGTCTGCTGAGCAGATTGAGATGGGTACTAGTGGTTTGAAAATTGAAAACCTTTAATTTTCACGTAAATTACAGGTCAAATCTGTGTAGCGCATCACCGCCCTTTACAGTAAATCACATGTATAACTAAGTTATGTCCCATTTAAATGACAAAAGAATTCTTTGACTACATGGCAGCTCTTTCCAGTAGTAGCTGAATAAAAGAAGAAAAACTAATAAATAATTAAGGCAGTAATATGTTTGACCACTTCTTTTTAGTATGACTTTTTTTTCTGTTATTATTGTAAGAGAAATGCTTCTTTCAAAGACAACTAAAGCACTAATGATAGCTAAGAAGGTCATTCCTAGGAGGTTAAACTGGTTTAATTAGAATTTATGAGAAGGTTACTATAAGAGTGCAGAAAGATGTTAAGGGGTTAACCTATAAGAGATTACATTGTAGTCAGTGTTCTGTTAAAGTTTGAATTAATTTTTCCCATGGGTTTTTCACATTCTAATTTTCAACTAAATGAGACATCTGTTTCAGAAAAGGAAAATTTGCTATGGTTGTCATAGCAACTATCATTCTGTAAGAAAATTATTCCAATGGTTACTTTAGAACAGAAAGATAGAAATTCAGTACATAAAGCAACATCCAATTGCTAGCACAAATTCTGATAATTCAGCCCTTTTTGTATGGTAGATTATTTGACCTGCAAAACTTGTTCATATGTTTTTAACATAAGGTTAATTGTGCTGTAAACAAATTCACTTCCAATATATTTTCCCCCTAGAGTCTTATATGTAGAAAATCATTATTTTTATTATAATAATACTACTGAATTTCAGTAGTATGTGGAGAGACTCAAACTGTTCGCTTTAAGAAGATAATACCTAAATCAAAGTACATTTCTATATGAGCGCTTCACTTCAGAGGTGAAATACATTCATGATGTGTGTCTTTAATTTCCAAATACGTTTTTCTTGGGTTTTTTTTTTTTTTTGAACAACAGAATTTCCTCTTCTAGAACATACATGACAGTATTTTCCTTGTAAAATTTAAATTATTATTAAAAAATTACACTTTTCCTGAGCAAGCAGTAGCCAGGGATCCAGAAATTCGGTGCTTGATATGAAGACTTTAACTTTGCTTTCAAGTTCCATTGTAAATAGAAATTTTGGACAAAGTTGTCTCTTCGTGATATCCAGGTCACAGACTCGTTAGTGTGTATTAGAGAAGATTTTTTTTTTCCCTACTCAGAAACTTTGATGGCTGTTTTGCAATAAATTTTCAGAAGAAGGGACTTGGGGATTTATAAAATCCCTGTGTGAGTATAAAGATGGTTTTGCTTTGGGGGTGGGGGCACTGAAGTGTATGATTTGTCTTTCTTCTCTCAGATGTAAAGCACACCAACATCCTCCGCCGAATCCTTTCTTGGACTTCAGATTTTTTTTTGCCAGAAATATTCCAGACATTTCTCTCGATCTCGGGATTGTCACAAAAGACAGCATCATGGCAAATCACACAAGTTGTAACATTTCCCCTTCACAAAAGAACAGCTCCAGCATGCATAACTTACCAGCCCTGCGCTCAGGCAGCTATACGCTGCAGTCACCACAAAGGGAGGGAGGGAGGGAGGGAGGGATGGGGGAAAGTGCTTCTTGTCTTAATAAGCACATCATGCCTATTCATAAGGGGAAATGGGCTTTTTAAAAAGTGGCCATGTACGGGCTAGCCCTAGTAGAGGACTCTTCAGAGCTGCATATGCCATTAGTGGTCATTTGGATTTCAGCAGGATTAAGCTGACTTCTGGCGAGCCCTGTGACAGTCACGATCATTTCTTTTTATAAATGCTTCAATGTGTCCTTCAAATAATTATTCCATAGGTTTCTGACCTTTTGTTCTTGGCCAAATATTGATCTTTCCCCTCGGTTTCTTTCTTGGGGCACAGGGTGGCCACGGCCCATTCTGCTGTGTTTGGCACACCTGCAGAGTGCCGGATGGCGCCTCGCCTCGCTCCCCACCAAGGACCTGGGGATGACCCTGTCCTTGGTCCCATGGTCCATCCTCCCTTGGGTGGGAGCAGGGTCTTGTATTCACCGAACCTGTCAGTGGCTTTAAAAGCATGATTTACTATGCTGACACTTCGTTTGCCCTATTTGCCCTTGCAAATATTTTCTGTCAGTGAGATTTTGCTCTCGGAAAACTTGCTCTGGGCCTAAAGACAATTTGCCAAACAGTTGAATATTTTCATCTTGGTGAAGAAAGATACTTGGCGTGTAAGGTGTGGAATGTGATCCCAAGGCAGGAATGGATGGAGAGTTTAGAAGAAGCCTAACCTCTGTATATTTTTATAAAACCTTCCACTTCAGTAATATCCGAGCACCTCACAGACTTCAGTTTATTCATTTTCAGGGCATTCCCGTGAGTTAAAAAATACTCCCATTCTGTCAGTGGTGAGCTGAACATAAAGACAGGCTGATCAAGCTCCACTGACTGGGATTTGGTTCTGTGTGAGTGTTACACGGTAACACTGCTGATAGCTTACTGCAGAATAAGCCACTAACTGGAATCATAGAATCATTTAGGTTGGAAAAGACCTTTAAGATCATCAAGTCCAACTGTAAACCTAACACTGCAAGTCCACCACTAAAACATGTCCCTAAGTGCCACATCTATATGTCTTTAAAATACCTCCAGGGATGGTGCCTCAACCACTTCTCTGGGCAGCCTGTTTGACAACCCTTTTGGTAAGGAAATTTTTCCTAATACTCAATCTAAACCTCCCGTGGTGCAACTTGAGGCTGTTTCCTCTCATCCTATCGCTTGTTACGTGGGAGAAGAGACTGACACACACCTCACTACAACCTCCTTTCACACAGTTATAGAGAGCAGTAAGGTCTCCCCTGAGCCTCCTAACTAGACCATGAGTTACCACCGCAGCAGTAGGAAGGTGAGAAGTCATGTATTTGTGAGCCAGGTGCTGTTCTTCCTATGAGGAAAGGCTTCTAGGAGTTGAACAGGTAACCAGAAAAAGTGTAATTTCATATCTCTGATACAGGGATATGTATTTTTCTTAGCTAGCTGCCTTGGTCCAAACAACCTGACTCAGAACAAGGTTTCTGCTTCATTGCTACTGCTATTAGCACCTCTTCTTCACACACCTTCTTCAGCTTCTGGAGGCTGGGCTGTATTTTTGGTCCCACTGGCAGATATACAAAGTTTTACCTCTTTTTTTTTTTTTTTTTTTTTTTTTTTTTTTTTCCTGGGACACCTGTTTATCCAGACCCTGGTTATCCAGGGTGGGTGATGAAGAGCTAGGAGATGAGCTTATAGCTAGGGACACAGAAAGCATACAGTCATCTGTCTAGAATAGGTGAAGCTCTTTTTGTCTGTGGAAGAAAGGCAGGAACTCTTCTGCAAAACCCCCTTCTTCCTTTCCTTTTACCAGAATTTTGTTTTCTTCTCTTGGGTTAGCCACATCCCTTTATATTTTAGCAAGCTCTGTATTTTTAAAGCTGTTTTCAATAGGCATGTGGTTTACAGCATTTCGAAAGGAAAAGTGGAACATGTATCATCATGAAGACATGCTAATTTTTGAAATGTTAGTCAAGCAGCAGTAATGGAAAAGGATGAATAATAGCTTCATGGGCATTTTCTTTTGTCTTTGCCATACATGATGTAAAGTAGAGTTCAGAGAATTTGTTTGAAAGAATTCTTTCTGTCTTTTGATGCGGTGAGGGAGTGTAAAGCTTTCTTCAACAAAGTAACACCTCAAAGGGAGCTCTGGTTGATGTGTATGTATTTATAAACACTAAGGCTGCAATTATCATAAACCTTATTAAATCACAGCAGCCTATTTGTTATTCTCCAAATATGGATATGGCCAGAAGATGTCAGTCAAAAAATTATAAAAAAATGCCAACCTAAAACTAACCCCTCGATTTTATGTCCCAGAATTAAACCATAGTCAGCAAGACACAATTTACCACTGTGATACAATTGCTGTGAAATACAGTTTTTTAATCAGTGGGATAGCAAGATACGGCTAAATTTTGTTCTGACTGGCAGTGTTGCAGTCCCACTGCTCTGTGATGAGCTGCTCCATAAATATGTTTCAAAAAATGTAAATGCCCATCTGATAAGAAATCCTGAATATGGATAGTCTTACTTAAAAGCAAGTCAACACACAAGAGGACAGAAGAAAATTATGTGTAAGAAAGGAAGCAGTATTCTTGTTCTGATGGGATGCTTCCAATTAGGGAAACAAAGCAGCATAGATGATGTGTCTGACTTCGGAGCAGGATCTGTCATTGTGCCAGGGTCTGTCCTTGCCCAGCTGGTCATAGGCTAAGGGCCAAACGTGGTGGGAGCCAATGTGAAACATATATCCACACCTAGGTATCAGAGACAGGTGTCCTTCTAGGCGTTGTGGGAGTCCAGTATGCTAATCCACACATGGAGAACTTGGTATCCAGGTTTTGTAAGAGTTACTTTTCACCTAGTTAGAGGAATGCTGTGAGTATTTTACTGTATGCTGCCTACTGGAAGTGGTAAGGACTGCACTGATTTGCCACACAAGTTAAGTAACACCGGTTGTATGGAAAGAGGGTTTTACTGTGCACACAAAGAAGAAAATTAATTGTATTTGTGTCTCCAAATTCTATGCTAGTAGAGATCAATCTCCGTATTTTAATTAGATAACCAGTACATGGAAGTAGCACTGAAGACATTCTCCTCCTCTCTTGGCAGGCAACCTTGGTTTTATGGCTGGGGCTTTAATCTTCCACGAGGCCAAGCACTATTAGAGAAATGGAACCTTATTCCAGATGGAATAGATATTCTTATAACACATGGACCACCTCTCGGTAAGAAAATACTAGTGCTCTTAGCTGTGTATTTCAGATGATTATACGGTAACTGATGGCTCTCCTTAGACAAAGAGTGCAAACCTGACTTACAAAAGTCAAAAGTAGCATCCGTACTGATTTCAGCAGCACCAGGACTTCAGCTCAGGTTTATGTTTCATGATTACCTATGCTCAATGGTAGGGAATTAAATAATGACTTAAAAAATAAAGCCTTAACACAAAAAGCCTTAATGAGCTTTACAAATAAGCAAGGTCTAGTTTTCCTATGCATCTGTCCATTCTGCCACTGGTGAAATTAGTAGATTTAAAGCATGGAGCCTGCTTGAAGAGAAGTGCAGGATTGGGATCTTATTTTTTTGGCACTGTCTTTCTCCCTCACTTGCAGTAGCATTCTTCCACCACCAAGTACCCAGGGACTGTATTTTTCCTCACCATGCTGGCTTGGTGCATCTTCTGCCTCACAAACTGAAATACTGCTATTGTTTGCCTGTTCTTTGGACAGCGTGGGTGAATTGCCTATCTATAATCCAATCTGGCAACACTAACAGACCAACAAGAAATAGTTTTGCATTTGTGTCTTACAAATATTAATATAGGTGATAAAAAAGACGGGAGAGATTTCTTGTATTCCTAGATAATAGTGAAATTATCTGTGTTAAGGAAATAATATAATCACAGAAACTTGCCCACATTCAGTAAAGGCTTAAGACTTTTAGCATGTTTTTCAATGTCTTTAACACATAGCAAGCTATATTTAATGCAAGTATGTGTTTAACTTTCACTAATTTAGTAAATGGACACGGACGTGAAGCATGTACTTAAGTGTTCAGCTGAGTCTTAGTGTGGAGGAGCGCTTTGTATAAAATGAAGGCAGTTGGTTTCTTTAAACCTTTAGATTCCGCAATTTCCTGAAGCTAAAACCCTCTTGTCTTCCACCCTTTCTTCCTCTCTTTCAGAGCTTGGAGGAGAAAGTATCTAAAGGGTTTGTGTTTTGTTGTTTTCTTTAGAAAGACATGTTTGCATTCCACTGCTCACTAATCCTGGAGGAAAGGGCTTCTTTGTGAGGGTGGTTTCTCACAGTAAGGGTGTGTATTTTGATACTCCACCTAAGTGGAGTCTCATGCCATGCCATAGATTGATTTAAATATGAACCCGTATTGTAAAAGTGGATGGCAGAAATTAATTGTTTAGACCTTGAGATATCAGCTCCAAGCAGTTAGTACTGGAGATAATCCCTGTTAGGATCCAAGGCATGACACTGGGTCTTTGATATAGTTTTATTTATAAGTCATATGTAAACCTTTTTCAGAAGCTTTTTCAGTACTTTTATAGCCATTTTTAAAACCATCTGATCAGCTGTAAAGAAATCCAACCTTCAGCTGATCCAAAGAATGTCCCTATATCTGGCACTTGAAATCCAGTTTTGGAAAGTGGAGAATGGGGTTCATACCACCCAGCTTCAGCCACCTTGCTAATTTAGCCACCAGGCCTCTCCGGGCAGCCTCTGGGGTCAGCAGAGAGAGGAGAACCTCTAAAGAGCACTGCAGAGGTAGCACTCAACAGATGTGCTTTAATAATAAATTTAATAGTAAATTTAATAATTGAAAAGTAATTTAATAATTGTAGTAATTCTGAGGAAGAGCTGCCCATCTCCACTGACTGTAATGGGATAATGTGAATTCTCGCCCTCTCCATATCTCAGTACTTGTTCTCTTCTTTTTTGAATTCTTAAGCTTCAACTGTCATCCCAATATTTTATTTTGTAAAAATTCCCATTTCTTCATCTTTTTCTTATTGATACATTAATAGATGGCACAGGACCCTCTGCCAGAGGGCATCAGCTGTTGGTCTCCCTGACACCCATGGCAACAAATACATGACGCTTCAAAAGAAATTAACATTCTGCCTAACTTATAGAACCTTCTTATTGTATAGCTCCATCCACAGACATTTTGGGAGACGGGGATCCTCCTTGACCCTCCCAGCCAATTATTTTAACCAGAAAGCTGATTACTGTTGTTCTGATCTTGGACAGCATCACTAGAGCTGTTCCTAATGATCATAAATAGCAATCAGTGCTCTTGCAAATTCCTCTGTTTTGTCCAGCATGGCTGCCTAAATTCTGTCCATCATCCATTTGCTGTGCTGCTTTCTCATTCCCTCACTTCAAAAGAGCGTGCATCCTCCTAAATGATTAATACTAAATTATTAGATAGATTTAAAATTGCCTGCATGATGTAGATGCAGAAGTACCCTTAAGAGTTAATGGACTTTGTGTTTCTAAGTCAGTTAGGCACGTAACAAAAATCTGAGTAATTTTTCTTTTCTGTTTTAGAGTAGTGCTTTGGGATGGAACCAGGGCAGGGATACACAGGAGGTTCACACATGATGGTTAAAACAGCTACTACTGACCATTTTATTAGTAATCTGTTTATTATTAATAAAGATATGTCACGTATTTCATAGTTTATGAAATACAGTATTCATGATTATGGGATTGGTGCTAATGCTCATTTCTATATCAGCATATTTTTGTTACTTTATGTATAGTGTAACTTTTAAAGTCTTTTCCCTGATTCCTAAAGATCTTCATCTATGATTCTTTTATTTCTTTTCAAAAAGTTCACTTTTATTTTCTTTGTTTGTTTTTAATTTAATTTCACCTTTAAGTCTTCATTTGTAGCTGTCTGCTTGATTGTCTGTGACAAAGATTTATACTTTCCTGACAGCTGCAGAAACCTGTTTCAAGTAACCAAACGTTAAAAAAACCCTAAGATGAACTCTAATTGTTAGCTAGGTATAATCAATTATTCTTAGTTTGTGTAGTCAGGTGTATATAATAAGCTGCAAACATATGGGAAAGCTTCAGAAGGGTGATAATGCATGTAAACAAAAACATGTTCAACATAAATAATGCTTAATTTAATGGAGAAGTTAATTTTATGGATTTTTGTTTGTGAAGTTTTTCAAGTGGAAATACTTTTGACTTTATGTTCACCACAGACATTTTGACAATTAACTGTTTCAAATCATTGAAGTAACAAAACCTGTGGTTATAACGCGTTTGCTCTGGATTCCAGAGGAGTTGCTGGCCTCACTTTGATATCTTATTATTTCCTACAGTGAATTTTGACCTGTGTTGCATACCAAGAGTGACTGATAAAATCAGTTACCAGAACTGAGCATTGCTCTGCTCTGTCTGTCATTCAGTTGGGATTTCTCTTTGTACATCCTCCCAACAGGATTCAAGCAGCATCTTCAGAGGCATCTGAATGAATTAGGAGTCGATGACCATTATCAGAACCCCCTCTTTTGACACTTTCTGAAAATTTGACTTAGCTCTGTGAGAAACTGATACAAGGGCAAATTTCTACAATTTCCATAAAACCTCACAGTATACTGAGCCCAGTTTTCAAGCAATGGCATCTAAAGAGGCATTTCTCAATGTGTGAACCTTTTCCAAGAGCTTGAATACCACAGTTGTGGTCTTTTAAGCCAATTGGTTAGCTGCTCTTTATCCATGCTTGAGTGGATGTCAAAAGTAAACATATGAAAGCTAGGTCCAGAAGCTATACCTCTTTGGATGACTACTGTTTTCTCAAAGGCACAGTATATTCACATTATTGCAGCAGTCTAAGAGATAAAGAGCTATGACAGGCACACAGGGAAAGTACTAGAACAACTAAAGAAAACAAGAATGATTATATCTTCTAGGTTTCCAAATTTGAGCCTGATAAAACAAGATTGGTTATTACAGACCCTCCAATACAACAACATCCTTCTTATACTACTACTCTGAAAGAAACATGAGACTTCAGTCTGCAGTATGCATCCTCTGCAGTATGTTTTTAGACACACATAAGCAAGTTGGTGTACCTTTTTGTCTGTATTGATAAAAAATGCATTTTTATAGAAACTTTGTGCAAATAAATATAACACTTAAAAATATCTACTGCAGGAGGGCTGAGTTTCTCTTCCTATCTGAGGGCTTGCTGTGCCATGAAGTGCTTAAATCAGTTTTACTTGAGGAGGTTGGTTTTAGGCATGCTGTGATTTCCTCACCTGAGTTCCACCACTGTAGGATTCAATATGATAACAATATAGTTTTATTATTAGCAGCACCGATTCCACTGCATCAGTTAAAGTGTTCAATTAAAGACACGAGATCCCAGGACTAGATTTAAAGAGCGAAATGCTGATTTAGATTCTTTAGAGACTCACTTTGGACATACTGCTCTTTACACCTCACTCTCTTAAAGGAAGGAAAATGGATAAAGCATTGCATTTTCCCATTAACATCTGTGAAAAAATGCTTTAATTGCAGTGATTTTTTTTCTTGAAAAACAACTATCAAGTGTTATTGTTGTCCTTTTTCTTCAGCTGAGCTTTTATGGTTTTCCTCAAGTATTTTTCCTTCCTTCCTCTTCTACTTACTAAGGCAAATACTGTTTTTTTCATGTCGGTTCTTCTGTGGCTGCTTACGAAATCCATGAGATATGAAATCTCAGAAATATTGTATAGCAGTACAGCTTTGCAGATCACCTGACTTCTTTTACAACTTTCCTTTATTTTCTAAAGGTTTTCTGGACTGGGTTCCTAAGAAAATGCAACGGGTAGGATGTGTTGAGCTGCTGAACACAGTCCAGAGACGAATACAGCCAAGGCTTCATGTTTTTGGACATATCCATGAAGGTCAGAACATATTTCTTTATATATATATTTAGAAACCACAAGCACAGAAGTAGTCTGGTTTAACTAGAATTTTCAAACTTGAATGTTTGAACTGAAGCACTTCTGGAACTCAGATACTCATTTAGCGCATATATAGAGATGAAATTGGCAGATACCCACATTTCAATGTTTGTACTTCAGCTTCTCTTTCAGTTTCTACATCTATAAAACAGGGTGATGCCTCCTTCACAGAGAGGATTACTGTGAATTTTAAAGTAAGAACACCAGTCCAGTAGTTACAGAAAGTGACTAAGGATTATGATTGGCGGATTGTATTTTTTCCTGATGAATCTCTGTGACTTAAGATAATTATTGTAAGCTCTATGTGTCTCAGTTTCTGTGTTTGTAAAATGGGTAAGAATGCTTTGAGGGGTGCTTCTAGGGCTTAATCTTCAAGATTGTACAATAAAGGTTGTCTCTCCCCATCAGTGTGTATATGAAGTTGAAATTGAGGGATGTCACCACTGACCTACATGGAAGTCCAGGATACTTATTCATGTATTTATTTGCTTTGGTAGGGGAAACATTTTGTACCCAGACAAAACAAAGTGGTTCTCTTGACTATTTGATTTGTAACTGGAAAAAAAAAATTAGTTTCCTTCATACAAGTCAGTAAATGGTGGCAAATACGCTCCACTGAATCAGTGGCAGCAGGAGTTCATCTCCAGGCAAAGAGAAGTCTGTCCTGTTCACATATTGTGGCAGCAAAACTTCAAGCAGTGCCCCCACCAAAAAAACCCACTGGGCTGTGCAGAAGTGTACCCGTTGGAATGTAAGCATGTATTATCAGCTGCTTAGTTCTTGGCAATGTTAACTTACTGGCAGGAAAAGGTGCTCCACAACTGCCAGTTTTCTGCTTCTGGGACTGCTCCAGCATTTGATGTAGGATCTCTGTGGGTCTCACCAGTGTAGAAGTGAACAAATGGAAAAACTGGAGTAGCTGGCATTCAGATACTTCTGGTTTTGTGAAGAACCATTACTCTTCCCAAAAAATCCCACTCTGACTTTCTGCTGGGGGCTTTTACCATGCTAAGTGAGAAGTGACATTGCTGAGAGGTGTGTTGGTGTATAGTTGGTGGAGAAGACATTCAGATAATTATTTTAAAGCTCAGGGATTAAGTCCATTCTTCTCCTGTGTCTCATCTGTAGTGACCTGTTAATGCCTAGTTAATGTCCAAAGTGCTGTTAAAACACAGAGTAAACAATCAACACATAGGCAGTATTTTTTCCTAACCCTTTGCTGCTAGAGCAGTCTTTGAGTTTCCATATGAGAGAGCTGGTAAATACAGTTCAAACTCATTGTCTTTTCAGAAATTGTAAGCCAAGTGGGTTGCAGGGGGTATAAGCAAACAGTTAGCAAGCCATGAAGCTTCAGGCAGATAAACAAAATCACATCTGCTAAGACCAAGCCCAACTTTGTCTCCCAAGGGAAAAGAATGGCACCTCCACAGAATGGTAAATCTCGTGAATTAATGCAGTTGGCACAGTAGGTATCAGAACACAGAAACAAGGTACTCTTCTTGTTAACTATCATAATTTAGAGAAAACAAATGGGGAGCTGCATAGCCTGTTTTGCAGTGGGATGCTGAATCTCTGCAGAGGAGAATTCCCATTGCAGACAGCCTGTGCAAACGAAGCTGCTCTTTGTAGAGAGAATGCATGATTTGAACAGATGAGTTCTTCCCCTGACTGAGCGTAGCTACATCTGCAGCAGTCATTTACTGAACATCCAGGAGGAAGAGATGCTTAGAAGAGATGTTTCTTCCCAATTCCCCCCCTGCACTGCTGTCTGCCAAAAAATACCTCTACACATGGGCTTGCTGCTGATCGACGCACGGAAGTGACAAGCAGTGTGGCAGGGACCCCGGCTGAAATCCTGGTTTGCCCATTACAGCCAATACTTGGCTGAGGTCATGGCCAAGGAAACTCTGTTGGCAGTAGGTTAGGCGTGAAAACTGTAGCATTAGGAATCTTGCAGCAAAAAGAGCATATTAGCAAGCTGATTCTGTTCCCTCCAAACATGTAGCCGAGGAGACAGAAAGTCCCAGCAGCAATGCCGACTGTCCTCCGTGCAGTTTGTGTTTTACACAGAACAATTGTTCTGTGGCAAACAGCAAATGATTTAAAGAAATGTCTGTGACAGGAGCCTGACAGAGTTTTCTTCCCTCCCTAGTCCCTAATTATAGTGTGATTTTTCCAAGGGGAGTCCAGGAAGCCCTGCATTATTCAGGGTATTTTAAGGAATATAAAAGAAAGGAATTTGGCTACTGTTTCTTTGTTTGTAAATTATGCAGCTATCAATGCTTCTATAAGACACAGAATTTTACTCAGAAAAACTGTAGGACTGTAGGTACCTAGGATTTGAATAGCTGGAGCTGAGTATATGTAGCAATGAATATGTTTCACTATTGACTTCATTAATGGTGAGACTGAATCTTAGTACAAATGCTTTCTACCAGGTGATTTCCCCCAAATCATATATTTCTGATTGTGAATGCATTTCTTCATATTGATCATAATATTTCAATGCAAATTTCCAAGATTAAACTGTTAGTTTTAGTGTATTCAAGCTTCCTTTTTTTCCTAGTCATTCATGAAAAGATTTTTGACAACGGAGAGTGTGTCTACTTTTTATAACACCACGGCAGTTAAAGGGCTGCTTCTTCACATTCTGAAACATCATTTCACTGTACCTCTACAGGCACTAGAGCTGGAAGCTTGATTTTCTGCACATTTAGCTCTGCAATTGTTTGACTTGGGTGACTAGTCAGACATGAGATGTAGTTAAAGCTTTTTTGCCACAGGTGAGACATACAGAAGGGTGTTTTCTCCTGTGGAAATGTTATGGTGTCTTAGGGTGTGAATTCACCCGTTCTGTCAGAGAATGCATTAATGAAGCCATTTTTTTCTCTACCTGGGCAGGCGTTTTTGTGTCTTTCCATTAAATTTGGTGGAAATTGGTCAACAAGTTCAAACAGCTAGAAAGAAGAGGTTCCTACTAGACAAATCCCGCCCAGGTGCACATGCACACATACTCCCTTCAGTCAAACAATGCTTTTTCTTCATTGTTGTTGATGTACAACACAGGACAGAAAAAAAGTGGAAAGATTAAAATTGCCCAAAGTTTGCTGCACTTATGACTGCAAACCTCAATGATCAGAAGTATGTTTTTTTCAATGCTGCAGTTGCCTAAGCTCCATCTTCTCATCCTTTCCAAAACAGAGAAGGTTTTAAGAAGAAAGCTGTGCAGAGAAAAATACCTGTCTTTCTAAGGAGGTTTGGCAAGCTGGTTGCTAGAGATTATAGCCACTAGCTGGTGAGAGTCCATTTTGCTTTTCTTACACAATTCAAAAGATGGCAAAAGGTTCTGCTGTAGGACAAAGATGGCCTAATTCAGGAGACCTTTGTGTTTTGCATGAAGAGGATTTTTAAATTCCTTCGGAGTAATAAATGTGGCACTTACCATTGTGTGATAAAGGTGAATAATAAAAAAAAAAATAATAATAATAATGAGAGTAACCAGAGTTTTTCTTTCTTTGCAGGTTATGGTGTCATGGCTGATGGAACTACTACCTATGTGAATGCATCTGTGTGCACTGTGAATTACCAGCCACTTAATCCACCCATAGTTATTGACTTACCTACTCCAAGGAACACATGATTATAATGAGGATTTAAAGTTGTACCCAACACATTAGCAACTTTATATTGCTGGCTGAGAATCCCAATAGGGAACCATTCAACAAAAAAGCAAAAACCTTCTTCTTTTTTCCCTGCTAGCTCTTCACAGATAAATTTTGAGTGACAAAAGTGGATGAGGAACAAAGACATTTTGGTGCCAGAAACAGATTAAAGACTTTAACATTTCACCATTAAAATATTTGTGAACACAGAAAAGTGAATGCATTCCACATATATATATACATATACATATATATATATATCTCTCTCAAGTAGGGACTTTTGTATATACCGTACATTATATTGGACTTATTAAAAGAACAATGTCTTTCAAAGGAGTGTTTCTTTAAGAAAGTTTGCAGTTTAAACTTAAGTGTTTAGACTAGGATTTCCTCATTTCAGATGTTTCCCAGTGAGCTCTTGGTAAAAGAAAAATGATGGTAAAGATGTTTTCCCTTAATTAACACAGCAAATATAAAAGATTGTGCACGAATGACCAGTCACAGGAGGAAAGCTATTACTTCAAGTCCTCCAGGTCTAAATCTTTGCATCTATTCAAAACCAATGCAATAGAGGCCCTAATTCACTGTACTGAAATGAAGTTTTACTACATCTGGCATTACAGATGGTAAGGGAAATGGTGCATATTGCCGGCATGCTGTAAACAGCTCAACATTCAAGAAGGGAGACTGTGTTAAGTGCAGTATAAACTCAGGAATTTGTAACCTGGCCTCGCTTGTGAAAAAAAGGACGACATTTCCCTTACAAAAAAAAAAAAAAAAGAAGAAAAAATATAACTGTGTTTTCATATGGTAAGGCGATATGTGATTGTATGTAAAAAGCAAAAAAAAAAAAAAAACAACGCAAAAACCCCACCCAATGTTCAGAGTAGCGATATTTTAAATAAAACCCACGAGGACTATTTGTTTAAAACCTGCTAATGGGACATGCAGCCAATGGTGAGATTACTGGTTTGACTTTGGCCCCAGTCGGAAGTGATGAAATGTCTTTATGATCATTTTGTCCTTGGGGAACACTATGGATGTCAAGGGGGAGGTGTCATCCCAAGGTGGAGTTTGGGCACTCACTTTTGGGTGGCTATGTAGTAGCGTAAGTGCGATGACTGATGAGTACAAGCCAGCGGGTACAGAGCAGGGGTCGCCTCACAGAACCTGTCATTGCTGTTTGCCTGCTCATGAATGCTACTGAGAGAGGCCCAAGACAAAATCAACTGAGTTGAAATCCATCTGTCGTGTTGCATGTGATGCCAGGCAAAGCAGGGGACGTGTCAGGAGCTGGCTGGGATGGCCAGCTGTCATGGTACCGCCCATGCGGCTTTCCTGCAGGTCAGCAGAGGTGTTGAAGCTGATGGGATTTCAGTCCTGTCCTAGGCAGGAGCTTGAGAATTGATCACAAACCCACCAAAAAAAAAAAAAAATCTTCTAACATGCCCTACAAGACACGGGTTTCTGCCTTGAACTAGCAAACATCTCCATGCTCAAAGAGGAGCCTTTTTGCTTTGATGGAGATAATTTAACTGCTGTATTCTGAGTGTGGACATCATGAATTTGGGGCTGATAGCATCTAGACCTTAATCTTGTTCACACACCTTGGGCAGATCATTGCAGTACCGATACAGGGTTGTTTGCAGGGCTGTGCATAACCCACATCTGCACACATGCGTTGGATAATTGTGTGTGTTACTTCTTGCCTGGTCGATGGATATAAATGTGAGCTTCAGGTAGCAACTGCATGTACATTATATGCATACACACTTTTAAAATTCCTGTGTTGCAACACCAGGCTATGTCAGTGTCAGCTCGAAGCAAGGTGGGCAGAACCATTGCATTACGCTGGCATCCTATGGGCAGCAGCTCTTCCAGCTGCTGCTGGGAGCAGTGAGACATTCGAGCCGAGTAACTAACTGGTGCCGTGGACCCAGCAGAAACCACCAGACCACCAGAAAACGTGACAAGTCACACGTCTGTCATTTCTAGTAAGCTGTTGGGTGACTAGGGGTCTAAAGTACTGCCTTTTCCAGAAACAAAACCCAAAACAGTTGGTGACATCTGCAGCTGGTTTTTGGGTGAATAGTTCACAAGCGCATGAGCAATCTGCCATGAATTCAGATGGGGCCACTTTTGTCAAAACTATTGGTGTAGAAATTGCAGGATCAGCTCCTAAATCAGTGAGGACTGAAATTCATAGTTTAATGTGAACTCCCGCCATCATTGGGAAGATGAGCAATAGCGTGTAGTTAGAGTAAAAGTGTCTTAGCTAGTCACAATTCAAGCGGTTTGCAACAAATGTGGCAGGAAATTGGCTGTATGTTAAAGTCTGAAATGTTTACATTCGCTCATGGCACTTGAGAGACTAAAATGTTAAAGTGAGGGGAAGAGGTCCTTTTATTAGCCTCAACAAAATTTCTATGTCAACCATAAACTATTCTCTTAAAAATAATTTTTCCTAAGGTATCTTCAAAATACTGTGTATTTTTATGTGGAAAGGATACAAAAGCAGCTGTTACTTCAAAATATCATTTAAAGTACTTGAGGTATGAAAGCTTAAAGATTATTTAATCATTTTGGCATAACTTGATTGTTGTTGTAACTTTTGGTCAAGCATGTTAGACAAATAAAGTCTTTAAAAAAACCCAAAACGCTGACAAAAAATATGGCCTCTTTATATCCACCTCACGCATTCAGCTCCACGTGGGAAAGGCTGCCTGCCTTCTCCAGGTGTAGGAGCCAGCCTGTGGGACGTTAACGTTGTCACCGCGAAGGGTTTTGGACCAGCGGGGGGGTGAGCTGGCAGAGGGGCTGGGGGCGATGGGCAGAAGGCGCCCTGCTCCAGCCGCCCGCTGCAGGACGCCACATCTGCTGCAGAAGGGAGCGAGCTGGAAGTCGGGGTTGCAGAGAGAGGGGGGGAAGCGGCCACCACTGCCTCTACTGACTGATGAGTTTTGGCGGGGGGATGTGCCAGAGGCGGGGGAAAGCTAACGTGAGGGAGTGCTGCGGCGGAGCTGTGAAGCAGTCAGGGCCTGGGGTGCCGTCCTTTGGGAGTGGGCAGCCGTCAGGGGAAGGAAGGTTCGTGCTCTCAGCTGAGCGTAAGGACACGAACCTCACAGTGAGGGAGATTAAGGCGAGGTGGCTATTATTTTTGTTTTAACTTTGTGGGCACAGTCAAGGCCTGGGCTTCTTGCCTAAAATCTGATCTACCTCAGATGAGGGAGGCCATGAAAAGGAAGGTTTCCACAAATGTAGTTTTGCAATTATTGGCTCTATTTAAATTCAGGGATGCTCTCTCAAGTAATTTCCCACCCCACCTCTCCATTGCTGACCTTCACTGATATTTATCCAGGTAGCATCACTCCTGAAGGTGTGCTGATGTGTATCGCTAATACGTGTGTTCCCATCAGCAGGCAGAATTGTTACTGAGATTAATTTCAGTTCATTTCGACAACGAATAGGGGAGATATCGCTGCATGTCAACGGAAAAAAAAAAAAAAAAAAAAAAAAAAAGAAGACAAGATTATTTTTACCTCCCTCAGTCACATACGGCTGAGGATGTGAAATGTTCCTTGGCTACAAGGCACGAGCAAGCTGGGACTCGGCACCCGCCTGAGCAGCTGCCTCTTCCCCGGCAGCTCCCCCCACACCGCAGCCGCACCCCAGCCCAGGGAGCCGGCTTTGGGCTTCCAGATGGTGCTATCTGGTAGCCCCTGGGGTCAGAGACTCCAAAACTATGACGGTCTTCCAGGAGGTTGCCACAGGAGCGAGGCTGGTGGCAGCAGCACGTCGGGCTGGCCCTGCCCGGTGCTCCCCCGGCGAGGTGGCTGCGGGGGGGGAAGGTGAAAACCCACGGCTCTGGGCAATGCACGGGGATGGAGCGGGTGTGAAGGTGCTTTGGCCTTGCTGCAGGAGGGAGACAGAAGGGATAAGAAGTAGTTTGTCTTTTCCAGTCGCTGATAGCTGCCAGTAGCCAATGTAAATTTTTCAGAGGAAGGAGGAGCAAGACATTCCTTAGATGACAATTTTTGGAATAATCTGACCATGGGGATCTTAGCCCCTCTCCCGTTTATTTTTGTTTGTATGAGAATTTCTCTCCTAAAAACCCATATTATTGTTCACTGCTAATGTAATTCACATATGGCGAATATAACTGCAAATGTTCTTTTCTTTCAGGTACATTCCTGTCCCTTTCATGCAAGTCTCTCTGCATCTGCGATTTTAGCGATATTTTGGAACAGTGCGCTCCCCGGGTGATTATGCACAGTGCATTAGAACAGCAGTATTTCACTTATCCTTGTACATGTACTGCTGTTCGGGTTTATTGACTGTCCCTTTGTTCTCTTTTTATGTGAAAAGTGTAAATAGGAGTACTTATATGTACCTTCTTTGTGCCATTCGTTATTTTGTATACTGCCGTTATGTTGCTTTTTACTCACTTCGTCTAGAAATTAAAATAATTTCAATTCTAGCTAGACTCTATTTCTAACCGTCTTACTTTCCCATCTTGGAAATGTTTCCCTTCTCTCTTTTTGATGTTTCCTTTGGGAGTTGGTGAGAAGCACCGATGCCAGAAGAAGACCTCTTCTTCCTTCCTATCTGAGCATTTGGACACAGTTCCTTGCTACTTTCTCTCCTGATCTTTATTCAATTCTGTTCTTCGTGTAGGATTTTTTGGGGTAATAACATATATTTGCAACACCCAGTGGAGGACTGTGGTGAGCTGCCCATGGCCCTAGCTGGGTCTTCTCTTCAAGAGGTGACAGCTCATCTGCACCTACCTGGTTTTCACAACCATCACCGCCTTCCTCCCAGGGAAACCTACCCAGGCTGTGTCCAAGGGGGGATCCTTTTCCCCCTCTCTGTCCCATTCCCCTGGCTTTGGTGGTGTCCTTGGTGATCCTTGTCAGCCCCGTTGGGCTTTGCTGTCGGGGTCACCTCATCCGCTGTGTGTGGTGAGCTGCCCCGGGTTTGGGGGGTGCTGCTGGGTGGGGTATGGAGCTGTGTGATGTTTGCCCGGTCCTCATCCTGATTTTGGGCTTTTTGTTTCTTGGCTAGTACCTAACCCATGAACCCTCATTGCCTCCCACGAATAGCTCTTTCACAAAGGCCTTTTTCAAAACCTTTGCAAGTGTCCACACCAATTATATCAGAGAACTCTCTTCTTTCCAGGACTTTGATGTACCAAAAGCTTTCAAATAGATTAAAGGAACAGGCTTTTCTTTTCCAGAACCTGGTCAGCTTTGTTTTCCCCCCTGGCCCAGTGAAGT
Source organism: Tyto alba (assembly GCF_018691265.1). Classification (NCBI taxonomy): domain Eukaryota; kingdom Metazoa; phylum Chordata; class Aves; order Strigiformes; family Tytonidae; genus Tyto; species Tyto alba. The sequence goes on along the minus strand of NW_024881295.1, from coordinate 8,301,992 downwards.
GTATTCCCCCTCTAGAACAAGGTGGGCTAAAACTGAGCAGAGTAATTAACCTCACTACCTGCCACCAGGCCAGTGCACAACATGCCCTTGCACTCGTGCTGTTTGCTCCAATTCAATGCAATCTGGGCCTGATTAGCGGGGAAATCACTTCCCACCACTGGAGGAGATGCCGTTCGCTTGCACGACTGCTTCTTCCCAGTTTTGCCTGGGGAGCACTGCTGCATGGTGAGCCTCAGGGGAGGGGGGGACAGCCATAGGAAACAACGACCCGGACAGGTTTGCTGTCTTGCTTACTCTCATTACATTATTCTTTTAATGCTTTCTCCTTTCTGAATGAGATGAGCAGCTTGGGGAGGGCCAGATGGGAAAATGCCGGATGTTATAAACATGCTGCAATGGCTTATGGTAATGTTAAACTGCAAAATCGGGGTAAGGAAAAAAGCTCTGCCCCTACCAGCTGAGCTACCCAATACCCAGGAAAGGCTGGGGAGAGTTGAAGGTGACCTTGAGGCATCCTCCCACCAGCCCAGCCTCAACTCCCCCTTCCCCACCACAATCTGAGCCAGGCAGCAGGCTCACTGCGGGTCCAGGCTGGATGCCGGGGCTGGCCCTGCTCCCTGATGAGTGCAAATGGGGAATATTAGAGGCTGTCAGGGATGATGGTATGAAGCTTTCCACAGAGGCCACCAGAGCTGTGGGAAAGGGGTCACAGAGGCTCCTGGGGTGTCTTCCCCCAACAAGCCTCCCATTATGTGAGGGGGAATAGCTGGGGATGTCTCAGCATCCGCCCCAGCGGGGCCCCTGCCTGTGGGTGCGTGGGGCTGAAGCCGATGGTGCGGGGTAGGTGACTCCATCTGCACCTCTGCATGGCGCAGAGCCAGGCGGCCCCGCTGTTCAGTGCTGTGGATTTCGGAGAGAGGCTTGCTCCTGTCCTTTTGGGTTTCCATTTCAGACCAGTGGTGCTGCCCCTCTACCGAGACAAAGGGACACGAAGAAGCAACGGTCGGGTTCCCTGCTGCACAGCGCCGCACCTCGCCTCTGACGTGCTGACGGGGGGATTTGTACAGACAGAAATACTCTCATCTGCATGGTGTAATAACCCGCCCTGGCAGGCTGCTGCTGCTGCAGTGGGAAATTTCATAGCCTCTTGCAAACTTTACCTCCCACCACAATGACCTGGTCCAAATATTCTAGAAATAATGAAGTTACTCAGGATAAAGCAATTTAAGAGGAGTGGGCAATTAAACCCGTATTTATATTTCTTCTACTGTTTTATAAGGCTGTTGCATGGTGCAGCCATTCTGATTGCATCTGTTACCTGATACTTTAAAATGAATGCAGAGCTGCTTCACAGGGACGTGTGTCGGCTGCTGATTACATTTCCTTTGTCACCAACTCCTCTGCTTCCCATGGTTGGTCCTGTTGGTCCCCTCCACTTCATGCCACTCATGGTAGAGGTCCCCGAGCAGCTTCTTGCCATGGGCATCCCAACTCTGGATACCTGTATGGTCTCCCCAGGGATGATGTGCCAGCCTTAACCCATCCTGGTCTTGATTTTGAGCCCACAGGCAAGCCCCGCTGCCTTCCCCTGCAGCACCAGCTCCCAGGCCTTGCAGCAAGCTGAGAGTGGTGTAGGACAAGGTGGCAGGTCTTCCTGCTTGGGGTGAGCCTGGGGACATCTCCTGGCATCACCCCAAGTCTCTCTGGGTGAGTGAGCACCCGCCTGTGGGGTAGGTTGCCTCCGTGGGGAGGGAAGAACCCTCCCTGGGGAGGAGAACAAACGCCAACACCAGCCAGAGCAAAGGCAGCTCTTCACCAGGGTGGTCAAGGCGAAGCACAGCAGAGCAGGGACAGCCTCCAGAGCCCAGCAGGGTTGCCCAGCCTCCCAGAATCAGCGTTTGTCCCATCTGTTTGTGAAACGGTGCAAACGTTTGACACCTCGATAACCTCGTGGCCTGCCCGCAGTGCTCTGACTGGGATTTCCACCCCTCATTCACACGCCAGGTGATGCAGCACCCCTGCCATTGTTTGCAGTCCTCTGTAGCCACGTACACAGGAAAGGAAAAGCCACTGTGAAGCCACCAAGGAGTCGAGAGAAGTAACTGCTTCAAACCTGCCTCCCCATCACTTCATCTTGTGCTTTCTGGGTACCCATTGCTGGGGAGCGATGGTTTCTGCTCTCCTTCAAAAGCACCTTCTTTCCCCGCCTGTTATGTTTGCAACAGAGTGTGTACATAACTAAGTTTATTGCTTGTTTAGAAAGAAATAATAGCTCTGAAGTGTTACCTACCCGTTTTTGTTTCTGTGGGTGCCGGTAACAACAATTAATCACATGTACTAACACACGGTCAAGAGACCTGTCAAAACCAGAGCTTTTGAGCGGTAAACAGAGCTCACACAATTAGCAGTCCCTGCTCTGAAAATGCTTGGATTGATTCATTGTTCCTCCCAACACCTAAGAAAGTCAGGGAAGTAATAAATCATGAAAATATAGACAAGGCACTCAGCAAACTATGATGAAGACACTTCATCAGCTGCCTTTAGCTCTGCGTCGGTGTGTTGCTCTAGAGTTGACGCTGGCCAGGGTGGTTGCCTGACATCTGTAACCACCGAGTGCTCACCAATGATGGGGTAAACTTGGAAACACAGTGCTCTCTTCTAAGTTAAAAGTAAAGGATTTCTTAATCGCTTTTAATCCACCTGCTACTGAGCATATGCTGCCCCTTAAAATGAAGGTATAGGGGCATTTAGTGCACAGATTTTAATCTGAAGAGTAGGACTTTCTCCATCAAGACCACAAGGCTGGGTAGATGGAAAGGCAAAGGGTGCAGCTGTATTTTCTGACCAGGAAAGGGTCCTTCTACCCCTCCACAAGCTCAGGATGCTGCAGCATGAGACACCTGGCTCTCCTGGGTCCTCGGCATGCTTTGTTAAAGCAGCTTCTTTTAACTTGTGAAAAAAAAAAAAAAAAATCAACATTTGCTAAAGAAATAAAAGAAAAAAGGACAACAGTGGCAGAAGAGGAACGGTTGCTCCAAACTTTGAAGCTGGTGTTATCTATTAGAAACAACAAAAGGAACTCAAAGCTGGTAGATGGAAAGCAACAAAATGTATGAAAGCAAATGACTTGAATGGGGCTCTCAGTAATGACGGTGACGTTTCATGCTCCCTATTGGCTTCATTTCTGTTTCTGAGTGAAAATGGAGAGCGTCCTTTAAAGAACAGTGTTGTCTCAGTAGTGCCTGCACTGCCATTATTAGCAGCGGTTGTGTTCAGCAATTGTGGTGTTGGTCTAAAAATCATCAGGAACTCATAACCCACATGTAGAGTTGAAAAAGGAAGGTGGTATATGGGATTTTTATTTTTTAATAATGAAAAAAAGACTGGTTTTATTCTTTAAAAAAGTTCCCTACAGATGTAAAGGGCAGTTACTTCTCTTGACTCCTTGGTGGCTTCACCGGCTTTTCCTTTCCCGTGTACATGGCTGCAGAGGACTGCAAGGCTGCTCCCACAAGAAGAGGGTGCTGATACCAGTGGGAGTGCAAAGCTGAGCTGAATCCTTGCAAGACTCTGTCAGAAGACCAAGATCCACTGAATCTGGAAACCAACTTACTCTGTGAGGAGCAAAATGACCCAAGTCTGGTTTCCGAGTCACTTGGGTTGGAGCACCTCTGGCGGTACCCAGCCCGACCTCCTGCTCTAAGCCCATCCAGCCGGGTGGGCTTCTCAGGGCTCCCCCAGCTGAGTTTTGAGTATCTTCAAAGATGGAGAGCTCAACGGCCTCCTGGGCATCTGGGCTGGTGTTTGACCACCCTCATGGTGTAAAATGCTGCTCTTTGTAGGAGGGAAAGCTCGTGTCCCGCGTTCCCAAGGGAAGGCAGCTGCAATTCTCCCCATCCCCAGTGGCCCCCCGCCTGTGTGACATCCTGCGTGGTGATGTCCTGCACGGTGGTTGGCTCAGAGCTGCACGTCTGTCTGGCTGCCCCAGCCACTGCAAAATTTAACGTATATGGGGAGCCACAGCAAAACCCAGGAGCCTGCCGACTTTCTTTCTTCTGCTCTGATGTCTTCAGTGCAACAACTTGATTTGCTTTGGTTGCTTTGGGACAGCAGAAAGAAAACTTACTGTGAAAAAATGTGTGCTGGAAAATGCCTTGGTCCTATTGAAGTCAGCAGAAGTATGAGCACTGACCTCAGCAAAATGAACATCTAAATGAGTTTGAGCCAAGAGCATCCTCATATAACCGCACCCTAAGGCTCATGCAAACTTTTGTGATGTTTTCAAGAGTAGCCATGTTTATCTCTGCACTGGGCCGTTTTCTAGCAGATCTGGAGTAGTTGAGAGATGCGCTGTGCTGGACCTTCACTTTGCCTGGCCACATGAGAGCAGCCTCCTTTCCAGTGTTTTAATGGAAGATTGTGCTCACTGCGTCTGAATTTTATTCAGGCTTGCACTTTATTTTTGTGACTGTTTTCCAAGGGACATTTCAGCTTTTCAGGGGAATACATCTTCAAAGAGGAACAACTTCTCAGCAGGGCACAGGTATGTGCCCCTGCGTCACCAGAGTTTTATCCCTGTAAGAGTCAGAGGATCAACATGATGGGCTATGTAGTTATTTGCAAACTGTGGTAGCTTGGTTCAGGTTTAGCTGGGATATGAGACTTCAAATTCAGGAACCTGAGCTATAGCAAGCAAAAAGGTTCATTCTTTGGGGAAGGATTTTGCTTTAGAAGTTGTTCAATTGATGATTGCCTTTGATAAGTAAATATGGTGCACAGCCTTTACTATTTCCAGAAGAAAAGTTTAAGAAATTTTGTGTGCTGGGACGGTGAAATGCAGAGAGAGCATCCTCTCAGTGAATACTGGGAAGAAGCAGAAAGAAACAAAACCAGGGAGGCAGATCAACTCCTGTTGCGTGGAGAAGAGGAGGAAGAAATATTCTCTGAGGGACAGGCTGGCACCAGAGTGAGGTACTGACACACAGAGTCACAGCACAAAGGACAACACTTCATGAAATCAGAAGATATTGCTGCACTGATTCATGATGCAGCTTAGTAAATGTGACACTCCAAAAGGAGCTGAGGGAGATGGATATCTGAGGTATGTTTTTGGAAGTGAATGAAGGAAACCTGAAGATGCATGGACTAGACAGTGAAAATGGGTTTTAATTAGGAGGTATAAGTTAAAGGATTTGGGTTTTTAGGACAACAGAAAAACTCCATGGTTTGGAAGAGCCCCTCTTCTGTAGAAAACCAGGCTGTCTGGAGCTGCAAGGAGGGGTTTCAAAATCTTTGTGTTGGCAATGTATAACAATGACAAAGACTATGCGGTGCAGAAATTAATAAATTGATTATGTATCAGGACTAAAAGACCAGGTAATAAATGCAAGGAATAGAAATTGCTTGTTTAGAAACATGTATTCAAACTAGCTGATATTAATAAAACCTAATAGGATGACACGTGCCAGGAATGTTGATTAAGTTGTTTATAATCTCTTTAGAAAAGATCAATTTGGCAAAAGAGAAATAAAGCTGGCTCACAGTATAAAATGGTGATGCTGACAACTATGAAGTCAGTCAACTGGAACGTTTACTCATCCACTGGACCTAAGAAGTAAAACTTGTGGTATCCCTCCAGGTGATATGCACTTGACACCATTAAATTCAAATAAGTTTTATGAGTCATCCCTGTAGAGGATGACTACCACTTAAACACGTATCAATAATGTTTGCAACATAACCCACACTCGTTGTTGTGAGGCAGTTTGCTCTGAATGATATAAAGTGGAGATTTTGGACTGCCAGAATTTCTAAAACCCCCGGATGACAATTTTCTGACAGAAATGCTACTTTCAGCAGGAACAACATCTACATCATGTCTCATCTTGATGGACAAGAACCGGTTCATAGAATGAAGATGCTGAAGCAGCCTGAGGTATCAGCAGCCATGACTTTGATCACATTCACTGTGTGAATGTAAAATAAGGAGATAGAACAAGTCGGGTAAACTCTTTGTCTTTCAAAAGGGTAATTTCTCAAAGCCAAATACTAACACATCAGTTACGAGAAAAAAGATTTAAGCAGAAAAATATAGATGGTATTTGCAAACTCTTTAATCAAGTTTGCCAAAGAACAGTCCCAGACTCCAGAAAGACCCAAACTAGTTACAAAAAAACCCCAAAACCCTATAGTGTTTTTGAGGGTAAATAAAAGCAGACTGGGTAAAAACAAATGGAAAAATACCATGTATACCAAACCAATGAAGGGAGAGATTTGTGTTAAAAAAGTGATGAGGAAAGCAAGCATGCACAGGGAGTATCAGTGGCTTAACATGGTAACGATAAGAATATAAAAGCAAACGGGAATGGGAGATACATCAACAGTGTTATTAAAAAGGTGGAATTTTTAAATAAATATCTTTGCTATGTGCAGACCGAATGGCCGGGTGGCAGTGAGACTTTACACACTGCTGGTGACCAGGTACTTTTAAGCTTCACAGTCCTTAAACAGCATGTTAAACAGCAATCACCATAATTTTTGAATCAGAACTTTGTATCTAAGAAGTTGGCTGAGGAGCTTTTTAAACTGCTAATAATGAATTTTCAGACACGTTAGGACATGAGAGAAGCCTCAGCAATCCAGAAAAAGTTGAAATTGTGCCAATATTTTAAAAAGGAAAAGAGGATGGCCAAAGTGAGAGAGTGTTAGCCTGACTTTGATCCCTGGAAAAAAAGCAGTGATGGGATTGATTGTGCAAGGCTTGAGTAATAAAGAATTAAAAGGGGCTAATAAAATTAAATGCTAATCAAGGTGGGTTTAAGTAAAATGGCTCTTCTCAAACTAATTTGATATCTTTTTATGTGATTACAAGTTTGGATGACAAATGAAATAGCGTTAAGATAATAGACTTCTGTAAGGCACATGACTTGGCACCATTGCCTAGTATTTTGAGGAGGAAACGGGAATGATATAATTTTGACATGGTACACGTTAAATGGATTAAAAAACACCTAACCGATGTAATTAAATGAGGAATCATCTTTTAGAGGCTATATGTTTTCTAGGGTCCTCCAGGTAAGTGGTTCCTGTCCTGACATGATTTAACTGCTAGATGTTGACCGGGAAACCTGCCTCCCCCTCCAAAAAAAAAAAAAGGGTGTTACTGAAACTTCTTGTAGATGAATCAAGTGTGGGACTGCAGGAAATACTGACTAGGATGGCTCGCAGGTACACTCTGATCTAGATTTGTTTTAGAAAATGAGGTACAGAAAATTGGTCTACATTTCAGCATGGCCACATGTGAAGTCATATCCCTAAACACAAGGACATAGGCCAGAATGACTTTGCCTCGGGGAGATCTCTAAAAAGAGGACTTGGCCATGGGCCTGGGTGGCAGAAAGCGCCTGGTGTGCCCAGTCGGTGCCGCAGCCAGAAGAGTGAATGCAGCAGTTGAGTGGGCAAAGCTGGCAGAAGGAGGTTACATGGCCTCTGCATTTGGCATCCCTATGGCTCAGATTTGAAAATGCCCCAGTTTGGACATCTCCGACTCTAGCATGATCTTGAGGAGTTGGAATCAACACCAGGAGGACCTGTGGAAATGGGAAAAATGCTGGAAAATTTGCCCTAAGAGGTGAAAATCTGGGGAGCTCACTCTGTCTTGAAAAAAGAAGAGGTTCAGGATGATTTCACCATGACCTTTATGTAACCGCAGGGTGCACAAGCTGGAAGCTGCACCGAGGCAAATTCATATCTGAAATAACATAATCTTAAAAATGTACATATATGTATTCATATGTATGTATATGGTGCTTTTTATACAAAGAGAGTAATTAGCCACTAAAACAACCTTCAAATGATTGCGCTGATTCTTTGAAACTGGCAGTTTTTAAATCAAGATCTGATGTGCATCTTCAAACAAAAATTAATTATGGGACTCCCATTCATTAAAAACAAACAAACACACACACCCGTGTGTGAACACCTTCAGCTTAACTTATTGGACTTTGGATCAGGCCCTGCCTTAATTATGGGGAATTCTGCAAAATGACCAGTGGCCAGGGTGCTTCCACCACTGTCGCCTCACTGGGATTAGGCAAACCACTGGAACTAAGAAAAGTGTTCCTTTACCCAGACATGTCATTTCACACCCTGGCAGGCAATTAAAATGCAAATTAAAAATGTTAATTAGAACTGTTTCAACATCTATTCTAATGCACAAGATGGGAATTCTGTACAGTGTATGGAGAAAGATGCATTGTTCCTTGGGCAAAACCCTCTTGTCACTCTTGCCCTGGAGTGAGCAGAAATAGCTGCTACTTTTTTGAAAATCTGATTGCAGGAATAAAAAAAAAACAAACTCGAAAATAAAGTGCCAGGGTATGATCCTGATCTCAAATGCTGGGATAAATCCACTGAAGCCAAGGGAGTCGTGGTATGTTGGTGATTTAACAAGATCAGGCACAAGCCCTGTAAAAATACTTACACTAAAAGAAGGTGTGAAAGGGTATCTACCCCACAATGAAATGTCAGTGTTATACTATTTTTACTATTCCCACCCTCTCTTTTTTTTTTAAAAAAAAGTCACTGCCAATTTACTGTGTAATGATAAAGACAGACATTAACTAACGTAAGGCTCAAAGGTGCTGGATGGCAGCCTGTGGATAACCTTGTTTCAAAGGGGGGGTCGGGAGGGAAGGAGAAGACCGTGCCATGGTACTCAGCCCCCATAGCTGAGCCTGCACAGTACCAGAACCGGGCTTTTATAACAACAATAGCTCTGTAAATGCATGCCAGCAGGTCTCCTTTCCACATTAAATATGCAGTTGCTCCACTACAGCTCATCCCAATACACCCTGATGTTTAAGACAACTTTCTTCCCTTTCCTACTTAAAATCTACCTACATCAAAGATGAAATCTGGATGCTCCCACAGCTGTGATGAGGTTGTTTTTACAGCTATTTGAGCAGCATGTTATACCTGCTTATTTGAAGATGATGATATTTGTATTGTTGCTAAGAATTCATGCCAAGCATAATTTTGGGGCGTTGTGAAGATATCATATTTGCATATTTTAAGTATTGATATAATACAGAATCTTTTTTATGACTCTTTTCACAGCATAATGCTCTTTCCATTGCATGACAGCATTTAGCATAGAAAAATTCAAAAACAGAAGAAAATTATTTTTTAGAAAATGGATTTTTTTTAAATCTGATTTTCATTTTCGTATGTTTGGAGCATCCCTTACTGCTCATGACCTGCTGCATATCATCCAGATAAAAACAGTAATTGCACAGAGATATAGGCACTTCACACAGTAATGCCTTAATCAAACAAATGACTGCATTCTAAAGAAGTTACTTTTTTTTTTTTTTTTTTTTTTTTATGAAGCACACTATTTCTAGACTTGCAGGCTTTATGCCCATTGCTGATGTAGAAGATGGCCCATATGAATCTTTTCCTTCTTCCCTTTCTGCTCTCCCCCTTTGCCTAGCCCCAACCCTCTCCCTGCCCTTCTCTACTCCTCCATCCTTTGAGGACAGAGACCCTTATTTCTGCTCTTGCAGGCTCCCCACCAAGCCCTAGGATAGAAATAGACTCTACAAACATCTTCTTCCTTCCCTCCTCTGACCGATTCAACATCTTTAATTTCCCTTCTCCTGTTTCCTCACACTTCTAGCCAACAGCTTTTTTGCCTACCATTGCCTCCAGCCCTGTTCCAAAAGGGGCCCTCCCAGAGCTGCCCCCTCCCCCAAACCAGGCCCTGCTTCTTGGCGAGAGCAGCAGGCCAGCCTCCGGGCAGGGGATTTGAAGAGGCCAAGTAGCTCAGGTGGGCTTGAGGATGTGCTAATGAGCAGCACATGTTACTGGTGAGAGTCCATATTTACAGAGGCTTCGAAGTGAGAAAAACCTAAGAGGAAAGATGAGGAAGAAAATCCAGGGACAAGCACTGCCTGGTCTTCTATGGTCTGCTTTTACATGAAATTCACTTCCTGTGTGGTGAGAAATATTTATGTTGTATTTTAATTGCCTGGAAGCCCTATGATCCTTGGGTGGTGTGAGCTTTCTTGCAGTGTAAGGTCATAATGATTGGTGCCAGCGGTGACTTGGTCCCTCTGGGCAGGCTGTGGATCTGTGGAGCGTCTCCCCATGCCGGTGGCCAATATTCTTTTGAGATATTTTCTTACGGGTAAAGGGTTTTCTGAACAATTGGAGTATGTAATTTGGCAGTGGTGGGCTGCAGATGCCTGCTCAGCAGCCCCCCTGTTAGAGGTACCACGTGTGAGCAGCTGCTTTGCTGAGGGACACAGCAATGAACAAAACTTGGACATACAGGTGGGGGAAACAAGAGGGGTCTGGTGGGCAAGTGGGCAACCTGGCAGTTACATGAGGCTCCTGTGCAGCAGGAGATTTGTTAGTGACTTCAGTTTCCTTCAGTTAGTTCTGGGGTGAAGGAAACAAAACTTACAACGTTGTTAAAACACTGATGAAGGACCCATTTTCCTTTAGCCTTAGCAAACATTTTGTCGGCAGCTCAGAAGAGGCACCTGAGCAGGCACAGGGACCGCTGGTTTTGGGGACAGAGCATCAGGGAAATGCTGGGGCTGGGTGGAGGGCCTGGCAATGCTCTTGCATGGAGCAGGTTGTTGTCCGTAGCTGAGTTAACCCCCGGAGGTCTGAGTCTGCCGTCCTCCAGGCTGTGCTGGAGAGGCTGCTGAGGGCGGGCATCTCCCCTGACCGCCGGGTGTGCTTGGCCTTCCTTCGCACCCCGCGGGATGCCTGGCAGCGTTCGTCGGGATCAGCCCAGGCAGATGCTTGACGGCCGCCTGCCACGCAGCCGAGTGCGAGGGCTGGGCTGCGGCCGCGAGCCCGTGTCCCAGCCCCCGTGTGTGCGGGGCCCATGCACCCATGGTGGGACCCTCGGGGAGGGAGGGGAGAGGCTCTGCTTGAGGGCTTTTTCTCTACTGGGCCCAAAAAAGGTGCGTCTGGAGCCAGCGATGGCTCCCTGCGGCTTGATGGCCAGCGAGGGGCAGGGACGAGGCTGTCACCTGCTGCTGCTGAGGTTTGGCGGCAGCAGATGCTGCCTCGCAGGGGCCTGTGCTGCCAAAATCCCTCTGAGGCACCGCGTGCCTCGCCTCCCGCCCAGAGCGGCGGCCTGTGCTGCCGCCCGCGGGGGCGACGGGGCAAACGTCAATCCTGCTGGAGCAGGCCTGGGATCGCTGCCCTCCACTTGGAAATGAAATTTGGGATTTGCACTGACGTCTTTATTCTCATAACCGCCTCAGCCTTGCCGCAGCGTTTACATACAGCAGCGGGAGGCCATTACCCCGGGATAATGCTCAATCCCACTGGCATTATCCGCCTCACAGTGGAACCCAGGGGATCTCTGCCAGCCCCTCCTGGCTGGGTGGCTGACCCTTGGTTAGGGGGAACGGCTGCAAAAAAAAATAAAGCCCTCTTCTATTACAAAGTTTATCCATCCAGCAGTTTGTGATTTTAATATGAAAAATTACCTCGGTTATTTCAAAATGCTGGCAGCTGAAATTCAGTTTGGGTTTTTTTGAGGTTGGATAAACAGTTGGTAAGTGCCATCCCTGCCTTTAAGAACTCACTAAAAAAACCCAGCAGGATTTGATTTGTTTGTACAGTGAAAAGATTGTTCTTTAATCCCTTCGGAGTTGTTGGATTTGATACTCCTGCCAGTCGAACTAATGAAAAATCCTCTGGCAGTATGTGTCAGGAAACTCAGACACCCGTCGTTTCTCCTGAAGATGGTGGATGTCTTGAAAATGGTGGTGCAAGGGACACAGCTCCCTGCATCCCTTGGGGAATCATGGAAGCTGCGCACTGCGCCAGAAAGCTGCACAGGGATAGAAGTCTTATTGTATTTGATATAATATTGGACCCAATTATCAAACAGGAGGTATAGGACATTATGAAAAGACAAAACACCAAGCAACACTACCCAGTAATCACTTAAGTAGTTTATTTTTTTCTCCTTGATTAGATCAGCACAGTGAAATCTACCGTTTTAAAAATAATTAATGTAATATTTGTGTTACAATCTTGGCTATTAAAAAATAGCAATTATTTCTTTAATGAATATGAATGATTGATTCAGTAGACAAACTGTATGAAATAATAACAGAAATTACATCAGGTATGTTGCACCTGACCGAGGAGGAGGAATTATCTTCCCATTAAGAAAGAGCGGTTTGAGGCTTTGCACCAGTTACAAGGGTAAAATTACACAAAAACAGGCTAATTGCTCTTAAATGGGGCTAAACGGAGTGCCCCTTGGGCTCAGCTCAGCTGCTGAAGCGCAGTTACCTGTTGCAGATGCCCTCTGAGGCCGGAGACATCCCCGTGGGGCTGGCTGGTGCTAACCCGGGACCTGTCGGGGCGGCCATCCGTGAACAGCGAACTCGGCCGTGCTCAGGCAATTGAACCAGGGCCAGCCCTTTTCAGCCCCTTGCTGACATATGAACATGTGCTCTTAAAATCTATTGTTTTCTATTAGTGGAACTAGGAATTTTTGTATTGATTTAGTATAGGAGAACAACCTTCCATAACAGTAGTTTATTTCCTCCGTTAATCAAATATCTATGCAGTGATTTCAGGGACTTGGAGATAGCCATTAGTTTTGGCAAAAGGTCTAGCAAGCATTTTTTTTATGTTATGATTTCAAATATATCCACTTCTAAATGTATTTACTTCGTAGTGGAGTACAAATTAAACTACTCTTAGAAGCTATAAGAGAAACAATACTGAACAGCCAACCTGAAACCTCCCTAATGTTTTTACTCAAAATCTTAAAAATATCTCCTGGAAAGATCCAAATGCAAAGAAACATTTTCTCAGAAAAAACATGCATTAAAGTGTTTTGCACTGTGAGTCTTTCAGACTCATCACAATGGTTCACATATTCAATAGAAATAATAAGAAAAACAAGATTATGTTTCTCTACTCTTTCCCATTCCAAGACTTCCCTTGATATATATGTGTGTGTATACATGCATAACTTGATGTCTTTTTTTGGTTTATTAATTTTTGTTGACATGTATGTTACTTGGGAGAAAGAAAGTTACCACATCAGTGCAGGTGATGAGGACAAGGCTCTTCAGTGTACTGATGGAAACTAATTCAGGAACCGGGCAGTGAAATAGTTACCTAACAATTCTTCAGAGCACATAAGTGTTTAACTCTTGATATAATACCGGGAAGCAGGCTCTCATCATATTATCCTCTAATTATCACAAGAGTTCAACAGCCAAACAATTATCTTTTCATTTCCTTGCCAAGATCATAGACTTCACAAGATATTCAAACAGAATTTTTCTAGAACCGGGAAATCTAACCAGAGGTTTTACTTGCAATTTCCTATTTATTGTGTGTGTATATATATACACACATATACAGTATCCTTAAAAAAATAAACCTCATGGCTAACACTGGGAATATTTCTCTGCAGTTAAGAAGCCAGTGCTTATTGGTAAAGTAGCTTATTTTCTAAACTGTGCTGAAGGGTGTAGAAGAACAGTTTTAACAGGGAAAGATATGATATTCACATAGCTGGCCTATTCTCAGATTTCAATGGCTGGTCCATATTAACATGTCTTTGACAATACACATATGGCACTGAGTAGAGGAAAAGATGCACCAAGAACTAGGATGTTTTTTTTGAATAATGAAAGCCGACATATTAAAAGTAATACATTTGGAAAATGACAATTGAGGAAATTCAATAGTATGTCTTGTAAACCTTTTTACTGAAGTTAAGAGTATGTCATTAATAAAATGTGTAAAATTAAAAAAAGAAATTCCTTAAATGAATTGCTTTTGGAGATGTCTTAGGAAACATTTTGACAATGCTAATTGTTGTCGTAGTCTCTTTTGATAAATGGATTATGCAAAATTAATTCTCTCACTATGTAGATTTAATCCACAACACAGGACCACTGTCAGAATGTATTTTGAGTTTTCTAATGAATAGATACAAATAGCCATACTCAATGTATTAGTTTTAAATTTTAAATTATAAATCAGTCACCATCTTTATCTACAGTTTCCTGCATTTGATCAAATCCTACTGTATGAATGCTCGGAGAAAATCATTATAGGATATTTTTGAAGACAGATCTTTATCATAATATTCCAAAATGTTGAATAACTCCTCTTCAGTTAGGTTGATGTGGTACTCGTGAAGAACCTACAAAAGACAGATACAACTTTAAAATTTATTCCAGTGCTTTGGGTGTGCAAGAAGTAAAAATATTCATTTATTTTGCTAAAATTTCATTACAAAATAACTTGATGATTCAGCTCTACACTGTCTTAGGTTTCTCAGAATAATACAAAATCAAACCTTCCTTTATTATCTCTTGCTCTTCCCATGCCAGTGCTGGTTCCCTTGGATACATATCTGAAAACCTGCATACACAGGGGTTTAGTCCACTGGCCCAACCAGCACTTGCCTGAGGGAGCATTGGGAAATGGGTAGCACCCATGTGCATAGAAGCTAATTTGCAAAAAGCACATGTTTAAAAGGCTTTTGCTATTATCTGGAGATGAGATGAAGGGGTGGAATATCTTCCTTTCCATCCTCCGTGGGTGATCTGCAGCCTTTGCATCCAGAGAAACAGAAGAAATAATCCAGTCACTCACACTGTGAACTGCTATGTATGCGATAATGACCATGATGTACTCAAGGCTTTTAATTTCCATGGTATAAATGCTCAGCCTGTAAGCGTGCCTTCCTAGAGCTTCAGTGAGAACCCACCTTGAACAGGATGCATCTGGTGCACTGGGGTGCTAAAAGCCAGCTTAGTTACCTGCATCTTCCCAATATTTCACCCAGTGCATTTTTGATCACTTCAGCAGTTTTAAATGTTCTCATTAGCTTGACATGAAAGAAAATAATGTATTAATTTCTGAGCACTACTTCTGGTTTTAGATGCACTTGGGAGCTTAAGCCCTGAAAGTGACCAGCAACACAGTGTGTCCTTGTGTGCTATGCCAGTTGTCATTAGTTTTCTGGCAAACTCTGATTAGTCTGCCCCTTTCCCTCTTAACAGCCTAGCATCAGAAATCGCTAATGACCCCTTGCAGATAGTACAGCCATAAATAGCAGTGTTACTGAAGTTTGTAGAGAGCTAATTCCCCCATTTCAGTAAATTAAGTTACCTAGGAGACAAAGGGATCTGTACCTCCACAAATCACTTGATATCTTGTCAAACAGCAGATTAACACCTTTGTAGTAGGATTTTGGAATCAGGGATTGCTTCTTGATCTAGATCCATGAAGAGGTAGTGTTCCGGTTGTGGGTTTGTTGGGATTTTTGTCTGTTTGTTTGTTTAGCTTATATCACGTTAGGAAGCTTGATTTGAAAGTTGTTGACATTGCTTTAACTATAAATGGTAATCATCAGATGTCCCAGAGGAACATGACAAATTAAAATCAAATGCAAAGGAGCCTGATCTTCGCTCATCCTCCCCTGAGCTTGGTCTGCTGAGGCAGTGCCCGAGCAGTCAGAAAGCTGCAGTGATAGACAGGGAGCCTCGGGCATGAAGCTGATATGGCTGCACTGATACATCTTGCTCCTCAGCCTTTGTAGAGGAGCAGGCAGGGACTCAGGTTTCAGCTATGTGGCAGTGCCAGAACGCATCACGTTCCCACCAGTCCTAAATGAGTAAAGATTTAAAAGAGCATTTCTGTGACTGGTATAATTGAACAGGTTTATATCTACCAGGCAACAAGCCGGCTTCCCACAGCTCCAGGGGAAGGGGAGCATCAGAAGTACACCTTATCATTTCTTATTGCAGCCAAGCATTTGCTTACTGCAGTTGAGCATCCCGTCTGCTAGTTCATCAGTTGTTTGAAGTAGCAGTGATACCAAGGGGTGGCCCAATGCACCTAGCATTAAATGGGTTCAGGATCACACTGTATTTTTTTGTTTTTTCTTGCAATTGAATAGTAAATATTCAGAATTACTCCAGAGCAGATAGTGATTATTATTCCTAGTTAAAACAATGTCAAAGATTTCAAAATCAGTAAAGTTAAGCAAAAATCAATTTCCCCATGGGTCCAGATGAAGAACTGCTGATACAATACACAGGTGTGTATTTGCTGTTTGAGGAGATGCAAGGTATCTAAGTATTTGCAGAGGATATGGATCCCTTGCCTAGTACAGAATTATGCTGCACAAAGAAGAGCAAAGAGACAAACCAGAAACAGAGGCTCTCCAACGGGGATTACTTGAGCCCATTCCACATTTAGAAGGGACCACACCAGTTGGAGGGTTGCAGGATCCTGCAGCTGTAGCAGTGCCTGTAGAGAGACCTATCAGAAGGTATGCTTCTATTCCCTTCCCACGTGTTTGTGAAAGATAGCACTTAAACTCTGTGTAGGGACTAAGGTTTTTCCTCTGTTTTATCTATTCAGGACCCCACCAAGACCTCAGACATCAAGGAAATGTAATCACATGTGGAGAAAGATTAGAAGGAGTCGTGGCCAGAGCTAAAGTCACTGAGAGGAGCCAGGATTAGTTTATATGCTCTAGTTCAGTACTGCTTTTCAGAAAATTTTCAACCAGAAGGCTTAGGTTAGACAACTGTAATTTTCCATCTATTATTTGCTAAATGCAACTTACTTGTCTGAAATCTGCAATATTCAACAGTCCAGTAAAACTTTCATCATAGGAATGAAACGTTAGTTTCATTGGTCTCCAGCAGTGCAGGATCTGGGGCTGAATTCTCAGCATTGCACTGAAGAATGACGTGGTTTGTGGTCCAGGACTCAGCTAACAAAGTTGAATGAGAGAGTCTCACATTTACTAACAGCATCACAAACACAACTGGACAGAACTATAATGCAGAATGAAAAGATGTTGGACTGTAATACTGCCACAATCTGTGACTAGCTACTGAATACTTGTTTGCAAATTATTGCAAGATACTGTTTACAAAAGACTATTTTAACCTATAACATTTTGATATTCTTGGGAAGTGCAGATGGTATATTTACTTAATCGCTGTCAAAGCCCTAACTTTTTATTATTTGAAACTGATTCTGAAGTCAGTGTTACTTCTGCTCAAGATCTTGGTGTTTTCACATGTATTATGCTTGCCTTGTTTCAACTCCCTCTTTCAGCCATTTTTAATTCTCTGCAGTGTTCATTTTTCAGAGTGAAATTTTTTGCTTAAATGTGCCTGAATGCATAAGCCAATGGTGGGAGCAGTATGGTATTTAAGAAAAAAACAAAGCCCTACTGTATGCTTTTCCTAGCACATAAAATACCTTGAAACCAGTTTTTGACTCTCTGTGGTTCCACAGCTGGGCCCTAGGGTTAATCTTCCTTGGGACATGTTGTGGCTTCTTGTTTTATCCTGGCTAAACTTATTACATTGGTGTAGCTGAACACATGCGAACTGCAGAATTATTCATTAAGGCAAAATTAATTCCACCTGTACAAAACTTTAACACCTGAGTGATGAGTAGGGGACTTTTCCCAAAGTCAGCAAGCCCCAGTCCACCTGCAGGCTCTGGATCTACCCTACTGCAATTTGGGTTGTTTTCATTGCTCAGAACCTGGATGCTTCCAAGAAGCCTTGAGCCATTGATTCTCTCAGGCTTTTGAGAAAAAGAAAGAATTGTGCCTGCCAGGAGTAGAAAAGGGGTTTATTTGAGCTTTTTGTGATTCCTTTTGATCTCTATCTTATTAGGTGAAATGGACAGAGCAATCCGTGAGGAAATTTAATTCTGAATATTTCCTTATATAAAGGTGCTTGGAACATGGACCAAGACCTTCATTATTTTTTCTGAATAGAATAAATAAAATAAAAATTGAGACAACTACATAAGGACTTAAAACAGCTTTATCCACTCCAGAATACTGGGATGGAATTTTACAGCATCAGACTTGTGTATAAAGGAAACCTTGTGTAAGATAATGAAGTTCTTAATAGTTTTACCTTACTTTCCTTACTGGTAGTGAATACTTGATAATTCCTAATGATACTCTCTTCATACCTTGGTGGCAATCTGTTCATTCCACATCTGAAAACAGTTTGGTAATGTAATTTCTCTATAAAATGCTGCTACTAACCATATCTAAACTAATTAGGCACAGTCAGAAACAGCCTAAAAATGTAGCAGGCTCGCTGAATGAGCAGATTTGGAATTTGGCACTGTTCCTACTACATAACTTGATTGGGATGCTATTACCGACGCCTTCCTTTCTGGGCCACGACAGCCAGATTTCTGTGTCTCTTCTGATCTTTTCCACCCTGGAGCGGTACTGCGGGCAGAGGGGAGCAGCCTGCATGAGGCTGTTGCAATGAAGAGGCAAGAGAGTCCCAGCGCATCTTGGGGAGCTGGTATGTGTGGCAGGGAGGCTGCAAGGGCGCAACAAGGGCTGACCAGTCCTGGCTACGAGATGTTTTTAGTGACCATTAACAGCAGCGCAAGTGAGAGCTTCCTCTGAGCTTTTCTTACCGTGCTGGGTGTGGAGCAGAGGCACAGCTGGCTGACAAGTCAGGGCTGTCCTGAGACACGTCCCATGCACTTTTTATTTCTAGTTTGATTTTTATTTAGTTCAAAAAAAGCTCTTAAACTGTCATCTCCTGTATTTTCTACTTGGAATTATTATCCAAATTTTTGCAAATTTGGCCAATTTACCATATAACCTGGATATACAGAGCATGATCCCAAGGAGTTAAATCTTCCAACTGAAGGAGGTACCAAATGAGTACTAGGTAATTAGTATCATGGGATTAAATATGAGAAAGCAAAGTCACTGCATAAAGTGACTATAGAAACAGGCCATGAAATATCTTGTCAGAACAGCAGAAACTGGAAAAAAAAAAATGCCATTTTGATTTTTATGAGCTTTGTACCTACTGGCTTTGGTGGCTTCTGTATAATCACCCTCTGTAGCAGTGAGCTTTCCTGTGGTTTTAACAACAATATACAACTCTGAAGGAAGTCATAGTATGCAAATTTTCCATTTTTCTTGAAAACATATTTTGTTTTTATTTGGTTAATTTCCCCTTCACTTAAATCCAAATTGAACTTCTCTGCTATATCTGAAATGCAGAGAGTATTCATTAGGTCATTCTTAAAAATAGCCACTTGTGTGTTCACAAGTTTTACCAGGGATATGCTGACAAGTCATCAGTTGCAGTGACTGCTGCATAAGTGTGTTATGCAGATCTTGCTATATACGTATCTTGCAGGTATATGCATATGCCTATACTTATGGGGTGGTAGTTCACATATTACAGGGTCTCAGGGGACTGGTAACATGCCATTTTCATTGTAGATGCACAAGTCGTACTCCGTGACATTAGCTAAGAGATTTTATAAGCTAACATGTTCTTATAGCCAGGACTTTACATTTGATTATACAGGTGTGCACTGTCTTATCACTCACACAAATGTTCAAACAGAGGCAGAGAAAATCCCCTCTCCAGAAGAGAACACAACAGAAGAGCTGTGTAGCCCAGCTCTTCTAAGAGTAAAATCCAGGGTCCTTTCAAATCAGGCTGTGTTCAGCCATTGAGACCAGTGCAAACAGAAGCACACACAGGCTCACAAGGAAAAAACTGGTGAATTTATTTACTAAAATATCCACAGGCACAGAAAGGGTAGTGTATTGGGAAGGGGATGAGAAACTTGTACACGTGCCCAAGTACCCACAAGCAAAGCCATGTACTCCTTTTTTCAAGGAGAAGATAATTCTGAATGGGAATGTGAATGCGTTGCACCCAAGGCTATTCAGCTCTGTGACAGCAGGGTGGTACCTGGAGCAATCATGCAGTGGACGCCACTTACTAGTGGCCAAATGTTCCTGTGGCTGGGACACCAGAAAGAAAACCGAAGGCATCTGAGAATGAATAAAGCACTTTTCAGATGGTAACAAACCTAGGAAGTCTGACACTGGGATTTTTCCTAGCTTGCTGACATCCTTCTCTTTGCACACTTTCAGTATGTCTCTCCAGGAATGTTGGATGTTCTTTCTTATCTTATTTTCTATTGTTTCACAGTTAAGGACAGGTGTAGAACAAGTTGTTGTTGTCAAAGGACGACTGGATGCTGGTGTCTAAAAGCAAGAGATAATGATGTCTTTTTTTTTTCTATTGAGTTTTACTGCTTGTGTAGACAAAACACCAGATTACATATCCAGTTTCTGGTCTTCCAGACTTGAGATTAACGTACCATTTGAGCCGCTTCTAAGTTTGATTTGAATTTGGTCTGCAAAACCGTAGGTAAAAATGTGAGAACACTCTTAGTGTCAAAACGACACTATTCATTTAATTTGCCTTGACCATTTTTTCTTAATTTGGCTTAATCTGTAAATCATTTATAGTTTCTCCAAACTGTTTCTTATTAAACAACAGATATCACATTCAAAAAAAAGCTATGCAGTACCATTTTAGACCAAACACAAACCAGTGTAAAGCCACTGAATCATGAAATAATATTGCTTCGATTTGTTACTGGGAGGGCTCAGTTCTGCAGTGGTCCTATGCAGAGCCACAGAAGGAGTGATGTGAGAGGATCCTGGTGCTCAGTATCCTTTTGATTGCTGCCTCAGCTGCACTGTGGGTGAGCTGGAAGGAAAGCTGAAGCCTACCCCCTGCATGATCTATGCCCAAGTGGTATTTGTGCTTCCAGATCCAATGTATAATCTCATATTTAGTGAGACTTTCCAGTATTCCCTTGAGGGTCTTATTGGTGCAGACTTGCTGAGGCCTCACACACTTTTCCATACAATGAATGCTGCAGGAACGTTCATCCCACTCAGTGTTCAGGCAGGCTGGGGTCTTTCCAACAGCCATAAGTTTGGGGAGACTTCAGTTCCCTTCCTGTTTTATACTGCCCAATCTAGCATTCACAGACAGTAACAAGGAATTTTCTGTTGCTTTCTCTGGGAACTGGATCAAAGCATGAAGGATGCATGTAGCTAATTGTCTGGGCTTTTCAAGGAAGAACCTATAGTTAATGCAATAATTGAGCTAGGAATGGGCCAGTGTTTAGATTTACCAGCCCTGACAAGTTGTTTGCATCTTTAATTTGCTCAATCTGTTATTTCTTTTTCAGTAGCTAAACATCTCCATGTAGAAATATTCAGAAAATCCAAGCATGTTCCAGGCATTGAATAATTCTAAATATTTTATTTTTCTGTTGTAGGTTTGGTTGTAGCTAAAGAATGTGGAATAGGTAGATGAAGCTCCACAAGGGTGGTTTTTCTGCCTGTAATGATTTCTCCACCTTTCTGTGAATTCTAGCACTGGGGTAAGAGGCCAGCATGGCAGTGGAGAAGATCAAAGTGCATTATCAAGATGAACTATAGGTATGGATGCAAAAAGAAGCAAAACTACTGCATTCCTAAACCACTTCTCTTGCATCTGTCAGATCACTGGCCTGCATGGCAAGTTAGACTATCAGGCTTTAACATCTGCAATTTGGCATCCACCAGAAAGCAGGCAAGACCACCAAAATGTTTTAGGACAGACCAGTAAACATCTATTCAAAAATTGCAACTGCCAACCCTGCCTAGCTGTGTCAGATGACCACAGATAAACCATCTATATTTTTTTGTGCTGCTTTTGCAGCTATTGGGCCTTTGTAATTTGGGCTGTTTTCTTTGTTCTTAGATATCTGATTGTGCTTAAACACGGAATTTTTATTTGCTGTACAGCTCTGATGGATATATGTATGGTAACAGCAGGGAATGCTAATGGTATAAATCAACATATATCCTTTGACTTTAGTGGAGTTACTATCTGGCCCAATTTTTCTCATTGTAACACAGTTTTGAAAATTACCTCATTTGCTTATTGGCAGGTGTTTGTGCCTGATTTCATGCACAATCAATAGGAATACCTTCACTGAGTTCCACAGGTGTTATTTTCAGCCTATGCAAAGAAATGAAAATCCAGACAATTCGTAGAACAACCACACTTACACTCTTTTGCCCCACTAGAGAAGATGATGTCTTGGGACGTTCAGGCTGAGAAGACGCGCGCAGGTCCTGCCCATCATGGGCAGCTGGTTTGGCAGAAGTTGCAGAACTAGTCGCACTGCCAATGCTTGATGGCATCGTCACAAGTTCTGAGCTGAACTTCTCCAAAAGGTTCTGATACTTCAGCCGTCCACCAGTGCTGACATCCACCGTGTTCCAAAGGCATTCAAACTAATGAAGAAGCAAAAGATGACTTTTGTAAATGCTAGTTTGACAATAGCAGAATGCCCTTATGTGCTAAGGATATGACAAAACCTATCAAAAAGAAAGGGAGAGGATGCCTTGGAATAGAAGGAATCCTAGGGACCATCTTATTTAAAAAAAAAAAAAAACAAAAAACAACAAACCACAGCTTCTCTGCAGAAGCCTGCACAAGGCTGGGAAAACAATGGAAAAAGGATTTCTGCAGGACATTTTTTAATTGAATTGGGCCCTCAGTGTGCTGTTTAAACTACTAAACCCTGTGATTAGACACAGTGATGGAGCTGCAGTATAGGAGAATAATGCTTTAACATGAGATGTAAATCAAATACATGGTGCACCTGTATCCTGGCTAAGTACCATTGAGGCAAATTTCTCATGCTATCAGGTGCACCTAAGTTATACCACCATCTCAGGAGGCCATTACGGTTTCTCAGTTATTGTATTTGCATCAACAAATTATTTCACCCTGAGGACAAAAAAAGAGTCAGCATGAAAGAACATAGCAGGAAATCTTTACAGCCTTTAGAATCACATATAGTTACGATGTATGGCCGGGAACCGTGCCTCTACAGCACAGCCAGCCTACAGAAGGCCTGGGGGCAGCTGCTGATGCCCTTGTTCCTGCTGTCCACGGAGGTCCATGTGGCCGCTTGGCCCAACACAGAGCAGGGAGCCCACCCTCTGGGCTATGTACGGAATCGTAAGGATGAGGCTGGGCTGATTTCCCACTGAACAGCACTTTATTCAGTAAGTAGCTGCGCTGAATTAAATGGAACTACTCATGATGTAAGCTACTAATCAAAGCAAGGATTATCACAGCCTGCCCTTAAATGAGCTGCATTCATTTTGCGTTTCAAGAGTCATCAGTATGCCATTTTAGGGTCTTCATTATTGATTTTTAATATAAATCTAATTGGGAACCTCAGATTGCTTTTGATTTGATCTTTTTCGGCAGAGACTTAAACCCTAAAGGAAACTAGTCACCTCTTTGATGCATGTGCCAAGTTGCAGTCAAACTTCAAAGGGCAAAGGATACATTTTGAATTTCCTTTCAACTTTCCCCCATTGGCCTGGCTGCTACCACATTATGAATTATAAACAATTCTATTTTGCGCCTGTGATTATACTTCACACTTCATAGGAGGATCTCAAAGTGTATTACAAACTTCAATTAAATAGAACAATACTTTGATGAGCTGGGCTAGCTATAGTTAGAAACTATTTCAACACCCAACAAAGTTTAGCCATTTAGGGTGTTGCAGATAGTTCAAGCAAGTCAAGGGAGTTCAAGCAAGGAGGAGAAAAGTGCCTGTGCTAAAAAGAGGGATGTCAGTTGGCAAGGTATTAATCAACACCTTGCTTGCAGCGTGTTTACCATCCTTAGCCTTTTGTGAAAAAGGTCACAGTGTCAGCAGTTCCAAAGACCAAGCAGCCAAATTTCAGGAAGAAATTCTTCATCCGCTACTCGATACATACTCCAGCTGAACACTGCTAATAGCAAACAGTAAGTGGCCATCATCCAGAAAAGGATAAAAGAAGACATTTTCTGTGAAGTCATCCAAACTATGACTATTAGTAACACTTCTGTAACAACTCTGAGCAGCGACAACATCCAGAACGGCAGGGGTTTGGATTAGCAGTGGCAAAACCTGTACCCAGATTGGAATGCTCTCCTGGGGCTTCTTCATATAGATACACGTAGGCATATCTTTGAGAGGCCTGTCAAAATCGAACTATCTCTGGAGATACAGGGCTTGAGTCTCACTCACACAGAGGCTGCTGCTTATATAAATGATGCTCCTCAGGCCTGCTTCTCGTTGCTATTATGGATGACAGTTTCTATCAAGATTTTTTTTTTCCTCACTTGTCTGAGGTTCTTTTAAGTATAAAATAGCTCCTGTGTCCCTTCGCTGATTCTTGAGTGTAAAGTAGACAGGATCTAGTCTAGAGGACTCTTCAGTTAGAGGTGCCTGCCTTACTGCTTCCAAAAACAAAAAGAAACCCAAGAGATTCTTCACAGCTCAGGAAGATGTGCATGCTCCTGCCCTGGCCAGGGCTCAGCCATGAGATCACCCTGGTGCTTCTGCTCAGTGGTTCACAGGGATGAGGAAAAACTATCACATTTTCACTTCTGCCTTCACCTGGTGTTGAGATCTGAAACTTGCACTTGGTACCTCACCAGAAGTGTGGCTGCTACGAATAGCTCACACAGGTCATTCTGATTTTTTCTTCTGTTTTCAAGAGGGAAGTGGAAAATATTTTTATTTTTTTCAGTGCTTTCATCTTCAACTTTACAGATGTGTAGCTGTGCCTGATAACATGGCAGGCTGTGCAATCTCTTTGCTGTAATTACAAGCAGGCCCTGCTCCTGTCTGCAATTTATAGTCAAAAATGCTGGGCCAAGAACTCAAGGGGTATATCTGCAATGAGCAAAGTACTGAAAGAATTGTCTGTGGTGCAGACATGCGTATGAGTTTGGAGGCTCTGTGTCTTGTCTTTCGGTCTGCTGCCAAATGGTATTGATGCAGTCGTGAGCATGAAGGTTAGAGTGCTGTTAAGTAAAATCTGAAATCTTTTAGTCAAGGTTTTCTCTGTTTTACTATTCGCCTAGTCTTTGGACTAGGAAAAATCACATTGAACCAGCATTAGCAAAGATAAAAAATGGCTCTTCTCATTTTAAGCTCAGCAGAAGCAGAATCTTATGAAAGACTGGCCCCTCAGGTTCCCCTGAGATTAGCACTGGGCTAATCAGATGGTTTGTACTGCCAGATTCATGACATGACTTCAGTCACTCAAGCTAAATTCAAGGTTACATAAACTCTGCTAACACTAATCTGGTGGAATCTTTAACCCAGAAAAGGAGCTGAGAGGTGGCCAGGAAATGTCAAATGCTTGCCCCTTTCTTTGTCCAAAGAGGGTAGGACAAAATAGCTACTGAGAAAAAGGAATTTGCATTAGCTCCCCATGGAAATACTTTTTATTCCATGCTGAGAAGGCATTTTCCCCCATCAACTGGAAGCAGATTAATTTAAAACTGAAAAAAGAAACTTTTAAAATAGCAAATGTACAGATAAAGAGCTAGTGAAAGAGAACTACTGTGCTTTAAATTCACACCTTCGCTATTAGCAATAGCATCTCCGTGACTTTGCTTTAGAAAGCCTGAGATTATTATAGTTCATAATCATGCTCAGAGATAAGGAAAAAAATAATCTCCCACAAATGTAGCAACAAATGTTCATGGAATGATAGTCTTAAAACATTTTCATTTCATCCAAATTTTTAAACTACTTGACTATACACAGCAGTATGCAAACACATGTCTCTAGCCATAGCCAATTTACCCAGTTGTACACTTAAATTAACA
This sequence comes from Tyto alba, assembly GCF_018691265.1. Taxonomy (NCBI): domain Eukaryota; kingdom Metazoa; phylum Chordata; class Aves; order Strigiformes; family Tytonidae; genus Tyto; species Tyto alba. The sequence continues at coordinate 8,276,400 of NW_024881295.1, read as the reverse complement.
AGACAAAATAATATAGTTTTCTTACTTGTTCTTCAGTCAGCTGCTGAAAATTTTGTTTACATATATCCCAGAACTCCTCTTTTGATACTGTATTATCTTTTGAAGAGTAAATATCTTTAAAGTCTTGTGCAATTGTGTTAAAGCCAACAGTCACTACTTGTATCTGCAAGAGGATGCCTCTCTCTAGCAGCTCCCAAGCAGATTTAGGCAGAATGACTTTTTGCCCTTCCTCAGTCTAGACAAAAAACATACACAGTGAATCAGTAATGGATCCACTGAATAAATTATAAATCGCAGTGTGGCATTCAGCCAGTCGAAGAGAGAGACGTCCGTGGAGAAGGCGGCCTTCGAGATCCCACAGGCAGTAAAACCTGCTTCCAGGAATTCTGGCTTGCACCACAAAAGAGAAAAGGGGCTATGCAAGTAGTTAAGGGTAAAAAAAAAGACTCTCTATAAACGTGATACAACTGGTGACAGGCCAACAAAAGCACAGGATTCCAAGACTGACCTAAACTTTTACAAAGGTCTAAAAAAATCGGGTGATCTTACAAAGAGGGCTGTTCTGTTAATGCAGAAAAAAGGGAAGTGAGTGCTAACTAGCCCAAATATCCCAAACGTATTCTTCTCATCTGAATAGTCTTTAGCAAGCAGTGGAAATCTCTTTGATTGAAAAGGCACTTCAATCCTGAGATGAAAGAGAGGGCAATTATGACCCGACCCTTTCTAAATTCCAGGTATATTTATGGCGGTACTTTTTAATCTGGCCATCCACAGTAGGGATACTGCAGCTAAACGATGAAGTTGAAGGCTGCAAAGGTACAGAATGTGTGAGGGGAAAGCAGGGAAGAGGATGGGTATAAGTGTGTTAATGGTAGCCCAAGATGTGCACAAACCCCCTCTTTTCGGTGTGTTGCTTTCAAAACAAACACCAGTGTGCGGATTTTAAAATCTACTGCTGGAGTTTATTACTGACTAAACTCCCTTTATGCATTCTGCAGGGTGGAAATCCACACTTTGGGTAAATACAGTAGAAGGTCACACAGCAAGCAGAAATAAAAAGGACAAAATACAGTTAGTTGGAAGAAACTGCAGCGTAACGCACTGCTAGGCTTTGGTATGGACATACCTGAGAATGCCAGAAGTCGAACTGTGGATGCAAAAGGCTACATGTCATGAAGTTAAATGTCAATGAAATCTACTCAACATTTACATTCTACCTCCAGAATTAGCAGTAAACTTCTGTTTTTAAAATGAAACCAGATTTTACTTATAAAACTAGTCTCAGGCACAATGTGGAATAATAATAAATTTTAAAAAAAGCAGTATCGAAATTTTGAAGAAGAAACTACTTATTTTCAGGAATGGAAGCTGAATTTCCACCCACTGCACTATCTAAACTAAATATGTAAAATATCTTGAAAGCAAAGTTTTCACAAACACAAGTGGCAGCCAGTTTTACTATAGCTGCAGTAAGAGGTCCTGGTAAAAAAAAAATAAAAAAAATCTGGTTTTGGTTCAAAGACATTTCTTTACAGCATGTTAAATGTTACTATCATATTTTATACCCCCATGTTTAAGCACATAAGCTTTGCCACCTTCTTGCTCCATGCAATATGAAATACCAAAAAAGAAACAGATGGCTTTTGGTCCTGCGCTCCTGTTTCCTTGTCACGTCTCACATGATCATTATAACTGGATGGAAAAGAAAATATGTTTCTTACAGAACTGCAAGAAACCTGCCTCCTAATGAGAAAAGACTTCACTATCTTCAGATGTAAATAACACTTTTCAATATTAACCATGCTTTACATAAAACATACGTGTGGGACGGGCATTACAGCTGCATTAAGAGAAGAAAAATGAGGAGTGGAGTTGTGAATGCAGATGCAGAAGCCGGACTGTGCCGTAGTCAGGAATTAAAGATTGCTGGGCACGGTCCGGTGCAGGGTGCACCTTCTGCCTGCCGGCCATTACTGGAACTAGAAAGCACTGTATTGATGCTTCTAATTATTCTAATGAAGCCAAAGACTTAGGGAAAGTGTTACTGCCCTGCAACCTTTTAAAGAAACATATTTTGTAAGTGCAAGCTTTCTTAATTTGTTTAATTTCAAGAGCTTTTTTGTTTATTTCAGAAGACCTAATGCACTTTGATCTTAAAATGGTTAGAGAGCCAATAAAAAAAAAATTACTTGTTCTTGAAAACTAGAGAACCTTTTTTATTCAGTTATTGCATTACATTTGTCTACCACATGCAGTTAGTACATTCACTGTGTATCTATGACTCTATCATCCACAGCTAAACTAATCATCTTGGGCTGAAATAATGGAGCGGAAGCCTAAAATCTCAGACTCTGGACTGGACATCTGGACATTTAAGTGCCATTTCTGCATTTGAAACTAACCTTATACACAGCGTGGGTACGTTTCTTAGCTTTGCTGTGTCTCACTTTAACCTTGAAAGGGAGCAACAGGAATGAAGCTGCCACAGATCTGTGCAGTGTATTCCCTAGCAGTACTTACAGATCACTTCTAGAAGAGTTTCCATTGGATAGAAAAGGAGTTACTTCTCTTTTATCGATTTCCTATTATTTGCTGCCATGTGCTCCGCTTGTCCCATCAAGCTCTGTATGCACGTCACTTCAGAACCGAGGGGTCAGGACTCTGCATCCTGCTCCTGCTCCACAGCTTCTCAGGCTACTGCATGGCCTCTGAGCAGTACTTGCCCCACACCATGTCCCACACCGTGGCCAAATGCAAGTTGCTACCGTATGCTGTTAGGTCCAGATTACCTGAATTTCCTGCTCAGCCCTTCACAGGCTTCCTTGCCCTTCCTAACAGAATTTGAGGGCATCTTGGGAGGACCATGTAAATCCACTTTCACCTCCTGCTTTCACAAAGGCGGGGTGGGTATTATTATGAGGCTTTTCTTATGGGCCACACTATGTAGCTCACTTGCTGTTCGAAGCAGGGCTGTATTTTTCTTCTTTAGAAAGTTCCTTGCACAGCCTCATGTCCTTTTCTATAAATGGCATAACTATGCTGATTAGTAATAAAAGAAGGCTCTGCCACCCACACCTGCTCAGTGAAGCTCCATTCCTGCAGCTCCTTCCTGTTTCTGGAAGATTTTTCTATTAAGAGGAATTCTTAATTAGAAGTAAATCGGTACATAAAGACAAATTACAATTTCTCTAGTCCTGCTCCCTGCCCTGTCACAAGTCTGACCTCCCTCCCTTTCTGGGGAAGCTCAGAAAGCAAAGGTCTTGGGAAACAGCTTACACAAGAAGGCCCTTGTATCTTCCCCTGGAAAAGGATGCATTTTCCTCTTTGTACGTGAGAATGACATTTGCCAGAAGTAATCATCCTTTTGACAATTTACACAGTTTTAGAGGCTTCTGTGCCTAGCCTATGGGCCCTCCTTTATCTTGACAACACGTAACTTCAAGTTGTTTTCCATAAATGTTCTTCCCTAAAGATGTGTGGAAGAAGAGTTACATGCCTGAGTGTGGACTGGGGTGGAAATGCATTTTCTTCTCATGTTTGGATAACCAGTAATTCACCAGCCAGCCTGTTCTAGCTTTCAGAGTCTTAGCACTATACAGAAGCTTGTATATCCTTGGGTTACAAGCAGAGCTCTATCCTCATCTGGCAGTGATCAGTCTAGCTCCATTAACCTGAGTGCTGATTTACGCCAGCTGAGGATTTGATAGCTGGTGTGCAACAGGAGCTTTCAATAATAAACCCAATTATAAATAAAAGATGAAAACTCCATTGAGGGTCATTCTGTAATCTATTATTTTCGTTTTGACCAACTGTTTGCAGCAGAGATATTCAAGTTTTGAGGTCACATTTCCAGGATAAAATACTCCTCGTAGTGTTTAGAATATGTAATGGTATACTACGGTTTGACAAAATTATTTGACATGATGAGTTAAAGGTGGCCCACATGCCAATCTATGCCTTGTCTAGAAAAAAGCCACATTCCTCTAAATGTAATTGAAATAACTATTGTATTAAATAACTATGAAATATTCAGCCTAGGTGGAACTGGGTAAAGAAACAGGAGCCACATTGAGGCTTCCCTGTTCCTCTGTCTCCCCAGCAGTGTCTAGCCCATCAGCAGTATGCCTGATGGTCTAACACTATGTTCCCTACTTTCCATTATCCCTTCTTTCTCCTTTTCCTCTACTCTTAGTAAATATAGAGTGAAAGGCTTCCGTCTCAAAGATCAATTCACCATTTTAAAATTCCATTAGACCTTTTCCTTCATTACTCAGAATAGAGAAGGAAAGGGAGGTATGGCTTTGGCAGGCTTGTCAACGGGGAAAGATCCCAAAACAGGTATCTCAGCACAGTGAGGGACAGCACACTGTAGTCATGGGGAGGGCACTGCACAGGGGAGCAGGGGCAAAGAAGGGAAATTTTCAAACTAGTTTTGCTATGGATAGAGAGAAACATGGAGTTCGATCAAGGCATAATGAAAGCTGTAACATTTCTCAGCCTGCCATCAACAGGCCTGCTAATCTCTGCTGCTGGTGGGATGGGTCATGACTGATGACAGTCGGTTGTCTGATCAAATCAGTGACCCAGAACAGGAGGGCCCAGAAGTTCAACAGATGAGGACAGTGAGGAATGAATAAACCTGTAAAACTCCCATCCCCAACACAGGGAAATGCACCACCTCTGTAGAGCAGGTCTTGCAATTTCACAGGTAGATCATAGCAGCCAAATGGACTTCAGCTCCTCACGCACAGTGCACAGGGGCTGGGTTAGTAACACTGCTGAATTTAGGAAGCAAGGTTGTGGAAAGACTGAGGATGTCACTTCTCTGTTGCGTGGGTTTTTTGAGCTCTGAAACTATGCAGTTACGACAGATACACTGTAGTTACACTGTGCATTTCATCACTTGCAGGCAAATCAGTGTTTGGGAAGTCTCAGCACAGCCACTCCATTTGTGGAGCTGGTAAACTGTGTTGTCCCCTCTGTTGATTTAAGAATATTTTCCAAGATCATGAGGAAACTGTTGTTTGTATTTTACAGGAAGGGGATGTAGCAGCTGCTACTGAGAGCAATGTGATGTGACAGCAAGTGGTTTTAACTCTGTAGACTCTCCACCAGCAACATGCCCAACAGAAACGGAGACAGTGACAATGTACGCATGCTTTTCACTAGCGAATATCAGAAACTAGTCCTGGACCTCAGTCCTGGGACCTAGAGGTACAGTTCTGACAGTGCCAGGCTTCAAGAAGAGATAAGAACCTGCTATAGTGGGGGGAATCCTCTCATGTGTACTGGTCCAAGGAGAAGCAGGATGCTGTCTGGCAGGAAGAGCATGAAGGATGAAGAAACAAGCCTGCAGTTTTGCAGGCAGGTTGATTAGATGGAACTGGCTGAAAACAAAATGCACTCAGCTGGTGAAGAAGGCACTCTGCAGCGTGAGACAGACTGCAGAGAAACTCAGAACAGGAAGCTAAACACAGAATTGGAGAATTTACTGTGGAAACAGAAAGTTCAGGATGAAGCTAAATCAAATGCTTGATTTGATATTGAAACGTTCTGCAAGTTTTTCTGTGAAGAAACCTTGGAATTTAATCTGATTGCCAAATTTCATGATTTAAATGAAATCACATTTTTTTAGAAAAAGCTTTGCTGAATATGTTTCTACTCATTCCAGCAATTCTCTTTGTCAGCTGAAAGACACATGTGTCAGCAAACCACTAGTTAGCTCAGTTCCTGCCCTTGAACAGGCACAAGTGGTAATCTGTCGCTTCTCTTTGTCATCTCCTCAACCTGTCCTGCCCTCTTTCTCCTCACTGCTGGGCTTCACAGGTGAAGGTTTACTAAGCTTGCAGCAACTCATTTGGAGATCTCAGCTTCAGGAAGGCTAAACAACAAATTGTTTGGCCCTAATCATAATCCCTCCTTTCTCCATATATTCCCCTCTATAGGTAGCTGGGCTGATCGTGTACGAACACCTTGCTGTTCTAGACCTGACCAGCATGCCCTGAACTGTCACTTTTAAGACATTCTTTACTTTTTCCCCTTCCACATCTGAAATAGCTCACTGTGGGGAAGGACATGTGAGTACATTTTCTTTTGGGGGAGTCTGATTTCCAGCTGCAGCTTTCATTCGGCCAGACTGCATTAGCTACTTATTTTAATGCAGAAAAGCTCCTCTCAGACCCTATTAATCACAAGACTGGCAGGCCAGACAAGAAAAGTTCATGATGCATATTCCCAGCTCCAAGGTCTGCGCTTTTACAGATATCCTCGCAGACTACTGGTGGTTAATAGCATCTCACCTAAGACAATGTCCTCTCTGTCTCTTTCCTCAGCTATTCTGAAGTTGTTTAGCACCATCCAAGTGCCATAACCACAGTTCTTTTGTATCTGAATATTAAGCTGCAATCATACTGCTTAAAATACTTTACATTTTTTCAATTCAATTTTTGTATATTATAGCCCTACAGCTCTACAGATCTGTATTTCAGTGGGCATCCTGCTCATATACAGAAGCTGTAGTGTGTGTTCTAGAGAGTTAATCGGAAAGTAAAGCTCATCAACATATGTCAAAGCCATCAAAAGGTCCACGTGATGCATAAAACATTTAGAAATAAAGAATTTTTTCATCTTCACTTATCCAGCTGTTTTCTAAGACAAAATACAACTTAAACCTGTATGGCTTTTGGGTTTGTGAATGCTTGCCTTTGTGGTTGTGGGTTTTATTTATGAGGTGTCATTTGAGACAAAAGTCATCCCAGGCTCATATTTTACTAGTTCAGTAAATTTTCCATACTTTAATGATCAAGCTGCATACTTTACTTGTTACTTTTTAATATACTTCAGTGATCAAATTGTATAGCGTAATGATCAGTTTTCCTAACGTGCCTGAATGAGTTGCATACCTCATTAATTTAGATACATACTTTACAGGCCAAAATTGTAGCATGTTTGGATGAAGTGAATAATTTAACATCCAGCCTTTTCTCAGAACCTGCACAGGAGCCCAGGAATATGTGTGAACCCAGGGTGGGATGAAATTGCAAAGGCGTGGGAAATTTTGGGTTGAACCCAAAATGAAAACATGAGAATTGAGAGCATCTGGAAGCTGAACCAGCACTGTGAGCCCGGTTCATATTTGTTTTGTCTTTTCAAAAATGTTCCCCTGTGGATTAATTTGGGGTTTTAATGATGGATTTATCCCTTCTACCCCTAACACAGCACAGAAACCTGTTCAAGGTGAATGCTCAACATTGAAAAAAGCAGCACAGGCTCCAGGCCTGTCACAGACCGAGTACCTCCCGAAAGATATGGAGGTAGCTTATTTTTATACTAAGTTGAGTTGGAAAATATTGGGGGTCTTGGAGGACTAACTGTTAAGGAGACTTCATGTTAAAAAGCATAATCTTGCAGGGTTTAGCCCAGGAATTGTGCAGCTTGTCAAATTGTTAAGGAGGCTTAGCACCTACTTGGAGGATGAGAAGACATTACAGCAAACCCTTTCCTAACAAAAGCAGTTACCTATTCTAAAGTTAACATGAAAGCTTGCTGGTGGGTTAATATTGCACCATACAAATACATTCTTAAAATAATTATACAGATATGTTATATTTCATACAATTGGTCTTTGTGCTGATATGACTCAGTTGAAACTTACTGAATTTATATGTGCAGAGAAGTAGGAAAGAGGGAAATGCGGAATTTTCTAACCTATACAAAGTATTCCACTGTTTTACACTTGAGAACCATGTAAGCTATTGTATCTGTTAAAACTGCATTTTAATTTTAATAAGCTGAAAATATAAATATTTTAAAATCCCCAACTTTTTTTTAAATAACTATAATTAAATGTAGTCCTGCCACTAAGGACAAAGTAACAGTTGCACTACTATAAATATTAATGCTAAATTTACAGAGAATAAAATAAATTTAAGCAACCTTATAAAATTTTGAATAAAGCTACACTTACAATAAACACTTTGGTAAAGCTATGCCTATTGGTAACTGACACGCATAGATAAAGTCTCTAACCTGCTGCAAAGCCTAGAACACATTACAAACCTTTGGAGCTGTTTATGGGTCCTCTTTCACTCAAAACCTGTGGTTTCTCCTCCTCCTCCTCTCATGAATCGCTCAAGCCCTGAAATTATCTGAAGCCTGACAGACTTTGACTCAGGATGTGAAGAGGCTGAGACAGATCTCACTGGTCTTCCAGCTTCTACTTTATGACACAAGATTTCATCACTGTACAGCTCTATATGGATTTGTTTAGCACAACATTCTATTATCACCATGGCAATAAAGTGGTAGGCTTTTTATATGGTTTTCCATTGGGTGATGATTATTATTTTTCTCATTTTATTTGTGCTTCGAGCATATACTTTTGAAAATGAACATAGTTACTTCTTAGAACATGAGGCAAGTTAATACTTATTTTTTTAATCTTTTTTTTTTTTTTTTTTTTTTTTTTAGAACTGCTCTTTATGCAGTTAGTAACCAGCTTTCACATCCTTAGCCAAGTTCAGAAATGAGCTGTAAGGTAATGTCATTTGGACTCCTGCACCCTCAGATCTACTTACACCCACTTCCCACTGGGTAAGGCAGAAGGGAGAAGCCAGAGGAAGGGAAGGACTGTGAAATTAAAACAGGGCGGAGACGTCTTTTATTTACACCTTTTGGTAATGTTCCTGTTATTTACAAACACGGGGAGGATTGCTGGACTGATAAAATGTGATTATCAACTGAAGGATCTGATCCTGTAATCTGCACAAAGTGAGCGACTCCAAGTGAAGCACTGTGGACACAAACATCTGTCACAGAGAAACAGCAACTCTAATTTAATTTGAGTTGTTGCAACGTGCATATTCAGAGCATCAGAAGACTCTGTCCAAGACTGCAGTCAAGATTTTCTCTGTACTTGACTGATCTCTGTATCTGACCTTCCTGCTACATCTACACTGCTATTATTGTTTGGTGCCAAGAACCTGGTGGGCTTCCCACTCCACTCATTTTTTCTGCCCAACCCTTGCTAGTCCATCTAGACAGTCCAGGGACCACTGGACATATTTGGATATCCCATGTCCTACATGGCCCACTTGGGGCAATCTGGCTGCATCCATGGTCATGCTTTCAGCTTGCTACATGTACAGACCTAAATCTACATGAGTGTAAGACTTAAGTTAGAGCAGTTTGTAAGGCAGTAAGGGCTTCACAGGCTTCAAGAGAAATCAACAGAAATATATGTGAATTTTGCATGCTTAGTTAGTCACTTCTAACACATCAGATGGTGTCTTTTAAATAAATATATTATAGCTTGGTAGCTCTTTTTACCTCTGTGAGGTGGTTTATGTTTTTCAGGAAAACTTTCCAGTCTACTGTGAAGTCCTCGCGAAGATTAAGGTTCTTGAGGAGGTACCTGAACTGCTTGTCTGATAATTTGAAGCAGAAATGGTCAAGTACTTGCTGCAATTCCAGTGCTTTAATTACTCCAGTGTCTTTTTTATCAAATTGAGAAAACGCCTGAAAAGCAAGAATTCACATTATTTAAGAAAACCTAGACATCCCAAAAAAGAAGCCCTTTTAGCAATGATTTAGCAGTTGACATGTAAATACCTGAGACCCATATGCCTTTTACTTGCAGGTATTTTATACATGAAGAAACAAAACACATTTCTCAGAACCTTACTTAGTTTGAAGCTTCCCTTTCTTTTAAAAATGAGATGCAATTGTTGAAATAAGCCAAAAATAGCCTATATTTCTGTGCCACATGTAAATATAAATATTGAAATAAACAACAACCTACAGTAAAAGCAAAAAGGCATTATATCAAGCATTCAAACATTCCAGAAAACGTAGTGGTTAAGACAAGACAGGAAACAACAAAAATATTTGAGGATTGCCTTAAATAATTTTAATTAAATTATTTTTAATTAAACTCACCTGAGCATATTTAATTTGCCTTTTGTTCTCCCCCCAAATTATTATCCCTGGCAGGGTAAGTTCTACTCTGTAAAGGACTTGATAGTCCTTCATCCTCACCAGCTTCAGTTCATCCTGAAGGCTTACTTGCTCTCTTCTCATCCTCCCTTGCATAAAATGCACAACTTATTCTTCATGGGAGTTTTCCAAAGGTTTCCCAGGGGAAATAGATTAGCTTTAACAGAGTTGCAGCAGAAGGCATGCAAGAGAGTAGTTCAAATGAGTGACAGAAATACCAAGGTCTAGAAAAGTTGTGGGTCATAGCCACTCTTTCTGCCTGGCTGCTACTAGCTTATCATGCCCCCTTGTTTTATTCTGCCCCTTATTTACGATGCTGTACATATAAGTCACTGATTCCAGAAATATAAATGAATATTACGCCTTTCAAAACTTCAGGTTAAAGTCTTATTAGTCTGCTAACATTATAGCATTGGTGTAATACAGATTTTTTGCTTTACCATTAGAACTGTTCTAAATAATGAGCTTAAGAATGTGCATTTAATGTACATGAACCATGTCTACTGGAAAAAAAAAAATGTTACCATATCCAAAGGATATTGGAAAGGAATCCTTTGAATGCTAAAGAGGATTCCATAACTTCTTAATATGAAAGTCTGATCTTTGCTTACATACTGAAAGTCTTATGGGAAAAACCAAGCACTCAGTATATATTATGCATTGTACTGAGTACGGGAAATTATTATACTGACAGAGGGGACCCACCTGAACTCTTAAACTAGTTGTTATGAAACTTCAAGGGTCTGTATTCAGTTGTAGAAATGTGGTTGGAATGTGATGGTTTGTTTTGTTTTGGTTTGGTTTGGTTTGTTTTTCAACTAGCTGGACTCCAGGATTTGTGCTTCCAGATCTGCACCTTTCTAACAAAATATTTTGTTGTAAACTTATGTCATTCGTTCCCCATCACATAGGTGGCATCAGCTATTACTCAAAAAATGGCTCAGGAGAAAATTGAGAACTTCCTTATTTTCTCATGTAAGGGAATTGAGAAAAAGTTCTGCTTTTCAGTAGCATGGTGGACAAAGTCTGGCTCTCCATAGAGAAAATCCCTTGGTCCCTGAAGTTATAGTAACCCCAAGATGGTACCCTAAAAGACTAAATGGATGATTAATTCATGCCAAAAGTAATTTCCAATCATACCCTCAGCAGACAAAACTGTGACCTTCTCCTTTCCCAATACCCTCAAGGATGAGAGGACAGATACTGTCTTCTGTTAAAATTTAACAAATGCTAACCTATGTTATTGAATTTAACTATTTCTTATTTCAATAATGCAGAGCACAGGAAGGACTTTTTTCCCCCTTACTATGAAAAATGTAGAGTGATTATAAAAATATTTCAGTATCCTGTTCAATGGTTAGCCTATCTGACCAAAAAAGGCAACATGGCCCCAATAAGTTTACAAATGTAAACTTGGGGTCTGCAAATAGTGTGAAAGGAGATTTCTATGAAGAATCAGCATCTCCCATGGTAGTACTCCTTTTGGGTGCTTGTGCCAGCGGCATCACTAGTGATGTTTTTGTTGGAAGCCTGTGTTATTTTGAATTGCAGGACAGAGTCCACAGATTGAGATTTCAGAAATGCAGCCATTGATGACAGGGAATTTCTGCCCCCATCGTCTTCCCAGCCATGGCTCCCTTCCCCTCCCTTGTGTGGGAAGCATTTCTCCCATGGATATGGACATCTCATCAGGCTCTTGTCAGGTTGAAGTTCCCTGACCTGGGTCCTTGGACAGGAAGACAAGTACTAGTTTTGGCATAGGGCAGGTGGGAAGACCACATTGCTGGGGACACAGGGGTGGTGGGACCAGCTTTGCAGGCATAAGCTTGCCTCTAAAACCATTAGCTTAACCTGGTCCTGAAACTGCAGGTGTAAGTGAGATGGCTCTACAGTTCTTTGTAATAGCAATGTTTCCTTCAAGGTCTTTTTGATTATTCTTTCACACGCTTGAAAACAATCTTACTGTGGCATCAAGAATTACATACTCTAGAGGCTGCAACATTTTAGTAGACTCTGACACAACAGTCTAACACTAGTTAATATACAGCATTTTTTCATTCAAGGCTTTCAAAATTCTAGAGAGAAGTGGTTATTTTTATTGTTCTCATTTTACATGTGGGAAAACCAGGAAACATGTTGCTCAGCAGCTAATGCACCTTATCTGTCTGTGTCAGAACCAGAAGTGGCCAAGAGCAAAAATGCAAATAGTCACAGAGCCCCAGCTGACAGGTGCTAACTTCTGAAGCCACAATAACGTGCTCACATCTGATCGTATGTCTTTATGCTCAGTTCCTACATGATCCTTTCATCTAATAAAACCATTATACCTGCCTGCAGTAGCACAGTACGTCTACTTACGATAAGTCTCAGCTTAGGAAACTCAACAGATCTGTTTGAAAGACGTGATATTCACATGCTCGGGGCACAATTTGCAGACAACTGGAGGAGGAAAAGGGGTTTGGGGAAGAGAAGAAGGTCCTGATAATTTGATATTTGTTTTTTCCTTTCCAATCGTTACCTTCACAAAACCTCTAGGCTTGATGTGATATGCTTGTTTGGTGGAGTTACCAGAATATAATTAATTAAGGACTCTGCAGTTGTCAGAAGATGTTATTTCTACATAGGCCAAGTTTGCTGGTAGTAGTCATCAATTAATAGCATAAAAGTTTTGAAGACCCTGGTTAGTCCCCAGACAAGCAGAAAAAAACAGACATTAAATAAGATGTGGTGACCACATGAAACTTACCTTGTACAACAAATCATAAGATGATGCAACTATTTCTTTTATCTTAATTAGGGTCTGTTCTAAGCTGAGTGCTGCAAAGCTTGCAGGTGGTGCAGCCTGCTTTTGTCTCTGTTGGTATTTAGATGCTCTGCCATCATCAATTGCTCTCAGGAAATCAAAATAAGAGAGCTTGCTGTCATGAATGCTGATTCCTAAACTAAGAGAAAAACACAGAATGAGATATCAATGATTTTAAATAATTATCTCGCTGTTGTCTGTACTGATTAATTATTATGATGTATTATTTGTACTGTGGCAGCACTTCAGGATATGCTTGTGCTGTCACTGTATAGATCCTGTTAGTTCCAACCCAAACTCTCAGGTCTAAGCCACCAATCCTCTCATTTAAATGCAACCACACTCTCAGACGCAGATCCAAGCCAATCTCCAGATGCTCAAGAGCTGACCTGCTTTAGCCTGGGCCCAAGTGCACAACCTTCCAGTCCATCAGCATTAACTTTGTGCTTTTTAAACACAGCACAGTATTTTGATTACAATCTACTGCTGAGCTTACTATCCCCAATGTGACTGGAGGACACGCTGGCTCCCAAACTTGTCCTTGAATCTCCTTTTCACATCACAGTGTAAACACGGTCTGATAGACTCTGATGAGGAGTAGATGGTCATTCTGCAAAGTGCTGGCACTTTCCCTTGACTTTCTGCTTTACAAAAATACCCTTGACTCACAGATGCTGAAGTGCTGCTTAAGCCTCCCAGTATGTCATGATCACTACAACGCTGAGAGCAGAACCACATGCAGCCTGGTAAGCTGTTACCAGACACAAGCTAAGGACATCCAGTACTGCTACATTACAGGTTTCATGGATGTACCAGCACAGGTCTACAATCACTCACAATTTCTCTACCACATGGGAGAAAACGGAACCAGGTTCCATACAATGTTTCTCCTTATGTTTGTGATAGAAGGGCTTCCCTCTCAACCTTCACTTCACTTTGCACGGCTTGCCCGGCCACTAGAGAATTATTTTACATGTTCTTGGCAGGACTCAGCCTCACTGTTGGAAGCACTGGCCCTCCCTCCCTTAGTGGGCCCACTGAGCAGCACAGAGGGTTGGTACACCCGGCCCAGCGGCCACTGGTGTCCAGTGAGGGTTTCTCTTCTGATCGCTGGTGGTCAGGCGGTACCCGGGAGCCCAGCCCGCAGGCTCTGCAGGCTGCACTCACAACTTGCCGAATTTCTGTCTGTCAGCTGAAACATCTGCTGGATCACAGACACTGGGGAATTTCATGTTCTGTCACATCGGAAATTCAGTGGGTTACAGAGCTGACTACAGATAGCTCCAGGTAATAACAGTGAATATATTTTTGCATCAAATATCAGCATGGGGAAAAATAAGCTCTTGCATATGATATGGGAATTTTTTTTTTGCAGAGGAATTTGTTACCAAGATAAATTAATTCTTATTCAAAGATGTTTTACTATAAAAAGACTGGAATTAAGGCAAACTTCACATATGCAGAAAATATGTGAATATAAAAGTTATTTAGCATGAAAGACAATATGAATAGTGCTAACCATTACATGAAAAGCTACTTTCCTTCCATATCCTCTGACCTGTGACCACTTAATGAAAAGACACTAGGTATGTTTTAAACAAGGACTTCAAACCTGTCTAATGAGCCTGTAGAGTTCATTACCACAAGGGGAACCATATCAGGGGCTTGCTCTGCTCTCACCCAGTATAAAGCCAGTGCAGTCAGTCTGTGGAATTTCCTACCACTGAAAGACAATCAGAGTCTCCGGACTACAATCTACATTAGGTGTTTTTGATACAGATCCATTGGCTCCCATAGAATTATTTCAGATTGACCTCAGAGTAACCATACCAGCTTTTTAATAGACTTTAGTAATTTTATAGCAAATTATCAGAACTATAGATTCTTTACACACATATATCAGGTAGATAATTCCTATGCTGAAGGGGAAAGGCTGGACTTTTTTTTTAGTTTTGCATTCGTCTTTTTTGTTAGAATTATGGTCAAGACAAGTCCTAGAGAGCCAAGACTTGACAGAGAAGATGGCTCCACTACACAACCATGATTTTCTTGTTTAAAACTGAGTTACTGTAATGTACTTTTATCATCTGTTTCCACAGTAAATCACTGGGGACCAATGCCTCAGCTACCAATCACCAGAATATCCAGTTACAAGAATGTCTAATTAATGGGGAGAGCCAGTAAAACAAAGAGGAAGCTTTATAAAACAGGCTGGAAAAGAAATTAACTATAGACCCCATATCTGCTAGTAAGAAAAAAAATATTCAAGAGCCCTGATTTTGCATCTTGCAGCTGCACAGCACTCCCACATACTACCCGTGTCAAGCTGGCTCCAATATTGGAGACAGTGTGTGGAAAAGGAAATAATCAACACCATTTCAGCGGAGAAATAAATTGCCAAGTGGGCATTAAAATTTTAGTAATAAAACTAAATGCATATGCTAATCTACTCTGTATTATTTAGAAAAGACTATTTTGGATCAAGAAAGGAATAATCTGCACAAAATTACAATGAATGGAGGTGTTTATCATCAAGAGGTCTTTGAGAAAGAAACAAGCAGCAGATTCCTATTAAGGTTTCAATTCATAAAAAGTTGATCACCCAATTAAAGGTGAACTGTGAAAAGACTTTGTTAATTTTATTTCAAAAAAGAGTCTGGTCTGGCAGGCTCTGGAGAACAAAACCCAATGCTGCCAGGCATGTGACCTTTGGGGGACTGTTTGGTGCAAAGAACTGCAGTACCTAGTGTTGGAGCAGGTCCTTTGTGTTTTTCAGCTCTACAAAAGAGATTTTTCTTCTTACTCATATTAACACAAAGAATTAAAAGCCTAGTTTTACATGGCAGCAGCACTGGATCATTTGAAAATTATTCCTACCTTATAACTTGATTTAATTCTGTTTCTATTTTGAACAGGATCTGTTTCACACACTTGCTTGATTAAATTGAAATTAAATAAATAAAACAAACTAGCAAACAAGTACACATACTCAAAGCATATTTTTTATGTAAGAAGCCATTTCACTCCCATTAACTGCAGAATCAATACATTACCTAAAAAGATTCTTGACACATATGCAGTTTTAAGCATGTTGTTATCTCCATTAGTTTTAACAGAGCTTCTTGTGTGCTTAACACTAATTAGAAGCTTATAGGCTTTTGCTGGGTGTGACCAAAGAGGTCCTTAGGAGATAATCATACAAACCTGTTTAGAAGACTGCTGAACTGATCGTGATCAAGGTAATAGTCAAATTCTTGTAGTATTCTGTGCAGGTCACATACTGTTACATAGCCATCTCTATTTTTATCTACTTTATGATAGGCCTTATTGAAATCTTGGAAGTAATCCCTAAATTTATCCCTGAAAGAGAGCAGATGTTTATTTTAGCTCCTTTGTTAAATGAGATAAAAAGGATACAAACAAATATACAAAATAGGGGTGGAGGAGCAGAGAAAGATTTTGATCTTATTTGTGTGTGGTAAGTTCATATAATTTATTCAAAGACTGCCAAATTATTCACAAATAAACCTCAAACCCAACATTATCCCCACCCCCATTTAATTTGCACATGGAATTGCATGGCTCAAGTTGTAAAGAAATGTTACTCGGGTGATTAACTGGCTACTCTCCCTGTTCAAAACTGCAGATACAAAACAGAGTTCTCTCTTTTAAAGTCTGTCTTGATCAGTGTTACAAAATGTTTAATACAGCCATTAAAATGGTAAAAGTTTGGCAGCATACTTTCTGCAGTTTGAGGCTCCTGAAACTCTGACATAGTAAGAACTACTATTTCAACAAGAACGTTTATACCTGACCAAAACCTGGGCTAGCAGAGGGCCTGATCCATGCCCAAGGGAAGAAGTGCAGAACTTCTCCTGACTCATGTGGACACCTTACAACCTGACTGAATTCAGGCCTCCAAATCTAGACTCTTCCTCCCATTTTATTTTGTCACTTATATTTTACTGAAATCAGGGACCTCAGACTTTGGAAACTCAAGCAATATGCCTCTCTGCTTCTTGACTTAACCAAAGCCTCTCCACATTTTGGCTCAAGAGGACAAGGCAGGCACAATCATCTCTCACTATGCATGTCTCCAACTAGCAAAGTGACTTAAGATTAATGTAAATTAAAGTAGTTGTGAATTATGTCTTGCTGTAGATTACCAAGTATACATAAATTATCTACATATATTCAGTGCTTACAAGATGCTACCCTTATGGCAAAACTGACAAGTCTGGATCTGGGTATAATACCTACAGCCACGCTCCATTTGCTTTGGGATTGCTCTTTCCGACAGCCCTAGGGTACAGAGTGTGGAGGCTGGGTTCTTCAGAGAGTCAGGATTTGTAGTATAAAAGTCTTATTACAGTGATAGCACAGTTCAACAGTGTAACCCACATAATCAGGCATGATTCATTGCCTCAGCCACTCACCAAGCCTGCCTGTGGATCTAACAGCTCAGATCAGTTCACTCTGCTCCTTGTTAATCCACCGTCAATCAGCCAGCACCCAAGTCTTACATTTTCTCCTTCCTATGAATACCATGCAATCAGTTGTTATAAGGCTAACACAGGACATGCTAAATTTCATATGCTTTTTAGCAATACTCAGTAAGTCTTTACAGAGCTCTGCAAGCTCTCATGGATCTCCTTAGAGGTGTCTGGTCTCAGCTCCAGTTACTGGTGCTGTCTTTCCTCTCACAGCATTGCAGAATCCTTGGTTTTCCATTTGTTTTCAAGAAACTGTAAATTCAGTACAGCCTTTACAAGAACAATAAATTTTTCTTGCCATTTTTTTCTCCTAAGAATCTGTCCTTTTGGAGTTTGCACTTCATAAGAACAAAGAGTAATTTCTCCACAGCCCTCCGGGTGCAGGAAACACCATTGTGTATGCAAACAGCATCACCTACCTTAAAAAATCTGAATTATGATATGACTTAGGTGGGTTGTTAGCAATTTATTGTATGCTTCAGACCCATTGTACCTTTCACTGTTATATGGACTAAATTGGGAGTACTGGGACTCTCTGCTTAACCAAGTTTCAGCTGGCAAGAAACCATTTTTAAATTATATTTCTCTCAAGTTCAGTGAAAGCATGGATCACTTCTCAGCTTCACAGCTTGCTCAAACTGTTAACAGTTTTAACACAGCTCACCATTGTATTCAGGATATCTGGATAGCCTTCATTCCTTAAAAATCACTTCAGGTCTGAGCTGCTGAACAGGGCACCCCGATAGACAAAATTTCTGGGACTCCATACCCAATCAAATAGAGCATTAATGTATGCCATAACATGTTCTGATGTTAAATTCAATCCAAATGCAATTTCAGGCTAATGTCCGAGTCAGATATTTACAGCAGGTTCAGATGTATCAAGATATGGTCTTTCACATTTTTCAGCAGCCTTGTGAGTGTCCTGTATTCTGTGAGGCATGTCAGGTCATAACGCATTGTGGCTGCTATGCTGTTACTTCTGAGTGTGCGCCCCTAAACACAGAGAACTCTGATCTCATTGGTCATATGGGCTTGGTATGGAATGACCTTGCTACCCAGCAGGCTCTAACCTTCGTGACTTTCTGCATTGTGTCATCGTCTGCACAGCCTCACCAAACTTAGCCCACTTTCTTCTGAAATAGGACAATACTTTTTAAGATATTTTATTTCCATGGGTTATGTCATTCTCTGTGTTGTTTTCAAGAGCAGACGACTTGAATGGTCTAGAAAGTAGGTCTTTGATCAGTAATTATTTCTCCAATTTAAACTTTATTGTCAAATTGAATGGTTTGACCTAAAATTAAAACCACTGAAAGTCACACTATTTTTATATTCTGGAAGCTGATCTTTCTTTTGCCTTCATAGTGGTTTGTCTCAGCTCTGACCATAACAGATCAATAAACAAATATGTGACATTTCTTACAATTAGAGAGCAGAGCCAGAGCTCTCTCGATCTGTGCCTCAAATTGAGGTGTTGACAAGCACCCTAGAAACAGAGGACACTCATTTCCACTTACTATTTTTCTGATAACACTGCTTGTAAGCCATCTTTTGAAGACTTTGTCTGTCTTGTAGTGATAATATAGATAACGCAAGGAGTTGGGAAATCTTATCCTAAATTTACAGCCCAGTATGTCCATTTTGTGTACTAAGTCAAAAGCTACTTGAACAGATTGCCCATGTGATATGAACTCTCATGTAACATTGACGTGCTAACAGGTTTCTGGATACCTTTGTTATCTTTGTGGATGGCATATTTGTAACGACTCTTTTATCTTGTTAACAGTTAATCTTTTATGTTATTTCTCTGCTCTTACATTTGCATTTCTGTCTAATCCCACTTCTCAGGCCCTCTTGGATACATTTTTCAGATTCCCTGCTGTTTTTTTCTCTATTGACATCTTCAGTATCTATTTAAGCAGCCACAGTTGTTTCAAGTGAATGGCTTTTCCTACACTTCCCTGTGAAAACTCAGGAATGGACTTTAAGCCTAAAGGAAGACTTTGAAATCAGAATGTCCTGTAGAGTGGTCTAAAAATGCATACTGTTAAACTCCTATCATGCAAGGAAGTTTGTTTGGATCCAGCAGAAGAATCTCAATTTGTAATTTTTGTAAAAATGTATTAATATTTGTAAAAACTTACGCAGTCCTTTTTACCTGAAAATATCCTTTGTAGAACACTGTCTGTCCTGAAACATGTACTTAGTCCCATTGGATGTAAGAACAATCTCAGTGACTTGTCTTTTGATCTTGCTGTTGTTAATTGGCTCTTCCATTTTTAAACTTCCCACCATTACTCCTACATAATCTAGCTCCTTTACGAGCCTCTCTCTCACAACCAGAGGAATGTTCCTGGCAGCACACATTGTTATGAAAATACAGGTCTCTATTCTGTGTCTACTTTATCTCTGATACTAAAGATTTCTGGCTACTGATCTTCTGTGTTTATGGTTCCTTCATCAGACTCACTGCTTTAACCAAGCCCAGGGCTAGTCATACTTTAGACCAAACATTAGCTCTTTCTGCCTATAAACTTAAATTACTGTGCTTATCTTCACTTTTCAATTTAAATTCATACAGGTCTTCAGTAGGAATTAGGTTCTCAGTAGAACCCCCTCAGTTTCAACAGTCTTTCTTCATATGTAAAGATTACTGAGCCAGATTTTTTACAGTGTGTTTGGAGATAACATTGACTGAGCAGCAGTTTTGAATTTAAAGGTGTTTATTCCTTGACTGCAGCCCCCTTGTGCAGTTTTTGCACAGAATCTCTATGTGGTATTTTGTTGTACTGTTAGACTGTGTACCATCACATAGATCTGGGGATATGGAAGCTATTCTCTTTGGCTTCTGCTTTTTCAGTTGCAAGGTCTCACAAAATAACTGTATTTCTTACAGCTGCTGCAGAATTTCTAAGCTCCTGGACCTAATGTGAATCTGTGAATTTTCATATATTTCACTTTGGATACTTCTTGCAGATAGCTCTGAAGAGTCTCTTCAAAACTATCCTAGTTTCTTTTCCTGACAGACAGCACGTCCTGCTCCCTTTCTGATATTTCCATACTGCCCTATGACTGTCCCAGCTTGACTAAACAGACTTTACTATCTTTCTTTTTTTTTTTTTTTTTTTTAGATTTTAGAGCCTACCTTCCTGAGATCTTTTCTGTATCTTTGGATTTTAGACGCCAATCACTATCTGATCCCTTAAAACAGAATCTATGAAAACGTCATAGCTACTTGACTGATCCAATATTTTAAGATCAGCTAAAAATTCTTCAAAGGATTCCTCCTTCTGCATTCTCATGTGAAACTTCTGTCTTTCGAAAGTTCAAGTTTCCTTGGGAGTGCAATATTCCTTCAACTTTCTGTAGCTGCATGGATTGCCCTCTCACCTTGGCTTAGTTTCATGCCATTAAAAACTTTGATAGCTCCTACTCCTGTAATATTCCATAAAATAGTTGTGAGCTTCCTTATGATTAATCTAGCCACCGTATATAGATTTCAAAGCATGATGTGAATCTTTTCAAGGAAACTGCAATATTGCCAGTATGTTTTAGAGTCTCTAAAAGCCCCTAAAGAGCTATCACCTTTTCTCTCACTTTCAAATGTCTTTTTCCTAGTTAATTCCTTCCTCTTTTTCACATTCTGCTCCTGTTACCATGTGGTACATGGTTTACACTCAAAACAAGACTTGTATGGGAAAGAGCACAGAAGTATGCTGCAGAGGGTGCACATCAGTCAGAGTGCACTTGCATTGCACTCAAGCTGGCTTTACTGTCTTGAATCTCCATGTATCTAATTACTGACTAACCAGCTTAGACTCATTCAACCTCATCTTAGATATGAGACCCTAGAGATCCAACATTTGCTAATTACATCTCTGAGTTTTAACTTTTATTATGTTCAGAAGCCTACAGACTTTCCAGCAGAGACACAAATCTAAAATCTCCCAACAGAGGGTTTGCTTTTTTTGAGTTACTGTAATGTGCCGCAGCTTAAACCCCACAGTTTTACAGCGATTGCAAAGGGGCAATGAAGGAGGAGGATGGGTGCTGAGGCCCAGCAAGAGACCAAGAGAGTCACACCTTGGAAGCTGGACACAGCAGCCTAAAAGCCAAAACCACCCTAAGGGCAGTTTGTCATTTCAGTGAAAGATTGGTCTCCTCCAGCCCTGGAAGACTATTTAGTATTGCTCCACCCACCTTGCAAGGGTGTGCTCTGCAGGAGTGATATAGTCCACGTTGTACCCTTGCTGCAGAAGAATTCTGGAACCCTTTTCAACTGTATGTTACTTGCAGTGCCACTCTTCATCACCATTACCATCTTCCACTTAAATCTTCCCAAAGAAAATAAAGGCTGAAGTAAAATCAAAACAGTTTTTGAGACTCATATTTTTGGAAAATTGAGGCATTCAGCATTTTCAGATTGATAAAAGATTTCTAAGCAGTAATTATTTCACTCACAGCAGTAAATATGTGCGTGAAGAAAATGAGGATTAAAACCATAGATCAAGCTACAATGCCAAAAAATAATATTTTCTTGCAAATGTTTTGTATTTTTTCTTGAAGAGCTGGAGAGCCACTGTTCAATGTCTGTTTCTAATTTGGGCGATTTGTTCCTGTGAGTTACAACAAAAGCAAAAGGGAGAAAAAAAAAAGTGCACAGCAGTATGTTTTGAATTGCAAGACGTCCAGAGTTTTTGTCTGCCTCACAGTGTGTAATCACAGGGCACCGAAACAGCTCCGAAGCTGTTAGGGCAAAGTTCACAGCCCTTGCAGAAAGCCAGAAGAAAGGACACAGGCTGGATGCAGCCACTGGGCAAACAGAAATGAGTGGGCCTAAGCAAGACGGCAGAAGGGGGAGTGGGTGCTGCACTCAGTGCTGCTGAAGTGGGCCCTATAACCAGCAAATTCACACCTCAGGCAAATGCCTCCTTTCAGTCCAAATTTGACAGGTGAAAGGACTCATTTTTCCAGCTCTGAGAATGGAGTGGGGGCTGAGATTCACCTGGATCACCATGGTTAGGTTTTGCAGCCACTTTTTCTGCATCCGTTTTCCTGACCAAGAGCAGATCTCCTTACGCTGACCGTTACGGCAGGAGGACGTGGTGCCCACCTCTGCTTCCCTTCTCTCTTACATGGTCCTGGAGCAGAAGGCTGACACCCAGCTGGATCGCTGCCCTCACAGCTACCACACAGATGGATTTCGTCCATCAGACAGTGACTCCATCTTAAGAGGCATTTATGGCTTTCCAGGGCCTTACATGAAATCTGAGGATTTCAGAGTCCTGGATTCAATTCCTCTTGCACTTCCAGCTTTCTGAAAGAGAAAACCAGACAGGGACAGCTACCACAGGACTGCTCTCACTGGTCAGGGGGTGGGTGAAGAAGTTTGGGAGACAAAAAAGAGAACTTTCAGCAGAACTGAAAGGTGAAAATAATCAATAACAAGGCATACTTTAGAGGACCACAAGCAATTAAGCTGTGAACTCATTCCCAGACAAATTGCAGATGCCAGGAATTTCAAAAGATTAAGAACAGAACTGGATGTCCTATGTATATAAATCAAGAAAATCCAGAATCTAACAAATAATTATAATTTTTGAAAGAGATATAAAAGTCCCATCTGCAGGCTTAAACCAAACTCTGTCATTACCCAGGATGAGACAGCCCCAGGGCAGGGGACAGAATCTTCCACATCCACCTATTAGAAGGCTGCTCCACCCTGACCAGAACGTCTGATTCCAGTTGCTAGCAGGTAATTGAATCCCAGTTACACTTGACCCAGTCTGCCGATTTCTGTTTTCCTCCAAATTATGGTTAAGCAGTCACTATGCACTCATATGTATGTATTTGTGTGTATAGTTTCCATAAACATAGCTCTATACACAGTTGTTATTATGGTAGGTTCTCAAAAGTAAATAATTCTAAATGATGTGGACCTGCCAGAATGTCATATCATGGCTATTTTATTTTTACCCGGCATGTCTTCCCCATTGATTTAATTACTCTCCAGCTGCTTCAGGATGAGTATTTGCATCTTTGAGCCACACTGCATAATTTCTGCTTGCAGCACAGCATCTTCCCTACTTGCAGAGCTGCTTCTTATTTATAGCGTTGGAGGCAGGGCTACCTTGCATTTGCTATTGCTCTGACAGGAAAGAAATAGAAGGTTCCTGACTAAAAGACCTCTTCATCCAAGTGTAAGACTAGAGACAACTGGATGGTACAACAGAGTGGAAGAGCCCAGGATGAGACACTTACGGCCCGAGTTTCACATCAGACAGTTACAAATCCAGTAATAAGCAATGCCTAGTACACAGCAGCTGCCTAACCACCTCTGTTGTGTATTATGCAAGTTTTTACAGGTGGAATGCCCATTGATACCTGTGGGTGTCATAAGGGCAGTTTATGCCAGAGAGCTGCAATGCAGGTGGGAGTGTTGTGATGCTGAAAAGACAGGACAGTTTTGCTCTCGATTCTTTCAGCCTATTTGGGATATTGAGAAACAGAATTCTAAAAAACAGGGTAAAAAAGCAAAAGCCTTAGCTTACCAGCTTCTCTCTGTGTTTTGTGGTGGTTTGTTTTTTCTGTCTAATGATTTCCCAGGCTGCCTCTTTATCTGCAAAACAAGGCTGCTCTTCTTTGTTTATGAGTGTATCACCTTTACCAACAATGTCATGGGGAATTATAATTCTTATCAATAACAATTTATTAGTTCCTACAACTTCCAGACACTTTCCAAGCACAAAAGAAAGCAAATCTGTGCTCTTGGGCTGTATTTCTACATGGTTTTTGCTCCTGAGGGTTTATACTCCTAAATAAAAAACAACAACTAAACCAAAAAGAGTTCAGGAGAAGAGTGAAAGCACGAGCAGAAAACATGATAAGCATCCAGGTGGTGTCTACTCACAACCTGGAAATATAAAGTTTTAACAGCACTGTACTGGGGCAGAGGAGTCTCCTGCTGCCTCAATCTGCTGGCAGGTGCAGGAATCCTGTAGCAGCAGCAGGCTAATCGCTGCTGACTCACTAGGGCAAGTACGGATCATTAGACTCCACTCTGAGTAGGATATAATTTTGTCATTTGTTTGTCAAATGCTCTTCTCAGGAGCAGTGACCTATTAACTCTGTGAGTGTTGATTTTGTTTGAGGCAGAGACTCCTCTTGCTTGGAGACAAGATGCTTATTTCTGTCATGGAGCCAGGGTCCATCCTTGTCAAGGCTAGTTTTTGCTGCACCTTCAAAGCCGTTTACTAAAAATTTAACTAGCTGCTAAAGGGATGTGAAACCAACTGTGATTGCTACTTGGCTCTCATACAAGTGACAGGGGAGTCTATGAGGCCCCAGTGTCCTACACGCCCACTCAGTCCAGCTGCAAGAAAAGCCCCTGTTGAGTGTAATCAGGTAGGTCTAAGTCTACATTGCCTGAAGCAGTCTGAGAAGAGACCTGCAGGGGGACAAAACTGCATTTGATTTTCTCCCCTCCATCTGAGCTGATAGCAGTGGTAGGATTGGCACCACAAGCTGAGATGATACCAACAAGCAGGCCAGGGCGTGCTCTGGACACAGAGGCCAGCTGGCACATCTTGGCTAGTGAACCTTCTTAGCCACCGAAAGGGAGCAGCTGCCTCCAAACTGCCCATTAGGAACAGTCCTTGAAGCATTCTTGCTCCCAAACGCTGCTGGGAGCGATCAGGGAAAACATTAGCTTACACAGGCCAAAGCATGATGAGGACTGTTTTGGCAGTCTAGCAGCATAGAGGACTGAGTCTGGGAATGTCTCTGAACATTCTGATTTGTCAGTATAGATGCTGCCATAAAGTCTGTAAAATAAGTAATATAAGCCATGGAGAATATCTATAAAAAAAAGTCTCACAGTGCACGCTGAGCTAGGCTTATCTCCAGTAAATCAAGGGAATAACACTATGGATAAGCTTGGCCCAGTGCCTTCTGAGACTCCTTTTCAGAGTCTTTTTTTTTTTTTTTGTAAAATTACATTTATATTGTACACAGTGTCATCTTAACAAACTAAACACAGACAAAGTTATATGCTAAGCTCATAAATAACTTACTTGGTCTGCTTTTTAATTTCTCCAACATGCAGAGTTTTAGTTTGCTGTTTCTGCTGCTCTTCCAGCTTTGAATGCTTCTTTTGTTGATTATTATAATGTGCTTGTAAATGTGCATAGCTGTCTTCCATGATGTGTCTGCTGAGCCCTGTGTCAGCGGGTGCAGACTCTATCCCCAGTTTCTTTAAAAATTCGTGATGAGTAAGATATCCTTTTGCATCTGTATCATACCTTGAAAAAGAAATACTCTTTTTAAATATTCATGGATTTCTCATAGAAAGGCATTACAGATGTCCTTAAGTGACTTAACAGCTTAAATCTCACTGACTTCCCTTCATTATAGAGGTGCCATACCACACTGATAATGAGTGACTTTATATGAGACTCGAAAGATAGGGCTCCTGCACTGTAATCACAGTTGATTATGAAAATACTACCCCAAGGACTAAATTGTCAGTAGTATTCTCCAGCTCTCTGTACTGTTGCCTTTCAGTGTCTGGTTTGTGGTGCAGAGAACTGGGCTCCTAAAAATCCAGCCTCAAGTGTCTCAAACTGGCTGCACAAGTCAGAGATGCTCAGAATTGTAAGCATCCTTCAGAAGCACAGGTTTAGCTTCATAAACGCTTTCTATATTTTCTTAGGTATAAACTCTTCCAAAGGCTTTTCCCCCTGCAGTTTCTCCCTCTGCTAGTGCTCCAATGCGTGGTAATGCCTAATTTAGCCTCAGCTTCACTCTAATTCCTTTATTCAAGTTACAGACATATCAGGCACGTAAGAGATTTCAGCTATTCTATATAAGGAGTGGCTGACGGGATTGAAGTTGTGTGGCAGATGACTGCATGAAAAGGATACTTTTCAATGTGCCATGGCATCCGTAAGGAATAAGAATGGAAAGTAAAATCTAATGGAGTAGAAAATAATTCAGAGATGAATCAGTGCTAAGAAAAATCTACATAGTTAATGCAGTTTGAAACCAAAATGCAATACACTCAGGTTCTATATGTTAGAGAGAGTGATTGTTTTTTTAATAGACTTGTAATGAAGGTAGATTTTTATATAACGTCACATACAGCTGACACTTAGGCCATTTCAAACACAGCTTATAGCACAGCTCCTCCTTGTTGAAGGCAGACAAGTATTTTCCCCCCACAACAAATTACTTGTCTATAAAAACATAGCATGATATTACTTGCCAACTTTACACAGCATGAAATTACCTTACTTTCTTTTGTTATGTATTCAGTATGTAGCATTTTTTCTTTTGATTGAATCACTTTTATTTTGGTTGAAAATATTGTAAGGAAATATAGTGCTCTGAAAAGGAGATGCTGGTAACACTGTCTTCCGACAGGTATGCAATGCCAACTGTACACAGATCTCCTTGATGGAAGCTTTGTCTGCAGTTCCCACCTCACCCCAGACACCTGGAACTGACTTTCATCCATCACAAACTGAGGTTGGCATCTGTGTGTACAAACAAAATTGATGAAAACCAAGCCAATTTAACTGGTGACCCACGGTGCCATCCAAGAAGAAAATGCATGTTAAATTAAAGGGATCGGTAATAATGAATCCAATAGAAAGTCCTATCTTTGAATACATTGGAAACTGATAGATCTAATTGTATTCTTGATAGTATGTAGTAGATTAGTATGATAAGACGTAGTCTCCTGTAACACAGTGTCATGATCTGAGGTCATAATCAGAACAAAATAAAAGATTTCTTGTGCAGTGTAATCTGTGGTCATTCACTGCACTACCAAAGTCTCTGTGATCCTATAAAAGATGCATTATTGCAACAGCTAATCATTTAGAGTTGTCATACCTTGCCCAAAGCTGCTTAAATTTTTCTGGGGTAATTGGAATGCCAAATCTGAACAAGACTTTCTTCAAGTCCCTTGGCTGTATAATGCTGTTTCCTTCATTGTCAAATTCCTGAAAATTCTGGAATGTAAAAGAAATCATCACTAACAAGAACCAACAAGTTTGACAAAATGTTTGATCTCTCTATAAGCTTAATGAGTAATGGGAATTGAGAAAAAAATGGAAAATCATGCACATCTGAATTTAATCTTTTATTGTATTTTCATTTGATTTTTACTGTTTCATACTTTCTGCTATGGATGAGCAACTCTCAAAAGCTTGAATTGGGATTGACATCACAGATGTTTAGGTGATGTACTCTGTGTGGCAGGTTTCTTACTGGCGGCAAACACAGGGGATATGAGCATGAGAAATGTGCATGAAGCTGTGGGTGGGTATGCTCACTGCTGAAGCACACCAGTGGAAGATGATGGCACTGGAAAACATCAGACCTGTAGATTTCCCCCCCATCTTGTTCCATACTTAATATGAATTAGATTTTGCTTTGGGTTTTGATTGGTTGGGCTTGTTGGGTTTTTTATCATTCATCTTGCAAACTGAGACTACCAGTACTATCGTCTGATTTACACAAACATTTAATGAAAAAATCATAATAATTTTTCCTTGTGCTACCCTGTTGTACAAATGTTGCAACTATTCAACAAGCTAAAAAAGATAAAAAGCTGGAAATAGTTCTTATAGGACAGTTTTGTGAGATTCTCTTTGAATGATGTAAGCATCACAGTCAATGGTTCACTGTGCTGGGCAACGCTGGGTGTCAGCATAGGAGTACGTGTGTGTTTGTATACATCACACAGTCATACAGGCCTCAGATGAAGCTCATTACTACTCTTACAACAGAAACATTAAATAAAACCAAGGTTAGTAAAATATGAAGAAAGTTTTAGAAATAACTGTAATAGCATCTACTACATAATCAACATTACAAAAATCGAATATTATTCAACTGTCGATTTTTTTTTTTAATCACATAGTAAGTTTTTATCATTAATGAGCTATTTTGCAAGGGTTTCTGAATATTTATAGAATCTGAAGATCAACATTGCATAATGTTCTGAAATCTATTAGTGCTGCTTATTTATTTAAAGAAAACATTCTTCTTACCATTGCTAGGTCATGCCATCTGGTTCTTGCTTTGATAACAAGGTAGTAATGAGCGTGATCACAAGCTAGCTCTGCATCCGTTATCATCTGTTTTTTTCTCAGAAAAGAAAAGGAAGAAAAAAATAACAACTAACTATGTTTTACATTAGTGGGATCTTCAATCTTCACCAGTTTCCTTCCCTTTTGTTGTTGGTAGTGGTGGTTTTGCCTCCTAGTTTCTAAGATACACATTAAAGACTGTTGCTTCACATCTGTGCAAACTTAATTCTTTAAATACTGCCTTATTTCCCTAGCTGCAGGTTAGCGAAGATGTTTTAAATTTTGTAATTCCCTATTTATTTTCAAATCAGTGTTGTTCAATTCTCCCTCAAACTCAAGAGCCAGCATGGATCATTTATACGCATAGAAAGAAATGTTAATTATCTCAGAAACAATTATATCCTGGAGTGACTCCAGGAAGATTATCCTTGATTTACATCAATAACATAGATCAAAACTATTTTTGTGAGTAACCAAGGCACACCTAGTAAGTCTGGGGAGTAAGACCCACATTTGCAAACTCAGCCACCATTACAAGTGCCTAACTTTTTGGGGCCTGCTGCTTCTGTTTGAATTCAAGTATGCAGGGGGATATGGGTGCTTCAGACTAGGATCCAGCATAGCTGTTGCACTGCATGGGAAGCTGACTAAATCCGTGTGCTACACAAGGACACACCTACCTGTGAATCGAGGGGACCTTATACCTCACCATTCTTTGAAATAGTGCACCTTCCTTCACCTAAGAAGACCCACCCTTCTTTTGGTGCCCAATTCCCTTTAGTTTTTCTAAGCACTTCCAGTTAGAACATTGAGGAGAGGCTGGTCCCTTCTCTTAACACACAACTGCCCACCTCATGGTATGTCCTAGCACCCACTTCTCCTCCGGCCATTGCTTTGTAAGGAAATGCTGCAGACATATGTCTTCAGAGCTTGGTTCAGCTACGCCCCAGGAATATGCTCCCTGGACCAAGATTCTCAAATGAGAGGCAGAGGAATATTGAGTCTGAGGACCAGGTGAGACGTGGTAACTACATCTGACCTACCCACTGAGTTCCTATACCACCCATGGCGTATGCAGACCAGAATGTAGATCCTGGAGAACTGCAACACTCCAAACTCAGCCACTTCTGAGCTCCTGGGGCTCTGGGCCTTGACAGCCTTTGATGAGGGCTCTGTTTGGATTCAGGAACATGAATGCCACTTTAATCTATTTCAGGTGCCTGGGAATCTTCTGAGTTTTCCCCACTTCCACAGCTTGAGAGAAGATTCCATAAGCCTAAACAATTGATCAACAAAAATAGTCTAAGAACTTAGCTGGGAAAATGCAAGTGCTCTTAAGGCTTTCAATCACTGTTTTCTTTGCTGGACTTCTGAAACAGTAATAGTATTTAAAACAAAGAAATGCTGGAGCTAAAAGCAAAATGTTTCAACTTCCAGCTAAGTCCAAACTGAAACAGAAATGAGAGCATGACAGTAACTGGTCTCAGACTCCAACTGTTACACGACTCAACCATCATCAGCTTCCTTTCTTGTTTTAGACTGATATCCTTGATTCATTCAGTTGTCCAAATTGGGTAAAAAAGAAAAACAAACCAAGCAGATAAATATTACTAACATCACAGCCAACAGTAATGCTGTAAGAGACAAGTAAAAACTGGGAAATAAGCCTATGTGTATATATCACATCTTCACTGCCACAGCAGAGAGGAGTTGCTGATCAGGAGCTTTTTCGGTCCTGCTTTATCTTGTCATTATTTTTATGATTTTATTTCTGTTTGCATAGTTAAACAGAGTTTCACACTGAGTTTTTAGGATGAATTTTTAGTGCTTAAATGCTATTTATCATTAAAGGTAAGCTCAAACTTTGTTTATTAAGACTCAAATGTCAAAATTCCAGACATTTTAA
Source organism: Tyto alba (assembly GCF_018691265.1). Taxonomy (NCBI): domain Eukaryota; kingdom Metazoa; phylum Chordata; class Aves; order Strigiformes; family Tytonidae; genus Tyto; species Tyto alba. Next base: position 8,246,106 of record NW_024881295.1, on the reverse strand, counting down.
GCAGCACCACTTCTCTCAGGACTGGAGGCTGCAGCACTGTTCTCCACCTACTCCACGGTGCCGCTGTGCCCTGGCAGCATAAAGGTCTGGAGCATGAGGCTTCAGGCTACTGTAATGTACACTGACAACAATATTAGTCTCAGAACTGACAGATACTGTGCCAGACAGGTAATAATACCCTGTCTGCTCCTTAATCCAAAATGACATCTGATTCCCAATCCATTTCCCCAGTTCTGTATGCCTGGGAGATTCAGCCAAGTTGTCCATTTTGAAGGCTAGCTCAGCTCTAAGGATCCAGCGCAGGCACCAGTATATATGTTTGACCTTACAGATTTAAGCAGTCCCCAGGGGTAGTTCTGGCATTTTAATCCAACAGCGGATTCAATATCTGATTTAATGGAGTCATAAATCACTGAGAATTTGGTAAAGCTACCCAACTTCAGCTTGATAAAGACACACTTTAATATTATCTTTTTTTTCAGCTATACCAAATAGAATTTTTCACACAGCATATTAATTTATGTAAACACATCAGATTACTGTAGGTCCTACACAACGTTTTTGCTTACTTGTGAAACGGCACGAGCTGAGGAGGTACCTCCATAGTTTCTTGGGTGTGGAACAGTTGACAGAATTCTTGGTAATTTAAAGTGGAGGTCAGGTTCATCCCCAGTAAATCAAGCAGGTGCAGGAATTCTTCATCTCTAAGACAAAGCCGAAAGCTCTCCAAGAATTGTCGAAAGTCAAGCATGTTGATGATACCGTTGTGGTTACTGTCTGTTTCACGGAAGGCAGAATAGGTGTCCTAACAAGGAATATTTAACTAAATGTATTTAACATGTCAACTACATATTTTTAAACATAAATAACAAATGTTTGCTCTAGACTTGTTTTGACAACAGGCAAATATTTTAACGCAGTTTGAGAATACAAAGCATTTATAGTACCGCCTTACTCAACACTTGGGATAGTCCACAGTAAACAGCAGTCTTACTGCTTTCATCTCAAGCATGTACAGAATTGGGAAAAAGTAGGGAGCATCAAAAATCCACCCCTATACATATTTAAAAATTAACCTCCGCTTTCCATCAGTACTATACTGAGAGGTACCTCATTTGTACCCATGCACACCCTTAGAAAAACTGTAATGAAGAGAGACTTTACAGCAATTGATTTACCAGCTGAACAGGTTCTTCCATTAAAACAGACACTAAATGTTCAAACACCTTTAAAATTGTGCAGTTCTTCAGGAATGTGAAGTGATGCTGATCAATATGATCAGCTTTGCTAGGTGTGTCCAAGATGGTTTGAAGACAGGATCCCTTTCCTGAATACTGATCTTTCCCCAGGGAACAGGGATGGGATGGGATGAACTGAGCAAAAGGGTAGTGACTGCAGCTTCTCTCCTTTGCAAAACGTGATCTTTCTTACTCTGCATATCCACGGTGAGAATTCAAGGAGTATATTTTAATGATAATTACAGAAAATAAACAAATGCAGAAAAGATGGAAAACAACTCTTGATTAAGATCACTGTGTTGCAAACTTTAGGGACTAATATCATCTTCTTGAAAGATCATTCTTATGAAGAGAGGGACTGTTCCATGAATGAGTAGTACAGAGTTATTATTTTCTAACAGCAGAATCTTTAATAGCTATATTCACAAAAGGATGGGAAAAAATAACTCAGATCTTATTTTCCTGCCAGAGGCTGCAGAACAGACAATAAGGAAAAAAAAAAAAAGTTTTTGCCTCAAAAACTAAATGTATTTGAAGTTTCTGAGAACACAGAGGAACATGAAATCCAACATAATTTTTAGAGTCACTTTCTTGACAGATCCTCCAAACCAACTTTTAAAACAAATGTTTGTTTCAGAATAACAACCAGCTTCACTGCCAAGAGCAAACCATGGCTTGATGTATTTACCCCATAGACTTCCAGCAGCTTATCATTAAGTTGACTGAGACATTCTTCAGCAGTCATATAGTGATATTTAGCATTATTTACTCTGTGGTTTGGGCTGTTACATAATGCAGCTCCTGGCCCATTCAGTCTGGCATCTGCAATAAAGAAATCAAAGTACAGCAACCATTGAAAAGATGGTATTAAACATATCTGATAAATAGCACAGGAATGTAACATAAACAAAACAAGAAACCCTGCAATCGTGCTGTTTACAGCCCAAACATGACAAAGTCCAATAGCTGTATGCAGGGTTAGTGGTGGTCACCCGATTTACAGTAATGGCCTCAGATGCTGTAGTTTTCCCAGCACAAGGAAGAAGATAATCTGAGCTGAAGAAAGCACAGCTGAGACAAGGTCTTCTTCTTTTGCTTTAGTCTTCTCTGGTGCCTGGTTGCTTTGAGGAAGAGAAGTATCAGACTGGAGGAGAAAAGGAGCACTGTGAAAGCCATGACTTGCTGTCATACTGCCTGTCTGTCTCAGATAGGGAACACAGGAGCTGCAGACAGTGTCAGAGAAAGTAATTTGTTACATCTCTGACTGTGTAGCACAACCACTGCGTGCTAGACCATCTCCCCTGGAGCAATTCTATCCTAGCTAAGCCTCCTCTGGTTTGAACTGATGTGAGCTATTTCAGGAGATCTGCTATCAAAACACTCCTGACTTTACAGAGCATCACTCCTGAAACTATTTTGCCTGATGTTCTGTTCTGGCAAGACTCAGTCCTGCACAAACAGCACCTTCATATTGTCACAAGTTTATTATCCCACACCCAGCAGGATCAGGAAAGGGCAACAGCCAGCTTCCCAGCAGGGCACCCATGTACTTCCAGTCCTGAAGGGCTAAGGTACTTTAAGCCCATAGAAAAGCTATTTTGGTCACTGTTCCAGATCTGATTCCTTCTGCTCATTGTGCAGTGACACTCTAGGAACCTATTTTGCCTTGCTTTTAGGGAAAAAGAGACTAAGCATCTTTTGTAGCTTCTTGAGCATTTCAGATTTTTTTCTGCAACATATGAGCCATATAGAGGAATAAAGTAATTCAAGCTAGATTTTAAAATGGGAAAAACTTGCAGAGAAAAATGTACACACTGACATTTCAGAACACTCTACTCCTGATTGATAAGAAAAATGCTAAGTTAATGGTCTGTTCTAAGGGAATGTTTCTTTTCTTTTTAAAAGATTTACATACACTGACACACAAGAGGCTGTACAACTACCCTCAAGAATCACCAAATAGTACTCACTGCATCATTTTAACTTCTCCTGATTTTACCCTTTAAATCCGAGTCCTCCCTGCAGACATGCACTGTCCTTTCCTTTTTCCAATTCCAGTTTCTATTGAAGTCTAGTCAAGAAAATTTGTACTTGTGTTATCTTCCGCTAAAGCTTAGAAGGAAAAAAATCAGGTCTCTTTTTCTGCAACTACAGACCACCCTCCACCCCAGTGAATCACAAATCATTGAAAAATAAAAGTTAGGAGGGTTTTTCTTTGCCTTCTGGTTTCTGAGACTTACTTTATGTTAAATGTGGGTCACACTTCCTTCTACAGCTATGAGATATAATAATGTATGGAAAGGAAAGCTGCGATTCTAATAATTGGCAAAAGTAAAGACTTTAAATACAGACAAAACACTGTTGATTCTTGATTTAAATCAAAGAGTTGGCATACTCATTTCCCCCGAGGTTAACCTGTTTCAAACATCTTTTATTAAGCTACTGGATGAAGGCACACATATTTTGGTGAACAGATGATTAGTTGGCTATATTCACAAGCTTCTAAACTTCTAGGCCTGAATTAAGAAAAACCTGAATATTATGACAGCCAGCCACAAGTCACCTCTCCTTCTTGTCTTAGTTCTAAAAGAGAAATAATGACAGCAGAAAATAATAGTAGCAGTGGGAAAAAAAAGTAAATGCGTACCTCTGAGAAAAATAACAGAGGCATAATAAGGAAGTTAAACCAGGCCTTGAATCCAATGACAAAACTGCCGCTGACTTCAGTGGCATCAGAATTTTACCCACAAAATCTACACTTAGAGTGTAAGTATAAAAGAAATGAGAAATGAATAATTACTTACTAGCTTTAGTCTGCACTTAGGGTTCCACCTAAGAAATCAGTTCAGATTTCATGAGCTTAATTCTTAAGAGTTGAAAATCAAAACCCTTATGTAAAATTCCTTGACATCAGTGATGGGGTAAGGCAAGTGGCTGAGGTGAAAAAATGTGCTCCTGAATTATGAATATATTCCTCTGGTATTCATTCCTCAGCAACAGTAAATCAATGAAGAGCACATCCTCATTATATGGGTGGACAACACATCTATATCTACACAAACAGTAAACCTTGCCCCCTCACTAGGGTTCTTGATACTCTAATAAAAAACTATCAATTACATTATAGATAACCACATTTCAGCATTCTCTAGTCCCTTAACAGCTCTAACATCTGAAAGCAGCACTTTAAATTAAAACCATAAACCAATAAATAACCAGATCACACCACAGAGCTCCAGTTGTATATACTGCCACTAAAACTCATCACTAATGTCCTACTAACAGATCTTTCTTGCCTGAAGGGAGTAGTTACTTGTTGTCTTCCAGCTTTTTACACAGAATAGAAAAAGTTGCTGGACATCACTACTATAAAATCATCCACTGTAATTTAGGATACAACGTAATTCCAAGACTGTGAATAAGAGTTAGAAATGCAGAGGACAAGGATCTACTCAAGGCAGAGCATTTGGTCAGCTACATTTTGCAACCTGTTAGTGACAACTCCATGGCACCTAGCTGTGGACCTTTAGTTCATTCGCATCCCACATGTTCCAGTTTCACTCTTGTCCAGAGTTAGATACTCTGCAGCTCAGCTGGATCAGGAGTCAAAGAACTACAGACAGGACGGTCATCCACGTGCTAAAAATTCATATCACTGATCTCTTCCTAATTTCACCAATAGCCTTTCCTTGAAAGAGAAAAGTTCTGGATCCCCCAGGAAAGGTTTGTTTCATGCTTTATTGCTGTTAAAATTCCTTTACCTTCCAGTATTGCCACAAAATCCAGATAATTCAACCCTCCATCTGGTAACCCCAGTTTTTCTGTTAGATTACATCCACTGTCATCCACTGTCATGCCATGATTTTCCAACACCTGTTAGAAGAGAAATAAAGTAAGTTATATAATGGCCTATTTTCTTTCTTAATATGCCACTGAATACTAAAAATCTGAGTGTTTTATCATATGGCTCAACTTGAAATTACTCCGAAAATTCATCTCTCTTCCTTACATTTATAAAGCCATTTAAATACAGAGCTATTCTGTACAACTTCAGTTCTATACAGAGAGAGACAGAGAGCAAAATTTGACTATATTTTTGAGACTGGCATTTTAAGTAAAAGCATCAAGTGACAGGCTAAGATTAAACTTCACCTGGAAAGTAAAAAGTGCCAGAAGTAATGACGTTAGCTCATTGATCAGACTGGAGGAAAACTGTCATTTGTAGAATTTGCTGCTACCACTTTTCCCCACAAGCCTGCTACAACTACCTCCTGGATAAGAAATGTTGCAGCATGGATTCAGGCCCCTGAAACACATACAGCTGCAGCAAGGTGGAAGGCATGTCTCCTTCTGCACTGCTGCTCTTCAAAGCAGATTTGGGGATCCATTTTAGGTAATCCACTTGGGCAAGGAACTTTCTGATCTTCCTACATTCCTCTTCTGTCTCCTCCTCTTTTTTTTTTTTTTTTTTTTGCAGACCCTATACCTCTGTGCATCTAAGAGGTGCAGCAGTCCAGGTGGCAGCAGTCTCCCATTGAACCCCTCTTAATGTTACCTGGCAGTTGACTGTGGAGGGTTCCCTAGTTTTCTTCTACTTTTACCGCCTCCTGTTTCCCTGAAAAGTAGTTTCAGTCCCTGCTGATGCTGAGGGCTTTCTCCAAAAACCTTTCATTTCCTTCAGCTGCTTTGTAACTCGCAATTTGGATGCATTTCTTTATAACTATCCTGCATAGCTCTGTCCTAACTCTCCAAGTGTTCCTACAGCAATTACTTTTGCCATTATATTTTAGTTAATTTTACAGATTAAAAGAAAAAAAAATATCATTAAATAGCTAAACAGCAAAAGGAGTGTTAAAAAAGTGAGAATAATTAGCAAATTATCATTCCTTTCTATGAATATAAAGCTTCTGGATAAGCAAGCACATTTTAAGTTCAGTTGAACAAGTATTTACCATCAGATCAAATGCTTAATAGTAGCGATAAGGAAATCTGGCCGCACAAATCCAATCAAAGCTGAAGAGAATCAGTCACAATAGTAATGTTGGTGAATACAGACTCAACTATTAGCACTTTCATCTAGAGGAAAAAAAGTGATAAAACTCTACCAAAATGGCACACAAGATTAAGTCAGATTAAATTGTATGACTAGGTCATTGTCCTGTGCTGAATGGCTCACAAAAGTCATAGTTTCTAAGTCCTATTTAAAGGAAGAGGATTGATGACAACCTTATATGGAGGGAATATTGTAATCCTTCAAGAAAGTGAATGCACACATACAAATTGTGGATGTTACACCAGGACCCCTGACAGAGCTTCAGTTACCAGCTTCTTGATTTTGAGCTATATTAACAATTACATAAGCCCAAAGGTGCAAAGGCAGGGTCTATGCCTACTTGCCCAGTTCCTAGGAGAGTCAGGCTAATGACGCCAGAGGTACTACGTTACTCTTTGGTAAAGGAGGTGGAGTTTGGCATCCCCGCTTCACTAACCCGCCTCACATCTTTGGTACTCCACAGACAAGCAGCTAAAAGCTGTCCTTGTGCTGTAAGCTGTAAAGAAAAACACAGAAAACTGGCAATGTTGTTATAACCCTGCAAAGGTTAACTGGTGATTCTATGTCTGCATTTTGGGGTTATTCAGGCATACCAGAATCAATTATCTTTCAGAGAAGGGTGCATTCTGCCCGCTCCCTTAATGCCACTGTAACATAATGTTATACAAATAAACAGAGCTTATCCACTTCCAAGTTGGACAGACAGCTTTTGCTTGCTTCTATGGCTTGACCTGGGATAACAAATCAGAAAACAAGTATGCTTTTATGTTTACCACTACCCCACTTTGCTATTACTGTTTGAGTAACCTATTCTACCTCTGAGGACAAGCAATTCTGTCCAGCTGTACCCTAGCTGCCTGTCTGCTCTAAATGAAGTTGTAGATCAGAGGAGCAGTTTCAAACATGCCACTAAGGTGGGCAATGGTGTTGGCACACCTGCCCAGCTACAGAGTCAGGATCCAGTCAAGAACAGCATACCACTGTAGGTCACTTTAACTTCAGTGGCACCCCAAAATGCCTTACAACCTACCCACCTATATGCACTTGGCACATGTCGTATCACCTACACCATTTGTGATAACCTAATATATCCAAAAAGTCTATATGCAGCTGGCAGATGTGATACAGAGAGTTCTACATCCTTCTGAAGCAGCACTTGGAGGCCAGGGAAGATTCCCCACAATGCCTACAATGGATCCAGACACCCATTTCTACATGTTCTTTACCCACCACTGAAACTCCATGAGCTGTGGGATGAAAAGCAGCCGTGATCCCAGGGCAGAAACCAATGAACACCTTGGTAGAAGCGTCAGGGAAATTAGAGCAGGAAGAAGGCAAAAACTCCCAGTTGGAATTCTACCTAGACAATGAGGTGGAAAAACCTTTTATTTTCCAAAAGGTGCAGAGACCTTTAAAGACCACAAGAAATGGAGAACCAGTTTCAGACTTCATTTCACCTGAAAACACACATGGCCAAGCAGTTCCCAGAGACATAAGGTAGTCTGTCACTTCAGTCCTGATGAGTAATCCCTTGTAATCACCCTTATTTGCACAGAGCTCTCAATCTCACTCATTCCAGGGTAGGCTTATTTCACTCAGCACAAGGCAGGGCAGAACAGGACTATTGAAGGGAAGCATGTCCCTTTTGAATGATTGTAATCAGCAGCAGCAGGGAAGCAGAGTTTCGGGGCAGTATTCTACCCAGATGGACTCTGCTGAGCTTGCAGGGTCCAAGAACATCACAGTGCATTGATGTATGCACCTGGCTGCAGGTACATTTTTTTTATCCTTTGTGCATTGCCAAAACTTGAGAAATGCATCATCCGTAGTGTAATAAAAGAACAATGAAATCACAAAGACTAACTGTTCAATAGCTTCTGGTGCTATACAAATATCTTAAATGTGAGTTGTACAGAGACAGCCAACACAGAAGAAAAAGCAGCAGGTAGAATGAGTTTGTTCTGCTAACAGTGACAAGACACACATTACTGCATTAGCTGCAGGCAACATATAAGCCTCTTAGGTATCACATTGTAGTGTAAATTGCAACAACCAAAGCCAGTGTCCCAAAGGTACATGCCACAGATGTCAGATCTGTATGGGAGGAAGGGTTGCAGCTTAACACATTCGTAATAAGTGTGTTATTAACAAGAAAATATTAAGAAAAATAGAAAATGTTTTATGCGTTTCGTCCTCCCTCTTTCCCTCCCCTTCATTTCAAAGCAGTGTCACTTCCTGGACAAAGCTGCAGAAAGATATCCACCTGAGGGTAAGAACATGTGCAGCTGAATGCAGCTATCGCGTTCATGGGGGAAGGGTCTGTAGTAACAGCCTTGGTCCTGTCGTAGGATGCGGAGCACATACCTCATGGGTCTGTGCTGGGAAGGGGAGGAAGGGAGGCAACAGCCTGACACCCCCTCACAGTCAGTACATTTGGCCCTGCAGCAGTAGCTGGCAAAAAACATGTACAGTCCAGGGTACATGGGTGGGAAGTCGATGTTTATTACTGAACCAGAATAAAACCGGATTGGAACAACTTTCTCAAGGGACTACACAGGCCATTTTCAAAGGTACAGTTCTGGTTTGACCCTTGATTCTCGCCTTTAGCTCCTGGAAAAAGGGCAGAGCATGCATTACTGCCATAACACTATTCAGCAGCAGCTCTTGTTTATACCTAGGTGGACTAGGGAAATATTACTGCCATCATGTTTCTTTTCCTCCCCAGTCTCAGCTTTCAGCAAAGCATTTTGCTTTAAAATGTGAAAAGAAATAAATGTACAGCTAGGTGCTATCAGCATCACATGTACAGTCCTAAATCCATGACCTCACAAGTCTGTCCAAAGCACAACATGCAGTCAGATAAGCCATCAAGGCTGCCATGGGCCCTGGGAACACCACAGAAAACCCTACCTCAAAAAAGACACAGACAAAATTCAGCTGGAAGTCTTGGCAAGTAAAAACTATGCAATGTCGATACATTCATATTATTGTGGATCCTCTCACCACTGGGATGCTGTACCCAAATCAGCTAAACCAGTATCAAAAACCACCCAACATCAAATAATTTTACTGGAAATTTACAACATTATCAAATCCACTGAATTCAAATAAGAGCTACAGAACAGTTCTCCTCTCTTGTTGGGGACCAGCCTATGCCCCAAAATGGTACTAGACATCTGGAGATTTCCCTGACACAGTCACTGCAGGCTCCTTTGACAGTAGAGCAAGAGTGAGCAAGGAAGAGAAGTGGGGACCCCAGGGGGTGTCTCCTGAGTCCCATCATGATTACAAGGCGCATCGCAGTCCAAGACTGGTTCAGAGGAAGATGAGGCTCAGAAATCTGAAAGATGGTATAAAATTAGCTTAGGTCATTCTCCTCAAAGTGTCATGCTCTATCTGTTAAGATTCTTGTTCTTCACCTACCTATATCCAGTTCCTACCACTGTGGAGTTGCAAAGAGGGCTTAAGGACTCTCAGTCTTAGGCTTAGGTGATTCTTCACCGTATGCCCACTCACTTTGCATAAGAGGTGTGCTGTTGGTTGACACTAGACCTTCAAGGCCCAACTGTGTCTTGTCAGTCCCAATTCATACATATGCTTCTTGACTGGAAGCAGTTGAAGCTTTCAAGGTATAGTGTTGCTACAGGAAGACAACTGTATGTCTTTAAAGACAAGATGATATTCTTTCTCATACAATAACCTGCATGGGACCTGTTTAGCTCATCCGTAACTGAAACAGTCCTGGAGGATTTAACCCTAGCTGTGGGAGCAGGCACATTGCTAAAACGATAAGTATCTTTCTGGGAAAAGTACAGGAGAGAGAAAAATACCTAATATTTTTCCTACCTTCGCAAGCCAGCTTTATTAATTTTCCTATGTGATTTCTTATTGTAGGCAAAAAAGCTGTCTTTAATAGTTGCTGCCTGTTGTATCTCACTGTCCTTCAGCCTTTTAATTACTTCGTCAACAGATCTATTCCAGGCATATTTGTCAGCTTGATCTTCAATCTGCTTGATTCTAAAAATGAAAGATTGTACATGAAGGCAAGTCACTTATTTTTTGTAGTTTCAAACATTTGATTCAGCAATAATGAACAAGACTGCTTTAATGACAAACAAGACATAGACATAGAAGAAGCTTCTTTGATGCAAACCAAAATGACAGGTTGATCAAGTTAGAGCAATCATTAATTCCAAGGCCTATATTGTGCAAATATTTCTTATGTATAGATTGCTTTACAGAAAAAAAAAAAGAAAAAGAAAAAGACTGATACTGCTCTAAAATATATATATTTTTTTTCCAAATTGAGATCCCAAACCTCCAGATCACAGGCTTAGTTTCTAATGAGCCCAAGTTTCTACATCAGCTAAGGAGCCACCTTCATTCTTTAATACCTCCTCAGTTAACATGAGACGGCTAAGCTAACACGAAAGAAGTTAATGAAAATATTTCCATTGGTTTTAAAAGGAAAAAAATATCTCCTATGATGTTTTCTGTCTTCCTGGATTCTAAGTATATCATTTCCATGCTGTTTCCCTTTGGAGGAATGGCCAGAATACCTTTCTTTCTCAGGTCCCATAAGAAAGTACATAGATATGGGCTATATAATCTTGTTGCTGAAATACCACAACCTTCATCAATAAGCCATTAAAATAAATAACAATTAAATATTTAATAACTTTTAAAGACAGAAAATAAATTAAAGTAAAGGGTATGTAATGTGTCCCGCTTGTACCTATTTCACATCTATTAGGGATTTACTATAACCCATGAAAAGGAAAGTTAGAACAATTATTTTTGTTAAATTTTAGAGCATGTATTTCCATATAAGCAAAATGCAGAATTATTAAGCACTCTTATTTTATAGAATTATTAACTCTGTTTTATAGTATTCCGTAAACTTGAAGATAACACTCTAACTCTTATTCTCAAAATATGCTAATGAAAAGAGTTTTACTTTGATCTGAGCAGCACACAAGATTAACTCTAAGCCTCCCAAAAGGGATCCAAAGATGACAGTGACTGGTGACTCCCTCCTGATGATCTCAGATGGACTCATCTGCTGAAGGCACCTAGTCTCCTGAGATATCTGTTATCCTGCCTAAATGCAAGAGGTTGCCAAAGCATTACCAACTTTACCTGTCCCATCCCAGTGATTATTATATTCTCCTGCCTATCAACATAGACCTTGCCATGAATGACCCTGAGAAAATGTAAAAGTAATTACAGGACAGGCGATGAAGTTAAACTCAAATGTTCTTTTTACCCTTCCTCCTTATTGAAGTTCAAAACTGAGGCAAAGGCTGGATGCGTCCTGGAAATAAATGAATGATTACTTGCAGGATGTGATCTAAAAGACCACATTCCCTGTCAGGGACTTATTCATGAGAAGCTCTCTTTACCTACTAGCTTTATAACCTGTCGAATAAAGGAGCTGACATAAAAGCGCACAGTCACTTAGCTGAGGACCTAAACCTGCTTGTATAGGGTTCTACATTACAGGGTCATAGAAGAGACAAAACCAGACAGAAGGGATCAAGCATGCTGGTTGTCGGTACATGAATATAAGAAATGTGGTATAAAGAAAGGGAGCTGGAAGTCTTTATAGTTCTTGGAGGATCTTAGAATCATACAGTTCGGTAAATTAAACCCTATTTAGAGTCCTACTGATAAAAACCTATGAGAATAAGAGTGCTACAATGGTAGCATGCCTAGGTAGGCATCATGCCTAGGTAGGATTCCCCAACAGGGAAAACCGGATTTGGATTTGAAGTTCTTTGAGCTTTTTTTTTTTTCCTGAGGGAAAAAAAAAAAAAACAAAAAAAAAACCAAAAAAAAACAAGCAAAATCATCCAGGGTAAAAGAGCTGGTTATAATTGGTTGGGCAAGATTACAGCAGAACACAAGTTGTCCAGCAAATTATCAGAATGTGTCAGTGACATCCTGTTGATGCTGCAAAATCTAGTGAAGGGAAAGTCTTTCTAAATTTTATCCTAATTAACACAGAGAAACTGCTTGAAAAGGTGAAATACAGCTTAGGCAGGAATGATGATGAAATGACAGAGTTTATGACACTGGTAAAAGGCAGAAGAATAGTGAAAAAAAGTAAATTTCTACCTTCTCAAGGAACATAAGTGTCACGGGAACTGGGTCTAATGGGAAAATAACATGCCATTACACTATAAGAAGGAAGCATGAGTACATACGAACAAAATCTGAAAAGCCACAACACAACATGAGATTCAATATCAAAAACATCAAGAGTAATGAGAACTCATTCTCTAAATGCTTCAGTAATATAAGAGGGATCAAGAAAAAAAATTTGGCTTTCTATTCAACATAGAAAGAAAACTATCAACAGATTGCATTAAGGGGATGAGGCACTTAAAGCCTCTTTGTATCTTCAATAAAGAGTCAAATACAAGCAGGCTGCTTGAACAATCAATACTAATAACAAGTAAGGAAATAACAAATTACAGAATACTTCTATGTATTCATATTAGTTCTTAAAGAACTGGCTAAAATTGTCTCCCAAATTTATGCAGAAAAGCAAACACACTACCTAGCTTTAAAAACAGGGAAGGAGGAGAACTGGAGAGTTACTGACATATTTCTAAGAAATCTATTCCTGCTTTCAGGCAGTAATTACAAAGTCACAAAGAGTTCAAAGCCTGTAAAGAGACACAAGAGCCACTAGGGATCCTTGAGATCTACCCTGATTTCAGGCAAGCTTATATTTTAAACTATACTCCCCTCCAACTAGCACCACTTTTACCTTGGTTTCCTAAGGAAATAAGAATAATGCAATCAGCCTTTTCATCCACATCTGCCAGTCTTTTCCCTAAGTTTGGATTCCATCTACCTATTTCAGTCAAACCTGAGAGGCGTAGGGGTCTTCAGATATATAGCAGTTACAAGTTTTGTGAAATTGAAGTCATGAAAAGGAGAGACACTCTTCATTCTCTGAGCTGGGAAGGTAGGGACGTTATCTTTTCCATTTGTTAGCAGCTAGCCAAGCAATCAGCATATGTGCTTCTCTGGGCTATCCATGTACTGCCTCCTGCCCAGCTGCCAGACTGAAGTTCTCAGTGAGAAGTATGTTCTTTTTCTACCTTCAAGTAGTGAGCCACAAGTACATTCACTGTGTGAGACACCAAACCTTACTCCTGCACATTCCCATCTCACTGGGGCTAGGTGTCAAAATTCTTCATTCAGGCCTGACAAACCTAACCTATCCATGTACTCTAACAGTTCTCTACTATACTACTCAGTTATGGGTGCCAGAATGCTTGCTGAAGGTACGGATAAAGTTCCAGATGGTGGCTCAGCAGAAGTTAGGGACAGAGTTATTTATTAGTGAGGCCACTGATTTATCTTGAGTTTAGTGTACTGTGTCCTGTTGACAGAATTGTATTCCATGTTGGTGAGTCATCTGCATTTTTTTTTTATCTTGCCAACTCTACACTTTGATAGCTTTTCAGTAGAAATGGCATTGGACCTCAGTAAAAATAACTTTGGGAAATTTCTGAAGGATCTTGGATAATCTTGCAATGTGGCTGCAGTAACACTCTGTTCCCAAAAAATACTGCATAGAAAGAGCCAACCATAAGGTCTTAGGTACTTCCTAGAGTCTCACAAAAGCAAATTAGGAAAGAATTTGGTAGACAAAGGCAGTCTGCTAAAATTTCTGAGGATTAAGATGAAGGCCACTGTGGAACAGGATCTTTCACAGGTAGGGATACGTTAACCACCCCAACCTGTTAAAGAACTTGTAGGTGGAAAGATGTGGAAATATCAAGATTCCAACTCTTGCAGACCATTGGTCCAAAATCACCATTTTGGTAAGAAAGAGTCGAGGCTTGCTTTCCTAGAGATTTCATGTAATGTATCTTTTCCATTCATGGTCATGAATTCTCACTAACGAAAGGAGCAGACATAATTTGACAAATGAGGACTGCACAGCAGCCATTATATAACAAGGAAAGAGGTAACATTAAGATTCATAAGAATACTGAACTTTCATTTTAGCAGTTTCAGGAGGAGGGACAGAAGCCTTGAACTCCGGGCTAGGAGGTTAAGAAGGTGTTGGCACCAGAATTGACTTGGCCACCACAGAACATCACTAGGACAAGAGGCACTAAAGGGAAGATATAAACCACTGCTTATACTTAGAGCAACTCATCTGACATAGCTCCAAGACACTGACCAATTCAGAAACTCAACAGCCAAAGGTTTTGTTTAAAACTTGTCAGAATGCCTAAACCATTCTTGTCAATGACATAAATAGGTCAGCCTTGGTATGTTTACAGCATGGTCCCAGCTTTCTGAACAAGGGACTGACTCACTCCTGTGCGGGCCTGACATGGTAAAATGACTCAGGCCTTGTGCCGGAGAACTTGTCTCACATGAACTGCTGTCAGGTAGCCAGGTAACTCCTCCAAACAGTTGGCATCCTCCCAACAGCTAGCGACTGACCACGCTGTATAAAGCAGTTCAAAAGCCTCATAGCCAATAGTCACCTTGGCAAGAAGGTAAAGGAGATTGTGGTCTTTTTAAAAATATCCCAAAAGAATTGTATCATCCCAAGACCTTGCTAGGAGAGACAGAAGGATGCCTCAGTGCCTGAGAGGCCTTCAGAAGATGGATAGCACACTCCTCCTCTTCTTTGCCTTTCTGCAGCAGAGCTTGGCGAAGAGTGGTGAGTGAAGTCTGGTGAGTGCAAGCTGTCCTTCAGCAGGGTCCTTTGGCAGGCACCTGATTCCTCATATTGCCGATCTGAATGACAAATATCCACTGCAAATTTCTGCATGTCCATGACAGAAACGTGAAGGTCCTGGTGGGCCTACAAACCATTTTATGAGAACTTTGCTGCAGGTTGCACTGAGCGGCACTGAAACTAGTATTCAGGGTCATTGCTCCGAGGCCATTGTTTATACCTATGTTTGGTGTCCCTGCAACACATTTGTGTTGAAAATTGCGTAGAGATCCTGTGGGAAAGCTCAGAGACAACAGAACAGAGACAACAGGAATGGGCTTTTTCAGCCATAGGAATAAGCTGCCAGTTCTGATGTGTGAATGCACAGACAAGGCAATCCCTAAAGCTGCTCTCAAGGGGATTCAGATGGGGACTTAAACACAAAAAGATCAGATTGTTGGAGATGAAACAAAGAAGTCTGAGGAGAATCTGGGGCAATGCATAGGGCATTCTGTTTTATGGAATACCAGTCTAAAAACGAGGGAAGGTAGGCAGTGAGCAGGCCTCCATGGACATAAAGCACTATCTGGGTTCGAGTAAAAGGAAATACGTGTTTCAGGTCTGATTGTACATGTAAATCAACATGCAAATATAAGAAAAAAAATATTTTTAGGAGAAGCTCATCACATTTCAAGGGAAAGTTTGTTGTTTCCCCCCACACATTATTCAGGTATTTACATATATTCATAAGTAAAAATCGAGGAAAATCAATAACTCATACATCTTTACAACCTGGATGCCAATATCAATGATGCTGATTCAGTTGGAGGCTGTAGCTACGGTCTGTAGTAGTCACAGTCATCGGATGTGCCAGAGTTCCTGATCCTCTGAGGATGTTTAAATCCAGTTCCTGAATAATGAGCCACACTCATTCTGCAGAGGATCACAAGCTTACTCTTCAGACATTATCTAGAGGGCAAAACCTCAATTTTTGAATGATGCAGTGAGATATAATCCTTGTGGACCCTGTAAAGTGAGCTCAACCATTTTTATCTGAATCCTAGACGCTTTGATGAATGATCCATGTGTGTTTGCTCTCCTGATGCATTGCTCTGAGTGTTGTATGATTTTGAATATATCTCTGTGAAATGAGAGATCAGCCCAGGACTGTACTTACCATTAGAAAAACAGCATGTATCCACAGTCTATCTGAAAGTCTCCTTTCTATACATATTTTTTCTTTACATTAAATAGAAAATTTTCTGTAATAACAGTGCCTTTTTGAAAGCTCTGTTTGCCTTTTCTGTTCTCTCTGTTGTTTTTCCTTTGATATATGTGAGCTGACATCATTTAAGTCACCAGAAAGAACAGCAACTTTTAAGTTATCCAAAAGCATCTTGTAAAAGATTCCATCAGAAGAGCTGTCCTTATATTTATAGCATAACCTGGATAAAATAAGTATTTAAAATAATTTGGGAGGTTGAGAACAATGCATAATACAAGTACCTTAAGGCAAAGATGATCAAAGTAACACATTTCCTTTCCATATACAGTTAAGGGCATTATTCAGAAGGCTATCCTTCAGCACTGGAAACTAGCCTTCCCAGGCTCCTCCTTCTGTAGCCTACAGAGAAAGCAGGAACCTAACTTAAACACTGTATCATTACCTAGAAGAGCTCCACTGACTCTAAAAGGAGCCTAAAGACACAAGCCTCCCCCACCTACAGTTACCCTTTGTGAATACCCTGCGTAATTAAAGCTTGAATTATATGGTGGAGACTTGGAAGAAACCTGGCTCACCCGACACTGACCTGTTGAATTGAGCTGCATTGATGGAAGAGGGAGCTAAGATTACAGCCACTGCACAACTAAATCTGTCAGAAATCACGAATGAAAGCCCTTGTTTACCTTAACTTGCTGCCTAGCATAAGAATATAAAATAAAATCACTAGTGGTCTAAGTTAATATTCCTGGATGTGAACTTTCTCAGCCCAGGAACAGACACACTGTTTGTTCAGCCCCTTCTGTTATTCTGAGGGTAACTTCCAGTGAAGAGGTCGAGTCGGTAGTTCTCTGAGCCTGTTAAATTACCCTCTTAAATCATTCCTATATAAATTAGCAGAGCTCATGAATCAGAACCCTTGTCATCACTGTGCTGCTGCTTCACTGAGCTGTTCAGCCTTCCAGGATTTCATTCATGTTGGTAAAGCTTTGGGGCATTCCTGGATGAAAGCAGAAAGCTCCTGTCCTTGTGCTGGGGACACACGGCATTCTCTGCACTCCATTTATTCCACGTGCCTGTTCTATTTAGAATGACACTAAAAAAAATACCTGTGGTAAAGAACATTTGTAACTTACCATACCAAGTGCTTCAATGCCTTGCTTCTGTGGGGAAAAAAAAAAAAAAAAAAAGGGGGGGGTGGGGGAAGAAGAAGAAATCAAAGCTTTATTTTCTTTTGAGAAATCTAATCCACGCCATATATACTGCAGGGGAGAAAGTGTCAGGGAGGTGACAGGAAGGGAAAAGAGTCTCCATTTTCTAGTAACAGTGAAGCTCTACTCAGCTAAAACAAGTGTAGCCTTCACACAGAAAATGGCTGTGAACACTACAGAGCAACATCTGCTTTGTGAGTGTAATCCATAAAAGGCTTCCAAATGCCCTTAAAAATTGTTCCCTCTTTTCCCCAGTCTGAATGTCATCTCACAGGAAGCCATCTGGGACAGGCATTCCAGCTATTCTGCTGCAGCGATAGCAGTATTGTCCTCAAGTGCCTCAGGATGAGTCACATCAATGCAAAAGTCCAATTATAGTAGAAGCCCCCCAAAGCAGAAGTATCATTTCAAATAAATAAGACTGATGTAGCTGAACCACTGGAATTCAGAACGTAATTCAGTCACTTCATCACCTTTTGCTCAAAAACTCTGCATTCCTTAAAGCACCCGTGCTAAATCCCCAATCTGGTTATGGCATTCCCAGCACAGATGTGATAGTCTTAAGACCAGTGTGTATGCATTTAGAGGAGTCAATTACTTTTTCTTTTTTTTTTTTTTTTTTTTTTTTTTTTCTTATTATTTTAAAATACAGCCTTTTAAAACCTGGCATTTCTTGCCACTTTAGAGCAACGAATGAACAGTGCCATCCACTGTTTCTCTGCATAATCCACTATGTTTTCCTAGGATAGTTTTAAATAAGATTTAACATAAAAATTAATGCCACATCTGAAACAAAGGAATATAGATTGCTAAAAACATGTGAGTCAAAACATATTTTTAAGGAGTCAGGCTAAATCACAGAATGACAACTCTAAAAGTAGCATACAACAGAGGAGATTTTCTAAAATATCACCTCACCTGTGGATGAGCCATTTTAACTTCATTAGCTATATTGTTACTCAAATATCCTAAAACCAAATACTTGTCCAATCAAGCAGGTTATCTCTTGCATTGCTGAGTATAATTTCCCTCTTCATCTTATTATAAGAATTACATTTCTTCTCCAGTGTGGTCATCAGCTCTCTAGAACATGACCCTGATGAGTGATGCTGCTAAGAACAAGTGCCTTTAGAAATGTTTACTACAGAAGAATTAATAATATGGTGTGAATGAGACCCTGTTTTCATGGAGTGAACATTGCCAGTGCAAGACTATATGCCCCTGAATGTCTCCAACAATGGAATCCAAACATTTTCTTTTAGATGCATGTTTTAGATGCTATTCCTATAAAAAGACTCTAAACTCATCCCATATATGGTGTTGCATATCTCGCTTTGTTAAACACAGATACTTCACTTTTCAAGTGTCACAGTTCAATAATGCAAATATGCAAATATGCTCGATATTTGCCATAACAGAAATCCTAAAAGTACTATACCCACTTCTTCCTGTGCTTTGTTAGAACACAACCTCAGTGTTCAGCATTTTGCCAGACTGATCTCAAAAGGCTTATCTTGCATCCTTTTGAAACAAAAGCAAAACAGCCATTGACCACAATGATGAATGAATTAAACCTTAACAGTTTGCCTCCCACTACTTTACTCTATATCATTTTCTTGTAGGAATTGTTTAGAATTTCAAGTAAAGACCACTTTACAATACAAAGTGGCTGTAATTCCTGAATTTTCTTATAGTACAGATCTCTCTCATTGACACAAATAATGGTAGAAACATTATTTAGAAAATTGTGTAACTGCTGAGCCCCAGGTAATTCAAAGGATAATTACTTGTTCATGATCAATGACCACTAATTATATACTATACAACACAGAGCTATAAAACTGACAGATGATGAAAGCATATAGTTACAGCACACTGTGCTGGGAACATGACTTTTATGAACCCAATGCATAGCACCCAAAGTTTTCTCTAAGACATTTATAGAAAGGAAAATGCCTACAGTAGAATTGGTTTTACTGATCATACTCATGCTCATTCATATTTCAGGATCAAAGATTATTTTCCAAAAGCCATTTCCTATTGATGCTGTTGTGTTTGCTCCTCACACACAATGATCAGCAGGACACTCGGTTGTAAGGGTCAGACTGGAACTGATTTCTTTGATTTTCCTATTATGTTTTCAAAGGTAGGAAAGAATTCCACATCATTCTGAAAGTCACTGGCTGTAAGCAGAGAAAACTAGAGCTCCTGAGAGAGTCGATTAGACCTGATTATAACCTGACTGAAATGTTATTGCAACAAAATGCCTAATACAATTCCCTCTTCTTTGGACGTAGATATTTTGACCCCATGTTCTCCATGCTTGTAGCTCTTCTGACTCCCCACTTTCGGGAGCCTGCTCATATTGAAAATGAGATTTCATGTTGGCAATATTAAATTTCAATTCCTTGTTCTTTACAACAATAGTCTACTGAGGAAAGACATAACATTAATTTAATTAATTTTGTATTACTCTGTGCTTGGAAATACTAAATAATGTTAGATAATGTCTTGGATCTCCAGCTTGGATCACTTATTCCTTTGTTGAAAAGGCTTGTCTCACATTTGGAATGCTGAAATAAAATCAAACTCACAAGAGTTTCCAACACGGAATTGTTAAGAAAATAAATAAGGGATTTACAAACTCATCATATGAAGAATGGGGCACCTCTTCCACCAAACTTTTCTTTATGGTTAAGGCAAACCAAAATACTTAATGCTTCCAGGTATAGCTGCCATATTAAAAGACAGGAAGAAAGATATAGTAAGAAAAAACACTACATTAAACCTGTTACAATTCACACATCATCAACTTACTTCATAAATTGTTGATCTGACAAAGAGGGACAACACAGGTGTAGGACTTTTCTTAGATGACTTCTGTTAACAGTGCCAGTACACTTAGGATTATAGGACAGCAAAGCCTTATGAAAATCATTCCAATTTTCTGTGATTTTATCTGAAGGGGTCTCCCCCACCTAACAATTGAATCAATTAGTAATGCAGGAAAGAAAAAAAAAAAAAGCATCCCTGAAGTTAAACTATGATAGCATTAACACATTAAAAAAATGTACTAAAATGACAAATCTAATGTTGGAAGACCAACATTTACTGAAAATCAACTATGTTATCACTTACAGTATTACAAGCTAAAACAAGAAGAGCAGACTTCTTTATTAGGTTTGTTCTATGAAACAAAGTTATGCTCAACTAAAACAGTTTTAGTGTGCTAATTTTGAAACATGATGAAACATCAGGCCCAAAATATACCCTTGAAAATGTTCTGAAAACTGACTGAAAAGTGTCTGGCTGCAAGGAAGCATATACCTCACTTCATAGATCTGCTTCTTTAAGTGACTGAAGAGGCATGTCTACTGAGTGATAACAACACAGAACTTTTGCTGTCTGTTTCTTCTCTCAGACTTGTGAAACAAAATCCACTAGTACTGAATAAATTGCAAGTGGCACTCAACTTACAGCATAATTTGAAGACATTGAGCTTGCACAGGGGAAAATATTGACAAAATCTGGTTTACTGAACCTGCTTTAAGATCCGTCTGTAGTACTAGCAGTTAGAATAAAAGTGGTTTTTACTTCTAAATTCAGTAAGTTAAAAACAAAAAGTTATAAGAAGCAAGAACAGGTTCACATATTGACAATCTGCATAATTGCAGATCTGGCCAAATACTGTACTATGCAAAATTTCAGGTAAAACGAAGGAGGTTGAGATGCCTCTTGGGTTTTCTTAGCTAGCTGTGCACCTAGATTGGTTCCAGGTTCTGGTTCTGGCCATTTCTGCTTTTAAGATTCCTCTGACCAAATAATTTACTAAAGGAATGACAAAAATGAAGAGATTTCTTGAAAAATTTGTCCTCTTTTATTTGTACAACCTGTAATCTGCCTTTTCTACAGTATGAGTCATATTGATGGAGCTGGTGTCACCACTCAGGACACAAAACAAAAGGATTCCCAGACACACAGGCTTCCTTGCAGCTGCTTTTCATCAAGATCTGGGTACAAACTCAGCCACAGTCTAGAACAGACCTACTCCTCTGGGCAGAACCACTCTCCAAGTGTGGAACCACAGCTGCCAGGCTCACATGTAGCTACTGTGCCACTCCTGGTGGTATTTCATCCCAAGATGACAATGTTCTATGATGTTTAACATTTCCTTTACCTGCCTTCCCTCATACTATCATTTACTTCATTTGGGATGCTTATTTTAAATGTCAAAAATGGCTAGTTATCTGTGTACATCTCTAATTTGAGCCTAAGCATCTTAATTTGTAAATCCCACTTGGTGTGCACATCAGTTGCGCATGTAGACACTGTCAGCATTTGCATTTTCTCCAGCATGTTAATTTTACAGCTACTAAAGTTTGCCCCAGAATTTCAGCCAGACCATTATTCTACTCAAAACCAGCTGGAAGGGACTTGAGTTGCTGCATCAAATGTTGCTATTGTTGGAGCCATCAAAGTGGAAAGCAGCCTGTTTCAGCTCCTAACATCAAAGCATTTCAAACCACGCACACCATTCAGAGCTATTCAATGGGACCTTCTTTTTGTGCATCTAGTACCTCTCTTGACACTCCTGCGCTCCTTTGATATCTCTCAAAGCCACTATCCAGACTACCTAAGACAAAGCTAAATATGGAGTTAGTTAGCTGACAAACTAACACAAACCTGAAAGAGAGTTAATATTGAAAATTATTAACAGTTTCTTAATATTAGGAAGTAGATTTGTGAAGTGCAGCTTAGGTTATTGCTTAGAGCAATTTGGTAAGCAAAAAAAGTATCAACTTATTTCTGTCAAAGGAAATGGACGTACTGCACAGAAGCATTGACTGTGAGTTTCAGCACGTAACCTCTCTGTACCTTCAGTGAATGGTTCTAAAGGAAAACATTATAAAATGATTGCAAATTCAGAAGCTGTCAAAGCTGTACCCAGGAAAATATGCAACATCTGTGTAGTACTTAGCATATATTTTATAGCAACGTATAAATATATGCTAAATAATATATAAAGAATAATAGATAAAACAAGAAACAACAAGGTATCAGCAAAACAGATCTGACAAGTGAAAGCTAAGAAGTACTACTACTGTTCCTCCTCTGCTGTACAGGCATGCATGATCTAGTGATCCTGCTGGAGATTTCAAAAACCTCCAGTAACCATGAGATTGCTTTCTGATTGATGCTTCAGAAAACAAAAAGTCTAGAAGTGCTGATTGTGATTATTCCATTGTTGGAATGAATGCAAACATACTAACTTAGACAAAAACTGTATGCATAGCATAACATTTTACCAAAACACAATCCAGCATTTTGCCACAGCCATTATAAAAGAGGTTATAGCTAGAGAATTAAAAGTAAACACTTACTACTGATTCTTTTGCTTCGAACAAGTCTAAAAATTCATGGTAGTCAAGGTATCCTGTCTGTTCTGGATCAATTGTCTCAATTAAATCCTGGAAGTCTTTTTCTTTCAGTTGAAATACCAAGTTATTTAAAACATGATGAAGGTAATTTCTTGTGATCTTTCCATCTTGTTTCTAAGACAAAAAAAAAAAAAAAAAAAAAAAAAAAAAGCATGCATAAAAAAGAACAAACATTTACTAAAGCAATACTGATTCCAACATGCCATTCTGCACTGCTAGATCATCCTGACCTACAGTAACTGAGACCTCTATAGCTGTTTCAATAGCCTGCATATGCTCCAGTTTTCAGTGAACACACAGCTGGAATATTCACTGGATGAAAGACTAAAACTATGGGAATTAAACTATAGTGACTTTTCCGTTACCTTGGGATAGATTATTTAGTTTGCTGGTAAACTGTGCAACAAGTGAACAGATATGTAAACTTGCTTTGCACAGACAAGCTCACATTCAGGTCAGTTTATCAACTACATTTCATTCCTTGCCTGGTCTGGAATCAATATTCACACAAAGTTGTGTCTGACTAAATAGCTGGTGGATCTGAGTGAACTTGACGCAGCTGAGTCAAGCTGAGTCTAAGTTGCTGTTACCATGTACCTCAACCATTACCTTAAGTCCATGCAAAAGTCCATCAAGTGATGTTTGTTATTAGATCCTAATATAGTTCTCAGCATATTCATAGACACCACATGAGCCGAAATTTACCAGTGCTCGCTTGTCTGTGGCAGATTTTCTTAATTATTATCTTCAGAACAACAACCAAAAACTCAACTAACATTTTATCTTTGAGCACAGCTTCTTCTAGTGCTGGAGTTTTCCGATGTCATCCATGGCCATGATGGTCCATAAGGCCGAAGTAAATGCAAACACTTAGGTCATTACAGAGATTAATTTAAAGATGTAATTATAAGTACATGGTAAGTCTTGAGAAATTCTGACTGTTGATGGTGGTGTGTTAATCTGAAATATTTGAGACCTACCATCATTGGACCTCCTCTTTCTTTTCTCATACTTCCTTTGCATCTTTTTATGAATCCTTTAAATTAGCTATGCTGCTAGGATGGGTCTACTAGCATTCTCGACCTGGATACTGAGGGCGAATCAGCTCTCAGGGAGAATCTTTAGCCTGATGCCCACTCACATTGTCATGCCAATGGATACTCAGCTGGACTGTAAGGTAGTAGGCAATGGATGTCTTCAAACAACATAATCAGAATACTGTTACTGTGTTACACTTAAGGTATAGTTTTCTCTCAGTTCTCATGGCAAGTAATATCCATAATTTATGTAGGAGAGTTTTAAATAAGGACTTCTACCAACTCTTTTCTATGACTGACTATTGCATTTTATAGTTTTACATTTGTTTCTGAACTTTTACTTTTTTTTTTTTTTTTTTTTTTTTAATTGTTTCTTTCTTTTCTCTAAGGAAACCCTAGGAAAGATAATGGGGAGAAAGAAGAAGAAAGAGTGGAATAAAGGCTGTGGAACAATAACAGAAAAATTAGGAGTAAATAGTTCCTTCAGTGATTCAGTTTTCCTGGCTAAGCACTAGACAAATATCTTTCTGTTCATAAAATTCACCCTAAGAAAATTCTGTTTCCCTTTAGTCTCCCACAGAGATCCAGGGTGGCAGTAATAATATAGAGGATGAGCAATTATTTACTTCATCAGTTGGTCTGGGAAATACTTTAAAGTTTGGCAATCAAAAGATAATGGTCTTGTGAAACTACTATCTGATATTTGAATTTTCTTTAGAGACTGTTGTCACTGCATTAAATCATATGGAAGCAAAACTTGATAATATACCTACCTCCCCCAGTAAATAACTTAGGGAATCTGGCACTGAAGCTACAAGAGATAGCTTGTACTTCACAAGAAACAATTGTGCAGAATGACTAGGTCTTACCCATGAAGATGAAATATCTGTTACGATAAAAATAAATTACATTTTGTTCAAACCTTAGATAATAAGGGAAAGTTAAGATATACTGCATCAGAATTTATTAAGCAGACTGCATTTGCTTATTTGGCCACCTTGCAAGTTCAATTTTATTTATTCAAAAGAATTTAATTTTATTGCCCAGATCATTATCTAAGTCAGCCCAGCATCAGTGATGTGGCTGGGGATGTACTGGTCTATTCCAACAAAAAAATCATAATGTTATGTATAAATATAAACTATTCTTACATGAATTTCTTTCACTGTGGGACCATCCAGATGCTGAGGATTAAATGGTTCTTTCTTCAGCCTGTCTTTCCACCATCTCCAATACCTCTGCCTTTGTTAACAATTTCATTCAGTAATGCTGCATTTCAGTAAATGAATTAAAATCATGTAGTAAAGTGCCTTACTGAATCATGGCCTGAATGCTGTAGGCGTTATTATTATCCACTGCAATATATGAAACTGATTTCTTTTCCTATAAATTGCTAGGTGAATTCTTTCTTTTTGTGGTCAACTATGTATATGTATATAGATGAAATACTGCAGAGCTAAAAAGAACAATTTTTATGTAATTATATTAGAAAGGAATTGTGATATATCATCTATATAAAATCATCTAATAGAAAATGCCAATAGTACTTCTGAAGATATGCCCAGTGCTCCTTTTGCTTGTGTCAACCAGACTGAGAGCTTTAATTTTTTCAGTCTATTATTTGCTCATTCAATTTAGAAATACACAGTCTACAATTTAAGAACTGCAATATGTAGCAAATCAAAGTAATAAAAAAATCCAGCTTGTCCACTAAAGGGATGATCACACAATCCAGTGTATGGGACATACATATCATGACATTCCATCAAAACTGACAGAAAGGCATTTTAGCATAGTTTGGTGTATTGTGAGGGCGACAGAGCTGGTAAGGACAGACAATTCTTATCAAAAGCTGATATTCCAGAACTAACACAAAAAAGCAATCCAAAGTCTAGAAAAAGTCAGATGAAGCTACTTTTGAAACTGGAGTGAACTATGCAACAGCAGGTTCAACATTGTCAGTGTCGCACATAAATTACAGACTACCTGTCAGATGACAAATGGCAACCCTAAACCTTTTACAGATACATGACAGCACTCTCTGTTTAGATTATATGAGTTCATAATAATTACTACACAGTTCTGATTCTCATTAACTTTATTTATCACACTGATTTTATCCCTTCATCAAAAGAGATTCAACTTTTCTTTAATTTCTCCTGTGTGCACAGGGACCATGGGGATGTATATTCATTGCTAAGCAGTGTATTTGCATGTACACACTTACAACAGCTCCCTTTTCCAAAATGCTGTATCTCAGATTAAGGCATAGTTTTATGCTGCACATATGAATGCCTGTCTTTAACTTAAATGTCACAACCAATTGGTCTCCTTCAGCATGTAACATTAAATAGGTATTAATGTTCTTTAGTATTAAGTTATAATATTAAAACCACTAACTATGTTCCGTTAAACATTTTATAATGCTGAGATCACTGTAAAGTTTACCTGATGCCAAATTTCAGCAAAGGAGAGAAAATAGTTTAGTTTCTTTTGTGAATCTGATGCATTTAAGAACTTGGGTTAGGAGAATTTCCAATACTACTTGAATTCCTTGCTCCGAGGTGAACAATCTCCTTTTAAAAGAGACTAAAATCAAAACAATTAAGTAATGCGGGTAAAAGGTTACAACTTGATACTGCAATTCTAAATTTCTAAATTTGCAGGAAATGCAACAATCTGACTCTGAAAGTCATAAAAAATTATGATGTCACATCTTCAGATGACACAAATGCCAATGCTTAAGTGACTGGGATACCACATGATCAAGAACAAGAACTATCAAACAGCGCATTCCATACAATGCAATGTATGAAAATAGCATATAGAGTAATAATATTTTTTCAAAATAATAATTTTAAAAGCTCAACTAATTTATTCTGAATATTGCCCACTCAAGTTACTTTTAATGCTTTTTTGTTCCTGTGTTTCAGAATATATAGAGAAACTTTCTTAAAACATTCTAAGAGGCTAGAGAAGTTGTTTTATTATTAAACCTTTGGTGTTGAGACCCTTGTATATCTATTATTTTTCTAGGATCTGAGTTTTAAAGTAAATCACAAAATATTGCAAGATTCACAAAAGACTCACAAAGGGTCCTTCACTCATCTTTTTATGAAACACCAATCTGATTCAACATTTTAAAGTCAAATTTGTAGTATAGTTACAGGGAACATTACATTTCTAGTGTGCACTTTAGAAAGCACTGCTACTAGGTTGGGTTTTTGTTTTCAGAATATGGATTAACAGATAGGGACAAGTAGCATTTTAGACTCCAACATGTCAAGAATAATTCAGAAAAAACATCAGTTGTAAGAAAAAGGACACAGGCAGTTGCTTGTGGACTGGAAAGTCGTGATGAAGAATCAGAAGCATGCTGCATGAACTTATTAAAAACCTTTAGATAAGAACATGAATGTATTTAAATCCTAGAACAGAAGACATTCAAGTTCAAATCTATTTCTATCTCCTGAAGAAAAAGAGCAAGAAACTTACTTTTGTTAACTCTAAGACATGAGGAAATGTCTTTACTTGGTTTACATGGGTTTTTCACAATAGCTGAAAACCCACTCACACAGTTACATAAATAATTATGTTAATCAGACATTAATAATGAGTTTGCTGGTGAAACCACTTCTTTGTTGAACTAACTCATACAGCAGCTAAGCAGGAGAATAGTATTTGATAAATGTTACTACGCAGATCTTAGTGTGAAAAGGAAATATGACATCCAGGAAGACTTTTCTTGTGTTGATCACATGAGACTGAAGGTTTTTCACAGCATTCCTTCTTAAGCATCTAAGCCAGTAGGTTTTGCATTTCACTTCACCAATAAGGAAATCAGCTTTTCTGGGAGATACCACACTTGACGATAGATTGCAGTAGGAAATGAGAGCAGGCAATCTACTTGGGCCCAGAGACAGCCCTGAGCAGGAGGAAGAGTGGGGAGAGGGAACACAGAGCCAGGTTTGGAGATGAACCCTGCATAATCAGGATATAATGCCCAGCACTGAGTTAGCCAACGGTACCGGTCAACGCAACGATGTCAACAGCTGCAAATTAACACATCTGGATCCCTCTCTTGAAAGTAGCAGCTAGGAGGGATGTCCAGAACTCTGGCAGAGGCAAAACAGGCGTTGGAGTCCTGCCTGTGCTGATGTCCTGGGGCAGTTTGCTGCCCAAGGCAACAGTATACCTTACTTATGCCCAGTGGTACACCATTTTGACTAAGAAATGAGAACACTACAGATGCAAATGGCAGATATCAAACAACTGTGATAGTTAACAGAACCAGGTAACAGAAACCTTCAAATGGAATTGTAGATAACCACCCATTCTCAGGTAAATCTGTCTCTAATGAGGTCTTGCAGGTTTTGTGCTATACATCCTTTTTATGCACACACGTACATACACATGTGACTCTGTGTACCTGTATATAAACAGAGTAAACACATCTCTCTCTCTCTGTATATATATATATATTTATATACATACATACATGTAGCAATAACCTGAAAAAGAAACCTAAAACTTTAAAACATCAGATGACTATAGATAACTGGAAGATAAATGAAATGGTAAAATGATGAAGAGAACAAACCACTGACACAGTATGACTGAGAAGAAGCAGCACAAGCAAATAATAAGCTTTTATAATAAAAGTCTTACAATGAGAAATGGAGAAAAAATGCCAGAATAGAAGAGGATTCTTAATTATAAGGAGCAGTTACTCTTAAAGATTTGCAGGTCATAATATATAATCAAAGCATAAATAGCCAGTATGATGTTAGGCACAAGGGACTCGTGCAATCCTTGGATGTAGAAACAGGGGAACACTTAGCACTATCTGAGAAGTTACATTATTTATTTTTCTGGTAACAGGGCAACTTCTCTGAAGGCACCAATTCTCATTTCTGTCATAACATTTCATGAAATATACAGGAAAACTAGTATGGGTTCAAAGGCAGCCACAGAGATGATTAAAGAACTAGCCAACATGACTTCCAGTGAAATTGTAGGAGGTAAATAATTTTTGTTTATCAGAGAGGTTGTTACAGATTATTTAGTCCCCAGTTGCACATATCTATGTTAAAGAAACTTGAAAAACAGACTGTGCATGTTACTGTAACAGAAAACAAAGACTGGCAAACACCAGATTACTTTGAAGCAGATATGAGACACAAATGTTTAGCTCTAAGAGTAATTAACCAAGGCAACACCCCAAAATAATTGCTCTTACTTCGTCAAGCGTAAGGAATGCCTGCTTTAAAGAGGAATAAGCATCTTGGATGTATCTGTGCAGCTTCTGAAGAACAGTGTCACTGGAGAAAGCTTCATCTCCTCTAGCTGCATTTACTCTGCAAGAGGAAAAAAGGCAGTTTTTGTAATACTTTCATGTCTCACCCTCTTCTGCTCACAATGTTCTTCTCAGAGCAGGAAGAGTAAATCACCTCATTAAGACTCAGGGTTTGATAGGATTTAAATAAGAGTGCACTTAGAGAAAGCATTACTAAAAGATTTTTTAGCTGAATTTAATCAAGGGTAACCTTCAAGTGGATACACTTCCCATTTTCAATAAATATGTATACCACAGGTTACTCACATAAAAAAGAAACTTCCTACTTACTTATATTTTTTTATCATAGGAATTGTCTGACTGTTTTCAAAGGTGCTCCCATGATCCCGGAGTTTTTCTAAAAATTTTTGCCAAGCAATTTTACCTGTGACTTTCAGTCCAAATCTGATTTTTAAAGAAGAAAACAGTTTTAAAAGATTTTCATATAAAAACACTCTACGTTCCAAGAAGAATTTTGAATAAGAACATCACATCGTCGTTATAATATCAATGTGTGCAACATTCATAATTAGAGTAAGTTTGCACAGCTTTTCTTTGTTACTAAATATGTAAACTGAGCCAACTTATTTTCACAGTTCCAAATGTCTAACTGCGGAAAAACTAGACCCCAAGTGAGAATTCCTCTAGCCAAATGTACATGCCTGCACCTGAGTGAGTCACTCTAAGTTCCTTTATAGTCATTGGGGAGATACAGACACTTTCAGGACAGGATTCATCTCACTCTAAAGTAGGCATCTAAAACTGGTTAGATGAATCCTGCCCATTGTTTCTCTCCAGTGACTATAAAATAGAGTCTAGGAGGAGCAGTTCAGACATAGACATTCACATTACAGATGTCTAGAATGAGATAGTATTTAATGCATCCCTTCTCATTATTTACACATAACAGTAGAGAAACTAAGGGGAATAATATGTTGAGTTTTTTAAATGTTATGATGTTCACTGTAATTTGAAAACTTCAAATGTACTGGAAGTGTTAAACTATGTTAAAAATCCTGGGAAGACAACTGGTATCATATTCCATGAATAATTACTTTAAAATCAATAAGGACCTGATCCCATGACCCCCCAAATCATTGACATATCTCCTATTTGGATTCAATGGTACTGCAGAAAGCTCCAATGAGCATGGCTAAATACACTCCTACTTCAGATGGTGCTTTGTAGGCAATTATATCCCTCACATGTTATCAGAAACATGCTGATTTGCTACTCTAGTCATCTCAGAAAAGCTTTTAAAACTCCTAATGCTCCTTAAAGTGGTGGCAGACGGTGTCCAGAGCATTTGCTAATCCAGGATTCATCGGACAAAGCTAAAAAATTACCAAATGCAGTCAGAAGTATGCAAGACTTCCCGGATCTTTTACAGAAAAACTCGAGTTTTTGGACTACCTGGCAGTTTCTCAAGCTCAGCCAACAAAAATAAAACCAAAAGATACAGGAATCACAGCATTCAGGCTTGGGTCAACCTCAACCTGACAGCATGGAGTATTTAATGGGTGGGTAGGAAACCTGACTTTTTACAGAATGCACACACCATGGCTCCGTGGCTCCAGGGCTGAGCATCTCCTGCTGCACAAGCAGCACAACCACACCAGAGCCCAGAAAGGGCTTGAAGACTCAAGGTAAGTGAAGACAGAGGCAATGCTGGCATTTGGGGGAAGGACCAAGAACCAAAGACTCAAGGTAAGTGAAGACAGAGGCAGTGCTGGCATTCAGATTTCACTAGGGGAGCCATTTCATATCCTGCAGGGAGGGGCTTTGCCAACAATACTATTGAGGGATGGGTTATTAAAAAAAAGCTGTGGGAAGGATAGATATTTCATATCTGATTATTGTCTTGGATAAATGAATATAAAACAAACAGTATGAAATAACAGATGATCTTTAAAATTAAGGCTAATATAACTACTGTTATTTTGAGCCCCCAACTGAGATCCCTTCACACTCAAATGTCTATGGTCTACTAAATCACTCAAATTGCACTGTAGAACGCAATTTTGTATTGAAAATGAGCAACCAGCCAAAGCTGCGTCAATCAGCATAACAGACCTCTCGACTTCCACCTCCTTGCTCAGAAGCCCTACACTCACCCCTCAAACTTCAGCAGTGACAATTAACAAAATCGTGGGAGCTGAAGGGAACTTAGGAAGAAACACTGATGCGGATGTGTGAAGGTCTGGCATTACTAGCAATGATTTGTGGTGCCATTGATCAACGGTGCAGTGGTTTTCCCCCATTCTCCAGATGGGTAATGGATCGTGGAGCTCTTCCAGTTCTGCCTTTGACTGTACAACACAGCACTTTTGCAGGTTTTATCATGGAAAGGGATGAATCAGGCCCTTGCAGCAGGAGAGGAGGAACTCCCCAGTATTAACCAAATTGAAGAAAGCCCTATGTAGATAAAACTAAGTCAGTGGGAATAAAAATGGAAGAAAGACTTTGGCATATTTCTTTTTTATGTAAAACCAATCCCTCATTATAGTTATAATACTGGACCTCAGATTTCAAGCTGTGCTAGAAGTGCAATAAGTACACTGTTTAGATGCCACAGGTGAAATAACTGAGGCATAGGAAGATCATTCTACTGTAGGGCCAGAAAAAATATGCACCTTTTGTGAGTGGTAATCCAGCATTTTATCTGCTATGACAGGCCAGCTAACATACCAAAGTAATAAAATAAATTCTGCATGGCTTTTTGGAATGGCATTAGCTTATGATTATGGCCAAGTACAAAAGAGTATAATTCCAAAAGAATTGACTGATTAGAGCTTTAACAATATGGATATGCGGTAAAGCCATGCGATATGTTATCCTGTAGTGATTCTTTACAAAATACTACCAATTGAGAAATTTTTAATCATCAGTGCTTTAGCACCTGATACTTTATACAATTCATAAATTAAAGAAATGAAGCATGAGAGTAACACAAAAAGTTCAAAACTACCTCTGCTGCAGAAAACTGTGTGTTTTTAACTGATATAATGCTCAGGAAAGTCCTGACCAACTGAGCACAATGATTTACCTCGTATCACAAATAAAAGTCACCAATTAGAAATCCCAGCAGCCACCAGAAAAGTCTTTGAAGTTTTGTCAGCAAAGCCTTCATACTGGTCATGTATGATTTGCTCCCAGCTGTCAAGAATACCCATAATTTACACCCCTCAACCTAAGAAAGGACACAATCCACAGTGAAGGTCCAAAATATAACCAAAATTTTTCTCATGTGGGAGTGCTGAAATACTGTGAAATTACTTCCTTCAGTTTATGCAATTATTTATATAATCTCAAGTTCATGATATTTTACTTCTGAGTGAAAGAATTTTCAAGAATAAAAGTGATGAAATCCAGGGAATTTGGGACTCAGATGAGTGATGTCCCCTGAATGAAGTACACCTCAATGGTCTGCCTCTGATGTATTTGATCTTGCTGCAGTGGGGACATATACTGAGAGAGAAGTGCGTGGGCAATCTGGTCCTAAACCAGTCAAGGATGAAATCCTAGCTGAAGTCTAAGGCAAAATTGCATCAACTTCAATGGGCTCTGAATTTTATATCAGGAGCCCATGAGATGTAAATACCTCAAACAACCATAAAATGCTGTCATGTATTATTTCTTATAAACAGCTCCCTGGCACATCTCATGTCATATTATTTAAACAGAATCTTAAAAACCTTGAAATCATGTCCCTTGATGATCAATTACTATTACATTTATTATCAGCTACAATGAAGTTACTTCATTATTAGAATTAGATGACTATGAGGAACTTTTGCTGTAGTTCCATTCACCTGGTGGATCTTTCGTATTACATTATCTGAGAAATATCACCTAAGAGATATGGCATACATGGGCTTGAACACTTCTGTTTACAGCATCATTAAAATGTCACTATATTTTTCAAATGCTAGAGAAAACTCCACTGGAAGAATACATGCAGAAATCTTTCCATTATGCAACTGCTATTAAGAGGAAGATTTACTTTAAGATTTAAAGTAGCAAGTGACATGAATGAGGAAAAAAAAAAAACAAACCACAGTAATAGCAATTTTTTGACAAAGCAATAGTTGATCATTGTTATATCGCACTGTGAATGTCTAGGAGCAAATCAGATTTATCTGCTGAATGCACAAAGCAATATGGTTACTGCAGATGACACTCTCATACAGCACCTGCCTGCTGTAAAACGTATATCTGCACTGAGCTCTTTACAGCTAACTAGTGCATATAAAGAAAAAGATAACTAAATGGATTATTTACATGGATGATTCTATTCTTCCAACAATTTTAATAGATAAACTATAAATTATGGAATTATTAAGCAGTAATGCATCATCTTGCTACTGATGTCCTCACGCTATGATTTGGGTGCCTTGTCCTGTTGTTGTAAACTTAAGCAATATTTGGAGTAAAAATGCTGTGTAAGTGTTAAGTTGTTCTTACTTTCTCTTTGACTGGCCATATGCCCTTCGCACAGTTGTCAACAAGTATAAAGTATATTCTGGTAGTTTTCTTCTCACAGTTTTTGGTTTCTGAATACAAAATATTAATCATGAGAGATCCTGGTCTAGATTTAACCAAAAGCTACAAACCCATCAATTTTTATGATATTTTGGCTTTAAAAAGGAAATATGAGTTTAGGAAGCTAGTCAGCATATGCTGAAGTGATCATCTCCAGGAGATCATATTTTGGTAAATGTCTTATGGCCTAAACTCTGTCTGCTGAGATCTTGAGGCTGGGCTGGAAAATGTTTTCTACCCGTTAATCTTCTGTCCAGTATACTGCCCACAAGATGATTTGAATTTTGATCATAATACTACAAAGATGCCAGGTTAAAGTAAAATAGTACATTGACTTGAATCCAGTAGTTGGCATGATTTCCCAACCTTCACATCAACTTTAATAAAAATATTTACAGTGTTAAAACCTAAGTTCAAAGGATGTGTTTGCATCATTTTAGTTTAAATTAAAATTTCCAAGTATGAAATTTCTTTATTATGTAGCACAGAATTGTCCCTTCAGTTATCTTTTTCAGTGACTGACAGTAAGCAGCACAGAGTGAAAGCTCTAACTATTAGTTCATTCATTCATATTAGTTTCACTTCTTCCTCTGTTTTCCTTGCCACACCAGCATGTTTAAAAAGGACAGTCTTGCAAAGTCACACTGTTACCATGTGAATATGGAACTAACAGTCGTAAAGCTGCTCTTCAAGCAAATTCACACCATCCCACGTCACTAGTCATTTGAATGCAAGAGAGTGACGCTCCCTTTATGAAATTAGATACAAATTTGTGAGCAAATATTAGTAAGAAAGCAGTAATGTAAAGCTTTTACTCCATTAAACCTATATACCTTACTGCAAAAAACTTGATTTTATACTGAGCTATATCAGCTTTTACATACTGTGCCATACATACTGCAACACAGGCACAAGTAAGATAAATTAATGATGGTAGTCACAGAAAGCAATAATAAAGTTATAAGGCAGCAGCACTAAATAACATCCCCTAAGAAAATAACATGATTCTTACCTATTCATTAGCTCTTGAAAAGTTTCATTTGGCAAAGGAAATATAAAGCCATTTATGACTGACTTCAAGTAATCCAAAGACACAAATCCACTCCTGCTGACATCAATTGCTCTGAAGGCTTTTTCAATGTCCTGATAGGCTGAGCACAGCTGTAATGAATACAATTTATAGTGTTTTGTTCAGAAAAATCAAGTTCATGAAGCTTTTAAAACAATAATGTATTTTTTACAAGACCTTTTCAAATGTTATTCTTCATGAATTGATCAAATAGGTTACCCTGGCATGCTCTGACTGTCAGATGTTTAATTAATAAGCTCACTACAAAACAGTATTCCCAATCACACACTCTCAAATGACAAGTCAGACAAGTTTCTCAAATAATAACTCTGCCTCAAAATTCAGAGCTAAAAATACTTTGTGGATCAGCCTTCTTGATAGCACCTGTCTTAACATAACTTTAAAACCATCCATGGCATAACCTAGTATCTAGCTTCCCTTTATTAAAATGGGTCGTTAGCACAATGAATACTGGAGAATGTTAGAAGTCATGGAATAGTCTACATAGCTGTTGTATAAATGTATCACGCATTTCTTTGGTTATTTTTTTAATTCATGGGCTGTTGCAGAGGAGCTATGTGGATGTGGTTTTGCTTATGGGACTTGTAAAATGCCTGAAAGTTGACTTACTGCAGATTTTGATAAGGCTCATGAAACAATAGGAAGACTGGTTTGTTTTTCTGAAATGTTAGCTCACACTGGGTTGTTGAATACTGCAAGCATCCCTGAGGCTTTTCTCCCCCCGCCATTTTTTGACAAGTATCCCATCTGCTTCTAAGCTGATTATTGTTCATTCAAAACTGCCAAAATCACAGTATAAAGATAACGTTTAGAGAGACTTTAGGAAGCCCAAAATAAACACCAAGGACTGGGAGGGCTTGTAAGGTGAGATGTACTGTGCTTCCAATTCAGGCCTTGACCTCCATATCAAAAATACACAAGATGAAAAAGGGTCAGGATGCTGAATGTCCCTGTGGCCTTGTTTGTCCCTCCTCTCCTCTCTTTTCAAGGCTGAGAAAACACAGTTACAGGTCTGTGTAATTGAGTTTGTAGCAGAATAGCAGCCTTGATGCACAGTATCAGCTCCTCTTTTCTTAGAGAGTCAGGATTTTCATGACAGGAAGGCACAAGAGTGAGTGTTGGAAAATTTTGCTTCTCTTCACCTTAGCATAAAGCAGGTGGAACACAGTTATGTTCCACCATCACACTCCCCAACTCTCTTCAGTTAAGATCACTTTTAAGGGCATGTGGAGAGGTCATTTGCTGTGTCTATTCCAGCTCCACTCTATTCTAAGCTTGCCATCACATATTAAAAAAATGTGTTTCTGCAGTAGTACCTATCCACTAATAAATTATTTCATGCAGGTCAGAAAATAATTGTCAGACAATGATAACTAGTCATTACTTTGATCTGACAGAGTGATCTAGCAATTCACATTATGAAAGACCTTAGCCATCAAGCTTCAATGTACTCTCATTTTGTTTTAGCCTAAGGAATCTGAAGTTCTAATACATACAGGTTTAATGCTGTGAATCTAATAAGCAAGACTGGAATGCACAAAATAAAACAGAACTGCTGCTTCTGCTAACCAGCTTTAAAAGTAAACAAGAAACCCTGTGCATGGAATTTGTTCATAAAATAAGTTGGTATAATTAACTGGTCTCAATGCTTGGCAATAGTCTTTTCCTATGATGCCTGGCTCAGCTTCTCCACCTGTCCAAGTATTCCAAAGTATTAATGGCACTCCCTTACCTTTTCTCTAAATGCCCTCTCAGTGCTATCCAGGTTGTACTCTGTCACAGCATGCTCAGCTGGTGAAGACTGTAGAAAAAGTTTTGCTGGTGAAGATTGTAGAAAAAGTTTTTTCTGCTTCTATTCCTTTTCTTTTATTTTCTGGCATATTAGTGCTGTTAAGAAAACTGATTTAGCAGAGTCCGCAGCTTTGTCAGCTTCAAAGAAGTAAAGCCATCTAAAACTCTTAAAGACTTATAGTCTCTACAGACAGATTAAACCAAACCTGAAATACAACTTTCTTGTATTTTCTTGTATTTCAGTCTTGATCAGTAGTTCAAAATTACGCTAACTAATCTGCGCACTTGTTGTAGTAGTTTTTCATTTCATATTTCTTTTAAAATATAATACACACAGTCTTAACAGATAAGTTTATTACATTTAATATCAGAAGGTCGTACTAGAAACTAACTCCCTGTCTTTGTCAGTGAGTTTCCAGAACGATCCACTACTAAAAATATTTTTTCAGGAAGTGGAAGACAGTATCCTTATAGACCTTTGATAATAAACATGTCTATTGACTTTGAAAAGGCTCTTTTCCTTTTCCTTCACTTACTCCTGTCCCACTGTCCTATCTTGGCCCCATAGTCCTTGGAAGACCTTCCAGTTATCGTAAGTCAAGATTCTACATGTTAAAAAAAAAACACCAAAACCAAGCCAATTCTGTAGAATATTTATTTCATCTGGGCTGAACAGCTGATTTTGTGAGGGCAGTTTCTTGTGTACTGCTCTACTTAATGTGCTGTTGGCACATACACTCTTTGGGATAATGATTCTGCTATGGATGTGCCATATTGGATTCAGAGAATAGCAGCAACAACTGTGATGAACAAGACACAGGCATTTTGAGAACTTTATGCATAAAGAGTATGTGTACCAAACTCTTTTAAAGGTTATTTCAGTAGGGCTACATAGGAAACAAAATGCTGTTCTATATGGAAAAGGATACCAACGTGTGACTGCTCTGTGCTTAGGACATGCTCTCCTCTGTTCCCTCTTCCCACTCAGTGGCCTGCTGAACACAGATTTTCCTTCCTGTTTAAATAAAGCTATACTGCCCTATTTCAATTTAGTTTTGATTAGGCATTAATATTTATTAAACAAATATCACTCAGTTATGTACCTCAGAAACTAATCAGAGAGGTAAACCCTAATTTATCTGGATGATTTTAAAATCTATTTTTAGACCAATGTTTGATCAGTAATTTTTTTACCACTACTTTACATGATCAAGGTTCCAATTCTGAAAGTGGGTGGGTGAAAGAAATGAAACTGGGAACCAGAGGGCAAGAGGTGAATTCAAGATGCTGTCAGTACAGTAGGGCTGCAGGAACACCCCACAAACAAAGTCTCTGAATGTCTGAGGCATCCTATGGTGGAATGAGCGGAGAGGTTTTGTCCCAGGCCCCACTAACTAGACAGATTATTTAAGAGGTTTGATCACACACAATGCTAGGTACAGCATGGACTAGGAAGGAGGAGAAGCCTTAATTCATAAGATTATTTCTCCACAGTTTCAGTACCCTACATGGGAGAAACCCCCTCTATTTTTGGTAGTTACACTTACTTCTGGTCATGGTTTCAAACCAATCTTTAACAGTACTGCACAAACTTACAAACCTCTATATAGTCACACCATGGACATGTAAAATGGTGAGAAGAAAAGCTATTAAAATACTAGATATTCTGACTTCATGATTTCAAAAGAATTTGGCTGCTTCTGATCCTGCTGAAGCCAATGTGAATTGTTGGTATTCAGGGACTTTGAACATCAGGCCATCTATTAAAAATTGGTTCAGAAATAATTCCTACTACCCAAGGGAAGACTTTTTGTCAGGAAGAGGATAATCATAATTCAGATTTCTGGACTGCTGGCTTCGCTTTTCTCGACCAGGATGGATTTTTTTATTCTTCTATAATTCTCATAATGAAGCGCTAAATTCTAAGTAGTAGAAATGAAAGGGACAATGTTTGAAGCTAATGCTCTTTAGCCTGCAAAGTACAGGTAAGTCTTTACTGTCTTTCTTAATCAAAGTTAAGATTAAATGCTTCTTTTTAAACAAAAATAAATTAAATTATAATTAATAGTTAGTCTCACACTCATGAAAAATTCTACTGCCAAAATATCATATGTGTACATATGTGATGGAGAAAATACCTTGTTAAAGACACTAAATTAAATTTCAAGATAAGTAAACAGATTTTTATTATTTTTAAATGTACTGCAAGGGCTTTTCTCACTATCTTAACTTGACCACCTTCTTAAACTCACATATCCATAGATCCTCACATTCACATTACAGGTAAATCTGATAAATTTTTGCTGTATAATGTCTCAAACACAATATTTTTCATCCACATACAGGGTTAAATCTCTCCACTGCCTCCATTCATCCAACAACAGAATTACTGAAACACGCTTTTTCTGTCTTTAAGGAAAATAACCATGTCCTGTTCTATCAGTGACTCTTCCTTCCCTAAACAACAAACATAAGCTAATGTCTTCATTTTAAGTGTCTCCATGGCCCACGTCCTCCATGCCAATCACCTTTCACTCAGAAATGATCCTTTGTGCCACGTTGGACGGTCTGACTCTTGCAATTTCAAACAAATATGTTTTGCATTTACTCTTATGCCGACCCTTTTATTTGAGAGGACCTGCTCACATACATTCACAAACTGACTTAATTACTGACCATGAATCCTTCTTAAACATCCTTATTTGAGTTGATGCCTATAAAGACATTCCCAACAGTCCAATAAGTTAGGTTGCTGCTATGCCTGAAACTACTGTCAGGCTGACAAAAAATGTCTTACTGTCACCTTGACCTCCCCAAACTGTTGAATTCACCAGTTTGTCATTGTCTTAGAGTGTAAGTTCTTTGTTACCAAGATTACCTGGGAAGTTCAGTATGATTGAATACTGGGTGAAAACCAAGGTTCCCAAGTGCTACAAGATTCCAAGTTGAAATAACAAATTCTTTATCTAGCGTTTATGAGCTTCTAATTGTGATTTTGTTTTTCAGCACATGTAATGTCACCTTTTGTTTTTAAAGGCAGTTTTCACACATAGTTGGTAGAATTTCCCAGGCCAAAGGAAACTGGCTTTCTTTTCCTCCCTGTCCTTATTCTATCTGATGAGAATTAGAGGCTATCAATGTCCTACAAAATTGCAAACCAGATCCATCAAGGCCAACAGAAATACTTCTACTGATATAACTGGAAAGAGGAAAAGTACCCAAGTTTCCACTCATTTTCTGCACACATACCTGGAACTTCATTTTCTGTGCTTCTTTCTTTAACTGTGTCTGTACTTATGCCAAAATTCTTCAGAAATTCTTTGTAATCTGTCACATTAGAGTCTCTAACACAGTAATGGTTCCACAGCTTAGAGAAAAAAGAGCCATTTTTTAGAGAACACAGCGATTGTAGATCATATTTGTAGTGAATTGAAGAAATAGAAAATTTATTAAATCTTTAGCAACACAATATGTAAAAGATTGTGAAAAACAGATAAACAGTGAATTACTTTTTCTCTGCTTTCTCACTGCATTTTTTCTCTGGTCTCTTTCCTCTGCCCAAGACTGTCTATAGTATACAAGTTGTCTGAATAATACCATTCAAATCCTACATACAGTGCCATTTTCTTGGCCATCTACATGAACATGAATTTTCATATATCCTTACAAGGGCATTTATCTTCTAATAATATAAGAATCTGATGACATTCTTAAACAAATTCCAGTGTAACTTATGATAAGTCACACCTAAACTCTGAAGCAAGTTGTCTGGGTTTTATAGCAGGCTGGAAAATTTGCAGCAGCTTCATCTGGATTAAATGGGAACCTCACTTTTCAATTAGAACTCATTTTCACATGGTATTAACTTCTACAGCTTGGAAATCAATCTTTGATTGCAAGCATATATTTTCTGGATAATTCCGCTGCTCGGCAGTGAAGTTGTTAATATTGTATACACTTGCCATCCTCACACTGTATCCAAATGCTTGGAAAAAATGAGCAGTTTTCACCCTTCAGAACTACAGTTTGTTAGAGAATGCAGGACCAGTTTATCAGCAGTTACTGTGGGATTTATCTCCAATCCCCTTCAGAAAACACTGCTGTGATTCATGCTTATGTTTTTTCTTCCTAATCATGAAACCTAGAAAGATGTAGTTTTTAAAATTGAAATGAAAATTCTGTTACATAAAGAGGATCCATAAGTCTAAAGCTAAAATAGTACCATTAGAACATCTTGTGTATCACAAACAACTAAGTTTCTCTCAACTTCTTTTGCATTTAGCCCCATAATTAGTCTCTAAATACAATTAAAAAAAAAAAAAAAAGATTGATTAAAGCATGTGTTACAAAAATCCATTTAGTTAGTCCTGATGAATTTTTTCCAAGGACTAATAACAGAAGAATTGATTGCCTTATTTTTTCATTTGAATTTGTCTATCAAGTGAAGGCACTACACCATATGATACAGTCACCTCTTAAACTCCTCTTTCAAAGGCTAAACAGATTGTCTCATAACATTAAGCTCTAAAACATCCACACCCACCATCCCTTGAAACATGTTTGTAGCTTTTTTTTTTTCCTCACAATTTTTCAATATCCTGGGAATGAGAGCACCTGATGGGAAGCCATGTTCTGGTTTTGACTTTGACAATATATGAAAATAAAAGGCTTATTTCTGCTCAGTTTTTTTCCAAGACATCTTTGGGACATTAACTCTTTTGGAGACCCTCAGAGTAAAAGCCAAGCCCTCGTGAAAAAAAGACAGATACCACCCATTTACAAGCCACCACTTGCATCAACATGGTGGGTGACGTGGTGGGGCAAATTCCATTTGCAAGTGATGGGACCATTTAGGTGATAAAGATAAGAGAACTTGGTTAGCCATTTGGCAAATTCCATTTCAGACAAGAAAAGAGAGCTGCACTGTAACATACCCTGTTTTCCTCTCTATTCTTTGGATTGTATGGCAAAGTGTGAAGGAACGATTAGCTGCTAAGATCACCATAATTCTATCACTTCTGTGGGGTTCTGAAAGACAGGAATTCCCAATCACAGTATTAAATTTACTTAGTAAAGTTAGGAAGTCATTGACTTGCCTCTAGCCTCAGTTTCTCATTTGTAAAAATGTAATTATAATCCTGCCCAAGACATGGGGCTATCCTAGTTATCACAATAAACCACACACCTGTTTTTGATGCATGTAAACCATGGGTATATGCATAATTAATGAAGGACTTCACTTCTTTTCCCCAGAAATCCCCCCACATCCTATTTCTCCTTGAGCCTTCTCTTTGTGTCTTACTAGAGGTCGAGGACTATCTGTGAATTTTCAAGGAAATTTTAAAGGAATTAAGATTATGTTAGCTGTGAGTTGTACATATGGAAATATAGAATGAATATACAGACAGTACTCTGATATATGTGAAGTGCATTAGAAACATATATAATAAAATGGACAGATTTGGCTCCACTTTGAACAAATTTTCATGCATAAATTCAAAATAAAAGGAATACTTCAAAAACACTCGTGTGATCGTATTATTTTGGGATTGACAGTTCTATTTTATGAAAATGCCATGATAAAAATCAGGTCAATAGTAAATCTCAGCATCAGGAATGATACCTTGGCACATTTTAGGAGTGTCTGAAATTTTCCCTTGTTTACAGTTCAGTTTTTGATCTACCAAAAAATCCCAACCTACAATAAAAACCACATACATACACAAATTACCATGGCCTCACTACAGAACAGGAACACTCTTTAGTCATTATCTTACATTAGTGACAGTTTTCAGCAATCTATGGGGTACTCTGTTTTCTGTCACATGAAAACAGTTGCATTCCTTCCCCTAGGAACTTTTTACTGTTACTCTCGGGCAATTTCTGCTATTTTGAACAAAATGGCTTATTATGGATCTGCATATATCAAGGCTGGAAAGTCAATCCTATTTAATAAACAAATAGAAATACAGAACTAATTACTGGTTCAAAACTGCACTTTTGCCAGCTGTTCTTTGTACTCCAGCTTCCTACACAGGATCCCCATGAATAGGCAAGGATCACCATTATGCTTTGCCGGCGTTAATCACATCCTTACAGAAGGGGCAGGATACAATCTGGACATATGACAAAGGGACACTGAGCTGGTCTTTGCAGCAGCCATTAAAACTGGGTCAGAGCCTGTTTTCATGATAAAAATCAATAGGAGACTTGTTATTGCCCTCATCTAGGCATAATCATTTTTGATTGATCTATGTTAATATGCCTTAAAAAACAAATGACTGGTCCTAATCATCACAATTATTAGTTTGCTTTCATAAATTTATTGATCAAGGAATGTATTCCCAAAGACTAGCTTTAAACACTGCCAGCAGTCTCTTCCACCCACCTTGATAGAGCGAAGAAGGAAAACACGTACTACCATAGGGTGATTCAGAAATCCTAAATTATGGTCCTCATCTGCTTGCTCTCTGGATATGCTAATATATTTTCACTTACTAAAAAGGGCAACAAGCCCCAGGTGTTTTAAGTTAGCCTTTAGATTGCCTTGCCCTTCCTGTCATTAAATGATTTCCCTATTTCTATGACTTCCCTATTTATATAACCTAAACCAATTCATAGATTATAATCTGAAAAAGCATATTCCGGTATCTGTTCATATTCTATACCTGCTTAAATTTGATCACTATTACCTCTCTGCACCCAAGATGGAAGGACTGGATTGAAACCGGTTAAAAACAATGAAAATGTGTTCATTACATTCAAGGGGCAGTGGACTAGACCCTCTCTAAAGCCATGGTCTTGCAAACACACAGTCTTTCAGAGCACACGGATCCCAACTATATTAACTTTACCGCTAGCTTTGACTCCGATAGGCTGAAGCATCCAGTCCTGTGCAGTCATAATATTCCTGAATCACTGCTATGAATATAGCTGGACTACCCAGATCCACAGTGGAAGATCTTTACACAAGTTTTGTTTAAAAGCTAGAAGGCTAGCACATATCTCAGTGCTCCTAAGGCTATTACACAAACAAGCTTATAAGATCTTATGGATCTTCTAAGAAAGATGGTGACAGAATTTTTAGTAGGACCTGTAGCAATAGGACAAGAGGTAATGGTTTTAAATTAAAAGAGGGCAGATTCAGACTAGATATAAGGAAAAATTTTTTACAATGAGAGTGCTGAGATGCTGGAACAGGTTGCCCAGAGAAGTTGTAGATGCGTCGTCAACGTTTCCAGGGATGGGGAAGTTGGATGGAGCTCTGGGCAATCTGATCTAGTTGAAGATGTCCCTGCTTATTGGAGGAGGGCTGGAC
The DNA here is from genome assembly GCF_018691265.1 of Tyto alba. Taxonomy (NCBI): domain Eukaryota; kingdom Metazoa; phylum Chordata; class Aves; order Strigiformes; family Tytonidae; genus Tyto; species Tyto alba. The sequence goes on along the minus strand of NW_024881295.1, from coordinate 8,202,136 downwards.
TAGATGACCTTTAAAAGTCCTTTCCAACCCAACCCATTCTATGATTCTAAGCACAAGCAAGCTAAGTATTGTTCTATACATTTTAAAGCCTGGGTTTACTTTTCATTTCAGTATATATTCCTTAAGCAACAATTCATCTGAAATTATTTTTTAGTTAGTAATTTTCAAAAAATTGAAGCTGACAATGCACATTTAATAAGCATAGAAATGGTTTCTGGTTTCTTAAGTATCAAAATATGCTAATTATAAGTACAACTATTCATTATTTTCCTACTTTTTATTTTTACACACATACGAATACCTCCTAATTGTTAAAATTGAAAAACAAACAAATGTACCCATTATACTTTTTATGAATCCAGCCCATTGTTCAAGGAAAAGAAATCATTCTTTACACAAAGATTTGCTCTCAGATTGCTGCCAAAGAAAATAACCTTGAATTATTTGCTGCATAACTGCCACATGAGTACATTAAAGGTGCCTAGGGACAGCTTCATCTTGAGCATGTGACTTTTAAGAAAAAGCTTTTAAGTTCAATATTTGAAAATTGCTGCCATATCCCTTTTCTTTCTCTGATTTTTAAATTAAATCCAGTTATCGCACATAGGAAGAAGATGGCTTTTGTTTCGATGTTTTCAGTCATTTCTCTAACAATGAAGGTTTTTATTGCCTGGCTGCAATGAATTCAGGATATCATGGGGATGTTAAAGAAATAGGTATATATATATATTTCATGGGTGGTTTTCCCCACAGCACTGGAGAATATATCCCTGCTATGAAACCTGAGTAACTTCCCTGACCATTAGGACTAGATGATCAAGACTGCCAACTGTGAAAGCCTAAAAACTGAATTCCTAGGATCTGGTCTTAAGGAGAGTGATTTTTCACACAATCAAGTAAATCTTTAGATGAGAGGCCCATCCAAAAAGTGTTTACTTCTTCCTAGCAGAGACAGGGTTTCAGAACTGTTAAATTTCTGAGGTTTTTTTCAGAAAATTTTTAATATCCTTTTGGTAAGGTAATACAATTGCTCTGTCTCTCTGGTGTTGGGCTGGCCTATCTGAAAGAAATGCTGTGAGCACAAACAGGGATCTCTGGCAGAGATTGTGCACTCAAACCACACCTCTGGAAATGAACATTTCCCCCTGACTATATAGTAGGTGTCCCCAGCCCAAAAGGTATGCATGGGCAGTGCCTTATGTCAGGATCTTGACAGAAAAAGCCCTCTTAATAATTACAAGACTGGTCCAAAGTCCATTAAAGTTAATTGAAAGACTCAATGCTGTGTCCCAGAACAATCATAACAGGATTATGGGAAAAAATATTTGTTGATCAATCCAAGGCAAATATTCAGTAGGCTTTGGCTTGAATCAGAAACAGCTGCAGAATCCAAAAGCAGAAATCAATTCAGGAGATCACACTGTGATGGGACAGCAGGAAGAAAAGTGGCAGCAGAACTCGGTCCAAAGAACAGTATTGAGTTGGGTTTTTTACTAGATCAATGCAGAAAGCAGCATTTTAATTGGATTATACTATACTGTAATTCAAAACTAGAAACATGAAGGACAGCAGGGGCCCAGGCCTTATCAAATAAGATGCATTTTCTCTAAGTGTCACATCCACAGGTCCATGCTATGAAAGATATACTGTCCAGACAAATGTGATAGACAGTCATATCAAAGAAACATGGCCTAGCAACTAGTTGAACATCCAATGCCCTAGAAATCCCTAGACGCCCAGTTTTGAAGCAGAGGCTCTTTAGATATATAGAAATCTCACCTGGAACCTCAAAAATAGAAGAAAATTTCTTTCTGATTAAATCAACATTTTAGGCTGCTGGGTTTGGAACACAACACTCCAATCTTTCAGGCAAGGAGGAAAGATGAGTGGGAAGAAAAAGGGATATACATCTAAACAGTCTAAAAAGACTGTTGCCTGCCTGCTTATCTGCCTTCAACAAGCTAAAATAATACCTAAGAAGCCCAGGTATTATTGACTTTTGTCAAGGAATTTCATGGACGGTGATTTGGAGAACCTAAATATTCTGTGGGAGATCCATTTTGGTTAATTTTTTTGCTGTTCACTTTGGATTTTTCCAGTTTCTCAGCCATTATCATTACTGTCAGCAGTGCAGATTTTTGGAGCTGTCAAGTAACTCAATAAGATTCCTCATGAGGGAGACATGGATATATTTGAAACAGCAGAGGACATTTAGATACAAATTTCTTGGGTTGCCCATGCCTCCCCAACCATCTATGACACAGACAAAATAAATCTAGTCAATATGACCTAAGTCATTCACCTGGACAATGTTCTTTTAGGGCATGAAGATTACAGGATGTATAGCTTTTGTACATTAATGAATGTGCAGAAAGAGGACCAGAGTACACTCATCTATTTTATGTTGTCCTTGAGATTTAACTGGATCAGTGCAAAATTACCGGCATAGAAGTGAATTTGACCCATGATTTTAAACACACTTTCGAAAGAAAAGCATTTTATTCCCTTGACTAGGGCCTTAATAGCCTTCCTTAGCAACTTGTACTTTCAGAAGAGAGTACACTTTCAGTTGCTTTAAGGTTCATCCATAATAAGAAATTCAGGTATAATTTGGGTATATTTAAACATTCTCAAATTTAATAGGCTTCTTCAAAAGTCATTTGTGTGATATACCATCAGTAAGAAAATAACTGTTACATTTTATTTCTGTATTATTTCTGATATTCTGTTATTTCATACATAGGTGACTTGGTACCATTACTTTTATTTGTTAAGCTTCAGAAGTTCTTCTGATAAAACTTCATCATTTTAAAGCTTTAAAACCCCAAAATGAAAATTTGTGTTCTTTTTTATTATTCAGCACTTAGGAGATGTAATAACATTTTTATAGATTTATTACCTTTCAGATTGCAATGCCAAACACAAGGTTTATGGTCAAATAAAGCATCATTTTGGTTTTTTGATTGCCTGCTTTAGAAGAGTATTGCTTCTGTTCTATAACTGCCTGTACCAAATTATTTAATTGGTTTTGTTGATATCTAATTCTGGAAAGTATCCCAACCAGAAAAAATATACAAGCTGAAAGAGTGTAGCCAGGCAATATGAGCTGACAAAAATTATTTTGGAAGTTGCTCACAATGAAAAAAAGAAATCCAAATAAAAATCCAAACAAAAATCCTCAAGCAATAAAGTACTGTTCTAACTTGCTTCATTTTCTTGTAGGTTGCTATCTAGCAAATATTATCTCCAGTGGTATTTCCTGATGGATTTCATAGACCACAAAATCCACAGAAAGTAATTCAGAATCATAAGGCACTAAAAATCCTTTGGAAACAGATCATGTAACATCAGATTCATATTGGTTTAAGGCAGTTTGTAGCTGATCTCCCTGCATGTCATTGGCATCAATTCACAGGCATTGTCATCACTTGATCTCTTTCAGCATTTCCATCTTAGTGCCTTATAAGCTCAATTTCACAGCAACCCATTGGCAAAGATACTAAGGAAGTATTCCACTTGCTCTTTGGATACATACTCCATGATGCTTGGGCCACCCTTCCTGCAAGCCCTGCTGCAGTCAAAGCTCTGGCTACTTCCCATCCTCACATCCCCGCTCTGAGAGAGCAGATTCTGCTACAGCTTCTGTCAGTACAAACTAGTTGGGGCACTGGAGCCATCATACCTGAAGCACATATGGACTCCAGATACTAATACTTAGCTATTGCTCTGCCACTGAAGAGCAGAGCAAGCTAGTTTCCAAATGCTATACAAACATTAATCAAGGTTCACATCATACCTCTGAGGTAAGCAAGTATTTTGCCCTTATGTAGCTGTGCAAACTACAGCCCTAAAAGTTTAAATGTTTCTTCTGAGGCTCCTGGTGAACCAGCTGCCAGGCCTAGATGACTGGATCACTGAATCAAGCCACTCCTTGCTTTCTGGCTTCCCCCCTACTTGGAGGCAGCCTCTGAGTTTCCATTTCACCATATCACTTCACACAAAAACCGTGCTAAGGAGAGAGGAAACAGATCATAGCACCCATGATACAACATTTACCTGTTCATGCCTCAAGCTGCACAGAATGTGAAGATGTGCCATGGTACCACTTTATTTCAAACAACAGGGTTCTTCTGCCCCATGGTCAAAAAAAATCAGTCATATTCAAACTACCTGCGGGAATTCATTAGAAGCACAAAACAGCTGATCAGAGTTGTTGTCTTTTTCAAATGGAAGATTTCACTAGTCACCTGGTTAACAGGATCTTTTTTCCTGTGAGAGGCAACAGCTCTCAGCTTTCTCCACTCACTGATCTCAGCAGGAGTGGGAAGATGCCTTCTCATTCAGAAGCCAACAATTGCAAATCAGCTTTGAAAGGGAGGGGTTCCTGGCTCCTGTAGGCAAGTTCTGCACACAGAGTTTGTGCTCTTGACACATTGGTTCTGCTGAATAATATTTCAAAAATGTCTTATGTCAGCCAAAGAAACTGAAGGGGTCAAGGAAAAGGCTTTCCTAACATGTCTTAAAGGCAGAGTAAGGAAATCCTTTCTTCTCTTCATTACTTCTTCCTCTGGAAGAGCCTCTGGTGTTCTCACTATCTCTCCTATTCAGCTTTCAGAGTGGAATAGGCACCAGCATCTCCATTCAGAGTCCTCGACCCTGTGCTTGTCTGAAGCCAAGAATGTCCACTCGCAGTGTCACTCTGTGAGGCTGCAGACAAGGGTAGTCCCACGTTGTCCCTGTAGTATCTTAACCCCATCCTGAAAATCAAGCTAATTGAGATGAATTCTGATGCAGGACTCATCCCTTTAGAATGAATTACTAACATATTTATCCTTGCATACTATTGCATCCATTTATTCAGAGAAAGGCTGAAGGCTGCAACTTGCATACAGAAGATAAACGGGCAAATTAGCCTGCTGCAAGCAGCCCCAAGCCTTTGTGATTCAGAAGATCACAAAGGCACCATCATTTATTATTATTACTCTCACAGAAAAATCATGGCTGTTTCTTTACTTACTTCTCAAATTCCGTGTCCTTCATCTTAAAACAGGCGATCTCAAGAATTTGCTTTAGTGTGTGCCTCCGTATCCATCCTGCACAGCTGTAGTCAAAAAGTCTGCAGCACCTGATAATGTTTTTCACATTCTTTGCAATCTACAAATTACAGGTGATTTCAATGAACAAGAAACCAATACTGACACAACTGACACAAGTGCAAGCACTGGAAAGCTTTGCTAATGTATAATACAAACTGCTGCTTTATACCTATTTTGATAATACAGGACAACCTTCCCTGGCACAGCAGAAAATGTTACAATAATACTCCATAAGAAATTAATATTTTGCATTTACTCAATGTCTAAGGCAATTTCCTCTTCAAATGGCACTAATAAACTTCAAAACTCTTTCAGGCAATGCAATGAATTTCAGACATGATTCATATCTTTTAAACAGTAGGCAGAGGATGATCTTCCTTCAATGGCTGAAACCTAGAGATTTGTTGAAAACCAAATATCAAAGATCAAGGCAGGTATACATTTCATAAGTGTCAGTGAACTCCAGAATATCAGTGAATTATTTGTTCTATATATATATCAAAGCATTCTTTTTTTTTCACTTCACTTCAAAAATTACCAAAATCAAGAAGATTTAGGGTTGAAAGAAAATGTATACATGGGATAGACTGACAAATATATTAACATTCTGTTAAAAATCTCAGCAACCTGGACCTTAAAATAAGCTTACAAACCGAAAACTGACAGTAAAAGTAGCATTGAAGGCTTCCATGTTTACTCTGTTCTGTGTCAAATTGTTCAGCTTACAAGAATAAAGCCTTGTTTAAAAATATCACTTTTTAACTGCTCTTTCTGCAAATGCAGTTGGGGAATTGAGTCAGGATGTGTTCTTTCTGGCTCAAATACTAGCAGCAATAATAAAGATTCTGTCACTGCTCCTTACTCATGCATTCAAATGCGGCTGCCTGAGACAGAATTAAATCCAGCTCAGCTGCATATGCTCTGCAGTGCTACCAGCAGTAAGGAGGAGGAATGTCCTTGGAGGGACTACTGATCATAGTGAAGTCAGTACTTCATTGGAGCTGAGATTTCATATCTTGTTTGTTTTCACCAAAAGAGTTGAGATTCCGAGTCCGGAATGCACTGCAGAGCATTTATGCAGAGTGAAAGGCCCATTTGTGGGTACAACCATCCACAGATGTAAGCAAAGGTTGCTCGAAGTAAGTGGCTATGAATCAGGCAGATTTGACTATTTCTTGGCAACTCTGCCTGGCAAAAAGGGGTGGAAGAGGATAAAGCTTTTTATCTGGCCAAAGACATGAAGAAGGAAAATCAGTTTTTATTCACTACAAAAAGACTTTTCCTATAGTGATAGATAAGAACAACAAAGGAAATTCAAATTCAAAGAAAGGATTAGACTTCACCAGAATAGGCCAGGATTTCTCTTCCTTGCCATGATTGACAAAACATTTCCACCACAACACTAAGCTTTTCATGGAGAAAGAAATGCAGCAGTCTTAACACATTTCTCCCTGTAATCAAATTTCACTGAAATATATTATTCAATGAATGAAGCACAGGTTTGGATACTGTGGTGCCTGGCACCAGCGGTACATTTTTCTGCCAGCTTGATAGGACCATTTGTCCTTACAGGTTAGATAAGCTACGTACCAACCAGTTTATGCTATCAGAATCTTTCAGCAGAGACACTAGAAGCAATCTTCCTGTTTGTTCTCCGGAGTATTACTGATACCACAGCACTTTTAGCAACCACAGGGCCTTGCCATAGTGTCTTTGGCATAACACGCTCTGTTGTCACTGACACATGCCAACTGGCTGCTGCTCCCCACCCCAGCAGTGACTGCATTTCAGCAGCATTTATGCATGTAAAGCACTTGGGGATCCCTTGGGAAGAAGGAAGACAATGAATATTTAAAATATTTCCTTATACTTCAGAAGCACAAAGGATATCCACTGAAATCACATCCTCTACAGGCGTTGCAACAGGAGCAGCTTCCAGAGACTCCCTTATGCAGACTGCAGCTTACTGTGAGAGGATTTCCTGCCACAAGCCACTGAAGTTCATTTTGCTACCCACACAAGGATTGCCAATCACTGTACACCAAGGCACTTTCCTCAGCAACTGCGTGTCCCGTGGATGTGGGCTTGTGAGGTGCCACCTGCGTCATGCATTGCTTCCCTCTCCCAGGCTTCATGGAACTTGTTGGTGGCTCAGGGTATTTGGCAAAGGTGGGAAGGAGATCTGGAAAGGGGCTTTCATGCATTCCCATTACCCCAAATGCCTGAATTCTGCCTACAATAACATCTTTCTGATGTTGAATGAGCCTGCAAGAGGTTTCAGGGAATCCCTGAGACAAACAGGCCCCTAGCATTACAGTTAAGGGAAGAATTGTGCTTTGCAGAGAAGGCAGCTGGCTGGATGGGGAGGCAGAGAATTTCTGCACAGATGCGCTACACTGGCTTGCCTATGTAGGGGGATATGCATGGAGGACACCGGGACAGACTCAGTGTTTCTTCTGCAGGAGACAAAAGCTGCTTGCCCTTGACATGAGGATCAGAAGCAAAATCTGTGTTCAGACTTGTGATTGCTGCCCCTCATTAGAGTCGTACAGTCACCCTAATAAACAACATATGGGAGATCTGGGGTTATTATTTGCCAAGAAAGCAAAAATAGCAAAATTTTAATGGCAGCATTAAGAAATATGCTGCAAGGAATAAGTTGAGGACAGAGTGGTAAAACATGCTGCCTTCTTCCATTTTTGTGAAAATGTGTCAAAAATGCATAAATTAGTAAAGAAAAACCCATACTATAACACCTGGCACTCTCTCTGGCAAAAGGACTAGAGCTCAGATGTGCTTTCAAGGCAAACCCTGCAACACAGGACAGCTTGGAAGCTTACCACTCCACTAACCATCCCTGAAGGGACCAGGCATCAGAGCCATGGTCTCCAAAACACCTTGCTCAAGAGCAGAGGAGGTGCATGTGAGGCAAGCTGGCCAGGGCAGGGAAAGGAAAGCCCTCAGTCACTCCGCTTCCAGACTGTCTCCGGACAGTCGGACAGCAGTCTGGAGCCGTCTCGCTGTCTGACTGTCCCCCTTCCTTCGGCCAGCACACCCATGCAGAGATTTCCTGTGCTTCATGGCACCCTGCTGTAACAGGTACCGGGGGAAGAAAGGGGGTGATGGGGAAGATTTTAGATGTATGGTTATATACCTTATCACCAAATAGAAGATTTCAATCTGCAAAAATCTATCAATCTAGCATCTTACACACAGAGAGATACACGCATCAGATTTTGTTTGTTTTGTAAAAAAAGAAAGAAAGAAAATAAAGGCCCAAAAAATATTCCTCTCTTGCTATAAACACATCAGTGCTCATTTTCCCTATATTCTACTTTGGGCCATTTTGTGTAAAATCTTTAATTAAAGTTTTTCTTTGAAATTGTCATCATCAAACCAGAAGAAAGAAAGTAAAAAACGGAAGGACACAGCTGTGCATATATGAAGTGCTATTCAGTACCAAATGAATTGGAACAAAATAAGTATCGTGACTGTTATGCTCTTAGTTTTGGCTCTGTATTCTCAGTAGCACAGTCTAACTTGTCACTTTATATTGATTCCATCTGTTTACACTCTGCAGAGTATTGGCTTCCTACAGTGAACATTTCCTATTTACCAGCTGGTAAAGATAGGCCCAAACCAGATAGAAAAGAATTAGACTATTTTCAGATCCTCATAAACATAAAATCAAAAATTAATGGGGGAGGGGAGATAAGAGTACAACGAGTAAGGAAAGGAAAATATATGGGCCTGGTGCTTGTTCATATTGATAGCTCTTTACCTCCCATTAGCAATTTTTAGAAACCTTGAAATTTGTGCAATAAGTACACAAAATAAATCAATTTTCAGTCCTCTTTACATTCTGTGTTACATGAACAGCATTATTGTAAATGTGAATCAATCCCAGTATTTCAGTAATCTTTAAAGAGAAACAGTTTGCGTCTGAACTTTGCTAATATAATATTCCTACTCCCATCAGCCAGCTATGAGTGAAAGACCTTTATATAAAATGACTCTGACTGAGTTTTAATTATTTCTTTTTCATACTTGCTGGATTCCTTTCTTAAGGAGACTATTATTTGGAGGGGCTGACTTACTTCATCAGAGTCCTTTTACTGTCAAAAAAAAAAAAAAAAACCAAAACAAAACTCTTGCAGGTTGCAAGGTCTTCTTGAACAAAGTTTTATTTTTTAACATTCAAGAACACTGTGTCATTGCAGTTGAGGTTCCTTTCTGTGGTGCCATGTCCTTTTGCAAGTGTTACTGGGGAACAAAACCTGTCCCTATTTCTGGAGTCTTAGCAGCCAAGTCAGTGAACTTGCACTCTATAAAGAAAAAGAAGATAGATTTGGGTGCTTAAAAGGCAAGTTGTCCTTTATTGAACAGGTCTCTGCTGTGCCAAGGCATCAGCTGCCCAGAAGCATGGAAAAGAAGATTCTGGGCTTCTGGTACGGTATGAAAATTCTGGTTCTTCTTACTCACAGCACATAAAGAAGTGCATAAGGATCCCAACTACATTGCTGCCTTACTGCTTTGAACACTCACTGAGTCAGTAGAAAAGAGCCCTTTCATGTGCCACTATTTATATTCCCAGGCACACATCTGTTCGGCATTTGGCCCTCCTTCTCAGGCTGTTCTGCTCTTACGAGGCAGCACTGTGGATCCTACACATTGTAGCCTTTTTCCTACAATTTGCTGTTATTTTTCTTTCTTGCTCAGTTGTTTGTGGTTTTTTCCCCTCTTTTCTTTAAACTTCCTTTCCCAAGACAGTGACCTTCAGGAGTAACATTTTATTATATTTGACTAGAAATGATGGAAGGACTCCTATAGTCAAAACTAAACTTAGAGTTTTGCCCTGGCTTTTGAACTACTCAAAATCTTTTCTGAGCTTATCTATGCTTTACTAAGAAAGTAAGAATAACTACAAAGGCAGTAAGGCTTACTTCCAACAAATACAACAAATAACTGGTGTCATAGAAACAGGTAAGGTCAGCCCTGGATCATTTGATTAAGTGAACTATCAGCATGGCTAGAGTTTCTAAGTGAAGGACAGTGATGAGAAACCCAAGGCCACCTGCCAGGTCTTGGTTCTCCTATGTCTTTTCACTGACTAGAAGATGCTCTGAACTACCTGCTGCTTTTCTTAATCTTGGCCATTACACTAGTTATCATGTCTAAATACAGGTACATGTGGTAGGTGGTCCAAATGTGGTTTTCTGCCCATACAAGGAGAAAATCACTATTTTGTATTTTACTGAGGGCATTAGGAACTTTTTCTTTTATGTTTTTGTTTTCATTTGTTTTGGTTTGTTTTTTTTAACATGCACATACAAATTCAAAACCCAAACAAAGTTATGAATATAAATGCATCCTTGACGGATAATGTGCATCCAAACAGAAGCAGAATAAGGTTTGGCTTGGGAATAACCACTGTGATACATTACAGATAAATATTTAAAAAAGTATATGAACTCTTAAGTGTATCTGAATAATTATCTGTGTACATCATGCATTTCTATATTTTGCAGTACTTCTTTAACTGAATTGTTCCTGAGATATATATGTAGCAGTAACCTTGCCTTAAGTTAATGATGTTTTCTGTTAATATACTAAAATATACATAACAGCTCTATTGCACAATGCTGTTAAAAATAGCATAGAACCTTGTAAATTAAATATACTGCTAATTAGGACTTTGGAGGATATTTTCAATTCATAAATTCTATAATAAGAAGATATTTCAGCAGTTTCTTTTGTGATAGGAAATGCTTAACATGAAAATGTAAACGTTACTCTTCAGTTAGCTGCATATAGCCAAATGAATAAAAGCTATGACATTAATAACAACTATACCAAGTTATGATTGATAGGCTTTTCTACAGCGAGAAAAGATTGTCTTGGATACAATCTGTCCTAACAGCCTTGCGATATGTTAATATTTTATTCAGACTAGAGTGAGGATATATTCAGATGTCCTACTCAGTGGAAGGGAAGCAAATGGGTTGCAAATACTACTGCAGCCCTGAGGTGCAATAACAGCTGTGAAATCAGAAAGATTTTATTTCTCTCTCCCAAATTACAGGCCAAGCCCATGCCAAGCACAGCAGGAGGTTGGATTTTCCTTGGAATTTACATCAGATTATGTTTAATGTATTTCTTCTTCTATGAACAGTCTTAGGATAGAGCCAACAGACTGTCACACAGTGCTCTAGAAGGCACAGAATACCCTTATGTGTCCTTGTAAATAATAACTATTATTAGGCGTGATATGTGACATTAGGTTAACTTGCAAATGCTCAAATATAATAAAATATGATTATGCTGATAAACAGATTTTCATGGCTTAATTTATGCAAAAATAAAATAATCAAAATCTAGCTTTCCCATAGTCACACCACCACTGCCTCCTTGATTTAAAAAAGTGTTTTTATGCTGTTCAAATCTGTTGCAAGATATAAGCAGACTGAGCTCTCAGGTGGCTGGATACTTCTAAGTAAAAAGAGTACAAAATGTCTAAAATAATGTTCTTCTGATGTGACAGAATGTTTTACACCAGTCTTGCAAAGGGCTAAACACTTACAGAAATTGTACTGCCATGGAGAATCTAGTTTCTTAAATAAGTCAAGCATTCTTACTCAAGCCACAAGCATCTAGTAACTAAGAAATAAAATCACAGTGGGACTATGCCAGTTCTACACCGGAGATTTGTTGCAAGACTGCTTGAAAGAGAAGAGTGCTTAGTTTTTTGATGCTAAAAAGGGATTCACAGTGTGGATTGGTGAGGCTTTTAAGATACTAGTATTTTAGCATAATAAAAAACAAAACAAAACAACCAAACACTAAGCATGCAAGTATGACCAGATCTTCATGACATAATAACCGGGCAACATCCTTTTAAACATGGTACTAAATTGTTATCAGTACATCAAGAGCAACATCTACTTATCTGAAATTAATTACTACCCCAGCATCTGATTTCTGTTATTACCCTGGTCAACATACTTTCTCCCTCAGCAGGGATTCCAGCTGACTTAATGTCATTGTTTGGCGACTGTGGCTGCTCAACCTGAAAATAAATACAATAAAAAAGATTAGATGAGCTGCATCGATAAACATAAACCACAAGTGCATCACAGTACCATTGAAGACCACTGTAGGGACATCAGTGGGAGTTTTGGTTTAGCATGTGAACAACTACAAGTGCAAGAAAGTGGCTTGATCCTGCCTTTGTTGTGACTGTTCTTCACAGCTCTGCACTGCTCTTGGAGAAAATCACCACAAATCTGCATCCCTGCAGCAGAACAGAGATGTGGGAGCTGCTCCTCTACCACAAGTATGATGACCGTTAATGTAAAGTATTTTTTCTTGAAGGAGTTCTTTTGTCTGCCATAAGAGACACAAAGGGATATTAGCAGCTTGATCTGGCCCTTGGGATGACATAGTACTCAGCAGTCCCAAGGTCAAGAAAGTTATAGTGCCAGTTCTCCCCTCTCTGCTGCTCTGCTCCCATAGAGTGTTCTTCAGAGAACAAGAAGCATTTCTCCTCCCCTCCTTCTCCCCCAGCATAAACCTGAGACCCATTTGTCACCAGTAACTTTTAAATTTCTTTTAAAAAATAAAAATACATCGCCTTGCTTTTGCTTTTGTTTCCTCATCCTTCTGACCTGCATCAAGCACCACAGCAGGTCATTCTCAGAGTCACCTACCATCCACGTTTACTTTCACTAGTGGGTTCTGCAGGTGCCAAATTCCACTCTGCACATCCTGCTTTGGTTTCAGCCTTAACTGCTTCTGAAAAGCCTCGTGCAGTTTTATTCATATCTGTATTTGTGGGATGAAGTCCTAGAAGCCCAGCTCCGCCATTGTTTCAGCCTCTGAATTTAGCGGAATTGCTTGAGTTTTAAATAGGGAGAGAAAGTCGCTCTGCTAATGAATGCCTCCTAGCAAAACTCCTGGAAAACAGCACCCGTACTGCCCTCCGGCGGCGAAACCACCTCCAGCCGCGCCTGGTCGCTCCAACGGAGCTGCCAGTATTTTTGCTTCTGTACATTGCAGACAGTCTGAGAGCAGTTCTCTAACAAACTAGCTGGCCAAAAGACAAGATCGTCTAAGCACGAGCCTTACTTTCCACATTTTAGCGAGTCTAAAAGGAAATCAAGAGTAACATCTTATATATTCTCCTTGAACACTGGGAGAAAATCCAGCACCAAGAGTACAAAAAGCTCTACCATTTTATTATATCGCATGTAATAAAGAAAAGATTAACCTTTTATTCAAGGAAAGATCCCTCATTTGTTATTTAATTAGTTTTCACTAATTAATTAGAATTTTTTAAGCTCCCCTGTCTCTCTGGGAGAAAGTAGCTTAGGTCCCTCCCTTTTTCTTCTTTTCTTTTGCCGCTCCTCTTCTTCCTCCTGCTTCCTTTCAAAGTCCTAATCCCATTTTTGTATCCTCAGTATTACACTCCCTCATTCTCCCTTTGTCTGAGAGTTTTCTTAGCTTTGCGCTTGCTGGGAACAAAGTTGGACTGGAATTTACAGGATATTTTTTGAGGCAACTCTTTATTGAAGGCCAGATCATACAAACCCACAGGACAAACTGAAGGAAAAGGAACTTCCCTAAAGATCCCCCTGCAGAATTTCACCCTTTATATTTTGCTGGGGGGGGAGGGAGGTGAGAAGGGGGGTGGTGTGAAAAATATTTAGTGCTCCACTAAGAAAGCCACTGTGAGAACACAGATCCAGTTTTGGTTTCTTTGTGTTTTGTTGGGGTTTTTTATTTTATTTTTACATATACTATGGCTCTACTTTCCATTTTACTTCATTGAAGGTAAGAACTCAAACTTAATCCCAGTTCACACACAGTTGGTGTCTTCTCAACTTTATCACTGAAAAATTACTTGCACTGGAAATGAAGATGAATGCAAGTTATTTCCTCCTAAAGGATTGAATCCTGAAACATTATAACTTTCCCATTACTTGGCTTAGCTTCTATGTTTCACTTAAAGACATGTCAAGCTGAGTGGCATGTTTTCAAATCCCTATTAAACCGAATCAGTTTTGTTTCATAAACAACAACTTTCATTGTTAATTTAGAGAACAGGCTGATTAGTTTTAAAGGTTCATATTTTTTCCAGTAGCAGATTGGTGGCTTAGCAGACCATTCCCTTTTCTTTGGCAATCAGGTAACATTCCTACAGCAACTATGCCAATTACACGTACAGAAAAAGAGATTTTAGAAAAAAGTGTATCATATCTCTATGTCACTAGAAGCTCACATTAGCAGTTAGATTCTGCCTTGAAAGCTAGACAACTCACAAGTGATTAATGACTACAATTTAGTAGCAATTTGACTGCATAATATGGAACACTTACTTACCTTCTAAACGTGATGGTACTTCACGCAATATTAGTGAACTTTGACAGGAAGCCAAGATATGGCACAGTAACTTTCCCAGTACTTAGGATCTGTATTTCAATATACATGGATAAGTCCTACAGTGATATATTTTTTAAATACTTCATTTGCATTACTCAGTCTTTTCTTGAACAGCAAAAATAAATTTATCTTCTAATCTTGGGGGGTTTTTGTGTATTATGCATTACTACTTCTCAGCAATCTGCCTAGAATTAAGCAGAGCATTAATTTAATATCTGATAAGTCCCTCCCAAAAAAGATACAACTTACAAGTCTTTCCATCAGTTAAGATAAAGATTTCTCAACTCTCTAGTTCTATGATCTTTCACATGTACATATTTGAAAGTATATTCATTCACATCAGCCTCACTGATGCATCCTTCCCTCATTCCAAAAGTCTATTTAATGTGTTTCAGGTGTATATGTGTCCTGCTAATGACAATATAGTATTAGCAAAGAATTTAACATCAACCTTAGCTGAAATGGGCTTAACCTGTTACAGACTGATAAGTTTAAAATGCAAATGTTCACTAATTCATTCAGTTCACTAAAATTAAACAAACAAGAGTCAAGTACATGAGAAAAAAATATATAAAACTCAGTCACCTACACTTTTAGGACAGAAATTGAAGTGTACGATAAAGTTGGTGCAGACTGTGCATCAGAATCCTCCCCTATTTTTGCTAAGTGTCAGACATGATACCATATAAACACCCAGTGTTCCTTCAAGTCCAACCTGACAATGGTTTATAAGGTAGCTAATATCAAAAGTGAGCTGAGAACCTCCCTGTGCAGACAAAAAACAGCTGGTCTCTGACTCAGAGTTCACAACCTAACCTATGCATATTCATAACACTGTATGTATTTGAATTTAAGCTGAGAGACCCTTTTTTTTTAAAAAAAAAAAAAAATCAAAAAATCTGCTGGTAAATAATTGCAACTCTTTCAAATAGTGAGACACATTACACAGACAAATTCCTCATGTGAGCATACCACTCATCAAAATTATCTCACATTACTTTTGCAAGTTTTCTATGACTTTCACTTGAACAGAAGGTTTTGATCATGTCTAACATTTTTTTGATAACATTGGCCTGGAACCTGCTCCCATTGAAATTTTGCTCTCAACATAAGTAGGAACTGCCTGTAAATGGTTATAAACAGCAGTGACATAGCGTACCTCTGCCAGCACAGAATCAAATTCAGCTCCTGTTAGATGGAAGAGAAAGGTTGCAGTCACTCTCCTGAATTCACCCTTTGTGACTGTCAGAGTCTGGCCAACATCAGGCAACTAAAATTCTTTTTTCAGTTCATCGTCTTCTTCAGCTGTCTTTTGAAGTAAGATCTGCCCAATGTCCCAGGAGAATAATGTGGGATCTGGGACAGAGCTCACAGATGTAGCTATAAAATATGTTAGGCACTCATCAGATACTCCTAAGTCTGGCAAAATCACATATCTTTCTGAGAATTCAATACAAATCCATTCATTTCTAGAAATATATAAGTAAATTGGTTATTGTTTGTTGACTGATTTGAAAGCAATAAATAGCCAAACAAAATTGTAAATATTTAAATAAAAGATTCCAGGGTTTCTCTTTCTGCTACTACTGTCAAAACAGTAAGTTGGAATATATACTTCAGTTTTAAAAGTTGAAAAACATTAAATAAAGTTACAGTGCATAGATGTGTTCCATGAAAGCAGCCCTCCCACTTCAAGCTACAGAGAGGTTATCTTTGCCCTGTAAAGTTTAGAGACTTTATTCAGTTACTGAGCTTTGGGTAGAGATATCATGTAATAGTGAGGTCAACATTTATTGTCTGTATATGGAGTCTATGGCTGCTAAGTATTTTAGCATATGCCAGCCCCTTGTCCACTAAAAACACAACCAGCAGGGCAGAGTGGAAGTACCTGACAGTGCAATATATTGTACAGGGATGCTTTACATTACTTAAGACACTTCTGGCTCTCATTAGATGTGAATAAGTACTAAAGAAGGACCAAAAGATTTGGCCTGATGTTTCTTTTGGATTTATAATGAGCCAAATTCAGCCACAGCTATGAGCATTTAATTACCTTCTACTTGAATCAAAGGAGGTTTTGTACACAAATCTGAACACTACGGCTAGTTCATAGGCATTTATGTTTTCTCCAAACTTAAATCTAGGATCTGCTCTTAAACAAAATGTGACTGCCTTCAGAAGAAGCTTCATTTACAAAAAGCAAGATGGCAAAATACAGCTTTTTGTTACTTACAGCTTTGCTGCAGTTTTATGAGAGCCAAATTTTTTCTTTTGCTCATCCCTTCCTTACAATGAAAGTATACAATCATGGATGCCTTGCACATTTCATTTCAACTTCAAGCCATTCCAACAAAAGAAAGCATTCAAATTCACAGCTGGATACAGCTTCGGTGAAATCAATAGAGCTGTCACAGCTTACTCCTACAATGAATCTGTCCCTAAATCTAAAACTACATAGCAAGGAGAGGAGGAAAAGTGACACAAACCATGATGGAGGAAGCCTCATATGATAATAATTAAAAATTACTTGCAAGAGGAATGTCCACATTGGGATTAACAGCAAATTCATACTTGATTGGAACGGACTATAAATTTTACTGCTCCAGAAAATGAGGTTTCAGTGGTAAGTGTATAGTCATTTCAAATGAGTTCCCAAAGGAAAAGATGTATATCAAATCTGGTAATGTGTTATAATTGGAAACAGTGATCTTGTAGTGACTTCAGAACAGAAGCGAGACAGTGGTCCAAAGAAGGCATCTCTCTCAAGTTCCGATGGACTTCAGAGAAGGGAAGAAAATAAAGACCCTGATTTCTCACATACAAGCAGGAGGAACAAGAGCTGGGTGAGAAGGGCCATGGCTCCCTCTTCCACCCTCTCTCCATCAGTAGAACTAGATTGATTTTGTTCATGTCCACAGGATAGAGCAAACACAGACTAGCTGTGACAGATGACTTCTCTCAAAGTAGTGAGGGAAATGTGCCCCAAACCCTAAAGAGCACAAGAGATCCTTGGCCACTGCAACTTGCTACATTGAAAGGCACCACTGAACCCCAAGCAAACAATAGGACAGAGAGGACTTGAGAGGATGATGCCACCTGCAAGTTACACAGAGCTTGTCCTCTGAGCAATAGAAGGATTTTGATTTAAAGTCCCAAGACTGGGAACACTTAGACTCCAGTACAAAGCTGCAGCTGATTTAATTGAGTGCCACCTGCTGACACACAATGATGCTCTGTTTTGTGTAGAATGAGGTCCCGAGGTAAATGTGATGCCCTGAGAGGAGGGGTGCAAGGCACTGAGGTCTTCTGCAGTTGTCACTCTGGCCATGGTCTCCCCTGGATTTAAAACAGGATTATGAGAATACACAAGAATATAGGGCATGAAAAGAAGCAGTGTGGCTGGCAACAACAACAAGCAAGACAAAACCTGATTTCTTGAGATCTAATTTGCTGATAAAAATATTGACCAAGATAGTTCTTGATGACTAGCAGTGACCAGATGAGAGTTCGCAATTTCTGTGGCTGTGCTGGGTACTATCTATCTCCTATGTCAGCACTTTCAGGTATGTAGTTCAAAGCAGGAGACTAGAATGGTAGGCCAACTCCTTTACCAAATAACACAGAATTGTCTCTGGAAATGTTTTTGGCCATTATCTTGAAGGCTATGCACATTAAAGTACTCTAAAAATCTTTAAAAACACAATCTTTTAGTTAAGAAAGGCTGCTATTTTATTAAGCAGTACAGTTGCTTAGATGTTTATTTAGACTTTTAGGCTTTTGCAGGAGAAAAATGCATGTACCAGACACCAGCTCATTACACTAATTACTCTGTTTTATGAAGAGCTATTATTAATTTTCCGCACCAGGAAATCTGAGGCAAACTATACTGTAAGTATAAACAGAAGAGCTAACTGGGAAAATAACAATCAGACAGAGATAACATTGCACGGCATATGCAACAGTTTCGTAAGCATGGCTCACGGGTGACCCTGCAGGCAATGTTAAACGGTCAGCATCTGCTCTGCCCAGCCATACAGCCTGAGCAGCGCCGGCAAGTGCAAACACCATTATGTGAAATCCCGGTAGCAATGCTGAGAGCAGACCATGCTCTGCCGCTCAAAACTTTGGGAGGTGCAGCTCTGGGGCTTATTCAGCTATGATGAGGCATTTGTCTTTGCCCATGTGGAATGTGCTATGGGTGCTACTAAAATAAAGGTGATCCAGGTGATGGTGCTATCACCCAATCTTTGCCATGCCTTTTTACAGTCATTAGTCACAGAAATACTTTCAAATATTGGCAGTCTTATGCACAGGATCACAGGATAATTCTATTGATACTTTTGTAGCTAACCCTATCAGACACTTCAAAGGAAACATTTCAAAGGCCCTGTTTCCTCTATTACAAACATAATTCCAAATTAGAAATTTGGTTTCTCCCCAGACTGAGTGGCAGTCGGAGTCAGAGAGTATATTTCCTACTCTCTGATATGTGCCAATCAATTGTACTCTGCTCCTGCCATTCAATTACTATACTATAGAAAGCAAATGTTAGCACAAGGAATTGTAGCCTTCTGAAAATCCAGCATGGTATGTACAGTGACAAAAGCCATATAAAGAGGCTCAGTTGATTCTCTGTAAAGGGAAATGAGAAGTAAAAGTAAAGCAGACATTGCACAGCCAAGTGAAAAGCAGTGGGAGAAGAGCAAGACTTACTAGTCCTATAGCAAAAATGCAGCATTATGCACTATGCAGCATTTTACACAGATAGAAAAGCCCTTCTGCCCTCTCCCTCCATCTTCCCCCCCCCCACCCCCCAAAAAAAAAGACAAAACAACAAAAAAAAAACCCAAAACCAAAAACCAAACAAACCCACCACAGTTCAAACACTTCAAGTTTTCATTACCCAGTTCAGTGCTTTGGACTACTAGGGAGAAAGAACAAAGGACAAGGGAAAGGAAAAGAAAACAACACCTTTCTGACAACTTAAGCAATCTTTATGTTATCAAACAGAAATTAAGTAGATCTGAGTAAACCACCCCCACTGCTTAACATGCAGCAAATTAAGCAGTTGCTGGGTACTGTTGCTGGGCACTGCATCTTCACCCTCTGTACACTCAAATTGTTAGAATAATCTCTGATTGGGTTTTGACCTAAACTTGGGTCAAGCAGCTTCCTGGTTGCATTTCGGGAGTTAGCTTGGTCAGGAACCATTCCCAATGGACAATTTGCATGCAGCCAACCTGTTTGAAAGGGCAAGAAGTGTTTAACAGTCTGGACATGGGCTATTCCATGCCAGTTCACCTCAGTGCCAAGGAAGAGACACAAGCAAACTTAATTTACTAGCACAGCCCATCTACAGCAGTAACCCCTGGCAGATGTCCTAGCTCTGTGGCCATCCATTAAAAGAAATTAGCCTCCAAGCATTCTTTCCCCACCATTCAGGTGGAAAACAACCTTTTCTTCTTCATCTGATACATGGCTAAGCGTCATCATTACTCCAGTCACTTGGCTGACACACTTGCAGTGGCACCTGTGCAAGCTTGGCTCCTTAGAAACCATAAACAGGGAGGGTCCATTTCTCAGAGGCCAAGAGCTCAAATCAATGGGTTCTGGCTGCAAGACTTACCCCATCATAAATATGGGCAGACAATAAGTGTATTTGAAACAAGCAAATGCAAGCTGATTCTGCTGTTGCCTCCTCAGGCACCACCAAGCTCTATTTCAGGTGCTGGGGGTTTGATACTAAAGAGGCCGTGCCAGCTATTTGTACCATGCCCAAGCCAGAGGGAAATTCATGGACCTTTTAATACTACTCTGCCCTTTTTACAGGTTCAGTGGACATATTTAAATCAATTTGCTAGCAAAAGAACCATTCAAACAGCTAAGGCAGCAGCAGCCATGTGGCTCAGTGACTAGGATACAACAAGAATAGGGTAAGTAGAAGTACATCCCGCTGCCAAGTAAGTCACTAGCAAAGTTTTCGTTGACTTCAGAAAATCAGGATGGAGCTCTAATGTACTCTTTTAAAAAAGAAGTGTAACTGGTATTTTTCTGGACTCTAGACATTTTCTAGTGGAAGTATATGTCCATCTGGTCTACTAACAGTCAGCTTGCCTTCTTTAGCTGTCTTCCACAGACCCTTCAGAAATAGTCCATGGTCCATACGAAGTCCATATACTGAAAGTCAAAGATTACTGATACAGAGTAATCAAATTTAAAGTATCATCAGATACTGAGCCTCGTTCTCTTCTCACTTACACTGCCTTTACACCTGCAAAACATCAGTGAATCAATCAAGAATAACGTGCACTGAATAGTTTCTGATTTATATGTTACTTGGAATTCACATTGCTGCATAAAAAGTCATAAATCAGATCCATTGCTTATATTTTTAAGTATACTCCTACTGCTATACGAGGGGCAAGGTCCTCAGTTACCATAAATCAGAATAGCTCTGCTTGCTTTCCTATCTTCAGAAGAATTACATCATTTATAGCCGCTAAGGGATTTGGCCCACATTTCTTCTCATCTCAATAATTTAATTGATAAGAGTTTCCCAAGTGTCTATATACCAAGTTTCTGCATCTAAGGTATGTTTCACTGTAGTTACAAGATAGATGGATCTTGCAAATGGTATAAATATATTTCTGGCCAGTTTAGATAGAAATGTAGAAGGCAGTTTCTACCTAACAGAATAATGAGGATTTGTTACAGTGTTTCACTCAGGAACATGGGACCACATCCTTTTCTCTTCTTCGAAGAATAAATGAAGCTTTAGAATAGAATGCTTTTTCTATTTGTTTCCAAAAGTTTCACTATTTCGTATTGTGTTTGGCAAGACAGATAGCAACTCTCAAATTAATTTTCTCTTAGCTCTTTTTTCTTTTTTAAAAAAAAAAGCCTAACATATTTTATTTTATGCAACCTAAAGTAAAATGATTGCTGTAACCTTGTCCTTTATTTCATTTTATTCCCCTTGATAGAGTGCCAGTCTCTGCAATTGTCAGAGAACAATTAAGGCTAAGAATTCCCCCATGCAGATATGCAGATCAAGGGAGAACAGTTTGTGGCTCTAGCACAATTTGTTGTTCTCATAATGGGCTTATAACAAACAGCTGACAGCAGAGCCACATCAGAGTATAAGCTCCTGCGTGATCTGAAATGGGCTACCAGAGGCTTCCACGGTGTGGTGGGTTGACCTGGACTGGCTGTCGGATACCCACACAGCTGCTCTCTTGCTCCTGCTCCTCAACAGAACAGGGGGAGAAAATAAGATGTAAAAGCTCATGGCTTGAGATAAAGACAGGAAAAAATATCACTCACCAATTACCATCACAGGCAAGACAGACTCAACCTGGGGAAAATTAATTTAATTTATTGCCAATTAAAAATAGAATAGCATGATAAGAAATAAAGACAAAAAAAAATCACTAAAACACCTTCCCTCCACCCTCCCCTTCTTCCCAGGCTCAATGTCACTCCTTCATTCCCACCCCCTCTACTCCCTCTCCCAGAGCAGTGCAAGGGAATGGAGAAGGGGGTTTGCTCCTCCCGGCCACTCCTTCCTCCTCACACTTTCCCAGTGTGGGTCCTTCACAAACTGCTCCTGCACGGGCTCCTCTCTACGGGCTGCAGTTACTGCCAGGAGCTCGCTCCAGCATGGGCTCTCCACAGGCTGCAGCTTCCTTCAGGGCATGCCCGTCTGCTCTGATGTGGAGTCCTCTGGGGGCTGCAGTGTGGATATCTGCTCCAGCATGGTCCTCATCATGGGCTCCAGCGAAATACCTGCTTCACCAAGATCTCCTCCAGGAGCTGTAGGGGAATCTCTGCTCTTGTGTCTGGAACACCACCTCCTCCTCCCCTCCTTCTTCTCTGACTTTGGTATCTGCAGGACATTTTCTCACACTTCTTTCTTTCCCCTCACTCCTTCAACACAGCTGTGGTTTTTTTTTTGTTTTTTTTTTTTTTTTTTATTAAACCCTTTCTTAAATATGCTTTCACAGGTGCAGCACAGCTTATGGGCTCACCTATGCCCTGCAGTGGGTCCACTGGAGCCAGCTCTATCTCGCATGGGGCAACCCCTGCCCTCTCCTCACAGAGACTGCCCCTGCAGGCCCCCACTGGCAGCACCTTGACACCTACACCCAATACAGAGGGCAAGTCACCCTGAAATCCAAATGATGGGTGAAGCAGAGGCTTTCTGGGAAGTCACTGTTTCCTCCCATGTCACAACTCTTCGTGGAGCTCCCTGTGTCTGGGGCACATAGAATCTTTGCCTGTGTTTGTTAGCCACAGGAAAAATTCTGGTGTGCAAATCACAGGCTATCCACTGTAAAGATGGTGTCTTCTCATTGCCTTCCTTACCTCGCTAACTCCAATTATTAAATCATTAATTAATACATTCTCAGTCTGCAATCGATACTTCTCCCTATTCTCTTCCCATGGCTTGAGGTGGAAAGGCTGATTCTAGAAATACCAACTACTTAGAGACAGATTTTGACCTACTCAGAGAATGACCAAAGAAGTTGTCTCCTCACTTCATATAATCCAGGGACAACAGCACTTGCTTTATGGGAAATACAAAACAGAAGCAAATAAACATGAAAGGTCTCTCTAGAAAGAATGATCAACCACTTAGATACCATATCCTCTCCTATATATAAGCTGTCTATGAGTGACACCATAAGGCAGAGCTTTCTGGATTCCAGCATGTATATCTTCCCCACAGACAAACCACCTCTGAGGGCCCTGCCCCTTAAAAGCTCTAATGTTATTCAAGTGGCTGAGCATTCTCATTTGTTCTTGTGTTTATTAAACAAGGTAGTATGTCTGGAAACATATACCTTCAACTGATCAGGCAGAGACCTAGCACCACTCTAATCTGTGGGGACAACCTTCTTTCTACAGCAGATGGATTTTCAGCAAATATAGAAATCCCCACTCCAAGATTTAGTTCTGATGAGTAATGCAAAAGACTGAGATAATCTACAGGATGTGCGTTTTACTTTGCAAAGAGAATTTTACATATTTTGAGCTCAGGGACTGTGTAATTTTGTGTCCCAAAGGCAGAAATCCCCCCCAAAGCGAAAGCCAACCTGCAACACATCAAATAAAGAAGTTCAATAGCACACAGGCTGCCTCCTGTACTGCCCTGAACTCCTTCAGTGTGGAGCAGGTCATTCTGATTATCAGGACATGTTCTAAGCTGGGCTGCAGTGCCAGACTACTGGGCCATAAAGGCCCTGAACTACAAAGCCTCTCTGTTTCAGGTACTTCGGAGAAAAGGTGAAAAAACTCCTGGCAAAGAGAACTGTAGAATAAACCACATGTGAACCAGACTCTTCTTTATTAGGGGCACATAGGATGGCCTCCCTCCAGAGATAATTGCTCTTCCTTCTTGAGCCCCCTCAAATGTAACAGCAGAGGATTTCAACAGCCATGCTGTCTTTCCTTCAGCCCAAACCTGCTGCATTCACCCTGACAGAGCACGAAGCTGTGAGCCACCTTTCCCTCCACTCTGGGCCAGCAGAGTCCCTGACCCCAACCTCCAGAGCAGCCCAGCACAAGCCAACCGCGCACTGCTTCTGCCTTAGCTCAGGCTGCGCTTACCATTAGATGACAGAAAATGAAAAGTACTCATTAAAGCGATTAAAGCCCTTCCTCACGTACGGAGGCAGGTGACCCGCTGGCCGGTCCCCGGTGGGGCGGGGGGACCCCACCACGGCGGTGTAACGCGGGCGTCACGCCCCGGGGGGCCGCCGCTGCTCCGGGCCACGTCCCCTCACGCAGCCGCGGCGGGCTCCGGGCTCCCCAGCCCCCGGGTCGGTACCTGCGGCCCGGGGCGGGGGCGGGGCGGGGGGGCGCGGGGCCTACCGACAGCGGCGCCGCTTCGAAGTCCTCTTGGTGTTGCCGGGACGCTGTTGCTGTAGTAACGACTGCCTTCGCGCCTGATTGGGCAGAGGCGCCGCCGTTCGCATGGCAACAGTAAGGCGGGTGCCTATTGGGTGGCGGTGAGGGCCGGCTGGCCGCGCTGTGCCCGGGGTTAGTGCCGGCGGGAGCGGGTCGGCGCCGGCTGGCGGCAGACGGGCGAGAGGGGAACGAGAGCGGCGGAGCCGCGTTGTAACGTTCTCCCGGGGCTCCGGCAGCCGTTACAACTACCCCCGGCTCCCGGGCTGGCCACAGACCGGCGCCCACCGCCACCCTCGGGAGGAGGCTGGGCCCAGGGCCCCGGCCCGGAGCCTGCTGAAGGGAAGCGGGGACCGTCCCCCGGCGCGGCTCGGGTGGCCGTGGCCGTGGCCGTGGCGTGCCCGCTGGCCGGGCCCAGAGCTGAGGAGCAGCCGAGGGGGCGTTAGTACCTGCTCGCCCCGGTGGGTGTATGAGTGCCTTTCGTTTAAGATTTCATTGTGCGTTTAAGTGAGGAGTTGGGGTCATTGCGGTTTGATTCAGTATAAAATACAGACTGTTTTTCATGGTGCGGTGACCCATGTAAAGTATCGGTAGGGTGTTCTCTGTGTTAAATCCTTTTAATTCCAAAAGGAATGCATGAATTACTGCACTTGGACATGAGAAAAGAAGACTTACTCTGGTGGCCTTCTGTAAGCCTTGGTGTGTATTGTTTTGTTTTGTTTTGTTTTTAAATAAATGAGATTTGTTGAAAACTTATGTTGTAGCCATTGTCTGGAAAAAATACAGTTTCTTGTACAGTCTGGACATGCTGGCCACGCATCAGCAATTAACCAGTAATGCTTTCCACTTTCAAAAGTCCATTAACAAGTTCAGTTTTTCAGTAGATCTTGATGTAGACTGATGACCTTCAGGGCATGTTAAAGCGCTGATTCCCACAAGTATTTGTGTATTTAATGTAACTTTCATATGTGGTCCCTGTGAACTAAGTGGCAGTGCTCCTTTAGGGACAATAACTTGAGCAGAAGCCTGTAAGATTGCAGGAATGTAATGGCAGTACATAGTATTGTAGTTATTGGTAGGAAAAAGTAGAATAGTTTAAAAATTATTTCTTGATTTCAAAGACTTCATGCAAATTGCTTCAGATTACTGAGTGAAAATAGTGACCAAAGGGTCTGTACTTATAGTTAAAACCCAAATGTTTACACCTTGAATTGGCCTATATCATATTTTTTTTTTATATATTCCTTTTTCATCACACAGGATTACACAAATCTTTAATAATAAAAACAAAGTAAGAACTAGTTTTAGTCTCTAATCTCAATGGGATTTACTGGAGGAATGATAAACATGTCCAAAAGGGTCTGGCTGTTAACAGAGATCGACACCTACGCATCTGCGGCTGAAGCAGTGTGGTTAAGGAACAGAACTGGAAACCCACTGTGGATCTTCCTCTTTGGGTTTAAGTCCTACCAACTATGGAGTGGTGGCGATCCTAGAAACTGAAAATCTCTTGCAGTGTTTCAAGGATTCTCTGTTTCAGTAGGGTTAGAACTGCCTTTTTTGGAGGGGTTGAAGCACCAGAGATGATTGAGGTGCAGAAGCAAAAAAGAGTGGTACATGAATAACCTGGGAAAAGTTAAAATCTGGAGTGGTGCAAGCTTTGGGTAGGGAATATTCATCATCACCTTTGTTTCCTCTGGTAAATTTTTATGTATTTATTAAGCCTCAACCATTTGATTATGTGATGTATGGGCAAAAATAAAATACTGTCTTCCCAGTGGAGCTTGAAATCTAAACATTTTCCTTGATTCTTGTTTTGTTCTAATTGGTTCAACTGTGCTGTGTTCTTAGAGCTCTCACGTGTTTTATGGGTGACTCTTTCCAAAGCCGTGAGAAAGCAGATGTAAGGCCTGCGAGGGCTGAAGTTTCAGCACACTGTTACACCAGCTGTGCTACTGCTATCTGCGTGCGAGGATTAAATTGTCATCTTATGTTCATTGCTGGCAAAAGCTGAGCCTGTGACAAGAGATGGTGACAGTGGATTTAACGTCTGGGTGGCAGTTACTTTGAATATCACTCGTACCGCACATATCAAGCAAGTCGGCATATTAGTGATTGTGATTGGAATCAGTCTGAGCAGTCAGCTGCCATTACGTTACTGTTCCTTCTGCATCTTGCATGCTGTCATACAGCGTGTCTTATTGCAGCGCTCCCTCCTGCAAAACAATATTCCTTCCAAAAGTAGGTTTTGCTTCATTCACTCCATGTGGCAGTGTGGATCTGTCTCCCCTTCTCACTAAAAGACATGATTCCACCTTCACAGACCGTTTTGCACAGGTGAAACTCAGCCCATATGTGAAACGGGCTGTTCCCTGGTAGAGAGGCTGATTGCAGGGCTCTGGCGGAAGAGTTCTGACAAGGACTTGGGAGATCACTCCCAAGCCAGGGCAGCACCCAAGGATGTGCTTTGTCTCCTTGCAGCTGCAGTTCACCAATCAGCCTATTATCTGAAACCACCATCCATATCAGTTGTAAGTTAACTTGTCAGCCTGTAAATTAGGGCAGCTGAGGAGCCAGCACACATTTGCTTCTGCTGTCTCTCCTCCATGGTGGCCGTTTCTGGCAGAGAGGCAGAGTGGACAGCTGGAGGTGGTAGCTTCTGAAGCTATTGTAGTGTGCGTTGCCAGGGCTTGTCATCTGTGCACAGTGAGAACTCCAGCAAAAGTTGTTGCGTGGCTTTACCATTTTACCCGTTGATGAAGTGGCAAAATCCAGGAAAGCACAGTTTACCAAGAGAACCTCATGGAGGCTCCTGCATTAGCAGGGAGTACAAAGGCTTCTCTTTTCTTTTCTCTATTTGATTGGTGTGAACAGCTTCACTGTTTCTAAAACCAATTTATGGTCAGGAGGCTACGCTGCTAATAGTAATTCCCACATGTCAGGGGTCCTGGAGCACAGAAAATTGCCCTGCATTTTTGTAAACTTCTCTCGCGTTCATTTTTAAAGACTACACAGCTCGGGTGCTTTCAGGACACGCATGCTACATGCACCTATGTCTCATTCAAGCCTGAGAGCTGGAAAGAGGCATTGTTCCAGTCTGTCTGCAGAATTTGCCATTGCTCTCCCATCTGTTAGAGGGGTGATTTATATGCAGATAGATCAGGGTTAGAGTGGCATTAGTGGTGATGAGTTCCTCGCCATTCCCTGAAGATAAACCAGCAGTTTTTACTGGAATATGACTCGGCACTTGAGGTCTAAACCTAATTATGTTGAAATCTAGGTAAGTTTTATTTTTAAATGAAGGTGCACATTTTTGCAGACTCTCTTTCCTTTTTGCCAGAATTAAGCTGATTATTAGTTGCAATTATTTCTGTTTTATCTGTGTGATACACACCATGACAGGTAGCAGTTTTGTGATTCAAATGCTAGAGGACACCAGTCTGCAGATCCTGCGGTACAGAAATCAAATGGATTATGTAGTGAGATTACATATCATAATTTCTGTACTGTGTCCTTCCCATGGGTGTGGTCACTGGGTTTGGGACTTTTTGATGAATATTTGATTCATCTGAATCTCCGTTTAGCCTTTTTCCTTTGACTGAAAACACAAATGCTGTTCCTTAATCCTCCCTCTAAACCTTTACTGGTAGCTACTAAGTGGTGTTATTTATAGCCCAGGCGAGACTGAGTGGCTTATAATAATGGTGACTCAGGCCTATAAATCTTTATAATTATTGCCAGAACTGTTTGTGCCATGTTGTGTTGTGATGCTTATACAAAAGTGCTGAGAATCTTTAAGGGTTACTCATTAACTTTCTTGTCTTTCCTCTTTACTGCTCAACTTCACTGCAATGAATTCTTACAACCTTTTGTATACTAAACTGTGCAAAAATTTATTTTCTAGATTAGTTTCTGCTCAATTCTTTCACATTAATGCTTTGGAGGTCTCCTACTGAGGCAAGGTGTTGGCATTTGAGGCCCGCACTGACTGAAGCGGCAGAGGTGGAGAGCCAGGAGCCGGGGCGGTGCTCAGCCCAGCCCGGGGGCTTTCTGGGGGCCAAGGCCCTGTGAGTGCTGCTTGATGGGCACCTGCTTAGTGATGGATTGATCCAGTGAAGTGGGATATTTGGTATTTCCGTGAAGGTATATCGCCAAGGATGGCTGGTTTGAACTAACGTCGAGAGTACTTGGTGCTTTACAGGAAGTTGATCTGAAGCAGTTGCAATGAAGCCATCCAAATCCTCCCCGGGTCTTGCACGTTTTGCATCACTAAATGGGCTACCGGCTGCATAACTATGATAAATCTTGCTAGCATGCTAACTTTGTGGCAGTTACCTCAGTGGAAGAAGCTTACCAAATTTGAGTACTGAGAGGAGAAAAAAATAATACTGGTATTTTTGTTCTTCATTTACAGTGCATTTGTATCAACAAGGCATTCTCTCCAGAGACAACTTGGGGCACTTGGCCAAGGTGTGTCTGTATTTATATAGAGTCATGGTGACATTTGGCTGAGTCCTGAAAGTTTAAGTTGTCAAAACAGAAAGGAGCTTGATACCTACGGTTTTTAATATAAAGCCTGAAATGCTTTCAAGGACTAGATCCAAAGGTAGAATTTCAGCGTGGCTTATGTGGGAGCAGGCTTTGACCAGACTTTTGACTCTTGGATGAATTTCACCTGATAGCACAGAAAGCAACAGTCAAGGCGTAGAAAATAATAGCTCTGGCAGAGGACAGATTTTCTGGTCCTAGAAAGCAGATTCCTAGCACACAGCAACTTTGTTGTCTAAAACAAGGAGCACCAGCATAGCAATAGGTGCACAACAGATTGTCACAGAGTCTATTACTCTCTACAATAAGGAAATGTTTTTTTTTTTTTCTGAACTAGCTGTTCCCGCTCCAGCCTGGTAGCTGGTCGCCCTCTGCACAGGCTCAGTTTGGCAATGGCACATGTATACACCCGACTTAACAATGTGGCCTTAGAACATTTTTGGGTTTGGGGGCAGGGGGTGGTCATCTGCTGTCGCAGAGACAGACTGTGCCTGGGATTCCCTGGTGTCTTCAGAAATGCAAGAAGCCTTTTAGGCAGTCAGTAAGGCTGTATTGCTCATCCATCCTGGGATTAAGTGATTTAAGTAGCTTAAGTAGGTGTTAATGAGATTTTCTTCTGACTCTCATCTGCCAGAACTGTGGGGAGATTTTGTCTTCATCTGTAGCAAGAAGGAATTCTCATACTCCTGTCTTCTCGCAGCTTGTTGTAGTTTGTGGGTTTTGGTCTCCTCTATGACAGAGACTAGTAGGACTCCTCAGCATGGAGTTGCCCGAGAGGTGTAAGATAATAGCATGTAAAATCTTGCATGAACAGTGACTGTGTCTCATCTGTCACAGTGCAAGAACAAACACCAGATTACACTATCTGGTGGTAGTCGCTAAGCAATCGAGCCCTTTTTCAGTGTGTATTTAGATGAAGAACTCATTGCCATGGGATGCTGTCAATACCAGCATGAGCGGAAGAAAACGCAAAGATGCTCGGAGAGTCTGGTACTCTTGCACAGGTATTCATTATGGGATGCTGCCAGAGACAGCTCCTTGGGTCAGATGGTCTTTTTTGTTGATGCCATCTTTCTGTGGTTTTTCTGTCTTAAGTTAGGAGATGTGGGTAGGGGAGAGGAACTGCGACTTGTACAAAGACTACCTGGCCTGAGTGGGGGTCTAGAAAATGAGCAAACCACAATGCATGGAACACATCTTTTATTCAATAAGCAAGCAAGCACAGAAGTATAATGTGTAGTGCTTAATATTCATACAGTACTAAAAATATAAAAATAGAAATAAAATTTCACTGAAAGCATTTTCACTCACAAATATACAAGGAAAAGTGCTGTCAAGCCACATCATGCTACACCACTTGCCAGTTGCTGAACTGACAGTTAGTTTCCCAACAGAACTGAAACACTAAAAATCTGCTAGTCCTTCCTCATGGCTTTTGGTGAGCCTGAGTATCTGGACTAGCAAAAATGGGCCTCCTGCAGCTGAGAACCTAAAAAGCATAGATGTCATTACGTAATAGAACAATAAAGTAATTCTGGAGAGTTTTATACTGATAGTAGCCTGCTTCAGGCTGTTTGCGTACCTGTCATGGAAAACAAAAAAAGATACAGAAATAAACTTTAAACCTGATTATAATCCAGACCAGTGATGGCTAACAATTACTGCAACTGTATTCTGCGTGAATATTTGTGCAATACTCCCACCTGGTGGCATATTTTTAAACTCGCATCCTCCAGTGCTGCCGTTTCCTCTGCCTGCTTACACTGGTGTATATATTCATCTTCCACTGAGGTCCGGTGGAGTCCAGTAACACAGATGGTAACCAGTGCTAGGTGCCCTTAACTTGCCATGCAACCAGAGGATATCCAGCACCTTACCTTCTCTTACTGTATCTAATGGGTGAAGACTAACATCTACACAGGAAAGTGACATGTGTCAGAGACTCTGATTCCTCACGAAAGGCCCCGAACCAGATGCCTTGCTTTTAAGCCCCATTTTGAGAGACTGAATTTGAGCTGGGGGGCTTGAGAAGCTTCTGTTTGCTGGCCTTCGGCATGGAGCTGAAATTCATCTGTCAGGAAGACAGCTGTGTGCTGTCATCCGTGAAAGCATGGGTGGGTTTTGGGATTAGAGTGACAATCACAGCTATATTTCATAACAAAGCCTGTCTTGCAGAGTATGTCAGTGCACAGAACCTACTCAAATTATACAGATAAGGGTGTGCAGAACCTAATGTGAACCCCACTTTGATCAGTTACTATTTTGGAATGGGATTTATTTATACTTGATATACCTGCTATAAAAATAAATGTGACAATTAACCCCTGAGATCATTCTAGCATACAGTTTTGGCCTGTTACTTGTTTCCCTCTGAAATAATTTTTTATTTGGTTTACGGACATTTATTTAGGTTCTAGTGAAAAGCTTTTATAAAAGACATTAAATAATCAATGTGGGGCTGAAAAGGTGTACATTCTAGTTGCATATATGATACATACCTTATACGTATATAATACATTCCATAACAGCTGAATAGTCTAGTATTGTCTAGGAAGTTCTTGCATGTGGACAAAGGATTAAAATAGTAGAACAGTAGAAGATAAACAGCTGTTTAGGATCAAAGATAATTGTATCTGATATGGTTTACTTAGATTGTTTTTCTTTAAATCTTGTTACACAGAATAGCTACAGTAGTTTGTCCAGCAGGTAATAAATGAATGCATAAAGCACTTCTAGCTATATTTGGACATCATATGCATGCATTTTTTATAAATAAAAATCAAATGTGAGGTCACATTTTCCCATCTTCTGTTTATAAACTAAATCAAATTTCTCATTCATTGAAACAGTGAAGATGTCTTTCCACAGCCCAACTCGTCCTGAAACACAGAGAAGGAACACAAGTCAAGAGAGCAGACATAGCAGGACACCAAACATCTACAATCCAACTGTGCAGGGCTCCAAATATCATCTGTGAGACGCTGATCAGTCTTATCTTTCATTGAAAGCTCAATGAGACCTAAGACTGTTCATTGTCTTACACAATTCCCCTGCTACAACCCTTGCAAAGCCTTAAAGTAAGTATCATACACCTTTGCCATCTGTACCAGCCAAGTATTATACAGGAAGAATTCAGATTTTTGTGAGAATTTGCTCCAGCCTTAATCAGAAACAAATACAGAGTTTGGGTTGGGTATTTACTTAAAAGTGAATTTCTGATTTCAGTGCAAACTATGGCTCTTTAATAAGCCATATTCAAAATTACTGTGCCTTCAGCATACACTGGTTAGAGAACTATCCAAAAGGTACATGGAATGTAGAGTATTAAACTGATTATTGAATTCTGATTATTGAGATATAATACTAGCATTACTGATTTCTATTATTCTAAAGATAAGTTCAACAGATTAATTTACATTTCTCAGTATGGAGAGAATGATCTATTAAATACAAGTACCATGCACCCAGTTTGTGCCATTTAAATTTTCATTTTGAACACAAGGAATAGGAAGCTATTGGTGGATGCAATATGGACACTGAACACTTTTTCCTTGTATGGAGTATTCTCCTACTCTGCTGAACCCAACTGGTAACATACTCTGATGACACTGCTGAACCCACCAGTCAAAGGCTGCAGCCCCCTTAACCACTGTTTCACTGCAGACCAAAATTTATTTAACCCAAAGTCAGACAGGGTCACTTGTTGGTGAATAAGCCCCATGAGTAACCAGGCTAAGAGGCCTAATTCTCTCCTCATTTATGTTGGATATAAATAAAGACAAAATCCAGGCTTGTTCAACTGGAATAAATGAAAGGAGAATTGGGACAGTGCTACCAGAGAGTTTAATCATAACAGCAAGAACAAAACTACATGCAGGGAGCTTAATTATGCACTTGATGCATAAGAAGAATACCCATTTAATTTAATTACCATTGCTTTTATGCAGCAACTCTGTAATTGAGCCCAAAGACAAAACTGTCTGAAACATCTACAAATTACATATTAACATGATGGTGTAGTATGTGTGGCAAGGACTGTTTTATGAAATCAGGATTTTCCTGTAACTCCTGACAGTATGATAAGTGTTCTGGTTTGTTTTCAGGATCCAAAGATCAAAAGAACCTGAAAGTGACTGAAAATGCATCATTTATCGTTTTCACCAAATTTCTCCTGTATCAAAAAAAAATTAGGAATAAATGCTTGCAATCATAAACATCTGATACTGATTGCAATTTTGCTCTGGCAACGGTAATTGCATAAAGTAAGAGCATGAAACATAAAAGCCTGTATTTCCCTTTCAACAATGATAATAAAACATTTTCTTCCCCTGCTTAGGAAAGATAAGCCTTTTATTTCTGAATCTCCCTAACAACATGTATGGACAAATGACAAGTTCTATAAAAGACATACGCAGTGGACTATTTGTAACATCTTTTTTCTTTACCACATGAATTGATAGCTTGTCAAAAAGTCACCCACCTGGTTTATGATTTGAATCATGCAACTGTGTAAATTATGATGTGATAAGAGTCAAATATAAGTAACATATCTAATCATTGTTCTGCTTTCACAGCAGCTCAGGGTTATCTTCAGAGTAAAGATCAATGTGCTAAAAGAAAAAAAAAATGAAGAACTAAAATAAAGCAAAATAATAAAGTAAATGTAACTAATGACAAATTAAAAATATTTGAAACAAATTACAATAAGCTGTCATGTTATTGCCACCATTCTTTGTCACAGAAATGAACAGAGAAGGAACAAAGCACTGTTAATGAAGCTGCATTTTGAAGTAACAAAATGTTGTAAAAGCCAGAGACAACAAACAAAAGAAATACAAAATAAGAACATTTTTAATAAAAAGCACACAGTGAACAAATGACAAAATATTACATTAATTGCTGCAGCTCCCTTCTCTATTACAAAATGGAGCCTTCTTTTTGAAAGATTTGTAGACAATACAAATAAGAGGCTCTGCCCCTTGACCGGGGGTTTGCAGGCTCCACTACAGAACAACGCACACTGACACCACGTACAGAACGCTGCACGCAGCAGAAGCGGGCATCACCCCGTTTATCTGGATGGAGATGATCTGGCCAGCAGAGACAGTAGTTAATCTTTGTGCCTGTGGAAGGTCTCACCAGCAGTTCTGTTCTCTTTTCTCTTGTATTATCACCTCACCTTTTTTTCACAACCACCTTCCTGGCTTTCACTGGACAAGGAGGGGGGATTTGGGTGGTGCATAGCATGTAGCAGTGCTGCTGCTCCACAGATCTCCAGATTGTGGAGGTGAGGAACAAAGCTAGTCTTTTGTGTTACGTGCAAGTCAGCGGAGGGGAATGTGGCTCTGTTCCTTGTAAAATCTTGCACTGACACAGAACTCTTTACCCAAGGTCCTCAGGATGTCTTACCAGACTCATAACTTTGTGATCTTGTCTTCACAGCAGAGAAGTAGGTTGGTAATCAGTTAGACAATGTGCCTAAAATCCTACTGCAAACAAGATGGTCTGTTGTTTTCACACAAGGTACATGTTGTATTATATACTGAATTTTCAGTTTGAAGTAGTAAGGGGAGGGTAGGATTGGGGTTGAAAGCAAGATAACTAAGAGCAGGAAAACACACCATTCTGTGGAGACTCTACCAGAACCTTTAGGGATATATATTAGGTCTTTCAGTGAAACTACAGACTCCTTTTTCTTCACTGGAATTTCACCTCAAGCCAGAAAACTTGAGATAAATATTTCAAGAAGTCATCATTTATCATAAGTGAAGTGGGGAAAAAAGAGGTGCCATATCACAGAAAACTGCCCATAAGAATCTGGTTTCCAGGCCCTACTGTAATAACTGGAGTGTATAGTCCCTACAGAACATACTAGGGGGCTTTCCATACCAGGTGTGCAAAGCCACAGATAAAAGCAAGGGGGTGTGAGCAATGGCTTTTTTTTTTCAAGTATGACATTCTGAAATGTTTGTGCCAACATACAAACAGGACAAGTTATCCCAGGTCAGTTACTCTGACGATAGTCTGAGCTGAGTGATGGAAAACTTGCATAAGGCTCTGCCAAGACAGACGCAAATGTAGTATAGAATACCAGTGAACCTGCTTTCATGGGAAAGCAAACCTGCTCTCAAACAAACCTGAGTGTTGGTAACATTACAGTTTGACTGATTAAAGGTGAATGCAAAGATACAAGAGACTTCTGTAAGACGTGTGGTTTTAGTGTTTTTCAACTGAACTATATAACGTCAAAATGCACGGTAAATGAATAAACAACTGGCTAACTCAAAATTACTAGTCAAGAAGGACAGATGATATTTGGTATTTCTACCAGAGATTTGAAAATAATTATAAAAATTGCAGCTGATAAAGTCTGCAGATAACAAGAAGGTTGGCTGAGAGGCGTACTATGGAAAGGGCTCCTACACAGAAACCTAAGAACAAAGTATTCAGAACACGCTCCCTGAATAAGGGACAAGGACCTGCAAATTAGTTCCTCAGAGCAGACTCTGTGGTCATGATAAATGACACATGCTTCACGTACAGTGCAAAAGGTGCTGATGTTGCCATGGATGGACAAACAAGGGAGATAGGGAGAGAAAGTTCCACTTAAAACTGGATTAAATCAGCAGACAAAGTGATTTTATGTCTGGATAAGGCACTTGTGAGTCTGACGCAGGAATTCTCCATCTTATGCCCTCATTTTTTTTAAAAGAACCGTTAAGTGCTGTAAAGCAGCCTACAAAAGATAATTTGAGGGGGACTTACTGAGGTCACTCTTTTATGCTTGTCAAAAAGAAGACTGAGAAAGGACTTCGATTTGACATTCTCAAAGGACAGATGTATCAGCAGTTTAAAGGGCACTTCAGGTTTCTACAGAAAGACCTCCCCAGAATAAACATCTAGAAGCTGAACGCATTTTAAACAACTAAGGTAGACAATGAAAATAAAAACTACAGTTCCTTGTCATTTCACACCTTCAAATCAGAATTATCTGCTATTCTAGAAAATATTATATACTTAAACACAAGGGCTTAGGCCAGGATAAACCGTATGAAATTGTGTGGGCTTTGACACGCCAAAGGTCAGAAGGAGCGGTGCAGTCTTCTCAGCTTAAATAGCTCAATCCATTGAAGTAAGCCAAAGACTCTCTAACAGAGTGGTTTACATGGTGTTGAATATACACCGTTGATCTTGGATGTTTCCATCCTTTTCAGTCACTTCTACGTAACTTTACTTCAAAACAAACCAATCCCCAAATTGCACCAACAGTCAGTTACCTCCCATCACTTACATAGCAATATTTTGCCAACATCTTAACACATCCTGGAGGTCACTAAGTTGTCAACTGCTTCTTGCAACTTCCATAATAAGGGTTTTACTGTGGGTTTTAAACATACCCCTGCCAACGGGAAGTGCTTCTGCATTACAGCACTGATCAATGAGTTGATGGCAGTGTTCCACCATGGATTCCAGCTGTGCTTTGTCATAAGAAACTCCTAAGAACCTCACCAGTTGCTCAACCATTGTTGCTAGATCCTGTAAGAGAGTATTTAAAAAATAGTTTATTTTACAGTACTTTAAATTACCTTTTTTTAAACGAGTTTAAATGTTTCAAAGTAAGTTACATCCTGATGAATGTGAAAAATACAAATGCAAGTTTAGAAATACCACTGTCTTAAAATTTTGCTGCCTTCTAATTTGCTAAAAATAAACATATTCCAAGTAATTAGGGTAAGACAGGTTGGCAGAGAATACAGTCGCATAACCTTGCCTCTTCAAGTATTAGCATGGGGAGCTGCGAAGAAATTGTGATACTTCCCACTTCAGATAACACCACACACTTAACTGATCACACTTTGGAATACCAGTGTATTTTGGAGGAATTAAAAGTTACTTTTTGATCTTGGTAAAAATACATGACTACAAATATCATAACAGCCTTTCCTTCCTTGTTAGCTTCTGGGACTGCATTTATGTAGATGGAAAGAATCTAGTGAGGTGGCCTCTGAGAATAAGCAGTCATTAATTTATATATCCAGAACTTCAGGGTTCCTCAGTATGAACAGGATGTCTGGAACTGCAAGGACAAAATTACAGTGTTTATCAGAAAGCAGAAAGATACTGTGATGCCACCAGCTTTCGGCAGCATCCATCAGTGAGCATTGTTAGGAATGTATTCAAAACCACAAGTTTGAAATAACTTACACTAAACTTTTAAAATTATTCTCATTGTATTATGTCTTATTTTAGCATCCCTCTTCATCAGAAGGCTCAGTAAAGCTGAAATTATAATTTACTGAGCTTTACTGAGTTCTACTCTGATTTTGCCTTTTTGTAGGTTTAGAGATAGGAGCTGGGTTTTTCCTATGTTTGCATTAATTTTCCAGTCAAATAAACATTTTGAAGTATTTTCATTAATTCTCAAAAAATATTTGTGCAATAGGAAATGGAAACCAAAGTTCTATGTAATATTTCCATTAGATTTCTGATTAAAGTGGATTTCTTAGTCAGCATACTGTAAGGAACCAATAATTCTGTTCATCTTATGCTACACAATCATCCCTAATTGTTTTCAACATTGTTTCACAGAAGACAGTAAGCACAATCAAATAATCAGAAGAAATGCTAAATATATAGGACAAAATACTAATATTTTTTTTTCTCATTGATACAGCACACACAGCAAGACATTTCTTTTAAATTAATGCCCAAGGCTGAATGTAGCAACCACTGAACAGTCACACATCTCTGCCTTCTCTGCAAGTAGTTTAGTGCTTATGGATGCAGGCAGATTCCTGAGTAAATTACTAGGTTTATGAAACTGTTCAAAGTCCATAGAAGCTATTGAACGCAAGTACTTTAAAAAAATGGTATCAGACATTAGGGAGCCCAAATATGGACATAAGAAGAAAATTTTGTACTTTATGTATTTTAAACACTACAGTGCTAAATGTAAATAAAATACCTTTTTGCTACATCTTACCTACCTTATGCATATCTTCATACTTGAGAAAAAGTACGTTGGCATCCATGTGATGTTCCCAAAACTCTTGCACATGTTCAAACCACGAACCATATCCTACTACAAAGACATTATGATTGGCATGAGGAAATTAACACTTTTGTTATTAAGCCCTTTTCAAAAAGGAAAAAAAAAAAAAAAGGTGAAAAATAAATTAACTGGAATGATTCATAGCCCCAGGAGAACAGTGTCTGGTTTTGACCCATAGCCATGCACAGCAAGGAACTTAATTTAAAAAGAGTTTTTCTATGTTTCGAGTATTCAAAAGAACTAACTCACCATAAAGATAAAATGTTCAACTGAAAATGCCACCATATTTCATGATGGACCTCTAGGAGCTCAACATTAATACTACTGAATGGAAATTGACCCAAATGAAAAGTTACACAGATAGCTTTGCAGGAGGCAAATTTCTAGTGGCTCCAACCTGTGTGAATTCCTGCAATTAACGTATCTTACTGCAGTTTCCTTCACATAGAAGCTAGATTCAGCATTCATAGAAAGTTCCATAGAGTATCCTCTATTACAGACAAAGAATTGCTAACAACCATCGTCCTTAATTAAACAAG
Source organism: Tyto alba (assembly GCF_018691265.1). Classification (NCBI taxonomy): domain Eukaryota; kingdom Metazoa; phylum Chordata; class Aves; order Strigiformes; family Tytonidae; genus Tyto; species Tyto alba. The sequence continues at coordinate 8,163,557 of NW_024881295.1, read as the reverse complement.
TATTGAGGAAACAGACCTAAAAAAATGCTTCATGGTCATTCCCAAAAACATAGGACATACTGACAGAATACTCTATTTATCATTCCATCTTTTGCCAACCCCCTCACCCCACCCCCCCCATAAAATCTAAGACCCATTCTCTTCTGTTGTTATTTTCTAAACACTCCCACACAACTTCTGTAGGTATGCCAGAACACAGTTTCAGTTATAGTGTAAGCAGTTATCTCAGTTACACAATAAATCCAGAGTACAACCAGATGCCCATGAGGTGTTGAGTGCTCCCAAAAGCTGAGAGTGTGATGGGATGGGGTACTTCCCATATATCACAAGTTGCGAGCAGGCCCAGTGTGCAGGGTTGCCAATGGTGAAAAGCTTATGCCTCCTACCTCCTGCAGGCCACCAGCAGCTTGTCTTCAGTTCCCCATATCTGCTGCATGGGGTTTAGAACTTGAAGAGAAGCCGAGGCTGTATGCTGGGAGGGCTTGCGCTCCCAGCACTACTGAGGCAATGGTTACTGGAAGCCTTAATCCTCCCCCCAGAACTTTCCACTTCTCTGATAAAGTCCACATTTGCACTGATTTCAGTCAATTTATGGGTCTAGTAGAGGTTCAGACACTGGTATTTATTATCTGGGGAATGTCTTTTGCTGCCAATATTACAAGAAAGACAACTGAAACAGAAATGTATTCTGCATATTTCTTTGTTACCAGTGATAAATTCCCCAAAAGTACTTCAGATAATCAAGGCAGGAGTTAAGCAAATAGGGTGAGCAGTTTTTCACATTCTTTCCCAATATTGTTTTGGTCAATTTTATCTTTACAGTCAATTTTATCTTTGCAGCAAAGCAGCTATAGAAAAATATTAAACTTTTTAGTTTTGTCTTTTGAAGCCACCTTTTCCCTCTTAAAAATAATTGTTTCATTTTGGTAACTGGGACATTTTCAATTGACAGAGGTCAGTTTCATAGGAAAATTATTTTAATCAGCTGACTCATTTTCAATTTTTATAAAAGTATTGGGAAAATTCCATTTTTGTTACTCCCATTCCACACACCAGTCAAGCAAAAAGTATTCATAGCTGCTGGTACAGGCAATAATCCATCAAGATTATGTTACCAGAGTTTACCTATGCTTTATGCAAGACACTCCCTTAAGCTTTAGAAGATAATGCCACAGAATTAGCACATTCAAGACTAATCCCTATACAGCTGTATGCTTTCAAGCAATATAGCTAACATACACTGAATTTGTTTCAAGATAGTCAGGTACAAGGAGGGGTAAAAGGAGTGGGATTGTGTCATTTGGGCTCAGTGCTTCTCCCTCTAGCAGTACTTTGACTTCTTACGAAGGTTTTTGGTGCTACATTGCTCCCATGAGATGCAAACATTTAGCTAAATGCTAAATTTACTGTATTACAAAACACTCCAATTGCACAATTATGGCCATAGAACATGCTGTGATATTTTACTGACTCTGGGAGGTTGTGATAAAACAGCTAGCTGCCACAAGATTAAGATATAAATAACTCTTGGGATACTTATATGAAAAAGAATACAGAACCTTCATCCTATCTTAGAAGACCTTCTAATGTGCCTTTCACTTGTCTCCAGTCTAGAAGTTCCCAATCATGGGCTACAGACAAACATCCCATTCTCAGGGAATGCAAAAGAAAAAGGTGGGCTGTAATGGAAGGAAAACATTTATACTCCCTGCACAAAACTGCAAGAGAAAGTGGCAAAGACTTTTAAAGCCTGATAAATAACCTCCACTGGTAGGCTTTTACTTTTTTTCTTCCCTTTCTTATTATACAGCTCCTTTAGCATTTACTCCTCCAGATTTCAGCTTGAAGGAAAGTTTGCTGCACTGGATCTAGAGGAGATCCTGCTCTCAGAGCACAAGGTACCTGGTGAATTCTTGGTATCACATTAATGTACCATAGAGAAGGTTTTGTAGAGAAAAAGAAGGCAGTACATTTTTTTTTTTTTCCCCTAGCTAGAAAGTGTGGCAATCCATTGGCAAAAAGCCCAGTGGCAGCCAGTTATGTGAGAAAACAGGGCTTGTCCTTCCTGTAAATTTACTGAGCTAGTGCAAGGGAGCTGCTTAAGACACTGCAGCCTGAGTGGGAACACAGTGGGTGGGTGTGTCATGAAACAGCCCTCACTCAAAGGAGTGACTGGGTGAGCAGCTGATGAGTTGTTGTAAAGCAGGTTATTGTATTCTCATTACAGAGGTGTATTTTACAGACAGCGAGCCTTCTTACAGAGGCTCACTTCAACTTACTGATGTATACCAGATCAGTCTCATGCTAACTGTTTTTTTGTTTGTTAACTGTTTTCTTGTAAGGGACAAACCTCGAGTTTTTGGAAGAAATAAAAATATTAAAGGAATTACCAGGAAAAAAAAAAATAACCCTGATGAACAGAAAGACTCCTGAGAAGTAGCTAACAGTGAGGTACAATTAAAATCAAATGATGCTGGGAATATTCACCACTTTTCACAAGATACCTGGTACCTTGCAAACTGAATTTTAGAAGAGCAGACCAGAGTTTTGCCTGAGCTAAGTGGAACGCTGCTGAGCCCATGGGTTCGAATATTGTAAGGCACTTATTTACAAGGCATAACCATACTTTGCATGGACAAATATAAGTCCATGCAGCACTATCCGTAGCAACCTCCTTGCTGTATATGCAAAACAAATGCACCTTTATCCAGTTCATTTCTGTACTTGCAGAAGGAATGTAGAGATGAAAATAAATGTGTAACAGCGTGTGCAGAGAGAACAGCTCCTTACACTTGTCATTCATAAACCTTCTGCAGAACTCCTGAAATGTTCCTCTGTAGCTCATGGTCCTTAGGGAGCGATGAAACTGGTAATAAGACACCACCAGGTCTTTGGGGTTGCGAGCCATGTATATTACCTATGATGAGTGGGGGGAAAAAAAATCATCTTATTGAAAGCTTTTTCCCCACCCTGTTTCCCAAAGCACTTTAACTATATATTGGCAACAGTTAACAAACATGATTTAATTTAATTTTTACCTTTGAATTGCCATTATGGAGGTCTGAAGGCAAAAACCGATATGGTAGGTGGCTTTTTATGAGGCGAGGAGATGTCAGTTCCTAAAATAAAGCAGACAGAAACATTTCTTATATGCATTAGTTTTTGGCACATCCTGAGCTGTCCTGAACTGTCATACTTGAAGCCCTTTAGTATACTGAGTCACATTCACAAATTCACTTCTTAAATTAAAAGCAGTCTGGGACTACAAATTAGGTCAGGAAGTTATATCTGTTTCTTAAGTATCAGAAGGCTGGATAATCCGTTGGGGTTTTTCATTAATTTTTTGCCCCCTTTTGTTTTCAAAATACTTCTATTTGTAGGACCTTCTCAGGAAGAGATTTAAATAGTTGAAGATTCTTAGTATCAAAATAAATTTGTTTCCAGTGATGCTTTCACTAAAATTCCTTGAAAAATATTAGAAGGTCTGAAAACTCTACCCTGAATTCTTCACTTCAAAATTTTACTCTTGCAATTTACTTTATCCTAAGAATTAGGCCTAGACAATCCAAAGGTTTATCTGAGTGTGTGAACATCTCTCAAACAGACTATATTTCTATGATTTGAGACCAAATTGTCTTATGACACAAACTTTCTTCCAGTAGTTAAAAACTGTATAAATCCATATTGGATCAAGCTGCTAGCACAAAGTATAGGTAACAACATGTAATATCAAATTAAACCTCTCACTATTGCCACCGTTTACTTGTGTCAAGGTAGCACTGAGGTCTCACTGGACTAGGTTATCACACAAATGAAAAAGAAAAGCAACCTCTGACCCCTAAATACTCTCAGCCTGAAGTAGGCTGATGCTGCAGTAGTCATTAACCATAAGCAGCTTAAATCTATCCGTGCAAGCCTTAGCCATTGCAATTCAATAAGCACTGTGGCTGTTGGAGGATGGAGCCCAGTATTTTGCCTGGTCACTCCAAGATATGCCTATATCAGAAGCAGTTACAGCAATGACAAGATCACACTTACATGCCATGCCACTAGTCTCTGAGTGGTTCTTAACAGTGTAGAAGTCATTTCATGCAGAATATTCCAAATTCCTCAGACTACATCTACAGAGTCTATAGATCCACGGATCCTAAGTCTCGAAGGATTTAGATGTATAAATTCAGAACAGTGGGTCTACAGATCTATGGATCTCTTTATCTGTAGTTCCTCTCACAAATTCAGGGAAGGAATTAAAGCAAATTTGCCTCATTTGGGCAGCTTCTGCTTACATAAGCAGAGGAGTCCTGGAACTTTTATTCAGAAAACCCACTGCCACGATATTTAGGACCCAGAAAAACATACAGAGCATTAAATGCACTATAATAAAGTTTAATAAAAGCAATTTTAAGATAACCTAATAATACTCTGAATCATTCCAACAAACTGAGCAAGTCCAGTGATGAAAACAGCACGGACACAGGATGAAATAAGTGATAAGTATGGAACCAAGGAAAAAGATAACCAAATGCTGAAAGACTTTCTTTGCAATAAATTGTACCTTGATGATGTCCAGACCAGGCTGAGGGTACTCTAGGACTGGAAGTTGTTCATCTATATTCATTAGTCCAATCTCATCTGGATCAGCTCCCTGACTCACTAGATATACCACTTCCTGTAGCAAGCCTGTGCCTGCATGAACCAAACAATGGAAGAGAACAGATTGTATTACAGTTCTTACATAAACAGAGACATAGGAAGGGAGACCTAGACATAGAAATAATGAGAACTTTTGTCCTTAACAGTCTGCTGTGAACTTAGTCTGTAACTACTGTTTTAACATAGTATACCTCCTCCCTTAGTTTTACTTTAAACATGTAAAGATCTCCTTTCACATAAAAGCCCTCAGTTTTTGCTTCAGCAGTGATTTAAATATGTTTCTGTCTCCCAATCATTTTACTGTGAATTGGAAAGCATTTATAAAAAGTTCTTCCCCTGTGAATGTTGGCTAGGCAAAATACTATTTCCATTTTAGAAATGAAAAAAATGAGGTAGGTAGAGATCATCCAAGTTCACAAATGCATTAGCAGCCATACAGGGAGACTGCCAGTATCCTCTATTCTAAATTGTAGGCAATTCTACTGTTATGCAATGACTTGAGAGTCTATTTATACTTCCACGTTATGGACTGGATAAACCACTAAATGCATCAATACGTAGTGATTTAGTCATAAGCTTTAGAGGCCTCGATTACATATCTCTCTCTCCAGTCTGAGCACATTTACAAAGCAACTATTAGATATTATAGCCTTAATGACTGCACTTTGGAAAATGAATAGGTATTCCAAATAGAAGTTTGAACAGGGAAACTACTTCAAATTACTTTACTTTCAGGCAGGTAGGAAACCCTCAAAACAGGCAAACAAAGTTTCAGAGATATCTGACAGAATCTTATGAAGAGAAAGGCACAGGCTTTTGGTGAGATGGAGGAACAGAATGAGGAGAGAACAAAGAGAGCTGGCAGGGGAGGAACCTCACAGTTTAGATAAATCACACAGGCATGGGACAACCTGCATACTGGGACGGACAGACCAATTATTCAAGAGCTGTGAGCAGTAAGAAAAATTAAATCGGGATTTATTCTCTCTGTTGTCTTGCCTAAAGGAACAATTGTTCCAGAACTCTCTACAAAGCCCAAGCCCACCTCAACATCCCATGGCCTTAGAAAGATGAGCTTCAAACTCTGAGATCATGCCTTTTGTTCCTGTTTTAACTTGACAATAACCTGTAAGTTGAAAGTAACTTGTAATAACCACTAGTTAATTCCTGTTAACTAGCATGACTGTACATACGTAACAGACATTTTATACAAATTCTGTATGTTGTTCCAACACAAAGAAAACTAGTGTATCATTATTCAGAGATTTTTTTAATCTGAGCTATGAAGAGTTAAAAAAAAGCTGATGTACTTTAGAGGCTGGTTAGAGAGAACAGTCTGGATATAACTTGAAAGAACACACGCCTCCAAGAATTGCTTTAGAGAGTAAGTACTCAACGATTCCTCTGTTTCCTGACTGATTGGTGGGTAAATTAAAACAGCTTGGAAAAAAAAGCAACTTTTACATTATCATCACCCACAGAGACAGCTGTCACAGACTTAATACCCAGTTGCCCCTGAGGCTGTTCACTCTGCATTTTTAAGTCCAAGCATATATTTTATACATTAAAATTAACATACGTATAGTACTTCAGTATCAGTCCGTGTGACTCTGAATGAGCACAACCCTTGTTCTCATTGAATATTTATTCTGACAGGAGACACGCTGGTTTTCCATAATTTATTTCTGTATTTCCAATTCCACCCACAAAGAAAAATGCTATTACAGCAACCTTGTTTCATGAAAGGAAAAGGATTAACTGTATGGGGATAATCAACACCACCTGGACTTTGTAATTTTTCGTTACTCAGCTGCTCTCTAGGCAAAAAGAAGCCAGCTCCATTGTGCCTCTGAATACAGCAAGGGCCACATGGTTGAGGCAGAACTATGCTGGAACTTGAGGAGAGCAGGATGTTCCCTACCAGCTCTCCACAAAGTCCACCGGATAAGTAGGAGCTGAGGGCCAGGGAGCACAACCCCCATGGCCTTACCTAGGTCTGCTCAGTCCCATGGCCTTGCACTAGGCTTGGCTTGATTGCTAGCAGATCCATGGAGCACTGCAGAGATAGGAAAGGACATATTAATGCAGGAGGCATGGGGAAGAGGGTTCTGATTCAGAAGGAAAGTGTGCCTTTGGAAGCTCAGAAGTCTTCATCTAAACGTGCTTCCATCAAAATCAGTGATTCACTGAAAGAGTAATGCTGGGCATATGGCTGGTACTCAAGGCAGAAAAATAATAAAACTCCATCAAGTACAGGTTCTTTAAAATAGTGCTTTAACCGCAGCGCTAATTATTATCAAGCACATACACAAATTACTGTACTGATACATGTAGTGCTGCATGTATTCCAGCATCCTATTCCAATTCACACAGCAAACAGTATTTCTGCAATATCTCTTCTACAAAGGGGAGGATTGCAAGCTGGCAGTTTAGATGTCTGGCTTCTGGCCATCCAGCACATTACAATTTCTCCTCCTGACACCTGCAGTAGAACCACTGATCCCGATTTCTCCACCCACGAATGCTGTGCTAGTTTTCACTTTTGTCACTCACTATATTAGCCTGATTTTTTTCCACATCAGCACTGAAGTTACTCTGCTGAAGATTTTCATGGTCTTAATGCAAATGAAAACTAGAGATTTAACTGCTGAAGGAACTGTGAATTTTTAACTTGTCACCCTTAATCAATTATCATTTATCCCACACACACATTCCTGAGAGACACATATAAAAAATTAGCATTGACCTGATATCTTGTTTTATAAAAAAACCTAAACCACCACGTGCTTATTTGTTTACAAAGAAAAAAAAAAAAGCTAAAAGCCTTTATATATATAATTATATATATATAACCTGCTCACATCTCTATTAGGATTAAAACCAAATCAGATTAAATTACAGGTATCAGAGCTGACTGTTCTTTTGGTTTAGAAATGACGGCTTAACTTAGCAACAGATAAATAGCGGCCCAAATTCCAGACGTACCTGTTAGGGCGAGATTTGCTAGACCCTAGGAACGCCAGTTGCTGGAAAGCCAAACAAACTGGGGTACTGTACCTATGTATAAAACGAGAGGCCCAAACCTAGAATGGGGCTAGCAGAATTTGTTAAATTTGCCACTGTGGGAGGTAAATGTACATCTCCTGCTGTAGTCCCATCTGCATATAAAAGATACAGAAACTGGCCATTTGAACCAACTGACTTAAACTGATGTCCATGGAGATATGCAAGAACCACCATTTTATGGGTGAAAGCTAAATTGCTGAAACCGAGATTTTCAAAGGAGATTATGGGAATAACTGCTGATAATCCTAGTCTATCACAAAATAATGGCCAGATCTAAATGTCACAGAAACTTTCTTAGTAAAAGGGAAAATGATGATACTTGTTGGAGAGAAGAAAAATGAAAGTAGTAAAAAAAAAAAAAAAAAGCAGATCTTATCTGTATAGATTTCTGGCCTAGCTGCCAACAATGACTTATTGTCGCTTGGGGGTTACTCCCTTTTTAAGTGAAATTAAAGGATAAAATCACTAAGTGGAAAAATAGCATACATGCATACAAAGCCAAGGTTCTTCTCGGAGACAAACAGCGGATCTTGTGTAACTCTAGTATTTTCCATCATTTTCTCTTCCTGTTGCTGAATGCATATGCATGCCTCACTTGGGAGGGTACAGAAAGAGTAAACAGTCACTGACAAACAGAATTAATCTGTCAGCCTTTGGACATGAGACACCAGATGCAACATTCGTAAGTACCCAACAACTCTACCCTTCCTTCTTCTATCTGTGGCAGATCCACATTTCATCCTGGAGGAAGACTACTGGCCCTGCTACCTCCAAGGTCATATTGCCAAAACAGATGTGGAATTAATTTATGTTTATACAGTTCCAACCAAATGGAGCCAGTTAGCATCTGAGGAACTTCAGTGCACTGTACCTGAGAAAAGTTCTTCCCTGACAAGCTCTTCTGTTATATCAATACAATGCCTCAGGAAAAAACATTGTTCCAGTTTATCACACAATATCTAGGAAGAGCTGGGATGGAAAACAGGTGTGGTAAACTACTGCCAGAATTTGCATGTTTTTAAGAGAGCCTTTTAAATTATCTGTGAACCTGCATTTCTACTTTGCATAACATCATGTACAAAAGCAGCCCCGTCACAGCAGTTTGGAAGCGTGCTAGTTGGGCTGCGCTGTCGTTTTCTGTGATGCCTAACGATGCACAGAAATCAGGACTCATTAAGAATCCTATCATGCCTACAGCAGCCCCTGCAATGACTGGGAACTCTTAATTTGTACCCTTTTTCATGGCCAATGCCTCGGCAACAATAGCAAAGTCAGTTCATGGCCATACTGCCTCTGCTTATCAGTAACTATAATTGCTGCAGCAGAAACCAGACAGTATAGCAAGACAGCCAAAACTTTGAAACACCACAGCTACTCCTTTCTGCTTCTATGAAGTAGACATCTTTTGACATCAAACTTAGTCTCTGTAAGAGGGAGAAATACTGCTTCGTGCAGCTGTTCTCTGCCTCTTTTCACTACTTTCTGGCCACTGTCACGCCCTTGTGCAGCCACTAAACCTCACAGTTTTGTTCAAAGTGAAGTGGCAGATATAAAAACATAAAATTTCCTGTGAAACGCTGCTTCCCTACATGGTTTCTAATGTAGTTTATTTCAGTTTTCTCCCTTCTGTATCAGCTAACATCAGACAAACCTGCAGCTCAAGGATGCAAAGGTCTTTGGTATGTTCCTTTTATTCACCCCTTGTTTGGAAACCACATGGAAATAAAGAAATACTAACATTGGTATTAACAATATTCTAGCATTCCCAATTAGTTGCACTTTGATCTACCAATACTTGATCAAGTTTCAGCTAATACAATGAAGCCACTGTGACTCATAATTTTTTTATAGCACTTGTAGATGTAAGTGCTCATTAAAAATGAGGACTGCTGAAGCTGTCAGATTGACCTAGCAAGTGCTATAATGCAATTTGTCTCATAGTTGTTCTAATTGCCTGGAAGCTCATTCCCCTTTCACCAATTTCAGTGTCTATCTGCAGGTAAATATGACAGATTCATCTTCACTCTACAATAGTGGAGGGAAAATTGGATTTTTCCATTAGAAGAAAACAATTTCCAAACCATAAAAATATTTCCTCTTGAGGTCTGTCTGTTCAAGTTCTCCTACATCTTGGAATTCGTATTAATATAAGAAATTTTCATTATCAAACAGTTTTAATAACAAAAATAATGTATGCATCTTGATACTGTATTTTCAATTCTTCTGTTTTCGGATGAGAATCAGGATTCAGAATAAAGGCTGAAATTCTGTTGTTATATTGCCAGTATTTTTTCACTGACCAATGAAGTATGTATTAGAATGCCCGATTTTCAGAAAGGATTGAATACTCATCCTCTAATATTAATGCCCCTTTTACATGAACTAAATGCTCCTAAATTCAATAGCAACCTGTCTAGGGACTCTGTGGAACATGAGGAAACTGAATCCAGATCTTCTGAAACTGATGGCAACAGCTTAACTAAGACTGGATTTAAAACAAGTGTTAACTTCATGATTTCCAATAACATTCAGTAAGCAGAGTCTGACTTACTAATCAGTTTATTTTTCCACTTGCAGACACTGGCTTTAAAAAAAAAAAAAAAACAACGGCCTAAATTCTGCTTGTCTTTCACTAGACTTAAAACAGAGAATGCAGATATGGGTCTGTTAGGTCTGAGTTGTATTTTGAATGTGTTTCACCATAGGCTGTAAACAGTAAACTATGAAAACCCTATTCTATTTAGGACTGAAACGTACTTTCTGTTTGGTAAAAAAAGCAATCACTGAACTGTTTACATACATGTATTATCCATAAAACTACTGCTACTATGTATAATACAGTATCTTAAAGCACTGCTTTAATGAAGTGGTTACAAAACAGTGTTATTTTTGGCTAATGCATTAGTATTATTTTTTAAAAAATGGCCTGAGTCCTAATCCTCCCTTGCATTAGCACACTAGCTACTCAGCAGAGGACAGGATGAAAAGCATAGAATTGACCACAGTGCATCTCAGACCAGGCACTGGCTGCTGAGGTGTCTCCACTTCCATACAGCAAGGCAGGCGATGCAGTATGCTTCACACCTAACACCAACAGAAAAGCAGCTTGGAGAAAAAGGCCTTCTGACACTTCTGAACATGCTGGATCCTAAAGCTGGAGCAACACTAATAAATAAAACACACCAGGGCCTGTTCTCTGGGAGCACATGTGGGACAGCCAAATCCACATGCAGGGAGATCGATGTCCCGTAACAAGGCAACCTCATCCACAGCTTCCTGGGAATGGTCTCGGGCTCCAGCTATCTCCCACACCATGCTGGGGAACACACTGTCTGGGAGAGAGCAAAACCGTTATGGAAATTGCTAGCAAGGAAATAGCATGGAAGACAGTCTGTTAGAGCCTCTGCCTAGGGCAGTAGTGCAGCAGATAACTGGACTGTCTATATTGCCTACTTTAGATTTGATAAAACCAGAAGAAAAATAGCTCGAGTCACATACTCCCCAACCATTGCATCTAACCCTTGGCTACCCCAATTTGTCCCAGTAGGCAGAGGTCCACAAGGCAAAGGCCTCTTGCTGAGGACAGCTGGAGCAAAAAGTGTTTCTTTTCTAGCCCTCTTAATAAGCCACAACATCCTCACATGCACTGCAGCAATGACTAGGTAATATACTAATAGCCCTAAGAACTGAGTCAGGTCCACAGATTGTTCAAAATCTAGGGATTAAAAACAACAACAAGCCACGAGTTTGTCTTTATTTGCCTTCTGATTGATGAGTCATGATTTCTGTCTTCATGTTTGTCTCCATATCCATGATTTCATCATATCTAGGTGTCCCAGATTTTGTTACAGGTCCTTCACTGACAGCTGATATTGGTTGGTAACTGGTATTTCTTGGTATCAGATATTCAAAGGGAAAGGTATTTTACTCTTCTCTAAGCTTTAGCTGGGCTTGTAAAATACGTACATGTCTATGGATGTTCATCATGTCTGCACCAGATGTCATAGTAGTTTGTGTGAAGTTACTCCAATTCACTTAAAACTAGATCAGTAAAATTAGCTTAAGGAGTTTCTGTTTTTGGCATCAACTCACCTAGCAATGTTGCCTAGAACAAACTAGAATGCATACACACAAAATATTCTGCAGGTAGTTCTTTAAGAGAAACGACAAACAGCAGGCTAAGGACACTAACATCCTGCACTAGCACAGATGCTTTTAAAAGAGGATATTTACTCATCCCTTAGGTTATTTCTCTCTTTCAGTTTTTATTCACCAATCAAACACACTCTCATGGCATAAGAGAGCACACCACCTATCAAGCTAAAACAAAAAGAAAAAAATATATAGTATAACGTGTCAGGAACAGTAAAGTAACAGATAAGCCTGCTTGCTCCCTTACCAACCATGTGACAGAATGGCATCCCTTTTTACCATTCCCACACCTATTCAAGGTTGACCTAGTCTAAAGTCAACCCAGTACATTCAGTTGTTACCTGCTTTACCCAGGCTCCTCCCTTTGACAGACATCATCATGACCCAGTTTGGAGACACTATGCCTTTCATGACAATAGTGCAAGCACATAGGATCATGCAGTCATACCAAAGGCTTGACCAACAGGACAGTAATTCACAAGGGAAGAGTACTTTTATTGGCTAACATATGCTACAGAGCAGATTCTGTCTTAAACATCTGAAAATCATCTGGCAAACTGGCCATGTAAACTAACAATGGTACCTCTTCACAGTGATGGCCAAAAGGTGTATCAGCAAATTTCAAATCTCACCCTCTCTGGAGAATACATAATAAGGTACATGCCCTTACCTCAGTTGTATCCTGCCCTCCTGCTTCCTTTGGCAGTCCTATTCTTCCAACTTTTTAGATCCTATATCAAAAACATGCCTAAAATGCATCATATATTACCCCAGAAGGAGCTCATTTAATCTCCAACTGAAAGTCCCCCCACTGTGTCTAATGTCCCTTCGTTTTCATACAGCTGACACAACACTGTACCAAGGATAACAATGCAGAAAATAATTTTGCTGTAATGACAAGTCATTGTTTTTTAAAATCACTCTCAAGGACTTCCTTACATTGAAGAGAAGAGCACAGTTACCCATAGTGCCACTGATTTCTAGGACAACTATATCACTTTCTCTGTTCTGTTCTACAGAGACATAACACGGTCTGTGGCTAAATGCAGAGCCTCACAGTGAGCTCTGCCAATTGAAATGGGATCAGAGGCAAGAGACAATAGGGCATCCCTATTAGAAACTCATCTTCAGATAGTTCTCATACCCTTTGCTGTGACGATGTTCCTCTCCCCATATGCTAAGAGTATTTCAGAAGACGTCTGTCACTACTCAAAATGCAATTCTATGCCTCAGTTTCAATCCCTTCCACGAAAATTGCTAGGCAAAACCTGCCTACACATTAATGTGCATTTGCATATATTAAGTGGTTAAATTGCAAGAAGGCAGGACACCAACAGTATAATATTAAATCATTGCAGGTAAGAGTTAAACATTAAAAAAAAAAAAAAAAAAAAAGCAGCACATTTTTCTTTCAGAATTTCAAGAAACATTGTTTACCCTCGATGCATGAAGCTACACAGCCTCTTTAGTCAGCTATTAGTTGTCTAAGGTCAGGGAGTAAGGCATTTTGTCTCAAACAGAATCCCTCTAATTATAGCTGCCCTAAGCAAAACGATTATTTGCAAGTTACCTATGCCCCACTTGTATTTAGCACACAGTCATTCTCTCTGTCTGATGAATTGCAGTTTTAGGCAAACTACAGCCATTTCTATTCTATTTCTATTGCTGCTCTTCAGAATTAGAAATAGATCTATTTGGAAGTGTAAAGGGGATCAGCCAATCTGTATCACCATGTGTTTTCTCCGTACTACAGCAAAATCCTTGAAGAGAACACACTTTCTGATAGAAAGCACTGGCGATCCAATAGAAGCACTAACACTGATCATTATTAATGTGCACTTCAGCTATATATGCATAGAGCAATCCAATTTTAGCAATGAGTGTAGCTGTTCTGTGCTACTTTGGCAACCCTGATCAGCAGTAAACAGGCTTTTAACTGGATGGTTAACCTGGATTTACGATTGCCTTGCACCAACAGGACACTGCAAAGCAGCCAGCATACTGCCAAATCTGGGCTGTTGCGTATATAGTCAGTGTGTGTCTTCTCAACGTGATTCTCATCTCACCTGCTCCACGCTTGTCTCATTTTGTTGTCTTAGATTAATTTACTACTCATGCAGTGATACAGTGAAGGACTAATTCAACACCACTGTCTATATCCCATATGGTGATCTAATGTCATTACACATCATCTAGAACTTGCAGCCTTATAAAAGATGATGGCCTTCACATCCTGCACTATAAACAGCAGGTGGGTAAAAGCATATGAAATCAGCTTGCATTTTTAACATTCTAGATGCATTTAGTGACAAAAATCCCTCCTCATTTGTTTCTCCAGTGCTCTTTCTTTTACTTTTTACCCTTTACTATCTCAGCCACTGCCTCAGACTTAACTAAGCCACTCTGTCGTAGTCTGAGCCCAGTGGGCAACTGAGCACCATGCAGCCGTTCAGGCACTACTTCCCCCATCAGGAACGGGAAAGAGAATATGACCATCCAAAGACAGGGAAGGGCAGCTCACCCATTATGGTCACAGGCAAAAGGCAGACTTGTTAGGGGAAGAAAAGAAAACATCACTTTAATTCAAATACTAACAAAGACAACACTTAACAGACAAGGTGGGACAGTGAGAAGCACCACCACATCCAAAAATCACCTTCCCCCTCCCCCTTTCTGGGCTCAGCTCTGCTCCCCATCTCTCTATGTCCTCCCCCAGTGACACAGGGGGTTACAGTCAGCTCACTGCTCCTTTCTTCTTGGGAGGTGAGGTGAACACTGCACATTTTTTCCCCTGCTCCATGTGGCTCCCCTCTCAATGGAGACAGTCCTCCATGAACCGTCTCTGGTGTGCATCCTCCCCACGGGCCACAGCCATTCCCATGTTGATCCAGCATAGGTCACCCCGTGTGTTGCAGTCCTCCCAGCACCAAACTACAACAGTGGGGGCCACTTCTCCCCTCAGAGTCCTGGCCTACTTTAAGTGCAGACACCTGTCTCAGAGTGACTTTCTCCTCAGGCTTCTTTCTCCTCAGGCTTCAGGTCAGCCTCTACTCCACTGTGGACGTCCATGAGTGACAGGGTGGGCAGCCCTGCAATCTCACCATGGGATACTGGGGTCTCTGCTCCAGCACACCTCCCCCCATCCTTCTCCTTTCTTCCACTTATCTCTGTGTTCATCCTTCTTGCAACTCCTCAGAAGTCCCAACCCCACTCAGGTTCCCCTTCTTAAATACGTACTTGCAGAGGTGCAGCCATTATCACTAATTGGCTTGACCCTGGCCATAGGCAGTTCCAACTTGGAGCCGAGGGAGCTTTCAAGAAGCTTCTCACAGGGGCCACCGCTGTAGCCCCCTCCCCTGCTAACAAAAAAACATACCACAGAAACCCAGCACACACTCCTAAACACATTCCTACATACTAGCACTATTATCTGCTCAGCTTTAGTACCTAGATGCTTAATTCAATTTCAGAGACAGAATTTATTAATTTCTCTACAAAAATACGGATGGTAGGTGAGACCCTTTGTCCAAGACAATTTCTTGTCATTATACATGAAAAATACGGGAAGGGAAGAAATACATCCACATGACTCCAGTGGAAAATGTAGACAAAAAGATTATATGACTTATTCAAGTTCACAGAATCTCTAGCCAAAAAGTCATATGACATGCCCAGCGTACCAAACTCTGCATCACTTCTAATGAAGCTTTTATGGACAATACAGGGTCCCTTCCCATCCCTACTATACTCAACAAAAGTCTTAATTTAATAAAATACTGCATAACAAGAATGAAAAATGATGTGTGCTTAATCACATTCAGTCCAATGTTCAAGCATTTGCTCCCTTTTATTAATATCTTCACTATGAAAGATGAACATTAACATGAAATGAGAATAACTGGATGTTGGGTTTGGCTGATTCATACTATTTTCTGATTCTTTACTCTTTGAGGTCATTATCATCTAATCCAGTCAATAGTGATTTCACATGTCCAGAATACACTTTTTACACAGGGTAAAACTTTTTTTTTTTTTTTTTTTTTTTTTCCCCCTTCCCTGAGCCTGCTTTCAGAAACCAAGTTGCTTGAGTTTTGCAATACTTCACAGCAGGGAAGCAATTATGCTACATTTCCAAAAGACACAGAAAAACCTATTAGGTAGCTGGAGAATTCTTCCTCTTCTGAACCATTTGTTCTGTCTCTAGTAACATCTCTTCACTGGTTTGATAAAAGGCTCATGGGAGAAACACTGCCAGCTAGATAACAAAACCGAGTTTTCCTTAACAACAGATCTTTCTTCTCCACCTTTATTTCCTGTTTAAGGCATGTAAGGACCTATTCAATTTCAATCCCACTGAAATCAAGTCAAATGCATGAGTGGCAAACTTCACATTGTCTTCAATTACTTATTTGATGTTTTTATTTATCATTTCTTTGCCTAGCAGTATTTAAGACTGAGTCAATACCAGAAGTTATTTTTGAGCTATACATAAATAAAACAAGACAGACCCATTTCAAAAGGATTTTCAAACCACAGGAACCCAGTGGACCTAACCCCCAGAAACACTCATCTACAGGTGTTACCTTCTGCACACTAAGTGGTCCTCAGCAGAGTTAAGTTTAAGCAGCAGAGTATTTACTCTTCTAATTGGTGGAAGGAACAGGACTTCAGTCACCAAGAGCATGAAATTAGATTCAAATATGGACCTTGTACGTCAGTCCCTAAAAGGACAGCTCACAAAACATATCTCCGTAACGCAATATCATATACTGTTCCCTTTCTGTTTGTGTTAAGAAGTCCATTCTTTCTGGCCAGTTGATATGAGAGCCGATGCACATTCATATTGCATTAAAACAGAATGATATCTGAGCTTTATAAATTACTTGATAGAGAAACCAAGTAACTACGATGATGTTGTAAAACAGAGAAAGTTAAATAACATATTCTGATTTTAAAGACATTAACTAATTTGTTCACCTGGACTCGTGCAAAGCATCTGACACTGTCCCACACAACATCCTTGTCTCTAAATTGGAGACACATGGATTTAATGGATGGACCACTCAATGGATAACAAATTGGCTGTATGGTCACATTCAAAGAGTTGTGGTCAACGGCTCAATGTCCAAGTGGAGGGGGGTGACAAGTGCCGTTCCTCAGGGGTCAGTACTGGGCCCAGCGCTGTTTAACCCCTTTGTCGGTGACACGGACAGGGGGATCGAGCGCACCCTCAGCAAGTTTGCCGACGACACCGAGCTGTGTGGTGCGGTCGACACGCTGGGGGGCAGGGATGGCATCCAGAGGGACCTGGGCAGGCTGGAGAGGGGGGCCCGTGTGAACTGCACGAAGTTCAACAGGGCCAAGTGCAAGGTCCTGCCCACGGGTCGGGGCAATCCCCAGCACAAATCCAGGCTGGGCCATGAGAGGATTGAGAGCAGCCCTGCGGAGAAGGACCTGGGGGTGTTGGTGGGTGGAAAACTGACTGTGAGCCAGCAATGTGCGCTCCCAGCCCAGAAAGCCAACTGTGTCCTGGGCTGCATCGAGAGAAGTGTGGCCGGCAGGGCGAGGGAGGGGATTCTCCCCCTCTGCTCTGCTCTTGTGAGACCCCACCTGGAGTACTGCGTCCAACTCTGGAGCCCCCAGTATAAGAAGGACACTGACCTGCTTGAGCAGGTCCAGAGGAGGCCACAAAGATGATTGGGGGCTGGAGCACCTTCCTTATGAGGACAGGCTGAGAAAGTTGGGGTTGTTCAGCCTGGAGAAGAAAACGCTCTGGGGAGACCTTATAATGGCCTTCCAGTGCTTAAAGGGGGCTACAGGAAAGCTGGGGAGGGACTCTTTCTCAGGGAGTGTAGGGATAGGATGAAGGGTAACGGTTTTAAACTGAAAGAGTGTAGATTTAGATGAGATGTAAGGAAGAAATTCTTTATTGTGAGGGTGGTGAGACACTGGCAGCGGTTGCCCAGAGCAGCTGTGGCTGCCCCCTCCCTGGAAGGGTTCAAGGCCAGGTTGGACGGGGCTGGGAACAACCTGATCTAGTAGAAGGTGTCCCTACCCATGGCAGGGGGGGTTGGAACTAGGTAAAATCCCTTCCAACCTAATCTATTCTATAATTTATGAAACTAACAGAGGTCTCCTATCATTACAGGTCACACAGAAGAGCTTGTAAGTGTGCATAATATTGCCTCACAAAACAGAGATCAAAGGAAAAGGATCCCAAATGTATTTTGTGTAAAAATATCTTGATCTTTAAGCCAAGCCCATGATTTCTTGAGACATGCCTCTGGGCCAGTAACATTTGCATTCATTATTTAAATGAAAATTAATTAAGCTCAATGCACCAAAATCCTGAAAAGAGAATAGGAGTGTAAATCCAGAATAGCAGAATCTAGTTCTTTTGCAACTGCAAAACTGCTGTTACAAAATAATACCAAGAAAAATCTTGGGAGGAGTTCCATGTGAGACCACAGGAAATTAAGGTAAGTCAACTAGTTTAACACACAAACATCCACGTGGATGCTCATGTTCCCTGAGGACCCTTAGCTACAGTAGAGTAAAGCCACCTCAGACTTGCTATTACCAGGGTAAACCTCTGCAATCCACCGCAGCTGCCTCACATCACCGTGTCTGACAACTGCCAGCCTAGAATCCCACAGCTTGGGCACATCCTTGGGCAACCTTTCAGTCTGATTCTACTCATTTATGACTGCACAAATCAGGACTGACTGTCAGCAGTGTTAGACCTATGCACATCGGGGAGGTAGGAAGAATTGGATTCCTTGTGCTTAGGCTTCTCAGTCTGTCACATCATGCAGACACCACTAGTGTATGTTAGCTAGTTAGGGAATAAGCCAGGGCACTGAAAAAGTACAAGTTACCAAGACATAAGTGGAGTATGCTTACAGCAGGTAACAGGACACAGGCACAGTGATTCCCTGACACAATACTCAACTGACATAGCTCTGTGCTCACTGATTGCTATGTCTGGTAACTGCAGATTTGTCAGCTGGTGGGTTAGATGTCCACAGACTGCAGAGTCACCCTGAAAGCATAGGTCCTGTGTAGACAGATAATATTAGTCAAGCAATAATATTTTATATTGAATAATAAGAGTACTCTTGTGCAGTACAATACTGCTTAAAGAACCATAAACCAATCTTACCAGTAAATATAACCTCACTGCCAAAAATTTTTATCGTCTGCTGAAAACATGAAGGGTTGGGTTGCACAAGACAAACAAAGCAAGGTTTCACAAAAGGCACAGTCATTTTCTTTATGGTTTATTTCTTAAATCAAGACATTTTGCCAATACGTTTTTATAACATGGTCCTACAGACAGGTAAGACTGATTGGAAGGGGAAGAAATAAGCAGCCAGAGATAAGAAATCCTTAGACCATTTTCGCAGCCAAAGACAGCCATGTGTCTACACCTGCAATGGTTCAAGCCTCCCTTTGCCTTAAGTGTAACAGCTTTTGAGTGCCAAGTCTGATCAAATATTTGAGATGCTAATGAGCAGAAGTCTATTAATTTTAGTGGAGAATCAAACAAACAAGAAAAGTGGGGCTTACATTGTACCCTCTGTAGCTGGTTCACAGCCCAGCAGCTGTGATTGATCCATTGACCATTACAGCAGTAGCAAACAACTGTTTCCCCATAACAGAAGAAAACCCTGGGGCACACGGTGTCTCTGGCATGGAAAGATTAACAGGTATTATAGTACCAGGGAATGGGCCATGGAAGAATGTAGACAGAGCCCCTGACGTGGCAGAGTAAGGGGAAGGACAGAGCAATGAACAGAGCTCCTCCCAGCAGCCAGGGAAGGGACTGGGGCACACCAGTGTCCCAGTAAGAGTTGGTGTTGGATTTCGCAGTGCTGGAAATAGAAGAGGATAAAAGAGTGTGTGCATTCAGTGGGAGAGGCATGCAGAACAGGAGACAGAAAACCAAAACGCATGCTATGTACTTTGCCAACAGATGCAATGAGAAACATGACCTTCTTTACATACAGAATCTTTTAAGCAAATAAAATAATGGACAACTCAATTTAACTTTCTCTGGTTGATTTCCTATAACACCAGAGGTAAGTGTTCAAGAATTTAAAAGAACTCAGTGAATGCACACACAGGAAAGCTGTCCTTGAACTTATCTGCAAATTCACTGTTGGCACTTCATTAAGCCAAAGGCCTAGAGTCAGCCATCATATTCCCTACAAGATAATGGGTAGTTATAAAATACCCAATGCTGCAAAGAAAATGCAAAATACTATCTATAAGAAAACACCTCCAGACAGGTAAAGGCCATATCCAGAACTTGCTCCTCTGACCTGTACTAAATGCAAGAGTTCTCATGAACTGGCTGGACGTGAAGCTGATATTTGCCCAACAACTGACATTTTCCCACACAGAACTCCAGAAAATTATTTGGCAAAATAATCAACATGGGAGAGACAGCTTCATTATTAATGTAAATAGCTCACTTTCTCAAATTACCAGTTTTGCAAAAGGCATTAATTTGTGGGCTTTGGCCCAAAAATGAAAAATGCACATTCATTCAGAACACATACAAGATGGTATTAAGAGAGCTATTGTATACCACTTATGAGTAAAGCAAATGTACAGTCAGGGCTTAGCATCAGAAGACACTGCAAAATACTAAGTGAACCTGGACTCAATACCATACTTTAGAGACTGATTTAATTCTACTGAAATCATTGACCTTAACAGCTAATCTAGCTCTTGGTATTCCCTCAGTCACCACACCATGAAAGAATTTTCTTATTTGTTAATTCCGTAGTTTAAATTCATAGAGAATTTTAATTTTCAGGTAGGATACAAAAAGCCCACAGTATGAGAGGTTTCAAGGAAAGCTGTGAGAGAGGCACAGTGTTTCCTATGAACACCGCATCTATCTTATTTGTCAAGCAATCTGTTGTGTGAGCTCCAATTATTTAATGCTATAGAGAATGGCACTCCATTTTACACTTGCAGCTACTATAAGTCTCAGTGTGTCCCATTCAGCCTGCCCATTCTACACTACAAAGTTACATGACAGATGAAACTTGTGTCTTAATTTCTTCAGGAGCGGTAGCACACTTGATTAAATCATACATGATGATAAACAGGTTTTCTGTAATACAGTTCTACTGTATGCATATATGCACATTCACATATTTACATGTTTAAACAAGTCTCTGGGTTTCAGGCATAAGCTTCTCCTAGTCCAGCAGCTCCCAAAAGCTGTTACCATGGATTGGACACAGGTGTTAAGAATAATTAAAAATATAAGGAGTATCATTATTTAGCCATCCATCAGCAGAAATCACATTAAAGCAGAGTCATTTTCTATTAGGCTTATTACATTATTCCCAGTAAGGCCACTGGTACATTCAATTTTCTACCATTATACAACCAGCTCTTTCCTGGGTCACTCCCAATTTATCAGTATCTGTAACTATTTCCAAGGACAATCTCCATTTTCCATGTTTAGAGCTGTATCATTTAGTCTTGCAGAGTATAATGTCTTCAAAATGGCATACATACTACTTAATTGGTCCCTAGGATTACTAAAGCAAGTCCTGACCCTATAAGCCACTTGTGTATTTTCTTTGCCAGATAAACCAACATATGGTCAACAGCTACTGATGGAGCCTTCTGCTATTAGACAGGGCTCAATAAGCGCTAGAAGCTCTGGCCTTTCACACATCTAGCAGACAGACTTGTTTGTGTATCTTCCACAGTTTGAGCAGATGGAGAGCTGGTGAAACACTGAACAAAACCGATTTCCTTAAAAACAACAACAAAGTTTTCCATTGACCCTGTCTGACATTTTTCCTTTTTCTTTTCCTAAAATTCTGTTGTCAAAAATATTCTTTAAATTTTGTTCAAATATAATTTATTAACAGAAACTGGATAAGTGGTCCCAACCATGTTTTCCTTTCAAAGATTAACAAAAAAAAAAAAAAAAGTATTTCTCCCCAAATAATTATATTTTGTGCATGAAATCTGTTTTGCAAGCCTACTTCTTTTGATTACAGTAACATTATGAAAATTCTGATTAGCTCCAGTAAACAGAAAAATCTTTGTCAATGCTACCGAGAGACAGGAAGATGTAGTTAAGGTAATGCAGGGGAGCTTGGGGTTCTGGACTTAATTTCTGGCTTTGCTGTAGACTTCCTGCATGACCTTGGCTAAATCAATGGGAACCATTTTAGGGCAGCCTAATTTCTACTAACATGCCTGTCCCTAGTCAATAGACCCTTGGATCATTGATTCAGAAGCCCTAAATAAGGCACTGAGCTGTAAGCCATGTAGGATCAACTGACAAAACAAGTTCCGAGGGTCTTTGTAGACTACCTAAAGGTGGAGCTTGCAGACATTATTACTGTGTTCTACAGCCTATTCCCACGACAAGGACATCAGATTCCTCAGGACCTATGTATTCTCTTTCCTTGCAAGTAAAATATGTCATTTTGATCCCAAGGCTGTTGCCCCAGCTCCTCCACACAACACTGTACCTTCAGTTTTGGTGTCTCAGTTCTCAGTCTTCCTTTTCCTTCTTCCACAGTGACTGTTAGTAAATCCTCTTTTAGTAAACACTGCCACTAACTTTGTAAGCAGGCAGTTCCCTGTCACTGCTTTCAGCTGGGGCCCCAGAACACCTAATATGATGTCCCTATACTCACAAAATAACACCAAATTAAATATGATTATGCAAGCTGGCTTTCCACAGCCAACTGTGTAGCCATCAAAACTAAGTTACACAGCTGATGTATTAGTTATATTGTGCCCAGCTGCTGGAAACTGAGGTTAGCTGCAGGTATTTAATGTTCCATCAAAATGAAGTTAGGGTACTATACTAACACAGGAGCATTGTAATCCCAGATCTGCACAACTGAAATCTTAAAACTGAAAAAATTAAATAGTGTTCTTGCTGCATGCTATAAATCAAAAAAGACAGTTTAAAAGAACAATAAAGATGTAGCTGTCTGCTCCCAATCCTAGCATTTTGGGGGCCATCCGTCTATATCCTATCCCTTATCTAATGTATGCATCTATCAAGCTCTAGTCAGTCTTTAACAGCAGCATTAGTAATGAATTATCAAAAAAACGTTAAGTCAAATATTTTAAACTGCTTCAGAAATGAGAACAATAGATGCTGCATTGTAGAAAATATGTTTATGTTTGAAGCAGCACACCAAGAAATAGAAAAGCTAGCCATTCATACAACAAATGAAGTGAGTCAGAAACCTACCATACTGAAACAGCAAGTTACAAGGGTATTTACAGAGCTAACATCTATTATCTCCAGTGGACTTTGAACTTTCTAGAAAGAAATCATCTTATTGCCAGAAAAAAAGTCACTCCAGAATGCACTTAGTAAGAAAGAGCCTATCTGGTTTTATCAGGTGGATTACAAAGCTACCACATTGCCTGCCTCTTTGCAGGCAGCACTGTATCCGTGTTAATTCCGTTTAAACATTTTTGCTTGGAAACGGAGACGACAAGAAATCAAGAAACACGGTATTAAAAGCAGACACCCGAACGGTACGGAAGAGCCGAAGGACGAGTTTACTGGAGAAACGCAGGCTTGTGCTGCTAGCAGGAGATATTTGCGGCAATTCAGCGTGGAGAGAACGTACTCTGAGCACATGTTCTCCCGGCACGACGAGGCGCACAGCCCGGCAGGTCTGTCCACCACGCCAGGAGCGCGCAGACACGCCGCGCAGGCTCCTGCTTTCCCACGCGCCGGCCGAGCGACATCCACCCCCCCGCCCGCAGCAGCACCTTGACCCCCGAGCGGTTCGGCCAGCGGGCACCGGCACGGCCGAGGCCGGGCCCACCAGCGGCGGCACCAGGCGCTGCCCTGCGCCCCCACCCGTGACGGTGCCCGCCCCCCCCCTTCAACTCTTGCGTGTCCCCAGGGGCCGCCGGCCTCGGCCCAGTCTCCCGTGGGGGTTGCGCCGCCGCGCACCCCGGGCCCGAGGGGCGCCGCCCGCCCTGCGAGCCTGGGGTGGGGGGAGCCGCTCCCGCCACCCACCCCACACCCCACACCCCCCCCAGGGGCAGCCCCGGCCCGCGTAGGGGTCGGAGAGGGGGCTCGCCCGCCTACCTGATTTGGGGTAGGTGACAATCCAGACGTCGCTGTCCCTCACCGGGAAATTGGCGATCTCCTCCATCTTCCCCCGGCAGAAGGGCGGCAGCCGCACCCCATTGTACTCGAAGTACTTGCTCTCGAACTCCCCCGGCGTGCTGGGGGTCTCGGCCTCGCTCTCCGCCATCCTCTTCCCTGCCGGGGGCCGCGGGGGCGGGCGAGGCGCTCCGGCGGGCGCGGCGCGGCGCGGCAGCCCCTGCCCCCACGCACGGCCCCACGCACGCCCGGGGAGCGGCGCATGGGCTCCGCGCGCGGTGATGTCATGCGCGGCCGCCGCCGCAGCGCCCGCCGGCCGGGCTGCTCACCCCCCCCCCCCCCCCCCCCCCCAAATCCGTGGTAGGGGGATAAGAGAGTGAGGAAAGGGGGGGAGGTGTGTGGGGGTTACACACCCACGTTTTTCGGCAGCACGTACTGTTTGCTCCTGGCGGCGCTCAGGTTTAAACCCACACCTGTGATTTTTACGCCATTGGCTCCTCACGTGGGTCCCCCCCTCCCAAGCCCTCGGGTGCCGTCTCTTCGGCAGGGTGGCAGCTTGCGCTACAGCGTGAGGGGTGCTTGAGCCTGACCCCCCCAGCTCCTGCCTGGGCAGGTACCCACCACGTCCCCCTGCTAATTCTGACTTAATCCCTAGGCTGTCCAGGCTGATGCCAGAGCTGCCTCATTAATTTACTTGATTATGGTGGTCATTAGGCAGCAGAAGCCACCCTTACCCCAACACTGCTGGGGGCTCCTTAGTGAGGACGCAGCCCTGTCTGCTTATCCCCCAAATTACAGCAGCTCCAGCCTCGCCTCCTGCAGCAGCACGCGTGAGGCCTAGGCCAGAACTCCCACAGCACTCCCGGTCGGTTTTATGGGCAAGACAGTATAATAACCAATCCTCCTTTAAGATATGTTTGTACTGCAGAAGTGAAGACTGCGTTGGCTGTTTGGTCTGAATGAAAAGCTAAGAGTAATTCAACAAAATTAAGACTTCTCTTAATTCCAGAAAGGTCAGTGAAGAGTTTTGGTTTAGGTTATTCTTATTAGCGTTATAACAGCTGCTTTACTTTGTGTTTAATTATTTATGCTTCTGTAATGGTGCTAAAATAGAAGTTCTTTGAAAGATTCAGGTACAAAATGTGTGTAACAGGCATGTATTTGAAGGAAATAAGCATATGAAGAAGGTACAGTGACTTGAAAAACATATGTCTCTAAGTACTAGAGAGTAAATTACAGCTAATTTCAGTTGAGTTTACTGAATTGTGAACATCACCCAGCAGGAGGTTGTATATCCTAACTGTCCCTTCTGTAGGAGGAACCTCAGGAAAAGCAACAGTGCAAACAGCTGAGGGCAGCCTTTATAGTTCCATCTACCAGCATGTATAACTTAATGCTTTTATTCTAGCTTACTTGCATTTGTTTGTATTAATAATAAACTACAGCCATTAAAACTATGGTTAGAGTAGGTAGGAAAAATCCACCAAAAACTAACGTCAAAATTACTGTATTATTGAATTGAAATGGTATGTGGGAACGTGTTAGGTAACAAACAAACAGAAGAAAAACCCTTAGAAAAATTTACCATAGAGTTAGAGAATTTACCATAGAGTTAGAGGTTGACTAGTAAGACTTGCCCTAGAAGCTGATAATGCAGGTTCAAGTCCCTGCTATACTAAGTTTAGTCTTGAGCCTGCTGCTTCTAGACACTGAAATCAGAATTATCCCTTATCATCTAAACGATATTTTCAAGTTCTAAAAAAAAAATTTTTTTTTGATAAAATGTGTTTTGACAAGAATAACAGGCAGCTGGGCAGTTGATATTCTGTATTTTAAGATAATACTGTAAACTTGGAAACAACTGGTGTTCTGGCAGTTGTGCCTGTTCTTTTATTTCCTATGGTGTTTTCAGTGGTCTGATTTCTTCTTTTCCTTACTTGACAAAATAATTCAAAATTGTAATTTTCTATGGAAAGTAGAGTTTGTAGGTTTTTCTAGCCAATCTTTGAGTGAAAATTTATTAGCCTTTTCTCATTATTAAAAGCATTGTTATACAAGTAATAATAAACTTTTAAGTCCAACAAAACAGACAGAACTGAATTCTAGTCTATATTACAATTAAAAAAAAAAAATTTTAGTTTTTTAGATTCCTAACTTAGGCATGGATACGGTCTTTGCTCAGTACAGCAAGAGGAACCATACTGACAATAGAAAAACTCTGTTTTTGTTTTCTGTTTAAGTTAACAGGAATTGTACAAATGTATCTCAGGGTGGCGTACCAGCTGATGTAGAGTAAAAAGCCAGGCAAGTATTACCACGAAGGATGCAAAAATAACGGGAGCTATCTCATTAGCAATGGATGCTTTCACTTTATAACGTTTCAAATGAAAGAACAATTGGAGCTCAATATGGCTGAGAAACCAGGTGCCCTGGATTAACTGCAGTTGGAAAGACCATCTCGGTGTTACAGGTGCAGTAAATCCTAATGTAGGCACGTTGGACTGACAGTGCACAACGTGCACAGCTGATACATGCATGTCGATGTTAAGCATACAGGATTTACTGCATGCATGCAGATCACCAGTCCAGTGCTTACTCACATCTGACATATCTGAAATGCATGAGATTTGCTGGAAATTCAGGCAGCTGAACTACAAAATGCGTGAAAGCTGTTTGTTTAGGAATTCCCTGTAAAGAAAATACTGCAGTTAGTCACTGTGCTCAGATGTAGTGCATCATTACAAACAGGGTAGTCTACACCAAAAATGGTGAAGCTGGTAGACCATCATTCAGTTACCCAAGGATATATGCAAATGACCCGAGGGTGATTTAGTATTAAAGCTGAATAAGAACCAGATATGTTGTAACAGATGAACCATGCTGGAATGCTTCACTTACCCTCAAACTACAGAGGAGTTGTAGGGGGAATCAGACTTTGTAGCCTGCAAAGTAATTTTTGGTAGATTGTTTTTTTTCTGTTTAAAAGAAATTTTTTAACAGTATCTCAGTCTATTTGAATGTGTTTCCGACCTCTTCTGAAACACTTAAACCATTCTGTAATGTAACTGATCGCAGAATGTATAGCTATTCAATGTCCCAGTGAAATAGCAGGAAGAAATGTAGGTGAAAAAATTTGGATCCCCTCACAATGATGTAAACTGGGACCAACTTCAGAGGTCAGTAGACTCTTCTCTGTATAAAATTCTGGTAAGAAGAAAATATGGAGAAGAAAGTGATCTTTAGAAGAAGAATTAAATGCTGACCTGAGGAAGATGTCATTTTAAGATCTGTGAAAGTAGGACTTAAACCTGGAAACAGACTGTCCCTGTGCTGGTTTGGTATTTCTGTGTTGTGTCACTACACAAAGCACTCCTCTACCTTTCTACTGCTGAAGAGTCAGAAGGTGTCACCTTGTCTTTGCTGTCAGATGTACCTACTTACTAGCTTAAGACACTGTAAAGAATGTCCCTGTCTTGAGATGTGTGTGTACTGTTGCACACACAAAAATGGAGTTCCAGCTTTCAAAATCTATCTGATGAAAAAAAATTAAATCTGGCAACATTTTGTCTTTTTATTAAACCATTGTAACAGCAGCCTGCATCGAGGTTGGAGGTGCGTGTTCAGAGGAAGATAAACTGTTTGCATATGTTGAGGTGCCAGCTGCAGTTTAATTTTAGACATGAAATCTGTAAATGCTATCATAAGTATTACATGAAGCTGATGTAGTGATACCCTAATAACAGCATGGGATATTGTATTAATGCAGTAAACAGCTGTGCAGTAGGTTGGTGCTTATAAAACACTGCTGTCTGCTGGTCGTTTATGTTTGTTCTGTGAGTATACATGAACTTTCAGGAATGTTTCTTACTGACTCAGCCGAAATATGAGCCATAGCTGTGTGAGGTTTGAGCACATGATCCCAACACAGCATTTAATTCTTCTGCTGAATGTGGCTGAGGATCAAGCCATTAATTGGCATTCGCTATTTTTTTTTGTTTGTTTGTTTCTGGTACCTGTAACCAGGAATGAGTGCTCTGGCCTCATAGCCAGGATGTCAAGGAATCTGACCCCTTTTCTGCTAGGATTTCTATGTAACCTTAACTAACTCAGTCTCCCTATGCTTTAATTTCCACCTGTCAAAACAGTGCAAGTACTGTAATCCACAAGGCTATCTCAAGATAAATCTCTTGCCTCTCACTACCCAAGCACAAGATTCATGGTCTTTCTAGGAGGCAAGATGGATGCAAATCATGATTTCTTTGACGTGATCCTAATTGGTACAATCAGAATGCAAGGGTTTGTACTTCTCTCTAAAGTGTTTATAACTGGTACTTGAAAGAGCCAGTTGCTCAGTGTCCTAGGCTGAAGAAGACCACAACGTTAAATTCAGAAGAAATGAAAATCACTCAGTATACCAACTATGAGGCAGGTCCTTACCGTATAATATTTTTCACAAATTTACAGTGCTTCTAAAATTATACCCTACAGCATTTTAAATTCAGAACACTTGGACTGTGGGTACATGTAGACATCATGGATCATCTTTATTCTTAGCACTACACATCCCAGCAGGCCATGTAGGGAGAGACTTCCAGACAAGATGAACTCGCCTTACCACCAGCCTAAACAGTATAAGGTAACATGTGGTCCCTTTGCTGATGCGTCGTATACATTATGCATGAAATGAGGGCAGGAACACAAAGAGGCAAGTAACCAAAAATAATCAGTAAGCTGTAGTGTCACTTCAAAGGAAAAACGCAAGAGGTTTACCAATATTTTTGGTGAGTCAAAGCAAAGATCACATGCAAGGAAGATGAGCAACAGATAAGTCAGCATTGTGGATTAATGGCTTTGCTTTTCTGAAAGGTCAGAATTGCAGTTTTGTAAAACCCCACCACAAATTGTGCAGGTATAATTCCACTAGGCAAGACAGTATGGGATACCTTACATAACTTAGCTAGCCACACTGTAAATATTTCCCCAGTGGGTTGTAGATGGGTTTAGCTATCTGCACATTTCTATCTCCATTCCATCTTCCTACAATTTTGAATTTGTGGGTATTTTTAATAGCAACTTCTATTCAAAAAAAGGTCTAATTTTTAATTTGGGATAATTTTTGTAATCTAACTGCTTATAGCTGGGACTGAGACATAAAGAACAAAAATTTCTAACTTAATCTGCCTTAGGTTTCATTAAAAACGTTCACGTTGTGGCCTTGTAGGCACAGTGCTGACCTGGGACATAAGGTGTCTGGATTCCATTGCAAACTCTTCCCACTTCTATAGGTGAAGTTGAGTGAATTACTTTGCCACACTTTGTTCCAGTTGCCCCTCATTTTAAAGGGGGACAAACACAATTGATCATATTTATGTGCTCATGGGAGAAAGTACAATTCAATATTGATATATAACAGTGCTACCAATTATGCTTATTAATTATTATTCTCATATTCATTATCTGTGTCATTATTAAAGCTAAAGACGAACAGTTTGGGGGATAATTTAAACGGTCACGTAAGATTGGGGCACTGAAGGCAAATGATCGTTTTAAGGCAGTAATGTGGCTTTCACTGTATTCTTACAGTAACTAATTGTTAGTTTTCAGTGTGTTAGGAGAGGCAGATAACTGAATAGTCTTTGGATATGCTAGTTTAATTATTTCTGTACAGTAAAGGTTGTGCAGCTATCTCGTATAAAACTGGATTACTTTTGAAGGTCCTGATTTGAACATCTCACTGATTCAGTATCACACATTCAGATTAGTTCTACAGGAGTTTTAGGGGTTTTTACAGTTGCAACACCATAGAAACTGAAGCCTAGTAGGAGGTGGACTGGATGTGGATGTGTCTGCTTTAGCTCTATGGGCTGAGAGCTATTCTCCCTTCTAAATGCCTCTGAATTTATCTCAAAGCACACTGCTGTAGAAATGGCACAGATACAAGTGTCCCTGATGAGAATCAGTAAGAAAATTTTCATTTGTATTATGCTTCTAAAAGTATATTGGTATTTTTTTATCTAAGCATGGGCACAGAGGTATGAGAATTGATAATCTTTGTCATGTACCTTAAACCATGCAGGACCCTATGAGTTCCTGAACAGACTTTAAAGTGCATGCTTTTGTGCTAGCTTTCTGCTGTTCAAACAGCTGCAGAATGCCATGTCCAGTTAACTGGGAGCATGTGTACATGAAAAGTCAGCTCTGATCTGGTTCTGCGCAAGTCAGGCTGTGGTGTAACCAGGTTTGTGTAGTGATGTAGGGGAGCTCCACTGATTCCAGACAGCCCCTCAGCTTTCTGTGTGTGGCTGAGAAACTGTGTGTGGATTTAAAGACTTGGGATGGTGTTGGACTAGGGACTTGGAGCTGTGCTTTGCAATGCCTACCCTTCAGGTACTTCTGTAAAACCACTCAGATACCCGATCAGCATCTCCTAGCAATTACAACTTTAAAAATCTGACCTCCAGGCTTGAAATTTGAAAACAAATGTGTTAAAGGAAATTAGCTACTATAGCTGTGCAGTAATCTGTACAGTGAGGATGTAGATAGAAATAAAAGGTCATAGCAAAGAAAGGAGCTGCTCAGCTGGGATTCTGAGGAGTGTCTAGAGTTGCCTTAATTATCAACAGATGTTGATCGTAGTTCTAGGCTACTTACCTCAGAAGGTAGTAAATATGCCATTTTACATGATTTCAGAGAGGTATAGAACAAGTCTCTGCTACATATTCATTACAAAAATTGCCTCGCATCGGTGCAGAAAACCAAATGGGTACACACAGCTGTGAGGCAGCATTCTGCTTCATTTACTAATGGATTTCTGGGAGAGAAAAGGCCAGAAGGAAGGGATTAGAGAGACTGAGGGGAAAGCATTAAAAAAAAGAGAAATGTGTCTCTGCTGAGGTGAACAAGTTAGAATGTCAGGGAAGGGACAGGACAATCACAGGTAGCATAAAGTTAGTCAGTCTAGTAAGAGTGGAAGGATCTGGATGCTGGAATGAATGTGCCAGGTTGCTTGCAAGAGTGAATGATGGCTTAGCACTGAGCCTTGCTGCAGTCAGGAGTATTAAAGGTCCCAGAACTATAAGCCACAGAAATTGAGGGGTGTGGGAGATGGAAGACCACACAAGAGGCCTAAAAGAAGGTAAAATCAGATTTATATAGTAATGTAATCCATACTAAACTACTCTAAATATTGACTAAGGCTTAAGATGCAGACATGTAAGAATACATTACCTCAATTACATGAGCCCTATGAGCATGAATGTAGCTATTCACATACTTAAAATGACCATGTGCTTTAATACTTTATTGCATTGATGTGTCAATAATACAGGCATTACAGTGTGGGAACTGATAGTAGTAATGTCATTAGTGACACAACTGACATAATGTTCTGTATGTTTATGTATGTATCACATACCTATGCACTTAACTAGTCATTTACTACTTAAAAACAGATTTGAGTCAAGCTAACTATGAAGATAAAGAAAGCAGTCGCTGTTGATTTCAGCCCTGACAGTTTATCTGTCAAGGTGTTCTATTTTATATTCTGTCTGCATGTGAGCACGTACCCATGACAGTTGTCAAGGTCAGACTCATTCTCAAAGGCATTCCCAGAGAGTCTGGTATTGTGAGTTATATCACCCGAGCCTTAAAACATACACCTCAGGAAGTGTGATGAGAGAACTTTTATCTGAGCCACTAAGCAACAGGCTCACATGGTTCTCACAAATATGCCTACTCTTTATTTTTAACTCCTGGAGCAATCCTGGAGTAAGGACTACCTTCATTCTATGTGAGACACTAAATAGCGACAACATGTCTGTCGTGGACAGCCTGCTTGTAAGAACATAATTCTTACAGACTAGAATCAATGCAAAATCCTCCCTTCCTTCTTTTTGGTCAGCATCTTTGGAACAGTCAGTGCCTTGTACATTACCTGTGCACTTGTGGCACATCAGTACTGCCATCCAACACTGTACTCAGCTGAACATGTCTCACGCATTCTCAAGACAAAGAAAGTGGTACCATATATGATTTATCATACAACTAGAGTACTTCTTTTCAACCTTCAGAGGAAGCTTTGGGTTTTTTGTTGTCTGAGTCTGAAATTTGTCTCCTGAGCTGTTTCCTAGTCATTTGATTCCTAGGTGTGTGGTGGAGAAAGAGGAATTTTAAGGAACTATTTCCTCTTCTGTAATTGTAAGCAGTCCAGGGTGACAGCCTCTGTGGGGTAAATATTCAGGACACCTACCAATTGCTGCTGCTGCTGCTGCAGCTGCCCTGAGGTGAAGCAGCTGCTAGATTCTAGCAGAATACTCAGCAGTGGGAAAGGAAAGCACAGTGGTTGGAAAGAACTTCAAAGGGCAGAAGGAAGCGTGGTGACAGATGCCTTGAGGCGCATAGCTACTCAAAGCATCAAAATGTCATTCCTACAGCTCACAGTGTAGAGAGTACAAGTTGCAGGTGTGGACCGTGATCTTGCTGCTTAGTGAACACAGGGCAAAGTAAATCCCCCTCACAATTATTCCAGACACTGATGCAGTAGCAGGCATATACTGCTGAAAGGGAGGAAGATACCTTCTTATACAAGTCATTGAATAACATTTCTTATTATGTAAATGGCATGCAGACAGAATAGCTGTTAGCACTTGAGAAAATGCTTAGACTTGCCTAGACTTTTCCCACGTTTTGCTACGGTTTCTTGAGTGAATGGTGGCAGCCAATGTAGTATTCTTCAGGACATGTCATCTTTCTGATCCTGCCTGTTGCTCCTTGTGCAAAGCACATTCCCTGAAGGCTTGTGTAGCACAGGAAGGGAGAAGCCAGGCTCTGCCTCTATTCTTACCACAACAAGTCTGTTCAGCAGGGAGCAAGAAGAGATGTGAGCAAAGCCTACAGCATCGCCTGCATCAATTGCATAAGGCACAGGGAGAACAACCCTCAGGTACCCAAGAATGACTACACAAAACTGACTGAACCTTCCCTGTGTGTAAGGTGCCATGACTGGTTCTGTGAGAACAGCAGTATTAACTCATAGTGGCCTGATCATGCCCCAGTGTCTGTAATGGAGACTAACAAGCTACATTACTACTGTGCATTACTATATGACAGGATTCAAGGCCACTCTGCCCTGCAAGTTCTGAAGAAGAGCAGGCTCTTTTAGTGGCACTTGCTGTATTTGGAAATGAAGCAGTTCCTCTTTCAGCTGCCAAATCCACGTGCTGTCTATTGAAAAGTTAAGGGATGTTTTGGTTCCAGACCACCTCCAGCTCCATGGTGATCCTGATACTTACAGCTAGCAATACGGTTCTTCAGACAGTCACAAGGACTATGGTACATTATCTGCTGGCACGTGGCAGTATCATGATGATTCTGGATGCATCGTCAGCTGCATCATGAAAGTACCTGTGAATAGTTCAGATGTAACGTGTCTTCTCAAATGGCTGCAGTCATCTCCTGTGGGTGGACCTGTAATGAGGATAGAGGTCACAATCTTTCAAGAGTATGTCATATGTTCAGGTGTAATACGACTTATCTTAACCAGCCTTATTAATTAGGCTGGCAAACAGCTCTGTATGTTTTTCTTACACTGCATGTTATACCTTCAGTAGCAAGCCTACCTGTTTGCTAAATGTAATTTGGAGCCTTAGGTATATAGTAACCTGCTATTATTCCTAATTACCTTTATTATCATAGTGTAGGTACTGAGTGCTAAGAAAGCACAGGTGCTGGGTTAAAAAAAATAAAAGCCAGCAAAACTATAAGACTGCAATTTAAATGCTCAATCCTTATTCTTTCCTCACTAGTTTCTATGGGACTGATCATATGAATTAGGGATGTAGGTTTAGTCTCTAAAAAGAGAAACAATACAAATCAAATGTACTCCAGGAGAGATAGTATTGTTCGGAAGTTTAAGCATGTGGATAGGAAATAGAAGTCTTAGTTTTTATTCCCAGTTTTGTTCTAATTTATTTGATGTCCCCACTCAAGTTCTTAAACCTCTTATGTCTGTACTTACAAAATGTAGCAAATGTCTTTTTCTTAGTGCCTTGGAGCCTTTATGATGGATTTGCTAAAGCCTCTTCCTTTATAGCAGCCTCTTCTGAACTAAATGTGTTTACTGCATGTTCAGTGTTCTTCCCACCAAAAACTCCAACTCCCAGTACTTCATTAAGTGTTCAACCTCCAGTTACATAGCAGAGTAACAATGACCTTGCAAGACTATTACAACTTATTCCTCTTACTTGTCTTCTCTTGCAAGCTTAAGTAACACTGCCACTGGGACATGTATGTGTGACCACTTAGTGATATGAACAGTACAAATTCACTCAGGGAACACCTGATGTCCACACATTTAATATAGATTGTATGAAACAGGAAGGGGACATCAGAGTAATAGGAGAATTTAAAACACAGGGAAGCTACTTTTATGACTTGGGGAAACTGAGCAAAAGCTTACTTTTAGTTGAGAGGCAGCTGCAGTAAGCACATAATCTTATGTGGAAATTATTTACAGGAAATGAAATTTGTATCAAGCACTGCCACAGAGAAGACAATTGCTAGGGAAAGAGGCTGTTAAAAAGAAGCTATTGCCCAGTAAGTTCTGCATTAACAGGCTTGGGAGTTTCTGGCCTATTACTGCAAGCTATTCTGGTTATGTTCAGTACCTTGTGTGGCTTGTGCAGGAGCAGAAGGCAAGTTGTCTAAGCCTGCCTGTGTTCAGATGCCGTCTGAACCGACTACATTAAGCCTCAGAAATAAGTCTAATTTTCTCACAGATGAGCCGTTCTTGTGTTCACATTGAAAGGCCCTGAATGAGGGCCTGGGCAAAGAAAGATGAAAAACACGTTTGTGAGAAAGCCTCAAATCCCCATCATCCATCTACTTGAACTGTGTCCTAGTCCTTGAGTTATACACTGGGTGAGAATGAAGGGCCCCCCCATGCTTCCTGTGGATGCTGTGGACTAGAAAAGTCTTGGGGCCAGGAGGAGGGAAAACTTTCAGAAGTGTGAATGAGGCCAGGAGGAGGGAAAACTTTCAGAAGTGTGAATGAGTCGTCTTCGGCTCCTTTCCCCTCATACTGGGCAGAGTGCTGGGGACATTGGCTGGCTTAGTGATGCGGTTGTAATCAGGCTGGGACTTAGTATGCAGCTCTAAGGCCCTACAGGTAATGCTTCTTTACTAAATTTGTATTAATTTTTCATTCTCCAAGTGTTCTTAGAAATTGCAGTAGAGTGATTGTCTCAAACTGACTGTCATGAATTGCACTGAATAATCAGAATAAATACAGCTCAGGTCATAACTGAAGATGCATTACTCAGCAAAGTACTAAATAGCAGACAGAAATCAGGATAGATTCAGATGTCACTGAACTTTGCCACTACTTTGAAATGGGTAGTAAAGGAAATGTCTTTGGATGCATATGAGAAATCAACATGAAGACAGAAGCCAGTCCTAAAGGGGCTATGTGCAGATGAACATGAAAGGCTTTCAACTGCTGTTAGAACAGATAAAAGCCTCCTAGACAATTCAAGTCAAAACCAGTAGCTACTAAATCAGTGAAGGGTGTTGTGAAAGGCTGTGGCAGGAGGAATACTTTCATCATGTAGGTGATTTGGAGAGAGGTTTATTCCAATTGCAAAAGCAACCCCAAGGGTCTTAGGCACTTTGGAATCTGTCGGAAGCAGAGAAATAGGAAAATATGAAAAGTGCTTCTTAATCTTTTATTCAATCTAGCCATGCTATGGAGAAATTTGATCTAAATACCAAGCTGGAGTGCCTTAACTTTTCATATTGCAGCTGTGATGTTCACATTGCTATTAGGTTGTGAGGTGCAGCTGGCACTAAAGTGCCAAACATCTTATGCTTTGCAACAGTTATTATTTGATTTTTTGAAACAGTCACTAGGAGAAGGAAAATGCACAGGGGCACTCTCTAATCTTTAACAGCAGTGAAATTGTTCACGTCTTTACTATTCTTTTGCTCAGCTATAGTCTTCCAAAGTACAGCTTGATTTTTAATTTTTTTTTTTTTTTTTTTCGCTCAGAAGCTCAAGCTGAAGGTGATATTCTGGATTGCTGCTGAAGGCAAGGCTTTCCTTTGTAACAAGGGATGTGAAGGCTCCAGCTGTGGTGGTACATTTGGTCAGAAAATGCTCTTTGGGTAGGTCTGCTCTGCCTTTCACACACAGACCCAAATCCATTATTGAGCTTCAAGTTCTTATTCATAATGGGGGGGCCGTAAGTTCAAAAAACATTCATGTTTCCTAAACTACTTAGGTATTTGCATTGTGAATTGCACTGAAACTGTAGATGGCCTGTAGGAGTTCTCCAAAGCACCACTATACGTTCACTACAGGCTGTGCTGAACAAATAACCTGCATTATTCTTGTCAAATTTAGTTTTCAAATGGAGCACTTTCTTTGACCAGAATCACTGTTTACTCATCCCTGATGTGACCTCCACCTGAAGAAAGAGCTATTGTTTCCAAGTGATGGGAAGTTGTCATCTTGGATGTGTGTCCCTGCTCCTCCAGCCAGAGTCCCGCAGTAGCAATGTACACTCATTTTGTGAGCTCTCCTCTGATCTGCTTCACTACGAGGCCATTCAGGCTAGCTTAGTCACTCTTGCATTTCTATAGCAAATTAAACTGAAATGCATGACTCTACATTGAAACAAATAATGTGTGCTCCCATTGCTTTTACTAACTTTGCTGTGGGACCAATGATTTCCAGAAAGGGGTGGCAGGGAGACAAACAAGACACAATTACTCCATAGATTTACAGCATGAACCTGTGGCCAGGCTCATATTTTACAAATTAAATATCATGTCCTTGGTCTTCAGTGATTCCATTGCTTTTGGTCTGCACTGCAACAATCATCACCAGAGTCAGAAATGCTGCGTTTCAAAATGAATACTTTTTTATTGTAAAAAATATTAAGGAAGTATCCACTACTCATGTTTCATCTGGCAATATTTCCAGTGCTAGAGAATACACTTAATAGCAGTGTAACTATGGGCAATTTAAAGTGTACAATTTCCTACACTGCAATTTTAGACAATGCGATTTGCATTCACAGACTGAAACTGTGGTGACTGATGCAACTTCAGGTGTTTCTTTCTAGGGGGTAGTTTCCAATTGAGGGCTACAGCTGTGACTACCAGATGTCATCCCTCAACACAAGGGACACATTGAGCATAAACTGCATTGCTTTTCATCTCTCCTCTGTCACAGGGATGAAGTAGTCTTGGATTTAAATATGGATTTAAATGGATTCTGCTTAAAAAAGGACACCTTGTAGCCTAAGTAAATAACATATGCAAGGAGAAAACAAATAAACAGAAGAAAGAATGGCACTTTAGCTGTAATAGGAAATCTGTTTTCCTTCCTAGTTCTAGATACGGCGTGACCTAACCTTTGTAACTCTTGTTTATCCTTTAATTATACTGTTGCATTTGCAAAAGCCAGGCACCTGTTGAATGGGGCTATGAGAATTTATCAAGAAATTCAGACTGTCAGATTTTGAAAATCCAACCTGAAAGGGAATGTTCCTTCTTGCACAACAAAGTAATTCCATTTCTAGTTCTCTTGCACCTGGCTTTTCTCGCCTTTGTTATCAGCATTACATTCTATGCTGTTACATGCAAATGAAACTGGAAAATACTAAGAAAAAAAAATTTGACTTAATAGCTCTGGCTTTGGAATTGAGAAACCAAAATCCCTGTTGCCTTTGTATGTGCCTTCCAGGTACTGAAACTGTAAACTCTGTGTTGGGAATGGGACTGCAGTAATCAGTGCTAGACCTGCTTTCTACATTATTGCTGTTGGCATTACAAAGGAAAAGATGTAGGGTTAAGCAAAACAATAGGTACTGAACTACTTGTCATATATTTACTTGTAAATACCGTATCACCATTCACGTTTTGCTCTATGGCAATTGTTATCAGCTAAATACTTGAGCACTATATTTTTTTTCCCCTGCAAATATCTAGTGATACATTGCACATTAGATCATAACAAATCTTAGTTTTAAGTGGAAAGCCTCAACCGAAAAAGGTCTGTTTGTATATATGATTCCTCATGGTTTGCAAGAAGTGGGTGAGCAGTTATGTCTTAGATCTTTGTTCCTTCTCTGTAAAGGAAGGCAAAAGAGTTAGAACAAGACAAATAGGAGTTATGCTTTCTATACATAATGTTATACTAATAATAATGAATAGAAAGCTGACATTCTGTGGTCCTCTGAATCTGCTGTTACATAGAGAAATCAAACGACTTAAATACAGAAAATGGACTGTAAGCAAAACAGCATTCAGAGATTTTAAACTGAATCTTATGAGCTGCAGCAAGGATTTTTTTTTTATTACTATATAGATTGTACTTACAGATTCATATATGCTTAAGATATATTCCTCTAAGAACTTATGAGAATTACATTACTGCAGTGCAATGTTCTCTTCTGCTCTATAATCTCTTTTTTGATATTTTTGTTTTAAGAGTTGCTTCAAGATTTAAAGGTCATTTATACAGTTTTTCTCTATATTGTACTCTTTTCTAATTGTGAAATGAACATTTGACAAGCTTGGTTGCCTTGTCATGCTTTGGAGCATTACTCTGAGGAACTAACTTATTTTGTCATTCCGGGAAACTACAAATTAATCAAGCTTACTTGACATTAGGAATGTTTCTTAACAAAAGATACAATCTTTAAATAGAATTAGGACCGTCTCTTAAACTCTATGAAAGTAGTTATTTTGCGTGCATTAAATTTAACCTGTTGTGAAGAAATGACAGCACATACGCCCGATCCCACAAAAAGTTTAACATATTAAAGAACAGTTTCAGACCGCAGTTCCACCATACTTTCTTCTGATCAGTTACTTCCCATCTCCTTTTCCCCAACCTCAACTGTTCACTCTTGCTTATTTGCTTCTGTGCCAGCTTTTCAGTTGTGTTATTTTGATTGCTTCTGTGCCTGCTCATTCACCTTGCAAAATAGACCATGATGAGAGAGGGCAAGCTGCAGTCTTCTGTAAGTTCTGAGTTTTTATTGGGAGGAGGAAATAAAAGGTGTGAGAGTGTTGACAGTAAGTGCTTAACTGAGAATGATTTTCTACTAGGGAGTCAGGCTTCTGCTTGGCAGAATATCAATGAATGAACTACAGAATTCATACTGAATAAGATTTTTCTTTATGAGAAAACCAGAAATATGTTTGTATTAGGAACAACACAACATAGAACCATTCCCTATTGGTACTACAGGGCACTGTTTCTTTGATCTAGAGTCTGTGCACTACTGGCAGGACACAGGACATGAAAAAGAACAGAGAAATCTTGGCAGAAATGGAAACTATCTCATGTCCATTCCGTTCTGGGAAAATAAAATTATTTCATTACCTAATATTTGATTGGTAGTACATGGTGACCAGGATGGCAGTACTGAACAAATTTCCCTGGGTTTATTTGGAAAACAGTTAAATAGTCATTCAGTTATTTCTAGCTCTTTTTAAAGTTGATGTGGGCATCTGAGGAATTAGTCACTTAGCTGCAACTGGAAGATCACAATGAGATGTGGGGACAACTTTATATTTTCTGTGTTTTCTGTGGATGTTTCTTAGGCAGCTGAATTGGAAGTTTGTACACTTTCTTCAGAGCTAGGAAGCAGTATGTTATGGCTTCAGTCAGGAGACTTGGATAATTTTGAGGACAGTTATAGTCAGGTTTGATTTTTCAGGAAGTGAAGACGTTTGATTTTTCAGGAAGAATGGTGTTGGTTTAAGCAGAACACTGGCACTGAAGTTCTGGGATCTCTAAAGCTAGCAATAGATAACAAGGAAGGGAATGTATGCATCCCAACTGTAGGGAACATCGCAGCTAACTCACAAGATTAGGAGTTGTAGGAATGTGTTTTATCAGTGCTGATTGCACTTTGAAAGGCTTTTTGCGGTCTTGGGCTGAGAGGTGACCAAAGTCTCTACAACTCAGGATGAATAAAGTGCTTGTGAGGAGTCTGGGATATGTACTGAGCAAGCTGTGTACAACAGGCCTCCATCTGACATCGGATGTTTTGTACATCTAGGATTCATCTGTGAATGATTAACAGCTGGACAGCCAAGAGCTTCTAATTGAACCTTCCCATCAAACTATGGGGGAAAAAAATTCCCACATGCTCCTTCTGTTGGACATCAGATATCAATGTAGATTATATGAAATTGTGTTTTTCAAAGTGACTGTTAACTTTAGACTTGTCTAAAGAGCCTTTCAAACTAGCTACACCCCTACTGCACTGATTTAGAAACTAATCCAGGAAGAGTGCTTTGTCTCTACATGCTCCTTGAAAGAATTATAGAATTATAACTAATCTCTGATGACCTATCAGTGATGACCTACATGAAAATATTTTTAGCTGTAGACTCAATAAACCTCTTAACGCCTCTTTAAGAAGGCATCTATGAAAAGGGTTTTTTTCTGGATTTTTAATTTTCCGTCGTGCAGACAGCCCTTGGACTATTGACGTCAAAGGCTGGCTTTCACAGCTTGCCCGTTGCTAGTAGATATTTTCTATGAAGTCAATAGATTGCTTGTACCAGACAACAGGGGAAAGTCTCATGTTTATCAGTGTTTACACTTTGAAAAGCCTTTGGGCCAGATTAATGGGGACAGAGCTGCAGCACATGCTGGAGAAGGCTGGAGTGCTGTCTGGTGTTACAGCAACAGCGTGAGGAGTCTGCTGCCTACAAGCCTAAAAGGAAAAGGGCAAGGAAGGGGGGCATTCGAGGACAGGCACAAGTGGTAGCAGTCCTAATGCCAGGAAGATGGTAGTCCTGGTAATGTAAACCCAG
Organism: Tyto alba; assembly: GCF_018691265.1. Taxonomy (NCBI): domain Eukaryota; kingdom Metazoa; phylum Chordata; class Aves; order Strigiformes; family Tytonidae; genus Tyto; species Tyto alba. The sequence goes on along the minus strand of NW_024881295.1, from coordinate 8,122,723 downwards.
CTGGTGTCACCTTCTCTTTTAGCAGTTATTGTAATGAGTCACCAAAAAGAGCCGCTGGTGATTCCTGAGCAGGCGCTGCAGCTTGTACAGCTACCTGGGGTCACGAGGAGTCATCCTGCTTTGTTGCAACAGGCTTCCTAAGCTTAGAGGGCAGAGCCAACTGTCTCCCAAACAGTGCTCCCAAGACTGACCTTTTTGTCTTTGTCTAGCTAGGCATGCCCTAGGCCAGCTTCCTTGCTCCCCACATGCACTGGTATGCCTTAACTCTGACTTTAGAACACACAGCTGTCAAGTACCTCTTTAAGAAATAACCTGTCATCATGTCTGGATAGCAAATACGAAGGAGAACCTTTACTTCAATTGTTCCCTATTACAATCTTAAGGATGTTGCTAAACATACCTCAACCTCAGTAACTATTAGATGTGAAATGCAGCCATTAAGTGGATGCCTGTAGAGCTTCAGATATGGAAACACTTTCTGTAGGCTGCAGCATGGTCTCCTATATGCTTGTCTATAGCAAAGGTGGTGGTCTGAGATTTGCCAAAATTGAATGAATAGCCCAGTAAAAGCCAACGAGCATGGACTGAGAGACTGCACCCTGCTTTTTCAGTCCAGGATTTTCAAGGCCCCACACAGAACAGCATTCTCCTTGTACTCATAAAAAGGATGAAAAATGTAAGCAGATACCAAGGTTAGAAAGTGTCTATAAACATATCTGTGTCTATGTAGTTAAACCATTTATGCTGATAGTTTGTGATAGAGTAACACCTCAGTTCATAATCCTATGATGCAGCAAAAGACCTGAAACTGTATTTCAGTGTTTATGCTGTTACTTGTTCTGTAGATATATGTATTATTTTTTTGTGGTATAATGGAGGTAGGCAAAGCCACATGGAAGTCTTCTCTGAGAAGAGAGATATCAAAGTATGTGCCTTAAATTATGGCAGAAAACCAGCTTTACCCTGGTGATGCACTGAAAGTTCCTGTGTATGAGGCATGACTATCTAGATGAACTTTGAAATGCCCCCCTGAAATCATGCTAAGGCTCTGGTTCTGCTTGGCAAATTTAATCCAATATCAAGATTAAAGCTACCAAATGTATTGTCTTTTTGTTTTCTGAATATGCAGAACTTGTGCTTATGTTGACCTTGGCAACAAATGAGATTAAAAGAGGTCATCTAAAGATAAGATTGCTTATCCCAACTACCTGTGCTCTTTCTTCCTCCTAGTCTCCCAGCTAATCTTCACTTATACTGCTTCATGCCTGAAGCGTGGGAAAAGCAGCAATAGTGTTTCTTCTGAGCTAGGCTAGAATTATCTCCCCCTTCCATGCAGCATCCAGCAGTGGTGGAACACTTTTGCTGTGGTAGGAAAAAACCTGTTGTGTTCAGAGGAAAAAAGAGTAAGATTTTGCTATAGGAGAGTGAATCTTCTGCCTGGCACGCGTTGCAGTCCTTATGAGCTTCCTGTGACCTTGCTGTATTTCCTAGGAATAATCAGTAGTAGCCTCATCTCTTGTGCAGTGAGATACATATTATGCCCTTCTAGAAGTGACAAAGAAGGGGTTGATCTGCTAGCTATCAGGACTGCAGTGTCTTACTCCAAACATCATCTTTTGCTGAGATGAGGACCACAGTTCAGCTAGATGTAACGGGTTTGGAACTGCTTTGTCTGGGGGTGTGTACACACCGAGGAGGGCTGAGTGGGAAATCAGTGGGCAGCAGGCTGGTAGACAGTGACAGCGCTCCCTGGAAGAGGAGTGGATAGAAATAGGGAATTTTTTTATTCAGAACTTGACTCCAGTGAGATTAAACTTTATTCTTTGCTTTTGAAATGGACTGAAACAAACCTTGTTTCTTGTGTCGACCAAAGTCGATATTTAGTTAGGGAAAGGACAATCATTGTGTTTACTCCTAGTTTTGGAGTAATATAATTCATTCCACATGACAAGTCAGGGCCAGATCTATCACTGTGGATAAAGTTGAAGTTAAGAGTTTCTCTGAATGTACCAGATGGGAATTGAGATTAGAGTCTGGTTGTTTCACAATGTAACTCACATATCACTCCACAGCCAAATTCCCTACAGCAAGCCAACATTCGGCAGCTGGGAAAGAAGTGGGGTGAGTGGTGAGTATGGGGTTAGTGGTGTGACACAGTGGCCTAGATTAGTAAACTAGAATGGGATAGGGAAGGGAATAAAGGGATTTTGTGCCTTCCCAGTACATGGACAAGAACATAAGACATGAGGAGGTGACAATTACTCTTTTGTGCACAAGGTGGTTAAAAATGTAAACAGTGTGGTCCACTGCAGCATTTCCCAGAAGGCACAAATACTGGCATCAGAGGTACATCAGGGGGCATCTGTATGGGCCTGGGGTATACAGAGAGCAGATTTGGGGAGGGGCCACGGAGGACACAGACCAAAAAAAACACAAAAAAACAAACAAAAAAAAAACAAACCAAACCACCTTTTTGTCACAGCGGAGACAGAAACTGCAAAAGACTAGACTTCTGAAAGAGCTGGATGCAGATACAGCAGCAGTTTGTTTTCAAAGCAGGGGGTTTTTGGGGTAATGACAGAGGGCAGAGGAGGTGAAGGTCAGTGTCTTCCCATGCCAGAGGCAGCTGACTGACCCACTAACCAGCGCTTGCTGGCACCGTGCTGTGCCCTCTCCCTCACACACCCAAGGGAGGGAAGCAGGGGCAGCCCACAAGTCACGAGATGATTACCAGTGTGCCTGAGCACCCACAGCCTCGCTGCAGTGACCCCCGTCTTAAGGTGAAGTTGTGCTACAGACAGAGCCAATCCACCAGCTGGCTCCTGCCAAGAAGGGAAAGACTGCCTCTGGTACTTGCTTAGCTGCTCCTTGCTAAGACAATTCAGCTTTCTAACCCAGCAAACTATTCACTTCTGTCTTTCTGAACTTAGCTAATTGAATTAGCAAAGTCTAGGATGAGAGAAGTGGCAGGAGAAGGAAGGGAAGATGGGGAGCATACTCACATGGAAGCAGAGGAGGAAGGAACAGAGAAATCAGGGACGGGACAAGGGGCAAAGGGATGAAATATGGAAGTATTGGGAAGTGAAGAGTCCTTAGTCTTGTGGTAGAGCAGAGCTGGAAAAGATATTGGTACTCCTGATTCAAAGAAACACCTAGCATAACCTGCATAATTACTTATTTCAGAATAAAAAAATCTTACAAATAAGGATAAAACAGTGAGGAAGGTCCCAGAGCACAGGGTGTCCCTCTACATGAGGGGTTTGAGCAAATCTGACTGAGAAAATGGACAAAATAACTATTATAAAAAAGGGACCAAGAAGTGATAAGAAACCATCCATATGTCCTAGGAATACATTCACATATTTACATTGGTGTCTGTAGATGGCTATTATTAGAGTGAGGAAAGCACAGCTGGTTTAAGGTGAATAAAGGCTGTGATGTCCTATAGGTCCCTCTCAGTTTAATTGTCACTGGCCTTGTCTATAAACACCAGTGAAAATCAAAGAGGAGGATTATTCAAACTTCTGTGATTTAAATTTTGGCTAAAGGATGAATAAAGTAAAATAAAGATTTATACCAGTTCCAACTAAATTACAGTCAAACAACACAAAACAATTTCTTCCTTCAGAAAACTCAATCTCTTGGAAATAATAAAGCACAGGAATGTGACAGTTTCAGCAACTGTCAGTGATAAAAGAACAAAAGAATTGCTTCAACTCTTATATTTAACTTTAATAACCAATTTACTTCCAGTATGGTAAAATATTTAAACTCATTTGGTTTTAGCTCAATACTAATGTTAATTTGGTTCATATTCTTTAACATTACCAAATGCACTTATTCAAAAGAAATATTTGAATTTTCACACTGAAATATTCCCAAATAACCATTTATTTTCTTCATAATAAAAGAAAAGTAATCTGGATTTAAATTCTAAATCAGAATGCAATCCTAGTTGAAAATACTAGACTTTCCCAGAGGAAGGAAGCTACAAAATCATAAAACATGAAGTGTAAAACAGCTGCAAGGGAGTGTATTGATTCTATTTTCATTATTCATCTTCTCTTTTGCTGGTACAAGAATAGGATATGAAGATTATGAATTGTGATATTATTATGATTTATCAGATATGAATAGCAGGTTAAGAGGACAAACATGCTAGGGAAAGGTTCATTTCAAACTAGCAAATATTGAAATGAAGATTAGATGCTTCAGGGAAACAAAAAATTTATCAGAGCATCAGCACAGTGTATGAACTGGCAGTGCTTGTTTGAGAAATCTGCTTCCCAAGAATTTAGTCAAATAATTTAGTCAAAACTCTTTGTCTGAATTTATTTCTGTAATGTCAAACTCTGAACATAAATGCTTATCAAAGTAAAATCTGAATTATAAAATGTGTATTGCTATGGGCTATTCACTTAACACTAGAGAATGAGCCCTGTAGTATGAATTTGACCGAACTGATTGACTCAAGTAGAAAAACAGCAAATGTACAATGAGAATGTGCATGGAATTTTTTCTTGAGAAACAACAAAAAAATACTCTGTAGCAGTCAGCACTGACCTATAAATAAGTTTAAAATGAACTCATTCTACATACAACATCAAATTCCTGGATGAGCTACATGAGTTAGTTTCAGAATGATTCGGTTGTGACAGGGAAATGAGATGCTTGTATTTTAGCAGATGAATCTTGGGATGTGCTGCAACTTAGACATCTTTGGTCACCGCAGTTTTTAAATGAGGCCTTCAGTCTCTTCCTGTGGAGGCAAATAGAAGGTTTTTGAATGATGCAGACAGTGATGCTAATATTGCTTATGCAAGTTTCCTCTAGCTGAAGAAGTAACCCTAGTTACATTTTTTTTATAAACATTAATGGCTGGGTGTGTGTGTGGAGATCTATCTTTCAGTTGTCATCCTAAGTGCTCTCAAAGCTCTCGTTAATTTGTTCTGCTGAGGTGCTTATAAGATTGTTACACAGTAATGAGAGAGGTAGTAAATCCTGACAAAGGCTTACTTTGTAGAGGGATGGTTGGTTGACTGTCCCTTCACCATCACATCCTACAGTGTTGTAGTGCGAAACCCAGGCCTTAATGCTCCAAAGCCTTATGCCCATTCTTAAAGGATGTACTCCAGGGCCTCTAGTCAAAGGAAAGACTCACTGACCTCACTTACCACTGTAAGACTGGATTGTGAGTTTGAGTGTACTATGAGAAATTCCTTTTCATGCGACTGTTTCAAAATTGACAAGGACTAGCGTTGGTCTGAACATGCTAATCATTGACTGGGGATGTTGGGCAACTTCTCAGCATTGTACATGTAGAAGACAACTAATGTGACAACGTAGATGTGCTTAATTTCTGCTCTCGCTGTCTGCCCCTACCTTTGTTCCTCTTCTTTGCTGTTTTCTTCAATCAAAGATAGAGCTAGAGCCCCCTTCTCTGCATGTGTTTTAGCAGGAGAATGGCAGCAGTCCCCATCCTGTCATTCACCATGCAGGGTAGCGTGTTTTCTCAGGATCACAGCTCCCTCAAACTATACCACAACTACATGCAGCCTCTCTTCTACTTATCCCTGCTCCTCAACTGAAGTTTAGGCAGCCATACCAAATAGGTGGCATGTATCCTTTCAGTTATTCACTGCTGTCCTATTTTATGGGTATAGAACAACACTTTGTCTTTCTGGTATGAATTTTATACTATTCTTCTCACTGAAAAGCATTGCTGAAGTAAGAGGGACCACTCAAAGTAGAAGTGTTATTCAAGCAGAGCAGTTCAGTGATTTCTAAAACTAAATGCAAATTCACCAGCAGATTTGAAATGTGAATACAATGATTTGCAACAGTTAAAGATCTGGACCTGGCATTTATTTTTAAATCCCATTACCAGTGGATAGGGAGTTGTTGATGTATAATGGCATTTAAACAACTGGTGATACTGGAAGTCTATAGTAATATTCTTGATGATTGTGAGATTCTGTAGGATACCTGGTTAAATTGTGAGCTTAACAGGTTCTCGTTTTCTGCTGTATAGATTATTTGCCTACTAAGCAATTAGATCCTATCTAGTGCCATCTAAATGAAAATGAAATGGCAATTACACCAACAAAATTAATTAGGTATTGTTATATTCACCATTTCATCAGCTGCCTTTAAACACTTGATCCCCTGGCATGAAGTTTACAACCTAGACATAAGGCTGTGCCTAGATTTCCTGTGCAACACTTGTGAAGAATGGTGAATTCTTCAAAATGGGATTCACAACAGCCAGGGCCTTGCACAGTTAGCTGCCTAAAATAACTGACAGGAGTATGATGAGGATGGATGTTTACTTGAAGCTAAGGAGAGATACATAGCTTAGATGCCTTCCTCACTGACCTTAAATAACATCCCACCTCTACAAACAAAAAGGAAAAGCTCTCTATTCCTGTTAAAGCAGAGCTTTAGGACAAAAAGACCTCCCCACGTTGACTTCTCTGCAATGTAATTCAATGTCTAAAACAGAGGTCCAGGCTGAGGAAGGTCACTTACAGCAACTCCTGTAACATCTGATTAGCCCATAGATGAGGCTGTAGGCAGCTCTGATGGTTTCAGCCACTCTCCTCTAGCTGTGCTCTGCAATAGCTGCTCTAAACTCCCAGCTCCACAATCAGGGTCCTCAGAGACACTGTGTGAAAAGGCAGACTCCCTAAATCGTCTCTTCTCTCTTTCATTCCCATTTTTAGGAAGCCGAGAGGCTACAGAAATAATTTAGTGTGACTGGCCACGATGAGCACCGGCCAGTTGTTCAACAACACAGGGGTAACTTTCGTTAAGTCCCTCAAATCTCCAGTATAGCTGATTTGAACAGAAAGGTCCCTAAAGACTGTGCAGCATACAGTGTACACCACCCCCATCTGGGCTGCCTCCCCTCCCAGCCCTGGTCTCTCAACTCCCCTAGCCCTCTGTTACGTGCCAGGGAATGCCTTTCCCCAGGTCAGCTGGCTTTCATCGACAGCAAGGAAGCTTGTCCAAGATGAGGCCACGGGTGGTTAGCTGTTCAGCAGTAGAATGGTTTAAGTTGAGAAATATCCCAGAGGAAAAAAAAGTTATTTCCTGGCAGTGTAGTTCTTCCAGCCTGTCCACTGTGCATGGATGCTTGTATGAGCACGGCCAAGGGTGGCAGAGGACTGGCAGTGACTGATCAGGTTGGTATTGTTGTCCAAAAGCTCACTAGAAATTTTTGTTTTGCAAGATGAACTGCGTGAACTCCTTTGGGAAACCTTCTCTGGTACTTGTGAAGTCCCTATTCCTTTTGTACTGGCATTACAATGTTCTGCCATCCAGACTGTGGCTTGGTTTAGCCATCTGCAAGGTGCAGCTGTTAGGTATAATTCTCTTCCCTTCTCCAAATGGAAGTAAAAAATACAAGAATTTAAAATCTCTGGTATTTAAAGAATCACAGGATCCAGGATTACTATAACAAAGTCCTATACTTATGCACAGTGCATATGTTTATATCCCACCCATACACTCTGCTGATAGCATCTTCTCCTCTCCAGAATTTCTTACCACATTTTAAATATTAAGAAGGGGCTAATGCATGCTAAGCAGCTTACCGGCTACTGTTTACACAGGCAATAATTTACTTTTATTACAAATGTTAGTTCCACACTGTTCTCATGAGTTTCCACCTCTCAGGGGTGCTGAATGAAGGACCAGCTGTTTCTGTGTCCACAGTTTCTCTGCAGAATGGGAACCTCTGTAAGTAGACGAATATAAAATAATCTTCATGTGTATTTCCTGGCTGATGGATCACTGTGCTGCAAGACAAGATTTAAAATGCATCCTAATTCTTGGGAAATATTCTGTCAGAGGAATTGTTCCTTGTGTACATATCTATCTCTAGAATAATTTCCTAAATATTATTGAGCTTAGAGTTGAGAAGACAGGTATTTAGTCTTTAGGGCAATAAGAGGTTTGAAGTCTTTTCTTAGGCTAAGACCAAGGGGGAGGCTTTGCTGAGAATCTGTCTCAGCAGCTGTTGTAAGGTGCTAATTATTAGGCCTTTTTATGACAAGATATTAGGTCTTTAAGATGCAACATTATTTGCCACCCAGCAGTTACTATATATAGTAATATCCGTAATTGTAATTAAAAATAATGATATAGTTCATGTAGAAATGGCACAGTTTAAGAGAGAAAACAGTAGCCACACTGCAAACAGGAAAAGGAACTTGTGTTCTGCCAGACAACATTTGAAAAATCTAACTCCAGTAGCTCTCTGAATTTCCCCCACAGTTTGTTAGCCATACTCTTTTTTCTTAGTTTTCTGCCTTAAAGAATAACAAATCCTTCAAAAGTAACTAATTAAAAAAAGATAAAGTTGCAAGTTATCAGTGAGCATGGTCATTGCTGTATCTCATTTGTAGGATATATAAAGTTGTATGGGATCTTTTGCAATAAAATGTTGCCACATACATATCAGGCCACCAAGTTATGAAACAAAAATAATGTGAAAATACAAAAAAATATGGACCGTGTTCATGTGAAATGTATTAGGCTATTTGTTCTCTGCAATAGTTTTGAAATTATGAAGAGTAAAGGCAATGGTTTTGATACCAGACCTGAGAATCAAATTGTAACTGTCAGGATTTCTCTGTTTAACTTGGAGAACGAAAAACACAGATCACACCAAGGAATTCAAGATATGAAAACTTATTGCTTCTCCTACCAGAACCAGTTACACTGGTTTCCAGCCACCCTCCAATATGAAAATATGCTAAGTGATGGAGGATTCTTCCTGCTTTGAGAAATGAATTGACAATACAAGACTTCGGTCACTGTTTTCATTCCTTTAGCATGAGATGGATAGCTCTTGATTATTGGTGAGTGGGTTGCATGCACTGTGGATTAACTGGACCCTTGCCAGCAGCACGGTGATGCTGAGTACACAATGCATGGCGTGTGCCCCTTGCACTGTGCTCTTCTCTACCTGCTGTCGTTTCAAACACATTATGTTCTTGAGAGAGACCTGTTTACAAACAAGATGGTGAAAGACAAATGGGCTCAATATTTTTGTTAGTTCACACGTTTTGTATTATGTTTTCCAGATTGGATTACCACATTTCTCCCTCCCACATCACTTAGAGTAAGCGAACATTGGCAGCAGCATTCACATTTCAACAGACAGAATTTTTGGGACATGGGATGCACCTAGATCTGAGAACCTCCCATATATTTCTACATTCAGCAATAGTTACAAAATAGTGTACACAGTATCAGCCAAAGTAACCAGAGAAAGTACTTCTAATCTAGCTTCCAAAATGATGTTCCCCATTTTCTAAGAGCATACAGCTTGAAATAGGGCCTGTAAAGAGATTTTTCAAAAGCTCATCCTACTATCCGCATGCTTCAGCCATATCACAGAGAAAATAGGGGTCTACCTCTACAGAATGACTTAGTGTTGGGTCTTAGCAAAAGATGTATGAAATGGAGGCTTGATTTTTTTTTTCTTTAAAAAAGATAATGGCAGAAGCCTACAGAAAATTCCAGAGTTTGCCCTATCTATCTAGTTTCAGATTTTATATTGCTTCTTTCATACATATTATCATAGTTGATTTCTCTTTGCCCAAACCAGAGCCTGTGAGTTTCCAGCCACAACTAAAACTCAGAGAACAAACCTTTAATCTTAGTTCAAAGCAATCATTAGGATTATGCTGTGAAGCTTGGAAGCTGTACTAAAATTTCAAACTGTCAGTATCTATTGTGTTAGATATGTACAAACCAACTTTTGCAGTATCGTAATCACTTTGGAACATAATCACCAAACTATTAACCCAACCCCCCAAAAACTTATTCAAACACTAGAAGATCAGGCCCAATGAAGGGAAAAGCAGGTCAGTAAAATGACCTACTTTCCATCTCTTGCCAAGGAAACCTGAGAGTAGCTAACTTGAGACCTTTGCAAGCTTAATGGGCCATGATACAACATGCAAAGAGGAAAAAACCCCCACAAAGTGCCTGTGTCTTTGCTGGTTGGTATCACTGTTTTAAACAGAACTGGAAGCCAATAACAGAACAAGGACGCTTGTGCCAATTGTCATTTCTCTATGAAGGTTAGTATAGAGTGTAGTGAGAGTATTTCAGTTGGTGCTGCAAACAGATTAAAAACTGTGAAAACTTATTTTGGCCAGGAAAAATTAAATATCCTTTCTCTGTCCCTGTTCCTCAGTGTGCAGCCCTGTGGCAGAAATCGGTGAAGAGAGCGGTGCAGTGTGCATGTGGGGCCTTGGGGCAAGGAACATAATGGGATTCCTTGTCCCGGTATGTATTTGTCCTCATCTCACCTCCCTCTGTAACTCAACACTTCTCTATTCCTGCCCTGGGGGTTTCCTCATGCATTTTAAACAGTAAAGGCTGTTTAACAGTCTTCCGGCCACAGATCCAGTAGGGTTTCCCTTATGGTCTGCCCAAGTAGGATGATTGTACAGGATTATCATACAAAAGGAATAAAATTAACCTCTTGATTATAAATTCTGTGACAAGCTGGTATCCTCAGGGGAAAATAAACAGGAGTTACCTGAATAATAAAGACAGCATAGCTCATACTCTTTTTCCCCTGCATGCATTGAAACGAGGGGGTAAATTTGCAGCACCCTGTATAAGAGATCTTTGCTCTTTCGATTCTTTTAGGGAGAGGGGAACAAGGCTTTCAATCACGAGATGAGGTTGCATTACTCACCAAAGGCACCTAAACTATGCCAACAAATGCTTTGTGTTTCTTCAGAAAATTTTCACAGTAGAACATACCCAGAAAGGTGTTAGGCAGAGATGAGGCCTTTGCCTTCTTGGATTAGGTAGATTATCACCTGATAAGGCCAGAATAATGTCACACACACACACATGACAGATTGTACTATCAAGTTAAGGCAATTTTCCTGGGCTCCAGAAATTCTAGTACGTACTTCGTCATCTTTCTGGAGAAGTGCTAGACTATTGATCTGGCTTAGCACTCAGTAAATCAGGCTTCTCCAACTTTGAAACTGGCCTTGCTGAGTGATCTTAGGCTAATTTCGCTACTGTATCCCTTTCCACCTCCCCCATGAAAATGGCTATCACGATACATCAATCTCTTCTAAAATGCTTTATGAAAAGTGAGAGATCAATGATTACTAATGAATCCCTGAAAGTCAAAAATCATAGAAAACATTTGCTGTTTCCAAGCAGGGCTCAGCAGTTATCTCTTAGAGCTCATATCCTTCTCCTTCCAACGACAGAAATTCTCATCAGATTTTCAAGGCTGCGCAAGATCTCACACCTGATGACTTGCTACCTGTCCAGTAATGCTCTTGTTACCTCCTGCTGGTGCTCTATCCTATGTGGTTCCTTTTCCTATAAATTATAGGCCTCCAGCTAGCCTAGTACTTAAGTGGTGCCTTTCTTCTAAGGAGTTAAAGGCACTTTATGAGTGCACTGTCGGTTTCTCTCTTCTTCTACCACAGATTTGATTTAATCTCTGTTTTAGCAGTATGTCACACCTATATCATAATTAACATGGTAGCTAAATGGAAGGGATTAAGGGAGAAGCTTTTGGTGGTTAAATGATGGGCAGATGACACGCCTGTTGAAGTCAGGTGCCAAACATTGGGTTGGGTTGCTGTCTGTTTACAGAAGTTTGTAAACTGCATGCAGGTTTCCTGGTAGGTTGTATACCCCCATCAAACTATATTTGATTTTCATCACTTACTTCATATGCCTGGAATTATGGGGAAATGATTATGGACTGGATTCAGTAAAGGATTTAGGATATGTCTGCAACACAGATTGCAGCACAGTATATGTAGTGATACTTGAGATAAATGGGACAATCTTGAAACTGCATATTGTACAACCGCAGTAGGGTTAGTTGGTAGTGTTTGTGATGAGGTTGCATCAGCTTTCTCAGACATCCCAGATTTCAGACCTAGCTCCAGGATCTTTATCCTAAACAGCTATGTGCAGGGCAGCTAAACCTGTAATTGGAATTAAATGAATAAACTGAAAAATGTGAAGGAAAAAAAAAGGAAATAAAAAGAAGGGATTAGAACAGGTTTTGGGAGGAAGGACAATTATCTTTATAGGCCTGGAGATAAAAGGGAGATGAGATAGCCAGTGATTAGCTAAAGGTTCAGTGTGTCAAACTAATCTACCTTTTTGATGAGACAGCTGCTTTTCCTGGGAAGGGAAATGGGATCCATCCTGTCTGTATGTGCCCCACCTGATTTTTTTTTTTTTTTCCTGCATGAGAAACTATTTGCTAAACTGGAGATGATGTAGTGAAGAAATTGCAAAATTTGTTAGGGAGCAGCCCAAGGAGGCAAAACCAGGTACTGCAAAAGAATAAGCATATGCAGGAAGGGGAGTCCAGTGTTGGGAACAAACTTGCTGTTGCACACTGGGGTATCGCAATACATTTAAAAAAAAATTATCTAAGCTGAGTTGGGGAAGGACCCGGATTTATAAGATGATCATAATATAATTAATCTGAATCAGTGATTCAACTTCCCTAGCAAAGACTGAGTAAAGCTCTAGTGAAACCGTCTGGAAGACTGGTTGCGGTACTGGTCAGGGAGCATTTGTAGCACTTTTCTCATGAGAGGAAGCTGGGGGAGCTCAGCTCCCCGAGTATCACAGAAAGAGGGCTGGCGGGGAATAAGGCTTATCACTCCAAACATTGTCAGTGACATATAAGAGATAGTAATGTAAAAGGACAAAGTACAAGAACAGATGGCTATGAACTGGCCATGTATCGTTTTACAGTGGAAATAAGACTCCTTCTATCAAAGAAACAAGGTTCAGGAATGGCCTTCTAGTGGCAGTTTAGGGATAAAAAATATTTTTAAATGGAGTTGATCTCTACTGGCAAAACTAAAATTAGCCCTGAAAAACCTATTGATGGGATAATGGTCTGAATATCCCCTGCTCCTCAGCCATTTAGTTGCCTCTCCCTGTCAAACTTCTGAAGATGTTCAGAAATTTCCTTCTCTGAATATGTCAGTGTCTCTCTTCCAAAAATCTGGATTAAGAAATGGCACTCTCCTGCACTTAAGGTCTGAGTAAATAGTATGAGAGCACACAAGGAAAGAATATGGAATACAGTGGAGAAGGTGCTTTCCTTTAGAAGAGAGTGGAAATAGATAGGGGTCACAGTCACCTTTTCAATGAAACAGGACTCTTCTAGGAAGCGTGCGATATGGTTTCATCTCCCTTTTCAGCTCCCTCCTTCCCTCTGAACTGAAATGGGTTCAGTCTCGCACGTCCCTCTTCCCTAAACGAAGGGAAGCACCTAAATGACAGGCAGGATTGGGATTAGGACACTCTTTGCTCTGCTCATTGAAATGGTGAGACAATGGACAGATGAAGACGCATGGTCCAACAAGACAGAGGTGGCTGGAGAGCTAAATTAGAGGTGGGAAAACTGTAAGTATGGCCCAGGCCTTGTGGTGCTCACTTAAAGGCAGAATCCTGAATTTTTCATCATAGAGTTTTGTCCAAGGTTTATTCAAAATCTGCCTGGTAAAACTATCTACTGATAGCTCAGTGTGGCTTCAAGCCCACTCAGATTGAAAAAAAGCTTGAATCCTGCTCTCTTTTCCTGGCAGTGCATTTTCTAAAAATAAAAAATTGCACAACACAACCTCTCCTAGGTGTATCTGGGAAGTATGAGCTCCTCTTGAACCCTTTTGAGATGTCTTCAAATCCCATTGTGAGAATATGATGGTGCCTGCAAGTAGCTGAAGAGGTTTTCTGCAGCCCTGAGTGAGGCAATTAAATCCAAGAGGATTTCAGACATGTTGTTCTGTTTTTTTTTTTTTTTCATAGTCCAGCTTTGGGGAGCCCCCCTTTCTGGGCAAGGTAATTGTTGTGAATTCCCTTCTGACACATGCCACCGGCATTACAGCGGGAGCCTAATGGCAATTCTGGGATGTGTGGTGATAGAGAGGAGCCACATACAATGCCAGTTCCTCTTACAACTTTTAGAGGATACCAGCACCTTTCACAGGGAGCTAAACTCTGCCTGGACATGTCCACATGCATTTAAGACTTGGGATGACTTAAGCAAAGAAACATTTAGGGCACATCTCTGGCCTGCGATGCAGCACTCCACAGAAATTCCTGAACTAGTGGTGATGAAAATAGAGCTGAAAGCGTGATGGCATTGCTACACTGACACAGACAGGAGTCAGGGCTGGTTGACACCAACACAGTGCTGCTGTACGATGTAGCAAATGGACAGAACTTGCGCAGTGCTGTGCTCGTAAACGTATGGGCCTGTTTGCAGCTAGGTTAGACATCGTGATGCGGCACTGCATTAAGCAGTTCTGTAAAGGCAATTGCAAGGGATCATATTAATCAGTTGGGTCCAATCACTCTGGTAGTGTCCTTCAGATTTTCTGGAGGTCTTCAGGTGCTTAAAGATGTCGTTATGAGACCCCCAGAAGTCCATCAGTGCATGACACCTGGCTTTGATGGATCAGTCAGATGACACTGAAACTCTGGGAGGTGACGCTCTTCTAGACTTCTGACGTCATCTAGCTGCTTTGCTTGTACTTCTGTCTGTAAAATGTTGGTAGAACACGAACACAGAATTGTGCAAGTTAATGGTTTGAGATACTCAGAAAAGAAAGCAGATTATTCTATAATCTTCCCTTTATAAAGCTACTATTACCATAATGAATTTTCTTCTCTTGAAGTTTGTTACAGGATTATTAAACAGTGCCTGCTCTTAAAGCAGACCATGAAAGAGAAATGACTGTATGCACTCACATGATACATTCCCCTGAGCCTCGGATAACCCGGGTGGCTGCTAAACCCACACCTCCCGCTACGGACACGGGCCGTGGGAGCCGAGCCGCGTCCCGCTACCCGGCCGTGACTGGAAGCACCAGCAGCAGCGCCCGGCGCTGCCCTCGTTTTTACCTGAAGGCTGAAGTGCACGTTGCAGCGTTACCACAACCCGCCCGCCCGCCAGAGCCGCCGTTGGCCCCGCCTGGGCTCTATTTCGCGGCGTGGGGGTGCGCGGGACGAACCCCGCGGGACCGATTCTCCCGGGGGCAGCGGGGAAGAAGCCAACGGCCCCGCGGCGGGGGCGGGGGGAGGCGGGGCCTCGTTTGCATCTGCCCTGGGGTTGGCTGGGGCGCCGCGGGCCCCGCGGGGCGGGGCGAGGCAAGCGGGAGCGCGGGATTGGCTGCTGCGCCCTTGTAAAGCCGCCCCGGGGGGGGGCCCAGCCGGTGGCCCCGCAGTCGCTCGGCAGCGGCTCCGCCGGCGGGAGCAGCGGCCTGGCCGGCGGCATCGCCAGCGCCGGCCGCGCCCGCGCTCCGACGATGCTGGACCGCGAGCGGGGCTGGAGCGTCTCGTTCGCCGGCTGCGGCTTCCTGGGCGTCTACCACATCGGCGCCGCCACCTGCCTGCAGGAACGCGCCCCGCACGTCATCCGCGACGCCCGGCACATCTACGGCGCCTCCGCCGGGGCGCTCGCCGGCGCCGTGCTCGTCGGAGGCGGCTCGTTGGGTCAGCGGCTCCGCCCGGGCTGGGAGGGCGGCGGGCCGCGGGGAGCCCCCGGGCCGGCGGGAAGGGGCAGGTGTGGCGGGCCGGGCCGGCTGCCGCTGCGGGCGGCCGTCGCAGGGTTACGGCCCCGGCCCCGGCCCCGGGGAGCGCCGTTGGCGGGGACGGCCGCGGGGTTGGCGGGGCTGGGCTGGGCTGGGCTGAGCTGCCCTGCCCTTCCTTGCGGGGCTGGCTCATTTTCTCTCTTTCTCGTTTTCTACCCTCAAAGGGGATCCCGACCCCTAATTAAATCCGAGCGGGTTATGTGGCCCTGTAGATGCCAGGCTTGTTTGTTGGGTTTTTTTGGTTGTTGTTTGTTTGTTTTCTTCTTTTCTTTCTTCTTTTTTCTTTTTTTTTTTTTTTTTTTTTTTTTCCCGTCTCATCCTGCGCACATCTTATCTCCGAGGAAAACAGGGGAAAATGGTGTGTTTCCTAGAGGGTGAGGGAAGACACAGGTGGTAAAGTTAGTCTGTGTTCACCGGGGATGGATATTTAGCAACCTCCCGGGCTCAAGAAATGGTCTTGCTGGTGCCTCATCCGATTTCAACACTCGTGTAGTCAAATAGTCGGAGTTTACGACCGCGGGTCCGGGGACAGATACGTGTGTGCGCGGAAGGAGCCCCTGTGCCTCCTGGCCTCGGCGTTGCCGATCCCGGGCTGGTGGCAGCTGCTCTCGCCTTCGTGCGAGGTGGGGGTATTAAAAACCGCAGCGAGAGCGGGAGGTAGGTGAAGCCTAACACCCTTCAAAGCAAGCAGACTAACCCTGTCCTCAGTTTGAAACAAAATATTTACGCTTTCTTGGGAAATAAAGCATCTCTTTTGTAGCTACGTGTGCACATGAATTTTCAGTTAGCATTAACTTGCTTTCTCTAAAGCTTCTCCTTTCTTGGGAGACAGCAGAGAGTTAAGGTCAGGGCTTAGGTTAGCTTTAACATGCTTTTCCTCTTTAATCTGTGCACAGTGTATATTGCATAGGTCACTTAGGTATATGATTAGAAACAGTGGATTGATTAAAATCACTGATTTTAATTGTGATTTAAGTAATTAGAGTGAATCTTGTTTTGTATATATACTGGATAAATGATGTTAGTTTGCCACTAAACATAGTCTCTCTTGTGAAATAAGTTTCAAGCTGTAGGAAAAGTTGTATGTTAAGGGCTCATGAGAACCCAAATACACATTTATCTAGTGACTTAGACATGCTGGACATTAAAGCAAGCTCAATACAAGTAAAATACCAAGGTGTTTGGGACAGCAGCTGGAATGCAGTTAAACTTTATGAAATATTTGGAAATCTGAAAATGGTTTTCCCTTTAAACCTAACAAATTACTAAATAAAAGCTTGTCTAGTTCATGACTCAACACTGACCGCTTTTGTTAACGGTACCCTTAACAGGTTTAGAACTAGAAGGTTTTGTAAATTCACAGTTCATTCTACTTATAGGTGGAGGAGGAAAACAATGAGTACTTGTTTGGGTTTTGCTTTTAAATTTCTGAGGGAGCGATTAGCTGACTAAAACGAATAGAAGTTCTCTGTACAAGCTAGAGAGTAATGCTGTGAAATGCTTGTCCCTGCAGCTTAGCCACTGATCTCTCTCACATACGCTTAATTTCTTCAAAACTTCAGCAAGAAACTTGTGCTCCTTAAACCCTTTAATTCAATTTTGCTGTAACGTCCTAACATAACACACTTGAGTTACTACAAACCTAATGTAAGCTTTTAAAATAAATCATATTTAACCACAATAACTATTTTTAGAATGTATCCAATTTGAAGTCTTAAGTCATTGTAAATGATTTAAGGAAGTTGCTTTAAATATTTGAAGAGCTCTTAAGCACAAAAACTGTATATTGTTTACCTGAAGGTATGTGTTATTAACAGCTTTTAAAATTTTTAGCATTTTAATAATTGAAACTTGCAGACTTAAAACTATTCCCTTGTTTTTCCCTTCTCATATGCCACCTGAGATTTTTGCTTTTCTCTAACAGACTAGCTAGTGATCACTGACCAAGGTATTGTGTTTCATGGGCAAGTGTATTTCTTCTGGAAACTTATTTAAAAAAAAAAAAAGCTGCTTGGTAGTGTTGGAAGACAGTTCAAAACCAGCCACATTCTAAAATCTTAATCACTGTACATTCATCAAACTAAGAAGGTATTCCTATGTTAATTCTATATCTTTTTAACTCTTAATTTTTTGCGAGTTTGTGTGAAAGTGGAAGATTGTAAATAAGCTCTAAAGAAACACTACATGGTATAATAATCTATTTTATTAGTTTGTGCTTCCCTTATGTTGATATACTTTAATATGCAGTATTTGTTATTTCTACAGATGTGGTTATAAGTCCCACGTGTTTTCACAGTTGCATTTCGCTGTGGGAAGACAGAGTGAGACTCTTCTGAGAGATGAGTAGTGGAAGGGTAAGAGGCAGCAGGCACAAACTGGAACATGACAAATTCTGATCTCATGTAAGGAAAAGGAAATTACTGTGAGGGTTGTAAAATACTGAATCAGGTGCCCAGAGAGGTTGTGGAACCTCCAACCTTGGAGGCGTTCAAAACTTGGCTGGACCCAGCCCTCAATTAGTACATTAGTTGTGCGTGACTATACACAAGTAAGTTTTTGACTAAAATTGATGTGTGTATCTCATCTGTTACAGGTTTGTAGCTGGATGTTTTAAACAAAAGGTTTTCTTTGTGCTTCATATTACCTGTTGGATAGGCAAACAGAGTCTGTAGAATTTCAAGTCTGAATAAATGTAAGCATTAGCCACTGAATGGAAAAAAAAGTGTACCTTTCCAGACTGAGGAAGAAGTTTCCTTCACTGAATCTGGGGGAAGGTAGAGGGAAAAGCTTAAAGGTGACTGTTCTTCTGAGGATGATGTGCATTCCAGGCTATTCCAAACAAACTGAACTTGCACTCCTTGTTAGATCTTCTCCATGGATGTCTTGAAGATCTGGTATTTTGGTGGTGATGTAGTCATCCATTTGAGTGGGGCACTGAAGAGAACAGGTTTGGTGACGGCTGTAAATACAATGTCAGGTTTTACTCTGTGGGAAACAATAGTTATCTGTTAAAAAGAGGAATATAGAAGTATAACTTGCAATGTAGACATATAACTAGAAACAGTTCACATTTAATAGGAACATTAATTTCTTTAGCTCTCTTGCGTTTCAAAAAATAAAACAGATGTACCAAGGTCTGCTTAAAATCCCAGTCTGACTTGAGCTCCAGCCCTCTGTCCCTTTCTGAGAAGATCCCATTTTGGAATACACCAGCCTAAGAGGTAACTGTGTTTTAGTCCTGTTGAGGAAGGAAGGGAAAAGGGAAAGAAGTTGGAATACTTTGAAGTCTGTTGAATTAATAATGAATAGCTTTTTACATTTTCAGTGTTTTAATATCACATACTCTTGGGTAGACACATATGCTTTTTTTTTTTTTTTTTTGTTAGGAGCCCTTCTCATATTTAAGTTAGGTTACAATAAATGAAATATGTAACCTTGATTTTTCTTTTTTTTCTCACTGTTGACTGTCAGATGTAGATATTCTTGTATGTGGAAGACATGAGTAAACATCTTTGAAATCAAATTTCATTTTGATGGGTAGTTACTTTCTGAAAGGAAGTTGAAATGAGAGAAGTTCAAATCTAAACTGTCAGAGGTCATCAGTTTTGTAGCCCTTTAATGGGATGTGTAAAGTGAGCCTGATGTTTTTTATGGTGAGAGGTAAATAATCGCAATACAAGGTTGTTGGAGGGCACTGGTTTACTTTTTTCCCCTGCAGAAATGGGCCTGCACTGCAAATGAGTGAAGATGTTACCATGCTTCAAACTTAAGTAATAGCTTGAGCTTCAATTTCACAGGATGCTAGCTACAGAAACAGGGTCAAGACCTGGCAGAGAAGTGAGACTGCGTGTATTTGTTTACTCATGTGCCCAAGCACCCAGTGCTCTTGGTCTGTTTTTTTAGAACACATAGTTTACTTGCTCTGTGCATAAATTTTCAAAAATGTACTTACTTTGCAAAAGGAAATAAATGAATGCACTAAGACTGCTGTTCCCAGACAGATTTCTGGTAGTTCAGTATCTCAGACTCCTGCAACATGCCTGATTTCTCTCTCTTGAGAAAGTTTAGAAGATTGAACATTGCTAAATTAGTTTATTAAAAAAAAGGATAGATGGTAATTTATATCTGAGTGCATGAAAAATAGAACTGCTAATACTGCCTACATGACTGCTTTTGGAAATAACTTCTTCACTTGCCAGAATGTGACTTGTGCCATTTTTTAGATGTGATTTACTAACATAAGCATATATTTGACCATGAACAGTGAGCTGTGTTTAAATTGTTTGCTGTCTTCTGGGGTGGGAGGTGGGGTCAGGCTACTGGTACCTGTGACTTCATGGCCCAAGACTTCACTCTGCAAGGGTGGAATGAAGAAAGTCGTAGTGGTAAAAATGAAGTGTGTCTGATAACTCAGATTTTTGAGAGATACTCTTTTGAACATAGACTCTTGGTTTACTGTGTGAAATGTTCTTCATGGCTATTTGAGGGGGAAAAATAACATTGCAGAAAGATAATTTGTTTGGAAATTAATCTGAACTCGAGGGCTTAAGAAGAGTTGTTTCCAGTGCAGTGCTCACATTTAACTTAAAGTTAAATGCTATCTGTTCTAGAAAGAGTAAGTTAAAATATGCAAGTTCTGGAAGTATTTTTAGATGACCTTGTAGTATATCACTTGGGTTAATAACCTGTTACTTTGACCTTCCTCCCCACCCCCTTTCCTCTACCAAGTTGACGAGTTTATCAGGCAGTTTCCTCAAAGTATGCCTTGGAGAAGCATGACATTAAAAATTTATACAAAACATTGCAGTTGGATGAGCTGCTGCTCTTACTATGTCTAGGTGTGTGGCTGTTAAAATGATTTCAGTGTTCTTCTGAAACAATTGTGTCTTCTGTAGTGGTTTGAGCTATTTCCCAAATGCTGATATAACTGGAGAAAAAAATTGACATGTCTGTTACATGTTGATAAAAAAGCACCTATTTAGGTGGAGACATGTGAGAGGTATTACAGATCTCCTCTGCATTCCTTAACCACTTACCTCTTGATGTTCCTTACTGTAAGTTCACATTTAATGTTCCCTTTACTGTGTTTATAAATGAAGATAATTGGTGCCCTGAAACTTTAAGCTTGCTTAAAGTTCAACAAGTGTTACTAGCTGTGGTGAACCCAGGTGCTCTGCTTCTTCAGCAGACACATTGTGGAGTGTAAATCCGTGCATCATACACTGTGTGTTTTTGTGAATGTTGCATATGGAACATGTCCCTGTATACATGCTTATGGAAGGTCACCCATCTTCGGGTTTTTTTCTTAAATAATGTGTTTCAGGAATCAATAACTCCTAACGGAAGCATCTTATATGGGTATTTTAATAGACACTTAAAGTCTACGTATAAATAACATGTAAGTAACTTAGTGTCTAGGTCTTTACCAGGAGTTCTATTTGACAGTCTAAAGTGACTTTTTTTTTTCCTCAGAAAACCCCTAAACTCTGTTAAACACTAGCGGACAGTTATTTTATCTGTTAAAAAGCTCTTGAATTTTCATGCTAGCAATCAGAGAGAGAAGTTGGAGCCATAGACATGCTTTATTACTGCAAGTGTGTTTTTTGGGTTTTTTTGACATATCTTCTGTTTTCAAATGTTATTTTCAGCTCAAGCTTGTGCAGATGTTCTGGCATTAGCCAAAGAAGCTAGAAAGCGAAATCTTGGTCCTCTTCATCCTTCCTTTAATGTGGTAAAGATTATAAGAGATGGACTGATGAGAAATCTTCCAGAAAATACTCACCAGTTGTCATCGGGCAGACTGTGTATTTCACTAACCAGAGTATCAGATGGTAAAAATGCATTGATATCTAATTTTAACTCTAAAGAAGAAGTTGTCCAGGTATGTTTGGTTTTGGCAACTTCAAAAAGTTTCTCTAATCTTAACTCCATTTAACATCATCTATTAGATATCCATTTTAAACATTTTAGGATATTGTGACTTTGGCAATATTTTAAAGAGGAATTCCAGTTTCATTACACTACATTGAAGTACTAGTTTTCCCAGTCAGTGTACGTGTGAACTGTTTTAGTGAGTAGATGCAAAGATGGATTATAAAAAGGATAAATGCCTTTAAAGTGAAGTGTATCTAATGAAACTATATCCTTCATGAATATGAATTTTCTTAAGGTCATTCTTAATAAAGCAGGGATCAAGAAACAGTCAAAACCAGCTTTTTAAAATTCTGAGTATCAGTTATAAAGCTAGTTTAATATCAGCCCAGAATGTTGATATTTGTGTCTCAGTTTGGTTAATCAGAAAATGTATAGCTTGAGTGAATGATTATAAACTTTTCCTTGCTAATTAGCATTTTTACAAATAGTCTTTTAGTGAGTCTTACAATTTTTTTTTTAGATGGAGTGTGGTTACTTTCTAAAAAAGAAATGCAGATTACCCTCATCCTGTTAAAATAATGCTTGATAATACCCTCTTTATTTTCCCTTTTTATTCAAATGTACTTGCTGGGGATGTTTTGGTTGGTTGCTTGGTTGTTTTTGCTACCATTTAAAAAGATAAAGGTAAATGATAATTTCAATAATAGAACAGTTACCATTTAATTTATATGGTCTCATTTTCCTGCAGGCTTTAATCTGTAGTTCATTTGTTCCTATTTATTGTGGCCTAATTCCACCATCATTTAGAGGTGTGGTAAGTCTCTATTGTTAAGATCTAACAATAGTTCTAGATGTTTTGGAAATATTAAAAACCAGTGTACGTGCTTTTTTAGGTTATCCTATTGTAAAATAAATACTCTCGTCATAGCTTCTAGTACTGTAGTTGTATGTTACAACTTTTAAAAAAAGCAAGGAAATGCTAAATGTGTGGAAGATAGGTTATGTATATTTCTTTACCACCCTGCAAAACGCACACACACTTTTTCTCTCTCAAATTTCTTGCTTGCTGATGCAAGAAATTAAAAGAGGCTATTATAAGCGAGCAAGTATTAAGCTTAAGGATAAATATTTATTGAAGAAGATGATGCTTATTCACCTGCACAAATGTCTAGGAAGGATCACTTACACTTGTTTGTTCAAAAAAATAATCTTGTAAGATAGTTTATTGTAAGTCTTTGTGTTCTTGCTGTAGGTAGGTCTCCCTTAAAACAATTCAAGTTCATGTTCAGTTACATATAAATAAAGCTTTTTAATGTTTTCTGTTATTACACATTCAGTGTAAGGAATGTTGCTTTTGAAAGGTAAAGTGTCAGTGTATTAGTCTGTTCCATTGCTTCACAGAAACTGTTGATTACAAAACCTCTTAGTACTTCATGGCTGTGAGGGCTTTTCTAAAATCCCCCATTAAAGGGGCAACAACTGCAGAAAAGTTAGTATAGTTTGTTGTAGGTGTTTCGATTAATCTGGAGGGAGACATGCACTTCAAATCAAGGCAGTGACACTCAGTGGCTTTTTGGTAGTGTTGTATTAACTTGCATTTGCTTTCCTTCCAACTCTGGGGCTCCTTACACAAGGAAGGGGAAAGAATATTGAAAAAAAAAAATTCAAAACATGTTTAACCGTGGTTGATTACAGACTGTTCTCAAGGCAGTCTGGAAGTGCTAAAAGGTCAAGGATAGACATGACATGTATTTTCTTCTTCATGCTGAAATTTAAGCAAAAGTGATTAGAACCGTATAGGGATTTTTCTTTATCTGTGCTTGTAAACCTTGTATGTCTCCTTAAACTCTTCCAGATTAAAGGGGTTATGAAAACAGAACGTTGGACTGAATCCAAGGTTTAGGTGGATCCAGGCTAATCTGGCTATTCAGTTGTTGTCGCCGGACAACAGTGTTAATTTAAAAGGCTTAGTTCAGAGTACGAACACAAACAAGTGATGCTTTACTTGGTCAAATTTTGAGGGAAGGGGAAGTAAGGAATAACTGTATCCTTTTGATCTTTGCAATTATTTTGATATGATTTTAATGCTTAGGAAGCGTTTTTGATGTAACTTGGTAAGAATGCCACAGTTTCATATGCTTGGCATGCCTCCTTAAATGCTTAAACACAGTAGAATGTCAAGTATGCAAACTTCGTAGCATCTTGCTGTTTACTGGCTTGGTGCTTTATGCATGTATACATTAAAAAAAAGACTTAAGCATAACTTTCAATAGGTATCTCTTAGCTGCCAGTTGTGAAGCTTTTGGGTGTGGTGGGGTTTTTTTTACCCCTTTCAAACACAACAATGGTTTTAGATTAAAAAATTACTAGGGGGAATAGATAAGCAGAAACTCCAGATGATTAAAAATATTTACCTCTGTAGAACAGTGACACAGATGTGTATTTCCACCTTTTAATAATTTAATGAGAAGGCTGCGTGCTATGGCTCTTCTTTTGCTAAATCTGTTTTATTGTTCTTGATACTTCCACAAAGGACTTGGTGATTGTACATGTACCTTAGTGATTGCGTTCTACAGCTACAGGAAGTTTGTCAGTAGCTGCATGCTGCTGGGTGTAAAGAATGTCCAAGACAGCTGACAAGTAGAGGAACAGGCTGCTCTAGAAGAGTATGTTGGATAAATTGCTCTGAGCTGTCCTCTTCCTAATTCCTAATTTGTTTCTTGGTATCAAAGTAAATGACATTGGTAATCCAGGTTGCTCCTGCTCAAAACACCTGCTCTGTTACCTTTACATTTTACAAGGAACTACAGGCTATGTCGGTTGCCTAGTTAGGAAAAAGGAAAATGCAGCCACTGAACCAGCAAAGGTGCTAATGTGGAGTGGTCTTCTGCCCCTGTCAGAACAAACTAGCTGCAATTGCTCCCACTGGAAAGATGGCTGTTGTGAGTGTCTGGAGGAGTTGTCTTTGGCCATAGGAGCAGCTGCACTATAGATTAGTTACCCCAATACAGAACTCTTCAGCTCTTGGGTCTTAAAATGTTTAAGGTGATGATGCATTAAAACTGCAGAAATGGACAGCGGAACACGATGGAGACAAAAGCATAACCTGGAACAGCTTCTAAGCTTGCACTCAAAGCAGAATATATAATCCATGACTGTTGGCAAGGTTTCTGAAGCATTAACCATTTTTATTTGCAGTTTCTTTATGTCCGAATATTTTTAATGCTTTTATATCAAGTTCTAATTATTAAGAGTAATTTCAAGTTACTCTAACTGAATGGTTTAGTATCACAGAACTTGAGCTTTGAAGTGTAGAGCTATTCTTTACTTGTATACTTTTTAAAGTACTCTGGTAGCTCTTTGGTTGGTGCTCTCCTTTGAGGAAGAAGAGACAGCTGCACTACTTTTTCTCTGCATGTTGTATGCGATTATGATCTTTGAAAAGGACTTGTTCTTTCTTAAACATACAGAAAAAAAAGCCATAATGCTCTTAGGCTATCTATGAAACTCTAGGTAGGAATGTTTTTAAACTGGCATTAGAGGACAAAGCATGCTACTCAAAATGTTTAGACTGGGAGCATAGGCAGAGACTGGTCTGTTAGTCTTAAATACTATTTAATTCTTGCATGGGAAATCTGCTAGTTAGAAATGTTCAGCCTTTGAGATGTCTTATTTCTGTTAATTTTTGTAGCGTTATGTGGATGGAGGAATCAGTGACAACTTACCTCACTATGAATCTAAGAACACCATCACAGTTTCACCTTTTGCTGGGGAGTGTGATATCTGCCCAAAGGGCAACTCTGCCAACTTTCATGAAATGAATTTGACCAACACCAGCATTCAGCTCAGTTTGGGGAACCTTTATCGTCTAACACAAGCACTCTTTCCACCAGAACCTAAGGTAAGTCACTGCCTTTGAGTAGTTACTAGAACAGCTTTCCATATAAAGGCCTTACTTTTGCAGAAAGCTACAGTCATATTAGCATTTCATCTAGTCATGTAAACTTTTCTGATGATGTTTCTTGTTTCTATTTTTATCATAGTTTGTCTTCATTCCTATTTTAATCTCGCTCAGACTAAAAATGCATGTCCTGCTATTGGCTTTCAGTACTTATTTGGGAATTAGCACAGGATTCTATCATACAATTAACACCGGTAAATTAATAACTGTCAGTTTGTAGTCCTTTGTTTACCTGCTAACCAGGTGCTTCTGAACTTAGCAGAAGTTTTAAAGCTTCACGGTTTTGTAAAGTTCTCAATTTATACTTCACACAGGCAAGTTGCCTTTAAACTTTGCTAAGTGGTGTTAATTGCAGATCTGATGAGGGAAATGTTCTTAAATTGCTTTTGTAGAAGCTGAAAAAAGGAAAACAGACTATGCCAGTTTGCTTGGGTTATGCAGCAGAGGAGAAGTAATATTTCTGACTGCGATAGATAGATATATTTTTAAAGTTGAGGGCTTTTTGACCACTTGAAGAAAAATGTTAAATTCTACTTATGTAGGATTTACTTCATATTTTAGTCTAGGACTACTGTGTAGGTGAGTTGGTGTTGCACCTGGTGAAAGATGCTTCCATATGGAAGACTAAGTCTGATTTTGAGCATGAGACTTGCACAGCTGACTTTTCATAGTTTTGGGAAGTGGGAAGCACTGTGAGGGGAGGAGGGGAATTGGCATACTCCATGCCACCCTGTTTCATTGTTGCTTACATCTGCTGAAAGGCTAGTCAAAGAAACAAAAAGGGAAGAAATTTTTGTGAACTGTTAGGGTGCTGTCCTTTTAGGTGGATAATTCAATGCATCTGTAATAGCTGAAAGATAGGCTCATGCATGCATCATCACAGTAGGCATATTAGCCTGAATCTGTTGAATTATAGCAATTGTTAATGTAATATTTATCTTAAAAGAATGGAGATCGAGGGTGGATGGAAGTGTCTTTTCATTCTCCAAACTTGATCTTAAATTGAATCTGCTTTTATTTGTCTGACTCATTTACCCTATTCTTGCAGGTACTAGGAGAGATCTGCGAGCAAGGTTATTCAGATGCTCTTAAATTCTTGAGAGAGAATGGTATGTTAACACTTGTGGATAATTATTGATGATGTGGTCTTAACAGTTTATAAAAAAAGAAATGGTGAAGGGGTTGTAAGTGGCCAAGAGCAGGGTCTTTGAGGTTTTTTAAAGGGATCATAGTAGATTTAGTTCTCCTAGAAATTACATAGTTGTAGTAACTATTCACCCAAGTTAATTTCTATGTGGCAGCATACCTTGAACTTTTGGGCTTTTATTAAATTTGTGTAGTGAATGTTAAGGTATAGTTAAATGAAATTATGAAAGAATTCAAATTCTAGGGAAATCATTTTACTAGATTTTTGTGTTAATCATGAAGAGTAGGAATAGGCTATTGTTTCCCACACCTGTGAAACCTGTATCTTATCACCTCCTCTCTGCTATCATCCCAATGAATTTCTAAATAACGCCTTATAATAAATCCAGAGCTGAGAGCTGGCTAACAACAATATAAACTTTGTCACAGACAAATCCTTAATCTATACCATGAATGACTTTAGAAGATGACTTGTAATGTAGCAGTTGTTGGGACCCAGATGAGTTTAGGAAGGAGAATTGAGTTGCTCTGCTCCTAGAATTTGAGTAACATATTCCATTCTAATAAATGTTACTGCTCTGCACACTGAGACAAGCAAGTTAAAGACAGTAACTAGATATTAGCATGAAGTTAACCATGTGTTAAATGTGCCTAGCCTCTGTAGTCTTTGGATGCAGAAGAAAATTGATACTGGGTTGGGTTAGAGAAACGGAAACTGAAATGTCATGTTTGCACTACTACAGATAGTATCAGTTGCAGTATTGTAACTCAGTCACAGATTGATGTACTCACTGCTTATACTCTGTTATAACTAAACATTAAATATTCGGGTTTTTTTGGAATATTTTTCTTCGCTGCTAAAAACCGTCACAATTCTGCTTAAGCGTTTGATTTTTCTAGTAATATTAAATATTTAATGAGAGAGTCCTGCTTTATACCTTTTATCAGGTGATTAAAAGCATAAGCTGTACAAAAAACCCTATAATTTGTGGTTGACTGTGTTAAGATGTGTTCCATTGCTGTCCTGCACCTACAAGTTTCCTGTGTGCATGTTTCCATCTGACACTAATGTCTGAGATTCCTTGCCGCTCTTCTTTGGAACCTTTCCTTCACATTCTCTGTGTATTGCACTATTGTCCTCCTTTTCACACTAATGATCCTGTGATCACCTTTTTTTATTCTGTCACAGGTTTGTCTTGCTTCAAGCTTAATCAATGATAATTACAACCTTTCCAAACTCGTTAATTATACACCTCATTTTTTGTTCAGTTTTTTCAGCTGTAGGAGTTAATTTTTTTTCCCCCATCTGTAACACTTCTGATAACTATTGCTAAATTGACTGTATATTCTTTTGACATTTGTCTTTTTAGGAGTAAGTAGGATACAGATTCTGTTGCATGTAGATACGGGTTCTAGTCAAATTTGGTGGTCTATATGTGTAAATAACTTTATAATGATTTTCTGGAAACTGAGTATAAATACACTGGTATTTTTTTGCTTTGTGCTCATCATCTAGTGCTTGTTTCTAAAGTAATTATCAGTGCTATTAATTGGCACCAGTTTTGCAAGGCAACCAATGTTGATTTAGATCTGTACTTTGGATATATCTTAAAACAATATTGTACCCTACTTGCTTTCCTTTTCCACCCTGTTGTAGCAAGGCCTCAAAGTAGACATGTGATACCTGACATGTCAGATTTCCCAAATGTCTGATGTGCTTTAGGTGTGTTCTTTCAAATAACTACTAAATCAGTTTTCTTCCTCTCGTTTAAATCATTTGCTTTCTTGCTGGGAAACAGCTTAGCTTTGGTAAATGACTGTATGTTTCCAGTGCAGTTTCAGTTAATTGTTCACTTTTTCCTTTTCTTTAGAACATCTTTTAATGTTAGACCTAAGCCTGCAAAAGAGTATTTGTCAGAGTGATTAAATGCTTGTGGATAAGAGCAAGTGTATTTGATGTTGGGTAGATAATGTTTCCTTAGGCCTTTGTACAGACACACAAACTACAGGTGCTTTGAAGACCTGTGAATTGAGTCTAAGTGGAAGCTCTTCATTCTTTCAGGTATTCTGAATGACTCAATTTATATCCAGTTGTCCTTCACAAAAAGAAATCTTAATGAGGGTGCACAACACATTGACAATAGGAAGAAAAAAAAATTGACAGAAGATTGCAGACCAGAAACTTTGAAAATGGAAGTACTTAATGACCAGCTGAAGCAAAACCCCTGGCCTTTGGAGAAGAGCATATTTGAGAGTCTACCTCCTAGACTTCGTAAAGGTACGTGCTTCAGGCTGTTTTCTGTAACTTTGTCAAACTTTGACTTTTTTTTTCCCCCTCTGCTTACTCTTATAATTTGCATAAGATGCTTTTTAATCTTGTAACCGCCTGTGATATTAGAGACTAGCTCAGCCCCCAAAAAGTTCTTTAAATACTTCAGTGTGAACATGTACATTTTGATTTAGCTATGGAAATAAGATTGAAGCAGGAGGAAGGCACTGCTTTCAACTGTGCAGAGTCGTGAACTGAATTCTCATTTAGTTTTGGATAAACTTAAGTGCACAGTATTTTTGTAAGCATATATCACACCAAAGTTGAACTTCCAGTCCAAACACTGGTTATCCCTATCTTATTTTTAAAACAGGCTTCTGTAGATATCTTATTCTCTGGCTTTCCTGTCTTCTTAATAAGCTGTTAATTGACCAAAACCACTTCTAATATTTCTTTAATCTACAAGCTTTACCTAGGGTATTTCTGTGGATGCTGATCAGTGTTTTCAGCATCTAAAATCTGTGATCCCAGTGACCCAGGAGAATAAAATTTGAAGTGTACTACTTACAGCTATATGTAGCAACTGGAATATGTGGAACTTTTAAATTTAAACAAACTCCTTAGAGTCATACAGTTTCTAACAAGACAGGAATGCTGTCTAAAATACATAAGTATTTTTGGAGAGGTGAACTTTACATCCTCTTACTGCAAATTAATTCTTAGACTTATTGCATAAAAGTTCTAGGTAATGCCTTTTGTCTCTGTGGTATGAGTGTGTTTCCCATATTTTAACAGAGAGAAGGTCTATGGTAAGAGCATCTTGATGTTAATTCTTTAATTTTCAATCTGAGCCTTCTTCAGTAACACTTGGTAATCTTCACTCAACGTTATAAAATTTTAAGCAAGTGATTTAGACTGTTTTCAAATCATCTAACATATTTTTCAAAAAATAATTTTTCTTAAGCACTGCAGGAAGCTTGTAAAGAACAGAATGGATTCTATGCTCAGTTCTCTAAACTCTTCCCAATGCGGGTGATATCATATCTGATGCTACCATATACGCTACCAGTAGAGTCTGCTTACTCTGTTGCTTTACGGTAAGAAACTTCAAATGAACCATTTTAGAATTATTTTACTTTTGGAAGTTTACTCACTGAGAGCTTTTTCAGTGTTGTAGGCATTCTGGTACTCTACAATTCAAGTGGTAACTGTCCAAAGACCATTATTCCTGCCTACATAATGCATCCTCCTAAAGCCTCTTAGTCTAAGGCTAGATAAACATATTAAGAAGATTCCTAAACAATTTATTCTTATTACTATTAGATGTCTTGTAATTGCTCAAAAGAAGCACCCTTAACTGCGTTTTTGAGGAGCACATTCTTTATTACTATATTTTGCAGTGGTATTTGAACTCTATCCAGATGTTTCTTGTGATTTTAGCTTCTTTCTGAAGTCAGGAGTGAAATCCAGTGTTTGCTCACTATATAAATTTTCTCACCAGGTTTGTTTAGGTTGACTGAAAGTTGTGGTCTTGAAATAGGACTTCATTTTACAAGTTTTTCAGTTCTTGTAAAGGAACAATTATGTTAAATGAACATACCATGAACCCTAAGCTTTGTGTTTGCTTAGGAGAATTCCAGGCCTTGAGCAGCAGATGTCATTGCTATCATTAGAAAAGAATTGAAAAATCAAATGTTTTGTAAATGGAACCACACAGAACTCCAGCAAAATAATTTCTTTGCCACTTAATGTGGTCCTTATGTGTCATTTTTTGGGAGGAAGCAAGTTTCAACAGAATATCTATGTGGGTTTTTCCCCTTCATCCCCTTCCAGTGTAACAGGAAAAAAAAAAATACATTTGTGACACTGTTCAGTTTCTGCTTTGTATTTGTTCTTCCATTGTGCTTTTCTTTTGTTCTTTCTTCTTCCTCCACCTAACTTTAAACTGACCATAAAGTTCTCGTAGATAGGAGAATTTTTCAGGCTTCCTAAATGTTGGTCATAGGGTGTGGAATGCACATACTGGTCAGCCACTCAGCATAGATCAGAGGTACAGTTGTCTGTGTTGCCTTTTTTTCGTAGCTTGTGAAAGAGATGAGTGGGCTAGATGGGAAGTCAGGGAGGTTGGGAAGAACTGGAGACCTTGGTGGGGGAGTTAACACAGCTTTCATTCTCCCCAAGTTATTTTATTGGGTGTTGGGCATGGTATGCAAAAATATAATGCAGATCACATCTACTGCTTACAAAACAATTGTATTTTGGTTTTGATTTTAGGTTAGTAAACTGGTTTCCTGACATGCCTGCTGATGTTCGATGGATGCAAGAACAGCTTTGTCGGATTGCTGGTACAGTTTATTCGCAGGCTAAAAGCAAGCTATTCTGTACATCCAGGTAAAGTGGAGTGCTATTGCATGTAAATGATGCATTTTTAAAAATTCTTTCTTTTGTCAGAGCTTCAAGTACTAGTAAGTTTCTCTCTTAAAAGACGATGTAATAACTTTCTCAAAGGTAATGCAAAACCCTTCTCACTGCTTCTAATCCTTAGCATTGTTTATTAAGTATATTTTCTGGTGCTGCTTCTTTATAGTTGATCCATGATTGATACATATTGTGGGTGAAGAGGTGTTGCTTCTTGGTAGGCTTATACTTTTTGGGGAAAGGGGTGAGTTATGGAGCAGGCATTGGACTGAAAACAGACTTCTTCTCTGCTCCACAGTAGCTGGAGTAACAGGAAGAAAAGAGGAGGAAATGGTTCCTTAAGGTGTTCTAAGTCAGATGTAGCAGGTAGGAAGTGGAAAGCATTGGGAGAAGGACTAGATTCTTAAGAGTCTGAACAGGAAGGGGTGTAAGAGGTAAAAAGCTGATGAAGTACAGTCTTGTAAGATAGTCGGGAAGAATTAAAATCAGACACATAAGGAAAATTTTTAGGAACACCTATTCCTATAAGAGGAACCTCTAATCAGGTTCATTAGGCTGCTTTGTCAAGCTGGTGTGAGATTTAGCCTTTCAGACTTTTAGATTCTGTTAAACTTTGTAGCACTGTGTATGGAGGAATCTGTGACAACTCACCTTGGTATGAGCCTAAGCATACCACTACTGTTTCACTTTTTGCTGGGGAGCGTAGAATTTTCCCAAGAAGCTCTCCAGACTTTCACAAAATTAATATGACCAATATTCAGCTTAGATTTTCCTGCTAAAAAAATGGACTGGTTGCTGGAACAGAGTTGCACAGTCGTGTCAGAGTAGTGCTATAAAGTAGAGAGACCTAGGCGCTCTCTGAGGTCTAAATTCTTATGAAGTCTCCTAAGATTCAGTCTGGAAAAGTATAAATCCAGATCTCAGCAGAGTAGGTCAATCTATTTTACTGTAATTTTTGATTGCTTCAACTCCTGAAATTCCTGGTTAGGAGGTAGAAGAGAGGAGAGATAAAATAGCCTGAAAAGCTATTAAGAGTGAACAGAATTCTTAAACGCTTCATAAAAGCTTCCAAGAAATAGCTGTAGCACTGGAAAATTCTAACTGTAGCAGTTAGTTTAATTAAAGCATTGCCATGTTCTATATACAGTACATTTTTAAATTAAAACAAAAAATACCCTTTTATTCAACCAAAGAGTTCTTTAGCTTTTGTCTGCCTGTTTTTAGTGATAATGTTAGATAAGGAGAAAGATCAAAGCTGCTCTTTTTTGCCCTGGCAGTGCTATACACTGAGCCATCAAAAATGCAGGTTTGATATGTCTGAGAACTGCTTCATCCTACTTCCTTATAAGAAGCTTTGCCAGGTTCTGCATCAGCATCATGAAAGATCAGATCCATACGTTCCAGGTCTTAGAAGTAGAGAGTAGCCGAATTTACTGTTAAAGGTTCTGGCTTAATGGGAGACAATGAAGTTGAAGCTTGGGTTTCTTTCTCCCTTTGGAAGTATTAAATGGTGGCTTTAATATGAGGTTGTAAAGATACTTTCCTTTTACAATATTCAGTTTTATCTAGAATTCAGAAGCATTTAATTCCTATATACAAATAGTTTCTCTTCTCCCCTTGTGAAATCAGTTAAAGCCTTTTCTTGTATAACAATAGTTGGCTTTTCAGGCCATCAGAACAGAAATGTAGTTCTTGCTATATATTTGCTAGCATCCTGCTGTCATTTCTTCAGTTATTCGATGCCATGTATAATCCAGTATTCTTTTTTCCTTCTTAATGATATGTCTGACTTTCCACAATAAATTGGGGCATTGTCATCTTCCTGCTTTTAGCCTTATTTAGCAGCTTCTTGGTGTTGCTCATATTCCAGCCTTGCCAATCATGAGAGTCTTCATCTGAAATGGTCATTTGGAAGGCACAGTATCACAAGACTCTCTCAGATTTGACTCCTCAGACAGGTTATTTGGTCATTGAGTCATTAACCAGAAACATTATTTTGCTTCTCAAGGAAAGAGCAAGCTCTTGGCCATAAAACAGAACATGGTGGTCATGTGGATCTTCCTGTATGCTCTTATAATAACTTCAAGGTATCAGCTCTCACTGAACTGCTTACACTGTCAAACTTACAAGTTCTCTGAAGCTTTCCTTTAAGTGGATTCCCTCTTCAGGTAGCTAGGTCCTAAGGCTCTGTGTGTAAAATTCTGCATTGTATTCTACAGGTGGCTGTGGGCCTGTACTTTGTTTCAGCATCCATTAATAACTTACTGATGCTTTTACAGAAAGTTATTGCCCCCATCTTTTTTTTACACTATTCCCCTGTTGTGGTTTGAGCCTGGTTGGCAGCCCAACACCATGCAGCCGCTCATTTCTCCCTTCTCTTCCAGTGATGAGAAGGGACAAATGAGCCAGGCTTGGGATTCGAGACAGGACTGGGAGGGGAAGATCACCCATTGTGGTCATGGGCAAAAGGCAGACTCGTTAGGGGAAGAAAAAATTAACAATACATTTTACGGACCCTAACAACAACACTTAACAGAGTAGGACAGTGAGAAGCATTGCCACATCTTGAACACCTTCCCCCCACCCCTCCCTTCTTCCCGGGCTCAGCTCTGCTCCCGATATCTCTACCTCCTCCCCCAGCGGCGCAGGGGCAGGGAATGGGGGGGTGCAGTCTGTGCTGCTGCTTCTTCCATCTTCAGTGGGGGGAGTTTCTGGAACTTGTTCCCCCTGCTCCATCGTGGCCCACCTCTCACAGCAGACAGTCCTCCACAAACTTTCTCCGACATGAATTCCTCCCATGGGCCGCAGCGTTCCCCACACTGCTCCATCATGGGTCACCAACTTTCTCCGACTGGAGTCCCTCCCACGGCTGCAGCCCTTCCCAGGCTGCTCCGGCGTGGGACACCCCCGCATGCTGCAATCCTCCCAGCACTGAATTACAGTAGCGGGGCTGCCTTTTCCCACAAGACCCCAGCCTTCTTCAGGCACAGAACCATGATCATCCCGGCAAATCACAGGCCACAAATCAATGTCTGTTCCACCGCAGATCTCCATGGCTGGCAGGGTGAGCCGCCCTGCCGTCTCACCACAGGATACAGGGGGGTCTCTGCTCCGGCACACCTCCCCCCTCCTTTCTTCCTCCGTTCCTCCACTGACCTTGGTGTTCACGCAGCTGCTACAACTCCTCCTCACAAGTCCAACTCCTCACCACATCCTTTCTTAAATACGTTATTGTAGAGGCACAGCTGATGGGCTCAATTTCCCAAACAGAAGTAGAGCTGACGTGGAGCTGGGGGAGCTTCGAGAAGCTTCTCACAGGGGGCTGCCCCTATAGACCCCTCCCCTGCCACCAAAAAACTCCACCACTCACTCAAACCCAGGACATCCCCTTATGCCATCAGATCTAGCTTCTGGTTTGGAATCAAACTTAAATATCATGAAAATTAGTGCTGTTTACAGTTTGAAAATCCTTTTAGGAAACTTAACCTGGTGGATGGTATCTTCTAGTGCACCTAAACTTCAGGTTTGGAAACTGGTGTTGAAGTGTGTATGGCAAGTTGGGTTTTTTCTGTGTGAGAGGGGGTGTTGTAGGTTGTTCTGTGTGTGGTGTTTTTTTTGTTTGTTTTTGTTTTTTTTTTTTTTGTTTTTTTTCCCCAAAAGCACTGCAAGAAAGGATAACCTTTAAAGAAAAAACTGGGTTTTCTTGGTGGGAACTTCAGTTTCCTCTCAGATTGAAAAAGACTAACCTGGTGATTCGGGTGCTGTTTTAGAGTGTAGGAAAGTTCTGTTTCAGCTGTTCAGTTGGTGAAAATTAGCTGGTTGTAAAGTGGAATGCGGAGATAGCATCTGGAAACTTGCTACTCAACTTGTAAATGTTGAGATTATTCTTGTTAATGTTCAGTTAGTGCTATGATTGGTAAATCAGCAAATATTCCAAGCAGATAGCTGGGAGAACAGGACTATTGAAGAGGTAGTGTACAAACTTGGGTCTGCCCTTCTGAGCTCATCAGAACAGTGTGACTTTTAGTGTAAAACTATTTCATACCTACTTCTGAGGACAACACAAAATGGCAGAGCAACCCTCTTTTAGATATGATTGTTTCAAGATCCTTTTCCTGTTGTCCCATATCCTAACACACTAAATGCATTTAAAATTACGTATTGTCCTTTAATGTTTTTCCTTATATGAAGATTTCCTGTCAGACATCTGAACAGTAATAGAAATGTAATTGAAACACTAATAATCTTTTCTTTTTTTTTTTTTTTTAAACAGGAAAGACAACTATGCATCACTAAGAAAATGTCAAACTGTCCCATCTACTATGGAATTTCTTTCTTCATACTGCCGCCTTAAAATGCCTCACTCTTCTGCAGACCTTGAAACCTGGCTCTGGGAATCTTCATGCTTCATGCACTCAGCTATGAAAAATGATTCTGCTAACATGCAGGAGCATTCAGACTTAAACTCCTATCCTAATTTTCTCCCAAATTCTGATGAGTCTGGGTTAGAAATAGATTTTGACTCTTCCTCAGAGACAAGCTTCCAAACTGCTCCAGAGTATTAATTTGGAAGTAGATCCCACAGTTTCCAAAATTCCAATTTGGCAGAGAAATTTCAATCTTAAAGGACTAAAGACCACTTTCTTTATTGCCAATAAGTCTTGGGAAATTATTTGTTTACAGCTTCCTGACAAATCTGCCTTGGGAATTCCACTGTTTTAAGGATTATAAAAACAGTAGCTGCTATACTAAGTAACAGACTACAATTTTGTCAAAGCACCAGCTCAATTAACTGTAGTAAGATTTGTAATAAACATTGTCTCTCTGGAAATAAATAAAAAAAAAATCTTTCAGCATAAAAATGTAAATTCTCTAAACAGATTGTTAGACAAACAAGCATTGATAACAAAGCTTTTTTAAAATACAATTCTTAATATTATGTGGTAGGATTCCTTTTATAGCACTTAAATGAAATTAGACTTTTATTTCATAAAGGGAAATATACAAATGAGCTTTTTAGTGGCCTCCGGTGTCCATTTGCCTTATGTTTAGTAAACACTGTTGTGTTTATGGAAAAGTAGTCTGCTTAAGATACTGTAGGAACAGTAGTATTCTAGGTTGTTGTATGTATTCCACAGTTCACATTGCTTCTCCTCTATGGTTCTTTCACTGTGCAAATACTTGAAGGGAAAAAGACATAAGAAATGGGACAGGTTCCCCTGAAGTGTAAACAGGTACAGTTTCAGTAATTTCAGAGGACTTTTTCTGTGATTAATAAGGGCTTAATACTCAACAAAGTGGGTCAAATAGTGACTGTAATTAGAAGCAAACAGTAATTTGAGAAGGTGTTAAACTTTACAGAAGACACTAACAAAAATCAGTGTATAGCAAGTGGTGAATGATGTTTAGGTTTTCTCTGTGATTGCTGCCCAATCATTCTCAATCACCTTTTTCCCTCTAACTTGAGAGATTTTTCTTCTCTTCTTTCACTTCCCTCTTGCTAAAGGAGGGAAGATAAAAGGGATCCCTCCTTTCTCAGTGAGGTATGATAACCCAAAGGAACTTGACCAATTGCTAAAAGAATCAAACATGTAAGACTCAGTGGGAGTATCAGTATTTAGGGAGCTCTGTGAAAGTCTCAAATAATGGGTTGAAAGTCAGCCAAATTGTATCTGTATTGAGTGATGGGCACTTTAAACACTTTCCACTACAGAGATTCTGCATAATTTTAATGAAGACAATGCATTAGTGTATGAATACATCAGGAGAAGTAACTAACTTTTAAGGTTAACTACTCTTTTGATGTTTTGTTCTGATGTCTTGTACAATTTTTTTAAAAATAGGAAACAGTGATGGCTTTGAAGCTGAGTTTGCGCATGTGTTTGAGGGCAGATGTGTGACATGTGAAAGCTGCTCATTCAAAAATATAAATTCTCTGTAACTCCGGTGCAGCCCAGGGCAGACACTATAGATGCTTACTGGGAGTATCTTGTACAACGAGCAGCAGTGATTAGGTTGTGATGCTCAGAAGAAAGAACTCTGGAGTGTGAACTTCAGTATTCAGAAGTCTGTCAAATAGCAAAATGTAGCATTTTGAATTGGAACAGCTTTTAGGCAGTTTCTCAGTTGCGATTTCCCTAAGCTTGAAATGCTAAATTTTACAATGTTAAAATTGATTTTTAGAATGGTGGGGGACAGGGGAGAAAGTGTCAGGCTATCCGTTTCTGTACCACAGAAGACTGGTGCTATTTTACGTCAGCTCTTTTGTTAATTTCTTCTGTGTATGTATCTTCAAATTTGCAAGAAGAATTGGAAATGTTACTCTAACTACAATTAAAAGATATGAGGTCTGGTTTACATTGTCTGTCTTCTATAGCTTTAAACTTTCTATAATTTAATTTTATAATGTTCTGCAAGAAGTTAGTTTTACCAGTACATCTTAAACTTCAAGCAGGAATGCCAAGTTTTGCTTCCTTACTGTGTACTGGAATAGTTCTATTAACTACATTTAAATCAACCTTAACCACTTCTGTTGTGCACAGCTGATTTTTGTCTCCCTTTTTCTAAAAGAAGACAATCTCTTCTGTTACTGTGTTTTCTAAGCTTTCTTGGGGGTAATATACCTAGTGTAAGTTAAATCAGAATGTGTTAATTTCATTGACTATTAAAGCTTTAATGGTTGTGAGGTGTCTTTTTAAGAGTATTAATTAGTATGGAGTTTGACAGATGCTTGTTCATGCTCCAGAGGGACCTGAACATCACCATAATTTAAACTATAACTTCTTTGCAATCTGTTAGTTTACAAATAACTTTCTGTATTTAAACAGAAACAATTCAGAACCGGAGGAAGGTGTTACTTGGGTCTGGAGGAAGAAAACAAACATCGTCTCCTTTCCGAGTTAAAACTTGCCGCTTTAGTGCACTACAGGTGCTAAATGACTGTTTAAAGTCATGTAAAACAGAAGCTCTGATGTCGGTTTAAGTCCAGGGTGTCCAGTGACCTCTTGCCCCTGTCCCCACTGCGCTGTCAATTCGGGTCTTGTTGCCTGTCACCCTTAGATGGGAGGTGCTTAGTTTTCATCTCCCCCCCCTCCAACAAGCTCCTCTCAGGGGCCACGCGTGAAAACCGGTTGTGTGGTGCGTGTTGTGTGTTCTTAAGTAGACTGTAATTTCTTCCCCCTCCTCCTCCCGCCCCACCATCCCCTTCCCTTCTTCCGGGTTGCGCCCTCGCACCTCCCGGAAGGACGCTTTCCCCCGCCTCTTCCCACGCCTTCGGCCAATGGGAGCCGGGGCGGGGCTGCCTGTCATGGCCGCCCCCACGGTGCGGCCTTAAACACCCGCAGCCCTCCAGCCGCCGCCGCCTCCCCTTCCCGCTATGGGCACCGTACACGCACGGGTAAGCGCCGCGGGGGCAGCGAGGAGGCCACCCCCACCTCCCCGGAGGGCGGGCCAGCGAGCGCGGCCGGCGCTCGCCCCCGCCCCGGGCCTGGCCCGAAGGTCGCCGAGGCGACCTTCGGGCCAGGCCCGGGGCGGGGGCGAGCGCCGGCCGCGCTCCACCAGCGGGTAGAGGTGCGGCTAATCCGGGACTGGGACCGGGATCTAGATACGGCCGCCTTGCCTGAGGGGGCTTCGGCGCGGTAGTCGCTGTCCTGCCCTCGGGTGTGCGCGGGGCTCGGGTGGGGACAGGCGGCGGGGTGGGATGGGGCCCGGACCGGTGCTCTCCCTCCCTCCCCGGCGGCGTTCGGGTTGACCTTGCGATGAGGGGCTGGCAAAAGGCAGACTGCATAAAGAGAAGCAAAACAAAAGGCGAAAAAAACCCAACCAAATCACGGAGCGAAGAGAAACTGCCCTGCAGCTGTAGCTCGAGTGGTGCGAGGGGGAGGTTGTAGGTTTGTGTGTTTCCCCAGCAAACAGCAGCATCGCTTGCAGAGATCGGTTGTGTCTCACAGGCCTGAAGCGCTTGGAAACCTTCGTGAAAAGACGCATACATTTCCAAATCTGCATACCGTTGTTTAAAGAAGGAATGTAAAGGTATAAGCCTTGGTTGTGGTAGGACGAGAAGTATTGGTTATAACATCAACAGGAAAAAGTGTGCCTTAACCATCAGAAAATAATTTCAAATACAAATGCGTAGGCTCTGAAATACTTAAGGAAGGCAATGAATTCTCCATGTCTCAAGGCTTCATTAGAGAAGCATCTCTCAGGATGTTCTAGGTAAGCAGTCCACTCTTGAGCAGTCTGCTTTATGGACGTATAAGAGTGGTGTGAGACAGGCTATGAGAAAGTCAAGCTATAAGAATATCAGTGTAATGTAGAAAAAGTTGGTGATGCGGTTGACCGTAAAGCAAAAGAATCACAAAACAAATGTTAAGTCCATTTGGTAAAACACCTTGTGAATTTGGCTTAAACTACTTTTCCATTAAAGCAGCCCTGGGGAGCTTTCATAGGGGTGTTTAAAACTGTGAGGTAGATAATTCAGATATGATTAATCGGTGACTGACTTATTCGGGAGCTAAGAACGATCTGGATGATTCTTCAAGATCCCAGATAGAGTACCTTTTTTTTCTGTGAGCCTGTTGAAAACCAGCAGGCTTTTACTTAGTGTTTAATTAGACTGAGGAACAGCTGCAGGGGCTGTTAAGGCTCCAGAGTATCTAATTACTATGACTAATTTAATTCCTGTTTCAAATTTTTTTCTTGTATTCTTCGTTTTGTATCCATCTGTAGTATAAACTAATACGCAATATTGTGTGGATGCGGAGTGTTTCATGCTTGCCTGAAAATTTTTGGGAGTGAGAGAGGATTCTGTCTTCATTTAACTTGGTTCTGATATGTAACAGCAGTTTACTATTCCAGCAAAACAGCTATCCTTAAATAATGCAGCAGGTACTGTACTATTGACTTAAGGCTGAAAGTAGATGTACTGAGTTATCCAATCCTGACCTCTGCTTTTGCAGGCAACCCTCTTTTCACTCATGCTTGAATCTGTTATCTTCTGGTAAGTCTTTATTTTAGGACTCTTTCAGTTATAGTAAATAAAGCCAGGCTTTGCTGGAAACGATTTTGATTAAAATGTTCACCTCTGATGGATGGGCCCTGAAGTTCTTGCACATTGCTTGGAAGGTTACTTTGAAAAGAGACATTGCAATATAAAAGCATATAAGTATATGCAGAGCAGAGTAACATGCTGAAAACACCCTTTTTTTTTCAATTGCTCAACATGAACGCTCCTCTCCCTCCCCAAACCCCAGACTAAGTAATGACACCCTGATTTTATAGGGTTTTTTTTTTTTTTTTTTTTTTTTTAAGAAGGTAGAATTCATCTTTAACACAGAAAGCATGCCTTAAAAATAAGGTTGTTTTTGAAAAAGTGCACAGTATTTTTGAGAAATTGGCCAACATGGAAGTTCTTCAGCTTTCACTAAGAATTTCAGCAAGCAGGTAGGTGACAAGTATGCTGGTAATTCCTCTCATTTTAGTTCTTCTCTTCTGCTTTTTTCCCTGTAGGATCTGATGAACACAGGGTCAAGAACCATGGTTTTCTTCCTTTGCAAAGGGCATAAATCACAAATCCACGTACCATATTAAATGCAGTTTTCTTTTGTGCTTTCAGAGCTTGGAGCCTCTTCCAATGGGTGGGCCAGACTTTGGTGCCTTGGGAGAGGAAGCTGAACTGGTTGAAGTTGAACCTGAGACCAAGCAGGAAATTCTCGAAAACAAAGATGTAAGTACCTGAACAACATCCTGACTTTTTTCTTAAGAGAAATGTCTTGGCACCCTTGCTTGCTAGTTTTTCCTAAGGAAACTTTCTAAATTATGGTTTGAGATGTGAAAGAATTAACTTTAGTACTGTGAATTTAATCTGATGTTGTCTAGTTCTGTTCTCTTCTTTCCTTCCACAGGAGTTGTTATTAAAATTCAGCTTCGAGCCAATAGACCTTGTTCCAGATGCTACTTTCCCCTCATAAGAGATTACTGCTTCTGCAACACTGCTTAGGGGCAAGCCAAGTGACTGTCCTTAATCTGCTAGAGTGCAGTATTAGCCAGGTTAGGGTAAAGCGCCACCATGTGAATTATGTCAATAAGGGAAATACTAACTTCAGCAGAGGATGGTAACTTTGTAAATATTTCACACATAAGACCCTGTTAGCCATGCTACAAGGGTGAGATACCATGCATTAACTTAGTTTTTATTAAAATTTTTCTTTCCCTTATGTTATTCATAGTAATCCTCACTAGAATCTTTGTGATAACATTTTGTTTTTATTTAGTTTGTTATGTATATATTCTGATAGGGTTTTACAGTAACACTAGGTTGCTCTTATTCTGCTGGTTTATTGTATGTGAATACATGAAGCATTTGCAGATTATTATTTTTTTTTTGACACCCCTAAAATTATAATGCACTGAAAAGTTTGTAAGAATAAGGGAAATGCAATCGCTATAGTCCATTTGTACCAACTAACCTGGGATGTGTTGTGATTTTTAAGATAAAATTATCTCAGATGATTATGTAACAGGAGATGAATGATTTTAAGAAAATATAAAACCTCATAATGATAGTGATCTTAATAAGCATTTTAAACTACAATGCTCAAGTGGTATTAATAATCTTAATAGTTAGAGTTTAAATATCTATGGCTTGTAGCTTGGTTTGTTTTTCCTTTTAACTCTTTGCTTATTTGTGTCTGATACAAGATATGGCTAACTACGACTAACTACATGTTTTGTCTTACACATCTTAATACCTCAGTGTGATTTTTGCTGTGACTTATTTGTCCATATAACACTTATGACTGAAATCCCAGCAGCTACAGTCTGTTACCGTCTCTTCTGCTACAACCAGTATTAGCTTTGCTATTAGAGTTCTTTTTTCTTTAATTTTCATGTTAAGGGAACAACTTTCCAGAGTTGTAGATAGCTCCAATTTCTGATAATGTAGGTTAGCAGTAACTAGTCTAGGAGTCTCCAGGGTTTCTCACTTGGACAACAATATTTTTTTCTCTGTTGGTGATTTTGATACTCATTATTAGGCACAAATTCAGTATTTGTGTTTAAACATCTGTTCTGTTCAGGTGGTGGTTCAGCATGTGCACTTTGATGGACTTGGAAGGACCAAAGATGACATTATCATGTATGAAATCTCTGATGTTTTCAAGGCTAAAAATCTCATTGATGTAAGTACTCTAGTGAATATCAGACCTACTGTTTCAAAAATCAGATACCATTTTTCTCTCTATTTTTTTCCTGCTTTGTGCTGCTCCCTTCAGACATGGGAGACTTTGTCAAGTTTCGTGATGATTTTTGTGATGAGTGGAAGCCGAACTGAAGTATGAAATACTGGCAAATATTTTATTTTCTGATGTATTCAGCTCAAAGATGTTGTGAGGTGGCAAACAATACCCTTGAGATATTTTTTCAGCTTCACTCTTCCCATTTGAGAATTGCTAAACTGGGTAGGTGACCTTTCAGTTAATTCGCCAGTCTCCACAATGGATCAAAGTGTGAGTTAGGCTGTATGTCCTTGCACTTTTAGGTGGCAATTCCTTCTGGAGTATAGCTGGCAGTTAGACCAGTAAATTGGTCCAAATTTAAACGGATTAGGGTGTTTGGGTTTTTTGCCAAAAGCATGGGTCCTGTAAATAGGTGTATAAGTTTTAACTACTAAAACCTATTTGAGTATTAGGTTTACGTATTATAACAATTGGGAAGCAAACTAACAAGTGGTAGGAATTGAGCAGGATGCTCAGCGTTTCATTATTTCTTTACAGATTCAAGTTTTAAAGGGGTTGTGATCTGTTTTGAAGGTGCATATGTGTGTCTTTGTATACAAAATCTGTGAATATTATATGATTTATCTGCATTTTAACTATTTTATCCTAGTTATTTTTTGGTAATCTGAAAGACTCAAATGGATTAGATGATCTTTGGAGGTCCCTTCCAACCCAAACTGTCCTGTGATTCTGTGACTGAG
Source organism: Tyto alba (assembly GCF_018691265.1). Classification (NCBI taxonomy): domain Eukaryota; kingdom Metazoa; phylum Chordata; class Aves; order Strigiformes; family Tytonidae; genus Tyto; species Tyto alba. The sequence continues at coordinate 8,079,455 of NW_024881295.1, read as the reverse complement.
CTACTTATCTCATCCTGTAGGTGATGAGAAAATCGCATGAAGCTCGTGAAAAGTTGCTTCGTCTAGGAATCTTTAGACAGGTAGAGGTTCTGATTGATACCTGTCAAGGTATGTATTGGCTTATTAATCCTCATTTGTTTTGTCATACACACAGACACATGCATACCTATAATGTATATTTCCCTGTGTAATAGGTTGGACATTTTTTGTGTATATAACTTACTCTCATATACCTTTATATATTTTAGATACACGTGTAGATGTGCTGTGTATACAAATGTATGTGTCTACATCCACTGTCCTTATGAAAAAGATCTCTTTGCATGTGTCTGTAGATATGTGTATATAAACATTACTTGTATACATGCAAAAATGAGTGCATTTCCAACACTGAAATAATTACAGTACACATCCAGTAATCCAGACTCTCAGAGGAACACTTGAGGAAAAGCTTGAAAATGTGGGCTTTACTTCCACGTATTACTTGTCACTTAACTGACACTATATCAGCACATCCTTGGTGCTTGAGGAAATACCAGTAATTGTATCAGTGCTTGTGATTAAAGATTGACTTACAGTATATATGGGGCAGCTGAACGTGTGCAGGTTTCACGGGATGGCCCAGTTCTCGTTCCCCGGCTTGCGGTTGCTTTTCAAACACGTTGCTGTTCCCTTCAGCAGAGGAGAGTTGTGTTTCTGAGAAGGAAACGTGGTGCAGTCCCACGGGTTGCTGGCCATGGGCTGCTGTCCCGTTCGCTTCAGGCAGCGTTGGTACCCTTGGCAGCGGCGTTTCGGAACGGCTGCCGCAGCCAGAGCCCTGAGGCAACGAGGCGGTTTCTGCTGTTTGGCACTTACCCGCAGAGTGCTGGGAGCTCTGCCCTCCTGATGGCATTCTTGCCATGTCTGGACCACTTTAATTTCTCCTTATTCTAATGTAAGAATTTGCATACATCTTTGTTTGCGGTGGGTAACAAACATGTTACTATTTCATAATTAAACTAACGTGTTGGTGGTTAAAGCCAATCATACTATGATTGAACCAAATCCTGCACTCATACCCAAAAGCCATCTTTTCTCAAGCCATTTTTCTTTGTAATGTGGACTTTTGTTATCATTTAATTCAAACAGTTTTCAAATAATTCAAGTCATCTTCTGTCTGCGTTTTTCTAAATAGGTTTTTAGAGATAGCATATGTTTGTTTGTTTATTTCTGTAGGAGATGATGCCCTTCCAAATGGTTTAGATGTTACCTTTGAGGTAACAGAATTGAGAAGACTAACTGGAAGCTATAACACTATGGTTGGCAACAATGAAGGCAGTATGGTATGGGTTATTTCAAATAATTATTAATCTCTTTTGATATTCCTGTTACTTTCATGTTTCAAACCTATCAAAGAATTTGGTGATCCAAGCCAAACTATTTTCTTGATCTGGCTTTGCCAGACCTCTGTCTCTAAAGAGTCTTCATATTAGTCAGGCTTTCATTCAGAAAAAGCCTGTTTTGAGCTAGGGGAAGCTACAGCATTCTTCAACTCAGTATGTTCATTTTTTAATTCTTAATAATATTTAAGACACTTTATCTACTGGAGAGATTAGTAACAGGTTTGACATTTAGTTTCTGTGAGATCTGTTTAAAGTGTTTTTCTTCTTGGTTGAAATGCTTTATATTTGACTTAAAAATTGCTCTTGGTTTTCACTATGGTAGCCCAGTACCAGTTATTCTGGGCTGCAAAATGCAAGTTTTCCCAGAACCATACAAACTGTGAAACTTGTTTCCGGTTGATTCACTTAAGGATGCATCACATTAGAATGTTGTGTGAAACACGTTTACCAATCGACACAAAAAGTAACAGCCATACTGTTGTTGTGTTAATGGCCTTCCAACAGAAGTGCTGGTGTTAGTAGATCGTGCTTTCAGCCGCTCATTCCTGCAGCCATTCTGCCTTCTCATGTGCACAGTGCAGCCGTGCCTGGGGCTGGTAGATAAGGCTGAGTCCCTTGATCTGGCTTTTCTTAGGAGTATTTTTAACCTGGATAAGGTACTGCATAACTCAGGTGATGGTGTTTTGCGAGTGCAGGGAGAACAGGAACTCAGTGAGTTGAGCTGCTTGTGCAGTTCTGCTGCTGAGAGTGGTGTCCAGGGTGTGGTGGCCTGAATGGGACCAGTGGGGAACCCTGCCTCTTGGTTCTAGTGCACTTGAAAACAGTCTGAAAGCTACTGTGGTTTCTCTTTTTGTACTCAGCTTCCCCCTCTGATTTTAATTTGTTAGAGAGAAGTAAAACAATTGACTGATATAAAAGCGTGACTCGTATACATTCATATTGGCAGCAGAGATTATGTTTCCTAAAGAGTTAAATAGATTTGACATTTATCCTAATCCCTTAAATTTTTCTGAATCCTGTAGATCTAATATGTCATGCTAATAGCCCTCTGGATTAGTGGTTTGTGGTTAGTTGGATAGTTGCATAGTAGCCATCATCACAAAGTTCAGGTGGCTGATATGCTTCCAGTAGCTGTGCAATGAAGGCAATCAGGATTTGGTAGCTTTTTTACATTCTTTTAAAATAGAATACACAACAGTAGAACAATTCTGGTAGTGTCTGTGATTGGAGGAAACCGGCCCCATCCTTTCTGCCAGAGGGCCAAGAGCTGCCAAAGGGATACAAGGAGTTTGTGTCAGAACAGGAAAAAGTGTTTAACTAGTTTCTGGAGAATTGTAATGGTATGTTGTACTGCTGTCAGGACTGATTGCAAAAGCATCTTGTTACTCAAAACGAAAATACAGGGGAGTGACTCTGTATTGATAATTTTCCGTTGGCTTATTGCTGTGGTTCCGATGAACCCTACCTGACAAGGAGCTTTCCTGATGATCAGCTGGGAACTCTGCAGTTGTCGAGCAGCTGTTTATTATGACAAAGACTTACTCTCCAGGGCTGTAAGACTCACTGGGAGATTTTGCTTGAAATAATAGCAGTACTGATGATACGGTGAGAATGCAGATTAAGTCAGCAGCTACTGGGCAGCAGTAAAAATTGGATGATTAACTTTAACTTGTGCTATTGTGATGGCTTTTGCTGCTAGTGCAGAGAGAAACCTAACTTAAAACCACATTCAGTTACAGCCATTTTTAATGTCTTCATTTCTCACTCTCATGGTAGATATGACTGTCTTCAGCATACAATTAAGATGTAAGACAGTAAACTGCATGAAATCTTGTGGGTTTTTTTATTTTCCATAGGTACTTGGGCTCAAGTTCCCAAATCTCTTTGGACGTGCAGAAAAGGTAACCTTCCAGTTCTCCTATGGAACAAAGGAAACTTCGTATGGCCTGTCATTCTTCAAACCACAGCCTGGAAACTTTGAAAGAAAGTAGGGGATGCATTTTTGAGTACTTTTCTTTTTTTAGTGAAGGAATATAAAACAATCAATAAGACCTTTCACTGAGTAATTAAATTTATTCCTTTGCTGAGGGTCTGTTAATAATGTAGCAGAGCTGGTTTCTTAAGTTTTTGTGATCATTTAAAACTCCACCTACTTAAATAGTTTCACTTTCAAACCTACCAGTAATGTTGTGTTTCAGTTTTTCAGTTAACCTGTATAAAGTAACTGGACAGTTCCCTTGGAGCTCTCTTCGTGAAACTGATAGAGGAATATCAACAGAATTTAATGTAAGTGTAGCACAAGCATTTGTGAAACACATGCTTCATTTACATTTAATTCAGGTCACAGCTGGCTTTCACAAATATTTGGCTTTCTTTAAAGATTGAAACACTTGTGCACAGGGCTAACTTGTCATTATTTGAAAGAGGTCAACAATTTTAAAATTACAGAGGTAACACACTTTAGTCTTTTTGTTAGAATTCAAGCTTATTTTGGCCATATAAAAATAGCAATGTGTTTTTCTTGAAATGTTTAATGTTCAGAGTAACATTTCAGAGGGGCAGCCGGTTGCTTAACTCACTGTATCAAGCCAATTCAAGATATTTTTCTTTTGGGATGGATTAAGTACTGTGCACCTGCTTGAAGAAACTCTTGGCTGGAGCAGAATTAGTGTTATTCTGAAATGAAAAAGGGGTTTTATCTGATCCAGGGAGTTTGGCAAGAATAAGCATAGAGGCATGTATAAATACATTTTAGAGAGAAATATTTTTCAGGGAAATGTTTAATTTTATAGCAAAATTTTTTAATGTCTTTCAATTCTTTATTTGTAGTTTCCAATCTGGAAGACCAATCACACGCTGAAGTGGGAGGGTGTGTGGAGAGAGCTTGGCTGCCTTGCTAGAACAGCATCCTTTTCCGTTCGAGAAGAAAGCGGACACTCTCTTAAATCTTCTCTCTCTGTAAGGCTTTTTCATTATGATTCTTAAAAACACATTATTTTGTCGTTACTACATGACATTAGTCATCTAATACTTATGAATGATACCAAAGGAGCTTTTTGTCTTAGTAGGTAGTGTATTTTACTTCAAGTATCTTTTGCTGTGTTTGGTCTTTCACATAGAGTCATCCAGGAGGTCCAAAGAGAAAACATGTTCATAGTTGACCGTTGCATTTTGACTGTTTCATAGGCTGGCTTGTTCTTTCTGCTGGGCCTCCCTCTGTCTCATCTGCCATCTCTTCTGTCATTTCTTTCTGCAGAATTGTTTTGTCGAAGACACGATCAGTGCATTTCCTTATCCTATAGTTGTTGTGCCCTTTCTAATACCAGTTCCTATAGCAGTTTTTGGTCACTTGTCATCTTTAACTTGTAGCTTACAAATTGTAGGAGATAAACTGTTTTCAGGTTACTGCCACGAAATTGGTGATTTCCAGTGGGCCGTTGTTGCTGCTACATTTCTAGTGTGTACCACAGCCAGAAGATATAAATGTCTTCATTTCATGTGGCCTCTAAATTCAAAACTAAGTAGGTATATTGTTTCCAAATTCATGAAGCCTTAGCTGGAACAGTTGTTGTCTTCTACTGTTTGCACAGGTTTTGAAGGAGAATAATGGTGTCACTCTCTGGTATTCAACAGATGTGAGTATCTAAAAAATAATTTTTTTATTCTTCTCAGCATGCCATGGTAATAGATTCCCGGAACTCCTCAATCTTACCAAGACGAGGTGCTTTGCTGAAAATTAATCAGGTAATATTAAATCACTTATGCTATTATTGGATTTATCTGTGTTTGGATAAGTCTTAATTTATCTATTTGATGTTCACGTTGAAAATGTCTAAAGTTAGAAGGTAATTATAAATTGACTAGGATACAGTGATGACGAGTATTTACTTTTTATCTTTACAGTGTGTGCCTTTTAAAATCCTGAAACCTTTTTTATGGTGGCAAATATTAATTTGTATACTATTGGTCAAACAGCACAGCCATTTTATCTCACTATTAGCATTAAATTATTTATTAGCTGAGATACATTATCCCTGATAGTATTTACATTTTACAGTGGATATTAGTCCTTGTTTTCTAACACTGTAATGTAAGACTACCAGGCTGTGGTCCTGTTGCTACTTAAAACGTTTGTAAGTCTTAGAATTAAAAATGGAAGACTGATTGACTCTAAAGGCATACACGTGTATCATTTTGTCACAGAAAATGGTTTTCACTCTTGTTACTTTCAGCTTTTAGAAAAGCTCCTTTTCTGCTGTATGGGTAGCGCTTCACAAGCATTAACTTCTGCAATGCTTTGGAAGCAGATTGCTTTGAAATGCCGTTGGAACTAGAATTGCTGCTGTTCCTGTAAGCAGCAGTGAATTCTTCTGTTTCTGAGTGAGAAAGGTGGTTATAATTCAGGGTTTAGTTAACATATCATTTGTTAGATGCTGCTTCTAACACTGATTCAGACACTTAACTTGTTATTTTCAACTCACATTGGTGTAATGTAACTGACTGTCTGGTTCTTCAGCCCTGATTTAGTACATTCTGAAATTTTCTCAGGTCTAGATAAATGCAGCAGGAGTTTTTTTTTCGGGTGCTGAATTTTCCAGCTCCATTCTATTTTGCTGTCATTTACAAAATGGCTTAGAAAGCAATACCTTGGTTTAATATTTGGAGGAGTATTGTTCTGAGGGTCATGCATGGTTTTTCACTGGTCCAAAATTCAGTTGTCTCTCCATACCTGTGATTTTGCATTTCTTGTATAGAAAACACTGCTTATGCCCATGCACGTGATGAACTTTTAGGGGGAAGAAGCATGTAATATCCGTTACAACTTTCATAAACTTATGTCTTTGCAGGAGTTGGCTGGCTATACAGGTGGAGACGTGAGCTTTCTAAAAGAGGATTTTGAATTTCAGTTGAATAAGCAACTTATCTGGGATTCGGTAATTTTTTTAAAAGATATTTTAGTAATTGATCTGAGTTAGCAGATAAGGTTATTGGTCTGTGTCTTATGATTTTTCACCATAGATTAGAAAAATTTCATGGAAGTGAAAGATGGATGGTATAGATCTCTTGATTTGTTTTTTTTGAAAATATCTTGATTTGTGTTTTTAAAATTGAAATAGTCTTTATTTTTAACCTGATGTTCATGTCATGTACAGTCACTTGAGAAGTGGGCATTTTGGAAAGAGTGACTGTTAACAGTTAACGATATGAACTAGTTTCCTTTTAGAAGTAATGTTGAACATGTCTATTCTTTGTGATTTTTCTTTAAGAGTGATTTTTCAAAAACGTATTACAGGCTTTGTTCTGTCTCTTTCACCTGGTTATGAAGATTCTGACTAATCTTGGCTTAGTTTTGTCATTGTAAATTATGAATATATGACTACTAATTTTGGTATCATAGCATGCAATTATTTCTTCTATGTAAAATTACTGGGAAAGAATGGGAAGACTGATTTCACTGCAACGCTAAGCATGTACTACACCATTTTGTGCACAATGAACAATTTAAGTTCCAATAAGGAAGACACGTGATACTGTGAGAAGTTTATATGAGACCCCAGTCTGCCATCCTGTCAGCAGAACATACCACAGGTTTTATTGTGTGGTGTCTACGTTAGTACTTTGGTTTGGAGTCGCTGTGTGGTTTTGAAACAAATTCCGCTATCATCATCACTTAAAGTTGTGGTTTGGTTGGCGGAGCAGTTTCGGTGTATACCAACTAGATTGCTTTCAGAGGAAGCAAAACTGGATAACTCCAAGTTCATGTTTAATGAATTTCAGCTTCTTATGAGAACATAGAGATTTTAAGTTTCAGGCAGTTTTCTCAACATAGACCTAGTATTAGGTGGAAATAGGGTTTTTTTCTGCTTAGAAATAAGAATTTGGATATATTCTAGAAATATTTATGTCTGCATTTAGAAATCAGTTCTTCATCACATGGAGATGGTGCAGTCAGTTCTTGTCTTACAGCTGAATGAGGAGTTAGACAACTACTTTCCTTATGAAGATTTAAAAATCAGAGGTTACAATAATTTGCATCCCAACATTCTAAAAAAAAAAAACAAAAACCAAAACCAAACCAAAAAAGCGTTGAGAAGATCTCTGCCTCTTGATAGCCTTTTAAGAAGTACTAGAATAATGAGGAAGTTATAGGAGACTAGAAGAATGTTAGCATTATGCCAACAGTTTACCTGAAAAACTCCAATCTACTTCCGTACTGCAGATACTAATGAACTGATGCTGCAAGGATCTGTCGGTGTGCCATTACATGCTTTTATTCTGAGGTGACTCAGTGCAATGAAATTCTTGGGTTAGATCAGTGAGGCCAACACAGAAGGGCATTTTATGGCTATTTGCTACACCCCTTTCTTATTACACCAATACATGTGCACCTTCCCTGTGGTGGAAGAAAAGGCATTGCCTGATGAGTGCACTCTATTCATCTTGCATTTATTTGCTGACCTTCAGCAAAGAAAGACAGCGTATTCTCCTGGGAGGTAATTTAGTGGCTTTATGGCTACACAAAGAGGACTTTGCTAGTTCCCATGGCTGCTAATATGCCTGCACTGTGAATGAAAGTGAAGCATATCTCATCGTGTGGTGTACGTAATTTTACATCACCCATTGTTCATGAGTGTAGACTTGCGTGCACTTGGCTTTTGCGTGTGTTGTGTGAGCAGATCTGCGTGTACCGCCTGACGCGCTCCCATCTGATAATGGCAGGGGAGGCATCTGGGGACTCTCAGGGTAGAAGGTAGCAGGAGTGTGCTGTAAAATTAGAGACACTATCCAACACCTTTAGCCTAGGTATTGACAGTAGATCCCACCGTCTGGCAGTAGCACTTCTGCTTGGTAGGAGTAGCAAGCGATTTACATATATTTATTATAGTGACTTGGCTCCCAAGAATTACTGTATAGATAAGCAGTAATGCTGTACACGTGTTTGATGTCAGTATAGTGAGTTGTAGAGGATGTTTTCATATAATTATAAGGCTGGTTTTCAGACAGGTAATAATTGTACATTTTTGGTAGCTGTTTGCTGGACTTAGTCTGCTATGGGTTTAAAATTGCCAGGAGTAATTTATGTCAGCGGTGTTGTCTTATTTCAGGTCATAAAAATTCATAAGAGAAGAGGAGCTGAATGAGTGTTCTCTTTAGCTATTGTGAAAGTAGCACTTGGTTCAAATGTGCTGTATTGACTTTTTCAAGATGTGACACTGCATAAAAGAAAGAGGGCAGCAATGATCAAGAGTTTCCTTCAAATACCATTACTGATGGTGTGTTACCCGTGCATACACTGTGATCATCTGTATCTTTCTGTCAGACTAAGGGGAGCTGTGCCTGTTACTGGGCGATGAAATTTTACTAATATTGTTTTTAGGGAAATTAAGTAATATATATTAATAAACTACTTCTTTTTCTCTCCAAAGGTTTTTTCAGCATCACTTTGGGGTGGAATGCTAGTACCTATTGGAGAAAAGGCATCCAGTATAGCTGATAGGCAAGTTTTTAAAATGTTTCTTAATTTTGTGCAGTCAACCCAGGAAACGTATTAAGAAAAGTCTATAGTAGAAGAGGGAAGCAGTAGTAGTTCTGGTTTCTAGTTAGATTTAATTGCATGTTAGTACTCAAGCCATGCCTTCTGGCTTTGATTTTCATATTGGGGTAGTATAATTTACTATGTAGTAGCTCTGTCTGTCGATAATTGTGGTTGCAAAATTCTATTTGCCATCTACAGAATTTTGTATCAGGCATAGGTGTTTTTAGAAGCAAAGCCATACTGTAGTTATGTTGGCATTTTAAACATTTTTGCATTCTAACACCTGAGTTTAAAGATCACTAGCAGAAAACATTTAGACTTAAATTTATTGACAATAAATACAAAGTGTCAACTTCACACACGAGAGATCTTATCTACAGTATTTCTATCAAAATTATTACAACAGGCAGAATCAGACAGTATTCTGATTCTTCTGTGCTGGGGATCCTTCTGTTTTGGTCTTTGTAAGTGATGGAGGACTGATTTTTATTTTTAATACTTTATTTTTAAATTTTTTTGCTAAATGCATCAGGATTTAGATTTAGATATAATTTCTTGTATTTCTTTAAATACGCTTTACTAAACCTGCTACAAAATTACCTGTAACTCTGAAAAGCAGTGTTAGATGTATGGCTAGATATTTTCAAATATGTCCTTTGAAGTGAAGCATTAAATTAAATTTGACTGTATTCGCTAGGTTTTACCTTGGTGGACCAACAAGCGTGCGTGGATTCAGTATGTACAGCATTGGACCCCAGAGTGAAGGTCTGAAACTTTTAAATCCCACTCCTCTGACAATACTGTAAATATTAGTTTGTAACAGAGAGTCAAATTCTGTCCTTAAAGCTTTGTATAGCTTAAAAATAATTGCACTCATTCTGCATTTTGAATCTGAAAAGTGTTATGATCTGTTGTTATATAATAGTTCACAGTGGAGTAAAGCCTGGTAGTTCTTAGTTAAGCCACAAGCTGATTTTGTAAACCAAGTGGATGTTCAGACTTGCATACTCCCAGTATGCCATTTTAATTAGTAAGCAACCTTTAAGCTGAAAGAGTTCCCAAAAGGTGGTTGTAGCAGCAGTCGTGTCAAATCTGTTTGATACATCATATGTCCAGGTAGCTTAGGAGAAAGATAATCTATTCAACAAAGGTGTTTGGAGAGCCAGGAGCTTCCTCAGTTCTATTCCTGACTCTGCCCCTGACTCGCTGTTACTGGTGATTTTAGTATTCAGCATATTTATATCAATTTCCCATTTTTAAAACTAAGGCAAGTATTTGAGAAGTGTTCGGGAGGTAGTCTCCGACGAACCGCAAGTAGGTGCATGCCTCGGGTTGTCCCAGTGAGGGAATGAAGAAAAAGGGCACTTCACGTGGATGCTTTAAAGAATTGTGTAAGTGCTAATGTTTTTACCTCATAGTGGTGAGGTTGGAGAGAGCTATAGAAGCAAATGGCAGGAGTTATAAAGGGTAGAAGTGCAATGTAAAACAACTTAAGGATGTGTTCTTATACCTTTAACAACTGGTTCTTTTAATATATTCCACAGTAAATGCTTTTATTCCAACATTTTACCGAAACAGGTGATTACTTGGGAGGAGAAGCCTACTGGGCTGGAGGCTTGCATCTATACACCCCTCTCCCTTTCCGGCCTGGCCGGGGAGGGTTTGGAGACCTTTTCCGAACACATTTCTTCCTTAATGCTGGAAACCTCTGCAATCTTAACTATGGTAAGACTCAGTAAAATTCTGTGTAACAAAACCTGCTTCTCTCTATATATAAAAGCAAAAAGGAGAGCTGTTCTGCGTCTGTTCAGCAGAAGCAATTCAGTTACTGCGTATATTTTGGTGCCAGTCAAAAAGCTGCTGCTATTAACTTACATATTTGACAGATTGCCAGTAATTTTTAGAGCTCTACAGAAATTCTAGCACAACTTGTAGGAAAGAGAGCTAGGCTGGTAACAGTAGTATCTGAATTTATGATGTTTGCAGACTAGTGTGGTAATTGATTAATGTCTTACGCTGTTCTGAAGGGAGATTGGAAGATTATGTTTGAGTGGGATTCTAATGATTGCTGGGGTGAGCTACATAAAAAGTGGTGGTGTTAGAGTGTAGATGAGAAAGTGATAGCTGATGTGATTTTTTTTTTCTTCTATTCCCAACTTTTTTCAAGATACATGTCAGTGTATTAGTGTATGACTTTCCAGTATCATTTCAATCAGCTTTGGGTTATAGTGATAATTGATGTCTGCCTCACTTGATGGAGGAGACGTGGCATCCATATGGAAATGAGACACTGTGCACAATTGAAAAGCAGATTAATCAGTTCTAAAACTTAAAAACTAATAGAGGACCCACTAAAGACATTTAAGTCTTTAGTACTCATTTCCAGATTCATGCAAGTAGGTACCCTGTGGTGGAAAATGAAGATCAACCAACAATCCAACCAAAATCATAGTAATTTGAGTCCAAGGTACTTGTCATTTATGGGAGTTGTGGGTAGTAAATAAACTTTGAATCTGTAGCTGGTGCTCTGAAGTAGTCTGTCTTCTGGCTCTGAAAAATCCAGTTAGCCTTTGACCACCTTGAGAGTCTACTTTGATTCTTGTTCTCCTGCTCTTTTGCTTTCAGGTGATGGTCCCAGAGCTCACCTGCAGAAGCTGGCAGAGTATATCCGATGGTCTTATGGTGCTGGAATAGTGCTCCGACTTGGAAACATTGCTAGATTAGAACTTAACTACTGTTTCCCCATGGGAGTACAGTCTGGTGACAGGTTTGTTTTTTACACCGATTTCTTTAGTAGTAACTGGTTTTAAAGGTTACTGCACTGCTATCTGTTTTGTCAGAGAGAACTGCTACCTTTTAGTTTTGTTTATTCTATGACAGTTCAGAGATTTTTCAGCACATGATGCTCTTCTTTCAGCTTGCCGTATACATGTTGGTTTCACAGTACTTCTTGGTTTAAGACTTTGCTTCTCAAGTTTCAGAGTTCACTGAGCTTGAGATCCGCTGTTGAAATGTATGAATAGCTGTGTAGCAGGTTTTATTTCTTTAGGGGAAACCATCACTCAGACAGCTCATGGGGTTTTCTTAAGCGTTCCAAAAACAAATGATTGGATAAATACTGAGATTAATGTCTTTGCTTAAAAAATGAAAGCAAGTTTATAGGTAAAGAGAAAGGGAGAACAAATTAATTTGTTAGCAGCCAATTATCCTACATCAAGCAAATATAGTACACAATAAAAAACCTTCAGGGGGGCCTGTTCTTGCCTGTGAATACTCTGTGAGATACCCTGTATTTCGTATAGAAGTTGGATTATGCTTCTACTTGTCATTCATGTGAAATATGAATGAATAATACCAATTTAAAAATTACGGGCTTTAATTTGCAAAGGTAAATACTCCATATGGATGACAGATTGGCAAAGCGTTTATTTAAAAAAGCCTATGTCAGCTAAAATTTGAATTGTAACTTTCCAAAGATTGAAAACCTTGGGAATTTGGGGATAAGGAGAACTGGTTTTAATTTCATCAATACTTTATATATCACTTATGTTGTTTATTATTTGTTTCTTTTCAGGATATGTGATGGTGTTCAGTTTGGAGCAGGAATCAGATTTCTATAATACAGAAACATTTTACATAAGTATATGAAATTGTGCTCTGTAATTGAAATCAAGACTATAATGCAGCTCGATATGGTCTAACTTTTTTCATAAAATACAGATACACAGTTGAATGATTTACCTCTCAGACTCCACAAGAAGCTACATTAAAGAATTATACTCTAAAGATTCATTGTACCTCTGATTCTTATCAAACATGGGAGAGTGTTTGTAAGATTCTAGCTATTTTAACTTAACAGCTTTTAGTTATGAGTTGTTACTTAAAATATTAGAGAGTTGTGTCAGAAATTGGCTCTTGGATATGGTTCACATGATTATAGTTAGCGTTCGCCTGTACAGCCTTCACTCTTCCAACCACAACTCTCACAAGTGTCAGGATGACCAAGTGTGAGACTGGCTGGAGTGGAAATTAAGGGGAAACAGTTTTTCTCCATCATCAATTTCTGTGAGCAAATGACCCTGAAAAAGTTCTGTTACGCGTCAGAAATTATTTTATGCAAACAATGGTTGTAATTGAACCAAACCAATCTGATTTTAATATTTCACTATTGTAAATCATCTATATTTAAATGCCTCCTACAATCTGAACTGCATACTGTAAAAATTAAGGTCAGCTGTCTAGCACAATAAATACTAAAATTCAAGAACAACTTTGAAAGGTTCAGGGTCCTCAACTCTGAGGCAGCTTTGAGTGTTTTAATGCTCTCAGCGAAGCCATTGATTTTGGTCTTGCAGACACATCTTTCTGTAGCGGTTGCAAAAAGGGAGGGCTGGACATGTGATCATGTGATACTGCCTTGTTTGCTTTTGTGTGTGAGGCATTCCTCTACTGACTTCTTTGGAGGCTAATTTTACTTAAAAGTGAGCTCCTACTTTATCACTTGGCATATATTCCAGTTTTTGTAAGGTTGCACTAATTCATTAGTTTAGTCCTACCATCTCATCTTTGAAGATAGTCACATTTTAATTTTTTTTTTTGTATGTAGCAATCCTAAGTTGTCGTACTAGGAGAATTAGAACCTAGAATCCACTTCCCCTGCATCTAAATTTACATTTTTTATTATTATAGTGTTGGCAAATTTTAAATCATAATAAAGAAGGTTCTGGGAGACTAGAACAGAAATACACAAGCTATTATACTTCTGATTTCTTCTGCTCAGCTAAAGACACAGGTCTGGACATACTGACACACTACTTGACTGTGCTGAATGCTGTCAGGACTGCCATGAAATCTTGTTCCCAGTCGAGTTGGCACTGAGACTCCACTCTCTTTAAAGAGACCACAGTTTTATACATTGCTTTAGCATTGGTATATGTTGCTGTTGCTGTAATACAGCAACTGAATCTGTTTATGTTGATAACCCACTTTCTAAAATACGAAGGTTAGAAACTGGTCTGCCTAGTTTTGCAGAGCTCTGCTTGACTAAACATCCTTCCCTTCTTGTAAACTTGCAGCAACAGGCTCACAGAAGGTCAAAACAGAAAATTGTGTGAATGACAGAAGTCAGGTCTATTTCAAATATCAAAATTTAATATAAACCCCCTTTTTTGGTGTGCGTATCTAACAGCTACTGTAGCAAATAATTTTTTAACAAAGCATTTCTCATTATTTTTTGTTGTTATGAGATAAAATATGACACTATGTTAAGAATGTCAACAAATGTTACTAGTTTTTCTCTAGCACTCTCTACATTTTAACATACAAAAATACTTTCAATGGGAATGTTTAGATACCAAAATATTGTTAGGATTTTCTCCTACCAGTTCAAAGTTTATTTTGGTCCTTTTGATAAAATTAGATGTATTCTATTGCCTTAAGAACTTTTTTTTTTGTGCAAGTTGTTTGTTACTAAAGACTGCAAAATGCCCTCAGAAATACCCTGAGCCTCAGTTGACACACTGAGCAGCAGCTAGTCTGCGATTAAGTTTTGAGATCTGTGATCTATAGGAGAAACAAGGGATGCATGGGGGAAACTGCTGATGGCTGAAGAGGCCTTTCAGGCACTTTTGCTGACAGACCACACCGTACTGCACACCATAGAATTGTCTAGTAAGAATAAAGGGAGAAAAATCATGTTATGTGAGCCGTTACGTGGGTCACTCTTTTCCTACCTGTATTGCACTACATTGAAAGATAACATTTTCTTACAGCATATAACAAGTGCACAAAAGCTAGCACGGTATATAACGTATTCCTGTATTCCTCTGGAAGCAATATCTGGATTACACAGTTACTTCTGTAGAATACTGATATGATTAATATATTGCCATTTAAAATTTCTTGCAGCGGCTCTAATAATTAGGATGGATAAGATGGAAATCATGATCCCACTTGAAGCTGCTGTAGGGCTCAGCAGGCTCAGTGGCAGAACAGCTCTGGACAGACCTGAAGCAAATCTCCACTTGGGTGATTGCGTTTCTGGCTGAAGTATATCTGCAAAAGGATGAAAGGCACGAGGCGTAAGGATGGCCTGCAGTCATACCTGTGATTCAGAAGCATGGCGTTTGCTTAAATGGATAGTTTTGGATATCACTTTACCTATTGAGTAGTCAAGATGCTCTTGCTTTTATGGCCGTGCCCACCATTAGGGACAGTGGGATGGTGATAAATTCTACCTGAAACGACTGCCTACGTGCTTGTGGGCTCTTCAGTTTCACGTGAACAGTGCTGAGGTTGCAAGCACCATCAGAAGCATGGAGCTTCGTCAGCTGTGTTGTTACTTTACTGCTTACAGTCCTTTCTAGAGGCTAAAGGATGCCTGGAGAAGAGAGGAGGGCTTTTTGGGGCAAGGGCTGTGCAGTCTTGTATTGGGGGCACCTCTGAGCCAGTGAGAAGGCAGCAATAATGTGTCAGGGCTAATATTTGTATCGCCAGTTGTAGGACAGTGAGTGATTTCTTGGAGCTGTTTCACCTACATAAAAACTGAAAACTCTCAATTTGGGAGATGTGGTGGTGTTAGGTGCTGCTCATCAGTAAGCTGCTAGGGAGCTTTGGGGGGAAGACGGAAGAGGAAATTAGAAGGTTGTTGGAATATAGGGAGCAGGTCTGTGGTCATATTGTTGAGAGCATAACTATTTGATTTAAAAATATAAGCTTTAAAAATAAAATATGACACTGACCTCTATAATATGAAAACATGCTTCAACACAAGTACATTTGCTGTTGCTCTGTGCCTTTTTTGGTACAAGGCTGAGCTCCCTGCCAATGGAAATCTCTGCAGAGATGTCACAACCAATGTTTGATACTTACTGCCTTTCCAAAATACTTATTGTTTTTGCCGAGCATCTGTGTAGAAATTGCTGCCCATGTCATGCCCTTTGAGGGAAGCATACAGAATCTTCCTCTCCCATATGCAATAAAATGTACAGGCCCACAAGAAAGTGAGTGGGAGTCAGGTTGGCTCTCCCTTCTCTGGGGTGAGTGAGCAGTTACTCAAAAAGTATAATTTTTTTCTGTGACGTTGTGGAGGGAAGGAAAAACCTTACTCCTTCGTGGAAGTATTAAGGAGTTGGTCAGGTGTCTGGTCAGGCGTCCTGAACTTTGTATGGGATAACGTAAAAAAAGCCATCCTAAAATTAGATAATTTGTATAGGATCGTACGTTTGTTCTACCATTATCATTAAAAGGGCTGGAGCCTGGCAGCCACAGTGGCAGCAATCATTTTCAGAGGGATTTTTACACAGCTTCTCTGCCTTGGGAAGGTTTTTGAAATAGTGTAATTGAATGTATGTTTTATGACAGCAGTGCTAAGTTGCTTTTAGCAACTGCAGTGCTCTTAGATGATTTTAACTTAATTGGGACAAGACTGTATGCTGGACGTATTCTGTGCAAGTTGGAGCATTTGTCTTTCTTCTGTCAAGCAAAAAATACAACCCAGTCTGCAGCTGATGGAACTATTGTCTGCATGGAGTAAATGGTCTTTTAAAAAGTTTTCCAGTTAAGTAAAATAGATAATAAAATTTAGTCTGAGGCAAATCAGTAACATCAGTTAAGTGGTACATTTCTGCCTCCGTATTAAATAAGGAATGTTACTTAAAAAAACAACCCACAAAAAAACCCCAAACAAACAACAAATCCCCCTAAACACATTTTCACTCATTTGGTAGACCAGGAAGAAAAATTAACTATAGCTGTCTTGTGTCTATAAGGTAGCTGTTATCTTAGAAGAATCAGTAAAGGTGTTCTAGTAGAACAAGACTATGTAATGATTTTCTAGTTTAAAAATTGTGTTGTTTTGCTTTGCTTCAATACATGAAGGACTATGAGAGACCGTATATTCAATGCCAGCATTATTTTTTGACTCATCCACTTACAGTAGTCTTACGTAGTCTAAAATTTTGAATATAAAATTCTATAAGTAGAGGAAATAGAAAACCTCTATAAAAAAGAAGGTGAACAATGTTAAAATGAGCAAATATGACCTTTAAATGTTCAACTAAGTATTAAAGCTAACAGTTTGGGACTGAAATTAGAACCAGATTTCAAACTAGGTTTAGTCTTTCCAGTGTAACTCTCTATTTGCAAAAAGATATGTTTATGCTCTGACAGATTTTGTAATGAATGTATGCTCACAGAAATATCATCCTTGATGAGAGGTAGGGTACCAGAGAGAATTTTCTGGGATGTAGAGTGCTGGTACCTCATTCAGTATAGAAGGTTTAATCGAATGACATAGACAGAATACGCACTTCAAACTGAAGGACGTTGAACTTGTGCAGCAGCAGCTACGTCGCTTTTAATGGCCATCAGCCAGTTAAGTTATTAAAGACTAGCACACACTTGATGAAAAGTGCTGATAGAAGCTCTTCATTTCCTATTTAAAAGAGCACTGTTTGAACCACCATGATGTGACTCAGAATGACTCCAGGTTTTGTTCTGGTTTTCTCGAAGTCTAATTTTACTTTCTTTTGCCATAGGCTCTCTCCTGTCTCAAACCCAGACTCCTTTTACTGTGCAATAGCTTGACATACTTTTTCTACTTACACTACAAATTTAAGCATTTGTTCATAAATACATAGGACATCAAAGTTGGAGGTGAACGGATCTCTCCGGTTTTATTTCAATTACTGAAAGTTACTTGCTTATAAGTGGTTACATTTTGAGCCCCGTACTTGAATCAGTGAAGTTTTATATGCTGTTTGGACTGTGTGTATAGCTTGTGAACCAGTTAGTGTGCCTTCTTGCTTTAAGTTTGTACTCACTGATTTTCTGATTCCAATTTCATGAAAACATTCAGGTATGGGAACCTATTGATTTTTTTTTTTTTTTCCTGAAGGTTGGATAAAATACTTTTTCCACGCTGCCTTAAAGCTAACTGTAACCTAAGACTTCAGTAGGAATTTTATGAAATGAAACATCCACTCTGCTAGTCCTGCTGCAGATCAACATTTATGTGTGCTTTAGTGTTATTAGTGCTTGTCATATGGGTTCAGGCTAATTTTGATGCACTGAAAATGAAGCTTGCATTTGTAAAGTGTCTCATTTGGCCTGTACCAGGAGAATGTAGTTGACTTTCTTGCTAATTATTCAGTTTTTCGAAAATGTATAATAACCTTACATGAAATGGGCAATTTAAGCAATGAATGTCTTTTGAGGTACACCTTCAGCATAATTAAGGCTACTCCATTTTTTTGATTACCTTTTTTTCCCCTCCTATTCTTCTGAAGTAGCGATTATTACATTAACTTACAGTGTAGAAAGAACTACAGGGACTGTCGTTCTCATGACGTGTGCCTGGTCTTTGTCTGGGTGCATGTGCTGCGTGGGAATTAATTTTACCACCAGGGCTTGTATTGTACACACAAGCCTCACGGGTCATGTAGGTTCCACACTGTGAAGTTTTTGAGAGCATTCCTCCCAAAAGCTGGAGGAGCTGTATTTGAGTTAAATTATTTAAGAAAAGATGCAACTTTTCAACGCTCACAGTACTGGCACTGCTGCTGTTAAATGCTGCTACGCCACACTTGCCTGGCAAACCTGGTACAGAAGGAGCGTGGCAGCTGTGTTTTTGGGTATGAGACACACAACTGTGTGAAAGATGCATGTATTCATAGCGTATGTGGATCTGGGTGGCAAACTGGGTGTGCATCTCATTAGCAACTCCAAGGGTTGAAATACTCACTAGAAAAATGTGTAGTAATTTAAGTGTAGTTATTTGAGCAAAGTAGAATAGCTGAATTTTTTGGTATGCTAATCCACTTTTTCCACTAGCAAGAGCACAGGGAAGAACTCCCTCCTGCACAGAAAATCAACATAAAACATTCATTATCTATAGCCTGAAACCTTAAAATCATTTAAGTGAGATGTGGGTTTGTAACTGGTATTGATCCCAGCCTCAGTAACTTCACACTTAGAGTCTAAAAGCCTTTGCTATGGGCAACACACTGTTGTTTCAGGAAACAGAACTTATTTGTTCTTCCAAAGAAGCACTATCAATAAAAAGTAATCAACATCATTGCCTTTATGGGCAAACACAGGACAGGCTTTTCTTGCTGTGAGGTTTAAAGATCAAATATTTGCAGGGAGGAGGTTATTGGGCTAAAGCTGGGGCAGTGGGCTGTCTAATGAAGAACAAAATGCTCCGTTTTAAGTCTTAGTCTTGCTACACGTTCCAAAATCAGCACAGCATAAAGTTCACAGCTTTTTGAAGGCACTGTTATCTATGAGCGAGGGCAAACATTTCTGTAACAAAGCAAAACATGAGTGTCCTGGTGCAGCAGTAACCTTTAACGAAAATC
Organism: Tyto alba; assembly: GCF_018691265.1. Taxonomy (NCBI): domain Eukaryota; kingdom Metazoa; phylum Chordata; class Aves; order Strigiformes; family Tytonidae; genus Tyto; species Tyto alba. The sequence goes on along the minus strand of NW_024881295.1, from coordinate 8,060,178 downwards.
TGAGCTGGTTAGAGAAGAGGTGAGCACGTGAGATTATCACAGTGCCCAAGAACAGTGGGAACATGGGGCTGGGAGATGCAGAACAAGACTGTGTGGTCACTGCAACTTGCATCAGCTATGCATTACGCCTTTAGTGCAGACAGACCCTTATAAAATCCCTTCTGTATGCTCTATGCAACACAGATCACAGGATGCTTCCTTGTATCCGGGAATAAAACCAGATCAGAATTGAAAGCCATTGGCAGGTTTGGGACTTGCCAAGGAAACAGGAAGAGAAGTTGAGGTAATAGCCAATGTCTTAAGCAGGATTTCCACTTATTGAAATTGATTTCTGAAATAGAGGAAAGAAACTTAGGGAAGAAATGAGAAAATAGATTTTGTTCAAGTTTCAGGATACCTTACTGATGAGTGCTTAAAGGAAGAAATTATGCTTAAAAAAAAAGAAAAAAAAAACTGGACACCAGTTTAACATGAGTTCCTGAAGACCTCTGGCATCATCTTTTGCTTGTGTAGCTCCTACGCTTGACAGAGTAGTTCCTCTCATTCTGGGCAGTGCCACTTACATACTAGGGCTGTTCTCCACCCCCTCGAGGCAGTATGTGGGCTGAATGAGAGGTTTGGTCAGCAAAGGACCTTTCCTCAGGTACCTGGAGCCTTTGTTGCATTCCACAGTACCCTGGCAAGAAGAGGTGGGCACCTCTGGTCTGGTCTGGTCTGGGGGCTGGACCTACTGGAAGCTGGAAAATGTGCAGAATGCACTGTTGATGCAACAGTGGCAGGGTATGCCTTGTTTGTATGTTCTCTATAATAATTTTCACTGCTCTTTATGCAAACAAAATAGTGAAGTTTTATAATTGCTTCCATGATAGATTCTACGATCAATTAGTAAGTCCATATGTTGCACTCAGGTTTGGGCCTGATGTGAGGGACTGCCCTAATTTACGCAGGGGCTTGCCGTGGTCCCTGAAGTTCTCGAGCATAATGTGGTTACAACTTTGGTTTTGCCTTGCTTGGTTTTAGAGAAGCCATACTTTCTTCAGAGGGGCTTTGTCCAGGATTTCCTGAGATTTTTGCTACCGAAATCCATTCTTAAACTCAGCGTTCCCAGGACTCCTGAATGGAGAAGCTCAGCAGGGCAGGATCACCACTCAGCAGCCTGGCTGGCGGAGCAGACGAGAAACATGGCTTGCAGAAACAGCTAATGCTGCTTGCACAGCCAGTGAGAGTGACCATTATGTTAAAATCCATAGTATATATGATTTTGTGAGATATTGAAATGATGTGGTAACACGTAATGGTAGTCTGGGGCTTGAGGAAATTACAGATGTGGAAATACTGCTCACTAATCTGATGAGGAATCCCTGGTCCAAGCTCCCTGCAATGCAGGACTTCTGAGACACAGGAACAGCACTCCTGGTTCTTGGTTGCTTTTGCCAGTGATGCACAGCGGTGCTGCGGGCGACTTCGGACCTCGCTGCGCTGGAGCAGTAGGTGGCTCGAGCAGAGGAACATTATAAACTTTAATCCATTAAAGGCGAATATCAAAAAGCAGCTGCAGGTCCTATTCCAAACTTGTCACTACCCCTCAGTTCTATGATTTGAAATGGTATTTGTCTATTTGCCACTCTCCTGTTGATTGGCAAAACACAACAGAAGTAGAGCCTGTAGGGCAAACCTATGATTCAAATGCAGAAATAAATCCCATTAGACAAACAGATGAGCAAACATTGTTTTCTTGAATCCTTCATTAGCTGCTGTGTTAAATATTACTTTCAACAGGGAAAAGCAAAATATTTTTATACTAAAATTTACAGATTTTATTAAAAAATATACTGATTTTTAAATGCAACATAGGTAAATTAACAGTATCTCTATATTTAGAAACTGCTCCATGTCCTACTAACAGCAGTTATGACAGAAATGCAAAATGCTCAGTCTCTTACACTTTCTCAAACTGCAACCTGCACTGTTGGACAAAAAGACACATTCCACTTCAAACACCCTCCTGTTCTGGGTTTGTATTCTGAAAGATCCTCCACAGCTGCCACCTCATTTAATGGAAAGGCATTTTCATGAAGTGCCAAGAGTTGTGCAGCTTTTCTTTTCTTGCAGTTTAGGGCAGCCCTGAACTATCCCACTAGTGTCATATTCTCAGCATACACAGTGGGATAGTTGCTGGCTGCAGCGGGTCCCTTCAGCCTGTGACCACAGGGTGAGCTACAGGCTCTTCATTAAAGCTCCCAGCCGTGCCTCAGCTGGTGGACTGCACTGCCCGCTCCCGAAACACATAGCTCATCTTAAAGGCATGTGAACTTCCCATATCCACCATTGTGCCACTGATGGCAGCAATACCTCTCCTGTTCTTGGGTAATGTCTGTATAATTGCAAAACTGGATTAAAATGTGTCACTCCAATCTGGCACCTTCTTCCGAAACTCTCATCTTAAAAAAGTAAAATATAATTTAAAAAAAGTTAGTGTTCACTCTTGGATGTATTTAGAATTGGATTCCCAAAGAGTTACTGTCTACTCAAAATAAGTCATCATTCCATCTTATATCAGGCTGCAAATTCGTGTAAATCTTCACTTCATACAAGTCTGCACTGTCATTTGCAAGGATCTTCCCAGCCTTAGTCACGTCTTCCATCTACTTCCCTTCTGCGGGCACTTGCCCTTGGGTGATTTTATGCTCAGTCACACCGGAAAGCTGGGCAGGGTGATTTTGGGTTTGGTTTGCTGGGTTTTTTTTTGATTAGTTGCCTAAGTGCCTGTAGAAAAGCAACAAGCAGCTGGAGGTGAGGGACAAGAGTAGGTCTTTGTGATAGACAGGATTACCTTGGATTAAGTCTCTCATGAAACTATACACTCAGAAAACGATCTCTGCTGTCTTAGGGTCTGGATATGTTGTATAGTGTTGCTTCTGTGTCAGATCAAGCACGGAAGTCTGTCCTGTAAGCTGGGCGTGCTGCTCCTACGCCAGGTCACACTGATTTGAATGTGGTTCTCCGTTGGGGCAGGGGCTGCTGAGGGGGAACCGCTCGCAGGAGCACAGCCAAAGGCATGTGCGTGACTTTAGGCACCCCGCAGTCTCATTAAAGTCAACGCGACCACTTCAGGAGCTTAAAGCTGACTATGTGTGTAAGACTTTGCAGGATCAGAACCTAACACTATAAACTCTTCAGGATCTGGTTTTAATGTGTCTTCCAGAAAGCCCTTATTGTGCTCCCGGGTACTGTAAAATGATAAGCAGTAAGAAATTATCTCTGTGGGATCAAAACCAACTTCCCGGTTTTGGCCGTTTTTGTGTGCACACGCAACGCTTACGGTGGCGGCAGCTCTTGGAGACCTGGCAGGCGGCAGCGTCCCCCCCGGAGGAGCCTGTGGGCCTCAGTGCACAGGAGCGTGGCAAACACGGCGCCTACGGCCCCTTTCACCTCAACCTTTCCGCACGGGAGATGCCAAACCTATCCGGCAGCGTGCCAGGGAGAAAAGGCTTGTTAGTCTGACGGATGAGGTGCTTGACTGTAAAATTAGGAGGCAAATCTGAACGTAGCCTGCAAGAAACTGCTAAGCAGAGCCCTAACAAGTGGCCCGCTCGGAGTTTGCCTTCAGTTCTGTCCTGGGGTCTGGCTGTGATGGGACTCGGGACTTCGCTGTTCTGCAGTGGTTTTTACCCGCTTTTTCTCCACCCTCGTGGCTCTGGCCCACCCGGTCCCCCCGTGCCCGCCGCTCGCTCAGCGCGGGGGGGCCCGCACAGCCCGGCAGGGAACGGCACCGCTCCCCGCCGGTGAGCCCCCGCCGGTGAGCCCCCGCCGGTGAGCCCCCGCCGCTCGCCCGCGGCCGGCCGGGCCCTCGGGGGGGCGGCGTGGCCGTGGCGGCCCGCCCCCGCCTCCCGCGGACTTCCAGGCCGTGGCAGGGCGCTGTGGCCGCCGGCAGCGGCTCCCAGCCCGCCCCCTGCCCTCCGTGCGGCTCCGGCTCGCACACCCCCCGCCTCCCGCCGCCGGCTCTACCCCGCGCTCGGCCGCGGCTCGCCGGGTGATTCCCCTCGCTCCCGGGCTTTGTTCGGCTCCGCGGGCCGCTTCAGCCCCAGGGCGGGGATCGGGCAGGCGCCCCACGGTGAGCCCCCCCCCCCCCCAACTCCTCCGGCAAAGCCGATGTCCGCCGCGCCAGTCCGATCCCCGACGCTGCGGCCCCACAGAATGAAGAAAGACGAGTCGTTCCTGGGCAAGCTAGGCGGGACGCTGGCGAGGAAGAAGAAAGCCAAGGAGGGTGAGTTCGCCCGCGCGGAGGGAAGGGAGGGAAGCGCACCCCACCGGCGAGGCTTGCGGCAGCTCGTCCCGTCCCGTCCCGCCGCGGGCAGCCGGCGGTGGGGGCGGGCGGGAGGCTGCGGGGCAGAACCCCGCTTTGTTCGCCCGGGGAGGGGCCGGCCGCGGCGGCGGTGCGCCTGCCCCCTGCCCCCGGAGCGGGGCCTCAGCCCGGCGGCGGGGTGGGCGCTTCGTGCGCCCCGCGGGGGGCGGGTGGCAGCGGGGGCGCCGCCGGGTGGGCCCCGCGCCTGGGGTCGCCCGGCGCTTCGCTTCCCGCCGCACGCCGGCCTGGGGCCGCCCTTCCTCGGGCGCGCCTCCGGGCCGGCTGCGGGCTTGGCCGCTCGCACCACCCCTTCCCCGGCTCCCCTTTCCAACGTCCTCCCGCAGCGGGGAAGGGAACCCCCGGGCCCGTTTGCTGGCGTGAAATAAACTTACGGTGACCAAGGAGGCTGTGGGCGTCGTTTCTTCTAGCCTGAGAGTTGAGGAAGCCCCGAGGGATTGATTGAATCCACCCGAGTTTCCTACCAGGCCCGCTTCACCCATAGCCTTTATGTTGGGATGGGTGCTTTGCCCAGAGTGTTTTTCATAACCAAATATAGTCAGCAAAGCCACCTAGCCCTCCAGCACCAGCACTGGTACCCTTACTCAGGGGTACGCCGAGCGTGTTCATCGGGGCTGTCACCGCCGGTGCCAGCGGGACGGGGAGGTGTTGGCCTCACACTTTGCCACGGGGAGCCCCGAGAAGCTCCCTGAGCCCGCGCCCAGAGCTCTGGCACCCTCGCCGGGGTGGCTTGGCCCCGGTGGCACCGCCAGCCGCGGACACCCCAGCACGGCCTGCTCGCGTGCCTGAGGCCGCCTCGCAGCCGGCTGCTCGCGCCGGGGGCTCTGTGGAGATAGCGATGTTTACTCCCAAGCAACGCGGCGTTTTTGTTGTTGCTGTAGATAGGGAGGTGGTGTCTTGCCGCTCGGCTTGATAAAGATGGTCCAGCCCTGTCTGTGCAAAGCGTACCTTCCTCCTGAGCGTTGTCTCCTCCGAGGAAGGTGTACTCTGTCCTCCTCTGCTTCCTTGACTGACCAAATACCGGTTTCTGTGGAGAAACTCTTCCTCTGTGTTATGCCCAGACTGCTGCATCTGCTAGCAGGAAATCTGGATATCATTACCTTAAGTTTTAATGCAAGTTTGATTTTCTCACAGGTTAAAACTGGCCTTGGTTATGTTCTAGTGTCTGGTGAGTGTAGGGTAGGGACATAATTTGAGTTTCAGCCTCCTTTCAGCTGGCTGTTGAGTGAGCACATGTTTTACCCATATTGAGTCTGTTAATTGCCAGCAATATTTAGAAGGCAGCTTTTTAATATTTAAAAAATAAAATATTTGGCCTCAAGGCCTGGCTTAGGGAAATTGGTTCCCTTTCCTTCTGCTGGCTATTTTGGTGTGGTTTACTGGTATTTCCCTTACTATCTATTTTTAATCAGGTTTCTCTGATGTGGTTCCACTGAGCAGCAGCAGAAGTGGTTGTGCCTTCCTGATGAGCTCATTTGGTTCTGAAGGAAGATGGTAGAGAAAAACTCATCTCCAGTGGGGGATGCTGACCACATGCTCTGAAAGAGTATATTTCATTCAAAGGTGGCTTCTAAGCTTAACCAGGTTGGTGGTGTCCCTTCTTAAATGAGAAATTTCGGTATCTCTAGGCGATGTATTTGAGGCGTCTGCTTTCAGTAGGGGCCACCCACTCATTGTGCTGAGTTTGCCCGTTATTTTGCTTACTCTTGCAGCCACAGCTCCTCTTGGCGATGGAAGGGCCTGTTTTGGTTACTGCCCGCGGCACTTAGTGGGTAACCGCTGCTGCGGCAATGTAAAGCCTCATGGTCACGTTTCTGTCGGTGTAATGGCGAGGAGACTGAAACATGTGACAGAGGTTTTTCTTTGAGTATTCCTTCTAGTCTGAAAATGCCGAGGAAGGCAAGACTGTCTGCAGGCCCATGGAGCCACCCATTGGGTGTGACACACTGTGGTGCTGCAGGCCGCTGAGGCCCTTCGTTGTAAGGGGCGTATTACCCTTTTATGTTTTGCACTTTCTTTGTAGGGTAGCTCTCAAATGCAGGCTGTTCACGATGGCTGTGAAACTGGAGGAGGCCAAGGGCTAAGCAGTGATGAGGTGGTGGGCTGGGGTCAAAACCAGGGGGAAAGGAACTGGTCCACAGCTTGTGGTAGGAGCTGGGCAGCCGCAGGAGCAAATTTCAGGGCTAGAAACTTAAGTTTTTGTACATGAGTGTGAAATAGAAGTAAATTGGAAGCTCAACCAAGTGGCGTTCCTTGAATGAGTTGATAGACCATACAGGAGCCATGTGGCCATCTTTTCCTGTGTGCTTGGGAACCGCTCTGCTTTTGTGGGATTTCCTCCCTCCTTGCGGGCGGTTTCTGCTGGGTTTCTCTGAGGGGACCAGCAGAGGTCAGAGTGATCTTCCCAGAGTAAATATTCCCCTCTCCACAATAGCAAATGAAAGTGCTGGCTGCTGATTTGCCACAACCAAAAGTCATTCATGCTTCCTCTGCCTCTAACAGCATGAAAAGCAAGCAAGCCAGAGGGCTCTTTATACATACTGCTTGCTTTTGCAGCCTGTCTTTTGTATCATAGTGTAAATACGGGCCTGTTATCACCATCTCATGTAACGACCTTTAACGTGGTCAGTGCAAGAGCTGCAATCCAGTTATGTTAATCCTTTCCGTCTTTGTGCACAACTTCTGAGCCACACAGCTCAAGATCCTTATAATGATACTAAAAAAGTTTTCATTTGTTACTTACATGGTTTTCTTTTTTTAATCATGGGTGGCAGCCGTGTCATAAATAACCATAATGTGTGGCTACCAACCCATAAGCAACTAAATTTAAATATTTTTTTGGCTAACTACTTTATAGCATGCTGCCATCTATTTTTAGAGAGGCTATATTGGGAGAGGAGGGTTCATCAGGCTTATCAAGGCGGCCAGTATAAGCTCGAACCCTTGCTTTATGACAGGAGGATAAATAAGATTCCTAGGCATACTGGTGGTAGTCACTGTGGCAGTATTTAAAGTATTTACTGTAGCATGTAAACAACTTTACTGTTGCTCCTGCTTTAGCCGTATGGCATGACATAGTGCTTTGTAAGTGCATGCTGGTAGGTGAGGTAGGGTTAAGACCTCAGGTCAAATTCACTGAAGTTTTAAGTCAATTTCTATATGTTGTTTAACTGTTTGAGGAAGCCTTTAAATTTCTACCTTGAACCTCTGCTTTACACTATGTCACCTTGTATTTATATTTGTGAATTTTAATGGCTGAACTGACTTATTAGGCAGCCCTGACTTAAAAGAAACAGCAGCCACTGCTGTTCATGGGGAAGCAGTTTTTACCCTGTTTTCCTATGGAAGGATGGGGTGGGTGATCTCACTGTCTGTTTGGCTCCTCCCTTCCTCTTCCTTCCAAGGAATATTTTTAACCCATAGTTTGGCTAAAAATGCCCCTGAAAGCAAACTACTGGTCTTAAGGGTTATTAAATGACTGCAGATTGTGTCAAAATGGGTCGCCAAAGGCCTTATTGGAGCCCCACAGCAGGAAGATTTCCGATGAGCTCAACCCTTGCACACTACTAGAGAGCCCACTTGGGAGGGACACAGCCTGAGAAAGGACCTGTCTATGGGGAGATCACTGCATGGAGATGTGCATTCTTAATCTTATAATAAATCATGACACACATCCTTAGAAAAGCAGGATGTGTTAGTTCCAGTGCTCACATGAGCACTTGGCTTTGACTTCCCCCGCTCCTCCATTAGGCTGTGTGGAAATCTGCAAAAATCCCAGTTTGCCTGATGTTACTGGGTCATGGCTCTGTCTTGGTGTATCTTGGGTTCTCAAGATGTGCCACATCTGTAATGTGATTAATAAACTTCTCACGCCTGTTCAGGAGCTCCTAAATCTGCTTTAAGTACCTTAGGAAACTATTGGGGTGCTGGTGGGGCCCACAGCAGGATACAGTTTGTAAGCTAGATGATACCTCAGCTTTTTTTCAGATCCTGTAAAAGATACTGTTTCAGATAGTGCTGTGTTTCATCTCCACCTATAAAAGGAACTTAAAAAAAATCTCCCCTTTCCTGTCAGTCCTAGTGAAGTCTTTGTACTGAAGTAAAGGAGAGGGTTTGCTGCAAGCTTTGTTCCCAGCCTACTTGCAAAGCTTTGTTTTCTCTTCCTCATAACACTGTATGAAAGATCTGGGCAGCAGGTGTTTGGCTAAATAAACCTTCTATTATTATATCTGTGTATCTGTGTGTGTGTGTGTATATAGCCTACATGGAGGAGTCAGTGAGAGAAATACAACAGACTTAATTGCGTAGTGTTGTTTCCCAGTGACATGGTTGAGAGTGGGCATAGGAGTGAGGAAGCTGCTCCAGAAAAGAGCGATTTATTGTGCCTGGTGAAATCAGTAGGAGAGGAGGAAAGAAGGAGAGAGATGACACTGCTGCAGAGTGCAGAATTACTGCAACAGCAGCTGAATAATACGAAGGTTTTACACATATTGAGGGAGGTTAATGTATTGTTCTCGGGGTCTGCGGCTCTTTGTAACAGTGAGATGGTGTGGCTGTGAAAAGTTTGCTGTTGCATTTACGTGCAGGCACACCAGTTCAGTAAATAGCTTGGTAGATGCATATTTCACTAGATGGCAAGGTTTTTCTCCCAGAGAAAGGTGGCAGTTGTTGTGTCTGTTTTGCAGGGAGAAAAGGTGGAGGGTGAGGAAGTGAAATGATGTGTTCCAGATCATCTGGAAGGCCAGTGACAAAGCCAGGGAAAGAAACTGTATCTCCTGAGTCGTCTCTGATGCCATGGTCCTTAGGCAGAGGTGCTGCCTATTCTGCCTTGTTTCCCACAGCTCTACACATGCTAAAACCCACCTCCAGATTGTTCAGGTGGGACTGCTCGTACTGCCCAATCCACTTTGGCTTTCTGGAGGGAAGAACAGGGGGAAATAAGCTCAACAGCAGAATTAAATTGGAGGAAACAGTTTCTTTGTCATTCTTTTGAAACTGATGGGGCTGCTTGTGCTGTCTGGAGGGAAAAGAGGTTCAAAACCAAATCTACTTTACTGCTTTTGTATTGATGAGCACATCTGAAGTCTGTAAGACATTCACTTGAATGCAACAGGATAGGAGAACTGGACTTGCCTAGAAAACGGATCTTATCTTTTATTTGCATATGGTATACTGAAAATAGTTAAAATCTCTTTAACGCTGTTATGTGGTCTTCAGAGGTGTATCTGTGTAAAGAGGCTGTAAAAAATTGAACTTCTCTGTCTGTGTGCTGTGCATTTGCATTAGCCATGCCTAGTGGCTGCTTGGAATTTCTAACATGTATATAGTTTTAGAATGATGCTGAAAGATGTCTGTTCAGTAGATCCTAACAAGACATAAAGCTGTAAGGCATCCTTCACTCAGTCTTCATTCATGTTGCGGGTGTCACTCATAGCGATGGTATTACTCGTGCCCAGGATTTGTCCTGCTCACAAGCATTCCTGGCCATTGCAGATTGCATTTCATGCTGGCTGTGCCCATGTATCCTACTTTATGAACTGGTGCTGGTGGAGTAATTGCTCTGACCTTTCTGATGTGGAAGAACTGGGACTTTGGCATCAGCTGGTGCCTAGAAAGCTCAGGACAGCGGTGTGCTACTGATGTGGTGCCTGCACTCTAGCTTTTGTCCTGAGGCATGTCTGCATTTCTGACTAGCGGTGAAGTGGCAGGTAACTTGCAGGATGCTGGCTAGTCTTGTGGTATTTCTTACCCAACGGGAAACTTCATGAGCAAATCTGCCTCTCGCAGATCCTTGAGGTGCAATCTGAGATAAGCTTCAACTGGTTGTGTTTTACTGTCTCCTGACCTGGTACTCAATGCATTTTTAAGGCTCTTCCTTAAAACAGACTGGTGTTGGAACTTATCCCTGTCTTAGCTTACTTTCTATGCTTGTAAAATTTGGCAGTGAATTCTTAGTCAGATGGAGAGTCAAATACAAAGTGTGTAGGGTCTGATTCTGTTGTCCCGGTTCACACAAGCACATTTGCTGCAGTCTGAGAGGATACTTGGCTGGGGAAACATGCTTGTATATTGTAATGGGCTAATGCTGCTGAAATACCCAGAGGATGAGACGGTTGCTGGTTAAGTAGAATTACTTGCTTTTTAAGACAGGAATTTACATATAATTATATTGATGCTATATACTGTTCCAGATCGGTGTGTATATCCATAGAAAGACTGTGCAGACATATGCAAATTCAGGTTCAACTTATTATCCTTTCTACTACTAATTTAAACAGAGAAACACCCGAATTTCCCGTTGGAACCTGTGTAGCCTAATTGCTGAGTTTCTCCTGTAGGGCTGAGCCGTACCTCTGACAGGGTCTGGTTTCAGTCTTGCTAGAACAGTGCCGGTTTGGGTTCTGACACTGTTCTCTTCTGGCAAAAGTGGTAATGTGGATAGAGTTTTTGTCAATGGCTCAGCCGAAATGAACTTCACACTTAGAGGAATCATCCTTTTAATAGTGTCATAAACTCCATATTTTTCTCCTGTAATTGCAGCTGGGCTAGGATGTTTTGCCCAACACAGCTTTAGGCATGGTCTCTTGGTGATACAATAGAGTTTTGAATTAGAGCTGAAAGTTTTCTTCCAGACAGGATGCAGCAAGATATATGAAATAGCTCTGCAGCTCTGCAGGAGTAGATTGAAGAAAGTTATTTGCTTTTATTTAAGAAAACCAGCTATTTTAAAGTTGTTTTATTTTCAGTGTTGCAATTATTAGAATGAGATTTATTGTAAGAACACTGTTTCATCATAAAACCTTAGCAAGGTGGTTATCAACACTTTTTAACTTAATTTTCCAAAACCAGATTTTGAATTTCTTAAAATGACTAATGCAAGGGTTTGGAAAGGGACTTCTTTTCTCCTTAAAGTCTTACTTAAAAGCAATTTTTCAGTGATACCTGTTTTCATTTCTTCTAAACGTTTTATTAACGCTAACGTATGGGGAGAGACTTCTAGAAGTTGCCATCGGGCTGTTTCTGTTTCGAGGAGTGTGTGGGTGAGCCCTGTAAGACTTTGATGTATGGAGCACGTGGGGGGAACTGCAAAGTCTTTGTAGATGCTTGCTGCTGGATGGTGGGAAAGGGGATTCTTGGTCCCACTGGTGGATCTGTGCAGGGAGGTCGGGCTGTGTTCTGCAGTGCGTTATCATAAATGCATTAACTGTATTGACTTAAGTGCTTGTGTTTTTAAGAGTTGTGATATTTAGATCTCTTTATTAATATAAATGCGTCCTACTGATTTGCATGCCAGCACTACAGGAATCCAGAAGATTTAGCACAGTTATACATAACAGTGCTACATGCCTTTTTATGTACTTCAAGAATTGTTACAGGCCAGCTGATCTGAAAACAGATGAAGCTGGTGGAGTTTTCCAATGGAGTGCTTTGAGCTTTGGATCATACTTTGATGTTAGGAGATTGGGAGATTAGCTGGCAAGCTCTTTCCATTGCAAAAGCATGTCAGAACAACTTGTTGGTAAGGGATCCACGGCTATGTGGTCTGTGGCAAGACCAGCGTGAGGCAGAGTCTGGTAGCTGCAGGAATTGGTGTTTCAGCAGTGACAGCTTTCCTGTTCAACTGGGAAGGAAATTTAGTGTGTGTACCTTATGCATACAGGTGTCATGGACATGGCTGTGGAGATTCAAGTTTGTAACTGTGGAAGTGCCAGTGTAGCTGGTACTTCAAAGCTGCTCATGAGGGATTTGAATGCCAAATTGTTGTTAGTTTTCAAAGGGAGTTGAGTGTACAAATCTCTTGGGCACCACTATAAATCTTGGCCTGAAAATATGTACCTGAGAGGTTGTCTCTGTCAAGGTTCCTGGGACATAATGCCTTGACGGAGACATACGACCGTACAGAGACATTGATATGTAGCATAAAGAGGAGGAATTTTCTGCCTCACCTGTAACATCATCTGTTTGTGATCCTTGTCACCCTTGCTGGTAATGCAGGCAACTCCGTGCGAGCCTTCCTAACCCTGGAGTCTTGTTCCCTTTTCAGTGTTTTCAGTCTGTCCATGTTCTTACGCTGGTGGGGCAAGGTGTTCACTGCAGCAGCAGGCCGAGGGCCAGCCCTCAAGCTGCTCACAGTTGTTTCAGGAGACTTGGAGGCCAGCAAGAAAGAAGAAGGGGTAGCCTTGATTCACAAAGGCTTCTCCTTGTGCTGACCTCTGCTGATTACCATAATTTCCACAATCATGACTTCAGCAAACCTACAGGTTCTTTGAACTGATGGGGTCTGGGTATTTTGTTGCAGAAGCCAGCTAGTTGAAAGTCAACCAGGTGGCTCCAGAGAAAGATCTGAGGTGTGCCAGTGTCTGGATGTGGCTGATGGCATGGCCTCTGTTCTGCTCAGCTGTCATGATGTCCTTACTCTGCACAACCCTCTAATTGAGCTCTTCTGCATGGTGACTTTGGTAGTTGCTTGTCTCCTCCCTCATATGTGCTCTGTCTGCTCTGTGAAATGTGTTATATATGTGCATTGTCACTGATGAAGCTTAGTTTTTTTCCTTGGGGCACAGCAAAATTAACTGATGCAGCTGTCAGAGTCGTTTACTCTAACTTGCAAAGTACGCGGGTCTGCAGCAGGTTTTCCCCGGGGTCTGCATGGCATACACAGACCGGCCCTTGCTTTACGTGCCGTCCCAGCGGCTGCGGTGTCCGTGCCTCTGGTTGTTGTCGTAGGCTGCATCAGGATTTCTTGCCCTGGGCTGAGGGGTGAGCGGTGGAGGGAAGAAGTGGAAGGGAAGGAGGGGCAGGGTGAGCAGTGGGAGAGCCCCGCTTTTCAGGGGCTCTTCTGGGCTGCCCTCAGGAGGAGCGCTGGGTCCTGGGGCCTCTGCTGCAGGACAGGCTGCTCGGTGGCGGTGCATGTCATCCCCGCCATCGCAGGAGGGGCTGTGTGCGAGGAACCTAAACCACCAGTTCTTGTGTGGGTGACAGTGACCTCCGTTTATCTTTGGGGGTGGGCTGAGCGTGGAGGGTAAGTGGGAACAGGAATCTCTGTGTTGCACAACTAATAGGTCAGTGGCCAACTGATCTCTCCAGGGTGAAGCATATTCTGCTCAGGTATAGATTTCCTAATTTGTACTCTTCTGTTGGCCAAGTAGAAAGGAACAGCCCAAAATTCATGACTTCTGTTGTGTATGTCTAGTTTAGCTGAAAAAGTATTATGGCTAACATACGTGGTTTCAGGATTTTGTAATTTGAATCCAGTTAAGTCTTGCTCTGAAAACCAGATGTGGAGAGAACATGCACACCTGGCAGCATGTACTGGCCGAAAGCAGTGGCTCTGTGCTCTTCGGGCCCTTAAATCACTGTCATTTCCTCGTGGAGGAACACGTATCCACACAACAAAGCTTCTAATTATAAATCCTGTACACACAATTTGTTTCCATGCACCTACTGCAGATGCCTCTCCAGAGCCCTTAGGCTGAGAGGGGAGGCAATGGGATGGGATTCTGGTTTTGGCTTTGCTGGTTGTGGTAAGCAGCAGGATCTTTGGGAATTCAGTTTTGCCTCTCAGTGACTGTTTCTCCAAGTTAAAAAAGGCTTCTTTATAATCCCCAAGACCTGTCTGGTGGGCAGATATAAACTCTTATCAGTGTATGCTGCATTTTGGTTATAAAGCAAGCAAGCTGTTCTGGCTCCTGGAATTCCTGTTCATTCTTTAGTACCTCTTTCATTACATGGTTGAACCATAATGAAATCCACTGAAAAAAGAAATATCGTGTTTTCCATTATAACTGCCATATGGCCTTATTGCTAAGTTTTAATTATCTGAGATGGTTGCATAGGCAATTTATTCGAAGTAAGGAAAGAGACTATGAGAACTGGATGAGGCGGAGAGCTGTTTCTGATGTTTGTATAGAGGCACGGTGTCTTTTTTATTGTCTTTAAATAGAAAAATGTGTAATCCTCAGAAAGTGTCTTTCCACTAGGTCTGTTTGGCAGATGTATGCATATGTGTTATTAGACAGATGCAGACACTTCCGTCATTTTAAAGTAGAATAGTGTTGTTTTGCTCTTTGACTTGCCTAGTCTAGCAGATGGATTTAGGGGCTTTGTAAAATTGACAGGATTTTCTTCAGAAACGGTAGAATAGGAGAAAGTACCAGGGCATCCAGGCTTGCACTTTTGGCTTAATGTTCCTCCTCAGGAATAGGGTTATAAAATTGTCCCTCGGGGTTACTGTTTGCCTTCTTCCCTGTGTATGGCTCCCAGTATTGTTACCTTGAATTGGTTCCACTGGAAAATTAGGCAGCCAGCAAGAATGCTAACACTATAGATATATCTTGGACCTGTACTGAATTTGGTCTGACTGTGATCTTGACTCTCTAATTAGGTAATTAAATAAGGGTGTATAATGGAGCCCTATCACTGGGAAAATGGATTTTAATTGGGTGCAGGATGTCATGCTCCTGCTGTGCCAGGAGCAAGCCAGATCTGCTGCCTGTATAGCAGACCTGATGCTGTCTGCCTCACAAACTGATAGGGGTTTTTTTTGCATGTGGTAGGTGAGAAGGAGTCATGACTGACCTCATGTAATGTGGCAGTAGTCCAGCTTCAAGATGGACCTTGGCAGGTCCTTCCATGCAACGTTTCTGTGATTCTGTGGAGCTGGGTTTTTTGAGGGTTGGTTGTCAGGGAGAGAGACAGATGGTAATGGGAAGGGAAGAGGGACTGGCCTTATTATCCACTCTCACCTGTATGGTTGAAGGAGAAAGGTATGTATTTGTTTCCATGATGTGTCTGGGATAACTGAGTGCTTGTGAGTTTTTCGTCTGACTGCTTACACAGATTCAGACTAATAGTTTCCCTCTTCACCACTTACGATGTACTTAATTAGACTGCTGTCTTGAAAATACCCACTTTTACTGCAGCACTGCAGCTGTAGCTGCATTAACACAGTGAGGGGCCATAGTTTAAATCAGCACCTTAGATCCTCAGTATCATTTAGCTTCGTATCATTTAGTTTAAAAAACTAAACTGTAGTGGCTGTTGCTCTGCTGACATCAGTAGTACCAGCAATAGGAAGGCTAGGGAGCTATGCTTGACCAAGCCATGACTGACATTTGAGGTGTTTGTTTTATACTGTCTTTTCAACTGTGTATTTCTGATCCCTTAATTCCTGTCATTTGCGTGTTAACAAAGAGATCACAGGTACCAACATTTGCCAAGCTAGTTCAGCACATGCTGAAAAGCTTTTGTCTGTCAGCTCTTTAGCCAGCAGAGAACACGTGTGGATTTTCTTTTCTGTGAACACACTGGTAAAATAAATTGTAATTTTTCGTGAGAGACTTTTCTTCCCATGAATGGTATTACATGTGGATGCTGTACCTCCCAGAATCTCGGTAAAAGGCACCCTCACTCAGTTCCTTCATTTGCTAAACAAATGTGCTGTTGATCCAGTGGTTTGTAAGAGGTTCCTCCAAGAATGCAAACACACTTACTTTGAAACTGGGGAATTCTGCTTTTGTACTGAATGCACAGGAGGCGGGCACTGTTGTTCAGGGAGGCTGAGTAACTTGGTGTGTTGCAGCACAACTAGCCAGGTGATTCTGTGGACCCATATCAGGAGTGTGAAAGATTTCATGTCTATTACATTGGAAGAATGAAAACAGAGTATATTTGGAGCTTGATATCTTGCACCATTACATTGGAAGAATGAAAACAGAGTATATTTGGAGCTTGATATCTTGCACCCAATTACAATCCATTTTCCCAGTGATAGGGCTCCATTATGTGGAGAAGAATGAAAACACTAATCCCAGTGCAAGAAAAAGGGGAAAAGATCCTCATGTATCCCCTGTGTCGTGTGATGTTTGTCTTGGGGTGTGTCCTGGGATGTGTCCTGTTTAAAATCTTCAGCAATGACCTGGAGGAGGTGATGGAGTGCATGCTCGTACAGTTTGCTGATGACACCAAACTGGGTGACCAGCTGATACACTTGAGGGCCAGGCTGCCGTTCAGGGAGACACAGACAGGCAGGAGAAATGGACTGGCAGGAACCTTCTGAAATCCATCAAGAACAAGTGAAAAGTCCTGCGTTTGGGAAAGAAGAGCCCCCTGCAGTAATATGGGCTGGAGACTGCCTGCCAGGGGGGCAGCTCTGCTGGAAAGGCCTGGGGGGCCCTGGTGAGCAGTAAGCTGACCATGGGCCAGCAGCATGCCATGCCATTGCTGTGAAGACCAACAATATCCTGGGCTGTATTAACAGGAGCACAGCCAGTTGTTTGAGCAAAGTGATTTTTGGGCTCCTCAATACAAGAAAGACATGGATAAACTGGAGTACCTTCAGCAGTGGGCCACCTCTCTCTGTGAGGAGAGCAGAGGGAGCTGGGCTTGTTCAGCCTGTGGTGGAGACTGCTTCAGGGAGGTCTTTAATAAGCAGTCTGCTGATACCTATGAGGAGATTATTGAGAAGATGGAGCCAGGTTCTTCACCATTGTGCATAGCAGAGGAGAGAGACAACATGTATAAACTGAAATGAATGAGGTTCAGTCTGGACAAAGGGAGAAACTTTTTCATGCTGGGGAGTATGAAGCAGTGGGACAGGATGCCTAGGTAGAGTTTGTGCAGCCTCTGTTCTTGGAGGTTTTAAGATGTGACACAGTAAAGCCCTGAGCAACCTCATTGGATCTCAGAGCTGACCCTGCTTTGAGGAGGAGGTCCAGCTAGAAACCCCTGAGGTCGCTTCCACCCTGAATTATCAAATAATTTTATGTGGCTACCTGGCAGTTTAGACCTTTCAAAGGCTGGAGTAAGGACATTTCTTAAACAGCGTGAAGTCTGTGGATTATTGGTTTATGAGCACGTGAACATAAGGGTGTGCAGTGGAACTGTGCTTCTCATCAGGGTCCATTTACTGGTTTTGCACTGAGGTACTAGTAAGAGTACAATATTTTTTCTGTCTTTTTTTTGCCTGTCTAACCTTTGAGGAGGAAAGCACAGATTCCACTGGGCTGCTGTTCTGGCTGCTTCTTTAGTGAGGGTGAGTCGGGAGGCAGTGGAGTTAGAAAGCTATTTTGAGACTGACCAGTAGCTGAGCTTAAAAGTCTTTAAGATGTCTAGCCCCTCTGAAACACCACCTTGTCTAGCTCATAGGACCTGGTCTTATCAGTGCAAAGGATTTAAAAGAGACCACAGAAAGCTAGAACTGCAAATTGTATAAACCTGGTGTGCTAAGTAAACAAATAATAACAGCTGCAGGTCTTTTAGATAGTTGCTGAAATGTGACATTTTCATGTGCTTTGGACTTGTTTTCATCTGATTCTTGGGCTGGCTGCTGTTTCATGATTGCATTTTGTTATTCCTTGAGGGCTGTGTTTGGGAGACTGGACTGGAATGGCAGAGTCCTGGGCTCCACTCTTTCTACATGGCCTTCAGCAGCTCCTTTAGAACATGGTGGTGTCTATTTCTTACTTAAACCTAGCAGAGTTAAACTTTTGAGTGCTTTTATGACAGCCACTATCTTCACTGTACTTTCCCCTCATGGACTGGCTTTTATCTGACCATGGGCTCTGAGTTCCAGACTTTCTTTTACTGTGAGGTCTGTAGTGCTTATCACCGAAGTGCTTATCCTGGCAGGCTCCTCTGGTGCTCAAACCGACTGAAATGATTTTCCACATATGACTTGTCTGGAAGCCATTGAGAAAACTTCTTTGTATTTTGCAGCGTCTGCTTGTATAGTGAGATATTTCAGTTAATTTTCAATACACTGCTTTACTGCCCTGGATGCAGGTAGGGCACAGAAAGGTAGAGCTGAGCACGAGCAACCTCAGTATATGGTACTCTGAAAACTGTGTTGTATGTTTAGGTTAAAGCTTCTAGTCTGAAGCACTGCTTGTCCCTCCATTGGTCCTGTGATCTGTTGAACTGAAAGCTAGTATTTACTAGCAAACCCTCAATGTGTGTGTTGTAGATATAGTTGCTATAAATGAGTATTTTTCTGGAGTTTCCTTGTCTTTCTGAGTGACGTTTGGGCAGCTTCACTGATTAGGCATATGCACTTTTTGTGGTTTGCAGGATCATTTATCTCAGTTTATTCTTCCTGTAGAATCATGTTGCACAAGCAAAAAAGTTGCTTTTTTTGAAGTGCAAGTCATAGCTGTATCCTCCTTTCCATTTGTATGAAGTTTGTTGAGCTCTGTACTAATAGCTGGAGAAGACGGTGCCTTTCTGTTACTTCTTGTGCTTCACCTGCCATCACTGCCTTCAGAAGTGAGTCTGTTACTCTGTGCTTCTCTTGACACCTTCAGAAGAACAAGCAACATCAAATGTTTTCATATTTGTACAGTAAATTGCTTTTGGTGGTGGTTGTTAACCTTTTCATGCCTTTGGAAAGGGGGGCGAAGGATATGGGGGAAGCAGTAAGCTGAAACAGGTAAAACTGCTTGGGCAGATAACTAAGCGGGTTTCATTCAGGTACCTACGAATGAAGTGTCAAACCATGAGAAGGAGGTGGAAAGAAGTTGGTGAAGGGATGGAAACCAACTCAGTTGTAAAAGGTGTTACCATGAGTTGCAGTAGTGACTTTTTTGATGCAAAGTGTTATGCTTGATAAAGTTTGCCGACTTAGGTTTGTATGTGGGAGCAGAGATAGAGCTTGTAGGAGACAGTAAACTGAAGTGCTGTTTTCTCCCAGATTTCTTCACGATACAGAAGACAAGAATTGAATGAATGGGCTAGGCATCTCTGTTCCAGAGTTAATGCTATTACCTCCGATTCTGACAGCTTCTGCTGTCTCTCCCTTGGTGATTTGCTCATCAAACCTGGATACCTTAAGTAGTGAGTTGATTCGGGTTTCTGGAGTTGCTTTTTGTTAAGAGTCCTGTTGGTACCTTGCAGAAAACAATCTGCTTCATTGGGGATCTCAGATTCAATTCCTAGACTCTGAACGTGCTGTTCCCTACTTGCTTGTGCCTATCAGCTTTGGTTGTAGGAGTACACAGAAACCTTGGAGAGTGCTAAGCGCTATATAGTAGAATACACTATTTCATGGAGAGTTGATGGCAGTAAATTTAAAATGGCTTGCAGGTTTTCTACTGCGGGGACATACAGGCCAGATGTCTCCTTGAGTCCTTTCCTTTTCATATCAGACTTTTTCTTTCCCTCTGTTCTCATTAGGTGGGTTTGACTCCACATCCTTCTTTCAGGTGGAAGTTGTGCTGGTGCTTATGCGGTATGCTGGGGAGAACATAATCCTCACCATTGCTGCGTGGGAAGAAATGACCTTTTGTATGTTCTGATGAAATTGTAACTGTGGGAGACTGAGAAAGTACATTTTCCCCATTTTCAAGTAGAGCTTCTGTGCAGAGGGGGGTGTGTAGCATTCCCTAGTTGCTTTTAGGGTCCTCAAGCTGCAGTTATTGCCTATGATGTCTGAGGCACCAGCCTAGCTTTTGCCTGTCAAAAAACTCTGGGGTTGAAGCAATCTGTTTACAAGTTCAGGGCAAAGCAAGTGCCAAAGGTATGTCGAGTTCATGTCCTGGAGGGTAGTAGCCGTATAGTTTTGGTATGTATTATGTTAGTGCTTAGGAGAGCTGGGTAAGGGGTAGATACTTTAGAGAGTATTTTGATTTTGCCTTAGAAATAAAATACATGCTTGAGGGCTTGGGACCCTCTCTTTACTGGAAATGTTTTCCCATTTATTAACAAAGCTGTGCGAAGCTAGTCCAAGGGGCAGGAAATGAGGGAGGAAAAAATCTCATGCCCAAGAAATGAATGGATACGCGATGTCAAGCTGTGGGGTCCTGCTCCCAGCCAGGTGCTGGTTCCAGACCTCAGAGTGCACACAGGGTCTAAGCGACACTGAGCTGTGACAGCCAGCGTGCACCCTGAGAACGCTGCAGCACACTACGAGTAAGGAACGCAGCTCCTTGACCTCTGCGTGCTCAAGGGGAGTGTTGTTCTGTTTCGGGCAGAGAGGACAGAATGTCAGAACCATTTGCTGCTTAAAAGTACACTTAAACCTCTCAGGCATGAGGAAAAGTGATTAAAAAAATATGTGCCAGTTTCAAAGCTGTGAGATTGCTGTTGTAAGGTTGTAAGGTCAATGCAGGGAGACAGAAGCAGAGATGACTAGGTCACTATGTCTGCTCAGTATCCTACTGAGTGGCTTTTTTTATACTTGAAAATCTTACTTTACAAAGACTTTAAAATACCATTATTGTCCACACTCATTTCTCCTGGTTGGTTGTTTTTTGGTTGTGGTTGGTTTTTTTTTTTTGTTTGTTTGTTTTTTGCTTTTTTTTTTTTTTTTTTGGCCAGCATTAGTGTTTGTGTGTCTACACCATGAAAATTAACTCTATATTTTTTTCTTTTCTTATCTGGTTAGTTTTCAGGCATGCACTGTCCCCACTCTGTGCTGTAATGTGGCTTCTGCAACTGCTAGTGCCAGCAAAAGGGAAGGGGTGAATGGCAGCTGAGCATGGAGGCGAGGTCCGGAGTGCTTCTTTGCTGACAGCATGGATGCCTTCTTGATGAAGACAGCTATGCAACTATGACTCAAGGCAATAGCGAAAGAAATGAGAAACAGGGACTTACAGCAAAATGACAAATCCCAAGCTTGACTTTTAGTTTTAGTTCCATAGCTCTCTATGCTTCTATGAAAGTCTGCATCTTGCTTTTTTTGCCTTGCAGAACCTATTTCAGTGGATATAAACAAGCGTGGCCTGCTCTTTGCAACTAAACCAAAAGCATTATTACAGCCCTTTCCTAAAAGTTGCCTTTAGCTTTACTTTTCTCTTTTTTTAGGTCTTTCAATTTCTTTCAGTGACAGAGCCTGGCTGTTGTGAGTGCCTTGTCTGCCTACTAAGGCATATAAATAATTTCCTTTATTACCACAGTTGTGCTTTGAATGCAGTCCCTTGATACAGTGCCTTTATGTGGATTTGATCAAGTCTTTGCCTTTGATCTGCTTGGGATTATTAATTCTCTATTATAATTAATGGAGGCTTTGTCTTTCTCCTGCAGTCTCTATCAAAAGATCTCAGAGCCTTTTGTAAATGTAAAGTGATTAGTGATGCAGTACCAGACTGGTGAGTTGTGTGTGTGGTTTGTCTCTAGAAAAGAAACAAAGAGTCTCAGTGTATCAGCATGCACGATGTTTGGGGACAGTTTGGAAATCTTGCAGCACAACAGTTTTTCTTGGAAAATGCCAGGTTTTGTAAAACTACTTCTTTTTTCTTTTTTTCTTTTTTTTTTTTAATGTTCTTAGAAGGCTTACAGTTTTGGAGATAACTGTTGAAAAGTTTCAGGTGTCAGGCGGAAATTCTGCGTGTGCATGGCTGTGTGTGTTAGTCTGTGATAGGCAGACAGAGGAGCACGTTAAGAGATGGATGCTGCTGGGTCTTTACTCACCAGGGACCTCTTGCCTTTTGGTCTGACACTTCCTGTGGGAAGTAGGAGCTCCAGGAGATATTTGATCTTTTATGCAAGGAGGATTCATCAGGGCTTCATCAGGGGGATTTATCCTGTGGCCACATCTCACCTGAAATGTGTGTGAATGAGGATCATGTCACTGGTCTGAATAGGATAGAAATGGTCTTGAATATGGACTTTCTATTTTGCACATGGTTATCTGAACTCTTAGGATTTGAGTTGCAGGCAGGTGAGTCATTGTCTGTAAAAGTGCAGCTGGTCACGGTTTTTTGCCTCTGGGAAGAGCAAGGAAGCTTGGGAAGCAGTAAGACATTGGGGGCAGGAAGAGAGCTTCCCGTGCAGTTTGAGTTACATGGGCATTTCACATTTCCCTTCTGTGTGCTGCTCTAAGCAAAGAGACTGACAAAGTTACTCGAACAAACCATCTGTAATGGAGCCAAGGGTAACAAAGCAGTCTAATAGCTTCCAAAGTTAGGGTTTAATCATGAGATGAAAGTACATCATGTAATAGTTGTGGTCAGGCAGCGCTGGGGAGCCTGCTCAGCACTGGTTGAATGTGAAGGAAAGCACTGTATCCAGAAACCCGTGATTAGTGTAACGACAGCTGCTGCTTTCTGTGGGGTGGGATTCAGCCTTGCAGTCAGAAATAACTAGAGCTAAAATTAAGTAGCATTTACCATCTGTTTTTGTAAAAGGCAGAGGCTGGTGGTCAATTTTTTAATAACAAGGCAGTGATTGGTAAAGACTTAAGAGGTGGTCTGTGCTGTTGTTGATATCTTTTAAAATTACACTAAAATTATTAAGAGTGAAAGGAGGAAGGATCAATTTGTTGACATCAGCTTGCTCTTTCTTATAAAAAGGAGAAAGCAGGGACATCTTTTCTTTTTATAGCGTTCCTGCTGACTTTAAAGGCCATTTCCTGACTTGTGAGAAATCCTTGACAGCTCCGGTGGTGTTTCTGACTTTCTGCAGCTAATTGCTCCTGTTCTGTGCAGTTTGCATGTAATCCCATGCACTGAGACAGCCTGCCTGGCTTACAGATGTAGTGCTGTATAGCATGTGTATATGCGATCCGCTCATTATATTAATTTGTTTGAAAGGTCAGCACAGCTTCCAGCGTGACTAAATCACGTTGACTGCTGACACTGCCAGGAGATTGTTAAAACATCAGAGAGCTGCCAGGAACCCTTGCTGCTTTCCTGGGGACTGGTAAAGAAGTGACCTTTTATTCCTGAATTTAAATTTCTGGTTTAGGGAAATACTCAGGGTTTTTTCTGAATGCCTTGGCCACTTGCCCGTCCCTTATTACATTTGGGTTTTGCTAGTGCTGGTTGATGAGGTACTGAAGTGGTTAGGAGGACTAGTGCTGCCTGTTAATTGAGGATCTGTTCAGAGAAGAGATCTCTAGCTGGAAGGGAGGGAGGCTATAGCAGACATCTGGGAGAAATTGTAGCTAAATCTGCCAGATACCTTTCCAAGGCGTCATCTTTCTGTGCCTGTAGTTACACCTGACTTGTCCTGTGTTAAGTTCACAGCTGAGTCATTTAGACCATCGGCAAGTTTTACATTAAGGCTCTAACCATTTATCAGTCTGTTTTGTGGGTCAAACAATAGCAGTCAGTGTTACGGGTGGGGGAAAACTCTTTTCATGGGCAAGAGAATGTTCCCTGGAAACTGGGGCTGCTCGTATGAATTTTGCTGGCATGTGTGAGTGAGACCTCTGCTGCGGCATGGTGTGGCACGCCAGCGGGAGCAAACAAACCGTCCTGGGCCAACAGATATAGGAAAAGTTCTGCTGGGGACCAGCCTAGACCAAGTGATGCTACTCCATCCTCTACTCAATTTCCTACCCCTTTCTGTCTTCCCTTACTGCAGTTTTCCGCTGAGTGGTCTATGAAATTAAATGATCAGGTTTTAGAGAAAGATGTTTTACATGGATCTCATTTAGGGAACAAAGAACTCTGCCAACGTAACGGCAGATGTTTGCTGTGGGGAAGGGGACAAGAAGGGGACCTGTGAATGGGCAGGTGGAGAGCAGGCAAGGAGCAGTAATACCTCATGTGGGACCTACCATAACTATAACCTGTTGTGCAGGTGCAGCTCTGCTCTACCAGTAAGATGCCCTCTTGCATGGGTGGCTCGTTTGATGTAACAGTCTGGTATAAACCTTACAGCAAAGTCAAGGAGGTTGGTGTTTGCCAATCAATTAATATCCATAATCTTTTACAGTACGTTTGGGTTTGTGAAAGCATGGACTGAAAGTCAGTCTTTGTTGTAAATTTGCATTAAAACACCTATTGGGTTCTTATCAGAAATGTACCTGTTGCTCCATCCCAACTATTATTTTAACTGTCTCCACTTGCTCATTTGTGGGTTCTCTGTTTTTTTCCAGCATTGTGGCTTGGTTTCCTTTTCCTGCTTCTGTTTCTTTGCTCGACAGTGATAAGTGAATACTGGGGGCAGCAAGCAGGGAAAAGTCCTCAGCATTTTTTCAAGTACAGTGTGGAATGGTTCTGGAGTACAGCAGGTGTTGGGAAAAGGTGTCCCTGCCCATGTCAGGATGGTTGGAACTAGATGATCCTTAAGGCCCCTTCCAATCCAAACCATTCTATGATTCTACAAAATTTGTGTTCCTGAGTGCAATTGCTTCTCTGCGTGCTGGCTGTTGCTCTGTGAACCTCTGTTCCTGGGGCAACCTGTCGCAGTGGGGAACACAACTGTGCTTTGGCCAGAGGGTGGAGATGTCTTTCTCAGGAAACTCCTTGCAGAGAACACACCATCTTTGAGGTGCCTGCTCTTAGGCAGCCAGCAGCAGGCCAAGGGAGGCACTTGATTATCTAGAGGAGCGGCAAGCACAGGGAGGTATTTCTGGCTGGGAGTCCATGGCTAAGTTCTGTGTCCTCCCTCCCCCTGCCCCAGCAGCTGGGAGGCTATCTTAGTGCTTCCTCCTGTGTCACCATGCCCAAATTAACATAGGTTTGGCAGTCCCGAGGTGGCAGCCCCTTATCCACAGTTGCTGCTGCTCCTTCAGCATTCAGACGGCCCATGCGGTTGTTCATCTGCGACGTGTTGGTGCTGCTGGGGCCGGGATGGCAGGGCTCCTGTGCAAGAGACGCAAAAAAGGAGGTAGGAAACATTACGTCTGTAGCAAAAATCTCTTTCTAAGCTGTCTGCCTAGGACCTGGTGTGTGGGCTCTCTGTAAGCAGGGCTCTCCCTGGGCAGCAGGCTCTGGGGGGCTTTCTGCTGTCGTAGCTGTGCTTTGCCAGTAGTGGTAGCAGAAGATGTTTTCGTCCTGTGGGATCTGGCCCAGCCACACTGGATCTGAAGGCACACCTAAGGGTTTTATGTGGCTCTTCATGTCGTGAGGGATGGGGGCTTAATACATAAATTTGTATTAATGTTTTCTTTCAGTTCAGTAAAGTGCTCAGAAACAAGGTATTTTTGTCAGGAAGAGTGAAGATTATTTCTATATTAACAAAAAAGTAAGTGTATTATCTTAATTGAACTTCTGGGAACAAGACTAGTTTAGCTGCATTTAAAAGTGTTCTGGCTTGAAGTGTATGCAGCATTTTGTTTATACAGCATACACTGAAAATGGTACCATGTATTCACTGACCAGAGGAACTTAGCAGCTCTGTTCTGCATTTGCAGAGCATTAGGAACAGCAATGCCCAGACCTTATTGGACACTTGGCATTCCCAGAATGACAGCAATGCTACAGTAATGAAGAGCAAGTTACATCTAGAAACAAGGCTGGTACTTCCAAAAGGAGCCTGATTTAAGTGGAATTTGGGCATTTATAGTCCTAGCAGGGTTTTAAAAATCTTACTTAATGTCTAGTTTTTTCTGTCCATGATTTTTCTTGTGCCTCCTGGTGGCTGTATTCCTGTTGGCATCACGATGTAGGAGTTGCTCGGGTGAGAAAGCTCTAGTTGGGTGTAATGCAGACAGGGCTGGCTAAGGCACGCTGTTAGAGCCGTTTGCCTCTGTTGCATGAGGCCTCTTGGCTCCCTGGCTTTTGTTTGGAGAGTTTTCCAAGAAAATGAGAATGACTGCAGAAAAGGAGTAATTAAGAGTTTCTTTAATAATGACATTTATTCAGAAGGTTAAATCTCAGCCTGCAGACATTGTATTCTGTTTGCAGTCGAGAGTGCTGTTCCCTTCCCTTTGCAGAAGGTGCACAATACAGAACGCAAGCCGAGCTTGCTGCTGGCAGCCCCCTTTCCCCCAGGCTTTGTGCCGTGTTAGCTCTAACCAGCTGCTCTAACATGGTTCATGAGCCATAAGATCTGAAAATATGAGAGTGATGTTTGTTGCTTGCAGAACATAAGAACAGCGTTTAATAACTGAGGATTTTAGTCATGTTCAGTATCATGCTGTGAAACAAAATTAACTAACATCTTGGAACTGCGATTAAGAAATGTGGTAACTTGTTTTAAGCACCTGTTTCAAGTATCTGTGAGAGAAGGACTGGGAATTGTAGTGTATTCTTCCCTGTCTTCCTCTGGGGCAGTAGGATCTCTGTGTTTTCCCCTTCTATCAAGCAGGAAAAAAGCAAACACTGATTTAGGATTTTGTAACCTTTGCAGACTGCATGCAGATGATTAGCCTGTGGTTTGATTTTCCAGTGGGAAAGGGGAATAGTGACTATTCTTGAAGGAAGTGTTTGTTGGGAAACTGAGACTATTAGTTAACTGTTCCTCCTTTTATTTCCTCAGGAAAGTTTGTCCAGCAGACCGTACGTATTTGAAAGTCCTTGCTTTGCTTTTCCCTGAAAAGAGTATGCGGCTTGGACCTCTTCCAGGTCCAGCAAGACTGCAATCCCACAAATACTGCCACAATTTATCTTAGCCCATGCTAACACAGAACTATCACTGAACAGATGGGGCTGTTACTGTGTCTTTGTATCTCCTGTTTCAAATGCATGTATTTCAATAGCTTGTCGTATAATAAATAAGTTATCTGAGTTTAAGGGGAGATGTGCTTTGGAGAGTGTAAAAGTGTTATAGTGCTGCTAGTGCTTTTCTTACGGTCGAGTTCTGTGAAGATACTAAAGAACTATTCAGTATTTGTCCTCAAGTTCAGTTCCTCCTATGTGGCAGGATGTAGGGAAATATTTTAATATCCATTTTATTGATGAAAGGTACTTTACTGACTTTCCCAAATGAGAGTTGTAGGTTTAGGACAAGAGCTTGAAATCACAGATTCCAGATTTGTGTTACATCTATTTTTAGCCAGCATCAATGCTAGAATTAAATACATTTTCATCTTTATTTGGTAGGTCTCCCTGGGCTTCTCTGAGGCTTTTAATAAGGCCAGTAGCAAGTTGCAGTTCCTGGTGTTCTGTAGCTGGAAAAGGTGGTGATGAGTGGTGGTCGTGGTGTCAGAAAAGGAGTTTGTTTTTACAGTTCGCTGTCTGCTCTCGATCTGGGACGTCCTGCAGACAAAGCTCACACCCCTTTCTTCTGGAGAAACAAGCACTCTGAGGCTGCTCTTACCACAGAACTGGATTTCTTGCAAAATATTTTCAGCTGGTTGTGTGGTGGCTCAGTTTAATAAGAAGTTATAAAAGGATGTTACTTTGATTTTATTTTCCACTGTGGCTGCAGTTCTCAATTCCATAAACTGTGAGCCCATTTTGAAATGGATCTACCAGATGTTTTCTCTTATTATGAATACCTTCTTCAACCCCTACATATCTGCAAACTTAGCATTTATTACAGTCTTTCTTTCTGTTTTTTCCTTCTATTCAGTGAGTGACCTCCAAGAAGAAGGTAAAAATGCTATCAATGCACCAATGAACCCAAGCACTGTGGACATCCATCCAGAAGACACACTATTAGGTGAAGTATGCTACAGACCTCGACCAAACAATTATTAATGAAGTTGACCGCTCTGACCCCCATATCCATTGCTTTACTGTTGAATGTAGATTGCTCAGTTGAAACTGAGAGAATTGGGCATGAGAATTGAGAACTGTTCCATGTCACATGCAGACTAGAAATGAGAAGGGCTAAAATGGAATTTAAAGAGCAGTGCCAGCTGCGCAGATACACTTAAACTAGGTAGTTTATGGGAAAATTGACTTGTTCAATGAATTGGCAGAGAATTTTGAGTTCTGTGGGCATACTGAAGGTAGATAGAAAGCTGAGGTTTACAAAAAATTAAATGGAAAATGCTGCTTAAGATTTACTTCAATTCCATTAGCCCACTGGCCAAGTGCATCACAAACATCTTTCTTTGGTAAGGAAGTGATATCTTCTCTCTCTGTATATATAGATGGGGAACTGAAGTGCAGAAGGACCAATCCATGGAAAGTCTGTAGCAGAAACGTGTGTTGTGGTTCCTGTGGAACCCTTAGGCTTATCTCAACATGCATACTACACTTGTTAACTAGTGGATGCCATGTTCTTCCTTGGGTTGCTGCTGTCACTTTGCAAGTGACAGTACAGCAAAATGGGACCTGATATTGAATGAACAGATGAGCATTTAGGCTGCTGAAAATAGTATTTAAATGTGATTAGGATAGAAGTATGTCAAACAAGCAATGCTTTGTAGAAAGGAGGTAAATATTCAAATTTCTGTTCTCTCTGTTACCCCCTGCTCCACCTCAGAGTCCCTACAAGAGCAACAGCATAATTTATTAGCAAAAAGTATTAAAAACTTGTTGTAATAAAACACTTTTTTCTTTCCTGGACATATGTCTCTTAATCTACAGAATTGAGCTGAAGCAAGCTGTTAAAGAAAAAAATAATAAACGATAAATTAAAACCAAAAAAGTTAGTAATTTAGATTTTTTTGATTAGAAAAGTAGTAGGAAATGCAAAGTACTATTCTTCTGAGATGTGGGCAAAGTGTTGTTTGCTTTGTGTATATGTTTGGATCAGGAGTGTCTCCAGTGATTTCTTCTGGTACCATTAAAGGTATATAAGACTTCAGAAGATGCAGGACCACTCCTGAAGGCCTGTCAGGCAAAGACGTGACCACTGGTGAACCTTCGGCAAAATTCTGTGGTGAATGTATTCCATTATGAGTCAAATCTTGTTCAGGGTTTCAGTTAGCATTATTTTGGGTGTGTAGTGGCTGTCACTTCCTTACAACTAGAGTGCCTGACTCATCCTAGGCAGTAATGAGGAAGTAAAAGAACCAGGAGGGGAAAAAGCAGCAAAAGAACTAATGTTTTTTCATAGGTTTGTGGAAATTTGTCAAGTATGCTCAGATAGCAGGGTCTTATTTTTTAAATAAAGATGAGGGGCTGTGGAAAATACTAAACCCAGAAGTCTGGGTGAAGTCTAAGGTAACCAGTTAGATGGTCTTGTGTCTAGGATGTGTGAGTGTCGTGTTTCCCATCTGAGAGCAGTGGAGTCTAGCACTGCAATAGGAAGTCACTGTAGGTTGATCACTGTCAGGCTTTAAAGGGTTCCCCTGTGCAGTGTGGCAATGGCCTGACCAATGGTCATACCAAAACACCTCCTTTGTTTTCATGCTGAAAGCAATTCAGAAATCAGTAGGAAAATAGGATTCTATATGGCCTGTCTAGACTCAGCTAAAGATAAATCCATGGGGTTTATAAATATTTATTTTAGCTGAAGAGATGTGTATCCCCTCACATCGCTGTGATGCTGTCACCCATCCTTGTGTTCCTGTTATGTAGTAGCCAGGGTTTGCTCTCCACTGAAATGAACAGATCTAACCTAGATCACAGCTACCACTTGGTTACTGAAGGAGCTAAAATGAAGGGTGCAGGGAGAGGTCTGCTACTTGAAAGCAAGCACCAGAGTTTAAAATATGAGACTTGCTCAAGCTGCTTCCTAAATACTGGTATCCATATCTACAGTAGCATATAAACATGCACGTGATATATGTGTCCGCATGTGCTCTTGTGAAGATAATTTGCCAAAGGTTTTTTGATTGTTAGCTTTACTGGGCTCAAGTTGATTTTGCTACCAACATTTCTGTATCAAATTATCCCTTCTAAAAATTAATGTATGTATTCATGCCTCTTGGGGTTGTCCTGCTGGACATTGGAGAGCTTTCTTCACATCTCTCCATCTCCCAGCAACAGAAGAAATAGAAGACTTTACACCTGAGAAATCTATTTTATATTCTTCCTCCATGCACAAGTATAACTGATATAAATTGGGGTAATTTTCGTACTCCAGCTTAACCAGAGGTGAAGGAGTTCACGCACTCAGGGCCACATGCGTGACTGAGTTTGAGGGAACCAGAGAGCAGAGGCATAAACTGTCAGCCGAAGTCTCAGCAGTTGCACTGAGTGTGGTACCATAAACTTTCTATGCTCTTCAAGATGGTGTAATTTGGGACAGGTGTTTTCAAATAGAAATTAAATACAAATTGAGAAGAGGGAGAAAAGTAGTTGACTGCACTTTTTTGGCATGTTAATACTAACATGCCCCACAGGGTCTGGAGGACAGTGATTTCCCTGAAGTATTCTGGATACAGCAGGGTCTGAGCTGGGGAAGGTCAGTGAAAACAATTATTTTAGAGAAGTTAGGGCTGTGTTATCTTTCTGTGTGTTTCTAAAAATGCCTAAGACTGATCGTTGGGTATTCCCTTGCTAAGATGATGAGTAGGCACTGTCATTTCTTGATCAGCTGACAGACCACTTCATGATTAGCAATTGTTGCCAGTATTTCAGCAGTGTACATTTGAAGTGGATCTCACTGAAGTTTCCCATTTTACTTGGACAGAGGAGAATGAGGAACGCACTATGATTGATCCTAACTCAAAAGAAGACCCCAAGTTCAAAGAACTGATTAAGGTAGGAAATTACTGTTTTGTCCTTCTTCAAATTTTTAACTGATGAACTGGCATCATTTCCAACCTGGTTACCAAGAAGACAGTTGAGGAATAACAACTTGTTACTGAAGTGTATCTGTGAAAACAAGGTGAGGCTAAAAGCAACTGTGAGAGAAACAAGAAAAGGCTGAATGTCAGGATGCTCATGGTAGTTAACGGAGTAAAGCTCCCCTATCCATTTACATCCTTGTGATTATCACAGCAAGGATCACTGCTTAACTTGAATCAGCCTGCAGCCACTGCCAATAAACCTAGGAGCTTTGGAAAGCATTACTAAGATTTCAGGAGAAGAAATAGTAGGAGTGAAATGAGCAAGGACGTGGTAGGGGACAAAGAGGAGACATCTAGTGTTACAAGAAAGTTGGAACTGAGATTCTTTGTGCCCTATATTCTGTTGTGGTAGGTTGGTTTGTTTGTTTGTGTTTGTTTTTGTTTTGTTTTGTTTTTAAAGAAAGAAAAGTCCTCAGTTCACCTGTGTGCTGGGGCCATGTTGTCCTGAATCTATATTGTCACTGGAGACACCTGCCCAAGGTGTTGATAATGGTGTTCCCAGCTCTGCTGATGTGAAGCATCTCTTCCTGCCTCACCAGTGCTCATAGTTTCTGCCAGGTATGATGAAGGATTTGATCTTGAGGGACTGGTGTTTAGGAGAACCTTATCGATGCAGTAAGTCGTTGAGGTTAACGTAGTGAAAGCTTGAGCAGGAAGAGAAGGGATGACAGTTCTAAACAAATGTGATCTCTTTCCAAAAAATATTTGTGCTTGTGTTATACTAGCTGCTACACTTCCTCTTTGTTATTTTTAAATTATTTTAAAAAAATTATTTTTGTTAGAAACAACAATGCAGCTGAAACTGGGTGGGTATGAAACTTTGGATAGGGTATACTGTATCCAGACAGGGGATTGAGCTGTGGCACATTCCTTTCAGGAAACCTTGTGCACCTGAGTTACACACATACGCTTCATAGAATGCTTCAGCAAACTGCTCACCAGGTACATCTTTAAAACAAGCCCAGTGATCTGTTATTAACACTGCAGTAACATGTTTAGGATTATAAAACCACATCAGAGTTTAGCAAGGAGCTGTGCTCAAATTTATTTGTTATTCTAATTCACCTGGAATACATTGTGGCTTTAAATTAAGTGAATTTGCACATTCTTTCTTTGTTAGTACCTAAATCCCTTAATTCTCTCAAAAGGTAGAGAGGTCTTTCACCACTCTTTCAAAACATACTGTAGTTTCTTTGCTAGTAAAGAAGTGATATTATCATGAATAATTTAGATGAACCAGAGTTGTTGGAATGAAGGAACCAGATGCACTCTGTAATGCAGGAGACTTGATACTGAGATTAGAATTGCTTTTAAATTGGGGATTTTGCTGTTGAATTTAATAGAGTTGATGAGTCTTCCCTGGATGTCATAGTCTATCAAGGTTGTATTTTCTGGTTTAAAAACTGGAAAACCTTCAGGAGGAATGAAAATCAGGGCTAGAGCAGCATCAAAAATGTGTCGGAGTTGTTGCAGCACATTGCAGAATCAGGCTGTGGTTCACTACTCCAGTTTACACTTGCATGAAGAGAGGGCAGC
This sequence comes from Tyto alba, assembly GCF_018691265.1. NCBI lineage: Eukaryota > Metazoa > Chordata > Aves > Strigiformes > Tytonidae > Tyto > Tyto alba. Next base: position 8,027,983 of record NW_024881295.1, on the reverse strand, counting down.
ATATTACCAATTGAACTGGAGCAGCCGGTGCAGGGAACAGCATGTAACTGGAGGATGTTTCCTTGGGATCATTCTCAAAGGAGAGATGTGTCCTGTAGAGTCCCTACTTGAAAATGCCTACTTGAAAATTTTGTAGTTTAGGTAATTGCTAATCATTTGCATACCTCTCAGAAGTTGAGAGTTTTTATAGAGGTTCGGCTAAAGAAATATTTAACACTGTGTTGGTGTGAATCTGTAAGGCAAAGAGAGGTTGGAATTATGTTGGAAAAACCTATTTTATGACACGCAGTTTGGATAATGCAACAAAAAAAAAAGAGCCGTTTATTCCTTGTTTTCTGCTCTTCAGTGGTTAATGACATTTTCCAAGAGCCTCAGTGCTTGATGAGAATTAGCTGTGCTAAGCAGCCAGCAGAAAAGACTGCCTGCCCCACAGAGCTTGAAATGAAAGATCTCCACAGACTACTAAGGGGTGAGGAGTTGAATAGATGGGGGTTTTTATAGTTCAAAGTGTTTCTCTCTCTTTTCCTCTCAGAGAGGAATGTGTCAATAGCAGCAGTAGAGCCTCATGCCTTTTGAAATTTGGCAATATGACTTAGTTTCATTGGTGCCAGCCCAAATCTCTTTCAACACCAGTTAGACATGCCAGTGATTTGCCATCATTGATTTTGAGTGTTTCTGTTCTGTCAGTCACATACAGTTGGGTAAATGGATCTCAGTGAAAAGAAGCAGCAGAGATATCTGTTGCTGACACTGCTTTAGTATCTCTTTGTCTCCACAAAATGTTGTTTTAATTTCTGCTAGCCTCGTGCTGTAAGAATTATGCATAGTGGATTGATCAGTGGAAGCTTGTGTGAACATTTGGAAATGATTTTAACATAGGCATTGTAACTCTGGAGGGACAGATTGTATAGCATTGTGGTAACGCAGAGACACCAACAGAAAAAAAAGTAACAAAAAGCCTCATTCCTCACTCTTATTAAAGCAAATATACAGTGAACCCCCTTGTTGAAAGCTGCTTAGTTGGGGATGCTAAAATACCTGCTTTAAGTCCTCTTGCACATATGAAAGTCATCAGGAACTAGAATTATGCCTCAGAGTGTTGTTTGTTATCATCATTGATGGTATTCTAAAAATAGTTGGCCGAAATTTCTCAATATGAAATGTTCAGCTAAGTTCCCTCTGGCCAGCAGCCTTTTTTCCCTCACTTCATTTGCTCTGTGTGTAATCAAACACAGTTTGAAGCATGGCTGAACAGACCTAAAGCTGAAAATTCAGATCAGGGAGAGATGAGTTATCATTTTATTTATATATATATTTATAAATAATTTATTGACAAGATATTCTATTTCTGGTGTTGGAAATGTGTGAGCTTCTTTTACTCATTGCCCAGTATTTCCAAAGTGACAAGTGCACAAGCAACTTAAAGTAAGCATTTGAATTATAAGTTTGGTCTGTTTCGTGAATGGATACAGAGGTGGTGTCCTGTGATATATTGTTTCTTTTTGTATACTACAGAGTCAGGTTTCCAGTCTGTAAGTTATTGTGAATCTGTTTCAAATTAAGTTTCCATTAATACATATATTTCCCTCAGTTGGTCAATGTCACTAAATGTGTTTGGGGATTCTTCTAGCTCTTTTTTGAATACTTTTTTTAAAAAAAAAAAAAGGTAGCTGATCTATGTGAGCTTTCCTTGTTGATCTTGCGTGTTTCTTTATGTGTAAAGGTGCAAGGAATCTTTTTTCCTCCTTGTGGTTCAGATATGGCTGAAGGGTAAAAGTTTCATTGCTGGTTGTCATCCTGAACATAGAGTTAATAGGCTGTAGGAATTAAGTCAGAGACTTTGAAAATTTTAACGTTTCACATACATGGCAGACTTCCTAGGGTTTTCTCATGTATTTTGGTAGGAAAAGTAGACAAGAGCTTCTACTAGTTGAATCCAAAATTTTAGAATAACAGCTTGCAAGAATTGGGTCCTGTCTGAAAGTGCCTTCCCTTGCCAAAAGACAGAAGGTCATCGTTTCAAGATACTTTCCCTCCCTGCAAAGACTTCTGTGAGATCAGCTGATAATGCAACAGCTTTTGGCCTTTAAAGCCTCATCTAAACTTAACACAGGTCCAAACACTGCTGTTTTAGATACTGCCTGAGATGAGTAAGCATTCTAATTTGTAGTAATTCATTCACTGTCCTAGAAATGACCACCTTTTTCCATGTCTAATGTTCTGGCTTTTTAAAATTTGCTGTGGTGAAAAGAAAACCAAAATGAAGCCACTGTCCTTTTGGTAAGGTTTCACATGTGACCAGGTGAAACTGTGCTTCCTAAATGTTCCATGGTCTGCTTTTGAAAACACAAAGCCTTCTATTTGCTTACAGGCTGCCAGTGCTTTGTGCTTATTCAAGTAGTTTCCAGGCCTGAATACCATTTTTTCATATTAAGTTCCATGCTCAACCCTGAGGCCAGTGAAGCTTTCATAACTTTGATCTCTGCTCCTAATTCTCCCAGAAGTTGTGGGGGGAAAGGGTCATTGAAATCGGGGGTGGTGGTGGGGTGGTGGTGGTGTTTGGTGACTGGGTTTCCTGTTTTTCCATTGTGCCAGATGTGTTAATGTGTTTTGTCTTGTTTTCATTTTACTCATTACTGTATAGTGTGACTGTGGGGTCCTTATGCCCTTGAACTCTGCAGATTAACTCTGAATGTGCCTCACTGCCATGGGAGCAGCCAATCTGCAGAACAAAAATATTTCACTGAGCTGGTGAAGTTTGATGTAAAAACCCCTTTTGCATGAATTAAAAAAAGAAATCGGCCAGGCAGACTCATTTTTCCTTCTAGATTTCTAGCACTCTTTTGTTTCAGCTGTCTGCCTCATGGTGAATTTCAGTTTTCAGCCCAGTGTTTAGTAATGCAGCATGGCTCATTTAACCAGAGATATGCATTTGTCCTAAAAATGTTATGATAAATGGATGTGTCAGAATTTAAAGCACTGCTGGAAATCTTAAAACTATAAATGCGTGTGTCTGAGCATTTGATGCAGTTCCAGAAATGTTTTATATAAGTATGGATACGCATGAAAGGGCAGGCATGGTTTTGAGGACATGGGGATATTGTATTAAAGTTTTAAAATCCCCAATACTATAGAATACTGTAAAAAAGCAGCTTTTTATGAAGGTATGGCAAGTTAAGTAACCTAACAGACATTTCCACGTACCTGCATACTGCTTTGGGAGTCTCCAAGCACTGAAAGAGAAAATGAGTCTCAGGTGCATTGAGGATCATTAGCTGTATGTGGGATCTTGTGGTGGCTTCACCGGCCATTGTGTGGAAGGAGAGGCACGGCGTTAGGGCTGACATGGGGAGAGCAGGCTTTGGAAATAAAAGCACTTCCTCAGTCCTGCAGTGTTTCTTACACCTGTTATCTAATGCAGCAAATGTAGCCTGAGCTTAAAAGGTGGTATCGAACTGCAGATGTGTGAAGTACAGGCACAGAAATGTCTGGCCTGTGAGACCAGACATATTGAAGTTAAGCATATTTTCATGCACAAGAAAAGCTCTCTGCACCTTCTGTCTGCTTCCCACCAAGTACTTTGTGCTTGTATCAAGCTGTTTAAAATTTTGGACATTTAGGTTATTGAATATTTTCTACTTCCTTGCATGAAGGAGCAACTACAAAGAACTGGAGAGCTGGCTTTCTGTGAGCAGAAAGTCAGAAAGTATTCCTGCATGTTTGTCATTTCAATAACCAATGTAGTGCTTTATTTCCATTGTAAAAGTTAAAAAAACCATCCCTCTGTGCAGAAAGATTTTTCCAGGCTCCTAATTAAGACACAATCAGGAAATCAAGAGGTAAGACAGCAGATTTTGGGGGTTTATTTGTTTGGTTTTTAATTACAGCACTTCCTAGTCTTTGAGTGCTGTTTTTTTTAAAAAAAAAAACAAAAAACAAAAAACAAAAAAAAAACAAACCCCAAACTTAGATTATTTTTTTTCTTAAATATGCATTGCGAATGTGTTTGTTTTTTGTTTTTGTTTTTTTTTTTTTTTTTTTTTAGCAAAACAGGAGTTGTAGTCTGAGTACTGAAGAAGTTGTAATGTTCTTTAGGATTTTTTTTTTTCATTAAGGTGCTGAGCTATTAAAATAATAAAATAAATGTGGCTAGACCTTGTTTAATTTGTATCTCTTTTTAGGTACTTTTTTGCCAGAAGTTTTTCAGTGCTCAGTTTCTCTGAAACACCTAAGTAGTACATAGTGCATAGTGTAAGCATTTACCTTTTTTAACACCCTGTATCCAGAGCCACTTTGTGATTCCTGTGTACCTACACTAAGCCTAGCAAAACTTACTTGAGGTTGGTAGATTCGGTGAACCTCAGGAGCCAGGCTGAATTACTTAAGCATCCTTGTGACCAACATATTTAAATGCTTGTGTTTCCTAGGATTGCCAAGGTGGGTGTTTTCCAGTGCAAGACTGTCTATATTTTATTTATTTGCTTTTGTTTCACAGTTTCTTGTGTATTAAAACCCCAGAACTTTTTTAGCCATCATGACTGCTGAGAGGAGGCAGAAGTATGAGATCTAATCAGAAAGTGAATTTAAAATATCCACAATTTTATATGAAGCAAATTAAAACCTGCAGAATAATGAGCCTCATTACTTTAGGTGACTCTAGTTAATGGATTTTGCGTGTCTATGATTGGCAATACTCTTTTCCTCTTATAGAATCAAGGAGTTAGCAGGATTTAACATTGTGTCTCTTTCTACAGAACTATATTATTTTTTTGCAAAAGTAATTTAATTTTCCAAATAATAAACTGGAGGAAAGCACTACTGCCAACTTCAAACAGTCAAGGCTGGTTTTCCTGTAACTGTTTGGAATTTATTATCTTTGGCATCTGGAAAACTTAACTCAGTTCATTTTCTTTTTAAAGGTTTTTTATGTTCATTCCTGTTTTGCAGGTGATTGAATGATTTTTATAGTTATGGTAGTCAGCATGTGGGGACTATTATATATGTTGTAGAGTGGTTATCAGGCCCACTTCACCAAAATTTTAATTCCAGACTTCTGTATTCTACAATAGTTTAAGGTAAAATGCCTTGCCTTTTTGCTAATGGCATGGATCTACGTAGTGGGTCTGTTTAGCTCCTGTTAGTAGGAGCATTCACTTTCCCCTCTGAAGCTCTTCTTTCTGGCACACCACTCACATCTATCCAGGGTAGAGATCACGGTGAGACTATTATCATCTATTGGCACGTCTGCTGTTCGCGTAAAACAGGTAAGACGTGAGTTTTGGAACCTGGAGAACATAGATATTAGCAAAGGTTGTTGTTGCAGAGCTGCTAGTTGCTACTTGCTTTAGAATTGGTGCAGCAGGGAGATGTTTTAATGAGGAAAACCAGAGGGCACTGAAATTGCCATGCTGCAAGACCTGAATTAAAAACAATATAGCAAAAAGATCTCTTTGTTATTTCTGTGCAACTTGGAAATGTGTTATGAAGTAACCATAAATTTTTTATGAAGTAAACCATAAATATGCTCTGTTTTATATTCCTGATTACTGCCTTGAATGGTAGGAACATGTTTCAGTGGGTTTTAGACATTTGCATCCTTTTTCTGTACTTCCAGGTTCTAATCGACTGGATTAATGATGTGCTGGTGGAGGAGAGAATCATTGTCAAACAGCTTGAAGAGGACCTTTATGATGGGCAGGTGCTGCAAAAGCTGCTGGGTGAGTTCGCACAAGAGAAGGTGGCCCCAAAGACTGTCAGGGGCCCAAAGTTAACCCCTAAAAAGCTGCAGAGAGCAACTGGTCTGTGCAGTAACTCACCATCTCACCAGGCATACAGTTTGTTTCACGGATAGCTACAGTGTCAGTTTCTCTATCTGTTTTTCTCTGGCCGTCTGCTGAAAGGGGGAAGAATTCCAGGTAATTCTTAGGTATCTCATGGTATTTCATGGACCAAGCATAGTCCAGACAGCTGAAATGCGTGGCAGAAAAAGGGTGGAGAGATTCATGTTTATGGTAGGGGACCAAGCAGAAGCCACGCAGTCCAAAATTTTGTCTGTCTAGTTTGCTTCTGAAAGTTTTTGGGGAAAAAAGTTTAAGGTCCTGATAGAATTACTTTCAGGGGAAGTAAACGAGAAAAGGGGAATGCATGGCAGCAGGCACATAATCATAATGTGCATTTATGTGCAAATGATTCATGAAGGGATATACTTAGTTAAGCAGTTGTGATTTTGCAAGCCCCTTTCATCTTTGCACTGTGTGTGTTTACGCAGGAAGCATGATGGAGAAAAGCTTCTGATGATGCAGTGATTTATGGGTGTGCTTTCAGCAAAGAGACTTGAAGCTTCAAGTGCCATTGTAAATCCACACTGTTTCTTGGAGACAGATAGTCAGACTGCTCTCAGTTTACTTATGACATGTTGTCAAGAGTGGGCTGAGGTGTGGGGTGTATGTGTCAGAGTGGGACAAGAGGACCTCACGGTGCTAATACCACTGGTGCTAACGGATGCTGCTTACTGAATTTTCTGCATGTGCCACTTAAATAACAGGTCTGCGGCATTTTGGTGAACTTTCACAAGCTTTTAAAATTGGTTACCATCAGTTAACTTTATGTGCCATTAAAACTCCTCAAAAATAACTTTAGGAATAAAGCAAGAGTACTTTTGATACTGCTTGGTTAGACTGCAGCTGGAACCCTCCAGACATGGAAGAGAGTAGGTGTGTAGAGTTAATTTTAGCTGGGGGGTATTTGCATGAATACAGTTGTACTTCACTACATAGAGACACTGCTGTTTCAGCAGGTGGTAGTGCATTTCACTGTAGCCATTTGTCAGAGGTGTCGCTGCTCTCTTACGCTCCCTGTGGAGGCTGATTCCACCCTCAGGCCTGCAGACATTTAGAAGGTGCTTAGTTGTACATACATGCATACATACATACATACATACATGTGTAGCTCAGTTGGACTCAGCATATTTTGCAGGAGGAAAGGTGGGCATGTACCTCTTGCAGCTTGAGGGTTTAACTGGACTGTTTTTTCCTCATTTTTCTCCCGCTGAGCCTCTGATTGGAGAACAAATGCTTGCTTCGCCCCTGACCTGAAGCTATCACAACTCAGCCCCAGTTTTACGTTGTTCTTCAGTGGTGTCTTGGTTTCTTCAGCAAGGCTTATATTACTGAACCTGTCCATCTTTGTGCTATCCCATTGATGCAGGAGGCAAAGCACATTTTGCTTGTGGTGTTGCTTCTGGTGCTTGAGGCTTCAGAATTAAGTCAGCCCTCTGTTGTGCAAGTCTTCTTTTCCGATGCTTGGAGGAAAGGCTAACAAAGTAGGGTCATAAAACTTCAAGTAGTAGTTGTCATTCCTTGTGTGTGAGAGCTGTTTCAAGATCTGTCTTGATAGGCGGACACAAAAAACCAGATGAAAGACAGCAGCTTGTCGGTGGGCTTATTTTGAAGCAGTTGGAGTAAGAGATTAGCAAATGGGTGTCTGGCTGATTGAGGTGGAGCTCCTTGTTTAGTTAGTTTTATTAAGGTACAAGTAGCGCCACTCAGGCTGGAGTGGCTTGGTACACGTGGTGTCAGAGTAAAAGGAAATAAATTTCTGCTTGCTGACTGGCAGCTAACCTGGGCTAAGAATAGATAGGAGCCATAATATGTGACCAAAAAATGAATCTAGTATCACAATTTTTAAAAAAATGTCTAAAAGAATTTAAAATAATATTTGCATGTTTTGGTAGTCAGTTTAAAAAACACACAGAGACGTTTCGGCTAAAGAACATTTTTCCCATTGATATTATTTAGATACTGCTAAAAATTTCCTTCTTTAGACTGATAGTCAAAATGTTCAAACTATTTGTGAGTTGAGAACCTACAAGTCTCTTCTGTTTGGTTTGTTAAAGTACTTCTGTGTTTCGGTCACTTTTAAAAAAAATATATATATATATATATCTACACATAAGTAAAATGTCCAGATGAAACATACTCTTGAACTTAAGAGCAGAAATATTTTCATTATTGGAATAATAGGTTTTGACAACTCTGAAATGTTTCTGAAAGAAACTTTAGAGTTGTAGCCCATCCCATTTTGTGAAAACAGTTTTGGTGAAGTATGTTTTTTTTGTTTTAAAGACTGGAGTTATAATGTATAATTGGAATATGTTCAACCAGTCCTGACCTCCTAGTCACAGCAGCAGAGTGAGTGATAATTTTTTTTCCCCAGGGTGGAGGGAGAAAAGAGATCAGCTGTTCCCATTGCTCTGGTGGCTGGAGGACTCTACCCTACCTTCCTCAGCTCTCTTGTGTGCTTTTGTTTTTTAAAGAAATTCAGCTCCTGTGTCTTTGGCAAGGTCCACGACACAGAGGAAGAGTGATTTGTCTACGACTTTGGCAACAAATAATTATATTACAGAAACAGAATTCAAATTTTAGTAATGGCATTTTACAAAATTTCCTGCATTAGTTCATTTTTAGAAGTAATCAACCATGATGTGACAGTGTCATAACAACATAACAAGATTGTACTAATTTACTTCTTTAAATTCGTTCCGCTAAACCAGCACAAATCCATGGGTCATATGAGTCTGTGACTCCTGATGGTTTGAGGAGGCAAAATTTGCTTTCAGTTAAATTGATACCTTCAGCTAACCTGAAATAAATCTTGTCAAACTGAAGCAAATGTTGATGCAATATTTCCTCTTTTTTGTCCTACATTAACTTGTTATTAGAAAAGTCCATATACCTATGCAGATTCCTTGTGCAGTAAAGGCTGTGTTGTGCCAAAAGCTTTTCAGCAGTGAAAGCAAATGAGAGATATAGTAAATATTATTACTGACTTAGTGCCTATCTGAAAGTTGTTACATATTTTGACACCTGATTGGTAAACACGTTCTGCCAGACCTTACCAGTTTTCTATCACAGATTTTGTTGGAATTGACACACTTTGAAAGGTTTGCTTTCAGCTGTTTTGCTTTTTGAGGAAAATAATTCTCTTGGGAAATTTTTAGCAGAGTCCAGCTCTGCCCAGTATTCTGTGCTTGTTATTCCCACCCAGGGCCTTGTTTAATCTGATTTTGCCTGTTCTTTTTATTGTTCTTCTTCTTTTTTTTTTTTTTTTTTAAATACAGAAAAATTGGCTGACCGTAAACTGAACGTAGCCGAAGTGACACAATCTGAAATTGGTCAGAAACAAAAGTTGCAGACGGTCCTGGAAGCTGTCCATGATTTACTGCGACCCCATGGCTGGGCAATCAAGTGGAATGTTGACTGTAAGGACTCTGTTATGCTTTCTGTCTCAGCTTCCCAGGCAAGGAGGGTATGATAATCAATAGGTTGATCATATTCTTTGTAATGCAGTGTGGTTTTTACAATTTATTTAGTCGCATAGAGGGTGTTACCACATCCATGTATGGATTACAACTGGTACCTTCTTTTGCAGTCTTTGTTTAAGGACAGATGTACGTGGCTATGGGATAATTGAAGTAATTTGTTCTTTTAGAGATATGCTTTCATTAGAAAGTTTTTTGTTTGCTTTCTGAATTTGAATGAATACCTAAAGGTATGAGAAATGCATTAGTCATTCAAGTACTAGAGAGTGGTCTAATCCTTCAGACAGTGGGAGTAAAAGGATCCCGCATCCTGCTGGAGGATGCAGCATCAGACAGGCTAAGCAGAAAGTGCCCTCTGTTCAAGCATGGCCTGTTATCATCCAAAAGTGGGAATGGAATTTGAGAAATCCCTTCACCTGGGTAGTCAGTGCAGTTCAGCTCTTACAGCCAGGAAAGCTTGTGTTAACACTTTGGAAGTCTGCTAAAAGCAGAATTCTCCAGTGCAGTTTAAGGCAAGCAACTGAGTCTGCCTGTCTTCATTGTCTAAAGAAGAAGCTGAGGTATTTGGACATCTAAGCTAGGCATGTAACTTAAAGCAGGAGTTGAATCTTTATGACCTGTGAAAATATATCGTAGGCCTTGTTAATTTAGGAAAAAGAAGAAAAAGGGTAAAAGCAAACAAGACTCTGTTCAGCAAAGTCAGTTTTCAGTGTCTTTTCCCTCCCTTTTTCCTAGGGTTGTGTATTTAAAATAAGGCCTCAGTATTCTTTTATTTGTTTAATTTTCCTTGTTCCCTACAGCAATCCATGGCAAGAATCTGATTTCGATTCTTCACCTTCTGGTCGCTTTGGCAATGCATTTCCGGGCTCCCATTCGACTGCCTGAACATGTGTCTGTACAAGTGGTAGTTGTACGGGTGAGTATAAACTCATAAGAGAAATTGGTGAGAACGATCATTTTTTATCACTGATTTTGCAGTACTGGGCTGCTCCCATCCATTGCCCCCCGATCTCTTGTCATTTAGAAAATTCTTGTCTTAGTTGTTTAGTGAGTCCCAGTCCTGGGAATGCATTTTTGGCATGCTTAAGTGTGGTCTTGAGAAGATCATATCTTGAATATGTTTGGGACCACCATTTGCTGCTGCAGTATCAAGCTAAAGCCATGTGATGGGATTTTATATAAGAGAGTTGTGTTTGTAATTTCTGGCACTTTAGTAAATGGTTTTTGCAGTGCATCTTTTGTAGAGAAGCCATTGAAATACAAACAGCACAGAAAGGAGTTTCAGCACATAGAATCTTGCTAGTCTGGGAAGCCTGTTACTGATACTGTTTTTCCGCAATGACTTATTATCCAGACTTAGATATGTTGTTTTCCTTGGCATGCTAATAGACTTTCATAATTTCTTTCACAGCCTTGTGGTTTTGTTAGCTTTCCTTAGATATGGAAAGGAGATCTGACCTGACGAAACCTGACTTCTTCCCTCCTGCCCTAGATACTACTATAGTTATTCCTTTCTTTGCTTGGTGCTGACCATTTAATTTCACTCTACAAAGAGACTACTTTCAGAGCACGTGTACTCTTGCTTTTTAGCTCATCTTCTATCCCAGCTGAGGCTCCCGTGGCAGTACAGTCTGTAGCATGTAAACCCAGCTTTTCTCAACAGCTGTTGAAACACCAGGCAGAGCTGTTCCAGCTGGCACTCTGATCACGCCATGACTGTTTGCTGTGGTGCTCAGCACTGTTGTTTTAAGGCAGGCTCAGCTGCTGGAAGCAGGCTGTGGAAGTGCTTTCTGTACGTGCCGTTTACTGTTAGAGCTGTCAGGCTGTAGTAGGTTTCTTTTCAAGAATAAAGAAGATAAAGTGGTCTTGAATTCTCTTTTGCAAATATGGAACCCCTTACAAGATGTGATTGCATGGTGGTTGATTAGGCAAGCCTCATTTTGCTTTACATTTAAATAATGGCATTTTCCAGGCTGTCTGCCTGAATGCTCTAGAGGTACAGGGTGTGATGTGAGTGAGTAATTGATGGATGCCCTGGCTCACAGTAAATGTATGTATTATCTTTAAGAGGTGATTTTGAATTGCTTTCAGGCTGCTGTAGTTCTTTCATTTTAAGAACGTTGAGTTAGGTCTAAAATAACATGATTGTAAATAGGTGGCTGATTTCTTTTTAAATTTCTTTTGACTGTCTTGGAAAAGTAAGGAGGAAAATGTAATTATAAGGTGGTCAACAGTCCTCTGACACCCTGATGCTAGAAATCTCCTTCTGTCCAGTACAGTGAAGTGTCTTCTGTAACTAACAAGTCAGAAAAAAACCTTAGGTAAAGAGGTAAAGCCTCATTTTCCTTGTCAAACTCAGTTCAAGCTTCAGGACCCTCGACCTCTGTAGCAGAGAGGAGGCTGTGGAGAAGGTGTTTACACATCTTTTCCTGTTGGAGGGATATAGAGAAGACACCTATTGAGAACATCTACTTCACCAGAGTCCCTGCATCTTGAGACTAGTCAAGACTGAGTTGAAGACAGGATGAGATAAAGGCTGACAGAAACTAGGGAAAGAAAGAAAGAGAAAAGGAGCAACTCCTCTGTCCCCAAGGGAGTGCCCGAAGGTGTCAGAGCAATGGTACAATGAGAGTTAATTTAAGGTGGAGAGGCTGTAAGCTCTTGCTCTTGGACCTAGAGCCTGGAGATGGTTATGGCCACTGCTGGCTGTGAGCCTACCTCAGCTGGCCCCGTGCAAGAAGAGGCTTGTTTCAGCCCCCCCTCATCCCACTGCTAGGAGAGGCTTGCAACTCTTCAGCTTTGTTTATTTAAATGGAAAGCAAGGCACAGTATAAAGTGATGCATGATTCTTCTGGAACAATAACTTTTGTCTTAGAGTTTGGTAAATTTAATTTTTGTAGTTCAGCATCCATAATCTAGTCCAAAAAATACAGGCTGGTTCAGTAACACAGATCTCTTTAAATGGATATTATTTAGCCTTTGCTACACTAATGACAAACAGAAGAACAGTAATTAGGTTAATATTGTTCGTAATCCAAGTAAGAAAACTATTATTAAGCAGATTATTATAATTATCAATTTATTGTTAAATGATTTCTTATTACAGATCTCAGTAATGATTAGGGATCTGTCAAACTAGATCACAATTAATGTAAGAAGTTTGCTCTGAGAGATTTTAGTTTAAATGCCTCTTCTTTCTTGAATATGCATTTAAGAGGACTAATCAACAGTTTAAGTGACTTATTTGTAAGCTTTGCAGAATTGCAACTGCAGTAAGAAAACCTTGCTGCATGTTGTGGGAGTGTTGTGCAAGAATACACCCACACTGAAATTTTCAAAACTAGTTAAGTCTCACTTTCATGGGTGACTTTGGCATTTAGGATTATCGTTATCAACTTTGTTGAGCCATCCTCACGCTGTGCAGATGCATGAGGTGCCTCTTACCCAGAGGGGCTGTGTTTACAGTATGAAAATAAGAGTCATACAGGTTTAGCAAGTTACTGCTTCGCCAAGTTGTGTGTATTTCCATAGCCTATCCCAGAGCAATGCAGAATACCTTATTAGCTTCTGCAAGTGTTGTGGGCTTTTTCTTCTCTAATTTTTAGTGTCCTGCTCCATAAAATGAGATAGTATTATGACAGCACTGTGCTACATGGGAAGATCTCCACAGAGAGGTGGTGATTCTGCCCTACCCTTAAATTCTTCCCTTCCTACAGCATCTTGAGGTGACAGACAGACTTTCCTAAGGTGCTGTATTTTTTTTATTTTAGTTACAAATAGTTAATTCAGAGTCTGAGAAAGATCTGTAGCTGAGCCTTCTGGTCCTGCACTGTATATTTTGCTCAGAGACCCACAAGCGTTTTGGAGAGAACTTTCTGCTTTGCCTTCCTTGGCAGGAAGAACCTTTACCTCTCTATCTGTATGTCAGTGCTACCTAGAACAACTACAAGACTAACCCAGCAGAAAACACTTGTCTATATTATTTTGTAATGGGCACCATGAGGTAACCTCTCTCAAGAGAAATGTTTCTGAAGCCTAGTTACTCTCAAACCTTTTTGAAATCAACCTCCAGAATTGGTTTTCTTGGTGGTTTTTGTGTGAAATAGAAAATTTTGTAACCATGGCAATATATGTTCAAGTCACACATGAAGTCTTCTAGCACAGCAAGGGTTTAGGTGGGTCTTCTAGTTAAGATCCCGTTGATAGCTACTCTAGGTACTGAGTTAAGAGTCTAAGATGTTACATGTTTAATATTGGTGTCACTCAGTATGTGCCTGTTGTTCCAACCCTCCTCAGTGAGGGCAGGGAGGAGAGAGACTTTGTGGTTTCAGTGCATACTTCCAGTGAGAACAGAAAATGCTGAGATTTTTCTTCCAGCTGACTCTACTGACTGATATTTGAAAAGTAAACTTGCATGATGAAGAAATACTCTAATTCAGGAAAACAAAAATGTTCTCAGAAATAAGTGTAAAAATTGTTCTTAAGGCTCACTGTGTTTTTCCAAGGCTCAGGCATTGCCGTCTATTGCACTTAGCTGTCCTCATCCTCATTTTTAAAATTGTAGCATGTCCCACCTTGGTGCTGCTGGGAGATTGAAGGTATTTTTACAGTAATTCCTTTGTAGTCTGAGCTGCAGACTGAAAGGTCAGAGGCAAGACAGGATGAAGAATAAATGTATTTGATGGCAATGGCGCAAGGAAATCAAAGTTTTATCAAAGAATGACATTTGCTTTTGGATTGCAAGGCCAAGGGACCTAGGATTGCTGTGCGAGCAGCATGCTCAGCTGCCTCGGAGGGGGCTATGCAGAAATGCTGCCATTTCTACTTCTTGGGCAGTCCACATTGGCATCCGTTCCTCTGGCTTATCAGGCATTTGGAGGCATTCTTCACTAGTCACCAGTTACTGAGTTTTTGCTCACAGCTTATAGCATCTTCTCCCTGGGGTAGGTGGTGCCTGGAAGGTCCAGAAACCTGTTTTAATAAAGCAGAGACCTGGCGAGGTGGAATAAAGACAACACTGTTTTATATGCAAGAAAACATTGCCCTGTCAGATGCTTCCTTGTTTTTCCATCTATGCTGTCATCCTGGCTTGTTTCACCAGACCTCCTGGCTTGTTTCCCATGGCTCCCTCGGGGGAGCAGGATGAGATGTGTGCGTGGTAGGGGAGCGAGGGGCTGTGCAGACACTGCCAGCCAGCACAGGGCCCAGCTCAGGCACGGAGCTGTAACAGCACAGCAATGGGAGAGCACGGCTCCCACCGTGCTGCCAGCCAGGCTCCCTGCATGGTGGCTGGAGAAAGCAACGCTGCCTTCATTTGTTGAGTAGGGAGTGGAAGGGCAGGAGTTCTTCTTACTGGTTTTTAGACTTCAATTTTTATTTCTTAGCTTGCTTCTGGGGAGGGATGTGTTTCTCTTCAAAGCTGTTCTCCTTAAAGAGGTTTTGTTTGGGGATCAACTGGTGAAAATGGCTGAGATGACGTATGTGTATGGAGCTTGTGCCTGGCAGGGTGGTTTTCCTGCTTATCTGAGCTAGCAGCTTTATTAACCCTACCGTAAGTCATTCTGACAGCCCTGGTTCCTAGATGGCGGCTGAGATTTGAGCTCTCTGTGTCAGCTTTTTAAATGTAGAGAAGGGAGGAAAGAAATTCCTACATTCAGGCGTAAGTATATATCCCATGGTTTTGAAAGGGACTCATAGAGATGTTAAGAAAGCTTTGGACTTGGGTAGAAGCATTTCCAGCCTCTGAGAGGCACGTGCCATGTCTTCAGAACTCTGGAGAGGCTCAGAAACATTTGACCCCACCTG
Organism: Tyto alba; assembly: GCF_018691265.1. Classification (NCBI taxonomy): domain Eukaryota; kingdom Metazoa; phylum Chordata; class Aves; order Strigiformes; family Tytonidae; genus Tyto; species Tyto alba. Next base: position 8,012,859 of record NW_024881295.1, on the reverse strand, counting down.
TGCCAGAGTGCTGTGCCTTAAGAGAGCCGAGGAAGCTGTTATAAAGCTGTTTTGAAACTGAGTCTCACTGCATACTAACTCTCTGATGGGTAGGAGACTCTTTATTTGTGCAGATAATTATCCCAAAGAGAGAAAACCCAGTAACAGGGAAATACTGTTCGTTGTGAAATCAGTAGTTGGGCTTTTTATGCTCCCTACATTTCCTTGGTGGATCTGTTCCTGGCAGGTGTGTGGCTGGTGGCCTCAGTAACATGCCTGCTTTAGGAGAGCCACCCTTGTGCCTGGGGAGCTTTGCTGGCACACTGGAGCCCTGGCCTGGGGGCAGCTATCTGTGTTATTTCAGCCCCAGACCTCTCTGGAGAGCCAGGCTGCCAACTGTGTCAAATTGTTGGTTGACACCGTGACATGAACGAGTGCCCTTGGGGAATTTAAGATGGGGCTGACAAACTCTCTCTAATTTGTGTTCCAGGCACGATGTTGACTCTGGTCTCAGGAGGAGAATTGTTAGTGAATTTGTTGGCTGCAAATGTGTGTGTGTGTGTATATATATATATATATATATACACACACACACACATCTACCTTTCCCGAACATCCATTTGGCTGTCAGCCTGATAAATGCCACTGTTCTGGGAGTGAGCCCTCCTCTGTCAGCTGTTTCACCTCTACCTCTACAAAACTTAGCTAGCACGCTTTATTCAGTTTTCTCCTCTGGGATTCTGAAAGATTCTGAATGCTGCAGAGCCCCTAATGAGCTTCTCCTTTACTAATGCCATCTCAGTTTCTAACTCCATCTTTCTTTCCAGAAACGCGAAGGCCTCCTTCAGACCACTCATGTTACAGAGGAGCTAACGACTACAACAGAGTAAGCACAAAACACTTTAGCTTCAGAGTGTGTCTGTGGTGCATGATGTGAGATCATTTACAAACACAAAAGAGAGATTTAATCCTCTTTTGCCTCCCCTCCTGCTAGATTAATAAAATCCCTTAATGTTTTGCTTTATTAACTATATACAAATAACTTGGTCTCTGGAAATATGTTACAAAGGAGAAAAGCGTTTTGACATTATTGTGTTACAGAAACTTTTAACTGAATAATTCATTGAAAGTTACCTCTGTGGCCCCCTTTTTTTTTTTTTTCTCTTTTTTTTTTCCCCCTGTGCCTCTTGGATATAGCCATGTACAACTACTTTCTGCCCAGTGCTGTTGCCTCTCCCAAGTGAAGGGCCAGTGTAGATATTTTGGGGAAGAATTAGTTTGACAAAAACCAATTCTTTGAAATACCTCTAAAAACTGAAGTTGATACCCTGTTAAAATTGTAAGAAGAGATGATCTCTGTTTTCAATAGTACCTCAAGAGTAGAGCTCAGCAAAAATAAATTAAATAAATAAACCTCTTCCAGCTCCAGTTTTTGCAACGGATTTCTTTGCTCTATGTTTTTTACAGTCCTTGTTATAAGAAGGTGGCTAGACATGTACTTTGGCTGCAAATAAAAGCTGAGATTTTCCTTTCCATGACCTGAAGGCAACTCTTTTAAGAGGGGCTTACATGAGCCCTCCTTCAGTTTATCAGTGTATTGGCTCCCTGTAGAGTTGGCTCAGCTTTCCATGGCTTTGAAGATAAATGAAGTACCATGTGGCTAGCTCAGTGGGGAAGATCTTTCAGATGGAAACACTCAAAAATGAGATCATAACATCTCTATGTGGATGTTAAAGATCTCATAGCCTTTTTGTAGGATCAGAGCTCTGCCCTAGGTTTGTGGGCCAAAATTCATCCCCTCACTCCTATGCTTTTGAACAATGTAGTTAGTTTGTCCTCTCCTTCAGATGGGGTTTGTAAACTGTAATCTGAGGAGTGGGATTTAGACATTTTTTAGCAAGAAAGATATTTACAGATTTGCATGTGTGTTTATACATGTATTATTAAGTTATTTCATATTACACAATATAAAGAGGTTTACTGTTTAATGTGTTGCATACCCAGATATAAGTATAGCTATGGAAAATGCAATGATCAGCAGAATCCAACATTCATTGAATACTTTCAGATTCCTCTGTGCAAATCAGGGCCTGATTCTCAGCTGATAAATATCTGCGTATGTCTGGTGATGTCACTGGCTGTGTATATAATTCATATGTGACAGTTTTATTTACATAAGATCCAGATATGATGTATGTTTTCTTTCTTCAGAGAAGACAGATTAAACTGAGATAGCTTTGCTCCTTCTGAACTGTGTGGTGTAGTGTCTGATGACTGTATGTGTGGAAACTGTGCACAGAAATACATTTGTTCATTCACTCTTCATCATAAACAGTCATGCATAAGAAATCATAATTATGTATAAGACATAATTACGTGTTTCCATTAATTTCAAATGTATCTTCCTGACATCACTGGTGGTCTGCTAGGGACATTCCTGCAGCACGTTGGGTCTGGTCTGCGATATGCTCAGCCCTCCTGACTTAGTAGGAGGTGTTAGCCCTCGGCATCTTGCAGGAAAAGGCCCGTTAAGCCCATGGTCTTGTCTTTTCAAAGTGATTATTCATGAACTAACCCAGTATTTTTCAATGCTCTGACTTGCAGGATGATGATGGGAAGATTTGGTAAGTAACAAAGTTGACTGAAATTTTTTTTTTTATTTATGTCAGGCACAGAAATCTTGTCTGTTTTCCTTCAGCAGACTAAGACAATGGATTGAGCAATTCTGTGGGGTTGGAATGTATTGTGGGGACAGGTTTTATTACTTCACACAGATGTGGAGCATAATGGGTAGAACCAGATCATCCAGTATACTGCTTATGTTCTTTAGACTGGTCTCTGTTGATTTGTATTCATTTGTAAGTAATGAATAATGAAAATGCTGCACAGGGCAATATTTCCTAGTACTGTTGTTAGTGGCTTTCCAGTAAAAATCTTTGCAACCTCCAGCAATAACAGTTACACCTTCTTTATAACGTGACCATTTAATTTATATACAAATGACATATGAAAATTACTGAAGCAAAGGTGTATGGTATGAAGTCTGAGAAAGCTCTGTTTATCTGTCCACTTTCAGCAACCAGTCAGCCCTCTCTAATTCCTTTCATGGAGTATTCTATCTCCTCCTTGTTTGCTAGATTTTAGAGTTTAGACTTTACCAACCTTAGATCTGGTCTTCTAAACAAAACCCAGTTTTTTTGGTGTTGCCGAGAGGTTTCTCTATTTGCATTTAGTTTTGTTAGTAGCATTAAGTCACTACTTCATACCAAAGAGATGTGGACTCCTGTAAAGGACTCTGTGTTGATGATGAACAAGTCATTTAGTTTCTCTGTTCCCCAGTGCAAACACTGCCATTTCACCTCTTGCAGAATATCTACATTAATAATTGATAAGGTACTTGGAAAATAAGTAATATCAAGGGGCTATAGGAGCTAAATAACCTATCTTCAGATACCAAAGGAATTTGGATAATAATGTTTGTTTATTTAACAATAGAAAGCTATTAAAATGTGTTCTATATAAAAAAGAATTTGAACTTGGAAAAACTGTTAAAAACTATGTTGCAAATTTTAACAGCTTGAAACCCACGTATTTTTCCAGCATTTTTTATGCCCTTTTTTTTTTTTTTTTTTTTTTTAATACAACTCAAATTGATTAGGTTTCTGGTTTTTGTCTTGTTTTAGATGATGATGACAGTTGCCATCCAAAAAACTCAGTGTTTGGAAAATTTTGGTCAGCCCAAAGCGGCCACAGTGTGAAATGTTGCACTAATATAGTCGATTTAGTAGATTTTAGATTGGAGTAGGTATTGTTATACAATGCTTTGAAGCTCTAAACATAATTTTAAACTTCATACTGTATGTAAGCTTTGCTCTTCATACACTGCTGAATCAGATTTCACTCGTGTTTAGTTTCAGGCTTTACTGAAGTCAGGAGTACTACCAGTAATTTTAAATTAACTAAATGAATATCGGATTTTGACATCAAGTGGTGGATGCAGCCATAGCTGTCACTGTAGCTGTAGTGCACCAAAACCATGTACTGCTTCAGGGGCTCATTGTTTAAGTTAGGATTGGGGCATAGTTAGAATTTGTGTTTAATTTTTCTACCAACTTTGTATTTTGTGTGCCAGTTATGAATGACAGAAAAGGGAAATCAGTGAATGATATGTTTATTGTCAGTTACCTCTAAAATTTCCAGGGGAGTTCCTTCTGGTGTTTAATTAGACACCAAAATACACAACTTTAGCTTGAGTCTCTCCTACGTGGCTTTCTGAGAAAAGACCTTTAAGATTGTGACACATAACCTGCTTCCCATACTTGGCTGTTGAAGGTGTATTGATTGTTTTGTTTGTTTTGTTTTTGTTTTTCCCCTAAAACCAGAGCGTGATGCCTTTGATACACTTTTTGATCATGCACCAGACAAACTCAGCGTAGTCAAAAAGGTAAAAAATAAAATGCAGGTTTTATTTTCTACGTTGCTTTTTTTCTTACACTTTCGGAAAGATATCCAGAAAGATCTGGAAAATATCAGAAGAGGATTCTGTATTAGTGAAAAGGGGGTTTATCCTCCAGTATCACTGTTTCAAAGCCAGGTGATACCTAGTTTCACTGGCTTCGGTCTGGCTGGTCTCATCACTCTGGTTATTGGCCAAGGCTGTTCTAGGTCTCCTGCCAGATTCAAAGAGATGCAGGTTAGAAAAAGCTGCTCTGCAAAGTATTTGCAGCAGCACGGATCATTCTGACTGGACAGTCCTACACACTTTCACGTCCCAGGTGCTGTCTCCAGCGAAGAGGGGCTGGGCTCTGTGTGGGCTAACGAGCAGCTGGTGGTGGTGGCCCCTTCGCTGGGCTCAGCAGCAGCCAGTCATGCATGTATCTTCAGCCTCGGTCTCCCCAAGAAGCTGTTTGGTTTTCAGCTCATTCTTGTACTAACGAAGATCTTCCACAACTGGAGGATATTGTCCACAGTACCCTGAAATGTGATTGACGCATAAATAAGTTTGCTAATATCAAACTTTTACAGAAGAGTTGCTTTTGTCTCAGGGCTCTTCTACTGAACACTAATTCATATGGTCCTCTGGTCTCTCCTTCAAGGCTGAGCATCATCGCAAAGCCCACTTGTCCAGACATATTCTTGACATGGCTCTTTGTGCTAGGGAGAGCAGAGGGGTAAAGTAGCTGTTGATCTCTGCCAGCTCTTGTTAGTTTTAGAGAACACATAAGGAAGAGAGTCCATGGTGGTCCGTCAGCTAGTTCCAACATGGCTGTTAAGCTGTTTATTAGAACAGTAATATGCAAAGATCAGTGTTGTAATTTGTCCCTTTGCTTCTTATGAAACAGAGGATGTATACATTTGAAATATGCTTTGAAGTCTCTGGAAAATTTTATCTTTCCAATCCAAAACATCTTCTAGAAGAGTGTTTTTAAAGTTGATAGAGAATTAAGTTAACTCTATCCATACAATAAAAGTACTAACATCCAAGTCTGCGTCCCTTTTGGAAGTGGTGTAAGCAGGCCAGCAGAGCTCTGTGCTTCAATACATTAGCACGTATCTGAATGACAGTAGCAAGATCCTGCACATCTGCTTCCTGCAGGAATAGAAATGCCAGATTTGGGTTACATCCTGAGTGCAATTTGCTAATTGATACGCACTTACCACTCCTGGAACAGAGGTGTGTGCAGAACAGTGTATTGTTAGCATCTTCTCTTGAGAGTCTTAGCTCAGTGCGGCTGATGCCTTGCTCCCAGGCAGTGGGTGTTCTCCAAGAACCTGAAGAGATTAGTGTGGACAGTAAATGCACCTACTGCTTGCTTCATCTTCACAAAGAACTAACAAAAGAACTAATGTCATCGCAGCTTTTCCCTGCGACACTGAAGTATGCTTTATGTGCTAGGAAAAGTAACTGGTAAGCTGTATGTAATAGCACCATCTGGTGACTTCTGGCATATGGTGCAACAAAAATGACTATGACAGTTGTTTTTGGTTTTATGTACTTACTGATGCAAAAGCAAGTAGCACACATGCATGTTTATTAAGCTTAAAAAAAATGTTTTAAAAGATTATGTTAGCCTTTTCACATAGGCACTGACTGTAATATCTAACACCACTGGTTCTGGTGTTTTCTTTTATAGTCTCTGATCACCTTTGTGAACAAACACTTGAATAAACTGAATTTGGAAGTAACGGAGTTAGAAACCCAGGTAGGAGACTTTGTCTTTTTGTGTGTAGTCTAGCTGTGTAAATTGCAAATTTGGGCCCTCTCTCCATAAAACCTTGTTATGGATCTCTACTTTTGGCCGTGATAATTTATGGGATCAGGGCTCTGTCTTTTAGGTAGCAATGACGTTCACTGATGCTTGCTTCCTTTGCTCGTGTTTACAAATACTTCATATTGCTGTTGATTTGCATTCTAAGGTGAAATTCTTGGAAATTTAGTAGGGCCATATTAATGACTGTAGAACATGGCTGGATTTCAGGGCATCTTGTCTCTCGAGGCCAAAGTGAAGTGCTGCAGAGCAGTTGCTGTAGTTATGGGTGGATGGTGGGTTGTGTCTTTCCTAGCTGTGAAGGTTCATGATGAACTGATGTAAGTTCCTCATAGCTGCCTGGGGCTCTTGGGAGGAGTGTGGACTGCAGTGTGTAGTTCATCATAGAGATACCGGTGCTATCTTTGATCACATCAAAGTGGGATTGGAAACAGTTTTGCTGTTGCAGCAAAGGCTTTCATACCCTCCCCTTTACCCTGCTGTCTCGGGAGCGCATGCACTGTGCTTGCTTCTCAGCAGTGTGGATTAACAACTCGGAGCTCCTGTACTGCAACGGCTTGGCTGCCAGTGGTATCCAGGTTAGTCACCCCCGCCAGCTTTAAACAAACTGTCAGCCACCACCTGGCTGCTCTGAGGAGTTCTCTGTCTCTAGTGCAGAGCTGGGTACCAAATATGCTTGGAAATCTTAGTGTAAATTTCAGTGTAGTTCTCACTTTACAGATAAAATTAAGCACTTTTCAGGCATGGGCTTGGCTAAGCAGAAGCAGATATTATTTCCAGAATTCACTGAGCTGTGAAGAGATGGTTATCTTACTGTCCTGGGAAAAAAAAAAAAAAAAAAAAAAAAGCATGGCATCTAGAGAATTATACCAGGAGTATGGGTAATTGATTTGAGCCTGGCTTAATTTAATGCCAGTCATTCACTGCTATTTTATAGCTTTGCTGAAATAAATGGGTAACTGATCTGATCTGTCACAAGAAATTGTTGCTTAGTGTCTTGGAAGTACATCAGAATTTATTTTTAAAAAGGTTAGAGGATATCAAGATCACAAGTGAGAAATCTGTTAGAAATACATAACATTACCCCTCTTAGCCAGTAAGTAGTTGTGGTAGGAATACTGAATAGTATTGCTGAAATTTATTTAGTATATTATTTAATAGAAGCTGTAAATGGTATAGTTTGACTTGGAAAAAAAAATTCTTTTGTGAAGTTCAATTTTTTACCTGTGACGGGGGGGGACTTAATTTCAGGTTCTGATTAGGGGCAAAGATTTGAATGTCCAATGCACACAATCTAAGAGGGATTGTGATTGGAATGACCAGGTACTGTAGTAGTAGAAGTGGGAGTATATAATGTGCAAACACGTTTCCCGGGAAGTTGTGGGTTTTTTGGTTTTGTTTTTTTTTTTTTTTAATCAAAAAAGCTTTGTTAAATACTGTAGTGACGTTGGCAAGATTCCTCAAGCAAATAAAATGAATGTGAGGAAAAGCAAGAACGGACGTACATACTCTAACTTTACTCCAAAGCATTCAGTACTCTAGTAAATAGGTAACTGGCTGGATATAAAGAAGATCTTGTTTTCAGTCCCTGCCTATTCAGACCAGATACTCTGCACAATTTAGGAGTATAAATTGTAGATAACTCCCAGGTGAATTGCTTTTATTTCTTCTGCTTAGAGCTATTTACTGTAGGTAAGTAATTTAAATAGTTGTTTGCACATAATCTCGCATGGGTTAATGCTATAGCAATAGCTGCTGGGCTTCCTCATTTTGCTCAGGAAATGAGAGTAGGGGAAATAATGCTACCAGATGTAGGGAGAAAGCCTTGTATCCTGTGGTTTTTTTCTTTTCTTTAGAGAACTGGCAGGAAAGCATCTATATCAACAGGCTCTTAAGAAGAGACTTGATTTACCTTGCTCAGCTGCACTGCTGATTGCAAGGGTATAGGTGAATCCAGGGGGCAGATGAAACAAACCCCTAAATGCTCATTACAATTGCTGTCAATTCCTTGCTATGCCTGAAAGGAGCAATCTGTGACTCCTGAACCATCTCACACTCCTGTGCTAACAAACAACAGTGATAGATATCAAAGTATATAATTTGGGCCAGGCATTCTTTGTTCTGCTTGTTTATGGATGCTTATCTGAAAGCAGATGCTTTCACATAGAAATGTCACCAGTATTTCCATTTAGTTTGCAGATGGTGTTTACTTGGTTTTGCTCATGGGTCTCCTCGAAGACTATTTTGTTCCACTTCACAACTTCTACTTAACACCTGAGAGTTTTGATCAAAAGGTGGGTAGAAACTCCAGGTTACATTCTTTCTGTTTTGTTGCCCTGTGATGTTTTCCAGTCATTGTGTCCTTTTTCTTCGTGTCCAGTAAATCTGAACCTTCTCTTCAGGAGCTGTAGCAAAGATACACTGACTGTGACACATGATAGTTAATACCACTAAAAGTTACTTGTGAAGTTAATGAGTAAATTCCCCATAGGTAAGGAAAAAAGGTATTCTCTTATTAGTATCAAACGTCACATAAAGCTTATGAATATCTGGAATGAATAACTCAGAAAATTAGTGCTTTGTACTGCATACTACTTTGCATAATCAGAGTGATTTACTAAATTGTAGTGCTGCCTGGAGTGGTTTTGTGTTCAGGGATGCCTTATTGTGCTGGACAGCAGAGCTGATGCCTGGCCTTTTCTAGTATGTATTATGTAAATAGGCAAGAAAGACAAAAGGCGAGAGACAGGGAGCTCTGCTTTAGCTGCATACTATACACTGGGATTGACATGGAGATAGAGGTTCTTCCCAAGGTCACAGAATGTCATTCGTAAAAACTGCTCCCTAATCTCGTTAGTATCAGTTGCCTAATACCCACTAGTATTTAATGTTCTAACAAATCAAGTGAGTAAATATCATTACTTGATATGTAAATGAGATACTGTAGTAGAAGAGGTGGTTGGGCCAAGATCTTTGGTTGATATGGGGTTAGAAACTGTATGTTGAGTGTTTACAGGGTTTGGAGCTGATCTAAAGCCAAGATGGATGCCCTGATCCTGCCAGGGAAGGAGCATGCAAAAAATTGCCTGTCTGAAGTCAATTTGTGAGTACAGATATCTGATTCTGTGTCCAGTTCCTGGCAGGATCATTGCCAACGTTGCTGAGTTTAACTTTTCAGAGAATGTGCTAGCTTGTCCTCTTTGGATATTTCATTCTCTTTGATAAGGAGTGAATGACTTGCTGCCTAAGAGTGTCAGACAAAACGAGCTTTGAGGGAGAAGAGTGGATTCTTTTCAGTCTTAGGTTGTCTTACTCATAGTCAGGGTATTAGAGATGGAAGGAGATGAAATAAGCGTCTTACTCTTAGCCCCACACTTGCTCCATTGGCCTGTGTCCTTTCTAGTATTAGTGATGAGAAGAGTGCTTAACACTTATTCTCTTGTCATAACCAAAAGTTTTCCTCTTTCTGCAGTTGTTCCTGGATGTGCACTCACATCTATGTATTTAGGTGCCTGGTATCAGAATACTCTGAGCCTGGTTGTGCTGGAGTAACATCTGCCCCCTGCTTTTTATTCTGCCAGGTTCTGCAGTGGCGAGGATGGAAGTATTGTGTTGGCTGAGCTGGAGCAGGAGATGGCTAGGTCAGGAGTGGAAACATTGGAAGAAGTTGAATGATCGAATGCTTTGTAAGGCGAGGGCTGTTTAAAATGCTGGGGATTTCGTAACGACTTCAGTACCGATTGTTGCTGTCAAGCACCCCTCAGCAAAGGGACATGCTCTCTGAGGGGTGGGACTTCATCGTCAGTAGAATAACCCAGCTTTTCCTGGGTGGATCATATCAGCATTGCAAGAGGAAATTGAGCTGCGCCAAATGAGTGCAGTTACAGACCCAAATAAACATGCTGAGCCTGCTGATTCTATAGGTTATATAGGGTTTGTTGACTCCCTCAGGAGGTGACTAGTTGCAATTTGGGAGCTTAAAGGGGCTTCCTGAAGGTGGGAAATCAGGCTCTGGTAAGGGGGGCTTCTTTAGTTGTTATGTTTGTGGATAGGATGGGGATTAGTTCATTCTGAATGTTCTATATTGCACAGGAACTTAATTGAGCACTGGGAAAAATGGACATCTATTGCATCTTATACAATCTCTCCATTATAGCTTTCTCTTGCTTTTTTATTATATTATCTTGTATTTTCACTTTTGTGAGTTGTAGCCAGCACCTGTTCAGTTATGATTTTGTTGCTAATGGTTTAAATTCATACAGATTATCCAGTATTCCTGAAGTAATGTTGCGGGTTTATGTGGAGACTGCCTTGAGGAAAGGGGATTGGTAAATCAAAGAAAGAGAGGTAGATTCTGTGTTTTTGGGAAAGGAAAATACCTTCTCAACTTGAAAGTGATTGGTTTTCTCACAATGAATGAGGAGGAACTGTATCTGGTAAAAAGAGATTAATAAAATCCTGAGCAATAAGTGGCAGTGAAAGGGGCCTTTCTTCCTTGTTATAGGGGAGCTTTGTATGCCTTACTCCCTGGTTTTTGAGATGAGTATCATTAATTAAATCTCTCCCCCTTGCTATGTATCTCCAGAACTGTCATTTGCAGTAACAAAAATGCACAGAATTCATAAACCAAATTACGTTGCTTAAATTTCAGTAAATGTGGACAAGAAAGCTGCTGTGCAGATATCTTTGAGCCACAATGTTTGCTCCTCAAAGGATAAATTAAAGGAAGACACCCACTTCCTTGCATTTTTGCTTTGTGTCCATATTCTTTCCTCTATATTCACTTATGATCCTTGGTGGCTTGTTCAGGGAGCTCTTTCTGTACAGTTGTGCCTTGCTTGTATTGCAAGTTCACTGCACAATCTGTCTAGGAACTGCCACCACCAAGCATTTTTTTGAAGCATTTGCTTCATTAGAGAAACTTAATTTAACTTTTATCTCTGTTTTCAAGTAGAGGAAGCCAGAGCACCACGAGACTCAGGGATTAGCTCAAGGTCATGCAATGAGCAGTCTGGCTCCTTGATGATGTGACGTTGATGTTGCTTGATATTCAGCTGATAATAATGAAGAAAAGGCTAATTTTGTTTGAAAAGAATGCCATTTGGTGTCATTATTTATTCTTTCTTACACACCCATATATATTTTCTCATCTCTGTTCAGTTATGTCACTTCTGTTACATTCCTTGTTGCCTGGATAGTGAGTGATCTCTTGCCTTGTAGTTGGAAATGTTGATCTTGGGTACAGGCAGGAAGAACACAACAAAATGCAGCTCTGTTGTAGTTACTGGGAGCTCTCTGACCTCTTCTATAGAGACTGAAATCGAGGTTTAATGGAGTTTCCTGGTTCATGGGGTACACGGTCACATTTTTACACTAAAAATTTTGAAATCTTAAATTACTTTGTATCAAAAAGTTAATATTTGCCCTGCACAGGCTTTCGTTTCTTAGTCTCTCATATGTACTTGCTGCCATGCTTAAACATGTAAGTGTCTAATATTGATTTAAATGGAATTATCGTTCTCTTTGTCAAGTATAGAGAGAATAAAGCATTTTAAAAAACTGATTAAAGGTTTTTAATGCCTATATAACTTTGAGATTCTAAACACTTCTTTCAGGTCCATAATGTTTCCTTTGCTTTTGAACTGATGCAAGATGGAGGACTGAAGAAACCAAAAGCTCGCCCTGAAGGTATGGACATGCCATGTGGCATTAAACTGTATATAAAGACATAATAGCAGATGCATTTCAAGTGCAACTCCATTCGAAGACAGTACCAATAGTACCACAAAGTGGAGCTGTAAATGTGCCCCTTGACAGTTTTCCAGAGGATTCATTTTCTGTGTCTGGGGTATATCCTTACCCGTGTTTTTATTGTGGGGAATAGATTCACTGAGGTTTATGAATTTAGCTTCAGTGAATGATCCAAAAGTAGTTCAGTGCTATATTATAAATTCAGCTAGTATTCTCAGCAACAATCCAAGCAGGAAGCTTTTCATGGTCTAATTCTCATAATTCTTACAGTTAGTGCTAGTTTGGACTCTTGTGATCAGATTTCAGTGAGAGATAATTGAAAGGTTTTTGGTTTTTTAGGAGAACCAGTAGCAAACTCTCTTGATTTATGTGGACTTGGGAGTCAGAACTGGAAAGTGTAAAGACTGAGTTTTTTCCTTTAAAGTCTCAGAACCTTGAAATGAATTAATGATGAGGTCTGCCTTGTGGCTTGCACTAGGGATAAAAAATGGAATTAAAACTTTATGACTGCTAAATGAGCAACTTTAATTCCTGTTGTTACAAACTACGTAGGCATTAGAGGCTTCCACAGAACAAAGAAAATTGAAGATCCCCCAAGAAATGTTGAATCTGACTTAAAATGAGACAAAGTGGTGATAGTAAATAGATTAATGAATAGTGGAGCTGGTTATAGTGGGGAAAAAATGCAAAAGACAGTATTAAATACATATGTATCCTGTCAGTGCTATTCTTTTAAATTTGAGGATGAAAAGTGCTCCTGAAACAAGACACTTGGAAAAGTAAAGGAGTGTTTTGAGTGTCAGAACTGAGTCAGTGGGTAAATGAGGAGGACAAGGAAACTGGAGAAACACAAATGCACAGTCAGGAATGGCAGTTTTTTGAGTGGGAGGGTTAGAGATTGCAGTAGGAGATCAGGTATGCTAGATCAGCCTGTTTCAAGAGAGAACTGTTAAAAACGTAGAAGACCTCTTTAATCAGAAGCTTGTCCTTATGTTTTGTTTTCATCAGTTGATCTGACAGAGGAGATTACCTTCCCATAAGGCTATCTTATATCCTTACCCTATCATGAGTGGTAGAAAACTATAGCAGATCTTCTGTTTGCTCTGGACAAGATGTATAGATTCAGTAAGCAGCAAAATGTGTTTAAGTGTTTTATTGATTGAAAATTTAATTATTAATAGAAATTAGAGAGCCATATTAGCTCACAGCATTCCTTTTTGCTGCTGCAGGATGTATGGTCTCTTGCGTGCACTCCTTCCTTTTCTGTGTGTGTACCCATTCCTGGCAGCAGTAGTTCACAGCTGTTGGAGTGAGTGTGCTCATGTGCTGTCTGTGTGGCTGGAATTGTCTGTAAAACTGACTGTAGCTCTTGAAAAGCTGCCCCTGCGGAGAGGACAGTAACATCTCAGGCTTTGCTTGTCACCATAGTTTCATCAAATCCTCTGTAGGATCTTGACAGTTGGTACAGTCATGTAATACATGTTTCTTAGAAGAAGAATTTATTTTGTCATCGACTCCGATGCTCTGCAAAAAGTTTTGTATATAGTATATTCTGTTAATGCCATACTGTTTGTTCCTAAATAGGTTAGAAAACCTGTGCAGTGAATCCATGTACTTTAGCCTGAATTGGGTAGTAAATGCCTCTTGGATTAGTTATAGGTTTTTCACATAAAACATTGTCTAGAGCAGAACATCACTATTTTTATTTTGCTAGCCTATGCTTTCTGCAGCACTCGCAAGAAAGAGGTCTTGTTTAATATTTCAGTGTGTCTTTGTGCAGATGATAAACAAAAATAGGAGCATACAGGGCAGCTCCTTTTCTCTGTTCTTTCAGCCCAATTCAGTAGATTGAGCCAGCACCAGAACTTGATGCTGAGTTACTGCAGCAAAAGTATGTTGTAGTGGATTAATTTATTAGCCTCTAACAGGGTTATTATGGAGTGTGAAAGTTTTAAATTAATGGAATATTTTAAACTATTCTTATGATTTATGTCCCCTTCCAGTTAACTTTTTATTAGTCGTTGTTGGTAATGTTATGCCTGTGCATGCTTCATCTTAAAATAAGAAATGGGAGGCTGAGAATATTCTTATTCCTGGGAATGCCTGTTAGACACTGATCAATAAGGAACACTGTAATCGCCCACACAGGGAGGATGCATCTCACACTGCCATACTCCTTAATGCAGCAAACAAAGGCATAACAAGGTCTGAAGGTTAGGAAAATGTCAAACTAGAATTACAGTATAACTTTTGCAACAGTGAAGGTAATTAACCATTGGTCTGAATTGTCAAGGGATGGAGTTGGAATTTCTACCACTGGAAGATTTAAAAAAAAAAACCAAACCCATGCGATGTTAAGCTTATATTTTAATTGAGCCACAGGTTGGTTCGTAAGCTTAATACAAGAATTCCAAGGTAAAGTTCTCTAATGACTGTGTTGTACATGAGATCAGACTGTGCAACCACAGTAGTTTCTTCTGACTCTAAATTTGCATGTCATTACACTGCCAAATAGAAGAGCTGGATCCATTCTTTCGTTTAGTGATGGGGCCTGCCATACTTCTCGTATCTCAGGGTAATCACCAGTGGTGATCAGCAGCAGGTACCTGGCTCAAGCTGCTGGTGGAGATCAGCAGGAGTCAGCCCTAAATGCTTCCACGAGGGCAGACGGACAGTCCCTGCCCAGCACAGTGCTGCAGCTCTGGGCCCCCCTTCCAGCTCCTCCTCAAGCTCTTTCTGGTGCCTTTAGCTCCTGCTCTGGCACTTCGCTGCCTCTCCCTCCCAGCAGCTCCCTCCTTGGGGTGTGCCCTGGTTTCCTAGCTCTGCTTCTAGCTTCCAGCGATGTTTCTGCTCTACCCTCCAGACTTCTGTTTCTCTGCTGGCACCTTGATCTTGGTTTACAGCACAGGCAGTTCTTGCGTCTGAACTGATGGCAGCCAGAGGCAGGAACTGAACCCTGCAAGACTTGATCACACCACTTTGTGCTGTGCCAGCTGAGACAGAGGTTACAGTGGCTCAGGGAGAAGACCTATTCTGGTTTCAGTGGGAAGCTAAAAATGGGTGGCATGGGGGAAAGAAAACCATTTGGGAGGAATAGAACAGATACACACTACAGATCTCTGAGCACTGCAGAGCTGACTGTTTGGGACAGGTTTTTTGGCTTTTTTATAGTGCCAGCACTATTTTGTTTAATTGTTTAGCAAACAGAAGTGCCAGTGTCAGTGGGTCAAATCTGCTGGTAGTTGTCTCTTCTCCAGGTATTTGCCTCGATTTCCCAGCTTTAGAACATGGCTGTTGCAAAGTGTTGTTTCCTATGGCTAAATTTATATTTTAAATTCATCTCTGTGGGAACTGGCTCTTGGTACAGAGGAACCAATGCTGATTTTGGCTGTTGTCTTACTGAAATGCTATGGTAGTAAGCAACTTTTTACGATACCTAGAAAAATCGGAGATATGTTTCAGATATCAGTTATACAGGTAAGACATCACTTTTTAGGGTGTATTACTTCACAGCAGTTAGGATCTTTCCTTTTTTGGGAGCAGAAGAAGATTCTTTTGTAAATGCAAAATATGAAATTATAAATATGTAAAATAATAGAGGAAAAGGGTAGAAAGAAAATTTTGAGAGGTTACTGAAAATACCAGATGAAGTGTAGGGGTTAGAGTGTTATCCAGTATGGGGTGAGAGGGAAGGGTGGAGAGGTCCTGGCAATGATTCTTCAAAACAGGCAGTAGGTGTTTCCCCTGGACCTCACACTAATTGTACTTAGTCTGTTAACTGTTTACTGTCTTCTTAGTTCTTTGAATGATGTTTTAATTATCTGTACTTCTGCTTCCATATATATTGTTTACTGTCTGCCTCCTCCTTTCTTGCATATTATATCCAACCATTCTTTCCACCTCTTCAGTCTTCTCTGTGCTATGCTTTCCCTCATAGTCCCTGGATTCCATGTCTGTGTATCCTGGTTTCAGCTGGGATAGAGTTAATTTTCTACCTAGTAGCTGGTACAGTGATATGTTTTGGATTTAGGATGAGAATAATATTGTTGCTGAGCAGTGCTTACACTAAGTCAAGGTTTTTTCAACTTCTCAAAGGGCCATGCCAGCAGAGGCTGGGGGTGCACAAGAAGCTGGGAGGGGGCACAGCCGGGACAGCTGACCCCAACTGACCACAGGGATATTCCATACCATATGATGTTGTGCTCAGCATATACACAGGGGAGGGAGTTGACCAGGGGGCAGTTACTGTTGCTTGGGGATGTGCTGGGCAGTGGTCAGTGGGTGGTGACCAGTTGCATTGTGCATCACTTGTTTTGTTTATTCTTTTATTATTATTATTTTATTTTTAAAATTTATTTTATTTTTTATCTTCCTTTGCTGTCCTGTTAAACTGTCTTTATCTCAACCAATGAGGTGTACTCTTTTTTTCTATATTTCTCCCCCTCCTCCCCCCAATTCTTTTCACCATCCCACTGAGCAGGGCGAGGAATGAGTGAACGGCTGTGTGGTGCTTAGTTGTTGGCTGGGGTTAAACCATGACATTGTGATATTTCCTGGCATTTTATTATAGTAATAGGTTGGGAGATGCTAGCAGAAAAGCTTTTTTTGAGAACTGTTCCAGATCTGTTCCCTGGCCTGGCATGGTAAGAAGGGATATTAGGTAATAGAAAGCTTTGAGTTTGCCAAGAGAATTCAGACTCTGTTTGTTTGTGGACGGTATCATTGCAGAATTGTGGATGTGTGAGGTTCAGTATCTCGTGTGATGTGTGTGGCTACTTGTTTGCTTTTTCTGTGGTCAATGAGGTCCATGGTATTATTTCCCAAAGCCTTTACTCCAGGTCTCAGACAGAAGTAGACTTTCTCTGTAATCAATTTTAGATGAGGAAGAGAATCATCTTTCTTCTGTTTCACAGAGAAGTTAGCTGTAACTGTATTATCATGAAGGTTGCTTTGAAGTGCATCCTATGGGGCATTTAAAAAGCTTGACTTGGGGAGATCAGAACTCTGTGGGGTTTTCTATTGCTAATCCCACCAGCTCAGAGATGTTGGGACTTTTGTTCCTTTGAGGACAAATGAGGGAGAACAAAAAGCATACTAAGAATTTCTCCTTTTCTTCCACAGATGTTGTCAACTTGGATCTGAAGTCTACCCTCAGGGTTCTATACAACCTGTTCACAAAGTACAAGAACGTAGAATGATCCTGGAAGCTGCTGAAGTCTTCATCCTTCCAACCTCCTTAGGCAGAAATTACAATAAACACACCCTCTGCACGCCCCCTGTTGTGCCTTATGCTATACTTCATGTATTCTTTCTACAGTTGATGTGGTCTGTCTGTAGCTGTTTGTATGACAATCCCACTAAAAATAATGCATGTGTATTCTCTAGGTCACTATGTGTAGATATTTCACACTTTTACCAGAAGATACTGTTGGGTCTGTTGTTTGTTATGATCAACAAATCTTCTTTTGATAAAGGAAATATACCACTAACTACTTTAACAAGCAGGGAAAACATGAGACCTTCCTCATGGCTGGAGATTCTCTGATTCTACAGTAGACTTTCTTTTGTGTTTTCATTGGTTGCAACTGGCATTTGATGATTTTCCAGGCTTAAGTGTTAGCAATAGAAAATCAGCATTGGAATTTATATAGAAGCCGAGCCTTTTCTGTTAAATAAGGTTTTGTATATTCTGTTGGGTGGATGGGGCTGAGGGGAATTACAGGCACTATCTGAAGCTAATGGCAAAAGCTTCAGTTTTTGTATTAACCTCATGCTACTCAGTGTTATTTCCATTCAGTGTTTACACAGAATAAGTCTTGCAATGGGATGACCAGCTAATCTTCTGATGTCTCTTTTTAATTTCATCTCCTTCCTAGGAGAAGCTTGGTTGTTAGAGCCACTGTCATCCGTTAAGCACGCAGCTTCAGTCAGGTCAGTCAGGAGCTGGTCAAATAGGCACAGGCTGGATTAATGCATTTTTCCCCTGGTCCTTACTGAAACAAACACAGGGAATAATGAGCTTGGCAGTTTAGAGGCTGACTCTTCATTTCACGTAGCTGAGTTCATTCCTGTTGGAGTTATTGGCAGCTGTACAGTTCTGGGGGTCAGGCTTTTATAAACAGCTTTATGTATTTTCTTTTCTAAAGAGTAAAACTGAATTCCTGTATAAACAAGAGCTTGCCTGGACTTAGGGATTGCATTGGGTTATGCAAGATATGTGGTATACATAGTGCAAGCCAATGGTTAGCCCTCAGATGGGAAGCTCTTCAGTGATCAGTTGTGCTCCAAACTAATTTCTTCAAGTTGCCCTATGCCATCCCAAGAAGTACTCTGCTGGGCTTTGGCCTAGTCCTGTAGTCTTCTAAGCTGTTACGGACTTTAGTGAGAATCTGTTTTTAAAAAAGGATTGCTAAATTTATCTGGTAGACTCTAGTTACCTCATAGTACTTAACAGGTTTCATCTGTAGAGCTGTTCCTGGCTGGTGATGTGCTAGGTGCAGCAGTGCATACAAGAAGGCTGTGCTGGAACATGAGCCGTCTGAGTAGGTTTCTGAGGAGAGCTGCGTGAAGGAAATAGGATTGTAAATTATTTGTGGAATATGCATATGATAGCATTCTTTTATTTGGAGTGCATAGGGGAGAGATTTGACTACTACTTTAATGTGTCACAGCACCAACTTTTCTTTTATGGACAGCCATGATTTTGTGTGAAGCATTAGGCAGAGTGCCCCGAAGAGGAAGCAGGTAGTATTGTTCTGCTCCGTGGGCTCACTTGAATCCTGTTGTGTGTAGGTATCTTCTTTCCCTAAAAATGTATTTCTTACATCAAACATTATTTACCCGAGTTCAAGAGGAAATGTGCTATTTGAATGGTATAATTCTACAACTGGGTTTTAATCCTTCCCTCCTTAAACATTTTTAATCTCAAAGGGAGAGAAGTGGGCTTCGGCTTCTTTGTTTCATGTTTTTGGGTTCTGAGTTCTAGTATTTGAATCATTTGGGTCACCTCGTCTCACACCTCCAAAACAAAGATGGAAGGAAGTTGCCCTTTCTTTCCATCAAAATTTCAGATTTCACCTACTTTATAAGGTTCTGTGGGGAATCATTGCTGGCCTGTACTTTAGGAGGGAGCTGACCTCTCGCTGTTTATACAGAACCTAGGACAGTTGCATTTGGATTTCTGATGGGGCCATTAGACTCTATCATCATGCTAGCAGTTATTACAAAGGAGACTTGCAGAGGCACTGAGGCCTGGTGGGTCAGCTCTCCTGGCAAGTTAGTGAAATTGGTCTCACTTTTGTGCTGTGAAATAGGGGTATCATGAGGCTGGAAGGTGATTGAACTGAAAGGTCTCTCAAACATTTAGTTTAATGCAGTGTTACTTGTGGGAAACAAGTCTGCTAAAGAGCTGTCATTCCACCCACCTACCTTCAGGTGATGTGGAAGTGCCAATGCTGTTTATATTCTCTGAGTTGCTGGGAAAGACCGCTAGAGCATCTAGTTTTTGAAATTACAAGCAATATTAATGTCAAAAGCAAACAGAAAATAACAAGAGAAGATTGATAAAAGCAGTCTGGCTTTGGGAGGGGGAATGGCTGTTCCTGAGATGGGATTATACAGCTGGCATCTTCATTGCACGTGAGCAGGTATGAACATACCACCAAATTTTAGAAGAATTTCTGTTGTGTTCAATTACGTGGTTTTGGTCACTCTGCAGAAACCTGAGTCCCTCCTGTACAAACTTGAGGGTATGTGTCCCTTTTATCATTCCTTACATTAATATCCCTGTCAGTCAGGATTTCAGGCTTGATGCCTGAACAGGTTGGGGGCAGGTGTCATACCCTGTTTTGTTACGTGTTTAAGTCTGTTGGTAAATGTTGCATGGGGAAGATACATTTTTCATTCCTTGGCTCCTTGCTGTCTAGCCAGGTCACTCTTCCTGTAGATGCTGTTAACCAGATTGTGAGCAGGGTGTATTTATGAATGAGAGCTTCATCCCAATCAGTCCAGTTTCCAGAAAGAGCAATGTAGGTAAAGCTTCTCTAAACACCTGCTTTTGTCATGCCTTTCTGTTACATATGCATGATACTACTTTTCCTCTCAAAAAGATAAATCAGTGTTAAAAATGTTATTCATTAACACTTTGTGTTACTGGAGTTTTAGATATGTTCCTTGGGTGACAGTGGGGTAGATCTGAATCCATTTGAGTTCATCTGGAATGCTGAATGCTCTGCAGCATTAAAGCTTCCACATTTATAAGTCCTTAATGAATGTCTGTCGTTTCCAGTCCATACCGCTTGCCTTTTAGGTACATGTGCTTGACATGCTCAGTTTCAGTGAGCTATATTACCACAGAAAAATCCCAGACACTCCTTGGCTGCATCCTGTTTTTCACGATGAAAAACGAACAGTGGCAGATTTTTTAAAATCAGTTTAAACCTTATAGGATTTCTTACCCCTCTTCCCCACACCCCAGTGCTTTCAGTATTAATGTATTTTTAGGAGTCTTTTCTACTGTTTTTAACAGTGTTTACTCTGGATTTCTAACTACTAAAAACCAGCCTTGCAGATAAAATTCTGAACTTGTCAAATGCTGGAGACTTCCAGCTTTGTGACAAGAGATGTGTACTGTAAGCAAGTTACAATGCAATGCTCTGTTTGCTAGGAATCACAGCAGGAGTGTTATGCATGGTTTGTGACAGTTGTACTATTTATTCGAATAAATAAATAATGATCACTTGGTTTTTCTACATCTTTTTTTTGCTAAATGAACAAGTCTGTGGGAAGAACTTTTGAAATGTAAGCTTTAGCTGCTGCCTTCATCAAGGATCCTAGATATATGATGATCTAAGCAGACCTAGCAAAGCAACGACCTCAGGTTTCTGGCCCTGGTACAGGTGATGAGATTGTATGGGTTGACACAAATGCGCTCTTCTGTAGGTTAGGTTTCATTAGCTGCCTTTTTTTTTTTTTTTTTTTTTTTATTAAAAAAAAAAAAACAAAAACAAACTATTGCTCAGCTACCAGACCAGATGAAATTGTTTACATTTTTCCTTCCGCAAGAGAAAAGTAACTGAATTACACTCTTTGATACTGTTAGAAGTCTTAGGGCCCAGTTCTTCAGCGGCACAGGAGGGAAGCCTGGCATGCTGAAGCTGGTCCTGTATGTGTCTACAGAGCACTTGGGAAGCCCAAGTAAGTCTGGAGTGACATTGAAAATGCCTGCGTGCTTCCCTTTGATATGGAGAAAGTATGGATTGGCTCTCCAATAAAGCAAAGACCGTGTGGAGAAGCAGGAAGACGCATTATCAGAACGTGTCATTGGTGGGAATGCTGTTGATTCCTTGAATTGTTCTTCAGTGGCTATTTTTATGTGAGGGCCAGGTGTGTGTGTGGGTGTATGTGCTTGAGGTGTGCTTTGGGAATATGCAGAAAGACTTGGGGTGGGGGGGAAATGGGCATGAAATCAAATGCAGCTCTGATACAGAATTTACTAGTGGTCTTCTACAGAAGACTGGATTCTTCATGCAGTGATGGCAACATCAGTTTTTGGAGGAAAAAAGATTCTTGTGTCACATGTGTTTTAAACTTATTCTTTTAGCACTGGCACGCTGTATTGTGAATGAAGCTTTCAAGAAGTAAGTCTTTTGAGTTGCCAGTTGAAGTAGGGATAGACGTAGTAATTACAGATGCATTTCCCAAAGTTTAATTATTCCTATTCCCTCTGCCCACTGATATGAAACTGGGTTTGTCCAAAGTTCCCAGTAGCATCCCCAACTATGCCCTCCATTTGCTTGTCATTTACTACATTTCTAGGCTGTGGCGTGCACTTCTACATAGGTAAAAGATACTTTGGGTCTCTGCTAATTTGATGTGTTGTCCTTGTTATCTCCTTAGTCAATACAGTTAAGTTTGCACTTTGATTAAAGATTTTGGGTTAGGTTCTCAGTTGCTAAGAGTTCATGGCAGCTGGAAATCTGTTTTCAACCCCCTTCCCTTTATCCCATTTATCTCATGCCAAACTATCCGGTTTTGTCTGTGGCATGGAGTGAAATACAGGAGTCAGTCCATTAACAGCGTTAAACCAGACGAGCTTAATTAGTGTGGCTGGCTGTCTCATTTGGGGTTTTCATGAAGGACTGCAGAGTTGCTTTTGCTTTCTGGAAGTGTTAACAAATGTAACTGCTACCTGAAGGAAATGTCCTGGGAAATTGATTGATGTAGGGAGCTTTCCCTCTTTAATCAGTGATGAAAAAGGAAAGGAAGAGCAGCAGCATGGCCTAGAGGAGTTGAATGCTTTGGGTCCTGGTGTGGCTAACTAGCTCTCTAAGGACAAATGAGTTAATCTTCTGCCTAGGTTTCTTCTTCTACCAGGTAGGTAGAGTTGTGCTAATCTACCTTATAAAATGCTCGAAGCACCATGAGGAAAAGGTGTAATGTAGCATGATGGTTTTGTCTGTTGCTGGCTGTTTTATTACTATATGCAGAGAAAAAGTGCACTGTGAGTCACCCCAGGTGCAGACGAGCAGTCGTGCCATGCAGTACCATGGAGGAATGATCATATCTTTCTAACACTTTCTGGTATTTCAGGAGTTGCGGGGTTGCACGTTTCCTGCATTTGTGTTTCTGTTTATCTTAGTCTCCAGCAGGGACCAGGCACATAGACAATTAAGTTCCGGATACGACTGTGGTTTCGTTTTTGAGAGCAGTCGGTACCGCGCGGCACAACTTCCCTCGCACACGCCGCGTGCGTCGCGCTGCCCCGCATGGGAGGCTGCAGCTTTGGCGCAGGACGCTCCGAGCCTGGGGCTCAGTCCCCTCTCCCCATAAATTTCATCACACCTGCTGTGAGAAGATCTTGGAAGAGCTGCTGGACAATTACCGAAGGAGAGAATAGTAAGTTTGGGAAAAGGAACCTCTTTGGGTGCTTTTTAAAAGTTATTTTAACTGTAAGACTTTCTGTGTCCAGGTGGGTTGTTCTTGCTGAGATGTCATCTCTTCTGATGCTAACGAGCAAAAATGGCTCTTGAAAGGTCTGGTACTAACCAAGGAAGTAAAACTAAATTTTAAACTGGTCACACCATACATAGTCTCTTTTTTTTTTTGTATTTTAGTTCTAGTTTTCAGGAGGCAGAAGCATTGCTATTAACATTAACATTCCTACTTAGTTTTTATTCCCTGCTTTGTGTGATCTATTTGGACAACTGTTCCTAGGAAATACATTTCAGCTAATGCAGAGTAGGGCTTTTGTCCTTTCAAACAGGAAATAAGACAGTTGAAACGTTTCAGTAACATCGGTAAGTGCGTTGTGTATATTATACAACTAGTTTGTATGTCAGAGACCGCTGATAGCTCATTAATGCTTTATATCATATATCAGGGATATCTGGGAGCCAGACTGTGTGAAGACTCATGGAAGAAAAGTGAGCTGATCTGACCTAATTAGAGAACTAGTTGTTTTACCAGTAGTTGTGGCATTGCAAATGTTGTGCAATAGTCTAGCTCTTGGCCTAAGAAAAATTCACTTGTTGGCTGCCTCAGTAGGTGGAACAGGAGAAATAAACCACCTCTTGACTTTAAAACAGACAAGCTTGTACATCTATGATATTCTTAGAGAATGAAGGACTAAATGATGCCATTTCATATGAATAGTCAATAATTAAACCTCAATTTTATATAAAAATGCCATAATGGAATGCCTTCACAATCAGTATTCAAGCAGTTGTCTCCTACAATGATCTATTCTCCAAGTACTGATAAATAACATGTGCAGGAGGATGGAGGCTGGATAAAACAGAATGTCAGTCACAGCTCTGAATAGCGAATTTGAACGATGGGCTGCAGAGGCTGGTTGCAGCAAACATGGAAGCCTGCATGTGAGAACCAAGTCTTGCATCCCTTCCTATTTCTCATTAAACAGCTAAATGCAAGAAGGTGTCCAAACCCAGCTATGTTCCATTTTATGTTGTTTCTGCAGTATGTTATTCTTTGAAAGGCTGCTGTCTAGGACCAAGCCTCACAGAAATGCAGCTTGCCACATGAAGGACTGCTCGTGAATGCTAATTATTAGTAATAACCAATGAGTCTATTAAATGCTAAGGAACTGCAGTTCTCAGTCTCTGAAATGGCTGTGGGAAATCAATGGCAATAAATGTGAGGGGAAACACATGGGGGAATAAACAACACTAGCTCTACAGATAAATGATGGGCTCTAAGTGGTGTGTTGCTATTTAGGAATAGAATCTTGGGGATATAATAGATAGTTCCATTAAAGTGTCAGCTCTGTGCACAGCAGTGATCAAAAAAGCAAACAGCATTAGGAATCAGGAGGAGAGGAATGGCAAACCACATCGTGAACGTGGCAGTGCACCTCTCTAAACCTGGGCAGGTCTGGTTCCTAGCACTTCGAAAAGGCTGTGATAGTGCTGGAGAGAGCTCAGAGAAGGGGCCACCAGGACGATCCGAGGTGCTACGGAGTAGTTTGCCTGTGAAGGATGACTAAGTTGTAGGCTGTGCTTCCTTGGTTTCGGAAAGAGATGACTGTTGAGAGTGTAGGATAGTAACACAGTAGTAGCATGGAGTAGGAACACAGTGTCGTGAAGAATGTGAATCAGTTGGTCTCCTTTGCACTGTGTGTAGTGGGGAGATTTGGGGGGAGCTGGCTGGTGGGCGCAAGCAACAGGAGCTGGTGCTTCACACAAGGTAAAGGCATGGTCTGCTCCCCACTGCTGAATGGTGGGTGATACATGTGTTCCAGAGGTGAAGGGGAACTTCATGGGAAATAAGTTTATTGACAACTTTTAATTACCAGGACCTTAGTTTTGGTTTAGGAAGGCTGAGCTGGAGGCTGTTGAAGTGTTTTAGGGAAGTATCTGTATAGTCTTGCTCTGTTTATGTTCCTCCCCCGCCAAGCTTCTGCTTTTGGGTGCTGTAAGGGACTGGATACTAGGCAAGCTAATCTTACCCAGTATAGCAATTTTAACACTCTTCAGTAGGAAATACAGAACTGAGGCCTTAGAGGATATTGATTTATGCTATTGCAAATTCTTAATTTCAGGCCTTTTCTTCCAGACTTCCAAATTTTAAAGGGTGGCTTCTGATGTTTGAGTTTCTCAGCCAAACAGAGGCCAAGGGTGCGGCAGGCAGTACACATCGCTTTGATGTCTAAATAGTCAAAGGAAGTAAGAGATATACAAGTTGAGTATTGCAGAAAAGCTGAGTTTAGTGTAAGTTGTAGTTTACACAGATGATTACAGAAGACTTATGAGCAGGACTTCCCAAGGCATAACAGCTGTCAGAAACCTAATTTAAAAGTAAGTTGTCCTTAGGTTGCTCTGTATTAATAACTTTTCTCTCTCAGTTAATTTCATCTGGGCTGTCTTATCTTGGATAGTTCACTTGTTCCTCAGGCACTAAATGACTCAATTTCTCCCATCTTATTTTACCAAGCACCTTTTCAGAGACAGCGTTCAGTTTTGTAGCCACCATAATGAAACTAATTCTCTCATGACCCTTTCCCATAGTGGTTTGATGGGAATTTTGTACCTAATTTGTTTTACCAGACTGATGTGCAAAAGCATCCAGTCACTGTCTTATAGCAATATTCTTGGCTTGGCAAAAACAGTGTTAAAATACATGTTCATAATGCACTTTGACTGGAGACTTTAGTAACTATGAGAGAGCCTGCAGAGCAGCACCATGCTGTTTGGCGTATAAAGCTATCAAGGAGAGAAATGTCACTTTGGAGATCTTCTGTGAGCATTGTGCAACATCATTTGCAGCAACTGCCTTTGTCCACTGTGCTCATAGCACTGGGTCATCACAGCACCTCACTTCAGGCACCCGTGGTAGCAGCTGCGGCTGTCCCTTTGGTTGCAGAATGGAGTTGGCAACTGAAAAAATGCAAGACAGGGCTAGACCCTCATCTAAATGCTCTGGATTGTTCTTTAAAGGTGCCATGGGCACTTACTACATAGGGAGCCTTGAGGGACAGGGTTCCTAATACGGACATCTCGGGTAGGCGGTAGGGGTTCTCTCCTACGTGAACCTCTCACATGGGGCATCTCACTTTCTGTTAAAAAAAAGAACAGTCAACTTCCCATCTCCAACAGTGGCCCTGCAGCACTGAACTTCAGAGACAAGGGAGAGCATTTCCCATCCAGAGGCAGGTAGTGCTCCCAATTAGAGAGCAGGGCAGCAGTCCATCCCACCGGGTTCCCTGCGTCCAGGGATTTGATGATTCAGAGGAGTGTAAAAAGCCTTTCTGGTCATCATATTGTTGTCTCCTCTGCTCTGGCTCTCAGATTTTAGGACTGTCAGGAAAGGTAAGATCTCTTACACATGCTAGTACAGATGCTGCCATGACACAAGCCATGATTGCCCAGGGCTCAGAGCCATGATCCTTCTGAAGTTCCTTTCACCTCTGCAGACAACCATTTCTTCATATAGTTGCAGTATATAACTGATTTCTTGCACTTAAATCAATATACATTTGCTTTAATAAAGAGCCATCTTCTTGCATGGCTAGATGGCCAGGCCCTAAGGGTGGTGGTAAGTGGAGTTAAATCCAGTTGGTGTTCCCCAGGGCTCAGTATTGGGGCCAGTTCTGTTTAATATCTTTATCAGTGATCTGGATGAGAGGATTGAGTGCACCCTCAGTAAGTTTGCAGAAGACACCAAGCTGGGTGGGAGTGTTGATCTGCTTGAGAGCAGAAAGGTTCTGCAAAGGGGTCTGGACAGGCTGAGGCCAATTGTACGATCTTCAACAAGGCCAAGTGCCAGGTCCTGCACTTGGGTCACAACAACCCCATGCAGTGCTACAGGCTTGGGGAAGAGCAGCTGGAAAGCTGCCTGGTGGGAAGGACCTGGGGGTGTTGGTTGGCAGACAGCTGAATATGAGCCATCAGTGTGCCCAGGTGGCCAAGAAGGCCAACAGCATCCTGGCTTGTACCAGGAATAGTGTGGCCAGCAGGACTAGGGGAGTGATCGTCCCCCTGTACTCGGCACTGGTGAGGCCACACCTTGAATACTGTGTTCAGTTTTGGGCCCCTCACTGCAACAAAGACATTGAGGTGCCGGAGTGTGTCCAGAGAGGAACAATATAGCTGGTGAAGGGTCTAGAGCACAATTCCTCTGAGGAGCGGCCGAGGGAACTGGGGCTGTTTAGTCTGGAGAAAAGGAGGCTCAGGGTAGACCTTGTAGCTCTCTACAGCTACCTGAGAGGAGGTTGTAGTGAGGTCAGTGTTGGTCTCTTTTCCTGAGTAACAAGTGATAGGACAAGAGGAAATGTCCTCCAGTTGCACCAGGGGAGGTTTAGATGGGATATTAGGAAAAATTTCTTCACTGAAAGGGTCGTCAAGCATTGGAACAGGCTGCCCAGGGAAGTGGTTGACTCACCATTGCTGGACATATTTAAAATATGTGTAGTCGTGATGCTTAGGGACATGGTTTAGTGGTGGACTTGGCAGTGTTACTTTTTCTGTTGGACTCGATGATCTCAAAGGTCTTTTCCAACATAAATGATTCTATGATTTTATAATATAGTTTGTAAAAGAGACTTTTAAAATTCCACCATCTGTAACTTTTTTTTTTTGAGTTTTGGTCTGCCAAGCTAAAGCATCCTAGTTTTTGTAGTCATATGGACTTGACTGAAAATTGTCTACATGAACATTAAGATTGCAAAAGATAGCACTTTGAACATTTCCTACCATGTATGCTGCTTGTGGAGCCTGGCTCTATCTTTTCTGTTGTCTGTATGGGCAGCATGGCACAGCGTTACATACCCATGGCTATAAAATCAGACTCCTCTCTGCTTGCACTGTGGTTTGAGTCACTGCTTCTAGAAGAGTGTGACATATCATTGCCAGCCTCTTATTTGTAGGTAGTTGCTGGTGATAGAAATGAGCTTGAGCTGGGTGTTTAGTAGGACAGCACATACAGATGGCTATGCAGACTCTCAACCCAACTCTGACAACCCCATTGCTTTCCCTGACGACTTCTGTCCTCCCAACATGACTCCTAGCTGTTTTGGAAAACCTCGACCATAGTTTTGTGTTTGTTGACAAAGTATTTTCATCACTGTACTGTGTATTGTCATTCAGCTTTCATTTGAGGACACCTGGGCTGGGAAGGAAAGTTGTTCTCCAATCTGTGTTTGAAATAAAAAAATCTTTGAGAAGCCATGCGATTTAATCTAACATGAAGATGGGATTGTCTACCCAGAAACATGTCACTGTTTTACCACAGTTATACCAGCTGGTCTAATAAAGGAATCTGATGATATTTATAAGCCTGTCTCAGTGATTTAACTACTATATTCTTGATTTAATACTCCTTAAGTATTGGTGATTTTTATAGCAGATATCCATTGCTTCCTACAAACTGAAAGCTTTTTCATTTCAGTTGAAATAAGATTTTAATAATCTAATTCAGGTGAAACAATTAGATTAAATTAGGGCAAGTTTTAGTACTTCAGGGTTTTTTTCCTACGTTTTTATAATTAACAGAAAAAATGAAAGCTTTTTAACTTCTTTTTCTTTATACACATTAAAATAAATTCTCAGATTTTTTTTTTTAAAGTAATCCACCAGTCATGAAATAGTAACTGAAAAAAAGCCTTCGGTTTGTTTATTTTCTTCTTAGCACTAATTTTGATCTTTACATGCCTCTGCTCATGTTCCTTTTCCCCGCTGTGTTTTTTATCAGTTTTCCAGAAGTGAGAAAAGACAATGGATCCAGACTTTTTAAATGTGTTTACACAGCCCGCTGCACTTAATCAATTCCTAGCTGAGAATGTCATTGCTCAAGGTATGTACTTTGTCAACCCGGACAGAAAGAGGTCCAAAGAATGACCTGAAGAACCAAGCAGAAAATGTGTAGTACAAATTAATTGTATATTTTTCAGCAGTGGTCCCATGGTTTTATCAGCAGTGAGTAAGTTCTGAGTGTGTAATTTGGCTTCTGACTCTCTAGGGGTAGATTATGAAGAAGCAACACAAATTCTAAGTGGTTCTTTAACTAAAATTTAAATTTCACATATAAGGATCTGACCAAGTTTGTCTTCCTCTCTCCAGAATTGTCCATTTAGATCTTATGGATTTGAATCACATTGAAGCATAATTTCCAACAACAGTCTGAATAGTCAGATATACCATTTTCTTGCTCATAAGGAATCAGTTAAAATAAAAAATTACAGTGTTTCTACATATGGCAATTAGTGATATTGTGTAATATTAAACTGATAGCAGATTTTACATCAAACTTGCATTAGTCATATGTGATAATTGTAATGGATCTTGTTTGCTTCCTTTTATAGGCGAGAAGAAGAAACTCATAAAACCGACCTCAAGAAACAATCCCAAGTTGGAAGAATTAAAACTGGTACCATTTCTTTTAGTATATTGTTTAACCCTCACCTCAAGTTGTTTTAACCTGTTTTGTTAATGCTCAGCCCTGTAGATTACCCAGCTCTTTGGCCCCGGTCCTCTGATCTCTACAGATGGGGACGAGCTCTGCTTTTGGCACTTGGGCTCCTCACAAGTAAACCAGAGCTTTTACTTAAGAACAGTGCTAGGATGGCTGGGGCCGCACAGGACCAAGCTTCAAATGCCTGCGTCACCCAAGAGCGGTCACCGCTCTGTGTAAAGTGGAGTGTAGGTTTGAAAACTGCATTTCTTCTTATAGGATACCTCTCCTAGCTTGGGATGTGTGGCTGGGCCACACCAGAAGTACCCAGTTGCTACTCTATGGTGAAGAGGGAAGGCATGGAAAATTACGACGTGTTTTGAGACAATTACAAATTGTCACTGAGACTGAATTCTCGGCTTCATTTGTCATGATAGTGTTATAGCAATGAGAATCCAGCTGGGAGAGTGGACCATGACTGAAAGCAAACCCACGTTCAGCATTTGCTGTGACTAAAAAGAGGCGTTCAGATATGTGCAGGTTTGCTGCCCTGATCCCATGATAACAAGTTTTAGGATTGCTGTGCTCATTTGCAACAGCCTTCTGTCCCGTCTTCTCCCCCCAGGGGCAGCTGCGATGCAGCCTGGCAAGGATAGCATAAAGCAGAGGGAGAAGGGATGAAGGGTATGCAAGTCATCAAGAATTCAGGAGAAGAGCTTTCAAGTTGTTGTATGGTACATTGTCTGCTTGAGGTAACTGTGAAGGATGAATCCTATTTCACGGGAAAGTATTTTATTTCCAAGTAATTTTGAAAATCTCCCCTGTGCATTCAATCACGGTGTTTCTCTAATGGCACAGCCCAGGGGAAGGCTGGCATACTGAAATTTCCTGTAAGAAAAGTGGCATGTCTCTTATGAGACCAGCACTTCTTGCATTATGGAGATACTGAAATTGTTATAAATATTACAAAAACCAGCTTAGGCTCTGTGCTGATGTGTGTATTATATGGCATTCATAAATCCATAAATACGTGCTTTTCTATATTACGTTTTCTTAAACCTTTGTGCACATTTGATCAAAAAGATTTAATTTTTGTGTCAGGCTCTCACAATGTTTTTATACAAAAGAGAAAATCTGAAAGGTGATGCTGCAAAATGCAATTATGTTGTCTACAGAGACATTGAATTTGTTCTTTCCAGTCTGCCAGAAATGAAGAGCTTTCCTCAGTTTATGAAGATTTCTGTAAGCTTCAGTGCTTAATCCATTTCCCATCAGAGACTGCTGAAACGATGTTCTTCACTGTCTAATTTCTTTTCTTTGGATGATGAGGTGGTGGAAATTGGGTCCCAAGGGAGGCAGTCCTCTGGGTGCCCACCGATGCCACTGATTGTCTAAAGAGTTCGTGTCTCCTCTAGAGAAGAGATTGGGATGGAGGTAGGGGGACAGGGAGATATCTTCAAGGGAAGAATAAGGGAAGCAAAGAAACTCGCTTGGGAGAAAGACTGTTCCTCTGCATTTTAATTTTGAGGTGGCTTTGGGGAACTAAGGAATGTGAAATGGCTCACTGCAGTTGCTATAAATAACAAACTGCATGTAAAATAGAAGATGGTTACATTTGGAAGCCAATAGCAAACTTCTCCTTTCCCTACTTACTCACGTTGGGAGAGACTGCTCTGCTCTGCATCTGAGTGGGGCCCTAACAATGGGCCTGAAAGCAGAGTTGTGTGAGCTGCAGGCTGTGGATGTGGCTGCTAAGAGCCAAGATAGCAAACAAGGGACCTTGATAGATCTGTACTCAACAGCACTTTTTGCCTTTCTGAATTTTGTTTGGTTGTACCGTTACATTTGGGGTACTGCTCTATCCCTCACACATCTGAAGCATCGCCAGGTCTTAACCTGCAAGCATTAGCTGAGGAGCACAGCTTGCTGCCCTAGAAAATTCTTTTTACTTCGTAGCTGAACAAGTATATTACAAACACTTTGACACTTTGACAGATTCTCAGTTCAGGCAAGTGAAGCCAGGCATATTTGTTTCTTGTGCGGTTTCAAGCATCTCAGAGATATATATATTTTTTTTTCAAGTTGTTTTTAAAATTTTGGTTAATGTTGGCTAACTTACAGGGATCTGCTATGTATTTTCTCCTCTGTTACAGCAAGTGACTATTATCCACATAATAAACTCCAGACTCTCACTTGTAGCAATATCCATTCCTCATTTGAGAGGTGCCTGTTAATATCCAGCTGGGGCTACTGCTTTTCAGTTCTGTTTCAGCAGGTCATCTTCCCTTTCTATCAACATATGTGGATAAAACACATGTTTGGGCAAGTGCTGAGGAGCAACTTTGGTCTTTTGTGTAGGAGCACAGTGCTCAAGGAAGGGGCTGCAGGGCCAAGGGATGTAACTGGGAATGTGGTTCCTTTCCAGTTGTAGCCAGCCCTTGGCTTCCTGAGCAGCTTCCCCTTGCAAAGGCAGGAAGGATACCGGAAAGGGCGATGGGAGGACTGCCATGTAAGAAAGCAAAATAAACAAAATGCCTTTTTCTGCCCCTGCCCCCCCCCCCAAGGTATTTTGAGACAGATTAGTACAAAATTGCAGCAAATAAAATGAAAATAGGAGAGGAAAGGGCAGAGTGCTAGTAACATGGATGACTACAAGAAACAACCAGCAAAATGAGTGAAGCCTCTTCTCTTACAAACTCGTATCTGACAGTTGAATTTGTGTGAATTCTGTGATGTCTAATGAAGGCAGGGGATGGGAAGTGTACTCTGTAGCCTTTTCACTGATGGAAGTGGAAATAGGGTCTGCCTATCCACCTGTTTAACTATTTCTACAAAATTCATAGGAATGTAACTTGTGAGATGTGTCTCACTTGAAAATTAAGGAGAACTAACTGATACTTCCCTTTAAAAAAACAACCAAATAGCACAAAGGAAGTGGAGGTTGAAAGCAAACCAAGGTGTGAGATAAAGCACTAAAGAGAAGGGTGAAACACAACATTGCACTGAGTGCTATGCAGTCTGAGCAACAAGAATATAATTGCCAGCTGCTTTGTTTTCCTCCACAGTTACTGATTGACTGGATTAACACAACTCTGAAAGAGGAACACATAGTAGTTAAAAGTCTGGAAGAAGATCTGTATGATGGGCTGGTACTTCATCATCTTTTGGGTAAGCTGCTGCTTTGAGTTTAGCTTGTAAACACATCACGGAGGAACTTCCAGATCAGAGAATAAACATCACGAATTGCAATAGCAGTGATCTGGAGTCTTGCTTCTCACTAATGGAGAAAGCGCTGTACTGTCAACAGTCTGTGATAACTGCAATTCTGAACAAGTGCCTGATGATCCACTATTGTTTTTATATAATGCTTTTCTTCTAAGAAAGTCTTTTTATCTGCTAGGTAACATAATAAAGTAGTTAACTTTGAAGTGTGAAATTACAGTGCCTCTGAAGGGAAGGAAGGCTTCATAAGCCAGGAGCAAAAAGGTGACTTGTGATGCTACCAGAAACATTGGATGGAATCAGCACTATGGTTTCTATGTTTTCTTGCTTTAAAAAAAAAAAAAAAAAAAAAAAAAAAAAAAAAAAAAGTGCTAGGTCTAAAGCACTGGACTGGAACTGGTGAAAATCTAAGAAGCTCTCTACTATACAAGGTGCTTGTGTAAAGATGTGACCTCTTGGAACAGCCTGTTCTTTCTTTCAATTTCTCCATCTCTCCTGTCCCTACTTCATTTTTATTTTCCCTCTCACCCTCTTTGGGGATGTCATTTAGATCATATCTCCTTTTCACCAAGACTGAGGGCAGCAGCGTGAACAGGGTTGGCTTATTTTCATAGTTTACTTGCCTGAGTAATGAGCTGGGATTTCTTCTATATATATATATGTGAGTTGATATTGCCTTTGTACACTATCTACAGGAAGGATTCACTTGTTGGATTCCTGTAGCTTCCACTAGGAAGAGGAGGAATGTGGAGTGCTAGGGTTGGGGAATGGTGCTGCAAGGAGTTACTTGAGTCCTCTCCCTTTTGCAGAGCTTCATTGATTTTACTGAGAATTTCAGAGGGTGTAGGAGTTTAACAAGGCGTACAGCTGTGGGATGTGGGTCTGTGGAAGCTATTAAGCAGTATTGAACATTTAAAATAAGACTTTGTGTGCTTTGCTGTCATTTTATATTTCTGATTTATTTTTATTTTTTTTTCTTATGGTGGTGCTAAAATACATCCTTCTGCTTCCTATGGATTCTCTGTCAAAGAAAACCTAGGATCTCTCAAGCTGGACGTTGACAAGATCGCATTAACAGAAAAAAAACAGCGACAGAAACTCTCTGTGATTCTGGAAGCTGTGGCTAAGTGTTTGCAACTGGAAGAAAGTCAGCTGAAATGGAGTGTGGAATGTAGGTGCAGAAGTGAAATTAGAAAAGGTTATCCATCAATGGGGCTTCCTTTGCTATAAAGCTGCTATGAGGCGAAGGGGTGGCAGAACAGTAATTAGGGAACCTGTTTTCAATTACTAGTGGAATCAGAAGTGAGACAATATCTAACTCTGACTGGGTCATTCATCCTCCAAGTGTATGGCTTGTGGACTTCTTAACAGCCCTCAGCATCGGTGCGCATGTCTCACAAAAAGGACTTTTAAGGTGTGTTATTGATGAATTGTGATACTATGTAAGCCCCAGTCTGATATCCCACTTGTGTTATGGCCATCCAATACTTTGAGTTCCTCTGCACAGGTATTATTTATTATATTAGAGTGAGGTTTACTTGTTTTGCCCAGTAAACACTGTTTTCTTTCTTTACACAAAATAGCTATCTTGACAAAGGACTTGCTGAGCACACTGCATCTTCTGGTTGCAATAGCAAAGCACTTTGAACCCAACCTGGCTATGCCTCCAAATATTCAAGTGGAAACAATCACCATTGAGGTAAATATAATTTCAATATTTGCTACAGTAGATCCTAGAGACCTTGCACAAAGCTAGTTTGCTTAGAATTAGGGAGAAATGTGTGAAAGAGATAATTGTATTTTCTGTAAACTGTGCCTTTTAATTTCTGAGTTTGCTGGACTAGGCTATCATTTTGTTCTCAGTTCAGATACTGTATCTTTAAAAGGGTAGAAACACTGTGCTCTTTTAAATCCTTGATCAAAAAAATAGGAATGGTCCAAACTGAAAACAGCTCTTGACCTCTGTAAAGAAGAAAAAGATATTCTGCTGTTACTGTCTCTCAAGTGTTTTAAAATAGAAGCCAGCACTTGCAAATCATGACACTAGTTAATGCTGAGGTTTTATTCCTTTAGGGAAAGGGAGTTTTTACGTGGTTTCCATTGGGGTCACATTTTGGTATTTTTCTCTACAAGCTGAGGCCTACATGGTTTCTTCCTCTATTTCGTTTCTTAAAGTCAACTCTAGGACTTCAGGAGAACATCACATATCCCACAATTTGGTATATAATTGCAAAAATTAACACCACAGTGTTACAGTTTTAACAGAGCGTTTGCAGTTCCGTGGTGTTGGGAGCCCAGCACACACAGTCAGTATGGCATCACCTAGCGCTCTTCCCTCCTTGGAGGATCATAACTGGAACTGAAATGAAGCATGCCCTTGAGCTATGGGTGCCACTTTAGGAGGTTTAAAAGTGTCCTGGAGGGACAGCTTCTCCTGGTGCTTGGTTCTGCAGAGGTAGCCATTGTGGCCCGGTCCCAGCTGAGCGCTTTGGAGAAAGGAGCGGTCTCTCTGGTATCTGATGGGAGTCCAAATTGTGCATTGCTGCCCATGCTCCTGCACTGACAGCCCAGACTCGGAGGAGAGCAGAGCTGCATCTAGTGCCATTTGGGGTATGAGTGCCTCAGTTGCACAGGTGTTGGGAAGGATTATCTGTGAAACCGCGGCATCAGAAAGGGCTGTTAAACCTGGGAGAGGGAGGAGCAGCAACAAAGATAATGGGGTTGTAGTAGCGAGCTGATTCCCCAGAGCAGAAGTCAACACCCTGGATGGGAATGGTAATCATTAGGTCAAAAGTGAGGAAAGCCCATGAAGGCACGGCTCAGAGGAGGGGTCGAGGGCAGGAAGGGGGAAGCATTGAGGAAGCCCAAAAGAGAGCAGCGAAGGTCTGGCCTTCCTGTGACCACATGAATGCAGGAAGAACCTGCCTTTGCCCTGGTGGGTCTGGGTGCGCTCTGCTTCAGTGATGAGCTGAGCCAAAGGAGTTAGTTCAATCTATAAACAGAGAATGTTTTTCACTGCCTGAAAGAGGAGAGCGGCAAACACCAAAGGCTTTTCTGTGGTAAGAGATGTGTGCCAGGTGCCTGAATAAAGCAGCAGGCATGCCATCATCTATCTCTTCAGGCTGTCAGTTGGGTTGAAGCACAGTTTGTTTTGATGTTCTGTGGAATACTTAGATTTATATAGAGGAGCAAAGATACAAGGACATAAGCAAAGATCCCAGGTGGCTTCAGAAAGAGTACAAATTGCCAGTCTAATTCTAAGCAACCCACCAAACTCAAGTCCTCTGCAGGTGGGATACTTCAGTGGGTGGCAGGCCACGGCATGAGTTTATTATAAGGCAGAAGTGATCACCTTCAGTGTTGTAAAACTGAAGAATTCTTAATGCAGTGAGGTGTGCAAAGGAATTGTTGCCTGTCCAAAGCAGCTTGACGCATTCATCAAGTCTCCAGGTGAACATGCCAACGTCTGAACTTCACCAACCGAGGGACCACATACTTCTCCTCTGGTTTCCTCTGATGGGGAAGTAGGTAACTTCTGGTTGAAGAGTGAAGAGAGAAGGGAGCAGCAACTTCTCAAAGTACCTGTACTAATTGTACTGAACTTCTTGAATAAATGCCCTCTGATAATCATTTAAGGCAGAAAACAGGTCATGAGTGCCTCGTTAATATGGAAATTTTTTTTTGTGTAACAAATCTAAAAATATTTATTGTCTTTTCAACAGAACACCTCCAGAGGATTAAGGACAGCAAATGCGGTGGAATATATCACAGAAAACAAGTAAGAGGGGATAGATCTGGTTTTTACACTGTCAATCAGAAAGAAAATATTGTGGGTGTTTTCCCCTTTGCAAAAAATAGCTGGGATCATGATGATGACAAAAGGCGTAAACCCAGACATGAATATGCATGCGAACTGTTTCTCTGATTTCTTTCCTTTTTTTCCCCTCTTCAGATTTGATATTATGGTATAATACCCTTTTTTACTCTTTATATAAACTTCTCTAAAATAATGTGTATGACTGTTTCTGAGGCGTAATATTTGTCATTGCCATGGGATATAATAATAAAAATTGAATCCTGTACATTTACCTGTCCCAGACTAAACTGGAAATTTTCTAAAGCCATAGTGGTTTAAATCTACTTTTAATTTATTGCTATTGTGTCACTACATACAGAGAAGGGAGGCAGTTCTTTTCTTATTTTGCTGTGGAAGAAAGGTTTGAGCTTGCCATGTTTGTGAGGTACTGTCATTATTAAAGGAGTTAAGTAGTAGGATACCATTTATATACTGAGAAAATATGGTCATCATTCCCAGAATTAGAAACAGATTTTCCTACTGTCATATTTTATATGCTAGAACATCTTTAAACTGTAATACCATGAGCAGCTTATTGGAAGAGGATATTGGGAATTATGCTTATAAAATAAATGTTCATTGGTCTGTGGGCCAGTTAAAATCTCATGTATTCCAAGAGCCTATACAGACATACAGTGTACTTAAAAATGTCTGTTGGAAAGTTACTCTGACATAAAGTTAATGGGGCTTTATACCCTGTCTCCTGCTTTACAAGATAGCTGATGGCTCAGATAAGCTTTGCTTGTGAATGAGATTAGTTCTGCTGAATGCTTTTTCTAATTCTTGCTTTTTATTGCACTTTTAGAGAGCATTTGGAAGAGCGGTCAAGTAAGTACTGGCATTGCCAAGTTCAGTGTTTCAGCATTATGTGCTATTATATACCACATTCTGATCCATTTTTACCTCATGGTGAAATCAGTATACTCTCACTAGAGTTCATGGAGATTCATGGATTTCTCATAGTGTGTTTCTCCAAATGTCTTCTGTTAATATGTGTTCATATCAACACAAGGTAGTTTAGAAATTGGGTGATCACTTTGTCTGTGGACTACAGGATGGGATGTGAGACAAGAAATGAAACAGTGGGTTGATGGCCCAACTGAGAAGACCTGGCTGGGGGCAAAGTATGTCTTGGATTTACACACTGACATCATTCACTATTGGAACTATTTATGAGCATAGTGGCTTGAGAATTGTGCTTCTTAGTGCTACCAGTTTCTGCAGTTTATAATGAGATTTTGAAATCTGATGGTGCCTGATTATGGATGCCAGCTTAGTAAAACCATTGCCCCCAAGATTTCACCCTTAGGGCTTTTGAGGGCTGTGAAACACATGGGGTGAAAAATGTCCACATGCACGGAGCCTGCAGAAGGTCTGGGCACTGCTCGGGCTTCAGTGTGAGCTGCTCTTCCTTGCTGTGACGGAGCATGTTACATCTCCAGTGAATCAAAGCAACCATTTTAATTCTCTGCTGTGCCCTTTGTGTTAGATTTTTCATCCTTTGCAGAGGTACAAACTATATTATTTAATACATATTTAACCATTATTCCACTGAGTGGTCTC
The DNA here is from genome assembly GCF_018691265.1 of Tyto alba. NCBI lineage: Eukaryota > Metazoa > Chordata > Aves > Strigiformes > Tytonidae > Tyto > Tyto alba. Next base: position 7,974,816 of record NW_024881295.1, on the reverse strand, counting down.
TAGCGTGGGCTGAAATTGTGGAAAAAAAAAAAAAAAAAAAAAAGACCCTGTAATTAGGTGTTTCTTCCAGTGAGCTGATTCTGCTGGGAAGAGAAATCTGCAATTCACTCTTCAAAATACTCTATTTTTGACACAGCTTGCTTAACAAAGAGAGAAATCCCAAAGCGTGGCTCCAGAAGAGGGCTCTCTAGTTTGTGAGACTGTTGCAGGTTTCAGACTGTTGCTCGGTGATTTGTTTGATGGATCCACTTATTCCCTGACATTGCTCCTGCAGCAACCCCCTGACAGAATGGAGAAACCTGAGGAAACCCTTTCGCAGCAGAGGCTTCTCTGTCACTGGCTTTTGGGAGGAATCTTCCTTAAGCAAAGCTGCCTTTGCTTTCCTGTACCATAGAGGCTGGTTCTCCATTTAATTATGCTGCCAGAGTGCCCTTGATTTTCAAGGGTGTTTCAAATGCTTTGTTCATGCTTGAACCAGAGCAATCATGTGGCTGAGTCACCATGAGGAGATGTGTCCTGCTCTTGCTAAACCTGGGCAGAAAATAGAGGTGAGGGTGGGCATTCACAGGGACTTCAATGAATCTCATTTCCTTGGAAATCTTTAAACTCGTGCTAGTCCCCTGGGCAGCACTGCTGGCACAGGCTTGGTGCCTGCCTTTGAACTGGATGGCAGCACTGGTCATTTTCGAAGTCCGTGAATTTTCAGAGGAAGAGCAATGTCTCCAAACCTGATACCTAGTTTGTGGGTTTTTTTGAAGGAAGGGGGCTGTTTTTCTGCAAATTTGATGTAACTGACGTTTCTGTTGGGGAAGAGCAGTAAAATGTATAGCTCTTCTTCCCTGCTTACAATATTTTATCCCAGAGGTTCAGGGTTAAAACAACATAACTGAAAAGAGATAAACTGTAGAGATGCGAAACTTAGCCATTGCTCAGACTGGTGGCAGCACAAATCTTGAGAACCTCTGCAGGCGAAAATTGCAGAGCTGAATGAAGTAAATTGTTTTCTCTGATGTAGTCAGGCTGAAGGGAAACCTGTCACCCTGTCCTCTGATAAATACAAAAGCAGGATTTTTCTCCGTCTCCCTATGACTTTTCTTCCTCCTTGGCTCATAAGGTGTAAACACCTTTCTCCTTCTGGAGCCATTCTAAACCTCTGATCTGACAGTTATTCCAAATAATACCAACTAATGTTGTTTTGATACAGAAGATGACGCCTTTGATGAATTATTTAGCCGTGCTCCAGATAAACTGGATGCTGTAAAAAAGGTAATTTATTTTTTTAATAGACATCAAAATTTGTAAGGTAAAGCATAATTCTTGACTTCACTGAAAAAAGTTCTCTTTTCTTTCATCCTCTCTTCCCCTTCTGTTTTCTTCAGGTATTTTTGCAATTTGTCAACCAGCATGTTGGAAAATTAGGATTAAATGTGAAAGACATCGAATCTCAGGTAGCCTGCTCTAAGCCGCATGTTAACCATGTTTTGTCAGCCACTTGAGTGTTTCCTCTCACCATTAGGATTCCTCTTTTTTTGTTGTAGTAATTTGAAACTTGGCAACATAACAATTATTTCTAGCTTCAGGTTAAGGTATCAAGCTTAAGTCTCTGAAGTTTCTGAAGCTAATAAGTAATGAAAAAATATTGCTTTGTATTGAATGCTGCCCTTGTAGTGCTATAGGGAGTAATTTTCAGAGTTTGCCCAGTTCCTATGGATAGTCTTTCTGTCAGGATGGAAATGAGGGTGTTCTGACAATTAAACTGAAAGCCAAGTTTATTGCTGGTGCTTAGTGATTTTTAATGCTGGATTTGCTTCACGGTAGGAAGGCCTGATTTTCATTACATTTCAAAGTCCCATCCTCCCAGCATCAAGCTTCTTTAGAGTCCATGAAATTGCAAGAGAAGTGCTCCTTAGGCACCTTGCGATGCCCTCCCCGGGCGCAGGTGGAGAGAGGCACAACCGCACCTCCGCTGCCCTCCCCCCCTGCCCCCGGGGGGGGACCCTCGCGTGGGGCCGGGGAGCTGCGGCATCCGCCGGTGGCAGGTGAGCTCGGGGACGTCCCTCGTGGATTTTTCATTCCCTGCTTCTGCAGACACGGGCGCAGAAGTCGGCCCTCAGCCCTTGCTTTGCTCCAGCCACTCAAAACCTCGGTGCCGTCGCAGTGCCCGCCGTTTGTGCCGCGCCGATGGAAAGTGGAGCCGTGCTCCGGTGCTCTTCTGGGTTTTCCTGGTGGGCAGCTGTCAGAAAGGAAGTTTTGCAAGTGCTCTGTCGTCAGTCTCAGGGATTAGACACAGTTTTCTTTTGTTCATAGTTATGTGTTTGTCGCTTGTGGTCGTCTGCAGTCTCTTCGCATCTGGAATATTTTATTTTAATAGCTGGCCTTTTACAAGGTCGTATTTTCACTGATATGAACTTGGGAGCCTTATGTAACTAAATACGAAGTTCACTGTAGAAGAGGTTGAGGAAGATGAGTCATTAGGCTGTCTGCTTGCCAGAGTACCATTTAAATTCCGTTATCGCTAGAATGGCATTTATCGGAGTCATTTACTAAAAGCCAACATAATAAATAATATGCAGATCATTTTTCATCTAGTTTGCAGATGGAGTTATCTTACTTCTGTTGATTGGACAGCTGGAGGGTTACTTTCTGAATTTAAGGGATTTCTTCCTGACTCCAGCCAGCACCACAGAGATGGTAGGTTGTTATTTAATTAGAGCTTGAGGCTTCAAACATCTTGTGTATTTAATGCTTCTGTATGTCACTAAAGAGCTCTGCCTCTTGCTTTAACTGCTGCTGCATACGAAGTCATATGCATGCAGAGTGTTTGCAGGATAGTGGTATGGGACAGTACAAATGCAGGCACTCGGTGCTGGTAAAATACCCTGGAACAGGTCAATGTTTTCTTCAAAATTAATTATCTCATGAGAGGCAAGCTATTGTTACTTGCATTTATGTGGCCGATACATGCTTCTGAAGCCTTCAGGTAAAATACAGAGGCTCTGCGTGGTGGGGAATTGGTATGCTATATCCTACAAGTCTGTCCTGCAAACAACATTTTTAAGTGAATGGCACCTCTTGCATAGCAGAACTGGTTTCCTTACGCTGTCCTAAAAATATACCTTGATCACAGCATGACCAGAACACTTTGAAGGCCCCCTCTGTGCTTAGGAAGCTCTTGAGAATTTACATCTTTTCTTCACCCAAGGCTGGGAGCTGTAACCTGCCCAGCCAGTCTTGCTTGACACCTTTTTCAACCTCTACCAGGCAGATTTCATCAGTGCTTTGAAAGAAAAAGGTGGCATCAGCCAGAAGGTAGTGTGTGCTGGGCTGCCTGTGTAAATGCCTCCTCCACGGATGTAGGATGTTGGTATATTTTGAGATATTTGAGATATTTTCAAATTCTCTCTGGTGTGGGTAGGGATTTTTCATTTGGGTCACTGAATAGCTCTGAAAATCTTGAAACTGTAGCTATTTTTCCCGGTTTATATTCAGTTAGATCTCTGAAGGTGAAGCGTGTCAGATCCTTTTTGCTTGAGAGCTGCCTGAGAAGGGACTCTCCTCTAGCATGGTTTGTATTACAGCTTCCCTGTACAGCCAAGGCTTTTGTCTGATTCCTGACCTCACCGCAGTTAATCTCCTTGAGCAATATTTGTTTGTAATGAAAATTCACAGATGTCATGTATTAATTGGTAAATATTCCTGTGGAGCTTTTCATCAAAACATTTAAAATCACCGTTTTCTGAGACCTAGTTCCAAATTTTATCAAAAATTCATTGCTGCCAGTAGATGACTGTTTAAGGTATTAGGAAAACTCTGATTTTTTTTTTTTTTTTTTTTTTTTTAAATCTATGATCCATAATGGGGAAAATATATTTTGAAGGGTTTAATCAAACAAAATCAGAGCATTTCCTTTAAGTTGTTTTTCTTCCCTTTCTCCTCCTCCATTCGGCTTTCAAAATTGCTTGCTCCAATTCATTGACTTGGAAATTAAATTTTTAACATTTCCATTAACTTTATTCAAAGAAAGTCAGTTAATATTTTGTTTTAGTTAAAATTACATAACCAACCTTTTTCTTTTTGGATCACCCCTGTTCAAGCCTCATAGATCTTTTTCAAGAAATTAGATACTCCTACGCTACAGGTACAAATCAGAGGTCAGACTTTCTAGTTTTTACCCTGCATGCACGTGCCGATCACTGCCCTCAGAGAAGAGTATAATGGGGTTGGGTACTGGTTCAGTACAAACCTCTATCCCTAGTAATTTCATTTTAGCAAAGTTACTTCCAAGTACTGGACTTATTGTTGGACAGTTTGCCAAAGTGGTATTTACCATTTGTTTCTCCTCTGGTGGTCATTACAAGATGAAAAGTGAGATGACAATATAACTAAAAATATTGAGCGACCATAGTTCAACTGTCATTTGTACATAAAATACGTCTTTCAGTTCCCCTGTGCTTTCTAACTCCCTGTCATTTTAGACGTTAATTGGTACAGTAGAGTATGAAAACGTAACCTTTGCTGAGATTTAAAACACGTCATTTGTATTATAAAAATGGTGACAACCACAGGCACTGTTATGATCGGTGCGGTGCATCAACTTTCATTCAAGCTGAAAGCTTGTGGTTCAAAGTTGGTACGTACGCTTTGTGAATCTTAAGGCAGGCAGGGGGGGAAATAGGGATGGAAACAATGATACTGAGGAGGAAATAAAACAAGAAATAGGGCAAGAGCCCATGTTAGAGGGACATGAGGGGTGAGGAAAGCAGAAGCAGAAATCTGGGAGGTGATCCACCTGCGGGTGTGAGAAGACAACACTGCACATGGGTAGGTTTGTTGCAGGTTTCTGGGGTTTATTACCAAAAAGTGAGGTTTACAAATAACTGTAAAGGACGTCCAGCCCTGGGTGCTCATGTGTATAGAAAACTGTGTATTCTGAGATGAAGAATATAATCACAGAATAGGTCAGGTTGAAATTAGGGGTGAACTTTGTATAGTCAGGAGATGAAGATGATGATGAAGGAGGGCTCCTGTGCTTATCAAAACTGTGTGAACTTGGTACTTTTGCCAAAACAGGCCCGGAGCTGACATACCCCAAATGTCCTGACCTCTGTCCGATTGTAAATCCTAGAGAATTGTCCAGGTCTTTTGAGTCTGGAAGAGTAGCTGGATTGAAACAACTTATTTTTCTAGGTGGCTTTTCTTTGATAATTATCAGTAGTTCTGTGTGAAGATTTATTTTGAAATCTGCATGGTTTTGTTCCTTGTAAATCTCCTATGCATTACAGAGAGGGAAATGTGTCCCTTTTACCTATGCTGGTTCATTATGGAAACGTTTGTTTTATTCATTGTGATCAGAAAATTGTGTAGATCTGTATGAGCTAAAGCTCCCCTGTCTGCTGGCTATCAGAGGAACAAAACAAGCACAAATCTAGACTGTCAGTCTCAGTTACTCATAAATCAGAGAAACAGGTAAAACGTAAATCTGTCGCTTCACTTCAGAGCACACAGTTTTTGCTTGGCTTATGCGTGGGGGACCCCTGCACTTACTGCCAGAAGATAACGGGGAACAGCATGGCAGCAGTTACAACGTGCCTCCCGAAGGATAAATTGCTCGGTAGCCTAAGGAATGTATGAAGAGACAATCTGAACTTCGTTCAGGTCTTGTTACCTCATTAGAGGAAGGGAGCTGGCTAATTACCAGCCAAGTAAACAGGTGCCCTTGAGCTGTAAGAAGCTAGTAGTGGGATGTTATATTGCTTTAAAAAAATAATTCAGGATTACTGCATATGTGTGTGATGCTGCTTTTATGTGGGGAATGGAGAGAAAAACAAGTGAGGAAAAGTCAGTAAAAACCCCCAGCCTTCATTCATAGACACGTGCTTAATTTCTCATGAGGAGTATTAAGGACATCATCACTGCTGTTATTGTGTATAGACATCTTTATACGCTAAAGCATAATTTTCTAGCTCACAAATATAGCTGATTGGAAGATTTCCAATCTGTGTAATTCTGAATTAAGTATAGAGAACATTTTCCTTACATATTTTTTGTTTGTTCTAAATGTGGTAAACATAAGGGAATTGTTTAAAATAATAATAATAATAAAAAAATATATTTCCATGCATCTATTAGATCCAGTTAGGAATCTAGCCTGTTTTCCCCATGGAAACATCCATTAACACAAGACTCACATGCAATGTCTATTTTTAAATAAATGGATTCTTCTGCCCACCTCATGGGATACGTTTTGCTGGAGATGGATTTTACATCTGATTTTATATGATAATTGGTAGAAATTCTGAAGAGCACTCCATCAAAACTAAGGAAATGAATATGAGTACATATTTATGAATCAGTATCTTCAGCTGCTAGAGAAATACTTTTTTAAACCTCCTGCCCACTGCACTGCTGGCTGAAAAATTTTTTCTGTTATATTGATCTCTCTCATCAACAGCTTCACAACGTTAACCTTGCATTGGACTTGCTGACAGATGGAGGTCTTCTGAATTTTTCTGTGAACTCTGAAGGTGAGTCATGACATGCAAACTTGTCTGGAATAGAATCGCTAATATCCTGGCTTAGCAAAAGTTAGGGTAATTGAAGAAAGTAGGCTCTGCAGTGTGGCACTGACACATTTAATTTAATGGCTGCCCCATAGCTCCTCATTCAGAATGAATAGCAATAAAGTTGAAAATTGTTTTGAACAATTTTTATTTCTATACTAAAAATGTTGGATTGTTATAAGTTTAGTAACTTTACACTAAACTTAAACTGTTTAATAAGTCAGTATTTGCTAAAGATTTAAAACAGTGGCAGCTCCTAGGGAAATTACAGCAGCTGAGCTAGAGGGAAAGCTATTTTCCTATCTAATAAAAAGTTTTAGCGTGTTAAAAACAAGCTTGTGTCATATGGGAAGACAACTTGCAGAATATGTCCTGAAAATCAGAAATACTGACTGTTCCATTCAAACCCAGAGGAGTTGGTGGGTCAGTGTTTTGCGAAATACATAAGTTTTAAGTTGCTATTCTGCCTAGTTCAGACCTGGGAGCTAAATGTTGATCTACAAGTGAATGCTTTCATCTCTGAGTTAATGTACATTCGTGTTCCTGTCTCTTGCCTCACCACCAAAAAAAGAGAAAGGTTTCCTTTGGATGTGTCTGATTTTTCCAATTAAAAAGATGCTCCACAGAAAAATTTTTGACCGGCTCCTGGTGGGATGAGTGACGTGGCTACATTAATGAATGGTGCTGTGACTGCTTAGCCTGACCTTGCAAAGTGCAGGGCACGTAACCTCACCCCATCAAAAGCTTGTTGTTGAATGAGGAAATCAAATATTTATTAAAAATAGAAAGCATTATCTCTTCCCCCGTTAGTTATTCATACGCAAGGGGTGCACATATGTAGTCATGGCATCACGGAGAGGGAGGGATGCAATTTAGGACTTCCTTTGTTTTTTCTTTTGTTTTCTTTGTCCACTAAGGCTTTGGTGAGGTTGGCATTTTGCATGACGGGCATGGACGAAGTGTGGGCTTTTTGCCATATTGCATAGAGCTAGGAGTTTGGAAAGCTATTTATGTTAGCTTTGAAAAGAGTTATCTGCCTGAGCTCAGGTCTCCATGCTGGGATCTACCTTTTGTATGAAAGGAGTTAAACCTGTGCTTGCTTTCCTTCCCTCTGGCTATTCTGCTCTGCCTCAAATACAGAGTTGATCAGTATAAGAAATATTGGTGCCAGCATCTGCAAGTCCTTTAGTTTCACTGGGAAAATCCTCAGCTAGTGATTGAATTTAATATGATTTAGGGGTACTTATTTACAGCTACACTATTTAGACTGTTCAAGGATCTCATTTACTAGTGTTTCATTGTTAGTCTTTCTCCCAGTGATTTACACTACTGTAAGAACAGCAAACCCTCTAAATCAGTTAGCCTCTTCCATTGCAATTATTAAATACAAGAGCAGTTTGTTTAGCCAAGAACAGAGAAGCTGAAAACTAAATGAAAAAAAAAAAAAAAAAAAACAGCCGACAGCAGCAAAACAAGACGGAAACATTACAACCAAAAAATAAAGTGTCAGGTAATTCCCAACATGATTCCTGCCATAGAAGAGTCACAAAAAACTAAAGCTGTAAAGTCCTATTAAATTATCTGCTCTGCTTTTCTAGTGAAGAATTATTTCTTACTATGCATTATTTATCCTATCTTCCAGCAAGATAGTGCAATGAAGGTCCCTTTTCCTTAAGTTAATTTAATAAATAAATAATTTTCTAGTTCTGTAGTTCCTGTGTTGCTTCTTGTTACAATTAGATTGTCCAAGTTCACATTATAATTGGGAAAAGGTGGAAGATTGTCTTTGGCAGTTGCAGTCTCTTTCTATTCCAGGGGCTGCTAATACTTCCCATCTGCTTTTGCTCTTTCTTGTGTATCCACAGATATTGTGAACGGAGATACAAAGACTACAATGCGGATTCTGTATTGCTTGTATTCCAAGTACAAGACCAAAGAAACATGAAGAGCAAGGCCAAGAGCTGGGGCTTTTTTTTTTTTTTTTTTCTTTTCTTTCCTAGCGTGTCATGATCTGATTTTTGGATTCCCAGCTCTGTTCGCCACTGTTTATGTGCATGCACTTGTGTTTGACACTTTCTCTATTAACATTGTTAATGCAAGTATGTATGCATGCAAGGTTTCACATGTACCGCCTGACTAACTGTACGTATGTGTGTGTCCAGGGCCAGTGTACTGTGTAAATCTGTGGCTGTAGCTCTTGCCCCAACCCTGTCTCTCATTCTCTCTGAGCCCCACTAATGCTGCAAAGAAGTGCAACGTGTGTTTATTCTGGACTGTGGATTCTTTCCTTCTGGAGATGAATTTGGAAGCTGTTATTGCAACCTCCCCACTTCTCTGCTTCTGATTCACTCTGGAGACTAGAGAGGTGAAAGACCCACCATGGCATCTCTGGGAAGATTGCAGACATGCTTGAAGCTCGAATTCAAAACCTTCTTTATAGAGGTGGCTAGTTGTTGTCACACAAGAGGATGTGGATTGGGTACCAAACAAATAGGCAGCTGAAATGAAATCTGCACTCATCAAGTGTTTGATAAAAGTTTCACCATTTGCCTGCTTGAATATGGAAAAGGGACCCAAAATAATGTGGTCGTATGGGACTGTGCAGTAACAGAGGGGTCTCCTGCACGGCTGTGGAGACTTGCCCTTATTTCCATGCTCAGCTAATGCCAAACTGTGGCCAGTTCCAGCCTGTTGCAGCACTAACATAATGTCTGAGTAGTGGGAATGCCCATTCCTGCGTCAGGCAGGTTGTAGGAGTGACCAGCACGACCGTGCTTTCTGTCAGGTGAGAGGCGAACGGCTGCTGGCTTCCTCTGCCGCCGGTAGCAGCAGAGCCCATCATGGGTGGGAGTAGTGAAGCCTTCGGCTTCGGCCGCTTCCGACAGCTCGCTCGTGCTGGGGACTCTCAAACTCCTCTGAGAGTCTCAGCTGAATTTTCCACTGACTGTCCCCAAGCATCCCAGCAGCTCCCTCTGGATGCAGCAAGGCTAGCTGCAATTTATGTTAGCTGTTACCTTCGGTCTTTCCGGGGGTTTTAAATCAGAACTCCTTCAAAACCTCCATCTACTCCCTTGACCTTAAAATTATGACATATTTGTGTTGCATAAAGCTTGAGATCTAATAAAAAAAAAAAAAGAAAAAAGATGCTTAGATGTTATTTTGGCTTCCCTCTAAACTGATTTAATTTCCTGTTGTCAGTGACTCTGACATTTGATCTCTGATCTCTGTGTGTTAACAGGAAACCAGAGCTCGCCTAGTGTGAGTGCTGACATTTACAGATGAGAATTTGTTGTGTCTAGTTCTGGATCACACAGCCTAAGAGAGATATCCTTAGATAGCAATCCTGATAAGTCGAGTCCTGCCTTTGAAAATGGTAATACTGCGCAGCTGCTGGAGGAAAGAGGTCTGCAGACTGCCCTGAGCCTAATCCTTTTTGCACCAATAATCACTTTGTTACGTTTTTACAGGGAAAAATCCAATGTGTGGTGCCAATGAGCTACAAGAATATCAACATCCTTCCCTAGCACGTTGGTTGTGTGTGCTGTTTTGAAGGATTTAAGTGAAGAATACTTGTTTTTTTTTCATGTGCATGTCTCCATAGGTATCTTGCTTTATTCCTTAATGGGCTTCAAACAGTCAAGTGGGAGACGTGAGAAGCTTGTTCTCGCTTCGCAGATCACTGCTGCTGTTGCTGTAACCCGGCAAGTGGATTGTAGAATAAATTGTTATTGAGCAGATAAAACCAGGATGTGGCTTGTGGAGAGCAGGGACAAGGGGGCAGGAGGGCGTTTGGTGGTGAGACAGTAGCAGCGTGGCCTTTTCCATTGAGGAAGCCAACCCGAATCTCTTCCCTGGTGCTGGTGAGCAGAAGTGATTTCCAGGGTGTGACTTCATGGATAACCTAGAGGCTATGAAAAAATCAGTGGTGGGGGGATTAGCTGGTGCTGCCCTGGTTATATGATTATTTCTTCTCAAAGAAACAGTTGGATTTTTCTCTCTGTGTTCTGAGTTTTGTGGTCAAATCCTCTGGCATAACTAAATCCAGTGCTTGTACTTCTGCAGATTCCTGGCAGGAGAAGTCTAGTTCTTGATATTAAATAAAAGAAAGGGTCATATACCTTTCCCAACACCAGCTTGCCTAAACCTGTTACGAACAAGTTATTCTTTTCAAAACGTGCAGGGAAAAAAATGACAACTAGTGTGCTTGAATCAAAAATATAGCGAGACCAAGAATGTTTTAATCTGTTTTTTATGCTACAAACCAATTTATAACACGCTTGATGTCTCTGAACACTTTGATAAAGAGCCTGTGTTTGATTCCTAAAACATGCTACAGAATTTTACTAATCCATCATACAGGCACCCACTCCATAAATTCGTGTAGAATATACAAGTGCACTGTTTACATTTGAGATGTAGTCACAGACTTGACATAGTTTTAATAATAAATCTAAAGTGACAGAGCTAAAAAGAATATCCAACAGTATGAGACTGGTGAAAAAGAAATATGTATACTGTTCTTAGATGTTACTTTTGCCTTACATTGAGATAACCTGTTTCCCTTTTCTCTCACGAGTGTAAGCTGCTTGCTGTTTAAACTGACAAATTAACTATGATATTTTGAATAAAGTAAGCTCTCTCTGTGCAAGCCCATTCATTGACCTGTAATGAAGTTCACAATTTTCATGTTTAAATCCTAGAGCGTCAGCCTTTTGTGATGAAGAAGCATGGTGGACTGTTAAGGTATTGGGTTGTTTGTGTTATGCTCCGTAGCTAGGTATGCAAGTTTAACTGCGGCTCCTGTTCAGTTTTCAAAGGAAGTCACTGACTGTGTCGTACTCTGTTTCCAAGGAAGAATATGCAGCCTGTTTATCTTTTAAATAACCAGTAAGTGGTCCAAGAATTTCTGAGCCAGAGAAGAACCCTACAGGAGCTTCTGTCTCAAAGATAAGGATATGTTACGGCGGCTTTGCGCAAGGCAACAGCTGGGATATGGAATGGATCTGAAGTGTTTCTAGCTCCTGCTTGCTGTCATCTTTCTGCTGTCCTGTCTTTCCAGAATACGCGGCCTGGTAAACAGAGAGATGTCTTTCCCTAGGCAGAGTGGCAGGCGTCTGTGGAGAGAAGTGCAGGTGGAAGATGCGGCATTACCATGATGACTTTAAGGGAAGCAGCGGATGCACAAAAGCTTTCATGAGTGGGATGAAGGGACTGAGATCAGATGCTGGCTGTAAAGCCTGGGAGAGCAAACTGGAGATCTGTCCCTTCTGTCAAAACCCCTTCTCCTCAGGAGCTACCTCCTGTAGGATTACGGGGCTGTTTTTCTCCCACTCTCATGTGGCTACAGCCCCTCTTGCCGGGACCTTGCTGGTGTGCCTCTCTGGGAGCAGGGCAATTAAACTCCACGTGGAAAATGCTGGCAGCCCTCAAGTGCGCTTGATGGGTGGGAACAGCACCTATACTCCTCTGCAGTGGTGCCTGTTCTTAGTACCTCTCCTTTTCTTTCCTCTCATTTTTATCCCTTCTCTTATTCTTTTCCCGTGGTTTCTATTGTGTTGCTTCTTGCAGGGAGACATCCCCACAGTTGCTTCCAAAAGTCTCTTCAGCAATTAGGCTTTCAAACCATGAAAGCAGCTAATTCAAATTCTTCCTCTCTGTGAGCTCAAAGTGTATGTGTGTGTTTGTGTCTGTGTGAAGGGATCTTGCTGTTCTTTCTTTTACAGGCTGCTAAAATTTCCCCAAAGAATAAAAGCCATTGTCAGTTTTTTCACATAAGGAATTTTTTTTTCTAGTCAATTAATATTATAATAAAGGATAGATGAAAGGTTACTTTGGAGGAAACAAAATAGTGACTATGAGCCTTTCTGTTTGCTGTGGAGATAGATGAGTTTCCTGTGCTATTTGAAATTTTCTAGGATTGTGACAAGGTGAGCAGAACACGAAGAGTAAGATACGGAGAGATGAGTTTTGAGACTAGAGAGAATGAAAGCAAGAGAGCAGGACTGTAGAGTCGAACATCCCTGGTGTCCTGTCTTCTCCATCAACCAGCTGTACTTTCTAGAACTTAAAAAACAAAACAAAACAACAATGAAAAAAAAAAAAAACAAAAAAAAAAACCCAACCAGCCAACCAACCAACCAACCAACCAAAAACAAAAACCAAACCAAAACCCAACAAACTACCTCTATTTCTTTCACATTTTGCTTTGAATAACACATCAGGGCACCCTTGCCATCGACTTTTCCTTTTAACACCTCCAGATTTCTTAGCCTTTTCCCTCATGACATTTCATTACAACTGGAGTGCCCTAAGCCATTCTGTTCCAACCATTGGCTAAAATTAAAGCTTCTAAGGATTTTATTCGTAAATGCCCTTTCTCAGTCTGTACTTAAGAAATTTCACGCACCTTGGCAAGAAACCAATAAAATAACATGAAGTAACGGGTAAATATTAGAGGAGAAAAGAGGAGAGGTCAAAAACTGATTAATTTTATCTGTAGAACAGTGACTGGATGCTTGGATGGGCACTATTTAAATTTGTGTCCGCAACATGAAAAACTGGGGAATTGAAGTTCAGGTGCTCCCCACCGTCCCCTGCACCTGTATTCCAGGTGCCCATCAGGTTTTTTCTCCTGCGGAGAGCTGCAGTCTGTGCTGGGCTCATCCTCGTGCTGCAGGGACCACGTGCCCCACAGCAGTTGGGTGGTTCAGTTTCTTTTGGGAAATGGAGCCTGTCTGTGGAGTTGTGCACATGATGGTAAGTAGAAAGTTGAAAAATATGAACTGAAATGCCTATGATGTAATGAAAATATGTTATTTTTTCCATCTTTTTTCATCTTTTCCCCTCTTAACTCTTCCTCCGATTTTTTTTTTTTTTTTTTTCCCTATTGGGGAAGCATGTTATTTTAATGAAAAAATGTCACATTCAATCATTACTTTCATTCCAGGGCAGTCTGTCTCTCAGGATCCTAAACTGCAAAATGTACTTTCAGTGAAATGTCCAGGGTGGTGATGGGAACCAGTTAGTCCCTGGACTTGGTTGTCTATCGGGACTACCTGTCATGTAATCCAGTTGCCAGCCCCAGGCCAGAGAACATAATAAATATTTCATAGTCTGTAAGCACAGTGCTAGTCAGGCTCTTAGGGACCAAAAGCCAGGAAAAATAAAATGTATAGTCAAAACCCACAAGTTTCAATGTAGGTCTTAGCATGGATGTTTTTAGTAGAAATACTATTGCAAGCAGTATTACATGACCTTAAATGCATCTGATACACAGTTCTGTTATGTGATAGAAAAGAGTTTAGGGAGTTTGGACCACATTAAGTTATGATAGTGTCATAGTAATATAAAGAAGACTTAATGGAATCACATCTGCATATTTTATCAGGTTATTCTACAGACACACCAACTAAAATGATGCAAAAAATGAATTGAACTCAATTTACAGCCTCCTCCTAGCATCCGACTTTTCTGTGTGTTCTTCCCCCTGCATATTTCAGTACTTTGGCATTCTGATTCCCTGCCCCCTCCAAATTTCCTCCCTCTTGTGCCCCGCCTTGTGCTGCTGGCTCAGGTGGTCAAACAGTGGCCTTTCTGCAGGGCCTGCTCCTTCCCTCTCTGCTCAGCACTGCCAGGGTGTCAGTGGGAAAGTATCTTCTAGAGCAATCCTATTTGCAATGCAAAAAAGCTGTGAAAAAAAATCTGGAAACTCCAGCTGGCTGCTGTGCATAAGAATTTAGAATGTTTCTCAGTGGTATTCAAGAAGAATTCCTTTGTCTTTCCTCCAACATAAAAAAGAAATCAAAGATAGAAGATACTGTTTTGACTGATCCGGTATCTTAGGGATGCAGAAGTATGTCCAGATCACAGTACTGAGCTCATTTTCCATCCCCGTTTTACCATTTGACTCAAGGCAGCTAGGATATGTGTGTGTGTGTAGTTTTCCTGGATGTGTTCCCTTTTTGGCAGGAAAATGTTGAATAGGGAGGTTTTGAAAATATCTGAATGTTTGAGAACTCCAGCAGATCAGACTCCTCTGACACAGTTGTTATACACTGGGATTTTTTGTGGTCGTGCGTGGGATTTCTGGATACCGGTCTCCCAGCTGGCACCGATGGGAATGTACCCTCTGCTGTATTGTTGTGTGTAGCAGTGTAACTTCTCCTGGACATGTCAGGTTTTCAGTGTGCAAGTAGATTAAGGTATGTGTAGGACATACTTCGTAGTTGTGACACCTCAGGTTTGCTCTGTGTATGTTCTGCAGGTTTTATGCACGTACTTCTGTAGAAGAAATATTGTCATGTTGATGGTCTTCATCAATAACGAACAGCGACAGAAAGCTGGACATCTTCTAAGGCAAAGCTTGGAGCTTGTTTTGGGGACAATAACAGCACAGACAAGAGGAATACAGTTCTCACATCATGACTTTTCCAAATTAGTGTATCTTAGGTAAGAGAAATTTAAGCATGTAATTTCTATATGCAAATGACCTGTAAAGCTTGCATCCTACTAGTGTTACGGAACTTGGAAGAGCCACTGGTTTGATCTCAGTGCTTTCTTAGTCCTTAAAGTTACTCATGAGATCACCAGCAAGATATTCTTTGAAGACACTTTTTGTTTTTCTGATGGTGTAGAGTCTGTCTGGGAGGGCAATGAAGTCTATAGGGAAAGGGATTTCCTAGGAGCTTGGACATGAAGCCAAAAGGGCAAGAACTGTTGATATAATTTCTTATAGGGGATCCCCACTGTAGAAATGTTGACTCTGGCTCATTGCTAAGTTTAGAAACCATATAAAACATGTACCATGCACTTTATACAGAGCAGATGGTACAACAGGCTTTACTGGTTGCCATGTGTCAAATAACAGATTGTCTAGAAAAGTTTGCTTGCTTTTGGCAGACAATTTAATTCAGCTCCTAGCATGTTACTGAAGTTCACTGTGCATCTCTGTGAAAGTAGGCAGCTAACACATTTTATGTCATCTGCTACACCAAAAGTTTCTTAAATAATAAAAAAAAATGATACAAGTTGTGTCCCTACTTGTTCTCTTGAGCGGAGGTGGGGAAAGGAGTCTTGAGTGTGTGAGTAGAAAAAGCAGTCCAAAATCCATGAAATAGATTCATATTCCAAAGCCACAATCTAATTCCAGTTGGTGCAAAATTCTATTTTTATTCTCTTTTTAATACATTTTTTGAAATAATTCCTCCCTTTGTTTTGGAATTGAAGAAACATGAAAATATTAGAATTTATTGCAAAAAATACAGTTTCTACAGACTTCTAACATCTACACAGAATAGTATATTTGGTTTAGTACCGGCTATGATCAGACAGATTCAATAAACCAAAGTATTGTTTAATCTTAACAATAAGAACTGAGCATACACAAAGATGGATGTTAAAATAATAGTAAAGATATCTGTGTACAGCTTGATCATATCAAACACGATTATAGTGTGAAGGGATCCTAGGAAGGACTAGCTTCTTCAGGTCCCTATGTCATTGCACATTTTTCTCTTCTCTGAAACAGTTTCTTGAAAACATCATAGTGTAATCCAGGCAAAAGTGCTTAGTTGAGCTGGTTGTCACCTGGACTGGTCTGGTATGCTCAGCAAGTAGGTCAAGGCTTTACATCCAACTGACTTGCTCTTGCGATGCTCTTCTAGTTTTGTTGGATGGGTGACAATCTGAAACTAATGTCAAGTTACCCGCTTGCTATTAAGTTGAGCTAATATATTGAGCATCCCAAAGACCAGATGACAGGATAATGTTTACAGGTGATATCTGAGGAGCTTAAAGTCCTGCAGACTGTGGTTGTATGTGATTCCAAGGGGTGGTAATGTCTTTACAATTGACTTTTTCTTTTAAAAATTTCTTATCTGTAGCTGTGAATCACTATGCATGTTTCACATTTCATTCCCTTGTTGCACATCTTGCATGTGAAACCCATTTGCCAAGGTGTGTCTTCTGTGAACCCATCTGTGCCAAACTCAGAGGATGACAGTCAGTAATATGACTGAGTTTTTCAGTGTGAGCCCTAAAAACTTGTATCTTTTCTTCTGCAGACCACTAGCCTAGTCACTACCTTGTCCAAAGTGGTGTCCAGCACTGTGTCAGTTGCTGTGACTTGTCTGTAGGTGCAAGATAAGACTTGTGTTGACAAGGACAAGGGTGGAGGAAGGAGGAGGTGTGCTGGCGTCCTCCCTATACACAATTCCTACAGGCCTCTGAGTTTTATAAGACACAGACGACAGCAGGTTCCCTCCCCGCAAATCCACCCTGCTGACAGACGATGCCGTTGCCAGCTGGCATGGTTTTATTATGACTTTGTTATTAATCATGATTTGCCAGTTTTCTCTTGCTCAGCCTGCCATTTCTTGTTTTTACCAGTGGAGCTGCCAATGCCTCCACTGGGGTGAGAGGACTAGCATTTTCTGTACCTCTTTGCCATGGTCATTTACATCTCTTAGGGTTTCCACAGAGAGTGGAACCTCCCCAGAGCCTACAGTTCTGTGGGTGAGAGGAAGTGATCAGCATCTCTGTGAGGATCCAACCTGTGAGGAGCAGCAAAGACCCTGTGACAGATGTGAGTTGTGGCAGGGCAATGAGGGAAGTGGACTTAAGGGCTGCAGGACATTGCAGGGGAATGTGTTACCTGGAGGAGAAGAGTAAGGGGGCAGAGGTAGCCTGGAGGAGGAAGCGACTTGGCTGGGACTGAAGGGGGAAGCTGGAAGGTACACAGGGAAGATTCATATTTTCTCAGCAGCGTCACAGTCCTTTATGTCTTACCTTCAAAGGAGATGGTGACTACAAGAGGACACAGTAATACAGGCAAGAAACCTACCCAAACCTTGACCCAGCATGTGGTTGGGACCCTTCAAGTTTGGGTCCCTTAGAGCAAAGGGCTCAGCGGCCGGCAGGCCGAGCACCATCTGCTTTAATGTCAGGTTATGCCAACTGCTAAGGTCCGAATCTTGTACTGGTTCTGCTGGTGCAGAACATGAGAAAGGTGGTCTCAGAGCTGAGTCTTTGCTGGGGGCCTGTCGTATATAAGCTGACACTTACATAATGTGGTCATGACAACATCATTTGGGGAAATTATGGTGGGCAGCCAGTACTTCCTAAAGAAATTTTTTAACCAATTGGTAATCGAGCATATCAAAATCCATTAGCAAACAACCTTACTGAGCATACTGGAAAATTCTCTATTCTCTGACTTCTCACTGCCTTGCTTCTTGTAAGTTTATTCCTACAGAAACCGGGTGTGAAATGCTGCCAGCACATAACAGTGGTAATACACAGGGAGGTTTGCGCAGGAGTAAGTGACCACGCAGTACTGAAGGCAGGAGAGAAGGTCTCTCAGAGGCGACCGTGTGTGAGGAGAGGTGGAGCACGTGCTGGCGCAGGCAGTGCCTTCCCTCCTACCCTCTCTACCCGAAGGAAGTATTGACACTGTCCAAAATTTCTGCTTTTTGTGTCCTGTGGATGGGTTTTTTTTCCAAGACGCCCACCATTGACTTATCTGTGAATTCAGTGGGAGTTAAGCCAAATTAGAGCATTTCGGAAAATCCTTTTCAAAATATGTAGTCTGCCGTTCGTGAGGATGTTGCCTGGACGCCTTCCAGCGCAGCTCCCAGGCCAGGCGGGATCGTCGCTGGGTGCCTGTGCGAGTGACAGACTCCACCCGTGGGACGCAAATGGAAGCAAGGGTGGGATGAGTGTGGGCACCCGGGTGCTGACCTGTTACGGGGAGATCTGCAGCCATGCGTGTTGGAGGTGATCCCACCTCCGGCTCACAACTTTCCTCTGGAACAAAATCTATTATAAACTATGGCTCTAGAAAACCCATTTGTTGCTGGCCTGGAGCCAGTCCAATCAAGAAACACTCCTTTGCAATCCTTGTAGCAGCATGAAATGTTCACTTCAATTTTGCTCATAAGCTATTTTTGATTAAATGCAGACATTTGTGCTGATTTTTCAGTGGCAGCCTCTTCGCATACTTAGCCATATTTGCATGTGGCAAAGGGTATTTGAGCATGAACAAGGATATTTCCTCATTACTTTCTGATATCTCGGATTTCCTCTCATCCAAGTACAGAAGCAAATCCAGGATTAGTGGTTTAAGAATTAATTGTCTATTGGGGAGCTGAAGCAAACAGTTTATGGAAATCCTACTTACATTATCTTTGGGGAAATGACTGCGGACAACCGGTACTTCCCAAGGAAGGGGGTTGATTTTTAACTGATTGATAATCAAACATGGCAAAATCCATCAGTAAGCAGCCTGATTTAGTGTACTGGAAAATTATCTAATAGCTGGAGGTATGAAATTATTCTTTCTGTGATCTGACAGCTCTACTAATCCAATTGCTGCAAGTTTAATTTCATATTTATCTTTCTGTGAGGATGTGTTTTAACGGTTGCTTTGGCTTGCTGCCCTCTAATGAGGATTTTTATTTCTGAAAAAAAAAAAAAAAACCAAAAAAAACTCAAAAAAAAAAACAGAGAAGGTGCTTTGAAGGCTAGATTGACTTCTTAGTAAGGAAAGCCAGTGTTTCGGGGTGAGGTGATCCTTGTACCTGCCAGGCAGTGGTGGGGGGGAGCCGCCCCGCACTGCAAGTGGGTATGGCTGGTGGTGGTGGTCTCTGCAGGAAAGCGTGCTGTCAGAGCCCCATGGTGAGAGCCAGGCAGCTCTGGGGAGATGCTGCTGCTGTGGGGGTCCCTGTGGGCCCAGCTGTGGGTGGGGATGGGGGGATGTGGAGGGGTGCTGGGGTGATTGCAGCTGGGGAGGTGTGAGCATGGTTAGCATGTCCCTTGGGCACCGTGCTGCCCCAATCCTTCCTCTGTTTTGGCTGGGACAACCCAGTGTGGTTTCCTGTCCCGGGAACTGATTAACGGTGGTGTTGGAGGGGGACGGGTGGAGGCAGCCGTGGGGAGCAGCCCTCCTGCCCCCGTTCCCTGAGCAGCTGCCTCCCCGAGCGGCCGTCGCCACCTTCCCCACGTAAGCAGGCTCCTTTCTAACGGGGAGCGCGTGCTCACGGTGGCTTGTGATTGACATTGTCGGGTCTGCTTTTTATTTCTTTTCATTCTGGCTTTTCCAAAAGTCAGTACTTTCGGCACACAAGCAGGCGTTTGTTTTGTTCTGCAGTGAGCAGCCGCCGAGGCTCACTCGGCCAGGGTGAAGGCATCTGCTACAAAGCCACCAGCATGTCCCTGGAGCGCGGTGGATGTGAAGCCATTTCTGAACATAACCAGCTCTCCCAGACAGAGCCGCTGTGGGTCTGCATGTAGAGCACGCTCCTGGGCAGCCGGCCTGGGGGGTTTATCTGGGCGGGACGTGAGTTTTCCTGGAACATGGCGGGGGACGACATCCACCAGCTCGCGAATCTTGATGGGTGCACGCAGAAACAGGCCATATAACTTATTTTTTAGACTTTTTTAGATTCTATCATTTTTAATTTTAAAGTGCTCTTTCACTAGGTACCTGTAGTGTCTGACTTTCACTGGGTATCTGTAGTGTATGGAGGGTGTATGTGCACTCATCTGGCTTTCTGCATGCTAAATTCTGTACAAAATTCCATTTCAAAGTGCCTAAAAGTACGTAATGACTAAATTGACAATAATCCAGTAAATAAGAAATTTCAGTAATCATTTTCTGGTATGCGAAGTGAGAATCTGAACAAACACATACTGAGTTAGAGAATTTTTCTTGAGGGTGGGGGAGAGATACCAAGTTTACCATAAAGATTATAGTTAGTTGCTAATCCACATCTCTCCATGATTACAAGTCAAGGCAGAGATGCCTTTTTTATTTGCAAAGAAAAAAGTACTGATGTAAACCAGTATCTCTAGCAGAGTTGCTTTATTGCTTTACAGTGACTGTGTTAGACACTTGGAGGACAGCTATATTTGGGTAGAATCTCCTCCTACCCCTCAGTGATGAGATGGCTTGTGCACTGGCACGTGAAAGATCATGAATCTTTCAAAACAGTGGTTGCTTATGAAAACAACCCCCTGCAAACAAGAAATGAAGACAGTCTAACTATATGTAATAAAGACAGAAGCAGAAAGCTCTTCAACATGCTGAGATAAATGTTCTCAAGCCTGGGAAATGCATAAGGCTGGAAATACTGTGAAGTCTAAGCAAGCTGATTGAGACAATAACTATATGAATTTTATTTTTTTTTAAGGCACAGTGGCCACACTTCTAGCCTTTCTTCTGTTTTCCAGTTTCCAGTGTCTGAGGTATATTCTGATAATTGTCATGGGGAGAGCCACTGTGATAGTGATACCTTTGTATTCTCTCTCTCTCTCAAAAAAAAAAAAAAAAAGGCCTTTGAAGTGGTGATTGATTTTTTTTTTTTTTTTTTTCAATAAAATTCTTCCACAGTGGCCTCTAATGGTGGGGGAAAGGCAAGTGAGAGCAAATCTCAGATAATGGGCCTAGAAAAATAATAGCATTAGCAACTTGCTCCCAGTAATTCCTAATAAAAATATCCAGGCTTATCTGCTTTCAAAGGATATTTCACTGGCTTGCTATTTTGAAAAGGTGTGGAAGGAACAAAAGCTGCTAACCTTTCTTTCCCACTCGGTGTCTAATGCCATTATAAAGTTATTTGTGTGTGGTTTTTCCCCCTTTTTTTCTGTTTTTTTCCACCCCTTTAAGCTTTTCACCTAATCCCAGACCATGTCAGTAAATACACCAAAATTCAGAATGTGACTACAGATTTTTTATTTTGCCTGGCTTTGTCTTGTTCTTCCCTCTCTGGTGCTTATGGAGGGCTTGCAGGCAGAGCAAGAAAGAGAAGTGGGGATACAAAAAGAGAGATCTCTGACATCGCCGCTGTTACCCTGAACTTCTCCCAGAGCTTTTGTGGGGCTGAAGAGAGGCACCTTGCCTCCTTCATGCCGCTCAGTATTTTAGAGGGAGAATTGTCCCTCCTTCAGAGCTGTTTCAACCCCGGGTGCTGTGGTGCTGCTAGAACAAGGGCTTCTGTTCCTCTGCCTTCATCCTGGCTCTCTCTTAACAGTTTTTTGCTTGGGGGAAATGAACTTGGTAAATGAAATGGCTTTGTATATAATCTGAAGATAGTTAATCATCAAAAAATCGTACAAGAGAATGCTTAAGATGGACAATGGTAGCTTTGTAGCTTGCAGCTTTGCTAAGGAAGTCTTTACAGAAGTAGAGGGCTGAAGTTTTGTGTCTTGTTGGTACTGAGCAGCTAAGATTTAAAACACTGAAAAATATCACCATGTTTTAGCACTCACACTTTGGAGTGAAGTAACATAGAGATATTCCATAAATCAAGATTAGCACCAGTGAGGGCTTAGTTTTTTGTGGTCCAACAACCCAGTTTGATATACTCTGTGGGAGTTATGGATAGTTTAGTCTCAGTATGATAATTCAAACTTTCCAGTATTGGAAACCACTATAGGTTTTATAAATGCTCAAACTTGATGAGAAGATGTGAAAGGACTTCCTGATGATTTCTGACTTTATTTTTTAGGTGACAATCCTCCGGTAACGATACATAAAATAGCTTTGTGGAAGGATGTAGTTGTGTTGGTATCCATATTGAGCATGGAGTCCAGTCTCAGGTGCTTGAGTTTAGCTCTGGAGCTGTGTGTACACCAGTTTTTGCAAGAGCAAAGCAACCAAAGTTGTACCTGTCTGATATACATCCCCCAAGTGAATTTACCGTGGTCTCTGGCATTGCTTACATGGAGCGAGGAATAGGAGAGCCTACAGCTTCTGCCGAGTCTCATCACAAGTGCATTGCACGGGTGTTCTGTACAGGCTGGTTGTGTGTTGGTACCAATTCTGTAAAAGGCCCAGATTTTGCAACCTATCAATTTGTACCTTGGGTCAGCAACAGGTGGTTTGACGAGAATTGGCCTTTGTTAGACTTATCTCTAGTTTTAAGGCAGGGATGTGTATTATTATTTTTCCACAAATATCTTTCTTCTTCACACAGCTGGAAGATGCTCTGCAACTTTTCTTCCCTAGATCTGAAAGAGATTCAGGTGGAAGAGATTTGCGCTTTACTACCCAGGAACAGCAGAAGCACTTGTAAATTATTGGAGTTACTGACTTATTTAAAGACTCCTATAGGTATTCACTGCCTTGAGGTGGACCCTATTTTCACTAGTTCTTTCCATTAACCAAGTGTTTAGTTAGAAAATAATTTAACCATGTTACCCAGGTGTTGCCAAAGCACAGTGATTTTTTCTGATGTTGTTCATATCCTACAGGAATATTTTCACTTCACTAAATACATGGGAAGCCTGACTGTGCTTCCTGACTTCTTTTCCATGAGGTCAAAATGGTGTCAGCACTGATATTCCTTTCTTCTGCAAAACTGTAAACAATTAAAATAGGCAAAGACATCTTATGATGAAGCAGTCTTTTGGGGAAGGAAATGCATAATATGTTTACCTCCTTTACCCCAGTCCTGACCACACACAGATATGAGTGACCAACATTCCATGGGCCACACCAGAGGCCTTCCTTATTGCCAGTGATCTCTTTCTGGGAAGCATGTGGATCGCAGCATTGCCCTGCAGAATAAAAACCTTACAAGAGATAAATCAACACAGGATTAATGTTTCATGACAGGAAAGTGCCAGAGTCTCTCTGCAAAGGAAAGAAGTAGATATACAAACTTCAACCACAACAGAAGCAGCCTAGCACACATTTGACCTGGCAGCCCTCTTCCCATGTGCCTTTGTTTTTTTAAGCTGACCAAAGTCTTAAACGTCTGCCTGCGTCTCTTAGAAAGTAGTGGTGAGTAATGTTTTATTCAGCAAGCTTCAGAGGATGGCTAGCCACAAGGTGATTTATCATTGGAATTTGTATAGCCATGCTTGTTTACACATAAAAAGAAAAGCCAATATATCTGGCACTGGTCATACACATATATCTTTCAAATGGAGAACATCTTGTAATTACTCTGGAAAAATTGTTTCTGAATCAGAAAAATGAGTGCTCTGCCAGAGGTCTGGTACACAAGTGCATGTGATGAAGCAAAAGGACACTGTCATACTAATACTTCAGAAAAACAGGAAGCCTGAACCCGAAGTGCATCTTTTATGGTCAATAGCTGGTAGTAAGGAATATTTCCATTTTATAGCAGGGGTATGGAAATGTGGGATATTCTTGTATTTATGGGTGGATATTAAATGGTTTATTTGGCTTCTTTTTAGGCTATAACTTGCTTCTTTTGCCCTCCCACTGCAAGTTGCTTTCTAGATCAGTTGATGTTAGAGCTATAAAAACTAAAAGAATGAAGCCATAAGTTGATTTAATTGAGTATAGCAAACTAAACTGCTATATCACAAATAAATTAACTAGCTATAAATCTCTGGAAAAGAAAGAAACTGTTTACAAGCAGTGTCACAGAAATGTGACTATTTTTAATGAAAGGCTTCTGAAGGAAAACGTAGTTTGAAATGCTGTGTTTGCCTATTAATAGAAAATTAACGTAAAATCATGCAGAATACCTTTATTTTTATCTTTGCTCACTTGTCTCCTTCCTCCCCTTATTTTCCCCCTGCTCCTCCACTTTCTTTCCCTGGAGACAAATAAAAACCCCTCCCCTCACTGCTTATTCTCTTCATGACCCAGTTGTTCAATAAAGGGAACTGAAGTTTTTCATTTGCAACCCCCTCTCCTCCATGAAAGGAGGAGATCTAAAGAAATAAAATATTTCTTTTTAAGGTGCTCTTAAGCTATTGGTCAAAAATTTTTTCTAAAGGGGAGTTTTGTGGGGAAAATAAAGATTTCTGGGTCAGTTCCAGTAGCAAAAGGACAATGTGGAGGGGGCACATTTGATTTCTCAGCATCTCTGAAGGGACTTGACAGTTGACAAGTGTTGAGGGGGAGCAGAAACATCGGTGTTGGCTGCTGATGCCTGAGGAAGGGGCTGAGATGCTGCTGCTCCTGGAAGAAATGATGCAGACAGCCAGTAAACACATAGTTGTCCTTTGCTGAAGCAAAAACCAGGAGAGGAAAAGTGAGCTATAGCTCTAAGGAGACAAGAGCAAGGGTCTTGTGTGGATGCATGTATCTGAACTGGGCGGTCCAGCATGATGGAGCGTGGCATTGCAGAATGAGACGTCAAATCAGGAAGAGGAGGCCAAGGCTTAGGTGTGTGGGGGTCTTCCTGTTTCTACTAGACTTTCAGGCTTTTGCAGCTTGGAAATATAAAAATTTAGTGTTCCAGAAGAGAAGGGTGCTAGAAGGACAGGCAGGAAGAATGTGGCTTGGTTATGACTGGTCTTCATTCAAAAACCAGAAGCTTCTGGTGAAAAACAGCTGTGTGGTGGAGATGGAGACTGCATGTGTGTGAAGGGCAGGCCCTGTGGTAACACAGGGAGTGCGGAAGAGCCAGGTAGTACACAGAGTCTTGATTTTCCCTCGTGTGTGTTCACAGTCCCCAGATTGACCGTTTGATGTTGATGCTTAGGCAGTGCCAGGGCACTTGTTCTGAGCCTCCCCCACAGCCTGGAAGGTGAACTGCTTTCTAGATGGATTAATGCTCCTGAAAGACTATAGTTTGGACAAGGGACTATAGCTAGTGCCTAGTAGTGTTTCTCTTTATTTCTTTCTAACATAGGACTGAGGTATAAGAGCTAATTGCATTATGCAGTGAACTAGGGCCACCTCAGCTGCACCAGTGTCACTCTCTGTGACCGTGGGGAAGGCGACTGCTCATATATACCTGTGTAGCCTGGAGTGGAAACAAGTGGGTAGAAACATGGGAGATGACCTTCTGCTATCTGTTGAGTGGTGTTCTGGCAGCCCAAGGTCTCCTGGGCTGGAAAGCAAATGACTCTATGCTGGAAACTGTCATTTTCACTCACAGCTTGCTAAAGCCATACTTTACATGCTTTTCTGAGTGAATGTGGTTTCTACCAACAAGTGAACCATCAGAGGGTTCTGCAGCGTGTCCTGGGAAAGGTGGTCATCCCCACTGGAGTGAGGGTGGTCAGCTAGGGCAGCTTGCCCAGGCAAGTCACAATAAAGCAGTGGGTCACAGTGTGTCTGTGGGGCTGAGGGACAGCTGGCGCTGAGGAGGGGCTGCATTAAGTGAACGTGGTGATAATGAAGTGTGAGGAAGATGCAGTCTGATTGCTCTGTTTGCCTTAGGCTTTCTTAAGTTTGTTTGGCTTACCTTATAAAAGAGCAACAGAAAAGGCAATTTTACTCTGCATACCTATTTCAGAGGCAGGTTCCCAAGCCCACATGGACTAAAGGACCTGTAATATGGCTCAATACTGTTCTGGACAGAGGGAAAAATCCCAGAGAACAGGTTACCTCCAGGAAGGAATTGCAGAATCTCTTATTTTGGCCCATTTTACTGTCAGAGGACTGACTGCTGGGGACTCAGTGAGCTTTCCCCACGAGTCCAAATCCTTCATGTGGAATGAAAGCTACCTCTATTAATTACTCAGCAATACTTGCCTTTTTCTGGTGCCCATGGCAGCTCCAAAGTGTTGGTTCCTCTTGGCATAGAATGAGGCCAATTCTCCAGCCTTGCTGTGGCAGTCACCAAGCTGCACATCACTGCTCCCCTTGGCTTTGCTGAGACTTTGCTGGCTCATTACCATATGCATTTTCCTCTTCTAGTACAAGTGTGTTCATTTGCTCCCATTTACAGTCCTTGTTTTCAGCATCCAAATGGCAAGGATGGAGGACTCCCTGGAGTGGTTAACTGCTGCCAAGCTCCCTATTATAATTTATATTTGTTTAGTAATTCCCAAACACAAATGCTTTACATAACAAATCCTATTTTTCTGAGGCCCTTAAAATGCTTCAGAAATGCCAATTAACTGATCTGCACAGTTTTTCCGTAAGGTAGGACATGAATATTATGTCCATGTTATTTGTTTACAACAGGGGGTTATTGTACCTATTTCTCCCTTTAACTATTATTGAAGTTACACTGATTGTGTACCCTACCCAATTTTTTTAGAGTTGTTTAGAACACCTACTTTATACTCTCTGAGGCTTTTCATCTTTGAACATGGCCAGCTTAGAGGATTTCACCACAGAACAAAATTATACAATCCCCCCCCAGTTTGTATATACACATATGTATATACCCTATATACATACCATATGTTATACCCTACCATGACAGAATTGTTCCTTAACATTGCCTGTTGAGTTGATCTGTGCTAGATGTCTGAGGCAGGGGGGCAGAGATATTCCATGGGACTAATTGCATCATTGTTCTGTTTTAATGTGATATTTTTATCAACATTTTCTTTTGCTCTGTTCCATTCCACTTCCTCCAGTGATATTCCTCTTTTCAGTTCTCCACTGTTAATCTTTATGAGGCTTTATATACTTTTTAGGTTTTTTTGGGCCAAGCCCAACACATTTAGCTAGCTTAATTTTTCTTAAGAAACCAGTCCTGTCAGGACTTTAACTTGCTATTTCCCCTTTCTCCAAAACATTGTTGCTGTGATTTCATTGATACTTCACAGGAGACTTCATGCTTCAATTGAGACGTCTAAAAGGTGAGGAGCTATAAAACATGTATTCTCAGAATAGTGAAGTGTAATTGGAAATATTAAATTACATCATGGGACAAGAATTGATCTGAACACATGACAGAATTGTCATTGGTGGCACTTAGCAATACAGATCTGAGGGAGCTGCAAGCACCATGTTGAATATTCATGTATTGCATCCACTGATACCCATGGGAGGGGTTTGGGTTGGGCAACTGAAGACAAACATCCCCCCCCCCCCCCCATGGTATACCAGCTGGTTGGGTGGGTTGAATTTGCATGTGGATGTGGTGCTGAAGACTTTGCCCAGCAAGAAATAAATTCAAATCCTGTGTGTGTTACTGTCACCTGCCAGCCGATGGAAAACCACCCATAAATGAAAGAGAAATGACTGGGACTATTAAAAAGAAAGGGGGGAAAAAGGGTTTTAGGGGAATGTGTCTTTTTAGTGAAATTCTGTGTTTGACTATTTAATTATGAAATTACAGTTAATTTAGCTGGAAATGGGATTTTGAAGTAGATTGATATAAGACACCTTAAGGCCTTACAGTGGCTTAATCCTTTACTCATTTCTATTCTGGGTCTTTTGTTAGCGTAACAGAGGAATAAATATATTCTATAGAGAGAAATCACCTTGGCAGTGAGGCTGAAATGTGCCTGGAATAGCAATCACTTATTTCAGCCGAGCTAATCAGGATACTTTATCAAATTTCTCATGCAAATAGGTATTTTCTCCAATATTGGTTTAAACTAGACTTCTACGCTTATTGACTACAGTGTTAGCAAAGGCGAAAGTAAAAAAGATCCAAATGTAATCAAAGCTGATTACCTGAGGATTCTACCTGGCTGGTCCAGTTTTCATTGGTCCTCAGCCTCTGTAATGAGAAAGATATAATAAAAGGTTTTTCTCAAAGCCTGTTCTCCCTCAAGGGTTTAGGGACTGAGTTCTGCCCAGTTCTTTTGCAAATTTGCAGTAAAATAGTGAAAAAACCCCTCAAGTACTTCAGTTTGTTTATCTTGTAAAATGGATGAACTGATAGGCTTTCAGAAAGATGTTATCAATTTGAGTCCCTACTTCTGATTGTTTTTGGCGATTTTACAGGTAACATGAGGAACTATTTACATTCAATTTACTTTTTGTTTGTGGGTTTCTAATTTTCATATAACTTGAATAAGTATTGCTGGTATTCAACAAATGATGATTACTTACTATCACTGCAGTACTATCAACAAGGCTCCCCATCTCCAAAAGGACTCTCTTTTGAGTATATTTAAGCAGGAACATGTGCTAAAGCATAACTGTGCATGCCTCAAACACTTCACTCCCATGCTATGGGAACCCTTCCAACTCGTTGGCGTACACTCAGTTGTAATCCAGGGAAATCACTTCAGCGGCAAAAGGCATATTTCCACGATGATGTCTTATGTCTTAACGGGGACAATCCTTTGGAGTGCTTTCTGAATCTGCTGTCTTATGGAATTGAGTATTTATAAACGTGCCGCAGAAAGAGTATTTTCATTTAGCTCTCTTCTGACTCAGTTTTGTGTAGAAATGGCTTGGAAGGAGGAATGAAATTGCTGAATGCTAACAAGTATCATTACAATCTCAGAAACTCTAAACCGGGACCCCAGGCCTCAGAAGATGTCTCTGGGGTCTTCTCTCCCCCTAAATTCTCAGGGTCTCCTCACCAAAAGAGATGATCCTCACTGTAATGATGGGTAGAAAACTCAGGCACTCATGGTCAGTGCGACCGTCTGTTCGGCGAATCCTGACAATCATTCAGATGACTGTGTTCCCAGTCCAGAGGTTGGGGTGAACATGATACTTAATCCATGGCATGCTCTTTATGGAATTTGTGTGTGACCCAGCATGGATTTTTATTTATTTATATGTGCATGCATGCTTGTATTTCACACGTATATATTTTATACTTACATGTGTATAAATACATAAAATTGATATTTTATATATAAAATCAATGTGATTTTTTTTCTGAAAAAAGTCTGTGAAAGTAGTGAAATTTTGGAACAGGTGGGGTGTGTTAGGTTATAGAGGTTCAAAAAGATGCAGTGGTATTCAGCTTGATAAGAATGTAAGTCTTTAAACTTCAGTTTTTATACTTGCATCTAATTGTTCTTTTGTCTGGCTGCCTTCAGAGCAAGTATGTGGGCACCACAGACACAGAAGAGAGTCTGAGTATCAGAAACCTGTGCTGAAGGGTGAGGAGCATCCTTTGATGAAGACATCAAGATATGCTGCCTTCTTGTGGTATGGTTTTGTTAGGAACTGTGGTAAGATTTTTTTTTTCATCCTGAGAGTTTCGCATTTAAATTTTTCCCATAAGATGAAAAACTACTTCAAAATCAAACTAGTCAAGACTCTTTATAAGAAATAGCGGAGTTCATCAGAAAGCTGCAACTTGTTGGGGAGAGCAAGATATGCGCCAAACTAGGTTTAAGAATAAAAACTCTTAAAGCTTTGAAATCAGGGAGTGCTGGTAGCACTTTAGAAAGCTTGCTCAATTAACACACTGACTTTTGCATACAAACTACAGGAAGGCTATCGCTGTCACATAAACATTTTTCCCCTCTGCCGTAGAACTTCTGTAAAAGAAGTGACTGTGCACATGTCCCTGGTGCATTTGTTGGGTAGTGAATGAACAGGTGATTGCCTAATCAGGACAGTGTATTTCTGCCCTGGATGTATGGATTCTGGCCTTTCCTGTGGCAAAACTCTGTGAGATGTTGGTTTCCATGATTTTTGAAATTAAACTTACTGACTTCTTAGTATGAAATGGCATTTTCTTTTAAAATTGACATATATTAAATGACAGATTTAAAAGGTCTGTAAAATAATTATCCTGACAGAAAATTAAATAGGTTGTTTCTATCTGAAAGAAATAGTGCAGGTTGACTGGAAATTAATTTTTTCTTGTTGAAAAATTTTGTATATCTCTTTGGGAGAAACCAATTAATATTGCTCTCTCTATAGAAAACCTACCTTTGGCCACTATGGTATAATAATAGTAGTAGTAATGGTAATAATAATAGTAGTAGTAGTAATAATAATAAACAATGAACAGCTGTTCCTTGCCCAGGTCTGTTCCTATATGATACTTGGTCAGATAAAGCCAGCTTTTCAGGAGTGATCACTAATTGTATCCTCATCTGAGACCCAGTTATCTGGATTTGCAGCTACACTGAGTACAGCTGGAGTCAGGCTACTCTGTGCATATATTAATTTTTGTAATTGTTCACTGGGTAGAGAGAGGCTGTTTACTTAAATATAGATACAGTACCATTGGCAATAATGTCATGGAGACTCTGTATGAAAGCTAATTGATCTGGTTTTAGAAGAAACTGTGAGCAGCGGGGAGTAACTAGAGCTGGGATCAGTGGCGGTGGCAGCAGGAGGACTGTCCGTGCAGGGTCTCCTGCGTACGGAGGCCTTCAGAGGCGCCCTGCGGAAAACCTGCATGTGATCAGATATTTAAAGACTGCATCTTCACGTACGTGTGTAAGGGAGATGAATCCAGATCCCCCTCCATGCCTTCAGTTTTACCCATCCCAGCTGCTGGTTGCTTGCTTCTTTGACTATTATAATATTCTTTTTAGTGTGTTTGTGCATATTATCTGAAGTTTTGCAAGAGAAGTGAAGGCGTTTCCTTCGTGTAGCCTCAGCGCGACGCTGACGCGGGGCAGCGGCGGGGCTGCCACAGAGAGCTCTAGGGTGGACGAGGACGCAGAGGTAACGAAGGGCGGCAGCAGCGGGTGGTTACACCCTGCGTGAAGCAAAACCAGTGAGGGCTGAGGTATGCTCACTGGGCAGCAGGAAGCCTGAGACTTACGTCTTGCTGGAGGGAATCTCAGCCTAAGGTGCACCCGCGCTTCAGTCTTCCCCAGCGGTTGACTCCTCTCTGCTCTTGCCTCCCTCTCGTCCCTGTTTTGGTCTGACTTTGCTTTCCCGTTGACAGTCTCATTCCTACCTAGCCCACCCCAGGCGCCGGATCCCAGGCTTCACATCCGGATTTTACACAGCCCGGCTGTCCTCCGCCAAGAGGCGTAAAGCCTTCCCGAGGTGGGAATGTTCTCGGTGGCACCGAGCAGACAGCGCGCGTGTTGGTTGCTCAGCCTTGGAAACTCCGCGAGACGTGATGAGGCAGAGCCTTTGGTAATTTTTTAACTCTCACGTTGTAGCTGTTCTACTGATGGCAAGAACAATATGGGATCATGAAGAAGCACCTACTGCCCTCTTCAAGCTGTCACCCTAACACAGAAAGTAGCAGTTCTCCAAGAAGATCAATAGGGGAAAAACACATTTCCCTTTCACAAACCCACGTTCTCAGAAGCAAGTAAATTATCTCGTCTCAAGATTTTAATTGGAAGAAAAAATATCTCCTTTAAGGAAGACACCCAACATCCATCTGGATGGCTAACGTGAGGCACAGTTCTACAAGCAACTGCAAGCAGGGCTCTATGCAGGCAATACAAAGTAATTTCAATAATAGTTGGTATTATCATCCCTGCTTCCAAGAGAATTGAATGCATAATGTGAGATTACAGTACAGCACCGTTATTCAGCTGCTGTTGAGACACGGGGAGAGACTACTGTTATTATGCATTTGAATTATGGGGCATGAAGATTAATGATGTGCAAATTAGCAGCATTCTGCTACAAGTAATTTTTGCTTTCATTCGCCACTATCATCCCTGTATGCCAACATTCGCTTACATTTATAGTGTTCAGATGGTATATTAAATACCAAATTAGATATTGACTCATACAATTTTCCATGCTGAAATGCATCTACTACAGAGAAAGTTTTTGCTTCTGTGAACCTCTGCTGCCCCTTTGTCAACAATTGGTATTGGATAACATTCACAACATGCAGCTTTATTTAAATTGCAGAGCTTCGTGACTATCTAGCATTCTTTAGCTTTTCAGTTAGAGACAAAGTATTAACTCTGTCTGCAGGTTGGTCTGTCTTCTTGGTATTTTTTACCTTATCATTATCGTATCATCATTTTCTGTGTTTGCTGCATTCCTTAGGGCAAATGGATTTTTTGCTGGGGGATAGATAAAGAGAATTACTGCTTTGACTGTCACAATGCAGTATTGTGCTGCCAGGCATTTTTTACCTTGTAATGCAGCTAAGGCGTGTTGGCGGTTGCCTTCTTCCTGCTCCTCTGATTATGTTGTCTGTGGCAAACAAACACATTTTCTCATTAATCTCACTGTTAATCCACTATTATTTTTTTCTTTTAATACCAGAACAGTTAGTGTGTGCCCATGTACAGTGTTTGAAAATTCCTGAGGTTTTGATTCTGGATTTCCTGTGTGAAGAAATACCTTGCTCCCTGAAAAGAATAATTAATTTCACTGGGACTACATAGGTATAAGGACTAGTCAGCCGAGTTGAGGTTAGCAGAATCTGCTTCCTTATGCTTCTAGTTTTAAAACAAATACTATCAGTTAGCAGCTGCTCATACTTCATCTCATAAGAAAAAAAAACATGCTCTAGATGTTAGTATGTTTTCCTCAGCTCTCATATTTACCTTTGAACATTTTTCTACGCTGTTCTGCTGTCACTGGCCAGGTGTACCTGGGGTGCTGGCAGTGGACGACTCCCTATTAGCAGTACCTCGCTTCGGATGCTTTGAGCCTGCTGCACAGCATCTCCCCCCCAATTCCAGAGACTTTGGGGCTGACAGCTTTAGAGGATTATGTGCTGGCACAAACCCTCAGCTGCTTTCCCAGAGGAATCAGTATGTTTCATTACCCCTCAGGGAGCTGTGTCACGGCTCTTTTCCTCTCCTTGGCCTCTGCTCTCTCTGATCCTAAGGCTAACACCTCTCATTCAAATCCTGAGCCTGGCAGCTCGGACCCTGGCTGGGTTTGTGCCAGCTACTCCTCGGTGTTCCCCCGGCCGTTCCTTTGGTGTCAGGAGCTGGTGAGCTCAGGGATGGGGCTGCACCCCCCTGAGCTGCCCCTAGTAAATGGGAGCCCCAGAGAGCACAGTGGGCACCCTGCCCATCAGACCCTCCTGGGGCTGGGACATGGCACTGGTTTGTCGGGATTTAAAATATC
Organism: Tyto alba; assembly: GCF_018691265.1. Taxonomy (NCBI): domain Eukaryota; kingdom Metazoa; phylum Chordata; class Aves; order Strigiformes; family Tytonidae; genus Tyto; species Tyto alba. The sequence goes on along the minus strand of NW_024881295.1, from coordinate 7,941,654 downwards.
AGAGTTAAAGTGAGTTTTTAATGAATTCTGGCAGGAGTCAAAGAGTTAAGATGCTTACCTAAAACACGCCTCGGCCAGCTCTTCAATAATTTGAGATAATGACTTTTAAAAGACTCTGACCAAGTTTAAAAGCCTCCTTCACCTCAGCTGTCTGTGGGTAGTGCAGCTTTTAAAATGGCTTGGAGTAATTTAAAAATCACACTACTCAGAGACAACGAAGGAGAAGGAGCATATATCCTGATATTTCTTTTATGCACTGAACATAAGACTATTTTTAAGGTAGGAAAGTGTTAGCTCAAGGAAATATGTGAAATAATTAAAGCAATTTTTAAGTGAAAATTAATTTAGACTGTGTACAATCAAGGAGAATCTACCCAAGACACCCAATCAGAGATGGTAGTGAATTTAAAGAATACTTTTTAAAGGAATGACCTGGATTAAATACTTGCTTTTAATTTTATGGAATGCAAAAAATTATAATTTACTGTCCTGGGTGTAGTTAGCTCTGTGCTGGGATGTTGCTAAATGATCTGCTAATGAAGGAAATGTTTGCCATTCAAGAAATAGTGTTGCCAGAAGTTTTAGAAAGAGTAAACCTTGACAAGCATCCACCAATGTTCATGCTCTCATGTGGTATTTTGGTAAGTTTAAAAAAAGGGTTGGGCCTAAATTAGAAAAATTAGGGCATATTTAAAATCACATGAGATAAAACATTGCAAGTAGCACGCTTCCAGGTCCTGGTGGATCATTTAGATTGAGCAGATTGTATATTAAAATGTGTTAAAGGAATTGTTAATTGCCAGTTGCCAGTTTAGAATCTCATTTGCAATGTGCTGTGATGATCAGAACTATCCTTTGTTTCTCAGTGTATGTTTAACTTAAAGAGTGGTTATAACATGCTGCAGCTGTTCGTGTGGTATGAAAGGGTGTGGGATGATGGCTGAAAATGTACTTATCTTCTGAATTCATGAGTGAAGACTCTAATATCTTTAAGTTGCTTGCAAAAAAAATGAATTAAAACTCACAACATGCACATTTCCTTCAGTCACCTGATGGACAAACTTTGTTTCCTTTGGTTGTCACATGCGGTTGGATGCCTGAGCATTGCTGTACTGCCTATTAATCTAAAAATAAGTGGCAACTGGCTGGCAGTCAGGAGGCATAATTCAATACTTGCAGAATTTAATTCCTGCTGCTTTTTTTTTTTTTGTTTAGTCTGGCATCTGCGTAGTATTTAAAAGGTCTACAGGCTGCATGGTAAAATGACATTCCCTTCATCAACGGATGTCGTGTTGTCAGAGATGTGTCTTCTAATAATGGAAACTCATTTATCTTACTGCCACTTATTTCTTTGGGCCCTGTGGGACCTAACCAGTTGAAGAAAGTGAGTTAGATGATATATTTATGAGGTTTAGTCTCAACCTGATTATGAGTGGATATAGGGTAGAATTAGTTTTGTAAGTAGTACAGTCTTTAAAAGCAAACTGAGCGGGCATTGGATTACAACCTTTATTCAGTAATGCTGATACACAAAACCTTGGCTGTTGGGTACGACCAGATAGAAAACAGACCAAGGTGGTCAGCAGTAGGGTTGCTATTTTGAAAGATGTTGGGATGGCCCTCTGTAAAATAATTTGTTAAATGTGTCCAACAAAGAAAAATCCAAAGTGAACCTGGGCAGCCAGCCCTGAGAGTTTACTAAGAAAAGGTGATAATCTTTTCAAGACATTGTACAGATTTCTGTGTGGGAGATAACAGATAGCTCCTCGTGCCAGGCAGATCTGTGGGATGTAAAGTCAAAAGCATGCCACTTCAGCAGCCCTCTAGAGAAACTGAGCAGCTTCTTTCAAATTAGAGTACATGACACAGATACTGTTTTTCTGTAATATTTGAATTAGTTTTGAATATATAAGTCAGCATTTCTGTAGACTTCAGAAGGAACAGGATCAGTACTTACGGAGGTATTTTGGCAGTTGCTTTGTCCTGTTATGATCTTTCTCTTCCAATCTGTGATCTTATTTTTAAATAAACCACTGGAATCATGCATGATTTGCATGAGTAAGGATGATAGAGTATACTCTTAGGAAAGATGACACCTGCTGAATCAATAAATCAAGGAAGGGAAAATAGCAAGAGCAATAACTTGATAATAATCCTGTATGAAAGACCGGTTTTGCCACTGAACCCTAGCCTGGAGCCATTGCACCATTCCACCTGCATCAAAGCTGGAAATTTGGACTGGTGGGTGTACGTATGCATAAGAACAATTTACCACAAGGAAGGCGTACCGTTTGATTTTCATACCCAAGTCTGTATGTGCAGGGCTAGAAATTGGAAGAAAATATGCTTCCTCTGGTGAAATGTTGTGGCTATTCTGCACAAGTGGGTAAAAAGGCCACATCTTTGAAGTGGAGCCTCCCGTTACAGTTTAGCTCCCTGTACTGAGCTCTAGATGCTGTCGGGGTGCAGGCCCATATTTTCTTATCAAATACATGTTTGTGTGCATCAATGCCAAAGTGAGTTCATGTAACTCTGGGTGCAGATTTATTATTCTGGGTGGAGTTGTTATACTTTTAGTCAGTGTCTCAGTGACACACTCAACTATTAGTTAATCTGGATGAATTAAAAATCAGTCTGGTAAAAAGATTCTAAGCTGTATCTCATGGCTTCCACACAACTGATGCTTTCATCTCATGCAAATTAGCACTAATTAACATACACACACTCCCCCCGCCAGTATACATTCAGACATCATGCAGGATAAACAAGCCAAACACAGTTATTATCATTTTAATTTGACCATATTGTAGAAATGTCAAAATATTAGCTGGGAAAATTAATTCCTACAATTTATCATATGTTTTTCCTGAAATGCAATCAAGGATAGCAGATATCTTTCTTCAAGTCCTCCCACAATATTGCAGGAATTCTTCTCTAAAAATTTACTTGAAACGTCCTCATGTGTTTAACTGACAGGACATCAGAAAATATTTATATTTTTATATCCTTTTCCTAACTTCCTTTCTAATGGAATTGCAAATGGGCAGGTGGTTGCCTGGGGTGGTGGTGGAACCTCCATTTTGGGGATAATCCAGCATTGGCTGGATGATACCTAAAAGCCCTTCATGAACAGTAATGTTCAATTTTATGCTGTTGTAGCCTTAGGAACCTTCTGCTTCTTTCACAGCTTTGCTCCAGGACTTTGGAGAGCTGAGGGTGGTGGTGGTGGTGGGGGTGTCCTGAGAGGGACTTTGCTCCCCACAAGCTTCAGTTTGTGTCTGAAGGGTATGTGTGATGTCAGAGGGGAGATGAATGCTTTTTCCTTCCAGCTAGTGGTGTGAATGGGGGTTTTAAATGTGAGTTGTTTCTCCGATGCTGGGACACAAAAGCAGCTCCTGTCACTATGCTGCTGTGCAGCCTGGTGGGGTATTTGAAGAAAGAAATGGGTGTCCTTATTTTTTCATACAGAAGCCCTTTGAGTTGGGAGTTCTTAGTGTGCATTTTCCTCAGACTGCGTAATTTTTTTCTGGGTCAAATCACAGACCTTTTTAAAACTGTATATACTTTTGTTTATTTTCCATGCAAATATCTCAGCTATTTCAAGGTCCAGCGTACTTTGGTCCTAACGGTGTCACAAATGTGGACTTTTTCTGTGTGCGTTCACTATTTATTGGGAGAAGTCAGTACCTGGAGATACTGTGTTTTGGACAATGCATTAATATATTTTAAAAATCAAGAACATCATACCAGAATATTGTCTAAAATTGTTACAGGATTTATGCGTTAATTAGGAAAATATTTGTTGCAGAGGACCGTTAGTGCATGACCCTTATTACACACGGCACAACTGAACATGTTATACGGTAGGAGCATCGGCACATCTCCAATTGGGAGCAAGCATGGAAGAGTCAATACAATGGGAACAACATGGGATCAGCTCCACAGCGGTGTTCTGGCATGCGCTTGCCTGAGCAGGGAACACAGGCAGGGCTCTCACTGATGATGAAAGGCCTTTTTTGTTCCTGAGCTAGCAGGAACAAGTCCTCTGTTTTCAGATGTGTATATCATGAAGGGTCTGTTAACGGCATGCAGTCAGTGGTCTTCACATGTATGTGGTGTTTTGGTGTGTGCATGTATTTATGACTAAGGGGCTTATGTTGTGTGGTAAACTTGTATGTTGTATTTTAATAAAAAAAAAAAGGTTCAGTGGAATCTCTTTAAGGAATCACTTCTTCACTCTGCTCTCCTGAATTACTTTTATCTGCATCTGTATGTACGTGCAGCCGAAAATAGCATGCTCCATGGATGTATGCTGTGAGCATCAGACTACTCCTAATTGTTTCAGGTAAAAAAGAAAAAGATTGAGGGCTGTTTTTGGGTACGTAGCAAGAGACATGAAGCAAGATGCAGTCAGGAAATAAGTGACATCACACACCTGATGGCTTCCATATCCCATCTTCTGCCAGACTCTAAATTCACCATGACCCAAGGCAAAATCACACAAAATAATTATTTTTAGACAGGTACATAAATATTTTTATTCTATATGAGTATGGTCTCCATACCTTTAGATTCCCTTAATATCCACACCTTTTACAGGGCATCATGTATCCCCTCTTCTCTGAGAATGAAGTAAATATCCAGCCATTTTCCCATATAACTTTTAAAAATAAGATTTGTCGATTCTAAGTAGCAGGAGCTTTGAGTGCTGTTTCCTCACAATGTTGACAACAATATGTGTAGTTTTTCCTATTCCTTTTGTGTTTCCTTTTGTGGGGTCTGCAGACACCTTTTGGCTTCACTGGTAGCAGGTAGAAAGTTGAAGTGTCTCGGGTTTTCCGTGCTGGGTGACAAACTGGGAGGCAGTGGGTATGGAAAGCTAGGTGTTAGCACAGGGTGGTTGTTACAGCGACAGCAAATAATTTGCATTAACAAGTGGGGCACAATCCTAAAAAAAATGACATGGATGCTTAATGCATTTTAGAAACCTTCACCGTCAAGGCTCTGTTAACAAAGCCTGCTTCCCAGTGTATTCACTTTACTGTGAGCTGTTTCAGTTAACCATTAGGAGCATGTATTAGCCAGAGCAGGTAGTGCCACCTGTACGTAAAGCTGTCAGCGTGTCTCTGTGGGCTCTGCTTTTGGCTGGTCGCTGCCTTGCAAGGCTGCAGGTGCTGGTGGGGATGGTTCCCAAGGCTGGCGTCAGCCCCTCTCTCAACCCTGCGGGAAAGCTTCAGCAAAAAGGGCTTTGTTGTTCTCAACAGTGAGAAAATAGGAGAAAGTCTTGCTTTTGCCCATGGTAAAACTCTTACATCTGTTCTCTTGAGACATTCAGCCTCACCCAGCATGAAGTGATGTTTTAACATTTAACGCTGAGACAAGTGCCGTACCAAGGCTGAGCTCTGAGCTTGTCCTGGCTCTGCTGCAGTTTGCACGCTAGCAGCAGCAGCTGAGCAGGGTTTGGCAGCTGAGTTCTCTGAGTCCTGAGTCAATTCAGTGCAATGAAACATCCCTCCTCCCTCGCTCAGATGACTTGTTGCTGAAAGGCAATACTGAGCTCAGCGGGAGTCTGTGCAAGTGGTTCTTCACCACTGTGAGTTGAGAAACCACAATCCAGACCTTGTAGATAAGCAGCTGTATCCCAGCTAATTGTGCGTTTCTGGGGTTAGCTCTACCTTATATTCCCCATACCAGGTTGATTTGAGAGCATTTCTCTCTAATGGCCTATGAATCCTTGCTGCTTTCTCTATGAATTAGTGTTTAAAACTTGCTGGATCTTTAAGAGGTATATACATTGTGCCTTTGCATTTTCTTTTTCCCCCACAAGAATGAGCAGTGCTGCCAAGTATTGTCATATGGCACCTGTATATATGCCTGAAACATCTTCGTCCCTTTCGATGTAATGATTTTAAGAAACCTCTATAGATACGAGCCAAAACTGAACCTCTCCTGTATGATCTCCTTTTATTGTAGGACCTTAACATATTAGAGAGGGAAATGTGCAAAATTTGGAATTATAGCTGTGGGAGTTTGAGACCATTAGATTTTTGGCAGTTTATTGGACCACACAGAGATTGACTTGATCGCATTTATTTTCAAGTATTTGAAGAAGAGGACAAACAATGTCAACCTTCTAATATTTCTCTGGCTTCTTTGCACATTTTCACTTCTCTGCTGTAGCTCTGAAACTTTGCCTGCAGATATCAGGTATTGTTTTCACTGGAAAGACAGGCAATGATAAGTTAAAACAAAACTAAACCAATGTTTGTTTCTGAATGCAAAGCATGGCAAAACAGCATTTGGGCAAATTCATAAACACCGTGCTTTGTTTTTTTCTAACTGGTCAAGTGCAGGGGATGAAAAATTACTGATTAAAAAAGTATACTGTTGAAAAATTTCTACTCAGTCTGCACAGGAATGTCATGTGTTGCTTCAGCGTTCACTATATTGCAGTTCCTCCAAGACAGTTTCCTGTGTCCAAGGACTCTTGCACATGGATTTTTCTTATTTTTCTCTTCCTCCTCTATATATAACAAGCAGTACAGATCTTAATTCCTGAAAGGAAGATATTTATGCAAAATTCAATGATATTATCTGAGTTGAGGAACATGAGTAGTGTTGAAATCTCCCTGATAACAGGTAGCTGAAAAATTGAGAAATCAAACTTCAAATTAATTGGAGCTGTCTGATCAGCACAAATTATCTGACCCTGTCATTTTCATGGTTGCTAGGTAGCTAGTTGATGACATTCCTGAAACTACAGGTCTAATGTGGTGAATAAATCTTTGACCAAAGGATGTATATGTAATCAGTGACACTTGGAAGACCCTCTGATTTCTTGGCCTGTGGAAGGAATGTATGCAGGCACACACAACTATTTATCTCTAAGGAACGGTTTGGATTTGAGAAGAGATGTGTTGCAATGCCAAAGGCACATTCCTTTCCAAAGCCTTTACAGTTTATCAGCAAGATTGTGCAATGGAGTCAGTGGTTGCCCAAAATACTTGTATAACACTGAGCAGTGTTGCATAATTTCACTGTTGGGGAGGAACCCCTAGGATGCAAATAGGCCTTAAAGATTGGTGCACAGGTGCAAGGGGGAAGGCAATCTGGGTATGTTCTTCTGGTGGTGTCCTGGGGAAAACAGGAGTGGGAAGGTGATAGTGTGTTTCAAAAGAAAACGTGCTAGGTGGACTTCATCTGTTGCTTTTGTATTTATTTTTATTTAACATTTTATTTAGCGATGTAGGGAAAAAAAGTAAGAATGCATTAATGGAATTTGCTGTTGTCACAAGGTTGGGAGGATTTATCTGTGTGGGGATAGAGGAGTGACAGGCAGCAGGATGGAAAAGATCTGTTTCCACTAATAGAGGAGTAATGCAAAAAAGTAATAGTTGTTTGTTAGCTATGCATGTACTGTTGCTGAAAATTAGAAGGTATCCTGCTGTCAGGAAAATAAGATTTTGAAGTAACCTTCCCATAAGGGTAATGCAAAAAAAAACTATAGCTGTGGTAGAGGTTGGTCAGCTATGAAATTATTTATGCCACTGCCTGGCAGCAACAGATTTGATGATGCTGGAGACCCTTCCAGCATCCTTATGTGCCTGTGTTCCCAGTCACGCTGTCTTGGCTCCCTGTGTGACTACGCAACACTGCGCTTTGGAGAAGAAACACAGGTAGGAAGGCTGGATTTTCTTTTGCAAGCCTATAACAGAGTAAGCCAAGAGTAAATAATATGCTTAGGGAATATAGCTGCCAAACTCTCTCTATATAAAACGTGTCTATGTTATTGTATTCAGAGATGTGTTATTAGCCAAGTTAATATAATGTTTTGACAGAGTGGCAGAGGCATGGCCAAATACTGGAATAACCTCTGAAAAGTCATAATATCATTCTTCAAACTATGCATGATATCATGGAATTTCAGCATTTTCTCAATAAAGCAGTTTTTCAAAACTTTAAATAACAAAGCAATGTTTCTTTCCTCCCTGACTTATGCTAAAGAACATCATTATTCTTGTTGTGTTCAAAAAGCAGTCCAGAAGCTTACTCCCCAGGGCTTTATGTTCAATGATTTTGCGTGTCAGGGGAAGCCTTTTAATAAGGAGAGTCAGGCATCATCACCTCTGCTATCGATAAAAAGAGGAGGAATTTTTGTCATGTATTTATTTACTAGTATTCAAGCAAAACATTAATGTAAAATGTATATCTCTCTGCTTGGTTGAATAAGGATAGAAACAAAGACAAACTTGGATGTTTTGCTGATTTGAAGAACAGACAACTGATAGATGAACCTGGGCAAGTAAACAGACCTGTTAAAAATTAGAAAGGAAAAGCAGAAGGAAAAAGATTTAAGGTAGAGATTTTTTTTTTCTTTATTTCATTATTTCTTCTAGTTGTTTCTCATAACACACTGGAGGCCATTGTAGGATATGGGATCCATTCTTCTTTGCATGATCCCAATGATATCAGCTATGATAAATATTGGGGAAACCAGTTTGAAGTTAATATACTGGATAGAGTTGAGGGAGGGAAAAGGTGTATAATGTGATGTTCTGCTCAGGGGCTCTGTGAGTGGCTTTGGTTTAGGTGGGGCAGAAATGTCTAAAAATTGAACTGCAGTTTTTTGATATTTTGCCACATAAGACTGAGTCTCATTTGAGGACTGTTAAAAATGTTAACTGGCTCCAGGGGGATGTTTCTGAATGTCCTGGAGCTTTAGTTCATTGGCTACAAAATGAGATTATTTATTTCTCCTTTTTCCTTCTTTCTCCTATTTAGACTATAACAAGGAATATTTCTAACTTTGTGAATATGCTGTGCTTGCTACAATGAGGCCCTGGTTGAAGCGGTAATTTCTACATGCCGTTGTACTACAGTAGTGTCATAATTTCAGAGATTTATGGGAATGATGAGGGGGAATTCCCACATGGTCAATGTGGAAAGGAAACTTTTTTCGGGAAAAAAAAAAGATACTGAAATGTGCAAGATGCTGAAGGTTGTGTGCTATTTTTTTAAACAAAACCATCTTGTTCAACAGTCAGGCAGAGTTAATAACCAAAAGTGCAGTCCATCAAGACACTTATGTATAGAAGGGCACCTCAGATTGATTCTCTGTGCTCATTCATTTTAGCGTCACACTGTCTAATGCAGGAACCTCCCCCTGAAGGACTTAAGATATGATCATGGTATTAAAACTGGTTACAGCTAGGTAGAAATAAAATATTAAAAGCAAATGGATAGCCTAAAGCATGTCTGACATTTCCCCCAACAGGGACATGTGAATATTCATGTACATCAGGCTGTACGTTACGCATCCCGTATCTGCTGGTGGTGCTAGTCTTCCCACGCTCTTCTGAATTTGATTTCTCTCTCTGCCTTCTACGCTGTCCCCGTCATTTACTATAGCTCACTGTTGATACAGTAAGTGCTGTGATAACTTCTACAGCCTTTGCTACTTTCTTCCATGGTTCTTCTACAGTGCTTACTCTTGTTCTTGCTCTTCAATAAAAAGTGTTTCTAGGATTTTCCTCTAATCACTAAATCATCTGCTGCTTTACTTTATGCCCTGTTGTCTTTGGATTTTGTTGCCTTTATGCGATGCAATTGAATGAGTTAAGTTCTGGATCTGTAATAGAGGTGTGCTGCCTGTGAAGTGTGAGAAGCAGTGCTGTTCCCAAGGAATTTGATGGCAAATAAATGAAACAAGACAAAGAGCAGAGGTTTGGTGTGCGTGATCCCTCAAGGGTCAGAGCTCGAGCTGGGATCATAACCCATTTTCTGACCTCTAGACCAGGGTACTGAGTCAAGTCCCACACAGGCTCTTTTGTGTCCTTAATTAACATTTGCCTCTTAAGCATTACCAGATTTATTTCTGACATGCCTTCTTTCATAAATCCATATAGAATATGTATTTTTTTCTGGACTAAGTTGTATATTAGAGTCCAACTTGTTGCTCTGTTTGATATTCTCTCCACAGCTAGAGATCAAATTTTATCCTTTTAACAGTCTCTAGGTCCTTCACCCAGCGTCATTTTAGTAGGAGTTTTTGTCACACACTCAGATTATTCCCTGACTGTAAAAGCATTTCCACTTGGGCCTCTGCCAGAATCTGTGGTGATGTTTTTAGGAACTCAGTGTTTTTCTAAATTTTTTTGTTGCTAGCCTGATTTGTCCTAGTTCCTACTACCTCCTTCTAAATAATAAAAGTCAGTTTCATTGACGTCAGTTCCTCATCTCCCCATGTGATCGGGAAAGTAAGTAATTAATTTAGATATTCTGTTATTGCTGCCTCTGCTATCGTCAACTTGCCTCTACGTTCTTTGACTTACTACTGACTCTTCTCAGTCAACCTCTTTTATCTTACCTACTGGGAATGACATCTTATTATCTCTCAATGGATACAGTGCAATCTTCATTCTGTTCTTTGCTTCAGTTTTAAATGCAACACTTTTCTCCCTGCCTTTCTGGGAATACTCCTATCTGTCTTGTCTATGGGATCTGACGTGCTATTAATCTTGAAGGCATATTTTTGTTGTTGTTGTTTTTTGTTTGTTTGTTTCTTTCTTTTTCCTTTGTTGTTGGTTACTCTTTGCATTTCCTTATTCCTCCAAGCTGGCCATGGTCTACCCTATCCACCACCATTGATCTACCCCCATTCATCAGCATTTAGCAGTGTAAGAGTAAACAGCAAACACAGTACTATACTTTTTAAAATGCTTTTGTCTTTTTTTTTAATTTTTTTTTGCATATCAGGTATTTTCTAGAACTTGCTTTATTCTTGAAAATGTTCCTTGCTGAAATTCCCCATCCTTCCTGAACAAAAGCCTCTCTGGATATTGCAGAGATGCTCATGATGAATCTGATTAGCCCACTGTGACTTGGCATGTCCTCACTTTCATCTCTAATGGTGCTGGATGTGCTCCTGGAGAAAGCCACACTCCCTCCTACATTGGTTTGCACTGTCCTATTCTCATTCTTGGGCAATATCTAGAGAAGTTTGTCTCACTGGATATGTAGCACTATTTACGTGTTTCCTCTTATTTGTGATAACACCTGTAACCAGGGAAGCAGTTTAGTGCCATTGTCAGCTGGTTGTATTTTGTAGGTCTGAAATTTTTAAAGAGGGACAAACTGCCTGTTTCTTGAAGCTGGGAACCTTATCTATCTTCTCTAAATACCTGAGTCTATTTATCTATTATAACATAATAGCTTGTTACTGGTGAAATCTCTGCACTCTCTGTTGTCTGCCTTTCTGTAGTGAAGTGTTTTTGTCCTACTGTGGTTAATTTGAAGCACAATAAGAGAATTCAGATCTTTTGAATCTGAATCTGCAGATGACCAGTAGTTTGTAAAGCTTCTTAGCCACATTTGCAAATGGTTTGAGGCGTTTTTTTGAGAATCAACACATCCTGAGTACTTAAAATAAAAAAGAACAGGATGTCATGAAATTAAGTTTTGATTGTGAGGTCCTTCTGGAAACAGAGCCAGAAACAGGCTCTGGTGGAAGGACCAGAAGCATTTGAAAACGTGTCTGGACACTGAAGCAGTGTGCCTGTACAGGCTGTTTACAGCAGCTGTAGTAGGTGATTACATATGGGATGGTGTCCTGGTTTTGGCTGGGATAGAGTTAATTTTCTTTCTAGTAGCTGGTACAGTGCTGGGTTTTGGATTTAGTGTGATAATAATGTTGATAGCACACTGATGTTTTGGTTGTTGCTAAGTAGCGCTTATCCTAAGTTAAGGATTTTCAGTTTCCCGTGCTCTGCCAGCAGGCAGGTGTGCAAGAAGCTGGGAGGGAGCCTGGCCAGGAGAGCTGACCCGACCTAGCCAAAGGGCTGTTCCATACCATAGAGCGTCACGCTCAGTATATAAACTGGGGGGAGTTGGCTGGGAGGGGCAGACGCTGCTCGGGCATCGGTCAGCGGGTGGTGAGCGGTTGCATTGTGCATCGCTTGTCTTTTCTTGGGGTTTATTTCTCTCTCTTTTTGTTATATTCCTTTTCTTTACAATTATTATTATTATGTATTATTCTTTGATGTTATTTTAGTTATTAAGCTGTTCTTATCTCAACCTGCAAATTTTAGTCTTTTTTCGATTCTCCTCCCCATCCCCCTGGGAGGAGGAAGGTGTGAGCGAGTGGCTGCGTGGTGCTGAGCTGCTGGCTGAGGTTAAACCATGACAGAAGGTCTCTCTTATACAGTGGTTTCAACACAAATGGAGTCACACTGCACCTTGGTTTATTCCAGACTCTTGATTAATTGTGTAAAAATTTATAGATGTAGTTTTGTTGTAGGAAGATCATAACATTACTGATTTTGCAATTCTGTTGGAACACAGAAGGAGTTAGGGATTTTGTTGTCATGAGGCTAGGGTCTTTGCTGTTATAAGATATAGAGTGGCTCTAATCTCAAATAATCAGATTGCTTTAAACTGATTGTGGAAATCCTCTCCATGATTAATTTTTTTTTTTTTTTTTTTTAATTTGTTTAACTTAAACTTGTTTTTTCATCAAAGCTTTTTTTTTTTTTTATCTTTTCTTTGAAGATTAGCATGGCTTTTGAATTCCATCTACATCAGTTATTACTGAAACTAAATCACTGCCTGCCACCCATGCTTGAACACTGCTTCGCAGCTCCCTTTGGGATTTATTTAATCCAGTTACCACAACTGCAGGGCAAAGCTAGCCTTTGAGTCAGACCCATGGGCTGAGGAGCAAATGCCTTCCCTTGATTCCTCGAAGAGTTATTGGAGTATCAAGACTGATAGCCCTGTCTCAGTCCTGATTAGATCCTGCCTCACTTTATCATCTTGTTTACAGTAAAATTTTCCTTAGAAGGAAGAAGAAATCAAACAGCTGTTTTTCCATCAATTCTCATTTGGGAAAGGTAGTTCTGGATACAGATATTTTCAAAATTAAGGCCAGAAGATCTGCTTTCTGCTTTCAATTCCCAGCTCTGCTATTCATTCCTTCTGAACTGAGGCAAATTACACATTCTGCTTTTTTTTTTTTTTCAGCATTTTCAGTTGGGTTTCTGATACTATCTTCTGCTTTCTTTTTTATCTGTTTAGATGCTGTCTTGAACAGTGTGCAGTCAGCCCCATTTTGCAGTAAAAGAACTGAAGCACGGATACCTCCTAAGTCATCGCTTTTAAAGCGATTTCATTCCCAATGCAATTGAGAGGTGTTTCATTAAGTGTCAAGGGACCCAGTTCCTCTTGTAATCAGGGGAACGTGTTGAAGGTCACACACACTGATGTGTCCTAAGCAAGGAAGATGGCTCTCAGCAGCCCTGCCCCAGTACCTGAGATGGTGGGCTCTCTCCTCCTGCTAGAAGCAGAATAGGTGTTGGGTAAGTTCTTCTAACGGGAGCTGAAAAATGACACTGTGTGAATGGGGTAGAAAGATGTATTCCCAAAGTCTAACACCTCAATTCAAAGTTATCTTGATGGCAGCATTATGGATTGTTAGCAGAATTCAGTGAGTTTCTTCTCTGACTTCATAAAGCCTAATGTGGCTTAATACTTTTTATCATTTTTGGTTAAAACACAGCATCTCTTTGGATGAAATTAATGTTCAAAATAAGAAGATAATTTTTGGACTCACGGGGGGAAAGAAAAGCAAGGAAGAATCGAGATGCATGCTTGGTTTCTGTTTTGTCTTTTTTGTTGTTGTTGTTGTTTGTTTGTTTTTGTTTATGTGTTTGTTTTGTTTTTTTGTTTTGTTTTATTTTTTATTATAGGTGTAAAATAATATATTAAACAAATTCTTCTTGAGATTACTTGAAATCAAATGAAGATGACATACTGGCCTGCAAGATTTGAAACTATTTTCTTATCTTTTTTCATTCTTCTAATTTCTAGAGTTTGTAGAAAAGACTTGTGTTTGTGCAAAAAAAATATTTGCCATCAAATATCCAGGCAACAGAGTGGTTCCCAAAATATTTCTTCTATAAATGCTCATTAGCCATTTTGAAAGCTCCCTGGGAGGAGAAATAACACCTAGTGACTGATGTAATCAGTCATACACCATGAACTGCGACTAGCCAACAGAGAACGTGCTACACCATAATACTGGTTGGTAACAGTGAGTGATCTGTATGTGGACATATCTTGCATAACAAAGATATTTCTAAACGTTTGATGGCCATTTCTAGGATAGCACATAAACTGGAGGAATGATTAGATCTGCTCATTAAAGTATTTAACTGAATACTTCACTCACGTGCTGGTGTTGCTAATAGACAGCTGGATAACGTGCTATTGTGGCCCTGCACACACTTAACTGGCAGTGCACCTCTAATTTTATGGAAACGAATGGGACATGTTCATGGGTGTCTTCATGAGACTGAGAATTTGGGAGCTGACAGTGTCATTCCCACTCAGATGCCCCAGTGGCATTTTGATCAAACTTTGAAAGGTTTGGGTGCCTCTGTGGGACTTCCTAGTGTTTCCGATATCACATTAAGTTGATAACTGTGCCTTTGGCTTATTGAAGAGAGATTAATTTTTGAAGGTGCTTATTTTTTTAGAACCAGTTTACTATTTAATTTTGATGCAAGGATATAAGATTAAAGTCAACCTTGAAAAATTTAATTTGAAATCAGTGATGTTACATCCTCTTAAACCAGACCCAAAGGTAAGTCACAATGCTCTATGTGCCACCTGTTATGCTTAGCAGCCTATTACTTAGTGTATCAGTGCAATTGTGGGTAGAAATAATTTGTCATGGAGACAAAGGGAGATTTTTTTAAAAAAGTTTGCTGCTTGCAGTATGTTCAGTAGCTTATATCATATTCATGAGCTGCCATTTTCATTAGAGTACCTGGTCTGCAAGTTTTTTATTAAGCTTAATGGAGAAATATGACAGAAGGAGGGAGAATAGTAAAGCTAACACATTTTCAATATGTTTTGTAATTAAATTCTCCTCTTTGTGATGAGGAAATTTTGCTGAAATACCTTTGCTCCCAATTAAATATTAGAATGTGCACTGCTTTTTTCATTATAACTTTGTTTCTTATAAAGTTGAAGAATATGAGGGTTTTGATGGAGAAGGAAACCCACTTCCGAAGTCCAGTCCTGTGCTCTTTTAATTCTATTAAACTTGGACTCCTAGGCCATGGATGGCATCCTGACTGCTGTTGATGTGCCACAAGGTACAATGGCAATGGGGGTGATGCCAAATTAAGACCTTTTAGCCATTCATGCTTTGCAGGACCAGCAGTTTCAGACTACCATATATTTATCAGTCTGATATCTGCTAATTCAGATGCTAGCAGGGGTAATTTTGGCTGATCAGTAGTCCTTTTGATAAGTTTTGATGGATGCTAGTCTAATGTTTTATAGATACAAGTTCTTGAAGAAATTAATATTTCAGATGGGAAAGAAGAATAAGAGTGTGTATGAACATAAGAAAAAGGGAAAAGGTGCTTGTTTATGTGAACATATTTTGTAAACAAGTAAGAAAAAAAAGATTCATTGTTCTGCACATCAGTTCTCACTCTAAGACAATATTCTTTCAGTCTGGTTCCCAATGTACCTTTAAGAAAAGCAGCTGGTAAAAGTAGACTGGATAGGTAGATCTCATTTGTATAAATATATTGGGGTGTGAATGACTCGATCTCAGTTTTCCACTCTAATTCCCATTAGTTCTGTAAGAATAATGGCCATTTCAAGAGTTTCATTAGTAGCAGTGCCAGTCTGCTACCAGTCACCCAGCTGCTGGTATTGTGAGTGCTTACCTCATCACTAGACGTCTGCAGAAAAGCAGAGCACATATGTGCAGTGGGGCTCATGAAAAAGGAAATCATGTGGCTCGTGTTTGTGCCTTGTGCGGTACCTTCTGCACCAGCCCCACGGAGCAGCCCATCCACCCAGGCAGGTAACAAAAACCCCCACCAGCATCTTCTCCAATGTTACTTGCAAAGAAAGTAGCAGTAGTGTAGATTTTTGCAAACTGGCAAACCCATTGCATCGTGACTACAATTTTTAAAGACATTTCTCAAAATGTAGTAATATTTCCTATTTGGAAGCCTAAGTGAGCTAATAACTCTTCGTTATACACTAACAGATAGAGTAAATGTTGGTGAATTGATTTACAGGGATCACTAATAGCTTTTAGATATACTGCTCTGATGTCAAAGATCTCAAAAAAACAATTGACACCACTGCTTGAATCAAACTTGCTGTAGTCCTGCAGTTAATCAAATGACAAAATATACTTTAGAAGGTTCAGCACTGCACCACAAAGGAGCCCAGATTTTATACGTATTCTGCTAAGTGCCTGCAAAGCATGTGATGAAGATGGATAGGACAATTTGGTATAGAAGAAGCTGCTTTTAGGAACCATCTGTGTTTTTACTGATGAGAATGAATTTTAACTAATGAAAACTTCAGTGATGAATGTTGTGCATATTGCAACAACTACACAGTGTGATTGGATTTTATGTAGTAACTTTTTAAGAGAGGTGGAAAATCCTGCAAGGAACATCTACCTTATTTTGAGATGCAGTTGAGTTGTGGTCTGGGGTTTTTTTGGTTATGTTTTTTTGTTTGTGTTTGGGTTTTTTTTTTGTTTGTTTGTTTGTTTGTTTTTTAAATCCCCCAGGTCCGAACTGATATATTCTGTCGGAAAATTTCAGAGAAATTTTGCAGACTTTATTTAAAGAGTAAATGTGCTTGAAGATGTGGAGTAGTCATATCCTTGCCAGAACTGAAGTGGTCTCTGTCAGTTAAGGTCGTGGTTGATAATCATGTCCCCAGAATCTAAAGACCTGGATTTCTTTTTACAGTGCAGCTTATAAGAGCTTGTTTAAAAATATAATAAAAAAAAATGTGGACAAAGGAATTCCTAGTGATGATTAGTGGTCCCTCTGTATAACACTTCTGGGATGCTTGGAGGATAAAGTCTTATCAGAAACAATCTGGGTTGCATACTGTTTTATTTTCTGTGAAGAAGATGATGTTTTGATGGAATAACCCATGTATTGGGGGATTCTAGTTTTTCAAATAGATTTGGCTTCTATTTTCTAAAACATGCAGTTTGTGGAAATATCTTCCAGATGCTGGACAACTAGTCTCCAGACCCTGGAAACCTCCACAGGTGGAATCTCAGCAAGGTTAGGTACCCCAATTACGTACACCCATTAACTACTCATCTTCCCATTACAGCTGAGGATAGAAAGGAGGCTTCTGCAGTAAATGCATCTCTGCTTGATGCAGGCATCCAAAATGACACCGGTGCACCCCAGGCTGTAACTGCTGACTTCTCTGCATTAACTGTCAAAGGAGTGTAGCTACAGATGTTGATGTAAGACTAGGATCCTACCTTGACTCCTTACCCCCAGTATGGGGGTCCTCTGGCTGCTTTTATTTCCCTGGAAATTAAAAAGGAGATTCTTAAATTCCTTTTTTTAACCTGGATTTCATTTTACAGGAGAGATTACCTCAAAGCTATTTCCCCTCCCCATTCCCACCATCGTCACATTTTTTTAATCTTGTCTATGATGGCACAACACTGTAGAAATAGTAGCAAAAGTCCCTGTAACTAATTTCCACTTGTACATGCCATATTATTTTGGTTCCTGGTGATGTGACCTTGATACACTATTTCCATGCTCTATGTAACATTCTGTAATCTGTTGCTTTACGTAAAAAATGCCCCAACTAGTCTGTTCAGTGTGTTTCTAGATAACTGCTGCTTATCTGAACACGAAGCAGAAAAGGGTGAAATAAATGCAATTTTCAGGGTTAAGCACCTCAAAAATTCTGGATGTTTAAAAATCAGGAGATTAAAAATAAATATTAAGGACTCTTGATTCTTCCTCTGAGCTTTTGAGCATTTGCATTATCCTAATTTTTCTTTTGGGGCAATATTAGGCACTTATATTTTTTTTCCTTGAAATAATGCAAATCTAAGACATGGCATTTAGAAAAGGCATCAGAGAACTATATGGGTTTGCAGGTTTACTCGATCTCATGACAGATCTCTGGAACTCAGCCCCTTTTCTCATAGGTCCGTTGCATTTTGTTTCTTCTGAGGTGCTGACCACCATTGTAGCAGCCAAGAGTTATATCCATTCTCATGGCAACTGGGTATCCTGAGTGTCTTAATTATCAGTATGTAAGGATATATGTAATTGGTATAGCAAATTATCAGTAATGATATGACCCTTTTAATGTGTTGACATTATCATAGTCTTTCTGCTATTTGAATATACCTGCAGCTGCTGTTTTCTGCCACACTGAGTTGATATTATCCTTCACAGGAGACCTTTTCTGACAGAAGAAAGAGAGAAATAAAGCTAGAAAAGTGAGAAAGTCTGGCAGAAGTAGCTTTTATTTTTCTTCTTTCCTTGGCTTTAAATGACAGGGGAAGATGTGTGGAGAGAAAAAAAAAATCAATAAGTTAAATGAAAATGAATGTTCTTGCATAGGGACTTGATCACCAATGTCTAAACCCCAGCACTTCAATACCTCAGACTTATGGGTTTGGGTAAACACAATTACCTCAACAAGGCTTACAAATTATTAGTATTTTGCAGGGAGATAGTAACACATCATTGAAGATGAAAGGCTATTTTCAGAGCTCAGTTAAGTTTTAAATTGCATCCTTAGAGTCCAAAAATGACCCTTTATTGAGCTTGGGACAGACAGCAGTATACAAAATGTGGATCAGTGCAAGATTGCTGAGCAATGGTGCCTCTTACTGAGGGGCAGCAGATCATTAAAAGAGGCACTTAGAGTTTCATGTTATTCAACTTCAGAATTGTTTTCAATATTCTTATTATCTAGCTTATTCTTCAAAAAGAAAGAAATACAAAGAGGTTTCTGTTGTAAATTTGTATGAAATTGTTCTTTAGAGACTGAATATATGCAGCTCACCCCTGTTGAGCTAGATATTTGGTCTGAAGGAACCTATGCAGATAATTCTGCACAGAACTGCTGCACAGACCTCTCTTCACACTTTGTTTTAATTAAATAGCATTTACATTTCTAGCATCCATTTTATTACTTTTTCTCCTACTAATAACTTAACAGTGATATTTTCCCCCAGTAAATCTTTCATCAGATACATTTTTTAATTGGCAAACTCCATTCACACAGCTATTAAAAAAAGTAAAATCTTTAGATATGGTGGGTTATTTTTGTGCAGCTAACACTTCACAGCTCCCATACTTACCTAAATGCTTAAACCCTTACTCTACACCCTTCTACATTACTGCTGGCAATTCTCATGTGTGAGAAAGCTGGAACTGCTTCAGACACCAGAGGCAGCTTACAACGACAGCCCATGCTGCAGCATGGGCTGGAGTGTGTACAGCTGGCTGGTCCCACTTTAACTGGTGAATAATTAAGATTCCAAATCCTAGCCATATGAGGGAGGTATAGAACATTCTTGATTTCTGACTTGTTACTGACACTTAGGATGTTTAACATCTCACAGTATCAAGCACCTTCTGGGGAAAGCTGGGGCAGCAGCATCTGCCCATGCTGTTCTGACAAGGCATATTTTCATACAACTAAATAATATCAGTGTTGTATGGCTGAATTCCATCTAATTTTCACTGTTACAGTTGTTGGCTTGCTCACCATAGTAATTCTGTTGTAGAATTATTTTACAGGATGTCAGGGAAATTTATAAGATGGCAAGAAAAGAGAATTACTGCCTCCTAGTATTTTGTTATACAAATATGATTTGCTAGGATTTGGACTTACAGGTATTTTTGAAATTTCTTTCTGTAATTCTGCCTTTATGAATGGCTAAGTTTTCTGCTGTTATAAGTTACAAGATCCTTGGGGAAGACAATGAAATACTATAAATTCTGATAAACTATCCTTAACAACTCAGGAAGGAAGAATAAGAATAGGGGAAATTATGCTCTATGGAGTAAGACTAGAGCAAGAATACTACAGTTCTTCCAAATTTTGAAGCTTTTATACTGAGTTTTAAGAAAAAAGGCATGGCTGGGAAGAGGGACCTTCTTACCAATGTATTGTTAGGATGTTTTGAACTGAAAACATTGCATTCTAAACCCTTGTCTTTATTTTGTGACTTGTGGTTTTAAGTTGGAAGTAATTGATGTGGATACTGTGTTGTAAAAACAAAAAGTCCTCACAGCCTCATTCTTGGAGCTGACACTGGCTGAGGCTTTGTCTCTAGAGCTTTAGGGCAGCACCTTGACATTTTCGAACTATTGTGAATATGTTTTCCCAATGTGAACTCTGCATCTATAAGCAACTCTGTGTGCAGGCCATTCAGCTAGCTGTTGAACTATGTCTTGTTTGTCTCAAATAATTGTTCTTGTAATTAGGAGGCATAAATTTAGATGTCCTTCAAAAAATGTGTTATTCAATTTCAAAGCAATGCAACAAATGGATCCTTTTTTGTTGTTGCTGAAATGGGTCTGGATCTGCTGTTTAATTTGCTTATAGAATGACATATTTCAGTATGTTTCTTCCACACGATCTGAATATTCTAAATTCTGTAGGTATTTCACTTGAATATCTTGCATTGAACAGATGTGATATATGCCAGTTCACTGCAAAGATACATGAAAATAAGGACAGGAAGCAAAGGTACTGAAATTGTATGAAGTCATTTCCAATGGGCGGCAGAGGTAGGGAATAGTCAAATTAGAGGCAAAGCAGAAATCTGCATGGTTCTGTTTTAGAGAGATTGCCAAGACATCTTTAACAAGCACAAGAGTACAGGATCTTGATTCTTCTGTCTCACCCGAAAACCAATATCCTTACCACCAGTGCTTGCACCAGAGGGACACGTTTTTTTGGTTTTTTTTTTTTTTTTTTTTTTTTTGTTGTTTAGCAATCGTTGGTCTAAGGCCAGCATTTAGAAAGGTTGACTGTTTCTGAAAGACTTCATACAAGTCTGTTGAATATAAGCTGTTTTGCATAATCTATATTTACATCCACTTGATTATAGCATTTGGTTTCTCATGGGCTGCTGGAATTAGATATTATTAATCCTGCATGTTTTTCTGACGGATGGCACTCCTTGTATTTTTGTAAGGAACAAAGCTTTAATTTTCTAGACTTGGAAAATCCTAAAAGTTTCATAGCAGAGTGATTAGAATGGCCTAATATAATTAGAATTACATTTTTAAGGCCCAATATTTTTTAGGATGCCAGAACTAGAATATAATTGGATGTTTGATTTTTTTTTTTAAAAGTAGTGAATCAATTTATCTTTATTTTTTAATAGATCTGAGGTTTCCTCAGATATTAGGCCTTTAAAGTGGCCTTGGTTTTAAGCTAAAGATGTTAATTTTGACTTTGAGCTGGACCAAATGCAGCAAGTCCCAGAATCTGGACCAATCAAGATTACAGTCCCATTTTCCTGGTAACTTTGGTATATGTCCTGCTTGGGGGAAAGATGCCACTTACTTGTTTGTAACCATCTTTATTTTTGTAGTATCTTGGAAAGTGCTGCAGCTATACCATGCAAGTGATTCTGTTCCAACCCTGCCTAGCTTCTATGATTTGACAAGGTCAAAACATGTGATGACTTGTATTGTTGGAAAAAAGCCTGTGTGAGGTAGTTCAGGAATTGAGGGGAGTCATTTATTCAAATATGAAATACGTAAGGGAAAAAATTTGGGGGACCATAAACAGATTTCTAAGGTTATATATATGTATGTGAAGACATATTCCAAAGAGAAAACTGTTCATCTTGCAATTTCATGGGTCAGATTTTCAGCTGGTGCCTTTGCAGTAAGATTTGCATAAGTTATCAGGGGAAACAGTCTATAACACAACTTCAAAGTACATTTCTCTTTCTCTGGTTGGTGTTGGGAAGGTCTGGCCCCTGCTCCTAAGACTTGTCCATCAGCTTCAAAGAAATTCTGAAAAAATGGAAATATATAAACAACAACATTAAGACAGAAGAATATGAGGGTCATATTTTCTCTAGCACTGGTGCTTTTTCTTAGGTAAATCATGGCAGCATTTGTTTTCCTGATCATAGCCAGTGCCCCTTCACAGAGACAGCTGCTATTTTCTGCCTCTGCCTGACTGAATCCCAATGCTTGACAGCACCTCTACCTTCATGGCCCTACCCCCTGCTTTCTAATTTCAGCCTCAGAGTACAAATTTCACCCAAGTGATCTTCTGTCACATTCAGTTGACAGGATTGTGCATTCCTAAATGCCTTTGCCACTTCAGATTGATGCTGACTTTAAGTCAGCTAACTTCAAAGCCAACTTAAATTTGCTTTTCAGTGTTAGCCATGCTACCCTGCCTCTCACACTTGTGGCTGGACTACTTATAGCCAGAGACTCTGCCTGTATGAGTGATTTGTCCTTTATGCATGGTCATGGTGAGCCATTTCCTTACTCCTCTCCAAATTAGTGCTAATTGCATTACATTGTTATTCTCACAAGAAAAATTAGTTGTATAATGCTGGTATACTCTAGTTGGCTAAAAAGCATTATTTGGGAAGCAGAACTCCTTGGTTTTTCTAACTCCTGAGCTCTACTCTTACATTTCATATCTTCTTGGAGCATATTTTAATGTGTGTTGTTTTCCCAGAAACCAGGGCTGGAAATTACTTTTTTGTTGCTCTTGTTTGTTTTTTTGTTTTGTTTTGTTTTGTTTTGTTTGTTTGTTTGTTTGTTTTTTTGTTTTGGTTTGTTTGTTTTTTGTTTGTTTGGTTTTTTTGTTTTGTTTTGTTTTGTTTTGTTTTATTCTAAGATATCAAAATTTCAGTGTACTCTTATGATTCCAGGAGCTGAGACTTTGAGCAATATGCCCGACATCTACATCCTGTGATACAAAGTTCCCTAATTTTGGCTCATGTTTTAGGAATGCTGGTAGACGGATGACTACTGAGTGCACAAATATCCTCGTGACCTCCTCAGTACCATTTTCTCTTTATCCCTTTGACTCTGAAAAAAGATGCCTTTATAGTTTGTTTATTTATTTTATCTATTTATCTCTTTCCCCGTCTTTTACAAAGGCTATGCTAAAGTGTGTTACTTTATAAAGAAATAAAGTACATTCGGCACACTCTACTAAAAAAGTGCTTGCTTTCACTAGAAGAGAAAAAATTCTGCATGAAAAGTTTACCTATTTGTCTAGTGGCCATAATAAGCTGCAGGAACTGCCACCAGCTGGGGAGCCAAGACAAGAGAAAGGAATTGAGTAGCTGAGCCCTACAGTATGGAGGGCTCAGAAGGCTGAGGTTGGCGAGAAGAAAGAAAAGCAATTTTCTGTTGAGAAACCTAAAGGAAGTATAAAAGGCTATTGCAAACTCAGAGTGCTTGGGAAGGGCTGAGGGAGTGATAAACCAGATTAAGTTTATCTGTGGTCCGTGGCCCCCAGGAGAGAGAGATTCTTCCATTTGTTTGGTTTAGGGTTGGCCCTAATGCTGCCTCTCCACAGAATTGCTGTGTAATCTAGAAACAAAAAAGTTTTCTCCAGCTTTGCCAGATAGATGCTAAAAAAATGCAGCTACTCAGCACTGAGAAGGCCACCCTGGCCAGACAGGCATGAAGGGCTTGGTCCAGGTGGGAGATCTGAAGAGCTAGCCACTTCTGTAGGAGCCAATGTGGCAATGTGAAGCGCTGTGATAAAATCCAGACCCTACCACAGGAAAGCTTTAATTTTGAAAGCAACACAAAAATCTTTTGTTGCCATTCACAAGGCATGGATGTCCCTGAAGGTTTAAGAAACAAAACTGAGGAAGGTAACTCTTGGAAACCCCATTGACCATTTGGTGTTGTTTGCCCACTAGACAGTACCTGCAGGTTGTTCTCATTTTGAGGCAATGTATTGGGTTTGCATGGCCAGGTTTTGGTAGCAGGGGGGCTACAGGGATGGCTTCTATGAGAAGCTGCTAGAATCTTCCCCTGTGTTGAACACAGCCAGTGCCAGACAGCTCCAGGACAGACCCACCACTGGCCAAGGCCAAGCCCATCAACAATGTTGGTAGTACTTCTGGGATAATGTATTTAAGAAGTGGGGAAAAAAAAAGCCACCTGTGTAACTGCAGCCAGAGAGAGAAGTGAGAATATGTGAGAGAAACAGCCCTGCAGACCCCAGGGTCAGTGCAGAAGGAGAGGAGGTGCTGCAGGTGCCGGAGCAGAGATTCCCCGGCAGCCCCTGGTGCAGCCCCTGGTGAGGCAGGCTGTGCCCTGCAGCCCAGGGAGGGCCATGGTGGGGCAGATCTCCACCTGCACCTCGTGGAGGACCCCACGCTGGAGCAGGTGGGTGCCCAAAGGAGGCTGTGGCCCTGTGGGAAGCCCATGCTAGAGCAGATTCCTGGCAGGACCTGTGGATCCGTGGAGAGAGGAGCCCATGCTGGAGCAGGTTTGCTGGCAGGACTTGTGACCCCGTGGGGGACCCACACCAGAGCAGCCTGTTCCTGAAGGGCTGCACCCCATGGGAGGGACCCGCACTGGAACAGTTTGTGAAGAACTGCAGCTTGTGGGAAGGACTCACATTGGAGAAGTTTGCGGAGGACTGTCTCCTGTGGGAGGGACCCCACGCTGGAGCAGGGGAGGAGTGTGAGGAGTCCCCACCCTGAAGAGGAAGGAGCAGCAGAGACAACGTGTGATGACCTGACCACAACCCCCATTGCCTGTCCCCCTGCACTGCTCAAGGGGAGGAGATAAAGAATTTGGGAGTAAAGTTGAGCCTGGAAAGAAGGGAGGGGTGGGGGGAAGGTGTTTTTAAGATTTGGTTTTATTTCTCATTACTTTGCTCTGATTTGATTGGTAATAAATTAAACTAACTTCCCCAAGACAAGTCTGTTTAACCCATGACGGAAATTGCTGAGTGATCTTCCTGCTCTTATCTCGACCCACGAGCCTTTCATTATATTTTCTCTCCCCTGTCCAGATGAGAAGGGGAGTGACAGATCGGCTTTGGGAGCAGCTGGTGTCTAGCCAGGGTCAACCCACCACAGGCTGTAAAGGTACATTCCCCAGTTTCTGGCCCGTTCAGGGAAATGTGTTGCCATGCTTTGCTCTCTGCAGTCCTTCTTCCAAGGGCTCCACAGGGACACGTGTTTTAGTGCTGTTTAGCTACTTGGCCTCAGCCTCCCATGCTGGGACTGATGTTGTTGAATGGAGTTATGGGGGACAGAAGAGCTTATGAAGTGGTGCTTGGCTGTGTAATAATTCCTGAGTGTCAGTGCTCAAACCTCCAGCAGATTAATTTTTTACTAAACAATCTACTACTTGTTTGTGAATAAAGTCCCCAACCTAACTGCAGTAGCTGGAGGAACTGCATTGAACTTGTATTTTGGTGATCTTTTCTGTCTGAGCATGGGGAATAATAGGACAAAATATGTCTGTAAAATATGTTATGTGATAAAACTGGTCTGAGAAAGCTGTGGTTGAACAGGACTGTCATCGACTCAGACATCCTGGAGGTTATTTTCCTTATGAGAGAATATAATTATAGGAATTATAAATGGAAAGAAACTATTGAAGTAATTTTGTTCCTTCCATGACAACACAGTGCTCCTACATCGCTCTTCCTTCGTTCTCTCCACATTTACTAACATTTAGCCATCTGATATTACTTTGCTAAAATTAATCCTCAACTTTATCTAACCCTTGTGAATAGCTATGAGATAAACAACATTCAGCTCTCCAATAGTTTCGGAAGGTTAACTAAATTAATTAAGTGAAACAACCTAAGAGCTGTTGGTTTGGGGTTTTTTTGGGGTGGGGAGGTGATGTCAGAAAGTCTTTGGATTGTATGTAATATTGTGTATTTAAGTTCTGTCATTGCAGTGGTGTTTGAAAGTAGAAAAACTCCACAAGAACATTTTAAGGAATGAATCCAAGGATAGGATAGAGAGGACCCTTTCTAACTTCTGAGACTGTAAACCTCCTTGAAAGGATCTCATATTTCCCTTTCTCGTGCTGTGGAAAAACCTGAACTGCTGTTTTCCCAGGTGAGATTTGAAGCGTCGGTGCACTCTTTGTGCCACCTTTTTTTCTGTGATGTGATGTGAATGATGCTGAGCAACCAGAATTGTTTTGCCATTTTATCTGAGGCCTGGAAAATTTAGAAGAAACTTCCTGAGATCAATCCATCAAGGTAACGAAACCTCAAATTTCTTTTAGTCTGTGTAAGAAGAGGATGCTCAAAACCTGGCAAGATTAAGACATCCAGACATTACTGCATATATTGATGCCATAAATGTGCTTTGGGAAATTCAAACTGTTTATGATCCTTGCAAGACCAGGAGACAAGCAAAGCATGCTAAATAAAAATAACTGAGCTCTAATATGAGCCGTCAACTTTGAAAGCTTTGGCCTGAAAAGCTTATTGTGAGTTTTCCCAACCATCTCCTGTTAAAAACCACTTGTGTTGTTTCATCTACTTGCATTCATGGCGATAACTCTTTATTTATGAGAGAATACCCTCTAGATTTCAGAATTTAGTCACTGCATATTTATATAAACTTCTCTGGAGAAGAGTGATGTCTTACTGGTTTTTATTCTACCTGAGTTTGAAAGTGGCTCTTGCTGCCTGTTCCAGAAAAAATATCCTGAAGTGCATCTGTGTGCCCAGTGAACCCTGAATAATAGCAAGACAAGTAGGTAAAAGTAGACGAAAAATGTTGTTGTTAGTTCTGCCACAAACTACCCAAGTGATTATTTGGGTAGGACACATAAGGTGTGATTTGTTTGCCTAGACCTAGAGCCCCAGTGCCACTCATGATGTTTTTATTAATCTGAGACATTTGGACCCTGATGGCAAATATGACAAAGGTGATGGGATTTAAGGGAGGCATCTTCTTCTGGAAGGATGGCAGCTGGAGACTAGGTGGGGCATCCCGCTGTACCTAAAATTATGCAGTGTGTTTCAGTAACTGAATCCCATCCTTTATGGGCTAAAAGGGGGAATTAGCAACCCTCAGAGACCTGGTACCTCAGTGTAGCTCTTGGACACTTAGCCTTCACAGGGCACTCAAACCTCTGGTCAGGCACTTGGCACTGCAGGAAGACATGTGAGTTGTCTCAAAATTCACCAAATCCATTGCACTTAGCTGAGGAAGCAGTGCTGAGTACAGGGATATCTTTTAAATCCTGTTGCCCTCCCAGAGTTAAATTCCCGGGGTGCTGGTCGGACAAGCCTCACAAGACTTGCAGCCTGAAAGCCCAGGGACCTTGCAGTCAAAGTGCAATACTCCTCTCCTCATTGTCGTTCATGGGTCTCCTTTTCTCCAGAAGGATGCTCCAGGCCCTGTCTCCAGAGATATGAATGCAGAATATGTTTCTGACGTCCCCCCTGCCTTGCATGTGAATCCCTAAATGCCACAACAGCACTGGCAGAAAAAAACACTCTCAAATTCTCTGCCTGGGTGTGTTTGACCTCTTGCGTGATTGGACTAGCTGAAATATGACATGTGTCTGTTAAACTGAAAATGGGTTTTCACAGCCTGCTGGCCTTCAGGGTGGGTGAGTAGGCTGAATGGATTGCTATCAAGCAGGGGATGCAAATGTTAGAAATTTATTTTTCCTTGGGAGAAGATGGTATAACAGTGATTAAAGTAAAATTCAACTTTTTCTTCTGCAGAAGCTTCATTACACCAGCCTGTAGGCTTCTTCTCAGCGCCTTCAGCTGTAGCCTGTCATCTAGCTTTTTGCTTTCTGCCACACCAGTGCAGCCTTTCAGATTCTTCTCTCCCAGTATGTTTTACAGGACAGAATGGTTACCGCTTTAATAAGGCATGAGGAACCTTTATATAATTTAGACTATTTGTGTCCTACCAACAACGTGTCAGTTATCTTCCATAGCTTTTTCTACACTAAAAGCAAAGGTCTATCATCTTTAAAGATATGACCCTACCCCTTGCTTTCCTTCTGCTCTGCTTCTCTGGCTTAAGAAATCTCCCTCTGAACATCTAACATTAAATGGTGCACTTATTTTATCTCAGTTACAAATATTTTCCACTAAGTTCTGGGAACACTGCTCCTCTAAGTCTGTGCTTTCAAACCTCTGGCACAACATTTTGAGTTACTCTGGTAGAAAGTGAAGTAAGAAGGTGGATGTGAGTGGCACCAGGCACCTGTAATGATGTCTGCTGCTTTTTGATAGTAACAATAATTTGATGGGAAGTATAATCTCTGAGTGTTTTTTCAACAAATGCAGGAGATTTGGAACACGCAGTCGGGCAGATTGTGCAAGTGAATACCTAAGGCTGCCTTTTTAAAGATCAAATTTCTAGTCCAAGCTCTGCCAAGCAGGAATTTTTTTCAGCCAGCAGATTTTGTAACAGAGGAGATCTCGGCTTGCTCACTTTTCTGGGCTAGGCATGCAAGAGTAACATCTCAGAAAGATACAGCTGAGTAGAGGTCAGATAATATCCTAGGTTGGTAATCTGAAGGTGGTTTATTTTCTATTCAACCTTCTTGCACACAGTACTGGCTTAATTTGTTTGGCGCAGCAGGCAGTTGTGTTTTACTGAAGGTTGGTCATCTGCAAAGAAGAAGGGGCAAGAAAGTGCTAGGGTTATCATGAGCCACTTCCTAAAGATTAACTATCTGGGTCGAATTTCAGCAGTTTCTGTTGCTCCCCACAGACACTCGTGCTCCAGTTCTGTCACTGAGACACTGAAACACTGAGAGAAATGCTAACTTTAATTAAAAAAATAGATGGACTGTCCTTTCCTGCTGCCACCCACCTAAGACTTAATTTGAAAAATGTTTACTTCAAAATGTTAGTGCAAATCTTTGTAATTCATAAAAACTGATTATTTGACTTAAGATAAAAGGTCCATTGGGTAAATTCTGCAAAAAGATGGTCTGAACAGGTTGCTTTACCTAAGTTTTAATGCATTCCCATGCTTTCATGGAAATTGTTAACAATGTTGTTATGTTAATGGTGATGATTTTTATAGAAAACACATATATTACCCATTCTCATTACAAGAACATGCCCTTCCCATTTTAAATTTGAAACATGTCCAAGTTAAGAAAAGCAAATGCCAAAACTAGTTTTCCTCACTTCTGCATTCTTCAGTTACTCCTGTGACAGATTTGGGATCTGCCAGTGCCAAGCTGAATTCCATTTTGATGGCTGAGCCCCTCTGCCTTTCAGGATTATTCATACTATGTGGTGACTGTTATTTGGTATTTCAGCCTTGTTGTTGATTTAAAACATCTTTCTGCAGCAGGGATTTGATGCCAGTTTGGGTGCAAGAAATGGCTGCACCTGCACAGCCAAATGTGGGGTGGATGACTCCAGTATAATGGCCCAGAAGACAGTAGAACCACTTCTTGTAAACCTGAAGGGTGGCAAGAGGGAAACATCAATTATTGTAGCTCTGTCCCCAAAGTACTGCTTCTTCCTGATGTGTTACCAGTTAGAAAAGGCAACTCAGACAATCACAGTGCCATAATCCTTTGCATGGTGCGTTTTGGCCAGGAAGAGACATCTGCAGAAGGCAACTGTTTTCTGCTAGGGGTCTGTTGATTTTCTTGGGCTTACTTCCAGGTAGAGGGGTGGGGACAGGGTCTGGAAGACTCCCAGCTGCAAAGGATGGACAGAAGAGATCTGTTTTTTAAAATCAGGTGTTTTCCTGACCAAAGAGGTAGCAGATTGTCATGTTGTCTCTAGAAGAAAGTTGTAAAGAGGGAAAGCAAGGAATTTTTTTTTGTTTTGTGCATGCATTTGAGGGAGGCAGGAGACTAAGATCACTCTGCGGGAAATGCGATTTGTAATTTGTTTTTAAAAAAACAAGACTTGCAGTGCTCTCCTACTTGCAGGAGTAAAAGTGATGGTAGTTATCAAATTAGTTTTTTAAATACTCTCTTTCTGAAAGGTACTGAGTTGCAATCCATAGGGGTCTGGTATGAATCCACCTGTCTACATGTGAAGAGGAAAGCAGGTGAAGAAGAGGGTTGCCAGGAAGCCCAGAGCTCTAATCTGGGGGTCTACGATGTTGAGCTGCAGTCCTGCAGCCTGGGAAGGGTGATGGGCATGGAGACTATTTGGATCCATGCAGTCAGCGATAAAGACATGTTAATGTCCCACCTTTATGCAGTTCATGGGAGTCAGGGGTCTCCTTGCAGTGAACAAGTGTTTTTGTATAGAAGGGAGGGGCTGTTCACAACCATTTAAAAGTGTGTGTGATATATTTTTTTCTCTCCCTCCACCCTGCTTTTCCATTTTCTTCTGTTCATTAATTCATTGCATTTCCTTTTCCTTACACAGTGAAACAAAACTGGCTGTTTTCCTTTAGTTTTTAACTGGTTTCTCTGCCTACTTCTTATGAATTAGCACAATACTGCAAAATCTGGACTGCAAAGCAAGCAGAGATTGGGCTCTGTGAATGGGAAATCAGATCTATTTTTCTTAAAAGGAAGGAAAAAAAAATATAGGAGTGATAACTCAGACTTAAAAAAATTACTTACAGAAAACTCCCTGAGAGCATTGCTTTTAGATAGCATTTTGATTTACCAAAGTGGTCTTCATCCCAGGTATTGGCTAAGTGGAAAAAATGGATGAAAAAATATTATAAGTATTTCTTAAATCATAATTTAATTTCCTAATTTTTAATTGTTACTTAAATAAAATTTTTGCCAACTGCCTTAGCACCAGATTTTCAAATAAATTTTCAAGTAACACCTTTACCATGGAGTATTATTTAACACAAACTGCCATTATATAGCAACATGAATTGCATTCTTCCACTGTTTGCTTTTAATACCCACTGCTGTTAACACAGATGGCACCCATGTGATACAGTAATTTTATACACAGTTTAATAAGCAGAAGATTTCTCATTTGTGATTTCTTCTGCGTATCCTGCTTAAGCTCAGACAAAGAAGGCAAGGGTTGTACAGCAAAGCCTTAGTGAATGTGAAGCTCCGCCAGCTTTCAGTCTTGTCTCGACTGAAGGATAGTACCTGTGGAGCAAAGGCAAAATCCAGCTCATCTCCATGCTGGAATGCAAAACATTGCATGGAGACATTGTCTCCGAGCTGTCAACGCTCTGGAGCCAGGCTTGCCTGGCTGCCGAGCTTCGTGGTTTGCTGCTCCTGATCAGTTTGTCCCCGAGGATTCTGTCTTTCAACAGAGAAGATAAGAAGAAAAGATGTTTGGGAAAAGTGAACCCTGATGAGATGGTGGTGACAGCTGAGGGGCAGTGCGCTTCCTCTCCACTTACCTTCACGGCAGCTGATGGCTAATTAGCAAATCCTGCTGGTGGTTTGCCTGCTGACTATTGTTGCTTTCTTATTCACTCTCATAATTTTCTTTTAATATATGCCATTCTTCATCTTTTGTGCACATACACCCATCCTAAAATGAGTTAGAAAAGACAAACTCATTTCCTTGTCTCCCCTTGCAAAGCTGCTCCGCTTTGGGGTAGGAACAGTGCACAACTAGAAATAACTCTCTATATATCCCTGCGTGCAGGGTATTTTCTGTTGGAGGGAAGGTCACAATCTAAAAAAAATTGCTTCCTAAACTAGTCAAAAGAGGATGCTTATAAAATATTAAGTCTTTCTGATACTTACTCAGCACAGAAGAGGTTGGTTTCTCATTTGCTTTATGAAGATCTTGTTTCTTTTTAAAAGATGACTATTAGGATGGTGAGCGGTTAGTTCCAGCTCAACATATTTCTTAGCTAATATGGGTGACCCATACATTTTCTGATGAGATGAAGTCTGATGGTAGTCCTGAAGAATTGAGTGATGTTTTAATGAAATGGGAGAGATGGGATGAATAACACTTAGGAACTCATAGCGAGATTTTTTGCTCTAAAGCAGGGGATAGCACATCAATGGGAGATGAGAGGTGGATATGAATGTATTAGTTAATCAGAGGTTGATGTAGCTGATTCTACTAAAAAAAGACCCAGGGAACAGGGAAATATTAGTATTCTCCTTGAGGGCCATACTGGTTTTGGCTGGGATATTTAATTTTCTTCATAGTGGCTTGAATGGTGCTGTGTTTTGGATTTGTGGTGAAAAGAGTGTTGATAACACAAGAATGTTTTAGCTACTGCTGAGCAGTGCTTGTACAGTGTCAAGGCCTCTTCTGCTTCTCACACTGCCCCACCAGTGTGGGGCTGGAATGGAACAAGAAATATGGAGGGGATATGGCCAGGACAACAGATGCCAACTGCCCAGAGGGACATCCCATAACATACAATGTCATGCTCAGCAGTAAAAACTAGGGGGGTTTTTGCCAGGGCTGCTGCTTGGGGACTGGCTGAGCATCGGTCAGCTGGTAGTGAGCAATTGGGGGATTATTGTAACACTTATTTTTCTTGGTTTTGTTCTTCATTGTTTATTTACTTATTAATTTACACTTATTGAACTGTCTTTATTGCAGCCCATGGCTTTTCTCTCTCTCACCCTTCCAATTGTCTCCCCTATCCCGCTGCAGGGGGAGCAAGTGAGCGACTGTGTGGTGCTGAGCTGCTGACTGGGGTTAACCCACAACAATGGCCTTGAAGTCTCATTTGGCATCCTGTGTTTAGTCCAGGGTGCTCACATTTCAGAAAGGTGCACCTGAGCTGGGACAAGTGTAAAGAAAAAATACTATGGTGGACAGGGAACAAGGTTTCTGTCTTAGGCTAACAAAAGCCATCATGTATTTGGCTTGACCAAAGGCATGCTGCAAAAGGTGTAATGTGTATTACTGAGACATCCAAATACACCGTGAGTATCAAAAGTGCTGAAGAGCTGCTTAAGTTGTCACAGATGAGCAGCAAACTTATAGAGCTAACGTAGGTTTTCAGGTAAAACAATTGAATGGTTTTATTGAGTACATGGTAGATCAGTGTTCGTAAACAGTAAGGTGGTTTAATCATTTGCTTAAGACTGCAGCCTGGTCTCCAGCAGATTGACCAGTCTCTCTAGGAAAGGGGACACAAGAGGTCTGGCAGAGAAATCTCCTTCAGCCTTGGGATGTTGATGCTTCCCTCAGAGGCTCTGACTTGTGCTTCTTCTGTTTAAATTTCTGTAGTGTGCATGAAGCTTAGGTCAGACATAGCAGATGGGTTCAGCACTTTTTACAAGTCAAGTATTTTTTCAGCATGTTATATGAATTTCATCTGTTTTTTTAACATTTGCAACTGACTGTTAATGCTTTTGACTATTAGTGGGATACTACCTAAATTTCTGCTATTAGCAGTGCTCGGTCAACAAGTCATACACAAATTGGTAGTTGTGTTTACTTCTTGTTGTACCTGTACCGCTTTGTTTTCATCCCTGACTGAGCTGTTTCAGATGTGCTCTGGTTTAGGGAATGGCTGTACTTGGAATCTTACTTGAGATTCTACAGCTTGTTTCAGCTTTCTTCACTGTCCCTATCTACGGTGAGAGGTGAAAGAGGCTGGCCACCCCCCTCCCCCCCCATAGTTTTAAGATTACAACATGCTGCATGTGTAGGATCTATGTATTAAAAGAGCAGCTTGAAACAATTGAAGGAGTACTACTGGCACAAAATGAACTGCATAAATCCATAGATGACCAATTTGCAGAGTAGAAGAAGGTTTCCAGCTGAGAGATTAAATTCTGGGGGAAAAAAAAAAAACCCTGCAAATCTCTGAGAACAAGGACCTAAAATCTAAGCTAGAGCTTCATAAATTTATGGAAGGGATTTTATAACCCAACAGACGAACTCATGCAAATAGAAAATGCAGCTTGTCATTCATGTATAGGTATTTCTAAGGGACTTTTGCAGGAGACTGGTTTGCTGTTTGCATCATATTGATATTGTATTAATCCCATGTTTTAGGGCTTCATCTGGCTTTTTGCTGAGACTAAAAAGGAATTTATTTCTCCTTGGACTATCACTAAACCCAGGAAATAGTGGTGCTTGTACATCTTGCTCAGTGACTCAGAGTGAAATACATCACTACATCTGGAGACCAAAAAGATTTGTTTCCTCAGGTGGGACTACACAGATTCCTTTCTGACTTTCCATTCAAAAATAGAGTGTGGTTAGTCTAGGCTGTTCTGGGAGTTAAATATTACACATTCCTACTACTACAGAGACTTAGGACACTGGTAATGTTCTTGAGATCCTCTAATCTCCTTCACATCTGTTCCTTATGGATGGTTGTTTTTAATCCTTTATTACAAGATGTAAATTTATTGACAGGCACTGCTGGTTGTTTTGTGGCTTTTGGAGTAGACGTTTACCGCAAGCGGCCCCAAATGGTTCTTCCCCGCCTCACATTTGGATGTCCTCACACCGTGTTTTCCTCTGTTCTCTGTACCCTCCATAGCTGAGGTTACAGTGGTCTTTCCACAGGCACCTGCCTCTGTATTTCCTTTCACAAAACCCTTATGAATTATCTACATTGGGTTATATGTGCAGAACAGAGTCACTGGATAGGAGGATTTTCACAGTAGCAGAGGAATACTGTTATCATTACTGTACTATCCTATTGTGTGAGCTGTTGACTGTGAAGCCATAGTCATGTTTTGGTCTATATTGCACTTCAAGTCACTTACTCTTCACCTGAGGAAGGAAAATGGTATGCTTTAAACATAAGTTGATTAAAACTTCAAAATGTGGATGAGTTTCATTAACATATTTCTTCAGTTTCCAAGTTCTCATCTTCTACAACTGAGTCAAACAACCTGCTATTTTAATTGCAGTGCACTTGCTGGGGTCCTAGCGAGCTCATCAGCTGATCCATATCAGGTACAAGTTTCTTGTTACAACTGAAACAAATTCCTTCTGAGAAAGGGCTGAGCCCCAAACTTGAGATGCCAGTGCAGCTGTGACGGCAGTGAACCAGATGTCCCTTCTGTGTCATGAATATATCAAACCCTTTGTCCATAGACCTTTCGAAAATTCAGATTGTGATCTGTGGGTTAAGGCTTAGGCTCTCCTTAATTCATGTCCCAGATTTAAAAGCAACAAACTATATTAGTGACATTTCCATCAGCTAGCCCAGGGACTGCTTTTTTTTTTTTTTTTGGTAGTGGTTGTGGAGTGCATGCAGCAGCAAATGGGTTTCTAGTAAAGATCTTTCTAAATAATTACCAAAAAAGGATCTTTTAAACCATGATCTGGAGTAGTTACCACTGCAGACCAAGGCTTAGACTGATTCAAGGAACAAAAAAGTGACTGTGAAGGTCCAGATTCCCTCTGCTCTCGAAACAGTGACTGTCTTCTTTATACTTGGCAAATTTTATGATTTCCAAAAGCAAAACTGTATTGATCAACACAAAGGCTTTGGGAAAGGCTTTGAGTCAGACACAGATGCAGAGCAAGGGTCTGAAGAAGGATAAAGATGCCAATGCATAAGGCTTGTCAAGCTGTTGCTGACATCCAGAACAGAAGTAATTGACTCTTCATGAATTGTTAAATTTGAGGAGTTAAGAGGTGACTGTTCCATAGCCAGCTTAGCAAAATAACTGCATCCTGTGGGCTTTGCCATGAAGTTAGCTGAATGTGGAAAGTTGGTCCCATAGTTCTAGTCAAGCTTTGAAAACACTCTGAGCACATTTAATATATGTAAATTAAATTAATGTCAAATCACCATGTCTCTGTGGTAGTGAATAATACAGAAAAAGCAAATGGGATGCACAGCAAATGGAGCTGCTTCAGCTGTCAGAATGTGTGCATGAATATTTCCACAAACCTTCTCTAAATGGAGAGACTACAAAAGTACAATTTTATTTAAAAGAGCAAATACTCAATAAATTAAAAAATGGTGGCATTATTATGTTTCTTTTTGCTTAGTCTTGCAGTGCTCTAGCTTTAGTTTTATTGTTCAAACTTGATAATTTCGTTTTCTAAAAATAGCCTGCCAGACTGTGCCTTACATTTCATTATTTTGTGAATACTCCTTTGGACATACGCGGTCATAAATATCAGCCCCCAAACTTGCAGTGTAAAGCAAATATTTTTCCTTTCTTGGGCAGATGAATTATTAATCGAAGTTGGGCTTTTCAGGTGCAGGAAGTTCTGATGAGTTCAGCTTTGCAACAAGGAATTTAATCTTGTATCTCAGAGCTCTTAGTGCAGGCAAGTAGATATAAAACGGATGAATTATAAATGTTATAATGCTGCCAAATTCCGAGCTAAGGGAAAAGGTGGCAGTTCAGGAGGACACGTATCTCATGTCCCCAAGAGCCTGGTGCACAGGTCAAAGGTGCTGCTGGACAGGCTGCAGCTCTGCTCGGGTTGTTGTCAGCAACAGAACGTGGCTTAGTTTTTGCCAGGCTTGGCTGTGAGGGTTTTCTGTTGGCATTTTTTTCTTTTCTTTTTTTCTTAAAACCAGTGGGTACTCTAATATTGACACTCATGGGCTTTTAATGGGAGTAGGTAAAGAGACAAGAGCATGAATACAAATGATTCTCTTTTGCTGCTTCTTAGAGAAAGCACATTAAACTTGTGTTGAATAGAATGAAAAATAAAGCTGTCTCTGGGATAATTTTTTAAAATAATGTGTAATGTTGATGCTTTACACATTTAGTTGGGAAGGAAGTACTGAAGTGTACAAATGCTATTGTAACTGAAGGGCCACAGTAAACAAGCACTGAAGGACTATTTCCCCATGAGATTTATTTTTGGTGGTACTTCTCTGTTTTACAGAAAAAACTGATTGGCAACAAAAAGCCTAGATAAGAACAAAAACATTTTGAATAAATTAGGGTGCTTAGTTTAAAAATTTTCATTAGTAGAAGGATGTGTTATGTGAAGTATTGACCTTAATTATTAAATGAAGAAAGAAGAGTTTCTACCACTAAATATCCTGTTTTGTAAACCCTGACCCAGGTCATTAGGCACAGTCCTGCAATCAGTAGGAAGAAGTTTGGGTCTGTGCTTTCCTTATTTTCTTCTGCCTCGGGACAGAGTGAGGACCCTACTCCACCTTGCTAGGATATTGTGCTGTTTTCCCAATGACGTCCAGTCGTAAAGCCCCACTGGCAACACGAAAGTAGAAGAAGGTACTTTAGGGGCTTGAAAAAGTTTTCAGGAAACCTTCCCAGAGTGTGACGATCCCTTGTCTGAGCAGCGTGAGGGTGACTGCTGCCCTCGTTCAGCTGCGACGCAGTGTTGGCCTATGGGGAAAAGACTCCCTGGGAAGCAGGATGGTTGGGTTTTATCTGGGATCTTGGAATTGGGAAGGCACTGCTTGACAAGCAGCACCACGCCTCGCCCTGGGACAGACCTCTATCTCCAGGAAGTGAGGTGTGAGAAAGCACTTGCTTAGGAATAATTTGTTCAGCATTTCATGTCATCTTTCTGTATCTTTCTGGGTCTGCTAACATGCAATACAACTGTCTAGGGAAGGTGTGGTATTGTTGGAGAGATAGGGAGTCATATGGACATGTGTGTGCCCCCGGATGAGATGTACCCAGGGGCTACATGGTTATATATGGCTACATATCTCTTTGTACCTGCCTCATGGCAGCGGGGAGCTCCTGGACCTGAGCTTCCTTTCAGCACAGCTGCAGCTTCAGGAGGCAGGAGTTGTTGAGTGATCTTTTCATGAAGCCATGAAGATGGAAGTTGTACTCTTTGTGGTCTTCTGCTGCCCTACCCTATCAGGCATGGCCCTAGCAGGCTTTTGTGATTGCATCCTTCAGCAGGTCTGGGGATATCTCTGCCTTCCAAAGCTGGAGTCTTCCTCTTCTTCTTAGCCAGACTCTTCATATTTTGGCATGTAGACATGGGAAAAACATTTGGGGGTTCTGTTTTTTCTTTTTTTTTTTTTTTTTTCCTTGTTTTACAGTTTCTCTCCTCCTGCCTCCACAGTGTTTCTTTCTCCAGCATAAACTCAGCCTCATTTCACAAGTGTCCTCTCCTTGCTTGAGTTTGAACCCTATTTTCCCCTCAATCCTATCAAGTATCAAATGATGTTACCCCACAGCTGTAACTGTAGTGGGACTGTCTGCACTAGGAAACAAACCCAGAATCACTGCCCTAGGTACGCATGTGTTGGGAAGAGTGGTGAGGAGGGTAAAGCGGGAGGAAGAGGGACAAAGCCAGACAGGAGTTACTGACTCAGGCTGTGTGCTTGAAGGACATGACAAAATTTCAAGGCAAGCTGAGTGGCATGGTGATGTGGGAGCACATCATGTGGCTTGTCTTTTTTGATGGGGAGGCAGCCCCACATCACTGCTTTAATCAGATTCCCTTTAAATACTCTGCAGCCAAGTCATCTGAAAACCTAAGGCTGAGAGAAGCTCCAGTTTGCATCCAAAGCCAAAAAAACCTCCTGATTTCTGCAGCTGCTGTCCCCCTTCCCTGCTTTCGGCTGTCATCACTTTCTGTATTTCACTGCTGCAAATCCACACTGCTATTGTTCTTCTGTGAAGCACCGCGTGTTGATAGATAATGCTTTCATTAGTACTAACAGCATTGTGCCTATTCACAGAGCCAGGAGTCACTTATTCTTTGCCAATTATTTATTAGGCAACTAATGTACGTAAAGGAAGTGTTTATGAAAATACATCCAGTCAAATTTTTTTCTGGAATGATTGTTGTTACAACAGTTGGCAAGGTGCTTGCACAGAGATGAGAGCTCCCCTGAAGTCAAGTGCAACCCTAAAAAATAATAGGGCAAGAAAGATGCCTCAGAGTGCTTGATTTAAATAGATAAGAGATGAGGGAAGGCAAAGAGGTGAAATGGAGTGTTTGACCTGGTAGCACAGCATAGATTGTCACAGAAGCTGTTTTCTCTCAGAAGGTGCAGTTTTGTGAAGTTCGGATTTCCATGGGGATGTGTCAGCCGTTGTCAGCAGGAATGGAGGAATTAATTCGAATGATGCTGGCATATTTCCTTTTAATGTGTTTACTAACGTTCACCTTCTGTTCAGGAACCATCACACTGAAAAATCTTGGCATGCAAACATCAAATTACTTGGAAATTTCTCTACAAGGACATTTTGTGTACTTCAAAGCTGACACTGAAAAACAAAATAGAATCCAAAACCTGCAGCGTTTTCTTCGGGTGAACTAAGTTTTCTGCACATCAGCTTGTTGGTAAAACATAGAAGTATGAGCCCAGGTCTTGTGAAACTCAGGCCTTCCCATGGGAACACAAAACCTTTTAATACTCAGCTTTGCAGCATGCCCATTAGTTATTGTTCATGTCAGGCTGATGCACTTCTTGGTGCAAAGTCTCCATGCTCAGGCCTGCTGTGAGACCATCCATTTCAGCTGGAAACCCTGTAATGTTTTCCTGACTGATGTAGAAGGGCAGAGTACAAGAAATCTGCACACTGAGGAAGGCAGTGCTGGCACTAACCTCTCCTGAAGCGAGGAGATGCATCCAGACCTGTTTCTGACATGAGGTAGTGGGAGAGAGGAAAACAGACAACTCGTCCAGATCAGTGATGTGACACAGAAACTCTGCTGCTTCCTGGTCTTTAGCATGTCAGGGCTCCCTCCGAACTTGTCACAGACTAGAGGTCACACCAACGTCATCAGTTTCCCCGGTGTCCTGTGGCCAAAGGGGCACACTGTATCATCCTTAATAAATAAGATGGGAAGTGAATGGTGTTTAAGACTTTTAAAGCCAAAGGGAGGATTTCTAGATTGAAATTTCTATATATTTGTTTTGATTTGCCTTTGTCAGAACTGTAAAATATCAGTCCTTTTTTTTTTTTTTTTTTTTTTTCCCCTCAGGCAGAAAGGCCTTTTTTTTTTTGCTCCTGGGGCCCTGAAGTCCATTCCACAGGATGGACCTGCATGATGGGTGCTGTGGGACCAGCAGTAACCCCAATGGGGAGATCTCCTTTGCTTACCTGAGCATCAGTAGCAGACCTGGCAGCAGCCATCTCATCGTGGGGTCACTAATGTTGGTGGGTGAGAGGCTTGGGGTACTTTTCTTTTTCAGGATTTGAGGTCAATTTGTATGGGTGGAAAACCATTTCTTTTCATGGACTTCTACCACCTGGTCACCAAGCCTTCTCTGAGCCTCTTGCCTACAGCTTAATGCAGGTGACCGAGAAGCCCCATGGGATAGGTAGCATCAAACTGCTGCCTTCCTGGCATGGGAGATGGGAATTTTGTCTCCTCGCACATCAGCGTGCCCATAGCAGAGCTGAGACAAGAGGGAGGTCAGAAGTGGCCAGGCAGTGCTGTGTTTCATTTAGGGAGATGAAATTTTGGGGTAGAGTCAACTCATAGGTGCTGGCACTGCTGAGCACTGTGTGCGTGGGGAGGGGGGGCAGGTGTGTGGGGCCCCAGTGTAAACTGGGGACAGCCAGTGCTGCTCTGGCTCCTGAGGACCCTTTGCTTTGAGCTGGTAATGGTCACGAGACCTTGTTTTGACACTCTCCTGGTTTAGCTGGAATAGAAGATTCTCTGGGATTTGATTACTTTGGTTTTGTGGATTATACACAACATGGATGGGAAAGCAATGAGATCCCAGGAGAGCCCTCTTTTGTGATGATTAAAGCAACTAAATAAAATGTGAGGTGCTCTCACTTTTTTTCTTTTTTTCAGCTACCCAAGTATAATTGCACTTGAAAGAATTGCGTGACATGAGGGCAAACAACAAATTCTTCCTTTTAGAAATGGGGGAAGGCACTTCTTTATTTATATAGTTGGGGCCAGATTCATTCCTTTGATCATGAATTGCAGCTTGTCTGTTACCAGTATTATTTCATACTTCATCTTTTCTCATCTAGTTTCTTTTTCTTTTGATCTTGCTCTGTTGCTTCTGCCAGTTGTGTTACGTGAGGAGAATAAGTAAACTTGAGACCTGATTTGGCACTGGAAAGACACATCGTTCTAGCTAGTAAATTACTTGTGTTGGATGTCTTGGAAGTTTGACCGGCATGCAAAAGCTTAGCGGTTGTGCTGGACAGTAAAATGAAGAGTTTGTCTGGCATCCATCTGGCACCATCTGCAGAGCATTCCTCTTGCACTTGGCTTGTTATGGTCTGGTGTGCTCTAGTGAAAAGCAGGCGCACAAATATGCAAACTCTAAGCTTTCGGGAGCAACTCCCAAGGAAGACTGGGAAATTCAGTGACCTTTTTTTTTTATTTTCCCCTCAGGATCTCTGGAAGGCTGAAGACTGCAGCATTTAATTTCTTTGAACTTAGAGGTTAGGGAAAAAGAGGTCAAAAAGAGTAAAACTATGGAGACTCCAGTTCCTCCACACAGACTAATTTTGCCTCTATAGGAGTGGGAAGAGCTTTCAGCCACATGGAGAGAACAAAAAAGGCTGGAAGGTCCATCAGGCCCTCTTGGCTCAGTGCTTTTCTTGATGGTCATCTCTCAGAAGCCTTTCCAAACCTCTCCCTTCACCAGGTGTTTGGTTTCTAGAAGAGCTCCCTTTCTGGGTGAGCCCTAGCCCATCTCTCAGACTAGTGCTCACACTGGTAATGACTGTCACCAAACCCACCAAAAATCCTGTCTGGAGAGGCTGCTTTCCCCTCCCACCCGATGGCGTTTGGCGTTGGCCGGTGGGGTTTGCAGGGAGGCGGGCAGGGGGGACGGGGCGGGCAGGGCGGGCAGCCAGCCTCCAGAATTGAGTGGCTGTCTTGTCATGGGGCTGCGAGCCACTGCACCGTGTCAGCTGGATGAAACGAGGGGCTGAAAGGGTTGGCAGGGCCCAGGGAGAAGGTTTAACAGAGGGATGCCTGTGTCTTTTTGTGCCATGTTTTAAGGAATGGAGTTTTGTTGTTGTTGTTGTTGTTTTGTTTTGTTTTATTTGGTTTGGTTTTTTTTAACAGGCTGTGGCTTAACATCTGTAAATAATTTTTTTTTTTTTTTTTCCTCATTGGTAGAGTGTCATGGTCCTCTCCCTATCGTTCTGTTAGTGATAACAGTTAATTTGCATGGTGCCGAAGGGACTTTTTGCCCAGCTCATTTAAATGCAGAAATCGTCCTTTGAAGTGCCTGATGTGAGCTTCTCTGTCCTGCACGTGACCTTTCCTCTCTCTGCGGTTGTGTGATACCCCTGTAGCCATGGTGGAAATCTCATCTAACGTTAGTTGTAACAAAATGATAGGAAACTATTGATAGTCTTCCAGCTTCAGGATACACAAGGGAAGCAGTGGTGTGTGACTAGCCCAGCTCTGTGGATCTCTTCCAAGGTGTTTGCTGCTCATGCTGGTCCAAGGACCCTTGTGGGAAGCCTTGGAGAAACTTTTCCCACTGGCACTTGTTCCTTGTTGACTTTTTTTGTCCTCAAAGTCAATGTTAGGCTTAGCTTCTAGGTAACTTATTCCATATTTTTGTGCCTTTGAGGAAGGTGATGCATAACCTGCGCTTTCTCATAGGTTTTCTCACATAGGCTTTCTCACAGCTTCGTGGCTGTCTCTTTTCCCTGCGATAACAATTTGCAAAAGGCAACTCTTGCCCCGTAATGAGGATTGATAGGCAGCGCCCCAGGTCTCTGCAGAGCAATAAGGATGTGGGGAAGGGAGAGACGATGGGAAGAGCAGGCACCGGGGCTGAGCAGGTTAGTGCAAACACCACCAGCCATCTGCAAAGACAAATTGGGTTTCTGAAAATAGCATGGCATTTGAATTGAGGCTCCTCTCCAATGTGAATTTATACTTCTGGAAAAAAACAACCCAGGATTACATTTGCCAGCCGTTCGATTGATTTAGCTGAACGGGTGCAAGAGTTATCACTCCATGTCTGCTGGAGAGATCTTCAGTCCCCAATGCTCAGCACTTTGTTTACATTTGGTGGCAGGCTGATAAACATCAGAGGGATTAAAGTGTGCAAGTGGCTTAGGAAGATGACACTTGGCGGGCTTTCAGTTTCTGAAAGAGGAGTCCTAGCTAATGGCTGCTCAGTGATGTTTAAAAAGTCTTTAATGAGGACATGGAAGGAGCTGAAGTTAATATAAGGCCATTCCCTTTTTGTCTCTATACAAGTTCTGTTACCAACCTAAATGAAAACACGACCAGTTGCTTGTTGGCAAAGTGTCAGGCAGTGGAACCATAGTATCCCTGGGAAGGCAGTAAAGTTTTTCTGCTTAGTGATGATGTATGAAAAAGGAATAAACTAATTGTCTTTTCTAATCCCAGGTGGAGCTCTGGGGGGTGGTAGATGAGTTTCTGAACGTCCCAGAGGCTCGAAGGAAAGCCCCTGGGCACTGCGTGGGCTGGGCTGGGCGAGGGCAGGAGCAGCCACCCTGCGGGGACGGAGGCTTCTCCCTGGCTGGGAGTTTGTCAGCGTGGGTCAGGCCAGTTCAGCGGCTCTTGGGGTGGGCTTGGTCCTGCCTCGTGGCTTGGGCATAGACGAGGTCACCCACTGAGGTTCCCGCCAGCACTGTTTTCTGTGAGTCTGGGACTGGCTGTATTTAGACTTAAACTCTGCTTATCTGCTGCATGAGACATATTTCAGTCCAGGGAATTGGCTTTGTTTGCCTTCATTTTGCTTTCGATGAGCTGGTGGAAAACTGGCAGTAAGAAAGGGATGTTTTTCCTTGTTTGTTTTTTTTTTTTTTTTTTTTTTTTCCTTTAGAACTGAAATACTATTTAAAGGTGACACACTGCTTTCCAAGTGTACTGTATCTGCATTAAAAATGTTATAAATATGGGCAGAAGTGTTTTCAGCTTTGAGTTGTATTTAATTCATCACCATTAGCTATCATTAAGATATATTATTACAGCAACCCATGATCTGAGAAATTATTAATGCTCCAGGCAATCTGGGCATGCACAGTGGATGGGATGGAGGGGCAGAAGTAGGATTTCTGTCTGTGGCCCTTCCTGCATGCAAGCTTGCTGGAGTCTGATTGCATTACAGGGGAAACAGAAGAAAGCAAATAGGCCAAAATGGGGGCACATAATTCTCCTTTAATGCTGGCAGAGGACAAATCTATTCTTTTTGAGTAAGTGTTTTAGAAGCTGCAGCTGATCTGTATTGTGTTGTTTATTGTTACTCTGGGGCAATAGTAATTGATATATCTTTAGCCTGATGCCTTACTTTTCTTTATACATGTAATCCTTAAAAAGCTTTGAATATTGATACATTTATGCAATTGAGAAAAGAAGGAAAAGAAGGGGAAAAGAAGAAAAAAGACTGTAAATAAAAAAAAATAGTAAAGGAAAAATAAAGTGGGTAGGAAAGAGAAATTGATGACCATTACCTAATATTGTCAGCAATCTGGTATGGAAAGTCACCGGTGATGGTTATGACCCCACACAAATGAAAACCCTGGGGCCATGTGGAGGATGCTGGGCAGCAGCGG
Source organism: Tyto alba (assembly GCF_018691265.1). Taxonomy (NCBI): domain Eukaryota; kingdom Metazoa; phylum Chordata; class Aves; order Strigiformes; family Tytonidae; genus Tyto; species Tyto alba. Next base: position 7,897,531 of record NW_024881295.1, on the reverse strand, counting down.
GGTGCAGGGCACCTCTTGACACCTCTGCATCCCTTGTAAGTTCTGAGAAATCCCAGTGATCTGGGGTGCTGCTTCCCACCCAAGTGATTTCAGCATGCTTGCGTGCCACCAGTAAACCCTGGGGGGACATGGCTGATGGGAGGCAGAGTCCGGTGGCTGCAGCTGAGATCCCAGCATCGGGCCCGGCCAAACTTCCTTATCCCTGAAGGCAAAGGGGGCTGACTGGGCTGTGTTCTTCCCCAGTGACCCGTGGTGCTGCCGTGCCTGCCTGCAGACTGCCCGGGGCCAGCTGGCACTGGGAATTGATGGCCACACTGGTGCTGCCCGGCACGGCCGATGCCGCAGCCCGAGTGACGGGTGGGCATGGGGGAGGTGGCTGCGCTGTGCCCTGCCAGCTTGGCACACACGCACAGCCTCAACCCTTCGCTTGTTTGCCAGCATCTTATCTTCATGATTTACTGTTTTTGCTGTGCAGGTAAGCACCAAATCAGACTCAAAAGTGAGCGCCGCAGAAGACTCTCTGTGTTGCTGGAAAAACAGCCCGATAAAATAAACAGATGCTGTCATTAAAAATAAAGCAGGATGTCTGTTAAATAGAGCTTCCCTTGAAGAAAAGGAAAGTATTTCATGCAGCATACGCTGAATTTCCTGGGGTTTATTTTGGTTATTTTGACCTGTGAAGTCTCTGAAGCCTCAGCCGGGTGTGCGTGTTGCTGTGAGGCTGCACATGCTTGGAAGGCATCCACACCCAAGCCTAAGAAACTACAGTGGCTGAATTTTTCGGCGACGCCTCAACATCAGCACATTGTACTCTCTGGCTTTTCAAAGGAGCTAGCTATTGAGTTATACATGCAAAGAAAAACAGTTGAGGACTATGTACTTTGAACTCAGAGGACTCTGACTATTTTTTAAATTATTTTTTTATATCTTTTAAGAGAACAAGGCTTCTTGCAGTCTGCTTTCTTGCGGAAAACCTGCCAAGATTAAATTGGTAGAAGATGTGAGGAGTAGGCCAGTTGCAGGGGGGATGCTGGAATGGAAACCCTGCTGCTTCAGGGTAGCCTCAGCTCTCTGGAAGTAGAAAAAGATGAAGACAGCAGCAGCCTGTGATACTTCCTGAGCATAAATTTTATAACACTTCAGAGAAGGCTTCAGAAGAACCTCAACAAATTTGGGAACAGTGTCTCGAGGAAGGCTAGATGATCAGGGATCCTCCTTTTCTCAGTGGTCTACTGATACAACCCAGGCTTTGGTGTTATTGAGAACACATCTGATGATTTAGTCCATATTAAACCTTCCAGTTTTATGAATATGTGTCTCTGATATGTGTCTGGATTGCTGCACTCTCAGACAAAAGCAGCAGCCATTATTAATAAAAAGAAAAGGAAGAGGTAGAATTAGTATTGTAGCAGTGGTCCAGGAATATCACCAATGTCTGAGACTCTTTTCAGCCATTTCATATCATGTCATTTCTAGCTGTAGCTTTGTCGACATGTTATTTTGTCCAAGATGTTCCCATTTTAAGGTCTTGCATTCTGTGATTGCTTTTTTTGTTGTTGTTGTTGTTTTAATTGGATCTTTTAGTACAGTCTAAAACATGCCTGTTATAACTTAGCTGTAGTATGATTGGCAGCCCATTTGCCAGGGTGGTGCTTGGATATTGCAGTGCTGTGGCACATTTGGAAATGTGTTTCCTGCTTTGTGTAGAATTTTTGAATAGTTTCTTACGGGAGGCTGGTTTGCTTGCGGTTAGGATTGTGCTCCCACAGTTACCGTCTGGGGAAACTTCATTAGCCCCAAAAAAACAAGTAAACAAATTCATGTTTTAAGGTTTCTCTGATAGTTGTTTTTACACGTTAGGGGAATTAATTCCACAACATCTGTGATGTTTGAGTTTCTCATTCCTTGTCAGCACTTCAAACTCTTCAGAAGTTTTTGGTCACCCTGAATAATTTTCTGAGTAAGTTGATGTTGGAAAATATTTCCCTCATTATTAAGAAAAGAAATAAATTAATGAACAAAGGTGTTGTATATTATAATATTGAAGGCTGATCTTTTTACGACCTCACAAAAGCAAGGCGATGGAAAATGTCCGTCCATCCTGGTTCATGTGCTAGTTACCGATAGGGAGAACTCCCAACCTGAAAGCATCCACTTCTACTTCTTTAGCTCCAATTAAACTTCCCTTTAGCTGTACTAGATATGCATTTTCTGTGGATCGGCACAGAGAAGGACTTAAGTAGAATCTGCATGTATATAACTGCTAGTAGTGCTGATCAGAGAACCAATTGTTTTACTCTGCAGAAAAGTTGAGATCTGGGAGGAGCTTCCCCTCCTCACTCCAAGTTAAGCATTTGCAGAGACTGTGTGAAAGAATTAATTTTATTTCCATCTTAAACTTTAGGAGAAAATGTAATATAGTACATACTCATTAAAGATTTATATATTTATTTTTAAATCCATTTTGGAATACATCCTTCTGAAACATTTGTGATAAAATAAGGTCCAACTTCATTTTCATGAGATTGTTTCACTCTATATTCTTCATGTTTTGGTAGAATTGAAGCAGCATTTTCCATTGAAAAACCCGTCAGTGAAAAAATGTCTGAATTCTGGTCACCTCCTGTGTGTACCCACCTACAAAGGGACCTCATGATGTGGTAGCAGTGCTCTTTGGTCAATTGGACAGCTCTTTGGTCCAGGGACTTAACCTTATCCATACTGCTTGAGCAGGCCAGAGTTTCTGCACAGCCTTCATATAACCTCTCACCACACCATAGACTTTCTCTTCTATTCTGTGGTGCTCCTCTGGAAAGTTATGCTTGCCTCTGTTTACATTTTTTCCACAGATTTGAAAACAGGTTCCTCATAATCTCAACCCCCCCCCCCTTACCTTTTATCACAGGGCCTAAGCAGAAGTTGTGTCTATTGTAAATCAAAAAGCATTGGTGGTTAATTAAATGTGGAGGGACAGTAACGCTCCTTTAATAAGTGTATTATTTCTTTTTGGTAAGGAAGGGTGATACTTTCAGTTACCAGTGTCTAGCTTTGTACTAAAAAATGATAGCAACTTTGTTTGCACTGAAAAAAATTCCATCTTGTGAGTACATAAATGAAAGGTTAGAAATTAAAAATAGTAAATATGCTTGTTGGTGCAATCTTGGTTGTTTTTTTTTCTCTCTGTTCTGGTTAAGGATGTTCATCCTTTTCAGCTTTGATATGTGCATTTGTATGTTTGCTTTTTGTTTCGGTGAAGAATTTTTTTTTTGCCAAACTAGTTAGGTTTTTTTTTTTTTTTTTTTTTTTTTTTTTTCCTAGACCTTTGTCTTTATTTAGCTGTCTACAAGGCCCCCTTCCTCCAGTGCAACTCAAGGGATAAAAAACAGCTGTGTCTTGTTCCTTGGAGCTCACGGTGGGGCTCCTTGTCTATGACACCCACAGACAGAAGAGAGTGCCACCGGAATCTCACTTTTCATCTTGGTTTGTTATTGAAATATAAACCATGTCTGCTGTTACTGCTTTATATGCTTAGCATATGGCCTTGCTGAAGCATGCCATGGGGATCAAGTTAAATTTATTTTTTTTATTCCTTTAAGTTGCTGTTGTTGGATTTTGGCAAGTTGTTTTGCTTGTCTAGTCCCCTGATTCAACACCAACCCCCGCCCAGGGCCAAGGCGGCACCTCGGTAGCTGTGAGCGAGGCCGGGGCAAGCGGCTGCGGGTGGCCACGTGCCCTGCTGACACGCTGGGGTGGCCGGGGGCCCCGGCCCCATGGGGGTCCGTCGGCAGAGGGGTGGCTGTGTGATGCTGCTTGTCCTTATGTGTTGGGCCCCCCAGCCAGCACGCCGGTGATGGCACGTCTCCTCTGTGCACTAAAGGTGGGGGGGTTATTTTGGCAGTGGGCAGCATGTCAGGATCCCCAAATCTGCCATGTTCCCTCCAGCTGCCTGCCAGGTCTTGCAAGTGACACTTGGATGCCAGAGCCAGCTGTGGTGGAGCCGTGCTTTGCCCGCTTCCATTTTCTTTTTGAGGCCTGGCATGATGATGCTGGGGAGATGCCCCATTACCAACACGGCGATCCCATGTTGAGCAGTTTGGAGTGGGGAAGCCGGACCCAAGGTCCCACCCCATATCTCTGCGGCTGGGAGCAACGCCTGTTTGGCAGCTTGACCTCCCTGCCTCTGTTGCCTGAAGGGTAAAATGCATCTAACCAAAGGTTTGGCTTGCTTTGGCAAGCGGATGAGTTAATTTGGATGTGCTGAAGCATCCTCTCCGCCTCCTCCTGTGAGGCAGGACAGAGACTTGAGGTCAGGGCAAGGTGCCAAGCCAGGCGCTGGGGAGGGATCCCCGGACTCTGTGGGGGGCAAGCACTTGCTCAGTAAACCTCCTGCCCGGGGGTGCAGAGATCGGGCCACGGCCAGGAGGGCAACAGGCCTAATTGTGGGTGTTTGCTCTGCTGCACCACACCACGTCCTGCTGTCACAGCCCCTCGGGAGCAAGGCAGGGGCGAGGGTGTCCTCAGAGGGACAAGGGGCAGGGGTTGGGGTGGTGGGGCTGCAGGCAGGCACGTGGCGTGGGGTTTCCCTGTTGTGCGGGAGCTTAAAAGAACCGGCGAGGCGGAAAGAAATTTTGACCCTGCCTCAGGTCTCGCTGAGCACAAATGCAAGTCCGGTGATTCAACAGACCCAAATGAAGGGCATATTTTTCTGCAGAAGGTTTTAAGGGGTTTGCTGGTATGAGGTGAAACCACTGATGTCATTGGTAGCATCACATACCACGCTAACGTTATCATGGCCCATACCACACAGGCAGTTGGGAACTTTAAGCTTCCAGGTATTAATCCCTTTAATCTCCTTGTGTTCTAAGCAATGCTATAAATTAGCAGAATACCTTTTTTTTCACCCTCCCTCTTTTTTTTTTTTCCTTCGGAAAACAAATTCAATTAACTTTATTCTTCCAGAATTAAAGGCAATGTTGTGGGAATTGTGTCTGAATTGAGATGTTCCTTTTTTTGCTAAAATTTTATTGCCAATAGTTGTTTGTTTGGTGTGTGTTAATTTTTGGATAAAAAAGAAAAGTCCAGAGACAGCTGGATATACATTAATCTTAACTAAAAACCTTTCAGCAGATTAACCCTGGAAGGCAAAAAGGATGTGAACACAGCTGGAATGGATGATTGTTTTCTATTTCAAAAGAATATCCACAAAGCTCTTTATTTTGGGGATTCACACTGAACATAACAAAATTATCTCTTTCTGCCTTCCTTCAGACTTATCCTTACAAGAGTCCCGAGAGTGACTTACTATGTAAGTTTATTTTTGTTGAGCTGCTGGAATACATTGCCCGAACCCTTCCCACCCATCTTCTTTTGATGGTAGCTCTGATTTCTTAGGGGTTTTATTTAGGCATAGTAAATTTGCTGGGAATTCGTTAGCAGTGAGACCAAAATCAAAGATCATGGCGCAGATGTGTAGCTCGGTGCTTGTGCCACACTGTTGTAGTAATGTGCCTGTTGTGTACTGTAGTGTTGTAAAAAGTGCATCTTTTACTGCTTGGTCCTGGAGGTCAGCCAAAGCCCTCACTGAGGCATGGGGTTTAACAACTGAGCATCCACCACCAGCACAAAAACCAAAGTGTCAAAAATGAAGTGTCAGAATTTCATTTTGGAGGCAGAAACTGAAAATAGGAAGAATAGAGTTGGGTATTGAAACAAAACTTTCATTTGGACTTAGTGAAGTCTTTTGCTCTCCAGGTGTTGCAATGGGCACACGCAGGTGTGCCAAAACACACCAGCAATGATGAGGAGAAGGGTTTGATTCCTCTGCCATGTGGTGTTTGCCCAATGCCCTGCTTCCACAAGGCAGGAGAAGACTACCTCATGTTCTTGTTGGCTTTGTTCTAGCAAATTTGAGTAGAAACCAAACCCAGACTCAGTCAACCCCAAGCTACCTTTTTGTTTGGTTGGGTTTGGCAAATACACATTTGGAGGAAAGAGGGAGAGAAGCATGGGCTAGCTTCCTCCTGATCGGTGGTTTCTTTCATTGAAGTGCTGGATGTGCAGCTTGTGCTAAAATCTGTGCTGTGCTTCTGGGCAGGTGATCTCTGCCCCTGAGCTCAGGCTGTAAGGTGGAGGCAGCGTTGTTTCCTTCGGGCATTTTACACCACTGATTCTCTGGCACTGAAGCTTGCACCATGTCCAGTACTAAGAAACTGAGCTCTGAGTGTGAGAGGTGAAGACTTGCTTGAGTAAAATGGATGTGCACGCATGAATGTGCAACTGTGCCAAGACTGCTGCACACTCCAAATCCCCCCCAGTGCTCAGGACCTTTCAGTACTTTGCCCACTCTTTTGTTTTGACAACAAAGCCAGACAGACCTCACTGTCACTGTGCTGCTAAAAACCAAAGCAAAACAGAACAAAAACCCAAGGAAATCCCCAATCCTAAATGAGAAAGCAGACAAAAACAAGGATTGCTTTGATCCTGAATGCTTCTACCTCCTCTTTACATGTTTGTGACTTTCGCGATTCAGTTGGTTTCCAAAAAAGCTCATTGCAGAGGAGACTGTTTCAGCAATTCCAGTTGTCTAGAAAAGGCAGTTTTCATGTGTCAGCTGCTGATGCCAGATTCTAGCTGCTGTGATGCAAGCAAAGAGTGCCCGGTACCGCTGTGACGATTCGTGACCCATGGGGTCTGTCTGCAATGACTGATGGATTCGGCACTGGAACGTGAATGTTGCAGCTGGGCTTGGGGGACTCTGCATGTGGAAATGAAGCTGACACTTGAAAAGGGCACATCGTTTACAGAGATGATGTAATGTCTCCTTTCACGACTTCATGATGTGGTGCAGGGGATGGATTCGGTATCCCTGGATTGTCAGAGAGTGGTCTGAACAAGCACACTTTAACTTAAATTACTGCGAATTTTTTTTTTAAACCAGTGGCTGACTGCAAAGTCTGTGCAGACTGCCTGCCCTTCTCTCTGCCTTCTTCATCACAGCATCTGAAAACTTTGTAAAGATTTCCAGGATGTTCCCTTGTAATGCTGGACTCAGACATGTGCATTTTCTTAAAGACCTGAGATGGTGAGAGGTGAATTACGCAGCCCAAAGGAGTTAGAGGGAGCTTCTGACAGCCAAAAACCCACCTGACCTTTAGTCATGGTCTGGCATTGCGGCCATAAAATCTGTCTGCCACATTCGTGATGACAGACTGAGTTCTCAGAAAATATTGCTGGGCAGATTTGGAGAGAGGGTATTTTAGATAAAAGTGAGATAAGGAGTATTCTGAGGCAAACATCCAAGGGTGACTGGATCTGTAGTTTTCCTACAGTTTATTGGAAAAAGAAAAAAAAAAATGGATAATAAAAAAAAAACATTAGAAATTTTACTGCCTGTATGACATCATATTTCCTCTTGAGCTAAGTGTTTTGATGAGAAATATTGTAATTAGGTTTTACTTGATTCTCTATTATTGTTTTGGTAGGGATTAACTGTTGATGCTGACTGAGGCTGCATGTGCTTGAACATATTTCTTATGAACATATGTTCGTAAGAAATAACTTGAGCTCCTTGGGAGGGGGGACCTCAATATGTTCCTGTAATAGGGTAAACCCATAGTGAAATTTTGGCTCAGTGTTACCATAGGCATTTATCTCCTTTGTGTGCTTCAGTGTGGGGGAAAGAGGGAAGAAAAAACTTAGACCATCTATTTTATTCTTTCCTTAGGTTTATTAATCACCAGAAAACAAGCAATACTTCCTGTACAAGTGTGGTTATTATTGCTTTGTTCTTGCTTTTAGTATAAATGTTTTTTGAGATGTCCCGTTCTTCTAACTGACTGTGTTAAATCAGAAGTTCCATTTTGTTTATTAAAACCAAACTTTCCCTTACTGAATATTGCTGTAGAATTAATTGCCACCTTTTTACTCACTTCCCTTATTTTTCAACAAGGGAGAATTAAAGCAACACACACTGGGAATACATTAGCCACAGCAGTTTTCATAAATCTCTGACTGAGGCCTTGAATTTGATCTTTTATTACACACATGTCTTGACCTAGAGATTTTCCGCATCAAGGCATCAGAAGAAATCCTGTGTATTTACACCCATGAAGGCCCTACTAGGAGGGCCTGAAAAGAAGCCACACAATATTCTGCAGAGTGGGCATTTTCTTGGTTTCCTCCCTCTGATAAAGTCTATGGCAAGAAGTAACTCAACCTTTCTCTTTACACCCTCTTCTGTGAATGCCCTATAAACTTCAGGGCCCATGCTGACCTGTTAAGATCTGGTTGCTGCTAAATGTAGTCCACCCAAACTCTGTGCATGTTTGTTACACTTGGCTTTCATGCCTTGGAGCTGGACAGCATGTGGAAACCCATGGGTAGTTCTGCTAGAGCCAATGGCTTTGGGTATGCCAGGGTAACTTTTTTGGCCAAAAAACATGGCTACTTGCCTGAAATGGCAAATTCTGCAGATGCTTTGACAAAAGCTTCATGTTTTTGCAAAAGCCCCACCCGTGACATCCAATTTTATATTTTCCCATGAATTCTGACATTTACTATGTGTATTTCAGTGAGTAGCCATTTGTAACACTCATTTTCTTGCAGTAATTCTGGAGGAATTAATGATATAACTTACACAGGCTTGAACGAGATGGCCAAGCTGCTGGCTTGAGCTGGGAGATGGCACAGCAAAGACAAGTCAAAGTCCGGCAGACCTCATCCAAGCAGGCTGAAACTTTCTGGGTTTGGGCCAGATGAGTCTTCATGCTTCCAGACACGTCCTTGGTATGCGCTTGCACATAGTGGGTGAGTGGCTACTTCTTTTGATCTGAGGCTGTCTCTGGATGTTTGACTTTGCGGTGGGAAAGGAGCCTGACTGAGGTATGCAGCTGCTACTTGGATACATGCAAACAGCCATGCTGATGAGAAATTGGGGTTCCCTCTGGCTTAGAGGGGTCTTGGCTCACAGTTAGTAGGCATGCAGCTTGGCCATCTTTCAGACTCCTCTATTTTTACCCTACTCTGCTCCAAAGTTTATTTGCCGGTTGCCAGCTCACCGAGGTTTGTCTCCTCAACTCATCTCAGCAGATCCTGGGCAGCAGCAAAGGCAAAGCCCAACCTTGTGATACAAACTGGATAGAATTGGGACAGCAGAGTGTGGTTTTAAATTGCAAATGCAAAGCACACACTTAAAAGTGTTTTGAGTTTTAACAACCACTTCTTTCCCTTAGCACACACAGATGTTTCTGGTTCACGGGGTAAAGGAGGAAAACACCTTGGCACGTGGTGATGGAGAGAGGAGTGGGAGCCTTGATGGGGCTGGAAAAGCACACCTGCAGCAAGGGGGGACCTGGCAAAGGCAATGGAAGTGTTTCAGGAGTTGGGCCCTAGAGGAGAGGACAGCACAGAGGGACTCTGAATCGGTCTTCACCCTTCACCTGACCTTGGGAAGTGGCCACAAACAGCGTAGAAGTCTGCCTAGTAGCACCAGGCTGCAGGAATTTATCACAGCTCTGACAGTCTCATTTGGGAACAAGGTTTGGTCCAGAGCACACTGGACCTCCAGATGGGCCCTGTGGTGGGATCTCATCTTGGAGGTGTGAACATCTATTGACTACGAGTGTGGGGCTGCAAGGATGGGGGGGGGAGAAAGGGCATTTTGTACCAACTGGAAAGACATAGTGAGTAAAGACTGTGGTCCAGCCAAAATAGCCTTCATTTGACTGTTGGAGAAGAGAAGTGAAATGGAAAACTGCTTTTACCCAATTTGTCCATTCCTGCCAACAAGGAACGTGTGTCTCTGCAAAAAGATGCTGGAAGCTTTAGTGCAGAAAAGTGATAAGTAAGGAGATTTCTTAATATTGGTGATTCTCCCCTGTAATAACATGGCCTGATTTCCTGTTGTCTGAGCACTGGGAAATGGGAGAAAGAGTTAAAAGAGGATGATGCTGTGTTCAAGTAGTCCCAATATTCCTATTTTATTTCAGTCCTGAATCAGTTCCAGTTTTGGGCACTTGTGAACACTTGTGGTACCCCTCTGTTGCTGTGAGGCTGAAGTACCTGAGGAAAAGGATCTGGGCCCCAGCTGAAGCCATCAGCTGATGACGTCTTGGCTGAAAAGAAAAGCAGTCATGTGTAGACTAGGAGGGACAATGTTTTAGCTGGTGAAGCAGTGGGTCCTTGCAGCTAGGCTTTTGCTTGCTGAGTGCCAGGAGGCATGGCTGGGTCTTGGGTGGGGAGTGTGGGGAGCAGCACCTGCAGGTGTGTAGAAAAGCACTGCCTGCTATAGTTAGAGCAGTAGCTCGTTGTATGTGGGCAGTGCTGGAAAAAGATATGAAGTGGAGGAATGCTGACTAACAGCATAAACAACAGAGGTCACCCCCTGTGCCACTTGCCTTCAGCCTGGGAACTCCATAAAAATTTGGCTGTGGGCTTAAGAGGTGCTTTTTATTCATGTGGCATTTGTATGGGTAGTATAACAAAATGTAGAATCTGTGAGACTTGCAGTATTGTGTGATTTCTTTTCCTACGGTTTGGGGCTTTTTACTTTATTTTATTAGGTAGAGATAAGTTGCTTTAACAAACATCCATGTGGTTAGTGAAGAATAAAGGGAAAGGTTGTGAAATGTCTTTGAGCTTTTCTATCTGCATAATAAGAGCAGGTATAGCACAGGGATGCTGTGTCTGCTTGCTGGATAAATTCCCAGTTGACTTTTTCTGGTGGCTGCTTAAAGTCTATTCATTCCGGGAAAGAGAAGGAGTACTGTGTGGTTAAAATGATAATGGAGTTTATACAGCAAATCCCAGCTATCACTTACTCACCAGAGGTGGTAATTCCTGCTGGGCTACCACCTACCCCAGCAACATTTTCCAACAAAATCTTTTAACAAATTCTGGGAATGCTAGAGAAAGGTGGCTTTGCAGTGAACAGTTTGATATTGCATAATACTAACTATCAATGATCTAATACACTTGATTCCCCAGACCGCAAATACTGGAGGAGGGAGCTGGTAGATCCTATGCTGGGGAGCAAAAAACTCAAGGCCATATAAAACAAAGCTTTTTAGATGCTTCTAAAATTTTAATTGCTTTCAATAGCCCTACATGAATAAAAGGCATTTTCCAGCAGTAAATATAAAGCAGTTAAAACCAAAAGTAATTAAAAGTAAGTAATTTGGGAGATGTCTTAAAATAAAACCAGAGCTCAGCTGGCCAATAGGAGAGTATTCTTGAATATTACCTAGATCAAGCGTCTTTGTTTGTTATCAAAGCTAAGGATTTAAACCCAGTTGTCACTGGTAGTTCTCACTTCACAAAGCAGCTATTGGTGTTGAAGTGCTGTGATCCTTTGTGGCCCGGAATGTGGCCTGAGACTCCCAGCAGCTCTCATCAAAAAGTTTCCTGAGCATGCAGCCTCTTCATTTTGTCTGTCCTGCCTTTATGTGTTGGTTGTTTTGGGTTGTGAAAGACTCAACATTGAGACAAATAGCTAATTCCAGCATTGCATGTGTGCATGTGATAAAGAGGCAAAGAGATGCATGAGAAATGCTATGTTAATATTCCTTAACTTCCAAAAAAAAAAAAAAAAAAAAAAGCAGGCTTGAACAGTAGCAGAGCTAAGTGTGCAGGCACTCACCTCATATTAGAGAGTGTGTTGCTTTAGTTTTCATGGTAAGCACAAGCCACTGGGGAAGCATGGACTGTGCTCCCACTGGAAACCTGGGAGAGCATGTGCTTCTGGAAGGATTTATTCTGGAGAATGCCATCCAGTACTGTGGGGGTGCAGCTTGGAGGTACAGGCATCTCAACAGGATGCTTTGTTTCCTCTTTGTATTTTATTGGAAAAGTGTAAAAAAGAAAGGTGCAAAGGCTAGATGATGAAAGTGAAGTGAGGCAGAAGAGTTTCCCTCTCTCTAGATGACTTTTCAGTTCTTTATAAAATCCTACTGATTCCTCATTCTCCTTAAAAATAAACACCAGTGGTAGAATTGCACTTAAGGATGAAACGATGAATTCAAATTTGAGAAGATATAAGGCTCTGTACAGTTCAGTTGTTCAAAGAAGGGTTAAAATTCTGATTGGGAAATTCAAGCCATTATATGCTTACACATGAATGCCCACACATACCTAATATATTAGTATGGTTTTCCCCACAGACTCAGCTTCCTGCACAAATTAAATTAACTGTTGAGAATAACTTGAGTGAGAGGGACAGGGTTTTGTTTTCGGAAGCAAATATCAAAACCAAGATACCTTTTCTCTCCTTGTCCTTCTGTAGGTGTGAAGGACAAGCAGATCACCATCTTCTCTGCTTTCTAGTAAGGACAAACACTATTTAAAGGAACTGTCTGTGGTGCTCCTGTTTGTTTATGATTTGGTGATAATGGCTTGGTAATGGCAGTCTGTAAGTCACTATCAGCATTTTAACATCCTTTGTGGAAATTCCAGAGATATTTAATTTGCTCACTTGGTATATAAAAGCTGTTCCTGCTGAGCATAATATGTTGAATATAATTCTTCCTCAATTACTAGAACTGCACTGTAAAAATTGTTGAAACTTGGTAAGGGAGCCGTAACACACCCAATACGTCAATTTACCATTTCTCTTGTCATTTGTCTTGTAAATTTGGCTGTTTTCATAATTGCAAGTGCAGTTTGAGAAGGAGAGTGAGTTTTGATTATTTGTATGTTTACATATTTATGTGTTTTGAACACTGTCTTTTGTCCTCTCTTTCTTTCTCTACTATGTCTCCATACGTCTTAGCACAGTGGGATATAATTATAGTTTTTTACAGTTGCAAAAACCTTAAGAATTATTGAAGTGTTGATTTAATGAAAACAATCCTTTTCTATTTTTGAGCTGATGTGCCTAGTTATAGAAGCTGCAGGAATAAATTATATTACATGAAATAACTGACTTTATAAAGGTGTGCTGGGTTTGTGTGGTGGGTTTTTGGTAGTGGGGAAGGGGGCTACAGCGGTGGCCCCTGTGAGAAGCTTCTTGAAGCTCCCCTGGCTCCAAATCAGACTCACCCCCGGCCAAGGCCGAGCCAATTAATGACAGTGGCTGCACCTCTGCAATAACGTATTTAAGAAGGGGAACCTGGGAGGGGTTTGGGACTTGTAAGGAGGAGTTAGGAGGGAGACACCTCTGTGAACACTGAGGTCAGTGTAAGAAAGGAGAAGGGTGGGGGAGGTACGCTGGAGCAGAGAACACCTCCCCCCCCCCCCGTATCCAGTGGTAGGGCCACTGCCTGCCACCCATGGAGGTCCGTGGTGGAGCAGATGCCCACCTGCAGTCTGTGGAGGAGCCCACACCAGGACAGGAGTACGTTCCTCAAAGAGGCCGGGACTCTGAGGGGAGAAGCAGCCCCTGCTGTTGTAGTTCAGCACTGGGAGGACTGGAACATGTGGGGGTGACCCACAACAGAGCAGCACGGGAATGGCTGCATCCCATGGGAAGGACTCATGCGAGAAAAGATTCATGGAGGACTGTCTCCCTTGAGAGGGGAGCCATGTAGAGAAGGGGAAGTATTGCGAGGAGCAATCCCCACCACCACCCCCGAGGAGGAAGGAGTGGCTGGACTGACTATAACCTCCCATTCCCTGCACCCTGCACTGCTGGGGGGTAGGATATAGAGAGATCAGGAACAAAACTGAGCCCAGGAGGAAGGGAGGGGTAGAAGGAGGTGTTTCTAAGATATGGTAATGTTTCTCACTGTCCCACTCTGTTAAGTGATGCTGTTGTTACTATTTGAATTAAAGTGATGTTCTTTTTCTTCCCCTAACAAGCCTGTCTTTTGCCAGTGACTTTAATGGGTGAGTCATCCCTCCTTGTCCTTATCTCGATTCCTAAGCCTTTCGCTTTGTTTTCTCTTTCTCATTCCTGAGGGGAAAGGGGTGAGTGAGCAGCTGCAAGGTGCTCAGTTGCCCTCTGGGCTCAAATCATGACAAAAGGATTTCTCATCTTTTAAATTTGGCTTTAAAATTGCTGTATTTTTGGCTGTTTAGTTGTATTCCTGCAGAACAATCTCTAGTCTGGGGTTAGTGATCCCATATTGAAAGTATTATTTCTAGTGTGAAAATGTACATCCTGTGTTTGTAAAATGCCAGTGTTTCACTCGGATATCAAAGCTTCAGGATAATCCAAGGAGGACAAGTGCTGGACAGGAAAACAGCTGAGGAAAACTTATGCTTGGGAGCCACAGGACAGAGAAGAGCAAGAATTGCTTCTGTCTAGGGAAGCAACCTGTACTGAGAGGCAAGAAGCACCTCCAGGACTCTTTTCCTGCCCATGCGCTGTGTTAGGACCTAGACTCCCCATGTATATATTACTGAAATTTTCTTAAGGAGTGGGTGGATGGAGGAGAAGCTTTAAGTATAAGCAAAGATACCAACAGAAAACAGCAATCATTTTTTGTTTGGTGGGTTTTTTGGGTGGTTTTTTTTGGTTATTTTTTTTGGTGTATGTGTGTTTAATCTAGTTGTCAAAAATGTTCCCTTTTACTAGTCTGAAAGCCGAAATCTCAGCTCAGCATGCTTAGCAGTTTTGGAACTTTGGCCATGATACCTCTTAAATGCTAGGTGACGCAAAGACCTGAGAGAGCACAATACGTTTAGAAAGTCAAAATGTTTCTGGGAAAACTGTCCAAATCCTTCACCCTGGCAGAAAAAAAAAAAAAAACAAAAAACAAAAAAACAAAAAAACCCAAACCAAACCAAAAAAAACCAAAACCAAACAAAAAACTCTTGCCTTTGTGAATAGTTGGTCTTGTTTTTTTGTACAGAGCAAGTGAAACTGTATTCACCCCTGCCTCAGCTGGGTAAGTGGACCTACCATAACAGCATGTGGGACAGAGTACTTTCTCTTGGGAAATCAAGATGTTGCTTTCCTTTTGCTCAGTTGCACATTTGGCCTTCTCACCTAGCCTTGAGTAGTGGAAAGATTATGTTTATTTCTTAGCAGTGTCTGTTCAGTATCCCACACTTCCCTCTTAAGTATCTGGTATTAGCAGCTGCTGGAAATGTGATGCAGACTAAATGGACCATATATTTATTTACGCAATGGCCTTATCTTTTTTTGTGGTGTGGTTTGGTTTTTTGGGGGCCTTTTTTTTCCCCCTCCAAATCCAATCATCATTCTTTGCATTAAATACACTCTCTTCATTTCCCCTTGTATAAACCACTTGTATAAACTATGAAGTACTGGTATCTGGGGATGTCTCTGCAGGTGGAATGGAAGCCATGAGGTTTGAAGCTACTGAAAAAAGTCGAAAATCTACAGCTATTCCAGACAGTCTTTGAAACACTAAGCAAGTTTTATTACAGAGATTAGTTTACGTTACACCCATTTATTAAAACCTAAGGACATCTTTATAAAAACTACTGTATATAAAGACAAGAGCAGTGCAATAGCAGTGTAAAACATGTTTTTGGTTTACTTGGCAATCACTTTAGAAAGACAACATGTTTCATAATATGAAGTTAGAGAATGCTGCAAAAAATAGGACAGGATTAGATCAAAAACTAGATTAGCAAATCACTGGACACTGGCACGTATTGATTTCAAGCATCGAGTGTTATGTAAACAGTATTATTGTCAATGTATTAAGAGTGCGAAATCACTGCAACCCTAGAATTTCTATTAGCTTAATTAGCCTAAAATTTGACTGCTGACTATTAAAACAGACTATTGTACTGTATATATTATCTTCTTAGTGATTTACTATTTATGTAAAAGGAGGACTAGAAGAAATGCCTGTCTTATACAAGAGAATTTTTGAGTCTGAGAAAAGATGTTTCTTCCTGGTGAGTGAGGTTTTGTTTTTGTTGCTTTACTTTTCATATGCCATCACTGGTGGCAAAATAGAATTGACTTTAAAAAATCAGTTTGACATGTTACTTCATTGCTTCTTCAAGTGGACAGTCCTCATACAGAAATTACAGCCATAATAAACTATTAAAAACAGTTACCTAAATAGCTGCTACAATATGCTGAAGTATACATTAAGAGGCCAGATTGTTTTCACTTTGTTTTTGTAAGACCAATAACCAGGCACGAAAGATGGTTAATTACAACACCAAGTCCTGCACAAGCTTTATAACTTATCTTTTTATGTCCTATGTTATACACAGCAATTATTAAGAAGTTGGACACTCAGTTCTCAGTAATACTGATGTGAGAAAATGAGTTGGACAAGGAAGGAGGCTTCTGGAGCGTGAAGGTCATTAAAAGCCACTGAGACAAACAGCTGCCATTGTTAAATAAGGTGTATAACAGAATTATACACTTCTGTAAATGTTAATTTTAGATCCCTTATTTTTCCTACCATATCAGGATGGACATGGAGGAAAATATATCTATTTTAGTCCAGGTCTTTTCTTTTAGAGAAAGACTGTGTTTGAACAAGTCTCTTTCTGCAGAAATAATTGAAGAATTCATTGGCTTATCCAGTTCACCATAATTTCGATCAGGTAAATGCAGAGGGATATCAGAGCACAGCTACATAGATGGTTGAGATGTTCTGATGACTGTTTGTCTATCCAGTGCTCTTCTACAATGTCCCAAACGCTAAGGGAGAAGGGCCGATAGCAATGGTGGTAGGGAAACATGTGTGGTGCACTATTCCCCTTTAGTTTGAGGCCCAACAAGTGTTAGTCTTATTCAGGATCTTATATTCTGTTAAACTAGAGAGGCTATCAGATGATTATAACAACTCAACTGATGAACAGTTGTTCATCAGCTATGACATGGATTTATCGATAAATTAATTGGTAGGCAAAATCAGAATTTCAGCCAGAGTATCTACCTTATATTAACTGGCTCTGTATAGAGAATAAAAGAAAACAAACAAACAAACAAAAAGCACATCAATTACAAGGTATACATGTACTAGAAGTAAAGCATAAAACTGCTCATTAATAACGCACAATTCCCAAAGGGAAAAAAACCCTTACAAAATACAGTAAGTCACACAAACCAGTATCTAATACAAATTCCTTCATGAACATAAGCTTTTTACAAAGCTCTCTGTGGCAGTCATCACCTCACAATGAAAGTAGGTGCTGGTAGAAGGTAAAAGGAGCAAACACTTACTGCAAAGCGCCAAGGTAAGACTGATTACTGTTGATACATACTTCGCTGGGTGTCTGCAGTGGTTATGGATCTTGGAGCCAATGTGGAAGTGTGACGAAGCTGTGATGTTGGCAGAGTCATGGATGGTATTGCTTCCAGCTACTTGGCTTCCTCTGCTTTTCTTGCAAGCTGGCACTAATAGCACTGCTTTACATCTCACAGGATCACCTTTCCCACCGCCTTTCCCTGCCGGTGCTCTCATCATCAAGGAGAGAGCATTTTAGACTGTCTGCCAGTATCCGCAAGCTACTTACAGTGTGTCTTTGCTGGAGGTCTTTTTTGTTCCCAGATGAAGTGCTTTGAATGGTGCTGCAATGCTCTGATGAAATATTCTTTTTAGAAAACTAGAATCTCTTAGGTTTAGTGTGAATCAAGGTTTAAAAAATACTGACTATTTTATTTGAAGTGCTACATTTCTCACAAAGTAAAACACCCTCACTGCACTGTGGCAGCTCTGTTATGGCTCTGCAAGCCGAGTCACATGCAGAGGTGCGTACGCAGGAGCTGCAGTGAAGATGGAGAATGGGCCAGGCCTTAAACTTACCTAAGACAAGGTGGAGTCTAATGCCTGCAGGGTGGCACTCCCATCTGTGTCATCTGCCCTTACTCAGTGATACTCAGCATTTTTTACTAGTTGGTTTGCAAAGAAAAGAGGCATGCTGTGCGGGGTTTCTGTGTGTGTGGGGCGGGGTTTCTGGTAGTGGGGAAGGAGCTGCAGCAGTGGCCCCTGTGAGAAGCTTCTTGAAGCTCCCCAGGCTCCAAGTCAGACCCACTCCTGGCCAAGGCTGAGCCAATTAGAGATGGTGGCTGTGCCTATGTAATAACATATTTAAGAAGGGGAACCTGGGAGGAGGAGTGGAAGTGAGGGAGATACCTTTGCAAACACAAAGGTCAGTGGAAGAAAGGAGGAGAGGGAGACAGTGGGCTGGAGCAGAAACCCCCCTGCAGCCCATGGAGGTCACTGGTGGAGCAGATGCCCAGCTGCAGCCTATTCACAATCCCATGCTGGAGCAGGAGGCTGTGCCTGAAGTAGGCTGGGACTCTGAGGAATGCCCGTGTTGAGGCAGTTCATTGCTGGGAGGGACCCATGCTGGAGCTGTTTGTGAAGAGCTACAGCCTGTGGGAAGGACCCATATCAGAGAAAGTTCATGGAGGACTGTCTCCCGTGAGAGGGACCCCACACTGGAGCAGGGGAAGAGTGTGAGGAGTCCTCCCCCTGAAGAGGAAGGAGTGGCAGAGACAACAGGTGATGAACTGATTGCAACCCCCATCCCCTGCCCCCTGTGCAGCTGTGTGGGGGAGGTAGAGAAATTGGGAGCAAAGCTGAGCCTGGGAAGAAGTGGAAGATGAGGGGAAGGTGTTTTTGTTCAAGATGTGGTTGTATTTCTCCCTATCCTACTCTGATTTGATTGGTAAGTTGGTGGTGGTGGTGTCCAAATTAAGTTGATGGGTTTTTTCTTCCCCAATGAAGTCTGTCTTTTGCGTGTGATCATAACTGGTGAGTCATCCCTCCCTGTCCTTGTCTCCATCAAGCCTTTCATTATATTTTCTCTTTCCCATCCTACTGAGGAGGGGAGTGAGTGAGTGGCTGAGTGGTGCTCAGTTGCCTGCTGGGCTTAAACCATGACACATATGCATATTGGTATCCTATGCAGATTGGGCCTTCTTTGATGACTGGGCACTCCTGTGGTCTCCAGCCTTGTTGTGTCCCCCAGGACTATTGATTCCTGTGTGGCTTTAGTCACATACTGTCATGCATTTTGGTAGCCATTAGTTAGCTCAAATCACTCAGTCTATTGCTTTCAAGTTCAACAGAAGACTAAAGTTCACTCAAATCAAAAGGTATAAAAGGAAAACTTGATTTTTCACTGACAAGGTGTTCCCCATGTTAGTTATACAGTAAAATATATGGTTATTTTAAAGATATTCAGATTTGCAGGATAAAATATTAGTCATGAAGGATTAACTTAGCATTATCTTGGCTTTGTGTTATGATTTCTAGATGAATTCCTCTGTTTTGTTGTCACTGCCAGGTTTTCCATGTATATATCTTAAATAATTGAACTTTACATAATTTGATGATGTAATTGATACTGTATGTTTTAAAAATAAACCTGTCCTGTCAAAAGTTAAGTCAAGCTATTGCAACCTAGTGACCAAGTACTTCACGTACTTCTCCGGTAGCATCATTGCCCTTCTGGCTTACAAATGAATTCTTAGATTTGTGAGGGGTAAACTCTGATTCCAGTTGGTGGCTGAGGGATTTGGATTATTGCCTTGTAAAGCAGATGGACAATAGTATTATTGCTTTTAAAATATATAGTTTGTTGTTTTTCTTCTGTTTCTCTTTCAGCTTCAAGGAGTACGGGGATGGAATGGGGTGTCTGTGTTGTTTCTTAATAAAGCTCCCCTCTTCAGGAGGGTGTGTGAAGCTGGAGCCAAGATGTGCTCAGATGTTTGATGTCTTAGCAGAATCATTGCCAGTGATCTTAAAATGTGTATTAAGGTTGAAACAATTACTACCCTGCAGTTTGACTCAGTGAAAGGGTTTCACTTACCATGTAATGCATATGACAATATGGTTAACAGCGATGGGGATTGCCAGCATCTACTCTATTGTGACAAAATATTCACCAGAGAACTTTGGAAAAACTCACATTCAGTATTCTGACACTTAGATTAGGCTCAAATGGCAATAGACGGATGGGGAGGCAGAGAAATGTTATCTACCAAAGGTTTGTGTTGTAATCTTTTTCCACTTTTGTGTGGTTTTACCAGAGCAACTCAATTGTCTTCCTATTGAGCATTTCTTCAAATACGATGCTTCCTCTCAGCGATAATATTGTTCGTCTAGAATTAAAATATTGCTTACAGACTGCTTTCTTCTGGAGACCCTTTCTATATCATTTGCCTGTAGAAGTTCTCTGAATGGTGTTTCTCTTCAAGTGACTTGCTCAATCTCCCTCTTGTAGTCCTTCTCTCTCCTGCTTATCCATCATTTTTTCAGCTCTTGTCATTTAGTTGATTTTCTTGAAAGCTGCTCCTTGAAGTATGATCTTACCTCTCCCATCTTGAGGCACATCAATATAATTTTCTGGAAGACATAAACCACAAGTGTTCCCATAATGTTTCATGAGCACACAGCATCAATGTATTTCCTGTAAAGAAAAACTTGCTGTTTTCTCAGTTGTGGATTTAATTTGGGGAAGCAAGAATGATGAAGAAAAAGCGTGAGAAAGAAAGGTGTTAGGAGGCCTCTACCTTCCCTCATTAGCTCTTTGTGACCCAGTGTAAGCTTACTCTTACCTGTAACCTGGGGGGACATGGAGTGTTGCCTAGCTCCTGGGTCTGGGTCCATACCTGAGCTGCTGCTGATGTACCAGACCAACCCCTGTGTGAGCATCAAGAGGGAACCCTGGCAACTTCGCAGGGCAGGAGATGGGATGCTTTCCTGCAGGTCATGGAGCCTGGGTTGCTGGGGACAGCAAGGCTGTATGCTGCATGATAGAAATCAGATTTCATCCCAAATCCCTCTTTCTGTATGTATGCCAGTGTACCCACTCCACATTGTTGTGTAGTCTACTACCTATGAGATTAAAAGATCAAATACTCACCTTAAAAGGTGAAAGAGGAAATGCAAAGAACTGCTAAACTCTTAATTTCTACTGCTTGTAGTCTACTCTGAAAGTACAAAGTGCAGAGGGCTTCCTTCTGCAACCATAAATTTACTCTGAAGTAAATCCTATTTCTGTGGGCAATTTTACTGGAGCTGTTTACATGAGCAAAGTGTGCCTGTGACCATACTGTAAATGCTTTTATCAAATGCCATGGCGTCTTCCTATTGCGCTCATCACCAAGGTATGCATCAGATCAAGCATAGGCTGCTTACTCTAACCCCTATTCCTTTCATATAAAGAGAAAATGCACTTCTATTTCCACATATGCAAATGAGTAAATATTATATTCATCTGCTTTTCTCACAGAAGTGTTATGAGTATTTGGCATTTTTTAGCTTGCAGTGCCTCCTGGACATAACAATGCTTTAAATATGCCCATCTTCAGCTTGTGCAGTGTTTGTGTGTAACTAGCTATGTAATCTGTCCATATATGAACTATGGCAGTGTGTAGGTAATTTGGCTGAAAGCCCAACTAGGGAAACTTTTGAGGTAGAGCAAGATTACTAATCATAATAATAAATTAAAACAATGCATCTGTTTGCTCAAGCAGGCAAGCATAACGGTATGAATACAAGCTGTTGGAGGAACAATTTGGTATCCTAGTAGCAACAATGATTAATTAACTTCTCCCACCAGAGTTCTTTGCATATTGGGTATTCCCAAGTCTATGTGCTACATTTTACATATTGCATGCCATCAATGTATAAAATATAAAGAAATATCTGGTTCAGACAGCAGAATATCTGTGGGAATCAGCATGTTTGAGGTTATCTAGTGTTTTACCCATGAAATCTACTCAGTATATGAGGCTCGAGTCTCATCTTTTGCATCAGCATAACTCCGTTAAAATTGCAGCAGTGAATCTGTTCAGAAGTGCAAGGTTGGGTAGGCAGTCACCTGAGCTGTACCTGAACTGTATTATCTTAATTCAGATTTATGCATTTCTCACAATACTGTTATCCAGGGAGGATCTCTGAGCAGAAATATGCAATTCTCTCATAACTCTAAGGATTTAGTCACCCAAACTCCCCAAAATGAAACCTAGGTCAAGGTTTGACAGTTAATTGCTTTCTAATAATCAAATAGCCTAGACAGCCTTTTTCATGTTAGAAATACAAAAAAAAAAAAATATTTCGCATTGTTTTGGTCCGTCACTGTCCTTTTTTGACGTTGGTAGAAATGAATACTAACAAAACATGCAAACCTGCCTCTTATGAGGTCTGCAGGCAGATGAAGTGTAAAACAAGTTGTTTGTATCTAGAAGAGTCTCCTGAGACTTAATTTAAAAAATACCTGGAGAGATAGGAACTGAAGAGTATGAGCACATATCACGGTTTGGAGCCACCTACGTCATTCACAGTACCTTCAGTTGTTTCTTTTCACTCTTCTGTAGAATGCTATGTGTGCTTCAGCTCAGATGAAATGCTTTACTAACCTACAGTCTGCATAATTTAAATCACTAGATTGTTTGGCTTGATTGTTTTCAAAGAAATGTTTAGAGATGGAGGAGGTAGAGCAGGCATTTGCGTGCTTCAGGACAGAACTCAATTTTAAATATGTCAGACCCATCATCTGGATACTATTTTCCTGTACCTGAGGGTCCCAAAGTTGCCCCTGGCCAGATCCTTCTTCCAAAGTTAATGTAAAATCAGTAGTGTAAAATGAGAGTTCTCAGATCCAAAGACCGCAGGAAAGTTTGTGAATATTTGTATGTAGCACAGAAGATAAAATATCACTCATGTGAGTAGCTTCAAGTCTCTGCCAGTTCCCCTAATGTGTGTATGAAGCGGTGGGAGAACGAGTGGGAGGATGTGAACAGCAGAGCCAGCAACACATAGACCACACTCAGCTCTGAAAGCCTCTCACATCAAGTATGAAGTATTCACTCTGAGTTTTCTGAGCTCCTGGCTGAGCCTGGTGCCAAATCAATAGCTTCAAACTGAAACTGAACCCTGACAGGACAGATGCCAGGCTAAAAGGTCCTCTTCCCCTAGTGAGAAGTGAAGTGGGATGTTTGACTGACTGATTGATGGCTGGACCAGTAAAGTTGAGAGGTACTGCTACAGCTCATTTTGCAGTAGTAGGATCACTAAAAATACTTGCATTTTTCTACGAAAGATGAATGCTAATTTCCATGTGCAGTTAGCCAGATTATTATATCCCAATCTCCCAACACAGTGAGCTTGGCAACAGAAACCCTGTATTTGTCACTTCTGGTCACTTCTACAGGATTTTGATGGATTTAGAGCTGAAGTGTGTGCTCTGAAGGTGGCTCAGGCTGCTCCTACTCACTAGCAAAGGTTACTGTCATTGTATAGCACCGCAGACTGTAATCGCTGCTCTACCTGGTGGCTCACTGAACAGCACCCAGTCAAGCTGCATCGATTTTCATTGCCCAGCAAGGAAGTAGCTAAGTAAAAGATTGCCTCCTCTTATACAGCAATGACTTTGCATGGTGGCTTAGTTCCGCTAGGAAAAATGACATCCATTAATAATGAAGGAATGATTCAGAGTCTCTGAGGACAAGCTTTTTTCAGGGACTTCTGTCATTTTCTGACAAATGAAGTAAACTTGCTGCATTCATGATTCCAGGGCCTCTTGCTAAGTTAGTGTTCATGTAAAAGCGCCATCAATCATCAGAGCCCCTTCAGACCTCAGATAACAAAGCAAACAATCCCTGCAAATGTCCAGATCTCGCTTTGGCATAAAACTGTATTGCACTGATCTAAGTGAACCTGCACTGATCTATGCCTGTTGAGGTTCTGCTGCGATGCCTTCAAATCTGGTCGTGCTGGGAGTGGAAGAGAAGCTTTCACTCTCTCTGTTCATAGGAAGAGCTTGGATACCAGGCTAACAAACAGCTTTCTGCAATAAGAAGCCCTTGGCAGATACACTGATTATTATAGGCAATAGGAATGTTCTCCTTCCCCATAAATGGAAGGACAAAGGAAGACAAAGCACAATGAACTAGATTTTGAAAAAAGCCCCCCAAGATTGAAAGGAAGAATATGAGAAATGAATTGCAGGACAAGCACTAAATGAAAAGCCATTCAGTTGTCTAAATATATTACAAACCAGAAAGAAATAGAACATAATCTAATCCCTCTGCCTATGGAGTCTGCCAAAGAGCAGGGAAATAATTTTCATAGCTTGGCATCTGTACACTCCTATGGCTATATTATACATAGAATATAATGTTATATTCAAAATGTAGACTGAAAGGCTGCTTGGGTTACTAATTTTTAAAAGTTATGAAATGCCAGAATAAACACTGCTGGTGCAATTTCGATGTGGCCCTCTTGTTTATGTGAAAGAAGGCAAAAAGTCTCAGATTTTTTAGGTGGGGCTCATCATCTTTTTTTTCTTTGGGAGAACAGTAAAATAGCTGAATGATTCACGTTTTTTTCTGATGTAGGGGAAACTTCAACATCAACAAAAATTTGCTTCAGGTTGGCTCAATCCTGAAGAGGTCAAATGTTTTGGTGTTTTGAATTGACTAGGAACACTCCAACATGAAGCAGTGGCATTGGATGTTGCCATCTTGCCATAAAGGAGCAGTGGTTTGGCTCCTGTTATCTTGCCATAAAGGAGCAGTGGTTTGGCTCCTGTTTTCATTCACAAGCTGAGTGATGTTTTACTGGGTTACATTGCCTTTGATGCAGTATAAATTCTCCTCCGGTCTAGCTGTGAAATGCACCATGGCACCTGCATGAGGTCAGATGAGAGGACTGCCTTAAATGGTGGCAAATCAATTTTGTCACAGCCATTATGTAAAATGACCACCATCACTGGTAGCCATCACTGATTTTTCTAAAATAATAGCTGGTTCAGGGAAGATAGACAGCTGGTGCTTAAGAGTTTAAGCAAAACCCAGACACTGGGAATTTTCAACTTGAAAAACAGACTGAATTTTCAACTCAAGTGTTACTTGAGTAGTGGACAGTTCTGCAAAGGTGGAGAGAAACGTCAAAGTATGTTTGAAAGCTAATACCTTAGGAAGGTGTTAGGGTTTAAACAGAATAAAAGTGCAACACATGCCAGATTCATCAGTTAAGCAATCCCTTACCTGCAGACCTAAGAAAAGGCGACAGAAATACCTGGGATGTGTTAAGAACGAAACCAGAAACTTCTGCCCTGGTAGGTATGCTTTTGGTGGTTGGGGGGATGAATAAACAGGGCCAGCTGAGAGAATCCCTTTGCTAAGCAGTCAGAAATGCCTGGGACGCTTCTATGCATCAGTTGTTAAGAAACACTGTGAGACTTCATAACAGGCTCGTAAGCCTCCAGGGAGGCATGGGAGAGACGGGCTTGTTATATTTTCATCATATTCCATGGGGATGTTTTGGAGGGGTTCCTATTTGAGGGTGAGTACCAACCTGTATTAAGATGGTGGCCCGTAACTTAACTAGGGCAGGTGTGAATGGCAACTAGAAAGGTTATTACGTGCTCTGGATTAAGCATGGATGGAGAACTGTGAACCACAACTCATGTGAGTCACGGATCCGAGGTGTAGCATCAGAGTGCTCACAAGCATCAAAGTTCCCTGCCAGTTCAAGAGAAGACCTTCTCAGCAGGATTGCTCTGCCCTGCTGTTCTTTTGGAGGACGTAACCTACCCTTTTGCTATCATAGCTTCTGAATCGCTATCCTTATTTGAGAACACCAGGCACAAGATGAGTGGATTACAACAGTGAGTGGAAGAACATGCATGTAGCTAGTGTCTTCTGGAAAGATGAGGCCTACTTACAAGTCTTCTGTGATGTGCTCTGAGCAGTGCTGGGATGTGCTATATACTTCAACATGCACAAGGATATCAGGAGAGGAAGCATTTGCTGGGGTGGGTCAGAGATTATAGTAAATTCATAGTAGTTCTACTGAAGCACCAGAAAGCCTGCCTTCTGTAATTGATGCTGTGAAAGCCATGTTCATGTGAGAGATGCTATCTGCTCATAATGTTGCTCTGCAGGTGGGAAGAAGCCATTTTGACTATAAGTTTTCTCTGGATTGTGCTTACAGCAATGTATTTTTTCATGCTGCAATGTGTTAGTGTTGCAGTACAATGGCATACTGAACGAGGAACAAGTCAGGTGTAAGGTGTGAATGGGACCAAAAGTGCAGGTGGAATAGGTCCTACCCACCAGTCACTGGAAATGGGGCTGCATGTCACCCGTTAGACTCTTTCTCCTCTCTTCCACCTGCGAAATATAGGTGGGAAATAGGCATGTGCTCACTTCCATTGTTCTTTCAGAGCAGAATGGCCTGTTTGTGTTATGGAAGCTAATTATCACATAAAGGCTTAATATGATCCAAAAGTGAATGCTGTCAGCTGTCTTTGACATTGGAGCATTGTACCAATATATTCAAGAGTAGCAATGACTGTTTACAATGCTTGAGAAAGGGTTACTAGAAAAAGTCAAGTGCACAAATGATGAAGCAGTGCAATTTTAAAGAAATTTCCATTTTAATTATTTGTTATGAGTGTTGGTAAATCTGGCTTTTAAATTGCTCGCTCTATGTCTTCGGAATCTCATTTCTTTTAGCCTGGATTAAGCTTGTGTAACTCCCATAAGGACTGGGGGATATAAACCAAACTGCACTTCATGTCACTGCTGAGCGCTGCTCATTGGCTTTAAAGGAGCTTTAGAAACTTTGGGAAGATCTTGCGTTGTCAGGGGGTAGGCTGGCTTGAGCACTTGTACAGGAGAAGGAGCTGCAAGCAGCTGGCAGGTACCTGCTCGCCAGGTCCTTAGATGTGCTGCTGGCCTGCAGAGAAAAGGTTGGTGGGTCAGGGGAGGTGCGGGGGTACTCTCCATACCAGAGGGACATACAGCAACTTGAAGGATTTACACTCTACTGCTGCTTATTTCCTACCTAAATCTGAACCCAACACTAAGACCTGCTAATTAATGACAGCCAACTCCCCCACTGGTGTGTAGTCACACATGAGATAAGGTTACTCACACCAGTGGAGGGTCTTTTTTTGCCTCTTTAAATTACTTCTAATTTGATTCCATGAGTTCTTGTTCCAAATACAGAGTTCAAAGATGGTTTTCAGAGGAACACTTTGGCTATAGCATACGTCTGGGCTTTATACTGGTGGGTCCACTGGTTTGGACTTGTGTCTAGGGCAGTGCTTTGAGCTGGTAGCCAGAGAGCTGCGAAACAAACTGCAACTAGTTAGAAATTGCCTCCCAGCTCTCCCCTGCAATGAAGGGGAGGGCCCTGCACCAGCACTGTTTTTAGCACGGCGTATGGGCTCGTTACCAATGATCTGGCTGCTTTTTTGCTAAGTGAAGCTTGGGATCTGCTTGGATCCCAGGTCTGTCTCACAGACGGATGCGGGAGGAGACTTGGCACTTGGAGTGAGCCTGGAGAGCTGCTGCAGGCGAGGACTTGCCTTTCCCACCTCCTCCACCAGAACTGCGGGTGTTAAAACAGCAGCTGGCTTAGCTTCTGTTATTAATATGGCTGCCTGGCTAACTGACCAAAGCTAGGAGAGAAAACGGTTTTCCTGTAGAGTTTCTGGAATATCTATAAATGTACAAATTAAATATGTCTTTTGTCCCATCAACTGGGTTGGGTGGGAGAGGAATGAAACCACACAAGATACAATTTTCTCCATTTTTTACTAAAGGCCATATTTTACAATTCTCACTTACAAAAAGCAGTGATGTGAAACCAATAGGGTTGCTAACATAAATAAGTATTACTTACTGTGAATAATGGTTTCTGAAGTAATCCTATGCTTCTGAAAGTCAAGTATTTTTCGATTAGTAGCAATGTTTTTCATTTGATAGTTCCTGAAATGGTTCATACTTCTGAACACAGTTCTGGAAAGTAAAAACATCCAGGAGAATTTCTGAGGGTTTTTTTTTAACGGAAATATGAAGCATTCAAAGTTCTGATTTATGAGTGTTGAATAGAGGAAGAGATGAAAGTTTGAGGACATAAATTGAAAGATGATCACTGAAAGGCTGCATGTGTCTTCCCTCACCGAAGCATTGAAGTCTGATTTTTAATGACCTGAAATGTTTTCTTCCTCCTCTTAAGGTTATTTCAAAAAAAATACTCAAAACACCCTGGGCATTCCAAAGCGTCTTAGAAGTGTGGATGGCCAATTTCAAGTAAAACTGAAAGTGATCTGGACTTACTAATTTGCCAGATATCTATGAAGTCCTCGAGTCACTACCAGGGTGCCTGAATCAGATGTGTTACTTGACACTGAAATTCATCTGGCTGATTGTTGCCCTATTTTCCTGTAGGCTAATGTGTGGCAACCACTAAATAACTGATACACCTGAAGGCAAATTAATATCCACAGTTCACAAAAAAAAACCCCCTGGTTTTGTTATGTATACAGTTTGAACTGCCTTTAGTTTTTTTCAAGAGCTCAGTGAATCACGATGCCAAACTAAATAGGGATATCATGTAACGCACTTAGACTTCTTGTTCCACTTCAGACTGTGCTCATTTTCACATATTTTCAGCTAACTGGAGTGACCAAATAGCTTTAATTGCATTCCTGTCATAGAGGAAAATGACTTGAGATATTTAGACATGGAGAGGCCAAGGGGAACAATTTCTAGAGGCAAGATAGTATTTTTTTGCCTGCTTCTTTAAGGTCTGGGGCAGGCACGTTGCTTTGGAAAGGAGATTATTGCTATGTGTAATTTAACGGCATAGATACTGTAAATGGATTTAATCTCACCTAACTTTAGACATCAAAATGGTTATATGTCTTCATTTCCAGAGAGACATCTCAGGGTCCTTTACTGTCAACAGAAAGCAACAGGCACCTCTGCAGAGCTACTCTCCTCCACTTGGGCTAGGCATCAAGTTGGGCGAGTGATGCTGCAGGGACTCCCCTTTGTCCCTACCGGCTCCAAAAGAAACCAGTGGGTAATCAGTCCAGGTGCAGGTGCCTAAACGTCCCATGCCTAACTTAGGGAATGAGTAGTTCCACTGCCCCTAAAAACTTAATTATAAAAGTGTGTAACTCTAGGATGGATTTCTGTTACCATCATGTTCAGTCTCATACTACCACATGCAAATATATAATCTTCTATGTAAATATATCCAACCCTGTGCTATTTACAGTCCAGTATCCCTAAGTGGAAGTTGTTCTGTAGTCTCCACGTCCTGGTTAGAAACCGTCTTCCCTCACATTTATTCATGAGCAGATTTGATTCATGTGTTTAAGACCTGTAACATACAAAAAGATTTTGATGGAAAAGCCAAGACCTGTATATGTTTTCTCACATACAGCTACCTCTGAAAAGAAAAGCAGCTTCTTACCCTACAGGTGCATGTGCAGTCCCAAAGATATTTCCCCGCCCCGCCACCCCATTAACTTCCACTGGCTGAGTGGCAGGAAAGGTGCATCCCTGAGGCTCATAACTGTAGCACCCCAAGCGATGCTGCATGCTGCTGTGGATGGGGTAATAGATGGACACTCTTTGGAGCAGGGCTTGATATAATTTTTTATTTTTTTTTTGCACAGTGAAATCTGTTAGTACTGCTGTAGAAGTTTTTAAAAAAATCTGTGAACCTTTGAATATTTCTACGTCAGTGGTAAGGACCAAATTATCTGAATGTCTCTGACTTCAGCTCATCCCAATTTCCCAGAAGCTGATGTTACCGGCTTTCAAAATCTGTTCCCTCAAAGGGGCTTTGACATACCTAAGATACTCAAGTATTCTTCACATATGCTGAGCTCTTATACAGCAGTGTCAGCCCATACATCTAAGATCCAAGAGAGCACAATGAAAAGTACAGGAAGCTTTACAAGAGCATGCCCTTCTATTAAAATCAGGTACATGATATGAGAAAAAGGCCTCCTTTCATGCTAGCTGACAATTTGAATTTAACAGATCCACTACAAATTGAAAGCCAGGTTTAAAAACCAAGCAGTAAAACTTGCCATCTAATTTATGATGTAGCTTGCTAGGACACTGCCATTCCCTGCTTATGCAATCTCCTAATGCACCCAAAAACTTCACTAGGGATATTTTAAAAACAAAACCACCAAAACTTTGGTATAACAGTAGTGACTGATTCAGAAAGAAGAGCATTTATAGAATGTATTCTTTTATTAAGTCTAGTAACCTTTAAATTTTTTTGTAATTTATTTGCCATACAGTGACCAATAATTTATTTATAAATGAAGGACATAATAATTTAAAAGGATATTTATTAAGCTATATTCAGTGTAGAATATCTTTACTGATATGGATGGTCAGTTCTACGTGTTGTAACAGATCTTTGCAACTTACAGCTGAGGTTAAATGCAGCTTTATTATATAGGCTGATGTATGTGGTTTGTACCTTGATGTTAATTGAGCTGTACATGAGAGTAAGTGAAGGAAAAATGTGGCCATAAGTAAGGAACTATGTGGGTATATGCATAGTGGTATGAGTGCACATGCACATAGTTATGGATATATGTGTATGTATGTATCATTTATTTATCTGGGCCACAGTTTCTGTATATAATCTCCCACATTTTATATATAACTGTAGCTTAGTTTCTTTGTAAAATTAAAAAATGAACTACTGAGCTAAACAAAAGTAGGCCAACCTACATCAGGTGAATATACCGCTCCTTTTATTATCTCTTTTTGCCCTAGTGCTCTTTGCCATCTTGGCACCAGCAAAATTCAGTCTATTAAAATTGCTGCCTAGCATGTCCTGAAGTCCAACAGAGGATAAAACCAAACACATTGATGGAAATTGAACAGCTGAAACATGCTGGAAGGGGGGAAAGGGTTAGCCAAACATTATATTTGAGTGTTTTGGTACCATCTGCAGAGAGTCAAGGTGCTGACTTCTTTCAAGGCCCATGGAAGTCAATAAAATTGAAAGCCACTGAGATTTCAGGGGATTTATGTTAGAAACAGGAGAATAATTTTTTCTAGATTCCACTTGAAAGAAAGCAGCAAAGTTGGTTTCCAAAGCAGATCAGATTAGTATATTGCTTGAAGCATATCCCAGCTGGATCACCCACAATTCCTAATAACACTAAGAAATACTCCAGGGTGTTCGTTCCCCTGGTAGCAAGGTGGGTGCTGGAGGGGCAGAGGGGGTAGAACAGTGGCCCTGAAGAGGAAGGTGACCAGTTCCCATGTCCATATCCAACACCCACTCAGCAGCAAGGTAGGAGGTGAGCCCCTCTGGACACTGGAATTGCTCCTCAGTCCTCACCTAGCCTCTGCGTTTCATTTAACTTACTATGTTACTCCCTTTTCTTTCTCCCATTTCCAGTTCTCTCTCCGGCACATTAAAAACCTTCTATAATACTGTTGCTTCCTCCAGGAGAGCTGAGATGCGTGTGCTGCTTCCCCTAGCCTTGCCAGAGGCTGACTTGCTCCAACTTCAGAACCATCTATTTAGGTGGGAGGAATCTGTTTCAGCACTTGAATTTTGATCCCCAAACCTGTGGTTTAGGCCAGCGTTGTACATTTACTCCCAGTTAAATCAAATTTTTTATTTACCTCCACACGGTACAGGAAATTCTTTTATTTCTGGAAATAAAATGCATGTTAATGGCATATAGAAAAAAATGTATTTCTTGAAATAGTTATTTCTTTTACCAATGAGCCTTATTTTCTACTTTCACTTTTCAGTATTAAGAGGGCTAGTCTTCTGAGTCAGAACTCAAGAGAAAATATGTGGTAATTACTGTGTTGAGAGCTAGATTTCAATGCAGGATGAAACAGTCATTGTGTTTCCTGTAACCATTCAGTGAATGAAATTTTTTTTTTCCTCAACTGAGTTTGTGTGGCTTTTCTAGCAGTATGAAATTTAAAACTATTTCTTTTAAAACAAATTTCTGAAGATACTTCAAAAAAGAGCATAGAACAGTTTTTTAACATTAACAAAATTATCAACAATTAAAAAAAATAGGAGTAAAGCTGTTGCAATTTAATTTGGTTACTGTTTGGCTACCTGTTGTAGACCCAGTGTATGTTTCTTTGCACATAACCATCCAAGCAATAAATAATTTTTAACTTTATTTGCATTTAGGACAGGAAGGGTAACACCCACAACACCATCACTGGAAAAGTACTACATGCTGGAAGAGATGTTAGAAAGACGATTTTTTGCAGAAATGTCTCTTCTCTCTTTCCTCCCTGTCTCTCCCATGTAAAAAGCCATGGGAGAATTTGAGGTGTGTTGAGAGAAGAGGCCAAGGACCATAGACAATGTTAGCAGAGGGCAAGAGGCAAGAAAATGATTTCTCTTTTGTGGTTATCTGAGCTGTATTGCTGGCTTTACAAAGAAATGTGCTTTGACGCCAGTGGTGGGACTGTGACTGGGTTATTATTTTTAAATTGTCTCACAGCTGCAACTAGATATTGGTCTGCTGGGGTGTAAAATGTCCTTTGGCTGCAACAGGATCTTTGTGCATGGATCAATGACAGTGGATGATTCCTGCTGAGTAGCATTTCTTGAGTCGCAGAGAAAGAAAAACAGTGCTTGCTTGGCGTCATTGGGGTGAGGTATTTCACTTGGTATGGATTGGTTTGAATGATAATTTATGAAGCATGGAAATTTTTGTTTTGAACAATCATGACTGCCAGCTGGTGGGGTATTCGCTCTTTGTTCTAAATTATTCTTCATTATTTACTCATTTGTATGTGTGTGCACGTTTTGTATTGTGGACCTATTGTATGGTCATTTTTTCATGATAGACACTTAGGCTTCTTGCAGTTGTCCAGAGATGACTGCGGATTTCAGGTGTGCACCTTAATATGAGACTGTAATAATTTAGAATGAATAATTCAACAAGAGTTATCACATACATGCATTGTAACAGAGAATCCTACTGTGCTGCGTCAATGTCCTTGTGTCCACTACAATCTTACAGCACTTTCAAATGAAAAATTGGAAGCCAGTTACTTACACACAAAAATAATCCTCACCTCTTCAGCTCTGCTACCCACCAGTGGCTGTGCCCACAGAATGTGAGAGACGAGGACTTGGCAGGTGGTGCCAAGATGAGACTTTGCCCAGAGATTTTCATTCTTTGTTGTGATTATGCAATCACTGTGCAGTGCCACTGACATCAGCTGCTATTATGCTGCAGCTGCATAATCAGGCGTTTATTGGAAGAGGTGGGGAGAAAAAAGGCCACATGTTTGTCCCCTGTGTTCCTTACTGGTAGAGGATGAAACAATTGGAAAAAGCATTGTGTGATTTTTGATGTGCAGCTGTTGGCCTCTGTTTTCTGACTGCTTTGTTAGACCAGCGAGAATGCAATGCTACGAAAATGTGATGTTTGGGTCATGACAACCCCATGCAACGGTACAGGATTGGGGAAGAATGTATGGAAAGCTGCCTGGTGGAAAAGGACCTGGGAGTGTTGTTCAACAGCCGGCTGAATATGAGCCATCAGTGTGCCCAGGTGGCCAAGAAGGCCAACAGCATCCTGGCTTGTATCAGAAAGAGTGTGGCCAGCAGGACTAGGGGAGTGATCGTCCCCCTGTGCTCGGCACTGATGAGGCAGCACCTCGAATACTGTGTTCAGTTTTGGGCCCCTCACTGCAACAAAGACACTGAGGTGCCGGAGTGTGTCCAGAGAAGGGCAGCAAAGCTGGTGAAGGGTCTAGAGCACAAGTCTTACGAGGAGTGGCTGAGGGAATTGGGGCTGTTTAGCCTGGAGAAAAAGAGGCTCAGGGGAGACCTTATTGCTCTCCACAACTACCTGAAAGGAGGTGGTAGAGGTAGGTGTCAGTCTCTTCTCCCAAGTAACAGGTGATAGGACAAAAGGAAATGGCCTCAAGTTGCACCGGGGAGGGGGGGTGGGCGGGTTTAGACAGGGTATTAGGAAAAATTTCTTCACTGAAAGGGTCATTAAGCATTGGAATGGGCTGCCCAGGGAAGTGGTTGACTCACTATCCCTGGGGGTATTTAAAAGATGTGTAGACATGGTGCTTAGGGATATGATTTAGTGGTAGACTTGGCAGTGTTAGGTTTTCCATTGGACTTGATGATCTTAAAAGCCTTTTCCAACCTAAATGATTCTATGATTCTATCAAAACTGATGTTGGTGTGAGTCTTCTGGGAATGCAGCCTCACACACTCCACAGATAAATCAGATTTTAAAAAGCCATTCTTCTTAGAGTCCTCAGTTTGGCCTCCTGTGCAAACCTAGCTTCCCATCCAGTGACTCTTGCTTATATTCCACAAGCCCCCTTGCCAGTTTTAAAATCACAAGTAATGGGTGTTCTGCTGCATCTCAAGTAATTTCCTTGGTGAACTGCCAACTTTGAAAAGAAATGTACACTTAGGTGAGATGAATCCCACTTTCAAGCTTCAGCTGGTTAAATGTTAGTGCCTTATATAAGACCATCTGCCAGCATCATGTCAAAAAATCAATGAAAAGAAGCTTCCAAGTGATTCAATCCATCCTAACAGAGGTGGGATGAATAGCCTTCTGGAAATGTCCCTTTCAGTTTGTTAGTGAGGATGTCTAAATAATTAGTAGATGCTCAACTTTTGGATAGCTAAATTGACTGATGTTTATCCTGCTCTTTATCACCAGTCAAGATTTGTATGAATTGATCATCCAGGTATTGGTTCTTTTTTTGTCTTTGTTTGCTACGGTCTTCTATTATCTGAAATCTCCTTGACATGAAGAATTTACAGACTGGGATCAAATTGCTTTTAATGTTCTTTTAGCCAAGAGCTTCTTAAACTTCTCGAAGTTTGACAGACTTTCCAAAAGTCAGATAAGCTCTGCAGGTCTTTCTGAATGCTTTCCCATCTGCCATTACAATTTTTTCTGCTACAGACCCTAGTAAGGTGCTGCTTCCCTCTAGCAGTCTCACCACTGCTAGTGAGGTAACAGCTCCCTACTTCTAACTGGCATCTCCTCTTTATATACTCAAGATTTTTGTTATCTTTCTTAACTATCATATTGTATAGGGAACCGATGGTGAGTAGTTACCTACTGTATTACTGGATATTTCAAATGGTTCCAGGATACTCTATGTTCAGCAATGCCTACAATAGAACAGTAGAGAGCAAGCTGTGCTGTTATGCAAACCTTACATCCATTCTTCTACTGCATAATGTAAAATGTGCAATCTTAGTGTTGTGAGGCAGGAACTTTTGTTGCCCAGGTAGGTGTGCTACTTTTCCGATACCAAATCAGAGTGCAGTATAATCAGTTTTTAAGAGCTAGATTGCAGCCTGTTGTATGTTTGATCTTTGTAATGCATTTGCAAATTCTTACAGAACTACGGAAGAGACATGCAGAAACTGTATGCAGTGCCAGAAGTTTGTGAATCCTTTAGTGACTCGTTCATCTTCTCTTAGTCTACTAGAACCTCGCCAAAGCACTAAATTACATGCTGCACTGAGCGAGTGAATCTACTCATCTGCTTCCATGTGGTCTCCTCAGAGTATGTCAGGTAAGCTGCAAAACCCAACTAGAAGAATCAGTGTTCACGCGTGACTGTGCGTAGAGCAGGTTGAATCTGGGACTGTCAGAGCCCAGACCTGCAGATTTCTACATGCCTCCACAGACCCAGGATTGCTGCCTCCTACATACGAAGGATGTACAGTCCTCTGGAAACAGCAATATGAGAATGGGGGTGGTGGGCAACTCTTACAGTATTACAAAATTTACAACATTTTACACAAATTACAATAATGGAAGTATTGTCAAATACTTTCAGTGTGGCCCTCAGTAACCAGTTAAGCTTTTCAGTCTCATCTGTCAAACTGGAAGTAACAAAACTTGTCTAGCATAAGCACTGTGTAGGTAAATACACCACAGTCTATTAAGTACTCATATACTTCCATAATGTATAGGAGCAGCACTAACTCCAGCTGTAGCCAGTGGTCATGAGAATTGCCTTTAAGAAAGATAGGGAAATGCCAGCCTAGCTGACATCCTAGTTAATTTTCACTCATCTTGTTTTTCAAACATTCTAGACCATGTTTGCACAAATCTGTATGGAATACAGGAAAAAAGAAAATGAGGCAGAAATTGCCCTCACAGGTGAAACATAATAGTGTAACAAACACTGGAAGATTAGGACTTAAAATGGGAAGATGTGGATTACTCTTGTCACTATCTTAATACTTAACAAGCTCTTTTTTCTACTATTTCACTTGTCTCTAACTCCTCCAAAACCTGTCCCCTACAGCCAGTATCATCTTGTGGACTTTCTTAAGCATGGTTGTTGGACTGCTTCAGGTATTTTTTCCTTTTGCTTTATGTATTCCCAGGGAAAAAACAGCAAGAGTCAACCAAGCAAGAGTTGGCAAATGCCAAACCAATTTTGTTTTTCAGTAGCATCACAATTAAGTTGTATTTTTAACATATCCACAGAAATGCATCTACATTTTGGTCGTCTTTTAGTTGTTCATGAAAACAGTGGGGCTCTTTTTAAATGGGATGCCATTTTTTGTTGTGAACTCTGAGAGGCTTCAGCAAATAGTAAAAAAAAAAAAAAAAACCTCAGTTCCCAGCCCCTCATGTAATTTTCTTTAAAATATCTTAAAATGCAAAATAAGTAGGCATTTTTCTATTTGATTTCAGCTGTTAACTACAGCAGCATAAGAGAAGTTTGGGAGGTCTTTGGTGATCGAAAATGGTGAACTCGGACAGCTTTGCAATCATAATTTCTTTAAAACTTTTTAGGTGGAACTGCTGGAGATTAGCTGTTAGCGTAAGAATGATAAAAGGTGCTGGGTTCAGCAGCTCCCTATGACTCATCATCTTTCAGAGATGAGAAGTTTTGAATGCAATAGAAAATAACTTGCATCCCTCCTCTGCGTGACTGATTAAAATCTGTATCACTAATCAACATAGAATATAGTTAATGACTGTTTAATTAATTTACTGTAATTTTTGATGAAGCTCACTGCAATTACTTTTCCACATGCTGCTACGTGATAGTAATGATTTTCAACAGAAAGCAGGCAGTCTGTGTAGCGTGTGTCAGCTCTCAGAGCAGCGTCACTTTAATGACTGCAAGGAATTGCTCTCGTAGAGGATTCAGCTCAGAGATATGATTAGCTAGTTAATGCACACAATTCCCATAACTACAAAGGTTCCTTTGTGCATAAGCTACTCAAATATGTACTAGAGCACCAGTCCTTCAGAAAGAAAAATTGTAGCTGGACCTTGTCCCTTTTTAGATTTGAGCCCAACAGCTGTTGTTCTGCCAGGTGACTGCACGAATCGCTGCACGAGCACCTTTCATTGCTGCTTTTAACACTTACTGTAAATGGTTATGTCTCCACACTCATTCCACCTTTGAGAAAGGAGCCTAAGTAAAGGTTAGTAATACATACAAACACCTGGAAAGAGATTACCCTATCGGGAAGTGAAATGAGGTAGCTTATTTATTTCACATCTAACCACTTTTTACAGTTATTTTTACCCTCCTGTATTTTATGGTGGGTGCCCAGTTTCCATCATTTATCCCTTTGATGCTGCTTTGTGGAGGCTACATAGTGTTGTGCTGATTAAACTAATTTCTCTGATGTTTAATATGTCTCACTTGTTCTGTTTTGGGATCACATTATCATCCGACACAGGACTAACATTAGCAACATTTCTAATTGTGTTCCAGTTACATTTGTCTTGTTCCTGCCATTTAATTTCTTAAACTGGTTTTATCTCTTTAGCATTTCCAATTTCCAAGAAACTTTTTATAGTGGATTTCGAAGTCTCGGAGGCATATTTTTTCTGCAGTTAACAGTTTTTCTTCACAATTATGGTTGTAAATATCTGCGTATACGTATTTATGACATTGTTGATCATGTAACTTCTCTAAAACCTTTTAAGTTCTTGAAAATTGTTTGCGGATCAACATCAGCATTCTCTCATGACTTAATGAACAGTAAGATTACTGTAATGTTCCTCAAATTTCAACACTTTTTGATCTATTTTGCTTTTGATACTTAAACAGCCACATATCTGATACCTTCCTAATGATGAACAAACTGTCTGTGTCTAATTGCTGGCCTTTTCTTGAACTGTGCAGTGAAACATCATTATAAAACCAAGGTCATACAAACATGTTTTATCGCTTTGCTGATGAAATGCCTAATTGCTTTCTGCGGTTGTCTTCATCACCATCTAATCAGGGAACAGTGACAATAAAAGTAATGATGTGGTAGATCCTTGACCTCAGTTCTCACTGCAAATAACTGCCTGACATTGTTACCATTTATGGTCATGCATTCAGCATTATCACATAAGCATTTGGTGATTTCATTAGTGTCTGGTATTCCATAGTATGCCATTATTTCATGTAGAAATTTTAGCATACTCTAAAAGATCTTCTGCAACCCCATAAAAGGATTATTTATTACATGTGGTTCTTTGTTCAATAATAACTCTGAGAATAATAAATTGGTCTGTACCTCATCTTCAGCTCTCCTAATTGCTTGTTCCTCCTTAAGTTAGGGAGTTAACTGTTTCTTGACATCCAAAATACATGTTGGGAGTTGATTTTCCAAGACGCTGAAAGCAGTGTGATTTTACTTCAGAGACTCTTTTAATTCTTCATTCTCACTTCTGTTAAAAGCACTGAGTGTACACAGATAGTTGTTCTGCAGGTGTTTTTAGTAGTTTTCCAGGTCATAGTCTACTTAAGATGGACAGAATACATTTTCTTTTTTTTTTTTTCTCCTTTTTTTGAAAAGTGTTTTCTTTCAATTCACAACTCTGAGTTATAAATCTACTTAGAAATCCTGTTGCAACTTCAAATAAACACAGGAAAGCTTGCCTGTTTAGACTGCTGACTTCACCTCTTTAACACCTCCCCTTTTATTTCTTCTACCATTTGCAGTATCTTTGGCCATTACTGGTTATTATCCCTGTTGTTTGCTTGTCCAGCCACCTTATTTAGTGTCTAGAAAACCAAAAGAAATTAGTTGAATTTTATCAACATAATAAAAGTTTGGGTCCCTGCCAGTTAAAGCTTAATATATCTGAGACCGCATAATTCAATACAAGTTATGGGAGCTACTCACTGCTTCATACCTTTGCCTTTGCTACTCTAGATACAACTACTCTTAAAAGAATGCCAGAGACAGCTAGGCTGATTTTCAGTTACATTTGTATTTACAGATCCAAATCAGGAGTGACTGTGAGCAACTGACTTAGCTTTTTAAATGCAAACGTGAAAGTGAAGTTAGCCAGCCTGGGCATCTTTGATGTGCTATTGAGAGGAATGGCCAGGCTGCATGAACAGACATGGGTATGAAGCTCAGACATACTTGCAGCATGGCTGGGGCTGTTTTAAAGTTTCTCTGTGATACTTCAGAATCTAAGTGAGGAGCTTCAGAATAACGTTGCTATTTTATTATTCAGTGTACGTATAAAATGTGTAAAACGCCCATGTGCTGTTACAATTACTTATTGATAATCTGGCACCTTGGAGAATGTAAGGGGTAGGAGTTTTGTAACCACTAAAATCACTACAGAGTCTTTTAAAATTAGGTGGTTTCTATTGTGATAGAGAAGATAGAATTGGTTGATAAAACTTGGTATGTCACACTCATTCCTGTGTGTGATGCTACAGTGTTGTGACATTATGCAGTGCAGTTGTGGGTTTAACTGGAGTCTTCTGATTTCATACGCATTTTATGCTGCTATCTGCTACTTCAGTAGTATTATTCTGGATTTGTTATAATGTAGATGAGGTAACAATCTTGCTGCAAAAAATTCCATTCAAAATATATGAGAAAATTTAAATATGGAAGATGTTCAGGACTGGTTTCCAGTATTTTTACCAGTTTTCATTTCTCAGTATGCAGAGTACATTTAGCATTAGTCTTCACATAACTTTTTAACTGCTCACTTTTGTTCTAATTGCTATTTTCTGACAGTTTGTTACCACATCTAAGTTAAATCACTTCAACTATATGGTCCATTTAGAAGAAAGACTTTCCTGAAGCTGATGAATGTGATAGTCCCAATTTGATGGAAAGTCCGAGGAACAGCTAAAATAGGGAATATCAATCAAATCCAATGAATCTGCAGTTAACAAGAATGTAGAGAAATATTGCAATATGGGGTCTATGATTTACAGAGCAAAAGAAAAAGGAGAATAAGGCATGAAATGAACAATATGTATTACATGTGTATCAACACAAGATGCAGTGTCTATCAATATATACAAAGATTGCCTATATTCAGATTGAGGTGGACAGAAACCTTGCACATTGGCTTAACTTCACTAATAACTGCTAATAGTGAATTTCTAATTACAAGGAAGAAAGCAAGCAC
Source organism: Tyto alba (assembly GCF_018691265.1). Lineage (NCBI taxonomy): Eukaryota > Metazoa > Chordata > Aves > Strigiformes > Tytonidae > Tyto > Tyto alba. The sequence goes on along the minus strand of NW_024881295.1, from coordinate 7,857,466 downwards.
TCAGTAACTTATGTATCTTGAATTATTGAAATGCAAATGACAAAAATTAAAACTAAATCTTTCCATTTATTTGCATGATTGTAGTACTGAGACAAGTAAACATGACTTGGAGCATTGCAGATTTTGAGATGTTTGGTTCCAAGCCTACTGTCTGTGCTGTTGGGCTCCTGCCCTGACATCAAATAGGAGGTGAGGCCGGAGAAGGGATATGCATTGCAAAACAAGTTTAGGCATCAGGCTCTTCTAGGAGCAGAAAATTATTTCCTTAGTTGTGCTTTTGTTTTTAAGCAATTTCTATTTTACAGTTATGTATTTCCTAGCAAATAGACAAGAATATTTAGAAGAAAATACATTCAACAATATCTGTTATTCTAACCCATTGTATTTTGAAGGGAATGGAGGCATACGTATAATGGTAGATGTTGTCTGACATACCTAATGTCTGCTACCAGACAGACTCTCCAGATGATGTAAATTCCCAGACAATTCTTTCATAAAAGCACTATGAGTATTCAATTTTATTTATTTCTGTCTTTTTAAAAAAAACCTACTGGTGCTTTGGTTTGCCATATTTAGACTGAGTATAATATAAAAAACTAGATAGGGCCTGTAAATAAAATATGCTTTGTCTTATGATGCAAAATTTAGCATCTTTAAAATAGTATAATCGTATTCCTGTTTAATCTAGAGGTTTTACAAATGTAAATTTGAGATCTTTCTTATTTTCAAAACACTACTTAAAATGGAAGGAGGCAGATTTTGTTCACTTTGTTACTGTAAATATCTTGTATCAAGAGCAGCCTCTGCACAACTCCTTTCCACCACCCTAGACATTTAATGTTTTTGGTGGACTATGGCCATGTTTGCACTGCACAGCTGACCCATTTCAGCACCAGTGTCCCAAGACAGGTGACACAGGAAAGACTTCATGTGTAGCTCTTAGAAATTACTGCAGCAGAGGGCCTACTGAATGCAGGTATTTTGCTCCAGTGACAGTCTGTTTCCTGTTTCAAAATCTGGTATCAAAGGGAATTTTTTCACATAGCCTTTTTAGCCACCAGCGAAGTATTTATTCCTTGTGGTTTTTGCACAGTTGCTGTGGACATGCTCAGTTACCTGCTGGCTTCTAAACTATGCCAATATTTTTATAGGCTTTTTTCTCTCTTTTTCTCTAAGTGCTTTGGTAGTCATTTGAACAGGTGTCAAGTAGCAGGTGAACAGCAGCAGGCTGAAAACTATTCTACTTGTCTGAAAGACAATGTGAATCAGAGGAATTCACAGCAAAAGCAGATTCCAACATCTAATAAGGGGAAGTAAAACAGACTTGCCTTTGTCTAACCCATTCAACTACATAAAAGAAGTAAGCATGAGCCCACCCTGCTGGGCTGATACTTTTCCCAATTCTGGACAACCAGCAGGTTTCCCAAACCTTGAGCCATGCAGAATAACATATATGATCACATAGAGAGCAGACATTGCCTCTGCATGCTGTCGTGCAGAAAGGCAGGGAACAGAGAAGCAAAAGTTAGACTTCAAGAGAGTATTCCCTGTGATTTTCATCCCTGATGGAGGCAGGGAGGAGTTTACCATTGCCTTGCTCTGGTGGAGAGATCATATTCATCTGTTCCCATCTCACATCTGGAACACAGCACAGCCATGGAGAATCTGGAGAAATTCTGCCAGGCTGCCCTGGCCCACACTTCCTCTTATGTGATCCTCCTCGTTAGTCTGACCTTGTAAAGTCATTATTAATTAACAATATTCCCATGGTTGTGAGAACAAGTTTTTTTCAGTAGTCAGGATTTTGATTCCTCAATTTACAACACTCCACTGCCTCCCTGGCGTGTACTTCGTTGAGCAGCAGTAATGGTTTGCCTGCTGCTTGTTGCTGTTTGACCTCCAGCTGTTAAAAGCCTGCTCAGGCTAACCAGACTGCAGATTCTTACATGGACCAGTGAGCGTGGAAGGGCACAGCTCATGTACCTCAGCCGTGTCCTGGAGGAACCACCGTGAGGCAAGCCACAACCGTTTATGCTCATTCACTTGCAGGCTGTGACGGTGTTTGGGTTGCAGAAGGTACATCCACCAGGACCTTCAGACCACACAGGCCTTTGGACAGCCCTCAGATGGTTTCCATACTAAAGAAGAAATCAACATTAGTTGGGCCACAAAATCCATACACTACATGATGAAGCAACACTATTCTAAATCGGGCTTGAAGTTACTGAGATTAATGATCTTTCTTCCTGCCCTTGCACAGCACTGCAAGCCCTCTGCAGAGCAGACAGCAGCATGTATAATGGATTCCAGACTTCTTTAGTTATAATAATACTATGGCTATACATGGTCCTCTTTGTCTCAAGTAAATAATAAAGTGATCTGTTACAACAAAATGTTTGTAGGGGATAGTTCTACCCACTATATACTATGACTTGCTTGATTTTTCTCTCTGACAGATCTGTTTCAGTCATTGGTTTTGCTGCCAATTTATAGCATTTATAATAGAATAAGAAATGATAAAATAAGAAGCACTTACATAATTTTTTTTTAATCCAGGAAGGTCCTAAACTGCTTTACAAACTATAGGTTAATCCTGACATATTTCTTGGGACAGTTTCTTACACTGTCAATTTTCTGCAATTCTCCGCAATAAGGATACCTAAAGTCTTCGGTGTTGCTGAGATTCTTGATGTGCAAGAATCACTTTCCTATTATCATCATGTAAGGCCTTCTAGAATGGACACGGTTTTTAATTGTATTAAGATAAATGTGGTACAGGAAGCTAACAACTTCAACATCTGTCATCATGCAAACTTGCAAACTGTTTTGAAAAATGTTTTTAACAGTATTTAAGTTTTTATGCCCTGGGATATACACATATCTCACAGGATTAAAAGATCTATTTTGCATTTTCAAAAAGCTCATCTGTAAACAGGAACTGTTCTTATGGTATGATACCACCTATATATATATATATATATATATATATATAAAAGTGTATTTGTGAAGTACTAAAGAAAAATGCTTATTTTATCTGCAGAGGGAAAAGCCAGGGTAAATTTAAGACACATTAAAAATTCCAACACAAACTGAAAAGTTGATTCTATATACCAAAAACCTGCTGTTACCCAAGTATCTAAGAAGTTGGTGTCATCATCTATTCAGGTATAAAATACAAAAAGATATTATTAACTTAGGAAATTCTAAAACCAGTGATGGAAATTATAAATCCAGTAACTCCACTGCACTTCTTCACTGATAGTACGATTACCTTTTGAGAAGACAGTACTGAGGTTGTTCGTCAAATATAGACTGCAGCAGAACTAGACTCTGAAGCTAAGCTTAATTTCTATATGGCAAATTTACCATATTTTCATGTATATAACCTGCAGATTATCTAATGGAGAAATAAAGAGCCAAGAAACCTTCTCTTACTCCCCACTGTTTTAGCAATTGCTGTAGTACACAAGTCTGCCATTTTCTGAAGGAGCTGTTTACTGAAAAACCTCTTTCACATGCTAAATACCTTGTGCATGATCACCAGTGCCTACTGCCTTTTTCTTAGTATTTTTTATGTACCCAACCCGGACAGAGTCATCTAGTCACTTAGTTAAGGGCTTGTGAGTTTCAAAAGTTGCAGGTTATAAGTCTGAAAATATGGTATCTTTTGTAATGTGTTACATGCTGAAATACAAGGGATAAATAGGGTTTTGTTAAAGAAACATCTACTTATTTCTTCCACTGAGCTATGAAAGGATCGGGAAAAAAAAGAAACAATTTTATGGGAACTGCAGGGAACACAGACGGTTCATTGGGGAAGGGGTAAGGGTTACTGGAGTGACTTATCAATGCTCATCTCCTGCAAATGCAGGAAAAGGAGCATATGGTATATGCTCACCTGATCCTAACATACATTCCCCGCTTAATGCTTCAAAAAAACCCGAAGAAACAGAACAACAAAAGTCAGTAGCGGAAAGTGACCAAGAATCCTTCAAGAATTATTAAATAGTTCCCTTTAATTTGCAATGGTATGGCAGAATTGACAAATGGTATAACCAGGCTAATATATTTTTTAATATCTATTTATCTATCTATAGATATCTATCTTTATGCAATGATTATGTTTTTATATATACACACAAGTGCACACACACATGTATTACGCTAGAATACAAATGCTGGTCTTAACCTGTATGGCAATTCCAACTGCAGACTGGGAAATCAATGTGCAAAAAAGCTGAAGGAATTAGAAGGAAAAAGGAAAGCGGAAGAAGCAGTGAAAAGAAGAGTGCTTGCAAATAAGCACAATCAGCTCTCTTATCTTAAATAGCACTGATAGACTCTTCTGTTTGGACAAGGCCTGCTACAATGGTCCTTAAGTCGGATCTGCACTGGATACATCCCGTACTGGCTACAATGCCAAATGACTTCCTTTTTCACTGATCCTTGTGTCTAACAATCATTACCTTTTCTGTCATGAAACATCTTCAAGCATATTTGCTCTAGATTTACACTTAAAATCAAAGGGCAATTTATGAAATAAAAGACCTACTGCTATCATCACCCCATCTGCAACACAGTGCTACCCAAAAGCTTTTAGACCAAGATCAACCTTGTGGCTTTACATGCTCTACAGCTTCAGAAACTGCTGTCACCTTTCTCACCCTACTCATTCTTAGATCACTTTACTTTGCAAAACTCAGCATTCAGCCTTCTGGAAGACTCCTAAAATACACTGGTGACTCTGTGCCCTTTCTGCCCCCTTCCAGATCTTTATGATCTCTTGCCAAGAAAAGAAGTCCCTGCATTTCTTGACACCTTATTCAGAGCATCATTTTATTCAGCTCTCTTCCTTTGCTTCTGTTTTCTTCGGTAAAACCAGTCCAAAATCATTCAATGTAATTTTGTTCCATGGCTATCAGTATTTAGGTTTCTTCTATTTATATTGCACGTTCCGTCTGCTCCTGAAGTATCTGTCTCTCATTTGGTCTGGGTTTTTCAGGTTTTTTTGTTTTGGTTTTGTAGCATTTAACTTAACAGTAGCCTAGTTGTGTCACTGTCAAATGAGATCAAGCTATGCCTTTTTGGCTATCCATATAAAAAAAAACTAACCTGGTTTTTATGTTGTTTCTGTCTCATGCCACAAATAATGTGGATCTCTGACATTTCACATTGAAGCTATTTCAGTGTTGCTATTTATATAATCTTTTAAAATCAGACCAACAGATACATAGGTACACACAGCAATTACTCTTTGACACCATATTAAAATTAATTTTATAATGGTCAATGTAGAACAAAGAATTGTAGTTTCTTTGTAGCACAGAGTAGTAAAACTATTTAGCACTGAAAAATGGCAGCACTTATTTCTCTGAGAACAGTATTAAAAGATGACTTAATATATTCCAGAGTAAGAAATCACTCCTAAGCAGTAATTCTGTAAGATAGCTCATGATAAGAATAATTATGTGCTAGAAATGGTGCTGTTCAGCCTGAGTTTGTAGGCACTGCCAAATACAGGTGATTGTTCACACTACAAAACAACAGAGTCAAAAAATGTATCACAGTATGGCTTAACTTACTTACCAGGCAGATGTACTCTGAAAAGACATCAGGGGTGGGCTTAAAGCATCTCCTTTTAACGTATGTACTGTCTGTGATGTCTGAGGCTGTGGCTGAGTTTGAGGCTGTGTCTCTGGCTGAGGCTGTGTCTGTACTTGGCTTGGATCCTGAGCAGGGTTAATCCATCGGCTCTGTCCCTGTGTCATCCACTTTCCCTGGATTCCCCACCGTGCCAGGTAAAATTTGCAAATATCATAGTTCATTGAAGAGTAATATAAAAGGTCCAGTACCAGCAAGATCACCACAAAAAAGCCATAGATCCACACTCCTAACAGTGCACTGTAGTTGCTATGAAAGAAAAAAAGAGAGCAAAAATTATCTCACACATCAGTAATGGTCATTGTATTAATGAATGTTGTTTGTCTCATTAATTATATAATATATAGGTGGATGGAACAAAAATTTTGTTCTAAAGCGTATGTCCTTAAAAACTATTTATTATTTCAAACTAAATGCTGATATATGCATGACATGGGAGAATTTAAAAAACTAAGCCCCCCTGTCTTACAAACATTTTTGTTCCTCCCTCTCATCCATGTATTTATATCAGCACATAAATTTGACATACAATTAGCTTCAATGCTTTAATTGAGATCACTGATATGTACATGGTTGATGGGTCATATGTCTTATTCTGCAAATTCTCACTCCCAGACAGTCACCCTACTGAAAGTGACAGGGCATTTATGAGAGTGAGGGTTAACCATGTGAAAAGATACTGTAATACTTGAGACTGAGGAGTGTCTATACTATTGAAAACATTCACTGCTGACATGCATTATAAACCACTTGTCTTAAAACATGTTTAATGTGCTTGGATTTGCTCTGAATTTAGTAATTAATTATTGTTGGATACCGAAGACACTAGTAGAAGTATAAACTTTCAAGAGCAACTGCTAAAGATCCCTTAGTTTGATGGTAATAAATTTAGGAAGGAAGAACATTGACAAAATCATATTGTTCAATGGATTCCACAGCGAGGAAAATATGTACTGTGTTTGTATGTATATATTGGTGTCGTTATAATGTGTGTATATATAGGTAAAGGCCATGAAAATTATCATCTGCTGACATGGTGCATGGAGCTGTAAAGCTTTGACAGGTGACTAAGGGTATTAAAAGAATGGGGGGGTGGGAGGGGGGAAGAAAGAAGAAAAAGTAAAAGGGGTCAAGAATTTGGAGAGCAAAAAGGGAAAGATGTGCTAAAGCTCTGTTGGAGCTTCAATATTATTAAAAGAAAAATGACTGTCTGATGTAAATGCAGTTTGGATTGGAAACTGTGTGAGTGGGGAGGATGAGGTCAGAACAGAGAAGGAAAGAAATGGGTAAAAATGAGATTGTTAGGTGTACAGTGAAGAAGGCTAATCTAGACCTGTGAGCTAATGTGGAAGTTTGTGTACCAGAGACTGCAAAAACAAGAGCAAGCAGAAGGGATACTAGCAAAAAATGTCATTAGGAAGACAGTCTTGGAGAAGTAACAGGTGGGCAACCGACATCTATGTGAATCTGAACTTACATAAATAAAATTAAACACACACTCAACCATGCCCTCTTTCACAGACATTCAGAGAAACTTTGAGGGAACTAGAGTTTATCAGAACATTGATCAAAACAGAAGGGTTGTGAGAAGAACAAAGGCTGAGAAGACATATTATAGATGCAAGCCAAAAAGATATTTTGACATTTTAAAAACATGTCCCAAGCCTTTTCAGATCTAAAACGTTTAAAGTCTCTGCTTTGAACTTTCACGCTCATTTAAAACTCCTCTATGACTCTTTCATTTTATATTTAAAAAAAAATCAGAATCTTAAACTAGAAATCAGATAAGGAATCAGAATTTTTATTTCTGTGTTGCTGCCTGTCAGCACTTAAGGAGACTGATCCTCCTCTCCAGGGAACGCTCTTTTCACTACACAGATATAACATGCTTAGATTAAATGAGGTTCCATAGCAAAAAACTGTAAGTAACTAGAGGAAGGTCAGAGCTGCTAATGGGTCTCTTCCTATGTAACTTTAGGGTTATGCAAGCCCAGGTTTTAAAAAAAAATTTAGAAAATTACCAGTAGGATCAGAAGTAGACAAAATATGGTGCTTCTTCCCTTAGCTCAAGAGTCTTTGCCTCTACTAAAGACTTACACATGCACGCCTAACTTCACACAACAGTGAGTAGAGCTTTGTAATGCATTAAAATCTTTGCAGTCCAGGAACTTGAAAGTATAACAGGATCTGGTTAATCCAGGCTTCTCAGCAGTGCTACTCTTAACTTGCAGTGGATTTATTCATATTGGGGTAAACTCTTCTATTTTCTGCTAATATAAATAAAAGTGAAGTGAAGGCTGGAGAAGTCAAGAAGAAATCTACTGTAACAAATACTGTTCTTTTTCATCACTAATGCCAATAGGATCCATTTTACAAATAGGTGAGCTGTATTTAATCCATAGTAGGAATGGAAATACTAGAAAACATGTTATTTTTGTCTTGGCAACAATGTGAGAGGCAGGGACGCTTCTTACAGTTAAAAAGAATCTGTTTGTATTTTAGTTATTTAGTTTCACTCATCAAAATTATAGTTAGCAAAAATTAGAGCTATTTTGAGTGTTACAATTTAAAGCAACAATTTATTAATAATGCCATATGTGAGTTACCCATCTGCTCCTTCTAAATAACATCTGTTTCTCACAAGTACAAAAGTGAAAGGTTCCTCTATTTTAATTAACAGACAGTGGGACAACAGCACTATCAAAAGGGCCTTGTGAAAAATCGCAAGCAAAATTAGTAAGTGGTATGTTTTGTACACAGAAGGAAATTCCATACTTAATTGTTTTCTGTTTATCAAACTATTAAGATGGTAGAAAATATTAGTTTTGCTGATGGCTACTAATTACAGTAAAAATTAAAACTTTCCTACATATTAAGATGTCTTACTTAGAAAATAAACAAACTTACTCTGAATAACAGTAAGGCCAGAGACACAGAAAAGAACTGGGAGTGAAAAAACTCCCAGGACTTGCTCTCATTTCATTGAACTGAATGATTTAATTGTAAAAGCAACTTCATCTTGCAATCTGATTTTCCTGTACTTTTGTGCAGATTCATAGAATAGTTTGGGTTGGAAGGGAGGAGTTTCATTTCAATTAAAGTATGAACAGATCCCAAATTTACCGAGATTGAAATTATAGGGTTTGTTCCTTCACAGGGACAATCAAGTATAATAAATTACTTTCTGGAAAGCTTGCCCTGCCCTGCTAGTGCTCCTGCCCTTCCCAGTCAGTGATTTTGGAGGTTTATGGTTAGGTTCAATGCAAGGTTTAGCAATATAACACTGAAAATTATTTCAACAGCTATGTTGCCCAGTCCTCTGCTGCTGCTGGCACACAAATACAAAAGTTAAACCTGCAGTAAAAGTTACGAGACAATTTCCTTTTAGCTTCTCCGTGAAAGAGGGTAAGTCATGAACCTACCAGCAAAATCTTAGCAGCTAATTATTTTAAGATACTTCATCTTTTATAGAAATATGATGTATACATGGTATAACCTAGAGCTCATTTGTGTAAATGGAGAGATTTGCTCTGACTTCAGGGAGCCCTGAATTGTGCTCTCTCAGAACAATAAATACTTTTACCATCCATTTCCTATTCCCTCTACCAAATCCTGCTTAGATTTCTCATTCCTACACACAAATGAAAAGACAGGTTCTTCTATTATTATTCTTACCCATGTGATTCTTTCCATCTAATTCATTAACTTTTTGAGACAGATGACAAGCAGGTTAGGACCAGGCTATGTTTTTTTTAGAAGAGTTTGTTGGCTTTTATGTGCAGCACATGAACAGAAAATAATTCGTTTTGAAATTCAGGCTTAAAGAAACAACAAATCAAAACAACCGTGAGCAGAATTCTATAGCTGCAGAGTTTAAAAGTGGGCAGATGGCCATGGAAACTGTTTCTTCCCCTATTCTCCTTAAACAGGGCTGCTACTTGCAATAGTAACACTTTTTAAGTGTTGTCCCAAGGAAATGCAAGCTTATAAACTAGCAAATGCCTTAGTACATCTAACAGTAAGGAATTCCGTCCAGTTTATGCCTGTACACTTTAAATGCCATTTTTTTTTCCTATTTTGTTTTTACTACTATCTCAAGGCCTTTGCCCAATCCTGTGTTTTCCTGTAGAACCTGTTACTGTAGTACCTATGAGGTCTTCCCAGCTAAATTATATCTTTTTGCAAAAGTTGGTAGTAGAATTGATTTTTTTCTTTTTTTCTTTTTTTTTTTTTTTTCTTTCTTCTAAAGATGACTTTCAGAGAGATATTTAAGCAAATGCCAGTTCTGCAGGGGACATGCTGTACATGGAGAAAGACAGTGCTATTCTATCCTCACATGGCTCTCAGTGCAATGTAGTATAGTGTGCAAAAGCCATTCGACCCTGAAAAACTGGAATAAGAGATAAGGAAAAACATGGATGCATTACAGACTGACTTAACGCTGTTCCAGTATCAGATTAAGGACCCCTAGCATAGTAGTACTGCTGATAATCCACCAAAACATGCATAATAGAAAATCTGAGAGTATAAATACTAGATTCAAGCAAAAAATATTTTTAAAAATAGTTAAACTACTTATTAGACAAAGTTTTATGGAAAAGTACTTTGGATGGTAGAACATTTCTTGTCTGTTAGACATCACTGGTATTTCTATATTTAATAGTATATGAATTGTTCACATTCAAAAATATTATGGACTGATTCATCTGCATGATTGCAAAGACACAATAGTCCAGTATTCTACACTTATAAAAACATAGAAATCTTTTGTTATAGTAATGGAAAGAATGTAAATAAACCTGGCTGTAGTTATACTTTGAGTAGAAGGCAAACATGTTTTTTCAGCTGTGCCACGACAAAGAAGTTACAAGTCACTTCATTAATTTTTCCCTCAACTGTATTATAAAACAAGAAATTTGTTTTGATGATCACAAGAATGGCTAAGGGGAAAAATAAACCAAATAATAATACTGAAATAAACCAAATAATAATATTGAGTCACTCTTCCCTGAAAACTATAATCCTTTTTTTCAGTTCATTGCTATTCCCATACCCTAAATCATTCTCCACAGACACAGTACAATAAGTTTCATCAGAATTTTTTTCAGTGGTGTGTGAAATTAGATCTAAACAAAGAGCTGACTTTGTTACTGTAAAGTGAACCCTGGATGTATTAGAATCCAAATAAAGTTAAATTACTGTATGTTAAATAAAGTTTGAGCATATTAAGTAAGATGCTTTTTACAATGTTTTTAATGTAGGCATCTAGCCTTCACTTCTTTCTGTCCCTCCACAGCCTACTAAAATTATCAGGAAGTTTTCTACCAATCTCAGTGAGCACAGGGTGAGGAGATGTCTCTTCCTCTGCCTCACTAGATTGGTGGAGTTTTACATAGAGTTATGGTCTCTTAATTTTCCTGGCCCTGACTGATTTATCAGAAGTGATGTTTAGGGAAGTTACAAAAAGGCAATACTGGTTCTATTCTTGCACTTCTCTAAGGTACGTTTCAAGAAGCTTTTTTATTGTCTTTGCAAAAGATCAGCACCTAGCTAACACCCATGGGAAATTCTGGACTGAAGACATATAGGGTAAATATTCTGCAGGTGGTTCTCAACCATGAATCTTACAAGACTACAGAGGTAGGTATTTCTCCATCACAACTGAACGAGGTGACTTTAAAAAAAAAAAAAAAATCACTAAGTGAAAACTAGTATAATACTCTATGCTCTAAGTATTTTAATTAAAATAAATGCTGTAGTTCAAAGAATATAAAATTCCCTTTCTCCTATTGAGTAACCTCTCACACACAACAGCCCTGTAATATGAACAGCCTGCATTTATTTCTTTGGGTGTGCGTGCATGTGTGTGTACATGCAGATGTAAGCAGGCATGCAAACAGAGAATGCAGAAGGCAGAGAAATGTTCTACATCCCAGGGCACGTTTTGCAGTCAGACTGTACCTGCTGCGTGTACCTCTGTACCGGACTGTACCTCTGTGCACGTCTGCTTCGGAAAGTGCCCGATTGCCCTGTCCCTTACAGGTTGTTGGTAAAAGGAGGAACAGGAGGGCCTTACCTTAGTAAGCTCTGGCCATGGCTACATGGAGTATCTGCTGAGTCACTGGAAAAAGCCTGAAGCATTGGCTTTCTACTTGGCTGAACTACAACTGGCCCAAAACATCTCAAACTCTGTGATGGAGATGCCTGTTAGGCAGACTTGGTTGCTCAGCAGTGTTGGTGCAGGGTTTGCAGAACAGTAAGGAAAGAAATAAAACAAATTTGCTGTGTGCAAGACGAAGAACTGGAAAAAAGTGGAGGCAATAGACACACTACTGCATTCTTGAGACTCTCTTTATCACTGTGAAGCAGTTTCTGGCTCTGTCTGTGACTATGCACGTAGCCCTTCTGTCCTGAGAGTCCTGTGAGGACCTCTCTGCAGGCAGGCATCCGATTGCTGCTGTGGTAGCATGCTCATCCCAGCAAACAAGGGGAGAGCACATCCACGGAGTGTATGTAGAGTGTGCGTTGCATGGGGGCACTGGGGCACACCGTGGTGTAATCTCCACCAGTTGCCTGGAGGTATGTATGTTGTCAGAGCTGGGTGTCCCTGGGTGAGGGTGCTACCAGTTTCTAGATTGTCCAGACTGCACAAAAGGTGGAGAAAATGGATGGTCTTTAATGAGCCTGCTAGATTTCAAGTGTCTCCCCTGTCTTCTGTGTGATATGCTCTCATGATGTTCCCAGATGTACTACAAGGCCAGGGCAAGGAAATTTTACCTCAAGGACATAGCTGCACATACAGTAACAAGACAGTACAGATGCACATTGATTTAAAGGTATCTTATATGGGTAGAGTCTATTTTTGTCTCTTTTTACATTACACAGTACACAGAATTCTTGACAGTGGGTGATTGTTACTAACACCTGTGAAGTTAGAGTATGCAGCTTCTACATCCATGCAAGATTCAAACTTCTCTAGGCAGAGCTGTATGAGGAGTGGTTGTTAAGGAAGACAGCAGTTTGCTGACTGGGTGAGCTGGCTGCTGCTGGACGCAGCTGCACACAGCCAGTTAAAAGAGCCGACATCAGTATTCCAGCACCATCGCCTCCCAGCAGCCTTGCACCTGCTTCCATAGGATTGAATGGCAACACACCCAGTGACTTTTACACCACAGAATAAAACACTAAAATCCTTGTTGTAAACAAAAATCAATAGACTGGAATTCCAGTTGTTTTTAATCTGCCCCTTCCTTGCTCTGGAGGGGCTGGATACCAGAATAAAATGGTAGGGGAAAGCAGACATATCAGAATTTGACCTTGGAGGTTTACATCAGCTGAAAGTTGCTCTGCATCAAGACAAATCAGAGCAGATTAATGTGGCCAGAATGTCAAATACTAAATAGGAGACAGACCACAAGTGTAGATTTTGGCATCACAAATAGGTAATCAGTAACAAAGATCTATTTGCTACGTACTGATTCTTGACAAAAAAAGTTACTGACATTTACCTTAGAGGATGGGCCATGGCAATACATGGAAGTATTGCAGGCAACGGGCAAGAAGACCACACAATTTTGGTACATAAGCAAATATGTTCTGCTCCTCAAGGTCAGTGATTACAAGAGATTTATATTCAAAACATCAGTGATTCAAAACAGTGCATTTGGATTGATATGGAAAATGTCAACTCACTCCCTCTCTCCCCTACAGAGAGCTTTAGGGTTTATTTTTACTGATATACATTTAAACACAGTTTGGATCAGACTGGGGCCAGGGGAGAGACTTTTGTACCTTTTATATGTAACTTTATATTTGTTACATTTATATGCAACTTATATATATATGCTCTCCTAGCAATGTTTATAGCCTATGTCAAAGCAAAGAAAGCAAAGACAAAATATCCTTTCTTTTAGGAGTTCTGTAGCAGAAAAAACCTTTTAGTAATGTTTCTCTGTGCGTGCAATTATTCTAATTGCTTCCATCATTAAGTACACCTCAGACTATGTTATTAGACCAATAACAGTTTGGTGAAGAGTACTTTAAAACTCATTTACTTACTTATGCATATATCCATCTGCGTTCCCTGTTAAGTTCATCTGCATAACAGTCTGAAATTCTGTCTCATTGCAGCAGTATTTAAATACTGTGTTGTTATGGTGACAGCAGAAGATGTAAGATTTATTGTCAGAAAGACGGGGGCAGTGAAAACCAAAGTGGTAGCGACCTTTGTAGTCTGTATATGGCTCGCAGACCCGAAAATGTGCGGACAACACTGTAAAACAAAGAACAATATTGGCTTTGTGAGTCATTTGTGTTATCTGTATGTTACAAACTATATTTTTTCATTGGTTAGGCTTAAACAATTGTTTGATTTCAGAAACACATGAATATTTCAGAACTTTCAACATTGTAACATTTAGTAAAAAAAGCTTAAAATATTTAGCCTCTTATTGTATTTTGACTTTTATTGTTACTTTTCTGATTACTATTATTTCTGTTATGGAAGAAATGCCCTCCATGCCAAGAAGCACAAAAATATTTCGAAACATTTTCATACTGCTGTTCTAAATATATGGATATCTACAAACACCCAACAATGTTCATGTTTGATTCTCCTGGGATGACTTCATAAAAACAAAAAGTCTATGTAAAAACTGCATTAAAAGTTTGATGATACTTGATTTATAATCACTGTTCTTGACAGAAAATGTCTTCTCTACTGTAAAGGTCATTCTTTGATAAAGATGATTCTGCCAGAAACAGTAATTGCAAAACAGTGTAACAGATCTGAACAACTCTGAATTTGCAAATAGCTAGGACTAATAGACAGACAGATATTCCTGGGAGTTCTTACATTTCTCCTTTATTAAATTATCTAGTAAAATATTTATTACATCCCTCAGGGCATTTTTTACAGGAACATGTCACACTGATTTCACCATCACTTTTCCTGGAATAAAAAAAGTAAAGAAAAAGATATGCTCTCCATATATATTATTTGAATGCAGACTTGAGGCTGATTGTTGTGTGGTGACAGACACACTGTGGTCACATCCACATGACAAGACTGTGGGAAGATGCAAACTCTCTGACCATGCTGTAAGCCTACTGGTTGCAAACAGCTCTGAACTGGAAACTGTGCAATCGTCTTAGCTTCCCTGAGCTAATCAACCATGTAGAGTCACAGGATACAGATCCCTTCCAGCATGGTCATAAGCAACCACATGCGACTGCCTGGTTGATCTGAAAAGTCTTGTAAGAGACAATATTTGGTTCCACATACTGCCAATATTTTAATTGATTTACAGTCTGTGTTATGGTAGGCCTTACGGCATCATTTAAAATTACATATACCATACAGACCCCCCCCAAAGGCCTTACACTCTAAGGAAAGTGAAATGTAGAAGTCAAGAGTCTGAATATTCTTAGCAGTGAAATTTTTTTACTCCTATTAGAGAACAGAGGCACAGCCATGTCACGGGTAGCTGCACTTCATAAGGTTACACCAATTAATAAAGGATATTCACTGACTGACAGAATTAACCTCTTGTACTGGGAAGCCCAGAACTGGACACAGTGCTCCAGGTGTGGCCTCACTAGTGCTGAGCAGAGGGGGAGGATCGTGTTTCTCAACCTGCTGGCAGCACTCCTACTAAAGGAGCCAAAGAGACAAAGAGCTTTCCAGTCAGCTGGCCCCAAGCATAGACTGGTGCCTGAGGTTGTTCCTCCCCAGGAAGGTGCAGGACTTGGCACTTTGCCCTGTTGAAGCTCATGAAGTTCCTGTCAGCCCATTTCTCCAGGCTGTCCGGGTCCCCCTGGATAGCAGCACAAACCTATGCCTTGTCAGCTACTCCTCCCACTTCTGTATCAACAGGAAACTTGCTGAGGTTGCACTCTGTCCCACCATCATTTTAGTTTTAACTACGTATCATTTGGTTTTGGAAGTGTTAGGTCTAGAACATAATGGGAGACATATGGCATGGGAGAACTTCACAAACTAAATAGAACCTTTAACTAAGTATTTGAATTCTAGCATGAACAGGAACTTGATTCAGTTACTTAAATACAGGTCTGCAGTGCCAGCTAAGCCTTTCCTAGGCTCTTCTGTCTGGTCTCCAGCTTTCAGCAGAGGAGGTGGAGGTCTCTTGTTGGTCTGGTGCATACATGAATGACCTGGGGTAAATCAAATGGCATTAGATGCACATGGCTAGGCACCTATAAAGGCCCCTAAGTGTTTTCTAAATGTTTTATATCAGTTTGCAGGCGTGCATTACATGCACTACAATGCATGTCATTCCACCAGTCATCATTACTACGAGAAGTTAACTCCATGACTGATGCCAACAAACAGAAAATGAGTCTTATTATTGGACCTAATAAATGCAAGTGAAGGCATAGCCTTCATATTATAGCACTGCACTTCCAATAGTGATGTTTATCCATGGTATTTTTATTTACAGTATCCAGCAGAAGAGCACCTATCTAATCCTTCTCTGATAAATGGCCAGGTTCAGATGCTTCAAAGGAAGATACAGATGTGCTATATCAAAAAAGCTGTGCTCTAGTAAGAAAAATGTCTTTCCATTCTTCTCCTTTAGGGGTTGCTTATGTCCTGAACATTTGCGTTTGGATTTTTTCTCCCCAACTTGTCCAGTGTTCTCCCTGTCCAGCTGAAGGATAACTTTCACTGAAACTAAAGATTTCTTATCAAAATTACAGTTTAATATTAGATGGTTTACTACTTCAGTTGCAGACTTAGAGAAAATATAACTGATCTGAACTGATGAGTTTGACAGTTTTCACTTTTTAGTCATCTTGTCATATTCCTTCTTAGTTGGAATATCTGCACTTTGATTATATCAGCTGCTCCTAGGAAACAAATTTTTCTTCTTTACTACCTGTAAAGCCTCACAGTGCAACACAAATTTTGTTTATTATACATTATCAACAGAATCGTATTTTTTTTCAAAATGCAGGTATAACGTCATTTATGCCTAAAGATATATTAGCTTATTTTTCCTTTTAGAAGTTACATTATTACAACTACTTACACGTTAGTAATTTTTGATGCCTCCAGTATACATGGTTGTTTCAATTTTAAGACATTTTCATAGATGATATTTATTGCTAGAACTAGCTTTGCAAATAACAGGATAGCAAAACTGTCATTTTTCATATGTTATTACTACAACTTAGATTAGGTAAATTACATCTGTGTTAGGCCACCAAAACTGAATAGCAGCCCTGCAAGATTATACGTGACTTGTACATGCATCTAGTACATAAGAATTAAAACTAGTTCTTTATGTTTCATAAGCAATCAAATACTTCCATGCTTCTGAAATTACTCAGTGCTCTGAGACACTGCATTTTGAGAATGCATTGGAGGGCTACAGGACCATAAGAAGTTTAGCTGTCTTGTCACTGCGAAGAGGTTTACTTAACAGCACATATGAAAGCATCCCCTGACCCATAGATGGGTCTTCTGCCCATTTTAAAAGGAAAACAAATGCCAAATTTATTTTGGGGATGAAACCTGGGGAAAGGAGAACTACAGAATGGAGAATGAATATAACATCAAGTCAGAGGAGTGATGCCTCTAATAAAATGTAGTCCTGAGCAAACCCTTAAATAGTAAAATGTATGTCAGTGATTAAAATAAATGCACAAATAAGAGCATAACATGATGGCTGAATTACAGTCTGCATTTGGTAGTCTGTATGTGGCCGGTTAACCCTGGTAGGCAGCTCAGCACCACACAGCTGCTTGCTCACTCCCCCTCCCAGTGAGATGGGCGAGAGAATCAGAAAGGCAAAGCAAGAAAATTCATGGGTCAAGATACAAACCGCTTAATAAATGAGTAAGAAAAAAACCCAACAACAACAAAAACAACCCACAAGTGATGCTAAAGCAATTGCTCACTACCAGCAGACTGATGCCCAGCCAGACTCCAAGAAATTTTTGGATAAACTCCTACCCCAGTTTTCTTGCTGAGCATGCTGTTATACGGTACAGAATATCACTCTGGCCAGTTTGGGTCAGCTGTGCCAGCTGTGTCCCCTGCCAGGCTCTCGCCCACCCCAGCCTCCTCACTGCAGTGCGCAATGAGAAACAGAAGCGGCCTTGATTCTGTGTAAGGGCTGTTCAGAAATAGCTAAAATACTGGTGTTTTACCAACACTGTTCTGGTCGCCAATCTAAAAGACAGCACCATATGGGATGCTGTGAAGAAAATTAATCCCGTCCCAGCCAGACCTAGTGCATATTGAAAAAACTTTGCCAATTTATTGTAATCTGTGTGACTGTACTTGCTGTCTTTGCTTCTCCAAGAATCAGAGATCTAATAGACAGAGTTGTAATTACCTTTTGTCTTTTTCCTGAAAATAACTTTGCTTAAATCCTGAGGATTAAAGAGCCTTATTTCTACAGAAATACTTCAGATAAAAGTATTGTACCTGAAAGGCTCTTAAGTTTTCTGTTGCAAAGATGACAGCTGTTTCTGAAGTGGAGTTGCATGTGCAAATTCTCATACTATTTTTGAAAAGTATTATTGAACAGGTAAGTGATATAGATGCTCCTATCGCTGTTCCTACTAATTTTGAGAGGAGAATAGTCTCTCATGCTTCAAATGACTGATCTAAGCCCATTTTAAGATTACTCTACTCTATGTTAAAAAGTAAGCAGCCAGTGTACATCAAACTGTTACTTCCCTCTCTGTTCACAGTTAGAGATCTGTGTAATGCTGATTAAATTTTTAATTTAGCTACTAAATTTTTAAAGCTCAGTGGCTTTCAGAATGGCTGGTCTTTATAAGTTTTCCACCTGGACCCACAGAAATATTCACATATATGCATTTTATTTAGCACAATGCCAATCATTTGAGATCATCTGATAATTCTGCTATATGGACTTTCATTTCCTACTTCAAAGAAAAAATACTGTAATGTGCAAATAATATTTCAGTTTTTGCTTGTTAATATAAGCCTTGCTATCATCTCTGATTTTATAAACGTATTTCAATCCATTAAATGAATGCAAGTATCAACACTACTGCAAAGCAAATCTAAGAGTTAGTGGTCAGAAAGGGTATGCTTCGGGCATAACTGTATGCTGCTCCCTCCTTTATTATGCATTTCTTGTGTGACTAGTACAACTAGTGAGTGGTCACAAATCCTAAAATTGCATGCTATTATGATCTCAATAGCACTGAAATAAAATCAGTCTCAAGTTTCAGTATTCTCAATCCAATTTCATCATTTTTTTAAATGAAGCCATAGCGTACCTATTCCTAACTGAAGCCTTTCTTTCCAGTGTTACTTGTCCCTGCCCTGAGAGCATTTTGCCTACGTTAGGCAACTGCATCTCCTTCCTACCTGCACAGCTACAGCTGCCAAACTTCATCCTCTTTCTGAGCCTCGACCTTGGTATCTGACCACACCTCTGCTGTGCTGCCACTGTTGATGCTTCTCTTGTTTTCTGACACAACGAAGACCAGGCTCTGAGAACAGCCGCTCTGGGAACTTTTCTGTTATTTGTACCCTCACTTTCATTCTGCCTGTGGAGCCAATGAAAGTTACACTTCCAGTTGTTAAGTGCAGTTTTCAACCATGCATACAGATTTCAGAAATTTACTACTATGATTGTGAATCTCAGTATATCAAAGACTTGGAAGTAAAGCATGATCTTAGAGGTAGAAGTCTGTAAATCTAGGGAATTCAAAAGGAGTCTTGCCATTAGAGTTTCATTCCAGCTCAGTTTAAAAATAATGTTCATATCATTCCAATAAAAGCAGCATCCTTTTTTTTCCCCCCCTTGTCATTCTCACTGCATAAAGCCAGTAGTTTTCCTTTATGGAAGCTGATCTGTTTTGGACAAGAAAAATTTACATTCAGGCTAGCTGCAAAATAATAAATAAAAAATTTCATCCTGTAAAATGTGTGTGAGTTAGCAATGACCTAAACCCACTCCTACAGATCTCAGTAGTAAAATTCCCCAAGGAACAGAGTTAGGCTGGCATGAAAGGCTTGTGATGATTTCAAATTAAGTCTGTACGCTACGTGCTAATAATGGATGTCAGATAATAAAATACTAATAGCCAAGAAGCAACAAGAAGATATGGTATACATTTACAAGGACAATAGCTTGTGATGTTAATAGATAAAATACTTAAGAATTAAATGCTATATGTAATTAGTTTCAAATAAAATCATTCTACTCTAGAGGCAGTACTTTTAAGAAAAAAAAAAAGTATCAGAACACTGGCTTTATGTCTGGGTTTGAGGGAGTAAGTGTGTATATGTATCAGTGGCTGACTACTTCTAGTTGCACACATGGTGTAATCACAGTGTCCCATTCAACTGGAACATAGATATTTATATCACCTTGAGGAAAATGGCTGGAGAAGTGGGATCTCAGGAGTCCCCTACAAAGAGCTGTAAAGGTATGAAAACAAAAATCAACAGAATAGACTGGAAAAGCTGGAAAATTCTTGTGATGTTTGATCACTGCGATACATTCACTTAAGACTTCTTGAGTAACTGGCTTCACATTCATGCACCAGGGAAATAGCTTTCTGAAATTACTTTAACCTGGAAAACGACAGTGAAGCTGCAACAACCCCTGTGCCTCATTCTAATATACAGGAGGAGGGAAGTTACATAACTAGGGATGCAGCGCCATACGTAGGGATATCAGTGGAAGGACTCTAAAATAAAATAGGTTTTTACAATTAGGCAGAGCAGCAGTCTAGTTGATAACATTGTTAGCAAAAGTACTGTGTCAGTTATCACTAAATAATGAAATGTCATTAGCAAGAATCAACTTGAACAGTCACAAACAAGCAATGAGACTGGGCATGCACTTGAACTAATTGATGAGGATCTAACACCAAGTATTATAAGCATTACGCAGACATAGAAGTAACAACCCTTACTGGAGCACGAGGGTACTTTAAGATATATAATGCCTGGTAAAGTTTTAAGTATGGTGGTTAGGGATGGGATGTAGTAAAAGGGAAAAAAGAGCAGTGATGGAAAAAAAAAATATTTTTGGATTAAAAAGTGCTTCAGGAATGGAGGATAAAAGAAAATTAAAAAATTGTAGGATCAAACATGTTTGGACTAAGAACCATTATAATTATTATTTTAAATATTAATTCATAATTACAGAAAATCTTAATGTCATAACTCCTGAAGAACAAATGCAACTAGCAATCATAGTTCATAGTGCATCATAATAATTTGACTAATTCACAATATAACAGACAGGTTTCTGCACAATCCCCTTCTGTGTGCTACTAGCAAATGTCTAGGGCAGATCCAGCAAGCATCAGGAGAAAAACCTCTGAAACCACTCCCTGGTCCAGTTAATTCTTTAGATTCAGGAAATAACATAATATTGGAATACCGTGACATCATGCATTTTTATTTATATGTGTATATATAAAGACAAATTACATTGCATCTAACATGTATTCTTCTCAAGAACAACTGAAGTTCCAAGTTCAATCCTTCACACACTTACATACTCTTGTGTGCACATATAAAAACACGCAATTGGAACACAACTTGCTCTGCTTCCATCAGATGGTTATTTAGCAAAATGGTTGGATTATACAGTGGTGTAGAATTTCATGTTTTCTTTTACGAGCCAAAAAACTAGCATATCAAAACAGTAGCTTTGTTTCTTTTAAATTTTCAGCTTGCTTTACCACATCAGTGTCCCACCACCTTTTCCTCCCTCAATTGAATTTTCAATTGCATTTCAAATTACAGCTTCTAGTTCTTAAATACAAAGAGGTTTATTTATTTATTATTCAATTATCAATCCATTTGGTCTTGTTTGTTTTGTAGGAACCCAGTATTAAATCACAACTATTTTTTCCCTGTGGCAAGTATCAGTGAAAGATAAATTCAAAGTATAAAAGTTACCTGCTGACAAGAGTAATAGAAGCAGAACCATCAGCACATTCAAGGACTGTTGACCACAACTTGTCATCGTTGGCTTTCATTGGTCCATTAGAGAATTACCTGTTTGACAAGATGCAACATCATGGTTCAGTGTCTGTTTCATCTCATTTTTGTTGTTCAAACTTTTACTTCCCCACAAAGCTTCAGTAAAATTAGATGGTTTCACACAATAAGAAAAAAAATAATACTTTTTTTTCCAGACTTATGTGCAAAATAAATTATCCTCCTTTATAATTTCGTTAAAATTCCTTTCTCATTTCACCATGAATGTATACAGCTATTTACATACTTTTCATTAACCCAGAGTAGAGATGAATCATGTAAAGTCTTTACTGGATATTCACACCTCCCATGTAATCTACATTCAGCAAAACTGTGCTTGTTTTACTGTCACAAGAATGGACTGTTGTATTATGCCTGTAAGGACTAGAAGAATATAAACAATATAAAAATAAACTAGCTGCTTTGAAAGATTGACTTTTTACAATCTGTTTTACCCCATTAGAGGGTGCAGTCGTTCAGAAAGTGGGTCGAGCAACTGAGATGGTTGGAAACATTTCAAAAAATGTCTTTTCATTAGTATCAGAGTAGTTCATGGGACTATTATTTTTTTTTCCTAGAAATGAGGGTGAGATGTGATGCAGTTTGGCTGGAAGTCATCACAAAAAGGCTATCCTAGTTTTCTGCAGAACTGCCCCACAACTGGGTGAGTCCAAATACATCTTATATCCACATTGATTCAATGTCACCAGCTGCACATTCTGCAGCTCTAGCAGAGGCCCTGTCCCAGTGCAAGTATGGTCATCAATATCAGTAGGAACTTCTGTTACCCCACCCTGTTGTCACTGCTAATGCAGACTAAAGCTGGATGTGTAAAGTCTTCAGCATCTTGAACTCGCACTGACATCCGAGAATAACAAAGAGGTAATTTATTGGTTTGTACAACAACACTGGGAGCTTGGGCTATAAACCAGAAAGCCTAGGTGGTGCTACTGAAACCTGGTGGGGCGAGACTAATTCTTGGGTTGTTAAAAAAAAATGCTCTAAGGTGTTCATAAAAGAGAAACTTGGAAAAAATACAAGAAAATGGCAATCTGTAAAAAATTACATAGTTTGTTTCTGACAGCTCAAGAGCAACATGATGCCAAATGCTTATGAAATCAATGCTGTATCATATAAATACCAGGTAGTTTACTAATATGTGTCTACTACAATCTATTGAATTATATTAAAATCCCAAGATAATTGCACCTGCATGTAACAAAAGGGGAGGGAGTGAAAAATCAACATTATTATGAATAACTAAATTCTGAGTAACATATGTGAGCACAGGAGGGGAAACACAGTACTGTCCACAATAGAGTCAAAAGGTTTCTCACTAACAAAAAATGATGTGTCTGGGCACAAGCAGATTCTCTAAGTCGTAATCTTAGCATATGAAAAACAACAGATCAAAAACCTAAAAATCAGTGTAACTTTTGTACAAGAAATCATGGTAGTATCTGCAAACATGATTAACATCCAAACCACTCTATTTGTAGCTTTAAAATAAGTCAGTTCTTCCAAGGGAAAAAACAATTAGAAACCATAACACCATGAGGAAAAAACAAAAGTGCAGAAAACTACGAATGTTAATTAGGAATAAGTCTCTAAGCATCAAACCTGTTTGAAAAAGCCGCTACCTTTTTTCAGAAGGATTATCATATTAATTAAAACATCAAGCAGAATTAAAGTTAGAATTGTATAGAAAAGAATACTGAATATAAGCCAGAGGTTAAGAATGTAGGAGTTTAATCAAGAAAAACAGACACAAAGAACAAGCTATTGCCAATATTGTTAGAAAAAAAAGAAGTAAGATTTTTTTCCTGCGTAAACCAAAGCTGTGGGAATTCTCACAGTGATTTGTTACTAGAGGGAAATCATGGCTTTAGTAACAGTTAATTAAGAAGAGATCAATAAGCACTTCTGTTGTGTGTCTGGGAAGAGACAGGTGTTTGGTATAGTTGAGACTATTAAATATTTCCATATCAAGAATAATTTAGGATGACAGTAATGAGTTGATGCTAAGGTTTGCAATTTGATATTTGCAATTCTGTATAATTTGTATCCAGTTATTTTAGAAGAGCTGGCTGGGGGACATATATACCTTTTTTTCAGTTTGCTGGGAAACTATCAGAGGTTTCAGAGGACCTGAAGAAACCTAAGGACATTTTTAGAAGTAAATGAGATAATCCAGGTAATTACAAGCTTATGAGCGTGATGTGGATCTAGAGAAAATTATTGGAATGGTTAATATAGAATCCAATTAATAAATAAGTGGAGTAATATAATTAATGCATATCACTGTAGGCTTATGATAAAGTAAACTTTATTTCTCTCAGTGTTGTTGTTGATGAAGGTAGCTTAAGGATAGTAATAATATAATAGATTTCTATAAAATAGCTCACTTACTAGCATGGAATTTGACCAGGCAGTGAGAACGATGAAAAAAGACAAAAGAGCAGCATATCAGTTGTGGAAGACTAACTAAGACTGGAGGATACATGGTTTTTGGAAAGTATGGTGTTGCTAGTAATTGAGTACAAACAGCTTTACTGTTAATTTTTTAATCAGTACTGTACATAGAAATCTAGAAGCTTTTCAGGGAGGGGAAGATTTATTCAATTATATCTGATAGAACTGACAATAATGGAATTGGCATGTTAATCCAAGTCTTATGATGCTTGTATTTTATTAAGTGCCAGCTGGGAAGATCAGAGCGAGAGACTACAACACTAAAGCCACATCTCAAAGGACAGGAGAGTGACAAAATCCATGATGTATACACATATACGTATTTGTGATGACAGGGAAATGCTCTGATTTTATAACTACTGCTTCAGTGATCATTCAATGGTCATGAATATGACCAGTTTTAGGAGCACAGAGATACAACTAACCATTCACTACTTGACCATTTTGAAATTATTTTTACATGCTGTTGACTGACTAAAGCAGTCATATTTAGTGCAGTATCATGAGGATGTCTCTGAGCTATTATAGATCAATCAACCAGGGGGAAGGGATGGGCAGAAGAACCAGTGGCACACTAAAAGAAAGTGCCTAGATCGTACAAAGTATTTCCTAGTGCTAGGCCACAGAATAGAGATGATAGAAACGTGGTAATTATGAGTGATCTAGCTAAATAATTTTTTATTCTATTTATTAGTCAACACTTACAGGGCACTTTAAAATTAGAAAATTACATTTGAAGGCAAGAAGAAAGGTAGGTTTGATTGTAGGTTTTTTTTTTTTTTTTTTTTTAATAAAATTTTAATTTCTGGAGGCTACAGATTAGGTTTTCTTTCTGGTTATGTAAATCAGTGATTAGAAGGGTGGTCTAAATGCACCAATTTTAATTTTTAATGCACCATTTTAAGCTTATTTGTGGTCACTGTGAAGGGAAGGAGAATGCCCATCCATTTCAATATCCTTTGAGAGTCCTAGCCTCACACCACCTCCTCCCTTCTGCTAGCAATTACAAGTATTTCTGCAGCTACATCATAAAGTACAGTAAAGAAATAGTTGAAAAATCACAGTTTTAGAGGTTTTTTTTTCACTGTGTTTCAACATGTCTACTACGAAATACAAGAAATGGTCCTTACTCATGTTTTTTAAGTGATTTGCTATCTTTTCACGGAATAAGGATTATGTTAAGAATATTGCTTTCCCTTGCAGAAGATGCAACAATGAATGATTCAAAGAGAGCAACATTCAAAAGAAAGGTGCTGTAATGTTATGATGAAGGAGAACAGACATTAATATGAGACACAGCAAGTGGTGGCTTTTTGTCTCTGCTGATGAAGAACCTACAGTGCACTGTAACTTCTAATCTCACCACCATTACAGAAACTGAATTCATTTGCCTTTAACCTTCCTCCTCACCATGGACTTTAGGTGCGGGGACCAGATAGATGTATCAGATCATTATGCCATATTTTACTTTTTGCTTACACACCATGGCATTATAACTCTTACTCCGCTGCTACATACGCTGCTTTGGTTATCCTTAAGAGTTTTATCTAGCTGTCTTTTCTTGAAGGGAATCAGTGAATCACTGGAAAGAAAAGCTGCCAAGAGACATAACAATTTCATGTGGCAAGATTTTTATGTAGAAATAATTTTCCCCTCACTCTGAAGGAAAAGAAAAGCTATGTTTAGAATAGATGTTTGAAAAACATTGCACATTTTTTTGGTTATTAGAAAGAACAAAAGGAGCTAGCAAGAGATTTTATTAAATACATCAGCACTGCCTCACAAGTTATGTCTCTGTATAGAGTAACAGAAAAGGAGGTGATTCAAGAGATCATCTTTCTGTCACAGGATTAAGAACATCTAAACCATTCTTAGCAAAAGTTCACAGACTCTTGATCACCAGAAGGGTTTTTCAGCCTTCTCAGGCAATTCTCTTCCAGCGTTTCTCTAACCTCATGGCTAGAAAGGTTTTCCTAACCTTTCTAGAAAGGTTGTCTAACTTGCAGCAGCTTTGCTTTGATTTGAGCCCATTCTATCCCCAGTGGAGCTGGAGAGTGATTTACTACCTACAGATATATTGGTTGCACCTCTCTCTGCATCAGTCTTTAATTAATACATACAAAAAGTGCTATCATATCTTCACTCGGCCTTTTCTTAGGCTAACAACTTCTACTTCTTACAAACTTTCCTTAAAAACTACTGTATTTGCTATACTTCCTATACCTCATCTTAAATCTGGCTCTACACTTTATGGCAAGGTTGCGTGTGCGACTTCAGTGTCGTTTCGGTTTCAGCTGTTCCTATTTTCTTAGTGCCCAGAAGGTCCTAATATATATCCCAATAGCTGCCAACTCTTCCAAGGTAAATAAAATTACAGCCTTACAAAAGTGCAGACAACCTTAGCGCTTCTTGCTAATTCTCATAGTTAATCAAAATGTACATAGGCGTATCACTGTTCTACCAACACAGGTACTTCTACCTACAGACATAACTGTATAGGTAAAAACATACCACCACATGTGACATGATTGAGGATGACTCCCTCTTTTCACACTAATGTCCAGCAGGCCTTCCAATCTTAGTGACTACCACTGACCTGGCCCTGAGAAATCATGCCACAGCAACAGCTGTAATGATGGGCTTGGCTTCCCTCCACTTCTTCCTCCATTCTCCTGGGACACGGTCTTCTTTCACAGTTATGATTAAATGGTACCTAGAAAAGCTCTGATTTCCATAATCTCTTATTCCCCAGACTCCTCCTGGAAAACACCCTCACTAACCTCAGACACATACTAGCTTTGCTGCACTTCCTACCTCGTTGGGACAAGGAGGATCACCAGCAGGGAAATAGCCTCCTCTCAGCCTATTTGCTCATCTGAAGACAATAGACAACACTGGTTGCATTGTGGCAGCAGTAAGGGATTGAATAATGTGGCCGAGGCAATCACAGTGGTTGAGAAAGCTGTTTAAAATTAGATGGAAAAGAGAAGGCTGTGATCCAAACCTAACTTATAGTCCAGCTCTGTTCACTTCTCACATTAGAATGGGCTTTAAAAATGCATCTAGTATGAGTTCATGAATTCTATTACAATGAAATTACAGTCTTATTACAAAGGCAGTAATGTAACTGGCATGAAAGAAAACCTGACTATTAAGAAAACATGTGGTTTCACGCCACAACAACCTCAAGAAAATGTTTATGAAAAACAGATATTAGTTTTCAGTTGACAGTTGTCTTACTTGAAACGATTGAAACAACCTATGAAAACAAACTGCTGGTAGAAAACCTTTTGAATTATAGTGCAACATGAACATCACTCAGTGTTTCTTCCTTAAAGACATCTTACTATACATATGCTTGGAGTTAATCATGTGTGAATCTCTACACAAATGCAGATCAAACACTGCAGTTTGGGGGTTAGCATTGCTAAAGATGAGCAAATTTATATTACACTAACTTGGTCATGAAATTCTTCACCCTTATTTTATAAATTTTAAAATTGAAAATATGAACTACTTTGTTTTATTTCACACCTCTGCATGTTCATTATTTCCTGCAGCTATTCTCCAAACAGGTAAGAAGAGACAACATCTATGAGTCCTAAAAAATAAAGTAGTCTGAAGACCATATTTTGAACTTCAAGCAGTCTGTAGCTGTTATTAATAGAACAAGGCCAAGAAACCTGTACGTGCTGCAACTGTCAACTGTCAAAGCCACTCATTCATCTCCTGCCACTTTTACCCCTTTCCCTTTTCACCAACACATTTAGTCAGCCATTGCGACCTGTCCTACACCTGCACCCTGAGAGACACATCATATGCATGCAAGTTGGAAATGGATTTTAGCAGTTCCTACCTTGACTGCACAGTACAATGCACAGTAGAATCTGATACAGAAGTTAAAGGATTCCTTTATTACAAGAGAATTAATTTTAGAGAATCAGTGGCACGTTCACATCTTTTACAAAATTTAACTGATAAGAAACTTCCCTAAGATAGCATAAAATCTTTATTGACAGCCAAATTCCTCACCATCTCCACAGCAAAACTGAAGATATTAAAGATATTACTATAATGCAGATGTAGTACAAATAAACTTTAGCTAATCAATTTCTTGGTGAATTCATTACATATCTGCATTTGGTAGGATAAATATTTGATTTCCTGAATTTATTGCTGATGAAGGTTGGAAAATTTTAGATTGTTGTTTGTCCTGAAACTGGCCCTTCACTGTTCATTAGATCTCATTTTGGGGAAAAATATCTAAATTACTCTGGGGACACAGTCAGCTATGTAAAAATAACAGCTGCAGCCGTGGTGATTTACTGACACTGATAACTAACTTCAGCTACAAGTTAGTGGCAACCGTCTAACTTCTCATAAGCAAAATTAATTTCTGCGGCCAAGAGCTGCAACCTTTCCTAATGCTCTCAACACCATTCAGGTTTGTTAAGAGACCGAAATATTCATATAGTCTCATTTGCATGTACTGTATCAGCCTGAGTGTAGGCAGCTGACAAAGTTCTCTTGCAGTCATCTAGAATCCTTATTTTTAGTGAACTAAACTCAGTTCAGATGGATACCTGGATTATTGAGTCAAATAAGACACCTGAGTGATTCTGTGCAACCAACTTCTAAGATTAGCCAACTGCGCAAGCTGAAATGAGTGCTTCATTAATGAATTAATAAATCAATCTAGTAAAATGAAACTATCAAGTCTGGTCTATTCATGGAACAAAGTAATCTGAAGCAACTGAATTTTGACTCAGAAATTATGAATGCTCTTGGTCTCCCATGAGGCAGGAATGATAAGGAAACATACACAGTTTTGAAATAATTTTTTAAGAGAGCTTGAAAGCAGGACAGGATTCACTTTAAAGTGATTACAAATCTCTATTGTTAACCAAGTTATTTCAGCTTTTAAGAAATGCAAAGCTCTTCTCTAGGGACACTCAAGCTTGTGGTTTTGAGCTACGCTCAGGACAGAAACAGAGCAAATGTACTTTAAATTTAAAATATTACAATTTCCAAGTCTTAGATTAATAGTGTTAATTCTACTACTTTATTTGAAACAGTTTGTCCATGTATTTTAAAGATGTTTTTGAGAAATAAAAGAAGTTATGAAGGTAAGATTAGAGGTTTTATAACAGGCATACTTTAAAAATCTCCCAAATCTAAATGACAAATATCGCTCACCTCTGTATTATAGCATAGCTCTAAACCCTAAGAATATGTGTAGCTACAAACATGGCACTAAACCTGGCTAGTGTATTTTTATTATCCATTTGATAAAAAAAAAATAATATATAAACAATTTATCCAGTGAAAAATAAGTGTAAGTAAATTTTTGGTTTCACTAATTGGTTTCATCACAGCTGTTGTCAGCTGTATATATACAGAAATTAAGATCTATAGTCTCTACGGGAACACTTTTAATATATTTTCCTTTTAAAATGGCCTCTTCTGAAAAATAAACCTTCCTGTGAAAAGGCTGTTGACATATAAATTTTATTGCATTCTCATGTTCTTGAATATCATTAATCATTATCTGTATCTAAAGAGATTGGTTTCTAACTTTCCGTCACGCTGGGTTTGTAAAACAGTTTCAAAATTTATTTTGCTCAAAAGTGAAAAAATAGGATGAGTAAGTTAAAGTGGACTCAAAAAAAAGGATTAATTTAAACATGTCAAATCCAAAGGATTTCAAAATTCTCATTAATATTTTTTCCTCTCTCCATCAACTTTAGAAATGATGTTTCCTTTTACAAATATGAATGATTACTCCATTCCTCTAAAACCTAATTCAACATTCCAAGCCCCTGTATGAGTACCAAGTTGTCCTTCAACTCTGGCTAACCACTATGCATCAATCCTTGCAAAGTTACTACCTTAAGCAAACCTTGTCTTACTGCACTAGAGCTAGTGCTTTCTGAAAGGCTCTAAAATGGTTTTCTGGCCAGCAAGTATTGAAATGGTAACTTGTGTTCCTGCTCAAAAATGTCACCATGCTATTTAACACATTTTAAAAACAGGACACATTGCAATGGGAAAACCAGCTAATTTTGCTGGCACAGTTAGCTAAGTCAGGAAAGAGTGCAACCCCTTATTAATCTAGCAGTGCTGGAAGAAGCTGACAGTTGTGGTTAAACTAGCAAAAATACTTTTTTTTTTTTTCCTCATGAAGATCATTTTACTATGCCAACACAATGTGCAGCTTATCTGACATAGATGGATCTGCACTACAAATATTTTGGCAGTATTATTCCAACTTTCCTAAGGAAAACATCTCAACGCGCACGGCAAGCCAGTTCTAAATGTGAACTGAAAGCACGCTAGCTGTCCTAGCGCAGACCTATGTGTAGGCTCGTCTACCCTGTGAAGAAATGTAGGTTGCTTCCAGTATTTACGTTGGTTAATCTAGAACCAGCCCAGCTGTCTCTATACTACACAGCAGTGTTGATACACCCTTAGTGCTGGCACCAACAAGGCTTATAAGAAATAAAATGGCCCAGGTAGTCACCTGGGGAAAACTGGCAAAATTCTGCACTTCATCTACTGTGTCTGTGTGTGTGGTGGTGGTGTTGTTTCTAGGATGGGTTGGCTCTTGTATGGATTTTTTCAAAGGGCAAGACTTTTTCACTTTTGAAATCTGAAACTAGCCATCAGTGCTCCCTTAGGAGGCAAATAACTCTTCGGATTACAAAAACATTCTGGTCAAATCTTGCTCACTCTCTCATTAAAGATAATGATGAAAAACGCCCATCAGAGTAAATAGAGAAAGAATCAGCATTCCTCCTGAAAACATCTGTGATGGGATATTCAAATGTTTCATATACTGAAATGTTTCTCAGTAACATCACGAATGAAGGCTGTTCTTAAAGCAGACTAGAACAGGATAAGGAGCTGTCACTGCACCAAGGAAAAAGGAAACTGTGTGGGAGCCTTGAACCAACAAATGTTGGAAAGAAAAACTGTATAGTAGAAGATGGGAGTAACTTCCTTTCACCCGTTCTTTTGCCTTCTTCCTGTTAAACACACCAGCCTCACACTGCATCAGAAAATGCCATTTTTCACTGCTATACACTTCAAGAATACATTAAAAAGCTGATTTTAAGAGCAGTGCATGCCTGTGCTACTGCAACCATCCCAGCTCATAGCCATTCTAATTTAAAATAAAACTAAACTTTGGAGCCCCAAGAACACTGAATTGTTAACAAGAACTTAATTTTGAAAGTTACAAGGCAGCAGAACCAAGAAACGCTAGTGAATCCTTTGTCCTCTTCTCTTAGGCAGAAACATTTGCAGGACAAAAGAAAGGACAATTTTTAGTAGTCAGAACAGCAGGTGTGGAGGTTGGCAAGCAGAAGGAAAAAAGGCATGCAGAGCAATTTTTTTTTTTTTTTTTTGAGCATACATTTTTGGAACTGAAAACCCAGGTAAAACAAAGTGCTGTGCTGCTGGTGGTGACATCACAGGCCCCAA
This sequence comes from Tyto alba, assembly GCF_018691265.1. Lineage (NCBI taxonomy): Eukaryota > Metazoa > Chordata > Aves > Strigiformes > Tytonidae > Tyto > Tyto alba. The sequence continues at coordinate 7,825,842 of NW_024881295.1, read as the reverse complement.
CCTTTGTTTCACGTCCTTTGTTTTACAGAGTGTAAAAAGTGCTTGTTTTATGTCTAGCTTGGAGTTTCTGCAGATTTTTTGCTGAGCATAGAGATAAGTGCGAGATAAGCTACTTGAAAAGACTTGTATAGAATTCAGCAAAAATCCTATTTCTTGACCTCACATGGCTGAAACATTGAACACCCCCATCCCATTGAACCCACTGGAGTTGAGCAAAAATACAGGAATGTACCAGAAGCATTAAATGTAGATTGAAACCACAATTCATTTAGAAGTGGCTTCTTTTGTTCAGTATTTATTTGTACATGCTCAGTGGGCAGGCACACGTCATGTACACAGAGCATACCCCTTCGTGTTCCAACAGTACTACAACAGTACCTGTGAAACTTCCTCAGGAGCCACTGACATCAACGCTGTACTTGGCTCCGTACAGCCACATACCTAAGAAATGGCTTCCACCTGAAACACCCGACATTTATATGTCTATAATTACAGTAGTACACACGAAACAACCTGTATGGAGGAGATGCTCTGAAAGCCTCATGTATAGGCAGGGAGGGAGTGAAGCTCAGCTCACACGTGACGGAGGTTCTGGCATGGTATTCTGGATCATTCCAACGCAAAGCTGGCACTGACTGCATGTCACCCATATGTACGCTTCTCTCTGCACAGTCACTAGAATAGTTTACTTTGTTGAAAAAATCCAATATTCCTAGGGATTAGTTTTACAGTTTTAAACAGTGAAGCTTAAAAGCAAAAATTAAATGCCTCAAGAATATAACTGCACTAAGTGCCGTTATGAAGATTGATGAATACACTGGCTTTCAATCACAGGGCTAAGTCCCACTGGGTTCAGTGGGGTGCAAAATTGTGTCACTGCCGAAACAAGGTTTTGCTGTCTACACCTGAAACGTAATTTCACCTTTGCTTGGTACATGTGCAAGTCTGGTAAGAAGTCAATGGGCTTACACTATATGCTGGAGACTATAGAGTAAGCTACCCCACATCCCAGTCAACAGTGAATGACTCTGAACACAGGCTCATAACTACAAAGCAACTGACTGAGGACTTACCACTGTTGTGGATGTGCCAGCCCCTGAGCTGGCAACTGTGCTCTACAGTGGGAAACAAAGTATTCTTAAAAAAACCCCCAAAACATTTACCCATCTTTCTGTAACCCAGTATTAAGTTTCTAGTTTCAGCATCCTTCTAAATCCAACTTACCTCAGCATGCACTAACAGTAAGCACCATATAACTTGCAGATGGAAAGTACACTGAGTCATGCATAAAATAAGCATGACCCAGCCTTTCATTTTTATTCAGCTCAATTAGTTTATGCTATGTAAATTTCTACTACACAGAGAAGGGCATTTATTCCTGCATCTTGTGCAAAGTAACTTTACCATGGTGTTTTGATTAGCTTCTTAGCTAACTTATAATTAAGTTTCAGGGTAAAATATCAGTTTTACTGAGGTCAGTGGGAGTTTTGCGTTGGAAGTCAACAGGACCAGCTTTTTGCATCAGATGCTCACGTCTGTAGTAACAAATCACTACTTGTCTTCCAGTATGCAATAGTTCCACTTGACAGAACTTTCTGAAATGGTTCCTCTGACAGTGACATTCATTTCCCATTTACCTCATAGACGAGTATATAGAACATCATCAACAGAACATAATCAAGTCCAAGTAATTCATATGCAAGGAAGAAAGTATGGCATTCATCATATATGTCACACAGCAAAGATAGTGCTAGCAAGCAATATTGCAGTCATGCAGTTCATTTCTTCTCCCAGATATTTTAGAGTCTAAACAAATGAAAAAAGACAAGTAGAGAGGTGGTACTATTTCTATTTTACAGAAAGAAGCTAATGCACCGAGCAGTTACAGCCATAAAGGAAGAATACATCAGATTTGGTAGCTGTATATCAACTTTCTAGGTCTTAATGCCTTAAACAGGAGACACTGATTAAAAATGCCATGCTCCTGAGAAAACTGACCAGGTTAGGAAAAAAAAGAACAAAACCAACCAACCAAACAACAAAAAACCCCACACCAGACCCATTACCTATGAGAATATAAACTCACTTGATGTTTAAATTCATAAAGTTTACAAGCAAAAGAGAGCATGGTTATGTAATTCTGCTGTACCCTACTTAGTAATGGTCAACTCTGAAGTCATTATAAGCCATTAGTGATGCCTTCTGTACTAGTCAAGTTGGAAAGTGGCACTGAGAAGTCTAACTTACGACATTCTGACAGGAACTAGATACCAGCCACTGTATCTTTGAGGTACTCTTACAAAGTCTCTGACCCAAAGAACTTAAAAGAGAATTATCTAACCTGTGATTAATTAAATACACACGTCAATTTATTGAAAGTTTGTGATGAAAGGATACAGGGATACCACTATTGCTTTAAACCATCCTTGCAGGAAATAAGCTTAGAAATCTTTGAAGGGTCATACTTAATCTCCTCATTCAGGGATAGTGCAGAACAAGACGCACCTTGGATATGTTAAAGAAGCAAAATAAGAATGCAGAGTTTTAAATGACAATGATTACTTTAAAAATTAGATGCTTTCTTTCTGGAAATTCTGGCTGAATAACTGCATTTCCTCTCTGCAATAATACCACATCACATGCATTACCTCATCAAAATCTATGTCAAGAATCCCGTATTGGCACAGGGAACAGTTTCTCAGAGTGTGGTCCTAATGACCCATTCTTTTGTGTATTTTAACAAATGTAATTAATTTTACATTGATAAGTGACAATTTTATTATCCTATAATACAGATAAGTTTTATTTTATAAGTTTTATTGCTTGAATGGGGAACACAGAAAACTTATCATCAAAAAACCTGATCATAAAACATATGACAAAAAACATGGTGCTACAGCAGCTAAAGCTGGGGGGAGCACAATATACATGCAATTTTATGAGCAGAGCATTATTTTAATCCTGGTATCTCAATACATTTTCAAGGTCTGTTTCCAAACATCATATCTATCGTAACAAACTTTTTTTGATCCTCTCGTATATAATCCTTTTGGCAGCCATCACAGGTGCTCATTCTGCAGTGATTTTTGTTTCACTAAGCGTAAGGCCTTTGATGCCCACTATGTAATATATTTATCAGCATGGATGAAGTCAAGTATCCCAGATAATCAGTTGTGTCTTGGGACAGTAAATTGCATCCAAAATATACTGAATTATAAAATCCTTAGAACTCAAATGTAGCTGAGCTGAATCTAATGGTGCCTGTGAAGAGCAGAGGGACTTTTCATCTTTTGGATTAACCCACTTTATCTAAAGGTTCCAAGTCTGAATTCCAGTCTTCCCCCAAATAAAGAGGTTTGATACGGAGAAAGAAGGATTGAAATCTGCCTTTCTCATTTTACCTGGAATGACAACTCTGAGACATCTTTGGAAAACTGTGGTGGGAAAGATAGCTAATATTTCAAGAGGCAAAGGAGGGGATGAGATAGAAACTAAGTGATGATGTAATGGAAAATGGGGTCATCCAAGTAAGGAAATAGGAGCCTGATGCAGAAGTGATTTCTCCCTTCCTGTATAACCCTATTCTATGCCCTCGCATCTTCTTCCTCCTCCAGCTGTGTAAAGCATGATTTAGTCTCTCCAGCCAAAATGCTGAGAAAAGGAGAGACCAGCTGACTTTTGATGAACCCTTCCTATTCTTGAATTTAATTCTGCTTTCTAATTACCTCTAAAATCCTCCTCTACCTCCCTATCATCTCTAAGTCCATTGACACATGATCTTTTCCAGCCAAAAATCAAAGTCAGCAGTCCATTCCTCAGCTTCCTTGGTAATCAGCTGTCTTCTACATTATCAAACATACTGCTTTGGTTTGTGGTATTTGAGCAAAGGTCATATATTACTGTATTCTCCTTGTTGTCCTATTTGTCTCTCAAAAAAAATCATTATCTTGACTAACCCCTTTGCCCCTGAATCCTCATGTTTTAATATCTGGACTTCAACATCAGTTAAAAGGGTAAGCATAGACTGCAGCATGTTTTGGTGTAATTTATGTCATGTAATTATCATCTAAGATTACTGTCCTGTTCAGACACCACGACAGTAGTAAAGAACGTTTTTCAGCCTTTTCCAAGGGCTTTTGAATAGTCAGTGCATCAGTTGTTGTAGCTACTGTAGGTCTTAAATGTAATCGTAAGTCAAAGAAAAATATGTGGTTGAGAAGTTTTGCTTTAAGAAAACAATCTAGATTTGTAGTTATAGCAAAACGTAGCAAATAAACACAACCCTCCTAAGGAAGCCTAGCCAATCCAAGGTCTTTCACGCAAAGATGTAATTTATTCTTATTTAGTATCTTATTCATCCTACACTAATACAATTGAAAAAATTTAATTGTCCTGGCCACAATACTGAAAAATTTCTAAGCGTTGAAATCTTACTGATTACAGGAAATCATCTGCCCAAATAATGGTCTACATAGTTTTCAAAAGCCAGAATACTACCTTATTCAGTGTGCATGAATTTTGAGGGTTTCTTCTCTATCTTCTTTGCATTGAGAGACTGTTAACCTTGCTGCCTCATCCTAAACTGTGTATTCAAGACAGATTTAAACATAGCAGAAGTAAAATATTAAACTAATTGCTGGAACTGCAGTAGGGTTTGAGTTTTGTTTGTTTGATTGTTTTTCCTTTCCAGGTAGCATTACAACTTGCTACAACTGCTAGAACTGTAGTTTAATCATCCTAGTTTTATGCTTACAGGCCAGGCTGGTAGTGCTATCACATGGCTGTACTCTAGATAGTTAAGTTCAGCTCTGTTCTTTTAAGCCACTTGTCTAAATTTCCTTCGTATATAGTTTAACTCATAAGAATTTACACAAGTTCTTGTTCTTAAGAAGTCGTCTTTGAGGAAAAGAGATGATTTTCTGCTTGTTCGTGGCGTAAATCAAAATAGGACATTCTGATTACACTGCATGCACTAAAAATTAAGTTTTATAATAAGAACAAGAATTTATAAGTCAATTAAAAATGACTATTTTTTTTAATTAGAAACATTTCATATTTTAGATGTAGACATTTAACAACAACAGAAAAAAATCCAAAATTTTATTCTAGAAAAAAATCCAGAATCTTACTTTGTTTCCCTCTAATTAATAGAGCAAGAGAAATATACACTATCTTGGGTCAAATGAAACATTCTGGGTTGATTTAAAAGTTGTGGGTTTTTTTCCTTCTTGAAAAGGCAAAAATTTTTTTGTTTAACCTTATTTAATCTCAGTCCATTCCTCAAACAATATGCTTTAATTTCTCCATATGGCCACTAACTCAAAAATCTAATTCTAATGCCAACTTCATTACAATAAAGTCAATGACAAAAGTTTCAATATAAGAACAGAAAATGGATGTTTTGATTCTTAACAGTAGATTTTTAGAGGTATTTTAGTAGGTTAGAAGAGGCTACAGTGAAATTCCTACATAAAAATTGGCTGTCATATCAGTCATTGGTGAAATCCAGTTTTCCTTCTGCAGAACAGATTGCTAGGTACTTGAAAATGGACATGAGCAGAAGTTTGTCTTAGAGGTAAATTTTTTTTATATCCCTTTCCTTAGAGGTTTACAATGTTTTGAAGAAAAAAATTACGCTTAGAGACTCTTTATGTAATTATCCCAACAGTGAATTATTACAGTTATTTCATTGTTTCCACAGACGTCTGCTTTTCTCTGGAGCTTTTATCAGCATGGGTATCTTTTAGCTCAATGACTTCTATTGATTACTTATAAATAAATAGTAAATGCTACTGGACCAGTTTAACAATCTCTTATTATTACATTACAAAGAAGCTGATCTTCCCTTGCTGTATCACTTCAATTTTTGTATTTCCTTTTGTATCCCACCTTCCAATAAACAGTTACAATCTTTTCAGTAGTCTCAGTGAAGCAAGTCTTGTATCACTTGTCATATGAGAAATATGGGAGAAACTCAAGAGTCCTTGATCGGGAAGCTATAATTATCTTTTAACAAGGCTTGGATCATCATACTTATTCCAAAGATGCACTTAGAAAACAAAAGAATATTGAAACAACAATTAATTTGAAGAAGTAAGGAAATGGTTTTAGAATGTTTTAGATTAGACTGATGTTTACATAGCTTAAAAATTGTGTTTTCTTTGAGAATGTACATCACAGTAGTTCAGAAACCCTATCAGTTAGAAACATCATCCCATGAATAACAAAACAACAGTTTAAAGGAGGCTTTGTTCTTAACCTGATACACTGCTAGTTAAGAGCTACTTACTCTCGAAGGATGCTTTTGGGTCATAACATTTTTTTTTCCCCCCACTGCTGTCTGTACCTCAATCGTATACTGAAAATGCCAAATGAAACAGGTAAAAATGCAATTTCATCTTGCTCATAAGCTCTAAGCGTACCAGCTTCTGAAGGCAATTTTGAACAGATGGATTTCCAAAGCAAGTCATGCAATTCATTATCTTCCTCTTATAAGGTAATTAACAATATTTTGGAAGGCCACTCTAACTTACAGAAATATCTCTCTCTCAGTGTAAAAAGAAAACTCACCTTGAAGTACAGAACAGATTAATAAATAATTTAATAAAAGTTACAGTTAGGAGAACACAGTTTATCAGGCTTGCAACATGAAACTGCAACACTGTGGGCACAAAGTCCTACTTAATCCTTCACAGAAAGGTTCATAAGCAGGCTAGGCATCTGCACTGTAACTGCCTTCCAACATCATAAACCTTGCCACAAAGGGGCTCTTCAGATGAAGACTGTTGGAATATATGCTCAGAGATGAGACCAAAGTTCATCTGAAGAAGTAATAATCTTCTTCAGGGAAGTCAAGAGGTAGCAAGCAGAACTTAAACATCACAGTTTCACTCCTTGCAGGATACCATCATTGATTATTAATAAAGGTAAAATCTGCAAAAGGACATATCTCAAAATCACTGATGTATATGAAAAAGTAAGCCTATTTGTTTATCTACTAGAAGAATACCTGAGATCCTCAAGTAAAGCAATCCATAAAGAAATCCAGAAGGCATTGTTTATTATAGTAAGCAGAAAGGAAAACTGGCTAGGAATGAAGACAAATATGACCATTTATGTTTATAACCCAACAAACAATGAGAAAAGCCAAAGCAGCCTCTTATGTGGTAGCAATACATAGACTTCTGAACTAAAGATCTCTGACTGACTGCTAAATGTGTGCAATACAAGACAAATAGACGCGCTTAGGAAGAGACCTGTGGGGATATCAGCTCAATTAACTTAAAACAAGCTGTTAATAAAGCACTGTCTCTATTGCAACTGTGTAATAGTCAGTTCAGAAGAATATCCAAGTGAAGGGCTAACAAAGCAATTGCAATCAAAATCATTCATTTAAAAATCCAGGCAGTCATATAGGTGCAACTACGCACAGACATTTTCAAAATCTCTGTGGGAACAGAGTCATCAGAATGTTTTTCAAAGGCCAATATTACTATTAAAAAGGTAGATCTCCCACAGAAGTACATATACAAGGTTTCAGAGCAAACGAGTGTTTGAAAGTTCTGCCAGTTAACCTGTGGCAAGTGTCTGGGTTATGTTGTCTAATAGGTGGAGGAAAACAAGAGCCAACTGAATTCAGCCTTACCCAGCAAATGAGCATGTCAGTGGGCCTCCAAAACTACTCACGTAGAGCAAACAGCAGTACCACCAGGAGCATTAGTGCAAACTTGCATCTTGGTCTCGTAACAAGGGAAAAGCATCCCAATTACCCATCTTTCCTCCAGGCAGGCTTCCCATGGCACTAATAAGGCACTAGCTAGCAGGAAAGCAGTATTTCCAAGACGACAACAGAAAAACAGAATAGGGAGCCAGCCGAGACATGCATGGTACATGAAAATACAAACCCTCTGAACATCAGGGCCTCCTACAGCACATCTCCTGGCTACAAAGTTAGGTCTTCTAGTGCGCGAGGAAGTTTCTGGCAAAGCATGAGCACAGTTAGACAAAGAAGAATGTGCAGGCATGTCTGTGTATTTAAGAGACAGAATGCAGTACAAGAAGTCTAAAAGTAATTTGGTTTTATTACAAGCAGTTACATAGTGGCCACTACAGCAAAAGTACTTCCACTATAATGGACCTATCAACCTGTCAACACTACACCACAGCACCTAATTATCATACTACTTTTTTATCCACCTTGCATCGTATTTCAATTTGCCTTTGTAGTTGGAGCATGAAAAACATTCTGGAAATGTTTGTTGTACCCTAATAAAAAAAATCATGAGCCTTAATTATTTATATTAAATTACATATACTTATGTCACCTATTCTTACTACTAAAAGACAAAGGCTTCTTTGCTTTTATTAAAATTACTGAAAATAAAAACTCTTTGTACATTCTGTAAAATTCATATTGTTCTGTCACGCAAACACATCATTCAGATTGTTCATTCATATAAAGACAAACGTGTTTATTCTCCCATCGGCTCAGTGTTATGGGTAGCTTTAGAATGCATTAATTTTCTCATAACTCAAGAAATGAATGCTTGAATCCTTCAGAACTTTCTTACTGGAAAAAAGTAATCAGATCATTAGCTGTTTTTCATTAGGAAAATCAGCAGTTTTACAACACAAAATAACTACCGCTGCAAAAATTAATATTTTCTCCACTGTTACAAACTTGATTTGTTTTGAGAGTGTGCATATAGATAATTTCCATATATTTAAGCACAGTCTGAAGACCACACCTAACAGTTTCGAGTGGTACTCTCCATTTTTCAGCAATGCACAGACTAAAAATCTATCCAGTTGCTTCAGCACTCCATAACTAACTGACAACTTAGGTCTCAAGTATGATAATCAAGTATAACAGAAATAGATAATAACCACTACGGTGTTGACATGTCATTGTAAACACACCCCCTCTCCCCTACACAAGTATAGTTGTGCCACAGTATTGCAACACAAGTATCAATGCAATCTGCTTTGTTCAGGGTTTGTAGAGTGAGAACCAGATTTAAAAGATATCAAAGATCCTACTTCTCTTAATGGACTTGGATCTTGCGGATGTCTCACTCTTAAGAATAAACTTTTCAAAGATGAAAATGACTCTGTCATTAATTACAAGCAACATGACTTCAGTTCAAACACTACGAAGTTTTACTTCTGGAGAACAAGTGATGTGAAAGTGATTTCTCCCCTGTTACTTAAAAGATCTCTGTAGCATTTCCAAACAATGTATTTTCAGGCATTCATCTTAAGTGACAAAGACTACTCTTGGATATTAATATTCTTTTTCTTCTGAAGGGTTTTTAAATCTGACAGGTATACTCATTCTGAGTTAACAAAAAGTCTCCCCGTTCGTGTGTAGCAAGCCTGACTTTCAACCTTTGGATTTTGAGAAGTCATCACTATGCTAATCCTTTTGGTCAGCAAGAAGGATTCCATATTGGATAAGGTCAGAAGGCTTCATGTGAGCAAGATGGGGGAGCAGAAACAGATGCCAAAGACTTTGAAACATTTTGGGGCTTAATTTAGTTACAGAAAACTTGCCCCTAAAAGTTTATTGTTACATGTACTTTACAACACAATGGAAATGGCATTTCAGATGTTCCTGGTTTAACATTTGTCCTCAGATGTTTGTACTAAAATGACTGAAAATGATGTGATACATACACAATACGATATATGCAAGATCTATACAATCTATACAACATATCTATGATGCATATATGATATGATACATGGCACATGAAACATATATAATACATGGCACGTATGAAATATATGGCACATATGAAATGATATATAGGTGAACTGAGATCTATGAGATCTGATACAACAGGACCTTGTTTTTTTGATAGATCCTCATGAGATTAGTCACATTCCACCAGAGTAACATCTCCAGTTATCTGGACTTTTTGTGTACTTAAAGAAGGGTTTAGAAAAACAGGAGTGAGTCAGAACCTTGTGCAGTCCTGAACCTTGAATGACCAGCAAAGCAATCACCTTCATTACCACATTGCACACTGCATGTTCAGTGTAATAAAAAATTTAAATATCATTGAATTCGTGGAGATGGTTCCACTTAATAGCTTGATTTTTTGGAATCTGCCTGAATTAAGCTGGAAATCATAGTACATTGTCTCAAACTGCTAAATGTGACAAACCAGGTTTTCAAACCCACTAAAATATGTTTTAAAATCTATTGCAAAAGCCATTTTACTGTGTTTCAGTAAAAATCACCTATTAACTATGCTGAAACATAGTATACTACATAAATGGAAACAAGAAACTAATATCAGATAGGATATTAATAAAAATGAAGAGTGAGAAGATGGACCAATGACTGAGAAAGCCTCTTAGCAATGAGGTACAGGAATGAAAAGGGTATTGCACATATGAAGCAAGTTTATGCAAAACACCGGCTACAGTCCAACTGAGTAAGTATGTATCTTTGGGTAATAAAAGCATATTTCTTTCAGAGGTTTAGGAAAATGCATTTAGTTAAAAACCTTAGCACCAGGGACAGGGAAGGTATTTTTGAACACTGTAATGGTTAAAGAGTTTTCTACCCTAAATACACTTTGAAACTAAAACCAGTTGCATAGAATTAAAATTCAAAGACTGTTCCAATTCTTTTAAGAATCAGTGTAGCTGAGGAAGGACTTAAGTGAAAACAACAGGAAGAGTAGTATTTTTTATTTCCATAGTAATCATAATATAATACTTCATCATTGATCAATGTTTTAAGCTAAGTCACTTCACAAACTACCTGAAAAGATCAACTCCTTCAGCACTTGAAACAGTCAGCTTTGTTACCCAGTGTCTCAGATCCAACTGACCCTGCTAATGTCTGCTTCATTTTAGCCCACATCTATTTAATTGATACGATGCAATAGGCACCTTTGTGTGATTTTCACTGACTCGTATCACCTCTCCCCAATCTCCCATCTCCAAAGAATTGAAAGGTTAACAACCATGACCAACCAATGAGAACAAACTACAGAATGTAAACCACTTAAAATCAGTAAACAAAATATTAATTTACTTACTGGATTAACTAGCTAAACAATGCTGCACATACCTGTGAAGGGCCTTATTTGAAACATCAGCCTTGCTATTGTCTGATGGTAGTGAATACACAAGGCTTGAGTTTTCTATGCACTAGAGCTCTGTTGTCTCAGCTTGCTTTGCTTGTCCAAGATCAACTTCATCACAAGGGCAGACTGAGTATTTGTCCAATAACAGGTATTAAAAGAGGGATATTGGGAACATGTCTTCTGGGCAAGCTCACATTATCTAAAGTAGGATTGTCTGCTGGCCCATGCTGATGGACTGACTAGCTGTGATCACTGATCTTGGTTCCCATCTCTAGACACAACCTTGTAAAGGGCCCAGCTCTTGTGGAAAAGACTGCTGTGCCCCATGCTTAATTTCTAAAATCAAGTACAGAATGGTATTCCAGGAAGAAAACCAAACCAAAATTACACTAGGACAAGAAATCTGTTGCCTATTCAATGCCTTGAGTAGAAAAGGGGTAAGTTAAGGGTCCCTAAACAGAAATTCCCCTAGCAGTTATTTAGACATTCCTGGGATACATCTCACCTATCCTTAAAATCTTTCTGCAGCATATAGATCTATATCTATACTCAGTTCAAGGGAGAAGGAAGCACTTTCCACATGCAAATCAATACAAACATCTCCATTTGGAAGATAAGGAATGTACTATTGACTCCACTGAATTACAACAGGTGGGGAGAGAACTCCATTGTGCATGAATACATCCAGTTTGATGAATCACATCCTATCTGCTAGCGCTGAGCACCAGCTAAGTCTGAGACTGTTTTAAGAAACCTTATTTCTGACAGTAGCTGATTGTCTTTTAGTCAAATCCAGCAGAGAGGGCCAATTATGGAACATCCTTATAGATAAGTGAGGAATACTGCACTGAAAAAAGACCAGACTGTAACTACAATATATAACAGAAACCGAGAAAGACCACTGGAAGATGCAGGCTTGAACTTTCTTGAGGAAATGAGCAGGTGCCAAGTGAAGAAAATCCAAGTATATAGTGAACTATGCAAACTGCAAAGCACCAAAACTATTACAAGAAAAAGAAATCTAATACAGAAAGTCACCCATGGACCTGTAGTGAACTGATAGCAAGAACTTCTTGCCACATGAATAACGGATGCAGTGACTATAAAGGGATTATGTCACTTAAGCAAGAGCATGTAAGGATCAGAGCTTGCAAAACATGAATGAGAACCACGTCAATAACAATTAATTCAAAATTTAAGTTATGTACATGGTTTTAGAAGCAAATAAGAAAGACTATCAACCTGAAATCAAATGGGCTGTTTATTACTTTTGTATTTGGTGTACAAAAGTTGGCATGGTTAGCCAAATCATGATACCAAAACTTTTAAAAAACAAAACAAAACAATAAACACGTTATGGAAGTTATTACACTGGGGTTCAGGAGTACTTAGTTTTCACAATGGGAGAATATAGAATAAAATGCTTAAGTAAATGAAAGTACAACACATAGCAATATAGTGGAGGGGGAATTACTCATCACTGAGTTTAACCATGTTGTTCACTGGACAGGCCATTCCTGTGTATATAAAACTGCTAATGCAGGGTCCAAGGACAACGTTATGTGATACAGGAAGGGACAGAACCACGGTTGCAAAGTTAAAGCATTCTGCAGTCTGTGCCTTAAGACGCGGATTACAAGAGCAGTCTTTTGTCATATGGCTATTGGAATAATATGTAAAAGCAAAGAGTGAATGCACCTGCAGTATAAAAGAAAGTAGAACTTAGACATTGGGTGAGAAGAACCAATAAAATACATAAAAGGAGAATGAGGTAAGAAATCTGGAGAAACAAATTATTCCAAATATTTGCTATACCTTAGGCAGCCCAAAGTTATGCCTGAAGCTGTTAGAAACACGGAATATCTTTATGGTACCCCTTAGGGGAATGTATTCTGTAGATTACTTTCACAGCACAGAATGTAATTAAGGGAAAATCACCGATATTTTGATGATACAAAAGGTTAATGCTAACACCTTAATCTAGAAAAAAATATAAAAAGAGCATGACCAGAGGGTCTAAACAGCTCTGGAAAGAACTAGAATTGACAGAGTAAATCAAAGCAAGAAGGTAAATCCCCTACAATAAAAATAACATTAATACTGTATTTGGAAATGAAGGCATATCAAACTGTTCATGTGACCACAAGGATGCCATGACAGAAGGCTACTGCAAAAATAACTCAATTTTCTTCAATATCTGATCTGAGCTGCTACTGTTTGCTGCTGCTGATGTTCAGTGATTGTTCTGTCTCCTTGAGATAAGCTCATGTGAAGACTAGCTGGATAGTAGTTCCCTTAAGTATTTAGTCTAGGCACACTGTGGCTCTGCAATGAACCAAATTATTTTGCAACACCAATAACTGAAATTTGCTTTCCCAAAATGGTAATGATTGCCCATACCCTAGGCAAGGTAAAGACATAGGAAAGGGAAAATCATAAACATCTGGTGACTCTGTGAAGACACTGCCAGTTTCCACATGGGCAAAACTTATGACTTATAGGGGAAGGAATATTTGACAACCTTAAAGATTTTTCTTCTTCTTTTGTATTTTGTGAGGCGACACATCTTAAGATTGCCTTACACAAGAAGCCCAAATACTGCATCCCTGAGGAAACATACTCTAGTTTTAAAGCAGTCTGAATAAACATGGGGAATTCAGATCACTTTGAATGTCCCTCCTCTCAGCAGCAGAGTCTCATTCCTACTGCTGACCAAAACACTGCAGAGTGAGCAAAGACCATTTCTGTCTCAGAAACTTTAAACCTGCACAAGAAACAGCATAAAACTGTAGTGGAGGACTGCTTCACTGTTGCCAGTTGAGAAAAAACAAAAATCTACAGAAACACAATGACCACAGTGCATGTATTCTGTGAATCTTTTTGCTCTCAACTGATCAAGTACCTGACCATAGCATCATCCTTCTATTGAGATGCTGTGTTTCTAAGTTAACAGATTTCTGGTGAATACCAGCCTTCATCTCTTTTTTTGAAATTCCAGGTCTCTTTTCCTCTCCTTCTTGCCAACTTATATTTTGGAACCATGTGTTCTGCTCCTCCTGCTGCTGCCCTTGCTCCTGAAAACTAGTAAGGCAGACCTTTCACATTCCTGCTGTCACTACTCCTCCATGACCTCATTTGGCTGTCAGGTTTTTCCCATTAAGTCCTTCAAAGACTGTGGCAGAAGGCAAAGAAATGCACAGACTTAACAGGAGAATTTCTTGGCTGAGTTTATTTTAGAGAATTTAGGAGTTCCAATTCTACAAAACTATGACAAGTCCCGAGACATGCATTCCCTTATACTGAGCTGACTCCCTCTTCAAAGCATCCACAGCTTGGCAGAACACTTCCTTGCCTTCACCCAGAAATCATTCCAGTTGAATCCATCACTCAGGATACTGAGTAACTGGGGGCTAACATGGCAAATGAAATTCACTTCAGTAAATACAAAGTAACACAGGGAGGGAACCCCCTCCCCCTCACTAGCTTAGCACAGTGGTGGGCTCCAACACTGGGTGGGCTACTGCATCTTAGAGAGATATGAAAGCTATAATAAAAAAAAATTATGCACATCAATTCCATGCAGATGGTGATTTAGTACTCAGCAGCAGTCAGAAAGCAAACAGAATTTCAGAAGCTGCTGAAAAAAAAAAAGGGAATAAAAGAAAAGCTCATTATATCATGGTACTAGTTTATGGCCTATCTATATCTCTAGAGCAGGAAAGGGAACAGGAGGGAATGAGAAGGACAGTAAAAGGTGTAGATTGTTTTCTGTATGCAAGCATTTAAACAGACTAGGAAGATTCATCTAGGAAGGAGTCTCATAAAAGTCTATAAAATGCTACAAGTGGCACTGACAAACTGAACAGGCAACAATCATGCATCATCTCTCATAACACACGAATTAGGGTATTAGCAGACAGCAGTTCTAAAATAAACAAAAGGAGGTGTTTTTTTCCACACAGCATGCACTTTGAGTGTATTTTTTTTAATGACAAAAGCTTAGTTATATTTTAAGAACAATTAAACAACTTACATTGATAAAAACATCCACCAACAGCTATTAAACATAAAACTGTGACCCCTATAATATAGGAAGTATCTGTGGTGTGGATAGCCAGAAGCTGAAAGGGTGTATCTGGGGAAATATGTTTGCCCTGGACTTACATGAGAGGATATCTAGCCCAGCCAGTATCAGCAACAGAACAGCAAGCTAGATGGATGCTTAACTTGACCCAAAGCATCCACCCTTACTTCCTTTTTCTGTGTCATCTGCCCAATCCAAAAGAATCACACCAAAGCCCACCCTTCTCACCCTGTCCCCAATCCCGGCAGAATGCCTATACAAAACCAAACAAGGCATCACTCTACACAAGCAGATTCAAAGTCACCTCTGGATGGCCACACAGATCAGTTTTCTGAAACATCCTGGTACTAGATGTTCTCCAGGCTGTCTGGAAGTCTGCTTCTGGGCAAATACAAACTACCATAGCCTCAAGTTCTAATGTTCAGCTACAAGAACAAAAACTTCACAATCTGATATTTATAACCCACCCTTCACTGTATCTTACTGAAGAGCCAACCCAGCTTTGGATCCTCTAAAACCACAGAATATAATGAAGTCACAACTCGGGGTCAGAGCACGTAAGAGAACTCTTCAAAGAGACTTTTACATCTTGAAAGCAGATTCCTGTTAAAGGACAAAGCCACTGAACTGATGTGCAGTTATTATTGTGTATAGATAGCTGCTGTCTAGATATTCAACTTAAAATTGCTCTGGACCCTGCACACAGTATACAGCAGGCAAAAGCTTCAGCAGACTGTGGACAGCCTGCATGCTGCTTAGTTTTTGGTCTCTGTGGAATAAGGTCTTTAGAAAATCAGACTCATGCAGTCCTTAAGTTGTTTCTAGGAAAGCAGCTGATCCCTTTTGTTGTCGTAATGAGATACAAATGAGAATCTTTCCAGGGCTTTTTTTGGTGGAATCTAACACTGTATAGATATTTACGCCTTACTTGTGCCTGGCTGATCACCTGTATTTCAAGGGGTTTATTTTCTATTGTGTTGTGCTTTATATGGTGAAAAATGATGAAGGGTTTGTGTCCTGGTGAACTTTGGTTTTGACCAAAAACTGATATATTGCACCACTAAGAAAACGGAACATGCAAAAGGAATTTTTTATTTTTTAAATTTTAAGGGCTACTTTACTACTTCTGTCTTAAAGCACCATGTTCCTCAGACATTATTTCACCATTCTAATGTGGGAGATCTGCTGCTAACTACACATATCACCACATTTTAACAAATCCTTCACTCGTGATAGAATAAGCAACAGCATTGCTTAGTGCTTACTCCGTATTTTATATCACTGACATTTCTTCTTAAGTCTTGCTGGGAAGCCTGAATCCCTTTCACAGGTGAAGGAAGGCCAGAGAATCTGCCATCCTAATGAATTTCAGCTGCATTCATCATGATTTGGTGCTTCAGAATTCAGGCTCTGTACCTGTCATATCATTACTTTTGCTTTTGTTATATCATTATTTTTGTTGGGAGTGTAGCAAGTCATATAACACATGGGTTGCTTTATTGGGTCTGCTTCACTACTAATAGCCAGGCAATCTAATTTAGGTGGCAACCTTCCTTCCCCCATCCCCCAAAATGAACAAAACCATCATACTGACTGATTACATTCAGCATGGATATAGAAATGACACGTGAGAATTCCATCATATGACACAATAGGTATCTATCAAAAAATATTTTTGTATTTTGTATTCACAGCACTTTTTAAAACTGGATAAAAAAATATGTATGATTTTATGAAGCCAATATGGGCTTAAGAATTGAAAATACCAAGTTCCTTGGAGATCATGTCTTAAGCTTTGTTTTCAATAAAAGGACATAGGTAATTTACTCCCTTAAAACAAGCTTTGAGGTTTTTCTAGTTGTTTCCTAAACTCTTCAAACTCTGTGAGTATCTGGCTTTTCAATCATGGAAAATGCTCTTGTGGAAGAAGACAGGACTTCTCTTCCAGCAAAGAGGACTTGTAATGATGATGACTCTGAGAACAAACTGATTGTATCATGTGCTTAGAGTCTCAATTCACATGAAAACCCCAGTTCTTTTGGGGTTCTGTGCCAGCTATAAATTCTGTAATAAGACTATGTAGCGGACTGATATTTTTTACTGTTTTGGCAGCTGAACTGGAAAAAATTAGAAAAGACATTCATGTTTAGATGGGATAAACGTTTGGTTTTGATGCTTGAAACTAAAACTCCAGAACAATTAGTTCATAGCAAACAGAAAGGAAAAGGAAAGGAAAATGCAAAGGAAATAGGGATTAGGCTCATGAAACGGGAAAAGCATTTTCGTGGTTCTGATCAGTATTGCATTAAACAAAACCACTGCCACTGTTCCTAGTTCCATTTCCTATGCAAAATATGAAGAGGAAGAAGGCACAATAAATATTTTTTAAGAAAGAAGTCTGGCAAATTTTGGAAGTTTGTATGCAGCTGCTGCACACCCACACATTATTAGCCCAGCCTGTGCCACCCATATACTGCAAAACACAACCAGTCCTCACTTTGGCAACTAAAATAGATGACAAGAGTTCCATTATTCTCCACTAAGTGCCTGCCTAAGCCTGCCTAAAGAGGGATACAAGACTGACAAGGCATACCTAACAGAAAAGGAAGAACAAGTTCAGCAACTAAAGGAAGAGAAATTTCAGCTTTGATCATGACAAGTGACAGCACCACAGTTTCATTTACGTTATCTATTTTATCCAAGGCTTTTAATTGTTTGTTGTAATAACTATTATGCAGAAGGTTGTATAAATAATGCTTGCTTTTAAAGCCTTATTATCAAAACAGACAATCATATAAACACATCCTGCCTAAGAAAGGTGCTGACTTCCTTGAGAATATTACTCCTCTTAGCTTTCCTTAAAAAGCATCTAGCACCAAGAGTCTTCACTAGGGCTTACTATGAGACAGACAGTACTGGGCGCTGCTGAAAAGCATGCCTGTGCTGTTGGAGCTCTTGCTTGATGTTTTAAGTTAGACTATAACTACCATTGATTTAAGACTATTGGATTACATTTCATACTTTGGAGAAGAATAAAAGAGAAAAATAATCTCTTAAATGTTTAAAATGGTGAAGCCTTGTGAACATGTTTATTCCATATTTCATTTCCACCACTGCAGTAAGTTTAGAGTGTAGTTACTTATGTTCAGTAGGTAAAGTAATAAATTTTGTTCTTACTAGTTCTCAATCATTTGGACTCGTGTTCATGCTACTGTAAATCTTCCACTGCAGTCCAAACTCAGAAGATTTAGGGAGAAGCTAGGTGGAGTTCAAAAGTAGTTATAAGGGTTACAAACTCTGGACCAAAATTTGCCATAAGCATTAACCCTCTTCCACCCCTCATATTATCACTGAGAGGTCAGACCAATTACAAAAGCATAGAATGAACACACATAATGCAAATTAATTTTAATGAGAGTTACACATGCATGCCAGTATGTGTGCATGTGAATACACATTAATTTCTCTTATGTATAATAGATTCTAGAAAAAAAAAAAAAGTGGAAGCAAGCTTTGGACTATGGCCTTTGGGATTAAATGACTAATGACGGATAAAACTTTCCCTGTTATGAATATGCTACTGTGAGAAAGAAGATAGAGGCTGTCTAACAAAGACAATTAATGGACTGAACAGCTCTCTGCTGAGAATGACCCCAAAGTGTGGGAAGCTAACGATAAAGAATGGAAAGGCAGAAGAAGTATTATTACTGCCAATTCCATTTCTCATAAATTTCATATTGTTATATTTAGATTACTGGCCAGGAGTGTGTCCTGATTCCTGCAGAGTGGACTCAGCATGGGTTTGCTTTCACAGTAGCATCTCTCAGACATATAGGGATCAACCCTGCTTCCATTCAAATAAATAGGAATTTGTCCATGGACTTATAAAAGTAGGATACATATCCTGAAAACAGTTATTTCATATTAAAGAAATATTTGAGCCCTATTCAGTAGCTCTTCACCTGTGCTCTTCTACTCTGAAATAAAGGTGAATTCTTTCTCCGTTGCAATAGGGGATTGTAAATTATAAATATAGTTCGATGTGTGAGGTTCCTAAAAAGTAATTATCATCACAATGTATGATGTGAGCTGGTTTCTTATGTAAAATTTGATTCTTATGTAAAACCTCTAGAGTTTCAAGGGAACTGCTTTTGACTGCCAGTAGTCAAGAGATTAACAGTGAAGCTCACCCTGAGTGAAAAGGAAGGGAGCAGAAACAGGAAGATATTAAGAGCAACTGAGCCTGGTCTTTGCAGCAAAGATGCTGACCACATGGTGATTTGTACACCCGGCTGCTCTTCTAGCAATAAAACAACTTGAAGACTGTCAAAAATCACAAGTTAGAAGCAGAAGAGCACCAAGCCCACAGGACCCTCTCCATTTGCCACCAGTCCTGGAAGGGCTATGGGACAGGACGTGGCTCTGCAACCACGGCACTGGCTGATGCCCCTGCACTAGGGCAATGCCTCCGCAGCCAGTTACGTGGCTACTGAGTTACTTCACGTAGGAGTTCACAGATTTGGCCAAACACAGATGAGAGAGGCAGCAACACAAAGTAATAATTAACAGTCTCCAACTCGTGTGTATAGAATCTCCTTGCACAGTTGGCTTCAGTGATTGTTTATTTTCTGGCTAGAGTCCAGGTTTCTAAATTCCTGCCAATAGTATTTCTAAAAATGAAAATTCAGCAATATCTTAATCAAGGAAATGCTGCCACGTCATAACGCCTTACAACAGGATCACAATGAATTACTCTTAAAACTCCACACAATCAAAAAAGGTAACAAGCATGATTATATCGAACTTGCTTCATAAAAATGGTTTCAATATTGAGAACAGCCCCTCACTGATTTCTCTTATGACTTTCCAATTCCAGCCCAAGCTGTCAGTGAGCAAACTCTCTGAAGAAGCCAGATATGCAACCAGTGTTTTATTCAGGTCAGGACTCCTTCACCACATAACTATAAGGAGAATTTAACTGCTAGTGTAACTGACAATACGATATTTAGAAGTATGAAAGTCTTAAATTCCCTCCCCCCTCCCCCCCCCCCCCCCCCCCCCAAATAGCAATGAAGACCATCCTGTGAAGATGTTGTTCAGTTTCCATTCACATATACTCAACAGTTCCCTTGTTTTGGACAGTGTTAAGTTCTTCATGACTATCAAAGCTTGGGCTGACACCACTTCTATCTGTAGTCTTATGCTGTTTTTACAGCTTTCAAGTAAATCAAACAGCTTTGTATTCCAGTTCTGCATTTTGGGATATTTTGTACCTTTAGAAATAGAAATATTTTGTATCTTCAGAATAGGAAGTTCGGTCTATTATCTTGGCAAAACAAAAAGTCTGGTCTATTATCTTGGCAGTTTTCTGTCCAAATGACATGCCATGGTTATATACCAAAAAAACAAGACAGGAACAAAGAACCCAACCTTAAATGCATAAGACAGTGCCAGTATTCTGGACTTGAATGCACACTGAACATTCATGTTCGCCCTTCAAGATAAAGTGTCTGAAGGAGATACAATTTCATTGGAAAAGTTTACCTCTGTAGAATTTTGCTTATGTTTCTGAATATTAATATAAAAATTACCTGGGAAGTGACACAATGGGAAAGCATGTCAGCCATATGCTTTACAAGACAAAGCTCCACACACCCTCCCCTCTCAAGTGTAAGAAAGGATTGTTGGGCAGGGGAATAGGTGAGGAAGAATTTGATAAATACTGATACTGTTAGGACACTACAGGGGAAAAAAAAATTCAATCTCTAAATATTCACCACGAAAACAAACCAGGCCAAGACAGGAGATAACCATGCTTCAGCTGGTAATTAGAGAAAATGGTATTCTGATGACCACAAGCTTAAAATTGTGTGAAAAAGCAGCCCTGGAGCTCTCACATTTGGGAATGCAATGCAAATGGCAAATGCACAATCTATATGACTCAGGTGACTACCTTCCTAATACTTCCTTGCACCTTGACAGCTCTATTTGGACAGAACAGTGGTTTTCTAGTAGCAAAATTAATGGAATATAGAGATTTTGGAATGCAAGCAAGGAACTGCAAACATCAATGAGCTACGTTAATATCAAAAGAAAGGGGGAGGAAAAAAAAAAAAAAGTTTTAATTAGGAACCAGTCTGGCTAAAGCAGAACAACTCAAAGCTGCAGAATTGCAGGCCAAAGTTCTCCTTGATAACTTCCAACAGTCTCCACATCAGCATGGGAGAAGGCCTTTTGCTTCTTCAGGTACACTGAAATCCCACTGCCTTTTCTGCTTGACATAGTAAATCCTTTGTGTAACAGCTACTATGTCACACTTCACTGCTTCTAGAATTCCATTCTTGATATAATCTAAGGGGCCTGAATAGCATCTATTAGAATAAGTAGGATTTTATCAGTAACATGATCAAGCCTCAGTTGTTTCTCAGGGCAGAATGAGAGCTGGTAATCCTCCAGAGTCCTGCCAGGAATGCCCTGAAATTTGTTTGCAGCGCTTGGTCTGCAAACACATTACTGTTAAGAGCTTTGAAACCTAGAACAACGCTTGATGTTTTGTGTAATGTTATAGTCTAGTTCTTTATTAGGAAGTTTCCTTCTAGCTACTGAAGCATGTTTAGGAACACATCTTGTTCCTATGGAAATCAGTGAGAATTCTGCCCTTGACTCCAAATAGAGCTGGAACAGACTCCCTGTCTGCAACATCAGACATCCTGGCATAAAGTGACAAAATTGGGTGGGCCTGCTAAGCCTCACTAGTGTGACAAGGTCAGCCTACAATTCAAGAGACTCAAAAGGAGAAGCATGCAGGCTGTTGCTGGGGCTGCTGCACATGCAGAGGTGAGGTCTCTCCCTGCTGTATTCCCAGAGAACATCATAAATCTGCACCTTGGCTTCCACCCTGACCAGCCAGCCAGGCAGACATGTCAACTACTGTGCTCAGAGCTTCCCTCCTGCAAGTGAAACAGCCTAAGCAAAGCAGTCCTACCATAAAAGCAACACTGTGTTATGCCAGCTGAAGATAAAAGGCAGTTCAGAAGCAGATACTACCTGAACTCACACAGGTACTCAGTGGCTCCTCTCTGAAGGCATTATATATTGAGACAGGGTATTGGGCTGTAAGTGAGGAACATGCTATCTGTTTTTCCTGCTGTGTATTGATTTCTTGGGGGTGAAGCGTTCCTTCTTTACATTTGAAGGGTGGTGTATATGCATCTGGGGTACCTATCAAAGCAGAAATCTATCCTCTGTCCTACAAACTGCTAGCAGATAGATTTGCCTACATTTTTCCAGTTATCAGAGAGGAAAAAGAAAAAAAAAAAAAAACAAACGTTTTTCCTTCAGTGCTTTAACTGTTCCAAGGGCTGCACTACACTGTTCTTAGATTTTCAAGGATTCTCCCAGGAGCTGAGGCTTCTGAAGTCTGCTAGATATTATCCAGATGCCAGAGCAAAGATACGATATGGCAAAGGCAAACCATTTGCCACGTGTTTTCTGCCTCTATCTCTAGGCACTAGTCAGCTTCTTTGAATCAGAATTACACCACTGATATTTCCCATCACCAGTGGATGAACTCTTTACAACTGAGGCTAAGGCACAGCAATAATGAAGGCTTCATACTGCAGAATCTAAAAAGGCCAGCAAACCGCTCTGTCTTCGTTTTCATGGCCTTTAAAACTTATCTTTTTGTTTGGTGTTTCTGAAGCAGTAAGGCAGTTTGGTCTGCTCACTCTCAGGTCTACTCTAACATCTGTGATTTGGCTTCTGCTCTTACTGGGCTTCTGGTGAATAGTAACACCACTAACTATTACTACCCAATTCATCAGTATCTGGGTAACTCTTTTGTAATGCTTGTCTTCACTGAGTGATTTACTTCTTCCAGAATTTTTAAAACCTTATAAAACCTTTCATTAATCCTGTTCCTTCACACAAGAAGCAACACCATGTTCAGTGGGACTCTGTGAGAAGGAAGACTTGCTTTGCTCTTCAGACTTCCTGTAGCCTATATACAAACTGTAGTGGTGTACAAACTGGTCATCGGCAGAGCTCTACAGCTACCGAACTCCATTACTGGTTTGAGCAATAAAAAGATTTGGAAGCAACTTGAATTTGGAAATAATTTGAGCTGATGTCATTTTGCATCTATTTTATAAATAGAAAACACACCCAGGTCCAGAACTTCTAAAGTGACTAGAGAGTTTGTGCATGTGAAATTGCAGGTGGGCAACATTAGGCATTCTAGAGACCTGGGAGAGACTTTCCTCCAGAGTATTTTTTTTTTTTAAATACATTTCTTTGGACTGTTTCAAATTTGGGCCTTAAAAGTCTAAGTAATTTTGAAATCATTGTACACAGTCCATTAAAAATATGGCAAGTAAATGAAAAGTCCGAAAGGAGCTTTTCTACATATTCATGTTTAAGAATTCTCATCTTTAAGAAGAATAAAATGACCAAAACAGAAGAGTTTTACTTTACCTTCTACTGGTATGTGAAAATACATTCTTTGGTTTATCCTGATTTTGCCAGCTACATTCTGATGAAAGACAGAAGTAAATCTACCAGCTGTAGCAGAAGAGAGATCACTTTAAAAGTCAGATTTTAATCTGTAAACCTTTCATAGCAAATAACCCTGCCAAAATCTAAAAGTCTAGTTTATTGGAAAGTATCAGTATTGATTAGCATAGTGATTTTGAAAAGACAGACCAAACGAAAAAAAACACAGCTGAACCAAGTACATCATATTTTGAAGTGTAAACATTTTATAGTAGTTCATGAAGAATGTAATTAAGCACCGAACTGGAATAATACTGAAACAGTTCTCATACCTTCCCAACATCATTACTTACTCTTGCCAAATGAAGCTGTGTGTTTTCTAAGCTCAGAAAGTATACCTGAAAACTCATCTGCCTTTCTCCCTCTTAAAAACTCTGGAAAATGAAAAAAAGAAAGAAAAAAAGACTCAGGATTCCACTTTGGTTCTTTAGTGCTGGTTTCTGCCCTTTACAAGCCTCCTGCCACTACTATGCATATTATAAAATCATTATTGCCTTATTTTTACATCCAGAAAAACTAGTACATTCAGCCTGACAGCAAACATAGGTGTTCAGGAAAAGCAGAAATGAGCCATTATTTACTCTCTAGTCCTTGGAGGACAGATCTGTGAACTTTTTCTCTGAAAGCTGTTTTCTTCAGATATATTTAGCAAAAGGAAGTTTAAGGAACTAGCACTAGAAGCAATTTCACCATTACATCTTCACACTGATCTGCAACAATCTTACTGCCTCGCAGACAGTAACTAGTGATCATGCAAAGACCACAGTGACCAATACAGGAAAAATGTTGGCTATCATTTCTTGTTATTTTACTGCAGTAACATTTTTGCTGCTCCAACAGAGATCTGTCTTGGCACAATATATGCACTTAACAAGGCTCTACACTGAAGAACCTACACTCCAAATAAGCAAGACTGAATGATAAGTAGGGAGAGGATGACTAGGAAAAAGATGAAACACAGGGGTAAAGTGACTTGTCCCGAGTAGATCAATTACAGAGAAAGAAGCTCAACCTCCTTCATTCAATACTGGTCCAGCATCTTACCCACCAAATCAGTCGAGGGACTCCCAACACCAGAGACGCAAACAAGATTAAGTTTATTTCAACATGCCAGCAAAGTTTAAGCAATATGCAGCTTGAGCAATATGTAGCCTGAATATGAACACTGTTAGAATTATTTTTGTTTATGAAAACCAGTGTACAATATATCCAAGCTACTTTGGTGTAATACTGAGTAAAATACAGTATAAGGCAATATGATGATCCACACCTATAGATAGATTTAGCCTTCATATCTATGTACTTTTTTTGCACTCCCACAAACAGAACACCTTTATCAATGGCAGCTCATATACTCAGATGTCTTCTTACAAGCTTAAGTGATTATTGTTCAGAAAAATAACTATAAAAATAATAAAGGCTTCTTATGAATTATCTTTCTTGCTGCCCTGTTAACAGTCTTTAAAAATAAAATGTAGAATTTTTATTTCCTCTTATGGGAACTAGGGTCTGAGAATTGAACTAGACTATCTTTTGTTCTTACTATCACCGGTAACGAAAGACTGAGCTTTGCAGAGGACACAGAGCACAAAGTAAAACCTAGATCAATTTCTCTCTGCCTGTACTGACTGTGCAGCACCAAGTAGTAAAAATTTAATAGTTCCGTATGGAAATTTAAGTCAATGACATCCAAAGGAGACAAGATGCTGACTAAGGTGTCATTTCTTTTTCTTTCTTTCTCTTCACAGGATTGCCATAAAATTATTTTGCTGGTTACTTCATGGGTAACTAAGCTTTGGTAATGGTCAGACAGTCCTGAATTCCTGAGAAATATTTTCAGGCAGATGTCTTGCTACTAAACAG
The DNA here is from genome assembly GCF_018691265.1 of Tyto alba. Lineage (NCBI taxonomy): Eukaryota > Metazoa > Chordata > Aves > Strigiformes > Tytonidae > Tyto > Tyto alba. The sequence continues at coordinate 7,800,243 of NW_024881295.1, read as the reverse complement.
CTAAAAAAAAAAACAAAATACAAAAGTCAAGGTCACAGGCCTTGATTCTTTAGAACATTTAACTAAAAGCTTGAAGCATGATTTGCCTACTGATACTAGAGAACACTAATGCATTTGGAATGAGGCATATGTTTTAGCACTTTGCTGAACTGAGCTGAGCAGTGGATAGTCTTCCTCACGGTATGAAAGAAATACTTATTTTCTAACAGTTTATTCACTTAAAAGGAGCATTTCAAGAAAGAAGAAAAATGTACACTTCTTACTGAAGTTCCCCTACTATTATAACTTACTACTCCTGTCATCTAAAATGGGTCACAACTGAACATCTCTCAGGCATATTTTGGTTTAGTACTGTATATTCTAAAATATTTCTTACACACTCCCAATGCTTCTTAACAGAACAACACATATTAAAATGTTTCTTGGAAAATGGCGAAAATTGGGAGAACAGTTTCAGATGTTTAACTTGACATATAGTTAAGTTAAAAGTATGCACTTGCTCGTTCTTTTTCTCAGAAAAAAAAGCATTTAAGTCCCTCACAGGTTGCAATGCTAAGGCAAGTGATCAAGACTGTCACTCTATTTTAGTCTTCTCTTTCTTTACTACTGTATCTTTTCACTGGATGTATACTCTCTGTCATAGAAGATATCCCTACAAACTGAATAATGCTAAAGACTCTCCTTTTCACCGGACTCTGATGAAGTTAACCCAGGAAAGCAGTGACTGGCAGTTAGCATAAATGGGATTAGAATGTCTGATTTCAGTTGGATGATAACTACACATCATTTGAAGAGCTAACATAAGTGTGCTATGTTAAATAAAAACTGAAGTTAAAAAGGGGGATCTTCACCTATGTCATTATGGAAAAGGGATGTACAAGATATGTTTACTCATAACAGAAAATATACCCAGTTTTAACAGTACTCCATCTTAGAACATGTGTTTTGCTTGATTAGCTCAGAGCACAAGTACAAGTGGGCAAGACTTCCTTTTGTTGAGACAGGGTGGGATATGAAGAAGTTAAGAGACGTGTCAAGGTCACACCACAAGAAGGTGACAAAGTTACACAGTAAGTCACTACTGATTCCCAGCTCTGCTGTAACAATAAAACTACAGAGACTGCAATACAATGCCTCTCAAAGGGTTCTGTGCTACGAAATGATACACAAACAAGAAGAAACATCACACTTTCCAGTACTAACATGTCTAAGGAATACTTTGAACAAGAGACAAGTCAAACCATAAAGTCTCAACCTTAAAGGAGGTAAGGCTGTAAAACAAGTACTAAGAAATCTTGTTTAACTCACACACTTGCTTAGTCCCATCCATAATATCATTAATTAAGGCTGGGGGAAATAACTGAGAGCTAAAGGAACACTGAATAGAGGCCGGAGGATCACGCAGGTTTTATTTGCTTGCTTTCCTCCTCGGTCACAAAACACGATACTAGTATGAATACGCTTCACAAAAAGCAAAAAAAAAAAAAAAAAAAAATCGGGCAAATAGATAACCCCGAAGACTCAGAGGGGTCCCGTTGTCATGGAAACAAGTCACCGCTAATGAGCTTTCCGGGACATGAGTGATTAATACCCGAGCCCTGTAAATAAATATTGATTCAAAACCTAAACACACACATAGCAAACCCACTGCCAGCAGCCCAGATAACGGGCAAACAAACAAGACAGCCATCCCCCAGCTTGCGCTCTCCGGCGGGTGCCCGAGCCGCGCTGTTTACATCCCGCCCGGGCTGGCTCCCCTGCCCAGCGGGAGCCACCCAAACTTTCCGAGAGGCGACCAGCCGCCGCGCCGCGACGGGGAAGGGCGGCGGCCGCCCAGACCAACCCGGGCCGGGGCCGGGGCCGGGGCCCCCGCTCCCGGGAACCTGCCCCCGGGATCCGGGCCAGGGCGCCTGCAGGTCTCCGCTTAGGCAGCGCCCGGGAGCGAACAGAGAAGCGCGATGCGCGGCGCGACCCCCACCCCGCACCCCCACGCCCCCCCCCCCCCCCCAACTCCCCACGGGCCCCCTACGAATCAACCCCTAACCTTGCGCGAAAAGTCGCTCTCGGGGCACGGCCACTTTTCCCAACAGTTGCACGGCGAAGCCCCCGAGGAAAACTCGCCGCCGACGCGGGCCCGGGGCCAGCAGCGGTGCCCGGGGCAGCGGCACCGCCGGCCTGAGGCAGCGGGGTGCGGGGCTTCAGCCCACGAACCGGAGGACGAGGCGCCGGTGCTCAGGAGCCACCGCCTCCTCTTTCTCCATCTCCCCGCTCTGCGGCTCCCGCGGCTCCCTCGTCCCCGCCTGTCCCCTCCTGTCCCCGCCTGCTTCTCCACCTTCTCCGTTCCTCCCCCCCGCCTCCGCTCCAACCAGCTGCTCTCCCTCCACCTGGGGCCGGCTCGCCAGGTGCCTCCCTACTCCCACGCGTGTCCGCTCTACAACAAATGAAGCGCAGGAGCGGTCGCGCCGCCTCTCCCCGCGCCGGTACCGCTGTCCCGCACGCAAACTTCCCGCCCCGCCGGGCACCCAACGCTCCGTTCTCTCTGCCGCGGGGTGCGGAGCGGGCGGCTCGGCTCGGCGGTGGATGCCGGAGCCCGGAGCCCTGCCCCGGCTCGGGGCTGGGAAGGGCAGGGCAGGGCAGAGCCGCGCGGAGCCGGCCGCTCACCTCAGGAAAGCCGGGCGGCCGCGTCCTCCGGGGGTGGGGGGGGTAGAGGCAACGCCGGCGGCAGCCGCGGCATCACCGACGGAGGTGAAAGCTAACGGGTGCGCACCCCTTGCCCCCCACCTCCTCCTCCTCCTGCGGGGCTCGCTGAGGAGGGACGCGCTGCCGGCGCTGGCCGGGCCGCCTCTGCGGCTCGCTGGGGCGGCTTCCCCCCCCCCCCCCGCCCCGGTTGCCGGAGGGAGCGCGCTGAGGCCGGGGAGGGTGGGAAGGAACGGAATAAGCGGCTCCGGGGCGAGCGGTGCCGCTCCCCGGTGCCCGCAGGGCGGCTTCCCCCAGTGAAGTTGGTCTCTGTCACCAGCGCCCGGGCGGCTCAGCCCCTCGCAGCGGGGCCGGGAGGCGAGTGCGCGGCGGCTTCTCCCCCCGCCCGGGCCGGGCAGCAGAGACCCGAGGCGCCCCCTCCCCCCCCCCCCCCCCCGCTCATTACGAGGGCGCCGGGGATTAAGGGTGCTTTCAGTTTTAAGAGCATTACGTTAATAAATAGTGTTTCGGCGATTTAAAATTACTCTGGGAGCGTTCAGCAGCCATCCCCTCCGGGGACCTTTTAATCGGGGGGATCAAAGCCGGGGCGGCGCGGCGTGCCCGCCCGGCGGCCCGCAGAGCCCCGGCGGGAAATCCGCCCGCCTCGCCTTCCCTCAGGAACCGCACTACGACAGAGCGGGCCAGGCGTCCGAGGCCCTGCCCCGCTGCACCTGTCCGTCCGTCCGTCCGTCCGTCCCGGCGTGAGCGAGGACGCGGCGGCTGTGGTGAAGGCCCGTGCGCGTTTGCACAGGTGCCCACGAGCGGCCGTGGGCGCTGGCAGGCGCGGCGCGGCGAGGCTGCGTGGAGGCAGCGGCACAGCATCTCCTAGGAGCGGCGTGTGACGCCAGGCCCAGCGGCTGGCGAGCCCCGGTACCGGCCCCAAGATCCCGGCCCGGTACCGGCGGCCGAGTTCCAGCCGTGCGTCCCGCTGGGAACCGAAACCGCCGCGGCCAGGCGGGGGCTGTGCGCTCGGCGGCAGTCCGCGGCGAATTGCAGCGGGCGAAGCCTGTTTGTTGTTGTGGTTTGGGTGGGGTTTTTTTGTGTGTTTTTTGTGTGTGTTCCCCCCCCCCCGCCCCGGCCTAACGCACCAGGGGAGCAACACGAGCCCTCCCGGCTCCGCAGCGACGGGCGATTGGAAATCACCGCTGCGCGCCCCGCCGCTGCACAGCCTGCCCCCCCACACCCCACCCCACGCCACGCCACCCCACGCCCCCCCCACACCCCACCCCACGCCCCCCCCACACCCCACCCCACGCCCCCCCCACCCCCGCCAAGACAAAGACCAAAGCAACTCTGAGAGAGGGGGGCGCACGCTGATCTACCGTCCCGCTTCCCTAAAAATGGCTAAAGCTGCCCCTTCCCCCTCCCGTGCCACAGCTCCATAGCCCAACAGGTGGTCGTGACTGCAGAGAAAGGGGCTGCTCTAAACCAGCACCTGTAAATTCTCTCACATGGATTCAAATTATAATAAAAACTATTTTTCATTTACATTTTAATGCGTAAATCGTGCAAAACGGGGAGCTCCACAGACACTGTTGCAAGAGTGATGACTCATGCCCACCACATGGACGTTATTTACTGTTTGGGGATGGAGCTATGTTTAAATTAGTCTGCTTGATAAGGTAATCTGAATGTTCTAAACCGCTTCCCTGTAATTATGATCTGTAGGAAGTAAAGCATCATGTCTCAACCCTACCCTCTCTCCCTGACGTGTTTTAATTCATAGTCTTGTGTGAAACGACATGTTTTGAATATTCAAGCAGGTGAAGTGCACTTTCCTCACAGGTACTGCACATGGGAAGGAGGGATCGCAGATGTACTTCTCAGATCAGGCAAGAATATAAGATATGACTTTCTTCAGATTAGCAAATTTAGTCAGTTTAAAAATTGTCAGCTGAACTATTTCAAAGAGAAATCAAGGTCCCCTATCAGTTTGTGCCAGTTTCTCATAGTAGGATGTATCATTACACAGACACGTAAAACTAAACTAGGCCACACCGTCCCATTGGGAGTAATTCTGTTATAGACACCAAATAAATCTCCTTATGACTAGGTGGGCTGCTGTTATTCTGTCATAAAATTATTACAGAGCACAGGAATGGTAGACCACCTGTTCATGCTTCTTTTTTTTTTTACAGTTCCATAGTATTGCTGATTCCTTCATTTCACTAAACCCTGAAAGGACAAGGGCAATCAATAAGCTATTCTATTATCTATTTTTCCTTTTTTTCTTTTTTTTTTTTTTTTCCTCCCCCTTTTCCTTTTAAGCAGATGGTATCAAGGAAGCTCTCCCCACATGGACACAAAGATTCAAAGCCATTCTTGTGAGGTACTTGGGCTTCAGCCCCTCCCTTTTTTTCTGGGCTTCTCTTTCTATTAGAGTGACATACTCTCACCCTCATCCATTTCATTGTTGTGAGTGACCAGAGGAAAAGCTGCAGCCAGAGTCTCCTTTAAACAAGACACAAATGATTCTGTATTACTCATGCCTATTTCCTGAGGAGCAGACATTTTCAAGTGGGTATGTGTGTGAGGGGAAAGAGCAGCAGGGAGGGTGTTTATTTTTGTTTGACTCTTTATGGAGGATGGAAAGAAATGCTGGACTTTTACTGGTTTGAGCTTTCAATTAGCTTTTGGTCAGATCCCAAACCCACAGGGCTGAAATGCAACAAACAGTAATAGGAAATGCAAATTAGGACAAGAAATGAAAATTAAATCCTGATCAGTGATTCTGCTATCCCATGCTAATGCCAGATGCAGCAACCAAATGCTTGTGTCCCAACAGCCTCATCATCATCTGCTTGATGTTGTATGACTCGTTTGCAGTAAATATAAAATAAAACCAATCTTATATTTTAGGTAAGTAGTAGACACTTGCTATTTTTTTTGATAGCTACAAGTCTTCCTGCTCTAGCACTCCTGTCTCATGTAATAAAAGCTATTTAAAATAATGACTTCTATCACTGTGTAAGTTTCAAGTATATATCTTGGTTTGGAGAGTGACACTGAACATAAGACATGTGAGCGATCTATCATTCCTGCCTAAATCAGTGCTGGAACTAGTATTAGGACCAGGTTTGATGAGTACAGCAGTGTTCCTGATTAAGCCTATAGTACTTTAAGGTTTCAAATTTAAAGCTCTATATAAAAATACAAAAGATGGTTTGAAGCCAAGCAGTGATTGCTTGCATAATTGTGGTATAAAGAAGCCTTGAATGGGAACCTCATTTGGGCTTTGGGATGATACCACAGTAAATAATATAATCTTAAAAAAGAGCATAGAGCCACTATTCAAAGATTCCTTTTTTCCCTCTGAAGTTAGAGGAAAGTGCTATTTTAAAGTTCACATCTGAGCAGCTAATTTACTATTTTATCCACTTATGGGCCAGCTCCGCTGGCTCACATGAATAACTTTGCTCACACAGAAAGTCCCACTGACTTCAGTAAGGACAAGATCACACCCTAGGCTTTACTACAGTACAGAACTCTGTGCTGAAGCAGCCCTGTCAGAGGCCAAATGCTGTAATGATTTGCACGCATGAGTTATGCATAAAGATAAGCATATGTGTAAGCCTTTGTGGGACTGACCCCAAATTTCTCAGGTTTTCCTCAGTAAAGATTGTACTTTGCCAAAGCCGACAGGGCTGTATTATTCCATTTTTGGAATTCTACTCGCTTTCACCCTCCGTATAACTGTTAACATACACACAGCTTTTTTTCCTAGGCCATGTCAGGAAATCTCAATAATGCATTATGAGTGCAAAAGTACAGCACACATCAGTATCAGATTCATTGTTGAAATGGCTGATTCACCTTTCTTAGTATTTTAAATAGTTTTATTTGGACTATTATTATCTGCAATGCACACTGTTTCCACATAGTATTTGGAAAGGAGAGTGTTTTCAAGTATTGTTTTGGTCACCTCTCATAACTCATCTTTAAATAGGGGGAACTTTCATGGTATTTTTTTTTGTGAGGGACTTGCATGCTAACAAGGTGCACCCAAGGCATTAGATCCTTCCAGATGAGAAGTGTTGACATCTGTAGTGAATTAGCAATCAAAGTGCTGACTGCAAACAGGGAAGTCCAAACTCAGGTGGTTTGGACATGGCCCTGGCTACCACACGGTCCTGAAAGATTGCCAAAGATGGTTTTCAGAACTAAATGTCAAGGAAATGACTCACAGTCAAGCCTTACTGTTGCTGTCCAGGCTGTGTATGTGTGTGTGTATACATATATATTTCATTTGCAAGGAGAAACTGATATTTAAAAAGTGGATGAGAACCAAAAACACTGGCATATACTTCTATAGACATTGCTGGAGCCATGACTTTGGAAGGGACTAGCTACAGCGTAAACATTTTGTTGTTTTAATTAGCTGGGGTTTCCAAAAAGTAAAAGAGAAAATAACTGAGGTAAACCAGTATTTAATTATAATAGTGCAAGGACATCTAGCTGTGTGATTTACACATACACACACACACAGGTACATGTACACAAATACTCAGGTTCACTTTCAAGTCCATGTCTAGGGAAGCAGAATGGGTCACAACATTACACAGTGCAGATGCCTCTGCTGAGCTGGCTCATGGTAAGGGCTGGTACCAATAAATCCATCTCAGAACACACACAAATGTGTGGTATTGGCATTAATCCTGTTATCAAGGAGGGAAGGACATTCACTCCTCCTCCCACAGAGCAGCCTACTGTGAATTCAGGATGCTCTCTCCTCCATTTGATTGCTAAGCAAGTCAGACCGCAGCACCTCTCTCCCACTCACATGCACCCCAGCCAGCTGCTGTTCGGAAGGGAAAGACAGGAGGGTAACTATTTTTGTATAAGCAAATACAAAATATTGGTTACTTCTTTGTGTAGACAGTGGGTTATGCTACAACACCTGACATTTAAAGCCCATTAACACTTGTCATAGAAATATTACGCAACAGGTGGATTATCACTCAATAGCTCAGTATGGCTTCTCTCTCTCTCTCCCATATCTTTTAGATACTTTTTGCTCTTTCACTTTCTACTGATTGCCTAGGAGAAAATGTGTGATTTCCGTTGTTCCCAAAAGGTTAATAGATCTGTGCTTTTAGACTGTATTACAATGGACTTGTAAAACAGAGGGTGGAGAGCTGGAGTTGAGTTCACGTCTGACATTAAAAGCAAAGGTATCTTTATAGTTTTCTGTAAGGGTGCCATTTTTTCAAAGACAACCCACCCTTCTGAATCATTCTGCATGCGGCAGAGAAGTTACCAGTTCCAAAAGAGTCAGAGTTGGATGGGAGAGTATAACTTTGTGTTGGTGGAGAGAGGAAGTGGAAAGAAAGAAAGAGGATTTGGCTCTACAAAATTCAAATAGGTCTTTGTGGCCACAGTGTCCAGCCAAACCCTCCAGTTATGAAAAAAGAGATATAGCTAGATGCAGTATTTGGACTTGGATGTGGAATCCCTTGGTAAGAGAAAAAAGTGATGGAAGAACAATAGCAATGTAAGTAGAGTTATGCAAAACAAATGGGAAGTGTGAAGAGAAAAGAGAGCAAATCCTGGGACAAGTTTTATATTGACCACAATTTATGGTGTAAAGTGTTGTACAATGCATATCAGCTAATAGTTTTTCCACAAGTTTCATCTTGTCACTGTTCATTTTCTGTCAGAGATTATTACACAGAGTTGGATTGTTGAACAGTGGCTACGTTTCATTCCAAATATGGCTACCCTTAAGGGGTGGGATTGTTATTGCTGAATTGTATCTTCCACAATTTTTAGAGGAGTCAGAGATCCTTGACACGGAAAGAGCTACAGAAATGTGTGATGACTATATTTTAGTGGGAAATACTAAACCAAAGCAGGGACGATAGCAAACAGGGTGGGTTTTTTGTAGTTACAGCACAAGATTCTTGGGAATACTTTTTTTTTTTTTTTTTTTTTGTCCCAGGCTTTTGATTCTCTGGGTACCCTTGACAAGTGGAACACGTTCTAGTTTAGCTATCCATAACATAAACACAAAAATATCTAGTCTCCCAGATGTGCTCTGGGACATATTGTTTGTAAAGTATTTTAAGGTTCTCCAAATGAGAAGGAATTTGTATTGTTGTATTTTACTTACAATAAACCAGCAGGAGCTCTTCTACAGCTAACTCCCTCTCTGCATGCTCACTTTATGGGGTTTTGAGGGTGGTATATGTGAGAGACACATGGGACTGACTCACGTTTGTATTTCTTAGCTGGTGTAAGTGACCTTTGCAGGATAGATTGTTTAGAATTTTGCTGAGAATATAGGTTAGCTTTGGGTTCAGCAGTCTCTTTCAGTCCACTTATAGCTGTAGGACATTTACGGATCTGGTTTGATGTGGGAGAAAAGGCAGGCTGCTTTTCTCTAAGGCAGAAAAGGTTTTATGTTGACGGGTGCACAAAATGAGATTTTCCCTTAATCTCCTGTGTAATTCATTCACGTAATCTCTTTGTAGGCACATCATATTAATCCTTGTTATTACAGAGAGAACCTAAAACACTAAAAATGTCAAAACATATTGCTCAACAGAAAAGGCCAAGGTGTTGGATCTTCCTACTCTTTACACTATAATAAAGATTTACATCATTTACGTTTTAGCACTTCACTGGAAATATTCCCCGAAGTTAGCATTCACAGAAAAAAAAAAGATAAAAGAAAAAGAGAAAGTATTTGAATGAGAAACATGCAGTGCAACATTGAGCCATGCCAGCAAAGGGATTTTTCTACTGTATGGTAATGAACTGCAAAAGCTGGTTGAAAGGGTTTTTAATGTGCGCTGAACCCAGAGACTGAAGCATACTTTGCAGAATTGCTTATGTTTTCCTTTATATTCAATCTCCATGGAATCTGTCAGTGCAGAGCAGAGACACAGTGAAAATAAACTATAAAACTACTATGTAAATAGGTTTCTCTTGCACAATATTCCACGCTTACAGGTTTCAGATTGCCGTCCTTGGGCTAGGACTTGCATACAGTAAATGTCAATTTACTATTAATGGGCATGGCTCATAATCAAAATCACCCGTGTACTAATAAGTGATAACATCCAGGACAGCATTCCATCCTCCTGTTTAGGATTTCTTACTGATGGACTGGAAAAGGAAATTTCTAACTTCACTGGAAAATTCTTCTCCCGCCTGAAATGGAAACTGGGATGGTCACCTTTCCTGTGATGGCATGCTTCTCCCTCACTGTACTGCTGTATCCTCCCTTCTATACTTACTGCAACCATTCACATAAATATGTGTGAAGAGCCAGCGTACCAAACTGCACCACTGCTTTCACCAGGGTCTGGGTATTTTCTAGAAATAGAGCTCCTGAGCTCATACAGCATTTTAATTTCTCTGCTATGCTCTGTATTATACTCTCTTCAGCATTTTCTCCTTTGCAAACCTTTGCAAAAATGGAGACACCAACCACAGGCAGTTTGGAGGACAGATATTTAGGTGTCCTTCTAAATCATCTGTGCCCATATCCTTAAAATTATTTAAGCATCAGAGTAAAACAGCTACATATCCTTGAGGATCTGGGTCACAGATGTATTAGATAATGTTATCCTCACTTTGAAGTGCAACTTCAATACAAATTTGCTTGCTTCATGCTGCTGCTTCCCTTCTTGCTTATTTATACCAGAGAACTTATTGGTAGTGAAAGAAGCAGAAATAGGTTAGTTTGTATTTCAGTCCTTAACTATGTATTCTTGGGCCACTTTTTTTGAGGAAAAAGTTTTTTTTTGGGGTAGCACACCTACATTAAGACACCACATATCACTGACAGAAAATGGAAGAAACCATTTTGGCTGATGGACTGGTAGCTGAACCCAGGGAGAAAGCAAATAGAGGTGTCCTGAGTACCTTAGAAATTCCTGCTCATTCTGGAAGCATAGGTTGAAACTCATCCACTTCTGTCTGAGCTAGATAAATACTGCTTTGTGTGTCTTCCTACAGGAAGGGATTATAAGTGAGACTTATAATAACAAAGGTCCTTTTCTGTTCAACACAATAAGATGTTGCAGTTTTGCTGTTCTTTGCTAAATGATGGCTGTACATCTATGGTGTTCTGTAAGCAATGACTGATTAAATTTTTTTCAGGATGAATTACATTAAACAATGTAACTGTCTAAGTAGTAATTACTAGCCACTTGATGTCATAATATTAAGCTTGTATTTCCATAATTTTCATAAAAATAGAAGCCTGTTTTGTGTGCTGGTTTTGGGGGAGACTTTGATTTATCTTGGCTAAAGTATTTATTTTTCCTTCTCAGAACATAAACTATATTTTGCCAGAAAGCATCAGTCAGTATTGAGCTATACTCAGGTTTTCTAACTCACCAAGTAATGTCCACTGTGCTGAGTTGCTCACTGTGCATAAACAGGGAGAGCAAGCTGGACTTTGGGGCAGCATGTGGTAGGGGAAAAGCTCAGGGAGAGAAATGTCAGGTTTTGGGGTTAGTGGAGAACAGAGGTTGGAAAGATACAGTGTTTTGGAGTGTCATGAGTAAAACAGGTAAGAAGGGATTGCAGAAGAAAAGGGAAGAAATATAGGGAGAATCAAAGAAGGAGGAAGAGAAGCAGCTCAACACACAGGGAACTGTAAGGGTTGAAACAGAAACCAGTTCACTGTAAGGCTCTCAGGGCTCCTGTATAAAGTATGTGCAGAATTAGAGGGCTGGAGGTCTTCAATGCCAACCATGGTGAGAGTGACCGTGGTTGCTTCTTACCCAGATGCACGGTGGCATTTACATGTCAGGGTTTCTGAATCCTGTTGTGTTGACTCTCATACTAAAGCCCTTTCAAGGTAGCCAGGAGATGCTACCAGCATGACGGGTCATGCCCATTGGAATTCTGGACACTGTCTTGGGGCAAAAACACTTACAAAGAAAAATGCACAAATGAATAAATAAAAAGAAATCACAAACATTTTCAGAGCTGTTTGTCAGCTTTGAAGGTAAACGTTCACAAATACATCCTCCTCACCTCTCCCACATGTCAAGAGCTTGTCCCACCCTCCTGAGGGCCAGAAACGCATGTGAGAGGAATTGCAGAGAATCAAGGTGGAACCTAATAATAATAATAACAGTAATACTTGATTTAATTTTTGCCTTTATCTTACACAGTTTGGATAATTGTTTCTGACTCGTATTTTTATAGTACTCCAGCATTTAAAAGGATATTGTTTAATTGGTAGCTGTCACTGCTTTAACTATAATTTCAATATTTGCTCTACAAAGCTATGTAAATCAGGCACACTCACATTCTAACCTAGTATTTCCACATAGCATTTATTTGCAATATTTTAAAGAAACTTTTAGAAATTATTTAAACTGTCTCTGGTCTCCTCTGCTGAAGAGTCACATTTGGATAGATTTCTCCTGCAATTGAAGCCAGGCTGGTCTTCTCTTGGGCTGTTCACAGCCCAGTTAGAGATGGGAACAAGAATGTAAGATTTTCTGGGAAACTTTATCTACCTGCTCATTTTTGCTGCACAATGGTAGGAAAAAAAAAAGAAAAATCACACTATTTTGTGCTTTTTCGTTCATGGCCAAGACTTGCCCAGAGTTTGAATGGACTAGGCAGACCTGATAACAGAAATATAGATTCACTTGACAATGCCTGATGAGATTGGAATCAGCCAGTAAAGACTGAGGAAAGACCTTTTTGAATTTATTCAAGTGGCAAACAAGAATATAGCAGATTAATAGCAGATTCTAATAAACATTAATGCGACCAGAAACTATATCCAACTCCTGCAGCCTTTTAAGCACATGGAGTTGTGGCAAATCTTGCAGTCTTGACACAGAGAAAATTCCCACTAGAATTAATAGGAATTTGCCTAAACAAGGACTGAATGACTGCAGACTTGCAGCCCAGCCCTACAAGCCTTTTCTCATGACAGCATCCAATTAAAATTAATGAAGTAACTTGTTCAGGATCACCCAGGGAAATGATGGGAGAGGCAGCGGGGAACTCAGATTACGTGAGTCACTGCCAAGTTCCTTGATGTTACAAAGTCAAAAATACTTAGAAAACAGAAATGCTGAAGAATAGTGAGAAATGCTCGCCATTAGTTAATATGGCTCCCAGGCAATCTGTCTGGGGTGATCAATTTGCATATATATCACTACTGAGCTATAAAGTCCTGCTTTCTGGCAGTATTTTTAACCTATATCACATGTCATTGGGTATTATGATTAAAATGTGAGAGTATTTTATATTTAGTAAAGGAAAAGAATTATGTCTTAACATGCCAGGTGGACTCGATCTCTGTTCTCTCTACCTATACCATATTTCAGCTCCCTCTTGACATTTCAGAGCTGCCCAGAGATGATGCTCTTTCACAGGCAGCTGGCTATGCCCGATTTTGCACCTTTCCCAGCTCAAACCAGTAAATTATATTCTGTCCATGAGCAACCCTCCTCCTTCATCTAGATCACTCTCTACAGTGGATGCAGCTGAAGGGAGATGACATCCCCTTGCAGGCTGGCTGAGAAAGCAGCTGTTAAATCAACTTATCATCACCTATGGTGTTAGAGTGGCATGAGGAGAATAGGGAGGATGTAAGGAATTGGCCTGCTATTTATAAAATAAACAAGTTTGCATGCTTGTGTTGCAAATGCCACATGGGAGTCACTAAAACCAGGAAGAGTTTCAGAAATCTAATTTGCTTTTCATTGTGTATGCTGTTTGATTACCTTGTACATTTCTTTCTGTTTGCAATAAAAATAGTTACTTTCCAGTCATTTTCATTTTAGGTCTCTCTCTAGCACTCACACACCAATATAACATTTGAATTGCAAATAGTGCAAGAAATATTTATTACAGATAGTCACTTCCTCTGGATGTTATGTATATATGCATCTATATCTTCCTAATGTTTTCAGATACTATGAGGGTTTATTCTATCAGTTTTCTAGCTTTTAACTATCTCTGTGTCTCTAAGTGAGGAAGAAGGGAGGAGCAGTACATTTAATGTACTTTCTCAGAAAACTGTTCAATCATGGTTTTTGAAAGAAACATCTGAGTATTGTGTGAGAACTTCAATGTGCAGAGGAAGCTCCTCTTGATTAGACACTCAATACCACCTTGTCTGACACTCATGCAATTTAAATGATTAAATGAATTCAAGAAGAAGATCCTATAATGAAATTGTATCTTCTCCTATTTTTCCAGCTGCTTCCCCCTCTCCCAGCTTATCTAACTCAAAATGAGGAGCTTGCTTGCTGTGGTCCATTATACTCCACAAGGAACAAGAAAGAGTGTCTGAACCAAAAATACAAAACATGTCAACATGTGTCTACAAACAACATGATGGTGCCATCCAAATCCCTGAACCCCACAATGCAATATATTTTCTCCAGTCTGCTAGCTGCTCATGGAAACTGTATGAGAGGAATTAAAAAAATATGGCCCTAACATGCATCTAACAAATCCACACAGGCTATTGGTAAAGGCAAAATGGGTAAGTCCTCCATGGGACAAACACTTCTCCAAAGCTTCTTCCAGGGAGAATGTGAAGCATTTTCCCATCAGTGCGGACACTGTTAACCTTTTCTGAAAAGGAACAAAGGTCACACTAGATTTTCTCTCCCTTGAGCTGAAGTTGCAGAAGTGTTTGTGGCTGTGCAAAAAAAAAAAAAAAAAAAAGTCCCCTGATCATAGTGAAACACCATGCTGGAGAAATAAGACCAACCAGTCCCAGCTTCTGCCTAGCTTTATGACCAGCATTTCAAAACCACTTATATTTGCTGCTCATTAGATGCTATTTCTTTTGGAAGCCTGTATATACTTATTAGACTTCTGTAGAAGAAACAGTTAAGGTAATATAATACAGCAGGGGGCTAGTGATTTGTGTCTGTCCTTAGGGGCTGGCTTACTTTTCATGGAAGTCAGTTGTAGATTAATAATGCTGGCATAAACTTAGGATCTTTCACACTTCCATAAGAAACAGTGGTTATGGTGGCATTGCCTGTGACATGGTCAGGCAGTGAAACCATCTGAAATTATGTAAGTCACAGGCCAATATCATATAGAAGCGTACCGTTAAACTAAGAGTGTGTGAAGATCCCCAACTAACTAGCTAGCCTTCTCCTCTGTGACTCTCCTTCACCCTTTGTTACTATCAGCTTGTCTCTGGTTTCAGCAGTTACTCATGACATGCAATGACAAAAATAAGATTAGAAGGTGGCCTCTTGATTTATCTCCATCTCTTTATTTTCCTTCTACCCCTTTGGCAAACAAAGAGGTTCCACCTTTTTTTTTTTTTTTTTCCCCCCTAAATAAGTTGGCAGAGTGTTGTCAATTTAGGTACTTTATGCTCGATGAGCTGTAAACCATCACCTAAGAGGGAAGGGGTCAAGAATTCAGATTTTTTTCTGGATTAATGCATCTAGATCCACATGTGCAAGTGATACAACACAACATAGATCAATTGGTCTCAGCCAGTACCTTGAGAAAGGACTTTCTAATTTCAAATCTAAAGAAGTGTGCTCCTTCCACTGAAATCCTGGTGGAATACTGGTTTGAACAGCATACAGGGCTTGAAGAGTCTGATTTTCAGAAATCCAGGCTCCAGCTTTTCTCATTGGCCACTGTTGAAATGGAGGAAGATAAATGCTGGTCCTAAGATATCAGGTCACCAGTGTTTCACATGGATCATGTGCAGTGATGGAAAGGGGGTTTCCACACACTGACAGCTATCGCACACTGGCTACAGAGAACACGAGCACCAGGATTACATTCTACACGAAATACTCATGTTGCTGTCAACTCAGCTCGTGTGTACTGGCTTTCAAAGTGCACACCACTTTACATTGCATGATAGGCTGCCCTATATGTATTAAATAGCATTGTAGTACAGTGTAAAACAGCAAAAGACTAAATGGTAAGTTATGTTAAATGTTCTTTAAAATTCTTCACAGTGATGCACAAAATAAGAGCTACAGATTAAAGTAAACAGAATATGCTACTGTCATAAAGTCAATGCATGTAGCGCATGGCACACTGCAACTTCTAATTAACTCTGGCCTTATTTAGAGACTATGGCATGACAGTACCGGGATCACGAAGCCAAGTGCCTTCAATTTCCTGACAAGTGTTATTTTAGCAGTAGGATACTCCATTCTCCTACTGTCTTACTGTATTCATAAACTGAATCAATATTTTCAGTGTTATTTACAGTCTAAATGATGATGTTTTAATTTTGAGGTTGCTGTATTAAATAGTGTCATTATTGGGATTTTCACCCTCTTTGTCTCCCCAAAATGATGTCCCTATTTTCCCTTCAAGATAAGTCTCCTGACTACATTTTCAACAGTACTAGACAGAAGAAAGCTTCTATGGTTTATTATGAAATGTATTTTTAAGGTTAATTTCTTTCCTTTTTATAGTAGATACACATATAAAGCTGCTTCAGAGCAGCGCCAATTGAAATACTATTCGAGTTTGGAAAGGTACCATTACTAATGTAGAACCAACTGAGAAACCTACGGGCTACACAAAATCATTATTTTTGATAAGTCATACTCATAGTTCAATGAGTCTGGTGATTTAGCTCTAGGAGGTACTTTCACCATGTACTTCTACAGCCAAATCTCATTGCTGATCTCATTCTTTTTGCTCTTGCAGTAGCTTGGATTGGCATCACAATGAAAACTGAGATGTGAATTCAAGAAACAGCCATGGCTAGTGTTGGGCCTTTCTTTCTCTTAAGAATGTACACATTGTTCATCATAAATTCAAGTTTGTAGCTCATCTTGACTATCTATGACAAAAAGCTGCTAAGCTGTCCAGTTCTTTCCTTCATAAGAAAAACATTTTTTTGCCAAAAAGTCAGTTTACTATGGTCTGGGAGAACAATTGCTCTGTGCATTGGCAGGCAAACATAAACCTCAGTGGCAGTCAATGAAGAGAGAAGGGAGAGAAGTGTTTTTGGTTGAGGCCACAAGGTGAGCATCCAGTATTAAAAACAACCTTTCATCTTCATACTTCCATGTAAGACTGGTTAGAAGAAAGAAGAAGTTAGGCTCAGTTGGTGGTGCTTCAGTCTGAATGAACTGAACTTTCCTTTCACTTACAGAGACAAAATAATATGGTTGACTTCATTCATTTTCATTTATGTAAGATGTACGTTCACAGTACCACAGCCTTTGGCAGAAACTGGATGATTTATGCTGAGAGGGTATCTTTGGTGTATCATTGTCAGCGCACAGAGGAGGACGTTACTTTAAGACCTAACCAACAAAGCCCTTGTGCTTGCCTAGGAAATAAGACACCAAAAAGATGTATTGGGAGAATCATCTCTCTGGCCATGCTGTCTTCTATATTTCTGTAATTTCTGCTCCCTAGCACTCAGTAATGTCTTCTGCCCTTATGATCAATATGAGCCCATTAAAATGTATGAGACTATGTTTGGCAATAGGAGGGGCTTGTTATTTGGTCAAAGTGAAGCAAGCCTTTCAATTCTGATTGAATGGTAGTATTACTTTATGCACTAGGCATTGTCAAACATAATTAGTGACTCAGAAAAAGAAATAGTAAATAACACAGGAATATGAAAATAAACTGCAATGTCGTGCTGTGACCATGTTGTCTTTTATAAGGAACATGACACTACATTAAATGGGAATCCATTTCATCCTAGGTATTAAAAAAAGTTGAAAAAACCCCCATTGAATTGTAAACATAGAAAATATCACAGCTCCTTATACATTCTGAGACACTGTTTATTTCAGAAAGTTGACTCTGTTCTTGACATTTGCTCTTATATTCATGGCAATAAAGCTCTGGAAATCTGTAGAGGCAGTTTCTTAATGGTTCGGCTTATAAAAAAATCCAAGAACATCCAGCCAGCTAAATAGTGCAACCAACAACATATGCCAACTTCACTGCTAATTGCCTGTTTTAAGCCAGACCAGCTGAGTGTCTGCTACCTTACATTTTTACTGGGCTAAACTCAACTTTTTTTTTTTTTTTTCAGTGACACAGATTGTAAAAGAAATACTTCAGAATTGCTGAATATTTTGGCTGACCAGAACAGAAGTGTTATCTTTCATTTATTAATTCTTTTTGTTTTAAATTAAATATTGACAATTTTAAAACCATTTTGAAGTCAAAAACTGAAAAATCTTGTTTGAAAACAATGAATCACAGCATATTTATATTTCCAATATTTTTTCCATTTTCCCAAGTATCAGCTTAATCAGTGAAGAATTGTGACTGTTGAACAAATACATTTTTGGTAAATAAATCATTAGTAAAATTTATGAGTGTGAGTCACTCCACTGTAGATACTGTATGTCATAATTTTCTACAATCATTTTTTGGTTAGAAATATGTCTCGCTTTCATCTGCTTGTAAAGCACTGAGTGTCTATCTAACCTTGAATGACGTAACTGATTGATGAATAATCACTAACATTTCCATAATTTCTACTACAGTAGAGTCTAACATCACCACTGGTACTGGACTCCCATTAGGTTGGACTCTGGGCAAAGCAAGCTAATCTCCCTGTTTAGAATCAATCATAATACAAATGCTTAAAAAATATCAGAGTAGAAGAAAATGGCCAAATCAGCTTTTTAAAAGTTTACTGCTGAGACAAAGGCAGAGTGAATGATTTCTCTCAAGTTTTGCAACAAATCTGTAGAAGAGATCAGAAACTGAACCAACATCTCCTGAGGCCCTCTGTGGTGCCTCACTAAAAGACAATCCTTCCTGGAAAGAAAAGACAAACCACACTTACTATTTCATCATTTGCCGAGCTCCAAATGTGGTGAAGCTGCTAGGCCAAGGATCACCTCTGTCTCCACGAGCAAGATGCTAACTGTTCAGATGCTGGTACAGAATAGGGTGACAGTCTTCAGTCTCAAGTGAACTGAGTGGTTTTCTCATTGTAATTTGCTATGTGTGTTGGTATGCTTTCTTTGAGTCTAAGCCACAGATCCAGCTGTGGTAGGCACTGTACAATTACAGACCAAAAAAATAGCACTCTTCTCAAAGCACTCATAGTTTAAGTACTGCTGGTACCTCCAGTGCCTGAAGTGCTTATGATTGCAAATGAAATCAAGAGTGTATAGCCATGACATATGTAAGGCTCCATTATTTTTATAAATCACAGAATGATTTGTGTTGGAAGGGACCTTAAAGACCAAACAGTTCCAACACCCCGCCATGGGCAGGGCCCCCTTCCCCCAGCCCAGGGTGCTCCCAGCCCCGTCCAACCTGGCCTTGAACCCTTCCAGGGAGGGGGCAGCCACAGCTGCTCTGGGCACCCTGGGCCAGCACCTCACTGCCCTCATATTAAACAATTTCTTCCTTACATCTCATCTAAATCTACACTCTTTCAGTTTAAAACCGTTACCCTTCATCCTATCCCTACACTCCCTGAGAAAGAGTCCCTCCCCAGCTTTCCTGTAGGCCCCCTTTAAGCACTGGAAGGCCATTATAAGGTCTCCCCAGAGCGTTTTCTTCTCCAGGCTGAACAACCCCAACTCTCTCAGCCTGTCCTCATAAGGAAGGTGCTCCATCCCCCAATCATCTTTGTGGCCTCCTCTGGACCCACTCAAGCAGGTCAGTGTCCTTCTTATACTGGGGACCCCAGAGCTGGACACAGTTCTCCAGGTGGGGTCTCACGAGAGCAGAGCAGAGGGGGAGAATCCCCTCCCTCGCCCTGCCGGCCACACTTCTCTCGATGCAGCCCAGGACACAGTTGGCTTTCTGGGCTGGGAGCGCACATTGCTGGCTCACGGTCAGTTTTCCACCCACCAACACCCCCAGGTCCTTCTCCGCAGGGCTGCTCTCAATCCTCTCATGGCCCAGCCTGGATTTGTGCTGGGGATTGCCCCGACCCACGGGCAGGACCTTGCACTTGGCCCTGTTGAACTTCGTGCAGTTCACACGGGCCCCCCTCTCCAGCCTGCCCAGGTCCCTCTGGATGCCATCCCTGCCCCCCAGCGTGTCGACCGCACCGCACAGCTCGGTGTCGTCGGCAAACCTGGTGAGGGTGCGCTCGATCCCACAAAATGACAGGCTCAGAGGCATATGAGGATCTGGGTTTTAGTATGCTGATGAAAGATTCTGTGTTTATATTCTCATAAAAAGAAATCTCTTTGGAAGACATTTATCATAACAAGTTCTTTTTTCCTATTCAGAATGTTATGTTATTTGGGACATTTCAGGCATTGATTTGCAATAAAATTTCCAGGAAGAAAGACACAAAGGGGGAAAAAAATATTTTCAAGAAGAGAAATTACATGGAAATGTGATAGGAAGGAAAGCTATTTTTCTTCTAACTGGCATACAAATTAAATTGGTATAGTTGTATTGAAGCATATTTATTTGCTAGAAGTAATCCAGCTATTTATGAGAAAAGGAAAAATAAGAGAAGATCATGAGGAAAAAGTCAAGGAAATGAGATTTAGCTAAATTATTACCTTTCATTTTAATTAACAAGAAAATAATCTAGTAAGATAATGTTCTTTAGATTCTGAATCCAGGGTCACCCCACCCCTGAAAATAAAAGTCTGCAATAGTTGCCGGAAGCACAGATTGTGTATAAATAAATTTAAATTAGAACATGTTTAGCTCTTTCTTAAGCAAACTAACTTTTCCTCTCTTCATTTATTATCATTAGTTAGTGATAATGTGTTAAGTCATATAGCATCATACAGAGAGTGTGTTGAAAAGCTGTTTCAAGAAAGCAGATATTGTTCTGTTAGGTAGCATCTCACACTTTATGCAACAGCTTACTTACGCAACAACTATACCTCACTACCAAAAGAAGATCTGCAGCAAGAGACATATTTCAGTGCAGCAAGAGCCTTTTTCCAGGAAGAAGCAGGAGATTGGTCTGTTTAATTAACATTTGACACCACATATCAACTGTATTTCCAGCTTTTTAAAATGCTTTCTGGGAAGTTTCTTAATCATTAAGTATTAAAAAGTCAGTAACATCTTACGCAAATGGACAGGAAAACCCCTTCTCTTTCTATTACTCTAGCAAAGACCAGTTACTTTCCCATGGGAAGTTTATCTATGTGACTGTAACAGATTACTTTGGTTTCTAAAGAAGAGAAGAAAGTGGGTGAGGTAGGAGCTTCAGGATAGCCAGGGTGTCAGTGAGTTTTCAACATCCTGTTCAGGTTCCATTAAAACCCCTGATTTTGGTCATTCTAAAAAATAAGTTACTTAACAATAAAATTGCCATTTTCATCTCACTGACCTGAATGCACATTTGTTTGCCATTATAGAAAAAGTGTTTTCAGGAAAACAGTTAAAGAGCTGGCAGCTCACTGGTGCTTGATTCACCACACTGCAATAATCACCAGGTTTCAATCTCTATTCGCAATGGTAAGAGATTGGAAAAAAGGTTTCTGGAATGTAGGAAGGCAGGCTGTATGCTTGAAACCATCACTGGAAGTGTTTCCCAACAGGTTGTACCACCATTTGTTTTGAATAAGGTAGATGGAGTTGATTCTTCCTTGAGCAAAGTGATCAACTAAATGACATCCTGAGGCCTTTTGCAGCTCTATTTTTGTAAGTAGTCTTTGCTGGTGAGTCTTCCTTCTGGGAGTTCTACAAGAACATGTGCTTCTCTTGCTGTTTGCACAGAATTCCAAGGCAGGCTAAGAGGAGCTGGCATTACTCCCAGGCCTGAGCTGCTGTCAGGCCTTCCAACTAAAGCTGGGTAAAGCCGAGTCGATGCTGGAATAGAAGACTTTTGGAGAATACCAAGTTGCTGGGAAATAGTGGAAAAGCTGGAAAATGACAGAACTGCTGTCTTCAGCACGAGACAGAACACCATGGTTCCAATTATTGTTCAGGGTATCATCATCCTGGCCATACTCACAGTTGGACAAACACTTCTTGCTCCCTAAGCACCCTTTGTGATTTAATGGATAAAACCACTGTTTACTCTTTCTGTCCCACCTTTATGGTCGGTACACGACAGAACTGACTGCTGGGAAGGAAGGTCCACAAACAGCTCTGGGGCAATCAGAACTGCTCCTGCTTTTTATGGCTTTCTAGGAGAGGATTTTTCTGTTGACAGGTTGGAGCTGTAACACACAACATGTAGACACGCCACAGCTGTCTCCAAATGAACTGATAAAGTGTCCAAATGAAGTACGAGGCTAAGGAAACTACATTGCTCATAGCACAGAGACAGGTATCTAGTTCAGGTATCTCTATACTACTGCACTGATATATATCAACTTAGGCAATGAACAGTCAAGGTAGAGATCTATTTGATCTTGTGTTGGGGTCCACTGTTAAACTGAGGCTGTGCCCCATTTCATGACAGGTTACTTCTGGGACAAAAAGTCACTACTACACATTAAAAAAGTTTATTTTGGAGGGACTGGAGTGGACCCTAACATGATCTTCCCAGTTAATAGTTATGGCATGACCACTGGTAATTCATATGAAGACCTGTATCAGTGTTTTGTGACAATTTCAAGAGAAATGGCCAATATCAATGAAGAAACAGAGTGTATAAATCTGAGGATACTTGAACAGGAGTCTTCTCATCTGCAAAATGAGAATACTTGGACATTCCAGACAAAAGAAACATGAAAGCATCATGGAGAAAAATCCCTTTTGGATAAACCATCTATGAAAACACTGCACAAAGTACATCTGAATCATCCCCTCATAAAATGAAAATGGAATCGGTAAAATCTTGAGAAACAGCATTTAACTCTCATACTCTTTCTGTGGATATTACCAAAACTAAGAACTCAAAACCACTCTTGCAGTTCTCAAATTCTTGAGAAGAAAAGTAAAATTCATAATAACGTTTTCTACAGTTCTGCTGCTTGTGGTAGAAGCAATATTGTAAATTCTTGCATGCTTCTAAAAGGAAAGCTACAGTAACTGTAGTGTTACTCTGTGTGTGTTACAGGAATTGTTAAGTGCTCATTTTTAAGAATCACATTCTGTTAGATTGCTTACAGGAAACCTCATTTATGCATCTGCTTTTTCCTTCCTAGGAGAATGCAAAATTAAGTTATCATGACAACATTTTATTGTGCACAAAATTAGCTCAATTACTAAATCAGAAAAGAATCCCAATAGAAACAGATATAACAATAGTATGGCAAATAAAATCCTTATGGCTCTTTCTTAGAAAATGAAGAATGATTAGCCACATATTATAGCAGGACCTGTGTTGTTGGCTGTACAGTGCAAAAATGTTGATTTTAACTGGTATTATGCATGCTCTATTCTCCCTGTTAAACTTGTTCTGTTTTATCCTGATAATGTTCTCTGTAAACGAAAACTATCTGGAAATGGAGAATCCCAAGCATCTGTCCTTCATTTTTGTTTTTTTGTAGATTTTGATTTTATATTCATGTCACGACAGCTGTGACATTGTTTCTGTGGATTAGAAATTGGAAGGAGCTGATGACTTTTCACAACACATGCACATAATAAATCTCTAGAAGGATATAAGGTACAAGGACAGTAAGTTCTGTTCCTACCTAACTTGAGGCCTTGACAAGTTAGACACTTAGCTGATGTGCTTAAATTAGAAACAAGGTCATGTTAGGCTCCCTACATAGTTAACTCATGCTTCCTGAGGGAGATGCAGCCCACCTATGATATGAATCACCCACTGGAGGTGCCTAGCATTCTTCATTGACTGCAAAGGGACCCTACAGTGACCTTGATCCAAATACAGATTCTTTATCTAGGTACTTGAAGTTAGTTTAAAGGAATCCAGGACTCTCTAGATAGTTAGGTAAGTTTAGATTAGACCAGGAAAAAAGGCAAGATGAAATGGGAAGACATGCTGTGTTTAAAGAACCCAAGTGCATTTGGTATTTGAAGTTCTGATAAGAAGAAAAGCTCAACACCTTACAGAACTTCTGTCCCTCAATCTTTATGTCCCTTTTTGGCTTCTGACCTTCCATTCCAGAAAAGAACCCCAGCCAAAAATAAACTCCCCACCCTCCAGCTCAGGTTAAGATGGTTACTTGCTCAGGAACGTGAGACCACTTGTCCTGGGTTAGACCAAAGGTCCATTTCTGCCAGTATCCAGTCTCCAACAAGAGCCAGAAATACTTGCCAAGGGGGGGAGCACAAGTATTGGAACAAACACGGTGTGACATTTTTCTGCAATATTCTTCCAATTTCTAACAATCTGTGGCTCAGGGGCGTCCTTTGTAGTTAACAACCTTCAACTGTATTTCTCTTATATTAACCCGTCAAATGTCCTCGTTACGCTGTCTAAACTCTTGTCACCCACAATTTCCTGGGGCAAGGAATTCCACTGCTGAACTGCACGTTGTTTTAAGACTTCCCTTTGTTTCTTCCGATTTTGTGGTGTTTTCTGTACCTACCTTTTTGCACTCAGCACCAGGAATCTGTGATGAACCTTCCCTCCTTTGAAACCTCTGAAGGGTGAGTAGGTAACTGTTTGGTGCAAGCTCACAAGTGACTGAAAGACTTGGGGAACAGTGCCTCCTTCTTCTCTCTTTCCAGGCTCAAGAGGACACAACTGCCCAGCTAGAAGAAGCGGCTAAAACACAAAAGGCCTTGTAAACACCAGTACTATGGAAGAACGACATCAAAGGGGGAGTACTGACAATGAATTGATGGATCAAGTGCAAGGGCTTTGTAACCAGCTAAAGAGAAACAATGAGAGGTATGTTAAATGCAACATATTGGAGAACTTCAAAAGAGGTTATTCTGCAATTGTAAGAGTTCCTGAGAGGACAGAGAAAAGGAGCCTCTGAAACTATGCCCCTCCCCACCCTTTGAAAAAGTTTTTACTGTGTTGGATAAAAATAAAATTAATTTTGATAGGTTGCTGTCTTCTAAACCAACATTGAATGCTAAACCTCAGGAATTGATTGGAACATTTTTCAAATTCCCCTTAAAAAAATAGAATGAAGTTAGCCTGTGATAAAAAAAGAAACTATTTTAGCGAACACAGTATATTAAGACAATTATTTTTAACAATTTAGGCAAAAGAAGAGAGATCAGACTTTTCAAGGAAAAAGCTAAGCAGGGGAGACCATACTTCTCCATGAACTTTCCAGCCCAGCTATAATTCAAAGTTAGTTTAAAAGTGCATCCTTTGCAGAAAATAGAAAAAAGTTTCAATATTTGTATTATATTTGTTTTTGTTTGTTTCACACCAAGCTCCTTCTAGTTGTTACAGTTGTCTGCCCTACTTGTATATAAAAACTTAACCAGTGGCTGTGACTAATACATCTAGTAGTAAAGTTTTCTGCTCCAATAGCATGCTTTGTTATCTTCTGGAATAACTATAGAAAGTTTACTACATGGTTGAATGTGAAATGTTCCAGGAAGAGAGTAAAAGGAGTATCAAATTCCACAGGGTTCTTAGGGCAATGAAATATTGGTGTATAGGATGCATTTAAATCTTGTTCTCAGTTACACGAGGTGTCTTTGGTTCCTCTAGCTGTAGCAGGGAGTTAATGACATGTTGGCAAGTGCACCTAACTGGACAGATCAATAGAGATAATTTGTTTGCAGATAGTACAATGTTATCTCAGCACTGAAGTACACCAAAGAGATGGTTCCCCTGCAGGAAAGCACTAACTTTACTTTTGAAAAGGAGTGCCTGCAGAAACCCCCTCTGTGCCATCCTGTCTAGTTTCTTGGAGTCCACAGAGGCTTGAGACTCCATGTGTTGGAAGCACAGAAGAAAGCTGCTCTGGCAAAATGGCACCATGTAATGTGTGAATAACCTGAATGATGCACTGATGCGGGAGTTGAAAGGAAATAAAGATAATACAGGTTGCTGAGCTATGGAGTCCTGTGATTCCTACCCATCTACAGCTTTTCTTTGTCTGTCTTTCATTATCTTTGAATTTTTTTAGCCTCAAATGCTCCCCTCCTTTGCTCATACCCATCCCCTCTCTTCCACAGACCCAGTCTCTTCTGTTTTTCCACCTCCTCTCACCTGGGATCTGAGATTCCCTGTCTCTATTTTCTAGTCAGAGCTCCTCAAAACACACAGACCTTGAGTAGAACAACATGGGTCACGAAATGTACTAACAGGAGCCTTAATACAAAAGGTCATGATTTGTGGCAATAGGCTTATTTTTCTTCAGCTACTTCTATCAGCCTTTTATATGGGAAAGGAAATATCTTTGCATGTAAAGTATCTTCGTGAGGATATACAGCTCCCACAGCATCAAATATCTCAGTTCAAGCCTGAAATTCTGCTACAAGTGCTTAAGTGCTGCATTTGGCAAACATATTAAGAGGAAGCAGTAATAGGCAGGAATATTTTGACATCAGTTAGAAACACCAAATTCTTTAAGTTTCCATTTTCCATGTCCCTACATAGTACTTGCTATCCTGCCATGAGAGAAACACCAAATGATCAGAGATGGTGCTTAGTGTTGGAAAAACTCCTGATCAGGATGTCACATCTTCTCACCATATCCCACCCCTGCCTCCATCTCAAATACATGTTTAGGTAGCTTGTTTGAGATGCTGTGTGATGTTTTGTCATTGCAATTTGATATTTATCAGATGAATGAAGAGATATTACCAAATGTCCAGGATTGTCAAGGTCAGGCTGCAGGAAGCTGAAGGCAGCCACCAGACAGGCTGGGGCAGTGTCCTCACCAACAAGGGGTCAGAGCTGTGGTACCACTGCAAGGGGAGCTGAGAGGGTCTGCTGATATTAACCAGGGTCAGCCAAGAGTCCCGTGATTTTCAGACACGTCCACAATGACGAGGCAGCTCAGTGGCACCGAGCCAGGAAGTCAAGTCACGAAGAAAAAGTCAGGATCAGCAACATGCATGGCCAGACAGGGCATTCCTGCAGTATAGCTCAAACCAGGACAAAGGCTGAGGCTTGAGCTAAATTTAGCTCCCAAACTAGAGCGGGAAGCCCCCAGCAAGGCTTCTCACAGCTCCTTCTCCCAGGCTAGCTGCTTTCCCAGCAGCCTGGCCCAACATCACCTGCCTGTGTCACATCAGCATGGGTGGAAGAAGAGGTTGCAGATCTTGGTGCCCTCAGTGCTCTGACATCAAGGTGAAAATGGATCTAATGGATCATTGCTGATCTATATGTATATTATGTACAAGTCTTGCCAGCTTTTTTTTTCTGTTGTGGTTGCTTTGGTACTTTGATTTCCTTGGCACATCTGGCCCCAAACTTGTAAATCAGCCAAAACTACAATGGTGATGGAATTACATTTCAAAGATGTACAGGTAAGTAATACCTGGAAGTTCACATATCCAATAGTTGGAGATAATTTGTACTTTTGATGTTGTCTGGGTTCTGTACTTGTACAGATTTCTTTCTGCTTTGCAAGGGCTTGTTAATTTTCTAGCTGCCTCCTGTATTGCTACAACTGTTTTCTCTGATCGAGCATCTGTAAGGCTCTGAATGGAAACACATCCAAGGAATAGACACTCTGGGGATTACACATTTCTGTTAGAAATATTTCATATTTCAAAAAAAATTACAGAGAAAAATAAACTTGCTAGTGAAAACTAAAGAAGCAACCCCCCTTCAACCTGTAACACGATGTGTCCTACTGAAAAGTTAAATTAGCATTATGGAGAAATTTTAAAAGAACTTGAGAAAAAAATACAAATGCCTGTGATCTAACTGACATTGCAGGCTCTATTTCCAGATACGTAGGAAGCTCTGGCTAACAGCAATATGATTCCCAAAAAGTATATTCATGTCAGGCTGAACTCCTCCTTTATGGACAGGCACTATTTCTGGGAATTAGTTTTAAAAGCAGGCATTTCTCAGCTGATTAAGGCTGAAAGACCTGATTAAACAGCCCTTTTGGGTAGAACAGTAGCCCTCTATAATAGGAAATGGTAAATTATTAACATTGTCCAAAGATTTCTGATGAAATGAAAGAATCTTTTCAATTCTCAGAACACGAGGACCCGCTGAGTATGAGCACACTGGTGTGGTGGGGCTACTTATTCAAAAATTGCCAGAACCTATGGTAGCACAGCACAGAAGATTTCATCATCATGTGAGGGGGCAGTATGTTAAAAATTTGAAAGTAGGGAAAACCTGGAGGACATTGTCACAGGGATCCACACACCATTCCTTAAACTTTTTCTAAAAACATACTTGGGCATTTTAAGAGTTATTTTTGGAGAGTGACATTGAGGAGAGCCCTAATACTGTGCTCCTTGACTAAACCAGGGATGCCATGCTATGTTGTAACTTCAAATTGGTATATCTTTTTGACAGTGCTGGCAGATGACTGGTTAGAAACTGATAGAGATAGAACGAGTCTTAGCAATAAGCCTGAAAATGCTTTTGGGCTCCATTTTGCATCCAAATCAAGTTGGATTTGTTAAAAACTTTGACAGCCATTGACAACTTATTTGTACCACTGCATGCAATGCAGTGATCATAATGTGATATTTTAGTCTTACATGGAGAAAAGGAGGTTTATCTTCCATCATCTACAAACTTTTGGGTTTCAGCCTGTGTTTAATTCCAGCATTCAGATCTCATATTCTCACCAGCTTCTCACATCATGAGCTAAAGAGTCTCTGACACTTTCATTATCTTCAGAGGCATTAAGCCATCATCACATTATTCCGTTCGATTCGCTTCTGAAACAAAAACTCTGAGAGTTCATCTAGACAGCAGACATTATGGAGTCATCCAATGGGGCATAAATTAATAGTATATACTGATTAATAACCCATGGTACATATATCCAACTCTCCAAACCAGAAATTCAGTTCTATTATCACTCATTCCCAAAATGAGTCAATATTTGAGTCTGAAATTAATTGGAAAAAATGTGAATTGTTGAAAATCTCCCAGCAGCAATGTAATGGAGAATCTCTCTCAAAGGCATCTCCACAGGGAAATGAATGCAATTAAGGACGAAGGTAATAAACTGCCAAGAAATTTTAACTAGCTAGAGAAGCCTTATTTAAACCTGGAGTTCCCCCAGTGAGGTGAACAGGGAGTGTCATCTGTCCCTGAGCTGCTGCAGAAAGATTTTTAAGTACAAAAATTAATATTCTACATCAATATTGCTGTTTTTTCTGTTGCCTCTCTGCATACATCCCCCTAACTTATTAAAAATAAATTAATAGCATTTGTAGATGTCTCCTGTGCAATTCTGGTTAGCACCCTGTCTATCGTTTGAAGAAATCCAAATCATTATGGGCAAAGTAGCAAATGTGTTCTCTCTTTCCCAATGCTAAACAGTGTTCTGAATTGCTGCCTTTACTACTGTAGCAATAATTAAAATTAAGAAACTAGTTCAGATACTCCTGGACTGTCACAGGTCCCAGAATGCCCTATAACACTTTGCTAATGAACAACTGCACCAGCCTAAAGCTCTTTATGAAAGCAGGTCACCCCTTGAAAAGGTCCCAGTGGCAGAGTGTATGTTGTAATAAGAGATTTTTTTTATGGCTTGCATCCAGCTCCATATAAAAATATAAATATGAACTTTATCAGACACACTCTGGAGTTTCAGCTGGCAAAGGCCTTTTTCTCTAATGCCTGAGAGTGCCATAATAAAGAAAATATGGCATTGGTAAATATTGCCCAGGACTGTCCAGCAGCCAGGCAGCTGAAGGAACAGAGAGAGACCCAAGAATTAATGTGGTCTTTAGCAGACAAACTTCTGCTGAAAATCACATTCACTATGTTCATTTGCTGAAATGTATTACATCAGGCCACAGTGACTTTGGGCTTTAACAGCTGCAGAGATCATGCCTGCATCAAGTGTATGAATTTACAGAAAACAGAGAGACAAGCCTGAGCCCAGAATAGAAGAAAGGGTGTTTGGCTGTTCTGAAGGAACAGCACAGAAAAAGAGCAGCCTTCTACCCTAGAGAGCCATGAGACAAATTCAAAAGCACTTGGAGCATGCAGCTAGATACAATTGTTTAAGAACCACTGAGAGTGCTGAAGGAATTTCAGCCCTCCATTTCTCCCCCTGCCCTTGATTCACTCCCTTCCCTATTAGGCACATCTCCTCTTATTTTGTAACTGTAGCACTCAGTCTAATGTGTTATGTCTATGTTGTATTGTCTGACCTTGTATTGTCTGCAGCTTTGACAAGCTTTAAAATTGCCCAATTGCATAGTTCTATCTGAGATCCTGGGAAGCATGCAGCATTTGGGAACATGCCAAATAATAATAATAAAAAAAGGTACTTATTTGTTTTTCTGATTTTGCAGAAAGAATAATTTAAAAAGCTTCCCCAAACAGGCTAGAATACAAGTTCTCCAAAGAGAATGTGATAAACTTTGTCATTTTTAAAAAATTAGTGTATGTTTTTACACTGCTGTTGTTGGGAGATACTTTGCTTCTGCAGAATGTGATGGTGAACAGTGAGTAGCAGCATAAACAAGCAGCATGGCAAAGTCTGGTGCTGGAACACAGAGGCAAGCACAGTTCAGATTCTGCAGGAGTACCTACACAAGGAGGGAGCTATATTTGACAGTAATAAGAGAAAGAATACTTTAAAAAGCAAAAGAAAAAGGAGAAGGATGTATGTGCCTGGAAGCAGTGGGATAAGTGCCAGGTAGAGACTAAAGACAATAGCATTGGAGTGATTAAGAACTGAGAAGAGAAGCTGCTAGCTTGCAAACAGGGTCATGGGAGACAAAAGTTTTTGGGAAGACAATTCCCTGGAAACTGCGTGACTGAATGAAGAGAAGATTGAGACTGCGAAGGCCAGCACAGCGCAGGATGTAACACACAAAGTTCTTGTGTAAAAATAGATGGGTTAAGGGAACAGAAATAGAATTGATGGTTTGGATGAAAGATGAAGTCAGGAAAAAGTGCACAGTTAAGGAATTCATAGAAGATTTTTCCAACCCAATGGATTATAAATCTGAGACTGAAAAAATCTTTCTACATATTTAAAAGACACATATGTGGCAAGAATAAGCTTATTGTCAAATTAACTGTGGAAATGTATTCAAGAGCCGGAGATCCTAAGTCTTCTGCTCTGTAAAGCCTCTCAGCCATCTGACCTCCTCGTGGGTCACCATCTAAATTGAAAACATACTTCATCTGAAAATGAAATTATTTTCTAGACCACTTACCACTGCCTCATGGACCAATAGTTTGAGAATTAAACCATTTTTAGGGACTCCAGAGAGCAATGGACTGAAGGAACAGGTGGCTGCAGGAGCTGGATATTAAGTCTGGGATAAGGAGAGGTGACTGCATCCTGTCAGGGGGAAGGAGAAAGCTGTGGAATTAGAAACACGTGGAAGAGGAGATGAAGGTAGGATAGTGGGCTGTTTTGTTCTGGGAGACTGAGTTGGTAGGCCTAAAACATATACAAGGGACAAAGAACAAGGGATGAGGAAAGTTTGGTCAAGGTGAGATGCAGGTAGGAACAGCTTAAAACAAGGAGGGTTTGTCTCCAGAGACTATACTGGTCTGAATCTCAATACTGATGCCAACAAACAAGAAATTGGATTGAAAACTTC
Source organism: Tyto alba (assembly GCF_018691265.1). Taxonomy (NCBI): domain Eukaryota; kingdom Metazoa; phylum Chordata; class Aves; order Strigiformes; family Tytonidae; genus Tyto; species Tyto alba. The sequence goes on along the minus strand of NW_024881295.1, from coordinate 7,769,055 downwards.
CATATTTGGTAATGAAATATCCTGAGTCAATAACTCTACATCTTTGATTATTCTCTTGGTCACACTCCTTCAGTATTTTCATTTGGATATTTTATTGAAGGTAAATATACCAAAGCAGGTTTTAAGAAAATACCCATAGCAAATCCAAGATGGTTTTTCAAATTTTTCCCCTGTCATGGTTTAACCCCAGCCAGCAACTAAGTACCACACAGCTGATGACTCATGTCTCACCTCCCTCCCAGTGGGATATGGAGGAGAATCAAAAAAAAGTAAGAATCATGGGTTGAGATAAGAACAAAATAAACTAAAATAAAATATTAAAATAACAATAATAATAAATTAGAATAATAATTAGAATTATAATGAAAAGAAATGTAACAAAAAGAGAGAGAAATAAACCCCAAGAAAAGACAAGCGATGCACAATGCAACTGCTCACCACCCGCTGACCGATGCCCGAGCAGCGTCTGCCCCTCCCAGCCAACTCCCCCCAGTTTATATACTGAGCGTGACGCTCTATGGTATGGAACAGCCCTTTGGCTAGGTCGGGTCAGCTCTCCTGGCCACGCTCCCTCCCAGCTTCTTGCACACCTGCCTGCTGGCAAAGCACGGGAAACTGAAAATCCTTGATTTAGGATAAGCGCTACTTAGCAACAACCAAAACATCAGTGTGCTATCAGCATTATTATCACACTAAATCCAAAACCCAGCACTGTACCAGCTACTAGGAAGAAAATTAACTCTATCCCAGCCAAAACCAGGACAACCCCTTAAAAATGTCAAAGCATTTGGATGTTTGTGTTAGTGTTATACTGAGAATGGTATGCTCACACAATGCTGAACGACAGCCCTGAGAGGGGACTGCCTGGCAGACAGATTTGCACTTGGTATATCCCTACTGTGAGCTGAGGGTTTGACTTGTGCTCTGCATCTGTTTTATCCTTTCCAGATCTTTTTCTATTTTATTGAAGATCCCTTTAGGGTGCTTAGAGAAAACTACAAGTCGGGACAACGAAGAAGAGACCATCACACACAAATAATATATTATATACCACATAAAAGATTCATGAAGATCTGGCATAGTGAAATAAGGAATCTAGCATTGCCATGCAGTATAGTTATGAAATAATGAGTATGTACAAAATTGACTGCTATTAGATGTATAAATTACTCCAGATCAAATGGGTATGAAAAGCCACACTACTATTAATTTTTCTTTAGCTTAGCATCTTCATGTTCCTACCGAATTTCTGACTGGTGTGCAAGATGCATGACACCAATGAGCACAACATGAGCAGCAGCATTACTGTAGCTGTAATTGTCTACAGCTACCAGCCAGGTAAAGTCTGCAGTGAGTGTCAATAGCTTTTATTAGAATAACTGACACATTTGGGAAAAAAAGTCTAGACAAAATCATAGGCACCCACTGTGTTTTTTTAATATATGTCTCTCATGGATGTAAATTTGTGATTTTCCAATAAGACATTAGGAACTGAGGATACGCAACTCTGAACTTTTCCTTTCTTGCTGCCTTTTGAAAGTAACCACCAAAATTAATCACATACATAAGAAACACTTATGAATTCTGGATAGGAAAACAAAACTCAGTTCACTAAAGGATAAACATATGCGTGAGGATGAGTAATCTTTATGCAATTTCCAGAAGTACAAATGGTTGAAGCTACAATCCTAAAACTAATGTTGTTATTTAATCAGAACCAATCTGAAGACTGCTGTCACCTGAAGCCATAAACTCACGGAAGCATCCATTTCCTAGATATGATGGAAACCCTACCAGAACATCTTGGGTAGACATACATGGCCATTTGTTCTGATTGAATTTAAAATTTTCCTCACTTGTGTGTTCATAAATCAAACTGAAAAGCTAGACTGTTATGTTAAGAACATAACCACTTATATGAGGAGCCTATACTACTTCTGGCAGGACAAAAACATAGGGTAAAATATTGTTTGTATTAAATTAATCAGATTACTCTTAAAAAAAAAAAATCCCAACCTATTTGGGAAGACAAATGCATGAGTTAAATCTCACTGAGGGAGAAACATGGCTTCATGCAAGAAAATTTATTAGCCAAATCCATAACAAAACCAAGAATTCAGGTTGACATTCAACAGTGCAGCTGCAGAGCTATGCTGGCTATTCAATATGTATGCCAAAAGAGTTCCTAGTTCCAAATAAATCAACATAATATAGGCTTTGCCTGCAAAAGAAAGTGGCAGTGGTTTCAATAGGATTGTTTCTTTAAATCAATTTAATTAAACATGAAGCAAATCCACATGTGGTAACAGTTAAATTGATTTACAACTGGCTTGTGTTGATTTAGCGTAATTCAAAGGGTGAAATTTTATATGGCAGCTATACATTGATTTAAGTGCATCTGTACAAGACTGCAATGATGCAATTTAAGTAGACTTAAAACTAGACTTCAGTTGAGCCACTTCTGCAATACTTTAAATAGCAGGTTAGGTCTTACTAAGTAAACACACACAGAGGTAGATGACAGCCACTTTTCAAAGAGCAGGAGATACAAATCACTCTGAGTTAAATTTTAGGGAGCAGACCTGAGGCTGTCTATTTGTACAAAACTACCAAGGATCAACTAAGATGCTGACTTGAAAATTTTCTTTTTTGACCTATGATCATTGTATTGTAAAACTGACCCTACTTTTACAGGGATTTAATGTCTTACATCAATCATTTCTTTGTATTTATTTACTTATTCTTTACGTATATGTTCAGCATCCTCCCACTGCCACAATGACGTTTTGTTCATACTTATGGAAAACTTATAATTCAGTATTCCAGCAGCACTAATCATCTTAGCCTGTGAAGGACTCTTAAAACCCACCAGTTTTGATCAGCAGCATGCTTTCCGACAGTGCACAGAGGGAAAAAAATGGAAGAGTTCGATACCATACTGAATACCTTTTCTCATCGGTATGTTCCAGTCATGCTCCAGAGTCAGTTTTTTTGTTGCATTTCCAGGGAAGGATCTAGGCCATGCAGCAGGGAACAGATTGCTGATCCTCATCTGCTTGTAATTCTGCAATGAAGTTGGAAATCCTCATTTTATTTCATACTCAAACATAAGGGGAAGAAAATACCGAAGAGGAAAAGTGAGTTCTACAATATCCTTTTTGACAAGCTGGGGTTTTGTAACTTTTTTTACTCAAAGTTATTTTTGCAATGTCTTTGACCGATGCAAACAGAAAAAAATGATCAAAGCTTACTTGGGATAAATATTCACTGGTCTGTGTATGTTAGAATGAGCTACAGTGACTGTTCATTGGAATGGTCTCATCAGCACCAGCTGGTAAGTACTCAGTGCTTTGAAAATTAGGGCATTTATTCTGGGGCCTAAATGGGCCCCTGGGAACCCAACTTCAAGAATGCATTTCTCAGTGCCATGCCTGCCAGCCTCTAAGGTGCACAATCCCTGAGCAGAGACCTGAGCTAAATCTCAGTGTTTTACCTTTCTGAAGTCAGAAGAATATTTAGCACTTCTGGTGAGTCTAGTGAGACCAGAATTTCACCCCATACCTTCTCTTTGCTTAGCTTGCCATCAGTGGTTGATCGGTACCAATGGGATTCATATATCTGGTGAAAACAGGCCTGTGGTGATAGTGATTACCCCTATTTATTAGCTTTAATAACAGATTTTTTTTTTTTTCCCTGCTACAATCAATGACTAAAACACCACCAATCTGCAATCATTTTATAGGTGAAAATACTCTTTGTTTTGATGGTGTTCTTCATGGATCAATTTGCAACATTAAGCATGAGGGATGGGGGACTTTACCTGGGGAATCAGGAATGTTAATATTCTTGGGAAATAGTTGGATTCCTTTCTCTGAGAATTTTTATGTGTCATATCACATCCTTTTTCTTTTTCTTTTCTTTTTTTTTTTTTTTTTTAATACAATGTAATGTATGTCAGAGGACAAAATATCTTTATTAGACTCAGAGATAAATCATCTTTCATAGTCATGATTAAATGATATGTGGAAACAGACTTATCTCTGAGGCAAAGAAATTTCCACTTATAAAAGTGGAACTTTAATGAGATGTTCTCATGAGCCCACTTCAGCACATTTCTGGAAAGGGCTGCTTACATCATTACTAGTCCCCCAAACTAACCACTTCTGCACTAAAGAGGCTGATGCAGAACAGTTTTTAGCTTTCAGCCAAGGCACAGTGCTATTGCTGCTCCTTCATGGATCTCGAATGACCCCAGGGCTACTCCAGATTCCACATCTAAATACAAAAGGAAAAATATAAGTCTGTAATTACTATGTAGACAGAAACAGGATGCATGGAGTCTGTCTATAAAGATAAGAAATTAAATAAAGGCTAGGTGAGAAGCTTCATAGTGAACTTTAAAAAATACTTAGAGAAAAATAGAGAAAGAACAGCAATACTAAGTGCGGAGTATGTTGGATTTCTGTCAATCTACTATGGTGTCTAGTCTTATAAATATGAACAAAAAAAAAACAATAACAAAGATCAAACATAAATCCTGATTCCACTGAAGTCCATGGTAAAACTCCCATTCACCTGAACAAGATAAGAATTACTTCCCCAGCAGTCCTGTGTACTTGTCACTGTATAAGATGCTAGTCAGTATTATACTCTGCTGTATTCATCATTAAAATGTGACTGATCCTGGAAATATTTTGCTGTTGGCCTTCTTACTTTCACTCTGATTTCCAGAGATGTGGTTCCACTTCCCACAGCAGCACACATACTTAACCCGATTCAGACCAGGGGAATACAGATTTGCTTGAAAATCAAAAGATGCAAAAAAATTCTATCTAAATATTATAGAATGTTGTTCAGATTTTAGTTTAGAATAGTTTCAAGATGTGGCTGAATACAAACACAATATAATAAAATGAAAAAAAGGGGCAAGTTTAGAGTAGCCATTTCTACCTGTGGCCTGCAAATTGCTATAGCTCCATAAACTATTCCTAAAAACCTAGAAAAGACAGTGAGGGAAAGAATTTATATTGCCAGTAAACATAAATTCACACTGCATATTGCTGCGCTGCCCATGAAAGTTTTTGAGAATCCAAAAATTCAAAGAAGTTGAAAAATCAGATATGTTAAACCAGTGATATTGCTAAAATTGCTAACAAGGTGTCATAAATGCACTTAGAAAATGAGCATTATCAATATTTATGCAAAATATTTATCACAAAAAACTGAGTAGTAAACCACTTTAATGAGGGGTTAGAATTGGGATGCAAACCTATTCATTAAAGGTACCTTCCTCAGGCTGAAGTCCATGTACATTTGATAGACAGGGAACCTATATGAGAATGGATGCTTTGTGGTTACTAAGATTTTAGGCTGGCTCCTTAGGGAAAAGAAACTTCTTTACTCATAGTTTTTGTGTGCTTGTTTATCTTATCTTTCCACCAGTACCTTCTGAGAAGTCCAAGTTCAGCCAAACTTGACCAATAATTAATTTCCTACAAATTTTGTAAGGACGATCAGGTAAAAAAAGCAAGACAGTACGAGCACCTAGGTAAGGGGGAGAAGCTGCAGTGTGATTTTTACTTTGCTTGACATGAAAGAATCTACACAGAAAGCAAACCTGCTAAGTGACGTTGTCTTCAGTCAGACCTCAAAATCACTGTAGGACACTAAACCATAAAAATGCAGGTTTTATTACCTCTGACAGTCCCAGAATGATTTGTTCTGAGAATAGATATGACAATAGATGCACTACTGATTAGGAGATTTTCCACTGTCTCAAGGGTATTCAGGACTTTAATCTTCCACACAGAGGGCAAAATCCACAGTGCACAAGGACTGGTGTTACGCCTCCATTAAGAGCAGGTGTTGTAGCCCAGAAGTCTTGATCTGTAATCAGGCTGGGGTGACAGAGTACACAGTCCTGCATTTCTAATGATTTCAGTACTTGTTGATTTACCCAAAGGTTGCAAGTCTCCCGACAGCCTTGTTTTTGATTAGGATGCCAGGCTGAAAAATATGTGGTAATTTATTGGAAAATCTCAGGCTCGATTCTGTAAAGCATACTTACTGAAGTGTAATGTAAGTGTAATGTTACTGTAAGTGTATGTTCTCTTATAACAGTAATACCTTAAAATCATAAAAGCCAATCAGCTCAAGTAGGAACGACAGATTTAAACATCTAAAATGAATGGATATTAACTAAATTGTTTTTAGTGTACAGACAAAACTTTATACTTGGAATAATTTTTAAGCAACTGGAGCTAAATTACAAAATAGTTATTTTCACTAGGTGAGCTCAATTAGACCACAGGATCTGAGGAAGGGAGCGAAGTTCTCAGAGGGCTTCCCCGGTGCCCTGCGCAGGGTGGGTGCCGGACCACAGGCATCCTGGGGCAGCAGAAGCGGCTGGCAGCAGGGGATGCCAGGGTCCAGCCCATGCTGCTTAGCAACTTCCCAGGGCTGACTCTGGCAATTAACTCTTTTGTGTGTTGGGTGTGCACCAGGGCTTTGTTCGGAACCAGAAAAGACAGAGCAAATAGCCCTCCAGAAGAGAGACCAGCAAAGCTGCACGTGCCTATCATCTGTCACAGGACTTCAGCCAAAGAGCCTCTGTGAAAGAAGCCCTTGTGCAGTAGCTATTTCTTAACTAGCTCCTTTTCCAGATGCCCTCATTCTTTCCATGCAAATATTATATACTTTTGAAAAGGATTAATCAATATCGAAACGTGCACACCTGTTGCAGAACAAGAGCATCTTCATAAGACATTGCTTCAAAAATGGCCTTTTAATTTTACATTCACGCTTGAATCTGAAATGCCTTCCAAGTGTGAAAAGTCCTCATTTAACCTGAGCTATAGACCCACCCACAAAACCATTTTGCTTTGTAGACTACACAGCATTTTTGCTCTTCGTTTGAAATCACAGTGAAGTTGTGCCTTAGTCTGAGTCGAGGTGTCCCAAGATACTGAATGAAGAAAATTATGCGTCAGTGTTCTCCTCTTCAAGACGGTAATGGGTTGCTCCAGAGCTGGGCCGTAACCGCAGTCCTGTCTCCTGCTTCCCCTCTCTTGCTCCTCAGGGGAAACAACCCGTGTCCCACGCTGTGCCCAGCTTACTCTTTACGGTCTCCCCAGCTCCGCAGGGAGCTCGGGCCCTGCTCTTCTGCAAAAGGGAGGGCAGCCACCCCCAGAGAGGAAATAAAGAAGCTCGAAGTAGCTTTTTACTTCCTTAGGTGTTGGTGAAAGACAGGTCACAGGCGAGCCCTGCTCTGGAAGTGCTGAACGGCTCCGTGTCTGGCAGCCGGCACATTCGCATCGTTCTTACCGAGCACCTGCAGCGTGTCACCCACACATTTTTTGCCCTGGAGCATGGAGGTGGAAGCAATGCTGGAAGTGTTTGAGTACACCTGATTAATTTCTCTTATGTTTTTGTGTAAACACATACAACTGAATTATTTAAGAATTGGTACCTTTCCCCCTACCAAGACAAAACAACTTGTTAGAAAAGGCCTCAAAACAATGGCAGATCTTTTATAAGGAAGAAAATATAATTCCATATGCACTTGCAATACGGTTTCTTAAGAATGCCAAAAGCCAAAATTTTGCATGATATTGCAGTGAAGAAAAAATTGGAACTAAATTTACTTTTTTTGCAGTTTAAAAAAAGTCTCTGAAGAACAACTTTCCTTTCTTTGGTAATTAAGGGAAGCTACAGTTGTCTCAATCAGGATGCAACAGTTTTAATATACTTTTAACATGAACTGTGGAAAGAATCTGATAATACACCTCAAAAAACCAACCAACTTGTTTTATAAGTCAAAAATAGCTACAGTCTTTTCTGCAGTTCAAAATTCAATCATTTAAAATATTACAGAGCTCTTGTCTTTAGACTTTCCAATCATCTATTGCAACACAAATGATGCCTTATTACTACAACTACTAGTTTTGTCTGTTGAGTCAAGTCATTCAAAAAATTATTTCATGGTGGAAAAACTGCCCTAATGACAATGAATATAATTTTGAGAACTATTTCACTGCATGAAGGATTTTACAGAATTTATACTGACTGATTTTTAACATGCCTGTGATTTATGATCTACCAACCACAGAAAATACCCAGCAAATGAAAGTGCCCCGTGAAGAGTGTCCATTTACATAGCGAGTTTACATTTAATCAGTAGTGGAATATGAATAACCACAGCCTTTTTCACAGGCTGAACTCTGCCCAGGTATGCCAACTGTCAGTCACAGTGACCACTATAGACATGCCATAGACGGGCCAGCTAGCCAGGGGTTATCTGGCTGTCAGTGCACCGCCACTGCCCTCCAGCAGGACAAGGCAAAGCTACCCAGCTGTTTGGGGCATGGACCCTATGATTTGAACCCAACAGGGGAACAAAAATCCTTTCACTTTGGAGTTTGGCAAGTACAGCAGCACCACTTCTCTCCTTACTGTCATGAATAGACAGGGAGAGGAGAAAATATACAGCCCTAAACTAGTGTCGATCTGATTATTAAACATCAGGAAAGAGAAATTTGTCAGAGCAGCTATGTGAGTTAAGGTATAAACTGGAAACACCCTGCCTGCCTGGAGCTTTCCACTACCTGTACCAGGCTGACAGGATCCCCACAGCCCTCACTTTCTTAATTCTGTACTTTTTATTTGCTTGGTAAACGTATTTGGGTTTTTTTTTCACCATCTTTAACAGTGAGATTTTTCATCTATCGGAAATAAACTGACCAAACCCATGCAATCTCTCTTGTGGAAGTTTCAGCTACTGAGGAAGAGTGAGTGGATATGGGGGAGTGCCAGGAAGCAGGTCCCTCTGTGGATGCTCTCTGGATATTCGCTTTTGGCTTCCAGGCAGTGGCATCAAAGACAGAAACTCCCATCAGTTTTGGGCTGCAGATACTTGACCCAAGCTATGTTGAACAAAATCGATTCTGAAGTTAGTTTTTCAGCTATTATTAATGTTCTTGTTTTCTAAAATATTAATTCAGACAGATACAAAAACCTATGTCATTGCCACATATCCACCTTCCCACCCACACACTGTCTATCTAGATATTATGTTATCTGTCTGAAAATTGAGTTAGTTCCCAGGTTGAATGAAGTTCATAAAACTTTCAGCAAAACTGGGCTGAATTTTATGAGCATGAAGCCACATTACATCTTGGGAAAGAGATCCCTGAAATTGCATGGTTTCATTGGAAATAATGCAAAATTTTGTAGGTTCAGCTGTGTCTTGCTTTGCATTTATGGAATTTCTCATCTTCTAAATGAAATGTAGGGTGGGAACTTGCCTGAATTCAGTAGGAAAGCAACACATTCGTGAGCTACTCCCCAGTCCCTCACAGCCCAATGAACATTGCTTTACACTTGATATCCAACTATATTTACAAGTAACAAAGAACCATTGTAATTTTAAACAATCTTGTCCCATTTACAGAAAACTTCTAGTAGTGAGGAATCTGCTATCTTCCACCCTGCAAAGCACAAACATTTGTACTAATACGGTACTGTTATTTGTGGAACTACCTAGAGCACAGCATTGCATTTTGTATGATCAAATCAGCTAAACCATACTGACACCAAGCCCTGTACTATAAACTGGGGTTCTCCTTCAGCTCAGATTGAACGGTGTCTGTTAGGAAATGTCAGCATGCAACTGCTCTGGGGATACGGGGAGAGAGCTGAGCAGAGGCCTCGCCCCCCAGACTTGTGACTGGGGGTGCACATGGCACCAAGTGGTTCTCAGGGGGGGAGGAAAGGTGCTGCAATGTTCTTTGGCCCCTCAATTTATAACCAAGCTCCACGCTAACTATCACCACTGGCACTGTAAGAGGCGTTTTAATGACACTGTAGAACTGAAGGAAGATCTGTTCTTCTAAATATATTTGGTGGAAGAGAGTAAATGGATGAGGTTGAGGGAGTACACAATATTACACAGGATTATAGGAAAGAAACTCAGGCACATACCATTAAAATCAAACAAAAGATCATGCTAAGAGAAATAGCCAACTCTTCCAGGCCTTTCAAATAGCAAAAATATTCAGGACTGTATTTAGGATGCACACAAAATACTTACTCTCCCAGCAAATAATACCCTTTGGGTGAGAACCACAGCATATTGGCAAGATAAAGAGAAGCTCATACTGTCTGTACTAGCATATGATATTACTGTCCTATGAATAAGAGGGTTTGGTCTGCACAGCTATCAACTTGGCAGACTCTCTACACAGAAAGCCCTGCTCGACTGTCTCCAGAAGAGGATCTTTTCTATCGCTTTCAATAGCTACCAGGCCCATTTCTTGCAAAATAAACCCAGGAATCAATACAGTCTCTGAAGCAGCGTTCACCTCTGACTTCATCTTGTTCTGTGTCAGGGGCTCTCAAACTATGGTATACAAACCATCTTGGAGTGCTGTACCTGTACTGTGCTGCAGCTGTGGTAGCTGGAATTGAATCCCCGACTCATTTAACAGCTCAAAGTGAAAAGCATTAAGTGCTCAGGCAGCTTGGTGAGGCTGAGCATCCCTGAAAGAGATGTCCCAGAAAGAGCAAGATGTACTGTAAATCAGGGTTGGGATAGGTCTCAACATTATGCTATGCCCAAGGACAGAGTTTAGGATGAAGAAGTTCAGACACAGCTTCCTTTTCCTCTGCTCACCCGTACAGCTGCTGCCACTGCTGACAATGGTATCTGTCACTGTTGCGAATGACAAAATCTGGTCAAAGAAGGTTTGATTAGTATTACCTACGGCCACTGATACAAAATGGAGGCAGCAAGGAAAAGTAGAAAACGAATGGCGATTCTTAATGAATTTCTTCTGAGCAGCTTTCATCTCATACATCACACATTAATGCAGTTTAAAATTTTATTTCTTTAAGTCAGTAACAGAAAAATTAAATTATGCATTATTAATAAAGTAACTTATAGAGAGGCTAAAGCCTTTCAAGAAGATGAACAGAGTTTTCAGAGGCTCTATTGCAGTAGTTGAGATGATGCTGCAACCCACAGAGGAAAGTATTCAGGACCCTTTCTAAAACCTCTCAAAAGTGTTTCTGGACACTATCAGCTAGAAAGGATTTACTACTGGGATGGCAACTGTCAAAGCTGGTGATAGAATAGAACTGGGGATAAAGCTGGCTTTGTTGTTCAAGACTGAGTAGTGATCATCCCTCAGTCACAGCACATATTATGCATAGCTGTGGCTTATATGGTACCATTTAGGTGAAAAGGAGTTCTGTGGGATTCATCAGTCTAAAGACAATTAGACCTCATAGAAACTAACTGCCACACAAAGCACTTTGCTCCACAGCAAAGACACAGAAAACAGAAAATCAGCTGTCAGGAAGACTGTCAGTAGATAGAAAAAGCTCTACAAGTTGCTATGTCAGTGTTGCAGATATATGTGAGCTTAACCACATATGCATGATACCCAACCCATGTGAGGTTAAACATTGAAATGGATACTAACCAGTCTCCAGTTTTAGAGACCTCAAGCCCACAAAAACAGTAAACCAAACCAAACCAAAACTAACAGATTTCACAAAGCTCTGTAGTGAGAAATTGTGTGGAACGACAGAGTGGGGCTTGGGAGACCTGACCTGCTGCCCAGCTTTGCCACTAGCTTGTAAGTGCCTTCAGCACCCACCCTGCTCATCCCCACCCCAACTTCCCCCTCTGGGGCATGGGCAGAGCCATGTTCCTCTGCTTTGCAAAGGCCTGCAGGGTCTTCTCACCAAGGGGCTAGTGGTGCTATAACAGTCAAACTTCTCCTTCTGCTCCCATTTAAATGGCTTGTTCACATCTTTGCCCACATTGTACCTGCTTTCACTGCAAAGTGATACATGAAGCAGATTCCTTCCTATAATACGGCTACCTGGACATAGAGATGTTTTTTCAGTTATTACTATTATCTATAGGGTAAAGGAAGAAGTACTGAAAAATACTGAAAGGATCCACACTAAAGTTTGCATCAGTATTACCATGTAGATGTAACTATTATAGCCACAGAGGGATATAATAGTTAAACTGGCACAAAAACTGCTAAGGCAAGTGTGAGCCTGTGGTCGAATAATGCAAAGCAAATGAAGTACTGGAATTTATGTTACTGCACATCAGCTTGGTACTGTAATTAGCCTTTTACATATGCTAACTGACTGCTTAGTTTCTTTAAGGCAATTTTACTTCTCGGTTCAGATGGATTAAAAAGATCATGAACACAGTTGCAAGCAGAAATTTGCAAAGCTGTGGTAATTTAATAATTGCAAGTCATAAAGCAATATCCCACTTTTCTTCTCCTGTCAGAGATGGGGTGAAGTGACATTAGTGCAAAAGAAAGAATGTTGCTTTTGCAGACTTCCTGGGGTAGGGACAGGGCCTTTCAGTGGGATATACCAAGTTGAACCTCCTCCCTTACTGCAGTAATAAATAATTACTGAACCAAAACAGATAAGGGCAATTACCAACAATGTTGAGAAAGATTATTTTAATATGGAACAGAGCACTGTTTAAAGCAATTAAATTGCCTGTAAAAAACCCCAAATCTCAGCAGGATTTTAACATCTGCAGGTAGGCAAATCTATCAACACTACTGATGTGTTTTCAGTCAGGCACAGCTTATACCGCAGTCCCAATCTGTTCCATGGTGCTGCTTTTTCTGCTGTGATTTGCTATTCCTTCTTCCCATGGAACTATATGTGCTTTAGCAGTGGGAGGAAGCGATCCCTGCCTACCGTAGTGATAGTTTATGCAGCCCTTTTGCTTGCTGTTATGAAAGTCCCTTCACACCCTGCCACACACACAAGGGGAAGTCTGCCTCAAATTCAGAAATGTTTCCTTTTGAACAGGAATGGAGGCAAAGAATGGAAGTATGTGACAGAGGTCTGGGAGGGAGGGGAGCTTCTCTGCACATCATGACATGAGACATATAAAAATAATTCAAAGTGGCAAACTCAGAATCCAATTCACAACACTTACTCTGATATCAACATTCTAAAAAAAGGCATTACATAATCTGAATGCAACAAAGTAATAAAAATATAGCTTGTTTTTGAGCTAGCAAGGTCTTAACTCACTTATTCAGATTAGAAGCATCTGGTATTGAACTGCATTTCCTTTACTATGTGAGATACGTTTCCTCTCATATAAGCTACATCGTGGAAAATATTTGTGAACATTTTTCAGCACATATTGTGTGAAGCTTCCGTTCTTTTTCTTTCAAAATATTGCATGTTTGGGTGGGATAACAAGAGATAATACCCAGACCTGCATGTAGAATATTCATTCTAGTTGAGTCTTCATTACAATCAGGGCTTCCTGAACACAGGGACCAGAGGGGATGCTCTGTTTCTTCTCTTCTCTTTGCACCTATTTCTGGAAGAGCCTTCCTGCTGAGGGTTAATTAATACTCAAACATGGGTAAAGTGATATGAAAAGGAGGACCCAAAGTGTACAGACTTTCCAGAGAGGTGGCAACAGAAAGGATTTCCACTCAGGTGGCTTTGCTACCCATGTTCAGCTCATACACAGAGACACAGGTTCTATAGGTGATTTTACATTATCTGCATCTTTCTAATTAAATTTCAATATCTTTAAAAGGCTATTACTGCTTATAAGATTCATTTCAAAACCCTGGAACTTTGTTCTTATTAACTGTCTTTTCTCTCATACTTTTTTAGAGAATTACACTGCTAATGATGGGATTAATATTAAGCCATTTCATCATAAATGGGTTGGATGTACTGTTAATGTCTTGAATTAATCTGGATTTGGCAAGCAAATCTCTGCCTTTGTCCTTCTTTCCAAAAGAAATTGAGAATGATAGATTCGTTATATGTCGTAGATAAAATATCTGCAAGGTTAACCTGTGAGATACGACTGGATACCTTTTATAAGAAGGGAAACTGAGTGTACTTTCCCAAGAATCACAGAAATTAGACAAAGCTACAGGGTTTTTTGTTTGCTTGCTTTTTCCCCATTTTCTAGTAACTGTAACAGTGGCTTTAATCCTGAGGGCTCTGCTCCTTTTTTTTTTTTTTTTTTTGTCAGGTGCTGTACGGACAGTAGAAGCGCAAACACACATTTCTCTTTGAGCTTGTCAAATCTAGTGAGTTTGCTTCTGAGAAGGCCTTGATCTCCTGGCTCACCTTGTCTTGGCCACTGCTCAGGCTGGGTCTCCACTGACCCTGGCGACACAGCTGAGCATGCTAGCAGTCAGTCCTTGCGTCTTTCCCACAACCAGCCACTTTCCATAATTCCACTGCACATGCATCAGAGCTCAGCCTGAACAAAATCATATTTTGCTTTCTGTAAAGGAGTTAGGGAATTGGGCAGCACGAAAAGGAGGAAAAAAAAAGACTTCCTGAATCATCTTCCCCTTTGCAACACAGCCAGCTAAATGTAGTCTCCAGCCTTCCGCTTGGCATGGAGGCATCTGCAGTTGGATCCTGCTTTACGTGAGAGAGCAGATGGAGACATTGAAGGGATAAAAAGTGCTCCTTCCAAGGAGTAAACTCACCCCCTGAGGGGAGGATGATTTCCATGACTCACCTTTTGATAATGGTACAAAAGTAGTGTTTGGGGAGTCATTATTATCAACCATGTTATTGGCCACATAAATCAACAAGACTTCCTAGAACAGTTAAGGGCCTGACCTATTGCAGCAGGTATTGCACTGTCTGAACAGGGGCACAGGAAATAAGGGACATTACTTCAGGCTTCTGCTTAACTTTGAAGTGAACTATTGCAGACAAGGATAAAAAAGAGAAAAAAAAAAAGAAAAAAAAGATTGATTTTCCTTTTGGCAAATATTTGCCTACAAGGATCTGCTCATTTGTCATTTGTCTTGCCTTGAGAATTGGCCTTTGCAGAATGAAACAAACAAACATTGCTACACTGTATGGCATTTCGTATTGACATAAAAGCCTCGCTGAGGATAACAGACATTTATAGAGCAATTCATATTACTTTAAAATTATGCACCTTTGCCTTTGCTTAGTATTGTTTAACCTAATAGTTTGCATTTGTTACTTGAAATGTATGCAGAGTAAATTGTGTCGCTGATAGCTACATGAAAAGCCTGTTATCCGTTAAGAAGACTTACCATTTGTGTTCATACTCTCCTGGGGACAGGATTTCATGTGGACAATTACTCGCAGACCGTCTTCCCCACATATTCCTTAGAGGGCCAGCACAGATACCCCAGAAGACCCATATACTGCATGGGGTGAGTTGGAAATAGAAAATATGAACAGCTATACTTATTCTGATTATGCTCAGCTTGCTCCTGTTCCCTTGAGGGTCACGCCAATTGCCAAAGGTTGGCATAATGCTGCAGATTCTATAAAGATGCCTTGTGGACAGGCAAAATTCAGGCACATGAAGGCAGCTCACGCAAATTGAACTCCCTGACAGCTCATCCTTCACACTTCCTACCACCCACTCACACACAACACTCCCTGCTTTGTGAGCAGAAGCATGGTGAAACAAAGAATTGGGTTTTAATTACCAGAAGTCTTAATCTGTGGGTACTTTCTGGGGGGATAACAACTTCACAGCCAACTCCTGTGATGCACAGCTAGGACTTGGTCACCACAAAGAGACAGAACATTTCCTGTATCTGTTGGAATAATTTAATTATTGGTGAATCTTCAGCCAAAGTCCGTTATCCTTCAATAAGAGTGAATTTGGACCATTAATGTCCACATTCTGATCTTCACCATCCCCTGTCTTGTTTTGCTTTAGTATCACAAAACAAATACATGGATAATTTAATTGTTTAGCTGACAACGCACAGAAGAAAACTCCAGGGACAGAGAATTATCTATGCCTGAATGCAGGGCTCACATTCATATTTATGCAGCCGGATAAGCATTCTGACTATCAGTGTTATTATCACATCAAGATTTTTAAAGGCAGCTAATCTAAAGAACTTCTACAGAGATGCCATTCAACCTCCCTCTTTTTTCTTCTTCTGGGGTCCAGGAAGCCTTCAGTAAGTGGATGACATACAAAGTATACCTTTGAGTAAGCTAAACCTTAAAAGTTTTGTTTGATACTGAAGTAACATGTTTTACTAACAACCAGTGAAAAGCATAAGACTCACAAAGCTTATTACTATTTTCACACAAATTCTAGGCTTTTCTCCAGGCAGTATTAACTTTTCAAGTACAATAAAAACCAGTGGAAACCTGGGAATACCCTGACACTCAAAGCATTCATGACCATATCCAATAATTCTATTAAATCTACACCTGGGAGTTATCTGAAATAGTATCTTCAGTGATAATAGAGAAGACAAACAGGGACTTTGAATACCAGTGGAGCACAGTAAGACCTGCTTCTCAGTTGCTTTGCCATCACCCAACTCCATGGGAAACAGGCTGATTCTTCAGGGATCCTCACTAGAACCCCGACATGACAGTGCTGCTGTTACAATGAAAACCATATTTTAACTCAGGTGCCCTGCAGATGGGGTCACTGTAACGCATCAACCATGACTCAAGCTTAAAGTACGTGTCCTCAGAGGAAGCTGCCAGCAGCAGAGACACCCCAGACCCCCAGGATCACAGCCCAACGACAGCGCCAACCCAAGTCCTACCTGGGACTTGTCACGCGCGTGTCTACGGGCAGCGTTCCACGTGCGACCCTGTCCTGCAACGTGGGTCCTTCTGACTGGCCCGGGTGCTTGGGACCCCTTTAAAGGTGAAGTGGCTTTGTGACCAGTTCATCCTTGGCAGATGGCTGCCTGCCTCACAAGGTGGTGGCATCAGGGTCTGGGCATAGCAGGCACCGGTCACGCTTGTCTAAGGTAGTTCAGGGTTTCAAAGAGAAGGCTTTGTACCGCAGTGTGAGAGCAAGCTCAGGCTTACAGTTAGGTTTTGGTGGACAACTGTACATGTACTTGCTGGCAGATACATTTACTGTATGATTGTGGTGATGCCTGCCCTTGACTGGGAGGTGAAAACATAGCCCAGCAATGGTACACTGAAAACAAAAACAGGTTTTTGACTTCAGACAGCCCTTTTCAGTAAAGACAGAATGGTTGTTTCAGTAAATAATGACAGATATTCTTAAAAGAGCAGTTTTCTACACTTTTGATAATAAAAATAGCTCTAACACCACCTGAAGAGTAGTTTAGTTTTTTTCCTTTGAGTGTGGTGACAAAGCAGTGTGCAATACCACAGAGCCAAAGAAAAGTTTGTTTCAGGTGATGATAAATGCACTCCGCTCTATGAAAACATTAGTGCTAACAGAGGTACAAAAACTAGACAAGTTTTTGGGCACCAAAGCTCTCCCTAAATTCAAAGATAACAGCCTTTAAAGCTAAACACAACCAAGTACAAATGCAAGTCAGCAGAACTCTGTGTGCTAGACTGGGTATGTTAATTGTTTAGACAATCTGAAAGAAAAGGTAGTTGGTACCTGCGAAATGACATTAAGAAGGACTGAAGCATTAAGCTGGGTAAGGCTGCTGGGATAAGGAAGCATCACAGCTCCACCAGCAATGAGACTGCTAATGGCAGTTCATCGCTCACCTGAGCCAGGCTTCGAGCAGCAGTGCTTCCTTTTCTGTGTTGTGATACTGTGGATGCTGGAGATTCAAGGATTAGGATATGTGACATTTTCACAGCATGAGCCTCAAGCCAGCAGGCTCTTAAATCACCAAGTGTCCAAACAGTTTTCATTGTGCTTTCATCCATTCCCCACTAAGTAAGATCAGCAGGGGAAAAAACTGCTTCCATATATGAAACGAGAATAGCACAACACCTGCTGGGTTGGAAACTGTATTCATGAGGTACGTAAATGAGTTGACAACAGGAGGATGTTGTAACTGGTCCTGCAGCATAAACTCTGCTGCAGTTAATGCAGCTTTTCTAAGATATATGGGGTTCATGAACTAAAGTCTGGCTATTACAGAAGGAAGCAGTGTGTGTTGTTCAGAAAGCCTAGAAAATGCAAGAAAATTAGCCTCATCTCAGGGAAAACAAATAAAAAAAGATGAAAACAACAATTCCAGAGTATCAAGAAGTCTTAAAAGTCTTGCAGATGTCCATCCATAGAAGCTATAAAAAGTGTCCAAACCTATCAAGATCAGACAGTACCAGCCTTTTCCAGCCAAATGCACATTGCTTCATAGGTCCAGTAACATATTTTTACCCATAGTGTTAGGTATGGTATTTGTTACTGGGAGGAGACACTGCAGAATCAAGTGTGCTGAGCAGTGTCTCCACCAGCACCTCCCTGGAGTTCCTCTTCACAGGTGCTGGCAGTAGAAATTGAGATAGAACATGGCTGCACCCCATTGAGGTGTCTAATCTAGCTCTCAGCCAGAAGCAATAGAGCCACATTAACATAATACTCCTTTTCAGTCAGGCTAATGAACCTGGGTAAGGTACCACATTAATCCAGCTTCCAGCTCACAGGTTAGATTTGTCTCTGCCTGACACTTTATGCTGTGAAGACATGCCCCGAGATCTTAGAGCTGACCCTGAGCAGGAGGCTGGCCAGAGACCTCCTGAAGTCCTTTCCAACTTGAATTATCCTATGATACTGTGAAACAACCCATTTGGAAAGCTGGTAATGAAAATGTAAAATTACTTCCTACCAGTAAACAACATGTGCCAAGTTTCTGGAATTTTTTTTCCTCTGAAGAGAGCACTTCTCACAGGTACAGGGCAAAGTAAAGCCTTTTTATCTAGAAGTCAGATTTTGTAATACACTGTAAACAAGTTGCCTCCATAGGGAATTAATGTCATTTTGTGGGATTACTGAAGTAAACAAATGCTTATCCAGTTGGAAGTGAGCATGGTTTTGACCATTAGTTTCAAAATGACTAGGAGAAAAAGATCTAGTCATGGATCATATCAGCCAGTAACTAGATCAAGCTACGTATCAACAAAATGCTAAAGGATTTTAACTGCCAGAAGTAAATTCTGTTTCCAATTAACTTTTTTCCTCCCTTCTTTTTAAAATTTTGTCCGCATGTGATCTGGTATATTGATAATGAATCTTGTCATTAGTCCTTTTCTAGGACATTCTTCAATTAAACTAAATATAGCCATAAAATCCTCTGTTAGATAATCGAGTACTGCAGCAACAGTCTGCCAGCTGTTAACAAGAGCTGTTAACTCCCTAAGAGAGTCAAAGGGGCTGGGACTGCTGCTATTGATGAACTGTTAAATGCTTCAACAACAGTAATATATATATAAGACCCAATGAAGAGTAGGGATAGAGTAATATGGAGGTATATGGTGTAACACCTGCACAAACTTCTAGAGGCCAACATAGCTCAGATGTGATTTTGGAAAACATGCAGGGTTGAACTGGAATAAAACCAGATCACAGCTCATATCCCATAATGGAGATGTACAAAGTTGTTTCACTACTGTTTGAGCAGTGTTGAACTTATTTTTGTTTATGCTGGTAAATTCCTGAATTAAGTTAAATGTTTGATTTAGATAACAGGAGATGCTAATTGTTTGCCTTTGGGAAATGGTGACTGTGACATAACTTTTTCTCTCAAGAAAAGGCCCAGATGCAGTGGTGGAGGAGAGCGAGGGGGTTAGCTCACAGCACTCAGGCTGCTATTACGGCCTTGTCTACGCAGCCAGTGTTTTTTGTTGTAGCATTATAATTATACTGCTGTCATATGTGATGATGTGGTACGTACACGTAATAGACTGAACACAGTCTATTGACATAGTCACAAGCAAGAACACAGTGTGAAGGTGACAAAAAAGAGAAATAATAAAAAAAAAAGAGGAAGAGAAAGAAAAAATAAAATAAAAAAAAAAAGTAAAGGAAAAGGAAAAAATGTAAAGGGGAGAGGAAGGGAAAAGGAATTTTGCAGCAGAATGAGGATGCCCATGTAGGGGATTACAAATGTTTCTGAAAAGGCAAGGGTCTAGGCAGTTCTGGTTCAGGAGAGTCAGGGGTCAGTTCTGTGAGTAGGCTGGACAGGGAGATGTACTCTCTCCCTTGTACCACAGTCTATTCCAGCCACACTAAGCCACCGTAATCACATCAATATAATGACAGCGTTTTAATTCTCCATTCTAACTTATCACAGTATAGCTTTATACAGACCAGTATTGAACTGATAAATTTGGTCATGTTGAACGTCCTCAGGTATGAAACATCTAACCACCTAGGCAGAGTTTTAGCCTGGACTCAGTAAGTAGGAAAAAATTAAATGCTGAGAAAATAAAATTATCTAGGGTGCTGTTTCTGAAAAGATGCTAACTGATCAGCACTTCTTTCTCCAACACTGAGGAATTTGACTTGGTGGCTACCATTGCCTTACATTGCAAGGGCTTTTGAGGCAGAATGGTCTGAACCTTACACTGTAGCTATGCAGGATCATGGGAGAAGCTGGGGATGCTGCAGAGCTGAGCAGAGAAGTCCATAGAGAAGATTACACAACCTGAGCATACAGGACATTTGCCAGGCAGATATAGTGGATCTATGTGGATGGGTGTAAGAACAGAGAAGGGCTTGTGTGGTGCTTAGCTTGAAAAAGAGCTGATAAACCCATAATTGTGCCAACTTTTTTTTTTTTTTTTTTTAACTCGGATTGTTTCACTCATCTGGGCTACCAAACAGTTAAATCTACATATAAACAGGAAGAACAGAAGTAGGAATTGTCTACAGAAGAAACAAGGTAAAAGTGATGAGCATTGTACCTGTTAATAAATTGGATGAGTCACCAGTACAACAGTTTGTGTAACCATGCTTTAATACATTAATAGATAACTGGAAGGCTTTAGCCTACTGACAGTTAATGCACTTGTTGAGGAAGATGCCACTTGCTGCAAGGTGGCCTTTCATTTGGTGAATGATGCAAATTCAGCTGTAACCCTTTTATTTAGAAAGGGGGAAGTGAAGTGGGCGAGTTGGATGTGCAATTAGTGATTGATTTGCTAGCACTGCACTGTTTGCTACTATAAACTTATTCTAAGATGGGATGAGCAAGTTTAACAAGATGGAATACCTATCTGAAGTGCCTGGATGTATCACGCTTGATTTATAGTCCCATTGGGCCAGTACTCGCATCGACACTGTATCCCGATATGACTGTGGGCATACCTGCACAGTGTAGTTCAAGCACCTGGGCACAAATCACCTTGGCCCTATAGATGTGTCACTGCATTAGTCTGGGACTGTGTCCAGATAAGAGGCAAGAGTGCTCTCAAAAGACCATATTTCTGAACTGCTTTAAACCTGCAGAGAGCTCAGGCAGTCTGTGGTGACCTTGTTTCTAATAAGGCCAACGTATAACAATGAAACATGGGCATGTCAGAGAGATGTGAGTAACTGATTTGAGGAAGAAGAGGTAGGGCGGAATGAGAATGAGAAGGAAGAACAAGATGGCTGTGGACTGCCATGGCTTGCCAGTTCAAAACTGGAAAGCCTGAAGCACTCTGGCCATTTCCTTCAGGTCACCTTAATTGCCCTCTGTCTGCATGGACAGAGAAAGGTCCCCACATTGCCCCCTTGATGGACCCTTCCAAGTTGGGCTGTAATGGCATGCACGGACACCTTTGCCACAACCACTGTGAATGAAAAAGGAGATTCTCCAAGTGTCAAAGGTAATGTCACCTGTATTTGGTGTAGAAGTACATTGCCTGTAGGACTGTGACTCCAAGAGCTGCTGCCAAAATGCCCTGTGTGATGACTCATACCCTCTCAGAGAGCCCTGCTGTGTTAATGGTGCAGCAAAAGGCACTAAAAGTGCTTTGTGCTGTGTTGCATCCAAGGTTTGGCAGCCATGGGAACAGATGGGAGGGAGGTGTGAGCATGGCTGGGAACACTTGCAGTTTGCAAGGCTGCTATGTCAGGGCTATCTCTGAACAGAGCACCAGGTGCCCTTGGAGTGGGTGCCTGGAGCATCCCCACTCTGCAGAGAGGTGAGGGCCTTGCTCTGCACCCCCAGGTGCCCCAGCCGTTAGCAGGGGCAGCCTGCTGCCCTCACATCTCACTGCAGTACAGCTCTGAAGTGTCGAAAAAGCAACTTTGGCCGAGCCAGATGCTCATTCCTGCTCTCCCATGCCCAATTTCATACTGTAGCAAAGATGGTGTATCAAAGTCATGATGAAGTTGATGTAGGAAGAAGGTTTAATACTTGAACTGACTGACGCTTTTTTACTCAAAAGATTTCTTTATATTTCTTGAAGTAAAAAGAATAGGGCAAACAGAATACAAGACCTCAAGGCAGCTAGAACTCTGTTAAGAATAATTTTCTCACACTAATTGCTCTTCCCAGGCTTTGGACAGGATGTGACTCCTGCAGACATCTTACAGATAAGCTGGAGACTATTTCACACGATATACATGACAGGTTTAAACTGCCCTTTCAAAAGAATAAAGCAGCTTTTGTACAGTAGAGTTCAATAATCTCGGCCGAATGTCCCTTAATTTATTTGAATTTTGAGAAATTACGCTTCGACTCTTTCCATTACTGACTTTAAAGAGTCTTTGGAACATTTTAGATAGAAAATGCAGTGAAAAAAATCCTCAATTTTTATGTCATTGTTAAAAATAACAATGACAACTTACGAATGCACTGAGTGGCTGTGATGAGAGATGTCTACTATTTACAAAACATTTTCATAGTTATCTGATAGTTCAAGATTCTGAAATCACTTGAGAATCTCTGGGAAGTAAAGTTTAATTCAGCCTCTTAGCATGTGTAATTAGTTGGTTGCCTTAGCTACTCCTCAGATGAATCTGTTACATTCAGAGAAAGCTTGAGCCAACACATCTGTGTTGGGTTGTTGGTTAAAAATGAGATTTGAGATGCCTGAACATATAGGGTTTAAGTAATACTAAAAAATTCTGACAATTGTACTTATGTACTCTGCTAATGTTAGTGGGAGCTTTATAATTGTGTTTAATACATTCAACAGTATGTAGATTTTATTCTCTAGTTTATTTGCATTCAGGGATATCAGCTTTTTTTTAATGATCTAGTAGGAGTTGATATTTAAATTCAAGACATATTGAGGTACATCAGCTTGGACAGATTCAGCAGTGCCAATTCACTCTGTCCAATGCAGTTTGAGGCTTAGCATGGACAACCTTTTTTAAAAGATGATGCTAAGAGAACAAGAGATTGGTCTTTTTCATTCAATCTAATATTGAAATTATCCAGATACTGAAAGTTCAATCCAATTGTGCACATGTAAGTCTTCAGTGCCCTTGAAACGCCATCAGGCATCCTGCCTTGCCACCAGCTGCCACACCAGAAGAGCGCAGGTCTCCTGCAGGTCCTGTGTCACATCTGTCATGCCGATGTCCCAGACACCCTACGGCATCACAAATGCGCTAGGGGCCTGGGATGACACATCTGATATTTTTCTTTGGTGCTACAAGGGGCAGCTAGTATTTTATTAGATAAATAAGTCAAATAGCTAATGTGCATTAATCAAGCCCAACAGAAGGCATTGCTGACCTGCATAAACTGAACACCTGGAGCAAGAGAAGTAAATGTGGAGAAGTAAAAGCAAATACTGAAAACATTTAAAGGCAGACCTTGGTCACTAAGAGAGCTATACACTCTACAAAATACTTGAAGATTTTTTTTTTTTTTTTTTTTTTTAGGCAACTAAAACTTGTGTAATAACACAGCAGTTGTGTTGAGCATCAGAGTCTGATCACTTTACGACGATCAAGTACGTTGGAATGTCTACAATTAATTACTTCTAAATACCTTCCTAAAGTGAGTGTTCTCAGAAAGACTGTCCACTTGCCTCTCCCCTACCCATACACACCCCTTCACTCAATCATACTATGAATTTGCTTTGCTGAAAGTCAGATTCCAGTTCCAGCAGATACTTGTTGATACGCATAGCCACAAAGTGTGAGTAGCTCTACCCAGTTCAGTGGAGGTACTGTGTACTCAGTTTTGACATGCGTATGACTTAGCTCCTCTGCTTGGATGAATGTGAGCTGGATATTGCTCTGCTGACTCACACCATATGAAATCTTCAGGTTCTTTACCACACTGCTTGCAGTGCCTTCACTCTCATCTCAATTGTCTTCAGCTAGGCACAAAGACCTGTCTATAACTGAGAAGAATGGGTATGAGACTCAGTATTTCTGCTGATACTATGATAAAAGCTATACCTCTCTCTCATAGACATATTATTTACATTAGATTTGATCTGGGCCTTTGTGTCACTTCAGATATGACAATTTATTAACTATATGTAATAGACACAGCTGCAAATATTTGTGTATGCAGAGGTTGATATAACAGCAGGGAAATATTAGGGCTTCAACTGCCACTGCTTAGTGAGGTATACTCATAAATTTTTATCAGTGTAAATGCGCTCATATTAAAACACTGAGTATATTTCTTGAAATATATCTTATGAAAAAAAGATATATTTAAAGTGACACAAAAATTACACATAGCTTCAGTTGAAATCAGGACAGAACTCTGATCAGAGTCTGAACAGCACAACTCTTCAGTAATCATGACTTTTCCCAAAGTCACTTCTCAGAGAATAATTGTACTTTAAGTACTATTCAATCCACTTATGTTTCACAGCTATAAATTGTCTCTTTTTTTTTTTTTTTTTTTTTTTCTTATTGCATAACATTTTGTGGCTTCCAGATTACATTTCTCCTTGATGGACTGAACTTAAATCAAAAGGATCGGATACTTACTTTTTTTTCTATGGGAAGCTTAGCAGTGAAGTGTGCTTGCTTCTTAAGCTCTGTCACTGACAGTTACTGGAAAACAAAATCAGGAAAATGTTGACTAGTCCAAAGTTCCTTTTCAAAACTACCATCTGCAGTCAAGAGGTAATTAACTTGCTATATTGATTCAGAGTTCCTGTGGGGGGTGGAGGGGAATCGGAGTAAGTTATCAGCAAAGCTGTTAATGCAAATTTCTTATTTACCAACACTGCTTGCTAAGAAGTACAGCATACTATTAGTGAAATGAAAAATGTGTTGCTTATAAATTTGAAATGTTTTCATTTAGAGTTGGCTTTAATGGCCGCTTATTTCTCAGCATTGTTATTAATATGCAAATAGGAAAGCAGTCTCATATTAAGCAGTGAACATGATTTATGCTACCTGAGCACATTTTCCAGTAGAAACAATGGAATTTGTTAATATGAAAAAATAATGTATGTGGAGGTAGGGAAGAAAAACTAGCAGAAAGGGGATATTTCAGATGCATTTCAGATACGTAGGGTTGAAGTTTCTGTAACGGCAATGAACAGTATAGGAGATCTCACAGACTCAGTAGCTATGACTGCAACCTGCAGATCTAACTTTCTTTGTGAGATGGTCCCACTCATGGGTGTGCAGGGAGGTGTACTCGTACATATCTCGCTGAGATAGGTGATCACACCTGCACATGTGCATGCATGCTTGCGCGTACCAGAGAATGTCAGGGCTCTCTGGTTCCTGGCACACACCAGGGCACCAGCCTGGAAGCTTCTGTGGCTGCGTAGGTTTCTTTTAATGAATCTTTTTGCTGCCCAAGTGGACAGAGGCTGGTTCAAAAACAGAGATCCAAATTATATTCTCCTAGTGACTGAGTGGTTCATGCCATCTTTACTGGCCACAGGTTTCTAGAACACCATTTCAGTGAATGCCTGATTGAATCTTTAGTAAAAGAAAAGCCTGTAATACCCCTTATGTTTCAAAAACATATAGAACATGTTTAAATTTATTCACTGCAATTAGTTTCACTCATTTTGGTGGGACTATTTTCTTCAAGATTAGACTTCAGGACTTCATACAACAACGGAAAATCTGTATAACACATATCAGATAACAGAGACTGAATGAAGCATTTCATCTACTTCCCTAAGCCCTTTTTAATACACACAACTGCTTGATAAAAAGAAAAAGCCTTGAGAATTATGTATATATAGCGTGTGTGAGCACTAGACCAAAACAACACCTATCACTTTGAGGGACAAAGTGCCTCCCATATCTGAAATAATTGTTAAAGAGTTCAGTTGAGAAATCTGGTACTGAAACCATTACTTCTTTTTGGTATTAAGACCCTTATTGCTGTCCTGGGATCCTGCAGGTGGCTCGCTGCACATTTGAGTGTCTCCATTTAATTAAGCACTGCACAATGTTGGTACAACTGAGATGGAGTCTCAAGGCCCAAGATCCTGACTCAGAGCACATTAACATCAATGGAAAGACTCCCATCAACTCTGATGGTTTTAGGTCAGGCTATAAATGCGTCGAAAATCTTGAAAAAACCTTCCTGAACTTGTTAGGGAATTTCAAAGGCATGTGACAGACATATTTTTGCTCTTTACAATACAAAAGTGGTTTTTCACTGACATTAAATCCATCATTCTGCTTAAAATATATGTCTCATGAGTTTCCAATTTCCTTTATTTTGGATAACTATTGAAACAACTGAAATAGAGAAGTATAACTACAAGGAAAAGAAAGCTGTTAAAAACTGTCATGTGTCATAACAGAATGCAACACACCTACATCACTTAGAAAAACTTTTTCACTAAAATACTATGTTAAAAAAAAGTGGCAAAGGAAATAACCTAAATGAAAAGATGAACTTAGCCTCTCACATTCGTGTTTCTGTCCCCCTGCTATCACCTTCTTTTGTCCCTTCCCCGTATGTGAGGCATCCTAGACTTTACCTTATGTTTTGGTTTCGCAAAGCATTGTTTGTCCTTTCCATGGTATTCAAGAAGCTACTTGATCCATGTGGCCTGACTTCTTAGAGAGGGAAGGGAGATCACCTCGCCTGCGAGAGCAGTCAGTCACGCCCCGCCATGCCTTCAGGAAGAGTAGTCACCAGGAGAGGAGTGAGAAGAGCAGGTTACAAAGACAACGCCAGATGGTAGATGCTTTCCACAAGGACCCTTGGGGGTGGTGACGTGAAGCTTGCTGCAGCCGAACAAGCCACAGAAAGCTGGTGGACAGTGAGCAGGACTGGAGGAAAGGACCTGGTTGCAGGATGCAGCAGGCAAAGGATGATACTGAATTACAAAGACTGTTTTTTCATTCACTTCAGTTTGTGTTTTCTCCTTTTTCTAAGTTCTTTTGTTCATGTTCTCAGAGCTTTAGCTAGTTTGGAGTTTCATGATTTTTTGTACAAAAAATGAATAATTGATTACATGGCTTTTGCCAAGAATAACCAGCATAAGTGAGATTTTACATTTTCTCCTTTCTTCTTCCTCTCCCTTAACCTTCCATCTTTTGTAAGTGTAGAAAATAAGGGGGGGCAGGGAGAGAAGAAAAAAAAAAATTGAAACCCAGACAGGGAAAATATTTTTTGTCACTTGTGTAGGAAAATGAAAAATGATTAAAAAGTTTCCATCAAATGACATTGAACACTTGAGTTAAAATGCAGTTATCGTTTGTCATGAGCTCTAGTTTGGGAGTGTCTTCTTGATTTATGAACTGAGAAGTTATTCATTGAAATAATATGCAAATTTCTAAGCTCTGAAAACAGAAAAGTGATCAAAAATTTTAAATTCAGCTCGTCGGTTTGTTGAGTGTTATTTATTCAGTTACAATGCTGGTAGCTCACTTCTGATTCTGGGCAGTGACCTCTAGTGTCTTGCTTTTACGAACTCCCTGGCGATAAGAGACTTGAGCTGCTGAGCTAGAAAAGAAGAAAATATGATCCACACGGTTTGGTGAATCTGCAGTTATCGCTTCTAGTTATCACACTGGACTGGTCCGACACAGTGTATGGAAAATTGCTCACTGTGCTGAACTGGCCTGAGAGGGGACTGGTACGAACTGCTGTTCTTCTGTAGAGATAGCAGTGATTTATTGGGTTAAGTAACAAGGCTTATTCTGCTGACACCAACCATCTCAGGGACTGCATGCAGAGAGAGAAAGCATTAATCATCAGGACAACAAGGTGAAGCTGTTTGTAGCTCTTGTGTACACCAAGCTGGAGGTATTTTTCCAAGCACTGATTGGAGCACTCACTTGTATTTCTTGGCTTCTTGTATTTGGTTTTAACTGAGGTTCATAACAAAATAAAGAAACGCCAAGTTCAGCCACCATTTCAGGACGTTACATGCCACAGTCTATTCCGCTCACTGATACAGTGAAAACAAATGAGATAAAAATTTATCAATAAAAAGCTCCTAAGCTGATGGCCATTTCACATTTTTTGATCTCTCCAACTTTGTTCAGTTCTGCAGAGCATAAGCAGAAGACTTGTCTTTCTTTCCCATGGAGGTCCTTAATTAAGATGGATTGACAGTATGATATAGACACAGAAGAGGCTTTTTGAAGGATCTAAGTCAAAGATAAAGCAAAGTTTTCAACATATACATGAACAGTTGCTATTGGGGAATCACCCCCAACTCCCTCAACAGAATCACTGTGATTGCAAATACAAAGTACTGAGAGACAAAAGACAAAAAGTTGGGAAGAATGAGAGTAATGAATATGATTAATGTAAACATAGTTATCATTTAACCAAATCGATGATATACAATATTAAGTAGATAACAAGTTCTGGTGCATACAAGCAAAGCCTCTGAACACTCTGCAGAGGAGGAACATATAAATGTCTCCATTTTACGGACAGGGGAATGCATGCCTGGTGAGATGAAGTTGTTTATCACGCTGTTCAGCAGACAACCCCAGCACTAGGAATAAGAGATTATGCTTCTTAAAGCAAATTTTATTTTCTATACACAATGTATTTTATTCTCCATGTAAGTATATTCCTCTACTAAACATCCATTGTACAGAAAAATCTGTATTAGGTCAGAAGAATGAATTTAGCGAAAACACTATTAAGAGTAATATTGCTTATTCTGTCACTTAATATACTGGAACTGCAGAAAGCTTGCAAGGCATAGCCTTCTCTTGGTACATATAAACGCTAATGGCATTCATTAAACGCAGGCACTGAGAGGGAGAGCCACAGCCCATTGAAATCAGTGGAAGAGGCAACCCTTGATTTTCATAAGCTTTGTATTCAGTTCTGAGAGAGACCGGTTGGGCAAAATCTCCTTTCTCTTCTGACTGATGCACAGAGCTAGCCGAGGGGAACCACTAACATAGTAAAATTGTATCAAGCAAAACATAAGGAACCAGACTGAGCAGTAATGCCTAAAAGGTTTCTTTTACAAATACAAATCTCATTTCATTTGTGAAACTCACCATTTGCCTACAAACCAAGATTTTTTAAAAGGAAAGAAGTAGCAAAAAGCAGGTATGGCTTATGATAAATCAGACCTGGAGTTCACATATCTGATGAGCTGAACTTTGCTTTAGGGATTTGAAAATACCCAGATCTCATTCTTGTTTTGGTTAAAAGCTACTGTCTAAGCTGTGTCCTGTTGTGTTAGGTTATTTCGCTGCAAGGTAAATGATTCAATATGAAGACATTCTGCAAAAGGCTCCTTACCTCAGCACGGAGCAAACTATGTCTTCAGCAGTTTACTATTCATAGCTCCTGACCGTGTCAGGAAAAGTCAAGGGCAGAGGAAAAACTGAGATGCTAGATCAGGTTCCAATGGCACAAGCCATCAGGTGCGGATTTGCAGAGGAGCATTTATCACTCAGGTTTGATGAAGCAGTTTGTGTTTCATAAGAAACTGGGATTTTTTTTCCCCTTTTGAGGGTTAACAGGTGTTATATCAAAAGTACTCTAAGTCTGGTTACTGCTGAACATCTTCAAAATAAGTCAAGCAGCCATCCTAGCTGTAGCAATATGTTGACATTGTAAAAGGCTGTAGGTATTTATGAACAAAAGAAAAGGGAAGGCACTTGCTGCACTGAAGACAGGTGACAATTAAATAATTTTAAATACTAGCTTGGTATGCTGTGGGTAGGCTAGATGGCATTTAACATGCTATTCCTATCACGCTAAATACTAATTAAATACTTGTCTTTCATATGGTTCTCTCATCCTACAGTACTTTACCAACCCTTTTCAGCCTTTCAATAACAATTTAACACCCTCATGCCAAGCTGTGGAAAATTATCTTGCAGCTGCAGCATCTGCTCCCAAGATAACTCTGTAGCTAGCTGTGTTTATGGTATTAAAGCTGTGCCTTTGTACACTGCTTTGTTAGGCAGCTAAAGGACTGTGGGATCTCTCAATTCCTCACCAGTTTTCAAATGAGAGGTGTTTGATTAAGATAAATGTGTGTTTGTATTATTTTAATAAAAAAAAAAAAACCACACACGTGACATTCCTAACTTGTCCTCTTATAGGAAATATTATACTTTGATGCGTGGAGGAGAATGAAATCACATACTCATTTGGGGAGAGAGAAACTTTGGGAAAAGATCAGTGTAATCTTTTTGCTGATGGTTACAATTCATTACACGTGATATTTGGCTCTTCACTTATACTGATGGAAACATTTTGCTGTGGGTACTTTTCAATTAGAAAGATCCCAGAAAACAAGGTTGTATGCTACTTTTTATATTGTTGTT
Organism: Tyto alba; assembly: GCF_018691265.1. Taxonomy (NCBI): domain Eukaryota; kingdom Metazoa; phylum Chordata; class Aves; order Strigiformes; family Tytonidae; genus Tyto; species Tyto alba. The sequence continues at coordinate 7,738,622 of NW_024881295.1, read as the reverse complement.
AAGCCTGGAGTATCATTTTTCCAAAGCAACTAATAATGTTTGGTGTCCATCTATTAGTGTTTTGAAGGAACATATTTCTCCAAGACTAAAAAGTTAGACTGCTTTAGGTAATCTCTTAGATTGACAGAGTTCCTAAACACTTCTTTTTTTCAAATCAAGCAATCAACCAAAGTAGCCTGCACATGTGGCTCCCAACAAGCAAAACACGTTATGTATGCTGTGCAGAACATCTACTTTTCCTTGCACAAGAAGCCACATACTGACAAAATGTGGCTTCTGGGTGATGAGATCACAGGGCTTTTGTGTCCCCACTGTGCACTCAACACCACTTTCATTTTCTGATAGTGTCTTTAATAATCCATTATTTCTGTTGCTTCTAATCAGCGAGATCTCTTCCTGGAAGAAAACCTATCTTGGTATTTTTTGGTGATAATTTCTTAAAATCTTAGCATTTATGGCCTCCTAAAAGAAAACCATTATGTGTTAGAGGTGACCAATTTCGGATGCAGTAACTATTCTTATTCTAAGCAACAGTTGTCCTAACCAAGAATAAGGGTAATAGTCAAAGCCTGAATTTTTTATAAAATTTGAACAAAGAATGATGCATCTTAGCAGGAAAAAAATGAGAATAAAGTTTTGGTTTTATATCAGACTGAATTTGGATTCTGTGAGTAAAATGTAGTATGGCCTTTTAAACAACTGCAGTGTTTTTTTCAACATTCCACAGATTTAATTTTTCTGGCCTGTCTTCAGGGTGAAGGAAAAAAAGTACATTAAGAACTACTCTTCACAGCTTGATTTCTCTTAAATTCATAGACAATCCCTCACAGAAGCCCTGATCCTTCAAAAAATCCCATGTGTAGATAATCTTGTAATAAATTATGTTCCCTTATGATGTTATTTTCTCTATCTATGGTCATTAGTAAAACACAGCTGTAAAGAAGTATAGCAAATTAGAGATGGTTAGGTATCATCCATCTTTTCCTCTCCTCCTACAAATGCTGTTTGTGCAAGCCTGAATGCTTCAATAAAAAATTCTAATTTTGCAAAACAGGAACAAAAATCCTTGAATATTTAAAAACAAATGCCCTGGTGAATGGTCAGCAGCTGATGAACTGAAGTCAATATTTCTGAGAATTCTGTCACTTAAAGAAAAAAAAAATCTATTTTTTGCTTTTCTTTCATCAGTCCAGGAAGTTGTTTACCTGTTTGTGTTTCAAAGGCTTGCATTTTTTGCAAGATACATTTCCAGAATTTTTGATCACCTTTATTTGCAACAAAACTCTTATCAGTGGTTGATTTTCTTTATTCAGGACTATTATTATAGTACTTTTCATGTTACTAAAAAAAAAAAATTAATACCGAAAGAGGCTCAAAAGAAAGCTGATTATAGTCAGCTTCATCCTTTCTAAGATATAAGAATGTTTAAAGTATTCTGTACTTATATTATCCACTCACAAGCTTATGTAATTGTTCAAATATACTAATTTAATTTTGTATGATAGTGTTGCTCATATTTTATGATCACATACCAAAGAACTATTATTATATTTCATGATCTCATTTTAAGACTATTACATTTATCTTTGCTGTTCTACATTACTGCCATGAATATACTGCACCCAGAGTCTATGATTAGTTCTTTTATATTTCTCCTCATATTAAGAAGGCAATATAGAAATTACTATCCCAAAATAAGTTGCTGCTGCTAACAAATCTAGATGTTTTCAACATATACATTTTTGAGTCATCGTTAAACTAGGAAGACACATTGAGGTAGATGTTGTGACATTATGTTTTATTTGCCTTTTTCCAGAATTGCTGCTATCCCAAAGATATTCCCATAAGAATAGGAACAGGATTCTGTTTGTATGAGACTTTGACAATGAAAGGCAGATATAGTGGAGCTGACTGTAGAAATGACTGACATCTTGGCATTGGTTTGACATTGATTTCCCCGCAAATCTCAACTCTCCATTAGACTCTGGCTTTGCCCCTTATTTTCAGTCTGATCATACATCTGTAGTGGAGTTTTGAGTTGTTCAGTATGTACAGACTCAGGCATTAGCATAAGAGACTTAGTATATTGGTTGTATCAGATTTTCAGAAATGCTTCGTAGTGACAAAATTCACTTGTTCTCAGGAAGCCCATGAAGCTACAGAAGGTGTTCTGAATCTTTGACTCTGTTTTCCAAATATATGTTGGTGCTAACTTTTCAGAACTAACATACAATTACATCTAGAGTAGACAGGGTGGATGAGGACTCTCACTGCTCAGAAGACATGGCATTTATAGGTGAGCTGCATTTCTCTCTATAGTCTATTCAGGCGACTTTTCAACAGAAGCTGTTCAGAACATCAGGGGTACCTACAGGTACCACAGCCCTGTGCAGGTGCAGTTTGTGTTTGGGGTGGAGGAGGGGACCTGGTCATGGGAAGTGGAAGAGCTACTGAGCAGGTTAGGAACATAACGCCACAGCAGAGAGAGATTGTAGTCAAATGACATAAAGTGAAATATATTCCTTGTCTCCCTTTCTTTGCTACTGGCTATACATTTTCCTTGACAATGGCATATCTCATTGCTTATTCAACAGCCTGTTTCCCCCTACCACCCTCCCATTTTATTGAAATCTTCCCTCACAATTGTCCTAAGCAGTAAGTTTTTAAAGGACTCAGCCTGGCATCAGCATGATTTTATTTTCAAAATTCCTTCTTCTGCGTAGTTTAAGATTTTCAAGAGAATGTGCTTGAGGGAGGGTGGCTGAGCTGGGCACTTCCATTTTTCTCTCATGCAATATTGCCATAAGAATGATTTTGCTTCATCTGATCTTGCTTCTTAAATTCATGATTTTTAAGACAGCCACTCAGCTGGTATAAGTTGAAACCACGTTACTGGTGGCCAGCTCAACTTGTGCCTGGGGAAAATGTGCCTGTTTATTCATGAATCAGCAAACTTTTCAGCTAGTCTGCAAAGGAACTTTTTCTGCTGTAAAGCAGCTACACTTTGTCTGGTCTGTAGCAACAGATGTATTTCATAACAGTAGTTACTGAAAAGACTAAGGAACCTATAACCCTGTTTATTTGATACTGAAGTGTAAAGATAGCTGGAATCAATCCAAGACATGTAGTAAAATCAATTAAGGCATTTATAGAAATAGCCAGAGCAATTAACTATTGAAATTGGACAACACAGCAAGGCATAAGTAATTCAGGAAATTGGTTAAATGTGTAGATGATAACTTCCTTCTCCAAGTGATGGAGGAGACAACAAGGAGAGGTGCTATGCTGGACCTTGTTCTCACCGACAAGGTGGGGCTGGTGAGGACTCTGAAGCTCAAGGGCAGCCTTGGCTGCAGCAACCATGAAATGGTGGAGTTCAAGATCCTTAGGGCAGCGAGGAGGGCACAGAGCAAACTCACTACCCTGGACTTCAGGGGAACAGACTCTGGTCTCTTCAGGGATCTACTTGGTGGAGTAGCATGGGATAAAGCCCTGGAGGGAAGAGGGGCCCAAGAAAGCTCAAGGATCACCTCCTCCAACCACAGGAGCAAGGCATCCCAACAAAGAGGAAGTCAGGCAAAAATGCCAGGAGGATTGTATGGATGAACAAGGAACTCCTGGACAAACTCAAACACAAAAAGGAAGCCTACAGAGGATGGAAGCAAGGACAGATACTCTAAGAGGGATGGCAAAGAAATTATCCAAGCAGCCAAGGATCAGGTCAGGAAAGCAAAGCCCTGACAGAATTAAATCTGGCCAGGGACATCAAGGGCAACAAGAAAAGCTTCTATCGGTATGTCAGTGATAAAATGAAGACTGGGGAAAATGTGGGCCCTCTCCAGAAAGATATGGGAGACCTGGTTACCCAGGATATGGAGAAGGCTGAGTTACTCAATGAGTTTTTTGCTTCGGTCTTCACTGGCAAGTGCTCCAGCCACACCAGCCAAGTTGTAGAAGCAAAGGCAGGCACTGGGAGAATGAAGAACCGCACACTGTAGGAGAAGATCAGGTTCAAAACCATCTAAGGAATCTGAAAGAGCACAAGTCCATGGGACCTGATGAGATGTACCTGCGGGTCCTGAGGAAACTGGCAGATAAAGGGGCTAAGACACTATCCATTACATTTGAGAAGTCATGATAGTCTGGATAAGTTCCTGATGGCTGGAAAGGGGAAACATAACCCTAATTTTTAAAAAGGGAATAAAGGAAGGACAAAGGAACTACAGGCCAGTTAGTCTTCCCTCTGTGCTCGGTAAGGTCATGGGGCAGACCCTCCTGGAAACTATGCTAGGGCACACAGAAAATAAGGAGGTGATTTGTGACAGCCAACATGGCTTCATTAAGGGCAAGTCATTACTGACAACTCTGGTGGCTTTCTATGATGGGGTTACAGTGTTGGTGGACAAGTGAAGAGCAAGAGGCATCATCTACTTGGACTTGTGAAAAGCATTTGACACTGTTCTGCACAACATCCTTGTCTCAAAATTGGAGAGACATAGATTTGATGGATGGACCACTTGGTGGATAAAGAATTGGCTGAATGGTAACACTCAGAGTTGCGGTCAATGATTCGATGTCGAAGTGGAGAGCAACGACAAGTGGCATTCCGCAGGGGTTGGTACTGGGACCAGTGCTGTTTGACATCTTTGCTAGCAACGTGGACAAAGGATCAAATGCACGCCCAGCAAGTTTGCTGATGACACCAAGCTGTGTGGTGCGGTTGACACGCTGGAGGGCAGGGATGGCATCCAGAGGGACCTGGACAGGCCTGAGAGGTGGGCTTGTGCCAACCTCATGGAGTTCAACAAGGCCAAGTGCAAGGTCCTGCCCGTGGGTCGGGGCAATCCCAAGCACAAATCCAGGCTGGGCCATGAGTGGACTGAGAGCAGCCCTGCGGAGAAGGACTTGGAAGTGTTGGTGGATGGAAAACTGACTGTGAGCCAGCAATGTGTGCCCCCAGCCCAGAAAGCCAACTGTGTCCTGGGCTGCATCAAGAGAAGTGTGGCTGGCAGGGCGAGGGAGGGGATTCTCCCTCTGCTCTGCTCTCGTGAGACCCCACCTGGAGAACTGTGTCCAACTCTGGGGTCCCCAACATAAGAAGGACATGGACCTGCTTGAATGGGTCCAGATGAGGCCACAAAGATTACCAGGGGGGCTGGAGCACGCATAAGAGTTGGGGTTGTTCAGCCTGGAGAAGAGAAGGCTCCAGGGAGACCTTATAGCGGATTAAAGGGGGCCTACAGGAAAGATGTGAAGGGACTCTTTATCAGGGAGTGTTGGAATAGGATGAGGGGTAATGGTTTTAAACTGAAAGAGGGTAGATTTACATTAGCTGTAAGGAAGAAATTCTTTCCTGGGAGGGTGGTGAGGCACTGGAATAGGTTGCCCAGAGAAGCTGTGGCTGCCCCGTCCCTGGAAGGGTTCAAGGCCAGGTTGGACGGGGCTTTGAGCAACCTGATTTAGTGGGAGGTGTACCTGTCCGTGGCAGGGGGTTGGAATTAGATGGTCTTTAAGATTCCTTCCAACTCAAACCATTCTATGAGTCTATGATTCCTTGAAATGCAGCTACGATTTTTTCTTGGAATTGAAATTGATACAGATACTTGAAATTTTAAAGATGTCAATAGTAGTGCAACATTAACAAGATTTGTATTTGACTTTCATTACTCAGTAAGTTAAATGGTAGGACTATTTGCTCAGTAGTGAAATTCTGCTGCCACACGAGTGTGATAAGAAGAAAAGATACATTAAGGTTATGGAAGGCAAAGGCTTGACAATGTCTTTAGTATTGGATATGGCTGCATGTTAACCAACTTTATGATTGCAGCACCGTGACAAAACGTTTTTATTCTTGAAACAGTGGTAGGAGGCCCTGGCTGTCTGTGGATCCACCTGAGCTCAGTCCTGCTGGGAAAGTGCTGCACAGATAGCTCCTGCCCCAAAGGGTTTGAACACTTAAGCAGGTAGAGGGTCTGTCCTAGTGTCATCTTCAGTTTCATGAGAAGTGAGGCACACGGAAAGGAGATACTGTATTTCTGCTCAGCCAGGAATTGGTTTCAGGGCAGCCAAATGCCCAAATAGCTGTTATCTTCAAAGGCTTAGGCCAAAGTGGGTGACTGCAGATCATGCAGAAATGTGCAGCAGGGGTCAAGATGGAGTGAAACCTGCTGGGTCCTCGTCTAGTGCACTAAATATAATGTTACAGTCATCCAGCAATTCTTGCATGTTTTATCTTTGCTCCCTAGAGTGAAATTATTTTCTCCCTGTATTTTTCGCTTCTCAGATATTTGTATCATATTATATCCCCTTCAGATTGTTTTCTCATTTACAGTAAATAAATCTAAGTCTGACAGATTCATCTCATAGATCACATTTTAAGATCTCATAAATTTGAGTTGGACCTTTTTACTATAAAACATTGATGTAAGTTCCCTCTCACAGACACAATTCTCCAGGATATATGCATGAAGAGAGATGGTAGATGTGACTCCTTTTAGTACACTGTAATTATTTTGACAATTTAATTCAGTTTCTTATAAATTGTCTCTTTACTGCCAGTTTCTAAATGCACAATTCATTTTTCTCCAGTAGACATCACAATGGGGACCATCGCTTCCTTTATCCCACACCTAGGGGCACCTTTCTCCACCACACCATCGTGCAGCCTTAGGCTCTCTTCCCATCAGCTATCAACTAGCTCCAGCTGGGAAAGCACAGCACTTGGCCACAGCACTCACCCATTAAATCAATAAACCTTTTTTAATGGGTCCTTCAATTGCCCTGCTCAGGATGAATGAATGAATGAACAAACAAGCCAGGCATATTTGTCTGGCATCTTAAAATCCCTGCAGAAAGGATACTGGGCTCCGAGAGGCTCACAGGTGCAGTGGATCAGCAGCTGCCACTGTCCCCACCGACCATCCCACCCTGCTGGAAGGTGCTGCCTATCCTCAAGCTGGGCTAACTTGACCTGCTCCTTGACCAGCACCTGAGCTGAGGCTTGTGTTACAATAAACTGAAATGAAAACACCCTATGGTGGGTTTGCAAGTTCGTGGCTCTTCCTCCCACAGAGCTGCGGCTGCTGGGGGCCTGGGTGCTGGGGCTGGCCGCTTCCTTCAGTTGCCCAGTTTCCCTGAAAGGCAGGCAGAAACCCAGCAAGGTTACAGTCTAGAGCTAGTGTCACCTCGTGTGGGCTGACATACCAGCTCCACTTTTGAAAGATGCTGTGTCAAATATGTGGGAGACAAACAGAAATTCACTGTCAGAGCTTCCCTCAACCTGAAGCCATCCCGTAATAACCGCAGGAGACCTCAACTGCATTTAGTTATTTAGCATCAAGCACGATCTCTTGTCCATCCCTCTTGAACCAACTACATAAATGTGTGTTTTGTGAGTTTAAAAGTAGCCAGATGTGTAAATATGTGATCCACTGGCACTCTTGACCAATTTGATTACTACAAATTAAGCTTTTCAAATACCAAGGTGGTGTGAGGGGGAAGGCACTGTAGAAAGTAATTTCTAACAAGCCAGGCTGTGTTTATTTCATACATGCACTGTTTCCTGGCTGTTTGTGGCCACCAGAAGAGTTATCCCTACTGATGTTTTGTAATCAGACAACGCAGATGCTCTTTGCCCTGCTGCTCTGCAGCAGACGTCCTGGCGCAGCAGCACTTGGCTCCCTGTCCCCCCTTCCACCTCCATTATCAGTTTTTCCTCATTTCCACATTCCTTTTTCAATTTATTAGATTCAACTGGTTTTGCATGTTGTCACTGAATTCTGCAACTCTGTGATACAGGGCCATTTTCCAAAAGGCACAGTCCCAGAGGAGGGTTGTTAGTGCTGTGCACCACTCACTATTTGGGTCAAAGCTGTTCGACCGTTATAATCCCATTTCCACAAAGTACAGCGTTCCCAGATCTTACTTAAATGAGCATTCCTTTGCTGGGCCAGTGTGCTTTAATACCTTCTCTCCTTGCACAGTAGCTTTAGGGAAATGCCATAAATGAAAAACAGATACAACATACTAAAATACAAAGATTTTTAAAAAATAAATAAATAGAGGACTCCATAAAAAGGACTGAAGCACTGAATTGAATAGATATGCTGCAATATTAACTCCATGCTTAAAGGTCCTTCCAGAATTAGGGTCATTTTTGCAAGCATTTGGCAGGATTTTTTACAGCAATTTAAAAACACTTTGTATCCTCAGTTACAAACATTTACTAGTTCCTGTCAGTTACATGTTTAGCACTTTTGGGATGGAAAAGGGGAACTCCTGGCACTCAGGCCAGACACAACCTGCACGCATTTCGTACCGCTTGCAGCTGTTGAATCGCAGAATGAAGGTGCGGTACAAAAAATATTAGCCATAATTATTTTATACGCTGCTGGATGGTGGCAGTAAGCAACCTACCCAAGATATTTCAAAGTCCCAAACGACCCTTAGCCTGGAAGTATTACCTCAAGTAAGATGAGTAGCTGAGCACATCTGAGAAATAACAACCTGAGTGTGTAGAGATGGGACTGCACAAGAGCCTTGTAAAAGGTTCCCCTCCTCACAGAGACTAAACTTGCATGCAAAGGATGGCTTTTGTAAGGGTCTTAAGAGCTGCTTAATAATAACTCTTGCTTCTGCTATATATCCATTTAAAAGGCTTTTAAAGAAAGCTTGTAGCTTATTATTCCCAGGCATGCTATTATTGAAACACTGGGCAGATACAGCCAGTATTGTATGCACTTTGTTAAAAGCTTTTAATAATACATGATGAACCAGATGGAAAAAAGGTCAAGTAAATAGTTATAACAAGGATATATAAAGTATGTTGCATTAAACATTAAAACTAGTTGTTTTCCTACCACTTAAACCCATTTCTTTGTGTTGTTGCTTTGCAATATTTTAGAAACAAATTTGCTTTGTGTTCTTCCAGATAACACATTGCAGATGTGCTAAGAGCAGCCATGCAGAGTGGAAACAGTGGAAACCCTGGTGATCCGTCAGCTTGCATTACACAGTTATCTAGTATTTGTCATCTTCTAGTAAGACATAGATGCATTACAGTGATGCCATATACAGAGGCAGATACTTTACCTGTTCAACATTAAGTGACACCAACAGAAGGAACACAAGTGCTTTGCAAGCAGAAAGAGAATTTTCAGAGTCCAAGGATGAAAGAGTCTCTCATTTCTCTTCATTTCTGGCTTTACTTTATTGTTGAAACCTTTGGGGAGTCCCAGTCATTTACTCTTACTATTTGCTTAAATCATTTAATGACAAATAAGAAAATACTGGGTAAAGGGGTCTCTGAATTCAATTACTTTTTTTTTTTTTTAATTATTATTTTTGTTTTCTCTTGTCACTAGGTAGCATCAAGGCATGGTGACCATCTTGCCAGTTATTGAAGAAAAATCCTAATATTTCTAAGGTAACAAATATTTCCCTCCACTCAAAATTCTGTGGAAAAACATAGCTTAACAAATGTAATCTGAAGATTTTGACTATCTTAATTGTTCTGTCACCTGATGATGTGGATATCACAGATTTCTGTTATTTTTTGTATGTATCAAAGTCGGGATCATGGTACCCAGCATTGACAGAAAACTCACTCTGAACCAGGAAAACATAGGTTAAAAAAGGAAAAAGTTGCCTCCAACAGGTCATAAACTTGTAGCTACATTGTTTAACCTTATTTATGTCAGTGTGCATTTGGTCAAGGCCTAACTAGGGGTTAGTTATTAAATTTAAACAGATGGTTCAACAAATAGGTTGGAAGAGAAGGAAAATTGCACAAAAGTTATATAACTTTCTGAAAAGTCTGTCATATAATCTACCTTGCCATTATTCTGTCATCGTCATTAACATCAGGTGGGTTATTTCACTCTATCATATCTGTGGTTTTCTGAATAGGAACTGTGACATCTAATTTTAATTACCTCATCCTAAGAACTGTGCTGCTAGATAAGCAGGTACACCTGTATTCACTCTAACTTACTACCAGGTTGTTCTATATGTCTTATAACAAATTTGGATTTTGAAGTTACAAATATTAACGTCACAAAAAGGGAAAACTTCTGCAAAATTTACCATATAGGCCTCAAATGTTCAATATCCATCAGTCTTCCAAATTTACATTTCTTGCAACTAGAAAAACCAGACAATATTATTCAATTGAGTCCTGACCCAACTCTCCAAAAATGACTGAAATGATCGAGTTTTGGACCAAGCTCTTGAAATTAATTTAGCTATGTTTTTGTCACATTTTAAAAATGTATACAAATAATGTTATGTGTATTTACACGAGGATTACAAATACTTTCGCAGATACTGAATAATTACAGTGCCAAAGAATGAAGTGTTTCAGGTTAAACACTTCCATAAGCACCTAAGGAAGCTGTGCCCTGAATCCTATTTCATAATTGACTTGGACATTCAAATGACTGAGTCCCACTGAAAATCAGTGGGACCTAAATTCCTTACTGCATGTCAAAATATGTAGCAGTTGCTTCTGGGAAGGATGAAGGAGGAAAGTTAATGTACACATTTTTGAAGAAGTTAGAAACCCACAAAATAGTTTACTGCAAACTCTCTTCATCCAGAGAGACTACAGTAACACCAACAAAAGCAAATGACAAGGTTTCCAGGCTATATCTCATGTTCCGATAATGGGTAACATGGTGTGCTCATCCTTAGTGTATGTGATGGCTGTGTAAGTGCTGCATCCAGCTTCCAGCTGTGTTAACAACACCTGCTCACAGTAACAGAATTTCATAAGGGGGCCGAATTTTGCTCTCTGTAAAGACAAACGGTCCTTAATTTTTTTTTTTCCTCAATTTGAATGGTTATCAGGGACCACAACTAGGGATACATGAACTTTCTTAGCTCAAACAGGTTTCCTGAATTTGTGTCAAGTCTGTATGTAAGTAGAACTTAAACTTTTTCTAAGTGCTTAACCTTGTTTTTTCATTTCTATCCTTTTTTTTTTTTTTTTTTTTTTTTTTTTTTCTATCTCTTCATGGCTGCGAAGGCTATGAGTGTGCATGAGAAAGACAAAAAGAAGCTGCATGACACACATACCTTGGACAGATGAGGTCTGTCAAATTTTGCTGTTAGTCAGTCAAGGTAACACTAGTCCTAGCTGCCTGGCTGGCTTTCTTGGTGGAGGCTGCTGCAAGGTAATTTCAGCAGAAGTGAACAGTTGCATCTGTTAAGAGCCTGATAACTTTGTACATACTGGTTTAAGACAAAATACTGCAGTCTGCCTGGAAACTGCATGGCTGAAGGTGCAGGTTCCCTTGCAGGCTGCCTTAGAGGGCTGGTAACCTCTGGCAGTGAGACTGGAGAGAAAGCTGGATAACATCTTAAACCTCAACAGCAAGATTTTTGAGGGCTCATCATTCAAAACCTAGTAGTGCATTTTCCTCTTTTTTTCTGCACTGAATCAGAGGCCAAAAAATAGGGGATTGCTAGTTTTATGCCAACAAACCTCATTCTTGTCTAACACAGCTGGATTAAATGCTCTTTGAGGCTTTATGATCCAGAATTACTGTCCCCTAGCTATTGAATATGTCTTGATAATAATTCCACAAATTTTATAAGCCTATATCTAGCTGAGTCTCCAACCAGAATGAGAATTATAGCCTCATCTGAAAAAAGGATTATGACTACACCCCCCTGCCATCACAGAGAAGTTGTTCCCTGAGGACTCACAAGACAAGGCTCATAGATGCTTAATCTCATGAAAGAAGTAAGTCATAGTGACACAGGTGCCAAAAGGAAGAATTACACCAGTTTTTCAGCTGCACGCAGAACACACTTGAAAACAGCTTCTTCCTAATTACCAAAAAGGATCCACAGAACAATGTTAGACTGCAAATTCTTCTTTCATTTTCATATGGCTCACACAGCTCTACTTACTACTGCAGACAATGACCAGATCATATACCAACTCATGGAGGCTCATTAACTTGTTCTTAGGTGATACACACCTGAACTATTAAAAAAAAAAAAAAAAAAAGAAAAAAAAGAAAGAAAAAAAATAAAGCTCTTTCTGTGACTGTTACCATAAAATGGTTACCCATAAATCTCTGGAAAGCCACGAAAACACTCCTCAGGGACAAAATAATTGCTGATGATTCAGTCAGAAAAGTGATAGTAAAGGTTAACTGTCTAGAAAAGAATATTTCTCTAATAGAGATGCTGTATGAGGAAACTAAAATCAGAATTCTGCCATTTCTAGAGCATGTCAGAATTGAACAAGGCAACTTTCTAGAAGGGTCAATATAAACAAAAAACCTACTTTTTAAAAATGTTGGAAATAGAACACAAACATCCCTTTTTTTTTTCAGGTAAACCAAAATACAGTGATGTATATGAGTGGAAAAGGACTTCAGTAAGGACCTTAGAACCTTCATGAAAAAATTCACAGCCATCGAAAAGAAGTTCTGCACAAATTCTAGCCACAGGTTAAGACCCTTTAACCATTAAGTAACAAGGAACAAAGCCCACAATTCCTCTGTAAAGATCAAAAAACTAATGTGACCAATACAGGTCCAGGGGAATTTGTAAAACCTATGTATAGCTTATGCATTTCTGAGAAGCCATTAGATAACAGTCAAGAGCTGACAAGCTACTAGCTTCTGAAATTCTCTGAGATGAGTTGACAAAGGAAAGACTGGAAGGACTGTCAGAGAAAAGATGCTCCGGAAACACTGGAGAGACAAGAAGACAGACAGAACTGTTTCAGAGCTGAGAGGAGAACCAATAACTTTGTGGTGAGGTGACTCGAGAAGGTCATGTGGGTTAAGAGGGATTAAGCAGTTTAGAGACCATCCTGGCTACGCAGAAAACCTGCGGATTGCTCTTGACTACCTGAACCCATCCCAAGGAAGATTTCAGAAGACAGAGGAAATTAAAATAGCAATATACCAAGAAAACTGCGCACAGATCAAGGCATTTTGTACATTTTTGGAAAGCTGCAGTAGTACTCTAGGAGAAATGCCTGCATGCTCAAGGCCATCTACTTCTCTTTAAAGTTTGCCTTTGTGTAATTTTTGAGTTTCTTTTGAGGCTACAGTTATTGTATAGAAGCCATACTGTACTGATGATCATCACCTCCCATTCCTTATATTTTTTCTAGGAATACCACTATATCCTCGTTAAAATAGAGAGGTGGGAAATCAGGACTACAGTTAGCATTAAAGATGTGAGCACATCATTAATGTATACAGAACAGTTTAGAGAACCAATAGAAAGCAAAACTAATAATGTAAAAGATTCAATTTACTTTTTGATTGTCTCTGAGCAGCCATGTTCCTAAAAGTTCAGAAACATCTCTATGGTTTCTTTCCTGAATGGAAATAGTTTCTTTAGAGTCCACCACTGTCTGTGTAAAACTAGGATTGCAGCCCTTTGCTGGCAGCAAAATAGATTTTATTGGATTAGGACCTCTCAAAGAGAACTGGTATTCTCCCAATAGAGACACTGACCAGAACTGTAACTATGTATCCTGTATTTAGATTAAGCCATAAATTAAGCCATAAAGTGTTCAAAAAAAAAAAGTAACGTCACAGTGATATTGACATCTTTAGCCTACTCACAATTCAAAATCAACAAGTACAAGACTGAAAAAAAATTTGTATTTTATTTGCTGAACTATGTGACTGTTTCCTTAAGCCTTAGACTCTGTAGCCATCCCTTTATCCTGGTGTTGGATGGAGGAAAAACAAGGAAAATGGATCCATAAGTTTAGGATTACCACAGAGAAATCCAAGAAATAATCATATAGCTATGTGAATCATCATCATCAGGCCAGGATCACTTCTCAGCACTTGAGATGAAAGACTTTCTTCAGAACTGTGCTGGATAGATGTGGATTGGAAGAGACAACTTGACTGATAAGCCTGCAACAACCAGCTACAACCTTCAGTAACCAGTATCTACCAAGTACTCCTAAGGTTAGAGCAGTGGTTTTAAGCAGCTATGGAGTTTGTGTGAGGAAATTGTGTTCCCGCCAAAAGTGTAAAAACCAACTTAAAAGCCCTTCTTCAATTGTTTGTGAGTTCCACCACCTTGGTCAAAATTTTGCCCTCCTAGCCTTTCTTTCAGACACCAGCAAAGAGAAAAAGCAAGGTCTGGACTTTCCTTTGTGTATTTAAAATACACATTTGTCTGTAAAGACTTCTGAAGCCCTACATAAATTGCTTCAATCTTTTAGTAAATACAGCTATGTTACCATATTTGAGGATGGACATTTCTAGTGAACATCTCAGGTCATTAGAAATCAAGCATGGCCAATCTTAGTGCAAGACTTAATTCCAAACCGCAACAGCATTGTCAGCAGACAGTGAATATCTTCACTATCCTTCCCTACACATACATTTACATTTTGAATACTACTTTTTCCTACCTGGTATACAAAATGCTGAAGAATGATGTTAGATATAGCTATAAGACAGTAGACAATGGTAAGGTATGGTGACTGTGAGACTGAAAAATGTATCAGAACATGAAAATGTAGACTTCAGTAAGATGGATGAAGTGAAAGATTTGGGTTAATTAGGATCTAATAAAATATAGTGTTGATATTCACTGCTAGATTTTCAAAACTGTGATCAAATGAAATTTCTGGAACCAAAGACATAGGCTTCTTGTGTGAGCCCTAGCAAAAAAATCTCAATTTCTGATGTAGTCCCTTATATTTACATGTTTAAGCATTGCTACGGGTTACCATTTAAAATATTTATTACAGTTATTGACTTTAAATGCCTATATACACTCCCAACTACCTTAACTAAAATGAAATTACATTAAATCTGTGTCTTTAGTTGCTAGGCATAATCTCTACTAAATACAGAGAAAACTTTCAATGCTGAAGTAATATTTGCTACTTAATAAAAGTGAAATTAGAAAGTGCTAATTTATGGGTTTTATAAGCAAGGAATCCCATAGAATAGAAAGAGATGTTTGATGCGGCTCAAAAAATGAAACAAAAAAAAAGGGAACGACTTCAAGTATATCAGCAGTTTCATTAAGGCACTAGAAAATTCATGGAGATTATTAATTTAGTTCATTTATACCTCCTCTCTTCTTCCCCCTCCTGCCACCTTCATCCCCATCACACTCCCACATACACACCAGTATTCTGTGTAGAATTACAAAAATTCTTCTTTATCCCTGGACAAAAAGGAAAAAGTAGTTTTTTCCTGCTATTCTTTGTTTTGCTGTTATGGCTTTGCAGTTACATGCTGTGATGTTGTCAGCTCAGCCAGTGGAGCTTTCCAATTTTCCTAGTAAAAGTGAAAAATGTGACTAGCAAGTAGAGGCAAGTCCAATTTGTGCAAGAGATTGGCATCCTGCTCTATTTCTGGACTACCCGTGTTGGGATCCAAGGTTTTAATTCCGGCCTGTTTCTATTTCTAGATCTCAAGGTGCTTTTCACCTGTGATCGTGTACTCCCTCCACCCACCTCTCCCCAGCAAGACAGCTGGCATAGGACAGAGTGCAGCCACTCTCCAGGTGTTCACGTGCAGGAACCCATCACCATCCTCCTTTGGGTCGAGTTCTAACATGACTTGAAAGGCTGCAGTACACCACCAACGCACTCCACACCTCCTCCATCCCCAGCCTCGCTGCAGCAGCAAGGTGGTTATCAGATTCTTGAAGACACATATTGAAATGCTTTGTTTCTTTGAATAAACAGTGTGTTGGAGACTGTCTTACAGTTCAGGATCGGATCCTCTGCATACAGGGAGAACCGAGCAGATGAATCACTGACGGAAAAGAGGGGACATGCATTCAACAGCACCCCACCCTCACATAAGTTTTTCTGGAAAAAAGCGTGGGGGTCAGACATTTTATAATGATGCACAAATAGCACCATAATTTTCCAAGGCTGTGAGGGAACCATCTCTCTGTGCTAGCCAAACTGACTGGTGCTAAGCTAAGGGAGAGGCCTTACTCCAGATTTATTTTAGACCAGACAGTGTTTTTAAGCCCACACCACACAGCCACTCTACCACAAATGCTGTTCTTCAGTCATAGTACTGCCCTGTGCTTTGGCTAGTACATACCTTCTGTGTTTCATTGGCACGATCAAACAGCTTAAAATTATACTTCTAATTAAGAAAAAGTCTTGATAAATGGCTTTCCCGCTTTTGGAGCATGTGCCCATGTGCTGAAGCCACCTGTGCCACTTTCATTGTCCCTTGCAGCAGACCCACTTGAGGAAAGCAACACCGTAATTAAACTAACACACTCCCTGAATCTCAGCCCACGCAGAAGCAAGCAGCTAGCTCTTAGGAAAAGCGAATTTGCTTTTGTTAAGGAACAATTCCCAAAGAAGGGCCCAACATTAAGTGCCCAGTGCTGTCTGCGTGAGCCTGCGGGCCTGTTTCCAAAGAAACAAGGAAGCTTTCCGTCATGCTGCTTGAGCATCTCACACAATGCACACTCTCCAATACATTTAAATCCTATTGCGCACATCTGCCATTAACAGGCAGCCAACACGACACATACTCTGAGACAGCACAGCTACATCCCAAAGTTAAGCGAATCCAGACTCCAGGAGTGAAATAGGGAAGTTAAAAAATGACCTTGCTGTTGCATGCCACTGAACAACCCTGCCTTTTCATTTCACCGATACCTGGCAGTACAGAAAACTAGTATAAATAAAGTGTGCCGCATCACCCATGAGGGTCACTTTCTTTGTGCTACAAGGATTATGTCTGGTAGCATTTCTTGGGGCTGAGACTGCACTGTTTAATTATTAAGCTGGTATTTTCAAGGGTTTCAACAAATAGCCCTGCCTGGTCAGTGCTGGCATGGGAGTCACCAACTTCACTAGGAGCAGAGCTGGGCTAATTGTGCATTTTAAACACTCCCCATATTTATATTTTCTTTCTCTTCTGACTGTCGTGGTTTGGGCCTGGTTGGCAGCCAACCACAATGCAGCAGCTCTCTCTCCCTTCCCCTCTGGCAATGAGAAGGGACAGAGAGCCAGGCTTGGGGTTCAAGATAGGACTGGGATGGGGAAAAAATCCCCCTTTATGATCACGAGCAAGAGGCAGACTCGTTAGGGGAAGAAAGAAAGAACATACATTTATTACAGACACTAACAACACATAACAGAGTAGGACAGTGAGAAGCATTGCCACATCTTGAGAACACCTTCCCCCCACCCCTCCCTTCTTCCAGGGCTCAGCTCTGCTCCCGATATCTCTACCTCCTCCCCCAGTGGCAGGGAATGGGGGGTGCAGTCAGTGCTGCCACTTTCTTCATCTTCGGTGGGGGGAGTGTCTGGAACTTGTTCCCCCTGCTCCATTGTGGTCCCCCTCCCACAGGAGACAGTCCTCCACAAACTTTCTCTGACATGAGTTCCTCACACAGGCTGCAGCGTTACCCACACTGCTCCGTCATGGGTCATTAACTTTCTCCGACTGGAGTCCCTCCCACGGATGCAGCCCTTCCCGAGCTGCTCTGGCGTGTGACACCCCGCATGCTGCAATCCTCCCAGTGCTGAACTACAACAGTGGGGGATGCTTCTTCCTACAGAGTCCCAGCTGTCTTTGGGTGCAGACATCTTAACCGGCTATATGGGGCCTCCCACGGGCCATAAATCAGTGTCTGCTCCACCGCAGATCTCCATGGGTAGCAGGGGGGGCGCCCTGCCGTCTCACCTCAGGATACAGGGGGGTCTCTGCTCCGGCACACCTCCCCCCTCCTTTCTTCCTCCGTTCCTCCACTGACCTTGGTGTTCATGAAGCTGCCGCAGCTCCTCCTCACAAGTCTGACTGCCCGTCACCATGTCCCTTCTTAAATACATTATCGCAGAGGCGCAGCTGATGGGCTCAATTTCCCAAACAGAAGTGGAGCTGACGTGGAGCTGGGGGAGCTTCGAGAAGCTTCTCACAGGGGGCCGCCCCGATAGCCCCCTCCCCTGCCACCAAAAAACTCCACCACTCACTCAGCCCAGAACACTGACAACCTCCCTATAGAATCAAAATATTTTAAAGCTGGTGTACTGCACATTTTTTGTTTTAGGTATTTTCACAAAGAACCTACCATAATGGGAAACTGTGAGAAACCTCCACCAGTTTTTGTTAAATCAATGGATGGATAAAGTCTGTGGAGATTTCAGACATTAAGCATTAAAATATTGACACACATACAAGCATGAGAGAGTAAAAGAATATTAATGCTTCTTTTCCTATAGCAATAAACATTCCAAGTCAGTCACCGATCAAAAGCCTACATACTATTTCTGTGAAAGATGTTGCATATATTAGAATATAAGCACTGTTTATCTAGGGTAGAGAGTCTTTGAATTTATTTAGGCTCTAGTCTTTTATAATATCTCATTGCAAAATTTATGTCCAATTTCAGATTGATCACATAGAAAAAGCCATAGAAAGTCTGTCAATAAAGATGACTATAACTATTTCTGACATTCCCTATCCCTGTTATTTGCACCCAGATGGTTGGTTTCTGATCTTTTGGCCCTTATTTCTGTGTCTGCCCAGGCAGTACAAGTAAATCTGCAAAGAAGTGTCTGTAGTGAAGGCAGTGGTCTGGCAGCCACTGAAATCAATGGAAGCTTTTTAGCTTGTCCAGAACTGGATCCAAACTTCATTGCAATTTTACTTGCTCAGTAAGTTTGGGGTGAAACTGGACACAGCTTAACTTCATTCAGATGTTTCACTTATATTCTTGGGTCAATTCATACAGTCATTTTAGTTCTCAGATTAGAAGAGAATCCCATAGATAAACCAGAATTATAATGTGTAGCATGCTTTGATGGCGTTTTGTTTTTTTTTTTTTTCAGTCAAATTGGTTTATTTTTTTATTTCATGTAGAATGAGTGGGTATATGCCGTGGTTTCAACTGAGAGTTAATTTTCTTCCTAGTAGCTGGTACAGTGCTGCATTTTGGATTTAGGATGAGAATGATGTTGATAACACACCGATGTTTTAGTTGTTGCTGAGCAGTGCTTACACTAAGTCAAGGACTTTTCAGCTTCTCATACTGCCCTGCCAGCGAGGAGGCTGGGGGTGCACAAGAAGCGGGGGGAGGGCACAGCCGGGACAGCTGACCCCAACTGACCACAGGGATATTCCATACCATATGACATCTTGCCCAGTACATAAACGGGGGGGAATGGGCCGGGGGCACCACAGCTCAGGGAATAGCTCAGCATCGGTCAGCAGGTGAGGACCAATTGTATTGTGCATCACTTGTTTGGTATATTCTATTTACACACATTCCCCTCCCCGCCCCTTTCCTTTTCTGTCCTACTGTCTTTATTTCAATCTGTGAGTTTTACTATTTCTTTTCCATTCTCCCACCCATCCCACTGGGAGAGGGGGCATGAGCAAGCAGCTGTGTGGTGCTTAGTTGCTGTCTGGGATTAAACCACAACAGTACATAAACTACTCCATTTTCCAAGCAAATTACTATCTCAGGAAAATACTAGACATCTATATGATTTGAATCAATTGTTCACTATTGATAAGGTGATTATTTTGCATTGCATATTATCCTATTTCATAGAAAAATAAACTAACTCCCTGTCCTGGTTTTAGCTGGAATAGAGTTAATTTTTCTTCTTAGTAGCTAGAATAGTGCTATGCTTTGGATTCAGTGTGGGATTTGGTATGAGAAGAATGTTGATAATACGCTGATGTTTTCAGTTATTACTGAGATATCAATTACTCTTCAACTCCCCATGTCCTGCCTGTGCACAGGAAGCTGGGAGAGAGCACAGCCAGAGCACCACACCTAAATTAGCCAATGAACTATTCCATATGATGTAACATCATCCTTAGTATATAAAGGAGGGGGGCTCTCTCTTGCTTCCAGGATTGCAATTATGGGATCTTGGTATCTTGGCATCCCTAACCAGGAAGGGGCTGGGTATCAGTGGGCAGGTAGCGAGCAATTGCATTGTGCACTGCCCATTTGTACTTTCTATTAGTGTTATTGTTTTATAAGTATTATGAGTATAAGCAGGCGACTTGTGGAATTCGAGAGAAAAGGCTGCTGAGGATCAGAGATATGGGAAACTGGCACAAATTCCCCCTCATGTTACCTGTGCACAAGCAGTCATCATGACTGCAAAATCACAGCAGGGGAGGTTATTCGTTTATACACATTAAACACATGTTCTTTTTGTGGAAGTATGTTATCTGATACAAAGGATATCAAGGTCTTGATCAAAAGGCCAAAGTCAAAACAAAACTTTCCAACAGATCTAACTGCATATGATTTTTTAAAACACTTTTTACAGTTTTCTTTCCTTTTAAAGACAGGTCTGTCTCTCAGTTCTAGTAGATCTTGCTACGTGTCCATTTGTCATCGTTTGGCCGTGGAACATCTCACGAACTCTGTATTTTGAATAAAGATTGCCTATCCTTTTAATTTCTGCTAGCTTAAGAAAGAAGAAAAAAGATAGGAAGAAGAGGGGGGGAAAAAAGGCAACCCTTTTCTACATATCCCACCAGCATCCTCATCTGGAAATTCCCAGGAGTTCAGAAGTTTGGCTTCACCAGAAACAAGATAAAAATGGCAACGACAGTGTCTTTCACACACACTGGATCTTTTGTGTTACCAACATAAAAACTCCATAGCGCAGCATGTAATATTTCCTATTTTTGCACTGTATTTTCATCCTGAAGAATACCGTGCCTTTGGAAACTAGGTTGGAGGGCGGCAACCGCTGAGCACGTAACATGCTGAATAATAGGAGGAGGTGGTGTGTGCCAACCCTTCCTCTCCTCTCCTGTTGCAGAGCAGAAGGAAACCCGACTTTGAATGCTAAATAACTATGAAGTATAATTAGGACTTCAGATTTTAATTCCAGTTCGCACAATTAACTCCTTAGCAGTCTTAAGGGGGTGATTCGGGTGTATAAATAGAGATGTCCTGTGCCATTTTAGATGCCCCAGGGTATCTGAGAAGTCTGTAAAGGGCTGACAGATACCAGGCAGCTATGGGAGATGTGAGTCTTTCTGGAGCCGCAGCTGGAGGCCAAGCAGCTACCCTAGTACACCTAAAATAGCATTAGGTATCTATGGTGGGACATCTAAATCCCTCTTCTATTCTCTATTTAGAAATGTGGACTAATTAATCCATTGAAATATATTGATTTTTCTAGGTAGTTTAGCAGTGTTCTGATGGCTATGCATTAGCAATTAAGTTTTCATCCAGACTTCCCATGGTATTTTTAGGAATTACTGCACAAATACTGAGGCAAAGGAAGAAGCTGCAGCTTTTTGGATGTCACATAACTGTGACTGTAACGATAATATAATAATTATAGTTATTAATTATAACATCATTTTAGTATTAACTATAGTATAGTTAAACTGCTACAGTACAATTGAATGAAATGTCAATATTTTCCACAACCTTCAGATATCCCCCTAAAAGAAACAATACACATCTGCACCTCCAGTCCTTTGCATATACGTGCCAGTATAGTCACAATACTGATGCTGATGTTCTCATCTCTGCAATACCTGCCATTCTTTACTTTACACATTCCCTAGAATAATGAGGCCCATCATCTTCTGATGAGACTGTGGGAGTTGATATTCCCAAAATACAACATTACACTATCAGATAATCACTACTACTTAATATTGCTCTAGGAAGACTATTTCTGTGAAAGCTGCTGGATATACAATAGCAACATGGGAAAGTCAATACAAGAAAGTATCTGTTTCTGCAGGGAATACAAAATGTAATTAGGGACAAACTCAGACAGCTAAAAACATTAAATACTTCTAAACTGCTTTTATAAGACTTTATAAATCTACAGAGCTGGACTAGGGACAGAAGCCAAGACAAAGAATATATTACTTTACTACATGTACAACAAAACCACTTACCAAGAAAGGCCCAGCCTTTTTGGCAAGGACTGGTATCTTTGGACAAACTGAACATTCCAGCAGTATCAGAAAATATGGTTGAGTATCTTATAGCAGCACAGAAATGGGAGCAATATTGGTTTTGGCAATGCTTTGAGAAAGGATGTGGCTAGCAGCATATATAGAGAAGATAAAAAGAATCAAGAAGTATTCCTCCTTTCTTGAATTACCCTCATAATTATTTTTCCAACAGAAAACTATAACTGATAAGCAGCTTTAGAGAGAATGGGAAGTAGTAAAAAAAAAAAAAAAAAAAAAAAAAAGCTGTTCAAGTTCTCTTAGCAAGCTTGTCACGTATCATTACTGACCTAGGCTGATCTGCAGCCAGTGACATAAAAAGATGCAAATGTAGAACCCTCAAAGCTTCCAGTGGGAGGAGGAGGACTTAGAGTTCACTGTGTTAATTCATTGTGGAAGACAACTAGGCATGTTTAATTAAATCTTTATGAATTGCCAAGATTTTATGTTCTGGCTCAGTCTTCTGGTAAGAAATTTGGTGACTGTTTATCCTCACTGTTTTTAGTTAGAGAGCAATTCAACAGACAAAATAGACCCTCCAACTGTAAGATGCCAGTGGTTGCTAGCCATTCCACCTTGGTAAAAAGGTTGGTATTTATTTGGTAGCTTCTGTGGCTTTGCTGATACTACACCTGTACGTGAAGAGAGTGGAAATTGTTGCATGAAAGCAGAGCTGTAAACTTAATTTTAGTCTGAGAGAGGGGAGAAAAATGAACAAAGAGGTTTTGGTTGATCTTTCTTATCATATTTTTTCTTGGTTGTTACAATTGAGCTCAATGAAAACAGAGTTTTACAAAGCATGTAGGTTGTAGTTAATGGAAAGCGGTACCAGTAGGGCTTGAAGAATAACAAGAGGAAGAGTGGGTCTTGCTGCAGCTTCCAGCACTGCTGTCAGCACTGATCTCAGCTACAGAACTAGCAAAGGCCTATTCATTTTTAACATAGCTGATTTACAGACTTGTCAGTAATCACAAACATATCTGGTAGTTATCACCAGAGCTGCCCTGGCCAAAATGGGACCTTCTAGGTCAGTGTAAGATCTCCAGGACCTCATTTAGATAGGTGGTGAAGGGAGACTTACTCTTTCAACAGGATAATTACTTATGACTTGACATACACAGTCAAGCCCAGCCTTCTCTGTTGCTCAGACATACTCATTTGGGTTAAAGACAACAGGTGAGGAGAGGTCCATCTATCCCAGTTATTCCTAAACTGTGTACCATTACCCAGCAATTGCTTGACTACTTTGCCTGACAGCCCAGATAGATTCAGGAGCTGTTGTAAAATCAGCTTTGGCTCCAGGCACCTGTCTTGAAGCCCTCCTACTGGAGAACATTCACCTGGGAGATCTGTCTGCAGGACAAGGTGGTAGCTGGCATTTGACACCTCTCCAACCCTGCCATTAACTGCTAGAGTTTCCGTTGTCTGCAGGAGCCTTCCTCTTAAACTGGGACCAACAACAGCTAGCTGAAGGAAGGGACTGCTCTTCTACTTGTGGCTTGCCACTGAGAAGGCTGGGCACGCATAACATCATCACCATTACTCTAAATGGGACCTGCACTTCTGAACATATTTATAACCTTTCAACATCAAAGGATAGAGCAGCACAGATCTGACACGCCCCCACACTTCATTCCCAGTGTTTGTGGCCTAATTTTGTGTAGTTATACAGGGAAGCTTAAAACCAAGGAACCTTCCTTCAAGTCTCCCAGATTTAGATAGCTTGCAACTATGAATATTAGAAATCAGAGTAAAAAAGGACTTCACCTCAGGACTCACATCTGTGAAGTCAAACAGCTCCTCCTGGTTTTTTTCACAGGGTAAAAAGGATCAGAAACAGAAATCATTAGCAGCCTTTGAGCCTATTAATGTTACAGCAGCAGGACTATTGACTATCAGCTGAGGGGAAAATACACTTGCCTGTTCTCTCAAGCATATGTGTAAGATGGATTCGATTGATCTCTTGAGGTTTTGTAGAAATTCAGTTTAAATGCAACAGAAAGAGGTGTTTCCTTTCTGCTGTGTAATAACAAAACACAACATACTGTGAGTTCCAGGGCATTTCAGAAACCTGCTGAATATTAACTCTAATAGTGTGACAAACAGATTAAGTCTAATACAAAAAACTGAAATACACAAGCACCGCTAAATCTCACCAGAGTTTAAGGTCAGCCTTGATAAACTCTTAGTCTCATCTATTTGCGTATCTCTGCAAATCCAGAAACTGTCTGTTAAAATTTTTAAACCATTGATAAAACTGTAATTTTCTTCTTGATTTTTTTTTTTTTGAGTAAAGGAGATGCGTTAAATTTCTGTAGTACTTACATGTGTGAAAGGCACAGAACATCTTGGATTTTCCAAAATCTCTGAATGAAACATATCTGACAAAGAAATTACCTTATTCTCACAATAAAACCTTGGATTACTTTAACCAAGTCTCTGCAATTACGAGTTCCTTGATAGATCAAACAATTTGGGAATTTTAAACTTGCCATAAACACCTAAAACCCCAGAATATTCTTTGATATTTTGGCTGACATTTGCATGTTTATAAAGAAAGAAATCTACCATCTGCTTTCCAATTTAAAGCTTGGATTATAATATCCTTTTCTCAAACAACAACAAAAAAAAATTAATAATCCTTAGCTTTCTTCAGTCTTTGTCTGGCAGAATTGTAATGATTTGTTTTCCCTACTTATAACTCAACACTTCACTTGGCCAAGGGCATTAGACAGAAACATTTCAAGAAGTCTAAAATTTTAAAATGTTCAACTCCCTAATGGCTTTTTGCCTTTAAAGAAATAAGTTAGTGCGAGGTGATTCACTTCCTTTAAGATACTTTTATATTTTACACTGCTTGTAAGCATAGCTCATGGTTTGCCTCTGAAGTAGAGGAAATACTGCTTTCCAGGTAATTTCATTTCTAATACTGACTATAAAGGGACATTGCAAAGATTGTGCTGGAAAAAAATAAGTTCTGATAAAACCCAATGTCATTTACAAAAGATTAAGTGCTGCAGGTGAAAGGTAAAGAAAATGTGACTTAAGAGACAGGCTAACTCATATAAAGCATTATTTTAAAAATGATCTGTACAGCAACTCTATTGAAATGGGGATAGAGAAGCTGCAGGAGTCACCAGTTTCATCATGTTGAACTATTTAGGAAACAACTCTCCTGAACACAGCTCACACATTAGTTTAAGGCCACTTTTTTTCCTAAGGAGGGTTGGGCATGTTCTCACCCAGGCCACAGACTTTCATGTTTGCAGGGAAGCAAGGAACAAGTCCCAGTAATACCTCAAGGGGGGTGCAGGATGTTTTCCAAACCCATCACTATGGTGGGACCTGAGGATTAAGCTCATTTTCCAAGTTAGTGTGTATGATACTGCACTTGCTGTCTCAGAGATGTACCTCCTCTACCCATATAAGCTATGTTATCTTAGATAAGATAATCAGCTGAAGCCTGAGCATCCCATTGAGATGTCCCACAATGACCACTGGAAACTGCATCTGGAGAGAATGGGAGAAGAGTTCCTCTCTCCTTTGAAGTAAATCCTCTCAGCAAGTCCTTTGAATGACTGACTATTCTGCTGAAACCACTATTAAGTGCAGTGCTGTTTGTATGGCACCTCTGCTAAGAAACAGGCTGAACCAGGAGCTCTGTCATTTGTTTTGTGAAGGGGGCGGGGGGGGGGAAGAAGATAACAATGACTTATAGTTAGTACTTTAAAAAAAAGATAAAAAGACAACAAACTGTGAACCAGATAGATGAGGAAATGCAGGAAGGAGGAACTGCTCTTTCTAAATAATTAATTACTGTAATTGCTGTCTCCCCACACAAATCCTCTCAGGTGACTGTTATTAAAAACCAAGTGCAACTTTAGGCCTTTAGAACGAAACTTTTCCCCAGGAAAGACAGAATTCTCTAGTGCAGGCTTATAGGTGAAGGAAGATCAACTAATTATAAATTATTTTAACCGTTATTTGTCAGTGCACTTAGGAGAACTATCAAGAGTTAGGAACTTAAAATGGTGTGATGAATTCACTGATGCACTCCAGCTGCTTTGCCTTTCTCTGGCAATACCCTGAGGCTATAAAACTGCCTTAGCCTGGATGGTGTTAAGTTTACAACTCTCCTGCATCACCAAGGCTGCTCAAAACAGGACTATGCTGGTAAATTCAGCACAGTATATTATCTTTAAAGCTTAATAAACATAACGTATAAATGAAAAAGTTGCAAAGATGATGCAAAGATTTAAAGAGTAGGAGACAAGGACAATAACCATGCTTTGCTTCAAGGTCAACTTGTTAAGCAATTGAGGTACCCAAGAGGAGTTTTATACACCCGAGCATAACGGTGATTTAAAAGCACTGGGAAGGTATGGGAACCATATGCACAGGTGTAGTCAAAGCAAGGTGCAGGATCTGCTTTCCCCTCCTACTTCTGTCCAATTTTGTCAGAAAACCTAGTTTGAGGACCAAATTTGCCTTGTGCCTTATTGCCACTTATTTCAAAATCAGCCTACAGACATCACATAAACAGGACAACTTCACGGGTCTATATCCACCATTCAAGAATCCTTTTAGAAATATTATATATTTAATACCTCTGCAATAGATTACAAGTAAATATGTGCTATCTCTGAGACCACTCTAAGTCAGGGCCAGAACTCATTAAACCTTAATTTCAAAACCTGTGCTCAGAGCTGTGCACCACTCACCAAGGGTATCAGAGATTACTTCCACTTCTCCTTTATTTTTATAGCTTGCTAATAAATTTCAAAAGTACAAGAGCAGATGTTTGAGAACCCTGGCTCTAAAAAGCAACATAAAAAAATCAAAACTCTATCTGCAGCTACACAAAATATTAGTATCCTTCTAATACAAAATTACTGAGAAAAACTCTCCATTTTTACCACAGATCACACGCACACCAAAAAAAAGAGGAAAATTTAGACTGAGTTACACTGCTCAAAGGGAGGGCGAAAGACACACTGGCTGGTGTCCAACATCAAGTTAAGAGAGGGCCAGGCCACACCACCAGCTTCTGGAGCAGGAGGAGGCAGGGTTCTCTTGCTGGCTTTGGGTCATCAGAAGAAAAACATAGTTTTGACCCGATTCTGGATAGTGAAAACTATCAACAGAGGTTGATTTTGTGTGACCTGTGACACATGGACACCTGCTACTACAGTTTGCCACTGAAGTCAAGGTATATTTACTCAGCAGTGAGTTTCTGTGGAAGCAAGGTCAAATGGCAATGCTAGTGTACATCACTTCTACTTTGCTTTAGTCTAAAAGCATAGATTTTCACATCTGGCAGAAACATTTAGTAAAGGGTCCTTTAATATACCTTTCTCCCCAGAGCAAGATCAACTCTCTTCTGTCATTTCTGACAGAAATTTGTTAAGCTGCTTTCAAAGGCTCATAGTAGTGGAGACTCCACAACCCCCATAGCTCATGTTTCAACATAACACTGTCTTGATTATTAAAACTGAATCTTCTATGTTGTAATGCAAGCCTGTTAATCTGTCCACTGCCGGTGATATTATGTCCCATATATATGGTAGAAGAAAATCTGGTTACTGTGATTCTTTCCTACCAGCAAGTAAATGTTAAATTCTATCAAGTGTCCCATGAGCAATAGAATATTCCTGACAAAACTGATGAAGTGAGAAAGGAGGTTGGGTGAATGGCTCTGTCAGTGAAGCATCAGCAACCAACCATTTTTTTTTTTTTTTTCCAAAGCTACTGCTGCTAATTTGACATGGCTGAAGTGGTAGGACTGTATAAATGGTTAAGCAATAAATATTGATGAACTGTGGCTCTTCCAAAATCTCTCTGCCATTCAAAAGTTATAGGCATGGGAATTAAAATGTGTTTGCTTACTCAGAAGTTCACCATTTAATAACAGGAGGAATGAAAGGTAGGGCAGTTGACAGTTGCTTGAGGGTTCTCACCTTGAGATTTGATGTTGAAAGATGCTTAGTTCCCCACAGTGCCTTGGCTTCAGTAAAGGCCTAGTAAAGAGCCTTTTCTGATTCCACTGCTTACCCTAAAATATCCTAGCTTCCTTCAGGTTTGGAGAGAGGGGGAATTATTTTACAAACATAGAGTTTATGTCAGACAATATTTGATCTAGCATAGGTTTGTAGGATTAGGCAGATGGAAAGATTAACCTTTGCAGGCAGCAAGGAATATAGCTTGTTCCTTTTAATTGGCAAAGTATGCAATAAATAGCAACGTGGATTTGTTAACAGTAAATCTTGTGACAACACTGCTTTTATATGGAAAAGGCTTGAGGATGGGTTTTAATGCACAACTTTAAACATTAGCCTTTCATTTTCTATCCAGTACTGCTTTGCCCATATCAATAACCTACTACCTGCTTTAATACCATGAAGATGTGCACAAAGGAAGAAGTGTTTCTGACAAACACTGATTCAAATCTAAATTTCAAAAAATCTTCCCCTGAGGATTTTCTGTGGTCCAAGGCAGAACCTCTGCTGAAACCAAGAATAGGAGAGGAGTAGCCCTCCTAGCTCAAGAACATAGCATCTGAAGACAATTGTGTTTCCATTCAGGTGCAGAACAGACAAAATTTCCTGCTCTTTGTTGGTTTTTTTTTTTTTTGTTTTGTTTTTTTTTTTCTTTTGAGCTATCTCTCTGAATAATCAGTTGTAGCTACAAGGATACACATACTTTTTTGTCTTGCAGAAAGGAAGCTGAAAAATTACCTTTCGACTGTCATTTTTGGTACCATATATCCACATGGGATCAATAAGGGAGACTTCTGTGTGTCTTGACTGGCCACACCTGAAACCATGCTTGCTAAACTTGAAAAACTGAGGTGATATGCTCCTCTCTGAGACCAGAATCCCAGTCTTAGGAAGGAGCTCAAATCAACTGAGCTATCAGACAGAGTCCACTATAATTTCCAAGTTATCTTCATCAACTACTTCTATGTTACACCACTGGACATATCAAGCCGTCTTGATAAAAATAATTTCCAACTAGTCAGTTTATAATTTCTACATCTCTTTTTCTCAGATTGATTTTAATTTGTAGATCATTGAATTATTGTTACCATTATTGCAAAAGTGTGTCTGAAATAGTCACTTTGCCACTCCAGAATGCTTCTGTAAATTTTCATGCAGGAATCCACCAGACAGTGCAAAGCTTGTTTGAAATTCCAAATCCTATCAAGTATTTACTTTTTTGACTCTTAATAAATAGCTAATTGCCCTTTCACTGATCTTCCATCCCTTTTCACAGGTTTAAGTCTTCATCTGTCTGGCAGGTCTTGCAGAATTGTTGCAGAACAAAGGACATGTAGTCCAGACTTACAGCACAGTTGGAATTTTAGCTCTCACAAATTTGGAAAACCTAAAAGGCTCACAGATTTTTATCTACGGCCTTTTAATGAAGCCACAAGGAAACTTGTACTTGTTTCCTCATCACTTGAAAAAGAGCATTTGTACTGTTTGCATGTTACTTTCCAGGATAACTTGATGGAACAGTGCATAATAAGACAGTTCTCTACTCTCTACCCTATTTTTATTGGCTTGTCCTTAATCATCATGAATCCATGAAAAGCAGGATCTACTAGGCATCAAAACTGGAGTCAGATACTGTAAGTTGTCAACTTAAGGAAGTCACTCTGGCCTTTTATAGAAGTTCTTGTCACAGGCTTAATACTCATAAGGCTGGCTGATTTCAGAGCAATCTCAAGATACACTTTATCAAAGCAGAGATTTTCTTCCTTGTCACAGAAAGTATTCCCCGCACCATGGAGGAAAGTAGTGGTTGAGCAGTTCTTCAGCTGCCAAGGCAGTTCTCAGTTCCTAGCTGCCTTACCACTTTGAGCTCTGTTATTTACCCTGGCTCTGTGGGCAAATGCCCGACAGATTTATCGTCAATAGTTATAACTCTTGTGGTAACATTAGCTTCACTCTTCTCTCATCATTAATCCTCAGACAAATGAGGCTTTGTAAACTTGTCATTTATTCCACACTTTATTAGGTCAGCTTCAGCTTCTGAACATAGCAACGGACAGACTGCTTTAGTAAAGTCCAGATAACTAGTTCTGGTGCCTTGTTATCACCAACTATCATGTCAAGTCAGACCAGCGGTCCCTTCTCATCTCCAGCAGCAACCTACACTGATAATTTGCAGAGCAAGACACTTAAAAAGCAATTATTCTGGAACATACTCCAAGGTGCTGTTTCACTCTTACCTTCCTGCAATTCATGACTGAGTTCTGACATCACGGATAGTGGTCCATGGATGACTAAATTGTAGAGCCATTTTTCTCATGAAAAATAGTTTACTCTATTTCTGCTAATTGTTTCAGTACTCATTTTGATCTGCTTTTAGGACCCTTCATAATTATTTCAGACGCAGCACTACTGATCTAGCTTATATTTGTTAAACTGTGATAGATTCATGTTCCAATACCAGCATCACTAAAGGTTTCATCCAAAGGCCACTGGTTTTCTACACACCTTTAAGTAGGTAAATATGTTCACATACATAATTAAACTACTATGCAAATGTGCTCTTCTCCTATAAAATCGTGCTTCTTTAATATCAATATCTGAAAAGTGACTGCTATTCAGCTATTTAATCCCTAACCTTAGGTTTCAATTCACAGAAATAATATGCGACCATTTACGATTTTGTTTTCAAGTACTCATTGGTTTATTCAGTAGGGCCAATATTTCTAAGACCTTAAACCTGAAATCAATTTCCTCTGGGCTTACATTTGCACTGAGGCAAAACCTAGCTGATTTTGTACTTATATCTCTTGGAATAAATTCCTACATTGCATTTCCTCAGCACTGTGAGAAGCAGTTTTGGGTTTTGTTGTTTTGTTTGTTTGTTTGTTTTTGTTTTGGTTTGTTTTTTTGTTTGTTTGTTTGTTTTGTTTTGTTGTTGTTATTGTTAGAGATTTTTTTTGTATGTTTGTTTCTGTTTTTTTTCCTGTTTGGGTTTTGATGGGGTTTTTTTTGTTTGTTTGTTGCCTTTTTCTGTTTGGGTTTTTGTTTTTTGTTTTGTTTTGGGTTTTTTTGGTGTTTTTGTTTGTTTGGTTGTTTTTTTTAATCTAGTAGTCCCCTAAATTTTCATCTAACTTGGACATGTAGAAATGAAGCAGTGTTGTTTTTCACTCTCTTATAAAAACATAATGAACAAGTGCAGATTATAAACTCTATGGCTCAGGATCAAATACAAATGGATTCCTGTTCACTCTCACCTAGCTGAATTATTGCTGCAGTAATATAACAAAATTATGATTTGTTCTGTTGAGAAATCAAAAGCTGCAGATAAAGCTTGGAGCCCATATAGGAAAGAGGTTTTGTTTTATATCAAACATTCTGGGCTATGAGGAATACAGCCCGAGACCAGTTGTCTGGTACACTGAGTATCTTTGGAACAGTGCAAAGTTGCTCATCAAACTGATTTTACTGGTCTGTTTCCAGCCAATTCACGTAACTGCGCTGGTAAAACACTGTCAGCATGCACTGATGGGTCTGACCCTACATCTCAATAAAGAATTTATTCTTGAAGACAAAGTTTTTGCAAACCGTAGATTTGCCTTGAATAGAAAGCAAAACATGCCAAAACTAAATTGTGGGTGACTAAGATTCATAAAAAAAAACCCTATTCAAGATGCAATAATTAGAGCAATCAATGCATTTTGATTAACTGATTACCGCCTTTCGACTGCCAGTGGCAGAAATAATCTCCTCGTATAAAATCACAAACCCATTCAGATTAAATTGGAAGCAGATGGAAAGTTGTTTGTGTTATTGATATTTCAGTTCCTGAATACCCTTCAAAAGCATGCAGTACTGCTGCATTGTAGCATAATTAGAATAAAACAACAAAATCAATCTCTTTTCACTCCATAAATACAAAGATTATCATCCAAAAGGTCAGCCCTGCATACGACAAATATTGACAACAAGGAGTGCATAGTTTCCTAAGTGCCCCTTTGCAGTGTTTTCAGCACATGCAATTGAGACTGGATGCAATATCATTCATAATTTTTTGTATGAAGAGACCCACTGGGGTTTCTGTATGGGGAGATCAAATGGAATCAAATGGTGTAAGGTCATGCATCTCAAACTAGTTTCAGCAGGCTTTTACCTACCCTCTACAACAGAATTTGGACCACAAACAAATTGTGAAAGAAGGTAAGGCAGCTATCATGTATTTATGTTTGTGTAAATTTCTCTGAATAGATTCTTCAGCCTTTAAGAAGTTGAATTTGGATTTTGCACATTTAATTTATATTGACCTACCCTGTTTTCACTGAAATGGCAACTAGCATCCTTTTGTTTTGGGAAATACCTTGCCTGTAGCATCTATTGTTTTTAAGCTTTGTTTTCCCCACACATAGAAGAAGAAAGTTAACTCTTCTAAAACTATTTGTGTCACTTGGAAGACAGTTATTTGTCTACATATAGATGCAGTGCTCACAAAGAAACAGTACTTTGAGTTTTCAGCAGAACTACCTGCCCACCAGTTTCACAAATTTCTCAAACTCCAGCTGAGTTTCAAGTAGCATTAAGCACATAGACGGATTTTGACCTAAAGTTCATCTATTAACGGGTCCCCATTTAAAATCACTTCAAGCTTTTCCTTTAGATATAGAGTTCTAAATCTGGAAAGGGTGTATGACGGTTCAGACATATCTTTTGTATGACAGTTGTCCTATAAAATTCACACAAAGGAGCATCCTGAACCCTGTTTTCGTATTCATGTATGTATAACAGCACTATTAAAGTGGGGATTATGTACATGATTTTACAACCTAATAAATCGGGACAGCATTTTGCATTAAGTGGGCAGACACTTTATAGAAAGGCTTAAAGTTCAAGGCTTTAAAAATCACAGGGTTGGTTGTTATAGAGCCATGCTGTGCGAAAATTCTGTTTAGTGGCAGTATAATCTCATTGAAGTCTGTTCAGTGTCATTTGGACTCAGCATGGCCAGTGGTTCTGAGTGGGGAACATAAAGACATTGTTAAGATCTGAAAAAAAACAACACTGAAGAATTGAGATTAGGTATAGTCTTAGACAGTGCGAAACAGTTTAACTATTTGTTTTAGAAACATAAGTAAACAATAGTACAAATCCACATTCAAAATATCTTTTGAATTCATCCTGTTTCTTAGGACAAAACCATTTTGAAAATGCACTCCATTAGGAAAAGCTTATGAACTCTAAAGTTTTTATTTATTTACTGATTAATCCAACAGTATTGTTACTAGTTTCTAGGTTTTGAGAGTGCTTTCCGAGCCCTTTTATCATGAGCTGCTTTACGATGCTTTCCACAATAGAGATAACACCATGTATCAAAAGGTAAATATTTAATAAAGGGATTGCTCCTCTTATTAATTCTCTGATAATATTTATTAAATATGTGTATTGCTGCTCAAACAAAATAAGAGAATTTTCTCTAAGTTGTCTTGCATCTATAACTTTGTTTTAAAGCAATACAAACTCCTGTAGTATTTACAGTATAAGAAACAGGTACATTAAACTATGACAAACAAACCTTTTTCAGCATCATTGTTCAGCACAGTATAATACCAAATTGGTATGAAAGATTTACATTGATCTTGCTCTAGCACCTTCGCATCAGTACAGGACTGGAAAATATATACTCAAGTACTGCCTTTTTACTTACTTTTACAGGCTCTGCTGTCTGAGGCAAGAAACCCTGACTTGAGGTCACTTTGATCTTGTTTGGGAGGGAGAGAGAGCATGTTCCCACACACAGGCTTTAAGCTTCTGTTTGTTGTCTGGGTCTCAAGTATCCGTTAGTTGTTCACCCATGGAGGAAGCGTGCTCTGTGCCCCTCTGGACAGAGCGGAGATTGTTTTGAGAGGCATCCGAGATTGCCAGGACACATGCAGGGCTGCGTGGCAGGGCAGGACTCAAGACCAGACACCCTTGAGGAACTAAGGCACTGATTTTGCCATTTTCTCCAGTGGTTTTAGAAAGGGCTGCTGAATTAAAGCTTACATTGGCTCAGTTTCAGGCGATGCCATTTTGCTGATCTAGTCACCAAGCGTTCAGAACTGCACAGGACCCAACTTATCATTTGTTTTACCCACAGAAACTTTCTGCAGATTTTAATAGGCTGAAACGGATATTCAGGAGATCTAAAGGACCTCTCTGGTCCTCACATCCAGGTCTATTAAAGGAAGCTTTCCCAACTAGAACAACAAAAAACTGAAGCTACCATGGAGGTCTTGCACTTCTCCTAGCAGACAAGGATAAAAGATTGCTAAATTACAGGGAATCCAAATATTTACTGTTATTAGCAGTTTCTAGGGAAAGTCTATGTACCTCAATTAAGATGTGCAGTTTGGAAAAAAAGAGATTGTCCCCATTCTTATGATACTTCCCTTCTCCTCGGCAGGCTGCCAAAGTGAATTGCTCCAGAGGGGGCTGCCCTAGCCTGGACCTGCAGACACCTCCTCAGACCCTATTGCCAGGCATCCCACAGGACACAGTGGAGAATGGGGGTTGAGGAACAAGTTTCCACTGACCCTTCCCAAATCTCAGGCAGAAGCGTAAGGGATCACAACAAGGAAAACACTTTGCGCTCTCTGTTCCTCCACAGGAATAAATACAACATCCACAACCTCACCTGCTGCCCAGCAGTTGTGCACGAGAAAGAGCTTACTACAAGTCCCCACCATGAAGTTTCATTTTCAGCTCAAGTGCCTCCCAGCTCTTCAGAGTGAGATGCAGCTACATCGTGCATCAAACTGCACATCCCCTCATGGTACACGTAATGGCAGACAAGGTTACAGAAAACTCAGTTATGCAGCTTCCAGGTGAAGCTGGGCCTAGTCCAAAACCCAGTGCCTTGTCCTTGCAAGGTTTTGATGGAACCACTGGGGAAGGGCTGGGAAGCCTGCCTTACAAAGAAAGGCTGAGAAGTGATTTTGTTCAATGGTGAGAAGAGAAGGCTTAGGGGAAACCTTATCACCATGGTCCAGTATTTATAGGGTGGCTAAAAAGATGGAGACTCTCTTTTTACAAGGAGTCACATGGAAAAGATGAGGGGTAGTGGGTACAATCTCCTGGGGAGATTCCAGTTGGACATAAGAGGAGAATTTTTCACAATAAGAACAATCAGCCATTGGAATAATCTCCCCAGGATGTTCCCCAACATTGGACACTTTTAAGATTTAGCTGGACAAGGTGCTGGGACACCTTGTCTAGACTATGCTTTTGCCAAGAACGGTTGGACAAGATGTTCCTTGAGGTCCCTTCCAACCTGGTATTCTATAAAATACACATGCTGCCATTAGCGCTCTCATACATTAGATGGCAGATGACAATCATTGTGGAAACAGAGTGTAAACATCAGGTAGATTTACATATGAAATTAATATATTAAATGTCTACTTCAATTATTATTAAACAGGTAGCATTTTGTAACCACAAAGTCAGGTGCTGCAAATAACTAAAGGCATTTTAAGAGAGCTCGTCATACCATCTATTACTGATTTCTGGAAATGACCTGAAATTAATGAAGAGTCTGGCCAAGACCGTAACAAGAAGGGTTTTTAGGAATTTCACAGGCCTTTTAAGCTGAGATGCTACAAGCATGAAATACAGGTGGGAATGAAGTGTTGGATCACTGTATGGCCAATGTTCAGGAACAGCACACAACTAAGGTGTAAGATCCATGCGATTTAATAGCTTCACTGTTTTGCAACCCTTTCCTTCATATAGTGCAAACTTAAGTCAGTTAAGCCAATGCAGCTTCTACTACTATAAAATAGACTTCTATAAAAGCCACTTGAACTACAGTTTTGTTCTCATACATATTCTCAGCCCTTGAGAAACAAACAAGTCAGTGCAGTCAGTAAGAGAAATTCTGGTTGCTGTATCCATGGACTGCATTGGGTACACATGGAGTAACATGCAGAACGTGGATTTTACTAGTTTGGAAGGAACAGGGTTGTCTGCTTTTTATATACTCTCTCTCTATATATATATATTGCAGGCATTATCCCTATTTTAATGAGCTTTTCACTGTTTGATTATTTCTACCACCTTAAGATACAGAAGCTCACAGAGGTACTGAAAGAGGCCACAGTAGGCAAAGGTTTCTTGTGCTCCTGGACATAATTTTCTGAGGACATAGATCATCCTAGCTCTCTAGAAAATCTGAACAGAGTGATCCTGCTCCAACACTTTCTTCTGCCACCCACACTGGCCCAGCAAACAGCAGGGAGCTTTCAGCTACCAGCCAAGTGAAGCATCTCCTCTTTGTGGGCTCAGCCATTCACTGAGACAGTTAAATAAATGAAGATAAAAAGTGTTTTAAGTGTAACGCAAAGGCCCTAAAGAGCATGGATGAGCTTAAGCTTGAGCTGAAGAGCTTTGCTGAACCAAGACTTTCTACAGGATGTGTATTTAGGTACATCAACGGAGAGGACAGAAGTATAGCCTCAGGCAATAAGACTAACATTCAAAACTCAGTGAAACTTGTAAGAGTTTTTCCACTAGTTTGTAGACTAGCCAGTATTGTTGGATTGGATCCTAACATAAAATAGTTTAATAATTTCATTAAAGCCATAAACTATTTATTTGTTCTGCAAAAGGTCACTAATAGGCAGCACTGAAATATCAATAACAAATACTAGGGAATTTGTTCCCACATTGATATGCACTAGTAACACCCATTAATTTCCATAAGTAATCACTTAAGACCAAAGAGTATTTACACTTCTAGTTTTACATGGGACAATTTGAAATTTTCTTCACTAGGTGTCAGAACAATTTGCTTCATATAAAAGCCTGAGAGGCAGGAGTGGAGAAAGACTTGTTCACTACCTAAATTATGTGGTTTGTTTTGCTGTTTTGTTTTGTTTTGCTTTGTTTTATTATTATTTCTAAACCAATCTGCTTTTTGCAAATTCGTTTACAATTGACTATTAATTTGCATACTCAAAAAAGCTATTAATGAAAGCAATGTAATTTCTTCTTCTCCAGTACCTTAGCTAAGTGCCTAATTTAGTGTTTTGAATAAATTGAACGTTGGAGTGATTTATGAGTACAGGTTTTTTTTTTTTTTTACTCTACCACTAAACTGAGTTTCCTAACAATGAATTTAAATTAAAATGACAACAACTATATTTAAATTTTACCCACACATAACCGTGTTGAATTAAATGAGTATTGCATTTTATAGGATGTGTTAGTATGGTTAAAATGTATATGAGGAGACAAATAGTGAAGACTGTATTTCTTCTTTACTTGAGTGGTCTTGTTTATAAATTCTAAAGTAATTTTACAGAAAAATTATCAACTTAGTTTCAGCTAAGGTAATTTCACTGGAAAAGTAAGGTTTTCTCTTTCAGTTACAAGACCCCAGAGATGTTTCATGAATAGTTATGCAGGGGATTTTTATACCATCTTATTTTTCACCACTACTTGAAATATAAAGGACGTTGTTTTTACATGCAACATAAGGCAGAAAAACAGTAGGAATGTAAAAATATACGTAATATTAATCCAAGTTCCTTCTGAAGAATTTCCCTATAAGTGTCTATTAATGGAGCAGGAGAGTTAAAATTCAAACTTTGCACTTATATACAGGAAAGCAAACTTCATTACTTACACTTGACTTATACCAGCATAACTGAGACCACAACCTCATTCTCCCTTTGAAAGTGTAGATGTAAGGGTAAATCCCAAGTTGTGCTGTATTGTCTCATCTTCACAAACACTACTGCAGTACTTACACGTGCTTTCAGGAAGGCTGGACAAATGACTATTCATTATTTACAAGCTAGAGCCATTTTGCCAAGAGTTTAAGGGAGAAGGGGAAGATCCCTCAGACACTGTTACTTACAAAAACAGGCCCATCTCTAGGATTTGAGAAAGTAAGATGCTGCTAATAAGTATGCATGCAGATGTTCAAAACATGCTTGAATACATCCTTTGATTTCCTCATAGAAGAGACCTGGATATAACTGCAAACTGTCTTCCTTGCCTCTTTCTTGCTGAGGAACTAAATGAAAGAATTATCACAGATGTCAGCAAGGTGGGATACCAAACTGCGATATTTTTTTTACTTAGAGTTTTAAATAATGCTACAGGTAGAGACCTACAGACTACTTTCCCTTAATAGCAGATTAAGTTTTGAATATACGTAGTCTGATATGGATGCCTATATTACATTTAAATGAAAAATTAGGTAAGCCCATTGACTCCCATCCTCCACTTCATACCAGATATTTAGTGGAAGGAGTGTGTTCACATAATACCCATACAATTATTTATTTCAGAATTGGTACATCAGCTTAAAGCTGAAATACTTTCCATGCAGGTGAATTTTAGAAAAGTTAATGTATATTTTTGGTAGTTTTGACAGTTTTAGCTGCAGTTTTTGTAGACAAATAAGAAGTTCACATTCCCTGGGAGATACTCTCCTAGCATCCTCCATTAACTATCTGAACTGGTTACATTTCAGTCATATTTTTCAGCCTTTCTATAAAACCTTAAGAGCCAGATAACCTACATAAACCAAAAATGTAAGGAAAGATCATGGGAAACAAAGTAGCTTCAATTTGATGTATGAGCACACAGCATCTATTTCTGAGACTTGCTGATAAATAAAGGTTACAACAATGACTTGGCATAAAAATTATTAGGTAGCTCTCTTTAAAATTACAAAGGTTCCTTAAAACTGGGACATCTTTCTCTATGGCATTGGTGCACCACTTTACAAAACACTGTTTAAAAATAGTACTGCTTTGAACCTAGTGAGTGAAACACAGACAGTTCTTCCAAACAAAGAAAAAACATGAGCAACACAGTGCACAATTAAACACTCATATTAAAGACCGAACATTAGGATGGAAAAGCACAAGCCACGTAAGGAACAAGTCACATATTACTGATTTCATTCAAATTACATTAAAATATCAGTTTTCCAGTGTTGCAAGTGAAGCTATTTCCAATAATTGGCACATTATGCCTCCAGAAGTATTACAGGAGTGTTCTTTTCTTTAATTTCTGCTGCTCTGAAGACAGTGAATCATCCAGCTTAGGGTTTAAAAAGGTAGACAAGGACTAGGCCCAGTTTGGTGGCACATGGCTGTTCCCTTCAACCAGTTCTCTAGAACAGCTCATCCACCTGAGAGCTATTTGGAGTAAAACAGGGAGCTGGTATGTCAGGGACATCCAAGGAGAAACACTAAGAAAATCAGGCAAGGTGCAAAGAAAGAATGAGTGATGCTAGGCCCCCCTGTCCCCACAGTTAGCTTGTGACACAGGGGAGCTGCTGGACAGTAGAGAGAAGTCCTTCACACTCTATTGTCTGAGATGAGATCACACAATATTCTGTCCTCAAACAGTGGAGAACAGCTCTCTGCAGGATGATGCCTCCCAGCCTCATACCAAAACACACCCAAGGAGCATGTCAGCCAGCATGTTCTGACTGCCAGTTATGGTAAGTCACATTGCCTGAAGACTCACATTATTTTAGAATGTCTTCTACTGCTTTTTACCGCTATCTTTCAGGGGTCATTTGGCTTATGAATAACCAAACCATTCATTCTGCTTCATCTGTCATCTGCTGTTGCCCAAACTGTTTTATGGCAAACTCCAGTTACACTTGTTTTCTGGTAGGTGGCCATAAATTGTCTTGTGACAATTTGTAATGGCTATCATTCAAGGGTAAAACATACAAGCAAAGACGACACATTAAGTCAGCTCTAATGTATTGATGACAATATCCAAGTATTTAATAAAGCCAAGTAGTGTGATAAAACCTAATCAATTCCCTTATGACTTCCCTTCCCTCTATTTCCTACAGTGTACACGTATAGAATCATATCTGCTCATAGAAGATGCATACATGTCCCTGAGTAGGGAACACCACATTCGCCATATAACCTTTGTGAAATGCAG
This sequence comes from Tyto alba, assembly GCF_018691265.1. Lineage (NCBI taxonomy): Eukaryota > Metazoa > Chordata > Aves > Strigiformes > Tytonidae > Tyto > Tyto alba. The sequence continues at coordinate 7,698,736 of NW_024881295.1, read as the reverse complement.
CACAGCCCCTTCCTCATTTGGGGACCTCCTGCATCAGTGCTGTAAAATTAGAGATGTACCCTTGGGAAAGGAAAAGCATCTGCTAGAGGACACATCCAAGCCAAGCACAGTGTCTCCCAGAACTACCTACTCGAGCTCAGTGCAAAACATCACAGATGAGAGGGTTCAAAACAACGGCATAGGGTTCATTTGATAGCAGGCTGAGCCTTCACACATGCAGCTAATCTGGATCTTGCTCTCCTACAGAACCAGCTAGACCTGGATTCAAGGTCTGGGTAACAGTGCTAGTATTTCAACCCAGTGCAGTCTCAGACACAAAGACTGCATGGGCCAAATAGGCCATTACACATAGAGAAATGTGTGTATTGCATGGGCACCTACAGCAGGTAAGAGGAAAGCAACTGTTGGTTTGTCTAGATGGACAAACACTGTTAGAGCTAGTCTGCATCAGAAACGAATCACAGTTTTGGACTCTAAACTCAGGTTCTGAACAATTTCATTGTCTATACCAGATCAAACCAGTAAACCACTAGCAAGCAGGACTCAATCCATCATTAGTCTCTCCAATAGGAAGAAGGAGGAATATTAAACTAGATGAAGTTAATTTGACTGGGTTCAACCATTCCTGTATCTTGCTTAATTTGAGAAAAATGTTTAAGAACATGAAAAATGGTGGCTGGTATATGCAAACACAAATGATCACAACAGCCTTAAATTGTGAACCGAGAGCAGTGATTTGTCCCAAGGGTGTTTGACATCAAGAAGTTTAATTTTATCAATAAAAAATTTAAACAGTAATGTCATCAATTATTACAGAAAAAACTCTAGCCTTTTAAATGTCACAGGGGTGTGCGAGAGGCAAGAGATTATGAAATATAGCCCTGCAGGAGGTTAAATAATTCTGAAAACAATGTTTGCTTCTCAAGGAAACCCACTTAAGGCAGAAATCAAAACAAACCAACCACCTCTGGTAATGTAAAGCTGAAGAAATATGTGATAAATTTCATACACAAACGTTTTTCCATAGTAAGCATGCTGCATTTACATTGTAAACCCTCAGTTAATCATATAGCACATTTCAAATAGTGAAAGCAATGTCTTCTACAATCATGTGAACACTGTGTATAGTCCTGAGGGCACAAATTCAAGCAGTAGATAAGTGGCAGCAGCAAACCCGGTCCCAGTAGCTGGGCTCATGGTTGTGGTTGACTGTTCACTGAATAAGATGATCTTTGTGAAGAGTGCAAGTGCGAGTCAACTATTTAGGCGTTATACTGAATTAATTTATAGCATGAAACTACTCTACTGCTACATCTGTGTACCTCTACCACTTATGTGCCTCTGTCCTGCCCTCAAGCAGGCAGAGATCTCCTGAAGGCAATTTACCTTTGCAAAATCCTAGAACCCTAGCTCAACTTCCCCACCTACTATTGTTTATTTGGAGCCTGCCAAATACAATCCACATTTGTCTAGGATTCATTTTGCAGCAGTGCTGACATATCTTGTTTTATTTTTGTCTGGGCCACAATGGAGAAGTGCTTTACATACAATGTAGTGTTCCATTTAGTTTGATATCTGTGAGTACTTAAGAGCAGAGGAAATGGTGGCAGTTGTTTAAAGAACATCCTAAAAATGCTGGAGGATTCACCCCTCCAATTGGCACTCCCTTGTTATTTATGACTGCCTACTCATTTCAGGACCAGGATTTGTATTTACATTTCTTGTGCAGAAGAGTGCTCTAACTTACTTCCTATTTTTACAACTATTTCAGTTTATATGGCAAACACTTTTAAGTATTATTCTTAGAGCACTAGGTTAACTTTCTAGCCAAAAAATTAAGGCAATTGCCTGTGGGTAAGTCAGCCAAATGTCAGTCCCTGCCCAAATGAACATTCATACAAAATTTTGACTGTGTAGTCTATGTTCTTGGAGACTTTTGAGATCTGACTGGATAGAGCCCCAAATAGTTCTGACCTCAGAGGTGACATTGATTTGAGCAGGAGTTTGGACTAGAGACCTCGTGAGGTTCCTTTCAACCTGAATTATTCTGCGACAATCAAGTTACAAGATCAGCAAGAGATTTAACTTTAAAGATAAGATTTAGTCATTATTAGGGGACCTCATCCTGGGAAATTGGTAATACAAATTCTTTAAGCAGGAGTCTAACACAGCTAGCAAAACACATCAGCTGCAGACTGTGAAGCAGAGATAGGGATGAACACTTTTCTTCCTCCAGTATTTCTGTGACTATCACCCTGGACACCTCACCCCAATATTTTGAAAAGTACAGTTAAAAGCTTGTAACATGTGGCAGGATGAATAAATCACAATTTTTAACAATATTATTTGTTAAAGCCCTCTGCCCAGTTCTACCTCACTGAAGCTTCATCTGTCCCATCATCTCTACTGACAATGCTGAAGGACCACTTCCCTCCATTAGGAACTCCAGGGATGTACAGATATAATTTCCATTCATTCCCTACTCAGACTTGGAAACAGTACCAGGGAGGAACATTAAACCCCTGGAAGTCTCTGTACTTAAGGGCCATATTGTACTACTCATTCCTTTAGTAGGGGAAGTCTCTAGTTGAATAAGAATTTAACTTAAGAAATATACTGGGTGCTTATTTCTGATCTCTGCAGGAAAAAATCCTGTATTTCCCAGAGTAGGATGTTTATGCTCATACTATTTTAGAAGAGCTTATTTAAGGAAAACCGCAAGAGCGTGGGGAAGACATTTAATATATTACTGCTTTTTCCAATTAAATATTGTGAATATCCTTCAGTTAAATGTCTTTTTTCAGTTACATAGCCAAGTGGGATAGTGAAAGCAGTAGTGATTCTTAAAGAGCCAGTACTTTCTAAAAGGTGTGAAAAGAGAAGAAAAAAAAATGCAATAGGTGGAATTATTTTACGGATGAAACATGACTCCTTATCAAGCTTTTCCAATTTGCATTTTATATTGGACACAAGTAACAGAGGTCTTGGGAATGAACTATTCATTACTAACAACTTAAATGGGAGCTTAAAGGGCTTATCTGCAATTAATTATTCAAGACCTTCATGAATTAACTACTGAACTTTTAATGATTTTTTTACCACAACCTTGTTCCACATTGCACCCCTCAGTCAGGTAAAACAAGTTCAATATTACTAGTAAAGAGAGTTAGCTATTATGGCAAAGTTGTTCTTGTGGAGAATATGAAGGATCAGCTTTCTAAAAGCATGGGTTTAAGCCAGATAAATAAGGGGTAGAGAAGCAACACTCTTAGAATTGAAATGTGAATAGTGCTACAATATGCAAATGCACTCAAGCAGCAGGGGGGGAAAGAGCTGTTGTTGCACTGGAAGCAAAAGAAGAATCTTAAATGCATTATACGGAGAGATTACTTGACAGCTAAAAACCCCTTCAACGTGCTCTCAGAAGCATATATGAAGCAGCTATCAGAGTCAAATGGGAAGAAATGTGTGATTTAATTTTTTTAGTAAACAATTAGACCATAAATAATCATAGAGATATTGGAGTATGTTTCTCAACTTCAATGAATCATAAATTACAGCAACAATTCACTCTAGTGAGGGCAATATTATACCTGCATATTCACTGGTGTTTTCCTACTTAATTCTTCTGTTAAAATTTATTACTGGCAAATATAAGTTAGCTAACAGCTACTGTAATTTTTACAGGCTGTATTCCACTTGGGGATAGGCATTTCTAACATCCTGCCAGCTGGAGAACACGGAAGTTTGAAGGTGCCTATATTACCTTGCTGGTAATAGGCTTGCTTGTATCATGTTGAAGTTGTGTTCCTTCACTAATGCCTGGACACTACCTCTAAGAGAAAGAAGGTTTTTTTCATTCTTCTTGACCCATTCAGTGGTTGGTCTGAGGTTGGACTGTATTTAAAGTATGAATTTACATATTGAAAGTAAAAAATACAGAGATTGTTCCTAAATCTACTGTGCCACAGTTCCCCTGTACTTTAACACCTCCATATCAGTTTAGAGTAAAACCTAATTTTCATTCTACTGCAATGGCAGTAGGTACCCTCCTTACGCAGTGCTTTTTTTCCTTATGTATGTACTTGAAGAGATGCCACACTAATAAAAGAAAAAGGGAAAGTCAAAGAAAATCTACCTCCTATATTTACTGATGTCACACGGCTTCACATCTCTTATCATGCTGACGATTATTTAAATGCTTTAATTCATTTTTTTTCTTCAAGTTAGAGAAAGGATTTATAATACTTACATATAGCAATTACACACTGAGGCAATGATCTGATAAGGAAATATCTCATTTTCTTTTAAGTATAACAAACAACTGGCAAATTTCTAGGCTATGAATCCTTTAAATCACTTTTCAGGCAACTGTTGATAATACAGAATGCATGTGGACACAAATATTGCTGTTTGCAATTTAAGCCTCTCAGTAGAACACAACTGTTCAAACCGTGTAGAATATATTCAACTCCTCAACTCCTATTTGCCATCAAAGCATTTTATTAGCAGTGATTTACAATCCTAACTCTTCCTTCCATTAAATACAACATACTCCATTCATTAAGCCTCAGTTAGTAGCAAGGCAAGTAGTCCAGCCACTTTATCAATAGATAATAGGTCATAGAAATGAAGGGACAAATGTTTCAGGTAGAGACAATTATGCCAAAGTATTATGTCCAAAAGTGTTCACAGCCAGGTATTTCATATGGGAAAGAAATGCTCCTGCAAATAGTGCTTAGCACAGCATTCATCTTGCATCATCTAAGAAACACACTTGTTATCTGTGTGTGTCTGAGATCATAGTACAAAAAGGAACAACTTCTTAGGGGTGGGGCACTATGCCACTGAGATTGCAATACAGGCTTTAGGCTGTATTTGAAGGGGTAGTTTTTTTTACTGCTCACGGTTTTACATTTTATAAATAGGTATTTAAGTAACAAATAGAGTTTTCTAGGTTTCAGTGGAGCTGCAGCACTAAGGTGCTAAGTGACACTAAGATGTGGACTCAGAGCTCATAAAGGAGGTGGGTATGGTGCTATAAAATATTTAATGAACTGGTAAAAAACTGCATTAGTGGGCAGGGAGAGGGGATTTTTTTTAATGATATTGATTCACTTGAACTCTGGAATTAAATGGCTTTGAAATGAAATAATACAACTGCTTTGGTTTTTAACGTATGTACTAAAATGGCTTTCATTATAAAAGTGATTGCTGTATAGAGGTCAAGTAGCAATGGAGAAGAGATGGAAGATGTTTCATTTAAAATTAGGTCGAAGAAGCTACCTTTTAGCAAACTAGGACCATTGTTCTATACTGTCTATCAGTATTTGAACAGCTTTGATCCATATTCTGCAATATGAGAAAATGCAATTCAGAGAAACACTCAGCATCACTATACGTAACAGTTAATTAATATATGAGTGATCCTGCTTAAGTGAGCCAGTTTATACTATGTATGCAAAACCAGGACCAAAATGATCTGTTACCATATGTGTACATAAAGGAGGACACAGTATATTTAGGTAATAAAATCATGTATCTTATTCACTCCACAAATCAAGTGACTGTACATGGCTTAACAGATGCACATCTCTGGCTTATATCCATAAAAGCCTCATTTGTTTGATGAAAGAGTAATTCTAATAGACACAGCTAGAAGATAAATAGCAAAAAGCTGAGTGTTGTGTTTTATCATGTATCTTCAGATACAGCCTGCCTATTGTAACTTATCTGTTACGTAAAAAGATTCACTTCCTATATTAATGGCTAAGATTCATTCTTCCCTAAATTGATAACATGACATTTGAGATCTGATTTAATATTTTAGAGCTAATGCGTACACACGGGAAATAAAAGGAAAAAAAAATATGACTATATGAAAAAGGTCACAGATGAGAGCAACATACACTAAAGACCACATCAAGTCTCTTAATGTTTACTCCCTCCCCACTCCTGGTAGAATTCGAGTGAAAGTGCATGTTCCACTTATCTTGAGTAAACATAACCCAGTGCCAAAACCAAGTTTCAGAGCTAAATGAATGCAGTTATCCAAAGGTTATATTCTTTTGGAAGATGGAGACATCTCTGTAGATGGAAAACATCTCTGTAGTAGAGAAGACCTATAAAGGAAGTCCTAGCTTCACAAAGGATTTACCATGAAAGCAGATGTGATTTTGTTTTAGAAGCGTCCTATTTAGAGCAGAGAGAACAGTGTTGAATGTTTCCTCAGAGCTGAGCTTGTTAACTTGTTATAAACAGAATTGGCTTTGGTCACTCAATAGTCACAGAAGAGTAGATTCTCATGACTTGCAAAATTCCCTAAATTATAAGTTATCTGTAGAAAGCAAGAATACTAGAAATTACAAGGTTAAAAGGAGTAGCGTTTTTAAAGACACCTGAGCAATAGTACCATTGCCCATAGCAATGGGTTTGTGGAACATTGCACAGGCTAAATGCAAACAATTCAGTCCAAGCAACAGAAAAAACAGTTTCAACAGCAGCAGAATTGAATTATTCTAAGAGATACAGCTGTGTGTATGATTTATATTCTCATGCTGTTGAGATATGAAAAGCTTTTGGTACCCGATCATACCTCTGCAGGCCAGGTCTGAACTACTGTCGCTCGAAATTAGTGGAAAGAGCTTTATCTGCCTCAAAGCCTGAATGATCAAGTAGACTAGTCCTATCTCTTTTAAAAGGAATTTGGAAGGTGGAATTATGATGCATTTGATTTAATCTAATTAACAAGAAATCTTAGAAGAAAAGCATTATGAAACAATTTGAAATTGTATCACTTCATAATTATTGTTCAGACCACCTTTTAAAAATCTATAGGAAACTGAAAATCTGAGTATCTGGTAAGATTAAGGAACCTCAGAAGATTTAGCACTAGGTCTAGAAACACAGATAGTGTTCCTTTCACCAATAAGGCATTTTTACATTAACATTAAAATCAAGGTATTTTAGCAGCAGCTGCATAATAATCTACCCTAGTGTTTGGATATCTGAACTTGTTTTAAGTGTTTTAGGAATGTCATATCCTAACAGCTAAACTGTCTACATTTTTTGTTTTGTGTATTTGGGGATGTGTGTGGGGGGGTTGTTTTAGGTTTCTTTTACAGCTTCTCTGTAGACACCAAAATAGAAATTCTTTATCCCTCCCTCACTTTAGAAGGGGTCAGTAAAATTAAAATATAGTTATCATATACCTTTCTCTAACAAGTGAAGAGATTTAAGACTGTTCCTGACTGTTAGAATTAGTAACTAAAACAAAAGCACAGGGGAAATCAGAGAAGTTGGAAGAGACAAATCTTCTGTTTGAGGTACTTTAGCAACTTCATGTAGCTGAGGCTACCATTCCAGCTTAATTAAGGCCATTTTTCAGGCAAGGGGAAGGAAAAAGGATTTTCATACATACTAACCCCCGATCCATTCCCCACCTCATTTCTAACTCAATGTTAATAGTCACAAATTTGGTGCACAGAATTAAACCCCACCCTGGAACATAGGGAACCCATGCAGACCATCATCCCTGGCTGCTTCCTCACACCCAGGAAGGAGGAACAATCAGGAGCAGAACCTGTCAGTGCTGATAACCCAGGAAATTCCTCATGTGAGCAGCAAGAGGGACAAGGGTGAAAAGCAATTTGAACTAAATGCTCTGTGCCTAAATCTGACACTTGTTCTTATTACCATCACTTGGTCTTTGATAAAAGGCAGCAATATTAGAAGTGACACTATCAGCACCATCATATTGCCACTATTTTTCTTATAAGTGAGTGCAATATATGACAAAAATCAAGAAAGAATTTAAGAGTTTTAATTCAATTTCAAGTGAAAGTTAAGAATTGAAAGAGTTAAGAATTGTATGTTCTGCTACCTGGCAAACATACAACTCATGAGGCTTCCCAGCAGAAAGGAAAGCAAGACTAGGAAGAATATCCTTATAATATAAAGGTCATAATGTTCAGACATCTCCATCTGCAATCACTGTGCTTTCATACAGTCTCTAGAAGCCAAAGAGAAACAGTGCAATAGCTTTCTTAAAAAGGCAAAACAATCTTTTGCTTTATCAGAGTAAACTTCTAGTATAGTCACCTTGTCCTGATTAAAAACAAGTATGGCTGAGGTTAATAAAAATCACAGTTATCAGAATTGTTCTGGATTTAGTGGATCACTGGCACCCCACATCATCTGCCCCAGTGAGAGCATCAAAGTGTCAATAAAGATGAGACTAATCACCATGAGACCTGATACAACCATGGCCCAAAGTGTGGCAGAGAAATCTTTTCTGACAAACTCCAGCTGTGCAACTTTCTTTTCAGTAAGAGGCAACATCATTTGGACTTCTGAAAAATTACTTCCTTGGACCATGTTTTATGAAGGCCCATTTACAGTGTTATTACAGCATGTTTGTGATCCTTTCTACTGCGTCATTCTTCAGTGCTTTGCTAGTATAAATCAGGCCCAGCACATAGGAATGAGGTCCCCTAAATGTCAAGTACAGCAAAGATGACTGCTTATCTCCTTTTAAGTCATGGGATCATAACTATTCCATCATACTTTTCCACTGGATGCATTTAGTCATTAATAACACTAATTAATACCAACCTTGAAGTTTTTATTAATTAGTGCACTTCTTAAGATGTATAACCACCACTTAACTTGTGTGCTGCAAATAGCAAAGTACTTTCGATGTAATAGTTCTCACGGCGTATCTTCAAGTAACTCTCACCAAGCTCTCCCGAGGCTTTGATTTTATGCTGAATGACTACATTTGCAAGTGGTAACACAGTATCAGCTTTCAGCTCACAAAGTAATTTGGAATTTACATGAGCTCAAGTTGTCTAAAAATCCTTATTTACAGCTACTAGATTCCCTTCTTTTCTGAACACATCTAGAAAACGATTTTTATAATGGTTATGGGATCATTAGGAGAACAGGTGCTGTTTTGCTTAAAACTAACCAAAATGTTTTTCATGGTTACTTCCAAGGAAAGTAGAGTTTAGGACAATGTAGGATTTGTAGACTGACATGGAAAGAACAGGTTTGATTGGATTGTAATAACCGCATAGTCAAAGCTACTGACCATGAAATCATATGTACATAATAATATTTGATGTTAGTGTGTGAGCTCTGCAATAATATACTGGATGAAATTGTAAAGTTTTATTCCTGTTACTCCATCATACAACATGTCAAGAGGAGCTGTACAGTGGCTGCATGTCATGAATTCATATTTCCCCTTAGAATTATTTTACTTCACTGTTTGCAACTCATGGAGAAGTTAAGGTTGAAGCATAACATCCTATATCAGCTAAAGAAATAAGTTATGCTAGAAGCATACAGAAAGCTACCCTGGTAACAAAGCAAGTTGATTCCCAACCAGCAATTTTTGAGGCCCAGTGTGGAGTAAGTGTAAGTGAAATCAATGGTATTATGCTGTCCTAACCAATTTAACCAGCCTCTTCATCATCTTAGGTATCAGGAACATCAAAAATAATTTTTCATAAACTAGAACTACTGCAGTTAGGCATTTTTTTTTTTGCTGTAAAAATGTTCCAAATTTATCTGCAGCTCCACAATTAAAACCCAGGCTTTAGAGGATCTGTGATTGTTAGTATATCTTCAAAGCACTTTACAGATCAATCCTTTTCAGCATCACTCCAGGAGTAGAAAGAATTACCTTTATTTAATGGAGAAACAAGCTGCAGCACAAAGACACAGTGACTCATCTGCCAGTTAAGTGCCTAGATACCATGGGGATGATACAAGAGCAGAGAACAGAGCGTCCAGAACAGATCACATCATCCACAGCTAGTTTCCAGTACATTAATCTCATCTCCTTTCTATATTTAATCTTTCATATATTTGTTCTGTTAACCATTTTCCCTGCCTATCCTACACTGCTATTCAGTCACTTCCCATAAACATGCATTTTCCATCTGCTTCCCTCACTTGTCATTTTGTTCCCCTGGTATCCATTACTTGTCTTATACTAGTGGTACCTGAAAGCTGCAAACATTTCCAGCTCCCTGCATCCTTCTGAGCTTCCCTTCTCAGCAGATCCAGGCTTCTTTTCATTTCCAGTAACTCTCAGGAATCACAGTGGAAGTGGGTTAAACACTGAAAGTGGGCTCTGCAGTTTCTTTACTCCAAAGGATGTCTACTTTCCACTAAGATTGTAAGGGCACAAATCTGAAGCAGAGCTCCGTTCTTCATTCAGCTTCTATTGATTTCTCAAAGTTTTCACATATATTATCAGTCTTCAAAATACTTTTTGTGTAGTCAAGAATTTAACATTTTGAATACTGCTGCTAAACCTACTGTTCATTTCACATAACATTTTTCCTTAGCCACTAAAAATTTAGACCAATTATATGCATAGCTCGAGTTCTGTACTCAAATACCTAAAAGATTGCCTCTGTTTAATGGTACAGACCATTATGAATACCATAAAAATCAGTGAGACCTTCATATGCAAATACTGTGAAAAACAACCATTAATATTTATTTCTCTTTCCAAGTATGTATTTCAGAGTCTAAATTTAGGCACTCGGGGAGACGAGATGAAGACAGAAGTCAGCTTGGAGAATGTATGCCAAATCCTCTGTGTTTCGTAGCACATTACCAATGCCAATCTTGTTGAGCAACTCTACTTTCAACTAGATTTGAGTAGAATAGGTGACAATTGCCACGTTTAGGTTAAGGACAGTTTGGAAGACACTCAGGCAGATTCCCCTGACTTTTTCAGTTCATGAACAGAAAAAGCCCTTTTGTTCTGATGGATGATCAGATCTTAAGTTCCACATAATATGTACTTTCTACATGAAATACATGTTAAATGACATTGAACTGCCTTCCGCTACCCAGTTCCATATTTACTTAAATTCCATAAAATCACCCTTACACCCAGAGAATGTGGGCAATAAATATATACTCAAAATATGTTAGTTCCTCCTCCTCCTCAGTTGCCTTAGTTCCTTGTCTGCAATGTACTGTAAGACCACAACAAACCTGTTTAGACTTACTGCTCCTTGTACCTTTTTTGAAGGGCTCTTCCTTCTGGATATTAAGTTCCTTAAAACTGTGCAAGTCACCTTTTTCTCTGTGAGGATAATGTGACCCTAAGATTTAAGTAGCAGAGATGTTACTGTAATACGTGGTCTTATTTAAAAAATATTATCTAGACCAACTTATTTTCCTTTGATAGGAGTTTGCCCTTTTTTTAGCACGTTTTTAGTCCTGTTTGACTTCAGAAAAACATTAGGTGTATGAAATGTTTATTAACATTCTACAGGTCCTGTTTCTGTATACTTTTTTCCTAAATATCTGGTCCAAAGCTGTCTGGAACACAGACCTTTGTTGTATCCTTGCTCATAGGACAGTTTCTAGGATCTCATTCATATTATAATCCAAAGCAACACATCAAACACTAGACTGACAAGATTAGTCCTCTCTGCTGTATGGATACCTCAGTAAAAGTTCGCAAAGCAACAGAAATTTAGAACATCTCATGATCTAGATGACTACTGAGGAAATACAAGCAGAAATATATTTTGGCAGCAGCACTATTAACATGCTCTTAAGCTTTTATTTAAACTTAAAATAGGAACAACACCATGATAGCAGGAAAACAAAAGTATCAATGTATGTGTAACAACTATAAATTAATTCCAAAACTATCTATTGTATCACCATGAAAATGTCACATTGCTTCTAATTTTAAAATACTTCCCTGCAGCTTTACATCTCATTATGATGCAGTGAAGAAACCCCCTCCTGCAGTAACTGTAATGGTTATTAGTATGTTATTTGGGCAGCTACTAAAATAATGGTGTCATGGTTCTTAAATCAGGCTTCTGAAACTATGAACAATGCATACCAATAACCCTTACATCTTCTCTCAGCACAGTATCAGGTAGTTATAGAAAAATTCATGGAGATAAGTGGCAGTGAAATCACTTCTGTATACTAGTCACATACACATCTGATTTTAAAAGATTTCTGTAACCATGAGTGCATTGTTATAGAGAACATGGACAAAATGCTTGCCTTATAAAGCCTTACAACCAGTGGCCATCAAGCAGATTTCACTAAAACTGGGTGAATACTCCAGTCTTTCTTACGGTTAAGATTTGTCCTCTCACCCTAAAGCACCTATCTCAGTCTGCCGTCTGGTTAAGGGGAATCCTTATGCAGCTGGCTGACAAACTGCTCATTTGCAAGGCCTGCAGTGATGTGTCTGGCTTCCAGTCCTAGAGCTAACAGGAAAACACTGGATACTCTTCTAATCTCCCTCTAATTCTGCACGTGTGCTCTTTGATCAACACTTTTTAACCTGGTTGCCTCCACTCTGCACTATTTTTCATCTGTTGTGGCTTCAATGTGTAAGTGCATGATTGCACTACCTGCAGAAGGTGAGTATGATATGATTATCACCCACTGATAAGAAAACAGATTATCATTAAGCACCAGAAGGTACTCAATCCCAATAGCATCCTGATTCTAGAACAGTATTTGCTATATGGCTAGAGTTGTGCAAGATAGAACTTTCAGGATAAATTACCAGATTTTTTTCATCCACATCCAAAAAACAATAGGCTAACACCCATACAGAAAGGGAAATTATCTTCGAAATCATTAAAAAAAAAAAAAAAATCATACGGAGCTAACTTACATGTCACCCACTAAACACTTATTGCAGCATTAAACGGATGACTTACTAACCCGCTTTCTTGGCCTCCCCAGTAAGACCTGGGAGAGCTTGCCCCCCCTGCTGCAGCCGCACATGCCAGCCCTGGCCAGGCCTGTCTGCTGCTGACTCAGAGGACAAGCAGGAGGAAACACCACCCTCAAAGCTGGCACTATTCAGTCTGCTCAGCTGATATGGCAGAAAGCCATGGAGAAGGGAATTTGTTTTCACTGGCACTACTGCAATATTTCAACATGCTTTAAATTAAGCATGTTACCTACTGAGGGCAAGTACTAGATATACAGACACAGAAAGTAAAGCCTTTCCAAGAGGAAGGAGAACCCCCACAGTGATGAATTGAACTGTGACTTCAACTCACAAGTTGCTGAATTTGACTTTACTAAGTTCAATGTCATTCTTCTTGCAGACCCCCAAGATGTTTAGGACAAGCTACAGAGATTTTTCAGTTCCTCAGCTCCACTACTGTACTCCCCTTTTCTCCTTCTCTCTACCTTCTGAGAAAGTTACCTCCTATCACTAACATATGTCAACCTTGGCTTGTGCCCTACCATAATATATTAACAGGGGGAATATACATGTTCACAGGAAGCAATGTGGGATGTACATTTCATATTTAGCTGATCCTTTAGAGCCTCACAGGGGCCACATGTTCAATGCATCCCACATTTTGAATTGCCTGGAGCCCAAAGCCTAAAGACACTTTTACAATGGCCATGCCTTAACTTTATATTCTGTAAAATACAGGAAGCATAATGAATCCATACTGTGAGCTGGTTTGCTAATGTAGCTGTCAAAATAATGATTTTTCTCTTATCTTCAGAGCCAGGTAGTTTAAACCTGAGTTGGAAGAACCTACTTGTAGTTGATTCTGGCCATCATCAATTTAGGGAGAAGTTCTGCAGAGAAAAAGCATATCATATTTGCACCCTAGGCACAGAAATAATTCTGGATGCCCCAAGTACTTTAATAAAATGATGTGTTCTTTCACAAGGAAATTTGAATCAAAAATAATGCTTTTGCCTTAAATATCCTTTATGCAGATTAGGCAAAAATCCATTTAGACAGTAATTAATATTTGGATATGTCCATATACCATAGGATAAGCAAGTTCTCAAAGAATTAAGTGAATCTTTCCCATCAAACAATACAAAAAAAGACTTATTAGAATAATTATGTCAGTTTACATAGTTCATGCAAAATATGATTGTCATCTTCAAAGACAACTCCCTTCAAAAACTGGGAGAGTACTAACCTGATTTCAATGGAACATATGGTGACATGGCAGAAGTACCTGTTTCCCCTTGTTCACAGCTTGCCCATTCTCTTTTTCAACATGCTGAGGGGGAGCAGGAAGTCACCATTCTGGCTGACGCCATGCTATAGGTCTGTGTAGACTGGAAGTATAAACTGTATTTGTCTACACATTCATTTTGTTGTCAGCCTAAATACTGGTCTTTTAGGAGTTAAAGCTGTTTAGGAGCTCACATTTGGTATACTGAATAGTCTTTATAAACTCTAACCTTCCAGCAGCTTGTTTTTTCAGCTTACCAATTTCTCACCTCCCGTATCATAATTTCAGTTGCTTTCTGAAAAGTACATCTTAAACTAGCAGTAGTTTCTTAAATATACATAGTATCATTATTATGTGCAGTAGAAATACATTACAGTAGAAATCTGAGGGAAATGGTACTTGCTGTCTTTTCAGAAACAAAATCTTTGTCATTTGAGACCATGCAGATGGCTTCCTGACAGAGAAATCTAGATTAATTTACTAGTAGGATTAAAAAAATATACATCTCTAATTTAACACCAGCATCTTTCCTGTACATCTCTTACTAGTTCAATTTTTTGGCACGTATTAACGCTTTCAAGAAAAGCCACTAGATTAACAACTCAAAGCCTGTTTTGTTTAAATGCAAATTCCAAAATCCTGTCAAAAGGCTTCTCGTTGGCAATGAGCATTAGCTAGAGTATTACACATTAAAGAATTGCTGATGAACTGAAAGGGAATGTGTTGCCAAGTATTTAAGAATGAGCAATATTAGTACCTTAACTAAGACTAAAATTAATGATAAGCAATTTTTTATACCTACCAGAAGGACTATAAATAACATTACCTGTTAGCAAGTCAGTTGTCACCACTGCTGTGTCTGAGAAACAAATAGTAATGGGTTTCAAAGTGGCTGCTTACTGATCAACTTATTCCTAGCTCCACGTACATTCAGATGAACTGCAGATCACTTCATCCGAGAGCAGACTCCCTTGGATGCAAGTTCCATAACACAGTCCAAAATAAAGTCTTTCTCCATCCTCACCCTGCCAAAAGTGAAGTGTCAGATGTCCTCTAAAGCCACCTGTCTCCAAGCCACCTAAAGTACCACTTCAACTCAAAACCAGATTAAGTCTTAAATGCATGTTGAATTGATAGAAAGCATTTGGTAATCTGACATCACAGTATCAGTCTGTGGGGTGGGATTTTTTTCCCAACCATGAGCTTTCTGACTGTTTTTCTTAGGTTGTCTGAAAAGGTGTATATTTAGCACACGACCCCTTTCTACACAGGAATTACAGGAGAGGTTTATGAGGATTTTAAAATTCAGAATTGCAGCCTGTCAGTTTTTCTTCACACAGCTTGGAGCCCAGTTGTGAATTTGTGGAGGTGGAGGTGGATGTGTGGGGGAGTTGCAGGCTTCTTTTTCATTCTTGTTGATGAGAAAAGATAGGCAGCAGAAAAGGATATCAGGTTTACAACATTAAGGCAGTTAGAAAAGGCAACTCTAACATGCATATCACCATGGAGCACAGCAAGCAGATGGTGATGTCTCCAAGAGAGCCTGTACATCACAGTGACATCACTCAACAACACAAGGATTGTCTAAAACTACATGCAATTTTAAACACCAATGTTGATGAGTATGAGATATGCTTATTTTTTAAAAAAATAAATGGGTCAGAGCTCATCAGCTCATGGATATTTTTATGACCTATACAATCAGGGAATTCTGAAAAACAGAAAAGCTTCTCCTGTGCATACAAAACGAAGAAGAGCTTTAAGCATAAACTGTAAGTGTGCTTCATGAAAGACTGTGCATAATGAACATAAGCGTATAAGAGGCAGTTAAAAAGATGCCTGCTTTTAAAAGCCGACACAGGTGGTTCTGGATCACAACAGATTTATATCCTACCTTCATACTGTAACTCCTAGTTCACTCTGGTAGGCATTTTCAGGATGACTAGACCCAAAGTTTCATTGCGTCAGAAGGTCTGCTCTGAGATTAACTACAGATTCTCTCCTGTATTTATTTAATTTAGCAGATAAAGTTTTCATGAGATCCAGTGAAAGAAGCTAAACCTAGATATATTCAGAGTATAAATATGCTGTAGTTTTCCTTTCATTTTAGTTACAGTAAGAAAAGTTAGACATTGAACTACCTCATGAAGGGACCCTGCATTCTTCATTGTCCAACATCTTGAAAGCCAGAATATCTTTTTACAGCACTCTATAGGTCTGATGGCAAGAGGGAAAGGCACCAGGGCCATGTGCTGTTCTCCCTGAACACCAGTAGGATTTTGGCTTCTGAAACCAAGAGGTGCTCTTTGGGTAGCAAGACTAGCTGTGGAGAGATGAGATCTTCTTAATGAAGTGGGACAAGAGCATCTTCAACAGGCATACTAACTGAGTGAGGAAGGCTTTACACTAGGCTTACTTGTGAATGAAGACCAGAAACCAAAGAGAGGGAATAAGTAATTGATGAAATGGGAGTGGTACCCACCCAACAGCATAACAGGGGAAGCTCACTCTCTCTCTCTTCCTGAGAAAGTGACACCATCAGGAAGCCATCTGAAGTGCCTATACGTGAATATGCAGCACATGAAACAGAGGATGGGTTTGATCTGCACGAACCTGCACAGCTAAGATGTAACTGGAATGACATGAAGCAGATAACTCAAGAGCCCCATAGTGGGTGGATAAAGGTTCTTTCAGAATAACAGACTGGGAGGACAAGGGGTTGTGCTCAGCATCAATGCTCAATGAATAGAGCTTTGCTACAGGTTTGGTGGCATGGGGCTGGGAGCTTATGGATGAAGATTAGAGAGGATGCCAAAAGGGGTAGCCACAGTGGAGGTCACCTGCAGAGCCTCAGTCAGAACCTCCTTTGAATGAAAGAAGATGCCTCATAACATAGGCCTTGGTTGTCATGAGAAATTTCAACTACATAATTGTCCTTTCCACAGGTATACAGTGAGACGCAAGCAATCCAGGAGATTTATGGAACATGTTTGTGAAAGTTTATGCAGCAATTGCTGGACAGGCAGCTAGGTGATGTTCTGCTGAACCTTCTGCTCATGACCAAAGAACTTACTGGGTATGTTCAGGCAGTGGTAGCCTTTGCTACAGTGATTATGACTTGTAGTTTAGGACCCTAAACAAGTGAGGCAGGCAAGGAACAAAGACCCTGGCTTTCAGGAAAATAGAATTTCATTTATATGGGTGTGAGACCATGGGAAGCATTGCCTTGGGAGGCAAACACCTCAGGAGAGCTGGCTGATCTTCAAGGAAAGCCTCATCGGATCACAGGAGCAGTCTATGCCACCATGCTAAAGAGTGAACAAACAAGCCAAGAGGCCAGCTTGACTTCATAGGCAACTCTGGAGTAACTCAAGTACTGAAGAATATATGAGGTTGGAAGATGACACAGGCTACCTGGACAGGCAAAGATGTAGCTAGAGAGGACAAAGTTGGACTGAAGGTGAAACCAGAGGGAATGCAAAGGTCAAAGTCTAGTGGCAGAACTTCATGTTGAACAGTGATGTTACCCACAGTAGAGAAGGGCCAGACTAGGGACTACTGAATCAAGTGGATGTACACACATCAATGGGATCAGAAGGGATGCATCTAAGACTGGCTAACACAATTAGAAGGTTGCTATCATCTTTGAAAAGCCATGGCAATTAGGAGATGCTCCCAGTGACTAAGACTAACAAATACCACATCTTTCTTTAAACAGGGCAAGAAGGAGGCTCCAACATACTATAGGCCAGTCAGTCTCACTTCACTCCCTGGCAATATTTTGGAACAAATCCTCCTAGAAGCCATTTGCAGGCACTTGGAGAATAAGCCAGTGATTCAGAACAGCCAACATGGATTTAGTAAGGGGAAATCATACCTGACTAACCTAAGATAGAAGTGGTCTTGAGTTCAGCAAGTCTCCAAGAATGTCTCCCATAACAACCTTGTAGCCAAACTGCATGTGATGGATATACGACAAAATGCATAAACTCTGCCTGGACTGGCAGGGTCAAAGCATAATGATCAACAGTTTAAAGTTGCAGTTGAAGCTAGTTAGTTACCATGTGTGTTCCTCAGGGTTCAATGCCAGGGCTGATGCTCTTCATTTTCAGTAATGTCCTGAACAAAGGGATGGACAGCATCCTCAACAAGTTCAGAGATGATGTATAAGTGGGTACATGACTGATGCAGTGGGGGATAGGCTGACATTCAAAAGGACCTTGAAAAGCTGGAAGAGTAGCAGCAACCACAGAAAGCTCAAAGGCATATAGAAAGTCTGTCACAGAAGATAGAATGACACCCCTAAAAAAAAAAAAAAAAAAAAAAGAAATCAAACTCCAAACAAAAGCTAATTAAAGAATAGAGTACTCCCTAGCAAGATGTACCTCACTAAGAAATAAATGGAAGTACAGCAGTCTAATACCACTTTTGCTCTACAGCCCTGCTAAAGGAGGATAGCTTTATGGTTGGCTGAGTCAACAGCTTTCTGTGGGAGAGGCTACACTACAGAAACTGTAACTGCAGCGCAATGGGTCCTGCAGGCTGTCTGTGGGAAGATGCTGCTTTGCACTGCAGTCCATTGGAAACTACAATAACTGATCCCACATATCAAAAATAAATCTAGACCAAGAGTCACTTTTTCCATTGTCCTTTACCTTGGAGATCTTTTCAGTAAAAGCCCCAGCCATCCTGGTCAAGGCAGCCTGCTCCTACAGTAAGGAACACATCTCCCAAAATTGTTCCCTTCTAATGAAGGAGTATTTTTTTCAGTACCTTCTGGATGCAAACAGTTTCACAGTGTTTCCAAGCTTTAGGTCACTTAACTGTAGGTTGTTTAAGTTTAAGGCTATTGCCCTACCTATGGTAAATACTCTGTTCTTCCAACTCTTAATTTTTTTTCCTCATAACTCTACAGTCTAGACAGGAATTTCTGTAGTCAAGTCAGTTGTATAGGCTTTCACTTTCTACATGCCACCATGCATAGAAATCCTTTCCCCTGTCATTTTCAAGCCACTAAACTGCCATTAATGTGATTTGAAAAATTGCTTTAATAACCTGTTAAAGGATTATACAAAAGTGTTTTGGCAATGCTATAAGGGCAATACTTTAGGCTGAAATATTAATGTGTATATACGTGCCAAGGAAAAGGGAGGAGGAAAGCAGGACTAAGTTTTTATAAAATTACTTGATGCTAAAAATGAAAGAGGAAAAGCTGTCGTTCTTAAAGCGTAAGCAAAGGGTCAGCATAAATGAACACACACACACAAATGAAACTGCTCCCAAATGAGAGCGGAGGGTCCTCAGTAACCTTACAGTGGGTAGTCCCACTAGTTTCAGTGGTACCTCCGAACTGCAAGCTCAGTCACTAAACTTGTAGCCTCATTTTATCCCAGCACTACTAGAATTGTTAAAGGGCAAGACTGAAAATTATGATAGAGCTGATAAAAAAAAAAAGTATAGTCTATTTTCAGCCTTACCACTCTGCAGCTTACACGTGGCCAAGACATTTTTAAATAAGTGACATAAACAAAAGTAGTAAAGAAAAGGCTGTTGAGAAATAATTACATTAGAGTTAAATAAGAAATTTACTCCTAAGTACAGATCTGAGAAGTATCTATGTAGCTCAAATCTATTGAGTGAAATGTTGCTTGGCAAGTGACCATTTGTATCATAAAACACTATAATTACCTTCCTGATCAGGAATACCTTTTCACGTCTACATTAGTGGAAGTTGCCCTGTTTGATATTATTTTTTAAAGCCACAGCAAGGATCTACCTCATCACCAAGTTCTTCCTTTCATATTTGTAATTCTGAGGAAACAGAGTGATACTGAAGAAATATAGTTGTGAACTACACCCTCCAAGCCAAGGTTTTCCCTTTACAAGGAAAAACATACTAGATCTATATGCATATTCCTGAATGTATATGGCTTTATGTAACCTACATAACATGTAAGATCTTCTCCCTTGCTATAAAAGGATTGAGCTAACTACTGCATTTAGGTAAGTTTCTTTATATTAGGTATTCAAGCTGCTGGTTCATAGCACAATAAATACATTTTCAGTGCCTATTCCTTAAAGTGCCAGGACCAGCTAAAACAAACCACCAGAAACTGAGATTGCTATGGCCAATCTGATCATAAAGTTTTGAATGGCTGTATCACTGTCCCCCAAAATCTTCTGCTGTACCCAGTGTTGCCTGCTCATTTGTAGCCAGCATATTGTTGACCTAAGAGTTGCAAGAAATATGTATTCAGTTAACATTCAGGTTAGTGTAGCACACCTGATCTAGACCAAATGCATACTTTCATACTATATAGAAAACCCAGATCTGTATCAGTGATTATGTATCCCCAGACAATATTTTTAAGTTAAGGGCAAACCTGTTTTAGCTCATAAGGTATGCTTTTCCTGAAAGTATTGCTTCTATTTGCAAACATTTATAGTAGCTACAGTCTCTGATGGTGTCAGCTATAGACACAAGCCATTGAAACATGTTCTCAAAAGTGAAAAGCCCTGTCACATCATACACATGTATATGTAAGTACTCACTTTAGTTAATAGCTTTTTCTTTGTGATTTTAAACTTGAGCTCTGAGCTAACATGAGTACCTCGGCAGCTCACCGCTGCATTGTTGCATGCAAGATACCAACTCACCATGAATAGCAAGCCAGGTGGCAAACTGTGACAGCATATGGCCCATATGTTTTTTCCCTAACCCTTAGGGAATTATTTTGTTCCTGCCACTTGTCACCATGAGCTACACTTCCACCCCTTTTCCAACACAGCAAAAAGACTGTATCAGTCTCATCCTAGCTTCTCTGCTCTATGTGCATTTTCACACATGAACTGTCCTTGTATCCTCCAGACCAAGCCTTCATTGTCCTAATATGAAAAACCCGACTAGATTTAGCAACTAGCCAGGAGAACAGCTAAATCAGGAAGCTTATTCCATCACTCAAAACTCTTAAGGCTGGATCTGATTTTCTAAGCAATGTCCTCTAGTATGGACACAATTTTACTAGGCTTGATAGAGTCAGGAACCCTTAAAGAAGTTCTATCACCTGTGATACATAGGAATTCAGAGTAGAAAAGGTCCTCTAAACAAAAATACAGATGAATGAATTCTTAACATTGCTATCAAAAATCTAGTCTTGGTCATTTTATTCATATCATAGCAAAATCAGAGCTTGTACTCCAGAGCTTTTCAGTATTAGGTATAACAAGACTCAAGCACCATTGTTTGCCTTTCATAACACAACACAAAACTGTCATTATTCCTGCTTTTTCTTTAAAGAAGCCTATCAACTCTCCAACTGTTGGTGCCAACATGTAAAAGGAACTAAGATGTTAAAGATGTTGCCAGTTGGCAAGGTTGAAATAGCTAAAAGGGGACCTGTTCTGTTAGGCTTGTTAAATGCAACTTATCCTTTAACTATAGCAGGGTTAATTCCTTCTTAACCAATAAAGAATTTTAACACTATGGAAAAATACGCAAACTGGTTGTTGTGGTTTAAACCCAGAGGGCACCTGAGGGCAACTGATCACCACACAGCTCACTCTTCCCCACAGTGGGATAGGAAAGAGAAAATATAATAAAAGTCTCAGGGATCAAGTCAAGGACAGGAAGGGATAACTCACCCGTTATGGTCACAGGCAAAAGAAACTTGATTTGTAATGGAAAGAACATAAATTTATTTTGAACACCAGCACCACCAACTTACCAAAGTAGCACAGTGAAAAATACAACCACATCTTAAAAATACCTTCCTCCCACCCCTTTCTTCTTCCCAGGCTCAGCTTTGCTCTCAATTTCTCTACCTCCTCCCCTACAGGGAGGACATGAGATAGAGGTTGCAGTCAGTTCATCACAACTTGTTTCTGCTGCTCCTTGCTCCTCAGGAGGATTCCTCCCACTCCTCCCCTGCTCTGACATGGGGTCCCTCCCATGGGCGGCAGTCTTCCATGAACTTCTGACATTTGTCCTTCCCACAGGGATGCAGCTCTTCACAAACTACTCCAGCATGGGATCCTGCCATGGGCTGCAGACCCCCCAGCAACAGACTGTTCCAGCACAGGCTTCCCTCAGAATCCCAGACTTTCTGGTACAGGACCATCCTCTCTAGCATGGGGTCCTTAACAGGCTGAAGGCCAGCCTCTGCTCTACCAGTGACCTCCAGGGGCTGCAGGGGGACAGCCACAGGCTGAGGGGAGTCTCTGCTCTGGCATACCTCCCCCTCCTTTCTTCAACTGACATTGCTGTTTGCAGAAGTGTCTCCCTCTTTCTCCCTCTCAGGTTCCCCTTCTTAAATATGTTATCACAGAGGCACAACCACCATTGCAAATTGGCTCAGCCTTGGCCAGAGGTGGGTCTTAACTGGAGCCAGGGAAGCTTCTAGAGGCTTCTCACAGGAGCCACCAATACAGCCCCTCTCCTGTTACCAAAACCCCACTGCACAAACCCAACACTGCTTCAAACAGTTTTCACTGAGCATACAGAGATAAGTTAGATTCTCAGACCACATTATTCAAGACAGTCAGGAAGAATAAAGGGTGGTAAATCTAATTTTTATGGAGAACACTTGCAGACAGCCATTTTTAAAACATTTTTTCATTGAAAAGAATAATAAGTTTCAGAATAAAGTGTCTTCACAGCTTTTAATAAGGAACTGCTATTATTTGAAATGCAGTTGCACACTATTCCTCTTAAGTGGAAAAGTAGAAGTCTACTACTTTAAGTTTTCCCTTTTATTTTGTCTTCCAAGGAATTAACTTCCTTTCATATCCAGAATTGGGTGAACCAGCCAGGAAATCACTTCCCTTCCTATTCAAGCTAAGTTTCAAAGCCATACTCAGTCACAATCCCTGTGAAAGGACCATTAAATCCATCCTTCCGTATCCAGAGCATCTAGTCAGTTTGTACTAACTTAAGAATACCTGTCAATAATGCAAGGCTTTATCTCCCCTAGAAACAAAGTGTATAATTTTTCCAGGAAATATGCTTTAAATTATGCTGATAATAATGGTTTAATAAAAGCACTGTACTGGGTCTTGAGCAATCAAGGTTCATTTTCTAACTCTTTACAGGGTCACAGCTAGACTTCTGGCAAATTGTTTTTTACTCAGAGTTTTTATGGGAAGGCATGTAAAATCCACCCTTCATCCACTCTCTTGTCTTGCCCATGAGACCTTCCAGGACTGTTTAAAGTTTGTGGTGCTATCATAATAAAAGCAAATAGCAAAGTGTGAGATCTGGCATTTCTGGTCTAAAGCAAGCATAGCAGTAGGAGACAAACCTTCTGTTCATTTAGAGGTGATACTTCCAAGTTTGTTTTTTGGCTTTATGCTCAGAGGGGTGGCACGGTCTACATGTAGACTTAAGATGAGTACTCTCATTCCCTTGGAAACACTTCTGCACTCAGAACCACCATTCACACAAAAAAAAAAAAAAAAAAAAATCAGACTAAACCAGTCTTCCAAATATAATTTCAGAGTTTTCTTTTATGACATGCAATGGGAGGGGAAAACACACCACAAGTTTGTTTCCATGTGGTGTTACTTGTGATGCTTTCATTAGAACTATAAAACAGAAAGTCTCACTTTCTGTGTGTAAACAACCAGCATTTCTTCCAAGAGTCACTTTCAAATAAAATACACTGTCCCAGCTGTCATTTCTAGCTATTTAATCAGAAAGGTTTCATAGGAACATAAAGCAGGAGGTGATTAAGTCAAATTAGAGCCTGTATTCACAAGCATTCCCTTAAGCAAGCAGATTTCCTGCAGCACATATACATTCCTAAGGTTTGTTCAACCGTGGTATCTGAGTAAATGAGACTGCTAATGGATGAAGTACATGGTATTAATCCCACTTCCAGACACCCTGTTCCCACTGTAGCAACAGAAGTGTTACAGGTTGATCAGCAGTATAACTAGAGTGCTCAGGGGCAGCTGAGATAGCACCTTCCATTTTCTTTCCTCTTATCCCTTCCCATCAAAATCTAGCTACAAAACAAACACATTTTTAAACACACCTTGAGGCAGAGGTGACAGCTCCTTCCTACATCTGTCAGCCTCTGTTAGGACACTCATTCCAGACAACCTCACTGTCCTCTTGGGTGAAAGAAGGGGAAGCAAAGCATGTTGCCTCTGGAAGAAGAGAAGAGGGTTTCTCTTTTCCCAGTGAGGCAGTTCCACCACAAACTGCAGGAGGATTAACAGGAGCAGGACCCAAGACCTTTAGGTCTAAGTACAGGCCTCAACAAATCCAATTTAAAAATGCACTTGCTTTCTACATTGAATTAATCCACAACACTGAGAAGATTCAAAGACAATTTTAAGACTTCAAAACAATTGGCTGCAGCAAAGGAAAATCTTATCTTTAAGTCAGATATTGAAATTAGGAATATAATTTTTTCATAAAAGTCTTGCCAAAAAGGAGAGCAAAACTAAGTTGCCTTATTTTCAGTTCCGCTCTTTACCATCAAAATATCCTCTACCTCATTAATCATCCTCACAGTTCTCTGGGCATACTGGATAAAATAATGGAGGATGATGTTTGGATTAAAACTAGATACTTGCAGTAATTTCTTTTTCAGATTCTATTATATTATAGTCAATAATGTATGTAGAAGTAGAAATTCTAAGTAGAAATACCTGTTTTAACAACACTTAGCACATTACTATTCTAAAAAGCATTAAGATCTTAAAAAATTCAGACAGCTAACATGCTAAGGTGGATGGTATGAAATCCTTAACTGGTGGGGGCAGGTGAGAGACTAGCACCGTTCATGATCTGCAGGCTAAGGTAGTCCATCCACTTTACATTATCTGGATATCTCAACACGTAGAAGGAAGTAAAGCAACAAGAGTCTACACACAGATCTAGTTCCCATTGTAGTGAAACAATGAAGACAACTACCTTGTGATAGGGAGGCATATATCACATCAGCCACTGCTGGTGAGTGAGGCTTCTCCTTCCTGTTGCTTTAGGGTTTTACATAAGTCAAAGTGTTCAAAACATTAATTTTCACAACATTAAATGTCATATGGTATCAGGTCACTTGAACATGCTGTTAGGACAATAACTGTTTTCAGAGGAGAAAGTCTGTTGTCAAATTGGCAGGCAGAGATTTAATTCCCATAGTCCAGGTACAGTTATTTAGTATTTATTATTTTTGTAATACACAGCCTAGGAATTATTTCAGAGACTAAATTCCCAGTTTTCCTGTTGTACCCAACCCAAAAGGCTGACGGGCAGATGCTAGGGAAGATGGCCAAGTAGCAGCTGGGGCTGATACCCCCAATATTCCTCACTCATACGAGATTGCACATTGCCACAGATAAGAGCTGTGCTGGCAGCACAGTGGCATAAAGATGTCAGCCCTGCTGAGACGGAGCTAACGTGCTGTTAAAATGCGAGAAACATGCCACATTTGACTGAACTTAAAGTCACTCTTTGTAGCAAACATAGAATTTAAGAGCTCAGTGTTCTCATAATGCAAAGCCTTTAGCATAACCTTTGCTTACAATTCATCAGCTGCCCAGTTAACACATTCATGAAGCCATACATCCAAAGTACAGGCCACAGACCTGTATCCCTTACTTTGTGGGTTACAACACCCTAAGCCTCTTGTACGCTCCTATATCATACTATTTGAACGCTCGGAAGTCCATGGGACCTGATGGGATTCATCCCAGAGTGCTGATGGAACTAGCGGATGTTACAGCAGGACCCGCCTCAATCATCTATCAGAGGTCTTGGGGATCTGGAGAGGTCCCTACTGACTGGAAGCTGGTCAGTGTTATTCTGATTTACAAGAAGGGTGCAAGGGAAGACCCAGGAAAATAGAAACCTCTTAATCTAACCTCAGTTCCTGGAAAAAAATATGGAGAAGATCACACTGGGTGTTACTGAAAGGCATTTAAAGGACGACACAATCATCAGCCACAGCCAATAGGTTCACAAAAGGGAAAGTACTAACTAATCCAATATCCTTCTATGATAAGGTCTAGTAGATGAAGGGAAGGCAGTGGATGCAGTTTTCTGAGTTTTAGTAAGGCTTTTGATATTGCCCCTCTCGGTATTCTGGATGAGGTGCCCCGTTGCGAGGTAAGCAGGTACATGGTGTGCTGGGTGAAGAATTGAAGAGTTCAAAGGGGTGTAGTGAATGGGGCTACATTTGGCTAGCAACCAGTCACTAGTAGTGTTCCCCAGGTCTCATTTCTAGGGCCAGTTCTGTTTAATATGGGAATGGGATGGAAGCCTTTACAGATAAACCCACATAGCCCAGGGGCTGGGAAGAAACACTAGGTACATTCTTTCTTTGCTTCATTAAGTATTCAGATTTTTTTACATGTCAAGACTACTACTTCAGTGGAGACCAAGGGATGATCTGTACTACAGCCCAGTGGATGCCACTGTTCAGGCCCCCTGTTCCCAGTCAGAAAACCGAGCTGAACTTAACCTTCCCACAGCGTGGGACATCCTCCTTACTGTAGGAGCACTGTTGCACTTCCCTTTGTTAGAGACATTCGAATGTGAAACAAAACACTTTCCTTATGCCCAAGCACCAAAGATTAAACATTAGGTTCAACCAAAGAGGCATTTTCCAGCTTTTCACTTGTGTAAGAAAACAAGCATACTTGCAAATAGGCTCAAAAAAAAAAAAAAATCAGTTTGATCTATAGTATTATTTCTCCAGGTATTTTGAGTTAGTCTCACCCAGGACTTGCATCCAATATCCTTAGACATTAGGACAAGGTGTTCAGATAAGAGAGAGAGAAGCAAACACGTTTTCTTGAATTGACTGCCTCCAAGTGTTTTACTATGTCTTTGATTAGAATTTGTAAAGGTTTCAGGCATGTGTGTGGAGAAGCAAAAAGCCTCAGCAGGGAAGAAACACATGTAAAAATTCTTCCTGATTACCATTCCTAATATGTACAGATGTAAAGAGTTCATTTCCCCCATCAAAGTGTTATCTTTATAGCTCTAACATTTATAGATGAGCAGTGAAACCTCAGTATAATTTCTGAGCTATATTCTACAATCCACCAGAAGAGAGCTTTGCTTATCTGTATGCTGGTTTTAGGTTTTGGCCAGCATCAATCCACTCATGGCTATATTCTCAGAGTATTCTTGCCTGTATCAAGACTGATGGTAACTTTAATAACCAGGCTTAAGGTAAGATAGGAATTTATTCAAGAATTTCAGAAAATCCAGATTAAGCAAGTGGTATATGTTGCAATTGTCACTATCTCCTGTCAATGCTCATGACTGGTAAAGATGTTATTTCTGTTTTGTCCACAAGACAGTGTGCTATCTACATTTACTGTATTCCTACTAATGGTATCTAGCCACCTAAAATATAATGCTTTTTTAATAAAGGTTGCCTCGTGAGTTAATAGCAAGAATAAGATATATTTAACTAGTTGGCACACATTATCTGTTAAGATAGGTTGAAAAAGGCTTTACTATGCCTGCTGTAGGGTTGTGCCTGTACTCCCTGGCTTATGCAGGGAGTTAAAGATATTAAGCAACAAAACATGGCAACACTGCCAACATGTAGAGGCGATGGCAGGCTTTAGGGATGAACCAACTTCAGTCACTATTCAGTCTCTGTGGTTTATGATAACTCAGGACAGCTGAAACTTACTGTTGGGCTTTTTGGTATTTTAAATAGCAGAACAACATTGATGATACCTTTTCCAAGAGCTTGGAATGTAACACAAAGTAACCCTCAAATTTCCTGAGCAGTAGAGCTGACAAGGGTCTTATGAAACTTTTTTTTCCCCAAATAGAATATATATTGCTATCCAAGTGTAGTTCAAAGAAATCAAAACTAACAAGGAAGGGAAGAAATGTGACAGACAGCTCTACTGAGGAGTGATCAGATGTTCCCTAAGTAATGTTATGCCTATTCCAGAGATGGACAACTGTATCAAATGTGAAGGTTTACTGTGTTCACTCTTATCCTTTATTTGCCTTGCGCCACAGGCCAATGTTCCTTTTCTAGCATGTATCTAATCTTGGGATAAACATTCAGAAAATATATAAAATTTTTTCCTTTCCTGACTTTTCTCCTTTCTAACTAATCTTTCAAGAAAAACTTATTTTGCCACAGTATTTTGAACAGGAACCTATTACTCCTTTTCCTATCACCAACATGCCTATTCCCCCAGTTTTGTCCTTTCATTACTCTGGGATCATGTAACAGCTTTTTTTGGGTGCTACCAAGCTCAAAGCTTTACAATTCATTCCTCAGGAGTTAAAGGGGAAGTCATTGGACCCTTTTCTACCGCAGACACCCCTTCACATTTTATGTCAGTCCTGTGATGTTGGCAACTCAATTAGTCTAAGGATGGCAGCAGCTGTGTAAGATCCACCTGGATGCAGATCAGACCTTTCCTTGAACAATTACACCTACTGTGGAAGCCACTTCGAATTTACACTGTCAATTGCTTACGATCAGAACTGGAATCCACTAATTCTCATGGCACAGAGCAACTTTGCCCTTAGTGGGAGATAATTTTTAACACTTGTCTAAACTAAACAGAACTTTGGGAGGAATGTCCTTCATATTTTTTGTTTTTCAAGATTGCAACAGCAATTTTTACATTCTCACATAATTTCCACAAAAGCTCTATGTAACTTGCTGGAATATCCACATCACACTGTTCCCTTTACATCACTGAATTAGGTATTTCTTCTGATTTTAACAGAGCCAAGACCCTGACATTGCTACCTGCCAAGTCTGTTGACCACCCTGGTCTAAAAGGCTGCAAATCATTCTAGATAATTTAAGTCCTATATCTTCCTTCATAAAGGAAACTCTTCAGGCTTACTGAACTTGCATGGGCTTCACTTGATGTACAGTAGATGGCACAGATATCTTAGAACATCATTTAATTATCATAAATATAACTTCTCACAGACTGAAAGATTTAGGCTTGAAACAGAACTTATATCTCTCTAGATCAAAAAGGGTTCTAAAGATGCCAATTAAGCTCACAGAACAACAAAACAAAGCTACAATTCTATATCCAGCCATAGCTCTGGTCACAACTGAGTATTTTTTTCACATGATCTGTTGGAAAACCAGACCATTCTCCACTCTAAAAAGGAAAAGAATGCTTTATCTATTCTTCCAGGTAAATATCTATCAAGACAGCAGCATCCATGATTGACATTACTCACCTAGCAGGTTTCAAGACTCATGGGACAAAGTTTCTTATGCCAGAGGTATACAAGTTATTCTACTCTTGATATGTCAGAAGAGGCTTAGTTCAGTCTCTAAAGGAGCTGAAATCCCTCCAAGCCACAGTTTTGTAGCAATGTATGCTATTAGCTTCCACCAGCCTCTTACGTACAAAAAAAGGCAACTTGAAATCTCCTTCTGACTTTCAGCATGGCATCAATGCCAAAAGCTTAACCTTGCACTTAATTTGTACTTCTGCTGCTGCATGTCTGAGTTTCTGGCCTGAAGACACCTTGATAGGGGACTCAAACTCACGTAAAGATCAAACTTCTATTTGGAAGTTTCTCACCAGTAATCTCTAAAACTGTAAGAGCCTACAAATGCTCCAATCTCTTGTGCTATCTTACCAGTCCCCCTACCTTTCTGCTTCAGAAATAATTTTCTCCTTGTCTGTTTTATATATTAAGTCTATATTTCCTTTCTATCAGAACCCCACAGCAATAGATCTTTTGCATTTACTATCAAACCAAGTATAAAATATTAATATCTTATTAAAGACTTAGTTGAGTCAGACATGTTTTCTGATTCCTTTCATTTAAGGGAAAGGTTATTTTGTTTTTTTGATACTAATATCCACAGGGTATAAAGCAGTAAAGACATCCTCTGCTTTCCACTGCTGACAGTAATTACAGTAAGTCTATCTTACTTTCACTTAATGTTTAGGGATTGAGTACTTGTCTAGAAAGGGCCTTGAATTGTAAAGATTCAAGGGATTCTTTTTCCCTGCAGGACAGTGAAGTAATGGAGTCTTCCCAGCTTTCAAGCTTCTTTACTAGCTCAAGCAACTAATTGGTAAAATAAGCGTAAATCAAACCTTGAACTGTACCATTTAGTGTTGTTGCAGGACAGGCATCCTCTGTCCTCACAGATTTTCTTGGGGGGGAGAAAGGTGGCAATCAAGAGATAATTTCAATATGATGGCACAGTATTCATACACAGCAGGGATCCTTTGGACTAGGGCTGCCAAAACCAGAAAGGCAAGAACTTTCAGCTTTCCCTCCCCTGCAAGGCCCTTTGCTAACTTGGACATTCTTAGAGCTTTTCCTTGGAGCATGGGGAATGGAAGGTAAGCAGGCAAGTACAACACAAGCCAAGCAAAATTATTCCTTTTCCTTCCAGTGCTGCTGAGCATTAAGGAGTTTACCCACTTCATTCAGAGATAAAGCCTTATCCATCCTCTTTCCCATTTTTCTCCTGTTAGGCAAACTTCAGAGGAAAAAAAAAAAAAAATCTGATTCTTAGGGAGTGTGATCTTTTGTCTGAGGTAGGAGTAGGAACTGCAATGCTTTCAGGGAAATTCCGAGCCTGCTACAGCAAAGAAAGCAGCCCCTCAGTAAGAGCAGAAGTAAAATCAAATACAGGCTAATGAGAAGAATACAGAGAGGAAATTAATAGATACCAGAAATGTTATATCACAAGATCTGTTTACCTAAAACCTTAGTATTGCAATATCTGTCTACAAACCCTCCTTCTGTAATCCTAGAGAAGGAAATTAAATAGGCCGGCCTGAAGCACGGCATTGATAAGAAGCAACATGCAAATGCTCTCAGCTGCTTCCATATCTGGAACCTAGTTAAGAGTGCAAGGTGCTTCAATTCTTTTCAGTATAGAAGGCCACACATGCAGAAGAATTGCTTATAGCCAATTCATCTGAGCCAGTGAGCCCCTAGATACAGTTACAGTTTTTCTGTAGAAGGCAAAAGGGCAACTATTGAAATAAAGTTTTAGGGGTTTGTGTGTTTGTTTTTACTTCCAAATCAAAGGACAGTCACTTCTCAATACACCTCTAGCATGATATAACAAGATAACAAGCGTTAAGATGCCATGTATCTTGTATTGATGCATGCAAGACAAAAATAATCAGTGTTTGGTGAATAGCTTCTGTGTGACAAAGGCAGACAACCAAAGTGGGTAATGTGTATAAGTGATGTCTATCCCTTGTGATCTTACCATAGCATACATACACACAAAGCTGAAGAAGTGTCCCTCTATGATCGTTCAGGCCTACATCAGTCTATAGAAGACAGTTGATAAAAACATTTGTGCATAGAAATACACAACTCATCAGGAAAGCTCTCTTGCCTACAGCTGCAGTTTAGCAAATACATCTGCAAAGAAGTACTCTTACTTGGTTTCAAGGGTATTTCTGAAGTCAGGACAGATACCTACCTAAGGTCATACAGGATGACTGCCCAGATGTGTGCACGTAGTCTGTACTTATTTCTCAATATAGCTAAGGACACCACTCCTCAATAGGCTGTTTCCATTTTTGCTTTAGAGGATTCCCAGGAAATACATGAAAACTGAGGATGGTATTCATGCATCGTAACAGAGAGACATATGGAGAGAAGGAGTGTCACTTCAGAAGTTGCTTTTTTTAACCAGACAAAAATGGCAGCTGCTTTAAAACAGTTCACAGGTTTTAAGGGCTGCAAACAGTCTTGAGATGCAACTCTTAAAAGAGAGTGTAAGCAGGTGGTCAAGGTTAAGGAAAAACTTCATTTGATCCTTCAGCATGTATCACCTGCTTATTTCCATGGATGTGAATACTGAAGCATGCACAATATTGCAAATAATGGTAAGTACAACACATTTATTAGCTCTTCTGTATCTGGAGTCAGAGTTCCCGGGACTAGGTTTGAATTAGTCAAAAGAAAAATTAACCATTTATACAATTTATGAGATTACTGACATGCAGGCAGTTTTTAGAAATAGAACAGAGTTCTGCAGAAAGAAAAATCTCTACATGACAGATGGCAGCCATTATCACCTAATGCGCTTCTGCAATGTACTTGCTGAGCATGATAGAGGGATATAAATAAAATGGGGACTAAGTGTAAGTAAATACAAAACCTGCTAGTACAGACAAATTAAGACCACAGACACTAATTCTAGCCACAAAACGCCCAAGGATTTAGTAACAGTAGACACATACAGTTTCTATACGTACTATTGAGAGAGGATGAAAACTCCATGTTGTCACTGCAGTAAACAAAGCCACTCATTTGATGTGTGCTGCAGTAACACACACACCCCCACACCCAAAATGTCAGAAGTGGCAGGAAACTAAACAGCTTAGAAATACACACAAGGTAAGAGCAGAAGCAAGCAGACAAGTTGTATTAAAATTAAAGTATAACCTAAAATAGTCCAGAAGAAATAGCTATCAATAGCAAGAGTAGGGCGCTCTGCTCAGAAGAGGAATCCAGAGACTCGCAGGTTACCCATTTTTTCACTGCAATGAAAAAGGACATCCCAGAACTTGAAACAAAGAACCCATTACTGCATATTAAACTGGGCAGAGAATTACTATTTCTGCTATCTGAGTAAACATAAGTGAAAAATTTCTATGACTTAAATACCAAAGTGCCGATGACCATGTTATCAGGGTGATGGGTCTTTTCAGAGATGCCTGTGGTAAGATAACACTTGCAGGAACATTAGGGCACACAGTGGCTGTCTTCGAAGACATGGATATCTTCTGCCCCAATAACAGGCAGCTGAAGGAGACATGCACCTATGCCTCAATTTTGGCCTAGGCATAGTTGCAGTATTTGTTCAAATGTTCCAAACTATGCTATGAATAAGGTGAATGAAATGTGGCACTGTCTGCTTTTATTCCCACTTCTGGACAATTACCTTTAGACAAACAACTACTGATGATAAAATCTGCAGCCACTGCTCCTCACATTACTCAAGCCTGCCTGTCTTGTCCTTTGTGTTAGCAGTGTGACTGAGACAGATACAGATGTCTCCTCCCTGTGAAGCTTTTCCTTACTGATCACAAGCATCCATCCCTGTTCCCCTTAGAGCATGTTAATCTGGCTGTAGCTGCACACAGATTCAGACATCTCATTATAATCCATCAGGGAACACAAAAATGACAACCCACATCTAAGAAGATAAGGTTCAGTTTAGAAAATGAAGTAGCTGTGATCTTTGTATCAGAGGGCTCTCTGATGGGGATTACTTCACCACTGTGCTTCCCATTTGACTCCCAGCAGTTTGCTCCCACTACTTCAGAGAGAACTCACCTCATGAAATAGCTGCTGTAGTGTCAGAAGTTACCATGCTATGGGGAAAATGAAGTCATGGAAAATTTGCCTGCATAACAGTTGTAAACTACAGCAGTTCAACAGCTGTGCCTGCAGAGGGGGCAAGAATTTTTTTTTTTTTAAAGTATAGGAGAACATCAGTTCATCTTAAAAGGGTGCACCTGCTATTATTAATAGGCCAAGAGTCAGAAGAAACAGATTTAGGAAGAAGTTCCATTTTGTCCCCTTAAAGTAAGCTCTATAAATATATTGATACAATTATGAAGCATTATTATTCAAATATATGAAATCTATAATAAATTTGATCTGTAGACATCCTGAAATTTGCACAGGAATTAAATACTATAAGTCAAATTGAGTCTTGCATCTTAAAATTTTCAGAATTCAGAAAATCCAATTGTTGGTGAGAGCAAGTAATTTTTCCACATGAGATGGAGATCCAAACCCCAGATGGTTCTCTAGATTCATGTGAAACTGAAGGCTGTTTTAAATCAAGAAAGAGCTTTTAGTGGCAAAGCTTACTGAAGTTATTCCCACTCTATGCAATCTTATTTCTACCCCTTGGCACAACATCACCTGCCTTAGCTTGAGCAGCCACACTGTGAATAGGGTCAAGGAACTGATCCAGAAAAACAAACAAACAAATGTCAAAACATTATTGTTGATACAAACCTTCAAGTGCAATCACTGAACACGCTCCAATTTTAGAGAAATCAGACTGTTAACTGTGATAGTCAAACCTATCAACACAACCAGACAACTCAATCCCAATATTTTACAAGAGGAGAGTCCTCAAATACCCTCTTTCAGTTGAAGTAAGGTTAGAAGTTAAATTCTAGCCTGATCCAGACCAGTGGGAAATATTCTCTAACTTCAGAGCTGAGAGCTCACCTTCACATTTACAGGAACCATTTGTGGTACATGAGAAGTAGATCCACGTGGATTCCCTCTTCAGCTTTGAGAAGCTCAGAAAGCATACAGAGTCCCAGAGGGGGGTAAAACAAAACAGGAAGTTCTGAAAATTTTTATTTCAACATTTTTAAATCATTCAGTTAATGAATTAAAGAAGTTTCCCAAGTGTATTGATGCAGTCTTGTTTAGGCTCTTGCTTTCCCAAAAGGATATTTGGACACAATTGTTACAACCACACAAAGTTTCAATTTAGACAGAACAGGAATAGTTTGCAAGAAAATTCTTTGAACTCTAATCAGAAGACAGCAACTTCAGGGAAACAGTCAGATTACCACAGGAGATAACTTCTTAAATACATGCTAGTCTCTACCCATGATCAAGCTTCCTTGGACACCATACTTTAAGGAACCTTAACTAATTATCAACTATAGTAGCTTGGATGAACACTTCTCAAATTACATATTTTTATATGAAAAATTAATATTAGAGTTCCTGGTATTTGTGCAGTTTGAATATGCATTGAAAAGCTGCTGGTTAAACTGCATTTTGAAAGGTTATGAGATGCTGTGTACTACCAGCTGGAACAAATGGACCTAGGCATTAAGATTACTTTCCATCTAGCCACGAGTCAAATTAACATTGCTGCTTTTTACACTTTGGTTTAATTCATACTCCCCAGCAGCAGGTGCTTTAATATGAAGTCAACAGAAGTTGACTTAACTGAAATTTAAGATATTGAAATATAGGCTTACTAAAACAGCAAATAGTCAATGTAGTCTGACAGAAAGCTTGAAGCAAAAAAACAAAGGAGCTAGTTCACTGCTTGTAATTAAGCCACCAGGGTGCCCATAGCTCTGCCCCTGACTTCAGGGAGGTGCTTCAGAGCACTCAGATTAGACCCAAAGATCCCTCCCCCCTTACACCTTGACCCACCCAGTACATTGTACGTTAATAGGAGACACAATAGGCTCCTCCATTCAAGATTTAGAGCAGAGGTTTCTAAAATGCCTCACTGATCAAAGGTTCACTTATCCCCCAGAACACAGCAGCAACCACCTTTGTATTGGCACCACTGTCAGGAAGAGGCTCTACAGGTTTGAGACCATTCTCATCCTGAAAACCTGAACTTGCCAGTCTCTCAGTCTCTTCCTTTCTCATAGAAAATGTGTTTATATATTTTCTTGCCTCCATGCCAGCCAACACTGCAAGCAAGTGTGACACTGCAGAGCCACTTGTACAACAGCAGCTGTCCCAAGCCAGTCCGACCCAGCAAGTGTGCCGGTGAGGTTGTCTCCTCAGAGATGCTGGCGTAAATTCATTCAGGCAGAGGTTACAACTGTAATCAAGTTCATATCTTCCATGTCCTTACTGAGCACTGTATTCGCCTAGCTACCATTTTTAAAGTGCATCTCTCCCCTTCCCACCCCAAGTTTATGAAAGGACTGATACTTGCTCAGTGTCTAAAACCAAGGCCTGCAAAAGAAAATGCAAATACCAGAGTATGGTGCCCCATATTTCCATAAAGCAATCAAGTGCTTGTCCTCATAGGATAAGATAATCAGTTTTCAGATTTTCTTGTTTACTACCTTAGTTAAAACAATACTCGGGGTGCTTCTTAGTGCCCTTAATTTTTGAAGACTTTGGTGCTGTGGGTGTCTATTCACCATGAACAAGCTTGTTATAAGGAACTCCTGCTTCCAAAAACCCAAAGCCCCATAGCAGGTACAGCTGAGAAGGTACTGTACAGACCATTGCCAGCTCATTGCTTTGAAAAAAAATTATCTGGAATACTACACAAGCTAGATGCTTAATAAAACCGAAGCTAAATTGCATATCCTAACATAATGGTAAATATAGAGGGTAAAGAACTGAAATTTAAAGGCAACAGATCCAAATGACAGTTTGCCAGGCATTCCCACTACGTTTGCTTTTATGAAAGCTGAACTGCATGCAGTGGAAAATAAGATGCTTGAGCCACCATTCACATGTACACAGCTGCTGCAAATAAAGGACACTAAATATAACAGGGGGAGGAAAAATGAATAGGATCCAGAACAGCCAACTCTGTTCTTAAGATTTCCAGCTAAATGTTTATTTACATTGTGTTAGACAGTGACCAGACTTCTGCAACTGACATTTCATTGCCTGTAAATGCTCTGCCTGTGCAAGTACAGTGTGTATTGCTTCAGCTATGAGATCCACTCAACAACTCTGAGTATTTTCCCAGATGAAAAACATCTTAAAGCTGCTTACAGCATCTAAGGACAGTATAGGTTTACCAAATGTATAAACTGAAAATGGTATCAGGAAGTCACATCCTCCTGGCTTGCCCAATAGCCAGAAGAACCCATCCTAAGCATCCTTGGTAGTTCAAATAAAAAAAAGTGAGGGGACAGAGTTTGATGTTCCTCCCAACCTACTTCCTATAATTCTGAAAGAGACAGATCCAAATTCTTGTAGTGTTTACAACCTGAAGATGGAGGGCGTACCCAGAAACAGCCCTTGACATCTACCCCAGAAGATCTCGCCCATAACTGTTTTATGCCATAAACCTCCATGCATCTGACACATTAGCAACAGGTTAACAATACATAGCCTATCTTCAGCCAAGAAATCACTCTAGAAAGTAATCACAGAACTAAAAGAAGATGCAAAGGCCTACTGCATACCACTGAGGCAACAGTCATCTCCCCTAGGATTTATTTCTGTTAGGTTAAGAAGCTGCTCCCTTTGCTATGGGAAGAGGATCCCATGGAGAAGCCTGAGCACTGACCAGACACAGATACTTAAACTAGGAAGCAGAATGGAAGAGCTAGGGGCTGTAACATCTGGGTACCCCGAACAGCTGAATGTTCAAGTCTTCATTTCCCACTAATCTGCAGCAGGTTCAGTGAACCAGAAAATCGGGCCAGGTATTGATTGGATTAACCTGCCATCTGAATACTTCAGGTTTAGATTTTCAGGGAGCAACAGCTAGGGGAATGCAAAAGCAGCAGTTGAAGTTGATGCATACTTGGTCATAGTTTTGGGACATTCAGAATCTAGGAGCTTCATTCAGGCTCATATCCTTTCAAATTTGATACTTTGAAGAAGCACTCAGATTAAGGAAAACTCCAGAACAAGACTTACATACATAAATTTATGTAAGGTGGTTCCTTTGTGCCTAGTTATTTGTGACACAGCAGATACTGTTTCTTCCAGGGGATCCCCAAGACATAGTGGCTGGCTGGTACTTAACAGGAGAGCAGCCACCTGGAATTTTTTCCTCTCATTGGATTAACAGGCCAGTATTTATTTATTGCCTAGGATTTGGATGATTGAATGATTTCCTGACAAGCTCTTCCAAGGACTCAGCAGATACTAATTTGTCTTCACAAAACCTCTGCAAGAGTAATTTTAACTACAGGCTTCATTCAGAGCTGAGAAATAGATAAATTTAGAAGTCCAACCTGAGATAGACAGTACTTTTTTTAGTACCAGCCACCTCAGAAAAATAGATCTTGCACAAACTCCTGCAACAAGAAATCAAATCCTGGCCCTGACATCACATCATATCCATATCTCCAGTTAACCCTGCACCTCTTCTCCCTTCTCCTATAAACACACTTGCTCTTCTGCTCCCACCTCTTCTTGAGTCTTCTTTCTTGCCTACTCATGCTTTTTACCTTCCTTGTCCACTACTGGACAATCCCTGATTATCCCCCATTGCCCTTCTCAGACTGATCCAGGGTCCTTCCTACCTGCACAGCAGTTCCTCACCGCAGGAGCCATGTTCAGCAAGTCTTGGCAGCCTGCTCCCTGGCTTTAATCTTGTGCCTGACTCTTCCCATAGCAGTCTCAGCTCTTGCCGGCTCTCTAAGTGTGTTTACTACATCAAACCACAGCTTCTGCCCCAGGTGCCAGCTGTGTTCCTCAGCACCCTGCTCATGGCTTTCTCCCCTGCACAGCCACTTTAAGTTATCAAACAAATACCGAAGCACCAAAACCACAGAGCACCTGTAGACAGGGCTTTGCATTGCTAACACATAGCTCAAGATTATCAGTCACATGTTTAGACTTACCTTTGCAGGCACCAAGACACTGAACTAGTAAGCTGATCCTGGCGGGAAGGCAAGCCAGCAGCCAAGGATGGCCCCAGGCCAGGCTGGGCTCTCACTGGTGGGCACAGTCCTACAGAGTCTAAAGACAGCAACCAGAGCTATGTGCTGATAACAGGGTCCACCCACAACACCAGACACTGCAAGGAGATGACCTGTGTCCAAACACTCCAGCCAGGAATAAAAGAAAGGTCCAAAACCAAGACTGGAGTCAATTCCACGTGAGGGGCACGTTCAGGAGATTCACCAACCACAGCAAAGGTACAAGACCCATCCAAGAGGACAGTACCAGAAACAAGCACACCTATAACAAAACCCACGCTATGGCAGAAGGCCAAAATCAGAGATTAAATAGGGCTTCTGGGCCTATGGGTGGAGGTCTCAGGTGAAGCTTGTCAGGGCCATTAAGACCTGTTAAAGCTCACAGGACTCTGACACCAAAGTGCATGGAAATGGTTTAGCTTTCCAGGTGAGTTTGGGCTAGCTCTGCAAGCCCCCCAGGTGGCCCCTGAAGCATACAGGGCAGCCATCAGCACTGTTGGCATGCCTCTGTGCATTGGTTCCTGTGCTGGGTGAAGGATTTGTCCTGTCCCAGTGTCATGTGTCTTCCCCCTCTAGGTGGTGTCTGCTGCAATGCTCACTACAAAATACACAGATAAAATACTTGCATGTAGTCAGGAGAAAGGATGCAGAAACAGCTGCATGGGACAGGATTTTGTACCCGCATGAGGCAGTTAGGAGATGTTTTGTAAATATTTTAAGAAGATGGGTAGCCATGGGTTATGCATGTGCTGGGGAGGTCACAGAGGACAGTGAACAGCTCGGTGTAAGTACTCCATGGTTTAGGGGTCTCACCATGCCCAGCTGAAGATCTGCTGCAGGGACCCCTGCACCCAAGAGGCCTGTTACTGCCTGGACAGTGACTCACCATTGTGCTCAAGAAGTTTGATTCCCTATGTGAGCATTGCTCTACTCAAGAATTTACAGATAGTTTGTTGGGGTTTTTAGAAGAAAAAACTAGCGCTCTGTCCATGAGCATCAGAGCAACATCTCTCTCCCTCACCTGTGTCTGCTGTATGATCACGGAGTGTCTCCACTCGGTCAGCTGTCTGCTAGCAAACAGATGAGAAGTGCAGACGCTACCCATGCTTACCCGGTACTTAAAAACATTAGCGCTTCCCCAAGTGATAGTGCTCAGTAACTGTAATCACACAAACAATGGATGCTAGCAAGGCAGCTTTGAGTAAGTTTAACGCAGATTTTCGTGCATGGTGACCACAACTCAGGAGCACCTAGCAGGTGCCAGGGTTCCTGCATTCGTGTTTGGCTTCTTGGTTTGCTGCTGCCTGTCCAGATACCTGCCTCTGGTCCCTCGCAGTCGGTCTGTGAGGACGGTGCATCAGGACCAGAGTTCACCCAGGTCTTGAACACACTTGCAGGAGCCAGAAGCTTTTGATTTTTAGAAGTGGAGCTCCTAAAATTAATAAAGTACCTTAGCAAGCATGCACAAAGTACGGTTGCTTAAGGATTTATTACTTGGCTGACTAGGACAGTGCTTGCACAAAGAAAAAAGTCACATCTGTATCATTACTTGTAACCATCTGTCACAGAAAAAATGTACATGCTTAGCCCAAAACCTAGAAGGACTAGAAGGAATCTCTCAATTCCTTGACTGAAACAACATTTTCCTCGGAAAGAGATCAATAGTTTTGGTTGAAATGTTCTGTGTCCTCATCCTTTCCCTCTCTGCAAATAAATTTAGTCCAGGTTGACAATTTTGGCACAAATGATCAAAATGTTTGAAGTTTTTAAGCAACTGGAAAAAATATGTTAATGGAAAGCTTCACCTTCATATTAGATTGTTATCCCCACCTCTATCAAAAACATTTTACATGTACTCTAATACCAGAATTAGCTCTCATATACAGTGTTTTTTTCTGTTTCAGCTTCTTTTTATAAATATACAAAATATGCACACATCTATATTCTCTTTAAATGCACCATAGATATGCAATTTCAGAATTTAAAGAAGAGGAAAAGAGACCAAGCCAGCTACTATATTATTTTCTCTTGAATTCTCATTTTCTACCCTTCTGGTACAGAATGGACAGCTTTATTCTCACTGAAATTAGTTGTGCACTGGGTTAATGAAAAGAGCACTCTCTAGTTCTGCTGCAACCAGTTTCATTCCCACACCTTGACATGGAAGAATTAAATAGTCATGGGACTTTGTGGTTTTTTTATGCCACTAATAACGAGAGGTACAATCATTCTTTTTCCTGGAATCCCATGGTTTTGTGTATATAACCTGGTTACTATCTATTGATCACCATGTAATTGCCTCTCTTGACACTAACAGCACACTTATGACCACAATGTCTAAAAATCTTAGACATTTTAAATGTAAGCAAAAATGTTTATGCTCTTTAATCTGTACCTTATGCTGGTACATAAAGTCAGGAGTAGCTACTCATTTCCTTGCACGTGGTCTCCTGCTGCATGAATAGATAAATTCTTCTTAATTTTTCTGACTTTTTTTATTATGTGTTCAGCTATAAGGCTATTCTTTAAGGGGTCTAGAATCCCTGAAAATAATACTGTTGCCTGGGACACACAATGGCAAATAGTTCTGCCCTTTGATTTAAAAAGGCTGAAACAAGGCAGTCAAGAGATGAAAAATATGGTTTTGTTCTTGAAAAAAGCAAAGAGAAGTGGTGAAAGAGAAACCTATACAGAGTGTTTTCTCCATGCACCATGAAACCTGAGATCTAGTTTTTCTAAGGGTGTGAGCACCAGAATTTGTAGGAGTCCTAATTCTTTATGTTTTCACAGAAACTGACATATTAAAAGAAAGGAAACACTTCATTTCACAGATAACTCCAACAGAAGACACCATGTCTACCATTCCTTAATTAACTGAATGCTAATGTATAAAACAGTATTTGTGTCATCACATTAGTTAAGACATAAATGTGAGCAAAGCCTCTGCTTCAGATCACTTCTATTATGACTTGTCATTTGGAAAGCAGTTCAACCAAAATCAGTTTTTCAGCTGACCCAAATGTTTTTCCAAGGATGTGTGATTGCCCTTATAAATAATATTAACATCAATAAAGAAATTAAGCTGGAAAGAGAATGTGACTCCAGTACAGGCGTACCTGGTTGACAGATTATAAATATGTCTAAAAAAAAGGTAAAGCAGATTACACCAATATTGTCTTGGTTTTCTCTTAAGTGTAATTAAGAATAATCAGGAAATTGATACTTCATGCCTCTCATTCTACTCATCAGTTCATTCCCTCAGTGCATTGATGCACATTCATTATTTGAAGTATGGCATTAATTTTTAACAGTGCAAACTGTAAATGTACTGTCAAAGCTTCTGACACAGATTAATGGTTTCATGGCAGCCTCTGAGCTAGTGGCTGCATTGATTTGTGGGAGAAATTTCTCCCCCAGGTGTTAGGTAATTTTGAAGACCTGAGCACCTAGACCTGCTGTGTCTTTCTTCTATTCAGTCCGTTCTCATTCTGCGTATCTAGAGAGGCTCAGAAAGACAGAAGAAACAGAAAAAAAGTAGCTACCATGTTTCCCCAACCTACTCAGCAGTAGCACATCAGTTCCCCTAAACCTTGCAAGGGAAAAAGCTCTGATAAATCCATATACCAGAAAAGATCTTGCAAGGTTGAAGTTCTGACGAATGCATACACAAAGGGCGCAGAGCTAAGCTGGCAGCCAGGCAGAGTCTCAGACCCACATCGTGCTCACAGGGTGTCCCTTGCTTGCCTTCTGCAGACCATCAGAAAACCTGTTGTGATAAACCAGGTACCGTGCTAAACCATCAACAGCAAAGTACCTCGAGGTTCTCTCTCTGCACGGACACTACAGCAGCGTTAAATGCTGCTGACAGCTTCCTTCCCAGAGGCAGGGGGAAGATATTTTCAGAATGTGAGACAGTTTTATTACGCCCTTCTCTTAAATAATTTTGAAATACTTTTGTCATCTTTGCAAGTTATTCATGCCTTGGGAGCATAATCCTGTTAAAAACAGAAGGGTGGCTCA
Organism: Tyto alba; assembly: GCF_018691265.1. Taxonomy (NCBI): domain Eukaryota; kingdom Metazoa; phylum Chordata; class Aves; order Strigiformes; family Tytonidae; genus Tyto; species Tyto alba. The sequence continues at coordinate 7,656,347 of NW_024881295.1, read as the reverse complement.
GGCTCATGGGATGCCGATATTTTAAAAGGCAGCTGAAGTACTGAGATTTCTCAAGAAATAAAAATGATAAACACAACTTCCTGAGTTACAGGACAGCTCTTAGTTCCTAATGTTCCCTGAAAAAAATCATAATATCATAAAGAATGCGTCCATTACTCCTTAAAAATAATCTCTGGGACTATTTACTACCAGAAGAGATTTTAGAGACATCTACAAAACTTCCTAGAGTCCTGGAGAACCTGCCTGACAGACCCTTAAGAAAGTCATATAAGGAAAATTAAAAAAAACCAAACATATTCCTCCCAGCAGGATTAGGGGAGTACACAGCAAACCCCAAGCATGCAATTGTGTACCTGATCCTGATTCAGGCTCCTAACTGTTTCTGACCTCCATTGCCAATTTCTTTTTTGAAAAGTGTACTGAGCAAGGAAAGGTTAAATCTCTATGGGTGAATTTCTTTGTTTCTGTCTTCTTTACCCATATTACCATTAAAAAAAGACAGACTGCCCCCCACCTCCCAAACTTGCAAAACAAAATACAGCAGTTCTTTCTGAGAGGGAGAAATGCTTTTGCTTTTATTCAGGGAAGCCAGCAAATAGCCTGCAAGGCCTGAATTACAGTTAGTGACCCATATGCTTCTCTAGCATTAGACTAAAATCCAATATTTATATTTTTACAAGCTTACAGAATTGATCTAGATGGAATCAGAGTAGTTGGAAATGATCTGGAATGTAAATAGCTGATGTTCCTGGGAAATTGCATCAACATTTGAAGCCATTTTGGGAGAAATACTAATTAAATTACCATATCTCTTGCTGAGGAGGGGATATAATTTTCCTAGTTTTCTCAAAATATACTTCTGAAGTTTATAATGACTATTTTTTTTCCTTTGTTAGGAAATCTGTTACCCCACAATAAACAACTGCAAATTGGTTGTTTGTCTGCTACTCATACTTAAGTGCATTCTACATTTGTTACTGAGTTACACTGGACAATACAGGAGGAATTTTGATCAGTTCGTCTCAGCAGATACAGAGAAAAACAAACCTGCTGAATTCTTTTAACTTTCCTATTCTTAGTTATATCTGATCTAGTGAAGTGAAACTAGCTAGCAGTACTAATACCCTGCTTTCATATAGCAACTTTGTCTTTAAAGTCAAAACATTAAAAATATAGAGAGAGATCAAAATGAAACTATTTGACCAAGGTCACAGTGCATAGCACTGGCAGGCTAAGAAAAAGAATTTCTGAGTCCCAGTGCATCACACACTTTGGAGCAGAGATGGCAATCGTCCTTTCAAAAGGAAATATCAATCACTCAGTCCTGAATTACCTTAAAGGGGAACACTCACCTCTTTCTCATGTAGATCTCTTAAATCTCCTAGCTTTTACACCACTAGATATTTTCATTTACTTTCAGCTTTGTCCTTTCTACTAATATATGTGTAGTCTCAAAGACAATAGCAATGGTGAAAAGTATATGCTTGGAAAGTTCATAAAAGGTCAACAAATTCTTCAGAGTTCCTAGGCATAAGCACATTGCTAAAGTAATGTTTTTCAAACAAAGCAAGAAGTAGAATTCATTTTAGATTTGCTTTCAGACATTACCTGGATTAATACCTCAACCTCTCTGCCACCCTCTTGGGAAATTTTCTCACATATTTCAGATTGATTTGAAAGTCTTTGTCCGGAACAATTTGGAGGTATAATCAAAGTAAATGAGAGTCTCAACTCGAAAAAAAAAGTGTCTAATATAGTTTAGGAGCTACTACAAGTAATATAATAAATGTAGTCTTTTCAGTAGTTTGCAAGCCTGGTTTGGAAATTAAGACTGAAATTATGCTGTGGCTCTGTTACTGACTCGACTGGATTAATCACTTGATCTTTTTTCTTCCTCCCTCTCCTCTGTTTCTTTTTCTCTCTATCTTAACTGTTACCCAGCACAGAGACAGTACCTTCTTTCCTGTAGAGCACCTAACCCAACAAGACCTTGGACTACATTTGGAATACTAGGCTTCACAAAAGAAAATAATTAGTTTGGTCATGTGTTTTTGACATCACAGCCTTTGTTTGTCGTGTAGACATTCTTCCTGAACCCAGCTTTAGAAGTGCATTAGGAAGAACTATTGAAGTAAACCTTGTTTGCTCTGCCTGTTAATTCAAGTCATGGCCATTAGCATTCAGCTAAGAGCTTTTAAACACAGCACTGGGCAAAGATACAGCACTGCGACTGACAGGTGGAGGCTAGCCATGCAGTTGGAAATTGTAACCAGTGCTAATTCCTAACAGGAACTTTCATGTTTCATTTTTTTTTCTTCCATAGAAGCTGAATGATTTATTGTGTCAGAGTCCTGCAATGCTATTGAGAACATCAATTCAATTGCAACTTCTTCTTACAAAGGGCTGCTTTTCCTCAAGCTTGCTTATTCTTGCAAAATGTTGCCAGTGCCAATAGACGACAGGTTGCTGTAAGTAGATACAACTGCTCTTGTGGCGGTCTCCTGCAAGTACACCAATGAATATTGAATTTCACACCTCTGACATGACTAATCCTTGGGAGTGATTTACTATGCCTGACACATATTTACAGAAGCAGCACTTGTAGACAATTAATTTAAGCTGTGCAGTATATCCAGATAACCCAACTACTTTAAAAGGTTCCAGATTAAGGTTGAGCATCGAAAGCAGAGACAGGCGGTACTTGCAGTAGTTCATGTTCATTCTGTTAGCAATTGCTTTTTCTATTAGGCTTGTATCTCATTGTCGGGATTCAAGGACAGACAAATATATCAAGGTAATACACTCAAAGACAAGATGACACTTGAATATGTACGTGTACTTCATAGGCATACCTACATTTGTGAAGTTTGATTTTTCTCAGACCCTCTCTTGGCAGCAGTCTAAACATCTGGTTTAGTAAAATACATGTTTTGCCTTTATTTTAGTGATGTTTCATACCAGATTCAGCTAATATTTTAGCAAAACGTGGTCATATCATAGGAGAATTACCAGGGATTACTTTCTTCTAGCATCAGTGCATACAGTAGCATACACCAGTCAAATACTGTTCACATCAGGAGATTTAATCCTTATATGCACCTGTGCAAATGAAAGAAAAATCAAGTTCCCTATGTAGGAGTAGAAAGCTAGAATCCCAGTCCCTTACTAATGTGGGAGGCAGCTTAGACAGAGTGATAAGTTTTTACAGCATGAGGTTGTCAGGCTGTGAGAACGAACTCTGTAGATTGAGCAGCGAGGTCTGAGTTGCCCTCAAGTAATCCTAATTTGCATTTAAAACCAGCACCACCAGGAATAAAAGAAGAGGTTTAAACCCAACTTTTTGGTCCCCCTACTTAACCAGTCCTACTCTCAACATCTGTATTCACCCCTTAAAAATGGTGATGGAGGTGACTGAAAAAAAAAAAAAAAAACAGGTGCACAAGATGAGAACAAAATTAAAATAAAGCAATAAATGAATAAAAATCAGAAGCTAAAAGCATACATAAAGAAGACAGCTGTATAGTGTCAGTCTGAACAACTGTCAGGGAAAATAGGAATAAGAGGTTCTTAGTAGCTGAGGACACAGACGTGAAGGAATAGCAAAATACTTATTTTTAGTCATGTCTGCTAGTTGCTTATGTAAGTGATCTTGTAACAAACAAGAAAGGCGCTTTGAAGTAGAATTCCACATAAAAGGGATTGTAAAGATTGGCAGAATAATGGCATACCTAGTTATTGCTTCCCTTGTTGACTTTGCTAATTGGTGCACTGTACAGGGACGAAGTTAATTTGTGTTACAGTAATACTAGCATTGATCTAATAGCATTAGATTTTTTCAATTTTTATAACTTTGCAGGGGGAAATAAGAATTCTGCATGACCTATGTGTCTTGCTTTCTCTAATTTTGGAAAAAACTACAAAAACAGTAGTGAAACCAGGGAGCATCTGGGACCAAGCTGAAGATTCAAGACATTCAGGATAATAAAGCACCCTAGAAATGAGTGCATTCCTAAAGACAGCAAATAATGGGGTGCCATAGTTTTGAGATTAATGTATCTCTGATTTGTGTCAATATAGTCAAGTCTGAATATCTGAGGTCAAAACATGCTAATGTCATGAAAACAGAGATTGTTTTCATTCTTGACTTAAGCTTATCTGTGTTTCTTTCAATTGTACCTAGGTAAAATAGTTTTCTATGTTGATATTTAATCATCTATTAATTTCAATAGGCAACTGGAGATCTAAACGGGACAAAAATGCCTGGACATTTTTTTGGACTGTCTACTTGTGAACGTGTTGAACATTTTGCAACCCAGACATCATGGTATGAGTCCCATAAACACATCTGTTTCATGGGGAAAATCATTAGGAGCAGCTGAGAGTACTAGAAATTGAAGAAGCCAGGGAAAAAGCGTGCTTTGGCAACCTAGAAAATGATCTTTAACATTCTGTATAAGCATATCTTATACATCAGTATGTTCATTTAAAATAGACATGCATGTGCACACACAAACGGACGCATGCATGTGTGCACAGACACACTTCCCATTTATATGAAGCCTCCACAGAAGTCTTTTTGTGTAATTATGCCTGAACATGTTTCCTTAACATATATTCAATGATGTTTAATGACTTATGCAATACAAAATAAAGTTACTTAGGTAGATGCAGTGGCAACCATTAAACACAATCTTTCAACTCAGAATGTCCCTCAACTGGAAATGTATGCAAGGAGAAGGATCCTTTTATACATACTGTACACATTAATAGTTTTGTTGTTTTTTTTTTTTTTTTAACTTTGGGGGAGGGAATACAACTCTGCAAGACCTCTGTGTCTTGCTTCCTCTAATTTTGGAAAACATTACAAAAAAAATAGTGAAACCAGGGGGCACCTGGGACCAAGCTGAAGATTAAAGACACTCAGGATAATACAATATCCCAGAAATGGAGGATAGCAGGACATTCCTAAATCTCTTGTTCACGTTGAGACAACTGCTGGCCAAGGTGTCGCAATGACTGACCACAGAAGGCAGCATCACTGGTCATGGGCATAGCTTTTATTGCATCTGTTTTCTTTGACTTTGAGTAAATTGCTTCTCTGGACCATAGTCCTCCTATCTTTGAACAACAGTTAAAACTCTTCTGTGAAAGAAGTCGTGAGGATTGGTTAAACTATGAATACTCTGAAGATGAGCTGCCATTTGAAATGGTAGGGATTATTTCAGAAGCCTTTAATTTGGGAGTTAGTTATGTGGCCTGGTTGATTTAAAAAAAATATATAATGGGATAGCAGCAATTGTTTTTAATATCTTCCTGTTTCCAGATAAGACTTAGAGAAATTCCACAGTTTCTTAGTCTGCTTTTGTAATGCTAATCTCCCTAAACCAGCAATGGTTTCTAACAGTAGAAAACCTAGAATAAAATACAGAGGCAAAGTCAAACACTACTAGAGAAGCAACTGGGAGAGGAGGGGGGGGGGGGGGGGGGGGGGCGAATGAGGGAGAAATTGCTAAACCAGTCTATATGGAGATCATACAATAACCTACTTTAGATTTTCTTGCTCTTTATGGATCTCTCTTGGCAAGGAAGCAACTTCATATCTTTTTCAGATATAAGATTTTCCTGACTATTAAGTCTCTTACCTTGCTCGTATGGCTCTTTTCTCCTTCAAGGTAGAATCATTATTATGGTTCTTTAAGTACTAACAATATACTTGGCATGAGATGAGACATGCTGTCCTATGCAGTTAGGAATTTGAATAGCTAGACTACATAAATCATGTACAAAATGCAATGTAAAACTTACCCTGGGGGATGCCAGAATAAAGAGGTAAATAGACCTTAGCCAGAATCAACACCAGAATTAAATTTACATCACTGCAAGCATTGTATGTCAAAAAGTATTCAAAATAGCACCTATTTATTTTTTTTTCTTTTTTTTTCTTCCTTGAAACCAGTAATCCTGTGTAAAAATACAAGATTGAAACTGGAGATTCGAGCATTTTTAAAGAAATGTAGTATTTGATATCAGGTAGACTCCTGCATAATTCATAATCACTGTTTTTCATAAAATTACTGTTGTATCAAGCTTATAATTTCTGCATGAAGCTGTAGTCTGTCATTATAATTTAGGAACACAGAAAGAAACAGAGACAAAAGGGGCCAAAGAAGGCATCAAGGAGTCAAGAATATGCTTCTATGCTGTCCTAAGCAGAGCATTTGTTTAGTAAATAAGCATAGAAGTAAACTAAGAAACATCTGTAGCAGATATATAATGCTTTTCTGTGAGCACAGTTTTCAGCACATTAAGGTTCCTTCCCTGCCAATATTGCTCAAGAAATGTGGTGGGTTTTGTGCAGGAGTTGCTGTGTACAAGCAAAAGTGAAGCACTGCACAACCAACAGGCATGGGAGAGGAGAGAAGAAAAATCACCAAACTGTCTTACAAAGCTTTCCTTTGAAAATAGACTCCATTCCAACTGAAAACAACCAGTCTTAATTGAGAAATAAGGGTGTCAGACTTTATTGGACTAACTGATGAATAGAAGCAGACTTCTAGCGACAAGTGGATGCACGCAACTGCTCACACACCTGAGGTAAGAGCTCCCTTTGGTGACATTTCACCTGCATATTGTGCACAACTACAAGGTATTTGATGATTACATTTTTCCCGTATAAAACAGACCTGCCCACAGCTCTGCAGGTTTCCAACCCTGTGCTCAGCCTGTTCTTTCCTCTGCCTTTGCCTTCAGTAAACCTCTCCATTAGGTCCTCATAGTTTTAATTTCATCTTGAACATTGTCGGTAGGTTTTATGGAATGTTATCACATGTCCTATCTCAAAGCAAGTAAATTCATTTTGAATTAGGCATTATTTAAATAAAAACCACCCCAGCAGCTTTGCTCCAAAGTAATCAGAAGGAAAACCAGCTGACAAAATGGAAACTGTAGTATGTTCCCTAAAATGAGTAGATGGGGAACAGATGTCATTGCTGAAAGTGAGAGGTTAACCTGACATAAATAACGAAAGGACAGCAGTAGGGAGTCCAATCAAGGCTGAATCAATGCTCTGATCTTGCACAGCCTGACAAATCTTTCTTGCTATTTATGGCTTCATTCCTCCTCCGCTCTCTGGGATTGCAGGTGGCAATTATGGGAGAAATTGCCAGGCTTTTTTTTTCCCTTTTTGTCACTGTCCAGCTTGTGAAACCTGTCAGAGATTGCCACTGAAAGAGGAAATGGAGTTTGTCAGCTGAGATTTGAACATCATGTTGTCCACTGCATAACTCAAGTTTTTCATTGCCTTTTACATGTATATTCCTTATTAGCTCCTATAAAGGGCAAAATAAATTTATACCCTTTTTAGAGAAAGACTTGTATCATCCAGAAACTTTATTCTTACTACTTAATAAATCACCTCTTTGTGACATAAGACCAAATCTGTAATTTCACTACCATGTAAAAATAAGAAAAGTGAATACAGACAAATCTTTTTTCTATCTGTAGATAAGTACTTTTGCTGTAAAATCCTAAATGCAGTATTTACAACAGAAGCTAAATAGAGATAAAAAATAAATTTTACGAGATCATCTAGTTCATCTCTCCAGTAATGGGAGATCACACAAGGCCTTGCCTGACACTATAAATCAGACAAGCAAAGTGAAGCACAAAAAACAAATTTTACCCAGAGCTAAAAAGCTTTTTGGCATAAATGAATTTTTTTGCCGTATCAGGCCAGAGAACTCAACCCTGTTTGGAGACACTGGATTCAAACATCATCCTCAAGGCACTTCTTTCTTCTCTTCCTAGAATGCATCTGCATGTTTTTTCCCAGTTCAGCCTGACTGACCCACAGGGAATATTGCTGTGACCTCATTCATGATATCTAAGTGTGCCAACACTGTTTCCGAACACAAAGACATAGTCTCTGCACAGATATTTTAGGAAGGAGTATGCGGACAGGGGTGTCACTGCATCATCTCCTTCCAGAAAAATACTTTTGCAGAGGGAGAAGCCTATAACAAATCACTAACAACTCAACATTTTCCCCTGGATATGTCTGCATCCTTAGCAGAAATACACCTTTTGAAGGGTAAGCACTTACTCGCACTTCAGTGAGCAGCAAAAGGTGAAAACTGTAAGGCAACGTATTGAACACGTTTGCAGGTGGCAGACTTGTTTTATTTTCAGTTCTGTGTGATGGCTCTGTCCACCACAGATAGGCACAGGCCTACAAAAATATGGAAGCTTGGAAGAGAGAGTCGAAGTGAGTATGTGTATGTGTATGTATGTGCATGTGCATGTGTTCGTAGAAGTGTGGTGGGATAGAGAGCAGGGGAAAGCACTCTGGCAGAAACAGAAGCTGAATTCGGCGTGCAGGATCTGAATAAGTCTCATGTTATGTGTATACCATGATATCTTTTATGTTTGCAACTGCTCAGAGCAAAAAACATTTTCTAATTCCTCTTACCAACTGCCAAACTATAGCATCCTCCAAGAGCACATATCCTCCCCCTTTAATTTTGTTTGTCTAAAAATACAGCCATGATCAACTGGGATATAGCTGCAAAGCATAAATTAATGTATTTCCATAGCATCGAAGAGCAAGACACAAACAGAAGGACTATCTGTGTGTACTAGTTAAGCGGCAGCTGCTGCTCCAGCCTGTTCTGATGGCTGGGCTGGCACGGGCATCAGCACCTACTGTGGACACGCCTGTAAGGGGCAGGTTTTACCCAGGGAGGGATGCATGGCTTAACAGGCAGGTCAGACCAACACAGAAAATAAAAGCAAACTTCTTCTGGGAGCCAGAAGCCAAAGAAAGAACCTCTGGGCTCTAATCCTATAATAAATGCAACTTGTCTGGTTACAAAGCTTTAGACTGCAGTATCTCCCTGCTCACTGGTGCAACTGTATTCTGCACCAGGGATGTTATTACAGGTTCAATATAGGCTTTTCATATTGATTATGTGTTACTTTCTCAATGCTTTTTTCCCCCTCACACTTAGGTAGTGTGAATAGGAATGCAAGGCTGCCACATTCTGAAGGTCAAGGCTTTTCACACAGCTCCCTCATCTCTAAAATATTTAAATTTTTTTATCATAATTTCTGACCATCATTCACCACATTTATTGTCAATGAACCCCATATCATTACTTCCATAGTTCCTTTCAGTTTTACTCATGCCATCTCCCTTACTGAGCCTTACCTCTAGTGCAACAGATATTCTCCAATCTTTTAAATTTCTGCATAATGCACAAATACTGACCCATTTCAATAACATGCTCCTTCCTCATCCCCATCAGCGGTCTCTGAATAAACTCTAGATAGTGGGTCTCCCTGTGTGCATACTTCCATTGTGAAATCCTTTTTGTATAGAACTGCAAACATGTAAGAGCAAATTGTGTGAGGCATGTCTCCTTAGGTATATAGATCCCCATGGTTCTTCTCTTTTTTCTAGATTTCCTTTGAAGTAATGCCCCATTAAATACCTTTGTTCTACTGTTTTCAGGAATTCCCCATCCATTTACTCTGTGATTCTCCTTGTGCTAGACTGCTTATGTAGTACTCTTCTTTCTGAAGGGAAAGAAAACCCTAAAAGCCTTGGAAGAAACTTGTTTAATAGAATTTATAACCCTTCTACAAATCATTATTTAAAAGCAAGCCTCAACCAAATTAGACTGAGAGAAAAATCAAAGAAGCATCTTTAACCCCCTTTGATTTTAATGATCAAACTAACTGTGAGATGTTTCTGCAGTGTGGAAAAAAGAAAGATCTAATTGCAATATGAGGTGAGTGAGACAGGTCAAAAGGTGAATCAGGGGAAATTGAGGGAAAGCAATGACAGAACCAAAGAAAATAAAAATGAATGAGTTGTGCTGAAAGGGAGGCAGGAACAGATGGAAAGCTACGAAGACTGTCATGGTATCAGGGAGGAAACCTCAAAGTTCAGGGACATGTTTAAACATTTTTGAGCTTGCTGAAACCTAAACATCCAAATCCACTGAGTTAAGTATTCTACTAGAAGACATATTCCCTGCATAATTGCAAGTGATGCATGGAAGAAACGTGACTTTCAAAGTAATAGCTCTTGTAAACCATTTAATCTTTGCTTTATTAAAGGCAAAAAGGTGAAAAGTAAAATGACTGTCAGGGAAGGAGCACTGTTGTAGATGGCATTTAAACATCATGAGCCTCATGGATGAGTAATGCGTATATACAAGAACTGCTGCTGAATACAGTACAAAGGCTATTTCACACTTCCATGACCTTTTTGCTGAGGGAGCTGCTATTTTACTTCTGAATAATGAGATTTCGTTAGTGCCTAGAAATTCAGATTGAATTGGGAAAGCCACAGGAGCCCTGATGCAAGGTGTTTTTACTAAAAGAATTATCCTTGCATTTTATAAGTGACAGATCAATATAAAATTAGCTTTTGCATTGAAAGAATGGTGCTGTTCCTTTGCAGCAGGCTATCACTTCATGTCACACAAATCAGTATCTTACCATCAAGAAAGCCCTGATAGCTATAAAAGCAGCTTGAAAAAAAATTCCCAAATGATCCCTGGTTGTTTTATCTTTCCATCAAATAAGTGAAAGAAGTGTACTTTATTCAAGAAATAAACTGCAGTCATATAGAAACAGTGACTTCATTTCTGGCTCTGCAACTTCAGCCTAAACACAAACCAACAAAACTGCCTGGAAGTATGAAATTTTGTCAGTGGATCCCATTGAACATGCACTGACATCAGAAAATGCCAGCAGATAACCCTTCATACTTTTGTTGGCAACCCCAGTAGGAATGGTCTTTTCTGCTGGCTTTCCTGAAGCACACAGGCAGAAATGTGTGTTATGCCTGTTCCTGCATTATCTTATTTTCCTGGTAGCTCTGTTGTACACTGGGCTCGAAAGCAAGCTGCAATAAAGGTATTAGTGAAAATAACATCTATCACTGCATGATTTTAAGGTCATTTGCTGTAGGGAATTTATGTTTAACATGTTTCCCAGCTGTAGATGGGAGTATCCCATCTGCAGAATAGGAATTACTTTTTCTTAATTCCTGTAGGTTTTGTTAAGATATAGTTCCTGAGGGATTGGGAAGTACTCAGGTATTCTTATGAGAAGAAATAAATGTAAATTCCAAAACAGCCTGCATTTGACACATTTCTGATTTTTGCTGCTCAGAAAAAGTATATTTGCTCTGCTCATTTTTCTGAAAAAAAAATACTAAATATTTATTTTTAAGCATGAATTTCTTTAAAACTTTCTTCTATGAGTTTGTATGATAGGCTTTCGGAACTTATGGGGGTGCCAACCACTGCACTGCTCTGGGTGCCGCTTGCCCATCTTTGCTCACCTCTCAGCATGCACTCGTGGGGATGAGGATATCACCAAGCACGGGGCAGCCGGGCAGCGCAGCAGCTGCACGGGCAGAAATAAGGAATGGGAAGCAATGCCCGTCTGCTGTCTCCACTTAAGAAGACATTATTTCTTATAGATTGTATCAGCGCAAGTCTTGAATACGGGAGTCTGCATCTGCCCAAACCACACTGGAAACGTTCAAAACAAGGTGCAGAAGCCAATCAGCAGAGCAGCCCCAGGGGATAACGTCCCCTGAAACACCATTACATTGGGGATTCAGTCAGCCAGGTCTTAGGTAGTCACCACTAAAATGTTTGCAAATACATTTTCATTTTAATCTCTGTTAGACTCTCCTGAATATTTTATGAAGTGAGCTGAAAAGTTTTAATTATCTCTCAAAATCAACGTTCACTTTCTGACTTTCTCTCTAACAGCTACTGTTAGAGTGGACTCCCAAAACATGAGGGCTCCTGACAGCTTGAACTTCCAGCCAGGCTTGTAACACCACAAGCTTGAGCAGTTAACAAGCGATACAGAAAGTTCTTGGATATGTATCTAAAGGTTATGTTTAATATGGGATTTGGCTTGGTAGGCCTAATCAGGAGAAGGGTTAAACCACAGCTTAATTCTTATGAAATTCAACCATCTTGGGTGATGCCTTATGTGATGAGCTCATGACTGTGTGCAGGTTTGGAATCTGATCTCATGACTAATGTGCAGAGCTGACCTAGTGATGAGAAATTAATGCCCAAAGTCATAATATGAACCTGCAAGGTCTGGACCAAGATCCATGCAAATGGTGTGTGTTGGTTGCCTCGACATAAGCAAGCAGCTTCCGAGGAACTCATCTTGGGTGTCTCAAGCATAACCTCTCTGTTGGAAACAAAGTGCAGGTCACTACATCCAGGTACACCTTACAGACATCCCCCAGGGGAGAAATTCCTGAATACACAGGAGCTGAGCTAACTCCACCCCTGTGTGTAGGACCTGGCAGCATGGTGATGCCCTTAGGCCAACCAGCCCTGCTGAAGGCACAGCTGTGTGGAGCAAGGAAGGCAGTAGGACTCCCCACATAGTGTACCAAGAACTCCACACGGCACAGTGCAAGGCCACATATCTATGATGAAGTATCACAATGTGCCACAAAGGCAGTCTGGTTACAGTTAGGCTGTGCGACTCCTCGGTTAAAAAGCCCTGAAGAAAGGCAGGATCTGTCTGCCTCCACCTGGGGAACTACTGTGGTCATCGTTAGCTGAGGGATTTTTGCACTACCTACAGTATATGATTGCTCTTTGAGGCAATGCTAATTAGTCTAAGTAGAGTACCATGTAAATTCAGCTTTGCTGCTCTGGGACCTGAACCTGCACCTCCACTCAGCATGGAAATCAGGCACAGACCCTAATTCAGGGCTTTACGAGGTGAATAAAGGGACTGATTTAAAAATATTTTATATCTATGCATTTGGCATAGGTAGACATACCTATTTGCACTGAAAAAAACTTGAACTCTCACATTTCTGCTGATTGCTGACATTATTCAAGACTTTATGCTTGCCTGCACTGGATTGAAGCTCTCCAGTAACCAACTGAAAAAAAAACCTGAAAAGACCTTCCGTTTCTGAAGAAACAATCTCAGAAAGTGGTGGATGTAAAAATCCTACAGAATTATCACCCAGAAAACCTTGCCTAGCAGAAGGAAGTAACCCTAATTAGCAAGTTTAAGCTAAAAATCTTGTCATATGACCTTTATTAGCTTCAAAATATCACTGTCAAGGAAAACTTTCAACGCATCTTCACAAATCTCAGAGAAGAATAAGATTTGAAAATGCACTGATTCTTGTGCCACTCACTCCCTGCACACTGCTCCAGCACAGCTCTTGAGTAATCTCATGAATCTTCTCTCACATCATCCTTCCACTGGTAGAAGCCCTCATATTTAAGGTACTACTGATTAAAGTTATGCAAATGAGCATTCACCAAGACTCAAGAGCCTTCTCAAGGATGACATACTATTAAAATAATATCCATTCAGTGTTGAAGAATTCCTTCCAAGAGGGGCTTGATAGGAAGTGGACAGGAACAGGAGGCTCAGCAATAATCCCTTATACTGCCTCTTGATTAATGCTGTATATGTATCGGCATATATGAATAAGCTGCTGCTCACAGTCTGCTTACCACACCTCCAGACACCTACTGAAGAAATGCTGCAACAAATCATATGCACATGCAGGACACTGTAAAAAATTATCTGCTCCTGTGAAGGAGACTCAGGCACAAAGCTACATGCAGAGATCAGACAGATCAGCACTGTGGATTTGAGCTTTCTAGTTGAATCAAGGTTTCTAAGGAAAAAAAATAACCCAAGCAAACACTGCAAGGATGCATTAAGAAGCCAGAAAAATCCAGCTCCCACCTGGAATAATCCAGCACTGCTACCCTTACATATTGTGTCTAAATTTTGAAGCCTGTTTATATGCAAAGTTCCTATCAATGTGAAATGCCACCAGCACCAAAAGCGCAAAGGAATGAACTTTAATCCAATTTTGATTAGCAGAGAGCACTACCTGTCAACTTGAATAATTTTAAAAATTATTTTCCACTTACAAACATTATGAAAGACATAGAGGTGGACAAGCCACTGATAGCAGAAAACTAGCCTCAGCTGGCTTACATGTAAAAATGACAAAGATGTATCAGAAATGAGTGCAGAAAATTAAAGAAAGAGCAGTTTAATGAAGCCAAGACAATGCCTTGAGTCAGCCATTCAGCTCATATGCATTGATGTGACTCTAGTGCCTGGACTGGGTGACACCACTTCATAACCAGACATGAGATTTAGCTCTATGTTTATGTCTGCTCTTTTTCCAGCTTCCAATGTTAAAACATAAACGCTTGCAAGCAAAATTCACAATTTCTCATTGTAAAGGTCAACACTTCAGTTGGTTATGAATGTGTGGAAGTGTTCGGTCTAGTAAACAATGTCTTTTTCACCTATTGTAGACTATGACAGCAACGTTTGCTTTGTAAAATGACAAAATATTGTGGCCTGAGGTTTCTCTCATAAATTTAAGAAGGAAAAAATGTTTACAAATGTATATATAAAGGAGTTTCAATGGCTTTACTAGGGTTCATCAATGTTTTTTCCTAGCACATATGTATTAAATACTCACAGGCATGAGGCATTTAACCTAGATGTCTAGGGCAAATGTGGAGACACACTGTGGCCCTTGTCCAATGAGTTAAGAGGAGGAGAAATATCTGTCTCTATGGATTCAGAGACATGAACTTCAGAGAAAGCCCAAGCCACCTGGACTCCCCATCTGAGCACCCCAACTAGTTGAAGAACCTCAGACCTACTCTCAGCCTCAGGTGGACCTCATCGAAGCAGCAATGTGTGCAGCACAAATGGAAATGGTGGAGAGTGGCAGCGGATCTTGCAAGCACCTCCTGGTTTATGGGATACTGGCATAATTGAGTTCACATACAACATGGAAGAGAATAGTTCACAGAGTATGTTGAGAACATTGGTTGCCTAGCCAAAGCTATAGTTTTTATGGCTTCAGAGGCTGCACTGAAGCTGCAGAGAGTGCTCTTTACTAGCTGGGATTCCCTCTTGGCCATGCAAAGTTCCGGAGAGAGAACATGGGGACAGCTGATACCATACCAGACCTAATGTCTGAAGGAGGGATGGCTGCAATGGCTCTGAGAAGTCCTGTTCCCATTTCACATGAACACTTGCTGCACCCCAGCAGTGATAATGGGGTACAGCACAGTTACCTTGACCCTGAGTATAAGATTATCCTGGCTTGGGCCAAATTCCAATAGTAAAATAGTGGATTCATTTAGGCCATAATACATTATTCTGTGCTTCTGTAGATCTTGCAGAATATCCCTGGGACTCCTGATCTGCAAATCTGTTTTACCACGGTTCATTTGGATGCCTCTATGACTGACTGTCAGTCAGTCTGTGACTGACTTCAGCAATAATAATAAATAAATAAATCGGATTTTTCATTTTTCTTCTATAAGGAAAGAAATATTTATGTGTGTTAAGCACAAATTATCTGTAAATTCCTTCAGTTCCAAATGTTTATTGATCTTGTGTTGGAGAATGGCTCAGAGACAAGGGTCCTGAGCCCACCGAGCAGTTGTACGATCAGAGCCTGTTCTAGGGGCTGATGCTGCCTCGCTGATGCTGGGCCTCACTAGGGTTTGCCTGCAGCTGCTCGCAGCTGTTGATACATGAGGAATGTCAAGGATGCTTCGGCCTTGGGTACTGTGGTGTATCGAAAACAAGTTAAGAGGAATTAGAAATAGTGGACTGAGAAACTTAGTGTTATGAGAAGCTTGTGCTGTTAGCTACCCGCAAGTAGGTGGACCGTGTGAACACGACCTTTAGAGCTTAAGCCAATCAGCTAGTGACTACTAGGCATAATAATTATCGTTGTCTGTATAAATATATGTACCCTGGACCAATAAAGAGATAGGATATATGATGCTCTATCACCCACATTGAATCCGTCTCGGCGTGTTGCTCCTCCGCGGCTCTGCAATCTTGGAATCTGGCAGTACTGGAAAGGCACACCAGTAAAGGCAAACCTGGAATATTAGCTATCTGGCAGCAAGGGTGGGATTGGAAATTCTGAACAGAAAGCTAAACAACTAAAATGTAGAATATGAATCACTTAACAGGGTTCATTTCAGAGACCTTCTGGATAACACATGGAGAATTAGTGATTTTTAGCTCTGTCTGGTACAGCATTCCCTCTTCTAAATTTCTGCTTTAAAGTTCTAAACACCAGCTAGGGAGATAGATGTGACCAGAGCAGTAATCTATAGGAAAAATACCTCACTACTAATAACCCTCAAATAACTGTTTCAGAACACACATAAAAAGGCAATTATATAGAGAGGAAGAAATCTAAGTTATATCAGTCAGGTGTATGCTAAATGGAACAGCTGATGCCATGAAATTTTATGTTTCTTTCCAAAACACTCATGAGTGAGGAGCTGTGAATTATCATTCCTTTCCCTCTTAGCATTTTACAGCATTTTAGAAATGCCTCTGCTACAGTGCTGTGACCAAAGCAAAGAAGGGCATGTCTGCAAGTGCTAAACGATCTGTTCTTTCCCCAGTGAAATATTGTCAGCATCCCTTGCTCACACGCCTCTTCTTAGCCCCATAAAATATTTACCAGTCAAATAAAAATACTGTTTTTGCTTGACCAGTTCATCTCCCTTCTTTACTCCATTATACTGATACAGTCCTTTTAGAGATATGTCAAAGGAACATGATTCAAGTTGCAAAGCCATTGATTTCTTTGATGTTCATGCTCTACAACACTGCTTTTAATCTCATGACCAGATAATGCATTTTAAAGGATATGTTTGCTTTACTTGGTACAATAGTGAACAGTACTTGATAAACAGCTGTTCAATTTTTAATTTCATTCTCATGATGCAATGTTTGGTGCAAGCCTTTTTCACTGAAAGGGAATTTAGACTTTGTTGTGAAGACAGAAATATTAATTTATTCCTGGGCATATTGATGTTCTTTATTACCAGTATGTTGGGATTCACAAATGTTAATTGATCTTTACAAAACACCTGTGACATAAGAAAATACGATTGTTTTTGATTCCTAAATGAAGAAAAAAAATAGCACAGATAATTGAGGTAAAAATTTATCTACTTTGGTGCCTGGAGCACACCTGTGACGAAAAATTCCCTTATTGTGATCTACTCTCAGTGGTACAAGTAAATAAATGACCATGACAATTTGTGGGTGCATCAAAACTCTTTGAGTAAAATTCTCGCTGTCATGGATTTGACACATTACACAGGGGGAGGATGCCCAAACAATGAGAAAGAGCCTTTATTATTATTAAAATGGTGCAGAAAAGAAGCATTCTTGTAAAAAGTCCCTCATCAGTAATCTGAGAGCATGTTTGACACAGTGTGACCCACTGGCCAATGCTGAAACAAGGTGAGGAAAGACAGTCTTTTCAAAAAGGCACACAGAAAAAAACGTGCAAGGCAAAGGTAAAGTTGATAAAGCAGCATGCAGGCTCAGATGTAAACTTGGGATGTATTCAGTGGGATAACAGATGCCTGTTTCAGAGGGACTTGTGTGAGCATCCAGGCGTGACTCGGCCACTCTCACCTGAGCACTGGCATTTCAGGGCGCTGGGGATCTGCAGGGACCTCTAACAACACTTCCATTGGCCTTCAGTCACATCCTCCTTTATTTTTTTTTTTCCATTTTCAGAAATCTTAATATTTCTCATAGAAACTTCAAACCTAGGTCCAGATATTATTCTCAAAGGTATTCCAAACAAAGAATGAAATCACAGTGCTGGTGAAGTCAGTGGAAATATTTAAATTTCTTTTCAGCCAGGATTTTATGTCACTGTCTGGGGCTGGCCTTGGCAAACTCCACACGTGAACTGCTAATTAATGGAATATATCTCCCTGAACAACGCAGAAATAAAATGCAGATGGTAAAAGGAAGGTCTGCTAGTCCTGGGAGAATAAAAAGATCTTCATTAAATAACCTCCTCACTGGAAAACAAAGGTAAATATAATGATGTCTATGGCCCTTTTGTATTAATTGTCATTATTTGAATGGTTTTGCTTTAACTCCAAATATATTAAGTTCAAGTGTTCAGATATTTCCCAGATTTTATTCCACTGTTGTGATATTTTCAGTTCTAATAATTTAAATTCACCATGTTTTGTCTGGACTGGCAAATAATCTAATTAGGGAAACACAAACAATCCCAGTGACTTATATAACTTAGCAACCATCATCACTTCTGAAGTTCAACTATTCACAATGAATTACTCACAAGACATTCACATGGAAAACTTGTTTTGAAGAAATACACAAATCATTTCAGACATCCAATCTCAGCACTTCATAATCAGCTCATAACGGAAGCAGACACAATTAGACTAATTGTTCATTATAAATTATTCACTCAGCCCTACACTTGCTAATCTAATGTCAATTGATGTTTATGTGTGAAAGGAGGAAGAAATTGCACTTTGTAGGCTGACTAGCTTCAGACATTGTATGCTGTTTGTTGTGATTTATGACAGCTTCACATCAGCAGTTGCCTCAACCATAAATTGAGTTGAATCCCCACTCACAGTCCCTGACGCCTGGAGGTGATACAGATACAACACACTGATAGAAACTCAAGATCCTAAACACATTATAGCTAAATAAAATGTGCATTACTCTGTAATTTAACGGATAAATTGGCTCCAAAGGATATTCTCTCTTCTTCTTGCCAGTGATTAATAGCTACATTTATTTTTTTCCAGCAAGTTGCTACTATTTTTTGAAATCTAATTTGAATTAAGAACTACCTCCCAGAGGGGATGAAGAGCAAAGGTGTCTTCTCTAGGAAGACAATTGTCAGAGTTCAAATAACAACTCCTGCAGGCATTCAAAACAGTAGAGAAAACAACACATCAACTGGAAAGTACTGTGTGTAAATAGACAGAGTGGGCTATTTATTTTATTTATGCATATAAATAAATTCATATGCATATGAATATGGAAATTAAAACAGTAGTCAGATCCCTCTGAAACATGATATTTATCCTATCTTGCATGGAATCTTTCATAAACAAACTGGGCTCTATGAGTTTGGTTTCCAGTCACAGGGCTTCTTCACTTTTCCTTGAGATCTTGAAGATCGTTATTAGAGACTGACACATTGAACTCCAAAGTTTTCTCAGAACACACAAAAAAACATTAAGAAAGACTTTTTATGAGTCAGCTTTATGAAACACCCAACCCTACCTCGTACATCTCATATTACCTATGGCTGGAACAGGGAGTGGTGGGCAGCAGATAGGAGAATCCACCTCCAAGTTCAAAATAATCCCCCTCTTCTCTGACCTGCCCAGCTAACAAACGAAAATTTGAAACATCCTAGTGAAGTCTGGTTTATCAGCTTAATGGCTATTTTGCCACCTATAGAGTAATCTTGTCTCGCTCAATGCTCAGAAGGTTAACAACAGATAGATACCATGGTGTGTTAAATAGAAAATATTCTTTATAAAAATTTTGCTGTGTTCGTTATCTTCTGTGCACAGAGAACGGAGGGAGCCTGGAGGGTGCTGATAAAAAGGATTGTGCTAGACAAATGAATAGAAAGGTGCTGTGCCCAACCTTTAAAACTTGTCATTCAGACTAAGTAATTCATTGTGCAGATAAGCTATTTCTATGGAGGCCATTATAAGGGGGAATGCTTGAATACTCTTCTTATTCAGGAAAGGGAGAGAAGAGAATTGAGGCACATTTGAGGAAGATGCAGACTGAATACAAACTGTGTGGCCAAAAGTCAAGATAATGTTTTTGTCATCACTACTCCCCTTTTTTAGCACAGACCTCGTCTCTTAAATGAATTAATCATTTTTTAGTCACTTCATACCAAACTGAAATGCTCATTTCCTGAAAATACTATACATTTTTGGTGGCATGAGAAAGGGATTTTTATGACATTCAACTGTACCTTTCATAGCCAATATGCATCATATAGTCTAAAGAACTTGTAAGAGTTTCACAGATGTGCTGTGACCATGGTATATCATTTTATTCACATAAACAAATTAAAGGTGTACATCGCAAAGCCCTGCAGCGTAGGATCAGATTGTGCCCTTTGCTGGGCTCATCCACTGTATTCAAAGCACTAAGCAGAATTTGACTTGCTGTCTGTAGCATATGAAACCTGAACACTTATCTCCAATAATCGTGAAGTACCAATGCCAAGTCATTTCAAATTGTTGTTTGTTTTTTCATATGTGTATCCAGATCCTCAGCAGGGTAAGTGCAATGAAGTTATTGAACACCAGCTATCAATAGAAAAGGATCTGATCTAAGATCTTAGCAAGAACACCTAGGACTAAGTAATTTACAGCATCTATAAGATCTCTTTTAAATGCAGCCCTCCAGCAGATCTTGAAACACATTTTCACTGTTCCTCTGAAGCTATCTCAGGTCCTTTACAAAATAAGTGATTGTACACATTCAGATGTATTAATTGTGTACTTGCTATATATTTGATTGTTTTCTTTACTATCCTCAACACTGTACTGGGTCTTTTGAATATGCAAAGGCCATGGGCACCCTAACTCAATCTCCGCTGTTTATAGATATACAAACTGCAGCCTCACTCCATCCCCTTGAAGTCAATGGCAAAACACTGAATTATGGAGAGTGGATTTAGCCAGCCTTGTACTGATATGCTAACACCCACAGGAAAAGGATATTCCTTAGGCAAAGAAGGCCTTAATCCTGTGAAAACCCATACCATGTGGGACTCCGCTTACTATAAATAATGAAGCTATACACAAGCATGAGAATGTGCAAGGGTAAAGCAGGTTTCAGGACTAGAAAAGAAGTTACAAGATGCATTCTCTTTACTGGTAAAGCATTTTGAAGAGAGAAAATGGTGTGGCATGTGATAAACCTCTAAAGAGCTATCCTCTGCCTGACTTTGTAGTTAAAGCCACATACTTACCTGACTTTGGATGTACTCGTTCAACAACACCCCTATCTTCACTTTCTTGTCCTCAACAGTCTGGTGAGCATAATCTGTTTCTTTCACATTTATTGTCAGTTCCACTTCTTGGCTTATATGGATGAACTCCTTTATCCATTCTTGTAGTTTTCATCTGCTTTGCACAGAGAAAAAATATGATCCAGGAACCCGAAATGATTCAGTTATGTTATTTCTTCTACATTTTCTGTTTGCTGCTAAAATCTCCAATTCTTTTGCAAGAAAAAAAAAATATTTCATCCTTACAATAGTTTTTTTCTGTAGAAATAAAATATGTCTGCATTTAGCAGAACAGTTTCTAATATCATAATACATTTTATGTCCAGTAACAAAGAAGTAATTTTAGATGCTGAAAAACAAGTATACGTACAGTGAGAGAGAAAAAGAACTTATTAGGTGTATTTCAGTGGTCCTACCATGACTGTATATAGGAACCTCCCAGTCTGTTCTCACAATCACTCTTTGAGGAAAATGAGTATTGTTCCTACTTCACAGTTAGGGATCCAAGATCCAGAGGAGACAGAAAGAAGTTTATATGATGTATTTTGGTCTCATTAGTCTTCCAGAATATGCAGCACAGAGAGACACACTTTCTTCTATAGGGCAAAACAAACACCGTGGTTAAGATTCTGCTTTCCATTGTCACTGGAGAAATTTCTGTCTTCCCTCAATGATTATACAGGAAAATTTGTACTTAATGAAGTCAGCATTTAAGTCAGGTGCATAGACCGAGGTGTTGAGAATATAGTTAAGTGCCAAAAATCACCATCCCAAAACTGCGAAGTAAGAGATGAAACCTAGGTTCCTTTGCATGTCTTCTGTATGTCTGGCTTGGCCTGCTAGCAATTTAGCTTGAGAACCATTGGCTGATGCTGTCTGTCCCCAGTGCCTAATGAGGCCTGGTCCATGTCCTGTGATAACACGAATAATAAATAGTGGGCCTACCAAAGCAGAAAATTGTGTTTTTCAGAGATATAAGACAGACAGATGTTTCTCAGAGACCTAAAGTAAACCCAGATGGATTAGCCCTAGGTGCAGGAAGATTTTCAAATGGAGAGATTTCTGAAAAACAAAATGTCTCTCCTTTTTAACTTTTCAGAACTTAATTATTGTTGTACTCGTGTTCCTGTTCCTACATAATGATGCAGAAGAAGGGCATCCTACTTATGTATACTAATCATAGAATCATATAATGGTTTGAATTGGAAGGGACCTTAGAGATCATGGGCAGGGACACCTTCCACTATACCAGGTTGCCCAAAGAAAGCCCCATCCAACCTGGCATTGAACCCTTCCAGGGAGGGGGCAGCCACAGCTGCTCTGGGCACCCTGGGCCAGTGTCTCACCACCCTCACAGTAAAGAATTTCTTCCTTATATCTAATCTAAATCTACCTTCTGTCAGTTTCAAATTGTTACCCCTCATCCTATCACTACACCCCCTGATAAAGAGTCCTTCCCCAGCTTTCCTGCAGGCCCCCTTTAAGCACTGGAAGGCCACTAGAAGGTCTCCCTGGAGCCTTCTCTTCTCCAGGCTGAACAACCCCAACTCCTATTTGGGGTCCAACTCCCTAATGGCTCCTAGCCCCTTGGGAATGCTCTAGATGGCTGGCAGAAGGTGGACAATGACTGTGGAAGTGTAGAAAAAAGTATTTTAAAAGCTCTACACACGAAGACACAGATACAGAAATGTCCTACCTTGGAGGTTTGTAACACTGTGATCATTTAAGAATAGCCATTCACTCTCAGGCAATTATACCAATCATTCTATTATTTACTGCACATTTTTCAGTGATTAATCTACATTTCTGTTGGTAGGAAACTGTGTAAGTAACAAAAAACCTGGCTTTTCAGGGAGTTTTGCGTGGAAGTCTGTTCAGAGACAGAACCTGCAGACAGCCTTCTAATCTCAGGAGCAACAAGGTCTTTCAATTATTTCACTGCTAAGCAGGAAATTAATTTTCAGAGCTTCAGTAATTTTATATTGCAAGAACTGTCATTGGATTGGGATTTTTTTAACTTAAAACAACACATTAATTCCTTTGTGCATCATAGAATTGGTAGAACTTTAGGTTTTGTGTTTGTTTTACTGGCATGAATCTATTAAGGAATTTTAACGTGTATGTGTGTTGAGTGTCTTACAATGGATGAGTTAGAAATCACTGCAGCATCCAAGCTAAATGATTGCTTGAGGAAATGAAAGTTGGGGTGAAAAACTGAAGAAAGACTGAGACTTTCTAAGATAGGTTTAAATAAGCTATGATAACCCACTCATTTGGGACTAAATTAAGGTACTGTATATATAAAACATAGCAAAATGAGATTGTATTTAAAGAACTTTACAAGAAGAATCTCACTAGTGGTTTTTCAATGGGTCACCCACAGGAATGTACAAAAGGCTTATGTGGCCATATTGTAACATACACAGATTTTACAGTAGCGAAGTGTTTCCTCCCAAGGATAAATCAAATCCTTTCGAGACTGTTCTAGAAATTTCATCCATAGGTTCAAAATGCTGTTTCTACCCTCCCTTCTCACATAGAAAAACACTACTTTTCCCAGAGAAGAAGTCATCTAAGCTACTGTCTTTCCATATTGGTGGTAAGGGAATATTGAAATCATTTGGCTTGCTGGTGAAACAAAGTGTCACTTAACATTGTGCTGCATATGAGTGGCAGTGCCACACTGAAATACTGCTTTCTTGAATGCCAAAATGCAAAGCAGAACCATTCAAACCAAGATTTTTTGCATGTTTTCAGAGGAATCATGCCAAATCTCTAACTAAGCCCAGTTTCTGTGAGCAGCCTGAGCGGGTTAAAGGTGAGGGGGCTTCCTCACATCTGGCTAGATGCAGAGGATTTAACAGAATGAGAAAACTGGGAGCCATAATGTGCCTTTTGAAAACTCCCTACTCCTCCCTCGCTTCGAAGGGCTCTTCCCTTCTGCTGGCCCCAGCCCAGGCAGCCGATCTCCCTACCTCTGAACCAGAGAGTTTGGTTATGCCAGTGCTCCATTCATTCCCATCCCTATAAGTACACCTGCACAAAATAACAAACTAAGCTAAGCAGCCCTTTCACAATCATCCCTGATGCAAAACAGTGTCCAGACAGCTTAATTCTTTCTCATGCCTCCTATTGACAGACTAGAGCCAGGCACCACCCAACCCTCTGATAATTTCTAAATATGTTCCACTACTTTATAGAAGACACTTTTTCTTAGTATTGAAGTGTGGTGCTGATGCTACTCCATGTATATTTGTTCCTGTTTCTGCTGGCCAAACTCCGGGGTACCACTTGCTAAGAAACACAAACGAAGCCTGGGAGGAAATGACATTTTGAATATACCAAACCTGATCTGTAATGACCCATTCTCTGTGTTTTTTGTCTGGTTGCACAATAGAAGACTGACAGAGAACACCTGACCTGAGTCTCTTCTTTGTCTTTGACACCAATTAAATTAAATGAAGCCTACAATTCTGATAGTTGGGCAGGGACTATATTGGTGCATCTGGAAAAATAAAGTGCTTTGTGAGAAGTCCATGAGCTTTTAGACCCTGGCTGTGCTTAAAATGGACACATCATTATAAGAATGTTAGATATACAGTTGACTTTCAGATTATAGTCGGTCAAGAGGGTAGGAGTCCAAACTTCTTCATTATCTGCTCAGCACTCAGTGTTACTGCATAATTATTTTTACATTCAGAGCATTATGTGGAATGGAAAAGGCATATTTCAGTAGTTAATGGATGTGGTTGGGAGACATTTCTTCAGTGGGGATTTCTGCCTTATCATACTTGCTTTACTTTTTCATCATGTTCCTAGTGAATGTTTTTTGAAATTTGTAAGTGTAATTTCAAATATCTCTTTCCTACAGTTCAGTATCAGAAGACATGACTCAATTTCTTCATTATAATAAATCTCTATCTAACTGAAAAGCCTGGCAGGTACTTCCCTGCTCTAAACAAAGTGTGTGGGTTTGAGCTCACCTGTCCTCATGATTTTCTTATTATTATTCATCTATATTAACCAGAGAAGAAAGCTTTGAATAAAGCATTTTCAAGATCTTAAGATGCCTAGCACATAAAAACAATTGAATCCAGTTGCAAACAGTCATTCAAGTTTCCTGGTATTTTAGGTTCCTGACTGATTAATTAGAGAGTCAATTGCTTGATACTTTTAGCTGGTTGTGCCCTCCTTGTCTATTAGTACAGAACATACACCAAGGGTTAAACAGTGTTGGTTATTAAAATTGACACACTTGCTCCTTACTCCTCCTCACTGACTCCACTGATATTTCACCACCAGACCCAGTGAGTGCTCAGTAAAACCCATTAGTTACCAAATTTATCCCAGAAATTTAGTAATTTTTCACCTTTTATGATAACCATTTTCATCAGGGTTTTAAATGATAGTTTTTGTACACATAAAGAGAATTAGAGAGGCTCCTTTTTGCACATCAACAGCATCAGACAGGAAAAAATATATGAAATGGAAGAACTCAGCAGAGTTTGACAGTAAAAAACAAAGAAGTGACTACAAAATCTATGAGTGATTGTGGGATAATATACTCTATCTTTTTAAAATGTATCTATCTCAGGTACTTCCACAGCTCTCACACCTCTCTAGTGCCTTAGTTATCAGGCTACAAGTCAGTGCCTAGCTCAGGTAGATGTGAGATCTCTCTACCAGTGAGGGTTGAGTCCATCCTGCGTATAGCTGCTACAGAGAGCAGATGGCTCTTTTAAAATCCAACCAATATGATAGCTAACTGGTGGGACACAAACTCAGGCAGTGGCAATAGGAGGCGCTCACCATAAAGCAAAGAGAATGTAAGCTCCTCTTTAAGTCTAACATAAGTATGTGTAACTCTGAGGCTACAGAAGAGGCTGGGGAAGTAAAACCTTTGTGCTAGAACTACTTTCTCCTCCAGGATTATTTATATATGTTGTGCTAAGAAGGCAATTATTTTCCTGGAAAATCACAGTATCATAGAATACCAGGTTGGAAGGGCCCTCAGGGATCATCTAGTCCAACCTTTCTTGGCAGAGGACAACATGTCCCAGCACCCTGTCCAGCTGAATCTTAAGTGTCCAGTGCTGGGGAATCCACCACTTCCCTGGGGACATTATTCCAATGGCTGATTGTCCTCATTGTGAAAAATTTTCCTCTTGCGCCCAGTTGCAGTCTCCCCAGGAGTAAATTGTACCCATTACCCCCCATCTTTTCCATATGACTCCTTGTAAAAAAGGAGTCTCCATCTTCTCTGTCGCCACCTTTTAAACACTGGAACATGGTAATAAGGTCTCTGCTAAGCCTTCTCTTATCAAGACTGAACAAACCCAATTCTCTCAGCCTTTCTTCACATGGCAGGCTTCCCAGTCCTTTGATCATCTTTGTGGCCCTTCTCTGGACCCTCTCCTGCCTGTCCACAACTTTTTTTCTATAGCAGAGACCAAAACTGAACACAATATTCCACATGTGGCCTGTAAAGTGCTGAGTAGAGTGGGATGATGACTCCTTTATCTCTGCTGGTGATGCCCTTGTGGATGCGACCCAGCATCCTCTTGGCTTCCTTTGCCGCTCTAGCACACTGTTCACTCATATTGGGCCTGCTGTCCACCAGGACCCCCAGGACCCTTTCCACAGAGCTGATCTCCAACCAGGTAGATCCCAGTCTGTGCTGCACTCCTGGATTATGTTTTCAGTGGTGCAAGACCTTACACTTGTCCTTGTTGAACTTCACAAGGTATTAGCTCACTCTTCCAGCCTATCCAGGTCTTCCTGCAGGGTGGCTCTCCCGTCAGAACTTTCCGCTTCTCCACTCAGTTTGGTATTATCAGCAAACTTCATCAGGGTACACTTGATCCCATCATCCAGATCAGTTATGACAACATTAAACAGCGTTGAGCTCAATATCGATCCCTGAGGGACCCCACTTGTGACAGGTTGACAGTTTGAAAAAGAGCTATTTACCACCCTCTGGGTGCGGCCTGGCAGCCAGTTCCCCACCAGCACAGACCCCTTGTCTAAACCGTAACACACCAGTTTCTCTAAAAGACTGTGGGGAACCATATCAGAAGCCATGGAGAAATCCAGGTAGACAATGTCCACTGCTCACCCCACATCAACCAAGCAGGTTACTCTGTCATAGACAGCGATCAGGTATGACAAGTACAATTTGCCCTTGGTGAATCCGTGCTGGCTTTTCTCAATCACATGCTTCATTTAACTTGTGGCAGCCCCCAGGAGGATTTGTTCCATAACTTCCCCAGGGACTGAAGCAAGACTGATAGGCCTAGAATTTCCTGGACCTTCCTTTAAGACATTCTTGTAGATGGGGGTGACATCAGCCTTCTCCCAGTCTTCTGAGACGTCCCCCAAACTTCACTACTACTCAAATATTATGGAGAGCAGCCTTGCAATGACACCAGCCAGCTCTCTTAACACCCTCAGGTAGATAATGTCAGGGCCCATTGATTTGCAGGGATCAAGCTCCTGTAATAGTTTGCATTCCAACTCTTCCTTCACTGACGGTGGGTCTGTGTTTGCATCAACCTGGGTTTTTGTTCCTAAGGCCTGGGACTCAACATTGCTGTTAAAGACAGAGGTGAAGAAAGTGTTGATAACTTCTCTCTCTTCAGCATTCTTGGTGACTAATTCACCTCTTTTGTTTAACAGAGGGACAATGTTTTCCTTCTGTTTCTGCTTGTTGTTTATGTACTTGAAGAACCCTTTCTTGTTGTTTTTGACATCTCTGGCCAATTTTGGTTTGAGCTGAGCTTTAGCTTTTTTAACTGCCTATCTGCATGCCCTGGCAATGCCCTTGTAGTTCTCAAGAGATATCTGTCTGCTTTTCCATCTCTGGTGTGCTTCTCTTTTGGTTTTGAGCAGACTCAGAAGCTCACAGTTAATCCAAGGGGGTCTCTTGCTCCACCTAATTCCCTTACCTTTAAAGGGGATGAACTGGTTTTGTGCTTTTAGGAGAGCATTCTTGAAAAACTCCCATCACTCACTAGCTCCTTTATTCTCCATGGAAGCTTCCCATGTAATCCTTCCCAGCTGAGCTCTGAGTGAGCTGAAGTTTGCTCTTCTGATATCTAAAACTTTTGTCTTTGCACTAGCCTTCAATGTTCTCAACAAGATCCCACAACAGTGTGATCACTGTAGCCAAGGCTATCACTAACCAAGATATTACAAAGCAGGTTTTCTTGGCTTGTGAATAACAGGTCCAGCAGTGCCTCATTCCTGGTTGGGACATCTAACATTTGTATGAGGAAGCAGACCTCTACACATTCCAGGAACTTGACGGATGATGTCTGAGCTGCTGTATTATTCTTTCAACAAATGTCTAGGTAGTTGAAGTCACCCATAAGAACCAGGTTCTGCTGACCTGAAGCTTGTTTAAGTGACCCAAATATTGCTGTATTGGCCTTATTGTCTTGGTTTGGAGGTTGGTAGCAGATGCCTATTGTAGGACCCTCTTTGGAGACAATCCTCTGATCTTGACCCAGAGGCATTCAATAGGGCTTCCACAATCACCGTAGTCGACTTCTATATATTCAAGATTCTCCTTAACATAGAGCATGACTCCTCTTCCTCTTCTACCCCTTGTTTATCTTTACAAAACAGCCTATAGCCATCCATTGTGATCCTCCAGGCATGTGAGTTGTCCCACCATGTTTCAGTTATTCCTATGATATCATGACTTTCTGACTGGTCACAGAGATCCAGTTTCTCCTGTTTGTTCCTCAGGCTGCATGCATTGGTATACATACACTTAAGGTGGTTGGTCTTCTGGTTCTCACCTTGGGAGGCAGCTAAGAAACAATTATCACTGCTCCAGTTGACCTGGATTACTCCCCAGTTGGTTGCAGTGGCATGGGTGTTGCCACTTTGGATCCCGCCCTCTAAGTCCTTCAGTTTAAAGCCCACTTCACCAAGCTGGCCAGCCTGCTGCCAAAGATTCCCTTGCCTCTTCTAGACAGGTGGATCTCATCGCTGCCTAACAGGCTAAAGTCATCGAGGTATGTCCTGTTGTCATAAAAGCCAAAATCCTCATGACAGCACCAGCCACAAAGCCAGAAGTTGATTTGCATTATAAGTCTATTTCTGGCTGCACCCTTTCCTCCAACTGATAAAATGGAAGAAAAGATGACTTGGGCACCAATGCTTTTCACTTGCACCCTGCGGGCTTTGTAGTCTTCCTTGATCCTGCCCAGGTTCCAGCATTAATGCCCACATAAAAGAGTAGCAATGGAAAGTAGTCTGTGCTCTTGACAAGTTATGGCACCCGCTCAGCAACATCTCGGACCTTTAGCTCCCAGAAGGCAGCATACCTCTCGTCACTCCCTGTCAGGCTGGCAGATGGGTGCCTCAGTGCCCCTTAAGAGAGTCACCCACTATGAGCTGTCGTCGTTTCTTTTTGTGGTATCTGCTGTGTGCTGCTGGTACAGTTTCTCCTTGCAGACCTTGCTCGTGGGTGTCTACAGCTGTTAAAGTTTCATATCTGGTTTTGGTTGTAAAGCTGGAGGGCAGGGACTGAAGCAGAGTCTTGCTTTTGTGGGTCACCAGGGAATTGCCTCATTCTCTGGTGTCTTCAGAGATATATAAATAGTGATGATTTTTCTTTTGAAAAGGAAATTCCATGTATTCAAATGAATGACACATATTCCTGAAGCTATTCATGTCTAGTGAAACAAGCATATTTTTTTGCCTTGGTGAAAAGTTTCTTAGCTCCATTCTTCTGAGATAAGGGTTCAAATTATTCATATTGCTTTGCCATATGGCTTTGCTGTAGGTGAAGCTTCAGTTAACCTGCATTTCCTCTTTAGCACATATGGCCCTTCCTCTTTGCTCCTCCCTCTTCTTCCCCTGATTGAATGCTTTTCAACCCAATAATGTTAGAATTTTACCTTCTGGTGAGCAGGCTTTTCTGGTATTCGTTTCTGGAAACCATTTATAACACAGGCTGCCAAGGGTCACCTAACAACAATGCAGGTGATCATCTGGCTATTTATCTTGGCTATAACTTTAAATAAAGGGTTAGAGGAATACCCACTCTGTTATATTTGAACTCTAGAAAAGGAATGGGGAAAAGACTATGAAAGAAAAGGATAAGCCACCAAGCCCTTTTCTATCTTTTCAAAGCCCCCATCCCAGATCCTTTCCTGACTGTAGTTTTGTCAAGCTCTGATTTTAGTTCTTAGACCACCACCAACGTGTGTGTGAATTGTCTCCCTGAGACCAAAGCAAGCGAGTAACCTAATATTGATACTAGATTCAGGCATTCTGCTTGCAAGAATTCAGGCTTCATCACATATTAGGATACAATGCTGGATTTTTGTCAGGCTTATAAACAGCTTGTCATGAATGTATTAAGTTTATTAAAAGCCATTTCCTGATGTCTATTAGTAATGTGCTAAGACAATCTGTTGCTTATACCACACAGGTTCATCAGAAGGGCTCATCACCCTAAGGCAGGGATAAAACCTTTTAGGAAAAGATGAATGGTCACTATTTAAGTTTTTAGTTATAGGTGGCTGAAAAAATAATTTAATACAATCGCCTTCCTTCTGTGTTTGCTATTTGGCCATAGGAATTGTTTGATTTCATTTCTACAAAATATGCTGGTTGACATTGTTTAGAAATGATTTTATGTGATCATGTTCTTGCCCTTAGCTTTCTCATTAACTGTCTCAGGCCAGTCTTGCTTTTGGCATTCTTTACTTATAATTTGCTGTTTATACTGTGCTGCTACCATCTTAAATCCCTGGGTATTCATTTGGTTGCCTCTACCATCCAATCACACTTATAAGAAAAAGGAAAAGAACTTGAGTAAGTTTTATAGAAGTGAAAATTCATGCAAACAGAGTCATCTGAGAATTCACAACACTTTCAGGGCAAACGCATATTGGCATGATTAATTTTAAATTTTTTAATGAATGTTATTGCTAAAAAAGCTGCAGCTTGTATGAATATTCATGGGAGCAAATAAACTTTCAAATATCAGACTGAACTAATTTCATTAGAATGTGTTTTCATAATGGCATTTTGAAGTAGTCTCACAGCTCTCATGTAAATTATTTAATTTTTTTAAAGCATTATTAGTTCCCTCCCCATCTGCTAGTACAATGATATATCACTGGTACTCTGAATAATATTCAATAAATTAAAGTTACCATAACAAGTCTTAAAATACATACAAATAAGAGACCTGCATATATTCTACAAGGCTAGGTATAGATTTGTATGGTATTTTGGGGAATGTAATTACAAAAAGTTACTTCTGTATGTTAGTAGCCAAGCATATTGGTTACTCAAAAAGATAAGATGGTGGATCATCTAATCCCAAAATAAAATCTGAGTTACAGAAGAACTGTACAGAAGAACAGATGTCAGAGAACATCTTCCTCTACACTGAAGTTTTATTTGTGGGTCTAAACTTGTTGACTGAGGAAAGCCAGCTGACTGTGCCCTAAACACTTTAGTGAGCAGTCACAGTCTGCTTTGCCAGCAGATTCGTGGGATGGCAGCCTCAAAGAGTGAGATGAAAACTAGCATCTGGGAACTCCCACTTCTACCAGTACATCTGAATCCAGAGGAGGATATTTGTCAAGAGGCTGAGATGCTGAGGGGAGTCTCCTTATACTATCATATAAGGCAGCAGAGGTAAGAAGGCAAAGCTTCTCAGTGGAGATCTGCATTAAGATTGAAACCAATTTGACATTTTTGTTAGAGCTTTGATAGCGTAAAGTCAGAAACGACAGAAAGGAGGCACACAGGACTGCGTTCGCTGGCACTGTTCTGCTGTTTACAAGAATCCAAATGTCTATACACACTCCTTTTTCCTAAAAGTACACATACAGGGCACAGGATTCCTCTGATGTGACCATAATGATGGCGATGTGGTTTTGTAAGGAGGAAATCTCTCACAGGCACAGCACAGCTCTATTGCTGGAGCCAGCAGAGCAAGCAGTGCCAAGAGCAGCCGCTGCCCTATGTGCAGGGGGGCTGCAGGAGGGTGATGGCTCCAACCCTCCCCACTGCCTTCGCAGCAGAGGTCTGCAGGCTGAATAGTGTGCCAGCCTTGGGAGGAAGGCTCTCACACCCTCACAGCCTGCTGCTATGAGCTGTCTTTTTTCAGCTGCTTTCCCTAGTCCATCTGCTCCACATTTTTTCCTGATCAAAATTCTCTATTCTTAACTTCAGTTTGATCTCCCCCTTCTTTTCACCTCTTGTTTCTGTATTCCAGGTCTCTTATCCCAAGAAGGAGAGGGGGAGACAACACAGTGTTTCAAATGAAGAAGTATGAGTTGAAGATAGAAACAGAGAATCACAGAATGGTTTGGGTTGGAAGCGACCTTAAAGCTCATCTAGTTCCACCCCCCCTGCCATGGACAGGAGCACCTCCCACCAGGCCAGGTTGCTCTCAGCCCCGTCCAACCTGGCCTTGAACCCTTCCAGGGAGGGGGCAGCCACAGCTGCTCTGGGCAACCTCTGCCAGTGTCTCACCACCCTCACAGTAAAGAATTTCTTCCTCATATCTAATCTAAATCTACTCTCTTTGAGTTTAAAACAGTTACCCCTTTCCCTATCCCTACAGTCCCTGATAAACAGTCCCTCCCCACCCTTCCTGTAGCCCCCTTTAAGCACTGGCAGGCCGCTATAAGGTCTCCCCGGAGCCTTCTCTTCTCCAGGCTGCACAACCCCAACTCTCTCAGCCTGGCCTCACAGGGGAGCTGCTCCAGCCCCCTGAGCATCTTCGTGGCCTCCTCTGGACTTGCTTGAGCAGGTCCATGTCCTTATGTTGGGGACCCCAGAGCTGGACACAGTACTCCAGGTGGGGTCTCACAAGAGCAGAGCAGAGGGGGAGAATCCCCTCCCTCGCCTGCCGGCCACACTTCTCTCGATGCAGCCCAGGACACAGTTGGCTTTCTGAGCTGCGAGTGCACATTGCTGGCTCACAGTCAGTTTTCTACCCACTAACACCCCAAAGTCCTTCTCCGCAGGGCTGCTCTCAACCCACGCATGGCCCAGCCTGGATTTGTGCTGGGGATTGCCCCAACCCATGTGCAGGACCTTGCACTTGGCCCTGTTGAACTCCATGAGGTTGGCACAGGCCCACCTCTCAAGGTGGATGGCATCCCTTTTCTCCAGAATATCAACCACACCATACAGCTTGGTGTCATTGGTAAACTTGCTGGGGGTGCATTCAATCCCACTGTCTATGTTGCCAAGGAAGATGGTGGGCTGCTCTTTACCAGCCTCTGTTTGTCACAAGTGATGAATACCTGCAAAAGAAGGTATGTGTTATGAAATGACACATCAGAACCCACTCTGAGCAGTATTAATAACCCAGTCTGGTAATCCACATTAACTCTTACCACATAACACCCTGTGATTCTGAGGACTTCTTTGTTGTTCCAAGTACAGGCAGGTCTGTCACGATACTGCTTGTCCTGGTTAGATGATAAACTTTCATATGCTTATTCCTGGTTTTTGTTTTTTTCTCTTATGAGTCACATTTATTCACTCTCTGAGCTCCACTTAGGCCCATCTTCTCCCTATCCACACATAAGCTAATCCTTTGCCAACTATGATAGCTTCCTGAGTGAATGGGTGTATTTTATACATATAATTATAGATTGTATTTTGATCAGCATTTCTGTTATCGGTTTGAAAATACATTTATCTTCTTCTCAGAAAGCTGCTTAGAATGGGTTTTGCAAAGAGCATGTGCTTTCCTTGAATAAACATCTCACAACTTTCCTGCCTGTTTCTTCTTTCATTACTACTGCATCAAGTTCTTCAGTGAAACTATCTGTCCTAGCTGCAAACAACAACAGAAGGTCAGTAGCTTTACTGTTAGACTGCTGTGAGCTTTTTGGAATGGGCTTGAAGAGTGGAACAGAGTTGGTAAAAGTTATGTGGAAAATTCTCACAATGTTTCTGTTGACAAAGGCAAGGCAAAGATAGTGTCTTCATAGACACTGGCTGCTGCTGTAGGATATTAGAAGATTTAGGTCATGGATTAGGCCAACAAGGTGGGCATCTACTTGCACGCCACTAGCTCTCCATCCTCATCAGTTTCCCACTCGCAGCTGATATTATGTCTGTTGACATCCCAGTCATTTGGGCATTTATTTCTAGGCTGCCAACAGAGGACTGTACAGCATTTTCAGATCTTGAGTGTTGGTCATAAAGAGGAATTTAAGCATATTGACTTCCTCAGATTCAGTTGGAGATAAATTAAAAATCGAGCAAATTATTCTTTCTAGATGCGTTTGATTAAATTGTACTGGGTTGACCAAATGAAGTCAAGTAAACTTTTCTGATAACTGATCAGGTTTACTAAGATGCAAGTCAAGACTGTAACAGCAGGAATGAAATTACAGAAGAGGATCAAAAGGCCAATGGGAGAGAAAAAAAGAACAAAACAAAAAAAACAAAACAAAAAAAAACACAACAAAACGATACAGTGAATAAGAGAGAACACTGTTAAAGAAATTAAATACATACAGAAGTTAGTGTCACCACAGATGAGAACTGAGGACTTCAGTAAGGGGATGCATATAAGCATGGCATAAATTAGGGAATTGGTATTTAATAATTTGCTGGCTTTGATATGCTAAAAATAATTGAAACTGCCCATCTAACAAGATTTATAAATCTTTATTATTGCAAAATCCTATCATCATCAGGATGATGTTGGCTCCTTAGGATATAGCATCTGGCAAATTAGGATGCCAGATGTTTTTTGTTTTTCATTTCAGTAATAGCAGTGAAGCTACTTTCTGAAAAAAAATTTAGTGCAGAAATGTGCCATATTTGTGTAGAAGCCTGTAGATAATAAAGCTGAGAGAACTGACAGATCTGGAGGTGCTTTGTAGTATTTATCAATATATGTTACAAGGTTTATTGCAGTATAGTGTATTGTGCTCAACATAATTGGGCATACGTTGGAAAGAACCAGTAAGGATAGCTCACAATGACTGTTTTATTATCCTCCTTTACTCAGGATGATATGAAGGACTAAAGGACAGAAAGAGGTTAAAGAGGATTAGAAACAAGTCTGATTTGCCTAAAAAATCACCTTCTCTCAGAGGGGGAAGGCAGTTGTTTAGGTAATCCACAATGAAACTATGGCACATACACAAAAACATTTGTCTGAAGAACAGACATTTATCATGCATCTTTGGGGTCATAATTCATCACAGACTAAAAAATTCACTTAGGACTTGTTATCTGAAAATACACCTTTCTAACACAGTTGTTTCCACATCTCAATAAGGAGTACTTTGGTTTAAGGAGGATCTTTAGCCATGAAACACCTCTCCAGTCACAGGTTCACTAACAAAAAATTGCCAGGACCAGAATTGAGTTGGCTGACCAGAGTAAGCTGTGTAGAAGCACAAATCATTGCAGGTCTGGGGCTCTGCCCCAGCTGGGAGTCGGGAGGACTGCTGAATACTATGCAGGAAGAAGGCCTGACATTAAAGAAAGAAACTCAGGGAGCTCAGAAGAAGAAGTATGGCCAGAGCTTCACCCATGAAGCACAGATCTGATAATGTAACACACTCAGCTTATGTTTTTGCTGATTGCACAAGTTACATTTTTCAGAAATGGCTGATGATTTGAGGTGTTTCTGTTATTAGATACCCAAATGCAATTCAGTGAAGGGATAGGATTCTTAGAAAGTGCTCAGAACCTACCCACTGAAGGGAAAGCCTTATGCACTATCTTGGCATTGGACACCTAGAAATTTGAATATATCAGTCATATCTGAAAAGCTTTGCTAGTGTAACTAAGTGGTAATGTGGCACTAGGTATTCCCATGAGTCTTCTCTGGGAACCCCTCAGGGAAAGGCTTTCCAAGTCAGATGGGTCACTCTTCTCTATCCAGTCCTGACCAGATTTAAAAATAAAAAACTTAGTTGATTTAAACAGAAGTTATTTTCACTTAATTTCAAGACTTTTTGAGCTAGTATAAATGCATCTCCCTAGTCATCTGTGTGAGATAGCTAGTATCAGTCCTGCACCCTTCCTGTACTTATCTGTAAGTGACTCCCTCTTGATTCCTCTCTTTAAATCCACCCTTGTTGGCTTAACAGCTCTCCTCAACGATATCCACACCGTTCTCTGTTACTGAATTCAGACTAACATTTTGTCTGAAGTTTTGTTACTCTTTCATGTTTCTTTATTCCCTACCCTCTGAAAAATGTATTTCTAACTCTACTAAGTCCTGTTTTCACTAAACCCATATTGAAGTGAATAGAGTCAAAGTAAAATAATAATAGAAATATGTATGAAAGATACTATAGAAAATAAGGTGAAAGGGTTTCCCTCTTCAGTAGTCCATTCAACACTTTTACAGTAGCTAAGAACCAGTATCTGACTGAAATTTGTCTTTGATGTTAGTTCAGTGTGAACAGTCGTATTATTTTATCAGGCACAAATGCAGTTCTGTTCTGACAATGGACTTGACAAAAATGGCATCCCAGGTTTCCATTTTTGTTGTGGCTCCAGTTTACGTATGCTGTTTAGAAGAGAAATAGCTTTTTACTGTCTACCACCTGCCTTGCTAAATCCAGCTTTAATCTGCAAGTCAAGCTGTCTTCTTTCCTCATTTATCTTCATCAGTTAACAGTTTAAAGTTGTGCAAGCCACCTTTGAAATCTCTTTATTGTCTTTTCCTGGGTGATATCTCTATTACTATTGAATGCATAGTCAGCCCCAATGTGTTCATAAGATTCAGCTTCCACCCATATCTGTGACTGACTGACTTTGCCAATTTACCCGCCAACAGCAATCTGGCCTTACTCTTCACAGCCTTACATTGTGCTACAGAGACAGATCCATAGCTGTATTTTTTGCACTGGTAATTTGTAAGAGAGAGGAGAAGCCAGCTTCATCTCTCAGTGCTTGCCAACTCTGCTGCTCTGGCACAGGTAAAATGCTGGCTAGGTGAGGTTGCAGACATGGTACTGAATTAGCACGGCAAACAACTGTTGGGTAGTCAGCAAGTCTGGTATAATGACTTAGAAGAGTACAACCCTACTTGGTTCAAAAAGGAATGAATTTGCACATAAACATGCTAGTGAAGTGTGCCAGCCATCATCAGCAGAGAGCTCTTCTGGAGGTGGAAGTGAAAATATTACAAATCTGAAAAAGAGTCAAAAAAAACTTTACAGCAGGTTCCTTTCTGCAGACTCACAGATCCAAATAACAAGTTGAGAGTATCTGCTTATTATTCGAGTGACAGGTTAAATATTTATGATGTAACAGTGACATTTCCACTCACGTCAATTGGACAGTTTCATTCCAGTTTCTGCATATATTAGATTAATACACACGATAGTCATACCATGTTTTTTCTTCTCTGGCATAAGTCTAATGCATTTTTATCTCTCTCAAAATAATATTCCAGTTAGCAGAAGTCTTATCCCTGAATTGCTCATCACTTCCTGACATAGTTTAGACAAAATTGCCTTCAGAGTTTCAAGGACCCATGTTCTAACTTTGTTTTAACTGCAAAACAAGTGTTGAAAACATTGCTGCTCAAGAAACAATTCTAAGAAGATATCTGAGAAACTGTGAAAATTACCTCTTTGTGCAAGCTAGCATCTTAATAAAACCAAAACTCTGTCTGCTTCAAAGTTCAGTATTGTTAACTCTATGACTGAGAAATTAATTTTTGAAATACTCCCATTTATCTTGTAGTAGTTGCTCTGAGGACACACAGATAGCAGTAGAGGGAATTCTCCACCCAGTACATTCCACTGAAAATACACTCAAACAAAAACAATGGGCTACATCATACAATCCCCTCCTAACAAGGAGCCTCATCCTAAATATGGCAAACCTCCTTTACTTTCTGTGACTAAAATGAAAATTGAGAATGTGCTATGTCTCCCACTAGTTAGCTCTTGCTCCTTCTCTGAATTAAAGGAAACATACACTCTAAAATGTACTTTAATTTTCATAAAATGTCCAATCAGATACTGTCCTAGGCAGCCTGCTCCAGCTGACCTGCTTGAAAAGGGTGGATGGACTAGATGGTCTCAGAGGTCCCTTCCAATGCCAGCTACTCTATGAGTCTGCAAAACAAATTACCGGCTATTACCTGGGAAATGGTACACAGAGTGTTTGGTGTTCCCTTAATGAAGACTCTAGTCCTGATTGTTCGGAATGCTGGGTGGAAAGCACAAGGGAGTACGTCTCCTTGATGAGCTCAGTCTTCAATCAATTTGTTACTTTCTTTCCTGAGGCAGCTTTAAAACCCAGCCTGCTGTTTGCTTTATGGCTGCCCTATAGTACATGCATGTGCAATGGACTGTGCATTGTTGACTGATGATAGTCTCAGGGCTCCACTTCCCTCAGGCTGATGCAGGCTGCAATAAGCGGTGTGGGGAAGTTAATGTCAGGTCAGACTCTGGGTAAGAAAATCCAGTTTATTTTTGTTATATACTCTCACTAGCTAAATAAAGTCTTATACTTTGAAAGTATTCACTGACTTTGAAGAAAAGAAAAATGGATATCAAGGAGAAGTTTCCAGCTGTTCTGATTATTCAGGTATTATACCCATTTCAGAAGCTGAGAACTTAACCCTCTTGGCAATACCAGCATGCTCTAATATCAAGTCCAAGTCATCTGTTTTGCAATTGAAGTCAACTATTTCCTGCCTATTCTACTGCAAACACTAAAAACTATTATTCTCTTTCCTTTACAACAGCCTCTTACATGTCTTAGACTTTGTCACATCCTTCTTCAGTCCTTCATTCTTTGGGCTGTCTCATTCACCCTTTCTCCATAAGACATCCTTTCCAACCTCTGATTGATCACCTTGCTCTATACTAGACCGTCCTCAGTCAACCTACATCCTTCTTGAAGTGTCATGTCCAAAACTGGCCACTTCTCCACGTGAAACTTGCCTAGTACTGAACACAAGTAAATACTTCATATATTTTGAAGAGCATATTCCTCTTTCTGCAACACCAGATCATATTTGCCCTTTCCTTAATAACTTTATCTCATGGATGTAACTCCTGCTTGTGACCTACTGTAATCCACCAATCCTCCTTTACACAATTGTTTCATAATAGAAGTTTACCAACCTAAATTTCTGCAGGTCATTATTTCTGCCCAAGTATAATACTTTGCATTTGTCCCTGATTAACAGTATCTTCTCATTTTCTTACTACATTTGTCCAGGTCTTGGTTTTACCATTGAGTGGTATGCCGTCTCAGACCTGCAGAGGCTATAGACAGAAAAAATCCAAGAATTCCATAGGAAATTTGTGACTATTTAAGTTATGATACTACTCTGTAAGGAATCAATACTTAAAATCAACTGAGATACTTAATTCAAGTTGGAATGTCACTGGAAGCTTTAAAACAGTACATGTATTGTGAAAAAAAACAACTTCTAATCATGACTTTACAGGGACCGTGTTATCCTGGAGGTTACTGATAATATTTCCAGTTGTGAGAAATAGTTCTGAATTGTAGCCAAGTCACTATGAATCTGAAGGTCTCTGGATTGGGAAAAGCAAACCCATTCTATATCAAGTGTTTTTTAAATCATCTTTTACTTTGGGGAAGGCTTCTCACTTCACTGGCATTTCCCACTTCAAAATTATTAGTATATGTATTTGTTATTCTGTTTCTACTACTATTTCCTTTACCAAACCCACCTTGCTGGCTTGCCTCTTCTCCCTGCTTTGCCTTACAGATGGATCAAAGGTCTTGTCCTGAGTTTGAGTGAGTGGTGGGGGCTTCTTGGTAGCAAGGGAGGGGGCTACAGCAGTGGCCCCCTGTAAGAAGCTTCTTGAAGCTCCCCCGGCTCCAAGTCGGCTCCAACTCTGCAGCAAGGCCAAGGCCATCAGCTGCACCTCTGCAATAACGCATTTAAGAAGGGACGTGGTGAGGAGCAGTTGGACTTGTGAGGAGGAGTTGTGGCAGCTGCATGAACACCAAGGTCAGTGGAGGAACGGAGGAAGAAAGAAGGGGGGAGGTGTGCGGGAGCAGAGACCCCCCTGTATCCTGTGGTGAGACGGCAGGGCGGCCCCCCCCCGCCACCCATGGAGATCTACGGTGGAGCAGACACTGATTTATGGTCTGCTGGGGGCTCAACACAAAAAATTAAGGTGGGTGTGCCTGAAGGCATCCAGGACCCTGTAGGAAGAAGCAACCCCCACTGTTGTAGTTCAGCACTGGGAGGATTGCAGCATGCAGGGGTGTCCCATGCCGGAGCAGCTTGGGAAGGGCTGCAGCTGTGGGAGGGACTCCAGTTGGAGAAAGTTGGTGTCCCACACTGGAGCAGTGTAAGGAAACACTGCAGCCCGTGGGAGGGATTCATGTCAGAGAAAGTTTGTGAAGGACTGTCTCCTGTGAGAGGGGGACCACAGTGGAACAGGTGGAAGAAGTTCCAGAAATTCCTTTCCGGTAGAAGATGGAAGAAGCGGCAGCACTGACTGCACCCCCCATTCCCTGCCCCTGCGCCACTGGGGGAGGAGGTAGAGATATCGGGAGCAGAGCTGAGCCCGGGAAGAAGGGAGGGGTGGGGGAAAGGTGTTCTCAAGATGCCATAACGCTTCTCACTGTCCTACTCTGTTAAGTGTTGTTAGTGTCTCTAATAAGTCCATGTTCTTTTTTCCTTCCCCTAATGAGTCTGCCTTTTGCCCATGACCATAATGGGTGATTTGCCCCTCCCAGTCCTATCTATAATCCCAAGTCTGGTTTATTTTCTCCTTCTCATCACTGGAGGGAAAGGGGGAAGTGAGCAGCTGAGTGGTACTCAGTTGCTTTCTGAGCTCAAACCACAACAGAACTACCGTTACTTTTCCTCATACAGAACCTAACATAATAGAGCTCATCTGCTTGGCATTTAGGCACTACAGGACAAGTATGTTAAATAAAGGTAAAGGGCTGAGACCTTCCTGAGACTTTAAATGAAAGACTATTTAAAAAAGTGGCTGCTGTAAATATGTTTGCATCTTTAAGACAGGCAAAATGAACGGATTTGTCAGTAAAAGTATTGCAAAATAGCAGAAGAGATCAGAGAGTGATGAAAAATCTGTTTTTAAGAGGAAAATAAATTATGGCTCATAAAAATTCCAAGTGATCCAAACACACCAAAACCAGTGAAGAATCTGATGAAATACATTCAGGCCACTGGAAAAGTCTATGAGGGGAAAAGAAGCTTGAATCAGGATTGTTCCTCGGCATCATTTGAGCATTTATGTGACATGACAAGTTATCATTTCAAAATAAAACAATTAATTTCAATGCATGTCTATAAATCATCATACAAGCAGATCTCTCACTTTCAGATATGCAAGAAACCAAGAAATTAACTCATCTGTTTCTTAAGCAGGAATTGTCTCCCTTGCTGTCATTCAGTACATTTAATCCCAGGGCTCTAAGGAAGATCTGGCTGATATTGATATCTTGTCTGGCAGTAATATTGAGGTACAGAACAGACATTCATGGGGCATTTTAAACTTCCTCAAAAATCTTTGTTGTCTTTATAAAAGCAGAATTGTTGATTCTGAGGATACTATCCTGTTGGTAGAAATACAGCCTTCCAAATCAGAGGACACAGTTTCAGTAATAATTATCTATTAATACCAGTGGGACCTCAAAAAAGAAAAAGATAAAATAAAAGAAGTTAAAATCTCACTTATTTTAGGTAGAGGTGAGATTCTAAAATATGGTTGCCTGGACTTGAGAAAAGAGGAACATGGTTCCAGCCTCTTGTTTCAGTGATAGTATCTGTCCTTGAGCAGACACAAAGAGTTCTGATTTTTTTTTAAGCTAGCTGATTATGATTACAAATAAGTAACTGTACAGGATTAGCTATTAATTTTCTTGGTTTCTTGATTCACTCACTAATGAGTGAGATCTTGACCCTAAAATCAATGGAAATATTTTTCTGACTTTCACAAAGCATCTATTTACACTGAGCATTTCAACCATGAAGCTTTGCCAGCTGTTGGAGGGACTCCCTGC
Source organism: Tyto alba (assembly GCF_018691265.1). Taxonomy (NCBI): domain Eukaryota; kingdom Metazoa; phylum Chordata; class Aves; order Strigiformes; family Tytonidae; genus Tyto; species Tyto alba. Next base: position 7,614,409 of record NW_024881295.1, on the reverse strand, counting down.
CCACATTTCCTATACCCCTCCCCTGTCCCCATGCCCGTTTATGTCTGCCTAAACATTGAGAAGGCTTTCTTTTAAATTATTAGTTCCCACAATGAGTGACAGAAAAACTAGGACACAAATGCAACTTCTGTCCATACTAAATTAAAATTGGAGATGCTAATGATACAATATATTCTAACAAGGATTAGTTTAATTTTCGGGGTGTGGCAGGACAGAACAGTTTAAAATGTACTTAACAGTTTGCCTTCTATTGGCCATTAGGTCCCCAGTACAGTAAGTTAAAATAAAAGATAGAATATATTTAAAGTAGCTGATTTGCATACAAGTAAGGTCATCTGTCAAGCTGATTATTGTGAACTACAGAGGAGCAGCAGGCCTCATGCCTCAAGAGAAATTTAAACTCTGTTATCTTAACTGCAAAATTATTTCCAGTGAGACGAACTATCTGTACATCTCAGAAATGCACATGCACACATGTATTTTATAATCAGTGGTTTGCATAAATGTGTCTGCACCAACACTTTTAAACACCAAGGAAAAGAAAGTAAAACTTTTGGGATACCCCTTCCAAGTCTCTACTGTTCCATTCTTACTGTTTCAGTTCTTCCCTTCTGAAGGTCACTGATTGCTATAAAGAAGCAAATATAAAGGAAGATAAGTGAGGAACATTACTTGGGCTGCTACTTCACAGTGATCCTATTTATTGTGAAATTATGTCTGAGGAATAAAACTTACAATTGTATTTATTGTACATCATACAGTTGGACTCCTTTCTAACTTGGACAATCTAGGCAAAGAAGATATAAGGGACTACAATTTCAGCCAATGCATTTAAACTGTGTGAAAATAAAGTTAATTACTCACTGATTCGGAAGGTAAGTTAGAAAATATTCAGGTTCAGACTGTGTGGAGATCAAATGTTAATAAAGATGCCTAGGGAATCTTTTCTCTGTAGAAATTAAATAGGCAAATTCTTGATAATACCTTACATAAAAAAGAAGCCTATGCTGCAATACTTGAAGAAAACTTTCACAGAAATACACTCCACCACCACAAGCCCACTGGGCAGAGACTCTGTCCTTTGGTGGGCTCTGCTGATTCCCAGTCATCTTTGCTCTGGGGGTTTTTGACAGTCTTAGTGAAGCACACATAGGAGTTACTAGTTAGAGCTATGGTGGGTACACTTTGCAGCAGCACCAGTCATAAGTCTCTGCAAGTCTGACTTATGGTGATACAAGTCACATACAGGAGAGATCGGAGCCAAGTTCTGTACGCTGGAGTACTGTGCTGTCTCAGGATTTGGCCTTTGTGGTAGACAAAAAATAACTTAGATTGTGAATGCTGACAGGCAGCTGACAGTTGCCTGTATGTTAGTGGGTGTGGGTGAATGTCTAAAACTGAACCTTAGCACTCTCAGGCATAAGCCTGCTACATGCTACTTGCAGCCAGTAAGAGCTGGTTGTAAATTTTGGTAACACCTGGACAAAACAAAGGTGACATCCTGAATCTGCCAATTAATATAGCCAGTGAAAGCCAGGATCAAGCAGGGCTAGTCTCAGCCTGGGGACACAAGGTAACAAATAGTCACATATATCCTTTCCAAGGCTGCTAAATCATTAAAATTACCCATAGCCCTTCATAGAAGGCCTTTTGAAATCAGAAAGTCTATCACTGACTAAAAAGGGAAGGGAAGATGTGGAGATCTCAGCATACCAGTCTGAATAGTTAATCCAGAAGGTTAGGCAAACACACTGATGAACTGACCTCAGCTAGCAAATCATGAAGCAATGCCTTCTTAATATCTCCTCACAATGCTTAAAGAAACTGACTCACTAGAAATGAAATCATCTAACTGCTTCTGAATTATTTACTTTTTGTCACTTTCAGACACTTTCTTAAAGATTTATATGATCTGTTCTTCCAGATTAGAAATTCCTTTGATAATTTACTACTTGTTTAAAAAGCAGAGGCATATATTTTACTGTCACTGAGCTTTGAAGTGCCACATTTTAGCAAGGCTAATAGTTCAGCTGTACTGCACAGGAATGCAAGAAGACATTGCTGCGGTAGCAGATACTGAGATGGTGGTATTCCTCTTCATTTTCATCTAGCTCAGGTAATTTCATTACCATTGCCCGAAGGCACAAAGACAGTCAAAGATTAAGGAAAACCAAAGGCACCTTTCCAGTTGTTATAAAGCACATGAGTTTGGGCATTTTTTGCTAATTATGCTTCATTGGTGGTACTTGGACAGTTAAAATATTAAATACAACACCCACAAAGGTGCAAGATCAAAAGGACGATTGTCAATATACAACAAGATGTCTAACTGTTTTTTTAATCTACAGGAACAACATAATCTGATAAACAGTACAAAAGTCTGGCATCACCCCTCTGCAAAAAGCTCTTATGCCGATAGGTCTGTTTAGTTTAAATTGATACACAAATAATTGATTTTAAGGATCACATCTTGGGTCATCTCATCATGACAATGACTTCTTTGGAAAGAACAAGTTTTGCTAAATTTTTATTCTATGATTTTATTACAGAATCCCTAACATTTGTGTGGATTAACAGATAAAATAGATTACAGAATAAGATTGTTTAAAAAACCTGGTCTGAGATTGCTCTAGGGCAGGGCAATGACAGCATAATATACTTACTGTCACTGAAAACATCTGACTAGGATGTTAATTACTCAAAACATTGTGTACTTAATTAGTCCCCTGGGTCTTCAGGCACTGGCTTTTGTCCCTAAGTCTGCAAGTTAGTGCATGAACAAAGTGAACTGAACAGTTCATTACAGCTCTAATTAACAGATTCTATACATAAACCAAGATTATGGCCCTGACAGATGACAAATAAGCACAGACCCATCTTGTCATCTCCCGGGCTGCTTTCTTTTCCTTGGAGTTTTCCTACCAGCAGATTCTCACTTCTGCATATTTTCAGCCTCCACAACAGCTGTGCCAAGTTTCCTTGACATCTCAACAATGTCAAGCCAAATAATTTCTCAAAATATTTCTGATATGTATTTATATTCTTTAAGATATCTCACGTAGACACAGCTGTGGTCTGCTATGTAAACACAGGGCAAAACACAGCTGATAGGCAGGTAAGGAATTGTGTCCAACTACATCACTCAGCTGCCCCTTGCTATAGATTTACTGTGTACCTAAAGATTTTGGTTTTCTTCTGCCAGTGACCCATATAGGCTTTATTCGTTAAAATGAGCAGAAGTAGATCAAAATATGTATCCAGATCTATATGCAGACAGGTCAATAAAAATGCTGAAGATCATTATTATTGACCTTAACCTATTTTCAGAGTCCTAACTATGGCACCACATTTGACTTCTTCCTGCTCATGTGAGGAAGAAGTCAACAAGCCACGGCAGAATATAGCTTCTTTATTTGTTGATAAAATCAAAAGATTCGCATAGTTACCTGGACTCCTTTACACACAGTGCTATTTCTGGTTACTTTATCACAAATGGTATAAAAACTATCTCAGTGAAAATGACATCAAAGTACTGACTTCATAGGGCTTCTCTGATTTCTGTTAAAATCACATTGTGTTTACCAGCAAAGAAAGGAACTTCATATCAGCTCATCCCACAGACACTCCACTTTCTCTCTATAGAGACTTCTATATATTACATATGCCATATAGAAGAGCAACAGAAGTCCTGTGGATCTCTGCAAGGCTTTAGCTGACCTATTTGACCTCAGTGAGCTTCAATATGTGAAAACAACTACACATCAAACATTTTTTGTAGATGTATAACCCAAATTACATTATACATATAATTAGGCCATATAATTTAGGAACTGTGCTCAGTATTAGCTGTTTTAGTCCTGAGAGACCAACAGAATTAATCAAAGCCAATGCAAAAGTAAAATGATACATCTGAAGAAAAAATGGGAATTGTTCTATAGAGGTAAAAGATACCAGTTTTGTAACCTCTTATCAGAACATGCACTGTGCTTCCAGGCTGAACAATTTACTGCTGTGGTCCCACTAGGAAAATCTTGCTTTTGAATTATAGGATGATAAAAGTACTATTCAGAGACTGCCTAATACAAAAAAGCAATGGGACAAGTCATATCACAAAATAAGAGCATTTCAAAATGTATTTAGTAAAAGAAAAATCAATTAAGCCAATGTCTTTTCTAAGCATTTGTCTAGTCTTCTAAAAGATTAAACCCTTCTTTGTTTTGAATTCATACTTGTGTCTGGATGCGATTAATAGAGTTGAAGAAAGGAGAAGAAATCCACAAAGTACTGTAAACTTGCACTGAGTACCAAAACCTATTGTTTTAAGTTAAAATGTTACAGAATGTCAGTTCAGGTAGGTTTTGGGGTTTTAAGCATTTCTTAAAACTATCTGCTTTTGGCATCCCAGGTGGTGGCTATTAGTCCTCAAATCCTCTTTTCTCAAGCTGGCTAAAAAGAATGATTTAAAATACAAATTCATTTTCCTCTCAAAAACTCAAATGAGCATAAAGAATATTTCCAATAGGAAATTTAAAATAATTTCTCTTGATGGGTGCTAAATATGACTCTTAGGAGGTCTTCCCATCTTTTCCAGGAATCCCTTCAAACAGTCTTTCATTCTGCCACAAGACAATGTATAAGGATAGCTCAGATCCTAAAAAGGGCTAACTATACATCCCTTGTGACCGAGCCTCTTGCTGCTCTGGGTTTTAAACACACCAAATATACTACCTCACTTTTCAGAGCATCATCAGGAAACAAGACAGTTGTGTGTTCTTGGCTCATTTTTCACATTTTTTGACAGCATCCAAGTCCGGCTGTTTTGAAGAACAGCTCAGCCTCTCAAGAATAGCAGCAAAGTCAGCCTGAGGTGGTGTTATACCAAAAAACTAGCACACCCTCAGCTTTCCAGTGAGTTCCCCTAAGCCTCAAGGTGCTTCAGATTCCAGCCTGGACCTTCAGCCTTGAGGTGGCAGGGGGACACCGTCCTGGCACCAGGCTCAGCGGAGAAGTGCTCCCTTATCCTTTGGTGCCTGTGCCTGGGGGAAAGCTTAACCACTTCTCGGTTAAAATATTTTTCAATATTTTGCTGCATTCAAAAGGGCTTAATTTGGGGTTGGAAGGTTAGAAGGAAGAAAGAATATTACTACCACCATTAAAGAGTAATTAAACTTTTATAACCTTAAGAAAGGATTGGGGAATGTTTATCTTTTTCTCTTTTTCTGGGGTGGAAAGATGGTGACAGGATTATTGTTGCTTGTATTATTATACTCCACCATCTACCCCAGAGGAGAACAAAGGCAACTCTATCCATTGTTTTCCTTCCTAATTTTGCCTTTCCCTTGAAGCCAAGTACAAATTAAAGTATTTGAAGGTGGAATATAATGAGGTCTTATTCTCTGCTACCTGAAGGACATAATCACCACTTCTTGGAAAGTCTTTCACTGACCAAGGTTTAGTTGCTATGGTGACTTCTGATACCATTTGCTTTGGTGTTTACAGTATGACAGTGTGTCAAAAGCTTTTAAATAAATAAAAAAATAAATGAAATCCAGCCATTCTTTCTCCTTCCTACAGGAGGTTTCTGTTCTCCTCATCCCCCACCCACTGCCCCTGTGTTATGGGCAGCTTTTAAAGGAGGAAAATAGTGTTCTTCATTTCATAATAACCCATTTGTAGTGGAAAAAAGCTATTTCAGGTTGACAAAACCTGAGCATCTTCATCCCCACTCCAGCCATTTACCTCAGGTGTTTGCTATTGCAGACCCAGCCTTTTTCAGGGCACAGGTTCATACGGCAGCAGTGGGGCCCTGCAAATCCTGAGGGGGTGGTGCAGAAAATACAGGTCAGGCATTTGTACTCTTAAAAAGGAAAATACGAGAAAAAAAAAGATCTTCATTAGGGAGACTGTGTTTGAATAATCCAGACACAGCCTCTGTGAATCCAGCTGTGTTGCGAATATAGCTGTGTACCGACAGAGACATGGGCATGATGGCAGTTTTGGCAGAAGTAGTGTCATGGGTCAGGACTGTCCTTTAATTTCTCCTGGCATACAGCAAGTTCTGAAAGGCCTCTCTCAGTGTAGAAGTTTTGATAATAACAGTAGTGTTTTTCCCTGAAAAAAAGTAGTCATACAATGGCAACGCTCAGGGTAGAAGCAGTTATATTGGCATGCTACAATCATCCACTAGAAAACCCATTTTATTTTCTAATCTGTATCACTGATAGTCATTGGGAGATGTAGGAAGAGCAGTAAATATGTTTTATGGCAGAAAATAATCAGAAGAAAGGACGTACCACTGAGCACTCAGGACGTTTTCTTAGATGTGCCTCAGCCCCGCGCCAGGCTGGGCTAACGGCCTTCCCCCTCCTCCCCGGGAGAGCCGGCCCGGGCTGCCCCGGCTGCAGCGCGGCCCGGCCGCACGGGCCCCTCGGCTGCCACAGCTGCAGGCCCCGACTCCGCCGCCGGCCCTGAGCCGGGGACGGCTCTCAGATCTGGACAAGGGCTCTGCTGACCCTGACGCAACCCATGGGCCCATGGCCCAGCCTGGCTTCACCTTGGCCCCAGGGAGGTCCCTCTGCCTCAGTCACCGTCCTACTTGTTCCCCCTCAAAATCACCTCTGCTGGGGCAGTGTACAATTCCGTGCTGTGCAAATCCTATTCGTCCTCCAAATTGCTGTAGCTACTCTAACCAATTGCTCTAAAAGCAGCTCTTCAGCCCAGCAAATCTTTCTGGTTTCTTTTTTTGTTTGTTTGTTTTGTTTTGTTTTGTTTTGTTTTGTTTTGTTTTGTTTTGTTTCCCCCCCAGGTTACCTTTCAGAAATCAGTAGCCACCTGAGAGACAGTGAGAAAAAAAGCTAGTACGAAATCCAAATTATCACGAGCAAGATTCAGACTGCCTCGAGACGTTTTGCTGACCTGATGAGAGTCACTGCTGCATCGCCTCTGGCTTACAGACTGCTCGTGGATGGGGCTTGTGGCCACTTGTACAGACACGTGAGCGTGCCAAGTCACAGAAATGGCTAGCAGAAGCCTACCTCGATTCTTGGGCATAATATCCAGCACACCTTGTAGAGGCTGGTGATTTTTCCTCTTTAAAGACACTGATCGTTTTACTGGGAAGCTACTTCTGCACATATGGGAAATTTTAGGATGATCCTGTGCCAAGCCAGTGAGTACATCTAAGAACAGGGGATCTTCTAAGCTACTCCTGCTGCAGACAGGAAAATCACCCATGTAGCGACTGTTTGCACAGATTTTACTGAAGTCCAAACTGATCTTTATACTCCTAATGAGAAAAAAACCCTTCATTTCTGTTCTAGAAAATCTGATGGAAGGTTATTAGATGTTTTCATACATTTAAAAATGACTGATGAAGTAATAGGAAACAAAGGATTAGAGAACAGATTATTCCCAGCGAGAGGAGAGGTTAATGGAGAGTTCAGACACCAGGACACCTAGTATTAGAATATTTATTAATAACCTGATGGAGAAAATGGGGAGCAAGTTGGTAGACTGTAGGGAAAAGGAAGGTTGTTTCACTTGAGAGGTCACAGAGGAGATTAAAAAAAAAATATGCAGTGATTATACTGAAAGATTTAATATTGTTGAGGATTAAAATGGAAATTGTTGAATCCCACCCTTTGAACTACCAAATCACATAAATTTTTGAGGTTTTGTCCTTTTGGAAATTACTTCTGTTTTACTACAATACTGAAGCACTCTATAGACATGGCCATATAATATCATTCTGGCTTAATAATGTAATATATTACTATCTCCTGCTGCTTCTCACTGCCCACTGACCTAGCAGCCAGGACTGCCCAGGTCATCTTCATGGACTACATCTGCTCCCATGGCGAACTCACCAGAAACAGATGTCTGGTAGCGTCTGGTAGCTACGCTGTCTGTGCAGGACAAAAATTTCTGCCAGAAGGGTGGTGACAAGAAGCTGAAGGGAAGTATTATTTTTTTGCCACAACAGTTATATGTGAAATGGGGTACCTGATCACACCCTAGCCAGCAGATGCTACTCATCAGTTCCATGGCAAGGAGGAAGCTACTTGGGGATCTCTGTTTAAGACACACATTGGTGCTGGACTGACAGAAGCAGGGACGCCATCTAATCACACATCTGTCTTATCACCTCCACGTCTGCACTGTAACTGCTCAGCTATTCTGAATTGCTAGTGTCTTAAACCCACCCATTTGTTGGATGAAACAAATACAGAGTGCAAAACAGAAAAGTCCCCTTGTTTTTCAGATATTAGTATATGCTAAAGACCTACATACTAATACAGGTTCCAAATATTTTTCTGAAAGGCTGGAGGCACAAGTGGGATATTGAGTGCTGTTTGCAACTCCTAATTTACCTGGATTCTCACAGCAGATGAGGCAGATCTGATACAGAAGAAAATCAAATTATAAACAAATAAATAATCACAAAGCAACATCTTCCAGAAGCTGTGCTCCCCACCCAGCCTTATCAAGCAATAAAAGTTCTGAGTTGCTAATCTACAATACTTACACATCTTTCCTAAAATACTGGCTTTAGTCCATCCCAAAACAGTCTTATGTTTCATCAAGAAGTCACTGAAATTGAGTGTGGACTATTGTATATTTATTTTTTATGATGAATTTCATTTAAAGCTTCTAAAACCTCTCTATTTATATAAGGTTTGCCAGGGGGGATACTCCTAAAAGTTGAAATTTATGAGTTCATGGCTTGAGTATTAGAGTTCTAGAGAATAATCCAAGGTATTTTGTGGGTAATTTATTATGAGTGATTATGCAACTGAGCTCAGATGTTGAAACAAAGATTAAATGCTTACAAGATTTCAACTAAGATCTTGGCTCCTAAAGTTAATATTCTACAAGACTATGCAGACACTAAAGGAGGGCAAGAATCTGTCTTCTGAAGAAAGCATTGTATTTAAAAAACTTGCTTTCAAAAGAGGCTGTATTCTCTTTGCCATTGTAACTTTCAAATTATGATCCACAGATCAATCTGAGAAGCCACAGAGATTTTTAAGGGAGCTGCAAAGGGTAACTACAAAAGCAGTCTATTCCTAGCAGTAAATTTTCCCTACTGAGCCTGCTATTATTTTTTTAGATTTTGCAGATCAAGAAAGATTGAAAATCACTAGTTCAGCAGAAATAAATTAAATAAACAGAATAGAAAACCAGAAAAAAAATCAGAGTTCCACACATTACCTCATGAGGTATTCAATTTGCCCTTCATTCTGCCAAAAGTATTTTTAGGAGCAGCTTTGGTAAATAAAATAACTACAACAATACTTATTTGACCTTCACTTTTCTTAAGACAAATGCCATTGGAGAAGTGTTATTAATGCTAAGGCAACAATGCCCTTTTTCCCTCCTTCAATCAGGGCACAGTTTTCAGAGAAGCTGCTTCTGTATGTCTGCATTTCCAGCTGCCTCAGCTGTATTTGTTCCTCCTCATTGTTTTTCTGAAAAAGATTTTAGTGACAGTTCAAAGAAAAACAAACATGAGAAAAGTCTGAGGGAAAAAGAAATTCACAATTTTAAGTGAAAATCATTAAACTACACACTATGACAACAGTAATTTTAAGACTTATTAAAGCATGAGGCAGAAACAACAAAATCATTTGTGTTTCTAATTAATACTAACCTATTCCTTTTACATTTTCAGGTCAAAGGCTGCTCACATTCAGCCCACGATGTAGGTGTTACTAGGACAAACCTACATGAGCTCTTTGAGGAATGAGCTAGATCACTAGAAAAACAGCCAAACTGGCTTAAGAAAGTCAGAAACAGAAAGATGGAACAGAAGTTACCCAGCCCCTGCAGTGGTGTCTCAGCATACTCCCGGTTTCATTTAGTAACAACATTAATATGTCTATTATTAAAGTCAGTCACACTTTCTGAGACATCCAGTGCTTTTCTGAAAATTTCTTTGTACAATGCCTCATTTCAGATCACTCCAACACTTGCTTATTGGTTCCTTCTTTCCTATTCTTTATTCCCTCCCTTGCTTTCCAGCATATTCCTGAACAAGTGTGCTGTCTATGGCTGCATGATACTATTCGGCAACAGCAGACTCAGCTTAAGAAGTTACCACCTCTCAAGTGTCCCCCACTGTCTTGCAGAGGTTGTCTCAGCTGGTGCTGCATCAGTCTGACAGTTCATGCGGTCATGCTCTTAACCAGATCTATGAAACGATCCAGCTTAAATCCCTCTCCCCTCTCCGCCTTATATAGCAAGCATGTTCCTCTTCAGAAATCCACTGGAGAAGGAGGCAAAGCAAACAGTGGTGGCAATAGTGGTAGTAGCCTTTGATAGAAGGTGCAGGGACAAGTGGTTTGCAAGGTGATAGTATCTGTCCAGCAACGATGTAAAAATGTGGAAACACAGCTCAAAACCTACTCTTGGATGTCAAACCAGTCCAAAATGCCGACTGTTGGACTCAATTCCTCCCTGACAGGCTGAGCCTAGGAAAGAGAGACAGGCAAGATAGAGGAACCAACAAGAAGGCTTTGCCAGCTGGGTTGGGCCAGTGGACCAGAAAGAGCAAGAGAAAATCAAACAACCAGGGACTGCAAAACGGTGTGACTGCAGAGCTGGGATGCACATAGGGAGGGAGGGTAGCCAACACACAGATGCTGGCACAAATAAAATTCATTGAGAACAATGCCGCATTTGTGTAATTTCTGTCATTAGTATTATCAAGCTTTAAATTTACCAGCAAAATATTGTTTGTTTGTTTGTTTAAAAGGAGGCATTTAGACATCTCCTGCTTCATCAAAATCTGTATTTCTAATTTTTTACTGGGGTGACTAGCCCCTTTTCACAGTATTTCAGGCCCAGTGTTACATCCTTCTTTCAGTGTAGTAAACTAACAACCTCTGCATGTCCTGAACAGTCTTTGTCAACTGCTCACATAATGTTCATCATCAATCTCCTTGTTATTCCTCACCTGATAACCTGTTGGCTTCAACCATATCACAAAAATAAACTTTTTAAACATTTGTGGCAATTGAAAGGGCAACTCACTGGAAATGTTGTGTAAAGTAACTAAGGGGAAGAAGAAATACAAACCAAGAACTATATTTCACTCTACTGCATTACATTACAGAAAGAAATAAAGAAATATAAAAAAACAAATCAAACAAACATTTAAAAATTGGAATTTTTATGTTTCCAGAGATGAAAACAGAACATCCTTTCAAACAAATGCAGATGCTCCCTCTGTTCAGGAACATTCTTGAGAAAAAGGGAAGTATTCAAACAACCACTTCGTTTTCAGGTAAAACAAGGTTTCCTAGCACTTCTACTGTATGGATGTGATGTTGACCTCAGTGACAGAATCACAATTTTACAAGTTACAAGGAAATGAGGCAGCAGCCCCACTGCCAGGCAGCACCTAAGTAGACAAGGCAGGAACAGAATCAATGTCCTACTAACAGAGTAAGTTTGCTGGCTGCCAGAGCAACTCTTACTCCAGTATCCTGCCTCTTGCTGTCCTTCTACCTACAACAAAAAAGAGTGAGAAAATACTCCAACTCTAACCCTGCCTGTGGTTTCATCTTGGCGTGTGCTTGTGATCTGCTAAACAGGTGGGATGAAGGGGTTATTGTCTTCAGAAACAAGGGAGTGCTCTACATCAGCCATTAATGAGCACAGCCCTTCCCTCTGGAATGCTGGAAAGTACAAAGTGACATATTGACAATAGCAATAAAACAGATGTTTAGCATGCGTTGCTTTATTAACTAAACATCCAAAAGCAAACCTTAAGTTTGTACATCAAATAGCTACTAAATTTCCAATATGAAAATCTATAAGCAGGTAGAATAAGGAAATACTATTCCAAGATAAATAAAACAATATTTGAAATTATCCACACCTTGTAAAGGATAGTTTTCTTCTGTAAGACAGATTTGAGAACTCAAAAAGCACAGTAAGTTTACTCTCAGATTGTTGTAGAAAAGGTATTTCTAGAAGGTAATATAATTATCACAAAAGAAAAAATTAATTTGTTTGATCTAAAATGTCACTGAACACTTCACTAATTTTTTCTTGAGCATTTTCAGCATCTTTAATTATCCCAACAGTCAGGTTGTTGTTGTCTAATGGTGCATTGTCTTAACACATTATGTTTTGGAATTAACTAAAAAGCATTTGAAAATTACATGTCACCAGGAACATTAAACTCTTGTCATGTAGTTTAAAATTATGTGTTTCAGTGCCAGCTAAAGACATCCCAAATTTATAAATTGGATCTGGGAACTCAGAAATTAAAACCGTAATAAAGATTTGTCACTGGCAGACAGAGGGGAGATTCCAGTGCATTTCCTAGCTTCACTCACACGATGAGGATCACAGACTCACAAGATGGTTGAGCTTGGAAGGCACCTATGGAGATCATCTACTCCACACATCTGCACAAAGCACGGTCGGCTACAGCAGGTTGCTCAGGACCATGTCCAGCCGAGTTTTGAGTATCTCCAAGAATGGAAACTGCACAATCTCTCTGGGCCACCTGTGCCAGTGTTTGAGCACCCTCACAGTAAAAAGGTTTTTTGTTATGTTTTCTTATGGCCCTGTGTTTCAGTTTGTGCCCATTGCCTCAGGTCCTGTCACTGGACTCAGAATAGTTTGGCTCCATCTTCTCTACTCCACCCCATCAGATACTTCACACATTAATGAAATCTAGCTGAGTATTCTCTTCTCCAGGTTGAGTAGTTCCAGCTCTCTCAGCCTCTCCTCCTATGACAGTGGCTCTGATCCCTTAACCATTTTTTTGGCCCTGTGGTGGACTTCATCCAATATGTCTATGTTTCTCTTGTACTGGGGAACCCAGAACTGGATACAGCACTCCAGATGTGTTGCATCAGGGCTAAGTAGAGGGGAAAGATCACCTCCCTCAACCTGCTGGCAATAGTCTGCCTAAAGCAGCCCAGGAAGTGGTTGGGTTTCTCTGCCAGGGGTGCACATTGCTAGCTCCTGGTCAACTGGTTGTGCATCAGGACTCCCAGGTGCTTCCCCCCAGAGCTGCTTTCCAGCTGGGTGGTCCCTTGCATGCAGTGGTGCATGGCATTATATCTCCCAGATACAGGACTGCACTTTCCTTTGTTGAACTTCTTGAGATCCTTGTCAGCACACTTCTCCAGCCTGTTGAGGTCCCTCTGTACAGGAGCACAACTGCCTAGTATGCCAACAACTCGTCCCAGCTTTGTAGCATTTTAGGGTGCCTATGTCAACATCAACTTCAAACTCGCTGAGGGTGCGCTCTGTCCCAGCAGCCAGGTACTTAACAAAGATATTAAGCAGTATTAGGCCCCAGTTATCAAACCCTAGGGCACAGCACTAGCAACATGCCTTCAACTGGACTTTGTGCCATTAACTGTAACCCTTTCAGCCTGGCAGTTCAGCCAGTTTTCAGTCCATCTCACTGTTCATTTATCTAGTCCGTATTTCATCAGTTTGTCTATGGGACAGAATGCTGAAAGCCTTACTGAAGTCAAGATAAACAACAGCCACAGCTGTCTTTTTATCCACCAAGTTGGGCATTTCATGGTAAGCTGTCAGGTCGGTCAGGCATGATTCCTCCTTTGTAAACCCATGCTGTCTACCCCTCATCACTTTCTTGTCCTTCATATGTTTTGAAACGAATCTTGTTTGCTGTATCACCTTCCCAGTGATGGAGGTAAGGTTGTCCTCACCTTGATCTTCTATCAGAAGTGAACATTATTAAACTCTGAACTAGAAAGCACTAATTCCAGTAGAGGTCTTGCATTTTATGATCGTAGTAGCTATAAGAAAGAATAAAAGGGTTTTCCATAGATCCCTCTTCCCATATTTACTAACCCAGATCTTTCATTAGCAAAATCTTTCTATTTTGAAATTCGTCCCAGCTTTCTGGAAAACAATGTCTGTTCCTCAGCAGCACACCAGGAACCCATGAGCTTTGCACTCTCTCTCTTATTTCTTTCAAAATGCATTTCCTTCATCTCAGTTCAAACTCCTCTCCCACTTCTTTCTATTATACTCTCTACTCCTTCCATCTCCTACTCCTCGCCAATCCAAGACTACATCCCAAAGATACTCAGCATCCTTTGCCCTAGATTACCCCATTATTTCTAGTCCTTCAGCTACCAGAATGGAATTCAGCCTCACTCCCATGTTTTCTACTAAAAGTCTGAAATGTAACTAGAAAAAGCAATATTAATATTAACTCAGAAACCAAAATACAAAATAAAGCTCTAGTCAACTTTCCACAAGGATAGAAGGCCAAAATGATGGCATTTAAAATCAATATATATGACACCAGGCTCTGCTCTGAACATCTGTAGCATCACAGCTGTTTTCAAACAGTGGATAAAACAGCAGGCTAGATGAGCATAGTCCCAGGGAATGAAAGATAATCATCAGTAGATTGAGTTCTAGCAATAGAGCCAATTATATTACGTAGTGTGTTACAGAACAGAGTAGTTTGACATATTTGGGAATAAGTCTAAGACACTAGGATGATATTTATTCCCAAACATGGCTTTAGGAATTTATTCCCTCGGGAGATGAATATTCCCATGTCCCACTGTGACTTGAATGTCAAACCAGACCCTCAGAATTGTGTTCAGGTGGATCCTGATCTCCCCTAGAACACTTCAGGACATCACTTTTACATGTGAGTAGATGGACACTACCATGTAAGACATTGCAAACAACCTTGCAACACGTGCATATGATCGCAACAAAAGATTCAGGCTTTATATTTCTCCATAATCTTTCCAACAATTAAATTTCTCTACCGCTACTACCAGGTTACACAGAGCTCAGTATCAATTCTCTGGAAAACTGTTTGGAGTGACTGCGTGACCTCTGACCAACCTGTGTGCTACACACTGTTACTGCCACAGCCTCATCCTGTTGTCTTAGTTCTGTGAAAAAAAGGCCTTGGGTTTGCTTTCACTCATTATTAGTGTATTTATAAAAGTGCTAACCTGAGGTTCCTAAATGAGGATGTTTTAGTAGTAAGTAGAGCAAGTAATATATACGTTATCTAATGAATATTTTGAATGTCTTCCAAGGACAGAGTATCATATCTTCTCTATTCTAGGATTTATGATTTTCAGAGAACTACTATTACTGTCTCAGCCTAACCAAGCCTTAGTTTCCAAAGCAGTACCACTAAGCAGATGGTGTGAAGCCCTGTTTGACATCCTAATCTGCATCAAAGCTCTTAACTCATGCACACCTAACAATAATTTTTTGTGCTATAGCTGTACTGAAAAATCCTGCTTTCCCCTCAAAGTATTTCCAGCCATAGGCCAGACTTGCACATTTCATCAAGGGAATGCTACTTCTAAAAGTACTACTGGGGGAAAGGAAATTTTAGGAGTTGCAAATGTATTGCTATTGGCTTTTTAAATTTAAAGGAAGTATGAGAATTTGGTCTTAGAACATTTTGATTTCTTACTCCTGTACAAAGTAGGGTAAGTCACTCTATTTGCACTCATCTGGGAGCCAGATTCAGATTCTCTCTTAAATTAAATGGGAGACATTGAACAACTTTAAATTTTGCATTGACATTCAACTCTTTCGGACCATCTTTAAGGAATGAGTGTCTACAGTGAAAGTAGGGAAATTCATGTAGAAACTAAATATGCAGCCACTAACAAGCCTGTCTCAGAGGCATCCATCTGACAGGAGCCTTTTTGGCATAAAATTACAGTAGAATTGAGCACTAAAATATAATTCTGTTTCCCTCCAGAATTCATAGCATACAATAATATGACTCTCGGACATGAATCTACACTTCTCAGTGGAAAGAGACTGTGGATTTTATCATAGAATAATTAATGTGTCAGCAACATTTCTATACAAACTTGCAGAGTAGAAACACTATGGATTTTACTGCAGATTTACTTTAGAATAGTTACCAGCCTATACTCAACGTTCTTAGTTATTCTGCTGCAAACTTGCAGTGCCTCTTCTCACTAGGCCTTTGTAGTGACATAGATGTACCATGTTACTTTGGCTGCAATAAAATTACAGGATTGGAGGGATGTTGGTTTTTTGAAGCAGTAAAATCTGAGCAATTTGGAAACCGTCATTTGGAGGATTTCTTAGTATGTTTTTTTATTCTATATTGTATCTATAATATACTATTAATTGTATATAACTATATATAAAATATAGTGTGTGTTATATGTACAGGGTTGCATGACATGCACAGTGCTGTAAGATCCATATACTAAATTAAAAATTAAAATTACCAGAGAAGAGATAATTAACGTAATCTCAGTAATACTTCGTGACCCAGTGAATAGTTTCAGACATTCTGCTATTTAGTTCAGAACTCAATAAAACACTTAAGTCGTTCATAAAGTCATGATAGAAAACTCAGACTTGAAATATTTTTCGTAACAGATATTCATCTGATTTCTTTATGCTTCCTACAGAATGCTACGATAATAACTTCTGAGATAGTATTTTGACAGCAGTATATAAATAAATGTTAAATACTCCTATTAATAATAGTATCTAACAACACACAGATGGTAACAAAAATCCATAGATGACTAGCTCTCACATGAATTTCAGTTTCAGAACCACAGCTCCAGCTTTCTTTTTTCCTCTCTCTTGCAATTTCCCTGCTTAGGACGGCACTAGTTTCATTACTGAAACCCTCTCAATTTCAAGAGATGAAACAAGGGAAACAGCTTATATCAAAACCTCTTGATCCTGCTGGTGTCAGAGCAGAATACGTTGCCTTCATTTTTTTCTAAAACTTGCTTGAATTGTGTATGATAATTTTTCCCCAAACAGCTGCATTTCACCTATACTTTCCTCTACTGGTGTCAAACTGCTTTGGAGTCTCTCAGGAGGCTATGAGTCTTAATGATAACAGAACTTTCAATAACTCATGTAAATTCTCATTTTCCTCTTTTTTATTCAGTAGCACAAAAGAACAGTAGAGAAAAAAGGTAATTTAATTACCTCTGAGTTATGTTTGTGGGAATTAAAGAGATTATGTACTCTGAAGTGTATCTCTATGAAAATGGTACTTCGTAGTATCACGTTACAGTGCCTCAGTGATTTCAGCCCAGAAAAGCAATGGCAAATCCTGTTCTTTCTTGCTTTCATGCCATTAGTGGTATTGACCAATAATACAGATTGTCATTAAAACCTGTTAACTCTCTTGCTGATGAGGCCGAATTCACATCATTAGCTGTACTGGGTCCCCAACACCAGTGGAAATAAGGAGGAGCCAAAAGGGTTGGTAGGACATGGAAACAGACATGGGTTTGAGTACCAATACTCCACCCATAAATCAACACCCTGAGGTGAACTCTTTGAGAAGAACAGTAGGAACCAATTTCCCAGGTAACAGCATTTTGCCCTAGCTCTGGTGGGTAAATGCTGTCCCTGCCAGCACAAATTTCCCTTTCATGCTGAATGGACTTTGCCTAAAATACCCAGTGTAAAATGTCAGTTCCATTCAAGTTGCTTTTACATCTAGAAAAAAGGCAAATAATTAACAACATTCCTTTTCTTTTTCTTACCCCTCCCTGTAGAGACATACAAAGGCGTTAAGATGATAACTCTACCTGCTTTTGCTTAGTTTGACATATGCGTGTGACAAGAAAAGAGAGATAGTAGGGACAAACAGTTTGAAAACAGGAGGTCCAGATTTTTTTAGAGGGTGGGAGTTGCATTGCTTTTCCGTCTTAACTTTTCTGATCAGAAATCTTATTTTAAAATTTCCAAATACCAACTGGTTTCTGCTCCATTTCATAAAATGTTTTGATTTAGTATCCAGTTTCCTGCAGTGCAAAAGAGCTTTCTCATTTGGCTAGTAAAAAAAAAAATTACTGATTTTATCTAAACACATATTTAAGTCTTTATCTCTACCCATCTGTAATTATATAGAGAGATAAACTCAGTTCCTTATAGCTTCACCAGAGTCTAAAACCTTCCCTATGGAATTCTGTTCTCATATGGAAGATGATTAGCCCCCATTTTTCAACATACTCCTTACCCTGCTACCACACAGCTGACTGGACTCTGCCTGGATCTTAGAAGGAACTACAGTGTGATACTTACAGCAATGGTAAAAAAAGCAATAGCCAAAAGTATAAACTTAGCAGACACTCACAGAAAGACCCTATGACATTACATTAGCTTTGCTCTGCCCTATTAGAGAAAAAACTTCATTTCTAACTTTGCTTTTACACAGACTTTTACAACATTGCTTTTCAAAATGCAATGAAAAATTATTGCTATCTCTTGAGATTGTAACCTTGATAAAAAAACTTTTAAAATTCACCTAGATAACAAGATCAGTAAGAAAAGATTGTGTAGAAAGTCCCATCTATCATTTTACTTTTTTATGTGTTTTTCATTGTGCAAAATGTAATTTTTTTATTTCACAAGGCAAGTCGACTCAACGTAGTACACTACGGAGCTATCTCGCCATAGTGTCTGGTCTGCTCTGGAGATGGCTTCAAAATTGTCAAGCTGAGCCAGGAAAAGATCAATGTAAAAAAAGTCCCTAGTGTTGGAAATCCTAAGATCCGTGTCTCTTCCTCCAGAAACATTTGTCCCCTCTGAAGTATCCACCTTACAGCCTTTCATTTGAGCACTTATGCAGGGGGAGAATCTGAGCTCGACTCTTCCTCTTACGCCCCAGAGACTCCTAGCTTATCACGGACATGTTGAAGTCAGAAGGCTATGTGTGTCCCTGCGTTATGTATGTTAGAAACATTCCCAGAAGGACGGAAATAAGGACTCTCTAGCATTTATGGAACAGCTGTTGGCCAAGTTGCTCAGCTTAATGTTAAAGATGATCCACTCTATGTGCTGAAAATCAGGTCCCCTTATGAAAGCAAGTGGTGAGAAATAATTCAGAAGGAGCCATGGTTGTCTCCTACACATGACAGACTGAGCAGGCAGTATAAAGGAAGTACAGCAAAAGAAATATCCTATAAAGAGAAAGATTCTTATTTCCTCAGATTTTTACTCTGCCACACAGGCAAAAAATAAGAAGAAAAACAATACTTTCTAAGTTTTTCACACGTACCTTGACCATAGGTAGTCTTACTGAGAATGACAATATTTTCTTAGGATCAGAAGGTTGCAGGCTGATTCCTAGTAAGAATCTGAATATACAGGAAAACATGATAAATTGCTCTTTGTGATTTAGGAGCCCTCTTTAATTGAGTTTTTTTCAGGACTGAAAATAATATCAATAAAACCTTGAGGTTGGTATCTGTTTTCTTACACTGAAATATACAATCAGCTGTTTTAAAGAATTGTCTTCTTAAATCCTTTGAGGCTTGTTAGCATAATGCGTAACTGCAATGCACTAAGAACACTTACTCAGCAAGCAACTTAATTGTTTTCTTTCTTTTTCCAAAGAAAGTGAAATACTGTGACAGGAGGTGAGTATTTAGAAAAAAGAGATCATATGCTCCCAAAATGGCAATCACATCCACTGTTTTTAACATGTTCTAGGTGAAAAGGCAGCCATTTTAGCAACTCATTCATATTCCTTAGCTTTGTAGGTCTTCAGTCTTTTTTTATCCATTTTTGGGATGGATAGTACAGCTTCCCCCACTCCTTACAATTTAGGTGGTTGCTCCTTGAAGTTCCAAAAAGCTTCTGTATGTTAATCTACTCATACAGAGCTCACTGCAAATGAGGTCAGAAGAAATAGCAGCACTGTGCCACAGTGAGTGCTGTCAAAAACACTGTGCAAAGCCTAAAACAGTTATTTAAAATATTCCATCTTAAGTTATTAAAACTGAAAGCATGTTAAATAGCTAAGACATTCATGCAGTAAATTAGCTTCTTTGTGTTTGATGGAACTATTCATGTGTGTACATGTCATTAAGATAATAGCCTTAATTGCTTTTCATCATTTGTACAATTTTACTATTTGCACTAAATTCAGCTGTGAAAATGAAAGGAGATTACTTAGGTTCAAGTTCTGGCTATAATGCATTAGCACAATGTTGAAATGTTTACATTGCAAGCACAGCATAGAACCTGTACCCAGTGAAAAGACTTTTAAGAGATTTATGAGTCTATTTCTATCAGAAATTCCAGTTTGGATCCAGAACTGGAACATAAACTTCCTTCCACCACAATCAAAGCAAAGGAACAGATAACCACATACACATGACATATCTTCTGGATTTTTTATAAAGGAGACCTGAGTAAAAGCAGAAATCTTGCCTTATCCTAATGTTAGGAAATACAGTAAGACCAGGTCCTGATTGTGAATACACTGCTGCATGCAAAGGAAGGGAATTGCCATCTATTTTCCGGTAGACTTTCTCCACATTACATAAATCACTGTGATGCTAACCTTGGTGCATATTTGATGGAACTGACAATATGTCGGCAAACTTACACAGAGCTCCAGAAGGAGAGGCAGTAACAAACCCGATGGCCCTCAACAGTAGCTTTGCCCCACATAGGCAGCATGCAGTTCTCATACCTCACATTTGTATTTTTGCAGGGCACTAATAAAAACTCAGTTCTCTTTTAACTCAGCATAAACAGAATTCCCATATTTAGACGGATTTCAAGCTGTTTAGTGGCAGATATTCATGTAACAGGAGTTTTCCTCTCAGTTATCATTCGTGAGCTGCTAACACAGTCCTGGAGGTCTACTGTGAAACTTGCTCTCATTAAGACCCTGTCAGAAGTAAAAGGGGGTCTTTGGCAGCGGGGCTTGTACATGGATTTTCTAAGAAAAATCATGCCTGGGGAGGGAGCTTGGGCTGGTGGAAGGAATCACAGATGGCATTACCCATCAAATGCGTCAAACCCCTCAAGAAAATGCAACTGAAGGCTTGTCTGAATATCGCAGTGTGTAGCATCAGTTCCCGCCAGCTGCAGATCTGGCTCGCTTACGCAGACTCAGGCAGCAGAGAAATCAAACCTTCCTACAGGCTGAGCTAACTAATACATTCATAAGAAATGATCAATAAACTAATGAGCACTTCTTGCTAAAAGACTGTTAAAATAGGGTCAGAAGCTCGTTGCTTGGATGACTAAGCAGTTCCTGATGCAGTTAAGGCAGAAATTTGAAGGCAACTTAGTTCAAAAGGATTAGATGAATCAGTTAAATGCAAGCAGATTTAGAAAACAATTTCACCATTGGCAAGTCAACATCAGAGTGCTAGATGGCTTTTGAATCCCAGTTTTTGGTTCTTTCCAAGAAGAAACTTTTGTATGTTGAAAAGTCCTAGGGCTGTATTTAAGAGGACAGTTGCCATACATCAGCCCAACATAATTTCATCACAGTTCACTTATTCATGAATTCCAGATTTTATTTCATCACTTTTAATATAATCAAACAGTTAATTAGAATTTCACTCCTGACATGAGCTGTTATGATTTACAGGTCATATTTATATTGAAAATACTGCATCAAGAATTGCAAAGTCCAAAAAAAACCTACAAGAATTTATGCTGAGTGTAGCTCTATGGCATCTGTTTAACACAACATTTGAATTCTTTCATTAAAGAAATCGTACAATGAGAAACTGGGTGTAAATCTGGTCAACAAAGAGTTGCATATATTTTCTTCTATTCAGTTAACAAGATGAGACTAGATTCAGTGCTTCATATTACAGCTCATTTGTGCTTTTTTTTTTTTTTTTTTTGTAAGTACCAACAAAATGACAAAAATAAGGATGGGTAAGTTCACCTGAAAAGCTGTGTATGCAGAGTACTGCATACTGAAGAACTTAGAAAAAAGTTTCCCATCAGTTTCTTCCCTTCACCCAACGTTTAGCAGTTTTTTGGTGAAAACTCGGCACAGCTCGCGGGTTAGGATCTCACTTTGATTTTGCCAGCTTCGCAGCTTTGCTGATGTTTGCCTGTATGTCTGCCCCATGTACAGGCAGTGGTGCCAGCACCATTTGCCGTACGTGCTCCCAACCCTTCCTAGAGCACAGTGCGGGGATGGTTACAGGAACAGACGTGGTACCCACATGGCAGCAGGTACAGCTGTAGGAAGTTACTTGTGCCAGACCTCATCTTTCACCTAAGTAGACAATAGGCAAGCTAGCATGAAGCAGCCACTGAATGGGTGCAGCTGTGCAAAACCAGTTCCCAGAGGACTCTGCAATGCAAAAATCCCTTCACGTAGTTGGGTGCAGCTCCATTTGCCATACAGTTCTCAGTTACAAGCTGTGTTCTTTCTCCCTTCTCTTTTTTCCTTTCAGTGGCCATAAAGGTAATGCAACAAATACTTGAAATATAGCTGACCTATATATTACAATTTAATTATGTTGCAGACATTTTTGGTCTCTTTCCAATGGGAAATCTCTAGGAAAGCCCCTTGGTGCTGTGGAAAATATAGTCTGTTTTATTTGCATTAAGTGTAGGGATAGAAGACATATTATAAGTAATCTCTTTTGCAGAGATTTTAAAGAGTCAGTCATAGGCAAAGATTGTACTATCTTTTCTTGGACAAAGAAGTAATGTTTTGGTTGAAACATCTACAATGATTTTGTATTTTATTATTTGAAAGAAATGATTATTTCCATTTTTGTTCATTAAAGGTATTAATTGTTCATGTCTACCCACACAAATACACAGATAGGCTAATTCTTCTCTAGAAAATGGTTTTAAAATAATTTCTTCTCATTCTAAAGCACTTAGAGGTTTCCAGAAAACACTGTCATTAAAAACAAAAAGTCAAGAAATACAGATGAGAAGTAATTTTTGTGGTTGTGTTTTTTGGTTTTTTTTTTTGTTTGTTTGTTTGTTTTTTTTTTTTGTTTGTTTTTTGTTTTTTGTTGTTGTTGTTTTTGTCTTTTTTGGGGGGGGGGGTGGGCTGTTGTCATTTTGTTTTGTTTTGTTTTTAAAATAATACATTTATCTTTTTGGTATTTTTTTTCTACTATCCAGACTTATTTGTAAAATCTCTGGTGCAGGAACCTTGTCTTACTCCATTTCTGTAAAGGATCATTTCATAATAAACGCTCTAGACTTAGGAATATAAAAAAGGGAAAATTTGTGAAGAATTTTCTGTGATAGCACTGATATTCCCACACATTTAAATTAGTTTGGCAATTATTTTGGGAAGAGCTCAGCTGGGATAATCATCTGATATATTTTAGTTTTGTGCTAATTATTTCACGGATTTCTGCTAGGTATTCTCACCCTATATGACAAAGTAATAAATCCTGCTTACTGGTAACTGTTAAATAATGCTATCATCTTCAAATCCACTACTCCAAGAAGGCAAGTTGGATTTGGTCTTTATCCTGGATAGTCGAAGTTGACAAACAATTAGTTCTCAATTGTCACTTTCTCAGTTTTCAAAGATGTAAGATGACTTGCAAAATGACCCTCCCTACCTCTCCTGTATGCAGAACGTCTCAGCGTACTGCTGTCTACTGTAGGACACCTCACAGAAACTCTGTGGTGGTGTAATTCACCAAGAGATGTGTGAATAGACTTCTGTCTGTTCAATGGTTGAAACTGTGTTGTTGCCAAATGAGCTCATAATTTACTTTGGTGTTTAAATGGGAAGCTAAATGCCTTTCCCCACCCACTGGGGTAAATTGGCTGGAGATATTTACAGCGCAGATAACAAACAAACACCACAGGAGAGAGAAAATCTTGACTTCCATGTCTGCTCCAGAGGATAACAAGACCTGTCTGCTATCTGGGAACTGGGGACAAAGGCAGACACAAAGATCCACAGACTGCAAAATAATCTGACAAGAGCAGAAAGAGCATCTCGGTAATTGCTGCTGACACCAGTCCAAACCACTGTTCTGGATGCTTGTGCTAAAAGGCTTGTCCCTTGCCTCCCAGGGGTTGATTTGAAGGCAGCTCTCGGAGAACCACAGCACGTTATTTCATCAGCCAGCTTGTCAACTCCGTGATGAGAAAGCTGCAATGCTATTGCCCCTTATTTCAGTGAAAAATTGTGCTGAATTTTCAGCATGCTGATGACACTGCAGCCTCATCACCCACCCCAGGCCTCCTCTAATGTCCTGACGACACAGGAGGAGTGACGCCACAGCTGGGGAGGGGGGAGGGAAAAGGGTAGAGGGACTCCTCATCATATGATGCTTAGATTTGCATTAAAATCTGAACTAATCTTCTTGCACATAATGACGGCACTTTTCCCCCAACCTAACTAGTGACAACAAGTAAATACATTCTAAAGGAACAAAAGGGACACTGTTAAATGAAAAATGCCTAATACAGAGCCACTTACAAGGAAACGCTGCAAAATCTTTCCACCAATTATGATGTTTGTAGAAGTGAGATAACAGAGTTACTATTACTTGTTGCTTCAGTAATCCAGGCATGGTTAATATAATTTGACATCCCTCATCTAACAATAACTTGGTTTATGCTACTTTAAAAAGCAATGCCCTTATTTAAAGAATAGACAAATCACTAATTTAGGTGAAAAAATAAAAATTACTTACCTTTTTCACAATTTTAACTTTTCAAAATTATAATTTCAAAATGAACTGACAAAATGTCTATGATACTTTGGGTTACCAGGCACAAGAAAAAGCTTCAGAAATATGAAAATAACATTTATCATCTAATAACACACTTGAGAATGCTATTAAATATATAGAAATTTACAATAGATCCATTCAGAATGAAGAAGTTGTCAAATCCAAGAAGTGACAACAGAAGTTACCTACAAAATCCAGTGGTGCACCTACTCAGACTGATTTCCAGTGCATCTCCTGGAGATGCACATTTTCGAGTGTGCATGAGGATTCTGTGCACAGAGGTGGGGATGGGGACTGATCTCCGCAGCAGTCTTGGGACTGGCACGGGCAGCCACAAAAGCCTGCGCTGAATATCGAAGCAGTTGTCGTGCAAGCATGAAAGCTAACCGCCGCCTTTGCAGCACCGTGCCAAGTTCAACGAGCACACGTTACAGTGAACAGCCTGCGGTGCTTCAGAGAAGGGACTTGCAAGTCTGGTCCAGCCTGGGCCGACAGAATATGTTCTGCCACACGCCACTACACTGTGCTTGGGGTACACCTGGTTCGGTGTTCATGACAGTTAGCTGTAACGGAAAACAGCCTGCTCGTATTTGAGTACAACTTCCTCGTATTCCGTCTGTTGTACACAGAGAAAACAAGGAAATAATTTAGGCATGTACATTTTCAAATTCGCCATACTGCAAGCAGTGATTGTGAAAATTAATCTAGGGGAAGAGACGTAGCATTCTGGCACAGGCTGCCACAAATCTGATAATAAAAGAGTATTAGCTGCTTCGCGTAGGTGGCTGGCTTTGCTCCCACAAGCTTTCCAAACTGCTTCCCATTACATTTTAATACTTCTGTATTGTGAAGATAGCCATTTGCTAAGGGTTCTGATGTTTGATATAATGGGGGCAGGGCTAGATGACAGAAAATTTTGGTATACTCAGTATATAGACAGGTCTGGACATACAGGATGGTGTTGAAACTCCACTTTTCTGACTTAAGATTTCATTAGAACCTAACAAAGAATAATGGCTAAAAATAAAGAATGAAAATAAATTTTTTAAAGTGAAAAAAAACAGCAAGCATTTTTTATTTTACTATTATCCTGAATATATAAATTGAGAATGGCTCTAACTTTTAATGTAGATCATCATTGCAAGCACCCTTTTCTGTTGAGATAACTTCTCTTGGGTGGGTGCAGGGCTGAGCTAGGAGGGCACCTGAGGGGCCTTGCAAAGCATCAGGCTCCTGCTAGCCATGAATGCCCCTCATGAGCAACGTGCTTCTCAGCCAGGCATGAGTGCTTCTGCTTAGAGATAGTTTCTCTTGTATCCTTACTCGCAGGTCATGTTTTCCAGTCAAGTACAGTCTCAGTTACTCAGAGGTTTGGAGGTACTTGCCTTTGACACTCCGTCACTGGATGACTTTTCACAACCTTGCACCTTTCCTAGTCGTTGTTTAAGAGAGATTTTGTGCTGCTTCCCCTCAGAGGTTCATCTTAAAAGGAGGCAGAACAAAGGTGGGTTTTAAGTTACCTTAGAGTTGATGAAGGCCACAATCAAAGTAATTTTCCATATCCCTTGCTCACGCGATAAAAAATCAATAGCCTTTAAATAATAATAAAAAAATAAATTACAATAAACTCTGGGTATTCTTGTTTTCCTTTTGATCTTTCAATTCTGAAGGTTTGGTATTGTCAACTTTCTTTCACTAGTATGAAAATTTCAAAGTTACTCTTCTTGCAAGTGAAAGCTTGGGGCTTTGCCTACTCACATGCTTCCAGAAAGGGTCTTTCAGAAAGACCTGAGATTATAGAATTAATAGCACTGTTGCCAAAGATTTGAGAAGCTTTGAACTTAGTTTACTGAATTATGCTGTTGCCTCTCATACTCTTCAAACTCCCTTGTTCTGTGTCTGAGTTCTGGGGGTTTATTGAAGGTCTGCTCAGAAATATACAGATGGCTGGCAGGGACTAGACCTTGCTTAAAATCCAGATTTCTGTTTGGAACAAATGTTTTAAAAATTCACAGAAATATTATATTACCATGCCCTGCTTGATGATATATTTGTACACACTTATACCATAAGATTCTGTAAAAAAATTGCTTTTTAATGCTATAATTTTCTAATAGAAACAGCTACAATAATTTTGTAAGTATTAGGAAAAGACTTGCAATATCAACTAGAATTCTTATTTTATACAAGTAAGTACAGATCTGCAGTACTACAGTTAGAATAGAGATAACTGGTGCAGCAACAAATTTGGAAGCCAGGAATAACTAAATTTATGCCATTTCTGAATCCCAGCCAAGTACTGAAAAGTACTTCTGTGTAATTTCTGCTTTTTAGGAGCACCACCATATCACACTCATAGTCTCTTTCTGGCTGGTATATTTGTAACAAAAAGGCCAAATCTCTGACTCTTTTGAAAATTGTTTTTGTTTTGGGGTGTTTTTTTTAGTTTGGTTTGGTTTTTATGAATTTTATGTCCTCTGAGTGTTAAGTGGAAGAAGAGAGGATATGGAGTCTGGAGTGGTCGTCTTATTTTTAGATTTAGGTTTTGCTTAAGGCTTTGTAAGTCATTGTAGCTAGATTAATTTACAGAATCTGAGAACATTTTTCAATGCAAGGTTCCATTGTTGTCTTTTTTTCAAGTTCTTCCCCAATTTTCTGAGCAGTGCTGACTGACAGCAGTGCAGAAGGATACTAGGTGGCCAGGGGAGGCATTTGCAAATGTCCCAGTAGCAGAGAACAGCGATGCTTCTGCTGCCACATCATGTCCCCTCTTCAGCGGGAGGATTTTATGAAGTCAGTCCTGATGAATGCTTACTATGTTAAATTTTCAGAACCAGCTTCAGTTTTGAATGGGGTTTTTGTATTTTTTACATTTTGTTTAAAGCAAATCCCTGTCCTTCCCATTCCCGTGTGAGGACTTTTGCAGGAAAATAAAAATCAAGGCTTCTTCTAAACATAAAGACGGGAACAAAATGTTATAGGCCATGATACAGTGCAGTGTGACTGCTCAGAAATAATATTTGAAAAAAAAAAAAAAAAAGTCTAGGCACTCCCTGTTGCTTTTATTTCTAGTTTATCTGTTTCTTCTATACAGAGCAGCATGTCAGATTTCCTGTCATCTGTCTCCCAATAACTGAAAGCATGGAAGTTTGTTTTACTCTATTAAATCTACTCATTAAGATATAGAGAGTTCACACTCCACAGAGACATCTGTTCAGCTATTGAGTGAATTATTTATAACCCATTTAAAGGCAGTATTGCTGTAAAATATTTAAATGTAGTTTAGCCTCTGAATTAAAGTCAATATAAAACAGACTAGGTTTTCCAAAGGGAATTCCATAATACACACATTCCCTTTCTATTCTAAAATTTTTCCTTTAAGATAATTTTTTTAGCAGGACAATGCCTATGTCTGAAGATTTTCCCAGTATTAAATATATGTGTATTTTATTAGGGAAAAAACCCTGCAGCTGTATTAATAAAAATGCAAACACAAATCCCAAGAAAACCAGATATGTTTACACCCACACAGCATTTCACCATTACAGACAAACAAGTTTCACAAAGTGTTATAATTTGTGTAGATTTACTTCAAACAGCGTATCTTTCATAGCAAATTATATGTAATATTTTCATGGGAGATTTTTTTTAAACATTAATTAAATTTTGTGAGGCTTATTTGAGATGACAATTTTATATGTTTTTATTGTGCTTAAGAAAGAAAAAATGTCCTGAATCATAAATACCCTAGGTGTTTAATGGAAAATATATGTTCCCACTCTCATCACTTTAACCACTTAACTCATCAAATTACTTATGCAAATAGTGACAACAAATTATTAGCAATAACAGTTTTTAGAAATGTTCACGTTCCTGAAGGTAGCTATGAATATTTGTAGGCTGAAAACCAAGACCCCAGTTGAGGGGGCAGCAAAATTATATTCAATTTAATTCAAGCATTTGGAAAGTTTTGTGTTCCTTTTCTTGATGAGTTTAGATACTTCAATTAGATGGTAAGTTTCTACATTTAATTTGTTTGTAGGTGATTTTTCTAAATGCATGTCCATGTGTACACACAAACACAAAGAACTTCCCAAGTGCACTTTACAGGTACATTAAAAAAAAATAATAAAAAGAAGACCTAAGCAAACAATCCCTTTTCAATAAAACCAAATAACTTTGCTCTAGCAAACACTTCCACCAGCTGTACCATTGGCACAGGCAAGAGCACAGCAAAGCAACACAAGATGGTCCGTTTTCACTCGTTTATATAACCCCTATCACCATTAAATAAAACAGCACTGTATGGATCTACTTGGGTGGCTGGAACTGAACAAAACCACAGTAGTTCTAAGGTGAGGACAGCAACTTGCAATAAAATAAATAGATTTTTCTCCCATCTGATTAAAACCAGCATTTTTTTTTAAATAATCACAATCCTAAATTTTGACAATGTTTTTATTGTTTTTACTATTACACAAAATTCAGTCTTTGACCTATTGTAACAGGAATCTCTTTTTCCTAACCCAGAATTCATTATTCCACTCACTTTAACATTATGTTTAGAACCAAACAGTATAGTATAATTTTATTTCTAAGGAGGTATTTTCCTTTGTTAACAACCACATCAAAAGGATTCTACTTACATAAGTATCAACATTTCATTGTGCACCTTCCTGTATCTGAGAGACAGAAACAGGTAGACAGAGTGGTCAGAGTAGTAAGTGAGAATGAAGGAGAGAAACAAAGAGCAAGAAAGTGTACGTGTGACTTTGCACACACATGCCCAACTTAAAGAGCAAAAGGAAGATGAGCTGGTTTGGAGCAACAACCATAAATTCCAATATTCTCGCCTCTTGCTTACTGCTGAAAACACTTCTGCATTTCTGCTGTGCTTACCGTGGAGCCGAGTTGCATAGCCTTTCCTTAGGAGGAAGGTAATTTTCATTGATTCCCATTTTAAAAAAAAGTGAGAGCTTGGAAAAGGTCACTGTGGGTAGACTGCAGTAGACATCTGGCTCCTTACTTACAAGCCTTTCCCCAGTCCTCAGTGTGCATGTATCAAGATAAATTGTACAGTTGTATGCAAATTATTAGCAAATGTATAAAATAGCCTGGCTGATAATTTGCACAAATCTCATACAGAGGTGCACAAGGCTTGGCAGGAATGTCACTGCTGATAAAAATATAAGGAAGAAGGATAAATGCCAAGTCAAATGGGAATGGCACATCATTTTGGCATAACCAGAGAGGCTTTGGATGCAGGGAGTGGAGGTTGATAGGAGACCACCAACTCCTCTTTGCCAGGCTGAAGCTAAATGGGAAGTGAGAGCTGAGAAAAAAAAGAGCTGCTGGGTTGAGCTCAGTTTTAATTATACATGGAGTAAATCATCATGTGAACAAATTCAGTTTTAGCTCACAACATATACAGTCCCTCCTTCCCAATTTCCCACTGTCAACATACCTGACAGCTGTCTAAGGTTTACCAGCATTTATCACAGTTCAAATCCTCTGTGCTCAGAGAAACACAGTGAGAAGCTGCCAGAAGTTATCATCCTGCACTGTTAACCTGCCAGATGAACTGCAGACTTGCAGCATTTGTAGTGATAATGTTCCAACCTATTACCACTGGGAGCTGCTGTGACAAGCAATGAGGCAAGGAGTTACTGTTGGGAATGAATTTGGTTCAAGAATGATTTTTATCCCACCAAACTCCATTTGCTGAACATATTCACATTATTAAGGCTCACTGTGTATTTGCTTTTTTTGGTAGCTTACAGTCTAAACATATACAGTGTGAATATGCCCTGTTGGGAAGGGCACGCCTTGTAAAAGTCTGGAATAATACAACCATGACTGTGAGAAAAAAAAAGCATGCCTTTCTAAAGCCATTTATTGATAAAAAATGTCCCATTAAAACCAGTGGGACAGTTCTATGTTAGCTAGGTATTACCCTGCGAAGGAAGGTCTTGCAGCAGGATATACCTAACACATGAAGGTTGAAGCCCATGGCACTAGTGAGGAAACACACTGCAGCGCATTGCAGCTGAGAGCTTTTCCACTGCTTACAACTCCCAGTAAATGAGAGTCATGCTAAAGCTTACTGAAGATGTTATTTGGCCCTTGACTTACTTTTACCTGTTCAGTCTTTAGATGTGTGTTTTACTTCTGACAGTGACAAGTGGAGCCTTGCAGACTCAGACAAACAATGTTATGAAAGTGAATTTATTCCCTAAAATTAAAATGCTATGCGAAATCTTTATACTCTTGGTCGCAAGAAAGCCCAACAATAGCGTTTGTAACACAGATATCCTTGTTACTGCATAGGTCAACAGACTGCTGGAGATTACCCTACCTATGCCAATGTTAGCTAGGGCCCAGCAAAAATGTTACATGAGGATTTTATGGGATAAAAGCCTATGAAATTTGTATTTTTTGAAAACTAACTCTAAAAAAAAAAAAAACAGATCTATCTATCTCAGATGAAGCAGCTGCTAAAATAGAGGACTTTTGACTTCAGTGTTCCATAGAGGGCATAAGTGATGTTATTAATTCAGTCATAAATTTCACATTTCCTGTCATCCTGAATGTTTAACTATGGAAACTTTATTTATCATTAACAGGGAGAGTCTTTGCATGTGTGTTGACTTATTCTTTGAGTGCTCACAATGTGCTTAGTGGCATATAGACACGGAAGAGACAGCTCTGCCCTAGGATCTTACAAACTGGTTTAGTACCAAACAGAGCAGTGAAGAGAAAGGATTTATACATGAGATGTATGTATATATTCTAAGTGTATGGGATACCTTACAATGCATCTGGAGAAAACATGAGACAGATCAAAGCAGCATGATGAATTTAAATTTTACGGGAGAGAGGTACATGGAGAATCGCTGGAGATACCAGGTTTTGTAACAGTGAATAAAGGGGAGGCATATCACACTCCGTTCAAAATCTTCCAGCTGCAAGACATTAGCTTTTGATTTTAAAGAAAATGTAGATTTCTACATTTGCAGAGAAAATTGTTTGAGAAGTTAAAATCAATTTAAGTATCTGGCACAAAGAGATAATACACTTACATGATGCAATTTTTGCTACATATGTAATAGATATGCTTCCGACCAACCCAAACAGATAGAATAGCCAACACTACTGTTTGCCAACAGTATTACACTGATGCAAAATATAAGAAACATTTTCTATTTAGTGAGACTAAATCAAGCCCGGAAGTCATGTAAGATAGTATATGAATTTTAGTTTAGCAAACTGTAGCATACACAGTAATGGCCTGAAGAGGGTCCCAATATGGAGAGTGGCCCGAGTAACGACAATCACACCGATGCGGCTCCATGTCGTCCCCTTTTATTGCCCGAATCGCTTGGTTATATACTTTGCAAAGCAAGCACCCGCTGTTCACGCGCCCCATACCCCTTGATTATTGGTCGTAAGCAACTTATCACGCACCCAAAGGGAAACTGTGATAGGCAAGCATCTTGCGGTTTGCTGCATACTTGTGCTTAGCTTAGCCAGATACATAGCTGGGAAAATTCCTCATTAACAGATACAGTTCCTCACAACACAGCCCTTCAAGGTCATCCTCATAACACAGCTGTTGTTAGCAGTCTGATCTCAGGCCTGGATTGTCCAAACCTTGCAACAAAATATCGTGGCCATTCTCTGTCAGAAATTCTACTACAATGGCCAAAGCCAACTGCTTAGGGCTTCATTAAATAAAATTCATAACATTTAAGACTTGTGAAGTAGAAAACACTAATGCTACTGGAAACTCAGGAAAAAAAGAAAGCAAAAGAAAGAGTTAAAACAATGTTCACACTAGATAGAATTACTCATTTGTACTTCAGAAAGTAGCAAGCTATGTTCCTGAACAAGATGAAGCCAATTTAAGGGCAAAGTAATTAGGACTAAACAGCTACATGTGATGGACTAGAATCTCTGCAACAGAAAAAATTATACAACTTGAGAGGCTGGTTTGCTGCCAGAAACAGAACTGTCACGAGTTGACATTTGTCTTCATAGGGAATGTTGCAAGAATAATGAATTTTGATTAAAAGCAGAATAAAGATTGCTGATACAGCCCTGGAGGGAAAGCAAGATGAAAAACACTGTATGTGAAGAGCCTGTATACAGAGATCATCTTGTTCAATCACACAGTGTTATTGCCTTTTGAACTCTAAAAACTACTCTGCATTATACACTGAAGTCCACTAAAAGTTCATAAATACATATTATTCTCCTTCTCCAACAAATGCATCAGAAACCTATCTATAATCCATATGGAAATCACTGTCCCAGGATGTTAAGGAAAGCAACTTTTCAGTAAGGTTCAAAGTGAGGCTATAAAGTTACTTACATGAAAACAGCATTTGTAGATAGAAGATCAAAGAGGAATGTCACGAAGGTATCAGAGAAACAATCCAAAGAATCATTTCTTGCAGAGAAAAATTGCAGAAAGGGGGAACCACATTGCGGGAATGTTTAAATTATGATGAAAGTAATACTATTTGTATATTCTTGTTCCAGACACATGTCCTTTGCTGCCTAATCTCACTTTCAAAATAGAAGAAAAGGAGTAATTTGTGAAATTCATATTCCATGTTTTACAAACCATCTCTATTTAAAAATACCTGGCTTAGGCTACTATCAAAGAATTTATCAAAAAGCCTCCATAATCTAACCTTGTTGAGTCAGGAATATGTCAAATGTTTTATTAAGGAAAACATCAGCTCAAAATACTTAGATGCTTAAGATACCTAGAGATAAAAAATTGGAGTCTTACAGGGTGCTGCTAAATAGAGCCAAAACCTAGGCCTTGCAATGTGAGAAGCCCTGGGAGACAAGACCTTCTGAAGACAAGGATGATGCTTCTGGAGAAAAAAAAGTAGAGCTTCCTTTCATGAAAGAAAGAAATTGAGCAAGCATCTGAAACCCTTGATTTATTGATTTGATTTGCTTTAATCTCTTAAGCGACTGAGCAGTGTAATCTGATTATTTATCATCATAAACAAGATAGAGTTTAGGTGGAGTATACGTCATTTAGAAGAAATATAGTGGTATTTAAATTGGATAACACAAATGAAGTACAAACAAAATAAATCATCTAATCCCCAAGGCAGATGCTGGATTGATCATCCAGATGCTGGCAACTCATCCTGCCCAAATCCCTTGTCCTTTATTTCACGTAGTTGGAAGAAATAAGAGAATAGGAATTGGCTGCTGTATGGGTGCACAGTCTTCCCCTAGCTCAGGAGTAAAATGCAACAGAGATATACAGGAGATGAACACCTTCTTCAAAAGTAGGTCTGATGCAGTCATATATTGTGAATATTCTTAATTTCCTTCTCAAATAACAGTAACTGCTTCCATATAGACAAACATTTCCATCTGGAAAGCAGAGGATTTATAGGGATCAATATCAGTGCTCCTGGCCTGGTCTATAGACTCTTATTATTCAAACATTTTAAAGAGACATTCAGCAGAAAGATTCAACCCTCTTATTATTGACCAGCATTCATCACTTCTGGAACAAGAGAACACATGGGATCAAATCATTTGTTAGACATAAGATGACTCCAGCTACCTCAGGAGGAACTGGACCTTAATGGAAATACAGCCTGTCCTATGCCTCATAAGTAAAGGCATTCACATCTCTACAGCTGGTTGGCTCCTTTCCATATACTAAATGATGGGTTACTGGTGCTGCAGGCCTGTGATGCCATTATGAAAGATACTTACCTGCCAGATGTAGTATATGAAATGTTGAAATGCACACGAAAACAGCAGCTGGTCTTGAGAGAATGAAGTCTCCAGACTGCTCTGAGCAACTGATGGCTTACGAACACACAAAGATTGTTTCCAGCAAAGTTGATTAGCACCAAGGCCAAGCCTCCTGGACTGTGCTGGACCTGGAGTATCCCAGAGATAGGTTCAGTGTATCAGTTTGGGAAGTACCGGGGAAGTTCATAAAGCTGGGGGTCTGGAGAAGTCACACAGCAAGCATTTTTCTCCAACTACATAGTTATGAATATGTTTTAGGGGAGCGCTTCCAATTCTTTCCAACATTACTTAAGGAGCATGTAAGATATGGAGCCCTACAGATCATTTAATTACATTCTTAGCATTTTCAGCATTTATTCTGGAGACAAGCTAGAACTACCTCGCAGAGCTAATGTAATTATTACAAACATCACATTTATGGAGATGTGCTGCTGTGCCCTGTGTGATATATATGAAGTCTGACAAAAATACTAAATACAGACAAATGAGCTGAATTCTGGACTCCTGTAGATGTTCTTGGTAATTTGTGTATATGATAAAAGCATCCATCTTAATGCCCTCCCTATCAGCAACACAAAACAAAGTTCAATACTGGAAACGAAAATTCAGAATGCCTCATGCTCATATCCTGGACAATTATGGTAATCTGATGGGTGATTTCTCTCAAATGCAACTGCTTTTTTCTTCTGTATAGGTTCTGCTTTATTGTTGAACACACTGTACTATGTTATAGTGCTTTAAACTGGTTGCTGCATTATGTGAGAGTTTCTGATCTTTATAAGGATTATTATGCCTGGAGAATTTTATGGGTGGCATTGGTGCAGACTTATTTCCTTACCATATAAAATCTCACTGGTAACCTCAGTGACTACTAGTTTATTTCTTGGAGTGCAATCTAACTGACTTACATAGACTGTTTACAGTTTTCTGATATTTTAATAAAAACTTTTGGCATAGTAATGGTACACTATTTCATTACAAGTAAGAATATATGCTAAACATAGGCACAAGAACAGTAAA
Source organism: Tyto alba (assembly GCF_018691265.1). Lineage (NCBI taxonomy): Eukaryota > Metazoa > Chordata > Aves > Strigiformes > Tytonidae > Tyto > Tyto alba. The sequence goes on along the minus strand of NW_024881295.1, from coordinate 7,579,106 downwards.
TGCCAAACAAAACTTTGTTAAACTCACAGTTATGTTTAGGGGAGAAAAATGAATGTGTAATGAGCTGACCTGGCTGCTTAACCTTATTAAACAGACAAAGAATTGTGCAGTGTTACAGAAAGTGCAATAAATAAAATTAAAATGCAAATCAGAAACAGTCAAACAATTCACAAGCTCTGCATGCAACTTCAAAGTACATGCAGATGAATATATATATCTTTGCCCCTTTCAACTTCTTCTGGGGAGCCTAGGTATCGTGAGAGTGCATGGGAGCCAGGAGTACAAGAGCCATTTTCCTTCTTGCAAGCTTTTGAGCAGCCTGTCTTCTGAGAAACATAACTCCAGCTCTCAGACAGCCTGCATGTCCCAGAAGTGCTCTGCAGCGGGTGGTGGAGCAAAGGCTTGAGCAACTCCGTATGTTTGGCCAAATACTAGCAGACGAGCTTCTGACAGAAGTACTTTGTCTTCTTAGGTGATTCACTGCATGCAAGGGTCTGCACAGGTGCCGAACTCAACACAGGGTCCATTACTGGGCTCCATGCAGAACTTGAACAGCATCCCAGGTCACTCTCCTTTTCACCTCTTGTTGCAATACCTGTCCTAAATTCTCTTCTCCTGTTTTTCTTGCATCACTAGGAAGCACCTTGAGCTCAATACTCCTCTTTAGTATTTTCACAGCAGTGGCATGAATTCCTGCTCTTTTCCCTGTCTTGATGACTCAGATGGGCTTAAGCCCCCCAAGTGGAATGGCCACCTTTCAGTTCCCTAACTGCCTGAAAAGACATCCTGCTCATCATCTTTCTTCCTTGAGGGAAGGAAAAATAAGAAATTATTTTCTCCCACTTCATTTCTGCATTGCTAGGCCACAGCTGGCATGCTACATCATTTTTGTATTCTCCCTTTTTGTTTGTGAACTCAGCTGTCTTGGAACTGCAAGTGTCAGCCCACGAGACAAACAGCAGAACATATCAGAGTAAGATCACTGCTGAAAGCTTTATTTTATTAAAACTTTCTTGAAAGTCTGAAGCAAATATGACATTTCTTCTGTCTGAAAAAGTGGTGGCAGGGTAATATTTATAAACAGAGCTTCCATTGCTGACCTCAGTTCTGTAATTGGCTTCAGTGTGGGAAAAGGACAAAGGGCACCGTTGAGGGAATGAAAGAAGAAAGACAGAAACCAACAAGGAGTCCTGGAGGGAAGATGCAAGGAGGAAAGCGAAACGCTGCATAAATCCTTGGGCAGCCCAGCACACTTCAGAGAATTATGAACTACCTGTGGAGTTCATTGGCCATCTTGCCTTTGGACGCGTCTGTCAAAACAATAACCAATATGGTTTAGATGAAACACTGCTCATAGGTGCTTGCAAATCCACCTGTGAGGCAGTCCTAGAAGATTCCTCCAGGGATGTCTGGTGGGACAGCCTTCTGGAGAGCCATCTCCATCATCCTGGGGGAAAACTTATTCTTCAGAGCCTCCTTTTCCTCTCTCAGCCATAGGAGAACAGTGTCATGGGGAGGGATCGGTGATTTCAGTTCTTGGGATATGGGCATATACTTTTGTCAGCTTCCACATGGCAGAAATACGAAAGCAGGAACTCTGATATACTTGTGGTTAGTATCCTTTGCCTCCCAGCGCAATTGTTTCAGTCCTTGTTTCACTTCTGGCACAGCACACCAAGCATACGATATACGTTTCTACTGTGATATGCATTCCTGTCAGTGATGCTAACCCTGTGCTTCCTTGAACAATATTCTGGGTATTACTGGGAATGCGATTAACCCTCTGGCCAATGAGCTGCATATTGGCAGCACACTCTTGGCACAGTGGACCACACGATTCCCGGCAGCCTGGAGAACCTAAGTGTTATGGTGGCAGTCTGAAGAAGTCCAAGAGGAAAACATGTAACTAAACACAAAAGAAGGTGATATAAAGTACCATCCATCTCCTGCAGACTAGAGGGCAGAGCAGTAGTTTGCAAAAAAAAAAAATACAAAAGACCAGCAAAGGGACAGTTAAAAGAATATCTATAAAGAAATACTTGGTTTTGTGCCCAGTTGCTTCCAGATGTGCTGTAACCACACTACAAGGAGGCACAGTGGAAAGGATAAAAACAGCTCAGTTGGCTGAATACTTGAAACCTATACAGCACTTGCAAGCTCAGACTGTATTCATCCAGCAAAGGAGGATAAGGATTTTCAGTATAGATGACAACAGTGGCATAAACAACTACATAAAAGCTATAAATGCATAGAAGATCCAGTTTCAGCTCCTGAACAAACCAGTTTCTGTCCTGGCATTTATAAATACAAACCATTCCTCTGTGCTTTACATCTCATATGAAGGAGAAATATAAGCTTCTGATGTAATTACATAAGTGCTTAGAAATATTTGTTATTAATGTAGGTTATATATGATCTGTTATGTTGTATAATCAAAGTAGGGGCATTAATGGTTTCATGTAGAAGGCATGAGGCAGCAAAAATTTAACAGCTGGTATTAATTATGCTTATAATAGTTTCAGACTATCCAAAACTGTTCACATTTTTATCTACATAGAACCATTCTTTAGGTCCTATGGGTAAAAAATGCAGCATCTCTTGATTTTATTCAAGCTTTAGTGTTATAGTCATACGAGAAACAGAAAGGAAGTGCAATACCATGCACTGGTTAGACTGTTTTCCCTTACTTAAAACAATTTCATGCCTTTTCAGTTACAAAATACCTTAAAAAAAACACCCTATGACAAGTCATTTCCAGGGAAGTCTTGTACAAGGTACCATTATAAAAGGCACTCGGCAAAAATCATGTTCAATCCTACAGAGAGCTGTGATCATCTGGGGTGATGAAAGATTAACTCACACAGAAAAAGGCACAAAGACTCTTAAGATGACCAGGCGCTGGGCAGCCCCACCACAGCAGAACACATTATTTTGCACCCCAAATAAAGAAGGCAAGGACAGGAATATCATCCCTGCCTACAGGTCATTAGCCAATTCCCTCATATAAGTGTTGTGCAGAGAGAAAATTATTTAAGCTACTGGATAATTTTGGCATAGAATCAAAATATAAATAAATCTAGATAAGAAAATAGGAGAGCTCTGTAACAAGTATGGCTCTGAAACATTGTCCTGATAGATGCTGAGAAAAAATGTCCTGAGCTGAAGATCTACAATGTATTTTTATAGCAGAGGATGTATTACTGCATGTCATGACTGTGAGAACAAGTAAACTGGACTTGGTATACAAGAAGGTCTATTCGGCACTAAATTCCCCAAAACAGCTGGACAGCAAATACATCTTTCCAGTGCTTACCTGTATTTATTTGTAAAGTCATAAGTCAGCTGTATCTAATAGGGAACAATGATGCTATCACCAACAAACTACTGTAAATAACCTCAGTGCAAGAGCATTATTCACTTTAACAGTCAACAAAACTAATTATTACTTGGGCTATAGACAGAGGAGGTTTTTATTTCATGGGCACCATTCTCCTAACACAACAATCTTTCAATGTCAGGTGGCCATGCTGCCGCAATACAAACATAGGTAATGAAACTAATGTGAGCATACAACTGTTATGATTTTTAGCAGTTGTTCTGAGGTCTTCCCAGTAGCCCAAGTTTTACACGTCATGAGATTTCTCACCTTATATTTTCAAAATAGAAGAGAAATTGTTCTATTTCAGAGGGTCACTTCAAAATGCTTTGAGGTGGGGAAGGTCTCTAGACACCCAGAGAGTGGAGCAGAGCTCTGTCAGACACATACCTTTTCCCCTTGTCTCCAAGCAGCTCCATGGAAATTGTATGGGAAATTCAGAGTGGTGTTACAGTGCCTCTTCTTGAAACTACTCCTTAGCAGACATCTCTTTGCAGGTGGGGGCATCTGTATGTTAGAAGGTGAAAATGGAGATAAAGAGAAGTGTGATGGTGTAGACATGAACATCTCATTTTCTGGCAATCCAGGGGGCTAGGAGTATGCTCCTGGCATGTGCAAGGAGGTTTCCCTGGCATCCAACGCCACCTGCTTGTACCATATGAAAGGACTGTAATCAATTAAGCTGCATGACTGAGCAGCAGACAGTTTCAGGAGAGAAAAAAATATCACAAACTTCTGTAACTGAAAGAAAACAACTAGCACTGAGGGATAGGCAAGTTTCAGAAAGGTTTATAGTTTTCTTGTTTTTCTAGTCATTTTCTTTTTCATCTGCTTTATCCAAACCACATCAAGCTGCAAACATGGGCTGCAAACTTCATGAGAACATGTATTTCTATGGAGAACTAGGCTAGTAGTCCACAGTGAGTCATTTTTAAACAGTTTAAGCCTTTATCTGTTCATGAGGAACACAGCGTTTTCGAATTTATTTACTAGCCAGAACCATTCATTTTATGGTTATTTGTCTACAAAGATTGTTCTCAAGTGAGTTACATTACGTGTGCCTAGTATTTCAAATGCCAGGTTTACTGGTTGCTCTCACTGGATACTAATTCCCTTAGCAGTGCTCCTGGCTGAGTGAATACTACTACTCTTAAAAATCTGTTTTATAGTAGGAATATTTACATACATAATGCTCCAGTCTTGCTTCTTAAAATATCTCTTTTTCTCAACTTAAAGCTTGACATTTTTGTGGTCATTCTAACAAACAGCTCACTACTGGGAGTATTTAGAGGAAATAAGACAAGTCCAAAAAATGCCAAGACCAATCTTTGCCCTCTCACCTGACCAAATAGGATCAAGAAATGTTGCAGTCTGATCAAGCAACTCTTCTGAGTCTTTCAAACATATAGATCTTTGATCCTAACTAGAAAGCACAGGTCTCCCTGTTATTTTTTTCAGTCTTAGCTACAGTCCAGAAGTAAATAACCAGCTATTTCAGAATTTCAAAGGATGGACTTCCTTCCTTAACTCTCTTCAGCCTTCATAAGCCACAGAAATGAGAAGGCCACTAATTACATATCTCTTAAGTCCCTAAATTCATTTATTTTAGGTAGGTATGTTGCATGAAATTAGCCATAGTTAATTTATTTAGTCTATGTGTGGTGCTAAATGTCTTTCCTGAGAAAGACTGTCCAGGTACATGGACCACTCTGGGAAGGGTAGGGAGACCCCTCTGCTCCTGCTGACAAAGCCTTTGCTCTGTAACTAGAACTGATGAGTTGTCAAACAGGTACTGGCATGCAAATACCCATTTGGTAGCTCTCATTGTATAAGTGAGTTTTGGCATACGGGTACCTTCCATAGTTGTTTAGGTTTTTGAAAAGCATTTTCAATGAAGAAAAAAGTGTTATATTGGTTTTAAAATTTATATTGTCACTCCTAAACAGGTTTCAATTTCCAGGAAGACCATGTTAATAGTGCAACTAAGATAACAGTAACTAGGCATTGGTAAATATTTTGATTCACTCACATTCAAGAGCCTATTAGGATCAACAGATTCAAATGCACCTCACAGTATTTTGCTACGTGCCAGAAGGCTTTGCTGGTTGTTATCAGTTATTAGAAATCACTTCTTTTCATGACTCTTCTATGTGCCAACCTAGTCATGCAATCTTCAATATTAAGACAAGCAGCAGTACGGTATTCTTTGCCCTACAGGGCAATGAATCTGTATGTTGAAGAAATGGGGCAATGCACTTTGTCAGCACGTTTTTCAGAGGAATTTAAAGGGTAACAGAATGTGTTCATATTAGCAGCTGAAGAGGCATAGAGGAAAGTTACACACAGCTTATCTATTTTCACAGTTTCTAGTATTTTATCAGGCTAAATTACATTCCAAAACATTTTTTCACTAAGTGTAGGTATGATGGTGTTTCCAACTTTACTTTAACTTCCCGAGGATAGAGTATTTATTTTTCCAAGAACAGGTCAGAACCTCTTCTTCCTTAATAATGATCAAATATAAATTCTGGCATCCTTTAAAATTCAGCAAAACCATGGAAGAAAAGCATGACATTGAATCATGTTTTTATCAGTAAGTACTAAGAGAGCAACTCTGGAGCAACTATGAACTTAAACAAGGAGAATCACAGTTCATGCCTTATTCCTTTTTTCTTTACTTTCTCTGAAACTTCATATCTGCCCCTTAGGTAAAGTTTGTTCTTTATACAGAGCCCCAGGGACCTACTCTTTTGTTTTCAGAATCAGAGAAGAGCCCAAAAAGCTCAAGTATGCAAATCCCAACAGGAAGCAAAGGTGAGAAGCATTTCAGTTCTATTGAAATGGAGCTGAGAAACATGTGGAACAGATTCAATTCATATATACCTTATCTTAACCAACAGCCTATTTTTTTTTATTAACAGTAAGTTATTGGATTCAAGTTTTATTTTATAGAAATCTAAGGGAAGAAAAATGATGACATTGGTATCTGTGAAATAATGACTCATATGCCCACAGAGTAATTGCCCTACAACAACAATACACAAAGCCTAGAGAAGATTTCATTAATGATCTCTATTGAAGGATTGGTGGTCACACAAATGGCTGACATCTGCTGTTGCAGAAAGGAACTAAACTAATTTAACTAATTTCATCTCTTGAAAGAAAATAATTACAAAAGTATCAGACACAGAGCTTCTCTGTGTTTCTCTCTTATTTATCAGACTTCCTCATTCATTTCAGTGACAAGCTGGGCACGCAAATATGAAACTGTAAAGAAACTTGACAGCCTCTGAAATGGAGGCTTTTAAGAAACAGATGCACAACACAGAGGAAGGACTGATGTAGAAGTGACAATACACTGGCAAGGAAATGAAAAAGGGGAAGAGCAGGTAGAAATCACAGAAAGAAAGATGGATTGTTTCCTTGCATTTCCGCTATATGTACACTGAAGGACTTTTGAAAATCATCGGACAATTAGGAGGTTTTTTTCTCTCTAGGTGACACTGGTTACACAGCCAATTAATACATGAGAGCCTAAAGAATATAGCAGATGAAGAAGAGAGTGAAAAGTTGTAATTGTTAATCAGTATACAGCTCAATTTCTCTTGTGAATGGAATCAGAGCTCCCTTGTCCCCTATTCAGGTACTCAGATATCAAATCCTCCACTTTCTTTTTGTACACTAGATTCATTAGGTAATGACCACTGGCTATTAGAATAATAACATTTCAGGGACACGCACTTTTCTGTATCCTATCTTCACGCAGTAGGTGATTAAAGAAGCACAATATATTAAATGAATTGTACAATTAGACCTCAGCTCCTTGAAAACTGACTTTCTGTCCTGAAGAGTCCACTCATCTTACAGAAGGAAGCAGAGGACAGCAGTTAATTCTAATATACCACTTGAACCAAATTCTTCGTTGAGATAAATGAACAAAGTTTCACTGATAACAACAAAGCTGAACTGATTCATACTGAGTAAGGATATGATCCTTAATCATTGCTTGTACTGTTATCTACTCTTAATGATGTCTTCTTTTCCATGAGGTAGGAATTCTCTATTTAGATTTTTCTTATAAAACTCATATATGCTACCTCTAGGGCTTTCTGGGGAAAAAACAACATATGAGCTTCTTCAATTTTGTAAGTGTTATCAAGAATGCTAGAGCCACATTCTAAATTTTAGTTTGATAGTGACTCAGTCTGATACCACACTAACTTCCAAAGCAGACAAACTTTTTTAGACAAGTGCTGACAGATGTTGTGGATCTGAGGCAGAAAAACAGCCTTTAGTATTTAATGTGGTAATGAGAAATTAAACTGCCTGAGGCATGAAATATAATTGTTCACTTACACTGAAAATGTATTGATGCGAAAACAATCATTACAGTTATGGATGGGAAAAGCAGTAAAATAATAGACCCAAATCTACAAACCTCACTGTTGAAACTTTAATATTTTCTGCAAGTAGTCTCTGGGGAAAGTGCATGCTTCAGTGATAGCACTGGTATAGGTCTCTTGGTGATAGAAATGGTGGAAAAGTTGGTATATACACACAGTTGTTCAGTACTGAGTTTCTCAGATCAAGTGGAAGAGCTGACTGAATGCTGTAGCACTATACATTGTAGGTTCAGGCTATCAGTTCCACCACCAGCGATAGAAAGGTTATAGCATAATGATTAGGGCTCAAAAAGGTCTTAGAAAAACACACTTTGGCAAAGGGACAACCCACAGAAGTTGGGTCTTGCCAGTTTCTTATGTGGTGTGAAAGGACATGGCCCATCTGAGCCAAGCCATCCCAGCAGAACCAGAGCTCCATGGAAATCAAATCTGAACGTACCAGCTATTGGACTGGACAGTCCATATCAGTAATCCTCTGCTGTTGCAAGAATGAAGAAAAAATAGAAGCCAAAAGAGTTTTCATGAGTAAGATGTTCCCCTTGATGTCTCTTGGGTGGGTCTGTATATGCAAGGAGGCAAGAGGCTGGGCCATGAAACACACAAGCAAAGGGAAATTCCCCCCATTCAGACTCATGCAAGGAATTTTTGTGGGTAGATTGAAAGCTTTGACCATCATGGCATGCTGCAGGAAGGTAGGATCTTCCAAAATTTTTCAGGAATTTGAGTTATATTTTATTTGCTGTTTTAAATATTCATCCAAAGCAAATAACTGACGTTATGAGGTTTTCCAGTAGTCAAGTTATAGCACAGGTTTCATAAGTAATGAAAGGGGCACGGATGCAGCCCTGAAAATATAAAACCAGCATACTTTCAGTAAAGCAAAAACAACAGATACACATATCTTTAGTTCATTAAACCAAAGATGAGAAAGCTTGAAACAAATAGCTCAAAATTTTCACTAGGAGAAGAAAGGAAAAGAGGTTCAGCTGCTACTGTAACCTGAGGCAGCTGCAGTGCTAGTTGCAAAGCAAAGGCAAAACCTGCTATTGAGGTGTTCTATAATGTTTACCCTTTTTTAAAAAAAAAAAAAAAAAAAAGAGATTATTTACTGCAGCTTTTTTATACAAGCAATAAAACAACAAACACATCCAAAAGAAGCCATGCTCCTGTAAGGCAGCATGCTCTGCTGCTCTAGGGCAGGTGGGTAGACAGGAGAGAGTTCAAGTGAGCACCAGGAACACCAGGACACCATGATTTCACACTCTTCCACTGCAGCAGGGAAACAGCACCTCTTTAATTGCTGTGCAAACCACAGAGCAATGCCTCCACATTGCTTTTTAAAACTGTGGATATAAAGGCCCCAAAATCATAACATGATTTAAAACAAATATAAAAGGCAATTTGTATTAATTACTCTGTATGGAAAACATTAGCCTCCCTCACAAATGGGTTATCCATATCACCTTCCACCACCCCCTCAAGCATTTATGATTGTTTTCCATTACCTTTTTCCATGTTATCCAGGAACTACATGATTGTAGCTGTTGTAAATCCTTAAAGTACTTCTAACTTCAGTGAGGCTTTCATATAGTATCTTAACTTCTCCCTATATTTGGCTTTCATATATGTCCTGGTTGGGGCTGGACTAGAGTTCCCGTTGGTTTGGCAGCTGGGGGAGTGCTGCAGCACCCTGAGACCCCAGGGGCTGTCTGGGTCTGAGAGCTCTTACCTGGGGGCAGGGGCGGGGGGAGCACAGCTGGAGGGCTGGGCCCGGATTGGCCAATAGTCCATGTCATGTGACATTGCGCTCACTATATAAAGGCAGGAGAGAGGTGAGAGGGGCTCTCACTTCCGGGGGTGTGGCTGTGGGGCCCTTGTGTTTGGGATCTCCAGCCGGGAGCAGGTGGGTGGTGAGCAGCTGTATTGTACATTACCCGCTGGTACTGCTGTCACCGTGTTGTTCTGTCACTGTTATTAAACTGTTTTTATCTCAACCCACCAGTCTCCCTTTGCCCCTCTGATTCCCTCCCCATTCCTAAGGGGGTGGGGGGTGGGTGAGCGACTGTATGGTGTTTAGCTGCTGACCAGGCTCAAATGATGATAATATAACATCTTCTCTCTATATTTTATTTTTATAGTTCATTACCTTATTGCTTTCTGCCAGGTATTGTATAATCACAACAAAATTTCTAAATAAGTTTACCTTTCCTTTAGCATCATTAAAGAAGCACAGACATGAGAACAGATTTTTGACAACTGTAGCTCTAGTTTCAGATTGATTATTATTTTCTATGCTCCATAATGCTTTCAAAATACTTAGGTGACTTAAGGAGTCTCCTTGACTTAAGGATATAAGGCTTAATTGACCTAAAACAGATGTGGACAAAAACACTTGGACTTGTCTGTGTCCATGAACAGGACTGTTAAATGTAATCCCCTTAGGCATTAAAGTGCAAGTTAAGCTATCTACGTATGCAACACTCTTTCCCTGTCCCTGCTGCCACTTTTACACAGGTGAGAATCAGTCTAGCATATGCCTTGACTAAACCAGAGTCCTTATTGCCACCTCTTACCAAAGGCTTCCCCTTGTTCATCCTTCCACTCTTGCTCACCATATGTGTTTATCCTGTACCCCATTCTGTTGGCTAGTATAAAGGAGATATGACTTACATGCTCTTTTCAGTTGGAGAAAGATAAGAAACGCACCTGTCACCTTCCTATCTTTTATTCCACCTCCTCTTTTGAAGATACTTTTCAGGAAAAAGGTCATAGTTCACTGGCTGAGAAAAAGTCAATGTAACTTTCTACTGTGAAGATGGTGGTGCTTACCAAGCAAGCATATCAGATTCTGGTTCCTGAACAATGAGCAACTCTTGGACGACTGCCCGCTCTACACTTTCAGGAACACTTTTATGCATTAGCCTTAGGGGAAAAGTAGAAGAACACACATTTTTCTGTTCTTGCTGACTTGGGATCTAGAAGCTAATTTCTTTGAGAAAAGCAGTTGAAAAATAGCTCACCAGGCACATCTTTGATTTGGAGGAGGATGAGTCTTACAAGAAGCAGTGCAAGTGCAGGCGGGACCTGACCTGATCTGAGCTAGCTTGGGGCCCAATAACTCCATGCAACACATCATCCCTCCCACCCTGAGTCACCATTATGCGTGATGGATCCCTGCCTTTTTGGGCATGGCTGAGCACCTGCCTGCCAAGGAGAAGTGGTGAATTAATTCCTTGTTTTGATTTGCTTGAGCATGTGGCTTTTGCTTTACCAATTAAACTGTCTTTATCTCAACCCATGTGTTTTCTAACTTCTACTCTTCCAATTCTCTCCCACATCCCACCGAGGTGGGGAGAAGCAAACACCTGTGTGGTGTTTAGTTGCCAGCTGAGGTTAAACCATGACAGTCCTTTTTAAACCATTACAGACCCTAAATACCTGAAGGGTATTTAGCAAAGCTAGATGACTAGTTTGTATTTACTTGTCACTCAAGTAAACATTTGTCTCCTAGATTAATTAACACATGAGATTCCTAGGTTCAGAAATTTCTGTTTCCAGAAATTTTCTGTTTCCAGGAGCATCAGGAGACAAACCGGAGCACTTGTCTGGAAGCAATTCAAAGACTCATAAAGCAGAAATGGAGTCCTTTAATTTGTAGTGATGTCCTTGTGGTCACTATGTAAAAAATAACTGTGATCATTTACTTTCTGACTAACATTTTTGGTTGAAAGATTTTATGTGTGGAAATCTTTTGCTGGATGCAGCAGGAAAAGGTTATAGGTCTTCGAGATGACCAGATGAGATACCTGGTCAAATTTAGAAATCATCTTACAGAAGTAGCCATTAGGTCTCATGACAGGCTTTTAGTGATCCTGTAGAAGACTCAGCCTCAAACCTGCATACCTTGATCAGAGCAGGGACATGTAATTTTTTTCCAGTATGAATACACTAATCATTGAAGTCTCCCTCAAAAAAACAAACAAACAAACAAAAACCCAAATACAGTATCTGTCTTCTTGTGTAGCTTGTGCACTCCCTTCAACCAAGAATTTTGAGATTGTTAAACTGCCATTCTCCTCCCTTGCTCTGCTGAAATGTCTTCAGGGCCTGCTCCTAGTGCATTCTGAAGTCAGCAATGTAATTTTTGTAAGCTTGAATTCTCTGATAGTTGCCCCTATCCCAAGCACATAAATAAATCTTTTAAAATGCAGAACCTTACATTAGAATTTTTATGTGAAATAACGCTACAGTCCCGAAGTAATCACAGAAATAATGTTCTCATTATTAACTGTATTCAGAGCTTCTAGTTCAGAGTCAAACATTCTGATCCAATATATTACAAGATTTTTGCAAGTAATTTTTTCTTCTTGCGATTTGTGTAACTAATGTCATTGAGAAAGAACCGATGGAATTTGAGGAGTTTAATTGCTTTGAGCTTTTCTATTAAGTAGGGTTTATCTGCGATTATGTTTGACTTGGAGCTGAACCTATTCATTAGATGCAAGGGAAGTTGTTTGTTTGATTGTGGAGCAATAAAGCTTCCACTTTCTTACCAGGGAGTCAACAACATTATCATTCGTCACTATAATTTTCTTCCTCTCTCTAGTAGGCAACACTAGATCTTGCTTGCAAAATGATGGGCAACAGCTTTACACCCCATCAGCATCACTGGCAGGGAGCTGTGGGTGGTAACACTGAACAGTTGATTACTTCCCCCCCATTACTGGATGCCTTCCATAAATAATGAAACTACATTTCTTCCATAATCCTAGTTGGTACGGTAAACAATAAAATAATCCTGCCACCATACCTCCCTGGCAGAAAGCCAGGGTGGCTGAGGATTCAGAGAGAATGCCTTAAGGCTTGAAATAAGGAGCTGTCACTACAGGTCAGCAACTGCAAATGAACCCATGTCAGAAAAAAAAAAAAAAGTATTTAGCAGTTTATAGGTGACTTCGGAATAGCTTACTCCTTCGCCAAACTCACCCACTCCAGAGAAATCATCTTTTAAAAAGATCTTTCCATGGATGTTTTTCCCCTCTTAGTTCTCTTCTTGTTAGGAAAAGAAGTCATTAAAATCTTAACTTTTAAAGAAAACAGATTTTGTGCTGTTTATTTCAGTCTGCTTTGTCCACTTTATATTTTCCCCTCCTTCTTTTCCACACTGTAATTAAAGAAAGTAAAGCATAGAAAGGACTCAAGATGAAGAAAATAATTCTCAGAAGCTTTCAAAAAACAGCAGATGCTTTGAATATTCATTTTGTAAAACATTCATTTTTTGAGAAGTGATGCAATTGAAATGTGGCTTCAAGATGCAAGAAGGGACCCCATCTTGGGGAAAAATGTATTGATTAGACAACCCAGGTTTAGTATCAACAGGTGGTCACAGTGAGCTACCTGTCTCTCATGGTTGATGAGTCTAAGAAACAAAAAAGGTATAATCTGTGAGGGTGGAAAATAACTATTCCATCTGCTGCAGAGAGATAAGATGACAAAAGCAATTGACATTTTTTCTAAGCTTTTGGGAAAGAAAAGCTTCACAACATCATAATAAAAGAATGAGAGAGAGGGAGCATGAACAGAGGACAGCTGATGTCTGAATGGGAAACACTGAGTAATGGGGAAAGAAATAAAAAGAAAATACTGTAAAACTAAACCAATTTATTAGTAATATAAACAGATGGTCTGAACTAGATCTGTATTTCATTCACTGTCTGAATCACTCACTAAAAAATAACGAGTATTTTAGGCTTACACAAAAATTTTTTTGCTATTGAGGAAACCACAAAATCAGCTCATACCATATAAAACAAACCAGTCAAAACCCACTCTGCCTTCTCTCCTGAAATCCTCTTTCAGTTCAAGTAAAACACATTGAGTAAAACATTCCAAGGAAGAAGAAATGTTTAAAATTACCCTGAAATAAAATGTTTTGCTCTATAAAAGGAAATAAAACACGGCCAAACCTGATACAAAAATGGAGTTACATTGAAAAGTTAAAACTGGAAGTAGAAGGCAATGCCTTCATTCTTCCACTAAGGAGAAAGGTTTATATCAAAATTCCATTTTCATAATTGACGTAAGGTATCACATTCCTTATTTTTTTAGCTTTCTGTCTTTGTTTTCATCAGCTCTCTTCAAAGAACATGTTTGTGGTCTCAGTGATTCTGTGCTGCTTGTTACTCTCGGAAGTTATACCTAGAAAAGAACTGTCAACTTTCTGCTGTGTGTCCTGGGTTGAGTGAGTGGTGGAGTTTTTTGGTAGCAGGGGAGGGGGCTATCAGGGCGGGCCCTGTGAGAAGCTTCTCGAAGCTCCCCCAGCTCCATGTCAGCTCCACTTCTGTTTGGGAAATTGAGCCAATCGGCTGCGCCTCTGCGATAACGTATTTAAGAAGGGACGTGGTGAGGAGCAGTCGGACTTGTGAGGAGGAGTCGCTGCAGCTGCGTGAGCACCAAGGTCAGTGGAGGAACGGAGGAAGAAAGGAGGGGGGAGGTGTGCCGAAGCAGAGACCCCCCTGTATCCTGTGGTGAGACGGCAGGGTGGCCCCCCCTGCCACCCATGAAGATCTACGGTGGAGCAGACATTGGTTTATGGCCTGTTGCTCCTGCTCAGCTGATCAAGGTTCTGTGCCCGAAGAAGGCCGGGGTCTCATGGGAAAAGGCAGCCCCGCTGCTGTAATTCAGTGCTGGGAGGATTGCAGCATGTGGGGGAGTCCCACGCCGGAGCAGCTTGGGAAGGGCTGCAGCCATGGGAGAGAATCCAGTCGGAGGAAGTTAGTGACCCATGATGGAGCAGTGTGGGGAACGCTGCGGCCCATGGGAGGAATTCAAGTCAGAGAAAGTTTGTGGAGGACTGTCTCCTGTGAGAGGGGGACCATGATGGAGCAGGAGGAACAAGTTCCAGACACTCCCCTCACCGAAGATGAAGGAAAGTGGCAGAGCTGACTGCACCCCCCATTCCTTGCTCCTGCACCACTGGGGGAGGAGGTAGAGATATCGGGAGCAGAACTGAGCCCGGGAAGAAGGGAGGGGTGGGGGGAAGGTGTTCTCAAGATGTGGCAATGCTTCTCACTGTCCTACTCTGTTATGTGTTGTTAGTGTCTGTAATAAATGTATGTTCTTTTTTTCTTCCCCTAACGAGTCTGCCTTTTGCTCGTGATCATAAAAGGGGGATTTTTCCCCATCCCAGTCCTATCTTGAACCCCAAGCCTGGATCTCTGTCCCTTCTCATTGCTGGAGGGGAAGGGATAGAGAGCTGCTGCATTGTGGTTGGCTGCCAACCAGGCCCAAACCACGACACTGTGTCACACCACCTCTCAAATAAAGAGCACAAAACAACATGGAGCTTCATCATCTCTGCTATGTATAGTAAGTTACAAACTCATCTTTCTTCTATTGCTGCTATTGTCCCATAATAACCATTGGATGCAACCCTTTTCCTGCGTAGAGCACTGCTAATGCTTTATGCCACAGCCTACAATTTCAGTGGAGATGCCTCTGGCCCACAATGGTTTTGCTGTACAACCCTCCTGTCTCTGCCGTGGAAGGGCAGGATGGGATGTGCAACACTATGAGAAGTGATAATATTAAAGTTTTAGTAGATATAAACAACTGTTAATCGCGAGGCATTTCTTTACTTGATAAGGTGATTTACTAGGTTGTGACTTGACTTCAGTAGAGGACTATTCCCTGTACGGCAAACCAAAGCAATATTTTGGAGAACTGAATAAAATCAGCACTCGTCCCTTGAGCATAGGGGTTTTCTGACGTATTTTTCACTCCGGCAATAAAATAAATAGCGTAAAATGGAGATGCATTTATGCCTGCAGTCACTCTCTCATCTGTAAAAATGGTACTGGTGGAGAAAATGGTTTTATATGCTCACACAAGGTCTGGCCATCTTAGATTACAGGTAGGGATTTAATTGACTTCATGGCTTCTGTTCATCACATCTGCAGTTTTACTGTTATGCAAATCCTCCTGTCCTTTCTAGCTGCCATTCCATGTCTTTTCCTTCTGAGAGTCCAACACCAAAACCTCCTGATGAGGTGGGGAAAAGAAAATTAAATGACTTTAAAATATAATAAAAACTTTTAGGTGGCTTTGTTCATTTGACAGAATGAACACCTATCTTCTGCACTGCTTTCATCTTATGTACAGTTCTGACAAGGGCTACAAAATTACTTTACATTTTGTGATAAGCATAGTGTCATTGACATAACACAACAGAACAAGATAGACAAGCAGGCTATAGCACATACATAGCACTGAGAGCTGTTTAAGAAAGCTTCTCTGTCTTAAAAGCATTTTCTGCATGCAGTCCTAGGAGCAATAACTAAAAAACAAGCAACAGAATGGCTCTGTCAGCTATAATTATTCAGGATCTACATCAAATAGACTGTGTTTTGCTTTAAACTTCACAGGAGGGTAAAAGATGAAATGTGAGAGTATTTTGCAAGCATTCGCTGATGTAAAGTGTATATATTTAAATACGTATATCTCAAGATAACGAAGCCACAATTTCAAGGCAAGACTCTTAGTTTCCTGCATTGTCAGAGCCCCTCTATAGGAAACTACCTTTTCAGTCAGTCACTGATTTTTTTTTGAATGATCCCTGAATGATACAGTTTATATCAATAAAACTCAAAGCTGGTTGTATTAGAGTACTTAAAGAAACAGGCAGGCCATGCATTCCCAATTCATGATGATTTTTGGTGTAGGATAGGCATTTAAGTACAATATCTGCCTTAGAAAATCTAATCCCTACTATACAAGCTTGCATCCTTGTAGCTCAGAAAAAAAATAGGAATAAAGTTTTTTGAAAGTTGGGTACATTGGCAGAGAGACTCTTATTTTTCATTGCAAACTATGGTCTGCAAGGATAGTTAAGGATTTATGAACTTGTTTGTCATCTATACAAAAGAAAAACTAACAAACATATGACCTAAGTACTTGACTCTGTCTCCTAGTTTTTCTTTGAAGGTTTTGAGTGTGACTTTGCCATTAGTGTAGGGCAATGAAAAGGCAAAAATACACGCTTTCAGAAATGTCTTATAACATACATCAAAAGAAGGAAGGCTGTTCTTCATTTCTTATTTATAAAAGGTAGCTAACAAGCAAAGGAAAACAGACAATGAAGAGGCATCTTCCTCCCACCGCCAACTGCCAGAGTTGATGCCACTCTAAGAAGAATGATATTCATTTTTTCCTGCATCAGCTATTTTTCAGTCATGCATATAATTCACAGATAAATTAAATGGAAGACAATAATAACCATTTATTTCTTTAACCATTCAATAGAACATTAGGATTAGGATGAAAATTTTCTGTTGAAGTCTCTTTTCCACCAAAATGAATGGTAATTTTTAATGAAAATTCTGTTTGCATCTAAATGGTGCAAATGATACGGACAACTACATTTTTTTTTTCAATATTTAAAGTAGAATATTCAAATTTAGACTGTGCAAAACCATTATGTAATACAATTTCCCAGTAGGGCTTTATGAAATTATTTTAATTGGTTCAAATAATTTTACTTCCAAAGATGATTTTTATAGAAACAGCTACATCAGTGCAAGCTGGTAACATGGACTGTTATGCAAGCACAACGGTACCTTGGCTGTGGTATTTCCTTTCTCTTACTAAGAGTAATGATACACTACTCCTATAGGGCTTTATGAAATTATTTTAATTGGTTCAAATAATTTTACTTCCAAAGATGATTTTTATAGAAACAGCTACATCAGTGCAAGCTGGTAACATGGACTGTTATGCAAGCACAACGGTACCTTGGCTGTGGTATTTCCTTTCTCTTACTAAGAGTAATGATACACTACTCCTATAATGAGTACCTATATATCAGCTGTCCACATACAAAAAAAAAGATGATGGAAAAAGGTCTACTGGGAAAAGTCTGTAAGTGAATGAAAAAATTATCCATAAAATATTTCAAGAATGTGTTTACAAAACTTGTTGGCCTTTTTAGCTGATGGCAAAACATACTCCAAGGACTTTGGGGCTGTTATTTTGCTTAGGACCTAAATCAGGTGTGGCCAACCTGCCTGACCCCACAAGCTTCACACCAAAATCCTTGTGTAACTGTGAGCCACAAGACCCCGGCCTTCTTCGGGCACAGCACCATGATCATTCAGGTGAAAAACACAGGCCATAAATCAGTGTCTGCTCCACCGCAGATCTCCATGGGTAGCAGGGGGGGCCGCCCTGCCGTCTCACCACAGGATACAGGGGGGTCTCTGCTCCGGCACACCTCCCCCCTCCTTTCTTCCTCCGTTCCTCCACTGACCTTGGTGTTCATGCAGCTGCAGCGACTCCTCCTCACAAGTCCCCCTTCCCGTCACCACGTCCCTTCTTAAATATGTTATCACAGAGGCGCAGCTGATGGGCTCAATTTCCCAAACAGAAGTGGAGCTGACTTGGAGCTGGGGGAGCTTCGAGAAGCTTCTCACAGGGGCCGCCCCTATAGCCCCCTCCCCTGCCACCAAAAAAACCCCACCACTCACTCAAACACAGGACATATAGCAAGATAATTAAGCATGTGTCTAACTGTAAGAGTGCATTATAATGCATGTGCTTATATCTACTCAATAAAACATCTTCCTAAGTGAAATTGTCTGTATTATTATACCTGGTCTAAAGGACTAGAAACAAGTTGGTAAGGGCAATTTAGTGCTCAACAAAATGCCTGTTTTGTTAGCACATTTGTTGCATAAATAAACATATCTTAACAAAATCCATATAACCCTATAAATTTTTCATCAGTTTTTGAAGTATTCCATTGCAACAGCTGTGCTAGTCTGAGAAAAAGCTCTTGCACATAATGCATCTTCAAAATTAAGTGTATGTGGATTGTATTATTTATTTACCTACATGTTTTTATCTATTTAAGAGTTTTAATGTCTAATTTTTGGCACTAATTTGATATTTAGAGGTAGATGATACTTTAAAAGCTTATTTATAAGACAAAGCAGACTCTGCATGAAAACTGGAAAAATTTTGATTAACATCAAGGAAAATTTCTATTCCTGACCAAAATGATAACATCAGTCTCCTGTCATAGCAAATAATTAGGTGTCTAGAGCACTCAGCAGAGATATGAGGGATCCCAGTCCAAACACCTGGACTAAATTTCACTTTTGGAAGGGATTGAGACCTGTGTGAGTACATTACTAACCTAACTGTAACTGTTTACTCTCCTGTTTTTTTTTTCCCTTTGTTCTCCAGTGGTAGAAGTTCCCTGTTTTCACTTGTTATTCAGTAACGTTCTGTGTAAACCTCAGTTTCATGAGATGAGAAAGCCATTTCTTGCTCGGCTCTGGTTGGAAGGCAAGGCACAAACATTTATCTTTAAGCTCTATGGAGAAGTGCTCACACCTCCTAAATTTATTCATTCAACTTCATGACTTTAGAAGCTGCTGCTTTCAGTTCCTCAGTGTATACTTTGTGGAATTGTACCAGGAGACACTGGAACTGTGAAAAGAAATCTGAATTAAAAGATGCATTTCTCCCAGACAGGAACATCTGCAATCTTTATGCCACAGCAGAATCCTAAATCTCCAACAGATTTAACATTGAATGGCAGCAAATCAGCAGAAGTTAGTGGCAACTGAGATATGACTATAACACAGTCATCGGAGCATCTATCATTGTGTTGATAATAACTTTTGGAGCTACCTTTGTTCTTTTTTTGATGTTAAAAAAAGTTGTCAGGTAGTGTGTGGTGGGCTGTGCAGTATATACGTTATTTTTAAAGCAGGCAGATGAAGAGAACGTGTCATTTTAGGTTGCTAGCACCAGTTTTTCCTTTTCTCATTGCAAGAGAAACTTGATGGTGTTGCTTAGAGGGTGTAATTGGTCTCCTCCTGCAATGAGGCTTAAATCAAGTCAAGTTTTATGTGAAGGACCCTACAGAAGAGCAAATTCAAGTGAAGTCAGGACACTAAAATCAAGGAGTTTAATAAATGTTTTTTCCAGGTAGTATTTGTTCCCAGCTGCTGTTTTAATTTTGTTGTATCAATCAGAAATCTAGAGAATCTGTGTATGGCATCAAGATTTGGGTTGTTTTCCTTGTATTTGTATTCTGTGACACAGTCTTGAGCTCTGGGCTGTGCAGATAGTAACTCTACAGCAAAGAGCTAGCAAAACCGTTGTCTAACTTGAGCGCAGTCTAATAGTCTGACTTTCATGAACAATTCTCTCTCTCTGGTCCTGCAACACAATAGCTGCAGGGCGCTCCACGAAGCCAGTAGAAGATTACTTAAAAACAGATGAAAGAAAGTACTTTCCACTGCTGGGAGAGAGCTTCTGGAACTTGCTGGAATTTGGGGAAATGCATCATCAAAAAGAGATTAAATAAGTTCCTGGCTAACAGGGTCATAAATATTTCTAAATGGACAAGGCATGGATGTGCCTGCTAACATCCATAGTATGACCCTTCTAGATACAGAGGTGTAGGAGGGAGTGGACTGCAGAAAATAGGCAGGCAAACCTGCTCTGTGTAAAAAGCTTCTCCCTAAGTAGCACCAGCACTGCCAGGGACACTAGGGCAATCCTTCATTAACATGAAGCAGAGATCTGGAAATCCTATCTACTGTGAAAGGACATTATTTATTATTCCCTCTTATGAAGAACATTCACAAGCCTGGGCAAAAGTAGCAACCACTTGAACTGTCCTTGAGTAAACAAAAATTCATGTCTGGTGTTTATTAGCAGTGCTTACTGACCACAGGAGGAGTGAGAATTAAGGGCATTCTCCTTAATGAACCTCTTGCCATGAAGAATACCTTCCAGGTATGCTTACCAATCATATGGATTTAAAGTTGAGCAGTTCTGCTCCCTGCTCTTCTTTTTGGTGAAAGAATAGCAGTACTCACACAGTTCTTCCATCTGTGTTATCTGTAGCGTAACTCAAGATTCAGTCTCTTTTTATGATGTCTTTCAACATGCTTAAGCTTTCCTTGGACATAAGATGCTGGATGAGATGGGCCACTAGTTCGATCCAGTCTGACAATTTTAGTCTTTCGATCAGGATGTCAGAGATCCTACTGTACCATTCATTCATCAGTTGTATGAGAACTTAACCTAAATGACATATGGATATCTACTGGGCAGAAAATCTGATTAACTTCAACATAGCCTCCTAAATCAATTTTTACTGTCTAGTGATCCATGTAGAGTATTATAATTTATTCTGAAACTTTTTGCTTCTGATTTTTCTGTTGTATTCCCTAGCAATTTTAAGCTTTTATTTTAAGCACCATTTTTCCTCCACTTACAGTTCTCTTGAAAGCTTTGGGGTTGTTGCCCTCTCTCCCACCCCGGAGCTTCTCCTCCAAACCTCGCACCTGCAGTTCTGCTCATCTAACAGTAATCATAGCTCAGACCTGTGAATGAACATTTGAGACGTTTGGATCCACAGACAGGGATAGTATTTTGCCCTCAGTGTAGTCTGTTCAAGACAGTGTATCATATTGCTAGCAAACTTGTTTTGACTCCTGTTTAGAATTAAGAGGTGCTTAACACATGAGAAGAAATACAATTTATAGCTTGTGAAGCACATGATCAGGGCAACATTCACCAGGAGAAAAGTTAAAGTGTACTTGCTTCTCATAAGAGAGAGATACAGCTGGGTCATAGGAGGAGGCAAACTATTGAAGACTGCACAGGCACTGCTTGGGGCATAGTGGCCTACTGAAAATGCACTCATTTTAAACATTGCAAGAAAAAGTAATAACAAATGTATCAGCTAATATTTCAGCCTAAAAGCTGAGGTAAAATCACCAGAATTGTCAGACATTAAAAAAAAAAAAAAAAACAAAACAAACAAACACAAAACCGTCCAACACACTATCCAAATTTTTTCCTTCCAGGTACACTTCCTCCTGTTTGTGGTTCCCAGTTCTCTCCTGGAACAATTTTTATTTTCCTACTTAATAATTTCCACAATTTTATTTTCCCTTGTTCAGTCATGCCCTTTAACTTTTTATGTCTGTCTATACTCATCTTGCATCTCTAGCCTCTATGACCTGAAAAGTTCAATAATAATAAATATGAATAAGCATGGTTTTATTTGTAATGAAAATCCAGTCTTCTGAAGAATGACAGAAATGTTTTCCTATCAACAATGAATGGCATCTTGTGGCACTGACAGTCATCCTTGCCCCCTGCTTTTTGTCTATCTGCAGCTCCTATAGCAGCTTGATGATGCTGATCTTTTAAAGTCTGTCCTACTATTTAAAGATGTGTCAGATCAAAAAGCATTTGTGAGGGGGCTCCTAACATTCACACATGAAACACTCTATATATGCCATAAAAATCCTCTATGACATCCTCTAATCCTCTTGGACAGTTCCTTGCCTCAGAAGGTAGCAATAGATTGTACATGCTGGGTGAGTTTTTATCACTGGTATACTCATCTCCAAAGTAGGTTTTCCTGATTGTTTTTTGGTAGGAAAAAAGAAAAAAGCAAATCAAACGTACATACACTTTTCAGTGTTACTAGCAAAGCTTCTACCAGCTCAGGGACATCTGTCTGCTTGAGCCAGAATCCACACTTCGGGACTGTCAGAGCCATCTATAAAAGCCAAGAAAACCAAATAGCTGGAGATGATATTTAGGAAAAAAAAATATACAGAAACATCCAATATTTTTAGAAAGAAAATAAGCATCTATAGAAACACACTTGGAGCTCAATTTTGTGCTGTCGAGCAATGATGTGAGA
Organism: Tyto alba; assembly: GCF_018691265.1. NCBI lineage: Eukaryota > Metazoa > Chordata > Aves > Strigiformes > Tytonidae > Tyto > Tyto alba. The sequence continues at coordinate 7,556,590 of NW_024881295.1, read as the reverse complement.
GCACTCCTCCTCCAGAGAAATCAATGTCAGAAAACTTACCAATGTAAGATGACCAGGTTAGGTGTATTCTGGAGCACAGTTGATTCAACAAAATCTACAACTCAACAGAATTAAGCTGTAAAGCCCTTTGAAAGATGCAAAAGATTTCAAGAAGTACAGGAAATGAAACTGTGTTAGAGAAAATACAGAGAAGCTCTTTATGTAAAGAAAATACAAAGAAAATTCCATAAGCTTAAGGCTGAATAGCATCACTACATATTAGAATTAGTTTTCCATACATGCAAACATAAAGAAGTTTGATCATCCCCAAACCTCTGGTTTTGTTGAGTTCACTATCTGAAACTGAGTACCCGAGTATTCTGTAATCCCTTATCTAATCTTTGAAAGAAATGGGTTTTACTTAAATGGACTTAGTATGTAAGGACTTTTACAGAACATTTGTGAACAGGCTGCCAGCCAACAATCCCAGCATGTGAGCTTACAGTTAGACACTGTGTGTTTTTATCTATTCAAATTCTACAGTAGACTAAACAGCTAGTTTATGATTTCCATTTCACAACTGAAAATATCAAATCAAAAGCCTCATGCCTCAATGTTTCCTGCACAGTTAAGAAGTCTTGCCTCTGCTCTCCAAATTACAAAATGTAGTGTTCAGCCTCTAATGAGAAAAATATGTATTTTTAAGCTTAGAAATTAAGTTTATTTCTTCATTGATAATTTATTAAACAAGAAATTGGCATAGAGTCTAAGAATTTTTTAGATGTGCAGCACATGAACAGGTTGTTTTCTTCTGCAAAGGTTTGAAAAAAGAAGAAAAATTTAACCTGGTGATATCTTCTAGCCTTCATGTACATCTGACAGGAATATTGAATGCTGTTTCAAAATCATCCATTATAGCTCTACAATGAAATTAAATAACAGCATGAAAATAGCATGATATCTTTACATCAAACAAGAAGGCTATTCATGAAAGAGAAAGGGAACATATCAGATACAAGCAGAGCAGCATTATCTCCACAGAAGTGATAAATTAAACAGTTTTCCACAGCCATTTCAGTGATTATATATTAACAAAGAGATCCCTTCCCTGCGCTGGTTAAGATAGTTCTGTTGTGTCTTCCCCCATCTTAAGGTGAAGGAGAGACTGTCTTAACAACAGAAAATAGAGCAGACAGAAGAACTACAGAAAAGCAGAGCTCTGCTCTCTATGTTTCTTTGGAAGCACAAGGTGCCTTATGCTGCCATGAAGCTCTGATTTGCACTTGCCTTACTACAGCTACCCAGCCTAATCCTCTGGAGCTCAGCATAGGATCAGATCAGTGGCTTGCACAGGATCAGTCTGCACGCTGAGCTGACAAGCCAAGAAAATAAACATGATGGGAATTCTGTTAGATCGGCAAAAGGACTGCAAAGCAAACAGTTGAGGACCCAGAAGATTAAAAAAAAAACAAAAAAGGGCAAGGGAGAAGATAAAGGAACAGTGGGAGAAAGAGGTGAGAAAGCAAGTGTGTCTTCAGCATAGAAAAGGGGAAAACAGAAAAAAAAATATTATTAAAGCAAGGGAAGACAATGCAAAAGTGTGACATGCTGGGGAAAGATGAAGGAAAAAGTAAGGGAGCATTAATATATTAAAATCTAATAATAAGGAAGAAAATGTACAGGACTTTCACAAAATTACATTCTCTATTTCTACTAATCCTGTAAGTAACAACTCATATAAATTGCAGTGAGTCTTTGCAAATGTCAATAAAGTTAGAAAGACATAAAATAAAGGAATAGAAAAAGGGTAAGAAAAAAATTGTTTCAAGTATCACACCAGAGCATATTATGCAAAAAGAAGGTATTCTCCTTTCCCTATAGGTTAAAAGTGATTAGCATCATTTAGGTGTCTGAATAATGGGACCCCGTAGTTACAGCAGGAGCCAGTAAATGTAGACTGCTGTCACATTACAAACTGTAATATCTGTCATTAATCCACAGCATGTTGTATGCTGTAGGGAAAAGAAAGAAATCTGAATTTTGAACCTGAACTTCATTACCCTAGAATCTTATTACAGGAACTGTTAATGAAGCCATCATATTTAGCAACACAGCCTTAAAAAAATAAAGAGGTGGTCAAGCTCCTCCTCTGCCAGGTGTCTCAGAGCAAGTTGCCTCAGACTGGCATCTTGCAGGGAGATGCCAGAGCATACAATTACCTTGTCCAACAGTGACTCTTCTGAAAAGCCAACAGCTAGCTTTTTTATAGCTTTTTTTTTACATGAAAAGGAGAGCAATGGTTTCATCAAAATGGATTAAGGGTAGAAATTAAAATAAATTATGAATTTAAACTGGCCTCAGCTTTTTCAATCTGTATAATGAGGGCAATCCTGAAAACGATGCTATGAAGCTTCATTCAGTTGAATGAGTAATTGCATGCTGCATTAAGAGCATTTTCATCTGTTCCAAACTGCAGCAGTTTAAGGCTTGCCATTATAAAACTCTAAGTTCCTAACCAATCTAAACCTAGTCTTGGGAATGCCCATCTGCTTTGTAATTAATTGGAAAGAATTAATCTTAGGCAGCCCTGGATGTGTTGAGTAAAAAAACTCACTTAAAGCAGAACAGCACTGCTACTTCTACAATAACTGCAAAATAGCCAGCACTATAGGTTTTTATGGTGAAAAACCTAGGCACAGAGAACACTATAGCATGCAAAATGAGTAACAGTAGGAGAGGACAGGCTCAGGTGATCTGTATACATTCAGACAGTCAGGCTTTTAGTACACTCCTCTATCCAAGGGTGATGCAAAGGTGCTAAACAAGATCCTGGCTCATTACTACAGGATGAAAACCAAAAGTTTCTCTGCACAGTAGAGAAAAATAGTAAAAATTTGTAGGAGTGGCAAGACATAAGTAAGAAGAGAGCATGAAATTACCTGATTGCTGATGCATGGGAGTGACAAGTGACTAGAGGCAACTCATATTGGGTCAGACCATCATTTCTAAGGTCTTATCTCTGACACAGACTAGCAGCAGATGCTAAGGAAAGAATGCAAGCAGAGAAGATGCAGTGATATTTCTGTATACATACATAAATCAACGATTTATGGCTCGATATATGGCCTGAAAATATTTTGCTTCCTTTAATTTGTCTGAGGCTTGCTTATCAAAAATATCAATATTTTCATATGCATATAACCTGCTATTCATGTGTAAGTATAACATGATTCTACTTAATGCAAGTTACACAAGGTCCAAGTTTATCTCTGAGGCTCTTTGCATTTCCTCCAGAGGTTGCTCCTCACTTCTTACAGGAACTCACTCTGTGCTGATTCTGCATTTTTTACTTTATGGGATAATTTATACCCTCTCACAGTTGAGGTCTGTTTCTCAAAGCAGTAATTATTTTATTATCATATAGATTTTACCAACAGTTAATTTAGAAATAAAAATGCCTTTGTGTAAGTGTTCTTATTACCCTTTGAAGGAAGAAGGGTAAAAAGAAATTGTTTGTGTTGAAATGGTCAAATCTTGTTTAACTCTTCATTCCCTTATAAGATCTGGTTTTGTTCTACACAGTGATTGATAATAAATTACATTTATATACCTAAAACCACAGTAGAACAGACTGTTCTGTATTTTTCCCTCTGTTCAGACTATAAACTAGTTGCACATGTACAGGCAGATACATGCCTCACAATGTAGTTGTTCCCAAAGAAAGCCCAAATGTGCTGTGAACTGCCAATGGGGATGAGATTCCTGGATAAGTAATCCCTGTTTACATACAATCACTGAATCTAAGAGAGATAAACAGCTTTATTTTAATCAGGAAACATTAAAAGTATAGACAGAGTGGACTTACTTATTAGACAGATAAATCACTCTGATGAATCCCAGAGACTGAGAATCACATTAATGAAAGAACAAATAGGTCCATGATGCTAATAGTGCAGTATGTAACCAAAAATTAGTCTCCATTTTCATGCTTAAAGGAAGTCTACTATATAAACTTTCAGCACCAAAGAGGTTGCAAGCACCATAAAAAATTAGTTATCTTGACGGAAGTTTTCTCAGACTACAGCTGGTCAGCACTGGGCTCAGAGTGGTATTAGTATACATATTTTTTCTGAATATGTTGATTCTGAAATAGCAACTTGCAGGAAAAATTGGGTTTCATATATTTTCTGTGGTATTTTGCTTTTTAAAGATTGGGAGACTGCAATGTTCTGTCATTTTTAGGAGGAAAGGCTCCTGCGTTTCCATCTGAAGTGATGTGGGGTTTATTTTTACTTTTTAAGATAAAGTTCAATCTATAAAAGAAGATATTAAAAACCCAAACTCTCTGAAGTTTTCTTTACCAGAGATTTCTACTGACATGGTTCTTCCTTCCCTTTCTCCCTCATCTTCTACTTAATTTCAAAGTTGCAGGTGTGTCTTCCATCGAAAGAGGAAAGCATTTCCATGCTGGCTTTAATAATCCCTCAACAGGACAGGAAATTTCCACATCCAGCACTACAGAGATAATGTCCTGCATAACCCACAGCAGGGGTTAAACTGCTCCTACTGACTGAAATTCATACCTTTCCTCTCTGATCTCCCAGGCTCTGTGCTAAGGGCAGTTTGAGAGACCATATTGTCTTGGCTCATCAACATCTATGAGCAGACGCGAAAAGCAGAGGCTAGCATTTGGGTGGAAGATACAAGAGGCATTCGGTACAGCTTTAAAGGCACAAGACCTTCAGAAATATTTCAGCTTCTTGCAATCACTTTGTGAGTTTAAACTTCAAAACAAACATTCAAATGGAAAAAATGGAAGCTACTCAAGTGGGAAACCTCACCCTATACGTACTCTTGTGCATTTATTTATTCACATGCCTCTAACATCTTACACAAGCTGTTTCCAGATGGGCTCACAGACCTGAAAGACCTTTTGTCTGACCCGTTCTTGTGTGCTTTTCTGCAAATACTGTCATTTAACAGACACAAAAATATTTACAACAGAATTTATGGATAAGGCAGCAGAAGGTAAGTGCTGTGTAACGAAACCACTCTGCCTCACTGGCAGATTGAGCAGCCAGCCTCCTTCGGCACCTGTGCAAGTCCTGTTTGCCATGTCTGACTGACTAGGTGCAACACAGCATCTTTGCCATGCCAAAAGAGACAATGAAAGCAGCCTTTGATGTATAACCAGAGTGGTTTTCTATAGATGAGCATAATTTAGGCAAACTCTTATGAAATAATCTGAAAGATTGAGGAGATTTACACGTTTGCCAGGGATACTCGCTATAGACTACATGCAGTGGCTATGCAGACAGCAACCACCTCTTAGCACAGCTCACGTGACATGGAATCGCTTCTCATTCTCTATCAGGAGAACAGGGTTTTCAAACACAGGATAAAATGTTTGGCCTTTCCAAATGCAAGATAAAAGAAGGTCTAAGTTCCTTGGTCTCAGCAAACCACCAGGTACAACCGCAGCACCATGGCACAGGGGCTGTGCCTGCCCGTGGTGGGAGCCAGCATGTTAGACTAGCCAGGAGCATCACCAGGTGCACACTCAGCCTGAAACCCTTTCTGGCTTCTGTAAGAGCACTCTGCCCCTGGCAGGGTGATGAGCCCAGGTGAAACAGCGCCCAAGCCATTCCCCACAGTGGGAAGAGTGCTCACTTCGGCTCCGAGCTGAGGTGCATGCATTTGGGGGGGGGGGGGGGGGGGGGGGGTGTTCAAGTTACGAGCTACCCCTGTGGATACTGCTGTGTAATGACAAACCTTCTACTGGTTCATCACGCAATTTTACTGAACTAGCAGATAAGCAGAAAATTCTTACAGCATGAGGAGACTCATGCTTATTTAAAGATGGGGACAGGTCCCAGGTCTCTTCTCACTAAGAAACTGGTTTATATTAAAAACCTTTTTAGAGATGTGCTTTCCAGTGATCCAGAAAACTTGCAACATGGGGAATCCCTGGGACCTGATGGTGTCAGAGCACTGCAACAAAAACTTTGAAATACGAGAAGAATATTGTTAACTCTATGCCATCACCAGGAAAAAAGTATACGTTGCAGCCATAGAGGAGTGATTTCAATTAAATAGTAACATTAAGTATTTGCCATGTCCAATGGCAATTGAACAATACAGAAAAGGTCAGTTGTGTAGGACCCTTTACATTATCGTACCTACCTGACAGAGGATACACATGCCCTATAAACACTTAGTATTTTACAACAGTAAGTATATTAAACATATGATTTTTCTACAGTAACAACAACAGCAAACTTCAGGAGGCAAGCAAAAAATCTACTTTTTTATCTCTCTGAAGATACAGGCCAAGACAGTAAGCGTGAATTCTGAACCAGGAAAAAAAAACCACCAAACTCTCAAAATGAAGTCTCTAGTCAAAAGAATCATATATGATAGAGTATATTCCTGTGCCTTTCATTCAAGACCTGCACCAACATCAAGGAATGATAGGAAAACACAAAATCAGGTATTAAAATATCCATTAGGTAGATATGAGAATAATTGCATACAGTATAGAGAAAGGAAGAGTATATCTCTGATTTCCAAATGGCAGGGTTTTTCTTGCTGCACATATGTGCTTGTCTGAAGACACTGAGATTCCAGACTGAGGGGAATACCATGAAGCCTTGAATATAATCACAGTTTACCTTACTGTGTTTCTTATTTGTATATTAGTTGCTGGATACCATTGTTGAAAATTTTATATTTAGACCAGGCCATTTATCAAGCGTAATTAATGTGTCAGGCTTCAGTTCAAAAACCTTACACTGATAGTACTAATTTACCTGTATTAGTGGGATTATCCACATCAAGTTTAGCAAAAGAAATGTCAGTGATAATGCTGAAAATATAATAGGTTGGCTCTTCTTTTTCTAGCTCAGTCTCCATATTTTACAGATAGTACATGGAAAAAACAAAACAAAACAAAACTAAACAGTCCCAGTACCATTTCATTTTGCAAGAAGCAAATAAGACTACAGAATCAAGTAAGAATCTCACAGAGGTGGGATTTTAAAAGGCAGTTAGTTCAAAGGAGAATTAGTAAATCACTGCAGAAGTCTGTACTTATTTCAGTTTTCTTTCTTATTCCTGAGGTCCTGATTCAGACAGACATAAAATAGCTAAAATTTAGGCAAAACCTTGAATGCTTTTACCATTATGATATAATTCCCATATGACATTAATTGGTCTTTGAGTTGGCAAACCAAGCCAAAGTCTTAAGACTGCAAGCAATGGAAAGCTACCTAATGTCAATGAAAGGTTTGGCATCCAAGCAGAGCTCTACAAAAGTTTGCAAACAAAAATGGTCTTTGTTATTTCATAAATGCTGATTTGTTTTTTTAAAAAAAAAAAAATTAACCTCAAACTTCTTTTCCTTTCAGAAGTAGGGTTTCCAACAATACTAATATAAAATAGTAACAGTTAACATTTTCCCTGGTGATGTCAGAAGAGATAAGGTTGTAATTTGAAGCTCTCTGTCATACTGTTCTCAGCAGCTGCAGTCTATTATTGTCTCCAGAAGCAATCAATAAATGGGAGAGCACCCTCACATGTATTTTCCTCCTTTGGTAAAAGCAGTGTAATCTCTGAGTGGAGCACAGGTAGACAACCAAGTCTCACAAAGAAGAAATTATTTATACTGTACTTAGAGAGGCATACAAGCCTCAAAAAAGGGGGAGAATGACCCTGAGAAAGCCAGCTCTGCAGTCAGGATCGTGCTTTGAGGATCAGAGATTGATGTCCCGAAGGCGGGAAGTTGAGGCGAAGCTACTAGGAACCCTTTCCTTGGCATGGGAGCAGCATCACACAGACTCATCCTACAGCACTTTCTAGCACCAGTTCTCATGTCTGGACAAATCCCAGAGAACTCAAAGTAGTCTGTTAATTTGAATTTACTGTAGAATCACAGCCAGGTAATAACTAATGTCTATGACTTTTCTCTTCTTGTCAAGCTGTTTTTCTTTCAAAAAGGAGGAGTTGTTTTTAAGCGTCATTTATTATTTACCATTATATGACCTATTTTAAATAGAACAATAGGCTGTTTGCTCTATCTTCTATTGTAGAAAATGTCCACAGATATGGTTCATGGAAAAGGAAAATTTACTGTTACCCATTAGAAACTTAGAGCTAAGGGGGGAATTTTTTTTCTCCAAATAATGTCCTTCGTGTCACAATTTCATTAACTGCTGATTAATAAATTCCGTTGTAGAAAGTTTGATATTTACATTTAAACTCTGTTCTAGTTTATTTGCGGAAAAAGTATTTTTCCACCATAATAAAATAACAGAGCAATCAGATAAAAAAAAAAAAAAAAGTTTTGTGAAACCATTAAACAGTACATTAAGAAAAATTATTGCAATGATGGAGAAATACATTATTTTCAACAGCACCATAATATAGCTTGCGGTACTACACAAAGTGGCAATAAAAGACTAGCAGTCTTGGCCAGATACTTTCAATTTGTAATCTTAGCTCTGAAAACAGACCAAAGGCTAAATCAAAGTCAGCTCAAATAAAGAGAAATCTTAATTTTAACAAATAAAGTTCATGTTCAAAACACATCAATATGGGTAATATTTTATGGCATGTGAAATGTTGTATCGCTACTTGTCTTCGTGACTAAAGGATTTTTCTGCATTTATATAATACAAACTGTGATGTGCCCAGGAAATGTTTAAGCAGGTTTTCACATAATTATAATAATTTATCTCATTTAAAATCTTAATTCGTTAGTAGCTCCTCTTTCAGTTTGCAAAATTAATATTAACTATAGATTAAACATATTATCCAGGATTATATTTCCTGTGTAACAGTAATAAGACTTAATCCTGTTTTGGTATAGTCATCTCCTAATTGAGTTTCTTTTTAAGGTACAATAGCAGTGGAATATAGCCTAAAGACTCACTTTCTATCACCTCCATCATAAAAAAAAACCACTTATTTACCCACACTTTGGAGAAAGAACTCTTAAATGCCTGAGCTTTGATGATAATTGAGTCTCTCTCCCTTTATGTATGCAAGACATCTTCTAAAAATTTGTCTCCCACATCAGAAATCTAGAGGAGTGGCACTTTTTAAAAGGTACTTAAGAAATGGGGCTTTTTGGCCATAATATCTTTTCTCTAATTATAACAATAAGACATTAACCATTTCAGGGTATGTGCTCCTGGTTTTGGTTGTAGTTACCAGTCTCAAAAGAAGATGTGTACTTTCCCTTAAGATCTGAATTACCAAAGAATATGCAGCAGTTTGCATTTACAGAAGTATCCTATTGATAATGTAAAAAATGATAATGCAGTTATGCTACCCATCCCTACGATGCAGAGAGAAAATTTCATCATCCAAAGCACAATGTGTGCAACTTGCAATCTGTGGTATTACATGATGGCAATATCTAAAAAAACCCTCAAAATTTGATCATAGGTTTGAGCATGTAGTAGTAAGACAAAAGGTCATTTCAAACAAACGCTATTACAGCTTTTGAGTAGGAAGTGATCAGGCCTATAGTGACAGAGCAGAACTCCACACTTGTTTTCCTATGAGTAATCTGAGGGAAGACCGAAACTGCAGATGGAACTATGAGATAAGAAAATGGGTAAGATCAGCAGTAAAAAAAAAAAAAAATAAATTTTGGTTTGCCTTGCTTTCCTTTCACACCTTACATATACCTGCAATCCTGCCAGGAGTAAAGGAAATTATTAAGTGGTTTCAGAAAACTCAGCTCCTTGGTCTGACAGGTACTGGTTAAGGAAACTACAGCGGTATATAAATACAACATTTATTCCTTTCAATGCTTGGCTACTTAGAGTATCATATACCTAAAATTATCACAGAAGTAAGCCTCTATTGTTGGGAAACTTCAAAGTGCAAATTTTTATCCAAGAAACAGAAATACATGTAAAGGGACTAATGGAATCTGATCAATTCTGAAGAAAGAAAAATAAAGTGGACTGGTGAGGGGCAACTCTCAGGTTTCCAAGAAACACCAGACTCATCTCAAGAGCATCGCTAGATTCTGTGATTTATGCAGAAACTCTCTAAACTTTCCATTTCTATTGCAGTCAGCTGGAGGGTTGCCATTCACCTCCAGTGAGGATGCTATTCCAATCCCACCCTGGTTTTTTCACTTTCTGTTAAAATTCACTCAAAATTCAAAAGCTGGTACAGTATCACAGCTGTAATAGAAGAGATGGACACCTCATTGGTGTTTACAGATGTCAAAAAAACATAGCATAAGATCGAACTTTGAAAGTCATGTAACTTGAATTCATTTTTTTTATTTCGTTTCATAGATTTTTAAAATAAAAAATGTGAATATCTGGGAATTAGCTGCACCAGTAGTGGTATTTACTGCATTGCTAAAACTCTTAATGCTATATTGTCCAACAAAATCAGTTTGTTTTAAATTGAAGCAAATTTGTAAATAATTTTATTTTTAGGACTGATATAGTTTATTGCATTTTAGTGACTTCTTAGATAACTACTGGAGCATAACAGCTGAAATTATTTCTAACAGGTTAAGTCCCACTTCGTTCCCTATGAGTACGGACAGAGGGCGAACAGCTGTTTGATGTGAGCTCTTTCCACTAAATAAAGGAAAATTATACAGACTTAAAAATCTGTATGTTTCTGCTGAAAATGTGTATCAACTAATACTCTACTTTAGAGTGTAAATGAATACCATCAACACAAGCCACACTTTCTTCCTTGTTCTTTAACAGACTGCAGACAAAGTTACCTTAAGATTCATTTCTCTGAGTATGTGTTATAGACATCTTCTGGTTCACTGATAAGACCTTCATTTTTATTGTGCTGGTTTAGTATAAATCTTATGTACTCAAATGACAGAAGAAACCAATTTATAACTAGTGCATAAGTAGTGGGAGGAAGAAATACCTGCCTTTTTAAAAAGGCAATAATAAAACAGTCTGTGTGAAATAGTGCATTTATGTGTCATTTTCAGAAGTATACAGAGTTGGGCTCCATCACGTCTCTTAGCCTGAGAACCCATAAACTTCCTAACATTCAGAACTAGTTTTGAGTTCTGCAAACAAGCCAAAATATTGTCAGTAGACTGAATCCTTCAAAACACTCCCTGAATGGTATGGCTTGACCTCATTAAAGTAGCCATCAGACGGAAAAAACAAGTATGCCAAATGCAGTGACACTTTAACAACTGTCCGTGCAAAACCATTTGCATACATGTATGAGGGACCCTGAGGAGTCTGTGCCAAGGTGGGTCTGAAAGACAGGCCACATTTATTCTGCCCGTTGTGTCTAATTATTGCTATGTTAGAAAAGGAAATGTCTTACATGCTTACAGTGGATACACACTCCAGATCAATCTCTAAAAGGAAAAGTACTTTCATGCAGTAGTTGGTTTATTAGTACCAGACATCTACACAGAATCCTAAAAAATAAGTGACTGCCTTATTTTAATTTGTAGTCAGGGTTCTAATCCTATCCTTGTGAGACATCACATGAAAAAAACCCTTCCCTTTGTTTTGCTAAGCAAAGCTTCCCACAACATTTTTGTTTCCATGAGAAACCATATCACAGTCCTTCAAGATGTTTGGTTTGGGATTTCAAGACAGTTTTCCCACCAAAATATTTACTGGAAGCTATGTTAACTATAATTTTTTAAAATCTAAATTCAAATCTGTTCTACGGGTAAACTGAGGAAAATTGTGACATTATTTGAGTGACTTCTTCATTACACGCCTTTGCAAGCTGTTTCAGAAGATGAAAGCCTCAAATACTTCCACTGTCAAACATCACCACTGAATTTCATATGACTTACAGTGACAAAATTATTCATTAGAGATTGTGGATTGCAAATATGAAAAGTAGCTATAAATTGTGATTTTTAGAAGATGCTAGAGTTACGGCCAACTTTAAAGTACTTAATTTTATAGAAAAAAAAAAAAAAAAGACCACTCTGCAGGCATCCCTTGAAAGGCTCTTTTTCAGATGCAATTAGAAACTGAATGGCTAGTGGGATTTTGACACTGGGGATCTATCCCACCTTGGTAGGAGATCACTAAAGCTGTTAAGGGGGAGGAATTTGACTTTTACTTTTTTTCTTTTGAGATAAAGAAGACATTTCATTCTTGTTTTTGTTTCATGCTTTTCAAGTTATGAAAAGCAGAAACTACACTTATTTATGATTTCAAATAACCTTCCAATCTCCAACATGGGATATCATCCATAAATACCTGCCTATTGATCCATATTGCATATTTCATGCCCATGCAACCTCAGACAACTCACAATCTGGCAATTTTCTGGAGATAGCTAGAGGAAAGAGATTCAGCCCACCAGTTGGAAAGAACTTTACTATCTCTTTTCCTAGCGATCTCATGTAAGCTTAGAAGCCTGCAGGCAGTTACCGTAACATCATTTTTCCTTGTTTGATGAAGTGTAAATTTTCTTATCAAGAAAGATGTTTCCATTCAAGTCAAGTTGTTGCTCCTGTGATGTTTGCACCATGACTGTCTTTACAGGCTATTGCTTGTTAGTCATAACCATGAAAACAACTTCCACTAGAAAAATGACAAATTTTGCTCCACTTGGGCAATTAGTTTTCATAAATGCAATATGAGTCTGCTAAAATGTAGTTTTGAGACCAGAACTGCAAAATTATGTAGGAGTCCATTATAGTTTTAAGTTACATGAGTAGGTTAAACACCTAATTTACATAGAAAAAAATTTCAGTGCATAATCTGTTCAGTTACTTTCTAAATCTCTCTGAGCACCTATCTGCTTCTTTAGGCACCTAAGTACTACTTCAATGAACAAATGTTGTTACTCCTTTGCAAAACAGGTCCCAGTAACAAGACGTAGGCTGCTAGGCACTTTCAAATTTTTTAAAAAAAAAAAAAAAAAAAAAAAAAAAGCTTGATTTACTTCCTGACTCTCCAGCACACAGTTTCTTCATTTCACTTTTCAGGAAGTTATCACAGAACCACAGAATGGTTTGGATTGGAAGGGACCTTAAAGACCATCCAGTTCCAACCCCCCTGCCCCGGGCAGGGTCCCCTTCCCCCAGCCCAGGGTGCTCCCAGCCCCGTCCAACCTGGCCTTGAACCCTTCCAGGGAGGGGGCAGCCACAGCTGCTCTGGGCACCCTGGGCCAGCACCTCACCGCCCTCAAGTCAAATGATAAAGAGGCCAAATAGATCTTCCAAGTCATGTAGTGAAGCAATATAAGAGCTGAATATGAACGTGACTACTCTCAAGTGCACATTAGGTCTGAGGCCACCATACAGAATTTTCCTCAATGCAGTTTTTGATAAGGAGTGAATCCAATAGAAAAATACAGTTAAAATCCAAAATCAGTCATGTGCAATATCCTACTGCATTTCCAAAGTGATGTAATTACAAGCAGCATTCAATTCACATGCTGGTTGAGCATTAATTATAGTTTTACTCAAATACAGTTTGGAAAAAAACCATCAAGCTTCATTAGAGTGAAAATGGATATCAAGGGGTTGGATTGCAACTCATTTTTATCTACTGCCTTACCAGCTGTTTTAAAAAGGAGACTGGTTTACTAAAACTGGAGCATTTCTCTATTTTCACACTTGGTGTAGGGCTTGTTGGGTATTTCATATATTCTTTCTTTTAAGGTTTTAAACCAGTTTTCACTGAATGCAAATTTCCAAAAATAAAAACCACCCTCTCCCCAGCATCTACAGGAAATTTTTCAATAAAATTGTTTCACAGGAATGGCAAAACATGAACTTTGTACCTCTTTTTTCCTGAGCAAGCTTGGCTTTGCTTTGGGCAGCATTTCTACTGTCACAGATTTTCCAATAAGGTACTATGGTAGGTGAAAATTTCATAGACATTAATGGAAACAACGGCTTTTTGAGGCACAAACTTGTCATGCATGAGGAAGCTTCAGCACTCCTTGGCTATAGCTTGCCTTGTACTAGGCTAGAATTCCCTAAATATCACACAACTGCTTTCCAGTGTGAGAATTCCCATGAAAATACTAGATACTGAAAAAGATAAGAGTAATTTTCTTTATAATGAAATTAAGATTACATAATCCGTCACGTGAATCAAAAATACAGAAAACCCATAAAGGCCAGAGTGGCTGAACATGATACCATTTATCTGTTTTCAGTTATGGGTGTTCTAAAACTCTCAGTGAAGTATGTTAAAACAAAATAAAACCAAAGCAACCTATATTTTAAGAATTTTATAATGAAGTAAGCATTGAAAATTCAAAACCAAGGAAATATCAGTACTCTGTTTTCTTAGTACTTTGGCACCTGGGGAGTCAAATTAAGGCTATGCATTGTAAACAATTTTTAAATTCATATACAATATGGAACTGTAAAATCGTTTCTGGATCAAACTGCATCATAGCAGCAAATACATTTAAAGCAGTATGTATTACTAGTAACAACAACAAGATGGATTCAAGTCTAAATTTCTCTTACTATTTCTAATATAATAGCTTTCTGATACAACAGATAGCACTGAAGAAATTATTCATTTATAGTCAAATAGCAAAGAAACAAAAATTTCTGGACTCATTCCATGTATATAAGGCATTCATCTTATACACTAATATATAATAGCCTCATACAGAGATGATTTCCTGTCATTAAAGATGATGCTTTAGCCTTGTTCTTAACACTGTTCAGCTGATTTGAGTTGCATTTCCTTTGTATTTATAAAAGCCATCATAATGTTATATCTTTCTTTTTGTAAAAAAAAAAAAAACAACCTTTCATTTTAATTGTGACATTTGTTGCCACTATCCCTGTCAAACACCTATTCAAACACTAAGAATGATCATTTCAGCACTGAATAAACTTTTACAATCTTATTTAATTTTTCAGTTTGAATGAAGGTTTTGGAGAGTTTTGAGTATTTTTTAAACTCTTGCTTCTCCAATCAGATTTTTCCCTTGATCCTTGATGGAGAGACAACAGCCAGCTGTTTCCATCTCTTGTACCACACTAGTGGCTTGTGCTTCTAAAGGAACCTACAGTACATTGCATTCAGACACAACTCAAAATCATGTAATGAGTTACCTGATGAAAGTTCACTTGAACTACATTACTAGATGTTTTAAAAAGCCAGTTATTATGCAAGTCTGCAAAGATTTACAAGCCTTACACAGACAACATATACCTTCTTTACCAAGGTTGTGTGATAAGTTTCAATGGAACTAAAAGAACTGATCTGAGGCAAAGTTCAGAGTAACCCAAGACCCTGAATGACCAGAGATTTTCTTCAGCTTTTTCCTTGAACTGCATGTTAAGAATGAAAAACAAGTTGAGACTTAAGCCTCTTAGCTTTTGTAGGTGACATTATACAACTGTCAGCCATTTACATTTATGATGGTACCTTTCACTAGCTCAAATGACATGCTGAATAGATACAGAATTAAAATAAATGTCAAGATGACAAAGTGGATGTCCCAGAAAACAGGACAGTAAGTAGTAGTGGTGAAATCAGAGCATGGGAGAGTTTTACCTGTGTCTACAGAGCTTTATCTATGCCAGTGGTTACATTCACACTGATGTTAAAGAAGATACACCTTAACCATACATACGGTATAAAAAGGCAACGACTGACTATAGCACACTTGGTTCCTAAGTGCAAGCTTCCCACATCAGTACTATTTTATGGACTAGAAGCATCAATGCAAACTGAAACATGTGGAAAGTAGTAGGTAGGATAGGGCAGTTCTTTGAAAGAAAGTGCAGACAAAAATGGAAATATTTACAGAAAAATAATTTGTTTATAATAAGTTAGGATTTGAGATCCAGATATGGAATAAGCTGAAGTTGAAAGAATTACAATGGTGTAAAAACTGCAGAATACAGTAGAAAAAGTGCCAAGGAAAAAAAATCATTCCAGTTTAACCTGGAAGCTGTTTAGACTAAATTATTGAGTCTAGGTCTGGGTGAGCATAATGGAAGATCAATCCCTTCAGAAGAATGAGTGAGTGGCAGTTGCTTTCTGAAGCTTTTCATTACAGCAAAACCCTGCTATGCAGGAAATAAAAAAATAGCACCTTGTGGGTCCTCGGCCATAAAAAAGTTAAGAGTATATCCATAAGGAGTATGGGAAGATGGTCCAAAGTATTTTCCATGATAGGAAAAGTGGGAGAGTTCAGCTAGTTGCTAAGCTATCCCTGTTTGGTTTTTTTTTTTTTTTCAGAGTGCACACTGTACCTTTAAAAATGATCCTTTATCTCAAAGAGGGTGAACACTACATTTTCAGAGATGCTTTCTACAGCTTTGATCTAATAAAAATATTTTTTCCTTCAAAGTCCAAGGAAAAGAAAGCCTTACTAAACCAAAAAATAAAGATCCATGTTCAGTAAACATCATATCTACATATACATGTCAGACTACCAATAGTAATTTTTTTAACGAGTCCTTTATTTCATGACAGATCTCATCCAAATATGAGTCTTCCTGTAAGAAAAAGTAATTTATAAAGAAGGCATCTTAACATTTCAAAATATTTCTAATGTTTCCATTTATTAAATTTCTCAAACTCCAGCTTTGTTTTGTTGGCCTTGAGTAGAATATATTTCCTAACTTTGAGAGATAATTAGTCTAAGTATAACTGTATATACATAACTGCATATATGTGTGTGTATATATGTGTATATACATATGTATATATATAACTGTATATAACAGTTATATTAACATTGTGTATATAACAGGTAAGTAACAGAAACTCTACCTGTCTGCTTTCCCCATATGAACCTCCTGCTAAATACAAAAATTATTAAGAAATTACTAAGAGAGCTGCTGTGGTATGTGTCTAAGCTTATTTATAGAGTGTAAGTAATCTTTCAGCCTTAGATGGCTGAAAAGTCCTTGAGGCTAGAAAGGACCTCAGTAGAGAATGACCTCCTCCAGAAACTCTAAACTAAAGCAAGCATATCCCCTCTGTCAGAGGCAAGGCTGGGGACTGTGTCCAGTCAAAACTGAACCTTTGAGGCACGAGATATTTTTCTCACATCACTGTGCGGCAACCTTTGCACCCACGTTTCTGTAGCTTAATATAAAAGAGTTTCTCTCCAGTTCCATATTCACCCTTCAGATCATAAGTGCTTTTCCTTCAACTCTAAAGCCAACTTTCCTGCCAGGCACAGTAGTCCTATGAAAATTCTCATGCCCTGCGTAAAACAGCTACTTAAAAGGAACATTTTGCTTTGCTTGGTCTCTGAGCATCTAGAAACAACAGCACTTTCACAGATTGCATGCAACTTGCAAAAACTCCTAAGCACACTTCAACACTGGCAGACCTCAGGGAGTGAAGAGAAAAACATTGATGGCCAAGTAATTAGTGCAAACTGCCAACTCTGAACCCAGGCAGTTGGCAGTGCAATAGAAAATCTTCCGGTGTCTCACAACTTGCCCTGTCCTTTGTCAAAAGGTTATTGACTGTTGTGCAGATGCTCATGTAGATATTACTTACTGTGGAAAATAATACCCACAGGGAAATTTTCACTAAAACTGCAATATTTTTGTTTTCTCCTCTGCAAGTTTTGAACAAGCAAGGACATGAAACTAAGAACTTTACCAAGGCCCTCCCTCACAGGTGTACATTCATCTGTCTATATACACAGAATTCATCTGTTTATATACACCAAGTTGCCTGCACTAAGATCATCATTAGTATTTCATATAAGAAGATGGAATGGCATTTTAACAAACTGTAATTAGTTGAAGAAGAGTACCTGAGATTCTTTTCAATGTTAGGTATATGTTTCCACTGACTGAGCCTATTCCAAGCCCTTCCTTCATTTCCCAACAAATTACTGCCAGAACTACAGTATATTACATTAAAGCATTGACACTGTGGGTGAACACAACTCCAAAATTGTTTCCTTTAATCTGATTTAATCTAATTTTATCTGATTTTCTCTTCCCCTCCAGAAGGAAGAAAACATGGATCATTACAAGCATTAAATCCCAAGAAAAGGACAATAGAAAAAGTCAGTCTTTGAAAAAGCAAAGATGAGCTTTCTGTTAGAATCATAGAATCATTTATATTGGAAAAGGCCCTTAACACCATCAAGTCCAACTGCTAACCTAGCATGGCCAAGACCACCACTAAACCATGTCCCCAAGTGCCATATCTATGTGTCTTTTAAACACCTCTGGGGATGGTGGCCTAACCACTTTCCTGGGAAGATTGTTCCAATGCATGATAAACTTTTTGGCAAATAAATTCTTCCTAATATCCAATCTAAACCTCCTCTGGTGAAACGTGAGGCTTCTTGTTCTATCGCTTGTTACTTGGGAGAGGAGATCAGCACCCACCTTGCTACAACCTCCTTTCAGGTAGTTGTAGAGAGCAATAAGGTCTCCCCTGAGCATCCTTTTCTCCAGGATAAACAATGACAGTTCCCTCAGCTGCTCCTCCATAGAAGTTGTGCTCTAGACCCTTCACCAGCTTGCCTGCCCTTCTCTGGACACACTCCGGCACCTCAATGTCTTTGTTGCAGTGAGGGGCCCAAAACTGAACACAGTATTCGAGGTGCTGCCTCATCAGTGCCGAGCACAGGGGGACGATCACTCCCCTAGTCCTGCTGGCCACACTATTTTTGATACAAGCCAGGATGCTGTTGGCCTTCTTGGCCACCTGGGCACACTGATGGCTCATATGCAGCCGGCTGTTGAACAACACTCGCAAGTCCTTTCCCACCAGGCAGCTTTCCAGCCACTCTTCCCCAAGCCTGTAGCATTGCATGGGGTTGTTGTGACCCAAGTGCAGGACCTGGCACTTGGCCTTGTTGAAGATTGTACAATTAGCCTCAGCCCATCAATCCAGCCTGTCCAGACCCCTTTGCAGAATCTTTCTTCCCTCAAGCAGATCAACACTCCCACCTAACTTGGTGTTGTCTGTTGCCAGCACAAGTGATGGAGCCGACTTGTCAAACCTTCTTTCATTTCAAATGAATGTCATTTGGCTTGTACTCTGTATCATCTACAGTCATTGCTACTTCATGCACATCAGTAAATAGCCCAACATCAGAACCCCATTAGCTGACAATTACTTGTGACAGGCAGCAGCATCATCTGTCTGACTAGTCTATTTTCAAATGCCTCTATTTGCCTGAGCCTTGATACGACTCAATAAAATGATTGAAAAATGGAGCAAACCTCAATGTAACGAGAAAGAGTAACATATATCCCAGCCAAGTCCAGCTTGCAAGCTGCATGCTTTTCCTACTGCTCTTATTTTCTTCATGAAGGAACCAGAAACCGAAGTGGGACAGAATGCCACCTTTTTCACATATGGTCTTTGCTGCAGAAAAATTTGACAGTCCTAATGCTGTCATCTATGAAGGATATTTAATCAAATATGGAAGTGTTGATCTAAATAGTCTTGGCAGGCTGAGCACTACCCGGTTCCTATCACCAAAATTGTTATGCAACAAAGAACCAGAGCATGTAAATGTTAACAGGTAGCTAAAATAGCAAACCATAAATGTGTTCTTGAGATCTGGAATTAGTACATTGGTACTAATACATGTACTGGGGTGACATGAAAAACCAGAAAGGGGCAGACTCTTCTTTTTTGATGCCCTTTTCAGTAAATTCCAGCAACATCATCTAATAGGAGCTAACAGCAAAGGTTGCATTCTTCTGCCAGCAAACTTTTGTTTTGCCAGTGGAACAGATTGCAATTGACAGGTGAGAAAAGTGATCCTTGTAACCATTATACATCTGAGTAATTCAATTTTCTGCTGATTCTTAATTTAGTACTTCAATGGTTACCAGGCCAACATAACACCTGCTAATTATATACCTGAAATTCCCTTTACAGTAATGAAGCAAGTCTTGTCCCTTGGGCTTATGAAGGCAGCTGACACAAAGGCACCAAGTGAGTCAGAAAAATGTCAAAGTGACATCTGATTCTGTAACGACTGGAACATTATACTTGTCATTAACTACTGCATCCATCCTCCCTGTCCCAGCAGCACCAAAAAAAAAAAAAAAAGAAGTACACGTGAACTACAACAGAAGGGGCATAGGGACCACAGTCATTAGGCTTTGGGAGACAGAAATAGAAATAAACTGGTGAAATCATTATTTGTGCACTGTACAATCAGGGGAGGATTGATATTGTCTAAGGTCTCTGTTGAATCTGTTGCAGTTCTCATTTTAAATGCCTGTGGTGCAAAGTTTTCCTGTGGGAGTGCATCAGGGTTTCGAAGTTTCTGCTCTTCAAAATAATCAAGTTGCCAATCCAAAATGGAATCAAGATGGATGTAAACCCTGGAGACTGTTTGCTGTTTGGCCTCATATCTGATGCAAATAAATATCTAAAAATAGGTATCAGTTAAGATTTCTGGATATCAACAAACTAAAGAGAGGATTTAACAGGTGATTAAAAAAAAGCAGTGATTGATCTCATGTAAGCTCTGTAAATCTGTTCTGGTAGGTATTTAATAGACATATTTCTCACTGTCTACTACTCTTTTCTAATTCAAGTCTTAATATACAGCTGTTGCAAAATCTCTGTATTTATCTTCCTGATATTTCTAGAGAGTCACACACACATCAGCCTGTTGGAGCAGAATAGGAACTCCAGCCCAGGATCACCTACTCCGAGGTCTGAACTAGTGAACAACATTTTTAGAGGAATTGATGAACAGTACCAGCTTTTCTTGGTTCTTTAACAGATCAGCATTTTGAAAGTGTCAGCAGGGTCAGGTGAACTCTAGAGGTAATTCATATTTAAAATAAATAATATCAGCCTGGCTTTTAAATGGAAATTATCTTCTATCCCAATCTGTAAAAACCATGAAAGTGTAAACCTTCTTTCTTTAGGTGCTACTTCAACTTTTGGGTTTCCTGCTCCCTTATGTGTGTGGTAAAGCAGACACTGATGTATCTGGGATGAAGCTTGACAAATGTTTACAAGGTTGGTGAATAGCTCATTTCTTTGAACCCTCATCAAATGATTTTTGAATCTTCATCAAATTTGTGTTCAAAGGCTGAATGTTCCATTTTGTCTAGGACTCAGTGCATTACAGGGGAAATGATTTAGGATATTTAGAAGCATTTTAAGTCTAGTCATTTCCTCCTAATGTGAAATCACAACTCAATCCAAGTTCTGTGTCCTACTAATGATAAGAAATGGGCACTGACTTTAATTCAGTCACTTCTACATTTGTGCTGTCTCAAAGTACCTTATTTAGCAATTATTCAGTGCTGATAACACTACTTCAAAAAGTTTACATATTCCGTTTATACTCTCTCTTTGCAATAGTTTCTTGAGAAGCTTATTTGAAAACAGAACTGCTTCAATTATTGCATTTTATTTAATTAGAATATCTGCACTTGTGGAAAAAAAAAAAAAAGTGGTTTAGAAACAAAAAAAATTTCAGAAATAAACATTATACCTAAAAGTACTGACAGCAAGAATTAACTCATTACAACTGATATGATTCTCATTAATGCTCTATTTAAAAAAAAATAATGATAGCAATAAAAGCTGGTACATATATTTTCAGAAGCAGCAGGCAGGACAACAATGAAGCATCTGAAAGTAGGTCCTGTGCCTACTGTCAATTTGAGAAACATGAGGTACAATGCAGCCTTGTTACCTACATGCATTTTCAAAGTAATTATTCCTAAAGCAAACTTGCATTGCTATTTAATCATGGGTGACAGGCTTCCCATCATAGTAAGCTTCAGGCAATTTACAAAAGAAACTCAGCCTTTCTGCTTTAACATATACCAAAGATAAGGAGGATTAGGAGCCAAATTTTTCCCTCAGTGGTGTTATATTGCACATATAATTAATCCTGACAGATTTCTTTGTCTTTATCCACTGATGTTAAGGCTTACAGCCGAACTTTTAGGAAAGGATGCTCAATGCAAGGTGGCTCCATGCACAATTCAAATAAAAGTGCCCTGACTGTCCAAGCCATTGAATATTTGAATATTTGTGGCTCAAAAGTTGCAACTGAGAGTTTTAAGTTGCAAGAAAGATTTTCCAGGAGAAAGCCCTATACATTATTTACCAGAAAGGAGAGAGTTGTGCATGTGTGTTTTCTATTATCCTAGCTCTCTTTATACATGAGGTCTGATACAAACTGGAGGAAAGGTCAAGACCATTGCAGATAACAAAAAAAAAAAAAACAAAAAAAAAAAACAAACAAAGCAGCAAAAATATAAACATAGCTTTATGTTGGATGTCTGGTTTTAGGCAGATGGACACACATCTGTATATTTTCTGTGAGCATAAAACAAATTTGGAAAAAAAAGTAATGAATTTTACAGACCACACAAAAAGTCTTTCAACACAATTATCAAGCCTTAAGAGAAAGTTATCTGTGAAAAGTTCTTAGTAGTGATCAAGAGATGCAGGGAAGAGCTTAACAAGAGTGGTCAGCTAAATCAGCTGGTAGCTACAGTATGTGCAAAGCTAGGAAATATGTTTCTGTCTTAGTGTGGCAAGTGAAAAGCAGACAAGACCCAATCTTGTACAAAATCTTGCATAGAGAAGGACATTCATGACCAAGTAATCTTTTGCAGAAATTACTTACATGAAATAATAAGTATCTTGAGAAGTTTGCTGTTCCCTAATGTTCTGCAAATACATTCAGATCCTCACTTAAAAGCATATTGTATCCAAACACAAGAGCCTACATAAAAAGTGATCCTACTCACATAGATATAACTATATGTAAGACTTTTTAAATAAAAATTATGGAAGCATCCAAATTATTGATGCTATAAAGTTAAAGCTGTATGCCTAGAGTATAAAACTATTAATATAATTTCAAAATCAGATACATGACAATGTTTAAGTAACTGCATTGTAGAGAAGACTTAATTATCAGAGAAAAGACAGCGTCTTTCTGAATTACCCACTTAGCTTCTTAGTAACTTTTACAAAACTCACTGACTGTGCTCACCTAATGCTGTTTAGTAAATGTTAATAAAGCATGCAAGAGAAACTAAGAGGCATCTCCACAGAATTGTGCAGCTGCAACCTCCATACAAAATCACTTCTTTCTTCCTACGCACAGTGACATCATCAGCTCTTCTGCATCACTGGACAGATACTAAAGACATTCATTTAAAAAAATAAGAAAAAAAAAAAAAAATGTTCCACCAGAGCTGTGCAGCTTCACCAGTTCAATAAAATCTAGTGTAATTGTTTCATTGTTTTTAGGAGCTCTGAATTAATTAAAATAAAGATGTAACAAATGTCACCTAAAAACAGTCAAGAGAATAGAGAAATGTAAACCTTGAGAAACAAAGATACACATCGACAGCAGAATATCAGCAGAGTTAAGGGCATCCTTAAAAGTAGTATCTGTAAGGTGGGCAACTTAGAGCTTAAGTGTCTATATATATAAGAAATCTGCTGGGATAGCTGTATCCACATGGGTTGTGCCTTTCTGATTTCCAGTGTTGCTTTGTGTGGAGGTACTTGATAATTGACGGTTGTCTCATATTTCCTCTCCTTAAAGCATTTCCCCTATTATTCTCTATTACCCTCCCTTGTTTTTCTCCTCAAAAAAGATATTAAGGTAGATAGTGTATTGCAGAAAGAAACTATGAGCAAAACACCATTTCCTGAACAACTTTAAGCAGCCCACAAAGCATTTGTATATAGCTGACCAAAATTATGGGATTACTAGTTTGATAGAAAATATGTATTTAATTGTTTCAAAACAGTTTTTTATCCCCAAATTTGTCACAAGCCAGAAATCTGGAAGAAAAGGCTAAAAGACAAAAACATTATCAGATTCCATGGTAAAGTGAGGTTATTTTCAGGATTTCTCAAGGATCACACTGTTCAGCACATTCATACATTTAGAAGAGAGGATGGACACTCCAGTGACAAAAGGTAGCTAACATTACTGGACTTGTTCAGGATTCTCCAAACCAGACTACAGAGAGCTACAAAAATATCACACCACCAGGTGAAAAAATAGCAGATTTAATTAAATTAGAAATTAGCAATGGGAAATGCCACTTTAACTATGTGCACATGACAATCAACTAGGACCAAGGTCCTAGTTACTGTGGATAGTAAACACAAACCCACATAAACCCAACACAATAATTTTCTTCAGACTTAACCTCAACTCTCAGCAACAAAAAAATGAATTGCTAGGGGTGAAATAGGAAACTTCCTTATATCACTGTATCTATCCACTGGGGTCCCACATCTCATCCACTGTTTCTCTGTGTGATTAGCCCATCTCAGACATATCTGGAAATGCTGCAGATGACACATGATCAGAGAAGCACAGTAACATCTTTAGAGAAGGAAAGACTGTTATTAGAACATCTCAGACTGGAAAAGAAATTACTAAGAGAATACTAAGTAAAGGTAATCCATAAATTGTGAATGGTGAGGGCAACAACGAATAGTTGTTCCTTGTTTCTGACAGTACTGGAATTTGGGACACCAGGTTAAATCTTCAAATAACAAATTTAAAGTTAGTCATAGGAAATATTCCAGAATTTGGTGTTGCAGAGAGAAGGTAACATTGTGCAGATGTATTTACGCCTTATATTAGTATTTATTAAACAGAATGGAAAGCACTTCAGGAAGTCCCTGAATCACTGACTGTTGGAAGCTTAAGAGTTTGCCTATGAAAGGACTGGTCTGTTAACCAAGGCATCTCCTGTTGACTTCTGTCAGACAGAAGGTACGCAGATCTTTGACCTGTCCCAGTATATCAGCTCTAACATTATTGTTCAAGAGCAAAATATTCTAGAACCCTACTTTGACTCTGGTGATAAAACAAGATTTATTGTTGTATCCAAGATTGTTGAGTCATAACATTTAAGGTTCCTTAACTACTGCCATTTTTCAGAAAAATGGCCTTGTATTGCACGATTTTTACACCGCTGTGTTAATTAGATTTAAAACTTGCCTGAAATTCCCATTAGGTTGCTGCCTGAAAAGATAACCAGCTAGAGTTTACTCTTTTTTTCACCAGTAGAATTATCTTACCAGATTCTTTTATACTTGGACTTTGGTAGTCAGAACATATGCTTGGTCTAATATTGTGAGGAATACATACTCTAAATGTTTGACTGCATCCTCACAGACAGCACAGGAATTAACATGCACAGTACTGATACATTTTCTTGTAAGGTATAATACCAGTAACTTTTAAAGCACATTTTTAATACAGTGTGTAAAGTGTTTTAAAAATTTACACTAATATACTATAGTCAAGACCTTCAAAACTGGGAACAGATAAAAAAGCTATACGTTGGTTCTCTAAGAAAAAACAAAAATCATATGTAAAAAATATGTAACTAGGTGTAGAAATATGGATGGCACCATTTTTTTGATAATGTCATTAAAGAGCCACAACAGCCCTACCAGTCATATTGGGGCATTCTTCAGACAGTTCAATATATATAGATAAATACATTAATGCCAGTATGGATAAACCTGGTTATTTTGATATGTCTAATGTCAGAGTAGGGAGTAGGAAACTTAAGAGATTCTGTATTTGATCACTGCCTTCCTGTAGCTGGGTGTAGTAAAATGTTGCTATAGTTGACAGCAGATGATTACCCCAGACGAAATGTTTCAGAATACGCCTTTGTGACTCTGTCAGTGTTCATATCAAAAATGAAGTCATGAGCTTCACCTGATACTCAAGTGCTAGAGAAGCGGCAAAATTTGTGGTGAAATTACTCAGTGCCTGCAGCTAGAAAACTTGGGTGATGGCGAAGAGACTTGATGAGTAAATATCATTTATTTAATGTCTCCTAGTACAGTAGCAGCTCAGCTGCTTTTAAACCTTGGACCAAGAACAGTGGGCAAGATATTTCCATGCCTGTAAATATACTCTGGGATTGTTTGTCACTTCCTATCTATGAGTCTGCTTCTGACAGTGCTACTGTTCCTGCCTTGATCCTTACTATGGCCCTTCACTTAAGTGGCTTTCCACTGCCACTATCCTCTTCCAGAAAACACAGTTAAAGCTACCAGCCAAAAAGACCCCATCTGCCAAGAAAAATCCCAGGGAAACACACTGTTATATCACTTCCTCATTACAAAATCAGTTAAGTAGTTAAAAGTTGCTTTTACCCTGTAAGAAGAGCTCCCTAAGCACAACTCAGAGACTGCTACCTCTCTTGGCTGCCATTTGGGAGATCCCGATCCAGGAGATCCCTGATAATCCTGGACCTCGTCCCCAGAAGATCCAGCAGTTCTCTAGGCAGAACCCAGGTCACACCTGAAGTACTATGTCCACTTCTGGGCTCCCCAGTACAAGAGGAATATGGAACTACTGATGAGAGTTCAGCTAAAGACCACTCATGATAAAGGGACTGGAGCATCTCTCCTGTGAAGAAAGGCTGAGAGAGATGGGGCTGTTTAGCCTGGAGAAGAGAAGGCTCAGAGGGAATCTCATCCATATATATAAATACCTGAAGGGAGGATGTAAAGAAGATGGAGCCTTGCTCTTTTCACTGGTGCCCAGTGACAGGACAAGAGGCAATGGGCACAAACTAGAAGAGAGGAGCATCCATCTGAACATCAGAAAACAATGTTTTACTATGTGGGTGACTGAGCACTGGCACAGGTTGCTCAGAGAGGTTGTGGAGTTTCCCTCCTTGGAGATATTCAAAAGCCATCTGGACATAACCCTGAGCAACTGGCTCTAGGTAGCCCTGCTTTAGCAGTGCGCTTAGACTAGATGATATTCAGAGATCCCTTCCAGCTTCAGCCATTCTGTGACTCTGTGTTCCTGTGAAAGTCAGTGGTGTGGTCCTGAGCATATTTTCTTCACAACATCAACATGGTGACATGACACTGAAAAGATTATTTGTTGACAGGAACATCATCTAATTACTGTAGCTAATCACTTTTGAATATAGAATTTTGTAGTATGTCCAAGTCTTGAACCTCACCTAACTCAAAATTTAAGAAGAGATGAACTACGTGCAAACAAGTATCAGTGGTGAATGCCACTCACAATTACAGACTCCTAGGAACTCAGCGTAGAATAGTTTGGGTTGGAAGGGACTTTTAAAGGTCATCTAGTCCAACCCCCCCTTCCTTGGGCAGGGACATCTTCAATTAGATCAGGTTGCTCAGAGCCTCATCCAACCTGACCTTGAATGTTTCCAGGGTTGGGGTACATACAACCTCTCTGGGCAACCTGTTCCACTGTTTCACCACCCTCATAGTAAAAAATTTCTTCTTTAAATCTAGTCTGAATCTACCCTCTTTTAGTTTAAAACCATTACCCCTTGTCCTATTGCTACAGGCCCTACTAAAATGTTTGTGCCCATCTTTCTTATAAGTCCCCTTTAAGTACTGAAATGCCACAATAAGGCCGCCTCAGAGCCTTCTTTTCTCCAGGCTGAACAACCCCAACTCTCTCAACCTGTCCTCACAGGAGAGGTGTTCCATCCCTCTGATCATTTTTGTGGCCTCCTCTGGACCTGCTCCAACAGGTCCATGACTTTCCTGTATTGAAGACTCCATGCTACCTTGACACAAACACAAGACTTAACTACATTCCCTACCAGGATACTTTGGCCATACTTAATGGAAGTATTAGTTCTAAGACTTTCAGTTATTCAGAAATAATGTAAAGAAAAAGAGCTATATTAAATACTTGGCTACAGACTTGGTTGATTAACAGAAATTTTACTGATGAACCCGTATAACACTAAATCTTGTTATAGTGCATCAGCAATAATATTTAGCATGCACTGAGCAACTGATTAACGAAATTCACTTATGAATGTTCTTCCACTGATGCATATTAATATGCCATCTATAATCAGTCACATGTATTACACAGAAATATGTCTTCTATCACACTATTTGGTTTCAGGAGAATTCACATACAGGATTGCATCTGCAATCGTACATAAATCAAACTGAAAAGGTCTGAGACAAAGTCCTCAAATCTTAGTATAGCTTCATATCATGATATAACTTTTCTTTAGTGTTGTACAGACACAGAGTGTTTATTAAAAACCCTAATTTACTGGGATCTTTTTTATACAGTAACACTCACATGTAGAATCTCCTGAACAGAATAGTTGTTTGATATCTGAATGGCAACAGGAGTCCCTGGTGTCTTCATCTAGGTAGGCAAGTCTCCCTGATCTTCTGTTCTGCCAAATTCTTATATACACCTGTCCCTTGATCCTTCCAGGGTTGGTAATCAACACATTGAGGCATGCAAATAGTACCAATGAACTGTCCTATACATTGCAGGGGCTGACCCCAGGAAATCTCCTGATGTCTGAAATTCCCACATGGAGAGCTCCTCTAACAATCAGTCAAATGTTTTGCTATGAAGCCGGCTAGGCAGTCAGTCAATTCCTGTAAATATAATTTCTACCTCATACTAGACTGAAGGTAGTGACTTTAATGTTGGGTTGTGATACAAATACTAAGTCTCATTAGGAATCTGGACATCTCACTTTCACAGAAGCGATCTGCTCTGTCTGAACTTAATTTTGACAAGATAACAGATGTTAATACCTTCATATACCAAGAATGTCTCACTGAACCAAAACAGCTTTATCAGTCTTTGGACAGAGATGAAATTTCACATCTGAATTTCTTGGAATTAAAGATATGATTAGGTGAGAGCTGATACCTTTATCAGCTGACAAGCATCAGTCCCCCATACAAAAATCTGTATCTTTATCCCAGAAATAGGAAATAAAAAAATAGGGTTTTTTTTTGGTTTAAGGAAGATTAAGGACTTTATAGTTCCAACCACAACAAAAATATGATTTCCACTACCAGATACAAGTTAAAATAAATCATCAAGAACTTTCCATACATACCTTTCCTTCAGATAAACACGCTATCCATTTTCTGTTTCTGATTCCAAATGAAATTCAATGGGTAATCTGAACAGTTCTACCTTTAAACTGAGGAAAGACTCATCATCTGAATTGGATTCTCTCACTAATATTCTGATAAGCTCATTCTTATCCTTGCTATGACAATCTGGTATAGATTTTTATAAATATACAGTGCAGAACATATTGGGTGCTTTCTGCTGCTGACTCTCAGGGTCACTGCATTCTGCACCAAATATCCTTAGAGTTACCAGTAGCAACTTCGAGTATCCACATAGCTTTATGAGGCTGTTACCAGAACTAGCTGAACTTGAGTAAAATTGTTCAAGGCAGTGGAAAAGAAAGCATTAATTTATTAGGCATGTTTATATTTATGATCCTGATTGGGAGAATATCTATATTTACAGCATGAAGAAATGGAGTATCTCTTCAGACAAGGGTTACTTTACATCTAGGTTAAGTCTAGCTGTAGACCTGTAGCTGTACTGCTTTAGAAAGAAAGTGGAAAGCATGCCATTTCATTACCATTATGATGTACAGGCATTTCTTTCTCAAATGCACAATGATTACTGTCACATAACAGACCAGACAATAAAAGGCACTTGACTTAAGTGAAACAGAAGCTGTTGGCAGTAGTCTATAGTGATTTTTTGAAAAAAAATGTTTTAACAAAGCACTTCCCGTACCTCACAGCACATCTTATATTCCTTACATGAAGGCAGATTTTCCTAGGATTCTTGTGAGCCTTTGAGCAAATCTGAGTAAACGTAATAAAAGACCAGAAAGAAAAATCACTGAGTCTAAAAGAAGGATAACGAAAGAAAAATAAATCAACAATGAAAAAGATGGAGAAAAAACCCAACATCTTAAAAAAATACCAAAATTAAATTATGCTTAAGGAAGTGTGACCATATTGACAGAAAGGCAGAGGAGCCCCACTGCGGTACAGGTCTGTTCACTCACGATTAGGATTCTGAAGCTTCTCCCCAATCCTAGTGTGACAGCAGTGTTTATAAAAAGCTTAGCAATGAAACAGGTTTTATCACCAAGACTGCACACCACTCCTGGGGAATTATCTCCTTGGGCAGACAAAGAAATTTTTATCTATTTCATTTGGCTTCAGACCCAGGCTGTAATGATTGATTTCCAGAGGAATGCTGCCATATCCTATTCTTCTCCTGGAAACAATAGGAGAAGGCTTTAAAAAAAGCCAAGGAGACTTCTTTCAAATATGTGTTTTGCTACAGGTAACCCCCCATCACTAATAATCACCTCCTGGTCTGTCATACCTAATTTTTTCTTACCATTTTTTTGATCTGAAGATAGCAAAGAATCACATATTTAACAGCTCAGTCTCATTCTACATCATCTTTTGCTCCATAAAACTACATTATCCTAGGACTAAAACTCTGTAATCTTGCTCATATACTAGTTTCCAGTAACAATAAGGTTACTACCACACTATTTTATACTACTAGTTAATGTAGAATTAAGTGGATGCAAATAAGTTAGCTTATTTTGACAGTAATTCAATATTGTAGTCAAAGACAACAAACCTATTGGATCAGCCCAGCTCATACACCTGAAATATAACATACCATGGGAGTGCTGGATACTTAACTGGTTACGGCCCAAAGGTTAGTAAGAAATGCCAGGGTAAAAGGATAAGAATTAAATTAACAGGGTAAAGTATCTAGATTTAAACACCTGTGTTACCAAAATATCTGTATCATGGAAAAAATAACTTGTAGTGCTAAAGCTGGAGGAAAAGACTGTGAGATAAATGCAAATGAATGCATTTCAATTATCTCATTACATTTTCTGATTTAAATAGATCCATTGCTTTAATAAATATTTTGACTATCCTCAGGATGTAATTTTCTATTCTTAAACTTTGGGTTGGATTATCCATCAAAGTCAACTCAGGCTCTATGTTTTAAATGGAAAAAAAAAAAATTAGATATTAGGTCTGCCTTGTTGGTTGCCAACTAATGAACTAAATTAAGTAACCAAAACTGAAGCATATTTATTGTTAGAACTAACTCGGATGACGGAGAACAGTGCAAGTTATTGCATTACTATCTGTGTTAGCAGCCAATACTAAGCATATTATCACATCCAAAGTGTGAAACACAATAGAAATGGATACTGTTACACAGGGAAAGAATAAAGCAAGTGAGAGGTCCTTCCCAACTTCCCACCATTCCCTTTTTCCCCTTCACCTCAACCATCAGGAGGTATTTTTTCAGTTCGTTGTTATTGTCCCAACAATTCATGAGACTAAGACAGAGTTGCAGCCCAATTCTAATGAAACTGCAGTTCAGTGGGACAGAGAGTTTGTAACATGGTGTCACCAAAAAAAGAGCACTCCACAGCCACCTCCTTCTCTTTGCTTGCTTCCAGTGCCAGCATCAGCATCCCGCAAATCCCTCCATGAGGCTCTTCAACTCAGTAAGGTAGCAGAGAATTAACTCAGCAAAAAGCAGAGTATAACAGCAAGAAAGGGAGCTGAGCAAAATAAATTCACAGGTGTCTGTGCAAGCCTGACCCCATTGCTGGCTGTTGCAATCACAGCAACCTCCCCCATTTAAATGCTTTTTCATCCTGCTACTTAGTGAGCCGAGTCAAAGAACTGAGAAGCTATCCAAGTTGTGATCCTACAAAGGAGCTGAACCCAACTATCAGCTTTTTTGTGGTGGAAGGAGAAAATACTGCTGCTTCCTCCAGCTCCCTCTTGGCATGAATGCACTCAAACCCCTTTGTTAGATGATTCAACTTGATACAGCAGCAAAAGTATATCCATTTTATTTTTCTGAGTTAGTTTTATGTCTGGTTAGCTATTTGAATTAGCTCAAAGAGGATATGGTCTGAAGAAGGTAAGTACCAGGAGCATACAGCCAAGAAGAAGGCAAGTGACACTAAACATAGGTAAAGGAGTAGGTCAGAACCAGAAGAATTCCTCTATTTAGAAGCCGTTACCTATTGCAGGTAACAGAAGATGAAAAAACTTTTTGGACATATAATGTGCATTGTTCTCCTTCCAAATAAGGAATGGAAATAAGAGTGATAAAAATCAGATGATGATTCAGACTAATTGTAATTTTTAATAGGACAGAGCAGGAATAAGCTCGTGTTTTCTGAGCCTAGAAGCACTGAATGTAAGCCATTTAAATTAATAAACACTCAGGATTCCCATCAGTCAACAAGCCCTTTACCAAAACAAAGCTTGCAAAATACAAACCAAATGCATCAAACATAAGCCTAATACCTACGTATCTGCATAGAGCTCTGATTAGAGAAGAGGTTGAGTGATACCTCAGTGCTCTTGAATTTTAAAAATTTAATTCTCGACCAAGCCATACATTTGATCTTATTCATATATTTCCATTTCAATGAACTAGGATCTAACACGTGTAATGGCATTTGTTCTACAGCAGTTTGTAGGAATTAGGACCGTTGCTGTTCAAGGGAGCATGCAAGCACACAATAGACTGCCTTGCCAAACAGAATTTTAGTCTAAATCAAGTCTCAGCACATGGATACAATGGCAAAAGTACAAGAAAATAGTTAATCAATACTACAGTAGTGACTGCACTAAATTTATCAGTGATGCCTGGTTTGCTTCCAAATGGGATAAGAAAGGTCAAAGGAAAGATGTGAATACTGAAGTATTTGAGGCTTGCTTCTATCCACAGAAGAGGGATCTTCATTCTAACTTGAAAGAACAAGACTAAAATAAGATGAAATACAAAATAGTGAATAGAAAATTAAGCCAATAAATTCTATTATACTTAGTCTGCTGTACAATTGCTGTAAAATTGCACTACATTAAATAGGGGGAAAAACATCATAGGTTTGACAAGTGAAAGCTCATGTAGTTTAAAAACCTTGAATTCACTATGTTCCAGGGAGTTGCTTCAGAACAGCAAACAGTTTAGATTTTGTTTTTTTTTGTATTGGGTTTCATTATTTTTTCTGTCTTCACAATTGTTCTTTAAATTTAAATGCATATCACTCATCAATAAAATAAATTCCTCATTACTTTTCTTTTTTCTTGAGAAAGTCATTCATTTCAATAAAGGATGTGAAAATAGAGTTATCCATGCTGCACATAATCTCTTCCATGCAGACTTTAAACTTGGATTTGTGGATTTTTCTTAGCCTCCAGGCAGTAATTTGCTGAGGTTCATTTAATCAACTGAGGTGCTATTATGTGAACAATCAGCTGAACAAAGTTTATTTCTAATATTCTTCAACAGATCCATCAGAGAATACTCCCTTACATATCCATATTACAAGTAGTATAATAGAGAATTATCATTTTATACTTACATAAATTCCTATACTTATTTCTGGAATTCTAGGATTAGGAATTTAAGAAACTCAGATGGGGATGTTGTTCTTTAAGTATTAGAATGCGATCCAGCTTCTGGTCTAGGAATTCAAAGTTTTGTTAAAAAAAAAGATGTAACAAGAATCTTACTCTGTGCCTGAAGCTGGTTTAATTTGTAGTACAAATATCATGTTGCTGACTGTATGAAATGGCAAGCGACCACACATATTATTTCACTTCAAACAATTAGTTGCCCTGCATTTTATTGCAAGGTATACAGCATGACCTGAGGGACAAGCTCAGTCTTGACTTATTGACTTATCTTGACTTAACCTTGCTTATTTAGGCTACGTTCAAGACTGTCACATCCAAGCCCTATCTTTTATGACAGGCGCCTTTAGTTTATAGCTGAGCACAAATAAATACTACCAAGTTCCCTGTGGCAAAATTCAGTAAATTCTGTACTGAGGCACAGAACACATACCCCAGTCTTGTATAAGGATGACTGTAAGCTACTTTACATCTGTAACACACTGCTTGCCTTTCTTGTGTATCCATTCAGAACCAGCTTCTCATCTAAAAATCAAAATGCTGTAGGGTCTAATTAGCAAGGCTCAGATTAGTATTTATTATGCAGTTATTCATCTTTATAATTGCTAGTCCCAAGCTTCCATGTTTTTCTTCCAGAAAGAAAAAGAAAACAAAATTCAGATTTTAATTAGACTATTTTGAATATTATTAAAATTGAAAACCATGATTTTCTCTTGCAGCAATCACTGCAAGTTGCTCTCTTATTCAACACCACCTTTTAAATAAACCAAAATCTTTCTTTCTCCAACATGGATCACCACCACTGACATCCCTCCCTCCTGCTGCAACAAACTGATGAGCCTCTCAGGGTAACGGGAGCAAAGACTGAAACACTGTATTCTGATCTTGGTTTCACAATGATTGGCTGGAAGCATTTCATAACCGTGCTTAATTTTTCAGTTGCTTTTCATGAGACTATTTCAAAAGGCCTCAGAAATGATCCCAATAGCTCTCCCATGAGGTGAGTTGCATACAGAAATCCAAGTCAGAGAAAATAAGCAATTAGACTACAAAACAGTCGTTCGGTCCTAGCCCACAAATCTCCAACTGTTCTTGATTTAAAAGAAAACCCTGAAAGAGTGCCTATGCCACACAGACAAATGTACAGCAGTCCCTTTAACATGCAACATGATGAGCACCCAAGCAGTCCTTCTGCCATGTTAAGCAACACTACCACAGAACATCTTGAAAATAAACTTATTACAACAACTTGAAAAGGTATGTGAGAGCAGACATGACTGTTAGCACTGGATTTGCCGTCTTAAAAAGAAAAAATATAAAGAAGAGTCCTTAGCTGAAATTGTTGGGTGACTGTAAAATTAGAGAGATGATTTAGCTGTTTCTTCACATAAGCTTGTCACCTTATCTTTAGTATAAATATTTATCAAAAAACTGAGCCCACAGATGGCACTTGAACAGCTGTATTTTGTCATCTTTACTTGTGCCCCTCTTCCCCCCCCTGCCCCGCCCTGCACTGGAACACATACATTTCTGTAAAATATTATGGTGATAACCACTAGGTAAACTTTTCCAAATTATAAAAGCTTCACTTTGGGTGAGTTAGTTCAGTTTGCAATTGCAGGGAGCTTTGCCCTGCAATCGGTGAGTCACTTCAGCTGTGCTTCATGGCTCCCAACAGCTGGGTGGCCGGGGGGACTGGGCAACCCCTGGTGCAGCTCAGCAACAAACTGTGCTCCTCCCGTATTTCTGCTCTGCTCCAGCCCTGCTGAGCCACCCTTTTGTTGCCCTTTGTTGCCCTGCTGGGACAGCACAAGAAAATTGAAGTGTGGGACTGAAGGATTTCACTTTTTTTAAAAAGCAACCCCTGAACGCCAGCTCCCTCGATCTACAGGGCACTTGTCCTGTGAGCTCGGCTGTCGCATCTCCGCAGCGCTCTTCCATACTCCAACAGAGGGAGAGGTCTGGCCCCGCGTGTCTCGCCACACCGCGACTCGCGTGGGCTGCAGCTGACTGGTGTGGTGGACGAGCCCACCGGTGTGGGACATCCACTCGCCTGCCCAGGCCCGCTGAGCACTGGCCCCTTCGCACATGATGCCAGCAAGCACACACCGTCGCTTTCACGGTTAGTAACAAAAAGATTGTTTAATAACTTTACCTCATAACACGGCTTTCCCTCGCTGGGCTGCATCCAGCATCTCCTTGCACGAGGTGCATCTCCTCCCCAACGCCCCTGAGGGACCCAGGGGTGCGGCTGCCATCATGCCTCTCAGGGATGAGACAAGCTCCTCGCAGTGCCGGGGGGCAGCAGGACCTGGTTCCCCCCAAGGGGGCCGGGAGGTCGCCATGAGGCGCCAGGGCCTGGCCCATCGCGGTGCCCCAGCCAAGGGCAGGGCAGGACAGGCCAGGCCGGGGGGCAGCCCCCACCCTGCGCACCTCTACAGCTCAGAAGTCTCTGTTGCTCCATTTTACTCCTCCCTGTTCCCCAGAGGAACTGTTCGCAGTGTCCCTTTGATGCCTTCTCAGCCCTCTGCCCGTGCTTCTCCCACACTGAGGAGCTTTTTCTGCAGCCGCAAGGTTAGCCACTCATTGCCTCTCCTGGCATACCCATGCAGGGCGGAAGTAGGAGCTGCCCCAAAAAGCCTGGGGACCGGCTCTGAAAGGGTCGTCGAGGTACCCATTGCTGCATTTCTGTAAAAATAAAGATGTATCTGAGATGTATTAATTAGATTGGTTTATGATATGGAGAAGTAAAGATGTACTTATGAACTCAGGAAGGCAAATAAGAAGCAGGATGGGATTTTATAGTCTTAGATATGCAGTAATCTTAAAATTTACCACTACATTTGTCATCATCAAGGACAAATTTGTCAGCATAAATATAGGGAATTATTGGAGCAACAAACTACTGGAACCTTTCTTTTGATTGTTACCTCTGCTGCATAAAAAGTCTAAATATTTTATTTTCTTTTTTACCTCTGTTAGCATTTGAATCTGTTACTTAATGTTGCAGGAATGTTAGGTAATATTTTCTTGCATTTAACCTGCAATGAAACCAAGAAAAAATAAGGATTAAATGGAAAGGAACATGACTGTTATCTGTGCCATTTGAGAGGCCACAGTTCTGCTGAAAGCTGAAGATGCAGTTCTTCAGTTGTGACAACATAGCCTGGTATGCACAAAAATTAATCAGTTCTTCGTAAATAATTAATGATCTCCTTTGCATAGCTTTTAAGAACATGCATTGTTTTCCTGTACTGTGTACTTTGTGCACTGGACTAGCAATATCTAGTTGACTGGGGCACATGCTCGCTCTGTAAGGGTGACCTTGTTTGAAGAAGACATCGTTTTCCATTATCACTCAGAATTAGAAATCCATAACCTTCTACTTCACTGAGAGTTATAAAAAGTGTCATTAAAAATGAATATATTCATGTTGCATGTGCATATTCATTCTAATACACTGCAATTTTTTATTCATACTTCATTTCCTTTTTATAGACCTAGTTCCCAGCGGTGCCTTGCACTTCTCAGAAATACCCTTGCATGCTATACCAATCTTCTAAAAAAATAGTAAGTGGAGATGAAAAATAGCCTCTACTGAAGTTCCCGTTTAGTCAGTGCAGCTAGGGCAGAGTCTGTGTGCCCTCAAGAAGTCATTTTGACTATAATGATTTGACAGATCAGTTTCATCCAGAAAATTAACCTTGTCTTTTTTGTTTTAAAAGATATGAGACACCAGAAATCTGGAGTGTAGGCTGTAGAAGAGGGCTTCTTTTGCCTGAGGACTAGTGTGTTAATTAGAATGAGGCTAGCACAACATAAAGTTGATTCCCTTTACAATATGTTTTTGCCTCTGCTGTAGGATCTGTTTTCACAGAAACATCTATTTATGAACCAAGTTGTCATGTTCTGTCAGGCAATCTATGACACTATTCCTATCCTCTGATGGCTGCTACTTCTGATTGCACCAATGACAGTCTGCCTCAGGATGGTCATATCAATCTTTTGCATCAAGAAATATTCTTGACTTTAATTCCCTTTTCATCTTGTTGCACAAAATCCTTCCCATGTTCAGGGGAAGTCCTAATTGTTAGCTGTGCTATTCACTTCATTAAAAAATACCCTCTGCTTCCTGCTTACTTCCTATTTTGACAAAACGTGGGCAGAACTGTGGGAACAGTTCAGCAACTGTTCTTGCATGTGCAGTGCTTCTCAAAAGGAGAAATAACGGATCCAGTCACTATGTAAACATCTTGTACAGCTTGCGGGGATTGGGAACATGGGTAAGGAACTGCTGCTTTGAGTTCTTTTCAATGGAGTTCAGACTGGCAGTTGCAAACAATTATTGTTTATAGCAGAGCTTTACATTCCTTTGTCCCTTGACATTTTAAGCCCAGACTACAGCAGATACATACAACTTTATACAAAACAGGTAAAACGTGATGACAGACAGCCCCTGCAGAAGCAGCACTGCATGAGCCATGAACTGTGCCTGCCTTCTCTTGGCTTCATGACTATCACTCATGCCACTTTCCTTTCTGTGAGTGACAGAGAACCCTTCATGAGTTACTTGTGGGAGTCTAACATCGGTGAAGCAGTTGTTTGATGTGTCTTTGGTAAGTCCAGTGTTTGGAAAATGGGAAGTCAAAATCACTCAAGAAGAACCCCTATTTTTTGTAAGGTATGATGGTCAGAATGGGTGAAGGTAAATACCTTTCCCTACAAGTATGTCTTTCCAGTGTTACCTGAATTCAAAGCTACTTTTTCTAACAGGGAGCAGGAAAATATGGACTGACCTTTGAGATTAGCTATAAAAAGCTGCATTTCTGATCCAAGGCAAAGAATGTCATAAGGAAAGCCCAAGTGCTCACCTTCTTAAGCTCTGTGCAAAGGGGTCAAGACTGTGACCATTAGGCTGCTGTTCCCTTTCAGATCAAGCACAGGGAGCAGCTGGGAAAGCAATTTCAGAGCAGTTAAGGAAAGGAAGACATAAACATGTACTGGAGAGTGGACTAACGCGTCTCACTTCTTCCAGAGGGGAAGGGAAAGGACTTAAGCCTGAAGAATACACTCAAGTTAGATCACAATGTGTCAGTCTAGCATTTAGCTTGCTTTAATTTCATGTAAGGGAAATCTTACTCTTAAAATTAGACTTTCCCATATCCAGTCCAAAGCATAACTGCTTAACATACGCATGCAAGTATGTTTCTCCCACTTTTTTGATCTTTTTTTCTTTGCAGAGCTACAGATGCTCTTTTATAGCTTGTCCATCAACAGAGTTGTTAATTAAGTGGTAGCAAGGCTGGATACAGTCCTCAATTATATCTTAAAGAGTAAGAAAATAATGGGAGTTAACAGAATTTGCATTGCTGTATATTCATTGCTGGTAAGGCAACAAGAGTTACTGGCAGAGAGAGACCCAGCTTGCTTTCAAATCGCAGTCTTATTTTATTGGAGATGCCATTAGAGAAGGGTAAATATCTTCAGGTTTATAAATGGTCAGCAGAATTATGAAGTTAATGAGGATCTTCAAATATCTCAGTAATGCATTAATTTTTAAGTCTTAAATCATTCAGCTAAAGTTTCCAGTTATAATCTTCACAAGCTGAAGTCTTGTCTCCAGCACAATTAAAATGAGTTGTCTCATTGACTTTGATGGAATCTGGATTTTACTTTTTTATGTGTGTATTATTTCTATAAATGTGTGTACACACTTGTGTATTTTAAATGACACTGAGATTCGGATATCATCAGATAATTCCTAAAGACTCAATCCAGTCTAAAAGTCATGTATCCTATTGTGGCTTGGACTTATTCAAGTCCCATATATGATGCTTCCTTTGATTTTCTTAATGAATCCACTAGTGAGGCAGAGACCCAGATGTCATTTTAGAGCCAGTACAGGGTAGGAACAGAGCAATCAAACTGTATTCTTAAGAGAGGTTCAGACCAGAAGGCTGAAAAAAGTAATTTTGGTGATATTTGGCCCTGTGTCATTGAATCTGTACCACAAAAAAAAAAAAAAAAAAAAAAAGAAGTACCCTGATGAGTGAAGTATGAGAAAGTAATGAATGAGGCCCTCCCCTGGGTTCGAGTGAGCGGTGGGGTTTTTTGGTAGCAGGGGTGGGGGATATAGGGGAGGCCCCCTGTAAGGTGCTTCTCAAAGCTCCCCCAGCTCCAAGTCAGCTCCACCTCTGCTCCAAAACTGAGCCCATTAGCTGCGCCTCTGCAATAACGTATTTAAGAAGGGACGTGGTGACGGGCAGTCGGACTTGTGAGGAGGAGTTGTGGCAGCTGTGTGAGCACCAAGGTCAGTGGAGGAACAGAGGAAGAAAGGAGGGGGGAGGTGTGCCGGAGCAGAGACCCCCCTGTATCCTGTGGGGAGACGGCAGGGCAGCCCCCCCTGCCACCCATGGAGATCTACGGTGGAGCAGACATTGATTTGTGGCCTGTGGCTCCTGCTCAGATGATCAAGGTGCTGTGCCCAAAGAAGGCCGGGGTCTCATGGGAAAAGGCAGCCCCACTGCTGTAATTCAGTGCTGGGAGGATTGCAGCATGAGGGGGTGTCCCACGCCGGAGCAGCTCGGGAATGGCTGCAGATGTGGGAGGGAATCCAGTCGGAGAAAGTTTATGGAGGACTGCCTCCTGTGAGAGGGGGACCACAATGGAGCAGGGGGAGAAGTTCCAGAAGCTTCCCCCACCGAAGATGAAAGAAGTGGCAGCACTGACTGCACTCCCCATTCCCTGCCCCTATGCTGCTGGGGGAGGAGGTAGAGATATTGGGAGCAGAGCTGAGCCTGGCAAGAAGGGAGGGGTGGGGGGAAGGTGTTCTCAAGATGTGGCAGTGCTTTTCACTGGCCTACTCTGTTGAGTGTTGTTAGTTTTGTTAGTGTCTGTAATAAATCTATGTTCTTTTTTTCTTCCCCTAACGAGTCTGCTTTTTGCTCGTGACAATAATGGGTGATCTGCCACTCCCGGTCCTATCTTGAACCCCAAGCCTGGCTCATTTGTCCCTTCTCATTGCTGGAAGAGAAGGAGGAGTGAGTGGCTGTGTGACATTTGGCTGCTGACCAGGCTCAAACCACAACAGGCCCTCACTCATGCTGGTTATTTAATGCACACTGATAAGTTCAGTTTCATAGCATCCCTAGCTTTCCTTCTCCTTTCGTTTAACATAGTTTCAAGCTTTGGACAAGAGAGTGGGTGGAATAAGAGAAATTGATGGATGTTATGTAGTTCAGCAGCCCCTCCCCTATCTCACATACCAATTCTATACATCAACTGGAAGGCGCCAAATAATCTCAATTTCTTTCTATTTGTAGCTACAGCTGGTTTTGAGTTCTAACAGCAACAATAGTCCTGGGAATTATGGTCTTCATATAAGCTATGAAATCAAACTGTAAATGCACTCTAACACAATCACTTAGGCAGTTCCCCACAGAGATCAGCTCCAAAAGGAGATGGTTACTGCCAGACTGCATTTGTCTTTCTGAAGGTTCGTTTTCTTTAGTGGGATTTATGAAATTCAGATCCATTTAGCAAGTAGCCATGAAGTGGAAAAGACAGTGTTTTACCAAATCTTTGGATTTACAGAGTTGCTAAGGCACCCATATGCTCCTATCACTTTTTTATGGACTGGTCTCTTAGAAATTTCATTTGGATTTGAGGCAGGTGAAGCTGCATACCTCCTGTAGCAGCCACCATATCTTACTGATTATGTAGCTTAGAGACACAAAGCACCCTGGACAAAGAGCCTTCTGGAGACCTCTAGGCACAGGCAATCATCCTGCTACAAGCCTTCCACTGTGTAAAGTATAAGCTGCTCTGAAGAGCAGCAAGCATATTTTTTAGCAAGATCAAGATGCCTAGATTTTGCTTACTGCCCTTTTTGAAAATCATATTTAGAAACCTTGATCTCAACGTTAATTTGTTTGGGCATGATTATCAGTAAAAGCTTTTTGATCCACTTGAGAGTATAAAACAGCAGCATAAAAACACCCTTCAGTTCTCTTCAGTAAGAAGAGAACTTTCAGGCTTAGTTCAGCCAAGTGCTGAAATTTATTTCTTAGGAAAGAATCTTCACAAAAAAAAAAAAAAAAAAAAAAAGTATGGTGAGGTTTGTCATATCTATTTGTTTCCTAAGTGTATGTGGCATTCAAGCAGATTAGCAGGCTACCTTCTCAAAATGTTTTCTGATGTTCACAAGAGTAGAAAGGACACAGCTCATAGCTGCCAACATCTTACATCTTCATGTTGCTATTGTAATGACTATTGTAAGTGCATACAGTAATTCCACATTTGACCTGGCTCTATTACTCTTCATAATAATGATAATTCACTTACAGGAGGTCACATGGGAGAAAATTAGGCTACTCAAAATGTAAGGTATTACTCAAATGATATGATATATTCATCAGCCCTACAAACTCTGTAAGTAGTGTGTAGACATATCTGAGGTAACTTTTAAAATGAGATAGCTCAGGTACAGAGAGTATGATAGTTGCAACAGAAGGGAGCTCAGCATAGGCTAATTCACCAATTTGGGCATTTTCAGTTAGCTATAAAGCAAGGGTCTCACTGCCTAGAAGGGTAGCACAGGTGTGTGACATATTGTGTGCCATGAGAGGTTGTTACAGGAGAAAGGTAGAAATAGGCATAAATATGTATTTTAAACAGGTATACACAGAAATGCTTTATGCATTTTTTATTTATATAAAACCTATTTTCTTTAGGAGCTAAAAAATCTACAAGCATTAGATAAAATACAGCTAGGATTGTATGTCACGGTGAAGCTGCATAATTAAGAGGCACACTCCACAAGATAATAGATGGGCTGAAGATATGCTTTTGTTTGGATTCCCCTTTTCTGCCCACTCCTATCCTTTACCTTTTCAAGTAACAGTATTTTCCTCAGTGGTTTTGATTATATTCTGTTATGATAGTCAATGCTAGCCTCCCAGCATTTGTGTTGACCAATTTAGCAGCAAATGCTCTATTGGGGATGAGGGAGGGATCTTTAAACCATCCATTTGTTTCCTTTACTCCAAATTATTCATTCTGATGCTGATAGTAAGCAGCAGACTTGGAGTCCCTGTCTGATATATGTGCTCTGGAAAACCAAACACTCTAGGAGCTCCTTAAGAATATTTATAGGCAACAGGAACTCAGGAGATGAGCAAGTGAGACGAGCATGCATATCAGTAACTTAGTAAATACACTGTAGGGAGAAACATCGTACTAGTCTTATACTGGGGACAAAGATTACATAGCATGATTTAAATATTTTATAATGAAAGGTTTTTCTTTGCAATATTAAACTGAAGAAAGCATATTGGCAGCAAGTAGATGGCAATGATGCATTTTTCCTAGTCTACTTTAGTAGATTATTCAAATTCAGTATAGTATTCAGAATTCATGAGGATTCTTTTAAGACACCAAAAAAAGAGTCAGGCTCTTTCTCTTTGCTTTCTGGTTTGGGGAAATGTTTTCAAGAAAGTACAAAATCTATAAACTTTCCCAAACTCATAATAAATGTAAAACACATTGCTAAGCACTCACACCCTCCTCCTTGAAGTAAGGTATCTCAATTTTTCTTTTTGAGGAGTGCTTAACACAGGGAGTGCCCTCATCTGGCCCTTTGTGCTACCCCTGTAATACCAGTGGTGCACAAAGGACTTAGCATAAGGTAACACCAGTCAGACCCTTCCCTGGTGGATTTACTAAAAGACAGATTTAAGAGATGGAATCTGCTATAAATCTAAAAAAACCCACCCCGTATTTAATACAGATTAAAGCACCTCTTACTAACTATAAAAGCAAGACATTTAGCTGCTTTTCTTTTTCTTAACTTTTTCTATGCCAAGTGACATTACTTACACTGTATTGGCACATTGTAGATATGTGAACAAAATGCCTTAGAATAGTGTGGTGGGATCCTGTAGCAGACAAGTTCTTTCAGTTATGAATGTCTATAATCATGCCCTTTTTACCCAGGAATTTTATGCAGAATTTACTGCAGTGTAAGAGGAGGGCTTGTGTTGTCTCTCTCTGGATATCTGGTCACTTTAAAGCTAAAGATTAAACAACGTATTCATTCTTTCTACCACATTTTCAAAAGATAACTGAGAAGAATAGGGAAAAAAATATTTTCTTTCCTTAAACGGAAGGACATGAGCCCCTAAGAGGAGCAAAGATATATGAAACAATAAAGGGTGACTGATGGAAAGGAAGCACTTGGGTTTTGTTTAAAGAGAAAGCCACTTTTATTCTGTT
Organism: Tyto alba; assembly: GCF_018691265.1. Lineage (NCBI taxonomy): Eukaryota > Metazoa > Chordata > Aves > Strigiformes > Tytonidae > Tyto > Tyto alba. The sequence goes on along the minus strand of NW_024881295.1, from coordinate 7,513,106 downwards.
ATGCTCTAATTCCTGCTATTTTAGAGCAAAAAAAGAGTATCCCCTGCTGAGCATCTCTGCAGAACTAATGAGGCACCTTGTTGACTGCTATACTGCATTGCTTTTTAAATAGAATTCATGATGGGGTACCATTTTAAAATTCTAGAGCAGACTTGTGCCAAACTCTCCAGCTACAAATGGAGCATCAGGGACCAGAATTATGGTTTCCTGCGTTAAGTCAGTGTGAATTCAGCCGTGGATCAGTTTGCTCTGTGAAGTGAGCATCTAAGCCTGCAGGTTACCCTGTCTTTTATTGTTTATGCTGCCCTGAACTTTCAACACAGTGATTGTCCCACCAGTAGAGAAGCACTTCTCCGCAGCCTTCAGAGCCTGACAGAGTTGTGTTTTACACCTGATAATGTAGAGGGGTGCTGACAGAATAATTGCCAGTGATGTCTTCTCTAGCTGATTTTCCTTATAGCACAATCTCCTCAGTGTGCGAGTATGGTTCAGGTAGATTTTTCTGTCACATTCATATGTTTTCAGAATTAGAAATTGAAAGCAAATGCAAAAGAATAGAAACAATGCAGTGGTTTTGGATCAGGAACCCATTTCCATGGAGAGTTCTTTCAACCAGATGGGGGAAGTTGATGATAAAATACATTGACAATAAAATAATTTGGAGATCAGGAATGCTTCAGATTCTATTCCTTTTGCTTTTGTTTTAACAGGTCCTCTTTGCCACACTGTGATTTCCATGGAAATTAGTTCATTTTTGGTCAGTAACAACAATGCAAAACAAACTGTGCTTCAAATACTTTCCCATTCAGGACATTCAATTGTGAGTGTAGCTGCAGTTAGGATTTCTTGAGCCCTTGCTTCCAACTCTACTGTTACATATTCCTCCTCTGGAGCATTTTATTCAAATTTCATACAATTTACCACTTTCAGGAAATGTGGCCAGTTTTGGAGATTGGCTGCTGGGCTGACTCCAAACATTCAGCTGCTTTCTCCTGCATCATCATACAATGTAGGGCTTGAGTTCCATCCTTGGCTGAATGAAATCCTCCCTTCTACTGTTGTGCCATACTGTGTTTGTTTTCTGACATTTCATCCCTGAAGTGCTTGTTTCTATACAGTGTTTCTTAAAACATTGTGTAAACAGATGTGCTCAATACTATTATTTTCCTTCTAAAGAGCATGTATTGAAAAGGAATAGATACTGTCCTTCTGCCTTGAAAAGGATCATAATTGTGTCTCCACTAGACATGGCAGCATCAGCAACATCTGTGGAGTTAAGGCATTCCCAGGCTGAAACAAACACACCAGTTTCTCACCTTGGTCCAATACTGAGTTGTTGTTACCACACATAACAAGCATTATTGCTGATTCGTACTGACTCATAATCTAGTTACTATCATGAGCTAACAAATGCTGAACTGCAATTTTAATTCCACATATAAATAATTTAATGGACAGATTTAGTCAAGTTTTTCTTTTAGCTTTTTGTAGAAGTTTAAATTTCAGGAAATGGTATCCATAAAACCATCCTCTGAAGAGTAATTAAAGCTAATTTGCTGTATTTAATCAAATTAAGCCAATTTCTTCTCCCATTGGATTATTTGGGGTAGGATCAGATGCAGGCAGAGCAAACAGTCAGATTTTACCATTTTCAACTTACCTAGCCTTCTGAAGATTTTCCATTGCTGGACTATCTCCCCTTCTGACTGCGATTAACGTAACCCCACACCATAAGTCACAGAACTGCCAGCTAAAAAGGTTGTTTGGGATTTAGTGGGAAATCTCTGCTGTGTCTTGGAGAAAGCCTATGGAGGTGGTATATGAGGTCAGGTGGATCAGGAGCTTAATGGGAGCACTAATGGGAACAGCTCTTTTTTGTCTGTGAAATAAATAGAGGAGAAACTAATGAGGTTATGTTGTCATCAAGCTGTGAGTTTTCCACCCGGTAAACTTGCCTCTTCAACCTTACTTCTGCTTGCACTTAGGGAACTCGTGTCCTGAAAATGTAAAGCTCTGTTTATGTGCATATTGAAATAAGTTGAAAATGGCATACACACTACATGGAAGAGGTATAACACCTAACAGTCAATATAACCAACTGCTGCTGTCTCATTTGGACTAATTTTAATGCCACAGGCAAAAATACAGCAATATATTTGAATATAGATTTTCAAAAACATTTCTTGAGGGTTTATTTTTCCATTGGACTTCGTTAAGTGGTTTTAAAAGAGAAGAATAATTCAGTCACCATTGAGCTCCAATTTTTCTTAAGAAACTAGCTCATTATGGCTGATTCTCTATGTGGATTTTTCCTTTTTAAGAACCCTTCTGCAATCAGTGTCTGTTTATTAGCCTTATTATAAGCATGCAGTCATATACCTAAAAATATAGACTGCATTGTGAATGAAGAAGTCGTGCATGAGCAAGAAAAAAAATTAGCACAAAATAAATTAGCTTCTAAACTATTGCAGCAGAATACCTGGGTTTTGTACAAATATGAGATTAGAAGTTTACTACCTTGCTCCTTCTAGACTGACAAGTAAAGTACTTGTCAACTTATTTGAAGAGTCAGGAAATCAAAGCCTGTTACACTGACAGTGATTTTCTGGGCCATGGTGTCTAGTCTCCTGCCGCTGCTGCAGGCAGCCACATTGTATATTCTCATTCATAGGTGATCAGTTTTACCCATCTGCAGTTTGACTCTGACATGTGTTTCAGACCTTCACTTGTTGCAAAGATTGGAACCTTTTTTGATGCACTTATAACTGAGTTAGAAGTATAATAATCTTATTTATTAATGATTGAAGTTCCACAATATGTAATGAATAAAGAATAAGGAGCAGTGCTTTAAATAAAGTAGGATTAGCAACTGTCTCACAGCAGCATTGAAGTTCACATGGTCAGAAAGCAGCAAGATGGTACTATGCCTGAATGTAAGAGATAAAGCTGATAATTTGCAAATATATTAAAGTAGAATTTGCAATAACTTTTAAGGACAGCATTTTTTTTTACCTATTTGTTTGAGTGGACAATGGACATCAGCTTTTATGATAACTCTATGCAGATATCCAAAGGTTTAACCTGACAGTAAATCTTTTGAGTATTGTAAGTCTGGTATAACTAAGTAAAAGTTGCTTCATTGATTTTCACAAATATTATTTTTTTAATGCACCTGCACAAAATTGTTTTTATCTATCCACTAATAAATGTCCATTGATAAAACTGAAGAATATCAGAAGCCTGTTGGTAATTGAAAATGCCTATCTCTTCAATATTCACAAAACACACTGTTGCTTTTGAAGCTTCTGGCCTTCTAGTGGGATGTCTTATTTTACATCTTACTAGTGCAATACTGCCTTTTGATATTATTGGGTAATATGTGTTGGATCTTGAGAGACATTTGTCCTGCTTTTAGTCCCCGGGACTATTTATTTGACCTCTCCTGAAAATAAAAAAGTCTTTAATACTATAAAAGACCTATAAAATGTACTTTCCTTGTTTACGGTAAAGAAAGAAGCTTGCTGTGATTTCCAACATGACATTTAGACATCAGACATCCCTAAACGATTAGTTTGTCTTGTCTTAGTCATTTATGTAGCTGTTGAGGTTGGCCTTGCTGAAAGCAACACTAATCACTGAGTCTCCTTTGTGAACTCCAGGACGAGTGGAACGTGTTTGTACAATACCTGATGATGTCAGCTCTCAGTCCTGTAAAAATCCTAATTTCTCAGTCATTTACATGGCCTCCTTCTTGTTCCTGCTGCACAAGCTTCTCAAAGATCACTTACAGGAGAAACTGCACTGCACGTACTGTATGTGCACTTGGTGAATAGGTAGGAATGAATGAGACTAAAGTGTATATATGTAGGTGAATGGAGTTAGAAGTATTTTTAATGGCAAGGAACAAAATAAGCAGCTAAGTTCTCAGAAAACACTAAACACTTGGCCTCTGAAATTCACAGCATCTCTAAGTTGAAAAAAGGACAAATTCCAGTTTCTTTACAGCAGTCCTGAGCTGGGTAGAAAAGCCATTATACCCATGTTGTCTCAGTGTTTTGCTCCAGTGAATGTATATATTCAATATTCAGTTTGCATACTATCCTGGCTCCATGGTTCCCAGCCTGAAGCTGATTCATATTTAACCAACTCAGAGGTGAGGTTTATCTGCACCTGTGTTACAGGTGTTGCCTCAGGAGCCTTCAGCATGTGTCAGTCTAGCTATCCAACTTCATTAACCATCTTTTAAATCTTGCCCATGCAGCCAGAATCTGTCAAACCACAGAGGAACTATTTGTCAGTGACTGAATAAATGTATATTGCTCAACATTCAGTGTATTCTGTAGGATAACACAGACTCTGAGAAGAAAGTTCCCACAGTTAAAAAAAAAAAAAAAAAAAAAAAAAAAAGTCCCAAGACCTGAAGCAGAGCCTCTAGTAAAACTGGCTGTTGTTAAAACTAAAAGATAGGCTGGGTATCTGAACCACAGCGCATCTTAAAAGATCATGCTAGAAAGGATGGCCAGCCACAGAGAAACAATGAGCTACTTCTAAAGTACCAGAATTACCTGCTATTTCCCAGCAGGCTTTAAAAGCAAGTCTCTGCAAGGACACCAGTGCAATCTGTAATGCGGTGTCTAGGGCAGGCATCACAACAACTTGGCTATTTTGGTTGCTAACACAAAAAGCAGAAGAAGGTGAAAGACATGAGGAGATAATCCACACAGGAATCTGAAAGATTAACTTCTCATATGCAATTTAGTTTTGTTTCTTGCTTTTTTCCAAGGCTAGGAAGTTTATGTGGTTTGGGGTTTTTTGCCCCTAGAACTATCACTTGAGCTGACTGCATCTTTCCTTTCTCATTCCATTTTCATCTTCTATGTTGCTAAGAGGTTTCCATGGCGATTCTAATATTGGATTAAAGAAGACATACTACTGAGGCTAATGCATCATCTCTGGCATTGCCTAAGCCAGTATGTGCAGCACTGCTAGGCGTGAATGGCCCAAACATGTTAAGAACTGTTATCAACTGATGTCGATAATGAGAGATAGCAGAGTAAAATGATATAATATCAGCAGGCTGCAGGGAAAAAAGTGAAATGCTACTGCTCTGATCCTCTGCAAACATAGATTCATTTTGATGGAACTACACTAATTTCTACCATTTCAGAACTCAGCCCCCAACAAATTGTACTTGACACAATAATTTCACGAAAAGTAATACAATTAATGTTGCCTGCATTGAAAACACCACTGTTCACTTATGTCAGAACACATTAATTCAGTTTCTCTTTACTATAGCACTGGAGGCATTCTAAATGGAATTCTTTCTCCTTATAAAACCCAATATTCATATTTTCCTACACGGCCTCTTACTGTGACTTGTAAGCAGTTTCAAACAGCTCAATAATTACAGTTCTGCTACAGAAGTATTATGCTTTGAGTGCGACTGATATTCTTCAAAAGCAATAAACAAATTATCATAAGGCTATGAAATAAATTCAGAAAGGGTAGTGAAATGCAAATATTTGTCTCTGAGTTTATTTATTATCCAAAGATATTTTAATGATTCAGCCTCCAAAGATGTCGCTCAGGCAGTGTGTACCTGCACGCAGGTTTCCGTATAGCAAAACCACCCCCTGACTTGTCTGGTACCACATCTCAGGGCTGAGCTGGAGACAAAATGTCTTGCAATTCAATCTTCATGTTCAGTGTGAGCTCTCTCAGGGGAAGGAACACTCGGGATGTTTCTCTTTCTGGTACAGACAGCTGTTCATCAGAAGCTGAAATAAGACCAGAGATCTAATTCTCTCCAGTCAGTAAACATCCATGTAATAGTCACTGCAGGCCTGGTCCAGGTTCAGAAAAGGCTAGGGAAAGAAATTGTTAATATTTTTGGGTTTGGGTTATACACTATCTATGATAGCCACAAATGGGAACAGCAATATAGGTGTGGTAAGGCTTTCTATAAACCTGCCACTTCTGATTGACTTAGGAAATATATGGACAACCTACAGGAAAAAATATTTAAATACTGTTTACACAAACTATGATTTTAAAAACTGAAAGTTTTCCAGTTTTTCTTTTGTTCTGTGTTTGGAGTCTTAGCTAAAAATTTTAAAAATACATTAATGCACAGGATTACTATCCATCTTGAGGAGTTTCCTGTCTCTCCCTTCCTAGAGAAGAAAATTCTGGTTTTGTTTCTGTTTATGATGCTTCAGGAGTTCAGAGGAGTGGGTGTTCCATCTCTCTGTTTACAACAGAAAATCACATCACCTTGTGTTGCCTCACAGTGCACTCTTTCATTGAGATAGCTAGGCCTCTAACATAGCTTATCATAGAATCACAGAACAGTTTGGGTTGGAAGGAGCTTTAAAGACCATCTAGTTCCACCCCCCTGCCCCGGGCAGGGCCCCCTTCCCCCAGCCCAGGGGGCTCCCAGCCCCGTCCAACCTGGCCTTGAACCCTTCCAGGGAGGGGGCAGCCACAGCTGCTCTGGGCACCCTGGGCCAGCGCCTCACCCCACACACAGGGAAGAATTTCTGCCTTATAGCTAATCTAAATCTACCTTCTGTCAGTTTAAAACCATTACCTCTCGCCATATTCCAACACTCCTTGATAATGAGTTCCTCCCCAGCTTTCCTGTAGTACTGGCAGGCCGCTATAAGGTCTCCCTGGAGCCTTCTCTCCTCCAGGCTGCACAACCCCAACTCTCTCAGCCTGGCCTCACACGGGAGCTGCTCCAGCCCCCTGAGCATCTTCGTGGCCTCCTCTGGGCCCACTTGAGCAGGTCCATGTCCTTCTTATGTTGGGGGCCTCAGAGTTGGACGCAGTACTCCAGGTGGGGTCTCACAAGAGCAGAGCAGAGGGGGAGAATCCCCTCCCTCGCCCTGCCGGCCACACTTCTCTCGATGCAGCCCAGGACACAGTTGGCTTTCTGGGCTGGGAGCGCACATTGCTGGCTCACGGTCAGTTTTCCACCCACCGACACCCCCAGGTCCTTCTCCGCAGGGCTGCTCTCAATCCTCTCATGGCCCAGCCTGGATTTGTGCTGGGGATTGCCCCGACCCGTGGGCAGGACCTTGCACTTGGCCCTGTTGAACTTCGTGCAGTTCACACGGGCCCCCCTCTCCAGCCTGCCCAGGTCCCTCTGGATGCCAGCCCTGCCCCCCAGCGTGTCGACCGCACCGCACAGCTTGGTGACAGCAAACTTCAGCCCATATAACTGAGTGTTTGTGGGCAGTTTTACAGTTATCACAGTGAGATTAAGGCTTGCCCAGCTGATGGGATCCCAGTTTTAGCTTCCTACCAACTATGGAAGTGCAAGCAGAATGCTTTTGTTTTGGTTTCAATTTGTTTTTTCAGATCCATAATCTAAAATAGAAAGTCATGCAGTTGGGTAGACAGTGCTCAACCCAAATGAATAGACCAGCTGTTTTTCTGGAAAATATTTGAAGCCATAGCTCTACCTGCTGGAACAAAGGGAAATTACACTGCACTAAGAGGCTGAAAAAGGAGGAGAAACTGTCTGCATGCACCTAAACAGCTAAGGTTCTTCTCTTGTATAATGTGTTTGCCTTCAGGATTCGCAATTTACCTTCTGTTTGCAGTGGCAGAAATTTTCACGAAGTTTTTGGGGTTATGTGACATAAGACTTGAGATCCTCAGAAGCCTGCCCCTTCCTGGCAACCCCTCCTGGAAGTAGGTGTGCTGAGGCACAAACCAGCCTTTCTCTATCAAGGGAACCAAGTGCAAGGCACAGGTAGATTAAGGACCTACTCTGGAATTAATCTCCTTTGAAGTTTCTGGTATGGGCTATTACAGACAGGGTTAGTCACTGGCCTATTTTCTAATGAATAGTAAACATAAAAATGGCAAGGTGGTCCATGGATAACATTTTCAGGAACACCCAAGTGAGTTAGGCACTTCTAAACATTGCATACAGTGCCACTAAGTTTCTACGAAGGCATCAACAGCTAAGAGTCAAAGTGACCCCTTTTGAGTTTATGTAGTACAATATTTTATAGTAGTTCTCTAATATTTTGTTCACTTGTTTTGATTCTGTTTGTGTGTTGTTTTTTGGAAAAGCTTTATATTTCACACCAGTCAGAATAAACTTTAGCCCTATTACAGAACAAATTTTCTGTAGCATGTGTGATTTTTTTTTTTAATTTCTATAGTGCTTCCATCTAAGATTCTTAGTTATGCTTTGCAAACATTCACAAGCTAAATCTTACTGTGTAGGTGATCATCTGTTTTATTCTCTTTCTGATGCACTAATTACTAGTACATCCTCCAAAGCTGGTCAAAGCAGTCAGTTATTTCACAAAGAATTGATGAAAAGATAGATTTTGGAAATATCCTCAAATCATTTGTGTGACTTTGTTAAAAATATATTTTGGTTCTGGAAACTCATTTTCTATTTCAAATTTTGATATTTTCAATCAGCTTTATTTACTGTAGTGCAAGGGATTGTTACTAAGGAGCTTTTTGTTTTATGTTTTCTGTGAGGAAAATAAATGAATTTATTGCTTTTCTTCCTATGGTTTTTATTCTGTACTTTCCAGAAAACACTGGAACATTAAACTAGAATGTTGAGGTTTAAAAAGATACATGGGGGAGCAGCCATGAACAAAAACATTTCCAAACCCTCGGTTGTGTTGTGAAATCCATTTTGCAACTGTGAAAACAGGGGCACGAGGGATATTGTGTGGTCAGTGCAGCACTGGGCAGAGAGGCCAGCTAGCTGTAAATGTGCCGAGGTGGCTTGCAGAGCTCAGCAAACTGAGAGGTAGCACCTTTGCACCCGCGGAGTGCTCCCACTGTGTTAATGTGGTGTTTTTCATAATGGATATTTAACAGGAATTCTACAAGGCCTTAGTTGTGCTGGTCCTGGAGATTACCTGGAGGGTGCAGACTGAGCACATCCATATGGCAGGCATACACTGTGAGCAGACATTTGTTGTAAGAGCCAACTCTTCTAAGTGGCTGGTTCAAGAACCCAGCTATAGGTCTTTTTCCTCCTAATATGACAGGGAATCATGCCTGTAAGATATCAGAACACAAACATGTGCATGCATGCATACTTCTACATCCACACACAAAATGTAGCAGTTAACAGGGTTTGTGGTATCTCTCCAAGACTGAACGTGGAACGAGAACTCTCCAAGCCTACAGCTGTATTCAGTTTGCAAAAGCCCCAGCTCACGTTTATACAGTCTATATGTAAACAGCTGCTCTTCCTTATGAGATGACAGCAACCCAAAGAACCCTTCAGAGCTGCTGCTCCTGCACGTTTTGCTACTGCAGTGAAAAACCAAAAACCATAACTAAGTCTGATGTGAAACCAAAGATCGATAAGAGAATCAGAAACCCCTTTTTAGTCTCCTCTCCAGCTGGCTTGTGGTTAGTTTTATCACAAAGGGGAATTTGCTGCCTGTCAAAAAAGACAGTTACTGGAAGTTAGAAGGATACAATGATTTTTTTTCATATGTTAATTATTATAAGAAATAGCAACTTGAATTACCACAGCAGAAGCTCTTTCAATAATGCAAAACAATCAGCATCTGACAGCATAATTCTAGAGTATCTTCTTAGACCTGTACTACCATGCTATGTGCATGTATGCAGGGGGAAAGCATATTTTTTTGATATAGTGTTGTTCACAAGCTTGTACCATTATGGGGACTGGACCTTTGTGTTGAGAAGAGGCAATACTTCAGAGACAATGAATGCAGTCTCATCTTATGCTAAAGTAAATTTGAAGTGTGGATCTTTCTATGACTTGGAGCTATTCTTAAACTGGGATGGGCATCCATCAAAGGAAAGCAAAGCACAGGCATCTGTAGTGAGACTGTGTGCTGTTTTACGTGGTGTCTCTGCTGGAGGGAATCATCCTCTGGACCAGAAAAGGGGCTTTTAGCTTTTGTTTTACATCACTCCAGTCCTTTGATGCAGCGGCCAAAGTGAGGCTCTTTTCCAAGGTTTTCATCTGGATTGAAATCCTGGCCCTTTGAAGTCTGTAACAAAACTCACATAGATAGCTCTCCCAAGACCTGCAAGATCGGCTTCTCTTGTGGAGAGAAAGCCTCTGACAACACACTTTAAGGAAAAGCTCTCTGGCTTTTGCTTATGCCACATTTGCTTCTCCTTGGGTATATCTAAAATTAGAATTGGACCACTACTGCACATAGTGTGTGACCAGCCTCTGCCAATTTCAACTGTAGCATGCTTGAAGAGGGATAAAAAGTAGTCTTAAAAACATCCAGAGGAAAATCAGGTAAAATACTTATTTTTTTTCAGATCACTCAAAAATTTTAAAAGAAAACCCCACAAAATTCCAGCCAGAGCAAGCTATTACATTTTCATAATTTTATGCAAAAATATTGAAACTCTTGCCTCTCAGTGCAAGTTTTTCACTGGAAGACTCTTCCTGTCTTGAAATTAGGAATTTCAATACAAAAAATCATGTTGGGATCCCCAGCCCAACCTCAGCGGCAGCAATTTAAAAGAGCAGTGTAAGCTTGTTGGAAATAATCTATTAGTCTGGAAACTAATTTTCTGATTGTCATGGAAGCTAATGGCAGGAAAGGGCTGGTTTGTTTTACTTGGTTGTCTGAAACTCCAGATGTCTTTAGCTTTAAAGCAATAATGATGATTTGAAGGTGAAAGGATAATACCATTAATGGCTGCAGACCTGCAAAGATCCCAGGATAAAAGACACATAAATATGCAAGTTGAAATGTGTGGGAAGCTATGATCTCAGTATACAAGCTCAGAAAGTAGGGGGAAATGGTGATATACCCATCAGAGGTACTGATAGGACATGCCGCCACATATTTTAACAACCGCATGCCTATGATAGGATTACCAAAAAAGAAAATCACAGATCTTTATGTTACCAAAAGCACTGAATATTGCAGGACTTAAATAACATCGAAAGACCGAATCCTTGAAACCTTTGGAAACAAACAAACAACAAAAAAAAAAAAAAACAAAATCATGTTTTTATGATCAAAAGCTTCCCAACAAAAGTTAAGCACCTGATCATGTTTGGGAGCCTGTGACTTGCTACTGCTTTTCTTTTTTGTTCTAAACTGGGAACATTTTAAATGGAGTTGGAAACATAAGTGAAATCAGCATTGTTTGGCAGGCATTTTGACCAAAACAAAAGGTGAAGTATGTCTATATTTTTGTAGTGCCACTTCTCCATGTCATCTAGTATGCTTTAACAAATTGGTAAGAAGACCTGAACAAATGCAGACAGGAGGTGGTTTGGGAAACACTCTTTAAGATGGGACCCACATTCTCAGAAAGTTTCATCCTGACCTCAGACCAATTCAAGTTCATGACGAAAGTCTTCCAAAACTCCTTCGCATCACCTAAGAATGACGGTAATTAACCTGTAGGCAGAAACGCCTCATCAACCAGGAAGGGCTGGTGGAAGGCATGGGAGCTGAATTGTGTTCCACATCTTTGTGCATAATAGCACAATTCTCTAAGAAAAAAGGCTTTCATTTCTTTTCAGTGAATTTTGAGCAGGTTATTTTGAAGCAGCTGCAAGACTGCCTGGGGTGTCTGTTTCAACATTGCTGAAATTTAAGTACCTCACATTAGAATTGAAAGTGACCCTCTGCTATTGCGGAGTCAAGGACTGGAATAGGAAATCAAAGAGTTCCCCTCTCTGCTAGCAGGGAAACATGCTTTCTCATTTAGAGGAAACAGAAGGAGGGAATCAGGTTTCCATAGTGATCAATGAGGAAAGGACGTGGTTACTTGGAAACAGGACTGCTCCCATCCGCTGAAAAAGCCTTTCTTGTATTTGTTTATTGATGAGATATCAAAGCCAGCTCTTCACTCACACAGAAGTCAGGAGGTTGGACTTGGGAGCAGCTGCTCTGCATCTGATTTGAGCACAAGCGAGTAGAGGGAGATACCGAAAACTTTCCGCAGGACCTCTACCGTGTCTATTTCTAGAAATATCTATTTCTGTTTGTAAATAAAGTCCTTATTGTCAAAGGCTAAAGAAAAGCTGCTACTAATTGGGAATAATTGCTGCAGTCGCTGACATCTGAAGCCATGTGAGAGCCATTGACAGCACTTCATACAGCCAGTCAATTATATCTCTGGGGGAAAGTCTGCTTCTAGCATTTGTAGTTATATTCTACAGCCTTTTACAGACCTCACACTGCCAGCTACTCCTCTCCATGGGACTGGATATCCTTGCACCAGAGGGTTGGTGGATCCTTCATTTCTTAGAGCAGAAGAGTCAAGGAGGCAAGATTTTGGAAAAGACTCCAGTGAGGATCTAAGGGGATAACTGGCATTTCTGGTATCTGTATGTTGCAAATTCTACCCTTGCATGATTAATTTTGTGAAGTATCTCAATCAAAGCACTGAAATATTTCTGGAGACCTCAGCAAGTCTTTTAGTCTTCAAAGAAAAACTGGGTTTATAGCTAAGTCACTGGACTGAGGTATACCTCAGAGTCCAACTTTTCCTTAAAGCTGCTGTGCTATTTTAGACAGGTCATTTAGTCTATAGAGTCATTGCAAGATCTTAGTGTGTTTGGGGAATTTCCTTCCTCTATTCGAGCTAGAGACAATAAACTTTGCTGCTTCTCAGAATAAAGCCCCTTCCCTCAAAAAAAAAAAAAAAAAAAATAGGATCAGGCAGATGATGCCTTTTTCCATAAGCCTGCAGGTTAGAAGTGGAATTAAAGCTGCAGACATAAACCTCTGGTCAGCCACACAAAGGGTCATTAGAGTACACTGGCGTGGAACAGTTTGGCTACAGACAATAGCGAGGCTCAAAATATGTTTCTGAAAAGCTTGCTTTAATGATTCTGGCTGTGAATTTAAACCAAAATATTTTAAGCTCAAAAGTATGAGTTTTTATCCCTGTTCCAATGTTATTGCCTAAGCCATCCTTGGCAGGTTGGATATTGTTGTACCATCAGCTCCAGCATAAGGGGGATCAGAACTTAGTACAGAGGAAAGGTGTTTTATCACCACAGGGTGCCACAGGACACCCTGTAAGTCCTTCTAGTCTAGTGTTTCCTTGCAATTATTCTAACTTTTTTTTTAGCATGGCAGTGAAGATATGGGAAATGGAATAGTAGTTTCAAGACTTTTGATCTCAGAAGGAGCAAGAATACAGGTCTCACGCTCCCTGGGTGAGTACTTTACCCATAATGAGATGGAGCTGCACCCAAACTGGATATGCTTTCAAAGAAAGGCAAAGTATTTATCAGCACTCAAAGGAAAAGAATGACACTGGTGAAAATTATATGTTGTGAATCCTACCCTTATCCTGACACTTAACTGTGGATACTCATATGTGCCTATATCCATGAGGGGATAAGGAGTTTCACAAATGTTCCTCATTATGGTGTTGCTCATCAGTTTTCTGCAAGTCCTGTCACAAAACGTGCTGCCTGCCCTGAATTCTGGGCTTAATTCTCTTGAGCCCCTACAGAGGGAAATTCATTCCTTAACACAAGTGGTAATTCTACTTCTGCAGTCAGGTACTAAAAGTCCCTGCTTCGATCCAGCTTTAAGCCTATAGGCTGTAAAACAAGGAAGGTGGATGTCTCCAACTACTTTGTCTCAAAACTACCAAACTACCATATTTTTCTTGACAACATTTCTGTCCTCCAGCACATACTCTGCTTTGCTTCTGGCAGATGTTTCTTTCCCATTCTGGGAAGAACTCAACCTAATGAAAAAGAGGAGTGAAAGGAAAGATCCTGCATGACCTCTGAGGAGTTCTAAAAGCCCTCAAACCTAAGAGTGGTATTGCTATTGCATGGAAAAGACAAGGACAAAAGACAAGATGTAGTTGTAGTTAGGCACCTACTTGCCCTCCAAATGTGTAGTTCATCTTTTGGATCCCAGTAATAACCTAAAAATTTCTGCCTAAATACCTGTATTCCTCCAGTTGAATACATACAAAACCCTCCACAGAGCATAGAAGTGACCCCTAAATAAGCAGTTAAATGACCTTTTCTCTTACACTTTCTTTCTTGAGCACAGGATCTTCAGAATAACTATTTTTTCTGAAGTATTCATTGAGCATGCCTTTGCATGTATACAAATATATACACACTCAAATTATATTCAAGGAAAGGCCAAACCATTTACCCCATGAGGTGGCGTTGAGGGCACACACCTCTAGTATGGAGACTCAAGTTTAGACTGATGCAACCAGCATCAGTAAACAGCTCAACAAGTGGATAAGAGAAATGTTCCCTAGCAGGCACAAATCTGCTAGTCACGAGAGGGAATCAGACCTCTACTTTGCATCAGACTGGGCAATGATTTCAGCTAACCACCACCATACCCCAGTTATGTGTTTGTAAGTGTAGGCTACTGGGTATCTCTCTTTCACTCTCTCTCTCTCTGTTCATTTAATAACAGAAAAAATAGACAAAACTGCCCAAGGCCACATTAATAAGTTAGGATACTGAGCACAGATAAAAGATGCCTTCTGCATTTCATTCCTAACTCCTGGCTTTTTGTTCGGCTATTGCCTAGGGATCAAGATACCAAATTGTCTTGACATCTCCTACAGAGAACCTAATTCAGGGCCAGGATTCAACAAAAGCATGGCAATAATGAAGGGCAAAATACCTGTGAGACTTGGGGACAAAGTGACTTGCCCAAGGTTACACAGAAGTATAGCCAAAGCAGAGACCTGTTGCACCTGTGAAATGAGAACTACACTACACAGAGTTTAATATTACCTTGGTTTAAACCCAAACACACTAATATGATATAACTGTGTAAGCGTTTTCATACCTAGTGGCCCAGTAAATATAGTATTGTCAGTTCTAGCAACAGGCCACTCGTCTTACAGTAATTCTGCCGGATACTCTCAGGGCAATTCCCTAGTCCTGACTTGTAAGGCTTGTTACCAACTTGTTTTAGAAACTTACTGTGTGACCCAGAGCTCTATCCCTGGTGTTTATGATACACAGTTTAGGCAATAACAGCAAAGGTCTTGAAAATACGGGCACAGGCTGAAAACAGAGGCCCCACAACTCACTGGTGGTCATTGAAGAAGCATAACCCTGAGATATGGGAGAAGACTGGTTTTAAGAAAAGAAGCAGCATCTAAGAAAATGGGGGGTGGGGGGGCGGGGGAAGGCGATATGAAGAAGTAGCTCAGCAGCAGAAGGCACTTTCTCAGCCTGGAGAAGTTACCCCCTACCACCACCACCAAGCATCACACAGTGTGTAGTCAGAGACAGAAGCTTTATACAGCTTTCTAAGACACACATACACATTTATAAATAAGTATCTATTTATAATTATTTATAGATGTGTATGTGTGTCTTAGAAAATTGCTCTCCTAAGTGGTTCCTATAGTACACTAATATGCTTAAAAGCTTTGTTAACCTGACAACCCTGTAAACAAAGACCATTATTTTCCTTAAATCCTTTTGCTTCCCACATCATCCAAAAAGAGAACACTATAATGTGAGAACTCTGTGCTACTCTTTGCATGTTTCTGCAATCTTTCAGAGTCACTGCAATTCAGAGATAAGAATGCCTTTTATTTTTAATTTATTCAGTCTACTGTTGAGTCATAGCTGGGATTTGATTTTTCTTTCAATGAGGCAAATTGACAGGGATAAGAAAAACACAATTTCTTAGAAAAATAAGTAACCCCAAGAACCTTGACAATTTCTACAACCCCCTCTCCTCACTATTAGTGTTCAATATGTAACTCCCCAATTACTGTGTTTGCAAAGCAACTGTCAGGCTTTGGGAATGTATAGCAACATAATTCATTACTGTCACTCAGATCCTTTGGAGTTAGCACATGACAAAATTCACATACATCAGTTACTGAAGGCAGCTGGTATTATCTGCTAATCGATTCACTCAGCACATTGTCAGGCTTTGAGTTTAATCTCTAGCCGCTTGCTGTTTTCAAAAGATCAGACAGTAGAATAGCATTGAGGGGGTACAGAAGGGTTGTGTGTGGAGCAAAGTACATGGGGGACAAAAGGGCATTCCAGATGCCGGAGCACAGAAAAACTACATTTATTTTTTCAGCTGGTAGCAAATGAAAAAATGAAAAGATATCTTTCTCTCTGACTGGATTACAAGAACACACAGAAACTTCAGGTAAAATGTCCAAAGCTCCATTTTAGTAGGTGTTTCACAAAGAAATAGTAAGCCATTTTGCAAGAGGTCTTACTATTGAGGTAGTCTGAAACCTGGCTTGGAAAGCTAATTCCTGGAAGAGTGAGGATTCTCTCTGCAATATCTTCTTCAGATAGAGCCATCGGTTTTGCTGAGTGCTAACTCCTCTTTCCTCAGCAACATTCCCACTATTCATATTGACTCTGAGGGCTGTTATGATGCATCAAATCAGAAACTGCTCCAGCAAGCTGAATAATTAGAGCAGCATAAAAAAGAGTTTCTCCCTGTCTGATCCATATTTATGGAACAGTGAACTTTCAGACCTCCTAAAAGGCTTGTATTTCTAAGCAGGAGCTAGAGATTGCAATACCCTGCATCACCGATCGGAGGCACACGGGGTTTCTAAACATCCACTTTGTATGCTCAAACTAGTCCTGACAAAGTTCCTTATACTTTGAGCCACAAATTGATCTTTTACTTCCTCTTTGTTCTGGACAGCTTCTGCCTCAAGCTGATTTGGTTGCCTCTTAGTAAGGCACACCTCCAAGTATCTGGGAGGAAATATGTGGAGAAGATGTGCTGTACAGCTGACAGAGCAGTTGGAGCACAGCCAGTATCTATATCAGTAGTGACGTAACCCAGGTAGCGCCACGGATTCACTGGAAACTACATCTATTTCAGATGTTTTTCTATTGCTATCTGTTCTGAACCTGACTTCCATGCTTCTCACACGCAGAAGTACTTGTAATACCCCTAAGCCACAACCCCTCTTTACAGAAAGGAACTGGAGGTGCCAGCAAGAATAGTGTCCTGCCCAAAGTCACAGAGGCAGTCTGAGGTATATGGCCCGGCTTTTCTAGATCCTGAAGCTAATGCTCCAGCTTCTAGAAATTTTGTTCTAAACAAAACTACACCACCTGAGGAACCTGAAGTGACGGCTACCTAAAGCCTAGGGAGATGCTGCCTCTGTTAGAAGTAGTACCTGCTGTTACACAGTTCCCAGTGGTGACGCACAGCATTCCTGCCAGTAGAGATTACCAGCATGATGCCAACAGAAAAGGGCTCGTGAACTCCTGCCACAATGCTGCTAGTATTCCCATTAAGTTGACAGAAGAGTCAGTAAGACAGAAATGTTTTAGTGCTCACCATGGACTTCCCATTGCTAATGCCTACAGGGACTTTTTCTTTAACAGAGGCAGATGAGGTTTCTTCCTCCTTCCCAGTTTTGTCTCTTATCACAGTGCAAAGCTTCAGGATTACGCATTATGATCAAAAGGCAAGCAAGAATTATCAAGTGGTCACAGGTCTCTTATAACAGCAACTTTATGGTCCTTTCTGTCCTGAAAACACTGCACAAATATTAACTAAGGAAAGCTTCCTTTTTATAGTGCAACACACTAGAAGATAGTGTCCGAAACAAGTCATAAGTGTTGATGATAAATTTTCCTCATGAGCACAATTTTCTGCTTCTGTTATTTACATAACTTCATGGGTCCCCAGTGAGCAGACTGTAATGAGCAATGAAAGAAAAGATGCTCAAGTATGCTGTGTAAGCATCATACAAAAGAAGATGAAAAAAACAGGGCAACCTGAAAAAATATCCAAATGTAATCAGGACAGATTAGTGGTTTTGACATGGTGTCAGTAACATCTCTTATATGAGAACATATTCAGATATAGGTAGGCTTCATGTCACAAAGAATCAGAACTAATAACTTTGATGTAAATGTTTTCAAGCTGGGGATATAGCATTCTCAAAGGAAGCTCTTTACCTTTTGTCTGTTATGTATGAGGACAGCCTTAAAGAGTTGGCAAATATTTTGAAGGGTCAGAGCTCTGTAGTGATAATAATTATTCTGGTGGTAATAATTACTTCATTGCAACTGATTAACTTTTCTTCTTATTTGTTGTTGTAAGAGTTTACTTTCCATATGATCCATTTAGCCCCCTCTGCTTTCTGTAAAAAAGCTGCAGATGTTAAATATCAACAGGGGATATGCATGAAAGGCTTGTGTTTATGTTAGGTTGATTTTAAGAACTGGATTTGTGATTGCATTCAAATTCTGTCCCACTGAAACCACTGATGACTCCAGGTTATTAGCGTGATCCTCTTTTGTCTCACACCTGACACCTGTGAATCTCAATAGGGTCTAGACAGCAAAATGCTGTCATTAAATGGTTGGAAAGATTTTGATTGGACATTTTTACAGCCACAGTATGCAGGTGTGAATATCTACAATAAAAATATCCATGGAGAAGCAAACTTCACATTTGGGGATTCTGTATATCACATTACTTGGGACTTTCGGGGTTCAGTTCTGTTCCAGGTGATCATGGTAGCTGGTGTTACTTCTGAGTGCCCAAAATCTCACCAAATCAAGCCACATCAGTTGATTAGCATATCAGTATACTGACAGGTCAACTAGCAAACACAGATGCAACACATTCCATATTATGTTGCTTACATGATGATCTCTTCCCATTTTCTGACCATTCACACTAATACTGTTACACCATCTTCATTCCTTCAAAGGGATACTAAATAAAAGTGAGATGAAAGAGAATGTAAGTGGATCAAAGTTGGAGAGACAGTGATGGAAAGAAGACAGAATCAAATAAGTTAATTAATATCAGACAAATAACAGTAAAAAAAAGAAGTTTCTCAGTAAGTTGCATGTGAGATCAAATTCAGAAAACGGCTTGGAGAGACATAATGATGTTACCAGACCTTTTCAAATACAATTAAATAATGTATGTTGTTCTAATCTAAAGAAAGCAAATAACAGTAGTAGTTGAAAAGGGTCAGATAATGACTTTGGCCTTGTACCACAGGACTCTGCAGGAAAGGGTCTAGAGCTGGGCAACTGAAGACACCGGCAAAACTTCCCAGGGCTATTGTTTGCTTGCTGGGAGACACTAGGAAAGTCATTTACCTTTTCTTCAAGTGGGTTTCCTGAGCAAATGAGGCTAACAGCCATATTGACTTTGTCTGACACCTCAAGAAATTTCTTGGCCGATTTCCAACACATCTGATGCAGAGTAGACTCCAAAGATATTACATTCCCTAAAGTTTCACAAAGGCAGTAGTGGCTTCAAAAAAAGTCTTATTACTGCTGCCTCTGACAGAGTACCAAATTATGTTGGAGATGTCAGAGAAGATACTAGATATTACAAAGAGATGTTAAGGACTAGCCTTTTTTAGTTATGGCATCCACAGATGTCTCTTTTCTTCTTCTATGCTTAATTTTCCTCCATCTATCCTTCTTATTTATATTTTAAGTCCCATGAGGCACACCTGTGTGCTGCTCTGTCTTTAGACTATAGCACTGCTGGGAGCCCTAGTCAGCTTCGATACTGCCTGTGATGCATCTCATAACACAAAATTATGTTCACCTCATACAAGAAGTAAAAGGATAATTTCACCAACAAACTACATTATTTATAGAGAACCCTCAGCACAAGAAACAAATGGAGCTGTGTAAAAATGTATAAATATTCTCAAGGGAGAAACCTATCCGTGTTTCACAGCTTCATAGGACACACTGCTGCAATTCTGTAACACACGTCTTCCGTCTGCTTTTCCACAAAGAAAAATTACATTTTGCAAAATCAAGATGAAGAAGTAAGTCAAGGTTAAAAAGAAAAAGTAAAGTGTAGTTCTATTAGAAGGTGTTAGAAACAGATGTATGCACTGTTCTAGTAGGCCATGCCTCTCAGAAGTAACTTCTGGGAATACAATGCAAGCCAGAAAACTGTCAGACTTTCAGAAAAGTCTACAACAGTGCAGGAAGTGATGAGATTAAAGTCTTATGGTTGAACTTTATTCTAAGGGAAAGTGGAATATAATGGAATTTCGTACACAACTTCAGCTTAGGACAGAAAAATTAATCCTATGACCTACACTGTAACAATATTACAGTTAAGCCAGTTTTAAATATAGAGCATGCTTACTTACGAGCTACTGTTTTAACATTGTTTTATTAACTGTGCTTCCTACTCACCTTTATTATATGGAAAATATATCAGAATTTATTATCCAAAGGGAATGATATCCAGATGACACAATGTTTGAGGCCCAAGGAATAAAACATAAACAGATAGCACCCTGTGGAATACTAATTTCTTTTTTTTTTTTTTTTTGTAAATAAATTATTTAATAGCTGTCTAAGTAACAGGGAGTAAAGAGATTTGTGGTACAATTCAGTAAAATCTTAGAATGAGAACTAGAAAAGGATTGTAAATATTCATGAGCAAGGCTATCTCACAAATTCATCTCACAAAATTGGCAATTGTTTCCAAATAGTTTAGCACACCTCTAAAACCTGATAACTTCCTTGTTCCATTATTTTATGCACATGCTCAGTGTTGTACTACTGTAAAACTTCATGAAAATCAAAACGATAATTATGTACTTATTTAAATTAAACAGTCATCCCTGGAAATAATTGAAGGGCTGGAAGGTGCACTCTGCAATTCCTCCACAAATATAAGAATTTGATTACTGCTCAAATAGTGCTATGAGGACAGTTTTGGAAAACAAAATAGACTAATTGAGCAGTAAGGAAATGCTGGATTCAAAAGAGAAGTTCACCATTATCATAATTTTATGATTTTCCTTTTCATTAAGTACAAATCTGAACACTGCCTAACAATTCACACAGCAGTTAAGCCAGATGATTTTAGCAGGAGCAAGAATTAGTTCACTGAAAAGGTGTATTCACTTCAATTTAAATGGAATTTCACTTAGATTGAACTGAAGTATTGTCTCAGCACTAGCATGAGCAAGAAATTAATGCAGCCTGGTTTTGTTTGCTTTTAAGAGGAAATTCTTGAGATGTATTTAATACATAGTACATAATTTCTAAGCCTAGCTGAAGAAGTTTTCAGTTAAGAAGACTGTAAGAAAAATAACTTACAATCTTAAAAGTCTGTCAACATAGGCATTACCTAAGATGTCACTGAGTTTTAACTGTGCAAAAACTCTGGTTACCTCATAGGAAGAGAATTCTAGAAAATATTTTTATATTTTGATGGAAGAAACATTTTAGTCTTCATCCATAAATAACATAGCAGTTCACTTTTCAATTCTTGTAACTTTTTACTGAAAGAGAAGAATCTGTAATGTTGAGAATATGCTGTGCTGTGGTCTCCCTCTGTAATAAAGAGGTTGAGGACTTACCTGAACTGCAAAGCTAATCTGCAGCTTAGGTGCAGAACACTAAACCATCCCTCTTAAACACAGAGACAAATCAAGGATACCAAGGCACAGAAGAGAAAGGGTTTTAATAGTTTGCCATGAGGCATTCTAGAATATCTAAGCAACAGCCCAATAAAGCATTATTATATTTGAGGCACGAATTTCCTACCACGTTTTTATCTCTAGTAAAAGTTTCCATTAATAATAGGGAAATCACTGCCATTTGTATTTTCAAGGAAAGCAAACACTCATCAGGAGAATGGGATCTTCCTCTACACTTATTTGATTCATAATATTTAGGTTATTAATCACCTATTATAATACGACAGTTGAAAACAATAGCGTTCCCTTTCTTTCTCCTTCGGGATGTTAGAAATAAAACAGCTTTGCGACCAAAGTATTTACAGGATGAGATTGACAGCTAGTATATGACATCATTAAGCATAGAGTAATTACAGGATTATTTGATTTAAAAGTTTCTCGCTGCACATTTAAGCTTTCAATAAAATAATGTATATTGATGGATTGAAGGGTAAAAACTACCTGTACTGGCGCCATAAGGCATTGGGTCACCTTAGCAAATGCACAAGACAGTTGAACATAAATGTTTTCTCTTTGAACAGGACCAATGAATAACATCATGGGCTTTTAAATTATATTTGCTGTAAATTGAAAGATTCAACAACTGAATGAGATCGATGTTGTTTTGCTGCTGGCTTTACACATTTGTTCCAAATCATGAAACTAATTGTTTCTAGCTAAGCTTCATCAGGCTGAAAGCAAAACTGCCTCTTGCATTTTTTTCAAATCCATCAAACTACCTGTGCACAGTAAATTATAACTGTTATGCTTCATGTCCTCAGAGTTTATCTGGCTATAGTGGATGTCACAGTAAATGGTGAATGCACACACAACCCATTTCTTCCAAAGGGCTTTAGCAGAAGAAAATAAAGTGTTTTACAAAGGATCTTTTAATAGGCAGCTACTTGATTTTGGGCAATTCTAATAACTCTAAGAAAAATGTTGAAATTAAAGAATCTGACAAAACTACAGCATTCCAAATGCAATACAACAGGCGAGTCATACTAAACTCTTCCATTCTGCTGGGAGGAGGTACTTGCCTGTTGGCTTCACCACTCATGCGAGTGCTTCTCCTCCCTCTTTGGGCTGCCTGGGTGACCACCCCTCCCACCAGTTTGCCATTAGCTTCCAGCTGAAGACACTCTTCCCCGCTCCCTTTTTCCTCCTACCACTTCATGGTGCTTAAGTACTACCAAGTATTTCCTTACGCCTGTTATGTGACAAACTTGGTGTACAAAACTCAGCATTTCTTGGTGCATCCCTTCAAAACATTTATTGCTCCTGTCCTGGCAACTGATGCTTGTTTCACCTCTTGCCTGTATTGTCCTCAAAATCTGTGATACTGTAGGTGGTTACCTAATGTATGAGGTGGTAATAAACCCTTCCCCACCTTTCAATAAGCCTCCTGAACCCATGGGCCGTGTGCTTGCTGGCTGTCCTAATACACCATTTTAGTTCTCCCAGCTGCAGCTATCAAGCCTTTTGCTGTCAACCTTTAAAACAACAAAAGTCGTACTTTCCTCTTAATGCTATCACAAACAAGAATTGCTGTCAACTTAAAGTCAACTTGGCATGTTCAGGGTCATCAGGCAGTATTATTTTGCAGTGCTTTTAGCACTTGGATGAAATGCACTGAATTTTACTAAGCCTCATTGCCCTTAAGGACATGGTACAGTTATAACTGAGGAAGTTCTTGTTGTCCAAATGCTCCCTAGACTGTACCAGCAGCAAAGATTTCAGTGTCTTCTACTGGATCAGGCTTTAATTGGAAGGAAATTCATGAATAAAAATTAATGTGAGAAGGCTTTTTCTGTCTTCTCATAATAGTTGTTACATAAACCCAACTCCCTATCTCATTAACTGCCTCAAGTTACAATATAAATACAAATATTTGATGGCAGAATGTTATTATCTTATCCCATCCTGAAATAAGTAGTTTGTGTGATACATCACTGTCCACTGGAAGCACTCACCATTATTGCGGAGGAAATTAATTGCTTAATTCTACTCTCCAAGCTGCAAGCTAATTAGTGGAATAGCACTGAGCATTAGTTACCAGCTCTATGGTATTTCTTTGAAATGTTGCTCACTTTATTCACTAGTGGGAGGTGTACTGTATGTTTCTATAAAATTATAGCTACTACCAAGAATAAACACTCAGTATGAAATGGTATTTAAGAATTTAAGCATAAATGGAAGTATTCTCTTCAGATTTCATATCAATCAAACAAATTGCTCATGCAAATGATCCTAATCCCAAGTTTAATGGTACCTATCTTCTGGCAAATGTTCCAGTATATAAACACAGTATAGATACATAATGCAGAAGGTAAATTATTCTGTTGTCTCAAAGGAAAATGTGCAATTCCTTTGGATTACACACAGTATTTCATCAAATATCAAAAGTTCAACAAATTATATGATATGACTCATAAGATCACCTTTCTTTGGAGAATACTATTAATGGTACCTAAATAACACAGTTAATTCTCTGGAATGTAACCACTGTGTGTTGATTTCTTTTCTTCAGTAATCATCCAGTTCAGTGCTGTCTTTCCTATGTTGCTGTGAGACTCCGAACAGTATAAAGGCTTTATAATCTTGGCAAATGTTGCCCAGCATATCCACCAGCAATAAAAATCATGAGATGTAATGAGATGCATCCATGTGCACACTTTCCCGCTGTGGATAGGACTGGCAAAAGTTACACTGAAAAAAAATAGGAAAAATCATGTATCAGAAATAGATGAAAATGAGGTATAGTTATTTCAGATCTAAAATGGGTTCAGACCAATTCACATCACCTCCATTTCCAATCCATGTTAAATCAGAAGAGCTGAAATTCAAATTCCACCAGTTTACATTTCAAAAATTTCAAATCCTTTCGTCCCTATATGGTAAATTTCTTTCATGCTCTATATTTCAGAAGTAACGATATCCTTGCATTCTTCTTTCTGTATACTGGAAATCATTTTCTGTAGAGCACTGAATTTTCTCAAGACATCTCCTATAAATTTATGTCCACAGAAGCTTTTGTATCTTTTTGTTTACTGAATCCAAACAGAGCGTGCATGCTAAGGGGAACAGCCCCAATCCTGACTGTGGGCCAAAGCTTGCAACATCTTCAGCATTAGTAATTAGATTTGTCATCTTAACTGTCGGTATAGCTGATGGCAACTCCAGAATGTGCCTGTGGTAAGACAATGTACCCCAAAGAAACAGTTTTTTGCTTGGGCTCTCAACTGGACCTCAGTAGATCTAGTTTCACGTTGGAATATGCCACACAACATGAAGATGGAACCATGGACAGTTTTAAATGTCTGATTTCTAAAATAAGGAGAGGCATTTCTTCTGCCTGCTGCTGATCTACAGGCATTGTTGTGAATATGGGTACATATGTTTCTATAAATGAGCCAAGAGCTGAGGTAGCTGGATCCGGAAGAACCAACAAGACACCTTAATTTCATAGCGGTCACTTACTATGCGGCTGTTCCCAAATTCCATGTCTTGTTTTAGGGATGACTAACACTGTGTCCAAGTGCAGAATTGTTAGGGTAAGGCATATGCCATATAGCTGTAGTACAAGGGGGTGTTTACATAGGCCCAGATGCTCACAATTTAAAAAAAAGACATATTGAGAAATGTTCCAACATAGAGTATAAAAGGAGTCCTGGTTACTGGCATTACAGTAGCACCATGGAGTATACCACAACCTATGCTTCAGTGTACTAAATAAATGCAGATTGAGATACTCCCTATCAAGAATTTACAGTTTAAATATACAAAGTCTCTGGAAATAAATTACTGCTTTTCACCTCTGCTGAGAGGCTGGCTGAATATTAGGTGGTTGGTGGCTTCCAAGAACTAATTCAAATGGACATATGAAGGAAACTTTATTTCAGAACAACTATACGTCAGGGAAGAAGGCTGCACAGACATTGCTGTGAACTTTATGCTGCTCAGATGAGTTTATAGAAAGCCCTCTTCACTGCCATTTCTGCCTTTGTGATAATTAGAATATTAATTCTGATAGATAAGAGAATAAGATCAAAGCAATTGGAATAATTACTGGATAGCTAAAACTTTACTGCATGGACCAGGCACTGCATGACTTGCCGTCACCATGGTCTGCGCTTGTGCCACTGGGTATAAATTAGTTGATCAGAAATCACTACTGGTTTAACTATTTCCTTCTTTATAGGTAGTTCCATACCAGTAAAAGTATAAATACCAATACATTGTGACCAATTTTTCTGAAATTTGCATTTGGAAGGGATCTGCTGGTTTAGGGTTAAGGAAGGCTAGATTTTTAAAAATTTTGTTATGAAGGACACTTGGGCATGGTTGCCATTGCTCCATTAAACAAACTTAAATTGATCAGTAAAGACAGGAGACACCATTTCAGAAATGTAAAGCAATCAGTGAAAGGACAGAAATGTAAAGTGAAAAAAAAAAAAAAAAAAAAAAAGCCTAAAGAAAAACAATAATGTCACAGCCAGACATTTTTAGTAGAAGAAAACAATGGTTCAGTCAAGTAACCCAAGGGTTTAATGTTATTTTCCCTAAGTAGTTTATTTAATTACCAACATTTTATATTTTCAAGAGACAATTAATTCAAATGACATGTCTTCCATTTGATCCTAAAACCAAAAGGATTGAATAGGAGGTGCTTTATGTACATTTTCAAGCTCGCTCTTACCCTCGGTGAAACAAGGTCCCTTTAGACTTATATCCCTGCTAGTGGCAGAGCTATGTAGGATTATAAAATAGTAGAAGTCTTCAGCTACTTCTGTAGAAATTCATATAGTGGCTACCTGGCCAGTGCAGGTTGGCTGTCCCAGCCATGTACCCTGGCAGACTCCTGCCTACTCCAGCCTCCACAATTTGGGGGGTAAGTGAGAAACAGAGATGGCCTTGATGCTGTGCAAGCACTGTTCAGCAATAGCTAAAGCACGGGTGTGTCACCATCACTGTTCCTGTCACCAGTTTAAAACATAGCCCACTACGGGCTGCTAGGAAGGAAACCTAGCCCCATCCCAGCCATACCCAGTACACGAATGCATTTAGACTTTCAGAGGGCTAGCTCTGATTGAGAACACAACTACAGAAATTAAAACTAAGCCCAGAGAAGTTGTATCTTACAGCACACTCCTTATGAATCAAAAATAAAGGAGATTGATTTAAGGTGAACACTTATGTCTTGCATTTAATAAAATTAGCGAAGTCAAGTATCTTACTCATGTTTCTGCCTTGAGCACTAATAACCACGGTCAGGTTCCAGATTTTCTGCTGCTATAATTTGCTTCCCTTGTTTCTCAGCTGTACCCTTCACTAAGCTTTTAAAATTAAATACTTTTTGTAAAATTAAATTTCAGCTTTGTGCTTTTTTCCTAAAATAGTAAAATTACTATTTTTAGCACAAAATTCTGTAGTGATCTTGGCTGAAATTAGATCAATGGTTCTCTCAGAGTATTTTTCAGATTCTATCTATAATTGGTTTAAGTTCTTATTTTCTACAGGTGCTTTGCATTCCTCTATCTCATGTCATTTAGAGGAAAGCTGAATCACTAAAATTAACTCATTGTGAGACTGCAGTGAGTTAAAGCAAATCAGAGGCTCCAGGGGCTTTGGCATTAAGGTGAGTCAATGTAATTTACTACTTCTTAGAAAATAGTTTTCCTTATAGGAGCAATTTCCTACAGTGAAAAGACAAAAAAAAAAAAAAAAGGCAACTCTGAGCAACTCAGGAATTAGGGTTTCAGAGAAGTTAGGGGAAATGCCTTATCACTTAACTAAATCTGCATTAGAACACATGTGAACAAAAGGTTCAAGTCAAGGTTGTCCGGAAAAACTTAATTCTAATATTTCTTACAATATGAGTGCTTGATTTTGTAGCTTCAATGTTCTTTCTGAATAGTTCTTCTTCTGAGTAGTATAAACGGCACTGTTTTTAATATTAACATAGTCCCTAAAGTTACACAGTTATGTTTGGGCTTCTGGCAGCAAAGCAGGTTCTGCTAAATGATAGTTTGTTAACAATAAGATGCTAGGATAATTTGTTCATAGAGGAAGGAAATGTCAAATAGCAATATGTTTGCATATAATTATGTTACTGTCTTTCAGAACATCCTTATGCGTGCAGTGTTTGGCACAGTTAATCAAAGAAATCTGCATATCTAATTCTCTCTGTACTTCAAGGTCTGCTTTAGACAGTTCTAGAAGCAAGAAGACAAGAGAAGAACAGAGGCTAGAATGTGCCTTTGCCTGTGTGCATACACAGCACTATCAGCAGGTACTGTGGTGTACAGTTAGATCAGCTTTATTCTTCCCAGTGAAATTTTCTTACAATTGGCTGGTGAAAAAGAGATAAAGCTTAGGCAGAGTCAGATGAAAAAAAACACATGCCTTTGTTCTTCAGCACATGATGCTTGTGAATTTACAGGTGGTAGAAAGGCTTAAGTACTTTAATTCTTTCTGGTCTGGCTGTATGGTCTTTAAACATAAACAACCAGAACCTTTTCTTGGTTTTTAATAAGGAAGTCATGATTGAATTTTTAAGTTCCTCTCAACCGCCGGACGTCATAACAAAAAGGCAGAGGAGGGCCTGTCCCAAAACGGGGTGGCTGCCAGTGCCAGCACGTCAGCAGCACTGGCAGGGAGCGCTGCCGCTTCCCCTCCCGTCCCCTCCGCCGAGCAGGGACAGCAGCTCTGCCCACCCGGGACCCTCCTCTGGGCTCCGGTGCTCTCTGCTGTCCACAGCCAGGAGGCAGAGCGTGGGTCCCAGTGAACCCCCGAGATGTTCTGCTGGGGCGCTTTTTGATAAACATAGGCCCCAGGCCCTGGCTTTGAGCATCCCAAATAATTTCAGCCCTTTAATAACATTGAGTAAGACCCCAGAGCTGAGGGAAAACACAATTCTAAATGTAAGTCACATTTCTGAAATGACCTAGCATGGAAAAGCAGATCGATTTCTTTGGTAGAATCACTGAAGCCAGATCATTTCAGGGACTGGGTTTGCTGCACTGCCCTGCAGAGAGTGCCCAACTCACCCGCCCTGTGAAAGGGGTGCAGCCTGAAAATGGGAAGCCACAAAAGGACACCCTCAGCAGCCGGGAAGAGAGAAGGCTGGGCACCTACCTCCTGGTTCTCCATTATATACGTTCTGATGCTATGGCCCTGTTCCTAAATGCCTTATGAGATCACAGTGTTTATAAGCAAAAGAGTGGGGTGGGGTGTACATGCGTGTCAGTAAATAGGAGAACTGACCCCCCCCAATTAGACAGTAGAGACATTTTTAGGTCCAAAGATAAATCTGCAGCCTTTGGTGTTGCCAAACAGCCAAATGGCTGCCTGTGGTAGGTCAGGCAGATCATTTTATTCCTCGGTGACAGTGGTTACCAAACTCTTTATTCAGGCCGTGCTCGCGCGAGGAGCCAGCGCTTCTGCCTCCCTGCCCACCGGCACGGCAGGGGACCAGGCCGCTTCCCGGGCTGGAAGCCCGCGGGCCGCGCCCGCCCTCACAGGCGGCGGGAGGGCCACAACCATCCCCGCGCCCCGTGTCCGTCTGTCCGTCCGTCCGTCCGTCCGTCCGTCCGTCCGTCCGTCCCCGGCAGGTCTGCGGCTGCCCCCTGGTGGCGGCGGCGCGGCACCGCCCGCCCTGCGCGGCGCGGCACCCTCCCCCCCCCCCCCCCTTAATTTCGGATAAAAAGTAGTAAAAAGTAAAGAAGCCGCAGGCGGTGCAGGAGCGAGGGCAGCCCGGTGAGAGGAGGGCGCTCCGTGTGCTCTAGGGACACGCGTGGGTACGTGTAAGCGACCGCGGCAAGGTCAGCGCCGGGATCTGCAGCGGGGCCGAGGTCAGGGTGGCAAGGGCAACGGGGGGGGGTCCCCCCAAAGTTCATCCACGCCAGCTATGAACCACACTGGGAACTTGGGTCAGCAATAACATCCAGTGGCACTGGAGAAATAAGGATTTAGCAGTCAAACCCAGGAATGCTCAGGGTATCCGTAGTCATCATGAGTAGTACTTACAGATCGACATCCAAATGTCACAGTTTTTCTCCACAAAAGTGTAGAAAAATGCCTCAGAAACTTCAGCCCCTTTCTCAAGCGACTGTAAAGTTTATGAAGAAGT
Organism: Tyto alba; assembly: GCF_018691265.1. Classification (NCBI taxonomy): domain Eukaryota; kingdom Metazoa; phylum Chordata; class Aves; order Strigiformes; family Tytonidae; genus Tyto; species Tyto alba. The sequence goes on along the minus strand of NW_024881295.1, from coordinate 7,483,546 downwards.
GCTTTTTTTCATAAATTACTCTCATGAAAATGAATTTTCCACTTTTAAGGACTTTTTGAGAACGTCATAATTTTGCTTGCTCCTCAATTAGCTTAAAATATTTATAAGGCTTTATTGCCATAGTCACTGTATGTACGATCCGTGTAATTTTTGTTTGCAAAAACTCACCAGTGAGTAGGCAGGCATTATGCTGTCATTATCTTTAGGTGCTCGTCAGCATCATTTTATTACTACCTGCTGTACTTCTGTTATTTAATCCAAAATCTTTTATCTGACCTAAATCTAGAATTTTTCTGTAAGATAATATAGGAAATCCTTTATGTTAACTGTTGCAGCTAGAATAGGACAAGACTATAAGTAGTAGTTTAACATATATGAGTATCTATTTTAGGCAAGTTAGATCAGCATAGACTGAGTTACGTTGAACTGAAGTCACAGGACATTTTCTCTGAGGGAGATACAAAGATGAGCTAGGACTTTCTACAGCTAAAGGTTAGAAAGAAACATTAAGTGGCAGTTACCACAATAAGCAGAAGATAGTATGATCATACTTGAGTAACTTATGTAGATTTAACTATCTTACTTAGTAATATATGTGAACAGAAGAAAGGTCTAGTCCCCAGTTGTGTGCCTCTGCCCTTGGCCCAAACAGTTCTTGAAAGTCAACTGCTCAGCTTAGGCAAGTTAAGGAAGATGTCTGCCCTAACAAATAATTGTCCTCATCCTACATCTTTACTCATGATCTTGCATATCAGCCTTTCTTCTTCTAAACTTTTTTTTTTATTTACTTACCTCATCTGTAAACCTGTATATCACATACAGCTCATCTCTGTCACTGTAGCATGTGAATGCCCTGTGTCCACCTGCTGCCCTGTTCCCCATTGACTTTTGTTACACAGCTAAATCATTCCATAAGGGTTTTTTAGCAGCTGTGGCAGCCAAGTCTCTTTGGGCTGGTTCCTTGAATTTTTCTCCCTAGAATATTTGCGGATCAATACTATGTTTCATGATCAATACTAATCCTGTCATCTTCATGCCTGTGGTGCGTTGACCCTGGCTGGACACCAGGTGCCCACCAGATCATCTCTATTACTCCCCTCTTCAGCTGGACGGGGGAGAGAAAATATAACAAAAAGCTCATGGGTTGAGATAAGGACAGGGCCATCACTCAGCAACTACCAACAAGAGCAAAACAGACTCGGGGAATTTACTTTAATTTATTACCAATCAAATCAGAGTAGGGTAATGAGAAATAAAACCAAATCTTAAAAATACCTTCCCTCCAAAAACACCTTCTTCTTCATTCCCAATTTTCTCTACCTCCTCCTCTGCAAACCCAATACAGTGTTTAACCTGAAACTTCATTGGAGCACAGTAGCTTTTCTTTGTTTTGTCTTCATACAGAGAACTCTGCAAAAAGGGGCACTTCATCTTTAGTTGGTCTCCATTACAACTGACACAAATACAAATAACAAAAATAATACTGGCTGTGATAAGGGCTGGGTCCTCAACTGAAGATCTGAACAAGTCTATGGAAACTGCCACAGAAGGAAGGAAATAAAAAGATGCATATGAAAATTAAAATCTTGTTCAGATTACATGAATTGCCCAAGATCAGAAAGTGAATATCAAAAGGCAGGAAAGGAAACCTTGCACAGAAATAACTGAAGGGCTGAGTGAAAAACAGCAAAGGAAGATTGTGATGTTCTGCTACAGCTAGCGGACTGGTTTTATCAGAAGCTGCTTGCCCAGGCAAGCCCATGGCATCAGCTTTCAAGTACTCCAGGAAAATCAAACCCTGTGTTCTCATGCTTTAATCAGTTTCTTCCATAGCCACTAGCTGACGCTGCAAGTAAAGCTCTCCTCCAGCAATCACCAAAATGAACCGCAGACTGGCAGGAGTGAACATGTTGTTGGTTTTTTTTTCCCCCCCCAGTTATTATTTCCTCTCCTTTGAAGAGTTTATGATCTAGAGATGCACAGATGCACACTGCTCCTGAAATCTGGATTTTTTCTGAATTGTGACCTGACCTAAGAGAATGCTGTTCTGCCTTCAGTGGCATAGCGATTAAATAGGATTGTCTGGATTTTCTACTTGAGTATCTTTTCCTAAAGTACTCACCACTTAATATTGTACTTACAGAGCTAACAAGTATTTTCCAAAATTCTTAAACAGAGCTACTTTCATCCATGAAAAGACTTTGGCCATCACTCACCAGAGATCAGTAATTTCCATCTCTGAACTACCAAGAAAGATGGACAAATCTGCCATTATTTTTAGGATGATCTCTTTTTCTCCCTGATCAATACTTCCCTTGTCACAGGAACTTAAGTATGAGATGTATTTGCCTCACCTTTCCAACTGTAGGATAAATCTTTTAAATTTTATCTTTCTTTCTAAAGAAGACCTGGAAATAACTCTATTTTCTACATAAATTATATCAGATAGGCCTAATTGTTCATTGACTGTGTGTTTTGTCTTGTGTGTTGCCTTGTTCTATTAGTTCTGCTGGGAGTTTAATAGAAGAGTTATGCCTATTAACATCAGTAAGAAAAGTCATCTTTCTGGAAAAAAAAAAAAATTCCAAGCATGAATTTTTAAACAGTTATGTAAAACTGCCAGTTCTTTCCCTGGGAGGGCTCATCTTCCTGTTACTGAGAGCTGAAAAAAGCCTCCAGAAGTGTTTGCCACCTGGAACACACATGCAATATTGAGATAATGAACATATAATCATGTTTGCATTTGGACACGAACTCCTTCATTTTCAGCTCTGCCTGTCAGCACAAGGATGCCGATCCTATAAAGACCAACTTTTTCACACTGTTAATGATTGCACTGTTGTAAGTTGGGCAATATACAGTACAGAATAACAACTATAAGTGTCATTTTTTTTCACTCTTAGCCTAAATATTGTAAAACATTACACCTCTACTGATGAATATTTTTTTGTACAGCTATCTGTTTCTAAGTTGTCAAAACAATTTCAGTTATTTAGAAAACGTAAAATCTCTGATATGGACAAAAAAATATATAAAAATCCTTATTTTCATTTCCTTACAGTATCCCAATAGTAATGCATATTAGCCCGTTCCTATCAGTTCTGGTCTTCTCCTTTACATTAACTCTCAGGTTCCATAGCTTCAACGGAAATGACAGTTTGTGCATTAAAACAGTTAATATTTTTTTTTTCCTGAATCATTATAATCTGTAATTTTTGGCTCTAGAAATCCCCCAAAAATATTGGCATAAGGGTGGTACTAACCCTATGATACAGACATAACTGTGGTCCAGATTTTATTTCTATAAATTTTATTTCTACAAAATACAGTTAAAACCAGGCTATTGCAAGTGACATGGTTTAGTGTTGGTGAGATTTGGGGAAGCAGAGGAAGAGGATGGAGGGATGAGCTGTAGCAACCTAAGTAGAAAGGGAGGGACAGAGGGAAGGGAGAAGGAAGAAATTAAGAAGACAACTGGGGGATGGGGGAGGGAGTTTTCTTCTCAAATGGAAAGCTAGTCTGAGGAACTTTGCTGTCTTGAAGATTTCACCTTCATCCATCCTTCTCATGTCTCTGCCTTTCTATTGTCTGTCCTAATGTGCTGCTGCCTGTCTGCACTTGGTGTTCATGGCTGAGATACCAGGCAAGATTCTTTTAGTTTTCTGAGGTATTTGTACCTCACCTAACATATAAGTGTTCAAATCAAAGAAATTTTCTGCTATTTATATAAATAATAGTGTCTGTATGCCCAGTCCCAGAGGAGTGCTCAGTGCTCCAGGCAGTGTGCTGGTACTAAGCCCAAAGGCCATCCTGTGGCGATGCAGTATGAAACAAGAGATGGGTAGGTGGAGACATGGGAGTCTGTGGAGACCATCCTGGTCCACCTTTGCAGTCCCTCAGTGGGCTGATCAGCAAAGGCCTTTCAGTTCTGTTGGAAGGAAATTGGAATGAACAAATGGCTGACTGTAGGCTGCCAAAATAATCCAGTCCGTGCCAGCTAATTCATTCCTTTCCTCCTATTCCCTTCCACCAAGTCATTTGGCCTTGAGAAAGAGATTAGGCACTATTGTTGCAGTATACTGTTAAAAGGGCGCAATGTAAAATGGTGAAACCCACAACAAACTGTGGCTGCCCCAAAGAAAGGAGAAAAACAAAGAGGCTGGGGGGGAGTGGGGAGAAGCAATTGGTTTCTCTGAGGTTTATTTATTAGAATTTTATGCTCCTCTGTCCCCTAATGGTAGAAAGCCATAGTCCATCTTCATGATAGCTTTATTAATTCTAATTACCACACCCTAGGATATCTCTTCTTGCAAGAACCTAAACTAGACCTTTGGGGAAATAAGAAAGGTTCTCAAACTCCGGAGGAAGCTGGCAATTAGGAAATCCCTGCATTCACTTCTGAAGTTCACAGGAGTATGAAATGTGTTTAACTCTTTCTCAGACATTTGCTGTAGCTTTCAGTTAATTCTGGTTTCAAACAAACAGCATAAGGGAAACCAGTGCACAGCTGCCAGGGTGTCTGTCCCAAGGCGGCTAGGAAGAGCTGTGTACAATTCTTGCAGCTTGTTTCATATAAACACTGCAGCTATTTCGTTCCTTGCTCTTCATATGTATAAGGTGTGACAATGTCAAAAGTATATTTCTTTAGCTCTGGATTGGTTAATTTTTGACAAGAAAACATTAAAAACAATCTTACATTTTTTTTTTCTCAATACCTAGCTCATTTTTAAAATGTCTACTTTCAATTAGCTAACACTTTTCCTCATACATGTGTGATGTACATAATGTACACACTATCAAAGCGCAACAAACATTGCAGGGTAATACTAAAATTATTTAACGAAGAATTTAAATCACATCCTAAGTTAGAAAACACATGATCTTAAAAACCGATTCAGTGGTTTTTAATTCTTCAAATTCCTCATTTGAAGAATTTAGGAAAATATAATGAAATTATTATTAAAACCTAAACTATTCTTTTTGGTCTTTGATACTGCAAAGGTTTCAATTAAAACCAGTATGTTTTCAAAACATCACAGAACCTGTCATGTCTCCACTCTGCAGAAAGCCCAAGTGAAGTAGAAGCAAAAGTGTCAATGAGTTTTGATAGAGTATTTGATCTCTGTGGGATCCTTTGAGTTGATTCTCAGACAGTGATCTCATTATTTAAGTAAAAAATACACTTGTTTAGCTTTTTATCTAGGAGTAGAAATCATTTGCTCAACCGTAAATTTCTTCCTCAGAAGATACGACTTCCTTCTGCTCCATCATTAGATTCCACTGCTTGCTTTCTGCTGTCTGTGTTATTTTTATCCTAATCTAAATAGTTAAAGAGTAATTTAAGAGCACAAGAACAATGATAAGCATCTAGTAACTGCTTACTGCATTGCTAATGCTTTTATGGAATGTAGCAGATTCTTAAATATTTAATATAACTTACTCTTCCCTTTAACCATTCTGCGAAGGATCTCATGAAATATGAATTATGCCTGTGTAATGTTTTGCATACCCTAGTGGCTGCCTCATTTCAGTCATGTTGCATATGCAGCTTCTATGCAAAAAAGAGAGAAAATGCTTCGTTGATGTTATTATGTTCCTAATTGAGGTTCTCAGGTTTCCACAGTCACTCCAAAGTCCCTGCTAAGCATTAAGATCAAGAACCGGAATGGGTCATAGAAAGCAAACTCATTGTGACAATCTCTGTGGTGAACCAGAACATGATCAATTTAAACCCATGAAAATTCAACACCAGCCTTTCATTCAGCCTTTATAACTGTTTTTAAAACAATATTTTGCAAAGGATTATTTTTCAAAAGCTATTTCTCGTGCACCATCAGGTCCTAAAGAACCAACTGCTCCCAGGTGCACCAGTATCATTTGCTTATGTGAATGGCAGTCCTGGGTTCAGATGGGTGCAGAGACAGAATTAATTATAGAAGTTACAGCTGGAAAAAGCACTCAAGGCACCTCAGCAACACTTTTTGGTATCTGAGTTCAGAAGCAGGGTGCTGCTGTGATGTTGAGGGGCCTTCAGCTGAACTATGACAGCTGTAGACCAGCTGAGGTTCTGCCTCATTAAAAGATTGCATGAGACCAAGTAAACGTATTGAACTGCTATACGTGTTGGTTGCCTCTGTGTGATGAACTCTGTTTGTCATCTGTCTTAAATGGCTGGTCTCCTTCCTGCTAGGTCTTCAACCTATGCCAGGACTATGTCTGTCTCTTGACAGCTTTGAACAATGGCTGAGATAATCGTTTTTGAAAGGACTGAATTACTTCCAATTGCTTCCCCATTTTCAGGTGCTAGTGTTGGAGGATTTTCTGTGAGTCATGAATATCAAAGCATGTATTTTTCATTAATGGAAATTAATTTGGGAGCAATTCTTCCCAATTACGTAAAAGAGCTGTTTTCTTGTCAGGGTATGTGTGATCTATATGAGAAATTCTACATATATGTCAAGCCCTATCCCTCTCTAGGTAATAAATTACATCTTACAAGTATGATATTTTTCTAGTGTTTCAGGTAATATGGCAACACGAGTTTTCCTCTAAAAGCAAAATTTTCTAATTTGCATGGTTATAGAGAAGAAATTGCTAATACAAATCTTGAAAAGCTTAGAACTATGACCTTAAGTAGAAACCTGTTTGATTCCATTGTATTTTGTTGCTCATGACCTTTATGAGGCCACCAATACTTTCAGTCCTTTGAGTTGGCAACAGGAAGTCATTCCTACTAGTTATTTTTCTTTCCTATTTGGGTATGAACAGTTGAATTCGAGGTGTTATTATGGTCTATCTTTATCTATGAACTGATACCTAGTGCCAGCAATATTTTTATTTAGGAATATCTTCATAGCTTGGAAGAAATACCGTTTTCTTGGTTCTATGCCAGAGAAAGATTGATATATGGAATAAGTGGTAACACTTCTATCAAAATATTAGTATATTTGCCCCCTCCCTAAAAGAGCCCACACGAACTCATCCCTTTTCCCTAAAGGTCTATTTTCTTTTTATAGGAGAATGGTTGAACAGCAGAGAAAAAAGAAAAAATCCTCTAGAAAAAATTGTATTTTCTATGGCAAAAAAATACTTTATGAATGTATGTTTTTACATTCTTCCCTCTTTCTCTCTAAAATGTACATGAGACAAGATATAAATGTTTAAATCTTTCCTCACCATTTTCATGCCACTCAATTTTTAAGTCTTCCCAATATCTTTTAGTATTATAAATTAGCAGTGCTGTTTAACATCCCCAGACAGGATAACATGCAAACTTCACAATGCCTTGGTGAAGACAAACAGTTTTTTCACCCTTAAATTCCTTAGCAGTATTTATTTAACCTACAAGCAGGAGTGGGGTTAGTGAACTCACTGGTTGCCTCCTTGGACCAGGCTTCAGAAGGTCCCTTTCTGGAACATAAAAGGAATAGGAAACTTGCAATAGTAAATATTCCCAAGGCTATGGGAAATTATGCTATCAAAAAGCAAACAACTTGCTCTATTTAAACAAGGAGAAAAAAAATATTAAGTGGTTGACTAAATTATTACATAAATGATGGCTTACAGTGAAACAATGTATTATTTTCTTTAAATAAAAACTACTAACCTCTCAGTGGCTATAAAATGTCTCATGAGGCATCTTGTCTTTTGTGAAAATTTTGTGGTAGAAAATATGAAAAATAAATGTATAAGCTTGTATCACATTCAAGCTATAAATTTTTTAAACCAAAGCAGTTTAACAAATTACAGACAGCCAAGTTTTATTAACAGACAGTGAAGGAAGTCTTGAAGGCGTGCAAATTTATCCAGGTAGCATCTGAGATGTAAGTGAAAATGAAGAATGAGAAGTACATAATTCCACTATAAAATTGGTCATGCCTCCTATTTTATACTGCTGTGGATCATGTACTGTCATTTATACTTCACATTTACTGTAAGTGTCAAGTTATCGTTAAATAGCTTACCTCTGGAAAAGTAAAAGTTATTAACTTATTTTTGTTCAGTAGGAAAATGTAAACACCATGAAAAAGTTCTAAAACAAGAGTTACTGCAATCAGAGAGCAATGGTAATATCTCCATTAATTTCTTTAAGAGTAAAGCACGATGTGGGTTTTTTTTTAATTACAGAAGGTCAATTCTCACCCTAACTTCCACAGAAAACACATCCTTTTTTAATCAGTCATCAGAAGAATCACTTCATAGGGCCTTAAAAACTAGATTTCTTCTGTCTTGCAACACCCCAGACATAGATATACAGGTTAGCTTCTGCTTCCCAAAACCTGCTACGTGCCACACTTTGGATCTGCATTAAATAACTTACAAGCATCCTGGCATGCTTTCTCCCTGCCTGAATAATCTTCTTGCAGGTAAACCACCCCCAGTGCCTTCCTCTTCTGCTGCAGCCTTCACTGCATCCACGCTGCTCTTGCTTCCCCTTGTGTGCTGTGGGTGAAGGCTGGCAGACAGGCAGGAATAGGTAGTAGAGGAGTGGAAAGCCCCATAGTAGTTGCCCCTGTCTCCTGTTAGGAAGGGAAGGAGTGTTACAACACTGATGTAAGCATTTTTTTTTTTTCCAATGTGGTAGTATCCCCCAATTAGTCCCATCTAACAGCAGGGAGAAGATGCTGGTGTAATTTTGGCTTGATCAAGCTAGATGCTGTGCAGGTTTTGGAAGTGTTGTATTCAAAAACTCCCCCAAGAACTTTCCTAAACATTATTTATGCAAATAATCTAATATGCATGTCATTATATACTTGGGATATCTTATATCTCTCATTAAGCATCAACTCATGAGACAGGAAAGCCCAAATCAAGCAAGGATTAGAAAGAAAAGAGAACAATTACAATAACAACAAAAAAAATATACTTCAGTGAGCATTCAAACTATTTCACAGGACCTGTCATTTTTATTGAATCTTAGAAAATATAAATTTTCTTTCTCTGATAGCTCACATTTCAATTGGATAAGATGGTACTTCTGCCTGTACTGCCTTGTTATTTTCTCAGTTGCTTCTGGGTTGTTTTCTGTGAGGAAAATATAGAAGATGTAACAAGCAGTGCAGTGTTAAATACTGAATGCCATTTGGAGGGTGCAGTATTTCATTCCTGATATTAAAACCAGTCAAAAAAAACTGAGAATATTTCAGTTTTCTGATCCAGATAGTTTCTATTTTTAGGGAAGCAAATACCTTCTCGGTTTTCATTTTTACCAATTCTATCCAATGTTATTCTCTCTATGATAATTTCTTATTCAGTTTTCTTTTTTTAGAATGGCTGTTGTGATTACTTTCCATATGCTATATATTCATGATGAAAATAATTTGTGTTTTCTCCTTCTAAGTTAACACCAAGCTAAATTAAATAGGAGTATAGACACGAGAGAAAAGCAATCAAGTTTTTATCAGTGCACAAAATGATTTCTAGAAGTTGGGCAGTCTATATTTATGGGGTTCTGAAACCAGAAAGAAGAAAATATTCAGAAGATTTCAACTGGAAAATTATGTTTACGTCTCTTGTTGCCCTGTGGAATTTATTTTTCCCAGAGAGCTTTCTTCTTGCCATGATTTCACATTAAGACACATCTAACATATGTGCATTGATGTAAAAGGGAGATGGTTGTTTCTTGGTTCCTCTGAGGTGGCTGGAGATCCCTTCTAGCTGCTTAATGTTAGGGACATGTCATTTGCTGTTGTCCTTAGCTCCATTTTGCTCAAAATGCACCTGTCTTGTAAATTGGCTGGGGGTAAAATCTTCATCCTGCTGAAGTCAATGGAGGTTTTATTATTGGCCACAATTGTATCTTGAGATCTCAGAAGGACACAGCAGATCACATGCTGCAAGTATCTTCTTCGTTACAATTAAAGAAATTATGCTGCAGCGCATATGAAGGCTCTCGCTACTTTCTTGGACCACCTGCCACCTTCCTGTGCCTTTTGTACCCTTCTAACTTTTTTCTCCTACATCCTGCTCCTTTTCAGAGATGCTTTGAAGTGTGCTGTCAGCATACTACCACGTTTGCAATGGCAAATGCACATCAATGAATTTTAGGACAGATTTCATTCTAACTCAATATAAAAATAACATATGACTAAACTGAGTGTGCATGTGAACTGTACCTGTGCTTCGCAGCATGGCTGCTTCAGTATCTACTTGGAGCTATGCTTCCTCTACTCTGTAAGCAGGCATCATCTTTTACATTGTAGTGTCAGGAAGAAGGCAAGAAATACAATCCCGTTTTTTTGTGGGCTACAGAGTTCACAGCAGTAATGAATGAGTGTTTTATCTGCATTCTCTGTGTACTGTGCTCTTAGTCCTATAGTTATATATCATCCCAAGATAAGATGTGTTCCAGAGGAGGATAAGTGGATGAGGCTTTTGTGATACCTCTGCACTTCTGGGTGAAGTCAGGAAGCTTTCCAAAGCCAAAGTTTAGTTTTCCAGTGTTAGCAATATCTGAGTGTGTATGCATGTGTATTTAACTCATATCCTTTATCTTTGAACGTGACTGTAGCACACCATCACCATGCCTCATTTCCAGTTTTTTGTCCCACGGAAGAAAGAATGCCCCCATGCTGTAAGAAATGAGGTATGGCTATTTATTGCCATTTTAGACCAAGCTTGGAGGTCTAAGATGCGCATTTTCTCCTGAAGATGGAAAGGAGATCAATAGATTATATCTGACTAAGGAGCTTCCACTTTTGTGTGCTAACATCTGGAAGGTTTAGCTGCAGTCCCTAAGGACAACTGACCCAGGTTTTCCCAGCGTGATTAGTGGGTTATATCTACTCCTCTTTGACCCATTAATGATGATCAAATGAAGGTAAGTCTGACTTTTGCAGTGGGAAGAAGTCAAACCATGTGATGAAAGCAACCACGGGACGGTTGGAGTAAAGATATGCCAGCCTAATTGATCCAGGTTTTCTGATGGAGCGTCTAGAGATCATATGGGATCTCACGTCTTGAGCTATGGTCTAGAATATGCACAAGCAGGTTGGGATGGACAGGTGAGGTCCTGGGACAGTATCTGTGCTTGCAGAATATATTCACAGTGATACAAATTCCACCAGAGTCTCTCGTGAGTGATATTTTAATTCTAATGCCAACGGTTAGTCTTCAAGAGTGAAACTAGAACTGAGTTTTTGTAGTCATTACTAATAACAAGAATATTAACATTAACTACCTAAACACATAGCAAGGGCGAATGTAATCTTCCTATATACCTGCCCTTTAAAATTTCAATAGGACGTGATATTCTGCTTTTTCACTAGATGGGTATTATGTGCTGAAAGCATGTTGTATTTCATCCAAGAAATAGCTGTATTTAGTTCTACTGAATATGTAAAGATTTTTATCAGTTCCTTATTCATTTCATTAAGGTGCTGAGACATCCTATTGCTTACTGTTTGTGAAAGCCTGTTGAGATCCTGTAAGGAAAGACAATACAGATAAGTGTTAATTTACAACATTTGAAAATATTTTGTTAAACTTCGAGAAGAAAAACTGCATCAGGTTTGTTGGTCAATTGCCTGTTTTCTTTACTGTCTATTCTTTCTACATTTCAGAAAAGTATTGTGATTGAATTTATCTAGAGTCTTTTGGGACTCAATTTTTGTTTGTTTTCTAACAACTCTTATAGGAAGAGCTATATTAGCAGATTTTTTGGCTAGACTGCTAGTGCCAACTATGTCACATCAGTTGTGAACCTGTGACTCAAATCTCTGACCACTAACTTACACATACAGTTCCTCTAGTATTCTTTTCTTCTTCTGTGTTCCTAGATAATTTTGTTCATGTGAAGCAAATTATTTAAATTGTAAACAGTGAGATTTCTGAAGCAACAAATGGCTTTGCATTTATTACAACTGGAACAAATATCTAGGAGAAAGGAGGGACTTGGCTAAGAAAGGGTGGGTTGATAGGTTCCAGTGAAGCCTATTAATTGTTTTCTCAGGCTGATGGTGTCACCTTCTTCATACCCCTTCCTTGCCCTCTGTAAAATCTTTGTGGGTACAAGTGGCAAAAGCTGCTGGAGAGTCTGTGGAGATGCTGAGGCAGTGGCCTTGTCCAAATGCTGTGTTGCTACAACTAGGCTTCTCCCAGAGCCAGAGGTTGGCCAGTGTGAACTTATCTCCAGTATCTGCAAGGTAATGCATGCAGCATAGCCACGTCCTTGAGGAGCAGCACTGGACCAGGACTGGGACTGGAGAAAAACGTTCACACTGGAGAGAAGCCGTGGAGACCAAGAAGGGGCCAGGTAGCTCTAAGGAGAAAGCGGAAACATTCAGCTGAAATTTCTGCAAGAAGGGAAAACTGTGCTGCAGATCTTTACTACCACATCTGAGAGAGATGGATGTGTCCGCTTTTTGTAACATTCCCTAAGAAATACCTGTCTCCATAGCACTGATCTGTGCTTCAAAGAGAAAACTGGCCTCTGAGCCAATGTGAGCATGTTCAGCAAAGATTAAGAGGTGTTTCCACAGTAGACAAATAACTAAAAGGACAAGGAGGAAATATTGGATGTGAACAATGGAGCCAAGTAACTGTCGCTGTTAAAACGAAGCATTACAGTTTCTGACCTCCTTTTTTGTTTTGTGGAAACTATTCCAGCTGTAGCCACAAGTTGGGAAATGAAAAAACTACACAGAGCTTATAGTATAGGCAAGGCTTAGCTGGGCTCTGGGAAAAAATAATTCTGTATGGTTTTTGTTTAAAAAAAATCAAAACTTGCAAATTGCATACTTCTTAATAAGAAGTTTATAGACTAAATCTTACATTTTTGTGGATATTCAAAATAAGTGTGAACAGAGCATTCAACAATAGTTTTTTTTTTGTACTGTCATAACTTAGAATTACAACAAATGACTCTTAGAGTCTTCATCAGCAGATTTCAGAGCATTTTATGCTTGAAACCAGTGTAACTCCTTGGGTTAGAAATGGGCAACTTTCCAGGCTCCAACACATCAGTAGGAGAGCTGGGAAGATTATGGATGGGTCCAGTCCACTGGTCCAGTGCTCTAGGCAGTTTTATGAGTCAGAAAGAATTTGCTCTGGCTTCATCTCTGGGCACTGCTTCCTTGTATGATGGAAGGCTGAAGTGGGAACTGCATCTATATGTTTGATCTATAGTCACAGTTATGGGTAGTCACCTATGCGCAGGCATTCACAGCTCTGTAGTTCTTCAGTATATCTGATCTTTCTACCTTCATTCTTCATTTTCTCTTCATTGCTTTCTAGTGGTTAGATTCAACTGGATGTGTACTTCATGGATTGCAGTAAGTGATCAGATTAAATTAAATATATATTTCATGGATTATAATATTTCTATTTCTGCCTGTGTGCATAACTGAAAAGTAAGATTTTGGAGAGATTTGCTTGTTCATTAGCATACTGTGTACAACACAGATGTCTTTGCTACTCTTTCCTGATAAGCAAGCCACTAATGTCAGTTTAGTAATGCTCCTACAGGCAGCAAGGTATATTTGTTCCTTTTCATCAAACAATCTGCAATATTGGTCCTATACCTAGAAGAGATCAGCCTATAGCTTTCTAAAATAAGGTCATTAAAACTGCCAGTTTAGTTTGTTTTAGCCTTGTGATTGACAATGCCTTCAGGGTGAGAGGATGTGATTTAGCTCCTACTTGCTAGAAACTGCTACCAAAAAGCTGTACATCTGTCTGTCTTGCAAAATTGTACTGGTTGGCAACTACATTGGCTAGAATATGTCATTGCTTTGTCCAAAATAAGTAAGCACCGTAGTAGTCATGGACACTCCAACTCCTGGTTCCCAGACATCCAAGAAGAAAAGTAGAGTAATGAAATCACTTGGACAGTTTTCAGTGGAAAAGACCATTCCTGCTTTGCATAAAGGTCTGCTGGAAACACAGTTGGCCTGCATTTCCTTCACTTGGCTTTGTCTCCAGGATCTTGAATCACAATTTGCTTATCAAGATAAATTCTTCAGGTCTAGAAACACTCTAGTGTGCCAAGAGTTATCAGTGGTCTGTCCTTCACAGGTCTTTAATATGATTTTTGTTTTGTTCGCTCAATTTGTTTCAACCAGTTCCCATATTCTTGAAAGACCAGCATTTTGACCTAGTAGCATGCCATCCTGGACATCAACTCATGAAAATCTGCATTATAAATTATTCATTCTGACTCCTGCTATGAAAATGGCATATTAGTGGCTTATTTAAGGGCATCATATAAAACTTACCTTATGCCCGTGCAACTATCTTATTTCTCTGCTGCATGTAGATACTGATAAGGAAGTGGTAATGCTCTTAAGGGGAACATTGACAGCTCAGGAATATGCATCAAAGGCATTTGGTGGGAGATGGCTTTTATAAAATCCCTGTGGTAATTTACAATAGCTTTTTGTTTCTTCAAATCACATTTCTGGACATGCTAGTCAGGCCTTGGGTGTACAAATTTTTTACAGATACCCCTTTGCTATTTTGACTGGTTCTTTTGACAGCAGTGATCTAGATGTATAAGCCGCTCTTCTGTTTGAGAGATGTCCCCTCTCACTGGATTCTCCTTCGTTAGCTTCTGATTAAATAGTCTTGCCACCAGTTTGTTGCTATTACTAGAGGTTGTGTTTATTTAAACTAATTATGTCAGATCACCTTTGTCTAGGGGTTGCTTAAGTCATCAAACACATCTCAGAGACTGTGGAGATAAGTTGTCAGATAATTTACAGACTCCAATGGTCCCTAACTGATTTAGTACCATTGCGTACAGACAGCTGTTCTATAGTTTTTAAATTTGGGCGGGGCTAAAATATAACCTGTAAAAGTGAGCCAGATGGCTTTTTTATACACTTGATTGCAGTTTTACCTCTTCTTCCTTCAGTTTTCGGTTAGGTCCCCAGGCTACTCTGTGGGAAAATTGGTCCTATATGATGACCGTGACTTTCTGTAGCTTCTGGTCCTTTTTTCCTTGTGTTTTTATACAAGAATATGATAAATTATGATGCTAATCCCTCTGAGGCCTATTAACATATCTTTGTGGCAACTGATAGTCTTCTGATGGCAATTTGATCTCTAAACAACACTCTCAACTATCTGTATCTACTGAGAGGTGTCCAAATCTGATGATATAACTGTACTTTTTCTCCAGTAACTCTCTTTGGCACAAACTCCTGACAGTATTCTGGGCTGGGCCAAGTGAGGCGATACTCTTTTGACTTCTGGGAAGGAGCTCTTTTTAGGGCACAGAGTTGCTTGATCTTTGCAACGGTGAAGCTGCCTGACTCCTCAATATCTAATATGCTGTTAACATGGGCTTTAGGAAAGATTTCTAATTATTCCATTGGCTTTATTACTCCCATTACTTACTTCTTTGCATGTAATTGTTATTTTCAGCAGCAGCTGTTTAACCATCTGAATCATTTTATCCCAGCTGAAACATATTTGGAAACTATCTTCTTTATGCAAAAACATCCTGATAATCTTTTAGCAGCTTTTGCAAGGATGTGACAGTGCATTGTCTGTTGTGGGCATGTGTTTTGGTTTCCCTTGTGCATCCGTTCTATGACTCATTTCTGCCAGTTTTCGTGCCATCAAATTAAAGAACTCGCTTATTTCAGCTGTCATCACTAACTTCTGTGTTGTAAGCGCTGAATGAGATCTCAGCCTCTTTTCCAGGTAGTCTGCTTATAATTTAAACTGCTGTAGGAATACTGGGAACATGCAGTCTCATCATTTTAGCTTGGATAGGTTTAATTTTCTTCTTTTACATTGTGCTGGGGAAGTTTGTAGCTTGTTTTGACTACATTTGGACTTTCAGTGTCCTGCTTGTTTGCATGCTGTTTCGTTGTTTCAGCTGAGGTGTATCCCCTCTGCATCATCAGAATGGGCTGAAGGAACAAGCATCTTTGCTGTCTCTGCCATTGTCAATTACTTTTGGAGAATTCCTTTCATACAGTTCATTTAGTTAAGAGTTTTTCTTTCTAAGCAGTGTATTGTGTTTGTGTGGCCAGGTTTTGGTAGTGGGGGGCTACAGGGGTGGCTTCTGTGAAAAGCTGCTAGAAGCTTTCCCTGTGCCTGATGGAACCAACACAGCCGGCTCCACCTCTGGCCAAGGCCAAGCCCATCAGTGATGATGGTAGCACCTCTGGGATAACATATTTAAGAAGCAGGAAAAAACCTCTGCACAGCAGCAGCTGGAAGAGAGGAGTGAGAATACATGAGAGAAACAGCCCTGCAGACCCCAGGGTCAGTGCAGAAGGAGAGGAGGTGCTGCAGGTGCCGGAGCAGAGATTCCCCGGCAGCCCCTGGTGCAGCCCCTGGTGAGGCAGGCTGTGCCCTGCAGCCCAGGGAGGGCCATGGTGGGGCAGATCTCCACCTGCACCTCGTGGAGGACCCCACGCTGGAGCAGGTGGGTGCCCAAAGGAGGCTGTGGCCCTGTGGGAAGCCCATGCTAGAGCAGATTCCTGGCAGGACCTGTGGACCCAGGGAGAGAGGAGCCCACGCTGGAGCAGGTTTGCTGGCAGGACTTGAGACCCCGTGGGGGACCCACGCTGAAGCAGTTGGTGAAGAACTTGTAGCCCATGGGAAGGACTTATGTTGAAGAAGCTTGTGGAAGACTGTCTCCTGTGGGAGGGACCCCACGCTGGAGCAGGGGGAGTGTGAGGAGTCCTCTCCCTGAAGAGGAAGGAGCGGAAGAGACATCATGCAATGAACTGACCACAACCCCCACTTCCCATCCCCTGGTGCCACTCAGCGGGAGGAGGTAGAGAAATTGGGAGTAAAGTTAGGTCTGGGAAGAAGGGAGCAGTGGGGGGAGGATGTTTTAAGATTTAGTTTTTATTTTCTCATTATCCTACTCTGATTCGATTAATAATAAATTAAATTAACTTTTTCCCAAGTTAAGTCTGGTTTGCTCATGACAGTAATTGCTGAGTGATCTCTCCCTGTCCTTATCTCGACCCACGAGCCTTTTGTTATATTTTCTCTCCCCTGTCCACCTGAAGAGGGGAGCGACAGAGCAGCTTTTGGGGATACCTGCTGTCCAGCCAGGGTCAACCCACCACAAACAGTATTCAGCAATGCGCATTGATTGAAGGATGTGGGGTGGGAAAGTCTTTCTGCCTGTTTTCTAATTTGATGCAAGTGATTTAGTTACAGCCAACTACAGAAACCATCTATTTTTAGTATTTAACATATCCCAGAGTTCACTGTCGTGGACACTTGCTCTTAGCATGGGTTGACAAGCACTTAAAGTTTGGAAAATAGTACTGTTTAAAGGTGTAATTTGCTGAAATACAAGTTCAAATATAAGTGATAAAATATTCCTTAAACTTAAGAAAATTTTTATATTAAATTGATCCTTTGAAGGCAGTTTTAGGGAAGAGAAAGCAGGAAGTTATAATTACAGAGCATTAGTATTTTGCAATAATAACTATGATGTGTTGTTTGCTAATAGCAAGAGCATTACACTGTATTTCTTTACAAAAGCTTGGTGTCTTTCCGTATCTCATGGACTGTGGGGCCCTGTGATTTGCTTCAATTTTTACTATGGTTGTTTAGATTTGACTTTCACTACAAAGTTCCACTACAATGAATACCTTTGTATAAGCAGAGAAATAGAGAGCTTTCTTCTCAGCATGTAGTGGGAAGAAAATTTGACAGAAGTCAAAGTGTGCAGTACTTCAGTATCGTGGCATCAAGAAAGTTATTCCTCATGCAAGCTCAGATTTGCTGGGTTACACTGCACACCACTTTCGAGCCTGTCGTGTTCAAGCCCACTTATTCCCAGGAACTGAGTTTGCATTTTCTGCTTCCATGAAATATAGGAAGGAAGAGGGATTTTTGGATGTATAGCATCCTGAGCCCGCTGAGGTGAATTAATCATTAAAATCATCGGTTGTTCTGGATTTCAATTAAACAAGAGTTGAGACAGCATGAAAAATTTTCAAAGCACTTACTTCAAGTGTAACAAGTTTTGACTTACAACCACATGTAAGTCCTAGGGCTGAAGGAACTGCTTCATGGGTGTGATCCACACTCAAGGCATTGTAAAATTTTGCAAATTCAAAGACAGATTTTCTAAGTGTGTTTAATACTTAGAGAGCATTAGTAATCAGTTCATCACTGATTTTTAAAAGGAATCATTTCAAGCTCTTATTTATTAATATCTAATGTAATAAGGAGAAAATATGTCAGCTCACCTGTAACACTCGAAATAACTAGATTTACAGGTTTGTGGGTATGAGGTTTTAAAATTCCTTCAGTGCCTTCTCTTAATCCTGTGATCCTGGATCCAGGCAGAAAAGGTTAATCAATCTGCAGTAGGCCTTTAGGGAAATGCAACTCTACCTCTATTCTTTCAGAATTACGACAGCAGAAGAATTAAAGAGCTGCTCGAATGCTCAGTGCTGTCAGTGGAAAAACATCCCTTAACAAGACTTGGAATTTCTTTCTTTTCTGAGCAGGGAGTTTTCTTCTTAGATTAAAAATATATTCCTTGTTTACAGCATGCAGTCCTGCATCAAGCAAGAAGTACTAGAAAATATTGTTCTAATCAGACTTGGGAAAAGAGATATTTTGTAGATCTCGGGAGGCTGAGGACTATAATGAACATTTGCAGGACAGCATTTTTGTTTCTCCTAATTTAATTAATGGACATTTTGGCTGCAAGTACTTGAAATGTGGAAAACAGTATGTAATGAGATCCATCTGTCTAGCTTGAGAAAACATAACTTCCCAAAGAACAATCAGATTGTTTGTGTGATTGTACTTTACTTTTGGGGGGGTGTCCTGATGTATGTAGTGGGGAGGAGAAGTAGAAAGAAGGATGGAAAGACAGACATCATATGTTCAATGGAGCAATCGGCCTCCTTCATCCTATAAGCCACATGCCAAAACACCCTATGTGACTAACATCCCCGGGACCTGTGCCATGGGCCTTAAAAATGTGCAGAAGTATGTCTAGGAGTAATGCACAGGCAGGCGATAGAGATGATTCACAGAGCATCCTCTATGGAATGGGGACAGACATGCGGCTCAAATAGGTTTCAGTTTTTGTCTTTTTAATTAAGTTTTTTGTTTTCTTATTTGTGTTATTTTTATCTAGATGCTGGTAACTAGTTTCCGTCTCAGAACAGAATTTTTTTACCCTGTGCAGGCTTTTCCAGCCATCCTGACTACTCCAGAAAATTGTTGTGAAAGATTTTATTCCAGCAATACTAATCTGTCCATAGTTTTTCCATCTGATCCCTATATCCTCAACATGGAGCATGCAACATTTTTCTGTACACAGCAATGGCCATTTCAGCTGCCTGGAGCTGGGAACAATTAATTGAAGCATCAAAGTCTGGTTGGCTTAGCAGCAGCATTTTTTGAAAACCTGGACAAGTCAGAATTTGAAATTTGAAGGCCAAAATAAAAAATTGTTGTGATTCAATGTACAAACCTCAGTAAGTGCTTGCTTTTCAGTGTGCTGAGTACTATGTACACCAGCTGAAATAATCCATGGAAACTATACCACTTATTTTAGAGCATTTATATAAACTTAGGAGCAAATCCTAGAAACATTTTTCTCTTATGTTTGTCAAAAAAGTTTAGAAATAAAAAGGAATAATTCAACCTCCTAAGCCAATCTGTTGCTATGGAATGATTTACCAGGACAGTGCTTAGTCCAATACATTTTAAGATTTGAGTTATTCCTTTGGCAGAGCATAATGCTGTCTCATATATGGCACTAGCAGGAAGTTTTGCCTAATACAATCTCATAATTTATAAGTGATTTCTCTTTTCCTTATCATGTTAGTCCTCTTTGCCTAATGGGAAATTAATCTTCATGTTCAGCATTAAATTGTGGCTTCACTTTCATTGGTGGGAATGTTCCTGTTGACTTCAGGAGGCTGGGATTTTACTCTCGATGGTTACGTGCTTCAAATGCTTATAGGTAATGATCATATCTATTGGCAAGTCCATCCTGTCCCTTACAAGACCCTAGGATTACGTGCCTGTTATTTCCTTAACTTTGATGGTTTTCCAGTTCTTCCCAATCTGGTGCAATTTGCAAATTTTATTTATGTGCTATTCTGCCATTCTTCTGAATTGTAACTGGTGTGGCTGGACAGGGCTGAACTGAACCTATTCTTACTCCTTGTTTGTTCCAGCTACTATGCATGAACAAAAGCTATGAACCATTAGTTCTGATGCTGACAGTGTTCACATCATTTTGAACAACTCTGTTTTTCATACATTTTGAACTGTGCAAACATCCAAGATAATTTCTGCTTCATGTGGGAGAGTAACATCCTCTTTGTTTCCAACAACAGGAACTCCCCCAGGGACATCATACCTTGTACAGAAACCAGCAGAGACCTTTCTGGTTCAGTCAGTGTGACCCATTCCAGTGAAAACCATTAAGCCAATGAGTCACAGGCTTACTAATACACATCTTGCCAAATGCTTTGGGCTGACACTGATTTTAAATAACAGCAAAGAAAAATGTGTCCCATATACAAGTTACCAGCTGTACTCAGCCTATGTTATGTGATCTACAAGTCAAAGAAGTTCTGACACAAATATTGTCAAAAATTTAAGACAACAAAAAAGTCTTATTTTAACATATGTTTACAACAGAGTAGTTTCTTGTTTGGTTTTGGTGGGTTTTTTTATTTTCTTTCCCCTCCTCCCCAGTTCATACTGAATTGCTCAAAGGCTACAAGGCAGCAGGCAATGCTAGTTTAATTACTTTTTTGCATGGTCTGCAAGGTTAACTTTTGATGCTAACTGCAGTACAAAAAGGCCAGGAAATATCATCACACTTTATTGACTAGAAGAAGCCATGGATTACTGGTACACCAGGCTCCCCAATTATGTTTTTAGGTGAATAATTATTAACGTAGAGGCAAAGGAAGGTCTCAGACCTGTTTAAAGCCCTGCACGTAAAAGGATATTACAGAGGAATAACATGAGTTGGCATTTGGAAGCCCTTTAGTTCAATAGTCCAAGGTCACCACACATAACTAATTTGGGAGTATTAAATACTGTGCACTACACGTACAAAATTTCAGTGGTAATGAACTGTAAATGAAAGAAACAACCAAAACTCTGCATATGGTAGTGAGATAAACAAATGGTGATGAGAAGCTACATCACTGCCAAAGGTGTTCAGTAATTTTGACCAACTGTGGTGCAAAGCTCTACTGAGTTGCAGTCATAGTCCTGAAACAAGAGCATGGACTTTTTGTCAGAGACATTATGTCTTTTTCTGTCTCAAATTTTGAGAGATCCCATATCTAATGTTGAGTGAAGCTGTTTCCCACCACTCAACCCATTCACCTCTCCTAAACAATTTGGCATTTTTATTATTAGTTCTTTCAAAGCACAGACTTTTTTATTGCGGATTTCCTTTCTCCCATAACTGGTGGGACTTCTGAGCATCAGTGCAATGGTAAAGAGAATGAAATGGAAAATACCTGCTTGTGTCAGTATATCAGCCTCTTGAAGCAGAAAAATCCACGTTTTGGTGTGTTTATAGAAGCTAATTTCTGAAATATCACCAGCTAATGATTTAACTTGGTAAATGTGTGCATGCTTCTGAGTTGCTGAATTTTATCTTTCTTCCATTCATTTCCTTGTAGAGTGAACAACCATTTCTTCTTCAAACTGTATTTGATGGCTGTTTACTGAACATAGAATAACTGTGGTTTTCTCACTCGTTTTTTCACTAGCAAGTAAGAGGTATCTTGAAACTAATTCAGTTTTCTGATTTCAGCAGTACTGGTTTTAGATGCTCTGATTTAACTAGCTTTGCTGCACTGTAATTATCCAACTACTTTGTTGATTTAGTTAAAAGAACTATGATTAGGTAAATTCCTCTGAAAAGATGCTGTCATTGATTGAAGTAGGAGTAGTGAAGCCAGTATTTTGTATGAAATAAATGTCACTTTTATTGGCCAGAAAAATACTTCTAAATTAAGTAGCAATGAATAGTAAAAGAGTCTGGTTTCTTCAGGTGTATGATTTATAATAAGAAAACAAAATTGATTTTGGATTTTGGGCTTTCCAAAAGCACACGGGGGGAGTGAGGGCTTGGCATGGCCAATGCTGGGCTCAGCCCCCCACACCAGGCTGCTCCCTGACCCCTCAGGGTCAGTCCTAGGGCCCGTACCCATTAGTGATTTTGGTCATGACCTTCAACACAGTAGGGGATGCACCCTGAGCAAGAGCCCATGACCCTCACAGGGAGGCCGAGAGCACTTTTCTGGTGCAGGAGCAGCCTTTCTGGGAAGTGACATGCCCCAGGAGAATGGTCCCCAGGAAGGCATCCTGCATCCCCCATTCCCAGTGAAGGGCACGCACTGGCCCTGGGGTGCTCTCCTGGGGCAGAGTTCAGGAGGATCCCCCTGGTGTTGGGGGACCAAGCCAGGTGTGGCATCCCCACAGCCTCCCTGTGTCACCAGTGACCTCACTGCCTGCTGTTCCAGAGCTCTTACCAGGGCCTGTGGTGAGGGAGGGCTCATACCATGAGCCAGGCAGAGCAGCTTTGACAAAGGAGAAGGAAGAGGGGAAAACTGTCTGGGACAGATGCGCTGCTCTCCTTCCAGCCACCACTGCCACCACACAACACATGGACATGGACCTCCCTCAGGATGCCACCAAGGCAACTGTGTATTGCCCCCCTGGCCCACCCATTACTGCCTCGAGGCCATTTTAACAACTTACTCTATATAATATTACGGAGTACTTGCAGGATAGTCAGTCTATGGCGGGTCATATTTTTCTATGCATATTACATGCATAATAAGTTGTATTACTCTTAGCTTATAGTTAGTTATTGTATTCTGAGAGCATGCTTGTTCAGGTACCTGCAGGCTAGACATTGTGTCCTGGAATTTGTTATGCACAACAATCATCTGACTTCAGTGCTATGCAAGCACAGATCTTCCCCTATGGAGGAGTTAACAGCCTTAGAATGATAGGAAAATGGACTTAAATTTATGGAACAAATAAGTCTGCAAATACTGTTTGATTCTTTTCAAAATAAAAATGACTGAACAGTGGCATAAAATTGTTTGTCCAGATCACAAGACACTCGTGGGAGTGCATAGAAAGGAGTGGGACTGATGCACTGTAAGCACTTTTTGCATTTTAAGAAGAGTTGTTCAGATGTTTGCAAACACAATAATAGGTTTTATTACAGATTGCTCTGTTACTGAAAGTGAATATCGTTTACCATCAAAAAGAATATTTTGTCTTTGTATTAATAGTGTCTTTGTATTAATAGTGATAGAGGCTCAAACTTTTCCCATTAGAGCTTAGATTTTTTTTTTTTTTACCTCTTCAGTATACGTTTCCAGTCTGAATAACAGAAATACACATTTACTTCCAATGTTCAGTAAATAAAACTATCCTGAAATGAATGACACTGGCATAATTTGTATTGAGATTGAGTCTCTTCTTAGTGTGTCACCTGGTCTGAACTAACACCATGTCAAAAAAAGGCTTCAGGAGTGAAAAGGCTTCCCCAGCCACAGTCAGTCATGCCAGGCCACTTCATTACATCACTTCAGAATGAGCAAAATTTGGAAAAGGACTCGAGCAATGAGTTGGTTTTTACCTTTACTGAAAAAAGATGACCACACCTTGGTGAGGATGGCCCTTGCATGGTGACCTGGCATGGCAGCTATTCAATGCCAAGATGTCCCAGTCAACAGGCTTGGAAAGGGAGGGGGTCCTGCTAGCCTGCTTCTCCTTTGGGCACAGCTCCTCATGCCCTTGCCTCCTGACCGTTAGGAAAACTGCTGTATGTTTGTGTCACTACCAAACGCAGCCCAAATGCAAAAGACAGGCTGTCTTCAGCTCTGCACATCTTGAAAAATTAACCTGGGGCAGTAGGAGGGAGAAGGAGGAAGACAGAGGATTCAAAAACACAAGCATAAATGACAAAATGAAATGGCCTGGAGTAACTTCACACTGCAACTGAGCATCAGGGAAGGGAAGAAACATTCCCCCTCAGCATTAGCTGCCTTGGTGTATATGAGCTAGGACACACCACCATTCTTGACCAAGCCACATGGCCCAAGGCCTCATCCAAAAGGACACCTTCTTGTACCACCTCGGTGGGGCTGTGAAAGAGGGACTGGAGCTCCCAGGCCTTTGTGCAGGCTGGTCTGTGTAAAGCAGAGGGCTGCTGTATTAAAGGAAGCCATCAATACCTGCATCAGGCTAAGTGTTCAGTGCTTACCACCTTGTCCACCCTAACCTTGACCTAAGTAATCATATGTTTGGTTATGCTGGGAGAGGCATCCAGAGTATTTATTTTCCTGGTTTGCATATAATGCTGTTACATTCTCTTCTCTTCCTCCAAACATTTGCACTGCTTCTGCATGCAGCTGAGGCAAGCTAGGCAGCTCTGCTGAGGTTTGCACCCTGACAGATTCACAATGCTTTTGTCCTGACTCTGCTGTAGGGTAAAGTTGCCTGTTCTTTGTTGGACTTGTGGGTGGATGTGGCCCAAGAGGGACCTGAAAGTAACCCAGCTGGGGTGTCGGGCTCTTGTCATGTGCTAAGGAGCTGCATTCACCTCCCTGTATAATCATCAGGACTCAAACCTGAGGTCTCAGGTTTGATACGGCCACAAGGCCAGGTAGCTGGCTAAATGAGGATAGATGGGCTTGCTGGGGCCATGGCTGGGCAGTATTTCAAACACCAGAGCTTGGCAGTGCCGGGGGTCCCATGAGCAGTGTCAGCAGTGTGTGCTGGGCAGGGGAAGGCGACCCCCAGCCAAGGGCAAGGGTTGACATGGGCAGGGCAATAATAACTAAGAGGGGATCTTATGAGAGCCTGGAGAACCACAATCATAAGTGTCTACCTTGGGGTAGCAACCAATGTGAGATGCTGCCTTGGTTTCCTCCATAGCATGGGAATTACCCCACAGTACAGCAGTTTGTGCCCTGTATTCCCTAGGAGGTGAAATATCAAAGCCGGATAGGATGCTGGCATACTTTAGAGATAACAAAAGAGCCTGTTCATGGACTTAAGAAAACAACATAAGCACTTGGCACAGATGAAGAAACTCATCGCAGTGACACCAGATTTTTGTAGAATATTGATTAATTTCAGTTAATTTTGGTTTAAAGTCTGGTGGTGGTGCATAGAATGGGACAGATTATACCGTCTTCCCTGGAGAAAATGTTATGGGATTGTTTTATTTTTGCTCTCTGTGTTGCTGTCTGATAGCAAACAGTTCCTTTTGGTTGCTTTCAGATAGGCTTTAATTTGCTCAGCTATTGCAGCCTGTGACTGTCTTGCCTATTTCTTTTCCTCTGCAGCAAACAGTGTGTCTTGTAGCTCCCTGGTACCATTCTGCAATCCCTTATTTTTTGTTCAGCAGCATTAGTTATCATACCTAGCAGCTGTGGGTTTACTTCTGACACTGGAAGGGATTTCAAAATGTCCAAGACCTCATGCCAGAAAGCTGTAAGGCTTTTCCCTACGGGCTATATTGTTTCTGTGTTACATCCTAGAGACAGCTCTGATACCCCTGTTGACAGAGGCAGGGTTTTCACAACTGAATAGGCTGGCATGAGCTTGAACCTTACACGTTATGAGATCAAAGATGGGTTTAGGCTATTGCAGAATGTGCCTCTGTAAGATTGTAATGACAATAGCTCATATTTTTGTCTTCATCACTAACACTTGCTTTTATTATGTTTACATTGTAGTAGCTTGTACAGGTGAGTTATCCTGAGGCTACTACAGCTAAGACAATCCTGGTTTTATTCAGTACTGCTTCCAGAAAAAGAGAATCCAGGCAGAGGCACAGACTGATGTCAAAGACTTGTCCTATGTCAGAGTGAGGCGATGATCTTCCTAGGACTGGAAGGAGAACCCCACCTGATGATTATCTGGGATCTCAATTATTCTTGAACCTTTTAACTCATCGTATAAAATGACAAAAGAAGCCATGGCAAGAGCCAAGCTTTTCCACACATTTATGCTCAACTTTCTGTTCCTTTCAGTTTGGTATTGAGTGAGAACAGGATTAATAAGATTGACCACATTTAAAAACATACACATGATCCAGACCCTTGTTTGGGACTTAAGGAAAATCCAGAAAGAATTTCACATTCCTGTGAGTCTTTTATAGTCTATAATGTTTCTCACTTCCTAAGTCTTTTTCTTAATATTTCCACTTCTGGACAGAAAGCATTTCTGAACCCATGAATAGATTATCCACCTTTCCCTGGAATTCATCTTTATTCCTATTATAACCCTATTAGGCATTTCAGTGGAACGGTACCTTCAGCAATGTGTTTGCCAAGTTTGTTTAGTAAATGTTTTGAGCTCTGTGACCTGATCTTTCCAACATCCTTTTTCAGATATGTTTAATGTTCTAGGAGTAAAACCATACCTCCTTTTCACTGGCATCCTGATTCATTTGCTTTTTCCCATTTTGCCAGAACACTTGAGTCTGGACCAAAGACAGCCTTTCTTATGTCAGTGCCCTATTTTTACATTTAAGGGTTGCTGTGCCTGTTTTGATCAAATATAGACAGTACGAGGTATATACCCTCCTTCCCTTTTCTCACTTCCAGTAATCCTTTTACTTTTCCTGAAAGGACAGGCTTGTTCATCCACTGTTTCACTAACTGAGCCCAGAAGGAGAACCAGCTGAGAAGCCTAGATCTCAGCAACTAAGGTAAGGGAGATTATAGCTCCTCAAGGTACTAGATAGGAAATATGTGTGATTTAGGCCAGAACCACGAAGTCAGGACCACGGAACAAAATTAGGGATGTCAGACTTGAGTACACTCATTGAATGGACCAGAATCACACCTGATGGCTGAAGATGAGACCTATATTTTCAATGAGCAACCTTCCCTCAAAATCTTTGGGACCCAGGGCAGTAGCTAAGAAGTTGCAGCCAAATTTGGCAAATGTCATACCACACAAATCGTATTTGTTGAATAACTACTGAGTTCCTGTGCGGAAAAGGAGAGGGGAGTCCTTGACTGCATATCTTCAGCTGGACAAAACAGATCTAATCCAGAGTTACATAATGATAACTTTGCAACCATTTTTGTCTCAGCCAAGTATCTGGCTGATTTGCGTTTGAGTTGCTTTCATCACCAGTAGGAGTTAATTTAGTATTTGTCATGGATTTTGCCTACACAAACAATACACTCAGCATTTCAATGACTGTTAAACTGTTGTCTGAAATTTGGTTTAAATATAGAAATTGAGATTAAACAAAACTTTGAATTAGAACTCCAGTGAGACAAAAAAATTGGGCAATCCTTCTGGTAAGAAGTTGAATACTTTTGTTTAGTAGCTCTGCTGCTCCCTTTAGCTTCAATTAGCTTTCATTCCAAAGCATTTTATGCAATTCCATATGAACGGCAATAATCCATATTAAAACATCTCAGGCTTCTCCTTCCACTCACATAAAATTTCAGATGTTCAAAGAGTTGCCTTTCCAATCGTGATGCCAGTGTCAGTCAAGCTTACTCTGCAGTTCCTCAGCAGATTTACTTGGACTTGTGTACTCTTTAGATGGCTTCTTGTTCATTTGCAAAACTCAGCAGAGTCCAGTTTTCATTCCTTTATCCCTGGAAAACTCCCTCCTCAGGAACCCATAATAATTTAAGGAAAAATTTATGCTGTATGTGAGACCATTTAACATCTTTCATTCTGAAAGATCCTGAAGCGTGTAGAAGGCAGTATTGTCACAACTGACCATAGTGCTCAGACACACGGGTAGTCCTGTGTCGACTGGGATAAGTCAGTTGGGCTACAAATACAGGCAAAAGCATGTCTGAGCAGAGCTGTGTGTACAATCCCCTACCCTCCACTGAAAAGCAGCAGGACTTGACTTATGTTTAGCAGTAATGTGACTCCAATTAATGTCATCAGATATATTTTTAACAGTAGAGTTTAGGTGCAGGAGGAGATTCAGTGCAAAATGATAGTGGCCACAATGGTTTGGTTCACATCTGCCTTCTTAAGTGTCTTGAGGAACCTTTAGGGAGCACAAACCACAGGAACTTTATTTTGTGTCTCTTCAGAAAGCTTGGATCTCCTGAATCACAATGTAGCTCTTCATCAGGAAGGAATATGATAACGTGATATTGCTGCAGACATACAATTTCAGTTTATTCAGCCATGAGGGCCTCTGCCTGCTGCTGTTGCAAATGCATACACATTAAAGTTTAACATCACATTAAAAAGCCTTTTCATCTTCTCTACTGTAGGGCTTCCTCAACAGCTATTCTGTTTTCTTCCACTTCTATATAGCCTTCTCTGTTTATTTTTGCACTGAACACGTGGTACTTGACTTCTTTTCTTGACAACTGTGGCAATATTTCTGGAGTCTATAACACAAGTTTTCAGAGCATCAGAGGAAATTCGCATGTGGTACAGGATCTCCAGTATCCAGGCAAGGAGGAGAAAAGACACAGAGGCACTGGATTCCTGATGCCCTCTTCTCTCTGTTGGCAGCTGGAAAACAAGCTGCAGTTCAGTCTTCACTTCCAGGCAGCTCCACTACTGCCAGGATCCCTGGAGAAACAGTGGGGGTTCAGGCCACTAATGTATCCAAACCAGAAGGAAAACACTGTGATTTAAAAAAAGAAATCCAATTTTTTGAGCACATCTTAATACAGCAGAACAAGAGATACAGAAATATTTTTGTTTGGTTTGACTTATTCTCATTTTAAATGCAATTTCTTGGTTTTCTTGCTCTTAAATATCAAGGTCATGTATTCTGTGGTAACATCTGACACAGCTCCATTAATTGCAAGGAGGCAACTCTATGCTGCTTGAAGCTCTGGCCCTTTAGTCAAGCTTCATGTGTCAGAGACTCTTTGAGCTTACATTGATGTAAGGAGAAGAAATATGTATTTGGGATTCACGGTTTAACTCTGTATGATAATGTAACTCATATTGCTTTCATGCACCCTAGTACCAGTTTATTAAAAAATTATAACTACCTTCGTTTTATCCCTTCTCTGCTTGTCTCAATGCAGTATTTCACATGTGTTGATTATATTCAAAAATATCCAAGTGACTATTTCTCCTCTTTCATTATTCTGGTATTTCACACCCTATAAGACTTGATCTGAAACATATTTATTAAAAGTGACAGCTGAGAACATACGAACCCAAGCACAGTGAAGACATTATCTACCTAGCTGAGTTGTGTTCCTGGAAGTGTTCTGCTTCAGGCTAGGCTGCCCCTTGCAAGATTTTGTCATCTGAAAATTCACCGTTACACAAATGTATCCCTGGAAACATTGGTAACAAAATTGGTATAAAATTTCAACATTTAAAAAATTGGCTAATTTATAAGTAATTTTCAGTCTACAGGTTTTGAAAGGAAATAATTATGTGTCCAACAGTTTGCAGACATTTTCATACATGTTCTTTTGTCTTCCATGTAGTATTCCCTTTTTCATACCCTTTTTGTGTGTCCATATATCCTTTCCCAATCTTAGCATGCTGCTAAGCAAAGGAAAGAAATAAGGAGAGAAAAACTTAAAAGGTGCAGAAAACAGGTTTTTAAAGGAAGGGGACATTGACAAAAAAATGTGCATTTTCTCCTCTCCTGCTACAGAAAAAGCAGAAAATTGAGATGAAGAAGAGATAAAACACCCTTCTCTTTAAAAGTCTTTAGCCAATAATTTGCACGTTAATTGTAATTAATTAATGGCATTAATTCCTCCCACCACCAACACTGTCTTGTGGGCATAATTTCATTCTGTCCTCTGTAGAGGCACAATAGGGGGGTAGGGGGAAATTGCAGAATGAGAGGGCTGCAGCCCATCGCTGCACTGCAGCCACAAGGCATAGGTCTCGGGATAAGTAGATGAGCATGGGGAGAAACAAGCCCCTCTGCTGAATCCCAGCACTAGAGTTAAGCTCTTCTTCCCCTTTCACAGTGGTCGGGAAGGTAGATCAGGGTTGATGGCACATTCAACTGAGGGGGTGTAAATCCACACTGCAGCACTGTGTGGCCCTTCACCTGCAGTCCTGTTTTCCCACTGGTGAGAGTATCAGTGGTTTTGTAATAAGAGGGATTTCTGGCCAAAAGTGAGCTTTGTTAGGTACAAATAGATTCACAGGAGAGGGGACTGCAAGGAAAGAGGACTGATGCTCCTCACCCAATGGAGAATTGTGCTGGAACCGGAGCATGTGTCCACTGGGCACCATGAGCGTGGTCCAGTTGCTCCTATACTCCATGTCCAGCAGCAACCAGTTTGCAGCACTTCAGGGGAAAAGGAGAGAGCTAGTTTTTTTGGAATTACATGTCAGCACATAAGGAATATTTCCAATTTCACCTTCTGTCTGTGATAGTTACTACTCCGTTCTCAAGCAGTACCAATCATTTCTAAAACATCTGAACACAGCTGTACACAGATCTATGGATGGTAGTATAGACAGAAGCATGACTGCTCCTCAGCAGAAGCATAACCAAGAAGAGATCCCATGCTCAAAAGCAAGCAGGGCTCTAACTGGAGGAAGATAGGAAGGTCTGAAAAGCTTTTATGGTTTTACTGCACTTGACAGGATTTCTGTCAGGGCCCTGAGGGCAGGAATAGGCCTTAATGACCCTGACCAGCCTCACCTGGGGCCTCCACCCACACCCAGGGACTCTATTTAAACTCAGCCCTGAGGCATTTGCTGTAGAAGTGCTGATCCAAAATTGTTGCTATACTCATCCTTGATCTGGATCTCAACCCATGGACTGACTTCCAGGCTTAACCTGGGACCTGCCTTGTCTCTGTGGATCTGCAGTTGATAATACTACTGGGAGAGATGGGCTAGCAGAATAAGGAGTGAGTAGCATGGGAGAAACAGCTCACACCACTGGACCAGTGGTATCTTGGATCAGGGCTTGATACCGAGTGACAATTGATAGTCTCAGACTGTAGAGCAGTTCCTACACGTAGGGTTGGGAAAGGAAACCACTCGCTCACAGCAGCTGTCTCTCTAGAGGAGAGATCTCTGGGACACTTACAGCTGTACTTGAGGAATTAGGTGTTGTATATCAGCCTGTTTGGTCTTGGGGAACATGGGGGCTAGGACTGGCTCTTGGATAAAACATGAAATCATTGGAGCTAGAATATTTAGCTTCTCCAGATCTCTGGATGAGATGATCTGGTGTTGTATTAATGATGCTTTAAAATTTGGTCTGGAGCTGTTGCCTCTACTGAAATGCTGGCAAAAAGCTTGTATACATGTACTAAGAGAGAAGCTTAGAAAACTTATTCTGCAGTTGAGTTTCCTTCAGGGAAGGTATTTCAACAGTGACCATGGCAAGTTTTCAAACAATTTATCTAGAAAAGAATGGTCAAAGGTGTAAGGATGGTTAGGTGCCAGGCACCTCACGGGCAATGAAACAAATGCAAACTGGGTATACAGCTCCTACTTATCTCCTATAAACTCTTTGGCTGATAGTACTGTGGTATAACCAGTCTGTATTCCCTTTCTGCAACTGATTCCTACCTTTGTACAGGGAAAGGCTCTGAAGAATCACTCCATATGATACTCCTGATGTTTATGCAGAGTTGGTATGTCATGGTGAGGCTTGACTGTGAGCTCCAACAGCTTCTATAAACAATAACTCATGGCCATATGAGACTTCAGAGTACCCTACATTTCCTATCACGTTACAAAAAATAAGGGATGAACACTTGAGTGATGGATTTGTCAGGTGTTTTCACTGTTATAGCTTAATCTTTCTCCCTTCCCAAACCTTTTCCTGCTCCAGCCAGCTCTGCTGAATATTGCTGACTAACCCTTATATGGATGACTCAGAAGAACTCATCCTGGTTTAGTATTTCCCTGTGTAATTATAGGGTACCAAAGTTGTTATTAATGTTGGTGCAATTCAAGGATATTATCTTCATTCTCCATATGTTCTGTCAGAACAAATGTTATTGCTACAAATGACGTTTCTGTACCAAGTCATACAAATGTAGATGTTTTTCTCTTGCCACTGCTGTTCATTTTTACCTTCCAAATAACTGTTTACACTTTAGAAGATTAAGCGAATCCATCTGTGTTTTGCAAGTAACAGGACCATGTGTCTAGTAGAGGTCAGCTGTAGGAACTGTGTGAAACCGTGAGAGTCAAGAAAAGCAGTTAAAACAGCAGCCACCACACTGTCTTAATGATGACAGACATCAGATCTGATGTTTAGCCAAATACTTTTTCCAGACATTTTTGGAAGGAAGTGCCAATGACTGTCAGAAACATCCTCAGAATGGCAGAATGCTCCATCCAGCTGAATTGTGGGAACATTTGATTACTGGCTGTAAATATGAGTAAAGGAAGTGTTAAAGGAGGTGAGTGTAATGCTGTGCTGAATTGAGCAAAAGGGTCAGGCAGAACTACTGCTTTGATGACACCTGTGGTGGGTTGCAGGACTCTAAATTTGACATCAACAAAGTCTAGATTTTCTTCTCCTCTCCTCCAGGCAGAGGTCTGCTTTCACTTAGTAGGGTTATAACTGAAATCTTTTTTTTACCTCCTGAACTTCTTCATTCCTCACTTTCTCCACTGAGTTGAGTCAATCTTCTTGCTCAGCATTTACAGTCCATTCACGATCCAAGTGTTGCATTTCATTTGTTTTTTGTATTAGGGGGCTTAGTGAGCCTTCAGTTCTAACATCTTTGGTCTTTTCTTGTGAATAGAGGTGTGGACTAAATGATTTTTAGCTCACTGTACCTTTACACAGTGCAAGTAACGTTCACAGCTTCAACAGAGAACTGTGTCCCACCAGTCAACTCTAAACCGCTTATCCACAGCTTGATCATCTTCACCAAGCACCCAGAATCTGAAAAATGTTTGAGGTAGAAATGAGAATTTGGGGTCTCTTGGGTATCTATTACTAGTCAAAATGCAATGCATCAGGTTTACCCTTGGAGCATTTTGTATATAGTCTATAGACTTTTCATATTGCCATGGTAGTTCAAGCAGTCCTGGTATTCACAGCCATCTCCTTATCGTGGGTACATACACAGGAAAGATCTGTCAATGATAATCTGATGTAGTTGATGCAATCACAGCTATACAGATACACCATTCATACATTACTATGGCCTGTGAATATTTTCTTTAGGATGTAGTATCATCGTTTTGTGGGATGCAGGCAGACCACCCATTCAAAAATCATCTGAATTTCAGCCAAGGCAGTGAAACTGAATTACTCATGAATGCCTGTCACTAGACTTGCTTTTTGCTCACGTTTTTGGGAAGAAAAGAGGTAAAGTCTCTTTGCCTTCTTTGGCACTCTAACTTTGGGCAGCTGAATATCTTCCAGAGCAAATCAATAATGATGAATGCAAAGTGAATTAATGCAAATTACGGACTAGTTAATCATGTGGAATTTATCAGGTAGATATGGGTGTCTATTGTTAGGTGTCTCTGGACTTGTATAGGACTGTCCAGACTGTCCTGATATGGCAATAATGAACTGTTAGAAAAATCAGTCTGAAAAGAAAGGTATTTCTATAAAGCTTTTTTTTAATAAAAGATAAATATTTATCTCCCTATATTGCATGCAAGTCACATATAAAACAGATGTAGTAATTTACTTTCAAGGCATCTCTTCTAAAATGCATGGGACACATAATTCTATATTTCAATTTATAGTTGAATGATAAAGGAACTTATCATTAATAATATGGATTTTATATGAACATTATTTTTTGTGAACAAAAAAAGGGTATTTAATATTTTTTAATGTAAGTCATGGTCTTTATTAGTGTATTTGCTAGGTGTGCTGTAGCTCGGAGTGGCAGGCTGCTGAATACAGGTTTTGGTCACTGACTGCAGTTTAACAAAAAGCCCCTTCAGAATAAGTATATTGTTAAGTTTAAGCATGAAGGTGTCCTTATTTACCATGGCCCCTGCTGAATCAAGTTTTCCAGTTCCTACAACTTCAGTATCTTTGGCATGCTGCAAGACTGTTACAATTCCTCAGCAGTTAAATATTACTGTTGCAATAAAGTAGGGAATTTATGTCATCTTTTTCATCATTACAACTTCATAAGAGTGTGTTATGGCTCCTCCCATTTAAAACGTTGTCATTTT
Organism: Tyto alba; assembly: GCF_018691265.1. Taxonomy (NCBI): domain Eukaryota; kingdom Metazoa; phylum Chordata; class Aves; order Strigiformes; family Tytonidae; genus Tyto; species Tyto alba. Next base: position 7,449,487 of record NW_024881295.1, on the reverse strand, counting down.
ACATGGCAGATGCATGCCTATCTCTGAGTTATCCCTGACAATTTATCTGCAATTATTTATTTTTTTATTTCTTTGTGATTACAATTGTTATTCCAGTCTAGTTTACTCATTGCTTTAATTTCATGCTTATCATTTAGATGTTGTTAAAAGTTAGCTTGACCACTGCTCTGTTGTAAATAGAGCAAGACATACTAGATGTCTTAAGGAGTTTATAATTGAAAGCAGATTGACGACCATAGTTAATGCATTACATTCCAAAGCAGTCCTTCCTGGGTTTGTTTTTTCTGCTGGATTCCAAATGCTTGACAAACTGATTTCAGATTTAGAGCACTGGCTTTATGGTCCATAACTACTCACCAAACAACTTCTACAGCTTACATTGCCAGCCTTCTGTTTACTGGCTGTTGATGTTAAAGTTTGTACCTGGGGTTTACATTGCTACTTTCATGGAGATGAAAGAGATGTGGTAGATGGGCCACATAACAATTTCTGTTCTCTCCTTGGACACCCAGGGGTGTGACTTCACATCATACCCCTTCTGATGTATGATCTGCCGATAAGGGCAGCCCTGTCCCCATCAGCCCCTCTGCATTGAATATGGTGGCCTGCAGTCTCATTGGCAGGAGGTCACTGCACCCATCTCAAAGACAAGAACTTCCTTTTCTTGTTTCTGCAAAGTGATCTGATTCAATGCATGGCTGCAAAATCTGTGATATAATGAAAACAGTGGGATGGTACAGCCAAGAGAGGAGAGACCAGCACCTGCAGTTAGACAAGGTTAGGAATAATATTAAAATATACCACTAAGTCCCAGTGTTATTATTAATGTTATTTGTAGGTTTAAAGGTGACTTCTCCGAGTTGCTCCTAAATCATTGAATAGGAGACTAAGAAATAGAAAAAGAGTAACTAACAAGTGACTCATGTAAGTCATTATTTACTTGTAATGGTGGCTTCCAGAATGCAATCAAAAGTCCAAGCTACAAGTAGACAAAAAAAGGAAAGGTTGTGTAAAGTTTATGTCCTTCCTTTTGGGAGTGGTCATTGTATGAAATTTATATTTCATATAGAATTTTGTCCAAAACAGGGAACAGAAGACTTTCTTCACTTTGTAGAAAGCAATCATTTCTTTTACTATTCTTGAAAGCTTTGTATCAACAAGCGTTTGTAGCTGTTATAATCTAGACTCACATCTAGATTTCATTTATCTCAAACTTGCCTCTCTTCAGATAAGTAGGTATACCCTCAGGTCATCTAAGTATTCCCAAGGGATGAACAGTGCAACCTTGAAAGCTGATCTGCTTGCAAGTCAGCATTCCCGTGCACAATCATACTTCTTCTTTGCCTTTCTTGGTTTGTTTTTTGCCTAATCTAATGACAAACCACTCAGGTGAAGAATGCAGTCATTTAGGAGAGTTTGGAGGAGCCCTGCGTGAGGTGATGCAGGTCTCCTAAAAATATATCTTGTTCCTTTCATCTGCACAGCTTTCTAAAAGAGGCATGTTGGAAAAAGGGCTGCCTCCGAGAGAATTCCTGTGAACACAGGAAAAAGCAAAAAGTTGGCACATGTAAAGAACTAGCAAGCCTAGCAAAGATTTAGGAATGTCACTTGCCATATGTGCATGCCAAGTAAAGAAATGCGGCAAACTGTTTCTGCCTTGTTAGCTACACTGGGTTTTAGGACAAATACCTTTATTGTCTTCTCTTCTGGTGCATTTGTTTTCAACCATGCAGATTTGTTTTTTAGAAAATGATTTATGAAGCCTTTTGAACCCACTGATTACTTGTCCCCTTCCTTAGCAGAAACAAATGCAGGTAACTATGGAACAAACAGTGGTTATTTCACTGGAGTATCATTAGAATTTCCACTCTGGCTGCAGATGGTTTCAGGTCTTGTGGCCAAGCAAAATAGCCTAAGTTTTCCCAGAAAGAGAATGTATCTAAAGGCTTTACTTTTTTCGAGTTCACAATTACTAATTAGATAATCTACAGCTGCTTCTCCTATGTATTTTTTTTTTCCAGTTTGTAAAAAGCATGCTATCCTCAGACTAGCGCATGTTAAAAATTCTAGCATACCTATCTTACAAATTCAATGCAATTCTTTCTCAGGACAAAAAGATGTAAAGATTAGACACGTGTTGTGAATCGCAGCCAGGAACCTGTTTTTGCGCTGTAGCCAGAATTTCCTGAAGAGCTAAAGATGTTGCTTCTTGGTAACCTCAGGCTCTTTTTTGCCCAAAGAACATTTCTGAATGAACCTGATCCTCCCTGTACTGTTCAACTAGACAAGGCTCCAGGCCTGCCCTGGTCACCCCCTTTCTTCCCAGTTCTTACCATTCATTTTTCTGACACACTTTCTTCTATTTTATTGTTCTATTTTTGCATGCGTGTTTGTGTGGTGTGTGTGTGTAGCTTTCTTCCTCTGTAAGCCTAATTAAATCTAATTGCATTGCCTGGGTAGACTTCTACAGAGTTTTGTCTGCAACACCCCATTTGGTTTAACTCAAATGTTAACTAAACGTGCACGTCTTTCTGAAAGCATGTCAAATGAGAGCCTAGGATATTTAAAGCAAGTGTGGTTCTAGCACCTAGCACGTTCAACTTAACAGTAGATAATGAGAAATAAAATTAAACACCTTAGCTGTTCTCTCCCAAACTCTCCTTTGCTTGGAATTGTAAATGCAAGCAAATACTTGGCAATTTTTAGTATTTTTGTTGAGCTTTTTAATGTGTAGGGACTCGTATAGGTTCCTGAAGGGAGAGGGTGAGGTTAAGATGAAGTGAAACAAAGCGTCCTTCAGATTTTGAGGTGAGGATTAAGGAATTGCAAGTGGTAGAGCAAGGTGAGAGCTCAGTTAATTCTACAGGACATGGAGCAAGCTCCAGGAAAGATGCACCCTTCAGTGCATCATTTTACTCCCCAAAAAGGGAAAGGCTCATGCTTATCAAGTGAACAGCATTCACCATCCATTTGGGGCCTGGTTGAAGTCCTGTTGGATTTATGAATTTACTGGTAGCTCCAGTAGCTATGTTAATCTTTGAACTAAGTTGATATATTTTTTTTTTATGCCAAGGTACAGTGCATAGTTTAAACCGGTATGATGTTCTTGCTCATATGTTTTACAGGGACAAGGTGCAAAGTTTGTAGTAGATATTATGATAATGTTAGTCCAAATGATCTAACTCACAGGAGCAAGGGGTAGAGGGTGTAATAGATTTATGTTCAGATTGCTATAATGCCCACCCCTAGAAAGAAGAAAAGGTCTTCAGTGTTTGCACTCCTTTTTTCCCTCAAACTAATTACCTGAATTAATGATCAGACGTTTATGTTAATGGACAATAAATTGAATGAAATAAAAATTCCCTGAGTAGAGACTTTTGCTTGTGACTTTGCTGAAGGATGAGGAATACTCAGGTGAGATGAAAGAACAATCAAAAGGTCACAAGAAAAGTCTTTGAGTAGGAGGCCCTGGTTATCCAGGGGACCTGGGTCCAAACTAAAGAGCACATGAGAGAGCAAGGAAGTTGAGGAAAAGAGGTTTACTGGGCTTATTATTTTGCCTAGACCATTTATTTCTTGCATTCCTTGGCTAGAGTCAAGAAAAGCAGTAGTCTTGTGAGACTTGTGTGACACTTCTGTATATATGCCTATGTGACTGCATGCATATGTTTACACCTATAACACATCCAAAAAGGTAACTGTAAGCCAAAAAAAATTGCATCTTAATCATGTGTTTGGGGTTGGAGTTTGCTTAGGTCACTACAGAGCAGGGAATTGGGAAGTTATCTCAGTGCAGTAGTTCCCTAATTTGTCACCATTTTAATGGTGTTGTCATGGTTTGAGCTCAGAGGGCAACTGAGCACCACATAGCCACTCATTCCTCCCTTCCCTCCCAGCAATGAGAAGGAGAAAAATAAGCCATGCTTGGGATTCAAGATAGGACAGAGAGGGGCAGATCACCCCTTATGATCATGGGCAAAAGGCAGACTCGTTAGGGGAAGAAAAAAAAAAAAAAACAAACATACATTTATTACAGACACTAACGACAACACTTAACAGAGTAGGACAGTGAGAAGCATTGCCACATCTTGAGAACACCTTCCCCCCACCCCTCCCTTCTTCCAGGGCTCAGCTCTGCTCCGGATATATCTACCTCCTCCCCCAGTGGCGCAGGGGCAGGGAATGGGGGGTGCAGTCAGTGCTGCTGCTTCTTCCATCTTCAGTGGGGGGAGCTTCTGGAACTTGTTCCCCCTGCTCCATTGTGGTCCCCCTCTCACAGGAGACAGTCCTCCACAAACTTTCTCTGTTGTGAGTCCCTCCCATGGGCTGCAGTGTTCCCCATGCTGCTCCAGTGTGGGACACCCCCACATGCTGCAGTCCTCCCAGCACCAAACTGAAAGAGTGGAGGCTGCTTCTTCCTACAGGGTCCCGGCTGACTTTGGGTGCAGACACCTTAAATGGCCCTTCATGGTCCATAAATCAGTGTCTGTTCCACCACATATCCTCATGGGTGGCAGGGGCACTGCCCTGCCGTCTCCCCACAGGATACAGGGGGGTCTCTGCTCCGGCACACCTCCCCCCTCCTTTCTTCCTCCGTTCCTCCACTGACCTTGGTGTTCATGCAGCTGCAGCGACTCCTCCTCACAAGTCCGACTGCCCGTCACCACGTCCCTTCTTAAATACGTTATCACAGAGGTGCAGCTGATGGGCTCAGTTTTGGTGCAGAGGTGGAGCTGGGGGAGCTTTGAGAAGCTTCTCACAGGGGCCACCCCTATAGCCCCCCCCCCTGTTACCAAAAAACCCCACCACTCACTCAAACCCAGGATAGGTGTGATACCTCGAAAAAAAAAATAGATGTCTTTTGTCTGGTTCTGAACTTCTTAAGCTTCCAAACAATGCATCTTGTAATATTTGCTGCTAGTTTAACTATCCATCCCGTACCACAAGTCTTTTCTGTATGAGGCTTGTTAAGAGATCATTATCAGGTCTCCTCAAGTATTCATCTTGTGTCATAGAATGAAGGTAGGTTTTCCAGTCCCTAGTCATCCATCTTATCCTTATACCTTATTTTTCTGACTTTTGAAATCTAACATCAGCAGATAATCTGCTGCCTTGTAATTGGGAAAGGGAAAAGTCAAGAGACAATGATCTTTGAACCTTTTAATTTTTGCCATTGAATTTGTCTTTTCCTTTCACACAGGAGTCTAGGTATTTGGATAATACCAGACTTAGGCTAGAAATATCCATTGTTCTTAGATTTATTTGTGTCTCTGTGTGATGCAATGCAGATACATTTTTCTAAGAACATTTTTAAAACTGGGTAGGTTCTTCCTCCAAGAGCTAGGAGCTGTCTGTGTCTAGCTTCTTAAAAGATCCTGGTCCTTCACAGAACTTTAGCTGAATGGGTTTTTGGAAAGGCTAATGAAATCTGCTGCTTTTGATATTAAACCTCAGTGCTTTGAATCCTCCCTCCCCATCCCCCCCAGGAAATGGGAAATGTTGCCTCTTATTCACTAGCTACATAAGCAGCTATTACTCTGAATATGAAAGGACCTTAAGCTAAATGCCTGAAGAAGCTGGTGTGGGTTTTCCTTTCTGGTTATATCTGCATGGCATGGTGCAGTACTGTGTAAAGATACTCTTATTTCCATGCAGGGTCCCACTGAAATCAGTGGCTCTGTATTTACAGAGTGTTTGAAGCATCAGGTCCTCAGCTTCAGTTGATAAAATATATAGATACTTCACTGTATCCTAGGCTGAAGCAAGATTGATATTTTTGATATGTGCATAGTGATACAGCTAAACTTCACTCTTCTGAATTCTTCTACGCTTACACATTTCTCTCAGTATGACCTAAAACAGAAACACACTGAAGTGACTGCAGAGCATGAAAACATTTCTGAAGTATGTCAAATAATATGTTTCTATCATAAAGCTTTCACACATTATGTGGTGTGTATTCAGAAAAAAAAAAAAAAAAAAAGTACTGTGATTTAAGGCCTATCCTGGTTAAGTTAAATTACTGGGGAAAGAATAAAGGAATTGAGAATGCAGAACTAGAATTGGCTTTTCTGGAGCTATTTTGAGCTGGAATGCATATCCTCAATATGATACCTGGAGCACAGATTTTCTATGATCTTCCTTGTTGAAGGAGAGAAGCTTCATCCAGAATATCTCTCATTAATGTCATAAAAGTTGCATTTACTATTCTGGTATATTGTCATGAATGTGTCTTAGATGCAAAAATTATATTTGGTCTCTCCACTTTCTCTGCATATTCACTGTAGTGGGAGTAGGATCAGGCTTTCGTTAGATATTTTGTTCTGCACTCTGTCTATCCGTCTGCACCTCCCTCTCTCATGCTCTCTTTAATCTTTCTGAGCAATTTTCTCTCTTCCTGCAGGGGTGATTGAAATGATCCTTTGAAGCAACCAGCTTTGACATTTGGAAAAAAAAAAAAAAAAAAATCAAAAAGGAAAGCATGCTCTAATTAAGGAAAACATAAGTTAAAGCTCAAGCAAAAATATAAGATTCTGATCGGTTCTTTCATGTATGCTCAAAAACTGCACTGCATGAGCAGAGGAGCTCATTAGAGGGTGCTTACAGAAAGTCCAAATTATCAAGCAGAGACACCCATGAGTGATATCCAAGATTGTATGTAGGCAAATTAAATATTCACCACCCTTCACATAGGTCACACAGGTTGTGACCTACTGCCCAAGCAGTTCAGGAAAAGATAAAATGTTTGTTTACACGGGGACTGTTAAACACTGTTCTGGGAGTGAAGACGGGTGCAAAAGGATGTGTATGTTCTCCACTGTTGGTTTCACTGAGAACCGAGACCTCTCAGTCCAGGCACTTGCACGTGTGTGTGCTTAATCATACCTGTGTGATTTATCAAATATATGGTAACAGTAAGAAAAGGACCTTTTCAAGGCCATAGTCATTTGTTCCTTGAGAGTGTTGTCCCCATTGTAGGTGTACGGTAGGTTGAGGGAGTTCTGAAAGTATAAGCTTCACCTTGTATCACCACATCTTATGGCTATCTGATATAAAAAGATGAATTTGGATGTTGTGAGAGCTGAGTCTGGCACTTCTGCACGCAAAATGCACACAGCTCATTGTTTCACTTGTAATGCCATTGTAAGGATAGTAATTACATTTGTTGTGAAAATGGCACACACGATATAATGAAGAGGTGTTCTGAGTTTAACCTCAGAGAGGCTCTCTGCGGAGCAGGGCTGGGGAGGATGTTGGGGGCCAGCGGGTTCAGCCCTGCAGTGCCTCAGCCAGCCAGTTTGCAGAATCCACTTCATAACAGTAGTGAGATACAGCTTAAAAATGAATAATTGTGGTGTGCCCACACACCGCCCTTTGAAAAGCTGTTTAAGTGGAACGATATAAATTGTTCGCATTGTTTTACTCACTTTCCTTTTCTTTTTTGCTGAGCGAGGAATAATTTTCTGCAGTGAGGTTGTGCGCTGCTGAAGTTTTTTTCTGAAGCTTTTTCAACTCATTTGGTGTTGTTGGGTGAAAATGCTAGAGGAGCAAGATGGGTGGAACTCACAAAAGCCCCTGGTTTCAGCCTCCTTGAGTTTCTGGTGTGCCTGATTCCTGGCATGGATGGTTTTCATGTAGCCATAGGATTTTTTGCTATGAGACTGAAGACAGTTACATGTGTCCTTAAAAGCACTACCACAAGCCCTCCTGTTGGAAAGCTGCACGCCCACAGGAGGCAAAATGGATAAAATGGGCACAGAGGTAGGTGGAAGGTCACAGGACTTTGGCAGGACTGGGAGTTTATTGCCTGCATTAATAACATGCTAGCGCAGGAAAAATAAAGTTTGAGAACCGATTGCACACTTTTTCCTGTAAGAATCCACATCTTGCAGTGGCCGTTTGTCACCAAACACTGTCCTGGAGGACTGAGCACCTTTAGCCTGGCTGCTTCAGGTAGTTCTCTCCAGATTTTGCTGGCCTTGCCTGGCTTACAGCATAGGTATAATGCTTTCTCCCCATGGACTGCAGAAGGAACCTACTCAGCCTAGGAGGACACGCAGGTGTTAGGGGGGCAGTCCATGCATGCCAACAGGTTCTTGTGTCTTGTTGCTCTTCCTCATGCACAAGTACAGCATAGGTTAAAAAAAAAGTTCTTTTTGGAAAAAATTGGGCTCTGAAGTTCTAGAATCTTGAACTGTTGGCAGAAGAAGGAAGAGCCTGTTCTTTACTCCTTCAGTCATTAGGCTTTTGTAGACAATTATTTTGGCATGCGTAACACATATACAATGATTGACCATACATTTATGCAACCTTCTGAATAAAATAAGGATTCTACCGGTGTTTGATTCTGCAGCCTTCCCTGATGACCAGTGTGACAGAAAAGAACATCTAATAGAGTAAGTCTTGTGTTCCTTTACATTTAAATACATGTATTTTAGTTTTATATCACTCTCCCAGCATACTTACTGGCAGCAGTTATGATGATACCATTTTAAAGCTGACTCCTTTGATAGCTTCAATCAGATCTGACAAGGAGTCTGTTCCCTACAGATATTTGTTGGGGCTTCTTGGCTAAAGCATCTTCCCAATCTTTTGACAAATTCAGTGTCTCAACACTATGAATCTCACACCCACCACCCCCAAAATACTGTCAGAGCAAGTGGCTTTCTTTAGAAATGTCTTCTTTCAAAGTTTTGCATGCTGAAAGTTCCTCTTCAGATTTACTAAGTCTAGCTTGTAGGAGGATCTGATGACGTCTTCTCTTTTTATCTTCATCTGCAGCATATCAGTTGTTCCTGCCCTGCGGACTTGATGGCTGATCCCTCACTGCACGCACTCCCCTAGCCTGCCTCTGTGTACTAATGGGGCTGGAAAGTGAGTTTCTTGGTGCCAGTGAGCACCAAGTTTCTTGGTGTCCTGTGAGCAGGACCTTGCACCAGGGCGCCTGCGTCACTACCACAGGCAAAGGCCAGGAACTCAAATCATGTCACCGGATTGCCTAGCACAGTTCAGAGAGTAACAAATATTAACTGCCTGCTGCTGACTAAGAGGGACAGCTATCTGCGACAGACAGTATCTATTTTGCTTGTTCTTGCTTTGTAGATTATCTCGCTGTAAGAAGAGAGTATCTGGGTGAAGAGGCCCCTGGAAGGAGAAGGGATGCTCCTTCCCTTAGGGAGAAATTGAATCTGCCCAAGGGAGAGAAACATCTGGATTATGGGTGGATCAGAGGAAGCAGAAACAAGGCTTTAGCAAGGCAGCAATTTACAGCACAGTGAGGAAGCGGCACTGCTGAGAGAAACAGCGAGCATGCTTCAAGCTCTGTGCTGATGTAAGAGAAGACTTCTTAGAGAGCTGAGGAAACTCTGCAGACCGTTGCAACCCACCAAAAATCTCCAAAATGCAGCTTGAGAGTAATGACCTGCCTTTCTTAGATACAATGGACAGGGCGAGATTTGTTTACAAGCTTTTTAAACTCTTCCACTGTCTTACCTAGTCACCTGGCATCTTCTGATCTAAAAAGTCAACAAGTCAGCGTTTTGGTCTAATAAAGACTGTTTTTTTTCTAAATTTGAATGCCTTCTAGGTTGTCTTTGAGGAATTCCCTGTGAATGAAAATGTCTTGACAGATTAGTATCAAAGCTTGGGCTAGTCTGGGATTCTATCACACGATCTGGTGATTTTCATAAAATGAGTTAGCACTCTGACCCGATTTGAATCGAATCATCATAGTAGTAAATGACACTTTGTTCTCATGTTACCAGACTTAACAGAAAATGCTGATACTGAATCATCAGATCACCATGAAGATAAGATGCTTTTCCATCCTCTGTGTGTGGTCTCTGCAGATCTGCTCTAAGGTGCATGGCTAGACTGTCTCTGCCTGGCTGGAGGGACTTCAGCTTTGCAGAGCAGTGGACACTTCAATTCTCTTCCTCATCAGGGTATTGTACATCTCTAATACTGAGAAACTGCCTCCCCAAAATGTATCTTTGAGTTTTGCAGCATTCTGAAGTAGGTTATACTTTTCTCTGCCCTGGGGAGTAGAAGGCACTGGCAGGGACCTGGACTAGTGGTCAGGTGAAAATAATGCTTCCTTGTGTGGCTTTTTTTTTCTGCCCATCTCTGTTCAGTGGGCACCTCTTCTTTGAGCCACGAACTGTCTTGCATTACGTGACTTTATGATGACCATCAGTGGTCTTGCTCTGGGTTGAGGCTGCTCTGAAAAGCAAAAAGGAGCATTTATTTTCTCTGACTTCAGCAGATCAGGTATACTGCTGTTGTGCTGCCCTGAGCAGGCCATGGGTTGCATTAACCATATTGCCACTCTGACACTTGCCAGCAAATCAAACCATGTGAAGCAGGAGTGCGTGTTAAGCCTCTCCAAAGGTTGGTTTAGTAGCTCTATTCTCCCTTCCCTTCTCCACAGCTCTTTACGACTGAACCCTGACCAAGGCAGAATCACAGCCTCCTCTGTTTCTTTAGGAGTCAGCAGAGCTATAAGATTTGCCGCTGGTGCTTCAGACCCTCCATGGTCCTCTCTGGGCTTAGATTTATCACCAGTCTCAAGCTTTGGCAAAGGCAGAGGAAAATTTCTTGGGGAGGAGGAAGCTCTTTTCTGCCCAATATTCACAAACATGCTGGTGTATATTAAGTCCATACTGTCCATATGAGAAAGCACAGTAAAAGGAAAATAGGTACCTCCCACAGGAGAAAAAAAAAAAAAAATCAGTGCACAGATGAACTTGAAAAATGTTATACAATATCACTCTGAAACTCTTCAGTGGGTTTGTAGCTGGTCTAACCAGTCTTTTACATCATGGAATATTCCCCTACATATTATTCATTAAACAAAGGTATTTATTAGAGCAGAAACTGCAGCACGTGGCATAGATAACATCTCTAGTGCAGGGAAAAAAAGCTCTAATCATTCTTTAGAACACACCTTGCTCTTGTGTGAATGGTGGATGATGCTCCTTTGGTGGCAGGGACAACATATTCCTGAGGAGTACACAGAGAATTTCTACTCTCAGAGCAGTTAGGAGCCAGCAAATGCCCTATTACTGCTTCCACCCACCTCATTCATCTATGACTGTTGTTCTTAGTATGTTTTTCTATCTTGTTTTTCTTCATGTTCCATTCAGTGGGCTTCTACCTGCTCCTGAGGGGCAGCCTTTTAAACTGGTGCCTTTCACTTTTTCTTTTTCGTGGGCTCTTGAGTGCCTCTGATTTTAAGGAGTCCACCCAAAGGTACAAACAAAAAAGCCATTCTGTTGGCAAGTGAGCTTACATTTGGCATGTAGGAGGCTGTAGAGTTGCTTGGAAGGCTTTACAATTGCACAGCTAAAACGAGATTGAAAACCGTAGTTTTGACGAAAGCAGAAAGAATTATTATACTTGTACTCGTGTATGTTTTGGCTGCTGCATCAGAGCAAAGGCCTTCTCCAAAGGAATTGTATGGGCAGTGTTTACCATTCTGCTGCCACACAAGCCTTTCTTCCAGTAATTTGCATAGGTGATTCATCTTTCTGTACTGATAAATGTTTTTCTTGTGGATACCTTGAAGAGAGACAGTTCAAGGAAAGTTATAAGATAAAAACTCTGTAAAGACTACACATTGCTCCACAATCAAGGATATTTCTCTTCTACGGAGCTGTTCTTTGGAAATGTCATGTTTTGACCAGGGAGCAGAGCTGCTCATGATAGAAAAGCTGTCCTTTAAGCAGGAATGCTACGTACCTATGTATGTACCCATCCACGTGGATATGCCACTTGACCTTTTCAAAATATAAAACTTGCTGACTTTGGATCTTGACTGAATATCAAACTACCTACTGCCATTTTTTAATACAACTCCTAAAGTCTTCAGCCATTCCGCAACAGAGATAATGCTCATCAACAGCTGGAATTTTCCCAGTCTACCTTTATTGCTCCTCTCCCCCAGAGTGCCCTACAAAGGTGTCTGTAAGATGTCTGAATGCCTTATGCACCCAGTAGAGGCCAGCAGCTTAAGCTCAAGAAATTACTAACCCACAAATATACAAGATTTTAATTAATTTCTATTTTCTGTTGGAGAAAGGTCAGGTATGGGTGCTGCTGCAAACAAGTGTTAGCCGAAGTAGAAATGACATGGAGTGGATCTAAACAGTCCTGGGCAGCCAGTCATTATGCGAGCAATGTATCTGGATACATTAAAAGAAATCAAACATTTTTTAAATTTGGAAACAGTGATGGCTGTGCAAAGACAAATACAATATGCTGTTGGAGTCTCATAGGCATTTCAGATCTTGTTATGGTGATGTTTTTGGAGGAACTGTTACAACCATGGGTATAAGGGAGAAAATATGTATGAATTATAATTTTATTACTATTAGTCTAGCATCATATTTGTAATGTTATTTATTAAAGTCACTTTGGTATATGGATTTTAAAGAAGATATTATTCCCTACAGTATCACTAGTATGCTGCTATTAATATTTAAAATCTGTTACGTAGGACTGCTGCAAGTTTGATCTTCAGGGTATTAAAACCAGTACTTAAAAAAGAAAACAGACTCTCAAGAAAGAGCCTCACCAATGTAATGAGCAAATTATTTAAAAAAAAGACATCAGAAAATATAAAATTAAAAATATTAAAATGAAAATATTTGTATAAGTACTTGAAATCACTGTAAATAATACATGTGGGATCTTTAGCCAAATATTTTTTCTTAAAGTCTCTATGTCATTTCACACTCGCCTCTGAGTGTCTCATTGTTCTGGGAGATTTAATCTTGTTAATTATGTACCATCTCTTCTTTGACAAAGACCCTTAGCACTTAACAAATGTTTAATGATATTACGAGGTGTAAGAATCACTTTTGCAATCAGGGAAATGCAGCCAGCACTGGCATGGAATGTGGCAACCACTTAGTGGCAAGGCAAAGGTGCTACATGGTGTCACAGTCATGGAAGGAATTGTTGAATTGGATCCAGTGGTGAAATAAACAGTGGTCCCAATTTATTCATCACCTAAAATCTTAGAAAGGATAGCCAAAGAAGTTCTAGAACTTAGTTCCCTGGACCAGAACGAGTTACTGATTCGGAAGGGCAAGACAAAAAAACACCTGCATCATTCCCTGCAGTACCTGCACCAGAGCAGCGCAGAAACAGTTCTTACTCCCTGCAGCACTTCTCAAGATTCAAAATATTTTTTTGTTGTTAGCGTTTCTCTGCTTTGAGGATGTCATCAGATATTCCATGTGGCCAGGAAGGTCCCAGTACCTGCCCACTAGTGAGAGGCAGGGGCTGTCTAGACCTGAGTGGAGCACGAGGGAGGTTTGGGAGATGGAGGAACAGAGGGGACAGTGGTGTCTGCATCCCTGTGACACAGTAAGGGAGAGTGAGCCTCTACACAGCCCTTGCCAATAGGGGTGGGAATAGGGTGAGAGAGCAGCAATAGCTTCTTTGATAGATTCCTTTTGCTGGCAGTTATCACGTGCTGGGGATGGAGGTACTCCCATGATTCGTGTCATCGCGGTGCAGTTCCCTGATGTCCAACAGCAAGGTCATTGGGCAAGAGCCTGTTTCTCTGTCCAGTTCCCAGCAAACGAGTCACACCAAATTGAGTAGTTCCAAAGACAAGACAGAGACAGGTCCTCCCTCAAGCAGCTGAAGTCACAGTTGTTGTTTTGTTCCTACAGATCTGGGTCACCTGCCTGCAAATTCAACAGTTGAATCAAAGCAGGACCTGGAGTCCCTGGCATCCTGGACAAGCGTTTCCAGTCCTCAGGTGCATTGTGTATTCTCAGGGCAGCCTCACTGATTTGGATCAGAAGTTTCAGTTTGGATTTGAGATTCTTTTTCTTATGAAAGCTTCATTTGAAAACTACCCCATCCTGGTTATTCTACAAGATAAGATAAAAACAAGAGGAAGGATAGTCTCTCTCTCCCCTCAGTGGTTCATAACCATCTCGTATCTGGGATGGTGGGTTTGGGACTGTGGGCTCCTGCCAGACTTCACTCAAGCGTGTGTTTAAGCAATGCTGAGTGCAAAAAGAGCAGAAATCCCAGCTGGCATCTCTGCAGAGTACTGCTACCAGTAATTGTGCTCAGGCCTGACATTGCACTGAATTGCATCATCAGAGATGCTGGTTTTCGAAACGTCAGCTGAACTGCAGTTCCTTTTCCTTCTCTGCTGACTGTCAAGTTGAAACCTCTGGTTTATTTCATCTCTTCTCAGATGTTGGCCAAGACAACTCCAAAATAAAAAACAATTCTAATGTTCAAACATGTTTGTTTATGCCGAATCCTTGGTGGCAGCCATCTACTGCTGTACTTAGATTTGACTTACCAGAACGCTTGGAGATATCTTGAGGTTGGAAACTTCCTAGACCACTGAGAAGCACTATGAGATGTGATATAGGATGTCTAAGGCAAATGTCAGTGGTACATTGCTGATTGCTACATGCCCTTCAGCAACTCATACCTGCTTTTACATCTATTTTTTTTTTTTGTGTAAGTACACTTACGTGTATTTTGATGTTTTACCTATTGCAGCTATTTTTCAAAACAGCTATTGGTGTGTTATGGTTTAACCCCAGCTGGCAACTAAGCACCACAGAGCTGCTCACTCACTGCTCCCACCCAGTGGGATGGCGGGGAGAATCAAGGATAAAAAAAAAAAAAAAAAGTAAAACTTGTGAGTTGAGATAAAGACAGTTTAATAGAACAGAAAAGGAATAAAATAATAATAATGAAAATAACAATAAAATAATTAGAATATATAAACCAAGTGATGCACAATGCAATTGTTCCCACTCACTGGCCAATGCCCAGTCAGTTCCCGAGCAGCAGTCCCTGGCCAGCTTTGGGCCCAGTGTATATACTGGTCATGATGTCATATGGTATGGAACATCCTCTGGGCCAGTTGGGGTCAACTGTCCTGCCTGTGCCCCCTCCCACCTTCTTGTGCCCATCCAGCCTTCTTGCTGGCAGGGCAGTACGAGAAGCTGGAAAGTCCTTGACTTAATATAAATATTACTTAGCAACAACTAAAAAATTGTCAGTGTGTTATCAACGTTATTCTCATACTAAATCCAAAAGACAACACTATACCAACTACTAGGAAGAAAATTAACTCTATCCCAGCTGAAACTAGGACACTGTATCTCAACTAGATGCTTTGAAAGAGCTAATTAATTAATGTTAGGGAAGCATTTGATATTCATGGATAAAAGACACTACAGAAAACAAATTATTATCCCTTATGTTGTAAATTGGATTCTACTCCATTTCTCCATTTGTAAATACTTGCTTTATCTAAGGCTGATATCAAAAACCAACAAGCTCAGAAAAAAAAAAAAAAAAAAAAAAAAAGGTAAAATACAGTTGCCCGAGGGCATCCTTAATCGGAGAAGATCTTTCCTTTTCATATGAAAAAGACATCTACAGTAAACAATTTCACTAGCCAAGAAACAATAAAGGAAAGGCTTCCCAAGCTAAGTTAAATAGGTGGTAATTACTTTGCAGCTAGAGAAGGGGGTGTGGGAAGAAGGCTGAGACAAGCATCCCTCCTCTGAGCCACTTAAGCTATCAAGGAGGCCAGAGTCCTATGGGTACCTAGGTAGGTTTCCTTTACCGCTGTCTGCACCTGTACATTTGTGTTACAAGCCCTGTTTAAAATTTTGTGATTATGGTTCATCTTCACTTCCCCTGAGCTTCCTGTCCTCAGCCCCTCTGACAACACACTCGTGTAATTTGAGGAGATGCAACAGCAGGCATATGTAAAACAAGTGTGCACACAAAACCCATAACTGTGTGCAATAAAGTAAATCCGGCCTTGTATTAATTTTAACCAGCTGGTGAAAACTGAGCTTTCTTTTTCTATGCTCTTACTTCATTGTTTAGAAAAATGACTGGTTGGTGAGGTATTGTTCTTGCAGAAGGAGGGAAACTTCTGCCTCCCGTAATGTCTGTGGAATGAAGTTGCCTGGAGTGGGCATACTATGGCTTAACTGAGGATGCTCTCTGGCAGTCATACACTTCGACAGCATGAGCTGGTAGTTTTCCACAGCCTTTACCCACTATCAGGACATCAACTTTTTTTCCATTAACTCATCCTTTCTGCAGCTTTGTGGTTTCCTGTGCTTGTTCTAGTGCAAATTTCCTTCCATCCACAACTTTGTTGTGCAGCTTCTACTTCAGGAGGAAAGAGGTTTGCCCTTGTTTTGGTAATTGTGAACTGCTGAGGGCACCAAAAAAAAAAAAGCGCTAACCGCTAATGCCCTACATTTCCAAAAACCCTGCATATTCTTTCTGCTGCCATAGCCGAGACATCTAAAAAACGTGTCACCTCAGCATATCTAGGCGCCAGGAAACGCTGGCTTAAAATTAACTTTACCAATCTCTCCTGTCTCTTTGGCAGCCTGAGAACACGAGCACCAGCTTCCCCAACAGCACATGGATGACCGCATTTCTTGCAGAGCTGTCTCGGAGCTCAGCAGCCTGGCTTTGTGCGGGCTGCTCTCACTGCTCGTCTCATCTTTTGCTGCTGCTCAGGCTGCCCTGGTGATAAACATTGCTGGCGGGGGTGGCCCTGCTCCTTGCAAATATTCCAGTTGATTTTGCCATCTAACGAAGTCTCCTTGGTGGCAACACCCATGGGAGGGAAATGAACCTCATAAATCTGGTGATCTAACTTAAAAGCTCCTGCTGGCTCTAACCACATCTGTCTACTTGTGTGTGATGTTGCTGTTCCCTTTGGTCACCTAGCACAGGAGAACAAAGAGAGATGGAAGGTAGAAGAGGTCCTGTTGGTGGGATAGCCCCCCAAGGCCTGGCCCCTCCTGCCAGGCATAATTACCTCACTGCTTAGCACAGGCCATCTGTTACAAAAGCTCCCTCAGGTAGAGAAACTTCCTACTCCGGCCATATAAACTTCTGCCCCCCTTGACAGTCGACCAAGAGTGTACTTGCACATGCAAGGCAGCACTTCAGGCTTTTGCAGTGTGAGTGTGTCCTGCCAGCAAAACCATCTTTGCGAGGAGGTGAGGAGCAGTGAGGGGATCCTTCTGCATCACCGCCCCGGCCGGCTCCACACACCTCCTGTTTTCCTGGAAGCACATTTTTGGACAGGAATCTAAAACTGGCTCTGGGAGGAACAGAAACACAGAGAATGGGGCTGAGCTGCCTGTTGATTTGGCTTCTGCTGCCTTCCTGGGCATGCTTTGGTTGATCGTTTCCAGTTTTATACAGGTACTGAAGAGGGCTTGCTTTCTCCTTGGCTGTGTCCTTTAAGACAGGGAAAAAAATTAACAATTGGTTCCTGTGTACAGATAACTCTACACCAGAATGTTTTGCTGCCCTAGGCACCTGGGCTGACTACAGTTATAACACTCCCAGTTTGCTGCTTGATGCAGTTATTTCAGTATTGAACTGGTAGAGAGCAATAAAATCAGTTGACACTTTTTCTGAACTGTTGCTATCTCCATGTTAGAACTGTTGCCAGTGTAACTACGCTGTACTAAACTCTTCCAGTCATCTCTTGTATTTACACTAGTAAAAAGTGTAAGTGTACAGATTCAACCTTAATAATAAAATGCTGCTAGTGATGGTTTTTTGTTTTTTGTTGTTTTTTGTGTGTTTTTTGTTTGTCTGTTTGTTTTTTGGTGTTTTGTTTTGTTTGTTCTTGGGGTTTGTTTTGTTTTGTTTTTTTCTGAAGCAAGTGGATGTATTTGGCTGTTAGCAAAGGATTTGAGTGTATTCTGAATAATGCTACTCCATCTTTGGCACAGACATTAATTTGAATCTTTTGGTATTTTTTCCTATTGTGAAAACCAAGCATAATTAAATATTTCTCACACCAACATACCACATCAGGGTGGTATTTCACCTACCCAGAGTAATCATAAGTTAAAAATGCAAAATGAGGCTCTGATCCCATCAGAAGTCCTTAACAGAAGGGGTTTTGTCCCCATAGTAGTTTTGATGGAAGTCAGCCGGGCTGTGGAGGGGTGAAGAGCTGTTGCTCATTTGGCTGTAACTATGATCCTGGTAGTCGTCACTAAAACCAAGTGTAAGTACTAATTCTCTCATTTTTATGCTTGCTAGGAAGTATGCAGTTTTTAAAGCAAAGCTTTTGGAAAACTTCCAGATAGAATGTAACCTGTTTGTTTTCGCTTTGTTAAATAAACAAATTAATGTATTTGAGGCTTCTGATGACAAATTCAGATTCCAGTTCCTACCAAAGAAGCATTGTTTAATAGTGATTCTGTGACACATATGGATCAAAGACCCAACTCGGGTTCCTTTACATGTTAATTAATTGTGTTTTAATAACTTGGTTTAGATTTTCTAAAAAGGAGAAAACAGACTGTGATGAAAATGTCTCTTCCAAGAGCTTTAGTTTGTCGTAGAGACCTACTGTTTGAAAACATGCCAGATCTGGAGAAGAGACTGCTCCCTGATCCTCCAATTAACTCTTCTTTGCATTCAGGGACAAGGACGATCAGGGACATTCCTCTCATTCTTCCACCAAAAGATTTGAAGGGCAAAGTTGTCTTCCCCAGATTTCTGGGTCAGTTAAGCTGATGAGAAACCATGGCTTTCTCATATGCAGAAGTGTAGTTTTATGGGTTACGTGTGTCTTGGACTAGTCATGAACTTGATTGCTTCACTGTTTAATCGCAAAAGACACCCTGAATTCTGCAGGTATACCCAATGACAACTCATGCACGGCTGTTGTTGTCTTTGCAGTCAGAAAATAGGCAACAATGTATTTTATTAATTGCTTTTAAAGTGTAACTGAGTGCCCGGAACACCGCAAAGGACTTCTTTGTATGATCCTGACTTCTCTATTAGATTCATCCATCTAGTGTTACCATTCAAAGTAATTATAATCTGAACACAAATGGGATCAAATCAGTATAGTAAGTCACTGATAAGATGGGATCAAATCAGTATAGTAAGTCCAGCTTCCACTGAAATGGGAAGAAGGTGAAGCATCAACAGCCCCTTCCGAGATCAGAAGACCGTGTATTTTGAAGCCTATGGCACTGTGACATGATGTTGTGGCATTAACACCCAACACAGCTGTTATTTGAGTCTGTTTCTGGGCACTGTTGTTCCCTCGGGCAGGACAGCCGAAGCAGGTAGGAAACCCAAGCTGCGTGCCTGCCAGATACCCCAAACGAGCCACGATTTGATGTGGCTGAAACTCGTGGTGGAATTGGTTTGTATAAAGCTTCCTTTGGTTTGAATCCCTGGAGGGCGTGCTTTGAATCCCGTAACTCAGAACAAAACTACCAACTACAGACCAGGCGAAACCACAAGTTTTGATTGATACACAGCCATAAAGCAAACTCCAGCCAGCCAGCGTTACGCTGCCCCTGCGCAGGATTTCACGCTCCAGCAAAACCCTCGCCCGGGACCTCAGCACACGCGAGTCCTTGTGCCGACGGCACACGGCCGGACGCTTCCCCGTGGGCTTCCAGTTCCTCCGGCACCCGAGCGCCTGGAGCAGCACCGGCTCTCCTGGAGAAAGGCCACATTCGCTTGACACCCGTGGACGGGCTCGTTTGTACTCCTGCCTCCATCTGCACCTTACTCCTAGGAATTAGGGCGCCGGATTTGCTGCCTGCGTATCGTCGCTCCCTCCTCTTCCCCGCCCGCAGCCGCAACCCAGCAGCTCGCTGGAGCAGAGGGGAGGAGGGGGGGGGGGGGGGGGGGCCCATCGGCCGGGCTCCAGCTCGGCGGTTTTTCCGCAAAACCCCTCGGAGGCTGCAGGACCTCGCTCAGCGCTGAGCTCCCCCGAACCGGCCGCCGCTCCCCCGCCAGCCGGGACCGGGGGGGCACCGGGCGGGCGGGGTGGGGGGGAAGGGACTGCTGAGGGGTTTGGTTGATTTGGGGTTTCTGAGGTCTTGTTTTCCCCTTGGCTGCCTCCCGGCGGGGAGGCGGCCCCGCCCCGCCCCGCCCCGCCCCGCCGGCGCGGCTCCCGCGGCCGCGTATTGTGCATCGCGCCGCTGCCCCGGGCGGCAGCACCGGCGCCGGTTCTTCTGCGCTGCGGGGCTGCCGGACACCCCAACCGCACCCCCCTGGGCCGGGCCTAAGGCTCCTGCCCCCCCGCCCCGAACCCCCCCCCCCCCCCCCCCCCGGAGGCGCCGGCCGGGGTCGCGCACGGTGAGTGGGGCGGGGGGGCGGTCTGGGGGTACCGGGAGCTGCCGCCGCCGGGTCTGTGCCCAGCCGCGGGCTCGCCCCGGAAAATTGGGGGAAGGGAAAGCGGGTCTGGCCCTGTCCCACACACCTCCCACGGCAGCCACGGTGGCTGGGGGGCGGGGGGGTGCGGTGCCGGGGACCCCCTCGTGCGGGGGGTCGCGTGGCCGTGGGAGGGCAGGGGGTTTCCCGTGGGGAGGGGTGAGCCCGCGGAGGGGCGGGCTCCGGGGTCTGAGGGGGCTCCCGGCTTTGTTTATTCTCGTGAAGCCCCTGTAGCCGTTTAGATGATTTCTGTTAATTCCAGACCTCGGGCTCGCAGTTTTTGCACACTACGTGAATATTAAATTAATGTTTGTGCAGACGCTCTTTTTTTTTTTTTTTTTTTTTTTTTTTACAGTCTGAAATAGCTCTCTCAGGTAACTGGAGTTGACTCTAAATGTGATTCCTGTGGGTTGACTGCTGTAAGCCTTATTCACGCAAGTAAGATCTATGTGCATGAGTAAGATATTTTTTGCAGAATGATTTTGCATGTTTCCACCCTGAAGTGTATAATCTCTGATAGCTTTTGCAGAAGAGGGACTTGTGTGTTTAAATTTTTGCGTGTGTGTGTGCGTGTGTGCAGTCGCTATTAATTTTGGCAGCTCGTAAGTGATTGTTGGTAAAGGTCCGGTGTCTTCGTTTTCTTCAAGAATACATTAAGTTGGGTGTATGCCCGTGTTTTAATATTGTAGAAGCAGCCTTAGAAAAAGGATTGAGGAAATCATTTAGCTTTTCTGATGTTCATCGTTTCCAGCCCGTGTACTTTTAAGCATTTTGTTTTAAATTACAGGAAACAATCAGTTTTTGTGTTTAGAAGCATGTTGATTAATAATGGAAACATAGGTCTAAAACTAAATTTCAGAGCTTCGTTTGAAATAAATGCTTTTCATTTCTTCTGTCTCACATGCCTATTAGCTTTTAGGAAAATGAAGACTGTTAGGTGATTAGGCAGCTTTCTTACAATTAGAATAAAAGAAACAGTTCAGTATAGGCCAGCTATAGAATGATAGACACACTTGGCATCTAGTGTATAGTTGGATGTAGAGCTGTGGTGCTGCCTAGCAGACTGCTCTCTTTGTTCATAATTTCTCCTGTAACCAAAGAACAGTGCATCTAAAACTTAGTTCTGGGAGTCATGAATACTGCATATAACTCTAGTTTCTCGATGGTAGACTGTTAATACATGACTTACTGCGAAGCATGTATTGACAAGGATTTCATATTTATAACATACACCATTGGTTGAATGACTTAATGTTTCATCTTTCTTTTTCTCATTAATAATCTAATTAGGGGAAGACTCTGGAAGGAATATGGAATTAAGACACGTTCCCAGTGGATATGTAGTAAAAAAGGCACTGCAAAGCAGACAGTGTAAAAGGAATTTCCAGAAGTACTCATCACCCAAGATAGAGCCAGGTTTTGAACGCTCCTAGGCTTGTGTTAGGCTCTAGAGGCTAATTTTTGTGTCTTTCTTTCCAGTTCGCAAACTTTTGTATCCAGAATTCCTTGGGGGACCTTGAGGGAAATACATCTGTATAAGCCAAGTTCTGAGTCTTCAGCACTTAAGAAAATCAAGCCCTGAGCACTGCAAAAAATTTGATCCTTGGGTTACAGTCATACCTCCTCCTATTTCCATTCTAGAGGCATTTCCTTTTAATTTTTATGACAGCTAGAATTATAGTTGTAAAATGTAGCCACAATAAAGAAAGCCAGTAAAATTACCTTTTTTTTTTTTTTTAAATGTAAAAGCCAGCAGGATTAATGAACAGTTCCATAAATACACATCATAAAATACAAGATCAGTAATAGAACTGTAAGTGGCACTTAATCTTTGAACAAAAATAATAGGTAATGGCTAAAAATAGTATTTCCTGTTTCAACAATAGAGTTAAATATCATAATGGATATTAATTGCAACAAGGTAGATTGGTCCAGAGTTGGAGGCTCTGACCATTTGTATACACTGACCTTCTGGACTATTTCTTTATTTTCCTTTAAAGTATCACTCTTGCATGTGTCTTTGATAATAAACCACAAATGCAAACCAAAACACTGTTCTTTAAAGGGAAAATCTGTGCTTTTTTACTGCACAATAGTGGCACTGTAATTTCTAGAACTTAGTCTGATCTCGTGTAGCTCAGTGTGAACTGCTGAGCTGTATTGGGGTTGTACCTAGTTCTACACGAGTGGTTGGTCCCACACATGGGCAAGAGCATCCTTGCACCAGAAAGAAAACCATTAGGTCTGTTTCTGATCATTTAACAGTGTTTGAAGTGTTTCCACATCGCTGCTAGATAAATGCCTTCATATTAAGGTCAATGAAGAATTTGCCTCTCCAATAGCTCTGGCCACAGACTCTCAAGAAACTGCTGAATTATGAGAGCTGGTAATTATCTGCCTACATCTGTGGCCTGGGACTCATTGACACTGAGCACAAAGAAGAGAAGAAAACGGTAAATGCTTGTCCAGAAGCACATCCTCTCAGTGGTGTTTGCTTTCCCCTTGTTTTTTTTAGGATAAGACTGGTGAGTTTGGGGTGTGGAGAAAACAGTGACTAATTAGCTAGTGCATATCTAGCCCTTGAAAGATGGAAAATACTGTGTGGGGATGATTTGAATTAAGTGCTGTTATTCCCTGCTATTAAAGAAATTGCTTGCCTGCTCTGCGTCTCAAGTTGGAGTCGTAGGCGATTTTAAAGCATTGTTTAAACTGTGGTTTAGGTCTGTTTAAGCAGAAGGGCCAGGGAAAGTCTTTCAGTAGGAAAAAATAATAGATAAAATTTTTCTTGTTTAGGACTTTTTTTTTTTAGTAGCTGCAAAATCTGTGTATATGGAAGGGAGGAAAAGGGAATCGAATGGAGCCAAGCAAGGAGCTGTGGTGTGAGGTAAAATTCTGATATTGTTCTTTCATGCCACCCTGCAAATAAATTTGCATGTAAAATTTCCAGGCTAGCCAAACTGTAGGACCGGTGCAGAATGCTAAATGAAACCTGACAGCTAGCATGGAAAATGCTACATAACAATGGCGGGCATTCCCTTGCTCTGACAATTGAGTTGAAGATTGTTTCTTGTAATGATTGTGGATCTGAAACAAAGACAGGCACAGGGAGAAAAAAAAAAAAAAAAAAAAAAAAAGGGCATCAATTTTATTTGGAGCTATGATCACTTGAAAGATGTTTACTTTCTGTGACATTACCCTGTGACTGCTGGAAGATTCACAGGAACTGTAAACTCCAAGTCACTGTGTGCCCATCAGCTAGCCACAATATACTCCTTTGTGTTGCTGGGGCTGAAATTCAATCTGCTTGGGAGGCTGAGGAGTAGTTCAGGGCCCAGTTTTGATCTGAAAGATACTGTGTATCACCAGGGAGGTACCCTTTGTGTCGCTTGTGTGAGCAGACAAAGCAGCAACTCTTTTGGGGAACTTGGTGATGCATCTCCTGTAAAAGAATAAAATGTATTTATGCTCAGTGGTGGTGTGATATAAAAGCCAGGATGATGACACCCGAGCAAGGAACATGAAAGGCATCAGGTGAGCTCGGTGGGTTTTACCTTTTCACGTATAAAGCTTGGGTGTCTGCAGCTACTGGCAATGAAGTGTCCCTCTGCAGACAGACTGACAGTGCAGAACAATCTGAGGAGACTGAGGGATGGAAATGGGAAAATAAAGTGAATGATGGGTTGGCATATGTATTGGGTGTGAAAGAGCACACGCAAAGTCACAGGGCTGAAACAAATCAGGGGCCTGTAGTCAGGCACGGCTGCTGCAGTGACACAGCGATACAAGGCAGCCCACTTGTCCGTGCTATCCCGGTTATGACTGGAGGAGTAACAGGCCTTACGTATGCAGTGTGGGTACACGTGGCTCCGTGGCTTGAATTTAGGACACCTGCTCTTGGAAAGTTTGAGAGAGAAGAGGGAGAGCTGATCAGGAGAGCAAAGGGATTGATTTCTGAGGAAAGATTAAAAATGTGTAATAAAGATAATCTAAGAAGCAAAGATACCAACAATTTCAGGTGTGGATGCTCAAGAGATAATCACTTAGACTTTGCATGAGGGTGCAACTAGACTTAACAGGCTGCAAAAGAGAAGGTAACTTGAACATCAAGCAAAACTTCTTGATGGAATGACGCTAAATAATCTTCCATGAAAAATGCTGGTACCGTTGTTGGTTGGGGTTTTGTAAAGCTCCTAGAGAGCCCTGAAAAATGTTCTGCAGGGCTGGCAGCTCAGGGTCACACCTCCCCTGGCTGAACTGTGCCTGGGGTTTAGGGTGGAGGCTTTAGGAACAAGGCTCTTTAGTTAGCAGGCCAACTCCTCTGCTGGGAATCAGCTTCCCAACTCCCCTGTGAGGTCTGCTGGAAGGGACAGAGTGTTGCTTTGCTAGCTTGGATTAGATGCCTATGGGGAGGGGGATGGACTGGATGAATTAACAGATCTTATTCCATCTTTCGCATGTGTTCCAGGAAATACACAAACACTTGTCTTGCTGACAGCTGACATGCATGCCGTTATTCTGTAAAACAAATGCTATAGCACCTCATATGCCTTTCTGATCACACAATGAGGAAGGATGGGAGGAGGGAAGTGATGGAAGACACTTTCCTGTGGTGAGCACAGCAGACAGGGCTAGAAATATTGCATGGCTTACATTGACTGTTAATTTGTATCCTTGGACCCTTGCTGAATCTTCCACTTGAGGAAAAGCTAGAAAGCAACAGGCTCAAGGTGTTTTCCTGCTTTTAAGTTCTAGCCATTATGGGGAAAAAAAAAAATATATATATATATATTATTGGACAGTAGTTACCTCTTCCTTTGCTGAGTCCTGTAATAGACACAACATTGCATACTTGCTGAAATGTGAAGAGCAACTTCAAAGGGGTGCGCAGCTCTGCTGAAGTGGTAGGCGATGCGCAAACAGATTAGGAGGGCTGAGGGCTGGGATCCAAAACACACCGCAGTCGGGGGAGGGACTGCTGCTTTGGAGCAGCTCCAGCAGTTCTTCAGTCCAAGATCTCATGTTTGCTTATGTTTGGATTTAACCAATTTCTTTGGGATTAAGGTGTTTTTTAGGATGTGGTTCCAAGGATATAAAGAGGTTGCAATTTTGAACTTGATTAGTTTTATTGTGTTACTGTATACTAGTGATATTGTTCTTTTCCAAGGTGGGTCAGTTTGTGTGAAGTCTGATTAAAGAGACCACTAAAAAGTATGATGTATGATAACATACGTCTCCCATGTGGTTTGGTGTCTTAACATATAATCTTTCCTCCACTGGATTTATTGTATCCCAGAATAAACCAGAGTTTATATAAATTACACATGCTCTTACTGCAGAACAGGTGGAGTTATAAGTGCTCGAAGATGGTATGTTGTTGCTAGATAGGGAGGAATATTTTTATCCTGATTCATAGCGGCTGCATTTAAAATTTGAGACAGTTTGTCTTCAGCATGAATGGTTTATTGGAGGGCAGGCAGGCAAAACATTGACAAACATTTACAACGCTGGTTTAAGGATGACTCTCCTTTAATTAAGTGTAACTTGTGTTGTAAAATTTCCTCATCTGGTAACTTGGTACCAGGTTTTCACTTCCTGCCCTGCCCATTTGAAGTGGAAAGTCAGAAGTAAAGAAACTTACGAAATTTTGTTGTCTTGATTGCAGAGGAAATCAGAAGACTGAGAGAAGTTAAGCATTCTTCCAGAAAGTGCATTACTCCAGCTTGGATATGCTCATCCAGCCCCTCAATAAACCAGTACTGCTGGCTTTCTTTTCACCACTATGTTAATTTTTCTTTCTGTAAAATACTGTATTAAGATTCTCTCCAGGAAGAATGGAGGGCCACTTCTTTTTCCTTTGATTAACTACTAATATCCTGATCTAGAGAAATACCAGCAAACTGGTTGAGTTTAGCAATTTCCTTTGATTTCAGTGAGTAAATTAGTTTCACATCCAGTTGTCCCTGTAAGAGGAATACCTGCTGTTGTCTGCATTAGTTCATATGTATGCCTTGGGTTTATAGTATCAATTACTTTCTAAAGTACAGGCACTAAGGATTACATACAGAGAGTCTTGATTCACTCCTGACTGCTCCACTGGTGGTTACCATGACTTTGTGGTCATGGTTTTGCTTCTTTGTTTTGCTCTGGTTTGTGGTGTTTTTTTTTTTTGTTTTTTTTTTTTTTTTTTAATTTATTTATTTGTTTGTTTGGTGTTTTTTTTTAATTTATTTTAATTTTTGCTCTGGAGGACTAGGCAACAGCTGCTGTCAGCAGGTTATAGACCTTACAAATTATTGGGTTGGCTTGGCATAATAAAACCACCTAAGCAAAACATCATTGTAGTGCATCCTATCAGTGAGGTCTGAATCAGTTCAATTCAGAATGCCAGGAAAAAGACATTCTTGTGGTAATTCTGGCATCCCTGAACATAAAAAGTATTGGAAAATTTGAGAGCGTGCTTGTTCTCATAAAATATCCAGGCCAGTTTTGTATAACTGAGAAGCAGCTTGGAAAGTTGAGATAAGAAACCAGATGTTAGCCCAAACTTGTGAGATTTGCTTGCATGGATCAAATTTGGCATTACAACATGCTTCCCAAATTAATTCTGTAATGTTTAATTCCAGCATGAGTCGATTTTCCATTTTATTCTGCATGACTTCTGTTCATTTATCATTATTAAATAATTTCCTGGAGATACTCGGGCTTAAGTATTGTGTTTGTATGACTACCAGAGTTGTCTGTGGATATACAGACAGGACAGAAAATATTAATGCAGGTTGGAAGATAAATTTTCCCCATCTACAGCACTGTGTATACCTTGTTAAAGTCATTGACAATTTCTCAAAGTTTACCAGAAGATTTAATTTGAAGAATGGTCCCAGCCAGAAACAAGATGCAAGTTTTATGCTTAGTATACTCATGTATAGTAATTTCCTCTTTCTTTTGCTGTTTTTAGGCTCAAGTTTTTAACATTGATAATACACTACTGGCATCATCCCTGTTTACTCTTTGGCTGGGAAAAGAGTATCCAAAAGAATATTTATTAGCTGATTTAAATTCAATTTACTTAATTTCCCTTTCATGGAGTTTTTAACAGTGTTCAATGAGAGATGCAATTGAATTGCAGAGTTATTCTATCCCCCTGAATACATCCAGGACTTTCTTGAATTCCCATGACTATTTACATTTTATTTCTGGCCCTCATAATTATTTTGTAGCATATGGAAAGTCCCATAGATGCTAAGTCTGGTAGCCTTTCTCATGCTTATTTAACAAAGAGTTCCAGTCCCTCGTTTTTCTGCTGTAGTATCTATTGTTTATTGGTGATTGGATTTTTTTTCTGCCTGTAAAACCTTGGGTTGAGGAACTAAGACCACCCTGTGCTAGGCAGAGTACCAACATGAAAAAAGTGCAGGCCCTGCCCTGCACATTAACACTTTATTTTTATGACTAAATGAGGGAGATTCCTCTTGACAGGGCTGTACTCAGACCTCTCCAGACTCTCAGTTCCCACTTTAGCAGCATTTAGATATCCTAGAAAGTAAATCTCCAGTTTAGGGAAAACAGTTTAAAACTGAGCACCACTCTTGCAAAAACAAGCCTGGTTCCTGCTGGAAGCTGTAAAAATCTAAGTTTATAAAGCCTACCTATCATCTGTGTGCTTAGGCAAAAGTGTGATGCTCTTTCCTCTCTTTTTTTGCCTTGCTTTTCCTCTCATTCAAGCAAATGGGCTCATGAATGCTTAGGCGAAATGTGCCCCCCCCCCCCCCCCCCCCCCATTGTCTTGTTTGCTTGCCTTCTTTCAACAGCTTCTCTGTTCAGTGTTAAACAACAAGAAAAGAAAACCGCTACTAAAAATGAAGATATTCTAATATCACGTAATCCTGTGAAGAAGGATCTTCTGCTTCCCCCACAAATGGTCCAACTAGAAAGGTTCCTTGATGGCCTTAAAATCTGTGGTGGCAAGAAGAACGATAAAAGCACATTGAAATTGCAAGCCATTGCATTTCTGAACTCAAACTACTGTACGTGGAGCGCTCTGTACCCTTTGAAGACCACAGCCCGGAGTGTGGCTCTGTAGGCGGCAGAGCTTGGGGATGTTGGAGGGCAGTGGCCTGAACTAGGCTCTTCCCTAAGCACCCCTGGCTCTTCCTTTGGTTTTCCATACAGGTGCTTGTAGGTGCACAGGCGCATGCAGGGGTGCCACTTTAACAGACCGAGCACGAAGGCTGACCCACCGCTCTTAAAACAGCGGCCACCACGCTGCAGGTTTTGCAACGTGTCCTCCCTAGCGAGTGCCCCATGTAACCTTGTTTGGGGAATTATATGGAATATGACTCCCGGAAAGATACGTCGGGTATCTAGATGATGCCGTTCTCGTACTGACACCACAGCTGGTGGCCAAAGCGTATGGGGCTTGGCATTCTTTTGATCCAGGAGAAGGCATGTCCAGACAGACCCCTCACAGCTGTGTGGTGCTGGGAAGGATGGACGTGGCTTTCTGCTGCTAGAACGTACCCTCGAATGCTCCTTGCTTCACGCTTTTACAGGGAATGTGGGGAATGCTAGGTAGTCATGAAGACCAGCGAAGCAGCTGACACATCTGTTGGGATTCCTGCTCTTTCAACCTGACTCTTTCAAAGCCTGGTGAGATATATCTGGTAGAGCCATGAAGAGCTAGGAATGACTTT
The DNA here is from genome assembly GCF_018691265.1 of Tyto alba. Taxonomy (NCBI): domain Eukaryota; kingdom Metazoa; phylum Chordata; class Aves; order Strigiformes; family Tytonidae; genus Tyto; species Tyto alba. The sequence continues at coordinate 7,420,565 of NW_024881295.1, read as the reverse complement.
TTATCCACGAGTCCTAGCGAGCAATATTTACCTAACATGCAGCAGGGTCCCCGGTGGTTTGATCTTTCTGTATGACTCAACCCTCTGCCACTGTGTGATCCCATGTAAAGTCTAGAGGAGTGTTGTGGTTTGGGATGGCCACAGTGATTAAGGGGACTCCTCTTGGAGGGACATGGGGAGCTTGGGCAACCATTTCTACTGCTTTGGCTGGCCCCTGCAGCTTTGAGCACACATTCAGAGATCCCAAATACAAGCAAATAAAAGCCTTTTGCTTAGGCTCCCCCTGCAACAGCCTTTTTATTTTGATTCCTACATCGGCAGTGTTGCAGTCTCCTGCCTGCCTCTACAAATGAGACAGTAATGGAGCAGATTTATTAAGCTGATAAATTAAAGAACAGGAAATAACAGTGGATTTAGTGGAATTTGAAGACAGTTCTGACCTCTGAGGAGCACAGCATGGTGTGTTGGAATAAAGCTGAAAGATGGTGCCCTTGGTCAGGGTGTACAAAGTCATGGGGGATGTTTAAAGTCATTTAGGAGAGACTCACTTTGCTTATGTTTTAAAAACACCTTGCTGTTTTGCTGACTCTACAGCAAAGCCCTTATCTTCCTACCTTGGAAACAAAGTACAAAGCCTTTAGCATGCTAGTGATGCAGGTCCCTCACAGACCAACACTCAGTTTAGTTCTTAATTTATTACGTGTTTTGCTTACTGAGAGGCAGTCAAATGGATTGTGGTGCTTTGCGTGGTGGCAGGAGGTGTCTGGGAATGGTGAGTCCAGCACTGTTGCAAACAAATCTCTGTGCTCGTGGCTTGCTTTGTAGCTGCTGAGCGCGGTGTGATGGGCCGGGGCTTACTGTCCTGTTACAGACTTGGGCAAATTCTGAGAGAGCACTCGAGTAAGAAATCTAAGTGTTGGGTTTATGTGAACAAGTGCGGAGAAGGTGAGGAATGTCCGTGCCTTTAGAGTAGCTACAGGTATCAAGTAATTTTGCACTGAGTTTTTAGGTATGAATCCTGCCCTCTTCCTTGGAGCTTTTCCATGCAAACGGTGCTATGTCGTGCTGTAGCTGATGCCTGCAGCACTGACAGCCAAGTCTTCTGTGCTGTCCTGTTTCCCATCCCTCTCCCTTCCCTACCCACTCCGATTACTTTTTGGTTTCTTCTGTTTAAGAACTGTAAATTACTGCAGTAAACCTATTGCTCTCTGGGGTTATGTATATCTGTTGCCAGTTTTACTGAGTGGAACTGTGCAACAGCCTAAAAGGTAAGACCATGTGAATTAGGTTGCTAGGTCATGTTGGGGGCTTTTAGTTTCTACTAAGTGGAAGAGCAAATATTGCAAGCTTGAGGAAATATAAAGGAAATATCTGCTGCAGCCTCTGTGCATGGAATAACTTCAGGGGAGGAGGCAGATCCTCCAGCCCTGCTGTACCTCAGTACAGAGAAGTGAAATGCAGTGCAGCTCCCTGGTACCTAAGTGGAAGATGGACGTTTGGCACAGCACAGCTTGATACAGCTGTGACCTTGTGCCTTCTCCCAGCAAGGTTGTGCAATGGGGGACAGTGGCAGCAGGGAATGAGGACATCAGGGAAATGACGTTCCCATTTTCTCTCCTCCCTCTCAGGAAAACCTGGGCCTTGTGAAGTCACCCTAAAGCTAAAGCAATTTAAAAACTCAACACCCTTGCCAGAGAGAAGAAATCTGGTCTTCATTTCAGTTAATTCTGGTTCAGCCACCAAAGCCTCTTTGTATTTGGCCCATAGGGTGATATTCCAGCTGTTTATTTTAAAAAAGCTAGTCTGGCTAGCGGCTTCCTTTCTTCTGCAGGGGATACCAAGCCTGGAGAGTCCTCTGGCTGCACAGAAGACATTTATGTTCAAATAAAAACAAGCAGATCTTTTTACTGAATTGAAAATCCTTGTCTCCGGTGTGTTTGCAGGCTGACTGCGGCAGCATCTTACTGCTGTGCTGTCGTGGCTCCCTGGCAGTGCTCTCTGCTGTTGCGTTTCGTTGCATGTTTTCTGTGAACAGAAAAGCATCTGTGCTAATCTCTCATTTGCCAGGTGATTTGGTGTTCTCTTCCAGCCTCTGGTCACCTCCTTTTTCTCAGATTTTTCCCAAGGTGGAAGTCGAATTTGGTAAAAATGAGGAACAAATGTGTATAAGGGAGATTGACCCAAGTTTTCAAGACTTGAAAAGTACTGTGAAAAGAAACCAAGTGGGCTTATGTCCTTCTGTATTTCTTTTTGATTTTTCAGTAGAAAGTCAGGTCCAGCCCAGCCTGTGAGTCTCCATGACCATAGTAAGTCGGGCAAGACAAGAAGGGCTCTTGCATTTCTTTCTTTATCAAAATCTGTAGCATTCTGGTCAAATCCCACCACCTTAGAAAGGCAGCAGATAATTTCAGCTCTTGAAGGCCTGCCTGCAGACTACCCTATCACTGAAGAAAAAGTGCTTGGGGGGCTGTGAGGGATGGACTGTTCCCTTGACTTTGATTTTTTTTTTTTATTTTTGAGGGCTATTTTTGTTCATATGTTTTGTTTTTTTTTTTTCACTTCCTTGAGCATCACTATCGCATCAGAATCTGACTTTTTAGAGTATCTTTCTTCTCCTGCCCTTTAATTAGCAGATGAGAGCTACCAAACATCATCCCATGAATATTTCAGCAAAGCCAAGACATTCCTGGTGTGTGTGTATATATACACACATATATACACATAAAGTAAACAAACTGAAGGGAAAAAAAAAAAAAAAACACATGAGGGAGTGTTTTTATAGTAGTCATATAATATTAGTAGTAGCCTTTCAAATTCTTCGGAGGCTTCAGAATTAATTTCAAGGCAGGGAAGTAATTTTTTAATTACCTTTAAATAGTGTTGAATAAAAAAAGCTGCTTCGACTCTGCTTGAGGAATGGAGCAGCAACGACCCAGACCATCTTTCTGTGGGGACCGCTGCATTGTAGTTGTCTTGGTGAGGTCTTCAGTATTCAGAGTCAGATACCAACTCTGTGTGAAACAAATGGAGCCTGCCAGCCTTTTGTGACATCTTGTAAAAGCCTTTTTCTCCCTCATCATTTGAAAATGAAGGGAAAAGGGGAGGAATTTTTTGAGTCGGCTGGCTTGCTGCTATGAGATCATATTGAAATGCTTTTGCTACTCTTTAGTTACTCATGAATGATTGTGCCGAGAACATATCCTGAGAGAACATATGCTTCTGGTTTTGCTTATGCTTAATTATCTTTTTTTTGTGCTGCCTTCCCACAGCACCTACCTCAATCAGATTTTGGTCTGTAAATTTGTGACTGAGGCTCCATAGTTTGAGAATAATGCAAAAAACCCCAATGAAAAATAATTCAAAATCCTTAAATACAAGTACTTTTATGCTATTTTGTAGATGCTTAGGAGCCTGCTTGATAAAACTTAGAGGAAAAATTGTCTAACTTTTAATTAATTTTTATTGAGGTGTGGTTGCCATTGAAGCTCAGAGAGAGTTTTCCCCAAATAAAAAGTCTGAGAAACTGTGCTTAGACTTGTGCAGTCTCTTGAGCAGTTTTCAGGTTTGGGGTTTGTGTTCTTTGGGGTTTCCCCCTCTTCGTTCTCTTTGCGTCTGAACCCTTGGCAGCTTTCCAGCATTGTTCTGGGACCTGCTGCGAACGGGTGGAGGAGCTGTGCTCTCACCACTAATTCAGCAGAGATGGAGCGATAACCTTTGGTAAAGGTTAGAGACACAGCTGGGGATAGGTTCAGAGTCGCCCACCTGGCCACGAGCGTCAGCTTGTGGTTCCTCCCTGTTGTATGTGCCTGTTTCTTACTCAGTGAAGGTAAGCGCTACCAAAGCTGTCCATCACTCTTCAGGACTCTTCTGATTTACCTTTTTTTTTTTTTCTCATATTTTTTCTTTTTTTTGTTGCATAAGTGTAATAACTGGTGCTCCAGTGTAAATACTGTGGCCTTGGCAAAAGCCTCTGTCTCTCCCTTTATTATAAATGCTATACAGATGATTGTGTCTCTGTATAATGGAGAACAGTGGCAAACAAGACACCAGGTAAATTCATCATCAAAGCACGCACCAGCCAGTATTGTCCACCAGCACTGCTTTGATAAGTTCTACAGTGCGCCTTAATATCCAGATTCTTCCTTCTCTTTGGTTATTACCTAACTTTTGTTATTGTAATGTAGAGTTTTCGTAAGACTTCACAAAGTTTGGTTTCACGTATAGCAAGATCTTCTGGTTGGGTTGTGCTGCTGGATCTGAAATCTAAATTGCATTGCCTTCCAACGGCTTGTGATACTGGATCTCCAGTGTTTCCTTTGTTTTCATGGAAGCTTGAAAATTCTCCAACTATATAATCTTTTGTTGAAGAAGAGTTTTGTTCAGGTTTTAAATGACTCCTCCTACTCAGATAAGGTTGTTACCCGCTTACAAAAGGGTTATGATAATAGTGTTAAAAAGTTTGTAGGTTTGTGTTTTCTTTTGCACCAGCAAAAAATTGCATTGAGGCTTTTGTTGTATGACTCGGATAAAGTGCAGTGAAGATGTTGTGCTGTCGTCCACTTTATGAACTGCTGTTGTTAGTTAAAATATGGAGAGGCACCCTTTGCCCCAGCTGTTTGGTACTACCCCAGCCCCTCTGCCAGCATTTAAGTCTTGCATGTGCCTGTTTAGCAGAATAGACTGTGTGAGCACTTACTAACCCACTTCAGGCAACATCAGAAAGCTCAGATTACACTGCAGATGCAGATGCTTAAATGAGGATGGCTCTCGGTGCTGGTTCAGTGGTGGCTGTGCCTCCTTTGCCCCAGGCAGGAGGGATCCCTGGACCAGTGACTGCTTTACCCCTCCCACTTGCATCTGCAAGGGGATTTGTTTTCACAGTGTGGCAGTATCTAAACAGAAGCTTAGAGTGGTTTAAATAAATCCATTTAACACTAGTGCAGCAGTCGTGTTTTGGCAGAACTGGAGTGTTCCTGTGAGCATGGATAACGTATTTGCAAAATGTTCACCTTTAAATTGCCCAGTATTCTTTTTCTAGCAGTTCTCTTCCTCTCCTCTGCCTGGTGGGAGGCTAATGCCTGAGGCTTTCATTTATGAGTGGGTATTTTGTCCATGTGTCTTGATACACGCTTCCAAAGCTCACAGAGCGCTGTGCAGGTAGCAGGCTGCCTGTGGTCTCTCAGCAGGCGGTAACTCTTCTTTGGAAGCGAACTCATCCATCTGTTCAGGTGTGAAAATCTCAACAGTTGTGGAAATTTTGGTAGAAATTAAGACATGACAACGAAAATCTCTCAGAACCACCTGGCAAATTAAAATGGGGAAGAAAAAGACACCACCACCCAGTCCGAAAAGGGTCTTATTTTAAAAAGTTTAAAGTTGTGTAGAACTTTAGTCAAGTTGGGAACCAGTTGGGTAGTCCAGGATAACTCGCTGCTTTTACCAAGTGGAGGATAATGGAGAAGTTGTCTTAGGCTTTTCTTTTTACTGATGAATCAGGGTTGCTTTTTTCTTCTTTTTCTTGTAAGGATGTTTCTTTTTAGTTCAGCTGGTAACAGTTTAGCCCTCAAGATGGTCTTGAAGCTTTCACATTTGTATGCTCGCAGCAGTGGTAGGTTGGGACAAAGCAGTGCCATAGTGGTTGATGAAGTGACATCATATTGTGGCTGAAGAATGACCAAATGGAGACTTAGTGGTATTGCTGCTGGTGCAATTATTTGATGATGATTGTACTTAAGTAACCTATTAGTAGAAACATTGTATTAGGCTTTACATAGCTGCATGGAAATAGACACTTAAAAGGAGTATATATACACACATATATATGTATACACGTTCTAAATTAATAGAAAATAAGATGTTTGGTAAGAACTCCTTGGAGTGAGAAGATACCTAGAGCCAGCACCAGCAAGGATGCTACAGCCTCCTTCAGACCTCTGGTAAATGCCTGCTGTCGACTGGCATGATCTTAATGGACAAGTATATATTAGATTTTTCTCTGATTAAGCTGCCAGCCATCCTGCAGGAGCAGCTTCCAAATCACATTCTCCTCAGCCGATAGGCTGGGTTTTCTTCCTCTATTTCTTTGCAGCTGGTGAGCCAAACCAGCATCACACCTGCCTGCCGTTCGTCTGCTGGCTTTGCCAGTGCCGGGCCAGCTGTGCAGCAGCAGTTGCCATCTGTCTGGGGTGAGGACAGATTGTTAGCACAGAGGCTCAGGAAGTAATTAGAAGGTGAATTTAATTTGCTCTTCAAGCATGTTGAGGTCCAAGTAGCTCTCCCTCCCCCCACTGGAAGAATTGGGAGGGGGGTAATGGGGTAGGGAAGGAAAGAAAATTATAGGAGAGAAATACAGGGAGAAAAGAATCGAGCTGCGTCCTTGCCATCTGTCCGCTTGGACTCGCGCAGCTGCTCTGCCAGTGACAGGTTGCCATCTCTCCACCCGGCGCTGACAGCCAAATGACTTGCATCATGAGCACAAACCACTGAAGATGAATACTAGTAAATAGCCTGGTCAGAATAAACTGTACTTGGAAGCAGAGGCTCTCGCTGCATGAAAACATTGAACATCCTCTTCTTTCTTCTCTCATTTCTCCCTTTTCTCTACCCAAGATTTTCCCAGAATTTGGAAGCCAAATATAATTTCAGTACGCATGCTTTTAATGGATCAATCCTGTGCCTCCAAATGCAGCATGATCACTTCTGGAACATTAAAAGGTTATCTAGAAGCAAAGGGGAATGGACAGTTAGAGCTCCAGTGGGACTATTTCTGTGCTTAAAATTAGTTAAAGATGTGCTTAAATGTTTATTAGCTCAGGGCTTCAATTTGCTACCTGGGGCTGCACAGTTTCTGACAGTCCCAGCTCCAGGGTCATGTGGAAGATGCCTTCCTTTTATTTGTGAAGAATATGTATGTTGCTTCAATTGCTGTGGAAACATGGAAAACAAGCAAACGTGGACTTCAAGGTACCTCAATACTCAAAAGTAAGCAGAAATACTGAGGGTGTAGTGTGCTTTTGTGAATGGCTTTAGATACCTTTCTTGAAATCTCAGTTGGGCACTTGAGGTATCTGAGGAGTTCCCCCAGTGCAAGGTGTGTAGAGTCCACCTCTCTTCTCCCAGAGACACAGGCTCTTCAGGGTGGTCGCATAACAACCTGGGTCTTGACGTTGACATTAGTAGAAAAATACCTTGTGTACCCAATATAAAAAAATCCAGCACACCACTATTTTTTGTTTTCCTCTCCTGATATAACTAATGATCATAGAGATTTTCCAGAGATTAGTCACTGGCAAGTGTCCCTTCCTGAGCCTGAAAGACCATTCAGGCAGTTGTTAATCCCCAAGGACATCTCTGCATTTAAGCCATTACTGAAAAATTAAATATTGTTTAGAGGCTCAAGGTGTCTCATATCTGTTCAGAGAGGTAATGATGGGATGACAGTTTTTATATCCCTAGTATTTGCACTGTAGGACTTTAACTTATTGATGGCAGATAGCTGAGTTGAATCCAGGTACTTTTTGTGATAGTCCTGTAATTGCTGCTACTTCTATTTACCTCCTCTTTTCTGAAGTCAGTTTATTTCCTGCAAAACCCTTCCCTACATACTGCCTCCAGCATACTGAGCCCTGACACTGCTGCACAGTTTATTTAGCCTCTGGCTGGTTTTAGTGATGGAGGATCGATGGAGCCACATGAACTTGCTGACTTCTGTGTAAGGCCAAGCCCAACATTCACATCTCCCCAGACTTTGGCAGCTGAGAGATTAGAGACCTGGTCTGCTCCCAACAGGAGCTTATCCTCTGTTCTCCAGGCATATCATCCTCACTAGAGAGGAGACAAAAACTTCTTTTATATCATTTTCTCCTTTTATTCTCAAGGGGTTCAGGCAGCAGTATCTGCTTTGAGAATGGCAGCAGATGCAGGCTGTGGAGCTGTATTCTTGTGTTACTTGTGTTACTGGGTTTCCTTGGGAAGCTTTTGACTAAACAGCTGCCGTCTCATGCATAGTCAGAAGCTGGGTCTGAGAGTGTAGTAGAAACGTCAGAGGAAATATAAGAAGCCGCAGCCTCCAGCTATTTGCTACCTTTCTTCAAAATCTGCAGGGCTGGTAGGGCAGAAAGTATCTCAATATTGCATCTGGCAGCTTCACTGGAACCTCACCTTCCTTGGCAGTGGAGCTGACACCACTGGATTTTGCACAGAAACAGAGTATAGTACATCCCCCCCGCCAGCCTTGCTTTGATAGAGCAGGGGAGGGGGCAGAAAGGGTGGAAATGTCATCATTTCTTAAATTTCTCTTTGCAGACTTGCAAGCCATCTGTAATGACCTTAGGATGAACTGCCTGCTTACTGTTCTTATTGTGGTTTTTTTCCCCCTTTTCCCTCGTTATTAAATGCAAGTGGCAATTACTTCAGCTTTCAGGATGCATGACCACAGAGTACTACCCATGTAAAGATCAGACTGATTTTGTTTTTTTTTTCTTCTCCCCCACCCCAGTTATAGTGATCCTGGAAATGGAGAATTACAATGTTTCATGTTCCTTTTGACCAATCCATGCAACCCACCCAAAATTTTATTTTGCAGCCTTCTCTTCTAAAACTCCACTACAGATCCTGTGTAAATCTCTAATCTAGTGCCAGTGCTGGCATCATTATGCTCGGTTATCCCTACTGTGGCCATAAGTAACCCCAGATCTCTATTCTAAAAGTAGAGAAATGTGAGTGGCTTTTGCTCAGGTGCATGCCTGAGGTGCTGAGCCAGAAGCTTCGAGGTTTGAGCAGGGAAGTCCACGTTAATGTTGGTAGGCCTTGGAGCATGTCTAGCAAAGTCTACAGGTTTGTGAAAAGAGACGGATAAAGTTGTCAAGGGTGTTTGTGGGTTGTGACCTTGTCATTCCTTTTTGCCATGCAGACGTTAAATTCTTGCTGCATGGGAAGTCGCTCCTGGCTCTGCTTTGCCTCTCTCTCACTCCTGTTGCTTCTTCCAAAGCTTGCTTATCGCTGCCTGTGCCAGGAAGCGATGGACCAGCTGAGAAGGGTGTGATTTGTTGCTCTAAGCTGGTTATGAGTCTCAGTGGCCCGGGATTCATCAGTCTTTTAACCTCTCCATAGAGGGTTGCTGTTGTTCTTAATGGGAAGCTACTGTTTGTGGCGGATGTTTTTCGTGTAGGCTTCAGAAGCAGCTGTCTTAAATGTGGTCTGGCACCTCTGCAGGCAGAGGCTGAGCACTGGGCTCGGAGAGGGGCTGGGGTGAGGATGGCTGTGGGCAGAATCTCCCCGCAGTGCAGGAATTGCTTATAAATAGGAAGACAAATTGAAATGTTCCCTTTTTGGTTTTCTACCTCCTGCAGTTCTTGGGAATGAGGAAGGAGGCCAATGAGAAATGTTGGCATTTTAGTCAAAAGCAAAGGCAGCTGAAGGAGAATGCCCTTTTTTCTTTTAAAAAAAAAAAAAAAAAAACAAAAAAAACGTTGCTGCAGAGATAGTGCCAGGCTGCTGTGCAAAAAAAAAAAAAAAAAAAAATCCTGCCTGGATTTGTTCAGTTTTCAAATACAGGGGTGTGGAAGTTGACAGTCCCTGTCCGTGAGATTTCCTAAAGTGACTGAGCCAGCAAAGGAGACGCAGCAGGTGCTCAAGTGAGATTCTTCCAAAATGCCCTCATTTACATTCCCTGCATCCTTTCCCAGTAAAACCCTTAAATGCTGCTTCAAAAATTCATGAGTTTGAGTGCTTTAATGGAAGCAAAGGAGACACCTTTCTGTTTTGTCCTTAAAGAGCCTGTGGAAAGTTCAACGGGAAATTCTACTGTTTAGTTATACTGTGTTCACCCATCCAAGAACTTTTCTCTGTGAGTTAGATGAAGCTTTATTGTTTTATTAAAATCACCGTGGGATGTTGACTTTCATGTAAAACCTGTAAATGGGCAGCCTGTAAAACCAAAGCACTAATATATCAAATACAAATTTAGCTTAAAATGATGTACATTATGAATAGAGTTTTCCAGTCTTCCTGATTAAATTGTTGAATATTTTTCTATAATTTTAATTAAAGCAGAGCCATGGCAGTGCAGAAAGATTTAAAAATCTTGTCTATAAAGACATTTATGAATTCAAGGTGCACTGCCACCAGGATTTTTTTTTTTTTGTTCGTTTTGTTAAATCACAGTCACCCCTTGAAAAATGTGTTACTGTTCTACCTCCACAATTAAATTCACAGCCTGCTTGAAGTGTGAAAATGCTGGCAGTGATGCAGTTACATTTGCAAGCTTTGCTTGTGAGATGTTTTCACTTAGCTGAATATGAATTAAACTTGGGGTGCTGTGAAATCCAGTTCACAAGGTGCTCCCTGCAAAATGGAGCACCACCACCTATGTCTGTGCAAGCGCGCTTGGAGTAACTTGTGTGCCGCTTCTCTGTGCCATCGATTAGTCCTTAAGTTTAAGACATGGTCTGTGGGAAATTAAGAGAGAGGGATTTTAAATATGAATTATTGGGGGTTTGAATGTGGGCAGAGATTTTAAGTAAGAGTTTTGAGTGTGGAGAAAGTCATAATCTGAGACAAGAGGGGAGACCTTTTGGTGTTTGTAGATTAGGCTAATTCTGTAATTAGCCCCTTTAAATTTCATTTTTGTTTTTTTGTATGTTCTAGCTTTTTCTTTGCCTCCATAGAGTTAAATTTTACACTTTTAAATGCAGAGCTTCCTATAACTTTCATCTGACTTCTTTTAAGAATAACAATAAGCACTTTCAGGAGAAATTATTGCCTTCAGGTTTCTATCTTCATAAATGTATGTCCTCGGAGATATAAAAGCAGACTAAGTGTCACTATTGGAGCAGAAAAGAAACTCAGCAGTACATGCAACAGAAACAGACTGTCAGCAAAAAAAAAAAAATAAGCCATGAGAAGTCAGCATTAAAAACAACCTTATTATTTGTCTGAGGTACAGTGTTGCCCCAGGGAAAGTCAACAGGGTCTTTCCTATCCATTTCTGTAGCCAGCATTCATCAGAATTCATCCTTTAGTTATAATTTTAATTTATAGTATGAGCTTTAATTCCATTAAAATGAAATATTTTTAAAAGGAGAAAGATCGGAGAAGTAAAGCCCAGAAAGCATACTGACATCTTTTTATCTCGGGGTGGGGGGGGGGGAATAAAAAATAAAAAAAAGAAAAAATACTTTATACCTGAAAATGTTTCACAGGTGAAAGAAGAGTGAACAATGGTGCTTGGGAAGCTGGGTATGGCATAGGCTGAACCCCATGATCTTGCTTTTTGGGACCGGTTGTAGACTGGCCTGTTAAATGGCTGGGGAGAGGAAGGCCAAAAGCACAAAAGGCCACTTCCCTCATAGACTGAAATAAGGCTTAGCTAGCCCAAAGGAAAACCTACACGTATGTAACTCGAGGATTAAAGCCAAAAGTACAGATGGTACATTTTATATTGATGTCTTTTCACTTCATTCTTCCCATGAACTTTTTCTCCACACTTCTGGTTGATTGTACTGAGCTTGCAAAACTCTGAAAATAGTGACCAAGCCTTTGCAATTTCTAGCCATCGATATGCTTCCTGTTCATTGCAGCCCCAAATTAAAGTCTTCCAGTAGAAAAAGGTCTGTAATGGTGCTGCTATGGATTTTCACACAACAGACCTTGATCACAGCCTGCCAGGCTGATTGTAGTTTAATTGCAATCACCATTTCCAGCCAGTGTGTTGATTCTTGGCTTGCACCTTTGTAGACTGCAGTCACTGAAATGATAGAGCTTATTTGCCAGCCACTCATGGCTGAATTGAAAGACATACACAGTAATAGCCAAAATTAGTCTGTGTGACTGATTTCTCTGGCTGTAGCTGGCTGAGCAGTAGGTGTAAGTGGGGCAACTGTGTCAGCTCCACTGAAATACTGATTTACAGCAGCTCTTGTTGTCAGTCCTAAGGAGGAACTGACACTCCCTTCACTGAGCAAGTTCATGCTGTCTGAGAAATGAATTTCACCCACGCTCACAAATGATTTTAAAGTACAGTCACTTAGAAAAGAAGGGCAGTTATATTAATGTATTATTTATAATGCACCTGTGGTGCGTGATCCTGTGGTTTACCCTATAGTTTTGAATACTCTCTAGCATTTGGACAGCTAGCCTCTCTGCCAGAAGTAGAGTTTTGAATTTGAACACATTCCAAAATAACTGTTTTTTTCAAGCAGTATCACCAGCCATGCTGTATACCTTTTCCTCCTCAGGCTCTCATGCAGCATGTAACTGGAAATCACACTGCCCTGTGGCTCAGAACAGTATGAGCTGAATCTGGATTTGTGACAGCTTTAGGGTCCAAAAACCTCTGGAGTCATGTTTCTTTCCACCCTGGCCAGGAGGTCCCTAAAGCTATAATGTGACGGTTACATCTGCAAAAGTATTTTTGGTTGCTCACAGTGATTCTCCTCAGAGACCTGTATTGCTGCTTTCCCTATAGCGAGGTGGAGGGATGGATAAGTAGTATGCCCCTGAGAAAACTGTAAAACAGTTCTGAAATTCTCTGGGAAATGACTGGTTTAAGGCACGGTATCAATACTTGATAACAAAAGCCTGTATGAATTTTTGATTTGCTTTACCTGCCAAAAAAACGTACTGATTGCTCAGCTGGTGCAAGGAATGCACTTAATTACGGCCTCCTAGAACTTCTGTACAACAGCATCATGGGTTGTTTTTTTTTTCAGGCATTGTCTTTTTCCCTTTCTCCTGAACCTATAAATAGTTTAAGATAAATGGGATATTAGATGAAAGCAAGATAAATGTAATTCACAAGTTGAAAAAAAAAAATATATACTTCTTGCACGCATTGATGAAGTAGCTGAGCTTTGATCATCAAAGTTAGGTCGATTTAAATAAAAAAGGCAGTGGAGTGTTATTCTGAAATAACCCTCTCAAATCCTGAATAATAGCACTGTGATGTTGGTTTATTATCCCAGCTAATCAAATTATCACAGTTTATAGGCAAAATGGAGGATTTTTTTTTTTTTTAATATGCTATCATAGAAATGTCAAAGTATCATCTCCGAGCAAAATGCTATTTTCATACCCATAAGCATCTAATCTTTTGAGAACCAAATAGCTATTATTACACTTTCTGTTCATACTATCTGTATAAGATCAGTGGATTTCTCATATACTTTAAATTAGAAGATTAAGAATTAAAATTTCCATTCAGTTTGCCTTTTCAAGCAGGGAGGGGGGAAAAGCCAAAATTCACGACAAGACCTATTATTTTAGATACGTACTTTAATAATATTCACTTCCAGCTGAGATCGGTTGGTTGTAGCTTTTGAAAGACCCCAATGTCCTGACCACTTCAGCAGTTTTGGCAAACACTCCTAATATAAACCCAGCTATATCAAGAAAGCTCTACTCTGATACAGCTTGCTTTGCTTAGAGGAGTTTTTTGTATATTGGTACAACGTCTCACTGTGTCCACAGCAGCCTTTGCTGGTATAGCATTTTTGTATCTAGAGTACTATGCTCATATCTTGCGTTTTTTCTATACATCCCTCACTTCAAATTTGTTCACGTGTTGTCACTCAGATGCATGTGTGTTGCTGAAAAGGTTGCTTTTCCTGCCTTGCCCCCAGGTACTCCAAATCTCGGGCCAGGGCTCTGTAGCCTACAAGCTGCAGATAGTTTCTCCCATTCTGCAGGCTGTCGTCTGAGCTGCTTGTGTGCGCGCTCCTTAACGCATTGCAGTCAAAATGCACTGACTTCGCACAGTGCTGTTATTTAAACTAACACCTCTGATTTTGACTAAAATAGGTGGTAACAGAAAGAAGCTCACACCCATAGAGCAGACAAAAAGTGGGAGTATAAGGGGATTACTTAGTTCTCTCAAATGCAGAAAAGATTATCCTTAAAATACATATTTTTAAACACATGCAGTTATTTACATCCTTGAAAAGTGGGTATGAAATGCCACAAAACAAAAGCAAGAGCTGTTTGTATGTAGGATAAACTGAGCCAAAAGGGACATCTATCTATTCCTAGTTAGATTTAGCAGCGTGTTAGAGCTGGTACTAGTGACTGTGCAAGGCACGAAGAACGGCACTCAGACTGTGGATGCAGATGTGTGTAAGCACTGCTGTGTGTCTGTGTGTGTGTATGTGTATATATTTTATTATTTTTTTTATAATAGTGTTTTATGCTTATTGACCAGTGATTTTTAAAAAATAGATCTTTAAATTATGAAGGTATTCGTATTGTAAGTTACATAATTACAAATTCTATGCTGCACCAAGATATCCACTCTGGGCTTGTTTATGGTGTTAATAGTTGTCTCAGAGAGGCACTTCAAGACCAGCTCAGGACAGACGGTGATATTGCAACCATCATTTGAAGCCCTAAAGAATGAATTTACAGTATTTTTAAATGATGTATTCAAGACTTTTCTGGGCCTTATAGGACAACTGCTCTGCAAAGTTGATCGCTGCAGATCATGAAGCATATTTCAAACCTTTTTCTGCCAGTCACGTCTTTAGTACTGGAACACAGAACTGCTTGCTCTGGGTGTGCTCGTGGAAACTCTCTCGTCCTCTTTAGTGATAAGTGTAGCTCCCAGTGTTCGTGTCAATGAGTCGCTCCCCTTGAAGAAAATGAAACAGAAAAGGGAGAAGTGTGAGAAGTGGTGTTCAGTACTGTTAGTAATGAGATAGAACAGCACTGATTATTGCACTTATTTTACTTCTGTGTATGTCATGTATGGGCTTATTGGTGCACTCTTGAGAAACAATTCATAGAATAGCAATATTTGCAATACTACTTTTTGTTCATCTTTTGTTGCAGAGCTGCCTTTTTTGCAAGGGGCTGACTTTTTTCCACCAAACTGTATCATCTGTCAAGAATTTTCATGTGACTCTTGGAAACCTGCTGCAGAGTCTTCCCTATTTGCTATTCAGTCCTGTTTTCTTCTCTCTTTAGCAGGTAAGCACATATTTCTGCAACACTATTTGCAACTGGAAAATGTTTCCAGTTTCAGACACGTGGAGAGTTAATTTTGTTGGACTCAATAGGGTTAACATCTCTCTTCCAAAATTTCCTGCAGAACCCACTGTATTTTCTGACAGAAAAATATCTGAATAACAATGCAGTACTTCAGGATTTTTAACATCAGCTCATGTCAGTCTACATCCCTCTAGCATTAGTGCAGCTTAAAAAATGGTATGCATGAACTTTCAGCTGTGAATCTATTTACAGCTGAATCAGGGTTGTGAGCAAGCAATATAGAAAATTGCTCGAATTTCTGCTCTCTGTTAAGAGCCTCTAAATAACTTTATGTCCTTGGGAAAAAAGCCCTGAAGTAGGGAGCCAGAATGGGTGATGCAAAAGCTTGGGTGGTGCCCACCATGGCGACCTCAGGCTGAATGAGACCATTCAGATACTGTGCACCAAGATCATAGTCAGACAACTGTTGCAGAAACAGATTAAGCTGCCCCGGCTGACTGTGCACTGAAGCATATAAAGAATTCTCAGATGACCTATATATGATTGATGTATATGTGGGTGTGGCAAGAAGCGGCACCAAACAGCTGAGTGGTAGTAATATCTTACGCAGCTGCAGCTATTTCTGCAGAGGTGCTTGGCACAACCCTCTAGAGTTCCTTAATATTCATTGCTAGAACTGGATCAGCATTTGAGATTCAATATTTTTAGGAAGGAGGAAATTTTTACAGATTTCTTGAAATCACTTTCAATAAATGCTAGTCATTAAAGGAGAGTATGTTGGGGGGTGTGTGCATGTATGTGAAAGGAAAGTAAATGTGCTTAATCAGTCTTTGATGTTGTTCTGTTTTTCTTTTAACTTTGTCATTGCATGTAGTAGCTCTTATTTTTTCAAAGCAACCTAGAAATTTTCTCAGAAACAATTGCCAGTTTCCTTCTCCAAAAGAATTTTCTTTTTAAATATATTAAGAGACTTATTTTATTTTAAAGACTTATTTATCACTAGGCTGCAGAATTTAACCTCTGCCATGGCTTCGACTTTTTTTCTGTGTTTTCTAAGCAAAGAGATCATTTCTAAAAGGTTTGCTCTTGAAAATTTCTGTTTTGATTTACTTGGCAGTAATGCATGCTTTCCTCCCAGTTTGTATCGTGCAGTAAGTGACGGGAATGCCTATTCCATGCTACTCCATTGCAGTGGTAGCTGAATATTGCTACAGTGGCTACTTGGTCTCATCTCAGGCTGCAGGGGTAAATGGTCCCTTATAATCTGCAGCTCCCACTGAAGCCTTGCCCCATAACCTAGTGCAAGGCTGTGACCTGCAGAACAATTTAGCTTGGTCTTTAAACTCAGCACAGATGTTTAAAAAGGAGAGAAATCATTTTCACTTGCACTGAACTTTTTTCCCCAAGGATTTCCAGGGTGTTGTTACCTACTGCCAGTCTGGATTCCCTGAGAAGTGAGTTAGCACCAGTAGCAGAGAGGGGGTATTTGACAGCTCTGCATTGTACAACGGGAACTTGATAGTCTCAGGTCATGAGTATGGGTATCGGCATCGCTCTTTGCCTTACAAGTGATTCTTCTGGAAAAGTTGAGGGAAAAATCTGAGTATAGCTCAGTCAAGAAATCCCCACTACCTCTGCCCGTATTATTTCAAGCATACCCAGATTTCTGCTCCTGAAATTTACAGCCTTTTCTGAAACAAATAGCCATGTCTGCCATTAACTAAATCAGCAGTCTACCAACTAATCTGTTACCAAACATGAGTTCTGTCAGCAGCAGCTCCAAATACAGCTGCTGGGAGGATTCAGCCATTGCCAGCAGAACTAAAAGCTGCTCTAATGCCTCACCGAAATACTTTGAGAAGTTCACCGTGAACTTCTTTGTTTTGTTTGTTGTTAAACTTTTTATTCTTGGTATTCTAAATAACTGCTCTTAAACGGAGAGACATGTGCATGCCTTCTGTTTCTAGAAGAGCATTTGCAAACTATCCCACTGTTTATAGATTACTATGTAATCTGTAGCCTTACTATGATGGACAACCAGATCAGAGTTCCCACCATGCAAGGAGACATTATGAGACCTTCTGCCTTGAGCAACTTACTGCTACACTGACAGAGTGTTTGCTGACTGGAAATACAATGCCTTATGAAAAAGCACTGCCTGCCTACTGCAAACCCAGTGTTTTATAACCACTTGTGTCTTTTTCTTTGCAGAAGTCATAACCTCTCGCTGGCAATAAGAGTTTTAAGTGATGCTTATGGATTTAAGTGCAGCATTGTATTCAGATTTTATATTCCAACAGTGTGCATATTTTTATAGCTACATTTACTATTTGCTCTTCATTATGGTATGATATAATTCAAAGGTTTTAGGAGTCTGGTCCTACTGTAACAGGGACCATAGAAAACATGTATGGAAGATTTCAGGCCCCCATGAGTTTACACCTGCAGGACATGGAATTTGCCAAATGGTTGTAAATAGGTTTTATTTTCTGCATGTGTAGAGTCCCATCTTATTCTGTGGAAACACCACAGGTTTCAAATCTAGCACTTATAGAAGCCTTGGCATTGCAGGGGCATAATCAGAAACAGCAAAGTAATGTGTTTGCTGTGCTCACAGGGGGCAGTAGGAGAGTCTTGAGATAATAAAGGAGGTTAGCAATGTTTACTGTGTCACAGCTGATAAGCACTCAATCTTTTCATAGTTAGTATTATGAGAAGTTCCTGGCAAAGTTGTAACTCTTGGTTTACTCCCTTTTTTTCTCCTCCTCCAATACAAAGAGGAGAAGCTGACTATTTTTGTTTATTGTTTAATTCTCTTGTCCACTGCTGGAGTGGGTGTTACTCTCAGCTCAACTCTTCCTTAAAATTTCAGCTGATTCCCTAGCCAGAAGATGCTCTTAAGCAGCAAATCTCATTTGCTTTTCTGTTGAGGCTCTCCCACAAAGGCTGCAAGCTTTGCCCCTTTTCTCTCAATCCCTCAATGCAGACTCTCCTAGAAATACTCCTAAATTAGTATCTTCCTACTTGAATTACCAACTGAGTTTGTAAGCCAAAGACCTCTCCCAAAGGTCTCTTCATCTAGGGTGTACTTGAGTTGTACCTCATGTGCCTGAGGAAGTGAAACATTCATTAGTTGGATGCCAGATTATTTACACTTTTATCATGATCAATCAGGCAGTAAGAAACTGAGGATGACATTCATCTCATCTAATTTTAGGTATTTGTGGCTTGGAATACCATATCCATATCTGAACTACTCACATTATGTTCTCTTTGTAGTCTGTGGAGAGAACAGGCACATCCCCAGCATGACTTTCCTGATCAGGTTTAAATATCGTTTATAGAATGCGATGAAGTGCACCCTGGATGTGTCCAGGTTTAACCAGCAACTACAGAATGAGGTCTAGATTTTCCTGTACATCTCTACTTGTGAGACGTACATATCCCACTCCCAATGTCGATTACCTCATTTTCTAGCAGCTAGTGCTGAATGAGCTTAAGAAATGGAAGGCCAAGCTAGAGCGACTGAACTTTAATCACAAGGGTGTCTTAATAGCACCTTCCAGTTCTCACCTCCCAGGTCACTACGCTGCTGTCACTGTGGTCATGAGTGTCTTGTGTGTCTTCAGAGCTCTTATGGAAAATTTAATCAAAGGAAGAATTATTTCAAATGTTATTCCCAATGTTCTTCCTGTTACTTATTTACCATCTCAGTAAAATACAGACAGTAGTAAAATGTAGATGAAAGGATAAGTATTCTATCTGTTGATCTGCCTATCTAAAGGTATGTAAAATAACTGTCAACTATATAACAGCTGAAGTCTTACATTTATTACATTTAATTTTGCTGTAAGTAAAGGAAGGTGAAAATGATATCTTTCATTCCTTTTTTTTTCCCCGACACTACACAGATGCAACCCAAACAACTTTTATAGAGCTGAGCAAAGGAGGACAAGTCACCTCACTGAGGTTTGAATAATCTTTTAAAAGTTAAATAATGAGGTTTACCAAAATAAGGCCTTTAAAAAAATCATATAGCATGCACAAAAAATCATGATGTGGGCTTGAAAATTTATTATTTTTTACTTCTTTAGAACTTGTGTTCTGCTTTTGAACTGAAATGGGACTGTTTCAGTACCTGATGTTGAAGACTAGATAGCATTTATTGGTAAAGTAGTAAGAAAAGTATGTGAATAAATGCAAGTGGGTCCTGGTCACCTTTTAATGAAGCTTAACAAAGTATCCAATAAGTTTGTATGCCTTTAGTTTTGACTCACTCAGGGGAAAAAATGTTACATAGTATTAAGTATTCAATCTTTTAAAATAAGGCTCCTATACTTTTTTTTTAAAAAAAAAAAAAAAACACTAGTGGGTACCAATAGTAGAGTTGGAAAGCTTTTTGCCTTTAAAAAAAAAAAATGCTTCAAAACACTTGAAACAAGATTTTCTTTTGAAAGCATGGATAGGAAGTAGTGCACTGCAGTAAATGAACAGTGAAAATTTCTGTTCCAGCAAAACAAGTTTAGATGTGTTTATGTTTCATATGACATGCTAAATTCTTGTACCAAAACAAAGGAAACTCAAATGGAGTCAAAAACCAAAAACCTGGATTGAAAAAACTGTTTATGCCAGTCTGAGTAAAAAGTTCAGTTCTGGATATTCTCCTTCATGTTCAAATCTGGATCCAGAAGTTTCTGTTGGAGCCAGTCAGAGATTACTAATAAAGCTAACATCATGACATGCATAGCTCTTTAACATGCTGAGGGCCAGGATTGTTTTAGATTTATTTTATGTATAAAGTGATTCAATTTTCCCTTCCCTGTCCTCCTCCCTTCTCCCAGTCTGGCCAAATCTTTGTGCTGTCTCCTATTGCTACATAGCCAAATACTGCAGAAAGGAAGAAGTGCTGCCTTTTTTTTTTTTTTTTTTTTTTTTTTAAAAAAAAAAAAAGTAAGTTTAAAGTTTTGGTTTACTTTTTCCCCTCATATTCATCAATCAAATTAGAAAGATGGCTTATAAAATTGATGCAAGCAAATGGCATCCAAAGTGCCATTGTGCATTTTATCATTTTATAATTGTATCCAGCTGTGATTACAGTCCCACAGAATACATTTTTGCATGTTCTTTTCTTTCGGTACACTTCACTGGTGATTCACTCCCTAGAAGGGATTCACCCCTTTTAGGAGAGACAGAATTCACTGGTTTCATGACCTTTTATTTCTGCAGTAGAAATGGGTGAACTCACTTGGAATAAATACAAACCAAACCAAAGCATTACACAGGACAAAATTAATTCAAAATCTGACCTTTCTGAGTCTTAGGGAAAAAAAAAAAAAAAAAAGAGAAAAAGGTTGTGTCTATCTTTTGACTGGTGCCCTACAATTTGCAAGCACCAAAATATCACAGCAGTGGGTGTGTGTCCTGGTGAACAGCAGATAAGTGGCAAAACTGGAAGACTCTTAGTGCTACAGCCACTCCTCAGGTACGTACGTGCCAGGAGTGTGATGGGGGAGCCCCCATGGCCGCCTGGAATTGCCCAAATGCCCCAGCTGGTTTGAAGCTGTGGGTACACCTTGCTGCTCCGACCCACCTCACCCCCACCGCTTGTGGTGGCTGTGGCTCAAAAGAGCAGGAACAAGAAAAGCAGCGCTTAAAAACATAATGCTGTTTTGCCCCCCGTTTGATGCCGGGCTGTGGAGAACAGAGCAAAACTTCAAAGCAAGGAGGTTCCGTTTGCTTGCCAGGGACACAGGTATCCCATGGGAAGCATCTCCCACCAAGGAGGGGTAGAAGCCTCAGATTTTTGTCCCCTTCTAAATGGGGCGCTGACACGCCGCTGCTCCTGTGAGCTGCCTGAGGGAACGGGGGACCAGAGGTGGGCCCTGCCTGTCATGTTTGTGCTGCTGCCACTGCCCCTTTCCTGCCATCTAGAAACCCAAAAGATGGCTATCTTCTATTAAAAAAAAACACACATGATGGAACAGCGGTTGATTTATAAATGTTTGCGGGAGGTAAACAGTTTCAGTCACGCAGCTGCCAGCCTAGCTGTCAGGCGGTGGGGTCTCCGCTGCCATTTTGTGTGGCCCCCCCCGGGGCTGGCAGGAGGCAAGGTGGCTGCCGGCCCTCCCCGCCCAGCCGCTGGCGTTGGGGTGCGCAGAAGGGCAGGGCCCCTGGGGGGTCATCGGGCCCTCGCCTCTGGCGGGTGATAATAAAATGGCTTCTTTGGCAGCATCTCCTCAGGTCGGGTGGCAGGAACATGCGCCCTGCCTGGAGGAGGCAGTAACAGGTCGTGAAGGGATCTGTCAAAAAAGTTAAAATCTGGTTAAAAGCAAGATGCCCGGGAGCATGCCTTCACAGATGTTATGGTGCATTTTTAATTGTTTTGGGGGGGGGGGGGGTGGTTGTGCTTCATAGGGCTGTTTTCAGGGCTTCCTCCCCATGCACCCGGTGGGTGGAGATGCTCAATGCTACTGCAGCAACCCCTGTGCTGCTGAGGGGGGGACACAGGCCCAACCTGGCCCCGCTGCTCTCCCAGGTGTTCTCATCCTCAGGTCTTCAGCCCTTCAGCTATGGCTCGGCTGAAACCTGACATGTGGCTTAGATGGGCTTGAAATTAAAAAAAAAAAAAAAAAAAAAAAAAAGAAGTAGGCTGACACAAATGGATTTGTCAAATTTTAAACCAGGGTGAGCAAAGGTGGCAGTTTCTCCATGAGGCCAAGCTTTGTCTGCCCTGCTGCGATCCCCTCAGTGATCACCCTGTCTCACCGTGAAAATGTCGAGTTGGTGAAGTTTGGTACCAACCTCGTTATAAAGACCAAAGTATCTTAAAGAGACCTGAGACAGAGGTTTGAGCATGGAGCTCGTCACAGTCCAGGCCTCCTTGCTCATGAGATGTTTTCAATTTTTTTTTTTTTTTTTTTCCCCAATGACGTTCCCAAAATGGAGTATGCTCTGGTGGAAGCAATTTAAGCAACTGCTGGCTGCAAGCTTGGGACTACCTGGCCTATGTCTTTCTGTGATGGAGGAGCCATGCATCCTAGAAACATGGCCCAGGGCTTTCGGTACCAGGATCACAGTGGTCCGGCAGAGCACCTGGGAGCCTTCCTCGAGCTAAGTCCTTCAACCTTTCTGCTTTGGAGTGGAGGATCTCAGTCTGTGTGGGCTCTCAAACTTCTGGCCATAGAGCAGCAAGCCTGAAAAACCCTGGATGGCTCACAGCTCCAGATGCCATGAAGCCTGAAACCTGTGTGGTCCCAGCCGTTTTCTGGGAAGGGGTGGTGGGGAGGAATAATTTGTTTTCCATACATTTAGACAACTTGAACTATTTTGCAGTGAAAAGTTAATTAATATAGCCTGAGTTTGAAGAACAGATGATTGGAAATGACTAAAGGAAGCTAAAGCAGCAGGACTCATCAGGAGAGAGAGAGATAGGAAAGATACCACAGAGCTGCTGAAGATGCATAAACCTTCTGAATGACACCTCTTCTCCCACCATGTCCCTCAGTAGCTTGAAAAGACTGATGTTTATGCTGACTTTAGGGAGGGAGGAATACCTCACTAGTTACCTAGTTGTTGCTACCTTGTGGGAAAAAAAAAAGTGTTTTCTGGAAGGAAATGTAATGGAATTTGTCCTACTTCCTTGATAATGAGGCATTCCTTCCAGGTGATTACTCAAACAGTGATGTCATGTTGATGTCTGATTGAAGATTGAGACCGGCTAATGATCTGGAGCGAGAGTGAAAGGACTTTATCCAAGCCTTGCTGTGGAGTCTTAAAAATTCCAGCACTCTGCCCTTTGAGATAAATTATTTCCCAGAGCATCCTGAAAAAACACTGATGTGATACACATGGGCAGGTCAGTGCTGGACCTGCTGACCTACTGAAATGAAGATTTAAAGGTACAAGTGTAAAATAATTTGTGTGATGAAGGCCTTTTTTACCCTTGCTGTTTCCACTGCCTGCAGGGACCATCTCAGCATGTGTGTATGAAAAGATGGCAAAAGGTCCCCATTTTTTATTTCCTAATGAAAGCTCCACCATGCTGAAGGCTACAGAGTCCAACTACACAGCTAGATGTTGCAATTTTGAATTATCTTTAAAATCTGTCTGGTGATTTTTCTGTTCAGAAAAATATCCTTGTGATGCCAAGGGAGAATGATAAATTTTCTGAAAGAATCCATTTGTACTGAAGGCCAGGCTTTTGTGACTTTTACAGGACTACGGTATTTTTTCTAGAGAGCTTTAGCACCGTTTGAGTAACAGCAGCCTAGTACCACCAGAGTCAAAGATCCCCAAAATTTGCAAGGCTTTGTCTTGCATGGCTCAGTACCGAAGTGACCTCCCTGACTTACGCACAGGAGGTGGCAGTAATCTCAAGGCATGGCTCATGTTCCCAGCTATGCTCACATTCTCATAGAGAGTGAATATCACACAAGTGATATCCTGGCTTTGAGAATAATGCCAGGTATCACTCATAACTAGCAGCTGGCCACCAGTGCAGTTTATTAGTAACTCAGTTAGTACCAAAGCGGGTTCTTTATCTTGGTGACCTTCCAAGGCAATCAGAGCCTTCTTGGAAGACCTTGCATCAGAAATGTTTGGATATAAGAAAAATAGCGCTGCGCAGCACACAATTCCAATCTCCCAGGGTTCACGGATTTGGAAGGCGCTGTACCATATATAACTGTAGAAGACAGCACTGAGCTACTGTAGCTGCTGCATCGAGGTCATGGTGTTCTGGGATCCAATTAAAATTATGCAAGATAGGCAATTTAGGAAAGAATTCACATAGAGCTCAGGAAGGAAGAAAAATCATATGCGTTATGAGCTCAGTTACTTTGTAAGATTAATTTTCCACTCTCTCATGATCTTGTAATAAGAGGAGGAAGTATTTTAAACATTTGTTTTGCTTATCGATCAGAACTCTTGAGACCTTACTTTCTAAATCACAGGTTTGACTTCTATTTAGCAGCTAAGTTGTGGGCTTGCCTTGGAGTATACACTGGTTGCAATGGGTTGTGAATTCAGTGAGTGGGCAACAGTGAAACCTGGAACAGGCACATCTGATGGTTGGAAACCCACCTCCTTCCCTGGAGGTGACATGAATGGAAGGTGGTAATGCCACAGGTCCTGTGATCCAGAGCATTGATCCTCACCTCCTCCAACATAATCATAATGCTTACTGAGATCATTGTGCTTTTTTTTAATTCCCAGAACCTATGAAGAGATAATGAGGAACGATACTGCAAGCTAGGGGAATTGCCATTTGATGGAAAGCTTGATATTTTGGATGGATGTGTAACAGGTCTATTCCTATCCTAATTCTTTCCTAATTCCTGTCTCCTGAAGGACAAAGACAAAAGATTTAGATATATACTGTATTTTAAGAGCTATATACTGTATTCTGATGCTCTGTAAACTAAAATCTGCTGCTGGCAAAGGGAATGGGATTTCATGGATGCTTTGAGCAAAGGTTTCCTTACAGGTATTGCTAGATTTGTGACTTGTGTTAGATTAGGCTGGTGACTGAGGACCTATTGTGAGCTCAGGGCCCTCTTTTGCCAGCTGGAGTACAGGCACTGAGTGAAAAGGGTAAAGAAGAACTAAAGAGCTCACAGTCCAAACAAGCAAGATGAAGACTTGATTCCCTCAGAGCCAGCCAAAGAGTGGTTTGCAAACACTGTGTTAGTACCAGCGTTTTGGTCTCCTTTTTATTTTTTTCTTTCCTTTTCCTTTGCCTGAGGAAGAATTAGCGAACCAAAAAAAGATAAAAAAGGAAGAGTGAACACAACAACAAAGGGTGATGGAGGAACAGGAAGGGAGCAAGGTGGGGAGGCTAAGCAGCTCAGTCAGTGATGTTGAGACGATAAGAAATGTCCAGTGGAAAACTGTGAAAAGAAACAGGATGTGGATAGTTGTTGCAGTCCGGATGGTCCTGTGCTCGGATGCTGGTCTCTCTTGCTGCTAAGAAAGTCTCCTAAGCACATTCACACTGCTCTGCCTCACACTAAACAACACTGGGAGGGGAAGATGCAGGAAATTGGCCCTGATCATCTGCAGGTTGCAGTGATTATGGGAGTCCTTGTTTGGTGCAAGCCAGTGTATCTCCAGGGCAGCCAGTGGAACTGCAGCAGCTGTGGCTGCCTGCGGGTCCGATCTGAAGCTTTGTAGGTGTTGCTGCAGAAATGGCAAGGGGGCCAAAGCGCCCCTTCCTGGCTGTAGTCAAAAGACTCTTCTTAGCTGTCACCTTCTGCTTGCTTAGGAAGGACATACTTGCGTCTTGAGCGTTTCTTCTTTTTCACAGTGTAAAAGACAAAGAAACCCCATGTGTGAGTCCTACATGCAGCTGAAGGAGCAGAAAGCCCAGCTCTGTCTAAAGGGAGGTGACTGTGGTCATGTGGGCACGACTGGTCACAGGATGCAGAAGTGCAGGAATCCGCAGGAGGTGTTTCAGAGGTTGGGGAGATAGCCCCGTAAGCCCAGGTCCCCTCCTATAAATCAGTGCTTGGCTGCGGTGAGGGCAGAAATAAAGCAAAAGACTAGTAAAACCAAGGCTGTCCTGTGACCAGCACTCAATAAACGACAGGCAGAAACTGTCCTTGAGTGTGCCTTTATCTCAAGGCTGCAGAGCCAGTGGGATGGAGGGGGAAGGGTGTAAATAATGCCTGTTTGGTTGCGTACTTTCTGTATTTTCTTTATTCTTTGTTTTCTGATGATAAAAGAGCTTTATGTGGCTATTGTAGCAAAGGATTTGATGAGTCATAAGGTTTGCAACTTCATTTCCCCCTCCACTCTTCATTTTTTTCCTGATAGTCCCATCTTCTTCCTTTCTGCCTTGCCCCTCCTTTGCTGGTGCAGCAGGATGTGCTGTGCCTTTAAGAAGTGTGGTTTTTTCAGAAGACTAATTCCTTAGCTTTGGCATGTGTTGAGGCATGCCCTAAGTTTTGTGGTGTGGTTTATGAAAAACTAAAGTGCATTTGTCTAAGGAGGTTTGTAACTCCTTTCTGCCGTAGATACACTTTACCTCATTGTTCTTCACTTGCAGAGCGTACACCATTCGGCATTTCCATAGGGATTTCTGCTCTCTTCTCCAAAAGAGGAGGGGAGATAAAGTAGCTGGATTTTTTTTTTTTTTTATGCCCAATTAAAATTTATATTTGTTGAGTTGTTTTTTACATGAGAAAGCTCTGGTGAATAAAGCTGAGATAGCAAATTCTCTTGCTGATTATATCCTCCCCCCTGGCACCAATATCGCTGCAGTGTTAACCTGTCATTGCAGTAGTAGAACGGTGTAGCCGAAGACACGTTGACCCGTAGCAATCACAGCACTGGCAGCTTCATTATGAATTTCATATATTGTGAATTTCTTAATGTTCCCATTCATGAACATTACTTTTTCCTTCCTTTCCCCTCTCATCATGGTCAAAAAGAAACCTGTAAGAAGACAATATAATTGTAATGTAAAAGTTAACATAGCATTATGCGCATAAAATGATGGGGGGGGGTGTTTTGTTTTTTTGTTTCTTTTAGCAAATCTCATTCTTTTGCAGCCAAGCATATGCCTTTAACATTTTCTGGGGGCTGCAATGTGGTCTTTAATCCACAGCTCCTAGTGAGAACATTGCTGGTGTTACGGGCATACCAGGAGGTAACTACAGAGTTACCCTTGGCGATTATTTTAAAAGACGTGTTTGCTATGAGGTCCTGGCTCTATACGCCAATGTTCTCTTGTAATAACAGCATAAATCCTCTTGGGCTGTCAGCTATATTCATGTACCTGTACATTGGTTTAGGCCTCAAGATAGCAAGTAAGTCCAGGTGAGCAGAATTCCCCTCTGTCTCCAGCACCGTGGCAGCTCCGGGACTTACTGTGCAGTCACCCGCAGGATGTGGGCCCCACAGAATCGTTTCTAGTAGAGACAGGCCTGTTTTTATGAGGAGAGATGTTGGAAGGGAAGGGAGGGAGCAGGAGCTAGGGCTGCATGTGCCTTCCACACTGAGGTGGTTGTGTGGCTTTGATTAAATCACTTAACCTTTGAGCTGCAGGTTCCGTGCGAGTGAAATAGTGGTATTAGCACCATGTGCGGCATGCTGGGATTAAATGAATTAACGTAACAGTACTTTACAGTCTCAGCTCTGTAAATGTGCTGAGTGCAGTCGTTCTATTTAAGAAGCTTGTAGTGCTCGTTATTGAGCCTACGGGAGGGCCCCTGCCAATCCCCTGTCCTCCCCTCCCTCCCAATTAGCCTGGTCAGTGCTCTTATCCCTCTCCATGACCAATAGCGAGCAATCCCTGCCGCTCAGCCTCTCGATCTTGAAGCAGTGCTGTATTGCGACAAGTCTTTTCACCAGTGGCTAGAGGAACAGCCACACTGCAAGCCCTGGTGAGGAGCTCTGTCTTCTGCACCGCCCTCCAGCCGCCCCGGCCCAAGGAGTCCCTGGCTACCCAGTCCCTGCAGTGTCCCCTCAGTGGCGTGCTGGAACGGGAGGCAGAGGTCCTGGGATCTCTTGACATGTCTGCCATCTGCTCACGGGGTGGCCTGGGCAAGTCACATCACCTTTCTCTTCTTCACTCTTAATGCTGAAGTGCGGATCGTATCTTTTACCTTCATACCCAGGAGCTGCTCAGGCTGAATTAATGACTGCCGTGAAGTCAAGGATGTCTGTGGACGCACAGCAAAATGTAAATGTGAAGTATTGCTCTGTAATTATGGGTGGAGGTAACCCTTGTTGAAGATGATTTATTTTATCATAAATCAATACTTGCTCTGGCAGAATTTTGGGAAGGAGGAAGGAGCGTAGAGAAAGCCTGTCCTCTGTTACCTCAATCTGAAATTTTTCAGGAAACTCGAATGCTGCCTCTCCCATGTGTTTTGTGCATGCATCGACTCTGAATCTAGTACTGGTTATTGAGATTGATGGGGTGGCATAAAAGTGGTCTGACTTCTATAGGTGTAATATTTCACCATACAGATGGAAAGCGGACCTTTTCTTTTTTTCTTCTCTTGGGATTCGACATTTTATGAGGAAGCAAAGTGCTGCTTTTTGCAGCATTGTCTGGCATATTCAAGGTTGGCACTGCAGCTCCTTGGGTTCAGTTAATTAGCTAGCTGAGGATTTTAGGAAAAAAGGCAGATGAAATGTTATTATGTAGCTGCTGACATACTGGCATCATTAGGGTACAGTTTATAAGGTCTCCGGTGCTGCTAAGGAATCAAAGAGTTAAAAATTCCAAGGGTTTAATCCAGTATAATAACATTTTGCAAGGCCTATCAAATTCACAGCGAGTGAGAAGCAGAAAAACAACTGAACTAGGTGGAAGATGAAATTAGAAGGAATTATATTGCCACAGGTTTATCTTAACTAGTCGCTTCACTTAACAGGGTAGACACACGTTTATCTGAGCCCTCAGCAGAAGCTCAGACCGAGTTGTGCTCCCCTGCTCTCCCGGGCTGTATTAACCACAGAAATGGAGTGCCCTTCATCCGATTTGAACAAAGCAGTGTTCGGCTGTATCTATTTTTGGTCACTGATTTGTATGCTGTAGAAGCCATCTCATTCCTTAGAATACAGCTATATATTGTTGTATTTGTTTTCCTTTTGCTGCTGCGTACATAGTAGACTGTTGTTCGTTTGTTTGAAGGATTTAAACATCTGGAAGAGACCAGGGATAGCGATGTCTTTGTACATAGGTTAGACGTGGAGCTGCAGGTCCCTTCCAAAGTGAAACGTTATGTGGCATCTACAGTGATGCTCATTTGTATATTTGAGAGTTTTGGTGTGGGAATGACAATCAGTATAATGCTAATGCAAGCAGCTAGATAAAACTAATAATGCTACAACTAGCACAAGGTAAAAATGAATTTATTTCCCTAGATATTTCTGCAACTGGTTCTCACAGAGATAATACCAAATATAAATTTCGGAAGTAAATATTTATATGCAATAAGCTTAGCTGAATTTGGGTAAGTAGTGAGAGGAATCATTTTTTACTGAAGTATGTCAGTAAATGATGCACGTAAGGCAGATCTCACTGTGAGAAATTCAGTTCTCCTGTAACGTAAGCTTTGCCATCTTATTTGGACACAAATCCAATTATAGCCTGAATCTAGGCAATAGGTTGTCACAGATTAAAAGAGTAAGTAGAAAGTGGGTAAAAAAAAGAAAGGATAAGTTCTGCTGTATTGCAGCCCCCTTTCAAGTGAGCGGAATGTTATTCTGCCAGGTGCCCTCGTGGCTTTTACCAGGCTATTTGCAGACCAAAGCCAGAGCAACAGAAGAGCAGTTCTTACGCTCTGGCTCAGTCTATTGCAAACAATTTATTTTCTGAGACAACTAATCACTGTTTTGTTACATTACTTCCCAACAGATGAGCCACACACTCCTGAATTTAAAACAGAGCCACAAGTGAGTGACAGCAAGCTAAGCATGGGCTGGAGTCTTGTAGCAGCATATCTTTCAGCTCCAGTGCTGCAGTCAGAGAGAGAAAGAAGATTTTTCCTTTGAAGATAAGACACCTGGGGCTTTTGTAGAAATTAAATATGCCCTGAGTTGTGCAGCTGTTATCTCGATTTAAAAAAAAAAAAAAAAAAAAAAAGGCAGAGAAAGACAAAGCATCTGGCTTTTCTATGCGCCACCAAAAATTCCTCAAGATGCTAAAATCCAAACGAGCACTTTTCATTCTGCAGTTGTGTTGCTTGCGAGTACTTTCTGTCTTGTGGCTTATGTGACACTTTCAGCTGAAGCAGGCTCCCAGGCAAGCCGTGCGGCTGTGCTGTGTGCATACGGGAGAGGGGACTGCGGGACTGTGCGTATGTATATGTATGAGCGAGGGAGCGCATGT
Source organism: Tyto alba (assembly GCF_018691265.1). Classification (NCBI taxonomy): domain Eukaryota; kingdom Metazoa; phylum Chordata; class Aves; order Strigiformes; family Tytonidae; genus Tyto; species Tyto alba. The sequence continues at coordinate 7,390,744 of NW_024881295.1, read as the reverse complement.
GTGCAGTGTCATAACGTGGCAGGGCACAGGCAGTTATGAAACTTTCCAATAAAGTCTCAGTGCGTCATTATTGGTTGCTTGGGGTTTTTTTTTGTTGGTTTGTTTTTTTTTTTTTTTTTTTTTTTTCTGTCTGTTGCCCTCCGGTTTCATTTCCATTTATGAGTGCAGAGGGAGAGAGAGAGAGGTTGAGAAATGCTAGCAGACCCCCCCAAGCCGCCGGAGGAGCCGAGCAGTTCCCACGACAGGTGGAGCACGCCGCCGCGGCGCTGAGCGAGATTCCCGGGTCGTGGTGCCCGGGGCCAGGGGGAGGGGAAGCCCTCGCACTCGGGGCAGCTTCGGCTGCGTGGGGCCCCTTCAAAGTGCTGCAGCAGCAGCCAGAAGTTCGACTTTTGTTTTTTGAAAGGACTGGAGAAATTATTAACCACAGTTGATGACGTCAGAGTTGATCTGATTAAAGGTTTGTTTTCTTGCTGGCAGAGGTGTGCTCCGTAGAGACTGGTTCTCTCTTCTTTTTTTTTTAAGTTTCTTTTTTGAACAGCAAACGGAGGGAACTGCTCGCATTGCTGCTGCTGCTGCTGCCGCTGCCGCTGCTCCAGCTGCGTGTGTGTGTGTGTGAACAGGATGGTGTATCTGTAGCTGCCACGCGCAAGCACACATTTGACCATGAGGACTCTTCGCAGGTTGAAGTTCATGAGTTCGCCCAGCCTCAGTGATCTGGGCAAGAGAGAGCAGGCAGCCTTGGATGAGCGGGGGACCCAGCAGCGACGGGCCTGCTCCAACGCTACCTGGAACAGGTAAGGTCTCGCCCGACGTGCCAACTCCCTGGTAGCCTCTCTGCGCTCCCGCAGCCGTGGTTAATGTGCCGGTGGCCGCTCTGTCGGCGTGCAGGCTGGGCTGCCTTGCTCCCAGCTCGGCAAGGTTACAGCACGTCGGGCTTCTGCGGCGGTGTTACACGTATCGGGGATCGCGTTCAGGTAAAAGACGGGAGCGGCTTTCTTCCCGTTGCTGTTAACCTTTGTCTGAAGGCTAATAGCAAAAAGCTTTCCTGCAGATGGCTTAGCCTCCTCTTCCTTGTGGTGGACAAGGACTTAATTTACAAGGTCCGGCTACAAATACGTCTTTGTGTCTACCTAGATATTCTTATTTGAGGTTGATTTGGTTTATTATAGTTTAAAAAAAATTATGCACACACAACTATTAAAATCTGCATAACTCTACTTATTGCTGGTTGTTGATACAGATACGATGAAGTCTACTCAAATTGCTCACATTAATACAAATATCTCTGTGCATGTGTGTATGTGCGCACACAAGCACACGCACTTTGAACAGGGAAAAATAAGCCCTGATTGTTTTCTTTATTGTGTTTATACATCTGAATATTATTACCACTTAAAAAAAAAAAAAACAAACCCATGCAAACATTTTGTTGAGAATGTGTCATTTAACACAGATATTCAGAAAGCATCTTAATGACCATTTTGGTGACACTCTTAAAGATGAGTCTAAGCCTCTAAGTCATTAGGAATTCTATTCATACGTCCTTTTTGAAAATGAAATGTCATCTCCTGGGTCACAGCTTGGAAAGCATAATTTGTAATGTTTTATAATTGTATGGCAGTACAGCTGTAGGAAGAAAAATACCAGTGAACTGTAGACACATTTATTAAAGGTATTTGAGTTCTGAGAGAAAAAAAAAAAAATATCATCTGTCCCTCTCACCACTCAATTTGTGGTTTCATGCCTGCATTATGAATTAGTTGTTTAATGCCAGCAGCACACCAAGCACTGAAACTGTACCATTCACAAAAGAGACTGCATTTCTGCTCAGATATCGTGCTATTCATATGACCTGGGGTTGCCCCCGAGGTCTGCACAGTGGTGGTAACTAAAGGCTGGATTGGACCACCTTGGCTTGTACCAGTTGGGGTTTCAGTTGGCCAGTAGCCTCATGGGAAGCAGCAGGGAGTAAGATACTCCTTGGTGTGAACCAAGGTGACAGAATATGGTCCCCAAAGCCTTTTTGTGATGGTGTGCTGACAGCTTTTGTTGGCAGGGTTTCGCGTTTCCAGGTCTTGCTTGCAGGGAGGGAGCTGTGGAGGCGGGTGTGAATGGAGAGCAGCTCGGGCACCGGGCTTGCTGAGAGGCGGGGAGCTCCAGGCTTACGGGCTGCCGATACTCAGACCAGAGGGGTTTCCTAAGTGAGCCAGAGCAAGAGTTTGTTATTTTTAATTTGGACAGGACAGATACCGCTCTGGCCAGAATCAGTTGCCGATCAGCAAGCTAGACGTCTGCACATTTCATCCAAACGATTAGATGACTGTTCCTGTTCCTCGAATAGGTGTCCGCGAATCATCCTGTCGCCGCTTTGTGTGAACTGAGGCCTAACTGTGCCCTCCTGCCACGGGTTGCCTTTTCCCCGTGCATGTATCACCGGGCCGTGCCTGCCGTTCAGCAGCATGTGCCTCCAAAGCGCCTCAGGAGCGCTGGCAGGGCTGCTGTCGTGCGGTGGCAGGCTGGTGCTACCTGCGGCGGCAAGGCAAGTGGGCATCGCGTGTCTGCGTGAACAGCTGCCGACAGCTATGGCAAGTACGGCAGGTTACGAGCCAGCTGCACTGCATGGGCAAGGGGAAGACCCCCTCTTTTCTACTTAATAGTAAAGTATTTATTAAGTAAAACTTATTTAATAGTATTTAATAGAAATACGCTTTTTCCGGAGTTGAAGAGAGAGTGAGGGTAATCCTTCTTTCAGGTGCCAAAAGACTTGTATCCTCACCGGAGCTTATCCTCAAGAAAGCTTAAATAATGTTGGATTAGTTGTATTAAGAAGTTATCTAGTGTAGCTTCTGCCTATCACCAGTGCATGCCCATCTCGGCATGTGTAACAAACAAGGTCTGGTCTCGAGGGAGTCGTTCAGCTCTCCTGGTGAGACCATAATGTTGATGTGGCAAACTGGGCAACTAAACTTTGTCTCAACAGAAATCTCAGGTGAGTTTTGAAAATCTTGGGCTGTAGAAGGTCTTTTATTTTTCTCTTGCAAAATTAAAACACCCCAACAGAGGACTAGCATACCATACTTTGGTTTATGGGAATATTTGTTCTTCCAAATGAAAGGATTGCCTGTGCTGCTTCATTCTGTGCAGTATTGAGCGTAAGAGCTTGCTGATTAAGGAAGTGGAGATGCACCAGCAGAGCTCTTCCCTCTCACCAAGCCTGGCTGTTCTATATTTAAATGTCTGCTGGTTTCTTGCCTAATGTTAGCAGCTGTGCCTGGGTGTGGCATGTGTGTATCTGCTTTTGAAAGAGGCTTTGAACCAAGTTCATCAAAACTGATGCGGGGAGAGTTAAAGCGCAACCCCAGGGCAGGCCCTGCCTTGCACGGGACTGCCGATCCCGCGCTGAAAGTCAGCCCTTTGAGGTGGAGCAAGGACGCTGCCTCGGCCGTGCCAGGGACCCTGCTGAAACGCTGCCGAGCCAGAGGTTTGCTAATAGGGCCTCCTGCAAGGTAGCAGCTCTGTCACCTTTCTGAGCTTTTCCTGAGGAGGATAGGTGGCTCCCCGTCTGGAATCAGCTTGTGTGTGGCTACAGCCTGGCTGCCCAGTGAAGTCCCCTCTGCCACCTCCGCCCTGTTCAGACCAGTATCAGCCCCCAGAGTGTTTATACCTGAGGATGCCTGCTGCTTTCTGGCACCAAGGGCGGGCAAACTGCAGGAGGTTAATCGCAGGGTTCAGTGTGCAGGGGGCACATGGCACTCAGTGCTAGCAGGGAAGGTCTCTTCCTCACTGATAACTTTCCTTCACCTCCAGACTAAAAAGCTGTGAAACTTCTCGACACTGTTAGATCAAAGGGAAATCGGTGCTGAGCTGCTGTCTGCTACTATGCAAATTAGACTTCATATCATGGCTTTTTCTGAGCTTGCTTTCCCATGAACCCCAAAAGATCTGTACATCAACACACCAGCAGTGCACGTTAACTAGCAACCAACAGCAACATACTGGAACAATACAGTTTCATTACAGCTCACAGAATTTGCATTGGATTAAAATAGCTTCAATTTTTTCAGTAGCATTGTCTTCAATTCCTTTTCTCCCCCCCTTTTCTGCTTCAGGCGAAAAATGAGGGCTGAATGCTGACTAAACCAATTGGACTGAGAAACCCAGGGTTTTTAATTTTGAGCTTGCAAGCTGGGGGGGCCCCCCTCTCAGGGCAAATAAAATCCATCGCGAGGTTTTCATTCTGACTGAACTAGCACAGACTGCCTAATCAGGAGCTAATACTGTCTGAGTTGTGCTGTGGCAAAGCCTCTAGTCAAAGGCATTTAGAGACTCTTTGCTGTAAGAAAATGGGGAAAATTCACGGAAACATGAAGGAGAAGGAGATAGCAAAGGAAAGGCGGAGAAAACACAGATAAGATGCCTGTGACATTAGTGAGATCAGCAGTAAATTCAAGGAGACGTGGAATCAGAAAGAGTTTTATGGTTTGGGCTAATTTTTACAGGGTTGTAATAAGGACAATAATTTGCTGTAAAGTAATTTTTACAGTCATGGGAACCATATTTAATCTTCTAATTAAAAATGAATGTTTTTTCGGATCACAGGGAGGCTTTTCTAGTGGAGAAAACATTCCAGACCAGCATATTTATCTACGACTTACTCAGAAATTTTCTGTATTCCAACATTCAGTGTTTATTCAGAAACATTTCTGCCTGTCTGAGGATCACTTTCTTTGTCCTGACCCTTTATTTGGAGCCCTTTCTGGAGCACTGGGCCATGTGCGTGCATGGGGGGGCAGCCAGAGCCGAGCCGTGGGTTGGGGAGGAGGGACAGGGTGGGGGGGCTGAAGGGGACTTCCCAGCTGGTCAAGTCACCACTGCACTGCGGAGCATGTGCCAGCCTTGACTACTGTAATAGAAAGTGGTGGTGGTAGAGAATTGCTGCTCCCCATAGCCCTCCAGACATATTTATACTTGCTTGAATGCAGATATAATTGGAAGCCAAAATCTCCTTAGCCCTATGCTCCGCAGAGATATGAACTCTTAGTAACACCTTAGGGAAGTCCCTTCACCTGTCTGTCTTAACTTCTTCATGGGTGAGAGTAGTGTTTATAGTCGGTGAAGTTAGTGAACTAATGCCTCTCAAACTCTTTGAAGATGGAGTTTTGCAGACCAGCTTATTTTCACTTGTATGATCCAGTGCGTAATTACAGCCCATCCCTCTTTGCAGATTACTCTACCTTGGGCAGAAATTTCAGAAGCGTAAGTGAACTAGCAGCTGCAAGCTTGTTTTGAAAGGGTCAGGGCCTCATGAAAAGCCTGTGGAGTAGCAGCTGGACTGAAGCTGTGCTGAAAATGGGCCCTTCCTGATTGGATTATGCTAATTCAGATAAATGGGGTTTTATTCTGGACCGAGGGTGTCTTCAAGGAGGTTTTAATGCAAGTATAGCAGGTTAATTATTGTTAATTAGCTATTCCCCTAACTGTCCGGAGGAAATAAGCCCTAAGTCACTTAGTCCCTTTTGAAAATGAAAATCCTGTCTTTTACTACCCGGTACTTGCAGGGTGTGATTATTCACACAGTATTGTTTTTGCTCATGGACTTCACCTGGAGCTCTGAAAAGGGCAGAATTTGCAAACACTAAATAATAAATGCTGTGATATTTTCACCCGTGCTGTTTGCATACGATGGTAGTGACTGCTTTAGAGAACCAAAATTACGTGCGTGCTGTGCATGAATGAAAACGTGGGCCACACCACTTGCTTTGTCAGGAAGCACCGAGCTGGGAGGGCCGTGGACAGGGTCGAAGCAAACAGAAAGCCAGGATTCAGAGACTTGCAAGCCCAACTTTGCAGTTGTTCCTCAACTCTGTGGACAAACTGATCCTGATCTGGCAGAAAACAGTGTTTTAATCACAATAGTTTTTCCTTCTTGGTTGCTTAAAAACATCAGTGAAAGAACAGGGGCGGGTGGCACTTCAGTTCTGGAGGAAGCCAGCCTCCCCTCCCCTGAAGGCTGTGGTGTCTGGGTGGAAAACAAGCAACTCAAGGGAAATGTATGTTTTGGTGGTATCAAGATACACAGGTAGTGGCTTTCTATTAAGCAAAAATCAGAATAGTAAACCCCACTCTCCCCATCTTGGCACTCACACTGTTAGGCTGATTGGGAGTGCCATCAGTGAGCATCCAACTTTGTGCTGTGGGGATTGACACCTTCCAGATCCCTTTGTGCTGAGGGAAACAGTGGGAAGCGCCTGCTCTGTGTGTGATGGAGCTGCCATTCCCCACACTGCAGGCAGCTGAATCGCCATCCTGGAGCTGTCACCTCCACTGGAAGATTGGGCAAATCTAGAATGAGTAGTCTCTCCAAAGAGGTGAAGTTTCTTAGTCTGCTGGGTTGATTTTTGTTGCTGTGAGTGTCTTCTTAGTTGTAGGTAGTTTTCTTTTGGCAATCTGTGGCCACTGTGGGATAGATAATTATAATACATTGCTGGAGTCATCTGACATTTTGTCTTCATTCTAAAGGCAACCCCCAAAAAAACTGGTCTCTGCAGTTTTCTGACCTTTATTTCCCCTCCTACAGCCAGCCTGTTCTAGCCATGCTTCCCTCTTCCCTGCCCACCCACTGACCCAGGGGAAACCTCCTAGCAGGCTTCTTTCTGCTGGTCTCTCAATGTCTTTCTCTAGCTATAGTCTTCAGACAAAGAGTGACCCATGGCATATGTTTTTATGGAAGGGTGCCTGCACAATATTTCTTAGTGCTTGGGCTCAGGTTAAGTAAGACTGCCTCAGCAATTTAACCCAATTCATGCCAGTTGACGAGCTGGCTAATGAACTGGTGTTGTGCTTTCAAGAAATGCCATCATCCCAAAACTTATAGATTTTTCTTTTCTGGCAGTGTGAGGGTGGCTGTAGCTTGTTTCAAAGGTGCGCTGCTCAGGCGCAGAGAGCTTCCAGGTCACCCCCTTGTTCCATCAGAATATATTGGCTGGGGAGCATTAGAAATTGCTTATTTTCTTAAGTGGGAGAAAGTGCAGCACTGCAGGAGTAGGAGGTTACACCTGTGCTTCTGTGAAAAATGTGTCTGTTGGTACAATACAGCAAACCAGAAGCATTTATATCCCTGGACATACAGTGTGAGGTCTGGTCTTGATTGGAAAATGGAACCTTAATTCAGTACTGAACACGGGCAATTCAGGGACTTTCAGGCTCTTTTTTTGTCTCCTCTGTGATGCTGTGTTCTTGTGCACACATTGACATACACAGCAACTACAGGGAAGGGGTTCAGAGTAGTATCAATGCATGAGTGTGCCCATTATTAACTTCTGTGTTGTAAAAGAGTTACAGAAAGGTGTTTACAAGGCATTTTCAGTTCAGGTTAACAATTAAAATATAAGTTTAATTGCATACATTATTGACTTAAGTCTCAGTGGAGTCTGGTCACAGGCACAAGTAAAAATGATCCACCTACCTCAAGCATCTTGCAGGACTTCTGTGTGTAAGCAGCAGCTCAGATTTTCTTTACACTAAAAGGTTGTACCATTCTGACTACACCCTTTGGAACAATCCCTCATAGAAACCAAAGCATTGCTTCAATTTAAGCAAGGGTTGGGTTTGTTCCTTTCATTAGCTTAAGGTAACTAAGAAGATTTAAGCTAGCTTTTTATTATCCTGACACCAGTTTATGACACTGATAGCACCTTGGTTATTCTGACTCCTCTTTGTTGCCTCCTGAGCAAGAGTGAAGGGCCAGCTGATGGTGGCATTCCTGTGTCACCTGCAGCCTGGGACTGCATGCCTGCACCCTGCATGCAAGTGCTGCTGTCTGCGATGGGAGGGAAAGGCAGATGGTCAGTGTAGCAGGCCCAAGACTTCTTTTCCAGACAAGGCAGTTGTCCTTCACTACGAGGAAGATCCCAGGCAGATTGAAAGATCACCACTAGGATGTTTTATGTAGGTGCAGTTCTACTACAAAGGCGGTAACTTAAATGCTCACAACCTGTTCCCCTTAGTTCTTGTTAAAAAAGCCTGCCCTCTTACTTCTTTGAGGAATAATAATGGACCTGTTAAGCTGGAAAGAGAAAACCTCCCCCTCGTTTAGAAAGGAGTGCCAGAGAGTAGGAGAGAGAGCATGTTGACTTTTAGGAGAGATATTTAGTCATTCTTCTCTGCAGAAAGCTGGCAGGGAACATTGCAAAGTTCATTTCCGAATCAGAAGAGCGTGTAAAGACTGCTTGTTTTATTCACTACATTAATCGTACTTCACATATTACTCATAATATTAAAATACTCAAGTCGCTTCACTGTATACCACAGACATTTAGCTGCCAATTTTCAATTAATCGTAAATTGAGTGTGTCTGTTTGAGCCAGCCAAAATAAGCAGGGTTGGATCATGATTGTATGTCTGTGCACATGGGTATAGAGGGTAAAGAGGGACCACTGTGGCAGGGAGCCTTGGAAAAGTCATCAAAGGAGCAAAGGAGAGAAGAGGATAATGGTTCCTATTTTTATCTGCTTGTGCATTTCTTCATAGTGGGTCATATCCTTCACCTGCCACTTTTAATTTCCTTTTTCCACAGATGAACGTGGCTGAGCTTTTCTAACAGTGCATCTCTTTGCTGTTCAGCGTTGTGTGGCTGCATTTTGAATCTCTCAGTGAATAGCATCAAGTTTACCTTCCAGCCCAGTCTTCTGCTCCCAGCAAGCACTGAAAGGGGTAGTCTTACCGTGGACCTGGGGAGGTTCACTGTGGGTGCCTGAAGCCCCCAGATCTCCCGCCTGGCATAGTGCCTGCAGTGACATCCTCTTGTGGTGGGAGCAGCCGCACGTGGCTGACTCTGGCCCTGAGCCCACCAAGCTTCTCTGCCAGTAGGAATCAGAGGAATCAGGCTTCCTCCCTCTGGAGACCTTGCAAACAGATACTGCCTTTAAGCTCTTCTTCACAGGACAGGGCAACCCCAAATCCTGGTACCTCCAGGATGGGCAAATCTAGTCCTGGTTTTGCTTTCCAGAGCTCCAAAGCTGGTTGCTGCTCCATTGTACCAGACTCCAGTGCAGTGTGAGCAGGGGGAGGTCAGGTGCAAAGCTCTGAAAAATGATATAGCGGAGTGACTGGTAAAACCAGATCCCTGGGAGGGACGTGCATGCTGTAGCTTCTCATTCTTTGAAGATCTTTTCAGGTGTTCTAGGGATGAGATTCAATTTGGTGGCTCTTAAATATACCTCCTGAGTGTCCTTGAGGCTGGTTGTCGCTGTTCCTTGCTTCTGCTGAGTACAGGCTGGGAGGTGGAATGCAGAATGAGAGACACCCAGAGAGATGGTGCAGTTCAGGAAGACTTCTGCCCTGTTTTTTTTTTGTAATATGCCTTAGGATGCCATCTCCCCTTCTCAGGTGCAACCTTGGATAGGGAGAGCTGCATGCCAAAACCTGTATTTTCCCTTTGCAGTTAGCAGGACTGTGAGGGAAGAAAAAACCAGAGACATGGCATGTAGTACTGCTATTGATAATCACACTCATTGCTTTTGTTATGATTTTCATAAATATATCTTAAAATGCTCTTTAGTGGTCAGTGTCATCATCTTTATTTTACACATGGGGAAACTGAGTCAGACAGAAATTAAATAACTTACAGTCACTACCAGTGGTGGGAATGATCATTTTAGTAAAAACAGTCATATTGGAAATCAAGTAGCGGTAGTACAAGCAGTAGAGCAGATAAAGGCTGCTTTTTGTATTGGTGTCAGGAAGCTAAAGTATCTGTGTTCATGTCGGGTAAAGGCTGAGCTCACCCTGCAGTCTGGTTTTGGTCACTAAAAGATGCTCCTGCTACCCCAGCTGAAACCTAGAAGACCTTCATGTTTGGGGGACTTCCACTCCATAGGTAAACATGGTAGAAGTTGCCAAACAATTCCAAGAGTGGAGGAGTGGGGATAAGCTGACAGACAGAGGGACCACACGAGTCTCCTTCTAGAGTGAAAGCTCTGAAGCTGTACTGGGGAAGGGGAAGGAGACTTCTACTCTTCTACTAATGCTGGAACAGGTTTGGTCTCACCTTTCGCCGGCATTTCTTTACCTTTGTCCTCAGATGTAAGCTCAGTGATTTAGACTGATGTGTCATCATGCTAATTGTGTCAGGCGTATTTCAGGAGCATTTCAGAGCTTCATCTTGAAGCACATACTCATTTAAGTAACCCTTTGAGGTGCAGACTTGCTAAGTTCATGGGACCGGTAAGCATCCCTGCTAAGCACGTGGATTGTCGGGTACCTGGCAGATTTTTGCCATTCAGCATCCTAGAATTTAGGGGGCTGGTGGCCATACGGCCTGGGGATGGACAGCATTGGGTGTATGACTTTCTGCTGAGCTAGAGAATTTTGTGGTCTCAATGCTATCTTCGGTTGCATCTGATTGCAGCAGAAAGTCACCACCTCTAAGCAACATCTGCTTGCAGAACAGTTACAAATGTCATTGCAAATGAAAAGGGAGCATTTCTGTAGGACAGATGGTTGGCCTATGCTGAGCACATCACTGCCTCTCTTGCTGTCCTCCTCAGAAACCAGATCTGTTGTTCTTTCAGTTCAGCCTTGGTTTTCCTTTTGATGAAGCAAAAGTGTAAATCTTTGAGAAATGAGTAAGTGACAATTGGAAACAGTCTTTGTAACCAATTGCCCCTTTTCTAGTGTTTCATTTTTGAAAATAAATGAAAAATTGGTTAAATTGACTTAAAATTCATAGTTGTCCAGTGTTTCTTTCATTCTTTTTTAAAGAACTAACCATTCTTGTGATTATATTCTACTTAAAGGATGCTATAGTTGTGGATTAAACTTCAAGTATAGTGGCCAGTCTGGATAAATGCAGGTTTGTTGATGAAGGAGTCAAGCAACCATAGCTCAGAAAAATATATGCCAACAATGCTGGGATTATCATCACTGATCTCATAGTGAAGATGTTATACATTTAAATACTTCAGACATACTTAATATATGAATATATTAAAAGTTATATTTAATACACTTTAAGTACCTAAAATATATAATCCTGAGTTTTCTGAAATTCCTGATTTTGGATGTGCAACTGTTAAAGTTGCCAAGTTGCAACAAATAAAAAAGAACCGATTTTCAAAGATGTCATCTATTTTCTAGGCAGTAATTGGGGTACCTGAAGTTATCTATGACTTTTAAAAAGGTCCTTCAGTGTCTAGGCAGAGATGTGAGGCTTATTGTGGAAGTGATACCCTTCTAAATGTGATCGGGTGCTAATGACTCCTAATGTCCTCTTTCAGTATCCACAATGGAGTAATAGCGGTGTTCCAGCGTAAGGGTCTCCCAGACCATGAACTTTACAACCTCAATGAAGGAGTCAGGTAAGAGACTCGACTCTCTACACAAGGTGTTATTAGCCAGTATGCACAGTACTGTTCGGGAGCACTCGCATTTGAAAGCTTCTACAGCAGTATTAACACGTTTTTTCTCCCAGTGGTAGTTTCAACCAGTACAGTCTATTTGGCCTCAGTGAAGAGCAGTTGCTGATGTGTATCACCACCTCGCTGCGTAGCGAGAGCTGGGTTCCTCCTTCTGCACAGGAGGTATTTAGCCATGAGAAGGATGGATTATTTCAGTCTGTCTTAACGTACAGGATTGGAACTAAGGAAGGGAAAGCCTAGACCCCTCCAGTAATGCAGCCCTATTCTACTGCAATGAGGCTGCCCTTTCCATAGGTGCCAGGCCTAGCTCTGAGGTGCTTCCCTTGCATCCATGGAGGATGTAAAGCCTCCAAGTGCTCAGAGCAACACAGCAAGGAAAGATGTCCTGCCTGGTGGTAGGAGCATCTAGCTGCTCCTTCTGCACAGGCTGAATGTGCTGTGAGTGTTATAAAGCTGTCTTGTTAACTCAGTGACCTGAATAATGCATTTAAAGTTCCTATTTCTTTCTCACACAGTGATGATACTGTTTGCAACAGACTAAATACAGACTAGTGATATGTATAATAGGAACTTTTTTCTTTTTTTTTAAAAAAAAAAAAAGAGAAAAGGTGAAAATCCTACCATTTGAGTTGAGGAAAAGTTTACCAAGAGATAAGCTGATATCTGGATTTACAGCACTTCACTTTTTACCACCTTTTCTAGCACTTACTATTTACTAAACCCTCTCTCACTGACAAGGGCAAAGTAGCAGATTTCCTTGTAGAAATTTGTCCCAATGCTTTGAAGAATAAGCAATGGAAAAGAAGCTGCACTTACAAAAGACAGACAGCTTATTACATTCCCTGGCTATCTTCAGATAAGAGCCTCAGTGATTCCCTTTCCCTTACTGCTTATTCCCACTCTATCCAGGCACTAGAGTCTGACAAAATCCACAGAATATCCAGATAATATGGGATTATCTGTCCCTGTCTGGCTCCCAGTCTGGGATACCTGGCCCAGTCTGGTTCCTTTAATTGGGGGAATGTCTTCAGAGAAGTCCAGGTGGATGACGTTTGGCCTGTGATCTATTTTTCCCTCTCTATCTGTCTTTTTGAAATTAAAAGAAACTTATTCTCCAGTTATTTCTTACTTCTCCAGGGAGAAAATGACATACAAAGAATAGCTTTTCCAGGATGGCTGTCAGTTAGCATGATCCGTCAATCATTTTGAGTTACTTACTGGAATAATGGTTGATCATTATTACCGTAAGTGCAGTTGAGATTCTTCAGCTTTGTCTGAATGACAAAAAATGGTAGTTCTGGGCTGAGATTCCCTGGCCCAATCCGCTTGCCTCAGGATGGATGCATGTCTGCTGGTGAGGGACAGGAGAGGAAAAATTATCTGCTGACATGACAAATATAATCTTGCATGAACCAACAAATAGAAGATACATAGATAGATGTTACTTGGTGAATGGTGCCCAAATTTTGATTTTATTTACTTAGTTATAAACCCTACAGCATGATGATGCTTGCTAATATAGTTGTGTTGAACTTATTGCAACATCCCAGGCACCCGAACAGGCAAGTGAACTGCAAATAGACTGATTTTTTTTCCATTTTATGATGGGCTTTTCTGCTGCATGATAGGCCCATTTCTTTTTGTTAGAGTAAGGATAATGCTGCTTCGTTGTTATCTCATCTGATCACTCAGTTTTGCTCTGCTTTGGGGAGAACAACGCCTGCCTGGTGACTCATTCCTGAGCTGGTGGACAAAATATTATGAAATCTAGACCAAGCTAGAAAGCTGCTGCTGTAAACAAGGCATCAGCAGTGTAACTCTCCTGGGATGAGTGAGTGGTGAGATACAGCATGGCTTTCAAGACTGGTTCTTGTCTACTGCTGCTTTGTGGTTGGTTCCTCTTGCCTCCAACTTGGCCTGAACAGCCTTCTAATTTATTGCCAAAAGCTGTCCATCCTCTTGGTGACAACTCTGAGCTTGTTTTTGTGAGGCTTCTCGTGTGTGTCCCGTCTGCTCCATTCATAGAAAAAAGCTAAGATGAGAAAACCACGAGTGGGTGAGGATGACAAAACAGCCGGAAGATCAGTTTCTAGAGGAGAGCTTGGTAGTGGTATTTTTTAAACACACCTGTTCATGCGTGCAGCCACGTCCTCTTTCCAGAAGCTGCTACACTCCTGCTGTGTGCTTCATTTTACTGCCAAACAGTCAATAATGTTTTAGGGCCTCCTGACTATTTGCAACCAAAGCCCTTTTGCCTCACTTAAATTCAGCTCAAAACCTAACTAAGAAATTACTGATTTGACACACACCAAACATATGTGGCTTATTACTGTTGATTGGGTTAATGTTATTATTAAATGCAAAAATATCTGATTCATAAACATGACCTCAGAAGTAGTACAAGTATATATTTGCCTTACGATTGTTCCAGATGCGTTTTCCCCACAAGTACATAAATAGAAAGAAACAAATAGCCACTATTTCCACTGGGCAGAATTTGAGTGTGGAAGTGTTCATGTAAATAGCTAGTATCAGTAACTTTTTTCAACAGTTAGAGAACAGTAAAAGAAGTTATTTTATTTTACCACTTTAATTAGAGCAGAGTCTGGGATACTTTTCATAATTAAACCTTGAATATCCAAGTTGACTCACAGACCAAGTGTAAATATTTGAACTGTTAGGTTATGCCCACAAGATTTTCACACCATCATTTTGACTCAGGAATGTCACGTATATTTAACTTCTGTATGTCACATACATGCAAACAAACATACATAACTTCCTTTTCTGAACATACATCTCGAGGCTTTGAACTCTGATTATGTATGCACTGATTATTTAAGAAACCATCAGAGGGTACAAATCTGTCCGGTACCATTTACTTTTCTTCTAGGTTTGGCTGATAAAAGCTGCCACTTGTTTACACCAATGCCTTTTGACGCCATTCTTGCATTCTTCTGGCATTAAAAAGTGGCCTTAAATATGGAGTTATGTAGCACGCAGAAGACCTATTGCCAATAAAACTAGTGTGTGATTTCAGTCTCTTTCATATTGCTGGAACTCCTGAATAACTCTGCTAAAGCTAATGAAGTACAGTAAGGTGATGACAAGATATTCCAGTAACTGGGAGTATCACCAGTGTGTGGCCTGTATATTACTTCTTTTGAGCCCTTACTAGGTCCTTTAATAGATGATTGATTCAAAAGTCAAGTAATAAAAATCTATATACATATGCTTAGTTTTTAGTATTTCTCTCGGTGCATGTGTGCGAGATTAGTAATCACATAGTGTTTTTTCCTTTTGCATTTCATGTACCATATGTCATTTCAGAGTGTTTATTTACACTACTTGTAAATCAAGGAAGAAAAAGAAGGAAAGGGAAACACAGTGGAAGCAGGATGTCCTGCATTAGAGCTAATACATATTTATAGCTGCGTCTTTTCTGAGTTTCAGGATACTGATTTGATGCAAACAAAGCACATTTTAGTGGCATTTCCTCTTTTGCAGCAAGAGTTCAAACACAGTAAAATCACTTTGATTCCATTTGCTTCATTTAATTTTTATGTAACAGATATTACACAATGTCAGATTTCCCATTCTGAGTAATGTTGCATGAGTTAATTTCAAAACGAAACAAAGAAGCAGCAGCAGGAAGATACAAAAAAGTCAGGAGCTGTTTTAGCATATTTTATGTGTATTTCTATTATCATCTTAATTTTTGAAGTCATTAAACAGGCAGTGAAGACCTGATACCAATGATACACGAGCTTGGTAAGACTGCAAAATGACTGGCTTCAAAATCAGATGCACTTGAAACAAGGTCTGCTGTCTGATCAGGGGTCTCTTTTAGTTTTCGTCAGATCTTTACCTGGATTCCACCATGATGTATATCTAGATAAGATTATGCAGTAATCTCAGTTATCCAGGATCCGACAGGTAACAACCTAACTGATTTTTGTTACAGGAAATCAGGCAAGGATGAAAAAAAATTGCAAGCAATGTCTTGGATCCAGTTTTGTTGTGGATCTCTTTTAAGTTAATATGGGTACAGAGCACATCAAACACCAGTGTTCTGATGTGGCCTGAGGGCCTCACTATTTCACTAGAAGTTAATTAAGTAGCATGAAGTATCTGTATTATTAGGGATTCAAAAAGCAAGACACATTAATTTTGCTGTCAGTTCTTCTACTCTGTAAACAGAGATGCTAATGTAGCCATAGTGCTGCTTGGAGCAATGCACTCCAGTGCATATAATGGACTACAAGCTGGTTGGTTAGTTCACACAGCTGAAAAGATGGAAATGTGAGGTTTTGTTTTATCAGAGGGGTAGTTATTGGATAAGTAGAACATCATTTTACGTTTTCTGCCATAAGTGACAGGAATTATCAGTAGAACCTAAAATATAAAAAGATAAGTTATTTGCAAATCACCTGTTCAAGACTATGAGGAATCTAGGACTAGACTTCAAAGAGCTGCTAGCTTGAGGAGAGGGTAGAATATTAAGCAAAACCTGTCAGCATAAAGTATCATTATTTTTTTGAAATAGTGTCACAAAGAGATATCTGGGAATAAATTGTCTCTATCATAGGAAAATTTAAAACTGCAACTTAATTGTTATTTTAACCTAAAAATGGTTTATCTATCCATGTTCAAAGTAAAATAAAACAAAACCAAACCTTCAGTGCCATCACTTGCGATCCAGAAAAAAATTACACCACTTGGACAGTAAATTTCCACTTCGAGTGAGCATGCCACGATTTGGCTATAGCATCTTTGTACTCATTGACATACTCTTAAGGCTTTAAGACTTTAACAGTCTTTGGGCAAGGTGGGTTTTAACCCCTGCCAACAGCTTGTCAGTGGGTACAACTGAGGATGGAATCTCAGGGCATTGCAAGGGTTGTCCTCTGCCTTATGTTGCAGCAGCATGCCAGGGGGACTACCCATACAATGGCTATGCATGGCAATGACAGACCTATGGCTAAAGCCTGAGCTGGCTTGGTGCTTAGGAGCATCTGAAAACCCCCTTCCTTTTGTTTATTTTCTGTTTCATTTATGTCTAGATCATTTCCACAGGGTGCTGTAAGGTCAGTGTGGACATGTGCTTAACGATAAATAAATAAGATATTGTATTTCAGCCTCCTAAAGACTGACCTGCTGTTCCTTTCCCTGAACTTTCAGAAGATCTCAAGAGGCTGTGCTAAAGCATGTTGGTGTTAAAAACAATGGATCCAGCTCCTGCAAATTTTTTCATGGAGTGTAGAGATATGCTGGACTTTTTAAACCATGCATGTAATATTTACTAGTTAAATAATTTGATTAATTAGTTATTTGTTAGCGAAATACATAACCCAAAGGGATAGGTGATAACATGCTACTGAATATATAATTTATATAACTACCCTAACTGAAGTGGGTATTTAGATTTTAAGTTGGATTTGACCTCATTTCTTCATGGGACCTGAGGTGGTCACACAGAGACAGTTTTCAAAAGAGTTCCAGGCCAGATTCGCATGTGTTCAGAAAACCCAGCTGGGGCTACATTTCTATAAGGTCCAAGCTCCCATTTATGCATCTAAATAGTGACCTGAGCGCAGAGAAGTATATCTAGCATCCAGCCTGTGAGACTTGAATGACATACAGCTTTTTAGCAACATAGTGAGTTTTACCTGGATACAAATGTTGGGCTCGTGGATCAGGCTGAATTCAGTTTCTGAATTTGAGGGATGTTGCGGGAATTTTTTTGCATGTGAGTTTGGTTTGCTCTCTGAGATTACTTTGTAGGTTTTAGTGTAGAGGAATCATGACAGGCAGAGGTAAACTGTTAAATTCCTACCTGCTTTTTAACCGAAACCATATGAAACTTCAGCATTTGTGTCTCCTGAATGGAAGATCCGTGACCCTTTCAATGAAAACTGGCCAAGTTTCACACCTGCAACAAAACCCACAGGATATCATGCTGCTTCAGGTTTCTATCTAAACAATTTGTCACAGCTCTTTTTTTTCAACCTCATGTGGGACAGGGGTGATTTGGTTCTGAACATGTCAGCCAAGTGACGTGCTTGGTTTTTGGCTCAGACGTATGGATGGGCAGAGAGCACCAGGTATTCTCCCACATTTGCAACACCAAGCACCACTGAAGCCCTGTCTCAGCAGGAGAACAATTCAAGCATTTTTAAAAAACAATACATGTAGGATTGAAAGTATTCTCTTTTCGTGAAATCCCAATTTCCTTTCATACGTATTTCTGCTACTGAGCCATCTAAAAGCAGAGCAGATGTTTTTCAACACACAGAAGTGCTGGTTGTGAATCTTGGTATTGTTGACTCTGTTTGCTCTATTGTTAGGCATTATTGACAGGATCTGTGCTCATATGAAAATATTTCTCTATTAGTGACCTCCCCTTTTCTGTGCAGTGCACAGCTAATATGATTCGCTGATTACAGAGATCCTTTTCTTATTTTTTTAATACAGGCAATTATTGAAAACAGAACTGGGTTCCTTTTTCACTGAATATCTACAGGTAGGCATGTATTTTCTTTCATTTAAATCAGATTTCATTATATGCTACTGAGCAAAATCATTTTACCCACTCTAAATGCTGATCTGAAGCCCCTCAAAATCATTCGGAGATATCCACTGAATTCTCTGTGTTCTGTCATCTGTGAGATTTGGATTTTATATATGTGTGTGTATATATATACACACACATGTAGATAGTGAAAGCCTAAGCTGTGGAATAGATTTGTGCAGTCACTTTGTTTCTGTATGACATTGCTGTCTTTCAGTAAATTTAAGACATTCTCTTTTAACTTAAAATTGAAGTTCCTGAGTAAACCGGTTAAGTTCATTGCAGTATAGTTAATAGGACAGACATTTAGTAGTAAGTATACTTGTCAGTTGAAGGAGTATTCTTTCTGCTTCTCTAAGACAGAGTACATGCTTTGTGGGTCAGCCATTTGAAGTTTGAGAAGTATTGTACCACACAGAATATGCGCTGTATCCTGAAAGCAGTAGGTTATTATATCATTATTTGGCAAGTGATTTAAGCAAAATGCACACAGGAAGAGTCCTTTGATGATTGATCATTAAAATAAAAGACCCCCTTTATTGTCAAAAGTTAAGAATGAACAAAAGGTGAAATACGATGGCTGTAGGGAAGTACAGAATTGAGTAAAGATAGTCTGTATTTTATTTACAGAATCAGCTGCTCACAAAAGGCATGGTGATCCTAAGGGACAAGATCCGGTTTTATGAAGGTAACTTGGATTTTAGCATGACTATCTATGTCTGTCACAAGAGTTTTAGCAAATGCATTCTGGAGGCAGTGTGGTGCTTTCCACTATCTTCCTGGGACCCATGGATTAGCTTGTATTGATTAATTCCTGCAGTCTCTTGTTGTGTCTTGCCTCGGTGTTCCCATTGGCTTTCATCAGGGAGAGGTGATCGTCTAGAGCAGCAGCAAGGGAGTAAAGGAAAGATTACCTCCATCGTGGACACTTCTCCTTCAGTTATAGCCTGCTCAATGTTAAGGAGAAATGGGAAAATAGAGTGAGATATCTTAATGACAAAACACTAAGCACTAAGATCCCAGTTAGTTGAGGTGTCTGGCTAAGTCCAAAATAATGCTGTAGGTTGTTTTAAGAGTTATTCTGGATTCATGCTTACATAAATGAACTCAGGCACTGTCTTTTTTTACAGTCAGGGCTCCATTTGTCTATCTGCGCCTTCTAGAGGTGTCATCTTATAGAAGTAAATGTCAAGGATAACCTCCACCCGACATGTCGTTTGACAGTCACCCTCATTTTGTGTCCTATGCTGTTGTGTGGCATTTAGATGTGCCATTTTGTCCTAGATGTAGGCATACAAGTTGCACCAGGGGAAGTCTAGATTGGATATTAGGAACAATTTCTTCACTGAAAGGGTTATCAAGCACTGGAACAGGCTGCTGAGGGAAGTGATTGAGTCACCATCCCTGGAGGTATTTGAAAGACATGTAGATGTGGCACTTAGGGACATGGTTTAGTGGGACTTGGCAGTGTTATGCTTATGGTTGGACTCAGTGAACTTAAAGGTCTTTTCTAACCTAAATGATTGTGTGATTCTGTACATCATCAGATGGTGAAATGGTTTCGGAATATCTTCAGGAATTATTGCCCATGTAAATAGCTTGAAGATCTTTGGGGAGTCGTGAGGCAATTTTAAAGAAATGCATCTTTCCTTTTCCAAAGCTGCAGTCATAATACCACTTAGTCTAAGTATACTGTTTAAGCAGTAGCATGGAAACAATTTCCATTAGTTTCAGCTATCTATAAATCCTAAATTTGACCTTTCATTACTGACGGTACAGTTGATCAGATTAAGATGGTGCTATGGGACCCGGCTTTTCTGATGACAATAGCCCTGAACACTGCAAAAAAGAGAACAAATTTCACATTAAAAAAATATCCCCAAAAAAGTACCCACACTTAAGCTGAACACAGAATTCCTCATTTATTTAAAATAACAGTTTAGAGAGACAGGGGAGCTGTAAGTATCTCAAGACCTTCATAGCTGCTTTGTAAATCACAAAGAAAGTTGTTTTTTAAGTATCATATCGGCAAATTGGATGCAGAACCAACCAAAGTCCAACTCCTTTTTCTTCTGGTTTTACTAGCTTGAAAATCAAAAATACTGTCTCTGATTTTGAGGTCAAAGCTGAGATGAAAAGTTGAAATGTGACACCACTAAATGGCTTACAAATGTAGGAGCATGTTTAGCAAATACAGAATTTCAGCAAGCTGTTAAGTTTATTTTGGTTTTGAATTTGGTGTATCATTTTGTGGTTGCCCCTTAATATATGGTCAGAAATGGTGGTAAGGTGGGGATTAAATTCTTTTATTCTAACTCCATCCTCGGAAATGTCAGCTCACTAAAACTGGCAAGTTACAGGAGAGTAGCTGTAATTTAGGACTCTTTCAGAGGCAGAGGTCTTTCTGACAGACAGCTTTCTGTTAGCTTGCCTGGGGAGCTGCTGATGAAAGTGTTTCCAAGGCTGGAATTTGGGTTTCCTAGCAGCAGAGGCATCAGTGCCCCAGAGCCTATCCCATAGTCAGTGACCTCACGGCAAAACACCTGAGACAAGGTTGGGAGCACGAAAATATTGGGAGCTTCCATTCTGAGTAGGGCTCCCTTCCTGGGTCTGCAGCAGCCGTGGTCCTGCCCTCAAATCTCAGGTTGTCCCACATCCCGTAGTTTGAGTTTCCCTGTCCATTTAGTGTTGAGGTTTTCAAAAGAGAAAAAAGATCACTTCAGAGCAAAATTTGGAAGGTTTTTGTCTTGCAGGAGGTTTTGAAAATTTTAGCTTTTGTTTTGAAATTATGATTTTTTTATTATTATATTTCTTTCAGGAATTTCAATTAACTTTTAGAAGCACTGTAAAAAGTCCTACATGCATTTTTATGTCACACAAAATTGACTATATTGTACTTCATTAAAATAAGCATTTAGAGTAACCCAGCTTCCTGGAAATGCTTATGGTAAATGCAGGGATCTTTGCCTGACAGTAAAACAAACATATTCTTGAAAGGACATGGAGTGAAGGATGCTCAAAGATGCTCGTCATCAACAAACTGTAGAAATTCTTCCACAGCCCTCAGCAAAAGGTCTGCCTGGCAAAGGTAGTTAACTCTGCAGCCTTTCTGAGCTGCTGTACAGAAATCCATCACTGCACAAAACAAGCTGCCCACAACATGGAAAGAGTGTGCAACAGTAAAGGCGTGTCTATCTCAACAGGTTAGTTTGACTTCATGCAGTTCTAGCAGCGAGATTTGGAAAGGACCAATGTTCAGCACCCATACCTGGAGCCAGATTTGTAAGGGCTTAGCTTCCACTTGACCTCAACTTGTGGGCAACTAACCCATGTAACTCTTTAAAGCTCTGCCCGCAAGGCATGGTGTGGTTGGGCTTCTCATTCATGGCTGGATTTACATCTTTGAAACACATTAGTGTTTCGGACACTAGTATATGGAGGTTATAATGCAACAGTATTTAATATTATTACTGGTACAGCTGCTGTGAAATGTTGGACCTGGTTCCCTGCTATGTTTCACTAGAACTAATGCACAACAAATTTTTTAAAAATTAAAACCGAGAACACCCTTTTCAGTCTTATGCATGAGTGTGTAGGACAGAGAGAACTCCTGCCTGGTGGTGCAGAAATGAAGACCTTGGCATGGTTCACAAGCCAGCAGCTGCAGTATAGCATGGTGATCCACATTTGTCACTGAAAGCACTTAAAGTCATCAACCCAGGAATAATTCAGGAGTTGCAGATAGGCCAGAGCTGGTGCTGTTTGTCATGTGCTTAAAAATGCAGGGAGATCGAGTATCCCATAATAAAGATTGGCACTTGACTAACTCTGTAGATGCTTTCATGCAGAGTTTCTTTGTGATATGTGTGTAATTCTGGGCAAAATGTTCCCTGACTGAGGCCCTAAGTAATGCTGTAATACAAAAATTAAGAATAATGTCTGATTCTGACACCAGTAGTAATATTGATTGATTGCTATTGAATTTGCTTCCTGATAAGTCATATTGTCTTGTCTGAATGCCTCATAATCATTGATGTATTTATCTCCATACTTGCTGGTGGAGGTGCAATGGCATTGCTCTCCTTTCATAGTTGGGTTAGGGCCACGGGGATGGTAAAGAACTTGCCCAAGGTCACACAGACCATTTTGGAGAACAGGAATTTGAAGCCAGCATCTAGCCATCACGCCAGACTTCCTCTCCTGTAGATTTCAGCTCCTGCATTTGCCTCTGTGTTTTACAAAATGTTCTGTGAGGATCTTGGTGTCCAGCTTGGTTCTGCGACCTGGCCAGAGCTTCTCCGGTCGCTACTGAGGTGGCTTCCAGGGGGCTGCAGCTGGGAAGGGAATGGACAAGGTGGTGGCCTTGCTGTGAGGACCATGTGGAACTCGCATCATATGGCAGGTTTGGACTGCATCGTTTGAAAGTTACAGTAAAAAATAGAGCTGCAACACCATTGTCTTCTTCCATAGATCTTGGGTGAGATTTGCTGTGTAAGTGGAGATACAGGGATGCTGAGGGATCGATTTGAGGGGACGTTTTGTGCAGCATCTCCATAGAATGTGGTTTGCTCTGCTGCCTTGCATCTTGGAGGGCAGAGGAGCAAAGTGCATGAGAATTCTCTGCAAGAATGCTTCCACATTTAACCTGCTCTGTCCTTCTCCTACTGTTCTCCTCCATAGTCTTGTCCAGTAGGTATTAGTTCAAAAAGAGGAGGTGGTGACCTGGGCTTTTCCTCTTTGTTCTTCACAGTGATTTTCTGAGTAAGCTTTAACCTCAGAGTCTCTGAGTTCACTAAGAACATTAGATGTGTCACCTGAAAAGACACAAATACTGAATGATCTGATACACCGAAAGGAGTACTAATTCCATACTGCTAATAGTAGCTGGTACATGATTCATCTTTTTGTATAATAGCAGATTCACATTGTTTCCTGCATGTTTTAGTCTTTGCAGTTAGCTGATTACAACCTAAATGGTTCACTAGTTTGTTTTGTATTTTTTCAGGGCAGAAACTGCTGGATACCTTAGCTGAAACCTGGGATTTTTTCTTCAGCGATGTCCTGCCCATGCTTCAGGCTATTTTCTATCCTGTGCAGGTGAAAAATTACTCTGTTACTATAGAATCTTGAAAAACCAGAAAAAGCAACTTTACTGGTTCATCAACAGATTGATGCAATCATTTACTCTCTCTCCTTAGGCCAACCTCCCAGTGCAGCTGTTCTGTATAGTCATGTCATGCAAATAAGTTACTTATGCAAACGGGTTTGAAGTGCTTGGGTGAAAAAGATGAAGAGGAACTTTGAAAACAAAAGTGGAGTACAGGGAGGATGGTTAGTCTTTCTGCCAACTCACATTAAAAGTCAAAAAAGGTTATGAAGGATAAACTGAAATATGTGCACAGTGAAATAAGTGGAGCTGTGGTGACTTTAATATATGCATTTCCTTCTCTGCAATGTGAATTTGTCTCTAAAGTATCTCCACTTTTGAAAAGGAGTTGTATTTCCGAGATCAAATTCTGTGCTACTATAAGTGGACAGCAATAGTCAGTGGAGTTAGACCAGTTTGCATGAGCGCAGAATTTGAGTCCAGTAATTTTAAATCCACAGTAGGTACTTGATCCAATCTGGATGAATGCTCAATCTTCTAATCTAGTGATGGCCACAGGGTTTTGTTTATTACTTAAGTCCCAAGGAAGTCTGTGCCAGATAGGCATATGTTACCTTCTGGTAGGCACCTATAGATTTTAGAGGGAACTTGGTGACTAAACATATTTAAGGACACTTTGGAAACCTCCCACTTTTCTAAGTGGACTTTATGCCTAAAGTGATTGTCCAAATGTTAGTGATGTTACCATTTGCATCTGCAGATAACTACACGTATGAAATCTGAATTCAGTGGAAAAGATGCAAACTTACACAGAATTTGATTCTGAAAGAGTAGAAAGAGAAAGCTCTAAAAATATACAGGGCTACTTCACCCATTGACTTGTATCTTACAAGTAGAAACTTTAAAATGATATAAATAAGATGGTATTAAAAGCCTATTAGAACATGATGGGAGATTTTTCTGGGTGCCACATAATTTAAATCCATTGGGCACCTAGAGGCTCTCAACCTGTTTTTTCCAAAGCACTTGACTAAATTAGAACTCACTCAGATGCTTTTGAAAATTGCACCAAATACCCCTTTTCACTGTTGTGTTCCTGAGGCCTTTGAAAATAATTTAGCAACACAAGTCTCCTCACCATTCAGATGGAAATAATTGCTTGAATTTTCAAAGGAACCTAGAGGGGGTAAGTCCCATGTAATTTCAAATAGATCTAGGTGCCTGGTGTTCTGAGGTTGCTTCAGAAAGCCCAGCTGGTGCTCATGTTCTCTTGTAAATTCTCTTCATTAGCAATTGAAGCAGATTTGGGGCCTTCTTTTTTACTTCAGTATAAATAATTAACAAAGTGAAAAAGAATGGGTGGGGTGGAGTGGGAGCAGGCTTCTTTCTTCTAAACTAAGATAAGTCAATACCAGGCCTTCCAGAAGTATAATACTTAGCTGGCAGCACTCATAACTGCAGGCAAGAATATATATGTACAGCCATATATACCCAAGGAAAAAACCCTGATGCCAGAAACAATATTGTAACTCCTCATTATGCAAGTGCTGTTAATCTTTGCAGGCAGAACTAGCATTGTATTCTTCAGATGAGATTTTTTTCAATGAGAAGCTATTCTTGAACTGCAAAAAGATGTCTTTGAACGTGGAATACAAAACTTCAGGTCTGGTCCTGCCTTATTGTGACTGTCCCAAACTGTAGAGAAAAGGGAGAACCACAGGTGGGCTGAGTTAGGATTCCCACTGTGATTTCAAGACAGTACCCAGCCAGTACTCAAAATCTTGAGGGAATAATGGAAATTCAACACTCTTTCAACCCTGCCTTCTTTTTTTTTTTTTTTTTTAATTAAAAACCCCCATATGATACATTTCATTACTGTTAAAGTAAAAAATATTCATATATATCCAGAGCTTAGGAATGATCCCCCACACCCTACCACACCCCTTCATCGTCTTCACACAGACTCTGTCATTGTCTGTAATGTTCATTACTGCCAAATCAAAGTCACTGTGCAGACTTGTAGGCTGCTCTGTGTCCTTTGTTATGTTTCCTTTACTTTTCATTCAGGTTTACCATAGTTATAATCCCTCAGAAGTGGAGGAAGGAATTTTGACAGAGGATTTTGAAACTCATTTTCACACTGCTCATAATCCATCTTGCTGTGTTTCTGTTTCCAAGGGGAAGGAGCCCTCAGTTCGGCAGCTGGCTCTTCTGCATTTTAGGAATATAATTACCCTCAACATTAAACTGGAAGATGCATTATCACGTTCCAGAGCCAGAGTTCCACCTTCTATTATTCAGATGCTGTTAATACTCCAGGTAAATTGATTACATTTCTCAGTCTGTTTTCTTTATCTGTCTTTACTGTATTGCTGAAGTCTTCTTAAGCAGTCTCTGATTTTGCTCATTCATTGAAAAATTCTTGCCCAGAATGTCAGAGCTTCTGTGTGATTGAATGTGGCCAAAATACCTAAAAGCAGAGACTGTAGAAATTCAGAATTTGTGCCTTAAGATCCAGAGGGTCTGAGAGTAAAGACACATTTTGAAACTGTGGGCCTTGAAATAGGAAGTTTTGCAAACAGACCCGTGTGTGTGGTAATAACATGACTTCCATTAAATGCAGTGTGTTGTTGCATTAGCAGTTCTGGGTATGAAGCTTCATGTCTGGAGTAGGAAATAATGTGAATATGCAATTTATGGTTGAATCCTTGTCATATTTGGTCACTGGAACCAAATTCTAGCAAAGCTGTTGATACAAAAACATTAAGAGCAGATACTGGTATTTGCCTTCAGTATTAGATTTTATATATTTTTTTTAAGTAGTAGTGAGGAGAATCAAAAAGAGGAAGTCCAGACAAAAGGAAAATTTAAGACTTTTTTTTGCTTAATTAAAGAAAAGCATGAGCTTGTGTTGAGGAGAAGGGGGGATGAGGCAGAAAGTGGGGAGAGAGCCAGGAGTGGATTCTTAGGGGGTGAGGAAGTTGAGATTTTTTTTATAAACAAATAGATTTACAGCAAATGAAAGGATATAGTTTCTCACACTTAAACTGTTTCTTTGCCCTTCATCACATTATGAATTAGTTCGGTGTCTGAAATTGTTTCGAAGAGAAGCATAATCTAATGGCCAGTGATGACAGTGGAGCAAGGAATAAGATTCTCTGCTGGTTCAAGGAATGGTATTTCACCCCTGCTATCGCATTGTACATTTGTTGGAGTGTTATAATGGTGCGGTTAACCTAGTTTTCTCAGAAAAAGATACTTACATGATAGAATTGCCTTCTTGCCCCTTGTCTCCCTTCTCCCAAGCCTCCATCTTGCCAAATGCTTCTTCAAACTGCTGGCTAGTTGTGGCAGCATGACAGCAATATTGGAGATACTAAGATTCTTATGAGTTTTGTGGAAATTAGTATCTGGAGAGAGGAGAGGAGCCTCGGGGAAAAACTGGAGCATGGGCTTAACAGCATAATGAGACATCAAAGAATTCACATAATTGAACTGTGAACCCAGCTGTGTTAATAGACACCTGAGACTCCACATGAGAGAGTTACCATGTTGAAAAACTTAATCACAGGAAGATTGTCTATCAGGCCTCATCCCTTCTTAGATGTGAGGTAAACTGTCCATTTGAAACCAGGCTTCAGCAGCGTTGTTGCTAACAGATCTGCTGGCTTGTTTTGTGGTTTCTTCTTTTAAGAGTCTGTGCTGGCTGTGGGCAGGATCTGACTTCGAATGAATTCAGTGGTGAGCTGGGAACTGAATAACATCCTGATTTAGAAAGTTCATACTAGGTGATGTGGAGTCATTTACCAGGATCAGTGCTACAAGAAACAGTTTAATTGCAAATCTGCTTTCTTCAACAACCAGAAGTATTAACAAGGTGGATGCCTGTTTAGGGTAAAAGGCCAAATACCTCCTCATTGTAAATCTGTTGATGGAAGTCAATAATGAAGTGAGAGGGAGTTTGCCCCTTATTTTTTTCTGCATGTGTTACCCATGGTTGTGTGATGGGGATGGTGAAAGTCCTTTTTTTGGCAGTAGCTCTGCCAAACTTGTGGTTTAAAATCTAATGGAAATTACAGGAAAAGGTCAGAAGAAGATCTGGGAATGAGCTTTTTACATGCTTAGGAGTGTTAGTCAATAATTGGATTTCAGAGCAAAGTCTTTTTCCCAAACTCAAATGTCACGTTAAACAAAAGCAAATTTTATACATTTATGGTATAATAATGGATTTTTCTTGACTTAGTTTAAGTTAACATGTGAATAAGGCTGGAAGAGATGTAACAATTCAGATGTCCAAGGAGCACGTGGTGGACTGAAAGACAGTGTCTTGATGTGGAAATTGTCTAATCCCTATTTCCATCTACCATGGATATCGCTTCTGTAACAAACTCTGTGGCACTGGAGCAGAATCCCTTGGCTAGAAGATGAGTCTAGTAATCTTGATCCTGGACCAAGTGTTGAACTTGGTGCTAAATTTCTCCACTTCTGTCCTTGACAGCCTTGTGCAGCTGTGTTATGTAATTAAGGAGTAGGTCATATTCTTCAAGACAGCAGCTGTAATGTGAGCTGAAGGTCACAGGTTGATGAAGGCCCATGCTGACATGCACCAGTCTGTCCTGTTGGACTGGATTAAAGTGGCATAGATTTGGTAACTAACACAGAGTGCATCTGGTATTGCTTGTGTTTTAGCTTGTCATGGTGTAGGGAAAGAGCTCTGCCAGTTTGTCAGGAGAAGATACTTTCCTTATGGAGGGGAAGGGAAGCTTTTTAAAGAGGAAATGGAAGCTGCAGCAACCCTTGACCTTTATTCAGGAGGCAGGTGCTGATCTGGCAAAGCTCAGTAAGGACACGTTTTACCTGAGCTTGGGTTAGCTTCATTGGCTTCGGCATGTGAGGGATTTAAGTGACCTCTGTGAAGTTACTGACCTATTGCAAGTTGCACACATTCCTGCTTGCTCAGCTGGCTGAGCTCTGGCAAGGAGAATAAAACAGTCCCTGCCTCCTGAATATGAGGACCTGAAATGAAGTTGCACCCATTACTTCATTGTTTGGGTGATTGTTTTTCCTTTTTTGCAAAAAATCTTTTTTGCTGTCCACAGTAAACTGTTTGTTGGAAGTGTGTCTACCAGCCTTGCATATAACACCCTAGCATGTGATACAGCACCAACGCCAGTCCTCTGGCATACAGTGACATGATAGAGGATATACATGTCAGAAGGGACATGTATACAGGACAAAAGGGGTCACCAACCTGACACATACCTCACAGTTTGCCCAGAGAGCCAAATACCTCAATTCCTTTGTGTTTAAGACATCAAAGGCTAAAAAAAAAAAAAAAAAAAAAAAAAGGTAGAAGGAAAACCTTATCTGTATCTCTTCTTTATGCAGTCCCTTTTTGAAGGAAAGAACCATTTCCAGGACAAAGCTGTTTCAAATTTTGTAATAGCAAATTGTATATCTCAAGCTTTATTGCAAGATACCCTCTATTTAAAGGGTCAGAAATTAGTCTTCAGGTTAATTATTAGACTTGGGTTCTCCAATCCAGTAGAGCTACTTCTCACCAGAGCTATAACCTGGTCTAATTACAAACCAGCAATCTACTGGGCAAGAAGCAGTGCCCCG
Source organism: Tyto alba (assembly GCF_018691265.1). Classification (NCBI taxonomy): domain Eukaryota; kingdom Metazoa; phylum Chordata; class Aves; order Strigiformes; family Tytonidae; genus Tyto; species Tyto alba. The sequence goes on along the minus strand of NW_024881295.1, from coordinate 7,362,027 downwards.
GAACTGGGGGAAGGACTGATATTCCTGTGCTGTTGAAGTCAGTGGGAGTTTTATCACAGATTGGAAGAAGGGCCTTATACCACTCAGACGTTCAGTTGCTGACATAGCCTGACCCAGTTACAAAGCACAAACTGAAATGCTAATCCTTTGTGGCTGCTTGTAGGCAACATAAGCCGAGGTGCCTCCAGCATGCTCCTGTTGAAGTTGCAGGGAGCAAGAGCAGAGTCGTGACTGAGGGAAATAAAAGAACTAAAACTGCTTTTGAGCACAGAGCAATGCACAGGAACTCACGTAACTACACTGAGTTGTCAGTCTTGCCTCGATGACTTTTCACTTTAGGAGAAATTAGGAAGGTGGAGGAAGAGGGATAAACAGAAAGAGAGATTAGAAAATAATTTTCTTCTTTAGGATCTGTGAACGAAAGAGAACAAAACTGCCACCAGAGAATAAAAAAATCTGAGTTACTTCCCAAAGCATGTTGTCAAAGAAGACCTTTGCCACTTATCTCCAGGTATCTCTCCTGAGGTCTGAGAAAGTTGGAAGAGAAGAATTAAGGAATGTTTATCAGCATCTTTTGGTTAACATCAGGATTATTTCAGCTCACAGAATTTCTCTGGGTGACCTGTGGTATTTAAAACGCCTAGAAGAGCACAGCACAATATCTCTCACGCTGAGGGATGAGGCCTCACTAAACATAAGCTCTGAAGAGAAAAATAAAACCTGTGGTTTCCTTTTTGGCTTCTCTAAGCTTCATTTGAACTCTCTTGCCTGTTGTCATTCTCTGTAAAGGAAGACAAAATAAATACATAAAACTACCCAGTGGGACCTGTTTGTTATCTCTGGAAAGTTCCTAAATGTAGGTTCATCTCCTTGCACTTTAAAGAGGTGGAAAGCACACTGCAAGAGCTGAAAGCAAAATGCAGAGTGCTCTTTTTCCATCTCAGCAGCCACATAGCAAACCAAAGACAGTGTAGTGGTTAAAAACAAAATAACCTTTGCTATTGGAAAACTGCAGAGTCCTGCCTGTGGAACAACAGATTTGCTGTCACACGACAGTGTGTGTCAACTGGGGTCAATTCTTTATGGCCATAGGTTTTGAATTTGGTGGTTGCTTTTGAGAGGTTGTCTTACTGAGTGTCTTGGACCTAAAGCATAGATTGAACAAAGTGGTGTGGGCATGAGGTTTCAACGTGATCTTAAGTTCTCTACTTTTTTCTGAATTCCTGGTTTATAAGACACAAAAAGTAGAAACCAGTAAATAAATGTATCGTAAACCCTATTTAAATATAAATCACCATATCAAAAACGTGTGCTTCCCCTGGGTTGTGCATAAATGTGTTTTCTTCCTTCCTGGTGAAAGGGTGGCTTGTCTGTGTCATTTGCATCAACCCCATAGGCACGTAAGGGGTCAGGTAAGAAATCTTACAGCGAGGACATTGCCTGACAAAAAGGAGGGAGTCCTCCATTGCTTTTTGTTGACGTACATGAAACTGAGAATCTGGCCCTCAAGATTTACACCATAGAATATTTTGTAGAAACAACACTTGCTTCTAAGCAATATCCTGTCTTATTCTGTGTTATTTATTATCTCTCTCAGCAAGTGTAGTTTGCAGTAATTAAATTGGCAGAGGTTTGTTATCCTGCAATGAATTTGTATTGCCATGATTTTTAACAAGGCATAACATTCGTTTGTTGTAGGAAAAAGATTTTTTTGAAAGAAAATCTTGACCTTTTTGCTAGTGAGGAGTACTTGTCTTATTTGATTTTTAATTTCTCCATATGGTTTTTATTATTGTGCTAGTTTTCTGATGCTGGGAATCATTTCTTCATGGAAGCAGCAGAAATGCTAGAACTGTTTCATCTGCATCTTGGGGTATTGCCTCTAGCAGAGAACTATTTCGACTACACCTTGGGGTATTGCCTCAAGCAGGTTGGGATGTGCTGTGTTAATGAGTATGAGACAAGAAGCTGGGAACTGACCAGAGAGTTCAAAAAAGGTGACAGCAGCAGCAGCAGCAGCCTGAATGCAACACAGGGGAACCAGAAAGGTCTAAATGTACATTACAGCAGTGCCGATACTTTGTTCAGCCGATGGCGCCAGACAGTAGTGCTAAATACACTATTTGTACTAACCAAAGTACCACCTTCACTTGCTTGCATGTCAATCAAGAGCAATTCCCCTGCCATAGGCTGGTGTAAGTGGTAAGGACGAGAGTCAGTGACAGTCGGTGGCTATCTGTTTTCCATTTGCAGGCTGTGGGCTTATAGTTAAGCAGGGAAACCACATCAGAAGCATTTACCCTCTATAATGTTTTTAGCTCTGTTTCCACCTGGCACTTATTTCATGGCTCACCACAAGTATGTTTTCTCTAGGGGCAGAGATAGGGGGAGCGATAATGATTGCTCTTAACCATTCTGTAAGCCTGATTGATGGGACGTTTTCAATAGTAACTCCAACGCAGCCAGCATTTCTGCACCATGGATCTTAAAAGATCAGCGTTCATGTGGGACCCTCTTTGTAACTAAGGCCGATGGAAGTCCATTGCCATATGAGAAGAACAGATTTTGTTTTGAAAGTGAGTACTCTCCAAAACTAGCTCTCAGCGTATTTGACAACACTACATGTTGCCACTTCTGTAAGCTTAAGCAGTGGGAAACCAGGAAAGCAACATAAAATGTTGTAGTTGTTTTGCTTTGTTATATGTGAAACTGTCTCATGAACACCATGGCATAGTAATTCAAATGTACATCTTGCCTCTCCTCTTAACAGAAAGACAGTGTTCAAGGGAACATGACCATAACCTTCTTCATACCAATTAAACACAATTGTTACAAAAGGCAATTGCATTGTTCAAACTCCCCTTGGGCATACATTCACAGTGCATTTTAAGAGTACCTCACATTAAGTAAAATATCACTTCTGTGAATGATACCAGTTAGTTAACCAAAGGTATGGCTTCAGTCGGAGCTGGTCCGACACCGCAGCAGTCGTCTGGACTGCCCTGAGTTATGCTGTTACTGTCCATCAGGTCCTCTGCTGTTACTGCCCATTTGCTGTCTTGCACCGTTGTAGGTGAGAAGTGCTTACTTGTCCTCCTTCAAATAACTCCATGCTTGACTTGGGGCTAGAGTGGGCATGCATGGAGTTACGGTGTAGCTGCCACTTATGGCACCCGAGACTACCTTAGCCCACAATAATTCATGTGTGCAACCTAAGTGTGAGTTGTTTCAGCTCAGGTCAGTTAGATACATGTTTAACCTCAACTAAACCAGGTTATTCTTCCTAAAATAGATGCCTGTATCCTGGAGTTTGCCTCCATTAATTAAACTGGCCTATTAAAACCAGCACAAGTTCATTGGCAGGCAAATCCTTAATCCTTAACAAAATAGAGTTAAATCAGTAAAATCATTCCTAACTTGAATTAAAATGTCCCTGCAGTTCCTATAATTTTATCAAGTAAGAGGGAGAAGGTTTTAACTAATTGCATTAGTTTGTACAAATGTCTTTTGTGGACCCATTTGGGCCAGTAGACTAAAACTGGCACAAAAGATAGCATAGAAATTTTGACTGTTGAAAAACTCAGAGCAGGAAACATTCCCATGGTGCAAGAATGTTCTGAGGCAGGGTGCTTTAATACTGTAATTCACGGGTTGTCTATAGGAGGAACATAAGAAAGTTAATCTAAGCTACCTTTTAAAGAAGATTAATTAAAACTCTGTATGAACACCCATTCTGAGAATTAAAGGGGTAGGAAGGGAGGCAAGTTAAATTGATGACACTTCAATTCTACATCAGAGGCCTAAGCACAATAGCTTTTTGTTCTTAATTTAGTGAATATCATTTCATTTTCCTGAGTGTCCCCAGGTGGACAAAGCCACGAGGGAATCACAGCTGTTGAATTGCCCAGGGTACCACAGGGGGGGTCCCCAAGAGGTGGCAGTCACTTCCAGGCTGTTATGGCCGACCACAGACCTGGGAGCCACCCCAGGGTATCTACCAGCTCTGGCAGCGGTGGTACCCGGCACAGACAGGGAGGACCGTTTGCTCGCCGTGCCTGGGGTGTGTCCGTGCAGGTAGCGAGGTCAGTCGGTGCTGTGGTCGGGGTTGCCGGTGCAGCACCTCCTGTTCCATCCTGCTGGGATTCACCGGGCCCTGCTCGTGAGAAGAATGGCAAAAATAATATTCAACAGAAAGGCCGTGCAGGGTCATTTCGTCGTGTTACATACATGAGCTTCCCCGTGGTTTTCAGAAACAAGACAACATGTTTTCCAGTCAGATCTGTACTGAGCTGGAGCTGGGTGCAGAGCGGCTCGGATAGTCCCCTGTGCAGGTACCACCATGCCCTTGCCTTCTCACTGCCTAAAGCATTCTGGCTGAGCACGGGGCCACCAGAGAAGCTTCCCACTAGGAGATTTCAGAGGCAGCCCGTGTGCCCATTCTCCTGCTCTGTGAGCCCTTCTTGCGGCAGACATGGGGCTGCACAGTGCTTGTTGGATTTTGAACACTGGTGGTTGCTGGCAGCACAGCTTCTTCTCCCATCGTCTTCCTGGTTGCTTCATCACCTTTTACCTTCCCAGTGTTGCCTTCTAACTGTGTTCCTCCCCCGGCGCCAACTTATTTTCCCACAGGGCAGAAAGGAGGAACTCCGAGCGGGAAGTAGCTGGCAGCATGGAGGACAGCTGGAAGCTCATCCTTGCAGGCAGCTCTTTTCTCTGATCTCAGTTTCCCCTCCTGTCTTCAACTATGCCCATTAACCGGGTCGAGACCCAGTAGCAGCTGGTTGCAGAGTGCCAGGACACACAACGGGGGGGGCTGCCTGTGCCGCGGGCCCATTAGACGGCTGTGACTGATGAGCATCTCTCAGCAATGCCCAAACTGCTGAGTCCTCCCAAAGGCAGCGGTGACCTGAGCGAGTTATGGGGACCTGGGCGGCAGCTGGTGGAAGCGTAGATGCTCTGAAGCTCTGTTGGCCATGTAGGCAGCGGGAGCTGGAGCTGGTTGTGCTCTCTGGCAGGCAGCCAGCTGCCCATCCAGTTTGGGGACAGATGAGGGCACAGCCAGCACTCCTTGCCCAAGAAAGGAGGTGTCCCCCACTAGCAGACACGGAGTTGTTTGCCCATACCAATGTGACTGGCAACTTCGTGGAAGAGTCCCCTGTAATTAGAGAGGAGTGAAACGAATTGTTTCCTGTATGAATTGTTTGGAGGCAACTCTGGCAGCTGTTCGCTTTCCATCAGGAGTAATTTCTCCTGGGATTTTGGTGTTTGCCTTTTTCTCTGTCTATGCTATGGAATTTTGTTATGGAAAGATGCGTTTCTATTTAAGCCAACAGGGTGGTCAAAACAAATGATGTAAAATGTCCTAGCCTCTGCCTTCTCCCCAGAAAGTGCACTGAGAAGGGGGGAGTTGTGAAAGGTATGGAAGCTCCTGCTCTGCAATGCTACCCAAGCGCCGTCCCCAAGCCTTTCCTCTCCTGGTCTGTGGTTGCTGGTGCCAGAACCAGCAGCCCCTGGAAACAGCGTGTACCAGGCTCATAGCACAGGGACTTGTGCAGAGAGTGGCTGCTTTGCGGTGTATTTCTTCCAAAAGTAAAAAAGCTGCATGTTGCAATCTGCAAAAGATAGGGGATTGATTGAATGAGTCTTTTGGAGGCATTCTTTCTCCCATGGTGAGTGGACAGGGGTAATTGTTTTCTATCAGTAATTTCACAGTCTTACCCTTAGCTCTGCTGCAGCTGCAGAAGTAACAACTAAGTGGCATGGTAATATGCGACATGTACTGTGAAATTCATTAACTTACCACTACCCAATTATTACAAGCAATTAAAAGGTAAACAGTTAGTCGTGTGACAGAGCAGGATTCAGTTTACAATATTTGATTTAAACTGTTATCTGTTGGGACCCTTCTCGTGTTTCCAGGGAGCTAGCAGGTGGTTGCAGCAAAACTTCTGCAGCATAAGGTGACAAGGATGTGACAGGTCATGCCTGCGAGTCAGGCGTGTGGGCAATCACGCTGAGTATCCCCGCTACGTTACAGCTTTGCTGTGAGGGAGCTGGCTGGCTGTGGCAGCGTGGTTTTGCCGAGAAGCAAACAGCCATCAGAAGGAGGGTGGCAGCTGCGGTGGGACAAGCCAGGGGCACAGGGAGGGGAGGTGACCCCTCCCGACTCATGTGCTTTTCAAAATGGACCCAGAGGCCTCTGATTTGAAGTCATTAGGCAGGGGATTTCGCTTTAGTGCTGCAGTCAAGCAGATGCTGGCAGGAGGAAAAGCTATCGTTTAGCTTGGCTGAAATCTGTCAGAAAGGTATTTTGCAAAATACAGCCGTTGTACTCATAGTGGCTCTCACATAAAACCAATTAAATTTCTTCTCCTTGAGCAGCTAAGAGCTGTCAGCTGCTTCCGTTACCAGCCTCCATGTATCTCCAAGCCTCCTTTCTTGCTAGTGTGGGTAGACAAGAGCCTTCATGCACTGGGCACTGTATAGACACAATGAAAACATGGTCTCTGCACTAAAGGTCGTGCAGCCTGATGCAAGAGATGATAGATGTATCGGGACAGACAAATGGGGAACAGAAGGAAACAAGGAGACAAACATACTAGAAGTGATTTTATGACATTCATTGGCCTTAGAGGTCTAGATGTCCTCTAGAGAGTGAGGGCAATGTGATTCTTCTTGTTCTCTTGTTAAGGATTGGTTGTTGGGCTCCAAGAAAAAAAATACATCCCTCATTCCTCCTGTATCACTCATGAGCCTTTCTTGTGGTTTCCTTGTTTAGTTGAAGAGAACAAAACCTTGGAAGAAGCAGTGGGGTATTTCCGTTGTTTCTCAGAATGTCTGAATCACATGAGGACAGATGTTTAGGCAGTATGAAGCTAATGCAGCTTTGCTAAAGCCCATGTATAGTAGAGGAGGAATTGGGAAGCAGTTTTTCCTGAAAAACTCTAGAATATAGTTATGTACGTATCTGTGTTGTTAACATTTAAAACAGAAGCAAAGAGAACCTTGCTCTATGGAGGTGGCGGTGTGTTATTAAAGTACAAGCCAGCACTGAGGGGAGGAGCCGGCAGGGGAAGACTTTCATTTCAGCAGTAGGGTCATATTGACAAGAGATAGGTCAGGGCGTCTGTTGGTTTCAACCACACAGGTTTCCACTGCATGTAGATCTACCATGGTTGTTGCAAGAATTGCTGAACGCTGTTGACTTTTGCCAGAGCGCGGAGTTGCCAGTGTGCATGTCCCTGGTGGGTGATGGGGACAAAGGAGAGAAGGACAGCGCTTTAGAGCCACTCCTGCAATCACATCCCTAATCCATGTACTGTTTGCACTTGGGGAGTACACTGTTCAGTGCTATCTGGCTGTAAACTCGGATTTTGTATGCTTGTATTTCTTTGTTTCCTTTTATCTTGGGTTGCTGAATGAGGGTTTCTGCTCTAGATCCAGTCAGTTACTTCCCAAGTATTTTGAATTGGCAAACACAACACTTTTTTAGTGAAATTAAATTGTTCTGTAGAAAAGTGTTGTTTTCAGCAAAGCTTTTTCTGCGAGCATACAGCTCCCCCAGGCCCAGCCTGCCAGGCACCTGAACTCCAAAATTCTGTGTTCTGGGATTGATGGAAGCTCGACCTCCTTGTGCAAGAGAATAACCACAAAGCGCTCGCTCATCAGTGCGCTGCTCAGTTTCCAGTTATCCTGGTGGGTTTTTCCCTGCCTGCACAAGCAGCAAGCTGTGGGCAAGCAGCTGTCCTGAGTGGCTAGTTACCCAAGCAGACAGCTGCCCACGGGTGGTGTCTGAACCACACACCTTCTTAAGCCAGGCTAGACTGGTGATCTGGTGGTGATCTGCTGCTTTCTGGTTCACAGGGATGAGTTGATGGTGGTGAAAATGATATAGAAATAGCAAAACTTTTGAAAACCTAGAGGGCACAGCTGACATGTCTTCTCAGTCTATTCAGGTGTATTTCAGAAAAGAAGAAAAATTCATGGACTAGACTCAGTCACCTGCAAAGGATGAAGCGGCATGGAGGATGCTGAGGGATGAATGTTCATTAATGATTTAAAAAGGGGAGCATGGCTGTGAAAGGCAGTATCAGAAATCCTCACAAGTAGATAACAGCAGTCAGGTTAATGTTTGCAGCTCTTCAAGAGCATTTCTTGGATGTCTCTTCAAAAGATCCTGGGTGCACTGAGGGAGGGCTCTGCCATCCTTTTTTCTGTTTGAGTACCCACCTGAAAATAAATGCAAGATGGATTTTCTTGTAATAAATGTTAAATGAGAAAACATTCAGAGCCAAGATTAGGTAAAAGACTTCAATGCTCAGAGTTAAAAGTCATCAATTCCCCAGCAAGGTTAGATGAGCTTAATGTGTATAGATCAGCAAGAACTTCAGGAGGGAACCTAAAAAGAAATGAGAAGATTTATTCTCTTGGACATTAAACATCACATCTAATTATTTGGTAACTCACGGGGTGATCTCTGCATGGGGCTGCACATGCGCTTCTGTACACATGTATATGTGCCTTTGAGTTCAATGTGGCAGTGCTAAAGCATTTGTAAATGCAGATAAACTAACTCCAGCTCAAATTTATTCCATAAACAGCTCTTCAGAGACACTCACCTCTGCGTAGAGTCATTTGGTGGGTTGTTTCAAAGTCACATTAGCTTATTTGACTGAGATGATTGCAGCTCTTGCCTGTGCCCAGGGGAGTCACTTAGCTGGGAATCAGACAACCTCTAGCCCTAAAACTATGAAAGGCAGAAATGCATGCCATTATTTTTGTTGGATCTTTATTAGCAAACTGGCTGTTCAGCTTCTACAGGATCCTAAGCACTGTGTTTAAAGCCTCAAAGTAACTTCCTTCTAATCATTTCATATCTTTTACTTATCTTCAGTCTTCATCTTTTTGTCTTTCTCAGTTTAATAACAAAGAAAAATAATGCATTGTGTTTCTGTGGGTCAGGAGAAGACTAGCCCGTTCTTAATGTTTGATCCTTTCTGGAAAGAAAAATCCTATTGCTGTCTTTCTGCAGCCAAGCCATTTGAAAAACTCACCAGCTGAACACAAATCGTGTCTGGGAGTTTTGTCTTCCTTATCTTTTGTCGGTGTCTCAGTGCCATCAATGAAAGGAAGAGAGAGACGGAGCAGCTTCTCATACTGACATTGACGTAACTTGGCACTTGCTGGAGATTAAAGTGAATATGACAAGATCTTTATTTCTGAGGCAGTCACAGGGATCTGAAGTGCTGACTTCTGTCAATATGGCAATGGCAAGCTTCTCTGCCTCCCTCCTCTGAACACTGTTGCTATGAGAAAATCAGGAGGCAGAGATGAGACAAGACATGATTTAACCCTTCAGATGTTGTAGGCTTTACTGGTATGCCAATGGCTTGGGATAAAATGAAGAGAGGAAAAAATAATGTGAGGCAACACTACTGAAGGCTCGTAACAATACAACCATGAATTGTGCAGCTCCATCTGTCCGACATGTGCAAAAAGGATACCATTGCCTAGGAATGGACATGTAATGCATAGGGCACAGCCTCCCATGCTTGTAAACCAGTATAAAATTATTAACCTTATTCTGACTTAAAGCAATTGAGAATTTGATGTACAAGTCCTACCTTTCACATTTCCTCCTGCTGTGAGATATACCTGTTTGTGAACGCACATAACGTAAGAGGTTTACTGAAAGTGAGTCCATAATGAATTCTTAGCTCCCAGTGACTGGGCTGAGGTGGCCCTCCGAGAGGTGAAACTGCTTTCTTCCAGCTTGTTCCAGTCTGCAAAGGCATGGCCTCCATTTCCCCCCAGCCCAGGCACATTTGTTCATTCTGCCTTTGGACTGCTGCAGACAACCCCCACTGGGAAGTGGGCACAGATAGTTTAAGTGGATCAGGTTCAGCTTAGTCAACGCAGGCTTGGACAAAGCAAAATTAAGTCCCTACTTGAAGCAGTTTTGATCCTGTTTTGAGTCTGTTTCCTAAAGGCTAAAAAATGTCTGAGTTGTCTGCTTGGGATGAAAGCAGCATGAATCATCAGGGAAACCTAGGAGGAAGTACCTGAAATTTTCTGTCCTGGCAAACACAGGCAAGTGGACTAGAAGCAGGAGCAGGAAGATTAAACTCCCAGTCCTTGACCCCTTTCTTCTCCCAGTTAGTTTGATGCAAGGCATTTCTTTTTACTCAGATGTCTCCTCAAAATGGATCAATTGATCTTGTAGTCCCTCTCAGTGAGCTCCCAGAGTTTACTCAATGTTTTTATGGGACTTGAAGCTCTCGGATGGAGAGTCCTCCAGAAATTCTGGGCCCCACTGAAGCTAGTAGAAGAACATGAGCCAGCAGTGTGCCTTTGCTGCAAAGAAAGCTAATGGTATCCTGGGCTGCATCAGACAAAGTATTGTCAGCAGGTTGAGGGAGGTGATCTTTCCCCTCTACTCAGTACTCGTGAGGCCACACCTGGAGTACTGTGTCCAGTTGTGGATTCCTCAGTATAAAAGACATGGACATACTGGAGAGAGTTCAACAAAGGACCATGAAGATGATAAAGGGACTGGACCATCTCTCACTTGAGGACAGGCTGAGAGAACTGGGACTGTTCAGCCTGGAGAAGAGAAGGCTCAGGGGGGATCTTATCAATTGTTATAAATACCTGAAGGGTGAATGTAAAGAAGATGAAACCAAGCTCTTTCCAGTGGTGCCCAGTGACAAGACCAGAAGCAGTGGGCACAAACTGAAACACAGGAGGGTCTCTCTGAACATAAGGAAGCACTGTTTTCCTGTGAGGGTGGCTGAGCACTGGCACACATTGCCCAGAGAGGCGGTGGGGTATCCATCCTTAGAGACATTCAAAGACCATCTGGACATGGTCCTGGGAAACTGGCTCTAGGTGGCTCTGCTTGAACAGCAGGGTTGGACCAGGTGACTCCAGAGGTCCCTTCCAACCTTAGTCATTCTGTGATTCTGTCACATCAGGATTTCATCAATGTAAGTGGAAAAATTCATCACTCTCCCCATGTCTTGCCTGTTTTCACCCTGTTTCCACCCTTGCTGGCTTGGGCTGGACTACCAGTTGATGTCAGTCAACATAGTTCCACTTAACTGCAATTAACATTCAGAGTCAAGCTGAATAATTCTTGCCAACAGTCTGATCCTCCTCTGTTGGACAGCAGATGGGTTCAGCACTGCACTCGCTCGCCTCTTAACTAGGAAAAGCACAACTACACAAGAAAAGCACTTAGCAAAAGTACCAAAGAAATTCATCCTCTCCCCTGTTCGGAGGACCCAGTAGTTAGGCTGGTTCTTTATTTCTGGAAACTAGTTATTCTATCATTTATTGACCAACTTCATCTTACTGATTAAATAATTTCTAGCACAGATTGTTTATGCTTAAGGGCCACTGCAAAGTCCCATGCAGCAAGTTTTTACATCACTATTTGCCAGAAGCACCAACATATTCTACAAGAAAGCCTGTACTGCGTGTGCCCTGTTTCCTTTTTTAGCCTGTGCACTTCTCCTGCTATCACTGTTAGCAAGAAAATGTTGAATTTAGTTTACTTTTGGTCTGCCATTGCACGGCTGATTCTACACACTGTGTTACCCTTGGTGTTAAGATTGAAAAGGCTGAGAAGAATCCATTATCATATCTGATACCTCTATGAGTTTACTCATGCGTTTGCATTTACTCCATGTGTAAATGAAGGCCAGATGCTGCTCCAAACGTGTAATTCCATTTGTATAATACTGGGGGATTTGCTCTGCAGGGTTGACTCCCAGGGAACAATGTGGGCAGCTGGGGGTGAGAGAGCCCAGTATCTCCACCTACTTGGGCTTTGTGATTTTGTGTTGGAGCCCAGGGGGTTCCTGCAGGGTATGTAAGAACAAGATCTTTCAGTTTTTCAGCAGAATGCTGTGCATGTCAGCTGAAGGTGGCATAAATGTGAGCAAGAGATTCCCACAATGATGCTCCACAGTGCAGTAAGAGCAGCAGCTCCGAACAGCTGTGCAGAGGAGGACAGCTTCGGCTGTTTGGGCAACAGTTGCTGCTCTGAGAGCCACTGTGGTCTCCTCCAAAGCAAGAGGCTGGGTGGGCTTGGTCAATGAAAGTGCCACAGTGTGCTGTAAACAAAAATTCTACACAGCTAGGGACCAGTCCTGAAGCCTCTTCTCAACCAAGTAGACCATAAGGTAACTTTGCTGCCATAGGTTTGTGTGTGAGCATTGCCAGATCAGCAAAAATAAGATGATTAGCTATTAGACGATATTAAATATGTGCATATGTCTATTCAAAGGAACATGGAGTGATGCAGATCTCAGTCCAGAATGTGACCCATAGCATAACTGGGAGCACGTCCTTGTGCCATCAGTGGTGCACATGGCAAGGACTGGTGGCCCGTTTGTCCCCAAGTCCTCCTCACAGTGATTTCATGCCTGTCCTGAGACAGGGTTGCTCTGTGTTGCTCAAGTTTTAGAAGGCTAAATATGATGCAATGAAAGGTGTTGCATGCACCGAAGTGGGATAACAATGAGTCATGGCCTGTAAGGGCACTGGTTTCCAAATCTCTTACAAGCAAAGCTGCTGCTATCTCTTTGACTAAAACAAGCAGCAGATCTTGCCGTTTATGTGGTCACCAGGGTGTGCACTGCAGTTTGCACACCCTTATCAATTCTCCACCAGCAGTGTTAGCTGAGTAATGTGTATTTTCACTATAGATAATATTCTGTGTCTGCCTTGCCGCATGTCTTGTGACTTTTAATTTTAGTTTTCCTTGGGAGTAGTTGGGCAACTGTTATTATCCAGTATTTGTCAGCTTATCACCACTGCATGTATGTTTCTTTCAGTCATATCGATCTGACCCGTTGGCAGTTAAAGAAAGAAATGTGCTTCTTAATGCATTTTTCTTTTCTTCAAGGTATCTGCTGCTTTCAAGCAAAAAATAGTTACCTTTCTTAGCTGTTTTCCTGTGTGGTTAAGACAGGTCAGTACATGAGGCCAGGACCTTGCTTTGCATTTGGGCCTGACCCTGTAAATGCTTCCAGCAGCAAGTTTCCTTTCATGTAACACCAGGTCAGGACTGCTTCAGCAGCAGGTAGGTCACAGCTTTTTGCTGGTAGACCAGGGTGGAGGCCAGCCATCAAGGACACCCCAGCAGACTCAGATTCAGGGCGTGTTATTTGGCCATGAGCTGAGTCATACACAGCCGATTCCCATCCCCTGGGCAGAGGACTTCGTTCTTCTGGGCCATCAAGTCACCACAAGTAATGATTGCTGAGATGATTTGCTTGAGTAATCCAGAAATCTGGCTTTTACTCCTCTCCTTCCTGAATCCAGAAGCTGGTAACCCAGGATCTAGCTCGCAGCTGTTCCTGCTTGGTGTCCCCTGTGGTAGAGCTGCTCCCACGTCAAACACCAAGATGTGCTGTGCCTCCCTCAGTGCCGTGCCCACCCCTGGCTGGGTGCGGGGCTTGGGTCCACCCTGACCTGGGGGAAGGCAGATTTTATTTATGTTTTATTTGGTTTATTTTATTCTCTTTTGTTTTTCATTTAAAAGCTGTCCAGCAGCTTGTCAGTTGAAACAAAAGGCAGTCTTGTGCACCAATACTTGCTCATGGAAACATGCCGTTCAGCTGAAGCATTAAAGCTGAAGTTGAGTGCTACACCATGTAATCAGTGACCAGCGGATACTTGAGCACATCTACAGTTGCAGGTGGGCATGAAGTAGTTCCCACCGTCACATCCAGTTGTTAGGGTACACTTAGACACGAGATAATCTTTTAATGTAGAATTTATTAGGTAAATGATCCTATAATACTCTATGCTAAAGAGGAAAGGGAAAAGCAACTGAGCAATGCCACCATTTCCAGATATTACTAGTGGTGGGTGCTATTAGTCAGAACTGGAAACTGCAGAGGACCTATGACCTTTTAGAAGTACTCAGCAAAACACTAAGTTACTGCTGGTCAGTTAAAACCAGTAACTTTTATATTAATTTAACTTTTAATTTAGCCAGACTGTCTAATGAGACATACCGGACCATCAGCAGCATAAATAGTTTTTCATGGCTGTGACTCTGGGGATTGCTTCATGTCTCATTTTTTTACCAGAGCCTGAGGAAGTGAAGTAAACCAACACCAGGTGAAAAGTGGTGGGAGGTGGATGATTAATTTCTGGGCTCCTTTGCAACTCACAGCCTGAACGCCTCCCTGATGGGCTGAGCTTGGCACAGCCAGGTTTATGGTCATTTCAGACCATTCGGTTGGAAGCGTTGATACTATCTGCTTATATGTTAGGTGTCTTTTTTTCTACCAAAAATTAAAGGATTTTGGTTATGGTAATGAGTAAAAAGATGGATACTGAGCCTTGGGGAGTATGCATCAATGACTACCTAGTTGCACAGGGGCAGAGGCTGCAGGCAGGCTCGTATCTTAACACCAAGTTGGGTCCATGGCAGGTCTACCTACCCGCGTGCCACTATCACTGTTCACTGCCTATGGAGAGAAGCGCAGGGTGTTAAAAATTAATATAATAGGATATAAAAATAAAGAGCTGTGATTGTGATTATGTCATTGCCATGATAAAATAAAGCAAGGACATTTATTTTTTTTTTTAAGAAAAATTGTGGCAAATGTTTCCAAAACAGAGTTTAGGTTTCTGGCAGCTTTGCAAGTCATGTGGCCTTTGCTTAGATACAATGTTGATAATGGCTTAACAGTATTTTTTGTTAAAACATATGTTCATTAAAAAAATCTTCAAAGCAATCCATTTTAAGATTAAAGTAATACACCTTAGCCTGAGGCAGGTTTTAAGGTTATGTTTGAGGAGGACTCTTCAAGTCCTTAAATGCCTGCCTGGAGTGGCCTCCACTTTAGGACCGCTTTGAGTCTTAAAGAATTCCTATATATTGAAAAAGGAGGATGTGGCCTTACATGAGGTTACAAAACCCCCAGCTATTCTTCTGAACATATCTGTTTATTAGGAGTGCCAAAAGATGAATTTATTCGTTCCTCTGTGCTTTCATAGGAAGCCCTTGTGCCCTTTAAAAACTCAGTAGGAGTTTGTGGTTAGCTTACAGAATTAACAGGGATGGAAATGTGAGCAGTTCGGTTCATCCATTCTCACTGGAATGACTTATGGCCTTGACTCATGGGATTTTGTTCCCGAACGAACGAATGTTTTGTTCCAGCAACATACTTGAGTGCAGCAACCCCCCCTGTTTGCTGGTGTCACACTTCAGCAGGCAGGGCAGTAATTTCATAAAGTAGCTACCTCAATAACCTGTAGTCTTTAGGCCCCTGTGGGAGTGCTTACAGATTTACATAACAAAAATAGTAGTGCATAGGGTCCTTTTAATGCTTTTGAACTACTACATGGAATTCTCTGTTTCTAAATTTTTTAATTACAGGTTCATGAAGTAAGGGACTTGGACACTGTGTTACAGGCAGAAATACATGTCTCTGTTCTTGATGATGAGTACAGACCTTTTCCATTTGTAACGGTGTTCCCATGTTCAGGATTCAAATCCCCGTTACCCATGCCTTGAGAGTAGGGCAGACTCTTGTCATAATATTGCATTATAATCCTTCAAAAGATAATGAGGTGACTCTTGTTGCATTTCAAAACAGTGTGACCAAGATGAGGATTTGATTCAGCAGCTACACTGTTCTAGAAGTACGAAGGTAGTTGCAGCTATTTGATATTGAGCTATTTTGGCCCTCAATCAAGAAATAAATAGGTCAGGCAAGGCCTTTGAAAGGAATTTAATAGATACATCTCACACTTGCAGGGAAGCATGAAACTCTCCTGCTAAAATGAAATTGGGTTCATGAAAGGTCACAGTTATCTTTTAAAGTAGGGTTTTGCATGTCTGCAGAGCAAATATTGCATTAAAGATAAGGATAGAGTCTCTGTTTTACTGATAATGTTCCAAATTTTCTTTTTTCCTCCAAATTACGATATAGCTTCCTGCAAGCTAAGCAGCCAGCCTACTAGATATGACTCTTGCTTTATTGCTATATAATGACATACCAAACTAGTAAGGCATCAAGCAGTAAATACAAGAACCGTGAGCTGCCAAAATAACAGGAAAATCCTTTTTTTATTATTATTCTGTTGGTGACTTTTAAGTCCTGCTATCAGTTCTTCAGAAACTATTGTGACATAGATAACAATCCCAAATTGGCTTTACTCTAAAGCTAATTTTTGCCTTTATAAGAACAATCATTACAAATTTGGAAAAGTGTCTAAAAAAGACGTCATATATCCTTAAGAATATATAGATATCCATGTAGATAGATGTATAGATATCTATACATGTATATCTATCTATCTATATTTACATACAGATTTGTGAGACATTTATAACCATACTTTGCTCCACCCTAAACTTCCACCAGAAGCGAAGACCCACTGAATTTGGTGTCACACAAACAAGTGATTTCACGTGTGGCACAATGGATGGGGTGGAAACCTCTGGTGGAGAGAAGAGTTTAAGTGCACCCTTGGGGCTGGCAGCTAAAGGAAAACAGAAGCTTCCTCCAACCCGATAAGGCTGATCTGCTTTAGGCAGTGTCCATCCTTTCCCTTGAAGCTCCTTGCCCCTCTCAGCCCCATACGGTGCTGAAGTACAGTACCCTCTCAAGTGAGGTTTGCGGACTGCTGTGGTAACAAGAAATGGCAGGTCGGCCACCATTTCAGACCCCTCCTCTAACCCAGCTATGCTGGATACTGGTATCGGTGAGGCAGTAAGAGCTGGGACCCTGTAGCCCCCCCAGGGCCCTGGGATCTGCCCGCTGCTGCAGCCCCTGCTGCTGTGGGCTCGCTGTTCTCCGCGCTCCACTCCCGGCTGGCTCAGAGGTGCCGGTGCCGCAGCAAGCCCCTCTCTGGCTGCCCTCAGCTGCACCAAGGGCAGCACCAGCCACGCCTGGGGTTCACTAAAGAACTGAAGCTGGAAGAAATGTGGAATAGGAAAGCCCCACTTTCTTGATAGGACTGTGGGGCACACCTACCCCTGTTACTACCTTCAGTATGTCTCAGCTAACCCGCTGTGGGCTGATGTGTGAACCTACAGCTACCTTCTTCCTGGGCCGTGATCTTAGAAGCTCATGAAGAAGAGCAGGGGCTGCTTTACACCCTGTGACCCAAGCTTCAACAGCCTACAGCCCAGACCCAGGGGTCGGGACACTTCCCAGCCTGCGTCATGTTGACACAGCTGCAGCAAGGACCAGCTGGCTCTGGGTCAGGGGATGTTTGGCTTTGTGAGCAGCACACAGAGACTGCAGCGTGGTGCTGCTCTGCCCCTGGGCAGGGGCTGCAGCCAGGCAAAAGTGGCCCCAGCTTGCTCTGACCCTGCAGACACTCCTCTGGGCCTCTCGGGCTGGGGTAATTCGTAAAAAAGTGATGGTGTCATTCAGGGCATATGGCAAGTTTAGGTTTGGAAAGCTGAGATAGTCATTACTGAGTATTGGGATGTACTTGTATTTGGTTAAATAGAGGCCCAGAGGATGTTTGTCATTGAATAACACAGCAGAAAGTAATGCAGGAAGAACACTCTTCTACAAGTTCAGGACATGGTCTGCAGCCTGTTACGCTCCTGCTCTCGCAGAAGCTCCACACCAAGAAAACGGTTTAAGGGAACGACCCCATCGGGCGCCTGCAGGAAGGCCGGGAACAATGGCCAACGCAGGAAGGACGTCGCAGGTGTATGCAGCACGTTTGTGCCAAGGTGCAGAGCAGAAGCAAAGTCACCACAGCTCCAGCGGATGCTCCATGTTTTATGACTTTTCAGTATGTTTTGAAAAGCATCCCATGGATGATCACAGAGCTGAGGAGTAAGACTAATGTCAGGCTGTGTTAACACCGGGTGGTTTTACACTGTAAAGGTGGTATTTTGTGGCCTCTTCACTTCAAAGGTGAGAACTAAAAGCAGCTGAAGAGAAAAGGATGGTAGGGATTAGCACCGCTCTTGGGAGAGCAGGAGTGAAGGTTGAGGGCAAGACTGAAGAAGCAGCTGATGCAAGTGGTTTAGGGAGTTGGGATTTTGAGAGAGTGTTTCTGAGGAGCAGTGAGCCGACAGGCTTTCCAGGCACAGCAACAGCGGGGCAGCAGTGGTGGGGACGAGGTGAATCAGTGCCCCAGCATAGCTGCTCCCTGGCCCTGTGATGGAGGGGTGTTGCAGCAGCTGGATCTTGAGGGTCAAGTCTCCGTCTTCTAAGCCCACCCCAGGAGCCTACCCCAACCCAGCAGAGCTCCTGGAAGCCTCATTGTATCCCTGCCAGAGCAGCAGTCAGTGCAGAATACAGCTTGGGCTTTTGAGGTGTTCATCAGGGAAGAATGAGTGTATAGCAGAACAGATAATTCACAGCCAAGAGGGAAACCGAAAGAACTTTTCAGGGGTGTAAGGCTGATAGGAAATAAGGCAGTGTTAAGATGACACTGGGCAAGGGCACTTATCACTCGTACAGTGTCACAGTTCTGCTAGTGGTAAGAGTTATTTTGTGGGCAGCATGGTACTAGTGAATTACTGGATTTCATGCTCCACAGTTTTAGCTACCCTTTTCAGAAGTATCAAAAATACTTAAGTGGCAGAAAAGTAAATAAAGCCTTACCACAAAGTCTGGGCATGAGCAATGCTAAATATCACTGGCTTTTACCATTAGTATTATACGTCACGTTTAGGAGACTGGGTCTGGAGGTGATTGGTGGGGGAGCCTGGAGTGGATGGTCTAACCTGCTGGCCTTTGCCAGTGGGTTATGAGCTTGATGTGATTGTGAATATGTAGTAAGGTAGAAGGCATGTTGCCCTTCTGAGAACTGAAAAGATCTTGGCTAAATCCCAGCAAGACAGGAGGGGAAACCCTGGAGCAGAGTTCAACACGATAAAAATTGAGACTCTTCTTCCTGTTATTTGAAATGTTTTCTCTGATAGATGCCAACAAGGACTTGGAAATAATACATGCATCTTCACTAAGCCTTCTGAATTATTCCTGTATTATTTCTATCTGGTTTAAATTGGTTGAATAACTATGGGCTCATTCTGCTGTTACTTTGGTGTTTGCAAGCTGTCAGATTCACTGCATACACCCTTGTGTTCATATTTGTATTTGTGACTCTCCCAAACTTTTACAGGACATAGCACATCTCCAAAGATTGTTATTCATTATTTAAAACCCACTGAACTGGAATCCAAATACTGTCCATTCTCTGTTGGCCATTATTTATTTTCCATTCATAAACTTTTATCAAGTAACGCCAGGCAGCATTCAGGCAGCACAGCAGCCAAAAGGTGAAGTAAACCATTCACAAACACATTGCAGGCTGATAGTCACTCGTAGACACTGGTTGATGAATCATACTGAGCAGCAAATACATCCTGAACATCAGGATCCTTTCACATGCTGAAGGAAGTGTTGCAATTTTACACATTTGATCTGCATATTGCTCTCCGGATGCTTTCATCCCAACATATTTCTTTTTACAATAATTCCGGGACATATTATGAAATCTGGAATTCTGCTGAATTCAAGCAAACTTGCTGAGTATGACATTTAGGAACTTGTATGACATTTAGGAACTTAATTCTGCAACAGGATATGTCAAACATATGGCCACATAGCAACACACAAATATGTGAATTTACTTTGCATTGCAAGAGGAATCCTACACGAGTATACAGGGCTCTGCTCAGACAATGCAGGAGCACACATGCTGCAGCTGTAAGTGGAAGGGAGACTACAGCTCCACGGGGTTTTCCTGTCACCTCTGCAGCCTTATAAGCCCATTTGTGACTGGAAGTGCAGAGTTAATAGCTAAGGGGAAAAGATTTTGCCTATGGGTGAATGTTACCATGCTGTTTATAATGTGGCTTTTGCCTGGACAGTGGCAAGTGCCAGGGAGGGGGTGAGGAAGGAGATACAATCCTCTTCACTGTAAATATTTTGTGTTGAAAATATCCTGGAAGAAATATTTCTGAGTCTCAGTTTCACCTTTTTCTTACTTCACCAATCTTTCTATTGGTATTGCTTAGCTGGCAGTGACACCCTGTGGTACCAGCTGCTGGTGCAGCACTCAGCAGTAGTTCCTTCAGGAAGTCAGTATAAGATTGCAATAACAAAAGATCCAGGGATGTTTTTAATTCGTCTTCACAGACCGCCTTAGTGCCTTCACACTAAGCAGGATGTACCTTTCTGGATTTAAATGTCCTGGAAGTAGCTACTGCCTGTCTCTGAGCATTTGTGCAGTGCCTGCATGGTGAGTCTCTCTGGTTTGACTCATCTCCTGGTTTTACAGTAAGAGGCGTCAGCTGTAGTAACGAGCCAGTATCACATCATGGTGCACCTTTGCTATATAAATTAGTGAAAATGCTTGCTGCCTCTCTGCTTGCCCCAGGGAGCCAGGAAAGCTTGTGGTTGGAGGGGACAGTGCTGATCTTGGGTATTTTCTCTCTTTCAGGGGGTTCACGAGTCAAAAGGTGTGACTGAAGATTATTTGAAACTGGAATCCCTGATCCAGAAAGTTGTTTCTCCTTACTTGGGCACATACGGTCTGTATTCCAGTGACGGACCCTTCACGCACTCTTCCTGTATCTTGGGTAAGAATAACAGAGGCTTGATTTGACATAACACAGAGGGCTTCACCAAAGTCTTGGTCAGCACAGGGCCAGGCCCCACACAAGAGGAGCCTGCAAGTGCTAACACAGTGTGGTCAGGCTCCTTTTCTAAGGCCATGCTCTTTGCAGTGTACAAATCACAGTAAAACATGCCAGTGGCAGATGAAAACAGATCATCATAACAGTGCTCATTAATAAATCTGTGAATCTAGAGTGCGTTTAGCATTTCCATTCTACCTTTTTTAATGAGAGGGCTTTAACACAGGGTGCTCTATGGACAGTGAGAGGAAGAAGCAAGAAGCCATTTCTAGAGTGCTGA
Source organism: Tyto alba (assembly GCF_018691265.1). Taxonomy (NCBI): domain Eukaryota; kingdom Metazoa; phylum Chordata; class Aves; order Strigiformes; family Tytonidae; genus Tyto; species Tyto alba. Next base: position 7,341,106 of record NW_024881295.1, on the reverse strand, counting down.
GTAGTGTCTGTTCATTAGTGCACAGTAGTACAAGGCTGTTTAAAGCAGGGAAGAGAGTAGTAATTTGTCTTAGAGAAGACTAACTGGTGAGTCTTCAAACATGTAAAAGCTTCCTGTAGAGTGGAAGGTAATAAGCTGTTCTCCATCCCACTGGAGATAAGAAAAATAGAGTGGTCCACACATAGCAGGGGAAATTCAGATTACATGGAAGGAGAAATCTCTAATGTCACATAAACCGCCCCTGGAGGCTGTTGAATCTTCCCTGCTAGAGGTTCTATATACATGTCACCATACACAGGCATCCATAAGGAGCAAGGTGGGTAAACATGGTCCAGCCTGGTGGCCGAGGATGAGTGTGACCTTCTCGAATCCCTTCCAGCTTATTTTCTATGATTCTCTGAGATCTGAGGCATTCAGTGACTTCTGTGAAGGCAAGATTTGGCCAAGATGAAGGTCTTTTGAATATCCCACATAGTAATTCAATCTGCTGAAAATTGAAGGGGGATACTACCAGCGTAAATCAAGAAGGAAATGTGGTAGTACCTGAGTATTTTAATGTAAATACTGTGATGGCCTGCTTGAATAGAGAAAACAGGGGAAAATAAGTTCAGTTGTATGTTTTCTGTGCAGTCAATTTACTCTGTTTGTTTGTCAGAAATAGTCAATAAGGTAGTTGTTTTTTCCCTTGAAGCTGAGTAGAAAAATTGTTGTACTGCAGTAGGCATTTAAGAAACAAATCAGTTTTATGTGAAAAAATAGAGGCCCGTTATTTATGGAAAATTGTTCAGGATTACTACTTTGTATTCATTGCTTGCCATTAAAAGGCCACAAACATTTAAATGGACCCTCAAATTGATGTTTTCTGAATACAAGCTCTTGTATGTCAGGACAGAAGAAACATACACAAAGAGAAAAAAACTCCAATGAAATGGATTGTTAGAAAATAAATGTATTACATGACTGCAGAAGACAGGCAGGTTTTGGTGAACTGGGCACTTCCCCTTGCTGTGGTCTGGGGTGTAGGTCAGCACCAGTACTGAATGAACTAGGACCAGTCAATGAACCTGGATCCAAGGAGCTGGGTGCGTAAGTGTCTGTTGCCTTTAAACTAATGCATCTAGTTCTGTTCAGCTATTTTGGTAGCATGATTTAAAGCTGTGACATCTTGTGTTTGGGACTGTTGAGGCCTCGTTTCTTCATTGTCTGGCCAGTACTCCCAGCCTTCCCATCCAGCCAAGCCTTGGTTTGACCAAAAAGCCAGAGTTCCTGTGGCAGGGCAGCCCCAGGGAACTTTCTCTGCTTGCCGGGTCAAACTTGTAACAAAGAAAAAGTCCAAAGAGGAACTTGGTGCAGTTGATTTCACAGCTGAGGCAGACACAGTTGCAAAGTACAATCTTAAGTACAGAAAATGGCTGTTATATTAGTACAGCATATGGTTGGAATTTGTGTCCAGGTAAGCACATAATTATACATATGTATAATTTTAGAAGAGACTGGCATTTGTAAAGGAAATCATGTGGTTTGCAGAGGAACATATACCTGTATACTGATTTAAGGCAGACAATTTGTATGCAGTGGCTGTGGTTGACTTCCAGGGTGTAACTTGATTTGCTTCTCCATCTGTGCCCCTTTCATGAGGATGGCAAAGTGAGAGTAGCAGGAAGAAAGCTTCAAAAGTGAGACTTATTATTCAGACCACTTTTATTTTTTAGCACAAATGAGTCTGAGCACTGAGGTCTGCAAAAAGTTTGCGTAATGGTTATTTTGATGTAGCTGCTGAAGAGCACTCCAGCCCTAAACCACTGGTGAAGGATCTATGTGCTGACTTGCTGCCACCTGCTGCTCATTCTTTGGAAAGAGCCCACTTGGTTAACAGCAACATTCATAAAATCGCTGCTGGATTGAGTGCAGGTTTGTTCCCCAAAAAGGTTGCTATGGGCACTGCCCTCCAGTTAACATTTCCAAACACTCTTGGTGCTCTCTCCTTGTGTGGTCTCTGAACAGTGCTTTGAATCTAAGTTTTTCCAGAATTATTAGTAAAACTGCCTGTCTTAATCCTTTTGCCCTAAATTTGAAGTGACTTGATTTTCCCAGCGTGGGTAAAAAAGTTAAATTTCAACTACTAGACTTCAGTGATGACCTTTATAGCCTGAACAAGAATAGAATTGCACTTTCTCTTCTTGTCTAAAGAAAGTATTTGCAATTGTATGTCAGGTCTCCCACGATATTTACTGGTTTATTCCAGCTGCTGAAGTTGTATGAATATAAGGGAAACTCAGCTATTATTTTTAAAGATAGGTTTGGGGTCTTCAATATGCTAAAGAAATCTAGGAATTCCAAAGCCTATGGATCTACAAAGCCAGCAAAATTTATTATTTTATAAAAGTTTCTGTCATTCAAGAAAAGTTTATGATAATTCATGCCTTGACTTTTCTTCTGAACACTCATAATTATTAGTACCATGCAAACAGGAGACTGTAGATAATACTCTGGACCTTTCTTTATTTACAGAGAAGCGGTTCTTCAGGCGTTCAAAATCAGGTGACATCCTCGCCAAGAACCCTGTGGTGAGATCGAAAAGCTACAACAATCCACTGCTGACGCCAGTGGCCGAGTATGAAACCGAGGGCATGGCTGCCAATGGAACAGGCATCCGAAGGCACTCCGTTTCGGAAATGACCTCCTGCCTGGAGCTCCAGGGGTACTCCAACCTCACCACCATCATGGACAATGGTTCCAAGAGCTCCATGACTGCCACGAAAAGCTCGCTGTCGGGAGACCAGGAGAGGCCCAGCACCGGGTCAGTGCAGTGCTCTAGCAAACTCACCACAGTTGAGCAACAGAAAGGACTCTTCCACTCAATGGATGACCCACATAGGTCTTTTGAGCTGGACAGGGACCCTTCATTGATTCCAGTTCCCTCTTCCAGTCCTGAGAACATAGTGGATCAGATTTTGGAGTCGATCGACTCTGATTCTGAAGGCATTTTTATTGATTTTGGCCGAGGCTGTTCCAATTCATCAACATACAACGTGGACGTGAACAGACAGAGCATTATGTGAAGGACATTGGGAGACAAACCTTGGGTTTTAATATTATATATGAAAGTTACTAACGCACCGAGTCAGACTATGGGCAAGCTGTATATGTCTAGGTCAGAACCTCTGTTGTAGGTCATCACAGCTGTACTGAAGTACACAAACACAGCTTTACAGCAGGCAGACATCTGCAGCGAGGGGGAAGAAACTCCAACCACTTCTCCCTGTCCCCATCACTCTGCAGTCGGATTTCCTGTTGTCCTTATAAACTTAGGGATTCACAAGCTGACAAGTGTCTGGTAAAATGCTATTAGTGCAGATGGCAGTGTTTGTTCAGTAAAACAGCCTAGCAAATTGCTGTGTTCACTTTTAATTTTCTCAAGAGATTTCCTGTAGATGGCAGGTTGTTCCTGAACTGTAACACCTCAGCCAGAGTAAAAACATATCCTTTTAAAGAAACCAAAAAACCCCAGAGGCTGTGGGCCTTCATGCCACAGAATATGGTGATAAAGAAGTCTCTTTTAATCTTGTACATCTTGTATGCACTCCTCTGCCCAATGGTGAGTTAGAGTTCTTGAGGAAAGGCAAATAAACAGAAATGTGCTACCTGATGTCACATGATGCCTCATGTCTCATGTTCTGTTTCACAGCCAATACCTTGTGCCTGTGGGAGAATTGTCTTGAAACTGGCCTTTAAGGCCGTGCTAGTTTGCTCTGAATGTGGCACTGCCAAGAAATTGTGCACCGTCAGCTCCTGGAGCATCTGTTGTATGGAGAGATTCCAGCAGAATTCAACATATTACTTGTTCCCTAAATAAATAAAAATATGGCCTCTTGGTGTAAATCCTCATTATGTACTTAAATTCTTGAAGAAATACATTAATGTATATACTGTCAATTATGTGTTGATATTTGGGGAGTGTGAACCTTCTCATCCTGAGCACTCCCAGCTCCTTGATTCCCCCTCACAGTAACATGGTGGTGTAGGAGCTGTGTCAGTGGTTTTACGGAGGATTTACACAGAAGTAGAAATCCTGATGCACGACAGATTTTTGAGCAGATGATTTTACAGTGAAGAAGTTGCTCCTTTGGGTCATTCCATTCTAGGCACCTCCTCTGGAGGAAGGTGTCAGTCAGTAGCTCCTGAGCTGCTCAGCAGAGACTCGTCCTCAGTTTGGTCTGGCAGCTTCTGGCACTTAGCTCAGATGTCCAAGGACTCTCCAGCTTCGCTCTGCACTTGCACTGCTTGACCCCAACAGTTGCCAAACTCTTCCCCAGGTTTTGATTACATTTCTAGGCTGAAGGCCCCTCTTCTGATACTTAATTTCCATTGGCCTCAGTGCCTGATCTTTTGGAAAGGAGCTCAATCTTTTGCTACTGCCTTGTTTCACTGCTGGAGATTTCAGCTTCTGGATAGATGTGCAGGCTCCTCATCACACAGAGATTTGAAAACTTCAGAAGCCAGCCGAGGAATGGGTGCCATAAATGAGGCAGCTCTTTGGTGTCTGTTTTGCTGCTTTGTGTTTGGCATGTTCAGCTGTGCAGCCTTCCCTATAGGCAGGCACTTAAGTTTGGTCATACTTAAAAGTTTCTTTTGCACAGAGATAAATAATTGTTTCTGTGTCCCAGCAGTCTCAAACCTAGCGGCCGGGGAACACACCTGGATGGGAGCATCCTACGTGGGGCAGAGTCAGCACAGAGGGACCTAACGCCAACTGGCAGAAATGCAGGTGCAGCAGAACATACCCTGAGCAAGAGCAACTCCGGTGCCTCCAGGGTCTTTGAGGTCCAATAAACAAAACGGCACCTAACTAGTGCTCTGGATGTGCAACTAAAAGTTACAGATTATCGGGTCGCCCGTTTGGCCACTTCCCGGCCACGGTGACGCCTGTACAATCCCGCAGTTGTGCACCAGGGCACACTCAGGAGAATTTGGCTCCTGGTGGGGCTGAGCACATTGGCAGCTTGCTCGCAGCTGAGGTTTGTCAGGTTCCTACCAACCGGTTGGTGCTGCCAGTGGGTGTTTGCCCACCCTCTCCTAGCTGGGGGGCACGGTGGGCCCACAGTCTCACGACACATTTGGCCCTGTGCAAACCACAGGGGAGAGAGGAGGTCTCACTGAACTTGGATCTAATATGTGACAGGACCAGTGATTTCCAAGCATGCTAAAGTGCTATAAGCCCCGGTGCTGGTGCCCTCAGCCCCCACCCTCGTTCCCTTTAGCAAACACTGTTCTATTTCCTGAATTTTCATTTAGGTTGGAGAAAAAGAGTATCCACAGCCTTGTTCTAAGGACACAGTGCAGGGAAGAGAAGATAGATTTAAATCCCTACAAGAAAATTACAAAAAATAAAGTGGATCAAGGCCTTTGCACACCTTCTTCCTTTAGGGAATGTTAACTGTAGTAAGAGTCATAAGCTTGCTTAATTATTGGGGAATATTTAAGCATAGTTTCAACTGAGGGAAGAAAGGGATGGCTACGACCCTTCCCACCTGAGCTTTTGCATGGTTCATCCCTTCCCCTGTGATAGGAAACCTTGAATCCCCTGGTACGCTGGTTATGAACCAACCCCTGCCACCTGGCACACATGGAGCTAGTGAATGAAAATCCTCCTCTGTCTGTTTTGAAAGCTTATTTAAAGATAGGGCTCAAGATAGTGACTATGTAGGAGGAGTATTCCTAACAGCCACCTCAGAAAACCTCAAAGAGAAGCAGGATTTAGGAGACAGTCTTGTCTTCAGTGTTTCCTCTTGGCCAAGGCAGGCAGCTTGGTGCCTGTTGTACAACCCTGTTCTTGGACACTTCGCTTTTCTACATGCACTGCGTGGGGAACCTGCTATCCTGGAGCGTTGCAGCCCAGCACTTCCAATCTAGCTTTTACATTTCTAACTCTTAAAGTGTGCTCTTCGGAGTCAAAGCTCTAGCAGCAGAAAGATCTAATGTAGGCTTTCACGAGCAGCATTCACAAGATACAGACCAAGGCCCATTCACCCAGATCACACTGGAGAAAGAAACCCAAACCTTGCCTTGCCTTGCCTCACCCCACCCCTAAAACTGTGATTACCAGCTGTGAGAGGGTTGAATTAGTATTTAAGGAAATTGGGATCAGCCCTGTTGGGATTCATTACTTCTTGTTAGGTGTTGAGATGATCTGAAGTAAAGATGCTTGATCCTCTTTAGGACGAGGAGTACATCAACTGGCTTCAGTTAAAGTTAGTTAGCCTGATGATGCTGTAAGGGAGTAGGCTGAGCTCTGCTGCTGTTGTAGTTTAGAGTTTGCTGAACTAAACTTGCCTCTCTGCTAGTAAATGTGGTATTTACAAAAGTGTTTTGTCTGCTGTGCTAAAGCTCTTTTACTAGGGTAATGACTAAAGAAGGAACAAATGTGTTCTGATTCCGAGGGTTCCAGCTGCAGTTTCAGGGCTACTTTTTAATTAAAGAAAACATTATAAATTCATCAGACTTGCTGTGAAGAGCCTGAAAAGCTGGAATTCAGAGGTAAGTTTCCTACTGTAATGGTGATAGGGTGGCATTCTGTCTCTCCTTCAAGTTTATATTAAAATATGCAGGCAGATATGACTGTAAACTGAAAAACTGAGTGTGGTGGTCTAGCTAATCCCTATGAAAGCCACCATCTCCATTGACCTTGGAGATGAAGTGCCATCAACTCATTCCCCAAGGAGCAATGTGGCTTGGGGGCTCTATGTGCTCTGTAGAAAGATGCAGGTGGAGCAGTGCTCTAGCTCTGTGCTCTGAGCCTTTGTTCAGGTCTGGTCTGTAATTACAAGACCATGCGTGTGAACGTGCAAAGTGTGGAGGGGCACAGCCAGACCTGGCCCTGGGAGAACAAATCATGTGAGTGATGCTGAGCCAGTTGCGTGCAGGCAACCAAAGCCCAGTGTTCAGCGACCTTAAGTGCTGCACAGGTGTGAGGCTACCCTAATTTGTGATCCTTCTACTAGCAATGCAGATGAGTCAGGGATGTGGTCTTTGTGAGACAAAGCATGGAGTTATTACACAGGAAAAATGTGTATTGAAAAGAATAGTGCAGGTTATTGCCAAAATATATTTATGAAGTGATGGCTTTCAGCTTTCAAAAGCTGCTACATGGCAGTGTCCCAGTGCACCAGTGGTACTCAATATTTGTCCCTAAGGGGGCATTCTCAGTATGCCAGTTATTTCTCTCTACCCTTCCTTTGTTATGATAAGCCGTGGCATTTTGTATCCTAATCCAAAAATCAAAAGGTCTCTGCTCTTTCTCTGGTTGGGATGGGTTCCAAAACCCCACAAGGGATAATACAGAGCAACAGACAGCATTTAAAGCTCCTGTCATCTGGCACTGCAGGGTGAATGTTATGCAAGTAAAAGGAACTGGGGAGACAAACCTAATGAACAGCTGCTGAGCTCTGGAGAAGTAATACAGCTCCCTGAAGCACAACTGGAAACAGCAGAATAATTGGCTGCAAATAATGCTGCCCAAATAGACGACTTTTTTTTTCATAGAAATGGGGAAAATTAATTTCTATTATTCAATTAGCTCCTGGCAAGCTGGTTTTGATAGCACTTTCCACTGAAACAAATCTGCTTGCTGATACCATCTGAAACACTAAGCTTTGGTGACAGAAGAGCTATGGGCCACCTTCTTCTAGGACCACCACATGGACATGTAAGTATATGAAAATACCTGATATCTGCCTAAAGTTCTGGTTGGAGATGGACTGATTTCCCCGTGTCAGAAAGCCCTTTAATGTTATTTTGACCTCTGGAATGCGGGTGTGATTGTCATTCCAGAACTTTTCTCAAAGTACCAAAATTTGGAGGTAGGGAGCAGAAACCCAGATATCATTTGAGCTGGCAGTGCTGCAAATAACATCTGCAGCCATTTTAATAATTACACAAATTCTTGCCATCATGCTCTCCAGGAGAATAAAATGCTTGTTTTATAAATGAAGTTGCCTGCACCTTTCCCTAAGGGAAAAAATACACTTCTAGAGGGGGAATAAATATATTTTGCCTTGAAGAGCCTTCTAACATCCCTTTCTCTCCATGTGGTGTGGCAGCAACACCAGCAGATTGCTGTGCTTAGTAGTTTGCAAGTTCCTAGGTTCTTCTTCCTGTGCAAAAGGAGGAGACGGTGCTTGGGGCTGGAAGAACAGGCCAGCACCTCGAGCTGGGTGCAGGGTGAAAGGTGCCAAGAAAGCAGCTGTGCCATTGTGTTCCCCAAAATCCAGCTTGGGTTAGAGCTGCTCAAGGCACTTTGCTTTAACTGGCAGCAGGCTTCAGAAAACCATAGACCACCTGAAGTTTTTTGGGCTGCTGCGGCTCAGTTGCCAGCCCACCCTTCCCAGGAGGGGGATGCAGAGAAGAGCTGCCAGGAAATAGCTGCTGGAGGCATCTGAGGTGGCTCCTTGTCCCTCCATATGGTCTGAAGGACCTCAGGCTCCTGCCTGTTTTCTGACGTTACCAATGGGTTAGGGACCTCTGAGGGATGGAGATGATATCAAATGACTGAACTCCCCAAGCTATTGAGAGAAGTCTTAGAACGTGGTTAAAATGTTTTGTGTGGTCCCAGGATACTGCAAACACAAACTCTCCCAAGTGCTGTGTGTTGGCCTAGTTGCTCCATCAAAACCAATGTTTAAATTTGTCTGGTTTCATCAGACTCAGAATTAGGCTAATGTGTCACCTCCCTGAAATCCCCTACCTTGCTTAAAGCTGCTGCTTACTCCTCTGTGTTGCCCTCAGAAGGCACTGTTTGGGGTGATCAGCAGAAAGGAGCTAGCTTTGACCTAGTATCTCAATGTCATAATGATGCTGGCATTTTAATATTCTTCAGGCAGGTAACTTGACTAGTAATTAAATAATGAAAATAGCCTATTCTTTCACAAATGATGCATCCCTCAGGTCTTGTGTTGCATAATTGGATTAGCAGATTGGCTGCTCGCCTGCCTGCAGCAGGATTGCCTACCCAAGAGAGGAACTGCCAGGACGCTCTGTCAAAGCCAGAGGAGAGAGGGAAGGGAAAGCTGGGTGTGTGAACAGCCGTGGGACTGCCGGGCTAACAAACCTGCCAGAAGTTTATTGTTTGTTAGTTGCCTTTGTAAAATGAGGTATTGCAGGGGCTAACCTTATACTTGAATTACTGAGGGTCTGCATCAGCATTTTTACCTTGAGATTCCTACCCCTTCCAGAATATACTTATTTCCTAATTATTTTTCCTAATTATTTTAGAATTAAATAATTTTTCCCTTGCAAAAGCAAATAGTCTTAGGGAGAGTTTTAGCTAGATTTCAAAATGCATTCCCTTTATAAATCCTATCCCTCTGAACTCTGGGTTTGGAAATCAGAATTTGAAGAGAATTCTTAGGGCACTGTTGTCTTTACAAAGATCAGTCTTGGGATCAGATTTCTGGGCTGAAACTCAGATACTGGGATGGCTTAATTCTATGTCCTCTACAGGCTTTTTGCATAGATTTAAGTCACTTAATAGCTCTACACCTCTTCAGAACATGGGGATAATGTTCTTATCAGTCTTTCCTACATTTTAAATTGTTGAATGGATTGTCTGTTGCTTGAAGGTTTCATGATAAAGCATGCCCAACAAGAGGAGAAGAGGCGGTGTATCAGAGAATGATTGAATGTAAATTAGCAATGTTACCCTAACTTTTGTGTATTTAACTTTGTTGCAATCGTATTCTTTCAGTGTAGCTGCATCATTGTTTTAGGTCTATATGTACTAATTAATTCTTATTTATGATCCATTCCCTTTCTACCTACATGCCTTGTTTGGATTTCCTCCTCAAGAGCAGTCTTCACTGACATGTTTATGATGACACTAGTCTCTGTTTCTTTAGCTGATGTTACCTCTTTAATACTCTGTGAGCTTTGAGCACTTCATGTTTTATTGTTTTGTTTTTTGGTTTTTTTTTTTTTTTCAGTCCATGTTACTCCGTTCTTATCAATATCAAGCTTCTTATTGCCCATTACCCTAAATAGTTTAGGTCCCTCTGAAATTCCTCATGTTCTGTCCTGAATACACTCAGTAACCCCCCAAGAGCAAATATCTCTGCTTAACACCTCATCCATCTCTTCCAATCAGAAAACTGGAAAACATTAGGCTTGATTTCCAAAGAGGAAAATTTATCTTCCCACTTGCAGTAGTTTTGTGGAAAATTGAGATCATAGTGTTTTGTTCTTCGTGATCACTCAAACTGTTTTTTTCCCAGATACAGCTGTAAAGGTTACCAGTTTGTCAGCATTTAAATCATACCCTCAGGCTTATTTCAAAATACAGGAATGGTACTTGTGCTCTCCAGTTCTCCACTAACATGTCTGTCTTTCCTAAATACTCCATTTGCTGTGTATTATTAAACCACATCATTCTTAAACCTCATGGGTATGCAATCACCTGGGATGGTAACAACATTCAGAAAGATGGAGAAGCTGGTAGCCACTTGGAATATCCACAGGCTATCTCTTTACACGGCAAGACAGAGTAGTAAAAGTAGAAATGGAAGTAAAGTACTGCACCTAAAAGTTGGAAGCAGAATGGCATGTGGGTGCTAAAGCAGACAAGAGGCAAAACTTAACTGTCTTCAAATTCAGCTAAGATGTTACCCCATATCAGCAGCTTTGACATGTCCCTATTCCTAAACCTTGTTCAAGCCTCCCTGGGGGAGGAGAGTGAGCAGAAACTGAAGAAAAAAATTATACACAGCTCTGAATGGACAATTTTGTAAGGCTTGTGAGGGGAGTAATTTGTCAGGGTAAGGGTGGAAAACATTTTCAGTTTCACTGGTTCAATTTAAATCTTGATTTGCCATACAAATGTTCCCAATCTTTGTCAAAATTGGCTTTAAAAATTATTTTTAACTGTTTGTTCTGTCATCCGCTCCAGGAGTGAGGAGTGGCGGCAGTTGAGTACATTGTACCCCTGGCAAACCAGGCAGTACTCAAGTGGATAAAAGCTTTCTGAAGGAAACTCCAGATTTCCAGGCCATGTCGACTGAGAGGAGGAAGAATAGGCTTTGTTGCACAAACATTCTTGTAACTCCCCAGCTGCTGCTGTGCACAATGAGGGGGAAGGCAATCGGCTGCACTCTGGGTCCAGGATATGATGAATGTCGCTGAGAAAAACAAGCTTGAGACATTAGTTATTTTCTAGCTTCACTTCTCCCCTCCTTAGGTCAAATGCCATGGACACTGTTCATGCACAAAATGGCATTTGGGTGCCAAGACCCAAGGTGGCATTTGAAGTTTTACTGTCATATCCAGACACAGCCAGACATATCTGTGGCAGTGCTAGTCCCCTGCCTCCTCTTTTTCTTTGACTTCCTATGAGCAAGTAATTGATGATCATTGACAAACAGCTCTAATATTTTGAAATTGGTATTGCATGAGTCAAGCCCTGGAAGGCACTACAGGTGTATCCACAGCATACAGATGCATCCAGCTACATTTTTCACACAGATACTTCCACCAAGCTTGTCCATGGAGCGTCAGGGACCCTTCTGCAATCAGAGACTGCAAGCATCCAGTTCAGCTCAGAATCTGGCCCTGTCAGACTGGAATTAGCAAATGATGAAGAAACAGAGCAAACTGATGCCACACTTAGCAGGGAAAGAAACTGCACATTGATGTCTCCTGTTTGCATGTGCAGTCTGGAAGGACCACGCATGTGACTGCTGTGCAGATTCAAGTGAATCCAAGTTTCTGTCATCAAGAATTGCTTAATGATTTGCTCACACTGAAGAACTAACTTGGTATTCTACCTATTGCATGTTCCAAAAGTTGTTCCTTAAATGTTGTGTGTGGGCGGGCGTTCTTGGCTGGTAATGCTGCGGTTCAAATGCTTCATTTTAAATGCTCACAACACGTGTATCAGTCTTCGTTCAGGTTGTAGGAGTATTTGAATATAGCACCAGGTCACTGCTAAATAGTCTCATACATACAAATATATGACTTTTTTTTTTCCTCAGTCTTGAAACTGTCATGTATTTTCCTCTTACTAGTTAAGTAGAGTTCAGAGATTTATGTGTGTGATGGGTGGGGTTTTTTTACTTTTTTTTTTTTTTTCCCAGAGGATGCTTTAAATTAAACCTGAATTCCCGCTTTTCTGCTCTTGGCACATGTTGGAATTATCTCTCTGGGTTTTTTTATAATATAGATGACTATACTGTTCTTATTTCTTCTTTTTGTACCGAAAACATGCCAGTTAGCTCATTGGAACACTCTGTGACAAAAACTCACCACTGGCTTCATGTAAGGAGATGCTCCCTCAGTGGTGTGCCAATGGCCAGGCTGCACGTTTAAGAAGGGAGACATAACTGTAAACAGGACTAACTCAAAAAGGTTATGCTGTTTGCTCTTTCCACTGGAATTTCTCTTTTCTCTCATTAATCTAGCTGCTGCTGCCTTTCTCACCAATCTTGTTGACACTACAAGCTACAAAGAAAGACGCCACAGTAATCTTGTTGGGGTTCAGGATCTGTTTCTTGGTCTTCTTTTTGCATGGCCAAGAAGCCTGTTGATGACGGATGGGAAGAGCCCAGGGAGATGCATCCAGAGCTGAACATCTCCTTGGAGGTACTCCTTTAGCAGCCTGGCTTGCAGAAGAGAAGTCCTCATCTCATATGGTCAAAAGTGGTTGAACAGCTTCCTCCAGCAATGCTTCTTCCTCTCACTTCTCCAGGTTAAAGCATATGTGAAAACTACAGAGAAAGGAGTCTACTCAGCATAAATACTTCCCCTTCCAGCAGAGGCTTTTCAGGAGAGCTACTCAGTGCAAGGTTTGCTCAAGTCACTGCCACAAGCTGACCTTTTCCCAGTGCAGGAGTCCAAATGCAGTTCTTGCAGGGTAGATACTCACAACTGGCTGGGTAGCAGTCAGTCTTCAGACTAAGGCTTTCTACAGTCTGTTTCTGCAGGATTTCTATGGCCTCACTTCTGTGATTCCTTGGGTAAGCTGTGATATTAAGCCTACAGCATTGCCTATTGGGATGAAAGGATCCTGCAGGCCCACTTCTTTGCCTCTCTTCATGTGCTCTCCACGCCAAAATGTTTCATCTGTAGCAACAGATCAAATAAATCCCTATTCCTGCCTCCAGATGCTGTTCCTCAGAAAATCAACATATTTCAAATGTTAATTTATTACTGACAGTGGCAGTGCTAATGCCTTCTAGATGGTGGGCCCCTTCCTCGCTGGAGGGCTGTTGTGGAAGTAGTATGTTCTCTGGTCTGGGGTGCAAGTCCTCTTCTGAGACGTGCTTTTTGCTCCAGAGCAGTGTGGTGCTGGGCTTGGTGCCAGCATGCACAGCACCTGTGCTTAGCACCACAGGGAGATAATACTAAGAAAAATGTTAGTGATGGTTGTACGGTTTTGTGAGGATGGGCCCTACTGCCCCTAAAGAAGAGCCGCCTCATTTATTGATTCCAACAGCTCAGTCCTGAGCCTCTCTTATCAAGAAACATGGATCTTCTGTGAATCTCTTAAGATCATACACTGATAGACATCACTGCTTCTTTGCAGGCTTGGTGGTATCGCAGCTTCCTTTAGGTGCTTCCTGGTTTTGCAGTGGATTAGAGCTTGTTCAGTATTGCTGTGTTACTATCCAAACTGTCCACTGGATTGCACCATTGCTCCAAATAAGTGCATCTGAAAGCAGTGCAGCATCTGAGGGCGGAGAAGCCAGCTCTGTATGTAAAGGGCCTTTTGTGTTCTCACTTTCCAAAGTCCCTCTGAGAGAACAGCAGTAACACGCTGAGCTTGCTATAAGAAAATCTGTCTCTGATCTAACTTGTGTCTTCATTTGTGGGTTAACAGGGACTGAGAAACACGGCAACCCTAGCACCCTTTGGTTTCCTTGGACCCTGGTTCCTGTGGCATATTCAGCCGTGCGCACTCTGGTGATGAGCCGGTCAAGAGCTGCAGTGTGGTGTTTCAGAAGAATGCCCCTTCTGTTGTCTCTCATCTCATGGTGAAGGTGAGAAGACTGAGCAACTTGGAGAACTAACTGCTCTTTTGAAAGGCCCTGATGGGAGGAAGAAACAGAAGAGGGGCAGCACAGAAAGGCAGAGTCCAGGCTGCCCAACACAGCCATCACAGCAGGAACATCTCCTGAGATGTGGAGAAATAGGATGTGGAAGGCCCTTTAATGATCTGGAGCACGTAGCTCCTGCAGTAACTCTCTTGCTGCCACCCCACACCATCACCTCTCTACCTCCAGGCATGCCTGGAGTTGCTGGTATCTTCCCCAGAAGAGGAAGTTCACCAGGCCTGCACAGTTGCACCAAGTCAGGATGTCACCTCCTACTCGAGAACAATGTTGAACGCTGTCACTCCAGCCTGGTGAAAACCATTTGTGAAAGGCTTGTGCCCTTCCTAGTTATCCTCATGTGACACAGGACAGAAAAGAGCCTGAAAAGACTGTCTGCAAAGTGAATGAGCCACTTCACATTTGGACCATTTCACCTGGCACAGAGCAGAAACTGTGCAAGCAAATGCTCAGTGCAGGCTCTGTCAGCCGAGGTGCCCGGGCACTGCAAACGCGCGGAGCTAGCAGAAGCATATGGTGGAAAATTTTCTGTTGAGAATCCCACTCCCTAGAGTTGCCACTGTATCACCACATCCTGATCTCACAACCCTCCAAAGTACCCAGCGAAGGCAATACTGGTCTCTCCTGTTCTTTTATCCAGGGCTGTAGTCAGTACTATAAAGGAACATATGCTTTTGTTGTAGTCAGTTTAGAACTTGTTGTTTTAAGTTACATATGCTTAAGCAACTGAGATGTGAATATATTCCCTGTTAAAAGAGTACAAGCATGAGGCGAATGATGTGGAAGGAGGGAAAACCAGGCAGCTGTTTTAAAAACTTCCTAAAATAACCATAGCGGGTTTTATCAGACTCGCTTTATCAGTTTTCAGCCCTCTGTGGTTCAACAGTGCAGCATACCCAGCTGTGAGGTTTGTAGGGCCAGATGCAAACTGTCACAGCCATGGGATGCAAAGTGCTGAACTAACATAAACTCACTCTACTGGTCACACTTGTTTTAAAAGTAATTGTAAACCAACTGGACAATAGCAAGGTGGAGCAGGGGTTGTTGGCCCTTTTACACCTAGCATAAGGTCTGTGTCATGTGCTGGTAAACTTGATAAAAATTTGATCAACGCTTGCCACAGACTGTATTTTTGTGGTTAAGTGATCTGGTCATATGAAGGTCTGGCACTAGGCTGCACGGAATCATGTGGTCCTGCAAAAGCCACTTTGCTTTGTACTTCTAAGGGAATTTGCAACAGGGTTTTTCTAGAAAGCGCTTGGGAAAATACTTCTAATTACAAGCGCTTGCTGTACACTGGACTAATTAAAAGCACAAGCAATGTGATGGGAATTCTTTAACCTTGTGAACTCAGAGAAAAGGGCTTGTAACAAACAAGGACAGCAGCGTTTAATCCATGACCTTACAAGGAAAGCGTAGCAGGAGCATCAAACTGCACTCCCTTTGATAGACTTTGTGCAGCCAGCCATCAGAAATGCAAAAAGGGACAGAGTATCAAGTGGAAGTGAGGCACCCTGAAAGCCTTGGAGTAGGAGCACATTGTGAACTCCAAGCTATGCACATAAGATCAGATTTTAAATCGAGATTTTCAAAGAGACTGAAAAAGACCAGAGTGGCAGTATTGCTTGGTTTTTATCTGGAGTGGAGCAAGTAAGTCTCGGGTGGGATTTTCCTAAGGTTTCTAATCTACAGGAGTTTGGTCTCATTTCTCTGCTTCCACTGAGCATTAACAGAGAGGAGACGTGTGGGTATAGCCAGCAGAATGTTTTGTTTTCTCTTTACAAATGTGAAGACTGCTTTGAGGCAGGAACTGGTCAGTGACTGATGGTTGAATATGGGGGAAGAACAAGATGTGAAACATGATTTTTCATTTCTTTTGTCTTCAGAGCCTTTTGAAAAGTCATGTGATTTAAAGAAGGGCTTGGCTCTGTTTCCCTCTCTAGGAATCTGACTAACAAATCATTTGGGTTCTCAGCAGTACTGGGGTCAAAGCCCTTCAAACTCATTATATGGTTCTTAAGTCAGAGAAGGAAACAAAGGAAACACTTTTTTTTTTTTTTTTTGTACTCTCAGTGTGTGTCATATCTGTCAGGGGCTGGGTAGTACCATGAAAGACTTTGTAAAAACAAAACTGGCTGTTAATTAGAAGCACGTACATCTGTCTGCATTTTGTTCAAGGCAGGAACACCAGCTGCAAACAGATGTGAAATCTGGGAAGAGTTTCTCCAATCATGTTTCCCCAAAGCATCCTCCTCTCATCCTGCCTAGAAACAACCTCTGAAGAAAAGCTTTGTCTCTACTAGTAACTATTTTTTTTCAATACCATCCAGCTTACTATTTTATAGGTGGAGTGTGGACCCCCATAAAGCTACTGCCACAAGTGTGACCAAGGGTTCTCTGCAGAGAACCTTTGGTATTTGCCACTGCATTTCTTTTCCCAGATGCCAGGGGTCTGTTGGATTCAAAATAGGAAATCCTTTCTCTAAAATGTACTTGTAACACTTGTGAAGTGGAACTGAGGTGCAGGGATGTGCAAAAAAATTTAGAGACGGTGAAGTAGCAGAGCAAATCACCGAGTTCTCCACCCTCTCCCTGCGACTAGCTGCAAGAAGTGATACAGAAATGAATGCTGCAGGCTTGCAGGCTGCAAACATTCTCCCAATTAAATAGAAGGTTTGAAATTAAGTTTCTTTGAAGAAAAAAGTTCTCCCTCATCCCACGAATCTGAGAGCCAATGAGCAAAGATGTCAGTACCTTGCTAATTAGTAATACCAGATAAAAATGTGTGGCCTAGGCATGTTCCTAACCCAGCTCAAGAAACTCAGTAGATGAATTCTTTCTCCATCTCCCTGCCTGCAAATTTTAAGTTAAAAAATATTTAAGCATGTAACAATTTGGGGAGAGAAAAGGGAAGAGATACATTTTAGTCGCCTAGTTAGTTGTGTGCAAACAAACGAGGTAAAATCATGGTGTAGGGTCACTAGCCAACATCAGTTAATAAATGAAAATCAAGGCCATAGAGACCACAATACTTAGGAACTATTTATTTGAGCTATGAATCTAGTCTTCTACTCACATTGATTACACTCTATTGATGCACAGTAAAGCCCCTTTAGTTTTTTGTTGTTTTTAAGGCAAACCCATGGTGGGGCAGGAGCTCATACAGTATCTCAAAAGCATAGAGGTTAGATGGTTATTCTCAACAAAGTGTTTGGGTGATCAGTGGAAGAGGAGCAATTCAGAGCCCTAGTCTAACTTAAGTGGTGGATCCTGCATCTCATTTCTAACTACATGGGGATCCCACAGAGACCACCACAATCTCATTGGGTGCCTATTGCCCCCCTTCCCCTTGTTGGTTCACTGCAGAAAGCTTATCCTTCAAGAATGACCTCGAAAGACTTTAGACTGTTTCTGGTGACATCGCTGTCTTGTGAAAGTGCTGCTATTAACAGAGTAGGACCCTGACAAGAGGAAGAGGAGAAGAATGCCAATAGTTGTCACTTGGGGCTCAAATCATATCTTGTGTAGGCCCTTGTTGCTGCAAACAGGCAACAGTGCTGATGGGGATAGACAAGAGATGAACTGACTTCCACAATCATGTTACCTGCACGTATACTTCTTTATCATTAGCAACTATGAAAAGGAAACCCAGCATGATCCTAGTACTGTTTAACCTACTTCCCTAAAAGTCACAGTCAGTGCTTTAAAACTGTCTTGAAGAGAAATAAAAATGTATGTCCCTTAAAGTATAAGACCCAGTCTGAGATTTTCCTAGCTGTTTCACACCAAGTCAGATAAGGCAACTGATTGTGCCTCAGCTGAAAATTAGAATCTACTGATCCATCCATCTAGTAGGATTGCCCTCAAGTCTACAAGTTATTTGTCACCCCTGCTGCATGCATGCTTTCTCTCACAAAGCTATCGTGTTCTGATCACTTGCTTTTTAAATGAATTGGTCAAGCTGTCTGCATTACTCGAGCTCGGCACTGATTCTGCTGGTTAGAGTTAATCCACCCTTAACTGGAAACTTTGCCTTAAGTCCTTCTTACACAGCATAAAAAGTGAAACTGCTAAGATAATGTGAAGGAAGGCAGGAGAGACTTAAAAAACTCAAAAGGGTAGTAGTTGTACACAGTCTTATTTTTGCTGTATAGGGGAAATAAAGTAAATCAAGCAAAATAATTTAATTGGAAAGAGAGGGGCAATTTCAGGGCTATTTTCTTGACTAGCTGTCCACAAAGGTCTGATACAGTTAGTTCCTTCTGAACTGAATGAGGTGTCTTCAGTAATTCAAATGCAGCCCTTCACATCTAAAGGACAGAACATACAAAGACTTCAGACTGCTGTGTTCCCTCATAGATGAATCAGCCAGTATTCCATGTTTAGTATCACCAAGTTACGGCCGAGTTATACTAGTGCCAAAGTAGATGGTGCTGAAAGGAAAGAGAGCTAGGCTACGCAATGCTTTAGCTGGTCCTTTCTTCAGCATGCAGCAGAATGCATTTAGCAATTTGTTTAATGCTAGTGGCTGTTGAGAAGTGGGAGAAAGGGTTGTTGCTACTGTTTTTTATCAAAGTTACCTGATTACAGACTAAATTGTCAGCACATTTGTATGCCTAGTCATGGATTGACCATGACACGGGACAGCTGGAATGAACTTCTTCGATTTGCTCTCCCCTCATGTTTTCTTCTGCTTAGTCATTTGTACTGTATCCTATGCTCCTGAACTATATCATGCGCTCCATGTAAAAAAAGAGCAATCAGAAAGTACACGCTACCTGTATGTACTCATCTTCCCTGGTCCAGACAGCTCCTAAGCATCAGTGTCATCTGCTAGCATGGACAAGGGTGCATAAATAAAATCCAACATAATTAAAATGTTACATTTTAAGTTCCCAGACCATTACGCTGGAAATTATTCAGTAGCTTTAGAAGTTTAGGGACAACTGAGGCAAGTACTGCCATGGTGTCAAAATGCTGTGCACTGCTTCGAGTGGTTGATATGTAGCTGTAAATGTCACAGCTTCTTTCCAAATGCTGCTTCCACTTTAAGCCTCTTTACAGTCACCTGTGTGTGGTGTCCTTGAGCAATAGGAGGACATCTTTGAGAACTATGACTTTTTCTTGGCACTCTTTCATAAAGCCACACATATTGCCTTCAAAACTTTCTACATGACCCACTTTATTGCAAAAATATCTCAAACAAATCAGCAAGCCAAAATGAGCCATAATTACTGAGAGCAGATGTTTCCTAAAATGCTATGTGAAGACCAAAACTGAAATCACCTTTGGGAAAAGTGCTAGCTACAGAGCAGCTAACCTCCAAGACCGTTTGAATTTATTTCCTCCCATGGTTCTTCTTTTTGTCATTTCTTCCTTTTAGCCTCTTATTTACAAAATAATTTGAGATGTTTTGGGTCAGAGTACACCTGTGTGTGAGGGCTACTCCTTATGGCACATTTCTGCTCAGAGCCTCTCCCATACCATTCTCTTCTTCCCTTCTCTTCCAAGAACTCTTTTTCCCCTCTTCCAAGCTTTCTAATAAATTGCAATTGCCTTCACTTCCTTTTTAACTTTTTGGGGTTTGTATTTTTTTCCACACTCAGTACTAGAATTATTAGGGTTTCACCAGAAGCCTAGGTGCTAGAAGCATCACCTGATGCTTCAGGATGGATATGGCATCCAATAGCTACCATGCTAAATAAAGAAGTGTTACCCATTTGAGTGTTATGCCTCATACTATGCTTGGGCAAGTAATGCCAAGTGTCCACTCATACCACACTCTCTGGAGAGCTTCCCCTCTGTTCCTGGGCCTTGCCGCACAGGCGCAGATTTAAGATGCCTGCTGCCACGTGGCTCTGTGCTGATTCATTGGCTTCCAACTACAGAGCAATGCCACGGTATTTCTAACTGTTAAATGATGATGTCTGGTGCCTTGTGCCCTGAGCTCACTAATATTTGTCTCTGGCATTCATTGTCACAAAATAAAAGCAGTCTATAAAGATAAAATAACACTGTCAAGAAGGGACAGTGTTGGAAACAGACTGCAGGAAGAGAGATATTATCAAAGCCTGATTCCCTTTTGGATTCTCTCCTGTTATGTGCTACACAGCCCCTCCTCCTGCCCCTTAAATATCTGGCAGCCAAGTATCATGTATTGGGATTATCCTTCTGTAAGGCCATCTCCTCTGTACATACTTTTTTTAATTGGTAGAAGACACCGTAAAAATGGCTTAGTGACTTTTGACAATGACTGGAAAGGGGGAACTATTTTCTGTCAGTATTACATTATATGTCAAGTAACAACCACAAAGAACTTGCTGACAATTCATCACCTGGAGGGTTTGTTTGGGCTTGGTTTTTTGTTTTGTTTTGTTTTGTTTTTCTCAGTGTGAATTCTGTCCTTTGGAAGGAAGAAGTGTACTAGAATTTCTATACAGAAAAGAGGAGCAGAGTAACAATCTCATTTCCATTGCCCCCATTGTATCAATCTAACCTGGAGCAAGAGACCTGTTTTTCCTCTGGTCTCCCTGCTGAGGTGGTTGCAGTAGCTGGCAGTTATGGTTCTCTTGGTATAGACCGCAGACTTCTAGAACTGGATTGATACCAAAACTGATTACATTAAATCTGTTTTAATTATCCAGCTGATGTGATGGTACTGATTCCTTAGATAGTCCCTGATCCAAAGATCTCAGATGCTATAGCTGATGACTTTTGGCGGTGAGGCAAGTGACTATTTTGTGTGGAAACAATAAATTGACTTAGGAGCCAATAGAGCTTTCCTATTCAGAGCTACGAGGCTCCTCCAGATGGTCAGATGAATCATTAGCAATACAGAAAACGCGGCATTCATAGGCTGAGGTGAGCCTTTGATAAAGCATAAGCAGAAACAGGGTCAAGCAGTAATTTTCACAAGTATTGGGCTATGTTGAATAAAAACTAAGAATAAAAACTAAATTGACATGTTAAACTGAGAGGAATTTTCACAAAAATTTCTGTCAAACTATGGAATGAAGTCCCTGCCCTGACTCTAAACAGACAGTACCTTATCTATGAGAAAAAAAAGAATATTTTATGCATTTCCTCAATCATGAACCAGGGCATATAATGACAGAAGCTTCAAAAAAATTTGGTTTTCATCCTGTGCTGATTCTCTTGAAACAAGCAAGATTTAAATGGCCAGTACGCCAAGGAAAAAAGTCCCATTCTTTGATGTTTGTGCAAAGAAGGGCACAAGAAGCCCAGACCAAGGATGAAATTTGGAAAACTATATCCCTTACTCCATTAAGTAATTCTACCTAAGTAGCACTAATAACACACCAGCACTGATGTGAGCATACAAGAATCTGCTCGAAGGAGGAGGCTCCAGTGCTCCCTATCTGCATGGACCCATTCCTGTTATTTTCTAAATGGCAGGACTGGTTTTGATCTCTACATTGAAGCACAACGATGTTTTGGTGTTGTGGTGGGGTTTTTTGTAAAGAAATATTTATCTTTTCTAATATGCTTCTTCCTCTCCAGAAAACTTCTTAAGCTGTATCTCCCTTTCATCACCAAAGCAGGAAAGATGCTTTCATCTTCCATCTCTAGTTATACTTCTCTCACTTCATCTTTAACAAAAAAAAACAAAAAACAAAAAAATCCCCTTTTAGCAGCAGTGTTGTTCAGAACTGTGTTGGGCAATTCTTTGCCCTTCGTAATCTCTCTGTCTCCTGAAAGGATATGGGTAAAACCTCTAATTTGAAATGGATGTGATAAAATATCTGTGCTAAGCTTGTGGGAAGCACAAAGATAAACATATACTCTGCAATATTGGCCTACACCACCTAACAACTGCAGAATAGAGGATGTAAACTGCAAATCAGGGAATCTCTTAAGATAGGAAAGTAGAAAAGATTCTCTTAACTTTGATAATTACTTTGTTTTACCTCTGAAAGAGAAGGAAAGAAAGAAGCCAACCACAAAAAAATTTCTGGGAATGTGAAAGTGCCTTCACAGCACCAAGGACTGCCACACTAGCTTGTATGCTGCCGATTTAATTTTCCACGTTGAAAGAATAATTTAAAAAATGTTAAGGCATATGCAGATGTTTAGCTCCTTTGTCTTAAATAATGTATTTCAGTAAGAATGTAAATGCTCTTCTGTATTTGCATTATTGTGGATCTTCTCCTTCAGGGTACCTAAGACTTTGCTGGTGGTAAGTGAAGAGAGTGCTCTGTTTCCCTAATCACTGTAGAGCACTAAGGGCATCTCGAAAAGGCTGCAGCACTGAAAAGAATAGAAAAAGGGATAGCCTATCTTTGTTACTCATGCATATTTCTTTACATTCAAGAGACACCGTGTTTGTGATTGTTTATCCACCTCTAAACAGCTTTTCTACTGGTTGGGGTTTTTTTCTGTTTCTTGTTGTTTATCCTATATCCTGTACATAAGGATTAGCTATACAAATAATACAGACCCAGCTCTTTTCTTAGTACCTTTTAATCAGAGTCTTGTAGACCAGGAGAAAATTTTACTAGATTGAAGCGCACATTCTTTTTCAACACATAAAATTCTGATTTTGACTGTACTTTATTATTTTAGTTTATGCCAGACCAGGGCAAACTGTGCAAAACTGTCACTAACTCATATCAACTGAACCAAAATAAACTTGGTTTCAACCAGAATCAGCACCCAGGCAGCCTTTTGCACAGATTTGACTGATTCTGTTTAAAATCGTACATCTTGGTTGGCTTTGTTTAAATTAGGTACTTAAAGACCTGAGCCTGAAGTAGGCTCTGGATTTCACTGCAGTATCGGGGCCTGACTACAGACAGGAAAGCTAAAACTGCAACAGCAAAAAAGGGGAAGAAAATTAAGACAGAAGGATCTGGGCTAGATATTTCTAAACTAGGTAATTAATAATAGTTTGGTTTTTTTTTTTCCTACTAGAGGATGTTTTCTATATATTCTTGTCTTGCAACTAAACGAGGCTTCCTTCCCACTCCTGTAATTTTTTTTTTTTTCCGCCTCCAAAGCCACAGAGCCTGTGACCTTGCATTCAGGAAATACCAGCTGAGCCTTTTTTAGCCTCAATGTAAATAGCTGAATTCAGTGCTGTTAAATTTTTTCAGCTTTGTTTTACAAGATTTACAGACATCGAAAAATGTTACGGCATATTTAAACACTGAGAACAGTTCAATTGTCCTTATCTTTTTGTTTAATAAATACACAGTGTTAACTCTGCTTTGTCAGGTTGGGGTATGTGAATGCATGTGCGTGAGAGGAAATTCAATGAGCTGCAGTGCTGAGAGCAGCAGATTATTTTTTGCTCTTCTCAAAGCAAATAGCTGTGATTACAGTTCATACACACCAAAAAAAAAAAAAAAAAAGAAAAAAGAAAAGTACAGGCTCTTAATGTGTGTCGGGCTCTGGATTTCCAGTTGGCTGCTTTAACACCTGACATGGACAGAACTGTGTAGTATTTTTAAATTTTTATGTTGGACTTTGACCAACATTCACAGCCACAGTGATGCTCTCTGCACGCTGTTGGTTGTTAGCAGCTCTATATATTAACTTTACATTGACCTTGTGAATCTTGCACCATCAGAGGCAGATTCACTGAAGATAAAAATCTGTCTCAAAATGCTAAAGCAAAATTTTGTGTATTGAAATAATCTCAGACCAGACATAATTTAATAATGTCATACGAACTGACAGAAAGAATCTTCAATTAAGGTAAAAGTTTTGATTCTGGAATACATAATACTGACATGAAACAAACTGCATTTTTGAGGCATTAAAAAACTATTCTATTCGTATTTTGGGATGCTAGATGGTGAGTTTTAGATCTTGTGATGTAAGGTGCAGTACGAATGTTATTACTTTTTTATTTTTTATTAATGCTACTTGGTTTTATGGGTAATGTAGTTAGAAAATTGAGATCTGTCTGAATTCCAGGGCTTATCTGGAAGTTCAGGACTACTCAGTAAAATCCTTTATTCCCATTCCTGAAAATGCATGCATTAGCTTCCTAATTCAGTTTGGAGGTTGCTTCCTCATGCATTACCTTAACAGCTGATTGACACTTGTTTTTACTGGCCCACTGTAGCATGAGCTGCATGTAGTCTATTTTATTTGATTATTACCTTGGAAGCCAAGATCTGCTTAACTTCTACTTTCATCCAGCTTTGTTTGGTATAAAGCAAAATTTAGCTCTGTCCAGCAGGGTGCTGAGCTGTCCCTCCACTAGTGAAGGCTATTTCATTTTGAGCAATGCTTTCTACCTTGCAATACTGAGGCCACCTGCCACGTGCTAAAAGGAAACGCAGTCTGGGTGATAGGAGGGTACTCATTTTCAGAGGTTGGTACTCCAACTTTAGGGTGAGGCTTCAGCAGCGTTACAGCAGTGCTGCTATTACTGTCTTCTGCAGCCGCTCTGAAAGAAGCGGGGTAAGCGTGGCACAAGGGGTGCCACCTCTCTCCATCCAGCAATGGGAAAAGGGGGTTCCACTGCAGCACTCGGCAGCAATTTGGATCCAACAGTCTCTTCTTCAACCATGTGGTGCCGGTGAAACTCTGGAGGGAAGAGCCAGGCAGCGCCAACAGTCAACAGAAATGGGGAAAGCGGGAGCCCACAAACAACTAACTGCTCTCGCTCAGTTTTCTCCCTTTTTGCGCTACCTGGCTGTTGCTCAAAACCTTTCTCCTTTTCTCTTCGTACTTATTTCTCCAGAGTTCCCTTTCTTTTTTGCTTTGATTTCCATATACCGCTTCACCCCCAGAATAAACCCATGAGAGGAAAAAGTAATAATCGTAGAGTTGATGCATGCCATCACTTTGTCTGTTTAGCCCGCTGGGTTATAAATATGTTCTGCTGAGTACTTTGCAAGGCAGGGATCTGTCCCTGAGTGCTTGTTAGGCACTGCTATCCTAATGTTCATTAAAAACTTTATGCCAGCTGAGGATGTTATTATTAGCACTAATTGGTGTAGCTCATCTTACTTCACTTGACATGAGGGCAATTGACAGTCTCCAATGTTTAAGAATCACTCTATTTGTAACAACACTTCATGCAGTATCTTCGTACAACCTCTCACATCTGCCAGGGGCACTTGCAACGTCATCAAAAAGCCTTCTCTAACTTTTGATCATGGTAATGAAGCAGTATAGGTTCCAGCAAAGAAACTTGCTTTTCTTAAACAGGTTTCAGAATAATGCTGCCTTTCATGGTACTCAATTTAGTATTTTTAAAGATTACTTTTCAAAACAAATATCCCTACAACAGCAATATGTAAACAGAGATTAATGTTATACATACTGGGACAAGTCATTTCAACTATGCCTGTGTCTTGCCAAAAAAATAGCAAAACTAAATGAAATTGATAGTATGGAAATGATAACACTCTTCTCTTGCCAAGTGTTAATTTCTAGCCCTGAGCGCCCTCTCCTACAAGCTATGGAGTCCTCAGCAAATTGCATTTCATCTTAAACATGGAAAAAGAGATTCAGAGACATGGAGTCTTATCCTTTTAAAGCATTAATGAGAGACAAAGTGTTAACATAAATGAATGGGACAAAACCCAATATTTTACTAGAATCTATGTAACATATGAAGGATGGATGCACTTCAGCTTTAAATAATTACAGACTCCTTTCTGTTGATAGTTACTTAAATTACTTGAAAGATGAGTGAATTCAGTGCAGAGGGATTTGTCTAAATATAATTGATGATGAGCTACTTAAATAGGTTTTTGGTCTGTTCTTCAACTTTCAGTGCTTTTTTCAAGGTGACCGATCATAATTTACAGCAATGGATAGCAGCAATTCCTAGCAAGCCAGCAGTGCCATTGATTTTGACCTAAGCTTTCAACTGGCAAGCTACCAATTACTTCTGTAAAGGTTTCAGCTGCTCTGTGTGGAAGCATACACAGTGCTGGCTCTTTGGCAATTTGAGATAGCAAGATAGCCAATGTATCAATTCTCTTCTATTGATAAAGCTCCTGGACAGTAGCTGCTGTAGTGCTACTTCTAGAATTGGAGATTTTTGATCATCTCAGATTTAATGACTTCCCCAAGCAGAGGACTTAATGTGCATATATTGCTTAGCAGTAATATCTAATTGGCAACAGACACAAGAGATACTGATTGATGGGCTTATAGGGGTGCGTACTAGAGTATACATTGTGCCCCAAAATCCCCCTCTTTTTGGTAAAAATGGGTCAAATGTAAAGTATATCACAAGGAAAAGATATGAAAGCATACTAGGCAAACCCTGAATGAAAATCTAATTGAAATTCACCATACAATGCTTGGTTATCTGTATAGGCTTAAAGACTTTAGTGCAAAGTGGAAGGTTTATTTGCACAAGTTTGGAGTCTTGCTTTTTGTTTTGGCCTTTTTTCCTGAGTAGCAAGGACTTTATCTAGTTTACAGCTTTTAAAGATACTGTATAAGTTCTAAAACTTCCTCTAATCACAGTAAGCAGATTTGCAAAATCCTTTCTCTTCTGTGCAGAGATCTTCATCAGACATACTATTCAACTACCAGGAAAGCTATTTCTTGTTATCTGCTATCACTGGAAACTCCATCTATCTTTATTGCTAGAATCAACCTTAAAAAAAATAATAAGCTGCTATCATACACTAAAATGCAGGCACACATACAGGATAAAGTATATGAGCTTTCCTTTAGGCCAAAAGTTATTTTAAAGTTACTTTATCATAACTGTATTGGCTTGGAGATTTTTGGTAGGATGAGCTAGAAGATAATACTTGGGCGGCACTGCCTGGAAGATCTTCTAGTAAGATAGCCTAACTCATTGCTGCCCCTACTTTGCTGCTTGATTTTTTTGTGTTTTTTAGATTGTAAATTCTCGTGGGCCTGGTTCTCTTCTGTTCTGCATTTGTGAAGATCCTAGCCGAGTGAAGTCTGAGGCTTGAGTTCCTCCAGTGCATATAAAGAAATAAAAGGCTACAGCACAGAGGTTGAGTAATACCATCTATAGAATATGTAGAATTTCCCTTGTAGTTTCGGGACTTTCTGAAGAAACTTTCGGTGATAGTACAGAGATTTTCAAAGAAGTTTTAAGCACTATATACCTTCCTTTTAATTTGTCTTGCTTTATTTCCAGTGGCTTTTGTTTTTTTCATGTGTAGTGGTTGTTCATAGTAATAACCCCTAAGAGAAAAGGCGGTGTAACGCTTCTGAAAATACAACAGATGCTTGTAATATCATTGCCCTCTCTACAGGGACTTCTGTAAACTGATTCCTTCCTACACTCAGCATGTTAACATCCAGGAGTGGAATATTGTTCCTGGAATTTATAATGGGTCCAGGGACTCCAAAAATTGATCCACGGGGTCTTATAATTACAGAAGCTCCAAACTATACGTTATCAAGCTGCCTCGACTTTGCTGGTTTCCAAACACAACTGAGTTTGCATTTACAGCCTATTCTGAATAATCTTCACTTGGTACATCCTTGCTCAGACACTGTCAAGCAGAATGATTATCTGACAAGTACCAATATGTTTGGAAATATTCAGCACAAGTTTTGGTGTGTTATTTAAATGAATGACTTCTTTCGTCACCCTTGAAATATGCATCGTCACTCTGGCAACCCCTGTATCCTAGAAGGTGTGCAGTGCAATGAGATGTGTAAACGAACAACAGGCAGGCAGAATGGCATACATGATGAATGAGAAAAACAAGTCATTAGGAAAGCCTGGGATAAAAACAGAAGGGACAAAAAAAAAACCTCTCGCATGGGGGTGAGGTGGGAAAATGGGGTTGGTTTCATTTTCTTCTGTCTTGGCAGATTTCTGGGAGTGCATGCTTAGAGTGAAATATGTATGAAAAAATGCAAAAGCCCATGAAAAAACATAAACTCCTTGTTTCCAACATTCAGTTCTTTTATGGCATTATTTTGTTTTCTCTGACTCCCTGTTATTTTCCACTGATTTCTCAAACGCTCCTATGAATAAAGTGTAACCCCCACACTGCTCTGCCAGGCTTTGTAGCTGCAGTCACTTTTCTTGCCCAGAAGCCCCTTCCTCCTCGTGAGCTCTATGGTTATAGAAAATTATTTTCAGCCATAGAAAACTTCAGCGAGTGCCCACAATCCCTGTTTCTGCATTCCTGCCACCTCCTCACCCCACTTGCAGACATTGATAAACATTAGCTGTCAGCCCGCTTCCTTCCAGGGCATCTGCTCTAATATCCAGCTCTGCTCTAAGCCCCATCGTTGGCTTTGCATATGGCCTCTACCTGTTCAAGGGAGTATATAACAAACATATTTCCCTCGGGAACTGAAGGGGAGTCAGGCTTGCATCCCCTCAGCTAGCATTTCCTCTTATTTCTGATCAAAAATATTATTATTTCAGTAAGCAAAATGTACTCATTTTTTTTCTCCTGTATTTGGGGTTTCCTTATTCTTTTTTCCACAGTGGTATCTTTACATCATGATTAAATGGATGAAGTTAAATGCTTTTCATATAATTTTTTTATTAAGAACTCTGGTATTGTAAAGTGGGATATTTCTGTAATAGTGTGTAACTCAGAATTGATGTTTTCAAGAATAATGTGTAATGCTCATTTAATTTTCAGTGGGATATGATTTTAAAATTTACAAATTTACATGTTATAAACTTTCACTGTCCTGTAATTTGGGAGAATTAAAATGCCAGTGCAAATCTGTGCAACTTTTTTTTTTTTTTTACTCACCTAGCTTAAATCTTAACTTTCTCCCTTTGGTACATGTGACTACCAGTAGGGTTCTTGAATATGTACAGGGACAACTGCCTGACCAATTCAGGGCTGACCAAAAGTTAAAGCATGTTGTTAAGGGCATTGTCTAAATGCCTCTTAAACACTGACAGGCTTGGGGCATCAACCACCTCTCTAGGAAGCCTGTTCCAGTGTTTGACCATCCTCTTGCTAAACAACTGCTTCCTAATGTCCAGTCTAAACCTCCCCTAGTGCAGCTTTGAACCATTCTCACACATCCTATCACTGGATCCCAGGGAGAGGAGCTCAGCACCTCCCTCTCCATGTCCCCTCCTCGGGGGAGCAATGAGGTCGCCCCTCAGCTTCCCTTTCTCCAAAATAGACAAGCCTGAAGTCCTTAGCTACTCCTCCTCCTCAGGGGATGTTCCTTCCAGCCCTTTCACCAGCTTTGTTGCCCTCCTCTGGACACACTAAAAGACCTTCACATCCTTCTTAAATTGTAGGGCCCAGAACTGCACCCAGCATGCCAGGTGAGGCCGCACTAACACCGAATACAGCAGGATAATCACCTCTTTTGCCCAGCTGGTCATGTTGTGTTGAATGCCCCCCCAGGGTGGGGTTTGCCCTCTGGGCTGCCAGGGCTCACTGCTGGCTCACACTGAGCCCACTGCCAACCAGCACCCCCAGGTTCCTTTCTGCTGGGCTGCTCTCCAGCCAATCCTTTCCCAATTTATATCTGTGCCTAGCATTACTGTCCCAGGAGCAGAATCCGGCATTTCAACTTGTTAAATTCTATCTCACTAATCATAGCCCAATGCTCCAATCTATACAGATCCTTCTGCGAGGTCTCCTGTCCCTCAAGAGCCTCAATAGCACCTCCCAGCTTGGTATCATCAGCAAACTTGCTAATGGTGCATTCAACTCCACCATCCAGATTGTTGCTAAATATATTGAACAGGACTGGCTCTAGAATTGAGCCCTGAGGAACACCACTGGTGACTGGTTGCCAGCCAGGTGTAGCCCCATTCACTACACCCCTTTGAGCTCTGCCCTTCAGCCAGTTCTTCACCCAGTGCACTGTGAACCTGCTCATCCCACAGTTGGACAACTTGTCCAAAAGCCTGCTGTGAGGATAGTATCAAAAACCTTACCAAAATCCAGAAAAACTATATCTACCACCTTCCCTTCACTCTTTAGGCAGGTGACCCTATCACTGAAGGATATCGAATTAGTTCAATAGGTCTTTCATTTTATGAACCCGTGTTGACTGTGCCTGATGATTGCATTATTCTTTAAATGCCTTTCAGTAGTACCCAGTATTGTCTTCTCCATGATTTTTCCAGGAACTGAGGTTAGACTAACAGGTCTGTAGTTCCCTGGGTCTTTCCTCATGCCCTTTTTGTAGACTGGAATAACACCGGCTAGCTTTCCGTCAGCAGGGACCTCCCTGGATTCCCAAGAGCTTTGGTAGACGATAGAGAGGGGTCCTGCCATAACATCCACTAGCTCCTTCAGAACTCTGGGATGAATCCCATCAAGCCCCATGGACTTGTGGACATAATGAATCTGGTCTAAGATTTTGTTTTACCATTTGGGGTTTTCTGACTGCCCTAAATACTTTTGTGGAAATCCCAGTCTTTGATGAGAATGGTAGTGCATGGGCAGAACACCTTATTCCTACTTGTATCAGCATCCATTTCTACAGGTAGTTGTCCTGCAGTAAGTATATCAATCCAGCTCAAGCAGTAAAATTTTTGGTGTTGGTAAGATGTTATGTGCCATTTTCCTGGGATACATTATGCCAAAATATTTATATATTAGGTACATAGAAAGTGTCAAACACCATAAGCCTCTTCATGTCTGAGGCATGTACTTGCTATTGTTAATACAAAGAGCAGTAGTAGTACCACCATATTCTATATGCATTTGTTAATTGGCTGCTTACCTCATCTACGTGTGAAGTCCCAACTCCATTCATCGCGTGTTCAGTTCAGACCAGAGTTCTTTATCTCCTCTGGACAGTTGAAATGAACCTGCAAATATACTGTGAGACTTTCTACACTGCACCTCCTCATCCTACAAAACCACAGCATCCAGCATAGCTTTTTGTTGGTCCTTTTTTAGTTCACTGATGGATTATAGACATCGTGCATGTTAGCCTATCTGCTTGTCAGTCACACTCTCAAGTTCTCCATTATCTCAGTTGCACAGTTACAAGATCATTAGACTGTCTAGCATTGCTTTGGCCAAGTCATGTTATTCAGCTTTAAGTACATCTATTCCACTGGTTTATGAATGCTTCTTGTCTTCTGAATTCCCTAACTCTTTTTGAAATAAAAAATGTATATGTTTCAAGGCACTGCAGGTGGGATACAAATTTGAGAACTTGTAAGACACCATCACTGGGTTTTGTAAATACCACGTTATTTTTCATGCGTACCAAAAAATGGGAACTGCCAAAACATCCCAATAATTCCCAGATCTAAAATCTTCTCCAGATTACATTTGCAGTAAGATGCTCCATGGCCAAAATATGTGATACGATAAAGTCATCATATAGATTGTGTGCAGATTTATTTGGGAAGATATTCTTCCCTTCAGGATTACAGAGTCTGTTTTTAGGGACTGGTCTTGTGTTTAGCATGCCAAATGTTTATGCAATTCATCTTCCATGCTGGTGCTCTGACGTGTCCTTGCTGTCGGATGTTGGAAAATTGTCCAGAGCAGAGGGGTGTTGGACAGCCTGAGAATCTGAGCTTTTTCCTTTTGTATTATCTTTGTTATCTAGACATGCTACTTTGAGATTTACGCAATTCACCTTTTGGAAATTTCCGAAGAGTGGTTCATATTTTTCCTACAACAACCCATCAAACCCCTTTCTAAATGATGGTTTTGACTTCTGTAATTCCTAATAGCACTATAGTATTTACCTTTCTGCACCTCAGCTTGCCCCTTTTCAGGCTGAGGCTGTGTAGGTAGGAAAACTAATGCCATATGTGTAAGCATGTTCATCAAAAAATGCTAATAATCCCACACCACTGGATAGTGATTTGTCTTTTTGGTTTCTTTTTGGTGAGGCCCTTCAGGAATTTGCATAAATTGGGAGACAGGTAGGCGTAAAATGGTGATGAATGGCTCCCTTGGCTTGAACACTAAACAGCAGCTCCAGCTTGAGTGATGAACTAAGGGTATTCAAATGATACTTATAGAAAGGTAAGAGATGTCTTCTCAGGGTGCTTCTTCAGCACAATTATCTCTGTTAATGAAGCATTTGCAGAGGAGCTTGCTGGACTTCTTGGACTCACCTCTGGACAACCACAGCATCACCAGTGTCAGTGGAACTCTGCCCATCTAAACGAAGCTGGAGGTTTTTGCACTGTGATTTACAACATGTGCTGCTTGGACGAAAGAGAATTGCAGTTGTACACTGGGTTTTAAAAATATTTTCACTCTTGAAAGAAGCCTGATTGACAAAGAATATGAGCCATTGAATTATAACGCACCAGATTTTACTAAGAACACTCTAAATATGCAAATTTATGAGAGGGGAAGCAATATTCTTACTCCTATTTAGGATGGATTTGATAGACAGAAATAATTCTCTTGTCACTTGTTACAGAGAAGAATTATTAATTTTGCTTTGTCTGTAGAAAGGCAAAAGCCAGCAATCATGTTACAAAGTAGGTTGCATAAATTGGTTGACTTTCAATGCCTCTTTCCTCATCACATCTTAGGAAGAAGAAAAGATTTCTTAATGGTGCCAGGTTCCATTAGAAGAGTAGAGCAACATAGTTTTAATTGACGCATACCATGTCTTAGGAAAATAACAGGCAAACTCCCTGACCATTCAATTACCATATAAATAAGAATGCACATACCTCCCCTCATATCAGCATCTTGCTTTTTTTGTTGTTGACGAAAATATGTTAATGGCTAAAAGCAGCTTTTCATTTGAATAATGACTTAATGCTTCTGTGAATTTCAGATGGTGGATTAAGCCCTTTCTTTAAGAGTTTGCAATTTCCCTATAGTTTACCAGCTGCCTTTACTCAAGGAAGAAAAAAAAAAAAAGGCAAATCGGAGACTTCAAACCTCAGCACCTGCTAGGGCGCTGCTGTGGTTTATAAATCTCTTCAGAGAAATGAAGCGTGCAAGTCCTCTGCTGTCTTTTGTTCAGAAGACTATCACTGATGGGAGAGAGGAAAAAGTCGAGTGGTGTGTGTTTTACGGTGCAGACCAGGCTTTTTTTTTGGTGTGTTGCCAGGTGGAGGTGATCCTTGGCAGGTACACACTTCAGATTTACAAGATAGCCGAGGAAAGAAGCAGCACTACCTTCTTTCAGCTTGACTGTAGGAAAGGAACCAGATCTGAGTCAAAATTAATTAATGTGCAGGCCACTAATGTTAACTGTTCGAGCAGGTAATTATTTACGGGGAAACAGTACTAGCTGTGGTAGTTGCATGTGATGCCTCCTTCATTCTGCACTGCAGACCATTCCTGCTGCCAGGAGTTTTGTTGTCTCTCCTAATTTTTCAGCAGTAGGAGGATGGAAAACCCATTTACTTCATATTCAGTGGATTCCCAAACAGCAGCTGCCCCATTTTCACTTGCTCTTTCCCATACTTCGGACACCAGACATCAAACTGGCTTTGATCCAGATGAAAAATCAGTAACACTCCAGTCGAAATGACAAAAACATTGGGCAATAGCACTTAAACCAACCATGAGACGTGGTCCGATAGTGTATAAAGATGTGGTTCAACAGCCAGACTCTAGGCCCTTCTCAATTTCTGAATGAAAGCTCCAAGTTCAAGCAGGTATTGCAGTTCAAATCACTTTCCTATTTTAGGAAGAAAAATAAAGGCAATACCATGCTCCCTACACCTCCTTTCTGAGATAATTTGGACTTGAACACTGACTGCTTAATAGGAATTTTGAGCATGCCAGGGAAGGTGAGAAAGTGGTCTGAGGCTGGACCGTGTATCAGTGGAGCACCCCAACCTGTAGTTGTATGCTGTGATATACAGAAGCACAGGGCTCTGCAAGTGGTGGTTACTAGACCGAACTCGCTGTTAAAATTGCAGACATGTCTGAATCAGCTGTTAAAAAAAAAGCTTCCACTAGATGGAAGGCTCTTCTTTCTGCTTTCTCCTCATCTATTCCCCCTACTCACCAAGTCTCAGACCTGAGAGCCACTGTGCTTTGATTGTACCCCCATGTCACTTGGAAAAGCACTTACACTGCACTGGCAATTCACTCTGCAAGGGCCATCTTCTGTGTCTGATTTTCAAAAGGTGTACTTAGCACATCTGTCTGAAAAGTCCAAACTGTTAATTATTCGCTCCAAATAATATATATGTTCAAGCTGAAAGCAGAAAAAGCATCAGGCTTTTCACAATAGTGATTTGTTTCTCCCAAGTGAATTCCTCAAAGCATCTATGTCTTTCTATCCCTTTCACTGTGGAATAAGAATCTACGTCCATTTGTCCTGCTAGAGAGGATAATAATCTACATAGTACTATACACTTGGAACGGTGCAGATAAAGGAATGTGTAAATGGATACCTTTGCTTGTATTTGCTGCCAGCAGCCATTGTGTTTCTCTCCCAAGATTCAATATTGCAATAATTGTGCTATAATAAAAGGATCTGTTTCATTGGTGTAGAAGGGGCTCTCCTGGTAGTGGAGTAAGATTTGGCTTAGCCATCTTCATCAAATAGAAAAAAAATAAGTAGGGTTCAAGCAAGCATAACACTGATATAGAAAAAAATAACATTAAAAAAATCCAGTTTAAGTTTTCTTTAGATACATTCTGTATTTTTTGGCCATTGATAGTACACTTGGATTCCTAATTTCATACATCCATTTTGAAAAGCAAAACACAACACTCCATAATGGCATATAGAGAATTTTCAGCATAATAGATAGAAGTCAACAGAAGCCATATGGAACATGAATAGGATTGCCTTGCTTTGTTGCCCATTATCATCTTGGTCTACTTCCATATGGTGATTGAGCTCTGTTTACATGACTTTGATGTGTAGGCATCTACGTTATTGGAGCTGTTAACCAATTAATAAAAATCTACTGCCATATGTGCTGATTCTACAGTTTGCTGTTTTATTTGCATTGGAAACTGATTTGGGAAGAACTCTGTTCTCAGTTCTGTTCTGATGATAATAATATCCTTTTCTACAGAAACTACACTCACAGTCGCACTTGTAAGTTGTGCTTATTGAGACGAAGCTCTTGATGTAAACCGATGCAAAGTTTTTGTAGGAATTCAGATTGAAGCAGTTCGTGACCTGAAACAAGCCGAATCTTCTCAGCCCATAACTTGGGAGCAAATTCTGATTAAGGAACTCATGTCAGAAAGCAAAGTTTAAGTCATTGCCTTATGTGTAATTCAGATAAATGCTAAAGATGAGGTGGAACGAAACTCATGAACAGGTTTCTGGACAAGGGCTGATGAAAATTATGAAAAGAGCTTGATTTTGAGGTTGTTTATCAGTTGTTACAAAATTTAGAAGGGGATTTAAATTTCACTCTGGTTGAAGGCCAGATCTTTTATGGATTCTGTTAAAATCTTCACGAGGGACAGGTTTTTTAATGTTTTCCTTCTATAAAGTGTGAGATTTTATTGACACATCTGGTATGCACTGAAAGGCAGGGCCTCAGCTGAGTGGACCACTGCTTGGGGCCAATGTGTTTCTTTCTGAAGCCTGTGGTTGCACAAGATATTTCTCAGAAAAATCCATATCTGTAATCTTTCTCCATTGATCCTGACTTATCTCTGCCCTCCAGGAATTCCCAGCCAGGCTCATTTTGCTTCTTGTTTACACTATCTACTAAAGCAACAAATGTATTTGTACAGCAGTGCTTTGGTAGTACTTGTGGGTCATACCACACTACTTTTGTAGTTATTCTATGCCTCATAATGAGCTTGTTTGAAATGAGAGTATGGATGATTTGCCAGAGTAAATTGTTTTGCTGCTAAATTCAGTGACACTTACACAGCAAATGAGGGTTTGGCCCATATTAGCATTTATTTCCTTTAAAAGGGAATGACTTTGAAAAGAGCCCGTAGATTCACGGGACTGTT
Organism: Tyto alba; assembly: GCF_018691265.1. Taxonomy (NCBI): domain Eukaryota; kingdom Metazoa; phylum Chordata; class Aves; order Strigiformes; family Tytonidae; genus Tyto; species Tyto alba. Next base: position 7,305,207 of record NW_024881295.1, on the reverse strand, counting down.
ATTATCATAGCTCACTAATGATAATTACTGTGGAATTTCCTGTTTGAGGAAATCCAACAGTGAGTTCATAAACATGTGTGAAAGCAATGAAGAGGAAAAACAAAATTCAAACTACTCTTCAGTCCCTTAAATCTTGCTTTCGATTCGCAGCTTCCTTCAGCATTCAATTCTATTTTGTAGCAATGAAAGGCTCTGACAAGTTGCCTGAATGGAGGGTAGTATTACCGAAACAAAACCAGAAACCAAGCAATTCTTTTTTATTGACATATATTATTTTTTACTCTAAGTGGTGCAACAGGAATTTCTACTTGCCTTTTAAATTAATGTTTTTGCTTTATTATACATACAGTAGTACTGCACTGCCATTTTAGAAATTAGAGACACATTGAGAATACTGGAGGTTCCACCGAATCTATGTATTTATATTGCATTCATTGTGGTAACTGATACATTATACAACATAAATAAAAAGACACGGTGCCCATATTAAGTCATTTTGTGTTAGAGAGCTCTCATTTGTGACTTTCTCTAAAGAAAATTTTAACAATAGTGATTTATGTTCCTTAAGTGAACCTGTACATAAATTACAGATTTAGAGATGACAAACATCATACATTTGGTTCTGGTTCATATGAAGTAAAATACTAGAAGATATACACACAGTAGAGTCAAATATGGTACACCCTCCTATATAGTAATCTCTTATTTTGAACCAAAAAAGGTTGCATGACTTACTCATCTTAGTCTGGTGAGGTGTCACAGCCTTACTCGAAAACATAACCTTGATGTTTCTGTTGATCTTTCCTCCAGTTTGCATAAGGTCAGCTGGCTTCAGTGTTGAGTCTTATCTTAGAGACCCACCATGCAACCTACTGCACCTTGAGAGAAAACAGAGGTGATCTTTTACCAAGTAAAAATGTGCACCCTGAAGTTATTCCACTATTTTATCAGTAAAACTTGCCTTCTGTGATGAAGTCTAATCTATACTTAGCTTTAGATCCCACCTTTGGAATACTCATCATCTACCAGCATGCTTAAAATAACACAAGTGGTATACACCTTGCACAGGCGTTCTGCCACCGGGAGATGATGAACAGCTCAGTCAGCAGCGAAGGCTTCCAGTAACAATCCTACAGTTCTTACAGTCATCGCTGCTTTGATTTGAATTTTGCTGCTCAGAAGATGTCAGTGACTGGAAGCTCTTCCAAATTTCTAATCTCCTTTTACAAACTGAGCTCAGTGCCATAGGATGGGATCCATGTAAATCTGTCTCTACACAACCAGTTTATTCAGACATGCAGAAGGATGCAGAGGGACTGACATACAATAGGGGAGAGTCATGCTGGATGAGGGAGATGGAAGTACGGTGGTCCAGCCAAAAATCTGGACTTGCATTCCTCCCCTCTCATTTGTGTTACTGCACTGAGGAATTAAATGTCACTCTCAGCAAGGACCTCACCATGGTCTTCTCCATCTGGAAGAAAGCAGTCTGGAGTCTCGTATCAACTGGGAGCTAATTAAGAAAGCAGCAAAGTCCATGGAAAGAGATCTCTCTTAAGACCAAACTAATACCAGAGATAAAGCTCTTTCTAGGTTCTGTAGGACAAACTTAACACTTCATTCACCCATGAGTTTCACTTCTGCATCTTCTTTTGAGATGGCAGTTGGAGTGCAATTGGAGATGAGCAAAAAGTTTTTATTTTAAAATAGTAAGATTAAATCCATTGACTGGGCATGTTCATAAAGGGGAAAGTAGAAGCAGTGTTCTTCAACTGTTATTTTTGGGTTGAAGACCAAATGTTAATACAACAAAGACACAAACATAAAGAAATGCATTTGAAATGGAAAGGAGGTATACACAAAGCAAAGCCAGAGCATTCAGGTTGCATACATAAAATCTCAAAGGCATGATTGTAAGTAAATATGGGAACTAGGCAATCTGAATGTGTGGTTTTGCAGAAGAAACCAGTGATGCAAGCTTTGGAGTAAAAAAATATATTTGGCTTTTTTGGCCCTGAGGGATTAGTCTAAAATCAATCACAGGCATGCTGTACCTTAATTACATATCAAACATAGTAGCCACAGCAGCCTAGGAAAGACACTGGGACGTCTAGACTTTTGTGTGGGACTTGTACTTGGTGAGAAAACAGACTGATCCAAGCAGCTATAGACTCTTTTATCTGACCTCATTAGTACACAAAGCTTTAGAACAAATGATGAAGGAAAAACTAATTAAAGATGTGGAGGTATACGAAAAACTAGTTAAAATGCATCAAGTCTTCACTAAAGATAGAACATACCAGACTAAGCCACTATCTTTGTCTGATAAATCATTTTCTCAGACAATGAAAATACGGTAGATCAAATCTATCTGGACTTCAATAAAACATTTGAGAGGATGCCATGTGAGAAAATATTAATTAAGATGGAGAGATGTGAATGAATGTAAGAAATGAAAAGTAAGGACAATAGTGTGTGCTGAAAGGGAAACTCTCGATGGAAGGAGGTTACTAATGCAGTTCCATAGGGACTGATCTCAGAACTAATCTTAGTTAAAATTTTATTAGTGACCTTGGCACAAAAACCATGAGTGTGCTAATAAAATTTGCTGATGGCTTGAACCCAAGACCTGCTGTTACAACAGAAAAGGATTGGAATACCCTATGGAAAGAACTGGATGAGTCTGTGGACCGGAGAAAGAGAAATGACATGCAATTTAATAGTAGGAATGCGAAGTTGTGCACTTAGCAGAAATTCCTATTAATTCTAGTAAAGTGAGGTGAGGAGGAAGCTTCTCCAGATGGACAGCAGAAAGAAAAGATACAGCATGAATGAATCACTCGGGAGCAGGAGTCCTCAGTGAGCCAACTTCTGTTTGGAAAAGGCAGTGCGAGGGGTGTACCATGCAGCCAGAGCTGTAAGGGCAGTCATACCAGGTCAGACCCCACGTCCCATAGCCCACGCTTCTTATAGTAGTTGCCAGTAGAAGCTGGGGAAGGTGAGTCTGACAGGATTTTCCCAGAGCAGCGGAAGCATCCGGCAATTTGTGACTCAGTGAGGTGGTGTTCTTGTGCCTCTAATTGTGTGCGTGTGTGTCCGTCGTCCCCCCCCCCCCCCCCTTTTTTTTTATTTTGCTTTTTACTTATATTGACTTATCTCAGCTTACTTCCCGCTCTTTTACCGGCACTGACAAATTCCTAGCATGAGTTTGAGGGAGTATAAAGAAAGTGGCATGATCCCAGTGAAGTTGTGGAACAAAAGATCAACCTGGTGTCTTTTGTCAGGATGCTGACTGTACTTTGGGCCTCCCCAAACCGCACAGGGTCACTTGGGTAGAACTAGAGGAGCTACTGGTGTCACATGCTTGTATAAAAGTATGTGAAAAGGGTAAATGTTGGTCATACACACTGGAAAATTACACTGGTCAGACATGGCCTGCTCACTCCCCAGGCACAGGGTGCAGTGCCACTGAAGGTTTGCAGTGCCGAGCCCACCAGCACGCGTGTGCCTTACAGCGAAGGGCCACATCTGCCTCCTCGAATGCACACGGCTGGAATGAAACACAAAGGGCGAGTCCCCCCTCGGAGCTCTGTGTCAGTATGTTCATTGCTCCCCGCTGTAGTCAGATGGCAGTGCTCAAAAACTTGGTAACTCATTTATTTTTCCCCCTGGACCACAAAGAGGCAGTAAAAAAAGATGAATTTCCACGTCTTGCTTTTGGATCTGGTTCGGTTTTCCCCCGTCAGCCCCCGCCCAACAGGCCGGCGGGGCTCCGTGGGCCCGGGCACAGCCGCCCCGGCCCCCCACGCCCGGCCGCCTCGCCTCCTCCTGCCGCCAACCACCCGCGGGAAACGAAACTGAAAGCCCAGGGCCGCGCTGCGGCTCCGACACCCACCGGCATTTGCTCCAAAAGCCGCGCCCCCCCCCCCCTCTACACCTGGGTGCAGCCCGAGCTCCCAGCGCCCCGCTCCGCCCCGCCAGCCCGGGGGCGACAACGAAGATCCTCGCTTCCCCTCCTCTCTGCCGCCGCCTCCATTTCGGTCAGCGGAGCCCGATCCCGGTACCGGCCCCGGGCCTGAGGCGAGGGCAGCTCCGGCGCGGCCCAGCCGCCCGCGGGTGGGGCCGGCCCCGGGGCGGTGCTGCCGCGGCCCACCCGCCTCGCCTCAGCCGGGAGAAGCACCTGTGGTGCCAGCGAGCCCCGCGCCGCCGCCGCCGCCGCCAGGTACGTGAGGCCGGCCCGGCCCGGCCCGGGGAGCGCGCAGGGGCCCGGGCTGGTCTGTCCGCGGGGGCCCGCCCCGCCCCGCCCCGCCTCGGCTCTTTACCCTCGGGGCTCCGCGGCGGTTTCCCCCGGGGCGGCAGCGGCGCCCTCCCGGCGAGGGAAGGTGAAAGCAGCTGGGCTTCCCGGGGGCGGGGGGAAGGTGAGAAACCCGCCGCCGGGAAGGGTTTGGGGGGCGGCGGGGCGGCGCGGCCCGGGCCCGGGGCTGCCTGGGGGGAGCCCGGCGGGACCCGCGGGGGCTCTGCCAGGGAGCGCTTCGGAGATGCGTGTGGGTGTGCACAGGTGGGTGTCAGACCGAGCGCACTTCGTGCTTCTCCTTGCAACAACCTGTCGTGCAGCCCTTCGGGTGCAAGGTGCGCTGCCTAAAGGCGAAGCAACCCACGGCGTGGTCTGGGATTTTATTTCCCGCCCCCCCCCCCCCCCCCCTCCATTTCTCTCCATCGGGTAGTGGCTGCGCCGAGCTCACGCCACGGAGGGTGCCTGGGCAGGCTCGGTGTGTCCTTTCTGCAGGAGGCTTTAATTTTTAGTTTACCACAATAATATGATTCAAAGGTCATAACCAGAGACAGGTTTATACAGTAACAGGTATTATACGAGGCTGTCATTTTACACCGATGCTTACACCTCAGTCTGAGAACTGAGCCTTGTGGCTCTTTGCGCAAGGATATGACTCAACTGAATAGGATTTTGTACCTTAAGAATGTGTGAAATAGTTTTGCTGCGTCTGATGGTTGATAGGTGAATTTGTGTTCTTGTGGCCATCCCCACTGATTTCATGGGGGAACTTCATAGGACGAAAAGTTTCTGTATGTGAGTCCTATTGCAGAATTGGAGCTTGCATCAATGCAAAACCTCATAAGAAACACAGAAAATGGGGTAAAACTTACAGTAAACATTATGCGATTGAGATTCTGTAACTATAAGCCATAAAATACCTCTTAAGAGAACATCTCCAGCGATATATATTGATACATTGTGCTTTTAGGGTTTTCCTTCACTTTCATCCTTTTTGTTACCAGCCCTTTGAAAATTGATGCCTCGTCACAACCATTATAATGTACATACATTTGTTCACTTTTCAGCACTCCTCCTATGTGTGTAGCATCATATTTTTGGCACGTAGTTAAAATCTGTGTCAGTGTACATGTGCACAAGAGGCTGTATTCATGTTATAGATGAAACTTTCACTCCAAGCTTTCCAGATGTTTGAGTGATGACCTTGTTATTTTGTAGCAAGTTTTCCAGGCAGAAGGTGGCACAAAGCTTAGTTAAGACCGATTTAACTCCGGGCAGGAGTTGTGGGGGGATGTGATAGGCTGGGAGTACAGACTGGAACCGGTTCTTCTCGTTTGTTGCCATTAAGCATTCCTACAATTCCTCCCACTCAGCTCCCCTTCCAAACGCAGGCTGGTAGAAGTCCACCAAAACCATTTAAGGTGGACAAAAGACACTTGCAAGGCAGGTAAGCAGCTCGCCTGAAATCTAATGGAAAAGCTTATTCCTTGTTAGATGCCTTTTCCCTTCCCACCAGGGTAACCAACCGCACAGCCAGGAGTTTCCTGACCTTGATGCTGTATTGTATTGATTACCTTGCTGGGGTTTTGGCTTTTTTTTTTTTTTTTTTTTTTCTTTTTTATTAACACAGGTGGGCTGTTGGCCTGGTAATTCGTCTCTGAGCTGAATGATCACTCAACTTCTTTTCATCCTGTCTTTCACTTCTGCAAGTCCAGCCCAGATGGCTGGATGCAGGAGTAAAGCTCCTCATGGAACGGTAGTCAGGGCCATTGAAGGTAGGATCCTTGCTTCTGACACCAAAGCCTCTTCCAAGGAGGAGTGACCTCTGCTTTTGGGAGACGTTCTGACATCTAAGTGTGATTTTTGCCACTGACATGTTCTAGGCCTTCGGTATGCTGCCTAAAAGAGCATGCCATTTTAGCCTGAAATCTAGCAGTTTGCTGAGAGGTTTCTGAATAGATCTAAGTCAGGCAGTGATGTTTCTGTAACCAAATAAATTATTTTTAAAAGTTGCTTTTACACAAGTCGCTTATTCCAGCATCTTCAGACAAAAATGTGCAGCAATGCTAGGTGGAACTAACTTTAATAAGTAAAATGAAACTGAATTCCCTGTGTGGTTTTCTTCATTGTTAGAGCAGGAATTCAAAAAGTAAATAAACATGGGGAGATGTAAACCGTATTTTTAAAGTTCTTCTGGATTGAATAAATGTTTAATAATAGTACTGTTGGGGAAATGTGTAAACAGTATTTTCTATACTTCCTTGAACTCTTAAGATTTTTTTTTTGTTAGGAATATAGATAGAGCCATGAAGTCATTGTGTGACTGAGCTGAGAGAATATTCTACATGCTTATGTGGGTATTGGTTTTTATCGGTTCTATTTTTTTTCAGATAACTTGTTCACAGTCAAAACAGTCCTTGGTGTAAAGGGCTTGTGCATACTATAACTATTTATGCTGTGCTGACTGGATTGGTTTAATTTTGAAATTCAGATAAAACAGAGCAGTCATTTTTTAATAGGCATTGTGTTATTGAAACTATTACTCTCATTTCTTTTAAAATTGATTTTTAATTTTTTTTTTCTTTTTAATGAGACTTAACAGAAGATTGTAACTCTAGGGTGAAGATTTTCACCCTGCAGACTGTCTAAACCACAGTCCAAGATCTTGCTCTGGCTAGGGATGTAGGATGCAACTCTGAGAGGTGGAAATTAGGGAATCCAGGCAGGATGCTGCTCAGGAGAGGGTCGAGGAGCTAAGGCTGGGGGTGTCTCGACAGCATTAGTCTGAGTAGCTCTTGCTGCTCATCACATTTGCAGCTGGGGTTTCTGGTTTCTTGCCAGCCTCCACACCAACAAAACCCACTGCCAGACAAATGATACAGACTGACCGTGGGAACCATTTACAACCTGCTTGTGAGTTATGTGAGGCTGGAGTCACAAAGGTGGACCCCCCCTTTGCTTTTGAAGAAAAAGGAAATTACATTTGTATCTGGTGGCTTTCCTGCACATCCCCTGCTTCACTGGCCCAGCTGAACTGCAGAAAAGAAGCAGCTATTTCATGTTCAGGATCGAAGAGGTCTGGTTAGGATTTATATATAAAAAAAAGAAAAAGCACATACTTTTTCATAAAAAAACAGGCTATGTGGACACTATCAAAATTTTAACAATATAAGAAAATAAATACAGAGGAAAAGAATTTGGAAAATATAAAATCCTGATGGTTTTAACTGATATTTTTTCCCAAAAAACCCCTGTAGAATATGTGGGTAAAAGTACTGATGAAGGGAAAGTTTAAGTCAGCAATATCTTAAGACTGAAAAGGAATGAAAATGCAGAGTAATTGTACAAGTATTACCAAAAGACCTTTATTTTAGCAACACTGCTGGATATTACTATAATAAGGCACAAATTCTGTTGTATGTGTACACTATTCCAGCCTGACAGCTTACAAACTGACAACCTGGTGCCTTTTCAAGGAGACAGTTGTCAAAAAAGCTTTCTTTGGATCAAATGAGGGACTGGCAGTATTACCAGTATACTAAGGAGTGGTTTTGTTGAACCATCAAATTTTCTCTGATCCTAACTAAAGTGAGCTTTTTTTGTTATAAAATATAGGGCGTTTTTAAAAGATTTAATCATTGACTTATAATACGTGGTTTAAGAAATAAGAACATTTGAGGGAATTAAAAATAAAGAAGAAATTATTATTCCTTCTCTGCTTCTACTGGATGTCTTATTTTGGTGATACTTACCGAATCTTTCATTCTTTATTACTGAATTCACTTTATATGATATTAATGCAATCCATATTCTTTTTAGAGTTTTTCTCCTCCTCCTGCTTACTCTGTATTTGGAGGCATAATCTTTGATCTATGATGACAATAATTTTCATGGCATATGCAGACATTGCAGACAGGGAATAAGTAGCATGAGCTGATGAACATGTAAGAAATGACAATCCTCTAATCATGCAAATATGGGATGTGATGGGTCAAGCCACGCATTTGTAAGAAATTTTTAATCTGGTGAGTGCTGCCATTTACTATACCTGGGCCTGCAGGTGCTTCTGAGAATCAAGGACTACGTGTCCAATACCAGCCACTCTGCATGGAATTCTAGCAGTTATTTGGGTTTTTTCTCTGTAGACTGGTGGCTATGCTCAGTTTTCTTCTATTCTTAAGCCAATTCTTTATGTCAGGCTAGTCTCCATATGCTTAGTTCTTTGAAGAGCAAAGCATCTCTCTATATATAAATGGTTTTGAGGAAAACCAAATATATATAGGTATCTCTTTAAGCTATTTTTTCATGCTTTTAAACTGTTCCAAAAATAAGGATTATACTTCTGTTTTCACTGTTCAGGAAGCATGGCAGGTATGTTGGTTAAGGGGAGCAAGCTAGGATTGGCTCTCCTGAGAGAATTGCTCTGTTCATATTACTTACTTGTTGTCTGTTGGCAAACTCATCATCCAAGAGAAAAGTTTTGTTTAAAGACTTGAAAAGTACCTCATTGGAAATCATTGGCAGAGGCAAAAATGGATTCTGAATCAACTTTAGTAGCTCTGAGACCATCCCTTCTCTCCTGCATGCAAGCCTTGTCTCTGACTACATCCACTACATTACTTAACAAGAGGGAAAGACATTTCAGTAGAAATGAACGGTGGTTCTTCAGATCACATTCTCCTTTGCAGAAGCTGAAGAAAGAATTACATGGAAAGAAAAAGTACTGTTCTGAGCCTGTAATTAAAAATAAGTCTTTGCACATATGCATAGGGACCTAAAATCACATTGTCGAGGCAAACTCATCTCTGACATTCCTGAAGAAACCTTAGTGTTAGGCTTGGGAAGCACACTGATATTCTTGTCACAAACTCTGTGGCTTTGTATCCATATATGAACTTTTAATTTTAAAAAACATGACAATTCTATTGTAGGATCTTATTTACACCAGTGTAGGTCATCCTCAATGCTGAATCTCAAGATTAGCTGTGTGGACTTCCAAGTCTTGATGTGATGGAATAACTGATAGCAATTGGAGGTTGCACTTTCTGAGGCCAAGCAATGTAAGAGGATGTAGCAGCTGATGTGCTGATAGGAAAAAAAAAAAAAAAAGTTAGAACAATCTTGGGTTTCATTTCAAGCTACATTAGTGGGCACAGATTTTCTGCTTATTATCCCCAGTTGGGACTCATTCAACTTTCTTATCTCATCTCTTCTCTCTTATCTCGTTCAAATCCCATTTCTTTCACTTAGCCTTCTCAGTAACCCTTGCTGAACTCCTATCTTACATGCTTCTTTTGAGGTTGGAAAATTTCAGCCCACAAATAAAGTTGTGAAGAACTGGAAATAGAGTCTCAGAACTGGAAGTTCAAGGTGAAACCAGCCAGGCTATGATACCCCTCCTGTCCATAATACAGAAAATCCCCAGCAGTGTAACTTCATTGCCTTTCAGTGATGTCTGCCTTAAGGGCTTTTTTATTGATTTGTTCATTCTGAAGATATCTTTGACACTTTTTTACATTAATATATTCTGGGAGTATTTCTTTTAACTGTAGATTCTTAGCAAAGACTATAACTGACACTGTGTGCTGTGCAGTGCTTGTATTTCATTAGAATTTTCTAACTTTGAAATTAAGCCTGCTGATGGCTTTGGGCTTCCTTTTTTATATGACTCACACACTCATCAGGGAATGTACTGTCTTTGGTGTGATGCTGCAGGATCATGGTGATAAAGCTGAACATCAGAACTTCAGGAATAGCATTCACCAGGAATTAGCTGTTCTGTGACATACAGTGATGTTCTCTTATATAGTGACATACAGTGACAGCACAGCTCAATGAAGATAACATGTAACGAGTTCCAGCCTATACCAAGTTTCTGCAGATAGACACTTTAAAACAAAACAGAACAAAAGTTTAAACTTTAAGCTCCTGACAGAGTTTTTGGGCATTTGCATGGCTTCATGGTAGTCCTCAGTGGGGGTTTTGCTGGCCATCCCAGGCTCACACGGATGAGCACGGCAAACTTGGACTAGGTATGAAAAGGGATGCACAAGAAAAAGTCACAAGGTTGTTTACAAGGAAATAGGTCTGTTTGGTTTTTTGTTTTTGTTTTTTTTTTTCCCCGTAGTCTCTAATGAAGAATCTTTATAAGTATCCACATATAAGTATCAAGATTAAGAACCTGATATCATATAACCTACGCTATTCCTGTTTTGTCTGATGTTGCTCTCAAACCTCTGTTGTTTCATACATACACACATGTGTGTCTACTAAAAATTTTCCACTCAGATGCCTACCAGCTAAAAAGCTGTAGAGCAACCTCTGAACATTAGAGAAAACTTTTTCCATGTCATTTGTTAGACCATTGAATATAAGGTCTATAAATGCATGAAAATGTGCGCACTGAGAAACCAGTGTATTGGATGCTACATTCTGAAATACTTCATGGTATCTTTTGTCACATAACTAAAAAGAACTAGAGAAGATTCCAAAGATAAAGCTAGTGAGTCCATTCTTATTGTTAAGAAGGCATTGAATTATTATGGAAGAATGCATAGTGTGCCATAGAAGAAACTGGGAAGACTAAGGCATTTCTGTTCACTGACTTTCCACTTCCATCTTTACTCTTACCATTCAGTATTTCAGCCTACTATGTGAGGCAGAAAAAAGTGCAAAAAGTATTTTGTTTGCTATATATGTAATCTTTTGTGTGTTTACACATACTAAATATGTAAATTAATTGAAACAATGAAAATAGTCAAGAGTTTTATGGGCTTTTTTTCCTCTAAATCTCACTCTCCTTTCTCTCTTGTAGATGTTACTAATGAAAGTCTTGTAGTGTCATGGGAGCTTTCACTTCTGGAAGCTGTCCCAAGCTTGAGAAGCCACTTGCTGGAAGCTTGAGTTTGGGGCTGAAATTCAGAAGTTTGGCATGTTCCCTACAAAACTGCTTTTGAACAAAGCCTATGCACTAAGGGCTGATTTTCAGAGAATGCTGACGCTCCTAGCAGTTCATTTATATCCATCTTCAATCCATGGTAGCATGGGAACCATGGTAGCTTTAGCTTTAAATCTCAGTTTGATATAACTGTGCTCTTCTGCAAGGATATAGTGCTTATTGTCACCTGTTGGATGAAATAGGAATGAAAAGGTCACTTTTCTGAAAAATATTCTATTGGTTTAGGTTTATGGGGTTTGCACCCTGTGTTTTAGAAGCTGAGAACTGGAAACTTCAACCTACTTGTTGAATGTTAGATGAGACTGCGTTTGTGGTGGGAAGCTAGGGAGGCCCCTACTGAAGCTGGGTGCTCTGGGGTGACTTGCCACAGAAGGTGGACGATACTTAAATTCCTCAGAAGAGAGTTTTTAGTACAAGTGCTTATCCTGTGCTTGGGAGGAAGATACTTGACAACATAGGAGTGAGAGCCTATCCCAACTCAGTTGAGGTCCGCGTGAATTACAGTGGTGATTTCCTTGAGCACAGAATCTCACTCTGTATGTGTAAATGGCATTAAACCTGTAGGCAAGTTTTCATGTTAAACTCTGAAGCCAGAAATAATAGTTGTCTGAAGGTTTAGTATTATCTTCCCTGCTTTGGTGTGTCTGCTGGGTCTTGTTTAATTGGCAATGGTTTTTTTTTTGATCTTGCCTAATGGTAGGAGAATTCTATTGTGACTGTGTTCAGGTAGCAGAGTAAGTTGTGGTTATGTTTGCAGCTTTGTTTGTCTCTGCATCTGGACTTATTATACTTACTGTTTTGCTTGACAGAAGGATTAAGCAGACTTGACAAACTCACAGTTGTAATCTTATCTTTGCAGTCAGAAGCCTACAAGTCAGGTTAAAAGATAAATTATTTAGACTTGAAAAGGAAAATACTGCAGAAAAAATGAAAACAAAAAAAAATATTTTTTTGTGCTTGATTCAACAGCTGTCTTTGCAAGTAGAGCTGGTAGTAATGCATATTGGTGTTATCCAAATGCAAGTGATATTATAGGTCTCTTAGAAGTCTTAAGTTTAGTTCTGGGTGTAGTGGCCTCATTGATGGTTCATGATAACCTGGTGACATCTCATGTATAAATAAGTAATGATTTCCTGCAGTTAAAACAGAAAGAAGTACAACACTGATACGAACATGAAAGCTAGTAATTTTTAAATAATTAATTGTAATTAGTGTTGGATATTGCATTTGTTTTTTTGTCTGACAACCTGGTAACTTTTCTCATCCTTTATTTTGTTATTCCTTAAAAAATGATTCTCTCCCTTCTGCAGGAGACCCATGCAAAGAAACTGGTTGTTTACCAAGAAGTCTGTGAAGACATCCAAGCATAGAATGGTACCAACTAGAAACCATTAAAAGTACCAATTAGAAGAAATTGTAAACTGGGCAAAAATCTTATCCTTAATTTCTTGAAGTTATCTTTGCTCTTAATTGTACCAATAGTAGGTAAAAGTTTTTTGATAGAAATATCATTTTAATTGAAAGATGCCTTTGAATGGTTAAAATAGCTTCTTGTTCCAGCTGTTAACATAGTAGGGCCCAATTACCATAAGTAGTATTCTTAGAAATTAACCTTTCAGTTTCTTTTTTGTTTCCTCTCCCATCTCTCTTTCCCAGCAGACAGTAAGTGTGAATGAATTGGCTCTAGAGCCAAATGATCCTTATCTGTCCTTGGGGTAATGTCCTGGTTGGGGCTGGACTAGAGTTCCCGTTGGTTTGGCAGCTGGGGGAGTGCTGCAGCACCCTGGGACCCCAGGGGCTGTCTGGGTCTGAGAGCCCTTACCTGGGGGCAGGGGCGGGGGGAGCACAGCTGGAGGGCTGGGCCCGGATTGGCCAATAGTCCATGTCATGTGACATTGCGCTCACTATATAAAGGCAGGAGAGAGTTGAGAGGGGCTCTTACTTCTGGGGGTATGGCTGTGGGGCCCTTGTGTTTGGGATCTCCGGCCGGGAGCAGGTGGGTGGTGAGCAGCTGTATTGTACATTACCCGCTGGTACTGCTGTCACCGTGTTGTTCTGTCACTGTTACTAAACTGTTTTTATCTCAACCCGCCAGTCTCCCTTTGCCCCTCCGATTCCCTCCCCATTCCTAAGGGGGTGGGGGGTGGGTGAGCGACTGCGTGGCGTTTAGCTGCTGACCAGGCTCAAACGATGACAGATAACTTTTATGGAGGATTTTAAAGTCAGATGGAGAGAAAACTTTACACTAATGTTTAAGAAGATTCATGAAAGCCTTCAGAAGCCTGACTAAATCTATGAAAAAAGAAAGAGGGGAGTCATTGGAAGTCATGTATACTAAAGACTAGATGAAAAAGCAATAGTACTTCTGAATTACACTTCAGCTGAAGCTCATAAAGAGCTCTACTATGGTACTGTTACTGACACTGAATAGTGCGCTTCTCCTCAAGGAGCTCTCTTTATTTTCACCAAGTATCTGCCAGATGGGTACAGGTTGGGGTGCAAGCTGAAGGTTTGGGTTCTGACAGCTGTAGTCAGAGGGGAGTGGAACCAAATTTCATTGTAATATTGTTCATCCTGGTACCTGTGGAAGTAAAGCAAAATATATCTCAACATGAACTAAGAGTGGCAAGATCCTAGTAGGTGAAGAGTGGCAGAACTGCCTCCTGATTAATCAAGGAGCTAATGCTTCTTCGAGGCACTGATTCATGAAAACCTTGAACACATAATTCATGTTATCTGGACTTCTGTTGAGTGTATATGTGAGCTGGTGCATAATGGCTGTCCTGAATGCCTTCCTCAATCTGGGCCTAATAGGGCTGTATATCCATTTTACTCTGAGGTATGGCAAGTGATTTACAGCTGTGTATTCTTAATATATACATAAAAGTGAAGAAAAGGATAAAAATCCATGTTTGGAAGGAGGCAGAATATGCTGTGAAGTGCTTTGTTACATTGATGGGATTCTCAAAGTTTATGCTTGAGTCTCTATTCCTGAAAATGAAGCTGGTAATCAGTGTGCAAGGTTATTTTTTTGTTTGTTTGTTTTGTTTTTATTTTTGTTGTTTGTAGGGGTTTGTGTGTGTGGGTGCTGTATAATTTTAATTGACCCTGTGAGAGAATGGTAGGCTTCTTCATCCTGGCCTTGAATTCTTTCCAGGGTTTGGCATCTAAGCTGCTTCTCAAAAAAAAAAAAAAAAAAAAAAAAAAAAAGGTAAAATAAAGCTGGCTTAGTAATACTCATTCCAGCTGTTTCATATGGCATATTTATTGATTATGGCCAACAACAAAGGCAGCACATACATTAATCAGTCTAAAGAAAAAATGTTTTTCTTGCCAACCATATTGGTAAAGCAAGTGCGTAAAGCATTTTTGGTGAGGTAAGTTGTGTGCCCATATTCTTGGAAAGGGTATAAATGTTGTTCAAGACAAATTAGGGATTTATTTAAAAGGTTACATTTTGAATTATGTCAGTTAGAGGAGAATAGCCTCACCTGACAACCTTACTTACTTCTGATCATTGCATTAATGAGTAATTTGTATGTTCTTTTCCTCTGTTGTATGGTCTTGCTGTTTTCCACAGCTGACTTAAGGTATCCTTGTCCCCTTGCTTTTTTTTTTCTCAAATTCTGCACTCTTATGTTTATATACTGCTTATTAAATGCTTATTGAACGTATCAAAGGGAATGTTGTTGAAAGGTGCATAATATGATAAGCTGCTGGGTGCACAAGCTTCTCTTTCAGGTCACCTGAAGGGCTTGAGTACATGAAAACCTACCAGTTGTTTTTTAACCCTGCTGCATTCTTTGATTTAATAAAAAACAGTATGTTTCCCTCTGTGCCTTGCTGAAATTCAGATTTTTGTCTCACGTTGTAGTAGTATTTTAGCCTGTAGCAACACTATAGACTGTAGCAACACTAAAGACTTCTTCAGCATGTGATATAAAATTTCTGTATATTTTCCATTTTCATGATGTGCTGACAGAGAAGAATAATGAATAAACAATGTGGCCTTGTTAGATGTTAGCATAAGTTTATGTGTGTATACAACTGATACACTTGGATCTTTAGATTTGTGTAGCAATTAGCATATGTATGTTTGAAAGTTTAAAAAGATCTGGATACCAGTGTTATTAAGTACCTCTGAAGAGCCTTCTAGTTGTGTTTCCTGGAGATTAATGGGCTAATATGAATCATTCCTAAAATATGTTACCAGTGTTAGATTTCTTAACTGGGAAATAGGATTTATTGTTTTCCACATGTTAGAAATTTTGATTCTTTTCCAAGATGATAATTTGTGCCTGTTTGTGGGTGCAGTTAAAGAGAAAGGTAATAAACCAGGTGCAATGATAGCAAGTAATTTTACATTACAGTAGGGAAACGATAGGATTTCTTTTGAAGTTGACTTTTGTTAAAGTACGGAAAAGGTCTGATTGCAGAATCCAGTTAATAATACGTCATCATTTCAGCTACCATGCTACTGCTATCGCTTCATTTCTTTTTCTGCAATCTTTTACCTGAGAACTGCACAATAACATGCATGAATATAGACAAATACCTTTGGATAAGGTGATGAAGTTTTCAGGGTAGAAGTCTTTATAATGGGGCAGTGGTTCCAAAATCAATATTACCAAATATGTGTGCAAGCACATCAAGCAGCAATAAAAATTTGATCCAGATCATGCAGTGATGCACAATTCCATTTCTGTCAATTTAGTCAAAGTACATTGAGGCAGCAAAAAAGCATAAATCCTTGTTTATGTCAACTTGAAGAGGACAGGATTTCTTGATGCCACATAAATCTTTCTGATAAAAAAGTTAGCCTACCAAAATTGTTTGAACAAATTTGGATTTGTGCAGTTCATTTATGCTGTGTCATTTCTTTTTCATGTGACCTCAGTTTTTCTGATCCAGTACAGGGAACTTGAAAGTTGCACATAATAGATCATTGAGCCATGGCATGAGATACTTCTCATGCAGATTTTAGCTAGTCTTTTTGGAGCTAGTGTTCTGTATGATGTACCAGGTAAGAGAATTACACCTCTAAAAGATATGGGCATAGCAAGCACAGGACAGGAAGCCTTTTAGCTGTATTTCAAGCTTTAAGTCTAACTTTAGGGTTGGGTTGGGTTTTTTTTTTTCCAGGTTTTGCAATTTAGTATGGAAAGATCTGTCTTTTTGTCCTTTTTCTTCCTCTACTGGCCATTACTCCATAGTCTTGGCTGACAAATTTATTATTTTATTTTGCAGTTTTGCACACACAAGAATTCCTTGTGCTTTTCTGCAGACATTACCTATCATGAAATTTTGCTCACAAAAGCCAGCAAAGCATGTGAGTTGTTAGTCAGTTTTACTTACGGTGGCAAGATGAGCAAGAAACATTTTAATACATTCTTTACAATTCTAACATCAAGAAAACAGTTGAAGCTCTTGAAATGCAAAATTGTTTTTCAGTTTTTGTTCACTTGCAATTCCAAAGCATCTATAGAAATCTAGCATGGCATGTGATTTTAAAAGCATAGATTCTGAGGATGGGATGTGCAGATGTGAATAGAGGGGAAGTTTGAGGTGGACTGAATATAGAAGTGTCCTGTTCTCAGCTGGGACAGAGTTAATTTTCTTCTTAATAGCTGGTATGGTGCTGGGTTTTGAATTTAGTGTGATAATAATGTTGATAACACACTGATGTTTCAGTTGTTGCTAAGTAGCGCTTGTCCTAAGTTAAGGATTTTCAGTTTCCCGTGCTCTGCCAGCAGGCAGGTGTGCAAGAAGCTGGGAGGGAGCGTGGCCAGGAGAGCTGACCCGACCTAGCCAAAGGGCTGTTCCATACCATAGAGCGTCACGCTCAGTATATAAACTGGGGGGAGTTGGCTGGGAGGGGCAGACGCTGCTCGGGCATCGGTCAGCGGGTGGTGAGCGGTTGCATTGTGCATCGCTTGTCTTTTCTTGGGGTTTATTTCTCTTTTTGTTACATTTCTTTTCATAACTATTATTATTATAATAATAGTTTAGTTTAGTTTAATTACTAAACTGTTCTTATCTCAACCTGTGAATTCTACTTTTTTTTTTTGATTCTCCTCCCCATCCCCCTGGGAGGGCGGAGGTGTGAGTGAGCGGCTGTGTGGTGCTGAGCTGCTGACTGGGGTTAAACCATGACAGAAAGGAAGTTGGATTCAAAGTTGGATTTGAAGCGGCTGTTGTTGCTGCTTGATTATATTGCTAGTACCAAACGTGTGAACTGTTTTGGACCCTCCTAAGCCCCTTGGTGCAAGCAGATCAATGTCTTGAGTTCTTATCTGAAACATTTACTAGACTGCTTTGTCAGCTTCATGGACATTGTGCATTGAACTCTTACCATAAAACACTACCAGGCTTTGCAGTACTAGATTTCCTGACTTGCACAGTAAGTTATGATAACTTACAAATTGGTCAGGTAGAAAATGTTTAATCTTAATACTTGTGAGTAGATGGAGAAATAATTGTTTCAGGCAAACCAACAGCTAAGTGGGTCTTCAGTGCACTGAGTAAGAAAAAATCCAGTGCAAATGGAGAAACAGTAGAACAATAGGTACTGTTATAATCATTTAACTTGATTTTTAATTTAGGATTTATAACTAAACATGGTCTATACGTTCATCATAGAAAATGGCTTTTGAAACTCTCCTGTGCTTTACAATACTATTTCATTTTGGTGCAGCTCAGAGGTGGGAGGAGTGATTGTAAGCCTGGGTATTGCTACATCTCGACAAGAACTGGAAATATTGGCCTGTGTTGCATAAATATAAGAAGAATATTAATTTATTTTAAAAGCCCTAATTTATTCCAGCTAGAGGAATCCCCAGTGAATAATTATGCAATTAAAAAACCCCTTTTTATGATAATACAACAACCCTTTGTCCAGTAACTTGTGAGATTAATTTAATTAAAAAACACAGTCTTAAAAATACACTTGTCTGCAATTGAAAGTGTGTAATCCCTTGAGATGGAAGTGCTAGTTAAACAAGAGTTCAGCCCAACATAATTCTGCCACATTAGTGTGTATTACAGTATATTAATTTAGAGAGCAAGTTCCATAGATGACTGATCATTAATGTTTATTATGATTACACTATAGTAATCTTTGTTTAGTCAATAAACATTTACACTGAATCAAAAAACGGTGGTGTAGTGTGTAATATTGCAGCCACTTATCCATGTTCAGATAATTTTGTCCTAATGATACAGCAAGCATACATGACTTTCTGTTAATTTGCTATACATTAGGCACTTTTTTTTTTTTCCCCGCATGCTTGCACTGTGCCAGATGAACGAGTGGATGTGATAAGAAAATAGCTGCACTGTTTCAGACAACAAAAGAGTATTTCCAAAACCTCTTTGCTAGTAATGGGTAGAAATAATCCCTTTATTTTAGTGGTTTTAGAACTGGGAATGGCTAATACATTCAGATATTTATATGCAGTAGGGAGACAATTTTTATTTCACTCTGACATGCTTAATTCTTCCCATAAATAGATTTTTTGACTCCTTCCAGCAGAGGAGGTGTGGCAGGGCAGGGGGAAGAGATCACGCTTACATATTTCACAGTCAATGAAATGACAATGCGTCACTGGTTTCCCAGTAGAGGAGGAAAACTAGTGATGGGCAGTCTAGCAGAACTTGTAGGTTCAAAGTATAACCTGCTCTGTTTACCTACCTGCTCCTCTCCTGCAAGAGAGGTGATCACAAGCATTGTAGAGTCAGGCAAGGTGCAGTATACTTTGAGACTGAACATGGGAAAATGTTTTACTGGGTGAGCGAGGTCTGCATGGCAGCCTGCAGTCCAGAGTCAGCTCGCATAGGAAAGTCAGGAGTGGACAGAGTTGGGTTTGTGCATCCACGGGGGTTGTTCATGGCCCAGGACGTCCCAAACTGCAACACAGCCCCTGCCGCCGTGGAGGGGGGGATCATGCTGCACTACGCAGTAACCCTGTACTGTCGTATTTTTTTTCCACTCTAGCATCTGTACTACTTTAGTTATGTTCTAAATTTTCTTATATACAAACGTGTGTATGTGTAAGAAAACCTAATGAATACATTGTTCTTCCCCAAGGTTCTCTCTCGGAGGAAAAATAATTCTATTCAACAAAAACTAAACTTCTTATTTCAGGAATGTGTTACGCAATGTTTACCATCCTCCCTGCTGTGAATTCACTTTCTTGCACAGTGTAGCAAATGTGGCTTTATCTATTTTATATACAGTGGATGTTTGCTTTAAATGAATGCAGTACTGGTTAAAAATTGCCTAGTTGATGGCATTGGAAAATGAAGTCTGATTTATTATCAGAACAAGTACAATATAGCATCTAAGCATCTCCCACCCTCTCTTCAACATTAATAAATTTTTGTTCTAAACAAGATTTGAACCAATGAGGGTTAAGAGGATGCTTCAAAATTACATTTAACATCTTTGATAAAAATGCTTACTCTTTCTGTTAAGTTACTGGTCTTTCCTGTCTTTGCTGCTATATGTCTGTGTGGTGAACATAGTTTGCTTTGTATTCACACAGGTAACTTAGTGACGAAAATTGTTTGCTTACTAGGTTATTGAGCCATCAAGCTTCACCAAACACTGTATCACAAATGAAAACTGTTGCTTAGAAAATTACAGTTCTAGTTGACAGTATAATTGTAAGTACTAAGGAAATACAAATACATTTACTCATTCAGTCAGGTTTCATCATTAACAGTTGAAGCAGAAACAGTATAGTGGAATGAATTCTTAAGCCTTAATAATTTAGGAATTTGTGCAAATAAAAAAATACCTGCTTGCAAGTTTCAGACAGAATTCTGTTCTAACAGATATCAGACTAGCAGTAAGAAATGAACAGAAGACAGGATCGTTCCATCCCATCTTGAAGTGGGAGTGTTAAAAGAGTGTAAGCACAAAAAGCCGGGGGTGAGTTGCCAGCAAAAATTGGTATCAAACCGAGAGTCCCTAGACCTAAGAGCAGTCATGCCTGGGAGTAAGGAACTGGGGTTTGGGGTACAGGCTCTGTAGGGAAGTCATGACAGTGGGGATGAGGTCCACAGAAATACCAAATACCTGTAGCACGCTGTCAACAATAATTGTTCTGCCAAGTTGAGACACCAGCCAGGGTTTCTGCATGGTGCTAGGCTACACTGGATGGCTCTGTCACGGAGAGTTATTTTTTTGTGGCTCAGATGTACAATGCAGATGTGCTCTGAGTGGCCCAGGTGCTGGAGGAGCAAAGCCATGTTTCCTTGTGACTTCAAAACTCCAAAGAAACAAAGCAATTCAGGTGTTTGCAGGGGTTGGGTAATTAAAGAATAATGCTTTAGTATTTATCTGGGAATAAATACTGAGAGAAAACCAGCTGCATGAGCTAGGGCTTCTTTCCAAGTTTAGGACAATACATACCATCACAAAGTAAATGCTGTTCTCCTATTTTCCAAGCACTGAATAGATGAACCTAGTAGAAAATTGCTTTCAGAGAAATCAGTGCTGTTTGATCAGTGTGTAACTTGGTATGATAGAGCACAGAGACTCGTGACAGGGAGACTGTCTTCCTTTCTTTCTGATTTTCAAGGCTGTGTCTCAATCTGTCGCAGGAATTAACCTTTGTGTGTGCTACTTCTCTAGTCATTATATGAAAAGAATTCAAAATCCCTCAAGCTAATGTGATATAGAAAGGAAAAAGTCTTTGTCTGGATTTCTTTTAAGACCATATGCATTTAACTTTTATTTTTACTCTTCTATTTTAACATAATATTTTTCATCTTAACCTTAAAACTAGATAAATTCTTACATTATTTCTGGAACGAAGTAGGGATGCTACAGCACAGTGTTGTTTCATATGGAGGTGCGGGGTTCTAACCTTTATAATTTCTTTACTGTTTTTGTTAATTCTGAAAGAACAGAGGTGTCAATTTAACATGTAAGAACCTAAACAATGTTAAAATTTATGCACAAAATAAATGCTGAACAGTTGCAGGAATATTTCTAATATTTTGCTTTAAGTTTTAGTTTTGTGTGTTAAGTGATACAGAAATCAATTTATGTAGATGCAATTAAGAATAGTGATTATGCTTTTAAAGTTGATTGAAATACCCATACATAGTTGGATAGCCTTTTGTAAACTTGCATCGAACTTTTCAAATTAATAATTTTCTAATTGTAAATATGAATTTACCAACTTGTATATCATCACTCAAATTATTTTTTTTTTCAGTTTGCTGGATTTTTTTTTCCTTTGAAAATTAATTTTTCATTGAAAGTTTGGTTAAAAATGTTTTGACATTGCAGAGAAATGTGACCAGTTCTAGGAATTTGCATATATTTACCTTTACTGCACCGGAATCAATGGAATTTATTGCAGCAGTAAGATTAATTTGGGATTAGAGCCCAAATGGAAAATGTAATAAAATAAAAACTGTTTAAATTGTCCTGAATTTCAGGCTTCGATAACACTTCTCATCGATATTGACATGTGGAAGTAACACTAGAGTATTTACTTTTCCAGGCTTCACAGTATTGTCATTTTGAAAAGGGTATTTCAGTTCTGTGCAAAACCGGAGATGCAGCCGTGCAGCTTGGCTTGCTGCGTGCAAAGCCTCCTTATGCAGCTGGCAGCCTTGCAGCGTACAGGGCTCCAGGCTGCAGGCGAATCTGTACTGGCTCTTGGTGTGGAAGGAGAAGGCATTGCAGTAACCGGGAGACCCCCTTTAGTTTAAGAACGGTTTCATCCATCTGTCTCTTTGCTTACATACTTCCCGTTTCTGATCCGCTCAGTGTGGTAGGTACAGTTGGGTGTTTACATCACACACCTACTCTACCACAGAGCATAGACCTCACTTTAAGACCCTATCTCTTCTCCAGAATATGCAAGCTGCTGCCAGATATAACAGAGCACGTGGCTATAGGTTATAGGCTCCATCTTCCTTCCTCCTTGGAGCTGGCGGAAGGCAGAGCAGCAAGCGGGGCTGGACCGCATCTCCTCCCTCCTGCAGTGGCTGCATTGCGTTGCCCACTGTCGTAATGCTGGGAAGGCAAAGGAGGCACCAGCTCTCGCAGGAAAAGCAGTGGGGGTTTTTTGCCTGGGGAAAATAAAATACCAAATGCGTACAGCAGATTAGGGGAGTCTGAGTCCTGTGTGTAAACCGCTGCTATCAGTTAGGTTACACATATGGTATAAGCAGTGGCCTGACAGAATGAGAAGCGAGAGAGGATAGGGGGCAAAAAAGGGGAGAGGGTAGCTGGGAAGTGTATGACACCTATAGGTATTAAAAAAACAAAACAAAACAAAACAAAAAAAAAAAAAAAACAAAACAAACCACCACCCCCCCCCAAAAAAAAAAAAAAAACAAAAAAACAAACACCCCTTTATGCTGCCAAGTGAAACTTAAGAGTTTCTATGGTACGATAATTTGTCGAAACTGCAAAGAAGAAAGTATTTTCTGTATTTTCACCTGTGATGTAGATCTCGATGCCAATGTTAACAAATACTGGTATTTCAAAATGAGTGAGTATGTACTCCATAGGTAGCCTACCCTCGTAGCATTTTGCACAAAATTGGAAGTGCAAGATGGAAGAACGCGAATAGTTTGCTGGGCATTAGTCCTGTTGCAGCAGAGATCTGGGACGGGGAGCTTGTTAGAGGAAAAGGCTGTGAAGAGGTGGCGGGCACTGAAGGAACGCTGCCATCAACTCTACCACTCGTATTACTTGCGTGGCTGTACAGCTGCTTTGCTGTTGAACCCAAGTTCCCTTTTAAAAAGCTAATCCATGTGTTGTATATGTCGAAATATGGTAGTCCTCTTGATTTTATTTATACTGTCATGAAAATTGTTCTAGGTTGTGAACAGGCCCTCTGAGTAGCAAGGAAGGCTTTTGACATTAGCTGAATTAGCCCCAAATCAGTCCTTAAAATAAGAGGCCCAAAGAACCACAGCCCATTGTGCTTTTGCTGGCAGTCTTGGTGTCTACTTGCTATGCATGGTCTAGCTGATTTTCACCAATGGGTTGCCAACAAAGAGTGGTAGATCAATAAAGAATATGAAAATAAATGATGTCAAATACCTGAAACCAACTGCTAATGACAAATATGGGCTTTGGTTTTGGTAGAAATTGTGTAGGAAAAACACTGAGGAAAAGCACTATTTAGTGCAGGCAACCTATGAGAAGAAAAGGAGGATGTTTTGAGTACGCTTTTCACAAGTACATTATGCACTCAGCTCATGTGTTGCTGTGTTTATAAATTCCATAGCAAAGTTCCTGCAGTATTATAAATAATAAAATAATCTTCAGAAACCACTTACCTGGTTTTGTAGACGATACCCCTTAGCAAATACTGGGTTTAGACAGAATTCTCATCCTATCAAAATGTAAATTGCAGACTGATGTTACACGGTGATCTGTGTCACACCTTTTAAAAGTAACGAAGAGTATCAGTAGAAGGCAAGAACATGGGGGGGGGGGGGGGAGGGGGGGAAGAGAGGAGAAACCACACTATTTAAATTTGAAGAAGAACATATCTGACAGCTGAGTGAACAAAAAGAATAGGCATCAAAGACATCTGCGCCTTGACAAATGTTGGGAGGAATCCCTCGTCTTTGTTTGGACTATCCATAGATGCGAGTTCATTATCAAGCAGTTCTGCATGCGTGACTGCCTTCATTTTCGATAAAGTAATGCTCTTTTAGGGATGTCAGTAAGTAATAACCTTGCACATGGAGGGATATAGGATGTGGTATTTTGTAAAATACTTCCAAATTTCTATTATTAATAAAAGGCTTGTAGTTTGGCTCTTTTCAGGGCTTTTTTTTTTTTACTGTCTTTTGGGTGAGGTGAGGTGGGGGAAGGCACTAAATCTGACAGTTTACTAGAAACGGTAATACGTAGCATGGAATGCTATTAAGGAGATTATGTTATCTCCTAGGAACAGAGAATGCTGTGGTCAACGGGAAATCAATTTCCGAGGGTGCTACAGTAAATTTGTCTTGTAACTGGAAACTTTCTAATTGCTGCCCCAAGGGAACAGTAAGCTGAAAATCAGGCAGATGGTTTCCTCCCCATTTCCCTTATTCTTTGATTCCATCTAAATTATTTCTAGCTTCCTAGTAACTTTGTGTGTTAAATGTTTGAGAATGTTTTAACGCTATCGTAGTTGCTCTCACTTGTACAGTAACATTGCTGTTCGAAAGCCAGATGTTTTTTGTTAGGTTTTGGGAGAGATTTAAATCTGTCTGCTTTAGATTAAGCCACTACTTCGAATTATAGCATTAGCAATTCGTATGAAGGAGAAATTGTTTTTTATTCCATGCTATGCAGCAGAAGGATCGTGTCCTTTTTTTATTTTTTTTTTCCCTTCAAGCAGGGACTCAGAAATGGCCTTTTTTCCCTGTTCCATCAATTCATTGAGACTTTCATTACTCATGTCATCTGAAAAGCATTCTAGGGTCAAAGATATAGCCTAGCTTTTGTGACTTATGATTTTATTCATGATTTACAGTTAAAATTCAATAGGATGGAAAGGCCAGTTGTAAATCGGTACTTTAGAAGGAAGGTAGAGCCCATTTCCTTATAAGAGCTTTGGGAAATATTTGGTTGAGATGGTCTATGAAGAGGAGATATATTGAACATTGCCTTTCTTTGTTCTGGAAGTTTGTCTGAATGCAGGTAGTAGTCTATGAAAACTAAAATGAAAAACATAACAGAAAAATAAGTCACAAAGAACTTGTTGTGGTCAAGTTCCAGTTTGAGCAAAAAGCAGAAAGGCCTGCTTGAAATACTCGGTGGAGTTGGAAGCCGAGGAGTGAATACAAACGTGAGCTGTAGGCTGAATTTGGAGCCCCTTGAAAACTTCACAGTATCATTACATTCCTACAAAATGTAAATATTTTCTTTAGGGAAAAAAAGTTGGGAGGAAATTGTTCAGGTAAGATAGAAAAAGTCAGTTTTCCTTCTTTTTTGCAACTACACTATGCTTCAGAAACATTTTAAAATTTTATTTGAAGTAGGTACTTATCTACCATTTATTCCTGACCATCACAGGTACACATGATCAGATAACATACCAAGTACTTATGAGCAAACTACATCAATCACTAAATCATCTCTAATACATGCCACAAATTAGTTTCTAAAAAAACATTATCAGACTAGTTGATAATTGTTAATTTTACAAATGCCTAAATACCACTTATAATAATAATAAACAAATTAATTACTGGTTGGAGTATCAATCACTAAATAATTTTTTTACATCATAATTTAAAAACAACAACAGAATTATCATTTTGAATACAATGTAGTAAAATGAAAATGAACTGAAATATATCTCACCCAGAATTGGTTCAATTTTTTTTTAAGAAAATTGATGCTCGGTGAGAAATTGCATAATTTTTTCTTTTGAACCTAATGGGACTCTTTCTTATGTTGTATGTGCTCTTAAATTGAGAGTTTCTTGTAAATGGATATCATTATTCTCAACAAGAAACAAGTAAGATTGTTACAAAATAGTTGGTGTTTGAAAATCTTAAAAGTGGTAGAACCATGTTTGTATTTTATCTGCAGTGCAGCAAGTTCTGGCAATGAATGGTTGCGTTTGATGATAATTACGTTAGTGTCAGATCTGTGAAATGCTTTGAAAATTTATGGAAAACCTTCATTAGCCATCAGAAGCTCTTTTAAATATGATGGTTAGCAGGTACTTGTTTTACTGTGGTATTTGGGAGTTGTAGTCATATACTAGGATGCAAATTTGTGGTCGCTCTAATGACTGATCTCTCCTCAGGAAGATAGGTAAACCTATGCTTATAATTAAACAGACGTTTACTTGCTTTGTTGGTGTGCATTTGATTTCTAGGAAACTACTTCTATATCCCTTCTCTGGTTTAAAAAAAAGAAAGGATGGTATCTGGCTTTCAGACTTGTGGGCCTGGAATAAACCTGCTTAAGCTTTAGGATGTGCAGGGTGGGCAGCAGCAAGCAGGCAAACTGTCTGGTCTTTTTTTGGTCCAAAATAATTTCCCAGTTTCAGTCTTTGAAGGAGCAATACAAAATCTAACCTTGGCAAAGGAGAACATCGTACTTCTGTATGCTTTTTTTCAATAACCAAGCCATGAATTTGCCCGTTTCCTTTTTATTTAATGTGTTTAGGTGAAGTCAAACTGGTATAAACCAGGAGTTTTAAATTAAAAGGAGAGTTATAAAAGCGTAAGTTCTTTCCCACCTAGACACCAGAGTCTGGATTTTTAGTTTAAGGGAAGTACTCATTTTGCTTTTTGGAGCAGCTGCTTGGGGAAGCAGATTTTATAAATTGTATTCTTTGCTTCTGATGCTCACTTTGGGTGTCTTACTTAGTATTCTGTTTACAAAGCACTCTGCAGAGTGTTTGACAAAAAGCAGTGATTACACACAGGAACTGCTGTTTTTTCAGTTTTTTATATGTTAATGTTCACTTAAAATTTTCATGAAGCTCTTTCATGTGAAATGTGTAGAACTTAGAACTGCTATAGAATAAGTGACTTCTGGTGTGAGGGTATGAAGTGTATATATAGCCTCTTCATTAGAGAAATAAGAAAAAAGTAAGGTTTAAGTTATTTCTGGAAGTGAATTAATCTGTAATTCTCATGTTTATCTTTAAAAATGTGTAATATATAAGTATTTTGAAGAACAACCCTCCTGAAATAAAAACAGATCAATTTGTTGAAAGTCTTGTTATTATACATAGCTTTTCTTTTTTTTTGGACCGCTGTTTTGAAATACTTTTATAATATTCTATGGTGTGAGAAAATGGTGGCCAAACGCCAATGAGCTGATTCCTCAACAATAACTGGGCAGTAGATTTCTGATGCGGGGATTTTTTGTTGTCTTTTTATATCTGTATAGTGGGTAAAATATGCCACATTTGTGATGACAGCTACTTTTGTTTATTTTTGTAGGGTTGACCCAAGGACAGCTTCATTCTGCAAGAATCAGTTAGCAAGATCTGCATATTGTTCCTAAGGGGAAACATGTCTGAGATTGACTATGAGAAGTTAGCTGAAATAGGTAAATATTTTTTATTATACTTCAAATGACATCTGTGTAAAGTTACAGGTGATTTAATAGAGCATCTTTAGTAAGTGAGAGGCTTCACCAATATTTTGTAATACTTCTTGGAGCAATCCAATATGACTTACAGCCACTGTACTGATGTGTACCCTATTAAAGCCATTAGGGTTGAAGGTTAGTTTAATACATGCAGTTTTTATGAATTATTGGTAGATGTTCCTAGTGCAATTCTAGGCTATTGGAATATCACCATCATCACATTTTGTGGCACAAATGGGAGTCATTACTCCAAACAGACAAGTATTGAAAGCGTAGAGATTGCTGTATTGCATGTTATCTCCAAAGATGTTAGTTGAGCTGAGCAATATGAACATGGCATTAGGGGCCTCATCATTTTGAAAGATTAGTGTTAGATTAGTGTTACATTTGATATTTTTTTTCCCTTGAGTTTTTGAGGCTGAACCCCAGAGCAAGACTCTTCCAGGTGTGGGTGAGTTTTTTGGTTGTGTTTTCCACACCTTAGTGCCCCTCCCTCCCCCCCCCCCCCCCCCCCCCCCCCCCCCCGCCTTTTGTCTCGCTTTCCTTGTCCCTCACCTTATCTCTGATTTCCCTAGCTCATGACTTTCAGAAGCAGCTGACTGGCTTTTTTACTCCTAGGCCTGATTCAAAATCCTCTGAAAACAATTTTCCCCTCAGTCTTGACAAGCTCTGGATCAGGTTTCTCACGTTGTCTCCCAGCCTGGGTTAAACAGCAATAACTGTGAATAGTAACAGATGATCCTCTGCTGTAGCTCATGGAGCAGGGCAAAAAACTCCTCTGTCATTTGCAGGAGAAAAATGGAGCTGAGGTATCCCTCAGTTTGGAACAATGTCTCTTCTTTTTTTATTTGTGTTTATTACAAAACATCTCTTGGGCTCCAGTCCTCTTGTTCACAGGTTTTAAAAAAAGAAAAATAAATATACTAAGAATTATCTTACTAGGTTAGGGCTAACTAGTTAACTAGCTTTTCAGTAGGTATGATTACTGTTGGGTCTTCTTTAATCCCGGTGAGTAAGTGCAGTACAGATGGGTGTGGGTATGTACTTTGCTTCTCTGGTTTTTAGGCACATCTCGGAGCCAGACAGATTGATATCTGTACTTTGTTACAAATCCTTACCCCTGCTTTTTGGCAACCTGTCTATTTTTATGCACGCTACAAAATAATTTTTTATGGAAGGAGTTAGTCTCTGCCTCTGTGCCAAAGGCTGTAGTTAGCACATTGGTTGTTTCTTTTGTGTTTAACTTAAATATACATTTCACTTTTAATAAAGCCTGGTAAATTTCAGTGGATTATGGTAAACAGTTTACAGCTCCTGCTTCACATTCCCAGAGACTAGCATTTTCTATTTCTTTTTCTCCCTCCCCTTTGCAACTTTTTGTTACTTTAGGTGGTTACAGTGCTTAAATGTGGGGGAAAAAAAAAAACAAAAAAACCAACACAAAACAACAAACAAAACCCCTAATAAACAAAGTAGTGTTTTCCTTGTTCTGGATTTTAACATGACTGAAATATTTTTAAAAGGAAAAAATTGTGAAACTCATAGACTGCGTGATGTATATTTTATTATTCTCCGCTCTTGGGACAAATATATTCTTTAAAGTGTGGAAAATACTTTTCCCGTTAAGGTTAGTGTAGCTTTTTATGAATGATACACTCCTGAAGGGTATAAAAATACACATTTTTGAAATAAGAATTTAAACTTTTTTTGTGTATATTAAAAGGACTTTAAAGGTATATTTCTAAAGGTAGATTTCTGCTCGCCGCCACCCCCCGCCCTGGACTGCTGATCTGTTTTCTGATGAGTCTTTAATGTAAATTCAGACATAAAGAAATGTAAAAGTAGTACATGTGTTCCTGACTTCTCTTTGTCTGTGAGAAGCCCAGCCACTAGTAGCATTTTTCATCCTTGTGAAATGCATTTTTGGTACAAATCACATTAAAAATGAGGCAATAAAGCTTTCATGTGGCTGTTTATAGGATAGAAAGATGCTGAGAAACTGTGAGTGAAAAGCATTCCAAAATATTTAGTAAGAGTTTTTCTCTAACACTTATTAGCTACTGGTATATAAATCTGGCAGAAATCAATACTTAATATATTCTGTCTGCCCTAGTGTGTCTTGTGTGGTGGTCAAGGCATATGAAATATGCAGATGATCAGAAAGGCATATGTTCATGAAGCAATTTTAAAAGTGGCACTAATAATGTTACAGATTCTACCTTCTTAAAATGTACATGATAAAAAGAGATGGATGATGTGAAGGGGGTAGTGCACCTAATCAGAACATTATTTTTTCTCTTTCTGTGCTGTTAAACTACCAAGACACTTGTGTGTTTGTGTAGCAATTTAATGTTATTCCTGTCAGTTTCTAGGAAATATTCATTTGGATAGTGTAGAAGCATTAGTGACAGTAATTATCCCAGAATCCGTGTTCATTTGAATATGTACTTAGGATCAGCTCTGTTTTGAACCTTACAACAGTTTGGAAAACACTTGAGAAATAAACAAGCCAAACAAAACCAAAAAAACCTGGAACAAGATTGATAGACCTTGTGTTGCTCATTTCAGTGCAGAGTAGATTTTAATTTTAGGATCTAGTCTAGATTCTACTGAAGTTGGAGTGCCCATTGATTTTTACTGGGCTTTGAGCAAACTTTTACGCCTTTGCTTGACCTCTAGCTGAAATTACATGCTGGATGGACATTTGGCTGCCTTGCCTATTGCAAGTTCAGAAGGTTAAAGGATTTCAAGGAAACAGTGGATTCTAGGGGAGGTGAGATGGAGATTTGTTTGCAGTTTACTAACTTGATGCTATGTGGTGAGTCTGCTCTCAGAGAGCATTCACACGTGGTGTTAATGTGGAGTAACTGTCAACGCACATGTTAGCATACTGAAACTTTGACTTCTTCATTTGGGCAACCTTGAAACAAAAGACAAGAAGCTGCAGATGGATGCAAGAAGCAGATTGTGGGAGTATAGGTGAGACAACACCAGCAGTCATGAATAGCAGGGTCAGAGCATGCCAGCTGTCCCGTCATTGTCAAGATTTTTGTGAGCATCGCAGTAGGTATTAATCTTCGGGTGGATGTGAAGGTAGCTTTGAGGTATTGAAGAGTTGCTTTTCTCACACATGAGAAAGGGTAAAGAACAAGAAACTGATTTGAAACTGCAACAAATGGTGATAAAGGCCTCTGGTTTTGTCAAACTGAGCTAAAATTCAACCCTTTAGTAATACATTGGAGGCAAAAGATTTTCTCTGTTCATTAGCACTTAAGCATTCTTGCTTGCTCCTTTAGAACTGCAGAAAGATGAAGCAGAAGATACACAGTCAGAACAGAAAGAAACATTATTGCCTTCACCACCTGAGGATCCTGAGCTAAATATCAATCACCCCTACTACGATGTTGCGAGACATGGCATCATCCAGTTAGCAGGTATGTTTGGAAGATACTATGCCTTTACCTTACTACATCACATTTTTCTTACTGTACTCCTCAAGGTGACGCATAGGAATCATGTTGATGCTTTCAGCCTTCATCCTGAAAGGCAGCTGAATAGAAATATGTGAGCTCAGTGCTTTTCTACAGATGAATTGTGAGCCAAATATTTGAGCTTAATCTTGCTTTAAAATATAACTATAGTGATATATTATAATCTAAGGCTTAACTGTGACTGTAACAGATTTGTACTTTATTTGTGATATGCTGTTTTGTTTTCTGAATAACCTGAATTGTTGTGTAGCCACACATAATCATTTTTCTAGTCTGCCCTGGAAAGGGTGTGCAACTGAAGAGATATGGGTAACTGTATAAACACTGACAAAAGGCAGAAAGGAAACTGTTGATGTAAATGTTAACTGCATGTATCATTTGACTTTCTGTTGTGACATAGAGAGAAGCTATGGGTACATAGCATAATTGAATATTGGATCATATAATGTTTGCAGTTATTTATTTTTAAAACATTCTGGCAACATATAAGACATGTAGGCATATTTATGATAAGGAAGCACCTCTTTAAAGTATGCATTACATATTTTTTTTCCTTTTGGTTTATTTTTGGCATCAATGTGCTTGTTAAAATAGAATTAATAGTCGCAATCCTGAACTAAACGTATACACGTAGAAACAAGTAGTAGTATTTGACACTGCTCATCCTAATGAAGTCTAAGATTGTGTCTTATTGTGCATATTTTTTGTATCCCATACTTTAGTGAGCCTAGATTATGATTTTTCAGGAAAATTTTGAACTCGGGTTATACATAGGTACTTTCCTGAATTTAAGCCATAAACAGGATGTTATCCAGGTCAGTATCAGCTTTAGCAAAAACAGTCCTCTGGTGAAGTATGATTGTCAAGGGCAGTGAAATCTGTGGTAATTTGACTTCAGACTTATAGTGGGAGTAGAATTTTGCCCACAGTAACTTCTCTTCTTGAAGCTAGTTACACACAGGATGATAATTACTTTGTACCTTCTTTAATACTAACCCCCCAACATAAGACTCAAATCCATAAACAAGGGAATAACAGATTGTCCTGCTTCGGGCTGGAATAGAGTTCCTGTTTGTTTCAGTAGCTGGAGGAGTGCTGCAGCACAGAGACCCCAGGGGCTCCCCAGGCCCCAGTGCCCTCACCTGTGTGCGGGGGCGGGGGGAGCACAGCTGGAGGGCTGGGCCCCGATTGGCTGATATTCCATGTCATGTGATGTTATGCTCACCATATAAAGGCAGGAGAGGGCTGGGAGAGGCTGCCACTTCTGGGAGTGGGGCTGTGGGGCCTTTGTGTTGGGGATTGCTGGCTGGGAGCAGGCGGGTGTCGGACAGCGGATGGTGAGCAGCTGTATGGTACATTACCCGTTGATACTGCTGTCAGTGTATTATTCTGTTACTATTATTAAACTGTTTTTATCCCAACCCACGAGTCTCCCTTTGCCCCTCCGATTCCCTCCCCATTCCCAAGTGGGGGGAGGGTGGGTGAGCAGCTGTGTGGCATTTAGCTGCTGACCAGGCTCAAACCACAACACAGATTCACAGTCTTGCAATTCAAAAGCTACTACCTACTAGCCCACTAGGATGTTTCTTGCTCAAGCACCAGTTTTGGGATGGGGGAAATGCCAAGATATAAAAGTGATTAATGAAACCATTGAAATAAAACTGACAAAGTGTGAAATAAATGTGTTAACAGACACACTTGGTACACCAGAATCACTATAACTGTCCACCTAAGCACCTTTTCCGGCTGCCATATTAGGCTACATGATAACACCTTTAAAAGAGATCTTCAAGACATTTTTTTTTCTCCTGCTATAGTATACTCAAGATCAAATTCTGATGGGCTGTGTATTATCTACTTCAACTTTAATCACGCACAACTACTTAGTACATGTCTGTTGTTGCTCCTTATTCTTCATTTACTCAAGCAGCCATGGGAGTCATAAGCACTTGGTATTTGTCTGTTTCAGCTGCTGTTAATTCTAAAGGGTCCTTGTGTGTTTATTTTCCTTTGAGGAACCATTGTGATTTTAGCAGCTATGGGCAGAGCTGACTGGTGATAAGCTGAAATCCCTCAGTCTGTGCTTAAACAAAGTTTTTCTCCATCCCTCCAGACTGGGGGAAAAGGAGACAAGCTGGCAATCTAAGTAAGTTCTCCTTGACTGATCAATAAGATATTCCTTGCCGATTTTTAAAATAAATAGATAAAAGTTTACTTACTACCAAGGCAAACTAAAACCATAACTTTCAAAAGGGCTGTGTCATTTGACATGGTAGAGTTAAAATAGCGAGGGAACTCAAAAATGGGGAAAACTTTGGAATGAGAAGGTGAAATCTACTGGAACAGCTCCTTTGAAAAATTCATGCTTTTAGTGCTGGTGAAACAGAGAACGTGTGGTAAGGACAGAATGATAACCAGCCTGCCCCTTCCTGAGCAGTCCCACCCAGCTTCATCTTATGCATAGGCCTTATTCCTGTGCTAGAGAATGGGAATGTGCTTCAGTATAGTGAAGGGAAAGCTACAGTGTTTTTTAAAGAGACCTACCTGTAGCTTCCTTAGCTTCATCTTGAAACTTGTTCCATATCAGTGTTTGTTTGGAATAAAGTCCAAACATTAGGTATACTCCTGGTTTAAACTGACTGGAGCAAATGGTGGTATTCACGAGATGAACCTCGGCTGAAGCGTTGGATTATCTGCAGTGGTTTTGTCCTTAATACTGCAGTCTTGTAGGGAGAAAAGTCCCCTAGCCATTGTTTAACCTCAGAAGACAGTGACTTTAGCTGCCATTTCAGTCAGAAATATATGATGGGGCTTTCCAAGTCTACCAGACAATTTAAATGCAAGGCACAAGCCAGGAGCTGTGCTTCAGAAGGCAGCCTGCACCCTCAAAAGCAGCTCTCATGGTGGGATATGAAGGGAGAATGCAGAGACGCACATATGAATGCAGAACACGGGGAAGGTGAAATATGATCTGAAGACATGCTTCGCTTCCGCAAAACAAGACCTTCCTAGCCCCAGTGTTAACTGGTGTGGGGTCAGGTTTGACTGTTTTCTGGGTTTAGATTCAAGGAAAGGATGAGCTCTTCAGATTTCCTTCCCTTCTTGGAAAAGGCCAGTTCCTTTTGAAACAAAGAATTTTTAAATGTTTTGTACCTGGTTTATAATGGCTTTAATAATCTCTTTGAATAAGACAAAGTATAATTTCAGTGTTTGGAATGGCTGTTGTAAAGCCATTCTGAAAGCTGTTCCTTCAGTTTTAGTTCTCTGACTGAAAGGCAATGAGCTGTATTGTTTGAAATGATTGAAGAAAAATAATTTAGGTGAACATATTTGCAGTAATTTATCCATCTCATAGTGATCTAGCTTCCAACAGTTAATTTTTTAAAAACCCCTAAAATTCCTTCTTGCTTCTCACACATTAAAATGACTTGTACTTACTTTCCATAACAATAGCTTTGACTGTATGCAAGAGAGATTTTTTGAGTTGTATTCATGCAGCATGAAAATACAATTAATTGAATAAGAATAGGCGACATTTTTAAAAGATGTAAGTTTTAGTAATTGTTTATTAGTTACAGACTGATTTATGTCACTAATACCAATGTGCAGCTGACTAAGCATATGTAAATGGAACAGTGCTGCAATGCTGGTTCTTTTTATTTCTGTTTTGAAGGAGAAATTTCAATTTGTTGTCTAAAAATAAACTCAAGCTTATTTTTCTTTGAGGCAAAAAGGGATGTATAAGTATATATGATGCATCAAACTTCCTTATTTGCTATAGTTTACTTCTGTAATATGATTGCTGAAAAATTTTGGCAACACCTTTTTGTTTTTAATATGTGCTTATTTAGTAGGACTCTGTCTCTGATACTTGTGTTTTCATTAATTGCTAATGACATCCTCTTACGTGTTAGAGAAAACTTTTTAATGGAATCAAAGTCCATCATTGCTTTAAATCTATATTTCCCTTCTGAGCCTTTTATTGATTTTTTAGTTATATTTTAAAAATTCAGGTATCCAGCCTGGGTCTTTGTAGAGACTGTCCATATTTTTCTTCAAGATCCAGTTGATTTCATGCCCTTTTCTGATTTTGTATCAGTGCATGAGATACAGATTGGAATAGTGTTACATAGATCAGACAGTGAAAGGTAAAGTTGTAATTTAGTTTTTCTAACATTTAAGGAGAAACTGTAGTGAATTACCTAATAAGCCTAAGACCCAAGTCCTAATAATTTTCAGTCCATCTTAGTGACAGCTTTGCTACTTCTTGAAATACCTTCAGGAACAGATCTGTGGTCTGTAAATTGCAGTGCCACAGGAAAGAACTGGGTTTAAAGATTATTTTTCTTTCTTAAAAGATTTAGTTTGTTGTTTAGGGTTTTTTTATTTATTTCCAAAGGCTATTCCTGAAATCAGTATCTCTGACATTATTTCATGAGTACCCTTGCAGGGAAGAGAAATCAACTGGAGAGACCTGAGACTTCAGCACTTTTCAGGAAGGAAGCTGAGGGCTCTGGTTCATGACCTAGTTGCAGCACAAGAGCAGATTTTAATGTGGGCTTTGCACTTTACAAAGCGTGTCCTAACTAATTGAGTCTTGTCATGTTTTTCTCTCAATTGCTGTGAGAGGAGCTCCAAGATAAAGGTTGATACCAATGAAAAGTGTTTCCTGCTCTAGTGGAGAGGGAACTTGCCTGAGTGATAGAAACATGGCTTCATATCCTTTAGGCAGGGATTGAATTTGGGTTTTCCAAATTATGCACCACTTTTCTTCTTGCTTCTTTCTCCAACCATTTTCTTCTCAGAATGTGAAAGGAAATAAATCCTTATTTTACTGCATTCCTCACTTTGAACGTAAGACTGTGAGTTATAGTGTCTTTTTTAAAGATAAAACTGAGTTAATTATATCAAAATATATGGATGTGCTTTGTTGTTGAATCTGAGAATATATAACAGATCTGCTTTAAACATCATTTAGTAGAGCAACAGGCTTGCTAAAATAAATAATGGCTCAAAGTACCACATTCAAATGTTTGGGTATCTTGACAATATACCACAAGTCATTCTACACCCCAATATATCCTATTAAAAAGAAAATCCTAGCACTATTTCCCCTTTACCGAGTAAATTTAAATTATATTCCCTTTCTGTTTGACTATGCTGCTGTTTCTTTGCATTCCTTAAATTTTCTTTTACTCTGTCTGTGATTTATCAAAATACATAGTTTTGGATCACTGAAAGCAGTTTTGATTTTCAGTGCCCCTTTTATGACTAGAGCATTGTTCTAGTCCAAAGAGTCAACCAGGTAGAACTGTACAGGCATTAGAAAGGTAAGCTTCAGGAATGGCTTTAACTCACCCTTATTTCAACTTATTTTACATACTTTAAGAGGAGCACAGATGAAATGTAAATAATTGATTACATCAAAAAGCAAGCTATCCTTTTGCTTTCAGTTGATCTGAAGAAAATGTACTATGGCAAAATGTTTTTCGTAGACAAAATTTAAAAGAAAATTTGCTCATGGAGGAATCTTTGGGGAATCTCTGCCTTCTGAGGAGAATGAACAAGGTTCCTGATGTAGGTAGTCTCCTGAACATTCACTTATAGTCATTCCTATTTAGAAAGACACCTGAGCATATACTTAATTTTAATTGCAATTCTAACGTTTTCCAGAATTAGCCAGGTGCAGTACAGCTATAATCCTCTCACAGAAAGTTGGTTTCTAAATAAATAGGTAGGCACGAGTAGACTCCAGAGGAATGAATGCAAAAAGGGAATTTAGAGCTGGTAGTGTTCTCTGTATTTCTTTGGTGGATCTGGTCTCTGTCCCAAAGGATAAACTTTACAGTGGATATTTTAGTACTTCATCTTTAAGCTGGCTAATATCCATTGTAATATATTTTCATATGATGGTGATCAATGCCAAGAGAAAGAAGACTCAAATCTCTACAGCCAAAGGTATAATAAGCTTCTGCTGCTAATATTGAGACTCAGCTCTGTTATCTTGGCTGTGTATTTCTTAATTGACTAAGAAGTTTGCCATTATGGATGGGCATTGATCCATAGTGGATTAGTTGTGGGTGTATTTACTGTCCATTACTCAGCCTAGGCAAAACACAGAAGTTTCATGATGGCTTTTTTGCGACCCTGTATTTTTCTGAGTTGTAGAATGAGGCTTGAAAGCAGTTTGTCTTGCCATTTAAGATAGTAATTGAGGCTTAGGCTCATTTTCTCTAGCTTAAATTCTATGAAAGAAACAAATATGTGAGCAAGTGTTTTCACTATTGTGGCAAGTCCCCTGGATTTTTGACCCTACATCTACTCCCGTTGAAACCAATGGCAAAACTTCTATTGGCTTTAGGATGTCACTTTACTGTAATATGATAATGACAAGCTTCAGTGAAGTAAAATGATATTTCATTTTTCACTTATAAAATACTAATGTTTAGTATCATCAGAACAAAAAGCTCTTAAAAAGTCATACTAAAATTACAGCATTCAAAAGATCTCATTTGCAAATTGGAATGAGCTGTATCATCAGAAAAAACTTTTTCATTCTCAAGAAGCAGTCTGAAAGTGCTGTGCCATCCAAATTCTTAATTAAAAAGTAGAACAATCCCCTTTCCCACTTGCCCTTCCTTGTGTCTTCCTGTAACTTTTTTCTAGTGCTAAGTTTGATCTCAGAAGTGATGGCTGATTCATACCTGTTTCAGCGAAATCCAGACAAATAAAAACCCCAGCAGATAGCTCCTCTTTTAATGTGTATAAATCTCATTTTGGGCAGTGTGCTCGACACCCCGCGCGGTACTCGCTGAGCACGGAGGAGGAGGCTGGCGTCGCCGTGCTGTGCTCCCAGCGCAGCTGAGAATCCTGCGGCTGCCCCGGGATGCGTCTGCGCTGTAGCAAGTGCCTGATCTGAAGGCTGGAGCCTCCCACTCGTGGGCGAGAAAAGTCTGACAGGTCTTTTTGTGGATGAGGGCAGAATCTGAGCCGGTGACTTTTAAAAAGGTGTAGGTAGTTGGCTACAAGAGTGTGAGTTCCCAGGCAGTTAAGGCAGTCGGTCTTTGGGAATGCCTTCTAAATATCTGGAGCTCAAAACCAGTGCAAAAAGGTAAGGGGAGGAGCGTATTTTTCTAGGCAGGGTAGAACAGGTTATCAGCTTTGATCTGAAAGTGTTTGGTGACATTAGCCTGTGAAATGAAGTAGATTAAAACAAAACTACCTTTTTGACCTGAAAGTGAAACGTGAAGGAGTAAAGCTGATATTGCAATTATTTTTCGCTTTGTCCCCTGAAGAAAATGAGACATATTTCAGTTCTGTCTTGCAAAGTCCAAGCAGTAGGGAAATACTTGTTTTGTGGGATAAAAATATACTCTGTGTGGATTTAAAATCAGCGTACTTCCCATTACACTTTCCTTTGAATGTGAAGATAAGTGCCACTCCCCACTTTACCTTTAAACTGCACTTTATGTGTTTGGGTAAAAATTGTATCCTTAAGGTCATGGAAATCAAACTATGTCAGAGTGGGAAGCAAATTCTGCAGCAAATGCCATGAGCATTTCTCAGGGTGCTCAGTCCCAGCCCTTCTGCTGGAGGACAAGGAAAGCCTGCTTCTCTTTTGATTGGCACCTCGTGTGTCATGTTAAAATTTGATGTTGTTCAAAACATTATTGATGCCTGTGAAGAAAGAACAGCCTCTTTTCTTTCATTAGCTGTCATCACTAATGGGAAGCTGGCACTGCTTTATTTAGTTTTTAATGGAGTTGAGGTTATCGGTCACCTTTTCTGGTTTGCTGTTGTTGCCTGTGTGGCACTGCGGGGTGGGAGAACAAGGTGCTGTGCTCTGCTGGTAATTTCGAGAACATTTCTCTGCCTCAGTTTTTCCACTATTGAAACCAAGCAATTATGTGTGTTTTATGTTCTAAGTGTATCTGCAGTCTTTTATAAAGCCGGGGATTTTTTTTTTCCTGCTTTTTAATTCAAGCAGTTGAATGTGACCAACAATTAGTGACTCATTTACTAATGTAACTGGAAACCTTTCTTAGATTTATTTTGCTCATAAAAATGATTGTCTCTAACAAACAAAATATCCTACAGTGCATTGTAGCACAGCAATTTTTTCACAAACAAGCCATGATTTAGAGAACAATCTTTTATTAATGTTTTAATTTAATTTTGTACATCATTCATATTAATGCATGTCACATTATAATGCCTTTATAAGTACTCTGAGGATATCAAATAAGGCACTTAAAAATAACTTCAGGAAATAAAATTATCATCTGTTAAAGAACAATAGGCAGACATACCTCAGTACATATAATTGTTTTGTTGTGCATGTTCTTCCTTTAGTGGTGCTTAAGCACCTTATTTAACATATGAGTCAGAATTTATTTTTAATGTGGAAGAGGCACCAGGCCTTGTGGGATGAAAAAACACCTTTAAGAAATATAATAAAAATAAGCAGTCAGCCAAAAAGGAACTGGAAGAAAGAACCAGACAGCAGAGAAAGCTGTGTTTTGGAAGTCAGAACTACAGGACTAAAGTGGTAATTGCCAAAAGTCAAGCTGAGTTAGATCATTAAAGCAAATAGCAAAAGGTTCTTTGGTTGTATAAATAAAAAAAGAGAGAAGTGATCTTCTGTAAGATAGAGTGGGGTGGCCATCAGAGGTAATCCAGCAATAACTGTCAAACTAAACTAATACTTCATCTTGGTTTTCAGTAAAGACAGAAATATTTTTAGGTCCTGCATGTGATGTTCATCTGCAATTTATTATCTAGCTTGTCACCTGTGTTTAAGAAAGATGCATTCAGATTGGAGCAGGGAAGCAAATAGCTAGGTTGGGGAAGAGATGGAAGATCTAACTTGCTCACAAGAGGTAAAATACAGGGTGGAAGGGGATAATATTATTGTCTAGACAGTCCTTTGGGATGGTAAATAGTACTGAAGGAGAAGTACTGTGTCAGCTGAGTGATGTCACTGTCAAATAAACAAATTGGACCAAACTTGCTATGACTTTTAGACGGGAATTGAGAAAGCAGGCTGCTAGTTGTCAAAGCAGTGAGCGGGAGGAGCAAGAAACTGAAAAACCTAACTGTTTTTTTAAGATAGAGCTCAACAAATCAATGGAAGAATTATGTGCTATAGTTCCTGGTGATAATACAGGCTTGGAACTGATAATGCAGATGTCTCTCAGTCCACATTCCTATGTGAAAAGTCACTAAGTGTTAATCAAACCTCTTCCTTCCCTTCTTCTGCACCTAAAATGCAATGGATTTAAATAGATGCTGTCCCATCATGACCTCAGTAAGTACTGTTGAGCACAACTAGGTAGGAACTGGACAAAGCAAATACAGGGTTTTTTTTTCTTAAGTGTGGAGTCTGTCAGGTAAGGACAGCCACCTTTTCCTGAGTTGAATGAAGGGAAGCGTGTTACTATCAGTGGTGGGTTTTCATGGGAAATGTGTGCTTGCAAATCTGGAAAGTGTTCTGTTTGTTCGATCAAGTAATTTGAACATCTCAAATATGAATTCAGTCTAAACATTTTCTGGGATGTTTCTGTGTTGCTTTAAAAGGAATAGTATCTCTCATGTAGATGTATGTTAACATCCTCACACCTCACAGTCTTCAGTGCTGAGTTACCTTTAGTACAAGCATGACAGCCTCAGCACCTGACTTCCCAGATAGAGGAACTTCGGTGTGAGGTGGGCATGGCATGAGCACTAACCTTGTCTTTACAGACAGTGTGGGTGAAGCTGTCATGAGTCAGAGTAAATGAACTTGAGTGCAGCAATGTATACCTTGCTGGAGGAACTGAGGGATGGACACTTAGGGATCTGCAGGTTATGAAAAGCATACTTGTATGCCTTGCTTGTTGTGTTTTAAACGTGATCTGAACGTAGCAGTGCTTCTGGAAAGGTGTATCTAAGAAAGCTTAAGGTGGTTAAAATCTGACTGAGATGTGTGACAAAATAGATACCCAAAGTGCTTGTAGGCAGAGCAGTGTTCTGATAAATTCCAGAAATAAAGCATAAAGAGTTTGATAAGTCAATTCAAAGACTACTAGGGAAAGCAGGCCTGTCTTCTATGACTGAATGCTGCAGGAGGACTCAAGTGTTCCCTGTCAGGAGCTGAGCACTACCAACCACCCCTGAATACGACTTTCCCAGCTTAGCTTCATCGTTTGCCCGGCAGCTGCTGCATTTCACTGCAGCGGTGGCCAAATTGCTTTCTGTAGGCAACGTGATTTGACAGTGAAGCTTCGCAGTATGTTTTGAGTAATGATGGGAGATAGAGGTAGCCCCAAATATCAGAAGATAAAAGCCATTCCTTCAGGTCACTGAGGTCTCATTGCATAAGTAAATGAGCATTGTCTTTACTAACTGTTTTGTTCACTAGGTGATGACAATTCTGGAAGGAAGGTGATTACTTTCAGTTGCTGCCGTATGCCCCCCTCCCATCAGCTCAATCACACCAGATTGCTGGAGTAAGTTTCTCTCTGTCTCCTACATGGACTACTTTACATTTAGTATGTGAACTTCTATTAGTTTGTTTTCAGGTGAATGAGTTTTCAGAGAGGAGAAGCAGGAGGCAAAGAGTGAAATGAAAGGAGGATGTAAGACCTGCTAGTATCAATATTAAGTGAATAAGATGTGGATGAAACTGCCAGAGTTATTTCACCTGGAATCTTGACTAGATGCAGCAATTCACTGTGTACTGAAATTAACTTGTCTTGCTTTTATTAATGAATTCTGATCATATTTAAAAATTTTAATTTATGATGAGGACCAATGAAAGGGAAATTCTGGTATTTTAGTGCTCCATATATATGTTCTCATGAACAGCAATGTTTGCCTTTATTTGCTATGCTTTATCTCCTAAATCATTCAGCAAGAGCGTTGTTTAGTTATTTACATCTTAGTGGTTTTCCTCTTTTATAAAAATATATGCATTATGTGAGTATATTATTCTTAACTTTTTTATGTGTATCTCACTTTGTAATGTTTGGGGTCTTGTGTTAAAAGAGGCTCTGAATATGTAAAATCACAACATTCTTCCTTATAAACGTGCTGTAGCAAGGTATCGGGATGTGTTTCTGCCTTATGGTTTGTCACTACAAGGACATCTGTTCTGCTGTGAGTGTCCTGTCCTTATTAAGCATTTTAAACCTATTTGGAGTTCTTGTACAGCCTCCATTGCCAAAATGTTTGAGCACCTTTCAACCATCAGTACCCACCACCATTGGAAAGGACAGAAGTGCAGTTATCTCAACTTTTCAGACACAGAGAGGGATTAAAAAACAGGTTACTTAAGAAATGTGTTTGAGACCACGTTGTTTCATTTCTGTGCTCTTCACAGCTAGGGTATTTCCACAGCCTTAAGCCAAAGCTTCCTGGGTAGCATAGAAAGAGTGTTATCTCCTAGGAGGAAGAGCCACACCAGTCAGCTCCTCACCTGGAGTTGCTACCTGCAGTGATTAATAGGAAATGCCAAAGAAAGGAGTGTGACAAACCACATTGCCAGCAGAACTTAGAACCCTTCCTCAGTTCTGTGAGGAGACGCCTTGGTGAAACTAGGGTTGCCAGCCCTTAGACCATTCTGGATTTGAACACTTATATGTTTTCCTCTATCTGAGCCAACATCAAATTCACTTGGACTCTGTGCTAAGGGAGAACTGAAGACAGGTGTCTGAACATGAAGCTAGCAATATAACTATCAAGTGATCTGCTTTTGATGTTGAATTCTGAGGAAAAGCTGCAAAGTAGGCCAGATTGGTAGGTATTTTGTGATAAAATCACTTAAAGAATTGATTTGGTAAAGCTTTTGTAATGTCCCTGCAATTCTGTTACAGCCTTGGAACAAGTAATTGACTGTACAGAAATACTGGTTATTTTATGACCACAAAACTGTCTCAATTATTTTTAGAAGTACAGGCTTTCTGGATGCAATGTGCCAAGGAATTTACATGCTGTAAAATAAAACATGAGACACTCTGTAAGAATGTTTAGATATATTTTCATTTCAAACACTTTTTAAAAAAGTATTGAATGATTGATATTAGTACTTGTTCCATTAAAATACCATTAATGTCAGGGATCAAAACTGCATTATATTAATTGCAGTGGCAGTCCTTGCCCCAGGCTATTTACGGTCTAAAATAGACAGTATGCTGAGGGAATAAGCAGAAAAATGGGACTGTGGGAGTACAGTGTGTTAGAGTGTACAGAGTACAGAGAAGTTAGAGGCTTTTCCATGCAAAGGAGGCTAGTCAAAGTGGCCTTGATACTTGCAGATATCCACAGCCTAATAAATGGCACATGGAACTATCTATTTTCTATTGAATGAAAATTGCTTACATACAATTAAGAGCAATAGCTGGGGCTCTGCTGCAGAATAATAAGGTAGCATTGAGAATGACATGAGAAAGTTGAAATCTGACACAGCAAGGCATGAGGCCAGATTGTACTCCTCCATCACTGCTTTA
The DNA here is from genome assembly GCF_018691265.1 of Tyto alba. Lineage (NCBI taxonomy): Eukaryota > Metazoa > Chordata > Aves > Strigiformes > Tytonidae > Tyto > Tyto alba. Next base: position 7,261,892 of record NW_024881295.1, on the reverse strand, counting down.
TTTGAATCATTGAGCTGTGTAATAGGCCACAGAGTCATCTCAATTGTAGGAGAAAAGGAAGAGAAAAGCATCATAAACTGTACCATAAAAGAATGAACACCCAGAAATCTGCTTATAAAACATCTAGTATTATTTCAAGATGGGATAAATAGTGTAGTTCTTTAAATTAGTTTTAAGGGAAGTGATCTATGAATGCAGTCCCCATGATACAAACAAGGGAAAGGCAAATATATTCAAGAAAACAGTTTACAGTAACAAGTTGTAATTGGCAGTAATTAGGGCTAATGGATTTTTCAAAAATGTAAAAGGTTTTAAATTGAGAGGAAACTCCAGGATTTATTCTTTATTATTTTGAAAAGTCAAAATGACATTGTTTGCTTGTCTAAAAAGAAGGAATTTACAAAGACCAGAAGAAAACAAAAATTGCTGTCAGTTAAAATGCGTCTTTTTAACAATTCCTTGGGAAATGCAGTCTCATACTGTCTTCATCTTTTAGTGATGCACAAGTACCATAGTTTTTGTAACTAAATACATTCTTCAAATTTCAGGCTTTGCAGTGATGTAGAATTATTGACAACTTCTACTAGAGCAAGATGAGCTTGTTAAATATATGGAAGCAAATGTAAATTTGCAGTCACTAGTGTTCTGTGCAAAAATAGAACATTTTCATTCTCAGTTACTGTTTTAAAAATCTCATCTAGTAAACTGTCTTAAAACTAAAATGTTGTCTTTCTCCTCAGGTACTTAAAGTATACTTTGGACCAATATGTAGAGAATGATTATACGGTTGTCTACTTTCACTATGGCCTGAAGAGTCTGAATAAACCATCTCTGAAATGGTTACAAACAGCCTACAAAGAATTTGACAGGAAGTATGTCTCCAAAATATTTGGTTTACTCTTTTGGCTGTATAAGATCTGTAATTAACCTCCATGAAGGAAACAGATCTTCCCTGATCCACCCACAGCTAACTGAGTTCATTTTGCCAGTGCAAATTCTTATAATGATATTGGTGCTGTTGGGTCTCTTGTACGTGTCTCCTGTGCAGTACCAAGGAACGGCCTGGGTGCTGCAGTGGTTATCCAAAGGTATGAAAAGTCTTGGCAACACACCAAAGAACCATTGTCTTTTCTGTGCACTGTTTAACAAGATACTTGTGACACCTTACTGGTCATCGTTCTTGATCATCTTACAGTTGTATTTGAGCCTTTGATCATCCCAAGGCTAGGTTGTGTATAAAAAGGGAAAGATTAGTTTTTAACAGTCTGTATCTCACAGACCTTGCAGCATTCATTGGTTGTCATATGTAAAGCCCTGAAAGGACTGCTGTGCTTGTATATGCCTGACCTTTGGAGTAACAATGCCTGTGGTCATGACTTCATGTTTTAGTTGGTTAGGGTGTAGTCGAGGCCAAAGCTCCTGGGTGTATAGAATCTTAATAGTGGAAATTAAAGTTCTGATATTCCCTGGAAGTACACACCAATGAAATAGAAAGTTCCTATTGAAACGAGTTAACTTGTTTGTAAGTTGAGATCAAGAGGGCAACATTACTGAAAGCAAAAATACAGCTCTTTCCTGAGTGAGAGTGTATACGTGTGTGTGTGTGTGTGTGTTGGGGGGATGCATCATACAGGTCTGATTTTTTTCAATTTGGGAGCTGGAACAAGAAGCAAATCTCAAAAATATATGCTGTTAAAAAGATTATTGGGTGTTTCTAGACTATACTGGGGGCAGTCCCAGTGAAATACCCAACCCTACTTTGAAAATTTAAGTTGAGATGTGCACAAAACCTGTTGGTCATCTAGTGCCAGAGCTCGGACTCTTTTGAATCTCACCCAATAACCTCCTGAAACTCTAAACCGCACTAAGCAAGAAGATGAGGTTGCTCAGAGCAGCCATCTGAGCACTGGTGGGAAGCTGTCATGTGAAGCCTCTAACTGCTTTCGTGAGATACTGCTCTCCACTCAGCAACAGACCGAAAAAGCTTAGTTTTGCTAGTAGCTTTCTGAATGTGGTTAGTATAATGTATATGTTCTTTCTGGAACTGGGTAAGGGAAAAGAAATGCAAAGGATCTCTTATATTTTGTCTTTGATGAGAGATTTTGACTACAGTACCATTTTTTGCTGTGCCCTGACAATTCCTGAAAATGAAGCATCATACTATTTTCCTTCTGGGAGAATCCCAAGCTAAATTTATAGTTACTGTATGGAGAGAGGCAGTACAAGAGAAATATCTTCTTTGTTGCCTTTTGTCATGCCTATGAGCGCACACTGTGACTGTCATTTATGCCAAAAATCTGTTCTCTCAATTCCCCCCACCCTGACTCAGAGAACAGGGGAACCAGAGAGGGACAGAGAAGCCCAGGTAGCTGGGCTAAACCATACACCCATCCTTTGGTTCACAGTTGGAACTTCTTAGCATACTTTCATTGAGAAGCTCAAAGCAATATTCACAGCCCAACATGTATGTTTGGCTGTACTAACCAGAAGGGGGGGGGGGGGGGGGGGGAGGGGGAAACAACAGCACCTTTCAGACCTCTGTGTGTGTGTGTTTTGGGGTCAGAAGAAAGGGAGGACAGAAGAGAGTACAAAGGATGATATTAATTAGCTACCATCATAAAAGCGCATGTTCAACAGGAATAGTTTCAAAAGAATAGATCTTGCTTTGAAGGTTTAGAGTAGAGGCTCAGTAAAGTCTTTTGGGCATTTAATTGTAATCTAGGAAACTACCAAGTATGTAAGCTTCCACAGAAGCAATGGCGTATGCCCATTGCTTCAAGGTACAAAAGAAATTTAAAATGGAAACTTCAGTAAAGCAACTCAGGGGTTTTGCTCGTTAACTTTTATTGTTAATTTTGAATTCTTATCCACAGTGGTGCCAGTTGCACAGGAATAGTTGTTTGCTCGTGTATGATAGTAGCTTTGTGAAAACAATGCCTTTCTCATTCAAAGATGTATGGACCCAATTAAAACCCAAAAGGAAAAACTGTTGTAATTGATGAATTCTTCCCTTTTCTCCCCTCTTACCATAACCTGTTACAAGAAGATTTTTCTTAGGAGTTCACATCTCTTTTTTTTTTTTTTTTTTTTCCTTCTACCATCATTGTTTTCTAATACTGAGTGGAGAACACTTGGGAGGGGCGTTCCCTACTAGCAAGCAAACTTGGCAAAGTAATAAGCAACAATTTATATATAAATGCAGGATATCTCATTATGTGTTTCTCAATTTCATTTTGCAATAACATTCAATAAGAGCAGAGTCCTTTTGTGCAGCCTGGTTCCCATTTCAGTTTCAGTCTACTAGAATCTATTATTTATGTATCATGATATGACACTAGAATCAAGCAAAGCTATAATAGAGAGGGGCTTTTGTTTCATACAAAGGGGACCATCCAGTATAAAACAGTGTGCAGTTGGCTTCACCTTTACTAATTACTACCAAAAGAAGACAAAAGTAGTGGTAAAAATAAGGTTAAGTATAAATTTTACATCTGAAAATTTAGAAATTTTCTCCAGTGTGAAACTCCTGTAAGCAGAAAATAAAGGGAGATGAAGGAAAGTAATTTTTTGGGAACAGATTTTTTTATAGACTCTGTTCTCTTCTCGGTATTTTTTTCAAGTTGGCTAATTTCCCTTCTGTCCCCCTGATACTAAATATATGAGACAGCAGACATTGGTTAGGAATGTAATAGCATTATCTTGGCCTGCTATTGTATTGTCAAAACTGACTATTTTTTTAAAATTGGGGTGATTTTTCATTTTACATTCCATTTCTTCTGAATTAGGTCTTTTTAATGTATTTGAAAAGAATGCTGTATAATGTTCCTGTAATAATACTTCCCATTCAGTTGTAGCTATTCAGTTCTACCATCTATGATATTCAACAGTCTTCTAACAATTTCATTTTCTTTTCCTAGGTATAAGAAAAACCTTAAAGCACTCTATGTTGTACATCCAACTAACTTCATAAAAATTCTGTGGAATATCTTTAAACCTCTTATAAGGTACTTGACAGTTTATTCAACACATTTTCCTGCTTAGTTTAAGGATGGTTTGTTCTGTAATAAATTGCTTTTAAAAAGGCCTGAGGTAAAATATGTCAGGTAACCGCACAATACTCATTTAAACTGTTTTGAACTAATGAGTAAGGTGAGCTTAAGCTTGGGTATGAATAATGGGGTAGAGTTCTTTCTAAGAAAAGGGAGGCTGAATTCATAGTAGTTTTACTGGTACGTTAAAGTAAATATCACTTTAAAACATAGTTATTCTGTGGACCATGAATGACTTTTTTGTCCTGTTTGACAGCATTTAGCACAATAGAACTGGGTCCGTGACTGGAGTTACTAGGTGGTACGGTAAAGGGGATAATGAATGGTTAACCTTCAGTCTGATCTCAAGTGCTGAGATGAATAGGAATGATACTGCTTGTGTGTTCAGAGTTAATGGATAAGCCCTGAAGTGCCCATAAGAATTTGAGGTGGAGGGTATAATGGTGAAGGTGGATGTATTCTACTGGTGCATTCTTTTCCTTTGCATGGTTAAAAACTGATGCTATCTATAAGGAACCGGCAACAAAGGGCAGGTATTGCTGAGTGCTAGGATGGCTGGGCTTGCTTAGTTTCTGCTCCTGAACTTTGGTCACTTTCAAAGTAATTCTAACATTTTGTAGATTATATTATGAATGTCCTCAGGGCTGGAGAACAAAACCAGCTTATCTTGAGAAGCCATAATGAGCCAACTAAAAATGTCCATTACAGAAACTTGCAATTGATTAAATTTCTGACTGGTAAAAAGCTAATTAATTTGAAAGGGGAAGTTTAACTTCTAGGCAGATCAGAACATGTAAGAAGCATGTGAAAATAAAAAAGTAATTACAGCTAAAAATCATTACAGAATATGCAGTTCTTGAAACAAGAAGACTAACTAGAGATCTTTATTTTAACTGGCAGTAAAATAAATGCCAGAGATCCAGGACATAAAGCAATGATGAGAAAAGGGTGACAAGCAGGATGTCCAGTAGCTGATGGTGCCTCAAGAATGGGGCTGGATTTTCTTTTTGTTCCTGATTTGCTGTAGGATAGGTATGGAGAGCTTTCTAGGAAAAAACAAAACAAAACCCCCAAAAAAAACAAAACAAAACCAGAAAAACTCTTGATGGACATTACAACACTCAAGTGAAAACAACTTCTTTCTCAGAGGCAGCTCAGAGCTCCGTTGAGATAGCTTCAGGCAAGTGGTTTTGGAACACCAAGGGTTTTCAGTCTCTGCATGTTAATGCACTCAGTGGAGCCACAGCTGGACAACAGCTGAACTATTTGACTTAGAGTAATAATTGGTTGCTAATTCTTACAGAAAAGTTTACAGGTACCTATTCCAAATACTCATTTTCCTTACATCTTACTATGTCTTTGTAAATATAATGAATACTTTTTTTCCTTGGAACAGTGTGATACACTGGCAATTAAATCCTTGTTTACTTTGAATGTGAAAATGGGTGACCCTGATAAGCTTAAGCATTCATATCTAACATAGAAAATTCAAGACGGGGCTTGTCAGTTTAGATGCATCATCATCTTGACACTGCTTTCATCAGGATTGCCTGTTCCTGTATGTAGTCCACTTTCACCACTGTCTACCTGGGTACTTTTGAGTCTAATTTAGTAACACTCCACTCTCTGTTGTTAAAATGTGATCAACACGAACAAAGCTATATGTATGCTGGGACTGGCAAAATAATTGAAAGTATGAGTAAACTCTGAAAAGGTCCATAAGCCAGAAGGCAGGAATTAGCTGAAGCTAGGAAAAAAACCCTCTCTACTCCTTAAAATGGTTTAGCTGCCAAATTCTCACATGCATTTGTGCTTTGGGTTGACTCAAGTTCCAATTTGTCAAGTAAGGGAAAATGTAAGGTTATCGTTTTAAAACTGAAGTGTGGAAGTATCCCTGTACAATTTGCCTAAATTATACTCTCGCTGAAAACGAAAACTTATTAATATTGTTAATTTACTAGAATAGTACGACTTAAAATTTGTTCACAGTACCTTTTCCTTCCAGTTTAGAATAATCTTGTATTAGCAGATCATGCTTTTATTTAAGTGTCAATATTAAACCAAAGTTCACAAAAAGAAGGGAGAAAAATCCTCTGGAAATTCTGTTTCGAAACTTTGCTAAATTATAGCCCAAATTTATTTGTAGATAGTGCTTCCAATAAAAATAGCCGATGTAGAATAAATCTCATTGTCAAGAAACATGGATTTATTTTTCAGAGGTCTGTTAGTACATTTGGTACCTGTTAGTACACAGCCTAAGTACATTTACATGAACAATGTGTTTGCTGAGAACTGGACAAATGATAGAATTATTAGAGTGAATAACAAAAGTAATAAGTATTTTAGCATACTTGTATTTGAAAGTATTAAAGAAAATGTAAATAATTGACATTTTTCAAGCACTGGAAGTTGATTGATCTCCTTTCCAGTCCCAGAAGAGATGAGCAAGAAGGTAATGTGTTAAGTCAAATGTATTTTCTTCAAACTGCAAAAAAATTGTAAGAGCAGCACATTTCTATGTGTAAGCTAGCAGAAGCCACCCACTTGTTATCAAAATAATATACACTTAGACGGTGGTGGTGACGTGACATTTTTAAGGAACAGCAATAATTCCTAATTGCCCACAATTTAGTTACAAATTGTATGTTCTGTAACATGTCCTGTATTAACTGAGGTGATTAGTTACCAAGGGTTCTGTGCTAGCCTGTGGCTTAGGTAAGATGTTGAAATCGCAGGCTGTTTTGGATAAAAGGCACATTGAAGAGCTCCAAAATTGCACAGACTGATACCTGTCAGTGTTCCAAAATTGCTTCAAAAAGCTTCTAAAAATGCTGAAAGTGACTTGTATTTCTACCATCTCCCACTAGAGGGAGTGTGTGTATGTGTATTTGACAATCCAGGGATAAATTAATTAATGTGAGAGAATTTTTCTCTAGTTTTACTATCAAAGTTGCAGCAAAGTACACTTTTTATCATAAACACCTATTGTTTTGCTTGACACTTCATTACAGGATAGATATTTTCTGCTGTAGTAATTTTATATTTTCCCTGAACCTGGTTTGAACACCTCAGCCTGGGAAGTAGTGTGTACTGTCTGAAACTCAAGACCTAACCAGTGATACTTGGTGCTTCAAATTTGGAAGTCTGTTTTGTACAACTCATAGAAAAAACATATTATTCAAGATGTTTCCTAGGAGGTATCCAGCTCTTTTCAAAATAGGCTGATGGCCCAACACTTCAAGGGTGTACACTGTCCACACTTTGAAAATCTCCTCTGTCACTTACTACTTTATAATTTGTGCCTACAGCCCTATTATTTTGGTCCCTTGGCTAGGAGTAATACCTGGATAACGCAAACATGTTCTGTTGGCTGTGTAACATTTTTTCCAAAGTTAACAGTTCTTTTAGTGAGCTTTCCAATGCTGTGTGAAACCTGTTTTTCGGTGCCTTTTAAAGCAGTGTTTTTCATATCTATGCAAATCACAAAACATTCAGATGGAAGTCAGTTATTTTTATTCAAATCAGACTCTCAGGCATGCACTGTATATGTTTGATCATATGAAATGAAATACATCTTACGTCTCCTGCTGCTTCAATTACAGTCTAATTTTGAGTTGCACCAGCACTTACATTTTTGTAATAGAAACTAAACCCTTCATAAATGTTCCTCCCATGCTGATTTTTATACTTCTTTGTGATTTTTCTAGCCATAAATTTGGGAAAAAAATCACCTACTTGAATTATTTAAGTGACCTGAGAGAACATCTCAAATATGACCAGCTAAATATCCCTCAAGAAGTCATCCGGTATGTGGCAAGTTTAAAATACATTGTCTCACCTTTTCTCAGGTAGAGTTGCACCCTGTTCACTGTATTCCAAGCAGAATCTAATCCTATTTCTTCATTGATTAAAACTCTAATTTACCTGTTTGTGCTTGGTTGGATTTAATTCGAAAGATGCATTGCCATCAAAGACGTGCTGAAGTGCGTCAGGTGTTGAGAGAAGAGAATGCTGAATAGTGTTTTACAGTTTTGGAACATCTCCATCTCAGTTGTGGAGCTTTTTCTTAGTATAATTGCTGCTTCTGTGTGAGTGGTAGCAAAAACCAATCCATGTCATTACTGCTTACGAGCGTCATGTAATGTTCATGGGCGAAAACGTAATCCTGACCTCTTTGCTTGCATATTGTAACGGATTAAATTACTTCCTTGCTAAGAGCATTCCCCATCAGCAAAGCATTGATTGGATGTTAAACTTTATGGATACCTGTATTGTTAGTGGATCTGTTACTTTTATATTGTGCATGTATATGTGTTAGGGAGGAGTATTGGAGAAGGGGTGGGAGAGGAAAAGAAAAAAAAATGCATAGGGCTGGAATTGTCAAGTGCCAGTATTAGGATCAATAACAGTCTTTTCGACACAGCACTTTACATGGAAATGCTTTGATGTACTGACAGGAAGTGATTTTATGTCACTGCTGAATGAAAGTACCTGGAAGCTTTGATTATAACTGTTACTGATGCCTAGTGGGTTTTTACACACCTTTTGTGTAAATACAGAATAACAGAAAATATCTTACTGCTCTAAGGTTATAAATTGGATTGCATGGCTGCCAAAGAAAGGGGAGTTATATTTTGAGTAGCAAATAGGTTTGAATTTTGCTGCTAAATTATAGTGTGTTCCTTTTTTTTGATACGTTTATTACTATGCTCCATTGGCTGAAGCAAAAGAGCTCTTCTATGTCTTGCTTAAGTATTTTACCGCAAATACTACTTAAAAATTTCCCTAATGCTTAAATTAAATGTAAGTTCTGTAAGACCTGCAGCATATATGCTATTGTCAGGAGATCAGCATAATGAGCAATACTGGTAGCTGTTAATATATATATTCTGTCAGCTGTGGCACAGAGAAAATCAATGATTTCTTGATTTTTGCAGACATGATGAAAATCTTCGGGGGAAACAGAAGGGAAAACTGCCACCTGTGGTTAAGGTTCCTCCACCACGGCCACCTCTACCTACACAACAATTTGGAGTCAGCCTGCAATAGTAAGCCATGAGATTTCTAAAATATGAAATTTCTGTACCCTGCAGCCTTCTGTAATGTGCAGGTTTACCAGACAGAACATCTGCAAATATTTTGTTTATTATATGTTTAGTTTCTCATTCTATTTGAAAGTCATGAAACTATGAGGCTAGACAGTAGGTTTTATGAATTCAGGACAGGTGTCTCAGTGCTGATGACCTGGCTGGTCTTCGTGTTTACAATATCTTTGTGGTTGTTAGTGCTAGTACAGCTGCACAACTTCTTTCCTTGTGGACAGAAATTTGCCCATATATGACAGAGTCCCGAGATAATCTGCTGCTGGTGGATGCTGGCAGTATGAATGTGTTTTGGAGGTACTTAGGTGGTGAACAGCAAAGCCAAAACAAACCTTCAGGCTCCAAAATGGCTGCATAAAGCTAAAATGGATGCTTGAGCCTTTATATATTGTTGTTTTGTTGCTCACATATTGTTCTGATCAGAGTTTTATGAAATGAACAAAATTACTCTCTCCTAGAAATACCCTGACAGCTGTTTACATAGATTACAGCACTGTATGGGGTATAAAAAGTGATTTACTTTACACAAGGAATGGGATAGAAGTAGTACTTGCAAGATTCAATTTTGGTTAAAAAAAAAAAAAAGCCACAAAACAAACAAAAAAAGCCACAAAACCTTCTAGCTTCCTACCCACAGTAATTTCTGTCATCTTTCTATGGCATCCGTCTCCAAAACAGCTGAAGAATATTGTTCACATTCAGCAAAGACAATTTAGGCTGTCTGATACATGGACATTTGTCAAATCTCCTCCCACTCCCAGTCTATTTTTCTGGTTCTAATGATTCAGCTGTAAATGAGATATAAAATATAATTTTCCACTGGTTAAATGTTAAACATTAGTCCTCTCTGGAAGGCCTGAAATTAGTACAATCAATATCTATTGTATAAGAGCTACTGTGACATTAACTTTTATGATACCTCTTTAGAGTTCAACCTAACACTAGAAACATGGCTAACTCACTTCCCTAATTCAGAGAATATCTTTTAGGTGGGTTTCACTGGGTCATTAAGAAGGACAGTGTTTTATGCCACCGCTGCAGTATTAAAACCAGGACTGTTTTCAGGCATCAGGGCACACTCTATCACTTGCCTCCAGCCCAGCCTGGCTGCTCAAGCAGCTCTATTGAACTTCTTGCAGGCTTATGTGATCAGACAGCATGCTGTGTGCCACTCTTACCATCTGCTAGTCATATTTTATTTCTCTGACTGTGCCTGAGCAGTAAACAATGTCTTTCGCTGGGCTGCACGTGGTGAAGGTGTGGTGTGATGGCCATGCTTCCTGACTCTCCCGCTTTCCAACTGCATTACAGTCAGCAAATCACATCCTTGCTGCATGCTTTAGCTTTCCCTAGGTATAAAAAGGGTGGCTGCTTCATAAGAGCTTTTCTGTGGAAGATCTGCAGGTCGAGAAACACCAAGTAAGGCATTATTTTGATTTTTGACCCAGAACGTTCCAGCACTGGCAATGGAGGCTCTGACAGACAGACTCCCTCCGTGTGTGGTTGCAGTTCCCAGCACTCAGGTGTCCAAAGTGGATGTACATGAGGATATTCATTCCTTCTGTTTGCCCACCCTTGTCCAAATTCCCTCTTGAAGGAGAGGTGATGCAGTATCACCACTTAAAAATTACAGTAAAAATTAAAAAACAAGTCCGCTACAACTTCTAAATGAGAAATTAATTCCTTTATTTAGACTGTGTTTGTGAGCAAAAGTAAAGTTAATGGAGGAGAGGGAATGATATGTGTTGGGAGCTTCTAAAACCTGAACCAAAAAACTATCAACTTCCATCCTGATAAATGAACTGATTTTGCTAATTCCCACTCCTTTTTATAATCTCTACAACTCTAATGACAAAATGGCAGTGACCTCCCACCTGTCTAGCAAAGAGGCAGGTTTGAAGTTGCCTTCTGGGTGAGGCTCTTCCCTTTTTCTGAAGAGAGCTGCAGGGAGACTTGGATTTTATTTTGTATAGGCTTATGAGAATATGAGTGCTGTGTATTTCATTACAGATAGTAAAAATTGTACTGTCAGGGGTGCTGCTGAGATAAAGCTACTGTTGTTAAAGGACTGTTTCTCTGTAGAGTCGTCGTCTTTAGTTTAAGAAAATAAATGATAAGGCCTATAGGCCTGAGATTTCATCAGATTCGGTGCTTCTGGGATGATGATTTTTACTCAGTCAGTAAAAGGTTGGTGAATAGCATTTACCCAAAGCCTTCATAGGTGGCCTAATTTTGCTAAGATATTTGAGAATGGTACCCCAATCACTTCTGGCAGTGGAAGGTGGTAAAGCCATATCCTTTTGAATGTGCCTTCCAAAAAGCAGCTTGCAATGCTCTCTCTGGTAACACTTCCTCATTTAACTTTTTTTTTTCAGTTTGTATTGGTTAATACATTTGCTTTCCAGAGCTGTAAATAAAAACTAGAAGAGCAAAAAAGTGACTAAGCATAGGTTCAAAATATCTCACTTTTGTCCAACAAGCAGGGGAGGGAAAAAACCTCCTGTTTTGTTAGGACAGCAAAATGAAGCTGAAGGAAGTTTTCATGTAGACACTGATAAATGAGTGTCTGGGACTAGTGCCTCATCTTAGAGGAATCTGTTAACTCACAAAGGCATTTTTAACTTTGTAGAGTCAGATTTTCAAAATGACATAAGGCAACTGGGCATTTAAAAATCTGTGAGAGCTGGGAGTATAATTCTTTGAAATGTAATCTATACTGAATTGAGTTTAATTTATGAATGAGCTGAAGGGCTTATTATCAGGTTAGTTCAAAACTTTTCTTTCTTATGTTACTCTCATCTGCTCAGGATCCAAAATCTGAATTTAAAGTGGCAGCATTTGATCTCTTTAACCCCTCAGTGTCGCCCTACACTCTTTGTGGGTAGGAAAAAAACAGACATGCACCAAACTGACTTCATCTTAAGTGTCCATTTAGCTTTATTTACATTTACTTGTCTGGGATTTAAGTGTGTGCTTTATGTTAGGCACAGGCGTGAAGTGGAAAACCTTCCTCATTGCGAGCTCCTGCAAGGACTCAATAAATTGGTCATCACAGCTAGAACCTGAATCTAGTACCAAGTTTTCCTGAAGTTTCCACTGAAACTATATTAATTCAAACAATAAAAAATGAGCAGTTAAATCATCCAAAGTTGGCTTATAGGATGTCATTAGAATAGTGTGGCGGACTGAAGAAGATTGGCTGTCTCCCTATTTAACTCTTTATGTCTCCGTGTATGGAACAGACTCGCCCAGTTTGCTGAATGACAGTCTGTCCATAGTGTTTCTGATCCCCACCCTGGAATGCCTGGTGGCCAAATTGCACCTTTAAAGGTTTGAACTAATGTTAAAAGCTATATGATTTTCTTGAAAATAAAAAAATAACACAACTGAAACTAATGTTCGTCTTCATGGGGATATCAGATGGAACAGTTCTCCTGAGGAAGTTTTGTCCACTTAATTTTGGATGCTTAATGCTTAATTTTTCAGTTATAATGTAATGGGAATCCATGCTCGGATTTGACAGGTACTTAAGAATGTGAGTGAATGGGATAGATTGCACGCTTAGTATTTATTTTGTCCTTCTCTAACTTGCTAATTCAGTCGTCTTATGTGCAGGTAGAGTGAGGAGAATAACAACTGTAATGAGCTAGTTGAAAGGTTTATCAAGCCTCACATCTCCAATAGAGGGCAATAGCAGGTGGCAGCAGGGAGCAGTGTTAGAACAGGGCAAACATACAGCGATACTTGCTCAGGTGTAATGTCCCAGCTTGTAGTGATCAGAGACTTGCAGAGGAGAGTACTATGAAAGTGACTTTCTGTTACCAATAGCTATCACTTTTATAAATACAGACATTTCAAAGAATGCTCATGTATTATGTTGATATAGCAAGACTATTTTTCTGTTCTTTCAGCAGTGCTGCCTTCACACACAAAATGTAGAGGAGCAGGAATTAGCTATTTGGAATATATCCGTGCTAGTTTGGACTGCTTGTCAGGGTGAAAACCAGGATTTTTATTCTAAAAGCCATTAGTAAAGATTTTATGTTTAAGGAGGCAAGGAAAGATTTGGGGGACACTCTGCTTAAGTTGATCAGATAAATACAGTTAAAATACATGAATGAAGCTTCCTAAATATGCAACACATTAAAGGAATTAGTAGTTGACTATATAGGCCAAGTGGCATCATTGTCCTCTGCTGTATGTTCATCAAGGTCCTATAAACCCCTGTTGCTGCACCCGATTGCCTCTGTAATCAAGGAAGGCTACAGCTGAGCTCCAGCACAGAGCACAGAGTTGACCTTGACTAGCTATTGACATTGTTCTCTTTTCTCTAATTGGTTTTAAAATCTAAAATTAAATATCTTTTGTGGGAAGACAGGAAATGTTTTGTTTTTCTATCACCGTGGATGGGGAGAGGGGGCAGAGAAAATGCACAAAATTGCCACAACTGTACAGCTTTTGCTTGCTGAATTGTTATCATAAACATTTCAGGGTGCTTTCCTTTTGGTCATAATCTTTCCGCTTGCGCATGCTGTGCATGCGTGACCAGGGAGAAGAATGCATTCTAAACCAAATCTCAGCATGTCTCAGCAGGGAAAAAATGAAAAGGAGAGGAAAAGCAAAGAGAGAGAAAGATTATCAGACAAGAATACTTAATGACACTTCAGAACAATGTGTAAAGGCCTTTCGTGATAACTGTCCGCTGTCTAGAAATGAGTCATTGGATGTCTAATGTGTTGCAGTAACTAATCATATATCCTATAGTGAGGAGTACTCATTCTCCCTGGCTACTGTGTTTACCAGAATAGATCCCTCTTGAATCTGACACATTGCTGCAATACGATTCAGATCTGTGAATCAGTTATAGAAACCTGTACTGTGCGCTGAAATGCTCTGTTATGCTCGTCTTAAGCAGAAAGAGATCTCTCATTTCAAATTGCCCATAGTAGTGCCTGGTTTGCACTGTCCATCATGAAGCACAGCTGCTCATCACACCATCCTGAACAAGACAAGAAAAATGCAGATTACTCAACAGGATCCACAAAGAGAAGATAGAGGTGTAATTTCATTGACCTCTGAGCCGGTCTGATTTACATTAGCTGAAGTAACGTCTCTATTATTTGCTGTCACCTTAGGTCCAGTAAACTGAACGCTATGTCTCACATTGTGAAATGCTATGAAAATATGCATCCCAGCTTTCCCCAGTGTTGCAAAAACAGAACGATCTTTTGCATGTGACTTTCAGTGAATATCCTACTCTATTTTAAAATACCGTTTGTCTTGAGAACCTCTTTCATTGTACTGGGAATGGAACCTTTCCTCCAAGGGAAACAGGAATCCTGTAGAAAATGGTAGAAGTGCAGGAACTGTATCTTCTTTCCTAGAAGAAGAAAAATTATGTGTAGGTTTTATTATTACAAATTATAGCCCAGTTATTTGTCTCACCTCTCTGACAGATAAACTAGTGCTCAGCAGGAACAAGTGCTGTAAATAATCAGTTTGCTATTTATACATTGAAATGGGAAACACATTTATGGGTAACAATAATAATTAGAAAACATTTATAAAAAGCTGCTGGATTGCTATTTGGTGCCTCTGGAGTGAGCAGCTGTAAGAAAGCAAAAACAATCAGTTCAACTTCAGAGAGACTGAGAATGGGTTCCATGAGCTTAAATTGTCAATAATAAAGATGTAACAGCTTCCAAGCAAATTAAAGTCTTGATGATGTTCCCATTTAAGTGAATTAGGCTTTCGACTAATTTTAATAAAAGTTGCCCTAAATGTTTAGGGTACTGATCTGAATACACGAAACAAAATTATCTGACACCCAAGGAGTGTGTTATAACTCCCCTATTAGAAAGACTAAAATAAATATGTTTTTTTTTTTTCCCTTACCTTGATTTTATGTAGGCTTTTTCTTGCTGGTGTCCTGAACATTGACCTTGATACTGACCTCATCTACCAGCCCCTTTTCTTGTTTAGTCCCTTACTAGGGGCTATCATTTCACTGGGGATTTCAACTTTGCATGCTATGCAAAGAGCCCCAAGAACATCCTTCGTCATGTGTTTTATTAGCAAGGCTAATTTATTAATGGGCCTGCACAGTCACTGCCTGTTTTGTTCTATGTTGTTGCATCAGGGTTGTTACACAACACTGATCTGCTGCTCAAGGGAACAGTTCACACACAGAAGCTGCCTTTTGGAGCAGGGTAGGGGTTTCACTGTTACCTGTTCACCTGGCTCTGTTCCCTTTGCTGTGGCCAGCTTTTGCTGGGGCTGGTTACTCATTAATTTTTCCCCTCCAGGGTCTGGGTGGAAGGCAGGAGGAAGGGGAGAACAACCCGGGTCTCAGAGCACTGCACAGCTCCTGCATGGTTGTAGCACTAACACTGACCTTCCACTCTACAGTGTCACCAGTGTACGTGAAACTGCTGTAAGACTGTTGAAGCTGGAAGAAGCAGGAGAGACTAGGAGTGATGTGATACATATCCTGAAAGGGGCTGAGAGGATTTTGCTGCTAGGAGAGATATTTTACGAAGGTACTTGATTGTCACTGTGGGTAAGAAGAGGATGCTGCTCTGAGGACCAGGTCATAAACTTGGTCCTGGTAGCATTTCAAGCCATGGCCTTCTCCACTCAGGTTTTTTGTGAAGCACTTATGGCCTGTGGTTTAGCTCTCGTAAGACATCTGTGATAATGGGGAATATTGAAGTTGGACTTGGTCTCACAAGTCAGGTCATAAATCTTTCTTCTGACCATTATCATGTTGTTACGATACTGCAGAGAATGATTACTCCAGCAAGTCCTCTACTGTTTCATATTGAAATTAATGATGCCTTGCCAGTGTGTAAGGACAAGAAGTTGTATCATTTCATCTAAAGATCATACTTGCAAACAGCAACAAATTAGGAGAATTACTAACATATAAAACATCGTACTTTGGGATTATCTGAATTAAACTTGTTCCTTGCTGTTAGTCTTTTTCTTCCTGCAAGTGCATTGCATACATTGTAGAATTTATTTGGTCAAATGTCTAAAATTATGAACATGTTATGAACATGGTTTTGTGGAACTTCACTGTGTATTTTATCAAAATTCCTATGTCTGTTTGCATCAAGGAAAATTTCCCCTTTCCTAAACAGTTCCTGTTAGATGTAGATACATCAGTGTCCACAAAGTAGTATTAACCCACACAGAGAGCGGTATTGAATTCTATAAACTTCAGATTCTGATATGGATACTTTGTTGAAAAAAAGCAGGAAAAATTCATTCAATTGGTTGATTTTTAGTAAGGTTTGAAGAAGAGCTATGGGCTTATGTCAACCAAATTTGGCAGAGGAGTGGAGTTCTCACAAATACAACAAGCTTTTAAAAATCATTGGCTGGAAGGAGAAGAGCTATAGCAAGAATTCCCTTTTCTGTTGTCTTTGGCCTTCTGGTGTACCAGTTAGTATTTAGATGGCGATTTAGTTATGAGCTACTCCTTAACCTTATGAGAAACCATGAAATAAAGTGGTTACAGGAGGAAATGAAAATACTCTGTAAGTGAAGTGAGGTTATAGATGACCCAAAGAAATGTGCTTACATTATTATGATGAGGAAAGAGGTAGAACATAGGATGTAAATCCATAGCAGTTCGATTTCATTAGTTCTGCAGCTGAGGGAACAACTTCCTTTCAAACAGCAGGTTGGTCTAGGTATTTGAAACATATTGTTAGGACAAACTCTAGGAGCTGGATTAACAAGTTTATTACAATCATGTAACAGGTTGCATTAAGGGAAGTGGCACACAAAATATACAGTAGAGTAAAAAAAAAAATGGTCTAGCAGAACCTGGATAATATACAGACATTAGTGCCTGGGAAGAGATTGTATGGCAAAAATAAGAGGAAGAGTAGGACTGGGTGGGCAATGAAACTGTAACTGGAAGAAATGGCACTGGTGTCTCAGCATTGTGTCCTTGGAGTGATGAATGAGATCAAAATGTTTGATGGCTGAATAACAGAATAGTGTGAAGTATATTCCCCTGTCAGTTTGAGTAGGGGAAGTGAAATCACAGGGTGATTCAGTACCTAAGTCATGATCCTGCTTCGAGTCTTCTTGTTGGAGGAACATCATCTACCAACCCCACGTATGAAGATGGAGGTGACACACCTCCTAAGTTTGGAGATCCAAAATTAACCAGTCTACGTATCTTTTTCTAATTCCCATCATAGGCATAGGGAAGAGAAATATGAGGAGGAAGGGGGGATTTGACAATTTTCCTACCACGCCATGCTGACTTATGTTGCTCTAATATTTATTTTAAAGTAGTTTTTGTGTGTAGTGTAAACAGAAAATATAATACTGAATTGCTCCTTCCATGCAACAGTGTTACAGAAGTTGTATCAAACACACTCTAGTCATTGTAAGTTGTTATATGTTAATAAAGCAATAAGCAAATCTAGGTGGAAAGAAATCACAGCACTTGGAAAAGAAAAAGACTCTTAAGAATCATTCTCCTCTGCAAGTTGTGCTGGGTTTGCATGGTCAGGTTTTGGTAGCAGGGGGGCTACAGGGGTGGCTGCTGTGAGAAGCTTCCCCTGTGTCCAACAGAGCCCACACAGCCGGCTCCAAGACAGACCCACCACTGGCCAAGGCCGAGCCCATCAGCGACGGTGGTAGCGCCTCTGGGATAATGTATTTAAGAAGGGGAAGAAAAAGCCCTGTGCAGCAGCAGCCGGAAGAGAGGAGTGAGAATACATGAGAGAAACAGCCCTGCAGACCCCAAGGTCAGTGCAGAAGGAGAGGAGGTGCTGCAGGTGCCGGAGCAGAGATTCCCCGGCAGCCCCTGGTGCAGCCCCTGGTGAGGCAGGCTGTGCCCTGCAGCCCAGGGAGGGCCATGGTGGGGCAGATCTCCACCTGCACCTCGTGGAGGACCCCACGCTGGAGCAGGTGGGTGCCCAAAGGAGGCTGTGACCCTGTGGGAAGCCCATGCTAGAGCGGATTCCTGGCAGGACCTGTGGACCCAGGGAGAGAGGACCCCACGCTGGAGCAGGTTTGCTGGCAGGACTTGTGACCCCGTGGGGGACCCACGCTGAAGCAGTTGGTGAAGAACTTGTAGCCCATGGGAAGGACTTATGTTGAAGAAGCTTGTGGAAGACTGTCTCCTGTGGGAGGGACCCCACGCTGGAGCAGGGGAAGTGTGAGGAGTCCCCACCCTGAGGAGAAAGAAGTGGCAGAGATGTTTTGCGATGAACTGACCACAATCCCCCAACTTGCTGTCCCCCTGTGCCATTCAGGGGGAAGAGGTGGAGAAATTAGAAGTAAAGTTGAGCCCAGGAAGAAGAAAGGGGTGGGGGGAAGGTGTTTTAAGATTTGTTTTTCTCATTGCCCTACTCTGATTAGATTAGCAATAAATTAAATTAATTTTTCCCAAGTCAAGTCTGGTTTGCCCATGACAGTAATTGCTGAGAGATTTCTCCCTGACCTTATCTTGACCCACGAGCCTTTTGTTATATTTTCTTTCCCCTGTCCACCTGAGGAGGAGAATGGCAGAGCGGCTTGGAGGGGCACCTGGTGTCTTGCCAGGGTCAACCCACCACACAGGTGCAACCTCAGCTACTAGCACTAGTTTAAGACTATGTTTATGTGCTGTATAAACATCTTGTGTTTTCTGTGGATGAGTTGCAGCACTTACAGACTCTCCTGATACAGTCACTGATCTCTGTGCAATTTTGTGCTGGTGCTTTAGAGTTTGTTGGTGAAGCTGGTCACCTTTTAATATGAAATTATACACATTAACTCCACTTTAAAATCTGAGACTGGTCATTTATTTTGTTGCTGATTACTACAAAAATGTAGCAGAATACTCGGCAGATACTGACCATCTCTTTTCTTGTATTTTTTAAACTGTCAAAGAGGGGTTTTTTTAAATAAGATAATTGCAGAATTTTTTTGCACTGTCTAGACCAAGAAAACACTGTGTTCGATTTTTTGCCTCAACTGTTCACTCATGAAAGAGAAAGACATCTCATTTCATAGGAATCATTCAAAGCATTAATAATCTCGCTGCATCTCTTTGCCTTCAAAATAAATAGTACAATATCCTTTTAATTATACATACGCTGTGGCTTAAAGAGAGACAAATGACAAAGAAAAAACTGCATGATAAAAGGCTCCTAATTATGCAAGCATCCCTTGATCAAGACTTACTCTGAAGTATTCACTACAACTCCTTCCTTGCCTGCCTCTAAGCTGTCTTGAAACCCAATTCCATAAACAGTGTCTGACCAAATCTGGTGAGAGCCACCGCCCTCACTGCGTCGTGGTCAGATGCAGTCCTGCCTGCCGGGGCGTGCCAAGCGAGGGCAACAGAACTGGAGCAAACCCAGTCTAGAGTGGGGGCAAAGTGTAGTCTGAAACACCGTTCTGCTGCTCGGGCCTTGACTCGCCTTCAGTACAGTAAATAGCACTTAATTCTCACTTAGCGCCGTTGGAGTTACGCACCATTTTAGCAAGAAGAAAGCATTTAGGAATGTCTCTTTGAATAGAAGTCCAGGTCACCTGTTTCAGTGGCTCGTTCAGGGCCTGTTGGAGTTGTGGAAGGCTCTTGTGTTTGGTGCAGGCACCGAGGTATGAGCTCTTTAATTTGTGGAATTTAATGTATTCCCTCAGATATCTCTTAGGTTTTTGCTGAGACTGTTCTGTCTTGGTTTTGACTCTTTGTCTGTAAATGCCATTTAAAGGTTGTTACTTTTTTTTTTTTCCCTAACAGTATCAAGGACAAAAATAAAGGTGAACTAATCCCCCCAGTAATGAAGGAAACTGTATCGTACTTAAAAAGAAAAGGTGAGTTTTGTGTCAAAAGGGGATGTGTCTTTCATAACAAGGAAACTAGTATGATGCTGTGTAACACTCAGTGTCTGATTCAGCAAAGGTTACAGCTGCACATGATGTGTTTAAATCCTGAAACCTTAGGTAGCAATTGGGCACCGCTTTGAGAGCTTTGTTGGATGGGGAATACTTATTATTGGATTATTGTCTCACTATGGAAAAAAACAAAACAAACTTTTTGCTTTTAAGATTAGATGAGGAAATAGCAAATGAGAGAAGATGTCTTGAAATACACATCACCAACCGATGTCATATTGTTGGTTTTAAGGAGAACTCCCAGGTAAAAATCAATGAGAACTTCTGTTTTTATAGAACCAGTGTCCATAAAAACTCATTGAAAAAACATGTTTTGCAGGAATAAGTCCGAAGTCCTCACTTCACAAAATACTTTTACTGGTATTTACAGACCATTTGACTGCAGTTCATATCTATGGTTACATTATATAGAGATACAGATTACAAAGACCCCTGTTTAAAATGGAAGTGTCCAAATCTGCGTTCTCTACATCGCCTTCGTGTACAGTGAAAAGAGAGAGTAGACTTCGAACTGCTGGCTATGCCACTGAGCTCCCCAGAGCATACCTGACCATCATAAAGGACCAAATATCAGGTGCTGTCTGTAGTGTAAGTGCATTGTATTCCCTGAGTAGGGAGAAAGCCAGAGATAGGGCTGCAATCTTGAAATTCCTTTACCCTGTGTAATGTGATTTTACATTTTGATCCCTGTTTTTTAAGGCAATCACAGCAACATTTCCATAGTCCTTTGTGCTCCAAGGCTTCAGAGTTTCACAAATGTTTGTTAAATCTTACGGTACCAAACCTATAGCATAGGTACATTTATCTTACAAGTGACAGAACAGAAACAGCATAACACAGTTATGTGACTGGCACAACATTACACAGTGGTAGACCTGGGAATGATTCCCAAGATCTCTGAAAGAAGGGTGTGAGTTTTTAATAGGTGTGTCAAGTGAAGAAAATCAAAATGTGTTTGGTTCAGTTACTAAAAAAAAAAAAGAAGCATCATTGGCATTTAATATGCCATTAATTTGGTTAATGTTTAAATAAATTTTGAGGATCAGCATGATTTTTGTTAAGACAAAGACCAGACTCGGGTATCTATATGGCTGTTACATGGGGTTTATATGAGATTTTTCCTTATTTAAAGAGCTATTTGTATTGACAACACACTAATAATATAAAATACAAATTTTGAGTAAATTCTTCTGTAGACAGGCTCATCCACAGCCTATATCCCACAACATTCACAATTCTTGATTTGCATCCTTGAGCTGTCATTCTGAACAAAGTAGATTTTGCTTTCAGTATTCAAATAGTATGCATCATTGATCTCTTAATTTTAACTGTTTCTACTAGGGTTTGGTCTGAGTTTGAGTTTATTTGAACCCAAAGTGAGAAGTGTCAAACTTTTTAAAAACTTGTACTGAATAGCCTTCACATCTGTGGGGAAAAAAAAAAAATAGGGGGGTGGGATGTGAAGCAAGAAGAATGTTGCTTCTCAGCTTTATTGCTGATTCTCAAGAGAAATCCTTGCTTTATTTAAATCAGTGCAAGATCATACTGATTTAAATGAGAACACTCTAGACAAGATTCTAGTCTTGTCTTCATTGCTAGGCTGTGCTTCTTCGTGTTTTATCTTCCCCCATGGTAAATAAGACCATTAAGTAACTGCCTGTTTTATTTTTGGGGGGGTTTCACACCTTGAGTGAAGCTTTTAATGATATGCATAGGAGAATGAGAGAGATCCACTGCAGTGGATACTTGCTTACAGTTTGGAAGCAGTGGAGCATAGCATCTATAGGGATGCCTGTGTACAGAGCAGCTAGCTCCTCGCCTCTTGAAATTGCTGATTTATCTTCAAAATACCTGCAGCAGCTAAGGCCAAGTACTGGAGTGGGGCCAGTTCTGCTATTAACTGATCTGCAGTAGATGAAGAGTTCCTAATAGTCTTTATTGAAGACCTCTAGGTCCAAATTCAGGATTTCCACTCAAGCCCATAAAGCTGCTTGGATGTGTTGTTTCCAGACTGGTGCTAATGATGAAAACTTTGCAGGTGTAGCTTGTATCAAATATTGTGGTGGCATACAGGGAATGCAAATAGCTCACTACTAAGAATGTTGAAGGCAAGTTGACTGGCAGCTTGAGACAATCCCTGTAATTATAATTGTAAGTGGATAATAAGAGCTTATGTAGTGTATCAGTGCATGCCCCATCTGCAGATGAAAGCCAGACTTTTTCATGTTTTAAATTGTTATGAAACAATCATCCTTACATATATTTAGCTTATCTTAATAGGTGAATACCTCTTCCTCACTAATCACGGGAGTCAAGAGAGCTAAAATGAGGGTAAATGTGGACTAACATCATTACTTCTCACAGCTGTTATTATTTAGAAATTGAGTGAAAATTTAGTCACTAAAATGTTGATTGATTTAAACTTTTGGCTGTGCTTTGCATATCTGGCACTTCCTTGGACCTATTTGAAGATGTCAAAAAAATAGGAGGTTTATGGCCATCATTATATTGTGCTGGTGACCAGTAACTAGTAATTCTTGCACCAGTCTGACACAAATCCTCTTCCATGTCTTGCTTTTTGTTCTTTCTGGGTGTTCTGGCTCATCACTATTGCACCAGTCCCACACCCTTCCCTCTCACCAATTGCTGAGTCTAGCTCAGATACCCACAGTTTTCTGAAGCAGCAACTCCAACTGCACAGTACAGGGGAGGGGAAAGCAAGTTTTAGCTCTCATGGTTGTGACAAAAGAAAGGGTTTGGCTCAACCTTGTCATTGCAGAATTTCTCCTAGATGGAATGTTTGTTATTCTGAAAGCAGTAATCATCCTTGGGTTTTCTCCAAACTTCATCTTTTTTTGGCTAAAAACTCATCTGTTCAGTGCAGTATCAGCACAGTTTGTAAAGGATAGTCTCTGAGGAAATGTGATAATACTTCTGAACAAAGCCCTTGTGGCATGGTAATGCTGGTCACTGATACGTAGTCCAGCCATGCACTTGCTAGCTGGACTACCTCATTTTTTCCCCAGCCTTCTGTCCTTCTGCCCCCCCAGGAAGGAAGGGCATGTGCTCTGTCAACGTTGATATTTTCCAACCAAGCCCAGGTTTACTCAGAGCTGTCATACTCCCTATCATAAGGAGATCTCCACAAACCAGATTTCTAAGGAGAGATGGCTTGTCAGGTAGAGTGTTTTCTGACATTCTCAGCCAGCTGATGCTTGAAAGCCAAGTACCTGCCATGCCAAGGCTGTTAAGCAGTAGGTGATAGACATGCATTTTTTTACACTTGATTATAACTGTGCAGGTATCTGTTGTACCTGCTGTCTGCTATGATTTTAACTCTTTCTCTCAATCTGGAATATCTTAATTCTGCCATCAGCTCCAGCGAGTGTCGGTTCCTGTGCTGACAGCCCCGGGAGGCTGACTGGCAGCGTTCTTTGCACTCCAGACGCGGCCGTGAGCACAGTGAAAGCTTCAGTTCATCTTCCGGAAGTGACAAAAATTCAGTCATTACCCCATTCCATTTGATTTTGGCATAGTTTCCAGCCTCGCAGAATTAGCAGGGAGTGGAGTTTGGTTTTCACCTCAGGTGCGGTATTTCCATTCGTTCTTCCCATTGCTACATTTTCACATTTATGTACCTGAAATCAATTTCTGAAACTCTGACTTAGGTCACAAAAGCTTCTGCAAAATAATGCTTCATCAACAGATTTCTTGAAACACCAGAAATCTTCTGACATCCATTAAGTCAATTCCGTAGTGCTTAGGCTCTTACTTCTTGAACAGATCTGATGCAGGAGCTGTGGGGGTACTCAAACCAGGCACCAGCCTGCAGTAGTATGCTACTAGGCTAAGGAAACTTTTAGTCTCTAAAGTTCACCCAGTCTTTTTCATCTTAATCACTCTGATCCCTTTGACAGATTGCTTCATGTCACTTTTTTCCTCCTTGATGTTTACATTTTCTGCCTCTGTTTCAGACAACACTGCTGGTAGAAGTGTTCTATCCAGTGTGGAAGCATCCTCATCTGTACAAATGAGCCAAAACTCCTCTTCTTGTCCCGAGTTACTGAGTTGGCTCTGGCTCTGACAGCAGCAAGCATGATCCCCAGCAGCCAAATTAGCATTATGACAGTCAGCATGGTTTTCTTCCTCACACATTTATCCGACTCCGTATTTAGATAGCTGTTTCTGAGCAAGATGACTCTCACTGGATCCAGTTAGTAGGTCACCTAGTACCTTAACAGAGACTAAAGAACCTACTGTAAGCAGAGATTCCTCTACGTCTGTTTGTATTTGTCCTAGTTTAGGCTGGAATAGAGTTAATGTTTCTTCTTAGTAGCTAGAATAGTGCTGTGTTTTGGTTTCAGTACGGGGTTTGGTATGAGAAGAATGCTGATAGCACACTGATGTTTTCAACTGTTGCTCACTATATAGAGGAGGGGTGGTCGGGAAGGGTCTCTCTCTCTCTCTCTCACTTCTGGGATTGCAACTGGGGGATCTTGGTATTTCGGGATCGCTGGCCGGGAACGGGCTGGGTATGGGTCAGCGGGCGGTGAGCAATTGCATTGTGCATTGCCTGTTTATATTTTCTGTTATTGTCACTGTTGCATTTTATTACCATCATTAAACTGTTCCTATCTCAACCTGCGGGTCTCCCTTTACCCCTCCAATTCCCTCCCCCATTCCCAGGTGGGAGTGGGGGGGGAGCGGCTGCGGGGTGTTTGACTGCTGACAGGTCAAACCTGAACAGTATTATATAAACAAGATCTATTATGGCTGCCACCTCAGACACTATTACAATAAACTAAGTTTCTTAATTTCAGTAATAATTTTTGTGTTATTTTTTCAACAAAGGAAAAGAAAGTAGCCATTTCACTGCTTTCATTCTAGTTCCACTTTAGAGTGAAAAATGTTTTTAAAGTTTTTAATACAGAATTTCAAAAGTGCTTAATTTTAGTTCCTGCTAACCTTCACATGGAAGAATTGGTTTCCTAAAATGAGTTCTGAGTATCTGAGAAAACCATCAGCTCATTAAGACTAAGCCTTAGAGTTCATCTTTTGGATCAAACAAAAGAAGTGCGCTTAATTTCAGAAGTAAGGTGTCGGTATCATCCTGAACTCAGCTGATGATTTAGTCTGGCCAAAGAGGAAGGGTAGGTTTAACATAGCACATTTGTGACTAGATCATCACAGTAACCAGCAAACCAGAGGATATGTTTTTATATGCTCAGCCTCAAAACAGCAACCTCTGTCTAGTTTATAAATGCAAGGCTTGACTTGCACTTGCACTAAACAAGATTGATTTTTTTTTTGTGTGTGTGTACTAAGTTATCTACCATGCCATGAGAAATTACCTTGCTTAATTAAATACGCACTCTCATGTCAGAACAGTTCATAAGTGTTTCTAACCTGGCGTCGTTCCTTTAGCGGTAATGATCTTGATGCCTTGCTCACAGGCCCTTTTCTCCAAAAAGCCCAGCCTGTGCCACAGGGTAGTAATTTTATTTCTTCAATTAATAGGTCCCCTCAACCTACTTTGTGCTGAAGTGAGACTGTAAACAGGGGCTGCCACTTCTAACTGACCGTTTTGGTAACCAGGGATATAAGCCATGCCACGCTGTGGAGGGTGCCCAGGCCAGCCTGGCAGGGCAGAGGGGCCTGCTGGCGTCAGCGCCGCCCGGCCGCCGAGCCGGCTTTATCCGCCATAGGCTTTAGGATTCAGAAACGCACTTCTGCTTTTAAACTCTAATAAGATGTCACAGCTGAAGTTTCCTTTTGTGTCTTTTACTTGCATGTCTTTTTTTTCTAGAAAAAGCAGGTTACAGACTGGATATAGGGTACCGTGACAAATTAAAAGCTAGGTGGTGAGTGGCTGGTGGACTTGGTGTTTGTTTAGGTCAGTATTAGTACAATTTGCTGTGCTTTCTTAGTTTTTAAACTCTGACCTGCAGTTTGAATGTACTAAGTGATACACACTAAAAATAAAACTGCATGGCAAAATCCATATTTTGTTTGCAAACCCCACAACATCTAGAGGTCAAGTGACAGCTTTTAAGGGAATTTTTAGTTGATTCATTATGGTGTAGGTGTAAATGGCACTGTTCAGACCTGCATGAAGCTGTCAAATAAGTTACAAAGGGCAGGAATATTGCTCAAGCCTATCTCAAATATTAATACTCTGTCATTTTTATTGGTCTTATTCAAAATACCAGTTTGAAATACATAAGTAGGATTGGTTTTGTTAGTGTATTTTATGTTTTAGAGAGTATCCCCAAGGGTATAAATGACATGCTTGTCCATGTTTTAAACAATTTAAAACCAAAGCTAACCTGCTGGGATTATTACTAAAATGTCCCAAATTTGATAACATTTGCATTCTATAGAATGGCCATATAAGGGAACAGCTACAAAAGAATTGCATAGAGAACTGATTACTAAAGAGATCATGTGAGATCGGCAGCAGCTCAGAAGTGATGGAACAATAAACTCATTGTAAAGGAATCACACTACAGAATTAGAAAGCAGAAAAGATAACTGTCCCCTATAGGAAAATTATCTCTCAGGAGCCCCTGTTGACAAGTCTTTCTCTCTTACCTCATCTCTTTTGTTGATTGGAAGTGCTTTGCAGCACAAAGTTTGTGTTCAGTGTTGTCTTGTGGCACCACAGGAGAGTCATGGGTGATGACTAAGACCTCTAAATGAAATGGTAATAACCAACCTATAGAAGTTTAATGATAAAGTAATAAATGCCCTCTGGTATGATTATAGTGACAACTAAAGCTGTCCTTTATCTGTTCAATAGCAGAAGCAGTGATAAACATTGATTAATCTTTCCTCATCATCCCCTCCATGAAGCACAAATCTTGCTGATGGAGAAAGTTTTGGTTCCATTTTTTTAATGTGAATGAATACATCCTGGTGGTGATTGTCAGAATGGGTAGAGATGGATGGTTATGCATTCTGAATACGTTTGGATTGCTGCAGCTTAGCGAGTTTGCCTTCTGGCCTCTACTTCTTGTGATCAATCAAATATCTCTTAAAAATGCAACACTGGGAAAGCTTGACATTGGCCATATAAACATTTCTGAGTTCTTGGCTCTTTTGTTCTCATGTGAATGTTTTTACGTAGGGTTCATGGAAACGAGATAAATCCCAAGAGTAGTTCGTATTCCATCAAATGAAAATGAACCTCGCAATAAGCACAGTTTGTGTTTTTGGTGCTCAGGCATTGTAAATAAATTATGTTCAGAGGTGCCAAGTGTAAACTGAGAATATTCATTCATAAATCCAAAGGCTAGAGACTATGCTTTTCAAAACTGCAAGGACACAAATACAGTTTGAGTTTTGTGGAGGATGTACAGTTCTACATCCTTGCTGCTGCTTGTCAGTTCAGTAGGGCTGAA
This sequence comes from Tyto alba, assembly GCF_018691265.1. NCBI lineage: Eukaryota > Metazoa > Chordata > Aves > Strigiformes > Tytonidae > Tyto > Tyto alba. Next base: position 7,234,430 of record NW_024881295.1, on the reverse strand, counting down.
CTGTCCCTTCTCTTCCCCTCTGCCTGTGATCTGCTGTGCACCTTCTTGCAGTGCAAATCATCTTTACAAACTGCAGACATCACGCTCACTTGTTCTGTATTCATTGCACAGAATACAAGGGAAAGGAAGGCTCTGCAATCTCCTCCTCAAACTTGTGCTGTATTGTAGCTCTAAAACAAAATGTCTCGAATTTGTCTTAAGCATAAAAATTCACAATTGCCACCACTTTGGGCATTTAAGATGTTACATTGAAGATGGACAATTAAAATATGCTATAAACTCATCAGCCCTCCTATTAAAATAAATTAGTTGTAATTTTTAAAAAGGAATCTTACCAGAATTAGGTAAGCTGCAAGAAGATGTCTAAATCAGTTGTGTTAATGAGAATGAAAACTGCTTCCAAGTCAGGATGGACACTTCCTGAGAGTTGGCAGGACCATGGTCAAAAGAAACATTTCCAAACTCAATTTGGGACAGAAGGAATTCAGATGCTCAGTCTTTGCTATTTCTCTTCTGAAAGCAGACAAATTAACAAAGGTTTTTGATGCCAGCAACCCTCAAATCAAGGATGATTGAAAGAAAAAGAATGTAATTTTCTCATCTCTCGTTCTTTGACAAGTTTTCAGCAATGTGACAGCATGTGTTACTTTAATTTATCTTTATCAGTTTTGATTTTCTATGTCTTTCCTATGGGACAACTGATGGGGGGGGAGGGGGTGGCAGAAGGGGGTTAAGTATTTTTAGCAACAGTTTATGAATTCGGAGTGTGACACAGTTGTGTCATTGCACTGTGAAATTTTGTCTGCTGTGGCAAAAGCCATCTTATTTCAGTGTGGAATTAAGTGCCTGCCTGTTTTCATTTATGATTACTGACATTTAAGTAATTACTCAGTTAAGTTCTCAATCACAGAATCACTTTTCATTGAATACAGATGGCTCCTTCAACAGTCACATACTACATTTTTCTGTATAGCACTTAATATTTAAAATTAAATTTTGCTCTTTTTGATCTGGAGAGTTTAGTGCAGGGTAGCAGAAGTCCACTGATCTCTATATCTATCTATCTATATTTTTTTGGTGAGGGGCAGGGAGCAGTTTGTGCTAAGTTATCTCAACAGAGGCTCTGCAGCATTGATAGAATATGTCAGTGACATGCAGCTGCATGTTTATTAGAACTGGGAAGCCCAGGCTAGCTGCTCATGTCAGTCGTCCCCTAGCAGTGTTCTGGCTAGCACTGCTGCTCCAGGGTTGGCATTCTCTGTGGACTGTGCTACCCATGCTATTAAGGGCAAAATAGTTAAACTTGCACACAAAGAAAATACTCCTCTTTAAAGTGACGGCTGACATCAGTCATGCTGTAAATGGGATTTGATTGAAGAACACTACTAACAAAAATTAAATAGGCTACATCAGAATTATTTTTTTAAAGGGACAAAAATGAATTCTGTGAGCTGTAGTGAACAGGTTTGTCTTCATCCAGTTCTGCTTCCTCATCCTGTAACTCTGCTATGTATTTTGTCTGCAAAAAGAAGACAAAGTGATTCATTTTATTTTACTGTGGGCACCTTGTGTTAGCTTAATTGTGGTAGTTCCAAGAACTGTTGGGGTTTTTTTTTCCCTAATGTCTGAAAAAGAAGAGACAGGACTGGAGAAAGTATTTCCTGACTGTGTATAAGGCTGTGTATTTATCCATCACAGTGAAATAACCAACAAGAGGCTTCAGGTCCCTTTCTTCCTTCCCATTCCTTGTTACGTGACCCCAGTTGGGGGCAGTTGCTAACGCTGTTCTGGTTATGTGGCAAGGGAAACACCATTGTTCAAATCATGTTTTCAGGTAGCTTTCCCCTGCCCTGCTTAAACACAGAAAGCATTAAGAGCAATTAATAGACTTACAGACATCTTAAAAAAGTATTCTCCTCGGTTCATATGTATCACAGAAGTCAGAAAAATACACTGCAGAAGGTCTGTCTCTGTACCCAGGCTCATTGTTTTCCCCCTTCAGTAGCACAATTGCTGTTGTCTCATATTTCTGTTTATCAATACGTTGAAGTTATGACCCATGCTTTATTTAAAAATTGATATATTATTTTTTGACTTGAACTTCTTTTATGCAAAAAAAAAAAATGTGGTTCTTTTACTTTAGAAGGTGAATATAGCTTTTTCTTTTTTCCTAAGAATTGCACTAACCTACATTTAATTAGTGTCATGTCATTTGGATAGGTTGCCACAAATGTAAGAAGGATTGGAGATACCCACTTTGGTAGTTGGCTTGTTTCCAGCTATGATCAAACACATTGCTGTATATATTGATTCAGTTTCAGCTGACCTGGTAAATGAATTCTGGGAGAAACACGGATATCGCCTGGATCCCATATTTCTGCAGACAAGGACAAAAGTTGCTTTTTCCCCTCCAAAAAAACATATCCAGCAAGAGCTTAGTGTTATGAGCCATTATAGTAACATTGATGGGATACAGGACCAGACAAGTACAGCTGCTGTCTGTGCTACAGATTAATGTCTTTAATTAGTCTCTTGAAAGCTTAGCCAATAAAGGCATAAACATGTTAAAAATTGATATTTATGACATTGTAGTTTATACAGTGAGATTCACATCAGATTAAAACATTAACTATTAAACCAATAGCTGCAAACAGAATTGCAAGCATTTGTGATGTCCATTTTCTGAAAGACTTGTTTCTAACGGAAAACCTCTAGTCCACTGACAGCCAGCATAAAATTTTACAAATTCTCAGGAAATTATTGTATTTCTTGTTTGCTGAGGGCAATGCCTTGATGAGCTAGCTGTTTGCAGCTGCCACTTCCAAAACCATGCCTTTAGACAGGTTGTGCTATAAATCTAATGGAACAGTTTTACTGCAGTGATGTTATTTGCTGTAACTTTATTCAACTGAAACATGATCTGATTGGGAATAAAGCAAGCAGTCAAATAGATCATAATTATTGTTGATTTGGTTCCTTTAGTAACCACACATATCCTTCTTGGATACTGTAGTTTGAGATGACATACTCCTTCCAGAACCGAGCGCATGCGCTAAAGTTTTAATATTCAACCTGTAATTTAACAGGCAAGGACATAAATGCTTAGAAAGTAACTAGGAGCTGTATTCAGCTAAATTCCAGGTAAGACTCTACATCTAGTCAGTGGAGCACTTTCAAGTAGAGCTTGGGGTTCTTTGCAAAAGTCTCTGAAACATGTATATGAAAATTTACTACCATAGTACATTATCAGTTATTTTAGTATACTGTTCTAAATTCATATGAATAGTACTGAATACTATTCTGTAAGAAATGAGTTCATTAAGGCATTTTGTATTCATTTACCAATTTTTCACACATGCAACCTGAGGGAATTTACAAGAATGACTCAGTATCTTTCATTAATGTATGACTCAAATTTTTTCTGGAACACCATAAAGATTCTTGATCATGCAAATAGATGCATGTGTACTTTAGTTGAAATACAGAAACATTGACTTCAGTCTGACTACTTACATGTGAGCCAAACTGCATTACCCAGTGGGTGGAAGGAACAGCACAAACTGGAGAGGAGGAAAGAGAGAAGGAAATGGGGATCCTACCTAACTCAAAAGGAAGAAGTACCACAAGTCTCAAGAAGAGTAACACTTCTAATCCCCACCCTGTTCTGCATAATAATTCAGATAAATAACTTACTTTGAAAGCTGTGGTCCAAATTAGATCCTCGATTGGAAGCATTTTATTGACATTTTTCCTCTGTGGCTGACGTCAGATTTTCGTTAGTCCCCAACATAAAAGTAGATAAGATAGATACCCTTCAGGAGCTTTATGATAAGTATTTCAACAGTGCCTCAAGGCTGGAATCAGGTATTTCAAAATACCATGAGCAGGCAGTGTTAAGTCCCACTGACTTCAGAGAGGGGTGGAAGGAGCAGTGGTCTGCCCCAGACTACCTTTAAGCTGGGGAGGCCAATGATAAGAAATAGGCTCGTCCATCCAGAGATCCTATGAAACGTTCCCCAGCCCAGTAGATCTTGTCTCACCCACTGACAGAAGAGGGAGTTTAGGGAATCTTTGCAAGTACTCTCTTTAGTTTGCTAAAGGTTTAAGGCAAGGAGAATAGCAGACTTACATGCATTGTTTGGGGCTCGGTTTACACATATGCTCAGTTAGAGTGGGTACATAGGCAGCCTGGTAAATCTAAATCTCCTGATTTTGTGTCATGAGGTGCAATTGAAAGCTACTTTTAAAGAAAGATTATAGTTGTCAAAACACTCCAAAACACATGAGGAAAGGTGGTAGTATTTCTATGAGACATGTTAAAGAAAGTGCTGTAGGCAATGTTGCAAAATTATTTGGTTGTATGTTCTATTTTCAATTACTTTATTTCCAAAAAATGAGTGTATCAAGTGGGTTTGTCCCCAAACCTCCCTCTGTTCTGTTTCAACTGAACCTATGGAGAAAAACAAGAGAATGGCAGCTTTTGCAGATGAGACCTGCATTAATTGTTTTTTCAGGACTACAAGTAGAGGGCCTGTTTAGAAGGTCAGCCAGCATCCAGACTATCAAAGATGTTCAGAAACTCTACAATCAGGGTAAGCTGTCATCATACCACTGCCAGCAAGAGTGTGAGGGCTTTGTTGGTCTTCATTTTGTTGGTGAAGGAGAAATGCTAGCTTTCTTATAATTACTTAATCATAAAACCATTTGTAACGTAAAATATCATAATAAGAGCACTTGTACAGAAACCTGAAAGATAGCAACAGGCACTTAATGCTTACTGATTAACAAGTCAGCTGATGTCAGATCAGAGATTACAAAATCTGTAGCAGCTAATAAATGATAAGGTTTGAGACAAAAATGGTCTGTTTTTTCATAACCATTTGTTTTGCTTCTGCGCACTTTGAGTTACTGTAGTTATGAAGTACAATGTCTTTGTGTCACTTTGCTTCTGGTGTTTTTCCATGGTTATGGCAAAAAAATATCATTTTAACTAATAATTTATGAAATGTAGTGAAGTAATTTTGAAAGTCACTGAATTCCCCGTGAATTCATTTTATGAAATGCCTTTATTCAAAGAATCTCTTATAGCAAGATTAATGAAACTATGAAAAATACAAAAATAAAATGCTAAGAGTTACCAGCAGCAGAATGCCAAAAGGTTTTCTGTTCGAAATGTAGCACAAAACAATTTTTAAGCAGTAGTTTAAAAAAAAAGTAAAACATATGATTGGATGCCTTTTTTCTTATTTTCCTCCTTCTAGGCAAGTCTGTGAATTTCGACGATTATCATGATATCCATATTCCTGCTGTTATCCTGAAGACTTTCCTTAGGGAACTCCCTCAGCCATTACTAACGTTTGAGTGTTACGATCATATCCTTGGAATCACCAGTGAGTATAAATAAGTTTTGGAAAAATCTATACAGCAAGTTGAACTGGACCTGGCTAATTCATAATCACTGCAGTTTGCTAACCATGATGCAGTTGTGGGTATATAATATTAGCGCTTCACTGCAGCCATGGATGGACAGCCTCATAATCTGTACCAGAGCAAGGTGGTCAGGGTTGCCAAGACCCTGTCTGCTTTTTACAAGATTTACTGGTTTATCTATAAATCATAGTGTATTATTAAAAACTGGATCAGACTTTTCACTGTCAGGGCTCCATTTTTATGTCATGGTACAGCACTGAGTCAGTCTGAGTGATAGAAGTTATGTCAAAGCAGCTTTAGTTTTACCAGCAAGATTGATAGAATTGTGGAAGCAAAATTTAATTGGTCATTTGTATGCTTCTTTCCTTTTCTTTCTTTTTTTTTTTTCTTTTTTTTTTTTTTATTGTGGGAGGGGATTGTTTTTATTGCAGCTATTCCCATGGGATAACATATTGGGGAAGAAGGACTCTAAAGCCATGAGAATACACTGATGATCTAAAGATCTGGTGCCACATGAAACTATGAATTATAAAACTTTAATTATGTGGCCTTTGTCAGGGACTAGGAGTTCATAATGCTGGCAAGGCAACCCTCTGATACATGGGGCTTTAATATCTGAGATCCCAGAATATGTGAGAGTTAGTACCTAGTACTTGTAGAGATGGGTATTTTGCCATCCAGTCTGTAGTCAAGCTAGCAGGGAACTCATAGAGCTTCCAGTCACAAGCACACATTTTTCAAAAATCTGCTTTTTGAGGAAATTATATTTAAATGGAGTACGGCTTCCAACAGACTCTGTTAGCCTACCTCTGGTAACCATGGGCTGATGCTGTTGCAAAGTGTGTTACAATTACTGTAATGACTGTTGCTGTTGGGGTAGGGCACTAAAATAGTTCAGACTAGGGATAAATCTCAGTTGCTAAATACTTATAATGTGTAGAAGTACAGCAAGTTTACTGTACCTAGAATTGATGTATTTAGGTAAAATTCTTATACTGTTCCCATCACTAGCATCTGTGCGTACTGTTTCATATCATTAACTTTATTCATGTATTTCCATTAAAAAACTTAATCAGGTCATGTTCACAATCCTCTGAATTTCTGTTCTGTTTTGCTATTTGCAAGTCTGTAGATCACCACCTTCCAAATCAAGGATTCATCTGTTCATACAATAAATATCTCAGGGCATTGAGAAAAACAGGTCTGTTCACAGGAGGGTGGTAGTCCCTCCATTTCTAAGGATAGTCACTCAGAACTAGAAAGAATAGGGGAAATTTGGAAAAAGGATGTATAAATGCTGATTTTTACTGAATTCATCTTGCGCTGACTTTCTGGATGTGATATTACTTTGTGATAGAGCTAAGTGAAAAATGAGAACAATTCTGGAAAGAAGCTGAGCAATGCATTGTCCTAGGAACACTGGGAGGTGTTTACTGTCATTTAAGTGTTGTCAAAATATGTTGAAAAGTGGAGTTTAAAAGGATTTCTCCTTGGGATTTCTTGTTATGCAGTGTGATGTCCACTATGTTTTCTTGGTGCTGTCGTGATATCCTGATTTTAAAAGATCTTAAGCCTGAGAGCCAAGCTGGACTGCAGCAAAGGTGTATTCTCAGTGACTACAGTGTAGAAGGGAGGTTTGAAGAGGTGTGATCACCGACAGCTGTCTTGGGATGATTTGAAAATTCTCATTCTGTTTTCTGGAAGACACCAGAGCAGGTTAAGAGATGTATCTACTACATCTCTTAACCTGCAAACCCAGAAATACAGTATCTCTGCTTTACAGTACTTTGCAATGATAGTGAAACTTTTCTCTTTAGTGTCTCATCTGAAACATGTTTTTAAAGAGTTATTGATAGGAGCTGTGAAATAAATTTACTGAGTGACCAACTAAATAAAATCATTAAACCTTGAAGTTTATAATTGGCAAAGAACTTTGGTCAGGAAAACTACTAATAAGAGTTCCTTTACCCAGTATTGCTACACTTCCTGCATTATTTACTCTGCAGAAGGCTGACAAAAAAATTCTTGGGATTCAGATTATTGTGTCTTCTGGGAACTGGTAGCTTTGCAGTAGGAAAAACGTCAACACAGGTCACCACAATATAGCTTAATGTATTTAATTCAGACCCTAAGGGAACATTTAACATGGTGGAGTTTTGTGTATGCACACATACTTAAATGCACCTGTAGCTGTGTCAGGGAGAGATGGAAATGGAACACGCAGAAAAAGCATCAGCACAAATGAGCTGCTTAGGTCAGGAATGATAGTAATCATCAGACTTAAGTCCAAATTGGTGTTAAACTTCCTGTACTAAAATAATTACAATATTCAAGCAAAAAAAAAAAAAAAATTTGAAAAATTGTCGCTTGGAACAACATTTAAAATATAATCCAGTGTTAGTGTAATTCTCACCCAGATTGTCTAAATGATGCGAGGAGTTTGGGGTCCAGATCTGGTTTTGCCCGTCTGTAAAAATGAGGTAATGAACCTGCTTAGGTTTATCTCCAGACCCAAGTGGCCATCTTACAAATCTTTGCTGAGACAGTGTTTTTGAAGTTAGTAGAGTGCCAAAAGAGCATTTTGGGCAGGATTGTGTCTCAACAAGAATAAAATTAGGGCATAAAATGTAGACATCTGGAATCAGTGCATAGAGAGGTAATGAGATTCAAATCAAGACCTTTTAAAGTCTTCTCTAGCAAAAAAAAAAAAAAAATACTTTGGCTATTTCACTGAATCTACAAAATACTCTGGAAGTTAGTCCTAGCCAGATAGATGATAATACAGAATACAGTAGGGTCATTTAAAGAGATAACCCTAACTGGTATATTGGTGGTAGAGGTTAGTAGAGATTAATTTTGAAGTTACTTTTACAGATGGATATCTAAATTCCAGCAGAAATAAATAAGGAGTTATTTCTTAGTAATATTTTGTTGCTTTTGAGTTAAATTAATACTGACTTTGATACTACAGGTGTGGAGAGCAGTTTACGAGTCACCAGATGTAAACAAATAATTCAAGGACTTCCTGAGCACAATTACGTTGTTCTGAAATATCTGATATGCTTTCTCCACATGGTAAGTATAGGCAAAATTTCCAAAGTAGTGCCAGTCTTTTCTTTCTAAATACGTTATTTTTAATTCAACATTTATAATCTCTGTAGAAAATACAACTGAAGAATTTAGAAAATGTGGTGAGGTGGTTGTGCAGTACTTGCTAATGGAGTGAACTCAGGGTGCAGAATCCTCCAATTCTGATAAAAGTCAGTACTAAGCAATGGTCTGGCCATCCCTTCACCAGGAAATTCTTTAGATGTAATGGAACTACTGTGTAAATTTAAATGGGAATGTGCCTATACTGGAATATTTGAAAGTCCTGTCCCCCCAACTCCACATTCACAAAAATAGGTTCTTATTGATACAGTCTTTGGGGTTTTTTTCCTATTCTGGAGTGAAAAAAAAGCCAGAAAATGGTTGTATAATTTTTGGTGGCAAAATAAAACTAGGTGAAATCACCTTTTTTTCGCCAAAGTATAAATCTTGGGCAACTAAAACACCAAATAAATTAGTGTAATTTTAGAAAGTGTTATAAATATTAATGAGCTTTAGAACAACAGTCGGCAAAATATTTTATATTAAATCTTACAAATAACATTTTCCTGTTTAAAATAACCTTTCATCCTGTAATTTACTACAGTTTTAAATTAAAAACTTGGACCACGCCATTTTGCAAGGATTTTTGGTATGCTTCTGGATAAATAAAATCATGTGTCTTTTGTCCTACTTTTTGATTTGCTGGGTTTTTTTAACCCATTTTTGGAAACCCCACTAGTGTGGAGGTTTTGGGGAACATCCATTAATAGTTCTACATTTAGCCTAGTGACATCCTTTGGTTGCCAGTTTACACACAGGAAAAGACAGTAACAGGAGTGTAAACTTCCCCTCTGCCTTTTCCAACACATTGCCTTTTCCAGATTGCATTTTTCACACCCAGGTGCCTAAAACTGAGGATCATGGTGTTGTTGACACCTAAGTAAAGCGATACAGCCTTCCAAAGCCCTAATAGCCTACCAAAGCTATCGCATACGTGGAATGATGCTGATTTTCACCAGTGGAGGAATTAGCCCTCAGTAACTGTTCTTGGGCTACAGTCGTGTTTGCCATATTCTAGCCAGTAGCCAATTTCAGAAACAAGTCCATTTAATCCCTTTTTCTATCAGAATGCTAGAGAAAAGCAAGATTAAGGGAAACACATTGATATGACCCTCACTCAGACAGCACTTGCAAGGTTCCTGTAGCATTCACATGTTCGTTTACTGTTGCTTAGCTGAACTCTAATGCTATTAAGGAAATCCTCATGTCATTTGCTATTATTTTAGCCACTGATATCTCTCTTCAGTGTTATGAATCGTGTAAGTGACTTTGTTCCAATAATAGATGCACCATCTCAACGCACTTCTTAAGAGCTGAGCACTTGAGGTGTTAATGAGGTGTGCAAAAGTACTACATAGTGTTTTCTGTAATTGGGCAACAGAACATAGCATTATTTTTGAGTACGCCTGGTTATGTAAAGCACAGCATTGAGTTGATACTAGTGCTCAGATCTGCAATTTTTGCTGATCCATGGCTTTTCATCCTTAATGTCTTAGGGAATATTTGCATTTGGAAAGGTCAAGGGAACGTGAAACAATCTAGGAGCTAGAGATTTTTATTCATTGCAGATCGGTGTGCTGCACAAGCTGCCACAATTCAAACTTCAACAGAGCACTCTACCAATAATCCTAGTTTTTTACCTGCGAGCATCAACCTTCTTACACGTAAGAGGCAATTTAATTCTTCCATGAGCTCAGCCTTGAGTAGTGCAAGAGGTACTTGTGGTAATTTCATGAAGTGGGATGAATTGTAATCACTGGATACAGGTTTTGAACACTCCAGGTTTGATACAGGCTTGTGGAAGAAGAAAAAAAAAAAATCCCCATTTTCTCTGCAGTCTCAACCCCCTTACTTAATGAAACAGCTCCTTCTAGTCCAAAGGTGCCACAAGAAGACAGTGTTACTCCTGCAGAAAAGTAACAGACTTGAATTTAAAAAATAGGTCCAAATCCTTTAAATTTAGACTGGCAGTGATTTTGCCAGTAATGAGCCCAGCGTGCTGTGAAAGGTATAAGCTGCCCATCTCCACTTCACAGTGCATCTGGCCACTAAAGAGGGATTTGCAGGATCCTCTTGGAACTGCAGTGGACTGAGGTCCCTAGGCAGAACTGGGCAACCAGGAGCAAGAGGGAAAACAAAGGCCGGTTTTCACAAGCCAGTCCATGAATTATGTCTGTAAAAAATGTCCATGCTTGCTCAGCTGATCTTGAGAGAGATGAGTGTGCACAAACAACTGTGTGTGTTCTACAAGCCCTGCATTGCACGTGCAGTCAAGTGGATTTATGAATGCACATGCAAACTTAAAGGGCTCAAAGAAGTCTTCTTGCAAATTACTTGGCAAAGCACTCTGAGGGCTACAGTTACCCAGTTCTGAAACTAGAAACCATTTTGTAGAAAGCTATAATTGTAGTTTTCCATGACAGTCTAAGGCTAAACAATTAGGAAAGTTTGTAGAGGCAATAATATCATATAATCTGTGTTTTTATAACCATGTCTTTGGTTTTGGTACCAGCTGATATGGCCTCCTCTCTATGCTTACACACTTTCCCCTCTCTGGTGCTTATTTCTGTCCCTGCGGTCATGCCTGATGCAGGGGAAAGGTGACTGACTTGACTGAAAGAACGATTGCAAAACCTGCCAAATTCAAAATGTCAAACTCAGACCAACTAGAAAAAATGGACAAGGTTTTGGGGCCCACGGGCTTTGCTTCAAATATGTAACTGAAGCAGCAATTAAAGCCAAGTACAAACTGGAAAAAAAAATGCTCTGAATGAATGTTTTGTCTCAATCACTTGTCCAATTGAAAAGTGTAATTAGCACCAGCAAAGCTTGGGGGTGGCTGGAGATGACGGAGCACGTGGGGAAGGATTTAGATGACTAAGCCTCATGGAGCAGATACAAGCAGTTGGCATGTCTGCAAGGTAGCTGAGAGTGTGGGATAGAAACTTATATTTCCAGTCAGTTTGTGTGGGGGCGTTTTAATATCTAGTCATTTTCTTTTGAAAGTGTTTTGTGGAGTTCCTTTCAGCACTGCAACTGAGAAACCAAAGAGATGGTGACATCCTTATATTTTTAAAATGTGATGGTAATTGGCTGTTTCTGCCCTCTGTATTTTATTGTTTAAATTCATTAGGTAGTGTAGTGGCTGCCGGGTTTCACTCCTGTGGTATCCATGAGGGTGCTGGGTTGCCAGTATGTAGAATCCAAAAACTGCCACAAAACCCAAAAAATTTTGTTGGGGGGAGTGGGATATTTATTCTGGGATAGTGAAGATATGTATTTTGCATTTGTTGATGTGGCACTAAATCTTCAGCGCTTATTTCCAAAGATGAGTTTTGCAATGTACAAGTTTAATCTGTCCAGAGGACTTTCTTTCAATATAGGCTGTCATTACTTATTGATTTTTTTCTATACATGTTCCAAGGAAAGTGGGGAAAAAACCCAACAAACTGGAGCTGCGTAGTTCTTTCTTGCAATACTTTTCTGTGATGTTCAGATGATTCCTTCAAAGGTATGATCTAGGTCCTTGGAGAATTGTCTTTTATTAGCTTGTCAAATTGACAGAGCAAGTGTATTTTCACTTGAAACAGAGATAATGATTGCTAACTTCATGAAGGAATGAAAGGAGTTAAGGGGGTTAGTCCAAATGCTAAAGATGTCACTTATGTTTCTGAGAATGTATCTTGGAGGTGCAGCCCATAAAGAGGTTGGCTGGCTGCATGCTGCCCTTACATGATCTAGTGTTGGAAGGAAACATCAGCTGCTCATGATGGTGTTGTAGGTGAAGTGGATGTGTTCTTGTCATTCAAGAAAGAAATCTGGCACTGGAGTAGTGGGAGGGTTGAGATAGTGCGAAGCCTGATCCCGTTGGGGAGGGATAAAGCCATTACCACTGGTGTGACAAGGCTTCCTTGCTTGCAGCTCTTGGTGAGCCGGCAAAGATTGTTGTGGAGAGAGTCAGGTTCAGCTGCACACTTTTTCTTGGATCTGCTCAGGCAGGAATTGCTGTGCATTTTGGAGTGAAACAACATGCCGTGTCTCCCTTGAATTTCTAAGTGTCAGCCTCATTGATGACTCAGATAAGGTTTAGTGTAGTTCTGCCTCAGATGATATAATCACTGCTTCATTTTAACTAAGGGATTTTCTCTCTCAGGGAAGAATCTGTGTCTTGAGTATTTTTGTTGATCATTTCAACATTGACTGTCTCCTTGGAGTGTTCACAGAGCAGTGGTGGGTGGGAAGAGATGGTTTCGTCTTGGAGTTAGAAGCATTATTTGAAATAGTTGGCCTAAAGAAAAAAAATAAGTCTAGCTCTCCCAGCAAGTTGCAGTGGTGTTACTTTGAGCTACAATGTTGGCCTTTGAAGGCAGCAGCTAGGTTAAGCAGGATGTGTTTTAACTAATGCTTGAAGACAGCACCTGTATACATATGCCTTGCAGGATGGTGTGTGTCAGGGAGCACTCCCAAAAACTGGGGGTAGACAACTGCAGTGGGTTTGGCTCCTTCCACCCTCCACTGTTCTCCAGTACTACACCACATGCTCCTGTCCCATCACAGGGTACCTGCCCTGTATACGCTTACAGTACCTGCCTTAGGATGTCCAGCACAAATCTTTGGGTTTGTGTTACAGAAGACACAACATGATGGGATGTAGCTCTTAACATTATCTTAGAGACTTTGAACTGAAAGAAACACCAAAAAATAATTTGTCCTCAATCTACAGGGGTTTCACATGTGCAATGTTACACAGTGTGGATGCAGCCAGAATGAGCAGCTTGACCCAAGGGCCTAACCTTGTTATATTTATTAGTGTCCAGATGCCAGCTTCACTGTCAAGCTGCCTTCACAGTAATACCTAGGTCTGTGTCTGCTTGTTAACAGGTTCCTTACCATTGTCCTAATTGTTTTCCGTCATACGTTATTTTGGTAGTAGTTTAGCTTTTGCTACATTGCTGTAGTATAATGAACTCGTGTCAGCTGATCTCATCTGAAACAGATTAAATGAACAAGATGGGCTTGTTGGTTTTTCTTTATGGTTAAATAGTGCATTGAGAGCAGTATGTGAAGGTCGGCAAGTTATGTGTGATTCGTGCTTTAGAAACCGTGATGTGGATTTTGCATAAGGTCATGAAGCAGGCATTGCTGTTTAATCTGACGACATGTTACTCTCAAGTTGTGAAGCCAGTCCTTCAAAAAGGTTGTTATGGCACCAGTATCTCCTTCCTTTATCCCACCCTGCTTCATGACCTTAGAAACAATTGAAGCCTTTAATATTTGTGGCAGAAATAGCATCACAGTAGCTCTGATGTCCCAGAAGGATAAGATAAAGATTGGAGGGAGAAATAGGACCTATTATTGGAAAAATTAATATGGTTAGGAATAAAATTTTATGCTTTTGGGCACACAAGTGCTTTTCCATGTCCCTCAAGGAAAAGATTTGCATCCTGCACATGAGTCTGAAGGGCATTTTATCCCATCGTGGCTGAGCAAATAGGCTCCTTGCTAGGTAAAATACCATGGAGGGTCAGATTGTGCTGTAGGAGGTAGAGGGAATGAAACCTGTGATACCCGGCAGAGGGCAACTGGAGTTTATGTATATGCTAAGAAGTGTTCACATGATCATATTATTTCTTAGATTTTCCTCTAGTGCCCTCAGGCTTTTCAGCTTACAGAGCTGCCTTTTCAGAAGGCTTTGTGGCAAGGCAGAAATGGAGAGACACTGAGAAGTAGAATTTTTGCTTTCCTATTCCTCCTGAAATTGTAGCAGGAAGAATACATGTGAGATTTTGCCCAGTAATTCCTTGTTCAGCTCCGAGATGACAGCTTCAGAGTGACCTATACATCAGTGTGTGACTGCATGGTCTTCCCATGACAGATTACTGATCAACAACTGCAACCATCAGCCTGAGAAGAATTGGCTGAATTACCTAGGTCAGGAGGAATCGAGAGCACCTTCAGCTTGCTGGCTCTTTGCAATAACAGGGAACTTGTCAGAAAAGACACCCAGACCATATTGAGCTTTAGATACCAGCCGTGCAATGCAGGAGAGCAAAACACACACAGATTCCCTGCCAAGCTCACACAGAGTAAAAAAAAAAAAAAATACTCCTGCTACCCAGTTCTCAACTCACATCCACAGATAAAAGTAGGAAACATCACCCAGGTGCAGAACATCTTTCAGTGCTGTGTATTTTACCTACAGCCCATTTTTACCTCCATTGCTTCAGAGGAACTGGGTGGGTGTGGAGGTACTTGGAAGCGAAGTCTTGCATCATCAGGAAAAAAGAAAAATTCTTCTAAACCCTTGCAAACAGCTTAAGAAGTCCTCAGGGTTTATTTTATAGAGGACTTAGTACTGAAGCAGATGGGGTAGCTGTTTGTTTCTGCTGTCCTTCCCTGCCCCCCAACAGAGATAACAATAGATTCCATATACAGGGATTTAAAACAATTAATTTTCCTAGCATAAGGAAACAATTCAGCTTTTTGCTTGACTTATTGACATCTCATCTTGTGCTTGAGGGACACAGACTCAAGAGGCCTCATAGCTCTGGGCTGCATAGTCAACCCTGAGGCTGTTAAGCAGCCAGTGATGTACCTCTGGCCAGAGTCTGCTCCTCAAGACAAGATGGTGTCTTGCCTCTCACTCGCTGGGGCACGTGTCTGCATATACCTATTCATGTTTATGTTTTTCCAGGTTTCACAGGAGAGCATATATAACAGAATGACAGCATCCAGCCTGGCCTGTGTCTTTGGCTTGAATTTGATCTGGCCGTCGAAAGGAACAGCCTCCCTGAGTGCTCTGGTACCTCTGAATCTCTTCACTGAACTACTGATAGATTTCTACACAAATATATTCAACTCCCGAACAGTGCCTGGTGAGATTTTACCTTAAGGCTCCTAGAGAGGAAAATGGAGCTGCCTGAGGGAAAGGCCTCCATGCCTCAGACTGAAGCTTTATATTCAGGGCTCTCTCCTGCAAAGAAAACTCTCGATGCAGGGTAAAGTTTCTATAGCTTTCCAAATACCAAAGATGTTGGGAGAAGCCTGCTGTCCCATATATTCTCATCACATGGGGGTGAATATATATGTGAACATTCAAAGACCAACAGGTCAAAATGAATCCCCTTATTAAACTTGAACAGCTGACAGAAGCTTGTATGTTAAAAAAATCATGACACTACATGCCAGTCTGTCATTTCTTTGGGGATCTGGAGACCTTATGATGTGGCATTATTTTCTGCATGGGCAGAACTAAATTCTGGACCACTCCTGAATTACAGCTTTCTTCCTTTTTTTTTTTTTCTTTTTTTTTACTTTTTTTATTTGAATGCAAGTTTGTTAGAAATGTCCCTGTTAAGTTAATAAAGATGGAATCAATTTTTAAGATGCTACAATTTCTAAACTGGTTTTCCACATATTTAAGTGTTTTGTTTTACACAAAAAGGTGGGGGCAATTGTGGCACATCAGGTTTGCAATTACCAAGAAGAATATAGTGTTTCCTGGGTAATTTGAGTTGTGCAGACAGCTAACTAATTATGCTTGCAAATATCTAAGATAGGAAGTTAATCACTGTAGCTGCACATGCAAAGTGTGTGGCAGATTTTTTTCTTCTTGTAAGTTCAAATAGCAATAATCTCACTGGGGTTTTGTCTCTAAATACTTGGACATTTTCATCAGTGGAGCTATATCTGTGAGTTTATAATACAGAACACAGACTGACTTTGAGAAGAGTATCCCTAATGTTTGGGCTGCATGCTTTTGCGGTTTGAGTTGATAGAAATTTGCTCTTCAGATCGGTTTCTCGAGGAAGCAGTAAGAGCAACAACTTGGGTAATATACCTTATATAACTTTTATATATTGAAAGTCTATTATTAGTCCCAATGTGAATAATTAACCAACATCAGGGGAGAATTTTTCAGTGTTTTCTAACTACGCCATTAATATTGCTTGTATTTGATGAACTCTAACATGCTGCTATTGCATTGTTTAACACTGATTGGTAATGGGATGGTGTAACAAAGTTATCATCTTAGCTGCCTGCAAAGCAAAAGAAAATTAACCAGTGGTAAAAAAGGGTAAGTGGTATTCTCCCTAATGCCCTGGTCCTCCTGCTTCTGTACAGAGCTAAAGAAGCAGAGGGACTATTTAGACTTCAGTAGAAGTAGCAGTCTTGAGAGGATGATTTAGGCATCCCCTCTTCTGCAAACACCGAGCCACTTTTTATCCTGTAGGTTCTAGCAGGTCGAAGGTTTATACTTCTGGCCTTCCTCTTAGCAGTTACGAATCGCCTGCCTGTGTAAAGGGTGCAACAGAGTCTTATTGCTCAGGGTAAAGACGAGTCGTTCTTGTCAGCAATTTCGGGAAATAATCAAGTATTCAGAAGGCTGTGGAATGCTGGATGTGCCAGACCTTCATTTGCCCAGTAGGTGTCATCTATAGCATTAGGCAATGATTAAAATTTGAAAAATACAGAGGCTTTGGAATGAGATCTTTTAGGACCAACTTCTCACGTTGCAGTTGTGCACAGTTCCTCAAGTGTCTTAAAGACAACTTTTCGCTTTTGAATATCTGTAATAACCACCTATGACTCCCATTTAAGTATAAAATCTTGCATAATACAAAGAGAATAATTAACAAGTATGCATGATTGTTTCAGTTCAGCAAAATGAGATTGCCAGGGATAATACTGTCATGGTTTTGTAGTGCAACTCACTGGTTTTACATCTGAGTTATCAGTGACAGCATCCTAGCCTTGTTGTATTATAAAGAACAAACACAATTATGCTCAGCACTGCTCAGCGACTTGGCAGCATGGTTTGGTGCATCAGCAGTCTGTTCTTATGGGGAGGAATTTGACCTCTGGGAATTAACAAAATCTGAGTATTTTGCCACTCTGACCTTGGTCAAAGTACATATATGTTAGTTTTGCTGTCTGTAAAAAGAAAGAGCACTTGACATTAGAAAAGTGCTTTGGGATTAAATGCTGATAAGTCCTATAAAGTGGTTGTTTTCCATTTCCCCATGTCCTCTTCCAAAAATCCAGCAACATCAAATGGCATTTAGTCTTTGGGCTACACTGCATAATGGGAATGTGAATCTTGGATAGTTTTAGCACAGTAACATACAAGAGCCCTGTGGGGTGAAATCCTGAGTTCATGGAAGTCAGCTTTGCTGAAAAAGTCTCCAGAGCCTGGGAAGGGTAGTGCCTCATAGATTTAGTTCTCCAACTCATCCTAGGTTGGGAGAGAGCAGGAATAGGGCAGCAGCGTGAAGTGAGCCCTTGGGGCACATAGCTGCCTCTGACCCCTTTACTTTTACAAGTACAAGCAAGGAGCATCCTTTCAGCTAATTTGCTTGCCGGTAGTCACACCTTGGTACTGGTATTGGGGACACTCCAAGCTGCAAGTCTGAATTTTGGTCCTATATGCACACTCCTATCAATCATCAAATATTCTTTAGCAGATGCACACAGGAAGCTGATGACAGAACAAGTAATTTTATTCACTGGGTCAGTGTTGGTACTGGTATTGGTGACACGCCAAACTGCAAGTCTTCCTTTTAGTGCTTTGCAAACTACCATTTTCCAGCAATGTATAGCTCCTCTCAATTAGTGAATGAAGAACAAAATCATCTCAAGGTGCCTTCTTCCTTTAAAGAGCAGATAACATCTGTTACCCACCAGTGCAGGTAATTTGATGCTGCTTAAGAAAAGCAGAGGCCCTGGTTCTGATTGCCGTTAGCACTGGTGGGGGCAGAGTGAGGCAGGAGGGTGGGGGGCTACTGTTCCCCTTTACCTTCCTGCCTCCCCAGCAGGCAGCCTGAGACAGTAATAAGGAGGGTACTCACCTCCACCCCAGCCTTTCCCTGTAAGCCAGCCTGTCACGGGGAAGGGACTTTCCCAAATCAAAGGCACCTGGGTACCAAAACCCTCCTAGCGATGAGACCCCAGCTCTGTTCCCCCTACCCCAAAGGAACTGGCGAAATCCTCCATCTGCAGCAGAAGCCCCCAGTCTCTGTCCTGAGTGCCAGACTTAACTATGACATTAAATCAGTTCTCATGAATAATTCAGATGGGTTTGGAGTGAAATTCATGTTAGAGAAATATATGTTTCAAATTTCCTGACTAAGAGGAGTCCTGGAGGTGTCCCCTGCAGTTACTTTGATAACAGTTTCTCTTTACAAATGATAATTGCACGATTCGAGCTTTTGTACAGTGTGGCCTTGTGAACTCTTCTCTCATATCAAAGAACAATTTTCAGATCATTTCCATAGCAAAAAGAAAGTGATTATGGAGATAATCTGTTGGAAACACACATGCTGGATTTCAGTTTAAAACAATAAAATGCAGTCATGGAATAAGAAATCAAGTGTTACCTAGCTGACAATATACAGAGTATAAATTGCCTAAGCATTTTAGTTTACTGAGCTGTTAGGAGTTGAAAATTGGTCCAAAGATTAGTCTGATTTTTCAAGATGCCTCTAGCAACAAGCACTGAAGGGGAGGGGAATACTTTTCTACCCTGAATCTATGAAGAAATCTAAGAGATTGAACAATGTTATTAACCGAGGGGGGTCTTTACAGTTCTTACAAAAAACTTCCATAGATGAATATCAGTTACATGTATGCAGAGTGTGCTGTACTCCTCAAGCAGCATCCATCACAGAATCTCTCAGAGCTTTATAAACTTTAATATATTAATTCATTCATAAGGAGACTAATAATAGAAAAACCCCAGATATTTTATTTGCATGTTCAATGTGTACTTAGGTAGCAAGTTGAACTTTTAATTGGATTGATAGTACAGTCACCCCCACACTCCCCCCTTAATTTCCTGAATAGTTTGTCTTTACAACCCTGGAACATGTAGGTTTGCCAACACTGCCACTTCTCAAGTGGCTGTGGGGTTGCTGGGGCGTGGGGGAAGAAAGTCAGAGAGAGCTATTGCCAGCACCTGCAATTTGTGAAGCGAGAAGCTCATGTTCAGTTGAAGCTCTAATGGCCAGTCATGTTCCTGCTCATGCTGCTCATCCTGCTATTCATTTCTAACATGTTTTTACCTACAAAGAGAAGTCTGAAGCGAACGTACCCTGCTTTATCTAGGCACATCTCCACTGAAGCCAAAGCTGTGACTGTGAGAAGTCATGTGTTAAATGATACATGTGGCTGGTGTTCAAAAGGTGTTCTGCTTTTCCTGGTGGAGTAATAGTTGTTTTCACCATCTGAAGAGTTTGATTTTTGTCTTTGTCCATGCACATCCTGGAAAGCCACTTCAGTGTACTGCACCTAACATAGCCAAGGATTCCAGTGTCCTCCAGCATCATCTGAGGGCAGTGGAGGGTTGTAGTGGGGTGCTACAAATGCCGTTATCTTTCTTGCAAACTGAAAAGCTTGAGAAAGGACTGCCTGAACTGATAAGATTTCTTTGGGGTTATGTTGGTGATTTTGGACAGTGAACTGGCCCGGAGACTAAGAAGGAAACCTTCAAATACAACCTGAAAAAAAGCCCTTTTCCAAAGCGAGCCTATCAGCACCCAAAAACCATTACTCAGAATTGTCATTCTGGGGGAAAAGAGTCTTGGTTTGCCTCTCCAAGCTGGAGATATGCAAACACACGACTACGCAAGTTCTCCTGTTTCTTCCTAACTGGGATCTGTTGCCTGTAATGCTAGAAAAGCCATGATAATTGTGCACAGGAGGACCATAGCCCTACTATTCTGGCTATTCCTCTCTAGAATAGCTGACAGAAGTTCAAGCTTAAAAATAATTAACTGATTGGAAAAATATTTCTGCTGGAAAGTGGCAACTCAAAAAAAATTAAAAGCATTTTCTGAAGAGGCTCGGATTTGGTGCCATTCTTTCAGAAATTGTGAAGTTCTTCTAGAAAGCTGTGTGCATGTCTCTGAGCCACAGGCCCCCGGGCTCACCCAGGGACTGGCTCTGGCTCTGCTGGCCCCTGCGGTGCTCCGGCGTGGGGGAAACGAGCATCACTGCTCCCCACCCACGGTCTCTTTTGAGATGGTGTCACCTCCCCACACGTGGCATTGCAATTATCGCCAGGGGTAAGGAGGGAGTTCTGCCGGAGCCGAGGGAGATGACACACATAGCTGACTGATCATTAAAGCTGACTTTTTTTTTTTTCTTTTTTTTTTTTTTTTTGTGGCCCCTATTTCTCCGTGGTGCAATCATCGTGCAGTAACTGCTTTCCAGCCTGGCGGGCTGTCTGTAGTCCCCGGCGCACGAGCCTGTCGCTCCCAGTGTTAGGGCTTGTGCCCGTGGGTAGTGGGGAGCAACTGGACCCGATCCCTGACCCAAACGGCTGGGCGGGGAGCAAAACTGCAGGCTGCAATGTGGAAACATGCTCCTTCCAAACACAGCTCAGTCTATTACCTGCTTCATTTTCTTTTGCTTCAATCCTCAAAAACTTACTCATTTAAGCTAGCGCTAGCCCAGACACTAATGCCAACCTCCTCATGCCTAATAGGAAGTCAGGATTTCTACCTTTTTGGTTTCTTTCTCTATTACATGGTTTGTGTTTCCCAATACTGAATTGTACTCTCAAATTATTTCTGCACTTCAACCTTTAATTGCCCACAAAAGCAGTTTACAGCCTCTTACTCTTCTGCCATGAAAATTATCCCCTTAATTAATGGGACAATAAAAAGCAACTGTAAAACGCACCAAACTGCATCATCTTTAGTGTCTGAACTGGATTTCTGCAGCAGTCATGGAAGAGTCTTCAGATGGGTGGATTTTTGACACTTCACCCAAGAATTTCTTGACCCAAAGCTCTAAAAATATTAAGGGCTGTAGTAACTTAATTTTTTTGCTTCAAAAGCTTCCAAAGAAATATGTTCTCCCCCTGCTTCAGCTGCCAGTATTGTCTTTTTTTTTTTTTTTTTTCCTATGTATTTCCCACCCCTTCAAAGCCACATCCTCTGCCTATTACCATTTACATCCCTCCTCATCAGCAGTCTGTCAGCACTCTGTGTAAGTTGGGGGATGGTGCTCAGGCTGACGCACGCACCCTCCACCACGTTTCTGTGGGGATAGGAATGGTCTGAGGCCCTCGTGCCCCTTCTGCGGCCGCATAAACTGAACTGCAACCCCAAGAGGTCTGGTTCTGCAGGGAAGTTTCAGATCACAGCGTTTGAGTGCGTGAAATTGCCCAAATCATGTTCCCCCCATCTCTGAAGCAGAAGGACAGTTATCCTTTTGATAACTAGATTGAGCTTTTATATCTAATAACCCAACACCTGTTGTGATGAAGGAGAAAAGAACTTAGGAAGATCTTTTCCTTTCCATATTTCCCACCTTCCTCATCAGCCTCTGTCTTTTGAAAAACCTACTATACTGGTGCATACATGAAATGCAGCCATAGCTGATGTCCAGTAAAGCTCATACTATATTTAATAACCATGCCCACAATAGAAACAGGATCCCATCAGGCTGCGTAGCTCTCCACTCTGAACCTGTGCATAGAGCTGAGCAAGGCACGGCCTGGTGTCAGTGTCTGCCTTGTTCCATGTTAGAGGCTGTTGAGGGGGCTTGCTTCCCTCCTCCCTTTCCCTCTCAGTACAGGAGCTCCCTCACACTCACTGGGCTACAAAACAGCAGCAGCCACTAGCCCCCAGATGCTTTCATGTTAGTCCCATCTGCATGGAGTACTTAATCCTGCCGCAAAACAGCTACACAAGCAAGGTGTCAAACTAGCACAAGCCACTTCCACCTCTGCAGAAAGATTAGCAGACCTACGTTCTATTTTGATCCCCACATTCTATTCTGAAGCTTGAATAAATCTTTGGGGTTTTTTCTTATCTTAGGCTTGTGGCTGACCTCCCAAGCAATACTGTAGCAAAAGCCTTCCAGGGTCCAGAGTGCACAGTGCCAGCCCTGATGGGTAAGTGGCCATGGCACAAGGACAAAACAAATCCATTCCATTACAAAATAACATTAAAACTCAGTAAGATAATGTCACTGTCTTCTGCACCAAGAGAGCTTTTACAAAATAATATAAATGAGAGGATGAAAATAATGAGAGGCTTTATAGAGCTCTCTCACAAGCCCTGACATTCGGCATGTTCCTGCCGGGAAGGCAATAAACACCCCATTCTCTGCATGTCACAGTATCGCAACTTCTCCACGTAATTACCACTTGAAAGTTAATAGGACTCCGCTCCCAGTGGGACGGCCGTATTTTCTATAGTTGCTGCATGTCCTGTGTCCACGGCCATCACTGGGGACCTGGCTGTGGAAGCGCTGTCTTGGAGGACAAGTTGTTTGAGGCTGCCTTGGAAATCAAGTGATTTCCCCGTTGCACCAAGGCACTGAAGACCATGGGTACTGCAGAGGTGGAGAGGCGGTTCCTCCTCCTCACAAGAGTCACGATGGACAACACCAATGAGGAGCAGGGAAGGATGAAGCAGGTAAGGAAACCAAAGCTGCCATAGGCTAACACAGAATCATAGAATTGTCTAGGTTGGAAAAGACCTTCAAGATCATCGAGGCCAACCATTAAGCTAACACTGCCAAGCCCACCACGAACACATGTCCCTAAGTGTCATACCTACATGTCTTTTAAATGCCTCCGGGGATGGTGACTCAACCACTTCCCTGGGCAGCCTATTCCAATGCTTGATAACCTTTTTGGCGACTACATTTTTCCTAACATCCCATCTAAACCTCCCCTGCTGCAACTTGAGGCCATTTTCCTCTCATCGCCTGTTACTTGGGAGAAGAGACTGACACCCACCTCACTACAACCTCCTGTCAGATAGTTGTAGAGAGCAATAAGGTCTCCCCTGAGCCTCTTTTTCGCCAGGCTAAACAGCCCCAATTCCCTCAGCTGCTCCTCATAAAGACTTGTTCTCAAGACCCTTCACCTGCTTTCTTGCCCTTCTTTGGACACCCTCCAGCATCTCAATGTCTTTGTTGCTGTGAGGGGCCCAAAACTGTTCAGTATTGGAGTAAGCCAACATTCAAGGTGCGGCCTCACCAGTGGCGAGTACAGGGGAGCAATCACTTCCCTAGTCCTGCTGGCCACGTGTCTGATACAAGCCAGGGTGATAAACAAAACCAGTGATGAACCCCTCAAGCTGAAGCTCAGCCCAGCAGCTCTCCACTGCTCTGCGCACCTAACCACAGGCACTGGCACATTTTTGGTTCTTCTAAACAATCAACATTATGGTTGAGAGATACAGTGAAAACAGAAAAAAGCAGTACATGCTGGCCAACGCAGAGTACAGCAGGCCAGCTATCAGTCTCTTAATGACCCGTTAATTCAGCCTTATCACAACTGCTGGAAAAATGCTTTTTGACTTAATACTTGTTTTGAATGCCCTTGTGTGTCCAACTAAATGTAGCAAACCGCAGTAAAATTTTACGTGAGAAGTGCCACTGGAAAAGTCATCACAGCAGTCATCAGGTGGAGGATAAGAAGTACCGACGCTAATGTAATGCGGTACCACAGGAGTGGATTGCTTTGGTGGTCATCCCTGGGAGTCTGCTCCTGGTGAGCCTGGTAAATCACCTGGGGCTAATGCCTATCTCATCATGATCATCGCGGTTTGGGTTGGGGAGGTTTTAGACTAAACATGATCTGGACAGAAAGCACTCCAACATTAATACATCAAATCATTCTTAAACCTGTTTAACTATGATCATTAGACGGAGTGTCTGGATTGGTGTGTCTGTCTGCCACAGCAGACAGCCAAAACTGCTCTGTTGGAATTGACTGTCTCCAAATCCAAGAACTGACCATGTGTCAAGTAGGAGTGGGTTGGCATTAGATGTGGTATGTCAAACTCTTCATACACACATCTTGCATCGCACCTCTTCTGGTCTTCCATTAGAGGGTCCCAAAGTTGAACAGCAGAAGAAAAGACACCATTAAGCTAAGGATGTGTATCAGAAGACATACCATACATTTTTATACACCCAACACTTCTGTCTTGGGCACATTCCTTTTGTCTTTGTGCACATGAGTATAGACAAGTGCAAATTAACTGTTGATTTGATGATCATAAGCAAATGATCAGCTGCTGGGGAGAGGATTTTTCGAATGCGCTTCTGCTTGTCCTTCATGCCAGCGAACTTCATCCACCCATAAGAGGTTTGCAGTGCCCTGTCCTGCCTCTTGCCAGCAAGAGCCCCAAAACTGGGCACAGGCTGTGCTTGCTGCTCACAGCCCCAAGCTGCTGCAACTGCTAAAGGAGAGGAGAAGACGAGGTGGGAAAGGGAAAGCACCTGGGCAGACATTTCTGGTGAATACATGCTAAATGCTGTGAGTGGGAAACAAAACCATTTTATGACAGCTGGTTAGGAGCCTCCACCTATGCTGTGCCAGATTTGGTCCCCAGCACACTAACGCATCCTGCTTCTTGCCTTCATCGCACCTATCCAACCAACCTCCTCCTCATGAAGCCAGCCTTGGTCTTGAAACCATGCACTTTGGCTGGGCCTAATCCTCTTTGCTCCATTCTTTGTTTATGGAGACCAAGGCTGGCTGATAAGCTAATATCGGCATGTTGGGGAATTTTTCATTCCCACATCTTCCCTTGCCCAGGAGTTTGACAATCATTTTTTTTGCCAAAGACTTCCACCTTCATGTTGTACAGAGAGAAATTAAAAAGACGACTGAAAATACCCAGAAAACATCTAGTAAAAAATATCAAATTTTTTTTTTTTTTTTTTTTTAAATTGAATTCCCTTTGTGGCTGGTTTTTCTTTGGCTGCGCCATCAAAAATGAGCTATCAAAGAAAGTTATCATTAGTTTTTAATTCAGGATGACTTCAGAGGGTGGCTCCGGCGTGGCAGCTGATGGCTGCCTGACAGCCCCCACATCTCAGCCGCCTGCCGAGGGGTGCAGCAGCGGTGGCTCAGCCTGGGGGTGCCCCCGCTCGCCAGCTGCCGGCACCCAGGGCCGCGGCACCCCCTGCCCAGCACCGGCACGCCTGTGGCCCTAGGGGGCACTGGGAGCCGGGCTCGGAGCCAGGGCAGCAGTGCCTTGGGGAAGGACCGCTGCAAAATGGTGAGAGATTGTCCCTGCGTGGTTATCTAGGGGAGAGGGGGAGGCTGTGACGGGGGGGTCCCCAGTACATCCACCTTCACCAGGAGCCCTGAAGCCCTCCCAGCACAAGGGCCGTCCAGCCCTGTGCGCAGCCGCTGCCGACAGCAGGATGGTGCCAGCAGCCAAAGGGCACGACTCAAATCTCACCTCCAACCAGGAGCAACTGATCTCAGCACCCAGAATTTAGCATTTATTACGTAGGAGCAACTGAGTTAAAACAACAGCCCAGCAACTCGGGCTGGCATCCATGAGACAAGACGTGCGCCCACAGATATTGCTTAAATGCTTGATTTCTCCCTGGGCCTGGATTGAGGCAAGGGAGAAACATTGGAGCAAAGCTTTATGGACACACCAAGCACCTGCCTGGCAAAAATCCATGTGTGCCTCAGCTGCGGTGCCTCGCCACCTGGCTGGGCTTGAATAGGCGTTGCTCAGGCTGGAACGTCTGGTGTTAGCAGAGGGTGGCTTTGGTGCTACGCTGAGAGAGTCGATCCTTCGGGGTCAATCCTGTCTCTGCCAGCACCACTCCCAGGGTCACCCTGGGGAGTCCTTACACCTCTGGTCCCTGTTGACCGCATCACGCAACAGACACCAAAGAAAACCAAGGCTTAAGTAAGTAAATTTATTTTTAGCTGTGGTGTAACCATGATGATTTGCGGGCAGTGATTTGTTTCTGTCTGGGCAGGGAAAAGCAAGTCTATGACCTTTCTGTAGCTTTCCCCAGAGGTCCAAGTGTTTGCCCAGAGCTGCTAAAGGAGAAGCATAAAGCTCTCCTGACCTCCTCCAACACATGGCTGGGCATCCCCCATTCCTGGCGCCATAGTTCCTGTGCTTCTTCAGCTGTACTAACAGCTGGCAAACGGATCCTGATAGTTCAAGAGGAGTCGATTTCAGTCTTGGTCCTTCAAAACCTGCCTCAGTCAAAAATTCTGATGCTCATCATGAGCTTAGGGCAGCGGGGTCCTGGTGAGAACCCACTGCTGGAAAGGATTGCCGAAGCTTCGGAGCAGGACCCCAAGCTTTTAGCTTAGTGCTCAAGTATTTCCTGCACTATTTTCTTTGAAGATGCACATCTGTGGCACCACTAGCATTATTCTTATGCCCTGATGACATACAGGATGTTGAGTTTTTTCTCTCCAAGAGGATTTAGAGTGCGCTTTATTTTTCTAGGCTGTTAGCTGAGCTCAGAAACAAGGTCTGTTCAACCTGCCCCTGGCTGATGCACCTTATGACCCTTTCATAGCACCACTGCAGGGAAACAACCCAGCTGGACCGCTGCTGGCAGCTGAGGTGTTATTCCAGTGACTTGGCATTGCCCTGTGCAACATGATCTTCCAAAATTCAGGAGGGCCACATCCCTGGCTCCTTACAGCTGTGATGATGGGGAGTCCCACCACCCTTTGGGCATCTCCTAGGGGCTGGAGCAGCTGGGGTGTGGGTGAACTGGTGGCCCAGCTCCATCAAGGGATGGAGGAAGGCTCCTTCTGCCTGCTGCTCAGGGAAGCATGTGGGGCCATCCATCCACCTGTCCTCAGCCCTTTCTGTTCACAGGGATTAGTTACAGACAGGCCAATGCTAACATCCCTATAACGTGCTCTCTGCGTATTCATGCCAACAACCTCCTCAGCTGCCACGAGCGAGTGGTACCCACACATCAATGCCCCCCTTAGAGGTCAAGAGCCACATACACTCAGCGCAGCCACAGCAGCTCCCGCGCCTCCCATCACGTGCCAGTTTTGTGCCCCCCAAGGACACGGTTGCGTTGATGTCACCTTCGCAGAGACTGTCAGCCTGGCCAGCCAAGCCAGGATGAGTCCAGGTTTCAGGGGAAAATGTCCCAAATTCAGGGTGCCCTCCCCGGGTGACCTGCCCCTGCCATACTCCCTGCTGGCTCTTGCAATGCCATTTCCAATAAACCAGTTGTGTTGCCCATTAAGCGAGCTTTTGACTAAGGAATGCAATTTGGTGACTGGAGGTATAAAAGAGAGAACCAGGCAAACCACGTCACATGAAAGCCCAGCAATCCCCACCTGCATCTGGGGAAAAAGGGGACTAACACAGGCTGAGTGCCACTGGAGTGTGTGCCCAGCCCATGGCACGCTGGGGCTGGGAGCACATTTTATTTATAAACCTCACGAACCCACTACTGACTAACGTACAGCCCAAAAAGGAAGGCTTGTGCTAGCATTTTACCATGGAAATAAATGTTTATGTTACTTGATAATACTTCATCTTAACAGCACGTGGAGGCCTGATGGCATTTGTACAGGGATTTATTTGTATTGACAATTGTACAGCACTGAATCAGTGCTGGAAAGCCTTACCCAGCTCTGCGGTGCTTTTAAATTTCAGCATGTGGTTTCACCACAGCAAAACCTGCTGCAGCTTTTACACCGCAGGTCTCCGGTTTTGAAGGCGAATTTGTGGAGTAAATGCAAATCGGGAACCGCAGAGTTGAGACCCCTGGAGGCAGTGACATCTGCCTGTCTTTGATAAGAATTTCTGAGAGTGAGAGTAAAGTACTTAGAGTGAAATTAAAAGCTTTGATCTGTTTCTTTGTTTCATTATTATTTCATGTCTGAGGCCTTTACATGTGCCTTTCTGTTCTTATTAGGCTGCGATGTTCCGTTGCTGCTCCAGCGCTACGTGGGCAGGGCAGGAGCCGGCGGCCCCCGGCCGGCAACAGTCATGGCCAGGACTCGCCTCATGGCCCTGGTCTGAGCCCGGCTAAATGAAACAGGTCACAGGCACACACCCAGGGCAGCACTGCCTCAGAAAAAGTGGCCCCCCCGGCCCCAGCACATCGGGTAAGCCTGTGAAGCCCCGACTGCCCAGGGCACGGGGCAGAGGTGATGATAGGATCATAGAATCCTTCAGCTTGGAAAAGACTCTTAAGATCATCGAGTCCAACCACAAATCTAACACTGCCATGACCACCACTAAACCATGTCCCTAAGCGCCATGTCTACACATCTTTTAAATACCTCCAGGGATGGTGACCCAAATTCCCTGGGCAGCCTGTTCCAGTGCTTGACAGCTCTTTTGGTGAAGAAATTTTTCCTAATATCCCATCTAAACCTCCCCTGGTGCAACTTGAGGCTGTTTCCTCTAGTCTTATTGCTTCTTACTTAGGAAAAGAGACTGACACCCACCTCGCTATCACCTCCTGTCAGGTTATTGTAGAGAGTGTCGTGGTTTGGGCCTGGTTGGCAGCCAACCACAATGCAGCAGCTCTCTCTCCCTTCCCCTCTGGCAATGAGAAGGGACAGAGAGCCAGGCTTGGGGTTCAAGATAGGACTGGGAGGGGAAAAATCCCCCTTTATGGTCACGAGCAAAAGGCAGATTCGTTAGGGGAAGAAAAAAAAGAACATACATTTATTACAGACACTAACAACACGTAACAGAGTAGGACAGTGAGAAGCATTGAGAACATCTTGAGAACACCTTCCCCCCACCCCTCCCTTCTTCCCAGGCTCAGCTCTGCTCCCGATATCTCTACCTCCTCCCCCAGTGGCGCAGGGGCAGGGAATGGGGGGTGCAGTCAGAGCTGCCACTTCCTTCATCTTCGGTGAGGGGAGCGTCCAGAACTTGTTCCTCCTGCTCCATCGTGGTCCCCCTCTCACAGGAGACAGTCCTCCACAAACTTCCTCCGACATGAATTCCTCCCACGGGCCGCAGCGTTCCCCACACTGCTCCGTCATGGGTCACTAACTTTCTCCGACTGGATTCCCTCCCACGGCTGCAGCCCTTCCTGAGCTGCTCCGGTGTGGGACTCCCCCGCATGCTGCAATCCTCCCAGCGCTGAATTACAGCAGCAGGGATGCCTTTTCCCATGAGACCCCGGCCTTCTTTGGGCACAGCACCTTGATCATCTGAGCAGGAGCCACAGGCCACAAATCAATGTCTGCTCCACCGTAGATCTCCATGGGTGGCAGGGGGGGGCCGCCCTGCCGTCTCACCACAGGATACAGGGGGGTCTCTGCTCCGGCACACCTCCCCCCTCCTTTCTTCCTCCGTTCTTCCACTGACCTTGGTGTTCATGCAGCTGCAGCAACTCTTCCTCACAAGTCCGACTGCCCATCACCACGTCCCTTCTGAAATACGTTATCGCAGAGGCGCAGCTGATGGGCTCAGTTTTGGTGCAGAGGTGGAGCTGACTTGGAGCTGGGGGAGCTTCAAGAAGCTTCTCACAGGGGGACACCCCTATAGCCCCCTCCCCAGCTACCAAAAATACTCCACCACTCACTCAAACCCAGGACAATGTCCTTCAGCTGTTAAATAAGTGAGGGATGGGGAAAGGATCCTGAGCTATCAGATATTTCCAAGGCCCTGACAGCATTTGAGATGCGTCTGCCTTGCACAGACTGCATGGAGTGGAGGACCTACCCATTACAAAATAGGAGCCTGCCCAGAGCCAGCATCCACAGACCATCAGAATTTTTAGTTTTATGCTGATTTCTATTGTCCCTTCTCTCACCTCCCATCCCACTATGCCGGCACCTGCTGTTTTCTTTCCCTGGTTGCCATTTCTTGAAAAGGAACGTTCACCCATGACATTTATGTCAAAACCTGACTTAAAGATCAACACCCCTCACCCCAGGTCTGAACCCAGAAATCCCTCGTTTCCTGGACCAGCTCCAGGCTTTTCAATAAACGGGCGAGAGGAGGAGCTGGAGATTGACTGCAGGTGTTTGCTGGAAGGAACAGCCCTGACTTCCTGTACAGGAATTAATGATAGACATGAGGGATTGATAAAGCAAATTTCCTTTTGCCTAAGGGCCAAATCCTGCTCTTGCTCACCCTCTTCCAGCCCAACCAACCTGAGGATCAGTGGGGAGAAGCTATGCACCAGAGAGGCATCTCCTTTAATTATGTCACATTTGACCATGACAGGGGATGGTTTTGCTTTGGAAAAATCACACTGAATCAGTGTTGTTATCCCAGTCTTTTCTAGTCTTAACACTGCTCTGTGTGAAGCCACAGGACAGCTGATGTCAAATCAAATCCCAACTCAGACAAATTCATGCAACCTATTCTTGCCTGGTTGTGTCTCTCTCCTCCCCGCTTTGCTGGCTGGATGAGGCCCCCAGAGTCCTTCAGCAGAGGTAGAGGGGAAGGGCATCTGGGACAGCAGCACCCAACATAGCCTCAGCTCTTCCCCAGCTGCTTGGAGACCCTGAGACCAATTTCAATGTGGGGGACAAAAAAACATGTAGAAATACGTTGTGTGAAAAGTCCTTGGAATCAGCCATTTCCACCAGGCTGGAGCCTCCCAGAGTCGAGCAGGGTCGGACAGATGAGCCTCACCACTGGATACAGATAATGGGGCTTGGTAACACCCCTATCTGGGCAAACTGTGCCCAGGGGTGATGGTGATGGAGCCACCAGCACTTCTGTCAGTGCCCATGAGGAAGAAGGGATGTGTCAGGCTCTCCTTTCCCCTCCCGGCTTGACACTTCTGCTTTAATGACGGAAACTTTGTTCTTTCAAAGCATGATGGGAGTGTCAGTTCATAGGAAGAGGATGAGCTGGGCAAGTAAACCAGAGAACCAAGAACTTCCCAAGGTCAGCTTTACACTGAGGTCCTGGGTAGCATTCAAAGATTCAAAGCATGTACAAGCTTTTAAAAAAAAAAAAAAAAAAAAAAGAAGTAGAGACAGTAGAGGCATAAACTTGGGAGCTCCTCTAACATGTATTCAGAGCATCAGCTGGGAAGTCATTAAATGGTCTGTCTAGCCATGATCTTAAGAGAAGCTGGATAAAACAAAGGAGCCATCATAGGTAAAGTACCAACACACCAACGTAAGCAAAAGCTCTCACTGGGACGGCTTAAAAATGCTTAGCAGCATCAGGCGGCATAGCCCAGGGATTAGCTCCTGATCTGGTAAGAGTCCTGCTGACGTTCCCTAAGGCAGCCCTCCCTTTGGCGGGTACTGCCCAGCACAGACACGGCGTCCAGCCTTCAGCTGGCAAGAGGGACGCGCTGCTGCGGCTGTCACCCGTCGGGTGTTCAGTCCCGTGACAGGGAACCTCCCGAGCCACGGTGAAGCCAGGCATTTAGTTGTCCCCTGGCAAGTTTGCAGCTAGAAATGATGCACCACTGACCTCCTGCATGCTCTAAGAACGGGACCCAGGAATGATGCTGTGATGATCCAGGTGGCACTCTCAGATGATGTGAACGATGTGCGAAGGACGTGGTTTATTTTCTGCAGTCATGAAGTAATCAAGAAAGATAATAAGAATGTAACACATAGTGAGTGGCTCAACGCATATGGTTTTTTATCATTCAGTTTCAAGCCATTAGAAAATTTCTGAGTTATTCAAGTGCACTTTAAACAAAAACATAATATCCATACCAGAATGCCATTTTTCTCAATTTGCTGCTTTGTCCACTTATTTTTAATGCTGCCCCTTCTTAATTCTCCATGGGTTTTTAACTAAAACAAAGTAATAATATTTCCATGGCCAAACAAAGCAGAAGTGGCCCCAAGGTGTAGATGAAGACAGCTGTGAAGTGCTGCTATGGAGGGACACAAAAGCCCATCAGGGTGTTGTGTCCATCACATCAGCAGTGGGACAAAGAGATGCGCTGGATGATGTGGAGAGAGGGATTTGGGTTTTTTAAAGACCTCGTAACTCCTCTGGTCCCTTCAAGTTGCCTGTGCCTGGCCGCTGGGGGAGGAGGGCTCGCTGCTGGTGCTGCCCAGCTGTTTCGCCCACCCATCTGCAGGACACAAAGTCCCTTCCTGGGGCTGGCACGTCTCTCGTTCGCCCTCGGGCTGCTGCAGCAAACCTCCTCTCCTCGGAAAATGAGTGTTGTAGAGGAGGGGGGGATGTAATTTTTAAAGAGATATTGGACTCACTCATGAAATCATTGTTTCAAGCTTCCTCAAAATGGAAAGTAATGAACCCAGCACCACTCTGATTTTCAGGGCAGTGCCTTAGCCACGATTCTCCCTTGGCACCCTGGGCTCTCCTTACATTTCCCCTCGGCTCCCCGAGGGGGAGGTAAGCGTGCGGGAGTTCAGGAGTGCAATGAGCGAGCCAGACCACCCGCTCGCACCGAGAGCCACAGTCAGGGGAGCACTTCTGCTCAGCAGCCTGGCCACGGCACATGGGATGGGTGAAAAGGTGCCGTTCGCGCGCGGAACGGACAAAGCACAAGCACCGACATGTTCACGGGGAAGTTTGCATCTCGGCAACTGGGAGACTGCTTTGTCAACAGCAACTGGGCTGCTGGTCAGCTATGTTTCCAGCATGAATATTGAGGGGAAAGGCTATTTGTTGCTTTTTATAAATAACAGAAGGATTTTGCTTTCGCTAAAACCAGTTAAACAATTACTTTTATTGAGTTAGGCTAAAGGTGTTATTAAATTAGTGTTGAAATTATAAAAGTTAAGCAAGCCTTTTTTGATCCCAAATTAGGCATATGGTTGGGCATTCTGTGGAATTGGGCAAGCAATACGATGGGGGGGTGGTCTGCGGTTAGGTGTCATGTAAAGGGGAACCTGGATGGGAGGGGCTGGGGAAGAATGGAATCTAGCCAAAAAGGAAGCAAAGAACTCCTGAGGAAGAGGAACCTGGACTTCGCTGGCCCCTCCTCGTGCCCCCCTCTGAGGGCAGTGGAAAAGTACTGAGAGAGAGAGAGACAGCCTTGGAGAAACAAAGAAAAAGGAGCTGCGCAGGTGTAAAGAGTAGAAAACCCGCCATTTTCGCTTAACCAATGAAATCTCCTAGTTGCTCTATAAAAAGAAGCCCCCAGCGCTGTATTCTTTGCTCCGCTTTGTCCCCGAATAAAACATTTTTTTTTTTTATATACGTGAGCTTGTTTCTTACATTGCTGTATCTCAAGTCCAAAGATGAAATGCAGAAGTGAATTAAAATTTCTGTGGTAAATGAGTGAGGCTGATAATCAAAGGTTGGGCTGTAGCTTTTCTGCTGCATCTACACAGCACATAAGTCATCTGCAATCTGCCAGTACAAATGCAAACAACCACTTCAAAGACCAGTGGCATCTTTTTTATTTTTTCCTTTTCCCTGGCTAGAATCTCTATATGCCTGTATATGCTTTGTAGTATTATTTTCTAGCATGACAATTTAATGTTTTGTTTGCTTTTTTAACAGAGAAAAAAAGCCTTTTGCTTTAATGATATTCACCGTAGTGAAGTTAAAAGTGGCTTACAGAAGCGGAGTCTGGCATTTCCTGTTTGCACCAGTCAGTTGCTAGTGATTGATCTCAGAAGCCAAGCTTCATTTTCTAAGCAAAATAAGCTGCAGTTGGCAAAACCTGATTAAAGGGAGTGGAGTTTTATCTGATGTGGCTGTTGCCGCTCATTTCAGTGTAGTGTCTCCCTTTTCAACTACAGAGGACCTGCAGAACACAGAACAAAAAGTATGCATCAGTTTATAATGCACTCTTCTAAAAGTTTAAGTGTTCCTAATAGGCCATCAAACTGCTAGGAATCCAGCATGTGATGGGTGTGTCAGCATGTAGCATAAACTCCTAATATAGCTGTTGTAGAGTTTGTGCTGTGCCTCACAGCACTCTTCTAGTTCCCAAAAAGGAGTATTAACTCTATTTCAGCCCAAATCAGGACATGCTGTCATCCTTACATAGATGTCTACTGCAAGAGAAGCCACTAGCTGGATTGATGCGACTGTTAAAACCATTGTGCGAAAACTGCTGCCTGTGATCATGAGCTAAATATATTAAAAAAAAAAAAGAGGTGCCTTGACTTTGCTTCCTGATTTTTGAGCCTTTAGGACATAGCGGACCCATTGTGGCTTCTCCCTCTAAGAATATAAAACCCAAAAACATCTGAGATACCATCGCAAACAAGTCATGCTAGAGTTCCTTATTCTGCTCGCTGGGGAGGGCTGGCATCACTCCATGTTACTTCCCAACAGTATGAAGAGTTCCTTTACCACTCATTTCTGAGGAAGGGGAGACAGTGAGAGAAGGAAGAGTAGGTGAAATTACATTTGAAGAGGAGCAAATATAAAACTGACAGGCTTGGAGACAACATGTTTCATTTGAATGGCTATTTGCTGAGCAGCTCCTTTGTGAGATAACTAATGGCATGTGAAAAGGTCCTACGCACAGAAAACAGTCTGTCATGTTAAAATAGAGAGCTCTGAAGCTGTGAAGTCTGCCAGAGCTGTAAAAATAACTTTTGCTCAGGAGGGGAGGCAGGGAACCCCACAGCTCCCAATTCTTTTCAAAGACAATGCCCAGTGCCGCAGCAAGGAACGCAGAGGCCACTGTGGCTCCTACAGATCTCCACCAAAACCTTAATTTAAATTACTGTTGAAGATTAAAAGCTAGCATAAGCCTACACTCCCTTGCAACCGCATTAATTATTAAGGCAACATGCAGAGCTCTGTAATTGGCTCCTCTCTGTTAGCATGGCAGCTGAGTTTATAGGTTAGGGTGGTGGCAGGATGATGATGATGATGATGATTACATACGCTATCTGGGGCTCCTGGTTTTGGGAGAGAGGTGTCTTCTAAAACTGGAGGCAATCTTAGGAAAAATCAGCGTGCCCTTCCGGTGGCTGAGGCCAGGAGGGAGGAGGGGACAGCCTAGCTGCAGGGCAAGCAAGGGCACAGTGCTGCGCTCCCCCTGCTAACCGCTGCCCGAAATGAAACGGTGACACTGCCAGGAAGGGAATGCAACACAGACCCCCGTCCCCAACCAAACAAAAAATATCCCTTCCCCCTACACTGGCAAAAAAAAAAAAAAAAAAAGAAAACAAAACAACGGTGCTTCTGCTCTGCATAAGCATTAGCTACTGTGCTAAGTTTTACGCAGCTGTAACATTGCCTTGCTTCCATTTGGCTCATTTTATTGGGAAGTTCTGTCCCTTCCACCGGCCAGAAACCACACAGCTCCTGTGAGGGACCTGTCTCTCATTCCTTCCTCCATTTACAAAGTGATTCATAAGCAACTTTACAAAATGGGCCCACCGCACACTTGAAGAGCACCTGGAAGTGCGGGTCCAAACCCAGCGCCCCCCCGGGCCTGCCAGCAGAGCTGCTGCGTGTCCTGGCCCCCCCAGGCCTCTGCCCGGGGACCCGCCGCACGCAGGGGCCGCGCCGCCCGCACCCGGCACCCAGGGTGCGAGGGCCGCGCGCCGGCAGCTTGGCTCAACTTCGGCAACGTGTCACCTACCCCGTGGCCACCCTTCTCCGTCCCGGAGCCCTGGGCTTGCTCCCGAGCTGGCTCAGTCCATCGCAATTTGGGCCAAGCCCGCTGCAGTGTCTAAATCCTGGTGACAGCTTCAAAAAACGCCACCCATGAGATATGCAAGAGGGGAAGGGAGTGATCTGAGGTACCGCCAACATCTCTGTGTACAGATCCAGAGAAGAGTGGGACGGGAAATCATTCCAAGAGGTGGGAAGCCAAGAGAGTGCCCCTGCCTGGGAGACACGAAGGCCTCAAGGAAGAGGGCATCCTCCTGGAAGATGGAAAGCAGGAAGAACTGTCGTCGTTCCGGCATCATTTAAATGTGAAAATTGAAGGCAGCGGTGGAGAAATCAGCACCGGTCACTCCCCGCTCTCGGCCAGAGTCTGGCCGGGGAAGGGGTCACAGCAGCGGGCCCTGGGCAGGCCACGCCGCTGCCCCTCAGCAGCCGATATCACCACGACAACAATGCCAATTAAACTGTCAGTCAAGTTTAATGCATCAGAAAGAAGTAAAACTACATTGGCATATTTAAGACAAACACTTTTTTTTTTTTTTTTTCTATGCACACTATCCACTGGACAGTCCCCTTTTCAAAATAACTACTTTTAACAGTCCAAGACACTTCTTCAGAAATTCTTCACATATTCAACCCTCCACGCTTTTCCTTTTTTTTTTATTTGTCTGAGAAGAAAAAAAATCATTAAACCTGAAAACATTTACATTGCAAGCCATGTTAGAATGCATAATTGGCATACAATAACCAATGTATAACAATTGTGTTTTACTTAGTTCACTTTGTTCATCAATAAAAGAATATAAAAATCTTGTTCAACCGAGTGTTGTGTATTAAAATAGATTTGTATAGTACTGCACAGTTTCTCCCGGAGTTGTGAAAATGGTTGAAGGGACCATGTGCTGCCTAGTGATGGGCGACGGAAAAAGCCAGTCCCTCACGTGGTTTTTTTTAGTTTAAAAAAAAAAAAAAGATATTCGGCACCATGTGATATGCTGATGTGAGAGACTAGCCTTGTGTCGTGCTCTGGTGGCTTCTTGCTTTCCTTAAGTACCTGTTGTGCTAACTGACAGAGAACTCATAAACAACAGAGACGATGGCATCTGGTGTGTGTGTGACGTTGAGAAAAACCGGGGTGCCCATCACTACCTTCCCGGGCAGGCCGCAGGGAGATGGGGGGCCTATGGCCTACGGGGGGGCCAGGCGGACCCTTGCAGTATCAGGAAGACTAGCTAGCGAAACAAGCAGGTGCACTGGGATTTTCTCAGGTTAATGCTAAGCTCTTCCCAAATGTGCTAAAATCCAACAAAATATTACAAAGGAATCAAGTTTCCAAAAAAAAAAAAAAACAACAAACCCTTTAAATTTTCCACAGCCTGTCCCTCCCCCAGAACTCCTGATATTATCCAGTATGAGAAACAACCCCTTGAGGCAGTTTTTATTTTCTTTTTTTCCTGTACCATTTCAGCAGATATTTCTGCAAGCAAAAAATAAAAATAACAGTAATAAAAAAAAATCACGTTACATATTTTTAACAATAAAAATGCAGTACAAAAATGTAAAGTTCTCTTTTTGGCATATTATCTGTACTGGCAAGAAACAAAAAACAGAACATTTATTTGCTCTTGTTCTTAAAAAAAAAAAAATAAATCCAAACTAACAAAAAAGAAAACCCCCAAAATAATCTTTTTAAAAAATGAAACCCAACCTGCCAAAGATATCCACTATCATGGTTTATGCTAAATCTTGCACAAAAACTCCATGAGAAAAATACACCGATAGCAAAATAAGTAAAAAGGACCTGCAAAAAAGTAAGGAGTTTTACAGTCATACTTTTTTAAATACTTCGGAACGCATATACAGAAGCATCAGCATGAAAATACTTCAATATTTTACTAGAAATGCTAACTTCATACAGTTTCTTTATTTAAATATCTGCAATTCTCAACTCTAATAATACTGAAAAAAAAAGATCTTTTGTTTCGAAGGCTCTGTGAGTGTCCGTGACGCCATTCTGGTCAAAACGGCCCCATCTCCAGGTCCCCTGAATCAACGGGGCCAACTTTGTTCCTCTGATAAGAATCCATGTCAAGTCCTAAGTAGTTCAGTTTCTGGTTACCTCACCGATTTCCCTCCCACACATAGCTTTCAGCCCAACTACTTCTCTACTAGCTCACTAAATCCTTGCATTGAAAATTTTCCCCTTAAAGCAGAACTGGAAACCTGTCTGCCCCCCACAAAAGGATATCCCTCTTCCTATCGGCCATACTTTTCCTGTTCATCCTCAGTCATAAATACATTAAGGCCAACATAACAAAAAAAATCTCATAAGCACTGAAGGTCTCGGCAAATACAAAACCGCAGCACAACCCGCTCTGTGGGAACCTGCTGCCACAGTGACCTACAAACTGGACTGATTGGTTTGCAAGTTTCTACGCGTATCAAAACTGAGATTGTTCCTTCTCTCCTTTGTTTCAGTTTAATCTCTCCTCTGCGCATGTGTACAAAGTTTTTTTACCCCCCTTCCTTCGCCCTCTCGCAGCCGTCTCTGTCAGTTGTTACCCTGTGATTGCTGCAAGGCTTTGTGCATGGCAGCAGAGGCAGGGGAGGGTTTGATCCAGGGGACAGTTAGCAGGGAGGAGGTGGTGGTGGTCGTCATGGTAACCTGAATCATCTGCTCGTTTTGTATCAGTCTAATGAGGGTTTTGAGACGTTCCAGTGATGACTGAGTCCCTTTCTGCTGGGCCAACAGGCTGGTTTTTAGCTCTAAGCATTTCTGTCAAATAAAGAGAAGGGGAGAGAGAAGGAAAGACTGAGAATACATTCAAATTGGTGTCAAACACCTCTCCAAACATCCTTTTGTGTCTTGAGTGCACGTCCTGCTCAAATGAAGTATATTCTCCTTTGGGGATAGCAAAACCACAGCTTAACGAATGGAGTAATCACCAGTGCTGCATACACTGCAGCAGCTGTCTAAGGTAACAATATTCATCCCAGTCCAGATGCATTCAGAGGATGTTTCCGACCTCATCCTGTAGACAGCCTGGCAGAAATGCCTTCTGCACTCCAAAGAGATTACTGGCACGGGACTGTAACAGCTGTATTACTGGAAAGTACTGAAGGCACCAGTGAGGTCGCTAAATCTTACCAAAAGGCACTGATAAACGCTTGAGGGATAAACCTCACCATGATGCATACTGTACGTGCCACACATTTTAGGGAGCCAGTACTAAGAAGATAAGTTGATCTCTCTAAACATGATGTCAGTATCTTCCTGGAAGAAAACTTGATCTAAGACACTACTGTTACACCACTGCGGTCACAAGAAAGGCTTTTTCCTATGGGGTGGCCAAAGGGCACCCCACAACCACTTGAAACATTTCATACAAACATGAAATTGAGCATGAAATTGAGCAGGAGCCAAACCAAGGTATTCCGAATCCTGCTCTTCTCCAAGAAGAGATTAGGAAGAACCAGTAATTCTCCTTTCCCTCCCTAACCACGTACTGCTGCAGCTCACACCCCGTCCTTTACACTATTAACTGGCCTGCGAGGAATTATGTGACAGAGCAAAGCCCTGAGCACGTCTGCTAGATGGAATGGGACAGTGGCCTCTGGTATCTGAAACCTCCTGTTTTCTTTCTCCCAGTGGGCCCAGGGGTCTGGCAAAACTGGTTACTTGTTGCTCCTCTTTGGCTGCGGTCTAGACTGCCTGGGGTAGCGGGGCGGATTCTCCAGTCCTGGGGAGGTGGGAAGTGCTCACTTGAAAGTCAAGGTTGTTTGAAAAGCAACTGTGTGGAGCTGCTCAGATGTTGCTTTAGACAGATGAAATCTCAGGTGAAGGATAAATCGTGTTCTGTTTTTACCAAATAATACCATTCCACCTGTGGTGTGTATGAGAGTGTTCTTGTTAATGTAAATCTCTGTTAAGGCAAATGTCAGAAATGAAATTGCTCTGTGCCAGAACACCTTTAATTGCTTTTCTCCTTTCAAGTGGATATATCTCCAGTACATATAATCATCAGTTTATATTACCATTTAAATAAGACAGTGTTGCCCACAGAACCTGATTCTGCTTAGGTAGAAATCTTACTGATTTTGACATCCCCTGACATACGCCCTGATAGCTGACTGCATCCCCAAATGCTTTTCTTTTTCCAAACACCTCATCCCACTACACTTTCCTACCTACTAAAGATATTCTGTACCCCAGAGTCACTGCTTCATACATATGTGTGTTTCCATTAATGCTGATGGTGGTTATACACACTTACAGGGAATATTCCCCACCGTGATGTCTTTTAATAAGTTATTGCTTTTCCTTCCACTCTACTTTAAATGTAATAAATATTTTAACATGCCTCTTCTGGATAACTGCAGTGGTAAAACAAGCAGTGACCAGTTACTCCTGAAGCTGCCACTTTGATTTTTCCAGAGTAAGGAAGTTTCAAGTATTTATTGAGACTGCCACACAAGCTAACAGCTATCCCTTAAGAGTGTCCTGCAGTGAGGTAGTCCCAAATAAGTTCCTTCATCCATGGAGGAATTCAATTATGGCTTTGAACTCAGCCCACTCATTACTGCCAGAGACTGGTCCTCATAGCATGGTATGTGTGGGAGACATCTCCAGCCAACATTTAGCTTCAAAACGAGTTCACGGAAAAAAATATTGTGAATCCATTTCCAGTCATGGAGAGGTTGTTACAACATTCATCCCTGAGACGAATAAAGATGGGTATTTCTACCTAATTTCAAGAGTTTTGAGCTAACGTACAGGCAGCTACCACTGGAGGACACGCTTGCGACTAAACTTTTCACCTGGAGAATGGAAGTGTCTTAAAGTCACTGGGTAGATCAGAGATGTGTACAGCACTACAAGAAAGGCAGCTATGGCTATTTTGGGGGTTTTTTTGTGTGTGCAACAGGAATTCAGGTAATTTCTCCTCCTCAGCCTGCCAAAGCAGCTTGCTTTTGTGCATAAAGGAAATTCACGTGGTTTTTCTCAGAGAAACACTTGAACATCTGTAGCTTGGGAGTATAAATCATTTTCTAGCTGCAAAATATCAGTTTTCCAGGCATAAATTCTTTATAAACATCTCTGCAGGAGACTGTGTCCCCAGCCAGGTGTCCTACCTTCACTGCATTGTTGAGAAGTCGATCTTTTTCTTCCAACTGCCTATGCTCACTCTTCAGCTCACTGCTTCTCTTTAATAACTTTCGCTTCTCTTCTTCTTTCACTGCAGAACAATAAGATTAAGGATGTAGAAGTTAAGAAGAGGACATACAGCAAAGCTGTGTGCTTGACAACAGAAGGCAGAAGCATGTATTTTGAATTGTGAGTTTCAGGTCTCATTAGCGTTTTGTCAGCAGGTACAGCCAAATAAATCTGGAGTTTCTGCTTGCATGTGTCTACGTCAACAGCTAGCACACAGGACAACCCAAAATCTATTGTGCACCTTTGAGATGAACCAAAATTAATCATTGGACCACATGTGGTCCACAGGTCTCCAAGAAAGAGGTGAATGGTATTTAAGAACAGGTCGGTCACCTGGAATGGCAACAGTTAGCAACCCTGCCTGAAAAGCACAATCATAACAGTACCAGACCTCTGCAAAGCTCCTTACAAATATGATCTAATTCCCCAAACTGCACATTGTAAGAGTGCAACAGGGATCTAAATAAGAGTAGCGCTCAATGCACAGATACCATACGACATCTGATACTAATGACTGCGATACCAAATAATACCAAAACAATTAGGAGCTAATATTGCTCTATCTAGGCTGGCATTGTGCTACCTACACAATTACATGGCTCTGCCTAGCCTGACTGTGTTTCTCTGCCTCCCAGCCTGGTAAGATTCTGCCTCAAAATCCTGTTTGCAGCCCTGTTCTTGGGAAGGCACCACACTGATGATAGCTTCTTCCACAGAGTGAAGTTCCTGAGAGATCAATCTCAGTCTCCTTAAAGAGAGAAGCCAGTGAAGGAGCAGATAGAGGGGAAGGGGGGGGGGGGGAAGTGACCTGCTGTTGCCAGCCACAGCCTTTTATGGCTCTTTGCTTAATAATGCCATCATAGCTGGTAGCATTACACCACTACTCTGCATTAGTGCTGTGAAGGACTCAAATGGCATCACTCGTCACAAGCAGGGAATCCCTTGTCAGTAGTTGTGTTTATCCCTACCTGTTTTATGAGTAACATAGGAGTGAACAATAGCCAGAGTTCCAGTCCATGGCACGTTGTCATCTTTCTTTAACACCTGTTAGCCCAGGAAACAATAAAAAGTTAGGACTCTACAACGACACACATTAATGTTTTTCTTCCTCCAGCCTCACAGCTCTGCAGGACCAGATCTAGGGTCCTTGTCTCAGAATCTGCAAGCTGAAAATTAACGAGAGAATAATTTTAGTAGTTGCCTCCATTGGGGCTTTCTCCTTTGCACATCAATATAAACAGCTCTATCAAACAGTACGAAAAGGGGGTTACAAATACTCTGTTCCTTGTTGCCATGGCCAGAAGACATTTTTCAGTCCCTGATAAGCAGATCTCCAGACTGTCAGGAGTGTTGTCTACTCAGCGTGGAAGAAGTTGCCAGTGCATATGAAAACATGACTGCACGGATTCAATCCTGGGCTGCACTGCTCTCTGCAACTGCATACCAGAATTTCCCCTTGGCATTTTCAAAGGAACATAGGAGTGATCTCAGTGCTGAACACAAAGAACTCTAAAGCACAAATTCTAAGCCTCCGTTTTACAATTCAGTGATACTGTACTGTTTCAGTTACTGTTTTCCTGTTCATGCAATCAGCATTATTCACACCAATGAGACAAATTAGCATTTCTGACATGACTATGATTAATAGTTCTGTGTAATAAACATGATTTAAAGAAAAGGAAGTGATCTCCTCACAGCTTTCAGATCCACTGAATAACAGTGTCGCCTTCTGACACTGTATCCCTCATCTATAAGATTTACAATACTTGTGTGGCAACCCTATAAACTGATGGCTCTATTGTAAAGAAGGGAAACCAAGGAAATGAAGAGACATTTCTAAAGGACAAGTCTCAGAAGATATGATTACAGGGAAGTTAAGGCACTCAGTGTATGTTCTAACTCTAGGATGATGAAAATACCAGAAACAAATGCTGCAAACTCTACTAAAAGCCTCTCAGTATTACTTTAGTTAATGCGGTCTGCTAAACTGTGACCATAGGTTAGATTAGTTTAGTGGTACACAAATTC
Organism: Tyto alba; assembly: GCF_018691265.1. NCBI lineage: Eukaryota > Metazoa > Chordata > Aves > Strigiformes > Tytonidae > Tyto > Tyto alba. The sequence continues at coordinate 7,191,338 of NW_024881295.1, read as the reverse complement.
GAGGTTTCCTCCATTTCCTTTTTTTGATGTGCTATGTTCCATGTAGCTTACCTTCTGTTGGCACTTTGGACAGACCCAAACCCCCTTGGGGGAAGTTTTGAGAGGTGGGTCCAAGCAGTTGAGGTGATACGCTCTGGGACATGTGCCACAGGGCTGCAAGTTAACACCACGCTTGCAAGCAGTGCAGTGTTCATCATGGTGGATCTCATTCTGCAAGAGAAGAAGGATGGCTTGGGCAAAGTCAATCCATTGAGAACTCTCTGTACAGCATTTAAGGCCTCTATTGCAGCAGACAGGCTCACTCAAACACAAAATCTAATTGTCAGAAAGGACCCTGGCAGCTGTAGGAGATGTCAGAAATAGTGGTATATGATAGCAACAAATACAAACAAACAAACAAAAGAGCCAGAAGCAAGTTCCATAAATTGAAACAGACAGAAAAATATAAACCAACTAATCAAGCACAGGAGGGAGTCAGCTAATATAGCCATCTTGTGACGCAGGAATTACTTAATTTGGTTTTGATAACATGTCACTCCAACACATGCACCACCATGCACAGCTCTTTTCTGAAGCATGGGGTCAAAGTCAGTATGTGGATCACTCGTCCTTCAAGTCCAAAGCAGAAGGAAGCAAGCAAGAAAAAGTTTCTTGGGAAAAGCACAATTCCGTGTTTTATGCCCATTGCTTGAAGGAGCAGCTAGGAAAACAGTACGCTTGAGCACAACCTTTTGCTACGTACCCTCTTTTGTGAACTCCTCTAGAGGGCTCCTCTGTCCCTCTATTCTCCCTGGTGCTAATTGCTCTCTGTTCAGACTTGCTCTGACAACCTTTCTCCAACAAGACTGATTAGTACTTTGTCTGAAGCAATATATAAAATGAACTAAGACTCATCAACAAAGTTACAATGTCATGTAGTAAATTGCTATGCTAATCTGGTGGCAACGTTAATTACTCTTTGTATAATTAAGTGCATTTTAATAAAGGAGATACTGATTTTGAAACTCTCGTGGCTTGTGAATCATTATAAAATAAACTAGTGCTTTTCCAGGACAGAGAATAATAATTTTGCCCCTTTGTTAAATCCAAAAGCATATTTTCATTTTTAGGGATATTAATTATAAAGTTTCATGATAGTTTTAGTCAGGCTTATATCTTGAATTCTAACTCAGTCCTGTCAAAAAATCATTCTCCAAAAGATTACTCTTTAGAAATTACCTGCTTAAAAAGTCTTAATTTTAACCTCAATGTAAAGAGATTTAATCTATACAAACTACAATGGTCACTCATTTTTCTTAAAATTTCCATTAAAACCACAAATCTGGACTAGCAATTTCTCAGTCAGTGGGTTCTACAAAGGAATTAAACTCAAGCCTTGCATATGACAGCCCAAGAGTTTGAAATACTAACTCAGGGGTTCAGAGATGTAGTTAAGTGAGAAATGTTTCACACAAGCAGTATGAAAGGCAAAGAGAATACTCCAATTTTGTACCTTGATGTAGACTACAATAATCAGAAGCAAGCACTGAGTTATATGATTATGAGAAAGACACTGGTAATAACCAAATTTTGCTACACATACCTTCCAGAATGGGTCCTCATTTGCTAGCATATGAAAGAAGGGCAGAGAAGAGATTAGTGGGAAATACATTGCTGGTGTGAATGCTAGTTCTCAGCTATGGCAGTAACTTTAGTCGAGCTGTGACACATTGCCAAAATTAACATGGGCAGGAAAGAACGCAACAGCAAGCAGCAGAATTAGCATTTGAGATTTTAAAATTCACATTGCAGGAATCCCATGTCCAAAGGTCTGATGCTAAAATGTCATAGTACGGGAAGTATATTCTATTTCAAATTTTCAGAAATTTTCATGCAAAGCTCTTCTCCACATGCCAGTAGTCAAAAAGTCTTTCTTAAGGACTTCAGCCTACTGGGTGATGAACAGTCTGGCCCCGAACCAGCAAGGCACTTAAGCAGGTGCTTAACTTGGGGTATGAAATTGGTGCCACTGACTTACCATTAAATGGATGTTTAAATGTTCAGCGGATTCATGGCCAAAATGGTCAGCTACTTGTGAGATTGAGCTTTATGTTACCATCAACTCTTTATCATCAAACTACTCCCACCCAAAACGCCAAGATTTTCTGACCTTTTGATGAACTGAGTCTGTAGTGATTGCATTCACAGACTGCTAAGATCAAGAACCATCAGAGCTCACTGGAAAGCAGGCCAAGCCTTTCATAAAAATATTTGTGAAATTCATCACACATCAGTCCAAAAATAAAAAGCGAGAAAATTTTAACAGCTTTATGGAAACTGCACAGTGGGTTGTAATTTTTGCTGCTGATTTGTAAAAGGCTGGTGCACACTATCCCAGTGACAAACAGCTGATGGAGAGGCCTTTCTTTGGATTAAAGTGGAGACAACCAAACTGGCATTTCTGTCCTTCCATCCTTCTTCAGCGCCCTCTCTGATCACAACAGGAATATAGCTGCCCCAGTGTGATCCCTCATATACAGACCAACCTGGGTGTTGCTTCCTGCTGTTACACATTCATTTTATGCTCTGATGTATGCACACACGTGAAGATGCAGACCCATTCAGACCTCACACACAAGGAGAAAGAAGAACATAAGAATGAAAGAACAGCTTCACCTAAATTAGATTGAAGGCTATAAAGCCCTGAGTCCTTTGCTGACAGCATCCAGTGCTGCCACCTGTGCACACAGTGCAAGACCAGGGCAAGCACAGAGTAAATTTTTCTACTGCAGAAGTATCCTTCCAGACACTTGCAGTTTATGGGCTTCCCTAACCTGGAGTTTGCATCTTTATTTTTGTATTTAACTGCCTTAGATAGATTTTTGTTCTTCCATAAATTTGTCTGCTTTTCCCAATTGTAGCATCCTTTGGCAATGAGTTCCGTATATAATCACAGATTTATAAAATCTGTAGATGTCACTTCATATACACAAAAACACACACAGAGATCCACCGCAATATGACACCATGATTACTCAGGGGATATAAATGTTATTCAGATAAACAGAGGCTTGATAATTGAAGAGCCCTTCCTACAAATGATATATGTCAGGGGATGTGACCTCATTTCAGGTAAGACATTTTCAGATAAATGAATTCTGAATAATTGACATTTTGCTCAAAATTTACAGGAACTGTTCTCTTCTGCATTTCTGGAAATGACAGTTGTTTCCTGTACTTCATAGCGATTTTTTCAGTTTATTTCTCTTTTCAGCTCACTTTTACTATAAAGTTGTAAACGTTTAAAAATATGTCCTCCTCTGCCTTCTAGTTGCTGAAAAATTAGACTGAATACAATTTTTTTAAAGGAGCATTTTATAAGAGAAGGGGCAGTCAGCTCTGCACCGAAGGTGGACACAACTACACCAGTGCAGTGCCGAGCTGCCGGGGACAGCTCTGTCTTCAGTTTAGAGCTTGCACAGCATCCAGCACAATGGTGCCTGGGGCACGGGGGCTAACACACCCCTACAGAGGTGGGGAGTTCTGCCATAGAGAATCCAGCTTAAAACTGTCAGAATATGTAGAGACCCAGCACAGACTGGGGATGCTGGAAAAAACAAAGATACAGGACTGGAAGAGGAATGAACAATTAAGGAGAGGGATTGCTTATTTCCAAGTGGCTCTGAGACAGCTCTGTCACTTGCCTACTTCCTTGCAAATAAAATGGGTAACACATGGCAGAAAGAAGGTCAGAGATATCAAACTCTAACTTGAATGAAATCCACTGAGGGGCTAACAGCATGGCTTGCTAACATTGCCATTCTCTCCTGGTTTTTCCCATGTGTTTACATGGGAAAAACAAGTGCTGTGATAAGACAAATAATAAATTATAATTTTAATTTTGAAGATAAAACTAAGCCAGGAATAATGTTCTTTCCACTGGGGCTTACATGAGCATGGGTTCCTGCTAAGAGGGATGTCATCATAGCTGTTTACCGTGTAATAACCTCTTCTGTCCTCTGAGACCCTATGCATTAGAGGCATATGGTAAGTAGGCCAATTGTCTGCATCTAGCACACGAAGCTTTGAAGGCAGAGAGAAGCACCGCTGCATTTCGGTTGGTGATCCTGAGACACAGGAATTCAAGGCAGGGCCAGAAAGCTGAATCTCAAGCACTAAACATGACACTTCACATGGATATCAAGCAAACACTGAAAAACTGTCAAAAGTTCCTGTCTTAATTGAAATTACGCCTGTAAATGCTCCTCATACTGAAATAATATTTGGCTTAGAAAAAGGCCTATCTTCCCTTACCTTTAATGCACCACAGTGAAGCCTAAGTTATAAAGGCAACATGAGGGCAAGGACACAATTACATTTCTTTACCGGCTTTTTCTCTTCTTCTGAAATGTAACTCAAGCTTCTCACTTTCTCTCTTAAAATCCTACATGGGCCTCATCTGAAGAATTAAACTGTACTCAGTGATCTCTGTGTTTTGTCTCCCACCTCCCAAATCTTTGCCTTCCCTGTATGTCGCACGTATTTCCTGGAATGGGCTTCTTCACATGAGCTAATCATCATCATCATCCCCAAATGGCTCCTCTGAGTTGTTCATTCTCAAGGTTTTTACCATGAAATTTTCAGCATCCGAAGTTCTTATAAATACAAGATTGGAAGGCATCTTCAAGGCCATCAAATCTAGATTTATGGCTCCGGCTCTTGGGAGTCAGAAAAATTCTGTGGTTTTCAGCCATTATTCTTAAAGCAAAAGGTATGGTCAATTTCTAGCCCTTGAGGGTGGACAGCAGTTTCTTAAAGCTGAGGCAAATGAAAAGCCCAGAATAGTAATTATTTTTTAAATCCCAATTCTTCAATATATATTTTTAAACACTTGGAGTTGGAAGCAGTGCCCTCTTCAATCAGTCCTCTCACTGCATGGTGCTTACAATGCTAGAGATCGGATTTTCCACTGATTGCAGAGAGTTTGGGTCCATTTCTACACAGTTTTGACCTTTAGCCTTATTGTTCAATTGTTTTTGCAGGAAAACCATCTATTTTCACTGCACACTAAAAAGTGCAGGGACCTTACACAAAGTAATGCCCTACAGTACCATAGCAATAATTCATACGAAATCCTACTAATAAATATTTAGCATGTCATTACAATAGTAGTATATTAATTTAAAAATAGGCTTACCTCTTGTTGAAAGGAACAAGGGGTTATTCAAATAATTTGATGCAAGGCGTTTCCGCTACAAGGGAAAAGAAACCAACCACAATGTCACTGAACAGTGCTCTGGCTGTCTCTTAACATTTCATTTTAACAATCTCCATGAGCTTCCCTCATACAAGATCAGCTACATAGAAGCCAGTTCTGTGACTTAGAATATTCATTGCTAATCCCTGAGACAGTCATACAAACAGTTGTATTGTTTATTTTTCTAACAAGTTTTTCGTAGTTAGATGTGCATTAAATTTTCTTAACAAGAGAAAAATGCAAATTGAAAATGTTATTGATTGGATTGCAGAATAAGTTGCAGAGGTCAGTAGAAGCAAGGCAACAGCAACAGTAACTCCAAGCGGAACAGATAAACAATGTCCATAAGGGGAAAACTGTGTAATAAATTGTTGTTGTGAGATGACATCTTTATTTGTGTATATAGAAATGGTGATGGACTTCCCACCTGCAGAAAAACATCACTACCCCCTCTGTCACTTGCCTACAGTTCACAGAAACGTATTTTGTTTGCAAGCAATGTATTAGGGCCTAAGCAAAATATTTCTCTTTCAGAAGTTAATGTGTAAAATCTCTAGGAGCTGGCAGTGATTTCAGCCTGCTGAGGTCACCAAAGATTTTTAACACAGACCACTGGAAACCTGACTGAGATGTTTAATTCAATGCAACCCATCGCCAACTTATCAGATGTTAAAAGCTGTTGGTCAATACCAAGGCAGGCTTCATTAACAGTCTATATAACTCCTAATTGTTTCTCTGAGCCATCCAATACTTGTACAGCAGGACAGAAACAGTACCATTTTCCTCCATTAGATGTTGTTAGACTCTGCTTGGAGGAAAATTAGAGAGTTTTTGTAATAAATGATTTATTCTATGGTGAGTAAACTGTCCTCTTATACAGGGGTGCCTGCCAGTCTGTTAATGAATTTTGAATGGAAGCTTCTTCCTTCAAAAAATACCCAGACTGAAACTTAACCCTTTCCTACACAAAAAAAAAAAAAAAAAAAAAAAAAAAGAAAAGAAAAGAAAAACAAAATACAAAAAAAGCTACAGAGGGTGGGAAAACAGAATGGTATCTCAATTAAAAAAAAAAAAAAAAAAAAAAGCTTTGAAAAGAGAAAGCACAACATTCAAGTGAAGACTGTGATCACATTTTTGTAATCAAGGAAGTCAGCATCACCACTACAGATGCTGAGCTCCTGCCGTTTTGAGGGGCGTTGGCAAATAAAAAGTCTAATTTATATGCAATTTCAATTTAAACAATCATGAATTAAAGATTATTCAGTAGACTAACCGTAAATTAAACAGCACCGAAATGCCTGAAATGCCACAAAATACCTCAACTCACTGATTAGCAAATCAATCTGAGCAGCTAATTGATCAGAGAAAAACCATCTGCCTCCATTTTACTTGAACAGCATTCCCCATGGTCAGTACTTAATGACAACTCCTAATGAGGACACAGCTGATCAGCCACAGGACTCTTTCACAGACATTTCTTTCTCCATTCCATCTTTCACTTCAGGATATGCTTTTGAGAATAGACATAATGAGAAGTATGAACTAGGGGTGCATCAGATCTCCTCCATCACCTCCTCTGTCCCTGCTCCAAGATAATTGAGTTTCTCACAAACATCAACCAGGCTACAGCCACCAAACTCTGATACAAGTATTGTAACAAACTCAGAAGAAGGAGGTCTAAGAGAAGACACTACAGATTTAATGCTAGCAAGGCTAAGGTTCCTACTGTGTTAAATACTGAATGTATAGACATCAGTATTTGTTCTGAAGAAGTCACTAGAGAAAAGTTGAGGAGTTCTGAAGAGTTCAAGTGCTCAGAGCTGCCCTGAGAGTATAGAAATCTCCAATGCTTTCAAAAAAGAACCATCAAGCCACTAAGCAGCTTGACTACAGTGGTGGGTTTTTCTTAGCCTCATCTGTCTGATGTCTGCCAACAAACAGAAATCTGAAATGGTGGCATACCAAAAGTTCTGCATCAATTGTACCTAAATAAAGGAAAATTACTTTCTTTAGGCTTAGAGAACTCAGAGAATCTTGCTTAAATGGAGAGCTAGCTGCAAATTAGTTTCATTCCCGTAGGAAGTTCAAACAGTAACCCCAAACTGTGGTGAAATTTTAAAGGTGGAATTTTAATAAGCTGAATAATGCATAGATTCAGTTCAGAAACAAAGAAAAAAACTATTTCAGAAAAAGTTAAAGTCTATTTATATCCTGCTTTTACACCAGGTTTGCAAGCCAGTATTATGTAGAACCAAATTTTGCCAGTACTATAAATGTAACAGCGTAAGTGTAACACACAACAGAGATTATCCAGAGCATTTTATTTTTTAATTATGCATTATTATATTATGCAGGCTTCCATACCCCCTGTGGAGCACATTGATTCTTAAACCAACACATCCCTTTTATGAATGTCACTAATAAAAAAGCAAATTTCTCCATTTATTATTTGGCACATAGGGAAAGAGAAATAGCAATGCAAGTTTGAACATAATGCAGCACTTCTGTTCTTCAGTTCTGACCTAAAGGGACTGTCTGCGTGGGTGAAAGAGTAATTAGGTCCCACATTAATTTAGTCCTTTTGGCCTATTGAAACTAAGATGAATTCTAGTTTGAAACAAGTGATGTTGTGGGGTGAAAACCTGTTGCTTAGCTACTGAGATGAGATCTTTTCTATCTTTCCACATTAATGTCTCTTTACAAGTAAATGTGTGGTTCTGCATTTATATATACTTTTGTAATAAGAAGCATTTAAACCTTTTATTGACATGAAATAGAACAGTGGTAAAAAAGTGAATGATGAAGTACCTCTGTTTCCAAGAGCCCACTATAGGCTGGGTTTGCTGTGCTTCTTCTCTTTCTTTCCTGACGCTTGCTCTGGATTTCTGTAACCATGGAAAGAAACATGAATTGTGCGTTTCTCATTCATCAGGGAAAAATGTAGATCTAACTTGTTAAGCAAGATGCTCTTACCCTCACCCCTTGGGCTTTGTGTTCAGTTTCAGTTTCTAAAGTATAATTGGGTTGCATCAGCATTTATATTTCTTGCAGTTCAAGGTTTGTCATTAATAAGCCTTTCTAAGATTCAGAATACAAGCATTTTTTATTTTTTCCTTCCTCTAAGTTGGACTTCTGCTGCCCTACAGATTTTTATTATGATCCCTTCAAACATATATCCAGCAAGCATCAACAGAGAGCTTTCAAAATACTATCAATGTCTGTTATTAACAAAAATGAAGCATTTGAAGCAGTTAAGCCTTGTAATTCATATCAGATGAAAGCACAGAAATCCTTTAAATTTTAATTTACATTATTTTTCCTCTGCAGAGGTTAGAAAAAGCACTGTCAGAATGGCATGGCTAGATTCAGTTCTAACTAGGTCGTGATGATTTATCCATCAAAAAATATACAACTTCATGATCCTGAGCATGCAAAATGTTGTTATGAGCTGTACATGTATTTGTGTCACTGGAAAAAGCAGCGCAAAGATAAGCTCATCAAATTGCAGTCCTATTTGGAAAATGGTGAAACACAAGAAAACTCCCTTCTGCTAAATGGTAACACCTATTCAAGACAGTACTTGATGAGGACTGCATTTAGCAACAATTAGCCATGTGCATATTTCAGTAAACACACAGAAAGAGTGAGTGGATTCACTGACCACTGAAATCTGCAGATATAATGGTACTTTTATCTGAGCTAGGATTTTATTTCCCTCATATGGAATTTCTTTTTCCAGCTCTTGACATCAGTTCAGAATGGTGAAATTATTACAACCATGTATTTTACAGCCTACTTTTTATTTTGATAATAAAGCACAAGCTGACATATTTTAGCAAGGAGAGCCACCCAGCATCCATCCCATGACATGAAGTGTGCACAGTTGGGCTCATGATCTATTCCAAAGTGTTTCCTACATGAATAATGTAAGGCAAAGTTTAGACTGCACTGAGGTTATCCTAAATGTTATCCTAACTGACCCTGCAATGGTGATACCTCCATTCTGTCTTGCTCTGAGTAAATCTCTCAGAATGAGAGGAACTGGCCAGAAGCACTAGTTCTTCAGCCCAGAGGACCAGGAACACGCCCAACAGAAACTCAGGACACCATCTGGTTCTGCAGAAGGTCTGGCATTTCATCAGTGTCTGAGCTAAAGACCTCTATCTCAGAACATCCTCAGCCCCAGAAAAAGGCCTTCAGGATATTGAGCACTATCCCCCATCTGCAATCCAACAGTAAGATACAGTCCAGCTTTCAGGAAGTTTACGATACATGGGAATTGGATTCCCAACACATAGTTCTGGTTTCCAGCCACCCTTTCCAAATGCTGATCACTTCCCCACAAAGAGGCCATGTACCACGTTAAGCATTGCTACAGTAAATGGTATTAGCATTGTCAGTCATGTCTTGGACACAGTGTCCCCAGGGAAGAGGCCAACACTTTGCATGGATTTTGTACTGGCCTGAGTTCCAAGATACTGATTTGAAACTTTTCACTCACAAAAGACTCTTGGAGTCATCACTCTTGGAGTGATGGATGTGTCAGAAGGAAACTGGATAGACAAGAAAAACAGAAGAGCAACTACTTGCATATTCTGGCTGGGTATTCCCACTGGCAGAGGAACATGTCACCATGTCACCTCTCACACTCAGAAGGTGTCTCCTGCGCGGGCAATTCAAAGAGTATGGCAGGCCTGCATGCACAGTCTGACATGAGCTACACGTGTGTTGCCATGTGACTCAGGGAGCTACACAGAATCGCACCACCAAGAAACACGTGATCTGAGGCTGCACTGAGATGTGCGATACACGTCATGGCTGCAACCACTGCCAGCATTTTGTTAACATTCTAGGTGCCGTGCAGACCCCAAACCGGAGGATCTTGTATGGGTAACGGTTCTGTCCCATTGTGAAAGAATTTCCTATAAAACAATTGTCTGGCTATGCTGAAATCTTCATCCTGACGTGTCCAGATGCTTTGGCATTCTCTAAAGGGAATCAGGCTTCAGCAGCTAGACACGGATCCAGTAGCCTGCCACAGAGCCACCAGAAGAGAGATGGTTGTTCTTGATGTCAGTCAGTTCTTGTATGGGGAATGCCCTCAAGGCCAAAAGGTGACAGAGATGTCACAACAGAGGAATCACGTGCCTTGATGCTGTCAAAGAAATGGAGGAAGTGGCCCTCTGCTGACTCTTTACTTTGGTCTCGACAGTGTGAGCTGGAGCCATGGTTCTTGCAGCCAGGCTCAGCAACGCAGGCGCCATGGTCAGTGGATCTAGGGCTTGGAGGGAAAAAGCTGGAGTTAGGGCAGCCCAGGCTTCGCCTTTCAGAAGTGGTCACAGGGATACAAGATCGTGACTTTTCACTGGCCCAGGAAAAGAAACAAAAAATTCAACACAGCAGAGCTTTCTGTGACCATAACTGGGCTGAGTGTCTTCACAAGAGGACTGTGATGAATCTGTAGCTCTCTGCCCTTTTGGGTCCCAGGTTTAAGAGAGAATTTCTTCAGTACATGCTCTCACCAAGGCAACAGAAATATTTGATGGAGTCTGAATCACACATGTTGTAGATACCTTGAAAGCCTCTTTGGAAGAGGCATCGCTATGGTACAGAGATAAAAGCTGGCTGGGAGTAAAAGTAATAGTAGTGAGAATAGATGGAAATAGAGACAGAGGAAGAGAGAGAGAGAGAGAAAGAGAGTAATGAACTGAAACAGCTCTAGATGTACTCCACCCTATGCAGCCACCAGGGAGGGAGAGCACAATCTCAGCACTTTATTTATGGAAACTGTGCACAAAAAATATCCATGCTTGTGATATAAGGAGTATGTTGTCTCTGTCAATAATCATACCACGATAGAACAAAAGTGTATGGTGGTATACTATCTTTTGTTATTTGTTACTTCTGCTAAAAAGTATTGTGTATATTTCAAAACAGGGCTTAGTAAAGTAAAAATAAATCTGGTTTAACTGATTACAACCTTCCAGCAACCTCGATGGAAATATTTCTGGGGTTTTATTTTGCTATGGTAAATCAAGATGTGCATTTTTAGAAAGATCTGAACTAAAGAGTTACTTTAAAGTTTTGCTTTCTATCTACTTGTTTGTTTGTTTTAACACAATGGTAATGCTAAAAGGTGTTCTAATAGCCTAGAAAAAGAGATTTAGTAAGTTACAACAATGCACTGCATCACGGAATTGGGCTATCATATGCCTTAGTTTATTAATCTAAAAAATGTAACACAAACAGGAAAAAAACCCCTCTAAACTGTAATACATTTGACAGAGATGAATAAATTTGAAGATAGCTTTATGTTGGAGGCAAAGCTTCAATGAGCTGCTGCCTTCATCAATAAACACCCTGCCTAGTCATTCTACGAGGCCCGTAATGACAATTCATCTTCAGGGAAAGCTGTATCTTGCAGAATGTCAGTCAGTGAAAGCAGATGTGTTCATTTGCTGGTAAAGGCCTCAAAAGATGCCTCACACTCAGGCTCTGCAGAACGGAGCTTTTTTCCCAGTAAGGGGAAAGATGCTTCTCTGGATGTTAGGTGGAAAGGCTGTTAGGCTGATAGAGAAATCCATATAGAAGTGGATCATAGCCCTTCACCACAAAATTAATGAATAAAATGAAGAAAAGCAGTAACACTGTGAATTAATGATAGTGAGTGAATAAGCTTTTAATGACCCAATTTTGATATAGTTTAATTCCAAAAATGTGAAATTGAGAAATACATTAGAAGTACTAAAATAAACTGAACTGTGTAATGACCACTGCTTCCTGATAAATAGCAATGGCAGATAACCATGAATATGACATAGCACTAAAATAATAACCTTTAGCATGTGAAAGCTATAAGGGTATTTTTGACAGTTGTAATCACCAATACTCATGAAGAAATACCCTTTCCACAGTAAATAGATCTTGGTAGGAGCCATTTATTTGAAGCTAGTAGGAATATAAAAAGTGAATTTGTCTGAAAAGAATTGATTCTGCAGGATTAGTATTGTAGCAGTTAGGTTCAAAATGTGCGGCTCCACACTCACTGTACAACAAACAGAAGAGAGCGGTACTTGGTGTTTTGAACAGACATTAAATCCACAGAAACAATTTATTAGTTCCAATAAAATCAAAGGGTAAAGAAATATTCAAAATAAAGTTCTCTCCGTTTTAAGCATAATTTGCACTTCAGCATAATTTCAAATGTTGTCCAATTTTCCTTAGACAAAGAAAACAAGAACCAGTGATCATTTGCACTTTTTGGATTATAAATCTCCCAAAATCGCTGTAGCTTTTTTAATTTTCATTTCAATCCATTACCATTAAGGGATTAAAAAGGCTGATGGCTTAAAGTTTCTTTAAACTGCTTTCAAATTCTCAGTCACTAGGACATTAAATGATTTTCTAAAATGCAGATTTAAAGAGGAAAGACACTGAAAAAAAGGCACCAAGACCCACAGAAAACTTTCTGCATATACTGAGGAGACCTTACAATTAAGATGCTATTTTGTCCCTAATTCACAACCTCTCTTAAAACCAAGGAACAGAAGCATGTGGAAACTTACTAAAAAGAAATCAAACTGTAAAATGGTAGATACTTCTGGAGTCAGCAAGGTATCTAAGCATGTGCCTAACTCTAAAGCACATAAAACTCAAACTCAGTGCACTGGAAATTCCTAAGTATTTTGCTGACAATGGTCCATGGGATGGGTGGTAAATGTCAATTATTAATATTTTTTGTGATCAAGAATCATTGTCAGCTGACACAGATACCAGATTTTTCTCTTTATACTGGTGGAACCACACAAACTTGTATTAGCTGAGCATGTAACTAAAACACATCAAGCTGTAGGCTTTTTCTTGAAAATTGCTGTACCTTCTCTGTCCATGAGAACTAACCTATTCTGCCAAGAACCCCCCAGCTCATCTTACATTGCTGGTAAATTTGTTGAACAAATTATTTTTTCCCCTCTCATCTATGTTTTCAGAAAGACAAAGCTGAGGAGAGGGCACGCTTGCTGCAGAAGGTCTGGGTAAACATCTTTAAACCTTGCTAATTCTTCAACCAAAGCAGTGCTGGTCAGAGCCTTTCCAGGCTTTTTGCTTCACTGCTGTCCTCCAGTTGTTAACGCACTTTAAAGGACCATGATGACTGAGTGAGCCCAAACCCCAGCTCATGCCAAGCCTCTGGTGCTGGCTGCAGAGCCAGTTCTCATGCCCCTTAAGTTGTGCAATGGGATGGGTGGCAGAGCAAAGGAAGGTCATGCATTATTTTGAGGCTGAAAAGCACAATTGTGCATAGATAACATTTCATCTGATTTTTCATTGCTCTTCAGAGGAGAGAATCACCAACTCCTCTTAGCTGCAGAGCAGTCAAGAGAAAAGATTTCACTCGAAAACTGAACTGTAAAACAACATATGCCATCTTACCTTCCAAATGTTCTGTTGTAACCAGTCCTAATGCTACCATGAAGGCAATTTTCTAAGGAAAAGATAAACAGGGGTTAGATTTTCTACTACAACAATCATGGTAGAAGTAAGTAAATAAATCAGTCTAGCATTAAGAGAACAAATCCAGTAGGGGTCTTTTAGAAATGTATATTATTGGAATGCAGAGTACTATGAAGAACTTGAAGATCTGCCTCAGATATGCCTGGACACTCACGTCCTAGTTGTATGACTGTATGAACTTTAGCAGTTCAAAGATTTACAAAGCCAATGCTGCACGACTACTGATTTTATACAGCGCATGATCAAAAGTCAGTTAATTCAATCAATTCAATTTCATATTGCTAGCTGCTTTATTACTCCACTCTTTACAGAAGCAATTGTGTATTATTTTTACTATCTGGACATGGCACTGCTTTTACTGGATGTGAGCAAGCTGTATGAAGTAAAACAAGATATGATACACTTCCACTGAACTTTACAACACCAAACAGGACATCTGAAGAATATCAAAAGTCCTATCCCCCCAAAAAAACTTTCATAAATTTCTCTTCCCAAGTTACAGAAATAGTATCATGTGCATGAATTATGAAGAGGTACACTGATCCAGTATTTTCCCTCAGTGGGGACTGAACAAACATCTCCTGACACTGGTGAACTCATTTTGCAGTGAGGAATCTGATCTAAAATGTTATTCAGAACTCTTGTACACTATATATGCACAAAACACATCTTTGCTCTAACAAATCTTCAAAACATGCCAAAACAGTAATAGGGCAAGTACTAGAATAGATCCTAAATTTTCTGTCAGTGATTTTTCATTGGGAAATTTTTCCTTATGGAAAAAGTTTTGCTGAAGCTTTTATTTCATCTCTTTGATGGAAAACTGAAATTCTGCTGTGTTGTTCCAAGCCCAAACTGAACTGAACTCCTTGGTTTTGAGTCACATCTGTGGTACTGTGGGGCCTCAGGGATCTTGTCCTCTTTCTGAGGTGCTGAACACTCTTGCTGGATCATGTTACCCAAGTGGGATTTTCACGAAATGCGATTGCACAGGAGAGACAATCTGACTATGAAATCCAAGTTATCAGGAAATCCAAGCAAGCAAAGCCCACAATCCAACTCTAATAAAGCATCCAAAGACCATAGGAAGATGCAGTTATCATACTCACCCAAAATAAAATGTGTAGATTTAGGTCAAACTAAAATACAGTGTTTAAGCAGTAGAAGGTCAAAACATTCTGTTTCAATCAAAGAAGCGTCAGGAGAACACATTTCAACGCTTCCAAGTCAAAATTAGTTTGACCTTCTTGTTTTGTGAAAAGCCTGATGATTCAACTTTTCATTTCAGTTCAGGATAAAATCAACTAATAAGTCACCAGAACTACCACTTCCTTTGCAATTCTGACTTTCACACAGAGGAATTGTGAAAGCAAGCACATCCTCATTTTGTAGATTAAAAGATCTAGATATGGGGTGGGTTCTTCAAAATCTGAGGGTCAGGATTGGACACTTATACCCCTCTTGTATCTGTGAAAATATCTTTGTCAAACAGGTGAACTAACAACCTCATAAGACAGGAATATTTTCTTCCCACAATCTCCTAGTATGTAACTCTCCCTGTAGATTAAAAAATGGTGATGTAGAATCTCATCACTGGCAGTTGAGATATATTCATGCTGTATTTCTGCCTTGCACAAGTGTGGTAATAACAAACACGTGTGTTCATTTGCATGTCAGACCTTGATTTCAATAATGTTCACTCCCTACATGTCTAAAACACCAGCTAGACACAGTGGGGGGCTCCACATCTGAAGGGAAAGATGAATATTTGATTCGAGAACCACTGTGCAGATCTGAGAAGAAAAATAGTCAACGGAGTAGAATTGCAAGCTTCACCACACTCCCACCAAAAAGTAACTTTGTGGCAGGATATATCTCAGTGCTCTGAGCAAATAACAGGTATAGAATCAGAAAGTTGGAATGGTTAACACGCAATTGTATTTTCCCAATGGAGCACAGAACGCCTGTAGTACCCAAAGATTAAACTGTAGGAGGAGCATACATTTTCTGACATCTAAACTAAAACTATTTGAGTACTGGAATGCTTGCTAAACAATTTCCTCTCTTCATGCTAAAATTATTTGAATACGTCTCTAATTAAATGTAATGACAGCATACTTGCTTAACATATGAAGAGCCTTCATAAATGGACTTGATAATTATCTCACTATTAAACACAGGAAGGGTTAGCTTTTATAGATATTTGAAAGATGGTTCCTTTTAAAAAAATCCCAGTAGAAACTGCATTCTTTTTAACAAGCATATTATATTAACAGCATACTTGTTTTTATGGGTTTTGCTATTTCACACTCATGTAGATTGCTGAATGCAACTCAAAATACCGCTTCCACTGCAATGCTTTTCTTTCAAATATCACACAGTCTATTGTTTCTTCTCTGTGCAGGAATCCACAAAACTGAGGCTTCCATTTCTCCAGATCTTCAATCCAGGCTTAACACTAGCATTTAGTTCAGAATCGCAAGGTGCCACTCTTGTCCTTCTTAGATGGGATTAAATACACTGTTAGCTAAATACCCAGCATTCTTGGCAGCGATTTTTCTTTTAAATAAAAAACTGGTAGAATGTCATGGAAAATGTTGCCAGAAATACATAACTTTACTAATACGAAGTTTTTTAAAAGTAGAAAGTTTTGGGCAGAATCCCATTTCTTTCTGTGCTGAACTCAGGTCCTTTGAAGAAAAAAAAACAAAAAAACAAAAAAAAACAAAACCAACCCCAAACCCTCAGGCACTTGCTCCCCAGAGGAGCAGCTCCCTCGTGTAATTCCTGCATTTCTATGCAGAAATCATTCTGGTGGGTGAAGACCCACCACCAGACAGGCAGTTCCTGGCCTCCACCCCCAGCAGAGCCCTGCTGATGGCAGCGGCCCCCTCCCCCAGACCCTCCGCACCCCCCAGGGGTACTGAACCCTCATGGCTCGTGTCCCAGGAGAGGGCTCTGGGACACCCTGGGCGGCCGGGACCCCCCATCCTGCTTCTGGGAAAGCCACTCCACGGCCAGGCTGCAACGCAGCAGATGCGACAAGGTTTGCTTTAGTCTAATGATGATGTTCTCAGGAAAGGAGAAATCTTCGGCTTATGCAAAAGGCATTCGTATTGCAGGGGGGGGGTTGTCCAGGATCAGCTTCACGGCTTCCCAGCAGAATGACAGAGCCAGGAAAAAAAGACAATAATTATCCTGTCTTTTCTGTTCATTCAGGTATGCTCAGCAACTGCATATGGGATTATTTGTTTTAAATTTTCAAATTAATTTGTTAAATCCCAGTCTGTCATGACTAACACTCCTGTAGAGCCATACTGGAGTTCCTGCCCCAGTTTTGTGCTTTGAAGATAAATAAGAGTGTGGAGACCAGCTCCTAGAGTGCTTATTTTCTTTTTAAAAATATCATGGTATCTTTGTTACTCTTTGCCTTAAATTTAATCATCTGTTTAAAAGCCATGAGTGCTTTTAGGAATGCGCTGTATGTCTTTTCATGAAGCAAAACAAGATTTTTACAAAACCATTTCAGTTTGTAATTACATGTTCTATTTATGTCATTACATGTATTTATACTAATTATGCTGTTAGTTCTAATTACACTAATTGCATAAATACATGATAATCAACTAAAGTTTACTTTCAAAGAACAAAAGAAATTAACTCTAGACCAACATATTTATGGCCATGAAGCAAATCTATGAAAAGAAGAGCCATCATACTTAAGGGCATAGATTTCAGCGTCCTACCCAGGAAACTGCTTGCTGAGTCCTCCAGTAGGAGCAATGTGCCTGGTTACAAGAAAGGTAGTCAGCATATTCTAGTTAGCAATTTAATGAAAAGGTCATTAAATTTATGAATGCTATACTAAAAAAGCGTGCCTTGTCCCATGGTATCTTCCCGCATGTCTCTGGAAGAAATTTGATCAATATTGTTTCTGTGGGGCTAAGTTACAGGCAAAGAAAAATGGATGTTTTTTCTAGCGTTCTGCTTTTAAGCAGGATCTACTAGCCTTTCTGCCCATAAGGTGCTACTCAATAAATAATATTTTGGAAATACCTCCCTAAACAAAACAGGACCCTATAGTCCCATTATTCAGCTGCAATGAAGATTCATATGAGGGTCAGATTTTAAACTTGGGCAGCTTCCTAAGTGTAGTTCTGCAGAGCTTCTGCATAAAGCTGTGACATTCTACACTAAAAGCCACTATTTATCCTTAACACTGCTTTAACTATACGAACCTCTTAAAATGGTAAAACAAATGACCACCCACATGCCTCAAGTAACATTATAAATTTATATTGTTATAATCCTCTTAAACCTACAGCTCCAAGGATGCTTTTGTGCTATACTATTAGACTAGTAAGGTTAAGATTTCACACGAGATGAGCATTTCCATAATAGAGGTAGATTCAGTTTGTATAACTTCTCAAATTGCCTCAAAAGTACACACAATCTAATGTGAATATATCTAGTCAAAAACCAAAATGCTTGTTAGAGACCCTATTTCTACAAGGACTTCTGATTTATATTCTTAGTTTACATCACAAATATAGTTCATGAAAGAGATTTAATCTTATAACCTGCTTTCTACTCTCTTACTCAATTTGAAGAATTTTAATGTATTTCAGACTAGAAAAAATTTGTGTACACGTGGGAAGAAATGTACACAGCAAAGGCAAGAAACTATTGTTAAATACAATCTAAAAATTGAATGATTCATTACAAAGAAGATGTAGAAGCTCAGCTTACAAAAGAAATGTTAAATCAATCTCATACGCAGCCTGTAAACCCAATGTTATATATTTGATAACATAAAAGAAAATATCTTTAGGCTTGTAAACATCTCTCACAAGAAATACAGCTATACCCACACAGGGCACCTAGACTGTTCTGAGACACAGTTCTTACATTTTGTGACATTGGAAGGTTTGAATGATGCAAACCAAATTTATCAGAGCACCTCACTGGCAGGGATATCACCCCGACTGCAGTGATTGAGAGAGAATCAACTGGCAGAACCATAAGCACAAATGCAGTAATTACGTATGCACACAGAAAATGTTTAGAATTGGCCCCCCGTAACATAACCATACTGTAGCTCACTTATTAAAAAAAGAAAAAAAGATCACCTCTGGATTTTCCTCCTTTTTCTTTTTGGTAGCAGGGGGTCCCTGAGCTGACTCTTCAGGAGGTTTCTTTGTCTCCACTTTACTTTCTGTCTGGGTTTGGACTTGAGGCTGAATAATGATAACCTAAAAGCCAATGTACAAATACAAGAAGATAATTCACTACATGAAATTTGATTTTTCTGCCTGGAAGCTTTGATTCTTCTTTGAAAGGTTACTTGATACTCTTACAGACAGCAAATGCAAATCACAAGCCAAAAATATAAAATATATATATATATATATACACACCTGGGTTAAGCTCCTAAATCCATACTTAAGTTTCTAAAAATTACTTTTTATTGGTGTATTATAAACCTACTGCAGCCTAAGGAAGCAATTTCATCAGTGCCTCTGAAAATTAGGACACTTTCTATTTAGAGGACTTCTGAAGCTGACTCAGCAGCCGAGCTTTAGCACTCACGTTGTCAGTGATTTTAAGGTCTTTGATTTTATTTTGCATACAAGCAGAAGAGGTGGGTTTACTACACATTCAAAAGTACAATCTAATGTCAAACATACCAGTGTTATTTCAGAGTAAGTGTGTGTGGATGGGAAGGAAGATACTCCTCAGTATCTCATGTAACTGAGATCAGAGTTCAGTCCTCAGCACTGATGTGTTATGAGCAGTGAATGTCCAGTTTTGCATAAACAAAATAAACCATATGTGTTTTAAATGAAAACTAATTCTGGCTTAGAACCTATAGGAATTACTACACAGATCCCTTATACATGCATGTATGTTAGCATATGCAGCTGCTCGTATTTGAATTACCACATGAAGATTTATACTGTGCAGATAACATTATCTCAGAAGCTATTAAATTAAAAGGAGTGAAAGACAATTTCTGACCACAGAACTACACATGTATTATACCCATAATCAAAGCTTCATGAAAGACTATGGAAGACCTTCCCAAGCTCACCTTCTTGATGAAGGTTATTGGATTTGAATGTGGGGCCTTTTCCATCTATTTTGTTGCTAACTTTCAATCAATGTTATTTAATTGCTAGTCACTCTAGAAGATTTGAGAGCATAAAAAGAGAAGTTTCTCTTAATCAGCAGTCAGTTTAAGAGAAAAATAAATTATCTTATAGAAGT
The DNA here is from genome assembly GCF_018691265.1 of Tyto alba. Taxonomy (NCBI): domain Eukaryota; kingdom Metazoa; phylum Chordata; class Aves; order Strigiformes; family Tytonidae; genus Tyto; species Tyto alba. Next base: position 7,171,324 of record NW_024881295.1, on the reverse strand, counting down.
AGGGAAGAGGTGCCTGCTTTTATTTACCTCAAAAGCCATCCTACATCCTGTATTTTTTTTTAGCACTGTATGAAAACCTGTGCTGCCAACAAGACCCAAAGTAGCAGGATCCGAGTAGCAAATTACAGCAAATGTCTGCTGGGTACATTGGCAGCCTTTACTGAATCTGCTTCTGGTGTAAGAGTGGTGAAGTTCTTGCTATTTCAAAGCTGAAAAGTAGTACAAAGAGGAAACAAGAAATTCACAACTTGATTTTTTCCTACTGATTCATCTGCGGATCAGTTTTGAAACCCTGAGCTCTCATTTCATTTGGTCTTCCCCTGAAAGTGTAGAAGGGAATGCCTGATTATTTGATATACTCCCCTGGGGTCAGTCGATATAACTAGTATCACTGTATAATTGAAGAGGAAGTCCATAGGAAATTTGAGCCTGCACAGAATTCAGGGATATTATTAGTGAAGAGTGGTTTAAGGAAATGGAAGAACATATGGTTCCATTAGTGTCAGGCTACATAATGATGCATTTTGTTCCCACGAAAAATATGCTTGTACACAAATAAATGTCTACTAGTGTCCATGTGTCTCCTTAAGAATCTGCCCATTGCTTTCTGATTATTTTCTTCAAAAGGAACCACTGACACCACTCTGCACAGGGCTGAGCACTCCCAGGGGAATATTCTGCTTACATCTGCAATGTAATTCCTATGTTTGATAACAAAAAAAAAAAAAAAAAACGCCGTGAAAAGGAGAACCTACCTTGCTGTCGGCACTAATGAGGAGTGGTTGCACTTTAATGCTGTCGTTGACCACAGAGACAGTCGCGCTGGTGCTGATAGGAGTTGCATTGTTGGGGGAGGTGGAAATGATGGCGTACGCCACACCTGCACTGCTCAGAGGTGATGAAATAGCTGTGGACTCGGTGACACTTTGTGACTGGCTGTTAGGCGTCTGTACATGGCTGACGGTGTTATTGGCAGTCGGGAGGGCAGGGCTGGGGTTTTTGATGCTGACTACGGTTGCCTTCTGGAAGGTAGGAGGCTGCTTGGAAGGTTGGTCTCTGCACGGGGAGATAGGGAGGCTGTCTGGAATCAGGGTCTTTGGCCTAACCTACAAATGGAGAGTTAGACAATATTAGGCAGAGCCTTCACACCGTAATGAACAAACACTGCATACATGCACTCTCCCAGTAGAATCTCTAATTGCATTAGCCATGGAACAGGAGCATCTGGAAAAACATAGTGTAACAACTCGAAGTAGCCAGCCATTCATTTACTTGTAGATATATTCCCAGCACTCCTCAGCTGGGTCATTCTGGAGTCCTTAACTCATTGCAATGCTGAACAAGAAGGAAGGAAAAAGTCAATTCCTCACTTTTATTAGCACACATCCATACAAATGCTACTCAAGTCGCATCCAGTTCTCAGTAGGGATGTTTAAGCAGAAGCCTTTGCAAAGAATGGAAACCCCAGACGCAGTAATTTCCTGTTCTGAAGGATACAACACTCTTGCTATGAATTAAGGAGTGAGAACTGAATCATTAAGGGAGTTGTGGGAAAGCTTTTACAGGAACAGTAAGTGTATGCATTTATGCTGCTGGATCAGTCAATGAAGGTCCTCACATTTTTAAGATGTACCATATCTAATAGGGAGGAGATCAATCACACCATCACTCAGCTCACAAAAAAAAAAAAAAAAAAAAAAATAAAAGAGAGGGGAAGAAAAGAAACCCACAACCATCACACTTCATCTTTCATTGCTTTAAGTAAAGAGCTGGTTTGCAGCTGCAGGTGGATGCAGAAGGAACTTCCACGCATGGAGGGAGAAACTGTTTGCCAAGATTTGCAAAGGCTGCGGCTTTACCCAGAGCCATGAATGATAGCTGCAAACAATTGTTCTCAGCTAATGTGATGTGTTTCCAGTGGGGTAATTAATGTCACCCTGTCAACATGGATCTGCCTTAACAACATATTAAGTACAGTTTCAGGATTGAAAATAAATAATTTAAACTGCTTCACATGAAGTTAACTTCACTGCCAGCTTATTCGTTAACACGGCCAGATAAAAGAGTCGGTTCCCTCTGTGCTTATTTAGTCCTGTCACTTCTCACACCTTCCATACTGTGAAACAAAATGACAAGTTGTAACAGACAGACATGGGAAACAGCTGCCTGTGTCACTGCACTGTAGTCTACAGGAGGTCTTCCAATGATGCCGACTTCAATCTTGAGCCTAAGTAAGCAATTTAATGAAAAAGTGGGGATTTATTGATGTGCAGAAAAATCACAGAATCACAGAATGGTTTGGGTTGGAAGGGACTTGAAAGATCATCTAGTTCCCACCTCCCTGCCACAGGCAGGGACACCTTCCACTAGACCGGGCTGCTCAAAGCCCGGTCTAACGTGGCCTCACACCTCAAAGTTGGCCACCATCCTCTATCGCATAAAGGAGGAGCTGTTTGTCCACAGTGAACATTAAGCACAGCAACACATGTATTGCAAGCTCTTCGTGTTTGGATAACTCAGCCCTCAAGTGCCAATAGGATCCTACCACCTACGAGCAGTGCAAACCTGTATTAGAGGCACAGCCCTGCCTGGGAGTGCCTGAACTGTCAGCAGCCAGGGTGTACGGAAAGTGAAAGAGGAAACAGAGCCAAAGAAGGGCAAAGAGGAGGGTTTGCCTGAGGTCCTGCAGCAGACTTGTGACAAAGGCAGGAAGCTGCTGTGTTCAGCTCCCAACTTCGGGGCAATACTGAAAGGCCTCATACAGCCACCGTGGAATGATGCAAAACTATGCTAAACTACAACTAACCATATTCAAGATACACCGACAGTAACTGGAGGGGGTTTTGTTCTTTTTCCTTTATCCAGTCACTTTATGTAATGATTATTTGATTTATTTAGTTAAGATACTAGACAAATACCCTGGCCAGGCTGTTTAAGAGAGGAGTCTATAATTAGCTTCATATACATAATTAGTTAATGGTCTTATTTTCAAAAATAGTGCACAGTGGATTGGTTTAAACCCACCTTGGCCCAGTCATTCTGCAAAACTAAGGCTTCTAACATAAACAACAGCTCAGTGCAATAAGAGACATAATACTTAAAGCAACTTGTTTTTATCTGTGTCAGAGCCAGTTACATGAGCAGATCTTGTAATATCTACTTTTTAATTTTCATAATAATGTTCCTTACCTCCTATGTTATATCTTATATAAGTCTCTCATATGTAAGCCTTTAACAAATTGCTCATGCTCATGTGCTCAGACACGTTCACAGATATAGTATCATTATTCAGAAAAGAAAGTCTGAGAAGCTTGGCAAAATACAGTTAAAATGTACTACCATGGCTAAAAAATCCAAATTTAATTCTTAGCTGTTTGGCTAACATCTAAATTTTACCAACTCTCCTTAAAACAAAATAATTTTCTTTTAAACTAATATAACATCTGTTACCAACAGAAATACCGTAAGCACACAGATAAGCACATATATACAGTGAAAGAGAGCGAGAAAGAAAACAAGGAGCATTTCACATCAAAGGTTCAACAGAACAGTCACTCAAATCTTTAGAAAAAATCAAGTCTGACAAAAAGTCAGCTCAGGAGTTTTTCTAGCCAAAAACTGTCATGTAGTCTACCAGGTTCTACTGTATCTATCACTCTTAACTGCACTTTTATATTTAATCAAAAGCCTAATTAAAACTAAATGCCTTTATATATTCCAGTTATATAATTATATTTTCTACACTATTACATGCATATATTGACTGTCAGATGTAATACCTCAGTAATCCTACACATGCCCTTAATCCACATTCTGCAAGTTGTGGATGAATGTATATTACTCTGCTATAAAATAAGATCTTCCTGCACAGACAATTAAACAGACTTAATTTTCCAAAGTAAAACACTGTCTATGAAGCGCTGCATACTGAAATAGCTGATAGGATTTACCAAACTTGTACAGCACAAGAACATATGCCGGGCGTTTTCTGCCACCGTGTGATACAAAGGAGGTATAGCGGTCTTCATACTCTAAGCCTCTGCAAATTCCCTGGCAAATTCAGCTGATATTGTGAGAGCATATTTACTTGCAATTATAGAACAATAAAAAGGGTTGACTACACAAAAAGTTTCAGGTGCTCCTGAGTTAAAGATAAAATAAGTCCACGTTAAAATGTTTATTTCTACAGCTCCCAGGGACGTATCCAAAACAGAAAGCAAGCATAGAAGCCCCTTAAGCTCTAACACCTATGAACCTTCCCCCCTTGAATATAAACACTAAGCATAAGCACTTAATAAACAGCTAACTGAAAGACCTTTAGCAGAGTTCCACATTAAAAACCGAACTGCTACAGTAATCTGTGAGAATAAATGGTGTCAGCTGGAAAGAAAAAAAAAAATAAGGAAAGAGCTAGCATAAATTCCTTTTCCTCACAGCAAAACTGTAGCTTAAATTTAGGAGATGAAAGGAAGACAGTGGCACTTGCGGAAGTTTGGAAGTTGACAGTCACGGAAGAAGATCTGGATGAAAACTAGGGCAGGGCACGGACTGCGTTTCGCGAGCAAGGTATCAAATAGACCTTTTTTACTGGAAGTAGCACAGGTTGGATGGCACCGGTCCCCGTTACGAGAGCCACAGAAATAAAAGGCACAAAAGTTTAGCAAAGGAGAAGAAAAGAAAAAGAATAACAGACAGCGTGTATGTTACCAAGTGAAAACTGTAACTGTTGGCGAGCGCTGCAAATAACAATTCTCCTGTAGTTCAACCCTCCTCTCCCCAAATATCTTTCATTTAACTTCTGACAGCTGTCAAAACAGAATGTGATACTACCAGGGCTCTAAATGCAGGAGGAGAGAGAGCTTCTTCTTGAATATAATAATTTCACAAATGTCTGTTGTTCTTGAGTTTCCTCAATACCCACAATAACAGAAAAATTTTATTTTAGGCAGCAATATTCAGACACCCCTGGTACTTCTCAAATAGACTGCAGGTAAGCACACTGTTCAAGAAGATATTCCCCCACCTGAGAATTCACTAGGTGGGGGCTGTCTGGTTTTCAGACAGAGAAATAACAGGGAGCCCAATCCTGTGAGATGTGCAGAGTGCTCTTTTGTTCAACAACCTCTAATTTAATATATTTTAAAGTTTCAGATCAGAAGAGAATCAGCTCCTGTGACTATTATGACTTCTTGTATATCCCATATCATTAAGCTTCATCCAGATGTCCCTATATGAAGCCCAAAGGCTTCCATTACACCAAAACATCATTCCAGCTCTCAAGATCGCAAATTGTTGAATACCACAGAGGTGAATGAACTGCTGAGTGGCAGAGGTGGGAGAGCCTGATGTGTGTCACAATTGACAAAGGCAACTGTGATCATGGGCAAGCTATTCCCTGAGCTACATCCCATCATGTGAGTCACTCCCATGCTGTAGTAAAGAAAAAGAAGGTAAAAAAAGAAAAACTCTTACAAAATAAGCCCTCAAGATCCAACACAAACAAGTATGGGGAAAAAGGAGGAAAAGGGAAGGAAAGCACACAATTCCTCCCATCTCTGTGGGCAATCCCATGTAGTCCTAAAGGACAGGATTTAATTAGAACAGTTATCTCTGTGAAGATCTGCAGGTGCTATGAGAATTGTTAAGGGCAATTCTGGTAAATGTGTTCTCCTTACAGCCTAGTGAAGAAGGGAAGTTAACAAGTGCACTTCAATTACAAAACCAAAAGAGACACCATGATCTGCCGTCTCACAGACTGCCCATAGAATTTCTCCTAGAAACCGAAGACTGATTTTGAAAGAAAATACTAAAGACTTTTTAACGATGCATTCATCACGAGTCCTAATAAACTGTTATAATATTTTATTATGCTCATGACTGGCATTTTATTGCAAGACTGAATTTGCCTAACTTCAGTTTCCAGTCCCTGGATCTTGTTATAGCTTTGTCAGCAACACTGAAGAGCCCTCCCCCTCCCCAATATCAGATATCAGCTGGATCGTGCTCAGCATCAATCAGTCCTTCATACTGGCAGGGCCGATCTGTATGAGAGTAAATTTTTCAGCTCAACGCAATATCACATTGCCTTTGAGAGAAAGACCATTATTCACACTTTATTTTCACTTCACCCTTGTACTCAGAGCTTAAAAACAAAAACTCAAAATGGATTTGGCACAATTCATATGTCACAGAGGCAAAGTGCTGGGAGCAGCAGACAGAGCTTTCATTCTTGAAAAGCTTTAGAGGATCACACAGAAAACATTAGCAATGGCTGATAAAATGAGTGCAATATGGGGTAATTATATCCTTCACCAGAATGAACAGATGCACACTGACTTCAGTAAAGCTGTGTCTATTTATGCCAGCTGAGGACCAACTCTCTCCCTCTTCTTTTTTTAATCAATAAAAATTATGCAAAAGGAAAGGTTCTGCATAACTTTACAGCAATGACACACCCTAAAATCCAGGTTGCCCAACTGATCTGAATACAAGTGTTTCCAGTTTGGCTGATTTTTGGTTCCTTTCCTGATAAGCCCCTATTATCTTCAGAATGGTCTGAGACCACAGTCAAAATAAACACAGTTTATTTTCTTGCCACGGGGTGGGGTGGGGGGGGGTGGGGGGGAGGGTTGGGGAAGATTTAAAACCACAAGTGACTTTTCTTCCTTCCCCTTGATGGGGCTACACAAAAAGGAAATTACTCTTCAGTGTGTATCATGAGGAAACCCAGGCAAGATGACCCAGTTCAGTTAATCTTGTGTTCATACACAATGTAAGCCTCTCCTTAGCATCTACTTGGAATATTAGCCTGGGAAGCCACAGAAGAATGATACAAAATGCAGGGCAAAACCCAAGCAACTTCCCCAGTCCACATTTGCAATGCTGCTGCTTCTGGACAGTGAGGACCAGGGAAAAAATCTTAATCTGACTGAAACAAACAGCAAATCTGAATAGACCTCAGTAAGGCCAGAACTCCAGCTAGCCCCTTGAAACAAACCCTGGTCTCTCATCCTACGTGTCATACAAACCAAGAATCACTGTGGTATTTTCACACATATTCAAATTATGTGCACTATATCAGACATTTTCCACTGAACTGTATACCTACTGTGCTTTGGTATTTCAATTTGTTAGTCATGGATAGCCAACTTCAGTGTAAAGGTGACACACAGATAACATAACCCCTGTACAATTTTTAAGAAGACAAAGCTATTTCATTTCGTTTTTCTTCTCCTTCAGCTTTGCTTGATACTACAGAAATGGAAGTTTTGCTGAGAGTGATGTTTGTGTGCGAATCCGCCAGCTCTGCTTTTTGTGGATGTTGGCATAAGGAAGTCAGGTGGGAGTTCTTTATTAAAAATGTTATCAGTGTTTTGAACACAAAACCGTATTTTCACAGGAACTTGACTGACTTTTGCTAATGAAATGTACATTTTCTCCTCAGCTATACTGCCTGTATTTTCTGGTTTGGCACTGCTGCTGTTGAGTTGATGATTCATTAAGTGGCTCTTTTCTATTTGCAAAGGGGGAAACTACCATTAAACCAGCAAATTAAAATCAATATTATTCCAAAAAATAACAAGTAGGGGTTGAAGTTGACAAGGTTTTCTGCTTTTTTTCATTCTGTACAATAATTCTGTCCTTGAATATGCAGTTATCTATGTGCCTCTGAGGAAAGAATTTAATCCTTATTGTTTAGGATTGCAATAGAAATATAAAAGCTAGATTGTGATTATACACACCAGTCAATAACTTCCATTTCTACTCTTTTCAGCATTACAAGTCAGCTTGCTTCTCTCACAGATACTCATCTATGATTAACTTACTTCAATTTAAATATAAAGTGTCCATGAAGCCTTTAGGCGCAATGGAGTGAATGAACATCTGTCTGCTTTCCTCCTATCTGCACACTTTCATAGGCGAGCTCTGGACTAATCCACACAGCTGGGCATTCACTGGACACCAACTCTGGTGTCAGTTTAAAAACCATGGATGTCACTGCTTTGTACAGTCCATCACTGTAGGAGTTTTTCCTGCTTTTAGACAACAATAATGGAACATTATAATGATCTGACCACCCTCAACTCATTTACTAGACAAAACCAAAAAACGTGGAAAACAAAATAATAATAAAAATAATGACAAAAATAGTTTGTCTGTTGAGAGCCTGAGCAAGATGGAAGCACACAAAAAGCTGACATCGGGAGTTGAAAGTCAAGGTTTAAGGGACAAGAAGCAGTGCAGTGAATTCCTCCAAGCCGCTGCTGAGGCACTGCGGACAGAGAAAACCTTCCTATCCACCCGTCATTCGACCAGAGTCCTACCACAAGCTTGTGCAACTGGCACAGAGACTCAGAGACACAGCACAGTCCAAGATCCAAGCCAGACATGGATCTGATGCCACATCATTTGCCTGGATGCAAATGGTATCAGTCGAGAGAGGGGACATTTCTTCGCATCTTCCTGATACTCTACAAATGAGCATTTGATGTGGAGAAACATGAGTGTTTTCACCTGGGAAAAAGGTACCATGCCAGAGCTGAAAATGGCTTAAATCTCTCCCGGGGGTTGTATGGATACTTTAGGCTCCTATGCGCAGACTATCATGGAGATCTGACTTCCATGAAGGTCCTTTACAAAATGTTCATGACACTGATTGGATCTGAAGGTCTTAAGCATCAGTAACATCCAGTTCTGCTTCCCCTTCCCCACTGCTGGATTACTGATCTCATTAGACAACTGACACTAAAACTCAGAAAGGCAGGGGTAACAGAGGAAGGTCCTTTGGAGAATTTGTATCTGGGTGTACTCCCCCCTGGTATACCATAGGCGTTCATCTTTGTCCATACTGCAGAAGACTGGATTTCTCATCACTGCCCACCTCTGGCAAACCACCATCCACAAGGAATGGTTCTTGTCACACCACCTTAGTCATACCTCCATCTGTTGTGGCTGCGCTACAGCAGTGTAGAATACATACCATAGAGCACTCCAGATGCTCCAACAAGCCCATGCCTCTCTTGGCAACACAGGCTACCTATCAAACCTATCCACTAGTGCGTAACTGAGATGCCCACAAACTTCAATAAAGTACTGTGTTTTCATCCGCATCTTCAAAGCTTTCCCTGTAAAGACTTAGTATGAAAGGCCAAGGGGGCCACGTGTTTCTGATGCAGGGTGTCTCTACTGCAGGACTGATGCTCATATAGACAGGTGTCTCAACCTCCTTCTCTACGAATTATGGGCACAAACCTCATCACTTTCTACAATGAACATTTTCTATGTTATACTCCTCTGACAAAAATACGTAGCTTGTTAATTAATAGTAGCATGCCTATCAAAAATAAGCAAACTGATAAAAAGGAACCCTAACCAGAACTCTCAGCTGCACACACTTCTTCCCAAAGGGAAAAGATGAGAGAAGAAACAGCTTACAGCAGATGTTAATCTTTGTGCTTAACACATTACCGGAAGGTGCTTCAAATACAGTGACAAGCACAGTATAAAAGCTTATACAGAACAAAACAGATTAACAACTATATTTATTAAGGGCTACATTTTCAGCCAGGCCTCTGCAAACCTTTCTTTTAAAAAAGCAATTTTGTTTCTGTTTTCTGCATGCATACAGTCAATGAATATTAAACACTTTTGAAAAACCTTTAGTTTGGTTATATACCACCACTGATCAAGTTACCTTGAATGAGATTATCCCTCTTCTCCTCCACTAGCATTTCAACACATACCACTGGAAGTGCTGAGGGTTATATACCAGAAAGGTGCATGACATCTCTTAGGTGATTATAGTCCTTTTCTCCTCTGATACTGTAATAACAACTTTACACAATTCAATTATTCCTTACTCAAACAAACAATAAAGCACTCTTGTCTCTCCATTGTACAATTCTGTGTAACTTTTTATACAAACATTCTATCTGCTTTCCTAGTTTCACAAGAGGCTGACTTGCATTTAGTAATACTTGTCCACTTCTAATGGCTATGCAGTCTTAACACATTACACTCAAAAATAATGATTTTTTTTTTTTAGACTTATGATGCAGACATAGAGGCTTTGCCACAGACCAATCTGTTAACACATTTCTTCTACAGTACACAATGGCATCACATAACTTGGGTTCTGACTCTAGGAGTGATTTTCCTTTCAAGAAATCCTCCAGAAGCCCTTACCACCAGGGAACCCAGGAGCAGTGGCTGGTTTTGGTATACCCATGAAGACAAACACTAGCTATCAGTGGAACTGCACTCGTGAGAACTATGACAAGAGATTTCAAAAATGAGAATATGCATTTAAGTTTTGGGAACATCTAGAGACCGGAGTCTCTGGCTGGGCTTACACGGTGATGAACAAACACAGGAACAAAACAGCCCCTGTCCCAAAGCAGCCTGCAGCCCAGAGACTGAATTCGGACCCCACTGAATTATCCATATTAAAATCACCATAGAAGACAAAAAATAAGCAGCACTTGACAGCAGAACTGGCTAGAGTTAACTGAAAAACATGCACATTTCATCTACAGTGACTGTGTGTACCTGTTTCTTTTCACTACTAACCTGAGTGATAGCAACATGTCTCTGCTCTAATCAGCATCATCATGAGCAAAGCCATCCCAAGCCTTGCCTTCACCCATGACTGAAAAAATAGGTCAGAGAAATAGCATTATAATCTCATTTAACTGCTATTCAAATCACCGGTCTTGCCATTAATTTGAATGAGAACTGGACTGGGCCCAAATTACTGACAACAAAATGGGAGGTTTATTTTAATATCTTCACCATTTCATTTAAAATCTTCCATTCGCAGAACAGAAAATAAGATCTCCCACATACCTTTGGGTAGCTACAGTGAGACTTACATTTTTATGTAAACAAGTTCAAAATAGACTGTCTGCACTGCAGCTGGAAATTAGAGCCCCAACCTGACATAAGGCTGCTCCCTCCTTACAGTTGATGGGTGCCATAAAGCAGAGGAACAGCTCAAGGGTAAGAGAGTGCATCACCCATGTGTTTGAGTAGAAGACCTTCAGGATGTGCTTCTCGGAGTACAGTGGAAAGTCAGCAGTTTCAAAGCATTTCACCCAGCTGGAAACCTCAAAGACCAAAGTAAGAAGAGAAAGACTACCTGGAGTTAACTTGCCAAACATCACAGCTCATAACAGAAATTTTACGTCTTTGATGAAAGCAAAAATAACGTCATATTTTGTAAAAAAAAAAAAAAAAAAGAAAAAAAATCTGCCAAGGGTGCTTGTTTTGGCAAATAATGAATGCCTAAAGAAATATTGTTTGTATTGTGCAATGAACTTGTAATTAATGTTTGTTTGCTCACCATTTAATAGCAGTTCTGCACTAAGTGATGAGATTTTGCTGCCATTTGTGAATGTGCAGATTTTGAAACTTCATTCCCCATATGGAAGAGCTCCCAGGGGGTCATATCATAAACCCATTCAAATGAACAAAACAAATGACAAGTATCTCTACAATGTGGAAAATGAGAAAACTGTATGTATTATTTTATGTAAGCATTGTTAAGTGCCTCAGTTTACTTGTGTGGTATTTTTCTGCTTGATTGCATAGAGGTAAATCAAAAGAGGCTGCCTAGATGAGGCAAATGAAAGCATCAGAAATATAAAACTCCTTTAGAAGTGATGAGAGGCTCTTAAATGGAGGAGTCCCCTGTTTCTTTCCAGTCAGCCTGGCAATGTTTATGCCTCTCCTGCCTACATCTAAATCTAAGGGGAATCTGAAATCCCAAAGAAATTATGAGACTGGCCAAAAGGAGAAATGTCAGGTAGCAATTGGTGTGCTGTCAAGAATGCAGACACTGACCTGGATTAATCCCACTTACCTACACGTACCTGAAACAGAAGTGCAATCTGTCTGACTAAGAGGAAAGACTCTTCCTGAGGGCAACTCAGAGAGAAGTAGGCTCCTAACATGGCAGGGACCCCGAAAGGGATCCATCCAGGCCTTCCACCTCTCCATAAACAAGAAGAAAGACAGCAGCACAGAGGCAAGATTCAGCCAGTTTAGGTGATTGCTACTGTGCCTGCCACTGCACTTGCCCAAACTACATCTAGACTTAGCTGACTGAGTAACTGGGCAGGCGTGCAGGTGGGCTTATTGAAGCCCTTGCTGCAATAGTTTCATTGCTATACACAATTCACTGTTAAAGCTAGACTTTGCAGAGACAGACGTCAGGGAAGGTGGAACACCCTGCAGAACAAGATTCAGCTAAAGCTCACATGCACGAGTACAGACGCCGTACTGCTTTAATACTTTGTGTGAAATATTACAGACTTCTTGGTAGAGGAGTGATGAATACTGTTCTGTTTTGTAAAAGCTGTCCCTTTAATTTGCTGCTACACAGGCACCCCAAGTAAAGGTTTTAGCAGATGCCAGACTCAGTTGGACCCTGCCTGTCCGTATGCCTGGGAGACAGTGGCAAAGTTGCCACTCAGGAATTCAGTGTCAGAGTGGTGGGACTGTGCCACTAACTCAGCGCAAGGTACAGGAGCCATGCCTGTCACGGCCAAAAGCAGGTTAGTACCCAGTCTGCTCTGTAACCAAGTCTGATGCATAATAGCTGAGAGGACATGGACTGCGATAGAATTTAATTATGCACATTTTTCAGGTCCTACTGGAATATACTATCTGCCCCTTAATTTCCAAAATAATTTTTAATTTGGCCCTTGTTTTCTCAGACCTATGTGGGAGAAGAGGGAAGAGATGTTCTTTACTATTGTATCTCCATGGTACTACATGGCCTTGCGTCCTGGCAGTTTTATATTTCCATCTGAAGTCTCCTGTTCTCCTGGACCACAGGCTCCTATCAACCCTCAAAATTTGCCAGAGATGACTATGCACTTACGTACTGTTATTACAAAGGAGAGCTTTCACAGTGATACAGTGCTGCAGCTCACTTACGGTGGCCACCCAGATCACTGGCATCCAAGTGTATCTGGGGAATGACAGCTTTACATCACTCTGATTTATGGCTATATTAAATATATTTTGAAGGTATTTGGCTATTTAATTAGAAACCAAACTTTCCACTTGTAGGTGAAAACCTGATCTCTCTTAAGACATCAAGCAGAAAGCTTTGATGGGTGGAGGGAATTCCCCACTAGGAAATAATAAGGAAATCTTAAGCTTCTCTGTAAGCTTTGAGTGGGAGAGGAACATATAGACCATGATGAACTGCAAAGGAGGACACAGCTTGTAAATGGGACATGCTGTTGCTGAAGAAGGAGGTATTGGCCTGTGAAAAAGCAGGAAAAAACCCAAAACATAAGATGTACCTCTGATAATACACACAGCTGCCAACTTAATTTTTAGTTTTGACAGAAATGAGATTGCTATGTGGTTATTTCCCATGCTATCTATATGAAATAGAAACATTAGTGAATTACGGCTTAGGGCTGCTGAGGAAGGGTTGGTGTTTCATTATTATTAAGTATGATTGCATAAACAGGTCTGAAATTGAAGGCTGTGCTAGGAAAAGTGAAACAAAGCAAAACGCAAACAAAAATATTGCCATAAGCTAAACAGCAAGACAGAAAGGATATTTTCTTTTCAAAAAGTTGAGAAAATAAGCTTCCTCCACTTTTTCCAAATCTTCAAAATTGAATCTAGCACTGAATGACATTTTTTCTACTTAACAAAAGTATAGAACATTGATGCTTCCTTAAGTGCAGCATTTGCAATGCCATCATCATTGCTGAAACATAACCTTAATGATAATTTAAGCTCCTGTTACAGGTCTTTCAGCTGCTCTTGAACCTCAGCTATTTTCAGGAGCAATCTGCTCATTTTTGACACCCCAAAATGGCAGAAATCAATGTGTTATTACGCTGTAAGAACAACTGAAAAGCAAAGTCTTGAACTTGATAAGAAAACTATAACCTTCCTTTATGTTCACAACTTTGCCTTCCACAAAATGTAATTTAAAGAGAGAATTTAAGAACTTTATCTTGGAAATACTCCTTCCTCCAGGCAGATTTAGCTCACAGATCTTCTTCTAGATTCTGCCACTAAGAAAATATTAGGAAATAAAAATAAAGGAACAATAGGAAGACCCAACATTGACTTCAATGCTAGATAAGTGTTCACATATGAGAAATAGATCTCTAAGGGCCACACGGGAGAAATATATTTTTACTTAATAATCATGAATCCAAAAAGCAAACCATAGAACTGCAGCAAAACACTTGTTGAAAATTACATCCAAAAATTTTGAGAAAGAAGGTTGAAATGGGGAATAAAGTGTATGGTTAGGGAAACAGTGATGGCTATTCAGAAGAGAAAACACAGTTTGAAAAAATTTTTAAAAATCTGTGAATGTAACTCTCCTTTCATTCCAGCCAACCTTGCCTCAGTCTGGCACCTGGGTTAGTTGAGCCAAAACTTTATACTGGGATAGACAGGGATAAGGCAATTAAGTTAGTAAAAGAATGTGTGAGGCTAAACCTTGAACAGAAAGGTTAATACTTCCACCACTTTTTTTAATTACAGAATTGCAGATTTTCACTTCTGTGATTTGTGATTCATCTTTTAAAGCACAAATTTACATTTCACCGTATGTACTTTGTTCTTCCACAGTGAATCTATAAGATTTTTTATAGCTTTTCATTGTGCTAACAGTATGGTCCCAGAAGAAAACTGATTTATCTTTTTTTTTTTTTCCCACAAATTGGAGAAAATCACAACTCTGCTGTTCAACTCACTGAAGGTGAGTCTTTATTCAGCAAAATTAGTGTGCTGACCTACCCAGACCTGGGCACCAGAGAGGAACAGAGTAGAAAACATATAAAATGATACAAAACCCTCTTTGGAAGTGTATTTTGTACCTGAGGTAGCACTGCTGGTCCTTGTCCTGCCAACCTCTGCAAGGAGCTGACCTGAGGAACCTTAATGGGCACTGCAGTGATAGTTCCCAAAGTCTGTTGGAAGAAAAACAGTTGAACACAGCTTAAAACACTTGCACAGCTTCCCCAGATACAATCTGCCTGACCCAGTGGCTCCCCTTACAGCTCTTTGTTTGTCTCTTCCCGACTCGTGATGGAAAGGTATAATACAACAGTCCATGTGAAGCACTCTCTCCTGCCTAAAGAGTCAGAGACTCTTTCTTCTCTTTAACCTTCTCTACAAAGCACTGTTAACTAAAGCCTGTTGTCTCCTTAGAGCATTTGGTAATTCCGAGTGCAAAAGATACATCTCATTGTTGTGAAATTTTTTTGGTACACAAAAAAAATACAAGTGCACTGCCATGGCTGAAGGCTGTCTAGGCACTAGCTTGTTTTCAAGAGATCTGAAGAAAGGTGAAACGCACCACAGTGAAACTTCAAAATGTGCATTGGTAAGATGATGCATTTCATGGTAGCCAGGGTCGCAAGAAAGTTCACTGTGTCTTAGTAAATAGTAAATACTGAATTATTAAAACTGAAAGCTACCTATAAATCTACTACAGCACACTGTAACACAACATTCAGCTAAGATAACATCCATTTGGGCCAACACAGCAGCTATTACTATTGACATTTATTTTCTCTACTCACCCTTCTCTTAGTTGTATAACAATTTTATTCAAAGCTTATTTAGAGTATTTGAGGTAGCTCCTTCTGTGAGCAAATATATAGATGTATTCTACATAAAGTTGACTTTGTAGATAGAGAAACTATATGTGTTAACCCAGTATTATCTTTAACTCTTATGAATAGTTAGATACCAAGAGTAAGCAAAATATGTTTTTGTAATACAGTCAAGTACATACAAGCTTCACCCCCCCCAAAAAAATCTGTGTCCTTTTCTGACTTTCATCTATCTGTGGTGATACAGATATCTATAGATGTATATTTATGAGTTCTGTTATAGATTATTTGAATGGGACCTCTTTTTCAAGCCTTACCCACAGAGGCTCCTAAAATACTGGATCTGAGATGTTGTAAATAACCTGTACTTTATTTTCTCCATTAAAAAGGACAGATATATTAATAAATTTAAGATTGGGCCATAGGTCTAAAGAACATTGCTAAATTTTCCCCTTCGTCCTCTTTCATTCTTTCACTCCTGAATACAGTTCATATTTTAGTTAACTAGCCAATATTCTTAAAAAGAGGTTTAATAACTTCTATCTAAACTTAATTGCTGTTAGGACTACATGGCAATATAAGCAAGCAGATGACTGTCATTATAACAGCAATAGACACTTAGTCACTGATCACAAAAACTTGTCAGGCTGCTAGAAATGGATAATAAGGAAAGAAAACCAGATTCAACTGAATTTCTCTAAATTTAACTCCCCTCAAAACAAAAGTATCGGATTGCAGCCAGTATGATAAAGTATGCTAATATGACACCAACCTGGTAATGAAATCTGTCAATAAAAAGGAAACTATCATGTAATCAGCTCATGGAAAGTAGAACTGTGTCAGGTCCATGCCAATATGTACTCTCCAGACCTCAACAACAGAGTGGTAAAACAGTCTACTTAATTCTAACTACAGTGTTTGGTAAGAATACCATGCATTTTCATGCAGAATATTTTTAATAAACTTGTCCTACAGAGTTTATATTTTTAACTTTGCTACTCCTCTTGGAGACATTTGGGGGTGTGATGTTATATATGCAGCAAAGATTGAAATTTGCATAAGATTTGCCTGAGTTAAACAACAAGGAGAGCTGTAGAATTATAAACATGCAAGACAATTTTTCCTGAGTACTGGTGGATTATCAGTACCCTGCATTATCCACGAAAAAATATATTCCATTAAAATTCTGTCTGGAGCCAAGGGTGGGGGAGGGGTGGGCAAAGAAAGCAGTATTTCAACATGTGGATGCCAGAACAACGAAGTTATACCTTCCTGCAGGAGTAAAGGTATTGGCAGCAGAGTGAGGAACAGAAGTGGGTATTTATACAGCAGTTATCCTTATAGGGTAATACATGGAATAAAAACAATAGAAAAGATATTATAAGCTCTCTGAATGAATGACTACTTTGCCCTGTCGACTGTATCACAGCCTCACACACTGGGAAGGACAATGTGATGAATTCCTGCAGTGTGGAGAGAACTTCAGCTGCCACCTGCTGCTACTGGCACTTACTAGACTTATCACAACTTCCTGCTTTATATTAGCGCGAACTAAAATTAATTCAGGACAGTTATTTTCCTTGCCAAGGTAAATACAAAAATGAACTTTCCAACCCACACTAGAGGAACACAAAGTTTATCACAAGTATGGTCCATATTTTCCCTCCATCCCAACACTGTTTATAGATCAAATGAGATTTCTTTCACAATGCAATAAAGCCTGAGTTTTTCTGGAAACACCCGGAGCACCACAACTTTTCCTGGGCTGCACATACACCCTCTATAGAAAGTTAAAACAAGAAGCTATTCCTTCTGAAAGGTCGTGCTTACAGTGTGGCTGCATCCCTTGTCATTTTTATATATGCTACCTCTGACCTTGAAAATACACATTCTGATATTCCTATTCCTACAGGTACACATGTATTTGCAAGGATTTTCCAACTGGCCAACAGAATACCATGTATTAAAATACGAAATGCTGACAGTGAGTGAAACTGGGAATTGACTATAAAGATAAGAATCAAATTACTCAGAAGTTAGATAAGATACAGTTATCAATTGGTAGAATGCACATAAACTCCATGTCTGAGCAACAAATCTCTTTTCTTGTACAACTTGAAATATCAATCACAAGGAAAAAAAAACAACAAACCAACCCTGTCTAGAACAGAATGCCTCTGTCCTGTGAGGAAGGAGTTCATCTCAGACCCCAGATGCATCTCTGGGCCAATGCTGGTTTATGTTTCAAATCACTGAATGACTGAGCCAAAAGGAATGGGAATGAGAGAAGAAACAAGAAACACTATAAAACTACTCTGCACTGTTCTCTTAGCTTGACTTAAAGACAAAGCCAGGATGTACTGTCTGCGGGTATCAGAGAAATGAACTATCATTAGTTCTGTCATCTGCACTCAAAAAAATTCATCAGATTTATTTTCCTGAAGTAGAAGTTCTGTCGTGATCTCAAGAGAACAAAAACAAATTATGGCATTCTTAGGTTATGAAATCTTCAGTGACAAAGATGCAGCCTCATGTTTACAAATGGTTTTATAGTAAGGATCTGTTACTTAATATTCAAGGAAATAATCTCACTATACAAATCATATGGCCAAGAGAAAATGCAAAACTTTAATCTCACATTAATAATAGCACTACAGTAGGTTCAGACAGAGACATCTAAGAATCTGTTTTACTTTTCACTATTTACATCGTTTTGTTATTGTTTCCCAGCTTGGGCAATAAATAGTTCAAGCTGCTGTATCAGCAGAATTCAATGACAGAAACCTCTGTACTTTTCCTGTAACACATTTCATCTGTTATCTCGGGCTACTTCACCTAGGTCAGTACTATTGTCTCTGTTTTAGTGATGAAAAAAATCAAGATTTAGAGGTTAAATAATGTTGTCAGGGCTAGACTGTGGTGCAGGTGGAAGTGCAGGCCAGATGTCTTACTTCCAGTGTCTCATCCATGTGATTGATTAACCTCATCTCATCTGTTGAGGTAGAGTCACATCTGAGTTGCCTAATTTTTAGGTCAGATTTCAATGATCACACCAGGATGTCTCCGTGATGATGGGAGAAAGAGGTGAAGCATAAAACAGAGGGAACTGCAGTTGTGGTCTCTCTGCAATGGAGGTGCAGGTGATAGAATGGATGGTTGGGCAGTTTGGCTCTGGGTACATTTTTCAGTGCATTTCAGAGCACTGCTTTGTTCCAGTTTTTGTGGTAAATAAATAAGCAGATAAAACCACTTGCCCGTCAAACAAAAAACTAAACGTTGTTATCTGATGTTCTTGGCCAGGCAATGAGAACTGGACAAACTCCCCATGGCTCAAGCTATAACAGGACGAATATCGCTCATACTCACCTTAATACTTCAGTTCTAGCTCGGTTCTCAGCTTGAGCCCATGGGCTGCAAGAGGTGACTAATGAAGATGGCTCCCTCTCAAAAAGGGAAATAAACTTTTTTTCCTCCTGTTAACAGTGGCACCTATTTTCAGTCACAAACTGTCCAGTCTTGCCACAGTGAGCCTGGTGGATCCAAGACTCGTTACTCACTAGTTCCACACTATCATTTTCATCCATGGGGGCTTCTTTTTTTTTTCTCTCTGTCCAAAGAGCAAGCTGGTGCACATTCTTATAAACCTTTAATTAACAATCTGAAAAGACATTTTTCTGGCAATGCCTGACCTTTAAGCACTTTGTATGAATTTATCGATACCAGCAGAAACAATAATTTAAAAGGTTATTTTATGAGTGCTGAATAGTTTATGGCAGCACTTTTGTCAAGATAAATGAGTTTCTTATTTCTACATTTACAGCACTAAGCATTTTAATAAAAAAGGTCCATAAAAGTCAAAGATAACTCCAAATCTCTCCTCTATCTAAGTCTACTTGGGCTTTTCTGGTGAACCCCTGAAACACCTACAATATGGAGGGAGCACTGAAATGTGCTGTGATGGGGGGAAAGAGCCAAGTTTCAGTTAGCCTCAGAATTGTTTTGATTTCACTGTATGCATTTAAGCCAGATTTACTATCTTTATACTGAGAATTTTTTTCACATAAAACCAAATTCATCAGGTGTATTACCTACTGTCTAACTCACTAAAGTCTACATCCAGCTGCACCTCTTATCCCAGGCAAGCATCTGGGAGCTCATGACCCCTTGCGAACGCCCACCTTAAGCATCAGCCCCAGCCCCGGCCGGGAACAGGACCAGGAACCTCCACCACTGCATCACCCACTGCAGGAGTTAATGAACGCACATGGCTGCAACACAGAGCACTTCGAACCCGCTGTCTTCAGTGACCTACACAGAGCAGCAGGCATCTGGCATGTCAGGGTCACCTTTTTTTGCCTGAGCAATCCACAGATGCCCTCGGACGGGAACCGCAGCAGGCCCACTGTGTAGGTGACCTGCAACCTCGGTTGTTGGGTAAATGTCATCCAGTAGCATGCTCCGAAGGGTCACATTTCAAATTGCAAAACCAGGTGAAGCCATGCAAATGAAATAATCTTTTTTAGTGGTCAGTTTACTCACTAAGGAAATAATAATGGTAAGAATTTAAAAAAAGACAACCAACTCAAAAGCCTCAAAACAGGAGGACACAGTTGCATTAAAAGACAAGAAAAGCAGTTCCTTGCATGTAACTAAAAGAAAATAAAAATTTTAGAAGATATTGACAAGTACAGTTAAAAAAAGAAAATCACTTCTCACCCTCAATTATTCTATTAGTGCCCAATACCATTGCAACTATTTGCTATATTTTCTCCTTCTACGTTTCTCCTGCATTAAATCAACACTACCCCTAAATGAGAGCTCTCGAAGACAACTGAGGAATAGAAGTGTGGGGACAGTGGCAAGAGGAAGGCATAAAAAGTGAAACGAAGAAGTATGGTATGGACAGAGAGTAAGAATTCAAAGGATGAAGGCTAGAGATGGTTAGAGGATAAAAGGATGCTGAGGCAGAAACAAGGATAAGATTTACATTGTTGATGATCAGACTAAGGGCCATATGTTCAGTTTCCTGCTATTATGTCATGACTCCTTTCATCATTGCCTGAGTTTTTAAATCCATGACTTACGCGTATTTGTGATTTTAGTAAACTTCTGCATTTGAGCTCTGAATGAATATGTATATGTATGTCTATGTATCTCTACAGATATGTATCTCTACTTTATTGAAAGATATTTATACTTTACTCAGTTTGGGTAAATATATTTGTCAGACCATTGCTATGTTTGCTTTGAATTACAAATTCCTTTCCCCTCTCATTTGGATGTACTAACAAACGCTCAGGGACCTCTTTCTACTATTCCTTATCTGTACAAACTCACTGTTGAGCTTGAGTACATGAGAAATTTAGGATTAGATCACAGATGTAAAACTGTTAGGGGACACAATTCTTCTCCCATTCCCAAATTACACCAGTACAGGTAAAAATCACTGAAGCCAGTCACTGAAGAGAATCAGACTCAATGAGTAACAGAAGATTAAAAAGCCACATAGTTTCAAATGCCTTTCACTACAGCATGTTACCAAAATACTTAACTCAGGCACATATGGGTTTGTTGTATCTTAGCAGAACAGTTCAATTATTTGAGTTCAACCGACAGTGCATTGCTGGATTATTTGCAAACTATTTTATACTGACATCAATACCACAGCACAAATATTGTGTTCCTACAATGTATTATAGAAACACTAATCTTTTTCTTTTTAAAGTACATATGCATCTCTCTAAGATCTAGGTCTTCTTCGTGTTGCAAATAAGACACCTAAGCTATTAAAAAAATGTTTTTGTCTGTTATGTGCTCAATATTGGCAACAACAGTTTTACAGAATGGATTTTTAATGTGGTAGTGACAGGGGAACAGATTGCTATGGCAACAGCAAAGATGAAAATTCTTAACCTGAATGGATCGTCACTGAAGTAATTGCAGGGATTTTTTACCCATTCTACATCCATTTTACAACTTGAATGCTGCATTCAACCTTGAGCTTGCTTTATATAAATGCCAAGCACTATATGCAGCCTCCAAGTTCATTTGACTTAAAACTTGCTGCACTTTACCTCAATAATCCAGGATAGTTGCTGTCCTCTAGCTAACCTAAACATCTGAATGCTATTCTTTTTCCATGTAGTCCACCAGTAAAAGCAGTGTGCTTGGATATAACTTTGAAACTCCTGCAAGATGTGTATGCATACATATTTTTTCTTTCCTTCTGAACTTAGCTGCTATAAAAATCTGTGCAAATAATTCTTCAATTTTCAAAATATGGCGAAATCACTGTGCATGGTATTTCTAATAATCTGATCAAATAATGGCATCTTTCGGTATCACACTCAGATTGTACCCTAATCAGACTGCACTTCAGACACATATTTTGTGTAAACAGTAATTTTATAGAAATTTAAAGACTTCTCTTCCAGCTTTTAAGTGTTTGTCTTCTCTACTTCGTCTTCACTCAGAATTCATTAACTGTGTGCTTGTATGCACATTTATTATTGTTATGAAGTAGACAATCAGAAACACATCAAGTCCTGTTGCTTTTTAAAAATATCAGCATTTTTAAAACCATCCTTTCTTTGGGCACTAAAAATACCATTTAAACCAACCGTTATTATAGCCAACTAATGATAACTCAAACTACACCAGATGCTTTTGCAGTGAAACAGCCTACAACTGCTCTCACTGCCCATTACAAGGCCCAGTACTGGGGTAGCAACAGGAGGCAAGGTACCACCTTCAATTTCAAACCTGCTTTGAAAACCAAGGTGTGACCAAATTCTTAATCGTTGCTGAGGTATTTGTACTCCTCCCTTTCAACACCACTCCTCTGCACAGAAACCCACAGTGGTATCAAAGCTCATGAGATTATGAGAGGAGTATATGCTGAGATAAAGCAAACAATTTTCTGCTTTTACCATGGCTCCTAGGCTTTTCAGGGCACCATCTAATTTATCTCTACTTTTACTACAGCTCTCAGACTATTCAGACCACTATCTCTATTCCTTGCCACTTGCACATTCCCATCTGGGTAAACTCAAAAATATAAACTGTGTTTGAACACACTGTGGGTCTGTATTCTGGCAAAGGAAAAACATGATGAATAAAGTTCGTGAGTTTCCCTGGTTCAGAAATCCCACTGGTTACTTATCTAAGAGGATAGATAGCTGTACCAAATACCTGTTCTTAAACACAGCTTCCATCACATTATTTATTGGTTAGTAATTTTTTTAAGGCACCATTATTTTTACCAAAGGAAGCAATCAGGATTTTTCCAGAGTCATTAGATCAGACTCTAAATTTCTGAAAAGGAAAAAAAAAAAAGAAGGAAGTTTGGCTATGTGAACTGAATTAGCATGCAAATACCTACTCTGTATTTTGAACCTTTATTCAGAAATCATATTCAGTTAATTAAGTCTCCACCTCCTGCACAAATGAGTATAGTGTCACTGAGTTGCAGCAACACTCAGCAGCTGTGATCACACCTATAGTCTCTTGCTCAGCTAGAGAGATCATAAAAGATTTGCTGTTTAACTACCAAACTGTTCCAGGTTGATGTTATTTTTAATGACTAATGTCTTGAAATTACTTATTCTCTGTTCACAGTCTGCAGAAAAATTTCTGAGTAAAGGGAAAAATGCACGCACAGTGTCACACAAAGCAGTTTCTAGCCTCTCCCTTAAGTGAGTTCAAGCATGAGTGAAAATCTTGAACAGAGCCCCAGCAGCTGCTAAAGTACTACTGCTCTACCCCGGTTGCAGGACATGACGATTAGGGTATGGAAAGAGAAGGCAGAGGGAGAAGAAATAAAGGAGGAAACGACCATCATTCCTTAGGGATTCAGGAATCCTCACCTATCAGAATGGCCCGTGCAGCCTATTAGCAGCTACTGAAAAATTAAGATTGTCTTCCAAATCATTCCATCTTAGCACCCATAGGGCTCGGAGCTGCTTTTGCAGTTCTTGCTCTGAGTATTTATTATGCATTCTTCAGTCACTCTGAAGAACTGGAAAACACAAGGGAAGTGACAGCCTGAGAGATCTAATTGCTCACTGCCACACAGTCCTCTTTGTCAGGCCCTGAGCTGAGCTAATTCAGCTTGCTAACCAGGGTAAAGAAAGTTTTCTGATAGCTGAATTAGTTTAGCAAGTATCCAACAAGCAACAGAATAAAGGCAAGGGAGAAAGCAATGTTTCTTAGCTGGGGGTGGGGGGGGGTGGGTGTAGGGAGGGGAAGACAAAAAACACAAAGGCAGTGGAAAGGCAAGAAATGAAAAGATGGTTCCAACCTTTTTGGAGAAAGGAAGCTATTAGATGAGTTCAGCCATAATAACTGGATGTTGTTACCAAAAGTAACTTCCATGAGCACAGAACTTGGGGAAGGAACACGAAGACTTTGCCTGAATTCAATATAAAGTGTGAATAAATATGACTGATCTTAAAATTCTACTGTTAATATAATTAGTTAGAAAAAGGAAGCAATAACTTTCCCAGGAAATGTTAATTTGAATGTGCAGAACATCCCATAAGCTTCCTTTATATATATTTTTTTTTAGGCAGACTACTCAGCAATACTGAGCCACTTGCCCATCAACAAAACCCAGTGGAAAATACTGCTTTAGTACAGCGTGGTGGAATTACCATTGCTATTGAATTCTTAACTTTGGTATTCCACAGTTCTAGGATTGCAGCTGTGAAAAACCACTGCAGATATTGCTACAGAGGTGCCTTCTTCTAATTAAAAGAAAATACTGAAATGCAGCAGCACCTTATTTAGTTTTGGAGGGTGATAAACACTACAGTATTCACTTACAAATGTAATTGCTTCTTTGAAGATTCAAATAAAAAGGCTGATCTTTTATGTTGATTTGTTTAGACAGTAAAAGTATTTGGCAAATTTATGCTTATATAAATAAATTCACAACTATATATACATAAGATACATACATATATACTATGTGCATGTGAATACAGTAACACACACTTCAGAACATACAGTAATATATTACACATAATATTTTTCCAGAGTTGTAAATATACCAAAGTGAGCACCAGTGTTTCCCTATAATGACAGAGCCAGGAAATTTTAAGAGTTAGTAAATATAAAATCTCCTTTTCTTCCTGATATGCTGCATTAATATTAGTGCTATCAGAACTAGCCTTATAAACACTGAAGTCAGCAAAAGTTCTTTGTTTCCAAGCCTAGAAATTGTGTCTGTTTCTGGAGTGCAGAAATTCTAAGAAGAAAACCTGAAAAAAAATCAAACCACAACTCTGATCTACTATTTAGCCCATGAGACCTTTTCTGGCTCCTGCTTAGGATGCCTTATCCTGCTAGACCCAGATAAACCTGGATACTGGGACATCTTCCAAGGCCCGAGTAGGCTAAGTTTCAGAAAAAGGCCCATTGTGCTTGTGTCCAACCTAGCTCCAGCTAAAGAGTTCAAAATCACCTTCTCACTCCCCAACCCCCCCCTTAGCTGCTGTTCAAGCCATAAAGACAGTAAAATCCTCATGTGATTCAGATCTAACCATTAATATTATCTGGACACCTGAAGATTTGCTTCTCGGAGAGCCTGGAAACATCACCTTTGAGGTGTCAACAACTCAGTACCTAGAACTGAATCCACAAACACATGAAGGAATTGCACAGTACAATGTCCAGCTCTTAGGTGCCTTTACTGTAGCTCTTAATTAGGCATCCAAGTTTCCCTGTGTAGGGTATCCAAAGAGTATGAGGGAGCACCTTGGGGAAAAAATTGCAAACCAGCACCCTAGGGCAGAAAATGTGTTCAATATGAGTGTTCTACTGCATTACTGACTCCAGTCCTTGGTACTTTGCTCTGAAAGAGATCTGCTTCATTCCCACTGGGATTCACCTCCCTGAGTCCCCTCCTGGAGACTAATCTGTCCAACCACTTTAATTCAAAACACGCTCCAAGAAAATTATGCTTTCCTTTCCTCCTCCCTCCTATCGTTCCCTTTAACCAGTTTCTCAGAAGTTCAATCACCTACACCAGAGATGGAAGATTTCAGCTCCTACACTCACACGTGGCTCTGTAAACCATTTAACTATCAGAACTACCTGGAAGATGTCTCTTCCAAGCTTTTCTGTTAAATTAGTCAACGAAGAAAGAATGTGGGTTTGTGGCCCAGTTGAGAACACTTAGGGGAAAAGACAACCAACAATTCCGATCAGTGCTTTGGCCACCTTGTTGTTCAACTCTGTTAACATGATAGCAGTTCTTACAATGCCCCAGTGCAAATGTTTTGGCACATAGGGAATATGATTAGTAGAAATATAGGCCTTTACGGATTTCACTGGAGTCCAGACTTGATAGCTACTGAGCAGAGTTTGAGGATCTAAGTTTTGAACTCAGCTAGGCGCACTTCAACACTGAAGCACTTCCAAAGATCTAGACAAAATGTCTTCTGCTAGAAGTAAAAGACATAGGGAGAAAACATGTCGTATGTTTTCCGCTTGCATACTTTGCAAATTAGATAGCACAACAATAATGTCTTCATAAAGGTAGAACCATGAACGTCTATGAGACTTAACTCAGTCCAAAAAAGGTCTGTGCACATTATCTGTATGGAGATCATTGCAGAGATCAGGACTTCAACCCAGTCATTCCCAGAGTTAAAAGGTGAAAATGTAATTTAATTTAATTTAATTTTTATTTTATTTTATTTCAATTATTAAACTGTCTTTATCTCAATCCACAAGTTTTCTCACTTTTACTCTTCCAATTCTCTCCCCCATCCCACGGCAGGGGAGTGAGTGAGCGGCTGTGTGGTGCTTAGTTGCTGGATGCAGTTAAACCACAACAGTCCCTTTTGGTGCCAACCCAGGACATACTTGCAGACATGAAAGTTCTGTATAATGTACAGACTGACACTATAAATTGAAAAATCATAAAAATTAACATGAACAGGTCACAAAATTTTTTTTTTAATTAAAAGTTCCTTTTCAAAGAAAATGTAATAATAGTAATAATTGATGGCATACTAAGTCTATTGTATTGTTATTAGGAAAATGGTTAGAGACATGCTAGTGATGTAATTTTGTAGATTAACTCTGATGCTACAAATCTAGCTTCGCTATATTTTGGTGAAGATTTTCCACATTCACACATTTGAAAATGCTCCTAAAATTTGTAGATTACCATAAAATTTGATTATAAAATTGTTATTATTATTCGTTATTAAAGGCTTATAAACTTAAACTTATTGAAGGACATTACGTATATCAAGATATCAGTTGATTCTGGTTCTATGTAATAACTTCTAAATTCAGAAACTGGACTCAGGCTAGAGGAACCAGAGTTTGAGCTGGTGGTTCAAAGCCACTTACTCTAGTTTTAAAGCCCATATTAAGAACACAGTTATAGCAGAAATCTGAGGCTTTTTATCTTCTCATACTTATTAGGGAGGCTGGGCTTTTCTTTTCCAAAATGCAGTGTCTAATTTCCCATACAACAAGAAATGTTAAAAAGTGATACAAATCAACAGAATACAGATTATTGTCTTATATTTTCAAAAGACAAGTGCAGGGGAAAATTAATATAGTAATGTTTCACTATGAAGAAAACACTGTGAAATCAGCAAATAGGGTGGTGGGGGTTTATTAGAGCAAATGCTAATTAATTACCACATGCAATCTTCTAAAATCATACCCCCTAATATCCTTTCAAAATTTCTACAATATTCTCATTGCTATTATGCTAAAATAGCTGTCTGTTAAAAATATTTTAGTATACTGATTCTTTAAAGAGAAATTAATATTACATTAAATTATAAAAGGCTGAGTTTTTATTTTACATCTGTAAGAATAGTAAACATTTAAGGTAAAACCCTTAAATCGTCATTACTACTTCAGCAACCTACAGGAAACACAACATTACTTAAATCTTATCAAACCTGTCATTCACTTTCTGGTGTTATCTATTCAATCATTGCTAGTTCAGTGATCTTGTATGTAAAAATGAACTTATCTCCAATCCAGCCAGTCTCATTGTTTGATTCAGTGAGGGATACAACAATCAAATTGTTTGTAATATCACAATCCATCACTATACGTGCAAATTTGATGACACAGTCACTGAACTGGGGTCTTAATAAAATCAAACACGAGAAACAGGCTAAACAGAGGTCTATAATAAGAATCTCACTGAGAAAAAAACCCCAGCAGTTGTACCCATTAACTAAATGTCTTGTATAAAAGCAGTGGGGACATGTTCTTGCTTTCACTGATCAAATCTCCAAGGACAACATTTGGCCAAAGAATTAGAATAATCAAAAAGATTAAGACCCCAGCACAGAAAAGCAGGTAAATAAAAACTCAGTTACAAGCACATGATTAATTCTACCGAATACATGTGAATTATATACATGTTACACTCAGGGTTATGCTCAAGTGAAGGATAAACTTGAACCTGTTTTCTGAAATTACTGATATTGAAGCCTGATTGTAACATCAACAAAAATAATTTTGGTTTGTCTTACCTTGCCTGGTACCTGGCTTATTTTAAAAGGGTCTATGTTTCACGTTTCATAATGATAAAAATCCAAGTCCAATGCAAATCTTTCTACTCAGAGGGCAAAAACATGACTCAAGACTACAGCACACCTTCTGCACAAGAATTATCTGCACTGAAGGAACATCAAGCCTGAGAGTGATTTTTTTAAATCAGTCAAAGAAGAAACAGCCTCATGATAAATAAAAGTTAGTAACTACTCTTTTCCCACCCATACACACATATATGAGTATCAAAAACACACGATATAGCTGTTAACAGGCATCCGCCAACACTCTGTCCTTGTCACTGATGGAAACTGAAATATATCTGTCTTGCCATTCAGCTATTCTCTAAATTTAGAGATGCACAAATTTGGTTAAAATTGGATCAGATCACTTTCTGACTCACATTATCCCACAAGTTAGCAATCCTTCACACGTCACACAAAAAAGGCCACTGAATGTAATACATAATCTCTTACCTTTATGAGGCACTGCACGCAGTCAAAGCAAGGAATACAAAAACATACCGCTAAACAACAGGAAACGCATAAAAACTATTCTGATATAAACAGCAGAATCTGCTTATGTATTGAAATATGCATTCAGAGAGCCAAATCTTTAACTAGTGGAAACTCACATAACTCAATCATTTTGAGCACAACTCTCTAGATTCCTAAGCAGTGAGGGTCTGCCATTCCGTACAGGAGTATCTCCAGAGAGATATTTTCTCTCTCTCTCTCTCACACACACGAACACTTTTAATTGCTTATTGTGTAGCAATTTAACTTGAAGTTTCATAAAATGGTTGTGATGTGAAGAAAAGATAACAACTAAATCCTAACATCAATAAGTGCTAATAAATATTAATATAACATAAGCACCACTTTTATTGCAATGTGAAACCAGTTTATTATCCACAGATGAAATCAAATTGCTACCTTTATTACTGTCAGGAATGACTTCTAAGATATTTCTATTTACTACTTAAGTATTCATCAGCACTCTGTATTTACAGCATCTAGTCTCTCTCTCTCTCTCTCTCTCTCCCTCTCCCCCCCTCTCCCTCCTCCCCCCCATTTATACATAAAATAATTTAAGAGCAGTATTTTCTGATACAGTTTTCCAATTAATTTAAATATAGACACAAATGCACATTATGAGATTAGTAGCAGACCAATTGCTAAATCCTGATACGGTTATAACATCAACAGGAAATCTTATCATGCTTGTATTTGCAATATGAATATTGAAAGAAGATAAATACAGAGTTTGCAGTCTGGTATCAAACACTCAAATTCCTGCAAATTATTCAACTACCCCACAAACTCCATGGATAATGAAAAAACCCCACCTTTTGATGATAAATAGAACTAAGACATTTGGCGATATTCCAAAGCCTTTCATTTCCTAAAGTGGTGCCTTTTATTAAAGTAACAGTACATGTAGAGTAAGTGGATGTTTTTATGCATCCTGTAATTTAGAAAACCTAAGAGATGATTTCCCCACCCCCAAAGTTGATCATCTTTCATTATTACAAACTGCACTTCAAGTTTGAATCACACAGCCCTCAAATTTTCTATGCATCCCCTTGCATTCTTACTCCCCCATTTTAAATAGAACTAACTTGAAAATTCTGACATTTTCAAGAATGCTTGCCTGGTAATTTCCGTGAGGCACAGACAGCCTCCAATTACAATGAAATAGCTACAGTGTATTACCATTTTTAGAGCATTCTTTGGTTTTCTGAAGTGAATCAAATCTCTCCATGGGAGCTACTCTGATGAGCGTCAAAACAATAATGTGCTATAAACTCAGCATTAGAACAAGGGACTTGGAACTTTGTTTACATGGATGATATATAAGCATGTATGAAAATATCACAGAAACTTCCGTAAGGGAACTGACTATATATTCCTACATTTCAAGACTTTACTTATTAGGAAGTTAAAATAGCTTCCAGGAAAAGGCATGAAATTCAAGCAAATACATCTCCCTCCTTTAACCTGGTCTCTTTTGTTTGGTTCTCTATAAATAGGCCAATTAACCACTGCTGGATATAAGGACCTAGATATACAAATAGGCTGAGAGATCCATCATTCTTCTGCAGTATCAGGAAACACTGACAAAATGAAACTAGTTTTGGTTAATCTTCCGCTCATGTTCCTTGGTAGAGGCTCTTCCCAGACACTTGCAGGAGGGGAATCCATTCCGTAAGCACTGAAGTTGCACACCCGTACCTACATCCCACTTCACATGAACCTGCAGAAGGGGCGTTCAGAGGCATAAAGACTGCAGAGGGCAGAACGACAGTACAGTCTCCAAAAGTGGGACTTGCTATTGTTTCCTGATTGTTTAATTTCTTGCAGTGTGGCGTCTGTTTGCCAGTCCTCACAGAAACAGATTTGGAAAGGCTGCACCTAGATTCTTACAATGAAGCGTCAGACAGTCACTGTGAGTCCACTTTGGCTTATCCTTTCCTGTTGAACACTCCATGGCCTTCACTGGAAATTTTTGGCTATGTAAGGAATACCATGTTGGGCCTAATCAGGTTTTATTCAGTTGCTGAGAGTCTTTATTCAGTGTTTGATACCAGTGGGTGTTTGACACTATTGTAGACCAAAAGAAAATGCAGATTGAGAAAAGCAGAAATCCATGCACTTTAGATGTATTGACCATATATGTACGTCTGGGATGTTTAAAAGGAAGCCATTTATAATCAGGAAGCATAAGTGCTTATTCTGAATCTGACATTTAAATATCCCATCAACAGCAACCAGCATTGCAAAACGGTTTAATTAACCTGAAAGGATGTAATTTTATGCTATTTAGTGAGAAATACAAATTTTAAAGTGCTTTTACGTGGTATATATCAGAGTAGTAAGGCCAAATCCTGATCTTAGCTACCCATATTTAAATATGGAGTAAATTCATGTGCCTCCCTTAATAACCCTGCAACTAAGATGATGTAAATACAAGCAGAATCTGTCACACATACTCTATAATCCATTTCCTAAAATTACCATGCTCTTTACAATATTCTAATGGTAAAGTTAAAAGTTAGTAAAACCTCAATGACAGAACAGATCACGGGATGGTGTGTGGGGCTGTGAATCCTTGGAGTTCCCCTTCTCCTTTATTATTATTTTTTATTTAGTTTGGTTGAGACACCTCTCCTCTTCTACATTTATAAATATCTCCTGAAACCTTAAAGTTACCAAAGGATGATCCAGGAGACCCAATATGTGATATTGAATCCTTTGAGGTCCAAAATTAAAATAATTCAGTGTCTGCATCCTACTCACACTCACAGTGTGGCTGACATCCTTCTGAAAGCCCGAGAGGTGTGGTCCACTGGACAAATTTTAGGACTGTGATGGATCAACCTGGGCTCTCTCCTGCTGTGTGGCCCCAGAAGTCACCTCATCTCTCTGCACTCTGATTCCCCCTCAAATTGTCTTGCCTGCTTACGTTATATGCTCTTTAGCAGACACCCCCTCCAACAGGTATGCCTTCAGTGTCTGCCTTGGAGACCAAACAGGAAGGCTAATCAAGTAGTTAATATGCTAATAAGACTTTGCTTCAACTCTGCTTCATAAGGGCATCTGTGTGTCCCCAGGCAAGACACTTGGGCCCAGGTACCGCAAGCAGAATTTCCAATGGGATTTAGGACAGGGAATACTTAGAGAAGCTCAGTCTTTACCTCTGCCTGTTGTAATCTCTGCAAAGTTCTTGACGTGAAATTCCCTATCTACGCTAATGTTCTTTACAGCAGCTCAAGAGGGATCCCAGAGAAGGATTCTGGTCCTTAGGAGCTCTCTGCAGGTTCCTCTACACTGTCTAGTAGGACCATACTTCAGAATTCCTCTGTCTACAATAACTCTGGTTTATAAACCCATGGGCATGACAGCATAGGCAGTACCACAACCATCTCATCCTTTGGCCTGCCTGTTCAAAACCTTCCTGCCACAGGCTTTCTGTGTAGTTCTCTCCTGTATTGTTATTTCTAATAGAACACGGTTACCACACCAAGTTGCCCCCATAAAATGGCAGAAGCTGATAGCTCAAAGTGCTACTTTGGCCCTGGTGGGAGACCCAGCCCCCATTTCACGTTTGAGGAGACTGTAAAAAACAGCACAATTCGGGGAAAGTCAGTAGGAACTCTCACCCACACAGAGCAATCATTGCTCTGTTTCTCCAGGAGAGACATCCAGAAACCACAGTGCCAGATAAAATGAAGCTCAAGTAAGCCCTCAACAAAACTCTTCAACCTCTTGAAATTCATGAGCCAATACTGATCAACCCATACCTGGAGAAAGATATAACTGGTGTGACATAAGACCAGAAGCCATGGACTCCAGAAGTGCCATGATTTTTTTTGGTATGTAACAGACGGCCTGATACACTTATGATGCTGACAAACCTGCCAATCCTCCTGTAGACTGCCAAAATAACCACGGTAGTCATAGTCCATAATGCAATGTCTTAATTTTACTCCTTCCCTAGACCTATGCAGGGCCTCTGGATCTCTCTGGATCTCCTTCCTTGTGCTCACTAGCTATCATTTCCGCCGGCATCTTGGCACACTGAGATCCATCTGAATGCTGAAGATTGAGCAAGAGATCAAGAAGTAAGTATGAGGCAGATGGGTAAAGAGCTGTGGCAAGAGCTAAAACAGGTCATAGCATGATCCAAGGACTTGCGTGACAGTTCTTGTCCCAAGGATGCCGTGTGCAGCATGGACACATCTGAGGAATTCTCAAAATGACCAAAAAGACCAGTAGTGTGGCTGGCAATGCAGGGATCCTGCCTAAGGCAACCCTTGGGAGCTCCCTGTGAAGAAGCAAAATGTGAAATAATAGCACCTTAGTCATAATAACTCCATACTGTGCGGATAAATTAACTCTTGTCATGTACTCAGACACTATGGTAACAGAGATCATAGATAAAAAGGCTATATATAGCCACATAACCAATACAGATAAATATATCTATAAATAAAACCTCTAAGTACTGCTGCAATACAAATAATAAATAAAAGCCAAAAAGACTTAGTCATACATGCAGGTGGATTTCCAGTTATGGAGGAAGCACTTTTACAGAGAGCAGAGTGGAGCACATTAAGTGGGATGGTGAAGAGAAAGGCAATAAATCATACTACAAATAAATTATTCTGAAAAATGGTCATCATAGGCAGAGGTATGGTCTTAAACTTCTGGAATGCGGTTTTTCCTAGTAAATTGAATATACAGATAGCTAAGAAGTATATATGAGCATCCTCCTACACATATAAAAGCTACTTTTTTCTGAAAAAAAATGGATACCCATGTAGCCTGCTCAATCTAAACATGGATACAAGTAGTTCTTCCAGCCGTGGAGTTAATGAAGCATTTGTGGAGAACAGTTTACTATCTTGCCAAGAATTTATAGCACTATAAATCCTCATACAGTATTTTACTTTGAAATAACCTCCCTGTATAGACAAGGCCCAAGACACAACAGCACATGTGCATGGGGAAGCTTGCCAAACTTTTCTCCAGCTGACCCAGGGCATACATGTGTGGGAAGGAAAGCACGGAGAGGTACAGGAGGCAGATTTTATGATGTTGCTTGCGGAGTCCTGATGGACAGGGAGTCAGTGCCTTGCTAAGGTGTTTTCTGCGAGCCGCGCAGAGTAATAGGGGACAGAGCATCACACCAGGATCACAGACAAGCGACGGCTCATTTATTACAGCAGTACCCAAATGTTCCTGCACCTAATATCTGCTTCACACTTCAGAAGCCTCTGGGACTTACAGTAGGTGACCAGTGCGCATACAGCACGTGACAGGTATCTACAGAGAATATTGTTTACGTTGACAAAGTGAGAGCCAGTTCTGGCAGCACTCGCACTCCAGCGCCATGGGTAAGTTTAAAGCCAGCAATGCTGGGCTGTGCAGAGATAGCTAAGCTATCTGCAAACAACATCTCTCTGGAACTAGAGAAGTGGAGCCGCCTGAGAGGCAAAGGTTACCTTGAGCAGGACCCAGCATACTGCTCCCAGGACAGCGCCTACCCCCGCAGAGCCGGCCCGTGCCACGTTTCTGTGCAGCAACTTTCTGTCTGTATCACGGTGCTTCATGGCCCAGAGCAGATATGCCCCTCCAGTGCTTTTTTCTTTCACTACAGCTCCTGAAAAGCAGCTGAGTGGTCTGACAGCTGTATTCCCCCCTCTTTGCTTGTCCTCCCAACAGCTGGCTGATCCAACTGTCTTTCAAACGGCCAAAAGGCTTTTTGCTTTCCCAAAACTAGGTTCTGGGATGCCTGCTGGTCCTCAGTTTTGCTATTTAGAAGAGAATGAGGAGGTAGCAGAGGGGCATTTTCTTTACTCGGTACATTGTTCCAGCACAGCAGATGGGACTTTGTCCTTCAGCAAAGCAACCTCAGATCCTGCTTTCTGTCAGGAAACGACGGCTAGGATAGGAAATAGCAAATACGATACAAATACAGTTACAATAAAAATATAATTTGAGAGGTTAATATTAAAATCTATTTATACCAAGAGTACTTCATAGGTGCAGGCATGATGATATCCTACAACTATCCAGTAGCTCTAGGGCATTCTCTAAACAGAATAGCAATAGCTATTCTCTGAAGGCAAAGCACTCCTAGCATGTATACAGCATATGCCAGCAAAATTCAGCTTATGCCAGCAAAATTCTGCTTTTGCCAACATAACTTGCTCCAGAACATCCAAATGAAGCTCTAAGCTTCATTTCTCTAAGCAGGAGAAAGAGCCATACCCATGACATCCCTGCACGTACACTTTCATCAATGTAGCTCCATCAGTCATGTCTTCATATACTGGACTGACACCAAAAAGCTGCTAAGGAATAGTGCAGACCTAGTTCTAGTTTCTGGAGCTCACAATTTCCAATGCTTACAGGTTTCAATTTCTGTTAAATTCGCAATGTTTCTTGCTTCTAATAAAAGATGTGATAAATATCTAAACAATTCTCCAGTATCTGTTATGAATGTATTTCTTTAGATACTTTTTTCAATGTAGATATGGCTTCCATTATAGTCAACAACGTTTCAAAATCACTTTAAAAATCTGCTGGGTAAACAACAGCCTAAAATGAAAGTGCTGACATGCAGCTGCCCAAATAAAAAATCTGTAACAAACTTACATTTAATCCTATCTATATTTGAAAGTTCTGTATTTATAGTGTTTGATGCCCTATTTTTTCTGCTGAGTTTCATTTAGCATTTCATTCTTCCTGCTAGATACCACTTGAGATGACCGTATACACATCCTGATCCCCTTAAATGCTTTCAAGCAGAAACCACTGTTCAGAAACTCATAACATTACATTTCATGCCCTTGCCCTTTCCCTCACTTTGCAGATGCAGAGGAATAGGCTACACTACACCAGTAATCTCATTTACTACTATCAGCTTGCCACCTTAACCCAGTTTGCAGAAGGCTGTCATTATCCTCTATCTCACAAAATTCATACATTTCAGCAGAAAAAAATACTTTTCTGAGCAGTAACAAACCACAAAAAAAGAGACAGTAAATGCTTATTAATAAATGTCAACAATGAAATTTCCCTCCAACACTACAGTGCTAGCAGCTAAGGTGTTACTGCTATTGATTTGTCATCACCACATCGGGAACAATCAAGAATACTGAGCATGAAGCAAGAATAGATTTTTTTTTTTTTTTCATTGGATGAGGAAAAGAAACCTTGCAAAACAAATTTAATTTGGGTAGAGGAGTGATAATTAACATGCAGTCCAGCACTAAGCTTCCTGACATCTTAGGACCAAAGGTCAACTTGCATTTTTTTACATTTACAATTCAATATTTCTAATTGTTTTTATCCATGCCTGCTGACTATTCTCAAAAGATGAAACCACTATAGTTCTCGGCTTCAGAAACTTGCCATTGCTTAGCTGCTTCTTCAGCAAATTACTAACGTAATCAGAGATACTAAATCACAAAACTACAGGGGTTGAAAACTTGCAATGTGAAGACATTTTTAAAGAAAAACACTGGACCTTTTCCTGTAGCAAAACCAAGGCAAGCCCAAATGCTAGACATCCCTATGCTATTCTAGTAACAGCAAGCTTCTGCTCAAAATGAAGCTGCTCTTTGCAAGAAAAGTTGTAATGCAGAGGCAAATACTGTTTCAGGTTTGAGAGAAGAGAATAGAAACATGTGCATGAACATCAGTGCTTTGCTCCAGCAGGTTGCAATACACCGCTGACCACCGCACATCTGGGGATGTGAAAGATCGAAGTGGAACCAGTTTGCCCTTTAGAAAATGTAAATGGGAGACACTATGGATAATTCAGCAGCACACCAGTTTACCGGGTTAGAAAGTCTTTTCCTCTAACAACACTTGCAGAAGTTACAAGTTTGAAGTCAACTGTTCTAATCTGCACTGTTTTCCAGCACCTGGGACTGTTGTTTCACTATTCAGGCCAAATACATTAAATGTCATTTCAAGTTTCTCCCTTCACTGTTTTGATTCTTCCTGTGGCTCCTGACAGTGACAGTAAAAGATAGTCTTTCACAAAATAATAGACCATTGAAGCATTGAAACTTTTATCTATGATTATCATGTATATAGTTATTTTTCAGGATTCTAAGAAATATCCACTAGGATAGCTTCAAGTATCTTTTCAATAAAGCATAAACAACACCTTCGATAAAGGAAATTGCCCAGCATGAATACAGAACGGAGATTCAAAATCAAATTCCCCACACAGCTACTTTAGTGTAACAGCTAAAGACAATGCCACTTCTCCAGAAAAAGTGACAGGACAATTTGATTCCCAAAGTGGTTGGATGTGCTTTCCATTTGTTTGCGGATGCAGCAGGTGATGGTCATTCCTTGTTCAGTGTTTAGAAAGCGGCTTTCTGGGTATTCAAAAGCCTCATGCATTCCAACATAGCCTTGATTTACAAACGCCTTCAGGTACAGTTTCCCTGTTGCCCTTATCCATACTGTGTTCTTCTTTCCTGATTATTAATATCCTGAGCTTGTGATGGGGAATTAAAGTACAATAAAACAGACTACCACAGCCTCTATGTGCAGAAAGTAGAAAAGAAATCCACATTTCCAACGTTAGCAATAATAGTTTACATCCTCTTCTCCAAAGTTGCAGGAAGGCTTTGTCACTTTCTTCACACTTTCATTAGCAGCATTCCCTTCTCTTGACCCACAACATGATAAACATTTTCTCTTTTGTGGCTGTTAACAGTCTGCACAAAACCATGTGTCCAGCGAACAGCAGCTTTCGCCCTCCTTTCACTAACTCAATCCATTTATTTCATATTTAGATTACTGTGAACATAAGTATAAAACTTATACGTACATACACCTGGACCTGGTAGCAACAACCTGCCAGTTCCCACACAGTTCGTGCTTTTGCTCTCTCTAAGGGAGGGAAGGTACCGGCACCACCAGAGACTTGGAATGACAGCCCAGCCAGGAGACCCTCCAGCCGTGCAAGCGGTATCCAAGCTCGCAGCGTGACTCCCAACACTTCTTTACAGATACCTTGCTGCTTCTTAATCAGAAAAGCTGCCAGAGAAGGTGGGAACTGGGGGCGAGTAGCCAACTCCCCTCGGCTCAGAACCGCTCTCCTCGAGCAGGGCCCGTGCCCTGTCGGTGCCGCCAGAGGCCAGGGCACCTGCCTGTCCCCCAAACCCTCCGGACACCTGCAACCCCCCCCGCGTAAGCCCAACTCCCCGCTCCCCTGCCGGCTCTCGCAACCGCTCCGCCCCGAGCGGGGCCGCGGAGCCCCCGTACCCCCGCGGGAGCAGGTCCCCACGCTGCGGGGCGGCAGATCCCCCGCAGCACCAGAGGGACAAGCCCACCCCCCTCCCAGGGCAGCGGGGCGAGCGCCCGCACCCCGAGGGCACCTGGCAGGCGGGCCAGCCCCTCCTCCCCCCTCTGCCCCCCAGCACCTCCCTTATCCCCGACACCACCCGGAGCCCCCCCACCGCCAGCAGCCGCCCCGCCCCGCCCGCCCCCCGCGGCGGCGGAGCCCGCAGCGCGCCGCCCCCCCGCCCCCCCCCCCGCGTTACCTGGGCGTTGGAGCCGAGCTCGGGCGGCCGCCGGGCGCCCACCAGCTTGGCCGTGGTCTGCAGGTTGATGGGGGCGCTCTGGGGGGGCTCCACGCCCGCGGCCGCGCTGCAGCCCAGCCCGCCGTTGAGGTGCGCCGTCACCATCGCGATGGGAGCCTTGGCCGGCAGGACGGAGATGGCCAGGCTCTGCCCGGGGCCGCCGCTGGGGCCGCCCCCCCCGCCGCCGCCGCCGGGTGCCTTGAGGAGCGCCGGGACGCCGCCGGGCTTGGCGCCGCCGCTGGCGCCGCTGCCCACCAGCACGGCCGCGGGGCAGCTCCGCACCGCCAGCTTCTGCCGGGGGAGAGAAGGGGAGAGAGAAGCGGCACCGTCACCCGCCGGGCTCCGGCCGGGCCCCGGCCCCCCGGCCCCCCGGCCCCCGCCGCCGCTCCGCCCCCGGCCGGCCGAGCTCCCGCCGCTGGAGCTCCCGGCCGGGCCGGCCCGGGCCTGCCAACACGGACTTGGCGATATTTCGGTTTGGTTTTTCGTTTGTTTGGGTTTTTGTTTGGTTTGTTTTTTTTTTTTTTTTTTTATTTTACGGTTTTCTTCTCGGGAGGACAGGCGGGAGGGCAGGGGAAAGTCTGGGCTTCCCTCTACTCGCTCGGGAACTCGCGGTTTCACTCGGGGTTTGCAAAGTCTTTTTTTTTTTTTTTTTTCCCTTTGCTGTCTGTCTGTGCCCGGAACTAAAGATCCTGGTATAGGCTCGGTAATACCGCAGCTTTAATAATAAGAGGCTTTGAGACGTAAAGAATGTTATTTTCAACTTTCTCTTCCGTTAGTCTGAAACCCCCTTACACATGCTCGCCTCACCCCAGCGCTTACTTCTTCCACCCTGACTTACTTTGGAGTCGTTTTTTTTTTTTGTTTTCCCCTCTTTTTTCTTTTTTTTTTTCTCTCCTCACAAGCTATTTTTCCGGTGGTTTGATGGTGCTTCCCCCCCCCCCCCAGCCACCTTTTCTCCATGGCACCCATTTTAACTCTCAGTTCTCCGTTAACAGATGTACTTTTAAATTGCTACTGCGTGACTATTCCGTCATCTTTAATAGGAATACACTGCTATGATCTTGCTATAGTATCTCTTACAAAACTTGTATTTGAGATTTCTATCAGTGTGAAGTTCCCGTACGGTAAATCCTAGTGTCCGTGTAAAATGCTCACTTTTGAAAACCAAAAAACTTGTATAAAGTTGTTGCACTTTAAATAATCTCAGAAGCTCTTCTTATTAATGCCGTTTAGGCAGATTAGGTATATGTGGGAAAAAAAAAAATATGCTGGCTCAAGCCTCTTTTGATACTCTTAAGTATTATACATCTGATTTTTACAAGAGTTAAGAGCAAAGAAAGATACTTCAAAGTCCTGCAAAGTCTTCTGCCCGTGTTTAACTTTATCCACTGACCGGTCCTGTTGGCTTCCCTGCGATTACATCTAATGTGTCGCCCTTCAGGAAACTTCACACCTGTCTAGGTCTGCTGCTCTACTACTAAAGTCATTAAGAATTTTGTTGTCAACTTTGCTTGTTTAAAATGCAGTGTATATATATGCATGTGTATACAAAGTCACAGACGTGCTTAGTTCTTCCCAGAATCAAGTCTGAAAATCTGGGCATAAAATAGAAGCCTTGGAGTCCAAAATTAACTGACTAAGAAAATACCTTTCTCCTTACCTTTAAACCCATTATACACTTGAAGGCTGCAAAGCCTTAATTGTCAAATATGTATGCTCCAGAAACTATAGTTTTGATGTTTATATGAAATAGCAAGCAGGCACTTTTATCAGAGATACCTGCTTCATATTTTAATACAAAAAAAGTACTTTTTTAATGTCAGCATTATGCTAGTAATCATGAATTCACATAAATTGGTTTAAGCTGTGTTCGTTCTTGCCTTTACTTTTCATTCT
Organism: Tyto alba; assembly: GCF_018691265.1. Taxonomy (NCBI): domain Eukaryota; kingdom Metazoa; phylum Chordata; class Aves; order Strigiformes; family Tytonidae; genus Tyto; species Tyto alba. The sequence goes on along the minus strand of NW_024881295.1, from coordinate 7,131,178 downwards.
CCTTTATCCTAATAGTCATCCTGAGGAATCATAGGCAGTAGTTTCCTTAGACTATGCTGTTGCATGTCATCAATGTTTTGAAGAGGAAAGAACTTAACCCTTTTCAGTACAGAAATACACCTGTCTGTTAGTTTAAAAGTATTCAAGTGAAAGCCAAGAAGCTCAGGTGCATTTTATGTAGGTGGAGAAAGTTGCTTATGACAAAATGCTATAAAACTACTATTTCTGTGTGGTTTTTGTAGTGCAGTTTTCCACTGGTGTCCCTTGTACTGATTCAATGCCCCAGTGGTACAGTGCTACAGGTGTGAAACAACTGCATGTAGGAGAGCTGAACACCACCTCTCCTACTCTACTGAAACCCTCCTTGCACGGTGCCTTATTAACCTGTACAGTAATACAAAGCTTTCAGATTGAGTTCAGCTTTGTGGTTGTATTTTTGTTTTGATTTATGTCACATGAAAAACGCCAAGAGCTCACAGACTGTCAGAAAATGCTGTACTTGGTTACAGTGCTATAAATCCATCACGTAACTGGAGTTGGTCCAGGAGTGAAATCCTAGCTCTGCTGCAGACAACCAGAGGCTTGCTGCTGATGTCAGTAGTGCCAGGGTTTCTTTTTTTGTGAAACTCAGAGCATTTACTATCTCTGACAGATCACAGTATTGATCAAGTGTCTTTTAATGTTCGTCCTCAGATGTGTGAACATTTGGATTACTGAATGAAAAACTTCTCACAGAAATACTTGGTGTTACTGTACTGATTTCATATTTTCACTTAAATAAAATTACTAGTGTGCAATGTTCTAGTGGTATTAGTACAGCTTTACTTTTCTCTCACACAGTTCAGCAATGGAAAATACCTAAGTAAACAAAACTCCGTGATCCCAAAAAGTATACAGTCCTACAACCCTTGGTAGCTCAGTGGAAAAAAACAAGTAGGAGTAGATTATGACTTTCCTGACAAAATTCAATAGTAAGTAATTGCTTTTTGTCTTGATCCAAATGAGAAAATTGTACCAAGAAGTACAAAAGCAGAAATACTGTAAACAAACAAAAAGGTTCACTACTCAAACTACCATCCATCCAGTTTTCACCATTCTCCCTGTATGAATTAACAGTGAGTTCATTTTGTGTGTCTCTGCATGTGATGTGTGTTAGTATTTTCCTAATAAACTCACAAACCTGTCTATTCAAGTGTATGTAACAAAAAAAGCTGAGGAAATAAGGGTTACTGATTGTTTCGGTCTAAGTTGAGATAAATACTAAATGTTTGTAAAATTGAACATTCATCTCCTAAAGGAAAACTTTAATTTAGGTTTTGAGGCTTTTCTAAGTAAATATGGGAAAAAACTATGTCCCTGTGATACACTTGCAAGCACCAATTGGGCCATGTCAGTCACCTCCCCAGGGAACAGTGCTATGCTAAATTTATTTAAATAACTGCAAATTTTAGAGGCTAAATATGAAAGCATATTCAAAAGATCAAGTCCTCAAGATTAGCTTCCAAAAGAGAGTTACAGAAAAATTCTCTGTGTTGGGAAAAGCAGCAATAGTATCTCTTCCGTGCTTCACTTATTAATTTTCTGATAATATACCTACCAAAACTTTAAAAATACTCCCCTTAATCAGATTAGTTTAATTAGGAGATGAGCTATTGTGCGGTTTTTCTTTGTAACAACCATTTTTACTTTATACCCCCATGAAGACACTGATAAAAGGAGTGTTGGCAGAAACAAAGATTATGATATGAGAGATTTAAAAAATCCTCAACAAAACCTACATCTGCTGTATTATATTTCTGCCAGATTAATTAAAAGAATAGTCTTGGGTTTTAAAGAAAAAGAAAATCTGCATTTTGAGAATCAGTCAGCATAACGTATTCTCTGACACTTTTGGAATGATGAATAATAAGTAACTAACCAAGCTTTGGACACTGCAGCTGAAAACATGTGCTGATATAATGGAAGAGCCAAAAGAGGAAAAAAAAAAAAAAAAAAGGAAAAAAATACTGGCTTTAAATGCTGGAAAGCAGGTCGCTGCTTCTCATCCACAGCATAACAGTCCTCACAATACACCAATTTTGAAGCAGCGCCTTTTCAATAGCAACACAACTTTCATTTTCACTGCAGGATGCCACAGGCAAACCAGAGTTTGAAATATGTATGCCAGTCACATGCAAACACACTACAATGTGCTGGAAAGCTGCCGCTTGTTTATGATTTCCCATCTTGTACGTGGCACGGTCTCAACTATTCAAAGCAGAGCTAATATTTTTTCCATATGTATCAAAATAACTCTGGCCCTTTCTATTTATTTGTACATGTGAGCTCTCTCCCCGCCCCCTCCTTCCTATCCAGGTCTGTGCTGTGAAGGTTTGCAGGTGAGAAGGCAACTGGGCAACAGTTCCAGTCTCCCTACTAGCGCTTACTCAAACGCTACTCCTCCCATCCCGCACTGTGAATCGTTCTGTTTAGTGAATAAAGAAATGGGAAGAGCAAAGGCAGGCAGGATTTGAAGGCGGCTGCGCTGTTGCGATACGCACACTGAGCAATCGGTACACGGACACGCACACACGTGCACGCAGGCTCCAGCCAGACTCCACACGGACAGCATCACTTCTAGTGTAAGGTTTCGCCTCCTTCACTTTTACTCTGCTGCAGCTTACATCACGTCTTCAAATCCATACCAATCTGATGTCAACTTTATTTCGCACACACATCTCAAATAGGAATATGGTCAGGAGTACTCAGCTACTGGCTGCTCTTTGCCGCGGCAGTGAATTAAAACAGATGCATGCCTCTCAAAAAACCTTCACATTTTCCTAGTAAAATATGAGACCTGTTTTAAAAGGACCTAAAATTCACTGTCCATCACATTTATATTTTAACACCTACATGCTGTAGATTGAGACTTCAGTCCATTAATCTTTCTAGAACGATGCTCTCCTGACAAAGCAGTTTCGCCGTGAAAAACTGCAGTTGTTTTCAGAGCAGTATCAGTTCTTTTCCTTAGTGGCCCCATGGCTAAAAGAAAACATTTGGCATAACCCCGAGAGTTATTTAGTTTGCAAAAGACTGGCAAACCACTTTCAAGCCAAAATGATGTCTTGTTAATTAATAGTTTAACGTTCGGCACTAATCTAAGGCCCTGCATGCAAAACAGCTGAACAGACTTCTTCAGCAATGAGGGCCATGACCTCTGTTCATCTAGTCGATTGTCACAATAAAATTCTCTGGAACAACAGAATATTTAATATTCAAAGAGTGACAACACACAAAAGCATTGCAAACAGGCCACTAACTATGGCACTTTAGTGTGGTGTTTTAGGATTTTGGTACCACTCCATGAAATTTCCTCGTATTTCTCACATATTTCCAAGTTGCTGCTGGTATACACTGCTGATCCTGCCTCATCTGTGCCTTAAGTCACAAACCAACCACCTGCATAACTTTACACACCGGAACAGAAATGAGCAGGGCTTTGGCTGAGCATACATACACACACATACACGGGCACACACCGAAGCGTGGTGGACGTTTACGGAGGTGAAAGGCTCCATCGTCTGTATTTTATCCCTGGATTCCCATTAAAACGCTTCCCTTTGCATACGACCCTTGGGCATGAAGTTGCCTGTGCCCAGAGAGAAGATGTTAGAACATGTGTTCATACAACCAGGAATGAAGACCCTCACATGGAAAAGTTTTACGCACTGTTCCTGAAACGCTGTATTTCGCTGTAACGGTGTTCAAGACGAGCAACCGAGGAGGAGGAGGAGCGTTTTTAAGGAAGGCTGGAGCAGTTCCTCCTGCCAATCTCTCGGTAAATGACCTGTCAGTTTGATGCAAGCGCTCTCCCTGCGACGCCCGAGCTGGGGCGGGGGGAAGGGATGGGGAGAGAGGAGGGGAGGGAGGAGAAATTGCTCGACAGAAGTATTTTTAATGACCCCCAGGGAGGGGTCACCGCGGCGCGGGATGATGTGCGGTACCCAGGGGCAGGAAGCCTTCCTCCTCCTCCCTCCTCCCCCCTCCTCCTCCTCCTCCTCCTCCTCCTCCTCCTCCTCCTCCTCCTCCTCCTCCTCCTCCTCCTCCCTCTCCTCCCTCCTCCTCCTCCCTCCTCCTCCTCCACGCCGAGGGGACACCCCCTCGGCTGCTCCGTGCAGCAAAACCCTGCCGCTCCCCCCCCCCCGCTCCTAAGGGAAGCCCCCCCAAAGCGCCATTAATAAGCGAGGAGGTAGTGACTGCCCGACTGGGTGGAACTCGGGTGTTAGTTTTTGTCAGAAGGATTAAAAAAAAAATCTGAAGAAAATCTGAGACTCGATCGAAACCGCCTTTCCAGGGGCGGACTTTCAGCCAAAGGAGCCTGAGTGTGAAACACAGGCAGGGAGGTTTACGTGTGCTGAAGTACAATCTCAGCATTGTTATTTTTTTTAAGGCTTCTTTTGTCTGTTGGTTTCTTCTTTTTCTTTTTTTTTTTTTTTTCCTCCTGACAACTTCCTGCCTGCCTGTCATTAGAAGTAAGAATGTATTCCTTTCTCTCTATCAGATCTCAGTTAATTAGCCATCGCTGCAGCAGGCTCAAGGATTTAAATTCAAAGTGAAACTCATTCTAATCAAAACTGCAGCAAACTGGGGGTTTTGTTTGACTTTAACCTGAAAGTCAGTTATTGTACCACTGACGTACATACCACATTACCAGCTGAGTGCTTTCAGCATCCCTCTATCAGTGTGAAATATTTAATCGGCACAAGGATCCAATCAGCACAGCAGAGGGGAATCTAGTGTGTGCATTAATTTACTTTCAGTTGAAAAGCAGTAAAGCAGGTCAGAAACATATAACCTTCTCCCTTCCCCCCCCCCTCCTTCCCCTCCCAAACAAATACACAGCACATCAGAAGAGTTTTGGCGGCGGGGGAGGGAATGAAAGCCACCCCGTATGAATCCAGATTGGAGAGTCAGACAATAAATTAGTCGTTCCTGCCAAAGAATGACAAACACTGACTGGAACAGAAGAGGGGAACAACCCCTCCCTCTGAACATAGCCCCCAAAATCCCCACTTGAATTAATTACATTGGGTAATTGTTTTTTAATCTTTGACTCTTTTTTAAGCTAGAAAGATGGCTGAATGATTACCCCTTCTGTGTAAGACATTAATTAGAAAGAAAGCAAATGCCAGGAAATAATGAATCAGTCTTTCTATTAAGGTGCAATGGCTTTGGATTTTCTGACCAGCCACGTTCCCCAGGAAAGGCTTCCATTAAAATTGTTGGCATTAAAAATCTGTTTTAGAAGCATTCCCAAGCTCTTTTACACATCAGCAATTTTATATATTGCAGAATCATGCTGCAACGTACAAAAGCTAAACTTTTTCTGCTACCAAATCTACCCTTGTATTTCTTTCTTATTCTCTGAAGACAATCAAGTTCCTTATCTCCTTGATATCATAATGAGAATATCAACATGCAATTTTCTTTCACAAGGGATCATTTACAATGTGAACGTTACATGAACAAACTTGTACAACCCTGCAAACAAAATCATCACGCAGAAATACAATGACAGGCAACAATTAGTTGCACCAAAAAAACCCACCCCAGCTTGTCCGTCTGGTGTGGCCAAAACTCTCAGCGTGGCTGCTTTCCAGGACAGGGCAGCAATGAAGAATTAGCAGATTTATGTAAAGAGAGAATTTTCCAAACTGGTAAATACCCTAATAATGGTAACAGTGGGCTTAGAAAAGCACATATTCACTCATGTGCAATTAGCCTTTAATTTCTGAAACCATTAAACAGCTTGCTGACTGAAAAAACCAATGCATTTTCAACTGTACTGCTAACTGGCAATCCGCTCATCAAAGCTCGAAATTATCTGCTTAGTGACTTGTAAACATCACTTTTTTAACTAACAAGGAGTAGGGGGGAAAGAGGATAATAGTTAATGAGAAAAGTCAGATTCTTATTATGGAACATTCTGGAAGTGCCTGTGCATCTTGAAGGAGAGGAGGAGGGGGAGCTAGAGGTTTGTTTTTTTTTTTTTTTTTAATAACCTCACAAATAATCCCTCCTCCTTTCTCTCTCTCAAACCATGTCAATGATCAAGGAAATGAGAACAAGGCGCTTGATTCACAGCTGACTCTGTTCTTGTTACATCAGATCAAGAAGGAGCAGTCTAACAGGGGGGCTGATTTCTGCAGGGGAAACAAATCTACAAGCTGGCATTTTGTCTCCTACTCCTATTAATTAGCCTGCTTTTCTGTCAGAAACAGAGCTTTTAAAACTTGCAGCGGAGTTACATGTGTGCCCACTCGCACATACGCTGTATACATGCATCCAGAAAATTAAACGTTATGCATGTTGAACAAACCCCTCCCAAAAAAATCTTCAAAGTGAAGCTTGGTTTCATATTTTATTTGATGGACGGATCTCTATTCTTTCTCTTAATCCCCAGAAAAAATACACAGTAAGCTGCTAATAGTAAGATGCAGACCGCGCTAAAGCTCCTATTAATGACAGCCTTTGGATGGGGTGCATCGTGCTCTGGATCAGATCCACGGCAGCAAGACTGCAGCTCAGTCTGCACATCTATGAAATGTTTCTTTTAAACCCAAACTCACAACAAAGGAAAACTTTGGCTTGATCTCACTTTGAATAAACCAGAAAGTATACAGGCATCCTCTTGGCAGGTCAGAGGAGGGTTTAAATGGCTCCCCACTGTGTAACATGGGTTCTCCCCTAGCCCCAAAGCTGGAGTCCCACTTGCCATTAGCAGCTCAAAATTTACATCCTTTTGCTGTTGCCAGCTCCAGTTTCCCATGATTTGCCATGTCCTGTGCATTCAAGAGGACTGCATTCATCTGGCTTATTTAATGTTAAAAAACAAAAACAACTCTCTGAAAACAAACACACAAAAAAACAAGACCCAAGTGTACACCATATAAACACTAATGTGCTTCTAATTTAAGTTTTGAAAAAACAAAGGCAGAGTGATTAAAGGCCAGGAGCATGCAGCTCAGCATATGGAGCCCCAGTAAGTGCCATAGAACAAGTTGAATGTTTCCATTGTGTGAAAGACTCATTCATTATAGCTACAAGATGCAATGCAGACATTTGCATTTTTAGAGGGGCATCTTGTCATTTTTAGATAAATCATGGGATCCAGACCCTCTCTAAATGGCATTGAAGCTTGCATTTCTTGATATCCTCTCTCCCTTTGTTTCAGAACTCTGCCTCACTTTTTTCTTTTCCTCTGCATGAATGTCATTAAAGTTTGCATCCTGGTATGTCTCCCGATGAAGCTGTGAACTCAGGGGCTTCTCATTTTTGCTTTAAAATGTGCTGCTTCCTATGATCAAGCAAGGCAAAAAGAGATGCAACTGCATGCAATCAGAAAAATAAACAATAAATTAGAGTAATTTATTGTATCTAGTTTTAAAGCTGCTGCCTCCTGATTCACATTCCCTCCCCCCCATACTTCTCCCACCAGCCCCCTCCACCCCAGACCTGATAATCACTTCTTTGATTTCTCCCTCCTTCATCTTAAAATCAAATTTGGAAATGCACATCTTCCTTGGTGTGGCAGAAAGAACTGGCAATACAATAAACTAATACAATAAACTGAGCCAAATCCTTTTTTTTTTTTTCTTTTTTCTTTTTTTTCCCAGATAACACAGAATCCTCCTGAAATGAACAAATGTAACTGTGAGCAGATACAGACTTCCCGTGGGATCAAACCATCAGTTCCTTGGTATACATATAAAGAAGAAAGAAGTTAAATGGTTGCATTTCCCCCAAGGGAAGGCAGAGCTTCCGTTGTGAAGTATTCCCATCAGAAATTGTGGATAAGTTGCAAAGAAAAAAAAAAGCCCTGCCTCCTCTCCAGACCTTGTATAGATATTTCCCCAGCAATTCTACATAAACACATTTCAATCCAACAGCACAGGCTTTTAGTATTACTGTGTTCCTCTGGAGTAATTACTGTTTTCCAACTGCAAGCATATTTGCATGGTAGTCATGAAACTGCTCTGAGTAACCTTTCAATTTTCTGACGTTCCAAAGTATAGTTTTGGTAAAAACAAACAAAGCGGAAGCGGAAATAAAGAGCCCAAATTGAGTGCCTATGTCTAGGCACCTCAGTGCAAATCCAGGCTCCTGTGTCCACGTGGACAACTGCCAACTGGCACAGGGGCAGCCGCAGCCAGAGGCAAAGTCACCCTGCGCTCATGCACCCTGAACCCAGGTGACCCTGCTCATTTTTGCAAGTGATTGTTGGTACATAAATGAAACTGAGGTCTAGATTTTGTCACAAAACCTGAAGAGCGTGCTTTGTTCAGAGGACAACATTATGAAAAAGTATTTTTGCAAAACCCATCAGCTATTAGCACACCTTACTAATGAAAAACCCGCGTGGCTTGGCAGCACAGTGAGTTGTGTCCTTTCACCCCAGCCTCTGGCTGGACCTGTGTCTACTTCTGATTAAACACATCAGAACTGAAGCGTAACCGGAGGTGTCTTCTAGCATTTAGATAAATCCTTTTGCCTCAGTTTCCCAACTTGATAACATGTCTTCCCTACAAAGGTATTGTGAAAATTAACTGGCTAGCATCTATTAAATGCTGTTTGTTAGTTATTAAAGGCACGTTAAGTCATATGATTTAATCCAACAGGATCATGGCTGTCAAATGAAAGGTAGTGTACTATCGCACTGTTTATCTAATCTTGCCAGCCACTATTTTCTAATGTCCTCCAAGGGAACCCTTGCAGAGATGAAGACAAGACTTCACAGCTCCAAGTATTTTTCTGGGTCTGTGTGTGCAGGCCTGGCCACACACTGAACTAAGTGGAGGGCACGAAGTTAATTACATGTCTTTTCCTTTCCACAAGTTGCATAAAAAGCAATCTACAGATCCAGAAATGTAGCAAAGCCCAGAGCCAGAGACCACAAACACACATTTGATTACACCTCTAAAAAAAACAGTGCTACAAGTCTGAAGAAGAAAGGTGTTCAAAGAAGCTGGAAGGAAGGGGAGAGGGGACACACTGGGGGCCAAATTTCTCACAGTAGCCCTCTTGGAGCTCTGCTTGTGAATGGACAGAAAAGGGTTGAAGTTGCAAGCGCCTGAGAGATTTTCCTCCTGCATCATAAGATAAAACAATTTATGGAACGAGAATGATGAACAGTTGTGCAGGTGCTTTGCAGAAGTAAATCAGAAGGATGAGTTGACAACAGACTTCCATCTCAAGACTTCCTACTTTCTAATACACCTTAATATACAGAGGATAGTCTCAATGCCTTTCTCTGTCCCTTCCCAGGATCTCCAAGCATCCTCACATCATTCATAGAAACCCCTCTGATCCAATGAAACCCCTCCAGAAGTAGCAGTCATGAATACACCTGTGGAAGGAAGCTGAAGGAAATAAAACTGAGGCCATAGAGACGTACTCATATGATATATCAAGTCAAAGCTGGAAATTGAACCTTGATATCGCAAACCCAAAACTTTAGTCATCAGGAGAGCATTCTCACTCCCCGCTTCATTTTTCCTCCAGTCACACCACTTCATTTGCCATGTGCCCTATCCAAAACATAAATCTGAATAGCCAAACCGCCCTGTTTATCCAACCTTATGGTTGAATGTGAAGACAGGGTGGCTGCTGCAGCACTTGAGATAGCAACAGCAGTGAGTGGGTTTTTTCTGTCTTCCAAGTAGTGGGTGTTCAAAAAGGTAGATTAGCAAATAATGGATTATCAAAAACACAAGGTAATTTTCAAAACCTGGATGAATGAATGCCACCTGATCAAATATCACCCCTTACAGGGGTTACTGGAAATTAGAAACTCCAAGCCCTCTGTCGTGTGCCCAGACCACCATGCAGTGATCTACTTTTTTTTAATGGGAGACATATAATGGCCTGGTTTCTCTAGGGACGCGGGTGGTTTAGACAGATAAAAAAAAAAAAAGAAAAATAACCTCCTCTCCCTAATCCCCCCCAGTCTGACAAAGAATGCTATGTGAGTACATACATGTGAAAAATCAAAAGCAAACTTTTACAGTTTGAGAATCACAAGTAATACTACTTGACTAGATACAGATAATTCATCAGTCATAATAAGACGGGGATACAGCATGTAATATTTTTCTTTTAATAAGACTTCATAGAGAGCATGAAAAAACTATTTAGAATGACTGAACTGTACAAATATCTTAGCAGATGTTGAAAATATTGAGTAAATTTAAGAAACAAGGGAATGATATGCTTTCACTCTAACTTAATGGAAATGCAAATGATAAGATAATGCTTAAAGGGAAAGAAAGGTATACAGCAGCAGTGTTGAGAAATAATATGAAAAAGATACAAAGGAGCTACTAATGAAGTACTGTGTAGATCCTATGATGAAACTAAGACACTACACGACCATTATTCCAGAGGCCAAAGAGAGAGTAACGAGCAATAAATAATGCAGATCGTGCCAATGGCAGTAAATAAAATGGAACATAGAAGATAGAATGAGAAAGAACAGACTGAGTCTACTTCAAAATAACAATAGGAGAGGAACGCAATGGCTAAGGAGAAAGCAAGGACACACTATACAGTAACTCTGCCGTTGCCTTCACACATAAAGGTGGAGATGATTATGTAATGCACAGATAAAATGGAGATTATCTGCAAAATTTAGATGCTGGTCTGCAGTTGTGAGTGTCTGAACTAGTTTCTAAACCACTCCCATGAACAGTGACAGGAGAAAAAGACATTTTTTATGTTGATTTTCTTGCTATGGTAGTGGAAAGCACTTAGATACTTCAGCCATGAGAGCTATATAGGGAGCTGCACAGAGTGACACAGATCTGTGTGTATACTTAGAAACAATTCAAGGGCACAAAAGAAAGGCGAGAAGAGAATGAGAGAAGCTTTAGCAAACTTTTTTACAACTTTGTTACAGCTAAGGATCAGAATAAACAACATCCTCTTGGCCTTATTTCCCATTGTGTGCAATGGAGTGCAAAACATCATAGCCACTTAATACAAACTCTACCTCAATCAGTCACTCAGATCCTTTGCCTGGAACAGTTAACACAGCCAGTAGCTTTTATTCTGATAAAAGCCATTTTGCAAAGAAGCTGAACAAAAAAAATGACAGAGTGGCCAGTAAAAACTGATGCTCTAGCTCTCCAGTTCTGCAGCGCACCCAATTTTTTTTACATTTCCATTTGGGCTAGCCTTCTTCAAGAGTGGAACACTCTTTGGAGCAGAAGGCAAGGATTAGGACACAGACATGGAGTTCTGTGGCAGGTTTGTGCAGTAGCCCCTTAGAGATTCAAGTTCAAATACAGGTCAAGCCATAAGTAGGAAGGAAAAAGCAAGCCCTTGTTCCAGTTCCCATGTTCCAAAATCATGTGGGATGTAACCCCACCCCAGGATAAGATTGGGCTGCAGTTGTGTGAATGGCAAAGGCATGATGTAGAAAAAGAATGGGGCAAATAAGGGGCGAAATGGTGGTTTGCTCATTCCAGTGATTTCCAGATGAGCAGGAGGTAAGGATTTAACAACACTCCATGTGGAAGAAGTAGCCCTCTGCACAGCTTCTCTATTGATATTGTGACTGCATCTGGCCTGTATCATTTTGTTCCTGCTTTCATCCCTGCTTTCGCTCCTTTTTTTTTCTGAAGAATTAAAGCCTTTCAAAGGAACTGTGGAAAAAGAAAATAAAGCCTAATAATGATGGCCTTCTCTGGGAGGTGAGCAGAACAGGCCTTGTTTTACCAAACATTGTATGCGAATATGAATTTGCACTGATTCCAAAGGAAGCTGTCTCCCGGTCTCTTGATCTCCTTTCTGCGCCATCCCAACTGTGCTGGGTTTGTGTGAGTGGCGGAGTTTTGGCAGTGGGGCAGGGGGCTACAGTGGTGGCCCCTGTGGGAAGCTTCTCAAAGTTCCCCTGGCTCCAAGTCGGACCCACCTCTGCACCAAGGCCGAGCCAATAAGTGATGGTGGCTGTGCCTCTGCAAGAATGTATTTGAGAAGGGGAATCTGGGAGGAAGAGGGGGACTTGTGAAGAGGAGTTTCAAGGAAGACATCTGTGTGAACACTGAGGTCAGTGGAAGAAAGGAGGAGAAGCGGGGGGCAGGTGCACCGGAGCGGAGCCCCCCTGCAGCCCATGGCAAGACAGCAGGGGCTGCCCCCCCTGCCACCTATCGAGGTCCTTGGTGAAACAGATGCCAACCTGTGGCCTGTGGAGGAGCCCACCCCGGAACAGGCGTCTGCGCCCAAAGGAGGCTGGGACTCTGTGGGAAGAAGCAGTCCCCACTGTTGTAGTTCAGCACTGGGAAGACTGCAACATGTGGGGGTGATCCATGCCGGAGCAGCTCAGGAAATGATGCTACCTGTGAGAGAGACTCATGTCAGAGAAAGTTTGTGGAGGACTGTCTCCTGTGAGAGGGGGATCGCACTGGAACAGGGGAAGAATGGGAGGAGTTCCGCCTGCCCCGAGGGGAAAGAAGTGGCAGGACTGACCACACGGCCCATTCCCTGCCCCTGCGCCACTGCAGGGGGAGGAGGTAGAGATATCGGGAGCAAAGGTGAGCCCAGGAAGAAGGGAGGGGTGGGGGAAAGTGTTTTCAAGGTGTGGTAATGCTTCTCACTGTCCTACTCTGTTTGTTAAGTGTTGTTGGCTTTAGTGTCTGTATTAAATTAATTTCTTTCTTCCCCTAACAAGTCTGTCTTTTGCCCATGACTGTAATTGGTGAGTCAAGCCTCCCTGTCCTTATCTTGATTCCTGAGCCTTTTGCTTTATTTCCTCCTTCCCAGCACTAGGGGGGGAAGGGGGGAGTAAGCAGCTGTGTGGTGCTCAGTTGCCCTCTGAGTTCAAACCACAACACCGACCTATGTGACTGCACCAGCATTCAGACAGCTGTGCAATAAACCAGTAGCAATACTAATTAAAGATAACATGGCAAAGAAAAAAAATTCTAGGTTTGAATGCAGATCGGTTACCCACATCAGTTCACGCCCTAGCTGCAGAAAAAAAGTGGGCCAACACAGTGTGAGGAGACAGTGGGGAGGAAGAGTGAAGCAGGAGGGAAAAGCACCCTTCCAGAAAAGTGCTGCCATGGTGTTTGGCAGCTATGGTCATAGGCTTGGCAACTTCATAATGAATTGTGAGGAAACTGGGAAATATAAAAGAAAGGATCAAAGAACAAAAGAAAGAAACAACACATGCAAGAGCCTGTTAGGACAATGCAACTTGGCCAAAGGAACTGTGTAAAAAGTCATTGTGCCTTTCACCACTAGGCCAACAAGTTGTGGTAATAGTACTTCCAGTAGTAATCAACACTCACTTTCTTCATTTGGGTGTTCAGCAGCCTGTGTGGAAACAGCCCCATTTCCAGCAGACCACTGCCTACAACATAACCAATGATAATATGCAGACTTAGTGGAGAGGCTAAAGACTGCATGGACACAGTGAGTAAATTACCTTCTCGACCCTCAGAGGATTATAGGTCTCTCAAGTCATTCAGATCTAAGATTTGACCTGTCTTAAAACATTTGTAGCTTGCCAGAGAATACATTCTGTATTCTCAACAGCCTTTTCAAGGAAAATAAATCTATTTATTATAAAAATTATTATATTTTTACATTTAATAATTCTAATAACAGTTTCTACCTACAAACAACCTTTACCAAAAAAGCTTATGCACTGCAAGTTCACACCTCAGCTTAATATACACTATCATCCCCATGTAGACATGTCCACCTACAAGACACTACTCTGAGTCTTATGCTGACATGAAAAATAAAAAATAAACCACAAGAATGGGAGCCATTAAAAAAACAACTCAACAAAAATTATTTAAAAAAACCAAATCACTCAAATGTAAAGAGAGAGAGCAGGCAAGAAACATGGCATCAAGCAAAGGCATTCAAAACTTAAGATTTTTTTGACAGCATTCTTTCCAAGATCTAAAAGCAAGGTGTGCTGGAATGCAGTGCTGTGCTACGCTAAAGGCAAATGCATTCAATTTTTTAACTAAAAGTTTCAGGAAGAAGTACAGCATCAGAAATGTCTTCTTAATGTGAAGGTGGACAAAGTGGCAAGAGACAAAGACTGCCGAATTCAGCAGCAGCTAAATCTATAAATGGGAAAAGCAATCTGTAAATGGAAACTTTTGCAAGATGGAAAGAAAGTGAAGCTCCGAAGTATTTTAGTGGTGAGCATGACTGAATCTCCTGCTATTTATTGTATAAGTATCATCCATTAACATCGCTGCACTTAAAGGCTTATCAGCATTTCCATTCTAAAACACAACATGATAGAAGTTTATTAGTGGTTGGTTATCTGAGGAGGGTGTGGATGAGCGAAAGATGGTACATATGTTGAAACAAGGCACATATGTTCTCAGCTGAGAGATTTGTGGTTTGGGTTTGTTATTTTTTTTTTTTTTAAATGCGCTCTAAGACATGTGAGCAATTTCCTAAGAGAGTTTGCCAGTTAACGTACAGTCTGAATGTAAAAGAACTTGCAGTGCCACCCATGCATAAGCTGCAGAAAAACAGAGCAAGTCCAGTCCACAATGAGAGGAGTACAGAGGGAAATAAAACCAGGCTTTTGATCCTGATAAACATGGCTTCACATGTCCACAAGACATGGAAGCCAGTTCTGTCTTTATGCTGTTTCAAGAGCAAATCTAGGTCTGAGGAAAGCAAAAAAACAACCCAACTGTTTTGGACTGACGTATGTATAGCCCCTCTGCTGGTGTAAAAGGAAGATGAGGTGCCCACTCAGAGCAAGACAGCTATTGGACCAAGGAGATGAAAACAGGGCCTCAGATTTTGTGATATTCATCTTTCAAGATTTATACCTCTGCAGTTCTCTCCTCACTGACCTTAGTAACTGCTGATTAAAAACCGGCACACCTCCAGCTCAGAGCACTGCTGGACTACAGAGTCAGAAGAAACTTCTACTTTAGTTTATGTGCTCACTGAGCTTTTTTCTTCCCCCCTACAGCAGACTGACACTTACCAACTTCTGTAGAATTAGTCTTGGTTCAAACTGGCATAACAGCAGAAAGAAATCCAACTGAATGTATTTAAATGATCCTTCTACTTTCTCTCTGGTCACTATTTTCATAAGGGACGATTACAAACAAGGCAGGCTAGCTTGATGAGGCTCAGTCTCTCCACTGTCAATTGTGAGAACTAGCTCAAACATGGAGCAAAGCATGAGGCTCCTCAGTCACCCCCTGGGGACCCTACAGACCCCACTGTGAATTGGTAGATCCACAGTCTCTCTGGGAACATCCTACTAGTGCCTTTACATGGAAAGAGACAAGCACCTCAGAGGGGAAATCACCCCACCTGATAGGTTAACTCTCCTCTGAGGAGATCTGTCTCTCTCCCTGACGCTGGGCGTGTGGGCTTCTAATTTAATCATCCCTATTAGGTGACGAAGCTGCAGAAATTCTGTTCCCAAACCATGAATCATATTCACTTTGCCTTAGTGCAGGCCTTTATACCTTAGACCTCAAACATCTCCTGATGTTCAGATAAAACTCTTGAATAACTGATGTTAGCATTTAATTTGGCTTCAAACATGTTAAGAATTAGTCTAAATTACAAAAGCAGGAGGATCTGTGTATTGACCTCAGGGACTGGCAACTCAGATAGACGTCTCCCATCTAGGTGTTCAGGACCCAGACTGATGCAGTCATGATAACTTGCCACAAGTGGATAAGTGGATAACTTGCCACCTGACAAAATATCCTGCCATCTCTGAACTGTCACCATGCTGCCACCATACACCTACAACAATAATCTCCCACACACATGGACAGGCTGCTGACTAGCCATCATTCCCCAAGGGGGGCACAACATTGCCTGTGAAGCCTGGTAGCCTCACCTTCCCCCTTCTGAGACTGCCAGTTAGTTGCTCCTGCTTTTAAATTAAAGGAAAAATGCAAAATGGCTCCTGAGATATGTTCCCTTTGGTACACAGGCAACATCCATGTGTCTTCTTGGCACAGCCTTGTGTAGAAGTCCTCCTACCGTGGAAAGTTCTGGCTTGCCTTGAGGGGCTGCAATGTAACATGAAAACGATTTTGGTTAGGAGGTAGGCTGACACTACCTACCTCCAATTGTTAAAGTTGCTCATGCTGAGCAATGAAGCTTGGGTGTGACCTTATCAACAAGGATTTTTACAGCTATGCAGGAGACAGAGCAAAATTATCTGGACAAACTCAGTGTCCTGGCAAAGAGCACAAGAACAAGCAAAAGTTGGCTCACAGCAACAAAAATCCACCCTTGCATCATCATGACTAAACTATAATTAGACACCTCCATTTTTTTTTAATCACTTGTGATTCTTTTTAAGTGCTCGCAATATGAGAGTGAATTTCTTAAAATTTTACACAGAAATATTGTTAAAGTGACTTTTTAAACCTGTTTCATGGTGAAGTAAAGAAAAAAATTCTCACAATACCTAGTTTCTTTCAACTGACTGATAACTACTAGGACAGGTGCTGTAAGCTTTGGACCTGGTACAGTAAGAAAAGGTAAGTGAGTATTAGGACAATTACTTTGCATTGCGCTGTATTAAAATATCAAGAGGCACGTGTCTTCTAGACCACAAGAAAACACAGAAAATACGTTGTTTATGGAAAAGACAAGCCCTCCGAAGGTAATAACAAACCTTTCACAGCCATCTGCAGGAACGGGACTGCATTTAACCACTGTCTGCCACCACGCCTGATTTGCAACACAGGAGACAACTGGAAGCTACAAGAGCATTTGTTTTTTTTTCCTTGGCCTCTCGCTATGTTTCCTAGCACATGGACAAGAATGAATGAGGGCTGCACGCCTTCATTAGCAACTTGCAGAACTGTTATCCCCCCAAAGCAGTCACATTTACTTTGGAGATTGGCCCAAGCACTCCAAAACTAGTTCCATTTTTCTTGGGATAAGTTCCAATGAAAGAACATTTGCAATGACTGCTAGAGAAAGACTGTCAGATCTACAGGGCACTTCTTATTTGCTAATTGTCCACCAGTGCCTCAAGCCACAGGGTGTGAGTCAGGTTCCAGCCCAAAACTGCTTAAGTAAGCCTGCACAGTAATGCATGTGTATCAGAAAATCTGTTAAAGGTACAAAAGTCAGTGGTGCAGGTACACATCAGAATTCCTTTGGACCACCATTGGTTTCCATCTCACAGGCTATCACATCCTGCTGGTTATCACAGAGGGGTCTGGACATGACTATATGCACAGCTAAATGTTTTAAGGCAACGTTAGGATTACGTAAGTAACTGATCACATAGTACCAATCGGAAAACCTAACCCAGGAATTCTTGCATGAAGCTTACCATTTCTTCCCAGAAGCCACTCTGAAATCAAAGTTAAACCTCAATTGAAGGATTTCAAGTAATAGCATCTACTGCTTTACTAGGTTAATGACTTTCACTCTTAAAAATCCTGATTTTATTTCCAGCTTTAGCTTCTAGCCACTTACGCCTTTTCCCCAGATACAGAGAATAGCTGCCTGCTAACCCAGACATTCCTTTCCCTGTAGACTGGGATGATGATTCTGTTTTTCTCCATGAGGACACCTGTACCCACAGAGGGCACTGCAGTTGGTGTAGAAGATAAGGGAACACTTTTGACTGCTTCAACTTATGTCTGGAGCCAAATCAGCTTGTCATATTCCTGGGAAATGCAATGCTTTCTCTACTGATCCCTGAAGCCAGCTCAATACTAGGACAAAAATGAACAGAGCCAAAGGGCCCAGCAGCAAGTTATATTTTACCTTTAGAATTTTGCACACTGAAACCAAAGTCTCTTGATTCAGGCCAGGAGATTTTCCCAGGAGACAGTTGCCTCACATAAAATTAACCCATTATTTTAACTAATGGTTTGTAAATAAAACCCATTTCAGTTACATTATATCTATATTCAATGAACAGTTATTCATAATAAAGAGCTGAGTCAGAGAGAAGCTCGCCTGTGGCAATGTGTTAAACTTTCAGTAGGATGCATTGCTCTTTGGTAAAATAGCTTTGCAAACTCTTTTATCACTGGTTTTGCTTTTAAACCTACTAATGTAATAATAATAATAACTAGGAGTAAATTAAAAGAATATAAGCATGTCAGCCAGGTACCTGTAACATGCACAATCTGCAGACTTTAAAGATTTAGCAGTACACTTGCAGACCTGTGCTGAACTAAATGAATTCCCATCCAAGCAAAGACCCAGTAGTAGTAGTATAGCTGAAGGGAAGAAAACCCAGGACATTGCCATTCATAGATTTTCAGGCTACAAAGCATGATCCAGTTCACCCAGTCTGACATCTCATATAACACCACCATAGCATTCAACCAATTAGAGACTAATAACTTATTTTCAGGTAAAGCTTAACCTTCCAGAGAAGGCATCCTGCTTTGATATGAGGCTCTCATGAAATAGTAAATCCTCTATTTCCTTTGGTCATCCCTTCAAACAGCTAAAGCTCCCCCCCTCCCCCTTAAAGCCTTCAGCCTGGTTTCTGGCTTTAATTGCTCAGTTTTACCTGCAGTGTTTGCTAGGGCTACTGGGCCTCTAGTATGGCCAGAATTTCTGACGGTTGCCTTATTGCTCTAGGATTTCTGTATTTTAATCAGACTTAGGGAGCCAAAGCAGGCTGAGTGTGCATGTGGTATTCATGTGCAGTGCAGCATGCAATCCAGCCTTTCGCCTAGCTCTCAGCCATTCGCATTCTGGCAACATCTCTCTTTTAAGTTCCCAAATACCCCCAGCCCAACAAAGAACAAATACCAGCTTCTGTGAAGCTACAGCAGAGAGAAAATGGTATCTAAAAAAATGCAAAAGGCCAACTTCAAAGTTGTTGAATTTGGTGCTTGGGCTTTGAAAAACCTGTCATTTGGGAGGAAGGGTGGGAGGCTGCTCTTTCCCCCTCCTTTTCATTAAATGGCTCTTCAGAACTTGGGAGAGCTACTGCTCTCATTATGCATTCCTCCTTCTGGAAATAAATACTTGTGTGGGTTGTCACATTAGTCAGTAGATAGATGTCAAAAACAAATTACAGCCTGGAATGGAGCCAAATATTGTGTGTGTGTTATAACGGAGTATCTGCTATTAAGAAGGTGGTTGGTTCTGCATGTCAGAGGGTGGAGCCTTTTCCAAGAGCGAAGTCTTATAATGAGGGACTTTCTAAAGAAGGAACAGAGAATCACGATCTTGTTTCATTCCTTTCCTCACAAGGAGATATTACACAAACTCCCCATATGGCTCATCACTACACAGAGAAATCCTACTCCTTCAATGCTACTTCTAGCTCTGTGAAGTCAAAAACAAGCTAAGCAGTCCCACAGCTCACTTCAGCTTTTAAATAAGCTGGGGCACTCCAGGGGGATGGGAACCAAAAACTTACTTGTTTTTTCAAGGTCCAGAGAATCTCTCTCTCTGTGCCCCCCTCCCTTCTCCTCCCTTCCCCCTCCCCCCCCCCCTTTTTACAGTTTTAAATCAGTTCTGGTGTCAGCTATGATGCCCCAATCAAATTATTTTTCAAAAATAACAGGATTTCAAAAACATACCCAGTGTCCAATCCTCACTCTGAACCACTAGATTTTTCAATCTGAGAGATCAACATCCTGGATTATTACCAAACTGGTCCTCTGTGAATAAAATGAGCTATACTGCACATTCTTGCCCCCAAATTTTGCAAGTGTGTAGATGCCAGGGAAGGTATTCAACAAATAGTCAAAATCCTGCACTAAACTTGATACGCAGAGGATTGCTTTGGAGAACCTAAAGGCAGAGGAGACCAAATTCCATAATTAGATTATCCGATGAGACTATTTCAATGAATAAATGGAGTTATTTCAGTTATTTCTGGAACAGTTTGAAGATCAGCTGTTGTTATGACATGCCTTCCCACTGCTATGCTACTGTAACTCTGTAGCTGTAGTAGAAACTGGAGTGTAGGGTCTACAACAGCATCCTTCTTTAACAGAGAGAAATGAGAAAGAAACTCAGCCTTCCTTCCTGTTTAGCAGATACCACATCTTTAATCTTAAAATATGTTTACATTGGTCATGTCTCTAATCTTAAGATACCTTTACACACTGCAGTGTAAAGACTACATATGACACCACCAGTAACAACACTGTTCAGAAATTTCTGAACCGGGTCACTAGTAGTGAGTGTAAATGAACAATACTAAAAAAAAAAAAAACAACAAACAAAACAAAACAACCAAACAACAGAAAAAAAACCAACTTGATATAATTCCATTTAAATTCAGAATATTGGCAAAACTCACATATTCAAATATTGTAACTCCAACTAATCACATAAAAAATTTAAAAATATGAGACTTTTAAATAGCAAAAAATTATAAGGTCTTTTTATTGCCCTCTAATAATTTATTCTATAGGAGTGGTGTTGTCAGACTTTTAGGAATAATCACTAGAAATGCAATTATTTATATAAATTAAAGTGGATAATTTGTACAATCACATGATTCCAACAAATAGAGCTTTAAAAATAATGTCAACTATTGTGTGACACACAATTTCCCTGATACAGTTGGCAGTGCTTCATTTATATGCTGTATACTCAAACTGGACACTGAAGCTAAATTTTATAGCAGTTTTTTACCTTATGTTGCTGTTCAAAACTTGTATGTCAGTCCTTACTCATTCCTGGTGAGTCATTAAGCTTTTCAAGATTTCAGATTTCACCCTTCTAACATTTGCATATCAAAATGGACCAGGACTTCAATTATGATAAGCAGTGACAGGGCACAAATATTTCTCTGAATCATCAGTAACCACATGCACATTTGAAGGATTATGCATGAGAGTTAAGGATTAGGTATTGTTTAAAATGTGAATATTCAGGTGAATTAAGTAAAACAAAGCCAATTTTGAACCTCCTAAGGATCAATACTCCTCATGGTTTTAGAGACTATGCCTGGCAATGTTTGTCAGCTTACGGCATCTCAGCAAGGACGCAGTGTCCTGGATTCACATAGAGGGATCTTGAATTCCAAAGTCCTAAGTGTTTCTGTGACTCTGGGCCCAAGTTTTCTTACAGTGCTTAATACATAGAATTACCTGTTAGTGCTGTTATGAAATGCTAATATTATGTGATCAAAAAAACACAACAACTCTCAGTTTGAATCACTTCTTTGCTATAAGACACCCACACAGCATTGCAATGTTTGTCTTACCAGCAACTCAGAGTAACATAGAGGTATGTTTACTTGTGGGGTGTTTGTTTGTTTGTTTGAACAAAACATCAACAATAGAAGAAAATATGGGCAGTAATGACCTTTTGTTTACAGAGATATAATATTGCCTGATTTTATGCTTTACAGGGTTTTGTTAACTGCAGCAAAGCTCAGAGAGAATACAAAACAGTTTTAAAAACTGCTCTCCATAAAACAGCAAAAACCCCCTAGCTAACATCCATGACAGGGAAGTAGGAACTGACAGGTAGGAAAGTGTTAGGTTTGTTACTGTTGTTTTATTTTTCAACTGTCAGAACTAACTCCTACAGCCCATTGCTAGCAAAAGCATATACAAATGTACGTTTAATAAGTGTCTTTGACTGCATCCATGTAGGTCTTTTTGTCTTAATGATTGGTCTTTAATGAAGTATTTTAAGTCACTGAGCTGTCTCACAACATACTTCACACATAAATGCAAATCACAAAAGAAATACAAGCATTGTCTTTCAGAGAGCTGCAAGTCACTGCACAGTCTCCTGTTTTTTTGGTGGTTTTTTGGTGGTTAATTATGACTGCTTACAGTGCACTTGTAAGAATCTTCAAGCTCTCCCTTTTCTCCTCACTACATTCATTTCAAAGTCTCTAGACTAAATTCATCAATATGCTTAAATTATGTGAGTATACTGGTGACTTTGTCACTCAGTGTTGCCCTTTCAGAGGACCAGACCTGCAGGAGTCTTTTTCTGGGTGTCATTACTTTCAGCTGGGACTGAAATGCTTCCATGTCTGAACATCACATAAGATTTGAGGATCTGGAATTCAGTAAATCAGATTACAGCTCTCACAATATCATATTTGAAAAGGTATCTGGATGCTGGAATCAGGGTAGAGGAGTGAATGCCTTACTATATCTGGTTTAACAATACTTTAGGTTCTGTATTTTCCTTCTCATCTTTGTATGCATCAAAAATAGTATCAGCTCCTGAACTATAAAATCTGGGAAAGTGCCTGCACTTCTTCTGTTGGGAACCCTCCAAGCAATGTTATAAAGGGAACATCTTTAGCACTGAATAGTCAGTCTCAGTGCACAAGACCCAGGCTTCATCAGAAATGCTGAATCAGTTAATAAATAGCACACAGTGATTTTGGTTTGGGTGACAGGTTCTCAACACTTTTTAGAAAAAGCTGGATAAGTATACGTAAAATGTACTAAAGCAGAGTAGATGTTTTAGATAGTCTAGTCTCTGCTGTGGATTGGATCTCTGGATCTGCTGCTCATAAAATGAGATTATTTGTATGGCTTCCAACTGTGGTCCTAATTCTGAAAACTTGTCAGGGAAGGCCAGAAATCAGGAGGAGCATCTCATATGACTAAATATGTCAAATGAGGACACAGACTGGAATTGAAAAATAATAAGCTCAGCAAGACCAACTTAGAGGTGTGTCTTTATCTTTGAGGGCTTATCCATTTAATAGGAGATTTGGCTGTATGGTTATCTTTCCAAGCACAGAGCCATGGCTTTGCTTGAGGGAGATATGTTTTAACAGATATTCTGGAGAATTATGATATGCCCATGTTTCATGCCTGTGCACATCTGAAGAGCCTTTTTAATTTGATTGCCTCCTCCTTTCACTGAGGCCATCTTGACATGTGTTAACAATTTGGGCATAATGAGATTTTTTTCAGCTTTTTTCTTCTTTTAACAAACCATTCAGATTCTAACTTTCTAAATTTTGTATTATGTAATAGGGACTTTATCTGGTCCTTAAAGTTGCATACTAAGAGAAAAACTACAGATCCCAGTTTGTGAATACCTAAAAAGATTCTCTCATGTTGAAAAAAAAAAAAAAAAAAGGTTAAGGTGAAAGACAAATTTGAAAGCAGCAGCTCAAGAAAAACTTGCAGACTGTTTCTATTCCAAATGTAAGTTTTGCAAGGAGGAAAGAGGAACAATATATTTGTAGTGTGCAACAGTAAGCCATCTAGAAGTCTCTGGTTTTCAGTTTTTCAGGTTTTCTACCATGCCCCTCTCCTCCCTCTTCTCCCTAGGGAACCTTGAATCCTTCTTCCTTCCTCCAAGTCCCGCAATTTTAATTCTAAGTTTCTCCATATTTTGTAACTGGTGGGGTTTATATTTCTGAATTAGAAAGTTAATTAAAGGGAAGGTTCTGCTGTAATCAGTTTCATTCTCTGTATGATAGACAAACACAAATTAAGAGATTTTAGATTAGAGAAGCACGTCCTGACATTCTGGACCCTGAGAACTGTTCTGATCCTACCATTGCAAAAGGTTACTGTTAGAACCAGAAAAGCTTCACAGGTCAGTAAGGTACTGAAATAGCCTCATATCCTGACCAAACGCAAAGAATACCTTTTATACAAGGAATGACTAGAATTCTTCAGTTTTACCTGGAGCTGACACAGGTCAGTATGACAGAGGTTTGCTAAATCTTGAGCAGCCTGGAGAAAGCAGGTGGAGATTCATTGTTTATGTCTCATCCAGTAGGAACAATGGGCCATCAAATGAAACCTGTGGAAGCCAGGTTCAAAATGGAAGAGCCTTTTGAAAGGACACGATGGGTGCTGAAACCTCACATAGGGCCAGGGGAAAGCTAGACGAGTTCATGGTAAACAATGCCACTGAGGGTGTCTAAATACATGGACACTGTGTTTGGCTCAGGAAACGTGATGGCTGCGGAGCCTTTGAGAAAATATCCCATATACCTGTCTTGCTCTTCTATTTGTCCCTACATGTTCACTTCTGGCCACTAATGCAGACAGGATGCTGACCTGGATGGATGTCCAGTCTGACTCAGTGCAACCATTATTATATTCTTGTAATAGTAATCAGACCTTTGGTTTTTAATTTGATTTTGTGGATAATATGTAATTGAGAACAATTCGACTTGATTTGCAGAAAGCAGGATAGTTCTGAAGTTACAATGTTTAAGAACACCATTTTTTTCAAATGCAAACCTGATTTTGAATCAGTGAGAGCTCATAAGTATGGGACTTCATGGTGCCAATTACTCTGAATCATTTTCTAATGATTAAAATGTGGGTATTTAAAAAATATGTGAGGAGGAGGAAGAGTTCAGTCCTTGCTGATGATGAGCAAGAAAAATAAAAAATATCTAGGAGTCAGTTGAACAACAGCTGCAATTTTCAGAAAGGCTTATTTTTGATTACAGTTAATCAGGGAAAAAAAAAAATCAAGGAATCATTTTTAAAGAAGGCATTTGTTTTCTAATTAATTTAATTCCTTTTGAAAAAATCCTCCCCTTTCACTCAAATGCTGAGTTATCCATGTTTTCTCTTATTGGTTACTGTGTTGCTTTCAGCCTAACCTCAGTGAGCAGAACTGAGAAAAAAACCCAAACAAAACAGGAAGAGTCTGGCGAGCGAGTGAACCATCCTCCTAGCATGTGCTATCTGAATTGAGAGTGTTAAAGTAACTGTAAGCTGGCAAAAGTTTTGAAGCCATTTTTGCATCTCCTGCAGGCTGTCTGGGGTCACTGTTTTCTCTCCTACTAGATTGGTATTTCTTCTGTTTCTGATAGAAACTGAAGTCAAAAACATAGTGGGCTGTCTACACAGTCTTTGGGCAGAAATAAACTGAATGTCCTTTCAGTACTATGCAGCTTGCAGGTATCAAATCTCTTCCTCATCTAAATTGGGGTTAAGTGACACAGTGGAGGGGGGGGACACGACACTTTTGTAACTACACAGTAAATGGTAACATTTGAATACTCCAGTTTTTATTATTTTTTTTTCCTGGTGAGTGCAAGCAACATTCAACTTTAATCAAATGCCAACGAGATTGTCAAGAAGCCAACAGCCCCTACCACTTCTGCACACGACATTTAAACAAATTAAATCAAGCTCAGGGAAGACTGAAATGTTTGACTTGTGCTGAATTGGGAGGCTATAATCAATTAAAGCACTGGCTATGTCTTACATCCTATTGTAGGACCCTGCTCTGCTTCTGCTGAAGTCAGAATTTCATCAATAACTGCAATCAGATGGGAACCTTCACCAGCTACATCTGCTTTTTTTTTTCCCATAGACTGATACATGTGATCGTTCAAAGGCCATTAGACAGGGCTCTGCTATTCTGCACCGGAGTGGTTAAAATGATAACACTTCAATGTCAGGCTTTACTCCATTAAAAAGTTAATAAATGTTTGTATAAGATTTGGACTACTACTAAAATGTATAGGGAGTTACACATGAAACAGCAGATGTGTATTATCCCTACAGTGCTGGTTAGTAGTTAAATACTCTCAATGTCCTGTGTTTTTAGGTAATGTGATTATTAACAGGCATGCTAAGAAATGACAAGTTAGCAGCATCTGCTGTGCTCATCTTATATAGCTACATGCAACACATTGATTTTCTCTTGACACATTTCTAAAAGAAACAACAGTACACACGTGTGAGGTAAAATGACTTTCAGAAAGTGAAGGAATAGAAATTCAAGGAAAAGTGTGAAAAAGTCTGCATTACGTTTTTCATAACATCTCTGTTGAAAACAAGAGACTTGTCTACACACATAACTATTCCAGTTAGCTATGGCAATTTAAATGTAAATCCTAACTTGAGAAAGTGTAAAAAAGCTGAAATGCTCTAAGAGACAACAGATAATGAAATCAAGGAGATAAATCCATACACACTCATATATATATATATATATATATAAGAACACACATATGTAGGTATATATATTTATGTGTCTGTATGTATATATATGCATGTGTATGCTAAAATGAACCACTTGACTGATGTGTACTAGGATAAGGATTGCTTTTTTACAATTTTGAGTATTTTATATTCTTTCATATTACAAGCAAATTGTACAATGGAGCCTGACATGTTAAGTGTCATTTCAGTAATTAGGTAATAACAGCACCAGATCCTTGAGAAATGTCTCCCCACTTTGTCTTTGGCTCATTTTCTGATAGTAAGCTCTTACTCAAGCATCTTAAGTATTATTAATATGAAAGGATAATGAAAGAAACCAAAAACCCTGTCTTCATATACAAAGATTATTTTTTTTTCCTAGTTTAATCTTCTACAAGTAAAAAGTTTGGATCAGTGGAGCAAACCAGTGAGGCTCCTTAAAGAAACGTTTCATATTTCCATAGTATCTTTCCTTCAGAGCATCACAAAAAAACATTGAGGATGGAAAAACTCTTGTTTTCTCTCTTTGTAAAACTACCACTTTTCTAAAGGGCCCAACATATGTGTTATTTCTGACTCAGATTTTACACAGAGTTTTGAAAATGGACTGTGTATTTGTATTTTAAGAACATTCCAATCCAAGAAAACAACAGACATAAAAATAGGCAATGCAATATGTCATTATACTTCTCAATCTTCCTTTGGATACTACTGTCAGTGTAACGTAACATAAGTGATCGATTTTAAAGAATGACAGAGTCTATCTCTGGCCTTTTAAATCTCTCCTTGGCCATACATCCATATAAATTTAGCGAGGGAGGGGAGGGGGGTAAGCAGCCTCCAAATGTCATGCCAAGAAAAATGCCAAGCTCATATATGACAGCATTACAAAAGAAGACCTGGTGCCACAACGGCAGTGACACACAAATCAAGCCTTCGGGTGCTCCTCCACTCTTTGCCTTTCTCCTTCAGTATTCATCCATTATTTTAAGCCTAACCCCATGAAAAAGCACAAGCTTTGTAGCGCATACCGAACCTTTCTTGAGCCACAAATCCAACTGTATAACAAGTTTGAAACAGCATTCACAGAAAGACATTTGTAACAGGAATTATGCATACAGCCAACTCCTGGCGAAGTGGTACTAAACATTCTGTTCTCCTCCAAGTCTGTTTTTTCAGAAAGAACAACACATTTTGCTGGTAATGTGTAGTAAGTTGAAAATCAGCTTCAGACTTTTAGTTGAAATGTACCAAGAAAAAAAAAAATCTTACTACACTAAATATAGTTAAAGATTACTTTTACAGTTTTAGTTCTACTGAAAGAACCTCCACTGTTTTCCCCCCACCAGAATGAATTGATTGGGCATTTTCTCCAGGGAGACCTAGAGTAGCACTGGCTGTTTCTTCCATTTTTTTCAAGTACTACATAGAAATGCCATCCAGGAACTTTCCGAAAGCTTTATGAGAAAAAAAATCACACTGCTGTGCTAGAGGTACAAAAAGAGAATTCAGTAATCGATATGTTGATTAAAAGGTTTCTTGTAGATAATTTTTATTTTTTTAAACTGTCAACTCAAATCTGTTCCTTCCACTCTGGACACCAACAAGGTTTTCTTTGTGCATTATTCTCATTTATTCAAAGTCCTTGTTTCAGAAACATGGGCATCTAGTCAAACACAGTGTTTTTTTGCAAATAATGCAATATAAATACTTCACTTTTCCGCCTTATTTAGACAAAAGGTAATGTAACTTCTAATTTTCTCTTCTCATGCAGAATGTCATTCTGCGCTACTCTCCAGGACCCAGATTATACTCACACTATTTTAAATTTTACCATATGACCTCCCGCTGGAGAAGCATGCACTAAAACTGAAAATTGTTTCACATTTTAAGTGTGCAGTGTCCCTCTAATGATACTACCTGAGTTTATTTTAACACGTTCATTTTATACCTTTTAGCATCTCTTTGACAGCAAGCAATTCAACAAATACGTGAGCTGGGGACAATACTATATCAGTGGCAACTGATCCAAACCAAAGAATGAATAAAAAACCCTGCTGACTCTGGATCAAAATTCATTCATGCAAGTAAAGCAACAGTAGATTGATTATTTTTTGGCCTCTTGGCACATTTACAGTTAAATTGCTCCATTTGAAATGGAATCAATATTTCTAATTATGTCAATTACACTATTAAAAAAATAATGATCTACAGTGGAAGGAAAATAAGGATATAACCTAGTAAAGAATTCTGGATATATTCCAGTACAGTTTTCAGATCAAGATACATTTTTTATGCAAATAAAGAAATAGAAACAGAAAAAGTTGGGTCCCAGGGACCTTAGGCAGTCATCTCTGCACTCCAGCTCTGGGGCAGGCTCAAATGCACTCAAGTATATCTAGACATTCCCTCACAGATATTTGTTTAACCTAGCCACTGAAAGATTGATTCTACAGTCACATTTAAATGACTGATGCTTTTTAATGCTCATTAAAATAAGTCCACCGCCTTTTTCAGCTCAGATTCTGAGCTGATATTCCTAATTTCCCATGTTCTAGAAAAGACAGGTTTTAAAAATGATCTCGTGCAGCAGCCTTTTTGTAATTTTTGTAACTTAAGAAGCCCTTGATTTCTAAATGCTAAAATATACAGAAGCATTTGCTGTACATGACGATGCAGGAGACTGCCTATGTATTACTCTGGTGTATGTCACGAGATTACTGTGTCACGGAGCACCTCCGTGTAAACAGAGTCTGCCCTGTGCTGACAGCACTTTTTCATGCATCTTCCAGCCTACAGACAAGAAATGGCTGATACATCTTGATGGCTCCACCTCAAGTGGTTTCACTTAAGGTGATGGAGTGGCCAAGGACTGAGAAAATCATCTTGGCTGTACAGAATCTGCAGGGGATTGACTGAAGGGATTGGTTTGGGGGTTGTCTAAGGTCTTCCCAGAAAAAAAAGAAAGCTGGTGTAAAAGCTGGAGCTCAGAAAACTAGCCTGAGAAACACATGTAGCATGAACATATTGAGGAGCAAAGTCATGCTGACAAAACCAGAGAAACTGCAGGTACAGATGAAGAAAAAAAAACTATCAGAAAACAAGTTGTACCCAGGCATGGGGATCCCTGACATGTTAAGTAGCATCCAAGAGCAAAGAGAGAACTGAACCAGGGGAAAAAAATTGTACGCATTCATTATTTTGCCAAAACCTGTACATTTCCAGTGCTAGTTAAAAGGTGAATGCTTTTGTGATCCTTACAAAATTGATGTTTACTGTTTTATACAATGACAAATTCCCAAAGAGGAAAATCGTAAAAAGGTGTTTAATGCTCACAGCTCTCCTGGAGACATGGATAGGAAATATATGCGTTCAGCACTGAAGAAAGTTAAGACATACTTGTCTAATGACAATGGCATTTACCAATCAGATGGAAAAAAAATGGTTATTCATCCGTACCTACTGAAAACTGTCCTCTGCTCAGCCCAGTGCTTTTCAGTGCTGGAGCTTTTACAACAGGGGTTCCCTTTCCCTTACAATTGCGGAAGGGCAGTTACACACTATATTTAGTGGCACACCCTGCACCCTACTCACTAATGCCTTGCACTCTGTGTCCTCACTGCTAGAATTCAAAATGAAGATCGATCCAAGGGACTGATCCCAGACATAGCCTGATGGTGAAACACTTGGCTTGACATAATTATTTTCACACCATATAGATTAATCTGAGTACTT
This sequence comes from Tyto alba, assembly GCF_018691265.1. NCBI lineage: Eukaryota > Metazoa > Chordata > Aves > Strigiformes > Tytonidae > Tyto > Tyto alba. The sequence goes on along the minus strand of NW_024881295.1, from coordinate 7,101,554 downwards.
AAATTCTGCTTGCAAGTTCCTAACTAACATTACTTGACTGCAGAATTTCTAATTACAAGTATTACCATTTCTAATCTTCTGAAGCTCTGCCTGCTGTGTCTGCATCCGAGTCATCACATTACAAGGTCCTCTATTGTCTCGCTGCATTCTTCTCAGGCCTTCAAATGTTAATAAACTAGAATAATGAAAAGGAGGATAACAGTAGGTCTGAGTAGGATGATAGTACATTTTAATTTTAAATTTGGGTCTTTCTAGTAATGGGGGACAACTGAAAGCGAATGTTGGCTTAACACAGGCAGACATCAGGAAATACTGAGATTTCTTGATCACACCACAAAGAACCTGAGCTGAAGCAAGCGGAGGAGGAAATAAAGGTGGAGATCACTGACAAATTTGGAATAAACATAGGCACTAGAGTGCAACAAAAATAATACAATGTATGCCAGGAAGAAAGAAGTCAAGGAGCAAAGATAACTGATGTAGGCATAACCAGCCAGATCCTCCTGCAGCAAATAACATCTCTGGCAGTAAGTGGTATCGCATGGACCAGGGCCAGAGGGCCTCAGACAAGCAGCAGTATGGACAGCTATGGCCCTTGACTCAGGGCTTCAAACTCCCTGTCCTTGAGCTCTTTGCCAGCCATCGAAGCGGTCTGTGTACCATGCAGGAGACACACATACCACCTTTTAGGTACTCCAAAACCCAACAGACAGTGAAGTGACGTGGAACAGAAAGAATAAAGTAATTTTGGAATTTGTGACAATAAAGCCTTATGGTAGAAATCTAACTCCGAAAATGCAGTAAGGGAAAGGCAATATAATTCTGGTACAAATCAATAGAGTATAACTGCAGGGGGAATATTAATGTTATTACAAAGTTAATCTACAGCTGAATTTATCTGAGTGAATTGTTAATGTTCCTCCTAAACCAAACGGGCCAGGTCATTTTGCTCCTTTTTACCTTGGCAAGCTCCTTTCATTACATCTCAATATCCCTTTGAAATAAGCCACACCATGACTAGTTTTAAAATCTATAAAGCTAAAAACCTCTACAGTGGGGAAGAGGAGCAGCAGAAAATTATAGTTCACATGAGTAAAGTACAGCCTGCCAAGAGAAAAAAAGTTTAATTTGTCGATGCTGGGTTGTGGATTTGGAGTGCCAAAATTATTAAGGTCAGAACGCTGCACTGAGTGGCAGGCATAACAGCTTCTCAGCGTACATCCATGAACCTGACTGTACACAGCACTGATCAAAGTCAGCTTTGAGAGGACATGTAACAATAAGATCGTCCTTCAAAGAGGAAAAGAAGAGATTTTGTGGAAAGGAACTGGCCCAATCCTCTATCATCAACAAGAGAGAAATGCCTGATGCCTTTGATAACAGGCCTCCTTCAACAGGGAGGGAATGATCAGTTCATGTGGTGACTGCATTGCAGTCAGCTGGTGGGAACAATGCTGCCACTTCCACCCGCCACCTGTAGCACTCAAGGTGAACCAGTCACCTCTGGGGACAGGAAACACTGGATCAAAACATATCTATTCCACTTTCCTGACCCCACCTCAGTCCCTGCTGAAACGATTGCTAATGCTGGAACTGCACATTCAATCACTGGAGCAGCTTTACATACATCCAGCCTGGGGCCTCATCCTTAGACTAACCATGGATGGTAGCAAGTGGCTGGTTTTATGAACCACTCATCTTGTAATTGACAACTCAAGATAGAAAGCTCAGTCCAGAAGCCTGTAAAACTCTGGTGATAACAGAAGAGGAGGAAAAACTGGGGAAAATGTCAGTGTAATTTATTTTGTTCTTACACATCCTGTAATATATAATTACTGAATAATAGCATGGGAGGGATAAGGTAAGGTTGTTTTGCCTTGCTTTAATTGTGCATCTCTAACTAAACAAAGCTTCAGGTATTCTTTGAGTTGACCTTGGATTTCCCAATTTTACTGGTTTTATTTTCTAAGAGCAACATCCTGTAGTCATTTTTACTTTAAGATTACTTACACATGCTTTCAAGGTTTAAACCACTTTACTATTCCCATCTGTAAGGGAATAACAGAGGGAGAAAATTTACACTTCAAAAATCTTGATATAAAATAGTGAATATGTTCAAATTCCATCTTTCTTATTTTCTAACCAATAATAATAATAAAATCTACTGGTGTCCCTCCTGTCCCATATCTCATTTCTTTCCTCTGCCTGTGAGATCTAACATTATCACAGACGTATAACATATTCCAGCTCATGTAAACAAAAGCAGGACAAAGAAAAAAGTACACAGCAGTTTTGAATCATTCTTCACAAATAACACTAACAAATCATCTTCCAAATGAGCTTGATTTTCACCAGCACTTTGATTGCCTATTATGCTAGGTGGATTTTTGTTTGTTGCCCATCAATTGTTATTTTGGAGTCGCATGTTCAACATTTACACTGCACTGTCTTCCCCTGATATATCCTTCTTCCTCCCTTCCTTTCCCACTTCATCTCACTCTTTGTTCTGCTTGTGCTAAGGGCCCAGGCACACAGAAACCCAGTGGGACATGACTGGAGGCAGTAAGGATGGCAGTAAAGCAGCAGGGCTCTGTGTAGTAAAGTCTGTTGCAAAGTCTATTGCTTACCCAGGTGCCTCTTCGATTGGCTCAGAGAATTCCTCTCTCTCATCCTAAAGAAATCGCCCCAAAGACTGAGCCACCTGGCTCCCAGGCAGCTCCCAAAACTCATGCGTGTGAAAAAATTCAGCTTTGGACTGAATTCTCATGGACTTTACTCTGTTAAGACGCTTGAAGTGCAAAGTAACACTCCTTTTTAAGGGTTTTAAGACCTCTGAGCATGGACAGAGGGGAGTTAAGGAGCTCTTTGTATAAAAGAAGCATCTTTACCAAGTGTCTGGTCTAACTAACAATTGCTATAATACCACTACGTGGTCTTAAAACCTTAATGCAAAGCAACAGAGCTTTTTTTATTTGTGGACTCCTAAAATTTTCCCATGCGTGTGTTAATATCAGCACAATAAATTTAAGCATAGCAATAATATGATTGGCTTCCTCAGACCTTCTGAGCCTTTTGTTGCCTCTCCCAGACCCCTGAGGTCATGCTGAAAACCACTGATCTAGTTACAACCTTTTCCAGGGGTAGGCGGAAGCACCGGTCACATTAAAGCACGAGTAATAGACTGAGTCTTAATGAAGCCAATTCCTTCCTGGGATCCCAAAGAATTTCTCAAACACCGATGAATTGCATCACACCTCATCCTTTACAAAATACCCAGATATTACTATGATTATTACTTCTGTAGAGGAGACAGAGAACTAGGTTTAGGATTATCAACAGAGACAATCTATAGGGTGAGGTGTATCTCCTAGTCACTCCTAAATATGTACTGAAGAGCTACCGAGATCGAGCAGAACTAAGGACACTTGGCACTGTGTAGCCATATGTGTTTCTTCCAATCTAGTAGAAAGAGCTGGTGACAGGGGCAGGAGCTGAGCCAAGACTCTGCTAAGAAGTTAATTTATAAGAAATACACTACAGAAAATGGATCTGGAAAACCCATATCCAGCAAAAAACATTACTGAACTCAGGACACTGTTTCACTTGTTCACTCTGATTTGGGAATTACAAAACTCCTTAAATCTTAGGTAGGGTAAATTCTGTCTATGTACCAGTGCATCTTAACTAAAGCAAAGGATCAGAAGAAATTGACTTAAATTCACTCAAATGCCTTTTCTAGCCATTTTACAGTTATTTACACATTGTCCAGAAAGGATCTTTAAGTATATGCACTGTCTCTGCGTTAAAATGTGAAGACTAATATTTTTCTACTGTTATGTTAAATCAGTGCTGACTTTGGACTCTAGCTGGAGATACAACTGTGTGAATTACAACAGTCCCGTTCTCATTCACATGCATAACAACCCAGCTCCTATTAACATCACTGGAAACACAAACGAGCTTGTAAAAGGAGAGTGTTTTCTTCTAGCTGATATAAGGTCATGTAAATCTATTGCCTTTAATAGCTATAAGCAAAGCAATTCCAGTGGAGGATCTTTTACTTTAGATGTTCAGAATTACAGCTGGAATAATACTCACACAGCCATTTTAAAAAAGTAAAACATCTTACATAATTTTAAAAATGTTTTTCCTACTTGCTCCTGCTGTGTAAAAAGTGTAGCTACACTGCCTTGAACGCCTTTAAGAGCCTCCATGGCTACACTCACTTCTTCACATTCCTAATGAAAGATATAGCAGTGCACACAGCCTTCTTTGTCTCTCATAGTCAGATTTTCAAAACACACACTTTAATTTCTGCTAGTTAAATCAGGATATCTAATAAAAACTGCGTTAGCAACCATAAAAACCAGCGTGCAGTGGGAGGGGGAGGAGAGAAGGCTAGCTTGTCAGCAGCTGGCACTTTTATTATGAGGCATTTAAAAAGCCTGACAGCTAATGCACTTTACTAAGACACTGTGAACTACATACCTTCAGAAGAAATTATAATAGCTAATGAGGTTTGGGTTTGCTTGTACATTATATTCCCTGCTTTTCAGGGAGACGGACGCAGCATTCTATATACCCTTTCTGCAATATGAATTCAGATGGTAGCTGACGGGTAGATTTGGAAGTAAGATTTATCTCAAAGTATGTTTCCATGTTTACACACTCAGCATCGTTTTTCATATCCACCTTTAGCCATTATTCCTCCTTGGAAGTAGAAGTCAGGTTCTTAATTATGTGAAATTTTTCATTGTAATGAAAGGAAGCATAAAGATCCTTGTGAGCACACTCACATTTATAACTTATTTACAATGTGTTTTCAGAGTTCCAATAATTCATGGCGCTAAAGGTGGAAGACTCCACGCACTAGCTGCAGTATTAATGCTTTGAAAAATTATTAGCCAAACTAGGAATTTTATTAGTCAGCTTTTCATGTTAGATGTGCTCTGCTGGGATTTTGCTATACCAGTGCTTACTTCATGTTCTGACAATTTTTCTAACTAGCCTAAGATATTATTGTATTAGATGATGATTTACTCATTCTATTAAGCCTTGACACTAAATACATTTTATGCTAAAGAAAGACTTTCTTCCTGCTAGAGAAAAAAGAAAAAAATAACCCTGTTCCAATTAAGAGACAAAAGTAAACCTCTACAAGATCTGAAAGATAATAAACTTATTAATTGTCCACCCTTTTCATTAAAGAAATACTTTACCTTCATGGGAAACAAAATTGTGATGACAAGCTGCTTTTGAGGACAAACTCATAACAGGATCTACGTATCTGTAGGTTCTCCTGCCAAAGAGCATAATGTTGCAGGAAAGTCTCCATACCTCTTTTGTTCTTTGTTTCTGATGTAAAAAGGAGCTGTACTTCACTGTTGGCTGCATTGTCAAGAAGGCTGTAGGAGATTAGGAGTCATGCCCTTGATTTGACTTGACTCTTGTGGTCTCCAATGAGTGGCAATAGGAGAGCAAGACATAGCTCAATTAGTAAAGATTCTCACCTCTAGGCAAGCCCATCAGGACCATATTGCACCAGCCTCAAGGCTGCATGGCAAAAACTGTGGGGTTTTGTGCATGGTAAGCCTTGTTCAAGTATCACAACAAACCAAGGGACTGACATAATGAAAGTGGGGTAGAGCTCAGCTATAGTATCAGTGACAGGTAGGATTTTGTACACGTTCTCAAAGGACAAGGGCTTTAGCAAATACGGATCTAACAAAAACACTATTTCAAATCACTCTGCTTGTTTTCAAATGAAAAATTCCTGACTGCCATTGAGAAATTCCCTTGGTCTGGATGACCACACTCATAGATGTTGATCATGCTACTGCAGCCAGGACCATTTGTGATAAAACTAAATACATGCTCCCTGATGAAATCAGTAAACATCAGAGTTATTTGTAAATTGTTTTCCTAAGTGACAGAAATAAGTGACTACTTCTATTGCATTAATTGTATCATTTTCATGAGGAAAGGATTACTGGATTCTATTTCAGACTACTGGCACACAGATTCACATTTTTTCTGATCAAAGAAAACATGGATCAATACACCTCTTAATCTAGAAACAACAGAGAGAATGACATGAAGTGTCTGGCAAGGTACTCATCTTTCTATCATATTAAGGTTTGGAAAGGAGGCTTTCATTGTATAATTTCTACTTTTGAGTGATGGCTACCCAACAATAGATGTCTGACCCTGCTCTTCCTTGGTTGCTGATGTAAAACATTGCTGCCAGACTGCTCGTATAATGACATTTGATTTGAACACTGAATTTCTGAAGACCTAAGGACTCACTTCCCCTTCAGGATATTTTGGCATGAGCACCTCAAAAATCAAGCACAAGAAACACAGGTCTTTTGTACTTGTTCTTTGCATTCTCAGACAGGACAGACACATCTGTAGCCATGACAAAGTAAGGATACAAGATGTAATTCATACAAAGTCAGACATAGTATCAGAGAACAGAATCACATCATCACTATCTAAGGATACTGGGTGCTTCCCAAGGCACCTTGCTAGGTCCTCAACTTGAATAAATCAGTGCAACTCCACTGATACATCAATTTACAACTGCCAGTGCCCTGTTAACTGTCTTTTGACCAAGCATGTCATAGAAATTTCTCACCTACAATTCTTGCCTCTGATTCTGGTTTATTCTCACAACCATGAACATTTTATAATTCATTCTGATTAGATAAACTGATACTTTCAGTAATTTATGATGAATCTAAGGTCTGGTCTACACACACAGAAATTACACCGATTTAACTAAATCGGTTTCTAAATCAATTTAGTTAAATTGGAGCAGCTCCCAAGCGAGGACACATAAATTGGTTTAAGAATGGCTAATATCATGTTAGCTTAATTCAGTTTTAAGAATGTCCGCACAAGGGGGTTGCAACGATTTTATTAAATTGATTTAGAAACCAATTTATTTCAACCAGTACTATTTGTGTGTAGGCCAGGCTACAGAGACAAGTGCAAACTGCAAAATGTAACATTAATTGTCAGTATTATTGCTCACAGGAACTAAAGAAGGAATCAGAATAAAGTTTTAACTGAATTTGTTACTCAACAGCACACACGCCAGAATAAAGCTAACAAACAATGTTGTATTTACACGATACTTTTCTGCAAGGCAGTTGATATGCCATTAGTAATTAAAAGTCACATGTTGTTACATTACAGCCATAGTGGGAAAAGGTTAAAATGAAAATATATTTAAACATCTTGGGGCTATTGTGACTGTTGCTAATTTTTACTTATATTGCAACACAGATGAAAAAAAAAATCTTCACTTTCCATTTGTAGCTTTTTTTTTTTTTTTCCTTAAGTTTAGGTTTTGGATAAACTAATGCCTGAAGAATTTAATGCTTATTTATTTCAACAAACATGCTAAGAAATTAGTCCTTTGTTTTAAATATAAAACCTACAGATTAGTTAATGCTGTAGTGATAAAAGATTGTTATGATTCCTCTTCCATCCTAACTGTCTACAACCAGCTAAAGGCATCTGAGTAGCAGTTGAAGATGTAAGTAAACTGAACAATATTCAAACGCTTCCAGTGCTAACTCCAAGGCAAAACATGGAACTTAAGTTTCCTGACACTAGGGCAGTCCCCGTAGTAACAGTGACCTGAGTTTGAAGAGAGGTCAAATGCCTTTTGATCTGGAGGATATCAGAAAATGGCCAGATTAGAAATCCCTTCTATTATCTTTTGGTAGCAGGGATGTAATCATGATGTCATCTAAGAGAAAGAATACATTTCTGTGAAATGCTGCCTCACATTCCACAGGCCTTAAAATCATTTCACACTAGGCGATTGGAAGTGAGTGCAAAAAACCTAATTTTGTACCTCTTTCTCTGTAATATACAGGAAGCCACTGAACAGTGATGATCACAGGCCATTGAAGTGTAAATGTCACTTGAATGGTCTGGACAGATGGGTCTTTTAATGGAGAGATTAGACTATGGCTATGTGTCCTGCGGAGAGAGGCAGGCAAGACCTCTGTGCGTTGTATGGTAGCACATGCAATATCTTACGCCTTTTAGGTTCATAGATACAAGCAGGTCTTGTTCCTTCCTCCGGATGCTTGCATCTCTTGAAAGTACTTTTTTTGATCACTGCATTTAGGAAATGCAAGGATTTCTTGACAAGGTCCAGGAGGGTCCTAGAGATAACTGCTCACATCAGACATGACATTCCCACTCTCCTTTCCACCAGTCCCCCTCCAGCCCCCTCCCACACACCGTATCTTTCACAAAATTCCATCCAGTGCAAGATAGGTCCCAGGGCCATTCCCCTCCCTCCCACACACCTCCCAGCTCTAGTCCTAGTAGCTGCAGACTTTGTTGCTGCCATGTGTCTCAAATGCTTACTGTATTTGGCTGTCTCACTGCCTTTCAAGGATCTGTTCAGAATCTGATTGATGACTGAATGTTTACAAAACACTTTGAAGATGAAGGGAAACGCAATATTAATGGTAAGTACCATGACTACTCTTCTGGCTTCCCTCTCTTTGTCCTAGTAGAGAAAAATTGGTGACCACCTAGATTTTGATCTATGAACAAAAAATTGCATTTGGCCTGTGGAATTCAGCAGCACGTGACACACACGCTGTGTGTTGTCAAACCAAGGAGGCTCACATTTAATTTCTGTCATCACATTCTCATGTGGTGGCCGAGACTGTTTCCAGATAGGCAGAACATTCAGAGACATGTATTTAACAACTGAATATCACTGCTATTTTCACAACTATTGTTTTCTCACTTGACTGAGGACAAGAATTAATTCCCAGCTCTTGAGGGGCTAGTCACGGAGGACACGTAGGGTCCCTACCAGCATGCAAAAGTGAGCCTTGGTCCAGTCAGCCTTCAAAGCAACTGGAACAATCTGAAAAACTTGGGGATGTGTCAGAGAGATACAAATATGGTATCACCAAGAACAAAGAAGCAGCAAAATTATGTGAAAGACAAAGGTAGAACTTTTAAGGGGAGCTTAGAGCAACTGTCGCTTCTCTGTGAACACTTTGTCCCAGGATGGGCAGCTGAATGTATTCAAAAGAATCCTACCCAAAAATGCAGTGTCCTCATCAGAAAGAGATACTGTTGTTGGTTTATTCTGCTTCATTCTTGCTCCCTAGCAGACCAGTCTGCAATCCACACCTGAAACACCAAAGTCACAGAAACTTCTAGTTGATTGCCATGATGACTTGGGCATATTTGGGAATTACACTGTTTCCATTTCTTTTCACAGCATTTAGTACACAGAATATGTCATTTGCTTCAAATCAAAAATATCCTTTCTCCAAATTTCAGCCTTAATCCAAGGCTTTCCAAACACAGGATTAAAGAGATATTGTCCCTTGAAAAATGAACACTTTCCTTGAGGCAATAAATGAGAAATTCCTGAAACCAACTCAGCTTTGAGCTTCCCAGGTAGTCTGGCACAGCCACTGGTTCTCTTGGCTGTGATTACAAATCTCCCGATAGCTACTGAATGAGTGGAAAAATGTCAACTCTGATTAAAAAAAAAAAAAAAAAGAAAACAATAACAAATGGATCCTAACCATACAGCAGACTGAAACACAGGTGCCAGCATTAGCAATAAGTGAAAGAAATATGTTTTCATATTATAAGGTGCTGACTGCTGCAGAGCTTAACTGTAAGCATTAAGATGTGATTAGCTGCAAACAGGTAGGACTGCTCTTGCTGAGTTCAATTATAAGAAAGAGCTGATGGATACACAAAGAAGTTTGGTATGCCTGCACATGCAATGAACATTCAACTTGCCTAGAGCCAAAAGCTTTACCTATTTGAGCCATAAATCACTCCCTTGACACCACACTTAGACCCAGGGGTGTGGAAATACACTACAGACAGTCCTTGACTGCTTCTAAGATGTTTCACAATTAAAGTTCGGCAAGAATTTCAGTCTGTAGTACTCCAGAATAACTTCTTCTGAATCAGATGGAAAGCCATGTTCCAAATGAATTTAAAAAAAAAAAAAAAAACAAACAGTTAAAACTTGCTGCTGGAGGAGGGGGTGACATTTTGCACCATTAAATACACCTGTCTTTTAAGAAGTTCCATGCAACAGATGAAATTCAGAGTTCCATCTGCATGAGGGCAAGGAGCATGCAGGTATTTAAAGGACTTTTTTATTTGATTATGACTGAAGTGCAGTTCCTTAACAACAAGTACTTGTGGATTTGTTGTTTAGAGTTGCATCTGTCTTTGGTAATTGGGAGCAGAAGTCCATCTGCCAGAATGTGTTTGGTAAATCTCTTCGCAGGCTGCCATTTTGTGAGTAAGGCTGTATACATCCCCCGGGTGACCCCTCCCTAAAACCATTTGTATAACCTGCCAGCTGTTCCTTTCTCTGATTCTTCCTCCAATTACCTTTTAGGAGAGAGTAGAATGAGGGAGAAAACCCCATACACACTTATATACATATACACGTACACATATGCATTTGCAGCCATGAGGAAGATGAGGGGCACAAGACGGCATCCCCTTGACAATGCAGACTGGCATTGTTCTGGTGAAGAAATGGCCAGGCAGCAAATTACACCTGCCACTGGAGGGTCCACTGCAGCAGCAATGCAACCTGCAGTCTGGCTTTCTTCCCTTACACTTCCCTTTCCCCTTTGCTTCATTCCTTCTAGAGCTGCCCAGCTTGAAAATCCATCCTCTGCGTGGAAGAAGGATAAAATGCATGAAGGGAAGTAAAAGACACAAATCTGAGTGAACAACCTTCCCAGAATGAACTGGTGCAAAATTCTGCTCCTAATTACATTAATATTAAAACAGTCCCTGGAAGATACTATAAGAACAATTCTTTCTGAACACTTCAGTAGAAGAGCATGGCTTTTCTTTTCGCACTTCAGAGTGCTCTTTATTAACTTTTTAAATGTTTTAATTGTTTCTAATGTTTCTTCTAAGAGGGATTTCTTGTAGTGGAGGAAAGATGTTTGGTTGGGTTTTTCATGAGTAATTCTCAATGGAAATTTTCATCATTAGAAATCTGACCTTACATTTAAAGAGCTGGAAGGAAAAAAAGCATAATTAATTAGTAACATTATTTTTCCTCCAGCATATTTTAAAAATTAGCAACCAGAGAATGAAGGAGATGGGGGCTGATCCTGCAGCCCTTTCACACGATAGTTATTGCGCTGATGCCTCTGGGAATGCAGATAGGGACAGCAGGATCAGGCCCTCAAGCATAAACCAGGCATAAGTAAGGCCTGCAGATAGGCACAGATCAACCTTCTTGTAGTATCCTGAGCACTCTCATTCCCTGTTGAAGTCAATGGGAACAAAAGAGGCTGTGCAGGTTCTTCGGTGGGTACCTGATTTTAAATCATCAGCATTTTATGGCACATGGACTTATCTTAGCAACTGGCAGCCCTCCTAAGAGAGCAAGGCACTGATTCTCCACCCCATACACACCAGTTCTATGCCTGCGCAATTCTATTGATTTTAATTGTGTGTCATATCAGCTTACTCCAGCATAACAGAGCTGAGAAGCAGGTCCTGAATATCTAATCCACAAGCAACTGTACTTCAAGTATCTCTTTATTTGCATTTCTACCCCGAGGCATCATTTATCATGAGTACTGTTCAGTACACATGAATTTGGAGTTTTATGCTCCTGACATTTCAACATTCCAGTAACTACCTCCCAAACCAGAGAAAAACAGCATTTCATGATAGGAACCGTGTTTGAGATTTTGATCTGAGTCTTAAGATTCAGTTGTGTTATCTGCTCACTCCTAGCTCACACATATGGGAACACCTTCTACGCTTCAAAAATCATCGGGTTTGAGATCTCTGACTGTCATTTCATTCTCACTATTACAGAGATAGAATAGCAACTTGATGGCTGCCTAGCTAATACAATCAGAGAATAATGATTCAAATTTAGGCCAAAACTCTATTGTAATTAAAAGTCTGGTGGGCAGAGCTATAACTGGAAATCTGGATTACGTGCTACCACTTTTCTGAAACCTAAGGTATACCCCCCTCTGCATCACCATCCCATGTGTAAAATGAGGATGATGCAACCCTCTTTCCCCTATCTTTTGTTGGCTTCATCTAAATCGTGAGGTCAGGAATTCTTCCAGTCTAGCAATTCCAGCTTTAGCAGTCAAACATTTTATTGCCCTCACCTGTCCTCACCCAGGATTACCGTTCCCTCAGCAGAGATTTTGAATACAAGGTATGCAAGTGTTCCCCCTGATTGCTTCAATGCACAGTTCACGTTTATATCAAACCCAATTTTCATCATTAGTTGGAGTAAAACTTTTGGACTTTATATCCAGGAGGCTGAGGTGAGTTTACACAGTCCTAACCATTCCATAGAGGGCACTACTTCCAGCTCTGGTGTGGTGAGAGCCCGCTCCAAAGCAGTAACATCATGGCAACCTGTCCTACTACCAACTGCCTTTCTATAGCTTGTGGATTTGAGATCTCATGTGGAGCATCTTTAGGGGTTACTCTGGTGAAACTGATATTATTTCTAACCCAGGCATCCAACAGAACAGGTATTCTTTCTATCCTGGAAACTGTTCAGAAAGTTTTCAACATTTCTATTACCTATTAAGATTTTCTGGGTTTGGACCATCTTATAAAATTAAAATGTTGCAGTAAAAAATTTAATGTGCAGAAACTATTAAAAACAAACAAACAAACAAAACAAGACCAAACACAGCACAAAAAAAGATTGCAACATTCAACCATGCTAAACAAAATACCCCATGTGAGGATATTAAAATGAGGATTATTCTAAAATAACCATTTCAGAGTCTATGTTTCCAACCATCTACTATCAAGAAAATAAGACTGACAACAACTGAGATCAAATATTGTAATTATCTATTTTTCCTTTCTTTCTCTGATGAACCTGTTTCATGTTTTCTTTCTTGACACTAGTAGCTTTACTCACGATTTTGAATAAACACACATTTATTGTCTAAGATTCATATCTGGCCAATTATCAAAACGCAAAGAACTGTTACAGACTTTAAAAAAATCTATTCACTCTGAGAAACAGGAAGACAAGACTTCAGATGATGTTAATCAGCATAATTCCACTCACTCAAAAGGAATTACATAATTTACACCAGCTCAGGATGTGGTTCACCATTTTAAATTAGGATCTTGGTTTATTTAATGTCTTACTGCAGAGCTCTGAGACTCCAAAGCCACTCTGTCCTTACTTTTATCTATTTACAGATAAGCATGTTTCCTTAAAACAGCTTCAACTGCCACAGTTAAAATCTTAAAACCTGCTTAAGTCTAAAGTTATTACTTCCTGCTGGGAGCGTCTGAAAGGAGTTGGAATATTAATCTCTTTAAATAGGTCTCCTGGGAATATATCAGTGTTTTTCCTCGATAGGATGCTTTCTGTGGAATTTGATAATCCTTGGTATTTTCAGCATTTTACACAAAGCATCGTTCTTAAGGAGTGTCATCTTATACACTGGCTTTAAAATGTTTGGAAAGGACTGAGATCTGGTTCTACCTTTACCCTGAAGACAAATTGTTTTTTCTTCATTCTCTAACAGCAATAAAGGAGGATTTCTAAAAGAGCTGTTTCAAGCAAAGCTACCAATATGAAGTCTTCCATTTGTTGGCTATGTGTACTCAGCGTTTTCAAAAAAAAATGGCTATAGTTTCTAGCTTCTCTTCTTACAGATTGTTTGTGTATTTGGTCCTTCACTGTCTGTTCTTGGTTGCCACTTGTACCATACCAGAGCTCCCCCCAAACATGCAGCTGTCCATCGTACTATTTGAAAGATAAAATCTCTTCTCTCCTGCAAACTCAGTTCTAAGAATTCACAAGACATAAAAGGGCCTGTGGTTCAAAGATTTCAGGGATAGCAGGGATTGTTTAGCCTTAGCTTCTATCTTCTGAACAGGCATCAAGTCCCACTGAAGAACTCCTATACCTGCTCAATAACTTTTGATTGGGTTCTAGCTCTAATTCCCAAACCATTGGCCCAAATTCATGGTCCACTGGTTGTGCCAGCAATCCACAGCTGCTCTGGAAACCATACTCTCAAAATGAGTTTTCAGCTTGAAAACAACTAGAAGTCTTGAAACAGCAGTATCTGCTGAAGCCCCAAAATGATCAGGGCTCATCATACTAGGTGGTTCAATAAGGTATGGGGAACACTGAGAAGCAACATGATTTTTTGAAAGACATTAAGTCTCAAAGACAGTGCTCAGAGATGTAAATGACTTATCCTATAATCATAGCTGAAAGAGAAAGAAGTCTTTGCTCACTGAAGAGCACGATCTGGAGTTTTATCCAAGCTGGCTGTCGTGGTTTGAGCCTGGTCAGCAGCCAACCACCCCGCAGCCACTCACCCACCCTGGGAATTGGAGGGGTAAAGGGAGACTCACAGGTTGAGATAGAAACAGTTTAATTATGGTAATAAAATGAAAACAATGACAGCAATAGAAAATATAAACGGGCAATGCACAATGCAATTGCTCACCGCCCGCTGACCCATACCCAGCCCGTTCCCGGCCAGCGATCCCGAAATACCAAGATCCCCCAGTCGCAATCTCGGAAGCGAGAGAGAGAGAGAGAGACCCTTCCCGACCACCCCTCCTCTATACAGTGAGCATGACGTTCCATGGTATGGAATATTTCATTGACCAGTTTGGGTCTGGTGCTCTGGCCGTGCTCCCTCCCTGCTCCCTGTGCCCTTGCGCACAGGCAGGACATGGGGAGTTGGAGTGTCCTTGAAATCTCAGTAGCAGCTGAAAACATCAGTGTGCTATCAGTATTCTTCCCATACCAAACCCAATGCTGAATCTAAAACACACCACTAGTCTAGTTACCAAAAAGGAACATTAACTCTATTCCAGCCCAAACCAGGACACTGGCCATTGGCACATTCTGAATAGGGGTTCTCACATACTGCCAGACATTCTCCAATTTCTCAGCTGTGGTCATTTAAAACTAGCTGCACCTGACTACTGAACTGTTTGTTATCACTTTTAGCAATCCATATATTTCAGGCTAATGACAAAACTCACCATTCTCACTTTATGCAAATTAAGACAGTAAATGTATTTCATTGTGTTCTAGTTGTATGGTAAGTTCATATTTTTAATGCTTTACTTTTTTTTCATATTCACTTCCATTTCTTTTTAGCCGATCTAATTTATTAATTAATCAGCTGTCTTGAAATATAATCCAGCCACAGTGTATTTCATTTAATGCAATTAAAAACCCTGAATGTTTTCTGGAGGGAATGTTTCTCAAATGGAGTAGGTCTTCCCTCTGGGAATTGCTGAACAATTTAGAGCAATGTAATCCAGAGACGACCTGTCTCACTGATGAGTAATTTTGTTTGTTGATACTTTTCCCATACAGAAGCTCTTTTCTGGGCAAGACAAAAGACAAAATTCTGAAATCTTTACTCAGTTACTGAGTAAATTTTTCAACTGAACTGATTCCCCACAGTCCTTCGTACAGTCTCCTTCTCAATTTACACTCAAACAAATTCTCAAGGAGTTCAAAGCGATTTCAGCTAAATAAAGAAAGTGAAATTCACCCTGTGCAGAAGGCCAGCACCCAATCCAATCTACTATATCAGTCTACTTTCAGTCCTCAGCTCGTGTCTTAAATTGGAACTGAGTGGTGGATTTGAGACCTGTATTAAAGACATATGACACAAATATCATTAAGTTGCCTCAACTGAGGGACCACAATCAAATGAAACTTTAAAAAAACCTATGTATGTTTATCAGACAAAGCCACTGACTGTTGAGAGACTCATCAGTACAGCAGAACACTGTGATAACACAATTACTTACAGTGCTGATATTATGCCACAAACAGAGGGTTAGGATCTCAGTTGTATAATAATAAAAATCAGGATTAAACTGTGAAGTATGTAAGAGAAAGAAGGGAAAGAGTAAAGATATACTAGTCATGTACTACGTACATTTTTTCTGTCTGTTACTTGCCTATCATAAGTCACTAGGTACTAAATGAACTTCAGGTGAAATGGTCTCCAAAGTGCACATTTTAGCTAACCTGTAACCACCAGCATACATATAAACTGCAGCAAGCAGAAGGTCCAACCTTGCTATTAGTAAAGTGGGGGAATTTTTTATCCAAGATCAAGAATGGACCAATATAAATAAACTTCTAGTACCAACTTGCAGAAGTCTGCAGTTGTTCAATTTGCTGCCCCAAATCAAGGCCTGCACAGTTTTTACTTACACTGGAAACAAACAGTTGATAGGGTCACACTTTTTTTCTTGTCAGCCAATAACTGCATTAATGTAATCTGTTAATTTCCAGGCATCTTTAAGTCACAGAACGGCTGATTTTCAAACTGCATTCAATTGTTTACTAGATATTACCTGCTCTAGGAAAGGAAGGCATATTCTAGATTATCACAGGTATGGCTGGCATACTAGCTTTGCAGCCACTCAGTTTTCAAGTTACCATTTTCTCTATATTAGCTTGATTATCATCTTAAAAAGAAATCTAAGATATGCCATTGTGGTCAAACTCAAAAAACGCCCAACATGCAGAAGATTCACTTAGAACTGCTGAATACTGGGTGGAGGGGAAAAAAAAAGTCTGATTCATCTTGCCCTGGACACATTAAATCACTATTTATCTGCTACATTTCCAAGACTGCTGTCTTTCTATTTTATTCCTGCAGTCATCACTAAGTTCCATTTAAATTATAGCCATCATCTCTAATATTTACCTTTGCAAACAAAATTCATTTAACTAGCAAATTATCTAGTGGCTTTTTTATCCTTTTTTTTCCTCTCAAGGCTTATAAAACATTTGCCAGGATCATCTTCACAGAAAGAACACTACATGGATGATAGTTATTTAAAGATCTCAGAGCCACATTCCTTATTTCATAACCCACCTGTGCAAGTGAACCCAGGCAAAGCAAGTATCTTGCAGAAGTACAAACTTCATTTAGCACCCTTGCCAGCAGAATAGGATGGGGTTCACACTGTGGACTCTTCTGTGCACTTGATAAAACATGTAAAACTTTCCAGCATGGTACCTCTGTGGTGAACACAGCCGTTTAACTGACACAAGGAGATAATGTTAAGTAGTTCATAGTTTTAAGTAGTAGCATGCCTTTAAATTTTCCGCCACCTAAAGCATAAATTTCAATCAGAAGAAGATGCAGAGGGCTGTCCCAGCAGATACTGGGCCTGAATTTGAGTTTGTTTACACTGTCTAAACCAAGCATAGTTCTGCTGAAGTCATTGCCCGGGATGGGTGGTTACATGGACTGTCCCTGGAACAGTGGGGTAACAGTCTTACAAAGAGCTTTACGAAGCCACCCCAAAGACCAGACTCACTGCCACTGGGGACAGCAAATTTGGAAGCTCAGACCCAGACACAGCCTCTGGATCAATGTGCCTGCATGCTACCAGACCTTCCTGGACAGGGCCTTGTGTGAACCAGCTTCGGGTCATCTGCAAAGCAGGACTCCCTGTGTGGGACATACCATGTGCAGGAGACCACCCAAGCACAAGGTCAAGGCAGCTGCTTTGATTGCAGCAGCCACCTTTGGTTGTCCCAGCAAGTCCAGACATGTGAGGTGGATACCAGGTGTTTCACGCAGGTGCCATCTACAAACTGTGCAAATCAGGTCTGCCACGCTGAAGGAACATCAGTGCCTCCTGCAAAGCCCTGGATGGCAGGTGAGAACAGCCACAGTCATACCACAAAACCCAACACAGGATTTGTTTCCCCTTCTCTCATCCCACAGCTGATCCTCCCCTCAAAACAGCAAAGCAGGTAATTTTTCACATCAGCTCACGTTTTTGGATCTAGGAATAGGAGATGGAAAGTCTGGGCCTGCTGCTACTCCTCTTCAAATAAAAAACCAGAACTAAACCTAGGAACTAGGTCTAGCAGCAGCTGCCAAGTTTAATGCAATGCCAATTGCAAGGAATATCTGTGTCACTGTCCTCTCAAGAGCCAGCTGCCCTTTATTTTTACTGTAATTTCTCATAGATTGTGAGCACACTGCAAAAAAACTACAGACCTAGTGGCTTAGCTTTAAAAGCCTCTAGATGGTATATGGAAACACAGACTGCCTGTAATTACATTCAAATTCAGATCATAGGTTGTTTAGCAAAGGGACCTCATTTACTGTATTAAATTCATCCCAATCTTTTCTGTGTAGCTGAAGACTGGGATGCTACAGATGCACAGAAAAAGAGGTCAGGAGTTGACCACCTAGAGCTGAAGACCTAACTTGCAGGAGAAAACAATTAAATAAGCAATACTGTAGCGAAGTTGAAACCCCAGAAGGCATTAAAGGCAAACAGAAACATTTTAATAGTTTTTTCTATGCTTGCCTGTACATGACAGCTGCTTTTTAAATTTAATCATCTTAGAGCAGACTTCTTCATTATACATAGTAATGGTGGCATTCACCTGCAGAGGGCTACTAGTTTGAATGCATTGCTGAGAGACCCTCTATTTCATGAAGAAATGTGCATGCAAGGGAGAAAAATGTCAGCAGTGTGCAAACAAGAACCTTTGTCTGTTCTACACTCCAGAAATATCCATTCAAATTAGAAGGATGAGAAGATTTTAAAAAATAAATTCAATTGAAAAGAAAGATTTAAATTCTACCTGATCTCTGGGCTTTAAGCATGGGATAAGATCAACCTCCCATTCTTCGTAAAGAACACCCTTTGCTGTCCCTTAGAAACCCAACAATTCCAGGAGAGCAAAAACTGGAAAATGCCACTAGCACTGGTGCTGTACATGACTTCTTTGGATGCTAAATAGTGCTCTGCACCTGAAATGCTGCTGATTTCAATGGGAGATGAGAGTGCTCTGCACACCATGGGAACCAGGCTTTTTTATTTTTAAATGAGAGCGTAGTCCCCAAGAGACAACAAAGCTTTCTGCTAAGGAGGTGTAGAATTTAATAGAGTTGGCAAAGTAGTAAGTGAAAAAGAAAAAGAGGAGAAGACACTATATGTGTGTCTGAATTGCATAACGCTATCCCAGGCAAAATATAGCAGGCCATATTACCTTCTAAAATAAGCTAGCAGAAGGCAATGTGGTTAATGAGAGCTGTATCTGGCCCCTCGGCACAGCTGTCCTCTGTGGCAGAGCACAGGCTCTAGAAAAAGCACCCATCCCCTCCCCTAGCTCACACAAACATTTCTGCTGGAAACAGAGTCAAGTTGGATCTCTTGTAGACAGAGCGCTGAGGTTACCAAATCCTGCCATGTTAGAAGGGAGGCAAGTGCTGCAACAACAGCTGTTCCTAACAGCTTTGTTACAAATTTATGAAGTGGAAGTCCTGACACAGAAACCCAAGATGAAGTCAACTTCCTTACTGTGTCAAGTGCATATTTTTCTCATTATTCAGCACTTAACAGGGATGACAGCCAAGATTAAATAGTCACTCATCTTCTGTGCCATTATAGCTCCTGCATGATTGCTTCAAATTAAATCTAACAGTCAATGAAATAGTCAATATTTAATTTATTCATTGCAGGTGGCGATTTAGCTTCAGTTACGATATCATTTAATGACAGAAATATTGGTATTTATCATTTTTTATGAGTCTTCAGAAGATATGGGGTTCCTTCATTAGGCAAAATGTCCATGCAGCTTTAAGTCATATATATGTCTCTCTTAGAGAGCGTGGATTTTGAACACTGAGGGCATGTTCCTTTTCCCTGCTTTTCTGGGTTCTCACTATCAGTGAAGAGGCGTAAGGGTGCTGTGTGAGTCTTCAGAGACTTAGTAATCTAACCGTGACAGCACCTACCCTTCTGTCCTTCTAAGAGCATCCACTGACTATATAGTGGCACAGAACTTTTGGATTTAGAAGAATCTGATATAACAATGACAGTCCAGGGCAATCAGGGTTAATTCCTAATCTTTTCACCTCCCTGGCTTACTTACATAAAAGTCATTACACAAGTAGGGGGAGTCTAACCAGAAACATTTTGGTGACATTCATTACTGACCTTTTGACCACTTAAGAGTTCATCAACTGAAGACAGATCATTTTCACCCTGCTTCTAGAGGAGAAAACAAGCAGCAATGTTATTGCTCCCTTTAATTGAACATGCTACATTTTTTGCTTTTTCTTAGCACTATTTTGGGTGAACCAAAATATGCACTTCAGCTCCCTGGTAAGACAGACCTTACACTGAAACCCCTTCCCCTGAAATACGGCGCTTCTCCACATACCAGTTACTGCAACATAGGAAAACTCATTGTATCTGCCATGGATAGCTTAGCTCTTGCTTGAAGGTCAGAAATTAGAAAGAAAAGGTGCAACTAGGCTGAACATTCAACTTTTCTCTCATCCCCTGTCTTGATGAGAGGGGACTGAGGGCCAAACCTGCTTTAATACCCACACACCTCAAAGGAGTATTTGCTTGTATAAAGACCTGTATTCAAGTGCCTCCCTGGGGGGTGAGTGAGGAGGTATTTGCAGGAGAGGGGGAGGCTAGAGAGCACCAGCTGAAAGCTGGTACAGAGCATCAGCAGACAAGCACAAAGACTTCAGCCCTTCTCTCCCCTTGAAAAGCTACAGAAGCTCATCTGTGCTTTGGGACCAAGGCAGCTTTGTAGGGGGATGCCTGAGGATGGCCTCTACCACCCCCTAGTCCCCTGTGAGTTTCTGCCCGCAGAAAAATGCAGCTGAGTTTTTCCAACATTGCCTTGAACAGGCTCCCTTCTGCACTATGCATACTGCCAGCACATTATTTCTCCCCGCACGCAGGCTCAGCTGCTGGAACTCACACACGAGGGGGCTCTGCACATCCCTCGCTCCTTGCTCCCCTCTGGCTTGAAGTAAGAAACCCTGCGCTCACAGCAGCCACTCGCAGGCAAGGCTTCCCAAACCGAGATGCTAGCGCGTAAAAAGGTGTCCCCTCTATCTGCCTGCAAACAAGAAGCAGCTCAGCCCTAAGACAACATTACAACCTGTGCAATTACATAGTCGATAAAGAAAGTTTCAGGAAATGTGCTTTTGTTTCCTGTGATTTAGTTAAAAAGCTGCTTTGGGATTAATTTTGGTAACAATCTGCTTTGCTAATCATGTGTTTGCGTATACTTGTTTGGAATTCCATGTGTTGTGTATGTCATTACAGAGCACACAGTTATACTTTGCTTTCTGTTAATGTGTAAAGAACTGGTTGAAAAACAGGCACACTTCACAAAAATACCTCTGAAATGTTGTCCCAATTTTCTGTCACAAACACTTCAATCGGTTGGTCCTGTTGTAAGCATTTGTAGCAAACAAAAAACTTTTCTGGTTTTCATTTATAAATTTCTCCCTTCAAATTTTTGAACCAGACCAAAAGTATTTCTAATCTTTATTAAACTGACATAAGGGAATAATGAGCTTGATACTACAAAGAATTTTATGCTTCACAACGCCAGGAAATTCTAATAGTTTTTATGGTGCATTGAATTTCCAGGTCTAAACACAGACTGATTATCACTGGGGGGGTGGAGGGGGTTGGGGGGCAGTGCAGCAGAAGAAGGGAGAAAAAGATTTTTGTAGCCATATGCTCATTCTCATAAAGCTGCACAGTCAATTAATGAGTTGAATAATTTCATATTTGTAGCTATTTGAAAATAAAATTGTGCTTATAGACAAAGAGCCTTCTTTCTCCTTAGAGATCAAATTTTATTTATCTGAACTTTGAATCTAAGTCCCTACAAATTGTGGATGCATTTGTTTACATTTGTGCATGTGTTAATGATCCCATGCAAAAACTACAACGCTAACAATGGAGAGCCAGATTGTATCTTTGCCCCAAGCACTGTGGATAACTCTGCCTCCTCAGCATCAGCATCGGAAGAGAATCAAATCTCTGCCTCCCCTTTGCTCCAAGGGATAGTAATTTGCTGCTGATCTACGGCAGCAGTAAATTACAATGCACCAACCCCACTCAGCATCGCCCGCTGATACCCTCGGGTGACCGAGCAAAACCCTCTCCCACTCCTCCATCCATCTGATCATGGCCATGGGAAGAGGCAGGAGGAGGTGCACCTCACCTGGGTGGCTGGATAGAAGCACTGCTCCAGGGATTTGTAGGTCAAGTGATGATTTAGCAAGGGTTTCTTCTACATTTACCACGCTTTCATTTGCGGTCTGGCCTTGTGCTGGCCTATGGGTTGTTTGAGTGTTTACATTCACTTTATCTCAGGCCCAGTTCTATCACCTCAAACTGCTCCAAGATGCCCCCTTGCTTTCCAAATAGTCCTGCTGGCACACAAATGCCTCAGCAAAGCCATTAATGGTGCATAGAAGCATAGGAGGCAGAAAAATAGTTGGGCAAGAGAGTGCTTTAAGGATAGCACACTATAATTTATCAGTCAGCTCTTCTAAGATTCTAGCCACAAAGAAGCAGAAAAGCCCCACTGTGAGGAAAAGCATGAGTCTTCAGGCAGAAATGGTGTGTCCTTGGTTGGGAAAAGCATGTGGGCTGGGAAAACAGCAGCAGCAATAACCTGCTCACCCAGTTTGCAGCTCTGTGTCTTGCATGGGTCAATCACACACAGACTTACTTCACCTGCCCTCAAACCGCCTCAACTTTCTTCGCTCCCACTCTGCCAGCCACCACTCCACCCGTGTCATCACAACAGCTTGGGGCTCATTTGAAGAGCCCAAGAGCACTAGAAATGACTCCAGAATGTCTGCCAGGGCTCCTCAGGCTGCAAACCTAAAGGCCAACCATTCAGAAATCCCTCACTAAGGGTCTAAGGCAGACTTTCAAAAGGGCTTCACATATTGGGCACTGAGGTGCTTAGAAAATCCAACTATGATCTTCCAGTGAGAGCTTCGGGTGTTGAGCGCTTTGGAAAATCTAGCTGTAAATCCACAGTCCACTCCTTTTGTTTCATTAATTGGCTGTGGGGTTTAATTTCTTCATCTCACTTTCTCCCCTCAAGTGTAATACTATAATGAAGGCAGCTGATATGGGTTCATGTTTCTGAGCACAGCTAGATATGATGCCTGTGGTGATTCACACAAAGAAATATATTCTGGGTTATCCAATGGGCCCCCGGCCTTCAATATAAATATGCCTCCAAAATTATTTCAAGTCCAAGTAGGCAAATGATTACTTGAATTTTAAATAAAGACATTGCTAAGGACCATTACAGAGACATTAAAAAAAGACCACCTCTGGCTCAGGAGGTTGAGTGAAGTATCCCTGTTTGCCTGTTAGTGGGCTAACTGGACCTTTGATTTCACCTCGTAAGTCACTCTGAAGTTCTTATGGATATTTTTGTTTTTAAGAAGACAGCATCAGTAGGAAATGAGGACTGAAAAATTTCAACCGCAATACTAACTGTTCCAAGTTACCATCACAAGAATAAAAAATACCAAGTTGGCAGGCACATGACAAACCCTGACACAAGGTTTCTATTTGATTGGTACCAGAAAGAATGCCTAACTTTGACTTTCTAATATTTCCTAGCATTTCCAGAGCTAGAATGATTGCAGATACTACAAAGAGTACTCTGGAAATTAAATCTTAAAAAGAGTTTAGTTCTCCAAACATCACAGGCAAAAATAGCAAGCTGGATCCAGTAAATTGCTGTGACTGTGACTGCAATTCAAAAATAAAAAGCTTCAGCTTATGCCTTCTCACTAACTTATTTCCACTTCAGGGAAGTCGGCAGAATTGACAACATAGATAATTCTAAGTTCTTCCAGGGATTTTAGAAACTTTTCTTCCTTCCAAAAGAATCTGACCCCTACACTGCTTCCAAAGAAATAATAACCTGGGCTGTGAAGATACAAGCTAGTATGATGCTGAAGATCAAACTTTAAAAGGTATTTAGGTGCTTGTGCTCTCTTTGATTTCAATGAGAGTTAAAAGCTATCATATGCTTTAAAACCTGGGACTACAATCTTGCTGTGGTATATAGAAAGTAATGCTGGCAGCTCCAAATACTCAAAACCTCAAGACCTACGCCCTTCCCACACACACAAGAACAGAAATGAGCTTAAAAACTGTAAGATGTGAGCAAAATAATTCAGGTAGGCTCCTGTCAATGAACTGAGTTTTCTAGCTTCCCTCCACCATCAGGTGATAAAAACTTTTGTTTTTTTAGAATGAAAGTTTAACATTTGCTGACAAAAGCTGAGCCTTAATCCATGAAGTATCTGCGAGATCTGTGATAAAACTGTGAGGGCTGCCAGCAACATAAGCCTCAAAGAGTCCCAGCATTTTAAATTAGGGCATCAGTCTGGGTTTGAAGACTGGGTTAAATCACAACCAGTAAAATGTGTGTTTCGTCTCATCTTAATCCCTGTCTGTCAACATCCCAAAATCACAAAATATAGTGGGACAACTAGGAGTATCTCTCCAAAAGACTCCTGGAATTGCAATAATAGGATCTCTGTGCTCACATCAGCCCAGGATGGAAGGATACTTGCTAGGCATATAGCTGTGTCCAAAGTAAATGTGACCTTTCCCCTATTTCACTTCAACAAGCAACAGACAAACCTTACGTTAGAACAAAAATACAAAATCAAATAAAAAACCAAGAAGGTCTTGTTGATATCTGTAAACTATAGGAAGAAAAATCATGGGGGAAATGCCTGAAAATTAAGCCAATGATTTGGGTGTGCGCTGCAAGAATCCCAGCAGCATCACTGACAAGTCACTAAAGCAGCCAATTTTGAGGTTATGCTGTCCCTCTTTATAGCAGGGTAACTCTGCCACAGAATGAGCTGGTGGTGAGAGACACTGGGGAGCTACCCCACTGATGACAAACATAAACTAAAACTTCTCCAAATGAATTTTAGGTGATCAGTGAACCATGGCAGAATTTGGTTTATTTCTAGTTCTGCCAAAAACTCAGATTAGAGATGCTCACTTCTGGAATTGACCCTGAAAACCCAGCGAGAAGCCAAAGCTGATTCCACTCTCACCCTCCCCAATCTCTCACACATGTCATTATATCTCGTTGGGCTCCCCGGTAATCCTGCTTCTCATGCCAATAGGACACAGGGTAATAATTGCACAGGAATGTCTCCGAAAATCAACCAGTAAATTCGGACAGGAAGAGTGACTAAACTCAGTATGATTAACCAACACAATAAATTCTAATGACCAAGTAGCTTGGACCAATATTTACCAGCACATGCTGTTGAGTTGATCAGAATACAGAACTCTTTGTGCATAAAAGAGATAGTCTGTTATCACACTGCAGCTTGTCTTTCACACCACATGCACCACTTACTACACAACTGAAGCACAGCTTAGCAATTTTATTCAGCTGGTCTGCCACAAAAACTCAATTTAAAAACTGCATTATTGTAACTTGTGGATATGGATCCCATTAACTAGCTCCTTGTCACTTCATATAAGCACCATTTCTTCACATTTAAGGTACAATTTCAGTAGGAGCTTTTCTTGTCTTTTTTTTTCCCCCCTCTCTCTCCTGTGTTATCTCAATCTGACTAAACTTTTTCTATCTGTTTTGTTGTACTTTTGCCATCCCTCTGGCATTTTAAGACATGAGGCACATTTTTAGAAGCCTGTTTGTTCACTGGAGAGGCACATCCTTGCTTAATATGAAGGCAAGGGGGGAAGAATCCCTTCAGGTACCATGAAAGGGGTTTAAAGACACTGTTTCTCTCCAAGGTTCTCCATTACTAAACAATATAGCATGAATGCTGAATAGAAAGCTCACAGACTGGCATTTTAATGTTCTCAGTTCCAGGCAGATGATTTTACACCCTCAGAATGTGAGACGTGAACCTCCTTTAGCATCAGGTAGCCTCTTCAGTGAGCCGGGTGTTTATATCTTGCAGTCACCATGCCATCCTGTACCTCTGCTCCTCTATCTCCTTCTCATCCATCCAGTCTTCTTTTATAGGAGTTAAAGCTCAACTCCACGCTATCTCCATTATCAAAGCTCTGCCAGCCCTTCCCTTCCAAACTCCCTCTCTTTCTTCTCGTTTTTAATCTGGGACTTTTCCTTCAGCTGATTTAGAAACAGACTGCTCTGAGCTGAAAACATGGGAAGCATTAACAATCCTGTAAAATTTTCATCCACCAAGTATTAACTTATATTGCACTTTGGAAAATGCAGTTCAGCATAGTTCCAGCTCATACATACACTCAGCAAGGCAGAGTCTGGCCGTTTTTATAGTCTTTATACTGTGCCCTTTTCAATTTCCAGCTGGGACAGTGGCCTGAAGGCTGCTTGAACTTGCACAACAGCCTGAAAGTCAGGGAGAAGTGGTGTGCCAAAGTGACCTACATTTCTCTCACAATTCCTTAGGTTGACAGAAAATCAGCCAGACTCGAGGCAGGATCTCAAAATCTTTTGGCTTCATTCTGTGCTCTCAGAGAACCACAGTGCTGAGTGGGGAATAATAAATAAGCAAGGTACTCTGATAAGGGGTGTCCTGGCAAGCAGGTTTCACAGGCTGGAGGGTTTGTGTGAAGGGCAAGACTTAGCACCAAATGGGACTTCATCTCTAACAGGATGCTGTTGGCATTTTTTCAGGATCTGTAACAAACTAAAAATAATAGAGTAACACAAGTATTTATTTGTATTATAAGATTACATTTTTAAAAACAAATTATGTTATCTGAAAGCTGTGTGGGTATGGGGAATGCCTCACATCCTAGTACACTGTCTAGGATAACAAGGCTAATATGAAGTCAATTTTAAGTCAATAATATTCGCTCTTCCTACTGTTTGCTTCTATTTCACTCAGCTTAAGCACTGACAGATCAGTTTCCAGTTATAGACAGGTTGTCATAATGCTGCTGGACACTGGAACGTGCCACTAAAGCCATGTGAAGAAATGTCAATCCTGGCAGTTAGTGACATTTCGGTTCCAGATTAGTAAGAGTGAGATATAAGCAAAAGGGAAAACAAAGCCTTGACTCTCAACACTTGTTCACTTCGAAAGAAAGTGAGTCATATCTACCCACAGTGTATCAGTCATGCCCACTTTTGAGGATTTATACAGCTCAAGAAGGAATTCTAAGATTGCTGACCTGACTTCTCTCTCCTAGCACTTGGTTTGCATGGGTAAAATTACTGTTGTCAACAGGGCCATTCCTAATTTAAATAAAACTGAAACTAGAATCATGCCTTACATTATGATCCTAAAACACTGTGTAAGTAGTGAAGAGGTCACGTATGGTGTATGGTGAACCACAAAGAAGTCAAAGCCAATTCCTAATTGTTAAAGTTCATGAAATCATGTGCTAGTATGTATTTCTAATTGCTGATGCTACTGAAGATCTCCTGAAGGATTTGCATTGAGCTTTGACAAATGACTTTGAGATCTTGAAAGTCCAGAAGTTACAAAGTTATTCACAAGAATACAGCTTGACTTTTATTTGCCACAGCATTACAGCCAACACACCAACAGCTTTACCATATATGTAACACAGCCAAGGCAACAACTTCAGAGTTGCCAATGTGACCATCTGTGTGCCTTAATGAAAGCACCTACTGGGTAGAGCAACACATCTAAGTTTTAAGAGACAAATACAGAAAAGCACTAATAACTATGACACACTGTTACAGAGAACCCCTTTGTTTTCACATCTTTGATCTCTCACAAATATAAATTAGTGCTTTCAACACTTGGAATCCCTCTTTAAAAACACCAATAAACTGAATGATGCAGTCGAGGCCATATGTGACTTCTTGCTGAAGATGATGGGAATGCCTTCACTGGGAATGGGATAATGCCCACAGTGAAAAGGCCACAAGACTGCAAGGAAGAACCCAAGAGTCCTGGTTCCCACCCCTGTACTCTACTTATTTGACAGCATATTCCATAAGCATTTGTTAACAGAGGATTTAAAACACCCAGGCTGCAGGTCAATAGACACATACCCTGGTTGGAGTGGAAGGTTAAATCAGTTAACAGTAAAACATTACATGATTGAAACAGCAAGGTAGTTCTCCCTCATCCTGGTCATTGTATTTCCTTGACATTCAAAAGGTAACTTTTATATGGGATGACTAAGGGAAAATAATAATCTGTGGAATAGAATTTGTAAAGTCTATCTAGGTTATCTTGCCCAATACAGTCTTAAGAAAATTAAATGGGCTCCTAAGTGATCCTTATGTCCTGGAATACCACATCTCTCATTGTTTGCAAAATTCCTTATATTCTACAAAAAATCCTGCAGTAGTTGACTATCATGATGAAGTATCATGGACTTCTTCAGTGTATCTGCTCAAGTTCTTCCACTACCACTCTGTTTGGAATAAACTCCACACCTAACAGTGACAATTATTATCAATACATGTACATAGTTGTCTTACCCCATGCAATTCCTTTACCAAGTGTCTCATGTTGGGAAAAAAAAAAAAAAAAAAAGATAAATAAAATTTTATTTCTTGAACTTCATTGGATCATTTAATTACCATCAGTATGTGGGATTAAGTATCTTCTCAAAAGGAAAAAACATACATTGTATTACATTTAAAAAGAAACTTTCAGTATCCCATGCACTAAAAGACAATATTTGAGCATAAATACTCCTTTTTGCAAAACAAGAACTGCTTTGATCTCTTTGCTGTAGTTAACTGATACATTTTGGCATGTCCGAGCACCAGGGGGTGGGAGGGAAAAACCCTGAAGTTCTAACGAAGGCCTAAGAAAACCTTTTCTCCTTCTACACCCTGTACTTATTCTTTCCACTCTGGTCCTGAAAACAAAAGCCCAATTTTCAAAGCAAAGGACACCTAGGGGGACTTTATAGGCAAAGTATTTATCTTCTTAAAGTCCTCTTTCACAACATTAAACCAATGGGTAATGTTAATTAAGCCATACAAAACTCCCTCCGAATCTATTCCCCTCATTAAAACACTACAACAAACCATTGGTATGTTCCACTGATCTTTAAGAATGTACACAAAAAAGACTGAGTCTTAATATAAAGTTTGCTGAGACTTTTACATCTTCCCCATATAAAAATTGCAGGGCTGGAGCCTCAGTTATCAGTGAAAGTCCCAATTTGGAAGTTAATGATATGCAGGCTTGAGCTACTAAAGGGAACATGCAGCAGTAATCACACTAAAGAACTGTTACTAAGGCAGATATATTGCTTTGCCATTGTATCTATTTAGCAGTTCTATCCTAGCCTGTCTCTATATTAAGACAGTTTAGAAAGGGAAAGCTCTCTGTTTTAATCAGCTTAATGCAGTGGGCAGTTAAGAGGATGCATAAAAATGTTGCTCTTTAAAAAAAAAAAAAAAAAAAAAAAAAGAAAGAGTTA
Organism: Tyto alba; assembly: GCF_018691265.1. Classification (NCBI taxonomy): domain Eukaryota; kingdom Metazoa; phylum Chordata; class Aves; order Strigiformes; family Tytonidae; genus Tyto; species Tyto alba. The sequence goes on along the minus strand of NW_024881295.1, from coordinate 7,072,265 downwards.
CACATTCTTTTCACTTAGCTTTTAATTAAAGGAAGGAGAGGTGAGTTCTTAGATGGGAACGAAGCAAGCCTGTGGGGATGCGCTTGGGACCCCAAGTGCTGCACTTAGATGATGTCTAAGCCTGAGGATGGACTGTGACCACTGGGGTGCTGCTGCACTGGCCTGATTTACTGTGGCTTCTGCTTCAAGTGGTCGTCAAAGCAAGTTCAGGCACGGTTCATCATTATTATTTCATCAATTAAATGCACTATGCTCAGCTGGCAGCCAGTGAAGTAGGCTGTCACAGATGCATCCAAATTCAGGTCAAAGGGGGTCTTTGTTCTTCCACAAAAAAAAAAAAAAAAAAGTCCACTGTGGAATGAGATGTTCCATACTAATCAAAATGGAAATGGTGGAAAAAACCAAAACCTTAAGATCTAGTAGAAGTTGACCAAGGGGAAAAAACAGCATACTTTTGTCTCTCTTGTTTTTCACTGGAAACACTTTATCTTCTTGCATTCAAAAAAACTTCCATTAGGCAAAAATTCAATCCTCAGCACTACTTCTGCAAAATCCCTTGCTGGAAAAGGCTCAGAAAAAATCCCAGGCATTTGAGGAATTTTTTTTCTTCCCAAGAAATCTTATTGTTTTGTTTTGAATGCAGGAGACAAATGAATGATACTGCCCAGTCACTGGAATGCCCTCTAAACCTTGCTGCAATCCAAAGCCTCTGCTACAGGCGGCTTTGCTCTCCCAGGGTGCTGGTAGAGGTGCAGTGACCTCACAGGCCTGAACCACACAGGTTTTCTTCCCTGAAACAGCCATCCACAAAATTCCTTTATGAGACATGTCACCACAACTGAACGGCGACTGGGGCATTGCTGCTATTTTTAAAGCACACCTTTCCTTTGCTCCAGAATCTGTTTTTATATAACCTCTATCTTACAGGCATGTTGAGTGGTCAGCACTGCTGGCCTTTGAAATCTAGCAGCTTTGGAGCTGTTTATAGTTAGTGTGGTGTCTGTTCTTACAGACTAACGGTGATTATTTGAGGCATCAGATAGATCACAGAGGCTTTTCAAAGGAGTTCTGTGTATTTTGTATTTCAGTTCTGTTAGCTCATATCATGAATATTCTCATTTGTTCCAAGTCATTATATGCGTGGCTTTATACAACATTGATTGTAGAGGTGGGTGACAAATATGTTTTCTTTTCAGAGGTTATCAGCTGACAAATAACTACCATTAATCTTGGCTCTCCATCTAAGATATAAGGATTTAGCCCCAATCTCTTTCAGAAATTTATATTGGAAAGCAGTTCAGAAAAGGAATGGGTATCTCCTTCCTTGAACAGCAGCCAATGAACTAAGATGCCATGTGGGAGGAGGAGAGCACAGCCAGCATCATTAAACTAAAAGCCCAACCCACACTGCTGACAGGACTTCATTTGATCATGAGCAGAAGCTTAATCTTCACTGCAACAGCAGAAAGGCAGGCTGAAGAGGCCCTGCTCTGCATTGCTCAGGAGTCTCAGTATTATTTTTTTTCCAAGAGGTAAAATAATCGATACTGAAAATGACAATAATCAATAACAGTTCCAAACCTAATTACAAGCCATTCTCCACTCATACTAAACTGTCAGTACCATTAATAAAAGCCTAAGTGCTCTGATCTTGCTCCCCTTTCAATCAATAGATTTCAATGGGTGCAGCTAGAGTTCCCAGTCATAACATTGTTGTTCATCCTTTATTCCTTTCTTTTGTATAAAAGATAGCATTCACTGCCTTCCTTCTCCTAGCTACAGAAAAGGTCTGGCCACAAAAAAATGTGATACACTAGGCATCTCCCATATTTAAAAATGGGAGCATGTGCAATAACTTGGTGGAAGTGACACGGCAGCCTTTTCTATGCATGCATGTCATAGCATTTGCACGTTAACTATCACATTAAAGCAGAGTTCAACTATGCTCAACAACAGATGGGGACAATGAGACCAGAGACATGTAATGATTTCCCCACAGAGATGAGAAACTGGAAGTTGGACACAGTGTTGGACTGTGCAGTGTTTTGTTTGTGATATTCTTTCAACCACAAGAGCCACTTGAGAGCCCTGCCTTTTACATACATAGAATACACATTTATCTTCACATTTTCTAGAGCTTAAGCCAAAGATAAATGTGAGTTTTGCTCACAGAATTTGAGCATGGCCTCTCTGGTAAGGGTGTAAGGAAATCAGCATCTTCTATTATTCTGGCTTCTAACAGGATAAGGGGTTATTCAACAACACCTACAGAATAGAATATAATAGAGTAGAATATAATAGAGTAGAATAGAATAGAGTAGAATAGAATAGAGTAGAATAAAATAGAGTAGAGTAGAGTAGAATAGAATAGAATAGAATAGAATAGAATGGAATGGAATGGAATGGAATGGAATGGAATGGAATGGAATAGAATAGAATAGAATAGAATAGAATAGAATAGAATAGAATAGAATAGAATAGAATAGAATAGAATGGAATGGAATGGAATGGAATGGAATGGAATGGAATGGAATGGAATAGAATAGAATAGAATAGAATAGAATAGAATAGAATAGAATAGAATAGAATAGAATAGAATTATATTTTCAGTTGGAAGGGACCTACAACAATCACCTAGTCCAACTACCTAACCACTTCAGGCTGACCAAAAGTTAAAACATGTTATTAAGAGCATTGTCCAAGTAAGAGCTGTCCCTGTGCCACCACTGCCTTGGTCCTGCTGGGGCATGGAGGGGCTGGGGAGCTGTGTCTGTGCCCACGGAGGTGGCCCTGCACACTGGAGCTAGGAGACCTCAACTGAGGCCAAGCCTCACATCAGAGCCACTGTACAGACTCAGCACCAGAAAGTCCATTGCCCCAAGGATTTCATTATCAAGATGGATAGGAAAAGCCAGGTTGCTCAGAGGAAATGAAGCACAGGCAGGACAACTGACTTGAGGCCAAACTGTAACTTGGGAGCAGAGCTAGAGGCACTGAAATCAGAGGGCTCTGCCATTTTTTTTTAAATTTTTTTTTAACACAGGAGTTTCAGCCCATGACTGATGCCTCACCAACTGTCCACAAACATCCTCCATCAAATGGCTCATTAAGCCTAACCTGCTGGTACAATTTACACATCTCCTTGCTTTCCTCTCAAAGGTGTAACTACTTCAAAAATAAGATGTACTTCCTTTTGCACTTACAGAATACCGTCATTGAAAACCTACTGTGGATATTGTGTACTGAGAAAGGTCCTTTAATAATTAAAGGTATGGACTTCTATCACTGGGCTGACCATGTACAGATGTCAGAAATAACCAAAAGCTTGAAACAAAGGCAGCAGTAAACAATGAGATACAGAGCTTCAAGGGATGTTGGGAGTTGTGGTCTCTGAAAAACAGTGATGCTTCTACATAATGTTTCCTAGCTGATCCCAACTTTTCTTGACCTCCCAAGAGAAGCTACAGATCTTGGTATCTCTGATGACACTACCACTTTCCACTCCAGCTCAGGATCCTGGCATCCATTTCATTTCCTACAGCTCTGACCACAATGAGAGCAGAACAATACCGAGAAATACTTTCAAAAACTAGCTGAACATCACTCTTTGGATTTCAGCGCCATCCTGAACCATATGTCAGGAGAAGCAAGCACTTAAGAGAAGCACATACACCAGGCACTGTGTTTTTTAGCAGTACTCCTAACTCAAGCTCTCCCCAGCTCTGCAACCCCCTGCCCCAGCCAGCAGACCAGCAAAGCATGAATCTGACTAATGTGCTGCATCTGATAGAGATGATCCTGGAGCAGGACACTGGCCACTGTACACTGCTGCGTCTGCCTATGGGGGAAAGGGAAATGAGAGGAAAATTCTTTTGAGACCATTCTCTACGCAAGACACGTGACAGGTCTGAACATAAGATGTGAGCCAAAAACCTCTGGCATCAATAGGATTGGCTTTCCCAAGCTTTGAATCTTGCCAATCCAGCGCAGCACCTGTTTTAAACTACTACTAATATAGTCAGGAAAGGTATTAATGAACATTTTGCTCAGGACAAGTTTGCTTAAAACACACTGTTTCAACTAAGCTTACCCAGCTAGAGCTTGCTGTAGTACATACTGACTACAAACTCCCCAGTGGAGAGGAAGCATGATAAAAAGTCACACAGCACAATTACCAGTCAGGGTTTTCAAGACAAGCTACTACTCCCTGACAAAAGATTCCAGAATACCGAAGACTTTACTGGAGTTTCCATATTGCCATTTTCACAACTGCAAAGAACATGGTTCGTTTTTCTTAATTTAAAATTCATTTTATTATTCATAATATATATAATATTCATAAAATATAATATAATAAAAATGTATTATCACACTTGTCTAGAAGCCAGTTCATTATAAAAGTACTTCATTGCATTATTTCAGATCACAGTAACACTGTGTGCTAATTTTTATTATAAATTAAGGTAACTTAGACTGTAAGATGTCAAGACTGGGTCTATCCTTTTTGTTCTGCATTTCTGTAATGAACAGAAGAAAGGATCTTGAGCTGTGACTGACAAGTGCTAAATACTTACAAAGTAACAGCAAGAAAGTACCAATTCTGTGTTCCCATTATTTGTGTTAAAACACCACATCCAATGCTTTAGCATCTCTCTTGTACATTTTAGCATGCTGTATGTCAGAAAATCACGTCATCTTCACTCAGTTCTGAAGTGATAGCACAAACACAAATATAAAAATAAGCAAAGGACAAAAGCCCTCCTGTGTTTTGAAACAAACCAGAACAATCAAAACTAGTGCTACAAACAATAAATTGTAGTAATCACAATTGTATGATTAAGGTCAGACACTGCTTGAATGCAGAGTTAAGAACATCTATGCCGCTACCTGTTGCAATTCCACATTAAAAGATGCTTGATACATTTCCAAACTTTAATTTTTTAACTCCATTTCTGTGTATGCATAATAGCTATTTCTGGGATAATTACAACAACTCTGCAATGTTTTACTGATTTTGAAATATACACAAGATTACAGCATATATTAACTTGGAACTGCAAAATACTAACATAATTAATCTGCATGAACACACTGAACTTTGTAACACTTACTAGACTTCCACAACCTTTAGCATTAGTTAAGAAGCTGTACACATGCACTCAATACAATAAAGGACTATAAAATATGTATCTTGTCAGTGTTTCATTTCAGTTTACCCTAGAAAAAGAAATATCTGCCAGTTCAGAGTTCAACTGCTCCATGTTTTTCAAATTTCACAACAAACTATGCAAATGATAGTCTCAAATCAGAATACTCTGTCTTTTGACAAATTGTTCAAAACCCTCACGTATTGTTTTTTAACATAAATGAATTGTCTAGTGCCCATTAATTTTGAAAAAGTAAAACAAAATTGAAACTCAATTTAAAAAAAAAAAAGCTATTCCAATCTTTTAGAAGAAACACACATATAATATATATGGAAACTGCAGTACTGCATATTAAACACAGAAGAACTGGAATTAAAATACACATTAAATGTTCAACAGAATGGCTTCAAAGAAACTCCTGTCTCCTGGATGAGGACACTCAGGTAACTACATTTAGTTAGGGACTTTTGTGGGCTTCCTGGGCAAATAATGGGCTCTAATCTCAGTTATTCACAATGAAAAGAAGGTGAAGTCATAAAATGGCATTAAAGGCACATTATCTGCCAATACTGCCTGCTCCAAATGTGATTATTACTTGTAGAACATCAGCTTTAACAAGAAACCCATTTGAAATGACTAGATTTTTTCATTAGTGTTTGTTCTGCCATAAGTCAGTTACTTGTGATTCCTGCATCCCTCTTGTTCTTAATAGCATCAGAGAGGCTGCTGTCGCAGAGGGGACATGGGTGTTACAATAGCTGGCAACAGTTTGGGTGCTCCATGGGGCTCTAGTAATGCATAGGGAGAGCTTTCCTGCTCATGGCCAGAGAGCTTTCCTGAAGATGGGTCAAATTAAAGACTAATTCAAAAGTGCCTGTTATTTACTAGAGAGGTTTCTTGGATACCACATAAAATGGCAATTTTCTTTTTTTTTCTTTTTTTTATAACTCTAGAGTATTTAGTTATCATTCATATACAAATACATATTTTTAATATTGTTGTTGTTATTTACATGTTTCCAGGCATACACCTAAATTCTCTTCCCAGGGAGCTCTCTCTACACAATCATTACTGGTCAGGACTGGAAGCTGAAGCTTTGGCAAGACAGATCTCTGGTGAGACCTCACTTGGTTCTTTTTATGAGGACTTGTTACATGCAATAAATGCTTGAGAGCTGCAAGTCTTGTCTGGGCTGCCAAGCAAGGAGCTAGATGAGGCAAAATCTATATACAATAATAGAGGTTTACCAGCTGTGTCCTTATTTTGGGTGTAAGACTGACACAGATCAAAGGGCACAAGTTTTATAAATCATTGAGTATCTACCCTCTCAAGATTAGATGCACAAGCGGGTTTCTGAAATCTGGATTGGGCAGCAGTGAGGGCCTACTATCCAATGAATGTGTGCCTCCCCCCCTACACTACATGCATCCCTCCTTCTCTTGTCCAGCACTGCAGTCAGTCAGCCTTATGGTCAACAGACATGAATGCTGTGCAACTGTAAAAGTTGAGGGTCCTAAAACTCACTGCTTCTTCAGATCATGCAAATCATCTTCACACCATGCTGTCTGCAGAAGCTGAATGCAATAGCATAACTATTAAAATATTTCATCCACTGAAACATATTTCTTTCCATCCCTTTCCAAAATCCCAAGGGCCAGTAGACACTATTATATGCTAAAAGTTCCCCAAGTACAGTATGGACCAAGTTTTTACAGTCATGCATGCAAAAAAGCCCTTAGAAGAGAGGCATTTGTGTGCTGACACACTTGGCCATAACAGTGATCACATAAAGACAACCCTGCATTAACAAGACATCAGAAGTTCTGGAAGTCAACAAAGATCCCAAAGCACAAGGAGAACTCTGACCAGCCCATGCCTAGGGGGAGAGGGACTTTGGGAAGTGAGGGATTGTTGGCTCAGATTTACTGGATGACATCCATGGGTGCAATGGCACCCAAGTGCTGACCCTGCCAGCAAATTCTGGAAGCTTGCTTCTATTCACTTGACAACAGAAGCATTCTTCGTTTTACCAACCCAACAGTGGTGTGGGACCCCAGGAATTTCCAAAATAGAAGCCAGACTGCATGGTTGCATTTTGGAAAAAGACACAGCGTTTGGCATGGCTGCTGTTATTCTTCTGATACATTCTCCTCTTAATCAAAACACAAAGACAAAACACAAAATGCTGTCATAATAAGATAGCATGGCTCTTACTTGCTCCCCTTTGCAGCTGGTACCATTTAAAGAAGCTGGATAGAGGCTGTGACCCTTTTTTCTGCTAGTAAATAAAAGCAGCATCTATTGGGACTTGAGTATCCTGCATCGGGGCTGGATTATTTTAATGAAAGGAGACTTACGTAGAAAAAGATTCCTAATGACTACAATCATTCTGAAGTCTCAATGCTGTCTTGGAGCAGATGGGACTCTGAAAGAAGTTTAGAGGACTTCACATAGCATCCTCAAGCTGAACTAGAGCACTTTCTCTTTCTACACATTACATTCACGCAAATGGAGAGGTACAGTCTATGAGAAAGCTGTAGGAAAGCAAGCGCAAGTGCACCACTCAATAATGACACCAGGGTTACTGTCACTTTAACAAGCTTCTACTATAGTGCTATTATCATTCAAAGCTCCTTATCATGCCAAGTGCAAATATTATGACTAGCTGAACATCTAGAGTAATCATTGCCTTAACTGTGTATGTATATTTGTATTTAATATTGAGGGCTGTTGCTGTCACCAGGCTATAAAAACCAAACTGGCATTAACATCAGTGCTGAGGATTTGCATAACGCTGACAAGGATAAAGACTGGCACATTGCTTGATATGCGCCGTGCAGGCAGCTTCTCATTGCAGGGCAGAGCAAATGGCTGACCAACACAGGCCAAGATTACAGGGTTTCTCAGCAGATGCCAACTCGACAGCCGACTGAATAAAAAGGGGCATAGCAAACAAACAAGCTTCGTTCAAAACGGAGGGAGCCCCATCCACAAAGCTAGACATGATCTTGTGGCTGCCTAACTTAACAATGACTAAACAGAATGTGTCTGGCAATAGCGGCCTTCTCATGGGGCTCTTTCAGGTGGGAGGCATGCTAATGCAGGGACCCTCTGAGGATGGGCTGCTACCAGATCACACCTACTAAAGCTGCCAGGCAGAGTCTGAGATAATATACACAGTCACTAGCCAGATGCTCAAAGATGAAGTGTAGATTCTTATTTTCCAAAAAAAGATCTACCAGTTGGACTTTGGTAGACTTTCAGAGCATGAAAGCTTCTAAGCTGTGCCTTAGCCATGGCCCACTGACACTGGTTAACCCTTTGGGATGTTATCCTGGGACTCAAGGCAAGGGGTGCTGTGTTCACCTCTGCCACAAAGCTTCATCTTCCAGGGTGGCCAGGGGTTCTCACTGACAAGAGTGAGGGGAAGTGGCTGGGTATGCCTGAAAATCTCTCCATTGATCTCCCAGTGCCTCAGTGTGCAAAACAGTAACATCTTACTGCCTGGGAGACTGCAAAGTTCAGACACCAGACAAAAGGAGAAGAGGTACAGTGACTGCAGTGACCCCTCACTCTTACAACTAATGAACGCAGTGCAAAATTGTCTTAAACATGCAAAGGTCTTGTATCACTGTTCAGATGTTAAAGTATTGGAAAGACTTGTGTCAAATTTATTTCCAGGTTAAATTGACCGACTTACATCAGGGGCAAATTTGGGGGCTGTCATTAACTAAGCTCTGATCACAAATGAGGTAGATTTTTGCATTTTCAATTTCTTACAGAACGAAAGAAGCAGAATCTTCTGTGAATTAATGTATAGTAGGATCACAGAAAACTGTCCACAAAGAAATCATGGACACATGATCACATGTGCAACACCCACCATTACTGACAGCAGCACATTACTACAGCTTCCATTTTGAGGAACTCACTCTCCAGAAAGGAAAGTGCACACAGTGTAACAGTCAGATTGAAACAGAAGAGGAAAGAGTGTTTGCACTGCAGCATGGGGTGTCTATAAAAGAACACGGACTCTGTGTCACGGAAACGTACACTTGTTTTGGCTGGATTGTTTCTATCTTGCTTTTCACTGGCACTAAATTCATCAATATGAATGTACGCAGTTGAGAGTCCTCAGTGGTGGCACTAATTATTTTTTTAAAAGCGATGTTAAATCCTAAATCAGATTTTGCAAATTGCTACTTGGATCACTTTTGCTGGTGCCAAACAAACTGAATGATTCGTAACAATGGCACTACTCAAATTCTGAAGAGCCAAGTGACCCCTGCGCTTGCTTGATAACCGGGAAACAGTGCGAGAGAGGGCAGGAGGATCCAAGATTAAAGTTAAAGAGGTTCAGGAGGAAATTGAAGCCAGCAATGTTTATGCTGCTACATTGTGCTAGGAAAGCAAACGAGCAGATTTGCTGTTCTAAAAAAGGAGAGGGAATTTGCAGAAGTTTCCAGTGCACAACTTCCATAAAGCAACTGCTCAAGTGTAATACATAAAACACAGCTATATTTTGCAAATGTCTGAATATACTCCAGTCTTTTGGATATACACTTGGGTGTTTGCAGTGTTAAAACACATCTGCATCATTTCTAATGACTTTGGGTTCATAATCCTGAGTAACCAGCTCTAGAAAATAATCACCCTTGTAATATTCTCTACCCGTGAACAGCAGCAAGCTCCAAGAGGTAACTTCAGACACTTCTAGATTTTTATTCTTTTTCAAACAGATATATAAATCTACATTGAATATAGGCCTCATTCAATTTTCCAATACAGCTGCACACAGACATCATAATGCACCTGGCTGCATCAGCTTATGTCTGTGTTCATTCAATCTGTGATATTACCCTGTGTGACCTAGCATAGGACACTGGGTTCAAAAAACACTAGAAAGTAGAAGAGAAAGAAAAATGGCTCTTTTAAATACTAGGCACTGTTCCATTCCACCTAGAAGGACACTTTAAATCAGTATTTCCTAACTATGATAGTAATTGAAATTTAACAGGGCAAATATTATATAGTGAATACCACTAAGTATGTTTTATATAAAGATTAGATCTAATAAGACACTTGTCATATATTCCACAACTGCCAAATGATTTTTAAAAACAGATTTATTGAGGGTGACCAGCTGTATAAAAGACTGTATGACCTGTAACACTGTAGTTAAAGAAGCATTATCAGCTTCAAAAAACAGTGAAATTACTTTATCTATTATGGCTACAAATGGTGACTAACTCTGTTACAACTGAACTACACTAGCAAAGGGAAAACCATTCCTTGTGTTTTTTTAAGTTAGCTTCATTGTACATTTGACAGCAGTTTGTGTCTAGATGAGTTCAGAGTTTTGCTTTTGATTAGTTGTCTCAGGCAGTAGCTATCTGGGGTTGCTATGCTCATAACCATTTACTTCCTCATGGCAAAAGACTCTTTGAAGCATCACCAGGGATGCAGAATAAAGCTTTTATATTTCAAAATTACACATTTTAAAATAACTCAGTTGAGACCTCTATTTTTAAGGGTGTTCTTTAAGTCAGCTTCAAAGTCTTAAAAATTTGCATTGACTCTACACTTTATGCTCATGCTGAGATTGCATACATATATATTTAAAAATACATGTATGTATATGTATACACAAAAATTAATATACATAATCAAGCTATGAAATCCAAATCCCACTTCAGACTTTGATTTTTAAGATACTATCCTGAGTGGTAGATGGACTGTCGTTTAGCCAGGTAACTAAGGGAAGATACAGTTATGAAGTTGGGCTCTGAGCTGATTTGGTTTCTCCAGGCTTTCTACCAGCTTTCTGCAATGAGTACGGCAGGTCACAACAGGCCCTTAATACAACATTCTGATCAGTGCAAGAATCCAAGTAAAGGTTTTTTAAAACATAGCTTTTAATAGCTTGGTATAAAGCTGTCTCTAATTTCGTTTTTAGGCATGCTTCTGATTTTTTTTTTTTTTCATTAATGAAAATTCATGCTCTTATGTTTCATAGCTTTCAAAGAAACTGTTGCCAGGGTTGATCACTACAAATGTACACTGTCAGCATGATACCATTATCACCTCTTCTTAAATTAATATCAGATAGTTTACTCCATCTCAAGCATATATCCTGAGACAACCAGTTTAATGGCCTATGCAGGTACACTGCCAAAATCAAGACAGATAGAACAAGACAGCCAGAAGGTTACCTTATGTCTTTTCTAATGCCTCATTTTAAGTTACCTTTAATTCTACAAATCCAATGCTTCCATATTTGAAGCTCCTCGAAACAACATTTTATATAACCTACCTTTTTTTCCTTCATTTAAACCTCCTGTTTCAACTGACCAATAAATATGCCACCTTCTACAGTTCCAGTAAAGGAAGTTTTCTATGGGCTGCTGTCATGACATTGTAGTTTACATACAAATGCTCCAGGGAAACTGTGCGTTCACAGATGGCTTTCGACTCATTATGTCGACCAGCTAACTATAAGCCTGTAAGACTCAAACTAGAGAAAAGTATTCCATTAGCACTAGGAGCATGCAGGAAAGCTCAGAGACTATTTGAAGAGATACTGTGCAGTTCCTGTTTGCTACAGCTGCAAAGCCACATGAGCATAATTATTTCAGTGAAGTCTCTTCTGCTGACTAGGTAGATATGACAAAGACAGTGCAGCTGTTAGAAATAAGGTCCAGATCCATAAACATATCTATGAGCTTTTGATTTCAAGGGGCTATTAGCTGCAAAATGCCTCTCTGGATCTGCATACAAGTCAGATCTCTTTCCATTTCTGCCACAAACTCTTAGCATGACCTTCATCACATCACTTAGCCTCACCTTTTACCTCACCTACCTGTGAACAGAGGAAAGGGGGACAAGCATTATCTACAATAAGGGCTTGGGGAGTTTAGTATTAATTTGTGCTTATTAATTGCTTGGAGAGCTGAGGAAGAGAGGGAAGTGTAAAAGTAAAGTCTTTTTATTAAAGGAAGTTGTAAGACAAAAAAGTGGGACAACTGCTGTAACCCTGAAGGAAGGCTCCCAACTGGGAAAGGGCACACAGAGGGAGGCAGCGCCTGCGGAAGGGAGCCCTGTGACGCAGCTGCCATCAGGCTTGCAACTAGTCAGCCTCCTTCCTTCATTCCTGCCTTCTGCTCACTCCCCCACTCTCTGTTTCTTACATACTCCTCAAATTTATTTCATTTCACATTTTGTGTACTTCTCCCAACCTCTGTGATTGTTTTCTCCTCGAACAAGACCAGAGCTGGCACTTCGCTCCTGCTGCAGCTCACTGCAAGCTCTGGGCTCAGTCCTGCCAGGTGCTGAGTTCCCCTGTGAAACGCCCCACAGCCAGAGAAGTCAGCATGCACCAAGGGTGCTCAGAGCTTTGCAGAAGGGCAGGATCCCACCATCAGAGAAAAAAAACAGCAAACAAATCACTCCTAACATTTCCTGACAACATAGGTTAGCTGATACTTTCTTACTTGCTGTACAGTTACCCTGAGTTTACACTGCAAGCTAACAACAGACCTGGAGAACCGTACAAGGTACAAGTCACCCAAAATGATCCCCAGTACATCACAATACAGGAAAATCCCTCAATATTCAATGTTATCAGAGCAGTGACAAGGAATAGGTGATCTGCCAAATAAATCATCCAGAAACACAGCCTTATTGGTAGAGGACGTAAACATCTCATCTCTATAATGGTAAGACAGAGTCTACATTTTATTTTTTCTAATTAAAATTTGACTCATAACTTCACCTGGCTGGAACTATGCACTATTTCCAAAAGAGCTGATAGGCACCAACGGGCTGATCATGCAGTATAAGCAACCAAGACCTTTCTTACAGAGCTGTCTGTCCAAAAATCTTCAAGTATTTCTCATGGTCAATTCCAGATGTTCAACCTCTGTCTTTTGCTACTAAACTGGTAAGTAACTGTGTCAACACATTTAAATAATCCCTTTTGCTGTGACCTATCATGTCTGCCAACTGATAGAATTACTTTGTAGAGTCGGTAAACCACTGTTTTGAAACAACAAGCAAAACACATGTACAATAACATAAGATATATGTTTAGGAGAAACCCGGAAACATTTGGCTTGTACAAATTCATATTTCTAGCTTATCTGTCCCCAAACAGTTCACAGATGGTGCACAGGTCTATATTAATACATACCATCATGCACTTTATTCTGGATGACTGATAATGGGATTATTGCTCATAAACCAAAAGTAAGACATCCAAAATCATATCACTTTATTCCTAAGGAACGGAATGATTGTCAGAGCCTAATATGTTTATCATCACGAGTCTGAGCCAGTGGGGTTAGCTCTATATTGTTCCTGGAAATTAGAGAATATGATTGTGTCACAGGATTTATAGTCAGTGTTTGATAGAGCAACCGTCTACAAAAACGTACACCCAATCTGAAAAGTGATTCTCTTTGGAGCAGTACCTGTAATTCACAGGAATGTTTCAGGACCTTGTAACTAACAAAGCAGTGAATATGTGGTGGTTTATAGACACATGAACTGTAGCTCCTGAATGCTCATTCTCCTCCCCGCTTGCTACTCAGTCTGAAAATGGCAATCTGGTTTTCACGTTTCCCTGCACAGGTGGGCCTGAGCAAGCCAGATGAAGAGGTCATTTCCCCCCTGTGGGATACGGTCCCCCAAAGGGCTTTACTCTACTTAATCTGACCCCAAAAAGCATCTTCTTGCTACTAATCCTGACAACGCCAGCCGTCCCTACTGTGTTTTACAGAGACCGAGAGCTGAAGGGACAGAGAAACTGATTCCTCTCTCAGTGCAGGCATCTGAACCAAAGTCTTCTGCAAAAGAGAGAGTTTTCTGGTATTTAATGGGGTTTGGATCAGGTTTTAAGGACAGGGCTGATGGGCAGTAGCAGGGATGATAGGCTGGGCTGTAATCGTTTCCATGGAGAGCAAGAAGCCTTCTCTAGGGCTGTCAAGCAACACGAGCAGACACATAACTAAGACGTATTTTCCCAGTTTAAACTTTACTTTAAAAAGAGTATTTGTATTTTCAAAGCCACAAATTACAGTAGCCATGGTGGAGACTGTTAGCAAACAATGACAAGACGAAGATACCACCAGAAGGAAAGCTAAGAACCACCACAAGGGTAAAGCACCCTCCTATTTCAATACCATAGCACATCTGTCAAACAGTATTGCAGTCTGAAGTAATCAGTGCAACTAATTATCACTAATTGTAATATAGTTTCTGTCTTGCTGCTAATACATTTAGACTTGCTAATCAAATCAAACTATTCCACCTTACCGTGCTGCTTTGGAATAAACATTTCAGCAAGGATAAAAAATGAAGCTTTGTTCTCATTTTTTTTGTTATGGCTGTCTGGAGAGGCCAGTGGCTTTTTTCATTTATTTCACACTGCGACAAAAGTAGTAGAAAATGCCATTAGGAAGGCTATTTGGCACTCTGAATGTTTTCATTTAAGAGCCAGAGCAGGTGAGCAGACGCGTGCAGAGTACTGCACTGCCTCTCAGCCTAACACAGCCACCGCTGCTGTTGCCCACAAAGAAAGGGAATGGCTCAGACAACGGCCAGCAGAAGTGCAGGTGAGCAGCACCTTTAGAGGATGTCCACACATCCACTCTGCTAAGGAGCTATCAAGAAACACCTGATTTCAGTGGTAGAAGGTGCTAACTGAAAGACAAGGCAGTGTTGTGGGTAAACCGATGAACTAGACACACAAAACCTGGAGTCAGTTTCCAGCTCTGCTGCAAACTTTCCAGCACAACCATGGCTGCCTTCCTAAAATACCTCAGTGCCTCAGTTGCATGTCTGTGGAAGTGTCTTTGTATAAACTGAAAGTTCTTCAGATAGAAAATGTTCTCCACTGCATTTCTGTGCCTGGGTGAACACAATGAGACCTCTAACAGGCTTTTGTAAGATCTTTTAATAAAAATAATTAAAATGTGGTTTCCAGAAATGAAATTACCTTTGCAAATATATGATTTTCCTTCACCCTGAAAAAAAAAAAAAAATGGAACTTCTTCCTTTAAAAATTGCACTGTTCTATACATTTTTAATAGGTGACCTTCTTACTGGGGACTTTAAGGTGTACCAGAGATCTGCACATTATGGAAAGGAGTTTCAGGCAGGTAAAAAGGCAGTTCCAGAGTACTGATGCTATTGAACTGAAGTGATCTCTACTATTCCACCCACATTCCTGCACAACATATATCACAAATTGTCACAGACACACAACACCGAAGAAAGGTTGGAGCTTATTTCCCAAAGTACTGATACAGCCCTTGGAAATCTTTAAGGTTCCTGAAAGATCAGACTTTCAAACCCTTCCATCTTTTTTGAGGACTTTCTCCCAGTCTAAATCAAACCATTTCCATGTATGCAGCCAAGAGCTTTCTCAGCAAAAAAACAACAGCCAACTTGTATTGTGTCACAACAGAAACACATGTCCGCAAAATGCTGTCATCAGTAAATGTGCAGTCACTTAACTCCTGCTCCAAAACGTTAGCCACTATTTTTACAAACGCAAATGCAGAAAAGACCATAGTTATAGTAACAGTGGAACTGTATTTGAATATTTAGCAGTGCCTTGAAAAGCAATAACCAAATTAACTCACAGCTACCATTAGTTGCCAATTTAGCACAAACGTTTGACATTCCTAACAAAGAAGAAAGAAAACAACTAAATATTTAATACTGAAAAGTGTCTCAGATTTTAATTAATTTTTTAGTCTTTGAACTTTGCAAACCAAGTTTAGAAAAGCCATTTAAAACTGTGATGTTGATCTAGAAATCAATATGCTTTGACAAAAGGCAACTCATTAGGAATAAACATTTGTAACTGCCAAGTTTTCCACATACAAAAAGCACCTGGAGGCTACTGAGGCAAACAGTAATCAGGGGGATTTAAAATTGTGACAAGATGATCAAAATTACCTGAATACAGACCGTAAAAAAAAAATCTGACCTGCTTAAGAAAACTTTAGTATTCCTAAAAAACACAGCCTGTATCTGTTCTCCCCTACATTCATTTAAAACAATTGTTGTGGAATGTGAAATCTCTGAGGAAGCCTGACTGTGCTGCGAGAGGCACTGGCACTTGGCTAAATGCGAGAGTCACGCATACCACAGAGCAGAAACTGCCCGGCAAGCTGTAGACCAGTTCTGTAAGGCACTTCCTAAGAAGTATTACACATCCTCAGCTCCCTGCAGTTCAACAGGAGCGTGAGGCACGCATCATCTTCCTGATGTTTGACATGAACAAGATAAAATACAGGGCAGTGGACAGATGTGATTATGACTATCCTGCACTTCGGAGTGCCTAAATTCCAACACCCAGACTAAGTATCCATTTGAAGAGATGCAGGGTGTATCTAAAAGGCTTTCTAAAGAGCAATGTTAATGTCACTTTGAGTGTATCACTCAACCTACCAACTGTACCTACCTGCTGGTTCCAGCTAGGAAGCAGAAAAATCAATTTCTCTTGCTACCACCAAACGGAATATGCTTGGAAAGAATCTGAAGCTCAGAGAGGTACTAGGATGTGTGGTCAGTGCCTACTGGAAAGCTTCACCCCAGAACTACAGAAGGAAAGACAAAACTTCACCAGGACCTCTATTTGGCCACAAAGTCCTCACCTCCAGCCTACCAAAATCAAATAAAGTCTATGAAGCAAGACACAAGACCAATATTACACTTCAGCAAATCACATAACTTCCAGACAATGCATGCTTTTTACATAGACTCTGCATCTTATCACCACCTAACTACACATGGTTAAGATTCAAGAAATTTAGCAGGGAACCCTTTCAGCAATGTAGAAACCTGGAAAAAAAAAAAATCAAAATTTCTCTGGTGAAGGGTCACACACTACATCAGAAATGAATTTAAACGAAGGTGTGTTGAGGAACTGGTGCTATTGTGGCTTTGAGAAGGAACCAATGCTGCAGATGAGAGCTCACAGATGAGTGAGTACAAAGAAACTGTGTGGGAAGGAACAAGAGCTTGCACAGTACACATCTGTCAGCTCTATCAGAT
This sequence comes from Tyto alba, assembly GCF_018691265.1. Lineage (NCBI taxonomy): Eukaryota > Metazoa > Chordata > Aves > Strigiformes > Tytonidae > Tyto > Tyto alba. The sequence continues at coordinate 7,055,055 of NW_024881295.1, read as the reverse complement.
TTCCAGCTAAAACTCTAGCATCAATAGACACCCCATGGATTTTGCATGACTTGTTGAAGGTCTATGCAACTGTAAATTATCACACTGACTGCACCAGTGTATACATGAAAATCTCTATTTCTGGGAGACAGAATATGGATAATATTCTTCATTTGAATTTTTTTGTGCTTATTCATGTTAAAGTTGAAGCATAATTTAATATTAGTTACTAACAGTTATAAATAGTCTTTAGTTGACTGCTACAGAGCATTGTGTGAAAGCAAGAAACCAAATGGAAATATTTTATATGACAGGTCCATGGGATTAATCCACTCTGTGCCACACTGCAAACCTATCAGTAAAATACCAGGCATGTCACATGTTTTCTGGTTGTAACAAAGCTGCCATTACATTACATGTGACACCCTTGATCTGTATGCCATGTGCCACAACGATAATACAGCCCAGTTCTGCTTTTGTAAAGAATAGTTTGGGCTGAATGACAGCCATAATCCTGCACAGAGATTTCACTAGCCAATCCATATACTGGGGGAAACAAATAATGGGGTTTTTTTTCTTTTTTAAGGTTAGGTTTGGCTGAATCAGCTCCCTAAACTGGCTCACCACATCACTGCAGGAGCATCATGCCATGGTAATGTAAAAGGTGGCCACAACCTCACTTAAAATAGCACCCAAAAATGTGAACGCTTCTGATAACAGTGTCATTGCTGAAGAAAAATGAAGTCTTGCCACAGATGTCAGTGACAGCAAGAACTCTAATTCTCATGAAAACAGGGCTCCTTTTCAGGCTTCTAGAACAAATGAGTCTGCAATATGATGAAAACATCTCTCCTAGTTTCATTTGGCCCTTGCCCGATGCATGAGTATACAAAGAGCTCTTGACAATATACTGACCTGAATTAGTCCAACAGGTTTTCAGCTATCTCCTCAAATCTTATTTCAAGACTGTTGACAGAAACAAGCCAGTGAAAAGCAGTGTGGTTGCACCTTCTGAAGGGAAGAAGAGCTTTGTTTTTTATTTTAAAGAGAGAACATTCTCAGTTTCTCTGGGATTTCTGTGTTGTATATCTTTGAATTTAGATATTTCAGTAACTTTGAATTCAGGTATTTATATGACGATGGCAAAATTACAGTTATATCATTTATATGTATAAATGTATATATGCTGCAATTGGACTATTCAGCATTCTGATACTCAGCAAACTCAAAGGTATTCTGAAAGTATACTACGGTAATTATTTGAAACAAGATTGATCTTCTGCTTCCATTTTAAAAATGGGACAGGATGCTTAGGTGCCTTAAGGGATCAGCTAAATTACACACAGGAAGAAACCACCAAAACAGGGAAACTGATCTTATGTCTCCAAAGACCCAACCCAACAAGCCAGCCACTAGAATATTCTTTCCAAGTCAAGTCAAATCTGGGGCCTTTCTACATCTCCTTGTTCCTCCCTTTCTTTGTTACTGTCACAATTAAATTAGCTTTTACCTGGCCACCAAGAGGTCAGCTTCTCTGCTGCCCTGACTCAGTTACTAGAGGGAGGATGAAGATAGTAAATTCTCTGAATAATAGACAGTCTTTTAGACCTGTACCTGCAGCATGTTACAACTGTGGCTTAACTTTGGCTGCTATATCACTCTGCACCTAAATAATAACACCAAACCAAAGTCCTACACAAAATTTCTGCTGCATTCATGAGGTTCTTAAGAGTGGCCTCCTCTGCAAAGCAAAGCCAGTCTGGAGCTCTGCAGGGGAGTAAAGCAGGGTGCTTGGCCCAGTCAATATGAGGGGTTTCCTATAGCCACTTTTACCCTCACAGCTGTTACCTAGACCCCAGAGGGGAAATTAAAAAGTTGTTCCATTTTAAAATTTTAACACCCTGTAAAAATTCCAATTCAAAATGCAAAATACAGTTTTAGCTGCACAATCTGGTGGCAGCAACACAGACAGAACAAAAGCCAAGCTCTACCCCCATCAGAGGGAGCAGACACATGGCCCCCAACTCCTGGAGCAGGTGTCGTGGCCAAAGCCTCTTCCTACAAGATTCTCAGCCCTTCCTGGGGACAGCTAAATGCCACTGCTATCTACTGATATAAACAGGAAAGTATAAATTTTGCTCACTAGTGCTGAAAAGGGGACAAAGATTCTTCTTATGACTTGAAAAGTAGGAAGGAACACCAAGCTATTTAGAGCAAGGGCACCTTTTCAGTTTGAAGAGTCCACCAATCCCATCAGGTGGCAGATGAAACTCTTAGATAAGACTGATTTAAAGAAAAAAAAAAGGTATAAAAAATATTTTAATAAAACCATTTTAAAACTCATTTTCTGAGGTCGCGATACTTACAAAATTACAATACCTCTCTGTGCTACTTTAAGCCTACTGTGCAATCTCAACAAAACTGGGCAGGAGGGTAGAAATCCTAAGGATATTAAGTTACCAGCAAGCTTCACAAAAACATGAGGTTTAGTATTTGACCTAACTGAAAATCAGGCACCATAGACCATCCTTCAACAGGCATTAGAGAATTAATATTTGATAACACCTTTGTATGCTCCTGTCACTGCAAAACCTTGAATCAAAGTTTGCCTCTTCCTTAAGCACTAAGGCACAAAACCATCAAAAAACCTAGTTTCCAAAGAATTTATGTTCACAGAACAATATATTTAAGAGAGCAAAAATGCCGTAGGACCATTAGGCTTAAATAATCACAGATATGCATCCACTGTAAGTTGAGACCCACAACATTTTGGTAGCCTGACTTAACTGAGCCATGTTTCTGAAGTGTTTTGAAGGTCAACAATATTACAGAAAGCTTCCTGCAGAGTCTGTTTAAGAAGCAAAACAACACCTATTATAATTCTATTTCCACACATGCATAACGTGGTCTTGGAAACGTCTGTTTACAGAATTAATTCTGACTCCAGGTTCCAAATTAGATGAAACCTCTCTTTGTTTGGCTTTGCAGCACCAGTTTTTCACCCTCATTTGAAACTTTCCAGGTCACTGCTTGACCTCTTGATTTAGCATTGGGGGTTTTCTTAATCTGAACCAAACCCTTTCAGATGTTTGGGGATTTCCAAGAGTGAATGTAAATACATTTTCCCCATTTTAAACCCATATTGTCTCAGTTGCCAAGGACAGCAAGACTGATCTGTAGTCCACTGAAGGCAGTGACAACTAGTCTAACTGGTAAAGAAGTGGAACTGAATCCAGGCTGTATGCCAGGGACCTTTCAACTGACTTTGAAATGGCTTTGGATCTGGCCCAGTCCCTACTGGTGACAGCAACATTGACTAAATCTGGAGATGAAAGAACATTTTAAAGGTAGCGGGATAAAAGTCACTTTTGAACAGGTTCCTTGGTCAGTTCCTACAAATTTAGAGAAGTTTAATGACCGTCAGTCCTATTGTCTATTGCCCCTTCCCAATCAGAAAAGCTCAGGGGCTGCTGGACTAAGGCTGACACTGGAGACAGGAACTTCACTGATCAAGGGCTTCGGGACAGGGACCAGAGGTGCTGCTGTGATCAGTCCCTTCTGGGACAACGAACACTTAAGATTGTAGTTACAGATAGGTTTCAACAAAAGCTCTCACAGTTGAAGCACTCAGTCTGCTTCAGCTGAAGTCAATAGTAAAACTCCTGTTGACTTCAGCAAGAGATAGTACAGGCCATTGTTGAGAGCTTTTGAAAATCCAATGCTACATCATTAAGCTACACAGCAAAAAGCAGATCTGTTGAGCAAGAAAAGTCTAGCTGTACACACTGACACTTCTCAGAGCAGAGCTGCACTTAACTGCACTACTCCTTATGACATAAGGAATACACCAAAGAGCATACTGGAAAGGCAGTGCAACTACAGATACAGAACTGCATTCAAAACCCAACTCACTCTATTCCTTACCAGCTTCTGCCTGTAATCCTGTAATGTTAGCTTTATACATGCACAGCGGTTCCTCCCCACACTGTGGTTAGTGTAGTTTCAGTTTGAAAATTACATTTTGTTACATCATCTATAGACTTTATATTTGGAAGCATCCCATCTGCATAGTGATTCACATGATACTGCACAGATATAAAATTCCAGCATGATCCAACACAATGTTTACTTCTAACTACTAACTAGTCCAATAAAGCCAGAAAAAAAAGAAAAAAAAAAAAAAAAAAAAGTCTGATGCAAACTTTGCTTCAGCTCTTTCAGACTGTGAACCTGCCAACCACCAGAGACCTCCAGCATCCTTAACAGGGAGTCTGAGATCCCAGTTAAAATGAGTTACTCCAAAGAAGTTTGAAATAATTGTCCAATGCCCAAAGGCTTTGGTCAACAATGTAAACCAACCACTGCCTATTTACACTTTTACATACACACAGATTCTTTGTGAAATAAACACACACTCTGCTTTATGGCTATCAGCCACAGCATGTCACATGTTGAAACAATTACGGTAGGGGAAATGATAAGGGATACAGTTATTGTCTGTACTAATTACTTTTTAGCTAAGAATTTGTATAATTCTTTACATTTTCATAGTTCTTCACACTTTCAGAAGGCTAGAGAAATATTAACTAATTAGTTCATAATCTCTAACTGCTGCACTGAAGTACTCTGCCATTAAACCGGTAAAACCCTTCACCATTTTCAGTTATGTGAAAGCAAACTTTGGGTCCAGTGAAGTACAGGCAATCCTTCTCTTCCTATATCTGACCAGAAGAAAAATTTCCTTTGAAATGTGCCCACATGCATTATTGACTTAGTAGCCTCCTTGTTTGAGCTTTTCAAACACAAAAAAAAAAAATAACCTACATGTCTATCTGCTGGCTCAGTTCATTAAAGTAAAATTAACAGCATCTTGTCCCTCCACATCATGCACAACTCCTTTTCTGTTGTCCTCTTCCTCCCATGGGAGAAAACAAATACACTTCTGTCTCTATTTGTAAAAATATTATAATGTGCATTGGTCAAGCTATGGTGACTCAAAGAGCCAAAGCTCCACCAATTCTCCTCCCCCTGGATGGCAGCCAGGATCCCTGTCCGTGGAAAGGAGCAGTGTGAGGTGTGGAAGCTGGCTCCTCTCCTCCAGTGAAAATGTTGGGAGGCCACACAGAGCCTGCTAATACCACAGAATCCCACAAGCACAGCTTTTTAAAATACACTCCTACTTTTTATAACATTAGGATTTTTAAGATGAATCAAATACTTTTACACCCTGACTCTCCAAAGCTAGCAGACTGGCACTTCAGTGAGGATGCTAAAATAGTATCTTAATACCTTGTGCTCCTCACAGCATTTTTTCTGGGAAATGAAGGGAGAGATGAGGAAAGTGAGATGGTTAAGTCTGTGCCTTTCAGGGTTGAACTGACAGATACAGAGTTGATACAAAAAATTTTACGTCAAAATTCTTGAGAGAAGGTACCATCTTTTCCAGTTACCATCAATACCCTTTTTTGTCACGCTGACCTTTCTGTGTGTGTTTCACAAAGATTACATCACACTTGCTTTCTTTTCACTTCTCCCTCCCCTTTTCTGTGCCATCCAAACTCAGAAAAGGATAGGCAAATAGACTGGACTTTACTGCTGTCCCTTACTGGCAGAAAGAAGAAATAAGGATTAAGATACTGCATGTTGCTGCTTTTCTTTATGACAGTGTTTAACATACTACCCAAGATCGTTAATAGCAATTTCACAAGCTCACTCATTCACTTTCAAGCATGCATCTGTACAAACCATGCCATCTTCTGGTGCTTCCTGGCAGCAAAAAAGAAATACCAGTGTCAGAGCTTAAACTGTCACCTCCATCTCTGACTGTTAGGGACCCCTCTCATTACCACCCTGTATCTGAGTGTAACACTGAACTCTGCAAAAATGCTTCACAACTCTTCCAGGTACCAAAATCACAACGAAAAACTAAGTACCAGAAACACTCTGACTTACTGTGAGAATACCAACTCTGTCTTACAAACTAAGTCAGCAATCTCTGTTTTGAAAAATATCTCTATATTCAACTTATTATAAAAGACAGTCCTATGATTGGTGCTGTAAGAACCAGAACAGGAAATAATTTTGAAATCAGTTTATTAATATGACAAAAGCATCTGTGCATCGGGAAATTTGTAACAGCTAGAACTGAAGCCCTACATGTAGTAAATAGAGATTGGCTAACATGTTGAGTTACCCTTTTATCCCTCGATATTTTTTTCTGTATCCTGCAGAAATAGTTCCAAACATTATAGCTCACAAACAAGGGGCTGCTATGTGTTTTCTTCCACTGCAGCCAGCCAAGGCTCCTTAATGCCTTTGTATGTCACAGATTCCCCTGGATATTAAGAGACTGGTTGGTTGCTTCCATTTTCTCTATTGGAAAGTTGTTCTAGAACCTCATTCTTCTTGTCACTTCTTGGAGGCTAACACAAGACCCAGACTTCATTTCTATTGTAGTTATAGTAGGAAGACCACTGTATAATTTACCTTTACACACCATGTGTCTCATGAGTTTTAAAGAAACATTTATTACACACTGAGCACACCACTCTATGCTAATCCCTTAGCATACACAGTCCTCCATTTAACTGTGTGATGTAATCATGTGTTTCTATGCAGACTCATTACTGTGGAGGAGGAGCATCATGCCATTGAAAAACATCCTGACAGCGTGAAATTATGACTGTGTGTCAGGCAAGAACTATATAAGGTCAACTATACCTGTGGTATCTGAGCACCTGCTGGGCACAAAGAGCGGTAGTTACATTATGGCACAGCTCTTAAACCATTAGGTCTGTGTGAGACCTAACCTAACATATAAAGTTCCCAGTCTGGTAAGAGGAAGCATCATTGGCATTTTGATCCCCTACCAAGCTGCTTACACAGCTCTTAATAGCAGTGAAAGTCTGCAGTGGTAAAGTTCTGGGTGAAAGAATGCTCCTTTTTTTAAAAAAAAAAAAAGGAATATTAGAAGACTACTCATTTGTTCCCTTGTTTTATAACAGCCAATATTATTTAACATTAAAGGATGGCACTAGTATGCTTTCTTCCAAGTATATTTACTTACTTTACTATAGTGAGCAAAATGTTAAGAGTAAACTAAGCCAATTAAGTTTCAACTGTGTTTATGAATCACATTGATTTTTCTGGGTCTCATGTACTGGATAATGCTATAAACATTAGGAATTTCAAAAGAAAGGCAATAATAATTCCTACTGAAAAAGTGAATTCAAGAAATATAAGGAGTTCCAAAGTGTCCCTCTAATGTTATATCCAAGAAATGTAACAAAATCAACAGATGCTAACTTCTGTTAACATAGATAAATTGATTGCAGACTGCAACCCAAAATACTGCTATGCCATGGAGGAGACTTTCTCCTTGAGGGACACTGTTCCTAGCCATAGTGAGGTGTGTATATATATATATATATATATGTATATATATTTTTATATATATACCTGAAATAAATTAATAAAAGCTTTAAATAAGATTCTGGAATTCCATTAGATCTGAAATGGCCCAGAGCTCAGGGATGTAAAACATTTCTAGCCCTCAAAATAGTGGGGGAAAAAATAATAGGAGTTGGTTCTTCATTCCCTTTCCCTCCAGCATGCAGAATCCAGAGGAATATAGTTGATACACCCATGCTCATGAGGCCAACTGTCTTCCGTCCTCTCTGTTCATGGCCTGTAATATCATTATAAATGATGGAGTTGAGTAGTGCTGTGTTAACTGTCAGAGGAACACATCAGCAAGGAATACGTATTGGGTAAATCCACATTATCACTTCCCAATCAAGAGCTCACTTCTGAAGCACATCACCCAGTGATCTCCACAAAGCAGATCTTGTACTTTGGTTCACATTACAAAGTCATCTTGGAGTAGATCAAGTGTGTTACTTTTGGATTAAACTCCACAGAAGAGTACACTTCTGAAGCACACTTAACATGTTCCACATAGTAAGAGACACTCCGTTCCCAGGACCAGACTAGAGCTAGCCTGAACCGTCAGGACGTGTACAGTGTCCCCAGCACCATCAGGTCCTCAGCACCAACTGTTCTGCTCTCCAGATCTCTTTCCATTTCATTGCACTACTCACTGATGTGGGCATAGCCACCATCTTCCTAAGAACTCCAAGAGACTAAAGAAAAGGATCTTTTATCACAAGAAAGTATGTTTTTGTGTTTCAACCTAAAAATCCTTCAGGGTGAAGGAGCCAAGGCCATGCAGTAAAGATAGGAAGCCAGATGGGAGCCAGTACAACTACCACGGACTAGTGGAAGTTCAGTTTTCACTGTATGATTACTTGCACTACTCAGAAAGCATTATAAACATCCACGTTTGTGGCAGATAATCTTAGTCATGGCAAATGATAGCATCAGATGTTGACATCTCTGAGACAACACTGATGTATTCTCTTACTTGCCCAATGAAAGCTGAGGTAGGTTTACCTACTTAAACTAAAAGAAAGAGGGGGTCCCTCATGCACTTTTCTAGATCAGCTTTATATACCTCTCAGTACACAGGTAAGGGAAGAAAACTGACACATTCATTCTGGGAGTTAAGAACGCGTTAAAATGAAATTATTTATCTTGAAATTACTACACTGAGCAGAGGCATCTTAACTCTAACTAGAGGGTTATTCAAATATTTTAACATGGACATCTGAATACAGAAAGGCTAGTAATGACACTCCAGTAGAGAAGACCAATTACACCTCCAGTTACAGCTGGAAATTAAAAAAAGATGGAGTGTATTAGCCTTAAGAAATAAAAATGCACAGTATTTTGACAATTCCAACGACTACTGATTTGAGTCACTCTAAAACTCAGCTCCCCGCATACTTCCTGGGTACACATTCAGCAAGGTTGTTCCAAGAATGGATCGATTTCATGCAAATAGAGTAAGACTGAAAAGTGTGCATGGGAGTATCAATCCCCATCTTAACTCCCCATCTAACATCAAACTTGCAGAACCGAATTTCTGCCTATCATCATTAGCTAATTAGTCTTAAAATGTTAGCTTCTATTTCTTCTGGGAAAGGAGGAAATGTGGGAAGAAGAAACTGCTCAGACCTATGCCAACTGCAGGTATGCATACAGTCACAACCTGCCTGCTAGCAGTTCCTCCACAGAAGCTCCTCAGCCTCCCCTTTGCTGGGAACTAGGAAAGACTTCTTCTTCCCACCTCAAACTTTTACTTATACCTCTTGATTTCCCATCCCAATACCGGGGCCTCCCTGTTGTGTTCACAAAGAACCCATAATCTTAAACTTTACTCCCTTTGTTCTAGTGATCATCTCTTACTCATGCTTCTCATGCTCTTTGAGTGTTTCAATCTCCATACAGTCTGTAAACCTCTTTTGCCAGGTGGAGGGGGTTTATCCTCCTTAAAATATGAAGGGTGCTTATGCCAAAGCCCTTGAGTTTGGCACATTCTGGCCCTTAAAACATAAATCTCTGTGTCTACTTCTCCTTCTAAGCTATTTCCACTAAAAAAAAAATGTTTTGCGCGCTCTTAGTCTAGACAGCAGACAGTTCTCTCAGAATAACATTGGATAGGCTCGTAAAGCAACCAAATGATTTTTGTTTAAGACTGATTCATTGCACATTCAGCATATCATACCAAATTCCCACGGAAGTCCTGTACTCCATTAATGCTAATTTCAAGGCTTTCTAAGTTGAAAATAGTGTAATGACTTTGGAGGAATTGTTCCTACTTAATGGATCCTTACCCTGGGAAGGTAAAATTCCTTCAGTGGATCATAACTAAACAGACTATAAGAGCTCTGAGCTCAGTCGTGTCAAGAATCTGCATTTTAATACACTTCAGGTCACGCACATGTCCAATCTGGTGAGAACTATGCATTTTAAAAATTTTATGTATTTACATGATAGGTTGCAGCAGCTCAGCTGATGAATATATAAGTATCTGATGATCAAAAGATCTTTTTCAAGCAATAGTGCATCACTAAGTAAACACGTAGCAATTTTCAGCTAGTTACTATTCAGACTTTGTTCTGGAATAACATTTTTAAATCTATTTTTTAAAGAAATAACTGCAAGTGACACCAAAATCTGAATGTTTAGCCACAGTCTGTAGAGAAAGACCACTGGCAAATGAGCAGTGGCTTCAGTTGAAACTAGCTTAATGAAAGAGTAAGAGTTTTAGGGATCAAGCCAAACATTGTATCAGTGTCTGGCTAATTCAGGAGATTTTTTAAATAAAAAGCAGTTCAGGGATAGCGGGGAAAGTTATGTCCACCTGGCCCACATGCTCAGGAAGTAGCAACAGTCACAGCTCAACTGAACCCAACAAAACAACAAAATCTTAGTCCAACTGATGTAATAATTTTCCTTCTTTTTTTTTTTTTTTTTTTTTTTTTTTTTAAATGGTGAAACAAAATGGAAGACTATCAGAAATTGTAATTATGGACAAAGCTTTTGCTTGCGACTGTGCCCAACTAACACTAGTAGAACTAAAAGGTGCCATACAGTAGAAAGATCTTCAGGAAATACGTTAGTGGATTTCAATCCAGCTTTCAGGACATTGAATCATCTTACAAAATACATCATTACCATTTGACAGCACTCAGTTTAACAGGTGGCAATTTCAAAGAGCAACCAGGGACTGACCTGCAAAAAAACCCAACTCAACTTTAAGAAAATAACTATATATATTATTTTCTATAAAATGATGAACATCTTTATAGGATGGCAAATCCCTAACAGTGAATGGAACGGACCACCTCAGACAGCTTAAGCCAGGGAAAGTCCAGCTTGCTTGCTCTATATTTGGCAAATACACTCAAAGATGAGTTTTGGGGAAAGTTTGTCACTGTGTATGGCAGAACATCAGCTACTATTGCCTTCAATTTATTACTCACTGTTTGAACTACCTTATGGTCTGGGAGTCCTGGAAGAGAATCTTATTAAGTTGAACACTAAATGCACACAGGACAAAGATAGACCCGGATCCAAAGAACTTACGGTTCAGGACCTTTAGGAGAACAACTTGAGTTGAGAAAATGCAAGAGGAAAAAAAGATAAAATAACCAACTATAGCCAAAATTTTTCAACCAAGAGGCCTGAAATCCAGATCTTAAATCCAGATTTAGTCTCATAAATAAAAATGATATATCTAAAGGTGCCAGAAATATGAGTTCATACTGAAGGCCTTGTAAGCTCTCTGACTTAAAAACTCGCAAATACAAAGAAAATCAGACTCACAGCCAAGAATACAGACTGACGCTCAAACTCTATTCTTAAAACAGGTCTTCAGCCTTTCTTCCACCTACCTAAGGCATATATTAAAGCTAAGTGTTGGCCTAGATTTCAGCCTAAATTCTATCAGTTTTATGAATTTACACCTGAGTCTCAACATCACTGCATAGGAGCTGCTGATGACTTCCCTCTTTAATCATCAATGCTAGTCCTCTGTGTGTTTATGTTTGCACATACACATGGGGGGGAGAAGGGATGAATCTCCAGTGTCGAAAAAATCAGCTGAATGCTGCACTCCCACACTGAGCTTGGCATACGAAAATCATAGGCTTTTCACAACCCTCAGTTATATTATTCATGCAGAATGCACTCAGCTTTCTATTGTTCCTGCTCTCATTGTTTATAAATGAGTCTTCTCTTCATCTGGGGATGGAAGTTCCTTTAAGTTTCCCTTAGTAAAAGCACTTTTGTAATGAGGTGCAGTGCTAGCACTCAGAGGGTTAAAGAAGTTTCAGGAAATGTTTGTGCTTCTGGAAAAAACAGTATTTTCTTTCTTTATTGAAGGAAAAATGAACAACTGGAGCTGGTTGATTTGTTTTGGCCAATCTGATACACAGGTTCCTAATTGCTTCCTAAATGTTTCAGAAAATAATTAAGTTCTTCATTTTGTTCTCTGTTACCGCAACATTTGCAAACAAAATTTCTAAATATGTTAAAGCTCTTGCTTTTACACCTCACTTAAATATTCCCAGCACTACCACATTAAAAAAAAATTACCCAGAGACATGGTCTTCAAATGTTGTGCATGGCATAAATACTCTTTCTCATGACAGGACATGATTTGTACCAGAAACTGCTGGCCCTTTCTGTTATGGCCAATACAGCCGCAGAAAAACATATAAACCTTTGTCTAGCAATGTTGTGAATTTAATGATTTAGGTTGTTCGACAGTTCAGGCTGTCATCATTAATCCTGGTGATTGTGCAAGATTCTGATGCGTTCTCCCAGGTTAGAGTTTTTTCAATCCAATTTAAGTTAATAAACAGTGGGCTGAATTGCAAAATAAAAAAGTAAGTTAATCACACGACAACTTAATTACTTTTGGCTTCAGAGGACATCCCTCTGTTTTGGGTCTAATATCACAGCATTTTTAAGGTAGGTGACACTGTGGGACTGTGTCTTGTACTCCTCCATTTGTGGTACACTTTCTGTTTTTAAAGTTCAAAGGACTTCTTTTATGCTCCTACTAAGGCTGAGATATTGCAGATCCAAAGGGGAAAACAGGTAGACTGTCACCTGACATGCTGAAAACAGAAAACTGGAGTCAAATTCATCCATCCATCCATCCATCCATCCATCCATCCATCCATCCATCCATCCATCCATCCATCCATATTCTGGAGTAAAAAGAAACTTCCATTTTGAACTAAGGACTCAAGAAACGTAACAGTTTGCCAGTTAATGGAAATACATTTACATTTAACTAAGGCTAAGCAAAGAAACAATTCAATCTCTTTCAAAACCCATCTCCTTTCGACTTGCAAATATCAATGGACTTTATGAAATGAACGGGTTTTGTCTTTTTAATATCAACCCCTAACATGCTAGCTCTCAACAGAAGTTTAATGAAACCATCCCCAAGAGCAGTATCTCTAAGCCAATAATCTTCATCTTCTGTGGGCTCTCCTAACACTCTGGACTATGTTCATCTGCCCTCTCTTCTTCTCACCTGCTTTTCTCCCTCTGGCCAGATTCTGATTTTTATCACACCAGTGCAAACTCTGGGTAACTCCAGTGAACTCCAGGGAAATATATTTCTAGATTTACACTTGCCTAGCCAGCAGAAAATGTAAATTGAGCTGAATAGCATTTAGTTTGCTCATAAAAGGTATTTTTCCTCTTTAATTTATGAGAAAAAAATAATGAAGTCTAGATTCTATTGCTCATACACATCTCCAGTAGTACCGTATTCCTCAACAGACCCTATTGAAAAAAGCTGCTCAGAGACTTTTTCACTCAAAACATACAAGCAGAACTTGGTCTGCAATTAGTAATGGAGAGAACAAAAAGTATTTCTTTCAACAAAGATAAGTACCAAAGATAATCACTATAGGTCATTTGAAGGAGTGACAGTAGTGCAGTATTTCAGTTGGTTTTAAAACAAGTTATTTTTTTATACATTTGCAGTTTAAGCACCAGGTTTTGTCTAAGAAGAAAGGAAAAAGATTGCAAATACTCCTGTCACTGCTATATTATAATTAGTTTTAGAGGAGCGAAAGACGATAGATTAAAACAACCCCATGTAACAGTGGAGAGCAAATAACTTGCAAATCTGGAAACTCGTCTGTATGTGCAACGAAGACTAGCACAGAGTGGAACACATACAAGGAAAAAAGTGCATTGAAAGAAGCTTGGGTTGTTTTTAATTTAAATCCATGCCTATTCAAAACAGTCATATCTGAATTTCTAAGAGCGAGCAAAATCACTATGCATTTACCATACTAAATGCCTTTTTCATCAACTAACAAAACAGAACAGATACAAATGAACCAATCAGGGATTTCGAGTGAGCTATCAGTGTTAGAAAAGCTACTCTGCACATTCCAGTTGAGTCACCACAGAGAAGTAGGGAAAAAAAAAGGGAAAAAAAAAAAAAAAAAGGGGGGGAAATAAATTACTGTGTGCAACTCCATCTGCAAACTGCTTCTCCCGCACTGGTATGTAATAAAATGTGTTGCTAAGATACAAGCTGCTAAAGAAGTTCATTAAAGGACACTTTAAACAAAGCTGCCAGACTCTTTTCCCTTTAAAGACTGCTTATTTGGTTCTGTCCCTTGTGTTTATAATTAGATCCTCTATATGAGAGATTGTGCTCCATTCAAGCCCACTCAGCAAAGAATGTTAATAAAATAACGTAAATAAGGCACTGGCTTAGGTTGTATATATTTATGGGCTATGGAGCTGTTGATGGAAATACATCTGGATTCCACTTGTATTTTTAAAAGCAAAATAAAGCTTTTCCAAGTAGCTTCTCCCCAGTCTGGAGAGCAGAAATGTCAGCTTCTGCACCCAGCACTCTAACCTAACTTTTGGAAAATACTTTCAGGCAAATAAAACTGGCTTCTTGCCTAAAGTTTGGAGCTCCTGAGATGCCTCTCGTATAAGCTTTTATGCACAAGCCTTTGTTATCTACGCTGAAATAAAGGCCAAGATTGCTTATGTCTTTCACCTGGCAATCTTTATCTTTTTCCATTTGTATATGAGTGCCTAGATGTATGTTAACGATTTGCAGAATTTCCTTGATCTTAATATATTAATGACACAGGTAAGTATATTTTGTCACATTTTATTGCCAGGAAAGATATGTAATCAGAGAGGTCTTTATGTGACCTTACATACAACACTTTTAATCTCTGTAGTAACGTTTTCATGGTAGATGTGTTTTGGCTTTTGTTTTGGTTGAAGGGAAAAGAATGGGTATGGCATACTTTGCATTCACTCACTTGTGGTGAAATCATATCTAAAGAAATAATTTCAGCATTTATCTGTTCGGCACTTAATAACACATGAGATACATAAATCACAGATGAGAGTTAGTATCAGTGATTATATAGGAAATGTTACTTGTCACTTTGTAACCTGCATCTCATATTAAATTCTGTATCACAGTATGTATATATTTTTAATTACATTTTCAGGCTCATTTACATGCGCATATTGGCTTTCTGCCTGAATGATATCAAAGAGAAAGACCTTATGCTCACATGCAACCACATAGACACACAAGCACATTTATACACAGAGACACTCAAGTCTGAGAATGGAAGCTTCTCTCGTCTTTCTCATTCTTGGAAAAGCTTCAGTTCACCAATAAATCTTTAGGCAATCTTAGCTGATTCAAAGCGCTTTAGAAAAACGGAAAATTACAGAAAATGCAGGTTAATCTCTGCTGCATGTCAAAAGTATCAATGATTCTCACTTGACTCATGTAAATCTAAATGTTATACACATTTTCACTTTCTGTAACCTTGTAAGATTTGTCATCAATAGCTGAGTTTGCGCAGAAAGGCTATGCTACTCCTTCTCTCCGGATAAGAGGTAAGCTACATAACAAAGTACCAACATGATCAAGTTAAAACAAAGTGGAAAGGAAAATGACCTACACAGTACATAGATCTAACTTCTGTTTCAAGATCAATTGTATGCTTCTCTTGATTAAATGCAAGCAATCAGACAAACTTTCGGGTGAACACACTGTTCTTGCCACAGCCTCAACATCCAGGCTCTTAGGACTGAATTCCAACTCTGAAAATAAGATTGCTTCTCAAAAAGTCAAATTAACACCACCCGTCATATCTACAGAGTTCTCAGATACTCATTGTTTTGATTTTACTGCAGCTGCATTTAGGGCCAGTTCTCTGGCTTACTTTCATTCAGTAGCTTAAACTTGGGCATATATTTAACTCCTCCATGGGTTAAAAAAGAAAATACATCCACTTATTTTTCCACTGTCTCTGTATATTAACCAGAAGTGTCTGCTTGTACATGTGCAAAAAAGCCCTGTGGTACATATTAGATTTCAATAGATGCTTACTATTGGCAGTTGCAGGTTGTAGCTAGAACTAAGCCGCATCAGCAATTTCATATGACAGTCTGGAAATTGCTACTACATAACAATAAGTAGCTGATTCAAAAAAAAAAAAAAAGGGGGGGGGGGGAAAGAAAGCATGCTTAAGGAAGTACATTTTGACTCAAGAAGAACATTTCCAAATAAAAAAGTAGTACTACCTTAAGTTAAAAAAATTAGGTAGATACATTTATATACATGCATATAAGGGAAGTGTGTTTAAGGTGATTCAATTATGAGGATTGGCTAGACCAAATATGAGTCTGTTAGGTTGAAATAACTGTCTACTTTAATGGCAGAAAGACAAATTTGCATTTCAATTAGTCCAATTCTTTTTTTGTTCTTCTTTGTTCTTATCTTAAACTTGCAGCCCATTTTCATACTTCCCTTACCTCCAACTACTCTGCGTGTAGAAATTGCCCTCTTTGACATCGTGGCCACACATACACCATTTACCACGGCCTTGTCTTATTGATTTGCAAACTTCTACCCTTTAACTCTATTGATTAGAAATTGTGTTGATGCTTCAGATTTTGTTTTGGGGGGCGGAGGGGAGAGGGAGGTATCATTTTATAATCAAGTACAAAAATACTGCATATTTTATCTTTGATCACAAAGAGAAAGGCATAGAGAGAAAAGTTAAAAGTAACTCTGTATTAACGTGCCTTCATGCTTTATACGCCTTCATGCTTTCAACTTGAAAATCAAATCTGGAATGAGATGAAAAGGGATTTTCTCTACTTGAACATACCAGAAGTGTTTAGAGTGATGCAGTATCCCATTGGAAATGTGATTTTAAATCACCATTCAAAACCCTTTCTCTAGTATGCTATGGAAAGGAGACATTTAGAGACATATTCCCCTTTTCTTCCACAAGCAGAATGAGTCTGTGGACCAGATCCTGAAACAAGGTGAATTGGTATAAACATCTGACATGATACCCTGTTCTGGATGAGCTGCACACATGGCAGGAGCCAGTGGAGAATTTGTTCCATTAAACCAGAGCTCTAGACAAAGGCTCCTGCATAAGCAGCGCTTCTACCTGTCCAAGCATCTACTAAAAAATTAAAACAAATTCTGACTCCAAGACATAGACTTCTTATCTAGAACTAAAGTTTCTTTGAAAGGGTCTCCCTACCAAAGTATCGTGTACATACGAACAAATACCTGTTTGCTGCAAGTATAAATTAGGTATTTTACAATGTGTAACAGGTAGCAAGTACTGTCAGTGTAAAACCAGAAGTGAAATAAAAAGGTATTGTTGGCATAATTCCTTTTTCTGAATAGACAAAGGCATTGTAAGGAAAAAATTGCTAAATCACAGGGATAATCATCGTAGCCAGCTCCTCTAATGAGGCATCATGGGATTACTGAAGTTATTATAAGAGTCATCTTATTGAAGAAATTCAAAGTTAATTGAAATCAATTGTACTGTTCTGACAGCAGGTGTTTTAAGTGGCTAAAATATCAAAGTGAACTCTTTAAAATGGTTAGAATGAATGTAACGTTCACTTTTCAACTCTTAGCCCTGCCAAGTGATATACTGTACAAGTACAGAAAAGTGTACAGTCAAAGAAAAATGCTGGAATGAAATAGCAGTTCACATGCCAGTCAAGCAGCTACCAAACAAAAGATGGTTCTAACCCCCTCCAGTACACATTTTCATTATGAATGTGCAATTTCCATGAATCTTATAAGGGCAGCCTAATGGACAGCAGAGAGCCACAAGTATACATATTTCCACCGTGTTTCACTTCTATGAAAATGTCCTTTATTTCCCTTTTTTCCCAACAGAAACAGGGAATCTCAATATGGTATCACTGAAAGCACAAACAGAATGCTAGGATTACCATTATGCAAACTATATTCCCAAGTTTCTCCTCCAAGGAGAGAAGGTAAATTCTTCCCTAGTTTTGTCACTTCTATAGTTGGCAAAGCAACCAATAAATTACTAGCTGATTCTAGCAATAAAAAAAAAAAAAACAAAAACAAACAAACAAAAACCAAAAACAACACAAAAAAAAAAAAAAAAAAAAAAACAAAACAAAACACAAACACCAAAAACCTGAAGCTTTCTGAATTACAATCCAGAACTAATCTTTACTTTGATCCAGTAAATTCACTTGATTGTGCTGTTGTTCAGGTTTCCCAGTAAAGTCAGCGGGACCTCAACGTATGTGAGAACTGCAAAGTCAAGGCCGTATTTAATACCTGTTGTCTTTATGTTTAAAGACTCAATGCAGCAATTGGAAAGTTTAATACTTCAACTGGGAGCTCATCACCCTATCTCCCTTGACTTCAGCGAGTCATACATAAATGTAGCTCTTGCCACAAGAAACAGGAGTGCTGTGTGTACCCTGGGACAGAGTTTGACATTAGGTTCAACTTGATTTGGAAATGCCTTTCAGGTTTCACCTCAGTTTTCACTGAAGCTTATAGCCCTTATTTTACTCCAACAATTTCGAAAGTACCCAGCTGTCTGAGATAGTGAGCTTTGGCAAATGTCAATAATTTACCCTTTAACATGTGTAAACAATGCTGCCATTTCCAGGCACAGCACAGCATGAATTTCAACAAACAAAAAAACACTTCCTCCTTTTCCCCAAAACAAAGATACAACATCAGTAAAACCAGACATCATGAGCTAAATTGTTTCCAACAACTTGCATAAGAACTGTACTTAAATTTTAAGAAGTCTAACACTTTCCACGAACAGGCTTTGCTGGTGATCACCACAGGCAAAATACAGTCAGCGATTTAGTTTCAGATATATTGCCCAAAAATACAAACCAGCAACAATATAGGCTAGGAGAATCTGCCTGAAACTAATGTTGATTTTCTGCATAGATAGTAAATTATGGTAAAGAAATGAGGCAGCGCACAAGTGAATGGCATATACATAATGTCTTTCAGGAAGACATATTTTTATTACTGTGCTCCAGGACAGGCTGTCTGAATTCAGAGTTCATTGCAGTTGAAAATATAGTAGCCCACAGATGCTCACTGTTAATTTTTAAGACCTGGCTTACCACCTAATACTTATGTCAGTAACAAGTAACTTCCGACTGGGGGTTAAAGGTTTGTTTATTTGTTTATCTTGATCTATTAATTAATAAGAGACAACTTTCTAAAATTAAAACACCCTTAATGACTCTTTAAGGACAGAAGGAAAGCAAGAAACACATGCAGCAGAGCACCTCTGGTGTGCTTTTAAGGCCAATGCTGGCTCTTATGATAGCTCTTTTATTTACATATAAATGCTTGTTGCTTGACAATTTAGATAAAAATGTTACCGCTGCTCTGCATGTGTTGTAGATTGAAGGTGTAAAACCACTGGACCAACTAATGGAGTCTTCACACATCATATCTTGTTAAAGAAGAGGTAACCCGCTCTCAAATGCTATTACAATTCATCAAAACTATACTATATGAAAGATACACTTCTAACAAAAGTCTAACTTTTGTCTTTCTGAGTTGGATGTTAGGTAAAGTATTGATTGAAGCTGCACCATTTCAATAATGAAAATGATGGCTCTACAGTACGCATTTGAAAACACTGAAAAAATATTAAAAATACATTTCATTCCATATTTCTCTAAACCACTAACATAAAAGAAACATTGATGACTGTCTAGGGATCTTAATTAGGTTGCAACTTACATTCCAACTGTGCATAGAGTCTACACATCTACCTTATGCACCAGAAGTTGAGTTTGTCATCAGTTCTTTCTGTCTTTATTTGTAACTTTGAAGAAAATGAAATATTGCCACAAATGCCAATGGCTACAATGAAAAAACAATGAATAGGGATACTGAAAGATAGCACTCACTCCTGCTATATTCCTAACAGATGTGGATGATGTGATCATCCATTCATTTTACTATCTGTTTCATCATCCACATGTGCAGTTTAATTGAGATGCAATTTTAGCATCTTTTGTATTCAGTGCATGCACAATCAAAGGTATACATTATTGAATTATGAATTAGTTGTGCCTAAACAAATCTTCGGGGGGGCAAGGAGGGAAGGAATGTAAATACATATGTAAAAATAACCTCCCTACTTGCACTGCCTACTTAAGTTTACATCAGTGTTTTGGTACAGCCACAAAAGCGAGAGCTTGAAACCATTAAACGGCCTCAACACTAACCTATCTGTTGTCTCAGTAGCCTTCAGTGCACATTCTTCATGACCTCAAGGAATGATAGTCCATTTATAAGCCATTACCTAAGGAGCAACTACTAATTATAGCAAGTCTTTAAAGTTACAGGACGGTTTTGTGACTTGGTCAAAGGCTAAGACCTCCAAACTCACTTCACTTGTGACCCAAGAAAGATTTCTATTTAGACCTCCAGAGGTGGCAGTCTGGAGCAAGAGGACACCACATCACCAGCTAGTCTCTTATTTATAAGCTCTTGTTGCACAGGATGTTGAAATCAGTAAAAGAAATCTAGGTTTTTGCTTAAAAATAGTAGGTTTGCTGCTGGGCCAGATTTGCTGTTTATAGAATTTTAGTATTTTATGTTTAATTACTTCAGAGTTTATAGATGTATTTACAAGATTATGAGAAGAGCAAGTCATAAATAGATGATTGTTTACTAGTTAGTTTGGATTATACATAAATACGTTGCACAAGCTTAGCAAAAACCTTTTCACCCAGTTGAATCAGAACATTCAAACTGTATTTTCAACTGTGTCTCTCTGCCTTATCTAAATTCCAACATGACACATAATAAATAGCTTCTCATTTACTATCATCATAAAAATTTAAACAGCCTTGAAATAGTTGCTACAATACAGGGGAAAATGATCAAATGTATGTTCTAAATATCCACTTAGAACAGTAAAACTATTTCCATATTGAAGAAAGAACACATAAAGATGTATTGTTGCAGTAAAGGCTGTTACCTTGTTTAAAAAAAAAAAAAATCTTCTACTCAGTATAGTAGTATTAGAGTCAACAACTTGCTGTTTTACACTGCAAAAAAGGACTAACAGCCCTTAGCTATCATGTAGTGTCAGATTTGCTTTAAAAAAGAAAGTATCTGATTTGATTCTATACAGTGATTAAACATCTTTGTGCTCTGCTGAGTAGGGTATTCTATCCCCTCCCCCCTCCAAAAATGGCATCAAAGCAATCAAAATGGTAATGTTCAGCATGAATGGGGCCCCATCCCCCACCTTCAAACTCTGCAGACTTTTCTCCATGTTAGAAGAAACCAACACCCCTTCCTCACAAAATGGAAGCTTCCACTACCAAATTGAGAGTGCTGACAAATTCTGATTACAATAAACTGGGAGGAAAAGGGTGGCATATAATCACCATCACCTATGGGCACAGGTTATATATGCACGGATCACTTTTCAACTTTAACCACAACTCCAGCAAAACAAAGCAAAACAAAAAAAAATAAAATTAAAAAAAAAAATAAAAAAAAAAAAAGAAGAAGAAGGGGAAAAAAAGGGGGTGGCATGGCACACGTGTCCCCTCTCCCCCGGAGGTCCCCGGCCGGGAGGGAGGCGGCGGCTGCGGGGCTGGCGGCACGGCGCCCGCAGGCGCTGTCCCCGGCCCCGGTTCTGAAAGGGCTGCTGCATTCCGGAGGAACCGCGCTCGCTCCCGCCGCCGGGGAGCCGAGGGACGGGGAGGGGAGCTCCGCACAGCCGCGCCGGCCCCCCGGGGAGGGGGGGCGGGGGGGGGGGGCGGCGTGAGGGCCAGGGGGGTGGAGAAGGAAAGTTCACCCCGGGCGGGGGGGGGAGCTGCTCAAGCCGGCAGATCTCCTGCTGGCTTTGTCAACTGCCCTTCCCGCACTGGAAGTCCTGAAAGTGGGGACAGGAGCCGGGGGGTTGGGGGGTGCGGACAGTTCGGTGAGGGCGAGTGTGCGGGCGTGAGTGGGCGCCCGGCGGCGGCGCGGCCGCTGTCCGCGGTGCTGAAAGCCCGCCGCCCCCCGCCGCGCCCGGCAACTTTCCTCCCGGGGGGGGCGCGGAGAGCGGGTCACGGGCGGAGCAGCCGGCCCGGGGGTCACTCGGCACAAAAAGAGAGATGAGAAAGTTTGGGGAGGGCGGGGGACGTGGGGGGGAGACAGAGAGGGGGAGGGAAGAGGAGGGAGGAAGGAAGGAAGGTTTCTGGTTTGTTTTGTTCCCCTCCTCCGTTTTTTGTTGGTTTTTTTTTTTTTTTTTTTCCCCTTCCCCCGGCAGCTGAAACAGGTTAATCTGTTTTTATTCGTATTTTTGGAAGGGGGAAAAAAGTGAAAGTGCCTAAGTGAACTCGAATCAAAAGCTAACACGTCAGATCAGACCAAGGGAAGAGAAAGGCAAGTGGGGAGGAAAAAAAAAAAAAAAAAAAAAGAAGAAGAAAAGAAATAAAATAAAGTGATCAATAAAAATCAGTTTTGTAATCAAACCCAGAAATGGCTCGAACTGGGCTCCAGCCTCCTCCCTCCCAACTCTTGCTCTGCACATTGTACGGAAGTGCACAAAGTAGCCCAAGACAGGCGAATTTTCCATATTCCTAAAACATGTCGACCAACTCAAAATGGACGCCTCATTTTTTTTTTTTTTTACGTTTTAACTACTGCTTATCTTTTTACTACTAGTACTAAAATCATTCTTTCCCCCAGCAAGACATCCGAGAATCCGACCTCATTTTGAAAACATGCATTTTCTTACTTTACGCTTAGGAAAATGGATGTTATATTCTCTGCCGTCGGTATTTTTCAGCTAACGCAGACACTTTTCGGATGTTTAGATAGTGCATTGTAAAAACAAGAAGAAAAACCAAACACAACTGAATCGATCTGTTCCTTACTTGTTTCTCATTAAGAGCTGCTATTCTTGATTGCCTTTCATGGATTTGTTTCTTAAGATCCCCGTTCTGCAAAAACGGCAATAAGATGCATATTAAAGGCAAAGTGTAAACTAACCCCTGTAATGAATAAACTTGCGATCTAGAAATTGTTCAAAGGCAAAACCGTTCCACCAAAGCCGTACGAAAGCATGCACACACAAAACACCCTCCTTAGTAAGAAAGCTCAGTGCAGACTACAAAATGAGATCTCTTACTGATAAAGTTTCTCATCCTGCTGTCCCAGCACAACTGCGCTTATTACAGCAGGGATAAAATACTGAAGAAGAGAAAAAAAAGGATCTGCATTTACCTGTGGATCTTGCTTCATCTGTGCAACTAGTTTCTATAAAAAAAAAAAAAATCACCCCCAAAAAAGGAGGAATTAGAAACTGTTTCAAGTTTAATGGATTTTTTTAAATGTATGTATGTGTGTGGACGGGGGAGGGAGGGGGGTAAGGAACAAAGAGGCAAGTAAACACTGCGAGTCAGTTTCAAGCAAAGCTCATAAATATTCAAGTCTCGTCCTAATCTCTCCAACACACACACACACACACACACTCACTCACACTCACGCACCCGCGTACACACACACACACACACACACACTCACACAAGCACCGACCGCAATGTTAACTCCGCATCTCCACAACACACACACACACACATACAAAAAAAAAAAAAAAAACTCAGCCAAACAAGCCGCAAAACTACTTTGGCGAAGTGCTCGCCATTGCCGCGGGGGGCCGGGGGGGCCCGGGGGGGGCCCCCGCTTCGGCCCCGGCCTCCCCCGCCGCCCCGGCCGCGGCCCCGGCCCCGCTCCCCCCTCCCCTGATCGATAGACCCTGCGACAAGAAGCAAAGGCTACTTGCTAAGCATGCAACACTGGCTCCCTTCCGATCCTCCTCTCCCTCTAAAAGCACCGGGGATAGAAGAGCATTTTTTATTTGCTTATTATTTTATTTTTTTTTACCTGATGACATTGGATTTCCACTTTTAACGCCTCTTGCAAGCTGTGTAGCTCCATCCCTGCAACTTGCCAGGCACTTTCCTGCCACTTTCAGATCCGAATGAAGTTTTGTTTGTTTGTTTGGTTTGGTTTTTGGTTTGGTTTTGTTTGGCTTTTTTTTTTTTCTCCCTTTCTTTTCTTTTGCCTTTTTTTTTTTTTTTTGGCTCTTTTTTTTTTTTATCTCTCTCTCTTTTTGCAACCGACCCGCCAGCCAGCCAGGCAGCCACCCCTCCCTCCACGGAAAAAAAAAAAAAAAAAAAAAAAGTAATTAAAAAAAAAAGGAAAGAAAGACCAGGAAAAATTAAAAAAAAAAAAAAAAAAAAAAAAAAGAATGGCAGTAACAACAATATTTTTAAAAAAAAGCGACAACAACAATCGAAAGAAACAACTACTCAGTCTGCAAAGCAAGTTCTTTGCCTCTTTGCTGGGGACACAGACTCATCACTCACTTTCCGCCAAAGTAGGGGGGCCCCTCCCCCCGCGCCCCCGCCCGCGCGCTCCCGCGCCCCCCCCCCCCCCCCCGCCGCCCCCGCTCCGCCCCGCCGCCGTGCCACCGCCTCCCGCCGCCCCGCCGCCCCCGCCAATGGGGACGGCAGGGGCTGGAAACGGGAGGGACTATATTTCCTCGGAGTGCGCGCCTTGATTTCACTTTGCCTGGGGAAAAAGTTGTGCCTCGGCTGTCAATGCTAATTCGGCGGTGCCCGGATGGAGCGGCGGGAGGGGGGGGGGGGGGGGAGGAGCGGGGGGAGTGAAGGCTTGCAGCCCGCGCATGCGCCCTGGCGCCACCGCCGCCGCGGTGGAGCGAGAGAACAACAAAGTGCCAGAGCGCGCGCTGGGGCCCGCGGGGAGAGGGGCGAGGGCGGAGGCGCGGGGCGGGGCGAGCCCCCCCCCCCCCCCCCATCACGGGCTGGGGGGGTCACCGCTGCTGGGGTTGCTCCGCGGCGGGGTAGCGCGGCCGCGGCTATCCGCGCGTGTCTCCGCGGGGCTGCCCTAGGGCGGGGGAAGCGATACACACACACCCACACCCCCCGCCCGCCCTCGTTTGGCGGCGAGAGACAGGTCCCAGCGGCTGCGAAGGGGGAAGTTTCTTGCAGTCCCGTGTGTCGCGTCCCGTGCCCACCCCGCCCTCTTCTCCGCGCCTTGTTCCTCTTCTCCCGTGGGTGGACCCCCTCTCCCCTTCCCCGCCCCTGCCGGCACGGGGGTAGCTGCCCCCCGGGGCAGCCGTTCCTCACCCCGTCCCGCCACAAGCCGGTGGCGCCTCCCGCTGCCGGGACCGGCCCTGCCCGGCGGCGCGCGGCGGGCCGTTGGTGAGGGCTGTGAGGGGACCGGCGCGCGGCGGGCCGGCGGTAGGGGCTGTGGGGTCCGTCCCCCCCCGCCCCTGCCCCGCTGAGGGGCAACCCCCCTCCTCGCCCCTCAGAAAACTTCCCCCCACACAGCCCCGAGTTCCTGCCGGCGTCCCGGCACCTACAGCAGGTACCGGCTTTGACACCGAGTGGGGTTTCACCCGCTTCAGCACACGACGTGAGGCAAGAGGCAGCCGGGCGCCGGGGAGGGTTGCTCCCCCCTTGGCAGCTCATCGAGCTTCAGTTGTTCCCTGCTCACCCCATCCTCGACCGCCTGCTCATCCGGAGAAACTGCTGTACCCCTGGGTTGTGCCGAGCCCACTGCCGGTGTCCTAGCACCCCAAAATGGGATGGCAACCTGAACCATGTTAGAAAGCAAAGCATTTTTAGGGGAGCTAAATTGTTCTGCTGGGTGGGTGAGCTGCTTTCAGGTCTGCAGCTAACTGAGAGCACAAGCACCCAAACAGCGAGTCGCAGCAGCTAAAGGGGGAAAGGATGCGAAGCGTGGGACGCTTCGTCACTGGACCCACTCAAATGAACTTGCTGCCGAGGGATGACAACATGGAACCACGGCCTCGGTCTAGTTACTAAATAACAGCAGCAAGACTTTAAACTGGCACAGAAAGGTTGGCTTAAGTGGATACTCCAACCAGGTCAAGCCACAGTTCCTTGGCTGTCAGTAACAGAACACATGTGCCACCAGGTCACCCTGCACCACAGATGTGGTCTAGATCAGGTGCGAACAGAAACACATCACCTTTATGTTTATGTCACTTTTGTTCCACAAACATAGGCTTCCAGTCCTATTGACAGGTGCTACCTGATCCAGCACCAAGCCTGCTGTCAATTTTTAAAAATATATTTAAACCAGCAGCACAAATTTATATGAAGTCAGTGTTTTGCCATGTAGCTGCAGTGTTTTCAATGCAGTCATAGGAGCTGTGCAGTTAGATTTACTGTCGTCTTGACACATGGCCGGAGTGGGGTTGGAAGCCAAAAATAATGCTCAGACTAATTTTATTGGCGACAGTCAAAATTTAGGGCACATTTTAACAAGCAGTTAGCTGACGGAATGCTAGTGACGAGAACCTCGGTGCATACATACTCCCATTCCTGCAAAGATTGAATGCTGATACTTTATTTAAACTGCACTAAAACATTAAGTTGAAACTCACCCTGAATGGTTAGTCTGTATTTAAAATACCACTGTGCTCCAGATGTGCTTGGATGCCAATTTTAATAACTAATTAAACTCATTAAATACACCAATATACACCAAAACCAACTTACATCAACTATACTGTAATTAAAACTGTTTTGAGATATAACATGCTGGGAGTCCAAAACAAGGTATCCAGTTTTTGTTAAACTTCTGAAATATATTCTGTCCAAACATAACGCAGCTTCTTACACTAAAATCATATGAAGCTTCAAAGTGAAGTATTCTCAGCCTGCCAAAGTTAGGAATAAGGACTAAATTGAAAAATCCTATTAATCCTCCAATTAAATTATTTTAGAAGAGCCTTATTCAAGTTAGTAACATTTGTTATGGTAATGGACTACATTTACAGCATTTTTTTATTGTCTGCAGATGGCTTGAGAACAGGCAAAATCAAGAAGCTAGTTTCACTCTTTTTGTTGAGATAATGTCTAAGTCAGTTTGTTTTCCATAATATAGTTGGTGTCTGGATTGAAAATATCGGAGGAGGTGTTTGATTCTCAATCAATGAAGTGGCTTAAGTGTATGCAGGATTTTAAAAATCTGTGCTCATATTTGTAAAGGCACATACGTCAAACCTTCAGATACTGATGAATATGAAAAAGTTTCAATATAGAATCAGTGTAACTTCTCATGCATTCTGTACAAAGGTATTTTGTAGTGCCAGACCCAACAAAAGTAGGGCTTTGCAAGATACATAAATATCTGACAAAAGCTGACATCTGAAGTGAGGTGTGTGAGTAGGCTAGGCTTCTAAGTGGTTACTCAGAAATTTAAAGTGGCTCTAACAAGTTAATGAAGCATTTGAACTAACTTTTGAAAAAGGGAAGCCTGAAGGATTTTGTAAATTGGGACCTTTCTAACCTCTGGTTATATCAGTGCAAAATTTCTCTGAGCTCAGAATCAGGCCATCAACTAAAACTGACTAAACTGGTCAAGTATGATTTCTTTATGTGTTAGTTGTTAATTCATTGACACTATGATGGTCAATTTGTTTTAATGCACTTTTCATTGATAGAGCAAAGAGACTTTTTCTCAGCATTATAAAATAGTTACTTGTTCATCAGAATAAACTTAGCAATTACTGTTAATCTAACTTCTTGCAAAGAAGCGTACAGTTTCACAAAGTGTACAATTTGATGACATTACCTGCAAGGGCCGAGGGTTATTGTGTTGTCCTTCCCACATCAGTGAGATGCCGACAGGAAAAATTTAGAGATTTGTTTCAACCTGCCCACCATTCAAAAATTGGTTTATACATTTACAATGCTATGATGGGTCACAGATTATAATAGAAATATAAATTATAAATTATAAAACATAATGAAGTACACTGCTTTTCATTTATTAATACTGCTTATATTGTTTTTTTAGGGAAGTTGTGTAAAATACATTAATCTCTCAAGTACATTTATGCAATAACATTATGCAGTCACCTATAAAAATGTTAACAGCTTTATGCAATTTATTTTGAGATTACAGTGGCAAAAGTCATCCTGCTTACTGGAGGGACATGAGAGCTCAGTGAGCCTCCCTTACGTCTATTCATCTGTGTAAGGGATGCTTACAGTTTAGCTGGAAAAATGCAAAGGGAATGGGAGACCAAGTAGAATGGCTGGCAGCGTTGCAGAGGGGTCTGCTTAAGCATGGAAATTTATGCTCGGTGCTAACCAAAAAAAAAAATCATGTTATATGAAGTGTGACATGTCATGTGATTAAACACATTTTTCATTGATCCCTGGAAAGATTATCCTTGCTCTTAAAAGTTGCGGAACAGAACTTCAGAAACCCTGCAGAAGAAACTGCACCCCTCCTTTCTCCTCACAGTGGATATCATGTTCAGAGCCTGGGTGGGGTCTTTTACACACAAAAATGCTCTGCAGTCCTGGAGAAAAGGTGTGTGTTCTACAGTGACATACAGATGTAACCTCTCTGTTGTTCGTTTTCACGTGTCATTATTTAGATGAATAAGGACCAAGAGGCCAATTTTACAAACACTTCCACTCATTAAAGGCTTTATGCATTGGAATTAATTTGATAGTCCTTGAAAGTCCACTTTTTGTAACAATATTTCCTGCATACAGAGACTCGGGACCAATAATTGTATCAAGAACACAAGACACCCCAAAGTTCTTTCTTCTAATGCATCTGATTACAGGTAGCCAGGAATCCAACACCTGGGAGTTGAATCTCACACTTTAAATCCCCACATGAGGTGATGATGTTCCTCCCTTATCAGATACTATTACTGATTCAGGAAAAGACTTGCAAAGCTACAAAGGAGAACAAGGCACTTAATTGCTTTTGGTAATGCCATCTTTCTATTACAGTTAACTCAGAAAATCCACATCCACACATACTTATGTAATGTGCTACAAAGATGTGGAGGAATAAAGTACTGGATTTGTGTAGACAATCAATGGCTTTATTGCAAACTCCATGGACTTTGAATTCCTCTTCCCAAACTGGCAAGGAAAAGTGTCTGAAGAAAAGAAGATCATGGGCAGCTGAAGAAGAAAGGAGCAGCTGCTCAACACAGGCTGCCCTGGGAAAGTACTTGAAGCGAATGGCAATGTATCGTGCAGGTTCATCTTTGTACAAGCTGCTATCAACTTCCCTGCAAGAGCAAGGGCTCTTTCTGCAAATGGGAATAGCCAGTGGTAATAAACTTAGGAACCAGCCAGGTAAGAAGAGCGGAGCTTCAAGCCACACTGAGAGGCTTTAGGCTAGCTGATCAATAGTTAGTCCTGTATTTTCTGGATACATCCATCCTGCAGTATGTTCCTTCACCTTTCAAGATCGTCTGTCCGACTTAACTGAGAAGATGCTTTAGAGAACTGCAATTATTTTATGGAAGTAATTTTTTCCTCTTCCCAAAAGCAACTTAACTGGGGACTAGAGACAATGGCTATCTCAGTGAGATTGATAGATGGACCCAGCTCTTGTCTTTGGTGGAAAAACCTTCAAGAGAGGCAAAATGAATCAGGAAATTCATTAATTCCTTGTGATTATCAGAGGAAAAGGCTATGAAGAACAGTGAAATGCCAATGTCTAAGATACACAGGAGGCTACAACTTTCATTCAAGCTGAATGAGAGTCAAAACTGTCAGGTTGTTGCAAAAAGGGCTAAGATGTATAAACGGGAGTGAAGCCATTAAGATATATGAAATGATTCTTCTGCTCTACTCAGCTCCAGCAAAGCCTCAGCTGGACAACTATGTCCAATTTTGAGTACCATGCTTCAAGAAAGGTGTGGCTGAATTGATGAGAAAGCAGAGGACACCAGTAAGAGCAATCAGAAATTTGGAGGATGCTTGATCTACAAGGAAAGAGTTAAAGGCTTGGAGTTACTTAGGCATGTAGCAGGACTGAGGAGTGACATAGTAACAGTCTTTGGACATATGAAACCAGGAAGAGAGTAAGTGGTTCTTCTCATCCAGAGTAAGAGAACAGGAAGGGTTAGATTAACATTGCAGTGAGGGAGAGGCAGAGTAGATGTTACCAAAAACATATCTAAAGGCAAAAGTAGGTGATGCTGGTACACATTCCCTTTGGAGATGCTGGATTTCTAACTAAAGGTTAAGCAAACAACCTCCAGAAAGGATAGGAGTATTGTTTGATACTCTCTTGGAGGAATGGGAGAGGCAAGATGACCTCTTAAGACCTTTCTCAGACTAGTATACTATTATCCCTCTGATAATACAGCTGATGCATCATATTAGGATACCCTAAATTGCACCTACTACCAGCTTTCCTTCCTTACAGGGCCCTTCCTGTTGATACTCAGCTGTCCTGTCTTATGTTTCACTCTCTATCTGGCCACACACAACTCCTATTCCCAGTTACCCAATTACAATAGATATTACCTTACACCTTGCAACCTACTGCTTCTGTTGGTAATGCATCATAAACCCAGACTCCCCACTGATTGCTTGAACAGCAAAAGGAGAAAAAAGTGATTCCTTGTGACCATATTCCAGTTACCAGGATTTTTAGACTTCCAATCACCTTCATCTAGGGGGATAAAAGAAAGAGAGCAGACATGTTTTCTTTGTAATAATTCCAAAGGTAAAACATGCCTTGAAAGAAGTCTAAGATACTTCTAGATTTTAAGAAGTATCAAGATTTTTCTGAATGTGTTTATCTTCTTGCCTTACTTTTCCCACATCCACAGAAAGGATTTACACATACTGACTTTTCATAAATACTCCTAATATCAGTGAGGACAAGCACAAGATCCTTCCTAACTCAAAGACTCTAGAGGCTAGTAGATAGAAACACACTCTCCTGGCTTTTCAGTGAGAGAAGGATCACATCAAAACTGTAGAAGCTACAGTATCAGTATAACAGAAGACAGGATGTTATTCTAGGGTATAGTCATAATCCAAAAGCAGATACACAGCAATTTTAGGGTGCAACCAGACACAACAGTACTCAAGTTGGCCTGTCTCTAAAAGCTACTTTTACAAAACTGGAATCCACAATGGAACACCTTGAGGCTTTTCTTCAGTCTTTGGCAGATTTCCTTCTCCTTGCTCTAGCAAGGCATTCGGAATTTGGCTCGTGGGATTTTTCTGTCATGCTACATTCATTCGTTCATTCATATCAGCTGCATCCCAGTTCTGGAACATAGATTTCCTCAACACAGAAGGTTTGAGGGCCCAGAAGACCAGATTTGTAAAGGTGTTTACACGTCTGACTTGGTTCCCAAGCAGCTTTAGAAGTCTGACTCATCCTGCAAAGCACCAATTAGTCTGATTTCAAAAGGTGTTAGGTGCCCCTATACATTTACAGTCTGGCTTTTCCCTTGAGGCAGGAGCTCTTCAACCTGTAGTCTCAAAACCACTGTTTGCAATTAAATGGCTTCCTTTACATTACCAGCTCTAAGCATTTTTCTAGTTATAGCTCTCTCTTGTTCTCCCATTGTATTATAAGCGCTTTCCTGTTCTACCTTTCATCCTGTCCTTCCATCTACCTCATATTCCCCCTGATTTTTCCCAGCTATCTCATTTTAGCCTTCTATCTGGATCACAGCATCAGACCTACCAAGCAGACTATGAATCTCAACTTGGAGCAAAATTCTATTCTTTGTGCAGACAACTCTTACTGACTTCAATGGAGAATGCCTGATTACATCTGTAGAAAAGATTTGGCCCCATAAATGCAAAATGCCACCAGTATTTTTATGCATTTGACAAGCTACCAATGGGTTATTTGACAGTGTAAATCATCAGCTGGGCTTTTACTTTCATTTCAGTCCTTGGAAATTCCCTCCCTGTGCTGTCATGCCCTCAGGTAAAAGGACTTCTGAGGAATGCAGACATTCCAATGCAAGAAAAAAGATCTATTAAAATAAAAACTTTTGGCACTTTTGCAAGTCTCAGCAGCACTGCCCCCATACTGTTTTTATGAAAAACAGCTGCATCAGTAAGTGTAACATAGAACTTCAGGTAAGAGGGATAAACAATATATTTCTCTCTCTTGTCAGGAGTGATCGAATGATCATGAGGAATCGACTTAAATTCTATCACTCATGCCTCCCACCCCCACCCCCCCCCCCCACCCCACCCCCCCGTCACAATCTAGGCACACACTCTTTATTTGGGGGACAAAAAGGTAAAGTCAACTTCATTCTTTACCCAAATCCTTTTAATTCTAAATACCAAATTTAGGTTTTGTATGCTGCTTTTCACATCTCACATACTCTACAGTGCCTGGTAAAGTAAACGAGTGGCTTTTTGGAAGCATGATTCCCCACAGGGTATTTTTATATTCATTTTCCCTGGGAAGAGTTAAAACAAAGATTCTCTTCTCGGTTGATTTTTTTTATTATTATTATTCACTTGAAAGAACAGTATTTTGAATCTCCCTAAATAGACTTACATCCGTGTAAATGACCATACAAAATGTAATACTATGAAAACTCAAGCCCTATACTGTCCCAATATAATAGAGCAGCCTGTGTAGAAAGGTAGTTAAGCTCCACATAGTCCTGGACATTTGGGGAAAGCTGGTCAAGAAAATGTTCTTTCTGGAAAAGGCAAGGTGTGTTAAAGAATTGTACAGCGCAGCCAGTGCAGAAAGAACATTCAGCATCTTACTCAGGGGAGGAGATGTTCTTGGGCTGAACTGCTGAAACAAGTCCTGAGAGTGTAACACACCCCTGATTTACACCTGTGGTGTCAGTGCAAAGTATAATTGCTGCCTGTGAGATTTAAATCAATGCAGTGTGATTTTTAAAAGCTTTCATACTGGGCTAACATCACGAACTTTGAAGTGAAGGGTAAAATTCAAATGAGGTATAATAATGCTGAGCACTTCTGAAAATCCCTCCCATGACCTTGAGGCTCAAGGACTACTTTAAAATTTGATCAGCAAATTCTGGGTGTTTCTCTTCTCTTGTTGGAAATGGTGCTATCTTTTTTTTTTTTTTTTTTTTTTTTTTTCCCAGAGAATCAAGTCACTATGAGATGTATCAAGTTACACACCTGAAAACAAAGACCAGTCAAATTAACTACCTTTTGGAAAAAAAAAAAATCAGGTTAGAAGCACAAGAACTGAGGCATATAGCTAGTAAAGCACAACATTGTGTCAAAGTGTAAAAGGTTTAGAAAAGAAACTTAAAACCTCCAAGTGACTTAGTCACTTGGACTTTTGATGCTCCATCCCTTTCAGGATGAGTGCATTCATACTTAAGTCCCACTGAGTCATGGGTACTTGGCTCCTAATCTTCTTTGGGAAAATAATCCTATCTCTGCTGAGTATCACCTACTTCCAGACATTTTACCGTAAGGAAGAATTCAACAGGATATTGAAGTTCACTGCAAGTTCTCTCCTCGCTTTTAGTCGATCTGTCTCCTTCCTCGGGAGTGAGCAGTCCGTACCTTCCAGCATCACTCTCCAGAGCGTGCCTTGACCTCCTTTTCAGGCAGGAGGTAATGAGCCAAATGTTTTTACAAAATGCTTGCTGAACAGGTTCAGCTCCCAGTAGCACACAGGAAAACTTGGGCAGCTTGATACATAAACCTGGATGAAAATCACAGTAATACAAAAAATGTCTCACAGTATGTCCAAGGTTTCCCAGGCTGCCGAGGAGATTTAGAAGCCTCTTTCAAAAAGCGTTATGAATTTAAATATATTGAAAAGTTTGGAAAATCCTTTGTTTAAGCTTTCTAGTAGGGAAGGATAGGAGAGAATAACCAACTATCAGCCCAAGCCTACTCGCTCTTCAGCCATACTGTTATGGTAGAGGTACCTGTGCTACTAATGTCTTCACTCTACCAAACAAGTCATCTGTCATGGGAGAAATTTTGTGTTTGTCCTAATACCCTAGAAACCAGGCCTGGCTTTGGCAAAGGCCACAAACTTTCTGATCTCTGTCATCTTCTCATGGTCAGTGTAGAAAATACACTGACACCTGACACCTTGGCTCCATCCTAATTGATTTAGCTGCCTGATGCCACATTTTGCTCTTACACAAAGTGCCTGCAAACAAATTCCCAAGGTTTTGTTCCCCCATGTGCTGGCAGTGATTTAACCCAATGCCACTTTTACTTCAGATGAAAATATTAAATTAATTACTGTGACAGAATGCAACAGGGCTTTGTAGTGCAATGAACAGACAGTGACCCAGCAGGGAGCAAGAGGAGTATTACAATTAAGCTTTCACCTCTCTCTGGCTCTGTGTAAAAGTCTACAGCAGTACTGAGAAACATTTTCACGGGACAGTCAAATTTCTGCTGAATGGGATGAAAAGACGAAGAAGCCCATTTCACTGTATTCAGCAGGCTCCTGCACGAAGCCCTGCTTAACATTTCTGCTGAACAGAGCCCTAGGGCAGAAAATATATTGAACTCCCATAGTGGAGTACCAGTAATGGCTTTTTAAAACTATATCAATTTGTATCATTTGCTAAGCACGAATATTTAATCTGGTTTTAATTACAGAAACCTCTTAGATATTGTATTTCTTTTTTCTATTCCTCCCCACCCCCTTTTTCAATTTTGTTGTTGCTGCTGTTGTCCTGCACTTCTAGCCTTGCTCTGTTTTGCAAGGCTGATCCAGTCATCAGAACCCTTTTATCAATCTGCTTTGAAAAAAGAATTGGATTTCTTTTGTACATTGGGGTGAATTTGTAAATAACACTCGTTCAACAAATTTTGCTCCAAGGATCACTCTGGGAATATATTCAGATCAATATCATCCCTGTTAATATCACTTGAAAGTAACACTGAGCAGCACCACAGTGAGGCTATGGGAATATCATCTTCAAAATAGGGGGTCTGAGAAAGCCAAATGAGAAGTGTTGAGCAACAGGATATTTATTGTGCATGCAGCCCATGCGCTCATTCTCTGGAGCAGGAGATCCTAATTATCCCCTAGTATTGCAGCAGCACACGCATAGGCTCCTCGGTCCGACAACTGTGCTAGGAGCTGTACATGCTGAGGTTCAAAAAATAAATAAAATAAAATAAAATAAAATAAAATAAAATAAAATAAAATAAAATAAAATAAAATAAAATAAAATAAAATAAAATAAAATAAAATAAAATAAAATAAAATAATAAAATAGTTACGACAGAAAGTCCCTGTGTTCAGTGCAATTATTGATTGTGTCTTACTTAACACATAATCATGGGGAACAGCTTCAAAGAATATTAAAATGTACATTCTGCATTCTCAGGGGTTTTTTCTCTTCTTTAAATAAACATACTGAAGTTCTTTAAATAGTCCTCTCTGCACTAAGCATAAGTGCAACAAAAGATGTGCAAAGGCTGCAAAACACAACAGAGCACCAGAAAAAATAGATTAAACCCTTGAGTGAATGAGTCTTTCTCTCCTGACCACTAATGTTCTGGTAGGGTATTAAAATGCTCTCACCTCACTCACAAGCTCTCCTCCAAAAGCTAGTAAAACAAAAGGCTTTTGAGTATTTTTGACAAGTCACCAGGGCTGTCAAAATAGAGGGGGTATGCACACCAGGGGTATACACCTTGCTTGGTCTCCTTTCCCAGTTGAACATAGAAAGACTTCAAGTGCCTCTGCAGGTCTCGGGTATAATGGTGTCTCCTGTGGGAATATACTGTCCCCCGGCCACGGCCACGCTACGTAGGTAAGAACAAACAGACTGAATTGCACACAGCCTAGAAGTTGATGCAAATCTCAGAGCTGCAATTCATCCCAGATGAGCAAAAAAGGCCACTGGTGCCCTGATACTTCCTGTGTGTTTTCCACGCTAAATTCCCCGTCTGTATGCTTTCCCTGTGTGTTTCTGGGCTAAATGCCAGCCTCCCTGTCCTTGTCCCAGTTAAATACTAGGTGAGTTGTATAAGGATGCCAAGCAATTCATACTACTATGTTCTGTAATGCCTGTTTCACTCTGTTTATGTCTCTGCAGAAACCCTTTTTACAATTTTGCCCATTCCTGCAAGATTAGCATTTGACACGCTTTTTTAAATGCCCTTTGTTTTGGACTTAAATCCCCTTCTAGTCCTTTTATTTATCGGGAAAATCTTGTAAACATATCCCAGGCATACGACAAAACCAGAACCAGAAAGCGAGCAAAAGGAAGCCCAAATTTACTTTGAGAACATCTCATGATTTTTTTATTCGGTCTCATGATTAGCTAGGAACAGGCTGACTCATGACGTTTGAGAGCCCTGGCTCAGCAATACTGGTTTTGCTGTCAGAACGTCTGTGTACGTCCTCTGGTCCCTGCGCTCCTTCATCTCACCCTCAGCTGATTTGCATTGCTGGGGAAATACAGGATTATGAAAGTTAAAGGAAAGTAATGAAAAATAGTATGTATCTGAAGAACATGACTTAGAGAGGTCTCTCCTGTACTGGCTGGCTTCTGTTCCTAAAGGTTTCCCTTCAAATTCCCAGTCATAAATCTACACTGTAAAAAGTCATCATGAAAATAAATGTGATCTTACTAAAAGGGCTGGCCCAGGGACTTTCTGTTCTCACTTTCCCTCAGTGATGAATCCCTCTAGGACTGCTTTGCAGCAACCGAGTTAAACAAGCAAAGGTTTTGCTGGGATCCCATGTTTGCCTCACTTGATTCTACAGGACTGGAAGTGAGCTTGTTGGTCTCTGCTCTTCCATTTCTCAACTTGTGTCGATTTGTTACAATGTCAGTGATACAGTGCTTTGTGTTAACCTTTTTGTCTTAATTATCTTTATGTTAGGCTCTGAAACACATGATTTACCTTGCTGAATGCATTCCACACTCATCTGCTCTGAAGTGATAGGAAAATAGAAAATGTATTTGCCACTAACAATATTTTTGTATCTACTTGATGTAAAACATCTTCAGCTATTGGTTCAAATGTTATAGATAAAATACAAACAGGAATCCAGCAGTAATCATGAGCAGGATAGCAACCAGAGATCTCGCTTCAGGTCTGGACATCTGTTTTACAGTACGAAATACCATCAGTTTTGAAACACAATTCTGCAGCTCACATGAATAAATCTTGACACATGAGATTAGAACCACTGAAATCAATGAATTCCTTTATTTAGCCTTAACGCACATTGACTTCAATGAGGCTTGCTTAAGGACATGCAGGGTTTATATTCCAGTGATCCAGCTTGCTTGAGTTGGAAC
The DNA here is from genome assembly GCF_018691265.1 of Tyto alba. Lineage (NCBI taxonomy): Eukaryota > Metazoa > Chordata > Aves > Strigiformes > Tytonidae > Tyto > Tyto alba. The sequence continues at coordinate 7,018,201 of NW_024881295.1, read as the reverse complement.
TGCAAGACTGGGTTTACAGCTTGCCTTTCATGCAGATGGTACTCCTGATCCTTCTTAAACCTAGGAGTCCTTTAGTTTCATCAAAGCCAGATCTGGACTCAACACACCAACAAGGTGGTAAAACTAGCTTTTTAGCTATATAATGACAGAATTATTAATAAAATAATAGCAGAGCAAGAGAGAAATTCAGCAAGAACAGGGTAAGAAAAGTAATGTTTTCATTAGCCACATGTTGAAAGGGAAAAAGTTGTATTTGGGCCCAGTCTTGAACACCTTAGAAACATATTCTCACCTTGCTCAGGAAGAATTTAGTGAGCACAAATATGGATGTCTTGACAAGATGGAGCTACACAGAACAAGGAGCTGCAGAAAAAAACATATGTGGCAAAGGTGTTAAACAGAAGGCCACAAAAGAAACTGTTTAAACCAAGTTCACCTAACTCTTGCAATATAGAAGGTTGCGGTGGAGAAACTCCACTTCTCAGTTCTGCACTCAGAAATCAAATCATTACAGAAATGAGTCTGCTCTAATCAACAAATAGTTTAGAAAACATATCCTCCTCCTTTCTTACCTTATACATAATCTGAAAGACACCTGAGTTTCCAAACACAGAATCTTAGAATGGTTTGGGTTGCAAGGGACCTTTAAAGATTATCTAGTCCAACCCTCCTGCAAAGATCAGGGACATCTTCAACATCTTCTAGCGAATGTGGAAAAATGTTCTTCATCTGGCTCTAATCCATAGTTCCTATAGCAGACCTGAAGAAGCCTTCAAGCTTGTCCTATAGAGAGGGTATACCTAATGCCAGCCTCAAGATGGACTAAAAAATGCAGTATAAAGGTTCACCATTCCAGCACACATCCTGGCAGAGCTTTATCACTACTAGATGACTAGACTGTGACTCATACTACAGCTCAGCCACAGGAGTCTGAGCAAACCCACCATTATCACCACACCCCCACACAAAATACACCAGAGCTTGGAGTTCAAACAGAAAATAGGAAACTCCGATATTTCTCCACTGGGACAGGTGAAAAAGTAAGGATGAGGGGATGGAGAGAACTCACCACCATCCCTCCACCACTCAGTGGATGGGACCAGGAGGTGTTTGGAAAAGGAAGAAGGTAGCACAATGTTGCTGGGGGTAATTGGTACTTGTTCCTGGAAACAAAGGGGATCTGAGAAGATAATGTGACCCCAAGAGGCCCATCTGAGACTTGATGCCCCCTTACTACCTCTTTCTTGTGGCTGGGGCTTGGATTTACACATCTGGCTCAAAAAAAATCTCTTTGTTATACTATTTGTAATAAAAACATAACAACCATTCAAGCCCTACTGGTTGATATAAAAACACCACCTTGGGATCGATTTTCATTTCAGTGAAAACAATGCTGATTGTTAATATGTTTTAGCAATCATCAGTAAGTTTGAAGCCCAGACTTCAGAGACAAAAGTGAAGGCATAATTGAGTGAAATAGCTTGGACTGTTACTTTTGTGACAATTCAAAAGTGAACAGAAAACACTAATGTGAAAACTATACATTTAAAACTATTCCCTCCAGAATACTTATGTGCTATCTGCAGCACAGGCAAATATTTTTTTATATATATATATATACTCGTGAAGATCTTTAAAAAAATCATGGCAAGGTATCCTAGGACACCAAGGACAAAATACTGTGATGAAGTCTACAGCTGAACAAGAATAATTTGTTCTGCCAAACCAGCCAGAGAAGTTAATCTAATTTACCATTTAAAATAAAATTCAATCTCATGTATATTGACATTACAGTTGTCTTTTCTCACTCAGACAATTGTGTATATTGACATTAACTTTGTCTTTTATCACACAGACAATTGATACACAGTGGATACGTGGTATTTATATATCTGTATGTCTACACACATACACAAATACCGATGCACTCACACATATATGCACACGCCCACATGCTTAAATGTAAGGTGTACTACTAAGTTTTGCTTTAGTCATTCAAATCTGGCTTCTAAACACATGCACACTCCGTAGCACAGAACTGTGTGAGTTGAATCAGCTCCCCGAGGAGCAGAGGCTTGGCAAGCCTTAGTTCATTATAATCACCGTTTCCAATCTCTTGTTAGAGAGAAACTCTATCACGAGGATTCTTTAGAAACCTGAGGCCAACATCTCTCCATTTAAACTGGCATTGCTTTGCTGAAGTCAAAGGTATAACAGAGAGGGAAGCGTTTATAGGAAGACCACTTAAACTCGGCAATTTTTAATGTGTTTTGGTTTGGAGGTTTTTTGTTTGTTTGTTTTTTTGTTTATTGGGGTTTTTTTTAAGGCTGGATAAAGCTTCAGCTGCTACCAAATCTCTGTTAGCACTAACCACTCTTACACCAACAGGTTCAATATTAATTAAACAAACTTCTTTCTCCCTAGCGTAAAAACACAGGGACTAAAAATAAACCTGTTACAAAATATGCATTTTGTTTATACATATTTACACAGACCTCAAATCTGAATATATGCAGTACCAGAAGGATAAAGCCATCTGATGCAGAAGATCAGTAAAGCAATCTGTAGGATCTACAGGGGCCAGAAAAGAAACATTTGTATGGTGGCAAACAACATTATGCAAGACATGCATGTGCTTTAGTTTATGATTGAGAAATAGTTGCAGAAGTTGTGTATCTGGAGTGACTGAGTGACTGGCAGCGATCTTGTTCATCGCTGCACACAAAAGAACAAAATAGCATCATCTCTCCTCTACGTATTTATTAAGATTTCAAAGCTCAGGGCTGCCTCCTTCCTACTTCAGGATTTAACCGTTTTGGCTTACCTCCTGTCCTCCCCCCCCCCCCCCCCCCCCTTTTTTTTTTTTTTTAAGTTCCCCTTTATTTTCCGTGATCTGCCTTTTGCAGCCCTGCCCCTCTTGCATGCTCAACGCACATGATGTGTCAGCAAAGTGAATATGGCTGGTTTAGTGTTCCCCCCCCCCGCCCCCGCCTCAGTGAAGAGGAATGCGATGGGGGAGGAAGAAGGGTGGAAAAACCTGTCTCCCCCCCTGCCTTCTGTTAGAGCCTGCTGGGAAACGTAGTCCCGCCGCAGCTGCCTTGGAACAAAAGAGCAGCGGCTGCTGCGGGGAGGGTCCGGCAGCTGCGGCGCTTTCCCGCGGCCCCCACGCAGGGTTTCCGCGCGGGGCAGCTGGCCGAGGGCTCGCTGGCAAAGGGCGCGGGTGGGGGGGGCAAGCGAGGGGGGGTGCCGTGGGGGAGAGCTCGGTGCCGCAGAGCGCCTCGGCTTGCATTGTTCCTGGGGTTTGGCCAACTTCGTGGAAAAGCCTCGCCTGTTCACGCGAGCTGCCGTGGGGGGGGCTGGCAGCGGGAGAGGGGTGCGGCAACCCCCCCCCCCCCTCACCCCCCCCGGTGTGCCAGGGCTTCGGCGGCGGGACCCGCCGCTCCCGCTCCCGGGGCTGCCCAGCGGGAAAACTTTCGCCCTGCGTTTTGTTTGTCTGTTAAGAGGTGTTTCATTCCAGTGGGGGCAGGAAAAGATTCTCCATTGGGTTTGATTTCATTTTTATGCCGTCAACTTCGCGTCTTGCCGGGGCAGCACAACATTCCTCTCAGCTTTTAACACGTTAATTTAAATATTTCTGAATGAAAAATTCAGGGGGTTGTTCTTTCACCATTATTATTGATACTTTAACCTACACCTAGTTGCACAATTACCCCCTACACCACTACCACCGCTCGTCACCTCTTTATTTCTGTATTTATTTTGTAACTAGATGGAGAAAAAAACAAAACAAAACAAACAAAACAACAACAACAAAAAGTGAAGTAATTTATTTCTTTCAGCCTCCCGGTCAAGCAACTGTGGAGGTAGAAAATGCAAATTCTTGGAAGCCCTCTGGGATTTAAAAAAAAAAAAAAAAAAAAAAAAAAAAAAAAAAGGGAAATCAGGTGCTTAGCCTCGTGCTTTTAAACGAGAGGGGCATTGGCTCTCGATAACGCAAAGGCTTTTGCTAATGTGGAGCCCGGAGTTTTCCTAAGGATTCTATCCCAGCGATTGCAGCACATGCAAGGCAATAGCCCGGATCTCTTTCTCTCGCTCGCTCTTTCGCCTTGGTAATTACTTTAAGTTTCGGCTCCCCATCCCCCCCGGTTAACCTTGGATCCATAGTTTCTGCTGATGACTCTCTGCTCCTTCCCTCCAGTACATCAGCTGTTACTTTTCATTTCATGGCTCACTGGTGAAACTCTTGAACTCTTTTTCTCTTTCCATGTCCAACCTGTTTTCTTCCCCAGATGCCTTTGACTTTTCTCAAGGTCTCGTCTTTTATCACATTAAAGCCGCCGGGTGCGTGTGTTTTAGCGGGGCGGGGGGAGGAGGAGGAGGAGGAAGGACAGCCAGCCGGGGATGCCCGATCCGCCGGGCAGCAGGGAAAGCGGCCGGGGGAAGGGCAGGGATGCTCCGGCCTCTCCTCCTTGCCTTGCTGCGGGAGGGGGGGGTGGGGAAGGGGGGGGGATGTGGGGGGCACGGCCGCGGCTCGCCAGGTCGGGGGCTTTGTTCTAAACCCAGGGCTGGCAAAGTGCGCCCAAGTTCAGCCCTCCTCTTACGCACCGACACCGCAGCCCTGGGCTTGCTCAGGACCGCTGCAACTCAAAGAAAGGAGAGAAAAGAAAGCCCCACCTCCTCCAGGTCCACATGAATAATTTTACACACCCTCCCAGGCCCCCCCCTCCATCCTTCGGTCTCAGCCGGAGGGGTGTGGATGGGTCGGGGACACATTGCACCGCCGCCGGATCGCCGCGGGCTGTCACGGCCGAGGGTACCGCTCCGGCCGCACTGGGCTTGCTGGGGTTTCGGGTTCTGTTTGGTTTTATTTTTTTTGTTTTGTTGTTTTTTTTTTTTTTTTTGTTTTGTTTTTTTTGGTCTTTTAATAATCGCAGCAGCAACCGGCAGAGACTACATGAAAGGAATGATCAGCAGGCACTCCTCGTCACCGTGTCAGGTGGGGGAAGGGAGACACATCCGACTGATTTAGTGACTGGCTGGGGAAAACCGGCTTTGACTGGGGAAAGGGTCTGTTTGGGGGGAAGGGAGAGAGAGGAAGGGTTAAGGAAGGAGCATCTGCGGAGATGAGGAGGCAGCCCTGAGAAAGCAACTCTGCCCTTCCCTCCCTGAACGGGGGCTGCACAAGCACCCCCGAAGCAGCTCTGCCTCTCACTCACGGTGCGGAGGGAACTGGGAGCCCATGCCACCACAGAGGTCCTGGATCTCCAGCTCGGAAAAAATCACAAGGTCTCCCACGGACTTTGTTCACCAGAGCCCCACTGCCACCAGTCTCACCCAGAGCTCCCGAGAGCAGCCAGCAGGCAGGGCAGGTGTGTGGGTATCACCTCCCCTTCCCATTTCAGGACTGCCCTGATTTTTATATTAATTACAAGCCTTGTAGTCAAACTGAGATTAAGATTAGGATTACTCAATCCCCCTCCCGCCAAAACCCACTGCTGCCATTTTTAATGCATACTTAGATTCTTTTTCTGTCATCAACCAGTGTCCCTAGTCTTTCTTCTCTTTCCCAGCCAGCTTCAGTGACTCAGTGTCGCTTAGAGATTCAAGGTGAAGCCATGGCCTGGTGGAGTACAGGGACGGGGCGGTGACCATGCTACCCCCACCCATGGCCTTCGGTCAGGAAAAGCGTTAGGCGTGCAATTGGGAACTCATCTCCCTGTGAGGCAAAAGCCATATTGCAGTGGGAGAAGGGAGCAGGAATCCAGGGTTATGGCAGCGGGCTTGGGGGACATGGAGGGGGTCACAAATCCGTAGGGAAATGGACTTCAGTATTTCTACCATCCACAGTTTGCTGAAAGGGAGACTTCAGATGTCTGCCTCAAGGGGACACTACCAAATCAAAGTCCAAAGGGTCCTTAACGCTACCTGAGACATCCTGGACTCAGACAGGGATGAGATTTAAGAAATGTCTCTCTCCTCAGAGCTTCTTCTTAACCTTAAGCAGATTCTGCTCTGCTTGCTGACTTTCTCGGATTTATTTAGAGGCTCCCTAGCTCTTCCAGTCCACATTGTAACCCAACATTGCACCTAAAAGGCTGCAAGTCGCTCTCTGTAGCTGGGCCCAGAGAAATGAGGTATGGCAGTACTTCATGTCAGAGAGCCACCTCCACCACAGCGCTGGGTGCTGCACTGTGGTGGCACCTGAGCTGGGAGTGCCACGTTCTGCTTTCTCTCCTGCTTCCAGCCACACGCTCCTGATCCCCACCACCACCTTCCCCGCGGCGGCGGCACTTACAGTGATGAGGTTAGCCAGTTCAGAGAGCTGACCCAGCCAACCACTACCCGCTCAGCAAAACAAGCAGCTTTTCAAAGCAGACCTTCCCCCTCCCTGTTCTCATCCCCTTAAAGTGCCTAACACTAACACTAGCCATAGAAAGGTGGTCATCTGGGGAGGCACCAACTACAGGAAGAAATTACCAGTTACATTGAAGATGACAGTTCCCTTGCTGGCGTTAAAGGAATTTCAATTTCTCTTCCTTGTTTGTTCCTTTTATCCAGATGTGTAAAGTAGCACATTTTCACATACCAAGGTGCTGCTAAGTGTAATGTGTATTAGCAACCTACAGTACTTCATTATACCTTATTCTAATTCTGTACCACCCGTAAGATACAGCTGTACTTTGGTGACAAAAATAAGAATTTCTGAACACTGTGTTCAGTACACACGGCTACAGCGTTCCAAATGGTGACAGCAAGTGCAACCTTTTAGCAAAAATAAATTATAAGAAAAACAGACTTCTCATGATTATAACTTAGTTAAGAAAAAACTAGCAAGCTTGAATCTGCTTGTCAAGTGGGTCGAATAAAGAATCTCTGACATTTTTAAAAGGGGCAGAAAACCATCTTTCAACTAGTAGGCCAGCCCTCTGCATGCTGTGGAAATAAGTGTGTATTCATGATAGATCTAATAATAGGTAGCTGTCATGGTGATGGGTGCCCAGAATAACTAGTATACCCCCTCTGCCTCTCTGTCTCTTCCTCTCAATCTCCCACTTATTTAGCCTATCTGTCCCCCCAGCCTCTCCTCATCGAACTCAGTGGACACCCTGGACTACCTCATCTGGCCCTATTTGCACAACTGGATCCTAAAGGGTGACGTACTGGCAGCAAGCCTAGACTACCAAAATAAATTGGGCACAGGCTGTCTGTACAGAGATAAATCACGCTGGCACAGTAGCCAAAGAAAGTCACAGAGCTGCTCCACTTGATGAACACTCAGTGGGTGCAAAATTGGCGGAGACCAGGTCAGGCTGACAAGCCCAGCCTCACACTGGTGTTACAGCAAGAGAAGGAACATGCACTGTGGAAATAGGGTTGAGGAAACAAAAACGAGAAAAGTGTAAGGTTTCTTCTGGCAATCCTAAGGAAATGTCTTCCTTGTACAAAGACAAACTTCAGTGTAATCTTTGCATTTTCCTACAAAATCACCCAACTCCTACTTCTCTCCCTCACTCTTTTAAGGACATCAGTATTTTTCAGTCATAAAAGAGTCTTTGTAATGTACTCATTTTGTGAGGCCTTTTGTTACCTCCATATAATTCTCCCAGACAATTATTATCACAGCCATTGTTACACAATCCAGTTAAAGCAGTTCTTCTGCGCCTCCGTCTCTGTCTCCTGCTCCAAAATGAAATGTTTGAATGAAGAGTTACATTCCTCAAGATAATGAACTCTCCCAAAAGGAAGGTAATGGAAAGCACATATTAATTAACAACGCTAAATTGTAGGATGGTATTTATATCACATTGAGAGATTAGGAATGGAGGGAAAAAAGAGTTTAGTTTATTTTCTCTGGTACAGGCCATCTTAATAAGAAAAAAAAAAAAAAAACAAACAAAAAATAAAAAACCCAATCTAGGAATACACAAGCCTTTTCTCCTATTCAGTTTCTCTACAGAAATGAGAAACTATGCACTTCCTGTCAGTTGATGAGTCCCTAGGGAATGCTGTGTCACTGACCATTGACAAGTGAGAAAATTTCAAATCCCCTCCTAGAAGTACCATAATATCCTACCAAGGACATTTTATTTTGCTTTCTGCATCACTGGAATAGACAGGAGAATTACAAAAGCTTCACTTCATCTAGATTTGAGGCAACACTGTCCCTTGTGGTTAGGCTTGTAGGGGCAGAAGGTGTGTGCTTCCTCTGTGTTTAGATACCGCTCAATGCAAAGAGTGGTCCAAGTCTGGCTCCAGGAGCAGCACAGTAGAGCCAGGTGCAAGCACAAGCCTTTTCAAGTCACATTAATTATATATACCAGCCATTTTCACTCCACTTTTTCCAGGTGTCCCAGAAAGTCAGCTGCACCTCTGCTGGCAAAACATCTTCCTGGGAGACCAGTTCCTCTGAGGAGCACGTGAAGGGCGTTTCAGGCTCTGGTCCAAAAGAGACTGCAATCAATACAACTGTTAACTTCTAGAAGTTTAGATCAGATCAGCGCTTGAAAGCCTTGCCCACACCGCAGAGCATTTCTTCATACTGCTCTGCCAATGTAATCATGTTGCACCTGCTCCTTTGAGCAGACACAGCATCCTGCCAGGAGAAAGAGTAGCTGCAACCCCACTGGTAGTGGTGTCAGTGCCCCCTGGCACGTAAAGCAGTGTAATGTCAATGTGAATAAATTCATATTCACTTAACAAATTGAAAAACTTCCAAACGATGTCTTCGAAGCCCAAAATTGTCAAGTTTAGGCCATTTCAGGGTTTCAGTTTCAACTGCCATGAGCTCTTACTAGCCATCTCAACCTACAGGTTTTTTGAACACGGAGAACTTTGCTACGAAAGGTGTCTCAGTTTGGGACACACCTTCAGATGTTTCTTTTTATTCAAGTTAGGCTCTTTACACTAGGTTCTAAGCAAAAAAACATGTTAAAACATAACTCTAGCAAGAAAAGACTTTAAAAGCTTTAATGTCTTCCACATTTAAACTCATCAATTTCTTAGCCAGAAAATTTCTCAAGAATTGAGGGAATACTCACGTGCGAAAAACTTCCCTGTTTTTTTTTTGATTATACCTATTATTCTGAACAAAGATTCTGTATCAAGTTTATATTTCCATACCATGTGACAATGGTGTAGCTTTAACATGGACAAAAGCTGCCATCTCAGTGTTCACAAACCAGGTAACTGTGGCCGTGCGTTAAAAATGTGACATGGTTTCAACCTGGCTTAAACTCTACTTGAAGCCTTATGTGAGCAGTGGGAAGCAGATACTACTTTTTGTTACACCAGGCAAGTTCTCTGATGTGACGCCCGATTCAATCCAGCAGGAAAGCAAGGCTCTGGTTTGTTTGAATGCTGTAATTACAGTCTTTCTGACTGAGGATGATCCTGATGAGTGTAGCTGCAATAGACATCAATCTAAATATAGACAGACTCCATGTGACTGTATGGCAGATGTCAATTTGCTATTTAAACCCTGTTCTCCCCATGACTTGCAAAGAAGAAATAAGTGATCAGAGGAAGAGGGAGACTCCAAGATCTTTGCCATTTAGTCATATGCAAAGTTAAATCTTGCAAAAGTTTCTTAAAAATTGGGAACAGTAGTTGAATGGCATGGGGAATGCACATCTGAAGACCAGAGTGGAATTATGAACTGAGGCATTAGTGAACTGACTTTGATTATGTCATTTTCATCTTAAAAGTATATTTGCCCCTCAAATAAAAGGAAAATAGGATCATGTGCAACTCTGTCCACCCGGCATTGGTGTGGACCAGCTGACAGCTAGTGCCACTTAAAAGAGGAGCTATCTCTTTCCTGTGGCATGGCAGCATGGTTCAAACAGAGCAGAAACTGTGGAGATGAGGCACTGTAGCATTAGAGCAGAAGTGAAACTAGGAATAGAAATTTTCCATTTTTATCACTATTATCTCCAAGATACGTTGCAGCACATTGACTTCAATTAAAAATAAGTCTAATAGTAAATGAGCAGTAGGTTAAATACTGAATAAAAGTGACCTTAAGTCTGATGCAATACGGTAGAATGTACCAGTTATTTTTAATCTATATGCCTTTTAACCCAAAACAAGGTCTCTTACTAGAGACAGTAAGTAAAATAGATACTAAGGGAAATAGTAAAAGCCTGTTATTGATCAGCTTTTTTTTTTTTTTTCTGCTAGGAAATACTACCCTGAAGCAAATGCCCTCTATAAAAGACATCTTATCTGCAGGTCAGTTTTAGAAAGAAACATTGCTTTGCTGTAGAGAAGCAAATTTTGCACTGCCTTATATTTCATTCAAATGTATTAATCTCAAAGGGGCACTAGTCTGGCAAAATTTTCTAGAGTGATGGATTCCAAATCAGACTTGGCAAGAGGAGTGGAAGAGAGAATGGTATGGGAAACCCGGTATCCCCATGGTGAGAGCTGTGACCACTTACTCAAGACACCACGGGCAATAGTAGAAACAAAATGATGTAAGGAGGAATTAGAGCTTCATTTCCAAGAGACACATGTATGTTAGCGCCCAGAAAGACAGGCGCGCAGCTCTGAGATGGTACCTGCCCTGGCTTTATCTTAGTAGGCCAAGAAAACATGCAATACCCACCCACCCAAGTATCTCGACGGACAGTCTATTCCCCTTGTCTTTTTCTCACAAATAATCACACCGGCTTCACGTAGTAACCATCAGTGATGTGCAATTCCCCCTGACAGTGTTGAAAAAGAGAGAAAAAGGACCTTCTGCTTGCTATTTGTTCCCCAGAGTAGTAAAAAAGTGTGATGGCATCATGGAAGTAATTTTAGGTTTACATCCAATGGAAATTCAATCAGAATCTGTTCTATTGTATCAGATAACCTAATAAGCTACAGGCAGTGTTGACATTTGTACTGCTTATTCTTTATAATTAATTTTTTTATTCAGTTATCAGCCAATAAAACAGTTCCTCCACTAGAAAAATTGCCCAAAATTGTTTTCACTGATGACTCCATCATTTAAACTTATTTTCCAGCACTGATATAAAGTGGCTATTTTCATTTGGATATAAAGTATTTTCACTACTTCTGTATGGTGTTATAACCTTAACAGTTTCCTTTGTATTCTAATGCTTCATATCTGAGCCTTGCTCTGTTGCATGAATGCTGAAGCAAGAAATGCTTCTCTCTGCACTTGATTCAGCTTTATTTCAATGACTTCATCTGTTTTCTTTGACATAGCCTGGAACCGCAAATTTTAATAGGGGACCAGCTTTGACTTGTTATTGGATATACCTTAAATGTTAACATATGCTTGCAGAAAATTTTCTTTTCCCGTAAATGATTTTTTTCTTGTGAGCCTCTTTTTCTAAGTACAGAAGTTGTTTCACTAGTGAGAATTAACACCACCAGATTTACAGCTTACCTAAACATAGAAGTTCAGTCACTTTGATTTAAAAACCAAAATATGGAAATACAATCACAAATAACTAAGTGAAAATATCTTAAGGTGTAACCAGAACAGTAAATAGGATAAGCTTATTTTACTTTGCATTTGAAACAGGAAAATACACGTGGTCAATTATCACATCTCAGCTGAGGGGTGGTAACTTCCTGAAGCACTTGAATTAAGTTGTTAAAGACCATCTGACCACATTAAACTAATTTTATTTTTTTTTAGCATGATAGATAAAAAGAAAAATAATGTAAAAACTTTATTTGTCTTCCTTCAAATGAACATTATTTATTCATCAAACCATGTCTCCAGAGAGAAAATCTCAAACTGCACAGAACTGAAAACCATATTTTGGGTGTTGAACTGAATATTTAGCTCAGCCTGAAATATTTTGTTTTCCTGGACTATTAATCTTTAAAAAATATGCTTAACAGCATTTTTAAAATTTGAAACATTATTTCTAAAAATTAGATAGTAACTTCAGTAGTTAAAGATCCAGATTTTCCTACTTTTTTTAGCCAAAACCCCACTTTCTAATGAGTAAACTCTGTGTTTGAAAATTCTAATAGTTCTACCACTGAGAGATCTTCTATAAAATACCATTTTTTCTATGCAAACACTTTACCTCATTTATAATCAAAGGAACACTGGCCTGAGCTATCAGTCAAACTTAAAAGGCCCATTTGTGATAATATTAGAGAGACCACATGGGAAGATTTTGTCATTCTGGTAACAAAGGCCTTGAAGCATGTCTTTGCCTTAAGAATGGGTACTTTTACGTTTGAATTTGGGATATGCGTTATCTCAGATGTATTTATCAGAAATGCTTTGTTTCAGGCAGAACAATCTTGGTTTCTATTTCTGTAACCAAACAGAAATTATAAGGCCTTCCAACAATTTTTGCTATTTGCTTGTCTACTTTCTCAAAGGTATTTTTGTAGGGCTTTCAGTAAAGAAAGGCTAAGGAAGATTTAAAAGCATGGACGCTGAGCACACTGGTCATTATTCCTAAATTGCTTACACAGTTATTTAAGTGCTAAATGCCAACTGTCAACATGAAAATTACCTAAACAGATTTACATAGCCTCCCTCCTTAGTGTTTACAAACTTGACTTGCTCCATAACCCCCCACACCTGTTTTTCTGCTGGGATGGTTTTCAGTCAGAGCATGGGGAAGTGGCAAAACAAAGGAGGGGCTGGAAGGGAGATTAGTAAAATTGCAAAGACCCATTATCTAGCCCATATGTCTTACAGGCTGCTCTTCCCCTGATGCTGTGGTAAACCCAGGAATAAGCACGCCAGTCGTCAGCAGCAGGCAGAGAAGAACATTTCCCACAGCCTGGAGATGACAAGTCCCTTCCCTGGTGTCCGTGGGTCTGGAATTGGGGATTCCTAAAGCACCTGTTGGAAGCAGCAGTCTCTGAGCCCCCAGGTGACACCCTCCATGGGAAAAATGGGGAACAGTCTTATATCATCTCAGGGATGCGCAGCACACTTGGGGACTCCTCACAAAACCGAAGGAGAAGGTTCAAGAGCATCTTAAATACAACAAAAACACCAGAGAGAAAGAAGAGGGTTCAGACAGCATCAATGGGAGTGTAAGGAAGGGCCCGATCCGGGCCCCACACCCTCCATTGCCAAAACTCCTGTTGACACCAACAGGAGCAACGCTGGACTCAAAGGAGAAAAGTGACTCGGAGCACTCTCTGTTTTATGAAAACATTTTCCCTATCAGCAGTTTCACAGCCCATTTGCTTTGCCTTTTGGGGTGGGATTTTTCCCTGTCGTCTTCTCTTTCATGTAATTTTTGGAGTTTTTCCTACTTCAGCTGAATGGTACAAAGAGCTGAGGTTGCATTTTTTTTCTTGCTTGCAAAACAGTTTAAAATATTGCAGGGCAAGAGCCAATCAGAGCAGAGAAGTTACAACAAACCAGTCGAATGAGAGAGATTCACATATTTTCCATCTCATTAAAGAAACAGCAAATCCCTGTGCTCTTGCTGTCTATTAAAGGTGCCAGAGTATCAGGCTCTCACCGGGAGGTACACAAATTAAACACAGAGTTACCTGCAAGGAAAAACTACCACACTCAGTACCTTCAGTAGCATCATGGTCCCTGGAAGAGCCACAGCAATTCCACTTCAGTGAAATCCTCATTGTTCTCACCTCTCCGTCTTCTCACTTCATTTTGTGTGGGAAACTGTACTTAGCTAGACCTCACATCTGATGACCCTTCCACTTCAAGGAAACCACACAGCAGTGGCAGCACAACCACCTTTCAATCTCCCTGCAGAGCTGAGAAACAACACACCACCTGAGGTCCCCTGCTGTAATAGCTGGCCCTCATGCTGCTGTGATCTGCTTAGATTACAGGCAATTGGCAATTAATCTACTCCTTGATTTCACAAACACAGAATAACTTTTTATCCTCCCTGTGCTGCTGCAAAACATGTTGTGGTTGTATGAAAATCCTCAAGAAAACTTTTGGTCATAAAACATCAGTATCAAAACTTTTCACAGGCAAGGGTGAGTTGCAATGAAGGGAAAGACTTCTCAACTTCAGAAAGAAACCCTGGGAGGATTCTGGTAAAGTCAACAGCCTAGCAGATGCTTTGTGAGTAAAGGAGGAGCAGCAGAGCCAGGCTAAACTCCAGCTTCCCTCTTTCCAGGGATCACTAGTGAAATGTTGTAGGGAAGCATCATTCAGCCCCCTTGTCTTTCCTCTCCCCTCCTGCTTCCAACTCCCCTCAGCTGTGAGTGGAGAGTTTCTCTTCAGGCGCACTGAAAGCTCAGGCACTGTTAAAGCGAGAAACAATAGATACAACCAGAAAAGCCAGAAGGAGACAAAAAAAAAAAAAATCCTGGGAATAAACAGAGAGGGAGGGGGGGCGGAATCTTTTGGAGGCAGAGCTGGCTAGGAGAGGACTCAGAGCTGTGACCAAGGATGTAGTTTGCTCATAACCTCCTATTGTTTCTTGTATACTCAAGGAAAGTTAGACATGGTAACAAAATTATGTAATGGCACTTTTGTTGTATAAATTTACTTATTTGCAGTTTCATGGATGGGGGAACACAACATAAGTCTTCAAATACACTACTAAAGTGTAGTGGACAGACAAGGTCTCAAAACCAGGATCCTAAAGTACATCTTCAAATTTGTTTACAGTGGTCTTTTTCTTCTGCACAGCTCCTCAGGACATCTATCATTAGTTACTTCTGTTAAGTATTTGTATTGAAGTAATCCAAAAGAAGATATTTGTGCCACATATTGTTCGAACAGACCATAAAATCAGTCTTCCCTTAAGGAAACTCCAGTGAGTTTAAGAAGTCAAACACTCCCTAGTTAGAGACTGCCCTTTGAATAGGAGATTTTTAGAAAGATGTGGCCTCCAAAACAATCTACAGACAGTCTAACTGAAGACAACTGGGGCCACAAACTCCATAGTTGTTTCCAAACCAGCAGTATTATCCTCCTAGTTGTACAGGTCAGACCCCATACAGGGCTTCCACTGCTGCGCTCCTCCTGCAAACACCTTGAAAACACCACCCATCCCCGTCCTGCTCTGCTGAACACATTTTCCTACCCCTCTGTTGGACTCTTGCTTGCACCAACATCCTTGGGAGGTACAGGAGATAGATATCTGCCAATCATCTTTCTAAACTCCCCTTCAGAGCCGCCTCAGCTACATGAGCAACACTGAATTTGCCACCCCAGTCATTACAAAGACACTTATTTTTTCTTCATGGACAGCAAAGGCAAAGCTCAGCGCGGAGGCTATGACACGACAGATCCCAGGGGCAGGCTGAGATGGTTCGGTTGGGCTCCTAGGGTGGAACAGTGGGGTCCTGGGAGGTGTTGATGGGGGCTGTGCATGAGAAGGGCTCTTTTTCCATCCCGTCCCCCTCTGGCACTGTGGCTTCAGTGGAGGGACAACAGGATTCACTCCCATAAGGCTTACACAGTGTTTGGCCATCAGGGAGGGGAGGGAGAGGTACTGCTTCCCTTGCTCTCCTCAAGCACTGCTGCCCTAGCCCCCTTCCCTCCCATCTTGTCATCTTCAGCTTTCCCTTGGCTCTCAGCTCAGGGATCTCCAAATTTACTGGCATTATTACAAACCACCCAGAAAGGCTGCAAAGCCCTTTACTGTGTGGACTTTTCTTTGTTAACTTTCCGTGTGTGTCCCTTAAATGCCTTTCTATTCTCCCCACTGTTATTTCTCTTTACCCCTCATTTATCTTTGTTTTTTTCCCATCATTACTTCTGTGTTCCAGGACTTCTGTACAGTTCTAAATTTGCCTACGCATAGTCTGTTTAAGCAGAGTATTTTTAAGGTGCTAAAATCATTTGAGTTCATTATTAGAAATGTAGGGGAAAATAATCAAGAGAAGTTTACCACCTGCTCATGCTTCTGGTCTTTCCAAATAATTTCTAGTTAAAATAAATAAATATGCTTGGTAGTTTTTTTTTTTTTTCCTTTTAAAAAGTCTAATAGCATTTAGGAGTTTGAAAGCTTTCTTCTACAGCAAACGAAAAGCAAATGCACATACGCAATAAAATAATTTTTCATATTTCATAACTATTATTTTTGTGACTAAGGAGATATTTACGGGACTGATTCTGTGGGTCTGAAGCCACTAATAAGCCACAGTTATTAAATATGTATGTTTGTGCCTGCTTGTGAAGTACTTGCAAATATACACAAATAATTGGGATAGGGTGGAACTTTCTCACAGTGACATTGTCTCCTCTTCACAAAAAAAAAATATTTAAAAAGTATTTTCAAAGCTGTCATTAAAAATCCTGTCACTGGGAGTTGAATGGAGATAGTATTTTTCCCCAGACCACTTTGGTATGGCCTAGAGGATAGACTATTAGGCAGCGACAGCCCAGTGCCAAGGGGGCTCTGCGCTGGCTGACTGGGTGATTGGAGGACAGCCATTTCACCTTATTTCTCTACATTTAATATGAGCAACGTGTTGCCTTTTGTAATCTACTGATGAGGAATGCTACTATCAGCAGAAACTCACAACCAGCCTGATCATTTCCCACAAAGACAATAGCAGAAGCCTCTAGTCTCCTATAGCACAACAATCACATCTTACCATCTGAATTATGATTTGTTCCCTACATGCACTGGTACGCACCCTCCTTCCCCCAGCGTGGTGCACACAGCCACATGGCTTCAGCTGCAGCTCCTAGGGACAACAAAATTTGTCTGTGGGGCTCTCTGGGACCCTTCAGGGTTGATGGATTTTCTTGACTTTCATTTCCCCAAGTGTTGCTTCTTGACACTACTAATGGCTGGTATAGACACCAAAAGCATCTTGACTTTTAACCCTCTTGATTCTGTTTCAGGTTTCTTATATAGCACAGGTTGCTCCTGGGACAGGAATGGCACGGTGTCTCTCCAGTACCCCAGTCCAAGAGGAGAAACTGTTTCACCTCCTTTATTAGGTTCATGCTGCAATGTAATCTCTGGCTTCCCAAACCTAGGGCTTGGACCAGACCATCCAATCTGATTATCCCTTTGTGGGGATTCTGTTTACAGCAAATGCACGCTACAAGAATGTCACCTTTTGCTTAGTGAGCTCTGTTTCCTCCCTCAAGGCTTGATGCTGGTGAGACCAAGCAAAGCATCCTCAAGTCCAGCTGGTAAGGCAGGGCCAGCAGTTCAGGGTCAGCTTTGTTCCTGTGCTCCTCGGGGGCTGGGAACTATGAAAATAAGAGCTCTCTATCTCTGAAATATATTTCTGTCTTTGATAAGCCCCAGAGCAGTGCCTGTATCAGGGGCATGGTCTCAGCCAACTCATGGGAAGGATTTGCCATCAGTGAGTTTGTACGTATGCTGTGTCTGGAACAGTATTGCCTTTCCCAGGTTAGCATGTTTTGGTAGTGCTTGATGAAGCACAAAGGATTTCTTAAGCATAAGGATGATCATTACACATTAGGGATAAAATCTTCCCTGTATACAGAGCTGCTCCAGTGCCCATGCACAATTCATCTCTTGCTTAGACCCCATTTTGAGGGCTCAGCAGACACACAAACTCTGCCAGCGGTTGGCGCAGGGTGATTCCTCCCTTTACACTGAGTTTCTTTACCCGTGCAGTGATGACCTGTTGCTCCAAAAACCCAAGTGCATGGAACCCAACCCAGGCAAAAAGCAGAAGCAGCAAGCAGGCAGGCACCTTCCCCAGAAACTCTATACATTCAGAGGGAAGCTTGTGCCCCTTGAACACAGTGGAAAGGTGGGATGAAAGGTGTGCTCAGCAAGGGTGCTGCTTTCACTAGTTTTGCCTCTTGGGAGAGGAGCAGGGAGGCACCGGTTTCCAGTGGCTGCTGAGAGGAGCCCAAGGACCAAAGCCTGGGACTGAAGGTGGAGGGAAGGGAGAAGAAGGTGGTGCAGGCAAGCAGCAAAGTCATTGCAGGCACCAGCATGTATCAACCTCGCACCTCAGCTCAAACCTTGATTTAGCACAGGGCTCATTCTTTCCCCATAATAATTTATTTAACTTCTCCTACCCTTATTTCAGAGAGGAATCTACTTCTCACACTGTGAGGAAGCCCTCGCAGCATTGCAGGCCTTTCACTGAGCCCATCACATGTTTTTTTTCCTTCAATATGGGCCCATTTTTAATAAGGCTTGCAATCCCAGTCCTGCAGTCTCTGTACAGTAAAAACACCCACTGATCCCTCTAGGATCAGGCTGCAGAACTAATACTTTCAGGTGCTTTTCCAAGTAGAACAGAAAAGCCAAACCTCTGAAGCCATATGGGATCCCTTATTGACCCAAATACATGACACGGATGAACAAACACTCCCATTCATTTAGATGTTGCACTGTACATGTAAATACAGTTGTCACTGGCTAAGTTTCTGAAATAACACTTTAATAGCTCTGAAAAAGTCAGCTTTTTTTCCAGTTCATTATGGCCCCAACACTACCAAGACTTAAGAAGGTGCATTATTTTAATTTGTTATTCGTGCATTATTTTAATTTGTTTGACCTTGATGAGACTGTTCACATATGCAAAGTCATGCATAAGCTTAAATCTTTGCAGAATCAGGATTTGTGGGCTTAATCTAAATCCTACTGAAGATTTCAGTCAGGTTTGGACTAGGCCCCTTTCCCTGCCTGCAACAGAGCTGCCTTCCTAGCAAAAGATGCTGCTCCTTAGATGAGGACCTGGCTGGGGGCTCAGCTAACATGGAGCTGGTTCCTGCTGTGGACGCTGGAGAAGACGCTTGGGGAACGCTTACACTGCAAAATGGAACATGGTTAAGCAGCCCCCGGAGCTAACAGAGAACAGGGACGTACCAGCTGGGGTCTGTCAACGTTGGGCTGCCTTGGCCCCTTTCACCACTGCCTGGCTCTCACCAGTCAGCCCTGGAGCAGGTTTCCCATTTTTGCCATCGCAGAGCTGGCAGAGACAGAGCGAGCCCAGGTCTCTCTCTGTGTGAGATGGACCTTGGGTGTCCTGCAGCAAAACCAGCATGGTGTTACTTTTCCTTTTGGGGAAACTGGACACCTTATAACCAAGAATGACTGCAACAGACACAGACCAGAGGCAGGTCTGGAGCAGAAGTCAGTGGTCAAATAGCATATCACAGTCCTTAGCTTGGGATCAGCATATCTGCAGGAATGTTTGAATTATTCCTATGCTGAGGCACTTCAGAAAGGCTGTGCATGTGTATACGTATAAGGGACAGATTAAAAAGTCTTGTGCTTATGTACTTTCCTTGCCCTTTAAAATCTATAACTGTATGTAAAATTTGTGAAATGTGAACTCAAAACTAACAGTAATTATGCAATCCAGTCACTGCTGGGTTTCATTCTCCTACCACTCATGTCCTTTTTAGTGGAAGATTAGAGACACACACCCCTAACATGCCACCTAGAGGTGTTATAGTCACAGTAGTAAAGTTGTGGCTGCAGGACTTTAGAACCAGCCACCTCCATCTCCCCCAGACAGCCCAGGAACCCTCAGGGAGGTGGGTCTCCTGCCCTTGGACTCACTGGGATGATATCCTGGAAAGATCAAGTCAAGAAAACTCTGCTAGCAGGATCCACTCCTAGACCACAAGTCACCATTCTTCCTGCCTTCATAAGCCATATACCAAACACTACCAAAAAAGCTGGAAAAAGGGGCACATTCCAAAAACACCTCAGAAGTCAGATATGGTAGTCGTTCTCTGCAAGAATCCCAAAACATCCCCGTGGGCCACAGCAGCTCTGACTGCACCTCTTGCCCCCATGGCAGTGCACCAGCGTTAGCCTCCGATGGCTTGTGCTCTGGGAGTGAGGAATTCCCAGCAGCCGCTGGCCCTTGGGTCCATACAGCCCTGGTACAACATAAGCCTACTACAGGATCCATATGTGAGTTGCTCAGGAGCTGGAGAGCCACAGGATGACCACCACACCTGCACTAGCCCCACTTCTGAACCTGACGTGCAGAACCCTAAATCATTGTGAACTGAAATGAGCAGCAAATAACGGTACTGTACCAACCGGCGCGACTCAGTTCAAAAGCATGGATGGCCAAAGCAGATTTTTCAGAGTTATGTGCAACACTCTGGAGGTACAAAGGAAAGTTCTCCTTAACTGGGGAAAGTCCCCATTGATTTCAGCAAGAAATATACCAGAATAAGGTGTGTTTAGTCAGTAAGGCACTTAGGATGTGATTTAAAGGCTTTGGAAGTCAATGCAAGAAGTCCAATTTATTTGAATACATTTGGATCAGGCCCTAGACACCACAGAGAAAGATCTTTTCAGAGCAAATAGAGAATTTGTAGATGAGATCTGACCTTAGAATATTTAGGAGAATATTCGCATTTCTTCAGCAACTCCTTATGTTTCCCATAAGGCATCCCGACTTTCACCAGCAGTGAAGGCAATAAAGACACAGTGTGGTTTCTATAAAACCTTATGTTTTCAAATGCTCAAATCTTTACAAGAAAACCTGCCTTTTACAGTCAAACATTACAGGCATGGCCCTTAGCCCACAGCTCAGTTTTTTGTTGTTTTTAAAGAAACATCACTGTATTGTTAAATACTAAAGCACGATTATTTTTTCTTCTTTTTAAAAAAAAAAATGTGATGACTTTTTCCCATCCTCCTCTTGCTCCTGCAAAAATATAGTCCTGAAAGGATGGCATTCATCAGATCACCGAGATGATAAAAATGCTGTTCTGAAACCAGGAAATCTACAGAATTTTTCATTTATTAATTAAAACATGCAAAAGAGCCAGCATTCTAGAAAAGAAATGCAGACAGAAGCATACACAGCTGGCTCAGGAAAGCTCATGCATTTATATTAAGACACTTCAATAACATTAAGCACTTTGCACAAATCTAAATTTCGATTGTGTGAGTTCTTCAAAAGGGACTATTGTTCACAAAATAAATTATTGACCTATAAGGTCTTTATGGCTGCAGGATCACTTAGGCCAAGCCATCTTTAAAGGGTCTCTACTGTATAATCCCATTAGTTAAAGACTTGACATCTCATTTCTTTAAGTGTCTTTATGCTTTAACTCCTTTAAAGCATTATGAAAAATCCATCTGCTTATTAAAGCAACAACTTAAAATGAGCAGTTACACTGAAAACAGAGGGAAATGGGGCCTGCTGACTCTGCTAGCACTATTTGTTTTACATAGTGTTGGTGAAGAGAAGGAAGGATCATCCAAGATAGTGTTTTCTATTCCAGCTGACCGTGAAAATGATCCTTTCTGATCTGATACCCTCTCTTGTGCTGGTACTCTTCAAAAGAGACAAGCAAACAAACAAAAAAAAAAAACACATGAGGGAAACTGGAAGAAACTGCACAGTTTTTTCTTATCTTAAAGAAGATGGATTCAATTGCTTGCTCCTGAGGCACACACCACTCTCCCTTCCTCCCTGTAACTTTGCACCCAAAGAAATCAACTTACTCTGCAATCATTCAAGGTACAATACTGCAAACTCTAAATGTACAAAGATTCATTAGCTGGATCCCTAGAACAGCTGAAAATAGTTTACCAGGTACAAGATAAAAGAAAGGGGGGCTGGGAATCAAATGTGCATTCTTTTTCTCTACCTCCTCATCACAGAGCTTGGGCTCACTTTTCACGTGCTAGAGTTTTGATATTGACAAATTTCCAACAGGCACCTTGGTGATTTAGGAGCCAAATCCAACCAGCTTCTGATTAACTCAGGGTTCCTTGGGACCTTTCTGAAGCTAGGCTTTTAATTTAGAGGCAGCACACTTCTGAACTTTTTTTTCCTTAAAGTTTTGGAAAAGGTGAGAAATGCAGCCCTGTAACACCCACGAACACTGGACCTGGATTTTAATATCAGGATTGTATTTGTGGCTTAATCCACAATACATGTGCTATGAAGATATTTTAGAAGCTGTACAATTAGTCTTACCTGCTGAAGTAATGAATTGCTTAATCTTCTGTCTTCTCCCCTGGAAGGGTACCCAGCAGAAAAAAAATTCTACAGGGCTCATCTACCTTGCCACATTTTCTCACCAACATCGACTGTTCATCTCTACCCACATTAATATACTAAAGACACACATGGACTTCATCAGCCCTCTTGATGACCCTCATGTTTCCCCACAATACCACCTTCCCACAGCTCTGGGTGTCAGACCGGGATCGTCCAGACGTGGCCACGTGCACGCGTTGGGCTGGAGCAGGGCAGAGGAAAAATATAACTGGGCACTCAGTCCTACAATATTGCAACAGCCATCGGACTCCACTGATGCTTTGCTTTGGCACAGACTACAAAACTGATGCTTATTCACCAATTTTCCAAGAAAAATTAAACCTGTTTAATTCTACATCAGACACAGAGAGCAAAAAACTACTGAGGCCGCATGACAATCCCTGTCTCTATCAGCGCACTGGGTGTTGGTAAGAATATTCCTGGAGATCACCCCAGACTTCCACCTTCTGCACAAACTTAAATCTCATATAGAATCACCACAGAGGGGGACTCGTAACACACATACATCAGCAGGATGGATGAAATTTTGGAAATTAAGGGTAGGAGCAGCTTGCTCAGAAGAACATGTGCAATTGCACAGGGCTTCAGTATGTCGCTCAAATAGGTGGAGGCAGAACAATACTGGGAATATTTTAGTTACTCTCTGCAGGGCAGAAAAATTACTGTGCAAACATAAAAGGAGTGTGCACAGCCTGTGTTGCATGCAGTCATACCATGTTCTTCTGAAACCCTGCACTTCTATCACTGTTGCCTAGAGGGTTGTTTTCCTAATAGATATGTACCTCCAGTGTGGTTTCTTTAATAGCTTCTGAAAAGTTTATAGCACCAGCTCTGATAGCAGCAGATGACTAGGTTTCAAAGTACCATCTTCAAGTGTGCATTAAATGAAGGCATCACAATGCAAATACTCATGATTTTTGTTTCTTAACTGAACTAGAGAACACAGGGGAGGCTGTTTTGGGTTAATACGAAGTAGTTTTGGTTGCCTGATCATTTTTTCCAGGGGAAGTGGAAAAACTACATATGGCAATCAAGTGAAAGCTGCTGTCCAAACTCCATGGTTTTCAACTTTAAAAATTATATGTAAATGTCAAAACATTTAGAATGTGTCAAAGCAAAAACATTTGGGTTTTTAAAATGAATTCTTTTGGAGAAGGAAAGAATTTATTTAATTCAGCACTAATCCACAGAGCATTTTGGTGAAACAGCGTTTACATCTCCTAACACATGCAAGGTGCCAGCAGGAGCCTTACTCTGCTGTCAGGTGTATGGCCCCGGGCACAGCTGGGGTCACCACGGTCTCGCTGCTCAGCACAGGTTTACACACTCGAGTCACTTCATTTTTGGCAGTGTTTTTCCAGACCAGCCACAACCTTTGGTGTCCCCTGCTGTTCAACCTGGCTTTTCTGCTGCTCAGGTGGGTCATTTCACTTTGTCTTACTCAATGGAGACCAGCCTTCGCCATCCTCCATCTCTGCTGGGAAGGGTACAGCTACAGCCCCGTCCGCTTGTAATCTCCCACAGCATGTACAAAACCTCTGTGATGGCTAAAAACCTGAACATTTTGGGGAGGTGTCTGCGAGGCTGAGCGTAGGGAGAGGTGAAGAAAAGTGCAGTGACCACTAGATGGCTTTCTCTGGCAAACCTAGCCTTCTGCTGCAGGGTGACTTATTTCCACCTACGCATTTTTAGCCTTATGATTTCAGTCTTCGCATGGAAAAAAGCAGCAAAATTAGTTTAACCACCCCCTCTCTAGCAAACATCACCCTGAAGTTTCAGAGAACCCTTCTTTGTTATCTTCCTTTAGTGACCTGCATGCAAGTAAAAGCTTCCAAGGTATTTCCTTCAGAAAAATCTTCCAGTCAGCCCAGAAACATTTTTACACTCTCCTGACAGCCAGACAGCTGATATAGTGACAACCTGGATGTTAAGATGGGACATATTGCATCGGCATTCAATACCTCCTCTCCTAAATAACATACTCAGCTCTACCTTCCCTTCGCATGATCAGCCTGTAAAATTAGACTAGACAAGTTGTGGACATGTGGCTATAATTAGCAGACCTCAGTGGAAGATTAAGAAATATTTTAGTCCATTCAAAAAAAAAGAAAATCAGCTAACTGTGTTGTGAAAAACACTGCAGGAAAGACAAAAGACAACAACCTGGTCTTCCCAGAGCAGCTTTATCTGTCACTCTGCTCTCAATTTCATACCACATCTGGCCCCACTGCAGCCTTGCAGCTCTTCCCAGCTATCCAAACATTTGCCTGTGTCATGATCACCTTTTGCTTTGATTAATACAATTTCATTTACTCTGGTGTCTGTTCTGATTTGGTTTTGGCCCTGCCAAACTGCAGTTGTCAGTTATGATCTTCTCAGGTCCATGAGAAAAGGGAGGAAAACCGGATGTCTCCTCTATACCAACATCTCACTGGGGTTACTGTTGGCAATGATATATACATATATTCAAAAATAGATAAATAATATACAATTTAGGAAAAATAACTGCAATAGGACAATGTTGCAGATATAGCTTCAGAGAGAAAAGGGAACAGATTGAAGTATTGTTAATACCATGCCTATTCTACATGGTATTTATTCATTTTTCCTTGTTTTTAAAGCCCAAAATAGTAATTTTTAAAAATCAGAAGGAACAATTTCTTCCTGTAAGTAGACAGAATACCCCCAAATTCTCAAATCTAAAGTATCTTTCTTCATGTAACATTTTAGTACAAGTTTCTCATTTCCACAAAGTTTACTTTACATTAGTGGAAGAGGTGGATTCAGGTGACCCAGGTAACAGACAATCCAAGCTTCCTCCTGCAGTCAGGAGCAGCCACTGGACCTGTGTAATCATTGCTGTCTAAAGACAAACACTTTTAGCTACATACATGGGCTATTAAAATGTATACTATGATAACAGGCAAGTGACCCAAACCAGAGATGGAAGTGACAGAAGATACAAAAATTGCATACCACTTTGACTGTGTCTTTGCATCAGTCTTATCACCAAGGGGTGACGAGGTTTTACAAGGCTGATTCTTGCTGCTCCTACCCCTAGTTTCCAAAGCCTGATGCTCCACCCTCTCACATAATTTCAGCTGTTTCAGAGACACGACAGTTTTCGCCTGATAAAATTTGGTCCAGTAGGATTATTGCCCAAGAAGACAGAGTAAATCTGGAGGATTAGGCTGTGCTGGTGTAATATAAATGAGGAACAACTTCGGTAATTTCCAGGCAATAAATCCCCACCACCAGACGGCATTCATCCAAGTATTCTCAGTACACTAAAAACCAGAATATCTGAAAGTATGAGCAGATATCAGAGCCTCTTGGGCCTTAACCTTGTATGTGCTTCCCATGAGAAATTAGCTGAACTTGTGCATTGGGGTCCAACAGTTTATAGACTCTGTTATGAAACTATGAAAAGTCACTGCAGAGGCACCATGGTAATTACTACGGAGAAGAGATCCAAAATAATAAATAAGAACAGAAAAATGTATCTTTGTAAGACTGTGGCTCTGCGTACTTTTCTGCCAATGGCACTGGTTTAAGTTGCCCCAGTCCCTATTTCTGCCCTTCTGCCTTTTCTTGAGTAGTGGAGGTAGATACAGTCACACTCTGAAACAAACCAAGGAGCTGCTCCTACTGAAGAACTCAGGTTTTTGGCAGGTTATTTTCAACTTGGATCAGTTCCCTGATCCAGGGCACTTTACAGCACAGACTTTTTTTGCTGGCAAAACTGAAGCAGAACGTATGGGCAGAAAGGAGCTGCTTGTATGCAGGGAGAAGGCAGTGTTCGCTAAATTGTTCTCAAAGAAATGGGACTTCTTTGAGCAAATCCATTAACTGGTAAGAGACATGAAGTAGGAGTGGTACTAGGATCTTATGAGCAGCTTTTTCAAAGCTGCTTAAAAGAGCATTTATCAGATGTACGTTCACTACCTGTAGGTAAAGACACAAAAGGATTTGAATGACAGAAATGATAAAAAGATACATAGCAAACAAACAAGACTAAAAAGGTTATCCCAGCATTTATTAGGAGATGATCAGCATGTTTCCTCTATAGAATACCACTTGCTATATCTATTTCATATGAGGTACTCTTTTACTGCCAAAGGATTAAAGCAGGGAAATCTCTAACAGCATATTTAACATTTACTGCTGACTATCCCGATTTTTAAGGAGGATGTCTCTGGCTTGTACTTCCCAGTGTTCCTCAGTGCCTCTTGTTCTCACAGCCGCCACACTGAGCAGGCTGAAGTAGGTATCCAAGCTTCATCCAGCCGCTAGAATTGCTGGCATCTGCTCTGTAATGTGCAGCTTTTCAGTATGATAATAAGCAATTAGCCAGGCATTTATGAACATGGAGAATGGAAGATTTGTATGTAGTGCAAGATTTTTCTGCTGAACACACTAATAGATACTATAGGGATAATAACAGGACAGGTACCTGAATCTCCAAATATTTCAAACTGCAGCAAAAAGGGAGTGGTCATTGAGTTAATCAAATTATCAGCCACTATTTGATTGCCCAGTAGTCAACAGGAAGCAGAGTGATGTATATTCACCTCTCCAGATTTACATAAACATCAACAATCTTAGGCTAACTTCCTTTCATGTCTCAGATGGAAAACTTAAGCATAAAAGCTCCATTATATACTATAAAAGCAAAATGGAAGACAAACTTAAAGGAAGTCAAAGACATTATTCTGTTAGTTATGCTCATCCAAACAAAGTGTTCCTTAAGCAGAGCTGAGCAGTGCCAGCCAAGGACACTTCATGATGTTTTCCAGACTGAAACTACTTTTCTCCTCCTGGTTTCAGCATTTCAGAGAAGGAAATGGAGGCCTGGAGGTACTAAGAGCTCAAGGGTCTCCAGACTGGCCAACCAATATTTTCTTTTAGCAAGTGTACTTGTGCACTACATCCCCACAGTAACCTGAAGGGTCCATAAAGATAAATTCCTTGAGAGAACAGCAGAGATGACCAGCCTGTCTCACAAGGACTTCTTTTTTGCTACATGCAAACTTGACCAGGAGGGATTTTACACTGCTTTCTGGTCATTAGTGAAAAGGAACAACGTCATTGGACTGACTGTACAAAACTAAGCATGTTACATAAGGTTACTTCTATTAATCAAATCTGTAGACAAATCAAGGACTATATGAGATTTGTTTGATGAGCTGGGGTTAGCATAAATTTTGGTTTACTGGCAATAATTATAT
Organism: Tyto alba; assembly: GCF_018691265.1. Lineage (NCBI taxonomy): Eukaryota > Metazoa > Chordata > Aves > Strigiformes > Tytonidae > Tyto > Tyto alba. The sequence goes on along the minus strand of NW_024881295.1, from coordinate 6,991,055 downwards.
TCATATCCATAGAATTATATTCTGCATAAATTGAAAGTCTAATTTCAAATATTTTTTCTGGAATTCATGTTACTTTAACCAGCCTATAACCTTACATACTGGGTGTAAACGTCAAGGTGTTGATAGTGGGGGGGGGATGCAGGGGCAGCCTCTGTGCTAAGAGGCCAGGGGCTGCCCCGTGCCAGACAGCCCGTTCCAGCTGGCTCCATAACAGACCCACCACAGCATGTAGCCGAGGCCACTAGCCAAGCTGGTGGCACCTCTCTGAAAATGTATATAAGAAAAGGCAGGAAAACACTACAGGGAAAGAGGAAGAAAAAAAGAGCAAGAAACAGAACATGGAAGTCAGAGGAGGAGGAACCCCATGTCTGAGCAGGTATTCCTGAAGGGATTGCAAAGAGGAAAAGAGTGAGGAGGAAGAAGCAGCAGAGAAACTACTGTGTATTCACTGCAACCCCCCAAACGTCCCTTGTGCCACTCAACTCCCCACTGAAAGGGCTGAGTGTGACCTCCAGTGATAACAAGGGCAGAGGAGGAGTCTGCAAAGAAACTGAGCCTGGGAAAAGGGGAAGAAAGGTGTTTTCACTAAGAGTTTCAGTGTTTGAGGTTGTTTTAGTTTAGTTTTTGTTCCCCAATATCCACATCAATAAACAGAATATATATAAGTTGACAATAAGTTAATTTAATTTCTCCAAGTTGAGGGGTTTTTGCCTGCTAGGATAACTGGTAAGCAACATCCTTGTCTATCTCAGCCCACAGGCTTGATCTTCCTCCACCCTGCTAAAGCAGCAGGGAAGAAAGTCAGCAGCTGGGTGCTAGGTCGGTCACTGGCCAGAGCTGACCTGCCACACCTTGCTTCTCCCTCCTTCACCTTTATTTTTTTAATTATTAGTACATTGTGCTTACTCATCCACTGTCCTGGAGTGACTTTGGTGCTCAAGATATATTAAAATCTAGTCAGTTGAAATGTTCCTTCAGAAATCCTGTGCAAAAGGTATTTCCACTGGAATTTACATTCTCCTCAGAACCGAATAGCCACAGCATGAGAACTGAATGTTTATGCCAGTGCTCCTTACCCCAGCATAACATCAGCATCTTCTTACACCTGAAACCAGGGTCTTCTAAAATCACTGAGGTTGACAGGAGAACCCTTTATGTTCACCTTAGATGGATTTAGTAACCGTCACATAGTTCCAGGCCTGTTTGTTCCCAGGGTTTCTCACTGCCACTGAGCATAGCACAAACCAGTGAAAGTGGTAGGGGGCTGATTTGCTACTAAATAGTAAATGTATAATATACACATATGCACATACACACTGAACATAAGAACTAGAAATTTCTTCTAATGACAGAACATGCACTGTTCATGCTCCTAGTGAAAAAATTGTCCTAAGAGGTTATGAAATCCACCATTACTGTAATTGTAGCCAGAAAAATATATATTAATCTACCAAATTTCAAATTTACTGAAGGAAAACGTCCTTAAGTGGATTGCAGATCCAGGTGTACAAGACCATATTGTAAGGTTTAAATGCTACATCAGTAAACACAAAACCTCCAGTCACAGAACTTCAATTAAGGGAACAATTATTATTGATTTATAAAAAGATGTCAGTGTACAACAAAATGAGCAACCACCAAGAGGAAGTGCTGAGACAGCAGCTCTGCTGGCTGTGAGCAGAGCATGCCAGCAAAGAGGAAAGCACCCTCAAGTCCCAGCCGGTGGTACCTACAAGAACGTTACTGCATAACTGAAGTGTAGCAAATGCAGTAAAAATAAGGAACTGATTCTGCACTAGAGGAGAAGCGGTGGAGTTGCTGCATAAGGGACTGATCCTTTACATTTACTGGATGAGAGTGTGGGGTCTGGTGCCTGGTCATCTACCAGACAGTCCAGTAGGTGAAAGAGGGGAGCCAGTTACTGGGCATGGTAGGCTGGAAGCAGAGCTGCTGGCTGGGGCAAAGACTCCTCCAGTTGCTCAATTACTATTAAAAGAATTAGAATATTTTGTAACTGTGATTAAGTGCAAATGCTTCATATCTTATTTTGGAAACAAAGCTGTTTTTATTTCTCCCAACTGAAGTTATTATTTCGCATTAGAGTGTATTTATAATGAAGACGCCAACATGAACAAAACCTTTCCTTTTAAAAAGAGAGCTTTGTACTGTTGTTTTATTTAAGTGATTTTGACATTGCTGTGAAACATGATGAAGCTGATCTTTTAAAGGTACTTGGAGAAATATGTTCTTATATGGCCAACCTCTTTCCTGTCTTTAGGTCATATCATAGCATTGATTTTAAACTAGAAGTCAATTGAGAACTTTCAAAAAAAAAAAAAAAATCAATGCTACAATATGGTTTGTGAGCTGCTATCCTTTCCAATGCTTTCTCACATAGTCAGTGCACTATTTAGAGTCTACAAACTCACCCTCTTTCCACGGATTTCATGTTATTAACAAATAAATTAACAAGATAACAAATTAAGCACAAAAGCCTGCTCAGTTTCCTCCAGGGAGTTTCTACAAGGGCTCATCTGTCCACTCAGTTCATGCCTTACATCTTTGCTACCACATTTCCCCACTTACCCCTCTCCAACATGGGACCGAAGCTGGGCTGGTCACCAGTGTCCCCGCGCCGCTCCCAGACAGACCAATACCTGCTAACAGGGTGCCACATCCAAGGCCATAACCACTAATCCACTAAAAGGCTGTGACATACTCGGAGGGCAAAACATGGCTTGTTGGCTGAAAAAAGAAAGTTGGTCTTAGAATTTTATTCCCAAAGTGAATCACATTTTCAAGTATGTCCTAAAAGTAAAGCCTTAAAGGCAAAGAATTCTATGGCTTTTCATCACCCATAAAAGTTTATTCCAGTACAAAATTTTATTTGGGAGACAACTTGAGCACTTTGGTCATTATAGCCTCAGCTGCTGGAATTGTGCGATTATGAAAGATTCCCAGCTTCCATTTCCTAGCTTAAATTCACATCTCCCTATACCATTGTTATTGGTAAGCTTGGAAACAAGCTCCAAAATCTTAAAACTTGAGACAAATAAAAAGGAAGCTTTTTTTTTTTTTTTTTTTAATAAAGCACTATCTAGACTAATCAATTCACTTCAAGTGTTTTTAAAATTTTGTTTGTTTCTGGTCAGAGAATACTATATACAAGTTTGGTGAAAAATTGGTAGGAACCCCATTTTATCTCAGTTTGAGCTGGATACAGCAAGAATAATCGTTTGCTGCTTATGAACATCGAGATACTTGGGACTGTAGGAATGCAATATCTATTTTGCAACAGCTCTTCTCATTTCCATTCTCATAGGGCAATTCTCATTATTCTAGGGGTGCTCTTACACTACTCAATTGAAAGAGCTTGCAACAACTGTAAATGTAAATTATTCTCATTTTAATGCCCCTTAGCAAATTAACATGAACATCTGTCCCACCTTTCTCAAAGGGGTCTGAGAATAAAGGTGAGAAGTCCCATATCTACCAACAGTTCAGGCTGCAAGTTTACTTCCAAATAAAATTCAAAGGAACAGTTTTAACAAAAAACCCTGTGTAGGTTGTGACCTGAATGCTGGGGAAAAATAGCCTTATTTCTCCTGCCACCCTGACTGAACCTAATGGTGCAAAGCGAGCTTGAGTTGGGATTTTCATACCTTTGGCATGGTAAAAAGGCATCATCCCACAGGCCTTTATTTAAGAATTTGTAGTATAATCACACTATTTAAACACAGCAACTATGAGAGTTGGTTTCTGAGCATGTATGCATGGCATATTTTAAGTTGCTTAAACAGCTATCAGGGTGGTTAGCTAACTTCACTGCATGGTCATGTAGGACATGACCATGATCTCAGTCACAAGCCAATAGCACAAGTATGCACTTAAGGTCCAGCTGAACTTTTACATCCTCTTCTGAGCTCCGTTCTTGCGTTAGCACTTTTAACAGAGATAGCTGGTTTAAAGTTATATGCATGGCTACCCACCATGTAGCAACCTCTCTGACCTCTGGATAGCTGTGCTCTGGTCCCTTTAAGTGATAAGCACTAGCAAAATAAAATATTCTTTTTAAAAATATATAGCAGATTTAGCACCAGAGTTTCTCAGCAGTCATCTCTGGTTCCTGTAATGGTAACACATGACAAATCTGTACACAAAGAGTGTGACTATTTAGACTCACTAAAGGGAGCTCCGAGTGAAATACAGAAATACCTCATGAATGCAGCCCAGGTGTCTTGCATGCCAGTAGCAAGAAGCAAGTAGAGATGGCTTAATAAGTCACCTCTGTGGGATCTGAGAAGCAATCATAATCAGCCTATTTTGAATAACGTCCTGAAATGACAGGAGTGTTATAGGAGGAAGATTCATGTACAAAAATGCTTTATGTAACTCGCTCTTTTCTCCAGCAAATGGAATGCTCCAGGGTGTGAAAAGGGGAGTCATTAAGGCTCACTGGATGTTTAAGAGGAGACACCTCTAGCTTTCTACTCTAAGCATCAATGTAACTGCACTGCCTCTCTTTCAATGGAGCGATTTCTGCTCAAGCTGTTAAATCCTTCTCTGATCTGCCAGCCAGGGAGGGTGTTCAGAGCTCCTTTGTCTCCAGCAGTTTAACTTAATTCCACTGATGTCTCACAGTTTATCAACTACCACCTCTGATCCGATCACCTGGATGAGCGATCAGAGCGGAGTCATCTAATTTATTCCAAGAGTGGGAACAAAGCAAAAGGTAAATGCTTGCTGAGTCCTTACTACACAGAAGCTATTTTGCTAGCGCAAAGAGCAGCTCCGCTACCACTCAGATACAGGGTCACCCAGGTTCAAGATTGGACTCTAACACTGCATTCAGCTTGTTTTTTAAAAACAAATGTAACATTGTTACAGGAGTTGGCAGCAGTTGCTGCTGCACAAGTGCATCAACTAGGAGTAGTAACCATGGTTATCAGTCAAGTTTCCGGATCCCAGCACTCGAAGGGAAACCTGGAAGTTAAAGAACAAGCTCTCACATTGCCATAGGCTCAACTGCAAATAGCTCACACGCCACCCCCGAGTTTAACCCAATGCAGGGTATTAGCAGGTTCCTCCCCTAATAACCCGGGAAGATCACACCCGTGGCTCAGGAGAGGGCTCTGGGAGCCCGCTGCCGAGAAAAACAGAGCAAGTCTGACAAGGGACACAGCTACAATGCCTGACAGACCTTGTTGCTGCTAAGATACTTAATATAACCAGGGTGTGACTTTTAAAGAGAGGAGAGCTGTTAACATCCAACTTGGTAGAACAGCACTGCAAAGCTGAGCCGCACAGAGCACCCCTCCTGTGGTACCTGGCAAGCACAGGCCAGTCCCTGACCAAGACCTGTGCACTTCCTTTAAAATCATGAGAAGAAAGGCATCTTTACCATGACCAGTTAGAATAATTAAACTTGATTTTACTTTGCTAACTGGCTACACTTTTATCACACTCTTAAAAATATATATCTATTTACAGCAGCTCTGCAAACCAAACTGCCTGGCCCTTTGTATGGGCGTGCAAGCAACTATGAAGAACATTCTTGTCACACAAGTCTTCAGCTTCATTATCGCCAGGCACCATAACAAAATGTATGCCCCAAACACTTTGACATTTCCCTTCTCCCACTTTTTCAGCAGTCATATAAACATCTTGCACTCCCTCCTGGTCTCAACCCCTGCTTGCCCTCTCCTATTTTGCTTTGGGCTCAACAATGCTGAATTCGAATAAGGTTTTGCACAGTGAAATCAGGGAACATATGAAGTGGAAAGTGCTTATGCTCTGATGTTAATGAGAAATAATAGTTCTCTTCACAGGACTTATTCAGGAAGCAGGGGCTAGTAAGAACAGAAGAAAGATGTTCCAACTCGTTAGCAGCTTTCATGGAAAAAAAAAAAACAAACAAACAAACAACCTCTTGTACTTATTTTCCTGGGGGTAAAGCATTTTAATTAAAAACTAATAAAACCTAACAAAAATTGCTCTCATATCTCAGAATCCAGAAATTTTCAGCTTGGTTTAGAGGAATTATTTTATCAGAAAAGCAAAGATATGCCATGGAAATGTAAAAAGGGAAATTTGGAATTATGATCCTCAAAAGATGTTAGAATAGTCTCGCTATCAGCTCACAGGGATCAAGCAAGAGTTGGAAGGAGCCTGAAAAGAGGAGTCTGAGACAGTCTGAAAAGCTTCTCAAACAGCATTGAGAAAGTCAGAAGAGCATTCATACATTGGGACACTTCTCTAAACTGAAGCTTGTTCTTGTCACTTAAGTCATGAGAATTACCAATCAATATTTTTTTGCACTTCTGTATTGAGCTTTGCAAAGTTTAGTTATTATATTTAGCAAAAGCTGAAAATTGTTTTGTATTCCCCTGCATTTTCCAGGCCAGCAGAGAATAATGCAGTCCTCAGCCTTCAAACTTGTGCCATGCAAAAATACAGTAACAAAACAGTTAAATTAATGTCTATTTACTGTTTCTTCAAACCCCTACCAGGAATCCAGAGAAACAGGGATCTGGGGAAAATTCAAAGTATAATGATGAGAGAACTATGCAATGGGAACATTACATTTTTCTTGCACTGGTATGTCCTTCTTCAGTCCTAAAAGGGGATTCCTTGTCATCAAATCCAATCTAAAAAACAATTAGCCTAACAGCTTTGGCATCCAGAGCTGCAGATACAGAAATACACACAAAATTCAAGCGTATGTGCCAATTCAGCCAATGCCTCTCTCATACAAAAGCTAAGAGCCTCCTCTCTGTGTACATAAAAGATCACCCAAGTTTTAGTCCATCAGTCATTTGCCACTCTGGGAGTGGGATTGGTGGGGGATCTCACCCCAGGATGAGAAGTGGGACTGGCTAATGACATCCAGAAAGGGCCAGCAGATGTGGCAGGCTGGGCACCCCAGGCAGGGCCAAGAACAGGGATGGTAGGGACCCTTCCTCACCTACATTGTGTCACTTCTGACTTCCCATACCCTAGAAAACCTGTTCTTCCTCCTTTCAGCCACCTCTTAAAGCCATCCATTCTGCTTTGATAATTGAAAAATAAGGTCTCCCGCTCCATGAGCTTCCTAGCAGGTACCAGTTTCAAATAACTCCGAGTTCTAGTGTAACCATTATTATTTGCACCATTTGTGTTGCAACAGTCCTTGCCCTAAACTGGATTGAATTCACTAATTTGTTACAGGAAGCCAGGAACACACCACACTGTAACAGCTATCAGTTACTGCCAAACACAGCGGCCCTGCCAGCTGCAGACGATCTCCTGATATCCCAGGCACATACCTGCTAACAGATCACATTTTTCACACCTTGTAACATGCCTGTGCAGCCCTCCTTGCCCAGCCGTGATTTGACAAGGAAATAGAAGTTAACACATATTCTGGTAATCTTCTCTACTCCTGGTCTCCATCGAGTAATTGCTATCCTACTTTACCAGTGATACAGTGTTTAAACGTTTAACATCAAGAACAGGGCTCCCATTTGCTCCATCAGGGAACAGGACTTCACCTTCTAGCTTTGCCTTCAACAAACCAATTGATTTGCCAGTAGAAAACACTTTTCCTGCCAGCCATAGTACCTCAGCAGAAGCTGCTAACACGCCTTCCCCCTCCCCTCCACCACTATTTCCATGCTGTGCACATTTGCCCTTGTACATGCGAGTGCTGTATTTTGGAAGAGCAAAATGAAACTTGAATTAAAGAGGTTGCTGCTTCTCTCCCCTACCTCCCTTTCCATTTCTGATGTTCCAAGAGTTGCTTGCACTAATCACCATTGAGATCTGTTAGTTTATACAGCCGTATTTTAAGATTCATGCTTTTGGAGGTCATTTGACTCATTTATACATCCACAGGGATGGCCTGATTTGCTCAGCTCAACTTCACAGCTTTCACTTACAGCAGGGCTGCATAATCAGCTTTGATGAGCTCATGAAGAGAGAAAGCAAAAAATGTACAACGTTACAGATAGAGAGATATATATATATGGAGAGAGAGAGAAAGTTTCTGCTGGAATGAATCAGAAAGAGCTGACTGCTGCCTGCAGTTCCTGCCCTGGCTTTACTATGATTTAATGTCCCAAATATTTTATTTTATTTCCCCCCCCCCCCCCTTTTCCAGGGCGCTGCCACCTTACGGCCACAGGAAGCTGTTTCAGTGGAAGAAATACATGTACCGTTACACCTTAATATTGAGGAAGCTGACGGCGTACTAGGCAGCACATTTTCTAATGCACTCAAACCCTTTGCTCTAAGAAACATCTTTATAACTATTTGGAAACCATTGAAAATGGGGGTTTCAAACAACCTTTAAAAAAAGCCAGCATGGACAGTAGTATGTGTGCTTATGTGATAATCACATCACCGTTAGCAGCCAAGGGAATGTGGTTAAACTAGCAAGGCTAAGAAAGTTGTTAGCCTAAAGATTTATTCTTTTCTACAATTTTTCAGTCAAAGGAAGAATTCACAAGAAATGGAGAAGTGGAAAAAGGACATTTTCTTATTTTGAATGACTTTGCCATACCAAGTTATATTTTAAAGCAAAGTGAAGCCAGTGGTGGGCAGGAACCACATTCATTTTATGTCAGAATTAAGACTATACCTGCAGCTACAGGTTAAGTGTCACATTTGAAAAAAAAAAAAAAAACCAACAAAACAAAACCAAAAACAAACAATCAAAAAAACAACACAAACCCAACCACCCTCCCCCCCCCCCCCCCCCCCCCCAACAAACCAAAACAAACTGATTTGTTTCTTGCAGATGGGTATAGAGTTCCCACTGCAATATCAGCTGAGGGCCCTGCAGTTTTAACATGTTCATCCACTGCACACAACAGTGATGTAAGACAGTGTTATTATCCCAGTTTTACAGAGAGGGAACTGAGGCACAAAGGCAAAATCCTGTTCAGTATTGCCAGGGCTAAGCAACTTAGCTAAATGAATGAGACACTGCTTTTCCCAGTCAGTTGTTATCCTGAATGTTGGAAGACTCAGGGACCTGACACCGGGAGCATGGCAAGAGCCCAGGTGGGCAGATAAAGCTGTGTAACAAGCATCCCTTTGCAAAACCCAGTCTGGAAATCACGCCTGGTGGAAGAGCTTCTTGTGAGGTTCAGTTCACTGCTGCACAGACAAAATATTTCTGATTTGAGCTCATTCTGACTCATTTCAGGGATTCCTGTGGCCTCTAGCAGTTCCACACACTGGGGAGGGAGGTGGAAAAGCAGCATCGAGCCCTTCACATCCACCTCTGCAGGGTGGACTGAAATCTAATTCAGGCAAGGCTGGCTGAATCCAAACCAGCAAAGGTTGACGAAGCAGCATGTCACTGTCTGGGTGATCTCTCTTGAAAATAGAATTCCCACATCAACAGACAGCACCACTCAAACCCAGCAGAAGCTTTTGGTGTTAAACACCACCACCACCAAGTTTAAGGTAGCTTTTGTACACTATTTTAATTTTCCACTATTTTGCACATCCTAATTCTATGTAGAGACAGGAAAAGAAACAGAAACAGACTTACAATACTGAAACTAAAGTATCATATTCTCAGACCTCTAGAGCAGCTTGTAGGCTGTAAATGTGCATGCAGTTTGCAGAACCATCAAGGTTTTTGGGTGTCTATTATCCTGACGGTTTCACACATACAATTACAAGTCATCCAACAAAAATAGAAACATGTCATATTCACATTTACAGGATGCTATTAATTGCCTTATAAATATGGTCAGTTTATCAGCATACAGTAGGTAAATGGATTGCATAGCTTTGTGGCTACCATTTTAACACAACTTTCTTAAGTCAACTGTGTGCTTACAGCATCTGTTTATCATCTATTAATCCTTTTTTTTTTTTTTTTTTTAAAAAAAAAAAATCAACCAATAACACTTTAACAGGAATCCTACATTATACACAATGCACTGCTACTCATTCTTCTGGCAGCCTTTCCAGGTAGACAAAAGCATTGTTTACAAGCAATGGCAGCTGAGCTTTTATTCTGGCCAGCACTTTAATTCTCCAAGCACCTCAATGCATAAAGAAGCAATTGTCTTTGGCACAATTGAAAAAGAAGATTCAAACACAGTTCTTGATTCAGAACAAAATTATGAAATCTCTCTGTCTCCATGCTCAATAAAACCAGGATGGTACTGCAAGGTCTGTGGTTCAGCACACACTAATTTCCCCTGGAAAGTTTTTTAGGTGAGAATTTCCTTTCTTAGTTTTCTCTGCTGGACAATACTACCCACCAGACTACCCAATAGTTCTTCCCAAGACACTTACAGGAGTGACCAAGTTTTAAAAATAGCATGGGACTTTCAGGATTGAGCTGTTTTACAAGTCTAGGCTCACGCATCCAAAGGAATAGGAAAAGTCTACAATTGAATTTGATGAACTCTATTCATCAAAAGCCCATTCCTTCTGACTGTTACAACAGTACAACACTGATGCAGTATGGTAAGGGGGTCATATCTGTCACACACGGGTTTTATGTAGGCATATATACTTTGGGATGTAATTTCTTTCAAAAGGTATTATCACACTACTGTACTCACTGATCTAAGATAAACACAGTTAGAGCAGCATTAAGGCAATTCACACCAACATACCTCTTTTTCTTTCCTGTATAGGAATAAACAATAATTACAAGGAACACTTCCACTAGCACACCCATATCAACAACAAAACGTCTGCAGATAACTTTGCAACAGGCATTACACCTTGCCATCCAGTCACTTGAGGGCCCAGAGGTCTTTCTCCTCATTGCAGCTAATGCAGTAGAAACTCCCACACACTATTCCCTTAGTCAGAAATTAATACCCTCCCTCACCTGCTACGAGTAGGCTTTATAAGTGCTTCCTCATCTGTTTCAGGTAAAAACTCACCTGGATCAGCCTAAGCAGCTTAATCTGGTCTGAGTTATTAGCCTGATTTTGCATGAAGCATTAGGGAGAGCTGAATTCAGTCAAGGTATCTATCCTCACCTGACAGAGGCCCTACCGAAGGCACAATAGAGAGAAGCAGCAATCTTGCCTCATGGCCATGGAGAACCTCTCATAAACAAGTGCTACAAAAGGCTTACCAGACCTGCCAGCTGTTTGACAAAACCAGCCAAGGACCACTACAGAGGTGGAGAATCAAGCCCCCATTTAGAGTGAAAGGTGTTAGTGCCACTCATTTAAAACAGAGAAGTTTCTCCTCAGTTTTGATAAAAAGCATGGGATTTCAAACGAGCCCTGATCTCAGCATATCGTCTTCCTTGCCTTGAGCAGCAGTATGTGAACTGGTCCTAGTCCCCATCTCTTACATGGTCCATGTGAAAAACATTACTGCTTATATATATGTACAAAAACATATACACACAAGCATATATGCATGCATATAGATATATATATATGTATACCCGCACACATAGCTAGCATGTCTAACAGTATAGGGAGATTATTCTGGAAACCTGTTGCCTACAAATTAGGCACTGTAACTCAGGTATCAGAAAAAGCTTGTAGTCAAACAGAAGGGGAACGCCAGAGCTTACGAGGGCTGAGCAAACAGCCTAATGAGTGGGTCCCTCCCCCCTGAGCTGGCAGACCTGGTTGGTAAACTCAAAGAATGGTGCCCCATCCTGTGACCACAGGAGGTTGGGGTGAAGACAACATGCTATTTAGTGTAAGGCTTGGCTCATTTGCCTCTAAAAATTAAATCCAAGAGAAATGCCTAACACAAAAAATGTCAAGTCTCTGAGGGAGAAATAGGAATAAATGTTGAGGAGACTTTACCTCAGTTTCCCAGAGAATATATTTATACTGTCCCCAGGTGGTACCTGTCTTTAAATAACATGAGGCATGACGTTGTCAGAAACCTGCTCCTGAGAGCATCCGCATCCATCAGAGGACTGGAAGTTTAGTCAATGAAGACTGGAGCACTCAGAAGCCTTAGCAGCCACAAGCAAAGCCTCTCTGTCCCTTTGCTGGCTGCCCCAGCACCCCCACTGCATGTTCCTGGAGAGGGACGCTGGAAGAAGACTGAGAAGCCAGAGCACAGTAACTGCTAGCCAGAAGGAAAGGTTTTGGCCTGCAAAGAGGTGCCTCCAAAACGTGCACCTTGGGGCCAAAGCAGCTTCTCAGTCTCTGATGTAAAGGCACAGAAGGGAGCTGTGCCCGCACTGGGCAGGGGTCCTTCAAAACTCAGATGAGATCTCTGCAAAGCCAGGTAATCAAGATGACAGGAGCACCACGCAATGGCAGTGAAAGACAAAAAGAGTTTCTCTGTTCTGAATAAACACGATGTAGACTGAGCACAAGGCAGGAGCACTTTGGTGCTGAGAGCACTTATGGGACTCTCTGACTTGAAAATGGGGACCTTACTGCAAGATGTAGGGTCACACAGGACGAAGGGAGGTTTCCTTCACACCTCGCAGCTGGCAGTCACATTTTTTAAATTGTCCACATAGTGTAAGTCTGTGTTCATCACTTATTAAAAACTCCTTTTCACTTATTTTGCTACCAGTGCTGAAAGTCTATAATTAACCTGATTTCACTGTTCCCCGTTTCCCTTCGCCTGCAACGGCAGTGCAAGGGAGTGTGGATCGATTGCAGCTATCTTTAAGTGAACTGGAAATACATAGCTATGCAAATTGCCTTGCGTGGTAGCCAGATAACAGGAGAACTTTGAAAGACATGGGAGAAATGCATGACCTAAATGCTTAGTGTCATTATTTGCTCTTAATTACATATTGCTTCCTACCAGCTGTTTGGCATGCAGCACCTGTTGTTTTAATGTTGCCGGAAAAAAGGGTCTTTTAGCTGTTACAACACCATTGCTTGGCCTTAACTACAGTTATTGGCAAAGACCAGAACTTGACCCGCGTTACATGGCATGTCTGTGCAGAGAAACACTTTTGGACTAATGGTGTCTGCAATACTACTAATATTTTTCCAGGATATATCCTTTTTCATTTGCATCACAAAAACTATAAAGTACTTATACGTGACACCTCTAAATCCTTTATAATGCATCATGTCAAACAGCCCATTTAGTAGTGACTCCATGGTATAAAGTAGCACAATACACTGAAGTTGCTATGCTGAATTGTGTCAGAAGATCTGCTTTTTTAATTCCCCCATAATCTTATGGATAGAAATAGAACATTGTAGCAGTTCAGAAGCTGTTCCAGTGTGGTATGTCAAATGCTGCAGCACTATTTTGACGGTGAGTCATCATGCAAGACAATGAATTGAGACAAATATTGATGTGCCACAAAGGTTTTTTTCTTTTTTTTTTTTTTTTTCCCCCCATCTCTTTCTCAAATCTTCATGGTGGAGAAAGGAAACGAAGTGAGTGGGAGCAAAGTGTAAAGTATGGTTTGGAAGCAGCTGACCTGCCATTAACAAAACTGAAGAAAATTCCAGACACATTAAAGCTACGACTTGCAGCAAGTAAAGGAAGACGAGTTCCCACTGAGACGCCCTCTCCTCTCATCCCCTTCTGCCAAAGCCTTGTGCTTACACAGCGTCTGCTCCAGCATGGGGGAGTAAGCTGAAAGTAACAGATCAGCTTTAATTCGCTTTAATTCAGGATTTCCTCAGCACTATCAAGCCAAGAGAGAACTTTGACATTGCTTTGGACTATTCTCTGCACGTATCCTTCAGCCAAGCCTTGGCTGAAGAGGTGGGACAGCTTTCTGATGAAGACACTGAACTGGGGTGCAGGAGCCCTGGGCTTAGCTCCCAGTTGTCTCATTGGAACTGGCCTGTTCAAAACCAGTGTCCAGACTGGAGGAACACTCTCATCTGGTATCTAGAAAAACTGCAAAGGAGCGGAAACACATCACTCCAGCCAAGAGACTAAAGGGACAATAAAGTGAATCCAGTGTATCTAGACAGCAACCTCGTCGCCTGTAGAAAAGATTCAGGATAAAAATCTTTGCTCCTTTCACAGGAAACTCACATTTTCTTTTATGTAGATGATCACAGTTCAAGTTGGTTATGTAACCAGCAAACAAATTCACATGTTAAGACCCAATTCACATGTAGGCACAAAAATAGAGCTGGCTTAGTGAATTCACTTATTCCAGAACTATAGTGTTTATGCAGATTTCAGTGTTTTGTATGCAACTCCTAGCAGCAAAGAGACTAAACTAATGACCTGCACTTTATCTAGTTTAAATGAGAATGGGACTACACTGGTTTACATGATATATCTGTCTGAAGAGAGTTGTGTTTCGAGCTAAACTCAAGCTAGTGATAGAACTACCAGCAAAGGGAAAGCAGAAGCACAGGAGTAACTGCGACATGCACATTATACCACTAACACTTCACATCCAGTTTCTCTTCTGCTTCTCTGCCGTCCTTGTCTTCAGCAGAAGGTGATCGTTGTCTGTAGCTAGTACAGTCAAATCTGTGCCAACTGAAAGCAATCTAATTATATTTGTTGGCATGCAAATACAGCCTACTATTGCTTAAGCAGGTTTAAAAATATAGTCATGCTAGTAATTAATATATGCTATAAAGTGAGATAAAAGCAATATAACAGAGAAACTTGTGCTTATTACATGTCATATACATTACTAGTACATAAATCTGAATCCTGATGTCCACAGCCAGGTTTCTAAATACCTCCCAAAGGTAAGCAATCAGCTGCTGAGTCCAATTTCACGACAAGGGAAGAGAGTTAAAATACATGAGTAGTGGGCTAAGCATGTGCACACAGTCAGTGACTGTGACTCAGACGACACACTTTTATTGTGCTGCAGTAACTTGCTCATGTCTTTGACTGATAGACAAGACCAGTTCAGATTTGGGATCAAAACCCCTTTAATAAGAATGCCTACCTGGGCAACGATGGCAAGAGGTGTCTTTTTAGTGGCTGTCAAAGAATTAGACAGTGACACATTACTGATGTTGCACATTGTCCTGGTTCGGGCTGGAATAGAGTTCCTGTTTGTTTTAGTAGCTGGGGGAGTGCTGCAGCACAGAGACCCCAGGGGCTCCCCAGGTCCCAGTGCCCTCACCTGTGTGCGGGGGCGGGGGGAGCACAGCTGGAGGGCTGGGCCCCGATTGGCCGATAGTCCATATCACGTGACATTACGCTCACCATATAAAGGCAGGAGAGGGCTGGGAGAGGCTGCCACTTCTGGGAGTGTGGCTGTGGGGCCTTTGTGTTGGGGATTGCTGGCCGGGAGCAGGCGGGTGTTGGTCAGCGGGTGGTGAGCAGCTGTATGGTACATTACCCGTTGGTACTGCTGTCAGTGTATTATTCTGTCACTGTTATTAAACTGTTTTTATCCCAATCCATGAGTCTCCCTTTGCCCCTCCGATTCCCTCTCCATTCCCGGGTGGGTGAGCGGCTGTGTGGCATTTAGCTGCTGAGTAGGCTCAAACCACAACATGCATGAATGGCAATAGGGTGCCATCGTGGCTGGGTGGTGCAGAAGTACTTGTATTCATGGTCTAAGGGCAAAATTTAAGCATTGAAAGGAAGACCTGAATGCAAGGGGTGTTTTTCATCACACAGGACTTCCCCTCTCATTCCAGGACTGGGCTTCCACCAAGCAGTTACCTTTCTACAGCATTAGCAGGTGCTTTTGAACTTGAGAGCAGCATATTTGTCCACAACAACTGCCAAAATAAAATACATCTTACAGTATCGGCTCAAGATAACCTATGCTGCTCTCCAGAGCAACAACATCTGATCATCTTGTCCATCACTACCCATCATATGCTAGCACTGTCATCACCTGTGGACATGACATCCACATCTCACTTAATTATACTGAACCATCTGATTGATGCAAGACAGATTTTTCAAGTAATCTGAAATATGGTCCAGAATGAAAGTGTGAAGAGCACAAAGCAAGCCTTCTGAAGAAGTGCTTTTTCCCCCCAAAGTTGTGTAAGCTACTCTCAGTGGTTTTACTTGGTCTTCTGCAAAAGCCCCTTGCCTAGCTGTGTGGGAGGATTATCCTCCTGATAGCTAATAGACTCTGGTCCAACTGTCCACACAAGGGTTATAAATGCCTATTACATGAATACAATCAATGTTACCTTGGGATTTCTGTGTGTATGTGTAACTTGTTTTCATATTAACTGAGTAGCTATTAATATTGTTGCATCTGTAAGACGTCCACTATTCAGTCTAGCATTGAAATTTTTTCTGAGATAAATAGAGGATTGCTGTCTCTTGTGCTATCTGCTCAGTACTAAATTCACTTCCTGCTAACACAGGTATTTTATGTTTTTCTTTTCATTCATGGTTATTACTTTATTGTGTACTTATGTCATGCCTTAAACTTCTTTCTAGGGACATTCTCTAGCAATACATTTGTCCCTTTTCAGATGAGACATTTTTACCATAACAAGATGCACATCCAAAGTGCAACTAAGCTTTGTATTCATTAGAAAAAAAGTTGATGAAAACATATGACCAAAGAAAAAAAAAGGAAAAAACCATGACAATATCTAAAGTAACAATGAAAGAGCTAAACTATGGATCTCCATTTTCTTCTCAATAGACCTAACCACTGAAATCTCTGGCTGACTCTGCCAAATCATTTTCATACTTGAACATGACATCAGATGGTTGCAGATTGAGATTAGGAAACAAATTTCCTTCTCTCCCATAACAAACCACATGACTCTAAAATCAAATGATCTTTCAGGGACTCCACGCTTTTGAGTCTAATTTCCTTGATAGCTGCTCTTAATGCCATTGCCGTACCTTTGCCAATATCGTATTCTCAGTATTCAATAAAGAGACTGGTTCCCGGTCTGATATGTTTTCTTTCTCTCCTCTCTTGTAAATCAAGGTGATTAGCTCTTCTTGGCTCATCGATCCTGTCGGCTTGCTTTTCCACAGTGGGCTGTTATAAACTTCCATCAGCTTCTTCCCCAAAACATCCCCCAAATTAAAATAAAACTCCATGGGAAGCCCATCGTTCTGCCACTCCTTGCCAGCTCTGAGGCACGACAGAGGTTCGGATGCTGTTTTCTGCAGTCCAGATTGCGATCGCCTCCCTCGTACAGACCATTATCCTCTGTCACGAGTAATTCTCACTGAGCCCAGTGGGCCTATCCATGATATATAACATTATTGTGATATATAGTTATTCAGGATGAGCAAATGTGTCGCAGTTTGGCCTCTTCCCCGGTCTTGGTTCCACGAAAAACCCAATGGAAGAAGCTCTGCGTGTGTCACTGGACTGGGGAGCAGGACTCAGGTATCCTAACAGAGCTTATTTGAAGGCACAGTTCAAAGAATTGTGAACTACTCACTTGTAATGAGTATTTTGGGAATACTCACTTGTACCAGGTTTCTCACGTACAAAAACTTTTCTCAAATTTGGTGTTATTTTTTAACAAGTGTTAACAACTGATACCCACTACTATTTTTCCAACTCCTCAGTTTTCCCTTTCCTTTCTTCAAAGTACTGACATTTTTACTGTAATTTCAATTACTCTTCAAATTGCTTGTAACCACAGGCTTTTCCTCACAGGGACAGCCAACTCTTCCTACTGTGGAGACTAATGGTAAAATTATTGTTGACTTCAGTAGTACCAGATGAAGTATTTAAAGTACTGGCTTATTTGTAAAAAGAACAACTGGGTTTTGTGTCAGCTCTGATGCGTCCCTATTGTTCTGCATCAGATTTTTAAAAATGTTTAACTTCTGTTATTCACGAACTTTATTTTTATTGCTGCCTTTTCCTTTCATTCTCACCTGTATCAAGAGTCGCTGTTGACTTTTGGGAGCATAGACAATGTACTATCTTCTTTAGAGGCCGAAGGATGTCCCTCAGAAGAGATGCTCACTGAGGAAATGAAGGAAAAGGAAACCTAACAAGCAAAAGGGCTTTAAAAGAGTAGAATTCATTAGGGCTTGTCAGAATTGAGTAAATTAAAGGAAATTATGTGCAAATGGACCTCATTCCATGGGGAACCATGAAGAACACTTAGGAGAAGGGGTGCTAGCCTTGTCTGTGCTTGCTGACAGAAGGAAGAGTTGAAACCTGGGTATTGCTCACTGGAACATCCCCATCCAAAAGTTTTGCTGGACCAAGATTAAGTTCTGCAAAAAAGCATCCCTGTGTGCCCTCTTTCAAACAGACTTTCTTCTGAACATCAAAGACATTTTCATGGTAACCTCTGCTCTGCTAAGGTTGGTTCCCATTTTTAAATTTTCTCTTCAGTGAGCAGCCACCTTCCAAAACCCAGGATATTTTTCACCAGGACATCGCCACTCCTCGCCCCAGTTGCCCCACCACAGTCCAGTGAGGAAGCATTAACAAGACACCACAATGCCTGCGCCACCCCTGCTTTTTTCCCCTTTTTTCCTTCAGAGCCAGTCACTCAAGTCAAAGAGTCTCATCAGTGGGGCATCATGTGAGGGACACAGTCATCTTCACCCACGCTGCTCCAGCTCTCCAGTTAAGCAGAGACCTTCCCTCTCTGGGCTTGCCAGCGCAGCTCCTTTCATGACTGCTGAGTTCATATGCACAAAAATGAATGACAATTAGAAAAGCCAGCTTGTCTCGGTGGGAGGGAATTTATCTCCACGGAAAGACAAGCAAGCCACGAGGAGCAAGAGCCACAGGGCTGTGGCCTCCGGGCGGCTGGGAAGCGAATCCTGTGTGGAGGGAGGGTGGCTTGTTCTTGCTCCTCATCTGGGGGGCAGAGCAGAGCTCCCATGCCACCCCTCCCTTGAGACACGTCTGTGCACTGCAGGGAAAAGTAGCCTCCTGGGGTGGTTCTTAGCCTTCTAGGGGTAAACACAGATTATCAGCTAATCACCCTAAACCTTGAGGATTAATGGATGATCTAATCTCCAAGGATCTAATTCAATGTGGAAAGGCCATCAGCACCTGAAGCCTGGAGTGCATATATCCTTGCTGAATTTTGGCTCCAGTGGAGTATGATAAATCACTTTGTATTTCTTAAGCAGAGCTGCAAGACAGTAATAATGTTTCCATTTTAAGCGGTCACCACAGCACCAAGTAAATATTTTATCAGGGTTTTACCAACCAGACTCTACAACGGTACATATATTAACAGTGTTAGCAGTGTAATTATTAATTTTTCATATGCTCTTAAATTGTAATTAATAAAGTCCTGCTTCTTCCCAGACTACAGCAAGCGTAGTTTCATGCTTTAGAACAAGTTTCTCGCAGAGGATGGGAGAAGGCCAGCTGCTCAGGGTAATCTCCACTTGCAGAGCTTGCAGCATAGCTGGTGAAGAGTATCAAAATGAACCCTTGGCTAGGGACCATCAGACTATCAATTTGGTGCACATGTTAGTTGATCTATCTGACTTGAGGAAAAAGGGGCTTGTGTGACTGTGTGTCACTAGCGCCAACCAAAAGGTTTGCAGCTTTTTCTTGCCCTGTACGGACCCCCAACTCCCGCCGCCCCACATCCCAGCGTTTGGCTGGCAGTGGAGCGAAGGTCAGGCACAAGTTTGTGGATTGGAAAACTCCTGTGTGGTCATCATCCTGGGTAAAATCCAAACCCGGAGGAGGCTGCTGTGCTAAATGTGCTTGCAAATGTTGCTGTTGGTACAGTGACGGTTCACTCCTTGAGTGTTTAGCATCTGCTGGAGCACCAGGTGGCCCATAAGCCCACGCTGGGTGGCCTATGAAGCAGATGCTGTGTGGAAAAGAGTAAAGATAACAAAAATTTTTTAAAACTCAGTTAAAGTAACTTTTTCTACACTGAGCCTTTCTGGACATTTTCCTTGTCTTAAAAAAAAAAAAAAAAAAAAAAAAAATAAGGAGAAAATGAGAATGCAAACAAACTGAAAACAGAGTTAAAACCAGGGCATCAGACCACATACACACACAGATAGAATGAAGATTGGCTAAGACTATTTTTTAATCTCAAAGTAAAACTGAACCATTAGTTTGAACTTCTTGACACTGGCTTGGAGTGGAACCAGAACACAGATGACACTAAGTCTGACCTCAGTAAAAAATGAAGTGATTCAGCTTCCAACATTCACATGGAGATTTTCAGAACCACCTAAGCAAGCTGCAGGAGTGAAATGTACTGAATTTCCAAAGGATATGAGTCACAGATCCTAAAAATGATTAGGTACTTTGCTAAGTTGGGTGATAAACTCCTATTAATAATAAAAAAATGCCAATACAAGAGAGACGTGTAAGGATACGTGAGCATCTGAACCTGGATGACTGGAGTCCTTTGAAGAAAGTTTAAATTATATATGTGTGTATTGATTCTCCTTGTCCTCAGCACAAGTGGTCAAATATCTTTGCTCTTCTCTAACATTTATTTCCTTTTGTCAGAAAATTAAGCTTTTGACTGACAACTGAGAAGAATGGTTATTGTTATAATTGTCAGCTTTAAATTTTTTTGTGAAAATTTGCTAGCGGCTGTTTTACATGCAAAATTAAATCCCTTTTTAATCAAGTTTGCTCTTTAATTCTGTACCAATGATTTCCTGGAGAGCATTTGTAATACCCTACAGCTTCCTGTCCCTCTGTTCACCTGCCTATAAAACCATGCTAATAACAATATTTACCTCCCTCACTCAAGTTTTGTGAAGCTTCATTGAGGAACATTTTCAAAGCACTTTAAGATTCTTAAATGAAGGCTGCCCAGACAGTATAAAATTCAATTACACTAGAAACTAAAAAGCCATGACTTAATCCTTAGCATCTGGGTAAAACACAAATCTAAAAAAATACCTATTATAACTGGAGACCAGAAACAAAAAACACAATATGAGAGGCGGAGCTGTGAGCACAGTTAATATGATAACTGCTTTCATATAATTTAGCTCAACTAAATTAGTTATGGCTTGTCAAACTGAATCTGCGGCTAACCTTGTGCATAACGACGGAGAAGCAAGCTGCAAACATGCCTGATTACAAACCGAGCAGCTTTTCTCAGCTAAAGGACTTGAGCCCAGCAAAATCCAGCACCTTGCAGCAGATGATGGAGGGTTAGGGAGCAGGAACAAAAATTTGTATCTAGGCAACATCAGGAAGTGTGTATTTGGAAAAAAATGTTCTTTGTTTGTTTAATGAAAAAGTGTGTTAGTAAGGACATGTAATTTGAGGTATAATTGGCTGAGAGATATTAAAAACCTTCTCACCCCAATGTAAAATGTGACTTCTGGATGGTCATCAAACAGTAACAGGCAAGAAGATGACAAAATGTACTTGTGCCAAAGCATTAGCAAAAGAGGCTACTGCCTACTCAAGGTTTGAAGTTCGCTGCTTTCCTTTGTGTTTCCTTGTGCTAACTCTCTCAGGGAAACACATGACTGCAACACATAAACCATTTGATCCAAAGATTTATGCCATCCTCCTATCACTAGCGTGACAGTCAGTGGGCACTGTGCCCTGGTTCAATAACTTACTGTGAATATGGTGTTTGGTCTTTTAACAGTAATCAAATCTACTCTGGCTGAGTGACACAGCGGTGCTCACCTCGTATCAGCTTATCCCACTGCTTCACAGCATTTCGGGGGTTAACGTTACAGTAGGATCTTGGAAGGATCAGACATCTTAGTAAGTGACCCAAACCCAGCATAAAAGGAAAAAGCCTGCAAAAACTCCAAATTGTGCATTTTGGTTAATTCAGCAGAAATGGGATCGCTTGCCATGCCAGCTCCTGATGAAATATCTGTAGTGAGCCAACGTCTGAGCTCACAGACCTGGTGTTAATAGTCCTGGAAGTCTGGTCTCAGTCAATGGGCAGCTCAGCGTAACGAACTTGCTACCTACGCACTGTCAGTACAGGTAATGCTGGTGAACTTAACAGCACCGTGTGGTTTGTATACTGTCTAGGGCCTGATCTGGCAAATGCTTACCCATACAAAGGGGGCTGCTGCTGCCCTTTAAACTGCTCAAGTGTTTAGGAATTTGCAGGACTGAAGGTTGTGCTCCTTGTCTTTCAGAGATTTCTGAAGGATGAACCCCTCACGGCTTGTCTTTCTGTTTTCTAAAGGTTTAGAAAGAGCAGCAGAGGCAGCTTCCCACAAGCTGAAGACTTCGGTTTGTTTTAAGAATGATGTAGACAGAGGTACGCTGAACTGCTAGATGGACTTAACAGCACGTCTTGGATATATACACAATTGCTTGTCGAGTGATGGAGTAGAGTACAATTCAGCCTCAGCAAATTTCAGTGGGTGTTATGCATCAGATGACAATCATTTCAGCCCTGAAATAAGTTCAAATCAAATAAAATCAAATACATTTTTTCCTTGATACTCTTACTTTCTGTTTTTCTGATTTTTCAGAGCTTGTTGATATTTCTTGAGTCTACAAAGTGGAGAGCAGAGAGCTTTTTAAGTGTGTGTTGCCAATTTCCAAGGGATCTGGGTTATTTTTCCTTTCAATCAGTTTTTGCTCCGAGCCCCATCCAAGACAGAGGAAGGTGAGTTGTCACACACAGAGCACGGGCTACAGCCTGGCAAAAGGGCTACAGGCAAAGTCATCCTGTGTTACATGGTAGGGTCCAGCTCTTCAGTGAAGAGTTTTATCCCTATGCCTTGACTGAATATTTTTTAAGTCAGTGGCTGTTTTTCCTCTTGTACTCTAGGCATTTATTTCTGAGGACTATTAGGTACCAGGTGGGTTTTCATGAAAAGCAGTACTTAAATCATCATTTCCCAGTGTCCTATCTGTTAAGCACAAGTGTTATGAGTATGTAAATACTCATAAATCTCAAAATTTCTGATGTGGTCTTAACTCTTCCTTATCAAGATGCTTATACTGTAAGTTTTCAAGCTAACAAAACCTTCCTGTGAGCATGTGATACTTGTGGGTTTTTTGGTTATTCTCCTATTTCTATCAGGTTATTTATAGGACAGAAGCCTGCACAAATGCTTTTCTTTAACCTTGAAACAGGAAGACTCGAGGGCATATTTATGATCATATCTACACAAAGGAAAAACTATTGAGTTCCTCTTTTTTAACCAGCAAAATACACTAATAAAATCTTTTCCTCCACAATACCCAGGTAGAGATTAGGCAGACAGTTCTTCCTCCCAGCCATAACATTTTACAATTGTCTAAGTGCATTACTGCTTCTTTTAGGTATTTTTCTGCAAATCTCTATGGACCATACAACAAACCCAAAGATACTAGGCATAAACCTGAGTTCTTAATTCAAGAACAGTAATTAGCCAACTTACAAAAAAAATAATAGTGGAACTTGCAAACTCTCCGCTTTTCCATCCATTTCAATGCTAAGCTTGTCTTGTCTTTTACCAGTGGGAGGTGATAACGAAGCTTCAGTTCATGGATTTTCACACAAGTCGTCCCGGTTATTTGCCTAGATGGGCAACGCATAAGGCTTAAACTCAGCATTTTTATCCAAAACAGAAATGACTATCAAAAACATTGCAAGGTACAATTTTTGTGAGAAGTCCTTCTCTCTAGAGACTTTCCTGTTGAGTTTGATGAGGAAAGGCAGGGGTACCACAACTCCTACGTGACTTCCTTGAGATGCCTGTTAGCAAAAGTGTTTATGGAGATGTACTGCCCTAGCAGCAGCCCACTCAGATAAAACAGTTTCTTCTTTATTTTACCATGGTTTATGGAGAAGTTGCTCTGTCATGGCTCTCGGCAAACAACAGGGTGCCTCCTGATGCCCAGGAGGCAGGACCATGGTCACCTCATTCCTTCCTCAGCTGGACTGTGAACAGCAGGCAGGGGAGAAGCAGCCCTGCCCAGCCTCTCTCCACCCAAAACAAGTAGCTGTTGCTGAAAGACTGTATCTTGTCAGAAACAGCAGGGTTTTTCCCCACAGGAATGGTTGGCAAGAATGAAAGCAAGTGCTTCCTCAACTTTTTCCATGGAAAATTTCAACTTTTCGCAGGCCAAAGCCTGAATGCCTTCATTTGAAAAAACAGAGGCATCTACAATCAGCTCTCTATTGTCTACTGTGATGAAGGAGTTGATAATGTACATAAAGTCAAAACATTACTCACAGCAAATTAAACCACACAGTAGTAGCATTAAGGGGAAAAGAAAAGCTGGATAGCCCGTTCCTGCAATGCCTGAAATTTCCTCGGTCAGGACCAAAGCAAGCAGCTGATCCCATGCAATGCAGAGTCACTCAAACATAACCATACTGCTTGCAGAGCCAAGCTGCCTCAACGAGACCTAGTTTAAGCACCTTTGTTCTCAAGGCACAGTTAATCCAAATATATCCATCTTTTGATTATTTACAGTAGGATTCATCTGAGTTTTGGAAAGGCTGCAAGAGAGCATCCTGGGAAGTATAGTTCAGGTGTTCCCATATTGCTGCTTTTCTCTGTGGGACAGACTCTACGCCCCACCATGCAACATGGCCAGAGAATCCCATGGCACCCATTAATAAGTAGGTCAATAAGAAAAACATCCCATTTTTTTCTCCCCTGTAAAGCTTGTTCTACATTTTATAGTGCTAAATAGAACTCTTAACTCCATCTCCTGAAGAAAATTAGTGGACCTGGCTTTATTTTTAATTTTTTAGCCAACCCAGAGTGAGAACAGCATTTTTCCCCCAAAGACCCCGCTTTCTGGGGAAAGCTCACCAGAAAGTATCAACAATTGAATATTTGCAGTTTAATTAGCAAGTACTCAGATGCAGTGAAATACTAGTGAAGCGTTTCCGTGGTCTGATAGAGACCTAGTTAAAAGAGAAGGAAAGAAGTGCATAGTTTTTCACATGACTCCATCCCTGGCTCTCACAATAACCACTTTGTTCTTTAAAGCCTGCCCCCAACTTTGCAGCCATTTTTGATTTTTAACCTTGAACCTTTAATCATTTTACAATGTGCTAAGGAAATTCAGTCCTTCCCAGTTGAAGACTGGAAGAGTAAGACTCACCGACCCTTTTTGGATGCAGCTACATTTTGATCTTTCCCTAATAAACTGACTCATGGCTCACAGGTCATCTGTCCACTTTCATATATGCCTAGTTTCTCCTAGGTCATCTGTCCATAAGTCCAGAGGAACCTACAAATCAATATACCTTTCTACCCTAAATTTTGGCATGTAACTGTGCTAACAGTTTCCTTTTGTCTCAGGGCCCCGCTCCCACTTCAACAAGAGATTTGTCCTTGTAGAAGCAGTAAGCATAAATGAGATCTTGTATCTTCTATTTGTGTATTCTATAATACTGAGAGATTACTCGCTAGGAGATAAAGATTTGAAGACAGATACAGTATTTAATGTTGGGTTTGGATATTTTGGTCACAGACAAACAGATGCGATCAAACTTGAACACTCACTAAATATATATCTTGCCTTGAATAGTTATTAAAGTCTAAAATTAAATGAAATCCTGCAGATATAAAGTAAAAGTGGAATCTGGAAGCTGTAGTTTTTTTTCTTGTGCCGTAGTGAAATGGTTAAGGATTTTTTCTGAAGAACTTTAGAGGCACAATGGAGAAGCACAGAAGCATAAATCTGAAGGTTAAATTTGTATTGGCTTTGCTCCTCCTTCCCATAGGAGCACAGATGGTAAAAACCTTAAAGCTACCCCTGCTATTATCATGGAATAAATGAATTATCAGGTTTCTCCCTCACAATGCTAACTATGGAAGGCGCCTTCCTACTCACATCATGATCAAGATCATTTAAATGAAGAACTGCTGCTTGTTTGATCTGAAAAAAAAGAAAAAAAAAAAAAAAAAGAGAGAACTGTAAAAGACCTGGATCACCCATTGGACTTGGAGAAATCACTTCCACACAGTTGCCTAAAGCCGCAAAGTCAGCCGAGCCCATTTCATTTCTAAAATGATGCAAGGGGCTCTCTCCTCATCTTCTGCATCAAAGAGCCACTGTTTGTTTGTTGTGGTGGCTGCAAGAAATGCCAGTACCTGAGAAGTGGCATTTCTAGAGGGAAGGCAAAGAAAAAAAGAAATCAGCCTTGCATGTAGCTTCCTGGGAAGAACATGAGGTAACACGAGGGATAATAAAAAACCAAGGTAATGCAAAGCACTCAGAAATGTACTGGAGGGAAATATTCTCTCTGATGCTATGATTAAAATTATCCATTGCAAAAGATGAACCCAACTCTGCTCATGCTTCTGTAAACCTTTGTACAAAACTTAAGACCACTTTAACTAACATTAAGACCCTGATAGGCTTCAGGAAAGCAACTCTTTTCACAAAGCACATAAGCAATTAAAGTAGATGAAACTGGGATTTCAGCTGATGTTCTGATGTTAAAACATGGATGAAACACAATCAGGATTTAAATCTCTATTCCAATATTTTTGCTTGAATTCAGTGAGAAAAATGAGTAGACTATGAGAACCCAGTGACATGGGACTTAACTAAATAACATTAACAGTTGATCCTCAAAGGTTAAAGTGAGCACTGGTTCTTGTATGCACTACCTACAGTTACTTAGTTGTTCTTATAATCTGTTCTCAACCCTTTATATAGTGAAATTAAAAAAAAAAAAAAAAGCTCAAGTTTCACTGTTGTTTTTTTTTTGCTCTGGATGTCTAGGGGTTGTATTTTCAAGCTATTTTCCACCATGAAAACAAAAAAGGCTATGTGACCAGCCAGCTGACCCCAGCTGAAATTCTCAGTAATCACCTTCTTCCAAGAGCTGCGGCTTTGTGAGTGACTTGAAGAATCCCAGCTAAGCTGCAGGAGATGGCAGCCAGGAAAACCTGTATATACGTTTGCTTCTGTATGTTCTGTGAAGGTGACTGTTCTCAGCGAACACCGAACTTGATATTAATAGTGACAGAGTAACAGTTCACTTCTCTTCAACTGCTATTACTGTGCATTCCTGCAGATTATTGCTGCTGTATGGTGAGAGTGTGGGTAGGGCTGTCCTCTGCTTTCTGAGTAGAGCTGTGCCCTGATGTGTCCTAATGTATTAAATTAATGGGGTTGTGTTATGTAGGTAATTTATAGCTTGAGGTGTCAATGAGATAGGTATGAGCTTGAAGAAATGCAATTTTATTTTTAAAGGAGGGGGGAAATCTAAAAAAGAGATTTGTTTTTCTTCAGTCAAATCATATATAGGTCCCTTTTCCCTTTAATTGCCATGGTATATAATTTGGAAAATATTAGTCATTCTTTCAAAAATACAAGTAAGGAAATTACATGGGCACTGAAGCATTCAGATGTAAGTGATATCATTAAAAAATAGCAGAAATACAGTAAGAAGAAAATTAACAGTTAGTTGTTCTCTTCAAAAAAGTTCAGCAAAATTATGAAATACTTCCTGTGAGTTATGAATTTAGTCATTTGTGCTGCATTATTTGTACAAATGAAAGCAAGTTATTGCATGATTGAATAACACAATTAGATTTTTATTGTTGAGTTCTACTGAGCCATTTTACAGCCGTTGTCTGCAGCACAGCAACTGTCCCCACCAAACAGGGTTGCTGGGGGACTGGTACCAGGAAATATAGCCAAAACCCAGCAGGACTGGACGGCAATCATCCACTGGTGACCAGCACAGGTGAATAGATGAAGGGGGAAGCTAAGTATCTTTAGCAAAACAGAGACTATTTTTTTGCATCAAACCCTCAAGCAGTAGGTGTTGTTTTCGGCACTAGTGTTTTTTCCTTTGGGTTCTTAGTATGGATGGCACAAGGTTTTGGCCAAGGTTTTTTGAAGCCAACTGCTTGTGCATGCTCACTGCCTGCTTTATTCAACATGGAGGTTTTCCTGGCTAGTAGAAACTGTCCCTCTGGTCCCTTTGAAGTCCCAGAAGCCCAAAAAGGAGCTTCTAGTGGAGACAGCAAGAAAGCTACTTTTTTCCAACTTTTGTGTTCTGGTAAGTGCTTTTAATATCATTGGACCTCACGTATACCATGCAAAAAAGAAGGATGGGTACAGAAATAGCCTCAGAAGTAGTGGCTTTTTTGGTTGTACTTCTTGTTCACACCCCTTTTCTGTGCAACGGAATTTGCAGAAAGCTCACAGCCATCCTCCCTGTATATTCTGCAGCACCTAAAGATAGAAAAACAGCAAGGACAGAGGCTCTCCCCTCACGTTTAGCTCCTCAGAAGCACGGCTGCTCCTACAGCTCTCTGAGACACACGACCTGCTGGCTGGCAAACTGCAGCCGCTACACTAACATGGATCGAGCATCCCATCACTTGGCAGATTTATTGCACAGGGCAAAAAAAAAAGCTTTCTGGAGAGAGGGCAAAAAATAACAAGAGGGAGATGGTAGGAGCTTAGGGATCACCATTTAACTCAGTGGGATGAAAACTGTTAATAGATAAAGAATAATGTTGCATCTCTACCAATAGTGGAATTTCAGCAGTGGAGCCAAAGCAGTGATGGGAGTGATGGGAGAGCTGCAGCATGGCAGGGACAGAAGAGGGGTAACGTGATGGCAGTAAGAGGGAAGGACTACAGCTCGCCCTGGTAGACTTCTCATAGGTAGACAGGACAGTTTCCTGGTTTCCCACCTCCATGTCCCACTCTGAACCCTGCTGTAAAGGCAGAGAGTCAACAATCAGCCACAAAAGACTAGGCACACGATTTGTGTGGACAGCAGGCAAACACTGAGCACCTCCTACTACCATGAAGCAGACCATGGAAGAAGGAAGCATCCTTGTCCAAGAAAACAAAGACATCCTGAGGTGTGTTTAACTGAGCAGATATTGTTCAAGCTGTTAGCTGCAGCTGTTACGCAGAGCATAGACCTCTTTGGATGGGAACAAGGTAAGGTGTAAGGTATGAGGTACTCCAGCAGCAGTGCAGTGGGCAATCAGCTATGGAGTGGAGCTGTATTGCAAATAATGCACTCAGTAGACATTTCATAGAATCAGAATCTCCTGAGTTGGAAGGAATCCATGAGGATCAGAGAGTCCAAAGCCTGATTCCACACATGGCAACCCAAAAGTTAAATCATATATCTAATAGTGTTGTCCAAATGCTTCTTGGACACCAACAAGCTTGGGGTCACGACCACTTCCCTGGGAGCTTGTTCTAGTGCTTCACCACCCTCTCAGTGAAGAACTTTTCCCTAATATGCAATCTGAACTTTATCCAATGCAGCTTTAGGCCAGCCCCCCGTGCCCTATCACTGAACACCAGGGAGAAGGAATCAGCATCTCCCTCTCCTCTCCCCATCATGAGGAAGTTGTAGACACCAGTGGTGTCAGCCCTCAATCTCCTCTTCTCTAAGTTGAACAAACCTAGTATCCTCAGCCACTCCTTCTACATCATGCCCTCTAGTTCTTTCACCATCTTTGTTGCCATCATTTGGACACATTCCAATATTTTTATATTCTTTTTATATTGTAGAACCCCAAACCAGCACACAGTACTCAATCTGAGGCTGCACCAATGCTGGGACAATCACTTCTTTCAACCAGTTAGCTAGACTGTGATCAGTGCACCCCAGAATACACTTGGCCCTCTTGGCTACCAGAGCACCTTGTGGACTCATATTGAGTTTACCATCAACCAAAACCCCCAGGTCCATTTCTGCACGTCTCCATACCAGCCTCTTGTCCTCCAGCCTATACATACATCCAGGATTACACCATCCCAGGTGCAGAATCCATTATTCGTTCTTGCTAAATTTCATACGGTTACATTTGTCCATCTTAGACCCATGCCATCACCCGTTGATGCAGGATGTATGAACAATCCTACTCCCACCAACCATACCTGCAAGGTACTGTCTATGATGACTAAGATTTCCTTCAAACTTAATTCCGGACTCATTATTCAGATACTTCAATAGTAGATTCTCCAGCATCTAATGACATCTTTTTCTCTGAACAGTCAAACATGAAATTCCCTCTGACCATGACTAATCAGCGTGTGAACTGCTGCATGCTATCTTTTGTTTCCATAGTCCTGAGAATGAGCTTGCATGGGAGAGGAGATTTAAGCCAATACAATCAGGCAATAAAAGGGGGAAAAAAAGCACAGGTTCCACCTAAGGACCACTGTACTTTGTACAGAAGCACTCCATTACGTTGAGCTGGGGGAATAGAAAGATAATTCCCAAAACAGAGAAAATCTATCTTGAGCAAGACAGAGTACATGGAGGGTGATGAAGGTATGAAGGTTTCATTCATTTTCTCTTGAATATTAAAAATGTAATAATCATTAAAATGGACAAAATTCCAGCTAAATGCTTTCATGATAGCTTCATTCTGAACAAACTGACCAGAAGAGGTTATGTACAAAATAAATTGAAGGTTTGCATTAGGGTTGGTGAAGCAACAGGACAAAGAAGTTTTCAAGGCATACCAAATTTCATGGAATGTGTGAAATGACTTTTCCCTGAATATAATTCCCTGGAAGACAGAGAAGGCTCAGTGCTGTAACATTCACTCAACATTATATTTGTCAAATGCTATTTGTCTTGTCCTTTGTTTCATGATGATGTCTTGTCCTGTCTGATTTTATGCTTTTCATTTAATTAGCTTCCTGTGACAAAAACACAACAAGTTATTTATTGTGCACTTCATGCAGACGTTCCTCACCTGCCTCTCCTACTGGGCTTGCACTGCTGTGGGTCTCAGGCTGGCATCATTTACCCTTTAGCATGCACTCAAGTATGCTCTGGCATCCACAGACTTAATGACAGCTATTATATAAGAAATTGTTTTAATTAGCTGTTTGTCTAAAAGAGAAAAAGATGTGTTTTAATAGCATGAACACTAGACTGGAGATGCTGATGTCTCAACAAAACACTAATATCAAATTCTCCTCTAGCCTTCAGCCAGTTATTTCAGTGCTTTGGTTCAAGTTTCCCATTTGTAAAACAGAAATGATATTTCTTTACCTCATGGAGGTGTTGTGAACTGCATTCCCATGCTCACTTATCCCTCCAGATTGATAGCTACAGTTTTCAAAAGATAATGCTCTTATTTAAGGAGGAAAGGGATTTCAGATTACTGGCAATGATGGCGCTCTGAGTTTGAAAGCAGGCTCTCCTTTTAGCTCCTGGCAGTGCTCATTTACACTGGCAGCTTGTAGGCTTTACCTACAACAAAAAAAGGGGCTGCAGAAACCATGACAAATTATTTCCCTGACAGATCTTGGGGCAAATTGTGAATCTGGCTGGTGAATTTCACACCCACCTGTATCCTGAGCACAAAAAAGGGAAAGATGCGGCAGAGCACCCATATTCCTCCTGACTGCTGATTGCCAGTGAGTGTTTGAAAACCCAGGAAAAGTTGCCAGAGGTTTGAACAACCCCGGCAGAAGGTTTGGTGTGTGCACACAAAAGCTGAGGCACCAGCAGGACCTCACGAGCAGCACAGGCTGTGCTCAAATGCTTCAATTTGTGTGTGCCTTCACAAGAGTATTTTTCAGCCTGCAATACTAAATGTCTCACAAGAAATTTTGAATCCTTCTGTTGTTCTTTCACTCCCTGGCCATAGTCAACCTGAAGTAATGTGAGGTCCAAACAAGCGGACTCTGTCCTCACATACACTGGACTGAGCAATTCATTGCATCAAGAATTGAGCTTCCAGCTTCTACCCCTGCTGCATTAAGTTATTTCACCTCCACCTCAGTCAAAGGCCTACTCCAATAGATCTTAGGTAGGTATTTGTCATTAGGGATTCATTACTGGGATTTCCCTTTGATACATACATTGAAAAATCACTTTGCCTTCTCCTCCTACAATCAATTTGATATGCAGTTTTGGCTGAGCAGGCTGTAAGCCTCGCTGGCCTGGTGCATGAGAAGTAAGGTGGCTGCAATTATTCAGCCATTAGTTAAGCACAGTACTTTTCTGTTTCTCCTCCCCCTTCTCTGTAAGTTGAATCTCACAGAAGGTACAACACGTAAAATTGCTTAATAATGGTCATCCATATATTGGATTTTTTTTTCTGCCTGGTATCAAATGCACTGACCTCCTTTTTATCTTAGTCAATAGATCTTGATTTCCATCTCCGGAGAAGTTTGGGTATGCTAATTATGATCACCTTCCCCACAATGGAGACCTTGTTATGACATACTGAAACGCTGACTTCCAAAGAGAAGAGTGAAACTGTGCACAGACAGACAAGGGGTTCCCCTATGAAAACACACGGTGTGGATTTTCTGCAGATGAAGGGCAGCCCTAGCTGGGCACGCTTGCCTGAAAGAGATCAGCCCCGTATGGCTGGCAGCAGGGAAGGGCTTCCCTGCTCCTGGGCCTCAAAAACCGACCTGGAGAAACCCAGAGCTACTGCAGCTGCTAACAGGCTACTTGCAAATAGCAGCTGAGGTAGGAAGAAGTGAAACCCTGCTAAAATCCTGCCACCCTCTGCAGTGCAGGTGCTGCAGGTGCAGTCCCACAGGGTCCTAGCTGTGGGGCAAAGGAGGGCGAGATGTTAACCAGAGGCAGATGGGATATACAGGAGAACAGGATGTGCTGCAGGTGGATACCCACAGGATGCTGCTGGTGCTGGTGGGCTCAGGGTAAATCTGCTTGGCAGCGTGACACCAGCCCAGATGCGCTCAGCTGGCTTTGGTAGAAGCACAGCTCCTCAGCATCTGCTTGCAAAAGCCACGTAGACACACTCTAACATCCCCCACAGATGTCCACACACCTGTGACATGTCTATGCAGCATAATTCAGGGCTAGGAAGACACCTGGGATAGTGCTGGAAAAACCTGCTGGCTAGTTGGAAGGACTTGCTTAAGAATACACCAGCACTGCTGTGATACCTCTAGCACCTGCACAAGCTCACTTAAATTTCACTTGGGTGTGCACAGCCTGGCATCCTGCTTTGCAAAGACATGCTTTAAGTTATTCCTAAAGAGCAGAGCAGGAATCTAGTTCCTCATGGCAGCAGTCAGCTCCTTCAATCCATAAAAACTTAATTTCCCTTCCTAAATCTCCCACCTAAATAACAACAACTTGCTATTTCAATAAGAAATGATATGGAGGTCCTATGATAAAAAGGCTTTCTGCATTATAAAACCCTGAGTATACCACTACTAACCTCCACTGTTGAAAGGGCCCCATAGAAAACATCTGGAGTTATGATTAAAATTTATGTTATACTGTAGATACAGGAAGGGCAACCTTAATATTGACATTTCACAAGCTTTTTATACTTTACTTTATAACCTTCATGTCATTCCTTTAAATACAGTTGTTTGTAATGTCACAAAAAATGTCAAATATCTTACTTGACATGAGAAGTACCCTTTTAGCTTAGAAACACCCATTTTCTTGCCTGGAATTATACTTCTAGGAACTGACAATGAGAGATGAGTGGTAAACAGAGCTTTTTAGGATTCCTGTGATTAGTGCCGAACCACTGAACCTGGGTGTCTTGCAGCTCTCACCTCTTTCCCAAGGGGCAAACCTGTCTGGGTGGCACGTCCAGGGGACGCGTGGAGAGCTTGGGGCAGGCTGAGGACATGGGCCAGGCACCACGGGGAATGCGGGGAAGGACATGCCTGTGATAATCTCCCACCAACACCCGCTCCTGCCCCGCGGCACTCCACAGAGAGGTCGAGGCGCCGTTACCTAGGGCAGAGTAAGAGCAGACACGCAGACACACTCTGAATTTGCTGCGACCGGGGTACGCTCCGTCGCCTCGGACAGAGCAACGGTCCCTGCCCGGAGCCCCACAACGGCACAAAGGCGGCTGCCGAGCTCAGGAGCCGGCCTGCACCCCGACGCAGAGGTGTGGAGCAAGGGCTGCGTGAGGTGTTTCACCGACGAGCTGGATCAAACCGTCTGGCGCCCGGCTGCCAACAACACTGTGGTCACTCCCTCGCCAAGGGTGAAGCCACGGCTGCTGGCTCAAAGAAGAGACACGTACTAGGAGAACTTTTGCCCCCATCTGTCTTAATTATACTGAATTCAATCATTTCTTTGAAGGAAGGAAGCGGTGTTCCCTCCCCCCCCCCCCAAGTACTGAGTCACCTTCTCAGGTCCAACCCCATGCTGCAAGTCACTTTTTCAGCATTTATTACAGGAATTACACCCTCTGAATAGATGCACATTTTTGACAAATAAAAGAAAAAGCCCTCTCTGTGCAATCCCGTTTTTGTTCTGTTTGACTAAGGAATGGCATTTTGTACTGAATTGTTGGTTGTGTTTTTCTCTACGTGCATGCAGCTTTTCCCAAAGTGTAACCTTAGCAGTTAATAGAGTGACTCCAACACAACTGGCTGCTCTCCAGCATTTCCAGGCTGTAGAAAAAAAGCCTTTATGAAAGAAAGAGACACATTGTTCCTTCCTGCCTGAGGTCTTCTAGGTAGCAGAGGTTCACTGGCAAAGGGGTGTTTGGACATACGTGGTGACTGAGAATAAAACTGTTGATTAGAGATGCCTGGATCCTGAAATAAGTGCTACTCATTTCTACCTACAGGCATTTAACAATAACTTCCACTTGGCGTGTTACCTAGCTTTACTCATAAACTGAAAAAAAAAAAAAAAAAATGGGGTGAGGGGGTGTCTTTGAACCACTTAATAATTAAACTAAGACTGAGCAAAGGAGGAAGAAGTTGAGAAAAACCTAATTACAACAAATTTAACCTTGGCATAACTCAGGTCACAGCTAGGTTCAATTTGGCTTGGTATTTTTAGAAAAAATACAAAAGGAAAATAATAATATATCAGGTTAAGAGGGGAAGAGATGACATTATCCTGTAAGGTGAAGCTGTGGTTGGAATCTTTTATTCCCCTTTTCTTTTCCAGTGAAACTTAATCTTAGTTTCAACCTCAGATGACACCTGTGCAGCCCTCTCTGTCCTGAGACCTGGAGAATCCAAAGACGTGACTGGGTTTGAAAGATGGAGCTGCTGAATCCAGCTGAAAAGGAAACTGCAAACACCACCGTGGAACCATCGTTTCATGGTGCCTGGAACATCCTGCTGCGGGTGCTCAGGACAGCCTGCCCCGTGCAGCACGTATCTCACCCGCTCGGGGAGCCGGGTGAGCAGCAGCCCTTCCCTCCCACAGAACAGGGAGAGACCTTAAGGTTCATGACATCTATAAAAAAACACCCCCCAAGCCAGACACAGACTGTCCCGAGGGTTTCACTGGGAAATCTTTCACTTTGGTCTATGTCAGGCAACCAAGCTGGGCCCACGGGAAACACCAGCCACAGCGGGTCGGTCCCCCTCTCCTCTGGGGAGTGGGCAGTCCACACCAGAGCTCAGCTGTTAAACCAAAGCTCAGTTACAACCTCCTCAGGACACAAATCCTCCCTGGCTCCTCTGGCTCACGTGCACCAAGAAAACCTCGCCTCGGGGGCTCCAGCACCAACTGGAGGAGATCTCTCCTGGAGCAAAGGTGGCTAAAGGCTGCTCCGTGTCACCTGTATCATCTTCTTCATCCATGCACTGCAAACTACATGACAATTCAGGAAGGGGATCCTCAGCTTTAGAGTTTCAGGGTTTTATCTATTTTTGTTTAATATGTAACTCCTCTTAAAGCCTGTATCAGACAGACACACACCCTGAAAAATTTGGTTTCTCGCAATCTGAGTTTCTAGAATAAATAAAGAGCAAGAAAGGAGGAGGGAGGCAGGAGTGAAGCATTAAGAACCAGGGGAAAAAGGAAATGGAAACATATGATCAACTTAAAAAAAAAAATGGCCCCAAACCCTATTTTGCACACAAGCTGTGACACAATCCTTAGCCTGGAGATGTTGTGGGTATACCACCTACCTGCGTGACCGATGTGTCCTAGCAGTGCGCAGCGCTTTCCCAGCCTGCAAATACTTGCATGCTCACACACCAGTTACATTTTATGGCCTGGAAACAATAGTAATGATGATAAGAGAAATGCCTATAATATAGCAAATTAATATTGCTAGCAAACTGTTCAATATTACCTTTTCCAGCAATGTTATAGAGATAGGAGTGAGCTCTAACAAATTATGTGCAGAGTATAAAAATAATAAATTAAATTACAAGTGAACAGCAACTCAATATTTTGCATGAAAAATCAATTTTCTCTCTCAGCTCTGTTATACAGCCGGCAAAAGAAAGAACCCAGCATATTATCTCTTCAGACTCCCAAACTGCCCAAGTAGGAACCTCGTTGTTATTTTTCTAAGCCATTAAAGCTTCTTCCTTTCATATTGGGTTTTGATTTTAATTTCTCCTTTCACCCTCCACTGACTCTGTGATACGGTAACTTTATAGGTGGAGCTGATGGTACTGCCTAGTTTTTATGTCAGTCGATATTTGATACTGTGAGGCCTGTTTTCTCTGCTTATAACTTTGCCAAACTTGAAGTGTTTCAGGTGAATTTTACCATTCCTGTTATCAGGCCCAGGCAGGTGCAGGGTGTTTGCATTTGTTTAATTTCACTTCAGTCCCAGTGAATCCAATCTTCCTGTAAACAAAACAATGGGAAAAGATGTGGGCCTATC
Source organism: Tyto alba (assembly GCF_018691265.1). NCBI lineage: Eukaryota > Metazoa > Chordata > Aves > Strigiformes > Tytonidae > Tyto > Tyto alba. Next base: position 6,954,758 of record NW_024881295.1, on the reverse strand, counting down.
CTGGTAAAAGTAAACACAAACTTAGCATTCCTTTTCTTGAGCAGCACATCCTTTCTTATGATTTGCTGAAATTCATGGGAGACAGCTTACTGGATGAAAGAAAAGCCTTTTGTGGGGAACATGATATTTTGTCAAAACCTGGCCAAGTTGGAAGACCATTAAAAAATCAGTTTGTACATGCACAGAAAGCCTTTTAGCCTTTGAAGCTTATTTCTTCAAATATTTTATCAACACTGAGCCTGATGCAGGAGAGATTAAGCAAGATGTTCCCTGAAACTGTAAGTTTGAGCAAAGATCTCAGGAAATGTGTTTGGAAATGGCAGCCTGGAGCACACTTATCCAGCATGGCTGGAAACCCAGGTGGGAGAGGCCACTGGCTGAGGAACCAGAAGATGGAAGCTGGGGCTCAGAATAAGCCTGCGACTGGACTGAGGCGTGCAGAAAATAGGACTAATAGAGGCTGGGAAATTAAAATTAGGTGTAGATGGCTAAAAGACAAAGACTGGTGACCCAGAGCTGGAAACAAGAAAGGAAAAACTGTGTGATACCATCATCTAGAATGGGATGGGACTGAAGAAAGCTCAAGTCCTGTGAAAACCATCCAGGAAAAGTGGATTGAGAAGCTTCATCCCTTTTTAAGATCACACTGAGTGTCAACACAACGCTGAGCAATGGGATTTTTGTTTTGTTTTAATTTGCTACCAAAAATCCTTAGGCAATTTCATAAATGCATTAAAGGGACATTATTAAGGTTGAAAAATCTGCCATAAAATCAGAAAAATGCCCTCAAGTATACAGCAGTGACACAGAATTATACCACCTTTGTTTTGCCTTTTATTATGTCTTTACTTGACTTTATAACTCCAGCAATTCTTTTAAATGCAGCCTGTATGTTTGTTTGTATTTGTGCATGCAAACATCCAGAGATATTTGCCAGTGCAGATTTTAAGTGGGCAGACTCGGAAATATCCTCCAGCTGACAGTGGAGATGGCAACCAGGCTGCACCCAAAATTCCACCACTGGGCTCTGGCAAGTCGGAGACAAAAAAAGAAGAAAGCCCAGTGGGTAAAACATCTCCCATAAAACCAGCCCATTTGGAGCTCCATCCAAAATCCAATTAAGTCTTTGCAAAAGCACTGTTCTGTAGTCCTTTCACTAGGATTCATTTCAATTAGCTTTGGATCAGGTCATCAGTAATTTTTTTACCCAGCCAGGTGGTATTTTTTCTACCAATGCAGATTTCACATAGAGTATATCAGAAAGCCATTGAATAGCCACTGAGCAGGCTGTATGGGGAAAAGGGGCCATGCTGTAAATCAAAACTTACTCAGAGAATCTTTTTCCTTGGATCTTTCACATTCCTGCTGAAGCTTTCATCTCATCACCGAGAGTGCAGTGCTCCCCATTTTTCTCTTGAAAGTCAGGAATAAGTTTGCCAGTGCAGTCTTGACAGGTTTTATTTTCAGGGGAGCTAATAAATAGCTCCCAGTTGAAGGCCGTGCACAGCTGTAGGCATACATCGCTGTTACTAGTTTTGGAAAGTTGCCTTTTAGGGGTCACGTAAACATGAGTTTAGCAGAAATATGTGTATCTGTCATACTGAAGTTGATGGAATGTAAGCCTAGTTTCTAGAAGTATGGCATACAATACATACGGTACAGTATTTGGGAGAATAGGTGTTACCCACTTCCTTACCTTGATAAAAATTTGTAAGCTACAAAATCTACTGTTGCCCCTGGAGGAAGAGCAGCATTGAAAGCACTGCTGTCATGTTCACGCCAGAAAATGCCCTGCTGTGTGAGATGAAAAAGAAAGGGTGTCTTAGAAAAGGCAGGGTAGCCCCAAGAACGCGTAGGGCGAGGGACGGCGAGTGTTGCCCTACCAGTGCCTGTAGGTAGGTCCATCACCCTCCTCGGCAGTGACCTGTGCCTCCGGCAGCAGCTGCAGTGGGGTTCCTTACCGAGTCCCCTGTGCCCAGCCTCTTCCCTGCCGGGGCACTTGGGGCCCTGGAGCTCACTTCGCACCCCTGGGTTTCATAGGTGCCTGTCCTAAATCCACCACCACTGCATGGATTTTGGTGGAGGACTGGCTCTGCACCCGGCAGACAGCGGAGAAGGCACAAGCATGTGCTCATCTCCCCCTTCTCCTCCAGCTGGATTTTGCGAAAGAAGAGAGATACACATCTCATCCCAGCACAGCAGCTGCAAAACCTGGAGGAAAAGGATGCTTGGAGGCTGCCTTTATTCTCTGCGTGCAGCAGGGGGGAGCTGCCCCACAGCAGCAAAGTACCACCACATCGGCGGGCTGTACTGCCATCTAGCCCAAGTACGCTGCTGAGGAGCACTACAGATTTAGCTAGGAGCATATTAATGATCCAGACCTGCAATTTCCAACCTGTGGTGGAAGTATCCCCACAGAGTACGAACAGCTTCTAAAGGGTTCATAACAGGCCATGCAGTGAAGCAAGCCTGTTGTTGATACGCTTAAATCCAGTAGATAACAGGCTGCACTACCTCTGGAAAATATTTAGGGGACCGCAATTGGAAAATGTTGAAAACTCGCTGATTTAGACTTATCAAGCAATAGTTCAGCCTCTACAGCGAAACAAACCCCACAAAATTGTTGTGGAAGTAGGCAGTGATGCACTCACTGTAAGCAGAAGGATCTGTCAGGACAGATAAAGTCAAATGAGCCACTTCTGGAGTCTGTGTTGGGCCAGAAAATAAAGGCCTATTTTTCCTAGTGTCTTAAAGCATCATACTGTGTTGGTATTGCTTCCTCTTTAATGATAGCAGCTGTGGCTTCCTCACTTTCTGGATATTTTTAATGACAGCCACAAGAGCAATCTGACCCCTTAGGAAACCTGCATTCAACACGTACAGTTTTCTGGCCACACCAGTATTAGCACGCTCTTTGCAAAGGCAGGTGCATTATTCCAGGGTTGCTGTTAGTGGCACTCACCTTTCAGGCTACAGAAGAAAGCGAAGTTGCTAACCCCTTTCAGAAGGGATGAGGGTGGTAACAAACCCAGTGTGGTAACATCATCATTACCTATCTGCAAAGGTAATGGTGGCAGTTTCTCCCACCAAAATCCAGACCGCTTGTCAGCAGGAGCATCTATTCCAGGGTTGTGACAACTAACACCAGGCAGCTCCACTGCTGTGCAAAGGACGCACGTACGAGATGAGTAGGGATGTCACAGAAGGAGCTAGACACCCATCTGAGATGCTGTGCTGCCCCACTAAGAAAGTAACAGGGATGAGTTGAACTTAATGGAGATGCTTTTCGCTGCCTGGTTGGCATCACGCCCCTGCTGTCACAACGGGCACAGTCCTGCCGTTGAGGCAGGACCCCAGAGCGAAGCCATCCCAGGAGGCAGGATTTTCAGAGCCTCCTTCAGCAAGGCCACCCCTCAAAAACTCCACGCTCAGCAGCAGAGACCGAAAATGTCCTGCATCCCTTCCACAACACTCACAGGCTTGGGACAGCCCAGCCAGTGATTCACATCCAGCCTTTCTACTTATAAAAAAAATAAATAAACAACTAATCACACTTTTCCAAAAGTGGCATTTTTATAAATATCCAAGACAGATGCTTCATCTGTTCTGCAGCAGTGTCATCTAGCTTATGTAAGTGGGCAGAAATGTCAGCACGAGAAATTTGCAAACAAAGGCGCTTTGGGGCTAACATCACTTGGACATTTCCCCCTTCCCTCGCAGTTTATATAGATTTATGGTTTGTTATATTTTCGGGTTTAATTCAGCTGAACTGCAGGAAGTGGTGTGAACCATTTTACAGTGCTATGCCCAAGTTTTTGTTTTGAAAGGGCTGAAGTGACCATCTGTGAAATACTGAGGGACCAGAAGAAGCACAAAAATAATTTTCACCTCTCAAAGCAGCCAGCTAAGGTGTAATGAACACTCACAAGCCAGAATAAACTTAATAAGCCTGAACTGATGAAGATAAACACAAGAGTAAGGCTCTGCTCCCATGGAGAGGTGAGCCCAGGGGGGATCGCTGCAGCACCAGCACCCAGCCAAAGGCAGCAGCAGGGATGCCTCTCCCTCGCAGCACTGGAGAGTTATAAGCTCCTCAAACGTGCCCTAAAACAGGTTGTGCTCAACCAGCTCACAGCCTACTCCAGTGAGAACAAGAGTTTACTTGAGTTCACAGTTCAGGTTATAAAACTTCATGCTTCCGACAAAAAAATTCCTCAGAATAATGCCTGGGGCCCTGCCACTTGGCAGTCCTCAGGTGCACACTCCAGTGAAAACAATTTGTGGATATAAGGGAAGAGGAAAAAAGAAATCTTTCCACAATGTTATTTTTTTAAGGTGTCAATACCCATTTCCTTATTTAAAATGTATTTGATTCCCAAACAAGCAAGGTATGAGGTTTAAAATAGAAGAACAGATCAATGGTCCACCACGAATAACAGTGTAATAAGACCTCCTTGACTTTTGCTTTTCTGTTTGTCTTGCTGGAGCCCCGATTGGCTTCATCGTTTTGTCTTTTTATCCTCTTGCCAGCTGTGAAAAGAAATAATGGTGTTTTGGAGAAGGATCTTCCTCATCACTGATGGAGACAAAGCTCTGGTGTAAAAGTTTACAGATCTTGGGCACAGGTGGGTGAATATCTCAAGGCAGTAAACAGTAGTTTGTCACATCACTTTTCTTGGGGTTGAATTTTCTCTGAATGCTGCCTACATGTTGGAATAGGTTCCTGAAAGTTGCCAACAGTAGGATGTTTCCTCACCCAAAGCGAAGAGTGTTGACATGCAGAATAACTGTGGTGATGCCATCGTCATTTTATCTTGTCCTATATAAACTCTTCCACAAAACATAAATTTTATATGTTTTCATGCTTGATTCCTTCACTTTGGATGACTTCTTCTCACGGCCGAAACCAAATACATTCCAAATTTTCCTTAGGGAGGAAAACTTACTCTCTCTTTCAAGTCACACCAAAAATATAGCTGACCCAGTTACCACTGTGTGCTTTAGAGCTGCTCAGTCAGAAATCAGCTGGGGAAAGCAGGATGAATAAATGACATTCTGGATCAAATACATAATTAAAGGGTACTAAATACAGCTGGCCATAATTTTTCAAAGGAAGAGGATTTTATATAGTCTTCTGTAAATCAACATCTCTCAATGTTTTTCACAGAATTTTTTTTTTTTTTTTTTTTGAATATAGCTATTTCTACCAAAACAGCTAGGAACTATTACGAAAAAAATAATTGAAGCAAGTTTTCAACAAGAAATTTGTTTCCAAGTATGATTTTCTTTGTGGACTGTGGCCCCTCTCCCCTGAAATTACAATTTTATCATGAAGGGAAAATTTGAATTTTCCTCTGAAAACTTTTTACCTGAAGGCATTTGCTTTTTTTCCTTTTTTTTCTCCCCCAAATGCCTGTAAAGTAACAACTATTTTGTGATTAGACCAATAATCTGTGCTTAAATGACATCTTCTTGCAAAGAGGTTATTTACAATTTTGAGGTGATTATCAGTACTTTTATTTCCCCAAGATGCTACATTAAACTCTACTCTTCTGATTGTTATTCAGTGACTATTTTCAGAGACATGCAAAGAAAACTCTCTATTTCTCCATCCCTTGAATGTAAGGACACATTTTGAACTCTGCAAAATGAAACAACTTTAAAATTCAAAAGATTCTTCTCATGAAGAAAAGACATAGAACCTATTTTTCAAGGGAACCAAGTATTTGTTACTTCCTTCTGTCAGCTTAAATCAATTTAGAGTAACTATACACGCACTTACATTGCTGCCTGTTATATTATTTTTATTTGATCGCATAGCAGCTCTTCCCTTTCAAAGGCTTAACTGCTTCCAATAATAATCAGGAAAAAGTACACTTCAGAACTTTCTCACAGCGTCCCTCTTCTCATTTTTCTTCCTCCTCCAACCTTCCTCTAAGCCTCCTCCCCCCACAAAGAGAAGAGGGGTGTGAAAGGCATTAATTAATTTATCTATCATACACATTGGTGGAAAGCACATCCCCTGAACTGGTTCTTTGTTAGGAGTAAGCGCCTCATCAACCTCAAGCAGATGAACCCGCATGCGCAATTAAGGCCAAAGAGAGTGATGACTGCTGAGATTCGAGGGCAGGGCGTATGATGTCCCGGGAACGCAGGCAGCCATGGCTCATTCAGTGTGAGCCCACGCGCCTCCTGCAAGCAATCTTACGGGACAAAATCCTTTCTCTAGCGAGCCAGCCATGGCTTTGGCCAATTTCCATAATCATCGCCTCTTGGAGAAAGATGAAACGTGTGAGGGCAGGGACAAGGGAAGCACGGGCAGGACGCTGGTGAGCATTTCTCAGGAAAGCTTTCTGGCCCACGGAGGCCGTGGGAGGTCACCTCCCTCAGCAAGTTTTTTACTCCCATGAAGGAGGCTTGTAAGCTCCTCAGCTGATGCTTGGGGATCTTCAGACTAATCAATATTCCAGGCTAATGCTTGATGTAAACACAACTCAGTCCCTACCTTGTACACACATTGCTTGTTCATGTGTTGCAGTAATTGGAGGGTGATAGTAAGATGTGCCAAGGTGAAAGTAGAGAAATGAACATGTTTACTACACATTTTTTAAATCTTTCCCTGTGTATAAAATTCAAACTCAGAAGTTTTCCTTGCCCTAATTTACCTCTGGCTGCTCTTTGTGTTTCCTTTTCTGTGTTTAGATCTCTCCAATTTGTGTTTTTGCAATTTGATTACAACACGAACAGAGTAGAATATTTTTACTAATTCTTTCATTTAAGAAACAAAAGTTCACATTAACTGAAGTGCTGATTACAATTAAGTTGTTTTAGAACAAATTCCTAATAGAATTTCTTTTAATCAATTCAGACCTGTTTTACTGTTTTGTTAGAAGTAAAATTAATCATGAAAACGTGAAGTTACTTGCAAACATTTTATATTGCTTCGACTAAAATATCTCCTCTTAACTCGGAAGACAATTAGTGCCATCTTGGCATTAATGTTGTTTTGATTTCTTTTACTCCAAGCTATTCTTTTTCATAGTTTGTTGGCACTTTGAGAAGGAAACAAGTTATTTGCAGAGCTCTAGCCTTTGTAGCAATGTGTGTGTGTCTGCATGTCTATGTGTTAATCCACAAATGTTCATCTATTCTGGGAACTCGATCTTGGATCAAATCACAGAAATGCACACTGCTGGGTACATGGCAACTGGAATAATTATATTCTTGCCTCTAAACCTCATGAATAACTTTCATCCAGTAGGAAGAATTATCTTTATTTGTTTTATGGTGTTCCACCATATCTTTATGTCACTGTGAAGTTAGAATAAAGGTCAGTAAATCTTACACTTCCTAATGAAAAAGGCAGTTCTCCAACAGGGCCCAACCAAACAGGTTATAACAAAGGCACACACACACACACAAAAAAAAAAAAAAAACAAAAAAACAGCTGCCAAGGAAATGCACAGTCGTACTAGAACGGTGCAGCTTGTGTTTTGTAGGCACCAAAAGCAGAGCTCTTCTGCCCAGGGCTGTAGATGTTTTATATTAACTGTCTGCCTGATCTGGTGGATCCTTTAAGGGCAGTGGAGAGAAACAGACACTCACAGAGCTGAATTTGTTTTAGACCTCTACCTTATACAAGTCGTACTTTAGTAATGCTGCTTTCTTGCTGTTGACTAGATGGGGAATCCCAACCATACATCTAGACTAGAAAATTTAGATTTCTGAATGTGGACAAAGCCCATCCAGTTGCCTGTATACAGCAGAGAGGTTCTAATTCAAACAATCAGACTTAAGCAAGAACCAAGTCTTCAAACTTTACAATTTACTTTCGTATCTCTGAATATAAGCTACAAGTTTTATTGTAGAGTTCCAGTTATTAGTAAAACTGTACACTATCAGCCTTATTGCAGCCCACGCTGAGGACTAGTAACATCAGAAATAAGCAAAAGTAGGACTTACAGTCTCAGATAAATTAGGACAAAATTGCATAAGAGTTATATTCAAACAAAACTTTTTCATAAGTCTTGAAAAATTCCACCTATTTCTGTTTTCCCTGGGCCTTGCCCTGCCCAGTCCAACCTTCTGCGTACTGTAGATGGAGATAAAGTCCCAGGAGTGCACCTTAACAACATGCTGGGGAAGACTGTCTGGATTATTCCCACTTCAGGTAAAGGTAAGCCCATATGTGGAATTACCTTTGCACGAGGTCCTGGGTGCACTTGGTGGTTAATGCAGAAGGACGGGAAGTCCGATGTGTGCCTCAAGGAGACAATGTTAGGTGAAAATAGTCAATAAATTGAACTGTATTAGGTCAATCACCAAACAACCCTATCAATGCATCGCTATGGTTGACACGTATTATATAATGGCATCACATTCATGAAAACACATGAACTCAGATAAAGTCAGGATTGGCTTCAGCAAATGATGCCCAGCGACTTCCATAGACTGTGAATACAGACGGCGTCAGATGCACCAGCCACCAGCTCCAACTGTAAGAGGGACTGCATGCCATACTCCTGCAAGGTCACCTGTGCCCTACTGACTAAGCATCACTCCTCCGGCCTTAAAAGACTATTATGACAGATAGAACCCAAAGTTATGAATCAAATGAACTCATGATACGTTCTGCAGTGATGGCCCAGTGACTGAGGGAATGATGTCTGTGTGCACATGCCTAAAACCAGGGAAAAGGATTGTGATTAATTAGAATGTATTGGGAAATATGGAACTTGAGCATAATGTAAATGATATGGAATAAGGGGTGGATACTGCCCTGGTTTGGGCTGAAAAAGTTAATAATTCTTTTCGGGAACCGGAAGAGTGCTGTGTTTTGGATTTAGCTTTGGGTTTGGTATGGGAAGAATGCTGATAGCACACTGATGTTTTCAGCTGCTACTGAGACTTCAAGGACTCTCCAACTCCCCATGTCCTGCCCGTGTGCAAGGGCACAGGAGGCAGGGAGGGAGCACGGACAGAGCACCAGACCCAAACTGGTCAATGAAATATTCCATATCATGTAATGTCATGCTCACTGTATAGAGGAGGGGTGGTCGGGAAGGGGCTCTCTCTCTCTCTCTCTCTCTCTCTCTCTCTCTCTTCCAGGATTGCGACTGGGGGATCTTGGTATTTCGGGATCGCTGGCCGGGAACGGGCTGGGTATTGGTCAGTGGGTGGTTAGCAATTGCACTGTGCATTGCCCGTTTATATTTTTTCTATTATTGTCATTGTTCTCATTTTATTACCATTATTAAACTGTTCCTATCTCAGCCTGCAAGTCTCCCTTTACCCCTCCAATTCCCTCCCCCATTCCCAGGTGGGGAGGGGGGAAGGGTGGGTGAGCGGCTGTGGGGTGGTTGGCTGCCGACCAGGCTCAAACCACGACACTTTCTCTTGGGTGCAGAATAAGCATCCTAAGCTTCAGCAACTGATACAACAGAGAATCTGTTCAGAGGCTCCTTTAGTGCATACAACACTGACCACAGAGCAGCAGAGTCCTATGGAAACTAAAGCATTTAGCTAGTGCTGCAAGATGGATTGAAAAGGAATTTGGAAAACTGAGCACTTGGAAGCAGAACAAGGGGACTCGGCAGGCTAAAAGAAATGAAGTTATCAAAACACGACAGTAAAGTAACACGAGGGATATACGCTAAGCTGATGAAAAGCAATAGAGAAAAAGGAACGAAAGCTGCTTGTCGAAGTTAACTAATCAGTAAGCAAGCATTTGGGTGGAGGTTCTCTAAACAGCAAGTATCTGTTGAAAGAATATTTGAACTCCGTAGTGTTGCTGAAATCCCCTTGCATTAGCTGAAATAGTTTGGTGCTCCAAGCTGCACAGAGAGTGCACAATTGTCAGTATGAGCTCTGAATTTTCTGGCTTTTGTGAGTTCCATTGTTTTATCACTGTAGGGTGGATTTTTTTTTTTTTTTTTTTTTTTTTTCCATGCATACATGCAGATTACGATTCTGCTCACAGAGCTGCAACAAGTGAAGAGAAAACTGGCTGCCCTGGCAGTATTCCCCGATATGCTTTGTGCAGCTACTGATTGCATTCATGTTTCTCCCACAGCAGCCTCCTGCATGCAATGAAGAAAACACACAGGCAGTAGAAAAATCATTGTCAGAGCAACAAGCTTTGATTAGCCTCTCTATTGCCTGTGAATGTATGTGAAGTGAAGAGAGGTTGTGGGGAATCTAACTGTGACTACTGTTTGCTGGTGAATACAAATTTCATGTCTGGGTGACCATCTCCTAATTGCTGCTGATATTCCCCCCCCCTCCAGTGGAGCTGACTTTTGAAGCTGGTTCTTCCTGAGCAGCCCGTGCAGAGCCAGTGCCTGCTAGGAGGCAATTAGCAAGAATTAGTGCAGGTGCTTCTCTTGGCTCCCATCCACTGGAGTCAGCAGTGCAGCTCAGAGCTCTTCGCCCTCCACACCGACCTGGGAAGACTCCTCTGGCAGGGATGCACAGTGCTGCTCAGCTCCTCTGTGCAACACAATTCAGACTTACTCACAGAAAGCAAGATTTTTGTCTGGGCGTTGGTTTATTTAAAGTTGAGTTTTCATTCTAGTTACTGTCTCTGCATAATAGACAGGAGCGCTTTAGCTCCCAGCCTTGACATTGCTGATCAATATTGATCTGAAATATAGGTATAGTCATTCTGTATTTAGTGTCTTTGGGAGCCAAAGCTGAAAAAGTAACAATTTATACATGTTTCAGTTCCAGTTATTGCAAGTTAGTCATGGGATAAACAGATTTATCATGCCAGTAATTCTGAGATGAACTGGTAAGGTAAACAAAATGCTTAGAGTTTAGTAGCATCACTGTCTGTGTTCAGCATTAACAACTCATGCTTATACTATCATAACCCAATTTTGAAGTGGCTTAAGAGACGGGTGCATATCGATGCATTATTTTGCAATAAGCTGAAGCAAAGTGAGGTGCAGTGACTTCCAAAATTGTTCAGCAGATGCATTGAGAAATATAGGAATGAAAAACAAGTCTCCTGAGCTATAATCTTCTATCCTCTAGTAACACCCCCTCACTGTATGGCCCCTTTTCATCTCCCGTTTACTGCCTTATTTATCCAGTGTCAATGTACACAGAAATGGTTCACTCAATAAAACCCCTGAACTCTCTTTTAAGTGTAAGAACTGGAGAACCCAGAGTTGTTGAAGAGCTGAACATCATGACAAGGGCGAGGGCTGGAGGAGAGGGACCGAGTTGATTCTAGGTATTTATGCAGTGCCTCGCAACTATGGCTGAGGTCCCTAGGGCTAACACAAATGCTAGAGATGCTACAATTAATATGCCGATGCTAATACCCGATTCTCAAAAATGCTACTGGGTGGAAACTGAGGATCCCATCCATAAATATAATTATTTCCTGAAATACTGACTTTGACTTACACGTGAAGTATAACTTGTGTATTGTTTTCCACACTTGGTTCCTAAAGATAGGTATCAATTTATATTCTAAGAAAAGGCATCCTTGCGGTAGGGAGAGGGCTGCCCTACAAATTACATGGAAGATGTTCTTAAATGGCAGGCAGTACAAAGTAATGCAGGGGTTGACCATACAGAGTCCTTGGTTGTTGACAAGTCCAAAAAGATAAACTAGGGTAAACAGGCAGCTGAGATATGGACATCGTACTGGTGGGCTAGAAGAGTGTTAGGTGAAGTGACAGAAAGAGCAGCAGCAAGCCTCAGACATCCTGGTAAACTGGGGGAAAAATACAGCCGTTGAAATGTTGGCACTCTCTGTCACTCCAGGTTCATCCCCCTCCTACCACAGCACCACCATTCTCTACCCCAAGACACATGCTGGCTGCGCTAAATCACAGCCACTGATAGAATATAAACACAACTTAAAATTTGCACGAGAACTACCTTAACTGTAACCGCAAGTTTCCAATACACAGAATTTCATACAGTGCACAGAATTGGATGATGCAGTAGGCACTTCTCTGTTCTCACCCTTATTCCCTAGCTGTATGTAAGCTGCAGAATAGAGTTTCATTAAAGCAATGGATATATCAGAAACCACTGGCACAGTATAACTATATTCCCACACAGCATAATTGAGGCTGCAAGAAAAACAGCAGGTTGTCCTTTATAAATATTTTAAAATTAAACTGTAGAAAAGTCTGACTTACTTACACTCATTTTGTGAACTTTAAAGATGACTATTTCTATCTCTACACCTACATATGTTCCCACACAAAATACCGTACTAATTTACAGTAAGAGAACACAGAGGATTATATCCTGACTGAGACTCATACCTTAAACCACAATAGAAATAATAATATTCAGAGATACAGAAAGTGCAGAGTAGAAAAATATATTGAGAGAGGAGAAATGAATTCACAAAACCTACTAAGAACTGGGGTTGTGAGGAAAGTTTCAGCTCTGCTGTTGCAGCTAGAAAGGTCAAGAAACAAAGGAGAGTCATGCCCTATGATGTGGCCAAACCTTGGTTGACATAATCAGAATTAAGACTGTTATGCAAGTATAGCTTTCATATATGGATGTATCTGATGGTCTTGATTTAAAATACTACACAAAATGTAGAAAAAGTGGGTCATAAAGATTAAGCAGAATTTTTCCATTCTTTCAGATTATTTTTTGTTTACAATGCAGCATCCATTTCTCTAGATGAATTTATTGTTGAGTTATTATTTGCATCCTTGGCTTTTTGGAAAGTAAATTCCAGATTCAACATGATGTTTAAGTAAAAATGGAGCTTTTAAAAAAGTTTTCTCTAGTATGTTTGCATCCTGAGCTGCACAAGTAAAGCCAGTAGGAATTCTTCCACTAACATTAGCTACAATACCCCCTCCAGCCAAACCCCCACACCAAAACCCCCGGGACATTGCAGCTTGGTCTCCCCACTTCTCCATCTCTTTTGGGATTCATGGGATTTTTATCTCTGCTCTTCCCCACGTCTGCCACAGGCAGGCTGAAAAGCTTTGAGGAAGCCATCTCACTGAGAAATTATTCAATTTCCCAATTTAAAAAATGCAAATACTGATACTTCCTTCATGTGCTACAGTCCAATAAGGAAAAACACAACAATAAAATCCTGACAAGTTGTTATAATTAGTAGAAAATTTCCATGCACAGCTATTGGCTAAAAGAAACAACAGAAATCTTACCTGCCATATCTCACTGGTCCCAATTAAGACTATCCAACACTCATGACCTTGGAGTTAAACTGGTTGCAGAAAAAAACAGCAAGGCAGTAGCCTGAGGCTTCTACCCCAAGACCAAAACCACCCCTACCACATAACTCAAAATGCTGACCCAGTATAAATTCACACTCCCAATTTATATGTGTTCAGACAAGAGAGTATACTTCTGGTGGGTTTTTATACTCAGTCAGATGTTCTCTGGTGGAGAACAGTGGCGGTGAAAGCTGGAACAAGGTGCTCTGCCTAATTTAGGGAAAAGAATCTCATGTGTCCACACCTGCTCTGGATCACAGTGGTACTGCAGGTGATCAAGTCAGACCTGGTATTAATTGCTGTAGCATTGAGGCCAAATACCCTGCGTAGCATAGCCACCTGTGTAAGGTTTCACCTGTTTTTTTATCTGCCGTATGACCAGGGCCAGCGTTAAGGACAGCTGCACACAAAACTCAGGATATTCCTTCAATCTATTGGAGGAGACGTACAGTTTAAGTGTGGCCTTGGCATGCAAAGTGGCCCTGAATAAAAGCAGAATCAAATGGATCACCTTGTTTGATTTGCTGCAGCCTCCTCCAAGGCAGTGACTTTTTCCAGCTCTCACTGAACAGGTCTTTTTGGCTTGGGAAGCTCAGCTACATCACATAGTCTGAGGCTGACCAATAAATGAAAGGAAAAGAAAAGAATACCAAGTAAGTTTTGCACAGACAGTGAGGGTGGCATGCCTCTGCTCCCTGCAAAACTGCTTTCCGTGTAGCCATCTAGTGGAAGGCAACCGAAATGTTCCCAGTTAGGGAAGAAATAAAGGGAGACGGTTACTTCAGGCATTCAAAAGACCTCAGTAAAAATATCTGGTAAATCGAAAGGGGCAGCCACCTCGCTGAAAGTCTTCCTAAAGCATAATTTTCAGTTACACGGTAGCAGTTTTATTAGACAACCTCCTCTCTTTAAGAAAACATAACAGACGATCCCCAAATGTAATGGTTTGAGTTCTCCTATCAGCTTGGTTCTACTCTGATGGAACTCTGTTCTGCACTAGATGAGATTGTTTCTGATTACATAAAGGCAAATGAGATGGGAATTGAGCCTATTAAGTGCATATTTAGCTGCTTCCCTAAGCAATTTATATTTTCAAAACCAGGCCTTCCTTATTGGAGACAGGTGTAAACAAATTGTAGGAAAACTAACTCACTGCCTGAAGAAACCTGGTTTTGTTCTTACCATTCCCACAGCCACAGGTGACCCCAAAGGACTGAAGTTTCCCTGCAGCTGTAAGCAGGTGAGTACTGCTCCATTTGGTAAAGCACCCTGGGGGCAGAATTCCTACCATAAGTGTGAAGAAAATGCAGAAAGCACTATACAAATGTAATAAAGAAACCATGAGGGACAAATAGGACATTTCTTCAGCTAACTGTAACAACTAAGTGGGGAGACAAACCAGAGCCAGGCTGCACTCTACATCAGGCAAATCTCTCTGTTTTTCTCCTGTATTAATAAAAAGAGAATGTAGAATTGAACTACCTGTCCTTTCTCCCCAGTTCCTTCTTTACTCCAATACTTTCATTTTAATTGCCAGCTGGGTTCACAAGAAGCAAGACCAAGAGATACTTTAGTGAAGGGCATCAGTGCTAACTGAATGTTAATTCTCCTCCTGGTTTCCACCCGCTTTCTAGACTAGAGTATTTTACAACTGTATTCCTCCCTCAGTTTTTCCACCTGTAAAACAAAAGAAATGGCAGGGTGAAAAAACATTAGAAGTTGGGATTCTTTTACTGCAAGGTTGGTCTTATCATGTAGGCTTTGATATTAATAGCCATGTCCAGCTAAAATACTTCTCTGTAAGATAAATGCTAACGAGTAACCATCTCTTCCTGGTTTTACCTAATTTACAAATGCTGTGAACTCTAATGGTTTCACACCTAGCTCTGAGTTATGCCAAAGCATTGATTAAATAACAAAATAATCTGGTTTAGAATTTGCAAAGCATTTTGAGGATAAAAGACACCAATAAGATGTAAACTGAGTATTGTTGTATCTATGCAGAGCAGAATTGGAAAGGTGAAATTACCAGCCTTACCGGTGTCACAGATCAAGAGATGCACTTCACTCATAAAAGAGAAGCAGCAATACGATTATTAATATAAAACAGTGATTTAACAAAGTTTGATAGTAAATGTGATAGTGGTTTAACAAGTCTCAATGGCAAGGTACACTTGATTATTTACTGCCTAGAGGACAGGGTCAGACAAAATTGTCAGGTAGACCCTCCCATTGAGTCATGAGGTTCAGAAAGGACCCTCTTGCGTTCTAAACTCCTTCTGAGAGGGGTGTTTAGCTGCAGCTGGATCCAAACTTAGTCCTAGACTTGGTCAACTGTTTATGTCTAAAGGGTTCTATATGCGCAATCAACCCTTTACATCACTTAGCTAAGATTTTGAGTCTTCAGAACGCTTATTCTCAATTCCGTTACTCTCTGATACAAAAAGGATTCTCTAAACCTCAAGGAATAACCGTGAGAGACATCCCTACTCAAGGGGAGATCCTGGTGTGCAGCCCACTGCTGTGCAGGAGAGTTCCATGGGCCCTAAGCTGTCCACTATTTATGGAGTAAGATGACTGACGTGTAGTCATATTTGCATACCAGCCATATTGTGGTTGGTACGTGCTCAACTTAGCCCTTGGCACTGTGGTGTTATCTTTGTCCCCCGAATCTACTTTGAGGTGGGTGCAGTCATTACAACCTCCACTGGTGGTTATCGCCTCAACAGGGTTACAGGAATCAAAGGGCGGGTTGGGAGGGGAGCACACCATTACACCTAGTATTTTCAAGTCACAACACTGAATTAAAACACACCTCTGATTCCTCATGTCAGAAAGTATCTTTCTGACTGATACCAACAAAGCAAGAGGCTAACCCTATATAAGAAATGTATATGAAAGTTTCAGACTGGGAAGCAGGAGGATTGTGCTGCTTTATTCTGAATTCCCTTTTACTCCATGAAAAGCTGAGATAGCTGGACAGACTTAGATTGTTTGAAGGGTGAGTTACTATCTAGGCTAAGTTGGGACTGTGGAATTTGTCCTTATGTGTTTGGCTTTTATTTATAATTTGAGCTCTTTTTCGCCTCCAAGATAGTCCCATAATAGAAACAATTACAGACTCTGAGTTATTCTAGGCGTTTGGCTGCATTTTTCCTAGAAACACAAAGGTCTCATTTTTTATTTTTCTGAATTCCCAGGGTTTACTTGCACAACTCCCATTAATATTGATGGGAGTTAGATATCTTGAAAATCCCAATGCACACAAAAAAGAATAGACTCCTAAGTGAATGTCTATTATAAAATGACAAAGAGCTGTAGTCTTTGCAAAAGCTGGCGAAGACTATTCTTCTGTTTAATGCTCTAATAAGTGTCCTATTATCCATTTAGTTCAATTACACTGAATGAGTCTGGTTTTTCCAAAGCCTTTCACTTTGTCACAGTGAGTACGGGGAGGCTGACAAGAAAGACGAGCCACTGCTAGCTCTTGGGTAGCTACAGTGATCTCTCACTATACCTCAGTAAGAACCAGGATCCACTCATTAGCAGAAAGGAAACAGGCATGACAATGGCCCCCAGTAGAGCCCTCAAGGTACCAATCTGACAATGATCCCATTGTAAACCTCTTATCATCAAAATGTTTTTATTCTCATCCATTATCCAATCTTTAGGGGCTCAGACTTAGAAAACAAGGAGGAAATGGCTCCCTTCTGAACTGCTAGGAAGAATATAAAACCACGCTGAACAATTTAAGCCAAGAGCTACATGTTTTTTGATATGCTGCTTAATTCCCAGAAATTGTTTTTTTTTTGTTTTTCCACAACAGTGACTTTTTCTTTTAAGAGATACCCATTGTCTTTTTAGGAGAAGCCCTCCACAGTGCCACAGAATGGGAAACAAACACACAGTACTTTCAAGTGGAGAAAGTACACAGGGGTATCTCAAGCATTAGTGACACAATCACCAGCATGTGAAGGAGAGAAATAGACTGACTTTCAGCCTTATTTTCCAAAGAGAAGCAAGACTTTTCTCATCCTGATCCAATTCAGCATGAACAGGCGACACTGTAGGTTCAAGGTCTCCCATATGGCTCATTCCTGTCCCTGCTTGGGCTTTGCAGAGAAAGTTGGAGCACCAAAAAGTGACAGAAGCCTGACTTCTCACAAAATCAAAAGTTGAGTGTCTTTGCCCATAGGCGGCCAGGATATTTGACTACACCATGTCAGAAATAGTTAAAACAGAGATACATCTAAACCCACTTCTCATAGGTTTTGGTCCAATACTACGGAATGACCAAATTTATGGATATGTGGGTCATTTTTGGTGTGCTGAGGGAGCAAGCACAAGGGTGTTGATCTGAGTTGTGGAGGGTCAGGACTGAAGGCTTGGTCCTTTAAAGCCTATTAAAGAACATGCATAGATTTCTTACAAGGTGCTCAAAAGACATTATTCTAGTAGCAGAAAATGTCTGGGTTGGTTTAAAGAGGTGGTTTTGTCAGATGGTAATACGTACTTCAAATGTTTTACGAAGTATGTAATGTCAATCAACAACTGACACTGCACTTGAACGTCAGAAAGAACCTTCCAGAAAAATGTTTTTTCCTATTGCTGTCAATTTTCATTTCTATTCATAGAGAACTTGCTAACAAAATAGTGATTGTAACCAAACCATTCCCTTTATCTGTGATTACACAAAACATGTCCCTTTTCAGTAAACTCAAGATGTAATTATTTATGGCGTCAATGATCTCAGCTCTTTACTGCCTTTCAATCCTTTTACAGTATACCTTCAGTGATTCAGACCAACTCTTGTTTTTATGCATATGATAATAATCTAAGAGCTAGAGTCTCAAAAAAAGTTTAAACTTTTTAAAATAAATGAGTTTATCAATAAGGACTAAAATAACACAGAGGAGTATATCAAGATTAAAACAAATAAGCACAAAAAAGCAAAACTCCAAAAAAAATCAGCAGACTTTCAAATACCATTCCAACTTTGGGTAGCCACAGCACACTTCAAAGACAGCAGGAAATCTGTACAGGAAAGACATGTCAGGAGGACACTTTTATGAGTTAAAAAAAGTTCTGCTCAGGTGATTCGACTCATCGAATATTGAAATCAATGCAAAGACTACCATGGTTATCACTGGGTGTTGTACTGATCTGAAAATGAATTGCTGTCCTCACTATTCTGTATTTAAAAGTTTATCCTTCCCAGTGTGTATTGGCCGTGTCAAAATCCTGATTTTCAGAATAAATATACTTGCCCAACTTCATATTCCTTTTTTTTGTTTTCAGTACCTACTAAGAGGAGGTGATACCTTGTTGTAACATATTATTCATAATACTTTTTGCTGATTAAAGGAAAGAAATAGGGCTTAAATACAGTATAAAGACTGAAGGCCCACTAGTCTTATCAGCTTGGACAAGGATTATCAAGCAGTAACTGACATTGGTTAGGATTGAATTTATATTTATATGTGTTTGGATGAAAACTTTGAATTTTCTTTTCTATCTTTCATCTTCCAGGAGTGATTGTACTAGTAGTGTTTATTACGAGCAAGTTGTGAAAAAATATCAGAAGTATTTTAGGAATGTGTGCTGAAATCAGGATTCATTTTGTTACCTTGAAATCTTATTTTCTTCCACTTTTCCATAAGAGTTGCAATAGTCCACTAAGAGAAAAAAAAAATAATGCAATACCGAACTGGGCTTCTTAATACACATCACAGAAGGCAATCAAGGATGCCACTGAAACAAGCAACTTTCACGTGACCCTTGATTTGTCATGAATTTGAAAAAAGGAGTTAAACAATTTTGGTTAACAAACAAGCAGAAGTACCACAACATTTATTTGCAGAAAATGCTGACAGACTAAAGGTAAATGACCTGCCAGAAGTGCTTTTCAAAGCTCTAGTTAACATGGGTTTAGATGCAGGCAAAATTGCTTTGATAAAACTGCAACTTGTTTCCCAACATAACTTCAGTATCGTAATTCGCTGAAAGAAAAAGAGATTCAGAAATTAAATTCTGGATCTCAATTTGGACTCAAATTAAAAACAAACAAACAGGAATTGAGGAAAGCTTATAGAAACAGATGTAATGTGTTTAGAAATATATTTAATGATTTAACACCCCTGATACTCCATGCCAATTTTTCAGGAGGCTTTAGGGGGCAGATAGAAACAAAGGCTTGCTCACACATAGTCTTTGAACAAATGCAATGCCAGACCCAATTTGCTGTTCCCTAAAAGATGTTCTAAATAACTGCAAAAGGCAAATTTAACTACAGTTACACCAGGGATGAACTCAGCCCATTATTTTCTTTCCTGAAGGCTATGACATTGAGTAATTGTTAGAACATTCGTTATTGTCAATGATTGAAGGGAATAAATGACTAGGTACAAGTGTTTACCTGAGCGCCATTTATTGATCTGTTGGCTTCCAAATCATTTTTGGCAGAAGACCACTTCCAGTCTTTCAGTATGCAGCTGAACACCAGCTGGCAAATACCTACATACAAGCCTCTCCTGACTACACCTATGAAGCTATGAGGTTCCACAGAACCTCAAATATCTTCTGAATAGGGCTTACAAGCTTGCATTCGTGTAGTCAAAACTAAGGTTTCACAGAATGTAGAGCTTTAACATTGCAACAAACGGTGGCTATTAGCCACATAACACCCACAGTTCTAGTCTCATGAAAATTTGATATGCCATCAGTGCACAGGTTGAGAGACTGTATAAACTTTATGAGCTGTATGAGAATTTTTGGCTGAATGGAAGAACTTGGACAGCCTCTGGAAGGCACCTCACAGCTGTCCGGCGGACTCCAACACGCAACCCTCTCTTGGTGGTTCCTCTTATTCTAGAACAGTGAACGCTAAAAGCAGTGAGGCAATTTAAATGCTTTTTCACCTTTAGGGTATTAATAACATAAAATCTTGGAAGAAGTCTCTCCAGTGTGAAAGGCTGATATGCCACAGACACAGATATGCCACCATACACAAGCACCGCTGATGATCTGCGCTAAAAAAAAACATGTAGCACCCATTTTGCTGTGTCACAGCAGCCTTCAGTAAGTAAAGTGTCCACTGGCAGACAGAAAAAACATGATGTCTGGGACAGCACATTACATCCTGAGCTTGTAACATTCCTTTCCACCATCCCACTGTAAGGATGAAAAGGGTCTCCTTCACATACTGCCGTGTGGCTTCTTGAAGGAAGTGTTTTGTATTCTAGAGATTAGCCCACCTACTTTACGATATGGTAGAGGAGTTGCCATGGGAGGTACTCACTATAGCAAATCCTTCCACCCAAGTGCTAACAGCACAAAATTAATTTGCTCTAAATATCTTACCAACTCACTGAAAGAAATAAGTTGAACCTATCTTCAATGAAGTAGCATGATTACCAGTACATAGTATTACAGAAAAGTGGTAATAGAAAAAAATTGAATTATAGTAATGGGATACTTAAATCATTCTTTGCATCTGTTCCCACAGCAGTTGTGCAAAATCCGCAGAAAACAGCTGTTCTTCGACCAATGGATTTGCTTTTGTTTGGCTAATTAATGAAATCAAAACTTTACTTGGGAAATTTCTGTCATGTTTGAGGGAAGATCCTATTTCATAAGGGCAGTTACAGCACTGTTATACTGAGGATATGAAGTGAGAGACTCTGGGCTTTCTAAAATAAATGTGCTTGTTTTTCAGACAGGGGAAAATAACTTTCCTCTGTTAAGAGACAACATAATGTAACCCATAAATCTATACACTTTACTATACAGGCAAAGGACTCAGCTGTGAGCTATGCTGTGGATACTTTCTATCAAAGGAGTGCCCAGAAAATTGGCAATCCTACATTGAAAATCTTGTCTTTAAACCTTTCAGGACAGGACAAACAGAAAGAAAGCAGCATTTAATACATTTCATGTCATGATTATATTATCACTTAATCTCTGTATAGGTACACAGATGGCCACTGGATTACTTATTTCCAGGTAGAAAAATGACCACCAGAGATTCAGATGATGAAATGGCCAGAATCCCATACAATATCTTGTGTATTGGAAACACGCTCCTTAAGGTAGCCAAAAACTAGCAGGAATAGCCACAATGTAGTTAGCAACTGATGAAGACCCAAGCCCTAGCCTGTCACTGTACAGTTTTGGCCTCTAAGATGACAAATTAAAAGTTGTGATCATGTCATTTGTTCTCAGCTTCAGATCCAGGATCTGGGTCCATTTTCCTTAATACACTAGATCCACTTCACAAGAAAAAAAAATACTAATTTTTTTTCCAGTCATATAGCTCAGTGGTGGTACAGTATGACACATAAAAATCTAGCAACTATGGAAATTTTTCTTGCATTTAGACTAGTGAAATTTGCATTGATAGGAAACACATTCCCCACACAAAACTCCCTGTGGCTTTGAAACCTGCTTGTGGACTGATGAGGCACACTGCCAATGACTTTGAAAATTTCACATTTGCTGCAAAAATACAACATTTTTCAGCGGTTTATTATGGGATATTTCCTTAAGGGAAAAAATGTCATAAAAAAGCATTCTGGAAGAAACACCTTGCCTTGAGACAGGGTGTTTATCAAAACATAATGGAACCTCTGAGTAGTCCTTTCTCACTGGCACTCAGCTACATGTAACAGAGTAAGAACCAGGTTAGTCAATAACCTTGAAGTTTGCATAGGCTGTAAAGACATAAAGTTAATCTTTAAATACCGGTTATGATGATACTGTATTTATATAAGGTAATCTGAATGTTTAATATATTTGCACGCTCATTTAATTAGTGACAGACTGGATAGAAAGCTGACTTACACTATTCAATACCTTCAAATAAGCAGCCTCCTGCCAAACAGAGTGGAGGATCACTGAAAGATCTTTGTGCTTACCTTAGACAATACTGCTTTCACAACGTGACTACATACATTTCTTTTCTGGAAACGGTAGATTTGGTGACTAAGAGATTAGTATTCACTCCTGTTCTAACTCCTGTTCTACTCTTTCCGACATTATCTTCATCAGTTTTAAAGGTTATTGCCATTTCAATAGTTTTGAGACTGCACTCTAGGCTAGGTCTGGAGAAAGATCTACCTGAAAAGAATTCCTAAGGACAAAATAGTAACTCCTGAACTAAGATCAAGCCCTGACAGTGGAGTAATAATCTGCAGCCTGTGACAGACTATGAGCTATGTTAACACAGCTGGTTTTGCCAATCTGAGAGCAAAGTTATCCAAAAGAATGGCAACGGTTAAAAAAATGAAGATAGACTAAAATAATCTTCCTAAAGAAATTCCACAGAGAATAAAGAGCACTGATTCTACTGTAGGATCTGAAGAAGCAAAATTTCTGTGACTCCATACCACAGGGCAAAGGCCTTAGGGTAAGAAAGACAGGCATGTACTTCTTTTATTGCGTTAAAACGTCTTTCTCTTGTGTTCTGTTCTCTTCCAGCTATAAAGATTAAATATGTTGGTTTAAAGAAGCTATTGGGCACTTGAGCACAAGCTCTAGAGGTTTTCTGATCTGCAGGATGCTGAACTCAGAGAGGAGGAGAATCAGTGGGCTTTACTCTTTAACACTCAAAGTCCTGGCCTCCTTCTTACAGGGATGTGTGGAAACAGCAATGTTAAACAAAATGAAAGGTTTTGCCTTCAAAATATTCGGTATATATTTCAGCTATGGTTCAGTACAGATGACCTCCCACCGGTAATGATCCCTTTGGTTAGTATTAAAATCTCCTTTAATCTTCACAAATACACGGAAAATTCAAAGCATTTGCAGGCCCAAGAGCATTGCATGCAGTATTTTCAGCAAGCTTATTAAAGTTGCCATGCACTTTACACGGGGATGACTGACCAAACTCAGGTGACCAAAGTGCATCAGCTGTCAGACGCTTCTTCCTTCTTGTGTCACAAAAAGCAGCTGGCTGTAGAAAACACAGCTTTCTGCAGACAAGCACAACTGGTGTGTCAGTCAGCCATATGCACCAGCTATTAATGTATAGATTACCACTCTCTCTTGAGGAAAAAGCAGCATTAAGAGTCCTTTAGAAATAAGAATATTACAGGACTGATGTAGTCATGTTAATAATGGCCAATATAGTTAAGAAGAGGCTTTTTATTAAAGCCTATTATTTGGTTTAGTGAAAATAATAGCTTAACTGCTGTTCAGTCTGTTTCCCCCCTGAAGAGCATATTACTTCAAGTATTTCTAGATGTGAAATGAAGGCTTTATTATCTTGGATTTTGAAAAATAAAATAAAAGATGAGAACAAATCATAATGTTTCCTGACATTTTTTCCATACTCAAATCACAAGGACTTAGAAAATATCGTGTACAATAGCTCTGAGTACCATTTTCTTGGAATATTTGATTCTGACAAAAGCAAATTGCAGTTTCAAGTAATTCAGACATTAAATGTAGCCCCCTTAAATGTTGATCCCCTTAGAGTCCTCACTTTAACATTTTTTTCAAAGTTATTTTCAAAAAATCCTTCTTCTTTTTTTTTTTTTCTAAAAAACTCTGAAGTTTATAATTTGTCTCATTGCAGACACTCATTAATTATACAAACTGTAATGAATCTTCAAGTAGCTCAGCTACCAGAAAAGCATCTCTCCTCTCTTGAGGAGAGGCAATGGAATCACATCATACTTATTGTGAAGCAAGAGTGGCCTCATTGCTGTGGATGATGGATGGACAAAAAAGTGACAGATTTTGCAGCTGACCTTATCTTAATTATCGCTAATTCAGAATAAGTCTAGTCATAGTGTAACTCACGTTTATTAAGATAAGAACACAAATGCAATGGCTGCAAACTGAGCAAAGCAAAGACTTCCTTCCTGGCTGGTGCTAAATGAGCTCACTGCAGTGGAAAGATCAAGTTACGCAATAATGTTTTTAAGAAAGATGATAGAGCACATTTTATGAGATACATAATATAAACTCCCTCATATTTTATATCTGGTTTGAGCATCTGATGGTAAGGAAAAGGTTACTCTTAGGAGTCCAGTAATTGCCAGTAACAAGGCATGAGTTGATATTCTTTTACATAATAATAGCATGTCAAACTTTTTGTCATCTCTTTTCTATAATGGAAATTTGCAATGGTATCTCCTTTCTAAGAGACAAATAAGTGCAAAAAAGTTAGCAAACTAGTATTCGAATGACTTTTACTTGCCAATATAACAATCAAAACATGTATCTTACTACATTTAGCATCAATGTTTTTCCATCCAATAAATATTTTAGAGATGTCAAATCTCTCCCCATTCTTTGGGAGGGCAAGTAGGAGGACTTTTGAACCAGAGAAAGAGCAACAGGCTGACTTTTAAAGTCAGCATAGTGAAACAAACAAACAAAAAACGACAAACCCCAAAATAAATATAAAATGTGCACCTCAGCCATCACCCAGCCATCCTAGTACAAAATACACTGACCACAGTAATATGTCTGACAGAGCAATAAATGAAATTAACTTTTTCATGACTACTTTTTGGCTGCTTGGGCTATCACGTAATATGCCAAATCAAGAAACTACTTTGTGTTAATGAATTTAGGAAAAAGCAGTGCTCAGTAAAGGGGAAAAAAGGGCCACAGTGACAAGTTGTAAGCAACAATCACAGGGCACGGCAGTGATGATGTGTGTGGTGGGTTGACTTTGGTTGGACACCAGCTGCCCACCAAGCTGCTCCACCATTCCCCCTCCTCAGCTGGACAGGGGAGATAAAAATATAAGGAAAGGCTCGTGGGTCGAGTTAAGGACAGGGAGAGATCACTCAGCAATTACCGTCATGGGCAAATTAATTTATTGCCAATCAAATCAGAGTAGGGCAATGAGAAATAAAACCAAATCTTAAAACACCTTCTCCCCACCCCTCCCTTCTTTCTAGGCTCAACTTTACTCCCAATTTCTTTACCTCCTCCCCCTGAGTGGCACCGGGGGATGGGAAGTGGGGGGCTGCAGTCAGTCGCTCACACATTGTCTCTGACCGTCCTTCCTCTTCAGGGAGAGGACTCCTCACACTCCTCCCCTGCTCCAGCGTGGGGTCCCTCCCACAGGAGACAGTCCTCCGCAAATTTCTCCAATGTGAGTCCTTCCTGCAAGCTGCAGTTCTTCACAAACTGCTCCAGCGTGGGTCCCTCCCATGGGGTGCAGCCCTTCAGGAACAGGCTGCTCTGGTGTGGGTCCCCCACGGGGTCACAAGTCCTGCCAGCAAACCTGCTCCAGCGTGGGCTCCTCTCTCCACGGATCCACAGGTCCTGCCAGGAATCCGCTCTAGCATGGGCTTCCCACAGGGTCACAGCCTCCTTTGGGCACCCACCTGCTCCAGCGTGGGGTCCTCCACGAGGTGCAGGTGGAGATCTGCCCCACCATGGCCCTCCCTGGGCTGCAGGGCACAGCCTGCCTCACCAGGGGCTGCACCAGGGGCTGCCGGGGAATCTCTGCTCCGG
The DNA here is from genome assembly GCF_018691265.1 of Tyto alba. Lineage (NCBI taxonomy): Eukaryota > Metazoa > Chordata > Aves > Strigiformes > Tytonidae > Tyto > Tyto alba. The sequence continues at coordinate 6,929,055 of NW_024881295.1, read as the reverse complement.
CACCTGCAGCACCTCCTCTCCTTCTGCACTGACCCTGGGGTCTGCAGGGCTGTTTCTCTCACATATTCTCACTCCTCTCTTCCGGCTGCTGCTGCACAGGGCTTTTTCTTCCCCTTCTTAAATACATTATCCCAGAGGCACTACCACTGTCGCTGATGGGCTCGGCCTTGGCCAGTGGTAGGTCCATCTTGGAACCAGCTGCATTGGACACAGGGGAAACTTCTAGCAGCTTCTCACAGCAGCCACCCCTGTAGCGCCCTGCTATCAAAACCTGGCCATGCAAACCCAATACCATGTGAGAGGTACCAGGGATCCTTCTAGGTAGATGCCTTCCAGGTAAATGACTACTTAGGGCAGCGTGTATGGAAAGCACGAGCTTACTGAAGGGGAGAGGAAGGGGAGGGCAATTTGCCTTCAGCTGCTCCTTCAATTTCTAGCACAGGAGAGGGAGGAAGGAGGTGCCATGTGTGCTAATCCATCTTTGTCCTCCCTCCCCAGTCTTTGACTGCTGTTAGCACAAGCAAGATGGAAGTGGGGGCAGACAGAGCAGAACCAAATGTCCAGGCACATTCAGATCCTACGTTAAGACATGAAGAGATAACAGGATCTCTAAATCATGGAAATAGTTGAGGGGAATGGACTGGGAGAAAATAACCTATATCTGTAACTTGCTTTTCAGAGTATAGCCATCTACAATCAAAGGGCATGGACCAAAGAAGTATAATGATGGCTACCATGACGTCCCTCTAGAAGCAGACTGCAGCCCTCAAACTATAGTGGAAGAAAGAAACTTCTCTTTCTACAGACTTTCACAGTCCTGCTAGGATCACTTTTCCCACTCTCTCTTCTCCACAGTCCAAGCAACCTACTTCAGGCCTTGCCATTATTTCTACCAAGCCATGACCACAGAAATGACCTTTGTTGCTGCCAGCAGTGGAATCACACAAGCTACTTTGGCCCTTACCCTGAGGGTGGTAGAACTTCATTTTACCTATACTGCTCAGAAAAACTGAACTTGCTGCTTACCTGTGTAGCAAAGTTTTTCCTCAAATGCTTTAATTGAGAAGAAAAACATTTCAAAAAGTTATGGTAAGAGAGACAGCCATGAAGAATGCTGTTTTCAATGATGTCTGAAGTGTCACTGTTACATATAGACTATGAAAGATAACACTGAAAATCAAAACCATCCAGCAGTTCAGTATACTTAATAACCAACAAATTATTATTTGAATAAGATATTTCTCAGAATGGAGAGAAGACCCACAAATCACACCCACACAACCAATACATCTGTAGTCAGTAGGGCCCCTCCTGTAAGGAGAAACTACTCATACAAGTAAGGTATGCAAGATCACTATTCATCTACCAAATCAATAAACACGTTGTTTACTGCAGAAAATACAATCAACTACTATCAATAAGGAAAAATGGGACAGTGGAAGGTTGTGTTGCTTCAGGACTATACTGTTGGTGACAAAAATGGCATTATATAGGGCTGTTACAGCTACATCCAGTATATGAAAAAGGTAAATGCTCAGATGCATTTAAAACTAAAATACATTCAGAACTCCACCAGGGCTCAGTAGTGTTATCATTCATGTTTTCTACTTACAATACAATGTATGCATATTTCTTGTAGACAAGGCCTGGGGGAAGAGAGAATTCAAATGAGATATGCCATAGTTTGGCATATCTGAGTCAGCCTGATTAGACTTTCATATATTCAGGAAGATTTACAAATGGATTGTGTGACTTTATTTTGAAAACATCCTTGTCTACATGACAATCAGCAAATCCAAAACTGCTGCCCTTTCAAGGACACTTGTCCTGAGCATAGGAAGATACAAAAAATTGATAATAGAGTTCAATATCTTTCTAGCTTCCCTGAAGGAGGAAACAGAAGACAGTCTGGAGGCTTTGAAGAACCACAGCTAAATATTAAACATCTATTCTGTTGACTTTGAAAATGGATTCAGCTATAAATACGTAACCACAACCAAACATTCACCTTTACAACTTCTTCTGTATCTTCCTTGCAACACTATCGGTATTGTCCTTATGATATAATTCAAAGCCTTTCTGTAGCCTTCATGTTTCACGCAACTTTACGTCCCCTTCACATCAGCAGCCACTGAGGACCTCCAGGATCTTTACATCCATCCTCAGGAACAACAGTGACGCTGGTGTGGACCATGGTGCAAGGAAGGCAGGAAAGACCCTTGACCAACCACGTCCTCTGCTGCCCTCTCACATCTCGGGAGCCTGTCACCAGTGTGCACCAGAAGCCCGTGAGCCGCTGTCTAGTTTCCTTCCTTTCGAGACAACAGTCATAGCCGTGTTCTCTTACTGATAGCCGAGTTGCAGCCACAAAGCTTTGCCCTTTCTTGCGAAATCATTTATTCCTTGTCTCATTATAATCTTTCCAAATCTCGCCAGGAAATGCACTGCCTCGCTTTCACCTTTCTTAATGACTTCAGTGTTTTTTTGCCCCTTCATCTTAACTTGGTAACCTGTCTCGGCACTTGAGATGTGTGCTTCAAACTCCGCACCCGTGCCCTGAGAGGTGCCGAGCGCAGGGCATGGTGCTGGCTGGCAGCTCCCTGGGGGCCGGGGGGCAGCCCGGGACATGGGGCATCTCTCTGGGGACAGGACAGGATGGCAGCAGAGCTGCCGAGCGGCACCGGTGCGGGGTCACTGGGCTGGACTGGGGTCCGGGGCCCTGGGCAGGGGTGGGAGCAGGTCCCGGGTGGGGCTGGGCGAGGACAGTAAGGTCTGTTAATGCCACCAGGGGCCTGGCATGGCCACTCAGGCAGCTGATTTGTACTGCCCAGGTCACTGGGACACAGAATATCCTATGCTGTGTTGCGATGGGCTAAGACTGGCTATTTCAGCTGCTTTCATATGCTAGCATACCTTACAACTTTGCTTTTAAGTAAGACACATCCACAGAATCCCGTGTACTTTAGTAATGTCTTCAGTAAGTATTTCTTTCGAAAATATCATGTTATAGTATATAGGTCATGTGCCACATTTGTTAACATTTTCCTTCCTTTGAAATCAGCAATACCCAGACTGAAAGTATAAACCTTTTGTTTCATATTAAACTTTTCAGGGGGAAAAATTAAAACCAACAACAACAAAACCCCCAAACCAACAACAAAACAAATGAACAAGCAAAACAAACAAACAAACAAACAAACAAACAAACAAACAAACCCAAACAAAACCAAACAAGAAAAGAACTCATTGATTAAAAAGCTGTTTTATTCCTCCTGGTTTGACCACCCTCCATGTGATCTGAAATAGCCCTTACAAATGTCTTCAAGAATTTGTTGTACTTCTACCTTAGTGAAAATTTCAGTTATGTCTAGCTCTGTGGGACTTAGTAATAGAAGCAAGATTCATAACAAGGTTGTGCTCCATCTGTTTTACCTTGATCAGTCTGAAATACTGTGTCTCTGGAAAAAAATTTATGTGCAATTGACTCGTGTCCTATGTTCCTCTGCTTATTTTCTGAAGTTGCTATGATTGTTTTCAGTGACAATCATTTTATAGAGAAAAGTTCTGTAGGCCAAAAATTCTAATAAACAAGGTAGCATAAGCTAGGTCTGTTTGCAGTCACGTCACACTGAAATCAATACTATCTCCTGACTTTGTTTAGCCTCTTCCATAAAAGTAATTTTTGTATACTGTGTGGATTATTCTATGTGATGTGCTAGTCTGGTTTCTTCGTCCTGTAACACAAATAAAATTGGAATAAAAGGATTTCAGTGAGGCTGAGGGAATTCCAAAATTCTCCATCCCGTGTCTTTCCTTAATTCATTGCTCTCTGCAAATTCAGAAGAAAAAAAAATATTCTGAAAAAAAATGCACACAAACATTGCATGTACTGTGGCCAGTTTCCAGGTTCTTAATTACTTTTCCCACAGTTTTACTCTCGGTCTCTGACGTGGGTGCCACCCTATGCTGTGCATCCCCTCAGTTTATCCTGCCTTGAGAGCCCTAAGCCTGCTGTCCTCGGCAGTTTTCAGGAGCAGCAGCCCGCTACATGGCTGCGCAGTTAGTGCCGCGGAGCAGGTAGGCGGCAGCTGCGGTTCCGGTCCCTGCTCTCGCGTGTCATGATGTGGACACGGAGGACAGTGACAGAGGCAGAGCGGTTCACGCTGCAGAAGCCTGTATGTATGAAACATGGGCATCTGTGAGATGCCTTTGGTGCTGTAGAGCACTGGGATCAGTGTGCAGACCAGCCATGACCTATCCGGCCCAAACCAGAGCGTGCTGCTCGCCCAAAGAACCGTATGATGAACTTCACTGCACCTACCAAAGCAGTTTATCACATAGCCTCTGTTAGTCGTCCAGCTGTAATCTGTGGATTCATAAAGTCCTACAGCAATTAACCAGGGTTTCTACTAAACAAAAATAGCTTCAATTTAGAGCTTTATTCTGGTCCTTGTGCTGCAATTCCCTTGAGCTGACAGGATTGTTTCTGCAGCCAGCTGGTGAACTTGATCAGGAAACTCACTGAAGTGGAAACCATCCTGGCAAAGAAATATAACAGTTAGTATTAATCCAAATCAGTTCTCTAACCTCAGCTACAGAAAACATCTGCCAACACAGAGGAAACAACAGCTTGAACTGGGAATGGGTAGTAGAACTACTTTTTCTTTTTCTGGCAGTGGTACCAGTTTAAGTATTTATAAAACTATAGCCTGTCTTATTCAACAAGACTTGTAATGTTAGCTGCAGACAGACAAGTTGTTAAATGTCTTCTTGCAATAACCTCCCAGAAAATAAATATATCAGAGAAAGATCAGGATGAATGATCTTTCCTCATTATTTTTATGATCACCATTTTGTACTTTGTTGTGTTGGGCTTTTTTGAGTAGGACATTTCAGTCTGCTGCCTAATGATCTAACTGAAGCAACACTGGGCTAAACAATTACTTGGTTAAGAGACCCTAGGGAAACCTGGTGTTACAGGGCGTAACACCGATAATATGTAACCTCTACATTATCTAGAAACTTCCTTTCTGGAGTCCTGTTTTAACCTCCTTGCCTGCTCAGCTTGAAGGAAGAATGAACAGAAAATTACCATAGTTGTCGGGAAGATAAAGTACAGTGCTTTTCCAAACTGTGAAACCCCACTACTGAATCATTAAATGATTATCACAAAGAAATACTAAAGTCTTTTATTTTAGTTTCCCATCAATTTAGAAACACCTTGTTAATGCTCCTATTAACTTTGACCCCACCCCATCTCAACTAAATCTCCCTAAAATCTCACCTGTCAGCTATATCTGAAGATAATACATAACACTAAAACACTAGAAAACTATTCAGGATTTCTTTTCAGACAGTTGGAGATCCAAGTCAACCCACAATGATATCAAGATTTCTTTCACCATCTTTTAATCAGTGACTTCATTTAAAGGAGTATTGTGGCTGCTGGCAAGATCATCAAGTCTAAATGAGATGCATTTAGAACAATAAATACTGGATGGCTGTGGGAACATCCATTGTTTCTCATCAGTTTAAGATAAGATTTACCCTAAATGTGTGTAAAGTTGCTCCCTGTTAAGTGTAACAATTTAAAGACAAAATTATTTCTTTCTGTAATGGCTAAAAAGACAGGTTTTCCCTTGCTCTCTTAGCAAAAAACCCCCAGGTTTTTTCCAAAAAATGGACTTCCGGTCCCACAGGTAGTAGTTTTTCCATTATTTAAATGTATGGGAACTATTACAGAGGTGATATGGACAACGCAAGATACAGAGATTTAACAAAAACCCCAAACAGCTAGCATGTATCTTCAGTACCATGACAACTGGAGAGTGTTCTAGAAGTTTATTATCTTTCTAAGGTTAAGGTATATTACAATTCCTCTTCCTTTATTAATATATTATGTCTGATCTTCTATTTCTCCATTGATATCACATTATATCATACTACAAAACAGGACTGTATCTTGATAATGATGCCTAGAGGAGCTAGTTTCCCAAGCGTGGATAAAAAAGGTTTTACAACATTTTCTGTACTTTGAAAATTATTAGGAAATATTTCCATTATAAACTTATAAATAAAATTCATTTACTTTTTAAAAAAAAATGACTTATCAAAGTCTGATAAAGGAAATTTTATTTCCCCTCTTTGGTAATTGAGAAATTTCCTAAAAAAGGACAAAACCAAAAAGGCGTTATACATTAAAAATAAATTCAGTGAGGTTATATATAGCGTGATGCATTTACATTTGCTGAAATTTCTGCATTTATGCAGGCGTATCACAAAACAAGTTAATAGCACAAATGTACATTTTTCAAATACACAGAGATCTTTTCAGTCAGGTGAAATGCAGATAAAAAAACTATACTGAAGAGCAAAGCACTCGCCCAAATCCTTCCCCTTATATCTGTGTGAACAACAGAGTTGTCTATCACCTCATTTAGAAAAGCCAAATACTTAAAAGCAAGAAAATGAGTATTTAAGGACCCTATAAATCTTAGGCAGCCTACATCATAGACGTACTATTATTTCTAAGGTATAAAGAAATGTCTATTTCATCATAACAAAACAACCTTAGCTACAGAATTCAGAATAAACATTATTCTCTATGTAAGCACAGCATAAAAAGCCCTGAAAAAAAAAAGCAGCATGAAAGTAGGCAATATGAAACATTGTTTGGCCTCAAAAATAAGACGAATGTAAATAATTTTACTATAAAACAGAACTGAAGATTGTTCTTCCTGGACAGCAGGTACAGTATGATTGTCAAGAAACAGCACATATGAATATATTACCACATATTTCTTGACAGTTAGATGGGGTTTTATCAGCTGAAGGGACATGTCCATACTAGTCTATCTACATGGTGTACTGTATATCTATAAAACAGGAGACACTATCCACAAAAGCATGTGCCTCCCACTGTCCTCCATACCACCTTCACGTTCACGGTCTTGCAGAAAACAGCTGTTATGCATCATAGGACAGTTACTGTGTACAATGGATAGTCTACATTTCTGTTAAGAATTGTTTTGCAGTTTCCCTTATATTTGACAGCATTTTTAGATTGATTTCTAACAGGAACCCACTTCATTCAGCACACAAGATGGATGACAATCTTGTAACACTTTGCTTTTTCCTCACGCAATAAGAGACTCAAGCCTTCCTCACTGCATGCTATTCAAATCCTTCTCTAAAAATTAAAATAATGAATCTTCTCCTTGTTTTTTTTTTTTTTTTTTACCCCTTTAGGATTTCTTAGCAAAAGTGTGGTTGGTTGATTCTTGAGAGATGAATTTACTCTTAGAAATACCTAGCAGGTACAAAAAATGGTGTTGGTGGCACCCAAAGACCTGAGATCACATGAATCCACTGATTTTAAATGCTAAATTGAAGCACTGCTTCCAAAAGAGAGGGCAACCCCAGCACAGAGGAACCGTTTGTGGAACGTGTTTCCTAGTGGCTAGTGTTGAACTGGGCAGCCTGCCATTTGCATCTTTTTACTAGTTTTGGATTTTTAAGGACCAACTGCAGTTCCTGTCAACCTAAAGTCTCACTAAAGTACTTACCAGTGAATTTTATGTATGAGGAATATCATGGCTTTAAATCCATCTGAAAATTGGAAAATCTTACTCAAAGTACAGATTTTTTACAAGTGATCACGATCACTAACACTGTATTTCTCATTTTTGCTTCTCCAGATCATGGACCATGATTTGCAGATGTCTCAAGCACTCATGGCTTGTAAATGAAATTGATTTGTCGCTGTGCCTAACTATATGAAGTACTGAATAATACTAATTACTGTAAAACAAACAAACAAACAAACAAACAAACAAACAAACAAGAGATGTCTCTCTTAGCAAACCATTTATCTTCCTCTCCCTTCCAGCTCCATGTTTCTGAACTCATCATCAAAACTGGTCATTAGACAGCACACCCTTGCACAGGATAGAGCAAAATACACTACATGACACCTATGTACATTAGGTGATAGGCACAGATGATGTTGGAGTCTTAAAAGAAATGTTGAAAGGTAAGAGGTCAGCTTTGTAAGGAACACTGTAGAATCAAATGATTAGCTGTTAGCATAATGGTAGAAACAAATGATTAACCTTGAAACAATCTGCTATTCTAGATGCCTGACAAAAAGCAGAAGCCGAGGTAGGATTAATGGGAAGTAGAAACAATGAGCTGTGACGACCTGGCTGTGTTTGCCAAATTATGAGGAAAACAGGTAAAAGGTAATTCTGGACTCTAATTACACCCCAGAATCAAAAGAAGAAAGAGGAGAGGCCAAACTAGGCATGTGTGCTAATTTACATGCTAAGCATAGATTGTGACCAATCACATGGTAGATATGTATCAGTGTATTGAATAAGTATAGACTGTGCGTATAAATAATCGTGGTTTTGGGGACCACAGTGTGCTGTCTTAGGACAGGCACCTGTGCATGCGCATTCACATAATAAAGGAAAATACCTCCATCCTGTGTGTGAACTGGGCGTCTGCACACCACATGACAAACCCCAATCTGGGACAACAGATAGTGCAACAAAAATATGAAAATATATTGCTTTCAGATGGAACATGCTCATAAACATGCGTGCTGCACATCTACAGCATAAATTATCCAGAAACCTGGATAATCCACCCATGGATAAATCAAAAGTGGACTGCATACCAATGCAAAGTCCATGTATGATACCTGTGGTTACTAAGACCCTTCAAGTACTCCAGAAGAAATATTATCTCTAGACTCCTTAAACTCCTAAACCTCTGATTCTTTCAGTGTCCTTTTTTTTTTTTTTTTTTTTTTTTTTTTTTTTTTTCAGAAAAATGTTTAATTTGCTCCTTCTACCCTAGTAATAAGTAAGTCTTAAAAGTATTTGGTTTGATTCTGGCTCTGGGGCTGATCCTGTTGATAGGGTAAGCAGGTTACTGTGGGGAAAATGTGTTGTTCTTGGACAACAGACAAAATATTGACTAGCACGAAGAAGTTTAGTTTTAAGGCTTCAATTGTAAAAAGCTTAACAGCTTAATTTTTAAAAGCTTGTTAACTTTTTTAAAGCTATTTATTCTTGCTGTCACAGATTTGGAAGAGGTCTTCCTTAATACTGACTGAGAATCCCAAATTCATTTCTTGGATATCCCTTAAGGTCAGTTATTCACTTTCCCTATATATTACTTTGTTCAACAACAACTTTTATAATCTATTAAAAGCAAAAATGCAGTTCCTTAGGGAAAAATACCATTATGTCTACCTTTGATTTCTGGGAAAAAAAGAGAAAGAAAAAAAAAATCAAAGCTAAGAGATACATCAGAAATATTTATTTAACTGACTTGGTGTTTTAACTTGTTTTACTCTCGTCTTTATTCAGGTCCCCCAGACTAAACAACATTTTGAATTAGTACAATGATAAGATAAAATAACCTTGGAGTTTTATTACATTTCAAAAACTGCATGGCTTTTTGCATTTTTGGTCAATAGCACACTAACATGATGAAGTTAAAGGCAGACTGTAACAAGTTTATTAAAAGTCCCCAGAAACAAGCAAGGCTACAAATTTTCTAGAAGACCCAAAAATTCTAACTAGCACTGCAGATGGTAAGTAACACTTTCTGGTTTGTATTTCCCCTTACTAAGGACTGTTCCATTACCTTGGGAGAGAGCCAAGTCAAGCAAGACAAAACCCCAAAATCTGTGTGTGCTGAAAGTATTTTCAGGCATATAACCTCTATAGTGGAACAAATGAAGTCAGGAAAAGTGCCTGCTTTTTAAACAGACCGGACAAGCCTGGTCTCTCAAGGAAGATATTCTATAGCAAGCAGCAGAAGGACCATAAATTGCTTTCTGCCAACATTAGGTGAAGAATGATGGTACCCACTGTGTCAAATTCCAGACACTTATCTTGAAACCTGTTCTGAAAAGCTGTAGCAGAGAGACTAGGGACAGGGTTCAGTTTTGAGATGAAGACATAAATCTAGGTGTCTACATGCAGGTGATTATACATGGACTTTGACTAGAAGGTTGCATTACAATCAAATGGAGATACAGTCGATATTACCTAGTGATATCTAGAAAGCTATTGAGCTGAGCAGCCATAAGGTGTCTACTCTAGAGTAACTGAAGTCAGTGTCTGGCCTCCACTGTCTAAATTACACCATCTATGAGAACTTATAGTCAACAAGAGCTCGTGCACATAGAGCACAGGCAGAGGCCCAGACTGTTAATTCTTGAGAGCATTGATCTTATTTACAGCAATGAAAGAGTGTCCAACCATGAGGCAAATGGCTTCCTCTGGCTCAGATAACCTCAGCAAATGGCACCAGCCATTTTCACAGACCTGTTCATCACCACATGAATTAGGTTTATAACCACGTGGGAGCCCTGTGGCACAAGACGGAACAAAGGGACCCTCATCTTGTTGAGCAAGTCAAATGACAGAATAAGGGGCCTCCATTTATCCCACATGCACTATGTATGAAGAATAGAGAAATGTAACATATTATGCCTGGACCTCTCTGGTCAATATTCGCGTGTGCCCCACAATCTGAACTGCTTTTGAGGAAGGCTACTGGGGTGAAGTATGCTTGTTGCCAAAGTTCAAGATCATACTTCTTCCTCCAACCTTTCATTAACACCAGCCTATGCCAGGAACACAGAAGTAATATAGCTGGCCCTCTATGAGCTTGGATTCCCCAGGAACCTTGATAGGGAAAGATGAGTTGGTAGCAAGGAACAATGGTGCAGCAGATGAAAGAGTAGAAGAAGAAGAGAGGCTCTTAGACTGTTAACTATATTAAAGGTTTAGAGTTCTCAGAAATACAGGAGGAGGAGGGTACAAGGTCTGCCAAACACACTTACTAGGGGTGTGAGACTGAGTTCCTTCAGGTGCTCAATTGCTAAAACATCCCTAAGCCCTCTATAGAGGGCTTCAAAGATTCAAAATAGCACCTAAAATACAAATACCCGATTTAACAGTGGTATCATTAAGCAACCGAAGATCAGGAAGATTTATAAAATGTATTTAATGTGCAAAAAGCCAATACATCGGAAACATTTTGACATAAGAGTTTCAGAAGGTCAGCCTTACAGGCTGCCAAAGGAAGTTAGGAAAGGGCTGGCTTAGGAAAAGCGGAGCTAGGAACAGGACTAGCTATGTTGCATAAAATAAAAATGCCATCGTGAAAGATATTCAAAGAGAAATGGACTGACAAAAGGAATCATTGCCATTCTCCCTCTGCAGAGTTTTGTGAGCCTCCCCAGATAGGTACCCAACATCATGAAACTAAGCCCATATTTAATGAAAAATATCAACAGTCCAACAACTTCTGCTGAACTAATTGCAAAGTATTTGATGCTTCTGGAAGTCTGGCCCATGACAGCTAAGATATTTTTATGTATTGAGAAGTCTACTCTTGATTTAACATGTCTTTACCTAAATGAATATACAAAGTCTGTTTAATGGTACGCTTATTGTCACTTTACAAACACCTTTAGAAGTTTTGTGACTAGGAACAAGAACACAATAAAAATCACACAAACAAATGAAGATTTATAATAAAATGTGCATCTGCCTTGTTGTCCACCAGGTTAGATCATCGTCTATCCAGAGTTCCTCATGCACAGTGGCTTGAGTTTTTTGGCTCAGAAATGGCAACAAATGCTGCCTAGCAAATGGGGTTTTCTGTTGATTTTCCCCCAGCTTCCTTCAGTCAATAGCAGATGGAATTTCATTTTTCTAACAATGACTATAGGCTTAGAATAACAACTCTTACATTTCCAACAGAGATGATGGAAAGCAACAACAACAATAAAAAAATCCCACACAAACATTCTGGCCATCTGGACACTGAAAGGCAGAAATAATGCTTCTCTACAGCTAGGCTTTTGTAACATGCCCACAGTCTCACCGTGGGTAGAATTAGACACGGTATTCTACAAAGTATCATATGTGGATATGTAGATAACATGATATTCATAAAGAAATATTTTTCTATAAATATAGAAAATGTTAATAAACCTGATGGCTTCCTAAAAGTTGATGGAGATGCAGCCAAAACTGTGACATCTGTTTGTAAAATGAGAAGAAGCTTACATGTGAAAAATAGCTCAAGTAATTAGTATTTTTTAAATTAAGACAATTACTGATGCAAAGATCTGCAAACTTGGTACAAACTCATCTTTTGTTTGAAGTTTAGTAGAGCAGAATTTACATTACAGTCAGAGAATGAGAAAAAATGACAGTCTCGACCTATTTTGCAGCTAAGACTGAGCATGAGAGTGCTGTAAGCACTTTTGGATTGCTGAGATATATTACTATGACAAAATATTCCACTCTTTCAGAACATGATTCACCTTAATACTGGTGTGTTTGTAAATATTAATTAGAGCTAATGACCCCACTTTGAAGTAAGCAATTACTATTACAATAATGATAAAGTGGAGTTCTGATAACATACAGAAGAATCTTGAAAACTGCATCAAAGAAATCTCTTTTCACAGGCATTTTTCTAACTGAGGTAGCAGAAGCCAAACTGAACAGATATACCTGTCTTCAAATTTTGACTTTGAACTGGTCAACTCTGTTTTCTTTGGACAAATCCTTTATACAGAATTAAACGATTGCATATTAGTTGAGGAATATTTTACTGAAATTTGCCCCCCTCCCCAATATAGGGAAGAGTGCAGAAAAATCCTACCTTTTCCTTTCCCCTTCATAATTTTTAAAAAGAATTATTAAAACACACAAAAAATGAATGGAAACTTTAAATTTCATTTTGGACAAAGCATGTCAACTAGTCCACAATTATTAGCAATTTTTGTCTTTGCCAACAAAAATTTTTCAAGTTAATATGAAATTTTAATTTTTAGAATATTTTAGGGAAGGGACTATTAATAATACACATTGCTCCTCTACGGTACTGACCCTCTTTAAGATGTTGTAGAGCTCCACCTCCTTGGGGAAACGGGTGTTATGTCTTCCAGAGCTCTTTGATGCACAGTGATGACCATGACTTACACATCATCCCTTAGAAACCTACAGAAATGTGCTAACTAGCCCAGACAGCCGTCTTTGGTACTTGGTAGCACTGGAGATGAGCACAACACATTAGAAACAGTTTATAGCTGGGACAATCCTATTGGGAGACAACAGGAATGACAGTTGTGCTCATTCCTGCCAAGAGTATTATAAAAAAGGTGAGTTATCATACATTCTCAAATGTCTTCCTCACTGGGGAAAACACCCGTTTTTAAGACACCTTGGTTTTAGCAGAATTGAAAAAAAAAAAAAAAAAAAAAAAAGGAAACAAAAAATTTAAAATGTGGGAAAGAGGTTGCAGGAATAACTTTACATAAATAGGGAATAGGGATTAACAACCAGAGTCAACGCATCTTACAGACCACTAGAAGAAATCTTTCAATTTCTTAGACGTATTAATAGAAAAGCTTTGGATAATCTTGTGTAAGTACAGGTTATTTTTAATGTAAACATTAATCCTTTTCTAAGAATTATATTTCATTATCATTTTTTTCACCAAGTTTCAAATTTCTAAGTCAGTCAATATTTTGAAATGCAGCTCTTGTAAACGATCTCTCATATAACTCCTGGCTTTGCAATTGTGATTTTTGTTATTTAAGAATAAACTCCATTTCATTTCCACTCATATTCTTTCTGACTGAGGACCAGGAGACAACATGGTATTCTGAGGGGCTAATTAAGAGATTGGTGGTGACATTTTAGCAAATCCAATTCCCTGCTGGGAAATATTCCTTTAATTCCCTCTTTTATAATTTTTGGACTAGAAAGAAACAGCCAAGAAGACAAAGCCTTTTTAGAGTTATTTTGAGGTACTCGGGGTTTTAACAGTTGATCAGGTAAACACTGCAAAACAGACAATGACAAGAGGAAAACCTGCAATGACACTCTAGCCCTGGATCAACACTGAGTTTGTTACCTGCCAACAGAAATGTATGTGCTAACACCCGTATTAACACACAGTGCTGAATATTTCTAATCATCAAGTCGCTTGCATAGTGTGGATCAGAAGGCCTTATACAACATAACAGACAGATTTCCCATTAAAATATTTGCTATGAATTCCTCAGAAACCTTCCAGGCAACAATGTCCAACCATACAAGCATAAAAAACAGAATGAGGCAATGCCTAGAATCCTACTAAGTGACCCTGGAAAATTCCTTATTGAAAGAACATTTTATAAATGGACCTTTTCTTAAGTACTATAAGTGCTTTAGTTACAATGAATAAGAGTTGACAGGTAAAGCAATTTAAAAATGCTACACTTTGGGAATAATAAAAAGTGCAAACAGTGGAGAAAATATTTATCTACTTTAATAAAAAATGTGTTTAAAAAAAAAAAAGGTATTTTTTTCTTTTCCCATTTATTACATTTCAGTATGATATCTGTATTTGACTTCTTGGGATTTTTTCAGCAAACTACACCTGAAATGCCTCACACTTGGTAAAAACAGATGACCTGTCAAAGCCTCATACCTTCACCGGACCTGGCATGGTGGCTGATGCAATCATGTGGGCAGTGACCTTTTCAATTTAAATTGAATGTGTCTTGCGAGGGCAATGCTGGATTCGTCTTTCAGATCCTCTTTACATGTTCTCTGCCCCCTACTGAGACAAAATTACAATCTTTATTTTCAGCATTCAGGCTGAAGACAGAGTTGGATGCAAACCCCTGTCTCTGAGTGATTTTCTTCTTGTCTCATACAGTTATTTCTGATGACTATTTTTGCTGCTGGAACAAGACACTATTTAGCATTTTCTAAAATGGGACTTCATACAGCTCTAGTGTAGCTGCAAACCAGAAGCTCAGTTTAACCTGGCTGAACAAAGAGCTCAACTGCAAGTCTTGGCGTGAATCCATAATTCTCCAGTCCATGTTTGGAGTTGGTGTTTTAACTGGAGCCAGTCTGAATGTTTCCCAAACAAACTCTCAGGGGAAGCTTTCCTGCATCACTAAGACTGTATCTGCCTACTCATGCTTTTTGATTACTATCAAACACTTTATGGGCCAGAATTCATCCTGTGCCAAAATCTGCTAAGGGCAGGTTACGGTTTGCCGAGTCTGCGGTGCACATGCAAGTCATGGGGTTGCTCTCGCTTGTGCCAGCTGGCAGCCAAGGCTGGCTGGGCTGCAGGCACCCCCCAAACACCCCTTCTCTCGCTTTCTGCTCGCCGGGAGATGGAGCCAGCTCCTACCTGCCAGAGAGTGATCAGATGCAATCTCTATCTGGCAGTGCTGGGTTACCCCAGAGGGGCTATGCTGGAGGTACAGTCTGATCTTAGACTGTTGCAATAATGAAAGGGAAGGATTTTGTAGCTGTTCTAATGGGGTAGTCCAAATGCATGAGAACTGCATGGATTTACGGACTGCAAACATCAGTGCTGCCTGACACTGATGTGAAAACTCAGCTCCCTAGGCCAGCAGAAACTATTTTCATACACTGTACTTTGGTTTCTCATGCTAGAAAATAATCAGTCATTACAAAAGCACAGGAGTCATCTCTGGCTTACATCCAGCCAGGACGGTATGGATATCTTTGACTGTACAGGGGAGAGTCCTGGGCCAGTTCTACAAACTGGTACATAGGTTGGTGTTCCCATGAAAATCAAGTGGCTTAATGTGCTACATAAAGGACTGAAAGGTCTCTGACACACTTACCTCTTTTCTCAAATGTGTATTATTTCTTGAATCCGGTCTACTAAATTTTAACAAGATTATAGTACAGAGTTGTAAGACTAAACAAGCTGTGATCAAACCCAATAAGCTTATTTAGTTTTATTCTTTACTTCCCCGAAGAAGCATATAACCAAATGTGGTGCTAGAATCTAAAAAGCATACTGCCAGGATCAGTGGGTTTTTCTTTTTTTAAAAAAAGAAGATTAAGTACTTAAGCTTTTCGTTTTTACTTTTACTTAAAAGCTTAAATAAACTCTATACACATGTATAGCTAGTTTACAGTGACGTCTAACTACAGCAATCAGTTAAAAGACATTTATCTGGACACAGTGGACAATGTGGACAACATACACAGAGCTCACTTCAGTTCAGGGTCTCTCAAAGTAAGACCCTGAGCCTCTTAACACCCACACCTTTGAACAGGCCTACTGAGTTTAAGACTGCTCAAACGTGTTAGCACCGCAGATTCAAACACCTACATTTAGGGCTACTGCATCCAATGAAAAATGCATTACACATCAGGTGGTGATATTTCAAGACTTGGTACAAGAAAGAACTCTGGGAAGAAAACAGTATATAACTTTCATGAACTGTAACAGCAGCAAAGTTTCATAAAGCAGAAATGACTCAATGTACACTAAAAGTTATTTAGAAAGAGATAGCTTTGTATTTTTATGTAATTGTCTGTCATACTGTACTACAAGATAAGTATATAAACCTGGCAAACTGTACTCATAAATGAATATTTAAAAGCTGACTAGAGACATCAAATGTCTTGTTTTGGGCCAGGCCACTATCTCTGTCAGTTTTTAAGTGCTCAGGGTATCAGAAGCTGGAACCCAGCAAGAGACTTGCAGAAAACCATTCCTGAAAATGTAGTCAAAATGACTGATTTACAGGAACGGAAAAATACACATTTA
Source organism: Tyto alba (assembly GCF_018691265.1). Taxonomy (NCBI): domain Eukaryota; kingdom Metazoa; phylum Chordata; class Aves; order Strigiformes; family Tytonidae; genus Tyto; species Tyto alba. Next base: position 6,912,417 of record NW_024881295.1, on the reverse strand, counting down.
TACAGCTATGCCAAAAATATCAGTTCTTCTTCTCCCAGGTTACTTCTGCTCCAATTTATGCTCCAATCTTTAAGAAATACAAGTTCAGTAGAGGCTCGCTGTACTTCAACCTGCAGCATAACTTGTGAGAAAATGGCATCCTACATAGCACCATATTAACTGTGATAAAAACCTGCCCTAGAGAGTATGCATGGCTGTGAGACAACTGGTAACCCCCCGAAACAGGGACTGAGAACAGACCAAGAAAGAGATAAGGGATGGGGGGAGTGGAGGCCCCCCAAGCTGAGGAATGCCACAAACACTTTGAAGTATTGACACTATAGTCATGGGGTGAATAATGTGGATTGTGGAGCTGGTAAGGCTGCCCGAATAGCACAGGGTGCAGCAGGGGAGGGAGTCCTGTGAAGGCAGGATGGCTCTGCTCTGGTACATCTGGTAATGCTTCAAGGGCTATCTGTCCAGTGAATGACCTTTGCTTCATTATCCACAAAATGCATATTAAAGTTGACACCCCAGAATACGTTAATGAAGATTTACTGAGATCATGCTAATTACATAATTCCTTGAAGCACCTTACTCCTCCACATATATGTGATACATAGGTATGTGGGTCAGCCTAGGGGAGTGACCCAAGGAAAGCATGTATAAATTGAGGGTGGGTGAGGCGTGAATAAAGCAAGAGATGGAAAGAAAAAGGAAGACATGAAGTCAGATGAATCCCTGACAAACTCAGATGGGACAAACACAAGACCCCAGACTGGCAATCTCTATTTCTCTACTCTCTCTTCTTTGCTTTGTCCCCTTTTCCCTTATTACCATTAAGTAATGGAAGACATACTATATCACTTGCCATCATTTGTTATATACTTAGCCAATTATTGTGTATCCAGTTAGTAAATTGTGGGAAATTAATAAATGTCTGGGCATGGGCTTTGAGACTTGTCTCACCATTGTCTACTCTGTTGGAGATTTACGAATCTAAGTCACTTGTCTCCCTCGTCTGAGCAGGACATAACAATGGCAGAGAATATTCCTCTTCTGAATACTCTTATTTGTGTTTATTATGCAGACACAAATACTTCTTCTGTCTGGATTCCAGTGTGCTGGGTGCTGTATAAAACTAAGAAAAGCATTGTCTATCCTACAAACTTTATTAACTAAACCAATAATGTATATATCTGTTTAAGAAGCACTGTGAATGCCACTGTGAGACTGTGACTGTAAATAAGCCTTACAGGTCCCTGACTCAGAGAACACAGAGTACTGGAAGAAAATTAACAGAAAACCAGAAGCAAGTAGGAAGATAATACAGCAATAAAGCTACTGTTTGCATAAATCACATGGGGGTTGTCTTTAGAAAGTTGTTATTTTGTATGAAAATGCTGTATGTTCCCATTCTTAATCAATATGCTCTTTCTGAAACAGAAGTAGATATATTTTGGTAAGTTTTTTCATTTTAAGATTTGCATAGGCATTTTGCTACTGACAGTTATTACGTTGTCACACACATCACTTTGCTTTGCAACCAGATCGGCCTGGAGGCGGACCTGTGTATCCTCACAGTACCTTGAAATTGCTCAAAGTACACCGTACCTAAATACAATAGAAGGATAATGCTGGACAAGACCTCCAGAAATTATACAAAACATAACTGAAAGATATTTGTCATTAACCTGTAATTATAAGTTCTAATGATGACTATCTAGCGATTTTTCCTTGGTAGCCTGGAACAATATTTAATTGTTCTTACAGAATTTCTTATGTCAACTTCTACTTTCTCTGGCTATAAATAAAGTCTATTACTACTTACTCATCCCTTCAATTCACATAAAGGAGGTTTTATTATTTTTCTAACAACCTGATACCTGGTGGAGGACAAATTATCTTTTACTCCCCAAATCTTCACTTCTTTTCATCCACCAGACAATTATTTTGATGCTGCTTCATCGGTCAACTGTTCTTCACTGTTACAATCTTGTCTGATCACATGTGGATATTTCACATCCATCTGAAAGCTTAGTGCCCAAATCTGGACAAAGTATTTCACCTGAGGGCTTGTAATTTTTTGACTCATTAGTAAACTTCCAAGCCTTAATTCCTCTTAAAACATTGTAAAACAGTGCTTGTGGCCTGCTATGAATCCCCAGGCTTCCCCAGCCTGCTTCTGTAATACCAGTTATTCCACACTTTGCATTTGGGGAGGGTCTGTTCCTTTTATTTCTGAGGTGATACACTTTTCATTTTCTTTCTGGGATTTATGAAGTCATGTGCTCATTCTTAAAACTTTTTTTCAGTTGTGTCAGCTCAGTCACTGCTTTCCACTAGGAGGAATTTCTAGTGGCCAATTGCACTTCTGAACAGCTTATTTCTATGTGTTTAACACCGACTGTACTATTTCACTAATTTGGACCTCTGTTTTCATGAGATGACATAAAAGTAAGATCATGCTGTTCTACCATGACCATCATAAAGACCTCAAGCAAATGCATTCTAAAACTTCCTTTTTAACTAAACTTCTTTAAACTGTGTTTTGTAGCATCCTCCTTTTAGTCACTTTTATGTTGGTCTTTGAAACCCAACCAAGAATGGGGCTCCTCTTTGTGGCTGGCAGTGCTCAAAGGAAGAATACTAACCCTACAGAGCTCTGCAAGCAGTGTGCTGCAGAAGAGCACAGGATAGAGAAACGGGGTATAAAACAAAGGAATGGTGAAAAAGCATAGTGGTTTTATGTGGAGAGAACGACACAATCAGGGAAAAAAAAGTCAGCACTGACTATATGGGGGGCATGGCACAGGAGAAGGTAAAGGAGTTGAAGGAAACTGAGCTGAAGAGAGTATGAAAGAAGGAATGGGGAAAAAATGTGACACAGCGAAGACAGGACAGATGAAGTCTAGTTAAAAAGTGCAGAATTCTCTGAATGCCTGAGGCTCTTTGCTTTCATATTCCTGAAGCCACGCCTGCCTGCTGGCACCTGCAGACATAAAACTTTGCTTCGCTGACCACTTTATAGTCTCTCTCTACACAGTTTCATTCTCACCTTAGCATTTCTGAACACAGATAATGCAAAATACCTGGTAAATAGTACTGACCTCACCCACAGACACCCTTCTCGTTTTGTATTATACAGAGCCTCAACAGAGCTACTAGGAAGGACAATTAAAAAGCGTATATTCTTTGGGAGGGCTGAGAATTGGCCATCTGATCCAGAACTCATAGGGAGAACATGGCCTGTTTCTGCACATTTATGCAAATCATGTTTGATTAAGGTTATCTACTCATTGTCATACTGCTATCTGCCTGGCCTTGAAGAACCAACTTCTGTGCAGAGTGCAAGGATCCTGGGAGGGGTACAAACAGAGCAGCCATTAACAGCTCGCAGCAACTGCAGAGGTCAGACAAGGGCTGAACGCAACAGTAGTTTGAGCCAGCATGAAAGGTGTTCTTACCATGTGTCAGAGGTCGAGTGGAAAGCAAGCAGGAAATACTAGCACCAAGTCAGTCTTCAAAAATTACGGAGGGAAAAAAGCTGTCTAAGCAGAGACTCGAGAGAGCTTGCCTGCACAAGGAAGCAACTTGAGGTTTTGGGGCTGAAAGAACCAAACACAAAATTCAGGGAGAAACCTCCACATCTTAAGACAAAGAAGTCCAGGAACACAGATCTGAAAATCTATAAATGTGCTGGTGTGATCAGACAATAGCCTAACAGTGTTTGTTACTAACAGAGCCCTGTGCATCGTGTGTGCTAAGAGAAGCAAAGAGCAATCGTTTTTAAATTATTTGAAGACTGCGTCTCTGACTGTTACTGCAACTATGAAGGGACAAACTAGAATGCACCCAAACTCTAACTATTAGAGTCATAAAATATTAGGGTTTTGAAATTTGTGTTTAATGATTTAACTAGGTATGTTGGTAGAACAAGTACAATGAGTAGAGCTAGGCCTTAGCAACAGGGTGAGCTGTTCCCATAGGAAAGGATATGCAAGAGAAGTTGAGAAGAAAGGGAACATGATGTTTTTGTTCAGTCGTAACAGGGCCATAAAACATTCAAAAGAATACCAGGAGAGACAGTTCTAAGAGGAGAAAACAAAGTGTCATTTATCATAATTATACTATTAAGTTGCTCATCGGCCCAAAACCCCGAACCATGGAGACCTAGGAGCCCAGGTAGTCAGTAGTTAGTCAGATTAAGATAAATGACCAAATGATTTTGTAACTTTTATGCATATGTATGGTTCAAGGAATAAGGAACCAATAATATAGTAATGATGTAATGGGTAAAAATAATAGTAACCAATGCAGGTAAAGGGCAGCTATAATGAGCAATAATGAGCAATTAAAAACATGCCTATTATAATAAAGAACAAATAATGTTGGGGTGTGAGTATTTGTGGATGACAACATTTCGGCAGACACCTTTGGGAATGGTCCCCAGTACGCATCATTAATAAAAGACGTCTCTGCTTATCTAACTTTGTGTAGGTAAGTTTTTCTTACCCTGCAGATTTGCAACATTAGGATCCTGCAGGAGAGCAAGTACAGGTGGGATATTTACCACAGGTAATAGGGGTATTTCAAGGGTGTTATTTTTTAAGAGGAGAAATTTTCAAAAGGGCTGCCAGATAGACAAAGCAACAACAGACTAAAGGAGAAGTTTTTTTTGTATTCCTGGATTAAAGGAAATATTAAAAACATGGAGCCAACGATGGGGTCTAAACTAGCTAAGTGCCAGTTAAAGCAAAATTTTAATGGCACTGTAACAGCCTTATTTCTGACAGTAAGCCATACAAGACACTTAGAAAACATGTAAATTCAAGGCATTAGCATGGGTTTATGCCATCATTATGCAGTGAGACACAATTTAAAAGAGTGTATCTGAAATCCCAGGAGGGCAGGTAAAATGAGCTTTCCAAATTATTACCTGAAAAGGGTTCAAAATATTTTTACGTTTTGTAAAGAAGAAATACATATGGTGAAAATACATTATTAGAAGGTTAAAACCAGGTAACACAACTGGGGCTTAAGTCTGTGCTTCTAGGATGTTTGAATCCTAGATGTGGTAAAAAAATCAGTGCCTTTTATCTACTGCTGGAGGGCTTCCTTCTCTTATTTAATTAATCTACATGCCTTAAAAGAGCAAGTTCTTTATAATTTTTAAAAAAAAAATAGGTCAAGGTGCGTCAGCCTGGAAGCTTAAAACCTTATGTCTCAGCTGTACACTAGCACCTAAGACAAGGCATAACAACTACAGCCTTCAGGCTTACTCTGATTGCCTTCGTTTTTACCGTCAATTGTTCTGAGGCAGTACGAACTGGAAAACCGCTCGGGACTCGCTCCTTCCAACCTCTCACTACAGCAGGGACCGTGACCTCCTCCCCGGTCACTCCGCACTAGCACTAAATCCCACGCACTATTATACCTCAGGGAGAAAAGGCCGCGACGACGCGGCAAAGCGAGCCAAGGCTTTCCAGGCCGGCCATGCAGAGAGCCTGGCCACCTCCGGGTGCTCCCGCCGCACGCCCACCGCGGCCACGCGTGGCTCGGGACACCTCTCCGCCGCGGCACGCGGGCTAACTTGGAGCCGTGGAGCTCGGCAGCCCACGGCCCCACACCGGAAAAGGGACGGGGCGGAGCGAGGGGAAAGGGAAGCCCCGGCCACGTGACGAAAATTCGAACGGCCGGCGCGAGACCCAACACCTTCCGCAGCGAGCATGCGCGGCCCGGCCGGCCGTTGAGCAAGACGAGCCTGCCCATTGGGCAGCGGGAACCCACGTGCTTCGCGACTCATCGGCAGGCTGCTAGCCCGCTGACTCCGCCCCTCTCTTTCCTTACACCCCCCCCGCGCCTCTCCCCCCTCCCCTCCGGCGGCGCATGCGCGGCGGGGGTGGCCGCGGGGCCGGCGGTGGACGGACCTTCTCTCTCTTTTTTTTTTTTTTTTTTTTTTTTTTTTTTTTATTTTATTTCTTCCCCGTCTTTCAGGAGGGACAAAATGGCGGCGGCCTGACGCCGGGTTAAGCGACGCCGGTGATCCACCGCAGCAAAGGGCCCGGCCGGGGGATGGTGAGCAGGCGGCGGGCCCGGGCAGCCCCTGTGAGCAGACTCCGCCTCCCGCCCGCCGCAGCCGCGGCCCCGCCGCCCCGCACCGCTCCGCTCCGCTCCCGGGGGGAGAGCCTCCCGCCCGCCCGGCCCCACGGGGTGAGTGCCCGCTCGGCCCTGCCCTCCCTTCGCGGAACCGCCAGCCCCGGTGCCTTTTAGGTGTGCGGTGCGGGGGGGGGGGACGGGGCAGACGGCGGGGTAGGGCCGGGGCCGGCGGGCGGGCGTGCCCGGGGGGGAGCCGGTACCGGTACCGGTTCCCGGCGGGGCGGCTGGCCGTGTGCGCCTCCCACCGCGGCGGGGGGGGGGGGGGGTTTCCCCGCAGGGCCTCCCCGCCCGGGGGCGACTTCCTTGGAGAAAAAGCGCGTAGATTTCAAAACGGGGGCGAGGAGAAGGGGTGATGTGGCAGCGAATGTCACCCGCGGGCGTGGAACAGGAGCCTGGGGGGGGGGGGGGGGGGATGCCAAGTAGGGAGGGAGCTCGCCCTTGGAGCCTCCCGGCGCCGTGGGGCCTGGTTCGCGGTGGAGGCGGGGGGAGGTGGCGTTTTGGCGAGGTGCACCGAGGCGGAGATGGGGGGGGGGGGGGGAGAAATACATAAATCACATCCAGTTGTTTTCAAGGCGCGGAGGTGCTGTCTGACGGGGGGGGGGTGGGGACGGACACGGGGGATGGTATGGTGCGGGGTGGGGGGGGGGGGGGCTGCGGCTGGGCCTTCGGGGAGGCACCGAGTCTCTCGTTAAAGCGAGGGAGCCTGCGCCGAAGGTCTCCTCGGGAAAGGAGAAGCGCGGCTCGGCTGCCGGGCGGCTTCACCCCGCGGCCCTGCCCGGCCGGGGGTGGGCACGGGGAAAGGGGGGGGCTCCGCACCCCGCCGGCGCGCTGAGGGACCGGGGACTTCTTCCGCCGCCTGGTTTTGGGTTGGGCGCCCCAGTCCGGCGATTTTTGTAGCCTTGTGGTGGATGGGGGGGGAGGTTTGTGGCGCGCAAATGTTAAATTAGGTCTTGTTCTCCGACTGCTGCGTTAAGTAGGGCAGCTGTAGTTACCAGGTGGATATTAGTAGTTCAGCAAAACGTCTTGTACTTTTTTTTTTTTTGAGAAACAGCTCTATTTAAATACTCCCATCTCAATCTTTTCAGAACATTTATTATTAAAACTTCTGGAAGGTTGTGAATATCAGACAGAGGTGGGTTTATGTTGCTGCTTGTTTCACAGGTTAGAAAATGTGTCTAGGATTTTCTTGCTTCTGTTTTCATCTATGTTAGATCCTGTTTTCAGTATTGATGTAGAGAAATCACGCAAACACAGGTAGGTGCAAAGAACGTGGAGCCAAGGACAACAGGTTTACCCCACTTGTCAGTATAAACAGAAGAGTTAATGTGCTTGTCCTGCTTCAGTGGTGGGGTTAACAGTGGTAATTTGATCTTCTGTGGAATCCGATGGTGTAATTCTAGGTTTTACTAGCCTTTGAGCTGCAGCTGCTGCCAAAGAGATGCAATCTTGTATTCCTCTGGTTGCAAGTGTTTGTATACCCTTGTGGGAAACAACTGGGGAGCCAATATGACTTGAAGATAAGTTGTGGGGGTTTTTTTGTTTGTTTGTTTTGCCTTTTTTTTTTTTTTTACTGGTTTTGATTTAAACAGTTCCCCAGTCTGGAGAGAATCGGGCAGTGCACGGTAACCGCTCTATGTTCAGGGTGGTGTGGATTAGGGTGTTTTAAAGCGTTTACACAAAACAATCTTTTGTCACTGTACTTCCAAAAGATCCTAATAACTTGACCTTATTTGTGAAGTGTGTCAGACCAAAATTCATTACTTTGACGTGTGATCTCTGCAAGACTGCTGTGCAGCTGGATTTACTGTTCTGTTTTAAAATATTTCACTGACTGAACAAGATGTTCTGTAACAATGTTTCGTTATCATTTTTGGCTCTGAAATTCAACTGTTTGTGGAATTTTTTTTATCTGGCCAGGTCTTAATCACAAACCTAAGAGGGTTTTTTGAAGAGCTTTATTTTTTGTGCTCACTTGAGACTTAAATTGCTACAAAACTACATCTTTTATTTGAAAAGTTTTCATATTTAGTGTCAGATGATCTAAACATAGTAAAAAAAACTTTTCTTCATATAAAATTTGAGTAATGCGATTGCTTGCCAAGTCTTTACAGATACAAAATATAGCTGGATTAATTATTTGGTTTTGTATAGAGCTGATAAGTTGGTACTTTAGTAAAATGGAACTCAGAAGTTAGAACTATTACAAACATTCCTTCTCCAAAGTTGATTTTCTTTTACATTGCAGAGGTAGCTAGCAAAATGATGTTTAGCTGCTTACAGCAATTGCTCTGAAATCCATGATACACTTTGTGTCCTTTGGAGGAAGAATAATTTATTTGTAATAGAAATTTTCAGATTTCTAATTAGTAATGCTCTAGTGATCCTATTTTTTGTAGAAGAGCATTGTCTTCATTCTTACCCAAGCTTTCTATCTAGTTGCTTCAGTAGGTCCTCATCAATATTTATTTTAGATGCTATAAAGTAGCTTGCTTTTCTCTTGCTGCTTACATGGCTATCCTGAGGCAAGATGGAGTGGAATATGGAACATTTTAACCAGATCTTTTTCCCATATTTTTGCTTTCTGCAGGCCTTCAGTGTAAGTGGTGACCAGATATATGGGTGATGGGACTGAAAGGAATTTCTCTAGCTAGCATTGCTGCTAAAGAAAACTTACCCCTTAACTGAACTGCATGTTTCTATTGTTGCTTAAATTTAAGATCAAATATGGCTTATCACCACAACTTTAATCTCAAGTGCTGTTGATTGTTGTTGTCACAGCAGTTGATAGAAACAATTGGTTTTCAACTGTCATTCCAATTTTGACCTACTTTTATATTCTCTCTGATTCCCATTATTTTTTTGAAGTAATACAAAGTGAAGATCACTGTTGCTTAGAACTTAATTTATGTGCAATTGATTCTTTTTTTTTTTTTCCACACAGGTGTGGAAAAATGGCAAAGAGAATTGCAGAGAAGGAACTGACTGACAGAAACTGGGATCAGGAGGATGAAGCTGAGGAGGTAAGATATGCATTACATCCCCCCCACCTTTGCAGGTATTAGGGTAGTTACTTACATGTGCTATTTATCTTGTGGGTAAAATATATGGTGAAATTGGTTAAAAATGTAGCAATTAAATATGATTTTATATAAGTGACTTTTTTTTAAAGCTTCCAATATATGCAGACCATATGGCAAAGCAGCTTTTAACAGTGAAAATGACATCAGCAGCTCAGGGGAAAGGAACTTTACATTCCTAAAGGGAAGCCCAGGCTTTTTAAAATGCATGATGCTTTTGAACTCTTCAAATGTGTGATGGGTATTTATTAAGTTCACAAAAAAAGCAGTTTTGATTTATTGAGGTAAATTTTCTTCATGCCTTTTCTTTTTTTTGTTTATTTGTTTTGTTTTTTTTTTTTTTTTAAAAAAAGGTCAGTAATAGTTCATTTCAGAAGTACATTAATTTGGAGAGCTTAGCTGAATGTCCATACACAGCCAGAGGAATTAAGCAAACAGTCAAATGATATGTTTCATCTGATTGTGAAAAGAGATTTTCATGTTTAGTGTCTCATACTTACGATTCATGTATTATCTCTAAACAAACTGTGCTAGCTTTTGTGCTACTGAAGGTATTAAATAATTAGGCCTATAAAATGTAAGAAAGAAAACTGACAGTACTCTTCCAGAAATTTGAATATAAGAAAACTAATTTCCTCATTTATTACAGGGTAGTAATTAGCTGCCTTTGCTAGTACTTGAGGTGCAGCAGACTGACTTACAGCAGTGCATCTCAGTATACCTTCCCGAAACTGAAAATTGTTTGTAACAGTAGAATACTGACAGATTACCTTCAGCAAAGATAACCTTCGGGATTTGTTATAAAAAAAAATGAATTATTTGTCATCATAAAATTGTGATTGCAGAAAGAGAGATTTCATGCAGAACAAGACAGAATTTTGAAAGTATCAACTAATGTCCAAGTAGCTGGCAAGCTAATCACAGTACTCTATTTTCTGGGTGTATTTTTTTTTTTTTTTAACTCCTTCCCTTATTTGTTAGGGAGCAGTGTTACAGTTGTGTTCAAAAACTTCCCTTGGCCATCTCTTCAGACAGTGATGACTATGCATTCTGAGAATTTCACTAATAATGCTATAATGGCTTCTTAAAGGTGGGAACATTCTCAGTAGCTAGCGAAGAAGTCCTGAAGAACAGAGCTATTAAAAAGGCAAAGCGCCGAAATGTTGGATCAGAGGTAATGTAATCACTGAGCATTAGTGTTGTAGTTTGACTCAGCTGCAAAATATGACATGTGTGCTCAGGTTTTACTTATTTGGGCTTGTAATAATACTGTATAAAGCTACCATTTAGAAGGTATACGCAACTAGTCAGCTCATACATGCAAATTAATTATTGCTTACCGTTCCATAGCAAGTATAAGGCTAGAACAAAAAATGGTCAATATTAGTATTGACTGTGTGAAGAGAGATGTATATTTTTGAAGTAATAAATGCAGAGTGTTTCCTACACAATGTCATCTACAGATGGGTAAAATAACATTCAAACAGCTCCAGTTTAATTCTTTGCAGAGACGGAAACCTGGAAATCAGAAATTACTGGTTCTCCGTACTCGAGGGCTGGGGGATGTCTCAGAGGCTAAATAAGTAAACGCCAAACAGTAAGCTGTTCTGAGTGTGAAAACCATGCCTCTTGTTAAGAATGCTGCTACTGCTGTGCTTTTGATTTTCCTTCTGAAATGAGGAAGATGTCTTATCCTACTTTTGCCTATTGTAGTTTTAGCCACAAATGTGGTAGAGGATGTAGTTAATTAAAGGATTGTACTGGGAAGAGGTGATGCAAGACATAAACCACAATTTGAACAGGAGGGATTCAGGGGCAAATGAAATAGGAAGAACAGAGCTGGCTGAGAAAGGAGACCAGGTTATTGGAGAAAATATAGTCAGGAGGCTGGCAGTCAGCTGTTAGAGATCAAAGCTGGCAGAAGAGCTAGGATAGGCTGAGTCTTAAAAGCAAAAGAGATGGCAGGGCACCTGAGGTTGCATAAGAAGCCTGTGACATATTTACAAAAAGGTAAACTTGAAATTTACTGATGTTCCTAAATGTAGGAAACATAATGCTGCAAAGAAAAAGACTGCAGTGTAACTTGAATGTCCAGAGAGAGAGGCAGGTAGGATCTATCCGAGACAGAATAAAAATAGCTACCTAGAAATGAGAAACACAGGACTGCACTGGAAAAGGTAAAGCACAAACAAAAAAGCCCATACCCACAAGGCTAGATACTGGTATAGAACCTAAAATGAGTATGTTTTGCTATTTCTTCAATGACAAAAGCAGATGAAACTCAAAAGCAATTCTGCTTTTCTGCTGATGGTTTTTCAGAGACATTGAAAGTTCACTTTCAGTAATGAGTGCTTGTTACCTCAAACATAGTACCTAAAAGTGTCAGTGCTCGTTTGCGTGTTAATCACACTATGTCTTAAAAATATGTAAGAAACTGAACCATAAAACAATGTGGCTGTAAAGGTAGTGTTCAGAACTAGGTAATGAAAAGGCTGCAGAAAACATACATATTATGTCATCAAGTACAGTCTATCTTTGCTTCTCCCATCAGTCACGTTGGAATATTTTGGTTAACTTAAACATTACATAGGTGACTAAAAAATACAGTTTTGATAAGCAACTTGAAGTCTTGGACTCTTAATTGTGGTTGTAAATGCTAAGAGTTGCTAAAAATAAGTTCAATTATATATTGCCATGTAATTATTTAAAGAAAACAAGATGCTATGAATGTCTAAATAGGTAGTTAAACACATCCGCTGCTCTGAACAACTTTTATGTATCCACTTCCTAGATCTAGTTTATTTTCATACCAACCATCTGAGTCCTTTAAAAATAGTAGCAATATGTGTCATAAGGAAGCTAATAACGTTGTGTACATAGCTTAGAATAACGCATGAAATGACACACTGAACCAGGGTAAAATAAATGGAATATCAAGTGGGGATAGGATTTTTGTGGAGGATACATATACATATATATATATATATGTAACTGGTTGTCTGTGTTGTTTTTTGTTTGTTTTTTTTTTTCTCCCTCCCCAGTCTGAAAGTGGAGGAGCTTTTAAAGGGTTTAAAGGCTTTGTATCGCCTTCTGGAAAAGAAGGTGGCTTCAGCGGATTTGGTAATGGTGCAGGAATAAAGTCTTTGGATGGGCTGTCAAATGGAAGCAGTAGTGTCTCTAGCACTCCTTCTTTCAGCAGTTTAAAGACCACCTCTGAAACACAATCAGCATTTGGTAAGTTTTAAATAAGCATACATATTTATCGACAAATTGAGCCCTAAAATTAAAATCTGTAGGGTTATTTTAATAGTGAGAAAACAAATTCAAACCACCCTGTAATTCTATTTTGAGACTCTATTCCACTTTGTATGATTTCTTAAAAAGATTTTAGACTGCTGGAGGGTCAAATTACCAAATATATGCAGTTTTAAGAGGTGGAAGCTAAATTCATGTTTGATCTAATACTGGACGTAAAAGCTTTGTAGGCACGAACGGGAATGGAAGACACTGGCATAAGACACTGAATAGTATAAACAGCTGATGATATATTCCAGTTAAATAATCGTCCCAGTTTTCTGAATTTAATTTAAAAAAACCCAAACAAGCAAGCTAATGGAGAATGTCCATTTATAGTAGGACTGCAATTTCTTCATATGATATTTTTTTTTTTTTAAGATCTTGTTTCTGTAATTTTTTGCAGTTCTTTGTAAATAAATGCTGCATAGCTGAAGTTGTGACCTTTTTTCCTCTGTACATCTTGTATTGCAAAGTCTTACTGGAATTTTATCTGTTACATTTATACCTATATTTTAAGACATTTCCAGTATTCTGGCAAGTCTAACTCTAGTCTTATGCTTTGGTAGTACCTGAATATTAGTTCTGTCCCTTTGTGTGTTGGAGATGAAGAAATGTTAACCATACCACAGTGTTTAGAGTCAGCATGCCACAGAATAGAAAAGGTGGAGTTTGAAGTTTAGAGTAATTTAGATTTTAGTGAGCTTAACTAAAATACTTAATGAGGATTTTCTTAATTTGCTTATAATGTTTCTTATACAGAAACCATTCAAATGTGCAAAAGATAACTGAATATTTTGTTTTAATAACTGTTACAGCTTGGTAAAGCTTGAATCAAGGTTTTGGAGGTTTTGATGAAATGCAAAGCTGCCTTTTTTTTTTAGTGTTACTCTGTACAAGATTTCTTTGGTGTTTTGGGTTTTTTTAAAACAACTCTGTGCTCCATCTACTTTGTTTATCCCTGAACTAATTTACTTTTTCTAAGCTTAGTGAGCTTAGGTCTGTTTCACAGCACTGGCTGTTTACTTGTACCACAGTATCTGGGACACAGTGTTGTGGTCCAAGAGAAGGTACACAACTGAGCAAGAATGAGTGATTTGATAGAGAGATGGAGAACATTAGTTAGGCTTTCAGGAGAACTGTTTGATGGAAAAAAAAATGTTCTAAACCGTCTTTTTTTTCTATTAGGATCCACAATGTCAAATGGTCCTACTACTACTGCATTTACTGAGAAAAAGGCTGCAAGCCCCAAAGCTAATGGTGGCAGTCAACCGTCCTCATCTGGCTATGCTCAGAGTAAAGTCTGTAGCTCTAGTGTTTACCACAAACAGTTAGCAGCTTTAAACTGTTCTGTGCGTGACTGGATAGTTAAGCATGTAAACACAAACCCACTATGTGACCTGACACCTATTTTTAGAGACTATGAGAAGTATTTAGCAAATATCGAACAGCAACACGGAAGCAGTAGTGATAGTGGCTCTGAAACTGAAAGCAACAAGACACCTGTCTCTCAGTCTGTTTCTGCGTTTGGGAATTCAAAGCTACAGCAAGGATCAACGTTTTTGTTTAACAACAACAAAAGTGAGGATACCTCGGACAAAAAACCTGAAGCTGCATCAGAAAAAAAAGACCCATCGTTAGGAGCTACATCAACTGTCTCATTTAATTTTGGGAAGAGTGTCGACAGTTCTGTTTTGGGTTCCCTCGGGTCAGGAACACTTAGTAGTTTCTCATTTTCTCCTGGGAATTCAGGTTTGTTTGGAAAAGATGCAAACCAGGCTAAGTCTGTCACTGCAGTATCCACCAGTGTATTGGAAGCTCAGACAGAAAGTGGCAATAGTGATGATAAAGGTAAAATCTATTTAAAATGATGATTTTTAATGGTAAACTGTGAATGTATATGAGTTAAGAATACTGCAAAGATGAAATAATACTAAGTTGAACTCGATCATAATTGTTCTTGAATTTGAAAGTCAAAAACTGTACCACTTATCTGGAAATACCAGTCTCGCATACTGTTTAAGTAACACTAAAATTATGGTTATGAAAACCTATGTATTTCTGTCAGATTTATACTTTCTGTAATAGAAAACAATTCTTTAGCTGAATACAAGACTTGATGAAATTTAAAGCAACTGGTATGCTCATCTTTGATCCTACAGGACATTTCAATCCTGCTGCTTTTCCCAATAGGTTTGTCGAGAGATTCCCCTTAGTAAAACGCATAAGATGGAGAACAATTTCATAAATCTTACTGAATAGACTGTGAGGCCAACAAAGTTACATACTACCTGACAGTTTTACTCTGCTATTTACATAAGCTGATGGAAATCCTAGCAGTTGAGGGACTGGAGAGGCATAATCCTGCCACTGTCTCATGGCTGTCATTCCTGCAACTAACTCCCCTCAAATTAAACCTGGCTGTTGGAATTATTTATTATGCATTATTTGGACCCATTTGTGGAGACTATTCTTTGAAATGTTATAACTATTTTTCCCCCCTGACAGAAGGTTTTGACTTAAATTTGACTTGTTAAGCTTTATATTTTTTGGTTTGGATTATCTGGTGGGGATTGGGTCTTTTCATCCCATTCAAAGTGAAGATGAGCATAAAGTTGTTTGAGGCCGAATGAAAAGAAAGTAAGATTTCTTTTCCGTAGCCCGAGCTGCTTCAGAGCCCACATTTTGAGCCACATATTTTGGCAATCATTGACAGGCCACACGTGTATGTCAAATTATAGCATGCATGAGCTAGTTGTAATACAATGCCAAAACTACCTTCCAGATTATATGCTCACAACATTAACGTATTAAAACTTCTTATTTAAAGGAGAAGAGGAGGAAGAAGAGCCACCAAAAGTCATTGTCAATGAAATAAAAGAAGATGATGCTTTCTACTCAAAGAAGTAAGTGACTTTAACTTGGAATAGTGAATAGAATTGCGACTAGGAGAGTAAAAGTCATACCTGCATATTGCTGTTCTTCACCACTGTAGGACATAACTAATGCCATGCACGTTCTTGCCTTCCTAGTTGTTAAAGCTTGGTAGGAAGGCATATGGAATGTGAAGTTCCACTTGTAGAACAGTTGGTAACAGAGAAAAAATGTGTAAGATCTTACTATCTCGGACACAGTGCTAACAGCTAGTTTGTGTTCTATTTGTGATCAGTTCTTTTAGAAATTAAGATGTTTCTGCCTTCATCAGGTTTTGTAAGTTTAAACTGCAGGGCTTGTACCACAGGTGTAACATACTGTACTTCTGAAAAATCACTCAGGTGCTCAGCTATTTGCACAGCCTAAAATGAGACTCTTCAGCTGGAAAATGCTCATTGTTGTATGGAGGAGTGAACAAGTTGTACTTTAAAGTTCAAAATGAGACTAACTCTACGGGAAGCAGTTTTTCAAAGCATGTTCATTAGTCCAAGTAATTGCATGTCTGCTTAACACTTCGCACACAATTTGTCCTTCTACAAAAACTCATTTGCTTTATCTGAGAGAATGTGTGTGCTAATTTATAAAGAATGGCACTTGGTTTATTAGAGCTTCACTTAAAAAATGTTTTTGAATTTTACATAAAAGTCCTATTATAACTTCAGAATAATATACCAAGTTCTTATGATTTTGTAATTAATGTTATTAAACAGTAGCTTACAGTTATTACTCGTTAGAGACCCTGAGTACAGGTTTCTGTGCATTTTATTTTTCCCTGAAAGTAATAATTAACTTTCTCTTTCTGAACTGGAAGTACTTTCTGTTAGCACATGAAACAAGGTCAAGAAGAATAAAGATTTATGCTACTCATAGCATGTTAACTCCTGATTATTGTTAAACTGTTGGCTTACCATGAGTCAGATGTGTACATATGTGTGTGTGTATTTAGGATCTATCTTTGTTTTTTAGGATCTGTCTTTGTATTTAGGATCTATCTTTTTTTTTGCACAGGTGCAAACTGTTCTACAAAAAGGATAATGAATTTAAAGAAAAAGGTGTAGGAACATTACACTTAAAACCAGCAGGAAATGAAAAAACTCAACTCCTAGTCCGAGCAGATACCAATTTAGGTAAGTGGATTTCTTCTAGTCGCAAGTCTTGATGTGAAATTCCTTGCTAAGCTTTAGGATTTTTTTGTTACACAGCCTAACGGACATGATTAGTGAAAACCTTTCTACTTTTTTTGAGTAATTTTAAGTACTGAACAAGCAATCAGACGTCTCTAATGACTGTTACAAAATAGTGTACATGAAGCAGTGCAAGGAAGTAAAAAGTTATGGTGTATGTTTGGGTATTCCTCCCCAGCCCTTTTTTAATAGCTTTTCTCCATCCCCAACTTGTTGAGTGGCTTTGAAGTGTGTCTTAAGATCCACAATGAAGTATATATGTATCAGGTGTGATAAACAAAGAGGAACAAATTTTGTGCTAAGATGTAGGCCGACTGACATTTGTCTGCAATTCATCCTGAATCTGTAACTAGTTGGCCATGTGGACAGATGTCTGTTGTGCTTGGAGGTGAAGGGGAGTGTTCTGTAGATCAGGCACGCAGGGGTTTGCCATATGCAGTGCTCTTAGAACCCATGCAGAAGTCCAGCTGTTGAACTGTGTTTTGGTTGACTTCAGCTGGATCACAACTGGTGGGTTGACTCCACAGAATTAGAGTAGCCTGTAGTGTGATAGTTCCTCCTCAGAATATCTTTTGAGATCAATGTTAACGCACACAGCTAACTAAAGAGAGACAAACCCAGCTCTTTCTTTGCTTTTGGAAGTTAGGGGGACTTGATGCATTAAAGTTTTTAATGTTCTGGCTGAAGAGTATTTACACACTTAAATTGCAAATCAATGTTTTGATATCCACTGTTGAGAAACTCTGCTACACCCTAGTACCTAATTTCAACAAACTTGCATGTGGGGTTCAGGTGCACTTGACAACTTGCCTAAAATAGAATAAATATTCTGCTTATAGAAGACCTGAGGGCTAAGCCATGCTGCACTGTAGGCCATGGGTAAATCTCACCTTGATTCCAGTTTACAGTGCACTCCAAGTCTGTGTGATGTCCCTGCAGGCCCATTGGGGCAGTTCTCAAATACCCGGTGAGACTGGGGCTCCTGTATTAGTCAACTCTAAATCATTAACTTCTTTCCGTGGAGAGAAGGTTTGCCAGATAAAGAGCAGTTCTTAGCATTAAAACTGAAGGCAGATGTATGGCAGAGTTGTCAGTGCTTTCAGCATTTCCCTTGGGGGTTTGAATGTGGTGAATAGAGCAGATGAAAACTTGCTTTCTCCATGTTACCTACTCTTTAACATGAGTCTTGATTTTCACTCAGCTGATGCTAATTTTCATGATGTTGATTCACATTCCCTCTACCTTCATCTGAGGTGATGTATTAGGAAATCTTTCCTTTTTCTTCAGCTCATATGCTAAGACATTTCAGCTTGGTGTTTCCAAGCATTGGTTTCTAGAAACTGCTGCAGTCATAGTGATGCGCGCTTTCCTTTTTGCTATCTTCACACAGTGCTATAATCCTTTCCTAAAAATCTCACTGTGTTGAAAAACTGAACTGGAAAGGAAGGTGAAGACTGACTTTTCCCTAAATACTACTTCCGTGTTCTGAACTATTTACCAGGTTTACAAAATGTGTGCATCTTCCTTGGAAGCAGATTTGAGTTTGTTTGCAACTGTTTTAATAGACCACTAATCCTGAAGCTCTCAAACTCACTACACAGTTTAACAAGTTGATGTAGAGCTGCTGTTAGTAACCCGGTGGTAGACCACATCAGCTGTGTTTTACGATTTGAGGATACAAAGTTACTTATTCCACCATAGTTTGTCCAATTTTCGATTAACATGTCTGTCTGTGTGTTAAAGCTAACATTGTGCTTCTGCTTATGAACTGCGCTTGGTGGTCAGAATGAGTAACTTGCATAAGCATAAACTAAGCACTGTGACTGGGTTCCTCATTTGCTGCTTCTCCCCTGTCCCCTTCTCTCTTTCCTGTGTGTCCCTACTATCATTTGATATTCTTCAGGCTCCTCCCTTTAAAAAAGGAGGACACAGTATTTTCAGACATTTCCTCATTCCTAATGAGGAAAGAAATCTTTGAGAACAGTGGCCATGAGCAGATATTAGAGAAGAATAAGACAAGTATGAGACATTTGTGAATTGCCTTCCTTCCAAACACAAACATAAATCCCTCTTTAGTAAGTATACTAACATCTGTATTGCAGTAAAAGCTGAAAAATTGCTAACTGTAATTTTTTTTCCTCCTCGTATGCAGGAAACATACTGTTGAATGTTTTAATTCCACCTAAGATGCCATGTACAAGAACCGGAAAAAACAATGTTCTTATAGTTTGTGTTCCTAATCCACCGATCGATGAGAAGAATCCAGCTGTTCCTGTCACTATGTTAATAAGGGTGAAAACCAGTGAGGATGCAGATGAGTTGCACAAAATCTTACTGGAGAAAAAGGAGGCTTAAATAAGTTGCAGTCAGTGATTTGAGGAATTATTGCCTAACTGCTGCTGCTCTTTTTTTTTCTTCCATAACTTCACTTGAACACTTAACTCTCTACTCTGATATTAAGAACTGTTCTAGGAATTTTGGAAAAATTCTGTGAGGAAAAGCTAAACTAGCTAATAAAAGCTTTAACAGAACACAAGTGTTGGACTGTGCTCCCTCATTTTTCAACATCTAAATGCGGGACCCTCTTCTGGATAAAAGCACGTACTGATTTAAATTAAAGCATGTTTTTAACAGCGGTCGATTTGACCGAATGGACTGAAATCAGAGTTCAAAAATATCGTACCAGACCTTCCTCACAGACTGTGGTGCAATGCAACAGCCTCCTGTTTTGAGAAGGGAGGATGTTGAAGTTTACCTGTTGAAACTGTTTCCAGACTCCAGATTTTTAATTTCAATTGGTCTCTCATTCTGGTGAGACTAATTTTTCAAACTCGGTGACAACACTGTACCCCAAGAAGGATAGTGTGTATTGTACTGTGTTTTAACTCGTACAGACTCGTGTGCTTTTGGGACTCAGAGACTGCATCTCCAGAGAATTAAATTTGCTTGCATAGTTTTGTTGACAGTAGTGTTTCTTAGAGAAGAACTGTCATTTCTGTTCTTACTGTAGCAACAAGCTAATGATGTGCAATAGTACAAGCAGACAACTGGAAGACTGTTTATCTTGGACCACGGCCCCAGCAGGCACGCACTGACTGACTTCTCCCAAGTCAGAGGCAAAGGGTTGCACTGCCATTATGGTCCCTTTGAGGTATTCTTCCCTAGTCCCTTGGGCTAAAACTGAAACCCAGCAGAGGCAGAGTTGTAAATGTTGTACTTGTCTTGCTACTAGTACTTTTCTGAAGATATCTCTTTTCACAAATTTCAGGATTTTTATAGATCTTTATATTGCCTCTGGCCCTTACCAAGAATACATGCATAAATGTGTGTGTGTGTCTTAATTATTTTTCCCATGTGCTAAAATGACTGCTTTACTGCATCACATTAAGTAAAGCAGTAGTTTGCAGCTTTAGGACAAGTTGTCTGTTGTAAGTAGGGATCAGTGGGTTAATCTATAACTTAATTTTCAGCTGTGTTAAAATTAACCACATGGCAATAATTTGTGGATCAGAATATCATTCTGTTCTCAAGTTTTATCAGACTGTGTTTAGTTACTTAATTATTTTCTTTTTCAAATGTTGTTTGCTGGAAACTCCTTCCCTAACAATTGTTTTTCTGCTTCACTTCCAGCTCTGGCAACTATTCTAGAGCTAGATGGTAATTAAACTTGAACTGTTCTCAGATCTGTCACACAGACCAGCTCTGGGGTGATGGAAGAAACATACCAACCTGCCTCTGGCTACTGTGGCACAGAGGAGAAATTCCATTCTTTAAAAAAAAAGCAGCATGATGCAATTCTCACAGGGGCCCTGGGTATCCACAGTAGTGGCATCCCAGGGGTGGAGAAAAAGCAGCAGCACCATTTGATTAGATGCAGCACAACCTACCTGCTCCCTGCGAGGGGGACAAACGGCTGCACAATTCAGGTTATGGCCTTTTTTTTCCCCCCTCTTAACTAAAAGGAGGAAAAACTTTATAGAATCTGTTGCCCTTTTGACCAAAGTTCAAGAACAAAGGCCTTTGCTCACATTACAGCTATGCCGAGGTCACATGAATTGCATTTTTAACACTCCACATGGAAAGGGAGCTCAGATACCATTTCAGATATTATTTGAAAAACACTGGTGCCTTTTTTCTTTTTGCATCTGGCTCAGTACTTAACCCTTAAAAGCAAGTGACATTACTTTCCTCAAAATAACGTGCTTTTTTTTTTTTTTAAAAAAGTCTTGCCTATACCTACTTCAGAGGCCAAAAGCTAAAGGCATGCATGTTAATTGTGTGTGAATGAAAAGCAGAACATTGCCTGAAAGTTCATTAGAGGCTCAGGTTTAATGTCTAAGGGCTCAGTTAATTTTGCATTTGTCTTTTGTCTGCAGTGTCTTAAACATGTCTCCACACAGAAAGGTTTATAGGCTAGAGCACTGGGCATGGCTTGAAGAGCATCCCTGTACAGATCGTGTCTGTGGTCTTGGGTTTGTGTTTGTTTCCTTCTGAAAGCTCATGGACCTGTAACTGTTCCTTCATCCACTGAAATATGGACCAATTAACTTAAGCGAGAGACAGACTTAACTTTCTATGTATCCTTAAGATTCGCCTCCGAAGTGAAGCAGTCTTGGGGTTTGGCATGCACATGTTTGGCCCAATTCTAAAGCTGGCAAACTGAGTAAGGGCTAATGCCTCTCCATCATGTTTCGAAGGGTGGACATTTAGAGGGTGAGCACACAGCGTAAGGAAAAATAAATAGAATAGTAATAAATTGTGTTGGAAAAAATTAAACCTTACTATATCCACAGTAGCAAGTAATGTCTTCCATTAGCTGTGAAAAAGACTGATTGGGATGAGACCTTAATTCTTTAGCAATGCGTGTTTATCAGTAAAGCTATGGGAAGGTACACAATTGGAATCTTGTGTTAATTAGAATGTCAAATATATGCATAAACATACAATTTTAAACATTTTACAGGGAAAAGTTGCCACTAAAAGAATAGGGAAGAATTTTACTGCAAATTGGAGATTTTAAGCAGCGTTACTCATAGTGACCCTGAAATTCTCTGGACTGTGAAGCAGGAAAAGTCAGTCATACACTTCTCACTTGGTGTTCAGTTCTAAAGCACAACCCTTCTCCAGTACTGTTATAAAAACAAATTTTTGATGATGCTTCAGTTTCTAGTTAAGAATTATTAAAATAATATGTAAATACTGTAAAAGGCCAGAGATTATTACGTAGAAATAAAGGCCTAAAGTGAGTTAAAAACAAAAATTAGTGTAGAGCATAGAAATCAATATATTAATGCCTTCCTGACAAAGTGGCACATGCTATATGAGGAAGGAATTTTGGTCAGAATTCCAACCCAATGAGGCATTCCTGTATCTCAGTAGATACTTAATATACTTAACAGCTGGATATCAGATACCTGATGTTAAAGATGTGAGTTTCCTCCCTAATTTGAGTTAATGCCTTCACTGTTTCAGATGTACATAGGTGCTGGAGTGGCTTATGGATCACGCATTCTTCCTTCTGCTGTAATTTTGAAGTTTCATCTGCTTAGAAATCTTCCCTTTCCCTTTTGTCTCCCCACTCCCCAAAACAGAAAATCAGTATCCCCTTTGTTTAATTCTCAGAATCATCTGCAAGGGAGATTTTTATAGTCGTTTTAATTTTATTTTAAAATATTGTTATATACAGGTTTTTTTTTTTTTGTAATACATACTTAAAATTACCTATGGGAATACAACAGCGTGTTCCTGTAATCCCTTCTGGTTAATGGATGTGAAAGTTTAATTTAAATTTACAGTTCAAATGATCATGGAGAACACGAACCGATCAGAAGGTATGCTTTACTATTAAGAACTTCAGTTCAGCTCCCTTTGCAGCACTGTAACATTTAAAACATCCGTAAGGACTTTCTTTCTGATGCCTTAACTTATTTACATATGCTAAAATTTTGTAGCTGGTGCCTGTGTGCAGAAATTTAACTGACATTAAAACAATTTAAAGTGGCATGAGCTAGTATAAATCCAATGAAAATGCTGAATGTGACGACTTGTTACTTGTTAATAGATTTCAAACTGCTGGATTTTTCAGTGGATACTTAAGTTTCACATAATTTGTCATGTAATAATGTTTTCATTAGTTCTAACACATTGAGGAAGTGTACAAAAATCCATGGAAAATGTGAATAAATGAATGGGAGATAAGTGTCTTGTGTGTATCCCTTTCACTTTGACTGCATAACACTGTATTAAAATGGATTTTACAGTCACCTGCTGCAGGTGGACTCCTGCCGGGACAGTCCTGTGCACGGCCTTGCTGCTGCTGCCCTGCCCTCTCCTCCAGCCGCTCTGGAACCTGCCGCATTGGGAAGAGCCAGTTCAGCAAAAATGCCGCCGCCTTGCAAGGTCAGCGACCTGAACCGGCCGCCAGGGAGGAGATGGGGCTGCCTTCGACTAGAGAAAAGCTAGTTCTGACGTGCTGAGAGAATGACTGTAGAGATCAACCTCCAAAAATCCCTCCGCTTAAATCGTACAATATTCAAGAACAAAAGTAATCTGTGGTTGCCTGACGACACAAGTAGAACTTATTTTAGATCTAGCCTAAAAGTGCTGTCCTAAAGCCAGGCCACAGTGATTCTTTTCTTCCTTGTTTTGTGACAGTTTGGCAAATGGGTGTGTGGGGGGGGAAGACAATAAAATCAAGACAGACTTGTCATGACAAGTGTCAATCGTCTTTCCAATGCACCAGGAACTGCTGAGACCATGGGAGCGCCTGTCATCCCACCTGCACTTCTGCTGTTAGCCGGTATTGGACTGCATAGCCCTGCCTTAATTCTGTTTACAGTTCTGGAGCTCTCCATGCCCACGAACAGGAGCTACTTCTTGCATGAGGATACAACTGTCAGTTAGCAAAGACTATTTAGATATCTCCCCCACAATTGTGACAACTGGGAAAACCAAGAGCCTGTGTTGCAGTTTTAAGGATGCAGTTGCTGTCAATAGAGCACCACATTCCTACCTAAATTGCCCAGTTTGTTTTTTTTTTAAAACAAACAAAAAACTACCACCACCAACAACAAAAATAAACCAGACCCAAACACCAAGTTCATGCACTTGGGATGTTGGCATTATTCCACATTTTGGACATCTCTTCCTTAAAATAGACAACCAACACTGCTTACAGAGTCTCCCCAGCTTTCGGCAGCCATAAAAACAATTCTCAAGAGCACAAACTAGCTTATTACTCATTTCAGACTGGGGTAATCTGGGACTTCTAATGCTTAATGCTTTGCTACTACTCACTGAAGATTTTACCACTTGCACAACAGGAAGGGGCAAAAGTAACTGCAGGAGACAGCAAGTCCTGAACATCCAGCCTAAGACAGTGCAACACTCTAAGAACATTCTGTTAGTCCAAAATCTGACTCTTCCCTGATCCAGCAGGAAAATGCCCCTCACAGCAGACTAGTTACAACAGCCGAGTCACGGAGAAGTCCAAACAGACTCCTCTGAAATGCACACCAAGAGTAAGCTAAAGGCTGTGTACATGTCATCAGACAAACAGTGAAGGTGACAAGTAAACTTTAATCATGATCCAAATGATGCATCGACAGACGGGCTACCTGCTGAAACCAATCTCCTGCGAAAGACAAAACTGGAAGCTGGATGAAGATCAACAGCCTGCAAAGTCATTTTGAGAAACGTAGCCTCGTGTATGACACAACATTTGAAGCTGTGAATGACTTCAGGCTCAAAGTTTGGTAAACAGCTCGATCTGGTAAAGTACTTGCTTCATAGAAAGGTCACAAGACAGACAAGACAACTAAAGTTTAGGTGGAGAAGAGCGACAAACTTCTTTTGCTAGCCAGTAGATGAGGGCTGGATGACAAACCTCTGCGCTACTGTGAGTTACAGCGTGTGACTGAGCACCCGTAACTGACTGCCAGGCATCAACTCCAGGAGGAGCAGCACACCAGGACCAAAGGCTGCACGAGATGAGTAAAGAGATAGAAGAAATTACATTGTTTGAAGTAGTCACCAATATATTTCTCCAAGTTTGTTAGGGTAGCATACTGCTCAGTTTTTTAAGGCATCATACTCGTTTAGAAATTCTTATTTGCATCTAAGCATCCTGAATAAGTATTGTAAGAAAAGTAAATATAATCATCAGTTTAGTGGGTGTTGCTATTAGGAGCATCGTAACATTTACTGAGAGGTAGCTCAGAAATGGATCACCTCTGGAAGTCTGCAGGGGCTTCAAAGATGAAAATAGAGTTTGCCTGCTCGGGCAGTACCACTGAGTAAAAAGTCTCTGACTGGTTTACTATGTTATATCATAGATGACATAATACAGTACAAATTTTTTTGGTCTAAATTATGGTCAGCATTAGTTTTGGAGCCCAACCTGAACTGGTGGGCACTCGGGGCATTCTTCTTACCTGCAAATGGTAATTCTGTTGACTGCAATTCCAGGGAAAACTTGCAGATGGTGTCTTCATTGTAAAAAGCAAATTCCTAACACTGAAGAGAAAACGGTAGATCATATAACAAATAGTAATTACTTTGGCAGTTTATGAAGTAAGTTTTTCCTTACCCTTATGATGAGGTCAGAAATGACTCCTGTGACCACCTGTCTGGGCTGATTGCCCTTGTGTGCTGGGCAGGTTACCCACAGGGGTACTTCCCAGGAAGCATGCAGTTCAGAAATCTTGCTGAGAAGGAGCTTGCATAATAACTCCTCTTGCTCCTTGATGCTACACCTATCACACTCATTTTCAAAGCAAAACCTAATCCGACACCTGCGGGGATGGAGGAGTGGGTTCTGCCAACCTCCTTGTCCTTCAGGAGCAAAGGAATGCCTCCAGACTGGGTGCAGGCTTAAGGCAGTCTCTTTGATGACCACACAGTGGTTGCATCTGAATTAAAGGTTATGAGACTTAGAAGAGTCTGTAGACGAGTAAATTGCTTTTGGTGGATCTCCCCAGCGGTATTGCTCCAGCAGGAAATGCAGAACCACAAACATAAAAACACTCTCTGTGTTGGGGGAAGATGGGAGGGGGAAGAGCTCGGGTTGAGTAATCACATATTGTGAAATACCAAGTTATGAATCACCAAAATCAACTGAATGTTGGCATAAATAGATAACAGGGAAAACATTAAAGTAGCTGCAACTAACACTTCAAGACAAAGCTTTTTTTCAAACGTAGGTGGTCTCCACTGATTTGGGCAGGGTGACTCCTCCTTTTTGAAAAATCATCAGCTAGCTCCATTCATTTCAATAGGGTTTTAAAACTGTTTATTCCCATCTTCCTTGAACCATTTTCTTTGAAGGGAATTCAGGACCGTGCAAGTTAAAACCGTGAATAGTAAGTATTCAAGTAGTTCTGTTATTGCCCAAAGTTCATCCCTGTAACAGCAGGAGCATCTTCAGCAGCGTGCTCAGCTCCAGAGGCAGCCGCCCTGCCTGCCTGTTTTGCTTTACAAGCTGCCTCCTCGCCCTCTGCCAGCCCTCGCCCCTACAGGGCTGCTCTGCTGACAGATCATTCTGTTTGTGCAGGTGCCACAGGGTAGGCCTTGCGTGCAGGTACAACCACAACTACCTGGCTGGCCAATTTTTATCTTCTGCAGTGCATGTGCAGTAGAGGGAATAAGTCCACACTCCTCACAGATGAGTAAATCCAGTTCGTGCACACAAACATTTCTGTCTTGTCTGAACAAGAAAATGGACCGTCTACCTTGGTTTTCATACCAACATGTCAATCAGTATTAACCCTTCTAGGAACAGCCAGCCAGCTTGACTTGGGGAAGACTTTTCTGGCTTAACCAATCATACATGACTTATTTCCCATGATGAGATCCTTACCTTTGTGAGGAACCAAGCTGGGGACAGAACTTGAATTAACTTCTATTTTCCTTGAAGTGTTTTAATATGTCTTCTATACTGAGTAGCATCTGTTACTCCCAGATTCTCTTCTACACTGTTAAGGGAAAATCAGACCCACAGTCCTCCTGCATTTTACTCCTTTGCTCTCTGCAAACTTGCAATTACAAGTTTCAGGAACTACATTTCTGACAGGAGTACACAAGTAACTATTTGCTAGCAAAGATGTGTATTTTTTTCTTCAATCTTCAAAGTGTGATTTTACTTTGTAAAATCAGACCTTGATGATAAACTTGTATGCCAAGCAACATAACGGTATTTCTTGGAGCATCCCTCCAGATAAGGACAGGCAAGATACGGAACACTCCAGGACAAAAGGACCTCGAGTTAATTTGGGTCCCCAAAGCAGGGACTCTACTGAATGAGCTATACCACCACACTGTTAAAACAGTATTCTTCTCAGAGCATATTCAAGAAATTAATTCATTAAAGTTGTGAAAGCTTTTTAAAGACATATGTGGCAGTCTTCTGTTCCCCCAGCATTTGGATTAAAAACCCAAACCAAATCAAGCACACCTTTTCCTGTCACTAACTCCTGGCAGACTAACGAAACAGGTGAAGTTTATTACTGTGATTTGTAAGCTTATGCTACTCTTTGCCTTTTGTACTGTTTTAAATAATGCTTTCTCCACCATGGCTGCTCTCAAAAGGTTTCCATTTAAAGTATTCAAGGAAAATCACACTGTTTGTTTCTAAGCCATATTTTAGTATTTCCCAACTGGTTAAGATTCCTGTTCAGTTGCATGCACAGAACACTGCCAACAATCTGCTCAAATATCCATATAAAGCACAAAAACACGCTGTTCTCCTTCCTAAGCTCTGTTTTTTAATTTTGCCATACCACACATCTCCAAGCGATCATGCGTGGCTTAGCATAGATGTTGTTACACCACACGTGGGTTTGTGAAACAGTCCTGGACTGGGACTCTTTGAAATGGAATCATCAGCACATCAACTCTTATCTATACGTGGTAACATTTGTTTGGGGAGTGTTTCATTTTAACTAATTTAGATAGAAAAATCCCCTGAAGAAGCCTACTGTGAAATGTTAGTCACGAAAATCAGGTGGAGCGGGAAGGTGCACTGCCTGGCAGGTAGCTGAAGGAAAACGGATTCAATGCCAGTACGCACAATTTAACGCAGAGTGAGCAGTTAAGAGCTAAAGGGCAATCTAATTTTTACAACATTGCATAAGCCCATACGGAAGTCCTTCCTGAATTTATCAGGAAGACATCATTACAGCTATCAGTCTCTCAATATACACTGCACAAACCTAAATGTTAATGACTACATAATTAAGTTTAAACCAAAACACAGATCAGTTTAGAAGGGCTGTTTTGGGGTTTGTTGGTTTTTTGTTTGGTTTTCTTTTTTCCTAAATGCTAGCATCTAAAGGAAAACACAAAAGTATTTTTAAAATAAATTCAGGAGTACGTTGACCTTTACCTTCTTCCTCCTTATACAATGTCAAGTTGTCAGAGGCTGATCGTTGACAGAGTCAGCAAGCAGAGTCAGAAGTTGGGCTTTGCTCAAAGTGGAAGAAGAATGAAGAGTAAAGAGGCTACTTTGCCTCACGAGCGTCTATTTGGCAATGCTTACCGTGAGTGCCACGGAGCATTATTCTGACATTTATGCTTGCCACCAGTAAGGAATACATTCAAACTCCACCACCACTAGGCACAGTAGAGAGAAAAGACTATTAACGGAATTCATGGTCATTTAAGAGGTCTGTTTATTGGCTGCACAGTCCAACACTTTCTTCACTGCTGCCATTTGCAAAGTCAACTCCATTTCTGGTGCACAAAGGTTCCCCTTGCTCTTTGTTCAAAGGGCTCTGTACAGTGCCAGCATGATTTTCAACCCATCATCTTTTAATCAACACTGATGATCAATGAGGCAAAAAAAACCCCAAACCATGCAACATGTGTTAGTCTGATAAAATTAGGCTGAGAATATTTATATATTTACAGAGAGAACGTTCAACATTGTAACCTGCTTGCAGACTTATATTATCTTGACCAAGCATCCAAACAGCTACATTCTGGTGTAAAATACTCTTTTTGTTTAAGGTTTGGTGTAAAAGCTACTTATTTCACAATGCCTTTAACTGGATTCTACCGCACCTATTTTTGACACAGTATTTCTACACACCAGTGTCACACACTTTCAGTCATACCTCACAAAACAAGATAAGGCATTCACAGGTATCTGACTACTGTGATCACAAGAAATCCATTTTCCAGAGCTTTCAGCCACAACCTTTGGAGACCATGAGAATCTTTCAAACACAAAGGGCGAGTCCGTAGGAGACGGCCAGTTCTTCTAAGAACTAGAAATTTGTTATTTCTTGATGCTGCTACACACAACACGGACAGAATTTAAGACTACTTTATTCATTTCCTAAATAAAAATTTGTTCTTAAACCCTACTGGGTAACAACAGGGCTTAGGCACTTCTGAAGATTTTATCTTACATCTATCTTTAATAAGGGGAAGCTTCAGATGACAAAATATAGGACAAGTAATCGTCTGGAAAGGGAAAAAATAATGAATGGCAATAAGCAGATCAATAGTGTAAAAGCATAGACTATTTATGTGGACTCCACATCCATACTGAACTTCAGTGACCTGATGGGATTCTGTACATGAGGGTCTGATGGAAGAAATCTGCCTGTGGAGCCAAGGACTTCACTGCCTAAATTAAAACCTGGTCTAAGAACGTATTTTGGGAAAATCGTTTCACTGTGAAAAGTCACCTGTGCAAACAATTCTCTTTTTTGGAAACCACACCGTGCCCAGAAATGGAAAACTGAGTAACTGTGCTCCAGAGTCCAACATGCTCAAGCCTTGTAAACGATGAAGACCAGGAGAATAAAAAGAGAAGGAACATGAACCCACACAAACTGGATTAGCCAAGACAGAGAAAAGATTTGTGGCATTTCTAAAAATAGCGGCTTCTTTTAAAAGGAGACTTGGAACCCACCCTGTGCTGGCTGGCAACAAGAGAATGCAATTTCACATACGTGGTGGTCTCTAAGGCAGAGCAATAATCTGCTAATACAAAAAAGTTGAAGAGCTTTCTTTAAAAACAAAGGCTTTTTACTAGTTAAATTGATAGCAGTGAAAAACCTGTTAAGGGTGAAAAGATTTACATCCTTGAATCTGACATCTATCAATATACATCATCTATGGAAAGTTGGAAGTGGTAAGCTTCGATCTCCAGAGAGAGAGAGAGAGAGAGCGAGCAAATAGGCAGAAGGATGGCAGAAGTCAATTGAGTAATGAGGTATGGTGGGATTCTGTAAACAAAGCTGTTCTGCAAAGCTTCCCAAATTTGTTATCCAAACTACATTCTCCAGCATCAACGTAACTAATGAAAACCACTGTGCTCCAACAGTGAAGACATGGACAGCCATACAGCCTTTATGGCATGCAGAGCACACCGATTCATTCCTCAGCAGTTATTTAAATGGCCAACAGAGGCTCAAAATGGTTTACTGCCTAGGAGCTCTGGAATTAAAAACCCCTCTAAATTAGAAGTGTGAGAGGTTCCTATTAACATTCCCTCTTCTTTTTTGGTATAGTGCAATAGCATGCTATGGGCCCAGCTGTGCCATCTTGACCCAAGCAAAACTTTGATCATCTTCCCTGTCTATACGAGGACAATACTTTGAAAGGCTTGTTTAAAAGCAGAACAAAATGCAGAAATGCTTTTCCCCAACTTGATAACAAAAAGTGAGAACCAGGGGCTATACAGAGGAAGTCTAAGTCAGTTGTTTAGAGAAGGAATAAGTGAGAATCTGGCACATCTACTTGTTTCTGAAAAGCACTATTGATGTTCAGTAGACTTTTTGGCCTCTGTTTTCTGTGGATGTCCATCTGGGCATACCTGTAGCCCTTTTCCACTAAAAAAGGTGGGTCTTCAACATACCTATAGCATATCCACTAGCAAGATACAAGAAATCAACTGACTTTTTTTAGGACTTTTACATTGCAGCCCTTCAAAATCTAGATATCAAAATCCACCCACAGACACGTAACAAAGCAGACAACACCTCCTGCATAATAGATGTGGGATCGGAACTGTACTTTCTGTAATGTTGCCTTTATACTCATGTACTAGTTTAGAATCATTCTTCATTTCCTCTGAAATCTTATGCAGCAAGATTTGCTCAGTCTTTCAGATCACATGAAATTAAGCTACTTAAACGTAATACGTGATACCAAGAGAGCATTACAAATTACTGTTGACTAAGAGGCACTCAGGCAGCCACTGCTCAGGTTCCAATCTGGATACATTTCCTTTTCACATGTGTTATTCCTCTGGCTGTTTGACTGAAAGGTATCAATTGCCACTAGTAGTACAAGTATTAACCCTCCCTCCCTTCTCTCCCCACTGAACATTTAAAGGAAAACCAAGCACTGATTTGCCCTGCCCAGCAGTAAAAGTGCAAAACAAGGAACATCTTGAGAAGCTTCAAAATAGGACTGGCCTTCTAAGTGAAGTGTGGTTCAATTCTCAGCATGGGCATCGGGAGAATATTTGTACTGACACTGTCGGGCACCTTTGCCCAGGGATCTCAGGCAAGCACCCAGGCTGCCCAGCAAGTTCCCCGAGAGGGCACTTCAGCGGCTGATTCGGGACTCCGCCTCTTGCCCTGGCTCAGGAAGAAAGCCTCGGCACCCAGCTCACACACCACCGCAGGTGAGACCGTGTGAACACCCTCACGTACACACCGGCACAACCACCCGCTCCCACGGAGCAATGTTCAAAGGCTGCAGTGTGAAAAGTGGCTGTGCTGGTAAGGACAAAGTAAACGTTTTCCCAACACTGTTGCAACGTATCTGAAGCCAATGAAAAACTGGTCAGCTGTTCCTGCCATACACTCATGCTGTTGGTGTTAGAAATGCCACTGCTCTGCGCTAAGGTGACTACTTCCAGGCCTAGCTTCAAATAAAAAAAGACCTCCTTACCATGATGATTTCACCATGTCGGGCTGAATGATAAAGTTAGTCTACCTTTATGCTGAAGTGAAGCTATTCCCATGGAACCTGGCCTGAGGAAAAAAAAAAAAAAAAAAAGCAGAAAGTCCTATTTCAGAAGTTAAGTCATCAGATGCTGTTGAGAGAGTAACAACAAAGCACTTTGGGGAAAGCTGGGTATGAGGGAGACAAAGGTCCAGGCTCAGAGCACATGGCATTTGGTAACTGTGGCAACAGCATTAAGTTTAGGTGCTCAGAGTCTGAAAAGTGACAAAAATGGCATCTTCGCTCTCCTCTGTGCGTGCATTGGAGACTCACATGCTCTAAGCAACACGCTACCCTGCCCATCGCTGTGCCAGCTGTGCAGTCGTAAATAAACAGAAGTATTGATTGGCTCCCATATCAGAACAGTGAACCAGGCTGCAGTAGTCTCAGTATGCAATCATTCAGCTTTCAATGTCAAGGACAGCAGAAGTTTTGCTACTTGGAGAAAGCTGCATTTTACCTGTAAACATAAGGCTTTTTCCTGAGAGCTTCTGACACACCATTTTCAGACCACTCCACTATGCAATTTTTAGTCACTTTTCAGAGCAGAACTACATTTCAGTCTTTTGTCTTTCAAGAAAACTCTGTGCTTCGGCATGTAACAGTACAGTGAAACAGCACCAGGAGACAAAGAATCCAGGCAAGCTGCCCGACCATTAATCAGCTCCCATGGCCTCCTCGGCTACAAACGCTACCGCAAGGATGACTCTAGGTATGCTGGAGTCCAGTGCATGCAGGAGGATGTTGGTTACTGGTAAGGTTTTTAGGGTTTGAAGTCCGATTACAGCCTCCTATTTTTCCACTTTAGACTCAGACTTGTATCGACTCAGCTAACAGAGAGATAAGCAGCATTAGTACTGGGTATGAACCTCGGCTTTACTATAGCAGCACATTTTAGCCTTCTTTTTACTGGCTCATTTTCTTAGCCAGTTCTTGAGGATGAAAATGTTGCTGTTCTTTGGTAGATACGGAAATCTGTCAGCAGAGTTCACCTGTCCTAACACTGACAAACGAACAAATAGGAATATTTTCAACCTCTTTTAAGCTCTGACCTGACCGGCTGTATGTACCAAAACGGCAATGTATCTTTGTAGCATCTTTTTCCTTTTCCTCCCCCAATAGGAAATTATTCTCTCATCCCCTCAAGCCCCACACGCACGCTCACACACACATTAAACCAAACTGACACGGAGAGTCTATGGGCGAGAGTCTGTGGAACGACGTTCATTAGTACATCATTACGAAATTCTCTGGTTGTTTCTCTCAAAGAATATAAAGTTTAACACATTCTGTACATATTGTTGGTTTCTTAGTTATAAAGTAAACACAGTAACAAACTGTCCATAAAGCATTGACTCATTTTAAACACAGCCCCTTCTCATTTTATCTTGCTGAAAGTCCTCTTCCAGTCAGAAACACTCAAGCGATGTACTGCAAGTGGGCATACGGTGCATGACAGCAGAGGAAGGAAGAAAGAGGCACTTTTGATCGGCTGGTATTCTTGGACTTCCCTTTTTCCTGCGGAGGTTTATGTTCCTGACACTAGATGGTAGTGTTAGCACAGAAAACCGCTGTGGTTAGGCACTTGGCAACAAGGCTCCAAGGCAGTGCCCGCTCTCTGCTATGTCATCAGAATTGGTTTCTGCCGCACTTCCAGGATATCTGGGCAAGGGAGAGAAACAAAGAGATACAGCAAACTTAGGAGGCTCCTGAAAGTAGTCACAGTACCAGACAGCATAAAGAACTGGGGATGCAACTGTAGACTGCAGCATCGTCCCCCTGTTACGCTGCTAAAGGAATGTAAAACACAAGTATGCGACTTCACCGACTGAAGTCCAATTTAATTCCTCCCCAGCTGCACTCTAGATGAGAGATGGTAAGCCACAAATATATCCCATCACATAGAGGTGATGGCTGATCTACTAAGTATCATCTACAGTGGGATGAAGCAACATGTGTCAGACATGGAGTGGTGTAATCTTCCAGAGAAACAAGTGGAAGTGCCAAGGGTTTTCCCCTTCTTGAAAGGACAGATGTGCCATCCCCAAGACCCTTAAAGAGACTTTTGACTCCGAAGATGCGGGCACAAGCAATTCAACCATTTCATCCATTCTATAGCCTGGAACCTACACTTCTGCACTCCAAAGGCTGCCACAAAGACAAGCTCCTTTTGTTGGCTCCTCAAGTCCCATATTGTCCAAATGTGACAGAATATGAACCTGTAAAATATGTCACAAACACGCGCATCCAAATGAAGACAGTCAACCCAGCATGCTGTCATGGCCACAGGTAGAAATATCTGGAAACTGGACTGCAATGTCCTTTTCAAGGCTCAGAGAGAATAAAGAACATGGGAAAAAAGGAGCACACATTTAATTAAGAGGCTGATCACATACAGCTGCACAAAGAGGATGATGCAAGTAAAAATTGATCCACAGCTCCAGAGGGCTCCGGCCACATTTGTAAAGAATGAAACACAGCAGAGTGAGTCCAGTGAAGGGACACAAAGATGATTAAGGGATTGGAGCCTCTGACATATGTGGAAAGACTGAGAGAACTGGGATTATCTAACAGAGAGAGAAGGCTCAGATCAAAGGAAGTCTGATCAATATGTATAAACTACAGACGTTTTAAAACATACTTTGATCACTATCACTGGGATTTTAATTTCTTAGTACCAGGCTTCCTAAACTACCCAAGGGAGATGAGCATCCTTCCCACTTCACCCAGCTCCATCTTCAATGCTCCCACTTGCTGGAAAGCTGCTTCTGGTGCAAATGCATTAATTACAAAGAGACACTGGAAATGGGCTCCACCCGATGTGCCAAACTGAAGCAAACACAGGTAGTGAAAAACCGCAGATTAAAATTCTGCCTTACAGTCCAGACATTTCATGTCCTATTTCTGTGCATCTCAATGTATATACTGACTCCTGCAACCTTATGTTAAACAAATTAAATCTCAGAAAGGATGTTCAAGCTCAAAGCAAATATTTGAGCACAGAGGCATTTATGCCACCCACTTGAGCAAGTATTAAATGCCAGCAGGAACAATACATCTTCTGTAAACTCCTAAATGTCTGCAGTGAGAGAGTGAGCGAGCTTGATAACTCCAGATAACTAGCTGCAAGATTATCAACACAATTATCATAAGGAATAATTATGTATTTTACCAAAATATTCTTCAAAATCCATCCTTAATTACAGAGGATCAATTTTTGCTGGAATCTGTATTTCTAAACTGAAATAAAACCCGATGTACAGCGAAAGGGCATATGTGGAAACACCTCTTTGTTAAGTATAATTTCCACTTCTACCTTATCAGCTACAATTACCTTTCTCTGTAAAGTAAGAGCCAGTCTACTTTTGCAACAGGCTCTGAGATCTCAGCCTGCAAACAATGACAAGACTGCAGCTATTACAATTACACTAGTATAACACAACCAATGACATTAATAACCATACTATCTTCTCGTCTCTTTTAGCAGCAGATTAACCTGCTTAACAACAGATCTCCTAACTCCTTTCCTTTTAGCTACCTTTCAGGAACAGTCTGGAAATATCCACTGTGTAATAGATTGGTTTTGTTTTCAAATGCGTTTCCTTTTAAGACCCAGACAAGAAAAAGCAGGCACTGATCAAAAGCCCATAATCCAAACAAACCTATTCAAAAGTCATCCCATCTGTTGGATGGGAAGAGAAGGGAAAAGATTAAGTTCTTAGAAGAAGTAACAGTTCTAAGCATCTTCCAAAGTTAGAGACAGGACTTTCCATTGTGATGGGATCATAACTTTATTCCACGGGATACCAACTTTATTCTGGTCTAGATTTTGGAGTTCAGCAATAGTTTTGCCTGAGATACTGCAGTGCAGCTGCATCAAACTTTCTTTCTGCCTCAGATGGTCAATGTGTGTTTTCAGTAGTAGACACTAGCAATGTCTTTATGAAAGAAATTGCCACATCATTTACAGAGCAGAGAGCCCTCAACCACCGCTGCTTGCTCAGTTTTCAGAAGTATCAAGAGTCCTATGAGCGCTCTCATACTGCAAGCTGTATCCCTGAAAGGCTAGCAGGCTTGCTGATGGATAGAGTTCAAATAGACCAGTTGTATTCTCTAGTCCACCTGTATTTGTAGGTAGATGAGTTATCTGGATGAGCATCAAAACTTCATGAATGCCTGAAGATTGTAAAACCCAACTTATTGTGCTATCCTAGTCCACCTGAACAAACGTAGAGTTGGTCGTCATCAATGTCTTAATTGGCATATCTAGACCAACAGCATGGGGGACTCTGATTATTCATGGTACAACACACAAACATCATTATGTCTAGTTAGAGACTTTGGGCACCCAACAGATTTACAGGCATCAGTGTGGGCACTCTGATCAGTCCAAACAACTTAGATGGAAATGAAATCTAAGAGTCAAAACTGGCAAAGGAGGTCACTCCAAATTCTAGAGCTGCTTTTCTGTAACCCCCTCAGTTACAGGTCTCTGCTGCAACTACTGCTGTCAGTGGACGGGCTTACAACAAGCTGTCTTGCACTCATGAGATAGATGAACTTTGTATTCCAGTAATAAGGCAACTAGTATTCCCCCGGATGTTTGTTAGTACAATCTACCAACTTGTTTGAATCACCACCAAGCGAAACTGGCTCAAAGCCAGAGAACAGGTTGACACCACTCCAATTGTTCATACTGGTTTGCTGGCTACAGTCAGCAAATGAGGTCTGTGAAGGGATGTTCCCTTACAAAGAAATACTTCCTCTGTCCTAATAGCAAAATCCCCAAACACAGAAGGCTATCTGGGAACCAAAGGACTCTCTGTTTGTGTGTAACACACATTAAAATTCACCTGTTAAAATTCGATGCAATGGCAAAGTGATGTAAGTTAAGTGTGCATAGAGTAGGAAGTTTTCATCTGTTCTGTTCAGCTTCAGCCACGAGCCCACCAGAGAGCGTCCTGTTCCAGATAAGGACCGCGACCTCAGATTCGTCGCATTGTGCAGATCTGTAAAAGCAAAAGACAGCAAGCTTAAAGTGATTGTATTTTCTGTGTTTTACTGGAAGACCCAATTAAAGCTTCTGGAAGGCAAAAAAATAAAAGCCTATTATTCACTGTCTAGAGAGAAATCACATGCAGATCACTATTGTTATTACTACTTTTTTTTTTTTTTTTAAATTATTCAGATCTTGCCCAGCACAGAATTCACCATTTACATTGAAGCTAGTGAATTGTATCAGCAGCTGGCAGCAGCAGTAAACCATTATCTGCTAATAGACCAGCCAGAAGAGGGAATGAAGCTTTTGTTACCACATTGCACTAGCAGAGTCCTAACCCAGCCTTCCCTCATACACGAAGTATTAGAATATCCCTACAATTAGGTAGTTACTCATGAAGAAATCCACAAGTGTAACAGAAGGAAAATTGTATCTCATGAAGAAAACTGACATCTACAAGACAGGGGGAGAGTCAGCATTTAGTAAGCCAGTTTAATGCATATTTCCATGCATCCCTCAACCCAAACCTGGAACCCTTCAGCAGTTCCATTCTTCCCATAATTAGTTTAGAGGTCCACAAATTACTTTTGAAACAAAAGGACGCTGGATCCGCTGTAGGTTAGAGGCAGTTTTTATAAGCTGCAGGCCTATCTCACAGCCAGGAATGCACATGCCACATATTTTGAGTGTTTCTAAGCTTCCCCTCATTCCCCTGTAAAACTCAGCCCTGTCCCACAGTGCTAAAAGCAGATATTGAAATGAACACAGCTATTATGATCCAGACCGATCCAAGCTCTTGGACTCATTTGTTTAAAAGTGGGTCCTGAACCACACAAAGAGCCCCTAGCAAAGGAAACTGCATAGTGGCAGCTACTCTAGCAATATGTGTAACAATGTGGGAGGAAAAAAAAAAAAATTAAAAAAATCTTTACCTTGTTTTGTCTCCTTCCCTGTAAATGCGTATAGCCAAGACATCTACTCCCTCTCTCCACACATTACCACCATGTCAAGAGCACTGTGGTGATCAGGTCAGAAGGACCCGACTCCTGTGGCTGGAATAAGTACAATTCTTCTGCTGTGTCATGCTTGCACACTGTAAAAGCAAGCGGGCCCTCATGGGCCACAACAAGCCTGTCTGCACTGGGGGCAGGTCTGTGGCCAGACCAAGGACGCTGCTGATCTTTAGACGATCAAGTTATCCTCTACCCATGAGACCAAGATGCCTCAGAACATCTCTGTTTCTACAGAACCCCATCACTGGGTGAACTGAAGTCAGCTTTCCCACTCTGAAACAAGAATTTCACCACCGCTGCTCCTGAGCAAACACTGGTCAGACACTCAGGTTTCTGGAATTCGTAAAGAAATCTCATTTTAGTTACTACTTCTTGTAGAAATCCCATCTTTGAATACATTAAACTTCCTAGCATAAGCTATTAAAATATTGCTCTATTTTTAGGACCAGGAACAATAAGGTCAAAGCATTTATCATTAAGTGAAACCACACTTCTTTGTATTTTATGTATGTGCCATAAAACGTCTGGAAAACCTGGGATTTATTTACTTCTGTAAATAGAAAGAAAAGAAAATGAAAATAATCATCATACTGATGAACATTCTTAAGTACGCTAGGATCAGACCCTGCAAAACAATACTGAGCAGAACCACCACCCAGGAGGGCTGCCAGATAAATGCCCTGAACTCCATTCTATCCTGTGCAACCTCCAGGAGAAACAGATCAAAAACAGGAC
Organism: Tyto alba; assembly: GCF_018691265.1. Lineage (NCBI taxonomy): Eukaryota > Metazoa > Chordata > Aves > Strigiformes > Tytonidae > Tyto > Tyto alba. The sequence continues at coordinate 6,874,082 of NW_024881295.1, read as the reverse complement.
TCCATCTGGGACAGCTGCCCTTCTCCTCACACTCATAGTAACTGAAACAAGCCCTACCCTTTGCCTAGTAAAACATGCTAAAACCCACCTCATTTGAAATAACAGATGTTTTGACTAGGCAATTTAAGGAAAAAGATATCAGGAAAGGTTTCTATTGATGGAACTCTGAATTAGTTACAACCAGTTTAAGTTGTACAGAATTTTAATTAAACATTATCACTTAAGCTTGTTTTTTAATGTGCAATTCCTCATTAGCTAAGCTGATCCAGTACCACAGATGGGTAATACCTTCACTACTACAAACAGAACTTGTGATCTGGAAATTACCTTTCTGTTTATCTATTATCATGCCAAACAACAGTTAGATCTTTTGGCTTCTCTAATAAATTGTCTTTAAACAAATGAGAAGCAGCTTGGACTTTGACATTTGTGACTTTCCCACCTAACAAAACTGTGATACGATTGGATTTATACACTATATTCTGAATCAGACTCAATTTTTCATCTTCTTGGTTGTCTCATACTGAGTAACTAGAATTCGAAGTAAGAGTTTCACAAGGCATTAAACCATTATATAAGCAAATTCATTAGGCTTCCTTTTTAGAGAGTTCAGAACTGACTCAAAGCTGCTTGAAGTAAATGCCTTTCCACCACCTTTAACCAACTCTGGATCATATCAGGGAATTCAGAGAGCCTGCCCACGAGAGCATGCTCTACCCCACTACGTTGTGATATCTGGAAGTCTGCCATCTGACAATGCGGTATCTGTGAAAGGGGGGAGGATCTTTCCTGCTCAAGTGTCTCTCAAATGGGTCTATATATATAAAAAAAAAAAAAAATCCATCATTGGGATCCCTTTCCATAGCTCTGTACCCTCTCCAGACAAGTCTGTTTAGCTGATATTACTTCTCTCACCTCCGCCATCATCATCTCTGAAGAACTCCTCACTGTCATTTGCTGAGTGGGATTTTTTCATCTCAGCAATTCGATTTCGGGGCACTTTTCTCTTGAGGGATGGGGAGAAAAAGGATGGGCGATTGTTGCGTTCTGGGGTTGGTGGTGTACTGAAAGAAGTGACCTGAAAGGGAAATAGAAGAAACGCTAGAGTAAAGTTCCATGCTTCTAGTAAGAAATAATCAGTCTCAAACATGTGCCACAAGGCAGTCACATGTAAAAATCAGAATCATGACTGGTGGCTAGCTGTAAGATTTATCAGCGGCCAGAGAATGTCAACTGAACAGTCATCTCCACTTCAAGATGCTCATCAAGATGAAAATATTTTGATATGTCAACACCCTCAACTGTTACGTGAATAATGAAAAGCTACTCTCTTCAGCTGATCACTTCTAACAAGGATTTATAATCATAAAGGAATAAAATTAATAATTTAGGCACCAAGAATGTCAATCTTATTCTTGTATGTTGAAATTCCAAAGACTTAATAGGCTAAGAATGAGTTGCATTGGACACACTAAAATTGCACATCTTTAATTTCTTTGGTAAACACAAGGTAGTAGTTTCCCTGCTTAGAAGGATGCCATGTGGGATCACTGTGAAAGGTCACAGTGTCTCTGTGAAACAGGGTCACAAAGACAATTACTTAACCCAAGATGCTGACGCAAAAATTAACTCAATGTACAATTATATACATATCATATTTCGATATAGGATGGAGAAAAACAAGTTGAGATGCCCTGATGATTTGGCTAGTCTAAGTGATGACAGATATAAGGATGTAATTGTCCATGGTGAAACACAGGTTAGAGAAAAAGCCAGAGACACCCTTCCTTCAGAGCAGAAGTTGCTCTTGAGTAAACCACAATTATAGTCACCAAAACCTATTTCAGAAAGAATTGAAACGCCATGCTTATCGACTGTGTTTAATAGTTTAATTTCAAATGAAAGAAAATAATAGGGAAAACTACTTTGCTAATGGAGGTGAGCAACTTCTCTCTCATCCTTCTTTCTTCAGACAGTTAATTTAACAATCCCATGACTCTCCCTGAGATGACACCTGATATTGCTCATATCTGTCCATACGAATAAGGAGGGAGGTGACATGTGAATGAGGATGACAGCCAAGCCAGGTTGGTGTTGCGCTCCAGAAACGCTCTAGGTTATCCCTCTCTCATTAATGTTAAAAACCCCTAAAACAGTAGAAGCATTCTACCACCTAACTGATCTTTAGTGCACTTGAGCTTTGATTTGTGCCTGTCTCTATTTTTAATTCTGTAGCTATTTCATATCACAGCTGGAGGGGAAACCAGAAACAGACAAGTCACCATTAAAACCATTAGCAAAAAGCAATTATAATATATTATCTAGCTTGACATTTTCCAGTTGACATTGGAAGTCTTAGAGCCAAAAGATCAGGAAGTCTCTCTAGGCCTGATTTCTCCAGGGTGTATCTATTGTAAAGAGCAAGCACATCCAGTTAACAATTTCTGTGCTGCTGGCAGCTCATTTTGCCTTTTAGGAAGCCAAAAACAAACAAACAAATCAAACAGCTTGCATGGAGACCTTTAGAAGCAGTCCTGGAGACCTTTAGAAGCAGTCCTGGAGACCTTTAGAAGCAGTCCTGGAGACCTCTGAACCACACAGATTAGCTATGTTACACAGGAAACCAGACTAGAATCCATCAGGAACTTCCCAGCCCAGGCCAGGTCATATCTGCGCAGGTATTTTGAAGACATATAGCCTGATCCTCATTAACTAGGTAAAATGCCTTAATGGAAAACAAGGCTCAGGACTGAATAAGAGCCAAATCAGCATCCATGGACTGATTCTATTGGTATCTTACTACACTTGCATTAAAATTAAGCATATACATAAATATGGTACTGCATCTAGGTTGGTAATCTTTGCTTTCATATTTTATAGGCTTCACATTGGCAGCATTCCTCAATGGCAAAACTGGTAATCTCCTGACAGTATCATTTCCTGTGAGGTATAGCAAGCAACCTACATAATATACGAATTCTATCCACATTTCTAGGTAAATCCCATCTTGTACAGAAATGGAATCTATTAATTTTCATAGAAAACAGGCAGAATCATCATTTTCCCTGGCATCAACACTGCTGTCGTTTCAACAAAACACTCCTCCAGAACGATGAATCATCCAGTCATCTCCATAGTCAGTATTTGTTCAAGGGAAACTGTGCTAAAAATCTATCTGCATATACTGAGTATAGTCAAAATATACACAAGTAAACCTAAGTTCAGAACCTTGATGTGAATTAATCCCAGCTTCAGTCTGCCTACTGGCTTTGGAACAAAACATGCTCATGCATCCCCATAAATCAGCATTTCTGTCTGCTACTTACTCTCTCGTGCACTGGGGAGTCTGGATTTGAATCTTCTTCTGTCCCATACGGTGAAGTGTCACCAGTAGAAACTCTGCTTACTGCCATCTCTGCATGTCCTTTCCCTTGTGGCCCTTTCATTCGGACAAACTCCATGTTGTTATATTTATAAAAGCCAAAAGACATTCTTTGAGCCATCTTAGCTGCAACACTCACCTATAATGCATCAAGACAAGAGACAAAACCATGTAATAGCATCTCCATGTTTCAAAAAAAATAATGTTCTCTGAAAGCAGTTATCTAAGAGTAAGTCAAAAACATAAGGGGTAACTACCATTATCTTGATTCTTGAGAAGTATTTTAAGCCACAATCTGAAGTGATCTCCAAAAGAGAAGCAATTTTACAGATACAAAACCAGGGGCTCAGAGAAGAATCAACTCCTTCAGCTATTCAAAAGGCAGAGTTACCCAATGGCACGCTGAGATAAAACAAAAGGTTTTTATCCAAACCCACACAACGTGACACACCAGAGCACAAGCAGGCACGTGCACAACCCAACACAGCCTGTGCAGGGACACCTGTTGGGAGTCCAAAAAGCAACAGACACACACAAGATGCTTCAAACCAGCAAAGCGCACTGCACAACTCTGGCACTCCTTTGTGGCAAGTCAACTTGGACATTTGTGTGTCCATACTGTCAAGGTCAAAGCATAAAGAAACAGCTCCCATGCACAAGTAACCTGCATTGCATTGCTCACCATTGCAAAACCCTGGCAGCTTTTGAACCCTCTCAACAGACCGAAGGGCTCAATTTCCAGTTAACACAACTGAACTGAAAACTGAACTGAGAACTGAAAAAAGGAACAGACCAATATGAAAACAGTCAAGGTTTTGCCAAGTGAAGTAAGTAGGACTTATCCATAAGTTTAAGTGGTTTATCACAACTTTCAGCAGTTTATCACCTGAAAGGGCCAAGATGCTCATCATGTAACACAACTCCTATTGCACTCGGAGTTAATACAGACACAACTGAAATCAAGTAACCTTCAAAAGCATAGATTGCTTCTGTCCTGTTAAAAGAATGGTCAAAGTTCAAGTTCTGCCTTCAGCCATGATTGAGTATTTGAAGGGCTAACAATTTTAACTCGTCTAACAAAACAATATAAACTAGCTGTGTGGTCAAGAGGACATTCCTAGTCTATGAGGTGACTTTACCACATCAATTCTTTTCTTTCCATTGCAGGGATTTAGTCTTACATTGTCTTTAGTGACTCTGCATTCCCATGTATTTTAATAACCCACCTTCTGATTGTGTAAGGCCATGTGATGATGGTGGGACAGAAAAACAATTTCAGTTTCCCATTCTCTCAAAAAACTGCTAGAAGAGTATAACTACTCACATTTAAAACAGGGAGAAGAGAAATTATTCAGGACCTCTCCTGACAAGGGTAAAACCAAAGGCAAATGAAGTTTACAGTCACAGTAAATATTGTAGGGGTTTTGTTGTTTGTTTTTAAAAATCTCTCAGGACTGTCTTCATAACAGACTTTCTGAGAAGTTCATTGGCTCTTGAGCACTCTTGAATTCAGCACTAAGTACTGAATTTGAAGCTGAAAGTGCTGGCATTTCATGTTTTTGTGGGAAAGCAAAGAAAGCTTCTTTTAGTGGCAGTGAAACCACGCTGGTCTTTTGAAAATAGCCATGAGTACAAATCACACTAAAGAAAAACATGCTTTACATATAGCAAAGTAGTTACCAGAGCTTAAGGTCTCCCTGCAAACCATGCCATCTCTGAAGTAACTAGAAATATCTATGACATTTCAAGAAAATAGAGGGGCTGCCAGAACTCTTATTCAGATCCACTCCTGTGTCATGTTCTTGACTACTTATCCATGTCACTGCTTTTGGCAAACATCAGAGTAATATATCCTGATCTGAACACCCTCAGCTGTTTGAGCCAAAAAGCATTTGCTTTCAGGTAACTTTCAAAGACAAAAAAAGACAGACTATAATGCAGATGATCTAACTGGATAAAAAGCTAGCAGCCTCAGCAGCAAAACACAACTGTGGTCAGAGTATCATTGCTGCAAAGGACATTGTCTTTCAGAAGCATCTTACCCTGTTGTCATAGACCTTCTTGAGTGCTTCATAGCGGATGGACCCCTGAAAAATCACCCCTTGGAAGGTGTTGCTTTTGTCACTGGCCACCAGCTCCACACAGACCATTTCTCCTTCTCCCACAGTCATGTCACTGAAAACCTGCCAAAGATGCAAGATGAAACACTTCAAGGCAAGCTGCAGCTGTTAGAGTTCAAATATATTCAGATTCCCTTGATCCTCCTTAGGCCCAAAGCAGTTTCAATGTAAAAGGCAGAAAGCAAAGGAGCTGTATGCTCCACCCCAGCCTTTCAAAAAAACAGGCTTCAGGCAATGCACACTGCAAATCATGTGCTGACATAAGCAGCTCTCCCATCAGCCTGTCTTGCCTTAGCCCATCAGAAAGACTGATGCCAAAATCCCGCTTTAAGCTCAGATTTCAAACATTAAAGAAAGAAGGTCAAATAAAATAAAATAAAAACTACTGGAAGATAACCCTCAATTACCCAAGAACATCTGTCCAGAAGGTACAAGAAAACAGCTAATCAGGACATAAGATCAGAATAGGACAAAACCCTGCTGCTGCTGCAACAAGGAACTCACCTCTTCAAAACTGTCAATCATGAAGAATATGTTGGGGTAGCTTATCTTTGACTCCTCTCCTTTACTGTCCATTGGGTGTTTGCTAGGAGATGCAAACACTTGCTGAGAAACGTATGGAAAAAAACCAACATCATCTCAGTTAAATGTGCTCAGGAATGGACGCATTGAATACAAGGCAAGTGATACCAAAACACCACAGTCCAACACTGCCCAGTCAGACATTTTCACTTACACTAGAGATGCTGGACATCCTGCAGGCAAGGCTGAGCTGGTTTCTGACTACAGCCTGTTTTGCAATAATGACAACACTTGTGAAATCCTTGAGTTTTCTCATGCAAGTTATTAAACACTAGTTGCTCCACAGTAAATGTCCTTGTGTTTACCTGACCTCTCACCATCCTATAGCACAGCTAAGGTATTCTCCCTTTTCATAACAGAGAAAACCACCTTGAGCTGCATTTAAGCTACTGCAATGCACTGCAAAATGAAAGCACACACAGCAAGAAAGTTACCATGGAGTAGCTGACCTAACACTATTTGCTTGTACAGTTAATTGCATTGTTATTGTTTGCTTAGTACCATGATAGGATCAACATCACTCAGTAATGGGCAGCATGGCCCTCAGGAGGACAAGCACTTGATTTCTCATCCTCACCTTCTGCTACTGTTTCTGTCTCTATCCACTGTGCTTCCTCTTGCACATTCCTCCCTATGAAGCAGTTGCTGAACTCCTTTGGTCACTTCACTCCTCAAAACAACCCATGTTTAAATAGCTAAAGGCTTTAGATTTTATCATTCCAACAGGATTAACAAGCAGGTAAAGAGGGAGCAGTCATACCAAGTAGCCTTGTTTCCACCTCTGTTTACAACCAAATCTTTGAATTAAAGAAACATGTCAAATCTTAGCCCACTGTAAACATGTTGAAAGCTCTGAATCTGCCCAGATTGTCAGGCCTGTCAGACTCTCACTACAAACCGTTCAACACAAACCATAACTATGGGTAGGATAATAGATATTCACAAGAGGCTTGTTTTTGCTTATTTGTATTTATAAAGCTTACATGCACTTTTAAATACAGATTATTAAAAAGAAAGGTTGCTTCATGACAAGGAACAGTATTAGAAAGTAAGTCTCCTCAAAGATGGCACTTGCACCAATGCCTGAAACAAGGACATCTTACAGGCATCCTTGTTCTCATGGCATCCAACGTAAAGCAGAAAAAAAAAAATCCCCAAACTCATCTCCAGTCAGACACACCTGAGGAAAACATAGTTTGTAGAGATCTTACTGTCAAGCCAGCAGAGAATCACTGTAGTCTGCAAAATAATTTAGGGGAAAGTCAGCCTTTTTTACACTGGTTTCATGCCTTAGATACTCTACTGATATGAGTATATACTGATACTACACTGATATGAATGTACCGATATGACAGTAGCTTTGTCAGAGGTCTGGAGTAGTACAGCAAGTCCTATGCCTGAACAGGGTTTCTACCTATTCAACTTCTGGCTGCATACTGACAGGATAATATATGCTTTTTAAGGGAACAACCATCAGGGCAGTAATACATATCCCAAAATACTGGCTTTTGTTTGTTTAAAACTAACACCCTCAATGGCACATGTTACAACGAAATGCCCTACTGCAAAAATGCCTTCCACAGTATATAGAATTGCCTTTTCTCTCTCCATAGATTGGCTTCATGGTGTTGAAATGTTCTAGTATGTACTGTAAGTTTTAATGTGTTCTGAGTTTCTCTTAGAAAAGGGGAGACAAAGAAAAATGTATAAGCAGTCCTACAGTACGAGCCTCTAGGAATGAGGAACAGAAAACTTCCTCCTTATTCTGAATACTGCTCACATGCTATGAGGACAGGTCCCTCACTCTCATCTTCCTAGTTTTCATATCTGCAAGTAATATTTACAGATTTTTCTCAAAAGGATTTTGCAGAAGTAAACTGGGGGTGAAATTTGGACTAGTAAACAGTAGGATAAGCAATGAGAAGTAAAAGGCTTATTGTGGTTAGTAATGTGGTGTCTCAGCAGCACCAGAAGAAGGGAATTATATGCCTAACTAATGCAAAATACAAGTACAATAACGAGCATTGCTAGTTTTGGTTGCAGTCAAAGCAACAATTGTTTTAAAATGGTAAAACAAAATTAAAGGATTAAAGAGCATTGGTTTATTTTAGGTAATGCCACACAAGCAGCTGAATGAACTAAAGGAATGGAAATGTCTGGGAGAAGCAGTCTTTTAAAAGGATCAGGAGCCTTTTAAAGAAGAATTTCTGCCAACTAGGAGAAGTTACTTCAAGATCTGCTGGAAGCTGAGTGAAGAAGTCTGGGGTTTCTTGTTCCTGTCCCCTCCACTATGCTGAAACCCTGGATTAACTGTATGCTGCACATAAGTGATAAAAGCCTTTGGGGTGGAGATGGAAGGAATGAGCGGTTTAAGAGAGAAAACAAGAATCTCATAAAACAATAAAAAGATAAATTGATGATCAGAAAATTGTCTATCATTCAATAGCCCTATATTACAGATTTACCCTGAAGGCTTCTCATATCTCAGGTCTCATACAATTTCAGGGTTACCCTCAGACTGGTTAACAGTTGAGCATACTCCCCCCTTCAGCACTATCCCCCCCCCCAATCCAGTAGGCAAAGACACAGATCTTGAAAGCATGCAGAGCTCTTCATAATTTTTTGAGAGGAGCTACAAAGGAGATTTAGATGACCGGCAGGAAACGTCACTAGACAAAGACTTGAGATGCTTCACAAGGATGCATCTGTCAGAGCACAGCCTGAGAACCACTGCCCTGGTTTTGATAGAGTCTGCAGCATTAGACAACACTGGATGCCATCCTCTTATCCACAATAATAACAGGGTGATCTCACCTGAGATTTCTTTTTGTGAATGTGAATATCTCCTCCATCAGAGCGTGTGCACACAGCACATGTCACCACATAATCCAGCTGAAACAGGACACCAGATAGAGAAATAAGAGGTTTAGAGTTAGAAAAACAAAACATTAATGTGCATGAAGCAGAACACATTCTGTCATAATTTTTTTAGCTGACTAAAAAGTATGATGTTTTGGTATTGCTGTTTTTTAAAAAAGGTAAAAATAGAAACACTAATGAACACAAGCAACACATTAGAAAGGTCAGAAGCCATTAATTTAGCCTGCTAAACAACCTGAAAAAACTTGTAAGGAGGAAGAGTGATAGCTCTGGACAGCAAGGCCCAGCTGTAACAGCATCTCTGAATCCTGACTGCAGCAAACAGATTCTGGTTTTATTCAGTATCAAATAAAGGCAAAAACTGCTCTCTGCAGAGAAGTTCTGCAACGAGACTTTTGGGAGGAAGAAGTCAGAATGAAAACAATTTATTTTCCAGGATGTGTGCAATAAGCCAGCAGTCTCTCATTCTGAGATCATAATCAACAAAACTTAAGGGATCTCAAATGACTATTCAGCTTCCCTAAACACCAATGTAACATATGAAATAACTAAACAACCTATGAGTTAATTAAAGAAATAATTTGTGCTAGCTTCATGTTTCCACCAACCAAAAAACCAAAAAAAAAATTTTACTAAAGTTCTGATGTCAAGGGCAGCAAACTCCCAGTGCAATACGTAACACCTTTACTGCATTTCTACTTAGCAGTTCCCTCTCTTAGCTGCAACAGTGCTGTGAACTCTAAGTCTCATTCACTCTCAAGAACTATTAGACTTAACAAAGCCTTCCATTGTGCAAAACTTTGTTACAGAGCATAAAATTCAGCCCAGCTTCACTAGATATATTTAAAGATTTCTGAGGAAAGCTATTGGGATTCTACTGAAAAATAATAAACAACTCAATTTACGTTCACTTAGATTCTGAAAGGCAAAATGAAAACCATGTTTTCTTTCTATCCTTCAGAAGTGTTCAAATCCCCCAAGCTAGGGAGGAAAGGGGACATATCAAAGACTTTCCTGAAACCTCTCTAGCATAAATAGCTCATGAAAATTTGATAATCATCACTGTTACCTTCTGTAGGATGAGGTTCAAGTAGACGCTCTCTTCCCAGTCAATATCGGGATCTCCCAGGCCAGGAAGCTTCTTAGAATCTCTCCGGTAAACTTCAACTTCAACCTGCTAAGAAAATATCACATTTCCTTGAAAAATATTACCTAAAGGTACCTAGATGCATACATAAAAACTAACACCAGAAGCTGCATGTTGTGTAGCCTCCTGCTGTATTTTCCTGTCAGGATCACATTTTATCGACTGTGGAAAGTCAGCCCTTGTGGAAGACTTTGTACGGAAGTGAAGCTGGGGGCGCAGGGGATGTGAAGGAGAACAGGGGGGAAAGGCAGGTCTGCGCAGGGGAATCTCAGTTTTAGACAGTAGCTCCACATATTCCTTATAATGGGTATGTTTTAGCAAAAATGAAATTAATAAAAATCAGGGGGACACATATATATTATATATATGTATACATATATATACGTATATATTATACATATATATTATATATATATATATATATGTATTTCTCTTGACACAATCCCTTGGGACCAAACATGTCACTATACTAACACTCAACATTGTCTAGCAGGTAGCTGTTGCTTGTTCCCCCTGGGGTGGGAGTCTCTGGGAAGACAAAGTCCACTAATTAATGCCTCACAGAGGATATTTTGGTAGCCCCTCTTCCTATTGACAGTACTGATTGGACCCAACTACATGTGAGATACTCAGATGTATTAAAAACATGCAAATGAAAAATCCCAAATAATCTCAGAAAGCAGAAACAACTCTACCAATGCTAAAAAAATCGAAGCAACTGACATAAATATAAAACTCAACTTGATGTAATACACAGAGTTGAACAGTAGTTTAACACTTAAAAAAAAAATCTGCAGTACAGCTTAATCTCTTAACTGGTGTATGATACAAAATAGGGTGACAAGTAGCACATTTAAGAGACTTCAAAGCTATGCACTATCTTGAGAGAATACCTGGAAAGGCATTTTTTTTTCTCTTTGTCAAATAGCTTTTTTTGTTAATATAGTAACACACTAACAGATGATTAAGAAATATCTGGAATACTGCGACCAGTTGACACAGCTGTAAGCAGGGCAATTCATGAACTGTCCTTTGCTTTGCATGGGGCAGAGAAGGAAGGGTAGAGTTGATTTGTTAGAAAACAGATTGTCATAAAAGACAGAATAAGTGAATGAAATCAAACAGAGGATTAAGCCTTATAACAATTGTGCATTTATTTCAGCTACATGTATTAAGCTGAAAGACCAAAATATAGCGCAGAACAGTGAAACAGTACAATATTTCAGGACTAACACTATGATCAGATACCATGGAAGCTGAATGCACTGGGTTTTATCATTCATTTTTTAACTTACAAATATATTTTTTAAATGCCTATAGGCTCGTACAGCATAATTCCTTTGGTTTATTTTTATTTCTTCTGAAGTTTCTAACCATGAATTTTTCTATTGGCAATAAACACAAACTAACAAGAGTCACTGGAAAAAAACTGACATGACCACCTGAAGGAAATAATCCAATTTAATTTAATCTGCAAATAAACAAGAGGTGATACTTGCACTTTTGTGCCTCAAAGCACTGAAATATCACATTCACAAGATTCCAGAAATACCTTGTGAAACAAAAGCCATCCTGCCTCTGAAGGAAACACACAGCAAGAGGACTGGGTGAAGGTGGGACTGAGTAACTGCAGAGTACAACTCCAGCTCTAACTAACACCAGGGTAAGTGAGGTCAAGTGCAAAGCAGACACCACCTCAGTCTCCTCTTCTTCCATATCTGTGGAGTCTCTATTTTAATCCAGGCAGAGTTTAATTGTCTCTTAACGATAAAGTCCTCCCTTTGCAGAAGTCAGCCACCAGTTTCTTCTGCCGGTGAAATGAATTCACACACTGAACTACTTCTCCCCAGGAATTACAAAGTCATTGCACAACAAACTTTCATGGAATGAAATTTCCCAACCCTGTCACAGATAACAACAGAAAAAGGGCCTTTTTTTTAATCATTTGTTCCCTATACGCTAATTTAGAGTAGGATTCCTGGGTGGTACAACCTGTGGGCTGGGGCATGGTGGATCACCATGAATCACCGCCACGGCTGTTCCCTGACTTACGCCACACTGTACTCCAAAGGAAATTAATTTAAGGAATTTAAATCATTCAATTTTTTGTTAGGCAATAAACCGTACAGGGTATAGATCTCTGTATAACAGATCAAACTGGGCAAGACAGGGACGACCTCTTCCCAGAGAAAAAGGAGCCGTCAGCAGCCATAAGTGACGGAGGCAGTGCTCATCTGACCTCAGAGAGACAGCAAATGGACTTTCAAGTGCTCTCCATCGCGCTGGCATCTGCTGCACGTGTTTTGCAGCTCCTGTTCATGCCCAGGTAAGCAACCCTTGGTGAATGTTAGGGGAACGAACCAGCCCTGCCCAGCACTGGGGCAGCAGTCAGACCGAGCAGCCAGCATTTGCTAGAGCAGCCCCTAGTTTTGGATACCTTACTCTCGGCACCACCGAAGGATCTGCTTTACAAAACGCAGCGAGCCGTTGCCAGGGTGCTGGAACAAGCAGCACCGCTCCCCGTCTGACTGGTAACACGCTTCACAGAGCAGGCACCCAAATTACAAGTCACTGTTGAAAAAATTCTCACCCCTTATCTCACAAACACCTCTATTTGTAATAGCTCTTTTACTCATTTCTAAACAATTCTTCCAGAAAGAGCAAAAAGGTGTTCATAAGGCATCCTGGCATAAAGCAAAGTGCTAAATCTGGGTTGGCCAAAACAAACAGCGCTTTCCAGGGGCTCAATTTCCCATGCAAGTGCTGTAGCTCACAAATCAATCTCAGCTTTCCTCTGCTAGCACAGTGCTTGACGTGTGAAGGTGGTCATGCAATATTATGTGAAGTAAATCAACAAGCTCAGTTCAATTCCTAGCAAATGATCCAGCTGTCACTGGCATGCTGTGGAGTCTCAGGGCAGGGTCAAGGACGTAGGAAAGACGGGGGATGACTTAATTCAGACCCTGCAGCCACTTATTCAGCATTAGCGGATAAAGGAGGCATCCGAACCAATCATTACAAAAAATTAGAAAATTAAAAAAACTTCCTGTGAAGAACTTTAAACACAAATTTTCATCATTCCATAGATCACTATTGTTTTAAATCAGCAATCTAAATTTCTTGGCAGGCTGACCTAATTTGTCCATGTCCCAAGGAAGCTTGCTCAGCATCTGTACGGTTATCTTCCTGGTACTATGTACAAACAGCATATATGCCAAGAGTACAAAATCAAGACCTGAAGCCTCAGAAAGCCCCATTACTCAGGTTCCTGATGGGCAGAAGAATTGCAGTTCTAAAATCACGCAAATACTGTATAAGTAGCTACCTCAGCTGTCACCAAGGGGTAAGTACTCACCTTTTATATTTAAGTATATCATTTCAAGAGAATGTAGGCATTTGGGATTGGCAACATGAGGAATAGAAGACCAACATGTTCACTGTTCTGACCTCTAGGTGCTCAGACATCAACAAACAGGAGTGCTGTCAAAATCTCAATGAGTTCCCAGCAACAGAAACCATTACGTGAGTTTAGGTAAGTCAGCATTGTCAGTGCTGAGCACAGGTGCTTCCTAAATGAAGAGGAACACCTACTTTACAGAAATGTTGCCTTATGTTTACATAGAAATCATGTGGTCAATGTGAGCCTGATTTTATATATATATATATATTATATAAAATATTTTAGATTATTTTCATATATTGTCTTATATAATTTCTTAGCATACATCACGCTTTTCATCAGAACACCATTTTGTGATACTTGAGGCTTAATTCATGTTGTCATGTTTGACCTTCCAGAGTTAAAAAATAATATGGGCTGGAGGACATGCTGGATTTCAGACAGCTGAGTCCTCACAAGAAAACAATTCTGTCTCAGCCAGGTATCCAGGAGACACTGGGTCTTTTTCCAGGTCTGCTGCTGATTCACTTGGCCATGCCTCACCCCCTATGCTTGTTTATCTGGCTGTAGATTAGATGTACCTTCTTGCAAGCGTGAAAATTTATTCATAGAAAGAACTACGTAAATACTAATTATTCATTCCCAGTGAAATCCAAAAGTCAAGCTGGCTATTTCCCGATTCAAGTCAAAACGATGACCCTTCTACAGTTTCAGCAAGCTGAAATCTGTTACGCCATCTTTTCACAGGGTTACTGAGCTAAGGCTGTGTAGGAGAATTACATCAGTTAGGCTGACCTACGTGTCACAGACATTTTACCCTGTTACTACTTCACAAAACCCAGTTAATCACATTTGACTAGACAGTGCCTGGGAAAATACCTTAACTTTGAGAACTCATTTCAATGATTAATCATCCTCTTGGCTGAAAGTGTACAACTTCATTTAATTCAGCTGCTTTCCTTTTGCCAGCCTCTGGTTGCTGTCATGACTATTTCCACCATATTAAGAAGCTCGTAATACTCAGTTTTGGTTTTGAGGTTGCTTTATTTTCCTTTTTTTGTTTGTGTTGGGTTTTTTTGTTTGCCCTCTTTTTTTTTTTTTGTAATTTGATAATCTTTTAGATAAACCAGACAAAACTACCCTAAGAGGTCTCCATGCCTCTCAGCAGAACTTATTCTCCTCTTCCACCCCCTTGGTATGGTATTTCACCAGTATTGGAGTTTTCTGTTATCAGCACAGCACTGGTGTACACTCTCACTACTCCCTCAGGACTGCACTTTTTCTGCACAGTGACATGACTACATGCTAAACAACTTGCACTTTGTGCCTTGCCTGTCCTTACCAGAGCCTGTGCACGCTCCTGGCACTGAAGTACTGAACTATACTAAGTGGATCCACGTTTGCTAGGGATGGGGCTAAGCAGTCCGATAGTCATGCCCTCGTAATTTACACAGCACCAATGTGTGTCATCCGCAAATCTGAATCCACTGTAATTTTATGATCCCTGCAGAGCCCCCTCACAAACACCTCCACCTGAGGTCCTTTCCCTCCTGCTCCATTTTACCTCTCCTGAGCCAAGACCCCCATCATCATCCTGCTTTTCCACAGCCCATTTCTTTTCCATGCGTGGCAAAAGTTCTGGCTACCTTCTTGCACTGCTTTCACGTACTAGTCTGGTCCATCTCGGGGACTTCACAGGCTTCTGTGCCACAACGCTTGTGGCACCACAGGTCCCAGAGAGCCTGACAGCCACCCCCACCCACAACACAAATTATTGCCAAAATTGTTGTCAGGAGTTATTACTGGCACAATAAGAACATCCTAAGTGCAAAGGAGCAAAGCGTCTACTAACACTGATGTATTTTATTCACAGAAATATGCCTTTTGGAGATGTATATATTATGGACTGGTTATCTTTACAAGAGAACTCAAGCCATATAAGACCTTGTACTGGAAGCCAATATAACACATGTATTAAGTTATACATTTACAGACAGCTGGAATATTTTTATCATAAAACATGGAAAAAAACATCTAAGACTCCAGTCTAGGTTTAAAATCTTTGTGATAAACTGGATACTTTTCCCACCATGCCTATTCGCTCCCCAAAACTTCCAGAATACAATCAATCTTTTAAATTTATATTTATAATATGAACACTGGGATATTTAGGACCTCCCCCACAAAAAACCCTCACTCACAAGGGTATTAATTCCATATAGTTACCCAGTCATTAGAGCTGTTCAACGAAACCCATGTGTATTGAAAAATGACCTTGTTTGCACAGCTTAGCACATAAGCCTTTGAAAAGAAAATCTACAATCAAAATCGATACAAGCTGTCAGCTGGGCAGCACAGGAAGCATGGGATAATAAGAATAGGGTTTACAGGAAGCACTATTTTGCTGGCATTCAGAAGCCATCCCAAAAAAGCAGATTCTGATCCTTCTGTTAAAAAGAAGTCTAATATGATTACAGGCTTATCTAGTAGTAGCACCACATTTCGGGGTTTTTTTCAGACAACATTCACTAAAAATCAATAAAGGGGAGGGGGCTGACCATGAAAAGGGACAGGAAGAAGATACAGTGAACAAAATCCAAGACTTTTTCTACAAGTTCAGCAAGGAAATACTCCTACTGTCTCCAGATCCAGCTGTGATTTTTAGAATTTTACATTGACAGAATTGGTCTCAAAATACCAGGTAAGTCAGCAAAAAAAATGGTTTATTTCAAATACTGGTTCATCTTCTACAAAAGCAGAATTATTCCCCAAGCATGTGCTCACCAGCACACAGTTTTAAAAGTCCCCATCACACAGTGCTTTGAACTATTGTGAAGCCTAGTGGCTTTCAACATTAGAAGCACCTTTCTCACATTTATGCAAGTATTCCCTTTTACTAGTCTTCCCTGTAGCATAAATTCAGAACTCCAGAATGGTATCTTAAATACTAACCAAATTAAACAGTCTTTCTAAAGTCATTGACCAAAGGATCTAATGTCCTTCTCTCCCATGCTTCAGATCCACACTCACACACAGTCCTAGTTTGTTCCGCTTGTTATCTGCCAGCCACTTGTTTTACTTCCTACTTTAACAATCTCTTTTCAGCACTGAAGTACCTTTAAGTAAATGGTATAACCCAGATGGACATTAACAGAGCAAGCTTATTTCCAGCAGCATATCATGTCTCCATTTTCTAGGCAATACTCTACTCTTGGACACTCAGTATTTTGTAACTCCACAGGCACTTATTTAAACACCTAATCACATATCTGAGATTTTTGTGTGGCATCCTCTCCCCTCACCCCAGCAACTAAACCTACAGCAGTAGGAAACCAGGTAGCTTTGGTACTGGTACCTATGTAGCTGCAACAGCACGAGCCCAGCAACTCGAGCTGTTAGGCTGTCTCGTTCCATTTAAGCAGCTTCACCTGCAGCGGCACCGCTACCACAGCGTGAAGTTGGAACTAAGTTGTTTCACAGTCTGCAGGAACAGACATGTGTACCCCACCCAGACCCTCTCCGAGTAGAAGTGTTGGTTCTCCAGGATTCAGGGCATCAGAAAAGCCCCTCCGTGCAGGTGTGATACTCATCTGCTTTCATATCAGACTTGTATAGAATTGATACATACCACGCTTCACACAGTGCAAGGCATTAAGTTAGAAATTTGGACTATGAAAGGCGATTAGATTTTTAACAGTACACACACACACACACACTCTCTACAAGTAACTTAAAACACTTCATATAGCATCAGTAGTGCTACTATAGCAAGACAGTTTATGGATATGAAGGAGAGAGAATCTGTGACTACAGCAGCTTCTCATTAGAACCAACTGGTTAGACAGTGTAAATAAACTTTGGGGCATAAGCAGTCACGTTCTGCTCCTTCTGCCACCAAAACTAATCTATTTTTCCCCAGCCTATGCAAAGACATCAATTCTCACTCCCAAGCCTCAGCTCTCCAGTAACCTGAAAATACAGTACCTTCAATGGATTCTTGAAACCCAATATACTTGTGTACTTCTGCATCATCTCCATGACTAATGTCACCAAGGCTATCATTGATACAAATGCCTTCTGGAGGCAGCAATCAAACCGTAACAAGCTATTGGAACTCTTAGAAAAGCCCAGAAAAGGGCATTAAAGGAAAAATCCAGGTCCTCTGATAGAAGTGGACCTCCATTCGAATACAAATGATAAAGGGCATTCACTTTCTATGTTTTACTTTCACTGTAGCTCTGAAACACTTCCAATCCCAGTAGGCCTGCTCCTAACAATGTTAACTGAAAGAAAACAATACATGCGTACCCCCTTATAACTTTCAGAATATTATTTCATTTAAAGATGTAGCAACCCTAAGTTTTGAATCAGTCTCACAAATGTTTCAAAGCTAATTTAATACATGGGTAATGGGAAAAGGAAGGTTTATATTGATATCTGCATCTAAAAAAGAAAAATTAATCCATAAGCTCCATGACCCTGATTTAATGCAAAGCACTCTACCCTGGTCTGAACATTTTGCTGTATTTTTATCAGCAGGTGTCAGGTCTGAGATTAGCAGGTATTGGAAGGCAGGTTCAGTCTGAGCCAAAACTACCCAGTACCAGAACAGGGTTTGTGTACAGCGATTCCAGTTCATCTTGCTCTTGGGGAGCGGGTGGAGGTAATTCATAAAAATAAAGGAAACATGGAAAGTAAGACTGCTGCCTGAAACCCAGTGGCAATACAGATCTGTGTGATAAATGCTGACATCTTTGCAACGTCTCTGGCTTCAGCACCAACTCCAGCTCATCGGCTCAAGGCTGGCTGTGCGGAGACTGACCTGCTAAAAATCCACCGAAACACGTCCAAACTTTCCCTACAGCACGGAGCTGCCATTACAACAGCATTTGCTCCTTTGGGCAAAAAGTCCCCACCTCCAGACCACTGAGATGCAGGTCACTCCTTGCTTCCTTGCCTACATGCTAGAACGTATCAGCAACACGATGCAATTCAGAAGGAAAAGACCGTATCCTAGGAGCTGCCGGCACTCTTTGGCACAGAAATAGGGCATTCTCTCAGAACAAGAAATCACCATGAATGGTATGAAGGTCACTAATCACCAAAGACTTTGGCCTCATGTGTATTTAACAAGCTGGGAGAAGTCACAGTAACACAGACCTGGATATGAAGCAGTGTTTTTGTGTTTTGTAACAGGCTGCCAAGAATCATTGTAGAATATACACCCGATAAGACAACATGAGCTGATCCGACCAAGTCACCCATGAAAATCCATCTGCTCACTCATCCGCTCAGCATCGACAGACCTGTCTCTATTAAATGGGAAGAAAATCAAAGTAGTCTCGTATTTTCTGGAGCATGCAGAGAAGCCCTATGGGAAGGGTGCATCCCCAGTTCTGTCACATAGAGAAGCTGCAGAAGGAACAATGACTTTGACAACAGATTACATTATAAGCCTTCCCTAGAATATTTATATCCAAGATGATATTTAAAAGGGGACAACTGTATTTAACAATGCACTGAAAAAGAAAGATTCTTTCAGATGCCATATGAAGCTTTCTTCTTAGAATTATGGCTACTGTAGTTTTCACTGGCAGTAACTGTAGAGGACAACGCGAGGAAATCTCTCCAAAATTCCAATTCCCTTTTCCCAGGTACTATTAATTATTCAGAAGTTTCACCTGATCCTCATGGAATGCACTCTGGAGCCCACATAAAGGCAGCATAATGCCCAGTAGCTATGGCAACTCGACACCCACCTTAGATATAAAGCTGAAACAAAGGCCCCTGCAATAAAGCAATGTAAATTGTTTTGTGCAAGAGACAAAAGTTCAGCTACAGACAAAACCATTTATCTTCTAAAAATTTGCTTCAATATTAATTACTTAGAATTCTCTCCCCACAACCACTTTGTATAATCAAAAGCCAAACCAACAGAAAGATCAGTAAATGATCTAAAAACCTGACTGTAATTTCTAGTATCCCTGGATAAATCAAAACAGCAAAAGGATATTTCAGTTTCCGGTGTCTTGCGAAGGTTTCTTCCAAGGTCCAAATGGGACAATTTGCATGCCCAACAGCAGTTGTTCATCTTTTCCATGATGCAATTACCCAGGAGAGTCTATTTATAGCTTTGGACTCTCTCTTCCTTCTACTAACTTCTACTCATTCATGACCTGGCAGGTGAGAAACTCTGCTGCCCAGATCATCCCAAAAACCTGTATTTATGCCCTACCTCTGCCAACACCATGCTGACATCTAGCTTCATCATTCAACTTGGAAGATTTACTGCAAATGCTACATGTATTTGTAGGCAAGGTCACAGGAGAGTGTTTTCAGATGCAGTAAGAGCCTTGCAGAGTGGCAGTGGATTACCCTCGATTACCCTCTTTCATCACCCAAGTTGCAGGATGGCTGATGACACACGAAAGGTGTTGCTGCAACAGACACCATTCCTTCAGCCCCTGCTAATCAGGAACAGGGGGTTCACCAGTGCCTACCAGCAAACATGCTTTTAAAATTGAAATGTAAACAAACAATTCACTGTGTTTTGTCACACTTATCTGTAAGTGGGAGACCCATTCAAGTCAAAATCATCCAGACTAGGTTGCAATATTTCCTATCCCAAACACGCTCTGTTAGTTTAAATAAGCAGCTGAACTTGTTGCAAAATGTATTCTCCCTTCCTGTCCTCTTTCTCACATCTCTTGAGTGTGTTTAGGACTTCACAGCAGCAGCAGTCACCTCATGTGAATGTGGGATTACCAGACAGATGTCATCTTAGAGTAAACCAGCTATATGCATAAAAAACCCTGTAGGGTTACTGACATAATGGTGCATATAATGGAGAAAAAAAAATATATCTGGTTTAAGAAAATGGGACTTACACAAGTGAGTTCCTTCCCACTCCCACCCATCTTCCAAATGCATTGGCCAACTTCAGACAAACCTGACACATGTCTCACGGATTGTATCATCGCGACAATTGGCAATCAGACACCTCCACTTCACTACTACTGCTGAAGGGACAGGGGAGCTCCATCTTTTTGAAGACGCCGTTTGCCATGAACCACCCACAGCACCGGCCACCTTCTGCCTTGGTGGCAACCAAAAAGGCAGCAAAAGACTACACAGGTTAAGAGGCATGGGACATTGCTGGAGGGACACCGGGGGCAGAGCGGGGAGATGAGCTGTACTTTGGAAGGGCCCATGGAATACTGCAGGAATGGAGTCACAGCAGACAAGAAGAGAAGCAAGATTAGTTGAAGGGAATTTTTACAAGAGATCAGACATACCCTAGGCCTGGCTATACTGTTAGTAGTGGATGGAAAAGTGACTGTGAGCCAGCAATGTGCGCTCATAGCCCAGAAAGCCAACTGTGTCCTGGGCTGCATCAAGAACAGTGTGGTCAGCAGGGCGAGGGAGGGGATTCTCCTCCTCTGCTCTTGTGTGACCCCCCCTGCAGTGCTGGGGCCAGCTCGGGGGCCCCCAACAGCAGAAGGACACGGACCTGCTCGAGTGGGTCCAGAAGAGGCCACGAAGATGCTCAGGGGGCTGGAGCAGCTCCCCTGGGAGGGCAGGCTGAGAGAGCTGGGGTTGTGCAGCCTGGAGAAGAGAAGGCTCCAGGGAGACCTTATAGCAGCCTGCCAGTGCTACAGGAAAGCTGGGGAAGGACTCTACCAGGGAGTATAGGGAAGGGACGAAGGGTAATGGTTTTAAACTGAAAGAAGGTAGATTTAGATTAGATGTAAGGAAGAAATTGTTCCCTGTGCGGGTGGTGAGACGCTGGCCCAGGGTGCCCAGAGCAGCTGTGGCTGCCCCCTCCCTGGAAGGGTTCAAGGCCAGGTTGGACGGGGCTGGGAGCCCCCTGGGCTGGGGGAAGGGGGCCCTGCCCGGGGCAGGGGGGTGGAACTAGATGGTCTTTAAGGTCCCTTCCAACCCAAACCATGCTAGGATTCTGGGACTATTCTGCAACTCAGTTTATTTTACCCTCTATACTTAACAGGAATGAAATTCTTGCCCCCTGAAGTGAATGGCAAAATTCTCAGTAACTTCAGAGGAGCTCAGATTTCACCTCAAGATTTTTCAAGTATTTGTAACTTACACACACCTCAAGGCAAACTTGATACTGGTGTATCTACAATAGTCTAGATTGAAATGTTTAAAAACCAGGCAAACCACTGTAACTATGATCAGATTCCAAAGAGGAATTTTTATATATATCTATAATTACATATAATATATGTATATATAATATTTATATATATAATTACATATAACATTAAGATTCACCACACAGGATCTTTTCTTTTGGACCTAAGTAATTTGCTGGATTTATAGACCTATTTGCAGTCCTAACACTAAAAGCCACAGAGCTTGTAGGGTTTATTAGTCTTCATGCAAGAAAGATATAAAGCAACAGTAATGATTATAAATAAGGTAATGAGTACCAAAGAAGCTAAAATATGATTCTATAAAACATTTCTATTTGGTACAAAAATAAAGGGCAGTAAAATATTGCATTATAAAATTTTAATTTATATTTTGTTGTCACTTAAAGACTCCACTTGCAGTTATGAAACTGGATAGATACAATTGAGAAAGACAGCCATTACATGGAGAATCATTAGTATGATTTGCATGATAAATACTATTATTTTTTATTCCCGAGGACTGATATTAGTTAACAGTGCTAAAAGCAGCAGTGATTTCACCACAGTTTATAAGGCTCAGCATGGTTCCCAATCACTTAAGTTTAGCTTTTACCAGGCAGAGCTAGAAATATGCTTTCTTTTCATAGTTAATTTGGGATTTTAAAGAGAGTAAGATGATTAGGCTGACTGATCTCTCTTCTAACAATCAAATAGGACTTAAATCCTTAAGGGAATAATACGATCATAACCTAAATGGCTTGAGAACTTTTTCTTGTGTTAACCAAGCGCTTTTAGGGAGCAAGCCTCATACACCTGTGAAGTAAATTAAAGCAGGGCTTTGTTCCTTGAACTTTGCTCTAAGCAAGATATGCTAAAATTCTAATCTTTCACCACTTCATTATACAACCCTCTTGCACTCCACAGACTAATGAGCAGTAATGCTGCAAGGCTCAGGCTGGGGATAACAGAGGTAACTGTACCCACAGAACAGTTGACTCATCACCTGTTCGCTGAACAAGTGCAGTTGCAGTTTAAGCTTGAGAACAGCAAAGTCAACTCACAGTTACAGCCTTTATTCCCTCCCATTTCTTTTCCTCTTGATATTCAGTTCCGCAAAGCTATTCCCGGTTTCAGTGCTGCTGTAATTCCTTACAACCTAATCTTTCTACTGTCATTTATTGATCTGGTTGCAGACGATGGCTTAATGACACAAGACTGCCCTAAAGTCAACATTTCAGTTTACCTTGGAGTGAGAGAAGTGCTCCGATTTGTGCAGTCCAGCCCCTTAAATTCAAGGTTAATTACATTGCTCATCATTCCAACCCTTTTCAGAAGAGATGAGGCATCACTGCAAACATGCCCCAACTTCAGTCCATTGGCATCCTCTCCCTCTACCCAACTGCACTTTGGGGAAATAGCAGTCTTTGCTCTATGACTAGTTCTGAACTGAATAGTAAACTTTAATGAGTCAGTCCCCATTTATGTCTAATGAGACAAGAGTAAAAGGTATGTAGGGCAATCTACAGCATCATTCAGCAGCTAAAACCGGCAGCTTCCACCCTCTTCAAAGACAGAAAACACCCTCCTGTAACCTTTGCGCTTCACCAATCTGTAGGAAAAACACACTCATTGCCCCTCTCATTTGTGGGTACACACCAAACACTAGTCTTTTACATCCCGCAGCGCTGTCTTGAGATTGTTTTCTCACTGAATTCTCATTTTCTTTCTTCATTTTTGCGTAAGTTTATATCTCAATATTAAAGAAATCACCTTAAAATTAATTATAGCTCTTGCAAAATTTATTCTTAATCACAAGAAATTCCTACCAAATGTATTCTGTTTTCTTCTTTTCAATAAGCACATGACATTTGTTCTGAATTGGCAAGCCAGTCATAAAAAACAAAGATTTATCAAGCCTACACATCTAACTGGTTCTAGTATCTGAGTATTGTGCACAGAGAATCAGACTCTGAAGTGGTAGGAAGAACAAGTAAATACGACTAAGTAAAGACAATGGGACTCACATAGTTAAAAGTTGACTTTAACCAACCAAAACTGAAATAACCTCTGTGAAAAGGAACCAAAAAGTCTAGTTCTGTCTTTGCAATTCTAGCAATAGCAAAAGAGCTGCAAAAGATTCAAAACAAGGAACGTGAAAGTTGTTCAAAATTACTGGAACAGTCTGAATGCTTGATGATGCTCATCAAACAAATGAGGGGAAAGCAACAACATGCAAACTGTAAGACATACAGTGTGTGAAAACCGTTTTCCCCCAGCATAGCTCTGGCACCAAGAAAGCCATTCTAACTGTGGCTAAGCAAGACAAAGCTGGGAGTTAAAACATGCTGATCAGTATCAGCAAGGCAAGAAATCACTATATTTGAGGTACTGACAAAATAATCCCAGCTGCTACCCAACACTTGTACTCTGTGAATCGCATCAACTTTCACTCCCCAATTCAAACACACCATAAATCTGCTAAATCAGTTTTCAAAAACTGAAAGGATAAATACCTGTGTGACTGTTTAAGCATTATCAAACATGGTCCCAGACCACAGAGAAGGGACCTCCCTAGAAAAGCACAAGTGCCTGAAGCAGCACGTAGCGTGCCTCCTGCAGAATGCAGTCAGCAAAACAAGGCAAGGCATGCTCCGTCAGTAATGAAGGCAGCAGACACAGATATGGCAGAAATAAGAATACAGAATATTAATAAATCATCGTATTTCAAACCATCTCTGTCGAATGTGGCAATGCATAAACTGGGTCACTGATCAGAAAACTGGGGGAGGGGGAAGGAGGGAACACGACAGACTGGGATACACGGACAGACACAGGATGCGACACAACATGGGACAGGATGCTGGTGGATAGACATTTAAGTTCTAATTACTAGTGTTATTAGAGACTTAATTACAATATTCCAGAGCTTCAATTCAATCAAATATTAATTTCAACACTGTAAACAGACATTTTCATACCTCTAATAAGCAAGCTGACACTGACCGTAATCCACAGATCAAATACAGCAAATGCTCTGCTGAACTAGTAGCCTGATGAGGCTTTCAGGGAGCTCCAACCAGACACTTTTACCTTCCCCAGGGTGCAAAGCCCAGCCTAGCCGTGCTTTTCTGTCCCTCAACCCCCCAGTGACTCAGATATGCTGCATATGCGATACAGAAATATTTGTCGCAATTCTATCAGATGGGGGAACCAGGTCTGGGCTTCTTCCCAGTGAAGTTTCTCTCTGCTGCAGAGAATTGAGCACCTTCTCAGCCACGGGACTCAGGGCTGCCACATTTCAGTGCAATCCACATTAAATTCACTTCTGATCCTGGCTTTCTTGTCACCATATTTGACTGCTGAAGACTTCTTCAGAGACTGGAAGCAATAAAAAGCAATTCATTAAAAATGCTTCCCGAGTCCTGAGTTTACTCACTGTGACACTGCGAGGGTATTTCAGCTGCATGCTCGCTTTGCCTCAGACATGAATTTACTCTGGAAATAGGACAGAATATGAAAGCATCTCCATCCTGAATGCTCATTAGCCTGCCAGGTATGTCACAAGCATATTCCAGCTCACAGCTAGCCAGATCCAGTTCTGTGGGGGAAATAGGTTCTTGTCACACCTGTGGCAGTATTCCTGTCTTTGCTTTTGTGAAGCAGTCTGCCACAGCACACATAGAAAATGGAGATGGTCTTGTAAGAAATGCACCATAAGCCAAGGCTGCCAAGTAGCAGCTCCTTTATGTTCACATATTTAGACGTTCAAACATCAGCAAAATAGCATGAGAAAGCACAGGAATTTCTGAGAAGGCTATATGTAAAAGAAAAGCCAAATCTTTCCATTTAAGATGTGGAGCTCCTTACAGAAAAATCACAGTATCAATCTGATAGTGTCAGTGTTCCTTTTTCATGTTTCAAAATGAGAGCAATGTGTTGATGCTGTCCTCTTCTGCAGAAGCCACTGTTCCTACTCACTGCAACACCTCCACGAACTTCACACAACAGAAGAGTTGAGCCAGAACAGCTGTCTCTCTGTATTGACCTGCACACATGGCAACTGCTGTTTGTTCCTACATACTGTCCATGTAGGAGAGAATTTGGCAAAAAAGATGCATTATTTGGCCATTTGTTTCTCTGTTGCATTTAGATGGTGATGTGGACCTGCCATGAAATACACCAAACAGCTCTTCTGGAGACATCCTGTTTACTTACAACATTCAAAAAACCTCTACTGCTCTGAAAAGTACAGAGACAGCTACGTAAGCCTTTTAAAACGTGCATTTCTGCTAGATGCTGAGTTCAGGTTGTTGAATCCTCCAGCCAGACAGATGGTGACAGTGAATTAAAGATTCACACATGAAAATCCTGTGATTTTCGGTGGGAGTCATGTGCCTGAAGTCATTTAGCTTTGTAAACTAACTGGTCTCCCACCACAGCCAATATTTGTTGTGTCACAGGTCCAGATTCACATAAACGTGTAAACTATGGCTCCTGTTCAGTTCTGTTTCTGAAGCTGCAGCCACAACATCAGTAGCTTAAGCTTTTTGAAGACTTAACAGCCTGAATGACTACCCCATGCATTTGGCAGAAACCATACTCCTCCACATTTATAGGCTGCTGAAGAAACAGGACCTATTCCAAAATCCAGGCAAGCTCAGAACATATACCAACAGTGTCCTAAATTTATCTTTTTTTTTATTACTTTGACCTATAAATACAGCACCCTTCTCAGGTGACAAAGCACGATGCAAGGCTGAAGGGGTTAGAACAGCCTAGCTCTGCTGGTCTATCACTGAGGTTTTACCTTAGTTTCCCTACTCAGCAGCTGTCTCTTAACACCATACTGGTATCTTCTGTAGTCTCATGAGAAATCAAAGCTTCTCTCTAGAGAAAGATTAGATGCTTGCAGCTGTAACAAAGCATAATCCTTTATAAACGCCTTTTGCACTAGAAAGAGCCAGAGATATTAAATCTTGATCCAATATCATTTTAAAATCAGAATCCCAAGTCCAATCACTTTAATCTTTTAAAGCTGTAGATTTTGACAATGTATAGGACCCTTCGTAGTGTGGATCAGGGCTTGTATTTTCCAGTAGGTCACATCAACTGGTGTGAGGAAGCAGCAAAGACATTTTTTGAGTCTTAAGAGTGTATAAAGAACGACAAGTCAAAAGGGATTTCACCTTAAAAAAGCCTACTAAATCCCTTAACCTTGACAAGAGCTATGCTCCACAGTGCCCTGCCTGCACAGATCCTGACAAATGGGGTCTGTGGTTTTGCTTAAAAACACAGAGCAGAAGTATCTTCAAAACTTGACAAGAAAAACTGCAAGAGTGACACTGTGACATGCCAAGGAAACATGGACTTGAATGCACCTCTCTTGTATCCGAAAGTCTGTGTAATGGATATAGTCCAGAATATGATATTGCAGCTCTGCCCCAGCACAGACCATAGTAAGAGCTTAATTGCTGTTTCACTCATGCATCTGCAGTTTAGAAATTGATGGGGTGGAAAAGAGAAGCAAATGGAAAGTCACTTAGACCAGGGGGTCTATGAAGCAAGTAATTTAAAAGGCCTTTTAAAATAAAATTTATGATGGTAGAAAAGTTTACCATCATCACTACCAAAGTGTGAGATTTATTGCTTCAAGCTGTTGTGACTAAGCTGCATCCAAAGTCCTTCTCTCATTTATCCTTAAAATTGAACACAACCTCTAATCTTGATCCTATCAGGTTTTTTATGCTTATCCTCTATTACACTTCAACTTAAAATCAAATGTTATTGCTGACACTCTTCAGCTCCAGTAAGCACAGAAAAAAAAAAAAAAAAAAAAAAAAAACACAAGCAGGAGCAACTTTTAATGACCCAGGACAGCCATCAAAATCTGAAAACAGTTTGATAAATTGACACTTGTTTCTCACTGACATGAATCATCACACCATGGCATGCAAATGATGCGAACATGCCACGTGAGCGCACCATCTCAGAAAACAAACATCACCATTGTCAGCATTCAGACAAACAGCCCCTCCCCACTCAATCCGGTTTTGTTGTCACTGTTATTAGTCCTATAGAAGATTACTGTGCTCAAAGCTGTGCAGATCTTATTTTCATTAATATAAAACTAATGCTCTGAGATGTCTGTCATAGGAAAACCATTCACCTCATGCATTTCTGCCAGCATTCTTCAGTCAAAACCTACAACAGCCAGGCAAACGTAGAGCAAATACGTGTCCATGGAAGATCTACAATGAACTTGGCTTCATTGTATACCCGAGCTACAAAAAGACCCAGTTCTATGATTATCTACTAGTTAACTTCTGCACGTCTCATGGAGAAATCGTCACCAGACTGTTTGGCACAGCCTGGGCACAAGGCAGTAGCCAACAATGCAACACTG
This sequence comes from Tyto alba, assembly GCF_018691265.1. Taxonomy (NCBI): domain Eukaryota; kingdom Metazoa; phylum Chordata; class Aves; order Strigiformes; family Tytonidae; genus Tyto; species Tyto alba. The sequence goes on along the minus strand of NW_024881295.1, from coordinate 6,846,015 downwards.
GTTCTAGCCCTTCATGGTCCCAAACGATTCTGACCCTCTTCCCTTCATCTGCCTTTTGAGCCTACCTCTGCAGATGTAAATGAGAGCACACAGATTGGGGGGTGGCAGGGATACTCAACATTACATTTGGCTCCTATAAATAACAGTCTCTAGCTTCTTCCTCTTTTGAGGATATGACTGGTATTTTGACACAATCTTTCAAGAAACAATGGCCAAAACCACAAAGTAAAATGAAAACCTGTCTAGTTGTAATTCAAATAGTAGGGGTAGTTGTTTGGTTTCTCACTGCAAAGGCCAGGCTTAAAAATTAGATACAAGGAGTTGGAACTCCACAGCAGCCAGCTGAAAATCAAACAGCACAAGAGCTGCACAGATACCAAAGAATCACCTACCTATGAAGTTTCACAAAGCATCAAAAGTACTTCAAAGTCACAGGAAAGGTTCATTTCTCAGAGGCTGAGCAAAATGCAGTCAAGGGGGAGTTATAAAACACTGTGTGTGCTATAAGGCACACCCTCCTGTCTTAGTTGTTATGGCAAGCAATTCACTAATAGTGATTTGGTAGTAACTACCACTTATGAAATCTCCTCACAAATAAAAATTATTTATGATGCTTTTAGGAGGCTTAAATAAAGCTCCGAGATCAAACACAAGGGTTTATTTCACTGTTTCCTCTCTATGAGAGGTTTAAATACTTTAAACTGATTAGTAAGTTAAACAGAGATTGATCAGGGTCTGTGAATGAATTTAAGCAACCAGGCTTCCTCTGAGGTTCACTTTCCTTGTTGGGAAGAACAAGAGGTTAAGCAACCCATGCTTTTACTAGGCTGAACAAAGCCACAATATTGTTTGATGTGAAACAGGGATGCATTTATAGTCATTTAAACAATGATTAGTATGAAAGTTTCCTCCAAAAGTCTTAAAGCTCCAAGTACGCTGACCAAAGACTACTAAACCAGTGACCTGGCAGAGAAAGAACCGTATTTTGCCATCTTTTCCTCAGTGGTTGTCATGATGGAACTTGGACGGGTGGGTGGAAGAGGGAAGATAATTCTGCCTATTTTCCACATCTCCAACAAAAACATGGAAAAATCTTCTGGGATCCTTTTCTGAAGGGAGTTGACAACTATGGTTCTTTATGTCACCACATTTAAACACAGAGAACTGTGGTACACCTGGTTAAAAACAGTCTTGCGTACACTGTGAGCACAGATCTGTGATTCAACAACATTGTAAACTATTAACATATGTCAGGAAGTTAATCCCAGTCTTTTCTTCCCCCATTTATCTTTTTACTTTTGATCCTCTGCAACCATATCCTTAATTCCCAATAAACCCATTATTTTTCTTGCTTTTGTTTCCCCCAACTAAGATAAAAACTGCCAAGAATTGCTGAGAAGTTTCTCAAATCTCTAATGGGAAAATAACTGTGCAGCAGCACTAGGCTACCTGATTATGTTTTCAATAAAGATGTTGTCTGTAGGAGGGAATATTGTCTTAAATGTAGATTATGAGAATACAGTTATTTCTCCACTGTTTGTCACTACTGTATCCCAGATCCAGGAGGCTGCATGTACTCAGCTACTCAGTACAGTGTTGATTCCTGACACTCTGGTATCTCAGGAAGTTCTAGAAATACCGGAGTAACCATCTTCCTCCTCCTTTATTCCTCCCTTTCTACAGATTCAAACTTTCACATTATAAAGTATCATACTTGAAAAGCAAAACAAAGATCAGCATGGATGTCCTCCCTTTCCCCCTAAAAGCAGGCTGACTAGCATATAAGCTTCCCAAAAAAGCATTCAAATGCTCTGATCTCCTTGAGTCTGTGGTAGTGAAGCTCACTTATATTGCTGCTGCTGGTTTCAGCATTAACCACAGCATTTCTCTGTGGTCAATTTTGCATAACTACCTGCAGTGGGCAGAGCTGCAGATTCCTTATCTTTGGTCTTCAGATATGTCAGATACTCCAGAAGACCAAATCCCACGTTAACTTAAATTTCCCTGGTTAAAATATATCATTACTCACCTTTTTCCCCTCTGTACTATCACCACTGACATAGGACAATTTTCGACGGACATAGAAGAGCATATCATCTTGACGGGGGGCCCATTTCTCCATAAAGTACGTTGAAAACATCCAAGTCCAGAATACAATACGGTCATCTTTGAAACACCCTAAAAGGCATAAAAGAAAGGAGAAATAAGAGCTGTAGAACTAGTACGTCACATTTGATTGTGGGGCAGTAGAACCCAGCAATAGCAGAAATACTCTTGTACATCTCAGAAAAAGTTTTTTTTAAAGTGTACAGCATAGCTGTCATTCAGTATGAACTCACAACCTGCTTTTGGCCATCATCATCCAAATCCACTTTCTATCAACCAATCTGCCCTCCTGCACAGCAAATACAGATCAGGGCCCATGAGAATACTCTGGTTATACCTGTATCACAGAGAAGGACCAGCGCAGTGAGCTAGAATACATCAGAGAAGCACTCAAGGAGTAATTTCAAAGGCACATGATGCCAATATATGCTCCAGTTAATGACACAAAGCCATCAGCTGACAACAGGTTTATACATGCTCTCAGGGAGTATAGCCAATCCTTCAAAACTAGCAGCTGATACCTTCCCTAAGTCGATACACAGGAACAAGAATGAACCTGTTCAGGGGCAACTAATTCACCCTCTCTCTGACAAGAAACAAAACCCAGCTCTGCCTCAAGGTAACAAAGAGTTTTGACATCCTGAATCCCAGTTAAACAAAAAAGTACAAGAGAAGGAGAAAAACAGGAAGAGGAAGATGCAACAAAGTCTTGTTCAAGGAGACAGACAAATTACATCAGCATCAGCAATAGTATGGCAGTTGGCCTCTCACCAGGAAAGAGGCACAGTAGAAGTGACATCACATTTTGTGAAATTCTTCAAAGCACTTAACTGTAATAAAACAGCAAAAGGTGATGCATCTCTTCTGTGCCATAATGCTTACTCACTGCTGAAGACCTAAATTTATACAGACTAGGCGAGAAGCTGCTTTTGTGCCTAGTGAGACAAGGGAGCTGAATTTCTCCACTGCTGCTCAGTCCTACTGGGGGCTCCTTACTGGAGCAACTGCATCCCCTCCCCAAAGCCCTGCTAGGAGATAGCTGTGGCTGTTAGCCAGAGTCTAGCTGTTTTAAAATCTGTGAAGAAAGAAACACTTAAAAATAAAAAAATATTGCTAACAAACAGCAAAAACCTGAAATGGATGATGGATGGTAGTGTTATGTATAGGACAGCGAGGCGGGGGGGGGGCAGTGTACGTACACACGTGCAGCTGACAACCAGCCTCCAAAACATCTATCCTTTATAGCTATTAGGGAAATAAACCACTGTACATTGGCTGCCAGATTGGCACATCACTCTCCAGCCCTCAGCTACAATTCAGGTTGGTGTGTTTCCCTCCCAGGCGTACACTGCACATATGGAATAGCTCTGCAGAGAGGAGAACCTTGTGTGAGACAGAAGTGACATTTATTTACAGCAATACCTGGATTAAGCTTTAGAAGATTTTCCAGTCAATTGCCAAGAAAGCTGACACATACCATAACAACGAACACATTTTTTCTTAGATGCTGGTGGCTAACTTCAGGGCTTCATAAAGCAATCAATCAATCTTTTAATCTACAAGTGTAAGTCAGCACATTTTTCTACTTCATTGTGTGTGCAATATTTGCAAGGCAAATCTTTCTTGCAATCTTTAATTACTGTGGTGGGCAGGAGATTAGACTTTCAAATTTTTTAGCAGACAAATGGGTGATTGAAATAAAAATCTTAGGTTTCTCCAACTAAATCCAAAAGTAATATTGAAAACAATGAAATTCCACTGATGGACCATGCACAGAATATGTTAATCAGTATCAAGTAGGGTAGTGTTTGAAAATATGTATATAGGTGATTATATTTAAAAAAAAAAGTAATAAAAAGGCTGAGAGAAAACAGAAAAAGGCAAAAGTAGTTAGTTCCCAGTGCAGGTTAATTCCAGGCCATGCTCCAATTGCTTTATTTGCAAGGTTGCAGTGAAGTAATTTCAATTACTTAAGGCAGCACAGAACATAATGTGCAATTGTGAATAAAATTTGCAATGCACCTAAGTACTATCCAGATTTTCCCACAAAGAAAGGGAATCAAGCACTGGAGAAATCAGATACACGATGCTGGGCATCTGCATCATTTGAACCCCTCCCTTAGGCACAGGTGAACAGGACTCTGGCAAACAGCTACAGCTGAGAGCCTACCATGTAAGGGGGGATACAAAAATGTTCAGACAGGATTATTATCAGTCAGTGTATTCACAGATAAACACCAAGAAGAGAAAAAGAATTACTCAAGTTTAAGGATATATTGCTGACACAAGGGCAAATGGGTCTAAACTACCTACCAACACATACGTAAGGCTGGAAATTTGAAGCCAAGTCCTAAGCATTCAAGCCATGAAGTTCAGCAGCAGCCCCCACAGTTGGAATAGTGAAGGCAAAAAAATCCCTACAGCTGTAAAGATAGAACTCAAATTGAGTAAGAAGGCTCATTGTGGTACCAGTGACAACTGAGGACATCATGACCCAGACCCGCCTCTATATTTGGCAAAGAGGAGAAAACAGGGGATGCACTCATTGTGATTTATTAATGGTCTCAAACTTATTAAATCTCATGCATTTTGAGTACCTGAATTCCCAGCCTTAATTAAATGGGGAGGAGGGGAGGAAAGGGAGAAAGATGATTGCCCTGAGTTCATCTGGAGTTCTAGGAAAATCAAATGAAAAATTAAAAAAAGAATCCACATTCTTTAAGAATCATCTCTGAAAAAGTTCTAGTTTTCAGAAGTACACCACTTAGGTTTTGTTTCATGAGTAAACAATGTAACCCTAGCCAAGCAGCTCCTAAATTTATGTAAGGCCGTTCTCCTACCGGAGGGAAATAATTTTCCCTTATAAAGCAAAAATCATCAAGTTACCTAAACCCAACATTATAAACAAGAACTAAACCACTTTTAGATTCTGGCAGTACCTGCAAAAAATCTGAGAAGCTGCCATATGAGCTGCTTACACCATCAGATATGTTTTACATAATAAAGCGCAGGAGTTAATATGCTCTTCTGGGTGGCTCTAACAGAGCATTAATACATGCAGGAGAACAGCAGGACAGGGTAAAGTACCAGGATTTTATGCCGGCTTTTCCCCTTGCTAGGGAATGCAGGACAAGCTGATTCAATGTATTCAATATTAGTCTAAACGGAGAACCAGCGGACAGAAGTGCTGCGGCAGTGAAGCTACTTCAGCACTGCAGCATAATGCAGGGCCGAAAAAAAAAAAAAAAAAAAAAAACAAACACCACCAAAACCTGAAAACCCTTATAACAAGGTTGGACAGCCATCAATTCAAAACCCCACCTGCAACAGATTAGATGTAAAATCGTTCTCCAGGCTTCAGGGGTACTTGCAGACATTGCTGTAATTAAAACCAGCCTGAGGGCATTCTAACTGCAGTGGCTAAAGGACTTTTCTTGAAGCCAAAAAGAGCCAAATGGCTGCAACACAGCTGCTTATTAAATTTTAGTAGAAGCAGGAAGGATGCAAAAAACTTGGGGGGGGGGGGGGGGGGGCGGGGCAGAAATCTCCAATTTCAAGCCAGAAACTGTCAGATCCAAGTTGTCCACCTAAGCTTGCCTCCAACTATCAGATCCCCAAAAGCACAGTGTACCCTTACAGTTATTTTTGTGGTTGACAGCGTCTCACTGGAAGCCAAAAAGAAACTTGGAAACTGCTTTTAAAATTGGTTTGGGTAATGGTTTTGAAACCTTTGGGCTAACAGCTCAGACGACAAAGTTATTCTTTTCAATAGAAAGGAGGAAGCACAAAGCCTTAATTTCTCACCCCTTGCCACAGCACGCTTTTGCGGGGCCTCAGCTGCCCTCGAGATAGTAGGGCCAAGAGTCCCCGTTACATGCCACCCTCCGAAGAAGCGGACACAGTTGGGTTGCTGATGACCTTAACGCTCTGCTATTATACTCGGTACTGCTTCTAATCACCTGGCAAGGGCTGAGATCAAAAATGGAAGCCAATTTTTCATAGCCCAGACAGTCATGAGTTGGCAGCAGCTTTCTATCACGTTGGTCCATCGCTGTTTGCACAACATTCAGAAGATGTGCATGTACACACTGAAGAGGGAGGACTTCACTGAATTGAATGCCTCACTGAAGAGGGAACACACTACTCTGAAGTTGGAAGGCCCTTAATAAAATACCTGGCACTTAAAAGCCCCTGAAGTCTTGACTTCAGTATTTGGGAAGACCTTTTAAAATGCTAACAGTTTTATTTTTGCCAGAGGAGAATTTCAGCCTTCTGCAACACCAGAATTAGATGGTGTTTGCAAAGGAATCAAATTTCATCTCTGGTTGAGAGCATGTAGCAAGACGGCTTCCTGAAAACACTCCTCCCCTAGCAAATTCTGCTTCTAAATGAATAAAATGGAATTAAGAGTTCCGACTATAAATCTTAATACACTATAAGTTGATTATATAATTATGAGACCTTTGTCATGAATAAATCCTAATTACAACAATTTACTGTAATGATTCATTTACATGGATTTTATTCTCATTAGAAGCAAGATTTATGCCAGCTGCTATGTAATAAATGTCTGTCTTTTTACCTATTAGATTTTTATACCAAGCATTCATTTCAGGGAATGGACTCCAGATCCACATAAGAAGTTGTGATTTTTTTTTTTTTAATTAATGCTTTCCAAAAATTCAGTGGATAAAGAGAAGTGTCAGCATATTATTTGCTTTAAAGGAATAGAAGAAAAGATTTCCCATTTGATGGATAATCATTTTTTCAGCACGTACCACTCAGTTTAGAGGAACAGTAATTTCAGTTAGGGTTTCTTCCTATGCTTTTATTTCTCTAGCCTTCCATGAGCTAATAGAACTCAGTTCATCCAATTCTGCCACAGTGCAATCGCATCTGTAAAATGAGCATCCTTAGATGTTTAGAGGTTAATTGAATGCTTATGAAGATCTTTACAGCCCCAGCATGAAAAGCAAACTTGAGTTCTAAGTCATTCAGACTATATTTAATTTTTGGTTTGAGTTTCACCAAGTACTCTATGAGAAGTGCTTCACATAGATTAAAGCTACCTTTGAAATTCTAAAGTTATAATTATGACTGCATAGAATCAGAATGGGTGTTTTCTGTCCCATGATAGTTGCCAACTAGCCACATCATTAGAAATCTAAAGTTCAGTTGTCTTCCCAAGCCTACATAAAAGAACACCATTTAATCCCTTCAGTTTGACCTTGTACAAACACAGGACTTCACCAAACTTTCAGAAGTTCACTGGCAACCAGCAATTCAAGAGCAGGCAACACAGAGAGGATGCGTTACCAAAGAAGAGGCCCCCAGAGCACATCCTTGCAGCACATTCCTCTCTCATAGATACTGGGGCTGGAAAAGGAGCACCCCCACTGATGCCAGCTGTAATGACAGAGCAGAGTGAGAAGTGCGCTTTTGCAAGCATGCAAGTCCTAAATCTGTCAGAAAAGACAACATATACTTTCAACATAAGTTCTTCTGGCAGAACTAGCTAGAAAAGGCAGGCATCATGGTAACAGCAGTGACAGGGACAAGGACAGATGCCACAGATTCAACGTCCTACTCTGCCACAGACGCAACCCTCCTCACCCTAAAATGAAGATAACTATTCTCCTACTCCATCAAGTGCTGCATGCACACCTCCATTAATATAATATGAAGAGGATAAGCAGAATATAATTAAAGATGAGAGAATGATTTTATAACAAATACAGCACATGCTTCTTTACTAACAGACAGTAATGTACAAGTAGGATGGGTGGAAGATCATCTGAAGTTGAATGCATTACAGTCTAACCAAAAATAAATGTTGTTGCGCTTCCCCTTCTTTCCATGGGCATTTTAAGAATATATCCTCTATTGTGCTTTCAAACTTGCACACTTATATTAGACTTTTTAAAAGCAATATAATTGACTTAAACCTTGGCTTCATAGCATATCTATAAGGTAGGTGACAACATCTGAGCTTCAAGCATTGAGTCATCAACATTAAAAGGCTGAGAAAAACATTAGGACAATTACTTTTACAACTGCTCTGCCATATCTACTCATTTGCCAATAGACGATATCAAGTCTCTCATCACCACCTCTAAGCACAACTCAATGGCAGGCATCACTAAGATCCCCAGAATCAATATGCACTTCCAGTACACACCTTAAATTTAAAGCCTGTTCTCACTAGGTAATTGGCCCAAAAGCCCAAAGTAACGTGAGCCAGAAGCTGCCGCTTGGATAGAAGATAAATGCAGTCCTCTGTGTGGAGAGGGAAAGATAAACACACTTCTACATTCAGGAACAGACTAAAGTCTTCCATGAAGGCCTGTGAACAATTCCATAAATAGGTCCAAAACACTTGAGATTCAGAGAAACCGAGCTGGTTTTCAGCTGATAACTTCAATTTCCTAAAACACAGATTATATGACTCAGAGCTGACTAAAGAGAAGTTGTGCTTAAGCCTTCTGCCAAACTAAACAATAGTGGATAAATGTAATTCTGTTCTAAAGATCACAGTTTATCCTACCCAGTAACAGTTTCCCTCCTATACCACAGAGCTTTAACTTTGAGACTCTAAATAAAAGTCAAGCCATGACTGTAGCAATGCAACTTCATGGCCCATACCTGTAACACACCCGTCAATCACATCACATACCCATCCTCTACTTGCAAAGTGATGGAATTATGTCACCCCGGGGGGGGTGTGGGGGCGGTAAGGCAAATGCCCCAATGTAAAAGCTTTTGATTCCAAGGACCAAAGTATAACTTTCAGGTATATTTGACACTCACTGGTGATGGCTTCCCAGGGCCTCATGATGCTCCTGACCCCCGGACTGCGCCCTAACCATAATACAATGAATTTTAATTCCTACAATTAAATACAGACTTTGCCTAGATTCTGAAGTTTTCTCCTTTATCCACAGAGGCTGTAGAATCAGGGTCAAAGCTGATGTATCAAGGGACATCTGTCACAAAGATGGCTTTTAGGAGGTATGGATTCCCTGTACCACAACCATGCCCCTACCTAGGCACATGCTCCTTCATTGGACTGAATACATTTGTGCCATAAATGTTAAGACGGAAGGCTTTGGTTTCAATCTAGCACAATTTCCAAACATCTAAACAGCAGACACTTCACAGACAGTTTATCTTTGTCACCATGATTTATTACCTTCTTTAACATTGCATTCATGTCAACTACAACTAGTTTCCTGGCTCCCTGGAAAATATGAAATAGTTCATTTATACTGCAGCATCACTTTGGGTATCATAAACAAGCTCTTATTTTCCCCCCTAGGCAGAAAGGAATTCATGCAAATAAAACTTGCCCAATATCTTCCAAAGTTATTAGGAGTACATATTCTTCCCAGCTAAAAATCATCCACAAATAACTTTAATGCCACAAAATGTACCTTATCAAAATATCCAAGGGAATGGAGATGAAGAATCAGACAACAAAATTTACATCCATCTGTCATTTAGTTAAAAGTTCCTTCTTTTTGTGAAGGGTCTGCAGAAAATCATACAAGGTATATTATACACAGAAGACATTTCTAATATTGTCTCTGTTTGCACTCCAACAGCAAGAGATGACAAGAATAACCATTTCCAGAGAAATAATCTGTCCCAAGAACGACACCTATTTTGGACTAAAATTTAGAGCAACATCCTCTCTGTAAGACACCAAAAAAACTAGTTTTGTTCTTCTGCCTAACATTTTTTAGGAAAAGCTAGTAGTTCCACCATCATGTTTCTGGAAAGGGACTAGAGAAACCTGCTTTTTAATAGCTGTAAATTGAAGGTTAAATCCTGAATTCACTGAACTTAAACACTAAGGTTGTAAGGGTACAAGCTTAGTACAACTGGTCATTCACTGTCTTGGCTCTTACCTGCATCAGTAAGATGGGTAGGAAATTCTGCACGTTGATGGATCAGTTCTTGGTGCTCTAATGCTATTGATTACCCCCAATCGTAAAAAGGAACAATTAACATTATACACATCAACAATCAGCAAGTGTTCGATACTTTTTGGCAAGAAATACTTATCGAAATTGGGCTCAAAGTGATACTTTCTGAGCTTTTCAGGTCAAATATTACAATGATGAATTCAGCAGCATAAACAGGATATAAATATTGAAGTTATGTAATGAAAAGTGATTACTTTATGGATAAGGACCTACAGGTCCAATTAAATCACCTGAAGATGACAGTGAACAACTTTACATGAAAAAAAATTCTAAAAAAATTCAAATGTTTCAAGATGAGTATCATGTAATACTGTAATCCTTTCAGCGAAACCAAATTATATTACTTTTTCATACTAGCGTTAAAATGTGTTTGTCCTCTTAACAGATACCATTTCTATGCTGCTGGCAACATGAGCAATAAACCACCAGTTCTCCATGTGGAGCATTTGCTTACTGAAGACTAAAAATACCTGCTAAAGAAGCTAAAAAACAAGCAAACAAAAAAAGATATCTTGAACCTAAAGAGATCATAGGGAAATACAGTTAAGGAAACACATGAAGGATGAAATGTGAGAACTGCCATTCCAGGTCATGTTTGGCAAACCATGGAGCACTACATCTTGTTTCTAACAGGAACCAGGAACCTCAGGCAAAGCGAGAATCATTTCACAACAGGAAGGTATGGGATAACCTACTGCACACCCAAGTCTCACCCTAAGGCTTAGCAGCTGGAGCTGGAGCTGTACCTTAAAACTGGAAGACTTTTGTCCTTTCTAGAAATTTGGAATTACCCTAACTCACCTCAATAACTGGGAAAACAAAAATCTTATTAAGATAGGAATTTCTCGCTGAAACTCAGCAAGTTCTCAGACTCAATTAATTATTTTTTTTATATAAAAAAGTGGTGTAGTTTTGGAAGCTTTTTTTTTGGGGGGGGGTAAAGGTGGGGGGAGGTACAGCAGCAGTTTGTGGGTTTTCTGTTTTGTTGTTGTTTGGTTTTAGTTCAGTTAGAACAGCAGTTCACTCCCCACTTCCCCCCTCAGGAATGGAGAAGAGAAAATAAAGCAAAAAGCTTCGGGAATCGAGACAAGGACAGGGAGGATGACTGACCCATTACAGTCATAGGCAAAAGACAGATTCATTAGGGTAATATAAAAAGAACATCATTAATTCAAACACTAACAACAACACTTAACAGAGTGGGACAGTGAGAAGCATTACCATGTCTTGAAATACCTTCCCTCCCCCCCTTCCTCCTGGGCTCAGGTTTGTTCCCCATATCTCAGTCTCCTCCCTGCAGCAGCGCAGGGGCAGGGAATGGGGGTTATGGTCAGTCCCACCACTCCTACCTCCTCAGGGGGAGCACTCCTCACATTATTCCTTTGCTCTACGAAGCTCCCCTCTCATGGGAGACAGTTCTCCACGAGCTTTCTCTGGCATGAGTCCTTCCCACGGGACGCAGCCATTCCCGTGCTGCCCCGACACGGGTCACCCCCGCGTGTTGCAGTACTCCCAGCACTGAACTACAAGAGTGGAGGGGCTGCTTATTCCCACAGGGTCCTGGCTTCCTTCGGGTGTGGACACCTGTCCCGGTGCAGACTCCTCCACAGGTTGGCATCTACTCCACCACCTGTGATCTCCACGGCTGGCGGGGGAGGGGGGGGGAGCAGCCCCTGACCCTCTCAACATGGGCTGCAGGGGGGTGTCTGCACTGGCACACCTCCCCCCCCACTTCTCTTCCTTTCTTCCACTCAGTGTTTGCATAGGTGTCCCCCTCGCAACTCCTCCTCACAAGTCCCAACCCTCCCTCCCAGGTTCCCCTTCTTAAATACATCACCGCAGAGGTGCAGCCACTGTCGCCCACTGGCTCGGCCTTGGCCAGGGGTGGGTCTGATTTGGAGCCGGGGGAGCTTCAAGAATCTTCTCACAGGGGCCACTGCTTTAGCCCCTCCCCTGGTACACAAATCCAGAACACTCAGAAAACCAGATCCCATTTTGAAGAAACTGCAAACGCCTGAAGTAGCAGTTTCATGGAAAGTCAAAGGACTTGTGTTTTTAAGTGCCACTTTATTATGGGACAGTATTATTGTTATTAATATTATATACACCTCCCTCTGCTCTATCTCATGGCTATATTCCAGAATTTCCATTGAATGTCTCCTTATCCCTGAGAAGACACACAACAAATAGAATAAAATCAGGGTATCAAAACAGCTAACTAAGAAACAGTACATAAATACGTAGAATCTTTTAAAACCTGAATACATTAATGCATAAAATCTGTAAAGTAATACTTTCTACCCTTCCAAAGACCTGAATTTCTCCCTTAAATATGATTTATTTTAAAGTTTTTTTCCATAAAAAGAAATTAACAGATATTTTCCTTTTTTTAAATGTAAACAAAAGCATCTGGGATGAAAATGAAAGACTAAATCATGAGAAGGGAAAGGTTATTGGAAATGCCAACAGATCTACTGAGCCAAGACAGTGCCTACCACAAATGATGCCAGATTTTGCAAGCTGCCATCGCTACCATAATTGGTGTAAATTCTAGCCCTATTCTAGTACCTATGTACTTAAAATGTATGTCACTTATGAACACAAGATAATAACAGACAATTATTATCAATATAGCAAAAAATAAACTTCTGAATGTATCACATTTAATATTCCTCCTCTGGCTACAAACTGGCAATTTCAAATGGACTGTGATTTGTTGCAAGCACGCAAGGAGACTGGGAGCGATGACCAAATGGTAAATACCTAACATCACAAGATTAAAATAGAGTCAAGAAGTCTTGAATGTTTTCTAAAACGTAATGCAAAAGACACGCATGAAATAGCTCTTTCAGTAAACAGTATTTCTTTAAAAAAGCACACACAGGTAGCAAGCAGTAAGAACAGAGAGATATAAACTCCCTGGTAGAACAGGATTATGTCTTAAAAATCCTTACATTCATACAGTTCAGGATTAAAAAAGGCTTTAAAGAAGCTAACAGAAGGTATAAATTATAATTTTGCTCTCCAATGCTAACAAAAGACCACCCCAATCTACTTTCAGATGCTAACCTTCAAATATCTTACTTCCCTGTTCAACCATGCAGGAGGAAATAAGCAAGAGCACTTCAAAGCAATAGGTGACACAAAGGAGAGCTGACATCACGGCCAGGACTGCATCGCTCATGGACGCTCTGCTTTTGCTTTGGCTTCTGTTACAGGCTGTTTTGGCTACCCTGGGAAGCTGCCCAGTTTCTTCTCAGGAAAAATGGGTAAGGGATGCTTTCTCTTGTGTTTGGCTTTGCTTCTTTAAGATTAAAAAACACATACAGCTTTCTTTAAATTTTGTTTTTCCTTTTCAAGGCTTTGTATTTCTCTAACAGTCTCTGAATTCTCCACTAGTATAATAACACATGCAATGAAAGCTATGCTGACTAAAAAAAACATGATAAAACTAAAATGCACTCCATCCCTACTTTAAGGCCATTCTTTAAGCTTTAAGATACTATTCCAAGATCTTGTCCAGCCCCTTCTGCTTGGCACTTGCACAGATGTCAGTAACAGTGCAGCATCCCCATGTACACACCCCTTCACCTGGCATGCTTCATGCTCTGCCACCCACTGCTGGGACATGTCAGTACTGTTTCCCTTTCAGAGCATAACAATGATACCAGATTTACATGCCAGCTCTTCACAGGCTGAATATCTGAAATTCCTTACACTCAGGCTGCAAAGGATAAGAAGGGATATCCTTCCCACCTGTTTTCCCTTGCCATAGGCTTTAAATGCCATTTTGACACAAATACTTCTGGCTACATAAAATTAATTTCTTGAGTGAACTATTCTTAGCCAAATACCACCGAGATTCAGAACATCTGAAAGATCAAAGCAAGAAAAATAACTTAAGGAAGGGAGAATTTTGTATTAAAAGCCATAAATACATAATTATTCTACAACCTTTCAACATAGCTTCGAAATGTCAGTCATTTCCCTGAAAGGCATGTGCTGAGCAGACAAGAGAAACAACATATTTCTGGTTTTACTAACAAGGACCCCAACCTTTCTTGCTTCTGGTGCAACAAGAATTTCATTCCATTAGAGAATACACTTAAGCAAATGTATCTGAGTGCGTGGCCAGTGTTTTGGGCACACAGCGCAGTTGGAAGAAAGAAAAGGAGTATGACAGAGGAGGGGTAAACAGCTTCTGATTTGCTAAAGGTGGAAGAGGAAGAAAGAAAGAGGAAGAAAGAAAAGTTACCACCAAGATCCAGTACTTGTGTTTCACAAATTAAAAACCTCAATTCATATCTGCTCCCCCATCCAGCTTTCTTTTGTGTAGGAAATCTGACATCTTGATACCTCTGACATATGCATTTCTTTCTGCAGGAAAAAACTGAGCTTTCTCCACAGTGTACCAGTTGTCAAGCTGTCAAGATGACTAACGTTCACATCACTGCCACATCACTATTGTTGTCCTGTTTAAGCACTAAAAGCACCTGTCAGAAATTTTCTGTCAAATTAAAATACTAAAAAGAAAATAGTAGAAATCATTGTGAAAAAGGATTCCCAGCTGGAGAAAGAAAAAAGAATAAATCACAATCTAAGTACAAAATTATATCTTCTTCAAATATTAGCATGGATAATTGTAATACCTGGAATAAAGAAAAAAATTATCCCTAAACCTGATGCATCAGGACAATAAATTGCCATGAGGAAAACACTTCCATATGTTAGAATTTTGTATAATTAGATGAATCCCTTGACTAAAATGTGCAATGAAGAAAAGCAGAAGAAAAAAAAAAAAAAAAAAAATCACAGCCTTCCTCTAGCACAGCACTTAGTGAAAACAGCCTAGTGCACTATTTGGATCATAAATTTTCTCCTGGGATGAACTAAAGTTCAAATCCTGCACACTAGCACAAGTATCCTGGGGATAGGAGGGAACACATGAAAGTATCACCTTTCATCACAAGTGCACACAACACAACTCCAAACACACCAATAGAAAAAATTCAAAGGTTGTCATCTGTGGCTGATGGTTCTTTCTTCCACCATAAATTACTGCCCTTGAAGCCAGGACAGCAGAACAGGTGCTGAATTTGCACCTTAACACCTGTAGTTCAGAGTATTACCATGAACTAATATTGGGGAAAAAAAAAAAAAAACAAAAACAAAACAACCACCTCTGCTATGGAGGCAATCAACTCCATCAGACAGCAGGGTGGACACAGCTGGGGCTGGCAGCCTCTCAAATCCTCTCAGCATGAGTTTACTGATCATCTACTACATGTCTTTTCACGTTAATTCCAGGTATTTGTTCTCTAGAAGCCTGAGCCAGTAACCTCACAGATAAGTAGCACTTACAGGGAAGAACTGCCTTCTAGACGTCACAGAAAAGACAGCAAATTAAAGGCACTAAGCTAACAAAATAATTACACTCAATATTATCCAAGCAAAAAAACCCCGAGATCTCTAGTTCAATGCTTATCCAGAAAACAGCTGTAGATGTGCCAAGAAATCCATAAAAGGGTGTGTAACCCAGCTGTAGTCAAGCAAGTATTGATTTCATGGAAATCTACACCGACACACTGTGCTATAAAGCTGTGTAGTTACAAATTCAGGAAGTCATCCCACAGTGTCAATGACCTCTTACCAAGTTTGTGGCTTGATAACAGTCTGGAGAGAATTAGAATCAAAGAACTTGCCCCTCTCTCCTAACAAAAAGTAAGAAAGCAATCAGCCTGCCTTCTTCCACTCAAGTCTGGGAAGATGAGCTTCTTTCCTCCTTCTCATTAGCTGCAGAGACTAAAGAACCTAATGGAGGTAAATAGAAAGGAGATCAGCAGGAAGTACCACTACAGGTGCTGAAGAACTCGAAGGGTTTTCTTATGTTGCTCTATCCAGAAGCATAAAGACTAAGAGTCTGAAAAAGTAGAAACTGACCAATCAAAAAGTATCAGTTGTCTTTTCTTGAGCCTGCAAGTGATTTCCAACATCCCTCCCACCTCCTCCTCTGAGATCAGATTCTTTTACTCATCCCCTAGACATCGCATCAGAAGCCCTGCCAGGTCCCTCCAGCCTCCCAAAACTCCACAAAGAACAGCCACGAACTGGTGTGTTTGAGCACACACGTTCCTCCCAGCTCTATGCATCCACCTGTCACTGAAGCTTTTCCAGTGCTCTGCCCCACCAGACAGGAATGAACCAGCGTCATATGATGCCACCCACACCTTTTTCTGCTCAGGCTGCCAATCCTCTCTATTCTTGTGTTCAAGGTATCATGCATGCTTATGTTCTCAACAGTAACGGCAAAACTGTTTCAAAATCTGAGATAAGTCATATGAAAAGTCTCATAAACAATTGAAGGAAATCACTGTAGAAAACACAGATGGCATCGCAATAGGGAGAGTTCTATAAAAGAGTTTAAAGTAAATTTATCATCATCATCTGCCCTGAACAAGACACTTTAGAAAAATGCACCAGCTCCCCTCTGGCACCCAATTCTCGCAGAACACTTTGTCCTCAGGTAAGAGAGGGTGTAGGAAAGTCAAGCACTGAGCAAAATCAGCTTGAAACTTGGGCAAGTACCCCCGGCGCCTGTGGGGAGGCCCGAGCGTGTCAGGACCAGGGACAGCGGCCCGGCCGCGGCCGCCCCCGCCGTGAGCAGCCCCCCCCGGGGCAGAAAGGGGGGCCGGCCCCCCCGGGGTAAGCCCCGGGTAAGGGAAACTTCAAAGTGTCTCAGGCTCAACTCAAAAGGAACCGCAGGAAGCACACTGAGCTCGATGTAACAGCCCAAGGATACTGCTTATACGGCATCTCTAAATGCATTGGAAGGCATGAAAAACACGTTTGAGAGTAAAAATAACAATTTCAATCCACACACGTCGATTTTGACACATATACGTTAATTTCAATCAATGTTGGTTTTAAAGATTTATTTGACCAGGCTTTCGGCTCAGAAGTTTCTTCTACTGCTCATTTAACAAACATGAATGAGGCAGCTACCACAAAAACCTTTTCACAGCCGGTAAAGAAGGGCTTCTCTATTCAGGTCACGTAACAATAAAATGAACTCGTCGTTTTTTTTCTTTTAAAAAAAAGATTAAGTTATATACATTCAAAAACTAGACACAAAGAAAACAACTCGAAGCTAAAATAAACAGGCTTTGCAAAAGGCGTTTCCTTCACGCAAGGGGCTGTCATCACTCTGCAGGACTTGTTCCATCCACACAGATGAGCGAGAAGCCTCCTCCACCAATTCTGCGTCAGGGGTGGCTGGCCATCCTTGCCAGCCTGCTCACGCTCCACCAAGATCCATGGGGAACCAGTCAACAAACACTCCGGGGCTGAGAGCTCGGCGGCAGCAGCCCCTCTCCTCTCCCACTCACGCTCCTCCTGCCAGTCCCTGGTGGGGAGCTGGAACTGGACTTGCTTGGGGCGGCTGTTCTGCCCTTCCCCACGCAGCACGGCTCCCAAGGCCACTGGGAGATGCAGCCGCCGGGCCGGTGGTGCCCCAGGACACGTGGAAGGTGTGGAAGTGCTCCTCCAGCCCCCGGGAACCCTGCGGGAACCAGAGCCGCCTCTCTCGCCTCCCCCCGCCTCCACGGTCGCACCAGGAGTGGGGGCAGCTGCCAGCCCCTGCCCCCGGGACACCAGCCCCACAGTGATGCAACAGGGGGCAAAGGCTCCTGGGAAATGCCGCAGCCAATGGGCTGCCACATGCAAATGAGCACGGTGACACCGGCCACCGGCATGGCCTCAGGCCCTGGGCACAGGACCCGGAGGTCCCCAGCCAACCCCTTCCCCGAGGCCTCTCCTTGCAGCCCCCTCTGCTCCCACTGCCCCTGGACAGGCTCCCAAGATCACACATCTCCCACCACAACCCCCCCAACCCCTTCGGAATCCCTGGGCCAGTTCCAACCCCTCCTGGCCAGGGAAGGAAAGTCCCATAGCCAATGTGGACCCAGCAGTGCCACAGAAACAGAGGCACAACGAAGGAACTCTCCGTTCAAGGGCTCTGGTACAGGGCAAGGATGAAGCTTGAACTCACCTTTACAAACCACAGAATCCACCTGGAAAAACAAACACGAAGTACCCACCAGCCCCAACTGCCCAAAAGCTAGTCCTTCCTCACCAGTCAGGAGACGAGGGAAGGACCTGGCCGGTGGCACCCCTTGTCCTCTGTGTCACACACAAGTGATCCCCGCCTCGGCCTTAGTGCCACTGACTACGGGAGACCAACACACCAAACAAACCTGATGAGAGATTTGGTAAAGCAGCGTTACCTTCCCCTTCCGTAGGACGTCGCATGGAGTTTATCGCACAGGTCTCCCTACGCTGCCCTCCTCCATCAAAGCCCTTCGTCTGTTTTAGAGACATTCCTGGCTCTTGCTCTAGGCCTTGGGAAAAGCCCTTGCAAGTGGCTGGGGGATCACGACAACCGGCCTGGCTACCCAAGCACAACAAGGGACCCTTCTGCAGGGGAACTGGCCAAAGCATTGCTCCCCGACAGCTCAACCACCACGCAACCTGCTTGTCCCCATCCCCTTCCTGAAACAGCTACAGGCAGGGACACAGGAACACCAAAGTCCTTACCCCGGTTGCCTTCCCATCTTCAAGTATTACACCAAGGTTTATGTGTAAAGCTGTCTTGATTAACAAGAAGCTTGGCTGCAGAACTGAATTACCAAAATCAAATAATTAAAGACAAGGATAGCTGGTGCTAATCTAACACATGTACACAGATTTCCTAATAAATGTAATTACAGTATTTCTGTAACGCATTTTGGGTCTTTCTTTCTACCTCCTAATTAGCCACTGGCAAGCAGGAAGAGGAGTGCAGACACAGTCAATGCCGAGAGGCTGGAGCATGGTTCCTCCGAAGCTGCTTTCATCTGACTCAGTACCACAGTAGTGGAAAGCAGACATTTAGGTTGTTGATCTGTCAGTTATTTCTGATTTACTAACAGTATCAGTAATGATGTACCAAATACAGAGAGAGCACTGACCACCTCCTCTTTGCAGACTTTTGCAAAAGAAATACTTTGTACAAAGAACAGAAGAAGTTTTAGTACAAAGTGCTTAAATATAGTCTAGGCACCTAATTAAAAACATGGCTATTACTGGGTATAACTAGCTATTATCCTGACTCCTAAAGCAAATTTTTTTCAGATGTTGTGTTAGTTATTCCGTTTGAATGCTTATCACTAGAAGAGTAATTCCTAGATTCATCTTGTATGTCAGGTGCTATCTTTTGAGTTACTTCACCTTTTATGTTTAAATAATGTTTTCACTTAAGTTAAAAGAAGTTGGTCTTGCTATCTTACAATCAGCTCTAAAGCCTACAATCTGTTTACCTACCTTTTCTTGCAGCTCCTGTTTTAACCTCTCCTCCTTCTCCTCCTAACAGAAACTGCCTCCTTTCTGGGCATCTGGACAGGTATTATACCAGACCACAGCTTCTAGATTCATTATATAATACTATGCAGTCTGTCTGGATACTGTACATTAATACAGTGCATAAGAACACAGTGATAGCACTTCTAATCAGAGACAAACAGTTCCTGCATCTCTAAGGCATTTAAGGACATAATTCAACCCCAATGTTACTACTAGACTCAAAGATATTTGGAAAGGGAAGAGAAGGGCACAGGACAAAGAAAATCCTCAGACACAAGTATCAGTTCTACCATTCGCAGCACTCAGTTTGGGAAAGGGAAAGTCTCAGCAGGTTTTCAACAACAAAATATAGTACTTTGGGATTAAAAAAGAAGTGTAAGAGGTGGCTCTAGCTCGAAAAAGCAACCAAAAGACTTCTGGCCTTGCAAACCTCCCCAGGGAGGGAACACAAAGTAGAAGGCAAAGCAGAGAGCAGCACTTAACAACTCGGCAACTGAAGGGTATTTTTCAACCTTTATTTTAGGGCCCCAAAGTGTAAGTACCTCCTCAATAGCAAAGTGGGGGGAAAAAAGGCACAATACTTCTGCACGCCTAAATCTGAGAAACAAGCCCACGTATTAAAAAAAAAGTTTTACTGGGGACAGAGTCAGTGGAGCCAAGAATACAGGGCTGGGTGCAATGGCACGCACCCTGCCCCAGCAGAGGTTTCTTTTTATAGCTCCAGTCCTCCTTTTTGTACCTGCGCAGTTCCTCCTTCTTGGTTTCTTCAGGGCTGTCTCTCCCTGCACTTTCCCACCGCTTCACTACTTCTTATCACAAAACAGCTGCTGAGCGGGGGAGACAACCACAATGCTGTATGTAACCTTTGGTTTAAACATGGAATCAAACAAAGAACAATGCAACATAGCCACACCAAGCAACCAGTCCACTGGCTTTCCTTCCCCCCCTTCCTCCCCAGCGTGGTCTGGGTGGTCCTTGGGGTGGGATGGGTTGGTGGGGGAACAAAGTCCAGGTTCCTCTTCATCAGGAGCTCTTTGCTTAACCCTTTTTCTGCTGGCTTCCATTCCTCTTTACATGATACCTAACCACAGACCACCCCCCCATCCTTTTGCTTGCCCAACTCCACACAATGACCAACCATGTGCCTAACTTGTGATCAAAAAAGGCTTGTTAAACTGTTATAATTTTTAACAACACTGATTTTTAATAACAGCTTTAGCCTAACTCAATAAAAGTAATTGTTTAATTACTTTTAGCAAAAGTAAAATGCTTCTGTTATTTATCACATAAATCATAAGAGAAAAAGAGTGTAATCAGAATGAGATAACACAGTGGGGAACAGAGTCAGATAGATATAAGCATAGCACCTGACCACTTTGGAGGAGCTCTTTCACATATTTAGACACTAAATTCAAAAAGAAGCATTCACAAATGATCCTGTTTTGTACATGAGGCTAGAAGACTTAGATGTCTGGACTTTCAGGATCGCCTGCATAACACGACTGAAGATTCATCTCTTGCAAAGTTGACCAAAAAAAACTTTAAAAAAAAAAAAAATCCATGGACTTCAAACAAAACCTCAAACACATTAATGGAGGGATTGAATGCTGTATGTTGTCCATTACATGAATCCAAGATTTTAGTGAAAAAGTTAGCATTCCAGAAAAAAGCTCAAGTTAAAAACCATCAGAAGAGGATTGTCTCCCCCATCACTGACTTTTTTGGCTTGAGTAAGTCACCTGGGAGCCCCGTTTGTCTCTATTCCATCTGTCAGGATGAGGCAATATTTTCATCCTGTCATGGAGATAGATCAGCTCATAAAAAAACCCTCAAAATATTTAATTTGTAGTTAAAGAAAAATATGCTTTAAGCCATTCTTTGTCAAAAATGTTCTTGGCTTTGTAGATCATGACTCCAAAGTAGCAGAAGCATAGATGACCCTAAGAACATCAATGGAAACATAGGAAAGATACCAAAGACCTACTTAGACACCATTATCAACATAATTGTGACCAGTTGTCTAGAACTACCACGTTGGGTCTACTGACAAGACACCACAAAATTGCAGTTTAACCTCTTCCTACACGAGCTCCATGACAGTACCTTAATCTTCCTTGGTTAATTAAACAGTGACACAAGAGAGCATATTTTGCTTATCTCTTATTAGCTGCTTAGGATTAACACTGGGGTATTACTCTGCAGCACAGTTTCTTACATTGGGTTTAATGATAAAAGTTATACATCCAGTAACTCTGCAGAGTTACTACAAGAACAGCATAGAAATAGCACAATGAAGATAAACTCAGATAACTAAGAACTGTAAAGTATGATATTAAACAAGAAATATTTCCAATTCCCTCTGTACTAAGGCATTACCTAGTGAAAGGCGTTCCTGATGAGGAAATCCCTTGGACAACATTTTCCTTTCAATTCCAAAGAATACAAAACCAGCATGTAAGAACGGTAAGTCAAGACCAAAGATTGTTGATAGTGGTATCATGCCTTAAGCAGCAGGCAATGTAGAGGGAGAGGGAGGATTAGATGACAATGGCAGGAGTACATTACCCTTCTCCTCAGTACCCTCGCAGTCCCCAGTGATTCGCAGGTCAGTGACCTCCTGTGCCAGAGCTGTGTATGTGGCAGCTCCCGCTCTGTGGCAACACACTGATTTCTAGCCCTTCCCTCATAACTTTTAACACCTGATTTCCTCTTTCGACTGCACTGAATAGAGGAACTGCTGTGGAACTCTTACAGCTCCAAAACCAGGTAATACCAACTTGTTCTGAGAACACGTTTGTAAGCCAGCTAAACCTAGCGGCAGAGTTTCTAACACAACCAGTTTTTAGGCACATCCCTACCTTTCCACAAAACCATGTACTCTTCTTCCCTGCTCTTCAAAGCTTCTAGCACAACTAGAAGAAAGAATATACCCTCATGAGCAGCGAGGAACAATGATCAAGATTTCAAATGTGCTCTTGTACAAGAGGACACACTAACAAGCCTAGAACTGGGTATAATAAAGCCCTCACAGGCAACAGTTAAAATACAACCATAGCATGCAATTGCACAGCTTTGTATTAAGGAGATTCAGCCCAGAGCTCTTTGGTTTGAACACCTCTTCATCAGCAATCTGTAATACAGGAAAATAGCCCTAACAAAAAGGAAATCTCAATATTTAATATGTTTTAATTTTCCAAGATTAAATTCATAAAAGCCCACTGCATCAGCAATGGAAACCATCCCACCCACCCAAGGAACCCTCTTGGAACTGAAGAGCAATCAACCAACACAACTTGTTTCTCAGGTGCCTTCTTAGGAGTAAGATCTTGTACACCTGTTTTTGAATTCAAACCATTCTTCCCCTCTACTTTCAGTTTTATTGAATTTCACTCAGAGAAGTGATTCACAGAAGTTATCCTCAGTGTGGCTTTAGGCACGTCTGTAATGTACAATGAAAGGAGAATAACACAGAACACAGAGAAGGTCTTTCACAGACTGAATTGATTTTTCTAGGTCAAATTGAACACCTCCTTATACAGAAAACACCTAAAAACCAGCAGAACAACTCCCATGAAAAGCTGCTGCCTTGTGAGACAAAGGGCACCATGGTTCTAATACTAGATTTGGTAAGCATTCTCTTGTAGTTTTGGTCTTTTCTTCCTATTTTCTTACCAAACTAAGCTGTTCTGCCCAGTACTCACCTCAGTATTCTAGTTACCAATAACACATCTTATCTGTCCTCAACTGCTTTCTAAAGTACTTCTGGCCATCTCTGAAAACTTCAGTTTCTGGAACACTTTGATTTCTGCTTTCTGAACTTCAAATAGCACCAGACACTTTTGTCATCTTTATCATACTTGTTCTCACTTTGTTTTCTCTCACTGAGAGGAAAACAGAATGACTTTTGTAGAGGTCTAGCATGAATTCATGCATTATTTAAATCCAACTTCTCAAAACATTTTTGCGGAAGTCATGTGAAGAGAACAATTCAGCTGATCCTGCAACTCATGCTTAAGTCTATTCTAAGCATATGAATACCTGTACTTAGCAACACAAATATTAAGGTCAGTGCTTATTTTTACATGACAGACACATAATATCATATATTACAGTGTTGCAATACATGGGATGCTGGCTGCAAAAATGCAATGGGCATATAAATCTTTGTGCAGTATTTTGAAAAAACACTAAAAGTGACAGAGAAAAGTATAACTGAGCACATATGAGTTTGAACACTAGCCACAAAGTTTGGCTGGGGCTTTAGAGCTTCTGCAAATTTTGACCCTTATTTGATTCCTCCAATCCTGAAAAAAAATTCTTACTTGTTACTTCATTTCATGCAGGTAATGAGAATTCTGAAGAAAGCATCTGTTTGCTCACACAAAAGCATCAAGAAATCTCAGTGCTTGGACCCTAGGCACTGTGATTTTCTCCTTTATTTTCCTTGGGATGGTCTCTCTATTACTCAGAAGGGGAAGACCTTACTTTTCTCTCATCCACATTTGTTTCAGTTCTCCATTTCCATTTGCACTCGTTCTCCTGCTGCAGAAGATTGCGGCATATCATCACAGTTGAGAACACAAACACAACCTCCTCTAGAAAAAAAAATTGTAAAATGTATTCTTAAAGTTCACACCTCTTCCTGTCAATCGTCTCTCTCCTATTACTACACATGCTGTAGCAGTCATCATTTTATTAACACTTAACATGGCATCAATGTCAAGGATTTCGTAGTATGAACTACTGTGCACCATCTACAGATATCCACTTTTAAGAAGTGGAATTCAAACTGAACCATAAATAATTTGAGAAATATTTTCTGAGACATCGCAATCCTAGATGTTAGAGACAAATAATTATCACATGCCAATATGAAATACCAAGTTAAGACAGCATCTTACAGGCATCTGCTAGTTTTCTTTAAATATCTAATCAGAGCAAGGGTCAACAATGGACAGGATACAGTTATCTGTTATTGAACTTTTGCACACAGAAATAATAAACTCATTTTAATCCAACAGTCATCAGCTCTTCTGCTGTACTTCAGCTTCTCATAGCATGTGGGAGCTCAGTTCCCCAGAAGCTGCATCCAAATCTCACTCAAACCCATGTGCAATTCCATGGGGGACTGAAGCATCACTTCCACAGATTTAATTTATTCATTAGGGTAACACCAGAGGAATCACCTAGTTATGCCTTTCACATAGAGAAACTAATGCAGAAGTCTTCTGTTTTTCCTGACATAACTGTGGGAATTCAGTGCAGGTGTAGCCATCCTCCCTTAATGGAGACAACCTTGATTCCACTGGATGCAATCACTTTATACCTAGTGGAAGAGGGACAAATGGTTACACATTCGCCACTGCTGCTTCCAGGATGGTCCAACAACAGTCACAAACTTTCCAAGACCTAAATCCAATCTGGGAAGATCACTTGGTAACTTATGAAGCATGATGGTACTGCTGGAGTGCAGAAACTTGTCTGTCACAGGACAAATGTGTATTTTCAATGCTATATATACATGCTATTTTTGTTCTCTGCCAAAGCAATCACTCTGATCAAAGACTGCTAGTCCTATAAATTTATGACATTCAATGTCTCTATTTTCACACTTAATAAATACCACTGTCAAAGCATTATCTGAGATACTACGTGGTAGACCAGGTAAAACCAGCAAAAGGCATTTTGGAAGAACTCCAGCCTTACAAGACTACCTAGACTGTGGTTACTGATGTTTTCATGTATGTACCTCCCCTAGCATCGCATCTTTGCTTCAGGCTGCTAGTTAGCATCATGCTGTCAAGGCATAAGGAAGGAGTAATTATTACAATGGCAGTTTGCAGGGAAGCAGAGCTACTTCCTACACATGCCTACTATCACACATCGGTATTTTCCAAGTTCAGGTTCTTTGTTCTCAGTAGAAACATTGCCAGCAGCTTTTTGGGTGAGCACGTGGCAATTTCACACTGGAAGCTGTATTTCTCACTTACCTTCTAAACCAGAAACCACTCACTTTCAGAAGCTGACAACCAACAGTTTCACCCATCTTGTGGCCAAGATTGAAAAAAAAAAAAAAACCAAAACCATTTGACACTACATCTCTCAACTGGGTGTCCAACTTGACATGCGGACATAAGACAACTAATCAACAGAAGAAGGTACTTCTTAAAAAAACATGCCTGTTGTGGTTTGAGCCCAAAGGAAAACCGAATACCATGCAGCTGCTCAATCACTCCTCCCCCCACAGTGGGGTGTGGAGGAGGAAATATAACAAAAGGCTCGGGGATCAAGACAAGGACAGGGAGGGATGACTCACCAATTATATTCACAGGCAAAAGATAGACTTGACTTGGGAAGAAAGAACATCAATTTAATTTGAACACTACCACTACTACCAATCCGGAATAGGACCGTGAGAAATACAACACCTTAAAACCACCTTTCCCCCACCCCTCCTCTTCTTTCCAGGCTCAGTTTTGCTCCCAATTTCTCTACCTCCTCACACCCAGTGGCGCAGTGGGCAGGGGATGGGGGTTGGGGTCAGTTCACCACCCACTGTTTCTGCTTCTCCTTCCTCCTCAGGGGGAGGACTCCTCACACTCTTCCCCTGCTCCAGCGTGGGGTCTCTCCCATGGGAGACAGTCCTCCACAGACTGCTCCAACATGGGTCCTTCCCACCGGCTGCAGCTCTTCATGCACAGCTCCAGCATGGGTCCCTGCCACAGGCTGCAGTCCCCCCAGCAACAGACTGTTCCAGCACAGGCTTCCCACAGAGTCCCTGCCTTCTTCAGGCACAGACACTTGCTCCAGCATTGGGTCCTCCACAGGCTGCAGATGGGAATCTACTCCACCTGCGACCTCCATGGGCTGCAGGGAGACAGCCTGCCATCTCACCCTGGGCTGCAAGGGAACCTCTGCTCCACTGCACCTCCCCCTTCTCCTGACCTTGGCATTTGCAGAGGTATTTCCCTCACTCCTCCTCCTACTCTCAGGTTCCCCATCTTAAATATGTTATTGCAAAGGTGCAGTAACTAATTGTCTTGGCCTTGGCCAGAGGTGGGTCTGACTTGGAGCTGGGGGAGCTTTGAGAAGCCTCTCCCTCTGTAGCCCCTCTGCTGCCACCAAAACCCCACAACACACAAACCCAACACAACACCCTTTAAAAAAAAAATCCCACTTTGGGTTGCTTTCTAGTCTTCAGGCTAAAGCAAGGTGGCACTTAATGTTATGTCCAGCAAATTTAATGTCTTTGCTAGTGCCTAGATACTTTAGTTAATTAGGCTGCAGACCCTTTAGCATTTCCATTATTATTAACACAGGCTTCTAAGATAACAAATATAGCTGTTTAGCTAAAAATAAAAACGAAGAGTGTCTGCCCACTCACTTGCATCTCAGTGAAATCTCCTCTTACTGCCAAAGCAGGCCCCTCTCTTTAAACAAATCACATTCATACAAGCAATAAAAATGTTTCCTCTAACAGCTTATCACTTCAACCATCAAAGGGGCAAGAAACCAGTCCAAGGCCAGCCTGTAGGCACTGCATGGAGCTTGCAGAACTGCAGATCTGGAGTCACCAATCCCCTTGACAGCACACCAGCCTTTTGTGCTACAGGCATCTTGTACACGTGAGGAAAGTTATAATTCATTGACAGCCCAAAGTAAACCACAATATTTTAATTTAGTCCACAACAGAACAATGGAAAACAAGAAAAATTGGCTTCCTAGGGAAACTGTCGTTACTGGTCAGAAGAGAGAAAGGAGAAAAAAACGGAGGAATTTTAGTAACATCCGTGACATACTAACTTCAGTCAGAAAGAACCCAAAACAACTGCCCTACAGCTAGCAGCACCCTACTCCTTAAGACAGAAAGCAACTACTGCAAAGCTAATAAGTGGAGGTTTAGCCTACCATTAATATGTTAATGCTGAAAACATGCCATCCCTTTCCATTTGTAATCAACATCACTACTCCAACTTCTCCAAAGACCTGCACAGCTATGAAACCCTACAGATCTGGAAGGCTTGCACATGGCTGTACTACAGTGAAGCGGCTCAGGGAATATGATATTGGACTAAATATTTTAGAGACTCCCTAACTTTTACCTCCAACGGGCAACATCACTGCGGCTTGACACTTCAGTTCTGTTTCTTCTGCTCTCCCTCCCTGGGTGTCTCTCCCACTACATTACCTTCAACCATCCACTCTCCAGACTAAAAAATTGTTACGAAATACTGTTTATAAAACCAGAAACAGTCACAACCTTTATCTGTTGAGAAATCACTACCTCTATCTCATCACAGTAAAAGTCTTAAGTAGGAACACGAGTTGAGAAAGAAAGGTCTTATTTAGAAAATTCCTCAGCAAAAGCACAAGGAAATAATGTCTTTTTCTGCTTCTCCCAACCATTGGGCTTAAAAACATCCTCCCCTGTGATTCTGATTACACAGTTTAACTGCCTTTTGATGTTGCCACTAGAGTTTTGCAGTAAAGAATATAAATCTTAATACTCTTCCATTCAGTCAAAGCACTGAAGCACAGATCTTACATTTGAAGAGACACATAAAGGCTTCTGATATAGTCACAGAAACTCCAATTTCCCCTCTGTCCTTTAGTTTTCTGTAAATTTTAGAAAATGCCCTCAACCTCAGGTTTAAAAGACAGTGACAAAAAAGTACAAGGTAAGCACTACGTTTCCAACTGCCGCATTTTTCACAGCATTTCGCTGAAGAAGAAACATTGGTGATTCCTTTTGAAGATGCTTGCCAGGAAAGCAGAAAGAAGAAGGATATGCCTATGCTTTATTTCCCTCTTTTCCCCCATTCAGAACAATACAGGATGAAAAATCTGAACCTGGAGTTTTCTTCATCTCTGGCAGGTACATAGAATAATTCAGGTTGGAAAATACCTCGGAATTCAAATTTTGACCCCAAAACCCCACAGACAAGTCTGGTTTTAGAGCTTTTGTTAATAAAGCAAAATATGTGTTATCTACAGGCATTGTTTTTGTTCAGACAGGGAACAAAGCCATTAAAATAACTTAACACAGCAATATATGAACTATCAGTCTTCTGGTTTCCTTGTTATTCTCATTTGCTCAATCTTTCTGCCACACCAATGAACTCAAGACTGAAGAGGACAGGCCACACTGGATGCACCCATGCTTTCCCTGGTGCACTCCACTGTGGCTATGCTATGCCACACCTCTGGGACGTTGCTTACAGAGGGAGATCTCAGCTCCCACTTAGCCTTTGTCTCCAAGATATTAGAGTCGTCAACCATAGGAGAGTTTTTCCTCTGAGCTAACAGTTTATTATTTCCCAATAGCAGATGGGGAACACAGTTGAAAAGAGTGCCAGCAACCTGCCCAAAATCACAAGAAATCCACAGAAGAGCAGACACTAAATCCAGATCTCTGAAGTTCAGCATTAATGGTTGGTATATCCCCCCTCAGTGCATGCATGCAGGGTTATAGACTTCAACTGTGCTACAGTTTAGAGAGTGACTCATTCCTCCCCTTCCTCCTGTAGTGCCAGAAACATCCAGTAAAAAGAATGTTGAATGATAAAACCTCAGGTTGACTAAGGACTCAAAGTCTCAAGCAAGCATCAGATGGATGACAGTTTTCTATCCCTTGGCAACATTTGAAAACAGTATAATGACACTTAAATATCACTAGCTGAAGGTGGTGCTCCTGCCCATGCTACAGTAAGGAGCAGCCTACCTCTCATGCAGAGGATAGGACAGCCTCCAGATATGGGACACCAGCCTGCTCAAAGTGCAACATCTACCTAGTTATGTACCATCTACAAAAGTCAAATCATAAAGCCTCAGAGCAAAACATTAGAGTGAGCTCTAAGACAGGATTACAAGCAAGTCCAAACTTTTAAGTCTTTTTATATTTGGGATACCTAGAAATATTATTTTAGAATTAAATGCAAACCAGGAAAATTTTAAAAGCCTCAAACAGCATACTTGGATCTTGGACTTTGCCTGCTTTTTTACATTTTCATGTTAGGCTCACAACCACTATTTCCGCATTAGCTTCTAGAAGCAACTAGGCACACTTAAACATGGAAAAAGTACTGAAGGCATCACTCTTCCATAAAAAAAAAAAAAAGTACTTTTATCTTGAAGGAAAAAAAGCTCCTTATGAAACACAATCCAGTATGAATCTGACGAATCAGACCAAAGAACACAGCATAGTACAATCTATGCTTGTAATATCAGAGAGGATTAAATTAGTTTCCTTTTACTCACGTAAAACATGGCCTACTAACAATTCACATGATGCTCTGACTAGAGTTTAGTCACCCTTGTTATGAAAAACATGGGTCATCCATTCAGATCTTCATTATTTAGGCAGAATTAAACTTCTCATTAAAACCAAGGGAAAAAAAAATAGTTAATCATTCCTATGAAGTACATAAAAAGTTGTATCATGATTATTTGGGAAGCCACTAGGCTTACACCAAGCTTCATTTCCAAGCAATGCACTTGCTTTGTTTCTGAAAACATGAGTTCAGGAAATAACTATCTAGAAGTGATGCTTATGAGGCAATAAATTCATCACCTCAAGACTGATTACTTAATCACACTAAACATCGCCATTATTATGGAGCACTGAGTTTTATGGAAATTGAAAATCCACTTCTCCAGGCCCTTTAAGGCAGGTAACTAAACATACTCCTTAGTGAAAATATAGCATTGCTAGACATTCAAAAACTCCTGTATTTTTCTCTGGAAAAGCAGAGGAATAAAATTCTGGTGAAGTCTCTCAGTTCTTAGCAGAATACTGTAAAACAATTTCAAAACAGTTCCCCCACCTTGATGAGGCCTCAGTATCTCCAGGCAATTAAATAAAATTCTTCATAATGCAAAGATAGCTCAAGCTTCACTGTTATTTTAATCCACTTCTCAAGTTCCTGCTGATCACATGGAACCCTGTGGGACAGGACCAAGAACTCCCAACTCTCTTCTTTTTATCCAAGCTTGGTAGCTAGACAAGCAAATAGAGATTGGAGCTAAAACCGTCTATATTACTTCCAGATATAGATAATTGGGAGTAATACATCTTCCACATCCATTTGATCGCAGGAAACACCACCCAAGTGTTCAAAGGCTAAGTGCTGCCAATCTTCCTACAGAAGACCCTACACGCTCCAGCCCCAATGTTGACAAAGCAATACCAATGCCTAATGCAAATTTCCTGAAACTGAGAATCCAGGCATGGAGGCAGCCTCTGGCAATTACAGATACAGAGCCTCTCCCCTCTGTGTGGTAGCTTACAAAAAGCTAGCTCGCTATTGAGCCATTAAGATTTTCATCACCCAACATTAACATCAAACCCAGGGGCAACTCACTGAGCACATCTTGGTTAAAGAGGAGACACAGAAAGTCCAACGATGCAATTTCCCACGAGGGAAACCAGACACAGTAAAACAGATTAGGTGGCCTCAAATGCACTCCTGAACATTGAGCACACCACTGTACTTGGAAACACCTTGGAATGCTTCGAAATTGGTCTGAGTGTGGAAGATTACTGATTGCTGGCCATGTGCTATGCTTTCTGACAGATCCAGTTGTAAGAAAAAATTATGCAAAGAATATTTTGAACACCAGATAAAACCTAAATACCAGCACCCGTAGCTGCTTCCTCATTCTGTAGTGGCAGGAAGAACACGACCCCAAAAAGAAACACTCTTGATGTCACAGCATGCTATCTGCTTGACAAAACAATACATTCGCATCCAAGGAATTTAACTTTGAGACCCTAGTGAAACATGTTTAAGGCACCCCCAGAGAAGGAAGGTAAAGAATATAATTGTTTTTAGGGTTCAACTTCTGCACAGTACTAACACACAGTCAGTACTAGAGACCAAGCAAACCTAAATGACAGTTTTAAAGCATCGTTTCTAAGATGGGATTGCAGAAAACCCTCTAAAACCTTACATGTAGTACTCATGCCTTAAACAGTAAAAACTCAAGGAAAAAAAAATTACTTAGGACTGTTGTTGCATCTGATTAACTTCAGTCAACAAAACCGCTGTTGAAGTGTGCCCAGGTTACCCCAATGCCACTACAAGAGCAGTATGATGCTGAATCTGGGATTTCTGTATCCAGATTGCATTTTATTTCACGAATCAAGAAAAGTAATCAATACATTCTTTGAGATCACACACACAAAAAAAGAGCAACCTTGAATCTCTGACATTCACCCTGTTTAGCCCAAGGGGCTGCAAACAGACCAAAATCAGCTTGTTTC
Organism: Tyto alba; assembly: GCF_018691265.1. Classification (NCBI taxonomy): domain Eukaryota; kingdom Metazoa; phylum Chordata; class Aves; order Strigiformes; family Tytonidae; genus Tyto; species Tyto alba. The sequence continues at coordinate 6,814,266 of NW_024881295.1, read as the reverse complement.
ACATTCCTTTTAACACTGAGTAGAAGAAAGTAGCTTCACTATTCACTGGACTCCTGTGACCATGAATTGATTTTGTACAGACTTTCTCCTTACACCTTATCATTCACTTCATAGTAACACTGTCAATGTCAGCAAGCTACAACCCTAATCCTACTTAGCCTGCTTACAAGGATAAGTAGATGCAACAATCATTAGTAACTACTTCATTGCAGGGCTTTGGTTTTTCAAAAATGCAGACAAAACATAAAACAGCGTACTTCAACTGCTGAAAAGTTTGCATCCTCTGGGCTTTTTCTATTGATCAGCATCCTGAACACAGACGATGAGAGGGGAGACTAACATGCTTCATCCTTCAGGAAATTAATTTTTCCATTTCTTTGGAAAGAATCCAATCAGACATACTGTTAAATCCTTGAAGATCCATCCTGAACTGTACTTTAATATCTAAGACAGACCTCCCATCCATCTTAAAGTTCAAAACAGAACCCAGACTTCAAAACAGATTTGTGACTCGTACACTATTAAAGATTTAGAGTATACTGCTAGAACAACAAAGCTGAACAGCTAAGTTATCAACTAGATCTACAGTATTATATGCAAAAGAGATGGGTGTTTTAAAATACTCTGACTATTCCCACGGTCAGCCATTCATAATGCAACCCTGAGGGACTAATTTTCAAAAAACTGGGCATCCAGCAACTTCTGCTAGCATCCAAAAATTAACAGCACTATTCTAGCTACTAAGAAATAGATAGTCCTATCCCAGTCAAAACCAAGACACTTGTCTTCAAAACTTAACTGCTTATTTAGTTGTGCCAACAATGTTCTGAAGGGTATTTTTTTTTGTCATTGGGGTGGGATTTGAGGTTATTTTTTGTTGTTTGTTGGGTTTTGTTTTGGTTTGGTTTTTTTGGGTTTTGTTTTGTTTTTTTTTCTCTTAAATCTTGCCTCCTTATTTCAACATCTCCAGTCTGACTCCTATGAACATGTATACTCTTGAGCAGGACATGAAAATCTCAAAGCTTCATCTCCATTAAAAAGAAAGAATACACTAATAAGCTAACTGCTCAAAAAAAATATGTAAAAGCTGTAATAAAAAAAAAGACCACATTATATTATTGATCTGCGATGACATCTGTCAAGCTCCTGACAGAAGCTAACCATAGCCAAATTACAAATCCCCTGAAACACTGGTGTGTAATGGAAAGCCTGACAGGCCATTAGTGACAGCAGCATGAGCAAGATTCTAATAAACAATGAAAATGGAATTTTAAATGAACCACCATAAAAAAAAAAAAAAAAAAAGGTATTTACTCTGGAGGGTTGCAGCCCTGGAGTTTACCCCACATTGCCATTCTCCACTACTTGATCCTACACATATTCCTAAATATCCCATGCTTGACTGCAGAAGTGACAGCCTTCAGAATCGTTATTTGTGTCTGTCTGTAATCCCACAAAATCCTATCTCAACGCCACAAGGTCTCCCAGTCCCAGTGTGAGATTCTCTCATTTGTCCCCCTCTCAGTCCTCACCACCATAGCACAATCACAGCCTCTCTTCTGCTCTGTGATGCTAGCAGAAAGAAATCTCCTCAACACAAAGCATGCCACCTAGCACAGCCCTGCCAGAAAGGCAATTTCCCAGCAGCCACCTTCAACTGCTTTGGTCTCACTGGTGTATTACAGCAAGAGACATTGCCTTAAAAATTGGTGCTGCACCCTGCGTTTAAAATTACCCGCTCCAGCCCCGATACAACCATCCAAAACTATCCTCCATCGGACTTGCCTGAATCTGATGTCTCTGGAGGGCACAAATACTCCTCACACCAGTACCGCTCGCTGAGGCCCATCCCAGACCAGCACCACAAGGTCCTCTCTCCCACCCTCTCTTCTCCAGCATGGCCAGCCTTGCTCCTTGCCCTGGGGCCTTGCCGGGATGGAAAACAAAGACAGATCCCCTGCAGGACCTGGCAAGCACATCCCTCACCCCACCCGTCCTGCACACAGGACTGCTGAACAAGCAGAAACACGTTCCCATCCCATGACAAAATCCACTGGGTCTCAGGATGGGCTCCAGCTCTGGTTTCGACTACACCACCCTAACCAAGCACTCAACTACGCATCTAATGTCTACATGCACGCTCGATTTCAGAAATTTTTCCTAGACAGTTTTCTATGCTAGCCAAAAAAATAAAGCAGCTTTAAAATCATCTTCCCCTTCTAACTTAAAAAAAAAAAAAAAACATACATATATATATATATGTAAAAAAAAGCAAGCACATTATATCCATTATTGCACCGGAATTTCTTTGCTATTTGCTTATCTTTCTCCAACACAAATTTGACGTTTGATACCCAAGGTGAGCTGGTTAAATCACTTTTACTTCCAAGTACCTACTTTAACTTTGATATAAATAATCTATTCTGATCTTGCTTAACATTTGTACTTTCTAGAACTTTTCCTGGAAAGAAATACAGATTCTTTCTACCTGAAACACTGATTTTTTTTTTTAATTTTTATTTCTTTTTTTACTGAACCAGACACTACTGTTTTTTAAAATTTTACTATAACTTACTTACATTAGGGTGTTTCTTTTTTTTCTCTTCAGTATTTGACTAATAATTTTTTATTGAACATTTCGTCTTCATTTGTTGCAAAACTGTTTATGAATAGGACAAAAAACTTGTAGAAATAATAAGGCACAAGTAATTAAAACTGTATTTTAAACTCAAATCCTTCTAAATGTTTTGAATGAAAAGACAGTAAATTTATAAACATATTTGTACATCAAACTAACTGATTACAGGGCACATTACCTGTAGTTAGTGAATTTGGCTGTGTATGTCCCTCAAGTTTTTGTTAGGACAGATGTGATTTTCATGCCTTCTTGTTATTCATAGATCAAAAGAAAATTAAAACAAAGCTTCCCAGCTTTTGTAGTTTCTCACCTTTGACTGGACAACTCACTGAACTAACTCCAGGAAGCACCGTGAACGAAGAGCATGTTCTGTTTCTGCATGAAAGCTACTCCTGTCAAACCAGTTCTGTACTGCAGCGAACTCTCAGCAGACACTTCCACCTACTCAGTGGCTACACTTTCTTAAAAGTTTCAGAAGCAAATACATCCCCCTGTTGAATATTATAATTTAATTAGAAGTTATTATACTTTGATAGTTAAGGTCTGAATCTTCAAGTAATTAATTATTCTTACTTCTTCATTTTAACCTCTTTTGCTTTCCAAAAATTCCTTCCACTCTTCTTCATTCTCCTAGCCACATTTTCCCACTTGGGTCTTTATGCTTCCATCATATTTTCACAACAAGCACATGAGCACTTACTTCATGCCACCTCACCTTTCCTTCTCCCAGGGAAGCTAGAGACCTATTTATTTCCAGGATTTATTCATCAAGATAATTTTGCACATGAATCATCCCACTGTCTTTACTCACATGACAAGCCCTGAGGTGCACTGATGCACAAACAAGCCCAAGCAATTCTCCGACTTTGAGGATGAATGTTCTTCCTTCTGCTGTCCCTATGCCAAGTACACCCTCCTCTCATCAACAGTCAGTGAGCATGAGAACACCTCCTCTACCACCAGGAAACCAAAGAGAACAACCACTTCATTACTGAGAAGACTATCAGGCCTTCTGCAGGGCCCAGCCTCTCCACCAGCACCTGTGACCACCATTACAGACCTTCAGTGCCCGGTGGCAGCCTTTTCAACTGCTCATTTACTCCTGGTTTCCTGCAGCCCGCAGGGCAGCCGTGGGCTTCTCAGGAGCCCTAAGGCTTCTCCACCTTTTGTCCGGCTACACATCTCCATTACCAATCAGCCACAGTTCAAGACCTGTGAGATCTACCTGTTTATTTTTCCTTACTTACTATAAGTTCCAGTACGCACAAAGTCACACCTCCACCCAAGCACACTGTGCTACGCCAAAGGCAGGGCAACTTGTCATCGGAGGACACAGGGAAATTAAGCATCTGACAACATTACACAGTAGTTTTAGGAACAACCAAAAGTACCCTCCCTCCCCATTCATGGCTTTAGCCAAAAAGGTAACTTCAGAGCCTTACGTGCAGGCTGGTCTAGGAGAGGTACAGCAAGTCTGGCGTTCCCCCAGATGGAGAACTATTTTGCCAGAGAAATGTTCTAACAAACAACATTTCAGAGTGAGCTTTGCACGCAACACTAGTGTAATGCTCTGCACAACTGGATGATGCTAACATCCAGACAAGGCTGCTTCTCGGAGAGGCATCATCCTTCCCCCTAAGCAGCTTGGTAAGGAGTCATGCATGAGTCATTGTTTTGAAACTCAATGTCAGATTTGCTATATTTTCCACATTATACCAACGGAACAATATGGAAAATCTCATGCAAAGGGATTTACATTTTTGCACAATACTTGTCCAAACACTCATGATATTCCCAAAATAAAGCAATTCCTCTCACCAAAACACCAGCAAAACCAGCAATTTCCTCTTTAGGCCAGGAAGTAGGGGCTCACTTAAAGGGAATACACAAAAGGAGAGAGGACACCTGAATTATAAACCAGTGAGTCCCATTTAATTATTGAGGAGTTAACAGCACTTGGGGAAAAAACAGAATTTAACATGGTCAAAGTCTCTGCCAGCTGATTTCAAGCTAACTCAGAAAAACTCACAACAGGTTTAACCTACTGACACAGCTGAAAAGGATCTGGTCATTACAAAAAGAAATACCATTAATATAAAACCAGCTGTGAGCACGCTAGGCCAACAGGTGACAGGCCACAGGTTGGATCATTGGGACTGTTTTGAGCAACAGCACCCCTGCACAAGGAGCAGACAAAGCCTCTGTGTTAGCCACCTGAACCCCTGTGGGATTGTGACTACTTTCCTGAGTACTGAGCTCAAGGAAAAGCCTTTACAACTGCTGTGCTGCTGCTGTCCAGCATACCCTGGAATAGCCCGGGGCTATTCAGACTATGTTGCCTGTCCTGCAACAGCAGTTGCTAGTGCAGTCCAGGCATGCATAAATTTAACACATGAAATTACACCTGATGACCTTCTGTTCATTTACAGTTTCTACTGAGCACCACTGCAAAAGCTTAATGTTCTTCCTAAGAGAAGTACACAAACTGTTTACTTCCCTATTAATAAATCACAGAATAAGGGAAAAGAACACTCACTCACTGGGAGTGATGATGTTATGTACCAGGGAACAGGCAGCGCACAATGAAATTAAGATCCCGGAAAATCCTTCAATATGCAAAAGTGGAGATTTATGACATGGAGAGATTCCTGTCTCCTAGGCCTTAAGGAAGCTTCCTCCCAAACTTTAAGTAATAATATACATAGATTTTAAAAAAAATGGTTAGACATTGTGAAAATTTAAATGTCCCTATGGCAACCTGAGTCTAGAACCTCTAATCCTGAGCGGGGTCCCACTTTGAGACTCTGCAGTGCTTGGGGATTAGCAAGGGGAGTGCCAGTGGGAACTGGTATTCAGCAACTGTGCTCAGAAACAGCCACCACTGAACAGATTCTCCCTGCGTTAAAATCACCAAGCTGTCTCACAGCCACCACAGCTGAAGGTCCATCAGACCCACAGCTGCCCAGGGCAATTCCCCACCTGCAGGACACTGCGCTCGTGGGCTTGGCAAACTGCAGTGTTTTCAGCTAAAAGTTCAGTTCCATTCCTTGGATGTGAAAACTGAACATCTGAAGCACTCCTGTAGTGACGTATATAACCTATTTCCACACAGGTATAGACGTACACAGGCAAATCTCCAAAGCCAGGATCAGCCTCTCAGCACAATGAGCTAAGCAGTTCTCCTGAGGTTTTCCTTTCAAGTCCTCATTTAGCAGGAGAGAGGTGCAATACTGTCCTATTACTTGGGTGATTATCCCAAAGTTACACTGCAGGACCTCTCATGACGAGTTATTGCAGATGTGTGTTCAAACACAAGCAGAGAGGAAGCATTTCTACATTTTTCCCAGCCACCAGTTTTTCCCTTTTCCAATTTCAGTAAAAGAAAGCAATGGTGATATTTCTATTCCCGTGAGTCTTTATTTTCATTCAAACGTGATACAGCCAAACATGAGCTGAGACAGCTTTTCAATGACTGCAATCTCACAGACATTTAGATTTTATGGGTTTTTTTCCTGTTTTGTTTACAGTTTCTTTACCATAACACTTTATTTGGCCCTGTAACGTTTTTACACTACAGTAAAGCCTGGAGATCCAATTCTGTTAGAAAAAAAAGCATAAAGAAGCAAGAAGGACTCATCATTTCTCTTTGTTTCCACAAGCTTTCATTATGTCCAAGGCAAAAACAAAGGATGGAGAGCCCGATCCTCCTGGGGGGGACCCCAGTAAACACTGTCAGACAAACTGATGCATAAAGGTCACACGGAGAACCAGAGAGATTTCCCATGCCAATCCACAACACAAAGCCAGAAAAACTCAAATAAAAACTCATTCTGAGTCTTAAAAGAAGAGACTCAGAAATGGAGACTTTTGGGACCTTATAAATGAGGTCAGGAAGGAGTAGCTGTTAATAAAGGCCACATGGAAGAAACAAGGGAAGTATCACACATTACTTTTCATAATTTAAAGCCCTGACCCTGCAAGTACTCCTGGGCATTCATTGCCTTAGAGCACAGGTCCTGTACAGGATATACAGAAGTTCTGAATAAGGTAGAAACTATTCCTCACATCAAAAACTTCTCTCTACAGTCTGTTGTTATACATAAGAATTAATTATTTCTATCCATTAGCCTAGCCAGAAGAGTTTCCTGATGCAAAGGACTCTGATTAAGGGAGCTGTTGTACCCCACTGTTGCCTAAATTTCAACTTCAAACTTCTATTTTGCAATGCATATGCTTTGCCAAAAGCTAAATAAAGATATGTCATGTAAAATCTGCATCGATCGAGATGTAAGTAAATAAGATAGCCAGAAAGCTAAAGAAAACCTCCACAAATTTAAAAATTAACTGACCAGCAAGAGCCACAACCTTATGTGCTTACTAGACCATAGCAAGCGGCGTGAAGTCATTTACTCAGAGAAGGGAGGTGTCTGACTCAGAAGAGGAAAAAAAAAAATCAACAGAGATCATATGGGGGCCACACAATCGCATGCACTGGCACGAGTAACAAAAAATTTGTTCTGCTTGTATTTCAAAACACGATACATAGTTTATACTTAAAAAAAGAAAAAAAAAAAAATCGGCTCATGTGCATAGAGCCTTCTGACCGTTTTTCTCCAAGGGCATTTCAGACAATGGAACAGACAGCTGCTCCCTCCGCTTCTCGGGGACTTGGGAAGGAAAAAGGGCCCATCCCCGCGACAGCCGCCCAGCCGGCAGCACACAACAGGTCTCCGGGCCACCGCCGCCGCCCGCACCGGGCGAAGCGGGGCGCTGCCCCAGCCCGCAGCCGGGGAGGGACGGGGGGGTCCCCGCCCGGCCCCGGGGCGCCGCGCTCGCCCCTTCGCTCCCGCCCGGCCCGGCGGGGAGGCCCCGGCCGCCGACTCACCGAGGCCGCTGATCTCCTGGCGGAGGCCGGCGCGGCTCCGCTCCTCCGCTATCGCCCGCAGCATCTGCTGCAGGGAGCGGTCCAGGTCGCCGTTGGCCTCCTCGTCCCTCGGCCCGGCGCGGCCGCCGCTCCTGGCAGAGGCCATGCCGCTGCCGCCGCCGGCGATGATCTCATGTCAGGCCGCCCCGCGGAGGCGGCCGCGGCACCCGGCGCTGCCGCCCCCGCCGCCCGCACGGCTCTCCCGGCAGCGGCGGGCGGAGCCGGGGCGGGGGGGGCGCCCGGTAATGCAAACGACGAGAAACCTTCCCGGCCCCGCTTATGCCTCCGGCTTCAGGCGAGGGGCGCAGGCACCTCCCCCGGTTCACCCCTCAGAAAGTTTTCACCGGGCGCCGCCAGCCGCCCCCCGGGACGCCGCGACCGTTTCCAGAGGCGCTACCCGGCCGCGCTCCGCCGCTTCCTGCTACAGCGGCCCCGGGGGCGGACCCGCCGGGGCGTGGCCACGCCCACGCCCCGCCCATTCGGGCGGCTCCGCCCCCTTTCCCGTGGCGGGCGCGTCGTTGTTCCCCGTCAGGGTTTTCCTGAGCAGTAATTGAATATCACCCCAAAATATTTACGCGGGCCTTTTGCGACGCAAGCCTGCGGGAGAGCTGACTCCTCGCTGCACAAACGCACCTTCAGGTGCGCGGGTTAGGAAGGAAAAACTTCCCCTGGAAGCTGTAAACGGAGTAAGGGGAACCAGAATGGTGCCACTGGTGAGTTGGGCTTCAGAGGACATCAGCAAGAGCCCCCTCACCCAGGGTAAACCCCCTGCTCGTTCGCCCATGCTCACACCCGCAATTGTTGCCTTTCACGTGTTATGTTGGTGAAAAATACCTTTTCCTGTAGGAAGAACCAAGCATGTCCAGGCACAAAATGCAGAACAGTATTTCAGGTGGTCTGTGACCCCCACGAGGACAAGCAGACAGATAAGAAAATCTTCCTGAAGGCAGGCTCTGCCTGGAGAGCAGAGCTACGTGTTTGACCATCACCCAGGGCAGCCCACGCAGCTCTGTGTCTCTCTCATCTAAAGATCCTCTGTTTCCAGTCAGGCTTTCTGGACAGCTTCTTCCCCATCCTTCCCGCTCATCATGTCCCACAGATTTGTCCCCAGACTCTTGCCACTGTGGGCAGAGCTCTCCTGCCTGCCCCACTGACATCAAATCTGAGCTGCTGCTTCCTTCTTGCTCACCTGTCCCCTGCCAGCTGTAACTGTACACGTACAGCGCTACAGGAACAAAACCCAACCCAAGGCACCCCCTCAAGTGTCTCCCAAAAGCCAAGACACCTCTCCCTTAGCGTTAGCACATCTTGCTAGGGAGTTGTAATGTAAATCAGGAATGGGTGATCTCGGGGACTAAGCCAGCTTGTGCTGAAGAGGTTGGACCCCAAGCCTTGCCACTGCTGCTGGTTGTCCCCAGCAGATACCAACAATGGCCAAATCTTCCTCAGCTCATAAATTAAGGATTTGCTAAGCCACGGACAGAGGATAATGCACCTGCCTGCCCAATTCTTCTGCAAACAACTTGCTCAACACTTTTTTGTTTATAATTTTACTTTATGCTCTCCTAAGTTCCCAATAAACTTGTAAGGCTTATGCAGCTTTTTCTGCTCTTTGAGGTCCTATTTGAAACTTAGCAGGCCTTGAAGGCGGTGATGGGAAAGACAGAAGGGGACAGAGGGTTTAAGATGTGAGTTGACATCATTTGAGAGCTGGGATTTTTGCTAGGGCTTAATAAGAAATGTTTTCAAATGCTGCATGATCATTCTCCAAAATAGCACACATTTACGCCTTGTTTCCAATTTCAGTTTCATGTCAACTTCTGACACCAATAAACTAACAATCAGACACCTGCTGAATGCTATTTACAACCATATACTGATTTCCCATTACAAGGGTATAGACAAGAGTATTTTCTATGGAAGGCCCCTATGCTGAATTGGACACGAGAGAAATTTTAAATGGATGCGACATTTTCCTAGTAAAATATCTAGTTTTTTATGAAGCAATGGAAAGCATGGACATACATTCACAGGACTTAAGCACCTCTTCCATTGTTAAATCTGATAGTTCTCTTTCTCGGAGAGAATGAAGGTTTGCAGTCACGTGCTGGCCCTGTAAATGCATGCTTTAGTTATTTATCCCACGGGTTTACAAAGGGGAAGAGCAACAGAAGACTGTCCTGTCCTGTTAGCCTCCAAGTTGTTCCTGACATTGCCAAGATATGACACTTGAGACAGGAGGAAGGAATCTCTCTGCTGTCAGAGGAACTCGAGGTCTCATTTACTTCACATCACGCTGTACTAGCTAAGGATCGGGCACTTTTCTACAGTAAATTACTGCTTGATACCAACACCACTATCATGATAGAGTACACAGAAATACTTGACACTTGTTGTGTCACCAGCCAGTAGACAACCCTGCCACAGTTTCTCCAGAGCCTCCAGCAGTTCAGCCCCTGACTGAGCCCCAAACACTCACCCTAAAGTTCCAGAAACCCTGGTTAAAAAAAGCGATTAAGCAAAGCTTCTGCTGCCCTGTCCAGGCCTTGTGTATGATGAAATGGTGTTCCTGCCCTTATCCAGTTCCTAGCCTTACCTTCAACTTTCTCTGGCTTCTATCAAAACAGGCCCACTGACAAAATCCTCAGTTTTTCTTCTCATAGGCCTCCTTAGCGAAGCACGCCTCCTACTAGATCACAGCTCTTGATCAGAAGATAGAGGGATAAAGTCTGTTTTCTTAAAGGGACTATTCATTAAGTACCCGTAGGATTTGTTAGAAATCTGCAATGCCAATTGATTTTGGTTTTTAAAGATCCCATGGTACATTTTAAAACAACAAACCCCTCTGCCTAGCCACACTCCTGATGGAGAGGGGGCATTGCATTCTATCTTTATATATTGCTCCTAAAGGTCTTCTTCACCAACACTTAGCACCATGTTATCACTATAATGGGTATCCGGAGCCTTATCCTACCGTGCATGCTCTTACTGAACTCAATTACACACAAAATAATAAATTCTCTATCTTGCAAAGGGGTAATGGGTATCAGGGCGCTGGGGGCACTAATAGGCCTTAATGGCCCTGACCAGCCTGGGGCCTACACACACACACACACACATTGGCTTCTCAACTTGGTTATGGACCTGCCTCATGACCATGGAGATACCTTTTGCCCCGGGCTCTGATTTACCCTGTTGCCTTCCTTAGGTTCTGTAGTGCTGAGCTGTGGCCCCCAAGGGCCCTGACAACCTGGGAGTCTGTCCTCGGTTCCCTGGCCCCCAGGGAGCTTCTGGCCTGCACAATGCCCTGACAAAAGATCCCTGTGCTTTCTTATATAATAATGTATTTTGTGTACTAATGTAAAATATGTCTATTGATTAACAAGATAGATAGGCTATGGGTCAGAGGATAGGCTGGATGCATCTTTTTAACTTATGATGTGTGTTCTATGCAGCAGAAACACAAAACAATACAAAAATCTCAAGTTCATTGTAAATAACCAGGATTAGGCAATAATAGTCAAGCTTTGCTATACATACATAAAGTGAGTTATTTATATATGGCTATATTTTCTTTACTATATTTATTTTAGTAGCAGCTAATAGTGATAGTCTGCAATACATATTAAGAAGCCCACATGGTGTGTGAATATCTAACAATTAAAATGAGTTTGCAAGTTAGCACATGTGGACTTATTTAATTCATTTGAATGTATTTTTGATGGATGAGTCCTATACTATATATGACTTACAGTACCTTTCAAAACTTACAAAGTTACTTATACCCTGTCTAAGAGATCAGCATTATTTGAGTGCTTCAAGCTCTGTACATGCATAAAATTTTGCAGGAATAGACTTTGTAATTCTGAAGCTTTGAAAGTCCTATTCAACTTATTACAAGCTTGCAGAGTATCCTTATTTTTTTAATGTCTTTCTTTACCAATAAAAATGAATTCAGATTTATAACAGCCACATATGGCAAACAAATGTTATATCCACTTTAAAAATACAGGGCATAAAATGCAGCTTTTTGCCAAAGAGATTAAGCAATTTTCTCAAAAATCCTATTCATATTTTAGTCATAAATTGGGGTATTTTAATCTTCAGCAGTCTGCTGCTTTCTGCTGAAGGCATGCTCATGGGTCAGTGGGCCATCCAGTGAGTTTATATGTGAAAATTAATTCTGCAATCTTTATTTAATTGACTCCCTAGCTGTATCAAGGCATTTTGACTTAGGACACAACAATTTTGGGCCTCCCATTATAAACTGTGCTATATTGATCAGCTTGAAAGATAATTCAAAGTTACTTCTGGAACTTTCCAGTGTTCAGCACAGGACTAATTCTGCTCCCAAGAGTAAACCTACAATTAAAGCTTCTGAAAGTTCTATCTATAGAATGTTACAAGATTTTTTCCGCTAAAATTATTCTTTGTAGTTATTTCTCTGAATGCACAATAGAATATTTAAGGTCATGTATTTCTGAAATTAGAGGTGTTCTACCTATTTAGATCTTTGTCCTTTCCCCTTTCTTTGTACTACTCGTGTCATCCCTGTCACTACTTTCATCAGTTAATTGCCACAGGATATGCTGAATGGAAGCCAGAGGTGCTCAGTCTTGCACTGTAGGAGTAGAAACATATGTCTGAACATATATGAATAGCTTTCAGTTCAGCCTGACCCCTCTCTTCTGCAGTCAAAACCACTGAGCCTTCTGCACCTGAGCCTTTTATCCAAGGTTGCTCCTGTGGTATTCCTGAGTGTAATTATCTTAAGAGTTTTGAGATGTGAACTGTGGCCTTTGTGATAACAGGCTCTTGGGTTTTATAAGCTACTTGCATAGAATCCATGTTTCATTTTTTCCCTTGAGCTGTACTTGTACTGTACCCAGAATCACCTAACCACTTATGAACCCACCACAAGTCCTCCCTCAGCTCAGCAAATTTAAAGTCCAAGTAGGAATTTTTTTTTTTTTTTTTTTTTTTATTGCATAGATAAGCTGTTGCCTAAGAGGAAATGGGGCAGTCCCTTGATAAAGGCAAGCTCCCTGCAGGAAGGCAGCTTCTGCCAGTCTGGGTGTGGCTTTGCATTCAGGGTACAGAATTTTGCTGGGGAAAACCAAAACCAACCAACCAACCAAAAACAACCACAACAACAACAAAATAAACAAACAAACAAAAAAAGAAAACCAAACACAAACAAACAAAAAAACTGGCTTGGAAGTTGTCTCAGACAGCAGAGGTAACATGGAGATTACACAAGCCAAGTATCTGGTCAGAAGTCTGTCCAAAGCAGTGACGAACTTAGCATTGCTTTCACTGGAGTGTTACTTGATGATAATATATTGCTAAATTCCTTGAAGTGTTTACCTTATCTGTGTTTTGTCTTTACCCATCTGTGCCTTTGTGTATGTTGCAGGCTTTGAGTGCATAGGCAGAAAAAGGTAAAGAAATGTTCAACACCTCTTCTGGACACAGGATTTCTGAACTGTGAATGCGTAAGAGTGCTCAAGTATTACCTATCTCCTCCGAGATGACAAGTCTGGTTGAAGAGAACTGCAGTGGTTCAGCAAGATGAGTCAGAGGTGTGAACTGACCTTGTGTAACACCAAGCTGTGCCAATCTGGCTGCTGCTGTTGGGATCTTGCATGTTTGCTATCCACTTGGGAAGATGATGAAGGCTGATGCAAGATCTGTTTGTAATCACAAAGAACAGGTTTCAGACTGCCTTCAGGACAGAATTAAATCCTAGCAGACAGTAATAGAGGGTGTAAAAGAAATTACTTGTTCAGAGAAGTGATTAAATCATGCACAGTTTATAAAGAATGCAGTGATTAACTTCTTAATTATTTTGGGAAAAGATGTGTGATAACTTTCAAAAAATAAACTGAATTTTCAGTGATTTTGAAAGGATTATATTGGAATTTGGAAATGAGATTTTAAACTCCTGAATTTTTGTGTACAATTCATGAAATGTAGGGGCAAAATCAAATTTGAGAATAAGAATTGTATGAATGCAACTAGTATCATATTTTTATATACCATGAACTGAATCATATTTTTAGAAATATCTAACCAAGGGGTACTTAAAAAGCTTACTACTTGTGTAATGGAACAGTATTTTTATTTTACTGGTCTTAATGTTATATTGATTATATTATATTGTATAATTATGTTAGTATCTCAGTATTTGTTTTCATGAACATTAGTTAATCTTTTAAGTAACAGGCAAAATAAGAAAGAACCTGTGAGCAGAGAGCGAAAGAAATTGTACACTCCAGGAAATCTGCTTTTATAGGCTGGATTGCTCTAATAAGTGGTACAAGCAGCAGCTTTATCTTAAGAACTTGTTATAGTGCATTCTTTGGATTCATGGTTACTGATGCAAACACTCAGAGTGTGTCGACCATATTCAAGACAGTTCAGGTAATTTTCAACACTATCTCTAGGACAAGGGTTGTCTCTAAAGATCACTTGACTAAACTCTTCTCAATCCCTCTTCTTTCACTGACATCTAATCAGAATATTTCTTCACCTTTGCAAAATATTCTGGTACTCATATAAATATAATACATGAATTAGGGCAATAAAGTTTCAAATTAGAGAAATGTCCTGTTTAGAAAATACAATTTTATTGTCAGGAAGAGTTTTGGAGAAATTTGGCCTTGCTGACTAAATTTTGTAAAAGGAAGATGCCAGTGAGTATCAGTGAGGTCAGGACTTCATCTTGTGATTTTTAAATTTACTCAATGCTTTTTCTCTATGCTTTTGTAGAACACAGATAGCAAATGTGTCTTACAAAGACATCAAATACTTTATATGTGCAAGGAGGTCAATCTCTAATTTTGTGATAAAGAAGTTGCTGTATTCAGCTCTGGGACACCCAACATAAAGAGGACATGAATCTGCTCAAGTGTGTCCAGAGGAGGCCACGAAGATGCTCAGGGGGCTGGAGCAGCCTCCCCCCTATGAGGCCAGGCTGAGAGAGTTGGGGTTGTTCAGCCTGGAGATGAGAAGGCTCCGGGGAGACCTTATAGTGGCCTGCCAGTGCTTAAAGGGGGCCTGCAGGAAAGATGGGGAGGGACTGTTTATCAGGGAGTGCAGGGATAGGACAAGGGGTAATGGTTTTAAATTAAAAGTAGATTTAGATTAGATATAGGGAAAAAGTCCTTTCCTGTGAGGGTGGTGAGGCGCTGGCCCAGGGTGCCCAGAGCAGCTGTGGCTGCCCCCTCCCTGGAAGGGTTCAAGGCCAGGTTGGACGGGGCTGGGAGCACCCTGGGCTGGGGGAAGGGGGCCCTGCCCGGGGCAGGGGGGGTGGAACTAGGTGGCCTTTAAGGTCCCTTCCAACCCAAACCATTCTGTGAGTCTATGCTGTGTTCAAGTTGTAAAGCAAAACAAAGGAGCTGAAGGCTCAAGGTACTATTAATGCTTAAAGGAAAGTATATGAAATGTTGCCTTTTTCTTTCATGAGTCAAAACATGATGATCTTTATTTTGGTTATAAATGGGGGGAAGAAAACCTGTGAAAACAGGAAATTTATTTTGAAGATGGGTCTCCAACTGTTATGGTATGTTGGTGATTTTGAGTAACTTATTCATGATGACATTATGCATTTTTCTCCACACTAGCTCAAGGTTAGATGCTAAGGTCTTAAAGCCCACTCAGTTGTCTCCATGAGATCTTCCTTTTCCACCAGTGCTAATGATTCACCAGTGATGAACTGAGAATATGCAATTAGCTAGGGTAGCTGTAGTCTTAAACTGTGAAAATTATCTCAATTGTTTAGTGGCTTGTAAAGCATTTATTATTGTCCAGAGTGATTATTACTTCTGAGAACTCTTAGCCATATTCCTTTCAATAAATGTTTTTATAAATCATGGGATCTGCTATTCTTACAGAAAATTATAGAAATTATACCTGTATGTATTTCTTAAACTGACATTCTTCTACTGAGTTCACAACAACAATTTATGATCACTTCAAATCAGCCTAAGTTTTGTGCATCCAGTTTAATTAAAAACAATTACCTCTGAAGTTTCAGACTATATATCTTGACAGTCATGCATTGTACTTCTAGTGTATTATACAGTTAGTTTTATGTACAGCAATGCCTGGAAAGTTATGCCTTGAATTTGAATCAGCTGTGCTCCTGAAAATTAACATATATTTAATAAAATTGAGCAAGTTCATCCTCACAAGGTGAAACATAAGGAAATAGATAAATAAGACTTAAATCCTGGTAAGGCCTGGCTATTTCAAGAAGCCTTGCATCTTCCTAATCCAAGCAGAGAACACACTTGCAAAAAGCTGGTCCTTAGTAAAACCAAAACGTAACAGGGTGAGAAGGGAAACTGCAGCAGAGGGTAGGACAGTGTCTTTTGAGGTCAGGAAAAGTCCAGAACCAAGAACTTGTTTTGCCAGAAGGCCAGCACCTAGACCTCCAGACCAGTGCGTTGGACTAATGTGTGTCTAATGATACCAGAACTAGTTCTTAAACTCATGCTTAGCTGAGCCTCTAGCTGGTATAATTTGGGGTTTTTGCATGGATGCAGGAATTGATATGTCACTTAAACTATCATATTAGTCTTGATTACTTTAGACTAATTTTGCCTCAGTAGTCGGCACTAAATCTGTAAGGTGTGAAAGAAGATTCATGCCGGCCTCTGTCAGAGTTTGATGGTCTTATGCTGAGGCAGAAATTTTTTTGATGGAAAAAAATTTCTGAACTTCTAGTAATGGCTATAAAAGAAGCCTAGACTAAAAGTTAGTCAGCCTTTATGAAGAGCACTTGCATATAGTGAAAGGAATCTGAGGAGTAGCTGGTGTATTTCAGCACAGACCTTAGTTATTTACACACCTGTAATTAGTGACAGTGAAGGACGTAAGCTTTTTGAAAGAGATAGAACAGTGGACTGGGAGGCACAAAGAATAAAGACTCTTGCATTTTGTCACTGACATACCGCATGTCTGCACAAATCATGATGACAAGAGTGCTACCCACCTTTTTCGGTGCTCTGGGTTCCCCATCCATGTAAGTGTGTGGTGTTACTAATTGAGTACTTCATTAACAGTTTCTGGCACTTTCAAAATTCTCAGCAGAAGCAGGCTATTGAGAGAAATTAAATATTTTAAAAAAATAATAATTCTGAACTTGGAAGAAAACAGTCAGTATCAATTGAACTAGATTTCCATGACCTTTTTTGACCTGTTAACTTTTCCCAGCCTATTGATACAAACAGATCTAAGCTAAATTCCTAGTATTTCCTGTCAGCCTGGTATTTACAGCTGGGGGCAATGCTAAACCCAGATTTTCTGAAACAGATTATCTGTAAGCGTATGCTGCATATGCAGCCAAACTTCTCAGTAGAGTGGAACTACTGCTTTCAGGATCTATTAAAATGTCTGGTTTTCCATATTTTCACATTCAATAAATGTCCAGACTGCTAAAAAATGCTATCCTAAATCGTGAAAGTTAGAGTAATGAAATTAATGACAGGCTTCTGTCTTTGTCACCTTTCTTTGTCTACTGATGTTCTAGATGAACTTACAGGAAAGCATCTTTAAATATCAAGATGTCTTTGGTTTAATTTCTTCCTCTTCATCTTAATTCCTGTTCTTCTCTCAAGCCATCACTGAAATCCCTCTTCTTTATGGTCTCCATTTTACTTCTTTTACCATGGCATTTCCTTTTACTCTTTAGTAATATTGGTCCCTCTTTTGAAAGCCACGTGCTTTCAACTCCTCAAACCCCACATGATCTATCAGTGCATCATTTCTTTCTTTCCAAGACACTGTTCTCCTCTCACTCCCTTTTCTTGAACATGACTGTCTTGGGTCCCTTTGCCCTAGGGCTCCTGTTCCGCAGACACTTCCTTAGGTGCTTAACTTTAATCATCAGGTAGTAAACAATGACCAGGCTAAAGTGACAAATTTTGAATAACACTGGCTTATTTCACCTACTTATGATGCCCATGAGCATGGTCATTTGATTGGTAAATGTGTTCACTGTAAAGATGCTTTGATGGGAAGGATAAAGGCTAAAACTGAGACATAACTGGTACCTGCTGAACAAGCAGAGAACTTGCTGCTCTTATTTGTTCACCTTGCTGTTCTATAGTCATAGGTTTAGCAACACACCGACGTTTAAGGACAAAATGGGCCAATAGCTCATCTCATTTAATTGTCCAGATGTCACAGTCCATTATGCTTCATGCAATAAACCCTGCACGAAACTCAATAAAATCAAAGGAGAACATTAATGATTTCAGCAGATTTTTTTAAATAAAAGGATGCTGATAAAAGCATATGTCTGGAATGTATAATGTCTTATCCAAGGGTCCACCAATCTGTAGTGAAATTAGTTTAGTTTTCCATGTTTCTATAGGCATGTTGGTAGTTTACATAACCCAGAAGTTATTTGAAATACATTAGAGCTTTCTGTGGCTGGACATTATGGTTTTACTTTTGAAGAGTGTATGTGAGTTTTTCTACATTGTTTAGACATTGTCTCATGTTAAAGGCAATTTATATATCTATACTTGTATAAATATTAACTGGGCTTGTAGCCCCCTTTCACAATGCATAAAGAATTCCCAAAATGGTATTTTGGAGGGATTCTGTGTCTTAGAAGTAAAAGTTTCTTTATTGTTTGTGGACAAGCTTATGCTCTGCTGTAAGTCATTTGGATCACACCAGGAGTAAAGAGTTGAAACATTTGAAGACTTGAGGTGTCTAGTGCTCTTTCGGTGTCAGTGGCAGGTTGTTCGCTGGCCAGCTGCACACTCCCACACTCTCCTAGGAAATGCTGGGCTTGAATGAGTTATCCTATTCTAGGAATTACATTTTAAGATTATTTTGCCAGGGTTAATAGCAAAAGCAAGTAACTAAAAGTTAATTATTATCCAACATGGGATGCCCTGCTGTCCACAGCCATGACTGTTGTAAAACTTTAACAGTTTGTGTGCATCTCTGCTTGCTGCTAGTGCAGAGGAGTGAGGCTGATGTCAGACTGGACCCGTCAGAACAGGAGGAGATGGTTTGTATCATCAGCAGAGTATAAGGGCATTCATGGTTTCTGGGTTTCCCCCAGCACAGCACTCCTTCATGTAGTGGTGCTCTTCTTTAGCCAAATATTTTACATTAAAAAAGTAGTCCCCAGATCAGCTTAAAAGGTAGAGACATCTGTTAGATTTAGGAGCTCATTATGTGCTTATCTCAGGCAGAAGGCTATGGGATTTCTTTCTCTGATGCAGTGTAATGGAAAGCTTCAGGAGGCAAGATGCCTATTTTCACCAAAAAAAAGGCTTCTCTTAGCATATTTAACATAAATAAACTGAATAACATCCATTTGAGTTTCACAGTTCTAATAACTTGTAAAGCATTGAGTGATTACTTCATGTAATGAATTCAGGCAGAAAACTTTCACTCTTGAAACATGAATTTGATTCCTAAGGCCAAAAGCAACAGTGTATTGCAAACATCTCTTCCTTCTTCACAGATGTTTTTTCAATCCACCCAAAGTGTGGTTCTCAGCTTCCCTTCTGGAAAATCCTTTATCTAGTAAGTGTTGCATGTCAGGAGTGCCAAGGGGTGCTGCTATGGCTGCTTTGAGTCGAAGACTTTACTGTGTGTGCCAACTCCTACGTTTAGTCCAAGCTGTTTGCAGGGACTGCTGAAGTTTTATGAACATCGGATGCCAAATGCACAGAAATATTTCCTATGTCTTTCTAGCTCTTTGTGGAAACATTAAGGGAGAAAAGCAATTTCCTGTCAGGAAGAGCTAATGTCTCTAAATGCAAGCATTAAGTCCCTGCAGAATGGTGGTTTCACATGCTGTATCTACTTGCCAAACCCAATCAAGTAAATGGAAAGACTTGGTAGGTAATTAGCTAGTGCTTCATTGTCTGTTCATGGATGTCTGGCTATATATTAGCTCTGACAAATGCTTTCATTCAACAGTGTAATTGATAACTGCCAGAGTTTCTCTTAATGAGCTAGTTTGATGTCATGCTTTATTATAGTGGCTTGCTTGAACCTTTTCAGATAAGCTTGGGTCAGGACTCCCATTGTAAGGCCCACATGTTCAGAGGTGTAAACACAGCTGCAAGTGTTTGCAATAGGTAGAAAGGGACAATTCCACTTGGGAAGTTCACATTAATTTGTTGGACAGTATGAAAAGAATAAGGGTAATGTTTTCAAATTAAACTAAAGGAAAAATGCCATGCATATAGCTTTGAATTCCCCAGTCTCCCATGCAAAATCTAGAGGCTCTAAATTATGCTGGGTCTAATTATTATGCATGCACAAAGGAAGAGATAGTCCCTGTTCTGAAGAGATTAAACAGACTAGTTATTCCTTATGCATAAAGCTTTAGAAATTAGATGTTAGAAGTCTTTCAAAAATCAGATGTGGCAGCAGTCTAAATAAAGAAATAGTCATAACAAAAGCATCCCAAAGTGTCAGGATTTGCTATAACTTGGATGTCACCTGATATTTCATCCACAAAAATCAGCCTTCCATATAGCTAGCTGCAAGCCTCACTCCCTTCTATTCTTTTTTCTCCTTCCCCATTCTCCAAACTTTTTGTCAAACCTAGATGAATCCTGCAACCTGTGAGAGAAAGGAAACCTGTTTACAGCTCACTCTGCTTACTCTTGAAATGTTTTACCACATCTTTACTAGCAAACCGAGCAGATGTGAGACTGGCCCTGAATGACGGCACACAGCTCTTCCAGACTTGAGTCTCTAGTGCAGCTTTGGTCTGGGGAAATGATGCCCAGCTGTGGTTTGGGGCTTGCACAGTGCAGTGACTTGTGGTGGTGACACCTTGTCCTGCAGGATAAGGGAGTTTAGCTGTCTGGATATCAGCAGTGCCAGTTTGTCTAGAGGATCTCTGTCCTGTTTCATACACTAGCCTCTGAAGCTGCAGAAGAATTCAGAAAGAATTCAGGGTAAAAATAAGTTCAGTAGTGAAAGTTCAAACTAGTGAGCCATAAAACCTGCTGAATATGTCCCCCAAGGCTCTTTGCTGAGATGTACTCAATCAGAAAAATATCAGGGAATCACAGCTTCAAGGATGGAGAACTTGCTGTAGCTGAATTCAAGCACTATGTACCACATCCTCAAATGTTAGAGGTATAATAAAAATGTAAACAGACTTAAAAGCATACAAAGGAACAAAATACAACTTAGCAGAGCCTTGAAAAGAGGCACAGCTGGCATGGCATAAAAAATGTTGAAAAGCAGCTTGAGAGAGCTGTTGGAGCTCTGGGGCCTTGGGTGCCTGGGCTCAAGGCCAGCCCTGAGTTGGTACAGTCTTGAAAGAAAGATAAGGAGCCTCAGCAGAGGCTCCCCATAAACATCGCTGTTGAGAAGCCTCAGTGGGGACTCCTCACACTGCTTTGGGGAGCTGCTTTCAAGCTGAGGCTTACCCCTTTAATGGCTTGAGCTTTGCTGCAACCCCACCTGTGCCTGGCCATGTACCCTGCTGATCTGGACATTGGCCCAGACCTGCGGTCTTGATCTTCCCGCCTGTTGCCATGATCTTGCCTGATGCTCTGGGTTAGGGCCTGCCCCTGGGCACCCACTAGATCTGCTCCATCCCTGGCTGGGGATGGTGGGACAGGCTCTAGCTGGTGAGGGCTCTGCACTGCCAGCCCCATGGGGATTCCCTGCAGCTCATAACTCAACTCTTGCAGAGTGGAGAGCTTTCTCAGCATCCTGCCACCCTACTTTTGGAAGTTATTCACCAGTGTGTGACTCTGGAGAGGTTTTCAATCATGAGGAACATGTGGCAGTGTAAAGGAGTTTTGATGCAATGTTCCTTTAGCCCTCAGGAGCCCAAGGGTCTGATGTCATTGCAACGTCTGTCATCATCTTGCATTATAATAGCTAGTAGTGTATGTGGCAGGTGTATGTAACAATCTTATATTGCTCTTTGGATAATGACAGCAGGTTGCCACAGTAAATGTTGATTTTTATTTTACATTAAAATAAATCGGCCTGAAAGTAGAACACTTCATTTTGGAACTAACACAGATGTAGAGGAGTGTGGGTCTGCTGCTCAAATGGTCCAGCACTGAGGGGGTGCCTTGTCAGTGTGGGCTAATTGAAATATTGGTTACCAATTCCATGGAAGGTTTTGTTTTCAAATTAAATATATTCCTTTTTAGCTATAAAGAGATGTTGGTTAAAAAATATGTATATAAAGCTGCACTGGACTCTTTGGGGCAGCTAACACTTCCCAGGATCTCCCTTACTTCTTTCCTCCCCTTCTTTCTCAGGAGGGAGAATCAACAAAACTTGCTATCGGAGAACCATTCAATACTTTTCTGCCATGGTGATAGCTCCATCACATGGCTTTTGACACATCCTGAATGTGCACCAGGGATTTAAGGAGCACTCTGAAAACTTGTGTCTTCATCTCACAGATTGTCCTCCTTTCACAGATTCAGATAATACCTGAAAAAATTAGGTGAGAGAGAACCTGAGCTCTCTTACAGGTAACTGAAATGGAAGGAAAATGAGATGGTGAAGGAAAGGAAAAAAAAACAACAAAAAGATGGTTTTGTGAGCAACACCAAGCAATTTTCTGTCTATAATGGAAAAATGCTGTTGTTTTTACTATACTAATTGTAATTATTATTCCCAGATTCTTTTTGTGCTAAGTATTATACAAACTATTCCTCCAAGAATGTATGATCCAGCCATAAACCAAGATAAAATGAACAGATACAGATGAAAAGAGCACAGCAAAATACAAAACAGTAGCATAGACATTACAGAAACATTTCTAATGCCGTCAAAAGCGTCTACACTAGAATTTGCAATTGCTACCAGGTAGCCTCTGGTCATTAGCATAGGCTGGAAAGCAAACATTCAGGGCAGATGAATTCTCAGATTGTTCCTCATTAAATCTGCAGAAACTCCACCTTCCATACAACCATACCTGATGCTGGCACTTGTTACAGCAATGGAGAATTTTCTAGTCCTCAAAGGTATTATTGGATATGCTGCAGCACGTGCTGTTCTGCTGGGTGCTTTGGTTGCTACTTTTCATTACAGCAAGGTAACGAGGCTCTTTAATCCATACATGGCAAAGATTAAAAATACATTCACAAGCTAGGAATGTGGGAAATCTGGATTCTGCTCCTGGCTGTGCCACTGACATGTCGGTCAGTCCTGAATGAGTCAGTTTAGACCAGTGCGCTTCTGTTTCCTCTCCAACCTCTTCTGTGTCAAACTTGTATAGACAGCACATAGTGATTTATTTCCACCCACCTCAGGAGACTCATATGAGTATGGGGCCTAGCATAGCAGATCATTTAGCATGACGGATCCTTTAGGCAGTGCCATGATAGTAATCGTAAAAAGGAGGAAGCTCCCTATTTAAGCAGTGAATAATATATATGCAGGAACTTCAATACAAGCTTTCCCATATTTCTGCTATATCTATATCTTGGTCTGGAAGGACAAATCTAGTGACAGAGAATAATACAGCTTCTCAGCCCAGCAGTAGTGTAGGACTTGGCTCCTTCCATTGCCCATAAGAATGTGATTTGGAACTGCACTGTCAAAAGTGTATAAAAATAGCTTTGTCTTATATTAGGTCTTTATGATCTGGTCAAAATGACAAGTGATGTTAATGATATTAGGCAACTGCATCCAGATGTCTCATCCCATTTCAAGAGTCAAGAATGGATCACATTAATGATATTTCCACTTGTTTCCAAAACAGTTGACAGGAGAAGTGCTGTTCTGAGGTGGAAGACCTTGCAGTTATTTATCATTCATTAATATGCACTTGTGTAGTGAGGAAGGCTTTAGAAACAGAAGAAATGAGCACAATGCTTGTGATGTTAATTTTATTGAAATATCTTAGGTATTTAGGAGCAAGCCATGATGCATAACTATTCAGATTTCCCATGTTGGCCCACTACCTAGCACATAATATTTGCGAGGGGAGAAAGTACTGATAATTCTAGCATACTTATGTTCAGGAAACTGTGTGGTAATGGAATTAATTTGTCCTAACAGCTTGTGAAGATATAGCATCTTTAACCTATAGCATCTACTATATTTAAGAAATCAAGCCAGTCATAGGATTACTTTAAAGGTGAGATTAAACAGAATTTCATGTGGCTCCTGAGCACATGAAGTTCTGCAGATAGCAGAAATGGGTCCTCAGCCCTTACCTTGTCAAATGTACATTGCTATAATCAACTGGGTGTAAGGAGAATGATGCTAGACGTAGACCTTTTAATAGACATTGCAATGTTTTCAATTACATACTTCAGTGTTTAAAATGAATGATTGAACCTGTAGCAAATCCTAAAGGTTCAAGGGATAGAAACAGGCTAAGAGCAAAAGATCTTGTTCACACTGTGAATATGAAATCGGGAAAGCTGAGTGACTTGAATCTATCAATAGGATGACAGTAATTAGAAAAGAGTGGCAGAAAAACCCACTGAAGAGCAGTCATTTATTTTTCCCTCATACAGGAAAAAGCAGCAAGGCCTAGAGTTAAACTGGTTCTGACCAAAGAAAAACAGCTCCTTTTGTGTCCTTCAAAGATCCAACCCAAAGTCCCTTGTTAGTGACGGTGATAGTCTGAATAGAGCCTCTAGTGTGCAACCACACAAAATGACCATTCAAACACCTGCGAATTTAGTGGTGTTTAAGAACATTAGTTTCCTGGCTTCCTCATGAAAAGGGCCAGAGAATATATCCAATATCACAATGTGACTCCTGAAAGTGAGCAAAAATCCTCCTGTGCTTATAACTTCAAATGCTTGGTTCGTAACAAGAGAATTAAACTTATCATGAAGCACTTGTCAATATTCAACTGAGTACTCTGAAGTCCTGAAGTTTTGCCTGTGTTTCCTTGTTTTATTTTCTGATTTTAAGTAGGATCAAAAATGTTTTTCCAAAGCTACTTAAGGAAAAAACCAAACTTGATGGATCAAGATGGTTCAACAGCCAGGAGAAACATCCAAAATTTTGAACCTAGGCTTATGAAAATTTAGAGTTTATTCTCCCCTTAATTTCTTTGTACACAAAGATTTATGGATTCTGGGACTTACTGGCTATGCATATACTAGTAAATAACTGTCTTGGGTTTGAGTGAGTGGTGGGGTTTTTTGGTGGCAGGGGAGGGGGCTATAGGGGCAGCCCCCTGTGAGAAGCTTCTTGAAACTCCCCCAGCTCCACGTCAGCTCCACCTCTGCACCAAAACTGAGCCCATCAGCTGCACCTCTGTGATAACGTATTTAAGAAGGGACGTGGTGACGAGCAGTTGGACTTGTGAGGAGGACTTGCGGCAGCTGCGTGAACACCAAGGTCAGTAGAGGAACGGAGGAAGAAAGGAGGGGGAGGTGTGCCGGAACAGAGACCCCCCTGTATCCTGTGGTGAGACGGCAGGGCGGCCCCCCCCTGCCACCCATGGAGATCTGCAGTGGAGCAGACACTGATTTATGGCCCGTGGGAGGCCCCATATAGCCGGTTAAGGTGTCTGCACCCAAAGACAGCTGGGACTCTGTAGGAAGAAGCAGCTCCCACTGTTGTAGTTCAGCTCTGGGAGGACTGCAGCATGCGGGGTGTCACACGCCGGAGCAGCTCGGGAAGGGCTGCAGCCGTGGGAGGGACTCCAGTTGGAGAAAGTTGATGTCCCACACCAGAGCAGTGTAGGGAAACACTGCAGCCCGTGGGAGGGACTCATGTCAGAAAAAGTTTGTGGAGGACTGTCTCCTGTGAGAGGGGGACCACGATGGAGCAGGGGGAACAAGTTCCAGAAACTCCCCCCACTGAAGAAGCGGCAGTACTGACTGCACCCCCCATTCCCTGCCCCTGTGCTGCTGGGGGAGGAGGTAGAGATATCAGGAGAAGAACTGAGCCCGGGAAGAAGGGAGGGGTGGGGGGAAGGTGTTCTTAAGATGTGGCAATGCTTCTCACTGTCCTACTCTGTTAAGTGTTGTTGTTAGTATCTGTAATAAATCTATGTTATTCTTTTTAATTCCCCTAACAAGTCTGTCTTTTGCCTGTGACCATAATGGGTGATTTATCCCTCCCTGTTCTATCTCAAATCCCAAGCCTGGCTTATTTTCCCCTTCTCATCACTGGGTAGGAAGGGGAGAATGAGCAGCTGCGTGGTGCCCACGGAGCTCAAACCATGACAATAACACTGGTCAGGGCCTACTTTTTGGGGTAATTGTTATGATACAGTCTGCACTCAAAGCTAAATATTCTTGCCATTCAAATATGGGCACTTTCAAATTTCCCTACTAGGAATGGTCTCTGAGCTGCATTAACTTGCTTGTGATGTCTGAGATACTGCTTTTGGTCTGGTCTGAAAGTGTGCAAATGGCTGTACTAACAATTTAGTTGAATGGACAATTGTGTGCCAGTGCTCAAGGCTATATCCTCACCCTATATACTTATTGTCCATACAAATGCTACTTTCGTCCCTAGTCAGTCCAGGCTATGGATTTCTGTGCCTGTTCAGTATGTTTCTGTGGAAGTAAGGCGTAGAAAGAGAAGTAAGAGTTCTTCTTCAACATCTTAATCTTGGGAGAAAATAAAATTTCTGACTGGTTGTGATTTGTACATGAACTTCAGACCAGCACCAGAACCATCATTTGTCCAAGATGTTCAAAGGAACTCAATGCCCAGAGCTAAGCGGGGTTTTCAAAAGTATTCCATACATCTGGCAGTGATTTATTTTGAAAAAATTATGACAAATATCATAAATGTTAGTTGTGATTAATGAACTCTGAAAAATGTAAAGGAGTTGCTGATCTTCAGCATTTTTGAAAATCTGGCTAAATTTTGAAGGGCTTACTGAGATTTCTACTGATTCATAGACATAAGAACCTTTCTACAGAAAAGTAAATATCCTGTGTGCAAAAATATGAAGTAATTGGTTTTCTGTTCTTCAGTAAAATGGTACAGTAGACATGTTTTTCCTTAGTCTCTATGCTATAATATACTGATGTATTTCATTATGATAATGAAATAAATTAGAATGATGCTAATAGCTGTCATTAGGTGAATGTGATGCAAAGATTACAGCAAATCTAATCAAAGTAAACAGATATACTGAGAGGCAAAAAGAAAGAAAAAATATTTCCTTCCCCATGGTAGACAGTTGCATGCAGTGGAAGGTCTGCTGAAGATAGTGTTGTGTGGATTATAGAAAATGTTAAGATACTTTATAGCAGAGTGTATATAAACCAAGCTATGAAAATCAGCAGAAAGCTTGTGAAAATATTGATAAGAGCATGAGAAAACATGGAGAAGCCCAGTTGATGTTCTTCCTGATCAAACAAATGGTTAACTATTGTTTCCTTTCACAGACTTTCAGATGAATTTTTAGGAATAAACAAAATTCCTCAAAAATACACATTCCTCATGACATCAATATTTTATTCAAATGGAAATAAACCCTCAACTCTGGATTTTGGGAAACAGTAATTTCCTGTATGTTAAGAGACAAAAGTATGATGGTTTGTGGTTTCCAAACAATTGAAAGAAACCATGACATAACCTATCATCTCTGTGCGTGGTTCTTCATTATGGAAGGCTGACAGAAAACAGCAACAAATCAAAGTGGCTGCGTTATTTATTCTGCCCTGGTTAAATAACTATAAAAGAACAGCACTGAATATGGCTTATAATTCTAACTCAAAGAATTCCATATGTCTACAGCATATAATGTTTAGAAGTGCCACAAGTAGCTTGAACTAAGCCAGTTCAGATTTGACGGCTTTAGCAGGAAACTCTGCACAGGCAAGTTCACCCAAACTTTATGCTAGGTTGGAAGCTGCTCTGCCATGTGTTTCACTGAAAAATGGAGCCAGGTCTGTACAACTTTGATCTGTTCAGACTTGGACAGCATTTATTTTGCTGAAGGGGACAATGGCTCTGCATGTTTCCTTGTATTAGCTCGTATAAAACCAGAACTTACAACATGGCAAGATTACCAAGAACTGAGAATAGGACTTGACCAAACTTACTTTCTGGATAAGTACACTTTAAAGAGATAATTTTAATCTTTTTCCTACTCTGTATCTGTCAAAGAAAACTGAAGTTAATGTTCTCTCTTGGCATTGAAGTTGAAGTCAGAACACCAACTCTTCCACTGTCATCTGTATCCAGCTTCCACGTGTGGCTGCCTTCCAGTGAGGGTTCAGCATTTGTTTCACATCTTAACAGGACATTATAAGCTTAGCCTGTGGGCAGCACAGGAAGTGATTTCTTCTAGCTCTGATATCACCGGTATGATAAGCAGCCCAGAGCAGTATATAATTGCCTGATGACATGCATACTACACTCTAAGCATGACTTTAAAGAGTTACAGTACATAGCTCTGCAGCAGTTCAGCTATTACTAGCCTGACACTATTAAGGCAGAAAATTAGTCATGCTGGGCTTTGTTTTTGTGTTGGATTTTTTATTCCTGTCTGTGCAACACAATGGACCTTAACAAAAAAGCCAGAGCTTTTTATTTTAGAGGTATTAAATTGTTCAGTGGCAAGATTCATGTATTCGTGTATCTTCTTTTTATTGACATGGGTTTTAATTTTAGAACAGTCAGTATCTTAGCTGGACAGCAAAAAAAGGTAAATTATTTAATGCAATGCCTCAATGTCTTTGAAATGACTGCTTTAGAGTTATAATAAACTAGTAGAATGACTGATTTTTAGGAAAAGTCAATGAAAAGATGCAAAAATCTTTTAAACATAGTCACATGTGTACATGCACACATGCATACTCAGTCCTTTTTGCCTTTTTTGTTATCCAACTTAAGGTTTCTCTCCTAGTTCTTCTTGGTTTCCTGGATATATACACATTTTGTTAGTAGTAAATGACTTCCGAACTTTAGCTGTTCAGTTCGGGTAATAGCCCTAAAGGTGGGATGATGCTTTTATTTAAAGGCTACATCAATTTTCCAAAGCCACGGAAAGTGGGCTGCAGTTTGAGTAGTGACAGACCTTAGGCTGACCAGGGTTCCACCTAACTACCAAAATGGACTGGAAGGTACAGAAATAACACAGGTGTAGCGATTGCTCTATTGTTTGCCTGTTAGCAAACTGTAAGGAATGTCTTTCTGCTGGTGTGGGGCAATTGGAGGAACAAAATGAGAAATAGCAGGGGTTGCTGAATGAAGATGAGTAGAAGGGCTGTCTGTGGTCGCAAGGAAATACTGTTTGCCATGTGGGTTCTGCTCCTTTCAGCCCTTTTGTTCCACTGCCTGCCCACAAATACTGTTGAACCAACTGCTGAAGAGCATTAGTATCCTCCCAGCTGTGGGTCTGTATGAGGGGTGGCCACTGACTGCAGTGGTGATCCTCCTTCCCGGTGGAGTGGCAGAGTGATTTGCAGCACATTGAGATGTTCTAAACCTGTTGATGACTTGTGAGTATAAAAGCTACAGAGTTATATTGATGGGTTTGGGCATTATTTTGAAACATTTTGATCAACATTTCTTTAAAATGTTGGGGTGGCATAAAAAAGACATGAAGAAAAACAAAGAAGCACAACTCAAGTGCTGAGATTTTCTGCAATACCTATGTTAACACAATTTGTGCAACCTGAAAGCAGCTTTCTTCACTTTACACATCTATTTGTAACGCTTGACTCCCAACCTGGAGCTACTCTTGGGTCAATTTAGGATTGTGTAAAGAACTAGCTTGTTGTCTATAATATCTCTGGTTCAGACGTTGCAGAAACTAGGTATGCATCTAGTAAATATGGTCTCCTGAAGATCAACTCAGTTGAAACTGAAATCCGTACTTTTTGTGCCTGAACAAATGACATAAAACATAACAGAGGTGAAAAATATATACCTCTTGCTTTCTCACATGGTGTATTCCAGATGAGTGTAACTTTTTTCATGATTCTTTCTGTTCCTCAGCCCTCCAATTGTAAAATGAATATTTATAACTGTCTCATGTAAAAAGATTTCATGAAAATATAGTTATTGGTTTTCAAATAATCAGGTAGTTATGAAGAGAACTGTTAGAATGTATGTAGGAATATTGATTATTCCATGGTAGAATGAGTTTGAATTCATCATAGTAAGACAGAATTGGGCAATGATTATTGAAGGTAAAATAAGGTATCAGTAATCGTTCAATTTACTGGTCATAGTCCATCTTGTCCTATGAATGAACTTAGGGTCCAAGGAAAAAAAAAATGTGATATAATGAAAGACTGACTTTGAAATCTCAATATTTCTGTATATTTTTGTATTTATAATACTCTACTGCTGTAAATGTTCAGAATGCAACTATTCTAAACTAACCAAATGCAAAAATGTCACACACATCCATCACATTGTTCCTTACAAAATTACATAAAATAAGAGCTGTCCCTTCATAAAAAAAAAATATTGACCAAAAAAGTAATGGAGCAAAAAAATAAAACCTTCTTTAAATTGATAATGACTGTTCTATGACTGTCTTTGGTGTAAGATTTTGAAGGTTGGGTTCTCAGCTGGGGTGTATTGGCTATGTACCAATGGAGCTGTGCCAGTCTACAAGTGCTAAGGATATGGCTGTGTGTTAGAAAATATGATGAATCTTTAATATAACTATCTTGGATACACTATCTGCTTTCCGTGACATGCAGTGTACTTGTGTTTTGATTATTAATGAAGATGGAGTGAAATTTCACAGCTAATTTTCTGAGAGGCTTATGAAAGTCAAAACTGAAAGGACAGTTATTAAACAATACACTATTTCAGAAATGAAGCTCACATTCTACTGTAATTGCCTTCTTGTGACTTTCTGATCTATGTCATTTCTAATATGAACCACTACGCTGTAAATCTATACTGCAATGGTCTGATTGTACCATAGTAAAACTCAGCAAATATAAATCAAAGTAAAGTCTACAGTGGATGCACATGCGCACACACAAACACACCGGGTTTGTAAAATAGGTGAGGTCGTTTCTCTCAGCCAGTCCTCAGCTTCACATTTCCCCAAAGACATCATGCAGGACTTGGCTTTTGAAGTGCTTTCCAATTGGCAAAGTGGTTTGCATAATTCTGCCTCCCCCCAGGCTGATGCCCTCGCTGTGGGAAGCCCTCCCCTCCCTGCTGGCTCAGAGCCGGGTGCTGCAGGGTGGATAAGGACAGCCAAGTCTCCTGGTGCAGCTTGTCCCACTGGTTACCCATTCACAGCCCACAGCAGAATGGGGCTTCTAAGCAGTGAAGCAGTTTGAGATTATTTGAAATGGACGTGGCTAGGGAGCTACACAGATTCCTTCTGCTCCGTATGAGGATCCAGCAGCCCAGTATGTTTCCTTGTACTGTGCTTTTTGTTGTTGTCACAGCCTAGGCTCATTAATGACAAAGAGAAATGCTTCTTTACAGTTGTTGCCCTACACAGCCATCTTATTTGCTCTGTGCCTCAGGGAACCTGTGACTGAGAGGTGGCATCCAGACCCAAGCCACTGAACACCAGAGCAGCGCTTCATCTCCTTTCCCCCCTTGCTGCAAGTAAAGACTTTCACAGACCTTCAACACATCTCACTCCCTACCCCCTCCAGTCCCACTTACACCAAGTATTAAAGTCCTGTTTGAACCCTGCCCTCTGAACTAGTGTTGGGAAGCACCAGGATCTGGTGAACAAGATACCAGACTGCCAATCTGGGGAGATAGACCTGACCTCTGGTCGCCACTGGTGCGACATGTGTCATTGGTCAAATAACTTCACTTCTCTGTGGGCTTTCACTAAGCTTTAAGGACGGTTTCTCCTCTGACAGGCGAAGCCACAGTGTATTAAATCAGTCAAAGGCAAACATCACAATGTATTCAGTTCTTGCCTGAAAGTACTAAACCTTTGCTAAAATTAGGAACCACAAGAAAAGCTGATTCTAGCATGACTTATACTAAGCAATGCAAGGTACAGAAGCAGTCAGGAGAAAAGGTGATGTTGCTCAGTTTTCACAATGTGTGGTTAAATGTAGGCATTACTTTGATTTACAGATGCACCTGTAGTACTCTAATTTTAGAATACATTCTTGGGGTTTTTATAGGTGGCAAGCCATGACTGCAAACATGCCCTGTGACGTTGTCATCGCTATTGCAGGAATCCCAGTTCTGGCCTCTGCCGGGCTACACTCGACCCAGTAATGACTCAGACCACATGAGTATGTCTGTGTTTGTGTCTATACATAAGTTTACGTGTGTGCTTGCACGGGGGAGCAAAGTCTTATGAACAATATTCACTCTTTTTCTTATGTGCTCATCTGATAACAAACAGTATTAGGGTGGGATACTTTTCTGTGTAGGCTTTATTGCTTTATCATGGTGACTAGTAATAGCTCCACAGCCTCAACACATTTTTCTTTTCTGAGATGGACTCCAAAGTGTTATAATGATTTCTCAGTCATACCCAGTGGAAAAAAAAGAAAGATCTGGTTTTCTCTTTCATGACTGTAAGGATAGAACTAAGTGACTGGAGAAGTAATAACATAAAACCAGTCAAACCCTCAGTTCTCTCCAAGAAATAAAAGCAGTGTCTAAGAGTCATATTTCAAGATAAAATCTGCCTGGGTATGTGCTCCCTTTTCATTTGGAAAGAAATTCCTAGATAGTTCTCTTTCCATGCAGCTTGAGAAACGCGCTCAGCTTGCTTCTGTGCAGCTTTTGGATTATATCAGTTTCTATAAAAAGATGATGATCTCATCTTCAGTACTTAAAGATGTATCACCCTAGCTTTTCCTCTTGCCCAGCACGAAGGGGAATTTGAATTTATGAAGCCTGAAGCCTGGTGTGACTACAAAAGGATTGACCCAAATGACAGAAAGGCTTTAGCTTTAACCCCTTCCCCACTAGCCTGTGCATGCCTGTGTCTTGGCAGGAAGAACAGTCACTTAAAGCAGCCAGGAATTAAGATTCATGCAAGGTTTGTACAGTGGGCTGTGGAGACGCTGCACTGCTCCACTGCAGACAGCTTTGCTCCCTCTCAGCTGCAGTATCACTGACTTGTGGCAATACCTGGGTGCAGACAGCGTGTAGCGTGCTCAGCTCTAGTAAAAGAGATTGGGATAGACCACCTAATCCAGTCCCTGGATGGACTGTGAGAGTACTGGCAGCTGTCCAGAAGAGAAATAATCTATATTACAAGTAATGATCAGCATTTTCAAAACCAGGAGAGTACAGTTTGAACTCTGGTCATATTTTGGCATGCCCACTATGATTTGATTTTCAAAAGACCTATGGCACATATTTAAGACAGTGAGAAATGCTTAAGTACTTAGGCTTTTGAGGACCAAGCTATACATTTAGGGGCCAGACACTAAAATATCTTTAGGATCCAGAAGACTTTTGATACTAAATTTAAATTGAAGATTTAGCTCAAAACATTTTGGCGTGAAGCATCTTTTTGGGCCCATGTGTATGCAACAAGGCTGATTGCAGAGTAGCCATTTCATTTTAGCTACCTGCTTGAATTTT
The DNA here is from genome assembly GCF_018691265.1 of Tyto alba. Taxonomy (NCBI): domain Eukaryota; kingdom Metazoa; phylum Chordata; class Aves; order Strigiformes; family Tytonidae; genus Tyto; species Tyto alba. The sequence continues at coordinate 6,781,246 of NW_024881295.1, read as the reverse complement.
CATAGCACAAGGGTGCTTTTTGCAGAGCCATTTAGTAAACCTAGTCTAATTCAAAAAATAATTAAAAAAAGAAGAAACCTAGAAGAAACCTATTTTTGAGAAAAAATTTTGCAAAGAATACCTCCTGCATCCAAAGTTCAGACTTTTGTATATTCTACAGTAGTTTCCCATGCAGACAAGGCCCAAGAGGAGGTGGACTGTAATGCAGAAATGGTTAATAGTACTGTACTCATTGTGTTTCCTAGTTAAATATTCAACTCAATACCTTATCACTACTTTGTTTCTGGCTACCACTGACAACACATACCTCAGACTGCAACCCAGCCCTCTTTATATTTAATTCCTTCTATTGCATTCCTTCTTAAGAAACTCCTCAATAATTTCATCCAGTAGTTTTAAAATAGGCCAAAACAGATGCTGAATTGTCCTGAACACAATAGGTGTACTAACAGGAAAGTTTCCAGTAACCTGAAGTGTCTTTTTTTTCTCTGTTTTTGCCCTGAAAAACATGAATCTAATCAACACAGTTTAGCCATCTCAATTTACCTCAGCCAGCACCATGCTCAGAAAGGTTGCTATATATCAAAATTTTCTTTCTAGTGCCTTCAAACCAAGGCTCAGATCTTGCTGGTAAGTGCAGCACTTCTCATTAGGGTTATCACTGTTAATTTATTACAACAGAAGAGACAGCTTACTTGGAAGCACTGTGGAAAAGGGTGATTTCAAAAGAAATTATTTTATACTGCGAGCAGTAGATGCTGATGTTATGATTTTGTTTGGAGGGGTAAGAGAGCAGCTGTGGATCGCTCTTGCACAAAGCCTGTTTTCCCTTAGGTTTCTCCATTATCCATTCCTCAGTCCTGTCACAAACACAGTTCAGAAGCTTTCCAAGCACTCTGTAAATGACTGAATTTCACATACTAGAGAAATACATAGAGCAATAAAAAGGTACTCAAATGATAACAATTACAAATAAAAATACTCCATATTTATATAATGTCTTTTAACAAGACCTTTCAAAATAACTTTTTTAGCATTAATGAAGTCTTGAATATCTCTTAAAGGAAGATGAAAACACTATTGCCAATATGTGGTTTACTGGTAAAATACAGATGTCATCTGGGTGCAAAATACAGCTATGTAATAACTTACTGTAACATTACAGTTCAGAAAGGGAGGCATAAGGATCCTGCAACTGTGGAAACATAAGCTGAATTATTAACAGTAAAATACAGAATGATCTGAGCTAAAAGTTGGCCAGAGCTACAGAAATTACAGAATTCTGTGAGGTCTTCACTGACTGACAAAAGTGAGCAGGCAGGAGTCTTGTTCTGTGTTACAGGTTAACTGTGGCATTGCTAACACCACAATAAAACAACAGATCCCTTCTGAGTAAGGGGATCCTACTGAACCCTTTCTAACAATGATACCTTCACCACAAGGGAAAACAAAAGTATGTTTACCGAGAATAAACCCATCATTTGACCCCTACTTTTGGGCTTGACAACTGGAAGTTTGGATTTTTAGATTACTTTTGCTACAAGCACCAAAATCTAAACTAATAGTGGATTATTCCCCCACATGCATCTAGGCTGTTTGTTTTGGGGGTAGCTGTCAAAAAAATTACTAAGGAATAAACTTTGAAGCAGCAAACTTCGATCAAGTTTGAAAAAAGACATAGAAATAAGTGAAAAAAGCCAAAGAATACTCAAAAGGTGAATTTGCAGTAAACTGTCCGAAATAGAGTGCCATATTACTTAAACTCATTGAAAGTTGTTTTTTTGAGAGACGACTGGACTTGTGAAGAATTGGAAGTTCATTTGCAAATGGATCTTCTTTTATACTAAAGCCAAAACCGCTGTTCAGAGCACTTCCCATTTATGTATTGCTAAAAATCTAGATACAGATACCTTGAGAATAGGATGACCCTTAGAAATGGCATCTTATTTTACTGTGCAAGTGTGGTCCTCCCAAAATGTCCGTAAGCCAGAAGGCGACTGAAACTGCTACACAATAAAAAACCCCAAACATTTATCCTGTGATTTGTAAAATATATTCGAGTAAGTCTATTACTCAAAAGACTTCCTAAAAAAATGGTAAGCATGAGAAGAGGAATGGGCTTCCTGAATTATCCCTTTACTCGTCAAAGGCAGTCATTCTCAAGTAAGCTTAAGAGCCGTCAGGACAGCAATCTCACAGATGCTTAAGGCAGCACCTCAGGTGAGGTCCCCTGAAAACAGGATTTTGTGGTGGACTTTGAAGCATCACTGACATTCAAGAGCAATCAGGAAACCTGGGATATAAATGGAGATGGGAAGGTAGCCTTGGGAACACCCTCGAGGCTGAGTTCTTCTGAGTCAAGCCCTGCAGACTGCAGCTAAGAGGTACCTGGGACAACCCCAGACCAAAGCCTAAGGCTATGCATACTCAAAGTCATGTTTCTTGCTTTTATTTTCAGTTTTAAATGAAAATTTAACTGTGTCTTGTTTGAATAAACCTCATTATTTTCATTTTGAGTTTCTTTGCTATTTAAAATTAATTCCACTGAGCCTGAAAACTTAGGGATGCTTTTGATTTCTCTAGAGGTACATACTCAAATGAAGCCGAAGCAGTGCTGCAAACCAGGTGGGCTTTTGAGGAACTGGGGTATATCTTCACCAAAGCTGAAATGCCAATATGAGGCAGGTAGTGTCAAGGGCTAGAGGGGAGAAGTCATCTTCATGAACCAGGAGAAAGACAATCAACAGGTTCAGAAAATCTCAGATTATTTAATGAAGTTTGCAGTTGACCCTGAATCAGCAGCATTATCAGCAATATTTGTTTGCCATGAACACAAGAAAAAAATAGGATTGTTTTCTCCTTTCTTTCCAGGTTTTCTTCCTTTATCACAAAGGAAGAATGATGTTAATGATGCATTTTAGAAACTCATTATTACCTTGTGAGCTAGAATCCCAGATGAGACTGCTGAAATATGCAGCCTAAGGATCAATGAACTAAAGTGAAAGACACTAATACAGTTATTCAAGTGACATTTTAGTGGTAGCAGTTTTCCCTAATTGCAGAATCTCTAGAATACATTATGTACATTACCTGAATAATGATTTTCTTTAATAATTGTGATTCACACCATAAAAATCTAAGTATATAATTAGTCTGTTCTACTGCCAATGGAATAGAGAGCATGAAATGGCATGAAATACATCTGACTTTTAAAGAGAAAGAACTGTTTAGATCCATGAGAAGTACAGTTTTTAGTAGTCATGAGCTCTCACTTATATTAACTGAAAATACAGTTACCCCACACTTCTAAGAATTAGTTCTTAGTCGTGTAGTTCTGAACAAAAATAATCCAATGCAAATATGCATTGGATAATCCAATACAAAAATAATCCAATGCAAATATGCAAATATTTACTTAGTTTTGATTTCATGAAAGAAGTCTATCGTCAGAAATTTGATGGATAAAAGAATACATTTAGTAGAGTAATAAGTCTAGAATCTCTGTGTTTAACATCTCCATTAATGATCTGGATGACCAGGCAGAGTGAACCCTTGGCAAGTTTGGAGATGACACCAAACTCGGAGGAATGGCTGATCACTAGAGGGTCATGCTGCCATCCAGAGGGATCTCGACAGGCTGGAGAAATGAGCCAACAGGAGCTTCCTGAAGTTCAACAAGGAGTGCAAAGTCCTGCACCTGGGGAGGAACAGCCCCGGGCACCAGTATTGGCTGAGGGTCACCCAGCTGGAAAGAAGCTTGGCAGGAAAAGACCTCCTGGGTGTCCTGGTGGAAACCAGGTTGAACATGAGCCAGCAGTGTGTCCTTGCTGCAAAGAAAGTGAATGGCACCCTGGGTTGCATTAGATAAAGCCAGCAGGTAGAGGGAGGTGATCCCTTCCCTTTATTCAGTGCTGGTGAGGCCACACCTGGACTGCTGTGCCCAGTTCTGGGCTCCTCAGTACAAGAGAGACATGGACACGCTGGAGAGAGACAAATGAAGGACCACAAGGTTGATGAATGGGCTGGAGGACCTCACATGTGTGGAAAGGCTGAGAGAGATGTGACTGTTTAGCCTAGAGAAGAGATGGGTCGGGGAGATTTTATTAATGCATATAAATACCTGAAGGGAGAGCAAAAAGAGGAGCCAGCCAGGGTCTTTTCAGCAGTGCCCAGTGCCTGGACCAGAGGCAGTGGGCACAAACTGAAACACAGCAGGTTCTCTTTGAACATAAGGAAACATATTTTTTTGTGAGGGTGACTGAGCACTGGCACAGGTTGCCCAGAGGGGTTGTGGAGTCTACATCCCTGGAGATATTAAAAAAATATCTGGGCATGGTCCTATGTAACCAGCTCTAGGTGGCCCTGCTTGAGCAGGGGAATTGAACAAGATGATCTCCAGAGGTCCCTACCAACCATAACCACTCTGTGATTCTGTGTTAATGTTGGGCAGAAATTAAAAAAAAAAAATGCTTTCACATTTCAAGCTCACTGACTGGTAGTGACTAATCCCACAAATCCTCCAGAATTGATTCCCTGTTTGTGAGAGGGCTGGGTTCATCTTGGACAGACAGCAGAATTAGACACCATTCTGAATTTGTCTTCTAGGGAGAAACTATGGGGCAACCCTGTTTTCAAAAATGAAATCAAGTCTTTTGCTTATTTTCTGACACGGCAAAATTGAAGTCTACACTCATCATGTAGTGACATTGACCTAGAAAAGATATTAGTCCACTTTTATTTCACATTCAAGGCTTGATTTCTCTTCTGCTAAAATCAGAAGCAGTAAGGAGTACCGTGAGTACCTTAGTCAGACACTTAAGCATGTGTCCAAGGCTGTTCTTAGTCCAACTCACCAATTACCCACACTGTTTGCATGGAGGAGTCCAAGTATCCTCAGCAGCCACTGCAGGCCTGATCTCTCTTTTATGTAATCTCAACAGTTGTGTTCAAATGTTCAGGTAAATACCGAGGGAACAGCTAATGTTTTAAAGTCTATTGTAGACCTAGCTATGGCAATGTGTAAACTATGCATTATTAAACAAATAAATAATTATTTGCTCACCAAATTAAGGGATATTCCTAAGATAATCAGATGCAAAAGTATCTTGCCTCCCAGGTCCTCCTCTCTAGCCCTTTCTCAACTTCATTTAGTTCAGGAAGTCACTGTGTGACTGTTCAGGTGGAATGTATTTCTCAAATCTGTAAATATATTATTTCACTGTAATGAATATGAAATGCAAGTTCATCATTCAACATACAACATACATATCTCAAGTGTTACCCAGGGATGAATAGGTTTTATTGAGCAGATAGAGTTCTGAATGTATACTGGTTTTGATGTGCCTGCAAGTCCAAGCAGTGTTAAGCTGTAAGAGTTTAAGATGGGGAAAGCTGTTGTTATTTTGCCTAATTAAACCTCTTCTGGTATCACCTTTATCACTGTTGATGGCATGTTTCAGAAAATTTGAACTGAAAGTTGGTGAGTTGTCCCTAGAGTTTTGTCATTGCTAATTGTTAAGGCTATCTTTTTAATTAACGTTAGACAAGCTTTTATAACCATGTTGGTAGGATGGTCACAGTATCATCAGCAAAAGCTAAACCAAGCTTACTGTTGTTAATCTATCTAGTGCTGTATAAAACAAACGTTAAATACTTTTTCATGTATTACCCATTCTCATAATGAAGCAAGTAATTCCACAAAGGTGAAACAAGAGAAGATATTTTCATTTGACACTGTGTTCAATGTTGAACTGTTCACTGAAGCTATGCTTACTTAAAATATAAAGCTAAGCCTTGCAATAAAAGTTTTGATGTCTGTTATTTTCATTGGATATCATAACATTCCAAGATGTTTCAGAATGACATTGATGCTGAAGCCCGTCAAAAGCTTTCTTAAAATACGTGAAGTTTGAGTGACTTTTGCTATTCAATTCTTTGATGACTATTCTTAGGGTAAAAATCTGGTGGGCGCATGGTTTTCTGGAAAGAAATGTGTCTTGATCTTTCTTTACTTTTGCCTTGGTTCTTTAATTCTGTTTAAGTCAGTACTGGTTTTTTTTTGTGAAGACTGAAGGGACCCTAAAGCCTGCATAGTTGTTGCATATGCTTAGGTCATGTTTGTAATTTTGAATGAAATGCTGTTTTCACATTGATAGAACAGTTTCTCCTGATCTCACAGCTTTATTTTAACAGTTTGATGATTTTACTGATAACCTTACCAATTCCAGTTTTTTGTGACTGGTTTCTTTTAAAGCTTTTCATCTTTACCTGAAACTGCATGGGATTTACATTTTATATATCTTTTTCACAGCTTTGTTTGTGATGTGAAATGATTTGGGGTTTGTCTCTGACTGTTTAATCCCTTTGTCAACATAATTGGTTTTCTGTGCTGCTTGCCAGTGTTCTGTCTCTTAAGTATGACTTGTTCATAGTCTCGTTTTTTTTCTGTTTCTAAAATTTTCCTCTGTTTATTTGTGACAGGTCTTTCAGTTGATATAAACTTGCCAGTCAGAACTCTTCTTTCCTTAATGAAGTGATTTACATTGTTGCCTTTCAGAAGCTTTTTCTGCTTTTTTGCTAATGTTGATTCACATATTTTCTTGTTTCTCCTAGCACTGCCTTTTCCCAATATATGATATAACGGGTTTTTTTACTGCTTCTTTTTATGGAGGCATTTTTGAGACATGATGCTAGCTTCAGCTTGCAGCTCTTCTTTCACACAGCTTTATGTGTCTTCAGTTATCAAACTTCAGATTTACTTGTCTAGAAAACAATTGCAATTGTTAAGGCTTCCTCAATATTGACACAGCAAAGATGTCATGCCGATTTCTTGTACTGGTCTAACCATCTCAAAACGTACCTGATTCTTTGGTTCAATTTTATATTCCTTTTGTTATGTCTCTATGCTATCTTTTTGCCATCTTTAAAATGTTACTACTTTGAGGATTTATGTATTTTTTTTATTTCATCTCAAATTTTAGCGTGCATGAACTACTTCTGCTTTCCACATCAGCACCTGTATATGCTCAGACATTCCTGGAGGGTTTCTGTAATTAACATTTTCAGGGAAGTTCTCTGGATTAATTTTTGTTTTCAGGGGGGGTTGATTTTAACAAGAACCAATTCACTGTTCACCTTCAGAAATGTTTGTGCAGTCACAAGAGACAATGGGTGTTCAGCAACAGAACAGATAGCATGTAGGGTGGGAACACTTCTTTAAGCTACTACACTGGCTTATGCCAGCTTGAGGTGTTGTTAGTGGAGCTCTAGTGTAAGGAGATGATCCTCTCAGCAGCACTGTCAGGCAGGGTCTGAAGGCAACTCTACCACCGAGCATTTACCTCAGCTGCACCCTCTGTGAGTGCTCATCACTGCACAGTTCGTCTTGCATGTGTCGTGGCTGGTGGTTCACGCAGGTCTAATCAGCTGTTAGCTGGCTTCTGGATCAGAAACACTTCTGTTCTGAAAGTCATAATTAATGCTAGTCCTATTGAGTTTTTCTTCCCTTAAAATTTACAAATTTATCATCACCTGCCAATGACTTCTATCAGCTCCAGAACACTGATGTTAGCTTCCTCCAACAGTCTTGAAATGACAATTGTACATTTTTGGCCACTTCATAACTTTTTCTGTTGTACCTAGTTTTCTAAATGCCTCAAACCTACTTTGCTTTGTCTTTAAAATTAAGGATTCTCAACACTCAGTTACCTAGTAGCTTTTGCAGGCTTATCAAGACTGCTAAGAGAAAATCCATTATTTTAGGAGGCTGCTTGCCAGAATGGCTATCCTACTGTGTTCCTGCATCTTAATTTGTTTTTACAAGGATAGTCTGTGAGTTTATGATTGAACTTTTGACCCTGACAACCACTGCATTTGTGGTCCCTAGCCTCAGATTATCCAGTTTGTATGACTCTGTTCAAGCTAAGCATCCTGCTAGCACAGAAACCTGTAACCACAACACTGTGACAGTGCATACTCCAAAGACAGTATGTCTTGAGCAGCATGGCTCCTCTCCTAGAAGGCAATGAGAAGGTTACAGCCCTTTTCTGGCACTCTATCCCATCTGTTTGGAGTAAAGGAAATTTTTTTTTTTTTTTTTTTTTTTATAAGCACAAACAGTTTGGGAAAACTTAAAAAACACTTGTTAGGCTTGAAATGTCAGACCCAGATCTGCTGAGAAGAACTGGAAGTATTAAATATATCTGTGTTGGTTAGCCCACCTCCAGCTATGTCCCACTGTCCCTTCCCAGAGTCAGCGATACACTCTACAGTTTCTTACTTCCAACACGATACAAACTTTTCCACATTTTCTTTCTAGAAAATGTATAGATTTAATTCATACAGCAAGCTCAGTCAAATTCCTTATCAAATATGAAAACTAGAGCTGCTCATGAAAGTAGCTTGGGAAGTCTTTTGGAGAAAAATTACTTGCTGTCAGCCCTGAACACAGACAATCTAAGATCTGTAAGTTGCCAACAAAATAGTACCTTAAACAAAAAATACACCAAACAAATACTTCTCCACAAAAAATTATTTCAGCAGCCTTTGTGTAGGCAAGTGACTCTATTGTTACAACTCCCACCTCCTGCCCACTGCCTCATCTGCTGCTTGCTTGCATGGGAGTCTGCTACTACCCTGTTCAGAGCACGGAATAGAAAGAGAAGGCAGGAGAAGGCAAAGGGGTAGCACAGGACTCTTCCTCCTCGGGAGACGTCTTTACCTTGACAATAGTATTGCTTCTGAAAGTAGATAGGAGGCAGTGAAGCGTCAGTCAGAAGACCATATAATGCCCTCCTGTCCCGCCTTCTTCTGGTATTAGAGGCTGATCTTACCCACAAAATGGTAGAAGCAGTGAGTCTGAAGTTACAGTATGCTGAAAAACTTCAAGAAAGGGCTCTTTATGAGCGCTGTTGAAACTGAGGTACTCTGATTTCCACAGTGAACCTTTATATGCCACATACAACAACATGCTACTTCTTAGCTTTATAACTGCTTGAGACGAGAATATCCCCAAAGAGCAACCTGCTCATGGGCCTCTTCCCTCAGGCCATTTCAGAAGAATTTGTTGGCAAACAGCTATGGACAAAGTCATAAGCAAGAGTCTGCTCGGGAAAACACTGACCAGGAAGAGGTGTGTAGTGGTAGAGTGGCTGACACCTCCTTACAAACCAAACTCAGGCCTTACTCTTGACACTGTGGTATATCAATTAAGTGAAGAGGGCAGCCTCTGTGGCAGATACACCTCCCTGCAATGACAACACACTTCATCAGCCACTTCAGAGGTTAGAGGACAAGAACAGTTTGGCAAGGCATGTACACAGAATAATTACCAAATGCCAACTCAGGCATGAAAATAAGGCAAAAAACCCCTCCCTGAATTCTCTGGGAGAAGCTGACAGAAATATCAAAACGGCTGTTTTGTGCAACAGCTCAGTCATCCAGCTGTGCCAGAAATAAGTGTCTCCATAACAAGATGTGAAAGGGCTGGGATGTTCCATTACTGAGATTCCAATTAGCTAAAATGGGGACAAAAATGGTTAATACTTCAGCTGATTCAATCAGCCATCTTTAAATTTAAAAGGGAGAATAGTAATCATTTCAAGCATGTTCTCAGCCACGCGATCACGACAGCGTGAGGATGAGCCAATTCAGAAGATGCACCCAGTGAAGCTTATCAAGAGCTGGTTGACACACACAATTTGATTTCTATTGTAGCTTCTCCCTTTTGAGTCAATCATTTCTGTGTTGAGAATTTACAGTGGTATACCCATCAAAGCATTAACTACCATTAACACACATAAAGATATATAAATCTCTTACATACCAGTAGCAAAACCTTATTTAAATTTTTCTAGAAATCTAGTCATGTGGCTTCTCTTCTAATTTTTGTAGCTAACTCACTGTAGTTATGAACACACATAGCTGTGTGGTTTTTAACCCTCTCTCCCAAGTCACCCAGAAGACAAGCCAGCTCCCATCTGGCAGCCAGTTCACAGTATTGAGATGACACAGCACCTGAGCTAATCCGCCTGGTTCTCTGCAAAACTCAGCATTGCATGAAGAGAAACTTCTTTGGAGATTAGTCATTTTTTTGAACACAGGCAATAACCTTGCTGTTAACAAAAACCGGAAATAATTCCCACTCTTTACATTTGTGTGTGAGGCACTTGGAGAACCTCAGACAGTCATGCTAGGAATTGTCCACTCAGTTCACACCACTAGCCTCCTCAGTCATTTAGTCTGGCTTCACAGGACCACTCTGAAGAAACTGAGAAAAATCCCATTGAGAAAAACTACAGATAACCTGTCCATCAGAAGACTTTATCTCTAAACTAATTAATTGGTGATTGCTTTGTGTCTTTTGCCTCCCAGTTCAGTTGCTGCTGTTTCATCATGCAGTTTATAGCCATGATAGGGGAAAAAAAGAATAAAATTTGCAGGCTGACAAAACAGTTTCTTCATATCTAACATAATAGAAATCCTCCTCTTCAAAATATCCCTTAGCTGCTTACTACAGATGGTTTGTACATTAAGAGAACGTGCATTGTGTTATCAGGAATATCTGACATCTCCCTGCGGTTGGCATCTGTGTTTACTTTTTGAACCAATTGATGTTTTATAGAAATGCACTGAATCTTCTGAATGCTCCATTACCATTGAGAAATATTTCATGTTTATTGGTATACAGCCCGATTAAGCTTTGAGAAATGCTTAAAGGTACAATACATTAGTTTATTGTTCAATTCTTCAACAACTATTCTTCATTCATCTGAAATCATGGCATGCTGTGGCACGTATTTACCTGTTCTAGAAGATGTTAGAGCTATTTTGAGAAGTATATATGCACATTTTTGGAATTTTTTTAGCAAAGCACTAGCTATTATGTTTCCACTGATATTCTCAATTATATATTCATTTATGTATCCATTCTGAGGTTTCAAATCCATAATATCGCTGTGGTATTGCACAATACTATCAAACATAGATCAAGTACCTTTCATTCTACATTATCTGATTATTCTCTGATACTTCTTCCTAAATTCTCTTTAAACTAGGAAGTATCAGGTACAACATGGAAGATGAATCTTTTCTCTGTCTTCCAGAGTACCGCTCCATAGAGCAAAACACTTATCAAAAGCCATTTCCTGTTTTTTTTTTTTTCCTTTTATTTAATGACATTAGCTTTCTTCATTAAGGATAAAATGTCCCATTTTAAAGAGGTATCCAGTGCAGTGCAGTGCAGAGAATACTTTGCTGGAGGGCCTGCGACCCTGAATCTGGTGTCTGACTGTTCTACTGACTTCCTTTGTCTGTTGGATTTTTTTTTTTTTTTTTAGGTTTTACCAAGTCACTTTCTTCTTCTACCTTCTCTCTGTGATCTCAGCTCAGATTGTATGTTAAAACAGACCCTTGATCTGTGCATCCATGATAATTAAAAATAGGTTATCAGGAAGCAATGAGCAAAAAAGATGCTTTACATGCACTGAAAGACAGGAGAACACAACCAGTACTACACAACATCACCATATAAAAGCTGACTATTCTGTTCCTTCTTCACCCCCTCACATGATCCTGTGACACGCAGAAATAGATGGTTTAATTTTCTTTCACAAACCAACCAAGTTTGACTTGCATTAATAAATTTTGCTTGTCCTTTGGAAAATCTGGACACAGTATTCACTTCTGTTAGTTCCTGCTATGTTTTTCTATTAAAAGATTTCTCCATGGAAGAAATCAGACTGCTATTCCTCAAACTTCTATTATAAAGTCCTTTTGAATTTTCCTGAAACAATCCTAATCATCTTAATAGGCCAAATTACAGTAAAATGTATGATTTGTCCTAACCCAGATGCTTCACATTATCGTGTGACTTCTGGGAGCAACAGCTTGGGAACTGTCAGAGCTGAGTAAGAACATGTGAAAACAAAGGGATAAAAATAAAGCAGGACAGGAAGAAAATTAGGAAAAAAAAAAAAGAAAATACTTGTTTTTTTTTTAATCACAGAGAAATAAAAGGCAAAGTAATAAATCAATGACTACAAACTCACTATTTTCAATATGGTTTCCCTTATAAGCACAACTCATCCATATTATGCACAATTTTAAGGTGTAAAAATAGGCAATATAGAAATATCAGCTAAAGTACCAGTCAGAAACTACAGCTGCTTAGGCTGCATAAGACAAATATATGTGAAGTTATTATGATGTGCAAAGAACCCGTATCCATAACTAAACATCCAGGAGCAACTGAGCTGTGCCCAAATATTTGCAAAAACAATATAGTCATTACGCACTGCCAGTTGTGGAAGTGGTTGGAGATACTGCTGGAGGCAGGATGGACTACTACAGGAAGCTCTAGAAAAAGCATTCAGAATTACTCTGAATCTGAATCTGAATGATCAAGTAGTTTTTCTCAAACTATATCATCTCTAGTCATTCCTATCAGAAATCTTTTTTCCCAGATAATGCCTTCTTAATTCAAAATCAAAATCAGAACTTTAGAAGAGCTCTACTTGTTGAAATGTGGTCAGTAAAACTATAAAGACACTATTAGATTACTACTCTCCAGGCTGATGAGCATCGCTGAGGTCATGAACAAGGTTCTTCCAACCCTGTTAGTCCTGGGCCATGCTTTTTTTTTCTAGATTGAAATCAATACACTTTCTTTTCCTCAGCATTGTTCAGAGGAAGAATTCTTTTGGCTGACCTCTTTCCTTTTATTCTCGGACTGTCCAAAGGCACTCTTGCCACAGTAGATACTTTGGCTTCACTTTGTGTCTCATGCAGTTATCCATTGTCCTGGTTCCAGCTGAGGTAGAGTTAATTTTCTTCCTAGTAGCTAGTAAAGTGCTGGGTTTTGGATTTAGTGTGTGAATAGTGTTATGACACACTGATGTTTCAGTTGTTGCTAAGTAGCGCTTGTCCTAAGTTAAGGATTTTCAGTTTCCCGTGCTCTGCCAGCAGGCAGGTGTGCAAGAAGCTGGGAGGGAGCCTGGCCAGGAGAGCTGACCCGACCTAGCCAAAGGGCTGTTCCATACCATAGGGCGTCACGCTCAGTATATAAACTGGGGGGAGTTGGCTGGGAGGGGCAGACGCTGCTCAGGCATTGGTCAGCGGGTGGTGAGCGGTTGCATTGTGCATTGCTTGTCTTTTCTTGGGGTTTATTTCTCTCTCTTTTTGTTATATATATACTTTTCATCATTATTATTATTATTAATTATTACTATTATTATAGTATTTATTTTACTTTAGTTATTAAACTGTTCTTAACTCATGAGTTTTACTTTTTTTTTTAATTTTCTTTCCCATCCCACTGGGAGGGGCGAGGAGTGATCAAGCAGCTGTGTGGTGCTGAGTTGCTGGCTGGGCTTAAACCACAACAGTTCTTTTTGCTGCCCAACATGGGGCTCGAACAGTTGAGATAACAGATCTGATCATGGTGGGTTAAAATGAATTTGTTATATGTATTCATTGCATTGGCTTAATAGTCACTGGTCACATTGGTGATTCCTTTGCTCTCCAAGTTGGTGTGCCTGTTCTTAAAGTTGCATTATGTAATACCTAACTCGCAGTAAGGGGATGGCCCACTGGCCGGTCAGTCAGTCACTCGGGGGCTGCCTCTTCTAAAGGACAAAATAACCTTTGAGTTGAAGATTTATAATTCAGTTTTTCCTTTGCAGACTTTAGTCTTTTTGAAGTTGATGACAGCACCCCTTGCTTTTCCTGCTTGGAAAATGATTTCTTTCTTTCTTCACTAGCTTAAATGCAGGCTACTTTGGTATCCAGTTCAAGGTAAGAGACGTTACTGTGCACATGCACTAAGAATATGACCAAGCTTATGGTGGATTTAATTCACTTCTCATTTAACATTAACTATGTAATCTAGCCCAACACTTCCTGGAATCTCAGCTCTTGAATTCCCTTTCACCACTCTCAGATATCTTCCATCCCACAGTCGGTAAGCCAGCCCAGGAAACTTTACTTTTCAGCCTGCTTATTTCTATCCAATGCCATGCAGGAAGGATACATGAATCTTACTATCTGCCATAGTCACATTCACACTCCAAATTGTGCAATATTTATGAAAGATGGCCATAAAATAATTTGTTGAACAGTGCTTGTTGGAAGTAAAGACATTTATATCTCTCTCTCAGAGGAAGCTCAGAATTATGTTGCTAATGTCACAGGAATTCAGCTGAAGGAATATTATTTCCAGTTCAGCTACTGTCTCGTTCTGTTCCAGTCAGGAGAAACTTGCTTCCCATGACTGCTTTACATGGAGTGTGTCACTTGGTACCTTGAAGGCTGCAATCCTGATTAATTAATATTAATTCAGAAGGGGAAAGCAACAAAATAACTAGGTGACAAGAAAGCATTTCTGTATTTATAGCTGCACTAAAACCTTTTGAAAGAGCTTTATGCAGCACAAATAGCCATAGCCATGAAGACACAGTTCATATCGCAATGTTCAAAATAACTGGTGATTCTTTTCAGGAGTTTGTTTTATCTTGAAGGACAAACAGAAATACCAGTTCTCTTTTGTTACTGTTGTACGTGCCATTTGCAGAAACAGCAGAGAGAGGTGAGGCTCAGGGCTTGGAAAGAGAGCAAAACCAGGAGGCAATGTTAGCTGGCATGAGATAAGATAACAAGTTGTGCACTTGAAATGAACAATCTGAAAGGCAGAGGAGTATTTAAGATGCTGATGGTTAGGCATGACAGTTTGACAGGCTCTGCTAATACCCTTTTCCTCCATACCTCTTAGAATCCTGTTTCTCCTCCTCCTTGCCAGAGAAGTAGAAATGGAAACTGAGCTCCCTTGGGCCTGACCCTTTGTTGTTTGTGAGGAAGTGTAAAATAGGAGCTCAGCTTGAGCACCTGCAGCTCCTCCTCAAGCCCGCTCTTATCAGTGTAAGTCCAAGAAGCCAAGCGGTTTCTCATCCTGGCTGTAGGGGAAGGGTTTGGTTGACCGGCCCAGTACAGAATATGGACTACAGCTTCATATAGTCAGATACAGATGCATTTTAAGCTTTTCTAAAGTCCCAGGAAGTGAGTGTTTTGGTTTGTAATTAGTGTGTGATAGTACTGAATCTGAAAAAGAGTTTTGGGGATATTCTGGCAGAAGAAAGGGGAGTTCCAGTGGTTGCACACCTGCGTGTCTGTGGGAGTGCAATTCACTAGAGGGAGCCATTGCCATTTCATATCAGCTGGCTGCTTCTTCACCAAAACTAACCAGAGATAGAAAATTTCTGGTACAGAACAGTAACTGTCTTTTGATGTCCTGTCAGCCACGGATTTTCTCCTATATGACAATGAGTTCTCCTGCTTTTGGAAGAAAGATGTGGTAAAAGGCAGAAAGAAAGATTTTCTGAGAGGCTGGCAGTCAGTTGAATACTAAATACAAGAGTAAGAGCTAGGCTCTTCTGTACTTTCATTGTTCACCTCACTCTCATTTGAGACTTTGACTCTTTTATTTTCTTTCCATCTAATTTAAGTCCATTTTTACATATAATGTGTTCAAGATGCAGAGTATTCCCTCTCTTTTTACAAAAAATACATTTCAACTTTATCTAGAAGAACTCTTCCAATCAAAGGCAGTATTTCTTGAAAACTGAGATGAACAGTAATTTATTTTGTTAGGCAATATCTAAATCTCCAAAAAGTCTTAATTAGTGGAAAATAAAAATGTCTGTAACTAAAGGCCAACTGTTGCCTATCTCAGAAAAAACTCAGTTACAGTAACGGATGGGAAATAAAGTGAAATAAAACCCCTATGTAAAAACAGAATCAGATCCTATATTCTGAGGGAATATTTCTGAATATGAAAGTTTAAAGCCTAGAGAATAATATCTATACTAGTATAAATTCTACTTTTGTAACTCTTCCAACAGAGGGAAATAGCTGGAAAAGATGGCACTGGTTTAGATGCCACTATTCTTAGGAAATATGAAAATTATTCTTGTTCAGAATGTGCAATTTAAACCCAGAAGGAAGCATTAATTAATTCAGTCTCACGCCTGCATGTCACAGAACATGGCTTGTGAACCACTGCTGCATTATCCACGTAACTTCTGCTTTCTACCTTACAGTTATGCAGTAATGATTTGAATTCACCAGTGATTCATTAGTGCATCATTTGTCATGGCTTGTTCAATCAGTTTATGTTTATGTTTAAAAAGTTACTCTCAGTTTTTCACGGACAAGGCTTTGCCAGGCTTTGTGTCTGCCAGGCTTCATTTACCTTCCCTGCTTGCTCCTGCCTTTCTCTTAGATGAAAGTAAGAGATTAGAGTACCTGGTCTTTTCTTCCTGCAGAGACTCTCATGCTGTAACCAAGTTCTCCATTCATTATTTTTGGACAAATGGATATCTTTATCATAATAATTTTATGTAAATTTATGCAGACATCATTGCTTCCAGTGATCTTCATCATGGTGGCTTAATATTTTAGTAAATACATCTCCCAATTTCCATTTGCAAAGAATGACATGAGTCATTTTTATCTCAGCATCCCATTGGCAGTTTTCTCTCTGGGGTCAGTTCATTCCTCTCTGATTTTTCAGCCTTTCTCAGAGTGACTGATTTGAAGCTTCATATTCCCCTGACCATAGACAAGGTTTACCTTTCTTGTTCAGATATGTAATATTTGCATCTGGCTATGCATTTTACTAGGCTCTCAAGCTCAGTTTGTGTATTGCTTTACCTCTACCATTATACACGTTTTTTGCCAATTTTAGTGTCACCTGTAATTTTATCAGCAGTGTCCACTCCCTGTCACAAATGACAGCTTTCTGCTACTTTCATTTATGCTACTTCAGCAGTACTTAGGTACCACTGGGGAAGAAATTCTTATGTGCAAATGAAATTACTGAACTGTTATATACCTCTTGATAATAACTGCCTACACAACATAACTAGAATGCATCTATATATAGGATGTCCTTGGTGTGCCTCAGAGATACATAAGTTCTTACCTTACAGAACATTTTTTGAAGCTGAACATGTTCCAGCATGTTTTTCTATGTAGCAGTGACACAACCATGTGTAAGTATTGAGTATGGAAATCTTTAGCTGTAAAATGCCTTGGAAGTGCAAAGTATGAAAACACCTATTAGTTTTCTGACCTCAGCTAATAAATTCTCTTGGTCTTAGGTACTATTCCAGAAAGACTATTCTCCTAAAATTAATGTGTGGGTTCTTTGGGGAAAATGATCTTTTAATTCTACTGGCTTCTCCAATCAGCGGGTTTTTTGCAAGTTATAAATGAAGCACCTCTGCTGCCAAACGTTTTCCCTTCAAAGATATAGTTAAGTCAATGTTTGCTGTTTCCAAGGGGTGATTTTTTTAATTCTGGGATTTTCAGGTGTTTCACTCTTGTAATTTATTCCTTCATTTAGTATTAAATTGAACAATTTGAGTCATTACCTTGTTGAGATATTTCTTTTATTGATGAAACTACTAATGTGTAAAATGCAACGTCTCTCAAAGAATCTCTTAGGTGCCAATGGAAATTAATAAGATTTCTATTTTCAGTAGAAATGTTGTCAAACTACCACAAGTCTATTGACTCTTATGTTCCTAAGAAGCCAAAATGCAGGTGTTATTTACCTGTCCTGTACTCCATACTGCCCTTGAGAACTTCAAAGCATAAGGAAAACAGTGGAACAAATGAGGGAAAGCAAGCCAGATGTCAACAAAGGCACAGAGAAATCAACCAAGCTTTGTTTTAGTGCAGAGGGGTGAATGTTATGTATCAGATAGTATGATACTCTCTGTTGACAAGTTCTGTGACATCTCTTTCAGGTTGCCACATTTTTTTAATAGTAAAAGCAAACTCACAATGCAAAGCATAAAGACCAGGGGCATTCTCAGGATAGGGGTGTTGAGGCACATGACAACTAAGCGACTTGCAAAAGTCACACAGAAAGCTAGAAGAGATTCAGAAACTGGAGTTCCCAAGGATCAATTCAGCATCTTAGCCAGAAGTTCTCCTTGTATCACACCTCTTTCCTGATGTTCCAGGGGCCATGACGGGGGGGCAGAATTAGGACTGATCAGAAGGGAGTTTCATTACTTCCGTCAAAACATAGGACAGAGACTGAAGGAGATACTTCCTGAAAACAACATGGAGAAGGTATCCTGCTTACAGTAAGGGGAGTGGGAGGCAGGAAGTATGAAGACAAAGATTTGCAAGGGCAGGGGGAATAGAAGCAGAGAGGAAGAAAGAAGCCAAAATTAATAAGGGGCAGGGGCTAATGAGGATGAAGCTTGCTGCTGCAGTGGGAGAATAAGAAGCAACAACATACCCTACTGCAGTGGTCAAGTACCAGGCAACCAGTGTGCACTTGGAGGAACATGAGTAAAAATTTATGAGCCTGGAAGTTTATGAGAGCTTTCCAGAGTTTGCCTGTGTTTGGCCGTATAGCAGAATATCAGACCTGAAAATATGTCAGAAAAGGCTCTCCACTCCTTCCCTGTAATGGTTACATTTTCTGGGCTTCCCTTTTGTTTTGCCTCAGAAAAAAAAAAAAAAAAAAAAAAGCAAAAATCTCAAACGGGGAAAACAAAAAAAGGTCCCAAACCCCCCAAGGCCCCAGATGAAGAGCAGGCACGAAATCACCATTAAATTCACTAGGTGGCAACACGGAGTAAGAAATCAGCACTAATCTTCAACCAGAACATCTGGTTGGACCTTCACAGCCCCCCTGCCCCTTCATCTCCACCAAACAAACTCAGGTTCTGGTTGATCAAATGACCACCTTCTAAACACTAAATAAAATACACTCCCTGCAGATGTATAAATATTGTCTCAGTTGGCCAGTGCTCATGCTGACTGACTATCACCGCACTTATCTGGTTCCACTCACAGCCACCTTTATGTGACTTTGATGTGGCATTGAGGCTACCAGCTTTGACGTAAGCCTTGGATCTGTGACTCTCTTTGCCTCCTAAAAGCAGAGCAATTACTTTCCAATCAAGAAGCTTAGGAGTGCGGAGGAAAGAAATAATTCATTTTCTTGAAGTATAAATCAATTACATGTGTTGAAATGTTCCCACTTTACTGAATACGGGTTTCCAAGGGAGACATGGGCTTTCTCTTCTCTTGTTCTCCTAGAGTAATGGCAGCTTTAAGTCAGTAAACAAAGTGACACACAATTAAAATTTATATTTTCCTTTCAGTTAAAATATATAGGTTTTTTCTTCTGCTGTGTAAACTGAGTCACTTAGAAATAATAACAGCATGACATGATTCAAACTTAACGCTCTTTAACTCCTTGTAAACAGAGGCAGCTCTGTGAAAGTGTCAAAGCCCTGAGGGCACAAACAGGCCTTAATGTCCCTGACCAGCCCCACCTGGGGCCTCCACCCTGCCCATGAGCCCAGGGGTCTATTTAAGCCCAGCCTTGTGCTAAGGTCCCTGTCTGAGCTCTGTGGTAGAAGTGCTGATTTTCATGCTATCTATGCCCTTGCCCAACCATGGGCTTTGTTTATCCGGACCTTTGGGCTGACTTTCTGGTTTGACCTCATGTCTGCTGTGTCACTGTGGACCTGCCTGGTGGTCACTGTGATCTGTCTCACCCTGGTTACCATCACCGGGGCTGATCCTGACTCGTGGATTGATTTCCTATCTTGGGGCTGGACTTCTTTCATCACCATGACCTTGCCCAGCGGCCTGGGCTCTGTGCTTCCCCTGCGTTCGCAGGCCTGCCCTGCTTGCCTGGGGCCATGGGGTGGCCCCTGCCCTGGGAGGACCCTGCCTTGCTGGCCGTGGCACCCCTCCTCCTGGCCCAGGGGAGCAGCTGGCCTGTGCTGTGCCCTGGTGTGAAGTCTGGAGTTAGTGACAGTGCAAAGTCTGCTGCTGTGAAAGCAGGAGAGCCTCGAAAAAGCAGTGAGGTGTGGGAGTACTCACAGTCTCTAGGCATGCTGCAACTCCTCCTGCCCCTAATGAACAGGCAGAGGTGAGGGCCAGAAGTCCCTTTAAAATCTGCTGCTGATGGCAGTCTATTCCAGACATCAGGTCTCTCATGGACCTTGCAGCCTTCTCCAACTGTCCCAGTTATGCAGGTTCAAACCAGGAAAGGGTGCCACCTTTTCAGTGAAGGGCTTGGGATCCTCTGGATTGAATGTCAAACTTGGCACATGGCTGACTTTTGGATGTCACAAGGTGGCCACTGCAGGCCTAATCCCTGGTGCCTGCAGCATCTCGAAAGAGGTACCAGAGCAAGTGAGTGGCTGTGAGCTCTTGTTTCCCCTTGAGTTTCCAACTCTGCTGATGTTGCTGCCTCCTACAGAGGTAAACTGTCACCTCTCATCTGAACAGCTTGGGAGCATCTCGGAGACCCTCTGGCCTTCCAGCAGCATGCCAGCCACTCATCTGAGGCAGAAAGATATACTCTGGCATGTCACCCTCACTGAGATGTCAGCCTACTTAATGCACAACTGATGAAGGATGGAAGAGAGACATGTTAAGTACCTGTGCCATTCCCATCCTTCCTGTTTAGTCCTCTCCTACACCTGTCAGCTCACTCTGCTCCATCTCTACAGCTGTAAAATGGGAACAGCACTTCTCAGGCTCAGACAGCTGGGATACAAACCCACACCTGGCTCTGGGACTTCCAGGCAATACTGTGTGTGGATTGTGTAGCTGAGTACATCAGCAGTTGGGTTCCTATGGTGAGTGATACTGGAAACTGTGTACCAAAATGTCTTTATCAGATGTAGATCTATATGCAATGTTTACTTAGCACCAACCCCACTGTAAAATGTCAGCTTGCTTTATCATGGACTCAGCAATGGCATTGCAATTTAGAAGTGTAGATACAGTACAGGTAGGCATCTCATGCTAGACTAAATCTAAGCCAGAGAAAGATTGGTTCATTCTTGGGTAGTAACAGTGCTCTTTATCTATATTTCTTCTTTAACTTCACTAGATAAATTTTTAGCCCTCCCTTTCTGGAATTGCTAGTGCTATTAATGTCATGGACATCCTACTTAAAAAGTGCTTATAATGTCAGTAAACATTTTATTGGTTTCATTCCCACCTCTCTGACCTGGTGAGCGAATGTGTGCTGCATTTCTCACTTCCCTTCAATCATGAGTAAGCACAATGACTTATTTTTTCCTGTAGGGTACCTTGCAGATTATTCACATAGGCCAAATCAATCAACCATGGGAAGGCTACCCATTGGCTTTAGTGGGCCTAAATCATATCATATAAAATGTTGCACAAATACAATAGTAGTTACAGCAGAATACCAATTAATAATATAGTATTATATCAGGGTTTACACTTAATTAGAGACAGAACTATAAGACACTTAAGCACAGCTATCAGGCAATGTTGAAACAGCCCTGGTTGTTAGGATTTTCTGATTTATGTTTTTTTAGTGCTTCACTTCCTAGTTCTTAACTGGATATTCATTATCTGAAGGCAATTCCCCTTCCAAGTTTTTGTTCCATGTCTCTTAATCTTATGTCTGAAACTCTATAAGGAGCATTAAAAAACTTGAAGTGTTTTGTTTCCACGAGTGCAACTTTAACAAGCAGACTGTTCATTAGCTGTGGCCACATAGTGACTGTGTATGGCTTTATGTATGCACCTGCGGACTGAAAGGACACTGCTGATGGAAAAATGGCAATTTAGAAACACCTGTTTTCAGAACCCCAGAACCACAATTAATCTCCTCTGTTGTTTGTTTTTTATCTTGGCAATAACTGCAATTGCAAGTAATGCCTTCTAAGCTAGATCACTGCCATCTGCAGGGTTTCTTCAGAGGGACAGGCAAGATTAATAAGGTCAGGCCTGAAATCAGGAGTTAGATCAATAAAAGAGCTCTCCTGTGCACAAAAAGGAGACTATGAACCCTGAGTGTTTCTATCCATGCATGATATAAAGCAATTCTGTGCTAATCTGAGTAATTCTCAAGATTGAGCTGGAGTAAAGGCATTTCTGGGGAAAAGGATAAAATACCTTGTCTTCCTGTGGGGCATAATGGAGTTGGATTGCATGAAAGGAGAAACACGCTGGCTGCACAGTTCCCCCACAGACCCAGACCATACTACCATGGGGAAGGTTGATCACGGGTCAAACTGTTCAGAAATCAGTATATAAAGCAAACTATAAATCTAAGGAGTAATTTGGAACACAAATGTCACTGTGACATCCAGGGTTTTTCTGGTAATGTCACTAATGGGACAGCAGTATTTCAAAGAATGATATTCTTTTTGGTAGCAACTACACTCTGTGCATGTCTCTCCTTCCTCACCTATTTATACTGCAAGCTTCTCAAGGTGGAGGCTATTCTGTGTTTGTATAGAGACTTACACAGTGAAGACAGCATCTCTCATGGAATTCCTACATCCAGCTGAAATATATTAGAAAGATAAATATTAATTGCAGCAACTTAAGATATACATAATAGAGAAGAGCATGCAGGTTTATTTTATTCAATGTGGATTTTTTTTCCTCCATGTTACTTGGAGGGTATTTGTATTCTGTGCCATATGTCTACATCATAAACACTATCTCATTCCAGGAAGACTTTCATACTACAATTCAAGGCTCATCTGACTCTCATTCAGTGTCCAAAATATAATTTTAGTAAAGACAGATTAAAAATTCTCTGGCTTAGATAACTAAGCCTTGTATGTGAAGTGGATCTTTTTACTCATTTAACTCATGATACAAATATAATGATTGTATTTCACTGAAATAGTGTAAATATAGATTTAGAAGCCCAGGTTTCAATGACTTTAGATCTCAGTCAAAGACCTGAAATATTGAAAGGTGCTATACAGCCAGTCAGTAGAACTCTATTCTTGCAGGTCAGGATGAAGTACAGGCAAATAAGTGTGTATACACCTGATCACACACAAATATGCTCTTAAATTAGGACTGACAGAGACCATTCTCTTTAAGTCACTGTAACCTTGACCACTTTCAAGAGCTCTGAACTAACTGGTAAAGCGAGCTGGCTTTAGTGCCCAGTTTCATCTGGATGAGAAAGTGCTATAAAAAGGTGAAAGATTGCAATCACTAGGCCCTGTGTCTTCAGCCCTCAAGCTATCACTTCATCCATCATCTAGTATTTTGGTGCAAGGGGGGAAAAAGAATATTAAATGTTAATGGAGATGTTAACTTTGCTCATAAATATTTCAGTGGATGAAAAAATGCTTTAAAATAGGGTCAGTGTGGCTAATATGCTCTATAAAAACAAAAATCTGTGCTCCCTCAGACTTTTTTCTTTAGATAAGGCTTTTCATAATGCTGGTGAGATGAATTACATTTCACCTTTTATAGTACATTTCTTTCAATTTGTTATAGACTAATCTATTTAAAGATGCAGGATTCTCTTAATTTTAGCAGGCTTCGGATCAGATGTCACTACTTTAATCAAATAAAAGATTTTTGGAATAAAATATATGATTTCTCCTGGGAGATACTAGCCTATTCTGCAGTTACAGCGTAGAGTAAATTCCAACATGAAATGCTTCATTAGTTTTATATCCCTGGATGCCTATAAGACAGAAGAGTATCGAACAAGGGCCATTTCTCAGCAGACTGAGATGCGGAAGGAAAAGGTCAAATTTTGATATATAGCTTTGCAAAATATATGTTTACGTTCCTGACAATGTTGAATTCACCCTTACACTGATGAAACTGTAAGAACAAACTGCCTTGAAATTATATTCTTTGGTTATCAGCTAACCAATGTCAAAGAGATTCTCCCAAAATCCCGACTTTGCTGCTCAGGTCACTGGCCCAGAGCATGGTACATTCATGTATGAATGTCGGTGAACAGCAGCTGTACAAAGTCCCAGACACATACAATGCAAGACTCTTTGGGGAACTGTTAAGGGAAATTGAGAAAACTAAGCTATACATAAAAACTAGACTTCAGAAGAGATTCTGATGACCTGTGGATCTCTGCAGGTTCATTTCAAAAGGCAACGGCTCTAATGGCTACAAGCCAATACCCTATTTTAGAGAACTCATATTTCTTCTTAAACACACGCACCTAAGCCAGCGTTCCCAAACAGTTATAAAAGGAAGGGGGAGAGTGGAGAGGGGAGGTGTGGCTGGAGAGGAAATAATTTTATAAAGAGACTCAAAACAAGTTAATTTCTTTTAACAGATAATGTAGTGCAACTCATTAGAGTAATATTGATAGACACTTTGTCCCAACATTTAATAGTAAAATCTCTAATGTAATTAAATAATTAGTATAGCACTCATTATCCCTTGAAATTATTTAGATGTTGGAATAACAATTTAAGTTATTGCACACTGCCTTAGGATTTAATATTACTTTGAATATGTTTTATTAGCACATCTTAAGGACTCTATGCATATTCTATGGAATAAAGGAGGCTTTGCTTAAAGGATGGACAGCAAAATGGAGCCCTCCATTCTTCCTTACCTTTTGCTCAAACAAATGTCTGCCTGAAATCGACTGTACTGGTAAGATTAAGTGTGTGTGTGGGGAAAGGTCTGGATCTATAATAATAATGCTAAATACCTCTCGTAAAGAACTTAGCATTAGTAAATTATTCTATTAAAAATTGTGTGGTATAATTTCTCAACCATTAGCAACACAGTTTGAACTCCCTATTGTTACAAATTAACTGGAACATCATTTGCAGCCAACAGAAAAGACCCTGCTTACCAGTGCTATACTTTGTAAAACATTCCCTCCTGTCACCATCACAAGATACTGCCACAATTTGTACTTAAGGCTGAGATCAGTGCTCTTTTAACCCATTTTAATCCCAGATTTTTCTCTGGAAACCTTTATTTAATTACCTGTTTCACAAATTACTCTATTTAAAATGAACTAAAGCCGATCCCAAAGCTGAGGACTTGGAAAGAAGAATTGGCATTGTCCTTGCCTACCTCCAGGAGAGTCCTGCCACAACCCTTTGGACACACCTGAGCCTCAGCCTTGCAGAGCCAGCTGGTGGGTAAAAGCTGAGAGACACAGTGCAAGTACAGGCAGACAGCAGAGAAGATGGCCATGAGGCACCTAGAAGTCGTCTCTGAACTATGTGGCAGATGGAAGGGGCAGGCAATGTCTCTGGATGATGTACAACATTTGGGAACGCCGCACAGAGAATAACATTTCCAATAATTTTTAACATTTTTGGTTCTACTCTATTACTAGTTGTGGTTTCAATCTGAAACCTTATGTAATTCCAAACTCTTGTCCTTGGCTATGAATGCATTTGCAACTTGCTTTGCTGTGACCTGGAATATTTTCTACAACTCACTACTTCTGTGTGGATTACCGTTCCTACTTTCTCCTTTTTTGTTTCAAAAAAGCCCTTTCTCTTTTACCATCTTACCAGCTTGTAAGTTTGAAATGCTTCCTCCATCAACACTGTTTTGATTCCACACTGCCTGAGATGTGTCACATTCCTACAGCCAGGCTGAAGGCTCAGAAACTGCTTTAGTGTTACCCACTCTCTGCTCCCTGGCAGTGGAAAGGGACACGGGGGAACCGCAGTGCCAGCCACAGGCATGCTGCTTTATTGCTCCTCTGCTTTCTACTTGTTGCTTCAGGAGCAAGTCCCTGTGTTTGGGATATGTAAGGTAATTTGTTGACAAATAGGTAGAGAAAAGCTGTTTGACTTGGTATTTGGTGGCTTTCTTTTCACATTGGTCATGGAGAGCTTTGTCTCTTTTTTTTTTTTTTTTTTTTTTCTCCTGATGTCATGGAGCTTTTTGCTTTAGTTCTCATCTTTGTGTTTTAAAAATCTCCATTCCACCACCTCCTCTCCCCCAGTTCCCTTCAGCAAGTTCTGCTCTGTTCTCTCCTCTCCTATTCAACAGTCATTTTTCAAGAATTACTGGCAGCATCAGGGAACACAAGGAATATCTGGCATGGGTGGTTCATTTACTTTTTCACCCCTTCCCCAAGGAAAGGTTTGTGCATGCAGAGTAATGCTTTATTTCAGGAAGGCTTTGCTTGCATTTCTTATATATATAGTGCTATATGTGCTGTGTTCTTGGATAGAAGGAGGTTGATTTTCTGACAGTCATTAGTTTGCATGGAAGTCTGTCATGCAGGCCGAGAAATCTGTCTCCCTCACATATGTGCTGTATCATGTCTTTCATCAAACCTTTCTTTTTAGAGGAAATACAGCTCTGCCTTCCCCTTCCCTGTGTCTTTCCCTCTTATTGTTTGCAAACACTTAAGAGAGACTATGGTCAATTAAGAGGGATTACTGTTTGGAGGAGACTAAAGATATAGCACTTGGTATAAATCTATGTAGCTCCATTGGTTTGAGCTCATTTTGGCTTTGTAAGTGGTATTCACGTTTATGGTGTCAGATTTATGATGCTGTCCTCCTGGATGATAGATGTGTATTGCTATGTGGTAATACAGCTGGGATGATGGTAATGACTTGTTATAAAACTAGATGGATTATATACTTCAAAATGTATTTTTGCTGCCCTGATTAGTGAGGTACTTTAGTATTTAATGTAGAAAGCCATGCATGATAACATTAGGCCTGTGTTACAAATGTTCTCTAAATTCTGGCATGTCAGTATCACTAGTCATCTTTTAGTAGAAAAATTGCTTTGACCAAGCTGTGTAATACAGCTGAGATGCTGGATGGTTCTCTTAAATATCTATTTTGTGTCCCATACATCCATTGCATTTAGGAGAACTGACCCTATAGAAGAGACTTTTGGCCTATGTGAGCTATTAATGCACATATAGAAAGCTTGATGAATAAAGGTCTATAATAAGCAATCTTCCTTGGGATGTGCAATTCTTTGTTAATAGAAGAATTGAAGTTAATGGGAAGTAGAGCAAAAAATGTGTAAATAACAGGAGCCGAAATGCAGACTTCTAGTAGGTGATCAAATAAAAGCACTGCCATGTAAAATAAGCATCAGGGCATAAATTGATCTTTGCCTGGTCAAGATCTGAGTACAAGTTTGGAGCCTTTCTTTGGGTTTTTTGTAGATACCTAAGTCTTGCCACTACTAGACAGGGCACTGAAATAGCAGAACTATTAATAGGAAGTTGTCAGGTTGGATGAGTGCTAGGCTCTTTTTTTAGCTAGAAGAATTAGGAAATTAATTAAGCTTGCTTACACTTTTCACTTCAGGCTACCAGTGGGATTGATGTGTGATCCAAATGTATAGATAGCTACAAAGGATCAAATTTCCCCATTTTAATGTTCTACTATTCAGCAAATAATACACAATAATTGGCAGTGTAATGTGCTCTTACACTGCTGCAGATACGTAATGAAACATGACAGGTTAAGTGGTTGAAGTTAACTCATTTTACTCCACAGCTGCAAAGGCCTGGGAGATTGCATCCATCCAGCTCACGTGGCTCAGCTGCCAAGCTGGAAGCTGGTAAATCACAGCAATTTAGTGGTTACCCGTGATTACCTCTACACAGTCACCAGGTAACAGAGTTGTTGTACCAGTTGCTGTGAAAGAAGAAATTGGGTCTATTTCATTCCCACTTTTAAAAGAATTTAAGGTTGGAATAGTGCATAGTTCCTTAATATTTATAATAACCTGGGATGCTGGATCTCTAGAATTACCTCTGCTGAAATCTAATAATTGTACCACACAGATATGGCATCTTGGAGCTATGCTTTTCTCTTGAATGTTTAATAATAAAGATAGGGGGAAATATCTTTAAAGTGTAAAATGCAGAAGATAGCAATGAACTGTTCTGGCCTGTCCGGTAGAACAAGAATTACATCCAGACTGAAAGAGGGTGAAAAGCTCTTACGCATTTGACAGAGTCTGTTCATTACATTTTCATTCTCATTTGCAGGACTTTTGTACTAGGGATATGCTTTAGCAGGCACTGTGTATGAATGTTTGCTATTAATCCCCAAACCAGCATAGAGAGTGAGGTGGCGAAGTCGTCTGCTTTTGTTTTGTCAGCAAAAGCAGCACAAAGGATTTGACTTCATTATTTTCTTCGCATGAGGGACAAGAATGAGCAAATATGTGTTCTCAAATAAAATTGTACATGCTCTATTTCTGGTTTTGTCAATCAAACAGTCTGTTTAGTCTCTGTTCTAGATTGCAGCAGTTTTGGTTTATGTAGCTTCACATGGGTGTTTTCTAATCTTACTTGTTTGATTATCCTGACTGCAGTATACTTAAAAATAAGTTCACACCATGCTGCATTGTAGCCTTCCTGACAAAGCATTTCTAAGCCATTTGAATGAGTTTTAGAGAAAGCCTTTTCTTCTTAGTTAGTTGATTGTTTATACTGCTGATGGGCACCCCTTTTGTACACAGTCCAGTAACTCCATTTGTTCCTGTCTTTCCATGTACTTCTTCCTTTGGCTACCTTCTTGTTATAGGCTCCTTCCCATTAGGTATTTATATGCATTGGTCAGGTCCCCCTTGAATTTTCCCTTTTCATGGCTAAAAAACTGCAGCACTCAGCCTCTTCTCTTATGTCAGACGCTCCGATCCTTTACTCATCTTATTTGCCCTTCCCTGAACTCATGTCAGTAGCTCCATCTCTCTCGTACTGGGGAGCCCAGAACTGAACACAGCACTCCAGATGTGGTCTCATCAGGTCTAAGCAGAAGGGAAGGATCACCTCCCTCGACCTGCTGGCAATCACCTTCATGCAGCTTCGTGTACTGTTGGCTGCCTTTGCTGCAAGGGCACATTGCTGGCTTGTGGTTAACTTTTTGTAACTTCTGCAAAGCTGCTTTCTAGCCACCTGGACCCATTCTGTACTGGTGTATAAGGTTATTATTTCCCAAGAGCAAGACTTTGCACTTTCCTTTGTTCAATGTCATGAGATTCCTGTTGGTCCATTCTCCACCATGTCCATGTGCCTCTGGATGTACCCTCTGGTGTATCAGCCACTTCTCCGTTTTTTATCATCTGAAAACTTGCTGGGGGTGTGCTCTGGTCCATCACCCAGGTCATTAATGAAGATGTTAGACATCACTGATCCTAGTATTGACTCCTGGGGTACACTGTTAGTGACTGGCCTCCAGCTGGACTTCATACTGCTGATCACAACTCTCCAAGCCCAGCCATTCAGTTCAGCTTGCTGTTCACTTATCTGATCTGCTCTTCACTGGCTTGTCTATGAGGATGTACATATCCATATACACATAGCTTAAACCTTGAGTTTCAGAGTTTGAGCTCTTGTTATGTGGCGACACTGAAACCAAATGGCTCAAGAATCCAGCCCTGTAGTGCAACAAAATGCTGTGTGTATGCACAAAACCAGCTGGGTCTCATCTCCTGAGCAGGAATAATTGTTTAGACTGTGTTCATATGAAATTCACTTGTACATATGGCAAGCTGTATAGTAAGGACTTTCTTTCCAGAGGTTCTGTGTAGCAGTGCTTGGAAACTGGAAGTGAGTTTGAGGGTTGTTATTCTATATCTGTCCAAAACTGAGCAGTGAATTGTATCACACAAGTCTTCTTTTAAAGGCTAAAATAACCAATACATGGCCATAGTTAATGAAGAATAATCTTTCCCCAAACACATACAGTCTGAATAGACAACATCAAAAACTGAGAGTGGAATAATTTTTATTCCTATTTTGAAAATGGGCAGCTGAAAAACAGAGATTAAATATGGTGGTTTCAGAGGGATCCACTGACTGTGCATAATCTTTTGGATCCTCATCCAAGGTCCTAATCACAAAACAACTCTTCCTTAAGGGAGTAATTAACAACTGAGAGGTGAGACAATTGCACTGCAGTGGTAGGCAGGCTGGAGACAAGGATAAGATTGGAACTGAAACTGCTTAGAAAATAGAATTCAACAAAATGTCTCTCACTGAGCCCCAGTACAAGTGCCTTGAGAAGAGAAAGGAAAGGTTTAAATAGCTTTATATAAGAAAAAAACAAGCTTCTGCCTACCAGGTTAAGTAAAAATATCTAATGATAAAATCCCCTGAAATAAGCCTGCAATGGACTCGGCTCAGTCCACTAGATGCTGGACTAGGAGCCATGAGAGTTGAGACATGGGATCCAGTCAAGTCATTGCACTTTACCATGCATCAGTTTTCCCCCTGAGACATTCGTGACAGGAATTCTTACTTTTTTCATATAATATTTTTATTATAAATATAATTGGATTTACTCATTCAGTTTTATCTCCCTTTACAGGGCTCTAAGTTTAAACCTGTTGACTGAAAAGAAACTTATACCAGCATAGCTGAAATTCCAATGTTGTTTTGTCTATCACATCCCTCTCCCAGCAGCTATTTACACTGAATCTTGCCTGTTTATTATTATTATTATTAATTATTATTAACTTTTATTTGCCACTAATATCAGGCGAAAGCTTAGAACATCAGAAGCATATGAATTGGGAGAAACATTGTCTTCCTTTTCTTATATTGTTTCTTGAGTGGTTGTTTCATTTTTCAATGTAAAAAAAATTACTCTGGGATGTATTTTTGCAAATATCTTCCATACCATCAGATTGACTTTTCTTCTGCCTGCAATCACTGACCAAAGCTATTTACTGCCAAGCATATCCACCACACACATTGTTGTGGTTTGAGCCTGGTCGGCTGCCAACCACCCCGCAGTCGTTCACCCACCCTCCCCCCCACCTGGGAATGGGGGAGGGAATTGGAGGGGTAAAGGGAGACTCGCAGGTTGAGATAGAAACTGTTTAATAATGGTGATAAAACAAAAACTATGACAGTAATAGAAAATATAAACAGGC
This sequence comes from Tyto alba, assembly GCF_018691265.1. Taxonomy (NCBI): domain Eukaryota; kingdom Metazoa; phylum Chordata; class Aves; order Strigiformes; family Tytonidae; genus Tyto; species Tyto alba. Next base: position 6,750,547 of record NW_024881295.1, on the reverse strand, counting down.
AATGCACAATGCAATTGCTCACCGCCTGCTGACCCATACCCAGCCCGTTCCCGGCCAGCGATCCCGAAATACCAAGATCCCCCAGTCGCAATCCCAGAAGTGAGAGAGAGAGAGAGAGAGAGAGAGAGAGAGAGAGAGAGAGAGAGCGCCCCTTCCCAACCACCCCTCCTCTATATAGTGAGCATGACGTTCCATGGTATGGAATATTTCATTGACCAGTTTGGGTCAGGTGCTCTGTCCGTGCTCCCTCCCTGCTCCCTGTGCCCTTGCGCACGGGCAGGACATGGGGAGTTGGAGAGTCCTTGAAGTCTCGGTAGCAGCTGAAAACATCAGTGTGCTATCAGCATTCTTCCCATACCAAACCCAATGCTGAATCTAAAACACACCACTAGTCTAGTTACCAAAAAGGAACATTAACTCTATTCCAGCCCAAACCAGTACACACATGATCTCAAAGAAGCTGTAGGAAAAAACTGAAGCATCTCAATTTATTCTAAACTGAAACTCTATAAAAGTCATGTTAAACTACAAACCATACAAACACAGTTGGGTCAGGCATTTCTCCCCCTTTCCTAGGGCAATTGTGAATCACAGTTGTTTATTACATCAGGATCTTTTTTTTTTTTTCCCGCAAATCTCTTGTTCTAGTCATATGCCAGCTGTATTTGTGCATGTGAAGTTGCTGTATATCATGTTACCAAACCATGAGAATGAACTCCTTAAAAAAGCAATCTTTTGATGCTGATCATTGGCTTACAGAGATAACTCAATACAGGACTGGCAGCATTCCTGCTTGACATGTTCTCACAGCTTCCGTTCAATGAAGAGTTGAACAAGAAGTCACTTCTCAGAAGCATATTGTAGCCCTTCGAATACTGAAGAGGAACAGATATGAAACTGAGCCGTTTAAACTTTATTGGTAGGAACATATATGCAAATTCTATAGAGGACTACATTGTCAAACAACAAACAAAATGAGTGTAACTAACCAGAAATATGGATGTTGTTTAGAACACAACCTTTGACTAGCAGCAGCTGGGCATTCAGTACCTCCACTTACAGGTTACTCCATCTCCTGCATAGTCTGCACTGGAACCATGGATATGAATACCACAAACCTGTGTATCAGAATTGTTTCACGACGCTCTTACATCTATTGGAAGGCAAATGAATGGGGCATTTCTGTGATGTTATCTGAAGAATGAAGATCCAGACTAAGAAAAATCTAATTCATGTACCTCTTTTTAGAGGGTAGTTCTGGTTTAGGGTTTTTTTATCTGGTTAACTTCAAACAGCACCTATCAGAGTTTACCATAAAACATTTCAGCTACAACATAAAGACTGTAGTCAAAACCACCATATACTTTTTGTCCTTCTGGGAACCATGTATTAGCTAGTGGGTTACAATTCAGTGACTAAATGAAGTACTAACAGAAAGCTTTTTCCATTTTTAATTACAACATTATGGACATAATTCATCATTTTGTTAGAAAACTTTTACCCTGGTCTGACTGCAGTGGAATTTGGCACACTGATCAGTACAGGAGCCTCGTTGTGTTGTACTTCACATTCATATAAAACCACAGCTATTGCACCAAAGTTCAGCTGAGTCTCAAGGGTATTAAACTGGCTTGATGAAGTGATATTCCATGACTTTGGATGTGGTAAGGTATTCCAAGCCCTAACAAAATCTTTGTGAGGAAAGAGACTACTCTTCAGCCATTACAGAGAGATTCTTCTCAAACTCATATATTAATTGTTTCATGTAATTAAAATTCACTCTTGCAAACCTGGAAAGCTAAATTTTATTTACCTGGTAAAATTAAATTAAAAGGGATCCATTCTATGAATAGTCAAGAGTAACCTGAGGACAAAGGTGAGGGATTACACCCACTGCTTAGGGAGGCCTGCTTCCTCACATCAGCCAGGAAAAGGGCCATTTCATTGACCCATATCATGACAACAGTCAACTTACTTTTGCACAAAGCCATTTAACAGGAACTGCACCCTAGGGAATGTAGCCAGTTCACAGGCCAGGAAGATTAACTCCATCCCCTCTCATCTTTGTTTTGTTCTTCATCAAAAAGCATGCTACTCTGGTCATAGATATAACACACAATTACCCAACCACTCTGAATTACAAAAGATACTTTCTCTTCTTTCTCTTCTACAGCAGTGTGACTCCTCATTATAACTGATGTTTAGAACAAGCCCCTCAACCAATAATGGATTCACTGAAATAGAAAAATATAATAATTTTGTAACCAAAGAAATGTGGGACCAACCTACATTAACCTGCCAGACAAACGATATGTCACAAGGGGCCATTCTGTGAAGGCTGCAGCTAATGGTACTTGCTTTTATTTGGGACATTTACATGATCACATAAGCCCAGGACTTTCATAAAAAGAGGTACTTCTTAGCATTTCTTAACAGTATGAGATGAAAGTTCAAGAAGATAACTGTAGATAGTAAAACATTTCCTTGGCAAAGAAAACAGTAACTTCTGTGTAACAAAGAGGTCTTTCATTTTAACTCCTGGCTCCTCCAAGCTGGAGATTTTTCAGTGTTCTGTGATTGTTTGGGGTTTACTGCGGTGATAAGATCTTATATGTGATTTCTGAGGCAAATGCAAGAAGGACCGGTTCTTCTGTTCATAAGAAATTTACCTCAATGGAGCCATGCAAATTTATATTTGACAGTGACGTGGCCCTGATTTCTTAACTACAAAGTTATTTTTCCCTTCCTGATGTTTCCACTGCTTGACCTGTCAGGTTTGCACAAAATTAATTGTCACCAGATGATAAAATAAGTTCCAAGTTCTCATCTTTCTAACTGAGCCTTCCTATTTCCTTGTGGACACATGAAAGATTTCAATTTAAGGAGATCAATGGCTCAGAGTCATGCTGCTCTGATTCATGCACAGATGGGACCCTCACTCAGCACATAAGTCTGTTCCTGTGCAGAGTGAATGTAGGATGGGGCTTATCTCCATCACACTGGTCCCCTTTTAACAAAGCGGTTTGCAGAAGTCTTCTGGAGATTCATAATCTGTACATGCAAAGGGACTTTATTAGGAAAGGATGAAGAGAGACCCTGAAAGTAAATCCTGATGCCATGTTAATAGATGTGTAGATTTTACAATTAGAAGTGAATGCCCCTTGTGGTAGCAACAAAGGTCAGAAATACTTCTCTGGGAAGCCAAAGACATATCAAAGAGATTTCAGAACTATACAACAGTGCCAGGCATCTGTGTGGCTTTTGTGCAGCAGATCTTCTGAGATGTGAATCTTCTACTGCCTCAAAGTTTCCTGGGAAAACTTTGAGAGAGAGAAATGTCACAAGAGGTATTTTACCTCCTGCTTCAGTGAGTTTTTTCCCTGGATAAATAGGAAATGTCTCCCTTTTATCTGCAGCCTTACGATACAAATACAGTGCAGTAGTGACTGACAGTTATTTACCATTAGATGGAAGTTTCGATTGCCAGGATAGCTTGGATTTCCAGATACTGCCCATGATGATCTGTTACTAATACCAGCCCCCAAAACAACCTCTTCTGAAGCCTGTTTTAGCTGACCAATAACTTATTTGAATAGATTTTTTTCTTTTGTTTTTTACTGCCACTCTCAAACTGACAGATGTTCTTATCATAACAGCAGTATAACATCTGCTTCCCTTGCTGTTAACCTCTGCAGTCCAGATGATGCATAAGACTGAGCAGTAGAGGTGGTTATAGTTCCTGACAGATCATGTCTGAAGAACAGTGACTGGACAGATAGAAAAACTTTTCCATTGTTCCTCATTCCAACCTGTCCTCACTTTCACAATATTTTATAATGTTACATTTCTGTGCTTCCCATTTGTTAATTGTGTCAGCTCTCCACCACTCTCCCAAGCCTTGATCACCTCTTCTATCAACTTTTTTTTAACCATCCCTGCATTCTCTTCCAGATCTCCCATATTCATGGAATGTTTTTTAAAAATTAATTCACAAAGGCATTACTCCTCTCTTTCAGTTCATTCCTCAAGGTCTACACCCACCAGGATATCTGCAGGAAATTATAAGCTAATACTATCAATGCAGAAAACTAGTGAGGATCTTCAAATTACTTTAAAATGGATTCTATGTTTTATTCGTCTTTCTCACCCTTAGGATTAGATTATCTCTTGACTGGTAGATGCTACCACCATGTTTTTAAATCTCTTTAATGTCTCTACATGGAGCTTGGCTTGCAAGTCACCCATCAATTTTACTTCATGCAGTGGACCAGGGAGACAGAGCACAGCAGGGTATGGAGGGTTATCTCCACTACACCCACAGATGAGAATGTAAAGAAGGCTTGGATTTAAGATACTGGAGGGTTCCATACATTTCACAGCTTTTTGGGACTTCAGGCTTCATCCTCCTCAAAACCTGAGGGGCTTCACACAGCCCTGGAAAGCCAAGGCTACAGGCAAGTTTTGTTCTCATGGAGCCATCAATCCAAATGGACTCTGGAGGCTTCTATGAATTACTCCAGAATTTCCTACAAGGCAACATAGAGCAAGAAAATTGGCATTGTTGCTTAAATTAAGACATAGGAATTTACATTGATTTCTTCTCTTGTGCTTCCTTCGGGGAACACTGTAATTACACTGAGGTCAATTTTGTTCACTGTAACATCCTTTAAACCCAGACCAGCCCCCCTGACTTCAGCGGAGTTAATATGGATTTACACAAGTGTAAGCAAGGGTGAGATCTGGTCCTAATTTAGGACACATCTGCCAGCACAGATGGAGCTGAGAGAGTTTATTGTCATGTTAATTTTCTACGTTTGTTTGAGATTCTTCTGAGCATGGAACAAACCCAACAACTTTAAAAACTTGCAACATAGGCAATGCTATCCCTCCTTATTGTGGCTGGTGAATTCCACCAGAGCACAAGATGGCCTTGTACTCAAGTAAATCATGATGGCTTAAAAAAATAGCCTCATGAAAAATAATGGCTAAAATTGTCATCCTGTAATCACTTTGAAAGGTTATTAACTTTCTATGATGAGCAGCTCTATTGATGTGCTCCTGGCTGTTGTAAAATTAATTGCCTGAGTAACAGTTTTCATGAGTAGCCCAAGGAGCAGTTTGCCACACTCTTCACCCAGGCAAGGCTACAAGAAGTTCATGCAGAGTTTTGCCTGAGTAATGAGTGCTAAATTTATTGTTTGATGGCTGTGAATCTAAAAAAAAAAAAAAATGCTACCCTTAAATAAAAAATGTTTTATGATTCTGGGCCTTAATCTGTTGATTTTTAAAACTGATACTTTTATCCATTGTCTGTTCTGATGCTTTAGAAAGTGAATGAGAGAGCAATGCTTTCTGATAAAACTTGGAAGAATATTTTGTAGCACATTCAAGTGGCTTGCATGACATGAAGTAGAATATTTCTTTTTCTCTATTTCTCTGCCATCCAGTATGTCCAGGTGTCTTTTTTTTTTTTTTTAATTAGGCAAATAATGTGTCTATTTTCTGTTTTAAGGAAAAAAAAAAAAAAAAAAGCCACTGCTGATTGTTCTGAAAGATTGTCCAAAGAATTCAGGATCCTATTTTACAGGGGTCACTGTTTGCAGAAAGTATTGATTTTATGATGGAGAAAGAGATCTTGTTGTCTTTAAGTTCTGCTTTTACCGTGGAGTCAGAAACCTCACAGTTTTTATGCATTATTATATTGGCTTAAGGGATAAAAACACTGTTGAGCAGATCAGTACCAAGTTTGAACTACTAAACCCCCTAGTGTAAATGTTAAAAATCAGATTCCTAGGAATAAATACAGAAGGGCAAGATCTTTTCTGGCTTAATCTGATTTACCTAAGTATTTATGCCAACACAGGCTTAGAGTGCGTTGTAGATAAGGAGTAATACAACTCATTCTTATTCTATAGCTGTGAAAATTTAAAATAACTCCTGTACTCAATATTTTCCCTCAAAAGTAGTGTGAGAAAAGTCAAACGAAACACACTGAAAATGATGTCCAGAATTTGAAACAAAATGAAACACATATGGGGAGGAAATTGCATTACAATCATTTGATTACATATTTCAAACAGATTTCTGGGGCCCATGGCATATCCATAAAGGAGATGGATTTGGTAAAGCAAGTGTAGTGATATTAGTGTAAATCTGCAGTTGCTGCAATGACATCATATTAGCACCATTAATTAAGTAAAATTTTGCTGATATTTATTTTTTCCCCTCACCCTATTTTAAGTGGATGATTAATAATTTTGTAATCTGAGCTCTTACGTAATAGACCATTCATAATAGCAATTACTCATCAAGAATATTCTCAGCTGAACAATTCGGTACAACAGGTCAGATTCAGATTTCCCATTGGTTTGTTCTTCATGTAGTTGCTCTGAATCACATTAGGGTTAACCAAAAGCAGAAGGCTTGTGTTTTACAGAATGTAACCCAGGAAACACAATTCAGAAGGCAATTGTAACCTCTGTTAAAGCTGTCCAAATTTAGAGCTGTGAATCAGAACCATCTGTGGTGTAGGGTTTGGATACGCGGTTCCAAATTTTCCCTACATGAGAGATTTCAAAAGATTTTAGACAGAAGAAGGTAAAGAACAAAGCCACCTATCAAAGACACAGATGAGGAAAAAATTCTCAACCCCCACAGGACTGCTAAAAACTACACTGGTGCCCAGTATCAGACAGAAATCAAAGCTGCAACACCCTTCCTCACCTGGGAGCAGATAGTAGCTGGGGGATTGGCGCACCTGAGCAGGAGGGGCAATAAGCATATAGGGAGGTGCTGGGGAGGGGTGGCTTCTAACCACAAGGACCTTGTGGAAAGGAGCAGGTGTGGTTGACTTTAGGAAGAAAGTGGATGTGGGAGTTCGTCTGTGGGGGCTGCCTCCCAGCATTGCTTTTCATTTCGTGGCAGGTTTCTGGAGGGTTCAAGCATGGGCAGCTGTTGGGTTGTGTTAGCCTTCTGCTGCTTGGGACAGTTGTGTGCAGGTAAGGGGCATCTATCTGCAGGCTCTTCTCCTTTTTTGTTGCTCCTTTATGTATCTCTTCTCTTTCTCTTATGTTTTTTTGTTTTGTCTTAGATGTCAATTCTCTGCTCTAGGACCTACGTCAGGAGGGGAGTTTAGTGCTTCAAACATGTTTTTCTGGGAGATTGTTAAAGTGTCCCTACTGTAGCTGGGACAGTGGAAAGGAAGAAGAGCTGCTCAATCTCTCTTTTAATTTTTAGTTAATTTTTTTCAGGAGACTGGAGATGGGTTGAGCTTGTGTGGGGAGGGGGGAACTGTCTTACATAAACTTCATTCTAATAACACTTGCTCTTTCCAGTGCCTTCCCCAGACAGTTTTCCTTTCTGTAAGGCTTTGCTAAATCTCTCACTCTGTATGTTAACAAGTCCAGTCTTACAAACCTTATTAAGGCTCCTTACTGCTAAAGGATCCAAGAACTGACTGTACTGCTTCTGGCGCTGCCACTGGAGGGGGCAGGCTGTACATGAGACCCTAAAGACAGAGGTTCAAGTCTCCCCTATAACAAGGTTTTGCCTTTGTCCTTCTCAGGTGATGTGACCCATATGTTTGAAGAGCTACATCTCTTACTTCCCTCCCTAAATTCTTTGGTTCCCCATTTTGTATTAAAACAAAACCCCTAAATCTCAAAATTTCACAGGACAGGTAGGCCATTTCCTCTTCAGCTGCAGTTCACATCTCCCTTCTATGCTTTAATGTTGTTTGCTGTTACTGTCAGATCCTCCCCTTTGAGTCAGAGCTTGCATCTGGAGAGGAGAGGAGAAAGATTCTTCATATGCTTTTTTGGCAACTTTCTCTTCTAGATCAAAGCCTGAAGCCTCGGATTGCAGCCCCTCAGTTTGCTACAAACAATCCCACTCTTACTACAGTTGCTCTAGAAAAACCTTTCTGTATCTTTGACAGTTCACTGCGTCCAAATAAATCTTATGTCATCTACTTGTATGCAATGAAGGAATTGGGTGAGTATCCAGCTTTCTGCCCCTCTAGGGGAAGATAACTATGTGATGTGCCATTGCATGCAATTCTTCACAATTTGATGGGAGTGGATCTGAATGGGGGAAAAGAGAAAAATGTGTGGTTGTAAGTTACGTGCAAGCTGAGCCTCTGGTCTCAGTTTTCTCTAGGGTACTATTATAAAATATAATATAAATAACCATAGCATCTCAATGGGGCTGATTAATGAAAGCAAGCGTTAGTACTGTGTTAGCTGACTTACAGTAGATGTGGAGCAGCACTATTATCTATAAACCTTTGCCTGAATCTTGCTAACGAAACCAAGCAGTCCACAGTCCGATACCTTATCTTGGTCTAAACACAAATATTTTGTATAAAAATCTGAATTCCCCTAAGTATAAGCCTGCTGAGAAAAACTGGGTAACTGATGCCGTTTGCTTCATAGGGTAGCCAGCCCTTGCAAGGACTAATTTTTTTTTTTTTGTAGACAAAGGTAAGTAATGCTAGACTTGTGGTCAAAGCTGCCTGGCCCACAGATTCATTCATAAAATTAATTTCATAACTGCTTGGCAATAAAACACTGCTGGCAGTGACCAAGAGCTGCGTTCTCTGTTCCCTGCTGTTCTTGCAGACTGTTTTAAATGCCAGCTAGAGCTACTCCATAAGCTGACAGAAATAAATTACTTCCTTATAGCATGCTTTCTCTCCTGAAGGCTGTATGCAGCCTTCTTTTCTGAGAGGCCCAAAGAAGAGATTTGAGGGGGGCAGTGGTGAAACTGGCCAACAGACAAAACAGTCTTAAAACTTCCACTGCTGATTGTTGCCACTTTGGACAAGGTGGAAGGAGGAGGCCTTGGATGGTCAGAAGCCATAACTGGGGATACCATCCCATACAACTAACACAGACAATTGTAAATGCACAACCTTCTGAGATACATCCGTGACAGCAGTGCACATCTTTATATGTCTAAGACTATAAGTGCATTATAATTACATAAAAGGCTACTGATACTTAGTTATACCTGGAAATATGATGTTTTATGTTTGAAATTACATCAACCACCCCATATTCTGCAGATTCTGTGGCAAAATCTTCCTACACAGATGGGTGAATCTCTACAGAGATATATGGAGACCTCTCTTCTGCTTTTAAGACAAGCAGATGCAAACTTGTTACTTGGCAGACTGGGAGGAATTTTGTTTGGATTTGTCTCTGGTCTGCAGAGAAGCGCATTGGCTCACCCTTGGATGCCTCCTGGAGCAGGGAGAAGGAAAATTTAGGCAAACTTATTCTTAACAACTTATGTTCAGCATACTACAAATCTGAAGGTCTAACAAATTTCTGAAGTAATGTAACTTCTAGCTGTATTCTTGTTAATGTTGCTATCAAACTTGATCTACCTAGTAAAGTTTTAAAAAGCCAAACAAAATCCAACAAAAAAACCCTCCACAAAATGAACTTGCTTAGGTGTCAGCTCTTACTTGCTCACCAGAGCCAGGCTAAGAGTTATTGAAGTGGAGACTGGGAGAGTAGGAAGACCTAGCGGTGAGAAGTATTATAATCTGGGAAGGTAAGCCTAAGAGTAGAGCAGGTCTTGGCTAGTATTTGCTTTCATGTTATTGGCTCCCATTGAAGAGAGGGGTGTCAGAGCTCAACTAACTTGAGTACTGACCCTTAACTTGTATTTCTAACCTGTTCTAGAAACTTCTCCCTTCTAAACTAGGTTTAATTTTGTATTGGATTACAGCTAAAAACTTCTCATGACCAAGCAGTTGCAAGAGCTCTGCTCCAGGAGCACAGCAGAACACTTTTAAACTGAAGTAGTTTCCAGTGTACTGCAGCTTTGAAAAACTGGCCTTCCTTTGTTGTTGAAGCTGGAGGGGGCTCCCCCCCCAAAAATATTTAACCCAAAGTTGCAGAACTTGGGAGCATCTTTTGGGACTTGGGCCTTGACTTTGCAGCAGGAAAGGGCTGAGAGCTGCAACTGAGTTTCCAAGCTATGCTGTAGGGCTGGGCACAGATTCACGCTTTGCTTGAAGCTGTGAGGACTTTCAGATTTCCTGAGGCATGCTGTCTAGAAGCAGAGGTATGCCTGGCTGGCCACAAATGTAGATACTGCATCTGTTCATGCAGCCCCTACACATTGGTCTGCATACTGTGTGGTTCTAGGAGGTCCAGTTGCTGTGTGAGGTCTAAGGGTTTCTGCTCCAGGAGATGGGAGTGTTGTGACTATAGGAATTCTGTCTTGGCTATAGTATGAAATCTGAAATGGCAGGCTTTACTGCATGTTCATCGGAGCCATGTGTGGCATGGGGGAAGAGCAGCCTTTGGCACGCTCCTCCCTACTCCATCAGATACTCCTTGGAAAAGATGAATTTTCCAAGGATGGCTACTAAAAAGTATTGATCTGAGATACACTGTGGATCCTTCAAAGTTTCTGAGGGACAAGAGTAAAGAGCTTCATCAACAAATAAGGAGGAAGGGGTAGGATCACTACACAGCCAGACCAGTAGCAGATTTTTAGTTTCCCTTTTGAGTGTGTTGGGGTAGAAGAACAAGTTGCCAAGTAAATATTGGGTGCATGGAAAGAGTTGAAAGAGTTCTGACAGCTTTGTTAAAAAATATTTCTCCTGCAGCAAGTGCAATAAGCTCCCTGGTGACCAACAACAGCAGCAAACCACTCAACAGCACCTTCCAACAAACAAGTGGGGGGCAGCTTGGACCTTACAGAGCTGCCTTGTTCAATGTACCCAATTGTGCATCGCCTCCCAAACTTGCTGATGTAGGAGATGTCAACAAAGTTTCTGATGTCCTGAAACAATACCTCTTCAGAGTTGGGGATGATGTGACTTGTTTGTATGACCCAAACTTCCTAGCTGTCTGTAACCCACCTCTTGCACCAGACACAACATACAGGTATAATTCTTATTTCTTACAAGGTGATTGCTGCTCTTAAAACACAACAGGAAGTTACATTGGGTCTGTAATGTTCCTCTGTTATGGTATGATGTAAATTACCAGTCCCTAAAGGAAATGCTCCATTGCAAGGGTAGTTATAAAGATGGCTTGCCTTGGGTCTAGCACCCTGAAGATGGTGCTATATAGTGCCCTAGCAGTAGTGAGCTCTATCATGTTAAATTCAGGGACCAGTAGGAAAATTCATGTGTGAACTGCTGGATCGATACCTATGTTGGAGTAGGTTGTCCAGTGACCGCATCCGATTAGAAAATACTGGCAAAAAGGGATTTTGACTGGAAAATTATGCTGAGGTTATTCACCATGTATTTTGTGTTAGATGATTCTGCCAAACTGCAGTCACGGAGCTGGCTCTGCTTGTTTTGTTTTGATAGGATTTTGGGGAGCCAAAATTCTCCTTGGTCTCCAGCTCCAGGCAGCCCCTAATGTTATTGGAGACTTCACAGTGAGGGCCAGGTGGCTTGCAGACTTGCCTGACCCCTCCTGTCTGGAGACGCTGGCCTTCTGGGGAATTCAGGCACCCTGACAGCCGTTACCCGAAACACTTGTTTTTCTGTTGCCAGCTATTTAAAAGCCATAGTACAAATGGCAGTCACATGGAGCCATATCTGCTGTGGAGACCTAATGTGCTTCTGAAACAAAATAATGTGGGCTCTTAGTTTTGCAAAAACTGTCTTGTCTCTTCAGGACATTTCTGAAAACTCAGATTATTGTAGGATGGAAACTTAAAATCTTTGCCAAATCTAATGCTGGCCTGTCTTTTAAATACTCTCCTCTAGCAGGAGAAGTGCCAAAGATCTCTACTGTTGGACAAAATCTTCTACTTCCATATGGAAATCAAAACCACTTGCTGTCCTAAATAATGAGGCTCTTCACAACAGGGAATAGCAAGTTGGGAAAAACTGTTGTTGGAAAGCTATCATCTGCCAAGGCTCACAAGAACAAAGTGCAAACTATGCGTGACATAGCACAGAATGCTTTTCTGTGATTAATTCTATTCATTCTTTATGAGGTCTCTGGAAATAGTCAGTTACCTTTCACTGTCTCCATCTAATGCTTTGACAAAACCTGCAGTCTGACCAGCTAATCCAGTATCTTAAAAATGCTTGTAAGGATGCTCAAATTTAAAATACTTAGCTTAACACTTTTTCCCCACAGGTTTAAATATGTGTTGCTAGATAGCACTGAAGGTATCATGAAAGACCAAACTCTCTGGTCTGATCCAATCAAAACCAGAAGAGGTAAGTCTGTGGCTCTGCTCAGGTCTTCTGAGTAGCTGTGCTTGCAAGCGCATTATTAAAATAGGACACTATTGCTCTGTGAGCAACACCTAGTCCTTTCCTAAATTTTTATCATCAACCTTTTAATACTGGAGTAGCAGACTTAAATACGGAATAAGTCTCTACTTCTTTTGTGTACTTCAAAACGATTCTGTCCGTAAAGTTTGTATGTGTGGTTTCAGATTTGATGCATGTCGTGGTATGTGGTGCTGTTGACATTTCTCAGTAATACACATATTTGTCATACTGGCCAACCTGCTGAGGAAAGCTTATAAACTCTAAACGTTGACACTGAGTCTTAGGGTTTTAGGAATAGACATAATCAGTTTGTTTCTCCTAAATCACCAGATTTCTCCTATTTGGTGAGGGTGTTCATGGTCAAACATAGATCATAGGAACATTTTTTTCATGCTTTTCTAGTTAAACTTCCCTTGAAAATTGACACCTGGCCTGGTCGAAGGAGTGGAGACATGATTGTCATTTCATCGATCCTAAGTGTTCTCGTGTTTCTTCTGCTTGCTGGCTTTCTTGCTTCTGTGTCTGCTGCTGTCATGTAAGTATTGCTACACCTTCAGCTTCCAGTAAGAGTACCTAAGCCCTCAGTCATCGGCCTTCTTCCCTGTGGCTCCAAGCCGCTGTTGCTGGTCTTGTTTGAGATGACAGACCAGATGATGTCCTCCAAATTTTGAAGTTGATAATGGGAAAAGATCATAATCTTCCCTAAGATCCAGCATGTCTTGTAATTATTACACGGCCTTAAGCTTACTAGCTGCCAGACTTTAATAAGGAGTACTGGAGGGGAAAAAAAAAAAAAAAAAGGTGTTGCACATATTTAAAGCCTGTATAGTCTTTCTTACATATTGCAGCTTTCCATCTATTCAGGAGTTTGGAAACTGGCGTTTCCAACAACTGCAGGCGTTTGTAAAGATTACATAAATGTCTTAATCAATAACTTGATTTTAATTTACTTGCCTCCTCCCCAGGAGGAATAAGTTACCCCTTTCAGTTAATAAGTGAGGCTTTACTGAAGCTGTATAACTCAACTAGTCTATGCATGTTCCCTAGTCTTCTATGCCCTATGCCCTGGGAAATCAATGAGGCCTGACTGATTTCTAAATTGAACTTTTGGAGGGAATAAACTAAATTTTAGAAATGGGTATCAGAGCTGCTAACACCCATTCATTCGAAAATGATGCAAGTGCTCTTTGTTCAGTCAGGTCTGGCAGGCTCTCCTGGAGTAAAGATGTGGAAAGCAAAAGCTGCATTGCAAATGATTATTTGAAAAAAAAAATCTACGGGCTTCCCTATTGCTAAATGATTTAAGTATCAATTTGCCTTTCCAAAATGTTGTGACAGTAAGTTCCACTCAGTCTCTACTGGAACTTAATAAAGCCTTTCACTTGCCCACCAGGGGATCAGAAAAGTCTTCTGCAGAGACAAGAGGCATGTCTCAGACCATTCAACAAAGTGAACAGAGACCACAGTTGAGCTCTGAGTGAACAACCTGATTCAAAGTCAAGGGTGGAAATGCAAATGAATTGCTACGTGTGTTAGAGCTACAGGACTGTTTCTTCTACTCAACACTAGTCCAAAACATGCTATAGAACACAGCCAGGCAACTGAAGAAAAGCAGCATAGATGAAATAAAGACAACTTTTTTGAAGATTTGCAATACATGATATCTTGTCTTGCCCAAATGAGATTTGATTTAGTTAATTGCCTTTTATAGCACCTATCCAACGCGTGGACGGAAGAAAGAATCTTCAGAAGATCCTTAAACTTCAGTGGTATGATCAGAGGTTGTCTAGTACTTATATATCATCTGGAGTAAGCATTATTGCAGACCTCTGATCTGCTTCCTACAATCAGATGAGCATGATGTAGCCATTTGTATCTTGGCCTTTCTCTATAGTAACAGACAAGGAATAATGAAAAATGAGCTGCTTGAGAAAAATATGCTCTTAGAGAAAACTAGGGATTAAAATGTAGATAACAGGGAGCTGCTGCTGCTTTCTCAGGATTTTAGTGACTATTTGTGTCATAAGGCTTCCCTTTTTTCCTGTCCTTCCCCAAGAGAAAGCGAATGCCAGTTGGCCTGTATGTAGCAGAGTAATTCTGATCTCAGTTCTACCCTCAAACCGCTTTGCAGGGATAAAAGCTAACAAAATGGCTTCAAAGGAGGTGTGTTCTTTCAGAGCTCCATATAATTTGCTGGTGGGCTAGTGAAGGGGAGAGATTGCTTTAGTGGGACAGTGTTGTCAGGCTTAGCCTCATTCCTCACCTTTACCTTAGGCAATTGCAAGCCTGCATGCTTCACATCTTAGTATCTGGACCGGTGGGTTTTCTTGAGCTAATTTTCTTCCTTTGTTTCACAGTGACTAGAAATAAGTCTCTGCACCAGGTCTGATTAATGTAGTGCTTTTTTCCGTTGATGCCAACTTCCAAACACAGTTTTGTCTCTACAAAATACTTGAAGATCCACCTTCAAAGCCCTACCTTATACCTCTTGAGTATGTATAAGCAACTGTCATATGGTAGCAAGCACATACTTATGATAAGTACAGAGCTGCCACTTATCATTGAAGTCCTCCTAGTTTATCAGTAAATTTGTTAAACTGTCTCACATTATAAATAAATAAGGATTCTGTTTTGACATAGGTAGTTTGCTGTCACTGTCATGACTGGATGATCTTGCACTGATCCTTATTTTAGTGAGTGGGACTCATTCCCTTCCAGTTATGAAAATTAAAAAGTTTTGTGTCAAGTCAAACACTGGCTGGATGGAGTGTTGAAACTGTAGCTTGGTGATTGCAAAATTTTGCATTTTAAACTTCAGGACTGAGGCCTAAGATTTGTACATGAGCTCCCAGTGTTTGGGTATTCTAATGACAGCATGTTAGACCTTGCCTGCTCACTGTCTCGGTTTCAGCTACACAAGGGCTAGCAGGGAGAAGGGAAAAAGCATTCTAAGGGAGAGATGGGTGCTGCACCTTCTGACTAGAAATGGGTGCTGAAGTACCCAGAATGGTACTTTTCTGTTTTTTGGTCATTGGTGCCTTCCCTGTAATTTTCTAATATACAAACAGCATTCTGAGGTGCTTTCTCATTCATGTATTGTGTACTAACTTGGAAGTAATGGATATTTGAAGAAAAAGGGAGTATGGATTGTCGGTGTGCAATGCTGAACACAAGAGCATGTGAGAGATCCCTAGAGTTTTTGCCTCCTGTATAAAGCCAAAGTAGTTGCTACAGAAGGCTCTAATTCCTTGCTCTGGACCCAGCGGCAAAACAAGCTATCTAACAGTAGGATCAGTAAAATTACTAAAGCCAAATAAGTATCCTTTCAACTGTAGACAGTCAGTGCATTATATTGGATGACATCAGTTAATTCTATGACTGGAATAAGTTCTCCTTCATTTTGTTTAAAGGAGTTGCTTGAGACTGTATGTCAGCATACACAGCTGTCACTTAAAATACAACACTAGAATAATCCAATCTGTTTTCTGCCAGTATCTATTAAGACATTCACATCAAGCAGTTGGTCTCTCACTCAACAGATAACTGATTTTAGTCTGTTTCATCCTGCTAATGGGCCTAGCTGAATATTGTGTATTTTTTTCTTATGCTTCTCTTAAGTCTTTAATTTAAAATATCTTCACTATATTTCTTTATGGGATTATCCAGAATGCATTATTTTTAGGGTGGCTTTTGTTTGTTTGGATGGTTGGGTTTTTTCTCCTCCAGAAGAACTGACTGTCTCAGTTGATCCTATATTTCCATGCATACAGGCTTTGGGTTTTTTCACTTTAGCTTTTCAGAATTTCCCTGGTGTTCATAAAGTTTATGTGAAAAAGAATTCTGCCTTTCAGCAGCTTCAGATCTTGGGACAAGTCTTTCTCAAAGAACATGAGAAGGAAGAGAAACTCTAACATATTATGATTTTTATCAAAATTTGCTGTTGAAATATTTTGTTGCAAATGACAGCTCAAACTACTTTTTCTATGCAACCCTGCTTTTAGATAGGGGGAACTATGCATCAAGCAGCTTTAGCTTTTCACAAGATCCTGGATGTCAGTACCCATTCGTTATGCTGTGAGCTGTATTTCAGGACCGTGCCCACTCAAAACGACAGTTGTGATAAATATCAGAACGGGGTCACAACTACTTTTGCTTCTGCATATGGTATTTCCATTGATCTAAGTACTGAATTCTTTCTGCTCTGCTTTTGAGTTCTCACTGAAGAAAGGGTATGGAAATTCCTGTTTGGACTGTATCAGAGGTATGTCTTGATTCTTATCCTGGTCACAGAGAAGAAATGTAAGGTATCAATGATTAACAGCATTTCTTTATTAGTTAGACTTAAGAAACAGAAAGGGGGGGGGGCATTACTCATTTGTATTTTCTCTTATTATTGTTTTGTTTTATTTTTATCATTAAAATGGTTTTATCTCAACCTATGAGTCTCCCTTTTCTCCTTCAATTCTCTCCCACACCCCCCTGGGTGGGGGAGGGTGAGTGAGCAGCTGTGTGTTTAGCTGCCAGCTGGGTTTAAACCATGACACATGTATTTACGTTAAAAGTATCAACAGAAATGAGACAAAACCAAAAAGTGAATTTTGCTAGGTGTTTTCTAGGTATTGCTCATATATTCTTAGCTGTTGCTTTGGGCACTGAATCATACTTGTCATTCCTTCAATGGCCCTGAAAAATATATTGAAAAATGCTGATTGCAAGTGCTTCAAGGTTGTGCTTAGGTTTTATCCATGTTATGTGTGATGGCTGTGAGCAAGTTGAACTTGAGATATCTTTTCAAGACAAGCTCTAAGAAGACTTTGACCTATGCCTGCTGGTCTGCACTGAGATGAATGTAACCATAGTAGCATTAAGTTGCCAAGAATATAGTTGTATACTCCATTTCTGATATTTTTTACTTGGGTTCTGGTATTTCTCTGGGCAGAAAATAATAAATAATGCAGACTGTGCTGTGGAAAAACTAGTGCTGGGATGAAGTTGTACATATTTTCACCTGTATTCTTCGTTAAGCTTCAAATGCCTGGATTCCAGGACTGAAAAGCAAACTGCATTTAATTCTCTCTGCATCACTCATTCCAGTACACTGTTAGCTGAGGCCCTGGCAGAAATGCTGTTTTAGTCTTGTTTAGCAGATGGACTGACTGCACTAAGATTTAGAACAGTTGAAAGCTGAGGTTGTCCATGTGACCCAACTTGTCTGCAGAGCTGCCTGAGCTTGGATGTGGAAGAAAAGTGGGAAAAAGAGTGAGAGCTAGACAAGATTTGTGTGGTTGGTTTGGTCTTGGGGCTGTCCGCTGCTAAAACATGGCTATGTGAGTCTTGAGTTGACTAAAAGATTTTCTGTGCCATCTGTAATAACTTTTGTGAGGCTTTTATAAGCATATTGTTAAACTGTAGCATACCAAATAAAAATAGCTTTTTAATGGAGGATAAATGAGCACAAAAATGGAAAGATGTGAATAGGGAGAGATGTTATGTTGTATTTCTTGAACATGGAGTGTTAATGAAGATAATACCCTCTGCATCTTCCAATAAGTCTTTTCTGCTCTACTTTCACCAGGAAAAATGCATAATTAATCAAAATTAATACAGGGGCAGGGTGAGGGAAGAGGTCATTTAGAGGTAGATTTAGATTAGATATAAGGAAGAAATCATTTACTGTGAGGGTGGTGAGATACTGGCAGAGGTTGCCCAGAGCAGCTGTGGGTGCCCCCTCCCTGGAAGGGTTCAAGGCCAGGTTGGACGGGGCTTGGAGCACCGTGGGCTGGGGGAAGGGGGCCCTGCCCGGGGCAGGGGGGGTGGAATTGGATGATCTTTAAGGTTCCTTCCAACTCAAACTATTCTGTAATTTCCTTCAGAACTACCTGTCTTTTATTCAACAAGTGATTCTGCAGATTATTTGACTAGTCATTAGTATCATTAGAGACTTTAAAAGAAATACCTTCTTAAATAAAGGAGGAAGCAGCTCATTTGATTGTAATAGGTAATGCTTCGGGGCAGACTACAGAAAATTAGCATTCTCAGAAGCTCTTGGTAAGAAACTTTGTATTATACTCAGTAGTATAAGAACTGGGCTGGGAACCTGACAAATGCATGACTAATACTCTTTTTCAGTTAAGTTGGGCCTATAGCATTAAGTTGTTTAGATGCTGAAAGAACCATGGCCAGTTTCCCAAATTAGCTTTGCTTTTGTTTAGCTTGGGCATAAATGCAGATCACTTGCTGGATATATTTGGAACCAGAGAATGAATCTGAGGAAAAGGGTGCTAGTGAGAGCCATACTGTAAAGCAGTCACAGTACTTTTTATTGATATTTGTGATAGATCTGGTTAGCTGTGATCAGGAAACCTACCTCCAGATAAGGACCAAAGGCATTTATCGATGCCTAATGGTACTGAGCATTGATATAGTACTGGATGCTTTTGCTAAGGAGCAAGAAACCTGACATTTGCTACTATAAAAATTTACAGGCTTGCTCAGGAAAGAAAAACAATCAGACAACAGAGTACAAGTTTGCCTGTGAGAGGAAAACTTGCTCTAGAAATTAAGTATTCAAAAATCTCTAGCATGATTTTTGAAGCAGTCTGAGCACTCTGGAGCTCTTATTTCCTTATGGTTTTAAAAGTGAAATGTGAAAATCCCACTGAGTATTTGTTTGTTTGTATTTTTTTTTGTTTTTCTTGTACGCTACTTTCTTAGAAAAGTATCGACTTCCAAGTGTAGCTCTGCCACTCTTGTAACTGCACTGAGCCATCTTCATGGCTACAACTGCTCTTTGCGTATATTTTCCTGCTACTACTGCTTAGTCTGTGCCTGTGTCACTCCAGCCAATATAGTAATGCATGCAGAATGTTAAGGTCTATCACTCACTGGTGAATTCCCACTTTGACTTGAACTACCATCTAATGTTTGGAAACAGGACTAAGATGGAAGACATTGGTCGCGGCAATATATACAGCCTTATTACTAGATTTCTGTTCTTTAAATTTATTTAAAATGTTTCTATTCTTTTTCAAAGTTTGGAAATTATTTGGGAATTCTGGCTGTAACTGCATATATAGGCTGTTGTTTCAGAGACACCCTGGTGTATTTTTCTTCTATTTAGACACGTGGGTCTACTTCTGGGAAAAAGTCCAAGTGCTATTGCAATATGAACTATAACAGCGTGCTACTGAACTCTTGGCACTAGTTCTTCGGTTACAGTTTAGTTCTGTCTTTGCGAGGTCACAGACCGATGAGAAATCAAGTAATTTAGCAACTACAGAGAAAGTGTAACAGTATGGCACCAACATCCCCCCAAATCTAAATCCTAATCAACCATCGAAATGAGGTCTTGGCCTTAAGTAAGCAGCTGTCTTCTCACTCCCTTCTCTTCCTGCACCTTGGCCTTTCTTACAATATCTGCCTGGGTAAGCTTAATGTTTATCTGTACTGAAGAGAAAAGTATGCAGGATATTATCTGACTGAAAAATAGTAACAGGCTGGCAATTCTTTCATGTATAGCTGAAACTGTAACCAACAATTATTATAATCAGCTGGCTGCTTTGTTTGGGAGACAAGTTTGAGTTGCAAGCCATTCTCATTTGAGCAATATTATGTAATATATGGCACATATATTACACATCCTCTCCTGTAATTAACACCATCTTTTACTTTCACTGGCAAAAGTCTCAGCAGAATGACCAACTTTCAAATGGTTTTTAAATGGCATTCAAGCCTTCTTTGGCTATGCTTGGTAAAATGCACTTGCCTCCATATATGATTTATTGCCAGTTCTGACCCTGACAAAGTCAAGTATGATAACTTTCAATCCTAGTATTGCCAGTGCTCCTTGAAGAAATGCTCTGACCTCTTCAATATTTGCCTGCAGGGGCTATGTGCCTATCTAAGCAAAATAACTGAACTGAAGAGTGATCATGTCTCATGCATACAGCTATCTCTAACAGAGTGATTCAGCTTTCATGGTAGGTGAGTCAATGCATAAATAAATTTTGAAATTGTTTGGATTAAAAATTAGTTTGGTGTATGCTGAATGCTAGGTAAAGTTTCTCCCCCTTCATATTTATATAAATCCATGGATAGGCTTCTGAATGGTTAAACTGAACTTGTTCTGGTTCCTTGTTCTAGAGGGAGGTTTACAGCAAGAACCTCTATACTAAGACCATTAGGATTTATTGACAGAAAAAGGATGGCAGTATCGACACACTGAGTTCGCAATTACTGTGAGTGTCCTTTGGTCTGACATCATACGGGTGATTTTAAGCCATGGTCTTATGTCTTGAAGTTAAAATGCATGAACAAACTTTGCCAATGCCATGGGTATTCCAGATGTTATATCTACACAAACTTTTTTGCTTTCCTGAGAGATATGACATTGAACCACACAATTAAAAGTTGCTCTGAATCTGGGAGGATGAGAGTCGACCTGGAAAAGTAGAACAATCAGAATAAACCATGGCCATCCGGATCTGCCAATCAGACCAGTTGCTGGCTCAATGTATTTATCTGCTCAGTGACACTGAGTGGAAGGCTTTGCATTAGAAAACAGTACCAAAAAACCTGCACAAAACAACTTTTCTTACAGAGGCCCTTCAAAGAGTATTGTAGATTGGGGTGCAATGTGGTAGGTATTCCTTGTTGGCACCATTAGAATGCATTGGACAGCAGCTTCCCAGGCATGAAAGATTTATAGAGTAAAACTACAAAACACTTTGCAATGAAAGATCATCAAGCTTAAATTTGCTGGTGTGTTGTTAATAAAGTATCAAAATTATCCAAGCATTCCCTTCCTCTGTGGGTTTGTTGTCTCATCTTGTATCAGGTTGCAAATTCCTCACGACTTTCTTTTGGTAACATATTAGCATCATATACTGCTGTTTTGCAATTGGGCATACTGTGATGCATAACTACAATGTTGTTAATGCTGCCAACAAGTGTTAACAGTCCCAGATGAATTTGCCTTAGCAGAACATAAGTATTTAGGAGTTATCTGGTGAGGGCACTAGTTTTATGCTCCCATCCTGTGACATTATGTTCTATTTGACTGCAAACAATAGCACATCATTTACCATTATTAATTTCCTCATCCTCCAGCACCAACATTTTCAACTAATGCTTTTTCTGCACAGCTCTAGACCTAGCCAAGATCTAGTAACATTGATAAGTAAGTCTAAAATGTCTGATTTTTATTTTCGGTTTTCTTTCTATATAGCTCTATTATATAAATCTATACTATTGCTTCCCATGCCCCAGTCAGTATTTGAAGGCTGAAGTTATTTGCTATCACTTCTTCCTCAAGCCTTCTAACATTAAAAAACCACTCAGAGATGCCAGAAAACATGACTTATTTTCTCTAACAAAGTTTACTATATTATCTGCATTACCACTCTAACTCAAAGCTGGATGTAAAGGATAATGTAGAAAGCCTCCCTAGACACTTGAATGTATCATGTTTAGAAAAAACTTCCTGAATACCAGCTGGATTTGCCACGTCTTGGCTGATTGATAACTATCTTCCAAGTGTGATAAAGAAAACTGACAGAATACACTTCTGATCAGGGAGGTAATGTGTTGTTTTCTCATATTTGATAAGGACCTCATTCTATCAGTCTTCTTGCAACAGACCTGGTTCCTTCCAGGACAAGATTCCTAATCCCTTCTTTCTATAAACAGTGCACAATATTTGGAAAAAGAAAATGGATGTTACACTTCTAGCAGAATATTATAGTTCTTCCCTACAAACTGCACAAACAGCTCAAGTTTCCTCCAGTCATGAAGTAGTGACCGGGGAACTGCAGGATCTTTTACCCATATTTGTCTTGTCTTTTATTTTCCATGAATGCATTTCCTGGTCAGATTTTTGACTTGAGAATTTTGGATCATCTTATTCATGAGACTGTGGCATCTTGAAAGCAAATGCTTTCGCTCACACTGAATTTGTTTCATTTTAAAACCAAATGGGATTCTGGTTTCTGCTATGACATTGATCTGTTGTCTGAGTATCATTTACTGTGAATTATTGAACAAAAATTTGTTAATTTCTGAATAAGTCAACCATCTTCAGCATTTAATATCAAATCTAAGTTTTTCATTGAAGATCTACACATGATAAAAAGTATTGTCTTAAAGAGTACGTGCATCAGCATCTTCTCTTTTCCTTTTTTTGTATCTTCCTTCTTTGCTTCTATTTATTGAATACAAACCTCTCCCACTCTCCTGTGATGTCAACTCAACAGCCCCAGAACCGCCTCTCGATTGATTGACAAGCTGGGCTACTTCCACCACTGCGCCTTGCAGTAGGAAGGGCTGTTCAGTTTACACAATGTCTGTAGGTGCCCTTTTGTCATCTCAGCAGTAACAGATAACATTTGGGTTTTATACCATAATATACACCAAAAAACTATTTGGGGGGTTGTTAAAGAATATGTTGTAACTGAGTAATTGAAATCTAGTGGACCAGGAAACAACAATACTTAGTGTTATATTCTGTAGCAGTCCTTACATACCTAGTTCTCTGTCTGTCTATAGCTGTATAGACAGCTGTATTAGAAGCTATCATTTATTTCCATTGAAAATAATTATTTGTAAGAGACATTTGTGTGCATTATAGATTTCACATACAACCAAATTCTAAGAAAGTAGATCTGAAGTATTTCTACCGATGTCAAATTAACTAGCAAGATGAAGAAATTCTAGCATATATTTAAAAGAACTCGTACAATCATTTTCATGGTTGCTTCCGACAGTATTAAAACATTAATACTATTCAATTGACTTATGCTGGATACATCCAGCTATGAGGCATATTGATCTTTCAAAATGCATAATAGCAGCAAATGCACTGAAGAACACAAAAGGACTGAGATGACATCATATGTGACAAAAAAGAAATCATAAAAAAACCCCTTGTACTTTCCTAATAACAAAGTTAATTTGGCCTGAATACAGGAACTTCTTTCTTCTAGGTAGCTTGCAAGAGTAAGCTTGGGAAAAGAATGTGCTGCCATATAACCATTTTCCCCAGTCCAAGCAGAATTCAGCAGTAGAGATCTGGAGGTTTAAAAGCACTAGGATTAGCTTTCTCATGATGAAAGAAGGCAAAAAGTAAAGTTGTTTACCACTCCAGTTCTGTGTCAACAGATTCAAGACTAAAAGTGGATACAGAGGTATATGGCTGTGGCATGTAGGTTTGGCATTTCTACTCACCTGAATTAATTCACCTGAATAGTTTTGTTTGTGATTTTAATGAGAGACAGAGATGGTATTATATTCTAGGAGTCTGGTATTTCTGAGTGTAATGCTTTGTTTCCTCATCTATCCACAGGCTAGTATTCGTAAACAAGATCCATGTAATTTAATTATTGCACTTAGTCATGTGGTGCTTTATGGCTAAAATGAAGCAACAGCTGAATTCAGTTAGTCACTGATTATTTTTTTTTTAATAGATCTTGTATCATGACTTTGGAGAATGATATATATTTTCTTCAAAACATGGTAAATTCTTTCTGGGTGAAAGGAGTTATTTAAATACAATGGATTGTTATTTCCTTAATGGCATGAGTAACTTTGGGATAGATTCTGTTCCACGCTCAGCAGCATAATCCAAGCCAAATCCATTGAAGCCTGTCTGTTTTCTCTGCATTTGCACAAGCATATCTTAGCAGCAGAATGTATTCAGGACTGTATCCTTTCTCAGGAAACATCCCCACTGAGATTTGCCTAAGGTTTGAAGGATTATGCACAATTGGAATCAGTTTATCAATATACAATTCCTCCCACCCCCTGGCATCAACACAACGTTGGCTAGAACCCAGCTAAAGCGCACAAGGACTAGTCCCAGAGAAGAACATCACTGCAGTCTCGATGAAATGGCGGATCTACTCTTGGCAGCTGCAGGAGAACCCTAGGGTTTATCTCAAAATTTGGCTGAGGGAGAGGGTTTCTCAGCTAAAATGTCAGTAAAGATTCATGCATTAGTGATAGCACATGAGGCAATTACAAGAGAATATGATGGTGTGAATTCTACATGTTCTTGTATCACTTGTAAACTCCGGTATAATTAAGAGTTTGAGCCTGAACCTAGTTTTAAGCAGCCAAGTACTGGAAAAAGACTTTTCAACACACAGAATTCTAGTAAAAGATATTATTTTAATCAGAAATCTGTTTTCACAAGGGGAAAAGAAAAGAACTTGAAAGGTGTCAATGAACATCAAAACACCTTGTTTAAGTTGAAAGTCAAGGCAATCAAAGTGTCTTCCTCATACACGATTTATAGCAGATTGCCTTTATATAGAAAAGGTTAGTTCAATGTCTGTGTCCATCACACCTTGGTGCTTCAAAGGATTTAAGAGCTTGTTATAGTTTGACAGCTTTCTTGCACACAGCTTGCCGTCTACCACAAACTGAATGAAAACCACTCAGATCATTTCAGACATCAATGTCTTCTGCTTGTTTCCCAGTAGGATTCCCAGGCACACTTTAACTAAGAACACAGCCACAACAGTCTACAGTCACCTTCAGTGTACTACACCGAGGTACCTACTGCTGAAATCATCACTGTGTAGGAAGACTCTGGGATCATGCCAAAGGCAATGTTAATCATTTACTGGTGCAACACCACTTGTCCTCGTGTTTAAGCCAGTCCTTTCTGGGGTATTGGTCACCAGTCACCCCCCCACCCCTGCATCCTGAAATCAGAATAGATCTGTCTATACATGTCTGTTCTTTATTTTTATCATTAAAATGCACAATTACACTAAGTTATCACTGTGCAGGAGCCCCTTCCAGACCTGACAGCACCATCCTGACAGAGTCACCGGTCAGATTATGCTTTTCCCTACGCTGGGAGGGACATAACACCTGACACCTTAGTACAACCACCTCTTCCTGATGCACCTGACTACAATTTGTGTTACATCCCGAACTAACACTTTCATAGTATAGTATATTTTGTTGTACTCCTCCAATTGCACAGTTAACACTTTTGTTTCCTGCTGTTCTTTGCAAGCTGAGATGGACATGAATCAGATCACCTTGTACAGAATTTTCTACTATATAAATATATTTCTAGGAAGAATCACAGTGTCTTGTGTTATATCAGCTAGGGAACTTTTTTTCTTTACATGGACATTGATGAGAACTATCAAGTTATAAGCTGTTAGGTAGGGCTTTTCCACAATCACGTCCTTAAGTCATCATAATTTAAAACATATTGCATCAGCCAAGAGAAATAATAGTATTGTTGTTTCATTTAACTTGTTTTGAAGCTTTTACCTCTTAAAATAATTACTCTTACAATAGTACTGATGATAGGAACATACAAGGTTTTGTGGTGGATGGGGGTTACCTATTTGCCTAAAACTAAAACATATTTTCCTGATTGCATTCAATCCTTATGTAGAACTAGGAGATGTACTAGAGAATTATAGGAACAACTAGTCCACAGGTAATAACTTAAAAAAAAATACAGCAGAACAGATAGTAACAGAGCCAGTTCATTCTTAAAATCAGAGAAATGTTTTCTTGTTCTACAGTCACAAACTGATATCTGAACACTCAGTGCTCATGTATTACTATGGGACTAGGTTATACATTGTTTTTTATGTTGCACCATCTCAAGTAAGTCTAAATTCTACCCTGAATGTAATGCATTAGCTTCACAAAGCTCCCCCTTTTGCCAAACATTACAAATAACAGTTTCCAATTTTATGGGTGTGAGATTTACAGCCTAATTGCAAACACACTAAAGTCTGTAGGAGTCTTTCTTATGATGGATGGCTTTATACCAGACTCTTAAAGTGTCTTGCTGGTAGAGTGGTGAAAGGGGCTCCATTTAAATGGATAATCTAAAAATGGATTGAGTGAATATATTTAGGACAAACTCCAAAGCACAGGTACAGATTTAGGGTAAGTTTGAAAGTAAAACAAACATTTTCTAGCAGGATAAGAAATAGTGACAAATCTAACCCAAATTATGTTTCCAAAACTCCTTCCTCTGAACAAACATAAATTGAATCCTGTGGAGGGATTTCATCTAGATTTTTAAAATTACTTATATCACATGTTCCTGCCCTTTTCAGTCTTCTTCTATTAAAACAATATTCATTACTGTTTGGACTGGAGTGATGTAATATATAGAAAAAACGTAATGCAGGGCTAATGAATAAAAATAATACAGTGTGCTAATTTCATAAGACTCTACTAAAGTGAGTATTTGTACTCTTTTCGGTCTTTCCCAGGGTTAAGTTCTTTATTTTGGATGAAGGAGCTATACTGAGTGATCACACAGATTGGCCAGTCTTTAAGATGATAATGTAGTTGTTCAGCTGTGCTCATCAATTCTCTTTATTTGCTCTTACCTTGCACTAGACACACCCAGTACTGAAACTTTTCTCTAAACATTAATCTTACAGAATTTCCACTGCTCTATTACAGTTCACTTTGTATAACTGTTTACATGTGTACTCCATCCAAATGGCAACATTTCTTTTCCAAATGGAGTCAGATCCCTGGCTACATCCACACTAGTAAATAAAACAGATCACAGCCCCTTCTTTGGTTTTGAGGACAACTGACACAGCACTGCTCACTTCCATGTGGTTAAACACTTTCCTTTTGAAACAGAGGGGCCTTGTCCATACTGTTGGTGGGAATGACACCTGTCTAGCACTGTCCCCCATTATGTCTTGACATTGATTTTAAGAGTGCTAGTTATCATAAGCCAAAACTCTGCTGGGAACTAGCCCAGCAGTAGAAGAGTCTGGACAACCACAGGGCAGAGCTGAGGTTCAGGACTGATCCTGCTTAATAGTAAGTTCGTAGCTGGTGGTTAAAGCTGCAGTGATATCCAGCATTGATTCCTGCCCACCCAAGCCAGTATGAGCTAAATCGACATTTTACAGCTCCTACTACAGCTTAGATCTAATGCAGAGGCCTTATAGGTGCCAGCCTTCTCTTTTCTGGTCTTCCTTGTTCATAGGCAATAGCCTCTGCCTAAATTGTAAGGCCTAGCTACATCCTGCTCTATGTTGAGGTGAGACCAATACCCATCCACGATTCCCATCTTTCATTTCTACAGGAAAAAGCTCTTATTACCAGAGGGCTGCAATGTGCCTTGCCAGTTTCCTCATCCCACAGACTGGAGAACATAAGTGCGTCCTGGAAAACACATGCCTCGTGGTCTAAGTGTAACCAGAGAGAGATCTGTGGAACAAGGTAGAAGGAAGGCAAGAGCTGAAGGACTTCACAGGCTCAAGATGTGTCCCATGCCCAGGGAAGCTGTAGACCTGAGACAGTGAAGAGCAGGACAGGACAGTGAGCACTGACAAAAATACACAGAAGTTCTGAAAGGCACCTGGGCAAGAGACTGAACTTGCAAGACACACACAAAACACATGTATGCACATATATGTATGTATACATGTGGCAAACATTTCTATCACAGTAGACTTCCCTTAGAAGTCTGTACTGTAATTGTTCTAGAGATAATAAAAATCTGTTTCTGTTCAATACTTTACTGGTCTAACATTTTTCCCCAGACATCTAAAAGCTTACCCGCAGGCGATATATTACATTGGCTTAATTATACAGACTTTAAAACTGACTTAGTCAATCCACTGCAATATCTTAATTAAAGTAGCCTTAGATCAATTTACATCTAATTTTACTGAAATAACCCCGAGTCCCTGTTGCACTGAGTCCAATCTTACTGAATTTAATTTCTGTAGCTGATGTAGTTCATTTAAAGACATACCTTCAGCTAAGCTGTAATCAGTCTGAATGCATGAGTATTTATATGCATATAAAATCTTATATTTAGATTTTAGAATACTGGTTATATTCATACACTGAGATATAAAACCAAAAAAGGCAGTTTTGAAAATCTGCCATACCTTCTTTAATGTCTTGTAAATTTAGGGCTTGGGGTTTTTTTTTTGTTTTTTAGTGGTAAGTTTCACATAGGATGGGTCATTTGAAGGGCAAGTGGTAAGAACATCAATGAGTGCTGTCCTGCTTTTTTGTTGTTAGATCCTTCCCCTGTTGTTTGACTCATCTGTAGCAACATCTCATGAAAGTTAAAAAAAAAAATAGCATAAAACGGCCAAATCATTATTTATTTCCAGATAGTAGGAACTGCAAATATAAAATAACTGATCTTGAAAAAAATATTATGTGAAGAGTAGTAAACCATGCAAGTAGCATTAAAGAATTAGAAACAATCAAAATGGGGTAGTGAAGATGTGCAATTTATGAAGTGTGTGCAGTGACAGTGTTTACCTCAATTACCCATGGAGGACATGAACCAAATCAAATCTCTAGGCCCAAGATGAACAGTGATGATTACTTTGACCCTTTAATTAATGTCCTCGGGAGCATAACAGAACACTCACTGTTAATTGAGATATTAATATGGGAAAAGGCACAACAACTTTTTGAGAAGTAGTATTTCTGACAGAGACAGACTGGACTTTGCATCTCAACATATACACATATGATGTGTAAGAGCCAACTATGAGCATGTGATCCTGGGTATGTATCCCTTGACATTCAATTTATAGCCTTGAGTCAGAGGTCATCTGCCTCAGAGATTCAAGTCTAATATTTCAGATCAGTAGGACAATTTACAATACACTATAGTACTGTCCGATCCTCAGAGTAGCTGAACATTGGTTATTCTGATGACTCAGTTCTGCAGGCTCCTTACTAATATTTGAGAACTGCAGACCTCAGCCCATATTCAAATCAGGACTTACAGTTATGCTGGAGATGACCTGAGGAGTTGCTTCTTGTGCCAAATTACAGTATCATTTAATCTCCTAAACATTCTGTGTCCCTTATCACTTAAAATATTTCACCTGAGGCTACCTAGATTTCCCACATAACTGATTAGTTTTTACTTGGAATAGTTTTTACTGGTTGTAGATCTGATCTCACTGATTAGAATTTATTTTGATAACAGTTGCAGTTGCATCTAAAAAGCTTCTGCAGTGATCTCAGGGAGAAAAGATACTAAATTTTGCAAAAGAAAGCAACGTTGAAAATTATTATGGTGGTGCCTGAATGAATAAAATAGCAATATAGCAAGCCTCTTCAAAATTGTATAATAACTTTCATAAAATGTATTGTCTATACTTAAGTAGAAATCGTAGAAATTGCCCCCAACTTCAATTGACTATTCTCAGTTGAATTCTATTCTCAATCCAACCCATGAAAAGCCCATTTAATTCAGTGGGACCTCACATGTTTAAGCACAAACAGACTGTTACTTTGGAGTCAATCCAAAGCCTATTGAATTCATACAGAAAACATTCTGTATACATGCAGTGGACTTAAAATTAATCTCTTTCTGATTTTTATCTTACAGGATATGGCCTTTTCCAATACCTAGGAATTAGCTAAAGACAGTGATTGGTGATTATTTTCATAAAATGACAGTGGTATATCAAATTGCATGACAACCCACAATGAGAAATAAAAAAGAATTATGATAATAGAAATACAGATGTAGTTCTTGGATAACCCATACCAAGGGAAAGGGTGCTTTTCCAGCCTGTATCAGAAAAAAGAGCTCTGTATCACTCCATGGAATGTGCTGACTGATTTAAAAAGCAATAAATACAATGCAAATTTTGCTTATACTTTTGCTGAATTAAAAAAAAAAATACAACCCACAAAACAAAAAACCAACAACCTGCAAGATATACACCTGAAAAATATTAACAATGATCTATTAGTAAAGTTGTCTTGTACCTACTGATACCATTATTTACAATTTACTATTTCACTACTCAGATTCTCACTAGGCATTCATATTTTTAGCTGAAAAATACATAATAATCTACTTTTTATGGTCTTGATAAATTATTATATTTGGGCTTTCAACAAATATGAATTTTTTTCCCACCTCTCTCACTCCAGTTTTCCTTTTTTTCCCCTCTGCTCTGGCCATTACTTTGAGTGTGAAATAAAAATGAGTGATGTTCATAAGCTAAACACAAATACATCCTAATTCAAATTGCAATAACACTGAATCTTGGTTGAAAGGAAGGCTATTCTTTAATTTAAAAAAAAGAGGTTCAAATGATTTGCTTGTAAAGGTGAATTATTGAAGAAGCCAAAGCCACATCATAAAACATTTATTAAGAAATTTTTAGTACTTCTCATATGCTTTCCAAATTCAACTAGACCTGCTCCATATTTGAGAGTTATACCTACATTAAAGTGGGCTATGATTTTTTTTTTTTTTTTTAAATCCTGTGAAACTGTATTTATAAGCAAAAGCCCTTGTGTGGATGTAACTGCACATTCGCACTGTGGGTGACCCTAGTCAGTACCCTAGGAAGGATACTTGGTACATGTGAGAGAAGTCTGGGAGTATTTAGGAAAACAGTGACTGAAAAGCAGCTTTGACAAGCACTGTATCCTGGCTAGTAGCAACTGCCATAGCATAAAGCTTGCCAAAAGCATGGGTGAAGCTGAAGTTGGCTGTTACTACAACTCTTAGGTATAGATACATTTTTAAAACATAATATAGAGATCACCTGAACTCTCCTACAGTGCAGTTGAACCAGAGGTGATGGGTCAGTTTTAGCCATCTATGACAAGTCTTGATACTGCCTTCTGTGTGATAAAGAAAACCTGAAGATTAGCCCTGGAATATCCAGATAATTTATTTCCCGGTGAGGGCAGGGAGGTCCATCCAAAGCCAAAGGTACAACTGACTCTCATAGCACTGCTCTGGAAGCAGAGGAGTGGTAGTACCTATGGATGGCAACGATTTACTCACACATCTTATGAAAAATATGGTCCACTCAGGTGAATGAATATGCATTTTAGAGTCTGCAGGGAGGAAGGTGCATTCTCTATTCCTAAGACTCACCCAGCGTTCAGGTGTGGGAGATCCCAGCAGTGATTTGGACAAGTCAGACTCACGTAGGACTGTGGTGTCAGCACCAACAGACGGAGCCGGCGTGTTGTGGGCTGGGGCCCAGGCTCCTCCCCGGCGCGGTGTTGAGTTTTGCAGTGCTGGTGCTGAACGCAGCAGGGCAGGAGCATCTCCCTGGTTCTCACTCTGCTCAAAGCCTAGGCCTAGAGCTCTGCTGCCTGATGGCAAAGGCAGAGCTGGCTCTTAGTCACCTAAAAACTATCACAGTTAGAATATGTGACTGAGCTGAGAAAACTGCAAAGCTGATGAAAAGAGAAGGTTTTCTCCCACAGAAGGCAAACAGAAACAGGAGACAGCAAAATAAAAATAATGTAAGGTAAGACAAGTCCTGGTATTGGCTGTGATAGAGCTGATTTAAAATTTTTTTTTCCTTACTTCTTAGTAGCTAGAATAGCGCTGTGTTTTCAATTCAATATGGGATTTGATATGAGAAGAATGTTGATAATGTGCTAATGTTTTCAGCTGTTGCTAAGAAATCAAGGACTTTTCAACTTCTCACGTCCTGCCTGTGTGCAGGTACACAAGAAGCTGGAGGGGAACACAGCCAAAACAGCGGACCCAAATTGGCCAATGGAATATTCCATATCATCAAACATTATGTTCAGTATATAGATGAGTGCTGATCAGAAAGCTCATTCTGGCTTCCAGGATGGTGGTTTCAGAATTTCTCTCTTCTCTGGGATCACTAGCCGGGAACGGGCTGGACGTCAGTCAGTGGGTGGTGAGCAATCACATTGTGCATTACTTGTTTGTATTTTCTATTATTACTATTACTATCATTATTTTAATTTTCTTTTATTTCAATTATTAAATTGTTTTTATCTCAACCTACGAGTCTCCTTACCCTTACCTCTCCAACTCTCACCCCCATTCCCTGGGGGGTGAGGGAGGGTGAGCACTGCTGCATGGTGTTTGGCTGCCAGCTGGGTTTAAACCATGACAGACAAGATTATTATAGATAAGGAATGTATGTGCAATAATATTATGGATACCTAGAATTAAACTCTTATCAAGCCAATGGATAAGAGGGACTGAGCTGGTGAAAGTGTGTTTGATGTGGAGG
Organism: Tyto alba; assembly: GCF_018691265.1. NCBI lineage: Eukaryota > Metazoa > Chordata > Aves > Strigiformes > Tytonidae > Tyto > Tyto alba. The sequence continues at coordinate 6,718,264 of NW_024881295.1, read as the reverse complement.
GGAAAGAGGGGTGCTCAAACCCCTTCTTTCAGTACTAAGATCCCACTGCAGTTCCCAAGAACAGACACTTTTGAACAGTAAAGAGACCTAAAGCGTGACTCTGAAAAGCATAATCACCTGAAGGAAAGAATATATAACATTGATACAGCATGAATTTTCCCTTGCACATCATTAACTACAAGCACCTTTAAAAGTCTTTTAAGGCCTCATGTGAGGCAAGTTGTATTCCGTAACTTTCTAGAAGGAATAAAACTATCTAAGTTGTACTCGACTATATGGGAAGATCAAAGCAATCTAACTTTCTGTTCCAGTTGAGGCTTTATTCTATGTTACTTCCCCCTCGTCTGAGAGTCCACACGTATTCAAAGTGAACACAAATTATTCCCTTACCGTGGTGTGCGGAAAATACCTCCACACACACGTGTACAGACCTTTGCTTCGGTACACTTGTGTGGCACAGGAACTCGGTCCTTTGGAAGACAGGGAGCCATGCTAGCACAGCTCTGAACCTGCAATGGTATGTTCCATTTCCCGGCTAATTCACAGCCCCAGAACCAGATATTGCTGGTGACTTGCCAGCTCAGAGTACGTTTGCAAGCAAAAATCTTGACTACTCTTGATTTTGTAGGTATACCCTAATACCATGCTAGGATAAGTTTCTATATTACCTACAGAATAACAGAGGCCAATATATTTTATTTCAAGCAGAGGAACTGGTTTTAGATCCAGGAAAGACAAGTGAAAGAAGGCACAGTAGCATTTCCTGAAACTATCAAAGTTTCTTGAAGCCTAAGAAATGTCTTGGAAGTTTATATATGTGGTCTTGTTAGCTTGTTTCTCTAGCACTTTTAAGTGCTAACTACTATTTTGAAATAAATCATACACAAAGTCTGCTTCTACATCACTAGTTAGTACCTGATCGTGGATAGTAAAAATTTCTCCTGAGAAGCCTAAAATGTTCTTAATAAGGAAATCTGCAGATATCTATCTACTCAAGGTTAAGCAGAACTAAACTGTGTAGAAGAATCTGTGCAGTGCATAAAAAAGGCAAACTAGAAGACAGTTATTTACCTGAATTTCATATAGGTGTTTTTAATAAAAGCTAGCTGGGATTTTTAAAGGTATAATATATTATGTCTATAATTAGTGGCAAAATGTCCATTAACTTCCATGAATTTAAGATTTCACTCTTTTTACCTCCAGATTTTCTCTTCAGTTTGAGGAAATTCATGGTGATTTCTATCTTTGTTGATGATTGGAAGGTTTGCCTACTATACAAGGTGAGAGAAGAGCACTTGCCCTTCTTACCACTGAGAATCTCAATACAGGGCATATTTCAATAGCTTTAGCAGAGTAAGCTGCCAATAAATTACATGAGAGCATCAAAATCTAAATATTTATTATTAACTTGGATGACAGGATGAAGTATGCTCTCAGCAAGTTTATGGACAACATCAAATTAGAGTGAGCAATCAGAATACTGAGGGGCAGGGCTACTATTCCAAGGGACCTCGACAGGCTGGAAACAGTGGCTGACAGGAACCTCACAAAGTTCAGGAGAGGGAAATGCCAGGTCTTGTAACTGAGATGGAATAAGCCCATGCAACAGCCCAGTCTAGATGATCTCCAGAGGTCCCTTTCAACTGAAATTTTATATTACACTGTTTACATGCTCATATATATACAACAGTAACAAAATGTGTATTGGTTTTGTAATGCAGAAATAAACTACCCACAAATGCACAATTATATAGTTAAATACAGTATGAACAAAGTACATAAGCTATACAGTAGAGGTGCCACACATATAAACTATAATACAAAGTGCATCCTCCAAACAATTATCACAATGCATGATAGGTTTTACTTTTCTCTGAAGACCAACTGACAGATGCCTCATTTTCAAGGCATTATGCCAAGTGATTCTTAAAATGTCCTAGAAGTCATAAAGCACTTTGCACAGAGTTCATCTCTAAAGGGAATTATTTTTGCTTGAATACACATTTATGGTTTATAGGAACTATTAAGATACACAAGGCATCAAGAGTTGAACAACTTGTGTATCTTAGTTGAATGACTGTTGCCTTTATTTGCATTGTGTAACATTTAAGAGATGTAAAAACAAGAGCTCATTGTGCCATCTGTTCCGCAGAGAGCAAACCTGGCTCAGACTGTAGGATGGCCCAGTGCTGCTTTGTTTGGTACCATAGAATCTGTTTCACACGACAGATAAAAAGTGCCAGATCCCACACCTGAAAAAGACTGATTTTTGCAAACTGCGGTACTTTCATACACCAGGTTATTAGTATGGAATTAAATAACATAAATGGAACACAGGATTCCCCTTATATTATTCAAGATACTTCACTCCAGGATGAAAGTAATATTTACTTGAAGGTAAACATTTATATAATACATTTTATTACTTCAAGTCCATATATTCCTTTTTTTATTCCTCCATTGTGTTTGAAACCTGGGGTACTGCATATGTTTGGCATGTTCCCAATGTTACGCACCATTTTCTAAGAAATGGAATATTTACATCATTATTTCCAAAGACTTATCTGTACTCAGAATTTAATCATCTGTAGCTGAACCAGCATATATTGTTGTAGTTACAATGCCCGCTGGGCACTCATCCCACAAGTCCTGGATTTGTGCCTAGAGAAGCAGTGGGTTCTGGGAGAATTTTAAAAGCACTTTTGAGTTGTTGGACAACAGACAACCAAGTAAAATTTTAAAATGCATTTAGTTAACAAGATAAAACTCCAGAAGATGTTTACATTTTTTTTACTGGTAGTGTTCTAGTTCAATTTGGTAAGTTTCATCCTGCATTAGCTTCATGCATTACCTATACCAAGCTTGCTCACGTACAACAAAAGCACATGTATTTTCAGTACATACTGTGTATTATTACTGGTTATCTGAAAACAGGTGTCAGGTAAAATATCTCACTCATTCTTTCTGCCAAAAATTTCTTCACAAGTAATCTGGAATTTTTACCATGTCTCTACTCTGTAAGCTATCTTTTTTATAATAGCACCAATAATAACATATATGTTTAAGTTTTCCCACCACTTTCCATTAAAGGACCCAGTCTTTAGCTACTTTATGATCTTCTCAACATCCAACCATTCTGGCCGACATTTTGCAATAGGCTAAAAAATACTCCAGAAAAGAAACTTAAACAATTCAGCACTTTCTAAGAGCAAGTCTAAGGAAAATAATTTGGTTTGTCCCTGTTCTTTCCCTTGAGTGCCTGTAGCACTCCAGTGTTTTCTGCCAGGAGCTTGGAAGTTCACGTGAGAGAGAAAGGGAGGGGAAAAGGTATACCATATGTGTGTGCAGAGTAGAAATTGCTTCACCACCTTCTCATAAAAGTAAACTGTAACAAGCTAAAACATAGTCAAATAAATTTCTACATTTAGAAGGCTAAGCAAGCCCCCAGTAAGACCCAGCAATCTCTCGTCTCGTCATCTGACTCTGCTCTCACTTTTCAAGCATCCCCTCTCCAAAACAGGGAAAAAAGGGCCAGCTGAAGACACCAAAGGGGCAGCAATAGCTGCCGGTGGCAGGGGCAGTATGGCTGTCACCTATAGCTCTGGAGCCAAAGGTGAGGTGGCCTCGGCGCTGCCCTCCTCTATGGGCCCTGTGCCCAGCTGCTGCGTAAACAGCTTCCACTGGACAGTGTGTGTGGGGGTGGCTCTTTTTCTGGTGTGGGGGATAAAATGGGGCTGAATATACAGATATCTCTTGGAGAACTGGGGGTGAAATAGAGCTCGGGAGCCACAGGGCAGGCTGGCAGGATCTCTGGTTCCTGGGCAGGAGGGGATGGCTGAGGCAAGATGGTGCTGCTGCAGCTGCGTGGGGGAAAATGGCTCCTTGGGACTGCCACTGCCCTGGCAGCAGGCTGGGGTGAGGTGCTGGTTCTCAGGCAGAGTGGTACAGAAACAGCAAGGAGACTAATCTCATAAAATGCAGTTTTCTCCATTAAGGAAAAACCACTCCCAGCTACTTACCGCTCCCTAGCTTGCGGAGGCAGTTGAGCCCATCCTGGCAGGAGAAGGGTTGAGCTTTCCTGAGTGCAGGCAGGAGAGCCGCCCGGGCTGACCCGGCCCAAGAGGCAGCTACCAGCTGTGGCAGGCAAGCTCCAGACCTTAAAGTCTCTGGGGACCCAGCTCGGGGACCCAGCTCAGCCACCAAGCCCCCAGCAGTGCCCCCAAGGGCAGCTCAGGGCTGCCATGCCCCCCCACGCCTGCCTACGGCCTCCAGCTAGGAGCCCGTGGCCACCGTGGCTAAAAACACACCATAAAACAGCTGAGCCCTGCTGGGAAAAATGGCTTCTGCCAAAATCTGGGCCAGGAGCATTAACTGCACCTTTATTTTTCAGCTCGACCACCTGAGGAAACAGGCCAACTCCTCCCACAGCTCTTGAACCTGCTGGGCACCTCCAAGCAAATTTGAATGAAGTGTGGTGACCTCAAAGGTAATTACAGTTCCATTTAATTAGCAGGCATGGCAGCAGCTGGGCAGAGGTAAGTGCCCTGCTACAGAGAAGACAAGCAGAAATTGCTGCAGCTCTCTTGGCAGCAGAAGCAGCACAGATCTGGCTTTAAACCAGCATCTGCACTGGTATAACTAGCCATTAGAAAGACGCTAATCTATAGGAGAGCAAGTTTGTCAGTTCTGCTGATTAAGAAGTAATTTTTTTGCAATTTATTTTCCTTTTGTGAATTGAAAAGGCTTTTCCTGTTGTTTCATTGCCCTGTGAGGTGCAGTGGTACCTGTGTGTGTTTGCTGCTGCTCCTCATGCTACAGACCGGGGTTTGATGGTAGGTGATTTTGTGAGGGTTTGGACGGGTCACGAGACGTTTCCCACAGAGCCTGCCTGATCCCCTGGCTGAGGCCATGCCGGGGGGGTGGTGGCCTTGGTGGCCCAGGTGCAGTGCACGCTGCCCTTTTAGACTGGGAGATAGTTTAGGACTGTGAAAGCCCCGTTCCTGCCTGCAGCAGGTGTCTGTGGGTCTTGTCCTGTTCCTCACCCTGGGTGGGCTGTGAGTGAGCCACTGAGGGTGCCTCACCTCAGTACAGCTGGGAGGTTGCCCTTCCCTGCAATGGTTGCGCAAGGGCTGAGGTTACACTTGCAAGATTTCCTAGGGGTGATCTTGTCTCAGTAGCTACGTGACTGCAGAGGAGGGAGGAAACCATTTGGTTTAAATGTCTCAAGGGGAAACGTGTGTAATGGGAAAGGAAGGAAGAGGTAAGGGCAATACAGCCTGCTAAAACTGGGATTGATTGGTAAAACTGTGCTGAAGGGAAAGATGGAGAGTGATTGTGAATGGGATTTATGGAGCAAACAGACTAGAATTAGACAATGGAAAGAAAGGGAGGCTGAATTGTGTTGTGCAGGGTAACTAAAATGGGAAGAAACCATGAACTGCAGTAACAGCAGAGGAAAAGAAGAAGAGGGGGTAGCCAGATCTAGTTGTCTGTATGTAAAGCAGAAGGAGGGACTCTGTGATGTGAGGGAAGCAGATGACCTTGATGGGCAATGAGCCTGGGGAAGAAACGACAAGTCTGACAGGGAGCCAAGATGCTCAAGGAAAAGGGGGTTGTTTGGCACAAAGAGCCAGAAAAGGACAAAGTAGGACTGCACCTCATTGTGGAAAGGGAAGACAGGAGTACGGTAAGTGCTGAGGGGAAGAAAGAGGAAACTAAATGTGACTTGGCAAAGAAACTATACTGAGAATCAATGATTTTCTCAAAATGAGAGTATGCCTGGCCCGGTAAAGAAATCAAGATTGGAACAGGAAGAATGAAAACCACAGAAGGAACTAGGGACAAAGGATCAACTTGGGATAGTGGCAGAACTCTCTAGCAGACTGTCAGGAACAGAATGGAGGTGGTGCTGCATGCATAAAATCAGAAATGCAAAATATAAAATGCTTCTCTGCAAAACCTGAACAGGAGCCCAGGGTTCCTGAATCTCACCATTCCTCTGCTTTTCCTGGTATTGGTGAAACCCGTGGGGAAAGAGCTCCACCCATCACAAGTATCTCTGTATTTAGAGCATGTTAACTTTTCCACTGTTATCAGTTCCTTTCTTCACTGAGGTGACAAAGGTCCTTGAATTGCTTCTAAAGTCTCCAGTCCTAAAAATATGTATAATGGAATTTTGTCTGTTTGTCTTTCACTAACCTTGAGCTCGTAACAGTGTTAAAAGAATGCTACGGCTGCAAAGTCAAGTTAGTTAAGAGTGGAAATCTGTATTATGGATATTACTGCAATATTAATTTAGCATCTTACTTATAGGTGTTATGGTACTGTCTTGCACAGGATTTCTTCTGGCTCTGGCATTTCCTGGTGTGCAGTGCAATATTTGCTCTAGCCAGCAGGTGAGGAGATGGCAAGTGAAAATGAACGATGAGACTGAATGAGATTGAAATCTTGGGAAATTCCTGTTACCCAAGCCTTTTAACTATCTTATCTTTCTAGAAAAAACAGGACTAACACCTAGGTGAAACTACCTGGAGATTTCTGGAATCTTTTTTTTTTTTTTTCCAGGAAACTTTTCAACATGAAACACATTCCATAGGTAAATTGGTTTTGATTTTTTTTTTTTTCCATCTCTACTGCTAAGTCACTGTAAGGCATGTAGCAGGAGAAGACAGTCATTTATTAGAAAGCTGACTTTTTTAAAGTTACCCACAAACTAACTAGCATTTGCTATAATCAAGATTGCATTAGGAGAACAAACCTAATTCTACTTTTATTGTTTCTTATTAAGAATGAGGAACTCTGGAGAGCCATATTGCACTATGAGTCAGTATTGGAGTTGATAACTTGCACAACAAATCCAGTAAAACTGGAGATTATGGAGCCTTTTATGCCTCATCTAGTTAAAGAGACTTGGAGCCAGTTAACAAAACAACAGACCAAAAATTTGTTACAGAAATTTCTTATTGTTTATTCTAGTAAAATATTAAAAGTAACCTTATAGCTGTTTTTCTTCTGTAGCATGCAGGACCTTCATATTATAACTTTTTAATGTTTATGGGTTACATAGTATTCAAGTAGTTAAAGCAGAAGCCTGCAGACATTGCTATGCGAATCCTGCCTTGAATGTCTTCTTTCTGTGACACAGTATCTCTGAGTTTCTGCATGAAAGCCCAGATTCTCAAATTCAAAAATAGAAGGTAAGTGTCCAAATATTCCTGGACTGAGATCTGTAATCTTTATTGGAATGATAGCATACATTATAGCAAAACACTTTGTTACAACCTGCATTAAATGAGATTTGTAACTGAGATCTCACACCAAAAATCAATACGATATGTAATACAATTCTCATCTGTTGGTGATGTTAATCCAAGCAAGTGTAATGTAAACGTGGTATAATGCTTCATTTCTCTTCAGGTATACTACTGGGTTTAAGGCATGGCAGCTGCTGGATACAAAGAACTTTGCTTCTTAAGTAAGATTTAATTTGGGTTACATCCCTGGACTTCAGTGCTAGATTTGCAGCTTCCCTTGCAGGCTTGATCCTGACTTCACAGGAATTACAAATACAGATAACCTCAGCTATACCCCAAATTAGGAGTTAGGCACAATTATATGAGATACAGGAGAGATCATGTTACTAACCACCTCAAAGCAAGTGTTCTTACTAGAAAATCCATGAGATCTGGGCAGTCAATAGCATTATTGTGCAAACAATTCTTCAGTGATCATCAGGACACTGGATCAGACAGACAGTCTGACTGGCCACCACTGCGCAGGGCCACGGGGTTCCTGTCCTCAGGGCTCCTTTTTGCTGCAGTTCAAGACAAGTCCGAGACCCCAACCTGTGCTTCTCCTCCGCACTGCGTACTGGACCCATGTGCTGGTCACCTTTATGGCTCTCTGCTTGCTGATCTGTTGATTGTGGTTTTAAGCTTGTTAAATATATTCTGATGTAGAAGAAGTAGCCTTTAGACCACAAAAGCCCAGCCAAGCAGAAACACACACACACACCACACAGACCCCGCCCCTTATTACTTAGTACCGCATCTGATGTGTTCTAACAGAGCTGAGTAACACCTCTACTTTTGTCCCTATTTTATATATATTTTACTCTGCAAATATTTTGGCAAACATTTTCAACATCTGATACTTGACAACCAGGAAAGACCTTTATGCCAGTACACTGACAAGTGCTTAAAATAATATTCCCAAGGTTAATTTCTCTGCCCTAGTCATGTTTTTTTTATCAGCAGCAACTTATTCAAGAAAAATTTGAGTATTTCAAAGTTCCTGTCTGGCTTTCTGCCCATTCTTTATGGTAATCTGCTTGATTTAAATCCATTCCTTCCAGTCTCTATAATGTTTTATTTCCTTCTATCTTCCCTCTCCTTTTTTTTTTTTTTTTTTTTTTTTGTTGTACTGTCTTCTCTTTGGTTTTGTTTTTGCTCCTTTTCCCCATTACAGTTCTGCTTCTCCTTAGAAATGGCTTTTCTCCCTTCCACACTGCTTCACACATTGTTGCTGTTCAGAACAGATAAGGACTTTGTGACAGAGCTGCTTTGTTTTAGGTTTTTTTTGTTTTTTTTTGTTTTTTTTTTTTTGTCAGAAAGGTGCAAAAGACAACCTATTTAATCAAAGGACATCCCAGCCAGTTACACTCCTTAGTTTTTCAAAGCAAACTCATATATTCAGACTTTGTTATGAACAGTTCAACTAAATTCAAGGTCAGAAAGACTACAGCTAACAGAGCTCATTTTCCCCCATCATTTCCCTTTTTTAATATGTATTTTTTTAATATGACTATACTGAAATGATTACACTCTCACTGCTGCTAATGTTATTGGACCCTAGAAAATGGATTTTAATTATAGAAATTAATTTATTATTAAGGTAATAATTATTTAAATAGTTGTTAATAGATTAATTTATTACTGGGAGGAAAAAAAGCCATGGTAAATGGATTGAAAAGGTTGTGTTTAATCTTAAAAGGGAGCATACTATAAGATTATATTCTGGCATTTTGTCATATATTCAGTGTAGAGTCAAATCTGTTAAAGCCTTTTTACTATTAAAGCTTATACTCCTATTCAAGAGAGACCTCAAAAAAATTTCCCAAGAAGCTGTAGCTTATTATCTCTTCCCTGACTCTCTGAAAGCATAGGACAGCAGCAGCAAATTGTACACATTGAAGAATACGGACTGCAATTCCACCAGTGTGAGAGAGGGAGGTTCAAGGTAATGCAGAACTTGCATGTAGTTGTGCTCTGTTAAATGAAAGCTGACTGTAGGGAGACCTTGTTGGTATCTGTCACTGAAGAAGTGCTTGTCACTTGGCAGCTTTCAAAATAAGCTCTAGTGTACACCTGGTTACATACAGAATTATTCTACAGAACATGTCACTCTGTGGGGCTTATACGCATACAGTGATGGAAGTAAAAATTAAAAGGTTTTCTTTGAACGTTAATCTCTGTATTCAATCATAGGTAAACTCTAAGTGAACTGACACTGGCTTTTGAAAACATACTTTGAACTTCTGATAGTATCTTTCTTCTTCAACGCATTTTATAAACTATTCTGCTTACAAAGATGACGAACTAGTAAGATCCAGTCAGCTCTGTGGTAGAAAAAAAGTAATCACCTATCAAGGAGTAACTAGCAGTTCCATTGTGCATGTAGAAGGAATTTTATCTCAATCAACAGGGGCAAATTGGCTTCCTGCTATGAAAAGAATTAAGACATGAGTTAGTGTCTTAAAGATGTTTTTCAGCAAGCTCAGTAAACTTTCATTATGAGTTTCACCTGTTTTCTTTCAAACCATCAGGTTCTGGCATAACGTAAGCTCGGATTTACTTTATCATAACTTATTAAACAGGAAGATGTCAAAAGTAAATCAACACTGCATCTTGGTGCATAAAAACACAGCTGAATAATCAGATGCATTGCCTCTTCCAGCCAAAACCAACCATCTGCATTTCTTATCCTGATTACATCACTTTCAGTAACATTTCCAAAGTTGGTAAAAAAGCCCCAAATAAGAAACTGAATTAACATGTTGTTTGGTACGCTTGGACACACATATGAATTTGCTATGAGAGATAAATCTTGGGTGGAAGCAAGTGGTAAGCTTCTGTAGTTATTTTATTTGAAGTATGTGTTTCACCTCTCAGATTTTCTCAATTGTAGCAACAGTACTTTCCTTTCTTTGTTGCTTCTTGAGAGAAACTCCTATTTCAAAGCTTGCAGACAGGTTTCAACACACGTCAGCATCTTCTCACTGTGACTTTTTCTATTGAAATTTATGCAAATTTTCTTGTCACAGCGTTTGCTTCTCTCTGCCATATACATTTCAAATAACAAGGAAATATAATAGAAAATAATACACTGTTACCTCTTGTTGTACATCTGGAAAAGTATACTAAACCTCCTTATGATTGTATTTAAATGGTTACTTTTGTACCGTATCTGATTGGAAAGTATTGATATTCTTTGTCTTTAGTGAGTTTCCTACCCCCTTGCAAGGGAAAACAGAGCTTATGATATTGTAGTCTAAGGATATAAAAGGAGCAAGACTTACAGGAGAAAGTAATAACATTTATCAGATTGATTCAGACTGAAAAATGGAGAAGCTTTCAAGGGCCTTTCTTCACAAATATTTCCTCTCATTATTACTTTTTAAATCAATGTAAACCAAAGAAGAATATTAGGTATTGTAAATCTCTAAAATGGGTCTGACATTGAGTCTCAAGCTCATGAAAATATTTAGCAAGTCTTTGTGACTCCTATCTACAGCTGACAAAATATTCTCAGATTCAGCAAATTATTTAGTAATACATTCCATTGTTGTTACAATGCAGTGTCAAATGGTATTCCAAGCTGGATTTCACTCATAGTCACTGGGGTTTAGGGAGAAGAATATCACCTGGTTCTTTTAAAACACAAGATCTTTAACCTTCAGGTTTACTGAATATCACCACGTTAAAATACCTTGCTGACTCACTGGCAGTAGCAACGGGTGAAAGGCAAAGAACTAGAAGCATTGCAGAGCTGCTCTAATTCAGGCAAACTTCAGTTTTCAGGTGAGACTGTAATTACATTCTTTCTTCTCCCTTCCTGTTCTCTCTGATCCTATCCATCATCTTCCTTATTGCTATGAGCATGATTCTCCAAATGTTTGTTAAGCCTTTCTAGGGACACTGCAATATAGTAATATAAAAAAATGACAAAGTGAGAAGTGATGTCTAGGGAATATTACATGGACAGTTCACAAGGACACTGTTCCTATGAAAATTGAAGGTTAGTGAAGTCAGAGCATTCAACACAAGTATTCTTGCCAAAAGTAACAGCAGATATGGAGTAAAAACAGTGGGTTTATGTTTCAGCTGCAAACTGGCCATCCTTGCCAACATTCTTCCTAAAACTATCCCAAAATATCAATACAACACTGACAGTTCATGAACAAAAGAAAACAGTCAAATCTATCATATAGGCATGTAAAACCTGTGAATCCTGATTTGGTGTACCCCAAAACAACAGAAGTGACTGACTAGAGAAACAAAATCTTCTAAGACCTATATTTGGGGAACTTATGCCAACCAGTACTTCAAGCCATCATAAATCCATAAAATGGTGCCATGAGTAGTTTTGAAAACTCCAGTTAAGAAATTAAAATTGGAGAATGTTGCATTTTCAACACAGTTTTACAACTGGAGTTTGGGGGTACGGTTCTGCACCAGTACCCTCAGGCACAACTAGCAGCCTTTACACATCTGCCTGCCTGGTTTCCACGCTCAGACGACTCCTTCCCGCAGTCGTCTCACGAAGCCCACAGCGCTGCGGAGAAAGCTGGGCACCGCTGTTAGAGGATATGGCGGAACTGATCTAAGTATTCTTAATCACACGCCTTAATAAACCATGGCGAAGGACCTTTGTGTATTTAGGCTTTGGCTTTAAGAGATTAAAAAAAAAAAGAAAAAAAAAGTAAAAAAGGGGGAATTTGCAGAAGAGGAGAGCTTTGGCCACTGACTGCAGCTGGGCCGTGGCCGCGGGGAGCCTCGGCTCCGGTGGGGCCAGGGCAGGTAGCTCCACCCATCTCTTTTTTGCTGGTTTGCTTTGCTTTGCTTTCTCCTCACGGTAATATTTCATCTTCAAGACTTCTACCGTCTGTAAGTTTTTGTAGCACCAACCCCGCTAATCTTTTACGTTTACCAGTTTACTAAGTTTTACTTTCTAAGTTTACTTTCTCCTGTAACTGAGAATTGATTCTTTTATTTCACACGGACTCGCAGGCTGCTGATTTGTATTTTTTTTCCCTGCAAAGACTTCCGAGCGCTCCCGGGGCTGCGGGGACACCCTCCGCCGCCATTTCGTGAGCCAGGGGCGGCGCCGGCGCCGGCGCGCGCGAGCCGGCTGGCCCGGCACCGCCTCGCTTGCCCGGGGCGGGACACCCGCAGCTCCCCCGCTGCCGCCCGGCCGCCGGCACGGCTTCGAATGAAACGGTTCGCGTTCTTCAAGCAGATTTTAACGCGGGCAGAGGCCGCCCCGCTGGGGCTGCCTCAGCCGACCCGCCCGGGCGGGAACCCTTCTCAAGCGGACCGTAGCTGCCCGGGCGGCTGTTTCCCAGCCGGCGGGGGAAAGCTCCGGTGAGGGGACGGCCCCGCCGGCGAGGGCAGCCTCGTGCCGCTGGCCCCGCCCCGGCGGGGCGAGGCAGAGCGAGGCCGCGCCCATGAGGTAACGGCGCCGGAGCCCGGGCGGGGGGCTGGTGCCGCCGCCATCATCATCATCATCATCATCATCATCTCATTATCATCCTCATCCTCATCTCCCTTGGGTCCCGCAGGTGGCCGGTGGGGCGCGGGCGTGTCTGGGGGAGCGGCTGCCCTCGGCTCGCCGGTGAGGTGCCGGCGGCCGCTGTGCTCTCGCCGTGCCCGCCGTGTGCCGTGTCGAGTGACGGGTCAGTTACCGGAGGGAGACGGGGACCTTAACCCGGCAGAAATGATGCTCCTGGTTTTTTTTTTTTTGTTTGTTTTTTGTTTGTTTTTTTTTTTTTTTTTTGTTTTTGTTTTTGTTTTTGTTTTTGTTTTTTGTTTTTGTTTTTTTTTTTCCAGCGGGCGCGCCGGCTGGGGAGGGGAAGGAGGTTTTGCTTTGCCCGGTGCTTCCTTTGCGTTAAATATTTAAAGTTGTTTTCGTAGATTGAACTGTCTGGAAAAATCGTTTGGTTCAATCAGGGGGATGACTTGGAAGTTTCAGTCAGTGAATGGAGCTCCTGTTTCACGGATAGATCTTTAAGTAAAACATACTTTATTGAACAGGAAGAAAATACGAAATTAGAATTTGTTCTGATGAACCTTCCGTGTGTTTGGAGTAAAGACCCAGCTCCCATTCACTGCTTGCAGGCATAGCTGGATTATACTGGGGTCCCTGCCATGAGGAGAGGTTGTTGAAAAGCGACTGTGCACGCCTTTGGTTAGTCCAATGTGTCTTTTTAAAAGTAAACGAGCCTTGAATGCTGGTGCCCAGGTCCTCTTGTTTTTCTGGGTATGCTCAATGAAGAGGTGTTTATTACATCTAGTAAGAGAATATGCAAGACTAGTCACAATTACACAGTTCTCCATGGCACGGACAAATTTTATTATTTAGCTGCATTACAGGTTGACGATAATTGCTGCAACTTATTTGCACAGCTCCTGCATCCAGGAGGCAACTCTAAGGGATAAAAAGAAACAATGAGGTCTAAATTGTTGGTACTGACAGCATCCTGTGGTGAGATGCTTTTCCCAGTACTTCACTGAATGGGGTTATAAAATAATACAGTCTTTTTCAGAATAAATGAGTTGCACTTCCTTCATGTGGTGTTTCTGCAATATGAACTCAGCTTTTCCATATATAAAGGAATCTTGTTCTCTAGATTTCGGGAAGTTTTGCTATAGATAGATTATTGTTCTGAGTTTTGAATGTGCAAATGTTCTTCGAGTGACAGTGTACCATTTTGCAGGGCACTGACAGTGAAGGAAGGGAGCATGGAGAAAACTAACTATTACATGAAAAGATTTTTCCACTTGAAAAGACTTCCTGGGTGCATTTGCAGAAGACATCTGCGTGTTTTCCTCTGAAATGCTGATGTATTGATGTCCTTCTATCATAGGGTGGGGTGTTTTGGTCGTGGGTATTGTTGGTTGGTTGGTTTGGTTTGGTTTTTTAGGTCATGTGATCTCTAAATTTAGGCCTCTTGCTTCCAAATTAGCTTCCAGCATGTGAACCTGAGAGCTGGCAAGTAGCCTTATGAGCCATAGGGTCTGGCAGAATGCTTATTTGAGGGATTAGGGTCTGAGGTCTGCAGTCTTAACAACCACAAACTAAGAAGCATTTCAAAGCCAAACAAAAAATACATCCTTATAAAAACAAAACCAAAAATTAATGTAATGAAATTTGAGGATTTCTAAGTGATGATATTGTAGCCAAATTCTCTTGCCAAGTTGCAGTCCTTCTTATACTTTAGACATGAGACAATATAGATGACGCAGAAATAAGTTTTTTCATTTAAAATACTTGCTGAGAAAAAAAATATTTCATGTTATATGGTCTATAAGAGTAGCCAGGCAGCTGGCAGAGGGCCTCTCAAGATCATCTGTTGCAGAAGTCTGGTTTCCACCAACTTGGTTGAATCGACTGATTATTATGAAAAAAAAAAGAAATTGAAGAAATGCACTTATTTGCTTGAAATGAATTAATGTTTTAGTGGGCATGATAAACTTTATCTTGAATTTAGGCACAATTATTTTTCAGCTGCATGAATAGCCATATCTCTGTTAAATTCAAAATGCCAATTAACTGAGCTTAAAGGGAGCTGTGGTAAGTTCACACACTCACAATTTGTCAGTTTTGTTTCTATCAGTGCGTTGCTTAACTGGGATGTGACATACAGAGTCTTGATTTTAAAATACTTGATAAAAAATAAATAGAAAATGCTAACAGCAATACATCTGGTTTTAATTTTGGCCTTTTTAAAGGCAGAAACATTAATTCTTTTTGTTTTACTTAGGGCTCAGAGATGGATTCATCAGAACGATCAACAATTAGAAGTGAGCAGAAATCCAGGTAATTTGTGTTGTAAAGGTTATACAAAACCGTCTTAATGAAAACCTGAAAACACAGTGGAAATACATTTGTGAAAATTGGATACAGGAACAACATCATGCTTAAACTTGAAATGATCCCAGAAACTAGTTTTTCCACTGACCCGAGTGCTTCATACTCAGTGAAGCTGTTTGTGAGGAACAAATAATATACTTGTTGAGGGGGAGCAGTTTGTGCTGAATGTAGCAGGAAGGCACAGGAATTATCAACAACATACTCTTTGTAGGCATTAGCTAGCAGCATTCTCTGCATGCTTATTAATTGCTTCACCTGAGGCCGTTTCAGGTTAAATATTATAGTTTTAGCTAGATAATTTCAGATGATTGTGAAATAAGAGGTGTTAAACATCCATATTACTAGATTGACAGAATTTTAAAATCTGTAAAGGCAGTTTTGAAAGTCAGGGGTGTTTTAAGGTTCTGTATTACTGAAATCCTTGTTCGTATGCGGTGATTTCACTGCATGGTTTAAATGCATCTTAGATTCTTTGCAAAGTAGTCTTGAAAGCCAGACTTTCTCGATGGTTTCTTGTGCTGGCTTGCACAGTGAATGCTGAGGTAGAACCAGATACTCCTTTGAGAGTAATCTGTGGTTAGTAACATCTGAATAGTGGGCTAGATGAACCCTTGATCTGAACAAGCATAACTGTGTTCGTGTGATAATGTATCTAAAGTGAGAATAAAAGATACTGCTTTTTCCCAGAAAAGCAAAGTTATGTTTCTTTAAAATATTGTGACTTGTCCCTTTGAAATAGTTCTTCTTACCTTCTATCAAACATGGGTTAAGTAAATAATTGGATAGTCCTTTGACTACTTTTTTCAAAATTTCATTTGGAATGGCGTTTGTCTAGCCTAGTGGACTGAAAATTGGTAACTGTCAATTTGTATCTCAAAGACATTAGTGATTGGAAGATGTTGCCAACCAATGGCTTAAATTAATTATGCACACTTGTCTAAAATGACAAAAAGACTTAAAGTACACTGTTGGTTTGAGGGAGGCTGTGAACTGCTGCCAGTACCATTCTTATGTGTAGAAGTGGAGAAATCAGTTCCTTTTGGTTGGTTAGTATTTTGTACAGGTGTTAATAGTTCATATGGACTTCTTGGGTCAGTCATGAGATCTTCAGGCAAGTTAGAAAATGTGCCGTAAAAAAATGAAGTTGTTTTTTTTTCTGTTTTAAAGGAAATTCCTAAAAAGTCTAATAAGAAAGCAGCCTCGGGACCTTCTTCTTGTGATTGGAACTGGGGTAAGTGCTGCAGTAGCACCAGGAATCCCAGCGCTGTGCTCCTGGCGAAGCTGCATTGAGGCTGTAATTGAAGCAGCCGAACAGCTGGAGGTGCTGCATCCAGGAGATGTTGCTGAATTTCGCAAAAAAGTAATCAAAGATAGAGACCTGCTTGTGGTTGCACATGATCTCATCAGGAAAATGTCACCAGTGAGTATGTTTATAACTTCTGCTGATTTCTAAAATTATTACATAATTTTGTTATCAACAAAAATTCTTTTCAGTTTTATAAAACTTGAAATTTTTCTGGTAAAAATTTAAATTTCTATGGTAATCATATAGTACACTGTATGTTTTGGAGAGGCTGAAAAATACTTTCTTTTTAATGTAAGTTAGCTTTTGTCGTAACTAATACAAGCAAGAGCCCTCACTATTAAATATTCACCACAATGTTTCTTGGAACTAAAAGAGGAATTTATAGCTCTGCTGGCTAAAACTAGAGATACCCTGAAAATACAGGGAGTCCTTGACCCTACCGACAGCCTTGGCTCACACAGACTGAATCACCACTGCAGCTCACACTTTGCTGAGGACAGCCCATACATGCCCAGTTTCTCGGCTGTTTGTCTTAGGTTCCAGAGATTTTCAGATTGTGTTAATAGGCTTGCCAAGTCTTCTAGTTGAAATAATTAGGGTGACATACATACTGCTAAGCTGTAGGAAGTGTTGAGCGTTTTGCAATGCGTGGTGAACTCCTCTACAGGCAAAATGTAGTAATAGCCTCTCTCTTTTGGTAGCAGCCTGCACGTGTGGTTAGGCTTTGCAGCACATTTAAGGAGTAACACATTTTTCTCAACCAGGAAGGAAAAAACCCAACACAAACCAAAAATCCCCCTTTAATATTACATCTCAGACTGAATTCAGGGAATGATAATTTTAGTACACTAACTGATGTTCCAAGCAGTAAAAGCATACCGAGAAAGGTAAGGTTTCCAGGTGGTTAGGCCAGTAACTCTGTTGGCCTTAGAAACGCACGTTTGTTCTGTGTGTAATACAATTTCTTGAGTAGGAAGCCTGTATATTTTACAGAATTGTTACATGTTCCCGCCAGTCTCAGCAAATACTCTGGGCAGAGGCAGCCTGTGCTTTTAGGAAAGCCTACCTTCATGTTTGTTTAGAAATGACAAGTGGGGATTTAACTGTAGCAAACCAGTTTTCTTTTATTGCACCTGTATTACAAGCTTCCTTGAGAAAACCGGATTATTATTTTGAGCTACATTAAGTGGAGGCAAGAGCACCTGAATAATTTGAGATTGTTTTTGAAGGTTTTGTACATTCAGACTTTTATGCTTAGTATATTGTGTAAGCCCTCTTTTAAATAAATGCTTTGGCATTAGGTAGACAAATGATATGGGTTTTCTGTTGGAGGCACGTGGTCCTTATGAAGCGTTCATCTTTTTTTTTTTTTCTTCAGCGTACTGGGGATACAAAGCCCAACTTCTTCCAGGATTGCTTAATGGAGGTGTTTGATAATTTAGAACAACACATTCAGAATCCTGTTGTTTTGCAGTCAATCCTGAGACTCATGGAGAGAGGCACGATGGTTCTGACTACAAACTATGATAATTTACTTGAAATATTTGGTCAGCAACAGGGTAAACCTATGGAATCTTTAGACTTGAAAGATAAGGATAAGGTATGATGAGAGCAGTAAAAGTTTAAGACTTCTTATAAGAGAAGGCAGCTTGTAAGCTTCATTGAAAGATGTTTTCCTGTTTAAAGAGTGTCAAGGCTAAAACTTCTTCCTTGGTAAAGCATATCTATAAGCTAATAGCAGTTGCATGGACATTTATTTTCCATGTCTTTTTAGTCTGAGTTATCTGGTAACAGCAAAGAGAATTTCAGGGACACATTTATTAACCAATTCCCTCCTAATCCCTGGAAAAAACCCACAAATTTACTTAATTTATAAGTAGTAGTTGCTACAAATATGATTTCACCTAACTGGTAGTTAATTTGCTGTTCGTATCTTTTCTGTCAGCATTGCTGGAACTTGCTCTCTAGTTGAATACTTGTTTAGACCAAAAAGCCAGAGGTACCTTCAGTATCAGTGATCACCTCTTCATTATAATTTAAAGCAAGCTGTGTAATTAGTAATTAAAATTATCTCTTGCTGCAGAAAAGCACAAAAGAAGTTAATTCTGGCTTAAGTGGTTTTATAAGTTAGGACAGCTATATATTTTTGCAGAATCTCAGTTGTTGTAGTATATTATAGCAAAAGAATGTAACATGCGTGATTTGCTTTAGGTTCTTCAGTGGGCAAGAGGTCATATAAAATACGGAGTTCTTCATATTCATGGCTTATATACAGATCCCTGTGGAATGGTGCTAGATCCCTCGGGATATAAAGATGTTACTCAAGATCCTGAAGTCATGGTTTGTGTGATCTTCAAAATTTTTACTACATTTTGCCAAACTATTTTATAGTAATCACTATGTACCTGTTACCTAAGGCTAGGGTTTTGTCAGATCACATAGATTAAATAATTGGGGCCCAGAAAAACACTATTCAGGAAGCCAGCTGTGTTGCTAGGGCAACATACATGTTCTTGTACGCTGCTTCTTTGTAAATCACAGCCAAACCCCTCAGCTGTATGTCATAGTTTTAGAGTTCGTTTTATTTATCTAATGAAAGAACATTAGCCCCAAAATACCAGACACCACAACAGGGATTCATCACCATCTGGTTGCTTGGGTTAATTTTTTTGGGGCTTAAGCTGTTGCCAGCTTTGGATCCTGGACTTAATGTGGTATCTTATACCTAAGAAGTCAAACATTTGGTCAGGAATGTTAATTTTCCTTATTTACAGATCGACCCATTAGGTCAATCATCATCATTATTTCAATCTAAAATCCCTTACTGGAAATATTTATGCGTGTACTTAATTTTGTGTCATAACTTTGATTTTGAATATAATTTTTTCATAGAAACAGCACTTAGGAAATGTCAGCTTGACCTGATCCTAAAACGTGTGTTTTATTCAGTTCAATAGTGATTGTTCTGCTTCTCCTTTTAAGTATGACATATTTTAGAAGTTCTTACCGTGGCCTTTTGACTACTGAAGTATATATAGTCCTTGTGTGTTTATTTCTTAACAGGGAGTTCTTCAAAATTTGTATCGAACCAAGTCTTTTTTGTTTTTGGGCTGTGGAGAGACTCTGCGTGATCAGATATTCCAAGCTCTTTTTCTTTATACTGTAAAGAATAAAGTGGATTTAGAACATTATATGTTGGTGCTTAAAGAAAATGAAGACCACTTTTTTAAACTCCAGGCAGATATGCTGCTGCACGGAATAAAAGTAGTGTCCTATGGGGACTGCTTTAACCAATTCCCAGAGTACGTACAAGATCTGGCTGCTCAAATCTGCAAGCAGAGAAGTCCAGGTAATGTATCTTCTTTAATAAGAAAATTTTGGGTAAGCACATAGCAGGATGCCATGTCTGAACAATCAGCTGCTGCTCTGAGGTCTTGACCCCGTGCGTAGCTAGCAGTAGGCCTGGGCAGCATCACTGCTTATGAATGGCATGAGGAGTTGGAACACATGACAAAGTTGTAACCAGATTTCTTTCTGTAAGGTCTGGGCACCCTTTCAAATTTCATGTTTAATTCTGAATTTGTCTTTTTGTTAGCATTTGGTTAAGATGTTTGTTTTGTGTACTTTTTTGGCATGAACTACTTTAATATGTTATTACATTATATGAAATATGACATGTGAGTAAAAGAGACTAAAAGAATTGAAGGAATTAACTGGTGGGATGAGCTGGTTGAGCCACAGTATTTAATGAAGCATAGAATGGGAAATTAAATCAGTACACGCAATAGTGTTTGGCCTAACAGAGTTAGGGCAAATAGGGAGAAAACCCGAGTGTGAGGATAATGTTTTATGGTAATAAAATGGAAGAGGCTGTGGAATAATGCTCCATTTGTGACAGTGAATGGAATTCTGTACAGGGCACTTAATGCTAAAATGGGAAATAGCTTGATACCTTTGCTGAAGGTAAAAGTCCTGCATGGATGGGGAGCTAAATTTTACTGACATCCCTTCACCTACTTTTCCCCCCGCTACTCCCTTCCATCCTGTTGTCCCTCAACTCATAAAATCCCTTAAATGTAAGAATGGAGAGCTTTTAATACAAAACCAGGGAAACCCAACAAGTATATGTTGAAGGAAAGAGATTTCTTGAATGTTTTCCAAACAAGGATAGTTCTGCTATGGCTTATCCAGAGAATTGAGGAAAATAACTAGAGTAAATGACCAGAATACTGTTTCACAGTTCTTCTATTTATCATGCCAGTGAAACTGTTTTGTCTAAAATTATTCCCAAGTGGTGCATAGCAGGAACCTTCCCCTTGCCCTCCCTAAAAGAAAATTGGAGGTGTACGCCCAGATTACGTAATGGGTTTTGTAAATAGATGAATGTTATATTTAGACTGGATTACATTTTTCTTTCCATGAAGGCTAGAAAAAATACACAGCACAGCATCTAGGTTTCAGGAAGTTTGTCTGCAGTGGAGACACGTAAAAGTAAGTTGGAGTGCAATTTCAGACACTGAACTAGCCTCAGCCTGCTAGTTTGTGCTTGACGTACTGCTGTTGATGGATGTGATGGACATACTTTTCATAATCTGTTGAGTCTGGCGCATCCAATTTATTGCAAAGCAGCCATTGATAGCAAAACAGAGTGGAAGATACATTTACATAAGCTCTAAATGACTGCAAAATCAGACCATAATGCTCCCCTTTTCGTTCAGTGGAATTACTGATTGGCATAATACTTGCAAGAAGAGGGACCTTACTCTGACTTCAGAATCTTGTTGATCTCATTTACAAGTCAAACAAACTGCTTTCAAACGTTCGTAACTGCTCCTTATGTTACCAAACTGTCAGGTTTCATTTTTTTCAGGCTTATTTACGAACTGCCTTTTAAAAAATACCAGGTGGAGTTTGTTAGAAGGGTTATCTGAAAGAAATGAGAAATGCGGGCCCTGATCCTGGTAGGGGACTTCAGCCACCTGGATCTCTGCTGGAAAAGCAGCACAGGCAGGCAGTCCAGGAAAGTAGCGGAGTGCGTTGAGGACAGCTTCTTAGTACAGGCACCCGACCAGAGGAGAGGCACTGCTGGACCTGCTGCTCACTATCAGAGGTCTAGGGTGGAGGTAGCCTGGGCTGCAGCAATCATGACCTAGTGGAATTCTCAGTCTACAGATGAAGCAGATGAAGTGGTTAAGCCACTATCCATATTATTTGAAAAGTCATGGTAGACTGGGGAAGCTCCCAGTAACTAGAAAAAGGGAAACGTAACCCCCACTTCTAAAAAGGGAAAAAAGGAAGACTTGGGGAACTACAGTCCAGTCAGTCATGTGTCTGTGCACAGCAAGATCAATCCTGGACACTGCTGAGGAACACGGAAGACAGGTGATTGGTGACAGCCAGCATGGCTTCATCAAGGGCAAATCATGCCTGACAAGTCATGGCTGGTGACAGGGTTCCAGCATGGGTGGGTAAGGGAAAAGCGACTGATGTCATCTGCCTGGACTTGTGCAAAGCACTTGACACTGACCCGCACAACATACTTCTCTCTAAATTGGAGAGACTTGGGTTTGATGGATGGACCGCTTGGAGGGTAAGGAGTTGGGTGAATGGCTGCACTCAGAAGAGTCGCGGTTAATGGCTCAATGTCCACGTGGAGAGCGGTGATGAGCGGTGTCCCTCCAGGGTCTGTGCTGGGACCAGTATTTAACATCTTTGGTGACAGGGACAGTGGGATTGAGAGCACCCTCACCAGGTTTGCCGACAACACGGAGCTGTGTGGTGCGGTCGACACGCTGGGGGGCAGGGATGGCATCCAGAGGGACCTGGGCAGGCTGGAGAGGGGGGCCCGTGTGAACTGCACGAAGTTCAACAGGGCCAAGTGCAAGGTCCTGCCCACGGGTCGGGGCAATCCCCAGCACAAATCCAGGCTGGGCCATGAGAGGATTGAGAGCAGCCCTGCGGAGAAGGACCTGGGGGTGTCGGTGGGTGGAAAACTGACCGTGAGCCAGCAATGTGCGCTCCCAGCCCAGAAAGCCAACTGTGTCCTGGGCTGCATCGAGAGAAGTGTGGCCGGCAGGCGAGGGAGGGGATTCTCCCCCTCTGCTCTCGTGAGACCCCACCTGGAGTACTGTGTCCAGCTCTGGGGTCCCCAGTATAAGAAGGACATGGACCTGCTCAAGCGGGTCCAGAGGAGGCCACGAAGATGCTCAGGGGGCTGGAGCAGCTCCCCTGGGAGGCCAGGCTGAGAGAGTTGAGGTTGTGCAGCCTGGAGAAGGGAAGGCTCCAGGGAAATCTAGCAGCTTTCCAGTGCTTAAAGGCAGCCTACAGGAAAGGTGGGGAGGGACTCTTGATCAGGGAATGTCAGGATAAGACAAGGGGTAATGGTTTTAAACTGAAAGAGGGGAGATTCAGAATAGATCTAGGGAAGAAATTCTTCCCTGTGTGGGCGGTGAGGCGCTGGCAGAGGGTGCCCAGAGCAGCTGTGGCTGCCCCCTCCCTGGAAGGGTTCAAGGCCAGGTTGGACGTGGCTGGGAGCCCCCTGGGCTGGGGGAAGGGGGCCCTGCCCAGGGCAGGGGGGGTGGAACTGGATGGTCTTTAAGGTCCCTTCCAACCCAAACCATGCTAGGATTATAAATAGAACCTTGACGTTTTGGGATGTTGCATAAGAGTACAAAAACTTTCTGGATGCTAACTTGAACTGTTGCTGTCTCTTACGCTTCTCTAGATGCTGATCGAGTGGACAGCACAACACTGTTGGGTAAGTAATGTTCTTATTTTCACAGAAAGTTGCATAATCTATCAGATAAAAATAGTCTCTTATTTACTAAATAATTAAAGTATTATTGTGTGGTGCTCCAACTTAACTCCGGAAGCCTGCTTAGCATTTCTCTTTTTACCCTCTTCTCTTCTTTGTCCATATTAGCAGGTAACTGCTGGCTTTCAGCTGTCAATAAAATGACAGAATGGAAAAGCTCCAGAAAATGTATATAAAAAACTATTAATGCTGATCAGAGTGTTCTAAGGTAATGTTAACATCCATGAGGTCTTGACTTAACTTTTCAAACACATTTGGATATTTTGAATGCCTTCTTTAAGAAGGTATACGACAGTGAATCGCGAGCTTAAGCATGTAGAACTGAAGGTGAATATTTGGCTAAGCGTTGTTCAGGTATCTTTGTGATACTTCTGTGAACAAGCAGAGCAATAATAGATTCCAATTTCTGGTATAAAATAGCAAAACTTCCTTTTGAAATAACACTTAAAAAGATTACGCTTCTAAGATATTTCTGCTGCTGCCGCAAATAGTATTAAAATTGTACAAAAGTTTAATTTCATTATTGCATAGAAGAGTCTTTGGCACTGCAGATTACCCAGCCTCCCCCCCGCCCCCTTTTTTTTTCCACAATCAGAAAGTATGCAAGGTCCGTGATACTTGTTGTCAGGTGTAAAGTCAGAGGTTTCTTTTGTAATTCTGACTAGGTTTTAAGCTTAGCTGTCTTTCAGAGGAGTTCATAAATCCCTTTTTCAGTAAAGTACAATTAGGCATCAGTGGCGAAACCAAAAACTTGAGTATAATTTATTCCGGTATCACTTAATATAAAGCTCTTTTACTAATTTCTTAGCACCCTCCTTACAAGTAATTTTAGCACCCTTTTACTCGTATTTTGGAATACATAGCAAGTAAAATTGATAATTATTCCTCAACACAAATTTGCATAATATCCTGCAAAAAATCTGTCAGGAGTTTTAAGGGATGGATGTCCTAATATTGAAAGGATTTCCCTTACATTTATTTTTATTGTCCAGCTGTGCTGCTTATACTTTCAACAGTAGCTCACACCAAGACTTTTTTTCTTTTGAATAAAGGATCCAAACTTTATAAAGAAGCTTCTCACCTCTGAGCTCTACAGGTATTGTCACACAAAATCAAGAACTCCTTTCTTCAAGGGCTGCTGTGTCATTAGCTGCTTCCTGTTTCGATCCTTAGCGCCAGAGTTCATGATCACTGAACTGGTGCAGACCTGCAGCAGGGCTAGTGTTACAGTTCAGATGCAGGAACCTCAGTGAACCACTACTGTGTTTATCTTAATATTTGGTGCTTGCAGTAAAAAGTATACAAAGCACACACATGGAGCTACATTAAATTTGATTTTTTGCCCCCCTCTCCCTCCACAGGAACTTCGTGTTTGGACTGCGCTAAAAGGAAGTTAGGAGACCATGGCACTGACTCTCCTAAGAGAATCAAGCAGTCAGATAATGGTATACCCACTATTTAATGAAAAAAACAACCAAAACACAACCCAGAAGCTTTTTAACAGAAGGTGTTTTATATCTGCTGCGTGGAAAGTTTTAGACTATTTCCCTGGTTTTAAGTGGAATAAAAATTGTGCATCTTCACCTTTTCTTTTTAGAGCTGTATTTATGTAACATACGTAAAGCCCAAGAGTCATACTAGTCACTCTCCAGGCACTTCCATACTACTGCTGTATCTGTGGGGTCATTTAGAAGCAGGTGCAACTTTTCTCTGCCTGTGCTTCAAGCCGCTCGGACCAAGCTCTTACCAGGGTGAAGCTACAACAGAAGGTGATGTTTGAATCTGTAAAAAATTCCTTTTGGCATACCCGAGACTGTTAGTTGCCTTTAAACTGGTTTTCTATTCTTTTCTCATCAGCTGAACCGCAGTTAGGCAGCACAAAGCTGCTTGCAAGCTTCAGATTTGGATCCCTAAGCTGTCAGGAGCAGGAACTGTTGTTTCACACGTACAGAACCTGCATCATACCAACCTGCCTGTTTTACACTTCTAATCACGAGGGTTTGTTTTCATGTATCAGTCTGTTAAGGCATGAAGATGATGTGGGGAGAAAAGGATGTAACGGTAGTGTATCAACAAGGACATACCATATGTACCTATTTGGTGTGTATTTCTCTGAAAATATTTTAAATACTGTTTCATTCAGAGTATGCTGCCAGTTATCTCAGAAAGCAGGGAAGGGATTGTCGTACTGCAGCCAAATTAAAACCAGTCAGTAACTAATAATTTATCTGTAGACAATTTCTAGTGTGTAAATTTGACTTCAGTTGAACTACTCAAATGATTAAGGGTAGGTATAGCATTAACGGTGTTTTTCTGAGATGCTGTCAATTCACCTAGCACTGAATTGTCTCAGCACTGAAGTGACATAATTACTGGTCCAGTTGCTAGCACTGGTGATCTGGCATTTTCTAGTCAGCTGCCTCACCTCCGTGTCTGCAGGAGAACATGGTCAGGACCATTCTTTGTTCTGGTAGCAGCCCATTTGTATCTGGCAGTCCTGGAAGATTGCTCCCGTCAAGTTTCTCTGCTTCCGTGCCCTGGGGATTTGCACCCTTACCCCTGTGAGGTAACTGTGAGGAGGGCTGACAGGGAGGGAGGTGATGGCTCTGTCAGGTGACCTCTGTCTGAACTGGGGTACTGTCACCTCTTTACTAACCCTGTCACAAAAGCAATTTCAGCTTGTTCTCTAGTATGGGGGCGTGCACAATGAAAAGCTTAGAAAGAGGGGCATGCTTCTTTCTAGACTAACTACCGAGATGGGTAGAAGTTGTGGGGTATAGAAGCCTTTGTTGCTGTTCTGTAGTAGGTGAAGAGCTGAAGGCATTTTGCATAGAAAAGTAATGGTAACCCATGCACACACACTGGCTCTTGTCTCTTCTAGCCCAGAGGAAAACACCCAGCGGTCTTTTCATGACTGACAGACTAGAAACCACAACTGGGTGTTAGTATGTGCTATAATGACTAAGGACCTCAAGTATCAGCTATCAGAGTTTAAACTGTGTTTTTTGAAAGGTAAAAATCAAGAGCAAAACCAGCCTGCATCTAGACTGTACTCATCCTCTCGAGAGAATGTAGTCGTGCATACATCACTTCTGAAAAGTTGCATATAGCATCACCTGCAAGACTCTAACCCCCAGGATTTGCTTTTCTACTCCGTGTGAATTGGCTCTACTCAGTGCGATCAGCCATGCTTATTTGGAAGCTGATGCATCAGTTTAGAACACTTACTGTTGCTTCAAGCTGCAGCAAAAGTAATCAGATAAGCAATTTAGGTCCCTGATTACTGTAATTACTCAAGCTCAACCCAGAAGTCATACAACTTCTTATCTTGTGCCTGAAGTCAGACCCACATTAGGAATTCACATCCCTTCCCTCTGGTAAGGATCAGCTTAGCCTAGTGTTGGGTGATCCTTCTGTTTTGTAGACGCTGCTGAACTGCAACTTGCACAACAGCCTCCCCTGACTCAAGTGCCATTTATTTGTATCCTGAGAAGCAGATGAGTAAGGGTTTATTTTAATTACTAGCATACACAGTAAGAAGGTAGAAATGCCTGGTTTTGGTTCTTCCCCCCTGAGAATATATTTTAGTTGTGGGATTGCCTTGCAGCTACCTCAGGGTTTAAAATAGAGTCCAAAAGGGACAGAACCTGAAACTTGTCTGTTCCATTTATCTGTTAAGTGAGAGTAACTTATTTAAGGCCTTGTTCAAATTATTACCCGAGTACTGAGAAAGGACTAACCCTACACATTGGTATGTTAAAGGATGGTTGCTGATTCCACAGTAGATGGTTCTTTTTCTACATAATTCAGAATTTTTTTTAAGGGGAATAAGGTATTTACTGAAAACAAATTTGTTGATCATTTATGATCCTGTTTTGCTCACGCTGTGTAACAAAGTTGATAGCTCTGATGGCATACACTCTTCTAATAAAATATTTTTAGTAGTAGATTATTCTTGCATAATAGCTAAGATGTATAGCTTTTACCGTTCTTCAGACTGGTCCAATTCTTTACTGTATTCTTTTCTTTCAACCAACTGTTCCTAGCGAATGGCTAAAAAAACCACAAACAAAACAAAACTTATGTTTTTGCAATACACAGATGGATGTGGGTCAAAGATCTTTGAAAGTCATTATAGGCTGCTCTTCTGTTCATCCTTCACACTAATGGAATTATTTCCACACCTGCCAGTGGATTCTGAATTAAGGGTCTGACGCCAATTCACGATTTACACTGAGAGTAAATAACTTTATTTATTAAAGTGTGGCAGCAACAGAAGTATTGGCTAGACATCTGTCTGCAGTGTAAGTGGACACATTTATGTTGTTAAAATGTTCCCACAGGGACCCATTACCTACTGCTTACATGTCATTCCTTCCTTATGCAGTAACCCCCTGTGTCCAGACAGTTGTGTGTAACACACACAGTATGAGCAATGCCGTACAAGGCACGCGTGTAGCCATGTCTAAGCGGCATGGGGGACAAAAGCAAGCTACTACATGAACATAAGATAGAATTATGAACAACCATCAACCAAATAAAGCTCCTCCGCATACACCGAGGTGAAACCTAAGCCAGATGAAGTGATTCAAGCTGTCTCAAACAGGGTTCTGTAACCAACTTCATTAACTTTGCTTCTCAGATGAAGCATGGCCATCAAAACAAACCTAACCAGCCTGAAACTAATATTTTTGCAAGGCTGCACTGGAAGACTGAAGTCTTACTGGGTGTCACAAGCCACATATAATAATAGGCAGATTGCAATTATCTTGTTTTAAAAACCAGGAAACAATCTTACCTGAAGGCAAAGGGATGCAGCTGGAACACAAGGGAGAGATTGTAAAGGTCCTGACCAGTGGTAGCGTGCACCTTCACAGTGTACTGGAGATACAGTAAACACATTAATTTTTATAAGAAAAGCAAGAGGCTTGTTCTTTGTACTGGTGTGCTTATGTAAACCTGTAACCTTCATCTTCAGGCAAAACATCCCCGAAACATTTAGAGAGAAAGCTTTGCACACCAGAATGTACACATCTCAGTAACAACCTCTGTCTCTCTTCCTTGTTAACAAAACTCTATCAATGAATAACAGCTACTTCCTTCAATAGTTTTGAAAATGGCTTCATTTGAAGGGTAACTTTTTCTGTCAACCTCTAATAGCCACATTCAAACTCTGATCTGTAAGAGCCAGCTGTAAACACAGGTCCTGCTGTTGCCGCCTGGCCCCGAAATCATCCACACTTCATTCTGAAACAGGACTCTCTGCGTGCTTCTCTGTTGTTTCTTGTTCACTGATGTCTGGATACTTGGTGAGATCCAAAGTCAGTACTCGACTGAACATAAAGTCATCATGCTGAAAAGAAGGAGGATCATACAATTGGAAACATTCCTGGTATGTTAAGTAAGCATTTCATAAATGACTGAGACACAACAAGCCTGAGTTACCAAAATTGTTTTTTCATCAAGCCAATACCTGCACTTATTTTTGAATACAAAGTAGTTTAAATCCAGCAACACAATTACATAGTAACACTGAAGGTGTAAATCAGTACTCAACAAAAACCAGCATGTATTATTTAACAAAATTTGGTAATAATTAATTGTTACCTCTGGACACACTCCAATCAATGCATCTGCTCTGGAATAAAACTCTTCCTTTAGAGAAATAACTATCATTTGAAACTGTTCATGTGCCTTTTCCCTAATGAAACTTGATACCTTTGGGAAGAAACCAAATACTTCAGTAAGTTAGTTCTGGCAGACTTAAATGATGCTATAATTAGGGAACGATGAGGAAAGAGCTGAACCACGTTAACTACAGAATTCAGTTATGAAATAGGGTGAGAAATAAAACTGTCTTAAGACAGATACTTTGCATGTTCTTAAGACAGCCCCTCAGATTTGCTGCTTTTTGAAAGCACCTAAGAAAATATTCATTCACTCCAATGAATGAAGTTATAGAGAAAGGCCAGTGTCAATGAAAAATATTTTAATTAATACAACTACAAAGGAAGGTAAAACTCCTGAATAAGGAAAAAGTGTGAAAAGAGAAAAGGTTGTTTACTGGCTGTATGCTAAGATCTTAAATACGTATTAGTTCACTGCAGACATTTTTTTTCTATCTGCAAAATAAAGGTACAAATATTAAGTTATAAATTGGTAACTGAATAAGGCAGTATCCCACAATATAAACTGAATGCTGAATAAAGGCCAACCAGTACATTTTTAATTAGACTTCTGTTTGCACAGTAATATCTGTATGATAGGGAAGTAATCTTTTCAATGGAAGAATGCTGCACAGCACATTCTTAGCTCTGAAGCGGGCATCTCTTCTGCCAGGGATGTCAGAAGGAGCCTACTCAGAAAAGCAAACTCCAGCAAAGTGCCCCATTACAGCATCAACGCACCAGCTGTTGTCTCTATGGAAAGCTCAGAACGTACCAGACATCATGACCTTTGTGGAACATGTATGTAATTGATGACTGGTGCACCTGTAACTGCAACGGGAACTTATGTGGATAACCTGAAGTCATCCAAGTTATGGCCTGTGATTTTGTTAGGCCTGATCTGGGACCCCTGCTCAGCCCCAGACAGAACCATGGAGAATTTTGAATTCATACCCAAACGACCACCTCAGAAGTCTGCAGAGACTAGAAGTACTAATCACCTAATACACTGCAGCTTTGATGAAAGGCAAAAATGTGAAATTTAGCATTAAACAGTGTAATAGCAGACGAGACAGACAGTGAAGGAAAGCTTGGAGGAAGCCTGCATAACTCAAGTCATCAGCCATGATACATTTGACTTCAGAATTAAGAATAACATCCAGAAAACACAACACTGGTATTTAACCAGAATACGTGATCTTCAACTGTTATGTCAACTCATAGTGGTCCTGAGTGAAAGATTAATTACTAGAAAAGTATCCTGTTAAAGTTTAGATCACAGAGGTGTTTTGTGATCGTCTGATATGTAATCTTGTTTCTAGTCATGTCATTGAGAGCCAAATCCTAAAGCTGGCGTAATTATTTTCAATACAGTCCCATTACGTCTAAACTAGTGTTGTTGAAACACACTGGACTGAGTTAAAACAAACTCAGGGCATATCATCTGCTCTGAAGTAGTGGATGATAGGTAGCCCTTGTGGACTTGCATCCCAAGGAATGTTTAAGGAACTCGGAGTCAGAAAACCATCCCTTGCAATGCTATATGGAATCAGTTATCTCTGAGAAGGAATTCTATCTGGCAGGCACAAGTAGTGGAGCCTCCCCAGCTGTCTACTGTAGAGTTCCCCTCCAAGCAAACTCTGGTGTACTTGGCACATCACAGTTAACCCCATTAGGAAAGTAAGAAAAAAAAAAAAAAAAAAAAAAAAAAAAAGAAAGCAAAAAAACCTGAAGTTTGATGTTTATAAAACTGCTTTTCTTTGTTAGGCTCTGCCTAGACTGACATCACTATTAATGCGAGCAGAAATACAGCCTGATCTCACTTTATGTGGAAAGGTAAGTTTCCACAGAAGAAAATCCAGGCATGTGGAGATCTTTTTGATTCTTCTCCTACATACAATCTCCTTGTACCGAGTCTTTGCCTCCTAGAGGCTGATGTCTACAGTTGGCAATCTTTATTGTTTGTATACTCTCTTAAATTTAGTTACAGTGCATAGTTATTAGCAAAAAAGGAAAGAGAAATTCAAGAGGACAGGAAGCTATTTTAATCAAGCAAGGATTTGTGTGACTAAAACAATGGGAGCAATAGCCCTTAATTAGTGTTAATGTAAAAATATTTAGTAGGCCAATTATATAAAATAAATACTGCAGTGATAGAACGACTTGATTTCAGTATGCAGATATACTCTTTTCTGCTTCTTAGAGGTAAGGGAACCCAAAGGCCTTAAAAATTCCAATCAAACCAACCAACCAGCAACTCACAACTGACTTTTACATCATATTGTACCACACGTGCTCATGCAGCATACTTGTCCACTCTAGTTTTCTCAACTTCACAGTTTGGGGACTGATTAAAACACTCTTAGATTTACGAATTTAAACCTAGTCCTAGTCTATCATCTCATACAACTATTATTTCAGTCCTAAACACAATATATTTTGAAACCGGTTCAGACAGTGTAATCGATCTCTCTAACCCAACAACCTGTAATGAAAAGTAGCCCTCCTTCTACAAAAGGTATCATTATATTGTCAATAAGAGGATAAGTTAAAAGGGACCAACTTACTTTATCAATGTTTGTGTTATCCAGGGCAGCATCTATCTCATCTAAAATAAAAAAAGGTGCCGGCCGAAAACTGTAGAAGACAAGACAGTAGTTTGCATTTAGATGCAAAAATGTCAATAAACGTGTAGAATAAAGACATTTGTAATGTTGAATATTCTATTAGAAAAATTTTTTTTAACATATTTGTAACACTGTCTACATTCCTGCCACTTACTCAGCCACACACTTGGATAATTCCGTAGTATTTCTTTTACCTGTGTATAGCAAACACAAGAGCCAGAGCTGCCACCGATTTTTCACCTCCTGACAAACTGTCCATTGGCATAAAGCGCTTTCCTGGAGCCACGCAGTTAAAGCCAATACCTTCCAGATAAGGCTCCTCAGGATTTTCAGGACTAAGGAATGCCTGGAAACACATACATTTTGTTATTAATAGTGACATTTATAAAATTAAAGACGGATGGGTTTTAGGTTTAAACACTGACTGAGCTAGTGTTGAAATCGGTAAGTCGGCTTCATTTGTAGGAAGCACCTGTTCATCTATACTGAAGAGCAGCACTATGAAGTTTCCCAGAGAAGATGCCTTTGTTAACAAACCATGAGCTAGGAGGCTAATTAACAAAACCATTTTGGAAACGACTCCACATATTTGTTATCTACCAAATTTCAGCTACTAAACAAACGATTTTATCACCTTCTATGTAATTCATTTTTCTTTGTATTATTATTAAAATTTGAGACTTCAGCTTTCTTTTTTTGTTTGGAAATACATCTCCTTCCAAAATTGCACTTTTTTTTGAAAGGTTAGTTTCACAACATCTAACTTTGAGCTGGAGAAAGATTTTAATATAGGTAAGCTACCACTATACTTTGTGTCCTGGTTCCCAGGTCCCAAAATTAAAAGGATTGTTTTAAAGGAATGGCCATGTTACCAAACTGTTACAAATTACAATGGATAAACTAATTGCTACATGGTTTATTCTTCCCATTAAATAGAAGAGACAATAAAATAAAACAGTCTCTTCCCTTCTACAGAAGTGGATACAGATAAAATTTCCATAGTTGACACTCATTTCAAATGGCTCCTCTCAGATCACAGCTAGAGTGGAAGAAAAGCAAAAGAAAACACTGCATGTACTTTCATTTACAGTAATTTCTGTATTAAATAGCCCTGGAAGTAAGATCTAGTGCTTGCAGGATCTCTGTTTTGTTGGAAGAATGCATTTCTTCCTCTTTTTCCCTGTTGAGAGAACGCCTGTTTTTGTTACTACAACGTTCTTCAGATTGTAAGCATGTCAAATACCATGCAATGCAACTCCCAGTTCCATGCTGTTGCGTGGATCTGTGCAAGAGGAAGAAGTCTTCAGATGTGGGGACACTGTTAGCAAAAATCACCATGTGGCTTACTAGGGTACATACATGCCCTGCTCATCAAGATACGAAAGGAACAACATTTCTCTCTCCTCAAAAGAACGGAAGAGAACTGGTGGCGAACCCAGCAGTGAATCTATGTATGTACAATTTCTTAGGCAGCAGTGTTATTTAAAGTACTTCTAACACACCATGTGCTGATGAAGTAAGTTTTACTGAGCAATATATTTAGTGCACAAATGTTCCGAGTTCAGAATCTCTGGAGTTAAGCTAGCTCAATCAACAGCAAAGCGTTATTAATAAATGTTATAATAATAAGAAATGTTAATTTTAATAATAAGAAAGTGTCATGTTAAAAATTGTTAAGGTTGCTTCAAGCTGCAACCTAGGCCACCTCCTCTGATGGCAAAACTCTGAGCTAATCCTCTCCTTAGCCAAGGAGAGCAATCAGTTCTCTTACAATGCAATTAGACCAGCTTGCTTCAGCTCCTGTCTAGCTAGTAGGCAGTTTTATCTTTTCAGCTCATCACAGGATACTCTCTTGACCAGGTCACCACTATGGCTCAAATCAAGGCACACCATCACAGACCTCAGAAAGAAAGCACCCAACTGATTGTTTTGGGCAATGCATCTGTGTCCTGGTGGAAAATACTGGTTGTTTCAGAGTAATGCAAAGTCAAAACCTGCCTGATGTTTAATCTAGGGGAAAAAGTACATGCCCAATAATCATGAAGAAAGAAATGCTTTATTATCCTGTCCAACCTAGAAGCAGAAAATATATATTTAAAGATATTTAAGGTGTTCACTGAATATCTGACTCCGAGGGAAAACACAGAATCTGAAGTTCAAGATAGACAAGAGTTCAAGCCCGAGCCCTCTAAACACTGAACCTTCTGCAGAATTTGATATAACCAAGCATTTGGAAGTTTCCTCTTTACTTTCAGCATTAGTACTGGAATACTAGCAAACATTAATACAATTTGTGTCACGTTTTTCTACAGGTTTCTTTAAAGTTGCGAACTTATTAAATAAATATTTTAAGAAGATAGACTTAAGTGGGGTATAAGGAGCTTCAAAACCTCACACAAAACACCAGCACTGAAATAATGATTTATGATTTTTATTTTTACCTATACTAAGTGGGTTTAGTTACTTACTGTTATCACTAGATCTGTAAACCAAGGTTATTTTTAAACTAAGTACTCAAATATATTTCACTTTTTTGTCATGATAATTTACAAGTTTGCTAAACACAAAAACTAACCCAAACTGAGTAGTTCCCAATTCTGTTAACACTTTAGATCACATTTCTCTGTCTAATGTCAAGCATGTTTTGGCACATTGCCTATTCCTCCTCTGGCCCTAGAATTCTAAAGTCTTTGATTACTTTTGTAATTTTCTTCTTTGGGACTGAAGCTTCCTTTGGAAACCAAAAGGGTTAGTAAGTTCTCTTATTCTAGATAACACACCATCAAGCAGGCCTTTTAAGCCAAGAACGTAAGAACATTACACACCTGAGCACTACTGTTTCTGCAAAGTTTCTTGTAGATCTGATCAATAGCTATGGAGGCATGCTCAAAGCACCGATTAAAAAGCTCGTATCTCCTTTTTTTCACCTGTTCAAATTCTTGCTTGCATATTCTGGCCTCCTTTCTGCTGGTCTCAAAAGCTGTAAAAAAAATTACTGAAATTACTCTGTAATAAGCCTCTAAGCAAATAAACAAAACAAGTATCTATTATGCACCATAACAAGCACCAAGGAAAATACTGCAGAAAAAGGTTCTGATGCACATAAAAGGAATACACCAGTATCACGAATTTCCTTCCAGATTTCAAATGGAGGCCCCAAATACTGCACAGTCAAGATGTAGTCTATCTGCTCTATGCCATATTCGTCTAGAGCAATGAATAAAATTCTCCTAATTCCTTCTGTAAGATGGGTAGCCTTAAGCAGCACCAACATTTACCTGTTACAGCCTCAGAAATCCTTGGTTTTCTTAGTTTGTTAATGTCTACAATGCTCTTTGAGGATACCAATAATTTAGCGGTAATGCTCATGTCTGAGTTCTGGGCAACATATATATGTTCCTTCAATTATTTAAGAAAAATTTAAGCATTTTATGATTAAAGTCAGTCATTTTTACAAAGTAAGTAAAAATACTTTATGATGTCATTTGGCCAACAAAGTATCTTTCCAACCATTCGAACGGTATTTCGATAAACTGCTGAAGAGTAAAAGCATATGTTAATAAATTATTTACATATAATTAAGAAGGCAACTGAAGATAAACACTTGAGCACAAATACACCTTAATATCTGAAAAAAACAAAGCCAGCAGGACTGACCCCAGAAAGAATAATTTCTATTAGGGTAACAACTCTCACAAGTCACAAAAGAGATTAGTATGGAAGACTCTGTGTTACCATCTACTGATTCTTGGAACTTGTCTCGAGCTATCTGTAATTTCTCTCCCGCTCTCAGGTTTGGAGCAGCTGTCTTCATTAAAGTATTCTCTTTGGATTTTATTTCCTGCTGCATCTGGTTCATATGATCCTCTATATCTTTATCAGACTCTAGGTCCTAAAGAAAAGATGATAAAAACTAGAACAATAAAATCTGCTTTTAGGCTAAGACATTTCAACATCTATGACAAGCACCCATAGTTTCTGGAAGAAGTACCTAACTCATCCAACAGTTTTAACTAGAAACACAACAAAATGCAAAAGTCCACTAAGTGTGTTCTCAGAATAAATTTACTAAGTCCCAAGCACTGTTCCACAAGACCTTTAAAAACAGACAAATTCCCTTCAGCCTAGAAGTCTGCATTAAAATACAGCACCGGAGGAAGATTAGCTGGCTTCATCACTTGATTTGTAAAGAAAACCTCTGAAGACAGGTTCTTGATGAACTCTTCAAGACAAGTTCTAGTGACAACAGATTCATCCCTTGCTCTGTACCTAGCCTCTGACATTTAGTTATTTTATGACTTAATGATTAAAAAGGAAAAAAAAATTTACAAAAACACTGCAAAAACATGACTGAATGGACTGTTACAGAAGGAAGTATGGTAAATCTCAGCCTCTGAAAATACTACAGAAGGTCATACAACCCCCCAGCAGCCAAGCATTGGTTTCTAGAGTTTTGAGTCATAACCTATGGTGTTGGAACTTAAAAGGCAGAAAAAAAAAAAAAAAAAAGAAGAGATGTATTTACTGTTTCTCCATTCTATTGTTTAGGTAAGCTTTAAATTAAATTTAGTTATATGGGAAACTGACTTATCCAGAAATCCCATACATTGTTGGTTTTGCAATCATGCATAGCACCACACACACAGACACAGAAAACTCGACCTCTAATAATTTCAAATAAACAAAGATTACCTTCAGGTCTTCTGCTAGGCTGCTGTAGTCTATCTGAACTGCCTCTTCCCTTTCATAGATACTTGATGTAGTCTGAGTGCCTTCTGTTTCAGTTCCTAGCTATAAATGCAAAGGACATGGCTGTTCAGAAACATGACAGTTAACTTTTAAACAGTTAAAAGGATATATAATGAGGAGACAGTGGTAGTAACATGGTATGAAGTACTAATTCCATAGCTCCTCCCCTAGCCAAAATGAAGTTAGGATAGTTAAGATCTTATGAGTCTAATTAAAAAAACACACCTTTTAAATGAAGATGAAAGCTTCAGCTAATTTCAGTTTGAAACTAAGATGAAAGCAGCAGCAATTTATTTGTAATCTATTTAGAACAACGTGCACAGTGTTAATCTCCTGATTGGAAAGATTTACATTCCCCATGATAATTCAAGCCCATATCAGGGAAATGCTCTGCAGTGTCCAAGTCGAGGCATTTCTTCCACTCAGTTGGCCTCAGCAGAAATGAGTAGCTTCAATTCTGTCCGGCATAAGCAGAGCATCTTCTGGATGCTGTAAGCCTTGATTTCAAACAGCTACTTTTTCTCGAATGAAGCATGTGCTACATGTCACTATCAGTCCCTTTCCCAGAACCAAACCTTACTGGTCTCAGAGATACTAATTAGGTATGTAAGTTGTTATTCCTACTGTCCACCTCCTTGGTTTCATCTATTCCTTACTGATAAACAGTGAGAGCTGAGCTGCCTACACACTCTGATGATTGGCAGTTCATGTCCTTTCCCTTCCGACTGCCTACCTCACTGCCTTAATTTTGTTTTCTGTCCCACCCATCCATATCTGTTCTTCAGAAAAAGTACTTTCCTAAGGAATGGGTTCAACAAGACTCTTCCAGATTCAGAGACTTGTTTCAAGTCCTTCAAAACCCACAGCTCTTTTCTGTTTTAACGGTGGAAAAAGTCTAATTTCTCCTCACAAAAGGTAAGCTGGAAAAAGAGGGACTGAGAAAAATAACGAGGTCAACTCTCTGACAGCAGGAGTATTTCTATTTTAGCCTATCCCTGGTTTCTGTGAATATCTACATCTACTGAAGATGAAAAGGATGGTTTTAAACAGAATTTATATTATGCAAGATTAACCAAGTATTACCTCAATCCATGTACTTGCCATTTATTTACATTTCTGAATTAACCCATGTGTGTCCTCTTACAGATGTGTATCTAGAATATACCTTCATACCAATTTTCTTGCACCACAGCGATATACTTCACAGGAATACACTTCAAGCACAAGCAAAAATACTTGCAATCAGTATTTCTGACTGCAAAGAATAAACAAAATCCTTCTATTGAACAGATGAGGCCTGGTCACATGAAAACAGTGTATTTATTTTAACATTACTATACAAGACAGTCTTGTAAGGCAAAAATAAATATCTTTATATTCAAGACTGAATAATTGCTCCTCTATGATATCTATCTTCTATAAATATTTTAAGTACCTCTACTTCACTGATGTCATCCAGTGATCCAGACAGGAGCTTTATTTTCAAGTCCTGAACTTTGCATTCAAGAAGCAGATTGTGTCGTTTTAATCTTTTCTCTTCCAGATGAGTTTCTATAGCTGTAGCTTCTTTTTGTAATTTTGTAGTTTCCCTACATACACAAAGGGCAGAAAAAGAGCAAAAGCATTGCTGCCAATAACACCCACAGCCAAACAGCATGAAATAGAGTTACCATGCACAAGGAGGGCTTTTTCCCCTATAATCCCCATGAAACATAAAGGAAAGTGGTACTTCACTACTTCCATCCCCTTTGTTCTCCCAAATTACTCAAGAGGGAGCTGGGAACCACACAGTATTCTAGCAGGCAAGTTAACACTCTGCTATTCTGCATTTACTCTTAACTCTATTGCAACGTAAATGCTTGTAGCACAGACACAGTTTCTGTATATTGCCAAGTTCACACTATGGCATGTTCAAATACCCACTTTTCCTAACTACAACTAAACTGTTCTGTTCAGCTCTACTGAGCAGGTATGGAGATTTGATACTTTTAAATTTTAAATCTGGTTAACTTTTAGCATTACTCCATTTGAAATACTCCTTGACTGTTTGCAACAAATCCCTTTGATAGCATCAAGTTGCCAAATAACACAGAGAAACAATAGTCTTGTATTGTTAAAGTTACACACTATAAAATAAACTTCTAGGCATACAAACTTTAAGTTTATATAAAATTCCACAAGATTACCTAGCCATACTGTGCCAACATGTGGGGGTTTTTTGAACATAAAGAAGACTCTCAATTAAGAGACATTAAACACATCAATAATAAGCAAGCATAAGAAAACTGAAGTATAAACTGTCCTCAAAGCAGTTGATTTGTAAGGACAAAATAGTGACCTAAAATTAATATTGGTTTAAGGTATCTAACACTTAAAAGGCCTGGAGAAAATGGGAATGCTGAAATAAAAAAAAAAAAATTGAAAAAATAATCTCATTAATTGAACCAACTGTAGAATTCAAAAATATGAAACTAGCGAACTTAATATGCCCCTCCAATCAAGCTGTAAGCTAATACATACTTATCAGAACTCACTACATGTTCACCAGGAATCACACGACCTAACACTAGGCAGATAAGATGTTATTCTATATGGTTTATGGGATGGCTCTCATGAAATAATCTCATTCACATTACTTCCGAGAACCACACACTGAATTAGAAACACTTTTTAACTACAGCATAAGGTAAATTCAAGTTACTATGTCCCTAATGAATCTTTCACAAGAAAACAGAACAAGAGAAATTCAAACATCTGATCACTAAACCTCTTCTAAATATTATCACATTAATCATTTTCACAGGAGTACAATTAGTAATTACCTATTAAGAGTTAACATCGTCTTTCTGAACTCTTCAACTTCATTTTGGATTTTTATAACCTCAGATTTATGAGTTCTTAATCTATCCTTAAGATGTTGCTGTTCCTCCACAATTTTGTTCACTTTTTTTAGAAGCTTTTCCTCATCCTGCATAGAAATATTTACGTTTTTACCCTTTTGGCAAAAATCTTGATATGGAATCTTTATTATACAGAAGGAAAGACTTAAAGTTTAAACCTGTTACAATACATTCAAATGTTACAGCACAAAGTCTGAAAGGCAATGGGAAAACAGCCTGTATTACACAGAGGAAGGTCCAGGTGTTTTGAATACATAGGCACAACTTTACCAGACTGAACTATAAAGCCAAACACGGCAGGAATCCTAGGACACCTAAGATCTGTAGGCTACTCCCTTCTCAGTTAGTCCCTTAGCCCTGCAAGAAGGATCCCATCTGCTGTATTTCTACAACGTGTTTAAGAATGCCTAAGGGAACCTGAAATCCTTTAAAAAGTATTGTTCATTAAAGATAAAACCTGAGGTAAT
The DNA here is from genome assembly GCF_018691265.1 of Tyto alba. Lineage (NCBI taxonomy): Eukaryota > Metazoa > Chordata > Aves > Strigiformes > Tytonidae > Tyto > Tyto alba. Next base: position 6,678,585 of record NW_024881295.1, on the reverse strand, counting down.
TCGCAGAGAACAAAGAACCTGTGGAGGTATTCTAGAAGAGTCTTCCCCTATAGAACCCATACTACTGCTAAATTGCTAGGAATTAGGTGCTGGAACAGTAAACCTATAACACTACATGCAGGAAGACATGGTCTTTAAGAAACTAGTATTATGGCAACCTAATCAAGACTTACTGCTGTTGTAGTATCCAAAGTACCTTTGGAACGTAAAATAAACAATCCTTCTCCCGGGCACAAATATCTGAATTTGCTCAAAGTCCTATTTCAGAAGAATTAATGCACACAGGCATGAAGTCAGACATGCTTTTGTGCATGACTGAGTAAGGGTCTATTGGTTTTCCTCGGTATCAGAAATACCTGTCTTCTAATGTTAAAATACAGCATTCAAATGATGCATGTGGGAGTTTTTGCTCCCTTTGGGGTAGTTTTACATTTAATTTTTTTTTTGTTCAAAGTACTACTACACACCTTTTCTCCTTCACTTTCTGGTGCACCACAAGCATAGTTTTTTTTTAACCAAACAACATGAACACAACAAAAAATTACTTATGAATAAAGAACACCATGAAGGAAGAATCCATACGTATTACTTCAACAAAAAACCCAAATTAGTTTTCACAGAATTATTTTAAGTCTATTAGTGGCTGTGAAGCACCTTAAAGATGCAAAGCACCAGGGATGTTTACTATTACTCATGAAATCTTCTAAAGACTCTCAGCCACACAATACTAGTTTTATCTGTAGCGATATGCTGCCTTTTCATATAAACTAAGGACAATATAACACTGTATATACAGTAATCCCAAATTTAATTTTTAGTATGCTTATTTTTAATAAGTACCCTATTATGACAGGTTATTCCAAGGTTAAACTGACAATATGCAACTATAAATGTTAAAAAAAAAATGCAAAGTCAACACTGAATTAAACTCTAAAAGAATTACTCAACAGTATCAACTACATTTATTAAAAATTGTAATTCAATGCAGTCTTTCCTCTCAGTCCCAGATAGAGGTATGTTACCTTCTGTAGCCCGATAATCTCAGCTTCATCTTTATGAATGGTCTCCCTCAACGTGCTGACTGTGTTTGTTAATTTTTGTAGATGATCACGATTATATTCTAGCTGAATGTTTAGTCGTGTCTTCTGATTTTCAAACTCCAGTCTAGTCAAAGTACAGTATTTCAAACCAACAAAACTTACAAAGCAGGCCAGTAACTGTGATTAAGTTATTAAGATACATTTTCTCTTTGACTATTTGGATAGCATTTTTGTATTTTCTACATGAACACAAGAATTTGCATACATTTGGATCACCAATTCCACTACACCACATCCTGTGGATATACCGGAAGTTACAAATATAGTGATAATAGTTCAAAAAATACAATGTAAAGATACAGTATGGACACAGTGAATATGAGAAGTGACACTAAAACTTCAAGTACCTCAGTATGAATGATATACCTGTAAATGATGCAGGAACTCTCAGTTGGGAGATGGCAATTAGGAAGCACGAGATTAAAGCTTTATAATTCATATTCAGTCTTGCTTATCATCTCTCAATTGAGACCTGTATTTGTTTATGGGGGTTCAATGGCAGAAACTTCTTTACATGCTGTTGTGAGGAAGGACTGAGTAAAACTAAGCAGCTGTTTACAGAAAGGTCTCCTCTCAGCTGTTACTGTCCGCCTCTGAGCTTCCTAACTTACTTACCACTAGTGCTGCATCTGTTGCTTAGGCAAAAGGGTTGGCACATCACCAGCTCCAGGCTCTTTAGACCTGGGCAAGAAGGCACCATAGCACAGGCTTACAGGACTAGTGAAGGCAAGTTAGGGCACAAGCCTGTACGTGCAGTGTAGCATAAGGCCACGCAAAAAGCTCCACTTTTCATGGTTTTATTACTAACTTCTTACACTTCACCAGACTTCAGCTCTTACAAATGTCAATAAATGATCAAATCACTTCAGCCAGCAGGTGCTTTACCTGCAACTGAATGCACTGCATTTCTACCTTGCTGCAGCCCTAGTCAGAAACACACATTTGGACTGGTTTCTCAAAACCAGTCAAAGAGTCTCTTTAACAACCGAAGAGATGACTCGAAAGACAGTGGAGTTCAGTGCTAGCTGTTACACTAGTCATGTAGAAAAGGTGCTGCAAATGCCTGTAGTCCAAGGAGATATATCTTAAAGAATGAGCATGTTAAAATGAACTAAATTTGTAGCCCTGTGACATGTGCCTGTTTGAGGGGAATCCCAGTTGAGGTTGCCTGTGAGAAAATGAAGATCCTGTTTTCCTTAACAGTATGTTCCTATACCAAATCACTGCATCTTATACCCACATCTCCTTTAAGAGTCTTGATACGTGAGTGAGCCTTTGTGCCACCCTCAATTTGCCAGAGCCATTTTTCAATGTGGATTTTAGAAAACTATTCTTTATTTTACTTTTCTACAACAGTGCTATCAAAAATAGTAAATTTTACCTTTCAAGTTTGTTGCAAGATGTCACTGATTAGAACTGTCTAATAAACCCAGACCATAGCAGTACAACTGCAAACTAATCCTTGCAGTGATAATAAAACATTTTACAGTCTTCTAGGTTTTTGTGGATTTCCTATGATGGAGTTACTCATTTACCAGCGTGCCCAGCCTAAAACAAACCACATTTTTTTACATTTCAATTATAAATACCACCTTTTCTTATCAATCTCCTCTTGTTGTCTTACATGTTCTTGTTCATACACACGAATATTTTCTATACCAATTTCTTCACAGAATTCTTGGAAAACAGCATCTTCAGCCTTCGAATAAAGAGAAATGGAGAAAAAAATGTTTATGCTGTTTTGCAACTCACAGAAGTAAAACATTTAGACAATCACTTCATGTTACAGGCTGGATTTTCAAGGTACTTTAAGAAACAGCAAACTGAACTACTGAGATATAATCTGTACTGGAAATTTTCACATAACACTTCCAGTACAAATGCCAGATACAAGGCATGTGATCTGCAAAAGGTAACTCTGATCTAAGCTCTTCTTGACAGCACCTGGTCATTGCAATGACAAAGTCATCACAGGGTAGCCAACTTCCCTAGTTTTGCCTGTTGTTCCCAGTCAACTGAAGAAGAAAAAGCCAAACAGTATACAGGACACTAATCAGATACACCAGGTGTCTTGGTGTAGTTCAGTTCTTCATTTTAATCCTTTCAAGTGATCCATAAATATTAATTACCATGTTCCTTTTCTAGCAAAGCCACAGGAAAAAACCTGCTGCAGAATCTCCTATTTCCTAATTATACAGTATATACTAACAAAAGCTTCAGCCAAAACCAGTACTACTATTTTAATGAAAAATTTAAGCAGACAAGTATTAGGTATCGTGTATATGGCAGGACTGAACAAAGAAATAGCAACATCCTACAGCATTTAAAAGGAAACCCAATGGACTGAACAAAATTAAGAGAACTTTACAGGTCAAACCCCAGTATTGTTTATATTGTTTTGGTATGCAGGCTTGTTTAACCAGGTATCAAATACTACATCAGATCAAGTTACATTATTCAAGTAACACTATTTTTTGGAAACTGAAGACCTGACTCCATTTGTGGTTTTGTTTTGTTTTGTTTTTCTTTCTTTCTTTCTGTTTGTTTGTTTTTGTTGGGTTTTTTTTGGTTGGTTGTTTTTGTTTTTTGTTTTTTTTTGTTTTTTTTTTCAGAATAAGCAGAAGAAAAAGTTCCTGGATCTGGAATATTCCAGTCACAGATTAATTCAAGAACAACTGATGAGAATGGGTCAGAGGCCAGGAACTAAGTTACACGTGTACTATACACCTCAAGTAACAGCAGACAGTGGTGAGGAATCTCTCTAAGAATCAACATTTAAACAAGCATCTAGGTGCAGGGCTGTGAATTTTCAAGATAAAACTGCAGCACCACTTTTCCCTAATCTATACCAGAGTTCTTAGTTTGGCAAGAGTAGGAAAAAAGGCAGCTTCCAGGGAGAAGTAGAGATGAGGTCTGGCCTCCTCTTATTTCTCAGAGGCCAGTGTTATTGTCTACTCTAGTAGAACACAGTATGAAACCCCTATTGGCATCAGATTAGGCTTTACTACTATTCACTTCACTGAATGCCTTCCGTCTCCTCACAACAACCACACACTTGATTCTGTCAGCTGTCTGGGCAAACTGTTCTGGGGACCATCTGAAGATTAGAGAATGATATGGATACAGGTATGAGATGGCAGAACAGTCTACAGAAAAAACAGCTGGGAAACCTGACTGCTGGATCATGTATCATAGAGAACTTCTCCTGATCCTGGTAAAAAGCAGAAAGGAGCAGGTTCTAATGACAAAAAGCTCTTTAGTACCATAAACAGGTGGGGATTGCACAAGGTCCCCAAGCTCTGCATCAGCTACCCCTTAAGAGAGGGAGAGCAAAGACAACTCAGTTATATCATAGGCTAGCTCCACCTTCCATGAATTGGACTCTAAATTAACACAGACATACAACTGTCTTAAAAAAATTTAAAAAATAAATAAAAAACCAACCAAACAAAAAAACCCAAACCACCATTATATATATATATTATATATATAACATAAATATATAATATATATATATATGAAGTAAAGCTTCATCTAATATTAAAGAAGTAGATGGATTTGATTGGGTTTGTGTTCAGCACGTAAAATAAACAAACCACAGAATTTTCGTTTTAAGGAAACTAATTTGGAAAGCTACGATACATATACAATAAAATCCACATGCACCTCTGTTCAGAGTTCTCTTGGTAAGAAAGGTAGAGAATGGGGGAAGATTGCTGGGCTAACTTATAAACCTTGTCAACAAAGCAGCTTACAAAGTTAAGTCATCCAAGTTCTCAAAGTCAGCAGGAATAGAAAGAAGTTTCTGTATAACAGCATAAGCTGTTACAACCATGACAGAAAGCATTACCTCATTAATTTTTTCCTGAAATTCTTGTATTTTTTCTTTTCTTTGTGCGACTCCTTCATTTATCATATCATGCTGAGACTCAATATTTACCAGTTCACTTTCCAGTTTTGATTTTTCCTAAACAGAAAGGAAAACGATGTTAATTTTTCTTAACAGGATAGTCAGCTTTCCAGAAATCGAGACAGTTTTGTTCCAGAGTAACTGTATTTTTCTGATTAAAAACACTCAATATTTTCTTCTCACGTGCCACTTACCCACTATTTATTGTCGACTTGCACACAATGATTACAGTTTTAACAAGCAGAAAAGCAAATTACTCGAGTAACATTTAAAGTGCAATTTGACTTAGACTTCTGAAGGTTACCGAAGGATAAACCAAGCTTATCAGAAATTTAAGTTTAAAACGTAAAATAGAAGAAGCCTCATGGAAATTACTTTGTAACTTTTTTATATTTTATTAATTCCTCAGTCATAGATGACATATGTAAAACCTAAATAGAATTTTAAAAACTGTGTAAGAAAGTGGTATTTACTTCACAAATAATTACAGCTTAGGTAAAAAATACAATTATTAAACATGAAAATTATAAAGGCTTAGTACAATACCGTGTAAAGATTAGCGAGATGTTTCTTTTTAATAAGCTCTAATTCACTCTGTGAATATTTAAGACGTGTCTGAGTTCCGTGGCATTGAGCATACAGCTGCTTCAAGTCTGTCTCCTTACGCTTGATCTTCATTAAGTCCTAGAAAAATATTAAAATGGAAAAAAAAGCATTTTAAAGAAAAGGTGACTTATTTGGAAATTACTAATTTTTCAGATTTACACACTACATAAAACTAGTCTTGCTAACATAAGCCCCATTCAGGGTAAATGCTGATAGCATTGGTCATATTCAATAGTCATTTTGTAACAGATTTATTTCTCAAAAGCAAGCATATTCTTGCAAATTCCTAAACTCCTACACTATCCCTCTTCCAAAATAACTAGAGGTGTGACAAATCGTTTTACACTGACAGGTTTTGGTCCATGCAAATATTTTAATGTTGAAAGAATGTATCATCTTTTTCACTAAAAGTCTTGAGGTACTTTGAACAAAACCTCTTTTCTGTAGAGGAACTTGTATCAACAGCGTTCTGCTGACTCTCCACGTCTGTGATGTGTGAACCAGCCTACCAGCTAAGGACAGAGACCCACAGCTGATTATTATTAACTGGAAGAAGATAAGCAGCTATCATGTCCAAAACCTATCTTCTAGAAGTTTTGAAAATCACTTTTTTAGAAAATCATATTCCCATAGCTGAATTAAATTAGACACAACTTTTACTCCTTTATGACCTCTGCAGTTAAGTGCTTTTTAAGAGACCTACCTTTAACTCATTAATCAAGCTATCTCTTTTTTCTTTCATTTTATTCATTTCTTTATCATCCCAACATCTAGCTTTAAATCTTAAATCACTTGATCCTCCAGAAATCACTCCCGATTTCAAAAATAAAGTTCCATCAAGAGCCACTGTCTGGAAGAAAAAAAAAATAAAGTAAAACCAAATAAATCTGAACACAAAGCAGCCAAATATCCCATGAACTAGTGCACTAAGTTATGGTAGTTAAACAAGCAACAACCACATTTTAGTTAGACTCCATTTTTTTTCTTCTTCCAAACCTGTTAACATGAGATACATGAAGTCACAAAAAAGTCTGTTGTTTCTTGGCACTCGTCGTATCTTGGTATTATTACAACCAATCAGAAAAGGAAGTTAAATTGTAGAATTTCCTTGTATATAGGAAATTAGTGTGAGACTGGTGTATACACTGGCAACTGAGAAGGTTATGTCTGGCTCAGTAGAGCAAACCAAGCAATATGATAATGGGGTGAAAGAAAACAGCTCATTTGTAAACAGGAAGCATAAATTTTCATAAAGAACATGGGCGGTTTTGTGACATGATTCCAAGCAAACATGATTTCACACTCAGCTTCAACTTAAAGCTGCTTTAATCAACATTTTAGAAGGTTTATTAAGTGCATACAAGGCCTCTCTACAAACTGTTTACAGCAACAGAGAGATAGATAAGAAGAAAGAACTGCAGGAAGAGGCAGAGAAGCTTCCAATCTTTACCACAGTCTACATCTACAACTGAGACTGTCAGCTACTGTAAAAAATTTTTAAAGCATTTCTTCATAAAAAAGCTAGCAAGATGAAGTTTGTATTTTTAAATCAGGCAGTTTTAAGAACAGGATTATCCCTCCTTCCTCCTCCTCTTCATCACAAGGACCATACCAAGAAACATATTTGGATACTAACTAACCTCTAATTTGTCTCCTTTTCCCAGGAAATAGTTTAAAAACACTACCATATAGAGGAAAATATAACCATGAGAAACACCTGGGCGCTTATTTATATGGTAAGAGACTAGACAGCATAGTACCATTCTGTATTTTTCTGCAATACTTAGTGAGATGTCTATAGAAGAATTATTTAAATGACATTAAATACATTACTGCAATGAAAAACATGCAACAAAGTTCAGCTTCTTGCCTTCAACCTCACTGGTCCATCAAACGCTATATGCTTTGCTTCTTTGATTGTTTCACAGACCAAGCCATTCCCACTCACGAACTGAATCACTTTTTTCAGGGGAGCAAACGGAGTCTGTACAACATCCACCATCATTTTAGCCCCTTTTATCTCTCTTAGCTTTTCATTGATTGGTTTAACCTGTAAAGCAAATAAGCGGTGTTTAGAATCCATACTGTAATAGCAAAGCATGTCCAAATCTGAGTGGTCTGAGGACAGGACATACAGATCAACAGAACGGGGGTCTCAGTCGCTATAAGCCTAGAAACAGATCTGGTTTTCATATTCTGCGTATACTATGGTCCTTAAATCTGTACAGCCTATTCCACGGTACATGAAATGCAAGTACACTAATGCACGTAGCATGGGGAATAAACAAGGTGCGTTAAAGATCCGTGTACAGTTGCAGGGCTTCTTGGGATCAGGGAGACACAGTGGGATGCCTCCCACAAATGAAGTGTTGCAGGCTCTTTAGGAAGGACAGACTGGGAAGATAAGGAAGGAGAGCTGCCCTACATGTGAGGAACAACTGGAATGCACAACACTGCCTGGGGAAGGATGATGAGACAACTGAGAGCTCATGGGTAAGGACTGAAGAGAGAACTGGTAAAGGTAACATTGAAGTGGGTGCTTGCTACAGGCCACCTGACCAGGGAGAACAAGTGGATGAGGCTACCTACAGACAGCTAAAAGCAGCATCACAATCACAGGCCCTGGTGCTCATGGGGGACATGAACCACACTGATACCTGCTACAGGGACAGCACAGCAGGGCATCAGCAGTCCAGGCAGTTCCTGGAAAGCATTGGTAACAGAGAAGCCAATGAGGAGAGGTGCTCTGCTTGACCTCATACTCACCAACAAGGAGAGCCTTTCTGGGGAAGGGACAGTCAAAGGCAGCCCTGGCTACAGTAAGCATGAGATAGGAGAGTTCAGGATCCTAAGAAGGAGTAGGGTGACAGACAAGCTCACAACTCTGGGCTTCAGGAGAACAGACTTTGGCCTCTTCAAATATCTGCTCAGTGGAGTCTCATGAGATAAGGCCCCTGAGTGAAGAGGGGTCCAAGAATGATGCTTAATATTCAAGGATCACGTCCTCCTGAATTAAGAGCAAACATCCTAATGACCAAGGAGTCAGGCAAAAATGCCAGGAGGCCTGCATGGATAAACAATGAGGTCCTGGCAAAACTCAAACACAAAAAAGGAAGCATACAGAAGGTGGAGGCAGGGACACGTAGCCTGGGAGGAATAGAGAGGCATTGTTTAAGCATGCAGATATGGGGTTAGGTAAGCCAAAGCCAACTAGAACTGAATCTGACAAGGAAGTCAAAGAAAGGGCTTCTATAAGTACACAGGTGACTAAAGGAAGACTAAGGAAAACATGAGCCTGCTGCTGACTGAGGCAGGGGACCTGGTGACACAGGGTATGGAAGAGACTGAGGTACTGAATTTCTTCATCTCAGTCTCTACTAGCAAGACTAGCTTCCAGGAATCCAGGGTTCCAGAGACCAGGGGGGAAATCAACAAGGAAGACATACCCTTGATGCAAGCGGATCAGGTCAGAGAATGTTTGAGCAAACTGGACACATATAAATGCGTGGGCCCTGGTAGGACGTAACCACCAGTGCTGAAGATGCTAGCTGATGTCATTGCAAGCCCACTCTCAATAACCTTTGAGTGATCATGGCAATGGAAAGGGGTACCTAAGGACTGGACAAAGAGAAGTGTCACTCCTGTGTTTGAAAACGGGCAAGAAAGAGGACCCAAGGACCTACAGGACTGTCAGCCTCACCTTGATCTTTGAGAAGGTAAGGCAACTAATCCTAGAAAGAATTTCCAGGCACATGAATGACAAGAAAGTCTTGGAGGAGTACTCAGCATGGATTCATCAAGTTGGTCATGCTTGACCAACCTGATAGCCTTCTACAATTAAATGACTGGCCTGGTAGACAAAGGGGGAGCAGTGGATATTGTCTACGCAGACTTCAGTTAGTCTTTCAACACTGTCTCCTGTAAGATCCTCATAGAGAAGCTGCTGAAACACGGGCTAGATGAACAGACAGCGAGGGGAACTGAAAACTGTCTGAACAGACAGGTGCACAGGGTAGTGACTGGTGGCACAAAATCCAGCTGGAGGCTGGTAACTAGACTTGTCAATACTTGAACCAATCCTGTTTAACATCTTCATTAATTATCTGGATGATGGGGGAGAACGTACCCTTAGCAAGTTTGCTGATGACACAAAACTGGGAGGAATGGCTGGAATGCCAGATGGTCATGCTGCCATCCAGAGGGACTCCCAGTAGGCTGGAGAAATGGGCCAACAGGAACCTTATGAAGTTCTCCTAAAGTGTTTTGCCTTAACGTTTAAGCCTATTTTTGTTAAACTTACATGAGCCAATATCAAGATTTAGAAGTGTATTAATTCCTGATGACAGGAAAAAGAAAAAAAAGATAAAAATGTACTTACATCAAGGTAATCCAAAGCAAGAAAAGTTTCAGGCTCAGCTCGCTCTTGTTTTAGGAACCGAATGCAATCTCTTGCTGTTTTTTCAGTAGCAACAACAATAGCAGTCATGTATTTGCTGAACACCTTGGTAACGGCAAGCTGGTATTTTTTATGAATAGGATGACACAGGTCAAGCAGTCTTCCAAACTGAAGACAAAAATAGAGAGAAATCTTAATGTTACTTTAGATATAATTTTTATGCATACAAAATACTGAAGTAGTAAGAGGAAAACGTGTTACATATCTACCAACTGCACTCTCTTACAATGGCTGTACCTCAGAAAAAATAGGAATTGTAGCCATCAATCCAAATTGCAAAGCATGCCTTCAAAATCTGAAAGGATTTCTTTTTTTCCCTGAAGTTACAGTTACATATCTCAATGTTTTACTCAATCTCCAATATACACGTCTATAAGCATGACAGACTGTCAATAGCAAAGTTAACTAAACATCTTTTTTGGACAGAAAGACGGACGGACAGATGGACGGACAGACGGACGGACAGACGGACGGACAGACGGAAAGAAAGACTGTAAGGTCTTAGATAAATAGAACTGTTAACTGGAAAATGGTAGCAAAATAAGTGCTATTCCAGTTTCATCACAGAAAAAAGTATCTGCTTTACTTTAGTAGCATGAAAAAACCCCCCAAAACTGCTTTTTTTTTGTCTTGCATAGTCCAAATAATGAAGCCTGTTTTGTCATATATTGAAATAATACCTCTATCTATAGAGCTAATTAGTTATTTGCTGTACATGTTCCCTGAAGATAATTTCTGTAATTAAGGCTACTAATGCACATTCTGGAAATGATATCCTGTGAATTCACGCAAGAAGAGTTTTTCTGCTTGTTGACATACAGCTACTGGTCTCCTCTTGCATACTTACAGTTTTATCCTTATCAAATTTAAACAAATGAGAACAAGAAGACAACTCATAAGAGTTGTATGTGATAGGTCATTCACAGTACTATCTCATGAATTATATAATTGAGATAATATCCAGTAGATCAAATCATGGCCTACTATGATCTACTTTCCTGCATTTCTCTTGACAAATGTTTTCCCTTTCTGAAAAACAGGAGAAGCAAGGATAACACCCAATACCACAAAGGTCTTCATTTAGTTGCCTGAGTTCCTCACAGTGTCATCTACCTGGATGTTTTTATCTACAGCTCAGACACATAATGCTTCAGACATGCAAAACTATACAGAGGATCTATATGCTTTCAGACACAGGTATTTAAGTCCAGATGGAATGACAGATTTCTGAACAACCAAATAATGACAGCTCAACTGAATCTGTAACAACAGCAATCTTGCCAATTCAAACTATCAATGTAGGAATACCATTTTAAAAATTAAATTGTAATCAGCTGCAAAATTCACTTCGCTGATCAGACAAGTCCATGAAAAGGCACATCACATACAGTGAAAAACATTACTGCATGGCTGTGTCAGTACCTGGAATGTTCACCAACTGTTACAGGAATGTTTTAACAGAGGAACAGATGCTTTAAAATGGATGCAAGAAGTAAACATTTAGAAGCAGTATGACATTTTTTGCCTAGGAAATACAGAAGACTGACACCAACATTTCCTCCAGTTCTGCCCAAGTACTTGGGGGACCAGAAGATGAAATATGTCATGACCCTTCCAGCCTGAGATTTCAATTTAGACTGTGTTCAGTCATCTGGAGTTAGTACCCCAGATTTTAAGGAACTGCTCAGAAGCAACTCTGCTGCTTCATATGCTGGTGTTGGGAAAACTACTGCAGGAACAAGGGTAACTGAAACAGATACCGTTAAGACTTTCTGTAATAGGAGAGTTTATGAAAAACTATTTAAGTCAGATTGGTTAATTTGTTAGAAGCCATCACATCTGTAAGAACTCTTAAATTTGCAGCTCCTGAAGGAAAATGACTAAACATCCTGAACACCAACTCTCCCCTAAGCTAGCAAGGTATCACCAGTCTGATCCGGTTCTTTTCAAATAGAGACACAATGCAGAAAGTGAACAAAAAGATATATAGCAATCACCTCTGATTTTTTTTTTTGGAACATCTTGTTAACACGGATGAAAAAATTCTGAAGAACAGACGAAAAGCACATTTCTTAATCTCTCGAGAAAACAACAGGATCAGACACTTGCCAGATTCTGAGGAAGCTTTGCAAAAGAGCAGTTGAAAACATTTTTTTAATGTTCTTATGGCAGCACTAGGAAATATATGTCACCTTCTAAACACTAAAAAAAAAATAAATATTCTCAGCTTATACACAGTCAGTTGAGATGCGCATCTAAAAGTATTGATTATACTGAGCCAATCTCAGACACCAACTAATCAATTGATTACGTTTTTTAATAACGTTCTTATTTAGAATGGCTTCCAATGCTGGAGTAAATATTTTAAAGTGGCAATGCAAAGGTGTAAATATGCCTTGTGAAACAATCAATGGTCTTCTGCCAATTCAGAATCAATACACAAAACACATAATGGCATTACTGAAGAGTAATTTAAGTAAAATATGGTAAGTGATAAGCAAAGACAGATCATATGGTAACATAAAAATCTCATGCACCTAATCAAACTTGTCCTTTGGAACAAGTATTCTTTCTGGAACAAATGGTCTCATAGATAACCTTCCTGTTCATTTGCTCAAAATAAGTTGGAAGTATGTTTGAGGACAGAAGAAAATATCACCAGAAGTAAAAAATAAGTCAAAGACCACAAAATCACACAATAGATCAAAATTATCTTTCATGCAATCAGTAATCTATTTCTGGAAACTGAAAAATAATGACTATATACTATTCTCTCAGTAATACTATTTCACCAAGTATACTCAAGCAAGCATGAAGTTTAAAACAATATTCAAGACAGTCCAATTTAGCTGCTTACTCAGTCTAAGGCAGAACTCTTAAATATTAATTCTAAGCTAAGGCATTCAAATAAGACCATTCAATTACCACAGAATCTGGATACAGTCTTTTGAGACTTTCCAAGATCTCTGCTCTCATTTGCTGGCGTCTTCCTTCATGGTAATCAATTTTGGCATTCTGCAGTTCACCAACTATTTTGTTCAATTCTTCATTCACTTCTGCTATTCGTATTGTTGCATTTTCAATTTCCTTAGTTAGCACTTCCTCTTGCTGTTTTTTCTCTGCTAACGTTTCACTTTGAAGGGAAGCAAAATGTCAGCAATATACTATTTCATCTATATAAGGTTTTAACTTACAAAATAAAAGTCATTCTGTGGTCACAGACTATGAAAATATTTAAAGATTTTAAGTATCTATAAAAAGCTATTCCTTATGCAAGTTGCATTCTATAGTATAAGGTAATTTTAAGGTTTCAAAATGGAGTACAAGTGCAAGCTTCTGCCTGTGTAACACACAACCATATTTTATCCTCCATTGATAAAAGGTCTGATATTATAAAACTAAGGACTGAGAACACTCATGAAAAATTACTACTCACTTTACACATTTAGCAAAATCACTAAGGCTCTATCACACTCTGCTACAACTACTTAAAATAATTTTGCATCACACCAGTCACAACAGGTCTTCTGCTGCTCCTGGTCCATGGCAGAGCTTTGTCTGGTACACAGACAGCATTAAGCCATAGCACACATGACCAATGCATACAAAAAGATAGGTTGGGGAAAAAAAAAAAAAAAAAAAATCTCTTAAGATCACCTTATCTGAGCTCTGGCGCAAAACACAGTCTAATGCCAAAGTTAGTTCAGACTGCTCAATGAAGGGCTTTATACCTTATTTCAAAGAATAAAAATCAGGTAGAAGACAAGACCCAGGAAGCAAGAACGCAGCTGTGCTGCTAATACAACACAAGTATTAATGCATTTTAGAGCAGCACAACTACAGAACTGCCCTGTTCTCTTGCTCAGAATTTGTACACCAACAGCCCCATGCCCTTTCTGTAGTGACATAACTCGCATACCCACAAGAAATTAGAAGCAATTATAAAACTGGTTTCAAACAAAATACAGATGAGTCATCATACTTACTACTTTATTTTAGCAGCTAAAATAACTCAAACATTAATTAGAAATATTAATTAGAAAGAATTTTAGTTCTTATTAAAATTTTAAAGAAAAGAATTAGTAAGAACTTGAAACCTGCTTCGTTAATTTGAAAAATATATAATACACAAGAAATCCAACTAAATTTTTAAACATACGTGCATATCTTGATATATTCTTCCAACTTCTCTATTCGTTTTTTATGCTCTTCTATCTGTTCCACAGTCTGTTTTATGTTTTCCTAAGCAATCACGAATAGAATGTGTTAAAAAACAAACCAGAGGACACTGACAGTTTTATAGCAAGATATAAATCTCTTAATTCAGAGCAAGTACTCAGACAGATCTTTTCTTCCTTGCTGGTATTTTGTGATGAGGTAAAAACATCTCTTTTTCAATACTAGATGCCAAACTGTACCATGAATAAAGGGAAATTTTATCAAGGCCATTACTAGATTTTTCATGTTTGGCTACAGTTCAGAGAAAGTCTCTTCAGCACAAAGAATCATGACACCATCAAACAAAACAACTTTAAACACTGTGTTAGTAAATTCTAGGTGTTAAAACAAAAAAGGTGTTTTTATTGGCCTGAGATTAATAGAAGCTTTTTCCTAAGGACACATGAAGAAGTTGACACAGAGGTTCCAACCTGACATAAAAGCACTGTACTAAAAAACAAACCAACAGGGAAAAAACTCAAATTGAATAAAAATACATTAACTGAAGCAAATGAAAGAAAAAAATGTTACCCACATTTTATTACACCTTAATTTAACTTCTGAAATCCTTGTGACCTTTTGAATAACCCTAGGGATGGAGAGTCCACAAGCTCTTTCCGCACCCACTTCAACATTTGACTATCCTTGAGATGAAATAGTTTACCCAATACCTATTCAGAATTTCCTGCGTTCCAAGTTGTGCCTGTTATCTCCAATCCTACCACTGTGCACCTCTAGGAAGAGCATGGCACTCTTACTCATACCCTCCTACCAGGTAACTGCAGACAGCAATAAGGTTTCCCCTTCACCTCCCCTTCTTCAGTTCAGGCTGAGCAGCCCCAGCTCCCTCAGCCTTTCCTCATAGGCCAGGTGCTCCAGCCCAGCCAGCCAGGATGTCAGCAGCACCAGGTCAGTAACATCAACTCTGAATGGTCAGACATGCATTTTATGAACTCTCAAGTATCCCTTATTTCTTTCTCAACAGTACAGTGGGACTTGCAGAGTTTTAGAAGAACAAGCAATAGAATTTGCTGCACTTCTAGGTTTTCCTATTAACCAGTAATTCAGAAAGAAAAAGTAGTATTGTATCAAGAGCAAACAGATGTACAAGTATTAACTTAAATATCATGGCAAGGATGACTTTACATTCTCATAGACATACAGTAAAACATAGACTTTTCCATACAAGCAAGTTTGTATGTATGAGTTGACAGGAACTCTAGAACTGGTAATGCCTCATCTGATGGATTTTTAAGTTTTCTGAACAGAAGGAGTCTCCTCCAAACCTAAGTCTGTAACTAAATGGTGAAGAAACACACGTTGCCTCTCTAACTTCTTAGTAGGTGACAAAACTGCAAGGTTAGCATAGTTTAAAAACAAAATTAAACAAAAAAACAAACAAACCCAGAACACCTAATAGGGCAAGGTTTCCAGCAAAAGACAGATTGTCAGCTGAGCTTCTGTCCTTTCTACTTCTATCAGAAGCATCATATGAAGTTCAACAATGCGTTCGGAAATAATTTTTCTGAAAAGAGAACATCAGGCATGGTAACCAAGTCAATAAAAAACGTAGGTATTTTATTGTTATGTTTGGATCTGCAATGATAAATCAGAAACAAAATTTACACCAAACACCCTGCATCTGAAGTGCAACAGAAGAGTGCATGCCAAGGAGTTTTTTTCTAACTACAACAAACTCATAGACACAACTGATCTTAGAAACACCTCCGCAAAAAGGTAGCTGTGACCAAAATAAATCTCAAAAGACTGAGTATCATACAGATATACAACAGAAGTAGGACACATCAGAAAGGAAAACTACACTTGCAAAAACAGGAACTGATTACAATTAAGCATACATTCTGAGTAACTGTAAAATATTAAACCCAAAGTACTCAAAGCCAAATCCTCAGCATGGGCCCACGCATCCATTCTCTGAACAAATTTAGAAACCATTTTGCTAAACCAGTTGCAATTTTGCTAAACATTTGCAATGTATCTCCTCTGCTGAGTATTTACTTACGTCAAAGCATTTAACACATTTATACAGATGCTTGTATCAGAGGGAGGGGTAGAGAAACATTTTTCTCCTTAAAACATAGTTTTAACTTGATACAAATACCTCAACTTCTTTCTTCTTCCTCCGATTAAGTTTTAGCCTTTCTTGATCTGCTTTTTCCTCCCAACGAAGTTTTTTTAGCTGTTGGGTTAGTGTAGCTACTTTTTTTCTTGCTACTTCTTTTAGTTCTCTATAGCGCTCCAACTGGACAAATAATAATAAAAAAAAATTAACTCCATCAAAAATGCGAAGACTTATGTTGCTACACCCTCAATTAGTAATTGCCTGCTTTATCATAATTAAGATTATGAAAACCACCAAATTCTCCAGAAGTCCCTTCTAGCTACTAATCATGTAAGAAACTTTTTATTAGAGATTCAGCACACACCTTACACTTAATAGTTCTTGCCCACAGTCTTGTTTTAGACTTCTAATGACTCTTATTTCTCAAGAAAGTTTATAAAGCTTGACTGTGAAGTACTGTGAAGTTAACACTAAGTCTTTGCACAGTCCAAAATTGGTGCAAGTTTTGATATTTGTAATTACAGCATTCTCTTTTTTTTTTTTAAGGTAAACAAACATTTTAAACAATCCTGCAAAGTTATCACTAACTGACCAAATGCCTCTAAAGTACAGAAGATTCACAAACTAAAAGAACAACCCTGCAGGTTCTCTATTCATTTGTTAGAAACTTTTAAATAAGAGACAGTGAAGAAAAGAAGGTACCGTTTACTTTTAAAAGCATTATCTGGCTGTATGTTTGCAAAGATAGCTTCTTCAAATGTGATTTTACTGTAAAAGTGATGCAGTCCTTTCCTTCTAAAATAACTTGAAGTGGCTCCCAGGCAAGCTACCTCAGTTAGTTCTGACCCACAATAGATGGTATGTATGCTACCAAGACTTGTTCCCATTTTTGTTATTTTTTTTTTTCCTAATTGAAGACATATTTGTGTACCTCAGCTGACAAACCACTTCTCAACAATTACCCTCTCACCCTGGGACCATACTGGATGTTTTCTATCCTACTCACTCAGTGTACCATGTGGACTTTCCATGAAAAAGGGGAAAATAACCAACCAGATTGGACAACCTAACCATGGATAATTACATGTAGGTATAATCCTAATCCACAGACGACAGTCCCTGTGTACAGCCCTTCTGAAGTCTCCAGTGAACTCCTCCCAATTTCCTTTTAACTGAAAATTCACTGCTTCCTCTAAAAAAGGCATTGTCTCACATTGGTTAGATGATGTACTTCACACCCTAGGAGAGATGCTTACCATTTCCAATCTCACAATGGTGAATTTCTAAACCTCTATGCAATTTGGATTTACTTCCCAGAAGTGTTTCACATCTGGAACTTCTGCAAGATCTGACTTTTTCCCTTCCTCCCCGCTCCCAGAAAAGAGACCACCCACTCCCACAATAGGCTGCATCATCATTTTTCTTCATCTGTTGAAACAGTTTAAATAAAAGTTATAATTTTGGGGTTTTTTTGACCTCAGCAGCAAGACGATTAATTCACCTGACTTTCTCTCAGCTCAATATCTGCTGCTCTCAGCAATATCTCCTCTTCAGCTTTCTTCTCAAATGCTCTCCACGCCTTCTCAACATCATTCAATTCTATCTCTAGTTCTTTTATGTTCTGCTTTTCCTTATCACAGGAGTTCTCTTTGTCCCTTAGAGATTTTTTAGACATTTCTACTTTCTTGATTTGGTAGGAAGTGTTTTCCTTTGCTTTTATATAGAGAGGTCTCTGCTGAATCAGTGATGCTTCCAGAGTTCTTAAAAAAAAACCGAGAAAATGAAATCAAAAAACAACCCACCAACCCAACCAACAACCACAAAACACATCCAAACAACAAAACCATGCCAAAAAGAACAATCCTGTCCCAACCACACATGCAAACAAGTAATCAGTTGTCAACTGCAAGGTTATATACCCACAGGTGATTTTTTTTTTTTTTTAATATCCAGTGAAAACAGAAATTTAAGAAGTAAAGCATAACCTTCTAAAAAATTACTAGAAAACAAGTGTTTATATAATGAAATTATTGACAACCCAGGCGTGGTGGTACAGATGAAATCAATGTCTAGGTATTACTTTAGTGAACCACTACAAACTGACTTCCATCACGTTGGGCTATCACAGGAAATGCACGCCTGCCTAGAAATTCCCAGTGCAGACTATGCTTTAACTCAACTATCAGAGAATCTGACTGGAGAACCTACTTCATTTCTCTTTCCATGAGCTGTTGGTCTCTGTTTAGTACACCAAGCACTTTTTTCTTGGTTCTAAATGCATCTTCAGCTTTAGAAAGAGATTCTTTCTTGATACTAGTCTCCATATTTTTTTCATCCAAAGCTCTTTTCACAAAGTCAATGTTATTTTCATTGTGATAAAGCTGGAAAAGCTGCAGCTGTATTCTTTCTTCATCCAGTTCTTTCAGAAGCATCTGGTAATGCTCTGCCTACCAACATTAAAATTTTATTTATGGTTTATAAAAAGCATTTCTGACCATTAGTAGTCTAATTTCAAGTCCAAAGTGACGTTAGATGATGCACCAGTAGCTGTAACTCCAGTAATGTGCACTAATTGCAAAACTCAAACATGAGTCAACACTTAAACTAATTATACTGGCAAACATACACTTTCATTTCTTTAAATTTTATTATACATATTCCTCTACCCTTTTAAATGATTCTAAATGATTATATAGTATACCATGCTGAAATAAATACTAGATTAAAAATAATTAAAAGCCACACAACCTTCTAAGAAAACCTGTATTTAGGTTCATAGATGTAAAATCTGAGATCTTAACATGAAAAAAAGGATTATCTTTGAGCTACCTCCTCTTTCTCTATCTTTGCTTGTTTGCGTTCTGCTGCAACACTTTTTTTCTTGTTATAATTAAACTGTGCATCCTCTTCTGCTTGCTGCATTTTTTTCTTTTTCCGTTCATAGTCTTCAGCATATTCCCATGAATTACTGATTTGTTCAAAAAGTTGAGTTCTCTCCTTCGGCTTCTTCACTGCAATTGATTCTACTGTTCCCTAAAACAAAATTGCAAAAAAAAAAAAAAAAAAAGTGCAGCACTGTAGATCATTATGTTGTCTAAGGATTTTTTTTTAATTTCTTTAAGAGCATATACTACAGATTTATCTCTGTATTTATTTATGGTTAACAGAAACGGATGGAAATACTTCTAGAGTCAAATGCAAGGTAAGGTTTAGTACCAAAAGGAGTATCACCTAGCCACCTCACCTAATTAAATGACATCACTGAAAGTTATAGAATGTCATATATGGTTTATGAAAAACACCTTCCAACTAAATCAACCTGCACAAATCAGTGAGCAGTATAAGAACGACTTAAATCTTCTTAGCCTCTCTAAAGGAACAGAACTCCTTTTCAGTAAAAATAAATTAACTCCCTCCCCAGTATTTCAAAAGCGAAACAGCTGAAATCAATGGACTAGAAGATTATATAACCCAGAGTTAATGGGTGCACAGTTTTTTGTCCATACATTTGCTGCTCAAGTCTTCACCAATCTGAAGCAGTTACTATTTTCAGTCAAACGTAGGAAATAAGTTTTGTTATTTTTATTCTATCTATGTAGTGGGCAAATGCCTCATCATAGAAACTATTATCACAGAAAGAATCCATATAGAGGGCTTCTATAAAAGGGAAAAAAAAAAAAATCAGTTCTTCCTTGGGAATTTTCTTCAGCAACTGCAAGGAAGACAATCCTGTAAAATATATTCATCTTAAGTACATGGAATTTCTCATCTATATTATTAAATACATGTGAAATAATAACCAAGTAGGATTTTCAATCCCTCAATCTAAATAAAAAGTTCTGTAAATTTTCATGTGTCATGTCTAATAGGAGTGTTTTAAGATTAAGTTATCTTTTCCTATTTATAACCCTCCTAGACATTAATACACTACAAATTTATAGATACCCACATTTTCTTATATGCTCTGAATGACACGAGTACTCGGCTTCTTCCAGATCAGCGTCTTTATTAGCACACTCACACACAGACCCCATTATTTCCATTTTGCAGTCTTGTAATTCTTGGTTGAGGTCAGGAAAAAATGTACTGACTTGAAATTAGCTAAGGGTGCCCTCTTTTCTGTCAAGTAGATAACTGTGTACTCCTAATAAAATAATCTCAGAAGCTTTTATTTTCTTTATGAAGTACCTTCAATGCTCACCTGAAAAATAAGACAATTCCTAGCTTTGACAAGTATGCCTACTTTTTCAAGTTCAGATATGTAAGTAGATCGGCTGACAGAATTATCATTGAAAAGAAATTCAGAACAACTACCTAAAGAAGAAAAAAGAAAAATTACTGTAAATTGTCAACAACACAAAATCCATAGCAAAAGAACTAAATTAGTGGAACAATTTAACTAAGCAACTTCTTCAAAGAAGAAAACAGATTTCTATTACTCCCTTGGTCATTTCAATAATTTAATTTTTCTGCATGAAAATTCTAGCTGCATACTTTCAAAAACTATTAACAGATGTTTAGGCACTCGTGCCTGCAGCAAAGCGTCAGACCTCATTTTCTAGAGTCTACACCACATACATATTCCAAGTGAGTATCTACAGATCAAAGAACATATATTAATCACTTATTTAACTTTCTAACTTTGCCCCAGTATGTTTTTCGATTATAACACTTGGCTATCAAAATACTACTGAAAGACTGTAAGAAGTATTGCAATATTGATGGGTTTAACCTGCCCAGATACTAAAGAATATGATGAAACTGAAATTTAAAGTTGAATATTCTTGGTGTGCCATTTTTTATACATCAGAAAGCACATGCAACAGAATCTACTACCTACCCCGGATAACTCTTGAAAACGTTTTTTCTTCTCCATCTTCTTCACGATATACTATCATCACACTGGCTGTAGAAGAAACTGGTTTTCCAACATGTGCTCCATGAATAAGTTCTCGAACACTTTTAACTCGTAAATTAGATGTCTTTTCACATATCACAAAACTAACAGCATCCATTATGTTAGATTTCCCTTTTAAAAAATATTTAAAAAAAAAATGTTTTGACATGGCAGAAAGGAGGCATTTCGTTAACCATTAAAAATATATACGTAAATGTAAAAATCTTTATTCATTCTAATTCTATATTTCATTGAGGAAAATACACTGCATATAATAAATTTCAAAGATGTAACACTGGCAGCAGATAATAAGCCTGTCTGCAACAACAACAACAACAAAAAAAAAAAATCACAAAAATGACTTGTTACTTGGTCAGCCTTGTTGAACAAATTTCTTCTTACACAGGCATCTCTAGATGAAATTACTTAAACTGAGCAAGCAACATCATAATCCTTACTTGGTAGTTTCCCTTATAGAATGCACACTGTGAGGTCTGCTGCACAAGGCAGCAGCATCACCTTAACTAGAACTGTTCCACTAGAACTTCAGCGTCCCAAAGAACAACAGTACTTTCCCAGATCCATTCACCACAAAGTTCTCTGATCACATTCCTTGGACAAAATTCACTTAATTGGATCCCTCTTGTTGCTTTTCCCTTTAGTCTTGAGCATTTCTGTAATTATTTTTTGCCTTCAACCTTGATACTTTGGCAGTATTTTGACTTATTCTCCAAAAAAGGAAGAATACTAGTGGGAAACCAGATAAATAAAAAACTCAAGAGATTACACAATATTCACAATTTTTCTCCCTGGATTCCTCTGTAGAGTGTATTCAGATTTAACTGGAAGAGTACCTGGAAAAATGATCCATAATTTTGAGACTTTTCAATATGGAACAATGAGGATAAGATGATAAAGAATATGGTAATAATGTTAAGTGATAGTTACTTATATTCTTAGATCTCACTTCAATTAGGTAAGTGAAGAAACAACAGGATCTAAAAATCAAAATCATAAACTCAACCATTAACAGACCGTGGAAACAAAGACCAAATGCTAAGTCTGTGGTTGTGGCTTTCTTAGGAGAGCCCTCATCTCCTATTGTATTAAGGCAAATAGAAGATATAATCCTATTTGTTGAATGGAACTTGCAGAAATGAATCAATTTTTTAAAAGTTCCAGCACCCACAGAATAACAACGTGGAATCACATCTACAAATAAAGGCTCCTGAACGACAAAGCAGCTACCATCCTGCAAAGCCACTATCTCTTTCCCAGAGGCATTTACTAGTATGGCGAAAACCACAGACTCAAGTCAAGAAGCAGCTTTCCACTGCTACAGTTTACAGCGCCAAGTATTAAAGTAAATCCATCTTTATGTGATTTTAGCAAGCTGAACTATAAACTGGAGTGGCAAAGGCAAGGTATACAGTTTGCGAACCACTCATTCTACACGGGCTGGAAAGAGAAGACAAGTGAAAATGGGAAATCCTTCAGCCACCCCTCTCTCTGTCCTTCCATGCTGAAAAAATCTATACTTTCGGTTAAAAAAAAAAAAAAAAACAACAGCAGATCAGGAGCCGCCAAAACCTTGTTTGTGCTACCAGCCCCTCAGGTGCACAAGAAGAGATTTTAAGCAGGCCCAGGAGTCTCTACTTTCCATCCACCAAGCCCTTCAACATTACTCCTCAAGGGGGAAGCTCTAAGCACCCCCACCCCTTCAGCACAGCTATGCCGGCCCTATTCCCGAGCCTGCACTGCGCCCGCCTCCTCACCTGTGGCGTTCGCAGAAAACACCTGCCAAAGACCCCAGAACTGAAACCTCAATCCTGACACCTACACGGGAGAAGCGGGGCCACCCGCTGCCCGCCCCCAGCCTGCTACCTGATCCATTGGGCCCAATGATGCAGCTGAACCTCATGAATGGGCCGATAACCTGCTGCCCTCGCCACGACTTGAAATCCTTCATCACCAGCAGCTTCAGGTAACCCATCCCTGCAGGAGGCGAGAAGAAACCGGAGCCGTTTGCCCGTGAACCTCCCAACTAAAATAACCCACGAGCCTATTTTACTAATTCGTCTTCCGGGGGAGGGAAAAATCCCCTCCGCGTGTGTAACCACCGCTCCCGTCAGCAGCCGCTGCCGCCCGCGCCCCCTCAACCGCCGCTCAAGCCTCGAGCCTTCAGCCACGAGGCGGGGGCGGGGCTGCCGTTCCCATCGCGACCCCGCGTGTTGTGGCCCGCGCGCGACTGCCGCCCTTCTTCAGCGCCATGAGCGGGCCGGCGCTGCAGCGGGAGCTGCGGGAGGCTGCCGCCCTGGAGCGGCGGCGGCAGCGGGAGCGGCAGCGCCAGAGCCGCATCTTCAACGCGCGAGTCCGCACCATCGGGGTGAGGGATGGTCATCGGGGGCCAAGGCCCCCCACCCCACCCACCCACCCACCCGTGGAGCGGGGGGGATGGCGTCGTGTTCTGAGGAGACCGGTCTCGAGCCGGGGCGAGCCCTAGAGCTGGCCAGAGGAGGGGGCAGCTCTGCCGGCCTGGGCGGGAGAGGCTGGGGAGCGGGGGGGAGGCGGGAGGCGGCCCCCTCAGCGCCTCGGGGGTGTCTGTGAGCACCCGTGACTCCGGGGAAGGGGAGAAACGGGAAGAAAACTTCTCATTGTGTCTCTTAAAGGGCTGAGGCGCTTTTAAAAAGTTGCTGGTGAACGTAAGTTGATACTCGCTAGGCATCGTCGACAGTTATTTTTGGCAGCTGTTGCTGGGGGGGGGAGCGGGGGAGTGTGTGTGAGAGTCTGAGGGAGAGACTTGTGTCTCATTGCTATAGGGTTCAAGAGCAAGACTTCATTTTTCTTTAACAGGACTGAAAGATCAGGACTTGTGTTTAAGTATCTGTGTAGGAGTTAAAAATGTAATATGCTTTACTATCATAGAATGCTAGCATGGTTTGAGTTGGAAGAGACTTTAAAGATCATCTTCGTTCCAACCCCCCTGCCCTGGGCAGGGCCCCCTTCCCCCCAGCCCAGGGTGCTCCCAGCCCCGTCCAACCTGGCCTTGAACCCTTCCAGGGAGGGGGCAGCCACAGCTGCTCTGGGCACCCTGGGCCAGCGTCTCACCACCCCACACAGGGAAGAATTTCTTCCTTATAGCTAATCTGAATCTTCCCTCTTGCAGTTTAAAGCCATTACTCCTCATCCTATTGTTGCACCCCCTGCTAAGGAATCCCCCACCACCTTTCCTGTAGGCCTGTTTCAAGCACTGGTAGGCTGCTATAAGGTATCCCGGGAGCCTTCTCCAGGCTGAACCCCAACTCTCTCAGCCTGTCCTCACTGGGGAGGTGTTCCAGGCCCCTGAGCATCTTTCATGGCATTGTCTGGACCCGCTTGAGCAGGTCCGTGTCTTTCCTGCACTGAGGATCCCAGAGCTTCATACAGCACTCCAGGTGGAGTGTTACTAGAGCTGAACAGAGGGGGACAATGTCCTCCCTTGACCTGCTGACCATACTTCTCTGGATGAAGCCCAGGATACGGTTGGTTTTCTGGGCTGCAAGTGCACATTGCTGGCTCATAGTCAGTTTTCCCTCCACTTTACCCCACTTTGGGGTAAGCCAGAAACTTGCAAAGTCATCTCATGCAATGTGGCGTAAACAAATAAGTGTTTTCTACCTCTCTGGGCTACCGATACTTCCCTCATCGGCTTGATTCTTACTAGAAGCTAGTATCAGTGCTGTGAGCGATTTATTGCTGAAAAGGATCTTGCAATTGGTCCCTATTTTGCATCAGGCCATGTTTTGTATATGGAATTAATTGATGTGCCTGATTTTTTCTTGGAGTGGATGTCAGGATGTGAACACCCTTCAGTCTTTGAAGATCTGTGGGCATGATTACCTCATTCTGATGGGTTTTCCCTAGTCATCTATGCATTTTGCACCCTGAATGACAGGAAATTATGCTGTATTTAATACCTATTTACAGTTTGGATGCAA
Organism: Tyto alba; assembly: GCF_018691265.1. Lineage (NCBI taxonomy): Eukaryota > Metazoa > Chordata > Aves > Strigiformes > Tytonidae > Tyto > Tyto alba. The sequence continues at coordinate 6,653,338 of NW_024881295.1, read as the reverse complement.
TAGTTCATTTAATCTTACTGTAATGTGTCCAAAGGTCCATGTTAAGATTCTGTGCGTGTGTATGGAGGAAAGAGTGCTGTGAGGTGAAGTATGTTAAAATTTTGCTTGTAAACTATTTTGATTGCTCTATGCTGATGCATATATCACGTGTAAGTGCTGTAGCATTAACAAGCATAGAACCAAATTTAGAATTGGTGAATATAAGTCCAATCTGTTGACTTAATTGGACTGGTAGAATTGCAACAGATGTCACTTTGATCCATCTTGTCCCAGGTATGGAAACGTGCCTCAAGCCAGTGGAAGGATATCTTCACCTTACCTCTGATAGTGCCTTGGATTCATTCTTGTTACTCTTATGCAAAAGTCCTCATAGTTGCAGAGCAACTATGTTCCCACTTAATGAACAGGACACCTTGTCCACCTGATACATCATCCTGACACATATGGTAGGCAACAATCTACTTAGGTAGAAGGAGCTAATAATTTTTAACAGATGTAAGGTGGATATAGTATGATAATTCAAATTTCTTCATCAGAAAACACATAATTGCTCTGTAAGATGGCTTTTCTACAGACTTAAAAATGAAACGTAAACCATAAATTCTCAGCTAATGAAATAGCATATCTTGGTGTACTTTATTGAGCAATGCTGAAATACATCATCTGATCATCTTTCCCAAATACTTTCATGGATATTTTGATTAATGTCATTCAATGTACCTTATTGATTGGCTGAACAATGACTGCTGACAGGAGGGGCTGTCCTTGTTCTTTGAAGTCAAGGCCAAGTCTAAAGCATGAAGAGTCAACAAATCTATATAGAGATATACTAGATCAGTGCTTCTGATGTGGGTTTAGCTGGGCAGCTAAACCCACACCAGTTTAGCTGGGCAGCTGTCTCTGACAAAATTTTTAAAATCAAGGTGATATTTGACTTAGACACCACAAATCCTTAGGCAGAGATTGAGTAGTTTAAAGACATGGACGTAATATACTGACTGGAAAGCAGAATGAAACAGATTTTTTTTTTCTTGATTATCACTAGTTTTATTATTACTTTGACTTCTGCATCAGTTCCCTCATCTGAGTAATTGAAAAGTAAGATACCGCTCTCTTCACTTACAGATTTAAGAATTTATCCTCAGTAAATCACTCATTCCCTAAAAGAGATCAGAGGAGTAGTCCAAATGAAAAATTACTTTCCTTTTATATATGAACATAAATACATAAATACAACTAGATTAGAAATTAGCTGCTTCAAACTGTTTGTAGTAAGGGATTTGTTATTTTAACACTTGAAAGTTAAACCTGTAGCTTTGTATGACTAGGAGTGGTCATTTTAGGGATGTATTTTTCTCAAGTGAAAGCTGTTCAAATGGGAGAGAGCTGATAGCATAACTGAATTTGCACACACAAGTCAATACATTGATTAATCTGTATTATTGCCAAAAACTACTAATGAAGTTGTATTGAATTTCTTTTAACAGTATTTCCTATAGTTGTACCGAAAGCTTGATTTCCTAAATGGGACCTTTGAATGAGTTAACTTTTAATGCCCACGACACCATTGGGTTTGGACAATGATACCCTGTAGAATTCTTATGGTTTCATCCTTGCTTACAGATTTACCTCTTTGCCTGATTGGTATAGTCAGTAGTCCTTTACAGCATTAACAATGTGTATTTTCAGCCATGGTCTGTTTAGGTTTTACTGTCTTGATCTGAGTAGGTCTTAGGCAAAGGTTTAGCTGGATTCTTGAAGGACCGTCATTGTTTTTTGACAAATCTTTTAAAGACATTAAGTGACTTCATCAGTAAAAAAATTTAAAAAAAATTAAAAATCCAGTTTTCTACTTATTAATTTCCTACCTTCTGTTGATAAATATAGGACCTGATTCTTTTGCCTGAAATGTAGGTGGCTGCTACCGTTTGATGATGTGCCTTAGGGTATAATGCTTTGCTCAGGTATCACTCTCCAAGGATGTCAATATACTGTACCATATTTGTCAGCTCATCTACGTCATTGTAGATGTCTACATGTGTCTCAAGTGGCACCTAATATTGCATTTTGGCAGCTACACGAATGCCGCTCTTATCAGATAAGACTGGAAAATTTCGTTCTTACCCTCATTGTTTCTTCAGTGCACTTTTAGTGAACCTTTTTTTTTTTTCCAAATCTGAATTATTACAACTCCCTGTCATCCTGACTGTCAAAATACTTACCTGATTTATAAATGAAAGCAGAACAACAAGAAAAAGTAATGATAGCTTTAATGGGGAAAATACATACTGTGTAATGCAGCTTAAAATGTTTATAGCTCCATATATCATGTAAATGTGGTGTTTTGTTCTGATTCAGTGCAAGAATATACCTATCATTACTAAACCGAAGCAAACACAGAATTTCTGTTTCTGGATTTTCTTTTTATGTTATCTACATTAAATAGTGATGTGTATGTAGTCTGCTGGTAGTGGTTTTTATATGTATCTTGTACCACTGTGAATCAATGTAGCTTGACAATGCCTGGTTTTAATCATTCAAACATAGTATCTCTTAAAGAGCTGTTTTTATTTCATTTTAATAGGTTGATAAAGATGCATTGGACACCCAGGTCAAGGATAGAAAAATTCAAGAAGCAGCTGAAAAAGCACGAAATGAAGAACTTGGTATATTCATAGATACTATGATATTTCTGTGAAGAGTTAAACGTAATCTGCCATCTGCTTCCTGCTTGCTTTTTCCCTTTGTGTATTTCAAATCGCCATATTTATTACCAAATGGAGCCTATCTCCTTGAATCTTGCCTTATAGTTCTATGTAGCAATCAAGATATATATAAGCACAATTGCAGGCTTTTCTCTAAATTCAGACATACGAACTGAATACTGTAATGCGTAGTCTTATTTATGTTCATACATTTGCGTTGGTATGGCATGTGTTTTCCTCAGTATCTTAAGATTTATATTGCCATGATTAAACTGGTATACATTTCTTAATAGGCCAGAATTTTCAGTGTTTTCTTTTAATAAATGTTGACAAATAACATTGTTTAGAGACCTGAAAATACAGGAGCATTTTAAAAATCTTAATTACTTAATACTGTTCTTTCCAGAACAGTAGTGGCAAATTTGTTTGATTGCTTTTTTGTAGAGTAAGCCTATGTTCTGTCTGGCCATTCTTCAATAGAATGTATAAATTCTATAGAATCCTCTATAGATTACTATAGCTAGAAGCACAAGTCATGTACAACAGGACTGTAAGTTGGAGCCATTGCTGAATTAGAACATGTAGCTACACAAATACTTCATCCGTGTCCCCTGACCTCAAAACCCTTTGTGGCCCTCTGTGTTTGGAATGCTTTCTTGTGTCATCCTGTGAAAAGGTTCCACAGACTGAGCAATCTGTGGGTTTCGGGAAGTGCTAGAATGGAGCTGCCAACTTCCATGCTGTGCTACGGCTGCTTGTGATTCTCCTGGCAGAATACCTGTCAGACTCTGACTCCTAGTAAACTGCCAGAAGCAATGTGTAGCCTGGAAACAGAGGAAATTATTTCTTCTTGTGAATGATATTTAAATGGCTAGTTTTGGTGGGGTTTTTTTGTTGTTTGGTTGGTTTTCTTCAAATCAACTACAGCATTTTGGTTAAACAGGCAAGAGCGATTAAGCTCTTCAAAAACTGTTAATGCCAGGCAGTTATTTTAGTGCTATGGTGAGAAAAACCTTGTGAACTATGAAACAACTATCTATGTTCCTTTAATTGGGAGCTCAGTCTTTGTTTGTTTCTTAATAAGCAACTTAAGGTATTTCAGTTGTAACTGTAAACTAATAGTAAATGGAAGAATTAGGATACAGTACATATTATATGTTGCTGCAAGTTTTAATCAAATGAAACCTCATAGTTCTAGAAGTGTTTATTATTGCCTTTGTTTCACATGCATATATTTCATTGCAACATAATAAGAGAATTCACACCTGAAAAACTGATAAATACTACTAACATCAGAGTTTTTGCTGGGCTGGTACTCATGGATCAAATTCTCTTTCCTAAGTTATAAAAGTTTGAAGGCTTCTATTTATTCCTCTTCAGAATATTATTTTCCATCTTATATGTGCACTTCCATGACACATGCACTTCTGAGAGTTGTATTTTCATTGTGTTCATTTTTCTCTAGCTAATGAAATGAAGCGAAATGACAAGATCATGTGTATGTTAGAACGACAACAGAAAAATTATATCAGAAACATAAATAAGGCTATCACTGAATTTCAGAAGAATTTTCAGAAGCCAGAAACAAGACGTGAATTTGACCTATCTGATCCACAAGCTCTAAAGAAGGATAGACCTGCTCGGGTTTCAGACAATGATCCTCAGTGTACTGTATCTGGCTTGCAGAAGTTTATGGGTGAAGACTTGAACTATGATCAGAGAATGAAATTTCAAAAGGAGCAGATAAGAGAGTGGTCCCTTCAGCAACAGAGAGACTGGAAGAATGCATTAGCTGATCAAAAATTTACAGGTAATAAAAGAAGATAATGAGGTTTTAATCTGCTTTTTCTGAAATTCTGAGGTATCTGACAGAAGTATGGTATAGCCCATTATGTCAGTTTGACATAGCAGTATTGTAGTATATTCAGTATTTAACACTTAGAAATACTGCAGCAGTTTTTACGTTACAAGCTGTAATGTATTCAATATCTCACTTAAGAAATCTATATTTAACACCATGTAATGATTGTGATATTACCAATGTTTAATTTCTGGTTTTCGCATTCAATGAAGTATCAAACCATTCTGAAAAGCTACCTGTGTTTTGCATGCTAGATGGTATATTTACTTCATCAGACCCAATTGTCCAATGTTTACTGTTCTAGAGCACAAAAAATAGTACTGGTTTTTCTTTTCTAGTTTGTCATGAAACATTTTTGCTTCAGTACTTAACATACTTTTTCATTTTAAATTTGTCTAATTGTTAAGACAAGATGGATTACATAATAAACTGATTTCATGAGTCACCTGAAATTCCAAGATGGAAAGCTTCGGTGGTAGGATTTGGAAATAGTAATTCAGCTTACTGTATCAGTATCTCCTCTGTCTGTCTGCCTGTCTGTCTTTCTGTCTTCTAGTGGCTTACTCATGGCACATCATGAATATTGACTAAATTTAATTTTAATCTAATTTAGATTATCTTCATGACAAGAATAGGATTGAACTTGACCAAAAGACTATGGAGCAACAACGAAAAGAAGAAGAAAACAGGCGTGCTGTTTGTGCAGCTACTAAAGACTTCAATAGAGCCCAGGTAAATTTAGTATTAAGTTGGTGGGTTTTTAAAAAAAGTGGAGAGACAGAAGGCAAAGATGATGTGCAAAAGTACGATGAGTAATGAAGTTTTCACAGAGGTTTCCTAGCAGCTAACTTTCAAGGTTGTTTCAGTAATTGAAAGATAGGATTTATTCACTTTGTCCTCTCCAAGGATCTAGCTATCCTCTATCTAGTTACCCTCTGTCAAAATTTTCCCTCCTGGTTCTCAGCTTGCTGACCAGAGGGCAGCAAAACCCACCAATCTCTCAGAAACTTTTAGTTTGTAGATGGGTATATCCAGAGCCTCCCATGCTTCCTTCTGGTTTTATACCAGTCGACAGATAGTCTTAGCTGTGTCTGCCTGGTTTTCTTTTTGTTGTGTGGAAATATTACTAACTTTTTGTCTTTATAGCTTATGTTAATTCCCCACAAGCACTGGTTTTGGCACTTTGGCTGCTTCCTTGTCATTTATATACTGAGGTTGTTTACCAAGCAAATTTTGGAACCTATGGAAAGATGTCATAAACCTTTCTCTGTCTGTCTTAGTATCATTATTTGTCATGCTCCAGTTCTTTATTTTACTGCACAGATTCTTTATTCCTGTTCAGCTTCTATGTACAGCTTAAAGGGCTATAGTTTGGTTAAACTATATTTGGTGTGACTTAGCTTTAAATTTATTTAGTCATATCAAAATAAGCCCCATTAAAATTACCTACACCAAGGATGGTATCTTTTGGTTTAAGTGTGTAAGTGTGCACTTTGTGTACTCTTTGTGTAAGTGTTGCTTGAGCTTTTCAGGGCACATTTGGCATATAATTTTGTTTATTGATAGCCCAAGATAATTACAAAAGCTTTTGCTGCTTGAAGGCATGGCTACTGAACAGTGTATGAACAGCCGGAAAAGTACCCCAAGTGGCTAGTGCACTTAGGGTAGCAGTAGTATCCCAAATACTTGTTGTCATACCAATTGATTCCATGTAAAAGTTCCTAAATTTGTGACAGCATTTGGGAATGGAGTGGGAGGTTTGTGTGTGCTGTGGTTTTTAATGTTTGGGCATATACATTCTACTCAACTGGTGTGTATATTAAATATATTAAAAAAGTCTTGCTCTTTATCTTTTCTAACACAAGAGTATGATAATGGAGGTTGGGGCAACAGCCTGTTCTTAGTTCTTACTGTCCCTTGCTATGTTGTATAGATTGAGTTACAGCTTGCAACTCTTTTTCTTCCTGAGGTAGGTAAAGTTGTTTTGTTTTTTGTTTTTTTTTTTTTTAAACATAATACTGTTTTCAGCTTTTCCTTTTTTTTTTTTTTTTTTGCTGAATAGTTGAGAAAAGCTCTTCTTTTTCCCTGAAATTATGTCCTGCCATGATTGCTGCTTTTCTTTATTAACCATGCAAGCCAGGGGTTTCAGATTTCCAGGCCTTTCAGTGATGTTATCTTTAAGAGAAAACTGTGTTACAGGGGGATTTTCTATACATCTTTTTCCCAAGAGAGAAAACTAGGCATTCAGCCTGAGAATTAACTTCACAGAAGAAATCTCTGTATCTGACCTCAAATGTATTGAGCAGGAGTCTCCAGAAGTTTCAGCATTCTGAGCAGCTGGTTTGAGGACCTAAGCCTCTTGAGAGTGCAGTCTCACACTGCATTTTGCTCTACACACACTTGTTCTACTTGTCAGTGTCTGATAAAAGAGGAAATCCTTTTTCCTGTTGCCCAGGTTTCTTTCATTTTTTTTTCTGCCGTGTGTCTTGAAGTCAGTCTAATGATCATGAAGATGCAGGATGTGTGAGATCATTTCTCAAATCCAAAAAAACCAAACTCTGGTCTAGAATGAGTAACTGCTAGATCTGACTGGGAGGGGTAAATCCACAGTTGGAGGTGGCAGCAAAGGAAGGGAGAAGGTAAACCCACCCTTTCTAAGGCAACCTTCAGCTATTGTAATTTGGATAAAGTATTATGTGGGAATGCATCTTCAGAGAGGAATAAATTTCCTAGAATTTGTCTTGGGATCAATCACTATTTCCATGGCCATCATCTGTAGTCCTTACGGTTGCCAGTATATTTAGGGGATGTAAAGAATATATTTTTTAATTGTTTTTTTTAAACCAAACCCAAATGAAAAAACAACATAAAAGCAGCAAATCATGTATTCCAGTCTTCTAGTCAATTAGTAAAGAATCCCAGCAGATGACTGAAGGTAGGGTATCTCAGTTCTTCAGAGCCTGCTTCATTACAAGATTTGATGTTGCTGCCTGCTGTGACAGTGGTTCAGCTTCCTACACTTTCCATAATACCATTGCCAATAACTTTATTGCTGAGAAGCTTATTGCTCATCGTTCTTTTTGTTGTTCTGGAGTTAATTAGCAGGGCAATGAATCGATTATATGTTTGGTACCATATTTCCCAGTGGTGAAGGATCCCGTACTGTAAACATTTTAAGTGTGTATAGATAGTGTCTAGGAAATTAATGTTATCTTTCCTCTCACATTTTCTTTTACCTAAGTATGTGTTAACCAGGGACACCAATATTGCTTTTGTCCTTGGTATAAGAGCTTCTGCTAGCTTAAGATGTCAGTTATTCTTGCTGAACTCATTCATGCTTAAGTAGTAATCATTTTAATTTGTCAAGACAGATTACAGAGATGAAGGCTACCTGGAGTCCTGAATAAAATATATATTTTTCTCTTCTTTTAATGTGATTGTGATTCCATAGCAGAATCTTACTGTTGCAGTAAGAGGTTCCTTACTAAGGATAGTAACACTTGGGAATGCCCAGTTTAGCAGTAGAGTGATAGATACATTTCTTGAAACAGAAAGTCTTCTAGTTTTATATAGCACAGGACTTGAATCCTTTCCAAGACCCTTTGTAGGTAATGCTAAGAAAATGAGAGGATGTGATTACAGAGGGTCTCTAGTGACCTTATATTTATAGATTTGTTAACAATCTTATAGACCTTATGTAGTTGGAATTTTTTCCTGGGCATACTACAGCTGCTTGATAGCTTTCCTGATAATGTTGTTATAATGGACATTTCATGGCATTATTCTAGTTCCTTGTTGACTCAACATTGTGATGTTACTAACACATTCAGAGCCAGCAGCTGCTTCAGAGAAACAGCTTTTCAGGCTTTGAGTAAGTTATGTATTTGCATTAACCGTGGAGCCTTTTTTTTTCACCTGAAATGAAATATTCGAGTGCCTAAATGTAGAAGAATGGTAACTTTTTATCGTTCTTTGAAGTGTGCTGTGCAAATATCTTTTATGACCTACATTCTATTCTTGATATTCAGAATCATCAATATTTCAACATTTTAACCACATTTTCAGGCATGAGGAAACAGTGCACATACTGATTTCTAACAGACCTTACAATGCAGAAGTTCCTAGCTTTAATGTGCTGGATGTGCAGTTGTCTACTATGAGAGAAGTATCTGTATAACACAGTAAAAGTAATTGTATTTACTATACAGATCAATAATATTTCTTTCACAAGTTCCTAAGACCCTGGATAGGTCACTCTGGTCATCTGTGGGCTTTCTGACCTAGTGATAACAACTTCAGAAGCTGCGCGTTCCTGTAGTCCTCTATTGGCAGCAGTTAGTTCCTCACACACTCAAAACTTGGTGTTATTCTAAACTTGTGAAGTCCTGGCCTCGTAATGCTTCTATGTGTGTTTCTTCTTTTGCTTTATGACTTGAATCATCAGCAAAAGGAAGCTTTTAGTAGTAGGGAAGATAGATAGATAATATTGGATCACAAATAAAAATAAATGAAGGAGAGTGTATTTGTGCACCTGTTTTTTTCCATGCTAGATCAATGAATTATGTTTTATTAGGGATTTGACTTGATAGGTGAAATCTGATACATTTTCCGAGTTTTAAATCCTTCATTTGCAATGTCATTAATCATTGCATGGTAGTGCTACATGCATGGCTATGCACAGAGCTGGGAGTTTCCTCCGGTAAGATTCCCAGGCAGCTCAGAAATTTTAGGCTCTCCCTCTTACTGAAAAGGTTACGGTTACAAGTTCTAAGTGTTTTTTTTGGATCTGTTGCTAGATCACAGTAGAATGACATTAATAAAGTGATCTAAATAAAAGTTACACATTCTAAGCTTCAATGATTCTTCATTACAGGCCAGTAATTATGTGAGGTGCATCCAAAATTACTTTTTGTTAAATGAGATTTACTCTTGAGCATTTTCAGAACTAAAAAGTAATTGCTCATTTCACAGTATTAATAAGCTAAAAGTATATACACAGATATTCTTGTTCAGTGTCCCAAAAACATCAGATGACTGAAAGTCTTTGGGTTTTTTGTTTTCTTTTTCCTTGGAAACTGTAACGTCGTAGTTCCTCTCAAATTATTATTGACTCTTCTGGAGGAAAAAAAAACTTCAGGGAACACATTTTGGATTAAAAAAATTGCTTTAAACTTCTGGTAAAATTTGTAGTCACTGACTTAAGTGAGATGAAAAAGTGGCCTTTAGTTTCCAACATGTTATTGCATGTTATGATGGCAGAGCCAGTAATTACTAGATTGGAGATTGATGTTTTGCCACTTCAAATTTTATTTGCTTGAGTTTTCCCATTTGTCTAAAAGTAGACATTTTTTTTCTTGCTCTAGAGTACAGTGTATGTTCCTATTAGATAGCTGGTAAGTATTTTTAAACATGAGGTTTTCTGCATCATCTACGTTGAATTGTGGCTTAGCTAATTTGTAATTCTAGAAAAATGAATTTGTGTTTTAGTAGTTTGTTTGCACATCACATAATTTTGTTATTTTAATGAAAACCACAAGGCTGCTTTCAGCCATGGAATATATCAATCTAGGATAGTATTATTTGTTATTTCTTCTTCTGTCTGATCCCTGACAGGTTGTATTTGCTTCTATTGCTTGGAGCAAATAGAAGTTGTTCTTTTTATATATATATAGTCTCCAGGCTTGATGCCTGGGAGAACTGCTGTCATCCAAACTTGAAGTCAACAAGTATCAATGTAGAGGTAAACCCAGGTTATCAGTCTTCTCTGGTGCCATGGATCACTGTGCTTACTGACTTAGTATTCTTCTCCATGAGATTTGCAAAGGGACAGGTTCCCACACTTGTGTCTAGATAATCCTGTCATTCTCAGTTGTTTATATCTTCTAGTTGCTCTGCCTGCTAATTTCAACTTCATCTTATATGCCACAGAAGACTGTTTTACCTGCTCTGAATTTTTTCATGCACAACCTTTCATTTTTCATTTGTCCTCATCCACTTTCTAAACATGTGTGTGCCAACCAGTGAACTTCTAATTGGCAAGAAAAGTACAGAGCTGCTCTACTTAACTTGTAAAGTGAATATTCTCAAGCCAGTGATTTTTGAACAGAGCATGAGACAATCCTGGACAAGCTGGAGAGATGGGTATCCATTGGTCTGTTGCAGTCAATATATAGATGAAGATACATATGTGAGAGACGGGTCTGGCAACTTGTGCTCTTTGTGCTCTAGCAGGGAGATTACCTACCTGTCCTCTGTCCAGATGGAAGCCGGCGCTGTGCACTGTTCCAGATGGCTTAGTGTACACATTACAGAAGAATGAGACAGGACTAGAAATGGATGATGCATAGCATTATCTTTCTACTTTGAATTAGTTTACTTAGTCTAATTCTTATTTGGAAGGTTATTATTTAAAGTAAAATCATCATACTAGATTTTTGGAGTTTTGTAAGGGGGAAGATTTCCTCTGAAAAGGAGACTGACCTTATAGTGGACACTAGGAACAATGATTTCCATAGGAAATGCATATTATGATTTCTAATACTACAGATACATTCACATAATATGATTAGAGTTTGTATTTTGCATCAGCAAAGGGAACATATTCGAGGCTGCGTCTGCACACTTAACAGGCATCTCCCGTCTGTTTGCTTATTTGAGTGCTTAATCATGTTCTCCACATAGATTGAATATGTAATATATATCAAGACTAGTGATTAAAGATTGTAAGTTTTTTATCACAAATTTCTTCCATGTTGTGTCTGGCTTCCAGGTATCAACTGGTGTTTGCTTGTGGATAAATGTGAAATTTTTTATTTCATTCTGGCTTTCCTTATAAAACAAAATTATTTTTCCCCAGATTACTTGCTGTATGTGATCTGACAACATTAAGGGAATGTATACCATTAGATTTTCAATCTTAGCCAGTAGGACCATGATCACAATATGTGTATGTGATCCTGTTGGCAACTGTATGCAAGTTGGAAAGAAATCTGTTATGATGTGCTAACTTGGTTGCATCCCTTAGTTAATATTTTTCTCTTGGAAAATCTATCAGTTCTCTCCTTTCACTGAATTTAGGCTGCTGAACTAGCTGAGAGAAAGAAGTTGGAAAAGTGTAAAAAGATGAAAGATGACATGGATGAAATTTCCAGCCTCCTTCAAGGAGACTTACTTTCTGAAAACCCTGAACAAGCAGTCAGTTCCTTTGGTAGACATCGTGTGATCCCAGATCGATGGAAGGGAATGAATCAGGATCAGCTGATGGCAATCCGGTACTCTCAACAGCAACAAGTTCTGGAGAAACTGGTATTTAAACTTATGGGCATATTCTTTATCCCTGGTTGTTAATAATATTGTAGACAATGTTTGTAGAAGCAAATATTATTGTTTGCCCTGCACATCCCACTGTAGGACTGTGTTTTCCCTTGATCTGAATTTTACCCAAACTTTAATAAACCAAACCAAACACAGTGTTGTGGAAGCAGCTGGGAAATGTCATGGAGCAGCAGGAGTGGGCTGGAGCCCTGGAATGGGACTGGGAGGAAGATTGCTGTGGAGCACAAGGCCAAGGGGCCTGGGGGATGGTCCGTGGTGGCCCAGCTGAGGAGCAAGGTCCTGCACGGCCCAAGACCTGGGCTTCATGGTGCTGTTTAGGGATTGTGACTGCACAAGCTGTCTGCAAGTGATGAGCAGGAGTGGGCTGTTCCATAGGGGAAGAAGATCCAGGAGCTGAGGGTGAGAGCAGGGCAGGCTGGAGTCGGGTTCTCATGCTCAAGGGGCTTAAAGCAAGACAAATAGAACAGGTCCAGTGATCCTGCTTAGGCATATTGCATAGTCTTAAAAGTTCATGAATGGAACAGAATTTTCTTTCAACCATCCCACAAAACTGAGCCATGCTCTGGGATAGAGTTACAACAGCATAAATATTGCTAGTAATTGCTGCTCTAAAGGGGTATGGAAGCAGGCAGTCAAAATGAAGAAATCTACCCTTCCTACGCAGTGAGGAGTGTATAGGCCTAGCTATTGCGAAATAGGAAGCTACTTACCTCATTCAGTGCAGAGGCTGGATTCATAACAGCTAATGAATAGCTGTTCAATTTTATTTTTTAATCCCTGATATACCATATGCTACACTGTCATATCTACAGCTGTTATTAAAGCTGAAGATAGAATTGTCCTTTTCCTGGCTCTCCTTTGACCCTAGAGTGAACCCATTCAAGCAGTTAAGCTGGCAGAAATGAGGCCCAGCAGAAAAGTGAGGGTTTTTTGCAGGCCTGGTTTCTTGAACCAGTTCAATGTGATGCCACATGAGAAGTGAGGAAATCATAACATAACAGGGGCAGAGGGAAAACAGTTTGGGTCTACTCATCTGATATTGGTGGCTCAGTTATTCCACTGAGTTAGCTGTATTATAAGCCATAGCCCTATCTACTGACTTCTGACCTCAAGAAGTTACAATTCTTACTAATGGGAACTTAAAAAAAAAAAAAAAAAAAAAAAAAAAAATCTGTCTTCCTGTTCTGGCTTTTCAGAGAGCTAATATGTCAGCGAGAAGTAGTAATCTACTGATTAACTTACTTCTGCCAGGCAGCAAATCCTAAATTTCTTACGTTGTGCAGGGGTAGGAGTCTGTCTTGCTCCGTGGAAAAGGGTAGGTTTCTCATCTGCAGTATCTGACTTCGGCCTGATGCATGGGCCCCTACCTAGTTTGGAAATGCTTACTTTTTCTCCCTATTTCAAATGCTACCCCTAGTGTTCAGTAAAGGCAAGCAAGTTTGTTTGGATGAATTTAGCAAACAGACTTTATGTAGGCTATTTTGTCACTGAACAAAGAGAAACTGGAGCATTTTTTTCACTCCTGTAGAGACTAAAAGAGGAAGAACACCGAAGAGATGCTGAGTGGGACAGGCAAAGTATACAGGCTGCAAGAGCGCAGTTGATTTTAGAGCGGCATCAGCAACGACAGAATCGGGAACGCCGCCGAGCTTTAGATAATGTAAACGCCGAGCTATCTCGGGAGCAGAAATCAAAGTAAGTACCAAAAGCATATTCTTCATTTCAAATAAAACTCTTTACCATTATCACAATAGCTTGGCTTTCAAAGAGCTTTTAAACTTGTGTTGTTTGTTACTTCTTTAATCCAATCATTACAAGTTTATACTTCTAAAAAAAAAATCGACAAATGAGCTTAAGTGTGTTTTTCAGTACTATTTAAACAATCTTCAAAAAGTAGCTTATGATGGTTACTGACTTACATGTATGAATTAGTAGCTGGAATTCTTACAAGCCTTCCACTGACAACAGATAATTTATATAGATAGAAAAATAGAGAATAAATACAATTAAATATGCAGAAAATTATATTGGGTATAAAACAGTACATGTTTGTTCAATTTAACTTAGTTTTCTGAAACAAAAAAGGATGGGTATCAGAAGAAGTACCAGTTTCTGATAGTTCAGAGTTAAGCTAGTGGCACAAATGGAGTGTTTCTATTATGTATGACAAAACTAGATGATGATTCTTCAGCTAACCACTGGACATGTCTTGGTTGACAAGTCTTGTGTCTGCTCTAATGGGAAAGGAGGAAGTTAATATGTGAAGGAAAGAAAAAAATCAAACCAAGTGATAGTGTTCTATTATTTCAGCCTTCTTTTTTTTCTTTTTTTCTTCTTTTTTTAATCATGCATGCATACATACATTTTGCAAAAGAATTTCCAGTACCTGATGCTTTCCTATTTTGAAAGCAAAAATTCGTAATTGTGTTAATTTAGTTTTTCACTGTGGCATATTTAGAAGGTTATTTTAGGGTGAAAAAAAAAAGTTTGCTATATTGAGACATGGCATACATTTTGGAGAAAAAGTTAGTTCTAGTTATATTAAATTCAATTTATAATAATTAAGAATTTTATGAGCATTTATGAGTGTTTATGCATTAGATCTTCTTTAGGTTTCTGAGGTTACTTCTATTACCATGAGAAAACATTTAATAACTGCATTTTTTTATTTATTGCTAGGAATATTTATCTTAAAGAAGAAGAATATTCAAATATTCCAACAAGCCAGTATTATGCACAGTTTAATACAACCAGCCGATGACATTCTGCATAAATCAACCTGAAATATACAGAAGTATGTAGACATATTAAAATTTTCAGTAGAGCAATCCTGTGTTTCGATATTTTTATCTGTTTCCTACCCTGTTCAAACAGTGCACTCAAACTAAAGGACAGTTTGCTAGTCCACGTCTGTTCTAAGAAGAGGAAAACACTGTAAGAATTTTTAAAGTTGATTGTTTTTCTAAAAAGTAAGTATTAGTAGAGTCAATAGTAGGTTGTTTGACTATTGTGTCTTAGGCTTAACTGTAATACTTACATTATCCATGCCTTTAGGAATCAATTTCTGGAAAGGAATTACAATTTAAAATATAATACTACGTTATGCAACTTGGTCAGAGGGGAATGCTGACTGACATAGATCACAAGTGATGCACACTTAGCAGATTCTATGGGAGGGAAGAAAGATGACCTAGGCAGAAAGTTGTGGTTTTGTTTGTTTGTTGTTTGTTTTTGTTTGGTGTTTTTGTCAGGTTTGTTTTTTTTGGGTGGGGCGGCGGGGAGAGGGGGTTAAAGCAAAAAAAGCAGCCAGTCACAAAAGCAAGCAAAGAGGAAGAAATGGACAAGTTGGTCAGAAATACTGGTTTTATTTCCTGAATAGTAGGAATAAGAAGGGAAGTTTTCCGTAGTTACTGAGGTGATTATATCATTGAGGCATGGCACAGAAATTGAATATGTGTTATAGTAAGTGGGAAGAAGTATGGGGGAAAGCATTCCTACATACACCATCACTCATTAGAAATAACAGAGCAAATTTAAGGGCAATGTGCCTCTAAAGGAGAGTGTAGGGAGAGTTTACAGATGTGATGGAAGACGGGAAAAAGCAGTCATGTACCAAACAAAATCAAGGAGAAAAATCTCAGCTTGTGCAAGGTAATTCAGGGAAACAGTTTGCTTCCTGTCTTTATGGTTGCAGAATTGACTTATCAATGGAAGAGCCAATCAATGATATTGTCCTGGTTTGAGTGAGTGGTGGAGTTTTTTTGGTGGCAGGGGAGGGGGCTATCGGGGCGGCCCCTGTGAGAAGCTTCTCGAAGCTCCCCCAGCTCCACGTCAGCTCCACTTCTGTTTGGGAAATTGAGCCAATCAGCTGCGCCTCTGTGATAACGTATTTAAGAAGGGACGTGGTGATGGGAAGGGGGACTTGTGAGGAGGAGTTGCTGGAGCTGCGTGAACACCAAGGTCAGTGGAGGAACGGAGGAAGAAAGGAGGGGGGAGGTGTGCCAGAGCAGAGACCCCCCTGTATCCTGTGGTGAGACGGTAGGGCGGCCCCCCCCTGCCACCCATGGAGATCTGCGGTGGAGCAGACATTGATTTGTGGCCTGTTGCTCCTGCTCAGCTGATCAAGGTTCTGTGCCTGAAGAAGGCCGGGGTCTCATGGGAAAAAGCAGCCCCGTTGCTGTAATTCAGCACTGGGAGGATTGCAGCATGCGGGGGAGTCCCACACCGGAGCAGCTCAGGAAGGGCTGCAGCCGTGGGGGGGAATCCAGTCGGAGGAAGTTAGTGACCCATGACGGAGCAGTGTGGGGAACGCTGCAGCCTGTGGGAGGAATTCATGTCGGAGAAAGTTTGTGGAGGACTGTCTCCTGTGAGAGGGGGACCACGATGGAGCAGGGGGAACAAGTTTTGGACACTCCCCTCACCGAACATGAAGGAAGAAGCAGCAGCACAGACTGCACCCCCCATTCCCTGCCCCTGCGCCACTGGGGGAGGAGGTAGAGATATTGGGAGCAGAGCTGAGCCCGGGAAGAAGGGAGGGGTGGGGGGAAGGTGTTCTCAAGATGTGGCAATGCTTCTCACTGTCCTACTCTGTTATGTGTTGTTAGTGTCTGTAATAAATGTACGGTTTTTTTTTTCTTCCCCTAACGAGTCTGCCTTTTGCTTGTGATCATAAAGGGGGATTTTTCCCCATCCCAGTCCTGTCTTGAACCCCAAGCCTGGATCTCTGTCCCTTCTCATTGCCGGAGGGGAAGGGAGAGAGAGCTGCTGCATTGTGGTTGGCTGCCAACCAGGCCTAAACCACGACAGATATTTGAAAAATGAGCAAGTGAAACACATGGGAAGAAAATATGGAGGAGTGTAAGAAACCAACTGCACAAGAGAAATAGATGAGGGAAATAACCAGAAAATGAAATCCAGAAGGGAAGGAGATGAAATACAGAGGACTGGAAAAAGCATTAGAAGACTTAGTGATCTAAAACTGAAGAAGGAATGAAAGAGATGAGCGATTCAGTTAAATATCCAAACCCTCCAAGATTGTGAACCCTTAATAAAAAGAGAGGCGTCATTTATGAGAATAGAACTTGAAATAAGTATGTGTAGCTTGGCAGAATCTGGGATGTAAACTTGGGGTAAAAACATCCTGATGATATTGGCATGGAGTCCAGTGATTGTTCTTTGCATCAGGATAAGTGATAAGTGATAACTTAAAATTGTGGTGAAACAGATTGCAGATGACTACACCAAGCTAAGTAGGAAAGATGTTTAAATAAACTGAGGCTGAGGTAAACTCTAAGGAGTTTTTCTCATCTTTGTGAAAATAATGAGGAATGCATGGTTCTCAAGATAGATATTATTACAAGGATTTTGAGATGTTTGAAGGAAGCATTCCCCTTGAAAGGGAACTGTTCAAACAGGTCTGTTTGCATTCCTTGAAAGGGGAATCTTTTCAAACAGGTCTGTTTGCTCAGCTGAAATAGTGGCCTTGTGAGATCAGGCTGATATGACTAATTACCATTTTCAACCAGGTAATAACAACAGGAGTTTGGGAAATGCCATCATGTGAATCCCTCTAGATGGAGAGGAAGAAGAAAATCAAGTAAGTAGAATATAAAAACGGGTAAAGGAGTGTCTTGGGACAGGATAACCTGTAGCAAAAATATATGTCCCAATTTTAGTATATTAAATAGAAGTGGAACTAATTGCAGTATAGCAATTATACTGCATATATATATATATCAATATTATATATAGCAATAGGTAGAAAAGCAGTGTGGCTGGAATTCAGGAACTGAAGAATGCGCTATTCAGAAGTATTGGAAGATCAAGTGGAGGACTACACTTGCCCCATCAATGATAAGCCGGACTACAAAGAAGTAAGAAGGGATGGTATTTAAGAGATTCGAATGTGATAACATTTGGAGATCCATTCATTTGTCAGACTGGTATTCACACATCACTGGATATCTTTATAGTATTACCAAACACTGTATTAAATTAACAATCTCTGGAGTGCAAATATGTGTCTTAAAATAGAAAGGCCATTAAATGGGGTAGAAGGATAAAACAATAGGCTATCTATAGTGGTTTTCATTTAACTAAAGTTGGGTTTGATCTGTGTAGAATATCTTAGGCTCTGATATTTGTGTTTTGTTTTTGTTGTTGTTTTTTTTTTTTTTTTTAACTAAAGCTTTAGTTACCTGACAGGAAAATGAATAAAGTGTGGAAAAGTTCATGAAGTTGTCTTCATTTGTCCAACTTGTGTGAGTAGGTGTTTACAGACTTTATGACAGCTCTACAGTTTAAGTAAAATATGCTGGACCTACTCAGATGACATTTGACCTTCCTTAAGGAAGGATTGACTATATGATTGAAGCCACTTGCCTGCAATCTTTTTATATGAAGTTATGAAAAGGATAGGTTTCTCATCTATACTACGACTAAGCCTTTAGATAGAAATTCAAACAAGACTGGCACTTCAGTAATTGAGTAGACTCAGGCACCACTAAATTCCCTGGAAAACGTTCAGCATCCTCAATCATATTTGCAAGAACAACCATGCTATATTCTACCTGTTTTATGAGAATATAAAAAAAATTATTTTAGATGTTAAAAAAGTAGCACAGTTGAGTTGTAGAGAATGTTCTTAATGTAAAGTGAAAAAGGACTGATTATTGTTGATATCTTCTACCTGCTTATTTTATTTTGCATTGAAACAAGCCATGTTTTCAGTAGGCATATCAACAGAGTAGGTGATAATGGATTGAGGTGCAGGAACTTCTCAAACCTGTATGGCTCTATAACAAATGAGATGTGGACTGGTATCTTCAGCTTTTGAAATGTCACTCTTTTACTGCTGCATATTGAAATTAGTAGACACGTATTAAAAGAGGATTAACCAATTGTACGTGCTGTTTGAAAATGTTTGGTGGTTTCCCTTACTGAGGTAATCTTTGTCATATTTGTAGATATTTAATAAATACTGCAGTGAAAAAGACAGTATATTCTGTATGAGGGTATGGACAGTTAATTGGAATAAGTGCAAATCACAATTGTTGTAAGTAGAAAGTGAGCAACTATCTCTTCATAAAAAAAAAAATCTTTTAAAAAAAACCCCAACTTTTCAAGAAGCTGTGAGTGCTGCATAAGAAGTTCCTTAACACTGATAAGTTCCTATTACTGTCCTTACAATTAGCCCAATTAATGAGATGCAGGTACTACAAAGTTGACCACATGTTAAATGGTCTTCATGGAGCATCACTAAAGTAATTCAGGTAAGATGTACATCCAAGGATCTGATTTCAGGGAGGGAAATGGTGATCAATACCTATCATGTTTAAATTTGTGTTTTAAATTTTTAGAAGTTTGCTTGTATCACAGTTCTCTGCACTACTGATACTTACCTTGGATGAATAATCTGGGAAAAGGTATGTATTTAAAGTTTAAAAAAGAAGTTACAGTGATTGAAATGAGTCCAGTATTCTTTTTCTTGGGATTTTTTTACACTCATATTTTTTAAATTTCATACAGTGTATGCACAAAAGCTTTTAACTTATTCTTAGAAGGACTATGAAGGAGTAAATAATGTCATATTCGAGGCATTTTCATACTAAACTACATTTCCTTGAATATTGTATATTATGTTATAGATTAATTTTTATTATCTCCTCTGAAGAGAGGCTAGCATGAGATTGATCTTTTTATAGAGACAATTAAAAAACCCCCAATACTATTAAATTAATGGATGTTAATGACAGCAAAATTTGTCTAGTTAATACTCCCAAAACTAATGATTATTCCCTGCCCGGTCTATTCATTCTCTCATCTGCTTTAATCTAGTGCTGCTGTATACTTCCCGAGTTACATCCGGGAAATACTTCTAACAAATATCTACTTGCTTTTAAGTTTCCAAGTTTATACTTCTATAACATAGCATATTAACCATCAACTGTATTATTTCCCTACTGAAAAGGCAAGTATTAACTTTCATGAGCAGGTCACTGCCTATACCTCATAATATAATTTCACTCATATAATGGTATTTACTTTTAGTTTTTCAGTAAGCAAGAGTCATGTAGCAAAAAAGAAGATTGGTTCTATGGTTGAATGTGAACAAGCAGATAAAGGGGTGAAGAGTGAACATGGTATTGATGGAATTCACATGCACCTTTAGAAAATTGCAAGTTCGTGATGCTCTTGAGCAGAATAATGGTGATTACTTTTAGGGAAAGAAAACACAAAACTACTCTGGCTGTCATAGAAGCCAATCAAAGTATGTTAAGTGACGTTGCTACCTGCTGTGGGGAATTTCTCCACCCTAAATCTGGAGCAAAGGTCTGACTCGAGGAAATTCTTAGTGTAAAAGATTCTCGTGGCAATCTGTGGTTTTGGATATGTTTGTAGTTCTTTAATGTTTAAATTGGATTGGTATAAATCTTTCTGTGTTTCATTGGAACATTAACTAGCTAGTTATATATGTAAATGAGATGTATTTTTCAGTGTATCTCACTGCTTGTGACATTACGCAAAGTGCATAGCTAAGTCTTTGAAGTTCCAGTAATTGGTGTGAGCAAATGAGTTTGAAATTCTGTGTATGGTTGGTTGCCCTTCTTTCATTGCTTTGCCTAAAGAGCAATTAAGAACTGTGACTGTAAGTATCCAACCAAGTCATCATCCTGTCTTTGATGGGAGAATATTAATTTCCAGCAACTGTCTTAGGGACTTCTGGAGCTATAGGTGGTTGTTACTACAATTAGTAACTACACTGTAATAGAAAAGTCTTACGCTTTTTCAATCTACGCAAATTTAGCATCCAGGATGTATTGTTGCAGACTCTCATACCTTTTGTTTGTTTGTTTTTGAACCTGACATCTTCACACTTTGTTTGTTTCTTGTTAATCCTCTTATGAAAATATTTTAATAAAAGGTGAACAGCTGTTCCCTGTATTCTTCACAGTTTTTTAGACCTCTGCCACATCACTGTTGAATCTTCCTTTTTATAGGCTGAAGAATCCATAGTGGGTTCAGTTATTCTTCATTGAAAAGCCGTCACATAGATTTCTCAGTCCTTTTTACTCATTTCTGTACTTTTAAAAATTTTACTGTATAACTTTTTTGAGATGAGTGGGTCAGAAGGTTGTGTAATAGGGATATTTTCTTATTCCATATTTTCCATATTGTATGTGTGTATATATATGTATATTTTCATATAATCTCAAAATCTGTTTTCTTGAGCACTGAGATGCATTTTCATAGAACTCTATACTGTAACTCAGAGATCTTTTTCCTTACTGGTATCAGCTAGTTCACGGCCACCAAAATATATATAAAATTAGGGTTGTGAGGGTGTTTTTTTGGTATGCATTACTTAATGGTGTTTTCTTGTATCAAGCTTTACCTACCGTTTTGTCTCCCCATCACTCAGTATCACTAAGTTCTCATGCAGCTCTTCGCACCATCTTTTTACTACACAGGTAGGTTAATCTGATCGGTAAAGTATATGATCACAATATTTACCTCTTATTTCAGTATGTTGAGTAGCATTTTACTGAGGACAAGGGCTTGTGGGACTTCATTAGTTATTTCCCTTCAAAGCAGACCATTCTTGGCAACCTGTTACTGTCCATTGTGTATGCTGTTCTGTAATGTTTTTAATCAACATAATGGCTTGAGACATCTACTGATACATTACATACAATAAAGGATTCTGCTTTGGAACCAGCCCTACTCTTCTCCACTGTGAACACAGGAAAACAATCTCTTAAATCTGTTTGTAATGACCGTATTTCTTCTGACTCCTGCTCTTCCAAATTTCATCTCCTAAAGGCTTCTTTTTTCAGATTACCTGCTACTGAGGTATTCAGAAATTAATGCAAATTTTATACCTTTACTTTAGAGATCCTTAAACTTTTTTTGGTTTGTGTTGTTAAGTTTTACATTTAACTTGCCAGAGTTTGGGTTTCTTTTTTTTTTTTTTTTTCCCACTGCTTCTGACACCAACCATTGGAGGTAAGACAGCATCCTTGAAAAAGTTTACTTTGTTGCCTAATAATGCTTGGGGAAGCTTTGTTCTCTCTAAGGTCCTGATAATGTTTAATTTTGATTACTTTAATATTTTTAGTGGTTATTTACTTAACTAGGAATTTTCATAACCTCTAGAAAATGAATTTAAAAGATCATGTTAAAAATATTTCCATTGGTTTTATTTTACTATATAGGTGAGAGAGACATAATAAACAAACAAAAAACCCTGTTATCCTCATGCCAATGGGCAGTTTATTTTTTTTCCAAGAACATATGAATTTTCCAGTTTTATTGGTTAATTTGAAGTTTTAAGACAAACAAGTCTGCTGTTTTATTTGCTATTTTACAAGAAGAGATGGCTGAGTTACTAAGTTGTGATAATGCCATTTCTTTCTCCAACTTATAAAATTCAGAAAAGCCTAGTAAGAGTCATGTGGATATTAGTGAGCTTTGGATCAGAAGTGAGTACGCATGGTTCAGCTCTTTTTTTGTTAAAAAATCAGAAATTACCGCAATTAAATATCACAGTAGCCAATGAAAGACAGCTTTGAAGTAAAATTTAATACTTCTATTAAAGTTAGATTGTTTGCACAGTACAAGAAATGTGTTTAAAGTGTATCTCTAATGTAAAAACATGCTGAGAAACAAAGCAAATTTTCAGTTAAAAAAAGCCAACAGACCATCATAAATCCAAAAGGACTAAACAGACCTTATAAAATAGTTTCTTAGTGTTATTCTGGATGAAGGTTGACCCTTCACTAATTTTTTTCATCTGTTGAGTAAAATTAATCTCTAAATTGAAATAATCATAATTAAGCCTATTATATTACTAAATTTTGTATTTGGTTGGGTAGGTGACATATCACAAGCCATAAAATTCTATACAAATAGAAGACATGTCTGCTGGAAGACTGCAAATCTTCATGTGTAAAGTTGGTATACTAATATGGATTTGAAGTTCACTCAGTAAATTGCTGCTGTTATTTTGGCAAGTTGCATAAGTAAGTAGTGGAGACTCATGTTCATAATATTAAAGACATTTCTGCTCTTGTAAATACAGCCATTTCAAATACTGAAATTTGATTACAGAATAAGAAAAAGTAATAATTCTCTTCTTCTGTTTCATATTTCTGTGAGGATCTTGATATTTCTCTTTCCCAAATAATTCTTTTTAGAACACTTTCTCAGAACCAGTTTTTAGCTACGTGTGTTAAAGTGAAGATGATGTTTTGTATCAAATTCGATTCAGAGGACATTAACCTCAAAGCTTGGCAATGTAGATGCAAATGTTACATAATCACAAATTTAATTTGCAAATCAACAAAGTAAACTATTCATAGACAGAGGGGCATATAGATTTTTAAATTGAAAAAAAAATCATTTCTGAATGGGAAAAAAAATCAGTTTCTGAACGGATAAACTACATTTCACTAAGATTTCCTAGTTTCCCTGCTACAAGGGCAAAGTTAAGTTTTATTTTCAGCTATTAGTGAAATGTTATTAGTATTTTCTTCTTATCTAATGTTACTTTGGTAATACTAATAAAAAATAAAAGCACTTAATGAAGGAAGCCAGGTCAGTTCTGGGTTTACTACTGTAACTGTACTGTTCTTTATTTGCTTCTCATATACCTCCACATTTATTTCCTGAGGGTACTGTGTTCGTTCCCAACCTTGTAATACAACAAAACCTACTTCAGATTCCTGAAGCAAGGAAATACTCTGTATGAATTAGGAAGAAGTTTAATGCTAAGTCTGTTCCAGTAAATTGTATGTGTGAGTTCTGTAATACCATGCAACATACCATGTTGCAATTATCAATGGAGTAAAATGCTTTTCAGAAGACAGTACAAGGAACCAGGAAAAATCGAGTATCTAGCAGACATTCTACTCAGTTGAAGGCTGGTGATGTACTGGGAGTATGAGGAGTACTTCAGGTGAACATTTAACCAGGATAGATACTGCTTTTTGGAAGCAGACTTTTATCTAAATATTAATTTATTTAAAGGTTGGTTTCATTTATTGTTTTTTAGGTAACTATTAAATAGTTTGCTGCTAATGTTCTGTAAGTTTCTGTTGCTACAGATACATATCTGTGCCTATTTTTGCATGAAGCTTTGAATAATTTTTTAGTACTTTACCATACTTTTTGCTGGTTTAAATACTTTTTCAAATATACTGTCTTCTTCTTTTCTAGTTTTATTAAATAGGACTGCATTGCACAGCCAGGCACCTTACTGATTGTATGTACTGTCTGCATTTTATGGAGTCAGCTTCAGAAAAATACTACTTACTACTGTTTAAAGCCATAGTTCTTCATGATGAACTACCAGCCAGGAGAATTGATCAAAATATATACAGGAGACTAGTCATGAAAAGTGAGTGCCATATGAATATATATTTGTCCCAGGTCTAGAGAAATATGCATTAGTTACTTTACTGATGTATAGACAGTAAAGTATTTGCATGAGTATTTGCCAGTCAGGAGAGGAGGACATTACCATTAGAATTTGCTATTGATGCTCTTAACTCAGAAATGTAGTGCTGCTTAGCAAAATCAGAGTGAACTCTTACCCTGAGAAGTCTAATTCCTGTGGCTTCTTATTAGCAATCCTAATTCTTCACAGAAGAAACCACAAAAATCTTGTCTATAGAAGAAACCACAGAAAATAAACAGCAGCCACTAGACGTCATAGTAGAAATTGCACAACTGCAGTTAACACAGCAAAAAAATACTCATGCTAAGCTCCAAAAACTAATAGCCCCTATCCTTAGGAAAGATGGATAAGGGCAAGTAATTATTTTGTAGTAATATGTGATCTAATCTAATAATGCCACTTTGCAATAATACAAGAGAGTGGAAATACTGAGGATCCAGATACATCATCACACCAACTTGAAGCAAAACAGCACTCCAATATGTGCTCTGGCTTTCTTAACAGGATATTTGCCATTACAGTGGTGGTGTTTGAAATATGTTAAAAAAGGAGTACTATAAGTACTAGCTATCTATTTATGACACAGAACATAAAAATTAAAATTATTTAGCTGTGAGCTTTACCAAATTTTCTATGACCTTTTTCCATCAATACAATTTAGGAGTTAATTCATACCATTTCATTGAAAATGCTAGGAAGGAAGTGAGGATTGGAAAATACTGCATATAGTGGAAAAATTGATGAAAAGAAACAGCCGGCTGCATAGAGATATTACTGTTTTTTAAAACATTTCATTGGTAGTATTAAAATATTAGTTGCTGTTGTAATGCTGCCACTGGCAATTAAGTGATGAGATACTAAAATATAGATGTCATGAAAATTGGTTAAAATACTTTAAATCAATGATACTGCCCTGGAATCAGGATGAGTGGGGAAATTAGTGAAAAGATAGATGAGAAAACAGTAAAACTGGTGAACAGTTTATTACTGTAGTACATCAGAAAACTCTGTTAAAAGAAACTGCACAGACACATAATAATTGGAGTTTGATTATTTTACCCATTTGCAACTCGTCAGTCTCCAGCAAGCCATCTAGCTGGAAAATGCTGTCTTACTGAATTCAGAAGAATCCACTGTCATTTCCCAGATTCATGCTCCTGCTGGGGTAACAGTCTGAAGCAATGAAAAGTTTGAGTTGTGAATTCTGGGGACATATGGGTCTCCCTGTATCTGTTACCTGAGTCCAGCTCTAAGATCTGGGTACTAAGTCTATACTCTGGGTAACTGAAATTGCAGTGGATCAATTTTTTAGCCTACCATTGTACATATGAGTGTGTAATATGTAAGCGTAGATGCCTTTACATACACATAAATGAAAGTGCAATTTTCAAAGCCATCTGTTTAGCTTCTGCTGACCTAAAAAAAAAAAACAAAAACAAACCACCAAAAAACAAACCCCAAAAAGCAAACTAACAACAACAAAAAAAACAAAACAAACAAAAAAAAAAAAAAAAAAAAAAAAAAAAAAGAAAAAACTGGGCTTCCAGAAGGATGGCCAGCAACAGAGTACATTCCCACAGAGATCATAAGCTTTTTTCTACAAAGAAAATGTTTTTCACTGAAAGCTTGAATAACTGAAGAATGAGAGATTCTGCCAAGGCTAGCCAAGTGTTATGTAGCTGGTGTAGAGCTGGGAAATTGCTTATTTCTTCAATGAACTCCATTAAGGCACAGTCTAAAGGCTCTTAGGTCTCAAAAATAGAAAAGCTTAGTAGGATGTATAACAATTCCTACAAAACTGATAGCATTAGCAATGTATAGTTCAAACAAGTGAGCTCTGGCAGTGTATACCTATGTGTGTTTAAAAGGTATATAATATGTTAAAACAAACCAAAATTTCATCCAGTATCTCTCCCTATTGTTTTCTGTTTCGTTCCACCCCACCCCCAATAAGCTGTACATAAGGCCTTCACTAGGTGTGCTTTATAGAAACAAAAAGGAGATGATATTGGTAGGACTTCATTTGTTAGATTGTCCATATCAAATGATGGAAGAAAACATGAAGAGCGAAAGACACGGAGCGAAAAGGTTATAAACTCTTTTCTTTCTAGACCTATGTTACATTCCAAGATCTGGAAGGAATAGGAAACAAATCTAAACAATCAACAAATGTCAGTACAGTAAAAATGCAAGAATCTTTTTTAACAGATTTGAAATGCAAAGTAAATGAAAAACATCTAAAGCTTTTAAAAGCCAGCGAATTAACATGAGCACTAGTATTGTTAGTAAGAAAAAGTTTCTCTTACTTTTAAGTATACGTATACTTTCAATTTTAAAAGCGGAACAGTTCTCATTTAAAAAGTGTTTGTTCACTGTGCATTTTCAGTTAGCAAAATTGTGCGCAGACATTAAGAATTGTCGTGGTTTGAGCTTGGTCGGCAGCCAAACACCACACAGCCACTCTCTCCCCCTTCTCTTCCGGCAATGAGAAGGGGCAGATGAGCCAGGCTTGGGGTTCAAGATAGGACCGGGAGGGGTAGATCACCCTTTATGGTCATGAGCAAAAGGCAGACTTGTTAGAAGAAGAAAAAAAGAACATACATTTATTACAGGCACTAACAACACATAACAGAGTAGGACAGTGAGAAGCATTGCTACATCTTGAGAACACCTTCCCCCCACCCCTCCCTTCTTCCCAGGCTCAGCTCTGCTCCCGATATCTCTACCTCCTCCCCGAGTGGTGCAGGGGCAGGGAATGGGGGGTGCAGTCTGTGCTGCTGCTTCTTCCATCTTCGGTGGGGGGAGCTTCTGGAACTTGTTCCTCCTGCTCCATCGTGGTCCCCCTCTCACAGGAGACAGTCCCCCACAAACTTTCTCCAATGTGAATCCTTCCCACAGGCTGCAGCATTTCCTTACACTGCTCTGGTGTGGGACACCAACTTTCTCCAACTGGAGTCCCTCCCACGGCTGCAGCCCTTCCCGAGCTGCTCCGGTGTGGGACACCCCCGCATGCTGCAATCCTCCCAGCGCTGAACTACAACAGCGGCGCTGCCTTTTCCCACAAGACCCCAGCCTTCTTCAGGCACAGCACCTTGGTCAGCTAGGCGAAAATCACAGGCCATAAATCAGTGCCTGCTCCACCGCAGATCTCCATGGGTGGCAGGGGGGGGCCGCCCTGCCGTCTCACCACAGGATACAGGGGGGTCTCTGCTCCGGCACACCTCCCCCCTCCTTTCTTCCTCCGTTCCTCCACTGACCTTGGTGTTCACGCAGCTGCAGCAACTCCTCCTCACAAGTCCCCCTTCCCATCACCACGTCCCTTCTTAAATACGTTATCACAGAGGCGCAGCTGATGGGCTCAGTTTTGGTGCAGAGGTGGAGCTACTTGGAGCTGAGGGAGCTTCAAGAAGCTTCTCACAGGGGGACACCCCTATAGCCCCCTCCCCAGCTACCAAAAAACGCCACCACTCACTCAAACCCAGGACAAGAATATAGCTAAAGGACTTATGTTTCCTGAAAAATATTAACACACAATGTGGAGTTAACAAAACAGCAGGTTTTTTTCATTCCTACTTGCTGCTCAGTACTAGGATGAGAAGCCATTGTTATCATCTCATAGAGAATATATCTTTAGTTATAGATAGAACTTTGCTGGAACAAGGGTTAGTGGCAAGGTTTGTCTTAGGCAAGTAAAACCAGATTTCATGCTAGTTGAAAAAATTGTCCATGTTTTCAGATATCTAACCAAGAAACAGAATGAAGAAAATAGAAAATAATTAAGTAAATAATAATTGATGAAAAATCAAAACCAGCAAAGCATGGCTGTATGAAAATCAGTAAATAGGAATCAAATCATAGAATCACAGAATGGTTTGTGTTGGAAGGGACCTTCAAGACCATCTGGTTCCAGCCCCCCCTGCCCCGGGCAGGGCCCCCTTCCTCCAGCGCAGGGGGCTCCCAGCCCCGTCCAACCTGGCCTGGAACCCTTCCAGGGAGGGGGCAGCCACAGCTGCTCTGGGCAAACTCTGCCAGTGTCTCACCACCCTCACAGTAAAGAATTT
Organism: Tyto alba; assembly: GCF_018691265.1. Classification (NCBI taxonomy): domain Eukaryota; kingdom Metazoa; phylum Chordata; class Aves; order Strigiformes; family Tytonidae; genus Tyto; species Tyto alba. The sequence continues at coordinate 6,624,919 of NW_024881295.1, read as the reverse complement.
TTTCCTTATATCTAATCTAAATCTACCCTCTTTCAGTTTAAAACTGTTACTGCTCATCCTATCACTACACTCCCTGATCAAGAGTCCCTCACCACCTTTCCTGTAGCCCCCTTTAAGCACTGAAAGGCCACTGTAAGGTCTCCCCAGAGCCTTCTCTTCTCTGGGATGAACAACCACAACTCTCTCAGCCTGTCTTCATAAGGGAGGTGCTCCAGCCCCCTGATCATTTTTGTGGCCTCCCCTGGACCTGCTCAAGCAAGTCCACGTCCTTCTTATGTTGGGGGGCCCAAAGCTGGACCCCGCACTGCAGGGGGGTCTCACAAGAGCAGAGCAGAGGGGGAGAATCCCCTCCCTCGCCCTGCTGGCCACACTTCTCTCGATGCAGCCCAGGACACAGTTGGCTTTCTGGGCTGGGAGCGCACATTGCTGGCTCACAGTCAGTTTTCCACCCACTAACACCCCCAGGTCCTTCTCCGCAGGGCTGCTCTCAATCCTCTCATGGCCCAGCCTGGATTTGTGCTGGGGATTGCCCCAACCCGTGGGCAGGACCTTGCACTTGGCCTTGTTGAACCTCATGAGGTTTGGATGGGCCCACCTCTCAACCCTCCCCAGGTCCCCCTGGATGTCATCCCTTCCCTCCAGAGTATCAACCACACCACACAGCTTGTTTTTGTCACATGAAAGCAATAATTGATACTTCTACTTTTTGCAGTTCTGAGCCTCTGAGAGGTAATATATGAACAAAATAGAGCAGAGGTGACTGAGGTTCTGGTCATCATTATGGACACTCTTGGCTGCAGCCATGATTTGAAAGTGAAAATGTGTACAGCTATGACCTCTCTCCCAAAACATGAGAAGCAGCATGTACCAAGATCAAGGCAACAGAAGGTGACAGTTTCTGTAACTTCTCTTTCTCTCTGCAATAAGTCTGCCCCTGTTATTCTGTAGTTTCCAAGGTGCACTGATTCATTAGAATTCTGCAAAGTTGTCATGGTTTGCTACATGCCTGTTACGATCTTTTCCTTGGTCATTGCTGATTTGGTTGTTTACACCTGTCAGTTTGACAAGAAATTACACATTCTGCACAGGCTTACTTAACACAGAAGGACACCTGAGGGACTTACTCCTCTTACAATCTGGATACTTTCTTGAGGAATTGAATAGAAATCTTCAGGTTCCTTCCTACATGATTATATTCAAGACCCATGTGTAGAGATGGAAGAATCACAGGCTACCAAATGGGCACGTATTTCACATTACATTCTATATTGTAGTAAATTAAGCACAAAAAGTGAATAGTACAGAAAAACAGAGGATGTCACAGCAATGTTCTCCTGACTTGCAGTTTTCTTTCTACTCTTCCTGATAAAACTCAAGTTTTGAGTTTTATTCTTTGAGGAAGCAAAGGGTTTTGCATCCTCAATGAAGACAAAAGCCCTTGTCATATTAAGTTTGGAGTACAGCATCAGTTTTAAATTTAGCCAGTCTATAAATAAGCTACAGAACTGTGAAACAATTCCATTTATGAGGAAATGCATCAGAGTGGAGCAGAAAAAAGCCTCTGTTAGACATAAGTAAGGCTGAAAAGATTTTAAAGTAATAGCACACATTTTTCTCTTCTGGAAATATGATTTGTGCTGAAGAAAATACGTTTTGCATTTCTGTAAGTTAAGACCCATATGCCCTGAAGTTACTAATCTATAGCTGAACATACCAAAGGCTTGGGGAAAAAGAAGGGCCTCAGCCTCCTTCTTTAGTGCCTTAGTAATTGCTAGAAGACTGTTTTAGGGTCATATTTCACTATAAAAGAAAAAGCTAATGAACAGTAAAAGTGTACCAAGTTCGGCCAGCACAGCAAATAACTTCTCTCTAGTTATTCTAGTACTATTTGTTAGTAAGATGGACTGTTAAAGATGCCTGCATAACAATCATTGTCCCAGGGTTTAATGACCTACCTTACTATGAAATTAAGTGTTTTTTCAGTTGCATTGTGTGTATTAATTCGTATGTTTCAGTTTACTGGAAAATTCTGTAGCTTATAACTAGCTACTCTAGGATTAAATATTGGATTGTTGGTGTTTTATTGAAGGTAAATGTCAAGATAAAATATTTGAGTAATGCTAGCATCTTCACTTAAATATCAGTTTGTACAGTAGGTCTCTAGCATATAAAACTTACTGTATTCTGATTTTATCATACAGTTATAGAAAAGATTTAATTGGTAAATGAAATAATGGTATTCAAACTTAACCTACGATGGTGCAATTTTGCAGTATAATTAATTCCCAGTCTCCCTCCTGTTCCACCTAACCAGAAACTGTGGTGTTTGTTCAGACGTACAAGTGTGCTGCCTGACTAGCTACAAAGCCATATTGAACAGAAGTGTTGAGCTCCTGCTTCATCCTCTCCCTAAATGGGACAATTAGCTTTGTTCTTTCTACCTTCTCCAAGCTCAACTTGTGAAATTCAAAGGAATTTATATTTGAAAACTTTACCTTCTTTTATTTGGGTTAAAACTGGCAAGAGGTTCAGTGTGTTACTGTGAAGAGAAAGCAGAAATGCAAGCTAGGCAATATGGGCACTGTGACTGTGCAAGTCTTATTTCCATAGGAAACAAGCAAGTCATGGTGATCTACGGACATAGCATAATAAATATCACACCTTCTTTAGCCCAGGTCTCTGAAAACATAAGACAAATTAGGAAGCACTTTTATATAATAGTAACTGCATAGAACAGGTTGCTGATAAAGTCAGTAAACAGCATGATGATATGTTAAACCTAGTGAAAGACAAGGTGTGCTATAAATACTAATGACACCTATTGAGTAGAAACTGTAGCCACTGAAAAAGAAGAGCTGAGACAAGTACAGATAGATGGGGGAAAGCTTAGAGCCAGTTTGACACTGCCCCAAAACCCAAACAGACTAAGAAATTGTGTAACTCAGTAACATATGATCCAATACCTTATTCTTGGCTCTGATTGTTCTCAAAAAATTCTAAAGGAGAGGGGTATTTTGGGGATGAGAAAGAAAAAACAGTTTGAATCTCAGAAAAAAATAGTTTGTGCAATAGTTTAGAACCGAGGAGACCATGATTACATATCCTTGGTCTGCCACACATTGCACATCTGACCACAAGAACATTCTTTAAGCTTTCTCTACTTTAATTTCCAGTCTGCAAAATGAGAATAATTTTGTAGCAAATAATATAAACAAATACTTAAATTAGATTTACTCTTAGTTTCTGTGCTTACTTGAAATTTGAAGAGACTATTTCACAATACTACTGTCAAATTATCAGATTAAATAATTACATCAAATTATAAAGACAGCTAAAGCAGAAGAACTGACTAGAACAAGATAAATATACCAAAGATTTTATGTCACCATAGAAAGATATAAAACCACGTAAGATAAATTGATAGGTACAATGGACTTCAAGTTGTACTGAACAACTGGTAGGCCCGAATATCTCAGCTAGCACACACATATATCAAGCCATTACAGGGGTCTCATATTATTTGGACTTACTAGTTCTGTAGTTCTTCTGGGCATCCTCTCAGGTTTGCAGAGACTTATTTAACTGCCTTCTGTGCCATGTGGTAACACCAACTGCTTCTGGAATGCAGCCAACCTTGAAAGCAGAGCAGTTGCATTCACACAGAGTTGCAACCTAAACTAAGCCTCGTTTGGGATAGCTCAGGTGTCTCCAGTCACTCAAGTTTTCTGCAAATAGTATAGCTGCAAACATAGACAAAGTAAATGGGCCATCTGATTTGTTCTCTCATAACATGAGATAGAAGACAATGAAATATTTGAAAACAACACATAATGCAAGTAAATAGAATCTTTGAGATGGTTTAATAAAATCTAAATTTCTTTATATGGTTAATGAAAATCTATTGAACTACTTTGGGCATGGTGTGAAACTTATGTAAACTGTCATGTTTCAGGGCTTAAGCTAATTATTAAGACCACTGTATGATAAATCACTAAAGCATGTTAAGAACACGCATGGTTTCATTCAAGGCAATGGAACTATTCATGCTTAAATATGGTATGCACGTAAGGGCTTTACTGGCTCAGGACCTAGTGGTTTAATGGTAGGAAGATAATACAACTATGGGCAGGTTCTTTGGCAAGTGTCTATTACGTCTTTATTTACTATCCCCTAAAACAAATAGTGTAAGTTACTGTCAAAGGCAGGATATTACAATAGATGGGCAACTGCTCTGATCCAATTGGTCATTCATGTTTTTATATTTTCCTGTAACGAGCAATTTTTCAATGCTAGTTTTGTTTTTCCTTTTTCTGCGATGTATAGAGGAAAAAAGAATTATGAGCCTTATCTTCTGCATGATCTATTTGACCTCTCTAAAAATAGAAGAGGTATATCTACTAGGAAATGTAAATTATTAGAAATGTACATACTAGGAACAGGCAATGGAGATTACCTTTTTAAAACATTATATAGCATTCAGGGTTTTTTAAGTAGATGGGAAAATCATTTAATTCTTCAGCAATGATGTCATTAAGCTTGTAGCCCAAATGGTGTTCTCATTCTTGGCAAGTGACATTAAACAAAGAATGTATGGTTTTCAAATGCTGTTCAGATTCAGTAAAAAGCATTTATTCAAACAAAAGCTGTTGTTGTGTCTAGAAACTGTTGTTTCTCTTTAGAATGGAGCCATGTTAATAGTTTTAATATGATAAACATGAGGTCCTAGATGCACAGAATAATTAAATTCTGATCATCTGACTAAATAGCACTGTCATATGGTGATCTGAATTAGGACTATGTGCAAGAGAAAGAAGAGATTCAGAATTTGAAGCCTCAGGCTCTAAGTTGTGCACAAATTAGATACCATAGATTCTTTTTTATTCTTACTTTCCATGGAAAGTGTAGTTGTGTTTCTAATTTTTAGCTGTATTTTCTTGAATGGCTAGAGAAAATGTATGGATAATGTGGATAATAGTCATTATGCTGCATCAATATACAAGTTTAATGATCTGATTAAACTGATGTACTTCTTTTCTGGAATCTTGAAGGAGATGTACAATTGAAGAGACATTGTGAATTTTGGTTCAAAGTGGTTAATGACCACATCCAAAATTATTAAAGTCAGTAGTGGGATCTCAGTGATTTCAGTCTCTTCTATTTCCCAATGAGTGCTTATAATTTTATCAAAGGATATGATGGCATTGAGTGCGAATATATAGAGTTATCTTCGTGTTCATTTTAAAGAGAATAAACAAGGACCAAAACTTTTTGGTGGAAAATAGTATCCCTAATAGTAAATACAAATATACAAATAGATATGAAATAGAATAAGCAGCATATTCCTGTGATGATTTACTTGACTGACAATATGAATTTTCAGTTTTAGCTTTTCTGGTTTTACCTAAGCATTTATATTACATTATAAAACAGTGTATAGTGCCATTTTTGCATGGGGCTGTCCTTTTGTACTTGGGATGGAAGTCATTCCCTTGAGAATGACAGAGCACTGGAACAGGTTGCCCAGAGCAGTTGTTGAGTCTCCATCCTTGGAGATAGTTCAAAAGCTGTCTGGACATGGTCTGGGGAAACCAGCCCTAGGTGGCCCTGCTTTGATTAGGGAGTCTCCTGATGGTCTCCAGAGGTCCCTTCCAATTGTAACCATTCTGTGATCTGTGATCCTCTGATTTCATTTCTTGCTTCTAAAAAAAGAAGGGAACATATGTGTTGGTGTTTAGATGAAGAATTCTGTTCATAGCAGCATTCAGAGCTATCTTTGTGAAGATACTCAATACATCACAGGGAAAAACTTTTAAAGTTTCCAATGCGGAAGAGTTAATATGGTTCTCAATTTTCTTAGTTATCCTTCAGTTTTTCTCTACCTATTAGCTAACAGGGGGGAGAGGAGGCAAATGTATGTTTACTGTACTCAGTGTGTCTCTGGTTGGGACCTGATAGGGACTGAGAAAATATTTCTCCTAATTGGTGGGTGCCACCAAATAGACAGTATGATACTCTAGCCTTTTGGGGAAAAGTGTATATGATTATTTTGTGTGTCATTTTATCTGGATGGCTACCCTAGTAAGTTGGCACTCCTTGGCCAATTTCAATCACATTTAACTGAATGGGAAAAGTCTCAGTGAGAAGTTCCCCTAAGTCTGAATATAGGTAATGGAGAAGTATTCGTTAGCAGTCTAGCTGAAGAAAAGCCTGCAGTTTTATTCATTGCCAAAAAAACTACATGGGAGGAAAAAAATCTTAATTTCTTCAGCCACAGGAAACATTTCAACAGGAGTTTGTATCTTTTTAAAAATCTGCTTGAAATAGTGACAGGAAAAAAAACATGTTGGGAATCGAGTGTTAATATTGATGTTTCAGTGTGACTTGTCTTAATATTTACCTAGTGTCCATGAAAAATTATGAGAAGAAAACAAGAAAGGAAGTGCAAGATTGGAGGAGAAAAGAAAATAAATGGTGGCTCTATGAAGTGGGATTTTTTTTCCATTTAAAATGTTCATGTATGTACCTAAGCATCTTTTCATGTCAATATCACTGTGATATTCAGTGGAACAAAGAGGGAACATCTGTGTGTCAGCCACGTACCATACCATTGTAAAGCACAGCCTCCAAACCATTTGGATAACTATGATGATCAAAGCAACTAAGACATTATAATCCATTTCTGAAGTAATATACAAACAGGATAGATTGTTACTTTCCATAGGTTGGTTTCTCATTGCTTTTGTTTGTTTTTCCATGTTACTAAATTGGTCTCAAAAAGTCTTGGACGGTGGAAAGAGAAAGGGAAAACATAACAAAAAAGGATGGAAAAAATGAAGTAAAATGAAAGAAAAGAGAAAAGGGGGGGAAAAAAGGTTAAATGAATATTGTAATAAAAGTAACAGCTATCCATTGAGATCAAAAAACTCCAATAGAGCAAAATTCTTCTGTGCAAAACCAGGAAGTTTTAATCCCTTCCAGGAAGAGTCCAGGATTCCAAAACTTACTCAGTAGTATTTTCAAAATGTATTCAGTAGTGTTTTTGTGGACGGAGTTAATCATTCTACCTTCACAATGAATCCACTCGTATACACATATGAAGCGCAGGTTTTCTAAAGACTCAAAAATCATACATTCTTGGTAGTTGTAGGGAAGCAGAACCAATATTTTCCTGTCATTTAAACAGCACTCCAAGCTGCATAAATAGTACCAATAGACTGCAACTGAAGCAGCCCTATGGGACAGAGAAGAAACGGGACCATTGTCTGGGAGACAGGGAAGGTGGTTCTTTGTCCTCTGCTGCTGTGAGACATTGCTCTATCCCAGTTGAGGTAGAATATTCCTTGTTATTTTGGAATTTGAAGAGCAAATATACAACTTGGTGGATTCATGCATTCTCAAGAGTATAGAAACCATATCATTTAGAATTTGAGGCAGCCATGGACTTGTGTAGATGCCACACAACTTGCCATTTAAAATTGTGAAAAAAAAAAAAAAAATCCATCTTTCTTCCATGTTTTTAAATGACATGGTTTTTTGTATTTGATGACAGAATCCAAGATCTAGTTGTTTATTTTTAGTTGCTATAGTAGGCCTATTATATACAAAAATGTACATTTTTTCCAGTATCGCATTCCAGTTCACAGACTCAGTCCCAGGGATTAAGAATTAATAATCTTTTCTACAGCATGATACAAAATCTTTTTTATCATCTGTACTGCAATATTCCTTATATAAAACTGAAATTAAGCAATCTGTGGATTGCTTCATCTGTTTCTGAGAATCTGAGGCAACTGCATATGATCATTTTGCAGTTTGCTATGCCAGTAACTAATTTATCACTAGTATTTTTTGTAAAATTATGTGCAAAATAATAACTAATTATGCTTGCTTCATATATATTTGTGTCTCAAATTTAAGTCAGAATTTCTAGCTGCTAATTTAGCTTTGCCCAAGGTTGAGAAATTTGTATGTTCTTTCTCTCACCTGCTACCTCTCACATTACAATTCTCTGGCATCTAATTAAGTAGTGACCTGAGATCAGATAAGGTCATTCATCCAAGTACCTATTGTCACAAGCCTTAATGGAAGTTTAAAATGTTTCACACATTCACGTGTCTATTGAATTTGGCCCAGGGCTGTGAAAACAATGTACAAGAGACTGAAGTGTGAACACACTAGGAAAACAAAAGAGGAATTTAATTTAGTTTTTAAAATGTATTTTAGACTATCTAAACTTTTTGCCTCCGTTTCTTTTTTTTCTTAGCCTTTAATGTTTGCCCTAGAAAACTTTTTATCTAATAAGATTGTAACAGTCCAACTAGAAATCACGCAGGAGAATTAAATGTAAAAGGAAATGGCATTAATGGACTTGGAGTACCACAGAGCAAGAATCAGCTGCCGGCAGGTAATTTTAATGTGCTGGGGTAAAAACTTTTTTGCAAATTTGCCAGTATGCTGAATAGACCAGTCTGATACATTGTCCTCTCACATTGGCTCCCCAAGGTGTAACAGAACATAAGTGTGCCTAGGGAAGCAGCAGTTCACAGTGGAAAGTATTTGCCATTCATAGGTAAGGCAAGTTATGATCATTTACCTATAGGTTTTCTGTTGTGTAGGGAATAGTCTTTATCTGATGCTGGGGTGCTGTATTTGTACTTCGAATTACAGTGTCTGGGTAGAGAAAGGATGGATTTCTATTGGGATTCTTCACATTTAAGAAGTTTATGCTTAAGAAGATTCTTTTGGAAAATTCTTGAGTCACACATTATAGGGTGCACTGAAGAGGCAGGTAAATTGAATTTCAAACTTGCACTGGAGATAAGCCTCCCTTATCAGGGACAGCTAAGTATTCCTAACAGATTAGTTTAGATAGAAATGTAACTATAGGTGCAGAATTGTAACTTAGGCTTTGTGCTCACAGGGGTGTTAAAAGCAAAGGATTCCTTTCCACCACCCAGTTCTTAAATCTAGATATAAAAGGTTATGTGGCACTGAATATCTACTTGCTCTACAGTATATTGGGTTGGGGAACAGACACTGGCCTGGCTATCTGAGTTATTTAACTGAAGTTAAATGGATTTTGCATCTTTTGCTACTTTTTTAGACAAAAAATATATTTATGCCAAAGATGTTTTTTGTTTGAGATGCCCTGCAAACAAATCAAACCTACAGCTCATTACAGTCTCAAATAATTACAGTACTTTGTAAGTTAAAAAAAAAAAATCAACAAAACTACACTTTTTTTTTCTATGCAGTAGTGTTTAATTGTAACTATTATTATTATAACCACTAATGGCTAAAAAGTTATTCACTCATGTGCACAGCTTCTATTGCCAAAGACCCAGCAACTGCCCCTAAAATATTCTGATTTTCATCTTGTTGCTATAGCTGCCTCTTTCATCCATGCTGACGAAGCTTACAGTAAAAATGCTGTAATTGTAAAATGCTCCTTGCTGTCTTAAGTGCTTTTCACACAGCAGTATTTTCAGAGTGTTTGTGAAGCTTACCATATGGTTTCCACACTTGAGTGCTAAGCAGATTCTGGCTATTACCAACAGACATGAACAACACATCCTCAGAAACTCATGTCCTTTACTCCTTGCATATTGCACCAGTTTATTTTTGCAAAAGATCTGTGATAAACTAGTCTTCATTAGAACAGGAGAAACTGTAATACATTTTTCTGTATATGTCAAGCTGCTGCCCGCACCCAGGACGCTAATCTGTGCCTGCTCTACTAGCGCTGTTTGTCCTTGTACACATCCTTGAATTTACTTTATAGTTACTTTGATGAATGACTTACTATTGATAAAAGAAAAAAAGCTGAAAATGCTCACTAAGAGGATGCTAAGCAGCTCAACTATTATGACAAAGACAACTAATTTATGAAAATGCTGCCATCTTTCTATTAGACTGTCCTCCATTTGGGTGTTCAAATCTCACTGTAGTTTTCTGTCCTGAATTTTAATAAGGAATATTTTGCACATGTGTGCTTTTGTTTGGCCTCTAAAAAGAATTCTGTTCCCCATTTTGTCCCACATGGTGGAGTTTTAAATATATTTAAGTGCTAATTCATGTTGAATTCAGAGAGAATTAAATGACTTAACAAATATCTTTACAAAAGTAGCCAACCTTAATATAATACTAATTAGAAATGTATCCACTACATTGGGAATGCCATCATGATCCAGACAATATTTTTTCATTCATCTTTGATTTTGCACGATAGCGAGCCTTCATGAATGGGCCTAGGAGACTAGTCATCCTCCAGACAGTAGAAAAAGAAAACATTGTTTAGATTGAGCTTTATAGGGATTATGAGCCAATATGATATATAGAGGATAGAGGGTAGTGCATCTAGCCATGCAACACTGGCTGTGGGTATCACTTAAAAAAAGTAACTTTAGTTAATGTAGTTATTTTAAAATCAAATTCGATCATAGAGAAGGAAAATATTCACAGTTAAATACTGTATTTTGAAGATTTTCCTAGATACGTTAAGTAACCTTTTGCCTGGCTAGAAAGGGTTCAAATAGTAACTATATGAGTTTACTTCCCCAACAATTTATCTTTCCCGGTTTCTAGGTTTTCACAATTAATTGTTTAATTATTTCCCTTCTTATGAATTAAAGAAAAAGAATTAATCATCTGACTTTACATTTTTGGTAAAACCTGTGATTTGGGCTTACAGAATGGTACATTCCAATGAAAGCGAAAGCAAAGCAATCCAGTTTATCATTCATGTAAACCAATACAGCTTCATCAGCTGCTGCTTTTGCATGCTACCAAATCTAATATTTTAGCAGCTTAAAGACTAGAAATAGCATGGCTATGTCCTATGCTATTCCTATATGCTATATGCTATGGCTACAGTGGTGCAGACAGACAGAAGACAGTAAAGCCATTTCTCCACCCTGAAAGATGTCTTCTAGAGTCTTCTGTCTGAGCTCACTCTGCAGGTTTCAGAAGCACAGAATGGCAGATTCTGCTGGGTGATCCTCACTCACTGAGTAACAAGGCCTCTTCCATGTGTTCACAAACCTGAATGGCAGTTTAGAAGATAACAACTTCAGCTGTGCAAAAAAGTTAAGGGTAAGACCATTCTACATCTTTCTCAACTTTGGGATCTGACGTGCAAATGTAAAAGCTGCACCGTACTCATTTGCTCCCCTTCCAGACCAGGCAGCCTGAACATAAATAAGGAGGATTAAATGCAGCTTTGTAGAGCAACTTGCTGAGGTCAGCTACTATTAGCACGTGACAGTGCAAATTTACAGGTAGTGCAGCCCATAAATCAGTTCGTATTCCCCAGAAGTTCCAAGATACTAAGAAGGAATTTCTGATTTTCTGAATCATAATTATTTCCTCAGCAGTCTAGCAGGATGATAAGGTATTGCCCCACCCTTTATACCTTGAGCTACTGGAACTATGGCAAGGATGCATTATCTAACTCTCCTTAAGTCACTGCCTTTCTTTCTTTGCCTTATTGCCCCATACTTGTAAAAACATTACCTGTTTGGGTTTGGAAGTACTAATTTGTTAGTGCTTATAATGTGCAGTCATCTGTTCCATGTGAAATTCTGTTATAAATTCATAATAAAGATTAAAATGAGTGGAAACCTAACTAAATATAATTTACACAAGAGACTCAATATGGCTTCTATAAAGTAAAGTTCTGCCTTACAGACCTGTGGGTGATCTTTCAGAGGATCAACACGTTTGTGGATGAAGTTGTTCCAGGCAATATCAAGTCCCTCACTGAAAGCTTTTAGGAAAATTAATCAGCCATAGAACAAAAAATGTCCTTTCATAGCTAAATAATTGACTAAAATATTGGCTAAGGAGGACAAGTGTAAAAAGTCTGTTTTACAATGGACTGGTCATTTGCAAACTCCAGCAGCAGTCTGTGCTAGGATCTGCTCTATTCAGTGTACTCATAACTAACTTGGAATCAGAGGTAAACACTGAGATTAAAAGTTTCTGGAAAACAGTAGGTTATTCAGGGTAGAATGGAGAAGAAAAGACTGAAGAATTTACAAAACTGAGCGAGGAGACAATAAAATGGCAGTTGAAATTCAGTGTAGATAGATGGGAAGTGATACACATGGTGAAAACAACTCTAGAGTCATGTAAAATTGAACCAGCTGTTACCACTCAAGAGCAAGATTCTGAGGTCACGATCTTTAGTTTCATAAAACATTGATTCATTGCTCAATGTCAGTCAAAAAAACAAATCAACCATTAGGCATTTTCAGGATTGAAAACAAAACAGAGAACACCGTTATGCCACACCATTATGCTCCATGTACATTTATACTTCAACCATGTTTTGAGTACGGGGCAAGTTCTGATCCCTTGTTCTCAGAAAGGAGTATATTAAAACCAGTAAGTGTTCAGAGAAGCCAAACAGGGTGATAGGGGTATGAAGTCTCTGTAGAAGGGATGGATTAGCAGGCTAGGCATTTTTAACTCAGAAAAGAGTGATTTAGAGGGCTGATGACAGATCCACAGAATTCTGGCTTTCGTGGGGACAATTGATGCAGATCAGTTGTTCACTGTCTCTTCTCATACACAAACTAAGGACCATCAAAAGAAGCTGGCTAAGCCAACTTCAAAACAAATATAATATGGAAGTTCTTTATGCAAAGGCTGGTAGATCCATGGAACTGCTCGCCAAAAGGCATTGCAGATGCTCATATTTATGTGTAGTTAGGGGACAGTGGACAAGCACTTACAAAAGAAATCCACTGAAGATTATTAAACAGAAAAACTCCATTAAGCTCAGGAAATTGCATGACCTGAATATAACTGGCGACTATTGAAGAGAAAGTCAAGTCTGTTTACCCTCTGCTGCTTTTCGCTGAGCATCCACTTATGGCTGCTGTTAGATACTAGGCTAAATGGGCCCCTGGTTTGAATCCATAGATGCATTTCTGATCTTATATAAGTCTATAAGTCTTATTTCTTTTGCTCAGTTGCAGATGCTGAACACTCACGCTGAGAATATAGGAAGTGCAGACAAGGTGTTTCTTTTTAAATAACAATAAAGACTGAAGTCACCCAGTTAGAGGTTGTTGGGCATGTGGTGTTCTGTGTTATTAGGCTATTTAGAGATCTAAGAAATAATTTAGAGCTGATATTTTCATAAAACATTAAGGGACCCTGGCTTCCAAATCTTACTGAATTGCAGTCAGGTTTAGATATTTAATTGTATTTGTTTTCCTTGAAAACTGGGGCATAAAATAACATACAGGCAATATTAGAGTAATGATTTTGGTTAAAATTATGTTGACTTTTGCACTTTAGTTAGCAATTCATCTCTCCTCTTATTCTTTAAGATTATTAATCTGCCATACATACTTTCAAAACCGAGAAAGTAGAAACTCATGTTTCTGTTTTAAATTTTCATTCACAAAGCCTAAAAAGAGAAAAATCCCAAAGAGCTCAAAACCAAGCTGATGTTAATCATGATTTTTCAGGCAACATGACTGTTCCATAAATGTATTCTCTTGTTCATTGGAGCAGAATAGTGCTCTCTGCATTTGCTGATTCACTGAGGCTCCTCCAGCACTCCAGAATGTGTAACCCTTTAGAATGTCTTTTTCTGAAGAATCAACTGGGTTTTTTTTTCAGCTAAGACTCAACAAAAAATTACATGGTTCCTTAATGCATCTATTTCTTAAAACCTCAAACTGAACAGTTTAAGATCTAGAAGAATATTGCTGTCCAAGACTATATTAATGCCTTCAAATATTTCATCTGAGACTTTATGTATGAATGGACATTCCCAAAGCATATGCATTAGATTAACATTCAGTCCACCACAGCTACAATGCGTAACATTTTCTTTAATGAATTCCAGGGATTTAGGAAGAGTATATTTTACATTAGTAACTTCAGCTTAATGCTATTAACAGCAATGGATCCTCCTTTGTGTTCAACTTCATGAGATTTATGCAAGTATAGGATTTTGAAAATAATATTTTTATATTAGCATAATACTACTAATGAAGGGATAAATGGTGAAATCACTATTTATTCACTGCCTATCCAGTGAAAATTCATTGTCCATCCAGATGCTACCATACTGTCCATCATTATGCCTACTTAGTTCACAGTTAAGTCTTCTAGTTAGCACACTAGGACTCTGAATTCCGCCTAAAGACTCCTGCTGACTGATTAGAAAATTAGTATCTTTTATATATATATATGTATATAGGGATATAGCAATCTAGAACAAACTTTCTGATAAAATTAGGAATTTTTTTACTACATTAAGACTTTAGCTTATACTATTTGTTGATTTCAGTGTATATTAACCCTCAATAATCATAATCTTCTGTAAGGTTAGCACATCCCTTTGGTTCTTAATGTCAGAATAACGTGCAATAAAACAACAGCCTGTGTCTTGGTCTGCACATCTAGTAAATAATAAGGTGCAAAAATTCAAAATTTTTGAGTTGTAATAAGAGAATTTTTGAAGTTTTGAATGAAGGAGGGAAAACTCACTAAGAATTTTGCTACCAACATCAGTGCATCCAAGACTCAAGTCTAAAAATACAAGCAGTGTAGATCATAATTTTCTTATTTTAATTTTTCTCTCCTCCTCTAGCTCTAAGAAATAATGCTATTAGAAGTCTGCTTGATGGCATTTTGAATTTTTACTATTTTAGCGTATTACTTAAATCATAAAACAGCACATGAGTTCTTGTGTGTTGGGACTTCATTCAGGAAGATGCTTAATGCAGTTTGGCACTTTAAACAGGAGTTGTCTTGTTTGATTAAGAGCATTGTTCAGGTACTTAAAAGTTACGCTCATGTTTAAATTCCTTGCTGCATAGGAGATTTCTTTCTTAAAGTAATGCATGCCACTTTTGACATAACCAAACGATTTCTATCTTGCCAACAGATGATGCATGTTTGGATTTAGGCAAATTGCCAAAAAGGCTCCACTATATTATCCTTCTTGTATTGTTAAAAAATTGCCCTTAGTACATCCGAGGGTCTAGTACAGGGAAATCTGTTTGAAATTCAGATTCTAAACTGGTTGCAAACGGCTAGTTTAGAAGCAATGAAAATTTCAGTCTACATCAGAAGTTGCATTGCCTTGTTTTCTTTAGTCCTTAGGACAGATTTGAGACCTGTGCCTGTGTGGTTATCTTTTAATGTGAATTGAATGTAGTCTGAGAATCGTACTTCTGATCAGCATAGTAGATTTATTTTGCCCGTTCCTCACCAGGAAGTCAAACTGGCTGTTTGAAAGAAGACACAGCAGGTACAAACAAAAAGATTTACTTTTAAATTACTTCAGGATGTTACAGTCTCTTCCTTCTCTTAGTACTTCTAGAAGATTGAGAGAATTGTAAAAATCCCATAATGTTGATTTTCATTCTCATAGTAATCTCAGTGTATTTAATTTTCATAATTAACTTAATATATAACTCATAACTAACAGTAACTACCAGTAATGCTTTGAGCACACTACGGACATCATAAAACCATTTGTACAAAAAGCATTTGTACCTTTTGCCTGCAACTAACGTTTTTCATTCTGACCCCTCCACAATCCATGATAAAATCATGTTCCACTCCTGCTAGTGCCTCAAGTGGGTACCTGTTAGACCCTTACAGACTTGATACAAACAGTCACAGAGCTGGAAGGGAAGACCCAAATTCCGGAGCAGCAGAGCAAGTACTTCTATGAGTTGCTTCTATCCCTTTGTATTCCTGCAGTACTAATTGTAAGACATCAGCCTCTGGTTATGCTGAGTATGTCTGGCTGTCCCTTCAAACAGCTGTAATTCATGTATTTCCAATGTTTGGACACACTGCATCTATATATTTACAATCTGATGGGAGCTGAGCAGCATATGTAGGTGTTTGCTCCAGTTCATGGGGAAAAAACCCCGTCACTGCACTCTGTGGTGATGTTGCCACCTCAGTGTTTTGTGTCATGAGGATCTGCTTTAAGTCTTGGGGCGAGCTTGTTGCATGCACTGAAAATGCCTGTGGCTGTGCCTGCTCCTGTCCCAGCCTGGCGTGGAGGGGTATGGCTACATAACATAATATAAGGCAGATACAGTGATTCCTATCATCTTCCTTTGCTTCCCCCCACAAGCCAAAGTTGCCATTCCTGCCACTGTTCAGGGTGGATACCATTTTGTTTCCTCATTAAATGCTGAAAATAAGACATTTTGAGCTTGAAAGGGCCCTTCCTTTGAGATACTGAAATAGCCTGTAAGACAAACTGGTGAAAACTTACTTGTGGCCTTGCCTGGTTCGCACACTTGCTGTAAGACAGCAGTTTGCTTTTCTCCATTTCACTTACATTGCTGTTAAGCCTTCAGAGCTCTTCTGTTTGGAGACTTTATATAAACCCATTAAAGAAACAGGAGATTAAATGAACAGAAAAGCTACAGAATCTTTTTAAACCAACAGGAAGATAACTCCATGTTAGAATTCAAGTGCAGCTGCCAGTTGCACCAAGTGAAAAATTTACATCAATTTTCTTTGAAGTGAAAAACTCAATTTTTGTGGAAATTAAATTTTAAGCTCCACCTCCCCTTCTCCTGAGCCAAGGCTTCCAAAGGGGATACACCTTCTTCGATGTCCAGTGGCTGTCTGGCTCCCACAATACATCACAGTATGTCAGTGAGAGCAAAGACTACTGTAACAGGAAAGGGAGTCAGACTCTCTAGTACTGCGTATCAGAATAATTATAATGAGCTACAGATACAGCAATAAAAAGTGATCTTGAAAAAGAAAATGGGATCTCACTATTTAAAACCTTTCTTTTCAGAACCAGTGCATCTCAACTGCACTGTTCGAATGCAGATGAGAATATTCACAAGACCATGAATTTAAGAGTAAAAAGTACACATTAATGAATGACATCCTAGAATAATAAATATATGGTTAATTAGTATATGTGTACATACCAACTGCCTGCTAGTTTTCATTTTATTTGAAGGACAGAGTATGTCTAAAGTAAACTCCACAACATAAGATGTTTCACATAACTTGGATTGGATTCTATTTCCTATGAAGTAAGGAGAATTTTGCCATAGACTTCAAGGGATTCAACTCTTGCCCAGATGCTCATATAGTCATTTGTGAAAAAGCAAAGAAAATGAAAGAAAACCCCCACTGTTATTCTGTCTTACTTGCAATTAGCACCAGTGTTAATGACCAACATGAGACACAGGACAGCGGATAATAAAGCTCACAAAATACTGTAATTTGGAGCATGCCAGCATTTATATGTTCAATTATATTGCTACATTGTACTATAGGAAAAAAGCCTTATAAATACTAATTCAACATTTTTAATTGAACACAAGTGCTACTATCTTACTCAATTAAATAATTAACAGGTAGTAAGCCATATCAGGCCATTTCAAGTAGCTGAAATGTGGTAAGAATTGTTAGTTGACTTCAGTGTTCTTTGGACCAAGCTCACATGTAAATGTACAAAACAGTCTTGATTATTTATAATTAGATGTTTTTATTTTTTTAAAGACTAGATTTCAAATTAAGTATGGACTGTTTTCATCCTGTGGGCAGTAAGTATTTCCATTGATTTGTATAATGCAACTGTAACGTAGTTAGCTTGATCCTTCTACCCTTCAAATTAGTGGCAAAATTCCTGCCGATTCCAGCAGCAGAACCAAGTCTACATCATAACTAACCACAATTCCCTCTACTCCTGCTTTCCTCTCCAAATATCTTGTTTATTACAGAAAAATAATTTTAAAATGTTCTTTAACTAATGATCTGCTGAAAGACATTTAACTTTTTCAATGTAAATTTACTTTTTAAACGTCGGAAGTTAAGAAACAGGTTGCTTGATATGAGAAACAAAATACTTTAATTAATGGCTTCTTTTTCAATCTGTGCTTATGCCAAACCTATGGGTAGAAAGGAGATGTTTACATGGTATATAGTATATTGCAAACACTAATGGCATTTAGAAAGACCTGTATTAATGCAATTTTCCTGCTTAAATGTGTCCTCTGTGTTTTGCATGGTACTAGTTAAAGCTTATTATCATAAAAACTAAATGAAAGAGCCTAGTGAAATAGGCTGTTGTCAGATCCCACATGATGAATTGTAACTTCAGGCATCTCTGTTTAAATCTCTCTGCTAACCTGTTCCCAATTAGTGACATCTGGGACCAGATTTTCTTTCATTTGAAGCAGAGACTTTAAGAAGTTTTGACTCTGGGGAAAAAAAAAAAAAAAAGGCATAAAAAAAGGAGACGGGAAATGTAATAACAGAAAGAACTTTAAATCCAAGTCCTATATATGATTTTACAAGCAGTGTCAGAATATTTTTAAGTATTACAGCTAAGTATAGTGCTTTATACCATAATGTGTTAAAGGTCTGATTTTATAGTGATTGGTATTTTTCCAAGTCTAAGTTTCAAAACTTTGGCTAGGATTTCTTAAAAGGCTTTTCTTTCTTTTTTTTTGTTTGTTTGTTTGTTTGCTTGTTTAATGAAGAGATGAACTAGAATATCTTTGAAGAAACACTAGAAAACTTCCAATCCTACATACAGAAATATAGAAATATGTAGGATACGACAGCTCCTTTTTTTCCAAGAGTTGGAAATCTGTTGTAAATTGGCACAGTTTTGTTGAAATGAGTGGAGCCATGAGGATTTACACAGTTGAGAATCTTGACATATATATATTTATACTTCCTTTGCATTTTTGGTTACGATATCACTTCTGTTTTTCTTCATGCCATGGATGACTTTTTAGACTATGTATCTGTTCAGTCTTTCCCTGAAATTAGGGCTGGAGTGCAGGAGTCCTGAAGAAAAAACATCTAACTTGCTGAAATGTACAAATGGTCTTTTAAACAAGAATTCTTCATTTTGAGAGACACTGAACATTAACCTCACATGCATTTCAGCTGGAACTGGAGATGTCTTGATCCAAAACCCAGGCCAGCATAAAAATGCATGCATATATACATAAATACACAAACAAGCAAAGAAAGACATGCTCAAACTCAGCATTTTTGTGGTGTTTCACAAATAATTATGGGTGCTTTTCATATGTATTAGGGTCAAAAGAGAAGGTGGCGATTTAAATAAATTTAAGTAATTTTTTTGTGTGTCCCAGAAAATACATATCCTGTTCTTATAATAACTAAGAGTGCTTAAACAATTAATTATATAAATGCAATTATACATGCTATAGTGACAGCCCCACTCCCACATTGCAAAGGAAATGTCAGCCCACTGTCCTATGTACAGTGGAAAACAGCTATTCCTTTTACTTTTACATGTGTCCCCTGAAGTAGAGAGGAGAACCATGAAAATGCCTCCAAATAAAATACAACCTGGGTAGTAAACGGGAATGCCAAAGCCAAAAGTAGTGCAAGCTAAGTAAAATGTGAACCAGACAAACTCACATTGGCTGAGGATTTTCTCATATTCTAAAAAAAAATATAAATTTTGAACAGTGTCACATGGGACAGAGAGAGACAGACAGAAATCATTCTGTGCGCATTCTGGTTCTCAAGTGGTGTATGACCTTTGCAGTCATAATGTGTAACTTAAAATTGCTGCAGGCTGCTGTATATGTTGCTTAATTACGTCTGTTAATAAGAAAGAGATTGTAAACAAAACCCTTTTGCATTACTGTAAACAGAACAAAGGAACTTTAAAGTGACTTTATTAATCAGTGTGTCACAAAAGCAGAGACTAACCGTGGAATACAATGGTTCTGTGACAGCCAAAGCAACCGTCAAAATGACTGTAAAGAAAAAAAAAAAAAAAAAAAAAGAGAAAAAACCCAAAGAATACCAAGTATGAAATAATTAAAACAACGGCTTGAGATGGAGGAAAAGTACTAATGACTTTATTCTTAAATTAAAACTTTATAGATGATTGTTCATAGATATGAGAGAAGCTTTCTCTAGGACCTATATTAGTTTTAAAAAAACAAATTTTAGGAAGATGTATTTTGAGGTTCTCTTGTCATCATATGTCTAGATGTAAGGGCCACATAGGACATAAGACGATAGGAAAACATTCAGAAAGTACTGTGAATACTCAGAATAAGCTTCAAAGAGCCCATGCTGGAAGCAGTATAAAGCCTGATAAAACCTTTCTGATAAGTGCTTTTTTGACCTTGCCATCCTGCTAGCATGATAGAGAGGACTGTATACAGTCACATACACAATTAAGTCTTGTGTCCACCCTGGCTGCGTGCTTAAGAGCAGACTTCTTCCAAGGGGAAAGATCTCTAGTTAATCTTGTATCTCCAAAGCCCTCAATCTGATGAGAAGCTGTTACCAACTTTGACAGCTTACTACTCAAGTATTTTAACTGTCATCTAAGGCAAATATTGAGTATATTGTATAAGAAGGTGCCATGGAATGTAGGAAGAGAGAACAAATGAAAGGAATTCTTTATTATATAATCAAAAAGGGATTCCTCTTGGTTTTTATTGAGCTATCATCAAAAAGGGATTCCCCTTGTTTTTTATTGAAAGTGCATATAATGTTATTACTATTATTAGTTACTGTTTATATCAAGGCAATATCTAGGGGTCTGTCTTACAAATGGGTTGCCAGAGTGCCAGATACTCTCACAGTATACAGCTAATGTCTGTGTAATCCAATAAAGGAGTGATCATGCCATGTATAACCATGCCTGAAACACCTTATATTTAGCTAACACAATGAACAATAGTCATGGTGATGTGACAGTGTATTTGCCTGTAGTCTACTGAAAGGCCCTACTGCTGCGTCTTCACTCCTGATTAAAGTGAATACGAGATAGGCTCTCCTGAGATAGAAACACACTCTTGTGTCTGTTCTTCAATAAAGTAATTTCTGAAGAAAACTTCAATGACAAGCTAGCTAGCTGTTTGCTTCTTTCACAGAAGGAATAAACTTGGAATATCACAGAAACAGACAGTTCCACCATTTCAAAAGCTAAGGTCAGTTTGAGACGTATGAAAGTATTGCTGACACTACTCATGTCCTCTTCCCCAAATACTGAGTTGAATAGAAATCTAGCAGTGAAAACTTCAGGTGCTCCCGCATGGATTATGTTACTAGAAACAGAACAGCGATACAGGAGAGAATTTACAATTTCTTGTAAGGCTGGCTTTTCCAAAAAAGGAAACAGATCGCCATAACAACAAATGAAGTTAAAATGACCTTAAATTGTGTGACCAGTCAAAAAATACAGAAGGAGGCATGAGTAGTGTGTATGTGAAAAATATTCTCTTGACCCATGGTGGAGTCTGGCAAATGCTAGCTGTTAAGTAGCATTTGAAAAATAGTAGTGAAAGACTACAGTTCCCAACATATACTTTGGAAAATGAAAAGCATGAGTAAGCTTTTCTGTTTAGGACACTTTATATAACCCAGTTCAGTAAAGAATTTAAGGGCGTATATAAATTAAGGTGTGTGAGTAATCCCACTGAAGTTAATAAGACTATTAAAAAATGATGAAGTGTTTTGCTATATTGAAATCAGACTACATACCATCTCATGGGAACAAGTCTTACAGCACTCCGATACAAGTATTACCATTTACTTCAGTGTCCATTACTTGCAAAGTTAAAGTTATTCTTAGCTTTGCTGGGTCAGAGCAAAGAGTCAAATTTCTTTCACCTAGGAGCAGAACAACAGTACTTCAACATCTACTGCAAAACTTCCCAGAGTTCAAAAGAAAAATGCATCTAAGCAGCTAGAAACACTTATCAAGGGGACATAGAGATTTATTTAATGACCACTAACATGTATCTGCATTCAGGATGTATAGCAAAGCACATTAAATATGGAAGATCCTCAGTATATCATTATGGAGAACTCTCCATGGCTGGATTTTTAGGGCTTTTGTTGCACTACAACATTGCTGAATTTTCTGTTACATGTTGAATGCAGAGTTTCTTGTTATCTGGTGACAGTTCAGAACCTGGCTTTTGATCCTTCTGCAGTGGTCAGGGAACGGGCAGAATTAATTTACACACAATGCATCATATAAAACATAATGCAACCAAACCAGTCACCATAATATAAAACATAATATAAACATAATGCAACCAAACCAGTAGAAAGTTAAGTTATGATTGATACAAATGCCCTGGCTTCAGTAAATGAAACAAATAAAATAGTGTTTACTTTTGGTATTGCTGCTGCTAGATGGAGCAAATCTGAGGAGCAAGACACATTATAACTAAATGAGTGTAGAAACTTCAGTAGATTACTGAAGTAGATTGCTAAGTATTTGAAGGATGGTGTGGGAGTGTTATCTGTGTGTCTCCATATTTTGTGCATATATGTCCTTTAAGTGCTTTTTTTTTCTATTCACAAAGTCATCTTTCCATTTTGATGGGAACAAGCAAGCTGAAACATACCAAGCATAGTAATGAATGGTCTGGTGTAAACATGTATTTAAATCATCCATGATTCTGATAGCTTCGGGAGATACAAAATAATATACTAATATTTCACCAAATTTTGTATATTTTAGTGTGTTTATAGTGAAATGTGAGGGCAAAACATTTAATCAGTGTTCACTTAAGAAACACAAGGTGTTTTCTGAAGCTGAGAATGAACTTTTAAATTTCTATAAAAGCAAAACTCACAGTGAAACTATTGGAAGATGTATGTCTGCATAGGTGTTTTCACGTATAAAGTTAGAAGGTTTGTTTTACTCCAGGGTAAAAGTTTGGGTATTATTTATGATGCCAGTTTTGTCTTAAAGATTTGGCAAACTCTCAAGAATAACAGCCTTAGTAATTGTACAAGGTCAGTTCAACTTGTGAGCAGTCTGGATCATGGTCTTAACAGAGGCAGGGCAGTTTCTGAGGCAATCTGGATTTTCCTTGTAGGGAAGAGTTAACAGCACTACTGGCCCCACTGAAGTCGGTGGGAATTTTGCCAATGATTTCCACAGAGCCAAGATTTCACTCATCTTTAGCAGAGCTATTAAATGCAGTATATTGCATAAACTGAGGGAAAAAGTGAAAGCTACAGATAAATAAACTTATTTTTCTGGATTCATGTTAATGATACTGCAAATGTTTTTCTGAACAGCTATCTGCTTTATGAGAGTTAAGACACAATTTATATTACTCCCTAATACAAAGTGAATACACCCATTTAATGGGAAATCTATAATGTTCAAACAATCCTGTTTTCTGACTTGCAATGAAGTGATTACATGCAAAAGTTAGATCCTTATAATGACATGCTCGACGTTTGTGGAACATTTCAGAAGTAAAGTACATATTATGAAATAAATTTCAAAGCAAATGTATATATCTGGTGTTCAGCTGGAAATCTGGCTGTCTGTACATTTCTAAGTTTAGAGAAAAGAATACGAGAGCTATTCCAAACACGGACGCTATCCTAATACAGATGACTATACAGGCTGCTGCTTTTAAACAGGGGAAATAGAAGTTAAGCTAAAATTGGCCTAAATTACTTCATACCACATTCATGGGAAGTTAATGGCTCAAGTTTGCTAGTTTATAACAGCTGACTCTTATGCAGTGTGTTTAATTTTATGGAGCTCAAAACATTTTACACATCAGGTTATTCTTATAGATAAAATGAGGCACAGAGAGGTAAATATCCTGCCAAAAGATATCTCCTATGCCAGAGGGAGAGCTGGAAACAGAACCTCTGTTAAAGTCTGCTCAAACTTGCTGTTTAGCAGGCCACATTTCTCCCAGATAATTAATTCCTAAACAGTTAGGACTTGCAGGGGTGGGGGGTCATTTTTGAGAGCAGACTGAGCATGTTTTTTCTACCTTCTTTTGGCGTAAGTTGCTGCTGTCTGTATGTATGTCACATCTTCTTTTTTATACGCTGCACTGGGGACTGTTCTTCCCTCTCGCAGGAGTATCTCACTGACCCAGTCCCAAACTCTATGACTAGATCTAAAAACAGTTGTGAGACCACATTTGAAAGAAGTGAGTGGTAGGAAAGGGTTTTCAGGAATAAAATGGGTAGTACAGGGCTGGTTGGTTTGAGCTTTTTTAGATGGAACCTAAATTCTGCTTCCAGAGCTCAGCCAAGAGCTAAGAAAGGAGTGTCAGAGTAGTCCCTAATGGACAGAAAACTAAATTTTTATGCAAAACTTGAATTATACTACAGATCTTCTCCAAAGACTCTGAGCCAGTCTCCTCATCTACATGGCCTTTGGCTAATGATGTAGTATATACAAATGAAAATGTCTGCCCTGAGACTTGGGAGCCACAGAATATATGCAGCATGGAACAGCTTAGCCCATTAGGTTCATTTAATAGGCCTAATCTGTTTATTTTTCATTTTGCAGCTACCCAAAGATAGTCTGATCCATCCACCCTTCCAACGAAGAGCCAATGTCCACCAACTTCGCATATCCCAGATGTCCTCCAGTTTCTGTAGAGTTGTGTCAGAAAATATGGTAAATTTATTACATTTTTCTTCCAGTTTGCTACACTACAATAACTTTTAAATTAATTTGTATTAAGGTGTCCTCCCATAGCCACTGCTCAGAACTGTGTAAGCATTGTGTAAATGCAAGCCCCACTCCCTGTGTATAATATTATTAACATGTGTTTGTGGAATCAGGCCACCAAGGATGATCCCGGGTTCCTGGGACAAAGATATTACAGCCCAAGGCTGTAAAGTTTAAAAGATGTGGTACATGAGTAAATAAAGTTTGGGAACCTCTATTAAAGAAACTGAGACTGAGGAAAAGAAACAGAGGCTGCCTATGAGGCTGAGGGAAAAGGAGGAAACCCAGTGTACATGGATTTGTTGTAGAGCTTTATCAGTGTTCATACTCTTTCCGCTGACTGTCTGCTTATATTATACTGGGTTTAAATCGCAGTTTCTACTGGTAAGATAAAAGTTTTCTGGCAGGCTGGGATTGTTTGCAGATGGATAGGACGGCTTCTTTCTTTATTAGACTTACGAAAACACGTTTGTAAATAATACAGCAAATTCACAGAACAATAATGAAATACCACTGAATGAAGCAGACTTTAAGCGATCGTGAGGAAACTTAGAGAACTGTGTGCTCCTAATTTTAAGCTATTAGATACAACAAACTCTGGAATTTTATTTATGCAAACCTGAAATGTCTTATATTCACTTGTATATTTTCTGTTTCCCAAAGATCATTTGGTCACATACTTGGATATTATTTTTGTTTGACAGGGATGAAGCTCATATTTATCAGGGATGTCAGGAAGGGAAATGGCCTTTTGCCAGAACAGCCATTTACTTTATTGATGACTTTTCCCCACCCTTTATAATGAGATTTTATTTTTGTTTGAACAGTGAAAATAATCATTGGTACAGATGATGACTGACAGATTTAAGAGCCACCCTCTGAGAGACCGCAGCTAAAATAATGATTGTTCCCTGCTGTTGTTAGATGTAGGGAGGCCCCAAGCAGAGTCTAAGGCAGATGCCATTGTCCCCTCCAATCCATGTGTGCACGACTCACAGTGCTCTCCAGCTCATCCGAACGGAGCCCGGCCTTCCAATGCCTCAGGTCCTGGAAAATGCCCTGCCTATTCATACATAAGACTAGCTCTGCCCACAGTGACTTGGGAAAGTCTAGAAGGGGAAGGGAAATTTATGGGAAAGGGGAGATCTGAGAGACTGGGAGGATGCATCTCTAGGAGAGGCAGGAAATGCCCCATGAATGTCAGATTGAGTTATTCCTGAATTCTACAAGTAATGCCACAAGGGAAATGACATGGATCATCAAAGCATTCCTTTATGCCCCAATAAACTCCTCCTTGTCTTAGAAGCAGACCCTATACATATTAATAGAAAAACAGTGTGTGTTTTGAGTGTCCCTGATAGCTATATATATCTTTTTCTTAATCAGACAGGAAAGCAGAGAAAATGAAGGCAACACTTACAAAATGGATACAAACTCTGAAATGGGTAAAAACTCAAAATGCTGAGAAGCAATATTGTTGAACAGGACTCAGGGTTATGAGTCCCAGTCTGGAATATTTAACTGATCCATGCAAAGAGGAAAAAAATGTTCAGAGATTAGTCTAGCAGTGAGAGGGTTTGTCTGTACAAGGAAAGGTCTATAAAGTAAGCCAAGCCTCTTCTAACAGTCCTTAGGTATTGGAAACATAGAGTGCAGGTGAATAGATACAAGCATGTGTATTGCTACCCATATAATGTAAGTGGTTTGGACTATTGGCATCCACATAATTACATATATGCTTATATATAATATTACTTAGATATGTACTTTTCTATATATGCAGTATTATTTAGATAAAGAGCAGTCCAAATTTAGGATCGTTATAAATTTCATCTGGCATTTTGATAGTACTGAAAGGAGTCCTGAGCCAGCTTCTGTGCCCGACTTCAGCTACAAGGTGCCATCACAAGCCAGATGGCATAGAAGTGGTGGCTAGGTCAGCCTTCTTGAACAGACTTAGAGGCAGAGTTTTGTACACACTGGGGAACAGAGGAGGCTCTCAGTCCTTCCACCTTCCTTTGCTCATCTAGGGCCTGGCGTGACTCGGGCCAGTACCCGTTTGGTGTGGCTAGACAGTAGTTTGGGATTTGAGAATGGAGATAAGCCTGTGGTGTGGGGGACAAACCTATTTATCTAAGGAGAGGTTTTATTCCAAGCTAATCCCTAACATATGGATATCCTATGGATAAGATAGGATATGGTAGGTGCGTATGAAGTGTCCACAAGCTACACTACCCTGAGGTGCTTTGATGGTCACTGATGATGTACAAAGCACTTAGTACATAGTGACAGTCACTTCAACATGAATACAAGCTGAGAGATCTATTAAAAACTAAACTAGATTGATTTAGACTCAAAATAAGCAACAAATTTTTATCCGTAATGCCATTAACAGTTTCAAGAAATAACCAAGGATTATGGTGCATTCGTTTCTGAAATTCTGACGTGTTTTTCTTTTGTAAAACATGTGTTCTAGTTCAATTGGAAAACCTGCTGGTACTGTTCAGGACAGGAGAGATGGTCAGAATAGTGTCCACAAACCTTAAAAATCAATTTCCAATATTAAGATGCTAAAACTGAAAAATTTCCCAAACTTCTAATATTAAAATGACTATGTGGCACAGTTGTTGCCACATGTCTTTTGGACAGAGGTCATCCTTATTATTCTAATTGAAAAAAGACTCAGGTAGTGTTTTCTCCACAAAGAAAGCCAAATGACAATTGTACTTTGCACATACTAGTACTTGGCGCTAAGCTCATTTGTACTCCAATAGACATGGATTTGCCTACTGTAGAGTTTGGGGTTTTATTTTTATAGTTGGAGATGGTAAAATCCACATGGGCTTTTCTTAATCCTTGTGCATTTGTAGCAGTTAGTGATGTAGTCTTCCTATTGAGAAGGAAAAGAGGTCTTTTTATTCATTTTTAGTGTGGCACATTTCCATAACAAGAGCCAATATGTAACTTCATTTTTTGCCATAGTGCCCAAGGAGCTTCCCTTTAGTAACTACAGCTAGATTTCATTTCTAGGTGAATCTATTTTCTGCCTTGCAACATTCTTCCTGAAAACAGGGAAAACAGAGCAATTTCCTTTCCCTCGCTTTTGCTCAACTTCTGGGACAGATGGGTGGAGAAAAAAATATCAGGATTTGGGAGCTGCAAGAAAACAGACAACCTCAGAGGCACAACAGCTGGGACTACAAGGCAGCTTTGTTTGTTAGGGAGAGGTTGATGTCCTTACGTAGGCTTAGTCAGGCCATCTCAAGAATTCCTGTTCCCATGAAACTAAGTAGCCAAATGACAACTGTGAACCTGCCACTATGGATGGTAATGGATTTGTCAGAGTATTTCTAAATTGTCAGTCTACTTGCATGTATCTACTCTCAATAAGACCCTTGGAAATGACTTGTGCAATGATTTGTTACGCTGTCACTACTCATTAATCTGAGCTTCTGCAAAAGATTTTTATTCTTCTGAAGTAAAATAAAATCCTCATTAAAGAATTTGTTTGTTTTAAAAGTTACACAAAGGATTACAGGGCCTTTGCAATCAGATGGAAGAAAAAATGTGGTTATGCAAAATGTTCCCTCTCATAAGCCCTTACTTTCCAGGACCTTTGAATTGAGCCCGAAGTGCATGGCTCTGCTCACTACAAAGCTTGGGGTCAGTAATTAGAATCACATGTACTCGAGGCCACTGAATCTGATTGTAGATGAGAGTGCCAATTTATACTGGAAATGTGTGTTGATATTATGCTAAAAAACCCTCCCCAAACCAAGGAAAAACCTATTATCAGATCTGCAGATGACCATAACCATGATGGTTTCTAGAAGTATTTCTTAAACTGTTACTTGAATTTGCCTCATTTCTGGTAAACAGCTTGTAGTGGCAAACTAAACAGGAACAAGGAATTCTTACTCTGGAGTAAGAATGTCCACACATGGTGTTAATCAGGATAACTCCGTGTGTGGACAGGCTAGTATGTGTGACTTTACAGTGATTAGTCAAGCTGGTGAACTTCTTTCTACCCACCTTTAATCATTTAGGAGAGCCTTTAACGTAAAGTGAAATAAGCCAATACTGAACTGAATCCAGAGTTTCTATAGAGAGGATTCCACCAGTTCAGTCAAGCTGGTACAAACTTTAGACAAGGTGTGATCTTTGTTAGTTGCCTCCTCCAGCTGATACGTGAAAAAACAGTAGCTTGGAGGCTGTGATGAAACATTGCCAAGGTCCCACTATAAGTGATATAAGATCCTCATAAACTGAGTTAGCGCATGTATTGAAGAGACAAAAATAGATGTGCATGTGTAGAAAAATAAAGCAAAAAATACCTCAAAGTCAGCCATCCATCCTTCTTGCCCTTTTCCAGGTGCCCCTTCCCAAGGGGGAAGAAAAAAATCAAACCATCAAAGAAAAAAGAAACAGCAGTCGAAAACAGATGACCTGGGCATTAAGAGTGTGGGTAGGGGGTCAATTCTCTGATGTCTCTTCCTGCAGCAGGGTTAGGAGGCACCAGGAACAGGTTGGTGGAGCCAGGGTCAAAAGGAGGAAAAGGAAATGGCCCTTCACACAGTCACTGGGAGATCCATGAAACCTGTTGCCAAAGGATATTTTGGATGATAAAGGTTTACAAGATCTCATGGGAAGACAGGATAAATACCTGGAATAGAAATTCACTGGAGGCTACTAAGTGCACAGAAACCACATTCCACTGTGGAAATGCTCCAAACTCAAAGCAGCTGGAGGCTGGGAGAGTGGTTGGGAGAATTACTGCACATGTTCTCCTTCTTCCTACTCCTCCTTTGGTGACCGCTGACCACCACTGCTGAAGACAGGCTATTGGGATAGTTGGACCCTTGGCTGTATGACCATTTTTATGTTCTTGTGTAAGAACAGAAAAGAGCAAGTAACCCGGTGCAGAACAAAACAGGCACACCTTCAACTCTTATTGCCTTGAATACTTTTTCCAGTTGGAAATTTTGAGGAGAGATACTCAGAAGTTGAGTTATTGAGCAGTAAGGTGAGGAACAGTCCAATCGGTGTCCATGGGGCACAACTACCAAGTAAACACGAACTGACTTCCAGCTGTTTGTCTGAGTAAAACCCAGGGCAAAGTATAGAGAGGTGATGAACTCTCCATTTGTTTCCAGTTGCATTTGCCTGCAAATACGATCCCACACATTATCTTTAAGATCTTGGCAACAGCTTAGCCAACTGGGTGCTTTCAACCCCAGCTTCCTTTGACCACTATCAGTGTTTGTGTTCCTGTTTAAATAAGATAAGGAGGTTTAAAAAAAAAAAAAAAAAAAGAAAAAAGAAAAAAGGAGGGAGGGGAGGGATAGGGCAGAGCTGCCTGCCTCATTTGGATTGAAATTCTCATCCCGACTTTTTAAGAGGAGGGGGAGGAAAGAAGGGAATTTCCCCCCCACACACTGAATTTCATTGAAAGATTCTAGAATCTCTCTCCTTTTTAAAACCCCTTTTATTGACAAAGGTGGTGTTGGAGTAAAATCCACAGAAAGACCAAGAACGGGGATTGAAAATCTCCCCTCCCGAGGTTAAACCTTTCCTTCGCTGCTAGGTGGCTTCTTTCTTTTGTTTTGCTTTGCTTTGCCTTTGTTTGTGGCTTTCTCCTACTTGGCACCGAGAGAAGTCGCTGCATTTCTCCTTCCCAGGATCAGTCACGCCGGCCCTAGGTTCATGCGGAGCAGCTGTAAAGTTTTCCGAGCTAAGGGGAGTCACTTTTACAGCGTGTGTGGGGGTGGCGGGGAGAGAGGTTGGGGTATCAGAAGCAACAGGGTCTGTCTGCCTCGGAGCTGCGGTGGCGGCTCTGTTGCGCTGAGCACTTACAGGCTGTATAATTAACCGGGAAGGCAGTGAATTAAATCTTTGTAAAGCCCACCGAGTGGGGGGTTCCTGCAAGCTCTTTTCCAACCGGTCTCAGGCGGCTGGGATAACATCAGAAACAGCAGCAGCAAGCCAAAAAAAAAAAAAAAAAAAAAAAAAAGGGGGGAGCCCGCTGGACGCCGCAGGAGAGCCAAGCCCCCGCTCGGTGCGAGTGCTCCCGCCGGCGGGGAGCTGCGGGCGGCCGATGGACGAGCTCCGCGGGGCCCGGCCGCTGCGGCTGCTCCTGCTCCTGGCGCTGGTGCCTTCGCTCCGGGGCCAAGGTAAGTGCGGGGAGCGGCGCCGAGCCGAGCCGCGGCCGTCAGCCGGGCCGCCACGCGCTTCCTCCCCCCGCTCCGTCCCCCCCCTTCCAGCCCGGCGCCCCCGGGCCCGGCTCTGCCCCCGCGGCGGGCGGCACGGGGGGCCCGGGAGCCCCGGTGCAGCCCCGCCTGGCCGGGACGGCTGCGGGCAGCGGGGCGCCTCGCCGCCCCCCCCCCCCCCAGCCCCGGGCTGGCCGCCCCGGTGGTACCGCTCCCTCTCCCGGGGCAGCGAGCGGTGCCCCGCGGCTGCGGGCCCACGGGCGATGGGGCAGCTGGGCTTCCACTGGTGTCACCCCCCACCCCACCCCGCTTTCCCCCGTACCCCTGGACGTCCCGGGCGGGCTTTAAAGCGCCGCTGCCACGTTCGAGTGAGCCGAAAGGCGTGGCGTGCACCGGCTCCGCCGCCGGTTGAGCTCTGCCCCGCGGGTCGGGACGCGGCTCCGCCGTGGAGCTGGTGAGTCGTGGGGCCGGGCTGCGCTGTCCGCCCGCGGCCTTT
Organism: Tyto alba; assembly: GCF_018691265.1. Taxonomy (NCBI): domain Eukaryota; kingdom Metazoa; phylum Chordata; class Aves; order Strigiformes; family Tytonidae; genus Tyto; species Tyto alba. Next base: position 6,593,742 of record NW_024881295.1, on the reverse strand, counting down.
TCCCCCCCCCCCCCCCAAACCCCCCGGTCCCACCGGGCGGCTTGGCGGCGGGGACCGGGGCTTTGGGGGCCCGGGAATCGCGATATGTCGGGGCGCCGCCCGCCGTCGCCCCGGTGGCCCTCTGCGACGGAAAGCGGCCGGGGGCGGGCGTCGGGTTAAATCGCGCACCGCGGAGGGGATGGATGTGGCCTGAACCGGCCGGGGGGAGAGGTGTCAGGTCCGAACTGCTGGGGACCAAATTACACCCCAACCCCCCCAAAAAATGGAGAGAGCGGGATCGGCAGTTGCTTCAGATCTCACTGGAGCAGGAGGAGTAGTGGAGCAAAGGATGCAGGCTTTTTGCAGACAAAACGTGGAACATTTGTGAATGGCACTGTATGATGTGGTTGCTTTTCACAGGAGGGATCTGGGTCTGTGCCATGACTCCCTTTCCATACTATGCACTTTTTTCCCCCGATCTCTTAATACTGTATAAAAAGAGGATATTCACTTGATTTAATTCAATGTAGCAATCCAATGCAAATATAACTGGTAAGGTCTGACAAACCACTTTTCATATGGTGATAATGAATTTATCATGGCTAACAGGTAAGTGGCTTTTTCAGTTAGAGTAACCCCCAGGGGGCCATTCAGAGTTGAGGCTTGCTTATGTGATACTCCAGGCAAACACTTAGGAACATTTAGAAACCTACAGTCTCTGGCCTCGGCCCAACAATGGCAAACGAAAGCCAGTGAAGTAAATTACTGGTTACTGTCACAGTATTTTGGCTTTTAGATTTTCATAGAGCAGAGCACTTGTCACAGATATACTTCAAAATGTTTGCTTTTGATAGACAAATGTTAGCCACTCCTTTTAAAGAGGAGGGACAGAATAAAGAAGGTTAGAAAAGCAACATTTAGTGCCAGAATCCCAAGATGTCTGAGAGAAAACAGGAGCTAACAGAGTATATCAGCAAAACTGTGGCATTGATGTATCACAGGGAATGGACGTAGTAATTTTAAGCATTCAACATTATTGTAAAACACCAAAGAATTTAATTTTATAATCTCTGTACCTTTAACCTTAATTACTGGACTACTTTTTAGAAAAATAAGTAATTAGAAATATAAGTTTAGGTTTTCAAAGTGTGGGTTTTTTTGTTTTTTGGGTTGTTTGTTTGTTTTTTTTTTTTTTTTTTTTTAACAGAAAGTATGGACAAATTTGTCAGTAAAAGATATATCAGGATTTTATTCTCAAATAAAATTCCATACTCTAATTTCACTGAGAATTTCTACATCCTTAGAACTTTGAAAACAGTATACTGGAGATTTAATTGTCTAAAAGCAGATGAGGATCCTTGCTTACGATGCTAACTTTTGGAAGAGTAGACTGCTCCAATTAAATAATTACTAGTAATTGTGTTTAATAATTTAATTATTACTGGTCGTTGCAATTGCTGTAAGAAAGATCTTTTTCCTGCATTATTTCACATGGCTATCGGTGTTTTGCAGGGAAATTAAGTAATTATCTCATGAGATCTTGTTGCCTAAATGCAGGCTCTTTGGGGCAGAGCTTGTGTTCCTCTGTGTGACTAGAATAAGGGGGCTGGGGCAAAGATGAGCTCCTAAGTGCTTCAGTGATACAAGTGCCACCTTACTGGGACAACATATTTCTGAAATACGGCTTCTTCCTAAACTTGTTAGGATCAGTTTTCTTAATTGCTCTTCCTTACTACTGAATCATCAAACCATCAACACCTATTAATTAAAGTCCTCATTCTTAAAAAGCAGAAGGGGCTGCCTTCAGTGGAACTGCCCACTGCATATGCGCCTTATTCTTTGCAAGATTAAGGGTCTTGAAAGCCTTCTGAATTTTATAATGCATCTTTGTCTCATTGTAAATACTGCATTTTTTTTAAAACATACTATTCCTTATGATATAAACTACTATCTACTGAAGAAGATGAATTACTCACATCGTTTTGTCCAGTCAGTGTATGAATAGTTCATCCTCTAGCTGCGTCTTTGGCATGTCTTGGTACTTGAGGCACAGACAGTTTAACTCACTAAACATCTGGAAACATGTCTATTCAGGGTGAGCTTATAGTTTGTAATAAAAAAAATGTTCCACTGACTTTGTGGAATGAGTTTTATTTTAAGATTATGATTTTTACATGTGCTTTTATAGCAGTAAATTTATAAGAAGTATATGGGTGGAGGTAGGACTTATAAAAGGCTAAATCTATGCTTTCTTGCCTGCTATCATAGATAAAATGTCCCCCCAAAATCACACGCTATCAAAAAATACAGTTCTAAAATAGGAGTGTTACCTCTAAATTAGTTTTCAGTTGAGTTTTGCTTTAATAGTCCATTTTCAGACATGACATTTTATTGCAATCAGGGGAAGAGCAAAATGTTAAACTTGTTTTTCATCTGTGTAATTGAAAGCAGACATGTTAGTGAAATCCAAGATGAAAATCCATAAACTAGCTTATCAAGTTACCGCAGTATATTTATACTATTCTGACAGATTTCAGGCATTATCTCATAGCAGGTCAATGCATTTTCAAAAGTTATTTATTTATTGTTGCACTTTAGCCTATTCTGCAAGTTTCATATGAACTTTACATGTGCTTTTAATAAATAGTTGTGTTAAGAGCAACTTGTTCTACAATACTTCCATTAACATTTTCTGAAATGAAAGATGGCTCTTAGCCCTCTGGGACCTGACAGAAATAGAGTTACCTGGGACCATGAAAGAATTGAAGTTTGGTTTTGTGAGTTACGGGCAGATCTAAAGAAGTAGGTGGCAAAATCAATTCAGTAAACAGAGAATATGGGTTTACTTTATGTAGCAAAATATCTGTAGAGAATAAAAGGGATGGGACAGAGATGGATCAAGAAAGAGCTGAAATCCAGATTAAAAAACATCAGGGCATGGGAAAGAATTTTAATGGTAGTGGTTTAGTATGAAAGAGATAAATGAACAAAAGCTTTTGTGAAAAAAACAGCAGAAAGTGATGGTTGACAGTGACAGGGAGTAAGGAAAAAGGGTGAAGTTAAGAAAGAACAAAATAAGCAGGTCATTTTAGCCAGAATAGACAGAAGGTTTTGTAAAGCACTCAGAAAATGTCAGGCATGTGTATTTATGTGTAGATTCGATGGAAGGAAGTAGGCCAGGTGTTGAGATTTTAATAGCTAAGTCATCACATATAATTAAACTGGAAGAGTGGATAATATTGCTCCAAGATAAGATGTAGAAGTGGAGGCAGAAGGTTGAGAAGACTGCAGGGTGAAAGAGTAGAAAACATGTCCACAAAGAAATCCACGAAAAAGTTGTCAGGAGCAAAAGGGAAAACGGAGGAAGAGGACACAAGAAGCAAAAAGACAGAATATGAAGGAGAAAAAGGGTTAGTACAGACCAGTAAAGAGCCATAGAAGAATGTGAAGAATTGCTGGCCATAATGTTGTGTGAGTAAAAATTAGTTTAGAGATGCTTGGAATAAAGTGCAGAAGGAATAGTCAAAGTAGTGCCTACCTAAGATGATGTAATGGGTAATTTACAGTGACAGGGAGAGTGCATACAGTAAGGGAAAAATTGTGGCAGCAGCCCGCCTGTTTATCAGACTTGGTGAGGATTCTTGTCCTGCTGAAATCATCTCTGGCAAGGCACTGGGACAGTCCAGTAAAAGTTGTGTTGAAAGTCTTCTCTGATCAACAGGATGCAACAGTTCTAAAGAAAGTTCTCCAGTGGTAATGCTTTCCTGAATATACTGGCACATCTTTGGCTAATGCAGTTAATGAAGCTTCTTGCCTTCACTTTTTTAAACAAGTAACATTTTATTTTTCCCAGCACTCATGAGTACTTTGTCTCTGCTTTGTACTTAAGTATAAGCTGCTTTAGACTTAAAAGTTTTGAGAAATTGCCCGTTGGATTTCAACTGTGCTCTTGGACCTTAAGAAGAATCTGAATTTCTGGATTCTCAGAGGAATTCTTATTAAAATTCTTTTCAGATAATCCAATTAATTGAAAATTTTCATTCAAAAAAAGATGAATAACATCTCTGATGAAGTTGTGGGTACTTACCACAGAAGTATAGGAAGCACATTATCTTCTGGATTATGTTAGCACCCATAAATGACCCATGCTGCACAAGGATGTAAGACGTTCCCTGCTAACGGGTTCACTTCTGAGTCTAGTCAAATCTGGATTGAGACCTTAAGCTTAGGAAATGTATCAATGCCTAAGTAAGTGTATGGATATATAAATACTTTGTCTGGTATGTTCCAGGTTTTTAGGGTGTTTCCCAGGATTTACTAAGCACTGGAAAGATATACTGTAGAAATATGACCAGCAGTACACCCATTCAAAATATTACATTCTCCCAGCTTTGCAGCTCTTATGACTGACTAAATTTCAAGTGCTGAGTACCTCTAATTATCAATACTTTGGCAGAAAAACTGGAAGAGATAGATACCAGTTTGCAGCTCAGTATACGTAATTCCAAAAATGAGGAAAATCTTTTATAAGAAAGTTTTAGTAATGTTTTCTCCAAGAGGAAACCATCCCTAAATCATTGCTATATAATAACATGCAAAAAAAAATGGATCTTTATTTTCTCCCTGCATTATAAAATCTGTGGTTCCTTCCATACTTGAACCTTGTCCCATTGCGCTATAAAATTTGTCTCATCTACATAGTGTTTCCAAACCATTTTTTATGGCAGTAGTAGAATATCAGAATCTTTCATCATTGTCCATATATATATATTTTTTTAATATATTCAGCAGTAAATGTGCCTATAGAGCATATGTGTTTTGCTTAAGCAGTATAGAAAAGCATAGTTATTCTTGATAATTTTCTGGTCAGATGAAAATAGCGAAATCTAACTGTGAAAATGTTTTTCCTGTAACTATTTTACATTAGAAAATTTACATTTAGGAATGTCTGAGCGTATATATGTTTGATACTCTGAGATATGCTGCTCTGTCATAATCTCATATCATTCCTATTTCAGTTGCTTTAATTTGAATACATACATGTATTTGGACTTGATCCAAAGCTCTTTAAGTTCAGTCTGAAGACTGTAATTTACCACAGTACATTTTGGATCATGGCCTTTATACAAATGAACAGGACTAACAATAGAGTAATTGTAACACCTTATATAAAACTTTCTAATGACACTTTTTTAAGATTTGAAATGAGAAAGCAAGAGAAGATAAAAATATGTTCTTAAACAAGAAAGAAAAAGTGCCACTTCAGGCTACCAACACCCTATGAAGTAATTTCATCATTTACATGATTTTTTTCATACAGGGAGGGGTGAAGGACAAAATGTAGTGTGTGCTTGTCAGAAGGAGCAGTTGCTGTTGTTCTTCCAATGATGAGTCTTTTTTGTAAGTCCACCCATGTCATCTTGGTGAGACTGGATTCTTTAGGTCACCTCTGTCCATCAGAGCTGTGAACGTACCCTCTTTTTTCATGTTCTTTTGAGTATATAAAGTCTAGGACAGCCATTACTTATACTAAGCTGTTTACATGATGCTGACTCAGTGGACTCCAGTATTAAGTTCTCTTACTGTCTTTATGTCCTCTAGAAATCTTCAAAACAGCCTTCAGTCTTATAGTCTTAGTATCTTTCGAACTCCAGCCTCCTCACAGAAGTCCAAAAAATAACCTATCCAGAAAGATGAAAAAATTCAAGTTAATTTATACACAGAAAAGACATCCTCATGAAGTAGCAGTCTTCAGATACATAGAAGGTTGTTGAAGTGTGTAAGAGCCTGTGTGTAAGAGGTAGTAACAAAAGAATGGGTTTAAATGGACTTTTGGAGTGGACAGTGAGATAATATATTATCAAAAATAATCTGTCATTAGGGACATTGAAGCACAAGAGCACATTGCCTAGAAATGTTGTGGAATCAGCCTCACTTGATATTGTTTTGAACAACCACATAGAAATCTGCCTGCGAGTAGTGGGTAGGACTAGATTACCTCTTGAGGGCTCCTACATCCCTATCTTTTGTGGTATTTTGATATGTATATAGGATGCCTTATAGTCTTCTTGCAATAGATGGAGTTATGTTTTCTAACATTTTAGTAGCCAGTTGCCTACTTTTTTGAAAGATTTTTTTATTAGACCTGGGACAAAATAAAAAACCCACAGTAAAGCACTTCCTTTCCCCACCAGAGAAAATAAGGCATGTTGCAACATAGCGTTGCCTCCCTTAGGGCTGTTCTTATCACCAAACATAGCATCTACCTCATCACCAGCTATTGCCATGAACAATTTTAAGAGCTTCTTTTATAAACTGCAAACAGACACCTCATAAAATGAGGTTTGGTCATATCTGAAATTGTGTGATGGCCACTGCTGGTGCTACCAGAGCCACATTCCCCATAAATGAGTGTTCTCCAGACCTAAGAAAATTTCCAGTAAAATGTTGGCTGTTTTAAAACTAACCACAAAACACATTAACATACCAGGCATTTCCTTTGGGATGCTGCTGCTTTAGTTAGTGTGCTAACTGGGTTTCTTAGTGATTTCAGCTATCCTGAAATAATCACACTCAGCTGAGAATTCTTCTGAACATAAAGGTTCAAACTCTTTAAGCCTGTTCAGAGAGAATATCGTATTTCTTAACAGCACATGAACTGTGAGTAGTTGTCAGTCCATGAAGATCCCAATATGACCTCCGTGCTTGGAAGAGAGAAGCACTATTGTCATAGGGCCTCTTTGAGAGCAAACAGTCGGCTACAGCGTTACAGGAGAGGGACAGATGAATACAGCCGTGCAGGCTGCAACAGGTGCGTTTGGAGAAGGGCTTGTGCTGTTGTGGGTGTCACAAGAGAGGGCATCCTGGCTCCAAGTTTCATGCATTTGCTATGAAGTTCAAGCTGTTTTATTCTTCAAAGGAACCTGTAAGAACAACCCAGTGGAAGGACTAAGAAAAGTTTGCTGTCCAAAGGTGACCAATGCCGCAGCTCAGCTGTGTCTATTCATCTTATCCCGTCAGCGTATTGGCATATTTGATGTAGTCTTGAGGTAAACTAGAGTGTCTCTGCTGAAAAAAAGAAGGTCCTATTCAGTTTACTTCTCTCTCTCCATATAAAATGGAGGAGGGGCATCTTTCTTCCAACTCCAGCCTGAAGAGATCCAGCAAATATGTCATCTCAGATGGAGAGTGGTAATGCTTTCCTGCATTGCTCCATTACTCCCAATTCAAAGCATTTGTTTCAGGGAATCATGAGGCCAGATTTTCTGCTGTATGTATTTCATAGTTTCAGTCTCCCTCACCCTTTCCTCTACTCAGTATGCCTAATCCCTAGGTTTACATACAATATCAAGATACAACAAGGCTGTACCTATCATGTTAGACTGTTACCAGTTGGGCTTTTGAAGTGAGCTGGCTTCCCTCTTGTCTAAACCAGTCTCTGGGTCTATTTGATGCCTTAAGTGGCCAGCCAGAGTGTATTTGCATTGCCAGAAACAGCATTTCCACATCTTATTGTAAGGACAGCCAAAAAATCCAGACTACAAATCCCAGCTGCCAGCACTTGACTGCCCGCCCTGCTACAAAGGCAGTTGACTTGTCCACAGAATATTAGCCAGGTGTCATTGTTTCAAGAACAATTGGTTTGGCATAGCAGCACAGGCCAAGCACACTTTTTCTGCCCTGAACCTGTAGCACAGTGGAGCCTTGGCCAAAGGGATATGCAGTTGCTCTGGTTTTGTGTCAGGAGAGTACAGACATAAAGGGAGGTTGGAAGACAAAGAATGTGACTGAATAATATGGATGGCAAATCTGCCCTTTTGAGGATCAAATGCTGTATGTAGACTTGTTTTTTTTTTCGGCTGACGGATGAGCATCACTAGTAAGAGAGTTTTCTTGACAGAACAAGAAAGGTTTCGCCAGAAGGGTATGCTGTGAAAGTTGAAAGTACTTTTCTTACTGGAAATCTAAACCAGTGCATGTCTGTTGTAATCATGAGTTCCAAAAATTCTGGATGACATACTGCTACTGAAACGTGTTGGACTAGTGCTGAGCTTTCACAGAGTCCATCTGCTGCCTGTATCTGCATATGCTGGGAAGTGATAATCATGTTGCTTTCTCACATTCCATAGTGCTGAGTTTCTTACAGAGTAAATTAAGTGAAAGACAAGGCCTGCACCATATTTTACAAACTTAATCAATTAGTGTGCTTAAAAGATTGAAAAGTCTTAACAAGGAGGTGTGACTTTGACTCCTTGACCTGGACTGACTTCCAAATCCATACCCAATTATAGCTGGTTAAGCGGACTGGGAAGTCGATGATTTTGATGGTCACATCGCTTACGACGTTGAAGAACTGGAAAGTTTTATTAACACTGGCTTGATAAGCCCACCTAGGATCAGGTGTAGCTTTGATTTGCTATTATCATCAGCTTTATAACTGTTCCGTAGATCAGCACTGAGTAATGAACAGCTATCTAATCCCGGATTGTACACAGGCTTTTCCATCATCAGCATCTGTACAGAATAGCTGCTGTTGTAGATTGTTATTTAAAAAAATCCATCCCTTTTTGATCTAGCTAGAATACTACTACCATGAAAATTATCCAGTCCTTCTTACTTCTGCTTATTTTTTTGCACAATTCCCAGAAACAATTCAGGGTTTCTCGTTCCAGGAATCATGCTTTTGGGTAACATTCTTAAGCTTATCTTTCTTTCACAGAAAATATTCACTGTAGCAGCTGAATAAGCAATTATTACGTCACAGAAGTCTAAGGTTATACAGATTTTAACCACATTTCTTCCTTTGAACTCCCACACAGTATGGCAATCCTGTTAAGATTAGCAAATTACCCTTTTTTAAAACAGCCATATGCTCATACACATTTTGTCTATGTAAGCATAGTTCATAGCTAGCACATGAATGCATCATGTGCACAAAATGTTTGAATTTGTGTGACCTTTAATCACTTCTTGTCTGATAGGTCTTCTTCATGACAACTTTTGCAAAATCAGAGATCTGAGTTCCAGCTGTTTCTACTGTCCTCTTCTTGAGACTCCTGGAGTCTCTCTCAGAATGCTACATATACCACCTTAACATCAGGACAAGAATCCTTGCTGTTATCATACTAACACAACTCAAGTTCTTTTGGATGTCCTGTTGCACATACTTTTTTTACAGGGACAAAGTAGTGATAAAGCTGTGTTTGATTTTATCTAAGATAGACTTGGATTTTCTCAGTTAGTCAGTTAGCATGCAAAATTATTATACCTGAGTGAAAAGGAAGTAAGCATGCTACCATCCTTACAGATCTCTGGTTTATCTTAATATTTTTCTGTCTCATGGTATCAAAAAGCTGAACAATTGCTTCAAATGTATACAATGGACCAGACAGTGTATTCCCGCATATTACGGCTTTCCTGTAGGGTTTCTCCCTCCAAATAAAAGGGCACATTTCAGCTGAACACAGACAATATCATCAGCCTTTCCCAGAAGTGTTTTGTTGTGAGATTTTTCTGGCTGATTTGTATGAAACATTATGCACTTGGCAAAAGAGTTGAAGGGGCAACAGGTTCAGAAGAGCAGTACTGTAATTTCTGTTCGATCATCTTTGGCACTCCATTTCTGAGGGGTGCCACGAGCCCATCAGCTGCAGTAAAAGGCACATGGTCATATTCAGAGAGAAAAGAACCATCGCTTTCTGGACAGTAAGTGAGATTCTTCAAGATGTCGTAATCAGAATAGTTTCTACCATCTGCTTCCCACTAGCCCTTCCTTTCAGACACCCTGCATTACAGACTTCTAGTTATGAGAAACTGAAGAGAGGGCATGGCCCCTCCATGATGTTGGTCCCCAGAAGAGGGTGTAAGGAGGCACAGATGGCCTCAGTATGAACTGCTTGACCAAAAATTTCCAACTGGGAGCCACATGAATATGCACATGTACAGTTGAATCCACAGCACTGGAAAAATAGTTATGAGATGACAAGTCTGTCCTGTTTCTAAATATTCATTAACAGGTCTTAATGCCAAAATAGTCAGAATTGATTCCAGTGCAATCAGGAGCTGACACCCAAAGTGTGAGACACGTACTTTCTGAGAATTTGAAAGAGTAGAGATTTGCCCATGAATGACCATTTTTAAAAGCAAACTGCAAAGCCAAACGAGAGAAAATATTTTTCACTGGTTTATTGTTATGTTTTAGAAGAATGGCCTTGAGGGTGGAGTCCTTTTTTTACTGCTTGTTTTTTACTTCCCTCTATTCTCAGGAGATTTTTGGCAGGGTCTTTGGAGGATATGAATTGTGATGTCACCAAAACAATGAGCCTGGACCACAGTTCTCCCTCAACAAACTATCTGAAATCCTTCTCTGTCTGGATGCACTCCTACAGACGAGCTTGCTTAGCTTGGCTTGCTTTGAATTCTTGAGTTATTTGGTTGGAGTAGAGGTGTGTTGCCAGAGCCGGGAGGGAAGAAGTGGTGTCCAGAGCCAGGGATTGTCCTTCTGGGGAGGAACTTGGCTGAAGACCCATTTGTACAAAGCCCTGCAAAAACCTGCAGCCAGCTCTGCACTTCAGTTAAATGTGTATCATTTTTCAACACAGTTAAGATTGATTGCAGACAACAGCACTAAAAATACAGTTATTTGTAACACATTGTATGAAATTTGATGCATATAATATTTGTTAGCAATACACTGTCAGACAGAGAGCACCAGACAGGGTCCTTATTCCCAAAGAAGAGATCAGACACAAATTCATGTCTTTCACCACAGGCAGATATTTATTTACAAGACTGATTTGCTCTGTAGCATTATAAACTACACTTAGCTTTCAGACATTGGCATGAATTCTGGACGCAGTGAGGAATTCAAGAGAAATATTGCTTTGACTTCATAATGACAGAGTTTTGACCATTATTTTGGGTATGTAAGACTAGAAAAGTGACCTGGGTCATAGAACGCTCTGTTATAAACTAACATTTAATGTAACTCCATTTATAAATTTAATTATTTTCTTATTAAAAGATGTTTGGTTTACTTGATCCCATAATTCTGATTATTGTTTACAGTTGTAGTATTTGTTGACAGGAGCCACATCCTTTCGCAGTCTTTACTTATCTAAGCTTAAAATAGTCTATTTCTTCCACTTTCTTCTCATATAATAGGGCTTTGATTCCCCTGACTGTATTCCTAGCCTTCCTTTACACATTTCCCATTTTGATGTAATCTTCCTAAAGAGGGATAGCCAGAATTATGCTCAGCACTCAAGAGCTTTGAACTGTAGAATTGATAACTACCTTAAGAGTACCTACATTAAGATGACTGATGCATCCTAAAATCTCAATTAACTCTTTCCTTTTTGCTTTGAATTGTTGGATTATAATCACTAGCCAGGAGTATAAGATGTTCCCTGCAAACAACTGAGTTACAGGACGGGATTATTTTCTCTACTTTCTTTCAGCTGCTTTTACTTTTGCACATATGAAGATGTGTCAGTTGAGGTACACATGTAAACTGTCTGATGTGTGTTAAAGTAAGCATGATCATGAGCAGGTGAAATAATATTTCTGCTTATTTTGATAACTGCAGCATCTTCGGAGTTGAATACATGGACAGATGGAAGGAGCCTGTAACCCTCAAACATCAGGAACACCTGGGGGAAAAACAGCTTTGTAACTGGTATAGGAAGAGCCAGAGGAGACAGATGCTTGTCCTTACTATACTCTGCAGGAAGTCATTTGTGAAGATGGATAGTCTTGAATATAATACTGCTGCTTATTGAATTTTGCTCCCTTTAGATGTGCTTGGAGCAAAACTAAAAATGAGACAATCGTGTGAGGCAATTTATGATCCGGTGGAGAGTGGTGGTCTGGGAATGACCTGGTGTGTATTCCCTGTTTTGCCACCAGCTTGCTGTATAATTTGGGCAAGTCATTTCATCCTTCTCTACCTCAGTTTCTCCATCAAAAAGAAGTTAAATGAGATTTGCCTTCCTCTGTGTGGTCCAGCTACCTACAGATGAAAAGGTCTTATTTATTTTTCATTAAGTAATCAGTCACACAATCATTTAGGTTGGAAGTGACCTCTTGAGATCACCCAGTGTTTGAACACTCTCACAGTAAAGAAGTGTTTTCTTGTATTCAGATGGAACATCCTATGGTATAATTTGTGTGAATTGCCTCTTGTCCTGTTGGTGGACACTGTTGAGAGGAGTCTGGCTCCCTCTTCTTCATCCCCTCCAGTCAGGTATTTATAAACATCAGTCAGATCCCCCCTGAGCCTTCTTTTCTCCAGGCTAAACAGTCCCAGCTCAGTCTCTCCTCGTATGAAAGATGCATAATTATCTCAGTGGCCCCGCACTGGACTCAGTACAGTAAATTCATACCTTTCTTGAACTGGGGAGCCCAGGACTGGACACAGCACTCCTGATGTGGCTTCGTTGGCTCTGAGCAGAGGGGAAGGATCACCTCCCTCAACCTGCTGCCAACGCTCTGTCTAGCAGCCCAAGATGGTGTTGGCCGCCTGTGCTGCGACAGTGCGTTACTGGCTTACAGTTAGCTTGGTGTCCACTAAGACACCTAGGTCCTTCTTTGCAGAGCTGCTTTCCAGCTGATAAGCCCTCAGTGTGTACTGGTGCATAGGGCTTACTCCTTCCCAGAGGCAGGACTTTGCATTTCCCTTTGCTGAACTTTGTGATGTTGCTGTCAGCCCATTTCTCCAGCCTGTTGAGGTCCCTCTGGATGGCAACACAACCATCAGCTGCATCAGCCACTCCTCCCAGATTTGTATCATCTCTGGACTTGTCGAGGGTGCACTCCTTCCCAGTGTCCACTTCACTGTCCACTTACCTAACCTGTACATTGTCAGCTTGTTTATGACGAAGCCATGGGAGACAGTGTTAAAAGCCTTACTGATGTCAAAGTAAACAACATCCACTGTTCTCCCCTCGTTCACCAAGCTAGCCACCTCATGTAAAATGCTATGAGTTTAGTCAAGCATGATAGCTCCTTCCTAAGTTCAAGCTGACTTTTCCTAGTCCTTTTCCCAGTCACCACTTTGTTCTTCATGTGTTTGGGCATTGTTTCCAGGAGGATTTTCTCAGTCACCTTCCCAGACAATGAGAAGAGGTTGACCAGCCCGTAGTTTCCCAGATCTTCTCTCTTGTCCTTCTTGAAGACAGGGAGGCGTTTGTTCTTTTCCATTCTTCAGGAACTCCTCTCATTCACCGTGACCTTTCGAAGATAATCATGAGTAGCCTGGCAATGACATCAGCCACCTCCCTCAGTGTTTGTGGGTGCAGCCTGTCAGGGCCATCAGTTAAAAAACTTAGGAAGCAAAGAGAAAGCATTCGAAAGCTGTCCCTCTTGATAATCAGATGTTTTTTAACACAGATTGCATATTTGTCACACAAGGAGCTGTTCAGTGCCTGGACTACAAGATGATTAATAGGAAAATGTGACTCATGTTTTATTCCAAGTTCTGATACACCTGCTGTGCAGTGAACTTTTGCACTTGGAATATGAAGTAAGCCTGTAGTGTTTGTCAGTTCATTAACAGTATTTAGTTTTATTAAATTAGAGACTTTTGCAAAAATAATACTCTGCACAAATAATTATCTTCAGTATACTTTTCCCTTTAGTTTCAGTGTTGGTGTAAGCTGGTATCTATATTAATTTTTCTTTCATATGTTAAGCGATCAAAATACCATATACCTTTCTGTTTCTCTGTACAGTACTTTTGCATTTACAGACATACTTTTGAGTAAAACAGATTAACTGGATAGTAACCTCAGGTAAAAATAGTTCTGCAAATTAAGTTCTGTCTTTCATATCAGGCAGTTATTTAATTTATCCTATATTCTTCAGGATTTTAAAAGGTTGCTTATTGCTACTGCTGCTTTTGATAATAGAGGAGTACAATCCAACAGATCCTTTTATTGTGCAGGACTCTCTCTGAACTGTTTTCTGCTGGAGTATCAGTCCCTGGGCTGTGTCTTTATGTGCAAGGTTAAGGGAAACTGCAGATTGCTTCACCGAGCAAGGAAGACCTCCAGCACTTGGGCTTATTGCAAGGTGCTAACGGATACTTCATTTGGCCACGTCTGCCTTTTGGACGGGTGCACTATTCTGTGTGTAGGTTAGGGAGGGGAAAATGAACTGATCCTTGTTTTGTTTTAACTGGAAGATACAATACCATTTACTAAGGTTGTATTAAATATATTGTTGTGTTTTTCTTTCTTTCCTCGTTTCTGCAGATCTTTCTATGGAAGAATGCTGTGACAAGGGTATCGAATGGGCAAATAAAAACAGAATATGTACTTCTCTGCCATTAATATCCGAGTCCAGAGAATGCAGGTATATAATTCTGTATTATATATTAAACTATAATTTATATTTTCATGTAAAACCATGAGAATGGCATGTATGAAAACTGCTTTAGAAGATGAAGCACCCTGCTCTTAAATCCAGGTTTTTCAAATCCACATCTAGCCTTGGGGAGTACCTACTTGAGTAACTACTTTTCTTCCATTAAGTCCTTAAAACTGTTGCTGTTGGTTCAGTGTAGTGTCACCCAGCTCCAATCTGTTTGACACGTACTGTCTCTTAGTCAGAAGTTTTTCCACTGTACTGTACTCGCAGGGCTTGGACTCTGCCTACACTCAATACATGTCAGTGTGGCTCCACTAATGTCAGCAAAGCTTCTTCAGGTTATACTGGTTGTGAATCTAGCCCAGTGATGGTCCAAATTATTGGACAAAAGTTTATCAAGAAACAACAGATCCTGCACATGAATAATCTATGGATGGAATATATGTGTAAGACAGCCTTTTAAAATTGTTTCTCCTGTATGGCGCCACACAAATAATTGTTGTGCTGAATTCTTAGCTGAATTGCTGTGTGGAGGAACTTAAAGCTTAAGTCAAGGAGATTCCTAGTTATATAGAGTGTCCAACTATTTTCAAATGTATTTGACCGCAGGTAACAGTAACTTTTAGTTAATAAATAGATTTCTTAATTCTACTGACATTTAATAGGATACTAATATATATTCTAGCAAGTGAAATAATTAAGTTAAATGTTAAAATTATTTACACAGTAATATTTTGGTTATACTGAATCTCTTATATGGTTGGGGCATTCGTATTTTTTATGCCAATGACAGTTTGCATTATTTTTGCTGTTAAATGCACTTGTTACATTTAATTTGTGAAGCTAACAATTTGTGATTGGTAGTTTGAGGGGCAGTTACACAGAGGATTTTGTATTTAAAACTCATTACATTGCTTCCCTCTATCTTTTAGAATGGATTACAAAATGATTTAACCTTGGTAATTCTAGAAGTGTTGGATTGATCTTTATTACAGAAAGAATGTGTTTTGCAGGCAAGTCTGTCCATGTTTTCTGAGTTTTGCATTTATATTGGCATTGAAAGCAGTCTCTTATGCAGAAGAATTGACAGATAGGACTTACATCCCAATTTAGGAAATACTTGAAGAGTTAGAAGAGTTACACACAAAACAGAGGCAGGAAAAAGAAGAAACTAAGTTTATTGACCAATCTGGGAGCGAGAATCTTGATGATTTAATGATAATTTGATTAATGTGAGTTGCGATTCTGCTGTAAACGTAATTTATTCTTTTAAAGATTGCCATTTTAGAGTGTCTTTAGGACTTCACAGGAACTGAAAAAGCTTACTAATACTTTGTCTAGCTTTTGTGCATAAATGATATGTAATTAAGAAAATTATAGTGATGTAATGGTAAATCAGAAATCGGTAAGGCACATGTTCTGTGAGGGTCATGAGCACTTACTGACAAAGAAGTGGATAAATGCAGTTCAGTTGCATTTGTTCATGACTGTATGATAAATAAACATTGCTCCCCCTGAAGCTTGGCTTTACTCTGAAAATGACTAAAATTGGCACCTTTGACTGCTCTCTTTAATGGCAATAATTTTTTTACTCCAGTTATGATTTCAACCTGGCATATCTGTGAGAGGTGCAGAAAAATCACTTTATGCTACCATTTCAGACACAAAAGTAAGGGTCAAATTCTCCTCCTAATTGCTGGTATAACTGGAGCCAGAATGAACAGTGGGAAAGCATGATTCCCTTTGCAAGCATGTGAGGGTAATGACGCTGTTTTGTATATTTGTTCCTGCTGCTCGGAGACATGAATAAAACCAGGTTCATTGCACTTGCTGTGGTCTAGGCAGGTGAGAATATGGCACAGGATGCCTTACTGGTTACAGATTTCCCATTTAGGCACCTGCGTGCAGTGGGAGCTGCTGGGGGACGGATATTTATGATGTAGTTGTTTAAACCCCAGCTGGGATGTTTTGACTGTCTAGTGCAGCTCAGTGTTGGGCAGTGTTGATCATCTGACTTGGGGTGCGCTAAAAACCCATGGCCTCTGGGGTGTACAAACCCATATTACTTCATGCCAGATGGAGCTGTTTCCCTTGCATGTTTCAGCTTGAATTTGCAAGGTTAGCGGTTGAGTGCAAGGGAAAAATACATCGTGAAGTGAGCAGATTTGATGAAGTTACTGAAGTAAAAATGATTTTGTGTAGCTACTTTGCAAAGACCATGTGACACAGAACAGACTGGATGTGAGTACTTTCCCCAACACGCTTTACAAGAATTTACATGCTGGTTTTGAATCCTCTACTTAGAATAGTAATAACATAATGACATCTCAGATTCAGTCCTTCCCTCAAAGCAAACCCACAGCTAGAGTTTCTTTTGCTTTTCTTTTGTTCGTCTGAGGAACAAGCTGCCTTACTGAATTAGAATTGCACCCCCTTGTCTTTTTCCCAACCAGTTAAAGCACGTTCACAGTAATCAAAAAGGGTTGTCACACGAGCACTGACATTCTCATATTTGCGGTGCATCCTAGAGACAAGCTGACAGTTCTGGGTTTCAGCATCTTTTTAGGATCCTTCCCTCAAAGTCTCTGTGGTTCTTGAGGGACTTGCTGTCTGTGTGAGCATCACTTGCTGAATATGGTACAGTTCAAAATGCAGATGTGCTCACTTTCTTGTCCTATACCACAGGTGATCCAGCCCCCTGTCTGAAGTGCACATGAATTCGTAAGATCTATTTGGCTATGTTACTTACTTGCATTTAAGTTGAAACAGGTCTCCAGGCTCAATGTCCAGTCGTGTCTGCAATCTCTTATTGTGGTTACTTGTCCCACAAATGAGTATATTTCATTGTACTCTGGGCAATGACAGTGCTTTTCTCTGTGTCTTCATGACTCAGTAAATATGAGTGTAGAGTTTTAATGAATAATATCTTTGGCTGTCATAACAGCAGCTTTTTGGCCATTCATCCATTTTCTTGTGATGTGGTTAAACTCACAGCAGCTGGAAACGGCTGCCCTTTATTTTTGGAACTCAACCTGCCCAATAAATCTCCCTTTAAAACTGAAGAGTTTCCCCTGACCAGAGCTCTTAGCAAGGGAACTTAATTCCTAGGCCAGAAACAGCATATCTCCATATGAGAATTGCATGCCTTTAGCACTCTGTAAAGTCCTGTTGGAGTTACGTTGGGAATAACATTATTTATTATTAGAGTTGCAAGAAAGACGAAGCCACAGAACACTCTGCTAAGATACTGTGCAAAAACAGAACAAAAAGGTGGTTTGTGTTCCCAAGCAGAGACAAGTGGCAGCACTTGGGTACAGACCCAGACGGGAACGCAAGGAAGCAATAAGACAGGAGTGTTTGGAGTGATAGGCACCAGATACTTAACTGCTTATATTTGTTGATTTATGCCGTTGTAAGTCTTGATGAGCCTGAGACTTTGGACATCAAAGTTGTGACAGTTTTATATCTGAAACAGCTGCTTAAAGTTATTTTTGGAGAAGTTGTCTTTCTTAATTATTAGCTGTTCTCTGTAGCCAGCTAAGTGTGCCTCACGGTCACTAAGATTTTAGGCTTCACAGTCAGAGGGATAGAAGAACAGTCTGCTATGTTGTCAGGGTTTTATTGCCACTCATTTAGGATAATTTGCTTACTTCACTTTGTGAATAATGTGAGACTCAGTCCTCCTCCTCTGCCACAATGTTATCAGTATTGTTTCTCTACATATTGTATGCTATCAATATAATTTTACCCTTTAAGAAAACTTTTATTTTGTAATCTACATAGTTTTTTATGGATTGCAGCTGACTAGTTTTGAGGTTTGTTGATTCAATTATTTTTACTTGAGTCCTTTGCTAATTTATAACACATAATCAAATAGACACATTTTCATTGTTGAGGCACTCTTTATTATCTTCATTTGTCATATTGTATCATTCATAATACCAGATCTTGCTCTTGCTCTTAATTTTCCTAAATTCATTTCTGTTGCACATTAAACTACAAACTGAAAGGATTAAGGGTAAAAGACCCAGTTTGTTTTTTCAAAATAATCCTGGAGTGGAATAATTCCATTTTTAATTTTAATAATTTTTGTCCAAGACCTTTCACTGTGCACATGAATAGCACTGACATAGTTTGAAGACAGGCTAATAAGTAGAAGGGGAGAGGCAGAGTGTAATGAAATTAGGCTGACAACAAAGACATTGTTTTCAAGAGCAAAGTTAAATTTTAATGCTTTTATGGAAAGAAATTAAAGGAAAATTAGATGATTGCGAAATCTGTGCTGGTTTAGGAGTGGATCCTCTGGGAAGGAGAATAATAAATGTGAAGGGGTTGTGGAGGTAAATGGACCATATAGATTTCAGCTGGAAATTTATTCCTTGAAAATCAGTAACATTGGTTAAATTGTAACAGAAAATAAAAGTGAGACTATAAAACATGATTTCTTAACTTGATTTACCTACTATTTAAATAACTTTAATTTTAGATAAGCATTGGCAACAATGAATGAGGGTTTTTGAAATGCCTGAGTAATTTCTGTTCACTAGTGAGCCATGAATAAAACTCATCATTCAGGGATGTATAAATTTACTTTAAATATACAGAGTGAATGCCAGTTATGAGGCCTCGTGCTCCTAGGGATTCCATATTTAGTGTTTTAAGATTCCAGCCATATTTTAAATACTTATTTATTGCAATAAAGTGCTGTTGCACTGTTTTAATTGAAAATCAGAATATGGCAGATAAGGAAGAAGTAGCCTTTGGCTTTTTTAGTTATTAGGAGTAATTAAAAAAAAAAGCCAAACAAGAAAGCACTCCTCTACTTTCTCTTTTTTTAGAGACCAACATTGTAAGCCGTCCATAGGCATGAAGTTAATAGGAATGCTACATGGGAAGGGTTGAAAAGTTTTACACAAAGAGACAAATCTAGATGTCCTATTGCCCACTAGAGATGGCTCCTTTGCTGTGAAGTAGAAAGCGGGTATGTATTATATTAGAGTCTAAGCCAGGGAGACACACATAACTTAGCAAAGACAGGGAGTGATACTCTTCATCTCAAAAGTCTGGGAGTCTGAAGACTTGCTTGTGGTGGCATGCTCTAGTGACCATCAGCACGTGGGCTGGTGTGGAAAGGGAAGAGGATGGTCAGCTGGGTAGGCTAAGTTGCAGCCAGAAGACTAGGACTGTGAGGGTTTTTCTAGCATTTTTCTCTTCCATCTTTGAAGGATTTCTACCTCTGTTGCAGCCACACAAGTGTTTACAGTCCCAAGCAATATTTGCTACCAGTGCAACTTCACTGTAGGATTTGGGCAATGAAGCGTGATTTTATTATTGTTCTGAGAATGAACAAAGGGTATTTTAATCTAGTATTCAATTGATGCTTAATTCCTTATTACAGTTGGGGTGGGCCACATGACTTATGAATACAGCTGTGGGAAACGTTTTAAGACACTTTTTTGTTTTGGTTGAAATTGCCAACTTGTCAGAGATTTCAAAGAGATGACTTGTATTTGAAAGAAAAAAAAACACACTGGAAATCAAACAGATCTACTGAAAGACTGCTGTTGTTTGTTTGTTTGTCTGTGGCTAACATATCTAGCTCCTCAACGGGACTTGGAGGGCTAAAGGAGCTGGAAAGTCTCAGCTCCCACACTCTTGGGCTTGAAGTTCAGGTTTTTACAGGCTTCCAGAGTCCTGACAGTCAGACCACCCCAGAGCTGGGCAGGGAATGGAAATTCTGCTTCAGAGGGAATTTCAGCAACAAGAAAAGCTACATATTCTTCCAAACTGGAACTAAATCAAATGTCAAAAACTTCAAATATTCTGCCAAATAAAGTTACTGTCCTAGGCTTAACTTCTTGCTATGAATTTAGAGACTATTTTTTGAATAATTTGTTCATTAACTTATCCTGGTTTTTGTTCCTATGCATTGAAGTCTCATAGCTGGTTTTGTCTGACTGAGAACTGCACAGTCAGACCATTACAAAATCTAATAAATAAGAGTTGGGAATCTTCAGGAATATAGATTGACAACCTCGCCTCACCAGTATGCACAGAGATGCAGAATCTGAGCCTAATACCCACACGGCCTCTGCTTTTAGTGGGCTGGACTGGATGGCCCGACCTTAGAGCCAAGGGAGTCCCTCACGCTGCCTGGGAGCTGAAAGCTCATCCTGTGGTCCTCCAGAGCAGGGAAGCTCCTCCACAGCTGATGCATGGGAATCCACTGACCTCGGTGGATGACAGTAGAGAAGCCTGTAGTTCAGTGGTGCAACTAACCCACCCCTCTTCCTTCCAAAACTTCCAACAGTGTAAATAAAGACTTTGTAAGAGTAAAGGGTATTGGTTTGCTGAATATCTTTTTGTAATTTTATGTATTTGCAGGTAACCCTTGAAAAGATTTTACTTATCAGCTCAAATAACTAGAGTTGAGGAAGAAAAATAGTGAATACTCTTAACAGCAAAGAGGATGTGTTCAGTGTTGTTGGCCTGTAAGATGTATAAGATTTTCCCTGCTGAAAAAAGAAGTGCATTTTTAGGGTTTTTCTGTGCATTTCTTATAGAGCTCTAACATATCAGGGCATGTCGTTTAGGTGCCTCTGTTGTGCTGTAAATAGGATTTATCAGCTTGGATTGCTTTTGGGATAGTTTCCTTTCCCCCTAGCAACTCAGGTACCGTAGTGAAATTGGATTGTCACAAATCTGATTTGTTAATCTTTAACTTTTTTATCTGTTTCCCTGTGTCTGTTACAGGAGGTAGTGGTGGAAGAGCTTTAAATTGCAAGCTACACCCACAGTGCTACCCATCAAAGCAGAATTGCACATAAAACAAAGTGGAGGGAGGGGAGATACCTCCTTCAATGGGCTTTGCATTCAAGTGGCGGTAGCAATGGGAGTGGAGGAGTTTAAAGCCTCCTCATGTGGATTTTTTTTCCACAGGAAGGAGTTCTCAATTCATTCACTGAAACTGAACTAATATAGAATAATTTTATGAGCAGTGGAACTAAGCAAGCTGAGTGTCCTGCACATTTTAATCCTGTCTCAGCATCTTCCTGCCCTCTAGTACTTTTCTCTCTCTTGTTTTCCTTTGCCTCTTGCTTGCAAGACACTCTGTTTCTCACTATGACTTCCCTTGGTATCTTCACTTCTCCCCGTGTCTCCAGTTGTCCCACAGAGCAGCACCCTGAGCTTCCTTCAACATGCCATACCTGTTTGTTTGAGCAAGGGGCAGCAGGAGCGAGGGTAGGCCAGCCACAGGATTGCAGACTCTCACAATGTCCAGGGCCTGACTTCTCCCTTCCATCAGTTGGAGCACTGATTTCGTTCTTGCCATCCTCTCTTCAGCCACCAGCTGTCACAAAACCTGTGAGAATGCAAGTCCTGGAGACCTTGAACCCTGTGGCAAATGTGTTTCAAGTTACCCATTTGCTTAAAAACACTGTAAGGGCAGTCTGCAAGGTAGGCAGGCAGTTAAACTGTATTAAACATATCACCTAGACATTCTGCCTACTCCTAGAGGGTATTTTTACTTGGTAACTAAAATGTGTGCCCACAGGAACCTCTTTCCATGAGACTAGTACAAGCGTTAATTGTCAAAACTTGCATTATCCATTCTTGACATATATATGACATTCTTCTCCCATTGCTTCCATCCTTTTGTCAGCATGACTCAGGTACAGTGCTGCCACAGCCAGCTGGAGAAGCAGTACTGTTCAGATGGGATTGAATTTGCCAATGTTCGTGAGGAGTGTGACTCACATCTTGGTGAAAATTCCACTTGTGAAGATGAATACTTCAAGGTGAGATATCAGAGGTACTCCTGTTCGTCTTCAATAAATGGTATTGGCTGTTTAGATTGGTATTTAGGGTTGACCTTGAAGGTCACCATACCCAGTTTGATGCACATAAACGTTTTTTTCCCACCTACACCTCATGTCTCTGTTAAAGCTGTCTACTTCACGCTTCTCTGGAAGAAACAGTTCCTCACTGAGTGAAGCAGACTGTCTCATTACATTTAGCAGTGGCAGAGAGGAGAATGCAAAACGTTGGAAAGTCTTTAACAGGTAATTGGCTAGGAAACTACTTTTGCATAAAGAGAAGACATCAGTGCTGTAGGAAGGGATGGATAAGAAACTCAGATGCATTTCAGACTTTAGCTTTTGTTAGAGCTTCATGGCCTGGGGCCAAACTCAGTGGTTTTCACTATTGGTGGTCCAAAGGGGTAGGACTGGAGTTAATACTCTCAGTAGATTTATAATTCCACCTTGTGTATGTGTCCTTAGTTAACATGACTCCAGTTTACAATTGAATGGAGGCATCTGTAAGCTTGTGATAGTAGCGTTTGATATTAGAATAAAAATGCCTGTCATTGTCATCTGTCGTTAATCTGTGCCCTGCCCTCTGCTTTTATTACTGTCTTTGTCTCTCATTTCCTGAAAGAGAGCATATTCATACCACTCTGCGTAGTATTTTTGGAAAAAAGTTCCACCAGTAAGATCATGACCTTGACCATGACACAGTCATGAACAGCTCTGGTCCTGTTAGGGATTTCTTTCAGTGGTGATGAAAATAGATGAAAGTGACTTTAATTCTTCTTACTGCTCAAAAATGCTGAATGGTTTGGCTCATTCAGTTAAAAAAAATCTACTGTACAGAAGATGGCAGACAATGTCTGACTCACAAATTTCGTATCTCTTCAAAATACTGGCTTGATCATGTTCCTGGCAGTAGGCAGTTCCTTAGCTACAAACTAATCCACGTTCTTGCTGTGAGCAGCAGGAAGGTACCACACGCTGATGAGGCTGGCATTGTTAGGTTGTCACAGACTGGTCTGCGTGTGCAGCGTGATTTTGTCTCATGGTGGAGTGTGTCCCCCAGAGGGGACATATGTCACCTGTTGACCATGTCCAGGGTATGCCCTGCTCCTGGCATGGAGATTCCTCTGTGCAGTCTCCCTTTACCGTTAGGAAGCCTGTCCGCCCCCCTCTGAGCGTGGCGTGAAGAAATATTTAGTGCTCTATGTCAGTACTTTGAAAGGCTGTGAAGAGATGAACAAGGACTGTGATGGCAAGTACCCTGCAGATTGAAGTGTTTGCTGCCAGAGACAGGTTTATAACAGCAGCACTGTTTTAAACACATGCCACGGGACAACTCTAGAACAGAAGGCAGCTGTTCAAGGAAACCCACTTTCCCATCTATCGACTGATGTTTCCCTATGTGGGCTTGTCGGCACAAGGAAGAGGAGTTAATGATGAAGTTTTTTGAAATGGCCAGACTTCTTTAAAGATGGCGGGTTTTCATGGTGACAGCTGTATTATTAAACAAAATGGGCCGGGCCTTGATCTCTGGCCCTGAGAATAAACAGCTCAGCACAGCTCATGTCACGTAAACTGATGTTTTTCCCCTGCAAAACACAGTGCATGAGGGCTGTTGGAAATGCTTGCTGGCCTGTGCTAACCCCAAAATATGCTTCAGCATTGAGAGGATGTTAGTTGCCATTAGAGCTCACTAATATTTAAACATTACAGACGATTTCAGGACAATGCCCGAGCCCATATTCTGTTCCTGTTGAATTTACTGGTGTAAACATAGTCAGTGTTACTTAATCTTTATGAGCCATGTTCTGCCCCCCTGCTCCCTAATAGGAATATCCTACACTTAATAACTGTACTGAGGCAGCTGTAGGAGTACTTTTGTAGATAATGTCTTTGATCCATCATGGACATAGATGATTTTTGATCTAATATCAATGAACAATTCATCTTTTTTTTTGAATTTTGAATCTGGCAATTATGCCCTGCTATGATAAACAAACTCTTACATTGACACCATGCCCGTCTCAGACGGGCTTGAATTTTATTTCGCCTGAGTTGGTCTGGTTTTGTTTAGTTTAGGTGGCATAGGGAATCTTTTGGATTTTCTTTGTCTCCTTCAAGGAAGCAAAAAGAGTGATTTAGTATTTCAATTAGTAGGACTAATCACAGTACTTTGCAGCAGATGAGGCAGCTAATCTTTCTTTTGAATCCGAAACTTGTGATTGGAAAGAAGATAAAAAGACCATATTTTGAAAACACTTGCCTCAACTTTTACACTCGAAGGCGGTAGGCATAGTAATGATGGGCATAATTTTCCTCCTCTGCTTTTTTTGGAAGCATAGCTTTTCTTGCCTTGGAAAAAAGGATGCAAAATTAAGGATTCATTTTTAAAATCTTAATCAAAAGACATTAATCAATTTCCATATTTGTTGCTGATACAGGAGATGTAGGAATGATTTTTTGAAAGTTTCTACCACAAGAGCCCTGCAGAAAGGAGTGAAGCTTGTAGAAATTTTACCTTCTTTAAGGTGCTCAGACATTTTCCCCAAAATTTGTCATAGGTACTTTATGTTTCCAAAGATCAAGATAGGGTTTTATTTCCCCAGTTTTGTCAACAATACTTTGGTTGTGTATATTAGGTGAGCACAAAAGTTTTATTGCTTTGGACTGTTGAACATATTTTTAATTTTTGTTCAGATCTTCAAAAGTTCTGAAAGAATCTGATGAGTTATTTGTATTTTTCTCAGTCAGTTTTTCATAGCATCTACTAGTTAGTCTGGATTTCAGCAAGTGAGAGACCTCTTGTGGACAGATACACAAAACCAATGTTAATACGTTGTTCACCCTTCCAGATCTGGTAACTTGAATGGTGACATAAATAATAAAGAATTAATATAAAATCTAAGTAATTAAAGCAGCTTATTGATTAAAGCAATTTCTGGTGCTACCACAATTTCTGGTGCTATCACAAAAAAATCTTCAAACTTCTCAGGTGGAATGATTATTCCTTTATTCCTGCCATCTTTATACCTTCCTGTGAGAATTCAAGGTATGTGAGCAGTCAGCAGATCATAGGACTTCAAGTAGGGCACAGCTTTCTATCCAAAAATGAAGATTAAGGCATGGCTTTGAAGCTGCATGGGCTTTTGCTAGTTACAGTGGAGAGGGAAAGGAAAAAATGTTTGAGATTATTATCAGGATCACTTAAGAAGCAAAGGCTTCCGGGCAGTGAAATTGTGCAATAACAACTTGATCATCAGGTCGTACCATCCATGAAGGCAGTGATGGTTCTAGCAAATGGGTGAATGGTCATCACAACATGCCTCTGGGCAGCTGGCAACCGTTGGAAAATGGCTGCAAACACATCAAGAACTGAACTAATATGGAGTCTAGACTGCACTCTGGACTAAAGAATCAAAGTATTTCAGAATACGCCAACAGCCCTGAAAAATATAATGTGAAAAAGGATATATTGAGATTAATCTTACCAGGATAGTGATAGTTATAATGACATTCTACATTGTGTCTTCAGAAACCCAGAGTGCTGTGTGAACATGAGTTAAACTAGCCTTATGACTGCTATATTATTACCATTCCACAGCAGGAGAACTGAAAGAGAAGATGACTTTCCAAGTTCACAGGTGAAATATGTGGAGATGTATGCAGGTCTATAGAGTCCTGGGTGTGCTCTGAGCACAAGGCCATTCATCAGCTTCTCCACCTATTTTCTTTAGTTGAACAGAAATTGTTAGGTTTTGGGACTCCAGTTCAGAATCTTCTAGGGTCAATATTTAAAAGACAGTTACCATAAACATAAGTTAAGAAAACATTTGACACTTAACATCTCTGGATGATTTTGGCTGTGGTATAGCAACATAAATTATTATAATTATCAGGATGTTAAATCAAGATGTCTCATGCACAGAATAAATACAGGTTGGAACAAATGGTTCAATGCATACAATTATGGTAAATGAAGATACAGTCTCTTACAGACTTTGCAAGACTTAGCAAGCTCTGTACTTGAAGGTTCACATTAGCTGGAGACAGAGGTCTTTTGAGTGGTGGCTCAACCTGGAAGGAATAAAGAAGATAAGATTATTCAACACTTCAAGAATGGCAAGATTAACCATCATTCTTTACAAAAAAATCCAGAGAAACTCTGTAACTCCCAATGTGAGCATTGTGTGACAAGACAAAAAAATAGATTGAGTCAATACATATGCTTAACAATAGAAGCCAGTGAGGATATCCAGATGTAGATAGTCAAAATTTGGAAAGGCATCAGCTGTATTCAGTAACTTAAATAAGATTTGGTTATCAAAAATACATAAGCTTAAGTCAAACAGTGAATCTTCAGCTCAGTTTTAATTTCTGTCTTCTAATTTATGGTTGTGAAAATTGGAAATCTAACAAAATTATAGACAGAGGCTAAAAACTTTGACAAGGATTCCTCAGGAAAATATTAGACATGTTAGATATAATAAATATTCAGAGATGTTGCGGTTCTTGGAAGAGATCATCAAGTATTTACTTCTAAAGCCATGCAGAAAAGCCAAAAAAGATGGAAACATCCCAGACATATTAGTGATGAAACCAGAGTGTCTGCCACTGGATGGAAGTAGTTGAAGAACCAAGTAAGGTAGTGAGGAACCATCCCACCAAACAGTAGTTAATAAGGGAAGACATGTGTCTTAACGTTACGATGGTCATGAAAACAACAGCCCAGCACTGGCCGGAAGGGAAGAGTTCCTGCTGTACAGCATTCTGCAGCAGGGAAAGAATTCAGTTGTGTATTTAAAGACAAAGTACAAAATAGCATGCTTACATACTTCAGAATGCTGTAAAGTAAAAAACAGTTGAAAAAACAAGGAAAAAGGATTTTATTATTTTACTTTCACTCTGCTCTAGGTTTTAAAAGAACCCTTCCCTGCATTACAGAGAGAAAAACATGTATAATACCTTATAAAGGAAAACTTACAGGCAGAGGTATACATCTCAGCGTAATGAAAGAAATGTAATAGTTGCCTTCTTTTCAATAGGCATGGTGCTTAAAGCACCAAATTACAGAAATTTAGTTCAATGTTTAGTTATAGTCCAGTTTCTTCAAGCAAATAAAGAGTCTGTAAGAATAATAAAATTAACAATAAAAGTTTAAATCTGCTTTTACATGACAGTAGCAATTGGCAGACACCAGTTCCAGAGAACCAAACATCATTGCTGCTTTCTAACAACAAGGAAGAAAACTGAATAAATCAGCGGTGTCCCCTTAATTTAAAATAAAAGAAAACCTCCCCAGGATTAAATTGTCCCGTGTTCACTTCTATGGTGTATTCCAGGGCTGTAGTTCAGGAGGTCTGGAAGAGATGGATCATGTTTCATTGCTGGAAGCCATCTCAGAGCTGTGATGCTTTTAAATAATGTTTTGCTATGTAGTCTGTTTTTTGGAGCAGAACAGCTTCTCTTTATAACCTTTTAACATTAAGCTTGGATGAATCATGTTTATTCACTTCTTTGTCTGTTAGTTCAGAGAGGGGTAATTTTTCTGAGAAGTTGAGTAGGCAGTTTAATTATAAATTGAGTCATGTACTTCGTTGATCGTCTCCCATTTTAATTGAACTGGACATAAAAGGGAAGCTGAGGTGTTAAGTGTTCCCACTGTTTGCTGATGTTCAAAACTGTGCTATGCAGGCAGGGAGCAATGAAATTCCATATATACATGTGGACCATTTTGGCCCTCCACACATCTTGCACACACATTCACACATACACAGTATTTGTGAGAACTTGACCCAGGTTCTGTACTTGGCTCTGTGTAGGCCAGATGCAGAGCTCACTGAATTCAACTACACATTAAAATGTCAAAGCCTAAGTATACCAGGAATTCTTAAAGTTTGCAGAAAATTTTCCATCAGTTTGTCAAGGTGAGATAGCACTGTTGACACTACTGACAAAATTTGCATTGATTTGTTCAGGACTAATGTTTGACTTTTTTTTTTCCTTTTTTAACAGACATGTTGTCACTGTTGTTTGTTGGGAAAGGCTGCCCAAATTCAAGGACAGAGTTGTGAACCCAACCCGAAGATAGGATACCAGTGTGGAATTGTCTTCCGAGCTTGCTGTGTGAAGGGTCAAGAAGGCATTGATATGTCCATCAGTGATGATGCTCCTAAAAAGGAGCAAGGTATCTTATGTTGCAAATCATAAAAGAGTGAGACACAAAATGATGCGGGATACAAGGGGTGCTTGTACTTTCAATTATTTCTATTGGAATGCTGATAACTTGAGATCTCTGAGTAATTTAATGGTGCATGTTTTGGAGCTCTTTTTCTTTGGCTAGTGATAGCTAAACATATATATACCACAGGAGTCTAAAAGAGCTTGAAAGTGGTCACTCATCTCCTGTGGTCAGAATTTAACTATAAGGTAGATGATTTTGACCGCTAATGATCTTACCTACCTTGGAAACTGAGTATAAGCTATTCATTTTTAATAGCATTTTGCCCACTGATAAATTAACTAAAAAGAAAATTGACAACCGATTATTTTAATTGGATTTAAAAGTCAGGTGACGTTTGCCAGTTTGGCAGAACTCAGATGTTTCCTTTTGTGTGACAGGCAAATCCCCACAAGCTGGGGACATTTGAAATGCCTGGACTGTCTGGGAGAATTGAACATTTCCGGGAAATATGGTATCTGTGTTTCTTTTGACATTATGAGAAGAGAGAGGCATCTGGATGGCAGCAGCTCCTGACACCCTTCTTCATACCTAGTCCACAGAGTGAAAGAGAATGAGTGTTGACATACTGACCTTTAGAGACAGTAAGGGTTTGGGGTTTTTTTGCCTTTTTCACTTAGCAGACAGACTTGAAACTGCAGAAGAGTCATGTGGTGTAATGTTGCCTCCTTCATGGGCAGTTGAGCACCGAAAACATGAAGTCTGGCTTGCAATCACCAGTGACAGATTTTGGGAGACATCACCCTAATCAACCACTTACACTCAAACTCAAACCCCATCACAAGAGCCTGCATTGGTCTGCTTGAACCAGTGTGTTAGCAGACCTGTTTCAGGTCTTTCAAACCTGGCTTATGTCAGTGTATGCCCTTATCAGGTAACATTTAGAAATGCCCTGCCAGTTTCTTTGTCTACTGCTGTCTCAGTGGAGGAATTCCACTTGTGCATTAGCACTGTCTGAAGTGACTGGACTGGTAGACACCTTGTACTTAGATCACTCTGAAATTTGCAGACTGGGTTTACCTACATGTCACAAGAAGTATATCAACACCTGAAAATCCAGAATTGTGAGCACAATTTACAGTATCTCCCCACTTACCCTTTGTGGGCAAGTGGCACGCGTAATAACCGTTATGCATTGCAAAGATGGGACTATGTCAACAAGCAGAGCAGGACAATGTTCTCATCGTTCAACTAAGAAGCAAGCAGATGGTTGAACATACATCAGATGTCCCTATCAACAATAAAAATTGCCTGCAGAAAGGCAGAACAAGCAACATGAATTGACATTGAACATGAATTGACTTTGTTAGTCATAAAGATCAGTCTCCATTTTGTAAGGCAGCTTCATTCAACTAGCACCTTGTGTTTGTGTTATGCAATAGTAAGGCATGAAAGGCTTTCTGCTTCAGAGGGTAAGGCAAGCTGACTCTCTGTATGATGTTTCCTTAGTCACATAAAGAGTAATCTGGTACTCTGTCCTCAGAGATCTCTACAAAATCAGACCAGACTTGGGCAAACTGATTTCATTAGCTTTTGTGTGACCAAAACATACCCCTATGGCTTGAGGTCTCAATGTACCAACCTAGCTTTGTACCACTGCACCAAAACTTGCTTTCACATCCCTGATGTATTTCTTATTTGCTTGTAAGTGACTGCTGGCTGAATAGGCTTATAGACTGAGCTTCCTAGTTAATAACCAGAGTATTCTGAGATTGTGTTTTTACACATCTCACTACCAACCTATCATCTTCCCTGCTTTCAAAGTGGCAGAATTGGAGGAAGTCCATTAGCTAGTCCTTTGGGCAAGCAGTGGGCTCAGGCAGTGGATGTATTCAGCCCTTTTTACATCCTCCGTGTAGAGAGAAATAACTCTGAGGACACATGCATGTAGCAGAAGTACCCGCTGATCAAAACTCTTTGAGTTAGGGTGTATGAAGTACATTTGAAAGAATGCCACAAGTAGGTGCCCAGAAGTTGGGTGTGGAGTTCTTTTTGGAATGAAGTCTAAATAAATAACTGAGGTTAATCTAATTTTCATTAAAACTGTGAGTACCCCAAGCTACTATAAAGTCAGTGGAAGCCAAGCATGCCTCAACAACATGTCTTATGAAAATGAGGTTAAGTTCTGGTTAAAAGCCTAAGAACCTGCATTTGAAAATCTCAGCCCATATATAATCTATGATCACAGCATGACTTTCATATTGGATCAGTCAGATGGAAAATGCCCCCTGGCCATGTGCATTTGAATGTCAAATTTAAGTGTGAAATAGCTGTAAAATACGTAAATAATGCTCTTTAATTTTGTCCTGGTTTATACAAAACCCTGGTCTGAGTCCGGTCCCAAGCAGGCAGCTTTTTACTGTGAGAAGAAAAGTACTGTCTCCTGTAATGCCTATCTCTCTTTTTTTTAGTTGAAATTTCAAAGGAGGAACTAGACCAAGAAGATCCTTATCTGCATGATGGCTGCAGAGGTAAGTCAGGTGACTAGTCCTGTTAGCCAGCTCTTTTGTGATTGCCTCCAATAAAAGTGAAGCAAATTTAGATCTAGAGATTAGCCAAAAGCTTTTGCCTAGGCTAGTTATGGGTAAAAATAACAGAATGAAGATCCTTTCCAAGAAATAGTAGGCCATTATGTGATGCCTCAGTAGATCTTAAATACAGGGGAGGCATTTTCTCCCATAGTGGTTTGTCTTACCCAACTGAAGCTTAGGCTATACATAAAACTTTTATTTAACTTCTATTGGGTAATACCTCAGAGTTGTTACCCATTGAGCCCATGGAGTACTCTGGATTCTTCAGAACATGGGATCCTATACTAAACATACATTCTTTTATTCTCCTCTTGGGATGATCACAGTGATTGAATAGGAAATAAAACTTGTTTTCTTTTGAGATGCATCACCTGAAATAGAGGAAGAGTAGTGGCTATTGTCCTCATTAGTCAGGCTGTTCTGCCTCCTGGGAAGAATGTGTTACTGGGATATTGTTCTGCTAAGTATTCTGATTTATTGCTTGTCACATGTGATTTACATGTCTATAAACTTAAACCAGCAGTGATTTATTCTTTTCTACAAGCATTTCAAAACTAAGTAATGCATTTAGGATAAAATCAATTTAATAGACTTATATTCCAGTTGAGATGATTTACTGTGCTGCATGTTGTATAGCTATTACACTCTAGAGAGGATGGAAATGTCTACTAGGTCATTAGCTAGTCAAAGCCAACACTGGCTCTCCTCCTTGTCTCCAGCTGCTAATTGCAAAAGATGACATAGAAAAATGTGTTATATATTTTCCTAGTATTATTTCTTTATTTATTCAGTTGTTGCATTTGTCAGTTAATCAGCTGCCTGCAAGAGATGGATTGGTATGACTAATTACAAATTAGAGTTTCTGTCTACAATATATTTTCGGATAAACTTGTCATGCTGAAATTATTTGTGATTTTCCAAACTTCACCAGGGGAAACTTAAATTTCCTAGTCAGTGGAACTTTCAGCAGTTTGTTTTAAAGCACCTTCACAGTATATGAGGAAATGAATTCTGTTCTTCCAACACCTCCATGATAGGTTTTACCGTGGCTGACAGAAGCTCACAGTATCAGCAGAGGTTCAGAAAGCAGTAGCTGTCCATCTCAGCCACAAGACTATGGTTCCTTCTAACATCGTTGCCTTTGCCAGCACTGTGTACTGACCTGATTTTCTGTGGTGTATTAATGGCCCTGTCCTCATTACGAATTGTTGCACTTAAAAAAATTATTTTAATTCACTTAGAGGTTTAAAGTATTATAGCTGCGTTTGCCCACATTGATTGTGCTTATATCAAACCTTTTGTTTAATGCCTATCCAGCTACTCTGAAAAACAGAAGAAGACAGATTCTGTTTGTACTAATATCAATAACCTTAGAACAAATACTTGGAGATATATAACTTTTTCTCAATTGTGAGAATATGAAATGTTTTTAATATTTTTTTAACAAGATCAGAAAGAAGTAAGTCTTCTTAATGATGAGCCAAATTTTGTGTAAATTTCTTATAGTATCCTCTCTTTCTCTCTGCCAGAATAACACCAGCTCTCTTTCATATCCTTTGTGACTCCTGTGCACACCTCACTAGGTCCTTAGTACCCCAGTAGTAGGACTTGGTTCCTTCTTTGAAGCCTTTGTCACCCACAATACCCTGTTTTCTCTTTCATGTCTCCTGCCTGCTGAGTAGGAAAAGAGCACGTGCTATAGCTAATTCAGGAGCATGGTCCTAATAGTGATGGGCTAAAAATAAGGGCTAATGCAGCTAATACTCAAGATATTTCGTTAGCTTATGGCGATGCATCCTGTTTTCCTTGCTTTACAGTAATCACCATACAAAGTTTTAACTTGCAACTTGCCAGCCAAAACCTGAGGAGGTGTCTGAGTTCATCAACATTTTCCCTTCAACTTCTAACAATGATGGGCTATGAGTAACTCCTTGATTTATTTCCTTCTTGTATTCATTTTTAGAGCTAAAAGAATCCAGTGATTCCAAACACATCTTTCAGTATTTAGCCCTTTCCTTCTTTTGTATATGTGTGTGTTTAGTTATGTGCTTTTCTAAACAAATCAGCAAGCATCCTGTAAATGAATGGTTTGTTTCAGTTCCTGTGAAGACCCTAAGACTTCTTAAAATATCCAATTAGGTGGTGGTCCCTGCTCTCAGCAGTGCAGAGACACAGGATCCAGTTATGTCTGCTCCTGCTTTGTTGGGTATCAGCTTCAGCCAGATGGTGTCAACTGTGAAGG
The DNA here is from genome assembly GCF_018691265.1 of Tyto alba. Classification (NCBI taxonomy): domain Eukaryota; kingdom Metazoa; phylum Chordata; class Aves; order Strigiformes; family Tytonidae; genus Tyto; species Tyto alba. The sequence continues at coordinate 6,560,571 of NW_024881295.1, read as the reverse complement.
TAAAAGAAATAAAACCACTGACTCAGTTATCAACATCTTTGTTTTAAAAGAGCAAGAATAGGTATAAAAAGATCCAGACAGAGGAGATCAGAATATGCTTATGCCAGCTGGGGAAAGAGGTGAGATCATCAAAAGTTGATTCAAAGATTGTTGGAATGAGAATTGTGTGAAGATGGAGTTAAGAAATAATCAGTAGAAGAGATGGAGGATATAAAGTGGAGAAGAGGCATAAGATCTTTAATTTGTTGTTAATAAAACCAAAATAAAATACCTGTTCTCTTTTATAGTAGTAGGTAGTAATTTGTAAGGCAAGTGAAATAGAGTAGGGTTCTTCAGCTTGTTAAAGACACAACTGACAGAAAGGATTAAAGTTTTGTATCTTGTGAGTGGCATGGGAATAGTCAAGGGGGAAGAACTGTTAAGTTTTTCCCAGAAGAACTAGAGGGGCATGAAATTAAATGGGCTTGGATAGAGTTCATCGCACTTGACTTCAGACATGTGCAGTGTAGATATTTGCTTCTGAGCTAGTCAGCCTTGGATCCTTTTGTTGTTAACTGAGAGAAACAAGCACTTCTACTGCACAGTTTATCTTGCTTGTTCTGAGTAGCTATCCTAGGATGAAAAGCCTTACTCATCAGGAGAACCTTTATCTGTCATTGACTAAAAAGGGAGTCTGGGTGCGTAGCTCAGATACAACCTTCAGAATATAAAATAGATTTTAATGACTGGTCAGATTAACACTGACCTAGTGTAAAATATAAAAAGAAAGAATTTTTACATTTGATACACATGGATGCCACATTTTCTTATACATTCAAAGAGAAATTTAAAAATTAACAAAAATAAATGTCTGTCAGTAGCTATAAAGTAGAAAGTTGCAACTTGTGTCTCGGGGAGTCCCTAAGCCATATTTTGGTGGGTGGCAGAGCAAGGGAAGAATTTCTGAATGTTTGCCTCATTCATATAGTCACTATAATCATCTGCTACTGGACTCAGTCAGATGACGCTGGCCCTTTGCTCTCATTCAGTGCAGCTTCCTCCTCTTTCCTAAGCACAGTGAATCAGCAGTCATAAGTTCTGTTACCAACAGGGTCAAAATGTCTGTAGTGGCTCACGCTCTGACAACAGAGATGAGTAGCCACGTTGTGGGTTTGTGAGTGTGAGGCCAAATCCACAGCATTCTCTTTATCCTTAAGCTCAAAGTAATGACTGGACGGAGGTGTGCCCACAGCTAGCCTTTGACCTCATCTCTTCCCAGGGAATTAATGTTTGTTATTTACTCTCTTTTTCTTTTTTTTTTTTTTTTAAATAATTTTGCATATTCTAGATATTAATGAGTGTATCACTGGGACGCACAGCTGTGGGATTGGACAAACCTGTGTCAATACATTAGGATCCTTTCGCTGTCAGCGGGACACGAGCTGTGGAACTGGTTATGAACTAACAGATGACAGTCGTTGCAAAGGTATATCCTGCACAGAGAAACTGAAATCTACTAGACTTAACTAAAAAAATAAGTACATCATCACATCATGGTCATGCTCTTTTACTTTTGGTAAATACACGTGAGCTGTAGTTACACAGGGACACACAGACAGTGCTAGTTCTTCTGAGACAGTAGTTCTCTACCTGTCACCTTGCAGATACCAGATCAGGCTGCCTGTGGACTACTACAAAGCCTTCCAGGAGAGAACTACATTTATTTTACACTGGTGATTTGTGTTCCACAATAGGAGCTGATATGGGAAATGAAACAGTGGATTTTGAAGGCCCAGCACTCACACCATACACAGTTTTCTGGTGTTTACTTCTGGATAGCTCTAGTCTGGTTCTGTGAATTGGTTGTTCATTAGTGAGTGGAGTGCCTGAGTCCTGCTCCTGAGGCATATTTAATGTCTTAATTTCACCTGAAAGAATCAAGTTTGCATACTTTGGAGTGTGAAACGAAGTGTGGCAAGTGGAGTGACCAGGTGTTTCAATTTGAAAACGTTAAAGTAAATGCATCTTATAAAAAAGTAAGCCTTTATCCTCAGGAGGTTTAAATTTGTTACAAAAGGATTAATTTCTTAATCACAATATTCTTAAGGATTCAAAAATGAAAGAGTTTTAAAAACAGTGTTCTTGACTGGCTATGGTTGAACACAAGGGTAATAGTCTGTTTTTTTACTAAAGAAATGATTGAGTTCAAGTTGCATCTAGCTCAAAGTCTGCTGTTATATGTATCCATAACTTCATCTGACACACTACCTCCACAGGGATGTAATTTAGCAGCAAACTGCATTTGATGTGGAATTGGTTTTCACTATGAGAAAGTCTGTCCCACCAGAGCTTAGAATTGTTTATAAACAGACTAATTTCATTCCACTGAGTAAATTAACCAAAATTCTGGGTAAGGTTTTATTGTAGGAACTGATCAGTGATGAATAATAGATTGAATAAAAAAGCTGATGAACAAACTCTAACACAAAACCTCCAGAACATACAGACAATGTTTTTCAAAGTATGATGGTGTGACTTAGATCCCTTTGAAGTAAAATTTCTGCTGATTTGAATTACATGAGACTTAGGCCAACAAATAGCTTACCAGCAAGTATTAACAATCTTTCTGTGGTGGAAAAAAAAGGAGTGCAGACAGTAAATTATGCATGCCATTAATGTTAGAAATTTCTTATCTGGATAAGATATGTTAATAATGTTAATTACTAATGTTATTTTAATAGTGATGAAAATACAGAATGAATAATCTTCATGTATGATTTTTAAATGCCAAGTAAAATGACTGAGTTGTGCAACATGTAGAACCCTGCTGAACCCAATTCAGTATTAACCCATCCTAAACTTAAAACAGGCTCCACAATCATTATTTAAGTCTCACAAAGCTCTATGGATAAGAAATTGCATCTACTGTCGTTTAAACTGCATAAATGGAAAAGCTGAGGCGTCATATTTCTAGAAAGTTTCTGTATTTTACTAGCTTTAGGAGATTTCATCACATTGCAAGGCGTCAAACATTAAATTTTAGTTGCTTTTGTGTGGACAGGATTACATTCATGAATGAAGCCTCATTAGCCCTTGTCTGCTGTATCTGAACCATAAATTATTCACAAATATTTGTTGTCTATTCTGAACTGGAATGGAATATTCAAGTGAGCAGAAATCATATTTATTTACATTTTAAAGCACAGTAATTCAAGGATATTGCAAGCCTTAATATGGATGAGAATCAAGGCCAATTAATTTATGAAAGAAGTGAACAATGTCTGCATTGGATCTAAGGTTAAAATTAAAATTGCACTTGGGCATGTAATGAAATCTTACTGACTTCAAAGCTGAGCCCATGTATAAGCACAGTTCTGAATCAAGGCTGAACACTGCTGAACATGATGCTTCAGGTGCTCTATAATAATTTTGAATCATTTAATTTTGAGGACTTGTAAAGCATAACACACCACACCCCCCACACCCCTCCCCCCATATCATGTTAATAACAAAATCATAAAACCCCTTAACTTACTCTACCTCGTTTTACTGAGATTCTGTTTGAGGTAGTAGGTCAGATCGATCCTGGCCCACTGCATTGAATTGTATGAAGGTATGCTGGGGATTAATCTGTCTGACATTTTAAACTATATCTTATGTTTTCAAATGTGATGAAAAAGCTTCTGTCAAACCCCTGCTAACAATTTTTTTTTGTGATGTACCAGATATTGACGAATGTGAGACTGGTACTCATAACTGCCCCCCCGATTTTATCTGTCAGAATACTCCAGGATCTTTCCGTTGCCGACCCAAGCTACAGTGCATGAATGGGTTTATACAAGATGCGCTAGGCAACTGTATTGGTAAGACATATTCTTATCTCAGTGAATACTTAAGTGTTGCTTACGAGATAAGTTGTAGTTTCACTGGGTGAGTTCCGAGCTTCTCAAGTGATTCTTCATGCATGTGTGCATTGCTCTGTTATGCGTTTTCTCTGCTTCTTTAAAGGCAGGCGTGGTCCCACAGGTAAGATTTACAGATGAAAACCATTTAAATAAAAGACTTAAATACGAGATCTCTATTTTTAGTGAGATTTGGTTACTTAAGGCACTTAGCCGCATTTGAACATTTTCCTTTAGTCTTGGGGTATTTTATCCAAAACGAAATTTGTAAAAAATTTGTGATATATCTCCCTCTGTCCAAAAGGTTTTAGCTAAAGCTTAGTATAAAAAGCTGTAATTTATGACATCCTCTGTAACACACTGTTGATATAAGTATGTGAGGTTTTACATGTATGTAGGTCTTTCCAGACCTGTCCTTCATTAGTTAAAGCCTATCAAGAATCTTACTGTGTATGAGAGTGATGGGCTAGTTATAACACACTGTGGAGAGGAGTTTTATTTTAAAGACTGATTACAATCTGTCAGGCTAATGCCTTGTTTCTAAGACTCCTACAAAACAGAATTATAACCTTTATATAAATATGTTAGAATTAGTGGTTTCCAGCAGACTCTAAATGGAATTGTCTAATGTGACCTACAAATCTATCAGCTATTCCCTTGAGTAGTGTTTTCAAGTCTCAACTTAACTTTGAATTCTGCCATCGGCGTAGTGTGTCTTGGACTTGTGGAACTGGCTGAGCGGCAGCAGCTGCCAAGTCTAGTTCAGTGTCAACCCCTCGTTCTCCTGACCATACCATACCCTGTAGTGCCGAAATCCGACACTGCAAACACTGAGACTGAAAACAAAATTGCAGCCTTTAAAATGGAGGGGGCCAGTGCCTGTACGCAACAAGCCTTTTGAAGATGTGTATCTGCCATAGCTAGCACCAGGTCCATTGCAATTAGGAGTTAGCTTGCCTTCACTGACATTGATAAAGCCACATCACTTTGCAGCAGCAATAGTTATATCCCCTAAAAGGCATTTACTCAAAATATTTACCAAAAGAATTTCACAGGCTGATTTTACACACTGAATCAAATGCTGCCCTATGTCATGTTGAGGAGAAAGAGTATGAAAACTTTCTGGTCTTTCCAGTGTCTTTGTAAATTGAAAATTCTACACTCTAGTGAGCTGGGATAGGCCTGGCTGAAATGTTCATATTATACTATGTCCCCTTCCCCATCTTCAGGCACCAAACATTTTGCAGTCTGGGTGCTGTACTTAATACCATACCATACCAACTAGAAAGCAATAGCTCCTCAACAGTTAACAGTACCACTGTGTAAAATTAAAATATCCCAGTGAAACAGTTGAGAAAATTTTAGGCAGAGAAGTACTCACATGAAACTGGACTTTGCTGAAGGTTATGGGATGCAAGTGCATACACTCAGAAGCAGTGCTGCTCCTACAGACTGTCAGGCCTAAGTTACATTAACATTTCCAGGTAGCAAAGGCTGCCTCAGTACCTCCTGTAGTGACAGATTCCCAAGACTAATAGCACATGCTAACCTTGCATAACAGTGAGTTCCTTGCCTTCTTGGCTAGATACACCGCACTAGATCATACCCTAATACAGCTTAGTCTCTTCTCATTACATTTTCTGAGATTTTACTTTATAGGGTGTTTTTACCAGGCAAAAGTTACCTTTGTCACAGAGTGGTATGTTGTCCAGTTTGTAAAAAAAGAGACGTATGTTTGATGGATGGTAGAGGGCTGCATGGTCTTGTGAATACAGAAATAAGCTATTCGCATTCTTATGTGTTTCCATGACAACTACTGTAAGACATGGTAAAGTATTCATGATGAATACCTGTGAGCAGTAGTTTATCTCCCTGTAAAGATGGTGTCATCTACTACCTCTATGAGCATGTACTACCAAATAGCCCATTCACTGTGAGCCACAACCCACAGACTGCAGCAAAGCTGTTTGAGCTGGTGAATTGAATTGTTGATCATCCTTTCATATGTTTAGGGGAGACTTTCTAAGGCTTTTAAAGAAATGTAATTTCTGTTCTTGATTTCCACTGCTTATTATTGGGATTTGGGCCTCTCATACCTCTTCTGACCTTCACCCTGGAAGCGTTATATCGGTGAAGCTAAATAGCACGAATAGTTGTACTCTCCCACAGGCAGAACTTTGTCAAACTGTGAAGGATTATATCAGTATGTAAACCTCTGAAAGATGACATAAGGAAAGCATCTTACCTTAAACATCTTCAGACAGCAGATAGTTACACTGACTTGTTGTGCTCTTGTAGATATCAACGAATGCCTGAGCACCAACATGCCATGCCCAGCCGGGCAGATATGTATTAACACTGATGGCTCGTATACCTGCCAGCGTATCTCACCCAGCTGTGGCCGAGGTTATCATCTCAACGAAGATGGAACAAGATGCGTAGGTAAGTAACAGTTTGGAAGAAAAAACAGTTTGAAGAAAATAGATTACTGCTATTGTTTACCAGTTTCTTGCACATTGCCCAAGTTTCTCTCATTTCTACAGTCAGTTTGTGATACTGTTCTTTCCCTCATGGCAGTCCCAACAGGTGAGGAATGGCAAGGATCCACTCTCTGTCCTTCATATAACTCATGAAACCCTATATTCTGAGAAGAGAATAAATCATGATCAGCCCCCAGAAGTGGCGTTGTCTGTGCTTATATTAGTGTATTGGAACAAATTTTCTGTGGTCTCAAATCTCCTCAGCACAGAGGTATAACACAAGGTCCACTTAATGTCCCACGGAAGCCACTCAAGTAATGTTGAAAGGCATAGATGCCTTTGGCTGGCTTGTAACAAAGATGGCTTTTGCAAAGAGAGGTATTTTTGCATATGTTTTCAAGTTTTGTAAATGGCTTGTCAACGCACTGCTGTCTGTGGGTCTCTGGCATCTCATACTAGCTGAAGATCAGATCCAAGAATATTGAGTGTGCATAAGAAAATAATTTTGCACCTGATTTCCTCTAAAGATTGTCTGATTTTGTGATTTCTTTTCCCTCCCAAGTCCATCAGTAGTAGGATACCTGAGAGATAACCTGCTTCAGTAAGAATAGTTTGGACTTGTGATTCTGATCTTCTTGTAGAAACTGAGAGCTAGATCAAAATCTTGTTTTCTGTTTCAAAACACTTTATAACTTCTAGGGGACACAGAATCATGTTAACATGTTGCTCTTCTCTCAACTTGCATGCTCAGAAGTGTACTTGGAATAATTTCTCTCACTTTTTTAGATGTGGATGAGTGCTCATCCTCTAATCAGCCTTGTGGAGAAGGACATGTTTGTATAAATGCCCCAGGCAATTACCGTTGTGAGTGCAAATCTGGCTATTCTTTTGATGTCATCAGTAGGACTTGTATTGGTAAGTTGCACCTATCGACTTAAACACATGCAGCCATGGCATTTTAAAAAATGATCCTGTGTGAAGAATGTTACTGCTCTCTGCATAACCTCTTTCATCTGAATGTAAAATTGACTACTATATTATTTTGTATAAATCTAATACCGTATTAAAGAGCTGCTGATACTTCAAAGGAAACTGTATTAGTATTGTCAACATGTTATCTGTTATCCTGTTAAAAGGTAAGATTATGAGAGTGTGTGTAATTGTTTTCTATGATATTTTTATATGCACCTACAGCAAAACATTCCTTTGGAAGATCAAAGCAACTTTCTTCTTTATAGATCTAATTCAATTATGCTCTGGGGTGTTTCTAAGTGAGCATTTTGAGCAAGTCCTTCCCTCTCTAGTATGAAATTTAGATCTGGAAAATAAAAATCAAACTTTTATGACCACATTCGTGTCCGGACTACTACTGCAGAGAAGCCAGCCAATAGATAGATCTCTCTCTATATTTATCATTGCAGATATCAATGAATGCAGACGCTATCCAGGCCGCCTTTGTGCTCACAAGTGTGAGAATACTCCTGGTTCCTATTACTGCACTTGTACCATGGGATTCAAACTTTCAACTGATGGCAGGTCATGTGAAGGTACAGCTGTCATATGCTTTGGCTATATAGTGTGAGATACAGCTCATTGCTTTTTCTTTATTTCTGTTTGATTTTAGTTTACAAGAGTACACTAGAATGGCATGAGAAATAAACCCAGTGTGGTCTCTTTGATTACATAAATGCTGTTATGATTAATAATGGCCACTGTAGCCCATAGTTCAAATATATTGCCCTTAGGCTGGATCATGCAGAGGTCTATGTGTCTGCATTTACTGCATTTTGAAGGGTGATTCAACTAGATCAGATTCAAGACCTTCAAAACCAGTCTTGCTGATACCCAAAATGCAAGTGCGGTCCTAGAGACTCCCTCCAAGTCACACACCTTGAAGGACAGTTGGAGGTAATGGCACACTGCATATTAAGCTATACTGCCAGACCCTGCTGAGAGTAATACACCAAAGCTCCCTATTTTCAGCTTACTCAGTGACGTGTGTACCACACTTTTTTAACTAAAAAAATTGTCTTCCAAACTTTTGTCTTTGTCTTGTAATAGGAGTGATGAATATAGCAAGAAATTTGGGGTTCAGATATATAATTTTGCATTTCAGATTTAAATGAGTGTGAGAGCAGCCCCTGTAGTCAAGAGTGTGCCAATGTGTATGGCTCCTATCAGTGTTACTGCCGCCGTGGCTTTCAACTCAGTGACATAGATGGGATTTCATGTGAAGGTAAGCATTATCATTTTGCAGATGAAGCATGAGTGAGCATTTCTTATTCTCACCATAATGTACATTAACAATTCCATGTAGCTGCAATTGTTTCACTTTAATGTTTTATTCTCTTTAGTATTTTCCTGTGACACTATGAAACTGTATTTTATGAAGGTCTCCCAGCTATGTCCTAGTCTAGAAATATCTCTGTTTGTGTGGTGTCAGTTTTGCTGTTCACACTGAATTGTAGCTTGGCATACTTCTGTAACTTGCCAGAAATGTTTTGTTTGTTTGTTTGTTTGGTTTTTTCCTGAGGAACTAACAAAATTTGTAGTCTTCAGCAAGTGAAGATACAAGCACATGTACATGTTACATATGTAATATACAATATTACTAGGTAGCATTTTATATATCCTCTTTTTGTGGCTGGTTCTGAAGTAGTGTGTAAATAGGTTCTCCTCAAATACAAGGAGGTTGGAGGTGTGATCCTGTGGACACGATCCTGAATTTGGACATGGGTCTCCAGAACTTACAAGACAGTAGCACCTTGGGCAGAACACCTCATGTCGATTTCCTTTTTGTGAGAACAAGAATAAACCTATTTCTCTCCTTTCCTTTTGTAAAGTACTACGATACACATCACTGTACAGTGCTTGCTCTTATCCATTTACTTTGTTTCTTGAGCCCTTACATTGCTTTTCATTTTCTTCACACCTCCATTTATTCCTGACAGCCTTTATTGACTAGAGCCACACCTGTTTGATGATCTTTTTCTTTGCCCAGCAATTACAATAATGAAACTGTGTTTGAAGCTCACAGCAGGAACACCGTACATGTGCACTTGATTGAATGTCATGAATACATAGTAAATTAGTGGTGTGTTCTTCTTGCAGATATTGATGAATGTGCTTTACCTACTGGAGGGCATATCTGTTCCTTTCGATGTATTAATATTCCTGGGAGTTTTCAATGTACTTGTCCCTCCACTGGTTACAGGTTGGCACCCAATGCACGCAACTGCCAAGGTGAGTTCAATAACTGCAGGGAGACATAACTGGATTGTGGAGTTCTGAAGTTCTAGCAAGCTTTTACGTTTATAAAAAAAGCCTTTCCTACAACACTGTAGGCAAAGCAGTAAATATCAGCTTGAAATCTGAAGAAATGAGTATTTTATAATAAATATACAGGAAATGTATAAATGATAGAATGCAGTAGAGAATACTTTTTATACCATTATTAAAGTATTAGAAAAAATAATAAAGATTCCTACTGTGAAATGGTATGAATTAGTTTAGCCATTAAAAGGAAATATGCTGTAAACATTTCAGCAAATATTTAGGTCTTGTCCACTTAGTGGCACTGCTGCTCTTCCTTTTTCTGTTCTTGCTTGTTGTTTGGGTTAGTTTTCTTTTTGTTTTGCCCTCCTCTTCCAATTCTGTAATAATGTTTAATTGCACGCCATGTGCTGTAGACCCTAGTATGATACTTTTATCATCTTGCACCTGCAAGTAGAGGAAAGGCACGTGTTTGATCCACTCATCTTTTCCCCTTTGGCAGATATTGATGAGTGTGTTGCAGAAAGCCACAACTGCTCTTTCAATGAGACCTGCTTTAACATCCAGGGGGGCTTTCGCTGTCTGTCTTTGGAATGTCCAGAAAATTACCGCAAGTCAGGAGATACGTAAGTACTTTATTTTTCAAGGTTGAACAGTTTTTTGGTGACATGGTCTCCTTTATGTCATGACACTGCCAACCGAATACATAAGAGATTCTGGCAAATACATATTTTATTGGTAGGCCTACTGTATGTTTTGCACACACAGGTCTGGTCCCTTTGTCATGCTCCTGTTTCAGACTAAGAAAAAGGTATTACCTTAAAAATGCCATGTGTCACTGATTTGTATCGTAATCATCTCTAGAGCCATAAGCAGATGTGCTCTCTCTGGCTATCTTGCAGGCAACCTGTTAGGAGTGTTACATTCAGCTTCAAAATTCAGACTTTTATTTCCTTTCACATGTAGTCTTTCCTTACTATTACACTCCAGTGAAAGGGTTCTTTTTAGCTTCCCCTCTGAATTCTTACCAGTGCTGTTGCAAAGCATTGCGGCAATGTCTGCTTTTTAGTACCATTTCATCTGTTATAAAAGCTGTGAATCCTAGCAAGGGTGGTATGTTAGCTGCTGCTCATATTTGTGTCTCAGCCTAGCTCAGAGGAAGTCTATGCATTCTAGTGTTGAAAATATGAGACAGCTCTGGGAGGAGGGGCAGCTGGCAGCTGATTTGTACCCATCAAATGGTGCTATCAAAGTGCAGTTTATGGCTGATGCAGATAACTGCTTTTCCTCCCACCCTGTTGCTTTATGGCCACCCTGTACTCCAGCGATTCTTTCAAAGGCTGCTCCACGATCCCCCCCACGTGCCCCATACCCAGGTAAGTGTATGCTCTGCCAGCTAGGGAGGAAAGCTGATAAATCACATTTGTCATCAGCCTGCTATTGCTTTCACAGTCAATGCTCATGTGCCCACCATCTTTTAGATAAAATTGAGTACTCTGTGCTGCCTCTATAGAATGAAGCTAATGCTAATCATCATAGTGACTTTGTGGGAATTAGTTTGTTTCCATTTAAACCTTAATCTGTGAAATGCCATATAAGTGGCACAGCAGATGTATTTGATCAGAAATGCTGTAGAGGGAGTTAATGGTAGAAAAACAGGTATTTATAAAATATGCTTGTGTTCTGAGAAGTGTCAATAGTAATTAAATTTTAAATTATATTTGTCACATCAATAAACAAGCAGTGTCTCATGATGCAGATGTTCTCTCTATTTGTAATATTGTGGGTTCATTTAAATCCTAATTAAAAAAAAGTAATTTGCAATGAACCACTAAGCAGAATTATCATATTTCTACTCTTATGGACACCCCTGTGTTGCAAATATCAGTTTATAGAGTACTCATAGTACACACACATTCCATTTCATCTTCTTCCTTATCTATATTTTTTGTGCATGTGTTGAATATCGGCTATTTGAGATGTAAGGGATCTTTTGGGGAAGCAGTAGAATGTCTGAACTGTTTTCTGTGTCTGGATTGTTGGGGCCCTGTAATGGTTTACTCTGCCTAACTTGAACAGACTCACAGGGAGAGATTCTTCTGATGTGCTAGGGCTATAATTAGGCTATGAGTCAGACACAAATGCTGTAGCTGCTCAGTGAAGTTCTAATTATTTTAATTCCTTGAGTTATTATCTTGTTGGATTTATTAGGTTTTTCCCTCTCAACAGATACAGACACAGTTACTAAATTTATTCTCAAAACTGCATTTGCATAAACCAGAGAGAATACAAGTTCATTATCTTTATTGCTAAAAGTCCAAGTTAGTTCAATGAGGAGATAGGTACTCTCATACTTATCCAGTATACAAGTATTAGAACAACATGCCGGAATCAAGGTTTTTATGTATTGGGTTACCTTGTGCCCACTGGGGAACAGTTTCGTAAGACAGCTCTTTAGCACCCTTTTTTACATCCAATTTACATATTCTCGAATCATTTATTTTTATCATATCTAACCCATCATAGCTGATAGCTGGCATGTCTTCATTAGCTTTTTTGTGATGATGAAATTAAATGACTTTTTCACCTAACCTTGTGCCAGGAATCTAAAATCAAAATAGTTGATTTTTCATAACATTGTATCTATTACAGATAGCATTTTCCTCTATTTTTTATTCAAAACACATTCCAGTTTCACCAACTTGGCACATCACAAGAAAGGCAACACATTTTCCATTCCCTTCAAGTTGGCATCTCATGAGATTTTTTACCTTATTCTCCAATATTTTCTTTGGTACAACTGTAATTTAATAGGCCTCAATTATGCAAATCCAAGTTTATTCATTCTGTTTTTTCCTTAAAATCCTTATATACAGGCAACAGCCCTCAGAAATTTCCTTACCCAGTACCTTTAAAGCAGAGATTTTTGCATGGTGGCTATTGCAGTGGTGATTGTCATCAAGTGAAGTAATTGCAGGATCATCCCATGCTACAGGCTGAAAGCTCAGGATGTTGTATAGATACTCTGAGCTCCAGGAGGAAACAGCCTGTATAACCTTCCCCAAAGACCAGCAAAGTACCTGGCACGGTGTGATCCTTAATGATAACAATTTTGTTGAAGGTCTTATCTCTTTTGCTTAAATTCTGCCTTTTTTTTTTTTCCCCTTGATCAGCCTATAGACTTGGTATTTTTCCAAGGATAATTAAGATCTACTGCTACTCACAATAGGACTTAAGTTGCTGTACTGCCTTGCCAAATACTTTTTGTTTTCAAACTGCATAACAATTAAATTCTCTTTATGTGACACTGAAGTCTAACATTTGTAATATTTAAGCCAAGAAAAATAGTAGAAAAGATGAAGAAGCAGTTATGGCGGTGTGTCAGAAATGTGTGCCGCATTGAGCCAGATTGGGAAATATTTTTATATTCTAGACATGTCTGCATATTAAGATTGTGTGTCACTCCTCATCATTAGGACCTGTTTTTAACTGCTTAGCATTTTGCCAAAATGTAACCAACGGCTGAAATTTTACATGTAAGGTGTCTGACTCAGGCTCAAGTTTTGGCATATTTCAGCCAAAGCTGTTCACTAATTTCTAAGAACAAGGGTAGGGAGGAACACATTGTTTTGTGTGTTCAAGACATTTTGATGATTTTTTTTTTTTTTTTTTTTCCCTTTTAGCATGTTTTGGAGCAGAAATCTGAAATTTGTTGGGAGATTACTTATGTGCTTTTGTCATCCTTATCAGAAACCTCTGAAACTTCTGAAATTACAAACTGTAAAATTGCATTTAGGCTTTTTTCATAAACTTTAGGAAATGAGTACCATGATGGGTAATCTTAATACACCTCTGTATGCCAAAACAGAGTCAAGTCTACCTGGAGTATTTCTGAGAGTTGTTTAACTTTTGCTTCAGGTCCTTGAATGATAAGGATTTCATAGCTTCAGTGGCAATCTGTGTTTGACTATCTTCCTCAGTGCAATTTAATTCTTCCTATCAGTAGAGAGGTCTTTCTTTTTTAGCAACAAACAATGCTCTTCTGATTTGGCAGACGTGAGCTTCTTGCAGCAGTTCAAAGCAGTCTAAAATGTGCAGGTACCAACTCCACAGGCTGCCTGAGCCTGCTCCCACATAGAGCCACAGGAAAGAAGCCAGATCTTCCCCATAATGTCAGCTTCTATCTGTCCTGGGCCAGGTGCTGCTGGCCCTGACAACCCCAGGGCCTGTTTCTTCTGTGCTTTCAAAGAAGTCTGAAGGTATGACCAGGTGAGGAGAATGAATCTGTGAGATGCTTGAGGGGTAGAAGGTAAAATTGGGTAAAACAATTTAGAAACAAGGGGGAGACCAACCACAGAAGTCAGGAGCTTATGGTTAAGGGTGGATTGATGCCAGATTTGGATGAAGACCATCAGGGCCAGGAATAATTTGGGATGGCTGCATCCCCGAGGAAAGGGATGTGTGTTTTGGGACTAGGGCTGTGAGACAGAAACTGAGAGAACCGAGTGCCAGCGAGGAGAGGATGGAGCAAGAAGAAGAGAAGTGGCACTGTTTGAGTAGAAGGTCCTGATGCCAAATGTTTGAGTGAGCAGGAAGGGCAGTAGGCAAGGAAAGGGGATAGGAAGAAGGAGCCAGGTTGGGAAAGACAGATGAAAGAGGCAAGGATAGGACATAAAGGCTCAGTACTGGGGGCAAAAGGAAGATGGGTCTGTCTCTTCTATAGCTTGAAAACTCCTTGAGACTTTCCCGCTCCACACAGGAGGAACATACAGAGTATTTGTTCACCCTATCTACTGTACTGCTGTATACTGTAGTCCCGCTTGAGCCTGAAGTGAGACTCGAGATTCTCCTCTGGTTAAGGAATATCTGTGAAAGCCGACCATCAGCTGGCTTCATTCCCTTTAAGTTCTGGTCTGTTTAAGACAAAAACCACCTTCCCTACACAGCTACTCTATTAACATAAAGGTAGAGGACCACCATGTGGTGATACAGCCTGGCTGATGGCTCACCTGGGCCTCGAGGTGTGGTGCAACCTGCTGAAAACAAATACAGACAGATGATAGCATAAGTGAGTGCCTTTGCACTGGAGTATATTCTAGGAGGTTGAGAAGACTGTTACAGCTCTAGAAATCAGCAGGGTCGAATTTCAGAGATGTGTGGTGTGTAGTTCACTAATAATACTTGATTAGTCATTCAGCATGTTGAGATGGTTCCCCTGTATGAAATAAATTCCAAAGCCATAAATCCTGCTAAAAAGTTCTTTTCCCTTCAGTGCATGAGGAATTGTTGTATACCACTCAATTCCTTTGGGCACAATAGAAGAAATTGCCTCTGTACCAAGTGAAAACCAGCCTCAGAAATTAACAGGAGGGAAGGCAGAAAATATTTTCTCCTAATTTCTCTGTTAGGAAATGTTCATTCATTATCTAAAATGGAATCTCTCTAGTTCTGGTAGTTTTATTTTCCTCTATGAGTAACCAGTGTTTGATACATGAAATTCAAACGATGAGTAATTCCTTGAAACCGGTATTTCACCCACATAAATAAATCTAAGAGAACAGAGTAGTAAGTGAGCTAAAACAATCAGGAATGAATTTGGGGATAAGCGTTTAGCAGCATTATATGCTTATTTTTGTAGCCCGTGAGCCTGATTATGGAGGTTTGCAAAGCTGCGTATAAAACTGCCTCACTGCAAAGCAGTGAGTGTTTTACCTGAGCTCTCTGTCGGGTTTCTCTGGTAGCATCTCGCTGCCTGCTCAGCACAGTCCCCCATGCTCTCTCCCACAGCGACACGGCGTGGAGGCAGGGCACGGGAGCTGTGCGGCCAGCTCATCCACCCTGAGATGCCACGGACCTGGAGCAGCACCTGGGGCCTGGGGCTGCTCGCTCACGAGCAGTAGGCTCGTGGATTCCCCCACCGTATGATTTTCGTCTGCCCGCTGAAGGGAAGCATTTAAATGAAAGTACACTGGGATTTAAATGCTCACTGCTTATTGCCTTTGTGGTGCATGACCCCAGAATGAACTCTGGTTCTTGAAAGCAATAATACTTGCTATCTCTCCTTTGTGGTTATTTGATGGAACAATTAGCGCGTATTAACTGAACCTATAGTGAAATGTGCAGTGTGTAATGTGCACCACCAAAGAATAAGATAAAAGATGGTGAATTTTGAATAATTCTAGTTCCTAGCCGCAGGCACATCTGTCTCCACAAATAACTTTCTGAATCAGCAGAATGTCCTTTTTCAAATCTTAGAAAGCTGGGAGCTTCGGGGTTTTGTTCTCTTAAAAAAGTTTTTTTGCTATTATTGTAAAATTTATTTTACTTTTATAAAAGACTAAATCAGGGCATCTTTATGAGGATGTAAGTGCTCATGAACATGTACACGCTTCCAGAAAGATTTACGTGATGAAAACATTTCCAACTAGGAAATTAACTGTCTTGACTTGCTTCATGATTTCAGTAAAACCAAGTAGCCTCATGATTTCAACAAAACCGAGTAATTCTCTTTAGTGGAGTTATTGATGACATTTCAGAAAAAAATGCAGAACTCACTATACCTGAAAATATTCCAAGAGTATCCACACCTAATTAACTGGCCATCCTGTGAAGACTTGTGCATGTTCTTTACAGACATGAATAAAATTAAGAATGCATTTAAGTCTTCAAAGAATTGCTTGGTACTTTCATTTGCAAATGGTATTAAAAGAAAACATAGAACCCATCAACTGAAGAACTGAGGGTGCTTTTACTACTCTTTTTGAAAATACTTAATTTGCATATAATGAGAAGTTCCTGGAATTCAGGTCACTTTGCACTGGCAACAAAGTGGGGCTTGTTTACGAGTCACAGTTCTGTTGATACCAGATACTCCTGATAGGAGCATAATTTTGTATGTCAAAATAAAGTAAATGGGCAATCAAATTTCCTTGAGGTAGTAAGAAGCAAACCATGCTTTCATGCTGGAGCATTTCTTAGTAAAGAAATGAATAAATAGTTTAGGTTCCAAAACCTCAGCCTGTGGACTGAGTATTGCTTTTGAGTGGATAGACTCTTGTACATAATTGATTTATAGTTGTGCATGAGGAAATTTTGGAGCTAAACACACAACCTGATCAGCCCCAAATTTTGGATTATCATGTCTACCTCTACTTCCACACACCTGTCTGAGAGGACGTTTGGATACCAATTTGAATGTGGCAATTTGGGCATAGCTTTAACCTGAAGTTCATATAAATTTTCCTTGTATGCAATTATTTAAACACTTCTCAAACCCACCAGGTATCATGACATGTCAGATCTTCATTAGTGTGCTGGTAAACACCAACTTTCTTTAATAGCAGTGACTTGTGTGCCTATACCTGTCTGTGCCATATTTTACTGGACAAACTTCTCTCAGTAACGGAAAGGGAGGAGATTGCTCCCTTCATGCAGATCATGATTTCTAGTGCTGATGTTCATTGTTCACTTTCAGGCTATATGGGTGATCTCTTCCTAGTTCTCTGGATTTTTCACTGTAATGCAATGCCTATTGACAGGGAAAGGAAAAGGCAGAGGAAAATTTTCTCTCTCATCAGCATCATTCCTGTGACTGAAGGCTGGGTAAGAGAGGACTGAATGTGTAGGGCACATGCTGGAGACATCAGGCCATTGGATCTTGTTTTCAGTGCTTGCCTAGATGGGTGTTAGGCTGACTCAGGTTGGTTCTCCTGGTAGCACAGAGAAATAGTGTGCTACATCAGGAGGAAGGTTTGTCTTCGAAGCAAATAAACCTTAACATACAGGTGGTGTTGGAAATAAGTTTTACATTCCTCTGTATGCTGTCAGATGATGAACACACATAGTGAGGTATCTAGAGTGCCTCTTCTCTCTCAGGACTTACTCCTTGTACGTTTCTGGTTTTCAGAATACTTTGCTCAGTCTTAAAATCCAGCCAGACATCCCAGGTAGGACAGTCAGTAACTGCTGAGTATCTCTTCCTTTATTTAACCTACGTCCAGTCAACAAAAGAATAAAACCTGGGAGGGGGAAAAAAAAGCCAGTGTTCTCCCTAGGAAGAACTTAGCTGATCTAAATGCAAATAAACTCCTACCCATGTTGAGGTGCCAGACTCAATCCATCTGTGCGTGCAAAGAACAGGCAACACTTCTCCAAAAGCACCAACTACAGACATGTTGATCCTTATTTAATAAATGTCCATTTGCAGTATGACTGAGGTGCCAGGCTGAAGAATGGAGACAGTATGCAAGTCAACATATCTTTTCCCACCCCCACTGCCCTTGCTCTCCTATCACGCTTGCTAAATGTACGCTAATCTTCCTCTTGTCTTGTGTTCTCACTTTTCTTGCAGTCGCTGTGAGCGCTTGCCTTGTAATGAAAATAAGGAGTGCCAGAGCCTGCCTCTGAGAATAACCTACTATCACCTCTCTTTTCCTACCAACATTCAAGTACCCACCGACATTTTCCGCATGGGCCCTTCCAATGCTGTCCCTGGGGATAAAATTCTGCTGTCCATCATCAGCGGGAACCAGGAGGGTTTTTTCACCACAAAAAAAGTGAACAACCACAGTGGCATTGTGGTCATGCAGCGGCAAATCGCAGAGCCCAGAGACCTTCTTCTGACAATTCAAATGCAACTTTCCCGCCATGGAACTGTCAACACATTTATTGCCAAACTTTTCATCTTTGTCTCTGCACAGCTTTGATCCCTAACTTAACAGGCATCATTGGCTATTTTTTTCTCATCTAAGAGTAGCTTTTTTTCCCCAATTTTAATAAAGTTTTAGTTCATCTATTGCATGCTGCACTTGCATTTTATTTGCCATCACCATTATAGTTCTCCACTTTCGCCTATCACTGAATGTCTCAATTTGGGGAGATTCTTATGGGTACTCTGCATCGTTATAAAAAGCAGAAATTGATGTCCAAGAGCTTATTACCTGAATATACCAAGGACTGAAAACTATTAATTTACTTCACACAGTAGTGGAGTTGCTCTCATTTGATGATACACAGCTGCATATATTTAGGTCTAAATTTTCAAAACAAAATAGGTACGTAATTTGAGCTGTTTCAACGGGGTATCTTTAGAGATTGATCACTTTCAGGGCAAATACTGTGCATTTTCTGAAAATCTATTAGAAGGGTATAACGTAGGCCCTTAGGACCTCAGAGGTGCCCCAGCACACAAGTCCCTTTGAAAGCGTGGAGCCAGATTCTCAAGCTGCACTAGTTATCATTGTTCTGTTGTAGCCATTGAGCTTGTGCTGATTTCTACCAGGTACAGATCCCACTTCTAACTTTTAAGGATAGTACAAAAAAGAACCTCCTCTAAAGTACATTTATTTTAGAGATTTTTCATCTTTCTTTCTGTGGAATTTCCACTGAATTGAAAAACTAATGATAAGAAAACAGCAGTGAACTTCCTAACAGCATTCATCTAGTAGCAGAGAGATCCTTTCTGTTTCACAGGCTACATTCCGAGATGTGTCTACAGAAACATTTGAAAAAGATATTTAGTTCATCTCATACAATTTTTGTCCAACTTCCATATCAAAGCTGATAAATTTTTAACTGTAAAGACTTTACCCACCACCACCACCAAAAGAACCCCCATCAACCAAACCCTAGCAACCCTGAAATGTCAGCCAGAATTCCAATATCCAGATCTTTCTTCCTTTACTTTTATGACTTTCTTCCTTTACTTCTATGCAGTCAAGAACAACGTAGACAATACAACTGGAATTTATTTGGAATTCTTTTGTTTTGTGAGCTGGAAAAGGATTTATTTTACTCTTCAGTCCTTGTATTGATAAATATTAAAAGCTCAGTCCCAGAGGTATGATCTAAAAATTAATGTTTTTTTACACCATCCTGGGTTCGGGTATCTCTGCTGCCCAGTACATAGGCAGAACAGTCAGTCCATAGATGAATGAGGAATAATCCATGTGAATGCACATACAAAAAAAATGCTTCACTACGAAAATAGAGACAGCACAGGCAAGGTACGAGATTAGAAACCGGGAACCTAAACCAAGATCACAAGCCTTAATCACCTGAACACAAGGAATTACTCTGTTAGCTGAAAGCTGCGGGCTCTCAGGCTCATCATCAGCCACGGACTAGATTGGGGCATGATCGCAGCACTCTGCCAGAGTATTACATGTTCCCGAAGGCAAAGTTTATCCCAGCTGGCTGACAGGAGTTCAAGTCTCATGAGGAATGCCAATGTTTAATAAGTCTGTTGACACATACTTATAAAGCTGCCAGAAGTCGCCAGTGGGGATAGAGTCCCAGCTTTAAATACTGAAAGCACAAGCTCGTGCTGCTTGAGCTAATGGGGTTTCTTAACGCCACAGAAGATGCTTGTATATAAATGCCCTCTGGCTACCAGTTCATTATAAGGCCATAATTAAGTAGGATAAAGATTCAAAAATAAATTTCATTTTTGCAAGCATTAATATATATTTGTTTGGCAGGAAAAGAAGGGATTGTGATGATTTGGCCCTCAGTGTTGTAAAATGCTACCATATTAATTGCATTCAGCAAGTAATTCAAGAATATGGAGCTCAGATTCTGCTGTATTAGATGCTTTAATGCTGCAGTGTAGCTGGAACTTTCAAGAACACATATGCAATTATGTAGTGCCATTTATGTTCATGGTTCTTTCCAAATGAAAATGAAATCACGGCTCCGGGTCCAAAGAACTTCCCACTCAAATCCAACAGAGAATATGAAAAGGAATGACACCAGGAACCAAGAAAAACGAAAATACTATATTCAGAAAATGATTATTTACAAAATAACCAGAGCAACTGAACTGTTTCTTTACTTTTTTCTCTTTTAAATGAAGAAGGCCTGGAGGAGGTATCAGCTCCAAAGCTGCAATTTTGTTAGAGCGGGGAAAACTTGAAGGAAAGGTTTGAATACAGAAAGTTCTCAGCACTTAGGAAGAAACTTTTCTAAGTCACAGTCCCCACTATAGTAGGACATGAGCAAAAAGAAAGCATTAGCTAATCAGAAGATCAAACACAAAGATGATGTGTAAGGATAAAATAAAAAGTATTTTGAGATCAGAGCACATCATTAATATCAAATATCAGGATTTGAAATAGATGCTAGTTGTCAAAGAAATTATTCCAGAAGATGTCTAAAGATGTGCCGTCAAAGCAATGAGGGAACAAAGTGTTACCAACTGCACTTTGGATATGCTGAAGCAATTAGCAGGGATATCAAAAGAAAGATCAGAGAATGAATATTTAGGGAAAAATGAAAGCACAAACTCAAGTTTAGCAGTGTGGAAAGAGCATGCCAAAAGAAATGACTGCAGGATTTGTAAGAGGAGAGAGAAACAGTGCAAAGAAATAGAGCTGACACAAAGGTTTATATGTCACAAGTACGGTTACGAGCTGGATGGATCTAGAAAGTAGTTTTTACTTACCATTTGTTATGAACTAACACAAATCACTTGTAGTCATTGTGATCCTCCATTTCTGTTATGCAAGGTACCTAATTCATGTCAGAATGCTTTACTCCAATGAATCAGATTTGAGAGTTATGAACGTAAGTCTTACTTAGGACTTCATCTTAAATAAATTCGTGGCTTTATTGGATGAGAATTTAAAAAATGTTTGTATTTGCCAATTTTTTTTCCAGCTGAAGTCAAGACTAAAGCTCCCTATTCTTCCCTGGAAGGAGCAAAGGCAAACCAATACTGAACACTTCAGACACTCCCACCACAGTGTTTTTGCATACAAATGCTGTTATGTAAATACAGCTATGAAAATGTAGGATGCTGTATGTATTGTACCAGTACTTCATTAGTAATAATGTCCCAAAATGAGTTGTGCAAGCCACTGTTTATTGATGTGCCTAAAACCTTTAGACGATGCTACAGTTATTATTTATGTTATATAATGCAAAGAGGAAAACTTTTAAATAACTTTTCAGAATTCGTAAACACGTTATTGGAAGTAAAACCAGTCCAATTTGGCTGTTGTGGCCCCAGCTCAGCAGGATCCTGAGGAAGGATGCAGTCTTTGTATGGCTGTACAGATGTAAATGTCTACTAAACTCCTCCACATGCAGTAAAAAAAAAAAAAGGAGAGAGGGAAACAAAAATGAATGATACATATTTTGCC
Source organism: Tyto alba (assembly GCF_018691265.1). Classification (NCBI taxonomy): domain Eukaryota; kingdom Metazoa; phylum Chordata; class Aves; order Strigiformes; family Tytonidae; genus Tyto; species Tyto alba. The sequence continues at coordinate 6,538,797 of NW_024881295.1, read as the reverse complement.
TCAGTTCTCTTTGTAACATATTTTGAAATAGACTATTTTACACTGGAACTAGACTTATGTAATTTAGGTGATCCTTATTTCATAGGCGTGAGGGTCAGATAGCTGGATGTCCTTTCTTAATTTGGCAGCTGAGGTTTAAAATAAGGAAATGGAATCTGTTATCATAGGTCAGACTATTATGTCCATATGTCCAGAATTATGTTGTTCTAAAATGACCAACATAAGGCATTTCAGCAAAAAGTCCTATTCTGCTTCCTTAGAGATGTCTAGGAAATGATGAAATTTCATACCCAGATAAAGGTGGGAAGTAAAATGTCTCTCCTGCCCTGTATCTCCTGGCCAGTCTCAAAACATCAACTACAGAGTGAGAATAACAAGCCAGACTCAGTTGATGTAAATTAACCCAGCTTCATTGCCTTCCCATGGACTATGCCAGTTCACATCTGTTGAAGCATGATTTCCTTAATGTTGATTCATGTTTTCTCTTTTTATTTTAGCTTCATACAATATCAGCGCGTTTGGCTTTGTTTTCTTTGATGAGCAAATGTGGGTAGCATATAATAAGAAGTTACTGAGGTACTTACTATTAATAGAGCCATAAGGTCCCTTTGAACATCTGAAAAAAGATGGCTTGTAGGTGTGGACTTGGGTAACACATTTTGAAAAGAGCAAGAACCATTTGTTTCTAGAGGTAGCTGACAAACTAAAGCTTCCATTTTTGTTTCCCTTTTACTCAGTGAATTTTTCTTCCTTTTAATCTTTTAATTCCCCCCCTCTGACACTGCAGTCTTTTCTTTTTTCCACTTAGAAATATGAAGAAATGGGCAGGTCAAAGTTGAGATCATTTGTGGGGCTTAGTCACATTGTGTCCCAGCATAGCCCTTTCATCTCTCATGAACACAGACCGGGTATTGTGCGAAGTTCTTGAACTGTAAGTGACTTTAAATTCACTCTAGTGGACAAGGGTGAGAAGAAGTCATTTAACTTTTAATAGACTTTCAAGGACGAATGAGCAGCTGGTTGAGATGGAATATGAAATGACCCTTACCATTTCCCCAAACTCAGAAGTCAATCTTTGAGGTTTTAAATGATGTGGTTAGCTTTTTTCCTCCCCAAGTTTCCATTTCTTTCTGTTTTCTCAGTTTAGAGGGAAAGGGGAGTGTATGAAAAAAAGACTTGAGAGGCTTTTCTGGCCCTTGCTCCACTGAAACTTGTGAAAGAAAGTTGACCCTCCAGATATTTCCTGCCAGATTTCCAGAATGGAAACAATTGTTTCTGCTTTATATGACTGATATCACATGGAGTACAAAAAGGCTTGTGCAAATAAGTGTAGCTCCACTGAAATTGGTGAGACCATGCCAGTGTACTGCAGGTGAGGATCTGGGCCTGGTTGTTTGGTCCTGTTTGTACTTGGAAAGAGACTTTACAGGGGATCTTATGCACTACAATTGTCCCTATTTTTACATTCCTGGCTTGAAGAACTGGGTTTGAAGGGGTTTTGGCTTCAACTATTATCCAAGCCAAGTTTTTCGGTGGTCCAGCAGTTCTGATGATCTGCATTTGTCTAAGCTTTTGAAATGAAGAATGAACACTTATATCATTATGGTTTCTATCTCCCCAGATTGCAAAACAAGAAGTAATTAATTTTCAGAATATATATGCATCTCTCTCATTTCTCTTAGTGTCAGACTTGAAAAGACAGATACTATCCGCTGCATTAAATCTTGTCGACCAAATGATGTCAACTGTGTGTTGGATCCAGTCCACACAATTTCCCACACTGTCATTTCACTGCCCACGTTCAGAGAATTTACACGACCTGAAGGTAAGTGGTTTGTTCCTTGTTCCATTTAATAGACTACAACATATAAAACTTCTACCGGAAATCCTTGCCTAAAGCCAGACTAGCTACCGGTGCAGTAAAATGTTTGCACAGTTCCAAATTATAGTGTACTATTCATTTAATTAAAACCTTCGATATCCAGGAGTTTTAATTTTATGGGGCAAAGAAAGTCATTCTGAGCTCTAACTCATACAGCTTCCCAGTCTAAGGAAATACTGAGTCTGAATTCCCATTTACCACATTTACTCACATAATAGCCATGTGCCTCATGACTTATTTTCTTCCATTTTTTGCAGACTTTGCCATAGGAAATAGGTGCTCATTATATTTTATCTGTTTATGGTCTGTTGTTCACTATTGACAGGTGGCTTGTTCCAAGAATGTAGCCTTTATCTACATGCAAACAATCACAAAATACATTATACTGAATATACTATCTGGTACTGTGATTTGCAGATTTTTGACCTATGGAAAAAAAAATGTTGTTTTTTAAAATACAGAATAAAGAAAGGGAAATTCTAAGGATTGGACAGAAAGATCTTAAGCTAAGATTCTCAAAAAGCATCCAAGTGTGTGGTTGTCCAGTCATCCAGAGTAGGTTTTCCAGCCCCAGATGCTGCACTCTCATGGGCACTCATGTATTTCTCTAGTTCCTTCAGCCTGTGCAGTACCTGCAAGTTCCATAAGGGTTGCACTCATTTTGTTTAGTTCACTTAGAAATTTACAGATCAAGAGCCAATTTTTGCTCCTTGGCATTTGTATTCATTTTCTGGCAGCTTCATGGGGAATTGCATACACATCCATAGGTGAGATGACTGCCTTCAGCCCTGCTTCTCTGTAGGACGAGCCACTCGGACACTTACTGTGTGGCGCAGACACAGAGAGAGAAGAAGAGTTTGAAGTAAGGGAAGACTACTCTGAAAGGGTTTTAAAAGACCTTAAATCCCTATTTCTGATGCACTGAGTCTCAGCCTTGCTATCTCAGAAAGTTGTCCTAAATGAAAGCGAAAGCTGGTTCTTCATTTCTGTACCAGGCAGAAGGAGTAGGGCAAGAGACGTCCCAATCTTTGTTCAAATAGGAGCAATTTAACCACCAATAACTCAGCTGCGTAGAGCTGCTATAGATTGCATCAGGCCAGTTTCAGGCCTTGGCTGGCCCTACTTCACAGGGAACAGAGGAATGGCCCATAGCCACTTCTACTCCCATACACACCTCTTCAGCTTCACCAGGTGTACTGGCAGCAGAGCTAAGGATTTGGCCCAGGATGCTTCCCAAACCATTCCCTCATTAGTCCATCCTCATGACTTAATAAAAAGAGATGAGACCCAGCGATCTGAGAGTACTACCAAAGCCCAGAAGACGTTCCTAAACTGTAATTCAGTGCATGGCCTTGGGTGAATTACAGCATCATGGTTTAGTTTCATCATCTGTAGAACAAGAATAATAATGAGAATAATAATACTTACCTCCCTAACAAGGGCCTTGTAAAACAGTCTCACCTTCCTTTTTTAAACATAAACCCCTCCTCCAATACTCAAAATGGCTGTAATTTGTAATAGCAATACTTTGTGTAACTGCCTAAGGGAATCAGAGTTCAGGGCTTTATCTGTCTGGTCCCGTGTCACTGCCTACCCTGTGGTTCGTCAGGGATCCCTCTATGGGTACATGCTGGAAGTCTGCCTGGTTTCTAAGAGTAGTCTTTCTGGACTCTAAAAGTAATAGTGTTTTGGCTTCAGGGCTTCTTGGATGGTGCAGGAGGAGAAAATAAATCTATCCAAATCATCCCTTCCCCCAGATCTTATTTCTTTCCATTTTAAAGGACAAACTGGGAATGGTGGGGGATAGGAATGTTCTCCACCAGCTTTGAGAATGAGTCATGGATCAAATTCTGTCAGGTTCTTCAGTGATGTTTTCAAATACTTCTCAGTACATTTCGTGATACGCTTTATTTGCAGAGATTATTTTTCTTCGTGCCATCACACCTACATATCCGGCCAACCAGGCAGATATCATATTTGACATAACAGAAGGAAATTTAAGAGATTCCTTTGATATCATCAAGCGTTACATGGATGGTATGACAGTGGGTGAGTAGAGTGTTTTCTGTTTACTTTCTTCTCTCAATAACGTTGTAGAACAAGGTTGAAGAAATGAACTCAAGTAATTAATACCCACCTTGATTTTCAAACCCACGTTGATTTAATATACTCCAGTCCAATATATGTAATTTGAACTAGTATCACAGGTAATTTTTTATTCAAAATACCAGAGGCCTAAACTTTAATTTGAGAAGTATTTTAACATTTTTCAGAACTAGTTCTAATTACAAATGCAAATGGCTTAGTTTTAAAATTATGAGGTTTGCCCATTATAATCAAACCAAATATAAAATATGTAGTATGTCAACAGAGAGACTGTAAATTTAATTAAGTGTTCTTTCTTGTTTAAACAGCATTGCACCAATTTTTAGATAATAATCTAATTTTTAAAGCAGGACTGAATTCATTGAAACTGTTACCTGTTTTAATATTTAATGACAGGCTGGTTTGGTTTTAAGTAAATACCTCTTTTGAGGGTAAAAGGGATCTGTCAAATGCTGTGGTTTAGAAGAAACTTCAGAATGCAACATACACGTTTGATTTACAGTCTCATCCTGGCAGGGAGGAGACATGGCAGGAGGTATACCAGTGTGTTTGGGTCATACGCTACACCTGCATCTCCTCATACAGCAGGGAGGGGCTGCAACACAGCATGGGGTCGTACTCTGATAGGCTTCTCTCAGAGCAGGGCTCTTTGGGGGGATATAATGCATACAATATCCAGTACGTAATGCGTATAATGTACCCAGGATATATGCATACATGTATACAGACATGTATTTCCAGTGTATGCTGTAGCTTGGCTCTCGCTCTGGGACCCAAGGCCACCAGGACTAGTTGGCAAATTACGTGAAGGTTGCAGAGCAGTAGTAGGTCCCAGCTGATGTGCTGCTCTGCCCAGTGTGAGTTGCTAGTGCAGTGACAGGGGAATATACAGTGATTCTCATGCTTAGAGAATTAATATGCCAGGTATTAAAAAGTGGTATTTGATTGCTCTTCATTAATGTTTATTTATGAAAGCAAAGGACCACTGTTCTCAGTGAACATTTGTGTTTCAGTATGTGAATGTGCAGGCTCTGCTCAGGTTTATACATGTGCTTCTGAGCTTTCTAGCAAGACTTGTCCGGATGAAAAGAAAAATCGCTGCTGTGCTTCGATGGTTTGTGAAAAAGTCGTATTTAGCATGATCCGTAGGTGGCACTGTTGCATTTCAGAAGCATGATAATACAGTGTCAGCTGTGCAAAGGCTTTATGAACTGTAGATAAAAATCATAAGTCATTAGGTTTATATTTCTTTCTTTATCAAACAGAAGTATACATTTGAATACTGAGAAAGAGGGAGAGTCTGTTAAAGCAGGATGATAAGATTACAGATTTCAGGTATTGGGTTGATTCTTTAGAAGAGTATAAATGTTATCAGATCCCACAGTAGTTACAGTAGTTTGCTTTTCGTGCTGCGTGCTTCTTTCTGTCTGAAATAAGAAAGAAGGATGTGTTTAGAAATTTGACTGGCCACGGTATTTGCCTGAGGGAAGCGTTTCCATTTTGAATAATAGGACTGCGTGTCAATGGTATTTTACTTGGTAAATTGGATGTCTGCCTCACAACGTTAGGAGAGAAATGATGTTCTTATATACCAGGTTGAGAAGACCTTATATATGTCTAAGTACATTCCCAGGTCTGCAAAAGAATTGGGCAGCTCTCTCTTCACCTCAGTTCCCCCATGTGCAACATGGAGATGATAAAACATGCCTACTACTGTCTTAATTAATTCTTGTATGTAAGAGTCTTAATTAATTCCTCTATGTAAAAGTACTTTGAGATTAATGGATGGAAGCTGCAAAGTAAACTGCCTGCAGCAGAATTGGAAAAGGAAAAACAAAACAAACCCCCAGCTGATATTACCTGGAGGGACAGAGGTTCAGGACAGCATGTTGTATGTGTGAAATTAGGATTGCAAATAATTCTGCCAGCAGCGGTTCTGCTGCTCTCATCATAATATAATTTTTCTTGTTAATAATAATCAGTATGTTAGGTGTTCCCATAAAAATGTGGGGAAGTTTTCAAGACAAATAAGATGGGGCCCTAGTCCACAGGAGTTCACAAAATGAGGGTCTCCTGTAAAGAAAGGGGAAAGGTTTATAAAAGGGTGGAGAAAGACGAAGGGCATAGATGATATCAGAAAGACTTATTGGTTATCAGAAAGCTTTTTTGGTTTATCCCACTAAGTTACACTGTGGGGATGTAACGTAGGGACTCTAGCAGAGCAAATGCCCAGCTGGCTCAGTAACCAGTGTCCATCATATGGGCCAGTAACAGACAGCTACACAGGAATGTATCTCCAAAGATAATGTTCCAGCTTGCTGCAACCATCAGTTTATACGTTTTTGGGAAAACACACCTGGACCACCATGCTTGATGACCACTGATGGTCATATGCTTCTTGAATACATATAGCCTATTTTTATTTTTTTTTTTCTGCCTATATTGTAGAGGAAATAATACATTTACTCTGATAATAAATCATAGATGCATGGATTAAAGGAATAATAAGCGTGTTTCATTCTGTTGTAATATTTCAGGAGAAATGACCAGAGTATTAAAGCTATTTTATCTGCTAATGTAAATTAGATCATCAAATATCTTTTCTCTACAAGAAAATTTTATTTACAAGAAAACCTCTACAGGAGGGTGGGGTTTGTTTGTTTGTTTGTTTGTTTGTTTGTTTGTTTGTTAAGAAAATACATGAACTAGCTCAGAGAGAGATTAAATGTGTAAGAGAATATGGAAAAAAGCAGGAAAATAGTCACTAGTGTTACTGAAAGAGCTGAATGTAATAAACCTTGTCTTGATGTCAGAGCAGAGGAAATCAATGAAGGGATTCAAAGAAAGGAGGCGGCACTGGGAAAAGAGGGGTAGAAAGGACAGATCGGTAGAGATGCTCTTGCAGGAAGTCCTTCATTAGCAAAACACCTTTTTGCTAGGTTGTCACAAACAAGAAGAGAGATGATGCCTTAAGAAGAACCTGCTTCTAAACTGTGTTTGTGTGAATGGAAAGGAACAAGATGCTCTTGAAAGTATAACACTAAGAAAAAGTGAAAAGGTACAGGTTCCTTTTGGTAAAGGTTTAGAGAGTGGGAGGAGCTGTTAGAGGTGAAGTTACAGAAGAAAAGTAAGGACTTCAACACTGACAGAGAATTGTGGACTGAAGAGAGTCAGGTCATCAGTTTTAGCCATTATCCCTGGAAGCTGGCACTGAGACATCAAGGAGAAGATGCCAGTGAAGCTGAGAAATATGTAGGATTGGATAGAGAGTGGCTGATCTGGCTGCTTTGTGTTTTGTTGATGGAGAGATAGTAGCTGAGGTCATAGGAGGAGATGAGAATGTATAGGAGCAGGTTGTGATGAGGGAAAAAGAAGAAACTCGAAAAAGAGGAGAGAGCTTCCCCAAGGAATGTTAGAATAAGAAAGAACATGGTCTCCTACAGGAGATGTAGGAGGAACAGACACAAAGGTAGGAGAAGAAAGGGTCAAGGACAGTACTGCAAAAACAAGGAAAGAAAGTATATCAAATGGGAATCGATGATTGGCAGTATCAGATACAGAGGAACGAAAATAAGTAAGAACAGACTCCAAAACTAGCTATGCTGACCTACAGAGAATAGCTTCCAGTGGAAGAGAAGGAACGAAAGCTAGCCTGCTGGAGTGGCAGTGCGTAGACTTCATGCAAGCCAAAGAAAAAGAGTTGTGTAAAAAGTTGCCTCCAATATTTCTACTTTATTGTATTAAAAAGAGATGCAAAACAGCATTCTTTCCTGGTTCAAGAAGTGTTGTAGACTCTCTGTTGCCTGGCGTGGTAACAGGCCAAGGTGGCACTGAATCCGAGAGATACTGTTAACAACTGCACATCACTTACTAGCATGGGCGGGAGAAAAACAGAAGTGCAGACCTATCCAGGTTTTTTTTTAAAAGCTTTTATGGACTTTTCACTGCATTCCTCCTTTAACCAGCTGTCAGTGAAAAATGAAGAATGCATTTTCAGCCTGTACAAAAATGTCCTATCAATGCCTAAGGTATTATCAGATACTATAAAACATTTCCCCCTCAGCTATGCATTCATTTCCTTAGGTGACTGTAATACCACCTTGTAGTCTGGTAAACTTCAGGAAGATTTTAAAATTTTGTAATACAGCTAAAACAGTTTTGATAGGTTGCAATCTTCCATATTGCATTTGATACTAACCTAAGCATATATTTTTGCCTATTAAGCAGAACGGTACTACTCTTGTCAAAAACATCAACAGCCAATACAACTATAACATTTCACTTGTACCTATAGAGCTACTCAGGGATGTTACGCTGATGCTTGAATACACTGATATCAACAGTTACTTATAATTTTACATATATGTACTGCTGCTTTCCATTGTTGTTTGCAAGGATTTCACTGCTATTTCTGTCCTGACCTTCCAGACTTTTTACACGTGTGATTGTTCATGATGTTACCTTTGAACCATTACAGAAAATGTCTCAACTACTGATAGCATAACACTGGATTTTTTAGTAGTCTAATTTCAAGTATGGTATCATGATTGTTTAGTTTGTTCCAGAGACTGGAGAGAGACTTTAAAAAAATGACCAGATGATAAACACAAACAGATACCATAAGAAAGTGTGCTTGTGGGATCCCATATTGGTTGGGGGCAGGAGAAGGAGACTGGAGGTTTATTTGACTTTTTGGGAAATCTGTCCTTAGCGCAGGGATAGTAGTTCTGTATCTCAGAAGTAGTTTGGCCATTCCCAGTGTGGCAGTCTTTTTACAGTTTGTCACGCAAATGCTTGTATGATCTGATGTTAAATTCAGAGTCACTGTATTGCAAAAGATTTGGTTCTGAACTTTGTCCCTGGACCCACTCTGCACTGCTGGGCAAGTACCTTCACATTCCTCTCTGCTTCTCCCTTATCCTCCATTGCTCTAGACTCTTTATCTTTGGGCCAGAGGCTGGCTGGCTCTTACCATGCATTTGTTAGAGTGTTTAGCATAATGAGATCCTGGGACTGATTTGGGTTGTGATGCTGAAAGTAGCAGTTCACCTACAAGTGCTTTTCTGTGGGGAAGTAGAGGATAGGTGTAGGCAGAGCCAGGGCATCCAGGAGATCTCTGCTGTTCACAGGGGCAAGGATTTCAGCACATACATTATCTCCCCTTGTGGATACTCTTACTAGAAAGTAAGCAACAATAGCCACCTTTTGTCATGACTATAATGTCATTAGCATGAAACAACAATGGTGTCTGGCAGTACAAAACCAATGCTGTCCGGTCATTCACAGTGAGCGCACAGAGCAGGAACATAATTCAGCAGGTTTTTCAACAGGCTCTTGCAGCCTTACATTAAAAAAGACACAGTCCCTTTCACTATCTTTGTTCTGGTTTCATCTAGGCTTGCCCCTTTCACAAGAGGAGCCCCTCAGCAAAGAATATTTTGTGAGTTTTTCTCTGTGCCAGGTTGCCCTGTCGAAATTAGTAGCTACGCATTTGAGACGAGGGTGCCCAGAAGCCATTTGGTAAACGGGATCCTAGATTTATTGCCTGAACCTGCCCTTTCGGGATGCTGATGACTGTGCTGTTCAGTAGTCAAATCTCTCAACACCCTCCCTCCCCTCCAGAAAAAATGTCAGGCTGGAGAGTTCTTCTGGAGGCAAACAGGCAACTCGAGCAGGAGGTGAATTTTCATTTCATATCTGAGAAGTGCTGAAGGTGCTTTTCTGGTGAGAATGAGTCTCGTACTCAAGTGGAACAACTTTCCTAATGCCAAATTTCACTCTACCACATTGCAAGTATCTGGTTAATCAAACTCTCCTCCTTGATCAATGTTCATCTCACCCTTTGGGTAGGAAGGTGTAATGTATTACTAAAACATTCATACAGACCACCTTCGGTTACAGTTTCTATAAAGCCAGCAGACAAATAAATCACACTGCAACTCTGATGAAGTTTTGTGAACTGTGGCGTGAAGTATAAACCCTGCCAACCTGAAAAAGAAATGGACTGAGTCAGGGAACAGCTAAGGGGTCCTTGGTTCAGATTACATAGCATGCATTTTTTGGTATTAATGTTAAACAATGGGCTGAGATACTACATAAATGAGAAAATAAAGCCAGATTCAGAACCTGGTACACTGAGAAACATACAATAGCAACTCCTCTGAGAGATGCCTATGTGAATTCAGCCTTCTGAGGTGTTTTGCCCTGGTTTAGAGTAGTCAGAGACCTGCTTTTCTGAGGATCGCCAGGTGTGAAATATTTGTGTGAGGGATTCAGCTGCTTCTGCTGCTGCTTCTGAGTTTGTGTGTTGATAGCAAGCATCTCATTCCTGCAGTAGCGCCTACACACCCTACAAAAATGGGGACAGAATATAAGAGACTCAAGGCATATGGTAAATCTTTTCCAGTGTGATGCACAGATGCATGGCTCACTTAAAAAAACCCACCCTAACTTTTATTTTTAAAGGGGGTCAAATGTGATGAAGTGACCCCTTATTTCAGCCTTATTTTGAGAATTTGGTCAGGGATTAACACACGTTAAGATTCAGAAAGCTTCTCTCATCAGAAGTTGTGCTAACAATACCAGCAGACCTGTCGCCTCTAGGTGATGACTGAGCAGCTATATAAAGGCTTTCATGTCAAATCCTCAGGATTAGGTACTTTTTCTTCCATGGTAAGCTGAATCAGAGAGCCATATCGTGCTGTGTGCCATAATGTGGCTCTTTGCCAAGAAATGCTTTGGGTTACAATAATTAATTGCCCAGGTGTCATGGATATGCTACTGTATCAAAACTTGACTGGATCGGAATAATGTGGTTGTGGGACAGGGAGGGTAAACCAAGCCTCTCTCACTAAACGGAGAGATAGCATGTACATGATGATGTACCATGATGGACACTAAACCTCCTGTGAATAAGACAGTGGGAATAAAGTATTGGGAGGATGATATATGTGATTTTGCATGTTTTAGACATTCAGCCTTGAAGCTTTTCCACCTGTTTTTGTAATATGTAGGGTTCTTATACTACATAAAGCATGTCACGTTCTCAAAGGTGGAACAGGAAGGATTAAAAAATATATGGTGGAAACTATTTTTTAATGAGGCTACTTCAAGTACAGTTATTGCATTTTAGGCATGAGTGATTTCGCAGCATTGTCAACATTAAAACTCATTGCGAGGTTTGGCTGGAAGGCAAACCAGAGATCTAAAAGCACTTCAAGTTTGCCAAGCCAAGATAAGAGCACATCTCTCTGAAGTTATTTGGTGTCCTTAATAAAGATCATAGTATTTGTAAACTAGCCAAACCTCAGTAAAATCAAAGGTTGTTTTTAATTCTTTCATAATACCAAGGCTCCATATGATCCAACATGACAGATAATAGCTTTGAAAATATTTACCATTTGTTTCTGGCCAAAAAATGTATTAATACCATGAGGCCTCTTTATTGCCTCTTTATTTGATGCATTTCAGCAATCAAAGCTTTCTAGAGAAGCCCAAGTGTTAATGAAATTAAGCTTCATTGAGTAGTTGAAGGATAACATTTATAATAAATTGAATCCCAAATTTCTGAACTGTTGAACAAGTCAGAAAGATCCTTTTTCATGATGAAATGTAATTCCTGTACTGTAATTTCATTTTTCTTTTTTTTTTAGAAGTGAAACAAAAGGCAAAAAGAGAAGCAGGTTCAGTTTTAGCTAAACTTAAACTGACACTTGTACCCTAGGTGGAAACTTCAAAGGCTATGAGTACCTGGAGAGTTTTAGATGCAATTGTTTGGACAGTTTTTAAAGGAGAGCTTTGTCTTTACGTGGCTTATAAGTGATTACTGTGATAAACAGATATGCTGAGCATGGCAGAGATCTGAGCAGTAGGTGTTACTTATGGTCACAGGCACAGGCTTACCTTGTTATGCTACTCTTTTTTTTTTTTTTTTCTGAGAGGCATCTTGCCCTACCTCAAGCCTCTTTTACACCTCTCAGAGAAGGATACAGTACAGCTTTGAGCTTTGAGCTGCACTGTAGGGTAGTGGTTATTGAATTGCTCTGAGGACAAAGGCATTTTTGCCTGTTCCTGAGGTAACACGCTACTGTGGTCAGCACTGCACCAGCTGGCCGGAGACACGAGGATCCCTGTTTATGCTGCTAGTGCAATCCTCACTGTTACAGTACCTAAATCACTGCTGCCTTTCTGTTCCCTAATAGGAACACTGGGGTTGCACTAAGTGATCTCGACCTTTGTTGGTGCTCAGAAGGGAAACCCCTCTATCCTGCCTACCTCTGGACAAACACTCCAGCCCTTTCCCTGTCATCAGCATTAGTGCTTCTGCAGCAAGCTACATTTTTGGTTCTTTTCTTTCGGGTGTTAACCTAAGGGAAAGGGTGGAGGATATATCAGGACCGCTATTTTTGATCAGTTTAAATCAGCAGTGAAATTGCCCAGTGTCATGTAGCTTATGAAAGTGCAATTTTATACATCCAAACTGACCTCTGAGGCATTTTATAAGCACTTGGTTGCTCAACGGTTGAAAATTAGGACTTTTTTTTTAGAAATTTAAATAAAGATCTGGGAGGTCCGTGTGTGAAAAGTACATGTTCTTGAAAATCTTGTCTCCAGATACTTCAGCAAAGATATGTATAGCCAGCCACATTCCTGTGAAGCAGTTCTCCATCAGCATGGAAACCTTGTTAACATCCAACTCTAACTTGATTCTCCAAATCTATTATTTTGTGAAGTGTTCACCATCAAACTTGAATGAATGTCTAATTCACAATGTTATGAGGGCAATATACTTCAAAGCAAGAGGAAATCTATTTCAGTACTTGTATTTTGATTAATGAGTTTTCTGAATCCTTTAACCATATTTATGTTTGTCAGGTGTGGCAGCTCAAGGATTAATTATATCTTCAGAGCTATTTTTCTGTATATGATTTGATGCCTGCAGTGATGATTACCAAGAAATATTTCATTTTCCAAAGAGCAGCCACTTATTAATAAAAAAGATCATATCAGAAACTATATAGCACTACATAGCAGGGGCCTACATTGTTATTGTCACAAATAATTGAGAGAAATATAGGTAGCTTTCACAAAAAAAAAAAAAAAGAAAAAAGAAAAATAAAAGGGCTATTTAGCTTTTGAGAGATGGCAGAATCTAAGGTGTACATTAACTTTGTGAAGTTAGCAGACATCTGGTGGTCTGGGAAATGCCTGCAGTTTGACAGCTATATTGTGCCTTTAGGCACAGTCATGAACTAGAGCGGACTGGAGGAACATAATGCCTGTGAGACTGCCTATGGAGGCACAGCCTACTGCTGTGAAGAGCAAGAAGGGCTTCTACAAGTATATCAACTGCAAGAGGAATACTAGGAAAAATGTGGGCCTGCTTCTGAATGAGGCATGACACTCCCTGACAACAGACATGGAGAAAGCTGAAGTATTCAATGCCTTCTCTGCCTCATAAGACTGGCCTTTAGGAGTCTTGGGGCCCTCAGAGCAATAGGAATGTCTGGAACAAGAAATACTCACCCTCAGTGGAGGAGGATCAGGTTGGGGAAAGTTTAAACAAACTGGACATACCTGAGTCCGTGGGAGCTGATGGGGTGCCCCCACAAGTGCTGAGGGAACTGGCCAGTGTCATTGCAAGGTCACTCTCAATTATCTTTGAAAGGTTGTGGTGATAAGGAGTTCCTGTGGACTGGAAGAAGGCAAATGTCACTGCAATCAGTATTCAAGAAGGCCAGGCAGGAGGATATAGGGAACTACAGGCTGGTCAGCCTCACCTCAGCCCCTAGGAAGGTGATGAAGCAAATCCACCTGGAAATGATTTCCAAGCATATTAAGGACAATAAGGTGACTGGGAGCAGTCAGCAAGGATTTATGAAGGGGAAATCATGCCTGACCAACCTGGCAGCCTTCTACAAAGAGATGACCGGATTAGTGGATGAGAGAAAAAGAGTGGATGTTCCTTATCTTGACTTTAGTAAGGCTTTCAACACTGTCTCCCTTAATATCCTCGTATGCAACCTGAGAAAATGTAGACTAGATAAGTGGACAGTGAGATAGATGACTGAAGAAAGGTTGAACTACCAGGCTCAAAGGGTTGTGATCAGCAGCACAGGTAGCAGCCAGTCACCAGTGGTGTATCTGAAGGATCAGTACTGGGGCCAACTTATTCCTTAATGGCTTGGATGATGGGACAGAGTGTACCTTAACAGGTTTGAAGAGGAAACAGAACCGTGATGAGTGTCTGATACACCAGAGGTTTGTGCTGCCATTCAGAGGGACCTCAACAGTCTGGAGTAATGAATGGGCTGACAGGAACCTCATGAAGTTCAGTGAAGGGAAATGCAAAGTCCCATCTGAGGGGAGCAATAACCCTATGTCCCAGTACACGCTGGGGGATTACCAGCTGGAAAACAGTTCTGCAGAGAAAGGCCTGGGGGTCCTGGTGGACACCAGAGTTGATCATGCGCTAATGATGAGCCCTTGTCCCAAAAGCAGCCAGTGGGCTGCATTAGGAAGAGCGTTGCCAGCAGGCTGAAGGAGATCATCCTTCACCACTACTCAGCACTGGTAAGGTCACCACTGCAGTGCTGTGTCCAGTTCTGGGCTTCCTGGTACAAGAAAGACATGAACATAGTGGAGAGAGTCCAGAGGAGGGTGATGAAGATGATTAAGGCACTGGAGCATCTGTTGTATGAAGACAGGCTGAGAGAGCTGGGACTGTTGAGCCTGGAGAAGAGGAGGCTCAGGGGGAATCTGATCAATTTAATGGGAGGGAGTAAAGAAGACAGAGACAGGCTCTTCTCGGTGGTGCAGGAAGGACAAGAGTCCGTGGGCACAAATTGAAATACAGGACATTCCATTTAAACATAGGAAAAAGCTTACTTTCTTTACTGTAAAGGTGGTTGAACACTGGAACAGGTTGCCTAGAGCTGTGGAGTCTCCGTCCTTGGAGATATTCAAAAGCAGACTGAACATAGCCCAGAGCAATATGCTCTAGCTGACTCTGCTTTGAGCAAGGGGTTGTATAGATCATCTTCAGAGATGCTTCTTGCCTCCACTATTCTGTGATTCTGATTCTGGATTGCAGTGATGTTGAAAACTTGACAGGACTGGATTGCTATGAAAGGAAAAACTTTGCAGTTTCACTCTACCACATGCAGTAGGACATTCCCTAATGTGCAATGTTTGAAGCATTATATTCTCAAAGCTAGGATACATTGAGCAATTACCCAACAGTTGATTCACTTCCCTTCTCCCCTAGCATGGTATAGGTCAGTAAGTACTCTAGTAACTATGTTGGCAAAGCAATTTAAGCACCAAAAATCATTAATTGGCATAACCTTTTGGAATGAAGTACAGCCTTTAGGAAAGGAATTTAATTAAACTTTAATGTATGAAAAGCCCCAAAGCTTTTTGCAGAAAAAAAAAAAGAAAATTAAATAGCCTAAAATAAGTATTTTCTGTTTGTGACCCCAAGATGTGAATTATTTTTCAACCTTATTGATGAACTTTGTATATTTGTAATGAATACTGAATAAGAAATAACTTTTTTCTTGCAAATCTTAACATGAATTCTTAGAGTTGAGGTCTATAGAGCCAAAAAACTGTTTGGCTGTGTAGTTCTGGCTTCACACTATAGATATGTATTTACATGTTGTAGACTGAGATAGTCTGGTATTCAAGCCTAACCTGCAACTCGTTGTCTGTGATTTGATCCAAGGAAGCATTTATTCATGGCTGGATTTTTTTTTCTCTTGCTCATTTCTAGAATGTTCCTATCAGCTTTGCCTTTTAAAACAGCCACTGCAACAATCATTTCCCTACTCCTAAACTTCCTAATTGCCTAAACATCTCTTTTGAAACTATGACTTGGTTCTTAAGTAACACTGATGCATCGGAGATGTTTACTCTTAATTTGGAAAACCTTGGCCAGCGGTATAAAGCAAGAGGCCTTGAGGAGAAAAGTAAATTTGAAATTATAGTCCAGGATCTTGCATTAACATGAGGAGATCGGTCTTCTTGTATTGCTTAAGGGAAAGTCATAAACACGCATTTCCCCGACAGAAAGTTGTGCACCATGCATTACCTCTAGCATGCCCGTGTTTTGGGCTACTTTTCTTTAATAACCATGCAATGGCTTTAGGTCCCAGGAGGCTGAGATGATAGCCTCTCAGCGTTGTTACTGCAACGTGCACATGGGGTTAAAGAAGTTCACTAAGATTAGGGGAGAGCCTCTGTCCATCCTTTGTACATAATCATACATACCCGTGGCCTGACACAAACTAGCAGACTATTTCAGGGTTATTTTTGTGATTCCCAAAGATCCATTGCTTAAAAAATGGTAGTTACTGTTGTGGTGTGGCAGCTAGGACTATACATCTCAGACAAGGCGGTAAAGAGGACCAGAATGTTTTTTGTGGGGAAACAGAGCAAAATGGAGCAGCCAAATGTAGGACTTCAGAACACAGGCTGAGATTATTTGGAAGTTAATATAAAGTGCAATAATTTACCAGAGTTTCAGCTGAGTTCAGGCTCCAGCTCCAGATCCACAGCTCTCACCACATTCTCTGGTACTTGAATTTTTCCAAATTAATCATTTCATGTTCCAAGTATCCATTTAAAGCACATAGAAAATAGCTAGAGGAAAAATTATAAGGTGTTTTTTGTGTCATTGAAATCTCTCTGTTGTAGGTGTCACTAGCAGCTCATCCCAAAAGTTCTGTCTGAAAACAGACAGCACTGTCTTTCACCATGTTATAGCAAGTTCTTTTGACAATCCTTCCTGTTTTTTTTTCAAAGGGGGCACATTTTATGATGGACTTTAGCTTTCACTTACAATCAGACCTGTAGACTTGTAGCCCAAGGATTAGGAAATTTAAGGGAAAAACTGATTTGCTTGGGCTCTTATGCCTCTCATATGGGCTTTTATTTATCTCTTGAGGAATAGAAATGAATATATTGTCACCAAATTGTCATACATTCTGCATGAACAAACTATGCACTTTTTAGCCCCAGTACGTATTCTTGCCTCTCACCTGTTAAGCTTCATAGCCTGCTCAGCTTTTCGACCCTGCTGTCCTGCCTGCCTTGCTGGGGTGTACTTGATTAGAAATTGCCTGGGGACCTCAGAGCTAGGCAGCCAGTGAAACAGGCTGTGTATCAGCAGCAAAGAAACATCATTGCACATAAGAATTACCAAGTTGGTCCTAGGAGCTTCTTTAGCTTTCCTCAGACCTTAGTCCCTTTGCTGTCTATGACTGTATTTTACAATGGAGCTGGTATTAAAATTCTTACGGAGCCGTATTCCACACAATAATTCATATCATATTTCATATTCCAAGTTGCTGTTGATTCTAACTAATGCAGATATTCTTTTTTTTTTTATATATATATATGGCCAGTATTTCCACTTGCCGTAGAGTGAATGTAGACTAATTCTCAGTTTACCTATTAGTTTCTGATTTGTGAAAATTAGTTTTAATAGTAATGGCTAGGATGCAAACACACACACAAAACATTCAACAGCAGTGTGTGTTTATTTTGAAGGAAAAGTGAACAATGAGATATGCTCAGACTTGCTTGTCTGCCTCTGGTATTTCAAATACATATCTCATTATTTTAGATATTTTTTAGAGAGTTTTTAATTTAAAATAGATCTCAGAATGAATAAAAAGATGTGTTTTGTTCTACTTTGGACCAGATTAATATGTTAACTATAGATTAATGATTCAGAAAGGTGGATTGTTCTTTTCACCACTCTATGCTCTCTCAGTAACTTCTCACCATCCATCCTGAGTTTAGTCAGTTTGTGGTCAGTTTTAGCTGGGGGAAAAAACAAACAAAAAAAAAAGGCAATTTTTCCTAAATAGTTTGTTCTTGGAATGACTGGCTAAATTAGTACCTGCCTATAATGTTGAGTGTGAAGTCTTGCACTAATGAAAAAGGGGCAATACTGTTGGATTCAGCTGATAGTAAAAAGCTGTATGCCTCTTTGTTATCTTGCCACCTGAGAAGAATCACAAAAAGGAGTCTGTGTGCTACCTGTGAGCACAAAGGGAAAAAAAGAGGTAGTTTTGTTACTATCCTTCAGCATGTGATGACCGGAACAAAACAATATAGCTGTAACCCCATCTATGGGGGAAAGGATGGGAAGGTGGTAAGAGGAAAAGAGCTCTTGTGCTTGTTACTTAACACAAAGCTTGAAATGTGGTTGAGGGAATTGATCACATTTTTGATAACTGTGTTTATTGTATTTTCCTGAGCATAGCCCACAGGTTATTTGGAGGAACAACTTTTGATTTGGCAACAGTTTGGATTGTTTAATATATACACAAATACATATGCCTGCATATGCATATGCAGGTAAGGCAAGAGGAGGTTTACTTCAGCACATCCCCTCTTCCAGCAGCCATCAGTTACAGCTCCCCAGTAATCAGCACTCCCTCTCGCCTCTCCCTTCAGCCTCTGATCCCTTGTCTACTCCACTAACACTTCTCAGCTTGATTTTGGGGGAGTTTCTTAAGAGTTTAGGCTTTCCAAGGCTTTCTTTTTGAGGAATGGGTGCAGCTTATGCCTGTACTGTGTTCTTATGATGATATAGGTTCAAATATTTGACTAGACTCAAGAATCAGTCCCTGTGGAAAATCCAGCCTTCACCTCTGGAACAGAAAACATAACAATGCATCCTCTCCACCAGATCCAAGCAGCCTTTTCTAGTGGCAGTGTAAAGATAAACTTCTTTGGTTCTGCCTTGCTTTCCAGCAAGCCATGGAGATCCCTGAACTTTCTCTAGAGAAAATGCAAATGCAGTGTTCAGCAAGAGGTATAAGGAACACAATGATCCAGATTCATTTCAATGAATCTGCAGGTTTTGTGGTTAGAAGTTGGGGGGGGGGGGGGAGGAGGGGAGGGGGAAAGAAAAAAAAAGAAAAAAAAAAAAGTAGTTTGAAGAGATTTGCAAGTGCTTCTTCAGCATACTGGGCGGTGACCTTACCACAGAATTCAGACTCAGTAGTCTGGATTTCTGGAGACAAAATGTTAATGCATGATAATGCAGAGACTTGTCATCCAGAATGGGTTAATGTGGTAAAAAAAATCAGTGTTTCTCCTAAGTTCAAAATGGAGCTTCTTAGCAAATCAGCTGCCTAATGCAAAAATACAAGCAGAAACCAGACACAGAGGTGAATTGCCCGAGGGTCTCACATATTTCAAAGCAGAGAAATGTAATGATATCTTAAAGAGGTATAGACAAGCCAAGGAATACCTGTGGCATCTGATTACAATAATAGAAATTCTGCTGAAAGGCTTAGGAAGATTAACAATATTAACCTTGCTGTCTTATTTATCCCATCTTCTTTGATAAGCAAAACCTCAGTAATCCAGTGACAGTGGCTCTAAGACTGTTGGTTGTTGTCATTCTCACTTGAAAATAAGTATTATATATTATTTAGGTTGATATCTTCACTACACACAGTGACATACTTTCACCTTAGACAAAATTGAAATAGGAAACATGAAAGAAGAACAAACAGGGCAAGAGAGCAGCTCAGTGTATTAATTACAGAGCTTTACAGGTTCTGGGCCATGGTCAGACTATCTCTGCAGAAATAACTGTGACATCCAAAAACTTACTGCCTCTCAAGCCAAGGCTGTTTGCTTACACAGATCAGCAGATGGAGAGGATTGACATAGATGCTGTTTGCAAGAAGGGCAAAGTGCGGATGAAAAAAAAAGTCTTATCATTGTTTTCTAAAAGGAGGTCAGCAAACCATGAAGATACCCAAGCAGATTTGGGACATGTAGTAACATCTCTGCTCAGTTAACAAAAAAGCAAAACCAAACAAACGTGAGCTGATGGAAAGTAGTCTGCCTGGCCTGTGACACATAGTGTTTTCTGTAGATTGAGTCTGTGTTTGGGTCACAGATTATGAACCAAAGAATATAAACAGCAACAGCAGCACATCAGGCTGAAGGGTAACAGCGCTTGCTTGCATAGATGTGCCTGTAGGCAAGACAACACAGATGCTCAAGATTGCCTGTCACATGGGATTCAGAAGCCGTGTGAATCTCTGTGTTCATTTATTATCAGTGATTCACCGTGTTTTAATACAGACAAATATTCTCCTGGCTTTTTGTGGTGCAAAATGCTAACATAGCTGAAATTTAATTTTGTTGGAAAAGGATTTGGGCAAACTTGCTTAAATAAACTCACCCCTTTTACCAACTGTAGAGTCTTCAGCTTTGGTCCCAGAGAGGACCAGCTGATGGTGGTATTTGAGAGCCCTCTGTTTTCAGGTCATTTAATGAGCAACACCATTGTTCTACTGGCATCCTATAGAGAGTGACTCACAGGACAATGTGCACTGCGACAGTGATCCAGGAACAAGTCATAGTCTGCAGTTATCCCCATGTCAAATCTGAGTGGCTCCATCCAGCTACTTTGGATTTAGAGTGGTAAAAAAGAGATCGAAAAGCAGCTGCTTTATTTCTACATTTCCTGACTTTTCAGTACATTTAAAAATTGTAACCTTCCTATTACTATGAAGTATGTTTTTATACTTAATATTCAGTCATAAGTGCTGAGGGATGCCAGACCACAAATCTGGACCCAGCATTAGTCTGCCAAAAGGCATAGTGGAACAACATGTTTATGCAAATATTGCAGTAACTGATAAATCCACGTTGCTTAAAAACATCCAGAATTATTATACATGGCATCTTCAAATGTGTCCTGTGCTAAATGTTTGTTAGATACTGAATGATTTACTGAGCCATGTATGTGTATTACATGGACCAGGCCAAATTCTCAAGCTTTTTCTTTAGGTATCTGTTTGTGAGAGTAGGCACAAGGCACTGCTGGCCTTCTTTGGGTCTGGAATAGCTGTGCCTCCCTTGTACCAGACATGAAATGCACAAGACATTAGAGAATTAGACACAGGTAGCATCAAAAGGCAGTGATCCATTATAGCAGATATTTATACAATATAATATAACAGCATTTCCAAGACAAGTCCTAGGACTACTGCAGCCGGATCACTGGGAACTGGATAAGCGTGTGGCCAGGCTTCAGGCTCTGAGCATCTTTGTTATTGCATGGTTTCCACCCACATTTGTCATTGAGTTTGGTGGAGAAAAATACTCAGGTTTTCCATTTTAGCACTTCTCACCAAAAGAAATGGAAAGCTCTTATGAATAAATCTGCCAAGATCTGAAAACCAGTAGAATGTTTCAATGTTTTTACCTTACTCCTTTTTTTTTTTTTTTTTTCCCTTTTGCCCATTTAGAATAACTGCATCCTTATAGACATGCTGTAGTGCAAACCCATCCGACTGCATCATCCTATTTATTCAATAAGAGAGGAAGGAAATTAGTTCTTTTGCATTGGTCGTCATTTCATGACCATCTAGGACATTGGCACTATGAACTGGATAAGTAAATATTGTGAGAGTATTGTGTTTCTTTGTATATTCCTTCAATTTCTTGCTTCAATATAGCCATCTTAACATGTGCAACGTTCGTTTCTAAGACCATTATTAGGCATGATTTTAAGAGTGTAGCAAGAGAACTGTGTGAAAAGGTGCTGCCATGTGGATCACAATGTGTTTGCCCATTCCACCTTGAAAAGAAATGTTCCATTTTTTCTGCCTATTAGCAGAATACCTCCGAAAAAGAACGAGAAAGTTACTAATTGCTTTGAATGCTACATCAGTAAGGTACAGATAGATGCCATACTGTGGCATAAACCATCTTGAATAGAATTGCATCACATCAGATAAAAACACAATTTGCAGTCCCACTACTACACTAGAGTAGACTCTGGTAGTGTAGAGCAAGGAAGTGTAGAACACTATAAAAAGATTGCTAAATGGAAACAGCAACCTTTGCCATCTGAGGCTTGGTGATCACTGCATGAACCGCTAACAGGGTGGGTTAAACAGCTTGCCAGCACTGAGTGATTCCAATGCTGTGTGTTTCCGTGGTTGTCAGTTAAAGCAGTGCCTGCAATAATGTGATGTGTTGTTAGCAAAATGCTTTAAATGTTACCCTAAAGGGAGGGCAATTTTAAGAAGGCTTTTCTTTTTCAATATATCATCTGCCAAGCCCAGTCATTTTTATAAGGTGCAGAAGAGTAGCCAAGAAAACTGGGGAAAAAAAAAAAAAAAGTATGTATGTACATATAAATTGTGGGGGGGAGGGATCCTTAAAAAGCGTATTCATCAAATATGGCAAGGAAAGTGAATGTGGTGAAAAATTTTCAATTTTACTGCATGTTGAAGATATTAGTTAGCATTTAAACAGGACAAAACTGTAATGTCATCACTGCCTTAGAAAAAGGTGCTGACAGCCTGCATAAGCAAACGTTTATCTCTCCCATCAGATCTCAAGCCAGTGTGTTCGTAGGGGACTGCTGTAGGAGTTCGGCTGGGACTCTGGGAAGGCGCTGGTGTGCTGCCTGCTTGTGAAACATAACCCTCAGCACGCAGAAGGAATGCATCTTAAATAATCCTTTCTTAAACTGTGTATTTCCTTCTGAGTCAAATGCCCCGTCAGATAAGTCACTTGTCAGAAGGAGATGTCTGAAGAGGGAGGGTCTCCACCAAACTCCCTCTGCCTGCTGGCTGACCTTGGGTTTACGTGATTTTGACCTTTTGGACACATCCTTTCAGATGAGAGCTGTTTGGTAGCTCCCTGCTCTGTAACACTGGACCTAGAAGGTAGCCATGAAGTGAGAACATGTTTACGATCTGATCTTGAGCCTTTGGAGTCAATGGCAAAGCTCCTGTTGACTTTCTTTTGTGAAGGTTGGAAGCTGTAACACTATTCTGTTTAGTCACATCATGTCAAGGCACCAGTAAGACCTCAAGGTCCCGATGGGCCTCCTTGAGGTCCTCTCCCACAGCCTGCTCAGAGGCCAGGGGGTCCATTTCAGCTTCAGTCCCTGCCCGAGCAGTGCTGGAAGAGAGCTGGTCTCCAGCTCCATCCCAGCCGTCGCTCCTCTTGTTCTGGACCCTGACCCACACATTGCCTCCACAGTTTGACTTTGGCCCAGTGTCATCACCATGAACTTGCCTGGTGATCTGGATCCTTGGTTGAACCTGGCTGCCCCCTGGCCTGCCCTGCTGCCTGGCTGGGGTGGTGGGACAAGCCCTGTCTGGAGAAGCCCTGCCCTGCCACCCCCCTGGGAACCCCCCCACCCTCAGCCCCCATCAGTCCTCATCCTGCTGGACCCCAGCACTGGAGATTCTCCGTGTAAAACAGACCAAAGGACTAGAGCCTTAAAGACACGACTCACTTCCTTGCTGCTTCCTTCCTCATTATCAAGCCCTGATGTTGGTGAGGGAATGGCCGCCGTCCATGTGAGGAATGTTGCAGGAAGAGATGCTGTGATAGTCCCCCTTTCCTCATTAAACTCCCCTGCTTTTATCCTCATTGCTTCCTGTGGGGTTGTCCATCCATGATATGGCACACTAACAATTTCCAGACTAGTGTCATCTGATGTTTATAGGGAAAGGGTTGATTTTACTACTGCATGACAAATAATTTCTACTGTTTCAAATGAAATGCTGTTTTCAACACAGAACCAGAAATTGCATGGTATTCCCAGGTGTGTGAGCTCATGTACTCCTCAGGGAACTGTGTGTACTGGCTTACCTAGGGAATGTCTCATTGTATCCTGCTTAAAAAGCAGTGTCACAGACTGCTTACAGAGTTTATCTTTCTGAATAAAAGGTAAAAAAAAAACCTCACTCATTTCAGAATATATAGTTTTTCTGCCATTAGCAGCATTTCGGTGCTCTTTCAAGATCTTCTTCAAGGTATTTTGATTCAAAAGTTATATTTTATTTTTATTTTGCAAGCTTTTTTGCAAGCTATTTACAGATCCAATAGATAATTTTCCACCAGCTATACTGAAAATGAAGGGGAGTGTAGCTCATCCAAACCCATCTGACTTACCTGTTAATCTCAGCAACCTATTTCTACCCCAACAGGTGTAGTTCGCCAGGTGAGGCCCATTGTTGGACCTTTCCATGCCATCCTGAAACTGGAGATGAACTACGTCATGGGTGGAGTGGTATCTCATCGTAACATCGTCAATGTTCACATCTTTGTCTCCGAGTACTGGTTCTGAGAGAGCGTTTAAAATCCCACACAGGCAAGCCACTCCGACCTAAATCATTACCACAAACTATTACATCATATACTTGTTTGTAAAACCCAATAGTGTTTTTGTTTGTTTGTTTTATTTTTAAATATTTGGTTTATAGTTTAAGACAAATAACAAGCTATTATGTTGATTAGACATAGGGTGGAGAAAATTAAGTGAGACTGATGTAGTTGTCTGTATAAATAAGTAGTGTGTAAAAGTGTTCAGCTGCCTAGTGAAACTTAAAACTTTTCTAAATGTTTAGGCAGATCTTAACTATTGCTCCTTGGCCAGATAACCAGAGCAACTGAGGATGTGGAACAACTTACATGTCAGAGTTCATTGGGATAATTATACGGTATCTTTGGATGGAGAAGTTTGGTACCTCAATATTAACTACCTTGAAGGAGTCAGATTGTCAGAAAGTGCTAAATATTCACTTTTGGGCCCCAGTAGAATAACTCTGATTAGACACCCACAATTGCTAATAGTTTCTGAAAAGTTTAGCCTAGATATTTAAAAAGCACCATTCAGCTACGGCTACAAGAGGAAGTGCAGAAGGAATTAGAAATAGTAGGAGACTAACAAGCTATTGCACATATTAAAAAAATACTCCTTTTTTTGTACTTATTATTTGATTGTAAGATTATGTTTGATTCTAATTAAACAAATACCTCTCATTGAAATTAACCTGTTACAAGGATAAGGCATATTGCTTAAATGCCAATCTCATCTGTACTCAACAATACATGGGAAACTCAGACCTCTGTCTCCTGTCTGTTATAGAGCAAAGCTCCATACCTTTCTAAAATTGGTAATAAAATTAACATGTTAAACTGTACACTTCTTATGCACCAAACCAAATATAATGAAACTCTCACAAATAAATGAATGTTTAATGTATTTTCTGGCCATCAAAGTAACGTATCTTTTTTATTACAGAACAAAAAATAAATAGTTCCATGTTTCAGTTTGTTATGTTTGTTAAGATATGAGGAAATAAAATCAGATGGGAAATACTCAGAAGTACGGTATTGTTTCTGCTTATCAGAAAAATGATATATCTCCTGAAAGTAAGTTAATTACATGTATATATACACATTCCCCACTCAAAAAACAGTCTGCTATTTCGTCAGACATTATTGGTGCTGGGCATTTGTCTCTTCCTTTTATACAAAAGCCCCTGAAGCTTAAGGGCATCTTTCCATTGACCTGAATGATCTTTGAATAAGAATAATAAATATTGTCCTCTGTGATCAATTGCAAATGAAAGACCATAGCAACTCCACTGTGTACATACAGAAGTCTTCATTCCATTTTCTGTGGCAGTGAAGCTTCTCTGCCAGCAGCATTCTCACTCCTTAAATTAAGATTTTATGATAACACATTCTCATAAATAAAATTTGATTAAAGGATACCCTCTTGATGGTATTTGTTCCCCCACACACTTACAGAGCATCCCAACCCCATACATAGCCTGGTTTTCAGGATGCTATCAGCTTAAAATGTGTTCGGTGTTGTCAGTGGCTACCTCTAAAGTCCTTATGATTTCAATAAATACTTACATATTTCTGTAGTAAATTGATGTGATATTTGTAGCAGGTGACCTTCATCATTCAAGTAACTGATGGAGATTTTGGAAAGCACCAGATTACAAGAGGTACTGTTGACTTCAGGGATTACTAGCCTATGTAATTCTCATTTAGACTGGAAAGTAAAATTTTTTCTTATACTAACAGAGTTCAAGAAAAGGAGGATGAAAGACTCTCCTGATATCATCAAGTTCTTTTTCTTGCCAGTGTAGGAAAAGTAAGTAGCCTTAGTACCAAAAATACAAAAACTGTTTCCACCTGATTTTCTAGATTGTAAATTTTGATCCTTTATTTCCTCTGTAAGTGGTATTTAGTTACAGTGAAAAGAACTTTGGGACAGCAGAAATCTGATTTTAGGATCAAACTGCTGAACAAACTAATTTACAAACTTCTCCTTTCTGTAAAGAAGGCAGACGCCACCACAGAAATACACCTCTCCCTTTCTTCTGTCTGCATTTCTGAGTAAAAATAGGATAGAAGAAGGATTACCACTACTTTCTGGAAAACTGTTTTCCTACATTGTCCCAAATAATCTTTGAAAATTGCAAGCAGCTTTTTAAAAATTCCTGATGTCATATGAGAACGTTGATCCAGTAGATTATTTTATGTTTTGTATATAATGAGTGCTTCGTGCCATTGTCACTGTGATGTATCTTAACTTTTAATAGATCAGCATAGAAAAACAAGATGATTTGGTAATGATAGGAAAGATTAAATATTTCTCTCATCCGAACCTGTGACAATAAAGTTTCATTTGTTGAAAAGGGGCGAAGTAAAACTTTGTAATTTTTATTGGCAAATCATCAAGATTGTTCGAGTGAAATTGTCACTGAGATCCACTCACTTTGAGGGCTTTTCTTTTGCTGTGCTTTCTTTGGATTGATTAGGTCTAAGTTCAAATAATTTTAATTGTGGGGAAACAGAATCACAAGTAAATGAGCATTTAGAAGTAGATGACAAGTAGATGACTGCTGAGTGATCATTAGTCTGCTTTTTAAGAGTCATCTGCTTAGTCATACACAGAATGATATAAGGTGCCTTGGAAAAACAATCATACACCATTAAAAGAATGAGTAATAGTAACACACAATTACGGATACTACATGGGATCAAATTACCTGATAAACTGTCTTATTTGTCACTAGGTGAGTGTGGAGAGACAAAAAACACTCGAATAAACAAAGGCTCACAGGTGCTAGCCAGATTCCGGACAGGAGGAGCAGCAGGTCTCAGGTTGCTCTGCCAAAAGTCAGGCATCCTGCGTAGATGGGAAGACTTCTTGTGTGCTACAGGGACTGCTTCAAGGACAAGACTTATGGCAGGAAAAATTGCCTTGGAGTTATTTCTAGTGAGATTAGGACAGTTTGCTGGAGTAAGCATTCAGTAGACGGTTCTGAGTAATCAGGGCCATAGCCTTAGTCAACTAAAATGATAACAAACCAAACATTTCAGCTCAATTTGCTGATAGACTGATCTACATTCTACTTCTTCAGTTTAAAAATCACTTGATGGAACTATAATTTATTAGCAGATAGAGAAGGCAAAGCAGTTACTCTTTTTACAGAGGGAGGGCACGACAGCCAAGGACAATAGCAATGAACAAGTGTTCAAATCAGTACATTCCACGTATGATAGCTGGATAAGCTTGTGCAGTGATGACAAAAGTTATTTCATGATTTGGAGAGAAATACTATGTGCCTTTCCAGGGTAGCTGTCCCAACTACAGTGTATGGTAACTCTTGGAAGCTGCTGGTGACTGACTAGAACACTCCAACATGGCAAATTGCTTGTCAGCACTGTGAATACATCCATTATTTGGAGCTTGTGCAGCATTAATGTGTTCCTGTCTCAACCACAAAATCACACTATGCCTGATTTTGGCTCATTAAAAACATTATAGCATCCACTTCGCCCATCCAGTTCGTGACTGCTTCTGTGCCTGAACACATGCACTCCATCAGCGCTGCGAACAGGGCCCTGGTGAAATCTCCTGCCTTGTGCAGGGCAGGGTGGCGTGACAAGCATGGCCCAGTATGGCTTCTGGAGCAGAGTAAGTGACACCAGTGTCATCAACAGGTGAGAGGCTGCACTTTTTATGGAATCAGGCTCGGTGCAGTTGTGTTCCTGCATCCATGCTGGTATAAAGGAATTAAAACAGAGATGGTTTCCAGATGAAATACAGTAAGTTTTTGTAATGATATGTAGTTGAATTAGCAAGTGTATGTGGATGACAGCCAGTATTTCAATCCAGTTAAAAATATGCATACTGGTAACTGAAGTGAATGCAATTATTATTTAACATCTAATTCTGAAGAGTGGCATAAAGCCACCAATTCAACACTGGCTGCCTTATATCAGCTGGTATGTACATATATTACTGTGAAGACAACTCCTTCTAGGAGCGAGTGTCAGAAGATGTTTAAATATGCTGTTTGTTCCACTGAACACATAGAATATGCTCTGCTCATCAGTCAATGTGATCTTGCTACCTTTCTTATTTAAATGAGTATTTGCATTTTTGGTCTCTTTGTGGAAATGTTAATGATACAGAAAATAGTAGATGCCAGCTGTGGCAGAAATAAAGATCGTGGTCTCTTAGAAGCATTTTCTGTGAACAATAGCCTCTAGTGATCCTCTTGCAATGTTTCATTAGCTTGGATTTAGTATTCCATAAAAGGCTTTTACAGGGATGCTGACGTGACTTTTCTGTATTCTGTGATGGTGTTAATCCATATCGCATAAGAAAATTGTGTATGTGTATGTATTAGGTGTAGCTTGCTAGGTAGGCTCTTTAGACCAAGAAATCCTGATGCCTGAGGAGCATTTCACACCTTCTGGAATGGAGAAGTTGTTCATGCCATGACCATATTGGCTTTATCTTACCCATCTAATCTTGGCAGCTCGTCTCCTAAATCTCTTGCCCTTGACAGTAGGGAGATCGCTAATGCAGCTGGACAAGAAAACCACCCCAGGAGTGCTGTCTGTGGGATGGGCTTTCGCAGGTAGGTTGTCCTTCACAGAAGTTAAAGGATTGGTTCCCTTTGTAATCAGATATGTTCTACACAGAACCATTTTAATGTCATGTATATTCCAAACTTTCCATGAAATTGCAGCAAAGTCTAGCTTGTGTCCAGTCAGGAGTAATGGCTATTAACATAGGAGCCAGGGGAAGCTCATTCTGAGTTTTTCCTGTCAAATTCCAGGTTTAGAGGCAGCTGAGTAAAAATTTATTTCATCAGAAGTAAGGGTGACACACTTAGTACTGTCCCAGTTAAATATGCTGCCAGATGATACCCTTTTTTAACAAGACCATAATCTCAGTTGACAGCTTGATGCATTTACTAGCCAGCTGAATCCAAGACATTAAAGCCTGACCTGGAACCCCCATATTGCTGCCGCTGGAAGTGCCGAAGCCAAGCCCGGGCAGAGGGGAGGACGGGTGACGGTTGGCCATGCTTGACATGGTTGGGCACAGCACCCGTGAAGCACAGCTCAGACGAGGACCAAGGCCGAGGGCCCCAGTGCAGCTCCCAAATCCACGTGTGCCGGCCCCAGCCAGCTGAGCCTTCCGGCAGCCCTTCCACACGCAGTTTTCCCCGGAGTGACGGGCTCGGCGTCACTGAGCCGCCCCACATCAGAGCTGGCCTGCAGCACCGATGGCCAAGCCCCCGGGAGGAGCGAGGGGAGGCGGCTGCAGGGGAGGGTGGCAGAGAGAGGCCATTACAGGTTGATGGTGCCAGCTAGGGCCTACTGGTGCATTCGAGGGCTGTGACAGGGCTTGGTAGCCTCCCAGCTGCCATTGTGGGCAAATAAATCTGATGGTAATGGAGAGACTGAAGAACAAGGAAATTGTGTGGAGGAAGTTACGAGAGACAAGGCAGGTCAGCTCAACTGCATTTACAGGTTGCTGAGACAAAAGTGATGGACAGTGGCAATAAATAGTTTGCAAATACCCTGTGAGCAACCAGTGAATATCACCACAAGGATTCTGAGAAAGGAACATCAACAACTTTCACCTCCTTCCACATGAAGTCAAAAACCAGGTGTCCTGTGGGGATGTCCTTTGCATTTGCTACGCTGGATGTCACACGACATGAGTTGCCATGGCATTAGAGAGCCCCCACACAAGTGGGCAGTGAGCACCAGTTTCGGTGGCCAGACGTACCCTGTCTGGCTCCCCATGGGCCCTGCACCCCTGGACAGCCGGGCTCCCCAGAGATTCTCTCTGGGAATCTCTCTACAGCGAATCTCTCTACAGAGATTTCGAAACGACCAAGGGATGTCAGCTTGCTTGAAGTAAGTGCGTGCCTTGTCTGCATTCTGATTTTGTCTAAATGAGACTGTAAAGGGTCTGGAAAATGACCTTTGATGTATGATCCGTGTGCTGTATTCAATCAGTACAAAAGTAAGTGTTAATGTAGACAATTGTTTGGTTGTTCCCTGCCTCCCCACTTCTCTTTCATTTAACATTTTTGCTAGTAAATTGTGAGGATACTCTCTGTAAGAATACCAGGAAAAATATTCACACAGTGGTAAACGCCATTTGTATGTATTTTTTGCATGGTGATCTAGTGCATCTCAAAATAAGCAAACGATGTTACGGACAGCAGATTAATTAAAGTTTTGGGGATTAAAAATGAATCTGAGGTAGTTCCAAGCAGAATTCAAGATGAGGCTGTCAGAATTCAGTAGAATCAAAATAAATAAATATGCTCCTTAGCATTATTTTATTTTTTTCTTTTTGAGAAAATAAAAATCTGCTTATAAAAGCATTCTACAATATTTTTTTTTCTACTGTGGCATACCCACTGTCTTGATATGTCTTCTCATTTGAAAGGTATTTGTTTTCTATAGAAAGATATGAGTTTGGGTCCACTGGCTGCCACTTCGCTTTTGTTTTTTAGTATGTTTAACACCCAGTCAGAACTAATTAAATGTACTCCTTTTGATTTGCGGAACAGGCATTCTCTCTGAAAGGAAAAACAATCCTTCTCTAAGTTGGGACCTTTGCTGGCTCTTTAAAAGATGTCAGCTGAGGTCTCCTAGGGATGCTCATTCCAAGGGTGTGCAGTCAGACACCCTCAAAAATACCGCTTGATTGTTCTCTATTGGCCATGTCTGAAGCAAGTGCAGTTTTGATAAAAATACCAGAGCCACTTCTGGTTGGCCAGTGTGCTCTTAGCCATGAGTTAAGAAATATCGTTTCTCCTAAGGAAAGTGAGAGCGACCAAGATCTGATTTATATCTCAGGAATGCCAAAGCCTTTCCCAACATCACTTCTGCTTTCTGAGTGTCTTTGTTCCCTGCAGCCTGTGGTGAGCGCAGGAGGTGTGAGGCTGTGTGGAAATTGCTGCTACTAGACAAGAGAGACATAAAGTACACCCACCAAGACTCCAAAATCATTGATCTGATGAAAGATTTTTCATTCCTGCTGTGGCTTAGAATGCGCTATCTTTTCTGTAATGAGCCGTTTTTTTTTGCTTTCACCTTATCCTGTTTCATCTTTTTTTTTCTCTCCCTTTCCTTTTATTGGATTATCTTCTCCCTCTCCTTATTTTTACCCCCTGCATCCATCTTTTTCTTTTCTTCTGTCACTGAGTGTTTACTTGTAACTGAGCCATTGAAGTTGAACATGTCCACGAGACCAAGAAGAGAGATCTTGAAGAGCTGCAGAAAGAAAATCTCTCCTGGGTTCACTGCAGACAGACAGAGGCACACCATGCTTTCATACCCCAAACGCTTTACTGTGGCACTCTGAATCACTCTAGATCATGCCAGGATGGACACTTGCATGGGGCAGTTTATGGCTACCCTCTTTTATTTATTACAGTTAAATCCACATACCACTTCAAAGTGCAATAACCAACGTGAAGCATGGAGCAATAGAGAAGACTCAAAAGCCCTCTTCTGTAAGACATTCCCATTTGGGACGGTACTTTGTCACTCTCTATGGGAAGGGAGGCCACCCAGGGGGTCGCTGAGATTCCTGCATCTGTGGCAAACAGAATATGTGACTCAATCATGCGTCATCTACGTTGGGTCAGAGGATCCAGGTTAAATCCCTGCTGACCGCGGCTAGCACAGAGAAGCAATGTGAGCACAAGGTTCAAACACACTTCTTCTCTCCTGCTTCCCAATCTGATTTTCTGAGGGTTTCTGTGTGTGTGTGTGTGCTGCAAATGAGAGAACTGGCTGATATCTGTCCTTTAGGCCTGCATGGCCATTTGGAGGGGACCACCACGCTCTTCGCAAGCTTCAGTCCCAGGTGACACTTTTGCCAATACCACTGAAGCAAAGTCCCTCATCATGGGCCCAGACTAACTGCAGCAAGTGGCACTGGGTCAGGGGTGTGGAGAACTACCTCATGAAGTCTGAACCACTTGCAGACACAGGTTCCCCACACTAGTTCCCTTGTCCTACTGATAGCGTGTTCTCACGTGCCACAAAATGTCATGGCCCTTCCACGAACTCATGCATACAATCCTACAATCAGGTTCTTGGTGTGTTAGAAGACATTTGGGATCTGCCTGTGTTAAAGGGCAACAGGCTGGCTTGTCCCATCAGAAGACCTGGGACTTTGAACAACGGCAAGCTGGGACTTTCCCTCCCCTCCTGCAACCAGTGCTGGTCACTCTCTGGGGAAATTGGGGTCCAGAAGCATGAGATAGGCTCTTCCCTGGAACTGTGCTTAGTGGCTGAACTAGGTTAACTAAATGTCATGTAGGTAACTATGAACAACATGGAAGTTTTATGATTATAGCATTGAGATGTGCCCCACCTCTTGCTGAAATAATGTTTGATAATGACAAGAAGTGAGGATTATGGATCTGGGCTGTTTGATGCTATTCTGGTAACTGGGTGTATCACCCAGCCCTGCCATGCCTTCATCTACACATCTGCTAGTGGCTCTAGTAACTTCATAACTTCCACTGAGCCACTGACCACGAGGAGCAAGGAATCAGAAGTCACGACTTGCTCCCCTCTGCTGCACCAGTGGCACCACAAGTCCCTCTGCTCTGTGGCAGGAGGAGCAGGTCACCAGCCGGTGTGAGATGGTTCACACGGCATGGAGGCACAGTGTGGGATTTAATGGTACACACGGTGTTTGAGATCACATGAGAGTAAAGCACAGTTATTTTATGATCACACCTATCCTACGCCTGGTGTTGGTATTGCTCTGATGGAAATTTAAATTAAAAAAAAAATTAAAAGGAAGAAAACCAGTTGTATTGTGCCTGATACCACAGGTGATAGATATCTTGGCCTGGCAATTCTCACAGCATGACCTTTGCAGGTCATTTCCTGAGATGGTGATTAGCACTTTTGTTTTGCTGTTAGCTGATGGTCCTCACATGAGCGAGATCCGGTGCAGGTGACACAGTGATGGTGGGGAAGAGCTGGTAAAAGACAAATGCTTTCAGGTTTCTGTAGTTAGGCTGACCCTGGCAGTGGCAAGAGCAACTTTCTCTGAACCTGCCCCATCAGTGACCTCGGACCTGATCAGAGGGACCACCCTCAACTCTGGATGTGAGGTAAGTTAAATTACATGCTGCTGAATTGTCCTAATACTGCCAACATTTTGGGCAGAAGTTGTAATAATGATAAAAAAGCACCCGTGTAATGGATACCATCATAACTTTGTAACTACAGTTTAGGTTTTGAAAATTACAAATATGTGTTTAACTAAGGCTAACCAGAAAGTACTAGATGGTGCTTTAACTGTGGCCAGCTGTCTAGTATTTAGAAATTAGAAAAGAATGTTTTTTCCCTTCCAAAGTGGAAAAATTGCTGTACATTTCTACATATTGAGCTAGTGACCATTTGTTCAGCTCTACCAGGAAGCATCAGGTTATCTGTGGTATCAAAAGATGACAAAGTACTTTGTAAAACAACTTCACAAAACATAAGGGAAAATGGATTTTGTAGCCTTCAACTTATGATGTACTTCCCCTCTTATGGATTAGAGACCTCATTTGCAGCCACTAAATTTAATAGGTTGTTTTTTTTTTTTTATCAGACCACATCAATTCACAGGTCATGGTAAACCACTTTAGTAACAGTGAGTTTCATTTTGTCTTGAATTATACTTGTGAGACTTATTTCAGTGACATTTCTTCAACTCATGCAGGCAACTCTCTTCTTTCAAACACATGTACCTTTGGCTGCTGATCTCTTCATAAGTGTTTATAATTCCTTTTTACCCCTACCCTGAGTAAGCTTCACACCTGATCCTTTATTTCACTTCCTCCTCCTTAAATTTCTCAGATGTGGAACAGCTGGAAACATGGAAAGAGTATTTCAATTGCTGATGTCCGTGTCAAACAGAAATTAGATGTTCTGCCCCTATAAGCCAATGTGTCTGTAAAGTTTCTGGCTCCGTGTCCAACAGAGACCCAGTGATGAAGGTTATGTGGATGAGATGGGGAGATAGGTATAGGAAAGCATCTGTGTTAGCAAGCCAAAAACTGGGCATTAATGCATTCTGAAAACACGTGGGCTTTCCAGAACTCCTCCCAGGCAAAGGTTATACTGAAATCGTCGGTGGTTCAGGCTTGACTTTGTTTTTGATGTCTGGCCAAACATAGTTAGCAGATAGGCGTGGGCGGCTGAAAGATTGCTCTCATTGAAGGGCACTGACAAAATGAGCTTTTTTTCCTTTTTTCTAAACCCACAAGATTTCCCAGATCTGCAGATGAACAGCTTACTGAGACAGGGTTAGAGAGGAGCTAAAACAGAGCTTTACTTCTAGGCTAGAGACGGGCCCACCTAGGCAGCAGCAGCAGGACTCTGAAGAGGCCCAAGGGGTCAGTTGACGTGGGATCCAGAGATCTTCTCTTCAGTGGCTGTTTTCTACTTGATGCTTGGCCTAGAGGCAGCCTCTGCAGGAGCCCTTCCACAAGGAGACTGGAGCAAAAAGCAGTGTGGTCAGCAAGGGCCTTTCTGATATCTCTGCGGAAAACCCTCCCACCCCTTTCTCTGGACCCCCATCTACTCTGAAACATGAAGGCAGTGGGTTGGCAAGACAGCCCAGGAACCACCTCGTTCATCTTCTTTTCCATGGCAGTCGGTTTGTTCTAGTGAAATGGAGAAAACACTCCTACTGAAGTTAGGAGGAGGAAAAACATGAGCCAACAGGATTGATGTCCCAGCTGGGATGCGCTGGGCAGAACTGGATGGATGGCTGTGCACATTCAGAGCCGGGGGGTCCAGCAGTAGCTGAGGGGAGCTGTGTGAACCCATGGAGGGGAGGAATGTAGTTGTAACAGGGGGAAGGGCTCATCATGTCTTTGCTCTCTACGCAACATCAGGCATCCAGGGAAACCAAGCCGGCTCCACACTGCGCTTATTGTACCAGACCTGGCTCCCTGGCTGCTGTGGCAGGGGCCTGGGTGGCTTCCCCAGTGCAAGCCAGGGAGGTCTGGCGGGCGGTTCCCAAGCTATTTGGAGCAATATTATCCAATTACTCTCCATGACTGCACTGGGGTCAGGACACTTTGACTTTTATTTCATCTCCTGGCAATAATACCAAGAGCCTAAATTGGTGTCCATTGAAGTTAATGAAAAGTTCATGATTTGTCAGGCACAAAACATTATAAAGAGATGTTGGGCAAGTGTTTTACCTCTTCACACCATGTCTTACCCTTTTCTTCTGTCTATGGAGACTATGTAGATGAGTACCTGAAAAATCCATGTTTTGATGTTTTGCTAATAAAAGCAAGTTGTACTGAACCCTTGGGTGGAAGAGACTTTGAGGGAGAAAATGAAAACTTTTATTAGCTGATTTATCTTAACATGTATCTTTAGCTATATAAAAATGTTAAGACACTTTTTGGAAGTATTTTAAATTCATAACCCATAAATTTTACAGAAACAGTAAAAGGCTGCCTGGGATCACTGCAAGATAGCAATAGTGATTGGGGAGGCCAAAAATAAAAGTATCTTCTGCAGAGACCACAGCTCTGCACCCATGTTGCTGAGGAGTGCTCATCAACATGTGCTAACGAAGTGGCTTTTGTCAGCTCCTGTGGTCTGCAGTGGGATATTCTGAGCTGGGAGGTTCCCAAAGTGGAATGATCCTGCAGAGCCAGTCTAATGGTTCAATACCCTGTAGCACTGTTCTCCCACCTGCAGCTCTTGGTCCCTGAGTTCTTCTTTCTTTCAACAGACAGAAGCCTTTGAAATGACATAAATACCTGCTTTTGGGGTGGGAGAGGTAGTTTTCTCCTGGTGAGCAGGTGGGAAGCAGAGGTCTACCAAGCAGCAGAGCCAGCTGGGAGGGAGGAGAGGCAGTGGTAGCTTGGGACACCAGAAACCAGGTGGTCAAGCCATTTCCTGAGGAAACAGTGGCTCTCTGGAATGTCTAAAGTAAAAGTAAGACAGTAGTGTTAATCTGTAAGGAGTAGTCTGGGGTCTGCAGGGAATTTGGTGAGCTGGTTACTCATGGTGCCCAGCTGCAGAGGCTCTTCCCCAACTTACTGGTCCCTGTGCATTGGCCCCCTGTGGCCTTCAGCTAGCCCACCCAGTCCTGTCACAATGACCCCAGGCACACTGGTAAGCAAAACAGTCTTGTTTGAATTTGTCCTGCTCCCCTCCACGTGGTTCTGAGACCATATGTTGTGAAGGTGGACATTCAATCAGAAGTACCACTGTCAGCAAGGGCCTGATGGGTGGGATCCAATGGCTTCTAGTGCCATTTTAGATGTCTCAGGGCGTATGAGATACCAGTGTGCTCCTTGTGATATGACAGAGGACTTCCAGGAGACCCACACCCTTCTGGAAGGGGATGGAAAACTGGGGGGCATCTAGTCTCTCACTAACTGCCTGGATTTCAGCATCTGAACCCCACCCCGGTGCCAGGTCCAGGGCACCCTAAAGCACTGAACCCCCCTGGGGCCTGCCTTGGTGGGGAGACACAGGGTGAACACAGCTGATATGACCGTTTCTAAACTGGTGCTACTCTTGGTCTCCAGTAGGCAAGATCTGGCTTCATTTATGCGGGGCTGGATCCAGTTGTTTGTGTCAACAGGAGTTTCACAACTGAATTCAGCAGAAGAAAAGCCAGTACAGCTTTACACTCATGGGCTTTCATAACCATTTGTTGACAATCCACTGTAAAAGGGAAAATGATGTTTAATCTAACAGAGATAATGGGAAAATACAGAATTGTGCAGACAAAAAAAAAAAAAAAAGGCTGTTTTCCATCATCTCACCATGTTCATCAGAAAGGATAAGAAAAAGCAGATGCTCTCAGTAGAGGAAGGTGTCTATAAGCAGTGAAGCAAGTCTGGAGAAGGTTTTTCAGTATTATCTTACTAAGATGGAAGTTAGAAAATGCGGACCTGGAAGTAACTGGGCAAAGAAGCTGAAAATGCTCAGCTGACCAAAATGGAAGAACAATGTAGGCAGAAAGAAAGATTGAACAAGCAGCTGAGGAGAGTTGGCAGTTTATGGGTTTGCTTTTCCCTTTTTCATCTGATTAAAGTAATTTCAGCCCAGTGGGTTTGCATCTAAGTGGTTGAGTGGCTGCCAGATAATATCAGCACAACTGCTCAGATAAGAGAAGAGCATTTGATAATTACCTATATGTAAATCAGATAATGAGATATTTATAGACCACAAACTCCAGTATATGAATGAGAGGTGCTATCACATGGTGGTTCTTGTCAGAAAAAAAAACCAAACAAACAAAAAACCACAAAAAACCCAAAACAAAACACAAAAAACAATTAGACCTCCCAGTCTGCCAAAAGCTGTACCCAGGGAGATTTCTGTGTGAAGTACCTCTCAGGGTCTCATGGAATATGCCTTTGTAGATCTATTGGTAGGAACTACTAACAGCAGGTTAGGAAGTTTAAATCCTATTATTTTTCTGTTATTTATGAAAAAGTGGAGTTAAATGAATATTTTTTTCACCCCATTCACTGAAAGCATATAAGATTATGGTTCAGGATGGCTTATTGATGAAGCCCAAATGAAACAAATCTCATCTTCTTTGAAGTAATTCTGTTAGTCTCGGATAACTTGTATCTTTTTAATAAAATAATATTTTTAAAAATATGCATATAAAATACACATAGACACAGTTTACAAAAATAAAATACAATAAGTAGAACAAAATAGGAAACCACATAAACTGCCTGTCATAAAAATATAAAGACTATTAATGTCTTGTCAGAGGAAACTGTCATTGAAGGAACGCAATTCTATCTAATATCTCTTGCCCAATGAATCTTACCAGAGGGCTGGCAAGGGTCT
Source organism: Tyto alba (assembly GCF_018691265.1). NCBI lineage: Eukaryota > Metazoa > Chordata > Aves > Strigiformes > Tytonidae > Tyto > Tyto alba. Next base: position 6,500,813 of record NW_024881295.1, on the reverse strand, counting down.
GTAACTCAATCCTCTCAGGCTGTTGAACTGAATTCACTCTGATATCAGGATCTTTTTATGGATACTGGGATGAGCTTTAAATGCAAAACTCTAAATCACCCTGTTCAGCTCCATTTAACTGGAATTTGAGGACTTCAGTCAAAAAGAAGAGTCTGAAAAAATAATCTTATTCTATTGGCAGATCCCCAGACTGTGAGGCAAGTGGCATTCTTGATTTGACAGGAAAAGAGGGAGTTAAAAAGGCTTGTTTTCCCTCCGTTCTGATCACAAACATTTGGGAAAGTAAACACAGATGAGGTAAAAGCAGAGAAGATTGTGCTCATTCTGAGAGAGAGGATGTCATAACCAAAAAAAAAAAAAAAAGGCGCGAGAAAACATAACTATAACCAAATTAGCCATGACTAATTTACAATGCTGTGTCAGGGACTATCAGATACAGATAAGTTCAATAAATCAGCTTCAAACCACAGGTGCCTCACTCAAGGTTTTAAGTCCCACACATGTGAGATTAAAGGAAATCCAACAATGTAATTATTTGCAGTATGTTAAAGAGTTTACATCAGATTTTTTGAAGGAGTCTGTAAAAGCAGGTATATTGTAGCCTGTCCACAGGCTAAATATCAACCTGGCAATTAGGTTCTGCCTATTTAATTTCCTTTGCAAATCTAATTGCATACACAAGTCTTCTTCCTCCCTGCCCTTTACAGCTCTTCAGTACCTGCCACGCTCTTTGGCTTTTCTTTGGAATATTGTGTAAGCCACCATGTAGATGTAAACAAGCACTGCTCTGTTTTGTAGCTAGTAAATGTTATATGAAACTTAATTCATGCTCAAATAAGGAGAGCTCAAGTAACTGCAGCCCTGGGTCTGACTCATAAATGCAACATGCTGAAATAACTGAGTAGCATCCATCTCTGAACTTACACTGCACATATGTCTTGTCCAGACAATATGCTTTTATTCTCTTCCAGTTGCGGTTCCTGGCCTGAATTTGCTTTCCTGAAGTCAATGGAGCATTGCCATTAGCTTTGACCAGAGAATTTCATTAATGATTGAACCTCTTTCTCTGTCTCTTTCTCCCCACTCCATTTTCTTTTTGTTGGTTTCTTCTACAATGCTAAATGCATTATACCCTCTATAACACATCAATCTTATTTTTTATTTACTAAAAAGAAAACTCTTGGGGGGGGGGAGGTGTGTGTGGAACAAAAACAAACCAACAAATATTTGACAGACTCTGTGGATCTGAAATCATTTTCCATATGGCCAGATTGCTGAAGATCTGCAGATGTCTAGTGAGATTGTCGTAAGAGTCAAGACAGATTACCTATCTGTGATATTTAGGTATGTCAATGCTTTTTTTTAAACTAGACTTTAAACTCTTCAAAATTTGGCTGTATAACAAATGAGAAAGCATGTGCTAAGGTATTTACAGAAAGGCATTTTTTAAAAATACCATTCTTTTCTGACTAGAACATGAAAATAAAATATTTTGGACTTGCTAGAAAATAATGTTGTACTTTCCCAGTGCCCACACTTAAATTTATACCAGAGATTATACACATAAAGCTTGAAGCAAACTGACAATGATACTGGCCCTTCAATTGGAACTGAGGGATAGAAATGCTGATATTCTATAAGATAGCAAGGCAGTATGATTTGCCTAACTGTAAACCATTTATACAGCATATAATAATCACTTGTTAAACAGTGGAAGAAAGTTCACTGATGGAATGACTTGCAGCCTCTTCATCTTCAGTTTACGGTCAATAAATCTCATTTGAAAAGTAATACTGCCCACTTATCCTTTCAGCACAAAGTGACTGTCATCACCATGCTATAATATTTCTGGCCTCACCGTATTTTACCTATTATTAGTCAAGTTATATTATCATCCATGACTAAGTTGGTTTGTCAGAAGCCAGTGGGTGGAATAGTCTCAGGTCACTGTGGAGCTCATTGATGGAAATAAAAGCACCTTTCTGTGGGAAAGAAAGATGGGAGGGACAGGTCTGTGTGATGGGGGGGCATCTTGTTTGACTGCAGCTAGTGACAAGTCAGATGTGCATCCTGACATGAGGCTATATGTCACCTGAGATGTTTGGATGCAGTAGGTTATAACTGCACGCTTAAATGTGTTGCATGTCTCGGAGAGGTAAGAAGCAGCTCAGAAGAGCTGAGCTTTATCTTCACACTGCCCTTGATGTTCCCTATGGCCTTGAGCAAGTTGTATAGGCTTTGTCTACACTAGCAAGTAATGAAGCATAAAAAGCTCAGATCTGCAGACTGAAACAGTTGAAGGTAAGGAGTTGATGTTCACTCCACACAAACACCCAAACCCCACAGGTTGTTTTTTTTTTTCCTGAAAACAGTCTAGTCTGATCTGTAGGACTGAACACTCATGAGGCTGGAGCCTTCCTGGTATGCATCTTGCATTACATCGTGGTTTAGTTTCATCCAGGGTGAATCCAGCTGATACTCTACGACCTCTCCACAGTATAAACCAAAGCATAGTAGGTGGGCACAGCCAGGAGATTAACTTCAGAAGTACAAACTGAAATGCCAATGCAGATAAGCCTTTTGCTCCTGCTGACTCATAGGGATGTTGCTGTACTAGGTTCATTTATGTGTGACCTGTTCAGCTTCTGTGATAAAGATAGTAGATATGATAGCGTGTTTTATTTCAGCATTCACTTGACAATACATAAGCAAAGATTAAAAGATGTTTAGTAGATGCATAATTAGCAGAGGTTAGACTGAAAATGAACAAGGAGGTGTTTTTTCACACAGTGGGTAATTAAACTGTGGTGTTCCTTGCTGCAGGATGTTGTAGATACTAAAAATTCACAAGGTTACAAAAGTGGCTGCACAGATTCCCAGAAGTAAATTTCATGAAGGGATATTTTTTTCAAAGACTTTTTCTGTGTGTTGGGAACTCTGAGCTGTGAATTGCTAGAGGGTTGAGGAGTCTCCTTGGGAAGAATCACAACGTGCTTGTCCCAAGTAGCCAGTATTTGCTGCTGCCAGAGATAGGGTAATGGAGCAAGATAGACCTCTGATTTAACATGTTATAACAGTTCTTGAATTCATCACTTCTTTCTTTAAAAGGCTTTAGATTTTTCAAATTCAATCATTCAAATAATTAATTTCAATGATTCAGGATTTGAATGACTTTTATTTGAAATGTATCTCTTTGGAAATGATATTGTGGTTCCCCAGGGAGAGGGAAACTGCATATTCCTTCTTCCAGAATAACTGAGGCCCTTCTACAGACTCAGTCTCACAATAACACCGCAAGACTTCCCCTGAAAGGACACAAACTCTGTCTCGATTATGTTGTGGTAGAGTAGTGAAAACTGAACATTACTACTTCAGCCTCAGTATTTTGAGGAGGGTGCATTCATGTTTTTATACAGAACTGTGATTTCCCCAGAATCCATATGCTTTTTATGAAAACAAATCTGTTCAGTCCAAATCTCAGCATCCCACTAAACAACAGGCAAAAGAATCCCTTATTCGCTCACACTGAAGATTTTAATCTAGCACCAGTGGAAAGCCTCAGTGCACACATATGATGCAGTATAAATCTACAGCTTATATGGACACAAGCAGCTAGTGTTGCTGTTGGCCTAGCTCAGGCTTTTCCATATTCATCAGGGGATCGGATATTCTGGTGGCTCAAACCAGGTCTGAGAGAGCAGCTCCACAATACTCAGAGGCGTTATATACCCCGTGACAGGCTTCCTTCTCAAAGCCAGTTTGAGAACCTCCTCTTCCTCAGCACTCTTTTCAAACCCTGCGCGATGCTTTGCTGTCCCATCACTATGGCTGATGTAGCTCTTAAAGAACTTATCTTGTAAAACAAGTCTTTCATATAGTCTGCATTAAAAAAAGAAAGCACTGTTTTGCTGTGAAAGGTGTCTTAACACAGATGCTTTAGCAGTCCAGTATATAAGTCATTACCATAAAAGATCACATAAGCACAACAAAGCAGCTATAAATAACAGCACAAGGGTGTAAAAAAAAGAAGAAAAAAAACACCTTTGGTTTATCACAGAAGTAAGGTACACACAGTTTGGTGTTCCTATCCTTGTAGTGACTATAATTCCTCTGTCCAAATTTTGGCCTCAAATAAAGCAGCTTTTCTGCACCGTCCCATGCACAGTTATGTTCTTAGTGCAATTCAAAATGTGGACTTTTTGTCAACCAGGTTCTAGCCACCATTTGCTATTGCAGGAAATCCATTTTAACCCCTTCTTCATAGACTGGGTGAGGTCTAGCACTTTTTTCCTTTTGGATCTGTCTGGCCCAAGCCACAGAAGTTTGCTACAGGTGGCGATTAAGAAATCCCTTCTATAAAAGTGAAGCAGCTGGTACTGATCTATTTCATCCTATGGATTTATAAGTGCTAAAAAAAAGAAAAAAAAAAAATTGTGTCATGTTGTGAGCGTCCTAGTTTGTAAAGGCTGAGTACACTTTTTTTAAAACCTAGCCTCATCCTTACAGAGTAGTTAATTTCTGCTGAAAATTCAGAGGTAAGTTAAACCCCTTTCTAAAGTTACCTGAAAGCGCATTGGTTTTCTTTATCAGAGGCATGTTTATAAGTATGGAGAACGCTACACAGATCAAAAGCACCCTGTGCTGCAAAGAGGGAAATATATGGAAATTGATAGTAAGAGGCAAGCTCCCAGCTCCTCTTTTCTGGTTTACAGGAGGAGCTGGCAGTTCAGCCTCCCATTACTTCTGCTCAATGCTCCTTGTTATGTGATACTCTTTTCAGTGCTAGGATTGTGGCAAAATCTTAGCATTTGGGCAGAGATTTTGTATGCCTCAGGTCAGTTTTTTTTTCTTAGCCCAGATGAGCCTGATGTTTTCAAGCACAAAGCTGTGGCAAATTAAAGTGACCAAAGACCTAAGCTGATGGGTGCCAGAAGAGAGTGTAAACATGCATCCTGGCACAGCGAAGCATGTGATGCGCTGCTTGTTGCTAATGAAATTCTAAATTTGCAGTTTTCCTATATTCAAGTAAGCATGGATTTCTCTCTCTCTCTCTCTCTCTCTCTCTCTCTCTGTTTTTTGGTTTGGGTTTATTTTTTTTTTTCTCCTGTTGTGCTCTCAGGCTGCTGAGCAAGTGCTCCCTAGTTCCCAGGTGGGGTGGCCTTTCTGTCGCACAGGCAACTTTTTGCCATCTTCAAGAAAATCTACAAAAATACAAGAACTGAGAAACCTTTGAAAACCAACAGCCTGAAAATACTCAGTCAATAGGGGGCTGGAACTAGATGATCTTTAAAGTCCTTTCCAACCCAAACCATTTTATGACTCTATGATATGTTAGGCTTCAACATCTAGCCACTACATCTTTTTATGCAGGTAGAACTTAGGTGCACATCTGTTATAGGTGAAACCATCAGATTTCACCAAGGCTTTTCGGTATTGAATCATAAGTTTTCATCACCAAGTGCACTAGAAGCTTAAATCTCTGACATAGACCATGCCCTGAAGTGTCAATCTGACCTTCAAAATTCCCGCCTTAGGTCATGAGGGTTTCATGGGTCAGGCATTTCTTCAGCCTCTCAGTTCCCTGGAAAACCCAGTTTGTCAGGTGTGCCAGGCCCTTTTCTTCTCAGGCACTAGACTAGACTAATCATATGCCATCTCTAGGATAGACCAAATATTCTGAAGGGGACCTGCTCTTAATTGTTATACAACCTTTGAAGAAAAAGAGGTGATAAAAAGGTAAGAAGAAATTTTAGAATGGAAGATGGGGTTTGAAGGAAAAATGCCTGCAGGCAATGGGGTTTAAATACTGATGAAATTAACTGCTTGTTTTTTAAGAAAGAGCATTTATTGATCTAAAATCTCCAAACCCCAAGGGAATTCTCAGTCCCAAAGGTTGTAATGTAATTGTGGTATGGCATTCAAGCTGTTCTACCGCAAGAGTCTGCCTTCATCTATATTGCTTGGGAAAGATTAAAGGTATCTTATCTATCTGCAGCGGCACAGAGCTGTGATAATAATACTGTGGTTACTTTAGCTTAAGCGACTATATTTTGAAACGGGAATAATGAAAGCAGTGAAGAACTGGAGAAAGCTTTGTGGTGACTTTAACTAGTCAGTTCTAGTAGTGTAACTGGATTAAAATGGCACTGCAGAATAGTAGCACTGTACTTGACATCCTAATTTTTCTTCCTTAAAGGGTTTTCCATGTCTTGAGCCGCTTATTTTTAAATCACACTAAGATTCAGGCTGCCAGTGTGGATGGGTAAGGCATATGTTTCAGCAATATCAGGACTACTTTGTTTTCCTTTAGCTTTTGTGTTATATTGACATATAAAATGTAAGATGACAAAAAAAGTTACTTTAAAACCATAATACGTGTTCCTTTTAGCAACAAATCTGTATGAAAAGCAAGATAGTGTGTTTGCCATTAAGAGCTGCTTGTAAAGGGATGTGCATGAAAAGCTGGTTGCAGTGCATGGAAGGAAGCTTGATCTGGTCTGAGAGAAATAAGTGCCATCTATTGGGACTTCATCCATCAGCAATTAGCATACCTCCATAAACATCTCCCTTCCAGGATGTATTACTATGCCCATTTTCAGTTTGAGGATTAAATTTTGTGAAATTAAGCTGTACAGTATGGGTAGAAAATGTCCAGGTGTTCAAATAAGTCAGCTCAAACCAGAGAGATCTGTAATCTGGAGTAGAGTCCCGGGATCATGGGAAGGATGATGCTGTGGTCCCACTGAGTTTGACTGCTACACCACAGTGTATTTACCTGCGCATTTATGCAGTATTTTCTCTCGCCAATGTCCCAGGACATACAAATGAAGGCAGAAACAAGAGCCAGGTTATCTAGTCCAATCCCTTGCAGACGTAATGTTCTTGCAATTAAGGAACCTCGCTCTTATTCAGTCAAGGCAGGTAATGGAAATGAGGTGAAGCAGGCCATCACCTCTGCTTGCGCTCTCTGTATCGCAGCTGCTTTCCTGCTTTTACCCTTCCTGCTTCCTTCCTGCTCCCCTCCTGCTCCCCCAGCCAAGGAGATGCCTGGTCTCTCCTTTGTGTGCACTGACTCCTCAGCCTCTGCTTTCCAAGAACAGTACTGCCCTGGACCCCGGGCTGAGTTTACCTAAGCATTTCCCAGACATCTGCTTACACTCTGTGCTCTGAGACAGAGAGATAGACCTTTGGTCTGACCCGCAGCCGTTGTGTTTGTTGCAGCCATAGAGTTCCTGAGGTGTCCCTGACAGAAAGTGGGATGTGGATGTGTGAAGAGAGGTTCTTGGCTGGGGATGTGAGGCAGGTTTAAGAGTCTCGGTCTGGTCAAATTTCTCTAATGAGAAATTTCTCTTGCACACAAACAAAATGTAGCTAATGTTAGCTAAACCAAGATCAGAAAGAATCTTGAAGTCAAAACAATTCAAGGAACAAAGCTTCCACTTCTCTAAAGAGTTTAACCCACAGGCCAGTAGATTTAGTTGACAAGGATTGGAAAATCTGATATATGCAGACAGATGCAGACATGTATAAGATACATGAAGTAGCTACCTGTAGGCATAAGGATTATAATAAAAATATACTGATGTTTGTCCTTGCAAAGGTGGGAATGTCAGTATACACACTGAAGTGCTGGTTTCCATACCATCATGTAATAATCCATTTTTGGCCCTTGATAGTGTATAGGGCAAACTTACTTGTCCATTCAGCTGATGAGCACAGAAGCAATCTGCCCCTCTGATGGCACCGTATTGCCTGGACAGGCTGCAGGTGTCTGAAATTAGCTGAGGACTTTTCAAGATGGTATTACATCCTGCCTGGGCTCTGGCTGCCCCTCTGGAAAAGTGTGGGTCTTCCATAGCTCCTACATCACATTCACCAACTCCGTGTGGGTACCTCGGTTAGCCTAGACCATCTGTTATGGTACTGCACATTTGTGTGCAGGCACCCGAATTGCTCCCCTCAGGATCTCTGCTGCAGTCTGCATTCAGAGAGAATTATGACCAGGCAAGAGTGGATTTTCACCACTGGGAAGACCAACACACTGTGGAAGGAAGAAAAAAAATTATAATAGATTACATAGGGGTTGCCTGACTAAAATGCTACCAGCTGTGCAGAGGAGCAGGGAGTTTTGCTACTGCTAGCAGGAAAAGGGGTAAAATGCCCACTTTGTTTATTGGGAGACACCCAACTTGTAAAGTTCAAATCTGCATTCAGACCAAAGTCTAGGGTTATTCTGATCAAAGGAGTGAGTATAGCCTGCTTCAGAGACAAAAACAGTAGTCAGACTGGAGGCAGAGAGCGAGCTGAAGCTTTCAACCACCAGTTCCTCACTTCTTGGAGCACTGAACCTGGATACAACTGTCCAGGAGGTAATTAGTGCACAAAGAAGCTGCATTTGGGAGCACTGAGCTTCTGTTAGGTGGATAAGACACTAGGAGTAGATGAGATTGTGGTGTGATGAAGGAACACCTGTTTTGGGGAACAGCAGGAGAAACAGAAAGGAAAGGACAATATAATGTGCAGAAGTTAAGGTTTTGACAGTATTGTCAATTACTGGAATGAATAGATTTCCAATAAAATTCTTGTTCAACTGTTGGTGAACTTTCCTGCTAATTGCTGCTGGCAAGGAGCTGTGTCATTGCAGGAGGTGCAAGGAGTTTCCATACAATGGATACTGCCGAGGAGAAGGGGCAGTTCAATGGCATTACTTGATTTAAAGTGGTGAACCACACTAAAGACAGCGTTTATGATGTTGTAAAAGAAGCATCTGCATTGCTCAGGGTTATATAAGAACTATCTTTATTGTATCACTCATCAGGTCAGCGACATGAATTTAACAGCACAAACCCCTCCTGCTCACCTCTTTTATCTCTCTGCATGATGTACTTTTGTTCTGAAAAAATAAAAATAATTGGTCCTGACAACAACAGTCATTTGAAGAAATAAAAATGCTGACAGGACAGAACTGCTCAGCAGCAGATAGCAATTTTGCACTTAGGGTTGCAGAGGCTACAGAGAGCTCCAAGTGCTGCATTCCCAATGAGGATAACATCACTGATTTATTTCATAATTTCACCTGCCTCTCACTGATAGATGACTGCTTATTTTGATCCCTGGAAAACAGTTCTGCACAATAACATAGGTGCATTGAATGCTCCAAAGGTCAAGCAGCTTGAGCATGGGAAAATATTTGTGAATGAGGCCCAAAAAAACTACTGAAAGAGGTGATTTCTGGCTCAAAGATTAGTCTTCATTTAGAGACTGAGAATTTATTGCTGCCCAAACCAGCATTATCAGCTTTCTGTCAGCAACAATCATCAGGATTTCCTTTCCCAATCAACGTGAGCTGTGACCTCATCGTTGCAAAGGTGAAACCCTGACAGGGATTAAAGGCTAATAGAGAGAAATGAGGTAGCAGGGCTAAACAAAGAGGAGATTGTTACATGGCAATAGCGAATCCAGGCAGAATGTTACAGCTGAAACATGAACCACTGAGCCAAAGGGGAAAAACTGAGTATTTTTAAGAAGCGCCTGAGTAACGCTCGGTCTCTCTATCTTTCAGTAGAGAAGGAAGGCAGACTGCCATCCTTGCCATCAGAGATTTTTGAAACGGGATTAGCATAGCCTTGTGGTTTGTCAAGTGTTTAATTGCAATTCTTCAGGGACACAGCCTGAAAGACACTGGAAACCAATTTAACAATCATGCCTATCATTATATACACCAAATTGCTCCTGTGCACATTTAATATTTAGTAGTCAGAGAGAGATGCTGAGTCTGGGGGCAAGCTTTAGAACATGAAAAGTGATGAAAGGCAAATACATGTCTGATATTCATCAAAGCAACTTAATCCACGGCTGAATAGTGAAAAGAGGTAAAAAGGATTTTATGTTGTTGATCTGTGAGTTATTATTTTTTTTTCACTCATCCCTTCGCTTTCTGGAACCAACAAGTGAGGATATTTACTCTAGGGGGATTCTCCTCTCTTAAAGGTCACTCTTGGATGCTGCAGTATCTTTTCATCTTGAAGCTCACCACAGACTTGATTCAAGTCCCAGTGGATGTGGTCTGTGCCATAACTTCCAGTGGATCAGTCCCTTTGGCACTCTCCAACATAACCCTGTTTTTTCCAGCAGAGGTAGACTTGTGCTGTAGTCCTGATCCAAGTGTTTTGGAAGTTCATGGCATCCAGGTTGCTTTCTGCGTGTTTCAAATGTCTTCAGCCCACCCATACAGGGTACCATCTCCTCCTCCATCTGCTGGGCCCTCCTTAATTTGACATCCCACTGGAGCACAGAAGTTACCTAACAGTGCTGAAGGTACTCAGCACCTTGCTGCTGAGTAACTCCAAGTTACAATCATTTGTGAGTGTGCGAGTGGAGGATTAGAAACCAAACCCAACTCAAACATACAAAAAGAGTATTGAATTGATGTGGACCTGTTATATTTGACATGGTGGTCTACTTACATCACAGTGATTTCAAGTGAATCTTAAGCAGAAAGGCCAGATAAAAACATTTTGATGACAATGATGAAGTATATATATCAGGGTCCTTGCTGATACTGAGCAGCCTTCAGAAACTACCCAGAATAAAAGTATCTCCATCCTAAGGCATTTTAGGGCTTTCTCTAAGGAATCAACACATCTTTAAAACCTTCAAAGTGCTTTATTCTTTGTATTTTAGAGATTAATGTCAGCCACAAATACAACAAGGTTAAGTCCTTCTCTAGGAAAGAAATAACCAACTCAAGCAATCTGGGTTGACCCCCAGCTCCCAAAAGGTGGAGCTGCAGGAACAGCCGTCAGCTGCTTCTGAGATATTTTTAAGCTTGCTCTGAAACTTGAAGTCAGGTGTGGATATTTCTCCAGCCCACAGGGAAGTGTTAAGATGCAAGGTTCGTATCGGCAGACAGTAGCCCCACTGAAATTTGGTTCCTAACTAATGATAAAAACACACAGCAGTTTTTGGAAGCTGGGCAAAGTCAGTGCTCTTTCTGGGCTGAATTGTGTGTTTGTGGCAGGGCTGAAACTTTTGACTGAGAAGCATTAAAATATTTAGTTGTATGAAAAATCTTAGAAATGTTAGGAATTAGCAACACTATGCCTTGAGCTCTATTCTTTAATGCTATTCGGCTAAGAAATATGAAGCCTACTGGAGTAGAAGTAAAAAGAGTCCTATTGTAAAACCCAAAGTTATCCAACACTGAAAAGCAAGTGGCAGGCTTTAGATTTGTTAGACAACAGTTTTTGGAGAGGAAGACACATATATCATGCTGAACTGAAGGGGAAATTTAAGTAGGCACAATGTAATTACCTTATCTGGAATCTGGCCAGGAAAGCAGACTGGGATCTTCATTCTCAATGAAAACAAGCATGAATTTATGCTTGGCAAAATAATTTCCATGAATAATTTATTAATTAATATGGTCTCTTTTGTTTTAAATTGAATTTTTAGTGACTAACTGCCTGCAAACAAAGTTAACTTTTCTCTTTTTTTTTCTTCCTATCATCTTCAGTTGTGATCAAACAATTGTCAGGATCCATTACAGTTGCTGCCTTTCTTGCAAAGTTCTTGTTTTATTTTATTTTATTTTATTTTATTTTATTTTATTTTGTTTTGTTTTGTTTTGTTTTGTTTTGTTTTGTTTTATTTTATTCATGCTATTTCTGTTTCATGGATGACTGGATCTCCAGGTGCAAGAAAACTAAAAATATTTCAGCCTATTTAAATGTCAGGTATGAAAGTTTTTACCAACATGTGAGTTTGGGGGTGGTGTTTTGCAGACTCTTACAACATCAGAATATTTTAAAGACAAAAATTAATGAATATCACTTCATTTGTTAACGTGTCTTTGTCTGGAATGAACACTGGAGGTTTCACACTGGCATATGGCATAAAGCACCTGTATCTCCCTCAAGTTACAGGGCATACTGGCACCTTAATTCCCACACAGACCTGTCAAAACTCTTATCCTACAGAATTAAGATTCATTCAGGATCTTTGGTCTGGTGTGTTTGAGTACCTTTTTATTTGTATTATAATCAACTCTAAAGCATGCCAGCTAGGGAAAATAGCTGTGCTTTCCACAACATAATCTATTAAGGGCAGAGATCAGCATTACTCAGCTACAACTACCAGACCCCTCCTCGTTTCCTCCCTCTCTCTGCAAACACACTCTAATTTGGAGTGAGCTGGAACTATTTTTGCACTATATATATTGAAGACAGACTTGGTGTTTGCATTGGCCCAGGGCCTGACATGGCATTTGTAAGGATGAACCACAAGCATGCGTACTCCAGCTAAGCTGAGCTAGGAAAATGTGCACTACAACCAGAAACTACCTTCTCCCCCCACCCCTCTGTTTCCAAACTGATAAAGCAAGGAGGAAAGCGCACTTCAGGCTTCTCCTTTCTAACTGCCAGCCACGGTTCCCCTCTTACATCCCACCGCTCTGGGCAGGCAGACATTGAGACCCCTTCACAGTGCTAGGGACGGTCAGGGCTGTGCAAGCAAGCTTTGTGGGGTGGCTTTTGCAGGGGTGGGAGGGGAGGAACATGGAAGTGGTCACATATGGATGGCGATTTGGCATTTTTTCCAATAATTTGCAAGGCAACACAGTTAAGCTTTCATGGAGGAGAAGATAATATGCCCCTAATATGGGTGGTAATTGACCATGTTCTCAGCTGGAACAAGGAGGAGAGAATACTTCCAAGGAGGCAGTTAAAACTCTATATCCCAATTTTATCCCCGGTGTGCTCCTGGAGTGGCTCTGCCCCTAGCACCAGCTAGCAGTAACTCACACTTGTACATTGCAGTGAGCAAAACTCCACTGTGTTATACAAAGAGGCATTCTGTAGTAAGGCTAATCCAAAACGGTGTGATAGAGAGGTTTGGCGCGTGTAGCAACTAATGAACTGCAGAACCTTTTGACTTGATGGTCATCAGTTCAGATCTCACCCAAGCTGGTAGCAGCCAAAACTCCCCCAGACAGAGACTCTCCTGTTCTTGGGCATTTTTCACAGGGAATCATGGCTTTCTCACCGCTATCCCAACATCCAATACAAATAACACCTCTCTGTCTGGTAGCTTGCCTGAGATAGACCGGTCCTGTGCCAACAGAGCCGATAATTGATTGTATTTCAACAGGCACCGGACTGGTCCTACACCAACAGAGCCAATAATTGATTGTATTTTCAACAGGCACTTTTGCTGAGGGACATCGATGGAAGTGCTAGAAACTGAATGCCAGCTGAGACCCAGGCTACTTCTGTCCTTTAGTATGGGAGAAGCTCCTGGGGTACTGCCCTGGTGGTATTTGTGCTGTACTTGTTCTAGGGGCAAACCCAGACATCATTTTCCAATGAATTTGCAGATTGATGTAATGAGGAGATTAAATTTGTGCTAGTGTATGTGACTCAAACCTGATTTAGATTGTAAGGGCCTTCCAAGGACCAGCCCCTATAGAGCAAGCCAGCCCAGGTGCAGTCCCTGGTCATTAACAGCGATGCTCAGAGCTGCAGGAAGCCATTAGATTGTAAGGCAGGAATGGCTCCTGTGCACAGGGGTCACAGGGATGCTTATCCTTGTCTGGGGTCAATGGAACCTTCTAGATGCCTGAGCAGCTTCCATTTTGAAAGCCATTTACTTTCCATCAGCAGAAGGTTGTTCAGCTCCTGGAAGTAACTCCTACAAAATACTTTCATTTGTAGTGTGTCTGGAAAAAAACCCATCACTTAAGCTCATTTGACCAATTAATTCAGTGAAACTAAATATTTCTTTTGCTAAACCAGCAAATTCAGTCTGTACCTTTTGCACAATATTCCTTGAGACCATATTGTTGGCACTTAGTATCTGCAGTTCCATACTTAAACTGTGATAATGAAAGTAGTTGTGTGTTGTCATTTCTACCCAGATTAGGATGCACTCTATTTTCTCTGGTTTTATTCAAATGCTGCAAAGCTTTTAATGAAAATTTCTTTCTTCCTTCACATTAAAATGTTCATAAACATTTTTCATCCCCACTTCAAAACTTGGACAATTTCAGAGAAAAAAAAAATCATTACTGTTTTTGAAAAAATCTGAAAAAAATCTTTACTTCATCCAATTTCAAAATTTTAAGAGATAACATCCAAAATTTGGAAAGCTTTCATTAACTCTGAAACGGATAGATTTATAAACTGTCACAAAGTGGATATAGTCTGATGGGGGGGTTGTGATTGAAATGGATAAAACCTCTTTATATTTAAGGTTAGCAAGAGCTAACTGAGACAGTTTACCTCAACATATCCTCTAAGTGAATTATTAAGAATGCAAAGGTAGACACACGGAGAAACTGCAGTTAATATGTTTCCCTAATACATTCCTTAGTCATTTATACATCCTCTTTTTGTTTAATCATTAAATCTGTCAGTCTTTTCTGCTTCATGTGTGTCTAATTTATATTGTTGTGTAGGGATCTCTGAGATTTTTTCCCTCAGAAACCCTGCAGTGATTAACAAGATGTTTTTACAAATCAAGGGGGAAAAAAAAATCAAGAAAATAGGTTTTGTCTTTATACAATCAGGTTGGCTTCACTTCTTTGGGAAGATTTTTCCCCTTTACTCATGTTAAGTAAAAATAGTCTACCTACCTAACTTACTGTGAAGTCCTCCTAGCAAGTTTTTTAAATGCAAAAGGCAAGTAGGACGGTGCTCTTGAGAGAGATTATTGGACGGAGTGTCTGTAGAGGTTGAAATACAACTTTAAAAAGAAGGTATTTTTAAGAATCTTGGCTTGAGGAAGGAAGTTGGAAGCTGCTGTCAGCTCAACTCTTTGTTTGCCAGAGGCCAATGAGTGATGAGAAGAGATTATGCAGCAAGTAAATAATGTTGAGTAACGAGCTTTGAAGCTCTTCTGAAGCTTTAAGCTTGCATTTACTTCTTTCATTCCTTCTGCACCAGTCTGAATAAATCTTCTTAATTAAAAAAATCAACATCTGGAACAAACACTGATTTGTTATGTAAACCACAGTGCTCAACAAGTCTTCTTGCTGTTTCCGTCATTAGCAGAGCGCTGAGGGCGCGCGTGTGCGTGCGCCTGCGCTGTGTCTGCTCAGGGGATGGACTCTGGAGGATTTTGTCCATCCACCCCTTCTTGGGAACATTTTTCCCTGGACTTAATTCTCTAGAGCTTTCCGTTGACTGGCATCTTTCTGCCCTGTGCTGAGACAGGTGAGGGAGGGCAGCCTCATGCTGCTCTGAGGAAACAGAAGGGATGCAGATGGCGTTTTCTGCTTCAGGAGCTGCCCGTGGCATGCTTGGGGTCTAGTTTGGGCTAGGTCTGCTGCAGCTCTGGGCTGTATCACAGCACTACAGGTGGACATCTGGTCGGCACAAACTGCAAAGTTTTTCTTCCTTTCCAGCTCTGACCTGCCTCCCCAAAATCACCTGCCCTGTCACACTTTGAGGGAAGGGTGGCAATGCCAGTTATCACGTCCTGCCCTCTCATGCTCCCTGTCATTCATTCCTGCAGGTCCCCATCACCTCCCTTGTGATCATCACAGGAACGCTGGCAGCAGCCCAGCATTGGGGGCGGGGAGGTGTGGGACACCAGCAACCAGAAGCAGGCAGGAGAAAGGAGGGCAGAGTCCTGAAGTCGCCTTCCAGCCTTCCTGCTGGATCAACCCTCTGAATCAGCTTGTTCTCCGGCTGGGTGACCAAGCTAGACCTCAAACAACAGAGTGGGGGTGGGAACCAGCACCCGGGACAAAGCAGAACTGCCTCTTGCCAAGGGCTGTCACCTCCAGCATCAGCCTGCAGCCATTGCATTCGCCTGGCTCAACTCCCTGACCTGGAATCATCAGCCATCATCACCAGCGCAGGAGGGAGGCCGGACAATTTCAAGTGAGATGATTTACATCATCTCTGGCTTCTGAGAGGTACAGTTTCCCACAGGCTATTTACTCCTCTTCCTCACATCCTTGTTTACCAGCCAGGGAACACCAGGGGGTGGAAGCGGGACTCTGTGGCTTGTTGGCAACCTCTTCTTGATGTTCATCATTGCACCAAAGGCTGAAAGTGCCCTGAACAGTAAGAAGGGCTGAAACATGCCCCAGTTAATGATGCTCCAATAAAATACCAGCATACTAGAGCACGGCTACATTTCTCTCGCTTAAAGGAATATATGAGAGGCCAGACTATTGAAAATTAAGGTATCCTCTAAAATAAGGAGAGGAATTTCTTAGAAAGGCTCTTTGCAACATATCAATATGCATCAATGAGTAAAGCAGCCCAACTCATTTAAGACTGGGAACGTTGTTAAACAGTGAACACAGTGGCTGAATGTGCTGTTGTGTTTAAATCTCAGCTATCATTAATGGGATGGAAGAGGGGAGGAAAAAAAGACAAAAATGGCCCATTCATGACAAAACCTGTCATTATTTCTTACTTTACAAACAATGAGGAAAAAAGGGAAAAGTGCTCTCATGAGAACCTATATGAATTTCCTTAAGAGGGTGTACTTTAGATGTATGGAGAATAAGCTAAAATCTGTGTGATATTGGGGTTACCAAGGTAACAATGCAGTGTTCTGAATTCAAAAGCAAATAGATATATAAGCCCAAAGTAAATCATTAATGTGCATCAGTAATTTTGAGATGGGTTGGAGTGACTTATATATTGTAGTCCCTCTTTATTTAATATTTCAAAAGTGTTCTTTGATTTAAAAGCAAACACTTAATAGGCCTCTTTTCAGACAATTATGCTCCCTTTTACACAGAGCACTCTGAGAAGAGACTGGTTATTGATGCTATCTAATAGAACAAACACACCAACTTGATGGAGTCAAACAGAACAGAGTGGCCTTGGTACATCAAGAAACTTAAACAGGGGTGTTAGTTTAAGGTTGCTTATCTTCCCAAGACTGTGCAGTTTCTTGCAGAGTTGCATTGGTTTCAGCACCCTGCTGAATTCAGGCTTACCTTCTCAATCTGCATTATACTTTTTAATGGCAGAGAACAATTTTTGGTAACAGTATTTTTTTATCTACGTCTTTCTATAGTAGCAAATGAAAAAGTGGCTATAAATAGTTTAGAGCTGGACACAACTGTTTTCCAAGGAATTATCTTCTTATTCTTACCCTATTTTCCTTGTTTAATACAATTAATTCAGTCCAGGATATTTGTTCGTAACTGCATGATGAATAACTCCTGAAGTAAATTAAACAGTCAGTTGAAGAGATTTCTTACAGGATCATGACTTGGCCTTGACAGATACTGAACCTCAAGTTGCTAGTGGTTGCTAATAACTGTGAATTATTTTTTCCCCAACATCCAACCATTGTTCCAACATCTCTTCCCATTTTCATCGCTATTCTAGTGACATGCTCAAAGTTTGTGCTACATATTTAGCAGTGCCAAGATGCAGTCATTTAAAAATGCTACTAAGTTGGAACAAATGGAGCTAGAGGTGTTTAGTTCATTGAAGTTTAGGACCAACAACAGCGAATTATTTCCCAGAAGAAAAAAAAAATACACTGCATGCCTAACATTATGGAAGGGAATTAAACTATGACCTGTGGCTAGAAAATCTTTGTAACTACTTTCATTAGTCCAGTAGAGAAGCAAAGTTCTTCTCTGATTTGGGAAGTGTTAAATCTGTGGCAATTCATTCAGTGCTGGAGCTTTTACAGTTTATAACACATGTGAATGATTACAAAAGATAGGTCCATAAGAATTTACATAGTGTTTCTTCCCAGGATTATTTTTGGAAGCTCCTATTTGCTGCACGTTATTTCTGAGCCTTCTGTTTGTAAGCAGCTTCAGCTGTAGGTCTGAAGAAGGACGTGGGTACATAAGAACTCCTCTGATTTCTGCATCTCTGTTAATGGTCTAGCAAAGCATATCCTTTCTTGAAAATCTTGCCTCCTTTAGATGATTCCAACTACAGCAAACTCCCACCACTTCCAGATGCAGAGGACAGCCTGCTACTGGGAGCAAGCGGTTTCCCTGTGAAAGCTCCACGTTGGAACGCTTCTCTCTCGGGACACCCCGCTGACCGTGCCGTGTAGAGGAGAGATAGGGGAGAGCGGCTGCACGGGTAAGGCTTGGCACAAGGAGGAGGGGGAACTCTGCCGACCTTCCCTGGGAGGCTCCCAGCCCGATGATGGTGCCACACCACATCACTGCTGACAGTTCCCTGAGCAGATTCTTTCCATGGGTAATTAGCCTTCACGAAGCATGAATGGACTAGTTTTCTATCAGGAGACTGAATTTTAGCTGACAAATTAGACAGATTCCCTGAGGCCAGAGTTATGCAGCTTTGCCAGTCTCACTAAAAATGTGATTTATAACAGATTCCTCGGTAGAGGCACTCCTTGCTTCAGGAATGAGGGTGCACACCATACTCAGACTCTTCACCTAACACGATGGTCTTATAAACCTTTGTCTTCTGCTAGGAAAAACTGATTCTTTTACCTGACTTTGAATTATCACATGACTCCTATTTTGTCCAACTAAGCTTGATGGTGCCGGGAAACAACAGTCCATATTCAGAAGTCAGGCATGTGCAGATGTAAATAGCATTTTAGGACGTAAGGTGATGTTAGTTTGGGAAGTTATACCAGATGTAGTTTTCTGGATGGAGTTTCTAGTTGGGAAAACAGCTCAACAGATTTTGTCTAAGATATTTCTCTGGCTTTTGATGACATGGGCATAAAACAGAAGAGCAGAGGTTGTGGCCTGCAGAGTTCAGGCCTTTTACCTTGCATTAATTATATGAGAAATATCTCATCCTGCACACTTCCCTGCACCGGGGCACTGGACAGCATGAATCCCGGTGCCTGTTATCGCTGAGCATAGCCCCAGGGGCGTGATGAGCCTGCTACGCTGATTCACCCTGCAGGCAAGGATGGCTATTTCATCAGTGCAGGGCGAGCATGGGTAAGAGATAAAAATGAAGTCCAGCAGTTACGAATGCTATATTCTGCTTTATTCCCCTTTCTCGTCCTGCCTCTAAACCAGACCACACAGAAAGAGACAAGATATTTTCCCGAGACCAATGGGAAGACCTAGAGCCTTGTGCAGTTGCAGAGGCCCAGGTAACAAAAATAAAGGGCAAGGAGAAAGGGGAAGAGAGAAGTCACGAGGGCTTTAGAGTAACATAATCACAGACCCAGTTCTTGCTAACTGAGGCTCCACCTCTGACTCACCGCTGGGTTTTCTCCTTATTTACCCCTCCAGTGAAATCGGTATTTGTATTCGGTGAATATCAGCACTTGCTCAGATCAAAGAGCAGGCTCGCCCACTCCTGACAGTGTCCTGAACATGTCTGTGTTTGCACAGTATTAATAGTTAATATTTATTTTAATTATTAATTTATATTACTTAATAACTGCATGCAGCATTATTGAGGTACCAGGCACATCCAGAGGCTGGTAAATGATGAGAGGAGAGGCTAATAAACCTCACATAGTCTAGATATAGCAAGTGGATAATGTGTGGCAGGTAGATGCAGTCACAGTGGGCTCATTTTATTTGTGTGAATTTGGGGCTTAAGGATGACACCGTATGGGTGAACAGATGGAAAACCCCCTCCTTCAAAATCTGCTTTTATCTCCAAGTGAGCTGGGAAATATATAGCTCCATAGCATTATTACTCCCAGTCATTAAAGAGTGTGGGATTTTTAAATTTAGAAAATCAGAATTTTGTCAGGTACATACAAATAATGAGTTTTGCAAAGACCGAATCTTATAATCAGCATATGCAAAAGGAATTTATCTAATTTCGTTTATATTTGTGGCCGCTTAAGGAGGTTAAGATGGTAATTAAGAAAAAATAATAATCTATGTATCACTTTAGTCTTTATCCCTTATAAATATAAGGGATATCACTTTAGACTTTAGTTTATTGATGTGATCTTGTTGGGAAAAAAAAACCCATACAAAACATGGATGGTTCAAAGCTTTCCTTTGGATACATAATTAGGTTAATTTTTTGGACACACTTTACGTACTGGTTTAAAAAAAACATAATTTTCTTTTTTTGAGGTCCACTGTTATGACAGAAAAGTTTCATCAGATATTTCTTTGGTGTGTTAAGGTTTTGAAAGTAAAAGGCAATAAAATATCCTCATACCCACAAATCTTCTGAAGTCTTCTGAAGATGTTACTTTAATAGCAATATTTGTTTCCTTTTTAAAAATTTAGGTTGCATGTTTATTTCAAACAAATAGGAAGCTGTCATAGGACAATTCTAAAAAAATAATATCTGAGGTTTTAAATGAGATATTCACAGGTTTCATAGTATTATATCAAAATTAATACCCACAATTTTCACAACGGTTTTCTCATGACTACTAAACTTTTCTTGTAGCTGCAAAAATTTCCAAAGACCTAAAGAAAAAGATTCTGGAGAATTAAAGTTGCAACCCTTTCTTTCTCAGTTCTGTATCTGTCAGTCAGTCTAACAGCTCTCCCTACATTATTGGATATCCTTCGTCCCTGGAGACAGTCACACAATGTATGTGGCAACTCCCAAGTTACCGACAGCATCTTCTCAAATATTATTTCTTAAGATGACATAAAACTGGCTTTCATAAATGCTTCAAAACCAAACTTTGTAGGTATTTGTTTCCTAACGCCCAAGATACAAATTCCAGTCCTGTTGCCCTCATCTTACAAAGCTTATCTGCTGACACAGTATTAGAAGTACAGAAAGCCTTCTGAAGTCTTGGGTTTATGTGATTTAGTTAGATCCTAATCTTATTTCTGTGTAGGCTAAATGAAATTTTATAAGTTTACCTATCATCTCCTATGATTTTAGTTTACAGTAAAGATTCATAGATTCACTCATTAAATTATTTTATATTTCACAAATGGAATTAACAAATTAAATGAACTAAATCTCTGCAGTGACGAATATGAACTCAGTGTAGGCATTTGGAGAGATGATTTTAGGTTGTTCTGCAGCCCATTGTTTTACCTCCACTAGATGTCAGTCTGTTGACAGAGCTGGAGGGGTTTAATCCCTATTTCATAGTAAGGAGCATGGTCAGGATCACAGCTACAATTCCTCACTTCCAGTCACCAGCAGTAACCCAAAATAGGACATACTCTGAGTCACTATATTGTTTTTTCTTGTTCTTTGCTCTTTTAGCCCCTGCCTTTTCCCTCCAGGAAATTTCTCGGCATTGACAAGGTCCACCAGTGCTGATAAATGGGAGTAGCACTGAGTAACACGGGATTCCCTGTGGGCATTTCCCTTTGCTCATGCATTCATAAGAGTCCAGGCTTGACACATCTTCTCAGAAAGACGACTTCACTTGTGAGTTCCTCAGAAATACTTAAGTGCAAGCCTTTTTACTCCCTGACAGTGACCAGGTGGTGAGGAGTTTTTTGGTTATTTCTGTTCCTCAGTAGGGATATTTATTTTTCTTTTCTGGGAAGGTATAATTCAGAAAGCATTGTCACCACTCCCGTAGGATCTTTATAAAACATCTGAAGGACTCAGGCTGGACTACAGACTTAGCAGGTGAATTAGATTTCCCAGAAGCAGAATCAGGACAGTATTTCCAGGACTGTACACAGGATTCTGGGGGATTTTGCTCACAGATGCTGGCCAGTGGCTCCTGCAGCCCCCAAAAGGTAAGTTTCCCACGTGCAGCTCTGCAAACACAATATAAGCCCAGCACGTCTGGTTTAATGTGCATGTGGAGAGTGACTACACACTGCATGCAAAAGCAGTGAGTCTGCTTGAACTCTGTCCTGTGATACGGATACTCCATGTACACACAAAAGCCTGGTGAGCTCAGTATAGAGCACAGGAGTGATTTATGTGTGCTTACTTAATAGCAACTTTTTGGATGCTCAGTTGTCCAGGCTGCTGAAGTCCAGAAAAACTGTTGCTGCAATCAAAACACAGGAAAAGCCAAGATTTTCACATGAGAGATGAGATCCAATTGTATTTGTATGGGGAATCCGTATCATATGGAACAACTTTCAAACTCAGCACTGCTCATGGGAGCATTTTCACACAGAAGTCTAGGACTTAAAATAACACTGGATAGTTGAAAAGGTCCAAAGAGGAGACTAGTAACTGCACACTCGCACCTTCACAGTCCTCTCAAGAATCCACCTTTCCTGTAAAACTTTAAACAAAATGCTCGTAACTTATTTTGGATATCCTGTCTCTATGCAGCATGATCCATTTCTGGACATGCCTCTCTAAACCCGCTGCTTACTGTCACCTTCCCCACATCCATCTTTACTTCTTTAGTCTCATGATCAGTGTCAACAGCAGCCTGCCTTGTGGGGAAAGATGTCTTTCTCTGCTTTGTATAGTGCCTGGAGCATCCCTGTCCTTTCCTACAGATATTAAACTGCAGTAACTGAATTCTTCCCCTGCCACAGTGATAAACTATATTATTGTCAATTGACACCCAAAAAGAGGAAAAATTGGTGACTTTTTAAAGATCTAGTTTTATCAAATTTGCATTAGCTCAGTATACGGGAAAAAGAAAAATGTCATACAGAGGATCTGATAGAGAGCGAAGTGGACTGTATTCCATCTTCTCCTCTACGCATAATTTGTCTATTTTGGTTACACTCACCTCCTTCATTGTCCCAGTCCATAGTTACCCTGGCTCTCACAAAGATGAGGACATCACTCCCCATGCACCAATCTGAGTCCTGATTTACTGTATCTGGTACAATAACAGGATAACTCCCCATGATTTTTACAGGTCTCCCTGTCTCTGATAATGCCACATGCCATGGTTATATACATGTAAGCAGGTACAAACACATGCAGGCATGCACAAAGTGAACTGGGCATCCCCTTCTGTAGAGGTGGGTGCTGTGTGCTGCAGACAAAAGGGATCCTGTTGTGCCTGTCACACACTGGGGTTTTAAGCAGGCAAGCCCCATATGCAATGCTGCTCCTGCAACACAGAAGTCAGTACAGGTTTTGCCACTGGGTTCCTCCCAGTCCTGGTAATTAAATCCCAAACATGGGATTTAATGTCAAACCCTGTAATAGGGAGATTCTTTATCCATGAGAATAAATTTCTAAACAGAAGGAGGCGTCTCCCTAGCCAAGGTTTTTGGTTTGCCTGTACCCTTGCAGCATGGCAATCGCTCCTTGTCACAACCACAAACCAGCTGAGAGGGAAGAGGTCACCACGGCAAGGGAGGGAGCCGGCCGAAAGGCAGAGAAAGTCACTTGTTAGGATCTCTGGAGGATGCCCAGCCAGCTCTCATTCAAGTTCAAGCAGCCCAAGAGGTATTTTCAGCTGGAGGACAGGAGAGGCAGCAGCTAGGATATGTGTGAAAGGTGCGGGCAGAGCAAAGATGGGAAAAGGGAGGAGGTGGTAAAATAGTACGAGATTTTCCTCCATCCTCAGAGGCAGCTGTTGCCAAAGCAAAGCTAATGACAAACAGAGAAAACAACTGACCTTTTCCTGAGTGTTTCCTGGTTGATACTGTTTAAAATCGGAATGCTGGAGAAGTGTAGAAGCGATGACCCAGGGCTGGATGCAGCCCTTACGCTCCCAGCACTGACATGTACGTTACTGATGTGTAACACAATCTCTGTGTCCCTTACACCCAGAAAAATGCAGGACTACGTAAGTTAGCATACGCATAGCCTCCTTTAACTTAGCACCAGCCTTCTTACAATTCAGCTGCATTTCCTGCCACACCAGACCAAAACCCAACATGAAATTCTACATAATATAAATCTACTGGTACATGAATGAGGTGAAATTAATGTCCCATGAAATCCCCCAGGTTATGAAGGAAGTAGACTTTGGGTACCAGATATCCTAAGTAGTGTCTCTCCAATCTAGCTGAATAGGGCAAGAACTGTGTCCTTCCATATACTTGAGCAGTTGCCCAAAATGGTGATGATAGCGCTGATCCTGACAAAAACACACAATGAAGATGCAGTATAAAAACTTTGTGAAAGACAGATGACAGTTATGAAATTCCTCATTGAGTCTGGAAATTGGACTGGATCTAACAAATGAGTTAAGAGTATCTGCAGTGGCTCTGATCCTGACAACTGTGCAGCGGACAGTATTTCATCCATATTTACTTCTTGGAAGACACCATTCATTTCCATTACAAACTGCAAGTGCTTTGAACATCTCCTCCAGGGCTTTGCAGGCTTTCTTTCCAGATAGAGTGACTTCTTTCCTATGAAGAATTAAATTTATTTCTGCTGTTACATAACAAAGGAGTGACACGTACATCTTAATATCAAATGCAACCACTCTTTTATGGCCCTTGGACACATGTGTAACATCTCATCTGAAGCCAAATAACCTCTGGAGTTGTTGGTTTGGGATTGCAACAGCTATTCTTGGGATTAAGACAGTTTGTGCTGTATCCATTTCATATAGATTCTTCATTGCTCTTGAATACCTCCAGAAAACTTAAAAGCTGTTTTGCGTTCCACCTCTGGTGGTTAAGAAGGTGGTGTTATCTCCTCCCAGATGTGCTCTTCCTCATCTTAACATAGGTGTTCAGAATTCATCAGCCAATTACTATAATTTGCCTGGTGTGAGAAATTGATGACCAGGATGAGGGTACAATGTGCTCCACAGCTCAGTGGATCTGCCGTGCGGCTCACTGCTCAGCAACAAAGGCTAATCAAAAGAATTTTCCCCAGTGCATCTATCAATTTCACTGGATCCTATTAAATACTAGACCAAAAATAAAAGCTTTGGTCTACAGCTTCAAAGCTCTGTGGCCCAAGTCATACTTAATCTATAACAGACCCAAAATAAGAGACAGAAAACTAATATTTATGCCGGAAATATAACATGATGCAGGATTTGCTTCTTTAGTGTGAAATAACTTTTTCCAGAGCCCAAATTTTATCTTCTGGTGGAAGTTACCTCCAATAAAAAAAGGGCAAGGCTAGTATACAAGTTGTGATTAGAACAAGCGGCCATCTCTCAACGCTTGAGACATGAGGGATTCAAAGTCTTTAACCTGCTTGCCTCCTGCAGAGCCAGCATTTGATGAAACAGGGCAACCATCTCCCTCCAGAGTCTCAGCTGGGATGGATCTTTTTATGCATCCAGCTTCAAACACCAGTGCCTCAAGGTCTACCTCTTAATTTGATGCAGAACTCTTAAAACCAGGTTCTGCATAATTTTATTTTCAGATGGAGTAGTTGGCCCTAGGTGGATTGTTTCCCTTCTTGTAGTTGTCTAAATCTGTGCTAAGAAAAATGAATGTTATTTAGATTGCAAGGTCTTCGGGGGGAAAACTGGCTTTTTAAGGGATCTGTCTCTGTTCACAGAATCAGGCAGATCAGATGAGCTCAAGATATAACATCTGTGAGTAATCTGGTGAAAATTACTAAATTCTATAATTGATATCCCCGAGACCCTGCAAAACTCCCATATGAGAAGCCTATCTCAAAGTATTGCATAGCCTTGTAATAAAGGTGGTTTTGAGTATGTTGTTGAGAATGAATGAAAGCATGGAAAGACTAAAATGAGGAAAACCAAAGCCACTGTGGCTGTTTAAGGCAGGAAAAAAAAAATGCAAAAGAGATCATATACATAGGCAAAACTATTTTTTCACAAGGATCCACAAGTAATTATCAATAATACTGATTGAGGAGGCATTTGATGAAACAGGCAACAAGCCTAAACAGGGTAAAGCTGGTCTGTGGAAATTGTTGGAAGAAGATGTCACCAAGATCAAGACTCTGTTAGGATTGACAGCAAAATAGATTTTTCTATTCTGCATTGCTTGCTAAATGTTCTTAAAAAGAAAATATTTGTATGATGGAGCTGCTATATGCTATCTAACCTTGCCCCAGGGTAAGCATGTTGCTTTTGCCTTCCTTTTTGTCAACAGGGGTTAAGTCAAAGTCTTAACAATGTAGCAGTTTGAATTAGAGAACTAATGCATTCCCATACTGATGTCTTGAACATCTGTGGTCTAGTCTGTATTTTCAGCTATTTGATCTTAAATATTCTGCAGTGTAACTCATCAATGCACTACATGAAAAATCTGTATTCTTAATGGAGTACAGGCTGGTCACTGGTCACCTTAAAACATCAGATTTTTTTTTTAATCCCTAAATAGGTATGTTTATAAGGGATAAATAAAAAATTGTTGCTTACAAGGTTTGTGTTTGACAAAAGACAGGCAAAATGTCAACTAAAAGATGAAGACAATGAGTTAAATTGGACTGCTGGGCAAACTGCATCCCTCCTCAATCAAGGCAGGATCCAACTAAATACAAAATGACATATTTGCAGATAATTTTCACAGAGCACATGTGACTATCCTGTTGGATTTTAGTGTACTCTACTGCTTCATTGAAACTGTGACCTGCTGGTTGCTCAGACCTACTGAATCAGTGGTCAGCAAGAACGTGCAGAGCAATGTTGTTACATGCTGCAGCCATATCTTCCCCTGGGTCATCACTGTTGAGCACAACATACTCAGCTTCTGATACTTCACTATTCTTAGTCTCAAGTTTCATTGCATTTGAAACAAACTACTATGTATTCATGAGCAGGCAATTCTTAAAAGTGATAGGAACTGTTAGCAGGAAGAACTTGCATGATTGCAGTAGGTCTTGCCCAGCATCTTTTGCTTACTTAATTTCTACTTGTTATTTGAAGCCATTTTTCTATAGAGCTGTCAAGAACCGTTTGTTTCTGCATTAGCAATACATAGTAATTACCAGGAGGAGGACTGGAAACGGCACGTACTGATGTATGAAGAAGTTTGATGGCGGACATAATAAAAAGTCCGCCCCACTGGTAACCCATGACATGCAAGTTTATTTCTAGAAGAGGGAAGCATCCTTCAGACACCAGCCACGGAGGGGCTAGCTCTGGGACGGCAGCGAGGTCCCCTCCGCTCCTGGTACGGCTGCTGTGGCCTTGGGTACCAGGGACACGTGGGGAAATGGGGGGGAAGGCGCCAATGGGGAGAAATTAATCACAGGTGGGGTTTTCTGCCATACGCTTTCTGTTGGAAGTATTGCTTACAGGTTCCTTCAAGTATCTTTGGTAAATTTAGTTTAGCTTCGGTTTAATGAAGCTTTCCATAGCATTTGGCCTCAAATAACCTTTTTATCCACGGGAAGCTTGATCTTTTCCCCTCAGTGTATACATGTTAACTTTGCATAGGTGTGTTTAGAACACGCTGAAATGTTTGCAACATTTGAAGGCGGGCGTCTCCACAAGCAGATGGGACGAAGGGAAGGGCTAGACTCAAGGTCTGCGGTGTGCAGTTCACCCAGCTCCGTGAGGGAAAGCCCGGGGGCGGCCCCGAGAGCCCCCGTGGGCCTGCGGAAGGGAAAGCCGTCCCCACGGTGAGCTCTTTCACGAGGGGCAAAGGCACGGTTTGGCGCCCCGTCGGACCGGCGCGGAATGCAGCGCCGCCGCGCGCCCCCTCAGGCGGGGCGGCCATTTTACCGCCGGGCTCCAGGCCGGCCCGGCGAGGCGCACCGCCCGTCCGCTGGGGCCGGGCCGCCGCCATTTCCGTGCGGCGGAGGGCGGGGCCGCGCCGCGCCGGGGCAGGCGATGGCGGCGGCGGGAGCGTTGCCCGCTGCGGCGGCCGCCGCGCCGCAGGCCCGCCTGGAGAGCGTGCGGGCGCTGGCCGGCCGGTTCCGGGAGGCGCAGCCCAGGTAGCGGGGAGGAGGGGCCGCCCTTGGCCACGTGTGTCGTGGGAGGGAGCTCCGGCCGCGGGAAGCGGCGGTGCCGGCGGGCCCGGGCGCTCCGTGTGCTGGCAGGCAGGGCTCGCCTCAGCGCCGGGCGCGCTCCGGCCCCTTTGGGGTGTCGGCTGCCGGCCGGGGGCTCCGCGGTGAAAGGGCCCCTCAGTGCTCCCAGAGCGGCGGCCGGGTGCCGCCGTCGCTGCTGTGAAACTTCTGTCTCCCCTACCCCCCGGGGGGGGGGGGGGGGGTGGCTGTTTGTGTGGGGCCCGGGGCCAGCGGGGTGGCCTGACCCTTCTCCCCTCTTTTCCCGCGGGGTCCCATGAGGAGGTGGCAGTCCACTCGTGTCCCTGCTCCTGTGGCAGGCGCGGGGCAGGGAGGAAAGCTTGGTGTCTCCCAGCCGCAGATGACAGCACTTGTCCCCCCCCTAGGCAGGTGTTTTCAGGTGGGTTGTAGCCGTGGGCGTAGCTGCTGTGGGGCGGGCAGCCACGGTGGAGCCTTGCTGGGTGGCTAGAAATGGGTAAGATGTGCCGGGGCAAGGTTGTGCAGGGCCACAGTTTCATGCCCGCCTGAGGTGAAACCCTCGGGACGAGGGTGGTGGTTGCAGGCCTCGGCGGCGGGGGGCGTGTGCCCTTGCAGCCGTGTCTGCAGTGGGAGGAAGGGTTGGATGCCCCTTAGTAGCTTTAAGACAGGGAGAGAAAGCATGGGGTTACTAGAGAAAGCAAGGCTGGTATGGAGCGTTGCTGTGCCTGTAGGGTCGGGAGGGGACCGCTGCAATACCGAACAATGCTGTTGGCTTTGGCAAAGGTTGGGCAAGTGGAGGTTCAGCTGCAAGACTGCGCTTAGAGTCATGGTTTTTGCTCTTCCTGGAAGGTGGGAGGAGGCATAGGTTGGTGTGAAGTTTGTGCTCCTTCCTAACAGGAGCTGTTTGAAGGTTGTTGCTCCTACGAATGAAGAAATCAAACTTTTTAGCTAAGCATAAAACTGTGATGGTGTTTGGTGTTTTGTTGTTGTTGTTTTGTTTGTTTGTTTGTTTGTTTTTTTGTTTTTTTTTTTTTTTTACTTGCCTATACTATTTTTGTTAATTAAAGCCACATTTTAAAGTTGGGTGGAGTGGGGGAAGATGCACTTACAAATATTCTCCTGAGATCTTCATGTGTACAGGAGACCTTCATCTGGTGTTCATTTAAATTTCTCCAGGAAGAGAGGGGGACCTGTGCAAATTTTGGGCTTACTTGCTGATGCTTTCTTTGCCTGTTTCTTCCCTTCATCCCTGAAACCTCTGCCACTGTGTTTGACAGAATAGTAGATATTCCCCAAAATAGCCAAATTTAGTGGGTGCAGGTGGGCTGGAAGAGGGACACTGTAATTGCCCTTCCAGAAGGACAAATCTATAGTGTTAGCTTACATCCTATAGGATGTGACAGAATGGATCTGAGAGCATCTTTTGGCAATACATTTGCCAATGGTGGAAGAGACTGTTGGTGCTGTTGAACTGGAAGATGTAACCCAATGGATGTTCTGTATTTGAAGTTGTGATATTTAGTGACGACAATTCTGTTATTATGTGATTGTTCAGTGCTTGTAGAAACAAAATAATTAAAAAAATTCAGTTCTGGTGGTCTGTAAGTCAGAAGCAAATAAGATGAGGAAATAATGCCCCAACTATGAGATCATTGTGTGGAATTTGGGAGACTTGAATTCAACTGTGTGCTTTTGAGCAAATGATTTGATTTCTTTATGCTTCCATTACTAATCTACAAAAGGAAGAAAATGGCTTTTTTCTATTACCAGGCATATTATGAAGATAAATACTTTAAAGGGTTTTTAGGGACTCTTCTTACGGGAGTTGAATTGTGTAAGTACCTAAAACATAGAGTGGAAATATAGAGTTGCAAACTTTTGGATTGTTTGCATAATTCCTGACTGATTTTATGGTTTTTGGAGCCCTGGTCTTTTGAATAGGGTTGCATTAGTGCTTTTAACTCTGTGTTCACTATGATGTTATCTTGTACAGTTTCTATTTTTAACAATCAAGCGCTGGCATCTTAAAAGGAGTGACAGTAATCTTCATTTTGGCATGGATATGTGAATTCTGCCTCTTTGTTTTGACTTAATGTGAAATTGTGCATGTCTTCCTTCTGTGAGAGCCAGGCTGCTATACCCTTTGCTTCTGCTTCCTTTTGTATTCCTGCAGAATACTTGATGCTGAAATCAAGGACAGGTGGCAGTAGCAAATGGTGAAGATCCTGTTTTAGGCAACAAAACATAGGAAACAGAAATTTGGAATATTCACAGAGCAGTTCTGAATTAATTTCAAGGCCTGTTTACAGTAGATTTTTTTTTTTTTTTTAATCTAAAAGCTACTTAGCAGGCTCTTTGCTAGTTTTATAGATTAATATTTAAGAGATTAGGGAAAAGGTTATGGAAGGAAAATATTTTCCCTTTCAAAAATATATTTTAATTACTTGTAGCTGATATTTTTATCTGTATGTGAATCTTTGTCATACTGCTGGAAAAGACTATTTTTTAAAAAATAGTTGTAAGCACTGCTGTGGAACAGTTAACTGAAATTACTCCTGACTGATTTTTTAATTTTAGTTAAACACTTACTGCCCTCCTCACTAATTTGAGAATTTAGTTTTTTGTGCAGAAGAATGATTTTAATTCAAATTTCTTTGTAGTACACACTCAAATTGCGGTGATGTAGAAACGCTTAAGTGCAAGAGTTGCATTTACATTTTCTCTGGATAGAATCCTGCTTTACCGAACAGCCTTTAAGTAATTCCTTGTTTCTTTGGAATAACTTTTGCTTATTCACTTAGGCTTTTGTGTTGTAGGAAGAAATTTGATTTATGCCCAGAAGGAGCTGACTTGAGCATATTAATTTTCTTTCATAGTGTGCAAGAGGGATTTGGAGGTCTGTCTCTCCTCACTGATATGTAAAAATCCACATGTAGTTCCACATACACAGTGAGGACAGGCACTTCCTTTTATACTTCACAGTTGCTCTGTTTAGGATAAGCAAGAGTTTCATCTTTGTATTTTACTGGAAATGTCTCCTTAGTTTTTTGTTTGGTGGTTTATTTGTTTGGTGTTTTTTTTTTTTTTTTAAATATAATATTAAGAGAAAAGTTGTGGCAGTGGCCCAGTATGCTTGTCATCTGGTATCTGACTAAAACTTCTGTTCTGCTGCATACCTCTGTAAAGAGAATAGAAACCTTTCCAGGACAAGAATAACTTTAAGGTGTCCTTTTAGCAGTAGAGTCACAAGAATGCTCACAGAAGTACTTGCAGCTTTAACCTCTGTTTTACCAATTTAAAATAATTGAATATTGTACAATAGTACATGTTTTGCACTGACCACTGACTTCTGTATTTTGAAGTCAGGTCAGAAAATGACCAGTTTCATATGATAATCTGACACATGGCATAGACAAATACAAAGGAAACTGCAGCTGGATTTAGAGTTTTCCTATTTTAGAATAATTTCAGTGTTTAAAAACTCAGCTGACTAACAGCTAATGATTCTGTATGGCATCTTCACTCACTGGAGAAAACACGGCTTTTGTGTCTGGGACAGGGTCTGTCTGGGTGCTCCTTTACCAGACTGTAGCTCTCCTGATGTTCAGAAAAATTTGTGTCTGGATACATTTACCGTGTGAACTGTGGTATGTCAGCCCCTGAATCTGCTTTTGGCATGCATGCCTGTCATGAAGCAGCAGGAGCTGCACTACTTCTTGTAAGTCAAAGGTTCAAGTCCCATGAATGTCTTCATGTATTAAAACCGAAACCAAATTCCAAACCTTCTTTCTGGTTATATGAGCTCCGCTGTTTTCTTTATGACTGAGGGCCAGCTCTGATTTTGGTCTTTGTTGTGCCACTTCGGTATTTTCCCCATATTACTACTGTAAAATGTAGCTTTTTTTTTTTTTTCTACACACCACTTCTACACTCCCCCCCAATAATTCTCATTGATGCTATAGTGTTTTGGGGGTGTTTTTTTATGTTTTCATGTAGATGGAGCTTGTGTAAATGTATTGATCAACTGAGTCTGTAGAACAAAATACATATTTCCTGGAGATCTGAAGTCTAATGTTGTAGTAATTCAACGGCATTTGTGTACACTGTCATATTTCTTGCAGTACAAGTACTCTCCCTTCTTTGTAAGTCTACTCCACACCCTGTCAGACCTCAATATTGGATGCACTGTACTGTCAGTAAGATGTAGATGAACTTGAATGTGTCGCTGTTGAAGCAACAAGAGTGATAAGAGGCTTAGAAAACCTGAACTGTGAGTAAAGGCTGCAAGGATTGGTTTTATATAGTCTAGGAAAGAGAATATGGCAGGAGCAGGGGTGGGAAATATGAGTCTTTAGACATGTCTAAGGGTGTTACAGAAAGGATGTGTAGATGTGGCACTTAGGGACGTGGTCTGGTACTGGAATTGGCAGTGTTAGGTTAACGGTTGGACTCGATCTCAAGGGTCTTTTCCAAACTGAATGATTCTGTGATTTGGCTTATGGACATGTGATCACTTATGATAAGGAGTAGGTAGAATTTCTAGTCGCATAAATGTTTAGACATTTGTGTGAGCAGCAGAACACAGGTAATACTGTATCATCCACTGATGTTTGACCAAGAAATTCTGAAATTCTTTAGGAAAAGTTTTCTGTGGAAACATATTTTATTTAATATTACTTTCCATTTTGTCTCACTTTCTTCTGTTCGTAGCTTAGGAGGTATTTCTCAACAGTATGTCTCAGATCCTAACTTCCCTGTTTGATCTTGAGTGCATGATAAGTCTCTTTCAGGTTCGAGGAGGCTGCATCTGGATTTCCCTTTTTTGAGTCTGGTCAGAAGTAGTGGATGGGCAAATTTATTGAACTTTCCTGTAGTAATGCCATAAACACGCTTCGGTGTGGCTTCTTTTCACCTTCATGTAGTATCAACTGAGTCAGCAATGTTTGTAATGTGATGCCCTCGTCTCCTTTCTGAACATAAAATCAGGGGAGAGAGTGTGTGAATAGCTGAAGTTTGGAAACATTGTGCATATGTGTGTGACAGGTCATCTGCAGATGTGCAGGTCAGTCCTGGGAAGTCTGGTGAATCTACGTGGTGCAGCAGCATCAGCTCTCTCATCCATTCATATAGTATCTGTGTATATGCTTATGGTTTTGTAGTGTTTTCCTAGGCCTTGATGCTCTTAAGAAGTGGCATGGTATTTTTTTTGTGTTGGGGTAGTTTGCTGAAGTAGATTGAGTTGACGTTCTTCCTCGGCTTTGATTCACACATCAGCCACCAGCTTTCTTCACAGCTTCTCTTTCTCCCTCTGAAATTTGTGACAGGGTATTTTTTATAGTGAAGCATCTGATACCTTCTTCTGAAACATGCAGTGCTGGACATCTAAACTGTGTTCATTAATTAAAGCAAGTCCTAATTCTTAAAACATGTGGTGTCATGTATAAACATGCTAGCTGTATACATTAGGGAGACTTTTTTTTTTTCTTTTTAAATAAAGATTCAAAAGAACTGTTGGAAAGCTGTGAGGAATAATAAAGCAACACAACTCCTTCACAGCCCCTTTTCTGAAAAGGCTGGTGTGATGACAGTGTGCATATATTTTGCTTTTTCAACTTGAAAGACCTTGTATACTATGGATAGCTAAAGATAGTTGCAGCAACATCTTTGGGTTTACAATAAGAAGTGTCATAATACAATCTTTTTAATAGAAATGCATTTTTTGTTCACTACAAATTTATTTATTTCAGAGAAATGGCAGAAGAAAGTATATTTCGGGATCTCCTGGAAGTCCTGATGAGTGCCTCAAGTGAAATTCAGCAGGCCTGTGAGGGCTCCTGTGAATCTGTAGATCTAGACACCTGCCTGCTGCTCTTAGCAGAGTGTTTCAGATGCCTGAGGAATGCCTGTGTTGAGTGTGCCAAGAATCAACATGTCATGAGGTACAGTTATGATCCATTTTAACCCATACAAAAATATAACCTTCTGATGTTTGTGTGGTTTTATATAGAGATTCATATTTTACACTGCTGTGTTAGTTGATTTATTAACTGGTATTTCCTGCTTGATGCAATCACTAGAAATGAAGTATGCAAGAAGCAAAAATAGATGACCTATTTGTAGGTCAGAGTTTGGGGCACTGCTGAATAACAGAGCAAAGCGTTTGTGTCCTCAGTATGAGTGGATTATGCAAATAATATAAGCCTTTTGAAAGTCTGACTGTCCTTTTTTTTTTCTCTTCTCATTTCTTTGATTTTTTGGATAACATAATGAATAAGTAAATAGTCTTAATTATCAGTTATAGGATTAGTATGATTTTTTAAGGTACATTTAAATCTGTCTGGCAGTCATGGCAAAAGGTAGTGTTTAGAATTGTGTGTATCAACCTTGACAGGTATACAGGTAAACTGATATTAATGGATAATAAGAAGTCGGTCTGGCTCCTTAAGTTATTTAGCCTGTCTTTTTTTTTTTGTATGTGTCTGTTGCAACATTGAGGGGATGCTTGGGAAACAAACAGCTGTAGTTACTAAAAACTGTTAGTCTACCTACTGGTTTAAAAAAATACCCCAAAACAACAACAAGCATCATCTCATCTCACTCCCCCACCAAGAACCCAAAACCAAACAACCAGAAGAAAACCTGTTTTGCCCCCAAACGTGTTACAAGTTTGTTAGATCATGAAGAATTGTTGTGGAGTACAGTCTTAAAATTTTGTTTGTTGGGACTTATCAAATTTTGCTTATTGAACTAAATATAATTTTGACATGGGACAAAGTGAGAAGTTCTATGCTGGGGCAGATTTTTGCTAATGCTACAAAAGTTGCGGGACTTTTCGTAAAAGGCATTAGTTTTAGAATAATGTAAATTTAAGTTCAGGCTCTTACCATTTTGTACTGGCAGTGCTAGAGCTCGTAATCGTGTTGTGGGTCAAGGAACTGATCTGACAGTTTATATACTCATTTATAAATTTTTGCTGGGTGCATGTTCAAGCCATTCTGGCTTCTTTATTGTAACTTACTGTAGCTCTATAGTGACTCATGCTAATAAAATGGGGGAAACAGAATTGTGTGGCTGGGAGTTTGTACGATTGCCTCTTTTCAGTAGCATGACAAATACAACCTTGTTATGGATATCTGAATTCCATTAGAGAGTAAAAATTAGTGGAATATGGAATAATGGAATTCAGATATCCACCCTGCTGAACAAAAATGTGCTCTGCACTGGTTATACTTGGGCTGTGTACTTGCCCTCACTAGCAAAGAGTTAACATAGCCTTGCTCATTTAGGAAGCTGGGTGCTAATAATTGTACTTTCCTTTAGAGTGCAGGAGAGGAAAGGCCTGTGTGTAGTATAGCAAGTTCTGACCACATTTCTAACAACAAAGGATTTAGTGGGTCACTCATCAGATACTGTTTTGTCTTTGTAGCAGCATGACAATTTATGCTTCTTTTAATACCTCACTGGGTGCTTTGAGCCAGGTGTATATTACCCATGTGTTTGTGTTGATTTGAAACAGTTGCAAATGCACAACTTTAGGAAATAAATGTCCCAAATGATCAAAAGTTGTGAATGGAAGGAAAATTATGTGCCATTGCTGTTGAAGTGTGCAACATTCAAATATTCAAAAAAAACACCCCCCAAACTACAAATTGTTTGATCAGAATTGAAACTGATTGTTTCTAGGAAAGGATGCAAAATGTAAGTACATGGACTGTGCGACAGCTTTTAAACCATTGGGGAATATCAAGCTTGGTTCTATCCAGAGTCAGGTTTTTTTTGCTTTATGTGCTGTGGAGAAATTTGGGGTCTGAAGGAATGGGGAATGTTTTAATAGATTGTATGTATACCAGTGTGTGTATGTGTGTATTATATATTTATAGATGTATCTGTGGCTTCTCTTCTCTGTTAGAACTTAAAGAGGAGTATCTGTTTGTCTAGAAAACATCTGCAGGTGACAGTTAGTCAGCATTCACATGTGATACGATATTTTTAAAGTAACTCATGCATGGGTGTGGAGGTTTGGTAGAGGTGGTCTTGCTGTGTTCTAAAGTTTCAGATGTTCTGTCTTGCCTGATCTCAAAAATCTTGACTTCTAAAGTACAAACAACTTAAAAGCTGAAAACTTCATCTGCTTATACTGTATTCTTTGACTTTCGTCTTTTAGTCCTCTTGCATGCACATCTTGGCATGTATGTTGTCTACTTCCAGGATTTCTGTTCTTTGGCTGTAGAATTATTTTGGTGTTTCTCATTCCAGATGGCTTCACTTCACTGATTTATCTTTACTACCAGCATGTTCTTCCATGTCTGAAAGTGTTCAAGATCAGGTTAGATGGGGCTTTCAGCTACCTTGTGTAGTGGAAGGTGTTCCTGCCCACGGTGGACTCGATGATCTTTAAAGATCCCTTCCAACCCAAACCATTTTATGATTCTACCTATGATTCCTTCTCACTGGAGAAGGGATAAATGACTACTTGACCTTCCCTGCTTACCTCAGAGTTCTGTTTCCCTTTGAACAGACCCTGTTCATTTGTTCGCTGTCACTAATCGCTTTGTTGGTATTTAAAATCCACAAAATTTATTACTAAGTAACATACTTTGAGAGTTTCCCTCAGCACTTGAACTTCAAACAAAGCAAAGTTTTTACACAATAAAGCTGTTTAAATTACAGGAATAAGCTTCTAATTTTTAACATCTGATTTAGAAGGATAGCAAAAAGAGAGGAAAGGGTACTTAGCTCTGAAGGTACTGTATCCGAAATTGTTCATATGTTAATGTGCTGGCTGATGCAGTAAACCTGTTTGTTTTGCTTCTGGTGCTGCTAGTGTGGCTGCTGACAGTCAGGCACAGTTAAGTAGGAGAAACTGCTTTTTACTTCAAAGTTTCTGAAGGTGTTAAAGACTTGCCATTAACTTCACTGAAAGGCCTTTTAACTTCGAGTGTATTTCATATCAACTGATTATTTTCCTTTTTTTTTTTTTTTTTTCCCAATTTAATGATAGGAACTTGGGTCTCATCTCCACATCTGTCCATTTGATCAAATTGCTCGATGGAATACAAATCAAAGAAGAATTGTTATTGACTGGTAAGGCTGTGGATTTTGTTAAATATATAGCCTGCACTATTTTTTTTTTTTTTTTTTTTTACGTGGGAACAGTAGTGCTGGTAAGATGTCACCTTACTAATGCATTTTTTTCATAAATAACCTCAGTTGTTTCTTGAATTGCAGTTAAGAATTGGGGGAGCCTTCTCTTTTATGCTGGTTGAAAAAAAATCTCATCCCTAAGTCTGGTCCAATTGTATTTTCCCTCAGCTGATCCCTGTATGTTGTTAAAGGAAAGATATGTGGGAAGTTCTTTAAACTTAACCAGGATATTTGAATTTCAAAACGGAAAAGTTCTTGTAATACCTTTATTCAAAATATATTCTGCTGTTTTACTGTCCTTTTATTTGATCTGCAAGCATAGTGAAATGGAGAAATACTTCTTTTTCTTATTTTGATGGCACTTGAAATAAATTATCTGATTCTAGGAAACAAATTTTGGCTGTGACTTTTTTGAATTATTTTAAAATTTTAATTTCTGTACTATAGTTGCTGGCCAGTCAGAATAATAACTGCCAAGAACTAAGTACTGATTTGAGTAGCGTTCCTATTTCCTTAATAGATGAGTTTTTTCTTTTCATGCAGTGAAAAGAAAAATCTGACTATAGTATCCTTCCTCCTTGATGGTAGCTATTGCTACAGATTTCTACCAAACTCATTCCACTGGTTATTAGGAATTTTCAGTAATTCTCTTCACAATCTGTGTTTCCCTGGGTGTGCATGTGGTGCTTGATACAGGGCGTTGGGCCTCAGTCTTTACCATCTGTGGCTGCAGAAAGTAGGGAACATTTAGTTTCTCTTGCTGCTTTTATTTCTTTTCACTCCCATTACTTGGATGAGGTTTTTACTGAGTTCCTGTTGCTGTTTTTCTATCATTTTGTGAAAGCAAGTGAAAGTACTGTCATTCAGTAACTTACCCTCAAGCACCTTTATGAAGCTGGGAAGGAGAAGTGAAGTCCAGGATACTGTTTTTCCTTTTGCTGCTATATTTGGCTCAAAATGAAGCCTTTTGGGTGTGTGATGGTATTATGCTTAAGCCATGTTCACTCCTTCACCTGTTGCTGCAATCCTTCTTCCAGGGAAGGATTGGTGATGCTAGCACAGCCCTTCAGTGTGGGAAGACCAGAACCTAAAACCTCTGGGGGGGAAAAAGGCAGCTTGCTCAATCTTAGAATCACAGAATGGTTTGGGTTGGAAGGGATTTTAAAGATCACCTAGTTCCAACCCCCCTGCCATGGGCAGGGGCACCTTCCATCAGACCAGGTTGTTCAAAGCCCTGTCCAACCTGGCCTTGAACCCTTCCAGGGAGGGGGCAGCCACAGCTTCTCTGGGAAACCTGGGCCAGTGCCTCACCACCCTCACAGTGAAGAATTTATTCCTTACAGCTAATCTAAATCTACCCTCTTTCAGTTTAATACTGTTACCTCTTGTCCTATCACTACGTGCACCTGTAAAAAGTCCCTCTCCAGCTTTCTTGTAGGCTCCCTTTAGGTACTAGAAGTCTCCCTGGAGCCTCCTCTTCTCCATTCATAACCATAAAGAGGAGAAACTGATAACTCACAGGAGTGACTCTCAAGCCATGTCACTGAGTTGGGCAGGGAAGGTTGGGGAAAGGCACAGAGGGCAAGAATGTCCTGCCCCACATTTGTGAACCCCTTTGTAAACCAGTAAGAGAAAAAGAGAAGCGATGGGAACTGAAGTGCTGGTTTTGTCCAGTCTGACATTGTCCCTATAGGGTCCTTGGCAGTAGTAGGCTTGAAAGGCTGTCCTGGGGAAGTGGACTTCCCACCTTCAGCTTATTCAAAGTGTCAGAAAGTGTGGTGTGAGAATACCACCGTTCAGCGGTGCCTCCCAGCATCTGCAGGAGAGTGAGCAGGATGTACCCCTTGTTGGTTACATGCATAGCCTGAGGTTTCCCCTTTAGTTGTGTGGCTGCTGACCCCTCCTTGGTGGGTTATCATATGCATGTGTGCTGTTCTCCTGCTGCTGGGATCTGAAGCAGCAGCAGTGAATGTTACTCAGCAAAAAAAAGGAGGGAATGGAACCCGGTAATTTGATTAACTGCTTCAGACTCCTTTTTCTATCCTGAGGACGTTGTAAAATCTTTTTTTATCACTGTTGAAAATTATGGGGGACATTGACCAGGAAGTTTTTAACAGTATTTCTATAAAAAGTATTTTGTGACTGTTACTCTACATAGCTCTTCAGCAAATGAGTTTGAGTTGTAATTAAAATCTGATATACTGACCCAGGATAGATGGTTGGTTTGATACTGTATGTGGTATCGATCTCACTGGGATACAACTGTGATGTGTATGGTTTAGGTATTCCATTTATGTTAGTACAACAAAAAGAAATTACAGACAAGCAAGTGTTGCGAATTCCTTGCTGAGTGATGTGATGAACTTTGTTCTAAGTGAAAATTAAGCTAGTGCCTAGAGCACCAGCTCCTTCTGCAGGGTATACCTCAGAAGTTAACAGTTACATTCAATGTGAAATTAATCATACTTTGAAAAGTGAGAGAGATTGCTAAATTGGATTTGGATAGCACTGTTGAAACAAAAGGAACCCATGAAATTAGTAAATGTTACTGTGTTTATTAACTGTATTTCTGATTCATGATTCTCCTCCTCATATTTCATATAGGAAATCAGGTCACAAGGCTAGAATAGGACGTGTATTTTGTTCTAGCAGATAATTATGTGTGGAGTGGAATATTTCAAGTTGTTCATTTGGGTATGTGTCCTGTTTCCTCCTTTAAATGGCTGCTTGGATTTGATGATCCCTCTTGGTGCCTGTTATATCCTTAAGGTATTTTAAATACCTTCATGTTGCTTCCATAGCAACAAAATAGAAGAATAAAGAGGTAATGCTGTATTGCACAGTGAGCAACACTAATGTTTCAGTTCATGTCCCTGTGGTCAATTCCCAGAGCAAGTAATCATAGGCTAAATAAATTTAAAGTTTCAACAGTATTATATTTATGAAGAAGAGAGATTGAAAATTCTTTGTGTAGACTTATTTTAACCTGATCTGTGGTATGTTTTCACTCTTTTTATCTGTTGGTAACTGGTAAGACTGGTAAGTCTCTGAGTGGTGTGGTAACTTTTGTAGGAAAGTTTGGGGTAGTACAATTTGTAATGGATAAAACCAGAAATGAAATAAAGTATATAATCTTTGGCCACTACTGTGACCAGTGTGGTGGTTCTAAGGGAGGGAACGAACTGCCTGTTCTGACAATATACTAGTGATCAAGGCAGCAAAAAAGGAGGTGCAGTCCAAAGCAGTGTGTTAAAAAAGTGTTGCTAAGATTAATTCAATTAAACCCAGACTCCTTTGCATTCTCTCTGCTAGGAGAAATACTTTTTAAAATAGTTTATCTTAGGCTCAAGTGTTATGTACATGGTTAATTTGGCTTCTCACATCACAAATCTACTGCTAGTTTTAAACATATCTCTCTTGTTTTTTTAATGCAATAAAAAGTTAGATAAATTCCTATATGCTTGTAATGTACTTGTCCCAGGCAGCTGTGGAAAAAGCTGTTGTTTTAAGTACATGATATGCCATTAAGGCAGTGGGCCAGAAAACCTGAAGGTGAGTTGGTATGTCTGTCCTGGAATAGCTCTTTAAGGCTTCAGATAGGTTTAAAAATAAATAGTTAATTCATACATATGGCATATAAAGATTGTCCAACGCCACCTGCAAGCCAGCCGCCCTTATGATAATAATCTTTCTTTTCAAAATAACATTTTTAGGCTTTCCCTGTATGGTGTTGCTGCAGATAGCTCTTTGTCCCCCCTCTTCCTTCCTTCCTACTTCCCAAATTAGTTTCAGTTGCATTCCATAGCCTAGATTCTCTTCTCATAATTGCTTACAATACATAGCAGTAATTTGTCTTGAGCAATTCCTATTTTGTAGTACTTGGAGAAGGGAACTTGCTGACTTTGTACAGTGAAAGCCAACAGCTAGATGAGTGCAAGGGTTGATGGGCAGTGATGCTTAACAAGTGTTTAACAATTTGTAGTCCTTCTGGGCAGCATCAAGACTGATTTGTGAAATAAGTCACATGTACTTGTAAACATGCTCTGTTCTTCTTGCTCTATCAGTCTTCCCTCCTCTCTGCAAGAGATAGAACTTCCCAGTCAAGTAGAGAAAATTCAAGTGCTACACTTCTTGGACAGTATCTAAAAACTGGACTTCACCTCAGTGTTCTTAAAACAAGCTGGTGATTGTGTAAAGAGGTACTTAAGCTTTTAGATTACGGAGCTTGGTTATTCCTGTTGGGAAGACAGAAAAGATGACAAGTGCTGCTCCCCTCTCCCCAGTTCAGAATTAATTTGAATAGGGTTTGAGGGTGTGGGAAATGTAGCTACTCATGTGGAAATGCTGCATGCCAGAAGGTCTACTACATTTCTTCGTTAAGTGGCTTAAGACCACAGTTTTCCAACAGATAGCTAGTAAGATACTAAAATTTTTACTTTGAATCTTAGAAAAAAAAATTAAGTCTCTGCAGAATATAGATTTAACAGAATTTTTATAGTGCCCTCTCCACATCCCTTTTGTTTTAGTTCTTTTTTTAATTAAAACAAAAAAAGCCTCATCATAGCTTTTTTTTTTTTTTTTTTTTTTCTGCTGTGGGTACAAAGACCAAGAACACTTGCCAGAGGAGCAGGCTGAAGAAGTTGCCAGGTGAACTTTCACTGAACTTAAAGCAGACCCAGATCTCTTAAAACCTACGAAGTAGTTCAGTATGTTAGGGATTGCAGCAGACATAGGAAATATCCTTGTCAGAAGCCCAAGTAGAAAATCTCCTTCACTTCATAGCATGTGTCTTGGTTTGGTTATGGGGTGGTTTTTTGGTTGGTGGGTTTTTTTGGTGTTGTGTTTTTTGGTGTTTTGTTTTGTTTTTTTTTTTTTTTTTTGCCTATGGCAAAAGTTAAGCTTTCCATCAGAATCTAGCAGACTTTTGGGAAGGTACATTGAGGTTTGTCAAGATGATGGATCTTTAGGTTTCCAAAATGTGAAATCTGGATTTTAGGATTCATCTTAAATCTGCAAAAATCAGATAGCTTTATTTCTCTTTGATAAATCGCAGTGAGGGTATGCCTGTTTGGAAGTAAACTTATGTTCAATAGGCTGTGTTCCATGTGATCCTTTCATTGATTCCCACCCCCACCCCATCCTGGACAGAAGGAGCTTTAATCCTTTTGTTTGTAAATAGATCTTCTCGAACCTTTCACCGCTTCAAAATATTGCCAGTGCTGAAGAATGTGCTTTGAATTCCAACATAATTGCTTAAAAAGTATTTATCTGCCAAAATACTTTTCTCTCCTCTGGGATTAAAAGGCATTGAATGCCTGATAGCTGCCCTGCGTGGGACAATTTGTTGTGCAGGTTCTCTGAATGAGTTGATTGTCCTCTCTGAGCAGAACCGAGTGCAACTGGACCGTATCAGCTGCAGAGCAATACTGCGCTGTTTGTGTGTGCCCGGGAGGTGCTCTGAGCATTGTGCCAGCATTCCTCAGTTCCAGGCTGCTGCTCATACTCCAGCTAGCTTTAAACCAAGTAGCATGGGTATTGTTGTTGTGCTGTGCTGATGCCGTGCCTCTTAAGTTTTTAGGGGTTTTAACCAATCAAGGTAAGAGGCATAAAAATGTGTTAATGGGAGAATGTTAATAAGCACATGTTCATGTCATGGGTGCTGCTGGAGATCTCTGTTAAAATCAGGGTCCAGATGTGCTAACTGTTATACAGAGGTTTAGGTCATTCGCTGCTCTCAATGTTCTGAAGCCCAGAAATGTTGGGTAAATTATAGTGGGTGATAAGCTTGAATCCTTGAACAGGAATTTGGCTTTGGTTCCAATTTTCTGAAAAGTGCTCAGGTGTAGTTAAACTGCTACAGATACTGTATTCAAAACAGAACTTAAAACATTCCTTGAAAAGCAGTGATGAAAGATGACTCTATGTAATTTTTTTTTAATGCTGCGCTGCTTATAGTAACTTGAGCATTTTCTGGTAGGACGTTCAGCAATATGAATATCGTCTAACACCTGTTTATACCTCCCTTCTTGAGGGAGGATGTGTGGGAAAATATGAAATACCTTGCTTTAAACATTTTTCAAATATCCTAAATGACATATACTTACAGGAGAGCTATAAAGACATGTTTCTTGCTTTGAGCAGAGGAGGAGAAAGCCTGTGATGCCATTCAGGTAAAGACAACAATGATGAATCTGAAGCTTCTGGAGTGCTTTCTTTCTGCACACCCCACACACCCCCCCCCCTCTTTTTATCTTCTCCTCTGCCTGCCAGGAGTATTAATAACAACTTGGGTTCAGCTTCAGTCAGTGTTCTTTAAGTACTCAAACCGATTTGGACCTGATTAGCTATCGTGTATTTTCTTTTAGTTAATAAAAAACCAATTGCTTGTGACTCATTTCTGCCTTATGGGTTGATCGTGGTCTGGGAAGAAAGTGCATTGGAAAGTACTTTTTAATCTCTCAGTGTGGAAGAGAAGTACTCTGTAGAAGAAATGGCAGTAAATAACCTTGGAATTCAGAACTCTATAAAAATAAAAATGTCACTCCTTCACAGAGATTAAAAAAAAAAAAAAGAAACATAAACAACCAACCAAACAAAAAAAACCCCAAGCAAACAAACAAAACAAACCAAATAAAACAAAAAAATGTGAGGGTGTGCATGTGCTTCAAAAATAAGAGGTAAGGAACCTAGGCTATATATAGTTTCCAGAGATGATATTTTTTGCAAAAGCCAGATGGGGTAAAAGCATTTCATCTTTGATGAAGGAACAAGACAAAAACTTTCTCCTGAGGTCTGCAGGAGAACATCACACGATTCAGCAAAGAAGGATACTTGGTTTCTTTGTAAACTCTTGAAGGTGAAGGCATGCTCTGTTTTAAAAGCCACTGAAATATAAGCTGTAGGTGTTCACGTAGTACTAAAAATTAATGTTGACATTTTGTTATGAGAGATCTCTGAAAAAAAATAGGGAAGAGGAAATCAGAAATT
This sequence comes from Tyto alba, assembly GCF_018691265.1. Classification (NCBI taxonomy): domain Eukaryota; kingdom Metazoa; phylum Chordata; class Aves; order Strigiformes; family Tytonidae; genus Tyto; species Tyto alba. The sequence continues at coordinate 6,456,996 of NW_024881295.1, read as the reverse complement.
CCCAGCAGCTGCATTGGGTGGCTTATCCCTTCTAAAAAGTTGTTAATTCAGAAGAATTTTCAAGGGTTTACAGAAAAGGAGATGTTTAATCAAATATTTTTGTTTTCCTGAAGGAGAATCTGAGTAAAACAGGGAGCTTGGAGTTGTTAATGTTTGCAAAAGTATTCGTGAAAACAAAAATGAATGAATACCATTTAAGTGATTCAAGTGATTTCTACTTCCTCAAGAGATCCTAGGAGAAATAAACCTTTCAGTTCTGTCCTCACTCAGTTAATTGCAACATGAGGTGTTTCTTTGCGCTGACCTGTTCCTAGTTCTGCATTCAACCATTTGCAAATTGGAATTGCACTGGAAAACCGAGACTGGCTAATTTTGAGGGTCTGGAAAAGCAGGGGAAGGTGATGTTCTCAAACCTGCCAAAGAATGCTAAATTAATTTTCCTTTTTAATTTTTCAAATGGGCAGCCATGTCTCCTTAACCAGTTATTGATTCTTGTCAATATTTATTTATCTATCTGTTTATTTATGTTCTTCCCATAGAAGGTAATGGCAACAGCAGCACTGTTACTTTTGGTCTCACTAAAAAGACTGTATCTTGGCAATAGGAAAATGAGCTAGAAGTAAATACTCAGACCTTTTCCGAATGTATCTGAGTGGTGCCTTTGCAGAACCAGTCAGTTTGAAAATCAGGGTATTTAGGACTACGTAGTGGCATAGGAGTCTGCCTATCTATGGCTTATTTTTGATACTTTGTTTTTTTTTTTTTTTTTTTCCTGTACCTTATCATTTGGAATGACTGGTCATTCAGCAATGTATTTTAAATTAACAGGAAAGAGAAACGGAGTGGTCAACTGTGGAACCTAAATATTCTCTGACAAATGCCAATATTGACCAGAGGAGTCTGTCTCTCATCTTTTGTGCTTCTCTTTTACTTCCTGTTCAGTATCTTTCATGCTTTGGTTTTATTCTTCAAAAAAATTTGCATTCTGCTTTCAATGCTTTTTGTTCTTTAGTTCTTTAATCATGTTGTACTGAATCATTTAATTTCCAAATTACTGCTTGTATTTTATATATGAAAAATAAGTATTTTAAAATACACCTGGAAAGTGTGATGGAGCAGTAAATTTTTACTAGACAGACATAGCAGAGTGAATATCCAGAACTCACCGGATGCAGTTGGGAAACCATTGCTAAGTTTTATTGCCCAGAAATAGAGGTCTGTCTTGCTGCCTGAACAAGTATCTCCACACAGGCTTGGTTATATGGATTTGATTGTAATGTGACTACAGTTGGAGAAGATGTAACTTTTAAATTGTATCCTGGAGACTCTCAAACACAATGACTACTAAATTTAAACCAACAGGACTAAGGAAGGAAAGTTAATCCTTTCTCTCTTCCCACATCAGTGACCCCTATATTTCTGTCTGGAGGAGGAGGCATGCTGTTTTGTTGGAGATTTTTGTTGTTGGTTTGTTTTTGAGTTTTGTGGGGGTTTTTTGTTGTTTTTCTTGTTTTGTTTTGTTTTGTTTTTGTTTTTTTTTTTTTTGTAGAGAAAATACTATGAGTTATTACACAGCAGATTTGTTGTACAAGTCATGTGTTACGTGCTGACTTATATGGAATGAGAGAACAAGTGGCTATAAAGCTTGAACCATTTTACTTGTCATCCAGAGTCAAAAACATCATGAACTGTTAATAGGTGACATTTGTCAATTTAAGTTCATATTCATACTACCTTTTCTTTCAAGGGAGAGGAAGTGGGAGAGAGCAATTCCTGAATGGATCCACAGTCTGTGGGGTTAATTCCCAAAAAGCAGCATGAAGGGAGCATGCCTCAGTTGCTTGGAAGAAAAGATAATTTAAAAATCTGCACTTCAATTTAGTTTTGTATTTGGGGTTTCCTTTTGCTTACTGGTAGCATAATTAAACTACTTGTGTTTTACAGCTTAAATAAACCAGATGCTAATTTAAAGAGACTTTTTTTTAGCCATATAAATAAGGGACAGCCCTGGTCTTAAGAGTTGCCAGTTTCCATGTGTGATCTTTGCTTTGTCTGTCTAGGCTTTTTGTATGGGGAATTGGTGCCAGTACTTTGCTGCCACTGTTAAAGTAAAAACTATAATTACATTGTCAAAATAATATTTATAGTATTTTCAGGGAATAATTGTGGGAGTGTGACGAATATATTATACTCATCAAACTTTTATGTAAACATAAGCATGAGTTTTTTATTTGAGTTATTGATGTTGTTTTTGGCCTTTGTGTTTTTCCAATCTGTAAAAATAATATTGGGATTTTCATGGTCTCTGTAGCATTTGCAGAGTGTGTGCCCTAACAATCAGTTGATACACTATCTGGTAGAAGTAAACTGCTATTTGCACTTGTATTGGGATTTTGGTTTCATGTTTCCATAGCTTAAAAAAATCCTGTGTTTTTTTTTGAGTTTAGCTATCCCCTAATTATTATAGCTCAGAGCATTTTACTACTTTACCAAACAGGAAAGTTTTAAGTAATTGCTTTGTTCTCTTGGTACCATTTGGGGTTGTTCGGGTTTTTTTGGTTCCTCTGTGTTTAGCTCATTAATTTTTTATTTCTTCAAATTGAAAGTGAGTCTGGGTGCTTTTGAAAGGTGACTGTGTACATCTCCCATAAATATACATACATACATACATATATATACATACATACATATATATAAAAAGACATTATGCTAGGAAGCAAGTGCAAGGTTTTCTTACAGTAGACAGTTGCCCCTTTGCTAGTTAATGTTACAGGCAGGACTTCGGCATGCTTGCTGCTGGGCAATGGTAAGTTACCAGATGCAAAAATACTTCAGTCCTGCCCTATACTGCAGTTTTAACTTTACAGCTGCTCTGTCTTTGCTGTGTTTTGGTGAGTATTGCCACAGCTTTTTAACGAACTGTCTTCAGAACATCCACAGCAAGGATTGCAGCTGTGCAAGCTTCACCTTTCCAAAGCATGTCAGCCTGATGCCCTTTTCTGTGGGTGAGAAGGTTCTCTTTGTCCTCACAATTTGGTCCAAAATCCATTAAAAGCTGTGGAGAAATTCTGATATGGGTGGGCCTTGGTTTAGGTCATTGTTCCATATCTTTGTTCATTAGTCTTTTTTTCAGAAACTGCAAAATAGGGAGCCAACTTTTACACCTCTTTCAGATGTCTGCAGAAGGAAAAGAGCCAATCCTGAACTAAGGCGAGTCAAACTGATGAACTGTCCTGAGTTAGCAAACACTCAATTCTTTCTAGATCTTGTGCGTGTAGTACTGCCCCTGCCTGCAGTGGTTAACTTGCTCCATGCACTGATAGTCCCACACTTTGAATCTTTTGCAGTGCATGCAGGTACAACTAACAGTGCCCTGCAGAGTTAGTACACTAAACTGTGATACAGCAGTAACTGTCATTTTGAGTAAATGCCAGGGTTAGCATTGTTTTCAGCCTGACACATCTGTGTTTGTGCATGTCTTGGCTGTGACTTGGTATTAACACAGAAGCTTTACTCGTGCCTTAATTTCTTTTCCCTGTTTTATAACATCTGGAGTGTAATGAGATTTGAGGAGAGCAAGTTCAGATCCATTGAAGAAGGGCAGCTTTAGGATCAGGAACACTATTTAAATGCAACATTTTCTTACCTTAATGGAGGGCAGGGAAGGAGGAGTGAGTGGGGCTTCCAGCTTCCTCTAGGCCCTGGGTCATCATTACTAGACCCTTGATACCACAGGCAACTGTAGTTGTAGGATCTTGTGTCTGAATATAGTAAGCTCTGACTTGCTGCATTTATCCCTTGTTAGTCATGTGGAAGATTCCCTTCTTGTTTTAAACCCTTTTTCTAACTCTGGTTTGAATGTCCTACTGAGTCTGAATCCAGTGGTTCTTGATAGTAGGGGTTTTTTTCCTACTTCCAACTTGATTCTCTACTTGAGTCCCATTGCTTATGCAGTAACTGATTTAAGCTGTGCTGAGCAGAATTACTTTATTTACTGTGGACTGTGAGTATAAAAGTGTATGTCAACAAGCCACTGAAATAATACAATTTGAAGTACAGACCAGATTCTGCCTGATGAGGTTCACCTGCCAGATACTGATGACATGGATGGCATTGGATGCAGGATTTGAAATAGTGACAGAAAAGCTGGTTCTTTCCAGCAGTTTGTTTCACTGATGATGAAAACTGTCCTTTCCATGGTACTCAAGGAAAAATTTTTTGACTGCTGTATTGGGAGACAGAGGTAGTGACTGTCTCGAGTTCAATGTAAATAATTTTATTCCTTCTAGGAGAGATACTAACCTGAGCCAATATCCCAAGTTATAACGATGAGTAGGTCAGTGGGCTGCCTTGTAGGTTTCCCTTTTCTCATTGCCGATACTGCTTTTAGGCAGTGTGTATAGCTGTTGTGTTTTTTTCTTGCCTCTGCAATTTGGAGGCTTTCTAGTAAAGCCTGCCAAGATGTTGCTGATTTATGACACATGCATAGTGGTTTTATAACGTGGACTGATATCCACTTGGAGCACAAAGGAAATGGGAGTTTGCTGATGTCTATTTAATTAGAATGGTTTCTGGTTACTTTGGTTGAGGCTTGAAATGAACAGTAATGCCTATATTTCTGTGGACCTTTTAAATACAGTGTTCTGCAAGCCTGTTCCTTCCTTCCTTCCTTCCTTGTTCTTTGCTGTCCCCTACCAGCAAACAGTGTCAACAAGATTCATAATGAGGCAGGTTTCTAATCTACATAAATATATGTGAATCAAAACTTGCAGAAATATCTGTAGATTTAATATGGTTGCCATTGGTTGACTGTAAAGGGGTGTGTGTGTGGGTGGGAAAAATTCTGTTCTATTACGGATAGAAAATTAGTTCCTTGCCTTTTTCTTTTGATGGAAAGGCTGTCCTGCTTTTCCTCTCTTTTGACACTGTATCCTGAATCGGCAGCTGCACAGGGCAGCTTTGTTGTGAGCAGGGCCATCATATTTCTGATCATCTTACCTTGCAGCAGCTGTTCAGTGGCTGTTGCTAGAGTCCCTCTACATCAAAGGCAGGAAGAGGAACCAGTCGTCATCTCCTAATGTGCTGCTAGGCTTTGACCAGAAAAAGGCAGACATTAATTGTGTTTGCCAATTATATACTAATAGATCCTGTGGTTATGGGCAGTGATGGGCACAGTGCAGGTCACATGCTTCTTCCCTGTCTACGGCTGTGATGAAGAGATAAAGGATACATGTACTGTAAAGATTACATTATGTTCTTACAGGATATGACCAGATCTATGTTGTTCTTGGTTTTTCCAGCAGGAACATCAGGATCATAAGATCGAGGTGGGAAGAATGGGGCAAACAAGCCTTTTAATGCGGAGAGCTTTCTAAAGACAATGTCCTAACTATGTAGGGAGAAGCAGCTCAACTGTTTTCACATAGACTGAGAGGAAATGCCCCTGCTAAAGAGACTCCCACAGAGGCCCGAGAGTGCTGTAGTTCTTCCTCCAAGGAAAGTGAAGATGGAAGGGGGGATGGAAAGGAGTTTGAGGAAGATCCAGGCCAGGAAAACAATGTGAGGCATCTGCTTGTCTTTGGATAAACTGTTGCCTGTTTAGATAAAAATCCAAGTAGTTATGTAGAAGTTTACCACCGTGTTCTCTAAACCTTTTGATTATCATTGCTATAGCACAACTTCCAGACTCTCCAGTTACACAGTCATTGTGCTGGTGGAAGAGGAGGGGGCTCTCTTTAACTGTGGCTCCTCAGACACAAGCAACAAGACTTTTTTTTTGTTGTTTTTTTTTTTTTTACCTCCTTTCTGCAGCATCCTTTGTTGCTAGCAGCTTTGGGCTTGGCGAGAAATGCCTCATGCCTGTCCTTTACTTTTCATTGAGAATTACAGGGAATATTGCCAATGTAGAAAGGAAAAGTTACAAGATTTGTACCAGGAGACATCAAGTTCTTTCCCTGTCTTCCATACATTCATGTGTGATACAGAAGGGACCGTAACAAGGCAATGAGAAGAGGCAAGCTGCCCTTGTAGGTATTAAGAATAAATGGTAACGCCTAAAAATCTGGATGCTAAAATCTTTGCTGTATATTAACATGTATATACAAGTAAAAATACTAAATGTAAGTTTACTTGTTGATCTGTTTAGTGCAAAAGGATCATGTTCTATTTATTAGCCAGAAACAGAATATAGATGGTCCAAGGGGGAAAAAAAAAGTCTGATAGCCTTTCCACATACATACAGAAAGAGATCATTTAGCTCCTCTAGGGAAAATGGAAGCACTTCAGTGGAAATTTTGGTTTAAATGAAACAACTTCCACAGTGTGCCATCAAAAATAATTGAAGAAATTTGCTCATAATCTTGGTTAGTATTTTACATGTTAATAATTTTATTTTTTTTTAAGACCTGTACAAGGTATCATGTAGTAGCGTGTCATATGGTTAGATACCACGAATAACGCATAGTGGGTGGCCAGTCCTTTTTGTTATTTTTCTTGGTTTCCTGGCATGGTTTAAGTCCAGGTTGAGACTCCCCAGTACTTCAAACTTGCTGATTTTGCTACAGCAGGGTCTTTGAAAGAGACACTGTCTGTTAGGTTTAAGCTCAACTTTTAGGTTCACTCAAGAAAAAGATTTTACATCTTAACACATGCAGGAAGCTTATAAATGCAGTTCTCAAGTCTGCAAGCACTTACACGTATTTTACTTCACATAGGAGAGTAATCTCAGGCATGTGTTTTTGCTGCTTGTGGGGGTGTAACAGGAGTCCCATTTATTATGCCTTTAGACTTTTAATAGATAATTTATTAAAGAAATGAACACACAATGTTTACTTTCTAAAAATAAAATGATGCAATTAAAATACCAGAAGATAAAGGGAATGGTCCTGTTATTTAATAAGCATTGCTAATGCTGTATGAATCGGAATCAGTATGAAACTGATCTCATGTCAGGCACTGGACTGTCAAACTGAGTCTTTTCCTAGTAAATGCACAAATACACTTTTTTTTTTTTTTAATCTACCATTATGAGGTCTCATTAGAACTTGATTTGCATCAGAGGCTAGTTTGATGAGTGGTCTGATGGTTTCTTCCATCTCCCTTCTAATTCACTTGTAACTCCACATTTTTAAAAGCATGGTGGGGAGTTTTTCTTGTGTTTCATTCGAATTCTCCTTTTTAGTAAGAACAAAGTGTTGATGTTATGCCTAGACTTTTATCTTCCAAGAAGAGAATGGTTGTCCAGTCACTGCACATAATGTTCTGTTACTATTAGAGTTGGCATTTCTGAAGGGAAAGAAAAAAAATTGTGTTACTTTCTTTTGGAGGTGGAGGAGATGAGGAGTGGGAATAGAAACTTATTAAACACAACATTCTTGGTATTCACAGATGGTAAAAATGGGTTACTAGTCTGCACTGCAGCAAGTGCAGTATGATCAAGGTGGAAATATAATCAGTAGCTAGACGTTCATTTTATTTACAGAAATAAAATACTAAGCACTATTTTAATAACTTTAAATGACAGAGCTCATATATGTATTGTACATTCAATTTGAGTAGTCTAGACAGACTGTTTTCCAAGTAAAATACATTTTCATCAGTATTTGTGGTATGATTCATGGTGGTGAAGAGGCAAATAACTCTTTTTATGACTGGAAGTTGCTTTAACTTGCAGCCACAAGGAAACAAGTCAATGACCGGATGATAGTGGTGGAAACTAACATTTTATAGTAATAGAGGTCTACACCTTATGCTGAGTTGAAGGTTTTATTTTTCCAGTGGTGGCAATATATCACAAAACATTCTGCCATTGTTTACAAACAACCAAACTGGTCTGTGTAGTGGATTGCAGTCCATGTTTTAGATTTGCAAAGTTCACAGGCAACTTAAAAGGGTCTCCAGGCTGTTGGGAGGCTCTGATTTGGTCGAAGTAATTGTAAACCTTTGTGCATGCCCCCAGTGTAGAGGGGGCACACCAGCTATATCTTTCATGCATAGTTAATAGTTAGAAAAGCATTAAAGAGAAATCTGCAAGTTTGCTAGCCTTACACTTGTAGTCTGGCAAGTGATGTTGTACAGCTTCATACATGATTTGATTTATTTTATAACTTGATGTAACTTTAATAAAGGCAGAGGGTTGTGCTTGTAACTATCTCTGTGCTGTTTGCCCCAAATAAAAAGAATGGAAATCTCTTCTTGTGACTGTTCTAAGCGTCTGCAGCTGAGGACAAGGTTTTTCAAAGTGAATGCTGAGCAAGTTCACGGGCTCCTGTTCTTGACTACAGAAATTGTAGTAGATATTTGAAAGCTAAGTCTGATTATCCACCAGGAAAAAACTCATGTTCTGTATGGAAGACATAAAAATGTGTATGAATATAAACATTTAAATAATATACGCTGCAGCAAAATATGTTGTGTGATAACATGATGGTTGTGTGCTGCACTTTAATCAGGAAGGATACTGGGGGGGGGGAGAAATTGCAGTTTGTCATGTTGATCGAGCCTTACCAGCAATAAACTCTTCTAACTTCAGTACTGGAACTTCAATAAATTTTTTGGAAATATTATCACCTAACCATGTGGAGCAGAAGGAAACAATGTATTACATTTTAAAATCATAATGCTTAAAATCTTTGTTCTAGTAACTTCAAGGATTTATGTTTTCATCTAATACACAGTCTGATTCTGCAAATGACACTGTGAAATGACATCTTTGTGAGGAGCAAGATGCAGGGTCAGGCCAGTGAAAGGTTCATGTGTGTCCTTCAGACCATCTCAGTAGTACTGCTATATAATTGTTAAGTGAAAAGTGTGTGCTAGAGCTCGGTTCAGTTAGTGTTTGATCGTAGGGGACCGAGGAACAGACAGAGCTGTGATCTTGAAGGTGCTGAACTACTGGAGTGCATTTAAGCCATCCTTGCACAGGGCCATAAAGTATCAGCTGCCTCACCTTTGCATGGGTGGCACTGAGCGACAAGAAAAGATCAGTTTACATGTAGACAAACATGTAGGTAACAGAATACATTAGGAAAAGAGTGTTTCCCCTTGTACACATTGCCCTGTTGTATAAAGAGGTTGTTTTTGTAGAATCTAGAAAATTCTCCATAACGCATTGCAGGCTGGTTGTGAAAGCAACATGTAATCTGAGTATCTGCATTTGCTAAAGAACATCCTGCTTTTATAGGAACCATTGAAATCTCAGTGGGGGGAAAAATTTCTTCAGCTCTAAGGTCGATCTCTGTATCAGAAGTTACATCTTAGCACATGTAATTTCACAGTGGTTGACTATCAGGTTAAAAATAGTCTTGTTGACCACACACAGCATAACATTTTTTAAATTAAAATTTAGCTGTGCTGATAGCTACAGAACTGTTTGTTAAAGTCCGTTATAGACACCAACAGCTAGGTGGTGGACTTAAGATGTTAAGTAAATTGGTCCTATGGAAAAGAGCTACTCTTTTATAATTGTTAGGAGTAGTATTTCCCAAATACTAGCTAATGCAGTTGGAAAAGTGGTTGACAATTATTTTTAGCTTCATGAACATCTGTACATTTTCAGGGAAAAAGTGAAATAGTTTCGTCGTTGTCTTTTTTTTTTCTCCATATCACAAAGCACCGGCTTGTTGAATGGATGGCAGAATGGTTTCAGCTGGTATACTGTGCAATGAAGCCTGTCTTAATAAGCTTCTAGATTTTCTTGCACTGTCTGTAAGGACAATTAAATTGTTGGAGAGAAGAAAAGAGTATCTGTATTCTACAGATTTCCAAGCACAGTCAAATCATATGTTGCAGCAATCAAGTCCAATAGAGGTAGAACAAAAAAGAGAAACATGGAAATTGAATGCTAAGAAGAGACTTCGACAGTTGTGAATGCAATACTTCACTTTTATTGTACCATTTATATTTTTTAACACATGCATACCTTGCTGTGAATTAACAGCTCTAGTTGGATTTTTGGGGGGTTTCCTTTTCAAAGCATAAATGCCAAAGTATAGATTTCCAGTGTTCATATCAAAATTCACTGTCATGTGGCAGCTTGGTGCTAGGCTAGTACATTTTATTTGGAATTGTCTTTGGAGAGAAACACTGCATGTGAGACATTTGCGTATTCCCAAGACCACCAGGTGCACCTGTAGGGTGGGGGGGGAGGGAAAGAAGTTTTTGTTTTTTTAAGCATAACCACACGGATAATACTGTGATGTGATTCATAGAACATGCTGTGATGAGCTACTCTAGTTGTGGTGCTAAAACGACTTTCACTGCTGTTTGCCCCCTTTCATTGACTTTCCATCTGTGACTGATGGACACGGCGCATAGAATCGTTGAATGGTTTGGCTTGAAAGGGACTTTTCAAAGACCATCTAGTTCCAACCTCCCTGACAATGAGCAGGGACACCTTCCACTAAACCAAGCTGCTCAAAGCCCTGTCCAGCCTGGCCTTGAACCCTTCCAGGGAGGGGGCAGCCACAGCTGCTCTGGGCAACCTCTGCCAGTGTTTCACTACCCTCACAGTAAAGAATGTCTTCCTTATGTCCAATATAAACATACCCTCTTTCAGTTTAAAACTGTTACCCCTCATCCTATCACTACAGGCTCTGGTAAAAAGCCTCCATCAAATTCATAAGCCGCCTTTATATATTGAAAGGCTACAATATGGTCTCTCAGGAGCCTTGCCTTCTTCAGGCTGAATAACCCCAACTGTCTCAGCCTTCCTTCATAGGAGAGGTGTTCCATCCCTTCAGCCATTTTCATGGCCCTCCTCTGGATTTGCTCTAACAGGTCTATGTCTGTCTTATACTGGGGACCCCAGAGCTGGACAGAGTACTCCGTGTGGGATTTACTCTGTAAGTCTGTCAGGCTTGTTGGTGAAGACCCTCTTGTCCCACTTGGTCAGATGGCTCTCATCAGCTCCCAGCAGATGCAGCTTCTCAAAGGTAGATCTGTGATCACAGAAGCCAAAACATAAGTATTTACACTCCAGTACATTAACCATATTTGGCATATGACCTGGTATCACACTAACTGCTCTGAACTGCGTTTTATTTGTTTGTAATACAAATTATTTTTTTATTTATTTATTTTTGGTAGATAAAAAGAGTTTAGGAATTGAAGCAGTTGAAGTTCCATTGTAGTTGAGACAATTGTGAGCTAGGTCCCCTTGTGTGTAATCTGTACTCCTGGCATAGCTCAATTACCTCTGGTGTTTGTAGAATCCCATCTTTCTTTTTGTATCACTGAGATTGCTGACATGAGATTACTTGCATGGGGGAATGTCGCATTAGCAAGACATTCTCTTTTTCTGCTTAGTTGTGAATAGATACAGTAGCTTCTGTCTCACAGATTATCTGCTTGCCCATATATTGATTTGTGTCCTCTAATTAGAAGAAAAATGTTAACTGTTACTGGTTAAAAACAGACACAGATGAAACTGGGGTTTTTTCTATGGTGTGTTCACAGAATTGTGACTTCTTATTTGTTCAGGACATCACAATTGAACAAGTTGATTGCTTTCACAAATGTTAAGACTCCAGTGTGTGATTAATGGAGAATTTGTAGATACTTATTATTGTATGGCAAACATGTTCATAGCATTTCCTCTTCGTTAAAGTAAGGATGACAACTTTTAAAAGATCTTTAACTTTTTTTTTCCTTAGTCTGTAGTATTTTCTTGACAGCGTAATCTCTGGTGACCAAGGTGTAATTGAAAGTTGAAAAAGGTCAAGCAAATTTAATGTAAAGATTGTTGTATAATCAACCAACCTCATATCTCTTTGAGATATCTTTCTCATAGTAGAGTAGGTAAGGAGTTCACCAGGAAAATTAATACTGTATTCCTAGGATTTACTGCCTTGTTATTTTTTTTCTAGCAGGGAAGTATTTCCATAAAATGTTTGCTAGAAAAGTAGCATGTCCATGCTTGTTGTCCTTCAGAAAAATTCTGAGTCAGCAGGATGAGAACCAGATGGATGGGAGAACAGAAGCATAATGACGAGCAGAAAATAATAAAAAAGTGCAGATGTGCAGGGAGAGAGAGAACAGAGATTTTAAAAACTAAAACATAAACGAGAATATGATTCAAAATGCTTTATGGAGAGGACATACATATTTTGGGCTTAAAAAATATATATGGAAAAAAAAAAAGTTACTGTTCCTAAGATCAAGTGACCTCATTTTAGACTTGCTTTCTTTTTGTTCCCAAGAGGACATATGCCCAGACCTCTGTAGGAAATCTGGCTGCCAGCTGGCATAGCACCTTTCAAAGAGACCTAATTTTATATTTTCAGAACCTGGCAGTATCAGCCACCTCCATCTGCAATAGGCTGCTGTTTGCAGTATCTGTTAAGCTGCATTTTAAGATTTAATTTTAAGTTTCTTTGCCAACATATTAATAAGGGTCAGGCTATGGAGAGCTGTCAATAGGGCCAAAAATAGTTTTAATTTTGTGATGTCTCTGGCTTCATGCTTTCATTTTTCATGATTATATATCTATTGGTGGGCTCTAGGATACTAACTTGTATGATGAAATAATACCGTCTTCCCATATTTTAAGTCTGTATTAAGAGGAGGCTGGAATAAATCATGTACAGTAACGGTAGAAATCCTACAGTATTAAATTCAGTGTTAAAATTGGAGTATTATTTGGAGTGTTGGTTTAATTTTTCTGGGGTAGAAATCAGAAGGTATTGAGCACGTCATCATATTATATAACAATTTGTCCAGCTAAATAGAATTTAATGTGGGCAGTCAGGGGACAGATTCAGTTCTCTTGCTCTGGCTCTACCTACTGCAACAAAATTTTCAAGCTGTCTCTGGCTGGCTTAGGGAGGGTGCCAGGGGATCTCTCATAGTTGCAGGCAGAGCTGCTCTTGCAGAGTTCAGGTGATGACAGGCAGCCTATTTGTGTTAATTTAATATGAGGAAGAAAGCCACCTAAGATCCAGAAGAGGAAAAATGGCCACTGCCACGTGGCTGCCATGTTCAGCATGGGTCTGCTTCAGTTTGTGCTAACTGCAGCTCCAAGATTTCATTCATTTCAAACTCTTAAACCTTGGCAGAGTCAAATTGTTCTTGTAATCACTAGTAACAAATGTCTGATATTCATGTAAGTCTAACTGAGGAAAAAAATTGATTTGTTTTGGGTGTAACTCTAGAATACTTTGTAAAATTATTTGCATTAGAAGAGAAAATTCAAATATTTATGTACAATGGCAGTGAAATACTGCTCCCAAAGCTTAATTGAGACGGATTCTGTAGTGTATAGCTGTAATGTTGAAGTTTGTCATTTATATGAAATTTATTAGTGTTTCTTTGAATTCTTGTTAATATATTTTCTGGATTTCTTTCAGCTCTTCGTTGTAGTCTCCAGTTTCTTGGAAACATTGCAGCAGGAAATGGAGATTCCCAGAATAGCATTTGGAAGTGTGCTTTCCCAGATCTCTTCTTGTAAGCATGGATGCGGGTTTTTTTTCTAATGTAATTTCTGTGGTTATATTCAAATCTTTTATACATGATAGTTGTGCCTCTACTAGCACCATGAAGCTTTGAAAAATAACTTTGGTGAGAATGGGATGGTTGAGACCATATCCTGTAGATGTTTTTTTTGTTAGTCAACCGCAGGGGTCAGGACCTTTAAAAACCTGCTTGTTCTAAACTAACAGTAAATTGATTTTATTTAACAGAAACTGGAAAAAAACTCTGTTTCAAATTATGAGCTTCAAACATAAGGTTTATTTCAAAGGTGTTTTCAAGTAGTTATACTCATTTCCAAGAACACAGCTTTTTCTTTATTCACTTTGCTGCTATGCCGACCTGACAGTATTTGTGGATCAAATGGAATCTACAAAAGTGACTTAATCTTCATGTCTTCCAGTCCTTTTGCCCCTTTCATAACCTCACCAGAATATCTTCCTGGAGGCTTGATGACATGTGTAATGAAACATTACGTAAATGATTTTCTGCAGATACATAACAATATTGTTGATGTGTTTGGCCAAAGTTTCCGTAGTGAGCGAGTAACAAAGGCACATTCATTCAATTTGATGATCATTCTGAGTATGTTTTTGGAGCCCACTTATCAGCACTAGATGTAGAAAGACCTCATGATAATAGAAGCAGATAATTATTATAGTTTCACCCAATTTCTAGATCTCCAGTTAGTTCCAATTTAGCATTAGCTTTTTTAATTGCCTGTTAAGTTTGACCTTCGGCTAGGAGTTAGATATTTTTCTTTGGAGATGACTTCCGTCTGTCTTCGGCAATGACAAACTCACGATTCTCTAAAAGACAGCAAGGAACAACAACTCAACAAGCTGAATGCCACTAGTCTGTTTTTCCAGGGTCAGTTTTAACTTACTTTCTTATTTTCTCTTGAAGGAGATGCCTAATGTACAGTGATGAGAAAATTGTCGCCTATTGTTGTATGGTCCTGTTCACCTGCCTTAATTCAGAGAAAGTAAGAGAACTACTTGATCCTGTGAACTTGACTGTGGCTCTTCATGTCGTGAAAGTCTACAAAGAGCAGTTGGAGTCTGAATGGTCGTATGTATCTTTCGATAATTTTTTTTTTCCCTTTTTAATTAGGTGATTATCTAGTGTAAATCTCTGTATTAAAATGTCTAAATTTGTGACACTAATAAGTAGTAAGTGAAGATCTATTTAGAAGTTAGAATAATAGAATAATTTTCATGATACTTGCACTGACTGTTTTGATTGCTGCTGAATAAGACTACGTTTTTGTTGAAGTACAGGAATTTTAAAATCATGATCTGTTTTTGTTGTTGTTTAATGAAACAGGGTTCTAGAATGCAAACTAATTTATACTTGTGTGCTGATTTGTGGAGATTTTTGAAATAAAGCAGAATATAATCTTACAGACTTCTTGTCTGTAAAAGTTTCTTCCTTTATTTTTGTGGGTGGGTTGTTTTTTTTTTTTTTTTAGTTTTGCTAAAACTGTTGTCTAGTGCAACATGCAGTCATTTTTATACCAAAACAGAAAAGACATTTGTGAATCTTGCACATTTCATTTTCATACTTTAAGAGCATCTAGTCAGTGGTTTTATTCCATTGAGCTAATTGTTGTCAATTATGCATCTGAGAAATGTTCTGCCCTTCATCAGCAAGGTTGCACATTAAGTTAATTGTCATATGTTTTCCAAGGGGAAAAAAAAGGATTGTTTTTATGTTTTTGTAGCCTTCTTTTGAAGATCCTGTTTAAATTCAGAATTTAATTAGAAAGTAAAACCGTGACAATTCTAGTTATTTGGAAAGTCTCTAAACAGAATTAAGATGATTGAATGAAAAACAAATGTCATTTAATAGTTTGCTTTTGTCTTGAAAAAATTAATTTAACGTTTGTTTGTGACTGGGCTTTTTTCCTAACCAGGTCAATTTGCTTAGACATAAATAGTTTTCAGAAAGCAAACTTAAAATTTCAGGGTCAGGTGACCAGACTTCGGTTTCAAAAGTGAACAAACTGAGTATTTAGTTTTGTCATCTGTCAAGATAAACGCACATGTAAGATTGCTTTTCAGATCATTATCTTGATTATCCTTTATTTTCTTTACATATTGAAGGTATGCTGAAATGTATTTTGACTTGAGATATGAAAGCCAGGGAGAGCTGGAAGAGGTTGTCATGGTATTAAATTTATATTTTTAAGGTAATTGCAGAATAAATGCAGCATCAAAATAAATGCTGAGGTATCTGTTTCTCTGATCTTTCTATTCTGAAATGCATTCTGTTGATGTCATGATGAAGATGTTTTACTTTCACTGTGGATGTTTGTGGGGGTGGGAAATGGTCTCTCTTCAGAGTAGTCTTGAAATTGAAAAGGGACAAACTTCTATATGAGATATAAGACCATGATGAAATAAAGGAGATGAGTAGAAAAGAGTAATCCTAGTCTTGCCATAAAGCAGTTGCAGAATGTTTGCCCTCTAATTCCTGTCAGAACACTTGAGTCCGTCATAGAAGAAAGATACATAAAGGCATTGGAATATCTTCCAGGCATTAAGAAAATAATACATTTTATTTTCTCTCATAGCACTTTAACGTTGGCCAATTAAATCTCAAAGCTCATTATCAACTATCAAAAATAATGAGTTTGTAGTATAAGTTTCTTGGCATTTTATACAGTCGTCTTGAACCAAATTATAAATGGAAACCGTTCAATAATGTTGGCACTGTTGTTAAGTCAACACAGGTAAAGTGCATTCGTAAGTGCAAAATCTAAACCAAAAAGCATATTGCAGCAGTGCAGTATGGAGCATTGAATGGGTACTCAAACAGCATTACTTTGAAAGTGAAAAAGATAGTTCCCTGGTAGAAAACAGCTGATTTTTCTATCTCTTTGTAGCTGTAGAGCCTTTCTGTGATTCATCTTGTACCTATTTCCCCCTATTTCTTGATCCTTATTTCATTCATTCTTTTAATACTCCATTTCTTAGATTTCCCATCTCAAGAAACACATTACTCTCTGGTTCTCCCTTGTGATCATCTGTTCTGATTGTGAGATAATATTTGTCATGGCTGAGGGGTAATTTCAGTGACAAGTATGTTCTTTGTTTCTTCTTAGATTTTTTTTTTTTTTAAGTGATTTCCATCCTGAAAGAAACCAAGATATTTATGTATTAGAATACATGCAGTATCTTTGGTCTACTTGGTGCAGAGTGGAGGGTAGGAAAGTAACATTTTCACATACGTTTTTATTAAAAAAAAAAAAAAAAAGAAGAAAAGGCTTGGTGTAAGAGGATTTTTTTTAGTTGTTGTTTGTTTATTTGTTTTTTTTTTTTTTCATATTTCAATGGAAATCTGCTAGCGTCTACCATTCCTTACCCAACACTGATTTAAACAAAGTTATCTTTTTTCTGATTTTAGTTATGATTTTTCTGTGTTGTGTTTTTTTTTTTTTTTTCTCTCCCATCTTCCAGTTAGCCATAGGTCAATGTGTTACATTAATGTAATGTTTTTATCTTAGAGCATACACACATCGTGTTTGCCTGTACTGCATGCTATATTTCTGTGTATTTGAAGGTTTGTTAGAGCCTATAAAGTTAGTAGTCTTGTTAGAAGTAGAACAATCATTGCAAAATCCTGCAATATCTTTTTTTTTTTTTTTGCAAATTATCAAGAGGTTTTTTCTTGTTACCTTGTCAGTATTAACACATTTATTTCATAGGCAACAAGTTATTCTTAGTGTAGCTTTAATTACAGAGGATATTCACAGATACTCAGTCCTGTGAATAACTGACTACATTTTCATAAGGTACCTGCAGCTTGTATCTTGGATTCATCTTTGCTTTTTCTACCATTTTTCCAGTTGTACAGTACATACTCTAAGAGTACTTAAGAGTATTACACCTGATGTCACACAGCTAAACCTCCCAGTCCAAACGGTTTTCTCTTTTTTCCTAAAATATTACAACTGGTGTGTTTTGAGGGTAGTGTTGAATTGAGTCTGAAAGCCGATTTCTTTTATTAGCACTAATCCTTCTACTGTGAGATAAATGTGGATGGATACAATTGTGTAATGTAATGAAGATGCCTTCTGTTGCTTGCTTGTTTGTGTTCTTTCTTCCTATGGCTGAGCAGCAGGAAGCAAGCTGGCCAACTCTGCTTTCTTGCGCCTTGCCTATTCGAGCAGTGTTCTTTGCCAGTTCTCTGAATTTAGGGGAAAGCTCTACTGATGACAGCCATGTTGCATCTCTTTTCTGTAGGAAACTTGTGAATTTTTCACTGTTCTCCCTTTACTACCGTAAAGTGCTGATCTGCTCCTGTGATAAGACAGACCAGGCAGTGTCCAGAGATGGCTTCATAACACATGCTTTACTGTGAACAGAAAAGCTGAACAGTAAACAGGATTTCTTATTTTGGTAGAAGTAATGTTATTTACTTTGGCTGATGATAACTGAAGATTCTTGATTTGAATATAAGAACATTTTTTTTTTTTTGACAACAATAGGAGAAAACCTAAGCTTTGTCCTTGGGTCAGTGTTGGTCCTGACATGTAGTAATGCTGTCTCTTTAGGACAGCTCTTGAAATTGTGTAGGTTTGCAGGTGCCTTATGCTGATAATTTCTATTCTTTCATTAGAGCCTTCTATTTCTAAAACATTTTTGGATATTGAATGAATTGTAGTTTTCTGCAATTAGGTGTGTGAGAGAGAATAATTTCTGCTTTGAGGATATGTTTAGAGTAAGTTCGGACCCTGGTGTACTGCTACTCTTGCTTTGGTGTTCATTTTTGTCATTGCATATAATCTTCCTGGTTTGAACTAATTGTTGGTTCATTACTGAAGCACTTTTTTTTTTATCTCAGCGAAGAACTATATTACTTTCTGATATGGAAGAGTATGCATGAAATATATTCAGGTAAGAGTGCATAAAAAGATTTCTGTCCCTTATGAAGTTGAAGCTAAGCTTTGGATGCCTCTCTGACTGGACTGTAGAAAAAATATTTTTTCAGCAATTCATTGAAAATTTGGAGCTGTACTTCAACTCTCGCTCTTGCTGAAGTACATACCACTAGGATTGCTTAAACGAATTTACATAGCCGCGGTATTTGCAACAGAGCCAGTACTCTGTTTTAAAGATTTGAGTCCCTTGCGCCACATCTAACAAAGTGCACAGCAACCATTTTTAAGCAGCTGTTACAGCATTACATGGCTGAGCCAAAATACAAACTATTCTTCCAGGAGGTTATGCTTGCTGCTGGACTCACAAATGACTGAAATTAAGATGTTCTTACTTTCAAAGTTAAAAATACTACTTAATTTCTGCCTACCTTTTTGTGTCTTAGCTGGAGCATCCGGTTTCATATTACACTGAATAAAAATTGAATGCCACGTGTGTTTATTCCTCTTGGCTGGGCTTTCTTGCTGTCAAATCCTGCTTTTAGGTATTGAAAATATTTCTTTGAATAGCCAGGCAAGTTTTAGTTATAGGCAAAACTTTTATTCACTATTTTATTCCCTTTTATTGTGCACTGAAATTTATGACTTAATGTTCCTCTAAGTTAGTATCCAATGAATTCCACAAATAAACACTTAGGATGCTCAAGTTATTTTTGCAGTTGCTGCCATGAACCATCAGGACAGAGAGAGGACATCCAGGACAAATATTTGGATTTAAGGCCATTGGCTGAACTGTAGTCTCTCCCATGGGGTCCTCACTACTCCAGTTGGCTAGCACATGTTGGGTTTCTACTCTGCACCCATCACAGGAGGGCAAGCACATCTTTAAAACCTTTTTTTGGTGAATTGGCCATTCTTCCTCTGTTCAGGATCCCACATTCATGTTTAGAGTCCAGTTTTCCATCTCCAAGCTGGAAAAGTCCTTAGGGAAAGTTCAGGAGTAACCTCTTTCCAAGTGTGGTGCCTTCGGCTTCTCCCTCCAGTCTCACAGCAGGTCTGCAGGGAGGTTTTGTCAGAGGAAATCAGATTATTCTGAGCAGTTCCTCAGAGCTCCTTTTTTGTAACCAGCTGTTGGTAGCGGACCTTTCACTGTTGCTCTTCTGTCTGCCATAAACCCTTCTCCCAGTTAAAGACAGCAGAGGAGGTGTCTTTAAAGGCATGACGTAGCTTTCTAGAATTTTCCTGTCACATTTGCCTACTCGAATCATGAGACATTTGGTAGAAGGCAAGGATCTCCTGCCAGGGAAGCAGGAATGTCTGAAGTGCTGGCTATGCTTCTTGAGAGGGGTGAGTTATGGGGGATAAGGCCTCAGTTTAGCAACTTCTGGATATACTCAGTGATTGAAAGCAAAGCTATCCACTTTGTAAGAAGTTTTTGAAACAGGAGGGCTATTTTGCAGATCAGCATAGTGAGATTTTGAGAGTCTAAGTACTGATGCTTTTTTAAAACATGTTTGTAGTTGACAGCGTAACAAAAATTGCTTCAGAACTTGGATGAAAGGTAACAGTGCTGTGATACACACCTAAGTATCTTCATGAGTGATACACTTTTTATTAAGTATTTTCTGTGGCATGCTATGAGCTAAGAAAGAGTTAATAAATTTAAGAAGGAAGTCAGTTCTATAAGGAATGCCCTGGTCAAATTTTATATTCAGTCCTTGTATGATCATACCTGTTTATTCAGACCAGATGGTCTGAAGGCTCATTTCATTAAGCTTGTGGTTACTTGTACGCATCAGAAATGCTTCTATCTCTGAAATCTGTGAAGTTGCAGAATGTAATTCACGCATTTAATAAATACTTTCTTGATTTAAGAACTGATACCTCCTACTTTTTCTCTTTTAGAAGCTTGATCCTCTAAACAGCTCCAAGATTTTTTTTTAATGTTGCTGCCTTTGCCATCTTTAATACTAGATGCTGAACAGTATTTTAAAATAGTATTAATTAACACATATTAGTCAATGTATTTTTAAACTGCCTCTAAACTTCTAGTCAGCGTAGCTTCTGAACTTGTTTCGGGCTAGCAATCCTGTAATCTTGAATACTAACAGCTCTTCTGAGATTGCTGCTGCTGGTCTCCCTCCCAATAGCAATGATCTGATGAGGCAGCTTGTTTATCTCCAGCTGAGGTTCTTCAAAACATTGCTTGACTGGCTGTATACCCCCTTGTTTTGTAGCTTTTGGCTAAAATCTTAGAGCAAGAAGAAACTGGAAGTTTTCAGGACTGAAAGCTGTTGAAACTTACCTGTCTTGTCCTGAATGTTTGGATCAGTAGTTGGGCTTGCGAAGAGTGCCCAGACCTTGCTGCTCAGAAGGTTTCGAGGAGTATGTTACAGAATATACTTCAAAGTGGACTCTTTGCAAAGACACTGGCTCTGCTGAAACAAGTTACTTTCTTTGTTTTGATTTATGGCATACGCTAATTAAATTGTCCTATCTCCTTGATGGTTCTTTGCTGTGCAGTTGTTTTCTATAAAATGTGTTGTTCTTTGCAACATGCAGCTACTATCTAGGCTATTAATTTAAGAATTAATACCCTCTAACTTACATGCTGCTACAGCCTAGTTCATGAGTGACCGTTCCTCTCCTATCTTTAGCCCCGAGACCTTGTCCATTAATGTAGGCTCCTCCTTTGAGGGGTTGGTTATGATCTGTTGCCTCCAGCTTCCTCTGCTCATGATCACAATTGTGGGATTAGCATTCCATCTAAAATACTTCCTTGCACATGGAAAGTTTTTAAGCCTCTCAATTTCAGTTCTGTTGCTTCCACCCCCTTGTGATCTTTTTTCTTTTTTTTTTCCTTTAGTATTACTTAGTTCTTTTCTATCTGTTCCCTAACAGTAGAAGATCTTTCTCTAAAACTGTGATCGGTCTTTCTGCATTATGCATGTTTTAATTCTGCATCCTCCACCCCCTATGTTTTGTCTTCTGTTTCTATTCAAAAGAATGAGCATGGTTTTCAAGCCTTTGTGAGACAATAATTTATTTTCTGTGTATCTTCGTCTTTCCAATATACCTCTGCAATTGTATGCTGATTTAATTCTTCTCAAGTGTTGACATACTAAGTTGAATATATCTTAAACAAGTAAGCAAATATACTTATTCCATAAGCTAATTCTCTTCTGACAGTTTAGCTTTCTTTCGACAGCTGCTGCTTATGAAAGGATGCCATCAGGGAATTGGACATATCCTTCCTTTAGGAAACAAAGCTGGAATACACTGCTCAGTGACTGAGATGTATTTCCTACTCGCTCTGTTTCTGTGTGATTACTACTGAGGTCTGAAGTAACAAACAAATCTGTAACAAACTCCCTTGCACTTCCAAAGGAAGAAGAAAGCCCAAGCAGTATCCCAAGTCATATGTGGAGTACGCTGAAAAGGTTTGCCAAGCACTGCCATTTTTTTTTTTTTTTTTTAGTAAAAATTTTTTCTTAAAGCATACAGAGAGCTATGACTTAGGCTCTGGAAAATCGTGGAGCCTTTAAAAAAGTCATTCTTCTGTGTTTCCCCACACATCCACATCCACTCCCTTTCAGGTTTGTATTAATCAACAGCAGAAAAGTGTGTCACACAGTTTAGAGGCTACTGTATTTAGAAGAGAAACCAGCACAGAATGCCACGAGATCTATTTTAGAATATTGAACCTGCAAACATATGTGTTTTGTAAAATAATTAGGAAAAAGTAGTACAAAATTACATTATAATTTATCCTAACCGAGACCAATGTGTATTCAAAAAGCTGTTTATTTTAGAAATACTTTGGTGGTTCCATTAGAGATGAGAGTATAGCTTGTGTCATCAGTTTTTCCAAGTGTGTGCATGAGGCAGTGTAACTACTATAGAAAGAAAAAACAGGTTGTATTTTTGATTCCTGAAGAGCAAGGAATATAAATCCTCCATTTTAAAATAAGAGGCGTAATATGCCTTTTGGCTTCCAGAAAAACGATATTAAGAGTGTGGTCAGCTGTTTGGCATTGGAAGTAAGATTTTCTGCACATCCACTTTCTCTTTTTGAAACCACAGCTCAATGATGACTGTAAAGATTAGGATGTGGGGCTCCCCGTCCCCATTTTTTGCCTTTGGTTATTTTGTCCTGGCTTGTGGAAAGAAGTGTGGGCCGAAACTAGTGCTCCTGTGGCAAGGAGTCTTGCCCATGGGCACAGATTTAAAGGCAAAGATGGAACTCCTCAGTAGAATGCTTGTTGCTTAACTGGTATGCATGTGGTGGAGAAACCAGAAAAGGTTACCTTATTTTTTTTTTTTTTTTCCTTTTCCTTCATTTTGGGCTGTCAACTCTGTCTCTTGTCTCTTACAGTTTAGGGTGTCCCCTTCCCCCTTCTTATGTGCTCCAGAAAGTAATTCTTATTTTTAATTCCAGGAAAGTTGGAGTTATGTTGCAAGTTCCAAGTTCAGCTGTGGTTTTAAATAGTACTGACAGTTCGAAAAGTTTCCTTAACTGTAGAGATCTGAGTAGCTTCTACTTCCTATTTGCAGTAGCAGTGTATTGGCATAGATTTCCTCAATCTTTTAAAGCCCAGCCCCACATATTTGTTTATCTTGTCACCTCTTTCTTCTTGTATATTTTGTAGAGCAGCGGGAGGAGGAAGTGACTGTATTGCTAATCATCTTCCACTTTTTTTTCTTGATAGCTTTTCAGAAAAAAATTATTCCAACTTTGTGCATAAGTAAAAATAAATCTCTGTTCAGTGCCTTTCAGATGTAGCTATCAAATCTGATTCAGAAGACACTCTGATTCAAAGAATATTACAGATAATCTGAACTCAGTCTTCTAGACCTGAGAATTGACTTAGTGGACAGTATCGTGGCCTGTGAGGTAGATGCATTCAATATGGGTAACACCTTTTGCAGATGCAAAGGTGTTCACTGTTGTACTTGTTTCAGCTCAGGAGAGGAGCATTGTGATGCTTGATACTTGCAGTTGAACCTAAAATATGGAAAGGTGTTTCCTTATTCTTCCTTTGAGCAAGAAGTGCTGGTGTTTGAGTGGGATGAAAAACCTCTAGTTTCTAGAGGTCTTTGTAGCAGCACATGTGTTCCATTTGTTATTAAATAGCTTTATATGTGTAACTTTTTAAAATATTTTTGATAGGGTGCTTATATTCTTGTGCGAGGATGAAAAATACTTCTGCTTCTAAAATATATTCTGGTTCCAAACAATTTGTCATGAGGCATATTGCTTTTTTAGCATCTAAAAAGGCTGGTGATGTGGCTTTGACAGTTTAGCTGTCAACATTTTCTTCTTTTTTTCTTCAGAGTTTGGATGATTTGTTACATTTGTTTGTTAAACTACAGTAAAAATAGCCATTTCATTCCTAATAAGTATTTTGAATAGAGTGGCATTATTGTAGGATGATGAAGAACACTTTTGGTTTTGAGAGTGGAGGAGAAGTTTGCTGATCAAATAGAGAACCGCCATGTTTTTTTCTTCGTTCTTTTACAACATTTGTGGGGGTTTTCTTCCTCATTTTTTGAGACCAAGGACACTGTTCTCTTAAACTTGCTAATGGGATCAAATCAGCTTAATATAGAGCATGCCATTTGATCATAAAGTTGATTGCTTACACCCGGCTTTGATTGGAGCAAGCTTAGTGGTCATTTGGAATATACTGAGCGCAAATGTAGCTTATACCATTTCATCTTGGCTGCTTCTCAAGCTCAATTTGGTACAATGCAGCCCTTGTGCTATTGTGAAGTCTTTGAACTGAACATCTCCTGTATTTATCTACTATGTAAGCACTTGATTTTTTTAGGATTTTAGCCAAACAATTTTTGAAAAGTAAAAAAAATTGGCATATTTAACACTGTTCATTTGTTACTGTGTTATGCTTGCATAACAACTTTCATTTTTACCATTTCCTTTGCTAAATTACAGTGATCCTCAGTTTATCCCAGTGGTTCTGTTGTTGGCCCCCAAAGAGAGTTTAAATCTCCTACGAAAGGCTTTTGTGTGCATCTGAAATGCCATATTCAGTCAGTAACCCAAAACTGAATGTCTTTTTTTTTATTTCAGGATTGTGGATGGTCTTTTTCTGTTGTTCTCCCCTGCCCCAAATGAAAACTAAGAGAGCTGAGGACTAAAGATACTAGATTGAATTTGCTGCATCTTTGCTTAACTACTGCTGAAATTTCTGGGCATAGTAGCAAGGGTTGAAAGTGCTTTACTCCACTACTAATTCTTCTGTTAACTCTTTGTGATGCTCTTGTAAAATATGCTAGTGCTCTATTCTTTATGATACAGTAATGCAGGAAGTGGATAAGGTAAAAGAGAAACTTAAATACAGAAGCAGAAATTTCTGAGGTGTTTCATAGTGTCATGAAATTAAAAATGTAAGAAGGTTATACAGAAGTCTATGTTCCTTTATAAGCAGTAACTATTCTGAAATACTGCAAGCTCTTCGAGCACTAGAGGTCCAGTCCACCAAACATGAAAGATGTGTGTGAATAAATACAAGAGTATAGACCCAAGTAATGACTAAAATACAGGTCTTCTACTTTGCAGTAGTAATCACTAATGTGCACCTAGTCACATTAGATCTTCTTGTGATAATTATTGATTGCTTTTTAACTACAAGGCAAATAGTCAAGATTTCCTCAAAATAATGTTTTTCATGAAAATTAAGATTTAAATTCATAGTCCCAACTGCTAAATTGAAAAATCAGGCTTCAGGTTTTCTCCTTAAATGCACTTTTACCACACTTCATTGTCAGCTGAATTTTGTACGTTATGAGGCTAAGTACTGTGTTCTGCACAACTCCTATTATTATGCTTTTTTCTTGTGTATCTCCAGATAAAAGTCTTTGCTTCTACTCAAGTCCTTGAAAATTAGTGTCAGTTGTTACCGTTCTGAAGGTTTAACTGTGGATGGCTTATATGCTGTGAATTGTTGGTTCAGGAACGGTAGAAGTGTTCCCCTTGACTGCCCTGCTGATGGCTTGATTCAGTTGTTACAGCCAAGTCTGTGCTGCTCGGTTGGAATAGATTTCTGCTCTTGACTTTGGGGAAGTCTGTAGGTTCAAATTTGTGTTGAGAAACTCTTGAATCAGTTCTATACTACTCAGAATGGCAGTTTTAAGTTGATGATTCCCTATGCCTGTACTATTTTTTTTTCCTTGAATATGTGTACAAATATTAGTTAAAAAAAAAAAAAAAAAGCACAGCACAAAATAGCTTTTCTTCTCTCCCCCTCTCTTAAAAATGTATAGTTTCCAGTAACTGAAGCAGATACGGGCTAAGTCCGCATTTACTGTTAGAAATATAATAGCTGTTAATCTTTTGGGCCTTTTGTTCTCCTATTTCCCCCATTGTCATTATTTGTCCAAAAAATACTTCATTGTAGTGGATTACAGATATACAGCATAAAAGGCTGTCAGCAAAGTGACAAGTAGGGAGGAGGTGGAGAGAATATTGAAATCTCTTGGGTTTTATATTATTTTAGCTATTCTTTCTCAGTAGGCTCATCAGCTCAGAGGATGTTCTGAGATTTGACCTGTAATTATTTTATATTTATTAGGTAGACACACTGCTCAAAAAAATGCACAGTTTGGTATGTGTATACCTATGTGGCGTATGTAACACTGTCAGTAATCCTAGGAATGTGATTTGAGGAGAAAAATATTTTTACATACTTTGTGTTTTCCCATAATGCTGAAAGTACATGCCTAGGTTGAAATGAAGTGATTAGCATCTGCTGTGAATAGTGCTTGGGGAGGTGATCAGTGTAAATACTGGATTAGCACAAGGGCAGACTGACCATCCTACCTGCCTCGTAGAACAAGGAGTTAGATTGGGTTATCATCTTAGGTTCCTATTACACAGGGAAGGTATTTTTTATAAGTTGAGAACAGTGTTTTGCTGCCTTGCATGTGACAAAGAAGTTTCCATTTGCTTCGATTCTTTATTAGAAGTTCTTTTTAAAGGAGAAATTACTTGGCCACATTTTTGACTGGTGAACTTAAAAACAGTGTTATGATGAGTAGCATAATAGCTTTCAGTCTTGAACACTGGCTTTTTACTGAGATACATAAACAATTGGATGAGTGTTTTATTATTTGAATTGGGATGTGCCTTTTGTATAACTGACAGAAGACTCTAACCAACTTTCCTTCAACCATTTGAGTGAAAGTGTGCTGAATTGATGGGAAATGGCCATTGATGCATTAGGAAAAATACTGCAGAACAATGCACAATTATTTTGTGACAATTTGTATCTATTAGCAGATAGGACTGGAAGCATGTCACACTGCCATCTACAAGTAAAAATAACCAGCACCGTTTGGAGTAAATGTAGATACTGTTTTTGTAGCACCAGTAACACTTTTTTTTTTTCTTTCTTTAGGTTCTTGATTGTTACAGACCATTTGCTGAAATGTCCAGAGTTGGTAAAAGCCCTCTATGCCAAACTGAGCAATCAAGAAAGGTAACCCCAAAAACCAATGTGGCTTTTAGTATTTAGCATTCCATATAGAGTATCCTGTTCACATGATTGAAAAACTGTGTGGTTTCATAGTTGGCACAAAATCTCTAAATACATGTTTCTATGTCAGTAATGGTTTTAAATTGGTTGGTTAACATTACAGCTTAGCCACAACTGGCAGTGATTTATGTAGGGTTGCAGAATCCAGGTTGGCGCCATTACTTGGTAAAGAAACACTTTACAAAAAAAAAAAAAAAAAAAAAGAAAAAAGACAAGATTTCATGCCTGTGACTTGATTTCATAAGAGCACCACACCCAGCAGTGTTTTACAGCTGTATTTGAAGTGTCCTCAGCTGTTCATACTTCTGTTGTAATTACAAGAAATTAAAAGGAAGCCTTTACTGAAGTTGGAAGTGTGTCTAATACTGGTTAGCAGAACCAAAAAAATGTAGATGTGCAGATGCCCATGATTACTTAATCTTTTACTGTTTCCACTATTGAAAATATAAAATGCGTCAATAAACCTTCACCTGAAAAGAATCTAGCTAGTTTTCCTTCAAGCGTTTGTGTAAATGTGTGCTGAATTGATGGGAAATGGCCATTCCTATAATCGAGAAGATGTTTATTTACAACTGCTTTAACAGAGATTCGGGGAAGATAAATATGTTGTTAGAATGGTCAACTTCATGAACTCCTGTACTATATTTCTACAGCTTCTCCAACTACCTGAAGAGCTTGTGGTCTTGTTCATGTATTGAACATGGCTACTTTGTTCCCCATTTGCTCAGGGAAACTGCAAGTTCCCACTATAGTTTTTACAGGTGAAGGACAAAGCAGTAAACAAAGTAGTCCCTTCATGTCTTTTTTTCCCCTATGTTTTTTGCTGTGATTAAAGCCACAGTATTATTACAGATGGAGATACAGATGCTGATCAGAGATTATGAAGAGATGAAAGGGATGGCAGGCAAAGAAAGAGTATATGATAGGTTGAGAACCATAGATAAAACATCATTAATGTATAGGTATGGGATGGAAAACAAGGAATAGGAATGATAAGGAGGGAAGTACTGTCTTCTTCCTTTATTCAGGCTGACCAAATGGGAACAAATGTGTGCTTACTGTGCCTGGATATAGGGGCTCCTTAACCAGTTAGCAGGAAAGACTGTTTTAAGTGAATGAGCTAGATGTAATTTTTTGGGGCAGTGTCATGAATGGCAGTTTGGTTGTGTGTTTTCATAATCCCCTTGAGGACAGCCAGGTCTGGGTTAGGGTGTTCAGTTGTACTTAAAGCAATAGATGTAGTAAGTGTCTAGAGTGGTCTCAGCTGGATTTGCTGCATACACCGTGCTGCAGATGGAGATGGGCTACCTTGACTGAAAGGCTTTTGGTGTAGGCATCATGTAGATGATCACATGCGGTACGGCTAGTCACAGCATATTTGCTGAATTTATTATCAATCCCAAGAGTTCTGCAAATCAAGCAAACTCAATTAAGTTTTTCAAAAACATAATCACAGTACAGTTTATTATGAATTTGATGCTGCTTAATTTACTGTCAAACATATGGACGTAAGTGGTATGGAAATAGTCCTTTTGCATCTCAGTTATAGAAGAAAACCGTGCTATGGTATCTTCCTGTATTCTGTTAGCATATTTAAGAAAGCATTCTTTTGAGATATATGAGGAGACAAATCCAATTCAGATAAAAACATTTTGACTGTCATTAACTGGAGGAAAAAGTAACCGTATAAACCAAAGCATAGGGAATTCATTGTTTCAGAATGAGACAAGGAGCCTTCACCGCAAGTGTTGCCGCATTGGGTGTCCAATAAGGCTGACTAAGTCATATAAATGAAGAAAGGACAGATGTGGTATTGAGGTGTCTGGGGAAAGCAGCTTGAGCTCATAAATATATGGTAACTCAGTTACAGTATTCTCTATCATGCCCATTAAATACACTTACTTTAAATGTATTTACTGAAACGTAATTAACTGTGCTGAGAAAGTTTGCGAATACATACGTTAGTGGTGACTCTTAAAGTTGGCAGTTGCCTTAGATAACCAAAGTATATGCAGTTGCATAACCGCAGTTATTTGCACTATTCACAGTATTCGCACTATTCAAAGTATTTCCTGTAATTGAAATCTAGTGCATTTGTGATACAGTGGCCATGGTGCAATGCCATGAAGTACTTCTTGTCGTAGAAGTGGATCTGGAGTCTGAATTTTCAATTAAAAAAAAAAATCCTGACTTCTGGACAACTTTCTATTTCATTTCCAAACAAATTTAAGCACTTTGGTATTGCATGTCTGAGTTTGCAAATGGCCTGAAATAAATACTGTGATAATATGATTATCTTTTTTTAATGGTATTCTGGCTTTGAAAAGTGTATGATGATGTGACAACGCCTGCTGTTTCTCTGCAAGTGATTATTGTAGAAACATATGGCTACGTTGTGGAGCCAAAAGATTGTAGATTCTTGAATTCTTTGCCAGATTTGAGATTTCCCTGCACGTGTGCAAGTATTTGGCAGAAGTATTTTTAAAAAACTTGGTTTGCTTTAATCCAAGTTAGCCTTGAGCACAGACAATGTAAGTTAATGCCTTGATAGTCTTAATTACATTGTAAAATCTTCAAAATGTGTACATGCGTGTTGTCCTTTTTAAGATGGGGTCTTGCTTTAATTAACAGCAACAAAAATGCAAATGAGTAGCAACTGAATAGCTTCAGGTGTTTTTAAGATGCTCAACTACTTGCATCTTTAGTTCTGAGTTTTGTGTTATTTCATGTGAAGTGTGCTCGGTGAGTGATGTAGCCATTGATCGAATTACCAGCCTGGAAATGGGCACTCAAGTAGTGTAAGCAGCGCCACTTCTTGCTTATGATCAGTTACAGGGCTGTTAATGTCAATATTGTGGTGAGGTTTTGTTCTTGGTGGTGCTCACAGACACAGAATAGCTGAAGGTAGCACTGGATTATAGTCCTTCACAAAGTTACCAATTTTCAGTTAACAGGATGCTTACAAGTGTTGTTCGAAGATGAAAGAACTGACAGTTTCGAGGAAGGACCCAATTTGTCTCATAGAACCATTGCTGTCAGTGAAGTGTTTCAGGGAAGAGAAGTCCCAGCCGCAGAGGAAGAATGTCCCAAGTATCTGGGACTTGCTAAGAGGTTATAAACCAAGAATGCTTGATACAAAAATTATTGGAATAATAAAATTGATAGAATTTTACAATACTGTTTTTAGACAGGCTTATCAAGACTTCACTTTATTTGGTAATAATGAGCTAAATTGCCCTTTAATGTTGCGGTTCATTTGCAGACTATAGGAGACAGCAATATGTTTTACTGATGATGGCAAATACTTCGTAGTAGTTGTTCCAAGTTCTTGCCAATTTGGTCAGCTTCAGGAAGAACTTGTTTAAATTTGTCGGGGGTGGGGGTGGGGTGGGGGGAGTGGGGCAGGGAAAGAAAGAGGTTGACAAAAAGTTTTAAGTGGTGCCTAAAGAAATGGAAGATGACACTTACGGCATGTTTATTTCCAAGTAGAAATATAATAATACACAATGTTAGATTTCTGATGTGGAACTGAGTGTTACAAAAATTCATTATGAGATATGCTAAACATGGTATTAACAGTTGTCGTATCTGCTGTATTTAGCTATAGGCAAACAAATAGGAACAAACTCAGTCATCTGAATGGCTAAAAGGCTGTGAGATTGTTTAAAAGAAATGAGTAAATTGCATTGTGTGGGAGAAGTAACTTGGAAAGTTTGGGGTGAGTCTTGGAAGAAAACTGAGAGAAACAATAGAAGAAAGGAATGTAAGGGAACTTGCACCAGAACAAAAAGCGTTGCTCTCAAGAAATTGTTGGCTGAATGGCAAGACTTGCTTGAAATTCAGGGGAAAGATGGGCATGTCATGAATGACTGTGCCTGGAAGAAAACTCGGGAAAACATTTTTGACATGAATGCCTAAAGAGAACAGAAAACTTTAACAGAAGTTACATACAGGTGGTGTTTTAATGTCACTCCTATTTCTCTGAAAGGATCATGGTTGTCTACAAGAGCACCCATTTATATTGCAAGAGGAAGAGTAATGCAAAAAATTTCCCTATTGGCAAAAATTTCATCTCACTAATACAGTTTTTGGAAGCATGTGGTGACCCTCCAACTTCTTTACAGAAGAATTGCTTGTCATTTTTAAGTGTGTATTATTTGGATTATTTGTGAAAGAGTAGGTGACTAGAATTCTGTTATGCAGCAGATAAACTGTTACTGGAATAATTCCTGTAATCATAAAGTCTGTGAGCAGCCTCTTTTCTTAGCTGAGCATATGCTTGAAAGACTAAACTTGGTAAAAACGGGCATGTAAAATCTAGCCCTGTCTTGGGGATGAATGACACGTCTGTGCACTTAACCTGATTTTTGTATAGTATGCCAAATCTGAAAGCCTTCGTTCAGTTAGGGATGTTGGGTAACTGGGCTCTGGTAGTTTGTGGATGGTCAAGTGTGTGGTACCCAGCTGTAACCTGCAGAACAAACAGAATGACTGTTCTGTGTTGGTGCTGCATCACATACGTAAGCGAAGCCTGTGAGAGAGGTTACCAGTGTTTGACAGCCTT
This sequence comes from Tyto alba, assembly GCF_018691265.1. Lineage (NCBI taxonomy): Eukaryota > Metazoa > Chordata > Aves > Strigiformes > Tytonidae > Tyto > Tyto alba. The sequence goes on along the minus strand of NW_024881295.1, from coordinate 6,425,531 downwards.
CTCTCTGGAGTCCACCCTTTCTCAAATGTGTTGAGCGCATTTCTGTGCTACCATGATGAAAAAGCTTTTTGTCTTCATTCAGATAATTGTTTAATGCAGCTTTATTAATGACATTGAGGGTTGAGTTTAGCAAGAACTGAGTAGCTGCTGCATGATTAATAGGGGTGGGTTCTTGGAGGTTAATAAAGCAGTGACCATGCTTTTTCCACAGAAGAAGACATTTCTCTTCCCCTTGTGACAACCTGCTTGGTAAATTAAAAAAAAAAAAAAAAAAAAAAAAAAGAAAAAGCATTTGAACTATCCACATGTTTAAATGTCAGTCCTTCCATCTGAATTGCAAATATTTTAGTGAAAGAAAACCCTGATCCTGCTCTTGAATTCATTCAATAAATAGCGCTCTTTCAGGCTGAGAGAATTACAGCGGGACTTTGCTTACCCATGTGCTCCTCTGCACTGGAGTTGAACGGGGAAGCTGTAGGAGGGCCTCTGGCACATGAAAGTCCTGCTCCCACAAAATACACCCGGTTTGCCCTAACGGCATGAAGGGATATTGGAAATAAATCGACAGTAAAGCTGTTAAAATAAATGACCCAAGTACGTTTTATAGAGCAGCTTCGTTATGTATCCACTTATTTTCTGGTTTAATACACTGAGTACCTCTTACTGGGTATATGAGCTATTAACTTGGATTTACTGCCGTCCATCTAGTGGCAATTATAAAACAGCTGTAAAGAACCAAGTGTACATATCAATTTTTATTTCCCCTGTTTCTGCTCAGAATTGGTTTGGGGTTGGGAAGGAGAATTAGTGAACGACTGCATGGAAGGCAAGGGCTGTGAAAAGCTGGTATTTTCAAACGGAAGCTGTCAAATAGTCTGTGTTTATTTTGCTGAACTTAACAACAGCTTTTAAGAGCTGTTTTGGTGGAAATTTTAGACATACGGGATATGCAGTCACAGTAATGTTGTGTTAGGACGTAAGAAATTAGAAATTGAAATAGACTTGAGAAAAATATTGACTTGACTGTCTGGCCAGATTGTATTAATTGAACGATGAATTAAATTAATGGTGTGCAGAAATAAAGTGGCGAACAGGAACTGATTGCCAGTGTTCATAAGACTTACTAATTTTTAAAAATCAGCTCTGTTACTAGCATGCTAATTGTTTGTATCATTTTTAACATTTTATCATGTATCATTTTATTCTACTGATAATTCTCTATATGGATTAGTTAATTTGATTAACAAGTTGTTTTTTGATTCTAGAGTTACTTTATTAGAGCTGATGCTGGCAAAGTTAAGTGAGAAGAACACAGTTACCAGTGAAGAAATTAATGTGTTCATGAGACATGCTGACTTCCTTGCAGGCTGTTTTCAAGAGAAATGTGAAGCTGTGCTCAAGTTAACTTCTGTAGCAGATGCAGAAGATGAGGTATGATTGATAATAAACCCATTATAGTACTAGAATCTGAAGTGGTGAATCTTCATTGCCACTATTAGCTAAGTGGCACTTGTGTACATTCCCAGTTTACTTAATACTGGGGAAGCAGTGGCAGAATTCACAGTAGAATCTGTAAGACAGGAGCCCAATTTTGCATTTAGTTTGAGGATGACAAAGAATATGGTACTTTGAGATAGAAATAAATCTACCAGATTGTTAAAAATCTCAAAATTTTAAAAATGTTCAGGTTTTCATGTGTTTGGATGTTTTACTATGTTTGTACTAAGGATCATATATAATTTATTTGGATGGTGAATTATATTTTTTTCCAATATGAATCTTTAAAAAAATACTTATTTTGTTTATAGGTGAGAAGCAGCATCTTTTTTTTTTCCCCTCTCTCTTAAAATTGGGGTAAAAATGGAGTAAATTTACGTTTTGTTTCCTAGCAGTACTAAAGTGAGTAAATCTTGGGTTTGTTTTTTTTTAAACTTAAATTGCTGATAACTTTATAATTATTACATCATTAAGGTCCCAAATACTAGTTCTTTGAAAATGCATTTGGCTATTTATAAGGCAGGTGTTGCTGATCTCTTTGGGACCTGGAACATCAAGTCCTGATCATGGAGAGCTGTGGTGTATGTGTGACTGGCTCAGTGCAGGGGAGCTGGCTGCAATGTGTAGTGATCCTCCCTGCAAGCGAGGGCTTTCGTTACTGACTCTTCCCCATTTCCCACTGGTCTGGGGCTCTCCGGTGGACCTCGCGTGGCTCTGACGAGGCGGCACTCCTGGGGCCAGCTGGTGTCCACAGCAACGAGTTGCAGAGCTTGCTGGGCTCTTGGTGGGAGACGGCTCCAGTCTCCTGAGCACCCAGACAACTCGCCCCATCTCCAGTCCCCTCGGAAGAAATCTGTTATTGCTTCAGACTTAATGAACTGGTTCTGTTGAGGACGGCCACAATGATGTCCCTTTGCAAGCTAAATAGGAAGGCTTTTATGGGTCACAGATGGTTTGTGGATTGCTCTTTGGGAACCTCTGATGCAGAGCTGAGTCCTCGATGGCCTTGTTTTATTTCCTCCTTATGAAGCATCCAAGAGTTGCTGGCTGCTTGCCACACCATGTAGTGCAGTAATGAGGTTTAGGCCATCTAAGGGTAGAGGTCTTTTCAGATAACCTGGTGTTCTGGTTTTCCCTGTACTTTCAGCAAGCTGCTTGAAGATCTAATGACACATTTGGGAATACAGAAAGCAACTTGCACTGTAACTTGCAGTGACCTTATTTGTGCTGTATTAGGTCACTGTATTGTGAGCAGTCACTGCCAGGTCATATTGGTCTCAGTTCTTGATCCCTCTCATGTAGATGAAGTTTTAATGTTTTTCAGTTGATTTAGGGGTGAGTTTGTTTTGGTTTTTTGTTTTTTTTTTTTTTTTTTTTAAGACAACTAGCCAGAAAACTAAAAGCCTGAGAAATGTTTTAGTCAAACATAGAATTAGTTAATCACTGATTCTCATTGATCAATCATGCTTAGTTTCAGGTGTCATTAATGTATTTTCTTAATAAGATATCTAAAAATATATTTTTAAAATAAGTCACATATCGTTTCTATCTCATCAAATGACCACAATGGTATGTTGAAATTGTGTTAGCCAATATACATGTAGTCGGAAGCATTTTATTGTTAAAACAAAATCAACCTGTAGTAGTGTCATTTGTAGAAATTCTTGAGAACAGCTGTCATAACTAATTTACTATCAAAGTGAAAAATTATTGATCTTTAAATACTTTTATATGATAATGTTACAGTGTTTTATTTGCTGATTTGTTTGTTCAAATAGGCACGAGAATTTTAAACATATATTTGAGAGCTGTTATGAAAAGATATCAAAAATCACTTTATGAGGAGATGATAGTTGGATGCCTTAAAAAAAAACCAAAACAACCAACCAACCACACAGCAATCTCTTATCAGTCCAAGAATCACAGCTTCCCCCACCACCCTCAACTACTTAGTCTAAGTTATGTTAGAAAACTTAATGGACTGCTTCTGGAAAAGGTACCAGCTTGGCAGTAAGGACATATGCAGACAATTCCATCTCCTCCTGCCTTCTCTCTCTGTTGCTCTCTTTTTTCCTTCTCCCCCCCTCTCCCCTCACCACTGCACCACTGCCCCCCCCCCCCCCCCCCTTTTTTTTTTTTTCCAATCCTGAATGGTTACTTTCCAAGTATTCTGTGGTTTCAGTTCTTGGAAAAAAACATTTGTTTGCGCCTAGCAGAAGGAGGTCTCTGTCCAACTTGAAGGTGCTGGGACAGCAGTATTGAGAATATTACTGTATAGCTTGCCCTGCTTAACACTGACTTTTTATCCTTCTCTCTCATAAACATGATATATGATAAGTTGAGTATCACTGTTTGGTGAGAAATGTGGATCATTTAATGAGCACAAAATATAAGTCAGAGTAGCTGAATAAATGGAGAGCAATGACAAGAACAGTTTTTTAAAAATGTGTATATGCATATTGTGTGTTTATGTTTATTCATAAAGTATGCTTGCCATGAGAAAAGAGAAATTCCATCTTAAATTCATAAAACTGTTTATTTTCTTACTAGAAATGATTAAAAATTGTACCAATTTCTCCTTGATTATATAAATGTTTTAGTCTTTGCATAAGAGCTGTACTTAACTGAAAAAAATGCAATTGTGCACATAGAGTCCGTCATTAAAAATGCTTTAGGTGACATCTGTGATATTAAAGTAACTCTGCCTGGACTTTTCTGTGGCCCTGAAGCCAAGTGCCTTGGTCAGGCTGTGTCTGTACTAGTAAGCTGTCTTAGCCTCCAAAACTGCAAGGCCACATTTGAAAACTGTCTTTTGGGAACACTCCTTGAACTGGCCTGACTCCCGAAATGTTGTCTGGGTGTCCCATCCACTGTTTAATTTATTATATGTAGACACTGCCTTTTTTCCTAAGGAACCTCAGGTCTTGTAGCTTCCATCTCAAACCAATGAAAAGCTAATCATATGCTTCTGCAGTGCTTAAACCAATGTTTAAAATAGCTTTTCCATTATAAGCCTGAATTCAGCATCAGTTTGCTTTCAGTAACTTTCAACTATACTTGCAAAATAAAACCCTTTCCTGGATTTTAAGTTCTTATTTCATCTCTTTATAAGGAACATATTTTCTGAGTCTCTCTCAAAATATGTTTATTTAAAAGCTCTTCAGTTATTTCCTTATTTACTTTTCAGATTATATCCACATCAAGATGGCTGTCAGATTTAAAAATATTTTGGGGTTTGATCAGCGTCTTACTGATGAACTTGACGTATTCTGCTTTATTGCCTTTCTTTTGTGCAGGAGGAGGGCAGAAAAAGAAGTAAAAATTTGAAAGTTGGGGCGGAACCCAACCAGAGGTGTTCCAACAGTTTTTTGAAAGTATAGAGTTTCAAATGTAGATAAGTATTTGGAGGTTCTTTTGTGCTTAAGTAATCTGTTCCTCTTCGCAAATCGAGGTGGAACAGTTGCTGAGCTGATTCAGTTGGTAGGATAAGAGAAAGGGAGAGATGGTAGTATAAAACCAAGGGAAGAAATATGTAGAGGACAGTGAAGAAAGGCATTTAAAAAAGAAAAGGGGAGGGGGGGGAGGCGTGAAAAAGGGTGAGGCTGAGAAAGGAAAAGCCACACCTCATAGTAGGTGCTGCTACAACAGAGCTTGCTTTATGTAAATGGATAATTGGATACACATAGGCAGCAAGGGCTGTTGTACCTTACTGGTGTGATTTATAGTTGCCTATTGATACTTGTTTGCTTTACAGTTGTAAAGCGCGTAACCTTTTCTTGTGCAAAGGTAAGTGTTAAGTGTATGAGCTGAAGAGGGTTTTGGTTAAGCTACTGTCTTGTAACAATGCAAAATGACTTAGAAATTGTAAATACCTGCTTACTGTCTCTGAAATGCAGTTGGGGTATTCTTACTTTGTAACAGGACAAGGACCAGTGTATTCAGAGGCTGGTTTTCTGCTGTTAAAAGCAATTTATTGAATAACTTAGGATAAGACCTGCACCTTCCTATACATGTGTGAGGAAAAAAATAAAAATACAGCTTTAGGACCTGGACCCTATACCAATTTGTTGTCCTCAAGGAGCATAGGAAGGAGCAAAGAATGGATGTAATCGTAGTACTTGATTACTGAACACTATTGTTGATGATTTCAATTACATTATATTGATTATATGGGTTCTAAAATATTATACTGTTGATAAGCAAAAGTCTGGTCCAGGACAAAGAGACAAGGCAGGAATAATTATTGTGACCTTTGTCTAAGCCTTTCCAAGGCTACTTGCAGTTTCTGTACCGCACCTTGTGTGGAATTATCTTGCAGTCACAGTCTGGTTCTTGAGCAATATGTGGTGTTTCAAATTATGCCATACGCTCTTAAGGTAGTTTCTGTAAGTGCTGGATTGTCATTATAAGCATGCATCAACATAGTCTGTGAGAAAAAATAGTTCTCTGGCTGAATAAATAATATGCAAATAAAATTGTGTGTCTCATACCTAACCAAAATGCTGCATCTGTGATCCCAATCCTATTTACCCAAGAATAATGTAAATTCTCGCAGCCAAAGTTCATTTAACCACAGAACTTTACAGAATTCCTGCGGATAACAAATTGGTGTCTTGCAGGCGGTGTTTGTGTCTTTAAAGTGGGACACTCCTACTGAATAAACTCAAAGAAAACATTTATACAGAAATAATTTTCTCAGCTAGTAATTTTCTGCATTTCTGCTTTTGGAAGCTACTGTGTTTTTGTTAAAATTTTATCCCTTATGGCTCTGCTTTGGTTTCCCCATGATTTTTTCAGGGCACATATAACACTGACTGCAAAACAGAAATTATTGCAGTGTAATACCTTATTTGTTACTTTAGAAAGATGTCCTCATCTTATATATATTTATTCTTGGCAGTTTAGAAGACCTGAAAAGAACCTGAGGTGCTGAGAGCGCCTGTCTTCTGTTTAGATCATCAGTTTGATGTTCTTATAACCTTCATAAGCCATTTTCAGAAATGTAATTTTCATTTACAGGAAGCACTAGTTACAATTCGTCTTCTTGATGTTCTTTGTGAAATGACATCAAACAACGAACAGCTAGAACATCTACAGGCTTTGCCTGGTTTGCTTGAAACAGCTATAGGTGAGTGAAAAGCCACAAGGTTTATTAACTGCTGGATTGCTCCAAATCATGTTGCTCTGTGAATGAAAACATGTTTTTTTACAACTGGTGATAATTATGATTCTGACCTTTTAATAAAATAAGTAAATAGGAGATTGAGCTAATCTACGTTTTCAAATATTTGATTTGTTCCTGGAATTTTTCTGCTTGCTCTGTTGGCTCCTATTACCCAACAGAGCCTTGATTCAACTGTCAGCAATGTGCTATTTATACAGTAAGAGTTGTGCAAAGGACAGCTGCTTCCTATGTTCTTCCACTGGCTAAATGTGTGTGGAAGAATTTCTTCAAGAAGTAGAAAAAGGACTTTTCCATGCTTGTTCCCTTCTGTTTCCCAAATTCCTGAAAACTGAAACTATGTACTGTTTGAATGTTCTTAACCAAATTCAGTGACTTTTAAAGGTCAGTTTGAAAGAATCTTTCTTCCGCTAAGAAACAACAAGAAAAGCGCTGTACAAGAAGAAACCTAACCCAGGATGGTCCAGAGAGACGAGACCCTGTATGCTTGGGGAGGAAGGAGAAGGCTGTGTAAATGTACTGACCTGTGCCTTCCTAAATCAGCACTTTCTCGGGCTGATGTATGCCACTGTCTTCTGAGAAAATTGTAAAAGTTTATGGATTTTAAAGGAAAATATATAATATTTTGGCTAAGAAAAATAAGAAAGAAAATGGGTGAAACAGCCATTAACTGTGACTATTTTGAGATGTTTGGAGGGTTCTAGCTGTAAAAAAGCAACAAACCAAAAACCGAAAAATATCCAAACCTCTATTTTTGATGACAGGTTCATAGTTTTATTGCTTACAGTAAAATGACTAACAAGATCTATTTTGTGCATGCGTGTGTGCTTTGAGGAAACTCAAAGTTATGCATTGTATCATCTGAATGATTGTATAAGTCTTTCAACTTAAATGAGAATTTCAAGGAGCTGCAGATCAGTTAAGTTTAGCAGCCCATAGGCCAGCCTTCTGTTCTCCAGCTGTGCTCAGACTGACTTTTCTCTGCAGCTGTCTCCAGGCTTATGAAATGGGTGAAGGCTAAAACATTGCTACCATGCGCATCCTACGTATTTCTCACATGGCCTCAGTCAACAGGAATTTATCAACTCATATAGTTTCTTTTTAAGACTACCTTTTGCCTACAAGACTCCTTTAATCCTGGTTTAGCAAAGGCGAAAAACTGTGTTGATGTATCACCTTCAGTATTTAGTTCTGAAGGCCAGATGAATAAGGATAGATATTGCAAAAGATTTTCATCTAATAGATATTTTGATGAAGCAGTTTTCATGATATAAACTGAAGAGAAGACATTTCTTATTGGAAATTACTAAAAGATTGTTTGAAAGATCTGAAAAATATCTGAATGATCTTTAACTAAGGAGTGTGTTTTGCTATTTTCAGTAATTGTTGGGTTAAGTTAGAGAGTAATACTGCAGTGTTAATAGTACCTTTAGCAGTGATAACAGCTTGATTTCACAGTGTTTGGGGAATATCACCAGGGAGGTGAATGGTCTTTTGGATTGAGAGGCATTTTGGAAGAATTGCTCTTTGGGCTAATGAGAGAAAGGAGGACTGAGGTTTCCTTTGTTTAAGAGCATGGGTGACATCCAGGAGCAGTTGCTCTGTTGTGTTAATGTGCAGTGTTTGAGGGGAGCATTGTTTTCTCTGGGTTGGCATCATGCATGGAAGGTGTCTGCTTTTCTTCCACCTTTTCCTGTACTTCTCTTTCCAGGTAGGTGCGCTGGTCATTGCATTTGTTGTCTGCACTGCAATAAAATTAGAAGAGTTTTATTTACTTTTTTGGAGGGGTTTTTGTTTTGTTTTATTTTTTGTTTTTAATCCCTTCATTCAGGTGTTCCTCTTAAGGTCAGGCAGAAAGTTTGGGAAGACCATGGAACACCCTCTTATGTGTTGCTGTGTGGGAAAACACAAAGACTGTAAGGCAAGGAAGCACACAAAGCAGAATGCTGTGTGGAGGATGTGAGACACTGCTGATTTTTATGAATTTACAAGAGCAAACAAATTTTTATAAAAGATTTATGTTAAAAGCTATTTTATGATGGCATTTTTTTAGGGGCAGTCAGGAGATCAATTGATTTTTCCTAGTTCAAAATACAGATGAAAAGAAGTGGTAGCTGTCATATGGGAGGCCTCTAGGCCCTATTGCATTTTCATATTTTTAAAAAAACTCCCAAAAATGTAGTTACCTCTTTGTCAGCACAGAGATTTTTTTTTTTCTTCTCCTGTATCAGACGTCTGGCAGTGCAACTATAATGCAAAGACCTATGAAGTTTCTTCTGATTTAAATCCAGGAAATTTAGTGCCCGTTCCACTGTGGATGTTGTCACACCTACAGCTGAAGGAGTATAGGGCTTAATTACCACCCTGTGCTATAACCTGGTTTTGCTACGTCTTTATTACTCCAGTGTAAGTTGAGTGAAGCATCTTGGGGACAGTGGCATGCCAGAGCATTTATTAGTATTGCAGTTTGCTTAAAGGAGAAATACTTAATTTTTAAATACAGGCACAGCCTCTAGTGAATTGGCTTCTCAGCTGTATGAGCTCTCAGGTGTTCACATGATTTCAATTTTTTTTCTGGGTGTGGTCTCTTTGTGGAATGTTGTTTTCACAGATTTTAATTTCCTTTCTCCCCGATTTCTCCGGAGCACTGTAGAAAAAATCCTAGCTGCTGTAAACTAGAATTTACCATACAGGAACATTAGTATTTCTTTAGTAGACAAGACTGCGGCACTGAAGGATTTGTAAAGATGTGTCAAAATGCTAGACATACTCAACATTTTCTCACACTACAGAGCTAGGAACAGACTGGAGAAGAGAGAAAAAAAGTAATTCTGTGATTATTATGTGTTGCTGTGACAAGTTTGAACTAAAGGAAGTTTTCTAAAAAACTTGGTTTTAGCGATATATTTACAGTGTCAGAGTCATCAACAGCCTACAAATTCTGACTCTTCAAGTAGAGACTAATAGCATCAGCCTTCAGACTTAATGTCTGAACTATACGATTTTGTAAAAAGGACCTTGGAGTGACCTTGGGATGGCCTTTTATGATTACACTAGGACAAATTAAGACATTAAGAACACTGCCAAAGTTCTTTTGACATATTGCTGAATATCTGAAATTATGTTGATTAATTTTGAACCTAACAATTAGTAGCAAAGTTCTGTACAAAGTGAAACTCATTTTCATGTGGTAATTAATGAAAATATTCTTGATTTCTATAGATACTCTGAGATTAACTCATCTTGCTGGGAAACAGGCTGTAAATATTTTCACTGCCACACATGCTATGACAGGGCAGGAAGAAATTTCACATCCAGCTGTGGGTTTTAAATCTCATCTCATTCGTTTGATTGGAAATTTGTGTTACAAAAATAAGAAAAACCAAGATAAGGTAAGTTTATACATTTTTCTGGCAGAATTCTGATGTGTGAACAGATATGTATGCCTGACCATGACTTTACAGACAAATATATATTGTTGATCTATAAATAGAGGTTAAAATTGATCATGTAAAGGAGATAGATTTTTATTTTGTGTGTGTGTGTGTGTGTGTGTGTCCATGAATTACTATCACAGGTATGCTAGCTTTTAATAGCAATGTAATAGTGTGCCTGTCTACTTTTTACTTCAGTCTTATAGAATGCAAAACAGTGCCTATTTCCTTTATTGTTTTCATGTTTGCACTTTCTTTGTAAAGAAGATATCTGAGACTAAACCTCAACTTCACATTGAAGGGAAATGGATGGGAATTGTTGCATGAACTTAATTTTAAATCTTTGAATTAGTCTCTGATGCTTTTTCCCTTCCCTTCCCTCCTCCCCTTAAATTTTTTCATTAAAAATGTGGGTCTGCTTTCATCAAATCACTTTGAACCCTTTATCTTTAGAATGTATGAAAAATTAGTTTTGTTTCCACAATGAGGAATAAGAGGAAACAGCAGCATGTTTTTAAATGTGAAACAGTTTTGGTTTTCTGTTTTTTTGTTTTGTTTTTTGTTTTGTTTTGTTTGTTTGTTTGGTGTTTGGTTGGGTTTTTTTAGAGTGATAAAAGATGTGGCTTTCCTCCACGACTTGTTAGACTAACCTAATTTCAGCAAGAAAAGCAGTCATGACATAATGTTGTCTTATGGTTCATCTGAGCACTTCCAAAAATCAATCAGGTTGCTTTTCTCATTTGGCCTAAATAACCATGTAGTGTATTACAGTAGCCTCATCTTAGTGAAAGGTTTCTGTTTCTCTATTTCTGCCTTTTGAGTTTCTTGTTGTAGAGAAACCCTCCATTTATTCCCATATCTTCCTTTTCTCGTAGAAGCGTCTTTCCTTATGGCAGCCTTGTGCTAGAAGAAAATGGCCTTGAGTACCCTTTGTTGTTGATATTTGTTATTGAACGGGGAAATTTGGGATTGTTTTCCTTTCTTTATTAACTTGAATCAAAGTTTTCACATGCTCTCTAGGGAGCAATTTTTAGGCTGAAAAAAATGAAAAACACAGAAGAAAGGTTGTATCAAAGAAGGAGTAAAGGAGATAATGTAGTATTTTTAATTTTCTCATGTAATGTCAATTGAAACCCATGTCAGCAAGTGCCAAAAATAGAGTAATTAATACTGGTTACTCTGAAGGAAGTTGCATATGATGAGATACTCTGAGTCTTAAATCTCTGTTGCCAATCATCTATCAAGACATTGAGTACTGAAAAATCAATCTCTATTAGAAACTTCTGTTTCCTAAATACTTTTTTTTTTGGTGATTACTTCATTTTACAAAGATAATAGATTCTTTTGTACTGATGCCATCAAATCCGGTTTCAACTGCCTCAGTGTCTACCAAGTTAGACTTTCATAGTGGCAGCAACATGTTTTCATAGTGTTTGAGAGGAGCATTCCTGTTCCCTTGGGTTTTTTTTCTGCAGGGTAGAATAATGGAAGACCCGAGGAGTGCTAACCTCTGTCTGATAAATGCTAATAATATGGGCATACAGATGGGAATAGGGTAATGATCCTCCTTCCCCATTCATATGACAGTATATAATAAAAGGTTTTAATATTTCTGAAAAATATTATTATTCCTATTAATCACTTGCATATCTCTTTCTCTGACCACTATGATGTAATATATGTTTCTGTAAGTGAAATACATTTTTGTGGAATACCTTATGACAGTGGAGGGGAGGGGCATGCTTTCATTTTGAAAGGGTTGATTTACTGCTTATTGTTCATTTTCGCTGGGATTTTCAAAGGCCCCTGGAGCAATTAGGCATGCAAGCTTAGTGTTTTCAATGGAAGCTGGGTATTAACTTGCCTTAAACTGCCTGCAAATATTATTGCTTTATGGTGTCTTGAAAGTTACTTAGATTCTTACGTGTGATATCATGGAACACTATTTAAGTGCCGTTGAAACTTTAGAGATGCCAATAGTATGATATCCTGTCTGTACTTTCAGTTTATTTCATACATTTAAATTGGTTCTAATAAATGCACTTCTAATTTTGAAGGCAGTTTCCAGCTATAAACACGTGCTTGTGAGGACAGGGCAAGCAGCCCGTATTACTTCACAGATAAGAAAACTGAAGTTTTGAGATGAGTGAACTGTTCAAAGTGATGCACGGTCAGACCCAGAACTGAATGAAAATGGGGTTAGTTCCTGGGTTTCCACATCTCTCTTCAGAATAGTTATCTCACAATATATGTCTTATTTTATATCTGTTGTTGGGTTTACAGTTCCCTTTCTGTACTCAATCAAAAGTAGTTTAATACAAGGTAGACTGTGGCTTTTTTATGTAACAAGCCAACTGACAAAAGCATCTGAGAGACCTTGGGCTTCACCATTGGCTGTTGTTTTTGTGTGAGTTACCCTGTAAATTGTAGGCAGAAGCTGGGGAAGTGGCTTTCTCTGCAGTCAGTTTAGCTGGTTGCCTAGAATGAGCAGGTTGCACATCATTTACCAAAGGCTCCTGAACAGCACTGTTAGTATTCTGCCTCTAATGAACTGACACTGTCACGCTTGTTTTCTCTAATGTTTTTCTGCAATTTCCAGCCCCAGTAGAGCTCTTTTCCAGGTAACAATGATGTTGCATTAGTGAATGGAGTAATAGCACACTGCTATTAATAAAAACCATAGCCCATATTTTCATAATATAACCTTAGTGTTTGGTGTTGCTCTCCCTGACTTGTACTGAAAACAGAAGTAGTCCACAAAGACCTGGAGCTCAAACAGTGGCTGAGCTCTCAAGTGGACAGAGTCGGATCAGTGTCTTCAGGAGCTTCTTCAAGAGTCAACTGACAACCTGCCTGTTCTCTGGGAGGTGCGTCTTGGGTCAGCCTGTGCCTCATGCAGTGTGTACAGTGTACTGAAGTACGATGGTGCAGTCCTACTGCATGGGGCACTAGTGACAGTTAAAGCAACAGCAAATGCCTGGAGTGGGAGAATAATTACTCTGCATAGACTGCTTCTGCATCTCTCTTTATGGTCTCCACCTGCTATAAGAACAATAATTGCAGGGGATTAGTGCACTGGATTGTTGGCAGTGGTGAAAAATCTTGTAATGCTTTGGAGAGAGAAATGTCTTACTAGTGGTTTATTGCTTATTCACTTCCTGTTTAAAACCATTGTTTGTTTTTAAAAAACACTCTTTAGCTTGTACTCTGTTAGCCTTAGGAATGCATTCTTTACACCTTTTCTTCTTCATAGTTTTACTTACACTATTGTGATAAGTTCTTAAGATATAAGGGAGTGGGCAGACATTTAAGCTGTAAACTGAGATGCAGTTATTAAAATGGGTCTTGCCAGGCTTACTGCCCACTTGCGTGTTTTGTGAGACTGGTATTTGTAAGACAAGTTTCTGATAAAATGTTTGCTTTGGACTGGTAAATGTTGCATATGTACATGTCCTGAGTTGCACACACTCTTGCATGAAGAACAGATAAAACTGCTGTACTTGGTGTCCTAAGTGTTGAGCTAGTTCTCTGTTGAACCTGCCAAGAGCCTGCAGTGGATGTGCAGTTCTCCTGTGCTTTTTTTCTCTGTAGGAGGAAGAGTTGTCAAGAGTTCTTGTTATGCATGTGGAGCAGTCCTGTGGCTTGTATTTTGTTATGTCTCCTTCACAAGGATGCATTGTATGTTTTGGTTAAATATACTGGAAGAAAGGAGGTGGGTTCTTGGGCTGATCAGGGAGTGGAGGTTTTGGCTGATAGTTGATGAATGAAATTATCCGAAGGAAAAAGTGAAAATTCCTCCATATTCCCGTGACCTTGTTTGGCTTGCCTTCTAAATGTCTCTGTTTTGTCATCTGGATAGAATTTATACTGTTTTATCAGGGGGAGGCTTTAGTCACTTCTTTTCCACTCCTACTTGTTAAAGCTATGAAGTGATGGATTCAGTGCAGCTCTTTCTGGTGGTTTAGTATAGTAGAACTGGTTTAATAGTGAATAAAACTTTTGAAAGAAACCTAATGAATGAAGTATAGAGGACATAGTCTTTTATTGTAGAAATTGTGGTAAATAACAGAAGAATTTTGCTTTCGCTAAAAGTAATTAAAGAATTACTTTTACTGAGTTAGGCTAAAGCTGTTATTAAAAATTAGCATTGTTAAAATTATAACAGTTAAGTCTTTTTTGATCACAAGTTAGGCACATGGTTGGCCATTGTGTGGAGTTGGGCAAGCAAAAGGATGGGGGGGTGGTCTGTGGTTAGGCAGAAAAAGGGTTAAGCGAATTGCTCCTGATGAAGAGGAACCTGGACTTTTCTCCCCCCCCACCCCCACCCCCCACCCCCCATCAAGGACCACCCAGACCATGCTGGGGAGGAAGGGGGGGAAGGAAAGCCAGTGGACTTGTTGCTTGGTGTGGCTGTGTTGCATTGTTCTTTGTTTGATTCCATGTTTAAACCGAAGGTTACATACAGCATTGCGGTCTCCCCCGCTCAGCAGCTGTTTTGTGATAAGAAGTAGTGAAGTGGTGGGAGAGTGCAGGGAGAGACAGCCCTGAAGAAACCAAGAAGGAGGAACTGCGCAGGTACAAAAAGGAGGACTGGAGCTATAAAAAGAAACCTCTGCTGGGGCAGGGTGCGTGCCATTGCACCCAGCCCTGTATTCTTGGCTCCACTGACTCTGTCCCCAGTAAAACTTTTTTTTTATATATATATGTGGGCTTGTTTCTCTCAAAATGAAACAAATACAAAATAAATCATAGCAATTAATCTGCACCCCTTTAATTTACAAGACTGTGTACTGGAAGGTGAGATGACTAATCTCTGCCGTATTGTGACAGATGGCGCTGCTCTGCACAACCCTATTACCTTTCCCTAAAACTGTTGTTTATGTTGTGAGGTGTTTATGCAGTATGAGTTGTTTAAAATACTTTATTTAATTGCAAGTATCATCAGTACTTGAATAAGTGATGGAATAATATAGACCTTGTTCTGCATTGTTTCCCCTCCTCTCTTGTAAAGACTTCAATCGTATAACCTTGCTGGAGTTAGTAAATAGGGAATTGAAAGGAAGTAAAAAGCTTGACAAAGTTTAATTGCAGTCTTTAGTCACTATTCACTTTATTTCACTATTACCTCTGAGATCAAACGGGGGAATCTGAATTGCCTGGGGGTTCTGTCCTGTGAAAACTATTACTGAAGGACGCAGCGTTGTCTGGAACAAGCTAGATGCAAGACATGAGCTGAGTTCCTTGCAAAGAGGGAGCAGCCAGCTGGCAGAACATCAGTGTGCGGAGATCATGCTGTACTCTTGCCTTTTGAAAGGGATCCTGAAGGGAAAAATTGTGACGTTTCTGAATGCAAAGTTAAGCCTAACTTAGTAAGAACAAAGCACTTAGCTTGGGTTTGGTGCTGTAATCTGGTTGCACTGGCTTTGCCATCTTTAACTGACTTTTGTTACTGATAGGATAGGTGATTTATTGCTGCCTGCTTACTTTGTCTAGCAATACAGTTAGTATGCTGCAGCAGTTTGATACATGCTAAGAGATGGCCATTCCCTGCAGAATAGTGAATATGCACAAGTTTATTTTTGAGATGTCTCTTTTTCCTAATCAGCCAGCTAAAAGCAAAATCAATCCCTTTACCTAAAGAAAGCAATCCATACCCTTATAGCAAGAACATTTTAGATACTGGGGATGTTGATGGACCCAGTGATAGGATATTCATCTCTGAATATGTGTGTTTCATTGGTAAAGTTATTCCGAGGTTTATGGGAAAAGTTTTAAATACAGAGTTGTCTTTGGAATCACTCTAATGGGGTGAACAATTTATGAGGAAAATTTTTCCACATGCTTGTTTTTTATTTGAGGTGGCAGCAATGCTTCTTCTAATGCAGTTATATTGTTTTTTGTCAATACAGAGTTGAGAAAGGGAGCCTTCTGGGAGAAAAGGGGAAAAAAAAAAGCTTCTACAGTTAAAATTGATCTTAATAAAAGCGGCAAGTAAAATATGCGGATACTGTTTAATGTAACTTGGATTTTTTTTATATACATCTAAGCCAAATTGTTTTATATGAGACTTTCTCACTAATTTGAAGACTGTTGAAAGTATGAACAAGATTTGACTTGTTTGGAATTTAGTTTTCCATTCTTTTTTTCACTGGGGCAGGGTGTGCAATGAATTTGGTTAGAATACAGTTAGAAAAAGGTGCCATCATCCATAGATCAAATTGTCACCATTTAGCTCCTTGACTTAATCTTGTTGCTGTAGTGATTATAAAATGGAAAATTTCAAACTAAAGGCAAATACTTTGTTTTATTTAACAATTGGCTCTTCCTCACCTCAAGTTTTCAGAAAGACTGTATGAGCTTCTCTGTTCTTCAGATTTAGTTTAGTTTTTTAAAGTAATTATATTCTTCCTGGCATGGCAGGATTTGGAGTTACTTGCAATGAAGAGCATCCCACATTTATCTGCATATGTTGTTGAGAGAGGGAGGAAAGAAATAAACCATTTTGATTTCTTCATTAGAAACCTACATAATTGTGATTATTATCTTTTCATAATGTTAAATGTAAGCCTAAAATGGAAGAGATTCTTGGTTTAGAGTTGAGCAAAAAAGGAAGAGCCTTTTGGATCTGGATGCTATGAAGTGATGAGCTTCTACACACCTAACTGTACAGTTCTGCATGGTTCCACTGTTTGGATTGGGCTAATCTAATGTTGCAGGTGTCTGTATGTCTTAATCATTTGCTAGATAAGGAGAAAACATTCAGCGTGTTGCAGGACTGAGCCCTTTAACTGGTAAATTTTGTCTAGGTGTAGCACTGTAAAAGTCAGCAGTAAAGCTTAAAACGAACTTTCTCTCAGAAGTGCTTTAAAAGGCTAGGTTTTGCTGAGGAAATGAGATCTCTACCTGACTAAAAATACCCCAAATAGAAAAGTGTCTGTTGTTCAAGAGCATCTTTAAAAGTATCTGTTGCAACATATAAGGTCTCTAGTCCTGGTCCCATATGGATTTTATGTTAGTCTTCAGTTTTGTCACAATCATGAATCCTTTAATGAAGCGCCAAGATTTTCATCAAAGTGCTAGAGACTGTTAAACAAAAAAGAATCGAGATCTCTGAGTGGTGCGACAATGTGAGTAATAAAGGGTTGGTGTGGAGTTTTTTTGCCCTGAGGTCAGAGATGGATGCCTAATGCAGTATAGTTTGTAAAGCGCTGAATTATTTTTATAAGTGTAATCATTTGTTGTTAGAGAATAATACAAAACTTTATTCTGTTGTGCTATCCCTTTATAAGCAACAAATTAATGTTCCCTCTTGTCTTGCTCCTATTTCCCCTTCTGCCCCATCAGCATTTGGCAATTGATACAGTTCATCCAGTTGTTCCTTGTGACTTGTATGGTTTGACCAGTTTCACTTGCAGCCTTGATCATACAACGCATAGAAAGTTTTATCTTGCAAGGAACTTAGAGATACTTAGGTACAAAGTTTCATATTAAAGGAAATTTTAATAGTGTATAAACTATTTATTTAGTTTTTCTTTTATTTTAAACAGCTTCCATTTGATATTTAAAATGCATGCTACATAGAAATATGTTCACATATTGATGTTCTGGGTATCCTCTATGATTAGGTGAAGACTGACATTTGCAGTATCATACACCCTTTCTAGTATATTACTGGCCTGCATTATGTGGAGGATTACCATTATTACCATGTAACAGATAAAGGGGTATAAAGATCAATCTGTATATTATTATGTTCTTGTGAATCATAGGCTGAGACTTTGACCAAACCTTGAGTATATATAAACTAATTTGGCTTCTGCCAATGTGAAGATGTCTGTAGAATGATGATTTTATGCCACATACATTTTCCAAAAGCAAGAATGGGGTTTGGGCATTTTGGAGTAAAAGGAGGATTATTTTTGTGAAGTTCATAGTGTTTTAAATTAAGATGTTGGATAGCTCTAGAAATTAAATTAATTGCTTTGATTTATAGTGGAAAGGGAAGATAGAAGAGAGTAAGTTGACTAGATGTCTTCTAATATTCAAAATTAAAACAAGCTGGCTCTGCATATATTTCCAAACAGTCAGTACCAGCTTACAGGCTTGTTGGCCTCTTCTTGATTCTGAACAGTTTTTTGAACCCTATTTGGTGTTGAACCCCATTACCATTGCGGCACAGCGTAGGTCTCTAGCCCTTTTTAAAGGAAAGCTCAGCATGCTGCTGTCAAACAGCCATTTCCAGACCTTTTTCAAACCCACAATAAGCACATAGAATAAGTGTTGAAACTGCATCTATAGCATGGATATTTAATGTGCTTGTTGAAGATGAGCAGCTCATGTAAAAACACTCATTTTAAGCCAGACTGAAATCTAAAAATAAGGTATTGACCTTTATATGGAAGAATTCTGAGGGGTTCCTGTGACTCCTTTCCTGGTCCAGTGGGCTGAGTAGCAGTTACCATACATGCGGCAGACATGAATTAAACTTGGTGTTCACCAGAGTGTCTTGTCCTGTTGGAGGCTTTTTAGACTTGTCGGTTTGCAGAGTTACCTGAAAGGTGCGTTGTGTGGCAGTCCTCGCTGCTTGGAGTGGTTTCTGTAAACACCAGCATGAACCATATAATGAGAGGGCTACAGCTGTGCTGTGGATATCGCAGGTGGTTCTTGGCATGTTACCTCCTTTGTAAAACAGAGGAGTGTTCTCCTGGGCTTTGAAGGTGATTTTGCTCTTCTAGAATAGCCTCAGCATCTGTTGGGCAAACACCCTGGTTTAAAGTCCACTGAAATCAGAAAATGTCTTTGCTTTCCTCAGGGATCTTGATCAGCCTCCTAATTTCTTTTTCTGGGTGTGTATTTTGAGGCTTGCAAAGGTGAGAGGCGATGTGGCCCAGATTCTAGAAAAAGGAGTCTGGGAGTCATGACAGCTTTTTTTTTTCCTTTCTCCAGCTTGGATTTATATGCTTTAGTAAGACATGGGATGTTAAAGTTCTAGTAGTTTGCAAAATATTCTGAAGCATTCAGAGATGTTGTTGTTGTTGTTCAATATACCATTCTCAGTTAAATTAAGAGCACCATATCAACCAAAAATGTTTCTTGCTAGTTTACTAGGTGGTGAAGAACTGAATTTATTTGGGATATTCTGTGTTAGGAAAACTGTTACTAAAATAACCACTTTCTGATGTGGCTAATTTAATATATTTAAAAAAATTCTCAGAAGACATTCTGTACCCTGTATGGCAGGAAGCGGGTATATCAGTTTCCTGCTTTTTGCCAGTGTTATTGATTGCTGGGAGCAAGACCACCGTATGTGGAGGAATGTGTACCTTACTGAATACCTTTATTCCAGCTCAGATCTGAGCTGTTAATCAAGTTCTTTTTACTTTTATGGGTGTCAGATGCAAGTGACATAAATTTTCTATTACTATAACAAGGAATTTCATTAGCTTTCTATGTTGTTTTTCATTGTTGTAACCTCAGCATGAACTTTCCCCCCTCATCTTTTCTTAACTGCCATCCCATGTACAATTTCTTTGTTTTTGGTTTTTGGTTGGTTTGTTTGTTTGTTTGGGGGGGGGGGTGTGGAAGGTGGGAAGGGTGGTGGTGTTTGTTACAATGAGCTGATGTTATAATGCTCAGTGTTGAATGTGATCACTTCTGGATACATAAAACTTTCTCTTCCCTTCCACTTACAAGAGGTTGTGTTTGCAGTTTTAATTACCCTGTGAGGCACAGGAATCAGTCATCTTTTAATTTGTTTCCTGGGTAGTTACTAAGTTTTGGTTACTGTGAGTTATTAAAGTTTCTCAGCTTGTATTTTTATGACAATCCTAAAATTTATAAACAGAGGCACAAGCAGGAAAAAAAAATTATGTTCTGTTGGGTATTGAGATTTGACCATCACTACTCATAATTTGTCAGATCAGTACACATTTTGGAAGCATCAGTAAAATAATGGAGCATGATGTGTTTGATAGGCTACATTTTGTGATTAGTTTACTGCAGTAACTTGGTTATAGTGGTACTCTGTGCTACATTCAGCGTGAGATGGACATGAAGGGAGACTTTGTGTGAAGGGTTGTGGAAGGAGGTGGTGCAAAATCCCTTACCAGTGATCAGCAAGCAGGATGCTGAATGCATGCTACTGAGTCCTGATATTAACATTCCCACCAAAATCAGAGGGGCATTGAGCTAGACAGAAGCTTACAAATGTGCTTACAGAAGTCTGGTGTCCAGTTTCTGTTTCATCGCGGGTGGGTTCAGTTACTTAACTCCCTCCGGCCCTGTGGCAGCCCATTACCAGGTTCAGCAGAGGTGTTGCAGGCTTCAGCATGGCTTTGCCTTATCAAAAAAGCAGCTGTGAGCTTTTGGTTCTCTTTGCCTCTGTGCCTTTGAGCCAGTGTAACTTCTGTTACCGGCCTCGAAAATACTTTGCAAAAGCTCCTGTTGAAGCACGGGAGGCCGTATCAGAGCACCTAGTCTTCAGATAGAGACCGAGCATTTGGTTTTCTTGGGTTATTTTCCCCCTCTGTCTTCTGTTTTTCTTTGTGTCTTTGAGAAGGAAAAAGGGAAGTGCAGTGACTGTCATCTACAGTTCTGAATTTCTGCCATTGGGTGATGCTGTTTGTTCTAAATTGCAGACATGGAGTATTCTGCTCCTTGCTGTTCAGCATGAAATGCTTGAGCGAAGTTTGGTGATGCTGGTTCCCAAAGGGAACCAAAATACTTGAACAGTCTCATTTTTAAAGGCTGCAGAAGCTGGGGGGAGGAGGGGGAAACGGGGATGTACGTGTCCATATAGGCAAAGGTTCTGCCTGGTCAGATCTTATATGCAGGATTCCATTCAGTTATCTTTTCTGCTTGAAATACAGGGCACATTGAATAGCCCCAGTATTATTAGAGGGCTGCAATAATATATAAATAAGTGGTGATCACTTTTGCATCCTTTTATTAACCATAGATTATCTAATCTCCTTGCTATCAACAGCCAATGATTGGAAGAAACCTGCCTAGCTTTTCATGCCTTCTTTTATCTATGCAGTGGTAGAACGGGTTAAGAGAGAAGAACTTCTTATAATCTTTAAGCAGATTTTAGAAAAATATCTCAGTTCTCACATTGTTTACAGACTTCATAAATAGTAAGGATCATCTGTCTGTGTTTTGAGGGAGAACAGAATAATATTCCCTTTACAGTCTATTGATATTTTTATTTTGGCAATTCACATAAGATTTTTGAAAAATTCCTATACTTTAATCAAAAAAGCGCAGTATTTCCATAAAGAAGTGGCAAAGATAAAAATTGCCTCATTTGTGAGCATTTAAATGTTTAAAACTGCCTGCCTCCAAGTTCACACGTCATAACTGCAGTCAGTCAGACCTGTTCAAATTGTTATAGCAGAAGTGGTTTGCTGCAAGGATTTTGAAGGCACATTGACCAGAGATCTAGTAAAGACACTGGAAAATCAATTGTGTTTTAAGTTCCTTGAACGGAGCGCTGTCTATAGTTAGATATCATAACAGGGAGCAACATCCAAACACTATGTCAAGTTATCTCTGTGCTGAATGTCAGAGCTCCAAGAAGATGTTGAATAAATCCTCAGCTGTTTGTGAAATGCAGAATGAGCTAAATTTGCAGAAGTCAAGATGATGACTTCATTGTATGTATTAAGATTTAGTTTAATAGAGGTGGCTAGCAAGATTCCTTCCATCGTCCCTTCAAGCATTTCCATCAGAAAACGCCATAGGACTGGTTGTTTCCATCACATATCCTGATGTGAAGCTCTTCAGTAGAATAACTAATATGTAGTAATTCTGGTGGGTTATCATAAGTGTCCCATAGATGTAAAAGTTTAGTGATCTGAGAAGGTATGGAAGAGAGCTCTACTTCATTTTGCATGTACTTCAAGCACTAACCCACACACCTGTAACAATTTGTTTCCAAAATTGGAAATACAGCCTTTCTGTCAAGATGGTGTTCTTGTCTTATTGTTCATTGCTCTCATTTATGAAATGGAATATTTTCCATAATTTTAGGGAATAGGGAAATTGATAATCAATAGAAATTAGCTATTTTCTGGCTTACTATCTGTATAATTTTCTATAAATATATAAACAGGTGTGTGTGTATATTTTATATATGTAGGTACCTGTGTGACTATAATATATATATATGGATATAAATATGTAATATATACATGAAAAAGAAGCGTGGCCAGCAGGTCGAGGGAGATGATTCTTCCCTTCTATTCTGCTCCAGTGAGACCTCAGCTGGAGTATTTCATCCAGCTCTGGCGCCGCAGCACATGGACCAGTTCAAGCAGGTCCGGTAGAGAGCCAGGAAAATGGTCAGAGGGCTGGAGCACCTCCCCTGTGAGGAAAGGCTGGGAGAGGTTCTGGGGAAACCTTATTGTGGCTTTTCAATACTTAAAGGAGACGTATAAGGAAGATGGAAAGAGGCTTTTTACCAGAGCCCATAGCGATAGGATGAGGGGTGATGGTTTTAAACTGCAAAAGGGTAGATTTAGATTGGACGTAAGGAAGAAATTCTTTACTTTGCATGTGGTGAGATGCTGGCCCAGGGTGCCCAGAGCAGCTGTGGCTGCCCCCTCCCTGGAAGGGTTCAAGGCCAGGTTGGACGGGGCTGGGAGCACCCTGGGCTGGGGGAAGGGGGCCCTGCCCGGGGCAGGGAGGTGGAACTTCATGATCTTTAAGGTCCCTTCCAAGCCAAACCACGCTAGGATTCTATATACATACATACCCAGAGATATGTATTTTTACTCATACACACACACAAACTCATCAGTTGCCTCAGTATACAACTATGTGAGCACTTCTTTGGAAAAAATACAGAAGAGGAGTGTTATTTCTGGTTGAAACTAATTGCATTGTACGTTTTTAATTTGCTAATTTTCCCACAAGCAGTGTTTAGATTGTATTACTCATATATACTATGACAGAGATTTTCAAATACAAGATTAATTAATCTCTTGAGTAAGAAGAATAATTTTTATTCCATTCCTGGGGAAAAAAGTTGCATTGTTAAATTCTGAAAATATAGAATTTTTTCTAACAAGTTCTATGTACCTTGTTAGATCATTTTTTTTATTGGTGCCAAGATGTTGTCTTTTGGCATCTCTCAGTGAAATTTGTTTAAAAATGAGCTTTGAAGCAGTCTTAATGATGTGAAAAGGAAAAAAGAAACAGCACTGATATTTGAAAAGATGAAAAATCTCATATGAACATAAATTACATGAATTTACAGAGTCTGAAAAATCTTACTTTGCAAGCCAATGGTACTTTGAAGACTACAAATGCCAAAAATATGCAAGTCTTGAACAACGTATGTATCCTGCTGTGCAATTTAGATATGATACAAACAATGGGAATTATATTCCCCTGATGACAGTTTCCTGAGGAACAGAACACCCAATGTAAGGGATCTATTTGCAGTAAGGATGAGTATAACCAAAGCTGTTGCAGTATTTTGATTTGAGTTTGAGAATCATTCTGCTTGTGTAACTTGAAAAATACAATTTTCTGCTTTTAAGCATAACAGAAAATTTTAGATAGTTGACTTCCTCTAAAGGAAAAATACCCAGTGTGCTTCATTTCAGTCTAATAATTTTTAAGATATGTGGAGTATTTCAGGTTGTTTTAATATGTTATTATTGCAATCTGATTGCTATTTCAAGTGAAAGTGAAACTGGACTTAAAATGAGGATTAGCTCCATCTTAAATACAAGTTTTTGTATTCATCTTAAACTAGGTATTGAGTTGCTTTCTTTTTTTATGTGTGCTTTAACATTACAGTCTGCTTTGGTTTGACATTAATCTTACCTATGACAAAATAAGGATTTAGATTTTGGTCTAGAAATTACTGTTCTAGAGCACGGTTATGGAGCTCAGTGAATTCATATTAAAGTTGGCAGTATTTCCATTGAGTTTTAGTAAGGGTAAATGTCAACATTTACCTGCAGATCAGTTTTTTTCCTGACTTTTTAGAAAAGGAGGGATGATATGGATGGAGCTGTTCACGGCTTGCAATTTTCCAAGGGACAGTTTCCAACTTCTCTAAAAATCCTTTCACTCTTTAGTCCTGCAACATTTGTGCATTTGACTTTTGAAATATTGAAAGCCTTTATTTAAGGCAATTGTTCGATATTCTAGTAATAAATAAATATATAAATAAATAAATGCAGTGTTTTGCCTGCAACAACAGTGGAAACAGTTCAGTGAAAATTAATAATAAACTGGTAAGTTCCCTTGAACTTGCACCTAAGTTATGTTCCTTTGAACTTAATTAGACATTACTACCTTGGTATTTTTTAACCAGGTCTGTTTAGTTGTCTCGGCTCTGCTTGTTCCCCACAGCTCCAGTCATGAGAAGCTGATGCAATTTGAGTGGGCATTGACTACTTACTGCCAGCTCTTCTGGAACTTGCCATCCAATTGAAGTATTTGGTGGTTGGGAGTGTCACCTTTCAATTCCAGCTCTTGAGTCATACAATTTCATGAGCACCTCACCATTTAATGCATTTTTTTGAAAGTGCTATTAGAATTTGTAGCTGCTGAGAAAAAAAGCTTAAAAATGCTTTCTTAATTTTAAAAGTAAAAATGTCATTTTTAATGCTCCTACAATAGATCACTCTGGTGGCAGCTGATTGAGTTTCTGATTCAACGCGTTTTTTCTCTTCTCACCTTCTGACCCACCATTACTGTCAACCTGCTCCTGCAGGCTTTTCTATAAAAGTGTTGACCTGTCCCTTTGAAAATCAACTTCAAAGAAAACAGTGCTTATTATTAATAAACTCCTATAGAAGTTTTCTTTGTTCTTTAAAAAATAAAAAAAAATAGCAACATGTAGACCTTAAGACTTTTTAAAAATTGTTTCTAATTTTATGATTGCATTTATTTTGGTACAAATTTCAGCTACTGAAATGCTTGCTCCAGGTCTGTTCATATGAGATCTTTTTTTCTTTAATGGACTTGCTAGGAAGAGTTGCTGTGCATGTGTAGGTTTCCTTTAATTAAGTTTTAATAGCATGATATATTTAATAACATGATACTTAATGTAGAGTAATGGAACTGTGTCTTGAAACAAGAACTTTTTCAGTTACAATCTGCAATCTTGACTTTATAAGTACGGACCAAATTAATGATCCGTTGTAAGAAAGGAAATACAATATAAATAAAGCTAAACAGAATGTTTAAAATTTTATAAACAATTGGCTTAGTGCCTCGGAATATAGATAAGTGCCTTGTTTTGCACAATAACATTTTCCTGTAAATTGACCATATGAAAAGATACATTTATTACGGAATTTTTAAAACAATTTGAACAACACCTTTACAAATGCAAAAACTTAGAATTCTGCTCATCATGGATATATGAGTTCAGCTAGAAGCCGGGAGTTTTACTTTCATAGTACCTGCAGTTGTTATTACCAGACTGCAAGACGTTTAGAGACACAAATACTCAAAAAAACCTCTGGTAGTTGTAATTTAGAGGTGAATTAAGAAACGAGAATGCAGTCCCCTTATGTACAGCTTCATGTATCATCTCGCTCAGTAGCCTGAGGGATTAGCAAGCTTTCAGCATGAAATTTAGTGCTAGAGCATGCATACCTGAGTTATTGTGTATCATGCATACTAAATATATGGCTTTTATAGACATATAAATCACAACATCAGGATTCTTGTGTTTTCTAAATGTAAAGTTGATCTTAATCTCAACAAGGTGGCTAAATTTATCTTAATAAGATAATCTGATCCTGTGCAAAGGTTATGCTTGGTGAATCATTAAAAGAAAATGCATATTCTTAGAATATCAGGTAAATGCAGAGAATAATTGCTCAACTTTCTGTAAATCTGGATTGTCGGCAAAGAAACACAGTCAATGTCACATGAAGACTGGGCCTGTCTCTAGCGGGTACAGCGAGTAAAATGTGTTAGGGACCGTTTCTAGCCTTGAGGGCAAGTTCAGAGTCTGGCATGGCTCACATCCACATGACAGCATTCTCCTTTATGGGCTTCTCTTCCTTCACCTTAATCTTCCCCCACCAAAATCAAATCACAGAAATGCCTTTCCCAAACCTCTCCTTGGGAAGAGCCCATAGCCTACACTATATACTCAACCATTCTTGAGTGTTGTCCAGAGGAGTGCTAGTTGTCATGAGCCAACTGCCCCTCAGGGACCATGCAAAAAGTACAGCAAGAAATGGCAACCACAAGCCAGTGCTGAATGGAGCCCAGCAGCCCACCTCAGAATCTCTTACTAATGCAATTAGAAGCTCTGCTGAAGTGACTTGGAATGACCCAAGTTTGTTGCAGCCTCCAGGATTCACTAGTGTGTTGTTCACCAAAGATGAGGTTGATTATTCTTTTCCTTCCTTCCACCCTATGTTCTGCATCTCCTGTAATGATTCTTGTACTTATTTTGATCACAATAAGGTGAATTAGACTTTGGGTCCCATTGACTTGGGCCATGGAGACGCCCACCTGAAGACGTTCTGTGTAGGTAAACCTTTGACAACTCATTGCTAGTTGATATGCAGATGTTCTGAATTGCAGCACATGGTTTTGAAGCTGCTATGCCCTGCTCCGTATTAACCTCATGACATTTCCTAGTTCCTAACTTTTTCAGTAGTTTGTTTTCCTTAAATATAGTTTTCAAAACACAGATAGCTCTCAACATGCAGGAGAAGTTTAAGTATTGCATTTATCTGTTTGTCAAAGGATGCTCCAGGGGATAGGTATTCGGAGTCAGCAGTGGCATTTCAGAATGCAGTTGGGCTGGGTTATGAAGCAAGTGGACCATGTCATTTGATAACTGACTTCCTCAGCTGTCATGGGAGTGTAGTGTAATGTGCAAAGATTTATTCTGCTCTTATATATTGGTATGCTTGTAGATAACTGCTGGAAGGGACCAAGTACTGAACTATTACACTAGTGTAACCTAGAGTGTAATTTGGCTTGCTTTCTGAATCCTTTTGTGGTTTGGCAATTTGGGAATCTCCAAAACTATAAGGGAAGAGTTATAAAAACTTTATGCCGCCAGAATTGCACTTTGTAATGACTATCAGTGGGAAAACTCTGGAGCAGATATTTTTTACTGCAGTTACAATAGCAAAAGGGTTGCTAGTATCAAGAATGATGAATAGTCATGAAAAGTTCAAGATTCAGATTTATTTTTCAATTAAAAATGAAACACTGTTACTAGCAAAATCCTGAAATTGTTGAGGATTTGGTTCTCTTTGTGTAAAAGCTGTAAAAAAGACCCCAAACCCATGTAAAACCTTTTTTAATTCTGGAAGGCGAGGAACATGAAATGCTTGAATAGTATGCATGCATGCACAAGGATTTTCCCTAGTTACTTAGTTAGCTGATAAAGAATAACACTTTAGTGCAACTATACTGGTTTACAAACCTTAGGTGAGTATCCTTCTCTTTAGACAACAGAAAAGACTAGTTTGTCATCTTCCTATATATTGATATTTTCCAGGTTTCATATTAGCATACAGTGCTGCTGGCCACTCTGTAATAGTTGGCAATTCAAAACACCTTAATACATTTCTACTTCCTAATAAATGATTAGTTTGTATAAGACACAGCCTCGCTTAATGTATTTTGAACATTTTTTTCCATTAAAAAGTGTTTCTCCCATGCCACAGCTTCCCTTGCATTAATACTATGAAACCCTTTAAATACATCACTGAAAGTCTTCTGTTTTCTTTTAATGTTCAGTTTCAGCATGTGAGAAATCATTTAGTCTGTCTGGGATACTCTGTTTTCAAGAGAGTATCTTCTTCGGGCAAAATTCTTTACCACAATGGGCTTTTATTCATAAAATGTGTGATCAGTTGTCTCAGTAAAAATGTTGCTGAAGTAGTTTGGCATTATTTCAGTCATGAAGAAATAAATTCAGTCTGACTTGTACACAATGCTAAACTGAACCAAAAGTTACTCTGTTCATTTTATAACCACTTAATTTATGGTAATTTCTTATTTTTGACACTGTTTACAAACAATTTGTTTTACTTTTCAGTAGATGCTTTCTACTAAAGCATGATACCAAAAAGAGGCATAAGAAACTTAAATATGTGAACCCCAACACCTGTCAGTCAGTCTGTTATTGCTACATATGAAGCCAATGTGGTGGGTTTTAATTACTGTTCTCCTAGGTAATATGGGCAGAAACTGATGGCTGAGTATACAGAGCTTGTGAAACAGGACTGAAAGGAACTTGGTGTTTGATCACGTTTAAAGAGGACTTCATCTTCATTATGAAGTCAAACTAAACACTTCAACCTTCTCATACCTTTCCTGAATGTTCCAGTGAAAGTTGTTGGGATTTGTGTTTACTGAGCATTAAATAAATAAAAATTGTACTGAATTTTGTTATAAAATGACTTGGAGGAAGAAATGAAAGGGCTTCACAGTGATGTACTTAGACCAGGATTGATATTTTGTACAGGATTATAAAATAAAAATGAAGCCAATGAATTACTCTTGAAAAATGAAAAGTGTATTTCCTTTGCTTTGTATTTGAAATTGCATGCTACCTGTTTTATTTTGGATGAAGAATACTCTGACTTGAAGATACCATAAAGGAAAAAGTTATTGGGAAGAAAATATGAATCTGTCTTAGCAGAACAGTGTTTGTCTAAAGTTTCTTTCCTCTCATCTTGAGGCTTGAGTTGCACCTGCACTTTCCTCCTTTGAAACGGTCCCCAGTAAGCTGTACGTGTTGCTCTGCAGTAAATTGAGACTGCATCAGTAAGTCCTGTAACAAAGAAATTATTGTAACTGCAAAATTTTGTTGGGTTTTTTTTTTTCTTTCTTTCAGAAGGACCATAGTTCTGTTATTTATATGATTCTTGGAAAATGTAAAATTTCATATAAAATAGAGCATGAAATTGGCATTGCTCAGTGAGAAGCATTATTTAATGCAGTATTTAGTGATGGAGTTGGATGGCTGGCTGCAGACTGAAGGCTTCCCTGGCTGGTCTGATTTAAAACACAAGCACCAAACACCATTAAACTGTCTTCTGGCTTTAGTTGTCAGCTGGGTCCCGCAGTCTACCATTTACAATTTCTGTAGAATCCTACAAAGGCATTTTACTGTCCTTCCCTGAAACACTTGCTTGATTTCAATATGCTTTAACCTAGTGAAAAATGTAATTGTCATCAAGGATAGTTTTATATTTAACATGTAATAGAGTGCACATCCTTTACACACGTACTAGAAAATTAATGGTTTGTTCTTTGACCCATCACTAAAATCTTGGAGTCTCTGCATACCAGGGAATGTGGAAACAGGGAATAGTGAATGCCATTAATAATGTCTGTATGCTGTTTCCAATCTTCAGAACCACTAGCTTTCTCCTTTTTTTTTTCCTTTCTTCCCACCCCACCTTGTCTGTGAAGTTTGGGGTGATATAAAAATAAATAAAATTTCATCACTACTGAAGTCACTTCATAATTGCAGTAGGAAACTCTGGGGAATTATGGGAAACAATCACCACTTGGGTGGTTGTGGTACTTGCTTTTAGTCTTTAGTCTGTCAATGCACTCCAAGTGCTACGATTCAGTGTGGTATACTGTTGGTTTTAGCTGCAGAATTTTATCATGAAATGCAGCAATCACCAGCACAAATCATTGTACGTTTTGAAATCATCCTAGATCTTGTTTCACACATTATTTTAATCATTTGAGTATTGTATGTTGCTATCTTCGTCACAGATGAATTTGTCTGACATGGAATTTTTTTTAAACCCTTAGCTCAAAGTGAAATAACAAGAGAACAGTAAGTAATGGTGGGCACAACAGCAGTCATCATCAGAGCACAGGACATCTGCCTGGCATTTATTTTTGCTTGCTGAATTCAGAAGTTTCCAAGTAAGAGTTCTAATCCTTGGTGTTGGGATTGGAAGCAGTTCTGGAATACAGTAGTAATGTGGGAGAGTGATGACAAGTGGCCTCAGTGAGGGTATGTATTAATCAAAAGAGGGTATGAATTTGAATTGCTTTTCCTCCTTTTCCTTTCCCACTCAAACTTGTAAGCAGCTGGCAGGTTTGGGGGGTATTTCAGCTGAACTGGGTTTGAAGGAGCAATTGGAATGTTGAGACAAGGTAGCAGCAAAGCAGGTGTGCAGGCTGTTGGGGAAGAAATTAAGTATGTACCAAAGTTGGCATGAGTAATAAAGCAAAGAGGTTAATAGAGGGTGACAAGACTGTTGTGCTGATTTTTGGCTAGAAGAGTGCGTGATCATGTGTAGAACGGTAATGAGGAAGTCTTCAACAGAAACATTCTGTGGTAATTTTTGTCAATGTCAGTGATTTTCAGAATCGGGGTATTTTGTAGAATGCCTGGAGTTTTGTTCCAGAAGAAAAGCTATTCAAACATAATGTAAAATGTGAAACTAAAAAGAAAACCTACCAAAACAAACAACCTCTGCCCCAACAAAAAATAAAAAACCAAAAACAAACAAAAAAAAAACAAACAACAAACAATAGTACACATGACCAAGTCCATCATTTTAATTGAGAGATGCTTAAAATGCCTTGTTAAGCTTGACATGGAGGACAAAAATACCATAGTCACCAAAACAGTGGCAGCTTGCCAAAATGTCTTGGAACTTCCTATTGCAATAGTGATTTAATCAGCTGAAGTGAATCATGTGACTTGCTCAACCTTTATCTCTGTATTTTTTCAGAATTCTTGTGTAATTTGAAGTCTTCAGTTTTCACTCTGCTTTGGAACAAAATACGATTTTGAAAGTTTGATTATCTTGTGTAAGTTGTGTCCTCAGCCCACAGTCACAAAACTAGTCACATAGCTAATTCTTACACTTAATTCACTTAATTTCCTTTAACTTCTTTTTTTTTTTTTTTGTTCTGACAAAAGAGAAGAATTGAGAGAATGTCTTTTATAGCAATGATTTGAAATCAGCAAACTAAGACCATTTGATTACTAGTTTTAATGGACTGAGAAGAAGATAGTGAGTGACTAGAAGCAGAGAAACATACTCTCTTGTTGATGCCAATTTGTATAAATTCAACTGATCAAAAGCACAGGGGTTTAATACTGGATGATACTTAGCACTGTTGTTTTCTCTTACTTATACTGCCAAGATATGCAAAGACAACACTAGCAAATACTGTGTTTCAAGCAAAATCCATCTTGTGTTGGATCTTGCGTTATCCACGTTAAATAGCAGATATAAACCTGAAAAGAGCTAAGAGCCTGCTCCTCATAGCAGCATCTGTTTGCTACTGAAAAGTGGCTTCTGTTTCAGGAACTGTAAAGAAGTGAATGATGAAAGCTGGATTGTTTAAAAAACAAATGAACCAATTGTGTTCCTGTCTCTTGTGGGAACCTATTCTGAATTCTCAAGTGTTTATATTATCATCTCAATGGCTGGAAACTCCTGTGTTTTGCTCTTGGAAAGACTAGTGGAAAAATTTATTCAGCAACTGAGATGGTTTGTTACCCTCTCCTCGTAGCTGGACACTCTAGCTTCTGCTTGTTTTGGCTCAGTCCCGATTGTGTACTTGGTACCTTCGTGTTCTCTTCTCTTCCTTTCCCCCTCAATAAGGCCAAAACTGTTGTCTTCTAAATGAGTCCTCTTTGGAGAGTTTTAGGACATCACCAAGGAATTCCACTTTTAGATAGCAGGATTTTTTTTCTTATAATTATTTTTTTTTTTTTTATCTCCCAGAAAGAGGCAAGGGTCACCTCTTTTGGGGTAGTTGAAATAAACCTTATGTCTCTCTTGGAAATGGTGCTGAAAGAGGAAGAATATATTTGAACTTAATGTAGCAAGAGCAACAGGTTTTGTTGCCATGATTTCTGAACTTCCAGCATTAAAATGTTAGATACGTCCTTACATAAACAGTGTGGTAGATGGAAGAGTATTCTGGGGACACAGCCTTGACTGAAATGGACGTATAAAGATCTCTCTTAGCTCTCAGTCATTCACGCTGGTGAGAGGAGCTCTCAAACTAGCTAAGCAAGTCTGCTGTGATGTCCTGGAGAAAGGAGCCTCTGTCCACAAGTATTTCAGTAGATCTGCAGGATGTGGTGAACTCCAATAATAGACTTGATTGCCGCAAGCCACAGCTGCCTCTATTCTAAGCCAAAGTGCCTGTAGTCTACAGTAGACCTAGGAATCCACTAGCACTAAGGGATTAAAGTGTTCTTTTGTCCTCTGAAGTAGATTCTCCTGTATGTCTTCTGTCACTTCTGCTGCTTGGAAAAACAAAAACAAAACAAAAAAACAAGGCTCACAAATGAAAAAAAATAAAAAATGTTTTTCAGCACCATCATAGCTGCAGAGAAGCCAATTTTTGAACCTAGCCAGTTGATATATTCCTACTGTGCTCTGTCTAATCATTAATTACCTATTTTGTTGACTAGGTCTTGGAGGAAAATTGACTCCTGTTGGTCAGCCTGTTTGGTGACAGGGCCTGAAGGATATATTTCTCATTACGTAGTCATTAGGTAGTCCTCATGTGGTACGTTTGGAAGGAATAAGACTTAAACGTATCTTTAGTGATGACCAAAGACTGGCAACAAATCCCCAGTGTGTATTTCATTGGATCACTTTGCTTTGTCATGATTTATTTGAGTATGATTTTCTGTCTGAGAAAGTCATGAGGACTTAGAGACAGAAGGGATTCAAAGGATCATATCCATTCACCTGTCCAAAGCAGGACTGGTTAGAGTATTCATGGTTAAGATTTGTCAGGTCATTTGTGGAGACTTGCAATATTGGAGACTGCTCCAGGAGTCTTTGAGACTCGTTTTTCAGTGTATTGCAGAGCCTGACTATTTATTAGGATACTATTAGTGTTAAAAAATGTTTTATGAATGTGTAATGTGAACCTTCTGTTTGTTAGGCTCATTACTTCTCATCCTCTTGGATGTGTGTAATAGAACATACATTTTTCCTTGAAGGTGATTAAAGGTTACTGTGTTCACTAGCAAGCTTCTGCTGTAGGTTAACCATGTTGTTTATGTTCTCATTCATTCTTTTTTTTCATGAATTACGGTTTTTAGATCTCACTTTTATTCCTTTATTTTCTTCCCAGTCAGAATAGATATTTCTTCAGTATATTGGATTGTGCAAAATTCTTACCTTTTACTCTAGAAAATATGAAGTTGTCTTAGCTTGTACAGTTGAGGAATCCTCTTTATTTACTCTCAGGCATTAATTCAAAGTTATATGAGTTTAATGGAGTAAATTTACATGAATGGTCTGACATCCAAAATGCAAATTATTTTACGATTTCTCTGTCATGTGAAGTCAGTGAGCGTTCAGGATTATTCCACCAATAGGCAAGAATCATATTTTTTCTAGAACTGTTTCTGCTTGTTACATATTCTGATAAATTGTTTATGACAACTTTTTCCAGCTTTATAATCAAGAAAAGATCTTATTAAGGTAAAAAGAATCTGGTCTTGAACTAATGTGAGGAAAATAATGGACTTACGCTTCTTTCCATTATCTTAGTCCTTTCATTTTTGTTGGAGTGAGATTGAAGAGTCTTGAACTTGCACAGTCATTCAGGCTGAAAGGGATTTCAGGAGGTCTGTAGTCCAACCTTCCTCTCAAAGTTGAATTTGGAGCAGGTAGCTCAGGGCTTTTCTAGACAAGTCTTGAAGATTTCTAAGATGGAGAGCTCACAGTGCATTGGCAACCTACTCCATATCGTCATAGTAAAAATTTTTTTCATGTGTCCAGTCAGAACCTTCTCAGTTTCATTTTTATGATCATATTTTCTCTAAACTACTGTGAACCCAAGTCAGGAGAGCCGCTCTGTTTTCTTATTGACATCTTTGTAGGTGTGGGAAGGCTGCCATCAGATTCTCCTGAAGCCTTCTCCTCTCCGAGTTAAAAAACCCCAGTTCCCTCAACCTCTCTTCACATAACATAGCTTCAGCCCCTTGAGTAGGTTGCTGTCTGAGTATCAAGGAGGATAACTGCTTCCCTTGATCTACTGGCTGTGCTGCTGTTGATACAGCTTAGGACGCTGTTGTTTCATGTAAGATGGATGTTAATATCTTAATCATTCAGCTCTTGAGAAGTATATTGAAATGTAATAATTTCAGTAATCTAGGGTACTAAGAGAAAACAGAAAATATTGTCAATAGGTTTGTTTTCTGTGGCCTCAATACATTCTTTAGGTTTTCTGTGTTCATATCACCCCAGCTGTGTTACTCTTCCCCTTCTTCCTTACTTTATCCAGCTTTTATATCCATTAGCCAGTTTAAATCAAATTTGTCAGAGAAATATAGGTATCAGAAATATTGTTATACTCCTACTTTTTGCCTCATGAGAATCAGCAAATAGGTAAATAAGAAACCAAAAGTAGTGGTCCTGAGAAGGAAAGTTGGATTGTGGCAACTTAATCCCTGACAAAGACAACACACAGACAAAGACCAACACCTGGCAACCAGTGAGCACACCTGTACCTATGAACCATGTGCTGCTACTTGCGTGGTTTTTGACAGTTAGCTGTGTAACAAAACTAGGAGAATTGCAGAGTAAGGTGAAGGAGCCAAGTCCATAAAAATGTGAAGTTTGCCAGTTTTGTTGCTCCCAGAAACCTTTTTTCTTTTAAGTTCCATAATGTGAATTGAAATGTAATACTCTAGAGCTAAACATCGTTGGAGACAGACTTTTTCTCTGGTAGGAAGTTGGTGATGTGTAATGAATGACCTATCTGGAGTTTTTCACAGTAAATGGTTCCTGCTTGTTCC
This sequence comes from Tyto alba, assembly GCF_018691265.1. Classification (NCBI taxonomy): domain Eukaryota; kingdom Metazoa; phylum Chordata; class Aves; order Strigiformes; family Tytonidae; genus Tyto; species Tyto alba. Next base: position 6,390,658 of record NW_024881295.1, on the reverse strand, counting down.
CATATTTTGACTCGTTTCTAGGGTGTGTGTTTCCCCCTCCTGACCACTTTTTAAACTAGAAATTTGCCTTTCTAATTGTCAATATCTTGATCGGTAACATGTAAAAAGAAGAGCAAATGTTAGCATGTATTACTCAAACTGTTAGTATTCCACTTCTGTTTGTGACAACGCATTTCCTCTTGCTTATCTATCATTAGACCAAACAAAACTTCTGAGAAGTATTTCTGTAGCTGAAACACTTATCTCATTCTGCTTTCTGCATCAATTGAAGACTGAGAATTGGTTGCATTCTGATGGAAGAATAGTTTATGTTCAAGCTGTTGTTATCTAAAGGCACAAATGTTCTTTTTGCATAATACTACTCTTTTAGTTGAGTAGGTAATGTTTCTAATGCCTAAAGTGTTAATGATTCTTTGAAGACATTATTTTTGCTGGAGACTTTCTGTTACTGTCTGTGTAGTTGTCAGACCTGGAGACTGTAGTTGCATTTTACTAGGTGCACGCAGATTCAGCAACAAGCACTGTCATGCTTGGAGAATTTGAATTCTTACCCTTGAGCTTGGCTCCATCGCTGCTGGAGGGAGAGATTCAAGAAACATTCTATGGTTAATTTATACTTTTTCCAGGCTCTGCTGTGAATAATTGTGTTAATGATAAATAACTGGGAGATTATCAGAAGTAGTTCTGTTTAGGCAGATAGTCTTAATTATGATACTGACCTTATTTATATATTGGTCAATAAACACAAATTCTGTAAAATAACATAAAGGCTTTAATTTTGGTCTGAATATTTTCATTGGTTATCAAGAGAAAAAGCCTTTTTCCTCAGGACTGGTATGACCCAAACCATCCAAATAAAACTCTATATTATTCCTTGGCCATGAGAGCAGTGGGCATATATGATCTGGGGTGGTCACTTACTTAAGCTCTTGTTTAATATTTATACAACACCTCTGCCTACATGGGCTTCTGTTTAGTGTCTAGTTTAAGTAATTGAAATAGATTATTAAATTCCAGGCACAGAGGAAGAGGGAAAAAAAAACTATCAGTCACTTTGTCACTGGGGAAGGCATTTTATTTTAAGTGTAATACATTTAAATTTCTCACTGGCATGATACCAGTCTTCATTGTGTTTTGAAGGCAAGTACAGAAAACAAGTGGGACAGCAAGATAAAGCTGTGTTGTGGAAGATATCTTTTTTAAATGGCAGAGGTAGATACCTGCCTTTGAATACTGAATGTTCTATTTTTCTGCTTTTTAGAAAACAATTTCAGAAACTGACATAATAGCAGTAAGGCAAAATTTTTGGTACTGACTTGACTGAGGCACTAGATCACTAGCACCGAGCTGTATTTTTTTAATTTAAAATTTGTCTTAAGTGACCTCTGAAATTAACTTAAATGTGGTCAAGACTTCAGCCTAAACATAGGTTACAGCTTCATTTGCTGTTTCAGTGTAACTCAGAATAAAGTATAGTTGTTCTTCATAATAAAATAACCTTGTGGTTTTGTTACAGTCCAGTGCAGTTCCATGTTATTGACCAGGTATGTTGTCAGTAATCTAAATGGAGAATAGATTCAGTAAGCTTTGGTAACACAGGCCAATGTAAGCAATTATGTTTACAAGACAGACACTAGAACTGTCCTACTCCTTAATTTCTGTCTATAATTTCTTCCAAAATCTGGATGATTTGCAGCCAGTTTCACACCAGCCCCTACACGTTTTCTTCCCAGAATCTTTTTGTACCTTATTTAATGTGAGACTTCAGGCTTCTGCAATATTGACTCCTTGCCCAAGCCCTGCAGAAGATCCCTGCAAAAGGTCCACTGCCCTACTGTGCACTGTGCATTTCACAGACCTTTCTCTTCAAAGGAAAAACTGAGGCCAATAATCAGTTGGAAAAATTCACTAACTTTGTATTGGGCAGTATAGTTCCAATAAATCTGTGTATTAGGTTGAGACCTAGGATGATGGTTTCTCAATATTTATGAAATCTGCTGGTGTGGGAGATTACAGTCAGATGAGAGTGAGAAGATTTGAGAGTCTCTTGGCATACAAGTGGGACAGCCTGGTGGGGGAGGGCGATTCCTTCCTTTGACAATCTGTGGCACCAGTTGCAGAAATGGCTCTGCTATGTGCAGAACTATTGCTGAACTGGCTCACATTACAGCCCAGATCATTTCAAGTTCACTGGCGTGAATTTTAGGTTGCCATAAAATGCTGTTTCAGTGGATCACTGGTGGTTCAGGAACAGCTGGCATGGACTGGAACTTCTTTACCAGGTTGCTCAGGAATCGGAACTTTGCCTCACGAGTCACTCTGAAAAGTATATAAATTTGTCTTGGGTGGGTACATTGTAAGGTTTCTTTCCTTTGCTTCATTTCACTGTGTGGTAAGTCACAGGTGACATACTAAAGCTGGCATCATGGCGACAAAAGCTATGCCTAACTTGTTCAAATTATATGTACAACTTAATTGTATGAAGTTCAGGAGACTCTGTGTGGGGTGTGTAAGGCAGTGGTAGTTAGCTACTGTTTTTTACGTAAAGGTATCATTAAGGCTGTGTCTTGCTGCATCTGTTCCCACTTACCTTTGAAGGAATCTCATTATATTCACGCTATAACTTTTTGAAGCATATGTGTATTTTAATTAAAATTTTACTTTCCCTGAATATTTACTTACTCTGATAACCAAATGTCTCATTTGTATCGAACTGGAACAGATTGCATGGTTTATTTCAGTTGACAGCACTTAATCTAGATTAATTTGTACTGTCCAACATTTCACTGATGAAAAATAAAAGGTAACATTGTAGGCATATCAGAGTTTGTCTACAGCGTGAAAATCAAAGAACTAATGTTTCCCAAGCACGTGCAAGTACTGTATTACTGAAAGGTCACTGTTCAAGCTTTGAAGTATGATATCATACATGATACATGACCTTTGGAGAAAGCACAGAAATTTTGTGGAAAGAATGGATATTTTAAAATTTGCGTATATGTATTTCAGGTAGGTATTGTTGTGCATGTTAGCACAGATGTGCCAATTAGGTCTTAAGAGCTAGCACTGCTCTTTGCTTTTCTTACAGGTAAGCCTTGCCTCTTTGGGTATCCGTCTCTGTTACTGTTACTTTCTCATGTTACAGCTTGGGACCCTGCAGTAAGATTGTCTTAAAAGGAACTTGTAAGAGGGTAGTGCTCAGATTTGTCTCTGAATTTGGTTTTGCTGATTGATAATCTGCTTTGGATTCCACATCTAAACATTCTCCTACCCAACTTCATTGTCTTACCACAGAACTTACATTTCAGAAAGCTGATCCATCCTGCAATGTAAACTTTGTGATTTGTTGTTTTACATGGTACACAAAAAAGCGTCTTATTTTGGGCAAAAAAGATGGAAGAGGGAATCCCATCATCAAGATGCATCCTAATTTGACATTCTGTCTAAATTCCTTTGCCCACCAGTTCTTGAGTTGAAACTACATTTTAAGGAATTAAAGAATTTAAGATTTGGACAAGTACAGTTTGACTATCACAGAATGGTAGAGGTTGGAAGGGAATTCTGGAGGAACCTCTTGTCCAACCCCCCTGCTTAAATGCAGATCAGGTTGCCCAGGATCATGTCCAGATGGCTTAAAGAATATAAATAATACACAGGTATAAGAGTATAAGCAATTAATCCTCATGCTCTCAAGTCTTTTTAAAACTATTTTTTTAATTAAAAAAAAAAAAAAGAAAAAAAAATGCTTATATGTCTTAACAGTGTATTTCCAAGGTTGAAATTTGGCAGATCATTAGAACAGGTTTTCATTTAAATAAGTAACACTTTCTAAAGCTATAAATATTTTTGATGATGCATGGTGTTACAGTGTGCCTTAGAAGTCTAGATAAATTTCTTATAGAATATACTTTTCTTAAGATAATTATGCTAAATATTTATTGCTAACATCGGCTTGTCCTGATTTCTTGGTAGTGTGGGTGTTTATGTATGTATGAGTCTATTAGTATTTCATGTTATTATCTCATCCACACACACAAATGAATTAGTGTAATTTGAATTCACATGTGTATGTATATATAGGAAAAAAAATTGCAGATCTTATCTTTGCTGGTTTTCTAATAACCTAATGAACACCTTATCAAAAGAAAAAAGTCAGTGTCTCTTAATTGATACAAAGAATTGGTGGTTAGGTACATACAGGTAACGCATTGCATTTGAAGGTTGGATACAGATGATGTGTGGCCCCATGATAACTTCTGTGCATGTGTATATGTATTTTTTTACTTTTTTTTTTTCCTATTTTTTTTTTCTCTCAGTAGCTTTTTGTGGTTCTTCCTTCTGGAAGTAAGCATAAGCTGTCAATAAGCATAGCTTTTCTGGCTCAGTGTGAGAAGCTTGACATAAACAATACCTCAGTCAAACACATGCTAAATGGAGGAAGAATGTGAAATTAATGTCTGCTTGTGTTACTATTTTGTAATACTTAATGCTGATAATATACATTTATTCTGCAATTTATGTTAATGTGTTTAATGTTTTTGATGAAGCAAACATCCCTGTTACATTTTTAATGTATTTTTTGCATGATATGTCATTGGTGTTGACGAGACATCTGTTAAATTAAACTTTTGTTTTTATGTAGGTTTATGAGTTAGATGGCATCCCCTTGATCCTGGACAACTGCAGCATTGATGACAACAATCCTTGTATCCTTTACAGAAGAATTCTAATTATTGAATATGACTCATAAGAAGAGGTGTGGGGGTTTAATATATTTATGCCAGCATTGCTTTCACTTGGTACCTAAGTCTAACTGACCTCCTGAGTTTCTAGGTTGTATTTAAATGTTCGGCTCAGAAGTGAGCAAACTCATAAATATGCTTTCATGAACTGGATTCTAAGTAAGTTGAACTGTGATTATATTCTGTTTCCTAAAATGATAAATATTACTGGTTTACAAATGTCAGTCCAAAAAGCTAACTGTGGTAGAAATCTGAATTTAAGACTATGTTTGGTCATTGTATCAGGTCTTAGAGCTTTTGCTTCAACTGAAATCTGTTCAGTAAACTGAAATAAGTATGCCATCAATTCTTCTTGTACTTCCATGGTCTGATTCTGGTAAAGGGCACTGCTGGATGTGCTGGGAAGGGCAGGGTAAGTTACCTTTCTCTCAGCAGAATAGCCCTTAGAAAACCTAGTAAGGAGTTTTGATACTGAGTTACTCTTTCTTTGCTGGAAAGAACAGCTGTGCAATGACTTTTAGTACTTCTTTCTAGGATTAATCCTTCATTTTAGCTGTTAGTAAAAGAGGATAAGGTTTGAGTCCTTCAAAGGGTAGAGTTGTAATTTACGATCTTGAATTAAATGAAATTAAAATATCATGGGAGCCTTTACTGCAGTTTGAGCAATGTGGAACTTCTTACACCTTTTGATACAGGCTGACATTTTATGGCTTTACTATAAACTTCTTACCAGAGGATAAAAAATTGCTTACTTGATTTTTAAAGACTTACTAGACATAATGACACCTCTTAATATGAGCTTTCACCACTGATCCATCGTGTGCAGTATTCAGGTATATGAAAAAGTAAGTAGCACTTGGGCAGAAGGCAGGCTAGCCTGCCATGATGAAGTTTGATGCGTCAGCTTTTGGAGCACAGCCTCTGACTTCTACTCTGTTTATCGTTTTGACCTAGAGCTATTCCAGGTGCTTGTGCTACATGAACTGAATGCTCCTCTGCTTCTCTCCTGCCTCTAATGTTCCTCATCTGCTTTGTTCTCAGCATGTCTTATGCAGGGAAACAGAAGAGGAGTTTTGCAGTTTGTGTCTGTCTGTACTTTCATCTGCTTTGCAGCATATTCTGCTACTTCTAGACACCACAAACCAAGTCCTTAGTAGCACGTAGGTGCCTGACTGCATTGCATAACATTCCTCTGAAGAGGTTGAACTGTTTCTCTCCTCCCTGTGTGCACCCAGTCCTGTCTGGCATCCTGTGATGCTTGGAAACCAGAGCAGTGCTCTTACTGAGATTTGAAAGCCTACTTGCTTAAAATTGAAACATCCTAAAATTGCCTGCATTGTAGCTTTTCCAGAGTGAATGTATTTTGTCTCCTTTCTCTTTCAAGGAAGAGTAATTAAAAGGAAGTATTTAGGCAGCTTTTGAGCTCAGTGTTGGGAAAGTTACTGAAATTTGAATATGATCACTCAGTGGTGCTGCAGTTTGCCAAGGTGATATAAAAAGCTGCAAATGAAAGCTTGGTGTAGCTCTTCAGCCATGGTTCCTTCAGAGAATCATGTCCAGAAACTTCTCTACGTTTTTGTTTCTAGTGCCTGTTTTTGTGGTTTCAGGCTGTTACTCGGATTTCTGCTTGGATAAAGCTGACTGGAAAAAGTTTCATCCAGATTCCTTTTATATAAGAACTTAGATTTCTTAGTAAAGTCTTTGTAGATGCACATTTTTGTTGACCTTTATCTGTTTTGGAGACACCAAAGCCCTACTGTTAAGATGTCATTATGTTTTCTACTGAAAATAGGGTTGATATGCTGATTTTCTACATTTTACTAAGTCTGCCTCTGAATTACACATAGAAAATTTTCCAAAGAAAAATGTAACTTTTGTGTTAAAAGTGATAGGATTTTTTTTTCTGGTTAAAAAAAAAAGTTTCCTTAAAGTATGCAGTTCATCAGGAGAAGCTGGACTGCCATGTTAGATGTTGAAAGAGCTCTTTATTACGTTTGAGAGGAGAAAGCCTTTGATAAATCTTTTTATTTGTAGCGTATGGAAGCATACTGAAAGAGGAAATCGGTCTGCTCTTACCCTAAAATAAATTCCTTTGTAAACCTGTCATTACCTTAAAATTGCATCCTTTGAGATCCTGAACAGTTCTGTAATGTGCATAGAAATATCAGGAGGTTCGTTGCTTACGAGGTTGCTAGCTGAAGTTCAACTGGCATGTTTTCATTGCTTTAATTTTTTAGGTTTGAATTCATCTTTCAGTGCCCAGTTTGGGAGAACTGTTATCTTGTCTGATTACATCTCAGATGGACTTGTATCTTTTACATTTATACTAACAAAGAGTAATTTTTCCTTCAGGATATTTCATGAGTAAAAGCAACAAAACCCCACCCTCATTAGTAACAGACATGAAGATGATTATGGATGCTTAAGAACAAATTTGCTATACCTCTTGCAGTTACTTGAATTGGTATTTTAAGTTTTCAGCTACTATAACTTTGCATGATTCCAAGTAAACTCAGTGGAAAAACGCTGAAAGTTGCCAGATGTTCAACTTTTCTCTGTTAGGCTTTTAGCACAGGGGGAAAAGGTAAACAGTGAGACTGGGGAAACACAGTTCATTTTTGACCTTGAGTTCTGAAGAGTTAAACTTTAGAGAAGGTTGAATGTCACTTTACCTTTTTCTGTACCCTTTAAATCTTTCATCTTGGACTGGCTGTATCCTAATCATAATTGTTATTCTGTATTCAAAAGAAAAAATGGTGTTTCAAATTGTGAGTGGACTTGTTTGCCTTTAGATTAAGCAGAGGTTTGTTCATGTGATAAATTTTTGGTTTGGAAAATTTAGTTTCTTCTTGTTTCTGAAAAGTTGGGAATGGTGTGCTTTACTTATGTAACCTGTGTTTAAAAACAAACCTGCCACAGAATAGCAGAGTGGGTTGGAGATGCCTATCTGGGTAATACTAGTAAAAAATTTACTCCAGATCCTGCTTTTCAGGTTATTTGGGTTGAAAAGGCATTCTAAATTAAAATATCTTCTGTTTTGCTCTCTGAGCCACCATCTTGCTCATCTCTGACTGACTTCAGCATCGGATGGGAGCCCTTCTTTTTGTTCCTGTCTTTTACCTCATCCTAAATTCTTATTGTGCCTTCCAGCTTCATTTCTGACCTTTCACAAATTCTGCTTGGTTAAGGCAAACATAAGGAGGGAGGCCAGCCCATTCTCATCAGAAGACTACTGAACGTAATCATACAGAAAAGGTTCTTGTGAAAGACTTTAAATAAACTAACCTGTTTATTACTAAAGACTTTTCAGTTTACCTTAACTAAGTTATCTGCTTTTTCTCTACTTCCTAACACACTCATGAGTAACACACACGTGTGCCTTTTTTTTTTTTTTTTTAATTAATTTAATGGTTGTGCTTAGAAATATTTATTACTATATTAGGAAAAAACATATTATCCAAAGTACTGTAGTGTAATAGCTGTTAGTGGTAAAACTTGAAAATCAGAAGTGAAAGGCAGTTTAGAAGATGGAATATTCTTGTTTTTTCAGCATGCTTGCCAATCTTAACCTTTTGAAGTTCTTATAGTAGCTCTCTTGATAAATTGATTTTCTGAATGTCTGAATTTAATTGGAATGACTTTATGTAAATGTCCATATTATATTTAACCCCTAATTGGGCATGTTTTTCTGTTAGCCAAAAGTGCAGTCATACTTGAAGAAAAAATATCTTGCAGTGGTGTGTTTATGTAGAATCACAGAATGGTTTGGGTGGGAAAGGACCTTAAAGATCATCTAGTTCCAGCAGGGACACCTTCCACTAGACCAGGTTGCCCAAAGCCCCGTCCAACCTGGCCTTGAACCCTTCCAGGGAGGGGGCAGCCACAGCTGCTCTGGGAAACCTGGGCCAGTGCCTCACCACCCTCTATGTATGCACACATATACGTGTTTATATATATGAGTAAACACCCAGCTGGCTATGTTTTAGGAGTAAGAATTTGCAGCATTTGTGAAAGGAGAACCTGTGGTTGCTGTGGATATCCACACATAGGCCCCTTAGTTTTAACAGTGGATGAAAATGTAGAAAATGTAAGTTACTTTTCAGATACTACTTCCCTAAGCTGCTTCTATTATATTCAGTCTGAAAGTCATCTGAGCGGTAGGTTGCAAATACTTTTGACTTAATGGCAGCAGCAAGTATAATTGTGGTTCATTAAACTTCTGGCTAAAGCTAGATGAAATCAAGTTGCTATGGTCTACAACAATGTCAGTTTGTGAGATGCCAGCAAAGACTTTTAGGGGAGCTGACAGACATTTTATTTCTAAGTTACAGAGTGCAACCTGAAACAGGCCACATACTGTAAAAAAGCCTCATAGCTGAATAGAAGCCAGTAGAAAGCAAAAATAGGAGTGTGAGTTGACTTTTTAGAGTAAACCATCATACAGTTGAACATTTTCATGTAAATGTGGCTATCTCAGGTATGTTGGCAAGAAAATACAGCATAATGTTACATCAGTAATGTCTGCCTTTCTTCGGAAAGTTCATTTTTGGCACTGACAGTGCATATAGTAGTTTGAGGTGATTTATTTGATTCTGTATTTTCATAAGCATACATAAAATCATATTATTTCAGTGGATACGGTCAGTGCAAAGGACCTAGACTACTGATGAAAACAATAATGACCTTCTCATGCCCAGTCAAGTTCTGCCCACTTGGAAGAAATTACCCTTTTCCTCATCCCATTGGCACTTGCTTTGCTGTAGAAGTAAGTTTGAAGTAAGTTTGAAGCCTACCTGAGCTAAATGGAAGTTTATTCTTTGGTAGAGAGCTTCAATTTTGCACTATCACATGTTGCTGCTGCTGCAACCCTTATCATTGGGCACAGAGCAGTATTAGAATCTTTTTTTCCTGTAAACCAGTACTGATTGTGTCGCTGTAACTTTAACAAAAAAGGTAGATAGTAAGTTTTTAGTGACCCAGTGGTGGTTGAGGTCAGCAGTGAAAGAATGGGACTTGTCAGCACAGTCAAAGAGCAGAAATTCGTTGGCCTGAACCTTTAGGTTCATAGTGCCAAAGACAATGCAGAATATCAGCTGAGTGGAAGCCAATTACCATAGGTGGAAGTAGGACAAAAAAAAACGTTCAGGCAAGAAGAAATCACTGTATTGCCATACTCCAGTTCAGACTAATTCAACTTCTGTGTACTGTGAATTCTTCTTTAAAGATAGAGTGTAAGATTTCTGGTTTGTGGCATATGCACAAACCTTAGCTCCTTCTCTATATCTTGCAATTATATTCAGATGAACTGGTCAGACTAGAAGCTGGAACAGGTACAACTGTGGTTATTCATTGAGCAAGAACAGTCTGAGAGGGGCTTATTTCTTTCACCTTATTCAGCAGACCAAATCCTATCTTGTTCATGCAAGTTGCTAGGAATTCTTTATAGCTTTATTTTGTTAGATACTAATGGAGCCTAGGGGTCTGTGTGTCTCCCAAGGGTATCCCTCAGTGTTTTATAAGGGTGGGGGTTTTCTGGCTGTAGTAGTGGTCTAGTTTCCTAAGTGATTCCCAAGAGGCTTCAACCTTTTTGTTATTTCTCATGGTGAAGGGGGAGAAACACAGCCATTCCCAAACGCTGCTTTTGGTTTTAGTTGGGAAGATCATCTGCCCACCGATGTCTATTTCTGCCACTATGTATCAGGGCATTTTCACACTCTTGAAAGAAGTGTTGCAAGTAACCAGTCTTGTTCTTAGAGTGTTAATGGACTAAAGAGGTCTGGATTCCATTCTAAGTAGGATTTTTCTATAAAATGTTGAATAAAGTGTCCTGAGTGGGATTATTATAATGCTCTGAAGGGGAGGAGCTAGGTGCATGCACCATGTTGAAAAGGGTACAGGAGGCATTTGTGTAACCTAATCTTGCTTTAAATCACTCTTGACACTGGCTGCACATCTGAAGAGTTGAGATAATACAACTTCCATGTCTTAAACCAATGTTTATAATTTCTGTATGTTGCAAACTCTTTGGAACAGAACACAGTTAAAGGTGAAGGACCAAGCAAAAAGTACCACATTAAGCATGATATTTGGTAGATCTAAATTCTGACTCAAAGGCTGCACTTCTGAAATGTTTATTGCAAGAAAATGTTTACTTTAGAATGAAAACAGAAATGTGACGTTTTCTTGTGAGATGTTCTACATCCACTAGCTAAATCAGTAATCCATACTGTTCCCCAGAAAAAATTTTCTGAAATGCGACATTCTCCTAATATGAAAAAGATTAAGACCACAGAAGGAATGTAGTGTGCAGTACAGGAAAAGATACTCTGAGAAATGAAAGCACTGTCCCTTTTCTTTCTTCCAGAAATGACCACAGGTTACATTTCTTGTTTGGACATTTAACAAAGTTATAATTCCTAGTGGTATATTTCAAGTTGCTGATTCCATAATTTCAGAATGCAATTTATTTAGTGCTTCTGCAGGATGATTAAAATACTGAAATTCAGAGTTGGGGGAAGTTTCAATTTTCTTGAGCATATATAAAATACTAAAGCAGATTTGTAGAGATGTAAATATGATTTCTCTTCTTCAGTATCTCAATTCCACCCAGATCCAGTAAGTGACAACTGCCATCATTAAGAAACGTGTGTGATGTACAGGGTCCCTCTTAGAGCTGGAGGAAGTTTCATAGAGGTATGCACAATGCAAGAAAGCTCTTTCAAATGTTACATTATAATATTTCTAATCCCTTGAGAGGAGTAATCTCTGTAGGCACCAACTCATGCATGTAAAAGCAAGGAATTAAAGTTAATAACTCTATTTCTAAACCAAATATTGTCATATTTGTCCTCTGCCCTAATCCTCTTGGTGGATTTAAATCCATGACAGGTTTGAATTCTTGAAAGAAAGCGGTCTTTAGTTACCAGGAGCACCAAAAAAAAAAAAAAAAAAAAAAAAGAAGAAGAAGAAATGGAGAAAATATAATATTTCACCGCTTTTATAGCTCAAACAGCTTGCTTGATTTTTCTTTAGACTTTCTTTTGAAAAATTCCCCTCTGGGCTGAGACGGAGCACTAGAAATTTGAGACCTAGGGTTTTTGTTTTTTTTAAATAAAGCTTAGGAGTGGTTCAAAAATATTGTTGAGAATGGAATGCCTTCTACAACCACCTTATCATATTTCAGTCTGTCTTCTTGACATTGTTTCTTGCATGCTTCCAAAGAATATTCAGATGTCATATGGCCGATACTTTGCATAATATCTTTATTCTGACATTTTTCTGTTGTCCCATTTTCAGTCGCTATTACTAAAGCAAGTTGTAACTTCAGCTGGCAAATACATTGTCTTGTGTAGCTCCTTCCTGATCCTTAAATCGTTTTCCCTCATTTCCCCATATCTTTGTTTAGACTTTGTTCTTTCTAATTCTGAAATGGTTTCCAAAGTCTAACCTTTCTTTTCTCACTAAGGATATATTTGCAGTCCATTCCACTGACCTTATTGATTTGTTCTTGTCTCTTATTGTTGTGAGATTTCTTCGAGGAGATGCAACCATTTCCTGAAATTGTAGCAGATATAATTGTGGCTAATGGCTATTTTGTAAAACATGGGAGAAAAACTTTAGTTGGTTACAATTTAGTTGCATCTTTCAAAACACCCATTTATTTAACCTTTATTATTTTTGGATACACAGTGGACATCATCCGGTGTCTAAGTGACTGGAACTGGATTTTCATTTACCTTAATTGTTTTGATTATTTGTCATAAAGTGACATTTGAAATTACCAAAAGCAGCAGGGTTATGCCACATTAGTTATTCAGAGACCCTGCATCAATAAAATACCCAAGTACAATGCTGAAGGATGGCATACAGATCCTTGCTGAATCTATATAAATAGATGAATCTCTAGAGAATATAAATAGAAAAAGAGCTTCTATCCAGATTGTGAGTCAGCTTATTTTGTAATCTGCCTTAGAGTGATAAATTATAATTAGCTTGACCACATCTCAGATATTATCTAGGTTGGGTTTTTAAGTCTAGTGTCAAATTTTTGAAAGTTTTATTTGATTTCTATAATTCCCATTTTAGAGAATTTTAGAATAGCTGTTTATTTCTATATGTATGCATATGAACGCACGTGAATGTATTTCTGTGTGTAGGTGCAGCTATTTTCTTTACATGTGCAAGGAAATTTATAATGACTACAGTCAGCCTGATACTTAATCAGTTTGTGAATACAATTACCATCCCCCTATGCTTTAGTGCTTTACATCTCACTATTTGCTGTAGGTTTTAATAGTAATTTGATACACGAGTTTCAACTTAATGGAATTTTGCATTTTTTTCTGTACCTGGGAAGAGAAGATAAGCTAAGACAATTTTAACAGTTAGGTAACAGCAATTGAAGCTTTTTCTTTTTAATATAATAACCTGCTAACTCTCTGGTATTTCTTATAGGTAACTAACAGATTTAGTTATCATGAATTCTTAAAATTGGATTAGTGTAGTAAAAGGGACTGTAAGAACAGAATATTGTAACTGTGGAGCATTAGCTTGAGATTGATCAAGAGTGTGATTCTTTCTGTTTTAAAACCAGATGATTTATAGTTACTCAAAAATTGCAGGTTTCTATTAAAAATGTAAGTCATAATTTAAAAAAAAATTGGCAGCCTAAGCAGCAAAAATGAATGTGTCATATTCATGGTTTTAAGCTACTATTACAAGTTTGAGTATAGGAAAAAGTAAAACAAACTAGAGGTTATGGCTTAATTTTTTTTTTAAGTTCTGTAAGTTTTGGCATAAGAGATATTATAATAAAAATAGCTAAACATGTACTATGGCTTTTGTAGCTCTGGAGTACTTGACTGAAATTTTGTGTTTAATTTTATAGTATACTAAGGTGTGTTGACACTGTGCTTTTAAGTCCCACACAGCAGGAAAGGAGGCACATGAAATATGAAATAAATGTTGTTTAGCTGGCAGGCATTAAAGACTAATAGCAATCTGGGTATATAATACTGTTCAGTGGTGTCTTATGTGTCATCTGTTAGCCTAGAAGTACTAGCCATCTGGGAGGAAAATTGCCACGTTGCTTTAAGAAAGAAATGTCTTAGTGACCCAGATTGCTGCAGTAGTAAACAGCACTTTAATGAAAACTGGGTACCATGTAGCTGGACATCACTGAAGTGAGTATGAAGTTAAAAGCAGTCAAGCCTTGGAACTAAGAATAAGCCTCGTGATTTGACTCTGAGTGTCAGAATTGGATGGTGCTGAAAATGTGTTTCTGAATGACTTGGAGAACTTGGACTTTACTTGTGGGAGCATAGCTAGGAGTGAGAGGGCAACTGAATATTGTGACCTTTTGTTTTTCACTTTTTCTGAATTATTAATAGCCAGAAAGAGCAGGCAACTGTGTTGCACCTGTAATCAGCCATATATCAAGTTTTAGCAGAATTTGTTGCATAGCTCTGGTGCCTGTGCCTCGGAAGGGATGCTGAAAAATAGAAACAGTGGAGGCAAGAGGTACAAGAATTATGCAAAGTTTGGAATATCTCCCTCACTTTCTCTCTTTAGTTCATGCAAAAGATGCTTACCAAGTGACTTGATTATGATCTGTGAATTTTATTGGTTTTTAGTCTATAATGAAAATCAGTGTTTGGAAACAAATCTAAACCAGAAAGAAATCACAGGCTATAATGAATGAGATGCTCACTGGAACAGTTTGTTTAGGGAACACAGTGAAGCCTCCTGGTCAACATTGGATGCCTTTCAGAAAAACACGTGAAAATATCTTGTACATGAAACCGAATTGACAGGCTTGACTTCAAGAGTAAATGGCCTTTGGTTGTCTATGTTCTGTGCAGAAGCACTGAGCAAAAGAGGTATGATTGTCCATTCTGGTCTCAAAGTACATTTGTTGGCCGAAGATACTTAAATGGGTGAACTTTCACTGGAAGTTAGACATAGGATATTGTTGATTATACTGAAGATATCAGTCCCATTTTAAAGAAGCCTGTATCCCACAAGGCATACTTTTTTTGAGAAATGGATTCATCATTACAGGTGGTGGATAGGATGTTCAGAGACTGATATAAATACAGGTAGCCAAAAAGATGGTGTTTGTCTGCTAGAGGAGGAGGTAACTACTGGTGTGGGAGGTTGGTAAAGGCTTGGCAACTGGAAAAAATACTTAATGTACAAGTATTTTCTGCTACGGATGTTTCCTAGTTTCTGTAGGCTGTGAATTACAGAGAATGTTGCCTTAGTATTGAAACTATTTTGATTACTTTAAACTGAGTAGTTTTGCCCATTTGTCTATTCTGAGATGGTATCATTTGAGATCTTTCTTTGGCAAAGCAATTCCACTCCAAGAGTGAAATTTGAGCTGCAAACCCCAGTTCAGTTTTTTCGGGATAGGATTTCTGTCTTTACCAAAATGTTTTGTGGAAGCAAATTTGTATGGGGAGTGCTTGCAGTAAGCATCAGCAGCCCACCCTGGTCTTTCTGTCCCAGTAAGGTGTAGGAAAGGGCTGGCTGCAGGCTTCTACTCCATGCGTTTCCAGTGAAGCTTTGCTGCCACGTAGTGGTGGAGATTGAAGGTTGTTTGGCGATGGATGGTCCAACCCTCCTACTGAGCTCTTGGACCAGGTGAGCGTTACCTGTAGCAGAAATGAACTTCTGCTTTAGGTTCCCCAGGGTTACAAATCTTATCCCTAAAAAGTGTGATCAGGAATAAATGCCTCTTCCGTCAGCCAGTGGTGCCTCTCCACCTTGGAGGCGTCTATATTAGATGACTGCTGTGTCTGCTCTGCAAAAGCCAGGCCAAGCAGGGGAAGGAAGGAAGGAAGGACATTCCCAGTTGATGTAGTATTGCCTTTTTCTAGCTTTTAAACCCAGAACATAGTGACTGCAATTATAAGTGATAATAACTGCTGTGGAATAAATAAAAATACAGGCAACCGAACTACTTTAGACCTTTTTATCCTAACTTCTGGGCAGAATATTTTAAGTTTATATAGGCTGAACTCCTGAAGTTTTCTGATGATGGTAATTTAATGTCAGCTATAAATAGAGTCCGAGGCATTAATTCTAAACATATGAATTAACTTCTTTAAAATAAGTAAATAAAACCTTTAGTTCTTTACATTTTGTCTGATTACTTTTTTGATAATGTCTTAAGCACAAGTAAAAGTTTTGTAAAAAAAAAATAAAGAAGTTGTAAGAAATTGCTATCATCTTATACAGCTTCTAGGACTTCATAAAACTACTAAAACCCCCAAAAGGAAGAAGCTTGTAGAGGTCTGTAAGGAATTTGGCTGACTCTGAGAGACCAAAATCCTGACTGCCTACTATGTGTGGTCAATCACAGCACATTGATCCAAACTGTGATTAACAATTGCAATAGCTGTCTAGAAACCTCTTTTAAATGGTGAGAATAATTATCTTCAAGTTGCTGTGAAACAAAAGTACTTAAAATGACTGAAAGACTTGAAGGGGAAATGGTTTATGTTTTTTCAGTGTGGTCCAGTTAGGGCTGTAAGTGGAAATGAATCTTCTAATGTGATGCTTCAGTATTTCATTTCTCCCTACAGAAGTTTTAGTGATAATTGGATTACTTGTTGAAGACCAGAAAGAAATATAATTAACAAGAATTGTATTTTCATTATCTCTGGTTTCTAGCCCTATAGGCCTGTTCCAGAAAAGCTATTAGAGAAGTTGGGTGACTTTAGCTGTTGCATAAACAGCCCATTTGTCTAGGGTTCCAACCCATGTGGGTTCTCTTTCTTCATGAGGTTTTATATCTCTTCTGATACTTGATTAAACTGTAGTAAATATTTAAATCGTCAAAAACCTGTTTTAAATGGGGTGATGGAATTGGGCAAAGGATATCTTCTTTTTCTCATTAGGCTAAATGACTCTTAAGGAAGAAAGTTTCCTAAGTCATCATTTAATTAGTGAAAATTGACTGTAGTGCAGGAAACGGTCTAACTAAAAAAACCCATCTCTACACTATGTAGTAAATCAGACTCTTCACCAAGGATATTTAAAAATTCCACAGTATTAGTAACTGTCAAGGGAACTTAAGAAAACAGATGTATATATTTCATTTTCCTTGACACCACTTTTCAGTATCCTGTATTGGTTAATGATAATACTCAACTTTTAAAACTTACTACTTGCCTTTTTCAAGCAACATACTCTCAGAAGTACTTATGCATTGCTGTATAGCTACCTCATCAGATTCAAACCTCATTAATAATTATGTCTACTATGTTTCATCCATAGAATCCTAGTTGTTTTATAGAACAATTAGTTTGGGTTCTGATGGCTACAATAGACTTGCCAATAACATCTAGTCCAAATTGGACCTCCTAATGTAAGACTGTAAAGCTGGAATACTCTCTTTGGGAAATGGTTTGTAAGTCTTCCTCTCCAGTAATGCATCAAAATGGCATATTGGTTAGCAGCTCCTGACAGTATGCAGTTGTATTTTCACACGCCATTAAACTTAGAAAACAGCCACTGTGCTATTGCTAGCACTGACTCTAGCAACCTCTTGTAGCAGAATCCATATGAAATGAGAATTGTGAAAGGTTCCCTTTGCAGGCAATGGCAATACTTCCGTCGGATTTAGTGGCACAGATTTTCGTGGTTTATATTGATTGCAGATAGTAAAATTTTTGCTTTAGGAAAAATCCTCTAGGGCAGATTTCCAGCACATTTTCTCCACCTCTCTCCCTTTCTTCCTGTATACCCTCCTCCCTGACAATTGCAGTTACGACCCAGAGGAGTTTAGATGATAAATTTTAAATTGCTGTATGAAGATGTGACAAAAGTATGGAACACAGGGAAAGTTGATTCAGTTTTGTTATCATTTGTATAAGTCAAAATAACATAGGAATCCCATAGCAGACAGTACTGATGGATTTTGAAAAAGAGTTGCTATACATGTGTGCAAATGTTTGTCATTATTCCCTAAGCGCAGGTAGTCTAGTAATGAGGCTCCTGCAAAATGAAAGGAAAATTTTTCTTTCTTTTGTATGCCCTCTGCACTGTGACAGAGATACTGTAATCTTCACTTCCTTTTCTGTAATATTAATTAATTTGAGTGCAATATGTCCTCTTGGAAAAATCTAGACAAGTCTATGCCATCAGATCTACTGTGCTTGCTGCATTTCTTTTCTTTTATGTGGTTTCTCAACAAACAGGCTCATGCTCTTATTTGTAGTAACTATGGAAACTTTAGAAGCTCTCTTTCTAAGGCTGAGCATACAATAAAGTGCTTAAAGTGTTGGTAGGATTAGAGACTCTAGAATATGTTTAATTTTCTCTCTGTGTCTCTGTCTTTGGAGAGAAGCAAGAGGGTAATGTGAATATTAGCTGGGGACTAGCTTTAATCTCTGCTGACACTTAAGTCTGTCTAGGTCTGCACACAGCCATCCAAAGGTCTTAGCCTCACACAGCATGCGAACAAGGGAAATCATGCATATTCATGACTGAATTTACAATGGAAAACCTACATACAGAAAAGAGTTTTTGAGTGAGTGAAAACGTTATTGAAACCATTTTGCAGCTTCAGCTACAGTAGTCAATAATGATAAATGCTATAATGATGATAGAGTTCATAAGATAATGGGGATGTCTTAGATATTATGTAAGCATGAATGGATATGATAATAGGAAAACATCATTTGCTCTGGGGTTTAGCAGTGTTTTGTGTTGAAGGACATAAAGATGATGGTAACGGGATTATTCCCAAGGCTAATACATAAAAAAAACTTTTTTGAGAGTACTTTTTCTCTGTGTGGCACTTGGAGTGATTGAGAACTGACGCTCTTTGAAAGTAACTTTTTTTTGTTTTGTTTTTTTAGGAGGTATTCTTTTATGCAAGTGCTGTATTTTATGCACAGCTGTATTTTAGGAACACAACACGAGAAGTCTGCTCCTCATCCCAGGAGCAGAGCCAGGGATGGTGGTAGTGTGTTTCTCACAGTTCATTGGGAGAACTTCATGTTACTTTTTGACATTTGTGAAATGCTTTAAATCAGACCTTGGAAAGACCTGCTAGATATCAGCTTTTGTTCATCTGTTCGCTCATGTGCATTCATCAGCTTGCATACTTAACTATTCTGAAATTTATTTTCACCATTGGAGCTGATAAGTGAGATTCTGCTTATATGTGATCTGATTTCTTTGTTACTTTATTGTTGTTTTACAGACTCAGATGTAATCTTCAGTGGATAGTCAGTTTATGTAAGTTACATGTAGTTTCACACTCGTCTTTTCACCTAATCACCATAGTAGTGATTCACTGACAGAAGAGAATACCTTGATATTATCAGTCACATTCATTTATTAAGGCTTTGATGTGATACATATTTTTTTTTTTTTCTTAATTTCTCTCTTCTGTCATTACCCCACCTGGATCCAGCCTTTGGCCAGAATTTTTTAAATGAAGGAGTTATGCAGCATGCTTCCTGACAAAGCCTGAAGAGCTCTGTCAGAAAGAAAACCTGTAGCTGTTACTGCTTTTCCTCTTTTGATTTTCAGTTCTGTGCTGCTTGAATGTGAAAATAAATATAAACTTCTTTTAAAAGGCAGGGGGCTGTCTCACTGATGCATGTTAGTGCAGGATTGTTCCTTAGCATGTGTGTTTCCTGTGACACTTGTCCAAGCTGCTCTTCCTTTAAAACTTTCTCTGTTGGCGATTCCTTGTGTGCTTTTCATTTCAGTCCCTTGTCTGTTCTCTTCCAGCATCTGAGTAGAGCTGTGGTTAGCTATAGTCCTAAACTTTTTTTTTTTGGCCCCCTGTACTCTGAGTTTATCACTTCCTCTCTCTTCAAATGTAAACTTGTGAAGGTAGGACTGCATCTTGTATTAAGGAAGCTGCTCCTGCTACATTCTGTTGTTCATCCACATTGCCTGGTGCATCCATCCAACAACCCAGTGTGAGAGGCTGCCCCTGCTGCAAGTGTGTAAGCCTGCGGGATACTTGGAGGTGGCAGCAAGGCAGGCACAACAGTCAGTGGAAGGTGCACAGAAAAAATGGCAAGACTGCTACTGTAAAAATGTGCATGCAGTGGTACTGGATTTTCCGAATGCTGTCATGACAGATTGTGTAAGAAAGTCCAGTTCCTGTATTTTATTTTTTTGGCTGAAGTTCCCATCTTCCACAACTGAAGAGTTTTCCCCTCCAGTCATCCCCTGGCAAATGCTCATAAGAACACTGTCTTATCTCTGTGCTTAGACACTGTCCAACCCAAAAGACGTCAAGGAGATGAGTAAATTATGCATATTCTTCTACTGGATGTGAAGCTACATGTAGTAAATAATTGGTGCCCTGCAGGCAAACCACTTTTCTGTGATTTAGAATGGCTTGCCTCCCATATGGGTAACTTGGGAAAGATTATATCATAACATAGCTTTTCAGCTGCAGAATTGGGGCTAACATCTCTGACACTTCATAAAATGAATACTGTAGTTCACTTGGAAGATGCCTGACTGATAATCCTGGGAATTTAAATCCTTTGTCTATGGCCCTGACATGTGCCTCAATCCTGGCCTCAAGGGACCACCTTAGAAGGTGAATGAGTTGCAGCTTGTGCCCATTTAAACATGAGCAGGAACTACCTGCTGCTGATCTTAGTGTCTGTTCTGTTGGCAAGTTTGTAAAAGCACCCAAGTACAGAGAACTGAATTTAGATAACATTAGAAGTTAAATATTTTTAAATGTCTCCCACATTATTTGTGCTACTTTCAGTTGTTAACCTGCATAAGATGTGTTTCTCTCTTTCTACATTTCTTCAACTTGTACAGTGAAAATAGTTATCTTCTTTCTTGTACCTGGTTTACAGATCATTTTGTCGGTCAGTTCTTGGAAGTGCAGTGTCAGAGTGTTAGGATCGTAAACACAGTGACTGTCTTATTTTTGCCTTTTTTTTTTTTTTTATACCTCACTAGGAAGATCATTGGAATATTTCAATTAACTGTAATTTTGATTTAAAACAATATGTCCTTTTAATTCGTGCAGTTCATTTGTGTTTTGATCTGGTTGTTTTTTTTTAATTCAAGATAAAACCTAGTAAACTTGCCTGAAGTTAATGGACATACCTCATTTATACTTAAATTACCTCATATGCAAGTATTTGCAGGATCAGAGTCATTGCCTATAAATGTCTTACTTCTTCTAACCCTTGATTTCTACTGTTTTTCTGGGTTTGAGGGATAGGAGGGGTGGGGGGGCGGGACAGGATGGGACAAGGGACAGGACGGTATGTGGCGGGGGAGGTGAATGCAGTAATAAATTAAAATAAGCATTGTTTCATCTTTAAATAAATGATCCTTAACTTTGTCCAACAGTTGTGAACCAGTGGGCAGTATATGCTATCCGGAATCTCACTGAACAGAATGAGAGAAACCAAGAGCTTATTGCACAGATGGATGTCAAGGGGTTGGCAGACAATTCTGCCCTTGAGAGCATGGGTTTAGAGATAGAGAAACGAGATGACAAGTTAATTCTGAGATCTGTCAGGAAAAAGCCCTTGTGAACAAAAAATGAAGAACAGTCAAATCATTAAAAAAGGATTTCTCTTTTAAAGTATTTTTCCCTGCTCAGGCAATCAAGATTTCTTCAGTTTTAGTTCCAGTCTGCTGGAAGTGTTACGTTCATTCTCAAAAAAACTGCCAAATGATACTTCAGCCTCACTGTTGTAAACAAAAGGACACCTATACATTTTCTAAATACCTAGGTAAATTAACCTATGGAAAAGGTCCTTCTTTTCTGATGCTTGAAATTTCATTACTTTCTTGTTTTTTTAAGTAGAAGGATGTCATGTATGCAGCATTGAGTTATAATTTCCACTGCTGAACCTGGCAGTAACTATCATTAAAAACTCAACAAAGGAATAACTGCTTTGCAGTCTGCCTTCTCCGTTGAAAAGATCTGTGCTGAGTCAGGGCTAAACAGTGAAAATTACTCATTTCCAATCATGGTGCTTAAATATTTCTACTTACATAAGCATCAGCGGAACATTGGATGTACATAAATATTTAGTGAACTAAATACAATGTGCCTCCTGTGTATTTAAATTATTAGTAAATTGTCGTTTCTACCTTGTTACCTTTCAGTCTTCATGACAAGTATATTAAAAACAAAGCTGAAGCTGTTGTGGCAACAGATGCTACATTCCTTTGCACTGGGGCATGTCTCTGTTTTGGAGACTTGGGTGTTTGTTTGAATTTTATTTGTTCCTTTAGATGGTAAGTCAGCCCACTTTCCTTTTATTTTGCACTTCTCATGGGTTTTCTGAGCTCTGGCAGACTGCTGAAGTGGTAGTTTCTCACTGTGATTAATTCTAGCAGTTTCTTTTCACCCCTCTGCCTTTCCAAAACATTGACAAAACTCATTTCCAGTTAATTAATTCAAGAGAGGCAGAAGAATGGAAGGCCCTGCCTCTTCATTTTGGGTACCCTCCTATATTGTTGTTGGACCCTGCCACTGTGGAATGTGGCATGAATGAGATGGGGGGAGAAGGGGGGTGAAGAAGGGGGGGGGGGGGGCACCGTTAACTCTATGTGCACCATAGTTTTGCCCTGGTAGCCAAGAAGTGTAATCCTCCAAGCATAAGCAAAACAAGAATTACAGCTTAATATCACTAGCATTCGTGCACCATTGCTGTCATTTGGTTATCTTCAGTTGTGTCCAGCAGGAAGGTCCCAGAAAAGCTAAATTGCTCATGTTGTCATATTTTAATCCAATTCTTAAATGGAAATGCAAGTTTGTGTTCTAGAACTACGTGTAACAGACATTCAGCCACGTGCATTAGCTTTTGCTCCTCCAATTTGTTTGTTGGTTTCAAAATGGAAAAAACCACATGGTACTTCGAACTATGAGAAATACATAGTAATACTTGAAACTGATGGTGAGTATAGCCAGACTACTAAGATCTTCTCAAGTTAACCATAAGATTTCAGTGTCTACCATGTTGACATGGTGGGACTATGGAATGGAATTTATTTGCCTAGTGGAATTTTAGGCATCTGTTGGTTTTAAAGACAATGATATAAAACTGCTATCTTTAGCTGTTTATGAAGAATGTGTATAAAGCGATAATGGCAATAGGAACAAAGACAATAAATGTTGTTGCTTTTAGTGACTACTTTAAAAACAAATGGGAGAGAGAAGCGTTCTTTGTCTTAGAGGATAAATATGAATATAAGCAAAGTGCTTTATTTGCTTTTTAAAAATAATTTGACAGGAACATTTCAGTGGATATTAAAAATTGTTGTGTTTAAGTGCTGGTTTACAAAATCATTTCCTACACAGTTAGGTGCCTTCTGCTAGCTGAATGGAAAAGGATGTATGGTTTTGGTTCTTCTTGAGGACATTATCTATCAGGTTGTGTTTTCTCAGTGATTTCCATAAGCCTTAATTATTGTGTTTAGGCTAGAATTCATTTAGCAGTTTAATTTCTGTGTCACATAAGCGATAGAGCTGGTTTTGTTTGGATTTTTTAATCTTTATCTGCATAACATAATGGAAAATCCATACCTCTAGCATCTAAAGGGGGGGGGGGGGGAATTCTACTCTTAAAAAAAAAAAAAAAAGGCTACATCAGTCAAATTTAAAAGGAAAGAATTAAACTTTTGCTAACAAAGGAGCATCAAATATAATAGTACCTAGAAATAAAGTGGAGTGTAATTTTCAGTTGAATATCAAACTTCTAACATTTTTATTTTAGCACCATTACTTGGGAGACTTGTGTTAGGTAACTTAACAAAGTGAGAAAAAACCCACATAATTATCCTGAATAGAAAATGAACTTTTTGTGTAAGGAAAAAATGCAAAGAATTTCCTTTTATTTAGGGTAATAAAGAGTTAAAATCCTGTTCACAAAGCAAATCCAGAAAGAACTTTGGTTGTAGAAAAAGCAGTGGGAGTCCCTTTTTCCTTTTAAGCAGTTGGGAATAGACAGGGTTGGGTTTTTTTGTTTTTTTTTTTTTTAACTTGATGGTTGTCTGCCCACCAATGGAATATGCACAAACCCATAAATATAAGCCAAATAATAACAAACACAAATAAATAAAAGGGTTTTGTGTGTTTCGGTACATAATGGAGTAATAGTTGTGTTTTCTAAATGGGAAATGTAGGGCTTTCACAGTGGAGAACATGCTGATTACTGTATTGTGAGTGGCTGGCTTTTGATTTTCTGAGGTGGATTAATTCTCAGAACACAACAGCTTCCCTGTCCTCCCCCAGTGGAGTCCCAGTCTCCAATAGGCTTGTTTTATATGCTAGGGGATTAATACAGCACAGCAATCAGTCATAAAAAGCAAGCTTTATTGAGTTTGTAAAGGGGCAGAACAGTCAGATCAAGTCTTGTGACCATCTTATTGCTTTCGAGTGCTTCCAAACAATAGTGATCAGATTTTTTTTTAAGGACTATTTTTTATTAAAAGGGAATAGGGAGTTGGTTTTTCATCATAAGTGGATAGATTTTTTAAAGAGCTTTCTTGCAAATTGTGAGAAATAAGCTTAAATGTTTGCAAAGCTCTGAATTTTTACTGCTTCTAATAATTTAGGTTTGGTTTTCCTAAAGTGCTTGTGAAGTACGTTTTTAAATGCAACCAACAAAAAAGAAAATCCCAAGGTGGTTAATGCCATTGTCACAACCTTTATGTAGCAGTTGATTTTCTATTTTGAGGTTGATGTGTTTGCATAGCGAGACTCCAGAAGGAGTCCCCCTTTATTTGCAAATGAAGAAGTACTAAAAACGTGAGGCCGTCCCCAAAATTACCGTAAATCTTTCTTTGTACCCAGCCTTGCCTATATCATTATTTTACGTTGGCTTAGAACGTGCTGTCGTCTTAACGGTGCTCTAAGCAGACTTCTTCCTATTAAATGCTGGGGCGGGGGACACCAAATAATTTACGAAGTAATGCGGCAGAGCGCGTCCCCCCTTGCCTTTTCGCTTCCTTCTTAATCTCCCCGGGGCTTCCTCCCGCACCGTGCACCGCCCCGGGTGGGGGCCCCGGGGGGGCGGCGGGGCCGGGCTCCGGCGGGCGGGCGGGCCCTGGGTGCTGTCCGAGGTGCTGACGGAGCTGCCCATGGCCCCGCGGAAGGCGCTCTGCGAGCCTCCCGCCCTCCCGGGGCCAGCCGCTTCAGAGCTGAGCTGCCACCGTTTTCCTCATTCCCCTCAGAGTTTCCCTGCGGTGCGTCGAGGTTACGGCTGGGTAACAGCGTGCGTGCTCTTTTTAAAGTGTACTTGAAGACAAATATTTCTTCCTCTGTTACACGTGGGAGATCTTTGGGTCTTTGTTGTTTATGGGAAAACCTGTTAGCAATGTCACTGCTTAGGGTTAAATGATGCTTTACATGTTCAGATCTGGTTCCAGCTGCTTGTAGCTTGGCCAAATCGTAACCATTCAAGTGGAAATTTTCCATGCTGCTTTCGACTTAATTGGTTTCTTTAAGGGGATTTCTGATCACAGTAATTTCTAAGATCCAGTCATTTATGAGGATGAGAAACTGGCATTGTTTTTTGTATATGTTAATAGTATCCCTAAAATCATTTCTTTAAAGACTAACTATTCCCAGTATAAATGAGGATCATGTATTTTCCTCTGTCATAATCCAGTCTGAATTTGACCACATTGTAATATCTGGAAATTCTTAGTTTATACATTTTAAGTAGAGACTTCAGAGAGCTGAGCTACTAAATTTGCTGAATTTGCTTTTGCATTGTCTTTATTCATTCATGAATCAGGGGTGTGTACAGGGAATTTTCAACAGCAATTGGTCCTGACTAGTGTGGTGCTGGCAAACAAAATCAAGAACTGAGAGATTCTCTGCACTTCTCTGAGAGCTGCCTGCTGGTGTCCATCTAACACAGAGCTAGGAACTTCTTAGACTAGATATAGCAGCAACAAACAAAATTGGATCTCTGAGAGTGAGAGAGGGAATAGGTCAGGTCCAGGAGGACTACTGGGAGATGGGGAACACATGGTCTATTTGTAAAATATGAGGGAGTATGATTATTTTGCATCATATCTCCTAAACTGTGACACTTGCAGAAGTTTACTGTCCAAAAGATATCCTTTAGGAGGTGCCTCCCCTCTCCAGACTAAGATCAAAGCAATGTCTACTTTCACTGCAAATTTATTTCAGACAGGATTAGCTCTCTACTGATTTTAGTTGCCTTACCAGATTCAAGGATACTCTGCTATCTGGCTCTGCATTTTCTACAGACTTACAACTTATTCTAAATGCAGCATATAATTCAGAAAATACTTAAATAGTTAAAATACTTAAATAGAAAATAAAATATATATAAATAAATCTGAGAATTCTATTTTTTCATATCTTTTCATATGAAAGGAGAAGACAGCTGGAGCTAAAGAGAGATAGAAGTCTGGAGCATTTAAAATTAACTTCATCCTCTTTTTGCTGCATGGTATCTCACCTCAGTTCAGAAGCACAGCTATCGCTCTTGATGTAGAGACATCACTGAAGCTCCATTAGTAAGATGCACTGTAACTTGCCCTTGGCCTTGTTTAAACTTCAGGTGACTTCCGTAAAATTTTTAGGTTAAACTGAAAAGCTTCCTATTGTTCTTGAGTACAAGCAAATATAAGTTTAGAGACACAATTGTACAGAAGGGATTTCTGTTTGAATTTTCACTCTGTTATTCAAGAAGTATTTCAACCTGTACATCCACTTGTGGAGCTGTGATGCAATGCCTTTAGTTTTGGTGGGGTGTTTTGTAATAATTCAAAAGTTATATCCTGACACTTTTGACATTTGTTATAAGATGAACAGCCCAATCTCTGATTGGTATTTTCGTGGGGTTGTTCTTAAGAGGTTTTCTTCTCGTTGGATTTTGAAAATGTGATCGAATTAGGCACAAAAGCTATGTTTCCTAAGGCAAAAAGGATATCAAAAATACATCTGAAATGTGTGAACTGAACAGGCTTCTCAGCGGTGATGTTAACTCTAAAACATAAGCATAGAAAATGTTGGTGATGATAGCTATTCTAAAGTTGACTTCTTTTTCAGAAATACATGTTTATGTTGTATTCACAGCACAATAATAAGGAAAAAAATAGGGATTATATAATTTATCTTAAATATCAAGTCCTAAGTCTGGGTATAGAGGGGATTTTCAGCTGGTCAGCCTGGGCACTTTGGGGTTTGAAATTGTGTTTACTGAAAGTTATTATAAAGCTGAATTCTTCTATTATTACGTACCTTTTAAAATCTATTCTTTGTGAGTTATTTAATGAATGCATTTTTTGGGGTTTTCATGATAAATCCTTTATATATTGCTTGTTTTAAATATATTTAAACAACTTTAATGAGAAATCACTTTAACACTGAGCATTTGCAGGTAATGTGTTGTTTGACACATTTCTCACATAACAGATTGTGAAGCTATGTGGGCTTCTGAAAGATAAACTGCTTATGGGCAAATTGAGGAAAAAATAAGGAAGTAAGCATTTGTGACAAAGGACTTGCTTGTGGCTAAGTACTTAGGTAATTCACAGCTTGACTAGCTTAAACAGTGAGTAATGATATCTTCCTAGTAATTTCTGAAAATATTTTGTTATTGGAAATGTTGGGAAGCGATACTGAATTTGGGTAGAGCAATGCCTAGGAAGAACAGAGGAAAGAGTGATAAGAACCTTCATGTTGTGTCTGGAGTGCCTGGGGTTGTGGTCTCATGTTGCAAGATCAATGTCTTGTACTGGGCTTTGCAATGCATTTTATTTTTGTGGGTTTCTTGGGGTGAAGTGGGAGGAGAAAAAAACATTTGCTGCTTCAGGTTACCTATTCAACTGTGGATGAAATCACCGACATTTGCTACAGAACTTTTTCAGCTGTTAATGTGATATGTAAGAATTAAAGTGGAGGGGGGAGGAAGAGCATACTGGAAGAATATGTAAGACAGGCAGACTAAAGAAGATTAGACCTAGAAATACAGATCTAAAGAGCCTAAGCTGTCTGTGTTTAAACTACTTTTGTCCTCTGGCAGGGCAAATGTATCTTATTACTTTGGGGGTGATTTTAAAATAATAAAATTTTAAAATTGTTGATAAACCATTTTAAAAAATCATGTTTTAAAATCCCATAGAGTGGGTGATATTTCTGTTCAGTTCCTTACCCCCTTTATTCCGCACTATGCATTTCTTTTCTTCTGCACATCATAGACTGTTCCTACTTTTGATTAAAAGTGACATTCAGTAGGCTGATTTATAGGAACAAGGAGGGGAAAAAAAAAAAAAAAGGCAGTATTGCATGTGGACTAATACTAATAAATGGGAAAATGTTGGGCCAACAATATTAATGAAAAGGAACATGCAGCTGTCTTGTATTACTCCATGTTCCCCTTCAAACTCCTGCGGCAGCCCGCCTGTTCTGCTTTTTATAGGCCCATCACAATCGGTTCTGCCAGAAGCATTAGTTTGTCAGTAAGACTGAGTGCTCTGCATCAAAGGCAGCCTTCCAGCCTTGCTCAGAATACTTAAGATAAAAGATTTAAACCCAGCTTCTCTGGGACATATGTATATTCCCCTGCCTGTGGTTTCCCTCAGTTCAATTTGAGATTAATTTCCTCAAAATGTTTTGAGAAGTCTTGGCAGAAATGTCAACAGAACTGCTTCATAAAGGAATAATGGATAAAGATGCCTAGCTTCTTCCTGGGGAAAAAAAAAACAAGATCATTACTGACTAATACCTGTGAGGAGTCTCATCCCTGATGTCAAGTCTTATCAGCTGAGCCAACAGGCATGAGTACATCACTTCTACCATTCACTGAGGGCAAAGTGCATGCATAACACTGTCACAAATCACCAAGGGATTTTACTAATAGTGTCATTAAAATTACAGCACATTCTTTGTCATTCTAAACATTTGTGTGTCATGCAAGTCTTTGCAGGGTGGCTTCACTCTCTTTCCCTTGCCTTGTGAACTCTGTTACGGGAGTTGTTCATTACTGCATTTAGACAGACCTTGGCACCTACTCTCTACTCTCAACTGCTCGTTGGGCTAACATTAAACATTATTTAATAAACAGGGGGGTTTGCCACGTATTTTATACAGTGGTGCACTTCCTATCTTTGGCCCAAGCCCATGTCTATTTAATGATACCAAGATGTTTCTGAAGAGTGTCCTCCTCAATTCAGTGTATTTTTCTTTGTCAGTTCCTTATTCTAAATTGCAGCCATCTGTTACAAGCCTGCACTCCATGGGTTAAAATGTATTTTGATATCAGAACAAGCTTTCATTATGTTTTCCCTCTTTCCCTCTTTCCCCCGCCCCCCACAATTTGGAACTTTAAGCTTTCTAGTTAAGCTATTATGGTGGCCATAAACAGGTGCGTGCTTTACAGAGGGTCTCATTCTGTGGTTTCCACTGGTGTCCCTGGCCTTCTGAACTCCCCTTTGCTACCTCCTTCCCCCTCAATAATTTTTTATGAATGATAGCTTTTCAACACCCTGGGAACAGCTTGTTGGGAAAAACACTCTTCATGGGGTGCAGTCAAATCCTACACATTTCTTCAAGGGAGCTTTATGAAAGGAATGGTACTGTGTTGCAGGTATGACGTATGCGTGGTTCCCCCCCTCCCCGCTCGCTCTCCCACCCCCTGCCTCTGTGATTCACTGTGATAAATTCGCTTTTTAATAATGCCAGTAGACTCTCGCCACAGGTGCTTCTCAATTAAAATCCACTTTGTTTGAAAACTGGAGGCTTGTTTAACTGAGCCCCTGGTGAGAGTTGTCAGATCCCAGGATAGGTGACAAAAATAGATCGGTGGCCCTCTGGAGTCGCATTGAAAATGCCATATCCTGGGGTATTAGAGGGCAGAGTCACTCTTAAAACAAATCTGCAAGTTTGAGAAGCCCTGGGTGGAATCCCTGGGAGTTGTCATTTTCAGCATGGGGCTTTTCTTAATCCACCTTTTAGCATTTTGCTTTGTTCCTGCTACCCTTCTCACACCCCCCACCCTCAAGTACTTTCCTCTTCTTTCTACTATTGATTTGGCTATTTAGAAAATCCAAAGGTAAAAAGAATATTATGATGTTTTTCTTTAATATTCAGATGATATTCACAAGAAATTAATTGGAATGGCAAAACAGGGAAGTGGGAGGCCTTTTATATATTTTTTTAATAAACAAGCTTAAAGTGTTAGAATCATGGGGGTTTTCAGCTTTTTTTCCTTTATTTTCTTTTCAAACAGGAAAGTTTATGTTTGGGTCATCTGATCTTTTCCCTGCCCTCCTAGACATGTATTTTTAGCATTTTGAGCACATGTAATGTCCTCAGATATTGCTTACCAAAGCGCTTTGAAATAACTATAGAGAGTGGATGGGATGACTCAGGGGACTGGTAATTGAATATGGAGCCTTTTCACCTCGAAGTCACTAGTTTGAATCTAACCCGAGTTGCTAGCGACCTAGTGGTTACCCTCAGATGGCTGTTTAGTGGCCTGTCTGAAGTGAGTTGGTGGTCTCAGTCCAGCTTTTCGCAAACAGCTGTCCACATCACAGAAACCACCGTCACAGTTAGTACTAATTAGCAGCCTTCTTGGCAGTATCGGTGAGGCGAAGGACCGAATTAGCCATCGAGCTGTCTTCTGCTGTTAGAGGTGGTCTCTCTGAAACGGAGCCAAAGCACCCTGCTCTTGGAGGCTCGCAGCAGCAGCAGCTTGGTTTTGACATGGTATGTGCATGTGTATTTTCTCCCCCTGGGGATACTGCAACTTTTCCTACTCCCACAATACCAAGCTATGGGCCACGTTCCCATTTTGGTTTGGTTTTGCTTTGCCCTCTTCAGTTTATCGGTTCCTGGGTTCAGGGGCATCTCCATACCTGGTGGTTGGACTTTCCCATGCAACCTTTATCATCCAGATTAGTCCCCTAGCATCTCTGCTAAATCTTCCACAAATAAGATCCTTTGCGTTTCAGTCAATTTGTTTCATAATGGCAATCACACCAGTGGTAGCTGTCAGTTCTATATTTTCCCCCATCATTTTGCAGTCCTCTTTCTGAAGTGTTTTTATATTTTATCTCTGCAAGAAGATTTGTTCTTTTTTGAAGCTAAACCAAAATGTAGTCATTTTGAAAATGTGAGGATAAAGTAGATAATTCTGACCTTTTAAAATGCCTTATAGCTGAAAAAAAAAAAAAAATCTTGCAATAAATAGCTTGTATTTTGGGAGTTGTAAAGTATAACCCTCATGTATACTCTGGTGCATTAATGGATTCCAAAGCCCACGGAGGATCCCTCTGATGGTAATAAGATTTTGGGTCGATGCATAAGTCTGTCTATGGCAATCTATTTGCAAGATCATGAAAATTTTCACATGTAAAAAAGCTTGAAATAAACATGGCTTACAGCATTTTAAGCTGTATGCAATTCTTTCTGAAAATGGGGAATTCGGTATGCATACTCTAAATTCCACTCAGGGGAACAATAGTAACACAATTCTAATCAAAATACAGTGTTTTTCTTCCCAAGTACTAAACTAAACCCCATAGGAACCCATTTCTGATACTATTTTTTTCCCTGACTTTTAATGTTAACAGTGGTTTCTGCAAAAATAAACATTCCCTCAAAGTATTGGCAGCTCAAATACAAAAGCCAAAACTGAAGGTTACAGTAGTGACCTTATAAGTTTTTCTTCTCTTACTTGAGAGAAATGACTGAAGTGAAGAACACAAATAGAAACAACTTAGATATTTAAGCTTTTGCTTCCTGATGTTGTAAAAGGGTAAGGAAGAATCTGTATAACAGGAGATTTACTTGTTGCCTTTTGAGGAGGAGGACAGAGTTGCAGCCCTTGGAATCTGTGGTTTAGGTTAGGGATGGCATCATGCTGCACACTTCCACGTAGGCTGACTGCCATTTCATTATTTCTAGTCATGCACTGATAGATGATCAGGTCAGAATACTGGAACTGGATGCATGTTGTGTGTCTTTCAGGAATATGGTTTCTTTTTAGCCAGCAGAAGGGTACGAGGAGGCAGGTGGGAGAGCAGCGCTCTAGCTGGGCACAGCACAACCGGAGGTGAAGAGAAGCCTAGCTCAGGGCTTTCTCTTATGTTTTGGACAAGCTCAGGAAATTAAATCTTTTGAGTTTATTGGAAGAGCCAGCAAGGAGAATCCTACACTGGCTGGTACAGCAGAATTTTGAGCAGCCCAGAAAAAGAGGTAAAACCGGTTGCTTTTTAAAAGTTGGGAAAAGTGAATTAAGCCAAGGTGTTTGAAGTGATTTGCCTCAGTGTCCTGGGTTTGAGTGAGTGATGGAGTTTTTTTGGTAGCAGGGGAGGGGGCTATAGGGGCGGCCCCCTGTGAGAAGCTTCTCGAAGCTCCCCCAGCTCCACGTCAGCTCCACTTCTGTTTGGGAAATTGAGCCAATCAGCTGCGCCTCTGCGATAACGTATTTAAGAAGGGACGTGGTGACGGGCAGTGGGACTTGTGTGGAGGAGCTGCGGCAGCTGCGTGAACACCAAAGTCAGTGGAGGAACGGAGGAAGAAAGGAGGGGGGAGGTGTGCCGGAGCAGAGACCCCCCTGTATCCTGTGGGGAGACGGCAGGGCGGCCCCCCCCTGCCACCCATGGAGATCTGCGGTGGAGCAGACACTGATTTATGGCCTGTGAGGGGCCTCTCATGGACGACCAAGGTGACTGTGCTTTAAGAAGGCTGGGGACTTGTGGGGAAAATGTAAGCCCCCACTGTTGTAGTTTAGCACTGGGAGGATTGCAGCATGCGGGGGTGTCCCACGCCGGAGCAGCTCGGGAAGGGCTGCAGCCGTGGGAGGGACTCCAGTTGGAGAAAGTTGGTGACCCACGACAGAGCAGTGTGGGGAACGCTGCGGCCCGTGGGAGGGACTCATGTCAGAAAAAGTTTGTGGAGGACTGTCTCCTGTGAGAGGGGGGACCACGCTGGAGCAAGGGGAAGAAGTTCCAGAATCTCCCCCCACTTAAGATGGAAGAAGCAGCAGCACAGACTGCACCCCCCATTCCCTGCCCCTGTGCTGCTGGGGGAGGAGGTAGAGATATCAGGAGCAGAGCTGAGCCCGGCAAGAAGGGAGGGGTGGGGGGAAGGTGTTCTCAAGTTATGGCAATGCTTCTTACTGTCCTGCTCTGTTAAGTGTTGTTGTGTCTGTAATAAATCTATGTTCTTTTTTTCTTCCCTTAACGAGTCTGCCTTTTGCTCATGACCGTAATGGATGATTTGCGCCCCCACCCCCACCCCCCCCATCCTATCTCAAATCCCAAGCCTGGCTTATTTTTCCCTTCTCATCACTGGGAAAAAAGGGAAGAGTGAGTGGTTGTGTGGTGCTGATTTGCCCTCTGAGCTTAAACCACGACACTCAGTTGTGAAACAGATTTATAACTAATCAGGAGCTGGCAGTAGTAGAGCATTCCCTTTTTAAAGCTCAGGCAGGAAGGAGGACTGTACATGGTAATGCCCTGAAAATGTGTCTTCAAATAAGTGTTCATAATAGAAGCCTGGAAGTGGAAGCCTAGAGGAGATGAAGTCTTCTAAATAATGATGGTTTTATGGAGGAGGTCATGAAGGAGGAAGGAGATGGGAAGAACTGAAGTGGAAACAGTTGGCAAGGTCTGTCTGTCTTGTTGTCACAAGAGTGGCAGGAAGGAGGCCTCCAAACAAACCGAAGCCCCAGGAGTGAGGCAATCACCGTTTCTTCCTGCTCACATCAAATTCTTGTTCAAGGCATTTCCAAATAAGGGTTAGGAACTGAGCGCTGCAACCGCAAGATGACAGTACAATGCTGTTAAAACCAAGACTCCTTTTTCCTTCTACTTAAATAATCTATGTCCAGCCATGAATCAAAGTGCCTCTGTAACCTGCCATGCTCTAAAATAGACTGACAGAAACATATACAAATCCTCCTGAAAAAATAAATGATGAAAAAGCTTTAGCTGGCAATTCCAGAGCAAGAATGATTAGCAAGTTGCACTGTTGAGTTAACATGATTTTAATCATGTGCTGCTTGATAATCTCAAGGGAAAAAATGCTATGATGTGTCTCTTCTGTGAGCACAAGGCACACAAAAATCACATAGCAAAAGTAATTTTTGTGTAATGGTACCAGTAAAAACAAAACAAAACAAAACAAAAAAACAAAACAAAACAAAACAAAAAAAAACAACAAAAAAAAAAAAAAAAAGGAGCAGAATTTCCTGGCTAATCTGAGTTAGCCTGAGATCTGTGGATCTTTACTCATCTACACCAGCAAAAGGTCTGCCTTGTCACCCATACCTTCAAAACCCTCCCCATTAGTTTGCCAGCGTTACAACAGGAAACAGCCATGGAATAGTTGTTGAGATCCCTCACTGAAGTAAAAAGCAAACCATTACAATACTGAGGAAAAGAACGAAAGAGCAATTTTAACATTTAAGTTTAGGGCAATGCTGTCAGGGTGGGAGCAGCTTTGAGATTGCCAGTACTTGAGCCCACTTTCACTTTGTATGAACTTTTAAATAGTCAGGAAAACCTTCAGTGATGTTTTGATTTCAAAAGCTATCTGGTGGCCTCAATCTCCATACCCAACAATTAAACCAATAAATTCAGAGACGAGTCTTTAAGGTTCTGAGCTTCAAATGCTGCCACTAGTGCATTATTCATGGATTTGTTTTTTTCCTTTGATATCTCTCTATGGTGTGATCTATATAGCAGAAAAGAACCCACATCTGTCTGTTTACACCACCCTGGAAATTCCTGTGGGTAACCAGAAAAGCCAACCACAAATAACTGCTGGGCTACCAATAAACATAGTATCTGGAGTGCCTCCACCCACCTGCCATTGGGCAGATTTCTAAATCTTATTTGAAAATGGGAATAATCAAATTGGGGTTGGAGGAAGAAATAGAGGCAGGGATAGGGGAAAGGACTAGTTTGAAAAACTAACCTGAAATTAGCAGAACCAGTTTAGGATTTTCTTAATTTTTTTTTTGTTTTTAGTGGAGTAGGTTACATATGAGCCCTGAGCTGAGCATCACATCATGACACAGTGCATCTCATTGAATCAGATCATCTGACTCATTGTGGGGTTTGGGGTTGAAGCCTTTTGTGCTAAGAGTGTGCAGGCTCTTCCGAGCTGCATCTTGACGAAAAGTGGACAGAAAGCATCCCATAAACTGTTTTACCCCAAGCACAAATACAGGCTGGGTGATGAGTGGATTGAGAGCAGTCCTGCGGAGAAGGACTTGGGGGTGTTGGTGAATGGAAAAGTGACTGTAATCAAGCAGTGTGCACCCACAGCCCAGAAAGCCAACTGGAGCAGCTCCCCTGTGAGGCCAGGCTGAGAGAGTTGGGGGGGTTCAGCCTGGAGAAGAGAAGGCTCTGGGGAGACCTTATAGCGGCCTGCCAGTACTGAGAGGGGGGACAGGAAAGGTGGGGAGGGACTCTGGATCAGGGGGTGCAGCAACAGGATGAGAAGTAATGGTTTTAAACTGGAAGAAGGTAGATGTAGATTAGATCTAAGGAAGAAATTCTTCCCTGTGTGTGGGGTGAGGCGCTGGCCCAGGGTGCCCAGAGCAGCTGTGGCTGCCCCCTCCCTGGAAGGGTTCAAGGCCAGGTTGGACGGGGCTGGGAGCCCCCTGGGCTGGGGGAAGGGGGCCCTGCCCGGGGCAGGGGGGGTGGAACTAGGTGGCCTTTAAAGTCCTTTCCAATCCAAACCATTCTATGATTTTGAAAATTCAGGAAAAAATGTCCAACAGGATGTTGGGAGAGGGTTTAAATTCCACTTTTGCTCTAGCCAGTTGGAGCTGTCTGGTCATTTTTGCTTTAACTGCAGGGTCTCTTTACATTGTGATGGGTCTTGTTGGAGAGGGTTACAATTTCCATTGGTTTGAAAAGCTCAGCATATCCAGTGATGAATTCTTACCAAGTCCTTAATTCACCCAGATCTTTTTATATGCGTGTACCTGAACTGAAGCATTTGGGTAGCTTTTTCAAAATCAATGGAAGAATTATGTACTGAAAAGTAGATATCCACCAAACTGAATCCCATCCTATGACTCTTTGCATCCTTAATAAGTATGGAAAATATTCTGGTTTGTTAAGTTGATCCTGCATTGTGCTACTTGATTTGTAATATTCAGTGAGCTCTTAAATCTGCTTTGTCTGTTATTTATTTATTTTACACTACTATTCAATGAATCAGGTGTTCCACTTTAACTTGATATGTGATTTAAAAAATAAAGCCATCGTACAGAAGATACAAAGATGTCATTGTCCATAAATAGTTTTTCAGTCAGGTGTTGTATCTATTTTTGAGCCTTTAATTCTTGGTAAGATAATTTCTCCCTGATGGAGATCATCTTATGTACTAGAGTATACTGCACTTATCTTGATTTGTCCCCTTGGAAGTTTGTTACTCTTACAGCTTCTATTTCCTGCATTTGGGTAACAGTTTTTCCCTTCTAGTTGTGTTCAATTTTCTGAGAAATGCTTTTTCTTCTTTTTTATTTTTTTTTTTAATAGCATGACATAATAATTTTTTATGAGGAGACATTTACATTTTCTAGGATCTTATGGCTAGGTGACAATACTCCCCACATCCTGGACCCCTTAAAAAATTAAAATAATTTTTAAAAACCTTTTTTTTTAATCCAATTTTTTTTTCTTAGTCTTTCTCTTAAATCAGAAATTTAAAAACTGGTTGGTTTTTTTTTAATCTCTAAACTTTCAATTTATTCACGTCAACTGAAAGTCTAACCA
This sequence comes from Tyto alba, assembly GCF_018691265.1. NCBI lineage: Eukaryota > Metazoa > Chordata > Aves > Strigiformes > Tytonidae > Tyto > Tyto alba. The sequence goes on along the minus strand of NW_024881295.1, from coordinate 6,354,170 downwards.
ATTCTTGGATTTTGGTTGCCTTTTTGGCTTTTCCTTACTTTCTCTCTCATTCTGTTTATCCTTATTGCAGAAGATAGCCACAATTCCTCCATTTCGTGCAAATTAGAGGTAGTGCTGGGGTCCCTGGCAAGTTCCCAATACAGGTCTCAGATGACTTAAATCCTTCCCATGGGTACATCGAAACATTATTGAGCAATTACATTCTCTTGTGGCAGTCATCTGTGGAGTAAGTAAACTCCCTCTATTAGCCACACAATGATATCATGCACCATAAATGCATGCTTGGCCTCCATTGTGTCAACAATCAGTTACATTCTGTAAGGAAGAAATGCGAATATAATTCTAAAACTACACTGACTAATAAACAGGTCAGTTTTATTACCTGTTTCTACCCTGAATGTCAAGATAAAATTTAATTTAAAAGACTGCCGTAAAAGGAGAAGGCATACAGGTAAGCATAAAGTTATTATTTATTCATTGTAAATATATTATTAACTTCTGGGGTGGGGAATGGAAAGGGAGGCCAAAAGAGGAGAGTGATTTACATTTAGGTCTTTTTTTTTTTTTGACTGACTAAATGAAAGTTAGTCATAGAGATAATTTTCCCATCGATAACTTTTGCAAGACTATGACGTACATTACTGATCATTCATGGATCCGCTTGCACAAGCAGAATACTTATGCAACAAGATGTAGGTAACACTCCCTTGAAAATTAGGTGATCTCTGATTACACAGTATAGTGTACACAGTAATATTGTAATGACTTGGCTTTTTTCTTTTTTCTCCTTTTTAAAAACACGTATGTAAATGTTTTATAAAGCTTTGAAAACTTCCAAAGGCACAGTGTATCTAAAAAGGTGACCTAACTTTCTGGGTAACATTTAATAGCATACAATAGCTATCATTAATCAGATAGCCTGTGCTTGGATGCTTTCTTCAGCCTTTGTGTCATTCAGTGATGTAGTTGAGGCTGATCGCTTTCACAGATATGGTATTTTAATTTGCTACCCTGTGAAACTATATCCAGTGATGCCCACATAATGTGAAGACTGGCTTCCTATACACCCTCAAGACGGTATGAGGCTAGAAAGCAAGAAAAAAAAAAAAACAAAAAAACAAAAAAACACAAACAGAAAGTACATTTACAAAGGAGGGAATTGGGAAGGTTTTAAAAGCTTCATACAGCCCTCAGATAAATTTAATGGCCACCAGGTGGGTTGGGGCCACTGAAAGGGAGAAGTCCAACACTCTTTCCTGCCTGGATCACCCTGATGTTAGAGCTGGGCAGCGCTGGGTGTCCTACATGCAAGACCAATCAGGGGTTTCTTCCCATGGATCTTACATTCTGGCTGGGGACAGAGCACAGATCCCAGTGTGCTTTTCAAGGTTTTAAAGTATTATTCAGTCTGGATGAATGACTACCCTTTGCTTTGTCATCAGAGAATATTTATGACCATCGAAGCAAGGCTCAGTTCCTGGAGACGGGATAACGCGTGGCTTTATGCTGCCAGACAGAGAGTTCCTTTCGGTGGTCACACCAATGTTTTTTCATACTCCCACGGACACCACAACTTTTTTGGATAAGGAAGAAGATGATGGAACACAGATGAGGGAAAGAAATGGCCTCAGAGAACTTGGATACATGGGGGTATTTTTACCCTTTGGGGTTTTTTCTTCCTGAATTTCAATGAGTGACTTATTGGAAACTTCTTTGGGTTTGAAGTGTTTTGTTCTTGTTCCACACACACAAAACTGTTTTGGGTTGTTTTGTTTGTCTTTATTTATAATGCAGCCGAGATAGGGTGACTTGATATTTTTAAAATAGAAAACTGATGCCTTCTGAGGGAATGGGGGGAACAGAGGAGGACTTTACTTAGCTGGAAACATGGGTCACGCCAAGGACAACTTGTTGTTGTGAAGGATGTGTTGGAGATGGGAGGGAGGATTGTGTGGAAGCTGTTATGGAAGGAAGAGTACTGCTGCTTCTCCTTGAGCGCCCAATCCACCGATCGTTCTCCAAATGCTGGACCCCAAGAGCTCCTGAACCACAGTCATGTATCTCCTATTTATTACCCTTTTTTTCTCTCTTTCTTTTAAGGCAGATTCTAGATTAAACTGTTCCAGCCCATGAAATTAGCAACTGTCAGGCACTGAATGTCAGATACCTTCTATTTCATTCACTGCTGTCCTGCTGTCTCCTATAAAACCCTTAAAAAAATCAACCAAACAAACAAACAGAAACTAAAAAAACCCACAAACCTGTCTTATTGTTGAGCTAACAAAGTTAATGGGATTACAAATCCGATTTTGTGAACTGCTAAGAAGGAGAACCCTCACAGAAAATGCTCAGCATCTTGTCCCGTCTCATTTTAATCATTAGCAGAGCCTACGAGGCACTATGAGTTTAGAAGCATGCTCTTTTGGAGCCTGCTACACACTGGAGGCTGCCCAGCACACCCAGGAGTAATAGCGAATTGTCAGATGTGTTGTGGAACAGGTGAATAATATGTCAATGACAGGGTGTCTTCCAGAGATTACTGATCAAATTAACAGCATAAATCTCCACACAAGACCTATCTGTTTCCACTGTATGCTTGTTAGGAATAGCACAGTCCTGTTTGACATCTTGTGCAACCAAATTCATGAGTAGCACAAGTTAAATATTCTGTTTTTCAAAAAGATCAACCTTGGAATAGCTTAATAGTTTGAAACTAATATTTGCTTGGCATTTCTATGTCTATAGTATAAAGAATATGGCAAATGCTATGATAATGGAAGGCATAACTCAAATATTAACAAATGATTGCTGTAAGGTAAGTCTCTTTGATGATGATCCTCTTTTCCTTATCTGCTGTCATTGCCATTCCACAGCTTCCTCACTTTTCTACAGGAGCTGGTCAAACTGGAGGCAGGGACCAGAAATTAGTGGTAGTATTGAAATAAGCTCTGTTGTTCTGATATTTCTGAATCACACATTCCTGATGGTTCAAATACAAATTTGAATAGGTTTTGCTAGCTCCTGCTGGTGGACTAAGAGAGAAAGAGAAGGTGGAATTGGTTTTGCATATCCATTATCACCTAATTTCAATTTTGTTGTTCAGAAATAGTTGAAATTTCATATATTTTTAGTTTAATGAGGGTACACTTTGTGCAGATTCCCTTCAAGTATCAGCAAATGCTGAGAGAAACAGGAAATAATGTTGGACAGGGCAGTATTCTGGTCATTCTTTCTACCACTTCCTTTCAAACTGATGTAAACAAATGCATGTTTTTATGTTCTTTCCCTTGGGAAAGGGAGAACACTGAACTCAAATGATCAATATGTGGTTTTTCCATGGTTACTCATGAAACTTCATCCCAAAAATCTTTTTTAATCACAAGTTGTCTGGCATCCATTGACAGGATCCAGCTTTTCGGTTTTGGTCCACTGTAAGTTATGGAATTGGGCTAATAGGAACAAATCCGGATGGATTGTTTTATGGCACAATAAATCCAGAAATGTGTGTTTGTGAAAATTAAGGAATTTCTTAAAGGGAAATAATCACTCTTTTTAAAATGGTGATTAATTTTAAATTTTATATGCTCTAGACTTCCGTATTCATTTGTTTCTCTGTACAAACATTTTTTTAAATGTTTGTTTCATTTTTTCCCCTCAGCATTTTTAACAGATTTGTGGAACCTGGATTTGATGGCATCTGAACCACTGTGATTTCTTTTCACTTAGCGCGAACCTGAGGCATTCCACATGTGAATGCAAGGTGCAGCGAGCTGTTTTGTGGTGATAGGTGGCAGGACACAATGGTATGCAATTCCTGGATTGTATTTCTGGTGTGTCCTTTTCAGCTGTAGACAAATCACATCAGGGAGGCTTTCGAAGACGCACGTCTGGTATTTATTTCCCATTGACACGCAATAACACAAAGCAGTTAACAGCCGGTTGTATTATTCTGAATACCATCGCCACCCCCACATACAGTCTTTCAGTTTCCATGTTCTCAGTTATTCCAAATAAAAGGTGAAAGCTTTGGGGGTTTCTTCCCTGGAATTTAAGCTCTGCAAAAATTTACAGAGTTGACATTTACTACGTGGTCCCTCCAAGAGCACTGGCAGTTCATTCCTGCAGCTGGAGATGGCTGGATGAAGCTGCTGGGCACCAGGGTGAACATGGACCTCCCAGACCAGCTAGGAAAGAAGTTTCTGAACTGCAAGTACCTTCAAGATGCTAACGGACAGAGAAGGCTCACATACTACACTGAGCTTGGCAGCTCTGCTGCCAGATTTGCAGGTTTAGCAAATAGATTGCCAGGCAGATTATGTTCAAGAGGTTGGGACGAGGTGGGAGGTCTGTGGGAATGTGTTCATAGGACTGGCAAGGGTTGGGCTGCCAGTGCTGTGTGTCTGGGAACGGTGGTGAAAGGGGCTCCTGGACCTCCATTCAGGTTTGAGAGGGGGTTAGGGCTTGTGAGGCCAAACATGGGGGTTATCGGAGATAAGAGCGGGTTTTTTCTAGTGGTGTCGAGAGCTCTTTTGACAGTACATGGTGAGGGCAAACAATATATACAGGTACAAAATAATAATACAAGTTGGAAGACACAATAGTCTTGTGGTTCAGACAATGGATAGGAATCAGGGGTTCTTGGATCAGTTTTTGACTTTGCCACAGACTTCCTGTGTTAGTTTCAGCCAGGGACTTAATCTCTGCATCCACCATCTGTGAAACAGCAAGGCTTGGAATGGTTTGTGTCTCTGAAAGCATGTATCTAATTTAGCTGTTATTATAGAAGTTTAATATTAAGGAACTGTTACATTATCATAGGATAAAGCCATGACACATCTATTTTCATTCTGAACTTTGTTCTTTTGCTATTATATTGTTTTTCAGGAAAAACAATGTTTTCACTACATAAAAACAAGTTAAGAAGAAATTAATTATATGTGCTGTGAGAGCCATACTTGTAGATGTGATGTCTGACACTAAATAAAAGATGCCCATTAAATGCCACTGGATGGACTTCAGAGCTGATTGTTCAGTTAAATACAGCACAGGTCTGGACACTGAAAGTAAACAAATAACGTCAGGCTCTGTAAAGATCAGTCTCCCAAAGGTGGTCAAAAAGTTCAGTAGCTTGTGTCTAAACATAGACACTCCTCATCCACTTGTCAACAGGCATGCTGCTCTGAATTCTTTGTTCAAATTTCCATTAATATTCTGTGTCAGAGAAGGGAAATAACTTAGATAAGATCAGTTTTCAAACATGTTTCTTCAGGAAGGAACTAAAGAGTGATCCTGAACACTACCTCCTGGAATGTAAAAATTCTGATCTTTGGGAAAATAAAGGAACTGCTGTGAGAGATGAAAAATGTCACTGTATTTGGAAGACAGGTGAGTTTGTTTGCCAAACATGACATATTTGCAAACTTCAGGTCTGTCTTTTAATGTGTGTAGTCAGTTTGTGAAAAGGTGCTTCCACATGTAGGAAGCACTGATAAATGTCAAAGCAATTTACACTATTTACATTATAAAACATGGAAGCTTCCTGTGATGGCTGGCAATTTGTCCATGTAGGGAAGATGATGAAGAAGACTTTTGAAAAGGTCAGTATGCGTTTAATTCTTCTTTAATTCTATAATTCATTAATACTATGGGAAGAGATAATTACCTAGTTGAAGTCTGGAGTCTGTCCACCCAGCAGCACTGAAGGGACATCTGTAGCACAATCACATATACCTAAACTGGCAGGGAAACAGGCCAAGTGTGACTGTACATGTGCCATTCAAAACTGGAAGTTCCACCAAGCCAACTCAATGAGTGTCTTTGCTCTTACTGATAAGAAACTTCACAGCATAAAGGCAGCTTCCAAGGGATGAAGGTACATCTCTTCTCACCTCTCTCTCTCAGCACTAACCTAGCAGCATAAGCTAGTAATAATGACCCATAGCCTTTTACAGAATTTCAAATATTTTACCTGTGTTGTGTCTACATTGTCACATGCACTGATGTGTCATCCTTGAAGCATTTGTATTGCTGTATTAAGTACCCTGTCTCAGCTATCTCAGCTTGCTTTCTGGAATTTTTTGGTGTGAAATACTCTTTAGGTAAAGGCACCACATTTTTTCTCCACTAAGCATCTAATACGGTCCACAGACTATTTCAGACTGGTTATGAACACCTCTGGAGCAATGTTTTGGGGAACTTTTGCTCTGAGATCTATAATGTAGGTGTCTTTCCAAAAACTCCAGAAAGCATGCCTAGAACCATTGAACTGGGGAGGTATTCAGTTGGAAAATCATTCACCTTTTAGTGGAAAAAAACCCATCTGTATTCTTTGGATGGCCTTCTGTAATGCAGGGACTGTTACAAACCTCAAAACCAGAGAGCTCCTTCAGCTTCTGAAATGGCTGCAGATTTGCACAGTTGTGTTCTGGGATGGTTTGGCACAGCTTTAGCAACGCAGGGCCTTGCTCCAAAGCGTCTTTGTATCCCTGCCTTGTCTGCTGGGACAGATGTGTTTGGTGATGTCTCAAACCTACCGTGAATTACTTGTGTGCCTTGCTGCAGTAGCATCTTCCACAACATCTGTTACATTACTTCTGCTAATAGAGGTTATATTTTATATCACTGGAGTTAAATCATAGCATATCTGGCCGCTGCTTGTATCATTCTGTGTAAACTTGAGTCTCCAGAGTCTGAAATGGTTGGAATTTTTTTCTTTCTTTCTGTGGAAATGTCAGGAACCAAACACCATTAGAAAGGAGAAATAGTTTGAAGCTAATTAAATTTAAAACTTCAGATGGAGAGCCGCTAAACCTCAGGGCTCCACTGGAGTTGCACCGTTGGAGCCTTTTAGCCATCCAGAGCCCTGCCAGCAGCAGAGAAGGGGGACAGAGTGCCCCCCTGGAGGGATCCCATTTCCAGTAACAGCTTGATTTCTGCAGTAGCCTTCCAAAGAAGTAGCAGAAGTCACTGCTTGGAAAGGCCAACTAGGTTTTATAGCAGTGTAATATGCTTCAGAAAAAACATGTTATAATGGATCACATATGATCTAATAGATCCATACTACCTGTTTTCTCTGATACATGTGCTGAACCTTGGATACCACATGACGCTAAATCCCCACTATAAGGCAAAAGGCTTCATTTTACGTTACTCATTTGAAGATCAAACACATTCTGTGTCTGATAGTGTCTGTGACAGTGCAAGGCAACAGAATATTTTAATTAAGAAGCTAAAGCAAAGCACTAATAATACATGTTATCTCACCAAAACCACAGTTGTCTCCCCTGCAGCTACAGGATTTGCCAAAAAATTAAAACCCCATAGAATAATGGATTAAAGATGCTTTCCAGCCTGGAAGCTTTAGACAGTACATTACCAAAATATGATTCTCAACAGGAATATTATGAGAAGGATCATCATTTAGAAACCTAGCCAGCAGGCATCAGATTAATAATTTTTTTATTTTTTTCTTTTTTTTTTTTTTATCATTGCAGGCTGGCAGTACTTCTCTCCAGATGTACCATTTGGCACATTAAGCAATTCTTTTCTTAGAAGGGGAACCTATGGTTTTGCCATGTAATGCAAAACACCAATGGAATCACTACATAAGCAAAATGCCAGTAATGGTATAGTGGTCCAGCCACAAACACTGGTATGTTAATTTTGTTTTATTTTTCCCAGTGTGTCATCTGTAGTACTGTATTTTGTATCAGAGCTATGGCTGGGCTGTTTAGTATCAGATCTTAAAGTGTATTTTCAGTGAGAGATTTAAGCTAGGAAACTAATGGGTTTGAGCTTTTAAAAAAAAAGAAAAAAAAAAAAAAAAAAGGAGGGGAGGGGGGTGTCTGGGGTGGAAGCTGTACTTAATATGCATCTAACTACCATTTTAGCCTGATTTTAGACACCAGGCCAAATTTTCCCTTCAATTATAGCTGTTCAACCTTTCAGCTGCATGCATACACTTTTGATAATGGTATCCAAATACATTGGAAAGCAAGTAGTTTACACTGTGGCTGATACTTGCCATTGCTTCCTAAGACTAACTATGCCTTCATATAAAATTTTGATTTATTTGTAAGAAAAAAGATGACAATAATTATAGTGTATTCAGTTTGTATATGGAAGGTAGTGATTGGCCTCTCAATCCTCTGTGCTATCTTAGTTCTCTAATGGATCATCAGATTGTTTAGTTCTTGCAAATGCAGCAGTAGTAGCTCTTATGATGTATCTGTTGTATTTCATCTTACTGTCTGAATTTGTTCTATGCTACTGATGTTGTATGGAAAGGAAAAAAGTTGCAAAAAAATTATGTCTTCCATTCCTTTGTTTTTCTGGCACCAGAAAAAGTGGAGGGTATTACATAGTGAGGGGTTCTAGCTATCATCACTCTGTTTCTGCCTGCAGAAGCAGAACATTAGTTGTTCCTTTTTTCATTTGACTTTTGTAGATGAGGATGGGATCTAAGCTACAATTTCTTCCGTAGACCTTGTTGAGGGCCAACCAAGATGAGGGCTTGTTTGTGTTAAGTGCTGTTCACATGTACTGCAAGGCAGCTCTTGCCTAGGTGTGCTTCAGTCTAAAAAGTAGGAGAAGAAATTGAGGGAAGGAGGCCAAGCCAGGGTAGACACCCACGGATGGCGATTTGCACAGGTCCATGAAGCACATCAGCAGGACTATTTAGCATTTTAATACATCCCCCACATAGTACTTGGGATTGCTGGAAGCTGAGATGGTATATCTCAAGGAGGATTGTTTTATTCTTGAAATGTTTCTCATACACCTACCCTAGGCATCTGCTGCTGAGTACCATCAGAGGCAGGATATGGGGTTAGCCAGTCGGTTGGTCTAACCTGGCATGCTCTTCTATAGCGGTTTCCTAAACTGGGATCTGCCTTCTCACCCATCTTATTTCAAGTATTTGCAGAGCATGTTCCCTTTTCCTACCACCTTTGCCCTGCTGTAATACTTCTGATGCCATTAGTCTTGTTTCTGGTTTATGTGTTGTAAGAGGATTGCGGCCGTACTCTACCAGCTAGCCACAAAACGCAGCAGACGATAGGCTGAGTTCCAAGGAGTGAGCACATGCCCTGCGCTCCCCTGGTAATCCTGTTTCTTGCCACGTTAGACCAGTCCCGGGTGCGCGGGAAGTCCTGCGTTCCCCAGCTTCTTCTGCTAAGGACCTTCGGACTGGTCACTGGGAGGCATCCTCCAGATGAACATTTAGTGACTCAGAATGGTAAGAAATGCTTTTTCACCTTGAACAAATGGTGACAGCATTAGTGTAATTTCCTTGTCTTATGAGTTAAGGACGGCAAAGGAGCAAGGACATTCCTCACTTCTCTCTGCCACTACACAGACTCTACGGGTATTACAGAGAGTTTCTTCCCATTGATAAGCCAACCCTTTCCCCTTTTGAAGATTTTTTAATGAATCTCTGCGCTTCATGCAAAACACTTCATTTTAAGTTCCCTATATGAGGAGGGGGCACCAATTCCCATGAGACCATAGCCCCTAACAACAGGACAATTACCTTCCTCCTTGCCTTGGGGCCAGGGATAAAACGGAGGTTGGCTACGCAAATAACAAATTCTTCCTTCACACGGCTGCTCTTTGCACTGGGGAAAGGTTGTTACCTTGGGAAGGGAACTGCAACATACTGCCCAGCCAGACTCCTGGCTTGGGCTCCCTAGTATTTTTCTATTTGTTGTAACAAATATCCTGTAATTCAAGCTCTTCGTAGGTGGGGTCAGACTCTGCTTAGTAGAGTTTCGGTAGATAGCAAGTTTCTTTCTATTTAATATGACAGGTGTTTAGTTTTTAACTGGCTCCTGTCATTCACCGTAAATCTCACCTTTCCTCCTCCCAAGTTAAGTATGTCAGTTCTGGATTTTGCATGTCTGTGCAGCCTGAAAATGACAGCTTCTAATTACCCACACATACAAAGCGGTGGAAGATCAACTAAGAAATAGTGATTTCTGTCCAAGTTTCTGCTTCAATTAGGTTGTGTGGCCTTTGCAGTTTGATTAACTATGTAATTAATAATGACCAGGTGTGGCAGGGTAGGCACTTTATTCTGGCTTTTTTTTTTCAGTCCCATGAATGCTGGGAAAGAATGCAAGGAAGGCAACTAGTTGTGAGAACACTTCCCTCTCCTGTTGGTTCAATTCCTAAAATCTGGTCATGTTTTAAACCCCCAGGAAGAGGAACAAGCAAAATTGAATTATTTCTTTTCGGGCCTGTAAAGGCTAAAGGCTAGAGGATTTCTGAAAGGAAGCTAATCCTCACTCCTGGTCAGCTGCAGGAGTGAAAAGGACAGTGCTAATGCTGTGCCCTGTTTTGCTTTTTCTGTTTGTTTTTTTTTTTTTTTTTTTTGTTTTTTTTTTTTTTTTTTGTTGTTGTTGTTGTTGTTGTTTTTTTTTCCTTTTCTCTTTGGAACAAACAACCAAGGGCAAACATGGTTGTGAAGGTTTACAACTGCCTTTGGAGTTGAAGTGGAAAGAGTCACCACCGTGTTGCTGTGAGCTCTGCCAGGCTGATAGAGCATGGGGGGGAAACAGGATGCGTATTGAAGGTAAACCACTTTTAAAAAAGTTACTGGCTAAATGTTTCAAATCATATTTAGGCTTTTCTCACTCCCATTTACGTTGCAGAAAGTGATCCCCTCCCAGTTGTAGAGTGCCTGGGGTGGGGGGATTGAGGTAGACTGTGAGATTACTGTGGGACTGTTTGTTCTTTGAGGCAAATATGTTAAATACAGTTAAAGTTTGAATTGGCATGTGAATGTAACTCAAAGCACTGGCACTGCTTTACTCACCAGTATGCTATGAATGAGAGGGCATCCATGAAAGAAACGTTGATTAGGCTATCAACTTGTGCTTTTCCCTGTGGCACACCATCTACTCTTTCTGTTTGCTATATTTTCGTAAGACTTAGGTAACTGAGCTTACATATTCTCCATTCCATTTTTTAAATACTTTTCAGTTAGAGGTGGCTTTTCATGCCTGGCTGTCATCCAAATTGCATATTGAAGGCATTTCTGAGGAAACTTGAAGTTTTAGAGAGTTAATAAAGTGTTGCCTGCTAAAATAAAACCAGAATGGTTCAACATTAATGCTAAAGACTATGTAAATAGTAAAGGCTGAAATGTCAAAACAAATAAAGATAATTTTAAAATATCACCCTGTGCTCAAGGTATGTTGGTGATATTTCATAAGCTATTTTAGTAAAGACTAATAAAAAAGATGCATTTCCATACGCTGACTATATCAAGCTTCTCTTCTACTGCTGCTCTTCATATGTTGGAGAATTCTTCTGTAGTCATACAAAATCACATACTATGTTATTTTCCTTCAAAACCTTCCTTGAGCCTGGACTGCAAGAACTGACTACAAAGAACATTTTGTCTACAGCTTGTTGCAGGTACTTTCACAAGGCTGTTCTCCTCCTTTGTCCCTGTGCATCTTTTGTCCTTTACCTGTCTGCATGAATCTACATCTCTCGTGACCTTTTTATGTGGAAGTTCTCTGAGGCAAGAACCAAATTTAGTATCTAAGTGCATAGAGCACTTAGATTCTTGCCCATAATTAATGCTCACTCTCCACCATACATCGAACAGTATATGGTTCTTCCTAAGAAGAATGAGTCCTTTCCTTAAGAGAGGAGTTAGTTTACTCATTTATAAGGTTAATCTTTTAGGTTAGTCATTGATTTTGTATGTTGTTACTGCTTTGGCACAAAAGCAGTGGTCCCTTTACATGAGGTTGCACCTAGAAGAAGAGACGATGAGCTCATTTGATAGGACATACTCTGCAGGCTTTCCCCTTTACCTCTGCCCCATGGTCTTCCACATGCTTTTGTCCAAAAACCTTGGGGCTGTGGGCACAATGTGCAAAGTGTGGCTGTTGGTGCTTTGTCCTCCTGAGTTCTTTGGGATTATGGTAGGCCATTTCATGGAGACTAGCACAGAGGTCGAGACAAGAATGATTCTGGTGCTGATTCCTGACCCACTGAGATCCAGTGAGTACGTTTGCATTTGGTTTACAAGGTTCACTGACAAATATTATGCTAGGATGTTGTTGCTTTCCAGGAAACAGGAGGAAGAAGAACAGGAAGACTGGGAGGAGGGGTTGAACTTGATGATTTTAAGGATCTTTTCCAATCTAAATGGTTCTATTGCTTCTATGAATGAAACCTTTAAAGGTTTTTCATGAATTAGCAAAGAAACTGGGTTCCAATAACATCAAGACAACTTTTACCACTTTTTAAAGATGCCTTGAAGAGCACATAAAATTAAATTTTACATCAGTTTTATTAATCTTTCATACTACTAGGCTCCACTTTAATATCAAAAGCAACTATTGAGTGAGGTTGGATTTGATGTAAAGAATAGCATTATGTCATCAGAAAGGAAGGTGCTGCTTAACCACTAAAATCTTTTAAAAATATTTTTCTGAGTAGATTTGATGCTAATTATACTATATAAATTTAAGAGTGGAAATTTGGTTTCTCCATCATCATAACTTGCGTGTCTAATATTTTGCACTGAGCTTTGGAGTGCAGCCGAAGTGCAACTCTCCCTGGAAATTTGTTTTTAATATAAAACCATTTTCTAGTTAAACATTTCAGATTAATCATATGGAGCAAGAAAAAGAGGACTACTTTGTTTTGAGTACTCTATAGGCAGAAGATTGCCTGAGGACTTCCTTATTGAATGTACCTTATCTTGCTGTGTATTCAGTAACAGATCGAGTCAGAGTGTAAGGTACCTCAAGCTCTGTTTGCTACATGGATTAGAGCTATTAAGATGTTGGTCTAAGTCACAAGAGTTTTGGAGACCGGAAATACTTGATTTCAGTAGATGAATTTAAACTTATCTGAAGGTAAATACCTCTTATCTAGACAGTGTGTAAATTGTGTATTCATCTGATTTCCTTTCCTTACTGGATATCATTTTCCCTTGGTGAGTGGTTTGTTTGGCTTCCTAAGCAGAACTAGACAAACTCCCAAATCACTTCATGCTTTCAGTGAGCTGTGTCACCTTTCTCTTTTTTCATTTTCTTTAATCATTCTTTTCATGCTTCCGGAACGATTGAGCTGCAGTATTGCGAAAATTTTACTATCATCATCTGCTTGCTTGTCTCAAACTTCATACCTTAAAATTAGTGTGTTTGATATTCAGCTACCATCTCTCTAATAGTGCATGCTTCAGGGTTTGTGATTTCTAACATGACTGCAAACATTACCTTTCTAATGATACCTTGTGCTGGATTAAAGGATGCAAACACTAGAATTGTGAATACTGGAGTTATGTCCCCCAACCAGTCTGGGGAGCTGTAACCTGCTGCTATAAATTCTTATTCAAGTTTCCCAGAGATAATACCTTGCCCAAATTTATTAAATGGCTATTGTCTATTGCTAAATAGTTTGTGCAGAGCACAAAGCTGACTAAATTCCAACAATAGTCCAAGTTTTCAAAAAGGTTGTGTGTGATCGATACTATACTTGTTGCTTGGGAATTTTTACATGTACTGTGTGTGGATACACATGAATATTTGTTCTAATAGCAAGTAATTATCAGTAATATCAATAAATATCAGTAATAGATTAGTTGACTCAATGCTTTCCAAAGGACACTTCTACTTTGAAAAGTCATTCTGAAAAAAATTTCACCTTTCCTCCATACAATTATCGCTTCATAACATGCCACTATCGCTCCATAACACACCATTATCAGCAAATACCTGATAACATACCCCTATATGTTTGCTGTTATGAAATTAATATTTACTGCTTTTATTGCTGCAAGCATTGCCAAGGTATGCAGCTATCCCAGTTTTGGAATAACTCTTGGTATTGTTAACTGTTTTGCTACTGTGGATGCACATCCTGCTTTTATTTTACCCTTGTTCTACCTTATTAGACACTGGAAGTTGTCCACATCGAATTGAGGGCAGATCTTGGCTTCAGGAATCTCTGTTACTGTTGGTGCTATGTAGGCCAAATGAAAACCAGCCTGACTTCAGTCAGAGGCCAGGCTACTTTTTCTCAGCTTGGCAACCATAAGTGGTACCATGCTGCTCAATAAATTGGTATGAGGAAGTGTTGATGCCCTAATGGTCCTAGGTTGACTATATACTTTATGGCAGTACAATTACAATTGTTATAAAAAATAAAGTTCTCCCAGCAGCACTAACTGGATCTTCTTGCAATCCCTAACCTTTCTCTGCATGTGCAAAGCTGCCAGTTCTGTATTTACTAGGATAAGGGGCATAGAAAGTACTGCATGGAGACACTTATTTTCATCACAGTTCTTGATGCCCTTTTAGAACTATGAAATTAAGAGGCTGACGCATCCTCCTTTGAAATCCCAGGTGAGGAATGGAGGTAGGAGGTGGAAGTTTGGTACCACCCACATACATCTCAAATAATTTTAAACCAACAGAAATCTGGGGGGACTGTAGAAGCAGAGAACATAGGTGCAGTATCAAAATCGCATGAAGCTACCATTGCTTTAAAGATCTGTCTTAAAACTCTGACTATGATGATGTATTAATTTACCAGCTGATGGACTTTGTAAAGCTCATTTTGTGTCAGTCATATGGAAAAAATGGCATCAATATTCCAGTCCCATGGCTTTTTGTACTATTTTTTCTACATGATATAAAGGATGGTCTCCACTGCTTCATGGCCTTCCTGAATAGGAATATTGATACACTTCCAGTTAGGCTGAGACAGCAGTTCACTTTCTGGTGGCATTTGTGCAGCCTCCCGTGCCAAAGCTGTGCAGCTGCTTTGTATTTCATCTCAGGAGTAGCATTTCCTTGAAACCAGTCTTCAGGAATCCAGTGTGTAACTTGGAGGGGGGGAGGGTATCCTCAATTTCATGAAAATCATATCCAGGACTTTTGTGGAGGAAAAGGCTTGGAGAAAGGGAAGAAGCCAGTGTGCTATTAATGAAAACATTAGATTCCTTGCAGAACACCACTTTCCTCGCAAGGCAAACGCCAAAAAGAGGAAGAAGCGATTCTTAAGTTTCTGATTTCTGTGGCCCTTTGAGCTGATTTGCAGCTGTGAGAAAGGTGCCAATATCTTTGTATTGTTTGGCAGGGAAAAGATTACCTTGTAACTCATCTTGTCTGGCTATGGCCTGGCACTGGATCATGACCAGGTTGATGGCAGCCTGACAGTTTTAAAAGAATATGTTGGCATTTTATGAAAAGGGAAGTTATTACACTTGAAAGGAAGTAAAAACAAAAACAGAAAACCTATGCTTGTCAGTTTTATGGCAGAGAGGCAGTAAAAATTCTGGCATGTTACTTCAGCCAATCCCTGCAACAAATTAGTGAACTAAATTGATTACAAAATCAAAGATGAATTTACATAAGCATTTGTGTTTTAGCTACCCTGCTCCTACAGTGTGTCAGACACTCAAAAGAGTGAACCCCACTCCCCTTACAGTTAAAATTAGTTTACAGCCTAAATTTAGATGTGTGGCAGCAAGAAAGGAGCATGGAAAGAAAAGAAGAGCATGGGAAGGGATAGGACCTCCTGGGTCACTGGCTCCAGTCCCTCCCAGTCTCAGGAAACCACATTGTGTGAACTCTTTCAGACTGTGTTACGATCTTGACATACCGTTAGATGATACAAAAGATGGGGGTTTAAATTTACAGATTTGTCCCAGTCCAGTAGTTTTCTTCTGTCTCCATTAGTTGTGGGATTGGACCCACGCTGAGGCTTATCACAAGTTTCTGCTGGTGGCTGTGTTTTACAATGAGGCGCAGTGCCAAGGAGCTGGGGACCGTGGAGGGTGAAGGCAGCGACGTTAGCAGAGCATGAAGAATGGGGAGGATCCAGGGTAGATCTTCCAGCAGCCAGGAGGAGCATGAAGTCGGAAAACAAGGTTTCCAAATGTTATTTCTCTTTCTGTTCCCAAGCTGCTGTCAGAGGAGTGAAAGCAGGTTGCTTCCACTGGGTATGCCTAGCCTGCAGTGCAGCCTAGGGTGAGCCAAGGAGGCTTGGGTGCTGGGGACAGGGTGAACTGGTGCCTGGGGAGCCCCACGCTACACCAGCTGGGTAGCTTTCCATTCCCATGCTAGCTCAAGTATCCCTGTGTTGTGCTCTGCGCCGTCCTTGGAAACCCTTTCTCATGTCACCCTTCAAAATCCATCAGTGAGTATCTTCACCTTCACGCTCGTGTGGGAGCTCAGTATTCGAATAAGGCGTACAAAGAAGGGTTCCTTGGTGAGTGCCATGGCCTCAAAAGTGGTTGTGAATTATTTTGCTTTGTCAGTCAGAACTGTAAACTGCAACCGTATGGCTTTAGCTCCGGAGAGGGCTGAGTGGAGTTCCTAGCATTATAGCGTGTTTTTACTAAGGCGACCAAGCCAAAGCAAACGATGAAACCAGACTTCTTCTTGTGGTCAGAAAGAAACAAACAATTTGTTTTGATTGAAGGCTCGGTGCTGTGGAGAGGCCTAGAGTTACGAGCAGCTGCATAGGAAGCACAATGATACAGGCTGGTGGTTGCCAATACGAGTTACATCCGTCGAAACTGAACCTACGGCGTGATGAGTGGCTGGAGTGCTGAGAGCAAGGCGTGCAGCTGAGAGAGAAAGAGATCTGTCACTTCTGGCAAGAGGGAGAGCTTGGCCCAAGTGATCTGCTTTTCTTAGTGTCAATCAGAATTTCTGAATATTGAATGTAATTGCCTGAGTAGATGCGTATGGTCTTTAGACTGGCAGTAATTTTCTACAAGAGTTGTTTCCTGTTCTGGAAAGGAACAGCACAATGGCGAGTACAAATTTCAGTACTGACAAATGTCAGTAACACATGCTATTACACCTTCCTGTGGCCAGAGCATCGGTATTGCTTATGCCTCCATCCCTACAGCGCCTGCATCCTCTGGATAACACAGTCGTGTGCTGTCTGAGGCTGGCAGCTTTTTATTCTTTTTTATTCTTCTGTGGGACGGGACTTTCTCTGTGCCTGAAGCTGCAGCTCAAAGCAGCCATTGCCCCATCTCAGTTCTGCCCAGATGGCACTGGTGTCTCCGGTTCACCTAAAAGTATGGAAGATGCAACATACATTTGCATTTAAGAATAACTTTAGCTCAATTTAGAAGATTTAGGTAAGGCAGAGGTCTTAGTGAAGGAGTTCCTCCCTTTGTGTTTCACTTTTGGTTGCTTTCTACTCTCTTGTAATATGCTAGTGGACCAAAGTGGGAACATTTGTCTAACCTATGTGAACTCACTTTGAAAAGTTTTGCATGATAACATAAACTGCAGTGAGTCAGGTGAACAGAGCTAAATATATTGCCACAGTAATAGTTGGGCCTCCAACACTGGGAATGCACTTTAGCTTGTCTTTTAATGCTGTAGTTCCCCTTTTACTTATTTATCATCTCCTCCTTTGCAATATGAGCTTGAAATCTAAATGCTCTTGTGAGTAATTTCTTTTGTACTTGACAATGGCATCCCAAGCATACAAGTTCCTTAATGGCTAATGGTACAGGTGGAACCTGAAGCATGTTAAAGTGAATACTTTTTATTTATGGCATGTGTGCAGAAGACAAAGATGTGATCTTAAGGCTTTCTACTGCAAATTTTACTGGGAGTTTCTCCCAGAAATAGTGGTGAGCTCAGAGCAAGTAGATGTGCCCCTGTATATTGACAATGTTCTGTGGGAAGGTCACCATTGTTCCACCCTGAACACACCTTTGAGATTGGACTTTGTTGGTTTTATGCTGTAACCTACTAGAAATCATCTCTGTTGACATTTGTTCTGAAGATGGATTTAATCTAGGGTTTTGTTTGGGTGATTCAAATTTGCTAATTTATCTATGGTTTCATTTTGGAGGGTTTACCAAATGTGAATATTTTTCTTCAGATGCTAAAATCAAAGCCGGTTGTGTTTAGTATTTAATTCAATAGAGGAATCATGTTTTGGGTATGCTCAGATTCCTTAAGGGATTTTAGGCCTAAGGACTCCTCCTAATTTGTGATTCCCAAACGGGCTTCTACACGAGATGAGAATAGAGACTCCCTTTTCTGATGAGAAGGTTGCAGTTCTGTGGAAGCACAGTGGAAAAACTTCAGGTACTTAAGTATATTTTTTTACTGACAAACATTTTGCCTGAGAAGTGTGTTTGTGAAAGATGTGGTCAGATTTTGAGAGTCCAAATTTCAAGTCAAGAACATTAGATGCTTATGTTAAGACTTTGCCTTTTGTCATGGGGTTGGCAGGGAAGGAGGGGAGTATCTGGTCCTTAACATCTCTGTACCTAATTACTACTTTACAGATGGGAAATTAATAGCATTTCTTAATCATTCAGGGGTATTGTTAAGATAAATAGTTGAACAAACAAATAGCATGGTAATGTAGAGGTCATACATATGGTGAAATACAGTGAGCACCTAAGCTTCTATCTGTCAAATTCTCTAGTTGTTACTTGAAAGTGTAGGTGAGTAGAAGAATCAGAGCTGCCATTTAAAAATGAGATTTGCATAAAGCTGTGTTGAAATTGCTTCCTGGCAATTTCTGCAGAAGAAATTTCTGTAGGCCCTGTTGTTAAGAAAGTCATGTTAGAAAATGTGCTAATTTTTGCTTTGAAGCCCTTAACAAGAACTAAAACACAAATAAATTCAGTTTAGAGTCTAAATCTACTTGCAGAGCTCTACCATCCACCAACTATCTGTCTGTAAGTCAGTCAACTGTTTGTCTGTCCCTGTAAATCTGCATAATGAAATATGGCCAAGACCAGCAAGAGCTGTGTATCAGGTTGAGAACTGCCTGGCAGGGCCACCTTGCTGCTCCAGAATACCATCAAGCTGTTCAAATAAAGATGAGCTGGGACAATGTAACAGCTGGCCGAGATGAGCATGGGAAAGAAAAATATGGTGACGGGAGATGCAGAAGTGACTTGGTGTGTTGGCATTCCTTTCTTTTCAGGGCAAGGACATGTGAAAGGGCTTGTCATCAACAGAAAGACCCTCTCACATTCTATTGTGGTGAAACCTTCAGCCTCCAAATAATACCACAAGTTGTGTGTTTCCAGATGTAATTGGCATACGCACATTCTCACACCGCGGGAATTTGACTTCGTCTTCTCACCCCACAGTCTTGGTGACTTGGAGATCTCTTGTTTTACTTATACAGAGGGTTGGGGGTTTGCTTATTTTATATTTTCAGACACACGTTTCTGGTAAGTTGCTTTTCCATTTAGCATTTAATTAAATGTAGGCTGAGATCCTTCTTTTGTGATGGATTAACTGAAACTTATTGGTAAATCTTTAAAATTAGAAGGTTTTTTAATTTCCTTAGATTGACAGCAGTGTGGGACTAGGAGACTCACCTTGCACTTCTAAGTGTCTAAGCTCAAACTTTTAGTTTAGTGTAAGCAAAGTTAATTTCAGGGAAAAAGTGGAACAAAAGAAGAAAATAATAGTATTTCTAAGAAAAAAAAAAAAGTAATATACAATAGGGGTTTTTATCCATCCGTATTTAACTTGAAAGCCTGTGTTGATTAGGGGCTTTGTGAAAAGTTGATTTTCCAGTTCAGCAAAACTTTTAGAAAAAACACTTGCTTCAGGTCAACTGCAGCTAGTTTGCCTCTCTCGCGCTCATTAAAATGGAAAGCAAGTGTTCCCACTTCATTCAGCCTTGAATGACCTGTTTGATCTAAAGCAGAGCTTCTCCCAGAGCTAGGTCCTGGTCATTGGAATCAGGAGGATTCTTAATTTCTGTGGTTGTGATGGCTCTTTAGGTCACACATAATTAGGCATCAAAACAAGGAACGCAATCCAGGATCCCACCCCTAGATGGATGTCTAACCACTGAGATGTCAGACCTTGTGGGATAAGTTTTCATCAACCTCTCCCGAGGAGCAGCCTCGCTTTATATCAGATATCTGATATATCAGAGATATATCTGAGATATATCTGATATATCAGAGCCAGAGGGTGAAACAGGGTGTCGATCTGTAGCTGATGAAAAGGGAAGGTCAAGAAAAATATCCTCCACCAATTATATGAAGCAGATTATTGCCGAGTAGTATTAAAATGCTCTCTTAGAGCATAGAGCAACATTAGCACCTGAATGTGTAGAAAGGGTCACTAGATTAGATTCACTGTTTGTGGAATAACTTTACCAGATGGCCATCAATTGACCGTTTAATCACACTGTTAAGGAGGGTTTCTTCTTTCAGTAATAATTTTGGTTAATTTTATTGCAATGTTTCACTTTTTAGTCTAGTGATCTTCAGTGCTAGCAGAGTGGCTTCAAAATTAGAAGGGAAAAGGGGCAGTGTATTAAGGACTGTGTCCAACCCTTAGCCTTAGGAATAGTGTCACAGAGTCGCCAGAGCTTACAGAGCAGTCACAACATTTTTATGGTCTTTTTTGAAAAATCTGCCTTCTGCAAGTTTGGAAAAGAGCACTCTGCTCATCCTCATGATGAATCGGTGGTACTGAGGTGGCCTTGTCACATCCAGATCCTTTGCTCTGGATGCTTTGGGTGTGATCACATGGGTTTGATATTGTATCCAAGAAGGTATGAGATCCGGGTATGATCTCATACCATCTGTTTAACACATGGATTTGTATGGTAAGACTAATGGTTAAAAACCTGGCTCCACTTAGGTCAGTGGTATCAAGATTTTACCCATGATTGGAGGGGGAAGAGGGAAAAATAAATAAATAATAATAAAAAAAAAACGTGTCCAAAGATAGGTTTCCTAAATTGCTGCTGGGAAAGCCTGTAGGTTTCAGAGCCACGTTTATTTACTGTTCTGTCATTTGGCTGATAGTTATTTCTGTTTGGCCCTTGGGCAGAGTATTTGATCTTTATGTCTAAATCTGCACGTTTGTTGGTGCAGACTGTTGAGATACGTAACTGTTGAAAGATACAGAGAAAGTACAGCTCTTACTTCTTACAAAACTGTGAATATTATTAACTTAGCTGGTAATGATCAGAATCCTGTTTGAACATATCTGTTCTGTAATGAATCTAGCACAAATATCAATCCCATTTCTGGATATGTTCCGTTCGCTGCACTAGACCAAATGGCTAGGTTGTTTTCTTGTCAGCTGAACTGGCCTGTTTTCTTTTCTCCTCTTTAATCTCACAACAACACATAAATCATCCCTGGATTTCTTTAACCCACAGAATACAATTGTTCTACCCTCACTGAAATGTTAAAAGTTGTTTGTGGACTGGAACATGGCTGGGTGGGGCACTACTCAGTTTCCAGTTTAAAATCCGGCAATGGCTTCTAAAATACAGTCCTCGAGAGATTAAATCCAGCTGTTGCACAGGTGCACTGAGGCTGTGCAGCAAGGAAGTTTACCCACTTATAAACTTCTGTCTATGTGCGTCATTAAACCAAGATATTTTTGGTTCTCAAATATATACTTTTTGTTTTTTTCGATTAGGCAAGGCAAGTGGTCTTCATTAAAGCCACAGAGAGCAGAATGGTTTCATCTAAATTCATCCCTATAATTGCAGAAAGACAAACCCAAGTATCATAACGCTCTGATTCCTCCCCATCCTGCTCATTCAGCCATTCTTATCATTGGGAGTGAAGCCTACAAAATCTTAATTGCTTGTCTAATTCGGTGCTTTAACATCCAGTCTTCAGTGAAATAGTTCATGCAGTTACACTTTATAGATTTTTTAGCATTGACTCTGAAAGAGCCATGATATCACATGAGGAAATGGCCTAGGGAGTCAACTTAGTAGAGAAGTTGTTTTGAAGAAGTAGGATGGTGTATTTATCTGAGTGATTTTATGTGCAGATCCAGACTTCTCTTGCCTCTGAAGTATTCTATTGCGTAAATAATGTGTACAATAAACAGAATTGCTTTATAGCCAGGAAATACTGACTACAGTGTATAATTTACCCATGATAACTGCACTTGTGATTGGAGTGCTTTGTTAACTGTTGTTGTGGTTTAACCCCATCTGGCAACTAAGCACCACACAGCTGCTCGCTCACTCCTGCCCAGTGGGGTGGGAGAGAGAATTGGAAGAGTAAAAGTGGAAAAACTCGCAGCTTGAGATAAAGACAGTATAACTGGTAAAGTAAGAGCTGCACATGCAAGCAAAGAAAAACCAGGAATTAATTCACCACTTCCCATGGGCAGGCAGGTGCTCAGCCACGCGCAGGACAGCTGGGCTCCATCACACGTAACAGTGACTTGGGAAGACAAAAGCCATAACTCCAAACATCTCCCTCTTCCTCCTCCTTCCCCCAGCTTTATACGCTGAGCATGACGTCATACGGTGTGGAATATCCCTCTGACCAGTTGGGGTCAGTTGTCCCAGCTGTGCCCCCTCCCAACTGCTTGTGCACCCCCAGCCTGCTGGCTGGCGGGGTGCTGTGAGGAGCAGAAAAGGCCTTGGCTCTGTGTAAGCACTGCTCAGCCATGAGGAAAACATCCTTGTATTATCAATGCTGTTTTCAGCACAAATACAAAATATAGTCCCATACAAGCTAATATGGAAAAAAATTAACTCTATCCCAGTCAAAACCAGCACAACTGTCATCTGTAACGTGTGATTTTTCCAAAACTGCAGAGGTGGCACATCCTCCTTTGTAACATAATTATTGAGAGATACACAGGCATATCTTAATGCACCTTGGAACACAACGTTACTGAATTTATCCTCCAGGAGTTTCTTTCTGAAGCTTAAACTGATTGTCAGCATGGAGGTTTCTCTCTAACCTGTCCTATGTCCTGTGAAATTACCTCCTATCTTTCTGAACAGTGAAAGAGGGGACTGCTCAGGAAACCTAGGTAGTCGCATTCCCTTTTTTTCTTACTGACTCTAGCTGGAGGTGTGGCTGATAAGCAAGGGGAAGGAAAAGCCAATTAGATCCTGTATCTCTTTTTTTGAAAGATAACTCTTAAAACGTGTGTGGTAGCTGTGGAGTACACAGCCAATAATGCTGAGGTTAATTGTAAGCTTTGCCATAACCTTTCCTGGCTTGAAAACAGAACTTGTCACGTGCAGTGTCTCTGTCTCAGGTTGCAGCTATGGTCTGGAGGCATAAAGCTTAGCACTTTCCTAAAGACTAAGGATGGAGGGAGACTGTAATTTTATGCAACTATCTATTTCCATACCACTATTTGCTGCCTTTCTGATTATTGGCTTGCCCCTGAACAGGACAAGAGTAAAAAGCACATGCCTGTGAACAGGGACCCCCTTGAAATTGTGTATTTTCCTTTAGATACTTCTCTTGTTGCTTCTCTAAGGTTATTTAGTTTAATAAAAATGTCTCATATTGGTGGTTCTTACTATATATTCATGGATCTCTCACTGGAGAATCTTTGTTTCAGTTATCTTACTAGCCATAGTGATTTCCATGCTGAGTCACACCTGATATCATCCCGGCCCAGTATTTTTTCTCCTACATGGACATTAGTGAGTGCCAGTTGTAGCACTCTGTTTTCTCCACAAATCCCTCCCAGGTTCCAGCTGTTGGGGGCACAGGTACTTTCGCAGCCAGAGGTTCAGCCTGCACTACTGTTTCTAATAGCTGCTGACGGATGTATTGTCCATGGATTTATCTGAAGTCTTTTTTATCTCAGTCCCAAAATCTCCTGTATCAGTGAGGCCTGCAATTTAATTATGTGTTCTGTGAGAAAGTACTTTTTCTGTTATTAAACTTACTATCTGATAATTTCTTTGGATATACATTTATACTGTATTTGGAAGTAGGCTAGAAATAAGATTGACTGCAGTGAGATCCAATGAGAAGTAAAAGTTTACCATGCTGATTCAATTACATGTCTAGGACCTATGTGCTACATATTGTTGAAGATCCTGAACATGCTGAAGAACATTTTACAGTCACTGAAATGCATCTACTGCTAAGTTGAAAATTACAGAATGGCAAGACATTGGCAATAGCATAGATGTGTCAAACCAAAAGTGCGTGTAGGTCTTCATCAAGCTGTCATTGTCTGAATTGGAATTTGGTGCAGAATTTATATTCTGGTAATTTATATTCTTGCTGAAAAAATCACTATAAGGAATTTAATGCTCCAAAAGGATCAAGGCTTCTGATTAATTTTCATCCAAACATAAATGTTTTAAATAGGGGTATGAACTGAGGAACAGGAACTCGCTAGTGGGACCAGTCCTCTCCATGAAGGCATTACAGCATGAGGCCTGCTGAGATTCAGACTCTTACATTGTGCACACACTTCATATAAAAGTTAACAGCATTGTGATCAGCTGTTTCAAATGACCCCAGATGATACTGGGGGACATCAGCAAACACGAAACTTTAACTATGTAGAAACTTTGACATTGCTGTGAAAGAGGCTTTTAAGAGCCTTTGGTCTTAAGGGCATTTTACTTGTTTACCATGCTTTACTTTCTTGTGTTCCCATTTTAAAATAGAATAATGTATTCTTTGTAACTTTCATTGCATTTACATTAATTTTTATTTCACTGTTTCCATACATTCATTAATCTTGTTGCTGAGAATGTGAACTCTTTTACCTGTCCTCAACTAATATGTAGTTGGATATCATCAAAACTAAGTGTCATAAACCTTACTGGTAAGTACATCTGTGGCTTAATCACAATTCATTTAGTCATCTGTTGTTCCCTTCTAAACTGATCCAATCCTAAAATACAAACATTTATCACTAACCACCAATCAACCCAGTTGCTCATTCACAACATCAGGACATTGCCTGAAGGTGCTAGGGCTTGAGATTTCTTATGTGAATAAATAATACCAGCTCTTACCTGAAAGCCAAGTTTCCAAGCACCCTTCAGTACCCACATATGTTTCAGTTGCCTTCTCCTCTGAAGCAATCAAGCCCATAGTCTGTTGGATCATTTTCAGAAAAATGTTAAATCCTGCTAGCTGAGTGTCATGAGCATTGACAGCAAATAGTGATGGATGTGAAAGGCTGGACTCAACTGTGTTTGTCCCTACTCTACATCAAATGATAATAGTGTAATCCATAACTGATTCTATTATCTCATACTTCTATTTTCCAGGTCATAAGTTTCCTGTGCATCAGTTCTATTCCTGTGCATCAGTTGTTCCTCTGACTGTCCGGTCACTTACAGAAGTCAGGTGTGTTTTTTCTGTGTCCTTTTTCAGTGCAGATACTTTGAGGGTATTTCTTTGTTTCCGATTTGTTTGCACACTTTTATTTTTCTAACTCTCTGGAGAAGCTTTTTTCCCGTTGTAACTTATCTTCCCTCCTGGAGTGGAGAAACTGTGGGGCATTTTTTCTGGCCATGCTTGTAGCTTTCAAACGGTTTCCCTCATCTGTCAGATCTTTTGTTTATATTGTACTACTTCCCTGTGATTTTACCTTTGAGTAAATACTTTTTTTGCTCCATCAAATCTATTAGCCCCTTTACAATGGGCTGCAGAACTAGATTTTGATTCAGCTCCACAACTGACATTTCGCTGTAGGCTGTAAATATTAATATTGTGAAATTAAATGAGTAAATGAAAACTACCATAGGAACATGTTCTCTACATTACTGTATTATGCAATAGATCTCACTGTATGGGAAAGGTGTCATCAAGGTGTCATGTACCTCGAACTTGAATTCTTCAGAAATCTACCTAAAAAGCTGTGATAGCATCAGATAAATAAATAGTTTAAATTTACATTTGTGAATGAATGATAAAAATAGTGCCACAGTTCCCATGTGGGTTGTTTCTTTGTTTTTATTAGATTTTGTCTGAGCATTGGAGTGGGGATCCACTGTTTAGGATGGTGTGGGTCACTCTGTCGTCTTCCTTTTTCTTCATGGCTGATGCTTTGCTGAGATGCATGTGACATTTCACATGACTCCAGTCTTGCTTAAGACAGACCACAAATTCAGGAAAACAAATTTTGTATTCATTTATGTGGTACTCCAAAATACAAGCCTTCTATCGCAAGTGTGGTAGCAACAAGAAAAAAGAGAACAATTGTTCTGGTTTTATGTAATAAAAGCTAAGAGTTTGGAACATAACCTGTAGCCAGTGATGAATTGCACTGCAAACGCCAACACCACAAATGATTGAATTCACAGCGTTCTGCTTGTAGCAACATCAACTCTCACAGTGCAAAACTCTGTTCATTCCCATTCCATTTTTCCTCAAATTCTCATATAGGGAAAAAATATTTTCATATCTAGTCTAAAACCATATGTGAACTTTTTCAGAAAGTTGGTGGAAAATCCTCTTAGTCCCTTGGGTTACAGGAGAGTGCTCTCTCTTGCTGTTGTCATCTGCAGCTTTGTAACACCTGAATTGAGAAACTTGTGCCTAGCATCTGTCCATATATGAGAGTATTTCTACTTCATTTTGTGTCTATGTGTGTAGAGAGCAGCTGAGAATGAAATTTTTGTGTGATTAAAGGCGAAAAGGGGAGGACAACAGGACTGAAAGATGAGGAAGACACTATTTGCATTTTTGTTTTTACTTTAGGCTTTTTTTTTTTAGTATGGTAAATGTAAAATGTATACTCTGATCTAAAACTCACCATTATCTCTGACTTTCCTTATTTTCTGTATTTCCTTGACGTTTGAGGTCAACAGTATCGAGCTTTTTAATATAACTTCATACAGAAATTTTTTTGTACAACAGATCATTTCCCTAACAGCTATTTTCTTGGGAATGATGGTAAAGCATATTGCTAACCATTTAATTTAAAATACAGTGTCTGAGATCAGTTTCTATGTCATCATTGCTCATTATGAGGTTCTCCTCAGATATTTTTGAAATAGCATGTGAAGGTACTGATTCAAAATGTATTAGTTTGGGCAAACAATAAATACGTCCCTGTTAAAGTAGCAGTTAATTTATTTTGTTTGTCACTGGACTTCTTTGTGTTAGGTGCTGTTCAAAATTTTCCATATAGCTATAGCATTATACTTGTAATGACCTCTGGTATTCCAGTCCAGGCTTTCTTTTAAGCAAAAAATTTCCAGTTGTGCAGGATTGTATGGTGGTTTTTCAATGTTGACAGAAGTCCACTAGGATGCAAACCACCAAACTCATTTTCACTGTGACCTAAACCAGGATTAAAACAGAAGTCTCTGGAGGTGAAAAGCTAGACTACTAGCAAGTGACAGGCAAACCTCAAATAGCTCAGTTCAGATAAGAATCTAAAAGTTTAACTTCTCTGAAACCATTCTGGTCCAGAAATCAGTCTTCTAGTCCAGTGAGAGTAGTCTAATTTATTGCATATCCAGATTGGGACTGGATTTCTGAGACAACATAAAGATAGGTTTTTTCTTAATACTTTTTACTAAAACCAGTAAGTGAAGACATGCATTAAAACAGAGCAGAAAAATGGCTCATGTTTTGAAATCTTAAATACTGGATTTTTTTATTTTTTTTTTTAATCAGGTTTCCTCTTATTCAAAATCTTACTTTCCATAACAGTAAACAGCAATGTTAGAAGGAAAACTCTGGTCCTCCCACCAGTACTGGTTAGGACAAGGACTGGGTTTAAAGAGACATTAGAAAAAAAGATTAATAGTAAGAATAGTGAATCACTGGGACAGGAATGCCTGGGATGATGGAGTCATTTCCATCACTGAAAATGAGAGAGGATAGCTAAAGGTTTTGAAGAACTAACAAATTTAGGCCTGGTCCTGTCCTGGGATGGTAGGATGGGAGTGTGCATTACATGATGTCTTCAGATGTCTTCCAAGTTTACGATTCTGTGATTACTTATCTCATGCAACAAAGCTCTCGGGTATATTAATGTTCATGTGAAAACATCTCTATGAAAATAAATTTGTCTCTGTTAAAGAACACTCATTCTTTACTTCATTTGGAATAGATCAGCAAAGGCTTCTTTGTTAAAAAACATGCCAGCTTTTGCTCGATGTGGTTTCTCTTTGCGTCTTCCACAGCACCTTTGCATGGAGCAGTTGAGAAATGCTAACTACCTAGCATCTTTGACCTGCAACTACTGTTCAGATTTTAACCCCAAAATAGTGGTTTATTTTGTATATTGGGATGAATAGGGTGTTCCCACTTCCCTTATCCTCAATACTTGAAAGTTTAAATATGTGTGGGAGAGACATTCAGAGGGAGAACTGATGATGTGAGAAGTACAAGATATGACTACTGGAACTGATGGTTCCAGTAGACGAGACCCACTCAGATAATAAAAATGTGAGTCAGCTCTCACTCATGTGCTAACATGGTAAAAGTCAAATTTTCTCTGACCAACTGTTTTCAAATTTTCTACATAAACACCGTGATGCATCAGGATATGTCTAAAAATATTTTTTCCTCCCCCCAGTGGATATATCCACAAACCCTGCACAAAACCACTTGTGCTACTCAAACACAACCACTATGCTATGAAGCTGTGGGTGAGTGAATGGGCTTGGTTAAGATGAGTTTCAATAAAACTTTAGCTAAAGATGAGAAAAAAAAGAAATGTAGAATACCAGTTCCAAAAGAGCTGAATGTGCCACCATGGCTCCTCACTGCTGTTTAAAGACAGCTTTGTCAAGCCTCACGCTGCTCATCAGTGTGATGTATTTCTCTGAGCTTCTCCTATTTTAGCTGGTTTCTGGAAGTGCTGCATCACTGTTAACACTGCTGTTTGGCTTTCCAAGAACCATTAAAAGTAACCCTCATCTCAGCTGTGTAGTTTCATATGAAAATTTAATTCAGCTGAATCAGCGCCTGGCAATAAGGTCGTAAGACACATTGGGTTTGCTGCAGTCAGCTCTAGTGGGAGCTAGGTGAAAGGTGACTGGCAGATAATATTTGGCGCTGAATGTGGTGGAGGGGAAATGGTGTTATGCTGGAAACTGTTTTTTACATTTGTGGTTTTGCTTATTAGTAACCTGCTTGTAAACTTTCATTGACCTAGTATTGGCCTGTTGCTGTTTATTCCTTGAGGAAAAAGGCATTCTGACCATTCATGTTGTGTCGCCGTGTTGGACATAACTTGTTAAAGTGTGCACAGATGGTGGTGCTTCTACTGGGGCCCGTATGGCTGGGGTTTTGGGGTGGGCTGTGGTGCTGGCTATACGCTGAGGAGGAAGAAGTATAGGGAGGGTGAGATGGGACAGCTTTGCGGTTTGTCATAGCATAGGAAGCCTGCTTTCTCTGAACCGCTGCAGTCAGTGACAGGATTTCCACTGGCCTCTGTAGGTGTTCCTGCCGAGGACCATCAGGATGGCAAAAGGTACCAGCTGCTCTTGAACAACATCACCTCTGTAGAATTTACTGACTGGTTTGTTTTAAGACAGACATAAG
Source organism: Tyto alba (assembly GCF_018691265.1). Taxonomy (NCBI): domain Eukaryota; kingdom Metazoa; phylum Chordata; class Aves; order Strigiformes; family Tytonidae; genus Tyto; species Tyto alba. The sequence goes on along the minus strand of NW_024881295.1, from coordinate 6,324,919 downwards.
CAGCTCAGCTGCCATAGATTCACTGAAAAAATCCCCAGGCTGATCTCAGCAGAGTTATGGCTTTTTACGCCAGCTCACAACTTGTTACACAAGCAGTGCAACACAAGGCATCTTTCCTCCTGCTGGTGTGTCACACCAAAACCTGGGTAAAAGCCCGGTGTTTCTGGGCTTTTCTCCACCTAGATGTTAAAGTTCCCTCTTGCATTTTTCTTGAGTCATGAAAACCTGTATTCTTAAGAGTGTTAGTTCACTACCTGGAAAAAATGAGCTATCATGACCTAAATGAGGTAATAGTAGGGATCAAGTTGGGCTTTTCAGAAGTCTTCTATGATGACCTAGTTCTTCTCCCATTTAAGCCACCACTGGGATTGAACTGGGTTGGTTAGATGCAGTATTAAGTGCTTTCAGAAATCCTATCCTAAGTACAGAAGAAGTGTTAAGGATATTGATGTGGTACATTCTTCAAAAGAAATAAAAAAACAACAAAAAACCCCATTTGAAGTATGGCTTCAACAAATCCTGTCATTTTATGTAAACAGGCATTTCACAGATACGTACAGTTTCTACAAAGATAGCTTCAGCATTAAAGCATGAAAGATTAACAATCATCTTTAACAATTTAAAATTATATTTTTGCTGGCTGGGTTTTTCAAAGCAGTTTCTGAATTTTAAATATAAAATAGTAAGTGTTGTATGGATTTTATTTTGCCTTAATCCTTGAGTGCATAATCCTGAAATAAATTTTGAGCTAAATCCCCTGTGACCAGAAATATTCCTTTAAACTCTAGGGATTCAGCCAGATATAGTTATATTTTATGCCAACTAGCCAGATGTATTTAAAAAGAAAATTCTATTCTAAGTAAAATAAATTCAAAACTCTTTACCATAAAGTTTAAAAAATAAAGCTAAAACTCAACATAGACTTCATTCCCACAGAATAAATATGAAAAAAATACATGTCAGATGGGATCAGAGCTGATGTTTATGCATTGCAGGGTATTGCCTCAGCAAGGACCAGTGCAGTTGCCTGGCCTCACAGGAGAAATGAGTTGGTGTGGGCATTTCATGGTTGATAGAGGCATCTCCTCTCTTGTGTAACACCGAATCCTTTTTTGGTCAAGAAACTGAAATTTTTGCAACTTCTAGTGCTTGGCTGAGTTTCAAGAAGCTCTTGTTTGACTGAAAATCTCTAAATAACAAAAAAGGAGCACAGGGCTTGACAGGGTCTGATTTTAGTGCAGTGGAGCTGATGATAGAGTCTCCCCTGACCTGGCTAGACGTGTAAATGTTGGGATCTACACACACAGCTGATTTCTAGTAGTGATTTATAAACAGGGATTTATAATTGTTCTGAAGCTACATCCTCAAATGCATAGTGGAGCCCTATTTTTCTATGATTTTCCTCCACCGTCCTTTCCTTGCATTCCCTTTTCTATATTCCTCCATTCCCCCCACCCCCTGCCGCCTTTTTCCCCCTATTTGCTGCCATTTAGCATTACATCAGCAGAAAAACACTGCAGGAGTGGCTTCCATAAAGCAGCAAGTAGACTTAAAATCAAGGAATAGTTTCAAATATGGGTTTGTTGTGTTCCTGTGAATATATCATAACTGTAATGAGGGTTTGGAATACATCTACACACACCATAGGGGTAACCTCATCGTTACCCACCCATGGAGACTCTGATCTCAAGTGATCTCATTCCATATCCTCACCATCGTTCTGGCATGTTCCCTCTGCATGGAGGGGGGACTGGAACCCCGAGTGAGTAAACATGGTCAGCCCAAACACATGTAAATAAATCTAAACTTTCAGAGGATTTCATGCCTGCTTTGATTTACACCACAAACTTTAGGAGGAAATGTCAGGCCAGCGAGAATCTGCTCTATTAATTTATTTTTAGTTGTTCTTTTGTGATGGCATAACACATCAAGCTCTAGGGGAACTTTTATCTCCTCTTTGCAAAGTAGAGTTGGTTCAGGTGACAACCCTGTGTCGTTGTGAATAACGTGACATTTCCTTGCACATAGCAGCGGCTTCTGGCGGTGGATATTGGGGATGTTGTGCTCTCTGCACACTTATCTCTCTCCTCATCTGCTGCACTCTGTCTCAGAGAAAAAGAGAAGGCTGCTGCTACTAAGCTGGAAGCAGATATTTGGCTGAGTGCTTCCCTGGTTTTGGATGGGTGTTCCTACTTTTAGCAGCATGCCTAGACTTTGAGAGGTACCTTATGATGAGTGAACAGCTATATGAGGAACTTTCAAACTTTAAATCGTATCCAAGGAACCTCCGGTAATAAGGGCTTCAGCTTATACCCGCAAGTGGTCCTGCGGGAAAACTGGTCTTTGGCTTTTATTTCCTGAAAGGAAGGATTGTATGGCAGTGTTGGGGCTTCGGGGTCTGTATAATCAAGGCTCGGCATGATGAATTTGATGTACTGGCATCTGTTCTGTATGCTTTGTAAGACTTCCAATAAAATATGAATAAAAAAGAAATATGCTTCATATGTCTATGTAGGACATGTGGCAGTTAAAGCTTTAGATATGGCATTTTTGTTGAGTTAAGAGGGATATGTTAGAACACACATAAGTGGCACAGTTCTTTCAAAAACAAAAAGGCAGGAAAAATTTAGGAAGGCAATCAAGGCAGATCTGACCTCTTTTTTACTTTATTTTTCTGGGGGGCAAGGGGTTGCTTCAAGCTTGAATGCACCTTTGAAAAAGCTGAAGCTTCAGACAGCATTGTGTTACTGTATGTAATCTTTCAAAGAGGGCAAGGTGTGAAAACAAGCCAATAAATGTGTAAGGGGTGAAGGAAGATTTTTACAGATCAGAGTCAAGGTTGCCAGCTTTTCCCCACCACAAAACCCCAACGTCCCTCTCCAGGAACTCGACCCAGAATATTATTTTTGGATGACTGCCTCTGCAAATCAGTACAGTGCAGCTGAGGGCCCTCCCCCCATGATCAACTTCCAGCCCCTCTATGAGTGCAGAAAAGGCAAAAATGAAGGATGAGGGTGGAGTTTGGGTGATTCTGGTCTGCGATGGATTTTCCAGTGCTATCAATATGCTCTGTCTTTCCATAATGAAAACTAGAAGCCTGATCAGTTAAATCAAGTGTTTCCTATCTTGCTTGTGCTTTCTCTCAAAGAAAAACCAAACAGTAGCTTTATCTTTCTCACACTTTTTCTGCAGCTGCTTCTCCCAGCTCCTCCTTGGGGCTTGCCCACCAGCTGCATGCCAGCTCTGCTGTGGGGCAGACACCAGGGAAAGATCCACAGCCGGAGCCTTGCCGGGAGCCTCCCCACTTTGCTCAGGGGTCACATCTCAGCCCAGCCCGCACCCGTGGTCCTGCAGCCACAGGCACTGGTATGAATGTCACTGCACAAGCCACAGAGCCCTGTCTGGGAAAAGAGGGAGTTTCGGTGACCCCTCAGAGGAGAAAGACATTTGAAATTTTGGGGTTACACCCATAAAGCAAAGGGCTGTTATAGTTTTCTGCATATGAACTCTCCAGATGCCATTTGTAGGTTTCTGAAGGAGTTAACAGACAGAATTGAAAAAGAGAGAGCTCTTTCCCCTGGAGGTGGTCCAAGGGAATATTTGTGGAAGATACTTCACAAGCAATGGGTAGCTTATGAATCCCCTGCCTCAAATTTATGAGACATAAATTGGACAGAAGATGAAATGCTTTGTAATATGATTTGGTTTCAGTCATTCAAGATGATCATGAGCTACCCACTGTTCAGACTGGCTGTTTGCAAGAGCAAAATAGCACCCTTAAAGAGTGCTTATTCAGTGCACTGGCCTGGCAGAAAAGAGCTTCTCATCAACCTGTGCCTTCCCATTGGAGAGCATCCTCTGGACCCAGCACCATGCGGTCTCTTCCATCTAATGCATGTGTTTCTGCTCTTTGCTGAAACCCCCAAGCCTGTGAAACATCTGAGTTCATTCTACTTTTCTTCTGGCCCAGAAATGTCCTTTCCTGCAAAACAGCTGGGACATAACTCACCATAACAATACCAGCCCACGTTCCACAATTAGAAATAGTCTTCTGAGGACAAAGACCAATGGCTGCTCCTACTGCCCAATCCTCTTCAGTGTATCAGTGGGCTGGAGCCAGAACCCTCTGACAGAGAAGAACAAAAACTTGATTTCTCTCTCTGAGTTGACAAAGAAAGAAAGTGCAACTAATAGTGTAGTACAGCTAGAGGAGGAAATTTTGTTCAATCTGAACTTTGGCTGGAAAAGGCAGTCCTTTTCTGGGACTCATCTAAGGATCTACCTTCCTGGGAAACCCATCACTGCCTATGTGGACTGCTGTGATGAAAGGGGTGATGAGATGAATTATTTTCAATGGAAGGGGAGTCATGAGGTGCTCAACTGATGCAGAGCAGTACAACTGCTCTGGCAATGTAATTTATGTCAGCTCTAAGATCTTTTATTGCTGGAAGCTGAAACTTAATGAACATACAAGTGAAAAGCTGTGTGAGATGAGGGAATCCCGCATGAAGGAGGAGGGAAGGGACATAGAAATGTTTCAGATCATTTTATATTGAGCCAGAAACCATATACTCATGCTATATGTTGGGGTAATAGATTCTTAACGCCTGGTCAGAGGCCTCTGGATGCTGTCACAGTGCACACACATTAATTTCCTTTCACTGGGACAGCTCTCCTTCCTGCAACCTTCTTGCAAGAGTGTATGGTAGCGATGACTCTGGGCCTTGCTGGTCACAACTCGGTATCGCATATGTACAATCCCATGAAACCAAAACACATTCTCAAAGAGCTCTTGTACTCCAGGGCTTCCACTTCAGGAAGGATATTAGATTTCAAAGCATATTTACATATTTACTATAGCACTTCCAAGAGCAGGGTTTTTTAAAAGGTTATAGCAACATCTGTTTGCCTTTGATGGGGACAATTGCTCATGCTTATGTTCCCTAGACTGTTGAACTCCTGAATCTTACAGAAAACTTGAGCATTTTAAATTTCCTAAAGGTTTAGGGTTTCTCTTTTTTTGGTGTAAGAGGTTAGAAACCAATTGGCTGCAGAGTATTCATAGATGAAACTATTAGTAGAGCAGTGCACTCTAAAGACCTCAGAGTTATGCTTCTAAGTGTGTTGTGTTTGCTAAACTTAAAAGGAAAAAAAGAAGTCTGACTACATCTGTGGTTCATACTGTGTTGTGTGTGGTATACAGCAGCACAAAGGTGAGAGGGAGAGTTTTCTGATTACCCCATAGCAGTGAAGTGGCAGAAGGATGTGGAAGAAGTTCTGTAGTCAAGTAGCTTTGTGAGTCCTTTGTGGGATTTTAATTGTTCAGGAATCAGGAGTCTAATAATAATATGATTGGATTAAATATTTGAAATGCAAAGTATGAAACTGGGAGGGTTGAAAGTTGGAAACAAATACTGGTTATACTTTCTAGCTATTTTTTGCAGCCATCCAGTTCAGTAACACATTTTTCTTTAAAAGTTAAAAGCTCATGTTCCTGGTGGCTGTAAAATTTATCAACATCAAATACTGTGAGATATATCAATCTACTCAATAGAAACAGAGTAATGCCAATAAACTTTGCTTTTTTGACTATCCACTGTGCAGTCCATGTTCACCTGACTATAGGAGAACACTTTATAATAATTTATTGGAATATGCTAATGTGACAGATGGCATTTCTATGTGATTTAAAGAACGACAGTAACATTGTCTCAAAAAACTGAACTATTTTGAGGTCTGTTAATGAAAAGCGAATGCATTAGTCTTCATCTCGGCTGCTATCTGTCTGTTCCATTGATAGCTAAGCATGAACTTTGGGAAAGCTCATGTTAATGTTGCTTCCACACTTTCCAATTTGTGTGCGCCTTGGAAACTCTGGCTTTCAACTGGAAGTAGATATGGCAGAAAACCAGGATATTCTTTTGGGAATTACAGAGGAACAGAGTAAATAAAGCTGGACAAGTTGGGTCCAGCAGTGAAAGGACATAAATAGCTTGAGGCAGCTTTTCTGAGGTTTCACCATCCCCTTTCAGCATTTAGTTCTGAAGCTTCTTGAGACAACTTGTTCTCAGCCAGCCTACTTAACCCCAGAGGTATAGGTATGTCTCACAGCTGCTAATGGACATGGGAGATTTGTGATCCTCTAACATAAATTCAGTTTCACTAGCACTGAAGGTGGATTGATGCTTAATTTATAGGAAAGGACACTATCCAGACTCTTGATCTTTCTTTTATCCCTTAGAAGTTTGGTCATCTGAAAGGCATGAAATGGAAAAACCTCAGCTTTTCTTTTACCCCATCAACCCTGCCAGCCAACCCTGCCACTTATCTGGCAGATACCATGAGAGCACCATACGGACCCACGTTCACAGTGAATCTCAGCTGCCCAGCCTCATACAAGGATTATTTCAAGTTAGCACAGTACAAACAACAAGAGAGATGCTAGTCCCTATACACTGACCACAGCTGGTGGTAAGATTGTCTTAGATGGTGCCGAGTGCATCACAGAGTTTTGTGTCTGTGTCTATTTTATCTTTTTTCCATGTTTTCCTCAAATGGGTATGCAGGAGAACTCAGCTGATTTGTATCACTTGCCATCTATCAAGCTGCACATGAGTTTTCCAAGTTGGGCTTGAGGGATCTTTCAGGTGGGGAAGAGAGATGGTGTTGGAGGGTCCATAAGTTTTGAGAAAGTATCTGATCTGACAGCAAATATGAAACTCTAAGATGGTCATGCTTTGATGTAGAGGAACAGCAAGAGCAAAAATTGGAGAAATGTGAATCCTAGTCCCAGTTCTGATTCTAACTGCAGGAGCTCAGAGAATGGATTTGTTCTTTGCTCTTCACTTTGAACAAAAGAAAAAAAAAAAAAAAAAAGATATGAAAATACCATTTAGATTCATGATTCCTAGAGCTGGCCCAGCTTTAAAAAACATATGGCTACCAGACCTCATGACTTCTCCTAGTTTGTTCTTCAGGGAAGTGGAAAAAATCTTGAATATTTTGTTTATCAGTTTGACAAATTCTTTCAGTGAACATGGAGGAATATAGAAATTTGAACAATGCAAAGAGTTAAGCTAAATCTTCCCAAATATTAACCTGTAAGTGAAATTGCAAATATGATGTTTTTATGTTGATATGCACTGGAGTGAAAGCAGAGATAGAAGTGGGAAGAACCGACGAGGTTCTTAGGTTTTAGGTCCATTTCTAAAATGCTTGTCTTTTCAAAAATCAATTTAGAGCAAACATCTATGTTTAATTAAAGATGTCTTATATGTTGGAGGATCATACCTACCACACACATAGCATCTTCCCAGTGCTAATGGCATAGCTGGGTGGCTGTAGAGTTAGAGCATTAGGTATCAGCAGAAAGGAAGCCTGCTCTCAGCAGACATCTTGCAGAGGGCTATTAATACACTTGCCAGGGGAGGAGGAGGAGAATGTTCTCCTCTTACTAGTGCAAGGATTCTCTTTTTGTCCCTTCCTGTACCCTTGAAGGGAGTACAGGTGATCCCATCTCTACCAAAGATCTGAAATAGTCAACAACTGAGATTTGCTGGACTTCTTTCTTCTTTGTAATCACCTTCCTATTCTAAAAAGAATGAAGAGGAGAAGCAATTTATGTAATATCTGAATGAGGAGTATTTGTTTGGTACAGCTAAAGTTCTTTATCCCACAGCTGCAATTATTTTAAATAAACAAAACCTTGTGCTTTTGTCCCATAGAAAGGATTTCTATTATTTTCTGTATGCTAAACCATCTCATTTGAATTATGTTGGGGATTAGCCTGGGAAATGTTACACAAATGGCTGATTTTTTTAAATTTTATTTTAACAGATCAAAACCCCTTTTCAGTTTATGAAAGCCTTTTTCCCATAATTGATATTATTCCTCCTTTTTCTTTTAAGTCCTTAGAGGATTATGAATGTCAGTATTAGAATAAAAGGAAGATTGCTTTAGATAATTTTATGTGCAGGGCTCTGTTCCAAAGGAACCAAACTCAGATGGGGATCTTTGAGAACACTGGTAAAGGGACATGATAAAAATAAGGTGGGGGTGAAGAAGACCAATGTGGGGGAGGGGAGGGAAGGAAAATCTACAAATCAAACTCAGCAGAGGTTTTCAATATAGCTGGCATTCTGCATTTTTGTTCATTACAATCCATCTGGAATGTTTTGATGCTGTAGTATAACGTTGGTTCAAGATTGTTTTCACTTAACACTGATAATTTTTATTTTTTTTTCCTGACTTCTGTGAAGCTTTCCAGTAATTGGAGTAACATGATACTATCCTATATTAACCTAGGACATGACTACAGGGAAACAAAGGCGTAGAGACTATGTCCTTAAGGTTGTAATGTGTAATGCCACAGTTGTTTTCTACTCAGGAGTGGAAGATGAAACTTTGAAGGACAATTCTTAGCGTATGAAGTCATATTACTTCAGTTCTCACAGGAGAAGATGTTAGTCCATATCACATAGATGTCATGCTAGCAAACCTTTCACCTACAGCTAGAACAGGAAAGAGCAATGGCTCTTCTAAAAGTGGCTCTTCTTAACGTGATTTTAGGTCCATCTTGATGGACACCCTTTAGTACTTCTCAAAGACACCATCTGAAGAATGTTTCCTCTCATCTTCACTAACTGTGCCTGACAAAGCAATGTCTGGAAGAACTAACTATACCACAGCACTGCTGTGCGACCAAGCCAGGTCTGAGGGTGATGAAGTGCATCTCATGGCACAGAAATATATCTTGTACCACTACTCAAACCGCAGAAGGGCCACAAGATACATTCATACTCCTCCCGCCAGTAAATCTGCATGCTTCTTCTCAAACGCTGTTATTTCATTGTAGGAAGTAGAAATGGTTGTTTCCATGCAATTTATCTTTCTGTGATGTTGACAGTGCAAAAAAGACTTATTTAGTAAGTGGAAATTAGTATAATAGTGCCTTATTCATCACATACCTAAAATAAAACACAAGAATAAATACAGTTTCCTCTTTTCTATGATGCAAATATTTAGTAATGCTTTTGAGATGAAATGCAGTATGGTTTGAAATCACACCTCCCATTTAAAAACTACAGTGAATAAGCTCGTAGGACATCTTTTGCCATTAATTTGAGCAGATGTATGGGAAACATCCTAAGCATGTACCAGTCAACCTACAGGTTTTTGATGGTGAGCAGTGATCAAGATTAAGTTTTCCTCCAAATTTTTAGTGCATTGGCTGTAGTTACCTTGAAGTATCAAGGAAAGAGGTTGGGATGTGAAGGAAATCTAATCAGCCTAATGCAGCTTCCTAACATCTTATATTCTCCATCACAGATGATGACAAGGGTACTTCAAAGGGTAAATCTTTGGGGATGTTTATAAAGTCTCCACTTTTCATGGGGAACCTCTGTCAGGTTGTTATGTCTAGCCCATCCAGCCAGTTCAAGTCTGAGTGACAACAGTAGCATAAAAAGAGCAAGATAAGAGTCTGTTGGTCTCTTTTTAAGTTTTGGTCACTAGTGTGTCTTGTGCTCACACCGGTGTTAAGGAGTCCAGTGGAGAGGAGCCCAGTTTGTCTGGTGGGGACATTGCTGTCATGATCTTGTCCACTGGCCTGGAGGCCTCACGATAGTCAATGTGCAGCCAGTGTCAGGCAATGTTGTCAAGTCAGCCAGTCGCCTTTGGTGTGGGAATGGATCAGGCACAGCAGTTGTTAGACTGAAGAAATCCTTCTCATTTCCCTGGTAGAAGTTAGCCAGCAGGACCGTGGGGAGGCCAAGCCTCTGTTTGGAGTCCAGTTAGAAACTGGGACCGTTGAGAGTGCAACTCAGTTACCATCCCTGTAAAGTTTCTGCTTGATAGCTTAGTTGTCTGAAGCTGCAATTTTTGATAATAGGAAGTGGTGTTGTGCAGTGACTGTTTTGAGGAAGAATAGATCAGAAGTCAGGACACTGGTTAAGAAGTGAAATGGCTGTTTCCAATCTCAGCTTCATTACAAATTTCTTCTATAACCATAAAGGTCATTATCAAGGTAGAGCGGTCAAGACAGCAAAGTTAGCCCGGGAAGTTGACTCCTAAATTAATGTAACCCCAGTAGGAGCATGTTCACAGCAAAGCTTTTGTCCACATATATTATTCCTATACTACTGTATGGGTATTGGGCTGTATTTTTTTCCTAAATACCTGTAGAACAAATTGTAGCTAAATAATGCCCCAGGTGATTTAGCCACTTCAGGTGTTGATACCATTAAATCTGCAGAATGCCACTGGGTTTAGAAGCTGGAGAGCTGTCAGACTAAAATTCAGAAAAGCAATGAGGTTTATTCTACAGTAAGAGTAATAATCCATGCTAACTCTAAAAGTTAGTGTCTCACAGAGTTAAGGTTAAATATATTAAATATTTTAAAATAGTTCATTATGATGGTGGAACATACATGTATTAGATGAAAGTTTGGAATCCCATTCTAAAGTAACGTGCTACAGTCCAGGAATACTTAGAAAGTTGATGAAGTTATGGAGCTGTGATGTGGTACACACCTATTTCTGGTACCATTTAGAGGTCTTGTAAATATTTCCATTAGACCCAGCTTTGTGCCATGCAGACATCTCTTAACATTTTGATTCTGTGCCATCTGGTTTTACCCAGCCATTTGCTTCCCAATGAGCAAATTGTGTGACTGGTGGAGATTTAAACTGTTCATGACATCTTGAGCAATTGCTGCCAAATGATGTGGAATTATAATCCAGGGGAGAGCCATTCTTGTTGAGATCTTTAAGCCCACAAATGAAAACCTGTAATTCTAATTTGCTATTTAGGAACATGAAAACAAGATCTATGTTTTCTATAAAGCTGGGCCTGCACCTGATATCTCCTGTCAGAAGATGCCTTATGCTCCAAATCTTAGAAAACCAAAGCCAATTACAAGAGTGTTCAAATAAAGGTTTAGGAATGGAGAAGTAGGCACCATTTTGGGAAATTTCATCTCTGAACAGAAGCAGCTTGACATAAAACCACTCTGACATAAAACCACCCTGACAATGAAACTGTACAATCTTCCCCAAAATAAGTGAAAGATGGCATGGAAGCTGGCCAACATGAGATCAAAGCAGCTGTAGCAATGCTCGAGAGAAGTCAGCTGCAGATGAAAAGAGATAAAAAACTTTGCATATTTCTCTATGAAGCCTTGTGAGCTTGCATTCATGTGGGTGAGTATCACTGATTTTCTAATGAGTCACTGGAGAAGTTGAAGCAAATGATTAAATGAAGATTAATTATGTGTTGCAACAAAATGCTAAAGGAAGCAAGATGTCCTTGATATCCTGGTGTCTTGCGACAAAGCCTATTCTGGAAGATGAGCACTGACAAGACATAAGTTACCAACTCCAGTGATGGGGTAGTTGAGGGGTATTGGCTTGTTTTACAGGGGAGATGCCTCTGACATTAGGACCTGCTAGGCTCTTCAGTGAAGAGGTGACTTGAATATATGGTTATGGTCCAACGTTAAACCTTCTTTAATTCCACTGCTGCCTAGTAGGAGTAGGGAACAGAAGACAGGGTCAATAAGAGCAACAGCAAGAAGAATCATTTGGATGTGCGTCTCTGATGACTGGCTGTGGGACTGCAGGGCTGCCAAATACCTATTGTATTGTTTATTTGGCTGTAAGGGGGGACCTTTGTCTCACTGGCCTTGTCCAAACAGCTCTTTCACAAGTTCTCTGGTCATAGAATAAGCTTGGGTAGACTGTTACAACCACAAACTGGATGTTTTCCAAAGTTGTAATTGGGTTAAAATTTTCCAAGAGTCACCCATGTTGTAGATACGCTTGAAGGCTCCCACCTTTACCCTGGGTAACGATGCCTCAGATGAACTCTGTTGCATTGGAGAATTGTATTTGTGCTCACTTGCTTTGCTGGATCAGAGTATAAATGACTTTCCCTGCAAATCTATCAGAAGACAGTGCACAAAATTCAGAGTATCTCACACTCTGCCCTTCCCACTGACAAAATTGTTTCTCATTTTATTGAATCATTTTATTTAATTTACTTCAGAGTAGTTTTGCAGCAGTTAGACTGGTCTGCACTTCAGTATGTGCCTTTCTTCAGTAAGAAGGAATGCAGTTCTAAGCAGCATCAGTCACAATAACTGTAGTTTTATCCTTAATAGTTTACTGTTGCTTCATGACTGCACCTTAGCATGCAAGGACTGGGTAAATCTACAGGGTTCTGGGTAGGAGGTTGTTTTGCTTTATGTGCAGATTTCAACAAATTAGAAATACAATTCACTTGGGGGTTTTTTCTTCTCTTTTTGTTGAATAGTGAGATTAATTTCAGCAACTGGAAAAACTTAGATTCAATGCCACCATGTAGATTTTCAGTTGGACAAAATGATGCCATTTCCTTGTATATTATTATAAAAAACCCACATCAAACTATGCAAGTGTCCTTTAATGTCATGATTACAGTGTTAGACTCGTACCAGTTGAAAAATATGACTAATTAAATATTAGAATATTCCTTTAATTATATGTTTGACTGTCCACATATATATAGGCAGTCTGTTAAAATATAATGTCAATTTGTACTATGGCAAGCTTGGAAGGTTTCCTGAGGAAAAAAAAGGGGTCTGAAAGTGCAGCCTTTAGCATGCATTGCAGTATCACCTTATCCTGCCATCTCATCAGAGCCTGCTCATGGGAAAGCAAAGGGGAAGAAAACCCCACTGGACCATCCAGGCAGTGCAGGAAGGTGCTACTGGTCATCAGAGTGAGAGATGCTTTTCCAGCCCAAACCAGTGCCCTGCTGGGATGTAAAGTGGCAGCCTGTGGCAAGAGTTGGCCTGTTTTGGATGATAGTTGAAACCAATGTGCCAGTCATGGTTCTAAGTGTCTTTTTGCAAGAACTTGAAGAACTTTTTGAAAGAACCTTATTTCTATTGCCAAATTACAGCCTATGTAACTATATTCTGATTACCTCAAGTACTCCTGCTGTTTCAATTGAATGTACAGATAAATAATAAATAAATAACATGTTTTAAAAATGCTAACTGGGCAGAATGGCAGAAGGCATAGGGGTGTGGCCATAGGGGTTGAAAAAGCATACTTTATTTTACTTTTTGATACTTTTGCCTGAAATAGCCTCATATTTTCAGGTCAGTTTATGGCCAAGAAAAACACAAGTCAAACCAAAGCCCACAGGAAACCGTAGCAGCCCTAAGAAAGGCCAGCGAATGAAGGGTGTAGAAAAATCACTGTGAATGATATCATTGACCACTGGCAGTGGGAAACTCTGAGGACTTGTAGCTGTTCATGAAGAGGGGCTGGGGAAATGAAATGTTAAAATATTCTGGATTTTTATTTATTTGTCTTTTGTTTTCTAAGAATCCTGGGAAAAACAGCTTCATTATGATTGCCACCCATTACTTTCTGACTTTTAAGGTCCCATGTATGCAATTTATGCCTCTGAGTTGCTATAGATACAGGGGATGAAATCCATTCCTGGCCTTGCTAAAGTTGCTGGGAGTTTTGCCATTCAGTAGGGAAGAGATTTCACCATAGATTTTCAGTGGCACGATCTTAACATCTAACAAAGACAGATAAGTAAAAACGGTGCCACTTTAAAGAGCAACAATTTGCAAATGAAATTAATCTGTGTTTAACCATTTGTGGCTTAGAATCACTTTTGTTACTTTATCAGCATTGTGTATGTTAGCATGGTGTGAATTAAGTACACAGAATAATCATTTGCATGCTTAATTAGAAGCAGCTTTCTCTCAGATGTTGACGTGGATCTAACCCTAGAAAGCAAAAGTGAGTAAGCATAGAAGCAAATTGAGAGTGCTTCAAGTGAATATTGAGCTGGACTTACTAGATCACAATCATCTTCTGATGATACAAAAGGGCTTTGTGTTCAAGCATTTTTTTAAGACTAGCCATGATCTTTTGTTAATGCATCTGAATGCACTGGCTGTGGGCTGGGGTTGTATTGCTCTCCTCTGCTGCCTTTCAGAGACTTGATTTCATTTGTGTAGTAGACTCCATTTTAACACAAAGCTTGTATCACAGATCACCTTTCCTGCTGTTTCTGAGCACAGATTGTGCTTCTGTAGTATCTGTTGCAATGATTTTAATTGAAACATGATACTGGGAAAGCAGAAAAGATATTGTATATCATCAGTTCATGGTTTCCACTGCTCAAGAGTCAAGGAGCAAATGCCACATGATGAGGCAATTCTCAGCAGAGCACAATATGGGGAATGTGGAGTGTAGCTGCACTACTCTGATGTTTTCCTTGTTGGAGAGGGGGAGCAGCTGGCTCCTGAGACATTTCCCTGCTTCAGTGTGTAGGCAACCTCACATTTTTAGTTCACAGCACAGCCTCTTTGTTCTTTACTGCTGCTGTTTGGATTTGGTACTGCAGCACACAAGAAACCCCAGCTTGCTCGCAGTTGCAGATGTTTCTACAAAAACGTGCTGCAAGATTACAAAAGCTAAAATTGAAGCAGAGGCAAAGTGAACCAAGGTCACAAGTCAGCAGTAAAGTCGGGACAAATCCATAGCTCTGCGGCCCAGTCTGATGCCCTGTCCAACAAACTCGGTGGATTGGCATACGGTGCTCCTTTCCCAGCTTCAGCATCTGGCTGACGCTGGAATAAGTTGGCTAAAGCTCAGTCCAAACTGAAGGTGACATAGGTAGGTGTTGGAGTGGTTCATCTCATTGAGATGGTGAAGGAACTGAGTTAAATACCACAGTTTTCTCACTATCATCATTCCCCAAAGAGTCACAAAATACTTTACGATGTTAAATTATCTCTATTAAAACAATATCTCTGATGCAACTGGAGACCACCCAGAACTGATCCTAGCTACAGCAGTGTCCTCTCCAAGGAGATAGGCTGAAATTATTTGCAGTTCACTTCCCATAAGGCATATTCCGGGCTGGATATACGCACACAGGCAGTGCTCAGGGGACTTGTGTCAGAGCACTCTGTTTCTGGTGTTCTTTGTTTGCATTTGTGTAATGGAACCATTTAAAAAATAAATAACAGTTTAAAAATAAATGAGTGATTTTCATATTTAATGTTTATCTAGGATAACTGGCATCCATGTCCATGCTAAAAAAACCTTTACTGGCTTTATGAATCTGTTTATACAAGTATCTGTATTTCAAAAGAAGCTTATAATATTTGCATGTCAAGTAGCACACAATTTCGTTTATCGAGAAAGTTTCTTCCCTATATAATCTATGCTGAAAAGACAATATCTTGCTTCACAACAAAACTCTCAACTAGATTTGCCAGAGTCTCAGTAGCATGAGTAGCTCCAGTGTAGTTTTTCTTTGCCTTAAAATCTTTTGTCGTAGACTCCAGACTTAGCCTAAGAGCAAATTAAGAACCTGACCATTTGAAATAATTTATTATTTTGTTCAGCTGGGGAAAAAGCTTATATTGGCATCACCAGAGGACTTCAGAGATAATTTTCTGTGTGATTTTTAAATGAAAGACAAATGACTTACCAAGCATTGATTCTGTTTGTGCAGTCTTCGTGTATGGTCAAAGGCAATGTGAATTATTAAAGAGGAGGGTTAATAACAAATTGAGAAGACCAGAAAATCTAAGACATACACCCTTATCACCCACTCATTTTGGATGTCTCTGTGTGGATTGTCCCTTGGTTTTACGTTAGGCGTTTGACAGATTGACCGTATTGTCCCAAATGTTCACTTCATCAATGGAACTGGCTCCATCCAAGTCCCCTTTTGGGCTGTGAGTGTTAGATGTTGTTCTGCTGAAATAGTCCTGATGTTCATTTCGCCTGTGTAAGAAATTTAGCTGGTGTCCATGGTGCTAATATGAAATACAACATCATAAGTGATGTAATTTAATTATCTAAAGCCATTTTGAAAAAGCTTGAATCTTTTTTGACTGGCCCTAGTGTAAGTTACATTGGAGTGAGCTTACTGTGGGGATTTGAAAGACAGTCATGGGGATCAGACACCGAGAGTTCATACCCGTACGAAAGGAAAAGAAGAATTACCATGCTCTGCGGAGCTTTGATTAACTGTCTCCAGAGTAAATAGAACCTCTGGAAACAAAAGCTTTCTCTCACACCAGGCCCCAGAATTGGCAACTTTAGCACATTCTCTTTGTTCACCTCCAGGATGGCTGGCAGGTTCAGCCAAAGGAGAGAGACTGTAAATTACAACAAAAAGGGAATTAGAAGATGTTATTTTAATCAGACTACTGAATGACTTCATTGCCGAGCTAGTGCACGGTGTGCACAGTAATCAGACTTCTGTAGACCCGGCGTGGTAGCTTTCACTGTGGGGTTGTGCCGGAGGAGGCTCAGAAAGAAATCTTTCAGCACACCCTTACGGTTGAACGATCAGGCAAGTCCTGTATCCCTTCCCTTGTACTTCTATTGTATCTACTTCAGATCGTTCTGTGTGTAAGCTATAAGGCTGAATTCTTTTACCTGGGACATCAGGCACCAGTTTTGCAAAACATGATCTACTCATGTAGACCCAAGTGCACACAAACAGTCCAGCATCATTCCAAAAGCGGGTCAGCGGATCCTTGCTAGGAGCTGCTGATGAATGATTAGCTTTCACCCAAGTCCCCTGCATTATTTTAAACTCTGATCTCGTTCTTATAGAGAAATGCAAAATATTAGAAAGTTCTTTGTGCTGTGCTATGTTTTATGTTGTCAGAGCTAAAAATCTCACTGTTAATTACTGGGTTTAGTTTCCTGCTCTGCCATAGCTCTCCCATGCAGGCAAGCTGCATGATCTTGCAGTATTTCAAGTGAGACATTTATTGCTAGTGTTAGCCAAAGAAAGGATTTTTAAATGCTCCCTTATTTTGAATCCTTTTTCCCTGTTGATTGCATGCTTCTTCACACTCACTTTCCCTAGGCTCTAAACAGCTCTCAGAAAAAGCAACCTGTCTTTCCCACAGCAAGATTCAACAGTTGTTTCCCAGAGTCTGTTCCTGAGAGTTGCTATGCATGAAGCAAAACCAAATTGCAGGATTGGATTTTTCAAGGGAACATACCTGTCATTATTTAAAAGAAAAGAACGTTTTCCATTGAACATTGCTATCACGTAGGTGACTGAACAAGAGGCAGCAGGACTAACAGACTGTAACGTAGTTGGAATCTTAATGAATAAAATTGCTAGTTATGAATCTATTTAACATGATAATTTGCAGAAGAACCATTAGTCTTTTGAATGTTTCTGTGTAGCTTAGTGGATGGATGTCATGACTATGTGAACCTTTCGTATGGGGAGGAGAAACTGGTGGTGCAAGTCAGGAATCTTCTTTAGTGGAAGGCTGTGTGTTTGGAGAGACTCTGTGTGTTTTCCAGGTGAAGGTGCACCACCACCACCAGACAAGATCCACATTGCCTCACTTCATTTTCTAAAATCTCTGCTTCAGGTCTGTCTGCTCAGGGCAGTCTCCATGTTTGTATCTTCTCTTGTCCAATCCCTTTTTCTAATACCACTGACACATGTACACGCCTGCTAAATTCACCATGCCCAGTAGCTTTTTGGGCCACCAGATAAGGAGAGCTTCGCTCCACAAAATTCAGCTTCTGAGTCAACTTTGTCATGCAGCACACTGCTTTGCAAATTTATTTGTACATTAGGAAAGTGTCTAAATTGTGCTTTTTTTTTTTTTTTTTTTTTTTTAGTTGCTAGTTGGCCTTTAATTTTTAATGAAGACTATGATTATTCTGGACTGTTACCTCCAAGTGTTGTGAATCATCTTTTACAACAATATACCATGTTTTCCCCTTTTTTTACTCTTCCCGTGAAATTCCCAGGACATCAGCCTGTGTTCTGCAAAGTCCCAAGTGCCAGCTGAGGGGCAGAAAAAGGAGCACCAGGCATGGAGCTCGTAAAGCAGCAGGGAGTAGGTGACTTCTGAGAAGAGGAAAGAGCAGATAAATGCTGAGGTACTTCAAGATGTGCTGAGATAGTTGCAAGCCAGAATGGTCCTACCTCACTGAAAGCAGAATGATGGATGGTGAAAAACAAGCAAGCCCCAAAAGATGCACCCTGCAACAACACAAGGATCAGGTGGGGAAATAATTACTTTTGATCTATTTATTCTGTTCCGTCTCACTTTGAGAGCCTTTGAGGGAGCAGGGGACTGGAGGAAATGAATCTAGCATTTGAGTTGAAAAGCCTTATAATTATTTTTAGGGTGCCTGGACAGACCCATCTCGGTGTCATGCTTCACTGGTTAATGCCCCAATATCTGACATGATTTTTGTAGTCTCATCACTAGAATTTTTAAACTCTGTCATTGTGTGTGGCTGATATTACCAAAGTCACGCTGGGTGTAACAACCAGTATGAGCCTCAGTTTGCAGTGGGAAGTCATCTAGAGAGTAGGTGCTAAAAAACTCCACAGCTCCACAACTTATCCACCTCCACCCTCAAATCCCAAGGTCATATTCATTTAACATGAAAAGCAGTTATGCCTACTATTGCATGAGGCACATGGTACAGCTAAGGACTTCTCTTTGTGAGATACTCATCTATATAGGGAGTTTCCACAAAGCCTCTCATAGGCCTGATTTTGAGAGCCTGAGGTTATTTGTTTCCCTCAGAATGCTTTCCAGGAGGATAAATAAGCCCAGACTGCTGCCAGGAGAGAAGGCCACCTAACTTGGACATCTCCTGTGTGGAGGGAAGAGGGACTGCTGCAGAGACACATGCAAAGAGCCTTTGTGATAAACTGTGCCCAGAACGTGGCTTCATTGAGGAGATAAAAGTTAAAGATACAGCAATTTTCTGTGGTGGTTGTGTGGAGTTTTGAATGTCCTCTCCTCATATGGTGGTGCCCCATGGTGGTGTCTACAGAGCTCTTAGTGACTTGTCTCGGGAGCAGCTGTGGGTGCAACACACAACCCCCTGGTGCGCTTCCCTGTGGAGAGCCTTTCCAGTCATACCTGGCAGCGTAGCAAGCCACGTTGTCTCCTGCAGTATGCAGGGTCCCCTTTGTCATGGAGGGACAATGTGGGGCTGCACACTTGCAGATGTGTGGTGCACGTGGGCAGCAAATTGGATCTTGGCAGCAGCGCCAGGTTGCTTCTCCAAACACAGCATGAATGTTTCCTCTGCGTGGTCTTTCCAGGATGTCTAGAGAAAGTCTTGAAAAGTCCTAATAGTTTTCTTGGACTGTGCTTAACCCACTGACTGATGAAGTCTAGGACTGGTTGGCTTCCACATTGGTTTGTCCTTCAGCAACTTGGAGCCAGGCCACCCCTTTGACAGGGCAGGGGTCTGAGGCATTAGGAACTCTTGTTTTACCACTTCATTACTTACCTGGACAGCCATCTCTTGCATCATATGATTTGCTATTGCTGGCATCACAGTAGAATCAAAAATACTAAAAAAAAAAAAAAAAAAAAAAAAATGCCCACATAAAAAGAAAAGCCAAACCCAAACCAGAATTCAAGGTTGCTCCATATATTTGGGACTTTCTGTTGCTTGCATGAGAGAAACGAGGGACTTCGGTTTGTTCCCTCCCCCTTAGCCCTTCTTCCACTTTCTAATTTCTGGTTATATTAATTTTCTTTCCCAGTTGCAGTTCTCTCATCTTAAGCCTGCACTATATCATGAGCCAGGGGTGCATGTTGTTCATCACACCATGAGGACCTTGCTAGCCATACATCTTGAGGCAGTTTTGTATGGATGATTGTAGAGTTTGCAGATGCTTTTCCCCCTCCCTCATAGCTGTTTGTGAGGTTTTTGAGCCCTTTTCTTCTGCAAGCCTTGCTGCCATGGTTTTCATTTCAGTGGTTTGGATGCTGAGGCTAGCATTAGCGCCAGTGCCATATTGCTTGCTTGCAGCAACACTGCTGGACTATTTAACTTTTTTCCTGACTCGGATCTAATCTCAGTTTGGTTATCTATACTGTTTGAAGTCTGCCTCCAGCCACCCTGGAGGAGCTTTGGGGTCCTGTGGTACTGGACTGCTACTCAGATCAGCTTCACTATGTGATCTTGGAGAAGTCATTTTGGATGCTGTTTTCAAAAGAACTGTTGAAAGTAAGTGAGGCTTCTGCTTCTAAGCTACTTCAGCCTTTCAGAGTGTTGTTCTGTGTCTTTGTCATCTGTTTGTCTTCCCACCTCTCCTCCTAATGGCTTGATCAGGCTGCCAGCTCTTTGCAGCACAGCTGCTTCTTGCTGCTGTTTCTGTGTACATGCCTTTGGCCTAACATGGTGGGACCCTGGTCTCAATTAGTGATGGCATCTTGGGGCAGACAAGTGCAGGACCAAACTGGAGGTTACTGTGAATGAATCTGAAATCTAGTCTGGAATGACCTGACATGGGGATGTTGATATTAAATATTCTCTTCTGTTAATCAGTTACATATGGTGGGCTGAATAAATAAGTGTATACGGGGCTGGGTGCAGCCCTGTTTAACATTCAGAAGTTTGCACCTGCAGGCTTGGGTCACAAACAGTGAGCATGGAGGAACCAGGGTCTTTTAATGAGCCCACAAGTCGTGGATGTGCCCGACCCACGCGGGCAGGGCAGCGGCTGCTCATCAGGGTTTGCAGATGCCGTACATCCCATTGCATCCAGTGCCCTGATCTGACCAGACAGCAATCCAAGAGCCAAAGCAATGCACCATCACAGCTGCTGCAAGTGGAGGAAGGAGAGAGTAGAGACCCATTAGCTGCCTTCAATAAATATATACCCAGATGTGATATAAAGAAAGGTGCAGAAGGTACAGGTGGAACTGCGGGCTAGTGCAGATTTTTTTTTTTCCCCAGCTCATTTTGGTAGAGGAAATAGAAAACATTTCTATGTAAAATATGACAAAATGCATGTACTTTTTTCATTTAAAGAAAAATATTGTCAGGGCGTTTATTCCTCCAGGATTTCCATTTACGTGTTAAGATATCAGAATCGATGTTTTAAAAAGAGGAACTTGAAGCTGAAAACCCAATATATGAGTCTACCTAAATGAATGATGGGTATGCCTCAGTTCCATCAGAGGTTGGTCTGAGGTGCACAGGAGGTACTACTGGGGAGTGGGAGTTGATGCTCTTTGTGCCATTTCTTTGCAAGTTGGAATTTGGAGTCTTAACTTTATGGATCTGTTTTGTAAAGCTGGTATAGCATTGCTTACTGGAAAATGTTACAATTTATGCAAAACTGTAAGGTATTCTGTGCCACAAGCCTCACATTTTCATCACTTGACTATTATACCACCTGTGTGTAATTAGCAGCTTGATATCAGATGATAACTAGAAAGTTACGTTAAAATGGAAAACCTAGGCAACCTGATTTTCTATTTTCATTTTAAACAGACTAGAATAGACACCACAAATGCATACTGGTCCCTTCTGTGGACATACTCCCTTAAACATTTCTTAGAGGCTTTACTTTTTTAACCAAGGACATGACTGGCCGAATGCATATCAAACACATTGTTATTCATGCTAATATTTTCAAATTGGTAGCTATCTGTGGTATATTTTACAGAAACTGTTTCAGTGCTAGCCAAAAGCTGAAAGCTGCAGTTACTGAAGGTCTGGCAAGACAGAAATCTGATGTTGGTTTAAAGGAGCAATGTGTTGTGAGTGCTCGACTTGCCTTCAGGAGCAGTTTTGACAGATGGAAAGTTTTAAGCTTATTAACATTGTAAATCAGGCAGGTGGTTTAGCACCTGTGTTGTCCATGCTGAATGAATATAAAGCTGTCCCAGAAAGGTTGGGCTGAGGCAGAAGGTCTGCTCAGAGCAGGAAACAATGGAGACATCTCTGTTGTGGCTCCTGGGCACCACCCATGTTTCCAGAGGTGCCTGAGAGAGCAGGCCACCTGAATCCTATTGCCTTGCCTGCTTAAATGGCAACAAAAAAAGGTGAGTGCCAGCACTGAAGCGTGCGCACACACACATACACACACGGTTTATGATCCTCCCACCACGTCCTTTCCCCAGGACTAGCTTCTCCGCCGCCAGACTGCACGCAACACAGCACAACCACATGAAACCCGTCTGGCTGACTGCGAGGTTTCTGGTTACAGAGCCAGCTTCAGGGTGGACTTGGCCCCTGCTGCAGAGTTAATTGGAAATATTTGTCCAGAGAACTTGCCTGGCAGATTTCGTGTGCTGTTTGATTTCCTCATTCTTGGTGTTTAATCTGTCATATCAGAATGTGTGGCTTAGTACGCGGTTGGTGTCGTCTAGAGGAGTGGGAAGGATGGTGGGTGAAGCCAGCAGACAGTGCAGCCCCCTGCAAGGCGAGTCCCAGGGAACCCCACCAGCTGGCAAACCTGATGGGGATAAGGGGTGCAAGGTTTTGGCCAGAGATTTTGGAGTATGAGGTTTGATGGACGGCTGCCTGCTGATAGCAGGCACCAGTTGGATCTTTGGCATTGAATACAATGCCCTCCTTCGGGCAAAAGTGATAGAAGTTGGATATCTCTGTGCAGGATCATTGGCTGATTAACCCAGTGTAATTGCCAAGTAATCCTAATTGCATTTGTTCTTTAATCCAAAATGTTCTTAACTAAGTCATCTGAACTCTTTAAAGTAAAAGTATTTGTTTCATTACTGCTCTAAAAGTAGGTAAATCTCTTCTTCCTTGCCCTTTTTAAATTAGTTGAGCAATACCTTGACTTTGTTTTAAAGCTCTTTTGCCAAGTTTTTGTCTTAACACCAGTGACAAGAATATGAAAGGAATTAGAATATTATTATGGGATTAAGACAGAATCTTGCTCATACACAAAAGACTTGTTAATTCCTTGTCCTCTAAAGAGAGTCATATAGGTTCTGCAATTAAACTTTGTGTAGCAGAATTCAAAAGTAGTGCAGTAATGTATGTGGTAGGTAAGAAGTAATGCATGGAACAAGCTTTGATTAAGAACCCACACACACACTGAAGAAAAAGTATTCTTCACCTACATTTGCAAATAAATGGTTATTTCTGTCTATGCTAAATAGCAAAAGTGGGTATGCTTTTGACTTACTGATTTTATAATGCATTGTTTCTGTCTCTTTCTCGTCAGCAAAGAGATGCTTTACTGCAGTGGCAGACATTTTTCTAATTCCATAGTAATTTCCCATATAGTGTAAAATTGGATGGGATACAAAAATAATTTATTTGATACTTCTTTGAGAGTTGTCCTCCACATTCAATTTTCAGCAAATAGAAACGCCCCCCTCCATAGCCTCTTCCTTGTAACCATAGATGTGTCTACAGTTTTCACAACAGTGCCATGTATATGAGAAGGAAACTTTTTTGGTAGAAAATGACATACAGCTCTCTGAATTCCTGTTTGTTACAAAATCTGGCAAAATAATAATTACTTTAAAGCTCTGAGTGGACTTTCAGCTATTTGAAACTCCTAATTTACTGATGATCAGTCTTAAACCATGAACATCTAAGCTTGGTGCTTGCAAACCATAAAGTTAATGTCAATGGGAATCTTGCATCACTGAGGACTTCAGGATGTGGCTGTGTGCATTACCTTGTTGCTTGTTCCAGTTCTTGTTTTCTTCTCCCTTTGAAAGCCCCGCTTGAAGTTGCTTCTTAATCTAAGCTGTTGACTTGAAAGTACGTATCGGCCCTCTTAAGTATGAGTCACACCAACCCTCAGTCATCAATATTGTCCAGAAATGTAATGTTTCCCTTCTCATCTCTTCTTATCCCCCTTAAGGAAAGGCAGCTATGATTCATACTGTAAAAGGGCTTGATTTGCGTTTGATATGAGTCAACAACTAATCCAACATCAAGAAACAGCATCAAACAGGATTTACAAAAAGGGGAGGAAGCTTTCTTGTTTACTGTGGCTGAATCAAAAGTAGAGGCATAGACATATGGTTGAAAAATCAAAATGTAGATTACACTGTTTTGAAAACCCCTTCACACAGATATTACAAATGTTTGAAGAAATTAATATATGTTAAAATATACTATGTTCTGAGCAAATCAGAATGTTGTTTCTTTCTTAAACATCCCTGCCAAGGAAACACTTCTGCTTTTATTTCTTTACAGAAATCTCTGTGCTAGGCTCTTTACAAGTGAGAAAACAAGATGAAGAAATATCCCATAAGAAATCCTTTTAGGAATGCACTTAAAGTGTACAAATCTCATCTTTATTTTAGACATAATTATATGCTTACCTGCTATTGATGTCTGTAAGCTTTAATCGCCTCTTTAAAGTTAAGTACTTTTATGAAGTATTTTCCTCCATTGAGGTCTAAATGCACAAAATGGGGCAAAGATTTAGGGAGTGGTCAAGACAGGCCAAAAGGCTATAATAAATCCATAGGTCCCTGCTTGCAAATCTATAAATTTACTTCAGGGTTCTTGAACTAATACCATTAATCAATTCCAGATGAGTCATACAACTGAGCAGGAACAGACATTCGGGGGTGACTGCACCCCATGGCCTTGGGGTAGTTTTCTTTGGAGCAAATTAATATATGCACTGTGAATCTTGCCAGTCTTTTACCCTCGCTTTTTCAAAACTCACTTCACCTGGAAGATAACTTGTTTCTTTAATCTGTCTTGAAAGAAGATGCCAGAGGAGATGGAAAGGGAAATTTTAAATAACGTAGTAAAGGAATTAGTATGTCTGTTTTCCCTCTGCTTGTCTCTAATATTCAGCTTCTGTTGCTCCCCTTTTCCCATCTGCCATCATCACTGTTGTCTGCTTGAACTGTAAGTTCTGTGAGGCTCATCTTATGTCTTTAGGTGGTGGTCAACAAATCACTTGGCATTTTCAATGTAAGCTAATGACAGCTCAAAGGAAGAGTTTGGGAGAAAGGGAGATGGATCCCTGAACAAAGTCAGGTTGCTTACATTAATAGCTGTAAACTAAGTGGACAAAATAAGGTGTCAAACCTCACTGAGGACTTTCATTGCTCCAGGAAGGAGGGGAAAAGGTTTAATTGATGATGCAGCAAATTCTGCATAGCTCTCCATCAGGCTCTGAGTTGGTGCTCCTTCGTTTGTAGCTCTCCACAATGTTTTATTCAGTCCCTTAAACCAATGGTAGGTGATCCCCTCTCATTTCTAGTCTGCTTGGGTTTGGATCTATGAGCCTCAGGATGTTTGTCTTTCCTCTTTCTTTTGTGCAGGTTTAAGGTAGGCACTATTTTTGTCAATTTTCTCAGTAATCCCCTCAGAGAAATGAATAAACTTGTTTTACAGGAAACAAGTGATTTTTATACCTGCATTTGCTGTCAAATACCTTGTGTGTGCTATTTTGTGACTACAAAGACTTTACATCGTATGATACACAGTCACAGTATGCCTTCTGCTTCAATTTGTTTCAATATATTTATAAAAATTTACAAAAATGCATTAATAGCCTCAATGGTTCTCCAAGACAGGTAATTTCTACGCAGACAGAGATTTTATATGTGAGAATGTATATCGCACCATTGCATACTCTAATGGTGACATGGAAATTAGGAATAATAATTCACAACCACAACATGAATAGTCGTTCAACTATGTACATAAACCTATATACATCCAATGTGGCCTATAGGTCTAACCTTCTTTAAAGTTGCAATCAGAGTTTCTTTTTTTCCCCCCAGTTTCTGAATATTCCTATTTTTGACATTTGTTGTGGTGGTGGTGGGATTTCCCCCACCCCACCCATATCTGGATTAATTTTGAGGCAAATACCATGTGTTTTTAACCAGTCTTCTTCACTCCTGGTGTCCACAAACCTTTTATGTACTCACTTGATATCTCCTACGTTGAAATTTTACACACTACCAATCTAGAACCTTTTAGTAAAGTGCCATCTGCCACATAAATTTCTCCTCCAAAGCTGTTAAAAAGAGTAGGTTTACATTTGGAAGGCCAGCCAGCCTTAATCACCAGTATTGCTTTTTGCGAAGTCTCATTTTGGCATCACAGTCTCTTGTAGTGACAAACTGCATCCTGTCTGAGACTGAGAAAACTTTCTCGAGCCTATTTGCATGAACAACATCAGACTCTGGTGTTTGTACTACCTCTCTTTTATTGAAAGCTCAGACAGAGTGTCTGCTGACATGAGGTCTTTTCCAGCTATATTCTAGCTATAAATCATCCATCTGCAATTGAAAGAACAACCTTTTCAAGGAAAGTTGTGTTTGTGAAACCCTTTTCTCTGCCATTGTCATAAGTGGTTTGCAGTCTGCTTCTGCAAATGAGGAACAGGATTTTTGTGCACACAAGCACCAGAGACCTTTCATTTTCCTGTCTATATTCACTGGCATTCAGCTTAAGTTAGGTTTCCTGCAGCATTAGCTACAGTGTCTGGTGATTCTCATCATTGCAAAAATGTCGTTGCGAGGCCTCACATAGCAGGCTCCATTGACAATTTTGTATAGCAATTACCATCAGAAAATCAAAGGCAGGGCATCTTCTTTATAAAGTGTTCTTAGGTTAATCATTATGATAAATGTCTTTCATACATTATTCACTTTTTGCAGATTAAAGTTTTTCGATCGACAGTTATGGCAGCCAGATTGGCTAGAATTTTTTCAACCAAATTTATCATTGCTCTGTACTTTCCTTCTCTGTAGGTAGAGAAATATTGATAACCATCTATAACCCCCTAAGGCCTAGCAGGGCCCCTATATCAGTCCTGGTTTTCCTACATAAGTTAATTATTCACCCCTACATTTACGTTGCCATCTGTTAAGTTCCAAGCTTACACCGTCAGCTCCACATCTGTGATTCTTTATACTTACTACAAAATACCATCAGTAAACTTCAGTATCTTCCCATGCTTGGATATTCTTTTATGAAATTATACAGGTGCAGAACATTGTCTAAAAGTTACGGTGAAGCATGAATTCTCCTTCTAAAGAAATTTTCCACAATCCAGTTGAAGTACTCTAGGGTGAGATGAGAGGGAAAGTGGCAAAATACATTTATTAAGAAACATCTTTCCTGGTAGACATGTGGAGTTCTCTACACAGGCTTTGGCTCATCCTCTTAGGAGGTAGGTATAGGTAAAATGTTTCCCCTTTCTCTTCTGGTGCTGGTAGAGAAAAGACTTCTAAAGGTGCATCAGTACTCTCTGATAAATTCAGAGCAATAAGTCTAATTTCTTCCTTAAGTTTTCATCTAAGTACATTTCTAAGTATGTGTTGGCGCATATATAACAGGGAAATTGAGTTCTGTTAACTTTATTTTGTATTCCATTGGTAGCTTTTTCTATGCCATTAAAAACATCTGAGAATATATTTTCTACCTTTTAATGGCTTCTGTCCTCCTACTGTATTCACTTTCTTAACAACCTAATATCTGGCGTTTTCACCTCTTGAGTAAGTATTCCCTTTCCTGAAAATGTTTTATAAGAAAACAATTATAAATGTTATTTCTTGAAGATTTTGTTATACTTTCACATGGAGTTCATATCCACACGTAACGGCTTGATTTCACTCTAGTGTCATCAAAGAAAGCTTTTATCAATTCTTTTTCCTATAAAAAGATTTTATTTTCAAAACCATTTCTGTAACTTCAGCCAACTACTAGCCTGTACACATTCTCTGGGTGTGAGAATAACTTATGGACTGAAGTCTAATCTATAGAAGCATGATATTTCATTTACTGGTTGTAGCTGTATATGAAGAGAGTCCCACGTTTTCATCTCTTTTCTGTTTCACATTATGGGCATGCACACTCTGTTTCTTTTTTTCCTGGGGTTTGACTATGTCAAAGCCCTGCTAAAGCCAAGGTATACAATATGCATTTCCATCCCCACCGCCATTGTCCACAGGGTCCATCACCTTGTCAGAGAAGGCAATGAGGTTGATCATCATCCTTTGCCCTTGGTAAATCTATGCTGACTGCTCCCCACCACCTTCTTACCCTTCTTGTGCCTGGAAATGGCTTCTATGAGGATTTGCTCCATAACCTTCCCAGGGACCAAGATGAGGCTGATTGACCTGGACCATCCCCCTTGCTACCTTCTTGCAGAAGGCTGTGGTATTTGTCTTTCTCTGATCGTGAATCTCCACCAAGTACCATGACCTTTTGAAGAGGGCAGAGAGCAGCATTGCAATAACATTGGGCTCCTCTTTCAACACCCTTGGACTCATCTGCTCCTGTCCATGGAGTTCTGTATGTTCAGGTGGGTTAAGTGATTCCTAACTTCATCTTCCTCTGCTGTGGGTACTGATTCATGCCCATGGGCTCTTCCAGGAGGCTCAGGGACCCAGGAGGACCAGGAGCAAAGCCTACCTGTGAAAACTGAATCAAAAAGGTGTTGTGTGTCATGTAACTTAGCTTTTTAGATGTACTTTGTCACTAGATCCCAATGAGAAATGGGCCTATGTTGTTCTTAGCCATCCTTTTTCTGTCAATGTACTTACAAAAAACCCTTTTGTATTTCACATCCCTTGCTAGTGCCAGCTCCAGCTGAGTTTTGGCTTTCCCAGCTCCAACCCTGCCAGCTCAAGCAGTGTCTCTGTTCCTCCTGGGTTGCTTGTCTCTGCTTCCACCTTCTACAGGATTCCTTTTGGTATCTAAATCAGATCAGTCTTCCTTGTTAGTGTTGATTCTGTGATCCACAGAACCAAATCAAAATCTGATTACAAATTAAAGCAGTCACAATCAAAAAGTTGTTATAAATACCTCAGAAGTCTTTCTATCTTTTTAATTCTCCTAGGAAATTTCTATTACCATAACTTCATTTTTCCCAAAACTCTATCATTGTGATTTCTGTAATTTAGGATGGCAACTTAGTTTGCTCTTCTCCTCAATAAATCTAGTGCTTCTGACCCAGTACTATGAAAATAACAGCTTCTTTTACCTTGCCCCCCACTCTTTGGCTTCATGAGGAGAAGAATGTTACTTGAAACTCTTCCAGTTTTATGCCAAATGTGTTGGAAAAGTGCTGACATGAGCCCTGCACGTACCCCTTTAAATTCTCCTCAAATTCTAGGGACTGCCTACAAATTTATGGTACCAGATAATGCTCAGGAGTAATCATCACTCCAGTGAGAATTTTGCATTGCAACTTGTAACATCTAGTGAGTCTTTTATAGAATAAGCAAACTGTGAGAAGAGAAAATTAGTGAGAAACTGAGGCAAAGAGGGCTCTCCACAAAGTGAGGTAAATCTAACTTTGGGATAAAATTAAACCACTCCATTCCTTTTAAAAGGGCTATTTCTCTTGCTGCATGTGTCTTCTTTTGCTCTAACCCACAAAAACGTTGCCATCATTTTTGCAGGAGCAATAATATGGGCTTCTTTTTAATCATGTTCCAGTTACTCTTGTGCTTGATCTGGGAAGGAAAATACATGAGGCCGATACTTGGCAAACTCTTTTTATATAGTAGTTAAGAATAAATAGATGTACCACTGAACTAATAGTCAGAGAAGATTTATATCCAAAACTAATTGTGAGAATATGTATTCATTTTTTGAAAATGTTTCCAAACTTACTTGCCTTCCACAATATTTCAAAGAAACTGTGTTAATTCAGATTTCCCCAGTTTTCTCTGTGAACCATCTTCCTCTCTGAATAGTCTGCAGACATTCACTGAAGGTACTGATACTTAAGATGACATTCTGCTCTTTGTCAGAGACTGCTGTTTTAACATGATTATTTATATTGCACAGATTATATTCTTAATGGTTTTTGGTCATACATTTTGAAAATTATTTTATTCCTGTATTCAAGCTTTTGGGAATTCACCTTTTCCCAGTATGCTTTGATCTGCTCAAATGTTAGTTGAAGGACAATAATAATTGAGTAAGACAGAATTTTGCATTTCTAATGAGTTATATGTGGATCACCTCACCCACTTTTGCAGTGGGGAAATGGCAAAGAACTTACGGATAAAACTGAGTGACTGTAAATTCATCTTTTATTTGTATAGGATAATGCAAATGTCATATAGTTTCAGAGGAATGACACAGAATGATTTTTGTATATTTGTCTGTAATAGATAGCACAGATTGTAGAGCCGAACTGATTTTAATAAAAATAAATACAAATGAGGATGGGTTGAAAAAAGACATCAATAAAACCTGAAAAATTTTCTACCTCAGAGGAGGATTCAGGTTTTACAATATATATCTGCTCTGATGGCTACAGAGTTATGTTTATGCATTGCCCATGATCTGTTTGGGTCTTGCATTTTCACTATAAAGAAGTTTACAGGGAAGTTGTGATTTATGAAAGTACTCAGAAGTTAAATGGATAGCTTGAAAAACATCAAGTGAAATAGCATCTTTCAGTGTTCACAGCTGATTTTCCTATGTTTTGGAGCAATGTAACTAAGCCAGTAAGTCACAGTACATGAAGTTCCTGTGAAAGTCTGTCAGGATATATGCTGTAGGATTGTTATGGAGCATGCAACCACGAAATATGGATCAGAAATGTAAAAATGGACACAGAAATCTGCAATTAGTTAAGGCTGTGCAAGATGCCCACAATGAAAACAGAAATTGCATGAGATTTGTTTAGTTTGAGGATTTGCTTAGGTATTTAGTATAAAAACTGCGTTTGTCCGAAGGTTTGTTCAAGTTCACTAACTTCCCTACTGACTCTAAATTAATTTTCAGATAAACCTGGGTTGATTTATAAAGTGGTATCAAAATCACGCTAAACTTGTGGTTTCATACGGCTTAAACTGGCCATGCTACTAAACCAGGTAGCACTCGGTGGTTTTGGCTGGGTTTTACCTGGCTATTTCATATTCATTAGAGTCCCCCAGCTCAAGGTGGAAAGCCTGGAGGTGCCAACCCTGCTCTGCTCTCCCCCAGGCGCCTTTGGCAGGGCTACGGGAGTCACGCAGGGGAGCCAGCTTGGCTTCTGCCAGGGCAGGGCTGTAGGTGAAGGAATCCATCTTTCTCTCAGGAGTGGAGGTGCTTCTGTGTTCGATTGCAGAAGAAATCACATGGTGTGTGTCTCTAAATCGCTGAAAATCTGACTTGGGGTGTATGCCTTCAGGCAGAGGAGTAACTGCTGCAAGTTCAAGACTTATTTATCCAGTTGTGAGTTGAGAGTGTTTCTGCTTATGTTATTATGTCCACTAGTATTAACCTCTTTCTTCAACTCATGCCAGATTTTATCAGTGATATATGCTTTGAGAGATGAGTAGCTATTTTTGAAATGAGGCTTGTGTTTCCGTGACCACTACTTCTGCATCTGTCTTTGGTGATTTGGGAGAAATTTCATCCACCTGTCTTCGCTGAAGTGTAACCCACCATGCTTCTCCTCTTATGTGCATAATTTCACATATTAAATTTATTTCTTGTGCTGTATTTATTTTAAAACTTTATTCAGTCACATGTCTCTGTGTGCATTTAAAACAAGCCACAAATATTTATGAGGCAATTTTAATGCTTACCAATTACTTTTGTGGGGCTTGGTATTAGAGTAGGTACTTTAATAGCCATGGTTTTATCAACCTTGGCTGATATTTCCTAATTATTCATATCTAGAAGTGTTATCAGCCATCACAGAGTGTTACCAGCATCATTTTAAGCTCTCTTCACCTTCTTCAGTCTGGGTTTTATTTGAAAAGCAGACATACAGTCCCCAGTGAGAATTAAAGTAGAAGCATTAGCTTGCAAAATATATGCCAATGACCTAATGATTCTGACATTTCCACAATACAAGCTTTACAAGAAGGCATGCAGACAGCAAAGTCTGTTTTTCTATCTCATATTTTTTTAATGGCTAAATGTTTGGAGGAAACAAAATGGATTTATTCTGCTCAATCCAGGGTATAATATCAGGACTTATCCGGTTCCGGGCCCCAGGGCTTCAGACAACTAACAAAACACATCTTACTTCTGCTCTGCTAGTTCTCTGTTATGCTTTTCACATGCAGGAAGAAAGAGTAAAAGCATAACCCAATTGAATAAAGCAGCATGGCCTGCTATTCTTTGCTTATGAAGCATCACATGATAGACACCAAATTAAGAACCCCCCACCTGTGGCTAAGTACGTATGCAACCGTCAAGCCATTTTATACAATATAGAGGGAATTTTACCATCCCCTTCACTGCTAGAGTGCAGGAATATGTTAATGTCTTACCAAAGCATGCTTCATTATTTTTGAATAATCCAGTGATTTTACATCATTTAAATAAAATCAAAGATGCTGCTCCCCAATCTATTTCGAAATGCTCTGGCCTTTCAAAATTTTTGCTCTGATATATGGAAAGAAAACTAATCTGAGATTCATATTGTAGAATTTAAGCTGCAATTTGTTTTTTGGCTATTCAGTCACTGATTTTGTAAGGACATTTGGGATAGGGCTGTCTGCCATGATAAGATAAAAAAAAATATATCTTTTCTAATAAAAATAAGATGCTATTTAAACAAGAGTTTAAAGGAAATCCATCATCTCCATTGACCTTTCAGACTTTGGTAAGCATAGAACATACAGTGCCAATTTTATGGCACAGTCACATCAAATAGATTGTATGTGATCTATTTTAGTTGCAATTTCAAAGATGGTTTTGATGTAACAGTTAGATGGGAAAGCTCATTCAAATGTGTTCTTGTTACTTTTTATACAGTAACTTAATGGAACAATCACCTAATGCCTAAGACATGCCATATGCAAGAACATTCCCTTCACTATGGGGTTTTCTGGTTCATTTGCTTGAACAACTCCAAATTTTTCCTGTCATTGACCTGAGAAGTAATAAGCAAAACTGGAGATGTTGTCAGTCTTAGAGGTGTCTGGCATTTGTTTGGATACTGAGCTGGCAATTTTCTCTTTTGTGTTTTTCCTTCCTCTTCCTCTTTTGCAGGGTTTATCTACTTAGGTGATGAGATAGTTGCAGTGATATCTCATATTTATATATATTAGGGTTTTTTCAGCAAAAAGGCTTACATTTCAGAGATGGCCTGCGTACATTAAAACCCTGTAAATCTGGATTGCTTTCTTGTGACACAGCGTTCAGTAAATAAGCAATGAAGGAATCAGTTCAAATTCATTAGAAGGTTCTGTACCACAGTTGCCGTCGCTGACTCCTATGACAGAAATATTTCAAATACCTGGCTATAGACCAAGGAAATATCAGCTCCAAAAATGACTTGTCACTGTGTGCAAAAACCTCATCCTTGCTAAGCATAAGAATCGTTAGTTGCTTTGGGGGAGTTAACCTGGAATTAATGTGACTCCTTTTCGTCTAAAATTTCTTCCCTGAAGTTGCTGTTTCTCTCTGTGAGTATAGAGGAAAATTATTGCTAGTGCCATCGTTAGCTTACAGAGTCTTTCTTTTCTTTTTAACATGGGATTCTATTTGCTGCAGAGGTGAAAGCTGTGGAAGGCTTCTGCCTTTGAAGAACTACTTAAGATGAAATGGTTCTGAAGTGCATTTAAGGGTGTTTACTTTAGGCACTTTATTTTTTTCTTTATTTTTATTCCTATTGGAATTGGCTAATGTTATTCATTAAACTAACAATTTCTCCCCTGCCTGTTCTTAAGTGTGACTTGTGACCTTGCAATCTGTGTATTTTGTCATCACAATGTGTTACCATGGAACTGATTTTGATGTCATGAATAAGGGCATTGTGAGTTTCCACGTTCCCAAGCATATTTGAGACACAGGTTTGGAAACAAAAATGACTTCACCAGTTAAATATTGTTAGATCCTATAGTATATCAAAGGTAAGAACACTTGTGCCCTATATTCCTTTACATAGAAGAATCTAAGGTTAGGAATTTCAAAGCAGGTATATACAAGAATGACACTACAAATAACATTTCACAAGATTAAATATTTTGTGAGAGCATTGAACTCTAACCCCTTTATGTTACTGTAGACAAAAATCTTTCATATTGTTCGTGGAGACTTCTCAGACTGTCTAATGCAGAGCCTATATAAAGAGGAAGAAACACAGTGTGCATAACAGCACTGGGATGCTGCTGGGACTTAACTCCTTCAAGACAATAGTGGCCGAAGGGAATTTTCTGCCTGAGATCACTCACAGGCAGACAGAGGGCAATGTAACATTGCCGGTTTTGAATCTGAAAGTAATATTTGGGCATTTTTCAGAAGACAGCCTTACACAACGCACAAAGGAAAAATATACTTTTGCTGTGCAGCAGAGTGCATGTATTGCGTGCCTTAAATTAAAAAGAAAGCAAGTTCCCTCAGTGATCTACCTACCAACATGAGGTTAAAAGAGTTCAATTGAATCTCTTGTCAAGCTGTTCCCCAGGGTGTTTAATTCATCACAGTTAAAGGCCTGATAAGATTCTGTAATAATGAAAAAGTTTGAAAAGCCTCAAGTGAGGTTAAAATCCCAGGTTGCATAAAAAGTGTTAGTATAACAGTGACCTCAGATATATTCCTGTTTATTTCCAGATGAGACTTACCCATCCTTTGCATTTTACACTCTAGCTCAGTACCATTTCGCTCCCGGCACCAGGCAAATATGTCCTCATTAAGTAAAATTTATGCTAATACCATTCTGATTAGCCAGCAGTCATTGATATTCACTCTCATTAGCTAAATTGGTTCACTGGAAGACATCCCACTGAGGATTTTTTTTTCTGTTTTAAGTGGAATATAAAATGTATGGATTCGCAGAGATGACAGATGATGATAATTATACCCTGTGTATACTCGAGCAGGTTTTTTTAATCCTAAAGGCTCCCAAAGTACTTTGCAGCATTTACATCTGCAAGGAGAGAGAAGACTCTTTTTTTCCCCTTCTGGTTTCACTGTTATTAGGACGGATTGCACAAAGGAGTCTTCCATTCTGAATTCAGGAGCACTTTTTAATGAGACAAAATGCAGGTCAGTTCATAGGAAATCTAGCTGGGGAATAAACTCAATTCATGCAGTAATGGGACTTTCTACATACAATCATTTTGGTGTAATCTTGTGACTCTGACTTAACATCTCTGCGAGTTTTGCCTGTAGTAATATTAGAAAATTAGCCTCAATGTGAACCTTTCATCAAAATTATAAGGATTCTGTCAGATCATCTTTACACATCTTGGTTGACGGGACTGATATTTCTAGCTGAAAATTTTATTATGTTTTCTTGTGTTAAAACATATATAATTAATTCAAGCCATGGTTTAATACAGTATGGTATGATGCTGTGATGAATTATCATCCATTTTCTGCTAACTCTCTTAAAGGGCTCGTGTTATGCAGGGATGACCAAGTAGGAAGCTGTTATTGCCACGGTGTGATAATCTTGTCATTAACACTGTAAAGGCTAAGAATATGTTTCTTTGTATCAGAACCTCCATTTCAAGTGCAAGATGGAAAGCAGTGGTCTTAATACGTTA
This sequence comes from Tyto alba, assembly GCF_018691265.1. NCBI lineage: Eukaryota > Metazoa > Chordata > Aves > Strigiformes > Tytonidae > Tyto > Tyto alba. The sequence goes on along the minus strand of NW_024881295.1, from coordinate 6,289,673 downwards.
CATTCTTACTTGTATTTTTAAAAATCCCAGTAAATGTCTGTCTCTATATGCAGATGTATCTCTCCTTTAGAAACTCTGCTCCTAAGTTCTTCTGATAAATCTCTGTTTACCTTTAAATATTGGTACTGTGTATACTGTGTTTTCTAAGAAGAGGAAAATAATTCTCTGGTCCATTCAATTCCTTAACCTTACTAGAAGGATTATGAACAAGTATGTCTCTTCATGCTAATTTTTCATCTTTCGAATCTGTGATCAATACTACTTCATTTAGGCTGTCAAGCAGCAAGCAGATGGCAGCAACCATTGACCATCAGTAATGGCAAGATGGGAAATGCTGGCCCACAGTGACCTTCGCTGGGCTTGAAATTCCTCGGTTTGTCTTTGAATCCTCACCATTGAATAGTTCCTATCACTCCTGTGCAATAATTGCAGTGTTTTCACATGTGCTCTTCTGTTTCAATTCATCTCACTCTTATATTGATCTAATCTTTTCTTCAGTAATCGAAACTAATTTCACATCCAAAAGATGCTTTGGAGGGGAGATCTGTGATCACAAACAGTAACGTGAAACCACCCAGATGCAAATAAATTGCCATTCTAACTCACTGTAGAGAGAAATTGTGTCCTAATAGTGTGACAATTACTTTGTTTCCATGGTAATGTGTGTATGTGAGAGAGCTATAAATAACATTTGATGTTTATAAACAATTCAGGTTATACTGAATTATACATACTATTTGTATGCTAATATCCAGGATGCACTTCCAGTTATTTCACAGCAATAGAATAGTGAACAGAGAGCTGAAAGTTTTGGGAGCACTGCAGTGAACCATGTGATATTTTTTTTTTTTTTTCCTGCATTTACATCCAAAGGAAAAACTACACGAACTGAATCTATTTCCTTATTATAATCTGTACACTTAATAACTGAAAAAAGTACTAGAAAGAAAAACTCACAGAATTAACAGATTTTTTTTTTTTTTGCTACACTTCATCATTACTATACCAGGGTTTTGTCCCAGAAGATAAAAAGCATTTAGGTTACAATTCAACAAACTGTTTCTGTGCATGTTCATGTTTAAGCTCGTAAACCGGTAACATATCTTAGTTCGATGTTTTAAAATTACTTTTTTCCCCATTATTGTGTAACAGCAAAATGTTTTCTATGTCTTTGTGTTGGCACTGAATTTTCATGAATATTGCAAAACCAGCAAAGAGCCATCAGCATTTGCTTGAATAAGGTAATAAGTTCACTTCAGTAGAAGCTTGTTTTCTAGTCACAAATAATTGTCAGAGAAAAAAAATGGGGCTGTTACCATTATTTAATATGGTTACAAGAATAGTTGCAGTGAAGGCAGATTTTGAGAATATACATCTGAATTTCCACTGGCAAGTAGAAACACATGGACAAGGGCACAGCTCTAAAATGAAGGATCGCTGTCGATGGCAACACGTTAGAGCCACGAAGGGAATTCCTCCTTCTTCCTCCTCCGTGGCTGGGAAGCACAGTTCACTTCTGCAGCTCCTTGGCCACCAGCCAGCATGATTAAAACGCTGCACCCTACCTCGGCGTGCTTTAATTGCTGCCTACACACTTTGCGAGCGGTGTTTGTACTTGTTTAGCTTGGGACCTTTGATAGGCTTAGCAGCCAGGCTGGAAGAGGGAAGCAAACACAAGCGAACAAATTTATGTTAACAGACGGTAAGTGTTCGTACTGCATAACACCTGTGGGCAGACACGTAGACAGCGGTGGGTATGCCATTTAAACAGCAAGAGAGTGCCATTTACCCATTGTTTAGGAGTAAATGAAATACATTGCATTAAATTTGTTCCTTGGCAGTCATCCCAGTCAAACTGCCATGCTGGTTAGCTGTGGACGCCCCTGTATTTACATTAAAATAGTTTGGAAAATTTCACCTTTATTCATGCCTTGAGTATGCAAACATGATCTCCTCAGCACGAGCTGCGAGCGGCGCGGCGAGGTGTGCTGAAGGCCAGGCTTACGCCCCTGCGGCCCCTCGGCCTGCGCCGTGGCTGCTCCCAGGGGCAACGATCCCAGACCGGTCCCCCGCACCACCGGGGTCTCCCGTGACTTTGATTTCCTGACACATGCCACTGCCAAAGTGACACGAATGGAATATTTGTTTATCACCTGGGGGGCGTGTGGGGGGGTGTTTGTTTGTCTGCCTCCTTCATGCTTGGAGTGACTCTGCAACCTGCGCTGAAGATGTCTGACAACACGCTGTCATGACAGCATGTTTATTTTGCACTGATTTGTAGCTGGTCTTGAAAAGAAAGACACTTGCCACCAACGTTTGGGAAAGCACCAAGGAAACAAACATGACCCAAGGCTTTCCAAATAATAGAGCCTAAATATTGTGTGATTCAGTAGGGAGCTCTTAGCACTATGACAGGGCTGCAGTGTCACACGAGAAGAGCTCTGTGCTTGGGCACTGACTACATCTCGTTCTTCTCTCTCAAATAATTTCTCCATCATTGGCTATCGAGTGTTCACCTGAGCTGGAGCAGAGATAAACAGAAATGACCACACCGATGCCAGAGCGCTGGTTTTCTAGCAGCTCTCCTGTAACTCCCAAAATCAAGTCTTGGAGACTTGTTTTCTGCCCTCTTCTCCCACAGAGCATGCAGAAGCAGTCACCACCCTATGGTGCAGAGAAGTCGAGCACTTTTCATGGCTGAAAATAACTCTAGCCATGAACTGCATATGGTATAGCTGTTGGTATGAGTATTTTTGTGTTTCACAAATGGCTGTGGTCACGTTTAAAAAGCCATGCTAGTCTGGGCGCTGCCACGCCTGGCATGTGCTCCCCAGGCTTGATTTGGTCTCCCTGAAGTGTCCTCTGCTACGCCTGACCTCAGGATCGAGTTCTACCAGGGTTTTCTGAATGAGGGAAAAGGGAAAACTATCTAGTTGTTGGGCAACATTTCACAAATGAGATCTCAAGTCTGGCCAGGAAGCTCTTATTTAATCACTTGTGTTTATTTTAAATCTGTGAGAGAATAAGACAGCCTGGCTTTGTTTTAATATTAGGCTTCTACTGTTTAAATGTTGTTTGCTGTGGTTTGTTTTTTTTTTTCTTTATATTCCCATTGCCTTTAAAAAGTACTCTTAACACCTTTTGGATTTATGTATTTATCTAAGATGAAGATGACAGTATATTCCGGTTTTGTTTGTTTTGGTGTCGTGTCTGAAATTGGAAGAATGACATCTTACAATATATAGCACATATCTGAGAAGGCCTAGAGGGAAGAAGAAGCTGTCTTGTGGAACTGCAATATGAAACTCCATCCCCGTCACATAGTTGGTCTTTCTACCAAGGTAGGAGGGGAAGAAAGAAATGTTCAAAAAAAAATGTTCAAAAAGATAACATGCTCCTTAAGCTAGGAGTGAAATGATTTTCCCAACATGCACACGCACACAAAAAGAATCTTGAAAAGTATTGTCTTTCCAAGGGAGCACAAAAATTTATAGTTCTGGGATTTCTTGCATCTAAGAAAGGGTCTGGTTTAGACCAGCCAACCTATTTCATTCTCATAGTTGTGAAATCTTTTTGTTACTTGTTTCTTTCCCTTTTTTGAGCTTTTAACTTAAATATATTAAAATATAGTTAAAATTTAAAATTAAGATATTATGAAAACATACTTTAAAAAAGTTTTCTCACTTGCTAGTGTTCCATTTCTATGATTAATTTGAGAGATTTATCCAAAATCTACCTTACCTTGGTCTTGGTTAACCTCTCTTCTTTCACTGAAGAAAATTTTTTGCAAAGTTCTCTCACAGGTTTGGTTTTTTTCCAACCAAGCTAAGTGCACGAATCTGCTATATGTTATAGATGTTATAGATGAATATGTGCAACCCTGCCAGCCTCATAACTGTTGCAAGTATATACAATTAAGATGTACGCTAACATTACTGTTCTGCACAGACTCCATCTTTTCCATAGTTTCAATTTTTTAAGCTTCATGTGACTGCTTTTATGATTATTTTTTTCTTTCTTGTTCTTTTGTTGAGTGTGCAAGATGCATTAATATTTTGATACTAATCCTGAAAAACGCTTGTTAAGAGGTCTTTTTTTCAATAGCTGAATTACAGAAAGGTAGTCAAACATGGGAATTACACTAAACAGAAAGCTTAAACAAAAAGTGTTTCAAAATTTTCAAAACTGAAAGCAGGTATTTAGAATGAGGTGTTCAAAAGTCAGAGTCAGAGGGATTTAATCACTTTTGAAGCCAGACTTAGAAAACCCTCTCATTTAGGTCATGGCATCTTGTAGTCTGGCCCTGCTGGATGTAGAGTCAGAGCCGAATTTGGTGATAACCATCACCTTTGACAAGTTTCAGGTCAGGAGCTTGAGCAGGGCCTGATGTGATTTATTGCTCCTTAAATTGATGCAGCTTACCTTGCAGTCATCTGCAGTTGAAGGGTAAGCTCAGTTCCCTCCTCTTTCAGCTGGAGAGGATGGGAGCAGGCAAACACTTCACAGCTCTGAAGTGCCAGCAGAAAGGCTTTCGGGACTGTGGCCAACACCCTCTACAAGTACTTTTTGGATCTGTTTCAGCTTGAGTAGAGACATTTGAACAGGCATCAGATTGTGAGGGAGTGTCACTAACTAAAAAGATGAAGTGGAGAAAGAAGCTCAAGTGAACCCATCTAGGGAAAAGAGACGTCTCTTGAGTACAAAATGTTTTAAACACAAAACTGGGGGAACTGTTTTTAAAGGAAAGCAAATGGAGGTCCTCAGAAAAGCATCCATTTGTGTGGTTTTTAAAAAATTTGATTTCTGTTTGTTTTCTTTGCTGGTGGATAGTTAGGAATGGGGAGAAAATTTCAGGAACACCTGAAAACAAAAATTAGCAGTGCTGGTAATTTCACTGAATGCATTTTACATATACATGAGTTGCTTATACAGAGTCAAAAACTACAAAAACAGTTCAAATACTAATACAGGGCATCTGACATTAAATCTTAATTTCCACTTCAGGAAACTATCACCAAAGGGGTGTATGACCTCTTATTATCTGCTTGTAAAAATGAGTTGAATTAAAATGAGTACTGCCCCTCATTTTAAAAAGTAGTATCATTTGAAAAATATGCACTGATTAAAAATAAACATTTTTCCATACATACATTATCATTTTAATATTAAGTTTGCAAATACAGTCAAATCATACAGTAGCACTAACAGGGAGTGTTTATGGCTCATTCCTTCCCACTACAGATCTTTGGGACTGAAAGTTAGTATTTACAGATACCTTTTAAATGGGAATGCCTCTAGATGAGCTAATGGGAGCATTACGTGCACTCAGGAGTTTCTGTTTTATGAACCTGAAGACTAGAGAAGCTAAGTATGAGTAAAGACCTTGGGAACAAGGAAATCTGGTGTTCTGACTGGGTGTCTGTGTCCTTTCACTATTACTTTTTCCTTTTATAAAAGTAATTTGATAATTTTATTGGATATCACAGGGATTATTTCTATTTCATGGAAACTTTTCAGTGCAGAAAAATCTGGACTGTTGCAAAGAGTTTGGAGATGAAGAGTGCTAGGGGTATAATTCGTCAAAATTAGTGTGGGTGAAAAAAAAATCCAGGATATTCAACTTCTGTAAAAAGATCATCAACCAGAATAAAAGAATCTTGTTCAGAGGCTTCTAGAAAGAATAAAATGTATTATTAATGCTTAGGAGTGGCTCTGTTTGACTAAGAAAATGCCATCAGAACCAAGTATTTATGACTAAACACACTTGAATAGAAAACATGCAGAGAAAACTCTTGGTAGTTCATTTGTCAAAAGCTGGCTGAACTGTAGCCCTGTAATAATTATGTACTGGATGTCACAGGCAGAGAAGCTGGTGACCGCAAACTGACTTCCTCATTCCTTCTCCTTCCTCCAGGAGTGGTTTGGATTAGGTAGTCAGATGAAACTTCCAAAGCACATATTTTCTTACCATACTGCTGTTACTCATCTCCAGGTATTTCTTGCATAGATTCCCACTAAATGCTTTTATTTATTTTTTCCCCTTTTGTCCATGAAATGAAAAGATTACTAGCTCACTGACTTAGTTAAATGCTGCCCAAGTCGCCCTACATGCATGCACACACACACAAATGCACAGAGAGGAAAGAAACATACGCACTAAAGAAAAATAAAAAAATAAAAGAGACAGCTGGGCATTGCTGAACATAATCCAACAACTCTCTGGTTCCTTGTCCTGAACAACAGATATTCTGTATCACCTAATATTAACAAACAAAAGACTTTTTCCCACGCCATTATATATTTACATTAGCCTACTGTTCAAGCTTGGCACGTTGGCTTCCTAAGACTATTTGATCCCAGATGCAGCTCTGTGCCAGAATTGCTGGAACAAAATGCAGTGGGTGGACAAACCTGTCCTGCTGCATAGCTTCTAGCCTTTTAAAAACAGAAAGCATTTATCTGACTCATTACTGTAAATGTACTAACAGAGCATACCGGTGATGATTTTCTGACTGAAAGTGCCTGCATCTGCTCAAAAGGTTAACACGGGTGCAAAGTGAGTGCACATCATGACACATTTGTTGATACCAGCCAGGGGCAAATATTAAGTAGCTTATCTTTTAAAGAGAGAGATAAGGAAGAAGGGTTGTGAGGTGCTTGCCAATAAGTGTATACTCATCACAGCTGACGCTCCCGTATATTGCAGTAACCGCAGCAGGTAGGGCTGGTGATTGGAGCCCCAGTTTGAAAATCAGGGTGCCTGAGTTTTAGCCCCAGCTCTTGACTTTTGCTGAGGCCTCTGCAAATGATTTAGAATTAAATTATTATTTAGATTTATTTAGATTTAAATTAAATTAGGCTGCCTCCTCTTCCTGACTGGGTGGAGGCGGGGAAGGGGGGGTGCTTCACACATCACACGAGAGCTTTTTTGCCTTTCTTTGTAACCTACAAACAAAAAGACCTACAAATGAAAGAAAGAAGTGTTATTAGGCGTTATTATGGTGCTGAGGACACAGTACATCTGGAAGGAAATGTGGAAAATTTGTATCCCTGTATTTCAGTAAGAGGCCACAAAATCCACTCCCATTTAAAAGGGAAAAATTGAGGAAGAGTCTTAGAGACATTACTCTAAATACCTGCAGTGTGTATTTTTCAAATATGCACACACATATATTTTTTTAATATATTTACATATATTTGTACGTGTGTGCATTTTAGGCTTTTTATTTGGGATATATCATGTGATCTGAGGAGTGCCTTTTTTCCTCTCTCTGCGTATGCTAATTCTTTTAAGTACTGTTATGTCTATAATACTTTGTCTTTAAAGGATCTAATACTTACCTCAGAATAGTATTGAGATGAGTAACCATATTCTGTGGGATGGCTAGCATTACTGAGAATATGTGACTGTTAAATTTCACTGCCTTTTTAAGAAGCCGAACCTGTAGGCTGATCTTGGCTCCAATGGCAGGGTGTGATCCAATCCGTGCAGGTAATTGGGACGCAGATGCTGCGAGAGCCTTTCGGTGGAGCCTGATGCACTCTGATAAAATAACCAGGAGATCATTGCAAAGCACACCCATTAAGATCCTTCACAACCAGTATCATAATATTACTAAATGTTCACTCTTTGGATTTAAGTTCTCTGCACAGCTCATATGTTAAGAGGAAGCAAAAAATTAAAAATAAGCCACTTTGTAGGAAACTGCTTCATCAAATCTCTGGATAATTGTCCGGCTTTTACAATTCTCTTTGAAATCATTTCTGCAGGGAAATCAGGAGTTGGAGATTGGTTGCAAGCCACGAGAACAGGGTGGCAGTAAAAAGGAAAAGCAAAGCCAATTTCACTGACATAATAGAGTATCTATTCCACAACACATAAAATAATAAAGCTTGCAGGTAAAAAAAAAACTAAGGAAAATATAATTAGTACCCAGGACCAGCTGAGGGAAATGGTAGAGGGGAAATGGGAGTTCATTCACACGACACAATTTTTGGTGCTTAATTTCAGCGGATAAATTATCTGGCATGCCTCCCTGGGGTTTTTCTGCAGTTGAGGAGAAGAGGGTCTGTCAGAGCTGAACTAAGGCCTCCCCCAGAGCAAGTTTGCTCTCTCTATTGTAGAGGGAGTCCAGAGAGGCTGTCAGCTCACTTAGCTTGTCTTTTAGTCTTTTAAGTTGAGTGGTGTGAATAGTCTTCAAAATGCTTTTGGGTTTCCCTTTACCCAAAGATTGAGGGAATGCTCCTTTTCATTCTCAGCCACAGGAATTAAACAATAAGATCAAAATCTTGTAATCTCCTTGGGAATTCCTTTTAGTTGTGTGGGATCTAAAATGCTAGTTTTCCCCTAAATTGCTGGGCAAATGAAGGCAGAGGCTAATCATACAGCTGGCTTTCAATGCAAACATTTCCAATGTCTGGTGCAGTGCCATTTGTTTGGGATCGCCTATGAAACAAATACCTTAATCATTTTTAATACCTTTGCACGAGTTTAAATGTCATTAAGCTGGTTCCTTATATATCTTATGGTCTGCTTACAGTGAGAATAAGAGGACCTAGAGCCAAAGTAAGCATTATTATTCCAATTTTTTTGGCCTTTCATTGTACCAACTTATGAAAATGACGATCCTATAAAATAAAATTGCAATAGGGTCTCCAGACAGGTAATATTTAGTGTATTATTTTCAGTAAAACCAGCACAACTAAAGATTTTGAATTTACAGCAGTATTGTTCCCTCTGCCCACCCCTCTGTGGAACACATTACAGTCAACAACCACGTATTATGTCAAAACTGCCATCTTTATTCTTCACCAAACAAATATTTTAAAGCACATATATCTGTACTGCAGGAATATGCAGCAAAAAATCCCCTAGATCTTCATTTTTAAAATGAGATGCAAATCTTAAATTTGCAACTGTGCGTCCCCTGTCAGAAAATGGTTCCTTACGATTTCCCAATAGCAAGTAAAACACCAAAAAGAAAGTACTTGCCAGCCTTTGGGCGTGCTTGTTCTCCAGTGAAACAGTCTGAATGTGCAGAGATGCAGACAGGGACTTTGGATTCGAGGGGAAAAATGTTTGTGGGTGAAGTTCAGCCTACAATGCGGTTTGTTTTGCGTGCAGGAGGTTTCTTACAATATCAGTATCACAAACTGAAATTGCTTACAACTTCCCCTGCCTTTCCAACTTTGATTTTTTTTTTTTCCCTTAGACATAGTTTTAGTTGTGTACATCCCACATCTTGTTGTGGCCGTCACTTGGAGAGAAGAATGTTGTGTCTTTACTGTACCATGTACTGCACTGCCTTTGCTGTGGGAACTGTCACTGTAACAAAAGGTCTGAAGGATTGGGAAGGAAACGTGCCGTCATTCTTTCCAGTTATGAAAATTGCTATGAATGCAAATTACCTCTAGCTTTATAGAAGGCGTTTTCTGTTGAACACCAATTGTGCCTTCAATAGTGAAAGGCATATCGAGTTATTCACATGGGAAAGCTGGTATAAGGGAAGGTCTTGATTTGTTACATTCAGTATCACTGAAGGTTGCAACCTCAACCTAAGAAAGGAATACGTGGAAATATGTTTGAAACCTTAAGTGGCCTACTTGCAACATGCTTTAGATTTGTTAAAAGATTTGCAAACCTTTTGATAAGTTTCATCTACTTTCCAGATGTCATCGTAGAAAAAAATGTAATGCTACCATTTGCTATAAAAGCTTCCTGCAGCTCTATTAACAAGTTTCCCATGATGTAATTAGAAAGAAGGTGCAGTGTTTTCTTTGGCATCCATGGGTAAAATGCTGTGCATACTTATGCTGCTATAAACCCAGGGCAACTCAGTTCATTTTAATGAAGTTATTTTGGACTTAGTTTGTGTGAAATTTGGCTATACCTTTATCTATAGCTGGATATCTTCCTCAAGGGGCAAATACAACAAAGGTTGTACATTTTCTTTAGATTTTGTATAGGAAGTCACTATTTTCAGCATCAAGGAGGCTGCTACTTTTCTGAACAAGGTAAATGCTGTAAAATCTTTTAGGTTCAGATTCAGGTAGGGTTTTCAGATGTGTCCATAACTTTCTTGAATAAGCTGGAGCATGCGCAAGTGCTGAAGTCAGGGCCTTCAGCCCTCTCCTGTATGCCTCTTATTCCTCTTTGTTCGCTAGTCTGTTACGTGAGGTTCATGGCCAAGAACCATTTTGGAGCTGGATGCCACGTTTCTATCACAGAACATTTATCTCCTTCTCATTTGAGCCAACTGAAGTCTCTGGTAGTATCAAGGTTGGTGCTTGTGCCAGTTTCTCTGTACCACTGATTTAGGTAGATGGCTTTGGACTGATACCAAACACAGGCAGGTTCATTATTGTTTCTCACAACAGAAAAAAAAAAAAAGACCAGCTGCTTTGGTCTTGGAATCTGCCTGTCGTTTCTCATCCAGAGAAGCCTGTACACAAATGGCCTTTGCATAATGCCTTGTTGTCTTCTTTCTTATTTCTAAATAACAAACAAAAAGAAAGGGAACTAGAAGGGGAAAAAATTAAATTTTAATGGAAACACATTTCATCTTTTGTTTTCTGCTTGCCATAAAACATTAACATAGTAAACAAATTGGTCTTTGCTGTTAAATTCTTTAATAACATACAGTATTTTGAGTTTTGTCATGGCTAATGTATGGTTGAACCATGTTGTGTTGCTGGCCACATTCAAACCTCTATTGTCACCGTTCTTTGACATCAAACTACATTTTTAAAAATAAAAGTTGCATGTAACCCACTTCTGTTCATAGACACCTTCATTAAAAGGTCGTCATTTTGGGGGGATGTCTCAGTACGTTAGTGGTAATGGTGTTTTCTGACCAAAACTGCTTTTTTTTGGGACATAGTTCAAAGTCCATGCATTCCCGTGGTCAGCCCCTGCTTTGTGCCATACAGTACCTTTCCGAATGCTGCACCCACACACAAGCAAAACTTTTACAGGCTGCTCTGAAACTTTATATTCTAGACAGCTAATCCAATCATAGGACTGTTACCATGGTGTTACAATAGCTGACAGAGCTATTTGAAATAAGGGTATGTAGAAAAAAGAAAGTGTCACTTTGGTCCACTTTTCAGAGTGGTTGGTGTTATAATATATAACCTTTTTTTTTCTTTTTTTAACGCAGTGTAGTTCACAATAATTTAAAATACTCTATAGACATTTAAACGATATACAATAATATAACTTAATTGGATTCCTCAGTTGTACTTAACAAATACTATTCTAATATATTTACAGTATCTAGTACCATAAGACTGTGCATTACTGTGTTTGGGAGCTTTATTTGCTTCCTGTCAAGAATGTAGTGAAATTACAGCATATCACTATTATTCAACAGCAATACCCATTAATCAAAGGGACTTTAAATTATATGGAGTGACTCTAGCATTTTTGGGGGGCCCTGTTGACTTCTGTGGAGTTGCACTCGTTCATGACAAGGCTGGTATTTAGAAACCAACAGCAACAATGAAAAATGAGCGCTTCAATTTTGGATTGCTCCGCGAGAGACTCATCAAAGGGATTTGATTTTCAGAGGGTAAGTGCTTGGGGTCAGAAAGGCAGGTCCTCATGAGTGTTCAAACGAAAGTCCCCATGTGATTATTTACTTTTGATAATACAGGCCCACAAATTACAGAGGTAATCCTGGCTCATTCACATATCCATCATGGGAGCTGGTGGAGTGGTAGCTCCACCAGCCCCTTGCTCCAGGAGCACCGTGTGGGATGGCGAGTGCTCCCATGTCAGGTGGGGAGTGCTCATGGCTGTGCAGTCCCTCAACAAAAGTAGTAAGATGGAACAAAAGCTAGAAATACAGATATGCAGACATTAGGAGATTTTTAATCCAAGTTTTCAGCAAATCAGGTAGGGACCCTTGCTACAAGCAAACATTTATATGATTAAGTCTGCTGTGTTATAAGTGGGCATATCTGGCTCTTGGGGTTAAAAACACCAGATTTTACAGTAGTAAGATATCTGAGGATTTTTTTTAAATCTCTCAAAGGGAAAAGGTGTATTAATTAGAATAGAGCACTGGTGTAAAGAGTCAGCTACTTTCTTAACATTCATGGATTTACCAGGGGGTACGTTATTGCCAACCTTAGAATAAAGACGACACAGACTAACCCAAATTTTAGCTTGCTTATGCTCATGAAGCCACCAAAGCTCACAGGTTGCAGCAACCTAGAACTCAGCTACCATATTTTTATTACCTTCTCAGTTCATACTAGGCATAAGTTATTTAAAACTATTGGTAATATTAACTTCCAGCGGTTAAAGGCAAAATGCAATGCTTGAAAGATCCTGCCAGTGCATTTGACGGCAAAGCAAAACCTCTGATATTTGTCGAAGCATGTCTTTGTATCCTAAAACTCCCTACAAGGAGCTGAGAGCAGGTGCTCCACGCCTCAAGCCTGAGTCTAAAAAGAGTCATTCTTATTTAGGAGGCAAGCGGGAGAAGTCTTTATCAAGCATTTGTAACCACAGTTTCACGTGAACTTTTTGCTCAGTTCTGGTAATTGCTTAAGGCCTACAGTAATTGAACTCTCTAATAGTGGAGTGACAACAGATCAGTAGCATTGAAGAACTTAGGGAGAACCAAATACAAAAGTCATAAAGTCAGAGTTCCAGTAAGTTTACATTTAGTACAGAATTAAGACATAGCTACCCGTTAGTGCTTAGAATTTTTTGATACTATTAAAAACATAAATAATTATTTTTAATGTTCATTCAAAGAGTTCCAGTGTCACTGGCAGCTGATGTAATTTTGTGAACGTTATTTTTTTCAGACCTGATAGTGGAGTATTTCCGCCATAGATTTTGTCTCCCTACCAGTTGTTTTCTCTCTACCTGTTTTCTTAGAATTTTAGGTTTTTGCAGCAAGTCTGCTGTGTTCTAGTCAGTGAAGGTTTCATTTCCTTAAAAAAAAAAAAGTCTTTATTTGCACAGGACTCGGTGGTTTTGTTGTTGTAAAATAGGAGAAAGTGTCTTTTAAATTTCATGGGAGCTGCAATGCAATCAGCTTCTCTGATATGTATAACTTAAAACACATATTAGGAGAACTCTACAACACCCAGGTTGTAGTTAAAAAAAAAAAGAAAAAAAGAGAGAGAAAGTTTCATGTGGTTGTCAACATCACCTTAATCCTGTTGCCCTTGTTTCCAAAGCAGTTACAACAGCCAGCCAGCCAAAATGCACAATCCTTAGAAGTGTAAGTAGTGGAAAGGGAGTGGTTGTTGTGGTGTTGGTTGGGATTTTTTTCCCAAAGATTAGATGTGCAAAATGATGCTGTCGTCGTTTGTTGTACTCCACTTTCTTCACTCGTGGTGATTTGTTCTGTTCGTTTGCACATGATGCCATTATTTGCAGGTGAACACCTCTGTCCGCTCACTACACGTGTTGCACTTCACAAAGCAGCACCAGTGGAATTTGCAATTACATTGCCACACCTTGGTGTACTGGTGTGTGTTGTACCCTCTTCCACAGCACATCATGTCACACCCATCCGCATTGGGAGAGGTACGGTTGCAGAGTCGTCCCTGGGTACCGACGCTCCCTGTGGAAGCATCTTCCTCACAGTAGTTGGGTGACTTTTCAATATACACTAAATCCGTTTCCATGGGTTTCTGGTAGCTCTTAATCTGCTTGATCTTCAGGAAAGTTGGCTGTCTTAATCTACTGGCTCGTACCACCTCCACTTGCACTGCAGCATTATATTTCTCTTTCAAAATATATCCAATCTCTCTGAATTTAGGAAGCGTGGTCCAGCAGGTCTTAGTTGTACAGGAACCTGAAACTCCATGACACTTGCACTCCAATTTCATTCTCTCTTCAAGAACCTATGTGTACAGATATTTGCATATTGTTACTGCAGGAAAATGGTATTGCAAGCTGGCCTAAATGTCAATCTCTTTAGTTCGCATAAATAGTCATTACTGCCGTTGAAATTTTTCAAATGCACACTTACAAATCTTCTCACCTCCCAGCAGAATGCTCGTAACATATTTTATCTTACCTGGTCAGAAATGCAGTGTTTTGACATTTCATTAGAAAACATTTGCCTTCTGTTTCCAAATATTGGAGAATATTTACTTAAATTTCAGAAGACATGTCTTTAGAGCCAAAGTAATTCATGGGAGTTCAGTGACTTAAAAAATGTTTTCAAACCATTTTCGTTTTGCAATTAGAAAAAAATGGGTTTTTAAAGCGCTGCAAGATTCAGAGTATTTAATCTTAATTGCTTGAAGAATGTTTAAAAAATTTTTGACCAGCTTTAATATCACAAAACATATGCTGTGTGGCTGAATAGGCAATCATGTTCACTGCATAATTAAAAATTTTGCCTATACCAGAAGTGGTAATACTTGCATACCTGTTAACTATTCAACCTACAGAGCATACCATCCCCTTTAAAAACAGAACTCCTTGCGGTATCTAGCCCAAATATCAAGCAAATGGTCAGTCATAAACACGTTTTTTGCACCAGGGCAACAATTGCACAACAGCAGAGGAAATGAACTCCACTGAAGGGTCCTACTCATCTGTGAGCCAAAGAGAAATGGGAACATTTATTATGGCTATTGCTAGAGGAGGTTAACCTAGAGGAGATTAATCCTGTGTCAGTTGGTCCCTAGAAGAGAACCAAACTGGTGTGTGCTCCGGCTCACGCTCCACTCCCGATCTCCCGCCTCCACTGCGGCTGAGCCGCGACACGGCTGGCACGTCCCTCTGTCCCCCGGCACGGGTGTACGCCCTGGGGTGGGGGGGGGGAAGGCAAGCAGATGCCCTCCCACTCCGTGTGCACGGCAGAGGGGAAACCGGCCTCGCCGAAGCGCCTCTCTGTTTTTCTGCCCTCGCGCTACCACTTAAACCTGACCACAATTACACCCACAGTCATCATTAGCTTATGAAAATCAGGGCCTAAGAACAAAGCGAACTGATCTTCCCCCTTCGCAATGGGATCCTAACAAAGAAATATGAGCTACCGAGCTTGTCTTAAAGCATTACTGATGCTGCAGACCATCTCCTGTAGTGGTTTCATTGCAGATCCCAGAACATGACTGAAATGGGCAAAGGATAAAAGGGCCGAAATCTGAGTACAATGGCTTAATGAAGTAGAAGGGAAGTAAAAAATGCTTACTGCTTAAGAAAGTGGCCTTAAAATAAAAGCTGTACAGATTTGGTTATCCCTGCAAATAGAGGGCACCCTCCTGAGTTGTTCGAGTTTCACTTAAATTGTATGTTTTGTTTTTTCCTGAATTTCTGGGGTTTCAGTATTAAAGAGGATATTTGGTTTTGATTCTCCCTTGCCAACATACAGTAGCAAGTACAAGATAGCTGAGCATCCTATCCAAAAATACCTTAGACCTTCTGGAATCACACGCTTTTCCCAGGTCAAGGTCAAGTTAGCCTATCAGAGGCAAAGAAGGTGATTTACAGGAAGGTTTATACTGGGTTAGAGAATAATTTCCTATAGCTTCAACTACTGTAAAAAACAAAATCAGCAAGGCTGTGATGAGCTGCTTTTTGTGGACACTGGAAAGGCCACTGACAAACTGTATCACCTTCCTGGCTTCCTTATGAAAAAAAGAGAAAACTTGCCACCTTCTGCTGAAGTGGCAGTATTTTAGTGGCAGCGAGTAGAGAAATGCTTTATGAAATACTCCAGGATCTTTCAGGGGTCTTCAGGGTCTCCTCTGTCTCTACTTCATGCCTGTGCAGCAGGATGTGATTTTTTCAAAGACCCCTGAACAACATTCCAATCCCATTCCACAAACCTGGGTTAAAATAATCTATTGGCATTTAGATGTGCATGCAGATATGTGTAAAAGTGCTTATAAGTTTTGCTTGATATTGCTGATATACATTTTTTTTGAAACTAGCCTGTTTGTACAGCTTTCTCACCCCACTGGTCAACATGCAGTTGCAGCCACAAGAACTGCAGCAAAATTCATGACAAAAGGTGGGTGGAGGGAACCTCCTCTACACCTTCACCAAAGAGCACTAAGATCTGAGGACTTCCCAGAAAGCATTACCAATGGGATGGATCTGCCACACCTGATTCATGCTCCTCTTCTCCCCAGGCAGTAAATCTTGGTGAAGAGTACATGTTTTGTCATGTTCTGTGTATGTTTCAGATGTCTGTTTTTTGGTTAAAAAGGCCAAGTCAGTAACTTGCTCAGAGATTGGGAGGACATGAAGCTTGTGAGGCTCCTTATTCCTGTGTGGCCTCAGCACTCTGGACACTGTTCCAATGAGCCTCTGTCTCTGTTATTGATGTGCTTCCCTGATACAACAGAAAGTGCCATTATTCCTGAAAGGCAGATATCACCCATTCTGGTGTCCTAGGTGATACCTTTGTATATGTATATTTATATATGGATGTGTGTGTGCATATATATGTTTGCCTGTGTCTGTGTGTTTGGCTGAGATGCTGCCATTTATATGCAGCACTGCCTGGCACCCTCTGTAGTACAATCTCCAGGAAACTTTATCCTAAGACTTGATTTCTTATTTTGTTGTTGTCTTTCTGAAGGTCCAGTTTTGTGAGTCATTTTGCCATACAGAAATCTGATTTCACTGCTGTATTTTTTCAGAAGTTCCCACTGTTTATGGTGGTGGAAGAACTTGCAAATGCAAGCCAGGCAGGCCCAAAAAAAGCAGAAGTTTCAAAAAGTATTAATTCATGATCCTGAAGCCAATCTCACAGGTTTTTTTATTTTTTTGGAGGCTTCTCTCATGAATGTGGAATGCTTGGGGTTACAACACTGAGCGCAGGCCCAATCATCAGGTAGTTAAATTCCTGAATGCTATAATTTGCGTGCCCACAGTCAGCTGTGGGTATAAAATTGTGCCCAAAAACTTGGAGGTCAGGGAATACAAGGCTCAAACTAAGCAGATTCTAAGCAACATTTTTTTTCCCTCTTTCCACCCAGATGCTGCAGAGCGTTCCTCTTTGCTGACAAGCCAGCATGCTCCAGCTTTCCCAGAGGTATGTCTGTCTGCGTGGTATCTCGAGCAGCTTACCACTTGCCAGCAAGGTGTCACTGGACCTGGCAAAGGTGGCAGGATTTGACCCTGTTCACTCAATGGTGTGAATGGAGAGCGACTAATGTTTTTCTTCCTAAATGTCCCACCAGCTCGGTTCTCATCAGCAAAATTCCCATCAAAACTTTGACCCTGAGCCTTAAAGGTACTTATTTACTCAAATCTAATGCACTATGCCAAGCTAGGTGCCTGATTAAAGATTGAAAATCATTAGCCTGTACGACTCACTCTCTCAGCAGTTTCATTTGTCATATGTCAGTGCCTCATATCTAATCTTAAACGGTTTACAGCAAGATCTACCTCCCAGAGTAAATTCCCATCGTTGGACTGTGCTGCCTCAGACTAATCGTAGGAACATTCCTTAGGTCCCTTTTCCACATACAGGCCCACTCCCACCCCAGTATGATCTTGCCAAGTAAAATTTTCTAACTACTGCTACTTTGTTAAATGAATTGTGAAATATAATGTTAAAGCTTTCTTATCCCACATATTTTTATACCTATATAAATCATACACTGAAAATGCAATTTGAGGGTTGTCCACTGCCAGTTAAGTAGAAAAAGACTTGCAAATACTGGAATAAAACAAAATGATATGCATGAAAAGAAATTTGTTTTTTCAAGTTCCATATCTAGACCTAACTGCTTAACATCAGATACAGTTTCTGTGCATATTAAAAATCCTATCTGGATAGAATATGTAAAAACAATAGTAACATTTTGTGTGTGTTTGTTTTGGCTTGCCTTTTCTGGTTTGTGTTTTCCTTAGTGGAAATGCACATTTTTGGACCAGATGTTGAATGTAACAAAATCCATATTACTTTTTGACTGCAGTATCAAAAAGAAATAGAAGACTTTAGGAGTTTTTCCCCATCAAATATGCAAGTGGTCAACTTTTGTTTTGGGTAATAACAGTACCAAAAGAGATGGATCCTGGTCACAACATGTCACCACCCCTTTGACACATGAGGATGCAGCCACGAGAGCCGATGGCTCGCAGATGATGTGTGGGCACTGGCTAACCTTCTTCTCCGTACAGCCTGGGGTCCACCGCTGCTGGCAAAACACTGATCTCATGGACCCATCTGGGAAACAAAGTTGGGTTTGTCTGGGTTTGGGTTTTTAACTCAGATAGCCAGGCGTGTAACTAACATTAATAGGGTGTAATGCTGCTCCCCTAATACAAATGTCCTGAAAATATTCTTCATTAATAGCAGATCACAGAGCCCGAAATTGAGCAGCTCATGCTATGTCTCCTTGGGCTGTGTCCAGCCCTGTGAAGGGAAGACACAGAGCCTGCAGGAGAGGACTACGGGTGCTTCAGCTGCATGTGTTTCTTTCTACTCCTCTGTGAGGCTGTTCCATCAAGCATCGAAACAGTATTTATACTCCATGGGATGGGAGATGAGGAATTGAATTCCAGCACTTACTCCTTCTCTTCTCACATCCTTATTTTTCTTATTGTTTAGTTTAATGGGAGGAGGGAGCCTCTGCTTTGCAGTGGGTCAGTATCCAGCCACAGCATGAAATGTTTTTTCCCTGGCACTGGCCAGATCTCCGAGGTGCCAAGAGGCATCAACTCACCTCCTCCTGCTCTTCACCTGCCTCCCTAGATAAGTCACCTTCCACCATAGTATCCCCACTGAATGCATTAAAAAAACCGAGGAAGACCCAGTGCTCTTTACCCAAGTTCTCCTCTTGGCTAGCAGGAAAATAAGCCTGGGATTTTGGGACTTGCTGCACATCAGATGGAAGTCCATACTATTATGAGGACAGGCTATAGAGCCTAACCCATCTGTGCCTCTTCCCTACCCTCTAGAAGAGAAAATAGCTGCTAAGTTTGAGCAATAAACTGCTGTACCTGGTTAGAACTTCCTGAATTTTATTTTTACAGTGAAGTGTTGCAAAAAGGTAAGTCTTGAGAAACACTTTTCAAATCATCCCCAAATCAAGTCTGATTGCAGTATTTCACTCTTTTCAATGGAATTTGTTATAAAACTTGAAGGTAAAATTTTAAATATTATCTTAAAGTGTTTAAAATATTTCATTGGTGGTTTAATTCTGTCAGGCAATATAAAGATGTCAGGTTTGAGGGAGTGCAGTAATATTTTACCAGACAGATGATATCTTTCTTGCATACATTGCATGGTATGCAAGGGCATGCACATTTACAGAATAGAACCATTTAGCAAGTCCTAAAATATTTGGCTATTCCCTCTCCCCCCCCCTCTAATTTTAAAGCGAATGTTCAAAAAGTAGGATAGTACCAGATGTAGCTTCTGGCAGTCAATGTTAAAGGCGTGTTTCTGGAAGAAAAAAATAGGCTGGTAAATCCAGCCCAACTGGAAGCAGGAGAACTATCCTCATGAGATTTTTGAGCCAAAGCTTGCATATTCAGGACATATGGATAAGCATTAGTTATCCATCTAACCCACCCAAGCTGTAGCACCAAACTTTTTGAAATTGGAGTTATATCTGTCTGCAAATCAATTTAAGTGGGAAAGTGGAAAGTCTGCCATGAAGCACAACTATCAAAAGCTTTTCTTTCATGAGTGTTCTCATAAGAGATATGCAGTGAAATAGTTTGTCTCTTTTAGAGAAAGGAACTTTCAGCAAATGATGGGCTCAGGGCTGTAAAACCTGGAAAGTCACATTCTTTAAATCACTGAAATGACTTAGGAAACAAAGTCACATTTTTAAGAATATTTTAGGCTTATGAGAGCATAAAATTAGTCGGATTTCACTTTTGAAACTGGGATTCAGCCTCCACTGTGACTCTGAAGCATTTCATCCAGTCTTTTTCTAGGTATTGCTTCTAATCTTTATGTCCTGTTAGGTGACAGCGAGGGCAGTCTGCAACATATTAGGGCATGCTCTGCATCTTGCAAAAGCAAGCTTATTAATTTAAATGTTTCATGTGAAGTGAGTTAACACTTTCTTACATATTTTATTCACAAACACATATAAATATGTATACATATCCATAATTATGTGCACACACTCTACATACACATGTATATGTCTGTGTGTGTATATAACACAAATGGTGTCCAACAAATCACCTCATTAGCTGTTCTACAGCCAAAGCATGTCAGCAAAAAACCCTTCCCAGTACCACAGTCCTGTGGCGCCAGCAACTGTGAGAACAAGCCATGGCTTAGATGGAAATGTTGTCCCAAGTAATTGGATAATCTCTTCTAAAGAGAGTCTGAATTATTATTTTTTTTGTCCCCACATTCTTATTGTTTCAAATGTAAAATAAGATGTTGTCATCTTCCAGGCATTCCAAAAAAACAACAAGAAAAACCCATCAACGTTACAAAGGAATAAATATTGGGACAGTACCAGGCTGAGTTGCTGGCAGTCAGTATGATGGGTGTGTTTCTGGAAGGGAAAGAAACAGGCCAGCTTTTCCTCCACATAACCACAGTCATTGTCTATCGTAAGAGGCTAATTGATTGATAAACTGTTAGAAACATTTATTTTCTTCTTTTTGGTAAAAGCTGTGATCTGCTACCAATTTGTCATCTTGTTCTTTTAGCTCTTCCCCTAAAAACAAACAATCACAAAACCCCATTTTTATAATTGAGATTGCCCATGAGAGCCGGTCATTGTTTTGAAGCTTTCAACAAAAAGTTAAGATTAATGGTGTGCATTCCCAGATGTTACTCTTTCTAAGTTCATTTATCCCAGAATAAAGACACTTGTTTCTAAAAATACATGGTAAAAAGCTGTCTCATAAAACAGCATCAAAGCTTACTTGGTTTTGTTGGTATTTAATTTTTCATTACTCTATCAAAGTTTTGCCCACAGATCTCTCTGTAATCACTCAGATTTGCAACAAGCCATTCTTTCAGTAACACTGGCATTAGACTTACACTAGCCTTCCTTTGGGGGCTTGTTTTCATTTACCACACTTGTACTTCCCATCCTGAATCACAGCGGTCATTTAAAAGCTGATGGTGAAGTTAGCTACTTCGCTTTTTTACACAGCACGGCGCTGTTTTGCCGCAAAGCATCAATCTTCCATCGGTAGCGTCTCATGTCACCAGGAACTGCTAAGAATTTTTTTCTTCCAAATGGCATCAATGGCAAGTTTATTATTTTGTCACTGGTGCTATGCACACAAATGTATTAGAAACTTCACAGATTTGCTGAAACAATTCTTAGAAATGCATTGCAGAGCTGTTAGAAGATGCAATGTGGGGTAATTAGGGGATTCGTTCTTTCCACAGTTATGAGAAATTCCCTGAAAAGCCTAAATAGCATCTTTTTTTCCAAGGACGTACTTTATCAGAGTGTTATGCTGATCATCTCAGCCCCAGACTCAAGTTAAAGAGCCCCCAGAACTATTTCCCCCTTCATATGTTTGCAAAATTTGTGCAATTATTTATACAGCGTGCTGGTTTTTCCTCAAAGAGAAATTCCTCAGGACCCTATTTTTAACAACAATGGAATATCATCAGGCCAGCTTTTGAGAAATGATAGTAAAACATTATATGATAGTAAAACATTATAGTCACTGATAAAGTTACAAGTGCCTCTGACTCCCGGGCGTGTCTGGGACAAGTGCTGGGAGAGATTGAGGATGGGTAAGATTCCTGCCCCAGCACATGAAAGAGTCCCTGCAGTGGTCTAAGAGCACATCCAAATAATTGCTCTGGGGACAAAACTGGTGGTCAGAGTCTTGGGTAATGATCGTAACCGTTGAAAATAACTGTAAGTAAGTGGTATTTGGAGCTCTTTGCACCCTTTTTTCCTCATATTTCTGTCTTATGAGGCTCTGGGATTTAAAGAGAAGACTAAAATGAAATTAGCAGATTTATTGGCTAAATATTGTTTTTCTTACCTAACTCAAAAAGCCAACTGGGTATGACTGAATAAGAACTGTGAGCCTTACCATTACAGGTGTAGATGTGGATTATTTTAAATAGTGAAAGTGCTGTGAAATCTCTGTAGGAAGCTACTAAGGCATATCTTTCCTTTACTGTCTTGACATTCCCACCCTAAGGTTGAAAAGATTATCTGAGAACTTCTGAAGCAACAAAGAAGTAAAAAAATAATCTGAGTTGCCTGTGGTATCCTTCACACCTTTTATTCCTATTCATAGCAAAGGAAAAATATCCTTACTTTGGTCTTTAATAATAGCAGTCATGAACCAGAAGTTTGGCTCCAAACTGTTTCTAATTATTAAGACAAGTTGCCTGCAGATTAGCAGGATGGTACTGATAAAGTCTTACTCAGAGAGGTGCAAGCTTTTCCCAGTTGCGTTCTGAGATTTTTTGAAGGGAAAGGGATGAAGATGGAGGTTCGTTGTTGCACTTCAGCAAGTGTCCAGACATAAATGAAATTATTTCTGACTTGAATGTGAATAAGGATCATGTGGAGTATGTCAGAATGGCATCCACACATAAGCAAAATCTCCTGGTTTCAGATTTTGTTTCAGGCTCACAGTCCAATCCAGGTTTACTCAGGAGCCCCAAAACTGCAAAATTTCAAGTGAACGTAGGTCAGATTTCAAGTTTACCTGGATTCTCAGAAGGGATTTGTGATTTCACACTGAAAGTGCACAAAATTCTGTGGCTGCTTCTGCAAAGGTCCAAAGGTCCAGAAACAAAGAAAATATATCCTAGTTTCCAGAGTTTTGTTCTAACCTTAAGTTTCAGTTAGTTTCAAATTCAGAATGTCTAATTTATACAAATAGCCGATGATCTCAGATGCACCCAAATCACTAAGTAATACATACTGTACAACTTTGCATATTCATTTCATGGGAATGTATGTCATAACACCAACATTATTTCTAAACATGACCCCCAAACCATCTTTTATATGAGCACATTCCTCAGGATTTGATGGATTGTGCTTAAAAATAAAAACAAAAAGCTACACCAAATCCTTTCAATCATTCTTAGCTTTTGAAAGCGATACGATGTATTAATGTTTACAATGAATATATATGGGTATAAATAACTACTGAAAAATGCAAACAACAAAAAAGTGGGTAAATTCCAAAATACTATTTATAAAAAAGTGTATTTGGGGAAACAAAAAAAAAACAAACCCTACATTGTCAGTATTTACAAGCTTTTTTATTCCTGTCTCAAAAACAAGAAAGTGTGTGTTATCATTTGGTTTTGAAAGAACATTTGTAATAAATTAAGTTTTTAGAAATGTTAAAAGAAATGCATTTGTATGAACACTGCTACCAGAAATATCTGTAAAAACACACACTTCTTTGGTTTGCTTATGTCCCCCTGCTTATGAAATTCTGATGAAGAGTAAAAATATAATTTGCTTAATAAGAATCAGCTATGTGGTCTAGTGGTTACTGGGCTATATTTAGAACTGGGGGACCTGGGATCAGTGCCTGGCTCAGATACTGAGCCTCCTCCTGTTCTTGGGCAAGGAACTTCACTGTTCCCTGTCTGTGCATCAGCTCTTGCTTTCTTGTCCCTCCTTCACATCTAGACTGTTACATGTTCAAAACAGGATATGCAACAGCATCTCCGTGAGGGTGGCCACCATGGAGGGTTGCCAGTTTAAGCAGGGGTGATAACACATCTAGCAGTAATAAATGCTCCCTTGCAAGTCTAACGTGGTTTCCAACTTCTTTTGCATCCAAACAATGCATGACGCCGAGGTGAAGCACCCAGACTAAGAGAAGTGATCAGACCTAGAGCTGGTCTTCCAAGCTGCTGGTCTTCCACCCGTGGCAGCAAGATTTTGAAAGAACGATTGTGCCTCTCTTAAGGATGCTTTTCTGTCTAGCTTTTCAGTCAGCTGTCTCCTTCACATCTGGAGACCTCCGTATCAACATCATCCACTTATTGATCCTGTCTCTGCACTTGAGATTATGCCCTGGTCTCTTTCAGTGTGCTGAATTTATATAGTAAATTCATCTCAGTGGGTAACTGCCCATACACCACCCTCAATTTCAGTGCACAGACAACTGTAATCCCCAGGAGGTTTTGTTTGACTGAGTGTCAATAAGCCAAATACAGGCAGTAAGATAATTATACTGCTTCTGTCACCACCAATTCAACCATCTCTGCCCACTTCAGCGTGTAGGGACACTAGTGCTCAGTGTAGGGACAGAAAGCACACACTGTTTTAGAGGAGAAAATTTCAGTCTAATTTTGGGAGCTAGGTGAGGAGGAGCATTATATTGGAGTCTCCTACAACACTGGAGGGTAGAAGCAGCATTTTTTACCTGGGGGGATACACTCTGAAGGGTTTAGTAAAATGTCTCCTAAGTAGGTATATATTATGCTGAAAGATTTGTTATACTTTTTAAAGGGCAAGCCTTGAGAGCTATGCAGATTCAGTGGATGTAAATCAGCATAGCTCCATGATGTTTATTGTTTCCATTGTAAACATCTCAGTCATGGTTGTAGACATTAAACTGTTTTTACTTCCAAAGTGACACTTGTGCCGCCGTTTGTAGCCCACCAGTGAGAAACGGACAGTTGTGCATTTGCTGTATTTCATTAGAGCTGTGGTCAAAGATGTGTTTTGGTTTTGGATGGAATAAATAGCTGCAAGTGCTGTGGGAGTTCAGCAATGCAGACACTCAGCCTTGTCCCATCACAAGCCCTGACATCTCTTGCTAGATTTTTGCAAAGGAGATGAAAAGCAAAGATTTATCGTTAGGCTGAACAGCTCCAACAAAGTCCTCTCTGTTATCAGTGGGACTGGAAATAAGTCTTAGGGAGCTGAAACATCTAAGGGATTATCTATAATACATGGCCAGCTCTGAATGAAAAGGAACAGCAACAAAACATAAACAATAGACGCCATCAGGTAACTCGATGTGGGTGTGGGATAACAGCAGAGTAAGTTCTCAGGGAATGCCTCCTGCCGCCAAGCCAGCCTCCCACCCCGTCCTCCAGCACACACGTTTCCCCATCCCTCGTCCTTTCTGGAATACCTTTCTTCCAGCCTCATTGTTGTGCAAGTTCATCAGCCTCCGTGCATTCTTTTTGATTTCTCGGGCATCAACAAACCTCCGGGAGAACTCAATGCCGTATCTGATATCCGCAGAGCAGCCTCCCCACTTCCAGCCCTCCTCCTGGTTGTAGTAGCCCTGTTTCTCTCGGTCACAGCCACAATTGCTGAGGTTGCCCTGGCTGCAGGCGGCCGTGACAGCGTGTGCAACCCCGGCAGCAGTAATGGCATAGGTGAACGCAGCTTCCCTGCTTCCTGTGGAGAGAAGCCAAAAGCTGATGGGTTGGCAGAAAAGCAGCACTTACTAAAGAAAGTACACACAGCATCTACGGCAACAGAGTCAGGCAGCAATGTGAGGAGGGCATTACTACTAAGCGTGTATTTCTCATTCTTACAGAATTAAGTATGAATTTAAAATGTTTTCCTCAACTGGGGCATATTGCCCCAGGTAAGCACCAGCCATATGATAGTCCCACCTAACCCACTTCACCAGAGGGGAATTTGGCAATGAGTCTGGACAGTGGTGAGAGGAGGCACCGTGATTTGTTTATACAATGTCTAGTCAGGTTTGCAAGCTGAACTTTATCTGTTTCAGATGAATAATAAGCGACTCACTGGCAGTAACGCTCACTGGAAAACAGTAGTTATCTCTAACCACTGACACTGCATGGAAAAAGAAAAGCACTCAGACAACAAAAAATACCAGACCCTTTCAGATGTGCAAGAGGGCTAGGACACAAATGGGGAAGATTAATAATCCACCTTTATAGATGCTCCAGTAGTGTCCATTGGTGATGCTGAGTGTAAAGAGTTGCAAGATAGGCCTATAGAGATAAGAGCTGGGTAGGTTTTACTTTCTTTCAAGGTAAGGTAGAGCTACCCCTTTCCCTTGCTGACTTTTCTTGTTTATTAGTTTTGCTGTAACCGCCCTTTTCCACTCTCTCTCAAACCTCTGCATTACCTTGGTTATTGTGCATACAAAGGGTATAGAAGTGCTGTGGCAGCATTAGTTCCACTCCGAAACAACTGAGGTACTGTCATGGAAGCACAGTCTTGTTTAGAAAAATGTCCTTTTAGAAAAAAGTACTTTTTGTTTTCTTATGATGCCGCTTGTTGCCAAGGTTCATCATTCTCAATTCCATATTATAGCTGTTGATACTGGGTATATTAAGAGAGGCAAACAAATTCCCTTTCTTTACTAGACACTGTTTGGCTCACTTGTCTGTGGGATGAACATAAGCAAGAAGGTACAGAGGTAGAACAATCAAAAGGGAAGCTACAGCCCGTTCATGCTGTCATGTGAGACCACATTCTGTCACTGACTTAATGTAGGGCTGGATCATGGTCCTGGGTGTTTTGCTGTTCTTATTTATAACATTTCCCTACAAGTTCCCTTCTCAGTGCTATCCTCATTTTCTTCTGTGTGTTTATCGGGTGACAAACAGACAATCTTGTAATACTGCAGCCAAATAATAACTGTAATGAATTTGCAGAAAGTTGCTGAAATGCATTAATGACCACACAAAAAGCTTTAACATCATTAATGGATTACGGAAAGAAAAAAAAAAAAGAACAAATTTTCCAGAGGAAAACAAAACAAAACAAAATAAAACAACTTAGATGCTATTTTTAATTGTTTTATTTTAGGATTCACAGATATCATAACTATTCTGGGTCCACCAGTGCACAGTGTGGGGGGTTTTCTATTTTATATTTTTTATTTTCATAGACAGCTTCCTGAAAGCTTACACTGCTGCCGGATATGAGAAAGATCCTACAAGAAACAACCATAAACTTGTTTTTAGCACCATTTTCTTGTTTCTCCAAAGGAATAAAAAAGAAAAGGTAAGAAAAAAATGAAAGTGTGCTATGCTCTTCGGGTACCAAGAAGGTTAAACTGACTTGTGTATTATTTGAGTACATCGTGCAATAGAAGGACTGACTTTGCTTTCAGACACGGAAGTGTTTTGTTGGGGTGTACTATGTGTGTAGTCTGGTTCAGTGGTTCCCAAACCGTGGTCCGCAGAACACTGGTGGTCCAGGAGGCCACGGTAAAGGGTTCACAGCTAATCCACAGAGCCATATTAAACACTGTTTTTAATAGTGTTTTCAATTAAAAGTTTGATGATAACGATGCCTGGTGGTCTGCAAGAAATTCTGAGGGTTGATTGCAATCCAAAAAAGTTTGGGAACCTCTCTTCTAGTTCCTAGTGTGTGCTCTAAAACTACATATCAATATTCACTCCTCTCTTCTTCACCCACCAGCTCAAGTCAAAGCCAAGACCCATGTTTTAAAATGTATCCTGTTGAGTTGCAGGATTTCTTTCTTCATCTCCCTTCAAATAAATGTGTTCTTATTCTATAAATTAAAATATTGGAAATACGAGATATAATAAAAGCTACATATATAGATACATTTTCCTTCCTCTTCAGAATGAGAGTAAATGAGAGTGCAAAATCAGCCCCAGGAAAATTTTTGAGTTCACACACCTTCGAAACACATGTATAAACGCTTATAAACAAGCAGAAACATATTCCTGTCAGGGACCATAGCAGTTGTGAGCTACAGTTCAGTAGATATACTCAGAGATTAACCAGAGAGAGGTTGCTTACGTTTCATGTTTAAGCTCAATGTATTTCACATGTATCCTAAGTAGAAGGTAAGCCATTTTATTATGGCCACCGTGTCTGTGACCTGTCCATGAGTTTTCACATGGTGCTTCCCTTTATCAGTTTTGTAAAACTAACGAATATCCGGCCTTCATCTGCCTTTCGCTCCCCCTCATTCCCATTGTTACCTTCAGGAACAGAGGAAAGTGTTTTTCCTTCACCTACTTGAGAGTATAGCAGTGATGGAATTATGTCAAGTCATGGGATAATACCAAATGGAAACCACATTGGCTCTCTGAAGAGATTACTCTTCTGTTTCAGTGAGCTCTGAAATAAGAAGGGCTCAGAAGTAAGATCTGGCTTGAAAATCGGATTCCTTTTGCAAGTTAAGTTGTCCTGCTAAGAATTAAGTTTTTTGGGGTTTAGGTGTTTTTTAACCAGAGAATGTTCCAAAACTTCCCTTGAACTTCAGTGTAAGCATTACCTCAGCAGTTCTTTAAAGTCCTAGGATCAGTAGAGTCTATCAGAAAATGCTGATGGGGGAGGGAGGGGAACCTCTGTGCTCAAATAATGTGTCTGCTGTACACAAAGCTTTCCATTAGCATGTCATCACTTGGAATCAGTTCTAAGCAAGCCTTTGTTAGACAGCTAAAAATATTTAAGTAATGTTTGCTGTGATACCTGAATGGAGAACAATAATCTCATTTTATGAAATTTTCTGAAATTTCAAAAATATTCTTGTTCTGCAATGCAACAGAGACAAGTCTTTCCAAAAATATTCATGAAATGGAGGAAGATTATAAATAGTAAATGATTTGGGATTTGGCCCAACTTTGAAGCTAGATTTTTCTTTTTCCAGTGAATATCCTGGTCACCTTGTTATTTGGCATTATATATGCTTACTATCTGTGTCTCAGAAGAAAAATTCTTTGACTTTTTAATGTTTTAAATGTTTTAATGTTTTCTGTCATGTAGACCAGAATAATTCTGTCAAGATTTTATTTTGGTAGAAAAAACACTTTTTTGTGTGACCCTTGGATTCATCCATTTCCCTCTTAGAAATGCGTGCTTTGGTATCAAAGACAGTTTTGGTTTAATTCCTAAAACATAGAATTAATGTTTTCATGAGTAACATGAATGTTCCTCTGTCTGAGCTAATAACTGTCTGATGTGATAACTGTCTGATCTAATAACTCCAATAGGAGATTACCACCAGTACTAACTGAAATTAAGCTTTTTGTCTTTGGTGAAGGTGCTGAAGGTCACTTCTTGCAATCTGCAGGCCATGAGAGAAGTCTTGCCTGTGCTCTACTGGTCTGAGTTACTGCCGTCTGCTTGAGTTCATTTGTGTTCATTTGTGTTCTGAGGTCTGCATTTTAAAAATGCTCTAATAACTGACAATGCAGGCAGTTGCTGCTCAGACATATACTGGACCATTTCTTCCTAATATGAGTGATTTCTGGCAGATAAGGTGAGAGGAGTCTATTTATCCATTGCTGGAGTTGTGGAGCAGCCTATACTTTACTCCTAATTTAGATTTCATCTCTGAGTAAGTTTTAGACTGCTAATTGAGCACTAAACTTCATATGGTCTGATGTGGAAATTATTACAAGTTCTGTAATTGCTGTAGTTTACTACATTCTAGCATACACATATTCAGCAGCGTATTTTCAGCATGTAACCACAGTCAGCTGAGACTCATATGCTAAATATATATTTTGATCATTCAACTGTGAGTGCAGGGTTCAAGATTTTACTGTTCTGTAGTTATTAGCAAGACATGTATTTTTCTGAGTAACTAGATGAGAATATTACTATTCCACACATCATTCTGAAATGTCTTATGTCAGCAGCTAGATGAATAAGAGTGCCACTGTCAGCCATTAGAACTGTAATGTATCTTTAAGTATTAAACTATAGAATATACAGCATTTAGCCAGTAATTTGCTAAATCTGGGATCAACAATGATAGAGAAAAATACAGTATGCTGCTGTTAAACAAAACAAATTTCTCATGTACTTACACCATCCATAGACACCAGATTGATTACCTGACACAATATAATATAGGTCAGTGGTAAGAAAAAATGAACCACAGCAGAAATCTGATTTTTTTGCCAAACCTATCCTTTTCAACACGTCTTCTTTTGCAGGTGAAAGCTGAGAGCATATTGAGTCATTTTATTTTTTAATGGGCAAAAGACAATAGATACATCTAGATGAGTAAACTAAAACTCAGACAACAGCACTCCAAGTAGGGCTGGATGAAGACTTTTACAGACACGTTTAGTTCCTTTGTAATTTTGTATTTTATTCAACACACTCATTAGCAATTCTCAAGGAAAATAGTACAGGCTCTTCTCTTTGGGTCCAATCCAAGGGTAATACAAGTCAGTGAGAGTTTTCTCACTGTCTGGAGCAGATCCTTTCTCTATTTGCATTTGTAGTATAATTAATTTGGGGTTTCTTGGTTCATAATCTAAAAGCAGGGATTGGTTTAATTTATCCATATCTGTAATTTACTAAACCCAGTGCTGCATATCTGCACTGTAGAGCACCAAAATCACTTTGTACAAGCAGAAAAAAACACCATAGAAAAGCAGGGCTGGCAGGAACCTCAGGAGCGTCTCTAGTAGTTCATCCCTCAACACTAACATAGGCTAACACAGGTGTCCTTCACAACAGCTTTTTATTTATGCTTCAGTGGTGGGGTCCCACAGTCTATTCTCGTGCCCCAGGACCCCTATTGGTACACGTTTTACTAATATTAACCTGAAACTGTCTTTCCAAATTCAAACTTCCTTCTCTAAGAGCCGATGGCTCCCTTATTTTAGCAGCAGGCTTTAAATATTTAAAGACGTCCACTCCTTTCTAGATGTGTTGCATCGTCAGTCCTTGCAGAGCAGTTTCAGGATCTCTGACCATTCCCACTGCTCCCCACGGGCTTTCCCGACAGGCTGGCCTGTGCCTTGCGGTGCGGTGCCAGAGATGTGACAGGGAGCTCCAGCTGAGGCTTTGCCTGCTCAGAGCTAGAGCAGAAGGAGCACTTCATATGTCTCACATGCTACACCCCTGTTTACTCATGCCAGCATGGTGTTTTCACAGCAGCAGGACATTTTTGACTCTTACTCAGTTTGCAGTTGTCTTCTGTGCAGCTGCTATCATACCAGATGTTTCCCATCTTGCATTTGTGCAGATGATTATTCCCACGTATAGATCCACATGTATTCGTCTTTCAGATTTGCCTCGTCTTTTTTTTCTTTCTTTTTTTTTTTTTCTTTTCCAGACTATTTCTCCATGATCATTTTCGACTTTGACCCCAACTTCCTCCAGCTTTCTTACAGTCTCTCCTAGCCTGACATTAATTTGTAAATTCTATATGCACAAATTATTCCCTTGCTCAAGTCAAGAGTACAACACTGACTGTGACCAGATCCAGTACAAATCACAAAGGAGATCCAGTTAGTACATCCTTCCATTTTGATAACTACCCTCCAAGTATGATTTCCAGACAGTATGTACCCATTTGGTCAGATTTTACTTAGTTTTCTTATGGGAATGTCATATAAAGCAGTGTCAGAAGCTTCATTTAAGTCTAAGATATATGGTATAAACTGCTTCTTCTCTGCCTCTGAGGCCCTGGGTGGCAAGAGAAGGAAATTAGACCGGATTAACATTATTTGTTCTTGACAGATCCTTGTTGACTGTTACTCATCTCCTTGTTCTTGGTTATGAGCTTACAAATGTGTTTTTGTTCCCATATTTTTTCATTTACTGAAGTTAAACTGATTGGTCCTATAATTCCTTTCTTTTTTTCTTTTAGACAAAGGCAATAAATTTGTCTTTGCACTTCTTCTTAATTAGAGTTCTCCACAACTTTTCAGCACTAATAGCTGTCAGGGTTAATGGCCCTAAAATGGCTTCAATAAGTGTTCTGAGATGAAGAACAGTTAACTGGAAAGCATTCAACCTGGAAAAATACTCCCCTTTACCTAAAGCTGAGATGGTATTCTTCTGTCAGTGAAATTCGTTCTATAACCGTCTGCTCACCATTGACCTTTTCAGTGAAGGCTGATGCAAGAAGTGCTCGGCCTTCTTGAGCTACACTCTCCTGAGGGGTCCACTCCACTGAGTAGTGGGCCAGCATTTTTAATTCATTTTCCACTCATTGGAAGTACCACCTGAATGATTACTGTGTAGCCTGTTGTCAAAAAAAAAAAACAGATAAAGTCATCTGT
This sequence comes from Tyto alba, assembly GCF_018691265.1. NCBI lineage: Eukaryota > Metazoa > Chordata > Aves > Strigiformes > Tytonidae > Tyto > Tyto alba. Next base: position 6,257,802 of record NW_024881295.1, on the reverse strand, counting down.
GGTCGTGAGGTTCTTCTTGTAGCACCTGTGCTCAGAAGTGCTTCTGAATTATGAACTTCGTGAAGATCGAATATCTGTTTACTCCAGCAGGACTTTCTCATTAAATCTGAGGGAGTCTTCCAATGGTCATGTTGGGTAATGTTCTCTTTATAATATTTACTCATTTCCCATTTCCACCCTAAAATCTTTTTTTTTTGTCTACTAGAATTTAATTAAAATAGCCTTGTTTAATTTTGCTTCATCCAGATAGAGCTAGAGCAGGAGTTGCACATGATTTCAGCAACTTCTTCCTAGACTGCTCATGATGTCTATTTGAGATTTCACATGGTTGGGACAAAGAACATTGCAGATTTCAAAGACCAAAATGTGTAGTGCTATGACATAATGGTTTATTTACAGATTCTTCTCTTATTCAGCACTTTTCATCTCTAGAATCCCACTAAGTTTTTATGGTTGGAGGTGCCAGAATTTTGGCCATCAGTCTAGATTCCTTCTGTCAACTGGATTGTTTTCTGTTGTTAATGTGGGTTTGTCAAATTTTCTTTTAGAATGGGCTGTACACGAGCCAGATGTATTTCACACTTGCCTTTTTGCAGCTCCTTGCTGTCACTATTTATATACTTTTGGAAGCATGTCTATTAAAAAGAGCTATTTACTATGCCTCTGCTTTTCACATTTTTTCAAGCATTTTTCAATTTCATGGTTATTTGCTGAAGACTTGGTGGTACTTTCCACAGTGGTTTCTGTAATGAGGCTTCCAACAATTTACAGGGGTTTTTTACTTAATTTACCCCCTAAACATATTCAGTTAACTCCTGGCAACTGTAAACAATAGTCAGCGCTTCTCTTCCAAAGTGAGCTTAATTCTGTTGTGTTTTTGACTGTGTTTTGGCAGCATGTCCCTTGGTGGAGTTTTCTGGGATGTCTCCTGTGAGGTTAGCTGTGATCTTTGGGAAGATGTTTAGAAATGCCCAGAGAAGTATGAAATTTTTGGTCTCTCCCCTGTAAAACTATATTTGTTGTAGCAAATATTTCTTTCCAACTCAGCCCTAACAAACAGTCTGTATGTCATTCTTACAGAAAGTGGGGAAAATAAGTTTTGATCCCAAAGCACCACTGCTTGGTTTTGTCATGGTTTAATCAGAACATGGTGCTGAGCACTTGTTTAAAGAATGCACAAGAACATGGCTTGAGAAATACACAGTGCACAAAGTGTGAGGGGGTAGTTCCCAGATACACCGTACCATTGAGAAAAGCCTGTGCAGTGTCACAGCTGGCTGTGTTTTCACAACACTACTGCTAATGCTGTCAAAGTAGTATGTGAGAAGCAATAGCTGGAGCAGAGAGATTGTCTCTTGCCTGTCTTCTCTTCTGGACCTACTGACATCCCATTGTGGAGCTTAATGATTCCCTGTTGAATGTTTGGTGCCTTTGCTTTGCAACAGTAACTAGTGGTTTGGTTTATGGTAATATTTGAAAGGTCAGCTGGAGACACCTTGCATAGTACTGGGGTTTTTAAAAGTTCTTTGCACCCCTTATCAGAAAGCACGGACTCCTGAAGGCATCTCAAAGAAACTGGGTCCTAAATTATGCTAACAACCTTAAATTAAATGGGGCTAGGAGGATCCAGATGTTGCTATCTATTCTATTCTATTCTATTCTATTCTATTCTATTCTATTCTATTCTATTCTATTCTATTCTATTCTATTCTATTCTATTCTATTCTATTCTATTCTATTCTATTCTATTCTATTCTATTCTATTCTATTCTATTCTATTCTATTCTATTCTATTCTAAGAATTCAACTGCCTTGATCTATTCATGATAACAGTTCTTATCTGTAGGATTTGCCAATGCATTATGATGTCTTTTTTTAAGGAGACATCTTTTATTCTTCTCACAGAGAGAAATAAAAGCAATATTTAAGAAAAAGGGAAGGAAATCTATAGCTATGTGGCACGTATTTTTCTTTTTTCTTTAGGTTTTCTCTTGATAGTGTTCTTGCACTACAATGTGGCCTGTTAAACATTTCTGAGATACCTGCGTGGTGCTCAGCAAGGGAAATGTTGTCCACTCTGATTTAAGAAACAGAAAATATGCTTGCCACCTCATCCAAAAAAAAAGACGCCAAAACCCAGTAGAAAAGAAGCTACTACTATGAACCTGTCAGGGAAACGGAGGACAATACTAACACATTTTTAAAATAAATTTGTTTTCAGGTCAGTTTCATGCTCAGTTTAGTGAAATACAACAGCAGAGTAGGTGGCTACCAAACCATTTGTCAATGAGACTTTCATGTGTGTGGATTATATAGGCTTGAGCCTTTAGTGAATGGATCGGTTCAGAATGGTTGTTCTCCTCGGCTGCCAATAAAGGGTCCTTCCAACCTGAATTATTCTATGAGTCTGTGATTATATTTGACTTTTCTGTGGACCAAATTTCACAAATACTCTGTCATCCCTACTACCATGCTCATTATTATTAAGAAGTCATCACCTTGCAGAATCAGACCTTCTCAGTGGACTCTTGTTGGGTCAATATTTTAACTAACTCATTTCAATCATTTCGGTGGCCTGACATAAATATACTATGTTGAAGAGCATCTCTCTAAAAATAAATATACACTGGCATTTGAATGAAGTCATCTTTTTCTGTATTATCTTATGTCACTTCTAACTTAAATAACAAATCCCTGAGGGCAGTGGTCATGTCTGTATTCTTTTGTAAATCACTGTGCACACCTGTGCTTTGCTGTAGAAACATGTTAAATAATAACACCTTTTAAAGTGTTCACTGAATTATGAGTAGTTGTAAGCACTAATCTCCTATACGTGGGCATGTCAGAGTGTCTGTGGGTGGGTGTTTGTGTGTGCAAATGTCTGTGTATGTTGCAGATGAAATTTCAGCTCTTGCTTCAGAATTTCTTGCGGCGGTTTAGTTAAATCATAAATGCTACCTCAATATATTGTACAGAGCCTATTAGTGGGCCAGTACCACTTTGCCATAATTATTGAATTATATATATACTTAGTGATATCCAGCTGAAATAAGTGTTAGACACAAATCTGGTTATGCAGGAGGTAGTCCTTGCCTTAAGAAGCTCTGTCTTTCAGCCAGAGAGGGCAACAGAAGAGAGGTACTACCACCTCCCTTTCACAGGGACACAAAGAGGTTAAGGCATTTATCCATCAGGAAGAAGGGCCTGTAAGAGAATAAGCTGTCCTCTTGTTGGATTCTCTTTGTGGGGAGGCCACAGAGGATTTTAGCTGTAGGCTTCTCAACTGACAATTGAAGCACAAATTCAACCCTATTTTCAGGGAGGATGTCCATGCGGCTGCATGGTGGGACAGGAGAGCTCCAAGAAAGAACAAGCAGCTCCTGGGACTGGGTCATCTCTGCTCTGCTCTTCCACATACTGTTCTAGCATAGTATTGAACTGGTCATCTACTGCCAGAACCATAAAGGGGTTTGGACACAGCAATGCTCAGCATCACCATTCCTGCCAGAGAAGTACACGGCACTTAGAGTCCACTCCTAACATTCTGCACTCACACACCCTCACATGCCATACCTGCACAGAATTAGATCCGTGTCTTCCCTTTGCTTTTAATGTGAAAAAAATAACTAATTTAAGTGTCTTGCCAGAAGTTTTGCTGAGGTTGCTTTTGCTTCTGTTTCAGAGAGCTGCTAAAGGTTTTCATGTCCCCATTTGAAGTCAGTAACATTTATTGACTCCTAGTAAGTCATGTGCAACTTTAAGCAGGATCTTAAAAGCTGGCTGTTTCAATATGTCAGACTTTTTTCTTGTACTCACTTCTTATGTTAGCCAACACAATATTTTGTTATATATATGTATTCATCTAGAAAATCCCTTTGGAAACACATACAAAATAAGAGCAGTAGCAAGCAAGCCTAACCCAAGACATTTTGCAGGTCTGAGGTACTGCTTTCAGATTAGATGTCAATGTTTACAATATACAAAATTAATTACATCTACAGGGAAAGAGCTAGGCATCTAGAGCTAAATATACAAAGGGATGTTGGCTCTAAAGCCTGTCTTTTGGATGTTCTTGCACCTAGTATTTTCCATGTGGCCAGGATAAGAATCCAGCCTTATCAAGCACTGAGAGATCAGACACCAAAAAAGCAAGACTTCCAGAAGCTATCAAGCTGTATAGGGAAGCCCTGAAACTGGAAGTAGAAAATGCAAAGAAAGGGAGAGAGTCTAAACTTATTCTATCAGAGGGTTAAGCCAGATTTCCCTGCAAAGTGAGCCTTTCCAAATATGCTGGCAGCAGTCATCTAAGTGTAATTGCTGAGGGTATATGGTGGTTTTAGAAAAGGAGATCCCACCCTTAAAATATTCCACTATCAGTCCACTATCCTGTTTTATATTCTGGCTGGGGAAAAAAAGATTTCGTTACATTAAAAGCCAGAAGATGATTTTGTTGGTTTCACTGATTAGGATATTCTACTGAACATAATATAACTTCTTCTAGCGTATTTTTCTAGTTTGTTTCAGAGTATCATTTAACTTGATTATGTCAAGTACAGAATTAAGATTATTGTATATAAAATAAAGTACTAATTCTACTTAGTCAGACATTGATAAAATAAGGTCTGTGAAGAGCAGTAGTATCTTTTAAACTGAATCATACATACTAGGCATCTACTTGGTCTAGACAAGATCTAATAAATAAATAATTATTTAAATTATTTGTCAGATTTCCAATCTAAATCCAGAGAAATAACATAAAACAGCATAAATATCCGTCACACCATAGCTTTCACTGCAACAGCAATACAAGAGGAGTATTACGTCAAATAACCATGAAATAATGACATCTAGAAATACCTTGATCAACGCACCCTTTTGTGGTAATAGCAGTGAATGTGGAAGAAGTACTGCCCAACCTCACAAACAGTGACAGCCAGGCTGGGGGCTCTGCAGAGCATTTTAGACTACTGGACATGGAAAAACAGCTCCTGCATGCCTGGGATAGCACTTTCCAGGCACAGAAATTGTTATGCTTCATCTTGTCCAGTGACTCTGTTCTTCAAGGTGGCCTTAAGATATTCTTCAAAACTGTATAGACATAGACAAAAGACTGTTTTCCATGCTTGACAAAAAAAGGAAAAATAATTTGTATCAAATAATGTACCAGAATATTGTCTTTTTCTGTAAAATTCTACACAGGGATATAGCAGAGAGGTTCTCATTGCATTTGCTGGGAATTGCTGTTGGATTGTCTCCTGGTGGATAATTATGCATATTGTTCATTAAGGTTGTCCTACAAATTTATTGCTGACATAAATTCCTGGCATGGTTCCTGATGCCTGGCAGGACACCTTAGAGGACCAACTCAATATGTCAAATTTCACAAGAAAATCTGTAACATGAGCACTATCACTCATGACTCACCACTCATCCTTTAGGTGTGTGGGCTTTAATGTGTTTCTCTGGCGCATTCTTGGCAAGGTAGGTTTTGACAGGTGAGACGCGGTGAGTCTTGATGTGGCTGTTTAGGATGTTACCACTCCCTTGATATCTCCCATGGTAGCAGAAGGACCATGCCTCATTGGCTTTTGCTTACAGTCCAGCTCAAATCAGCCCATCCTTGGCGGTTGCAGCAGAGAGCCTCAGTTTGCAGATTGTCAGTATGAGCCTACATTCTGCTCTGCTAATTCCACTGAAGAGATCACATCTTCCAGGCGTAAGGCAAACAGCTGGGCAGTAACCCCATAAGTCACTGGCATCCACTGTCAGAGCTCAGATTTTGCGGAAAGCAAATGAGAAAGTTCTGGTGAAAGGTCTGGGTTGAAAGTTGCTTTCGAACTTGTTTAAATATTTTCCAAATGCTCTTACTCTGCTTGTGTGGCTGCATTCACATTTCTGATACATTTGACTGCATGACAATCTTCCTGGGAGGAGAGCTAGGTTCAAGTAATCACGTCTATGCTTCTTGGTGTTTAAAGGGTCTTTGCCTGGTAGTCAAGTCTGTAACCCCAGTGAACAAGACATGGCACAAATCACACATATGAAAGAGATTTAAGAGAGTAAAGAGCTCAGAGGGTTTTGGATAAATACACAAAGTTTAGATTCTGCTCCAAACCTCTCTGGTTTGCAAAATGAGTCTGGAAGCATCACAAGAGCAAAGTCTTTTTTTTTTCAGCTCTGAAGTTTCTGGTCCTGAGAGGACTTGCAGATTGACAAGATTCACATAAACAAGGAAGAATTATATGAATCTTCTCAGTACTCATGGAAGCTACTGAATCAGTGTTTAATCTGAACCTGCCCAGCTAACCCTACCAGTCAGGTTGTCTTATCTAATGGACTAGTCATTGTTATTTATTATTTGTGTTGTGTTAAGCTTGTGTTTTGCCAGGTACTGAGCAAGCTCACCTTAAAATGCAGATCCACACCTGCAAGAGTTTGACAAGTGAGCGGATGCTGTCTCTGTGAGTTAACTGCCCTTTCCACTGAAAAACCTAAATGTTACAAGGATAAAAAGATCAAATTTCTAGCCCACAAAAAGCTTCCATTGTTTTTAAGTGCAATACCCTAGAACTGAAGGATGAGTTTTAAACAAAGATGAGAAACAAAATCTGTAGGTTTTTAAGGTTCTCCAGCTTCAGACCATGAGCCGACCTTTGTGACCAGGAAAGGAGGGACAAAAGTATCAAAATAGATAGATTGGTATTAACACCAGTCTTCAAGATATTTCTTATGTAAAAGTACTTTTGAAAGAGTCTAGCAAGTGTCTCTAGTGCAAGTCCACCATTAAAATGAGATATGGGACCTATTAAATAATCTTTTCAGCCCCCCACTTTTTAGCAGCCCGTTTCCAGATCTGAACTTTGAAGCTGACCCCTGTCTTTGTGATGGGCCAAACCAAAAGCCAGATCTGAACACCACTGAACTCTGGGAAAGTTCAAATCTATCGTTTGTGGTTCAGGTTGAGCTCTAATTAAATCAGAGCAGTTAGAAAGGCAAATGTCTTAAAACCAAAACAAAACAAATGTTTCACGTGAAAAGTCTTGGATTAGGCTATAATGGTACCAAGTAGTGTTTTTGTCTATCACATGATGTCATGTTCCTCTGGCTAACACAAACTGACAGCACATGCATGCTGCTATATGAGATATTCCATGCAGATACTTTGACTTTAACTTTGAGCAGGACACAGAATTCACAGAAATACTTCACGCTGTGCAAAAACATATCAGCAACTTTACTGTCACTTTGATTTGAAGGTAGTCTGCCCCTTTCAATCTTTCCATTCCCATCTCTAGTAGCACAGTAGTCCAGGGTCTTTTAAAAATCAGTGTCTTGCTGCCTTTAAGCAAAGCTCATGCCTCATTATGTCAGCAGTATGTGTAATATTGCCACTAATCCCTGAAAACAAACAAGAAAGTGGTGCTGCAGAAACTCCAGTTGTGTAAGAGGGCAGGAAAATCCCAGCTAACTCTCCTGCTAAGAGCTTCTGTTTAGTCTGTAGTTAATACTACAGTGTCTGTAATAAAGCAACATGGTTGATCAATGGACAAGGGAAAAGCAAACAAGAGGGAAGGGAACTTGGTTTCAGCATTACTGAACTGATGAAGTAAAAGAAAATGGGAGAAAGCAGGGAGAAAAAGAAAGGGAAGGAGGGAAAAAGTGTTCAAGCCTTATTTATCACTGGTGTCAGGGTGTCACTGTGCACCAGTAGATAGAAAAAGAGGGTCTCAGACAGGAAGATTTACTTGAAGAATCACAGCACGCATACAGCAAGTGTACAGTAAGTAACTGGCAGTTACTCTCCCTGTGGGCTTTATTCTCTCTCTTTTATGTTACATGTAAGTACTGAGCGTGTGTTTTCTCTTTGTGAAATTTTTAGGCTCTTTTTGGACAACTGCCTAAAGTTTCCAAACTTCCTTCTTATGCAAACTAAGCTAATAAATTTACCAGGCCTATTCTACTGCGATTTTTCAGTATGGTCTTTTTTCAGGCCTGGACTCACTTTCTAAAAGACCAAATCCCTCCATGGCATTTCTGTCCTTTGCTTCCTGTTTGGATAAGAAGACTTTAACAGTAACCATTTTTGTTTGAGGATCCCAGAGTACTTCACAAATGTTTAAATGGATGTTAGTCCACATTAATTAAGCTTTTCAATTCCCCACTGAAATTAGTCATCTTTAGTCTCCAGACAGCAAAGTATGAAGTGACTTGCCCAAGGTCACAAGAAAAGTATACGGCACAGCTGGGAACAGAGTCCAAGTCCATTATCTCCCGGTCCATGCTTTAACCATAAAATGATAGTTCTCACATTGAACTAGGAGCCACAGGGTATGTGAAAAATTATAGGAAGGGAATTGTATTGAGCTTCTTGAGGTGACGCCTTCCTCTCAGCTTGGACAAAGAGAATGAAAATTATTTTATCCATTTTGAATGAGTACTTCTCAGTTAAAGAATATTCAAATGTTTTCACTTTTTGCTCAGAGGAAATTTTCAGTTCGGACTTTTCTTTACTGGTCAACTTGTAATTAACAGAACAACATTTCTAATTCATCATTCTCTAGCAAAATAATAAATTGTATTTATGACATCCTTTAAAACATACCAAAACAATAGAAAGCAGTAAAAGGCACACCTATGCAAATGAATGAGAGACTCATGATATTTATTTCCGTGTCAATTTTGTAATGTTCATGAAAGAGGACTGACAGGAACTTAGATATTGCTTTAGAATTTTCTTTAAGGCAAAGAGTAGAATGGGAAGAGAGACCTACTTGCGTCATACATATGATAGTCCTACATGTCCTACACAGCAAATCTAGTTGAAAGAACCACATAGTCTTGTGACAATGCAAGAAATATGGCAGCAAATATATGGTTATCAACTTGTGCTATTCTTTCTCTGAGTATGGAGTACCACAAGTGCTTAGGAATGAGAAGCAGTTAGAGAATAAAAAACACTTAACCATTTAGGAAAGTTCACCACCTTTGCTATGCCGTTAATAAAATATCCCATGTGTTTTCTCTTGGGATACTGGCATTGGCAGTTTTACAAAATACTGACTTACACATCAAGACTATCCTTCAGAGATGCCCTGACCTTAACCTTATCCCAGTTACCTACCATTAATAGCCAGAACTAGCCCAACTTAATGAAACAGCAATGCACAGCTGCTCCATGCTGATCATTTCTGATTTTGGAGCCTGCTCATTGCCATTCGCCATTACTAATTTTTCCTGCTCCTGGCCCACCTCTTTTTCTTTCCTTCTCCCTTTACATGCATTCATATATCTGCTACACTCTTTCCCACTTCCTCATGTCCCTAGCCAGGCAGTTGAAAGGTTTCCATCATGGAGATTGAAAACATACTCCATATTAAATGTAACAGAATAGTATGACCGGCGGGTCCATGTTTCAGACACATTCAATTTATATCACAGCTGAGAATAAACAGCAGGGGAAGCAACTTGATGGGTTGCTGGAGGCTGTGGCTACCCTTTCTTGTGGAACATGTCTCTGTCACTTGCTAAATAGGTGCACCATCTGGTGGTAATTTTGGACTCCCACTTGTTCTTAAATTTCCAAATAGCAGTGGTGGTTATGCCTGTGGTTGAAGCTTTTTTTTTTTTTTTTTGCCAGTATCTCTCTGAAAGTCCTCAGCTAAGACAACTTTTGCAAGTACTACTGATGAATGAGTACCAAGAATAATGAGGACTTTAAATGAAGATCAAGATTCCATGTCTGCTATGTGGGGCAAGCAGGTGTGACTTTATGAGAAGGCCATATGCTCCCCTGAGAAACATACATGGAGAGATGGAAAAATTTCATAGACAAATGAAAATTAGATATTAACAAGCTTGATACCTAATTAGGGAGTCTGAGCTCCCAGGATAGTCAACAGGGACTTCCAGACAGTCATGCAGTCAAATTAAGATCCAAATCACCCTCTGGAAGTGCTTCTCTCTCTTCTTTGACCATACAAGGAATACAAGCTGACTAGGTTCCTATCTTAGACATCTCATGCAAATGCCTGGAGCTATGTGGTATGAAACTAGGCCAAAGAAAAGAAGAGAGGAAGGGACTCCCCATTTTTCTGCCTTTGTTGTCTGAAGCCCTTTAGTTCAGCAAAAGAGACGGAAACGACTGCTACCTCTTGTGTCACTCCCCTCAGAAACTGCAAGGTTTCACTGACCGCGTCAGATGAGACTTTGCATGGACACCTCTTCTGAACAGGATGGATGGAGGTTGAATCAGACAGAAAACAAGTTTCCACCTTGTCATGAAGAAATGAATGAACAGGTAAAAATAAATCATAATCCATGAGCAAGGTTTTTTCATTTTAGCAATTTGAATAGAGCTTTCCAGTCTACAGCAATTCAGCCCATGTCTGTTGAGTTTCTATCTAGAGATAAAGGTGTCTTCTCCAAGTGCACCAGCAGCCTTTCTGTGGTGAGAGTAGACTACTTAAATACTCCTCAGCAATCCAAGACCACTGACATTGATTAAGTCTTAGGAATCATCTTTCTTTCACAATCCCAGAAATTGCAGATCGAAGCTCTGCAGTGAAGGTAGCATTATAGATACAACAGATTGTGGCTAAAAGCTGTCTCCTAGATCCACTTCAATCCTAAAGTCAAACCTGATCAAAACTGGATAGGTGCAACAGTTTTTACTAGCTGAGGGACCCGCCATCAGCTCAGTCTTGCATGCTGGCTGTCATTATGGCTTCTGTATTCTGCAAACCCCTCATGCATGTATTTAAAATGAAACTCTTTCAAACCCTCTTTAATAGGACTTAAACCAGTTTAAAGTTAAGCACATACTGCGTAAACAGAGCACAACTAAAGTTGTTGGCCAGTTTGAATTCTGAGAGAACAGCTACCTTAGCACTGCCATGCTAGATTCATTTTTTGAAGCCTCCAAATAATAGATGATATAGTCCTCTTTCTTACTTGTTTTATTTCTTTCATTTTAATTTGACTCTTGTAACAGTAACAATAATATTATACTTCACAGTTATGGGCATACAATATGTCAGTAAGAAATAAACTACAGTCATGGGTAATTTAATCCAATGTTAAAAAGTCATGCATGATATTCAAGGAGGAAATATTGTCAATTTGAAAATAAGGTATTTGTCAGATGTAGTATTTTGTCATATGCCAGCCACTTCACTAGAAAAAGAAATTGCTCATGACTGGAGGCAAGACAGCAAACTGCATGGATTGGTGATCTAAGCCTGAATGCTAAAACATTTGTTTGCAAACCAAAATGTACAGATCAACAACTGCTGTGTTTTTTTGTCATGTTTGTAAATGCCTCTCTGTGCATTTCAAGCTTTTCAATTTAGCAACAGATGGTTGACCAAACAGAATGTATCCCAAAGAACAGAGGAGGAAAGGGAGGGATGCTGCTACACATGTAACTCTGAAGTCTAATGTTATGTTTAGCCTGTCCTGCTTGATGTAGAGGTTGAACTAGATGACCAAACCTATCATCTGTAATTCTAGGGAAGAGAGTTTGACAACATAGTTAACCGCAGTAGTAAAGCTCAAGGAATTTCCAAAGTCATTAGAACCCCAAGTTATTACAGGATCTCATACCAGCAGGTTAGCTGTTGTGCCACACTACCTGTCATCTTACATGAAGAACTTTCTTTGCAGTGGCAAGATTTGGCAGCACCTGCCTGCTTGCAAAGTCACTCTGCACTTAAAAAATCAAATGTTGCATAGTTGATTTCCATTTAACTAATTAGGTTTTACTGAGTTCCTACTATGAAATTCAGCCTCACTTTGAACTTCTGCTCATGCCCAAAAGCCAGGAGCCTTTTTAATAGCTGTAAAATCCTGGCTCTGGTGAAAGCAGTGGCAAAATTTCTACTGACAGAAATAGGACCAGAATTTGGCCCCTGTCATTTTGGATTAAGCCCAGCACCACTTTATTTAACTTTAAATATTATTTATTTGCCTTCCTGTTTTAAGAATGCATTACGTTGTAAGTCATTGACCAATGGGACTGGGACACTGGAAGTAACTAGTTGAGTCAGCATGCTATGGATCACTTGTAGCCAGCAATTTTATTACAGTGACATGAAAAAAAAATTGAAAGGAACATTAATGTTCCAAGTGAGGCACTCGGAAGTAAGGAAATGCCAAACTTAATGCTGCTACACAAAGTTATCCATGTTGTATCCAAAATTTGGTACAGTATTCAATTAAATAACAGCCTAGAATTTGCATACTAACTTTTCCACGGGACCTCTGACTCATTCATCCCAAGGCAGGCCAAAAAAGTAACATGGAAAATTTTATCCTGAGTAGCTAAAGACAAGGTTAAAACGAAGAGAAAAGGAGGATTTTTGTTCTGGCCAGTGTTGAGCAGGACATGATTAGAGTTACAGGTTGTTACAGACTCTGCTTGTAAGGCCACATTATAGATAACAGTACTCTTTTCCACTACAGCTAATTACATATGTATTAGGGTGATTGCAGAATGCCAAAACCCTTAAGTACTCACCCCTCTCCAAGAAAATTTTTTTTCTATACTGACACTTAAATGGAGCTACTCCATTTAATAGAAAACAGGTCCATTTAGTTTTGAACCATTGAAACAAAGTGTTAAACTGAATCCCCATGTCAGTCCATTGTTTTTTGAGAGACCAGAGGTTTAAGGTCACAGTAAGACAGTGTGTCGTGCTACATGATGTCTCTTACTAAGCTCTGAGGTGTGTTATGGAACCATATAGTTTAGAATACATACAGAAGCATGCAAGAGGAGAGCTCATGAGATAGAGGTACTTGAGTCTCCCCAGTTACAGTTCCCTGCATCAATTTACATCAGTGCACTTAACTAATTTGAAATTAAGTGCTGTAACAAACGAACATAGAGTTGTTTATAGCCAGGCACATCAGTGTATTTTAGTTTGAAAATGTCAACAGAAAAACATCTGTTCCAATAAAATCTTCATTTTTATAAGTAAAAATGGAATGAAACAGAAGTTTTAAAAGTTAGCACTTCCCTCGGGATGGAAATACCGGATTTCATTCAACATCTACCATTTCTCATCCAGCTGCAAGCCATGCAGAGTTCATGAAATAATTGTATTAACATATTAGTGCTATGTTTAGAATAAGGATGCCTGCCTTTTAAAGCAAGCCTGCTGCCAAAGAGGTAAATATTTAAATGGCAACAAAAACATTTTAATTTTAGAGAACTTATACTTTTCTTCAAACTCATGACCCTTGAGGGAAAAGAAAACACAGTTAAGCTACACTTGAACTAAACAGTAGTACCTTGTAAAAAGACTAGGGAGTAGAGAACTGGGAAATATAAAAATTTGTATATTTATGGTTGGAAATTATTGCATGCTGCGTATTATATATGCTAGACATTTCTTTTATAGGGAGACAAAGAAAAAGAGACAGAGATGATAGAATTAATGTAACAAAAATGACATTTTTTCTAGTGAAGTCAAACAGAATTTATTAGTCAGCTCTTAATTTACAAATGGTACTGTCCATTCATGTTTATTCTTTCATCTATGATTTACAGTGTGTTTTGAAAACATTACTAAAGCCTCATCAGATCATTATGAGGCTCTGGCATCTAAGACATTTTTTTAAGCACAGAGAAATTATCACCCACAAATTTTCAAATTGATTCACTAAACTGAGAGTCCTCCGTCTTCTCAAAATAGGATGTTTCTTTAACACAACAGTACTTCCTTAGAATAGAAAGATATTTTTAATTTTCTAAAAACCTCCAAGTGACAGAAACCTACTAAAATGAAGAACAGTCTGAATCTACTACTCTCACAATAGGCTGTCTCCTCAGTAAATAATATAAATTCTTAGCACAGTAGTTGTTTCATAACTTTTTTACCAATCCTTCCCAATCTCAGCTACTGCCAGCTGGGAGGTTTATTTTCTTATTCTGGTTTGGGTTACTGTCTTGTTCTGCTATTTGTGAGAGTAAAAAGCTTATCCACCCTTCTACAGTCAGAAAGTATAAGCTATTTGAATCAATTCCTTAATTTCCTCCAAAGGTGATAATGGAAACTAAAACAGCCCTCTCACTTACATTACCCTGTAACTATTAGATTATCACAGCTTTTTGCCACTGTTTAGATTTCCATCAAGATGAATTGCACTGAAAAAACCTGTCCTCATAAGGCAGCTCGCATGCCTTATAGTCCTTACTCCCTGTAGGGTAACTAATAGAAGTGTGGGCATCTTTAGGTGGAATAGCCCAGCTTCATTCCAGCATGGCCTTTCTACCTTTGTAAGACAGCTTGAGGGATAGTCACTGACATAACTGAAATCCTTCTGAAATAATATATATCTAATAAGCTAGAAAAAATATACTGAATATCCTTAAGGTTAAGGATATTTTTGTTTCTCCTTCCAGCAACAACATGTCAGTTGTAAAAAGAAATGCGCTGTTTGAGACATTTTAAGAGAAGGCTTTGTAATGAGTATTTGCAGTGTGATAAATCTTTCCTGCAAAATGAGCACATTGAGGATGTCCTCGGTTTTGGTATTTTTTTCCCTCTTTACCAGTTGCTTCTTCCTGCCTGTCTGCCTGTCTGTTACCCAGCTGATACAGGTGGTGGTTCACTATGCATGTCGTCTTGTGTTTTTTTTAATTCAGCCTGATTATGAGAAAACTCTCTCTAAATAACCAATAATTATACATCTTATTATATACTTCTGTGCTTCTATTAAAAACTACCCTTGCATAAGCCACAGCTCATTACATTTGTTAATTTTATTTTGCCAATAGTATTTATAGCTATAATTCTATATTGCTTATGGTATTTATAGCATCTATTAGTTTAACTAAATCACACTTGCAAATGAAATGGCTCCACATGACGATTTGTGAAATGGACAACAGCAATCACTCCAAGGTAGCCATATGAGTAATAAACATCCAGTTTGTATTGGTCCTACATGGTTTTCTGGAAGTCACACACAGTCCTAGTACAGATTTCAGCTGATTGAATGTATCCTGTGCACCTCTCTCCTGGCATCCCAGGCAGCCTGCTGCACTAGGTGTTGAAAACTAATGCCATCTCCTGAAAAGCCACTTCTCACACTGAAATGTTTTTTACCATACCATAGCACCAACGCAGACATCCAGTTCAAATTACTGAAAACAAGCTTCCTTCTGAACAGTTGATTGAACTCTCAAAGGACATTGTTGTCTGGGATCATGCTATATGACAACAACAAAAAACCAGAAATTTTTCCACATTAGGTCCAAAAGCCACTGTGCAATTGAGGTTCACAATAACTGACAAATGCCTAAACCAATCATAGCACCTACTGTTATGACAAAGATGATTGCTCCCTTTCCGTCAGCAAAGTGTGTACCCTGCTCTGTATCACATTTAAAATAATCTAATTCCAACTCATTTTCCCCCTTCAAATTGTTTCCAGCTGTATGAGTCCTTTCTTTCCCCCATATTGTTTTTATTGGATATAATGCAAGTCCGTAAAGATAGATTTTCCCATAATAAATACACAGATGTTAGAATAATAAACATACAGTCAACCTGATATATGAATATTACTAAGCATTAATAAATATATAACTAACAACATAAATTGATTTTAAAAAATGGAAAACCAGAGCAGAAAGTGACAGAGAAAGAAATGGCAGGAGGAAAGAAAAAGCAAAAAGTGAGATAGAAATGTACTTACTTTAGGCAAACTATCTGGATTCATTTATGGTTCCCTTTATTGATTTGCTGATAGCATTAAAGCACAAGTATGGTTGTAAAGCATTCCTAAGAATGCCGCCTGTCTTCATGTATTGCAAGTTTTCTGCTTGTACTGAAAGTCAAGCTTTCCAAGTTGGCCAACTCATACCATACTAGACACTACTGTGCTAGATTAATGTATCTGCTTGGATACAAATTTCCATTTTTGGAAAATAATGAGCCTCTCTACTCCTCCCATTTTTGGTAGGAGGTTTTTATGAACATTTGGCATCTCGGTTAAACCACCATCATAGCCCAGAATAAAAATGACTGGATTCATATGTGAGTCTGAATCCAAATTTAATTAAGCCTATATATGGCCTGAACCAAGAATAATTTACTGACTGACAGCCCCTCAGCATGTATGATAAGATGCCAACCATTGCTCCATGACACCATCACTTACATATCTTTCATGCCCCTTTCCCATGTTCTTTCAGGCTTGCAGCTAAAACACTGGGATCCAACATGGACTCAGTTACCTGTTTCCAGTGCAAATACAAAAAGAATTACTTTTTTTTATTAGTATCTTCCCTCCAGAAGATGTTCTCCTCCCTTTCTTAATCTTCTGTTTGAAATTATGCTGTCTTCTTAAGCAGTTTATATGTGCATGTGTATATAACCATGACATTCAACTTTATTTTCTGTGTTTCTCAAAATAACTTGTAAAGCCTTATTCACCTGTGAGTTAATAAAATCCATGCACAGATTTTGTTAGTCTTTAAAAGCATAGTTTGTCTCCCATCCTTCCTCCTTTATGACTGGAGAGTGGAACAAAAGTTGAGAGAATGTGTGGCAACAGGACGTTTCTTAAGATTATGTTGTTGTCCTAAACCTCCCACAGTAAACAGGGTTTTTACCTCATTTCAGACACATCCTTGCAACATGCCAGAAATCTACAGATCAATACAAAAGGTCAGATAATTTTCTTTAAAACTTCAGAACTCCCTTGGTTTTTGCCCATTTGTTGATTCTTCCCTGTTAGGTGTCCAGTTCAATGACTTGCCAAATCATTGTATCAATGATACAGCCAAATGAATGCTAATCATGATCGATTTCCTCATCATGAGTCTGACAAAAGAAACATCTACAGATTACTTTGGATATCTTGACACCTATGTGCTTCAAAACACCTAATTTTTGCCCTGAATTTAGCACTGACAATAGCAGTCTGTTTATAAACACTTCAATCTGGAGAATTCCAGCAGAAATGGTCAATGCACAGATAATTAGCCAGAATAATCCTCTTTCAAAGAACAACAGTAGGTTTCACTTCTGTTATTGAGTCTGACTTCATACTTCAGCGGCTGTACTGCTTACTTTTTGCTTGGACCTACTTGCTTTCAACTGTTACTAATGATCTGTGACTTTTAGAAGTACCTACATGATAGATGGCTTCAGCCATCATTTGGGGGAATAGAGATCAGTCCTTAGCGCTGGAGCTCTTTTCCGTCAATAACCTGATAGGACCAGAGGCTATACTCTTCCAGATCAGGGTCCTTGCCTTCAAAAATTTAGGACAATTATCTTTCATCAAAGGTTATAAATAATAACAATTGATATATCATTAACCAGTTAATTTGTGAATCCATTTATTAAAGAGGTAATTTGTTAAAGAGGCATACAGCAAGAGGAATGAGTGGAGAGTGTAAAAGATGACTTTGTGTGAGACTCTGGCAGGAAAACTAGGGATGAGTGCAGCAAGGTGACAAACACATGTACAGGGTCAGGATGAGCAAAGTGAGTGTAGCAGTTACTTTTCTTTGGGGATGGCATGACTATGGAAAATTTCCCAGCTATAAATATACCAAAAAAAGATATACACAATGCTTGACTAATTCATCCCATGATACATCCTTTGTTCATGCTACTAATTTGGATCTCTCCGTCACTTTTTATCTGTGGCTGCTATAAATCTTTCACACCAACACAAATGCTCCATTCCTAACATAATTTCTACAGTTGTTACGCTGTCCTCTGAAGTATTTCAATTGGTTTTGATACAGACTCCCATGTATTATATAGGTGGTACAACTCTCATTCACTGAAGTACCTCTTTGAAAAAATAGCTCAGCACCGATCCAGCTTAGCTGACTTACTGGGAGTTCCACTGGCACAATAGGATCCCCAGAAATCACAAGGATGGACAATTGCTCCTGTGTCATGCCTTCTGGCTGCTGCTTGGTTGTGTCTGGAACACATGCATAGTTGGATCATAATGGCACCCAACTGGTGGTGTTGGGAACAGATGCATAACACTTGGAGAAACCTCATGTTGGGGGAATCTGGGGGCTTGCTTTGAATTTTGAAGGGGAAGTGTTGCATCAGGGTACAAATTAGAATAACCATAAATCTACACTTGTCAATGCTAGTGGTAGAACCTTGGCCCAGTGGCTAAAATGTCCTCTCTTTTCCATACAGATAGAGAGCAATTAATATCATACTATCATAGCTTACTTGCCCTCTCCACCCTATGATCTGAATAACTTGCCTTGATTGTTCATCTCCCTAAGCAGTTCTGGAAAGAAGCTAGATGAGCTTTCCTTTGGGGTCAAGTGAAAAACATGCCTGTGTTTTTGAGTCTTAATCCTTTCTTCGATCTGTTCAGGCAGAACCAAATGTCTGGTTTAGTGTTTTTGTATGTGCTAGACACGGATGAGTTTTGTTACACATGTGAATATTTATGCTTACAAGTATTTTGTACCTTTAAGCGGTTTGGGTTTTATAAGCTTTGTCCTTTTTTTTTACTTTTTCCTCCCCCTCACTAGCGCAATAACACCACTTCCTAAACCCTGTCCTTTTCCTAGATATTGACCACATCATCTCTGGGTGCTACTCCACTAATAAACCAAATAAAGACATGTGGATTATGGGATCCTTTATAGACCTGCATGGAACTCATCTGGCTCAGCTGGCAGGGGTCATGTAAACCTTCTCCATCCGTTAGAGTTTGTGTGGTTTCACACCCAACAAATGTCAAAGCAGAACTCAGCTGCAACTGCCAAGTCTCGTCTGTGTTTGGGTTAAGCCATAAAAGAACCCACCAAATTCCACATCAGTCATTTCAGAGTTGCAAGAAACCACCCAGGTTCGGTGAAGAGGTCAAGAATCTGGTGATCATTCTGGCAAATGTGGCCTGAAGAGTGGCTCAAGAAAACCCTGTTTTTTTCAAACTTGGTATAGTCTGACCAACCTGATACCTGGTGCATCCTGATGCTAAACATTTTTTTTTCCTTGTAGCTCTTATTTTTTATAGAAATGTGCAGAATGAAAGCACAGTCACAATTTGTAGTCCTCTTTACCCATTTAGACTGTGCTCACTTACAAGATTTTTGAGGATGAAAGGAGTCTCTCTGGTGAAAAGAATTATTACTCATGAGTGCAAGGACAGGGCTGGTGAGATGTCACAAGATTCTCAGCCTGAAGAGGCAAGCAGAAGTGGTGAAAGACTTTTCACCAGGAAGCTTAGTGATGACACTGACTCTGGTACAACCATCCAGAGTGTGCCTCTTCAAGGACATAAGTGATCTCACAGAAGTTAAGAGGACATATTTGTCTAAGGGTCAGAGTATGCCTGCAAGCTTTGGCAGATCAAGACAACATAGCATGAGGAAGTACAACAATGACATAATTGGCGGCTGTATATTTTCTGGCAGCAACATTATTTTGGACATCAGCTTCACACAAACAAGCACAAGACCAACCAAGGAGGACCAGCCCTGTGCTTCTAATAGTCAAGACAGGTGACTAAATGTTTTTCTGGTTCATTTAAAGTTGAAGGTAAAAGTCAAATGTTAGGTTATTTCCTGTATATAGTGTCTTGAGAATGTTTAATGCCTTCCGTGTACACTGTTTTTAAGAAACAAAAGTTAGGCAAGAAGTATTACCTAAACAGAATTAGAAATATCATAGGACAAACGTGGGAAGAGACACTGATAAGCAAATTCCTCACTACCACATTTTCATCATCGAAGCCAAATTCTAGCAAACTTTTTTCTGAAGTTCAGAAGTTCAGGCTTTTGCCGTTGATTCAGTTTATTGGGTCTTTTTATCATTAGTTTTAGCCCTCTTCACTTCCATGATTTGGTGTGGAGTAATGCTCACAGAACATGACAGATTCTTTGTGGGTGTAAATCAGTTCCTGTTATGCCAATGGATTTATTCAATTATAACATTTCACAGCTGGGCTACTGTGTCCTTAAAAAGCCCAGTCCTCAGCCAGACTCTCAGATTTGCATGTTTTTTGAAAAAATATTCGAGTTTCATCATTGACTTAAGCGTACCTCAGCTTCTGGCATTTATTTCACAAGGGTGTTGGGAAAAAAAAAAAAAAAAAAAACAAAAAAAAAACAAAACAAAACAAAACAAAAAACAAAACAAAACAAAAAAAGCCTTGATCTCCAGTAACAACCAAAGCACCATATATATTGTTTCCTCTTTGCACAGATGGGATGAAATGTTATGCCTTTTTTTCACACAGTTTTAACGAGATCTTCTGTCTGAGCACATCCAGTTGTGTTGGAGGCACAAAACTCATACAAACCACTGAATTAAAGAAAGAGGTGGCACCCAAAGAAGAATCAGACACAAGAAGGACAGGACACAACCCCACTGAAAAACTGGGTGGTATCACTCTGAGTGCCCTTGTGAGAGCCACACAACACAAAATGTTATCCCAACACAGAACAGCAGACAGTATGGGGGATGATAAATGGACAGCATGTGGGGGAGAGAGGAAAGGTCAGGAATAGGCTAAAGATCCTTAGGCTGGGTGACGAGGAAAATTATGATCTTAGTGCTGGAAAAGAAATGCATAATCTCCCCTATGAAATAATATCAGACATAGGGTAAATGGAAAGTGATCAATTTAACTTCTACCAGCTAACAGCTTATCAGGCCAAGGTCCTGTATTATTTTCTTTGAATAGGTTTCCTGCCTCAAATCATTTGCCATATATGGCAGTGATACGTATCCATTTTAGTGTTTGCTATCATACTATAAAGAAAATACTGCAAATGATTTGAGGCAGGAAACCTGTTCAAAGGCCAGTGTCGTATGCACCATACTTCCTTCAGTTAATTGGGACTCTCTCATTACTTAAGCTTGTGAAAAATCTGCAGAGGGATTTTTTTGGAGCTGATTTTAGTTCCCTTTTGATTTGCCATAATACGCACCACAGTTATCATGGCAAACTGTAACAGGATGACAGTTGGAAATATTTTTTCATGGGGTGTAATGACACTGTCCTTGGATGCCTGTGCAGGCATTTAGGTCATTGCTAGGTATGAAGTTAAACAAATATGAATGACTTCATCTAGAGATCACTAGAGATTTTGTGTCTCTTGTCAGTTACTTTTCAATGAGTGAAAACATACAGATCACAGTTGTTCTGGGAACATCACTGTTGAACTCCAGTAGACAAATACCAGAGGGTTATAAACCTTTGCAGGACCTCAGTGAGAAAGCTAAAAGAAAACCAGACCAAACGTATCACTTCAGGACTGTATTAGAGACACCCTTACCTACTCGAAGCTCTTGTCCAAAGACTGTTTTCTCTCCCAGCGCAGAGCAGTTCCACCTCCCATACCGAAACTGGTACTGGCACTCATTGATTCCCATCTGTGCCCCTTCCCCGATCACAATGATGGCATCAGGGCGGCTCTGGCAGATTGCTCGTTGCCGAGGGGCCAGGCCTGGGATTTTGTTGCAGATGATATTAGCTCCTAAAGCCACCACGGATGACAAAGCTCTGAAGAATAAAAATCAGAAAGACACATTATAAACAAATTGAGGCCATGAATTTCTTTTGCCATGTGCTGCCACGTGGCAGGCAAGGTGCTGGGCAAAAGACCAAGGGTTGGAAGTTGGCTTCCTATAACTGTGCCAACTTATCCCAACCTCTCTGGTCTGACAAAAGAGGTTGGAAATATTGCAATAATTCCTGAGCTGAATTGTGCCAGAAACAACAAAGAAATTCAATTTTGCCACTTTTGCCACTTTTGCTTCCAGTCCTACACAGAACCATCAACTGATGAGATGTGAAAAGCAGGACCTATTTAATAGTGATAATTGATTGTCCACAAATCTCTGGAACTCATGTCTGCTTTGAATGGCCTGTGTAGATAGATTCAGGCTCAGTGTTTTAGTTAGTGCAGCCAGTTCATCTATCCCTCATTTGAAACTGTTAAGCACAATTTAGAGAATGACTTGACGCTACCAACCTTCTTGCCCATTACTACACTCAGGGTATTGAGTGATTAATCAAAGTTCACAAGCATAACTGTGCTTTTAGATCTGGTAAACATCATGGAGCACATTGGAGTGATCCTTAATATGTGCCATCCAGACTAGAAACATTTGTAGTTCTCATTCTTCAAGTATATTTTCAGAATTCATTATAAAGTTTGCATATAACTTGCACCTGCCATATGTTTTCACTTTAGTGCATTTATTTTTCATTTTTCATCTCACTTTTCAACATCTTTACAGGCTCATTTTTCAACATATTTACAGGCTACATTTTAAGTGGTAATATTTTGAAAAAATGAGACAACATGAGTACACGTTCAGTGATGCCTCACGTTGCATCTACTGAGTAACAGCCAGGCCCATGCCACGATGCTTCAACTGGCTCTGGACGAGTCAGGAGGAGCAGAGAGCAGTATAGCTGCGTTAGCAAAACAGGCCTTGCACAGCGTGGTGCAGTGGACCCTCAGACAGCTACACAACCAAAGCCTGGAAAAGCCCCTGCCACGCTGCGCAGCTGGCTGCCCTGCTCCTCGGCTGGCAATGCGCGGTGCTGAGAGCATTGCTGCATCTCGGAACCGGCAAGGAAATATTTCTGCAAACACTCTCCCTTCTTTAGCTTGTCCCAGCCTGGTATTGGATCATACAGGTAATTTCATTTTCCTATCAAATACTGTTGCTGACTGCCTCTGCAGGATAAAGATGCTCGCCCAGATCATGCTATAGCACCTTCGGTTTAAGTGGAGTTTCACAGTAACCAAAATCACCAGAAATAAATAAGTTAGTAACAGGATACAGACTAACTTCCCCATTACCTTCCTCTCCATCTTGAACACTGACTCAAGGCTTTCTTCTTAGTGTTAAAAATTTCCCACCAGAAATGCTTCTTTTGAAAAATGCTGACTAAGCAAAATTAAATAATTTTATAGGAATTTATCAACTTTGTCAAAAAAAGTAACTGCAAAATTATATAAATGTTGCATTTCAACAAAATCAGAGTGTTTCATTTTGCCATTTCAATAAACTACAGTAAACCCGGAGCAAAAAGGGTGAAATGGAGAACACTTCCCTGCCCAAAATGAAATACTGCTTTTACTGTGGAATGGAAATTCCATAATGATTCACTCTGCTTTTAATAGGTATTTGTGCATCTTTTCCAAAGCTAACAACCCATGAGAAACACAGCGATTGTGGGGGGTTTTTATTTATGGCTTGGGGGGGTTTATAGATCTAGAGAAAAGGTATTGCAAACACAGAGCATGCACGCCATGTGGTACTACCTATTAAACAAAAATAAGAACAAAATGTAGTTGCAACTCTGATCACTCACAGTGAGTGAGTGAGCAGGAGAGCTCAGACATGTAGCTTTAATTCATGTTCCTCTGGGTACCGAGCAACAAAGCTGGAGTATCAGTTGGAACCATTGAGTCCCTAAGATTCATGCAGATTTTGAGTTAAAGTTTTGTTTCTGGCCCACCTCTACTTAAACAACTGAATAAAATATTTAAGTTATTATGTCTTTAAATTAGGAATTTCCAAGAGATATGATAATCTTCAAAAAACATTATGAGTTTGAAGTAGAGATAATAAGATTCTCTGACCTTTACAATAGTACTTTATATATAAACTTATGGATTCAAAAGTTAATGAAAATCACAGAGGAAAGTATCAAAATTTAATTTTTTAAAAAACAGGCACTTCTCAATACTGAAAATTAAAAGTTTTGTTTTCTTTCATAGCTCACGGAACTTTTATCTCTCTGACTTCGGTAACTTTCCACATCAAGTAGGATGTGTGTTCTGAAAATGTAAAACTCAAAGAAAAGCATTTTTCCTTTATAGCTGATGTGTTATAGTCAGAAACATATATTCTTTGATGACTGTAGAATATCAGGAGCCTTTCCCAAATCATGTTAGGATCCAGGTCTGGCCCTTCCATGGTTTTAAAGTTGTGACAAGGGAAGGGTATCTTGTACAGAGTAAGTAACCTGAAGATGCCGGGGGGTAGAGGGGACTCAGCCATCACAGATTAGTCTGTCATTCTTCTCCCCAGGGGAGGCTGAAGGGAACCCAGGTCAACCACTCACACTCTGCCGGGAGGCACAGACAGTGGGTCAGCTGAGGAAAGGTGAATTTCTACAGCCGTTCTTCAGAGCAGGGCAACAGCTGGGGCTCCCAGGCAGCAGCACCTCCCCAGCTTGGCATACACAGAGGTTCTCCAGGTGCCTCTCAGGCTCTGCCCCACCCTTACCCCATCCCCTCCACCTGGTTCTGCCTGCTTCTCCGGGACAAAACAGGTGCCCAATTGTCCTGCAAGACCTCCCCATCCAGTAACCCATTTCCCTTGCAGCAGGAGCTGCTTCAGACAGTGACCCTTCCAGAAAAACATAATCCTGAAGGAATTAGAGGTCGGGTCCTAAGAAACAGACATGCACAAGCATTCAAAATTTAAGTTTATGCTCAACACATGTGCACAAGACGCACAGTTCTGGTCTCCTGGCTGCCCAATGGTCATTGAATTAATGAGGCCACACGATCAACTTCCTGATCAAAATTATATATAAAAATCATTTGTATATGGCATAAGTATTTTTTTTAATAAAAAATAAAAATACTGATAAAAACCATGAGATAACTTTTGAACACCATCTTTCTAAAGTGCTGAGCCCCCACAGTTTCCACTAATCCCAAGTCAAGCAGGAAAAACTTATGACTTTCAAAACAAAGGAAATCAAGAAAGAGTTAGCTACAGTATCTACCCCATGTAGTACCCTCAGTTTAGTTGCTTCCTCCATACACATTGCTACTGTCTCATAATTAGGTTAAAGAGTTTATTCTTTGGTCTCCCATTGTTTTTGGAGCAAGCCTAGGTCAAATTATTTTAATACAATGGGTCAGTTTATTCATCCAGAAAATAAGCATGATCATATCTGCCTCAGAAAGTATGGTGAGGATATCATAATTATTATGTGTTTGTAAAGTGCTTTAAGACATTCTTCATTAAAAGAATTAAACTGCAATTATTGGGGGTGGAGGAGGTCTTAATTTTTTTATTATTACTTCCAGGGACTTCTCCCTCTCTGGCCTGAACTTACCAGCATATTCCCTCAGACTTGTTCAGCCTACTTTTAAATTGTTACTATAATTTCAGTGCCAAAAGAAATGCTGAATCATGAAACTGAGGTTTTGGAAAACTTTATTTATATTAAAGAAATGCACCCAACAGCATTTCAAGCTTCCTCTCTGCTATTTCTTGCGGCGTCCCTCAGTTTGTGCATCTGTCACACATTCAGGAGGGTTGTGCCATGTTCCTGGCCCTTGGCAGGTTGAAGGCTACATTTTATTTTTTTTTTTACTAGATGGAGAATGTTTCACTTTATAACTGTCAAAAGGCAGATCCCCATGCCACATTTTGGCATCTTCTCCCATCTAATCTTTCTCTGCGGTGCAAACTTCCTTGATTCTTATCACAAGGAAATCCTGAGTGCAGCATTTTGTTAAGATTTCTGGTGCAGTTTACAGTAATTGTAACCAGCCCTCACCACGACAGCCTGCGCATGCTTCAGAGTTTTATGTTGGGTCATCCACATGGATTATCCAACTAAACATCATCCACATGGTTTATCCAACTAAATAGTCTTAGTGCAATAATGTCACATTTCCTAAGAAATTAATGGTAGTGGCTGGCATGTGGAGAGTCTTCAACTTTCTTCATCATTTAGTCATTAATCCAAGGGAAACACCAGCACTGAAATTGAGCAATAGTTAGAAACAGAGTTACATCCAAATTAAAAAAAAAAAAAAACAAAAAACAAAAAAACAGACAACAAAAAAACCCACTAATCTGGGTTTGGATAGAACCTTGCAGTTCAAACGTCCAAAAAACTAAACCTGAGGAGCAATGTTTTGGAAGACCTGGTATCTGCATCAGAATCCTGAAACATCAAGTTTTTAATTCTTTGAAAAAATAGCTATAATTGCAGTCATAGCAAGCAAAAGTTCATGGCAGTGGGAGACAAGTTTCAGCTTATTTTCTGAAATAATTCTTGTTTAATTATTCAAAGACAGATGACTACTGTCACAAAATATGAAAAGTATCCCCCAAAATATCCTTCCCCATTCCTATTACGGTTGTGTCTTCTCTCTGAGACCTAAACAACTACAGCTTTCCTTTTCACAAAGTTATGTAAGAAAATTGAAAGATCACAATCACAAAAATTATTATATATCCCAAGCAATTCATGAAAGTAAAGGTCTTTGAAAACACTTCAGAAATTAAATACTAAGGCCTAAAATCATGCGAGTTTTAAGAACATAAAATTTAATGCAGTATTGCTTATCAGAAGAGAAATGTACTCCTCATTCATAATTTGCATTCTTGAGATTCTATTTTATATTTGCAAATGTAGGCATTTGCTTAAGTTGACCACATTAGTCATTTCAAATGTTACTATGTTCTTGCAACTTCAGATCAATTTCACATATAGGAAGGTCATTTCACATATAGGAAGGTCACATATAGGAACTGTAATTTATAGAGAGTCTTAGAGCCTTTGTACATGTGGAAAATAAAAAAATATAAAGTAAATCCTTATAACAGACAGTTGTACAACTACATCCACTACACGTGGAAAATTCTGAATTTACCGTTGTTAGAAGAAGCTGAATTTTGACAAAATTATGAAATAGAACTGTCCAAGTATAGATAAACAGCAGTAACTAACCAGTCTTCAGAGTTGTCCCCAAGCTGTTATACTGACACAGGTGTGTACTGAGATTTCTTGAAGGAGCTTAAAATTCAATTCCGATAAATATATAACAGAAGATGTAAAATAGAGATCACACCAACAACACATTTCACACAGATGAAGCACTTAACAACGTTGATTTTAATGTTTTGATTTTTAAAAAAAAAGCCCTAAAAATTCAACTCTAGCATACTTGCTCCCTGGGCAAATAACATTTTATGGCAGGCCAGGGGTGGCTTCAGGAGCTACACCTTCTCCTCCAACACCCTCACTCATTTGTATTCCTGCCTGCACAGCAGCACAGTGCACGTTTCCCCCTGAGCCGCCGAGCCAGCCTTACTGCACGCCCTTTGAATAGGCGCCCATAGGGTCACTGTGATCTCACCCTTAATCCTGCTACTCGATATTCACCTGAAGCTGCTGTTGGGCAGGGGGTTCATTTTCAGCAAGGAATGAAGGGATTTAGCTGTACGAATCCCATTAACAGCAGAGGAGCTGCACAGCTTAAACCTCGGCGCACTGTACCGAAAACTTACCCCACCGTCTCTGATAAAAATCCCCATAATGGATTCTTTGTTAGAAGGAACCACCGAGATATTCTGTGGTGACACTGCAACTCATCTGAAACACTACACCACTACCAAACGGTTTACTTAATTAAGAATTCCTAAGTAAATATTTTGAGCGTGCATCAGTTGCAGAAATTGGCAGGAGCGTCTCGGGCTCTGAATGCCATCTGCATATGTTTAGGCTTTCAATTTTGTTTTCCACCGCTGACTTTGGGAAATCATTTCTCGGCACATGTGTTATTGAAATGGAAATCAAATAGGGCTGCATAGTACTGTCCTGCAGTGCTCTGGTCTCTGCTGGAGCTCCAAGCCAAGCCTTCAGACCCGGGGGCCACGGACAGCAACATGTTCGCTCCCATTAAATGAAAGGCAGAGATTTCCCTGAGGAAGTCACCCGGGCAAAAGAGCCCCCTAGATTATATACTGCGATTGCTGACACGGTCAAGAATTAAAGTGGTAGGATAGGTAAGTTTGAGGGGTGACTCACACAAGGGCAGAGCGTGTCTTGGGCTAAACATTGCATTTAAAGAGGAGGGGGAATAAGGACCCCATCCCTGTATGCAATAGTGGCGGGGGCAACACCAGCAAAGCCTTGGATTCCCACCCCTCCCTGCCTGCCAGGCACAGAATGGCAGCGAATGATTAAGCTTCAGGAGGAAGGAAAGGAGACATTGCCTAGCAGAGAGGTGTCTGCAGGTCGCAGCGCCAGCCTGGCGATGGCCTGTGTGCTGCCCCGAGGACCCACGCTCTCAGGCTGCACCACAGCAGCCAGCACCAGCTCTGACAAGGGGTGTCCTCAGGGCCCACACATTTTCAGCTCCTTGGAGGTGATGTTTTCATGCAATCCTTGCTGTTGTGGTATCTACCCCAGCAGTTTTCTACTGTCTACCAAGGAAAAGCTTACACCAAGTACCAGAAGCGGCAGTGCAGGTGTGAACATTAGGAGATGAAATGGAGATGGTAAAAGCCCCATTCCTCAACAGAGCACCTTCATCTACAAGAAGGATTTGTAGCTTGCACTGTGTCTTTAGTTGCTGTGCAAAACCTCAGGATTACCAGTGGTCCTGAGCCCAAAATGGAGCCTAGCTGGGGAGTGGTACTCACTTCAGCTTCCTAACACAAGAATCTGCAACTGAAGGCCCTGGAGCCTCTTCTAAATAGCATTATGGCAGGGTAGAAGGCCTGGGAGTGGTTAGAGACAAAATTTGACTCTCAGATCCCATCAGAGCTTGGTACCAGCCTTTCACTAATTCTTACTGGTCATGATAAAGCAACAGACAGCAAAAGCATCTAAGATTCAGGAGTATTTTGGGCATAATATCTCCTGAGCATTATCCTCAAAATGACAATCCAATTTGATTGCAAGTTCACCCATAGCTTATTTGGTGCATGGCTGGTCCACTGTAATAATTTTCATTTATCAGTCAGTGAGACAACACTTGATACATAACAGGATCTCTTGAAAACCTGTTAGAACTCTAGTTTATCTGTTTTCAATTTTTTTACACCATGGAAAGACTCATGGAGAACAGAAATGATTCACATGCCTCATACATCCTAATGTATAGATCACACTGGCAAATTGGACACTTAGATTTACATTGGACATTTACTGTCTTTAGCAGGCATTCTGAATTTGCATGACAAACTACTATATAACAAGCTTTTTCTTTCTTGCCTCCAATCACATTATTCTAGGGACATCTTGTTATATGGTAGAAAATATTCACATCTTGTATATATAAAAATCAGTAAAAGTAAAATAGGATGTTAAAGTATTTGAAGTGTGGGAAACACTGGTTATGAAGCAATTTGGGTTTCAAGAAGCGTTTGGTTTGCTAAACCAGAGTAAACTGATAGGCCTGTGTTGGAAGCTGCAGGAAGGCAACAGCTCTCCTGGCATGCACAGGGCAATTATTGAAAGGCTGGAATATTCCTGCTATCGTCTTGCCAGTGGTGAGAGTGGTGACACACGTGGCATAACTGATGTTATCTGAGTAAGTTTGATAAAAAATGGTGTTGATATAAACTTATTTGATTACTTTTAAAAACCAAGGGCCTTATCAGATTCAGAAATCAAACTGAAACACTTCTGTTTCTTGCAATTTTTTTCTTATGGTTGTATAAACACAGTTAACAGGACCTACCATTTCAGTTCTGCAAGCATCCAAGCACCTGTGTTATTCCCTTCAAAGTAGCAAAAAACTTCCACCATCAATAACAAAAATGTCCATTCCTGAATGCCAAGATGCCTGCTAAGCACTTGCAGTTGGTTTGATGTCTAGCACTATTACTTGCCTTCCACCTTATGTCTGTC
The DNA here is from genome assembly GCF_018691265.1 of Tyto alba. Classification (NCBI taxonomy): domain Eukaryota; kingdom Metazoa; phylum Chordata; class Aves; order Strigiformes; family Tytonidae; genus Tyto; species Tyto alba. The sequence continues at coordinate 6,228,162 of NW_024881295.1, read as the reverse complement.
TTCCTTTAGCATTAGAAAAAGTCATGCTGATATCTAACAGAAAGTTACAGTGTTGTTTGCTGAATAGTGATCCACCACAGTGGAAAGCAAAATTACCTTTCAGAATAACTGTGGTGGGATATTGCAGTTCCTCTGTCAGGGAATACAACTTTGAAATACCAAAATGGCTGGAAGGGGTAAGCCACAGATTTTCTGTGTCTACACAAAAACAATTCAGTATCATGAAGAGATAAAAATTTCACACTTCAAGATGTAAAATCCAAGCTTTTGTTATGCTTTTCATACAGCAAATAAGAAAGAATAAATTCCCTCCATCGCATGTGACTTATGCATAGATATGGGTATTTTACAAAATTTATCAATTCCAAGCCATAGTTAAGCATTACTGGAGTGCATATTTTGGCTTTGTCCAAAGTTTAGCAGTCTGCTCTCTCCTGTGAAAAGGTTAAAGGGGAGGAGAAAGATGACATCCTTCAGGCAAAGTCCAAGACTTTGCAAGGCCATATGCTGCTTAATTTGTGATATCTGATGAAAGTGTGTCACAGTCATGGTGTGGCTCTGAAACCACAATAGAACAGTTCTCATGCACAGAAGCATGGTTCCTTGGTTAGCTCACTCTAAAATGTCATCCACTTAACAGCAGGTACGTATTGTGGGTTTAAAATCTTGAAGTCAGGCTGTTGGTGGAATCTATTTTAAAATATATGCTTTGTTATATTTTCCATTTAACATTTAAGTATGTGATATATCTTAGTTTTTTGGCTTTGCATGCATAGGGTTTCCATGGATATGACACAAAAATTTAAAGAGGAAAGCATGTAATAGTGGGTCTACAGGAAAGGAAGATACCTGCTTCCCAAGAGGAAATAATCTGGCTTTACTGCGGTGGTGGTTCAGATAGGAACTCATTTTTATTAGTCAAGATTTGATGAGAATAAATTCTGAAAATCTACTAATGAGCCATTATATTGGAAAATTTAGCCTTTTGTGTTAACTTTGAGACTACAATGCAGTGGCTGTTAATCATGAGAATGGAAGCATGTATGTGGCTTTAAGATGCACCTGAAAAGCTATGCAAAGTGAGGAAGGTGTAGAGACCATATTGACCCCACACACAATGTGCAGTTTGGACTAAATGACCACTGGAGGTTGCTATTTGTGCACAGATACATGACCACAAAACAAGCTGTCTGACTGGTCTTGAATTAGCAACAGAAGGAAAAAATTAAATTCACTTTGTCAGTGACACTGAATTTTTATATACTGAATATACCAATAATATACTCTGAGGCATGATTTATTTCTTCTTTTCCTTTCCTCACCACTATTTTCGTGGTGGTAAATCTTTGCTACGGCCATGAGATATCAGGACATGAAATCAAATAACATCCGCAAACAAAATTAAAACCAAAGACCCATAGGCTTGATGCTGTCAGGTTTACTTACTGGACTGTTTCTACATATGGAATGGATGTAGTCCTCAAACCAGTGGCAGCATTTGTTGTTCCCATATGCTCTAATTGTCCCACTTAAGGCAAGACTTTTGTCTGCCAACACAGAGGACGAAGATCATAAGGTCTTCTCTTGATTTTTCTCTACAACTGATGAAGGTGTGGGATGACACACCACCAGAGGAAGGGCATCCTCTCCTGCCCAGGTGTTCAGGAGGCAAGGAAGCAAGTGTGAGGACTGGGTGCATCCTCAACAGTGCCCAAGTGTACCAGGCAGATCGTTGGCTCCTTGACATACTCCCAGTTTGCTTGCAGAGCCTTGAGCCCTAGACTTTTTCCTCCTCGATGGCCCACTTTTACCTTTCTCTCAAATTATACTAGTTGGTGTACACCCATTTAAAGTGAACACACTTGCATTGTTTCCAAGATGTGGAATAACTGGGAAAGAAGCACAAAGTCCCAGGAGCAGAAACCATTGACCTCTCCAGGTTTGCCAAGCAGGCAGGTATTCTTTGCCCTTTTTCAGAGCAACTAATTACATCACAGTTTCTCCAGGGTGATCTGCTTTTGGAATCAATATATTTTGTCTCTTCTAATATTTTTTCTTTTGATTTAGAGGCCTCACACCTGTTCTGTGATTAGTACTATCATCTTGCTACCAGTAGGCAAAATGCCTTGTCATATTACTCAGTGGTAGGTTGGCACAACCAGAAAAAAAGAGTCCACAGAAAATTAGACGGGCACAAGCTGATGGAAGCAGCAAAGTGGCATCTGTTCAATTTTAGGTGATAGGGTAGATACAGCCTTCCTCTTGTCCTTGGTGTCGGAGGTGCAGAGTATTTGCACAGCCAGCCTGCCTCACAGGCCAGGGTACTTCTGCACCGTTGCCCTGCCATGAGCTCAGACTCATGCAGGCATATCCAGACTAGCTTTAGGTGACCTCTCAGAAGCTGCTGTGGAGCTACCGTAGACCTGAGACTGGCACGAGCTGATTGCCTGGGTACCTGTCCTGCTCCAGGGACAGGTTTGGCAACCAGGAGGCTGTGCCATGGCTAGACAGGTAGCTTTAAATGAGTTCACGAGGCTGGCTGCAACGTGAGCACACTTCTCAAACAGAGTTACCCTGAAAGCACCCTTCAGGGTGATCAGCCTGCACAGATCAAATATGGTCTTGCAAAGCCTTGATTTAAAGAAGGAAAATGCTGTTAGGACCAGCATATTAAATACAAGAGCTCTATCACAGATTCCAACATGCTAGGTGCATAGTTGACACAATTTGTGCTTTCCTGGTCATGTAGTCCTATTTGTTTCAGTGGGAAATTTGCAATTAAGCTGCAAGTCAGCCTAAGTAAATGTATTAGAATAGGTCCCTGAATGGAGACTTCACAGTAAACACCAAATCCCAGAATGAATCAAAGAGGGAGAAGCTTTGCACTTAGGCAGGTAACTAAGAAATACAACATGCATAAATGCTGCATTTGGTAGGGTTTAAATACTTAATAAATAAATAAATTAGACAAATAAATATTTGTCTGAAAGCAAAAAGAAAAAAAAAAAAAAAAAAGGCAGCATATTTTTGAGTGAATACCAAAGTGAACTTCACTTGTAAAAATATTTTTTTAATACCTTATTAGTGTATTAACTAATCTTACCTTTTCTCTTCAGAGTTTGTTTAATGACCTTTATTTCCCAGCAAGAAAATTATTTGCAGCCTTTCTGCACCATCATAACCAACTGTAAGCAAAACTGCCTGCCACATTTATGGAGCAGGCCTGCATTCCTTGCACCCAGCAAAACTCCCACTGGCTCTTGATAATCATACAAAGAGAAATTCTGATCCATCAGACAGATAATTTATGCTTAACTTCCTTACATTAATTATCCCACTGAAGTTGTGAGACTGTTTTTTCTACATTAGCTTATTCACATTTGTAAGAGAAGGAAACAGGTATGGTTGTTAGTACACTACAGGACTCATCAGACCTTCAGATCTGTTCCCAGAAGCTGGACACTACTATAAAATGGCTGCAGCCTGAGAAAGCCTTAAAGGTAAAAAAAAAAAAAAAGGGTGAACACCCTCAAGAAACTGTAGAATGTAAAAAATATATTTCCTACGTAGATTTCCAAACATTCAAAACGTTGTTGTATGCAGCATGTGGGCTTTCTGCTAACAGAAACACTGTTTTATAACCTGAACTGTCAACACTGGCACAAAACAATGTAACACCCAACAGGGCTATCCATGAATTTCTAAGGTTTCTTTCAGCTGCTTATTTCAAAATTTTAATTTTGAGTGATGTAACAGCAATGGTACACCACACAGTAACTTTTCTATTTCTCTGGCTCGTTGAGCTTATTCCAGGTGTTCGGAAGGATTAGCAAAAGCCATTTTGAGTTGTTTTTCCAGAGGGAGTTTCTAAATTTGGTAGGCAGCCATAAAAATTGTGCATCTGTGTTATTATCCCAGTGACCCATGTTGGGTGTGTCCCTGGCTTTTTTCAAATCACTATAAACTTGTGAAAGCAGCTGGATGAAATACTTCTTCTAAAATCTTCTCTCAAAAGATCACATGCACACTGGCAATCATCCACATTCGACCATTTACCTGCATTTTTGTTACATTGTATATTGAGTGCAATTTAGCTGCTTCTTGCCTTCAAACTGGAGATGCTGTTGACTATGGGCATCTTGCATGCATTTTTCCTCCAGTTCTAAACCTAACAATTTGAAGTCCCTTTATGGCCATGTAAGCCAAAGACTGAACATATTTAAAGAGGTAAGTGATAATAAACATTTGGGATTCACAGCTGAGCCAACAGAGGTGGTACTAAAACAGCTACATAAAAGCAAGGCATTTGAAATCTATAGGGCATATAGGCAGCTGGTGTGGCACACGCAGTGTCAGTCAGCAAGCACCCAGGGCAGGTTAAGCATGGTTTTTAACAGCAACATCTGAGCCACACTCCAGTCTTCATCTTCTGCTGGCCTTACACTCAGATAAATCTTCCTTCACTGCTAACAAATGCTTACTCTGTTTTTTTTTCACAATGCTGCTTTTCCCAATCATTCTTTTGCCACTGATCTTTTGAACCTTTTTACCCTTAGGTACAATAGAAATTGATAGAGAAGTGTAACCTTCCTGTCTGAATTACATTTAACCATTCTAGAGAAGAAAAACTTAAGCTAACAACAGCGTCACAGCCTACAATTAAGTCATGAAACTATCAAGTTTCCCTAAAAACCTACAACTTACATATCATTAAGCCCAATGGCACTAACCCACTACTCAGGTGAGGTTAGTTTAAAAGGGTTGTGATTGTAGCCAAGGATAGTCAATGGACGTGCTCTAAGGTGAGAAATCTGCAACCTGCATCCTCAGTTTCTCCCAGTGGTTGCCCAGATGACGTGGCATGCCTTTGTATATGGTGTTAAGCCAACCCTGGCAAAACAAACAGCATGCCTATCTTTAAGCGTACCAGCAGAACATATGCATCAAAGGATCTACAAGTACATGCCAAAGCACTCTGTTGGACTGGCATCTGTATGCACAGCAGCATGCAGAGCTGGCCACTGTATGCTTACACTGAAAGGCTCCTGTTAGGATGTTACAAGACCACAAATGCTGGAGACTGAATGAGCTGCATTCCCCAGAGAGAGTTTTGTGAGAAAGCAGTGTGGTAATCACTTCTGTCTGAATGGCAATGGGAAAGCACAGTATTAACAACAGAAGAGAGTAAATAGGACAGAAAGTGACCTTGAGGAGAGAGTACTCCATCCACCTTTCCTGAGGCAGGATCAGATACACCTTTCTCACTCCTGACAGGTATTTAGTACTATTTATAAAAATACTCTAACTTAATTTTCCCTAAATTTCTACAATTAAAGGTCAGTGCTTCTTCTCTGGTGCCCAGTGGAAACAGAATATTTTGTCCCCAGAGGTCTTGTCCCATCTTTTATGTTTTTTATAAATCTTCTGTAGAGCAAAGCGATCCTCATTCAACTTTTCCTCTCAGGCATGAGACTTCTGATCATTTCTATCACTCTTTTCAATGTTCCCTCCCACTGGTCTGTGTTTTTCTGCACAAGAACATAAACTGAATATCATGACTGGCACCGAAGGAAGTACACTCCACTCCCCTCCTCACAGGGATACAATAATAAGATAACTGGTTTTTCTACCCAGCCCATTTAGTGCCATCCTGGATGCTGCCTGCTACCCACTGATCCTGAGCTGCCCTTAGCTCTAATTTGGGCAATACCTCAATACAACTGTGATCAGTGAGTATCTTCTATATCATGCTCTTACCCTTCCTTGCTCACCAGCATTACATCCCAAAACAAATCCCAAAGTGTCCCTCCTTCCTTCATACCACAATCTGAAAAGGCACATAGCAGAAAAGGCAGGAGTGCTGCTCCTCTCGGGTTTGGCCCAGCAGAGAGCTGTCCGGTAAGAAGGGGATGACCAACTCCACTGACTTAATTAAGGACCAGAGACTTCAGGCCATCTGCAATACTGAGGCTCCCTGACTACCCATGTTGGATTAACCACCACATCCTGGGATAACTGTAGGTGAGGGGGAGTGAGATAATTTGAGAAATCATTGGTATCGTATTGTGAGTGAAACTTAATACATCAAGTGTATCAAAACCAATACTGGCCCAACACGGAGGTCTTCCTTTGTATCCTTCATAGCAGTATAGGGGGAAAAGGAACAAAATAGTGCCAAATCTGAAAATAGACACATGTGAAGGGAGGAAAGAAACAGAGTTGTCACCTGAAGTGACTGTTTAGTCCTCATTTTACAGCGAGTTTCCATTGCTTCTGACTTCTTCAGTTCCTGCACAGTTGCAGTGTTAAGGCTATCTTGCAGCTGTGTCAGATGGGCCCTGCAAAAATATTTTGACTCCTTGAACTTGTATCTCACCTCCTCATTAGTGGAATGGTAGCAGTTGTGCAATTAGTGTTCAGCTATCAGCACTCCTTTGATTTGCAAATAAGGGGACTGACTTCGAAAACATGAGGCAGATGGAGGGGAAGTACAGTAAAAAGTGTAGAAACACAATTTGCATAGATTATGCTCGATATTTACATTAAAAGGTCTAGTGTATGAGACAGGGAAAACCCTGGCAAGTAAAAGTGTCCTCACTAAATACTTAAAATACAAAAAGTCATGTTTTAAAAGAATCTATTTTAAGAGTCTTACAAATATTGCATAAATTGGCTCCCACCAATACACAGTCTGAATAAATCTAATCAACTTTTGGTGCAGTATTGAGTGGAATTACAGCAGAGGAAACAAGTTTACCAGTAAACCATAGCCAAAGTAGGCTTGACTTGTTTTGGTTTCATTGCACTTCTGAGAATCAGAACAACTGCACAGGAGAATTGCTCTAATCTGAGATCCATGAACTGTCTAAGAGAAATGAGGCGGCATCACTTCCATCCTTACTCAGTCATTCTCTCATGTCTCAAAACAAAGCCAAAGAATTTTTTGTTGTAAGGAATGACATGTGTTGCTGAAAAGGTGTCTTTCAGTTACAGGTTGAAATGCAGTCTCTGTTTAATTTGTAGGCCCGTCAGTATGCTCAAGCAGCCCTAGGAGTTAAGTTTAAGAGTCCAAATCATTAGATGCTTCTGAATTTGCTATAATTCATGGCTTTTCTATAGAATATGGTATAAAACATTCTATCCAATGCCACTTTAAAGAAACAGCTCTAGAATTAAGCCAAAGTTTACATTTTTTAATTCAATTTCTGAGCATTTCATCCCTAGTAAAATCAAAGTGCCTGATTTTATAGGATTACCATCACATTATTCCATCAAAGTGAATCCTTAAACTCCAGTTCCTCAATCTCACACACAAAGGATTTGTGCCATATCCTCAAGCTTTCCTAGTTTAGCCTATAGAATCCAGGATGAAAATTTACTGTCAAGGCAAAACAAACATGTAGCACAGGAAAAACATCACTAATATAAAATTGTGTGGAAGCTGAAAGCCCAAAGTAACTTTGAGAGCTGGGTTTTGGTTTCTTTGGATCTTTAATCCTCAGAATGGCTCAATTTTTCTGTCCAAATTGTTCACCCAGGTCTAATGACCACTAAACAGTCTAGCAGGCACTACACATGAGATAGGATTAGGAGGTCATGGGTTCAGTCTGTAAGTAGGACCACTCACCCCTGTCACAAATCTCCTCAGTTGACAGACAATTCTTTTTGATGAGTTGGCCACCCATTTGGAGGGTCAACAGGTATCTAGCTTATTTTGAAAATTCGACCATGAGACTCAAACTGCTTTTCTATGTGGAGAAGCCCACTTCACAGATGCCCATAAAAAAAATCACTGTTCATGCTGTTCAAATCCATCCTCCCAAGGCTCTTCCCATGGTGGCTAGCGTTTTCCAAACTGAGTGCTTTTATTCTGACTTCTGGTGTGTTCTAAAAAATACTTACAGAATGCTGTAAAAATATTTATTTTAAAGGAAAAAGTAGTTGCAGTGAGTGAACACCATACGTATTTGTTCAGAACTTTAATAAAGAGAATGTTTTGAATGTTTTCACAAAAAAGGTATTATAAAATAATATATTAATGCCATGTCTTAAATTATACTTTAGACCTCTCTTAAGCATCTTGTTTGTTATGCTTCAAAACTTCCTGTCACCAGAAGGAAAAAAAAAAAAAATCCACAGCATTCTTTTTGTCTTACAGAAGTACAAGAGTAAGAAAATCGCCCCTTTGAGGTTTTTTGTTTAGTGTTTGGAAAACTATAGCTTCATGAAGGATCTGATAACTAACCCATATGGTGCCTGATCCTGATAATACAATCCAAACATCACAAACCAACTCCCAAATGCTAACAAGAATCAGCATCTTTGTTGTAGAACAAAACAATGAGATCTCATGCTAACCCAAAATCCAGTTCCTCTGGAGATACCAAATGCCTAATTCACAATGAAAATAGATGGTGATAGATGATGACGCATGTCCTACAGTTTCATGTTGCCTCCCAGAGATGAAACAGAAGGCTTGATCTCTTGTGGTGTGAAAAATTCTCTGGCATTTTTTGGAATCAGAGAACTGATAGAAAATCAGATAATTATACTTGCCTGTGTGAAATTCATGTAAGTATTAACTATATATTGTATTTTCCTCTTTCAATTTAAGCAGTTTTTCTGCATTTCGTCTGCACAACAACCATCCTAGCTTTTTTCTGGCAAATCTGGGGGCAAGGAACATGCTGATTACTTGAATAAACATGATACTGTTTCATGCTGAATGGCTGATATTTTGCAGTTCTGAATTGAATAATTCTACCTAGGAAATTAGACATGGTTGGTATTTAAGTCTACAGCCCAGTGGGACAACCCTGTGAATGTAGAATTGAGCACGCATGTTAGAGGCCATGCAACTATTTTGGGACTCCTTCAGAAGGGACAGAAATATTGTACATTCATGCCTTAGTTATACACAAGGTATACAAAGTGTAGGTGCATGTGTCTCTAATTCAGAAGGAAAAGGTGTATGATTTTGTGTGTTTGTTAGGATGTTTTCTGACTGGAAAAGTGAAGTGATGCCAGGATGGATTTTGGCCATAGCCTACCACAGGGAAATTGTGGGTGGCAAAACAGCTGACTTACAGTATGACCAGATTTACGAAATAGGCTTACTACTTTTGAACTTAATTCATGTACTTTGAGGATCTCTGGGATTTCTAGAGATGACAATGAATAAATCCACACTGCATAGAAGAGGATGATCACCCTTCTTGTTTTGCTAGTAGACAAAAATGTCATTCACAAAACTGGAGACTTCAAACAGGAAGATTGATGCTGTAATAATTTTTATACCATAGACACTTTTTGAACTATAAGTGTCATGATCAGTCCTCTAGTCAGCTTGGTTCTTTAGCTCAAAACCACCCTTGTGCTATTTCAGTGAAAGACATAAAAATTGACAGACAGTTTCTTGGTGAAGGGGTTATTATCAGTTCTGTCAGATGTTCATCACAGTGTATCTTCCATCTCCACACAATATCAGTGCAGAAAACTCTAATGCAGAGAAAAGTTCAAGAGTAAGAAATGTTTTCCATCACAAAAAAATCAGTCACTCAGAAGGAAAATGTAAACCCAAAAGATGTTGGTGTAAAGTCCTAACACATTGAAGCCCACTAAAGTAATTTTTACTGACTGAAGTCTACAGCAAGACCTGGCTGAAATGATAATAACTTCCAGGAATGAGATAGGAAAGACCAGAGAATACTGGAAATCTTGGGAGAAAGAGAACTCACAGACCAAACCTGCTGCCCTCCATTGATAGAGTGTCACCTATGTCCATAAGGTGGTCACAGCTGTGACAGCAGCATGGGAAGATCTGTGCAAGAGACCAAGCAATGTGAAGAAGGCAGAAGGGAACGCAGCCTGGTCTGAAGAAGCTGTGCTCGGTAGGGCTGCTAGTCCACGCCAAGCACCACGCTGCGCTGCTAGGGGTACCCAAGCTAAGCAAGGTCCAGCGACACCAGTGGCTGCAATACGTGCCCTGTGAAACAGGGCAAGAGTGATCCCAGAAAAGATGTGCACTGTGGCAGAGATAATTGAGCTGCTCGACCTTAGATGACTCAGCGTGACAAATACAGGGATTGCAAAAGAAAATAAAACCCTGCATCGCCAAGATAAAAAAAAGTGATAATTTAATAGTGGGTGTTTGCCTGATGGCTTTTTTCCAGTTATAGAAGAAATTGTCCTCCAGCTCTTCCAAGATATAGTTTGTGTATTTTTTAATTTGAGAATGAGAGGACGGAAAAAAAATCTGGCACATTTCTTTTAGTAAGTATCTAAAAGCTGATGTTCTCCCCCCTTTATTTCCCTCTCCACACCCAATGACTGCAGTATTCAGGCTGAACTGGAAAAATCTCCTCTGAGGGTGAAAAGGTAGTTCCTTTTTTATAACCATTCAGCCCTTGAATTCTGTGTAGAAACTGTCAATGAGGCAATGTCAGATAATGGCAGCTGTGGTGTTCTGGGCTGATGGAAAATATCCCAAGGCTGGTCAAACTCACGTCATTCAAAACTACTAGTTTCATCATGATCTGAATCAATGGTGTGAAAACAAAAAGCTGCAATATATTTGCCTACAGCAACTTTTCTCCTTTGTCACTGATTCTTTGCAATGCCCTTATGTCTTCATGGGTTTAAAATTCCACACCAAACACTGCAGATGCCACCAATATCACCACACTTCACTTAATTCTGTGAACTTACTCAGTAGTAAGCTAATATTTTCAAACTGCTGTTACTTCAAGCTAGAGGGGATGGAATTGAATATCCCCTACTCTGAAGCATGGTAAACTGTTGGGTGACTTTTATTTTTGTCTTATTGACAGACTGTCTTCCTAATGGATGAGATCCTTGGGTTTGATTGCAAGTTGTTGACTTGCAAGCTTACAGCTGTCCTGGCCTGTGTTAAGTCATAAGGAAAGTTGTGTAGAATGCAGCCAAATTGTAACCTGACACTGGTATAGATGACTAAAAAGAAAAAATGAACAAGTAGGTCCCTGTGAAAATCTTGTGACTTAACTGCAGCCAGGAATCAAGCTGGACTTCTGCAATTTCTGTACAGCAATTTTATCAAGGAGTTAAGTGTTGCTGCAGCAACCCTACATTTCTCCTTGCTACAATTCACTAGTTTCCACTATTTTTTCTTAACTGGCATCATCTGTCAGTGGGATACAACACATTCTGAACCTTCCTCTGAGCACGGTGAGACACTGTATAGACAAACCAAATCATTTTCAAACCTGTCCTGAGTGAAATAAAGAAAAGCCTAGGGTCTTAAAAAATCAGATTGAAAATTCCTAGCAATAGCGACAGGTGAGAAGTGGTACTGATAGAAATGTGAATACTGAGGCACAGAACTATGCAAAAGACTGTTTTGAATTTTAATGTGGCAATTAATCCAAAACATCTTCTGTTTCACAAAGCTTTTAATGGAAAAGCTGGAGAATGATATCTTAAATGGCTCCCTACCATCTTAACTTAGTGAAGTTTTTCACATGCAGCATCTTTGCCAAGCAAACTCTTACTCAACTCCTCAGTGCTTATTGGAAGTTACAGAATTACCTGCTCCCTTTTGGGGTTGGGTGATTCCAACCATTATAGAAAAATGTAAAAGGAAGGGATCAAAACCCCACACAGGAGTTGTAGAAAATTGTTAACAATAGTTTCCAATAGATGTACATGTTTACATAAGATCAAAATCAAGCACTTGCTGGACACTAAATTAAGTTTTACTGGTTTTAGTTGTCTACCTCAATATCATTCACATTTTAGAGGCTTAGAGCTCCTAAATGGCATGGGAAGCCTCCCTGACATATACTTAGTGCAGTACTTTACCATATAAAATCTTCCTATTGTCTTTCTGAATGACAGACCTTAGCACCACAATGTCAAATCAGGGAGATGATGGGCCAGATCATCTCATATGTTTAGGATTTGAAACAGAAATCTGAGAGATTGTCCTCTGGAGTCACAGACTCATAGAAAATCAGGCAACCCGACTCAGGTCTCATGTTGCTCTGCTCACATCCAGGGTATCAGCTCACTTCCCATGTTCACAACCTGAGTCAGGCTGTGTGAGGGACGCATGAGATAGGTGCAGGATATTGAGAGGCTCCCAGTCCTGAAAAGCAGACTACACTTGTTCTCCTTGCTTACCTATTCTTCCAGGAAGTGCACAGACAAGAGGTCAGATACTGGATCAAAATAACAAGATCTGGTCCTGGTCTTGGCTCTGATTTGTTGTGTATCTTTAGGCAAGCCACTTCATTGCCTTGTGCTTCTTTCCTGCTTCCTTGCATTCATCGGTTTGACCTTCCTAGACGGTATGTGGGCCAGGATGGTGACTTGTCCATTCTTGTAATCTCTTCCATGGTACAGACTGAGTGTTAGGCATTCATTTAGTTGAAAAATTAATTAGAAGGTAAATATCAACTGACTACCAATAACAAACAAGCTGACAGCAAAAAAGGCAGGCACTAAAAAATTAGACTACCATCATTTTTAGTGCTTCTTTCTGCCATCCAAAGTATCCTTTTCAAACTCTTTTAAAGGATCCTGATTTTTTTGCTGTAGTTGCTGTTATTCATTTGCATAGAAGAAAGATGTTCGGATGGGAGTTTGTTTTGTCTTTCTAGCTGCCCATAAGTTTTTTTCTTAGCTGAGTTTATGGTGCTGCCAAAGCAGTAATTCTAAAACAAACCATCCTCTTCACTTTTGCCAAATGCATGTCAGTGGTTTCAAGCTCCAGAGAATGTACTTGAGTGTAGGTATAGCAAATCTTAAATGTTTCCTTCAGGTTGCTCAGGAGGACCATTTTAAGGGCCATTTTCAAATTCCACTGTGTTAAGCAGGCTAACATTAACTAACACCTTAGTTACATGCCTAAGATGTTGATGTTAGTTTGTGTATCAGTTATCTCCTGCTAAAGGCAAGGAGGACATACTGAATATATTATAGCTCAAATTCTTCTCATAGATGCAGCCCAAGTATAAATACAGCAGAAGTTTTGTGAATTTATAAATGCTGACTATGTTGACTCCCCACCTGGCAATAACACACCTCTTCTCTGCTTCACTGTCCTTCCCTTCCTTACTTGCTGCACATCCCCCTTGGTCTGGTGGAGCTGAGCTCCCACCAACAAACTGAAGTTTCTGCGCTGTGCCTTGGCTAGTGCAGCCACGGGATGCCCATACCTGCGTTGCCTCTCGCCCCTTCACCTTGGAGAAACCAAGTAGCATCATGCTGCTGTCTAAAACTCTGTAACATCACCCAAATCATCTTTTGACCCCTAAAGAGGTCATGAATTACTCATTTGAGAAACCCAGAACTAAAGCACATGCCAGAAAGGATCCAGACTTTACATGAGCATTTCTCAAGGTGAACAGCCCATCATTTCCCCTAGCAGCTTGCTCTAGTGACTCCTGCTGTAACATCTGCTGTCATGACAATCTGAATGATTCTATTTTTACCTTCCAGTCATTGATTCAGACACTAACATTTGTCACAGAAGAGCAAACGACAATCAAAAAGAAAACTGAAACCGCCAAAGTAGGAAATCTAGTTCTGCCCTATGACACTGACTAACATCCTGTGATATAGTTGCTTTCTCTTTCTTCACTAAACAACCTCACCACTTTTCCTCAGGGTAGTTAAATGGTGAGATAGGAAATTTAACCCATTCCTTCCCATGGCTTAGGTTTTTCCCAGTTGCCCACTCTTGTTGGGTGTTCAAAGTCCGGAGGGTATTACAGTGGTCACTCTGCAAGTTTAACCACAACCTAGGGACCTCTCAGAGGGAGAACTCTCACCTTCCCAGGCCTGCCTTGGAGCTAACACTGGAAATAGGGGTGTTAATTACTGCTAGTTACAGAAATGGTTTGGTGGCACCCATGGGGGAGCTGCTGTCAAGCCACGACATCCATTTTCTCCTCAATCAGCCATCAGCCATAGTGTGATGATGACTTCCAACTAATGCTGCTCTAGACAGAATTTGAGCTGATCATCATGAAGCTGGGAGATCTTTGTTCCATTAGCTTTGGTCAACCTCAGGCCATCACTCTTCTCTTCAGATGTATTCCACAATATCCCACTTCTACTGTCACTCTTCTTCATTTACCCTGGCCTAACACAGCCAAGATGGTTTGCAGGCTGCACCTTTTACAAGTTGTTTATCTTCTTAAAAAAAAAAAAAAAAAAACAAAAACAAAAAACAAAGCAAAACCAAAAATTGCTGGTACTGACTTTTTCTTTCAAATAATAGTTAACTCCACCTTTGTTAGGTACCTACACACACATGCACACATACACACATACCTATTCTCACATACATCCAGCCATTCACCCTGCTTTCTCTTGCAAAGTGTAATCGGCTGTAGAAATGACAGTATGTTCTAACATTTTTATCTAAAAATACACCTTGTTTTAATAAGACCTAGAGTTTAAGAGTCAGGATGGATTTAACCAAGAACTTATAAACAGGGTGCAGTCTTCAGCAAACTGCTGTGTGAAATTATCACTTAGCACTTTTCTATCAGCTATGTGGCAAAGTTTTAATTTGCCCTATGAATGCTTTTGTTTCTTTGGCAAGACAAAAAGTAGTTCTATTTTTTTTTCCCTGCAAAGATATCCAAATATATCTCTTCATTTATTAAGTTGTTGACACAAAGGAGTCCAGTGTAACAGGCCAAGTCAATGTATCTCTTCATTGTGAATAAGACTAACAGGATTAAACTTCCAAAATGAAAGGGGTGAAATAAGCCAAATACCAGAGTCTTTAGAGTAATATGAGGGATGAATCTGGGCAATGACTCTCAAATCTCAAACTGTTAAATTCTAGGATTTAACAGGCTTCAATGAACTTGCTAATTTAAAAGTGAGTGAGCCAGTATGTTATGATATGTCATAGAGGAAGCCTCAGAAAATCAAGTATGTAAAGAACTGTTCCCCCAAACACAAAGGGGGGGGAAAAAAATTATTTACATCAAGGTTTCATGCCCTAGTTCATTCTATCAGTCTTTCCATTTAAGCCACTGTAAGCATGCATAAAGTTAACTGATAGACAGAATCTCTGTACTAAAGTTTTAAGGTCATGAGGTCAAGTACTTGTAAGTTAGGAAATGGCAGAACAAGGACTGAGAGTGAAACTCAAATTCATCTGTCTTCTGTGTGTGCACAGTGATACAGTCTGCAGCACAAGAGCAACACAACCGTTTTTTCCACAGGACCCTCTCCTCCTCTTAGTGCACAGGGTGGATGCACTCCCTTGATGAGGAACTGCTCTGTCTTGCTTTCTCTTTGTTCACTGTGCATGACCCAGGCTTTATTAATTCTCCATACTCCATTTAATTGATGAATTCTGAGATTGACTTTGGCTTTTGTGCTGATCAATACAATGTGTGAGAGAATCACAGAAAAATTATTTCATAACACCCCTTTGAGGAGAAGAGACATGATTCCTCCCACGTTAGAAATTTAGCAAGATGTAGCTATGAAGTATTCACTGATCCAAGGACTTCAGTTTGACAACTCTTAGGACACCAGCAGCCTTCAATTGAATTTTTTTGTCTGAAACACTGATCCTTCTGACTTCTGCTGCAGCTGGGATTGCTCCCCACTTCAGCAAGTCACATCCTGGGAACCCAAATCAAGCAATCAAATACAGGGAACAGCTACCACTAAATTAAAAAAAAAAAAAAAAAAAAAAAAAAAAAAAAAAAAAAAAACACAGGCAGTCAGGCCAGGGGAAGGGATAGAACATAGCTCTCAAGAGCAACACTCGAACACTTGATCCATCAACCTCCCCACTCCCTTCCACACAGACTGTGCTCAATCACAGCCCCAGGAGGAAAGCCCACCAACCCAAAGTCACTCTAAGTAAATGCCCCAAAACATGCGCTCTTGGGGCAGGGATCCTGTAGAAAAATGTGACTGTGAATTAAAGACCACATACTAATGCTCACTTAGGCGGCAGCCACACTCAGGATCCATTGTCGATTCTCATGAAGAAAAGAAATAACTACTAAACTGAAATTTTAACTCAAACCTGGAGCTTTCAAGTGTCAAATTTGGACACAACTCTGATACCAATTGCAAATTCCTGTTCAAGAGCACTCCAGAGATTATGAGAGAAACAGTCATGAAGTTCAGGGCAGTATCCTTTCCCGGACCCTCTTTCTAGGAGTCTGCTGAACTGTCTTGTCTGAAATTACTGAGGCCGTCACAGAACAGGAAAAATCTCAACACCAAATTAAATGCATAACAATCCCTCCTATAATTTCAGATAAAAATTCCCCCTCCCTGCTTTGGCTTCTGTGTATAGTCCTAATTTATATCAGCTGTGGTTCAGTTTCTCACCCTTATACCCATTCTGAATAGTGCTCTACTTAACCTGTAGATGGAAGCACCTGAGAAGGTGTAGAGTCCAGCATTGACAATTATATTTGAAATTCACTGCAATCTGTCCTTCAGAAAATAAAAAAAAATAAATCACTTCTACATGTTGGGAATGACCAAAGTTTAGGCTTCATTTTATAACATACTAAAAGAGTCAGAGGAAATTCTGTATTTTCCTAGGCATTGTACTGCTGCTTTATCTTCAAAGATGCATTTCTATCATCTTTTTTTCACAATGTCTTCTTTGTTATTAAAATCAAAAAGCTATGTAAGAAGAATGTTACAATTCTTATCATTTCCTTCACCCTTCAGTGCATTTTCTGAAGAAAGAAGAAAGATGAATCATTGACAGGCTATTGCACCCCACAGGGCAGGCCCTTGTGAGAGATAATGTTGTGAAGTAAAAGTAGTAAATGGTGATCTCTGTATCGATACAGCTCAAAAGAAACTTCCAGAGTTAAAAATATTTCTGCACAGATCGCAAGCCTCGCATTTCAGTGCCATCTGAAAACCAAAGCAAGCAAGACACATAAAACTGAAATGAAGCAGCACTTTAAAATAAATAAATAAATAAATAAATAAAGTTTCTTTCAATGCTTTTTGAGAAAAACTTATGCGGTTACAGAAAGAAAAGTCACTAGAATAAGAAGGGGTTTTCTTGTATTGTTCATGCATTTTAGCATCCTTTAAATAAGAGATTACTGGGAAAAACAACACAGCATCTTTCTGGAAAAGCTAATCATCTGATCTTGTTGTCCATGCCACATAATTGCTGCTAATCCGTATTCCATTATGTCATTTTCCACAATATCCCTCCTCTTGCATTCAGTCCTGTTATCTCTTTTTCCTCCACTCACGTCTTCTTCCCTGGTCCTTCTGACCACAGGAAACGGTTTTCATTTACTACTTTCTGAGAGTTTGTGGTTGCTAAAACCTCTATGGTATTTATGATAAATATTAGTATCTATAGGATTCAATTGACTCACACAGCAGCCCTCTGCTCTTTCATGGTATTTGCCTTCCACCCACATTCTCCACCTTCCCAGATTTGAGCTCGCTTCTCTTTCTCTCTCTCTCTGTCCCTCCCTGTGACTCACTCTTGCTGCCTGGAAGTCCCAAGCACACTCGAACAGCTCTAGAGATTGTGTTACCTCTCCCCAGACTGCTGCTGAACCCCTTACCTGAATTAGAAAACAGGTTTGCTCTGCCTCCTCCTCAACTGTACATTGACCACGGTCCTGATAACATATAATAAAGGCTGAAAAGTTGTTTTTCTTCAGGAACTGCAGAGTGTTGGTGTAAGCGTGCCTTCAGTATTCCACCTTCAAAGAAATGTTGCTATCTATCAGTGCCATCACCCTACTCGGTCCAACAGCCTAAAGGATGCCACTGCTGCAGGACCTCAGGACTGTTTTAATTTATAAGGGGCTTTTACATCTTCCATTCATCAATCCAAAAATCCCTGCAGCACAAAGACTGCCAGAGCTGCATTTTTCCTTACACTGCTTGTGACCCATGCATACCATGGGATCATGGGCACAGAGCAGAGTTCAGTTCTCTGCCTCTTTAGCATCCATACCATTCACTCCCTTCTGACTCTCTCGCATGTCAGCATTCAGTCAGGCTAGGTCTTACTGATTTTAATGGGATTTAAACGAAGACGTTTGGTAGCCGCCTTCACTAGACCCCATCTTCTGTGCTGTTCACAGTGTTCCCAGAGGTGCCCCAAGTTAGGCAACCAGGCCCCCCAGGTTCCCTCTGCCATCAAGGAAAGAGCCAGCCACCTCCCAGTATGATTCAGAATGGAGGTGGATTGAATTACCCCATGGACCTGCCTGTTTCTCCATTAACTATAGGAGACACCCAGGGAGACCAGACTCCTGACTTGAGAGCCTCTTCTCATTGCCTAAATTTGGTTGTATGAATCCACCTCTACATGTTGCTGCAGATAAACATTCAAATGGATTGCAACACGCTGCTGCCTTTCACAGCTCCTTTTGTTCTTCTCTTTGTCTACCTCTTATCATGGAGCAATGTGGTTTCTGCATATTGAATTTTTCAAAGGAAAAATCCTACACACAAACATGTATTCCAGTTGACTTTGAAAACAACTCTGGTTATTGACACCAAGGCCTATTTTCTGCCACTCCGCAGCAAGTCATCTCTGAGGATGCACTCTGGTATGGCTTGGCTTTAACAGGAGCTACCAAATATGAGCAGAAGCTGCGATATCTATCATCCTTCCGGGCCAGATGCTAATGCCCAGTGTGGACTATCAGTCACTCCTGGGCTTGATCCAAAGCCTACTGAAAACAGCAGGAGTCTTTTCACTAGATTAATTGGACGGGGAAGTCAGTCCTCATATCAGAAAGAGTACTTTGCATGTTCATCGGTACATGACAGACAGGTGGATTTCAGATGTTTCATGAGAAAGGGGTCTGAGCTACAACTGGATTGAGGTGTCAGTTCTCCAAAGATGAGGGGCCACTTGGGTTCACTATTACAGTTTCTACTATATATGCTTTTTAACGCTGCTGGTGGTGCGCTAATCTTCATTTGTTAGGCTGGGGATGACTTGTCATAACACATGAGTGCTTTAACAAGTGAAGATAAGAGCCTTTTCTAACACTAAGCTCTTCTATATCTGCTTCATACAGCATTCTGCATTTGAATAACAGGGCTGTCAAGTAATCTCAGACTTGCACTACCATTTATAGCTTAGCTTTTTACTTTTATGCAATTAGCAGAAGTGGTAGCACTTATTTGCTTTCAGAGGAGACTATATCCTCTTCCTCCCTCTCACTGCAACCTCCACACCCTCCCCTTCAATCAGCTGTGTCTCAAACTGGGAGGGAACTGGGGTAATTTGACTCACCCCATTAAAGCAAATGATTGTATCAAACAAAGGTGGCCTGAGCCAAAGTCCATTTAAGTCTACAAGAGTCTCCAGGGACTCCAAAGAAATTACTGTCCTCACTGGCAATATGTATATAGGAAACCAGGGTCAGGATCAGCACCTATTCCAGTTGCCTTAGTGTTCCTGTCCTGTGCAGGACCTTGCCTGTGCACAGGTTTTTCCCTTTCCTTCCCTGTCAGACCAGGGGTTGGTGGTAGATGCTGAGCTCCACTGGCGCTGGTGATTGGCCCTGCTAGAAGCTACTCTGTATGAGCAGCTGTAGAGCAAAGGTCCAACCTAAAGATAAATAAATAGCAAATGTTAGAATGACAATGAACAGGAAAGAACAATGCTGGGGGAGGAGTGACCATCCTTAGAGCTGGAGAAGACCAAAAATAAAGGGTCGTGTCACATCTCTGCATATGGGGTGATGAGGCAGCTTTGTGAGAAGAGGGACTAGGAAGGGAGCCAGAGCTACATGAATAGCCAGGTAATGCATGCATCTCCACCTGGACACATGGACAACAGCACACACATGTGAGTGAATGAACGCTCTCCAGGCTTTCAGGGAAAGTGATTACCTTCAATAAGCTTTTAACAGTGCTAGGTATAACAGCGGAAACAGTTAATTAAAAGGAAATCTGTCCAGCACCCAGATTTTCCAAAGAGCTGAAAGCCAGATTTCCAGCACGGGAGCAGTCTGATTTCCTAAAAAGCTCATATCTCCTTTAGGCATCTACGTGACATTACACATTCAGCCTGTTCCATATGCAGATTTGTCCCTTTTGATTTTGATGATTGCAGGCAGATTTCCCAAAGAGGTCTGAGCTCCTGCATTAAAGACGGCTCCTAAAAAGTGACGCAAACTGTCCAAGCAAAGGTCTGAGAGCAAGGGGACAAACTAAACAACCCTGGTCAGGAAAAAAATGTAACTGAAAACAGTCTGGTGAAGCAACCACCCACCCGAGGGAGCGTGCTGTGACCAAAGCACACACGTCACCAGTGGCTCCCAATGACACTCAGCCTTTTGGTGCTCGTCCCATGGAACGCAGCGGGCATGGGCTGTAGACAAACTCTTAAGAGCGTGTGGAAAGTTTTAAAGACACGTATGTTCCAACTGAGTTCGAACGAGAGCCAGTGAGATACTCCCAGGCTTAAGTACTTTGGTGAAACTAGGCCACAAAACATCAGCCTCTTGCTGAACTGAGCTAGGCGGGAACCCAATACAACAGACTGCTTTGTTCAGCACATACACTGATATCACTTACATTGTGGTGATATCAGCTGGTAAGCTGCGGAAATGCCTCCTGCGTTACTTATCCTGCACCTCTCCTACTCTCAGTCCATTAACCCAGGCTTGCTGGAGCCACTTCTGAAGCTCCAAACCTAAGCAGCAGTTATAAAACCACTAGTGCATAAATAAACATATTTCCCCCCAGAATTGGTATTTCCTACGTCAGACATGCAACAGTCAGCCTTGGATGACTGACAGGCTTCATGTGTAATATCTTACAAGTCATTACTGCTGGAAAGGAGTGTGCTGTACCACTGAGGAGCTGGGAATTGTCTTCTGTCTCTTTCTAGGCCTCATAGGATCATACTTATTGACTCTGAGGCAATCCACACTTTTATGTAGATAGTAGCCTCAGGTTGCCTAAAAAGCACTCCTGTTATGACATGTTCTCCTTTGCCCCATGGCCTGTAAAGTAGGAGGTTTTTTACACTTACAAAAATACAATTGCTTTTTCTCCTAGTTGGAAATAACTACACTAGATAACAAAATATCCCATACAGCATTGGAGCCAAAGAGAGAGGACATGATTCTCAACTTCAGTTTCCAGATCTACACCAACTGCCAAGCCATTCAGGCAATGTCAGCTGAAGGCATTTTGCACAGATGGATACTTTCACAGCTGGACACTTTCACAACTTCACAGTGCTGGTGCTTCATTACAGACAAGTCCCTGAACTCTTAGTATTAAAATCACCTTCCTTTGGAGGGAGATGGGCATGACCAAGAGTGAAAATAATATGTTTTATAGCTGTCTCAGGTATTTCTAGGATAAATCTTTTTTCTGTACACGGCATCACACAAGAACACAGAAGGGAGGCACCACCAGGCATCACTCTGGGCACGTCTGACTGCAATCACATCCCAGAGTACAGGAGCACCCACAGGGTCTGCTTGTGCCATGTGTGGGTCTCCAGGAAAGCCATCCCTGAAATACATGATGACAGAGGCAACAAGGCTTTTCTGGCAGAAGTTTACACATACACAGGAACACTTTGCACATATAATGGCAGGCTCTCACACAGACAGTAATTGGGGCTGACTACATTAACATGTCCTCATTCACTATTTGGAAGTTGCAGCACCATTCTAATCCTGAGTATTTTCTTAACTAGTTCATTAGCCCTTCAACATGCAAACTACTGTAACCTTACTGTTCCACTCAGCCTGCAAGGAGTCGGAAACAATAGCTCTGAGAGAAATGTGAGCTGCATGGTTCATGCTACAAATCTGCTTTTCCTGAAATCTGACGGAAATGGCAATTAGTGTGCTTAACCATTTCACTCCTAATAGTGTAACCAAAAGCTTTTAGGCAGTGTGCTCATGACTCAATTGAGGTTGAAGTAGCAGCTAAAAGGGATGCAGCATGAAGAGGGTTCCTCAGAGCCGTTGTTGGCTGTAGGATTTAAGGAAGGAATTCAAGCTCTGCACCTTTGCACAGCAGCCTGCTCCACCTCCTCTCTAGAAAATATCCCAAGGTTTCAAGCCACCCAAACCCCTTCCTGTGAAAGCTTCCCAAGCTCCAGAAGTGCCAGCTCCCAGATCCTTGTGTCCTAATCTCTACTTCTCCTCTGACAACTTCTTGACTTAAGGAAGCATGGGAAAATGATCAATATTGCATCATTAAAATCTGGAGCAACACAAAATGCCATATATTTTATATCAGAATACATAAATGCACAAAATAAGTCTTTTAACAGCACGAGAGGTCATGAAAAAACAGATGTCTTATGTGACTTCAGAGGTATAATTTAACTGCAATGTTGCTGTGACACATTTTGCTGGTGCAGGTATAGGCCAGATGAGCCAAGCTCCATTTATTTTCTCTCTCATAAAATTCAATCTTGTTTTTGAAGTCATAGATTTAGTGAGATTGAAGATTTCTGATGGAAAATGTGTTTGAGTTAGTCCTTGGAGATAGTCCAGCTCCGGAGGTGGTGCAATACAGTGGAGGAGAGCAAGCAGACATAAAAACACTAATGAGAATGCACGTGGGACCTTAAAGGAAGAGGTGTAGATGAGTATTGTTCCAATATTAGCTTTCCCCATGTGCTCTGCAGGATGAGTAGCAGCAAAGATCAGCATTTTTCTGTCTGATCTAAAACATGCCAGCATGCCGCCAGACAATTTTTGAGAATTCCCTGCTCCGCAGTAGTTAAATTTTGTCCTTTGCAATTTTCAGATTTTTGACAGAACTGCTGGTGACAGTTGTAATAATATTCTGTAAAATGTTGTGGTGGTGATTCTTTGAATGCCTTTGTGGTTTGCTGTCCAGAGTTATAATAACCTATGTTTGCCCAGATATGTGTTCTCAACTTGGAAGCACTGGAGCTAGCATTTACTCTTCTGCCTGGGTGACTGCACGTGTGTGTCAGCGTGTGCTGCTAAACATGTGAGCAAGTCTCTCTCCAGGTATTTGCCAGGTGCTTCCTGGTCCCTAGGAAGTACATTTCTGGCTCACATCTCAGGGAAAGTGGGTGACAAGGTTTATTCCAAAGAGCATAATCCACCAATGGGGATCATAGGTGGTTTCTGAGCCTCCTTTCAGTGTCATGTATTTCTCTATCAGTTACTTCCTTCCTTAATCATTTTATTTTAGAAACAATAATGGAAGGAATAGAGGAGAGGGGGGAAAAGAAAAATACAGTTCTGTGATTGTATGGCAAGACTGAAACCAGCATAGTTAAACATTAGTTTTGATAAAACAGTTTACTTCAGATTACAATCTTGCTCTGTTCATCTCAAGGAGCTTAATTTGAGCTCCTCAGAGGATGAGATACAATAGCCAACTTACATTAATATTTGCCTGGTCTTAGGTCTAATGCATATATGTCCTTAGGGAAAACTGCTGAGTGAAACTTTGAGAATCAGGCTTGTGAGACATAGATTGAAATCATATATGTGTGTACAAGGCACCAATTTCAACTAAAACTCTGTGCAACTTTGGAAAGAGAACTCTAAACAAAGCTGAAAAGAAGATCCCAAAACCACTCATAGTCAGTCATAAAGGACCTTCTCTGGAGTCTTTCTGTGTCTTAAAAACCCTTTTTATATATATTTATGTCCACAAAGAAAACAACAGAAAGGAAGAGAGAGGTGTGAAATATGCATTGTACTGGACTTAGATTTATATAAACAAAGATATTTCACAAAAATACTTTACAAAGTAATAAACTAAAGCCTGGTAGTGCATGGATGTTATAAAAGCCAAGGTCTCTATTCTGTGCCAAGCAATAGCTCCTAAATATATATTTTTAAAACTGGATCGCAGTCAGCTGAAATAGTGAAAAGCGTTAGCTCTAGAGATGGGAAGAAAAGAGCTGAATTTAATTTGAGAAGAAAATCCTTCATGGTTTGGCTGCACACAAACAATGCTATACCCCCTGAAAGCTTGGCTTTTGAAATGAATTCATGCTTTAGAGGAAGGAAAAGCTGAGCATCCCCTCAGTAGTGACTGTCCCAGTTCAGCCTTGCACACTGGTATTACACAGCATTTGCTGTGCCTGAAGAATCGTAATATTATCTACTGCCATTACACACTCCAGTTGTGGACACTCAGGCCAAACAGCACATTCACCCCAATACTCACAAATTAAATCCTGTAAATAGAGCCTTTAATCCATGTCCTTTTAAACCATTAGTATTACAGTATTTCTGAATCTCTAAACTTAAAAGTGCACCCACATAAGGCTTTAGGTTTTGTGGATGGTAGCATATTGGGATGCTAAATAGTAAAATTGTCCTTAGGAATTGAAGAGCCTCATCAGAGACCCCAAAATCCTGCAACTGTAGAGCTAAGCACAATTTATGTGGAGCAGCCATGCAGAAAATCTTCTTCCAAAGCCAAATTCTCTTATTGATGTAAACTGCGCTTTGTCTCTTACCTCTTTTACATTCCCTCTCCTACACCTCTCTCCCTGCCCCCTCCTCAAAAGGGGGATCATCCTCTGTTAGCTAAAATTAGCCAGCTATGAGTCGTGCTCTGTCTTTTGTTGTCTCTCTTCCTGACCAGGGATGGTCAGTCTCCTCCTTTCTGGGGACCAGTAAGTCCCAGTAGCGCAGCGGGTGTCTCTGGGCTGAGGTCGGTTTCCTGAGCTGCTCTGCTCACACCTTCAGATCATGCCTCCCAGCTCCATGCTTGCCCCCTGGTTCCAGGCTATGCTCCTCCCCAAACTGTGGTCCTCATCCTGAGCTGCAAAAAAGCTGCTCTCATATGATTAAATTTCTGACAAGCTGATGGGGCTGTGACTTGGACCAACAAAACAGATTGAATGATGGTTTGGTTAAACACTGAACCTTCCAAGAACTACCTGCCTCTCTGGAAACCATCTTAAAGCCTGTTTCATTCTCCAGCTCCATCTTTTCTGTTCTCCATGCTTCCCCGCTTCTCACTTTCTTCCTTCCAGCTGGTGGGCTCCTTCCCCTCTTCTCCTCCTGGGTCACTCACTCTCCTTGCCCTTGGGTTTTCCACCCCACCCTTCTCTCCACTCTCTTCTCCCCAGGGAACACGCAGGCTCTGCCCTGGCTGTCCCTCCCCATCACCTTTCATCTCAAAACTCCTGAGATGGTAATTTTGGTCCTCACACACAGCTTACGAGCTGAGAGGAAAAATCTGACTTATTTCTACAAACTCATACATCCCAGGCTGAGATTTCACTGACACTCTGACATTGTTCATTTTCAGCTCACTTTTCATGGGTTTTCTAGCGAAAAAGTTAAACTGAGAGCTACCACCAGAATTTAGAACTGGGTTTAAGAAAGAGTCAAGTACGTGTTGGAATCCCTTTGCACTCAGGGAACATACGAGGGTGCTACGTACTGTATATGTCCTGTGTTTTTTACATTTGGTACTTGGTCTGCTTAAATATATGCATGTAACTACAAGCTCTCTTAAGCCAATATGCTTACATTTCTCCATGTGTTTTCTTGACTTTAAGCCTTGGCTGATAGTAAAACGGAAGCTTCTATTCTGGAAAGAGAAACTATACATAAAAGGACTCCAAATAAGCAGAGAAATTTAAAAAAAAAAAAATAGAGAGCTTTGTAGTGATGCATTTGTTTTTTTAAGAGTTATGATTTTTATACATATCTATATGCCCGCATATAATCTTTCAAACACAATTTTTCCCCTACTTTTTCCATCAACTTCTATTTCTCTTAACAGAAAAAATTTTTCACAGTGGGAGGGGACATTGAATGAAATATTTTTTCTGTTATTGTTTTAAATAAAATAAAAGGAAAACCAAAATCAATGTTTCACAGTCTAATACCGATAAACCACTGTGATATCTACTGGTAGCATGCTCCTGACACTTTTCTTGTTTGACAGAAAGTAGATTCTACCACAGCTTCACAATATCATCAGCTCAATAACATCATTTTTTTCCTCTATCTGTTGTTTATGAACATCTATAGCTGTAATGGATCTGCTCAGAATTTTCAATCATCTTAACAGTCACTCATTTGATATCAGATCATGCTTCACATCCACGTATAATAGAGAAGAAGAAGGTAAGTGACTCACTCTTCTGAGGAACTAATGCAAAGTGATTGCCTTCGTGATAGTGTAAATGTAAATTACCCCCAGGAAAGAAAAACCCAGTCACCTCTTAGGATTTACTTCAGCTCAAGGCAGAGCTGGTATCAATATGGTGCAGCTTTGTATTATCCAAGAAAGACCAGAAAGACATTCCTTCAGCAGGCTGACAATGTGCTGCTTCTCATCCTTGGCATTCTCTGAGACTGGGTCTCTTCTGGGCAAGAAACACAGCCCCAGGAAACAATATTATCCATTGCCAACTAACCTAAGAATTTCAGCTGGCCCTAGCTCTTCTCTCAAGAGTGCTGAAGAGATGGACTGCTAATGGTTTGGGGACAAGGCTGAGATCAGGAAAACTCCACTGCAGTTCCCTGCCCCGCTGGGCTGTGTGATTTGAGCCAAATGATTTAGTCTCTGCCTCCTGCAGTTCTGCAGCATCTGTGAAATAAGTCATCTCCAGACCATGTGGGGTGCTAGTGGGCATACATGGAAGTTTGCGGTGGGTTCAGCAGGGACCATTGACAATATAATTAGCTGCTGGAAGAGCTACCAGCAAAGCTGGTTAATGACACAGATCCGACAGAGATATCTAAGTATCTCCAAAAGAACAAGAGCAAATGAAGCAATGTGATCTTCAATTTAATGTCAGTTTCCCTGCTGATGGAATGTGTGGTAAGTTTGAAGGTGTAAGATCAATTTTAGGTCCAAATATAATGCCAACTGAGGTGCCAGAGTGTGTAACCACTATCTTTGAGAGCTCATTTTGGATCACACCACACGGATCGACCACCTGCCATCTTCCCAAATCTTTCCCAGCATCTGAACCCTCTACAAAGCAGTAATGAAAATTATTCACCTTAAAGGGCCAATATGCACACTAAAAATCAGCAGATAAAAGTAGACTCTAGGACAATAAATAATGTTTTCCTTCCTTAAAAAAAATTATTCCGGGAAACTGTATGGCTCAGGGGATTGGTATTGGGATATGGAGCCTTTCATCGCTGATCCAAACATGACCCAAGTCAGTAGTGACCAAAAAAATGGTTACTGTTTGGCAGATGCTTTGTGGCCTAGAGTATTTGAAATGAGTTGATGGTCTTAATCCAGTTCCCAGTGGACGACTATCCACATCACAGAAACCACCACCACAATTGGCACCCTTATTGGCAGCCTTAGCAGGTTGGCCAAGGATTAAATAAGTACAGAGACTGAGCCACCCGCTTATGCCTAGCTAGAGGTTGCCCCTCTAGGTCATGGATGAGACACAAGGATGGGGTGGAGTGGGGAAGCTCACACACCCTCTGCTTGTGCTGTGCTGGTTTTGTGGGTAAGGAGAGGAATTCATTTTCCAAGGCTGTGATTCAGGCACCCTTCATAAGCAGTATATTCATGTACATGTGTTTAAACATGAATTTAAAAAGGGGACAGAAACTGAGAGAATTTCAGGATTTGCTCTCAAAAAATAAGGCACCGAATTCATTACTGGGGAATTCATCAAAGTTAGGGTAGTTATACCAGGGCTTCATTTAACAAAATGTGTACAAGCAACCTGAAAAGTGGCTCTACTTTGAGAAACATTCCTTCTGCTGTGCTATGTTGTCAGTCATCGCTTTAATTATCTCACAAGATGTCTTAGAACGAACATAATCTGTGCCAGCTATTATCAGAAAGCTAAAGCTGATTTCTAATTAGGTATACAATGGCAACTATCATGTAAGCAAAGATCTGATACACCTCAAAAAAAACATATCTGTGCAATATGAAGAAAAGCGGGACTCTTGTTATCACTGAAAGTGTTTTTCATTTTCGGAGAGGGAAAATACACCAGTCCCTCTCATTTATCTTTACCCAGAGTAGGAGATCTTCCTCAGTGACTTGATGGATTTTACCATTTCTTTTCAATAAACAGCACTCTCCTAACAAAACACTGTGAGCTAAATCCTGCAGTTATTCAGGCAATGTTTGGATGAAGCCAAAATTTAAACTTAAACTTTAAACTAGGCAGCACCTAGGCTGGCTGAGTGAAGGGCAAATAGCGCAAGTTTTGCACATGCCTCCCTGTGTGAAGGCACAGAGAGATCTTCCCCTGCTGGCAGCCCAAGCAGGCAACGCTGGGAGAGGAACTGCAGCACACAAACAGGAAAGGCTTCCCAAAGTCACACAGGAACCTGGCAGCACTTGAAGCCACTTCTGTACTACTTCATTTTATACCATTTTTTTTGCAGCAGCAGCAGCAGCAGGCATGGCAAGCAGTGACAGCTCTGCCCAAGTATAGACATGGAGAACAAATTCTGCAAGCAGCTGGAGGTCACTCCTTTGCTATTCACCTCTGTAATAGCCTGAGTGCCTCATTGCCTGTTGGACCTTATTACACCAAGTCTTTAATAAGAAGGTAGAAACCTGTGTACCTGACTGGTATTTTTCACTACCAGACTGATTTAACACCTAGCTTCCATACCTATAGTAAGACAGAAAGACAAGCCAGCCTGTGAAAGCAGGGCATTTTCTACCTACAAGAAGGAACTGCCATTTGATCTTTGCTGCAGTACAGCCCTCATATGTTTTAGTTTTTAAACTACTTCTTGCAAAATGGAAATCACAGGAATCAAAACTGGCAAACTCTTAAAAGCTTCCTTGTATGTGACACATACGAAATGAAGTGTCTTGTCCCAGAGAACCATTTCCATTTAGTTTTATGATTTAATGCTCAGGTTAGTGGGTCATCATGACAGGAAGGTCCAGGTTCAGAAATAAGCAAAGAGCAAAGTAGTGAGAAGTAGGATCTCTTCCCTGTTGGTTGCAGGAACAGCGCTCAGCACAGTGCATTGTCTGGCCCTGGATGTCCACATGCTCCTGCCATGCCAACACATGTCAGATGTGGAGAGCACCCTAACAGAAGTACTTGACCTAAACTGAACAAATTTCCTAATTGCAGTAAGACAACACTTGAGGGTGTGGTTACCACAGAAAATCACACCCATGGACAGATTAGGAGCACCTGGCTGCACCTCATGCCTCCTAATGTCCCAGGGGCATGATTATCTCATCGAGTGCCACCTGCCAAGTCTTGTTGCTGAGGAGCTGGCTTTGGCACGCTGTGTAGTTGGGGTGGGGAGAGGAGAGGAGCACACAGGGGCAGGCACACATGCTTGTCTCAAGTGCATTCCTTAAAAGTGAGTATTTACACCAAGACGATGCCTCAGTTCTGCTCAGAAGCACGTCTGCGTTTGGGGGTTACAAAGGAGCGAGCTTTGTAACAGCACCCTCACACCCTCAGCACAGCTCACATTGCGTGTTAGTGGTTAATGAACGTCCCTGAACTTGCCATTCTCCAGCCACAGCTTTTCCAACCACGCAGTGCAGCCTACAAGAGACCCAAACAGATGGATGAACCTGGAAAATTGCTTGGATGGCAATTTGTAAAATGTTTTGCCCCTTTTCTCCCAAAAGAGGACAAAGCCAAAGTGAGACATAGGCTTTGTGGCTTCCAAAGTGCTCTGAGCATGAAAACAGCACGCCGACTTCAAAGTAGGTAGCATGTGTCCAGGTGAGGCTCTGCTGTGCACATTGCCTCTGCATGCAAGTCCTTCTCATCTCTCCTATCCTCTTTCATCCCTGGTTCAAGGTGTGAAGCCTAACCTCCACGCAGCAATTAGTGGAGCATGGCCCAGCAAGAGAAGACAGACCAAACATCTGCCTCTGCCAGGGCTGTTGAGCTCCTCTATAACAATGAAGATCATAAAATACAAGACAAAGCTCTGAGCCCAGAGGTAAGTTACTCTCGGTCGAAAGGATCTGTCTGGGGAACAAACTTTCAGAGATTAGACTAATCCAGAGCCTGATGACCTTTAGGTCATAGTGCAAGAACTTCCTCTTTGATACATCTTTTACAACATAACCAGAGTGACATTAACAACAATAACCTGACCCCATCCCTCCCCGCAGAAACACCTACCCTGGGCAGAGCTCCCCAGAGACAGAGAAGTGAGAAGAACAAAAGACTCCAGGAAGTCTACTAGAGATGTGCCAATCTAATTATTATGGGCAGTGCTCAGATACTGTGATGAGAGGTGCCAATGAAAGAAAACAACCAAAAACTGTAAAGCTAGATGGTGTACCCTTTAGGCCATGGGAGTGGAGAAAAAGGAATTTACTATGAATCAGATGAAACCGTATTTATTTGCACTCCCACCCTCAGCCCTTTTGATAGCATCAAAGTCCACTGGATTTGAAGCTGCCCTGACAGATTTAGTGGTAGTCCACAGCAGTAGGGAATAGATTTAAGCCCCGTCCTTTGCTCCTTGCTCACTGTGCTGTACAGCAGTGCTGTTCTCCATCCAGCAAAATCCTCCTCTCCTTTAAGGCTCAGCACAACAGGTCTGATTCAGAAATGTTCCCCTTCCTCTTCATTCCCCTTGAGTTTCTCACCCTGAGTCATCAGACTACAATATAACTTTAATGTGGAAAGTTTTGTGGGTACGTTTTGTTTTCTTTTAACTTCAGAAAATAAAAGGTACAACCAGAGAGGAGGGGGGGGGGGGAAAGTGTCTCATGGTTGAGAGGACTCTTTTAACCAAGGAGTCACATGGCTCCATGGCGAGCAGCCAAAGGAGTCATGAGAGATGCTGCCATTCCTCCCAGCGCTCCCTTAACCATGTCCTGCCTGCTCCCCAGCCGGCCACCGGCCACCTCGCGCCCCGCGGCCGGCAGCCCTCCTCGGCCAAGCCTTGCTCCGCTGTGCCCATGGTGGCTGCCTGGCTCCCGTGGAAGGAGGCGGCACTGTCAGGAATGATGCTCATGACTTTGGTAAGCGGCGCTTTCCCCCTGCCCTCACCCCTGAGGCCGCACTGGACGTGGTGGTGGTGTAGGCCGCAGCGGTGCCGTGTTCCAGAGGAGACGCAATCACACTGTCTCTACTGCTTGTGGTCGGAAAAGAGTCACTGAAAGTAATGACGTGGCCCTTACGCCGCGTTTTCCGGTTTCAAAGTGCTGTGGCAGCTTTCGCGCCCCTGCCCCTCCCCTACCTCCCGGCCGTGCCAGCGTTGCGATTGCCCTCTTAAAGCTGTGGGAAACTGAGGCAGGCAGAAATCAGGGTACAGCTATTCAGCATCTCAGGCATCGGTCCAATCTTGGGCCTTGCCTGTCTTCACTGCAGAGCAAATCCCACCACAGAAAAGCATAACCTTTAGGAGGGGCTATCGGAGCGCCCCAGCCAGGGTCCACATCAATTAGAGATTCAGTTGGGCTTTTTTCAGATGCTTTCTTGCCTCGCTGCCGGGGATGTTAGGACCAGTGCTGGTTCTGCACGTCCATCCAGCTCTGCTGGGCGCTACATAGCAGCTGCTGCGTTCCACCCCAGCGGTGAGTGAAACGATCTTTGCCCAATTCACTTGAATACTGGGAAGTTTAATTCACTGACAATCCTTGAATGAAAGAAACTATTATTAAATAGTAGTCACATTTCATAATTGTGTCTCACTTCAGCCAGATTAGGAGGGTGGATACGATATCCAGTCCCAGTACTGCAGCACTTAAACAATTTTAAATTAAATACACCTCAAATTGTTTTCCAGGCCCTACTTGCAGGCAGACAGTGGTTTATATCTTTATGGCTTCTGCTTACTTCCAGCTTTAAAAGCTGGGCTGCCCCACAGTGCCTTGCACATAACGAGCAAATGCCACAGTGCTTTTGAAGTGCTTCTCCCCTCAAAAAATAAATAATGTTTTGTTTTTATGTCAGCTCTTACTGGCACCAGAGGCCATAATGATTCTTTCAATAGCCCATAGAACTGATTTGGGGTTTTGTCTGACATGGCCTCCTATTAATATTGCTTTCGCTGTATGTTCTTGGGAAATATGGCCACATTCCCTTTAAATTGCGTAATATGGCAGCCTGTGCCAAGGCTGTACTCGAATGGATACTGGAAGAACAAGGCTTGTGCTGACTTTCTGTTTGGTTCTCCTCTCGCTTGCACCAGAGTCACTCCTGCTTCATTAACTTACTGAGCTGTGGACGTAAGCCCAGGGGAGAGAAGCCTTAGGCCCCCAGGGCTGAAAAGACAAGATGCGAAGGCTTCCCAAAATTCTGCACAGATCTATAGTAATGGGCATCCAGGAGAAAATGTTTTTGAATGCCTTTCTTGAGCATTCTAGGTGCATGCTGGTGGAAGATGACACCCATCAGAGTTATGTATGCACCACAAATCTGCCAATAAAGTCCCCGGAGTTCCATCAGTTTTGAAAGCAGTGCCACTGATTAGCAACAGGGTGGATCCACTTCAAATAAAAAATCTGGGACACGCAGTACAGTGGCCAGTGGACTTGGTGCTACTTCACAGGGGAAAATTTTTCTGCCGCATGTTAAACATCTGAGGCTAGCTTTTGCCCTCATTTGCACACTTGCTATACCGCTGGATGTCCTTTTTTTTCTTATTACTTAGGAACTCGGGGTGAAATTTGACCTAGGACAAAGAGCTGGAACAAAGACCATGTCACCATGATGATTAAGTGGGATTTTTGCATAAACGTGAATTTTATCCTTTGTGGGTTCCTGCCACGGGGGAAATCTGATCCACAAGCATAAGCTGAAAAGAAAATAAATGTTCAAAATTGTAACTATGACATGGGTACAAACTGTATGCACTATTAAAATTATTTCCAGAGAAAGATACATCAACTCTCTAATTTAGCCTGTCTTCAGATTTTCTAAAGAAGGTATGATTTGCTGCAAAATAATTAATAGGTGATAATCATCTTGCTATCAGATCCTAGTGGAAGAAAGATTTTTTTATGATGAGAACAACTATTTGGCTGTAACTATCTTATTTTCAGAAAAGCTGCCTATACTCCGTAAGAACTGAATGAGGCAGCTAACTTTCAGCTCCATCGCACTATCGAGAAAACTGCCCTTTAGAACGAAATCCCAGGCATGGAAAAGACAGTGCTTAGTCTGAGGGTTTGTCCTAACAACGTTTAGACAGTAACAGAAGAGAGAAGTCACAGAAATATATTGCTTATGGACAGAATAACCTACTGAGAAAATACCTTAAGTCTCTGTATCTAGTATTTCTTCACATTTACTCTAGCTGAAGTATTTACAATGCTCCTTATGTGTGTGTTGTAGCAAAAGCAAATACATAGGAGCTCTCTGGACAAGAAGTAGCCAGTGAGTCCTATGCAGCTCTCCACAGGGGAGGGAGAACATATGCTTTTACCTTTGGAGGAGCATTGAAGGGAAAGTAAAAGAGAAGGAGAAGGTGCTAATAACCCTTAAAGGCCTGAGAGACATTTTCCAGGAACCCACCTTCCTTGGCTTTTCCTCCAGAGCACTCCTGTGCCTGAGCTCCTGGTCTGTCTTAGCCTCCCAAGTAATTCTGGGCTTGTAAACCTGAAGCTTTTGGTGACAAGTTTGTTCAGCACATTGCCAGGGTATTCCCATGTGCACAGCACAATCTCATGACCCAAAAGGCATGGAGATTTTGATTTTGTGTGTAGACATTTTGATCATGGTTCTTATAACTAGAGGCCTGGCTGGTTCCCATATGACTTTTCCATGTAGCACGCTACTGTATACTATATAAGTGATATACCTGGGGCAGGTTGGGGTAATGCTGTACAGCAGAGCAGTGAAGCATCAAGGAGGAAAGAGCACACATAATAAGAAGAATCAAGCGGGTGGACCTGGAGTTGCACAAAGCCATCTGTCAGGTAGTTAGCAGGTAGAGGTGGTTTGCCAGCATGCATGAAAACACCACTGAGAGTCCACAGAGGGTAAAACAACATGCAAAGGTTATGGGCTGAAGAAATCGGGCTTGCAACATTAACCAGTTCCGTAACACGTGGTGTCAGCACATCTGCAGAACTCCTTTGATCTATTGCTGGTCCCAGCTTTCTGTTGCTTGTGGTGACTTGGGAGGACTAGAGGGTTAAACTGTATTTTGGGGGTTAGGAGTGTCTCTGATAGGATTTCAGTCCAAATTACACAGTCCCATGCACTGAAGAAACACTTGGCACCATTATTCCTTTATCACGACAATATGCCAGGTACACATGGTGCATTTTTTCCATTGCATGAAATGTGTTTGTCAGTCTAACTGTATAATTGCAGTTTGCTTTGTTTAGCTCTTTAACACCTCCTTTGAAAGATTGTCTTCTAAGGGATTAGCCTTGTTCTTTGTTTACTATGCAAGCATATCTGCATTTAATCTTACCTACTCAGCTAAATAGTTCATGTTGCTTTATACCCACTTGTTATATTATGTTAGTAATGCAACACATGTAATAATTCCATGCTGTCATCGTACAAATGCTGGATGCTGCCACCTTTCCTTATCATTACTTAAGTCGTTACTCTTTTTCAATTTTAAGGCATACTGAACATCTAATTCACAGAACCTGCTTGCCAGAAAGGATTGAGAGAGTTGCCCACATCCAAATGCATTTGAGTTCAAGGATATTCAGAACTTGAGTGCTTGGCCTAGACCACGACAGCAAGAGGGGTGGCCAGTCACAGATTTACCAAAGTCATGCAGTTTTAGACAGGGAATTTTAGTCTGGGTGTCTCAGAGAAATGGTGGACTTTATCTTCTAGAGCTACCAAGAAGTCATATCACAATCACTCTCCCACATTTGCGTGGCTGCTTTAATACATGGAAATAGTCTGTATCAGGCAGGTAAGCCAAGCCCACAGCCATTATGGCAGCCCAGCATGAAAATATTCTTTATCTTTCTTGTTTCTGTTGAACAAAAACATTAACTTTATGTGATCCTGAAAACAGTCAATACCCTTTGGAGGTTCACCTGTTCTGTCTCCAGACCAGCACATCTCTGGGGGAGAGTCAAGTTGAAGTCCTATTCCAAATCCTTTTATAGATAACTGTTACAACAGTACCATGTAAAAGGAGTATCTAAGGATCTCAACAGAGCTCCCCTCAGGCACGGGACACTGCACAGAGGTTGAGAGACTGAGCTTGCCCTAAAGAGTAGACAGTCTCAGTTGTAAGATGAACGAGGTGCAACAGCAGGGAATTGACGGATTTATACCACAGTCCAGTGACTGAGCCAGAGACAGTCGTGTTCCCGTAACAGTCAGTTTTATCACAGAGGTCAATAGAGCCCTGATCTCACCGGGATGGGAGGAGTGGGCCAGCCTGTGTAGCCCTGACTGTACCAGCTAATATGGGAGCATCGGTCACGCTGCTCGGTGTGCCCGCCGTCCCCTTGAAAGCTCCACACCACGGAGCGAGCTGACTGCTCTCTGCCTCCTGCGCTGCACAGATTGAGAGACAAGCTTCAGGGACTGTCTCCAGAAGTCCTAATCTTTAGGGATCAGGCATGAGTACTTTCCTGTAGGCATATGCAAAATATGCATTCCTTCTAACCCACTTCCCACGAGTGTCCAGAAGACCTGCTGTAAATGATATGGAATCGTAAGGACCAGGGAGCACCAGCAGAACAGTTCCAAAGCGTGCAGAGGATTGTTCTCCCTCTACATTTCCTAACCAGCCAGTAATATCACTAATATAAATTATTTGCTGTATTATGGTGTTAGAATACGTAGCCGCTTTGAAGATTTATGCTGCTGTTACCACCTACACACACTCTCTCTTACGAATTATTGCCAATTGCTTTATAGCAAATAACTGAATTAACCCTGTCTGTGTACCAGCAGATAACCCGCAAAATAAGGTGCTTAGGAACCAACTCTTATGTTGCTAGTGAATGCATCCAACCCTAAAGAAGATGAAGGGTGAAAGGAGTACATGAATGGAAAGTTAGACCAGCACCATCTTCTTTAGAAGCTAAATATGTATATGTGTACAGACACATGTGCACTCAAACATGGACTGCAAGAAACGGTGCCAGGCAGTATTATATATAATCCTGGTTTTTAGACATTTATACTCATTACATCAATAATATTAAATGTCAGTTTTATACTTTAAATAAGTAATTGGATTACCAAAATATGTCCACAGCATTAAAATGCATCAATCATCCTACTACCAGCTATCCTAGCTGCAGTCAGTTTTATTTTTTGAAAAGTCAAGCACTAATTGCTTCTGGTTGTAAAAATGTTGACAGTATCTCAGAGGGGCAAAGTTTAGTAGGCAAGCATACCAAAGAAGATTATTTTATCAGAGAGCATACTTACAATGTAGAAATCAGTTTTATAAAGGAGTTGGTTCTTTAAACTAATTTTGGATATAGTCTACCACAACTCTACTTTCTTCCCAGCTAGCGCACGCAAACCACTGAGGCCCCGGTGCCTTTTTCATTCTGAAAATGAAATTTCATTTCATCATTGCCTTTTTTTTTCATTCTGAAAATCCCGTTTTCTCACGATAGGCTCGTTGCTTTCCAGCTTCTCTAGCGGAATAACCGAGCTGCACCGTGCCCCCCCTCCCCGCCCTGCCCCGACTCACACGCACCAAGAGAGACGGAACACCGACACCCTGCGCTCTCGGCCGCTAGCCAGTGCCCCTGGTAGGCTCGTCTTTATCCCTGAAGGACCAGCAACTCCGAAGCCGAGGAGTTGTCCCCATAGCCAAAAGATGATAGAGATCTCGGGCAAAATTAACATAACCATTGACAGTCCATGAGAGCTCACTAAATAGCAGCTTGGGAAGCATCCTCCCCTCCAGAGAGCGAGGGTAGCAGAACAGACACCAGAAGATAATGCTCGAACAGGCTCTACTATGCTTTAATCTTCAAAAGCTACCATTAGTAAGCCAGAGAAGTATATTTACCCACAAGATAAACACCACAAGTTCGCTAGGCTACTATCCATTAAGCACTGAAATAACTCCTCTGTCTTTTAACTTTCAGAGGGGAGCGAGGCGAAGCGCCGCAGCGCTCCCGGCTCTCCCCGCCGCCGCTCCCCGCTTCCTACCGGGGGCGAAGCGGGGGACACACACACCGCCGGGGTGCGGCAAGCCCGGCCGGGGGTGGCACGGTTTGGGGGGGGGGGGGGGGGGGGGGCCGGGCCCGGGCAGCCTCTCCCCGGGGAGGCAGCCGGCTCCGTCCCGCCGCAGTGATGGAGAGAGGGAGGGAGGGAGGGAGGGAGGGAGGGAGGGAGGGAGGGAGGGAGGGAGGGAGGGAGGGAGGGAGGGAGGGAGGGAGGGAGGGAGGGAGGGAGGGAGGGGCGCCTTGGTTTGGGGCTCCGCTTTGTTGGGCTTCACCTCCTGATCCCTTTCCCTTCTGCTCTGCTGGGCTGCAATAGCCACCTCGGCGGCGGCTCCGCGGGCCCAGCTCCCAGTGACCTGCCGCTGGGGGGGTGAACTGGGGATGGCGCAGGGAAAGGCGAGGGAGCATTATTTATCCGCAACAACTTCTCATTGTCGCGGGGCAGCGCTCAAAAGATCCCCAAAGCAGTTCGCTCTAAATAAAGCAGGCATTGCTTCCCTTGTATTTCCCCTCAGCAGTCGCCTTAGTATTATTATTATACTTCTATAGCTTTTGCTTTCGGACCTTATAATTATGTCACACAGCAAGGGAAACCGCGAGCATCCCAGCATCTGGTGTGCGGTTTAAAACTTTTGTTTCAAGATTTGAACTATTTATAGAAGGAAAACTTTGTAGGATAGTAATTTCCTACGGTTTTGAGAAAAATATGGCTACGCTTATATTAAAAGGGTGTATTTATTTATTTATTACGACTCCTTTCTCCTGGTTTGTTTTTTTTTTAAAAAAAAAAAAAAAAAAAAAAGATGTCACTGCTTTTTTTTTTTTTTTTTTTTAACAAGTTATTGGTCACCTACCAGCAGACATATCCCGCCTGTGAACAGAAACAGGCAGCTCTGGCTATCTGGTTTAATCAATATCATCCAACCGAATTAAACCTAACGTGCTCCCATAAATCAAACGCCTTTAAAAATCGGTAGCCAAGGCATGAGCATTACATTAAGAATTAAGAATGTAGAAATAGGCGTTTAGTTTCTTTTTATGAGTGTGTTTATTCCTGCTTTTCTTCCACAGCGGTGGGTCCTATTTTTCCATAGCCCTCAGAAAATACACATACGCACTCCCGGAGGAACACACGCACACGTGCTTGTTTATGTTCATGTGCTCCCGTGCACGCACACAGAATAAAAATTAAGATGCATAGATATCTAAATCCACAGACAGTTCAGGGGTCGGAGCTGAAATTTTGCTCCCTCCAGGGTGCAAAAAAGTCCGAGCTCGGCACGAGGAGGGGGGAAAGAGACGGGACACCCGCCCGGACCCGGCCGCCGAGGGGAATGCGAGGCCGGGGCCACCGAGGCGGGTGTCCCCACCGCCGCCCGGGCCGGGGTCAGCCCCTCGGCCGCGGGCCGGACCCGAAGCGCCCCCTGCGCTCCCCGGAGCTCCCCCCGGGCCCGATCCCCGAGTCAGGGGCTCGGCGGGTCACGCCGTGCCCCGGAGCTGGCGGGATGCTCAGGGGAAGGAGAAGGGTCCCCGTTTTAAACGGGCTCTACCGACCGGGGGACCTGCCGTCCCCCCCCCCCGCCAGCGCCCTCCTCTCCCCACGGCTGCCCCACAGCGTCTCGCCCGGAGCGAGGGAGAGCAGAAGCCCCGGACAGCCGCCCGGTAGCCCCTCCGGGCCCCGGCGTGCAGCCCCGGCCGGGCCCGGCTCCCCCCGGCCCCGCGGGGACCCCGGCCCGCCACCCCCGGCGGGGACAGAGACCTGCCGGGGGACCCGCGGGAGCACGGCGGCGGACACCCTCTCCTCAGCCCGCACGGACTAGCCCAGCCGCTACTCATCCACCGCAACGTTAGATACAGATATAGATATTAAAAAAAAAAAAAAAAAAAAAAAAAAAAAGAGAGAGAGAGACCGAAACTCCTTGCAGTCCCACCCACCGACTCTCATTTCCCCCACCCCTACCTCCACCCCCTTCCTCACAAGGAAAAGGTCCTGGAGCCAGCTCTAACTGCGGGACTGGAGATCCCTCCGGAGCAAAAGCAGCCGGGCTAGCAAGCGCCTCCGCGGCCGGGGGCTCTCCCCGGGCTGGGCGCCGGCCGCAACACAGCCCCCCCCGCTCCTCGGGACCTCCGCGCAGACACGCTCTTCCCGCGGCGAGCGCGAAGCGGTGCCTGTCTCCGCTTTGGCAGGAGGAGGAGTCGGGGTCGGAGTCCCCAGGGGAGCCACCGGCCGCTCCGTGCCCCCCTCGCCCCGCCGCCCTCCAAGGTGCGCCGCCCCCCGCTGCGGGCACGCCGGGCCCCGGCCCCTCCGGCCGGGCAGCCCCGGGAGTTACCTGGCGGGGGGTGTGTGCCTTCCCCCGGCAGCGTCCCAGCAGCAGCGCCAAGCACCACCGCCACCAGCACAGCACAGCACCGCCACCAGCACAGCACAGCACCGCCGCCGCCACCAGCACCGCCGCCGCCGCCGGCCTCACCACCACGCACCGCACGGAGCTGCCGCCCGTGCTTGGCTTCTCCCGGCTCCCTCTGCTCGCTTTGCGCATTGCCCCCTAGGTAGCTGCTAGCGGGGTCATTTCAAACAGTATTTTGAAACAAAAAAAAAAAAAAAAAAAAAAAAAAAAAAAAAAAATTTCTGGATCACTTACAGGTAACTCCCACTGGTAAGGATGAGGAAAATCTGAGGGTAATACACTGAGAGTAACACACTGCGAGATGAAAAAAGGATCATGGCTGAATCCCGTTTACACTCTTGGAGTTCGCTTCCTTGGTTATTCCTTTCTGGCCCCCCCTGGTCGTAATTCCCCACCCTTTTTGGTGTCAGCTGTGGCTTGAATCTGAGTTGGAATCCAGTCCCTTGGGCTTGGGGGGGCTTTGTCTGTTTGTTTGTTTGTTTGTTTGTATTGTTGTGTCTAGTATTCCCCTGGTGCTAATGCTGCTCCCTGTGCAGAGTATGTGCTGCTGCTGCTGCTCTCGCTGCTGCTGCTGCCTCTGGGCTCCTGCCTGTCATGTCTCAGTGGTTGGAAGTTGTTACAGTGGGTTCTCGTGTTGGAATGAGGATGGTTTAAGGGATTTGGATGGCAGAAAGTGCCTCTCTCTCTCTCTCTCTCCCTCTCTCTGTAACTCTCCTGAGACTCGGGGCTGCCATTGGGCAGTCAGTCACTGCAATCCGCCTACTTTTTTCTCTCCCTTTCCCCCTCTCTCTCTTTTTTTTTTTTTTTTTTTTTTTTTTTTTTTTTTTTTAAGGGGATGATGACAATGGAGAGACACATATCTAGCCCGGGCTGCAATGAATCCGCGCTCCCTGCCCGAGCCCGCTCCGCACTGCTCCGAGCCCCCTTCACGGGCCAGTTTTCAAGCTCTCTCCGGGCGCTCGGCCGGCTCCCTGCCTCTGCCGTGGCACCCTTTCAGCTCGCCTTGGGAGAGATCCTGAAGAGGCTGGCAGCTCCCAGCTCCGCTCTCGGTTAATTGCTTTATTATGGGCGGCTGCCCCAGTTCCCCCAAAGGGCTCCGCCGTTCCTCCAGCCTCGGCAGGGGCTTGGTTCTTGCTGTCCTGTCCCCGCTGTCGAAAATTAAGCTCCGGTTTCAGGGGGATCTTTCCAAAAAAAAAAAAAGGCGTATATGTTGTCGTAGCCTGCCTGAGTGAGAAATAAAGACATGCACACCCGTAGCTTCCTGGCGAGATTGGATTTCGCCTGAGAGGAGGGGAGGGAAGGGACTGGTGCGAAACAGCCGGTGTAGGGGAGCGAGCGGGGGGCGTCTGCCGGCGGCCCCCGGCTCCCCGCACCCCTCGCCGCTCCCGCAGGAAGAGCTGTCGTCTCCTCTCTTCCCTCTCCCCCTCTCCTTCCTGAGAAGATATCGGTCCGAAGAGACGTTTCCCGGCAGGTCAGTTGCCTCTCCCCTGCCTTTCCCCCGAGCCGGGCGGCTCCTGCCCCCCCCTCGGCACCGCCGCGCCCCGGGGCGAGGGGATGCGAGGGGATGCGAGGGGATGCGAGGGGATGCTCGACCCTTCCTGCTCCGGCGGGCGGGAGCCCTTAGCCCCGCGTAGCCCCAACCGCGCAGGAGACAGTCGGTCTTCCTCTTTGCCTCGTTGGGGGGTTGTCCTTTTTTTCGGAGGGAAAAAAAAAAAAAAAAAAAAAAAAAAAAAAAAACCACTAAAAAGCAAATAGCGGTGGGAGAGATGGGGGGAAGACGTGCGCTGCGGATGCCGGGATTAGGGTTTGAAAACGAACCCCGAAAGAGAAACGTGCACCGCAGATAATTTACCACAGATGCAGACGAAATGAGCAAGGACCAGGATCCGAAGTCTCCTGGATCCGTAGGGTTTGGAAATGTTCGTCTCAGGTTAATTGCCTAATGACTGAAGGAGTTTCCTTGGCCAAGAGCTCTTCCAAACACCCTGGGAACACCTCCTCCAGTTAACCAGTCCCAGCACATGGGTGCAGCTCTCTCCGTGACACAACGAAATATTCCTTTAGATGGCATGGGAATTGCAGAATTGGGGTAAAAATGTTGTCTGCCGCCCAATAAGCAATAAAAATCTTCTCGGGGTTTGGTTTCATTTAAGCACTTCCATCTACAAGTTCAGTACAGACTCTGGGACAGTCACCATCCTTTCG
Organism: Tyto alba; assembly: GCF_018691265.1. Classification (NCBI taxonomy): domain Eukaryota; kingdom Metazoa; phylum Chordata; class Aves; order Strigiformes; family Tytonidae; genus Tyto; species Tyto alba. The sequence continues at coordinate 6,186,523 of NW_024881295.1, read as the reverse complement.
CGAAACGCTAATCTCGATTAACAAGGAACTGAAGTTTAAGCCTTTCAACGATTACTTACATCCCAGAACAGTCTTATTTATAATTCTTTAAGATCCTAAAATCGTCGTATTTATACTTCTGTGTGTGTATGTCTATATATAGAGAGAGACATATAGATGCATATCTCCTGTAATGCCCGTTCTCCCTCTCAGACATGCAGGCTGTGGTTGGGGCAGCTGTGCTGAACGTGAAATAGGAGAACGGGTAGCGACTTTTGATCTTTTATTTCTAGCATTTGTTCGGCTTTGTATATATTTTTAAATGTGCATCTGCTTTTAAAGATGTGCCCGAGGGGGGAAAACAAATAAAAAAAAATAAAAATAAATAATAAAAAAAAGGTGAATGGTAAAAATGCAAAGTAAATGATGCTGGCGCTGGGAAACTGAGAACTGGTGCTGGCAGAGTTTGAGCCAGTCCAGCTGAAACGAAGACGGTTTACCAATCTCCACAGTTTTCGATCAAAGCTGGTTTTATCCACAGCTTAGCTGTGTCGTGAAAGGAAACTTGTATAAAAATAAGCTAAGTCGCGCCGTTTCTTTTCGAAAAGTGAAATTTTACTCTAAAAACACGGGCCGGTTATTATGTCGGAAAATTAATAAAAATGATGATGGTAACGATAACCTGCTAAATTCCATTCAAATGGTTTCTACACGTATGGGAGCCGGAGGTAGCGAGAAGTGCACTTGTTTTGTTGATTGAAGCTGGATATATTCCCTTCAATAAAATGATGTGGCACAGGAGGAGAGGGTATTGTCTGTAACACCTAATATGGGCATTTCAGCATCTGTCGTTCCTTCTTCCACAAACACGTGTATTTTGGACAACATAGGGGCAGAACGGCACTGAAATGGTTGCTGACACCATAGTCGGGCAGATGAAGCAGAGCAGATACAAATAAAGTTTTTGTTTGTTGGTTGGTTTGGCTTTTTGTTTGTTGTTTTTTTTTTTTTGTTGTTTGTTTTTGTTTTTGTTTTTGTTTTTTACCCCCCCTCCTTTTATCTGTCTATTTCCAGCTGCAATTTCTTTCTTACCCCAAGCCTGGAGCGTGGCTGGCACAAGAGCACGTCGGAAGCCGCTGAGAGCTTCGAAGGTAGCCCCGGCAGGCACCGCACCGGGCTCCTCTCTGGTCGGAACCGGGTGTTTCTCGTATCTCACCGAGCTGCAAGTCTAGTGCCAGGGAAAAGAAGCGGGGGAACGATGAGTCTTTTAAAATGAGGGGGTGCCTGCTTGGCGGGGAGGGGAGGACAACGGAGGGTGCCCGTGGAGGGGCCGGGGAGCGTGTCGTCCCGCCGTGGGGGTGGTGCCGCGGCCGCACCGCCCGGGGCCCCGAGCGTAAATCCCGCGGGCTTCCTCCCCGGGGGCCCCGCGGCCTCGCCGGGACTCCCGGCGCTGAGGCGTGGTGCCCGCCGTCGGGGCTGCGCCCCAGCCGCTGCCTCCGCCGGCCCGGGGGGGGGGGCCTGGCCGGGCGCCCGGGCCCCCCGCGGCCGGGCAGCCCCCGGGGGGGGGGAAGAGGGGAGCAGGATTTCGTTGGCGTTTGCTGCAAACGCCGCAAAACCAGGGCGAGCTTCGCCCTAGGGGCGAAGACGGGAGACGGAGCGACGCGCTCCGGCCTCACCGGAAAGGACCGGGGGGGCGGGAGCGGAGCCCCCCGCCCCGCAGCCCTGTGCGCCCCCACCGCCGCTCGGCTTTGCCGCGGGGCCACGGAGGAAGCGTCCCCGCCGCCCCCCGAAGGGGTGCGGGCGCCTTTCGTTGCTCCCTTGGGCAGCGCCAGCTCCCACTGCCTGCGTCCCTCGAACCCCGCCTTGACCTCCTCCCCGCGGGAGCTGAGGGGGGGATGTCCTCTGCGGTCCCTTCGGCGCTGCCCCGGCTGCCCCTCTTCTTCCCCTCCCGAAAAGATGAGGGAAAGGGTGCGGGTTTGCCCCCCCGGAGCCTGGATCCGGGCAGTGCCCGCGGCTCCGTCTTTCCGAAGGTCACACCCCTCGTCCCCAGATCATCCGCTGCGATTTGCATCTGTGGTACAGCTGTGATTTTTAACTTCCGACGTATTTATTAATTAAACTGTAGCCGAGTGCTCTGCGACCTTCGCAGGAAATATTTCTGTTTCACTCCTGCTGCTAGCCGAGGTCAGTATTTGATGTGATCTATTTTCGCGAGGGTATACGTGGAGTCAGCAGGGGTGCGGGCGCTTTGCGCTTGCTTCGGTGCCTGGACGGGAACGTCATCGACAGAAATATCAAGGGATGCTTCACCTCACGCCTCTCTCTCTCTCTCTCTCTCTCTCTCTCTCTCCCCCTCCAGCGAACTCCGGGATAGGAAATAGAAGTGGGAACAACAGGAATCCCCTGGGAGGAAGAACTACCTGAGCGGGATCTTGCTCTCTCGTCCTCACTGGACATAGCGGCTTCTTTACGGTACCCTGCCAGGCCACCCCATGGGACACCCTCCGCCCCGTCCAACAGCTGGGGGAATACTTATGTATTGCGTTATTTTCTCTCCCCTCGGTCTCATCTTTGCCACTGAAAGTGGAGCTTTTAGCACGTTTTATTAACACATGAACACGTGCTCCGCAGCAAAGGGGGGCGGAGGGGGGGAGGGGGAAGCGGAGAGGGGGGAAGCAAAAAAAAAAAAAAAAGAACCTGCCAAGTGTAACCTCTTTGCTACCGCTGACACAATGGCTCCCTCCTTCACGCTGCAAAATAAATCTAATGCACTGGAAGACAAACTACATTTTATCTGCCTTCATCTCCCCCCCTTTTTCTATGCAAAAAGTTCACTAGAAAAGGTATCATTACACTCAAAGGATATGGTTTCAACAGAATGGTAGTTCCAGTGGCTGATGAAAGAGGAAATAATTGCATCCCACATGCCTATCCTAGAAGTAGCCCTGGATCTCAGGGCAAATTTCTCTCCTATTGTTCAAAGTGAAGTATCCTCATCGCCTTACAGGCACGGTGATGGATCTGATAGGGTTTCTGTAAGGGCTTTTACTGTTCCTGCCGTCCACTCAGTTTTACTTCCAGGCTCAGCCCAACAACATTCTTGTGATTTTTGCTCTGAATCCCCTTGTAAAACAGCCACAATCAATTTCGAAGAGAAATCTGCCTTCCAGACTGTAACATGTGCTTACTTTTCTGTTCCCTTTAAAAAGAAAACCGCAGTGAAAGCGAATAGCAATACCAGTACCCTTATTTTGCAAAGCGTTTTCTTTGAGCTCGCCTGCCTCTCTGTGAGGGATGTGTTGTACGAAGTCCTCTGGCTACTGAAGCAGACGGGGTGCCCCCGTCACGGCTTCATTTACGGACACACAGACTCACCAAAGACGCTTCTCACCTAAACCCCTGTCAATCTGAGCCCGGAGGACGACCGAGCCCATCGCTGCCGGCCACAGCTACGACGAAGGGCGGCGCAGGTACTTCGCCCCGCAGAGGTTAGAGCACCGAAAACACGCTCCTGCCTCCCGCAGGCAGGATTTGGGGCTACCCCCGGGCATGTGCTCCGGCCGGGGTAGCGGGGGACGGGGGCTCCTCACCGGGGCGGGGCAGGGGGCAGCGCGGGGGGGGGGGGGGGGGGGGGGGGCGGTGTCTCCCGCGCCCCTTCCGCCTCCGCGCATCCTCCGCGGGTCGCCTGCGGGGCAGCGCCGGCACCTGTGGCTGTGGGGGCGGGCTGAGAGCCATGCCAAAAAATAACCAATCAACCAACCCACCTACCCACCCAGAGGGATGCAATCCGGCCGGTGCCCGCCGAGCAACCTGCTGGGCACCCCCCGCAAGGCAGCCGGTGGCTTTCGCCGGTGCCCCGCAAGCGGGGGAGCTCCCGGCGGGGGGCACCGACCCTGCTTGGGCAGCGCCGCTTCCCTTCTCATCCCTGAGGAGCCTGATTTGTTTCCTTCTACCCGCCCCCCCCACCCCCCCCCCACCCCCGCGCGTTGTAACCTTAATCCTCGGCCCTGGCGTGCTCCCTCTTGCTGATCCCCTCCCTTCCCCCGCCAGCCCCCTCCTCCCCGCCGCTGCCCGGGCTGCTGACAGCGGGGACGGGGGCTGTCCCCGCCGCCCGTCGCGCCCGGAGCAGCGCCCGCGGCGGCGGCGGGGCGGGCGGGCTGCGCGGTCCCAGCAGCTCCCGGTGCCCGGGAGGGCCGGGCCGGGCAGCTCCCCGCTTGTCGCTGCCCTCCCGCTCCGGGAGGCTCCGGGGGGCTGCGCCGAACCGCACTGCCGGCCGGCCTGCTCGTCCCTCCGGGAAATCGCCCCCCCCCCCGCCCGCTTTTGGGGGTTGCCCTTTGGCTCTCCCCCCCCCCCCTCCCCCCCTTCTCCGTATTGATTTCAAGGTGGGAAGCAAACGTTTTTGGATTGCAACTCACCTTATGCATTCTTGATCATTTAAAAAAAAAAAAAATCCCGCAGCTATGCAAAGACAGGATCTTTAAAGAGTTTGTAGCTCGACAGGTAAGGACTCGGCTGGGGCTCAGGAATGTGGAAATTCAACTCAAGTCAGCCTACTGCGACGAGCAATATTAATAAGGGCATACAGGTACGGGGGGGAGAGGCAGCGGGAGAACCTCGGCAACTGGAATAACAGAGTGATCTCGACCGCGGTGATCCATCCACCAGCGAGGGGCCGGCGGCGGCTCCCCGGGCCCCCGCGGCCCCGGCCCGGCCCTGCGGCGGGCTCGGAGGCAGCCCGACCCGACCGGTTGTCACGTTAATTTCAACACGTCCGTGTGATGGATAGAAACGCAAATTGTGTCTAGGCCTGCATAAAACAAATCCCTGGGTGCAGGTTCAGAGCAGGGATTCCCCTCCTCCCGCCCCTTTCGCCTTTTTAATACTTAAGCTCTGCTCTATTGTCCCAGCAGCAGCGGCTGAGTTAACTCTGCCAGGCTGCTGCTTTGACTTTTTTTTTTTTTTTTTTTTTTTTTTTTTTCTGAGAGTACTGTACGCCAGAGATAATATTTAAGTTCGCTAAAGCAGTACAAAATAGAAGGATCCGTCATCACCCGCCACCGGCTCCCTCCGGGCTCGGTGCTGCCGGGTCGCCCCGCCGCCGGGCATCGCCCCGGCACCGGCACCGGCCCCGGCCCCGGCCCCGGCGGCTTCTGGGGGCTGCCACCGCTGGGGACACCCGGGGGAGCGGGGCAGGGAGATAGAAATAATCAGAAATAATCACCCTTCCTTCCTTTTTTTTTTTTTTTTTTTTTTTTTTTGTCCTTCTTCATCTTCTTTTTTAACTTTGCAACATTTTGCTCACAATTCTGTAACAACGTGACCCAAAAGCCAAGGCGATTTGACGTGCACAAGGACTTACCCTAATTTGACATAGATGACTCCAAAGCATAGAAACACGTAGAAAATCCACTTCCGAAAGTTTCTGTGCATGATCTAGGGAATGGACTGAGCCATAAAAATTGCACAAAAAGTCGAACTGATCTTGTCGATTAAATCCCAGTCAAGAGCATTGCTGAAGCTACCCAGGAGCAAAGCCGGCCGAACTGTAAAAAGTCAACACCGTGCAGATAGGCAGCTCTTCCCAGAGCCATGGTGACTGAAACCGGCTCCGATATTAAAGCTAAAGAGGAAGGAAAAAATAGAAAGAGCTGCTCAAAACGGTAAAACAAAAACCCAAGACAGACAGTCTGAGGGAGAAAATGAGCAAGCACTGATCTTGATCAACTGCCTCATAGAGCCCTGAAGTTCAATGTGTTTTTACTTGTTCTGACTTCCCCAGGTAACACTACGTATCTTGCAATCTATGGCTCCAGGTAGGAGGATCTCTCTCTCTCTCCTCTCTCTCTCTCTCTTGCTCTTCCCCCCACCCCGTATGTGTCAGGAGCTAATACATGTCTTATCTGTCCGTGTGCGTGTGCGAGTTGTGCGTGTGTTTGTGTTTCAGAAGGCATGTCCTTAAGCCGGAGTGTTGGGGAAAACACATGAAACGTATCCAATAAGGGAAATAAAAGACTCGTCCTCTCAAACCGAAGCATTTTTTCATTTCCTCTAGTATGGTAACGCGGCTGGATTTGCAATGTATGGACTTCGCAAAGAGATTGTTAAAACTTTTTTCTTCCCCCCCTTCCCCCCCCCCCCCCCCGCCCCCCTTCTTTCTAATCAAAAAAAGGCAGGCGTTAACCCCCGTGTGCTTACGGCTCTGTATCCTAAAAGGTGATGTGTGTGTGTGCGTCCAGACTATTTCTCTTTGGCCATCCGACCCCGTTGCACACTTACAAACGCCTGTCACTAAACCTGATTTAATTTTCCACCGTAAGAAAACATTCTTCCTCCTTTAGGAAACAGATATACTTGGCTTTTAACACAAGTTTAGGATAGTCGGTTTGCTGCTCCTGGGGAGATTAATTGCTGAGACAAAAACTCACTTTGTGTTCAGACACTAACAGTCAAGCAAGTCTTCTTTTTCTTTCTGTCTTTTCTTCCCTTCTCTTGTTCTCAGTGATTTCTGAGCTGCTCAGTTTATTCCTGCATTCGGTGGAATTATCTATTCCAGTCTACTACACAACGTGTGCCTGTCTAGAGGCATATATCTGCATGCATATGCACGCTTAAATAGCACTCAAATACAGGTTTGTGGGCTGTGGTAAGTTATATAGATACGGATAAACCCGTGCACCTATGCTCGCTTATACTCATGCGTTTAGATACATGTAGTAACAGTAAGCACAGATAGCTCTAGGCACCTCTCAGAGTATCGGCTAAACCCACACCAGCGAGGGCCGAAAGGAAAGCAGGCAGTGACAAGCCAGCAAAAGAGGCTGAACGCAAAACTCCACCGTAGAGTAGCTACGCTGACGGAGGAAACAAAGGGGGTTTTAAAGGCCAGCCAGGCTGCCGCGCTCGGAGAGATGCAGCGTGAAATCGCAGGTCACTTTTCGATGACTCCCATAGCCGAGGCTTCCCGCACCTTGCCATCACCACCCTACCCGGCTCCCGAAACCGGGGGCTGCTGAGGGCAGGGCGCAGAGGCGCGGCCGGGCCCCGCGGAGGGGACGCGGCGCCGGGCCGGGCCGGGCCGGGCCGGGCTGGGGCCCCGCGGCGGGGCGGCCCTGCCGAGACCCCGCGGCCGGCCCGGCCCGCCCGCCCCGCCGCCGCCGCCCGCCCGCGCCGCTTCGCCCGGCCTTGCCCTCCGCATTCCGCACTTCTCGCCTTTAACGATCGCCGTGCCGGCTCTGGCAGGCAGCCGGCCCTCCGCCGGGCCGCGTCTGCTTCGTATGTCCTCACAGCCACCTATGAACAATTTCTCCTTTTAAGATGCTCGGTCTTCCCTTCACACTCTTCCCCTTGTATTTAAACGTCCTTTATTCTTCCCCCCCCACCATCTCACACACACACACACACACACACACACACCCGGGACCCAATCCCACTTTCTTGTCGCATCCCTGCTATTTTTTTTAAGGATTTTCAGGTAAAATGAGGCCATGTTTCCCTTTTGCAAAACCATTTCTCCAAGAGCCGCATAGCTTTATCCAGAGCTGCTACCCAACACCCAGCGGGCATTCAAAGACGCAGACTCTCCCATTCCCTCCTCCCCCACCCCCCCGTGTTTTGTTTTGTTTTTGTTTTTTGTTTTTTGTTTTTTTTTTTTTTTTCTGTTGTTGTTTTTTGTTTGTTTGTTTTTTGTTTTGGTTTTGTTGGTTTGGTTTTCGCTTTTTGAAGCCCTCTGAAGGCGAAGCGTCCCCTCAAGCCCCGGACGGAGGGGCCGAGCCCCGGGGCGCGAAGCGAGCGCTGCCCGCGGCCGGGGCGGCTGTGGGAGGCCCGGGGAAGGCAAAGGCCTTCCCTCCGGCCCGGGCGGGAAGCGGCGCGGCGGCCGGGCCGTGCCCGCGGCGGCCGGCAGGGCCGAGGCGGCGGCAGCGGCCAGTGCCGGGGCGGGGGAGCCTCTGCCCCAGGCCCCGCAAACGCCGGCGCGGCGACCCGCCGCCCGGAGCCGGGGCCGGGGCGGCCCCAGCGGCGGCCGCGTCCCGCGGGGTAACACCGCCACCCAGGGGCGGCAGGCGGCGCCGGCGCCGGCGTTTGCCGGGGGGAAGACCGGGCCGCGGAGGGCGAGGGGGACCCGGGCGGCCGGGCGAGGGGCGGTTTGAGGGGGCGGCGTGGGGGCCGGTCCCCCCGGGCTGTGTGGGGGGCTCCCCTGAGCCGCAGCGGCCGAGGCCAGGCCTCTGGCCTGCACCCCGGGCCCGGCCCCGCCGCGGCCCCCGGCTTTACGAGCGCGGTATCTGCGTGTTGCCCGTGGGCTGCCTCGCTTTGCTCTGCATCCCCACCCCCCCCACCCCCGCGGCGTGGAGCTGAACACCAGCGTGGAGGGACAGGCTTCCTCTCTCTGTGGAGCTGTGCCGGTCTGCATACAGGAAACAGACATTAGCTGTCCAGGGAGACTAAGAAAAGGAGTGAGGGGCTCAGCAACACAACTATTAGTTATCACAATTCTCATCTAAAAATCGCTTATACGTGTTTGTTTGCTTTTTTTTTTTTTTTTTTTTTTTTCCTCACAAAACCCATGGAAGTAGGACTGCAATTCAGATTGCCTCTGTCTCGTCCACGACCGCATGCTAACCATCAAGGCTAGGGCATCCTACTTGCTTCTCTGAACTAATAAGTAGTCTTCGTGTTTCCATGCAAACCCTTAGAAGTTTTGACAACAGAAACTCGCCTAGATTGTGTCTAAACTAGCTTTGAGAAACTAGCTTGGCAAAATCTTTTTTTTTGTATTTTTGACCCTTACTCCACTGTTATCTTCAGCTAATTGATTGATGGACTGGGGAAAAAGGATAGATTTTCTTTCCTTCAAATATCAGTTTAACTATTGCTGAAAGCTTAGGCTGAGGATAAGAAGATTTCATGAAGCTTAATAATTCGGTTATTTAAGAAAAAAACCCCTGTAGAATATTAAAATAGGTAATTCTCACATTAGCACTCAGAAATGCACATAGTTAATTTATAGGCAAAATATGTAAAGCTCATTGAACTGCTTTAAACAAATACCACCTTAATAATGCTAAACCACTTCCTGAAAATAAGGTAATATTCATAAATGCAAATGCACTGGGAGATGTGGGTTGAAAACATTTGCTGAGTGCTCTTCTAGCGCACAATCATTATCTGTTACTCATCCAAAATAATTGGCATGGCAAGTGATATAGTTGATTGAAAATTCAGTAATTAATTTTTCCACCCATTGACCTTCTGCTGACAAAGCTCAACATTCACTCCTCTAAACCCGCAGAAGGAAAGGTCACCTATACTACACTGCTGCCTGGTCCCCATACCTGCCAAAGCCCTTGTGCTAAAATGACTTCTGTGGTTAAAGGTTTCAAAAGGCTGTTGGACTTCAGCTTTCACAATCCATCACAAATGCATTTATCTCCACTCCTTCAGCTGGAGAAGCTTTTCCTGCACCTAGGGAGGAGAACCCAAGTGACCTTCAGAAGTCACCAGCCAGGCTGTGAATTTGCTTGACAGCTTAGTCAACAGGAGGCAACTACTGGGTGTGTAGTTTCTCAAGGGTAACTTGGGTAACAGTCTGTTAAAAAAAGGAGACGACAAGAAGGAGATTCACTCGCTGAAGCATGGGTCTCATTTTTTTCCAGGCTGCACATCACCCGTACTGTGCCACAAGGGACGCAGTGCTGTTAGTCTGACCCAGGCTACTATAGCTTGTAGGGCCTTACAGACAGGGGACTCTGTCCCTGCAGGAAGAGCAATCCTCACAGTATGAAGAGAACTTTATAGCCCGCTGTAAAGCTCTGTAAATGGAAGTATGAGCAGTGCCGAAGGGGAAAGGAATTTTAAACTGTCGGTTACAGCTCACATCATCTTCCCTAGAGCTTATTTCCAAGCATAGTGTTCAAAATCAGAACAAATCCCATTAAATTTATGGGGAATGCAGACAACAGGGATAATTACTCTGCGACAGGCTGCTTTACGTGCCTTTCTCTTCTTTCTATACTGCTCAGATCAATCACAGGTAACTAGTATGTTTGTTACAGGTCCCAAAGGCCTAACTACAGGGAAAATCCAGCTGCATTTATCCCAGCTAGCCACTGCCTGGCACTGTTGCTCCATGCAATTGTAGATGAAGGCCCCACCTAAATCTAAGAAAATAAAAGTGCAAAAATGTTTCTCCGTGAAGATATATGAAGTATATGTGGTTGAAAAAGAAAGAGAGGAAAGAACTAAAAGAAGAAGAAATGAAAATAAGAATTGTACAAAGAGAAGTATCTTATAGATGACCAGGTTCTTACACACAATTTACACATGTTCTTAACAAATGTATATGTTAAGTATACGCACTTCCTACTAGTCTTTAACATTTTCTATGCATGTTAGCAGGCACATGAAGTCTTTTCTTAAATGACTCATTTACCCAGCTGCTTCCTACGTCTAAGATGTCCATTCCTTCTGAGAGACTGACAAACCCACTGTCTGTCTCCAGAGTTTTTATTAAGACTCGGGATGTCCTTCAGTGAGCTTCTGATGCTCAGCCCTGTTCTCAGTCATCTGGTCTTTGATCTTTGATTCAGCAGGAGGACATGGAACTCATCTGATGAGTGATTATGCTCTTGGAGCATACATCTGGCAAAGTGTTCAGCACAGCAACAGTTAATGGCAATAAAAACTTTGCACCAAGGTCAAGGTTTGAATCTGGTCTTTTATAGGAACTAAACTTTCCACTGCTACTCTTGGTTGTTCTCACTTGGTATTACACAAAACAGCATTTGTCCACACCTTTGATTACCACTGGCTTTCATCTCAGTTCCGTCCCTGTTTTCCATTCCCTGTTTCTCTCCCTCTTTTTCTTTCCTCTCTTTTATATCTCATTACCTGGAATATGTTCTACTTCTCAGGGTATCTGTCTTCCTGTAATTCCTAAGCCTGCTAACATTTCATCAGTTTAGCAGACACCAAATTAAGTTAATAAGTAACGTAGGTGTCCGTGCTCAGTTGCTTCACGTGTTTCACATTTTCAGGTTAATTTGGGTTTGAAAATTTTTGTTTACTTTTTGTTTCATCAAAGCTGAGAGGCATTGTTCAAGCCATTGAAATGTATAATTAGAAACATTACACGTGTCTGGGGTATCAGCATGAAATGGAACTAACAGACTTTCTCACTAACTCCTCCTTTGATAAATGTATCTTTGTTGGCTGTGTTGCACTGGATTTTATATAATTTTAAATTCTTTCTTTTGTTCTTCATGAACTGGCTTCTTACTCCAGTATGTTAGTCTGAAAGATTCTCTGAAGAAGAAGGTTCAGCAGTTAAAATGGAATGTGAGTCAAGCAATATCATATAGTTGCAAAAACCCTTAAATACTCTGGATAAACTGGCATGTTGTAGGTACATGTTGCATGTGAACTAATCCTTTTACTCTTTGCTGCAGTAGGAGGCTTAGACTGATGGATGAACTGTGTGACTTCTTGGCAGCATACTTCAAGAAGGATATAGACCAACTGGAGGTGACCCAGAGGTGAAGAACAGGAAGATGTGTAGAAGACATGATCCATGAAGAACAGTTGAATCAGCTGTGTTTCTTTGTTCTACAGAAACCTGGACTGAGCAGAGAGAGGGATAATAGTCTTCAAATGTGCAAAAACACATCACAAAGATGGCAAGGTAAGGAACTGCTGTACACAGACACAGGGGATAAAAGGATTTGAGCAGCATTTAGACAAAATTAGTCGAAGAATTAAGCAAACTCTTCCCAAGATTTAAGATCAGGTTAAGTACATCTACAGAAATTTAGTATTTCGGTATCCTACCACAGGCTACAAGCATCAAGGTCCCTTTTAGACACGATGCCTATGATTCTGTGACTCTGCTTTCAAACACTGTGCTGTGAAAATGCTATTCTCCTTCATAAAACATGGCGAGATATAAAATAAACCGTCCCAACTTACTCTGAAAGAGTTTCAGAAAGCATCTAGCTTGACCAAAGGAGATGAAGTTTGTATCCAGGAGTTCAGAGGAACACCTAAAGCCGCTCTCTCTAGGGTGTCTATGATGAAGTGACCCATTTCATCCTAATTTTGCAGTAACAAGTGCTCTCACTGATCTTCGTGAAGAAAATGTTTAATAAAAGGAATCTTTGCATATTTCCAATTAGTTTAGCAATTCAGAGACTTAAAGTTTGAGACCTTTGGTTTTGAAACTCTGTGAACAACTTTCATCCCATGCTTCAGGTAATACAGTAAGACAACCTCACTGAACCCAAGTCTGCTGTTTGCCTAAGGTAGCCCAAAATAAATATTGAGTTCAGCAAGGTTTATACTGGAATCAAAATAAAATAAATTTAGTCGAGTAATTTAATCTGTAATCAGCACAATCTTCTACTGTTGTTTTTGTGTTATTTAAAGAGGAATCAATTCTCTTCCCTTTTTCTAGGAGCCATTGCAAATCCCCAGATCAACAACTACCTATGATGCAACAAAGGAAAATCAGGACTCAGAAAGTAATTTTTGTTGTGATTTACATGCTTATTCCTGTTTTCTAAACATATTTTCAGACATGTCTAGGTGGGCAAATAGCTTTTTAGTGTTTTCAAATGATGAGTACAAAAGATACGATAGTGGGTTTAGATTACATATACCCCTTAAAATCATGTTTTCAAAAGCTAGGTGACTGAATAGTTTTATGTGATATATTAAAATTTTTTGCTTGCCTATTTTGTGCTGGAATTTTTATAATATTAAAAGGGAAGCTACACATTGTTAAGCAGTCTGTAAGAGAGTCTTTTTTTCCTAACTGATCTTCTATTGTAACCTTACTCCATCTGATGCAAAATTATTTTTGGTTTCTATGAGTTGCAAACCAATTAGCATTGACAATCAGCCTGTGAAGACTAAAGCGGTACCTATTCTGTGTGGCTGGCCTGATGTTTTGTCACAGTGAAATTGCGTGATTGTAGATTTCAAATACAACTTAGAACTTACTGTTTGCATCACAGGAACAAACCTTGAAGCCTTACTAAGGCAAACAGCATCTTTGCCTTGGTTCAGATACAGTGAGACACAGAGTGTTTCTCACTAGGGCAGCATCCCAGTGTAGGTAAGGCCAGAGGGGTCACAGTGCCAAATTATGAGATGAGGTTGTTGATGGAGAGCATGGCACTCTTCTGCCAATGCTAAAGGGAGATTGCTTCCTTGCAGAAATATGAGAGAAACATTCTTACCCTTTAATTACCAGACAGATAGCTCTACCAGGCCATACTACAGCCTTCCCATCACTGCAGCTGTCCCCTTATTCAATCTAAGCTTCATCCCTATTATGTGTAGCTAGACTGTGAGTCTAGAGTTGCAGGTCCTTTTGATTCCTTCTTCAGGTAACCCTCTGCAGAGGTACTTTTCATTGTAAGAAGCTGAGGCACCTTGGTAGGGATCATCAAATGCATACAGTAGAAATACTCATTAAAAAAAGAAGTGGAAGAAATATAGAGGGGAAAAAGCACTAGTGATAAATAAAATGGTACAACGGTTCTCTCCTCTGATTGAGTCAGACATCAACATTTGGAGCTCTAAGGTCTAGTGAGGTTTCCACTCACCCTGCCTTGTCTCCATCCACCCATACCCCTGTCTCATTGCTAGGCAGTGAGGGAAAATTTACTCATTTCTAATTTGAGCAGTGTGGAGATTACTCATTTCCCATTGGCTTGACCACAACCTGAATGATCCCACCTCTTTTTTAATTTATCAGTATGTCACTGGTGATACAGCTTAATCATGTGAATCTTCTTTAGCAGTTCATTTTACTGCTTTCAAAGGTATTACTCATAATCTCTCAGGGATTGCCTCTATGGGATTACCACCAGACCAGTAAGTCATCACTGCATTTAAGCATACAAAAATCTAGTCATTTCATTAATTACAAATACAAAAATCTTGTAATTTCACTAACTGCAAATAACCATATACAAAAACTGCCTTTATTTTCCTTTCTGATTTCTAAACTACATTTCCCAGGTATCTCAGGTCTAGAGTCAAAGTGCACATCCATCTCTTGCTATAACAGCTCTAGCCATCTGGTGCAGTCTCCTGTTAGAGAAACATCATGAAAGACAAACAGTAAGTGCAGAAAACCATGTAATAGCATCTTTTTTTTTCCTCTAGTATCAAGAAAATATTCAGTAGGTTTCAGCAAGCAATAAGAAACTTTATAATAGGAGCCATATGTTTGGGTCAGATTCTGTATCTTGTAATTGAGCTTTTAAACGTTCATTTTTACCTAAGAATAACTAATTAAAGGACTTGATAACCATCTCTGCATAAAAATACATGATTTTATAGGCTACATTCATACTGAAATTATTAATTTGTTTTATCGTATACTACTCATTATTTTGAGAGAAATCTGTATGAATGTGTGCCCTCCTGTTTGGGATAAAAGTATCATCACTCAATTTTGTGTATGCTGTTTTTAAAAATTACTCTGATGATCCAAATTTATATACACTTGACAGTACATCATGGCCAGATTTCAAAAGCTAATCACATGCCTTCCAATGCTTGATGTTTTTAAATAACAGATGAGATGAGAACCTCTGGATTTTTTTTCCATGCATGTGAAATGCCAAGAAAAACTTGTAAATGTGATTTTTTTTTCCCCTCCTCCCAGAAACTATGGTCTTCTAAGAAAAGAAAACACATCTAGAATTGCTATTTTTAAAATTATCCTGATTTTTAAAGTAAATCTAATAATGGGAGTGGAGGAGGGAGAGTACAGGCATCAGTTTTGAAAGCACAGGATTGATGATACTAATGTTGCCAACCTAAACATGAGGACATTGGTTTGTTTAGCTTCCTGTCTCTTCCACCCAACAATCATCAGGGACCATCTACTGCTCCTACCTAGGAGGGCCTGCATTTCATTTAAAGCTACAGCAATGACAGTGCTGAGATATATGTCCATTCATTAGCCTACCTCTTAAGAGTTCGATCTATTTCTAGTGCCTTAACTCTAAAAAGCCTGCCCCATTAAAGAGGTTTTCAGGTGAAGATGATGCCTAGTGGGTAGTTTCATAAAGCTGTGTCCAACTAAGTTTACCCTCCATTCACTCTTCATCCATTTTCCAAAACATTTGTCTCTTTTACACTGACATTTTAATCTTTGCCTTTGTGTATCAGGTTTTGACTAACCTACTATGTTGTCGCACTGCAGTTCTATGGTATAATTGCATTGGATATATTAACTTAATTATACAGAAATGGCCAGACTTTGGAAATAATCTAGAAAGGTTTGTCTCTCTTCCCTTTACAGTTTTCAACGATTCATCAAATAATGTTGTTTGTGTCATGTCCTCCCCCAGGTCACTGAATTATAATGGTCACTTATCTACAAATCTTTCCTACATTTTCTTTCTATTACAATAAGCCTCTCTTTCATCAGGATTATCAGCAAAAGCTGCAGGATATTTTATCTGGCTGCAATTCAGCTTCATGTGGGGGTGCTCACATGCACCCTGCGGTATTTTGTGCAGTTATAAGCAATTTATGAGATGTTTAAAAGTGCATACTTTACTTTACAGATTTAACTCTTTGCTTGAATCCAGTGTCTGACTAATTTCAGTACAAGATTTCTGTAGAGACCAGGGTCTAAATCGTAAGTGGTGTTGACTGCCTCTACTCTTTCATCACCTTCATTGGAGCTGAAGGTTCTCAGCATTTTTTTGGATGCAGCCTTAACATACCTTACATGCATTAAAAAAATTCTTTCCAAAAATTCTTTCCAAACCAAACACAGGCTTACTGAGCAAGGACCCAACACAGCAGTAGCTTCCCCATTATGCCCTTCTGGCATGACACCTGCACTCCTGCACTGGAGGTTGAACTAGATGACCTTTAAAGGTCCCTTTTGATCCAAATCACTCTATGATTCTATAATTACCTGAAATCATCATGTGGCCGCCATAGCCCTCGTCTCTCCCCCCATACAGACTGCTCCCTGAAAGCTGCAAAGCATGAGGACGGGTTGCCAAAGGAAGCATGCAAAACAAGTCCTGTAAGACAGTGGGCTGGCAGGTGCTGGGCCTCTGTGATACCTACCATCTATGACGGCAAAACAAGTAAAGCACAGAGCAGAAATCAGTTATTTAATGACTTCAGCAAACGAAGTCCCTATGACTCTAGTATAAATAGTACAAAGTCTTCAATTCTCCGTGGCTTCCAGAATCAATTTATCTTTCTGCTTTTTTAAAAGAAGGGGACAAATAAATATACGTGCCACTATGTTTGTGCCTGTGCACTTACACCTGTGCTTCCAGAAAAGTGAAGAACTGGAGGATCTTTGGAGAAAGTATAAACAGTTCCTGTAGGACGGACAGGTTTTACACCAGGGCATAAATGAAATTCTTTCAGTCCTCTTTGGGTGCAGACAATTACTTTTTTCTACACCCTCCCACAAGGGTTAGCAAACTGGAGACTAACTTTGTGACCTCTACATGATACTGTTGTATAAACATGAATGCTGCTTGTGCTGGTAGGAAATGGTAGGACAATATTATCTGTCCATGGAGATTTTTTATATAAAAAAGAGTAGCTGTAAAGTAGCTATCTTCACTTGTAGGGTCCTAAACAAAGAAAATACATACTTCTCACCAGGAAATGTTTTGAGATGGTCTCTGTATATGCAATGCATGTAAGCCAATGGTTTCTTCACACTTGTCTATTGTCTGGTCTAGCTAGAGAACAAATGCAGTCAAGAATCAAGGAATCCTGATTGTCTCGTTTCCTCCATTAACCTATTAGACAACTTCTTCCTCCTCCCCTAGCTGGCACTGCAACACAAATTGCTGATTACCAAGCTTAAATGGCTAATTCTCAACATCCTTCCAAATCCAGAATAGAGCCCTGAAATCTTGTACCACTCTGTGGGATGTTCTTCACCACTTCACATTGTGCCTGCAGGGTCTCTGGATGCAGGGGAGTTTTATGCTGGGTAAATTATTCCCTCTAAAGTGATAGAAAGCTTTATTCACAGAATCATTATGGGCTTGTTTGTGTGCATGCCAGAGCTAATATGGTCTTTTGCTTTTTGGTCTTTTATTGGTATAACAGGGATCTTTCAAACTACAGTTGATTGTTATGCTATTGTCTACTGAGTGTCCATGAGCCATAAACAGAGAACCTATTTATTACTTTTACCAAACACAGTCTCTTGGCTAAATGTCTCCTTATTATATTCTTTCACTCTTTTTTTTTTTTTTTTTCTTTTATGAAGTCATAATCTGTTTTGATTCTAAAGGCAATGTCCCACTTTCTTCACAGACAACACCTCACACAATCAGTGGGGCGTAAAGGTAAGGGGGAAACCCCTTCTTTTGGCTGAGAGCTGTAGGTGTCCATTTACTTTTGGCAATTTTTAAAAAAAAAGGACATGCAATTTCTCATGAGACCCCACCTGGAGTACTGTGTCCAGCTCTGGGGTCCACAGTATAAGAAGGACATGGACCTGCTCGAGCAGGGCCAGAGGAGGCCACAAAGATGCTCAGGGGGCTGGAGCAGCTCCCCTGTGAGGCCGGGCTGAGAGAGTTGGGGGCGTTCAGCCTGGAGATGAGAAGGCTCCAGGGAGACCTTATAGCAGCTTTCCAGTGCTTAAAGGGGGGACAGGAAAGGTGGTGAGGGACTCTTGATCAGGGAATGTAGGGATAGGATGAAGGGCAACAGTTTTAAACTGAAAGAGGGTAGATTTAGATTAGATATAAGGAAGAAATTCTTCCCTGTGTGTGGGGTGAGGCACTGGCCCAGGGTGCCCAGAGCAGCTGTGGGTGCCCCCTCCCTGGAAGGGTTCAAGGCCAGGTTGGACGGGGCTGGGAGCCCCCTGGGCTGGGGGAAGGGGGCCCTGCCTGGGGCAGGGGGGTTAGGACTAGATGATCTTTAAGGTCCCTTCCAACCCAAACCATTCTGTGATTCTATGATTCTAATTTTCTAGAAGTGTCTTTTCAACTTTCCTGTTGTTGTATGGGTACTTTTCCTTTGTATTGTGGAAACCAAATCTTAATTGTATGTCATTCCTTAGAACTGTGTTGTGTCAACTCTTGTAAAGGTTGCCCAATTAATAAATCTTACTGTTTGGTGTCATAACACAGGGATTTAAGTGTGGCTCTTTACCTACTTATTGACAAAAAAAACCAACAAAACAAACAAACAAAAAAAAAAACCAAAACCCAAAACTGTCAGAGAACAAAAAATGTAAGGTAGTAATTTCCAGAGAAATTGGGAAAGAACAGTGATATAAGAGAAAAACAGTGTGCAGAAGAGAGTCAGCAGACAGTGAAAAGAGATGTGTTAATTGGAACAGGAGTGAAGGAAAGAAAGATTTTGGAACCAAATGAAAGAGAAGCACTTTGATAAAATGAGCCATTTTATTAAAAATATACAGGAAAGATAACATTTCTTTGGTACGTCTAAGAATTTGTTTGAAACTTAACAACTATTATTTTGAAAATAAAAATGAAAGCTGGGGTCAAGAGTGTAATCCTACAGCATACGTAGCATTTCTGGAATCCACAAGACCCTGTTTCTGTCAATAATTTCCATGGCTATAGCTCCCTTTTTGTGATTAGAATCTGTTACCTTTCCTTCAGAGTGGTGTGGCTTTCCCGATGGTCCTCCTTGTAGATGCTGAGAGACCAACTCAGTTCCAGTTGTTCTGAGTGTATTACATTGTTTGTCAAGGCATCCTGCTGATAATGTAGTAAAATAATACAACCCTTACCCATAGAAATCAAACAACCGGCAAGTCGGTGCCTTCTGCCTTCTAATTCTTTGTCACAGGTTACTTCAGCTAGTTCATGTAGTTTGTCATGATGTTAAGGAAATTTGAGTCTACTGAATTTGACATGCCTAGTGCTATTCTTCACCGAATCACTGGCCTACTGAATGACTTTGTGTGAGTCATTTCCATCACTGTGCCTCCCGCCTCAGCGAGGAGATGGGGACATTCATGCTAGTTCCTTCTCTACATGCTTTGCTACCTACTCCTAAATAGTGCTATGAAAGACAGCAGTGGTATTATTAGTGAGGCAAAACATAAATGGATGGCAGTAGATTTGTCTGACACAAAAGAAGCAATAACAAAGCCAAAGGATATAAATACACCACCGTCTTTGGATGTTTGAGCCGGTTTTGCTGAATGGGAAATGCCAAAACTGTGAGCTAGATCTTTGTATTCATGGGTTGCAAAGATCAACAGCGATGTTTTGATGTTATTACTGAAAAGATGGTTACCACTTTCCTACATAAAGGGTAGGGTATTGGCCACTCTTGCACAATTTGTAATGAAGGCATTTCTTCAGAAGTCATCTGTAGATGCTAGTGACCGCATCAATTGTTGGTCCTTATAGGGAATATTGTTGTTGGTATTCTCACCTAAGAGGCCTTCCTTTACTTATCTGTTCAATTACTGATATGGATGAAACAGGGAAAAATTACCATTTCCTCCCAGGGACAGAAGCAAGTAAGGGGATCGGGCTTATCTTGTTGAAGACACTGTACGTATCTCGTGAGATCTACCGATACTCCCTGAATCACTCTTGGCTTGTTCAGAGAATTTTGTGGAGGTACAAGGCTTCTGCTTTCAATGGCCATTTCTACTCCCTTCATAAACACTGGATACTAAAATAATTATTATCTTACCTAACAACACTGAAGTTTCCAGAGACACAATCTTATTACTTCTCAGTATGCAAACAGTCTACATGAAAAAATACTTTCATTTTCCAGTTGCTTACAGAAAATGGAAGACTAGATTGAGTCAGACTCAATTCAGCCAAGGATAATACTGGTATGTAGGTATACCTAACAGAACACAACGCAGGATGATAAAGGCATACTGTTGATGCAGAAAGAATTTTCACACTTCTGCCAAAAGACCCAGTGTGTTTCTTGCACTAAGCACAAAATATTTTAAAAAACATATATACCAAACAAGTTTCCTTGGACCTTAAGATATACAGAGAATACCTCCTTTTACTCGGGCTCCATTCAAAACCACTACTTTAAGAGTAATCTATTATTCAGAGGCAAGAGCATGGGAATGGATAGACAGTGTCAAAACAAACTCGGGTTTATGCACCATTCTGGGTTTTGGTGTTTTTTTTTTTTTTTTTTTTATTTGATCATGATTCATTTAATAAAAACTTCACACACACAGAGAATTCTCATGGCACAAGACAAATCTCCAGCTATGTAAACCTCAAGTACTCATCTAAAGGAGCTCACTTGTATTTCTTTTGATAGGTCTACAACTTTCCATTTCTCTTCCTCCAGTTGTTATTGTTTTACCACTCTCTATGTTCTGCATCTGGGTTTACAAGATGCTACTGACCACAAAAACCAAATTTAATATCCTTTATTTGGATTCCTACCAAACCACAAGATGATATATTCTATTATTTTTTTGCTAATTTTTTCTGTTTCTCATTTTTTCTTTCATGTAATTTTCCCACAAGAACAAGACCAACTCTTTCTGTGATGCTGCAGTAATGTAACTGAAACTCAGATTTACCCCTTAGAAATTGAAACTCAGTTTCTTCTGTTGATACCAATAATACTTTTTCCATAGACTTCCTCATTCTCCCACTATTGTTTTATGTTACAGCGGAGTATTATTCTAATTCAAACATTTTTCAACCAATCTAATACAGCCCAAAAGTGTATTAGCCAACATGCCCTGGTAGACTGCACATCCATCAGTTGACAACTACAAAATCACTAGATAATTAAATCCAGAGAGCGATCCAGAAAGGGAAGGGAAGGAACAATTCATTTGTCTCCTACTTCTCCATCTGTTGCTATTCACTCCATACAATTGAAGATCAGCTCCTTGGCCTTTCTTCTTCCAGCCACCCAAAGCTGGAAGTGGCTTCCACCCCTGGGGCAGGAGAAACAATGCTTTGAGAAACTGAATGCAACATAAGGAGGAGATGTCTGATCCCCCTTTTGTCCCTAGGCAGGAAGTTTCTTCAGAAGTCACACCAATACTACAGTATCTACAAAGGGTTTTGCCCCATGATGCAAAATTGATGTAACTACAGCACAGCATGCAACCCTACTGCTTGCAATCCTGAGTGTGGGCATTCTGTAAACCATCTGTAGTGTCCTAAAAGCAGGACAATGTATGATACCTTAGTGTTATAGTGAAGTAAACAGAATGTCATAAGTCCATTACTAAGTGCTGATGGTTTTCTTTGTGTGCATTTTTATGATGGGCTTTTTTTCCTTCTTCATATTTCATCATGTTTTGACAAAATAAGAGGGTGAATCAGATTTTTAGATGAGCTTAATTTCTCTTTCTCTCTCCCTTCCTCTCCTATCACAAGTAAATGTCACCAGAAGATGCAAGTGTGCAGGTTCTCTAAGCTTGATTTCTTTTAATCATGTTCCTTTTCTAAGCAGTTTTTCTTAGATTGCAGAAGTTATCTTCAGAACAAAGAATGAGCTTGAACTTGTACGTTAATTTCCTAACAGGATGTCTTCCTTCAAGCTGGCTGAAAAACACTGTGCCAATACGAATGCTAATACTGACTAGTATGAGCATTACTATTTCTATTCTTTGAGAAGGCTATTTACTATTTGTAATTAGTAAATTTGTATTTACTATAAATATTTTCTATATAATTTTCTATAGAATTAATTGCATTATGATGTTCGTCTAACCAAATGTGACTGGTTATAAAATGCGTAGGCTTTTTTCCTACTGTACAGGTATCCCCCATGCTGTTTTTTCTTTATAACATTGACAGAACTGCCACACTGTAAATGCTGCTTAATCACCACTCTCATCAGTGAGTTAAAAAAATGAAACTTCAATGAAAGTAAGAGATCCATTTCTTCTTTTGGATATCTGCCAGCAGATTAGTTGGTGGAGGAAAGGTGGTTAGGGTTTGTTTTTTTCCTCTTCCTGCTTTTAAGGAATGGCTGTTGAGGGAGGCTTGAGGAAGCTACTTTGGTAGGGCAAACCTAAAAGGTTTTGTTAGTTGCTATGTGTGCATGAGACAGATGCTGTAGCACATTTTTGTCAGTCTGAAATAAAATAGCTTTTTTAATGGCATGGACCCCTCCCTGCTGCCCAGAGGGTTCCTCAAACAATTGGAGCAGAACGGGAATTCTGGTGAGGGAGGAAGATGAAAGAGTCATGAGGCCTCCAAAGCACTCAGGCTGCCCATTCCGCAGACCTCTAACTCTTGTCCTAACATTTTAAAATAATACTCTGACATTTAAAATAAACCTAATTTTCTTCTCCTCGGATCATGAATAAAGTAACATTACTCCTTAACTCTTCAGACCCGCCTCTTTCGACAGAGGCATACAACTCCCTTTCTCCAAAACGGCATTCTGTAGAGTATGGCTTTATTTCTTTAACTGCTCGAAGGGACTCGTGATTAAGCAGCATCCAAAACAGGCCAATGCAGAAATCCTGACTTTCTAACTGGCTGCATCTTAAAGCCAGAATCGCTGAAGTGACGGACAGCTTGCGAGTGACCCTTGAGACAGCCACCGGCCGCCTCCCGGCCACCTCGCACGATGGTGCCGTGGATGGCCCGGGGTGGGAGCCCAGCCCGGCAGCCGGGCAGGGCTCCACCGTTCCCTGCCCCGAGCCTTGCTATTTCCAGGCACTTAAGCTCAGCTCCGCATTAAAATGTATTAGCCTGAAGGGTCAGGAGAAGGTCTTTCATAACAAATTGTAGTTCTATTGGAGTAAGTCATACTAATGACAGAATGACACGTGTATCTGGAAACTATACAACTGTCAGCTTTAAAGAAGGGATTGCTAATTGAAGTATCTAAGTGTGATTACAGCTGCAAAAAATTTTTGAGATGTAAACGGTGCTCACTGTTGGTGTTATTTTGTGCTACTTCTGACAGCATCATTTATTAAACGACACAGTGCAGCATTTATGTACAGAAGTTGAGCTGCTCCGTGTCACGGTCTGCCACTGCTACATTTGTGTGCTTTGGCACCCAGACCGAGATACTCAGCACCATGTCGGTGTCCGACCGCTAGCGAAGTAAGTGGGAACGGGGCAGCTAAATAAAGCACCACAATGCTGAGTAATGAATGCAGAACCTTCCTGGAGGAGACAGACGCCGGAATGCACCGGGTGGCACCCCTGAGGGAGGCCAGCTCCGCTTTACAAAATGGTGGAATTAAAGGTCTTCCTCCTGCCTCTCGCTGCGAGCTCACTCTTCCCAATCTGAAACAGCCTCTGACCGCCCCGCTTCTTCACAGCACACGCTGTGGTCCATCTTCCTGCACGTCACTGCAAAAGGAAGGGGACGATGAGCACTCGATCCTGACGGAGACATCCTTCTCTCTTGCAGGACAGTGAGCTGTGCCAGCAGGCAGCAGCGGTGCTGCCATGGATTGCGTACCTCAGTTCACGCAAGGCACAAATTCATCCGTACCCCTTTTTACTTCCGTGAAATCCCAAACCATTATCATACCTTAAGATAATATTTCAGTGCAGGAACACACTGTCAGCAACACTGTACATAGTATCAGATAATCTTTGCTTTTTAAAAGTAAACTTAGAGTAAAACCTTGATTACCTGCATAATTAATCCCTGTTCACAGGAATCCGCATGCCTGAATAATTAAAGAATTAGGGCCTAAAAATGAAAAGCAGGCAAAGCCTGCATTTTTGTACTTGAAAAGCTTCTTCGGCAATCATGATAGTTCACAGCACATAAATAATTCAAACTGAGCTTCCTCGCTTTTTTTTTTTTTTCTTGCAGAAATCCTCTCAGTGCTTCCTAATTAAATGAAAATATTTTATAAGCCCTCATTTTGTGACATCACAAGAATATTTTAAACTCTGGATTAGACAAACTCGATTTACATTTTTGGTATTTGCAATTCAGTACTAGGAGCCATTTAACGGAACTATAAATGCACGACAAAGCGCTGATAAAATGGGCACGTACTTTTAAAATGAATGAAAAAAAAAAAATCTATGTTGTGCTTGTCCACTGAGTTTAACTCTTAATTACACTCCACAACTCAGCACTTTTGCCTTAAAACACTCGGCCTGTAAATAAAGGGAAGTTTGACAAAATCTTGACAAAAATTGTACAAACAGCAGGTGTGTGGGGGTGGGGGGGAGGCATATGTATTGAAGGATGTCAAATCATATTTGAAAGATGATTTCCCCCCCACCCCCCCCAAACAAAACAAAACAAAACAAAACAAATTAAATTTCCCATTTTTAACTGCAACCGCTTCCCCCCGCTCGCCCGGTGGCCCTGCGGGGTGGGCCCGGCCCGCCGTGCTCCCCGCGCGGCAGCAGGGGGCGCCCTCCGCTCGCCGCCGGCCCGTCAGGCAGCGCGCGGAGAACGTTCTCGAAGGGGCCGTTCACCTCCGCCGCCGCCCGGCGCCCGTTCCCCGCCGTGAGGGGCCGAGCCGCGGCGGGCGCGTCCCCGCTGACCGGGCGCCCCTCTTCCCCCGGGCACCCTGCCGCCTGCCACGGCCTGGGCGCGCCACCCTTGTCCGCAGCAGGTTCTGACTGAGCGCCGGCTCTGTGGCGCCAGGCGGAGGTGGAGGGGGGCGGGAAGGAGGCCACCCCCCCCGTGTCCATCCGTTACCGCGACACGCCGCCCCACCGTTGCCGCCGCTGCGTGTCGAGTCGCGGGCTTCCAGCGGCCGGGACGGGCCGCGCAGGCGGCGCACACACGGGCGTGGAGAGGGGAGGGAGGGAAGGAAGGGGTGGGGGGGTTACTACAAGGCTGCGTGTAGTCGCGGTTTCCCCGTTAAGCGTACGCGGGCGGCGGGGGCTCCCCGCCATCGCCCCGCCGTGGCACGGGTTTCGGGTCGCGCCGCTGGCAGCCCGGCCCCCGGCCCGCCTCCGGAGGCGGAAAAGACCCGCTGCGCCCCTCCGCCCCGCTTCTCCCTCTCGCCCGGGGCCCCGCTCCGGGGCTGCCCGGCCCCGCCCGCCGCCGTGCAGCTACGGAGCGCTGGCGCAGCCGCCTCGGCTCTGCCCGACCCCGGTGGCACCGCTCCCGCATCCCGCCTTCCTCCATTTTCTCTCTCCGCCCTTTGCCGCGCCGGGCTTTCCTCGCTGTCCGCGGCCCCGCCGCGCTGTCCCTTTGGCGGAGCGCAGCCGCCCGCAGGCAGATGTCCCCGGCCTCCCCGCGCCTCCATCCCCCGGCCCCACGCACGCCGCGGCTGCCCCGAGGCCGCCCTTTTCCGCCGGGCCGGGGAGCGGGGCGGGCAGCGGGCGGGCGGCGGCGGGCTGAGGGGGCGGCGGGGCCCGCCCGGTGCCGGCCGGCGGGACCCGGGCTTGCCAGGCCGGGGGCGCGCAGACATCTTTATTTTCGGTCCTCGCCGCTCCGCCGCGCTGGGTGACGGGCTTCTTGGAGGGCCCTGCCTGGAAATACAGACTCGAAAGGAGATGCTATTTTTTTTTTTTTTTTAACTTTTCGGCTCTCTGAAACTGCAGCGCTCTCGCTGAAGGGGCGCGGGGCGCAGGGCTGGGACTGCCTGCCTGCCTGCCTGCCTGTCTGTCTGTCTGTCTGTGGGGGAGCCCGGCAGCGAAGGACCGCGCATAGCCCGCTTCTCTCCGCCGGCTACCGCGGAGAGCACCGGCGTCGCCCAGGGCAGGGCTGGGACATCCCCTGCCCCCCCGCCCCCGCTTCCACCGAGCGGTTATTCTCCTTCGCAGTCCCCGAATTAATGCTTTTATTACTGTTTGATGTAATCCTATCCTCCGCTGTCTTTTTTTAAGGCGCAGGAACCGGGGCCTTCGTGGTGGCTGTTTAAAATGGCGAGGATGGCAGTGTGCTGCTTGCATGGAGTGACTGTCAGTTCCTGCTTTTGGTCTCCTTTCGTTTTGTACTGCCTTTTTTTTTTAAAAAAAAAAAAAAAAAACAAAAAAAGCAAAATCCAAACATCCAGAGTGCCCCGGCCTGCCCTTTGTCTCTCAAGCAATTGAATATGTAATATTCAGGGCCCCTGAAGTGTGTTTTAAAGACAAGGTTGCTAAAATTATACCAATTTTTGTAATAATAATCACACCGATTATTAAAAAAGATATGCATTGCCCCTATGTCACCAATTTTTTAACAAGAGGTTATTGCTGCACCTCCTGAACTCTGCATTTCTTCTTGTTTGTGAAGAGGATGGTCAGTCCTGGGATTGAAAACTTTCCCCGCGCTAGATTGTGCATTTTAATTTTGGCAGCCAACCCCACGGTCGTTAGTCATCACCAGAGGTAATAACTGGGGAATGTACCATTATAAAATAATCCGGAGGTATTAGGTAGAGAATGGTACGGTCATATTTTATCACTGTGGTTTATCATACCGCTTAGATTCACCGAGGGATCGTTCTGTTTAATCCATTTTAGTATGCACTGTTTAAACCAGACATAAAGACAATGCCTGGCTAGAAAAACTGCTTCTGTTACTGACTTTGCATTACCTCGGGTCTAATTTGTTCCCGATATATTTAAAGATGCAGGGTTTATTTGTATAAAATAAATGCCAATCCGAATATCTCAATTACAGGCATACCCTTTAACACTGCCCTGTTTTAGGAGGTTGCACAAGGCCTAGCGCAGAGATACAGGATTGCTGCCTTGTGCAAAAAAAAAGAGACATTGCAGGGAAAAAAAGGTTCATTCCCTCCGTGGTGGAGGAAAATCTGAGCAACAGTTCAGTCCTTACGAACGCGGCAGTGCTGTGCTGCTGACCCCGTCCTCAGCTTTTATTTGGGGTTTTCTGTTGTTGGGGGTTTGGGGTTTTTGTTTCATTTTGTTTTGTTTTTTTTTTACCCTTTGCTTTACTGAGATCTCAAAAATGTTTGGAGTTTAGGTCTGCGGTGATTCTTTTAACTGCTTCTGTTGCTAAATTAACGATCGTGCGGGCCCGATCCTGCAGCCCTGCGCTGTCCCGGCCCCCTGGTCGTGTCGTGGGTTCCTCCCTTCCCGCGTGGGCTTAATCCCTTCCACTCCATCTCAAGTCCGCCAGCTAGGCGCAGCGTTGGGTTTCAGACACATCACGATGAAGTTTTAGGAGACTGAGGTTTTGGTTTGTTTGTTTTTTAAATGCCCTCGCCTCGGATCAAAAATCTGATCGGTTGCAAAGGCCACACCCGGATGAAAAAAAATCGGGGGTGTCAGGGGGGCATCACTGGGTTCTCCTCTGCAGGCAGGTTTGTTATGGGGTTATTAGTCGGTGGCCCTTGTTCTGTAAATGTCCCCTCTGCGGGTGGGTGCCGGGGCCGGGGCCGTGGGGATTTATGGCCAAGTGTCACTCCGCGGCTGTTCTTGTTAAGGGCGGCGGCAGGAATGGACTGGCTGTGTTTCTGTGTTGCCAGAGGGAGTGAGCGAGTTTGCAGACCGTGCTCGAAAGGGCGGCTGTCACCGTGCTAACAGCCCCTAAAATAATTTTTCGTTTATGATAGCCTTTTTATTAAAAAAAAAAATGTATTTTTTTTGTCTTTTTGGCTCTATCTTTCGCACACTTTCTGCAAGGCTCACATCTGTTTATGTCATCTTTGGAGCGCGGTGCTGTGAATCAGGGACTGAAATGAAGTCGTAGGGCTTCTTGTTTGTTAATGTAGGTGCTTCAAGTTCGGCTAGTTAAATCCACCGTTAGGCCTTTACTGCAAGGGGGCCTCTTTTCTCCTAAAGCATCAGTACCCAACACCTTCCAGGAAGATCAACAGGAATTGTGAGTGTTCAGCAAGTGGGAAAATACTTTCATTTGTATTAAAAGCGGAACTAGGAGCCTAAGTGTAGTGTTCATCTTGCAACATGTGGGGCTACCTCAAAGTTTTTCTATTTGAGAGTCCTCTCGCTTTCTTCTGATAGCCCATATACCCACGGGAAGTGCAGAGTGACTGGAAATTGCAATGAAGTTTCAAATAAATAATAACGTTCATGGAGCATTGGTGGTTAAATAACATGGGTCATTAAAGCAGTTAATGGGTCGTTAATAAAATAATTTATTGGAACCGCGAATGAAAGCAGAATTTCGTGGGGTACCTGCTCATTCGGTTTTAAGCCCCCACCATCCCGCCGTGGGAAGAACATTTGCAAAGCCCCTGGTTTGTTTCTGCTGTGTGGGAGTCCTCGCTCACTGAGAAACTCGCCGCCCGGGAGCCCGCTGACACGACGTCTGTCTGTCGGTCTTGCCGTCCGCAGGTCCCGCTCCGGCTCCCTGCAAACTGAGGCGGCAACCCCCTGTCCTCCCCCCGCGGCCGCGCAAGGCAGGGGTGCTGGCGGGGAGCGGTGCCGCGGGGATTTCGGAGCGGCTCTGCGCCGCTCGGGCAGGGGAAGGAGCGGCCCCCCCGCAGCCCTTCCCCGGGGCGGGGGGGGCACAGGCGGCTCCAAGCCCCGCCGCCAGTGCACACGCGTGGGTGCGGTATGGATCCTATAGATTCGGCGCCCACCTCTGGACAGGCTGAGGGCAGAAAGGAGAATGAAGCTGCCTCCCGCACGGGGGACACCCGGCCGTCATTTTCGCAGGGCCTCGTTCTGTTCCCGCCGAAGTCAATAGTAAGTTTTGTCTTCCACTTCATTAAAGAAGTGTAGTCGGGCCCTCCTCAGCGCCTCCGTATTTTTTCTTTTTTTTTTTTTTTTTTTTTTGTCTTCTGGAAATTCTTATTAATGGTAATAATCATGGACACAAAGTGGGCGATAAAAACCATCCAACCAAACAACAAACAAAAAAACAACAGTAAAAGCCCGAATTAAAAAAAAAAAAACAAAAAACAAACAAACAAAACAACAAAAAAACCCAAAACCAAACCAAAAGCAAACAAGCAACCTATACGCAAAAATACTGCAATCTTGTTTTGCGGAGTCTCTGTTGTGAAAATAATTCATTTTTAAAAAATCAATTATTTCTGATTAGGGAAAATTAATAGCTATTATAGCCTTGTTACCTAAAATGCTTACTTCTTAAACTGTTAAGGTCATATTTTAAATGTCTCATATGTCTGTAATAGCGTGTTACTAAGGGGTCTTCAACATTACGGTTTCAGCCAATATTTTAGCTACAAAAATGACAATTAGGTGATTGGAATTTTTAGAAACGTATCGTGTGTTGCCTTCCAAGCACGGGGACAGGGGTCTTTCCCCCATCCTATTTTTTTTTTTGCCTCCGACTGTCAATTCTGCATCAACAGGCTTCCCTAGAAAGTACTAACAGTTTTCGGGAATGATCTGTTACTTTCCAGTCATTTCCAGATAAACTCCGATGTGGTCTCATAATTAGTCCCTGTATTTGTATGTTTATGATTTAAAAACTAAATTGCGGTGAAGCAGCCCTGGATAGTTGAACGCTTATAATCTATAATGTTGATTAACTTCCCAACAGGGAGCTGTCGTCTGTGTTCATTTCTGCCGCCCCCCCCCCCCCCCCCATTTTACTACTGCTTCCAGATAATCCTGCATCCTTGCAGCAGAAAAGCCGGGGGAGCTTCTTCTAAAATGTTATTTAACGCAAAACAACGACGCGTTTGAGCATCCAGAGTACTGATTTCCAGTGTCTGTCCTTAAACCATTACCCCAAATAACATCCCACGTTGTCTCCGGGGCAGGCGTTTGCTCTCCCGGCTCTTCCTGTGTCCTAATAATAGGACAAATCCCCCCGCACTTGACCTTTCCTGCAAAGATTCGGCGACAGTTTGCTTTGACTTATCGCTGGCTGCAAAATGGGTCCTTTAATAAATAATAATAAAAAAAAGCAACACGACTCTTTTCTCCTTTAAAGAACTTCGATGCGGAGCTTGGGGTGGAAGAGCCGCATGTGTGTCTGTCCACAAACGGGGTTAGGTGCGGAACCTCACCCGCACCTGGACAACAGAAATCTGCTGGCTTTTATTAAATAAATTGTGTTTAGTTATGCTTTCTCCCCACCCCACCCACCCCGAAGGAAATGTGTTTTAGTTGGTGTGCAAAAAGCAGAGCGGCAGTCAGGGACTTGCCACTTGTTTCCCCAAACTTTCTCAAGAGTTGTCAGGGCGGGAGGTGAAAGCACTTATTTTAAAAGCCTAAAAAAAAAAAAAAAAAAAAAGAGAGAGAGAGAAGACAACAATAACAAGAACAAAAAACTTCGAAAAACTTTTTTTTTTTTTTTAAAAAAAAGCCTCCTTAAGGAAAAAACAAAAAAACAAACAAAAATCCCACGTAAAAGAAACAAACACCCACACCTCTTTTTTTTTTTTTTTTTTTTTTTTTTTTTTTTTTTTTTAAAAATTATCGTTAGCTGAGGGAGAAACCCAGAGCCTGCTGCCCCCGTGGAAAGGATGCCGAGAGGAAGAGATGCGGGCAAAGGCGAGCTACAAACCCCCGTTCACATCGTCGCTGTAACCAGGTACCGCTGAGGACCATCGCCCACGCGGCGGGCCGCCTCCGCGGGTGGGGGTGGGGGATAGACCTGCAATCGGGGCCCCCCCACCCCGCTAAAAAGCTGTACCTGCTTATTGTCAGGTCTCCTGGGGGGGGTTGGAGGACACTTTTGCTAGAAGATGGGCCATTTGGGGAGGTACTAGGACTGAAGGAGAAACTGCTGGTAAAGTTGAGCTGGGAAGCCGCCCCCGTGTCCCCCTCTCCCCCCCAGTCACCCACACCCATTCCTTTTAGGGGGTTAAACCCAGAGTATATTTCCCCAGCAGATACCTAAAGGAGTAACTCTGCAGTTTTCTTTGCCGTTTTGAGCTGTCGGCCCCTTTTCGTTTCTAGGTAGGTTTTTGTGTGTGTGCTTGTGCGCTTTGTTTCTCAAAAGTAGCTACAAATGACTCGTTGTTATTATAAAGATCTAAACCCATCTGAATTCGCAGCCTGATGACAGAGAAGACTCCTCACTCTCCTGGCAATTAAAATAAGGGTGTCGACTGGAGTTAGGCAGCGTCCTTCAATTTTAAAGGATTGGTGCCTGAAATCAAGAATGCCTCTTTTTTTTTTTTGAGGCTCATCCCGCTTAGTATTGAAGTCATGTAGGAAGAAGACATTTCTCCTCCGTGCTCGTTTAGGCTAGCCCTCCCTTGGAAACTCCAGACTGAAGGGAAACAGGCGTGCATAGGTTTGGGATTTGGGGTTTGTTTGGTTTTGGTGGTTTGGGGTTTTTGGTTTTGTTTTTTGTTTTTTGGGTTTTTTTTTTTGGGGGGGGGGGGGGGGGGGGGGAGATGTTTGTCACGCTGCAACCATTCTGCCGAGGAGCCCGCGATGTTTGCATTCACCGCTCGGTTTTCAGGGCTCCTTTCTTCATATTGCAGCCGGCTCAATTTGAGACCCCGGAGCAGAAATAAGGAAAACCACACACACAAAATATCAAGACAAAATAACAGCAATAAAAAAATACGGCAACGTCTCCCCTTCTCCCCCCCCCGCCCCCATTACCCCCAAACTAAGCTTCCCCCCAAGCCAGGCTCCCCTTGTGCTGCCTCTTCGCTCGGGGACGTTTAAGGATCATTTTAATCTTGTTGAACTTTGAAACAAAGCTGGTTTCCAAAGGAAATTTCCACTCTTTCTGCCGCCTCGCACCAGAGGGCGCCGGGAGCCTGCCCGGGCTGCTGCCGGCTTTCCGGCGCGGCTGGAAATTAACCCTTTGGCTCTCTCCCGAATGGCTTTTTTAACCTTTTCCTTTAATAATACACAGCCTTATTCTAACGTATTTGTTTCTGTAAAACGTGGGATGGGGTTTTTTGTTTGTTTGTTTGTTTTGGTTTGGGTTTGCGAGGGGTTTTTTACCGCCCTTGCATTGCCCTTTCCCGGCGCTGTGAGGGCTTCGGCAGCCCCCCCCGAGGAGTCTCAGGAGATTTACAGCTTCTCTCCGGCTCTGCTAACTTGGTTCTAATTAAGTCACTGGATCACGTTTGCGTGACATTACCGTGTTTTCCCTCATAATTGTCTGGGATAAAAGTTTGTCTGGCTGTGTTTAAGCTTAAAGGGTCACTCAGGGGCTCTTCAAACAGAACAACACTGGAGCACGACACCAGAGGAAAAGCAGCGAGGAAAACCGCTCCGAACGATTTCACTTTAACACCTGTGATGTTTGGCTTCGTGCCTGAAGGGTGCCCCCCCCCCCCCCGGTCTTAATGCTGCAGGGTCCAAGTGTTTTTTTTTTACCTCGAGACCTAAGGAAATTCGCAGTTCGGTTTCCCATGGCAACTGCCGGAGGGGCAGGCTGCCCGGACATCGTGTTTGTGCCTGGTGGGTTTCTGTGCCCCGAGGCGGGTGGTGGATGCTGTCGCTCCATCCTTCTTTTCCAGGCCCACGGGCCGGCGTGGGCACAGCCCGACACCTCCCAGGCTGCGCCGTGCCTGGCGCTGGGCACCCCCCCGCGTTCCAACCCACGGGAGGGCAGGGTCACGCTGGCCGAGTTTGCCACAGAAGTAGAAGTAACCTCAACCCAACCAGCATCTGCTTCAGGAAATGATAGGAGACTTTACCAGTAACAGGGGATTATAAAGCCTCAACTTCAGCAAGAGCATTTCTTGTGTTTATCTGTATATGTAAATATTGTTGCTCACCCACTGAGACACAGTTTTCATGGCAATGTAGGTTGATTATTCACTGAAAAAAAAATCAGGAAGGCAATCTGGAAGTTTTTTTTCAGCGTAACTTGTTTTATTCATACATGGGGTGTGTGTATATATACATACATATATAAAACTATTGAACAGAAACTATAACAAAGAGCAGGTGGGCAAATCTTTATTATTACTTTATCTATTTATTACAGCAGTCTGTTTCCAAACATTATACTCCGATTCTGATGAGCAGTTGTCTGCTCAAGTATTTGTTCCCGCTTGAATATTTAGGAAGCAATTTAGCTGCTTATCCTATACACCTCCCCCTTACTCACTGAAATTTGCTCAGTTGAAAACTACGACTGTAATTCAGAAACTACTTACTGCTTACATATTAAAGAGGAAAGAAGACATAGGCCAGAATGTTGACATTGTGTGACTCCCATTCTAATACGATGCATACTACACATTTAAAAATGCTCAGACTTTTTTTTTTAATGTAAGTTTTAGGAGGCACGTAAACATGCTTTCTTCATGACCAATATATTTATGCTACATTTAGCAATACTAAACTAGATCAAGAAGGTAGTTTCCAATGAAGCTTATAATTCTAAATAAATGGTCAAAACAAAAAGGAAGAGCACTATTACTATTATTATTCCCACCTGAGATTTGTGGGAAAGTGAATCTCATATTGGCCAATGCTTAAGTTTCTACATAAATCTTTGATCAAACCAGCAACTAAAAAAAAAAATCACCTTTGTCCCAGCTCGGTGGCTTCCTTGCAAGTTTAGCTTTCCTTTAGTTTTCTTTAAAGATATGAAACAACACAGGTAACAGAGAAATGTAATTACTTTTCATTCATGTGGGGTTTTTTTTTCTTCATCTCAACTTTCAAATGTGCCAACTGAAAACCAGCTGTTTGAGATAAATGTGTGTGGTCAAATAAATCCAGTTGATACAGTTAAAACAACAGGCAGATATGCAGTTTGCCTGGGTTATAGCTGTTCACTTTGTGAGGACTGGTGTCCTAATGCAGCTGATATTTTAAGGGATGTCAGGGAAGCTTTTTGGAAAGCACACTGCTAAGAAATGCAGTGGAGGATACTTCAGAGAAAACCTTCTGCTGTTATGTTAATATTTAGAGCAGTATAGCAGATGAATATCTAAAAGACAGGAGAGGAAAAAAAAAACAAACCAAAAAACAGAAGAAGGAAGAATAAACTAAATATTAGGATGTGTTATTTCCATGTTTCATGTAAACTTTTATCAAGAAATAAAAAATGCTTCTGCTATTCATGTATCACTTAAGGCTCAACACAAATGCAAAGTGCATGATCTAAAAAATTATTAAAAACCCCAAGCATAAAACATAAAAAACAACAAAGAAAAACGTTTTAATATTGGAGGCTGGTGGAAAAATTTAGCTGAAGAGAAATGGTGTTTGTCCAGGTGTTATTTAAATTAAAAGATGGATTTAAAAATGTATGGGATGTTTTTTTCATTTTTCTCATTTAATATGACATCTGTCAATCATAAAAAAGAAAATGGATCAAAGGCTGCTGAGTTTACTCAAATTTACATCCCTTTAAAGGATCAGATTTCATCACTTACTAGTTCACGCTGAGTTTTATCTTTGAAATGTGTGCGTAAGGTGAGAATTTTTGTCTCTGAGCAAATAAGACAGTATGTTAGATATTGTGAGAAAGGATCCTAAAAGGTAGCAAAAGCTTTCCAATAATAAACTCTAGAAATACCCTGTTTCACTGTGCCCAGTGTGCTGTGCAAGGTGGAACTCTGATATTCAGAGCCCACTTGCTGTTACTTGCACAAAGGTCTCAATGGACATTAATGTCTGGCCATGACAGTGACTGACACTTGATAACTTGATTGAATTTCTTTTTTTTTTTTTTTTTTTTTTTTTTTTTGAGAGGGGGGTGGGCTTTGGAGAAACTTCTTGACACAAAACAGGAAAAAAAAAAATCATGTTAAAATGCCTCTTGCCCCTTATGCCATTTCCATTGAAGCTGACGGTAAAAATCCTCTTTGACTTTACTGGGAACAGGACTGAGACATTTTAAACGCTATGTTGTAATATAAACCTTTTAAGTCTTAAATATTTCCATACAGTGGAGCAAAGAAGTCTCAAACGTCATCAGAAAGACTGCTTCTTGTTAGGCTGTTACAATGTACTATTTCTGTTCAAATAACATTTACTAATATGAGAGACAAATAGATTTATATAATTTGGAAGTCTGACACTACAGTAGGGTGTTCACAGCTTTTATACATTATGGTATTTATGAAAATAATTTTAACTCTTCAGTAGCGTAAAACAAAGCACAGATGTTTCCCAGCAGCATTTCCTCATCAGGCCTTTTTGCTTAGCCTTACTGGAGTGTGGCGTAGGATTTGGTTACAGTTAAGCCCAAATCAAAATATTCCAAAAGGACGGAGACACTACGTGGCAAGTCAGGGGTAAGAAGAGGGAGGAGGGACATGGAAGGAGGAAGCAATCTTCTCCAGCTCTCCCAAGTCTTATACCTGTGGGACCTCAGAGAACTGTAAATTCTCCTCTTTGCGTCTTCTTCCCTCCTTGGCAGTGGCTTTTAAAAGATTTGAGTGAGAGAACAGTAGCAGAAGAAGCCCTCAAAATATCGTACTTTGGGAAGGTCAGGGAGGTTTCCTTCTCCAGATATACAGGGGCTCCAGGGCTCAAAATTGAACCTCTCTGTGGTCCTGAGTTGCTGTGATGTCCTGCCCAGCACCCTGTCTTCTCACCCAGGGACTCGACTTCCATAACTTGTTTATTTTCCTCTGGAGTTAGCTTGGCTGGGTAAGCACAACTGAACGGCATTCATGTAGTCATTCAGGTCTTATCAGTGATCTTCTAACAGGGGAGTACTGTCCAAGTGACAGTTTACCTGATCTTTTGCCAAACGCCACTACAAGTCTCTCTTTTCTTTCTTTTTGTGTGTGTGTTGTGTCCAGCTGTAGTCTCTTGTCAGACACTCCACTGTAAGCTCTTCAGGAGAGGAACTCTCTTTACAGTTGGTGTCTCTACAGCACCTTGTGTAGTGGCCCAAGTTTACAAATGTTGGTGATAAACTGCCCTCATTTGAATAAAGACAGACAGAACTTTTAAATCTGTATTTCCAAGTAGATGATGATTAACAAAGAAAAAAAAAAAAAAAGAAGAAAAAGAAAATGAAGAAAATTGGGAGGAGGCAGTATACATCTTGGTGAGAAAGGAGACTTTTGTTGTCTCTGCGCTTCCATGGTCTCAGGAAATATCTGCTGATCCTTGTAAGAAGTGTATGGCCTAAAAATGTTTAAGGGTGTACTTCAAGGGAAATCAAAGCCAAAAATGCCAAGCTATAAAGCCACATGAAGGAAACGTATCTTTCTGTGGGAGGGTTTAAACTGTGGCCTTTTCAGAGAAAGAAGAAATACTACCAACAAAGCCATGAGGAAAGCAGAGAAAACAGAAAATACTTCTATAATGGTACTTGTACATTTAATAGCAGTTGAATAACCTTTCCTTGTGCTTTGGGCCTGATCTTGAAGAACATCTTAACCAGATATCTCTTAGGACGTATAGATCAGTTCCATGTGTTGTGGGTCAGAAGTGGTCCCAACTGTTGGTGGAGAACTGTCAGCAGAAGCTCAAACCCCTTTAAGTCAATAGCAGCTTGCTTCCTCCAGTCAGAGGAGTGAAAATACTCTGTAATTATGTCCCGAAAGTGCTTACTGGTATCTACCTTTAATCACCGAAAACACTTCAGTCTCTCTTTGGAAGAGGAGTGAGCTTAAACATTTACAGCTTGTGATTACAGCCAGTTGTGCCTTCCATAACTTCAGGACCTGAACTGCTGCTTGTTCAGAGACTTATATGAAGATATAAAACCTGAGATTCACATCAAAACACTGGGAAAACACAGAGATGGATATGATGAATACCAAAGTAGCTGATAGGATTATAGATCTACACAGAAGTGCAAGCATAAAAATGACCAGATTTTTATCAACAGAGCTCTTTGAGTATATTCTGACTGCCCTAGGAAGAAATATTGTATTTGTTGTTCAAATCAGTGTGATGTAGCCCATTTTGACTCTAATCTCTCCCTTGAAAGAAAAAGGGATTCTCTCTGTGGATATTAGATTGAGTGGGATGGAAGCAGTGAGATTTTCAGGTAGGGAAGCAATGCAAGACTGGGGCTGTACAAATGCACTGGCATCAGCAGCATCTCCATGACTCTTGTTGCTGATTTTGTTTAGTACCCCACCTAACCATGTTCATATCCACAACTGGAAGCCCAAAGCATTGTCAAGTAACACAAGTGCAATAGGAGAATCAATACAAAAAAACTTTATGCATTACTTGTTTGTCACCTAATATACATCTGAAGCTAACGCTGACAGAATATTCCGCTTTTCATTACTTCACTGCAGCAAGTTCCACTCCTTTGCCTTAATTTCAGCCTTATATTCCATTATATTGTTGGTTTATAGCAACTTTATTTCATATTGAATTTACAAGCACAAATACTGCCATTTTACAATGCTCCTCTGTCTACATTTGTGATACTTTCCAGTGCACTCCAGTGGAGCAAAAGGTAAAAAATATAGTAAAACAGCCTCCTGTTTTGATGAAAAATTGCTAGCAGTTATAACATAATTAACTTAACCAACAAGGCAATAAAAATTAAGTGCCCTGTTCATGAGTGATGCATATCCCACATTAAGACTAAATTTCCTAGAAGTTATACACTAAAACATTTTCCAACAGGTCTTTACTGTAACACATTCATAAAATGTTGTATTCAACAACATTGTTCCCTTGGGTCTTTTGGAATGCAACAAGAGAACTGCAATTGAGAGAGAAGCAGTGATATACATAACCAAAAAGTTGTGTTTCATCAGTGGGAAAATTTAAGGAAAATACTAAAAGAGTTATACTTTATATTTTTCTCTGACCAGATTTTACTTGAAAGATCAAACCGTAAGGTCATTATTTTTTGTATTCCTGAGGAAGTAATATTTTTGCTATTTGTAAGTGACTATTTGTAAGTTTTGCTATCAGAGTAACTACCTATCCAATCAATATCAGTTTTTAAATCTCTTTTAATCTTTTGAACAAATTTGTTTACAAGAAAAAGTCCAGTTTGTTTAGAATCATGGAATGATTTAGGCTGGAAGGGACTTTGGAGGTCATCTGGTCCGACCTCCTACTCAAAGCAGACCTAACATACTAAGCTGAGTTGGTGTTTGGGTTTTGGATTTTTTTCTTTTTTTTTTTTTTTTTTTTTTTTGATATTTCAATAGCAGTGTTTTATGGCAATAGTTCTTGCTGAAGAGGTTCTTTCAAACCAGTTTCCACTTACTAGATTTCCATTTTAATTTTCTCTGCTATGAATGTACCTTGTAGTTACCTTTGGCATCAACAACCCCTGTTCTTCTTTTAACAGTTCAAGTTCACAATTTATTCTGCTCTCTCCTCCTGCATTGACAGTAGAAAAGAATACAGACTAACCTGAAGATCTAGGGTAAAATACAGTTTGAAAAATGTTATTTTATCCTGTGTCAGAGGGTTTATAATACCACATTCTAAAGTAGAACCATACCTTCAAATCAAGGTTATTGCTTTGAAGCTAAAGGTAATTAAACCATTCTTCCATCTTTAGGCCCAGAAGAAAATTACTTAGTTTTCCATATATTTCCAGAGACAATGAGCTGCTGATTTATGCTTCTTCTCAATTTATATGGGAGCTGAACAAAATGTAAAACTAAAGGCCTAGCTTTGCTTTCAGATGTTCTGGTATAATTCCAGCTCAGCAGCTCCAGTGTTGATGAATTTATTCCAGTTTTACAATGCTGTGACCAAACCAGAATTTATTGTAGAGTCTGCATCAAAGAATTGGACCATTTTCTTCTCTTTTCAGAAGACAGGCTTTCCCTTAGTTGGTGTGTAGTCTCTCTCTTTCACTCTTTACTTATTTTATAATTTTAAAAAATGTGTATTTTCACAAGAACAATGACAAACTCTCTACCTGAGAGACTGTGTTACACACACCATCTTGCAAGCTCTTGTTTTTTAAAGAGAAGTCCCCTGTAGACCGTGAAAACGTGCTGTTTCAATATGAGGAATGCCACCCATAAGCAGTCCTAGACTCCTTTTATTTAGTTATTTATTTTTAAACTTGCCTTGTCATTGATTTAGTGACTGCTTTTCTTTGTATTTGCTGTGCAGATACGTATAGGCAAAACAGTGAGACATGCTTTGAAACTCTCAGAACCAGCTTTTGCAGAAGAGCCCTTTAAACTTGGGAAGGATCCTGTGGAGGATTTGATCATGTTTAGAAACCATCCAAAGTAGCTATGACAACTTAATGTTCCAGGGCCAAGATCTTGTGCACATACCAAATGTCTGACACTATCCAAGATCTTTATCCAATATGAAGAGGAAACTGTAAAATTAGAATTGCCTAGAACAACCCCTAGAGAGTATTGCTGATTCTTGAGAAGATTTTTTTTTTTAATATCTTAAAGACAGCTTTTTCTTAAAAGGTCTGAACCAGGAAACTTGTAAAAGAAAATAAAATTGTGAAATCAATAAGGTGTCCACAAACCCTGTGTCGTGGTTTGAGATCAGACCCCACCACTCACTCAAACCCAGGACACCCTGGAAAAACAGGTTCCCAGTTAGGTCCTTTCTTTGTTACTTGCTGCAATTTCTCTAATCTTCTTTGGTCAGTTAAATTGACTGGGACTGTTTTAGAAGCCTCTAAAATGGACTAATATAATTTTATTGGGTTTATATTTTAAATGGGAGTGGTACCTAATCTGGGCTTCAGCTCCCTCTGATCTGGATCACGTGGGATTAATCCTAAATGCAGCTGAGGAAGGAACGCTCGGGGAGGCTGATCTCAGCTAAGGTTGGTGGTCAGAGTGTGACTGATCACCATGTACCTGGTCCAGATGCTGACTGGTGGGTTTGAGTTTGGTTTTTTTTGGTATTACATATGGAAGTTAAGCATTCTAACTGATAAAAATCTGCTTTTCTATGCAATGAATGTGTTGGCTACAGTGCCTGCATCCTGTCCTTTGTGGTAAAAGCTTGGTTCTGTATTAAATCTCTTAGTTATCGATTATTAATATAATTTCTGCTTCCTGTCCCTGCATGTGCATAGCAATGAGATTTTTGCATCCTGGCAGTGTTTGATTACTTTCTGTTTCTCTGGATGTAGTAGGGTTCTGCAAGACAGGTTTTTCTAAAGGAGGAGACACCTGGAAAATGCATTACTAAAAGTACTGATCTAAAAAAACAAGTGAATAAATGATGTTTTGGTTTCAGCAACCATGCTGAGGTTTTAAACATTGGTTCAGGTAGAATCAAACCCAAACACTTTAGTAATGGCATATTAACATAACACTAAAAGTGTTTCTGGCTACTTTCAATGGAAGTAGAGTGATATGTCTGGATAAATAGAAGTAGATGGTAATTTTCATTTTTCCTCCTTTCCCCTCTCCTTTTACTAATAGCCCAGTGAGTAGTTACCTGGAGAACTAAAAGACAAAATGATCAAATCTCCTCTTTAGTAAATTTGGAACAGAAACTGCAAAATAGATATCCCAACTCAGAGTAAAATGCCTTAACCTTTGCCTTGTGGGGTCATGCTCTTGAACGCTCTTCATCTACTGAATTAATAGAGCCAAAGATTTTCGTCACAGAAAAAAAATGCTCAGATGTATTTGCCAGATTTGACATTAGTTAAGGATTGCTTTGATTTGTGAAAACTGCATTTTCAGTGAATCAGTTATTACCAGGAAAAACTCTCCACCATGATAATGGTTATCTGCAAGTCAGTGTTAACTTGGCAACCTTAATATTTGGCAGCAGATTTTAATTTTACATAACACTGAGTTATCATTAATGTACCATATTGCAGGTTTATGAAGGAATAATTTTCAAATGTTTTTTTTTAAGTCAGGAAATGCAAAAGATAGGCTTTTCACAGGGGGGTGACTTATGCTCTATATATCCTGTACATTTAATGATTTCTCACTGAAAATAACAATTATTGGGTTAATGCATATATTTAGTAATCAGGCATGTAGTATACTGCCCGAATACAAAGAGTCTCATTTTATGTTTCAAGATCTTTTTTATTTTCCTAATTTGTAAAATGCCTAGTATTAATATTGCACGGGCACTGTTTTTCTTTATTTATTTGACGCATGACTTAAGATGTCTGACTGGTCACAAAATACTGAATTTTGGTGAAGATTCCTTTGTTTTTAAATCAAGTGAATCAGAAAAAATATCTGTAAAAGGCTACACAGTGCTTAAGGATAGTGGAGGATGCACTTGATGACTGCAGTTCAAAACAGATGGGTAAAGTGGTATGAGACTGACACGTATATAGGGATGACACATTACTTGCTTATTCTTTTTGTCTTTTTTTGTTGATTAATCTCTTTATCTGACTCTCTGGAGTGAGGTATGCTGGATATACTGTGGCTTTTCAAAATGAAAGTAACCCATGTGTAACTCTAAGGAAGAACAAACTGTCATTTCTAACATGAGGCACATGAAGAAAAGCCCTTTCGCATCACTTTGTTTCCTACTCAAAGCTGTTTATCAAATAGTGTAAGATCGCCAGCTTATGATGTTTTTCTGAAAGTTTCATACAAAGAGGGTGTTTGTTGTTTTGTTTTGTTTTGTTTTGTTTTGTTTTTTTTTCCTGGCAAGGCAAAAGTGGTCCTATAGCAAAAAGATACTAAATATCAACAAGTAAACAGACAATCTGGCATTAATATTCAATGGGCTGATTCATTTCTAAATGCATATTAAATTTGTGTAACTTTTCCATCCCTGTACTAGAATTGAAAGTAAGACATCTGTAAGCCCAGCAATTAAACAAATTAACTAAATGCCTTTTTAAAAAATATTTTACATGGCAGGGGTCCTACAGGTTCTAAAAAAAAGTGGGTGTTTTTTCTCTGCTTTCCAAAGCCGAAGCCAATTCTGCTCTAAAGTGCATCATGATCCTGTGTCTTTCACATACCAGCAGTAAGAAGCTTCACTGATTGCCTTGTTAGTGCAGCAACCAAATGCTGCTACCGCAGAAAAACTAGTGAAGCAGTTATGACTTTCCCTGTGATCCATCAGTGTCACCAGTCTTTCCTCCTCCTTTTTTTGGAGGACACAAATTCTTTTTTTTTTTTTTTTTTTTTTATAGTTGGAGTTGAGGGTCAAGCAAGCTTACTGACACATACAGAGGTAACTGAACTTTTTAGATCGGTGTTGGGAGATGTTAGTTTTAGGACCAGGTCTACATTCGAAAGTTTTGCTCACATGATGATGTTAGCCTGGGTGTGGGAAAAAAAAAATCCTACCTGCCCAGTGGAGCTCAGCTAACAAAGTTCCTGGTGTGGACACAGCTGTGCTGCCAGGAGAAAGCTGTTGCCAGATTAACCTGTTGGGTTCAGAGCCTGGTGTAACAACAAGGGCACAAAATCTCCTTCAGCTGGCAAACCTTGCACCCACACTGCAGAGCTGTGCTGGTGTAACGCTCATGGTGACTGTAACTTTAGACAGATCCTGGTCTGAAGCTTACTTAGGCCCGTAGTTGAAATGTACCTTCTGGGAGGACAAAGAGGAGAGAAAGATGCTAGCAACGGGACACTGAGCAGACAGGAGGAGTCATTGGCAGGGCTGACAGTAGGTGTCCCTTAGGACTTCAAGAGCCCCTTTCAGAACTCTACTCCATAAATCTTTTGGTTTTTTTTTTTTCCCCTGGAAGTTACATTTCTTCTATGTGCCAGTTTCCACTGGCTGCAGGAACATCTGCTGGTGTGACTAGGTTTTCTTTGCCTCAGAAAAACAGAGCATTTACACCCTTGGACTGACAGCTTTCTTACGCTGAAGAATCTATACTATGAGGAAAAAGGAGTTGGGTCTGCAGCCAGATCCCAGTGGGACTGTAAATGGCCCTGGTGTTTAGCAGATACTACAGGGAGTAAGAACTCTCTCTGCCTGCTTCACAGTCCCAGCAAAAGGACAGCACAAAACCATAAGCCAGCAGTATATCAGGTTCAAAGTATTTCTTCTGTCATCACATGCATCTGCCTTAGGTTATCAGAAAACCACAGAGGATTACACCAGTGAGGAAATATTTAAAGGATCAGTCTGGGTGACAGGTGATGATTATGTTTTTACTGAGCTTTCTGTCTCCGATACCTGTTGATGTAGGAATGGTCGTGTTTCTGGGAGCCAGCAGCTCCAGGACACTTTAGCATATGTGAACTTGTTTAGCTACCAAAATCAATTGTCTGAAGCACTTCAGCATGGAAAAGATGTCACTGAATGGTGATACAATAGGTGCAAATGGAATGAAGAAGCTGAAGAGGGATTGATTATTCACTGTTTTTTCCCCATATGAGAAGCAGAGGGCATCAAATAGAGTTTAAATTGCTCAATACATAGAAAATATCTCTAGTTCCTGACTGGAGTCATTTGGAGGCTGGATGAGTATTCAGGACATGTATTTGTATAATTGCACTGGTCTTGGACTCCAGACCTCTGTAGGCCAGCTGTTTCTACTGGTTTTTCCTCATTAGGAAATCAAAATCTAAATGCCTTCCTCCTCTGCCCCTGGGAGGAGGCTGGCAGAGAGTTCCTGTGAAGACAAGGAGGTGAGGCTGCAGATGGGGAGGGTATTAAGAATGAGAAAAGGGGAGGAATGGTGCCAGAAATTCAGTAAGAAGTTCTGGAGGAACCAGCCTAGCACAGAGTGTTCACAGGCACCTATTCTCCCTTGTACTGGGAAGTGACGTGGGTCTGGCAACCCTGTGAGTGTGCCCACACCTGCTGCTCCACAAAGAAGTCTCCAACTTACGCCTTCAGTGGACCAAGTTGCTTGTAGCTTGGAATACAAGCTGTCCGACTGGGGTTCCTCACCAGTTGTGTGATGGTAAAAGGGGCAGTCACTTTGTGGTCTAGTTGCTGGGAAAGGGACTGAGATGAATGTGAGCTTGTCCAACTCTTTTGGGGGCGGAGTGTGGAGGTGCACTGGCCAGGTATCACTGGGGCTTACAGTAGTACTGGGTGGGAAGCATCCAGGAGGCTCACAAGACAGAGGAGCTCTTCAGGATTTGCTCTGGGTTTCTCTTGTCACCCAAGACAGAAGATGGTGGCATTCAAAGTGTCCCTCATCTTCTGGAGTAAGCTGTGGGAGGTGCAGTTGCAGCTCGTGCAGTGTGCTGCGCGGGCGGCACGGGATCCACTCAGTCCCACAAAACACAGTCCCACGGGTCCACAGGCTGTTAGGGACTTACCGAGGGGAATGAGAGTGGTAACAGAACTCTCTCGGCAGCCGGCCCTGCTGTAGCCTTTGGCCTGTCCTCAGGAGGGTCTTAGCCAGGGGCCCGGTGGAACCCTTCTCGGATGTTATAGAGGAGGCCTGCAAGAGAAGCATGCTTTGGGCTGTGACTTGTAGTTTTCACGTTTGCCTCTGGGATGAAGGTCTGCGCTTCCTCGTGGATGTGCCCAGGGAGGTGGGCAGCAGGTCTGGACGCAGAGGTCAGCTCACAGGGAAAGGGGAGCAGAGGAGGAGGTGGTCTTCCGTGGCGAGCCGCCCTGATGCCAGGTGGGGTCTTCTTTGGTTGCCCCCTGCCAGGATCAGGAAAAGTGCTAACCAGTTGTTTCAATGCAAGTACTAAAGTATTGAAGCTATTTTTGTTTGAATATTAATAACTAGTCATGCTAGTTATTGATATTGCTGTCATAGAGATTT
This sequence comes from Tyto alba, assembly GCF_018691265.1. Classification (NCBI taxonomy): domain Eukaryota; kingdom Metazoa; phylum Chordata; class Aves; order Strigiformes; family Tytonidae; genus Tyto; species Tyto alba. Next base: position 6,142,222 of record NW_024881295.1, on the reverse strand, counting down.
TATAATGTAGATATTTAACATTAATATTGTAAAGTTTTGACGGTAATGAAATGAAATTATTAGTGAGTCAAAAATAGTACTTTTGACTAACCGTATGCTATGGAAGGTTTTCAGTTTCCTATTTCAATTTGAAAAAAAAAAAAATCCAAGTATCAGAATTTCTAAATGAATTTTCTGAAAAAGTGGTTGCTTCAAAACAATATTCAAGTTGTAAGACACAGCAATCAAATGGAGTATATTAGTGGTTCTCTTATTGGAAGCAACCTGTTTGTTGGTCAGAGACTGACAGGTCAGCAAATATGACTGCAGTCAGACTACCTTTTGTAAATTGGCAGAGAACATGGTATAAATTCTGCTGCTTTCCCACCATGGAGGAGGTGATCTAGCACCAGCGTAGAGACAATGGCAGCACTCCTTGCAGCTCAGAGATGGAAAAATGAACCAGAAGAGAACACAGAACAGTTTTTTCCAAACTAGACAAGCCTTGCCCCCAACTATTTTTAACCCACATATTTCAGAGCATGTCAGACAATTGATTAGCAATCTGTTGCTGAAGTGATGTATTTATCTCATGCGTGGTTTCACTTAGCAGCTACAACATGTACAGCAAAGAGTTGAAAAAAATTAACTGGAACTCTATGCAACATCTTTTATTCAAAACAGATGTATTATTTGGTATATGTTTAACATTCTCCACATAATCCCAACTTGATCCTTAACCATCATGAATTAGAGTGTTGCTTTTAGAGAAGATGAAAATGGGCTGCTAAAATGCTGCCCATATAATCTGAATTATTTTCAGCCCTGTTGTTAAAGCTTAGAGATAAAATTCTCTTTTGAACTAAGGTTGAAGGCATTGTGTTTGATATATTGGTATAATTCCTGCAATATAAATACTCATAAATTAAGTTAGTGGTATGGTATGATTTCCTGTAATCTGTTTCCAGAATCAATATTTTATTGAATGAAGTTCTTATTTTAACTTCTCACTTACTGACCCAGTGGCACAGCTGTAATGTGTGCTTGATCACTCACTCTCCTTCATTTTTTTTTAAATCAGACTTGACTATGGGGCAGTGTAGACAAGGCTTGTTTTTGGAAGCATTGCACTTAATATTGTGTGGAGAGAGACTGAAAATAGCACTATCGTGCTCTAACATAGAGGCTTCCATCTAAACATCCTGTAGTAATTTAGAAAATGGCTATGTAACTTTACCCCCATTTTATGGGCAGGAAAACTGAAGCCATGATTATTTCCTTCTTAAAGGATGCTTAACTTTAAGCACCTAGTATTACATTTACTTTTCTAAATGTAGATTTTATTTTTAAAAATCTTTTATACATAGCAATTGTCATTTAGTTCATTACCCAAGATTTATTGCAAGCTTCTGCCAATGAGTGTGTAACCTCATGCAGACTGAAAGACTCTTTATTCTGAGCAGGTAAAATTATCTTACCTATTGCACCCTGCCGAGAATGTGTTAACAGCTAAAAGCAGCAGTAGATGAAGATGCTCTGCACTAGAATTGGTGGCTGGGGTGGTCCACTGGCACAGCTCAGCCTTCTCTAGTTTTTAGCCCTTGTGACTGCATGAACAAACGTAATTACTGTGATTGCCACGTGCTGCTCTGGTTTTAGCCTCTTTCAGTTTGCATTATAGTAGCATAAATTATTTAGTAGTAGTATTAGTAGGATTAAGCCTTTTGCCATATATTCTCCCCAGCAGGCAGTACTTGATCTACTTCTGGTGCAGAGGCAGTGACAAAGATAGATGGCAATTTGGAATCGTTCCCTTGGTTGACTTTCGACAAAATTACAACTGCAGAGAAGCAGATTTGTGTGCCTTCTTCCCCTCATGCTACCTGTACATAATTATACAATTCCCACATAACTCTCTGTACAGGTCAACTGTCCCCTGTATTTTGAAGTTATTGAGAGCAAACAGTCTTCTAGACTAGAGGGACTGGTAGTCAGAGGCACTTCCCCCTACTTGGTAAAACCCAACAAGAGTGAGATCAGTTGTCTGGTTAAGATCATAGAAAGGCAGAAACAATGACATGCATTTGGGGAACATTTCAGAGGATAGACATCACAGCTGGCTAAAATGAAATACAATAAAAATTGAAACCCCCACAATGAACACTTGAAAAAAGCAACCAAAAATAGTCAGAGTAGTTGGTCCAAAAGTCCTTGCACTTAATGTTTTTCTGCATATCCTGTGAAAGAAATCTTGTTCTGAAAGCAGAATTGCAGTTTTCATCACTTAACCCTTCTTGATTATAGAGGAAACTTGGGTATATGAAATCTAACATCTGGAAAAAGACAGCAAAGAAGATCCCAAAACTCTCTCTCTTTTTTTTTTTAATAACTTCAAAATTACTTATGTAATTTTTCCTTCTAGAAAAGCCTGTGATTTTTGTAAACACTAAGGACTGGAAATACTGAAATGCTTATTTAATAACAAAAATAATAATAAATATAATAAAATAAATACTTATTTAATAAATACTTATTTAGCATATTTATACCAAATTATGATGCCTTCTTCAAGAATGTTAGCTTTTTAGTAATGCATGGTTTCTGTGCTGTATTCTTTTCAGGGACACAAAAATTACTAGTAATCATCACCAGTCCACACGTATCTTTAGGTACTCCATGCTCCTTAGAGCTTTGGGTTGCCACAGCAAAACCTGTTGCTACATCTTTAAGCTGCAGAGCCAATGATTTTATGATCTCTCTGTCTTCAAACAGTTTCTTGCTCCCTTTTTTCCTTTGCCCTTGCTTGTTCTGTGTCTGTGCTTTATAGGCTACACCACATTTAAACATACAGTGATCCCACTGTGGGTTTTGGGGGTGGAAGGGGGAATGCAGGGGAAGTAGTAACAGAAAAATTGCTCTTTCTGTGGTGGCCAGAACAACTGTAATAGTTGAAACCACTTTTTTTAATCAGCGTTTAAAAATGTCTTTCTGATGTGGTAAAAACTATTATATAGATGGAGTTCAGGAAGGTGAAGGATATGTGAAAGCATATTTTTATAAAGTGAAAACTGGATTGTTTTATAGTTAGGGGTTCTGTACTTAAAATGTCTGTACAGATGAAATTTTCAATTTCTTTGTCCTCAGACATTTTATTCCAGATGGGCAAACAGAATGAGAAAAAAGGTTTAAATTGTTGCCTTCATAGATGCAGTCCGAATACTTTTACTTACACATTTTAGTCTGTAGGTTTATATGTGGATCATGCCACGATAAAACTCTGAGATGTCACAGATATACTGCCAAATCATTTGTAGTCCTATTACTGAGAAATCACCTGAAGCCAGCGAATACTGACTTTATACGAGCGCGATATGAACCTGGCATCCAAACTCATTTTGCTCCATAGAATTGTCCAGCACATTGATCTTGATATCTCCAAATAATTTAAACTCCACGAAGGCTGGTGACATTCACCAGTGAAGTTTAAAATGGAATTTACAAGATCTGATGTTCCTGTGGGCAGCCACGTAGTGCTGTAGCATAAAGGAAAAAAACCTCCAAAAGATGCCACTGTAAGAAAAGAGCAAGGAAAGGCCAGTCCTGGAAAATGCACTGGCACAACAAAAAAGTGCAGTAGTCTGGAGAAACAATGCATTGGAGCAGAATAATATCCTATCAGCTCTGTATGCTTTTAATAAATAGTTGGAAAGTCTTCCACAAGGAGTTTCTGTTCAGTTTTATCCTATTCAAGGGTAGAAGTTGTTAATTTGGTCCCACAGAGTACTGAACTTCCTGAGCAGGCGCATGGTAGAAATTTTGTTACATTGACATATGAAGTTGGGGTTTTTTTTAAACATTTCAGATTTATGTTCTCACTTCAAACAGAATTAAAGGCATAGGGCCTGACCTGGAGCCCTCTGAAGTCACTGATATCTGCACACTGACTTCTATGAGCTTTAGAGCACACTCTTCTTTTTGTTGTCCTTTCTTTTTTTGTTAATAGCCATTTATGGAACAGTTTTAAAAATTCGGAGACCTCAAAGCACACAAAGAATTTGCACAGCCTATACAAGGGTGACAGTACAACAGTTCAGGATAGAAAGGGAAGAATACTGCATCCAACAAAACCAGCCCCTAGCTTCCCTGCTACTTGCTGACTAGGCATAAAGACAGTTTTCCAGCTCTCCGTTGACTGGATGCAACTGACAGCTTACTGCCTGAGTTCATGCTTCTCCTGATAAACCGCTATTCATCTAGTCTCCAATCTACAAGATAAAGGAACCAGATAATCAATGACACTCTCATCTGTCCATATTTAAACATTTATGGGATAGATGTTGACAGATGATCTCACCATCTAAATTCCCTTTGTAGTTGATGGAAGGACAAAGACACTTCTGCTTCATATTTTTCTCTGTGCATTTACAAATAAGAAAATGTATATACATACATACAAATTTAAAATCTCACAAAGGTTATTTTAAATTATATCATGACAAAATTTAAGGAACAGAATTAGATGCTTGGGTTTTTTGGACTGTGTTTTGCCAATGCAAAGTCAGTGTGCTTTGAGCAGCCAGAAGTATGAATCTATTGGAACTCCAGCAAAAATATGTACAACAGATATAAATACAAGTAACATTCAGGGTACGTGACGTCTTTCTTGTGTATGTATGACTGGATATTCTGTTTACAAATAGCTGTTATATTAAGGGTGTGGGGATATCTCCAGATAACTGAGTTGGAGCTTCATTTTGACCACGTTAATAAAGTGTTCCACATCCTGCTCCTCTTTTAGGCTTTTGCATTACTGGACTGAAAGCTGTACCATCATTAATGCAGAGAGAGGTTCTTTTTTTTCCCTGTGTCCAGCTGATCAACTCCCACCTTGTGCTTTATCCTGCATTCTCCCTTTGAAGGATTTCTGCAACCTGGGAGTCACAGACCCCAGAGAGTGTTTAGTTTCCTGAGAACAGTTGGAACTGCTGCTATCTTTGTACAAAACCATTTATCTTAGTATAAATCAGTATCTTGTCCAGCCGCAGAAGCTTTTCTGACAAGGCTAAACTCAAGAGAAGTCTCAGTCCTCTGTCAACACATGTGATTTTGTCCATCATGAAGGTTGCAAAAACAGCTGTCCTGGCACATCTGGGATCACAAGGAGACTGACTAAAAATCTGCAAGACACTTTCCAGTCTGAGTTTTCTGTCATGGAAGCAAGCACCATAATGAAAACCTAACTAATCAGTTTCAGAAAAAAACCCAACAAATCAATGGAAAATGTCTTTGTAGTCAGTTGCTGTTTCCTAGTTGTTCATGAACTGATGGAGCCCTCTCATGTTTCATTAACGTAATCAGTGAGTCATCTTTGTAAGCTGAGGAGACAGGCAGATAGATTTGGAGAAGTTCTTGAATGTAGACAGAAGCAAGTGTTATGTACTTAGGAGATCTGTGTTTGACTGATAACAGCCTAGTCCAATTTGTAGGCCTGCATCATATCTACACTGGAATGAAGTGCCATGACGTTTTTTATTGTGATCCTGATTGCTTTGGTAGGGTGAGCCAGCAGAGGAACTGAATAGTGGAAGAGAAGCAAGCACAACAAGCTGGCCCATTGCTGCAGGGTGCCGTGTCTGGGGGTGGGGGGGCACAGCTGGATTCTGCTGCTGCCAATGACAGTCCTCTCATGGGCAGGGGTGGTGTGAGGATCTCTGCACCCCACCATTTCACTGCACAGCTCCCCGTGGCACACCAAGTTATGACTGAAAGCTAGTAATTCTCTCCTCTTCCTCATGTCTTGATACAGAAGAGATTTCACTGGTCCTGTCAAAAGAGAAGTTTCACTGGTGTAATTAAAAACTACTAATTTAATACAAAAGTCTCGTATCACAGCAGATTGGCTGTTTTGTCCACAGAAAACTGACCGTGATTTCACTTAAGCCATATGCCATTACGGATGTTTTCATATTCATGCTACATTTACATAAAGTTTCCTGACAAAATATGTCTTTCCTCTTGTGTGTTTATGTGCTTCATGGTTCAGCACACCTGTGGAACTGTTTAGCTATCAACAAAACTAGTGCAACACAAAAACTCTGATCTCATTGTGACTTTCTTTCACCAGTTTGGATATTATGCTTCAGTAATTCCTAAAGGTAGGTTTCAGCTCCAAGCTGTTCTCTGCTCTTCTACCTCTTGGGGAGGAGCCCTCATCTGCTGAAGATACTTGGGATGTCGGTGTATGACTGTGTCCCAGTCAGCTGCAGGAACCAGTGAATAAGTAAACATGAACACATCTAGAGGCGGGCAACCTGCTAAGCCCTGCGTTAGGCACGTCCACTTGGAATTTTATCTTAGTAGGGATACAGAATCCCCCTTACTAGAGATTGTAGAGCACTGCATGGGGATAGATGGTTAATTGTCATTGATCCTTAATGGGAGTCAGGTGTCTCTTGTGCTTCTGGAAATTCAGCCTGATCTGACTGGAGAAAGTCACTTTTCTCTGTCTTAGCAGCCAGTTCTCTCACCATATTATTTCACACTTTCTAGCACTGTGGGAACATCATGCTCATACATGAGAGAGGAATTTAACTCTCTGAATGGATCTGGGTGTCATCAGTTTAGTGATACTGTAAGATAAGGAAAGAACTGCTACATAGTGGTGCTTATTCATATTTGTGATAAAACAGTATCACATGAGCTGCTGTACAAACTTAGTTTGCAATTTATCTGTGGAGTAGTTTTCACCTTCAAAAATGCACACAGGAGATGAAGTGGTTTGATTGTATTAGCATGAGCCTTCAAAAAAACCAAAGTGTTATATTATGTAACTGATTCTTAGTTTTTAAATCTTCACAGGTGAAAGAGGCACACATTGATCAGGACAGAGTCGCATGTGAACCAGTTGAATTAGGAAAAAAACTTGCAGTGCATCTGTATATAACAGTTGAGTAAACATGTCCAGGAACATCCTAGGCTCAGGGACTAGCTGGCCTGGAACAGCCCACACTTACATTAGTAAGCTCCTGGTCCCTAAAACAGGGTGTTTGCATGCAAATTGCCTACTTGGAGCAGTCCCCGAGATGCTTCATCTGCCAAATTGTGTCCAGGAATTATTTGGAAGAGTTTTAGTTGGACCAGGTGAAGCAGTGCCAGTGAACGTGCTAACAGCACAGTCAGTCCTGTCCCAGGGCACACAAACAGTTCAGGCACTGAATATATTAGTCTGTATGTAGCTAGCAATTTCCATGGTTCCTTGGTTCTTAAGCATGCTGAGGTCATGGGCTTACTTACAGGCAATAATCATTGCTTCATTGCTGGTGGCCCTCTCTAGAGCTCTGAGGTGTATTTTACATATAAATCATTGTGTATTTTAACTTCTGTGATGGTAAAAGTACAGCTCTGTGAGAAGGTATGAAGTTGTTCTCGATAGTAAGCACGTTAAATTGCCTTTCTTTTTGAAAAGAGCAGAGAAGCGACAGTACCAAACAGGTGACTCACATCCGACTGATCTCCTTGACTTCCAAGATAAAATCACTGGACTTGTGGAGAAGCGGAGAGCACTGGGTATCACTTTAGCAAGGTCTTTCAATGTTGTCCTCCACAGTATTGTTGTGTCCAAGTTAGGACTTTATGGTTTGCACAGGTGGACAAATAGATGCATAAAAAGATGTTTGGATGGTCAGGCTCAGAGGATAGTGATTAATGGGTTGTACTCTAGCAGGAGGTCAGTGACAAGGGGAGCACCACAGGGGTCTCTCCTGGGACCAGTCCTGTTCAGCAGTGACCTGGAGGAGGTGCTGGAGTGCATGTTTATGAAGTTTGCAGATGACACTAAATTGCAGGGAGCAATGGATGTACCTGAGGGCAGGGCTGCCATTCAGAGAGGTCAACAGGAACCCTAAAAAATTCTACAGGAATAAATGCAATGTCCTGTGCTTGGGAAGGAAGAATCCTCCCTGCAGTGATACAGGTTGAGGTGGGGAGCAGCTCTGCAGGAATGGCCCTGGGGGTGTTGGCAGACAACAAGCTGAGTGTGAGCCAGCCCCACGCCCTGGCAGTGATGATGGATAATGCCATCCTTGGCTGTATGAACAGGAGCACAGTCAGTAGGTCAGGGGAAGCTATCATTCTCCTTTACCCAGCATTTGTTGGACTGCACTTATAATACTGTTTTACCCAGCCCTCCGGATACAAGAAAGGCTTCAATAAAAGGAACCGAGTTCAGTGAAGAGCCTCTAGGATGGCTTGGGGCTAGAGCACGTCTGGTGAGGAGAAGCTGAGGGAACTGGACTTGTTCAGTCTGGAGAAGAGAAGGCTTCAGGGGGAACTGAGGGTCTTGGTCTACCCACAGGGAAGTTATCAAGAAGATGGAGCTAGGCTGTTCACAGCGGTACACTGTAGGAGGATGAGAGACAAAGGATGTAAGCTGAAACAAGAGATGTTCATTTGGGATATAAAAAACCTACTTTTTCTCCAAGAGGCAAGTTAAGCAATGGAAGAGGATGGACAGAGAGGTTCCATGCTCAGAGGCTTTCAAAACCCAGCTAGGCGAAGCCCTGAGCAACCTGGTCTGACCTCATAGTTGTCCCTGCATTGAGTGGGAGGTTAGACTGAGGTCCCTTCCAACTTGAATTATTCTGTGAAATAGGGTCAGATCCTCTGTGATTCACTGAGGTTTACCCTGAAAGACAATTGTATGCTTGGCTTATGACAATATCAGTGAGGTGATGGCTTTTTTACATCATCATCCCTACACAATGGCTATAAATGGATAGGAAATATGTGCCAATTTAAAATGTTAAAACCACAAGTGTAATAAATATCCTAGTTTAATGTCAGTGAGTTAATGCTCAGAAGGTAAAACATAACATCAGATGTTCTTTTTTTTCCCCAAAGCCCAACTAACTTCACAGATAGAGCATGTCATAGAAGCAGTTTATGAATAACGTATTTCAACAACAGGATTTGTGGCTTGCATATCATTGTGGTAATACTACTGCAGCTGCTCTTTCAACAGTTTGGCTTACATGTATGCACTTCACCCAGCAACTAAAATACATACTTTGAGTAGTGTGGTAATTCAACTTGAAGAATATCCTGGGTGGGCTGCAAATCCCTATTTATATGTTTTTGCAAGTCATTCAGGTTTCTTAATCTTTTTGCATAATTGCTGTTCTTACTCTCCTTTCCACCTTACAATGTCTCAACATCGATTATTTTTAAGAAACCTAAGAGCCAGGGGAAAGAACAACTGAAAATATTTCTATACCATATTCATTCAGTGGCATTCTCTTATACTGTATTACATGAGATTAGTGATCTAATGTAAACTGACATTTTACAAGAACATGAAGCATCAGCCCAAAACTGTCATAAGATATGAATGCGCTTACGCCAGACCTAGAAAGCACTGTAGAACAATAACATGCCAATTAGATGTAGCCATTTGTGTTACTTGCAGTCATTGGAATACAGCATTTTCATCCTTCCTTCCAGATAAACCATCTGTACTAGTTATGAATGAGAGATTGAAACTGTGAATTACTCAGCCTGTTTATCAAGAACATCAAAGGCCAATTTATTCTCCTTTCCTGGCATGAAGCATTACTTTTGAACTTGGTGGAAGCTTCTGGGCTATTCAGTGTAATTAGGGTATCCCAATCAGGCTGGGGTATCTTCTGAAAATATTTGCCACTATTCCTATTTAGAGACTGTAGTACTGATGAAAGGCAGCAATGATCCTCTGGAGTGGTCACCTAGTTATTAAGAAGTAGCCTAAATGTAAAAGATAAATCCTGGTAACACGTTTCAACCACCAACACCACGGGCTGAATTTGAAAGATGAGCCTGAAGTTAAAATATCATCCCTCTCATAAACCAAGTCTTTCTTCTCTTACTTATTTAAACACGGTTTTGTACAGGCTATTCTTTTTTTGGTTTTCCCATTCAATATGGCCAAACTTGTCTCCTTTTCCCAGCCCCTGACCCCCCAGTTTCCTGGGGGGGGTGCGGTCTGACCCAGATGTGCTGGATCCCTGGAGGTGGCAGGGCTGAGGGAGATGAATTCTGCAGCCTTTGATCAACAGATCTCCTCTCCTACAAAATCCATCTGTGAGAGGTTGCTGATGACTCTTGCCACCGTGATTCTCTGGTTTTGGTGTGGCCATGTGTTCAAGTATAAATTGATAGGCCACTTGGGCCTAATCTATCATTTGATTTTCCTGCTTTTCAGGGGTACTGGGAGATTTAAATCTACTTTCTTAAGTCACACTCTGGAAGCATGCAATTTAGAAGTAAGCTGACTAATGTGATAGCTGACTGGCTGCATCTTGTCAGTAAAGAAAAAAAAAAATCAATATTTGATGTATCTTTTGTGGCCCTTCCACACTGTATCCATTGGATATATTTATTGTACTTATTATTTTATCACCATGAAAAAAACAAGTATTTATCTTCATTGATATCAATCTAGCTTAATCATAGGAAAGTTAGAGTGCTCAATTAGGCATATACTTGGGTTTTCTGTATCAAAAAACCTGAAAGACTCATAATCCTTCTCCACTTCACATAAGGTTGCCCTTTCAAAACCAGATGTAACTCATGTAGCCATCTGATCCTTGTTTTGAAATGCCCATCTGTATAATTATACCAAGTCACACAGCTTCAGTTCTCCCCTAACTGAAGTCAGTAGCAAAATTTCCATTGCTTTTAACAGAGAAGGAACATCTAGTACCAGTGATAGTTAAGGTATGTAGAAATTTCTCAGCTGGTTTTAGTGGAAGCTGGAATAAGTCCCTGTTCTCCGCCTGAGGTTCTGACCCATTTAGTTTGATCTTTTACAAAAGATGTTTTCCTGTAGTTGATGTCCAGTTTACATCAGTTAAGGCACTCCAAATCTCGATTGCTGATTACATCAAGTAACCTTGCCTGTCATGAGAAGGCAAAGGAAATGTTGGTGGATGGTTTTTCCATCCTCTCTCTCACTATTAAATTAAATATCTTTTTAATAAAAGAAGGCTTGACCAAAAGGCTGCTGAAATCAATGGAAAGACACCCACTGAAAAAGGTTTTAAATAAGACCTACCATTTTGAAAGCAATTAACTCACATACATACAGCCATTTCTTCATGATGGATATTTGCAGCTGGGGCTAATAATAGTCTTCAATGTTCTTTATGATAAATCTCTTGTAATATGTTTAATATGTCCAGTGTTAACCTACATTTCAAGCACTAAATATGTTTATCTCTACTGGGAGTTATCAGATGTAAACACATAAAAATGCTATGATTATTTAACCCCTGCAAACTAAGATCATTCTGTAGGATCAAAATCTCTGGATAGAATTATTTCCTTTTTAACATCCTTTTAATACTGGACATGGAAATTGGTCATTATTAGGTTCTCTGATTGATGCTGTCATTCTGGTTCTTTGCTTTTGCTTTTTTTTTTTTTTGGAGCATCTCTACATATTTTATTATCTACAAAAAATGTGTGTCAGTGGAGAAGAGCTTTGTATATATGCTAGTCGTCAACATATTATACAATGCAAATTTTGCTTACAGGTAAATTTCTGAATAAAGTTTTACATTTTGCAGGGTCAATTCCTATCTTCCTCTTGTATATTAATTTCTGACAGAACCAAAATCCCACTGACGACTGAGGGACAGGCCTGTACGTTTCCAGCTATGCTTTGCTCTATATATCGAGAAGAGGAGGTGGATATGTCATTAGAATCTCTTCCTCCTCCTCCTCTTCTTCCTCTCTGTAACCAGGAATGTTTTGCAAAACTGGGGTCAGCTGCGATATCAGAATTGGTTTTCTCTCCAAAACTCACTGAAGTTTTGAACTGATGGAGGGGTTTAATTTGGGCACTCTCCCAAGCAGAAACACATTTTGGATGTTGAACTTAAAGTCTCTTTCTGAAAGCTGCATTAGTATTAGCAAACACTCTTTACTGTCGCTGTGGGATACAGCACTTTAAATCAGCTATTTCACAATGGAATTTTCCTCCCCTTCCTCAGAGGCTGTGAACTGTTTAATCTAAGTCAAGCAGAGCATTGGCAATATTTGCAGTCCCCTTTGGCAGGCGAACAGCAAATGACTGTCGGCTGGGATTCTGTCCCAAAACAACTATCCCTATTGGAAACCTTAGCTAAAACAAGGAGCACCACATCTGTAATCTATACATTTCTCCTGCAGGCCTCCTAAAATAAGAATAGATAAATATAGAAGCCTGTCGGGGCCAGCATGTGGGGACGAAACTTTTGTTTGAAGGGGGCAGAACTGACACATTGTCATGTCACTGGGTTTGAGGTAAATCCCAGCCCTGGTCCCAACCTGCTGTGCAAACCTAGGTGGCATTAGCACCTAGATGGGTTTTCCAAGTTACCCTGGGAGGGTTACCAGAGTGGAGGAGTATGACACTAGTGTTGGGGTGAGGAAAGACATGTCTGTGGCAGATGGTGTTGCCAATTTCAGTGCATTACCACATCCCACTCTTGAGGAGCTCACAACATTAAGACTCGGAGTTTAGGCATTGGAAGTTAGTTTTCTGGAGACCAGAGTCCTGCTTCTGCCACATCCCTTATTTGTGATTGTAGGAAAGTTGTTTCTGCACTTGGTATCTGTTTCTTTCTCCTCCTTTCACTGGCTAGTTAGGTGGTGCAGGGATGCACACATGACATGCTGCAAGAAGTCTCCACCTCAGTAGTCCCATAAAACCACTAATATTAATTTGCAGAAAATGATCTTCTTGGCCAAGTCTGGGCAATATGTGCTACACATGATGATACATGTGCTCAGGCAGTGCTGTTGGATGCAACTTGGTTATTGATAGAGAATGAAATAACAGGGAAGCAGGTGAGAAGAACATTCACCTGAAAAGCAAAGCAGCCCAGCCCCTATTCAGGCATACATGCATTGAAGTTATAGAGCTAACAGAAGGTAAAATTCCTATCTGTCTTTTCATTACTGTCCTGAACTGCAGCATCAATGCCCAGGCAACATGACTGCAATACTAGTGTCAATATCAGACAGTAGCAGGAAACCCAGATGGCCTCTTTGCTCTGAAGTATGCACAGTTTGGGATATTGTCATAGCCTGGATTGTGGCTTTTACAATAGGAAATATCACTCTAAGGGACACCCAAAGAACCTGGTGACTCCAAATCATGCAGAAATTGTCCACTTCATCCAGACAAGTCATACAAAAAAATTGGCATTAATCTCTGCATTAGAGTGAATACATGTAAAATGAGGATAAGTAATGCTTTCTGTGGGGTGAATGCAGGTGTAATTCATTGTGACCCCTTTAAATTCTAGAGGCAAGGCACTGCAAAAGTACAACATATTACCATCTGAAAAATGGGGAGCTGAACAGACAAAATATTTGAGAGAACAGAACTTCTGCGTATGAAATATTGCACTGGAATCTGCAAGATTGAGACTTGGCACTTGCAGAGATAATCACTGGAGCTGAGGCAGGGTTAAATGTTGAATTAATACATGATAGGTCACCATCCTTTAGTCTTTCCTTCTGGGAGGAAGTAAATAAATGTGTCAGTTTAATCTAGCACATTAACCTTCCTCTTAATCCTACAATTTACTTACGAGGGGATTTGTATAATCTACCCGATAAATAAGGACAGTAATTATTCCTGCTACAGAGGGCTGTGAGAAACATTTGCAATGAAGCTTTAAGCTGGATTTTAAAGCTGTTTTGGTTTTGTTAGAAACACAAAACTCTGGCCAGGTTTCCTGGAAAATTCCATGGGGCCCAATGCAGGTGTAAGATCATTTTCTGCATGTGCATGTACTTGCTTAAGCAAAGTGTAGATCCAGGGTTGCACATGGTCCTGAAGAGGAAGAAGCTCTAGGAATATCTTTGCAGGAGCACACTGGAGGAACAGTCTTGTGCTTCACAGAGGCCCAGCCACTGCAGGATCCCACCAAGAAGCCTCATGGTGGAGAAAAGCAACACAGCCCCATCCATCCCCTATCTGATAACAGGCCTTATTGCCTTCTCCACATGTCCCTGGGTGCCCATCTCTTGTATAAAAGCTGTTTCTTTAGCTTCCCACTCAGGAGAGGAACTCAAATGTGACTTGAATGATCAGGAATCTAATAAAGACAAATAGCAGGACTACAAGGAAAAGTCCTATAGGACTTTTAATGTTTCCCTTGAACGGAAAGCCCTTTTCCTCTCACAGCAGTGAGTGAAGACATTCCTTCCCTGAAGATAAAAACACTTTTTACAGTTTAACACAGTGCCATTTGAGGGCTCAGGATGTCAAGAGAAGCCTTTGCATTCCCCTGAACTTGTGTTTTCCTGTATTATATAGAAAGGGTAAACTCTCTACTCTTTCCTGTACACTGAACAGCACAGGTGTTCACCAGCACCTACCTCCTTCCAAACACAGCCAAGATCAGCAAGTGAAAATAAAATAGTCCTACCTCTTGGAGAAGTTTTTTTTGCTATTTCTCATTGCTAAAATGTGTTTGTAGGTGTGAGAGAGACAGAGAGGTCAGGCTTTACACACGTGATCATTCTAGTCACTCTTTGGTTGGTCTGATTTCATTGATGTAGATGCCCTAAACACACACTCACACACAAAGCTCAATTTAGGAATGCGGGGTGAAGGGACATTTGGACAATTCCCATTATTAATGTTGCTCCATGTGTCTACACTGAATACAGGTATGTCCTGGCTGCCCACATTCACATCCATCTGTTTGGATGGCAGGGTGCCCACACAGAGACTAGCTGAACTTTTGTCCCAGGATACAGGTATTCTGCAATAGTGGGGTCACTTAGGCCATACTTTAAACAATATTAACACCAGGTCTCCAGCAGGACAGCCTTCCTAGTGGGTAATTAATAGAGCTTCCAACAGCGTCTGTCAGCTGTTTGCAACAAGCTTGTTTGCTTGACTAAGCAGCCATAATGACAGTAAGTGCTCAGTTTCCTACCAGGTCTGAAGGGTGGGGGACTTGGCTGCATTTAAGAAGATTACATATGAATCAGGCTTTTGGGAGCTCAGTTCCTACACCTATGGGTGCAGCTTACAATAAGGGAACTTAGCTTTGAGCTGGCCTTTACAGTGACAGGAACCTGGGCCTAGTACAACTGGTTGGAATTAAATGGAAGAAATCTCAGTACAGAACAGAATCAAAAGGTTTAAGGTTATGAATTCATTCACAGTAAGTAAAGTGTTGCAGCTGTTTTCAAAACTGTGCAGCAAGGGAATCTTTTCAGGGACTGTGGTGGCATATAGGGGGTTGTTTTAGTAGCTTGTCCTATAGTGCCCTACACCATGGCAACACAGTGCCTTATTGGTGGGATCTCCTAACCCTCCTCAGCTAACAAGGCTTTCAAATACTTCTGCAGGTAATGTGGTATACTCCCATACACAGTCTTCTACATCTAGAAATAGAGGCATCAACTCTTTTAATAATAACCCCTCAAAGTATATGCTATTTTTACCATTATTTAAAGACTTCAGTAGCTTCTTCAGCATTTACGGCACCTTCCAAACACTTTCTAATTACCCATTCAAACCATAAAAAAAAAAAACAAACCCAAACCAAACCCTGGTGTGCTTTATGAAGCATAGATGTGTGGGAAGCTGTCTATGATACTGCTCTAAGGCATCCATTGCTCATCTCTCTTTTGAAGCAAAGCCAACTTTATGAGTTACTTCAGCTAATCCATTTAGAAGCCCTTTTATGACTGTTATTATCAACAGTTATATTCACCCTTAAGCAGGCCAAACAGAGGGCTGGGACCTAGGTCTCCTGAATGAACAAAAAACCCTGAGGTGTACAAAGAAGTTACTGCTTCCACCATACTTCTTCCTACTGCCATGGCAGAGGACCTGCCTTGGCTGTGCCTGGACCCTAAGGGCACTAATAGGCCTTAACTGCCCTGAACAGCCACACCTGGGGCCTCTACCTGTGCAAACTCTATCCATCACTCCAGGAGCTCTATTTAAACTTAGCTTGGGGGCTTTAGTCCTCTCCTGAGATACTTCACAGGTGTGCTTATGCTCTGCTCTAGTCCCTGCTGCCCCAATTTCCTGACTGGTTTTCCTGGATGGACCCTAAAGTAGCATGGCACGTAGCTTTGTATCCAGCCCTGTCTCTGGACCTTTTTTCTGGCTGGAAAGTTTGTTATAGGTAGCCCTGTTTCTAGGCTTGTTTTGTGCTGTTCTCAACTGTGCTCTCCGGATGAAGCCCAGGCCAGCTAGTTCATCATCTGATGTGGTCTGGGACCATCAGTGGATCTGGGAAGCCACTGTCCCAGCCCTGCTCACAACCTGAGGGGTGAGGGCATCAGATGGCCTGCACTGGGGTCGCCCTCAGCGCTTGGCTTGTCCCCCTGGGAGTCCTGCTGTGGCTGGAAATAACCGGCATAACCCCTATGTTTTCATGAGTTGCATTCCTAAGGATAGCAGGCCCTGGTTTGAAGGTGTTCTGTGTTTTGGGGGAGGACTCCTGTTTCTCACAGGGAAGAGAGAATAGTGTTTCTTGTTAATTGTGTCAATAGACGATCACAGTTTGTAGAAAGGCACAAAAAAAAAAGAGCATAAATCAGTATCTTCTCTGATTTATGGATTGTCTCTAAATGAACTTTTTAACAATAGTATTTGTTCCCATAATACCCATTAAATGCAGATGGCTGATTTATTTCCCTTATGTTCCCATCAGGATGCAGTTCCAAAATGTGCATGGCAGGGGGATTACCGTACTTGCTGGGTGGTTGGAGTCACTTGCACTTTAGCCTCTTGCTGCCACCTGAGGCATATTATAATCAGCCAACAATGCACTGCCTGTCATCTTGTATTGCTTAGCCATGTGTCCTACTTAAATGCAGCCTTGTCAAAAGTCGCTTTGAATTATTAGCAGAAAGGCCACCCAGGAGACAAAGAGTACAGAGCAAGATATTAATTGGGTGTAACAGTGCTATCAATGTGCTGAACACTTCATGTGCAATATATGTGCTAGCGTAGTAGGCTGAAGCTTGTAAGTACTATGCATAATGTGAGATCTAGCCAAGTAAAGGAGCGGGTGGATGGGTGTGTGAGGGGAACTGTTTTGCCTTTCCCTGGACAAACTCCATAAAACTGGAGCTGCAAATCCATCAGTCCTGTGGCTTGCTGTCACAGATGCTTGAAGAAAAGGTGAAAATGACTGGGTTTAATCAGTTTCAATTTATTTATTTACAGTTTGGGTGGGAGGACAATCAGCAATTGCTCCCTCGGTCTTCTCAATGGATAGAGAGAGAATGACCAGACATCTATTAAATACAGGTGTAAATTTATGGTAGGGGAGAGGGCTGAATGAGTCTCTTGTCAGAAGCTCCCAGTGCAGTGTGTGATTGATCCATCAGGGCTCTCTCAGCCTTGATAGTGGAGCTGCAGGAAGGTTGCTGTGGCTGTATGAAGGGATCTATAAAGGATCACAGAGATAGATGTTTTGGTAAGATGTTCTTGTATGTTGTCTCTGTTGCTGCGGCATTATTAAGTCCTAACAGCAGGAGCTCAGGAGGTGTAAGGGGATGTGATGAAGGAGAGGCTGTTTCACAGGTGAAATAATGACAAAAGAATGGAATTATAAAACCAGATACAAAAAGTACTAAAACCCAACCTAACTTAAAGGAAAACAGACAGCTATTATTCCAGTTCCCTGAGGCTCTTGACATAAAAGAAGTGCAAGTGACAAGTTCCATAATGTTCTGGGCTAGGGAGCCTGTCCATCACTAAGTATTAATCACAATTACAGTTAGAGTGGTTAGCCTCCTGAGTTAATGCAATTGGGTATTTCTGCACCTGTACAGGCATGTTACAAAGGCAGTAATAACTGAAGTTTCATGGTGCTCATCAATTTGGTGACAGATGAGCAAGATAAAATCAGTTGTGAAATGTTAGTTTGGTGATATAAACTAGAGGTTTCACTGCAGGAGAGCAGTTGCTTTATACTTTGCCAATACTAATGAAAAGAAAAATTAGCAAGTATGTTTCACTGTTCTTCACTGTGGTGATTATAGATCTTTTTCAACCTGTTGCTTTGGATAGACTCTTTAAATGGGTGGCCACTATGCAGAAACAGTAATAATGTGTATAATCTTTCATTAAAGCTTAGGTGAGTCTGGTGTACTGTGAATGATCATGAACAAGTTAGTCTGGTTCCCTTTGTGAAGAGCACCAAGGGTGAGGTTGTTGATGGATGGTGTGTTATGTTAGGCATTAATGAGGATGAGACTGTGGCTCTTCTTCAGATGAATGGAGAGGAGGAGTAGTGTTGTTTGGGAGAGGGGTATCACTCTCTTTGCACTTCCCTCAGTCCACATTATTTCCTTGTTCCATTACAGAAATATACTTTGCACCATCTCTAAAAAGGATCAAGAAAACTGGGTAAGTATCATTAGAATGATATGGTTGGGGATATTTGATAGTAATAATCAAAAGAGTACACTTGTTTCTGTAACTGCAGCTTTGCTTACTGATAGTTCATTTTTTCTTTGTTGCTGAATTTCTTCAGGTGACCTCATTATTTTTGAGAATGTCTCCTGAGAGGTGTAAGTTTGGGCTTGGAGTAGAGGGATAGGGAGGGAATATTTTCCCATATACTTCTGGATATGAGCAACATATGCCCATATGTTTCTATCTAGAGCAACCAAGATGCTGAATCAGTAGGTGTTTTGGTCAATATCATGTAACAATTAATTGGCTATAATTATGTGAAATACAGACTGGGATGCAGGGAGATATTGGAGAAGCACCTTTATTCACATACTCATTTTTGTTGACATAATACCTATTTTGAGTGCAAATGGCAACTAACAGGCTGAGCTGAGTGGTATTCTGTTATTTTTTTTTTTTTTATACTTAAGTTGCCTACTGTATAGTAACAAACTTGTATGTCGTGATTTGCAGTTGAGGGGGGCAGAAGTATGTGTTTAATACTTAAAGTGGATCCTTAATACCCAGCTACTAAAGTGTTTCAGTTAGTGGTATCATGCTAGTATCTAAGGTGGAATCCTTATTTGAGGATTTAAGGTACTATTACATTGGCAGGTGGGAGACATATTTGGTTTGATATACACAGAGCACTAAAAAGTCAGTATATAAAGATTTCTTATAATGTCTTAGATGTTTTGAATTGCAAGATAGATGAACGAGTATGCATTAATTTTAAGAGTTATGGGGTCAAAAACTCTAAAGACTTTACTTGAATGATGTGACAGTGTATCTAAGATATTTTTAAGTCATGCATTTGTATGTATTTTTTGGTGAAGTCTTCATTTTGAAAGCAAGCTAGTGTGTTTAGAAGGGGAACAAACAACACCTGTTATTTCTTTTTATATTCCTAGCATTGTTCCCAGAAGGAAAAGAATTTTTCTTTCAGACTTTAATTCTCTCAACTTGCTCAATGCGACCCATGAAAAATTAACCAACCTGGTATCTGGTAACAGTGCCACGTAGCTAGTTTCTTTAATTCCCTGTCAATTTGAGAACATCATAGTCAATTGACAAGAGATTGTTGCTGTGGCCTAGGGAGACCTTACTAATACTTTTTTTTAAATTTTTTTTTAATGATAAGGATAGCGTACCACTGTTGTTGTGGTTTATCAGTTGAGATGCTAAACTTGCCTAAGGCAACTACTTTTTTTTATTTGCATTAAACAAAGAGGCTTTTGAGGCACATTTGTAAGTCTGAGAACTCAGTTGCCTGACCAAGTAAACAATGTCATATGTGCACTTTGCCCCCCTGACAAAGGAGGGGAATATCCCATTGCTACGTTACAATCTATTTAGCTCCTTCCTGTGGGATGTAAGGCTACACAGCTTTTCCTCTTATGAAGGTCTCTTGCACCATATAGTCAGAGGCAGACTTTTTTCCCACTTGGACCATGCAGTAACATTAGATACCTCTTCCTCATGGATCTCCAGCATTTACATGTTTGACTCCCATGCCTTCATACTTGCTGTGGATTGAATTTATTTAATTGAAACAAAAACTTTCAGATTATCTTCTTAAATTTCATACTTTATAACAGCCTTTTAAAGAGAGTGCCTTTTGTTCTATTTTTGCACAGGACACTGCAGAATAGGATCCTAGTTCAGGATTTAGGATATTGTTGCTATTTTATTTCAGTATAAATACCTAAGCCCCTCAGGAGAGGAAGGGGGGTAAAGGCAAAATAATTGTGCTTGTGGTACTTTGAGACATGTGACTTGTTTAGTTCAAATCCCATAGTATGAAACCAGAATTTCTATGAGGAGTGATGGCTAAATTGCAGTAGAAAAAATGTGCAACAGTAGATTTTTATATGAAAAGGCAGTATTTCAGTTTAAACAGAGGAAAATTCTTTCCACTGGTGTCAAAGTTCTGAGTGCATATATTCTACCTCTCTTCTGCACCTTTATTGTAGTATTGAAATATTTTTTTCACACTGTAGTACCATAGTAGATAGTGTAGTGTAGAGAAGAATGTGGTTTACCTGTGCAGTTCCTCTCCATGCACTCTCTTCCTGATTACAGAAAATCAATAAACAACAAATACTTGCCATCTAAAAAGAAAAATCACTCCCAGGTTAGAGCTTGAATTGATTAAAAAGGTAATTAGAAGTCATCCAAACAACTCTGACTCATAGTAAATGAAAATCTGTTTGTCTTAATCTCTTTAGAAAACATTCTTGATTCAGAGTTAGCATCACTGAATTTCTTATATAATAAACCCCATGCCCCCCTCTTTCAGAAAAAGATATTTGAAGTAGTCTTTCATTTAGGGCTACATGCTTGGTGTTTGATTTTTCCCTCCTTACTTTTCTCCTCAGGTCACTTCTAGTAGGTAGCTATTGACAACTCTGTATCCATATACATCCTGGAGCGTTGCTAAAGCTTTAATTTAATATATGAAAAGTGACATACTGAAGTATAATGTATGACAGCTGTCTTGGTAAAGAAGTTGTGAAGTACCTTATTACAGCAGAAGGTATTTCACCTGAAAAGCCTCCTGCAATGTGGTTACCCACATAACTGCTTAAGTTCTCTGTGGTTATATCTCTTTCAGTTTGTGATCTCTGACATGCAAAGGGAGATGTGGTTGCTGTAGGCTACTACTTCAGGTCCTTTTAAGATATATTTTAATACTCAGGTGGTGAATTTTTTTTATTGACTGCGTCCAGAGAGAAATTCAATTCTTTCAGGACTTGGGAGGCCCAGGTCAACTTGAAGGCCAATGCAATGTAATAGAGAACTGGTAGCATAGAAAGAAACCTAGATCTCCATTCCTCAACAAGCTTCAATGAGTAATTATGCAAGAAATTGCCTTTAAAAAACCTTTCAGAATGGAAATGCCATGGAAAATAATACTGTAAATAATGAGAGTGTTTTTTGTTTTTTTTTTTTTTTTCACATGTAAGCTAGCTGTTCAGTGTGCAGAATTCTTCTTACCTGAGGAACGGTACAGCAGCTAGAACGTGGTACCATAGGATGCTACCTCTGAAGTAAAGCAATAAAGCTGGGAAGGCTCATATCTTCAGTTTCTGTGGGCAGCACCTGCAGTTAGACTGGTTTAGTATTAGTGTAAATCCGTAGGATTTGATGTTTAAGCAGTATTAGATGGCCAACGTATCTAAACTGCTCAGTTGTAGGCACACTTAATTAGTTTGGATCAAAGCAAATTACTAAGACATTCTACCTCTGTATCTCAAGTACACTAAATCTGCTGAACAGGGCATGCCAGGTGGCAGCCTTGCTGTGTATCGGAAGGAAAGCTAAGGCCAGTCTTTGTTATTTTATCGAGAAGTTCACTTGGTAGCACAGCACCAAACTGCAAAGCGTGACAGGATAAAGCCTTGCTGGATGTGCTCCAGTTCAGCTGAAAGGTTTTGAGCTCAGGGCACAAACAGCTGGGCAGTTACTGGGTGCTCTGACTGTAATGGTCCCTTATGATTTGTATCTCTGTTCACTCTGGTTTTGTCAGCTTTGCCT
Organism: Tyto alba; assembly: GCF_018691265.1. Lineage (NCBI taxonomy): Eukaryota > Metazoa > Chordata > Aves > Strigiformes > Tytonidae > Tyto > Tyto alba. Next base: position 6,120,243 of record NW_024881295.1, on the reverse strand, counting down.
GACAGTGAGCCACAGTACAAAGTGACTTGGAGTCAGATGTGAGCACTTTATCACATTCATATCAAATTAGTCAGGGAGCAGAACGTGGAGGTTATGCTGCCTTTTGCTGTTGAGCCAGTGTAGTTGCAGGAGGACAGAAGACCCAGTGTAACTTTGGAGTACTGTGAAGAGGTAACGGATCTGGCAATTAATCCTGAGTTGATATGTCAACATTTGGGGAACAAATTTGAACTGGCAAAGCATGCATAGCAGACAAATGCATTATGTCATGTAGGCTGTGGCATTTTTTTATCTGACAAAAGGAGCTCCAAAGCTAGAATTGCTTTATTGTCAGATCCTGGTCTGAGGGTAGATAGATGGACCATGCCTTGACTGCATGCTTACCACCTGGAAAATTCCTTTGAATTCTCCTTTATCAGGCTTATTCTGGTCACCAGCATTCACATATCAACACAAATTCCTTGTGTAGAAAGCCAAAATTGTAACTTTTGAGCTACTTGTGTTTCAGGAAGCACAAGCTCCATCATACTTGAGTCTTGGTGGCTCACAACTGAGCTTTATACTGAGGTAGGTACAGATATCTGAGCATCCCCCCAGAGTGTATGCGTAAATCCATATATCTGTCTCTTGTCAATTCTTCTGGCAAGAGCAGATGTGGAAAACTGCCTTTCTTCTTCAAAGAAGGTAGCTTCACAGGGGATTTTGACTGTTTAAGATCTTTTGAGCTTTGCTAGTGAAGATCCTCATTGACTATATCAGTTAATAACTCACCTCTCAACATTTGGTAAGAAGCTATGGTAATTTGTATGATATCCTTATGTAAGACTTATCACAGCCTTATTTTTCTCCATTGTTTGTTTTCAGGATGTAGGTTTCCAATCAATAAAGTATGAACTACTAAGTTTACAAGTCAAAATTTATCCTGTGTTGTGCTATTGTGCCTTTTACCATAATTCCAAACATAAATATATTGGATTGCCATATCAACTATGTAAACTGTAGACCAAAGCAAAATGAAGCAAAATGCCCCACCTTCCTCTCCAGTATGATAGTACAAGCATCTTTTGGTAGAACTAACAGATCTTAATCATCATGGCACTGGAAAGAGTTTTAATAGAAAACAAGTTTTTAAAAACAAATAAAATCTCCCTTGCCACTTACTAGTTTCCAGTTCTGCACATGCAGCACACATAAGCAGTCCTCAAGGGAACAGGAAGGTTTTATATGGACAAGAATTCAGATTTTCAAGGATGTGGAACCATGTATTTTTCAGTTATACTCAGCAATTCTTGCAACACTCTAAATGCTGTTTGTTTTGGTTTTTTTTTTTTTTTTTTTTTTTTTTTTTTTTTAATGACACTTGAAACTTAATTTGGTGTCAGTGGCTACAGAGATAATAGAATTTTTTTTCCAGCTTTTCAGACAATGTGTGTCCATTTTTTCTGGTAAGAAGCCTTCTGAATCCAAGTCTTTTCAAACCCAGAGTATACAGGGTTTTATGATAACTCTTCCTCATCAGAATATTCTAAAATAAAAAGGAAAAAACATTTCTTCTGTTCAGAGAGTAATGACTGAACTTTAAAAATCAAAGATGGAAGCCAGCACCAACAATTCATAATATTTTAGGATTATTTCTTAAATACTTTTATATTCTAATTAATTTATTTAGTTTTTATTTTCTTTCAATCTTTGTCCTCTTTTTTTTTTTTGTTTACTGTTGGAGAAAAGCCACTAAAAGCTAAAGGAGAGGGAACATGCCAAGTAGTAAAACCAACTCTGAACAGAACCTCTGACTTCTTTAATGCCTAAAAGTCCATGACAGCTCTGGATTGGTGGTGAAATATCTCTTTATGTTGCATTAATCTTGTGCAGCTACTAAAATTCTTGTTCATTTTAAGGGCTTAACACCTGCTCCACCTGTGAGCTTCCAAGATGGTTTGCCAGACACATGTGCTCAAGCATAGGCAAGGATATACTGAACTGACTGGAGAGCCACACATTGGCTCCATAAGAATAGCAGTCAGATCAATGTGAAGTTCGAAGTCCTCATGAAATACCTCCTTTTCTGTCTTTCTCCCATGTATAAATTGCTTGTGAAACAACTCAAGGTTTGTGGCAATTTGTGATTTGTTTGTACAGCTGGATGGATCACCACATGAAAGAAGGGTTTTCTTTTGAAGGGGGGAAGGAGGGAAGGACTGAAGGCGGTTCAAAGATAACTAAGAATAATAGTTTTGAACTTAGATATGTAAATTTATGTTCCTATGTTTTACATCAGATTTTGTGAATACTTGTTGAACTTACTAAATGATGACAACTTTTGATATGTTTGAAAAATATATCTATGCTTTGATTTTGATGTTTTGCTATAAAAACCTTGGCTTATATTCTAGCCTTTTTCTATGAGGTGTCAGCATTGGAAATATAGATTCAAGCTGCTTAATTGTTCTAGGGTTGAAACAAGCTCCAAGGCTCCTCAGAAACAGTGCTAAATTAATGCTTCTTTGAACATGGGAATATATACACACATGGTGGGTAAGATAGCTCTAGGAATTAATTGAAGGAACAATTTTGCTGAACTTCCACAAGCATCTGGATGTCCCCATCCTGGTCTGTGGCTGGGATGTCACTTGCTTAGCAAGACAACTTGCCATGTGTCAGGTGCACTGCTGGCAGCTGTAGTAACCATGTTCTTCCTACCTCCTTTACTGTGGTGGTAAATGCAGAGTGGAGACAAATCGCAGCCTTGACTTCTGCAGGGCATTGCAGTAGCCCCCCTGCAAACTATCTGTGAGGCAGAGGTGGGCAAGATGAGCAGGAGCCTGTGTAGACAGTCTTTGCTCATTACCCTGCCATCACCACCAGGAACCACAGTCTGATGTTGGTTCCAGGACTTGAACAATGTGAAGTTGGAGGATAAACTCTCCTGTAGTGCTAAGGAAGAGACATTCCTTATCTCTTTTAGAGGAAGCTGCTGATGCTGAGGAGGACCTGTTAATCCCAGGAGCCAGGGAAGTCCTCCTGGAGTGACAGGGAGCTCCTTGCCTGAGCAATCATGTGAGTCCAAAAGCCACTTGATTCAACTGAGGATGCAGAGAACATCTGGTAGGCATAGATGACTTGTAAAGATACACCCATGAAGGACTTAAGAAGACTCAAAGGCTTAATAGACAGGAATGAATATGAAGTATGGATTACAATGAGAAACCAGATTATGGACACAGTGCAAAGATGGGGTAGGTAGAAAACTTGACAGTAGAAATTAATTATAAGAGTCTAGTGTTTGGTCTCACGTGTATTGGAAGTGAACAATTGTGAGGGGGTGTCTTGACAAACATGAATTGCAGAATACTGGTTTCATTCAGGCTCCTGTCCAGAGCTATGTGAAACAAAATGGAAGTGGAACTATTTGCAGCTGAAAACAGAGAGGTGATGTGCCACAGAAGCATTTTTGCAACAGTGGACGTGGGTAGCTTGGGGTGTACGGCATTGACATTTCATGCTAGTATGAATTCACATTTTGCTTGACAACTGTCAACCAGGTTCATAAGCTGATTTGACACTGATTTCTTGAGAAAAAAACAAAAAACAAAAAACAAATGGAAATATAGAGGAGTGTAAGGTAGAGGAATTTAACTGGCTAAAATACAGAAAAAGCTAATGAGTCATAGCAGTGATTTAAACAACGTACCAGCACTCTTGGAAAAAGTACAGAATGCCTTAAATAGTCATTGGAAAAGCTAAGGTTGAAAAATACCCAGTAGCATAAACAGGCTGCTTCTATGAATCTGAAGACCTGCAACATTTCAAACCTGGTAGCTCACGGTGGATGATGAATTCAGTCTTGGATTACTTGATTTATGGATAAGAATAACTGATAAACGCAAGGGGAAAAAATGCTATTAAATATCAGGATGATTATTATTATTTTAAGCAGACATTGGTAGAAGGGGATGAACAAAAAGGTTATGTTAATGGTTTCTGATGATGAGTGTTTCTTGAAATAAAGTGTAGGTGGCAATCAGGTAATGCATTTGAAGGTCTGGTGGCATAATGACTTGTTGGGATATTGTGAAGTGTCAGTGAATTGAGCTTAAAGATTGGGATCTACAGTTTGTTAATAGAAGAAATGAATCTGTATCTATACAATGTTACTGCATTTAGAGTCCTCTGAATAAATCTTAAACAAGGAGGGGTAGGTGCTAACATTTGTTCAGACATGTTCTTACTCTGTTCAGAGAAGAAAACTTCTCTGCTGCTGCTGAGGGTGAAAATGGACATCCCCATGTGAAAATGCACATGAACTACTTCATGGTAAAGTATTTATTACAAGGGGGTAAAATAGAAGTTACCCTCCATTCCCATTTTGTAAAGTGAATGGTTTCCTGGCCAGATCAGAGAAGACTTCTGAGGTTATGCTGTCATGAAGTGGGGTATGAACAGTTGGAGAACTGTACAGAGTTCACTGGGTATTTCAATAGTTATGAAAACGATCTAGTACAACTATGTAGTCTGGTTTTTTTTTCTATTGCAAATGGGATATTTCTATGCTGACACTCATTTCAGAACAGTGTCATCTTAAAAATTCTTGGTAAAATAGCCAAAAAAAGGTTTTATTCATGCTACAGAATTAATAATTGCTGTATTTCACCATGTGTGCTGTAATTCTTTTAATAGCTTCATTCCATTATCAACTATTTATTAAAAAGATTTCACCACAGATACAGGCTTTATGGAGATTATTGTGCACTATACTTAATTACCAGATGTTCAGTATGTTTACAGTATATCTGGTATTCAAGTAAACTCTGTGTGAAAACCATCTAAAATGAACAGTTAAAATAGCACTGTAAAGCTTTGTATTATAATAACTTGAAATGAAAATTCCAGCTGGGCAGTGTTATGAAACAAATGACGAAGAATTTCATCCTTACTCCAAAACAACATTATTAAACTCCAGTAAAAATGTGTTTCACTGTCTGACTTTACCTTGTATGTTCAGTCCATGAGATAAAACATCACTCGTGTGCTTTTCATATTATTTTTGCTAGCTTATTGCTGTCTTTCATCAAAACTATATAAACTCAACTGTATGTCCAAATTTGCAACCAAACTTCAGAGTTTTATGGTTAGGGGTTTTAAAATTAATAGATGCCAAAGCCAAGGGCAAGTGTATTATATTGTCTTGGTTCCATTATGTAGCTTCCTTAAAATTCTGTGTTCCATGCAATTTTTTTATTGCTCATTCACTCTGATCTCTTTAAATTTACCCCTTTTAAGAACATGTGACTAGCAAAGATTTCAAAGCCTAAGTCCAGTCTGTTGCAAACTCACCTCACCACCTTGAAAGTAGAGGGATATCTTGCTCTTCATGTTTCAAGAAGTTAGCCAACCCAGAATATTTCTTTTTCTAATTTTGAGTCCAGTTTTATTCATATTTTGCATCACTTTGTACTTGGATGACATTGTTTCTCATTTAAATGATCCTTCTCCTTCCCTATTACTGATCTCAAACATTGTAGTCTCTTAGACTCCCTACTGAGTCTTATTTAATCCTAGGCTAAGCAAGTCAAGCTGTTTTCCAGTCTACTTTCTATTTCTCTGCTAGCATGTTTTCCTATTTTTCATCTTCACATGACCAAACAGCACACAGATATTCTGCATGAAGTCTCATGAGTGGTCTTGTAATAAACTTCACATTTTTTTTTCAGGGAAACATTAATGAATCCCAATATATCTTTCCATAGCTGTACCATATCAGCAATTAACAGTCAACTTGTGGACAATTAAAATAACCAGATGACTGTTCTAATTTCTACCTTAGAAGCCCCTAGTTTGAATCCAAAATACTTGTCCCTACACTCACTATAGATGATACAGCACTGTATTTCACCTCTGTTCTTTGATGCCACCAAAGAGAGCTTAGAGTGTACTTTGATTTATCCCCTCCCAGATGTGCAGCTATGTGTCAAACTGTTGTTAACATTAAATTTAATCTTTCTGCAATTATCTTTCTCTTGCACTTGCACTATTTACCAAAACCAGCTCTGAAGTATCAATGGTTTCTTGGCAGATACATCTGTTATTCACATGATGAAATAAACTGAGTACTGGTGAAATGCCTGCAGTACTGGCGTTTTCCTCTTGTTTTTATCTGCTGCAAAAAGGGCTGGAATGACCCAATTCTTAATATAACCTAATTCTATAATAGCAGTAATATGTATTTCTGCCTCTGTTCAGCCCTGTATTTCTGTTTATGCTTGCTTCTGGCAGTAGCAGATCCATCCCACTGTTCCAGAGAAACTTTTTAAAGATCTCTTCCAGTCTGAAGCTCATCTGGTTCGCTTTTCATGTTGCCCCTTCTCATTTCTTCCAAGACTGACACATATGAGTAGCACACAGTGCTATCCAATCTCTCTACTTTCATTTCTGTTTCCTGTGAACTTAAGGGGCACAAGTCTGCTCTCAGTGACACTCAGGGAACTTTTACTGTTGACTTTAAAGAGAACTGAACCAGGATCCAGGTTAGCAGCGACCCACGGCTGATACCCACACAGCTGTCCCTTCAGCCCCAGATTTGATTGTTCCTTCAAGAGCTGCATAATAATAATTTTCCTGTAGACTTCTCATTCATATAATACGTTTCTTCCCTTGTCATGACTTCATTAAAAAGGATATCACCATAGATGTAGCATCTAAAGGTATTATCACATAGTAAATGTAATTACATATTTCTCAACATGTTGCCAGTATTTGGCAGTGAAATGTAATAGATTTGATTCTTGTTGTGAGTATCTTCTAATGTGACTGCTATCAGTCTCAAAAGTATCAAATGACCTACAATAAAAATTTATAAAGAAATCAACGTATAAAAGCACAGCTAAACTCTTACTAGCTTGTGTTTCACACATTTTAGCTTAAGGTCTTATACACACTTTGGATTAATTATTTGTCTATATCGTAGTAGGATAACTTTTGGTTGCATATGACTTGTGCCAGAATAATTATTTTAGTAGTGTGATAAAGATGACCAAAAATACTATGCAACCCCACCTTAGCTATTCTCTCCAGTTCTTGCCACTAATTAGTTCTTGAGATTAACTTGCTGCTTTTGTTCTTTTGAAGTACCGTACTCCAAAATGTTCACTACTCTTGTTATCACTAAAATAGTTGAAGTCATAGTCACAGGATTGTTTGTCCAAACTTCGAGACACAATCACAATTTAAAGCACTCTGAAAGAAATCAAAGCCAAGTGACAATGTTGTGGTTATTAGCATTTGTACAGTGTTGGTAGGACTCAGGTGCTACACCAACAGAACAAAAAGGCAATTTCTATTTCTGAAAGGTTAGGGAGTTGTAACGTTTTTGGTTACTTTTCATGTTGGTATTGGTAATGCCAATTATGACACTGTCTGATAAAAAGTAATCGCATTTTTAATTAAAAAGTGAAAGCATTCTAATGCTTACATATTTTGGAGAAAGTTTGGAAAATCCAAGACAAAGGCTCAAAAAAACCCAGAAAAAAAAGTATAAAATCATTCTACAGTGGCTTTTTGTTTGTTTTCTGGAAAATACCTGTAGTTCAAGCTATTATGAGGATTGCTTAATGTCTAGGATTGGCAAGACTGTGTTGTTTCTAAAAGGATGCAGGTGAGCTGCTGTTGAGAAATGAGGTAGCATGCTACTCATGACAGGAGGACCAGGCAGGGTGGTATGGACATGGAGTTTTTAGGATACTGGCAGAAGCAGTAAGTAGAAGTAGTGTTTTGAGAAGTTAGCCAGGATGTTACAAGAAATTTGGAAATGCTGCTAGAGGGGAGGGATGTATACTCACATATATGCTGGAGGATGAGATGTGGAAGAATCAAGCTGAAGAACATGACAAGGCACAAAAGGAAAATGTGAAGTGTAGGAAAATGAAGAGAGGAAAATGTGAAGGGGAGCTGTCAGGGGATGAATGACTGAAGAGAGAGCATGAGAGAAAAGTAAACTGGGAAGCTGCCTATCTACACTAGCCAGGGAGATAGACAGCAAACCCTGCAACACTCTACCCTGCAAGGGTGAAGTGCAGGACAGTTATATTCACCCGAATTACAGCAGTCAGCCGTGTGGAGTGATATGTATCACAGAAATAATCATCTTGAAGTTTGTCTTGTAAAGACTCTCTCCACAGCACTCTCAGTTGCACACTGAGTTAAGTGTGGTACATGTTTTGCTCAGGGTGGGAGAATGTAAGCTTTTCAAAGCAAGAATGGCTGCAATTAGTTCATTTGGAAAAAAGACCCCTCTGGGAGGCAACTTCCTCCTTGTCTCACTGAGAAATAGCGTGAGATTTGCTCATTTCTGTATAAACTGGGAGTGACGCGGTGACTCATGCTGTGTGTAACGCCCAAAGCCAAGCTGCATGTGGCATAAATGACAGAAGAACAGGCCCCATAGTATTTTAGGCTTCACGAGCTGGGAGAACCTGACAGCTTTCTCTAAGGCTAATTCAGCGGTTTCCTTCCAAACAGTCAAGTCTACATTTGTATCTACAACCGTCCATTTCCAAGGCTTATGATGGGGTATTTTAGGTGTCTGTAGGAGGCTGCATGGAATAGAAATTATTTTCCATCAGTGGTTCCTTGTGGCTAGTTTTTTCCTACCTTTCTCTACTCTTTTGTCTCTAGCATGCTCTAGTTACCACTCTTAAGTTCTGAGACTTCAGCTGTAGTAATGTAGCCTCTGACTGGAATCACAAAGCTTTTGATTTAGATTTGTCAGCACGTGTTTAACTAATTGGATGTCATAAATGTGTTCATTTTACCATTTCATAGTTCATTGTCCTTAAGCCCTCACTCAAAATTAGAATGTCTTGAAACAAGGTTAGCCACTTCCCTACTGCTCCATTCCACACTCTTTTTGGTGTGGCATCAGAACAAACCAACCTGAGAGCTATTTATCTCTCGTCATTTGCCTTTTCCCACCACTCTTAAGTGCAGAGGAGCAATGAGAGGAGAAGGCAGCCAGCACTGCTGCAGATGAAAAGGCAGGATACCAGCCTGCTCCTAGTCTATTCCCATTTGCTTTCCATAAAGAAAACATTATTATTCCATTGCTTTTTTACTCCTTCGAAACAACAAGAAAACAAGAATAGGGGCCACTGGATTTTTTTGGCTGATGGTTTGGTGTTTTTTGGGGGGTAACTTTTGTCATATTCATGTGTTTCAAAGCACTAGCTCTCCAGGATATAGTGTATTTAAGAATCTTGTATTCAAACCTTACCTCTAATGCAACCTCTACTTGCTTGTCAGTCAAGGTGACAGAGGTGTTTTTTCTCCTGTGTTCAGGGTAAGGGGTCTCAGCTGAGTAGAGCTGACTTTGCAAGGTTAGAGAATAGCGTGTTTTGTCCAAAGTTTTCCTGGAAATGTCTACAGTTGAAGCCCTGCTTTATATTTGCATACTACAGAAAACGCTGAAAAAGTCAAGTCTTGCTCTTATTTGCTACCATTTTTTTATATTTCCTGTCAAACACCTCATATAGTAACTTTTTTAAAAAAAGGCTCAAGCATTTGAGAGTACAGATGATAGGCATAAAACCCCGATTTCACTGAAACCAGTTCAAAAACTCCCTTTGACTTCTGCAGTTAGTATCTTGCGTCAAAAATGTGGTAACAATTAGAAACAACTGCGTCCTCTTTACCGCCTTACAGTTCTTAACATTACATCTCAAACCGTTGTCTAATGCAATTGAATCTGATGCTAACCTGAATTAAACTATTTTATTGAATTATATTATGTCAGACTTTAAAAAGCCTTTTAGATCAAATCCTTGTCTTTGATTTAGATACTAAACAAACTGCATTTTTTCCCTGTAGCCTGGAAAGAAGAAAGCTTCCAGTTATCTTCATGTGCTTGCATATTGAATAGCTCAGTTATTTACATAAAAATGTTTCTCCAAAGGAAATTGCATGACTGGAGCTACTTTTGCACCATGTGCTACAATGAACCTTACCAACTATTCAGTATCTTTAAGGTGTCGTTACTATAGGAATATAAAATTAATGTATTCTAAGAGAGTGTAGCAAAATAAATCTGATTATTCCAGTGACATGGTATTTCTCGAAATATTTTCCATTTTGCTCTCTATGGCAAGATGAAAGAAGATTATGCTACTAGGTGCTCCCTAGAGATAATTGTTTGTGAACATAGTTTAAATGCCTCAAATCCACACAGACATCCAACGCAACATCAGTCAAATGTCAAAACAGCTTAATTTGCTTTTTTCATAGCTTTGATCATACTTGTGTTTTATTGGACTGTTCACATTTTCTGTTATAATCACTTGTTATCTTTCCACACAGTTCTAACAAGTAGCATCGTCATCAAGGTTTTTGTCATTCAACACCCCTATTTCAGTCTTAATCTGCTAAATGAGCATTTCCTTCCTTTAAAAAAACCAAATAAATCAAAAGGGTCAACCTGCTTTTGTGTCCTGAAACAAAGCTCTTTTTGTTTTATTACTGCCCTGTCATTTATTATCCACAGCATGTTGGATATTTGTGAAAATGATTTTTGCATGGAATAAACTACAAGCGCATCCTGATGAATAAAGACCCTGTTATTGTGAAGTTAATAATGCTGGTTGCAAACTTTGTTGATGTTTTACAACTGTTTTCAGTACTAACACATCATGCTTTATTTATATTTCCTAGGGGCTAGAGAGAAAGCTGTTCTTTAATGACTCAGCAGTTTATAAAGGGGCATGATTGGTGTTATTCAAAGAGATTTTAAACTTAAATCCTCCTGCTCTCAATTAAAAGCTATGACACAATTCTTGGTTCAGTTTGCCTCCTCTTTATGGTATTTACATGAAACATAGCACATTGTTTAAAGCAAACAGTATAATTATGTTCATCAAGTCAGAGAACAGTAATGTATGTGCAGTGTTCAAGACACAATTTGCTCTTTAGATGCATTATAACCTATTTAGCATGGTTTTTTTTTTTCTGAGTATATATATTAATGACCAATAATGGCCCTCATCCAGTAAGGCTTTTAAGCATGCACCTAACTTTAAGGCGGCGATCAGATTCCCTGAAACTTGTTGTTCTTTGCTGGTTTGTGTTTTAAACAAACAAACGCTTCACTGTCTGCTGCCCCAAACCTTCTGTTTCCTGACCTGATCGTCCTTGTTTTTAAGGATCAGGCCCAGCAGAGAACTTCTCTGTGGTGTGTCCTTGGTCCCCTGTATCAAGGAGCTGTTGTTGATGCACTCCGGAAACCCCCTGGATTGCTTGTGACCTGCTGTGCTGTCTTTTGGCACTGGGGAGGTTCAAACCTCTCATAAGGACCAGGCTCTGTGAATGTGAGACTGCTTCTTCCAGTAGTCTGCAAAGGGCTGCTGCTTGACCAGGCAGACCATAGCAAACACCTACCACTACATCTCCGGTATTTGTCTGCCCTCTAATCTTGACCCTGATGCTCTCAGCTGGCTCACTGTCTGTCCAGGCCAGAGCTCCATGCATTCCTGCTGCTTTCTCACATACAGAACAACTTCCCCTCCTCATCTTCCCAGCCTGCCCTACCAAAGAGCCTGTATCCAGCCACTGCTGTGGTCCTCTTTGAGCTATCCCACCACAACTTTTGTGATCCCAATGAGATTGTAGCCCTGCAATGGCACACAGACCTCCAGTTCCTCCTGTTCATTGCCAGTGCCATGTGTGTCAGTGCACAGCCAGTAGCCATAGATTATCAATAGAGCTCACTCTTAGTGTGGTTGCAGATATATATATACATATAAATATATGTATACCTACATATCTGTGGGTTGATTTAGCAGTTACAGTGATTTTTTTCTGTTAGTTGAAAATGGCACTTGATAGGGTCTAGAGCTGAACCTAGAAATTTAAACTACATTAGAATGTCATTCAAGAATAACCAGTTAATGGCAGGGTTCCAAGGTAGGAGGTAGATCACTTAGTAAAATTAATCCAAGATGCAATACCTCAGTTAGGGCACTACCACAATTGCTTACATTTGCACTGCTGCCTTCTTATATTCTAGTTAAGCAAAGAAAATAGTAAATCAAAGAAAGGGTCCCCAGCAAGTACTGGTGTCATGTTCTTTTCATATGAATATGCTCTGATTTCTGTCTCTTACAAATACCATGTATTCACTTCTGAAAACTTTTTTCAGGCCTGAGGTTATGTTCTCATGATCTTTATGGGTCTCTTCCAACTTGAGATATTCTATGATATACCCTGCAGTGTTTTGTGTGTGCTGTATAGAGTCTGTTTATCTGTTCAGTGCTTTACAACTTTTTAAATCCTTATAGGCCTGATAACTTTTGCCTTCCTTATTTACTTTTTCTTCCAACTGAGTGGAGAATAGGGGTATAATACTGTGATCGCTTTCATTATGCAGCAGAAGCAATACTTGCATCGCATGATGGTTGTGATCTGCTGCCTGCCCCTGGCTATAGCTGATGAGGATCAGTGATTAGATGCTCGCTTGACTCTTTCCACTTATTTTCTTAAGTTTGTTTTCTATATCTTCAAAGTTCAGAGGTCATGACTTTGTGGGGGGGGAGCAGAACTTTTCTCTTACTTGTAATTGTTTCTGTGTTGTTCTCTGACTAAAATGCCCAGTGGACGAGGAGAGCGTGAGCCCATTTTGTGCTGTGTTATTTGGATAGGTAGTGAGCTAAGTTGTTCAATGTGAGAGAAATTATGAAAGGAGAAGGCAAAAGAGGATACTCAGTCCTCTTGTGAGGGGAGCTCAGACAGAAAGTGCTCTTCTCCCAGATGCATCTTTGCTTCATCAGACAATTTTACTTTGAAATTTAAACTGCTCATGTATCCAGTGCAGGAATTCAGCTGGTAAGATGTAAGGTTTGTAAGTTTTGTGGGAACTCAGGGTCTCAGTTCACTGCCAGTCAACTGAGTTATAAAATAAAGAAATCTTCCATGCTTCTAAACTGGGGCCCATGATAAATACAGTTTAAAACATACCACTTTAATATGATCGAATCCTACAGTTTTTAGGTGTTTATAGCAGCACTGAAGACAGTCTTCTGATTTTAATAAAACTAAGTGTCCATTTCAACATCCAGATGTGGGATATAAACGTGCACATAAGGCCTCACACTTGAAAACTGTTTACATGATGAGTGATCCTAGTCCATTGTTCGCTGTGCTTTTTTTCTATGAGTTCCCAGCAGAAAGTTAACTTTATGGAATATTTTTCTTTTACATTTGCTTGTTTTCATAATATCAGGATGCTTTGTTTTCCTCCTCAAATATAAGAAATCTACAACTTTAATTCCTTCAACTCCTGGGTCTATAGAAAATTGGAAGGGTATTCTCTCTCAAATCCTCTTTATTAGTATTCTGCCGCTGTCTGGAAGTTGTGCATGTGTTTACACAGTACTAACCCAAGGTACTTGAAGTCTAAAAGTTTGAATTACTGCAAATACAACTTCTATCCTGAAAAACACCATTATAAACTAAATGTTCCTTAGGGCAATGACTGATTTTTGTTTTATTTGTTTTAATTCTCTATAAAAACACCTACAGCAATATATAATTTGAAGAGTTAGAGCAGGGGAAGAGTGAAGAACAGCTAGAGACCATCTACTTGAAAATTGCATGAAGTAGCTGGCATTTCGCAAACTGGGATCTACACTTTACTTTTGGCTTTCTCGCCACACTGTCTGAACTAAACAGTCCAGCTAAAACAAATGTCGGTCTTTTGTCCATCTGGTTTGGTTTTCTTTTTTTTTAGGATTGAAGTATATATAGTCTATCATCCACAGGATGATATAAATGATAGCATAAAGATGTGACTGAGGCAAGCTTTATGAATTAAAATAATCTCTTTTATTAAATCATAATTAATATAGCTGGAAAAAACCCAAAACAGATATCCTTTCAGCCACACAAGTGCTTTTCAAGTCTGAGGATGTATAAGAGCCCATATACCTGAATTACATAAAAGCATAAAATCTGTTACATTGAAAAAGAAGTTACTGTGCTCTGGTTCAAAAAAAAAAAAACAAAAACAAACCCACAACCAAAAAACCAAACAAAAACGAAACAAAAAAACACAGCAACAACAAAAAAACAAACAAAAAGATAGAAAATCAAGTGTACATAAGCTCAGTTCTACTCTATGTTACTGTACTGCAGCTGTCTTAGAGGCTCAGTGTCGTGGTTTGAGCCTAGCTGGCAGCCAAACACCACACAGCCACTCTCTCCCCCTTCTCTTCCAGCGATGAGAAGGGACAAATGAGCCAGGCTTGGGGTTCAAGATAGGACAGGGAGGGGAAAATCACCCATTATGGTCATGAGCAAAAGGCAGACTCATTAAGGGAAGAAAAAAAGAACATACATTTATTACAGGCACTAACAACACATAACAGAGTAGGAGAGTGAGAAGCATTGCCACATCTTGAGAACACCTTCCCCCCACCCCTCCCTTCTTCCCGGGCTCAGCTCTGCTCCCGATATCTCTACCTCCTCCCCCAGCAGCACAGGGGCAGGGAATGGGGGGTGCAGTCTGTGCTGCTGCTTCTTCCATCTTCAGTGGGGGGAGCTTCTGGAACTTGTTCCCCCTGCTCCATCGTGGTCCCCCTCTCACAGGAGACAGTCCTCCACAAACTTTCTCTGATGTGAGTCCCTCCCACGGGCCACAGCATTTCCTTACACTGCTCTGGTGTGGGACACCAACTTTCTCCAACTGGAGTCCCTCCCACAGCTGCAGCCCTTCCTGAGCTGCTCCAGCGTGGGACACCCCCGCATGCTGCAATCCTCCCAGAGCTGAGCTACAACAGCGGGGCTGCCTTTTCCCACAAGACCCTGGCCTTCTTCAGGCACAGCACCTTGATCAGCTAGGCGAAAAACACAGGCCATAAATCAGTGCCTGCTCCACCGCAGATCTCCATGGGTGGCAGGGGGGGCCGCCCTGCCATCTCCCCACAGGATACAGGGGGGTCTCTGCTCCGGCACACCTCCCCCCTCCTTTCTTCCTCCGTTCCTCCACTGACCTTGGTGTTCACGCAGCTGCTGCAGCTCCTCCACACAAGTCCCACTGCCCGTCACCACGTCCCTTCTTAAATACGTTATCGCAGAGGCGCAGCTGATTGGCTCAGTTTTGGTGCAGAGGTGGAGCTACTTGGAGCTGGGGGAGCTTCAAGAAGCTTCTCACAGGGGGACACCCCTACAGCCCCCTCCCCTGCCACCAAAAAACCCCACCACTCACTCAAACCCAGGACACTCAGGTACTCAGACAGATGCCGTGTGCTTACAGTGTGTCCTGTGGCACTCGGATGTGCTGAGCAGTGTCCCCATGCAAGGACATCCCGTTCCTCTGCTCAATGGGATGAGGTATGGAGTAAGATGCTGCTCCTTAGGATCCTGGAAATAGAGGTCCTGAGACAAGCAGTATTTTTAAAAATGCACATTTGACATTTGTTACTATGGTGGGATGGATTTTTTGTAAGACTGTCTTTCTATTGCTAAATCTCTTTGACCTATAGGCTTGGAAATGGAGACCTCTGCATCCAGTCTGTATGGGAAAGCAGTACCAATGCAGTTATCATTTTGCTATTTATTTTTTTTTTCACAATATGGCTAACTACTTCCTGTAATTAATCCTGCAAGGTTACACAATCTCTTTACAGGTGAAGACAAGCCCCCATTTTGGAAAAAGTCCCATTCTCTTTCTGCTTAGGCAGCCACATGGAGGCAGCAGTGGAAATTGCATCTGACAGATGTAAATTCTAGGCCATAAAAGCAGGTGTTACAAGCAGTGTGCCTTTAGGTACAACCTTCCTTACAGTCCCGGAGGGTCCTTTGAAGCAAAGGTAGTGCCAACAGGACTATTTGGTGTACAAGATGATGATGTCAGTGGAACTAATCTATTTTAGTCTAATTAATTATTTTTTCTTAGCTGTCATACAGCAAAATCTTCCAGTATCAAAATCATAAAGGCAGACCAACAACTAATTAAACTTTACCTGCCTTTAAATATTTCCTTTAAATAAGTAACACTGTTTCCTTTGAGAGTCAGCAATTAAAGAAAATTGATACATAGACCATATAAAATATCAGGATGTAGAATCAAGAAGTCAGAGCCCAGAGAAAATCTGGGTTCACAACAGCCTTTATTCCAAGTACTGAACAGACAAGCAGCAAAAAAAAAAAAAAAAAAACAAACCAAAACCCACAACTATTTCTTGAGGATATCTGCAATACCTAAGCACAAAGGAAAAGAGCTAAAAATAGACTTGCATTTTTAATTTTGCCCTCCTTAGCTTTTGCTTGTTGCAGCTGTATCATTTATAGCAGTATCAGATTGGATTTTTAAAAATTTAAACATAGTTAAAAATGACTAGGAGTGATTTATAGCATCGGTCCAGAAGATTTGTTGGTTGTTTTTTGTTTATCCACCTGTTTTCTGACTCCTTGAATAATTTCTCTTTCTTTTATTAAATAAATAATAATAAAAAAAAAAAAAAAACAAAAAACCAACAACAACAAAAAAGCCTGCTGTTACTGAAACAAATAGGTACTGTAGAGCACTTGAGTCCCAGTCTTTGTTTTGCTGCCTGCATTAGGTGGGTTTAGGGGCCAGATGCACTGAACTTTGCAACAGACAGTCCTGGGACCATCTGTGCAGAGTTGGGGGGTGTCAAAGAAAGGCTGTTTGTGTAAGTCGTGGGAAACGTAGTGGCCTGCCTGCCAGTGTGCTACATGAATTGAACTAATTGAAGATTATACTCCAGAGCTTGCCGTAGCTGAGTGAGAGGATAATCCTTCATCAGCTGCAGTCGCAGCCAGTAATTGGAGCTTATTACAGGGAGGAGTTCCCCTGCAGTGCTGCAGAAACTGAGAGGCTTTAGTGTTTAATTACTATCTTTCAATAGAGATGGGAGGAAGGAAAAAAAAAAAAAGGCCAGGGTAAGAAAGTCCGGGAATAAGGGGAGGGGCAGCAAGTGTAATGCAATTTCTGATAGTCTAGGCTAGACATTTAACAAGTGAGAGCGCCTTTTGTGTGAGAGAACAACATTCTGGAATGTATAATGAATCTCTGTTGTTTGTAATTAACCCCCGCATCACCACGAAGTCTTTGTTTGGGATATTGTCTTAAACGGATTGTTTTCCACACCTCTGGTGCAGTTGAAAAGACTATAAAGGTCTGATGTCACCACATTCATGCCAATCTCACTTATAAAAAAGGCTGGGGTTTTTTTTTGTTTTTTGTTTATTGCAGTCCTGACTGGAGGTGACACGCGTGTTTGTCTCCAGCTCCATATTCGTATTGGAAACTAATGAAGGAGAATGTAAGGCCATACTCATATAGCTCTGTGTAAAGTCAGTTGAATGATCCTGGACTTGCAGAAGTGAAAATATTGTTTATTTAGCTAAACAGAGATGCTACTAGGGTTTTATTATTGGGTTTTGTATTTTCCTGATATAAAATTCTTCCTTAGGTAAAAATTGATGTGATGTGATACACTTGAACTCTTCATATATGCAATTTCTTCCTTTCCAGCACAGTTTTCCCTTACACCAACTCCTTCAATATTGGTATCAAATGAATGAGTCTTATTCAGGGAACTAAGATTAGCCACTCTGTTCCATTATCACCTGAATTATGGTTTGTGTAACAGTTTCCAAATGTTATTGATATTGAAAAACAAGTTAAGGATGCAACTTAAGGCAATCTAAACCTGTTTCATCAATTTAAGGGTTAGGGACCTAATGGGCAAATCTGTCCATCTCACAGTCTCATGTGTGTTGATGTGTCTCATTGCTTGTCATTGTACTTTGAGAAAATAGTTTTGCTGGGTAATATATAAATAGAACTGGCTGACATCATCCCTGAAATACTCTAGCTCCAGGAACGATACTGTCTCTGCCTGGCTGTATTTGCAAAGCAGATTATAGAAGCACTGATATGAATTAACTGGTCGGTCATGATATTCACAGCATTTTATGGAGCAGAATGAATAAATAATGTACAGTAGACACCTATCAAGGATTTACAGCATAGCTGATCTTTAATTAACACAGATTCTTAATGGCCACTTTGATGGTTTATAGGATATTTCTGAGATCCTACCCCTCCCTTCCTCCTCCAGCAACATGGACACTTGAATCCATGTTCACAATGTTGGTCTTCCACGTGCTGCTGGAGAGCCCACAATGCATCACAGATGGGGCACAAACTCCTCACAGTAATGGCCCAGAAATGTAAATACTCACCAAAGGGCAACTCTGGTCCTTCTAGGTCAGCCTCCACCAAGACTGAGGGCTATCTGCCCAAACAGATAACATAAAAAGACACATGCTAGTAGCTTCAGGTAACTTGCCTTCAAAGGAGGGCAAGCGGGACCCAGGCAGGTATGTAGGAGCACTGTCCTTTGGATGTGGAAGGCATTGCCAAAGAGAAATGAAGGCCATGTTATCCATGGTCTGAATGGTTTCTGATATTGAGTTACAGATTTGATTACCTGATGCACAAGCAAACCTGCCTTCTGGGGGTGGTATAGGGCTATGCTTTACCTTGTCCCTCAGCTGCAAGCCACAGAAAAAAGGCAATGTGGGGCAGACCAACAACAGGTTGAAGCAGAGAAGTGGGTTAAAGTCCAGGCAGCACTGCATATAACTAAAGATCATTCCTTTTCAGGTTTTTTCAACCATATTTGTCTGCATGTGGACCGACTAAGGGCAGCTCCCTTGGCTGTCTGGTGACGGAAAGCAAAGGGGGGCACATGCCAGTGGACAGAATGGTGTACTGCACTATACTGCCATGATTTATTTGCTATAGCACTCTTGGAATAGGGGCAATACTCCTTATTTATTTTAACACCATCACAAGATTTTAGAATTAGCTCCCTTTGCCTTTTGCTCATGCAAGTTGCACAAATATAATTTTGTTTCTTTAACATAAATCTGCTAGAAAAAAATATAATAGGCTGCCATTGTTGTGAAGTTACAGAAGCTATGAAGCACACCTGCTGCTAGAAAAGTATTGCAAACCTCGTTATAGATGTTTGTCTGTCAACAATTACTCCCTTTCTGCACATACACAGATTGGGGTAGAGAAGAAGGCGTGCTGGTTGTTCTCTAATATGACAGAAGCAGATAAATTCAGGATTATATTCAACTATTAAGTAAAGACAAGATACCTGGAAAAATATATACATCTTTCCAAAGATTACATCTGAAAACATGTACTGTGGATATATTTAAGTTTTAAGCTTGCATTCTTTTCTTTTTTTTCTTTTTAATTTTTTTTATTTTCTTTTATTTAGACACACAGTCAAGTACTCAACTGTGTGCCTAAGACCTATAGACTTCATTAGAATGTAAGTATGCACTCAAATTCATTAGATCTCTAGGCTATTCATTAATTATTTTCCTTGTAGTATCAGATAACTAGCAAATAGCTGGGAAAAGTAAGCATGCCATGAAAAAAAACCCTACCTTTATTTTATAAATAGCTGTTCGGAGGTATGAAAGCTGCCAAAATAATGAAACAGATTAAGAATTCAAAGTACAAATTTTTGTATCAGAAGTAGAAACACTATCAGCAACCATTTTGAAAATAAAGAAGCTTTTTATTTGTCCCTTGTTACTGAACACAGGCAACAGTAATGACCTAAATGAGACCTACTGAGTGCAAACAGAAAACAAATGCATAGTGCACTTCTAGCAACAGCTACTCTCTGGTGCTTAATTGGAAATTGTTAAATGCAGAAAGTTACCAATTTATTTTAACACAATAGCATTCACAGATCCTTACTAGTTTCAACCTTGGCACCTGTTGAGTAGCTCTAACCATGAAACAACTCATTTGGCATCAATACTGAATAAATATCAGGCCACAACTTTTTTATGAACTACAAATAGCCAAACACATAAGCGTTTGGTATGCAAACACAGTATCTGGTATATCTGGGAGATGATCTTCCTTTGGTATAATGAGGTGGAAGGAAAGAAAAGGAAAAGAATCTAGTCTACCAGGATCTGCTCATCTCTAGTACCTTCTCCCCAGAGCTTTAAGACAAACGCTGTAATAGCTGCAACTGCTAGCTGTCCGAAAGACTGACAGTTCTAGGTTTTGTAGTGATAATAAGCATATAGAAAGAAAGGTAATCAGAAATGTGACTTAAAATTGATACTATGAGGAGGAAAAAGAAAAAAAAAAAATAAATTCCCCAAGTGTCCTGGGTTAACCCAGCCTTGGAAAAGCAAGCATGCAGTGAAACCATAACATGGCAAAATTGTCTAGAAATAATTAGCTAAAAGGAATCTGAGTCATGCTCAAACCAAACAGGCTGGAATAAGGTTGAACAGAAACTTTGCTGTGTTTTCTAGGGGGGTTGTCTGAGTAGCTGACTGCTCAGATGATTTCTCACTGAAGACAATCATTTTGCCAGTTTATCCTCCACCCTTTTCCTCATGCCAGCCAAGAGAATCTTGAAATGTATATAGATACATGTCTGTGTGTGTATGTGATATATATAACTTCAGTAACTTCTGTTTTGGAAACAATTTATCTGATTATAGCAATAACAAAGGATAGAAAGATTAGTTTATTCGCATAGCTAGAAAGCATAAATGGTCTTTCAACGGTATCTAGAGATAGTTAAAATAAGCACCTTTATGAACTATTTAGAGAGAATTAGCCTTTATGTAAATAACCGTTTTTCAAATGTATTTATCTTGTTTAACATAGCATTTGCTTTGCAATTTTTAAATACCTAAATGTTTTTGTTCAAAATCCAGGAAACTTGTAGGTATTTCATAACTTGCAATGTTTTCTTAGATTTCAGTAGCTTTTGGGAATTATAAATTGCTAGATTAAAAGATATAATAATTTAGTTATGAATTATAACTATAACAAAGAGTACTACTGATTCTTCTCTTGCCTCAGGTAGGCCTGGGACCGGTCTTGTTCGAACAGTAGTGATTTGTTAGATATATGGCAATTACACTATTAAACTGGGTTATGCTCAGGCAACAGCAAACACTAAATGAAAGGCATAACTACAGTATGTCTCAGTAAAACTGACTGATACAGGAAGAAGCTAGGCAGAGTACATCACAGGCATGGAAGTGGCTTATTTCTCCAACTCTTAAACTTGTGATAGAAGACAGAAATGTAATTTCTTTAAACAATATATTTTTAATTATGATTTTTAGTTTTTTGTGGTTGTAAAGAAAAAAGTTGAACCCAATTTTGACTTGTTTCTGAACATACAGATTATTTTTAGGTCATATTTTGAAGTCTGACCGGTACTTTCAAGTACTTAGAGTTGGTAGCATCAGAATACTCTGAGGCGATGTGGAGCCACCTCAGTAAGTCTAAAACATGTGTACTACAACAGTGTCTCAACCAGGATGTTAAATCTTTGTATACTGGCCTCCTTGTCTTCCTCCCTCATTGTGAGCCTTCCATGTGATTCCAGAACCCGATTCCTTTATCTGAAACTTGTTTCTCACAACTCTCTAACTAAGAAATTGCCTTAAACAGGGCTAATGTTACACGTTTTTCTTTCACCCTTCTTTTATTTTTTTTTTAAGGCCTTAAAATTGTCTACTACACCTTCTTTCAGTACCACAGAAAATGTGTGGTGCCTCCTGTTTTTTCACCTATTGTCTGTTTGTTCCCTAAGCATCTGAACCAGGTTTTACAACATCTAGCTATGAGCTGCTGCTGCTTAAGGTGATCCCACAGCAACAAAGAAAACCCCTCACACCTGGTTTAGTGGTTCATAAGAAGTGTAACTGCTCTTCAGTAATGTCCTCTGATTAATTTCAAAGCTGCAAAAATGCAATTTAACATTTCATTGGCAATAATATGGCATAGTTCTTCTGAGAGACTTTTATATCTTACCAATTTAGGGCCTTCGTATATAGAGTCCTTCTATATCAAGGAGCTGGTAGGATTCTAACCCATGAGTAGTGGCCAAAATTTACTACCGATTCATAAAGATCTCTTATTGGTCTTAAACTACTTTTCTGCAAGAAGTCAGAAAACATATAAATATAGCACTGCTACCAATGAAATGCTGATATGTTTGGGGGGGATCTTTTGCTATCTGTAAGACTTAAAAGCAGCAGTGAACAGGATCAGTATGCCCAAATATATTAGGTGGTTTTAAAACCTACCTCCCTCCTAAAATAATTATTAAAATTGCAAGAAAGTCACTGTTCTCTAATAAATAGTATTTTCTCAGCTATATCACTGTGACATAATATTTTAAATTAAACTGGCTAATTTAATTCTATAAATTTTCCTGGAACATTGCCTTGATAATCACATTCCCTTTGGCTTACTGACTGAGATTTCTCTTCGTAGTGACTGCCCTGTTAAATTATGTTAAACTGAGTTTTTGGCCTGATGATATTTAACAGGAAGGGTCAGTAAATTACTTTTACTAGTATCAACTACCATCAGAAAAAAAAAAAAAACAAAACCAAAACACAAACAGCCAACCATTAAAAAAAATAATTAGGCTACACCTAAAAAATATTAAATAAGTGTATTTTAACAAAAGCATACTGGGGGGTAGGATGGAGATTGATACAGATAGTTTGATTATAAATGCATAGTTGAAATGGTAGTTACAACTCACCACTGTGTAAGGCATAGGAATTTTATATTAGCTTTTCATTATGCAGCTCACTAACATATCTGGAGCAGTCATTCTGAAAGCAATCATTAACAGCTTGCTGCATTTTTCTTAGGAAATACTGTAATTTCTTGTGCTTTCCCAACAAGATAATTCAATTTTATTTATAAACAGATTTCAATCATACAACCGATACATTTTTTTAATCTTCCTGGTAGACTTTCTGGGTCACAGGACACGTCACTAGTTAGGCACTGGCTTGGGAACTAAGAGACTGGCAGGCAGCTCAGTGCTTGATTGCGGCTCTTTGCTCGACCCTAAGAAAATACATCTAGTGAGTGCCACAGAAGGCTTGGGGCAGGATTGGGGTAACATTTCAGGTAACAAGCATTTAAGTCTCGGGACAGGATTCAGGTGGCATTTCAAGTAACCAGTACTGAGGACTGAGCTTTTTGTTCAAATTCATACAAACAGCAAAGAGATTAATTCAGAGCAGGCCAAGCTCACTGACCACTGAAGATTTGCTTTAGCATGGATTGCAGACTGGCCCAGTGATAAAAAGGAAAATTATACTGAACTTCAGAGGCTTACAGGTTTGACCTCACTGATTGTTTTGATTGGATATAAGAATCAAGCATTTGGGATTATAGCACTTAACTCTCTTAAAATGGGTTAATTTTAAGATTATTATCCTATTCCCTGATTTGATTTCTTTTCAAAGTTTCTGGTTTCAATGCAGATTGCAGCTGGTAGCAGATTCACAAACCAGATGAAGGTTCTCATTCTTCAGCTGCTCTTTTGTGAATGAAGTCCTCTTAGAGTTTCTAGGTGTCTAGTACAGGTAAGAATGGAGCAAAATAGGATCCAAAAGAAAGTGGACTTGGAGGGGACAACAGCAAAGTCTGTGACAAAGTCTCTTGCCCTTTCAATCCTAAATGAAACATCTTGACTCTTAAAGTAAAATCACATTAAGAGTGTAATAAATATACAAATCATATTGATGTATGGTAGCATAATGTAGATCAATGATGAGAATGTTAATTATACATGTTAATAGGGAGATGGCTTTGTGGTAACAGTGTTGTAATTTAAGGTTGAATTGGTGCCCATTCAGACCTCCCAGTTTGTCTATGTATAGCATAGCATCTATAACATAAAGAATGTATGAAGGGACTACATTTTTATGAACTCTCAAAATTTTTCTTCTCGGGCTGATGTTTCATAAAAATGTTTGGTTATGCATTTTGAGCAGGGAAAAAAGCCACTTTAAAATATTGGGACTGCTGTGTCTAGCTTATGCTTGACTTGTTCTTTAAAGCATTAAAATTGACATGATTGAGAATTGTATTTGTTCGATTTAAAAATTCTGATTCTACTCTAAATGGATGAAACAGAAATGCAGTTACCAGTACGATTCACTGGCAGTTCTTTTGGGTCTTCCAGATGAAAAGATCTATCAATCCCATAATGCAAAGTAACATCTGGATGATTTTTAAAGATACTTCAATATATGCAAACACTACTACAGTTGCTACAAAATAACAAGCCTGCACTCTTTATGCAAGATAGCTTTTGTGGGAAGGGAGGACAAAATATTATTTCTAAAGTAGCATTTTGTGGATGACATAGTAAGCCAGCTTTTCTTCTTTCTTTTATTATTTCAGGCTTTGTAGTGATATATATTACTTTGAGAAGATAATTTGTAATGTATTTTCACCCATGTGATCCAAAAATTTCATATAAATACAAATACACACACCCAACTGAATTACAACATGGGATGACAGTCATAGGTAACAGAGGGTATCCCTCCTCTACAACAAAGTCACCCTTGCATCGTCCTTCTTAAACTGCTTGGTCTGAGAAACAGCTTTCTCATCTTTCATAGGAATTCTCTGAGGCTAAAGGCATTCACAAACTTCAGATACTGAAGTCAAGGTTCCTGAGCTTCAAGAGTTCATAGCTTTATTATTGCACGTTGTATGCCTAAGCTGCCATTCTCAATTACTTTAGCTCCAGCTGTGACAGCTCTGCGTTTCCTCAGATCATACTCTTGAATCTCCAGTCAGAAAAGAAGCAGCGCATGATTAGGTGTCTAGCTGCGGAAAAGATGATTGTTATTATTTTCTACTTCTACAGCACTTCTCCACAGCAAGTAAACTATGGGTCTGTCCTGAACTCAAGGCCTACAAACTACCCCTCTCTATTCACAATTTTCTGTTACCACAACATACCAGACATCTTCAGTTTCTGAATACTTGTGGGTGATGCTAAAGCATGCAGGGATATATCCCAGCTGTCCTAATGCCATCCAAACTTGAATGTGAATAAGCACCGATATGTGGTACACTGTCTGTCTTTAATGGCTCAGCAGGATGCTCATTTTTTATCTATTTGTGGCAAAATGAAACAGCTGTGAATCTATCAGAAGAGCATTTTGTCCTTGCACCACAAGTGTTCATGATGGGCAGTCACTCAGATCAGTGCTGTGAAGCTTTGAATCTGGAGAAAACAAGCATGTGTCTGATGTGATTCATGCTATAATTGTATCTCTCTTTAAATGCACGTGGCATAGCTGTAGGATGCATATGAGGAGAAACATAATGGATTTATATAATTTTTCAGTTTGACCAGCAATAGTTCCAGAATTTTCCCATGCAAAAGTAAGTTTCCATGAACCTGTGTAGAAACTCACCTCAAACATCCTGAACCACGGCATTTATTGTAATATCTGAGCTGGTACAGAAATAAGCCATGATTGCTACTTAGAAGTTAGTTCTCACAGTCTTCACCAGATCTGCAACTAGTTCATTTGTTGCTTGCAAGTTAAATGTTGGGCTGACAAAAGCTAGATGTTTACAATATTCTGACAAAAAAAAAAAAAAAAAAAGCTTTTCATTTGCATCAGATGCCTTTGTAAAATAACAGAGTAATGCTCTGGACTCAGTTGGAGTGATTGTGTCTGTATGTTGTCCCTGTGAAGAAACCAGAGGTTGTTAACCACAAAAGGTACTAAAAATCATAATGACTGTGCCAGGGTCTTGTGTAACATGAGGGCAAAATCAGCTAAGAATACCAAAATAGGAAGCAATTTCAAGTTATACAATTCAAAAAGCAAGTTCAGACAAGCTGGAATTTTATTCATTCTTTATGGACAACCCTTATAAGAACTTTGGTCCCCATCAGGATTCTGGAGATCTTGCCTGCCTGTTTTGTCATGGCTTATGAAGCTGAATATCCCAGTGAAGTCACAGTCTTAGCAAACTGATATTTTGCGGTTGCAGAAAAGTGATGGCTTGTGTATTTGAAAGACTAGTGGCAGGACAGCCTTGCCTCTTGAAATCATTTGGATATCAAAGTTGAAAATGCCATGTGTGTGCCATATGTGGGTTGCTGAGCACTGCAGTCTTCCCTTGGCCCTACAGACTCAACCAATATCAGTCCAGTCCAGGTTTCTCTTTCCAGTTGACACCCTTTGCCTGTAGGTATTGCAGCTGCTGCCATAGGGCTAGGTCTTGTTCTTCTGATTTCTGAATTAATCAGCTGTTTCCTTTGTGTCAGCAGCAGCGGGTCACTAAAGGTACAGGAGAGACAGAAATGATGTTTTGTGTTTACACATACTCCCCAGTATTGCCCAGACCAGCGATGAAAATCTTGTCAGCATGAATGTAATTGCCAGTGACGGTTGCTGCTGGAACTGAAGTCCAGACTTGGGCTCAAGAGGAATCTTCCCCCCCCATCAAACTGCAAAGGACCGTTGCCCTCCCTTGTAGCCTGCAGTTTTCCCAGCAGTCTGGCCCTTAGGTCACCTTGAAATTTTATTCAATGACTATATTACCAGTTCCTGCCTACCTCTTTCTCCAGCTTCTGAGCTTTCTTCCTGTACCAAACTGGCATAATGGCTTTAATCTCCTGCTTCATGTTTTCAGTGTGGTGTAATAGAGAATTATAATAGAATGTTTTGGGGCCAAGGGCTTGCAGGAGCACATGCCAAGATTGTCTGTGGAGCTCTTGGACGTGGACATCTACTGTACGTTTGTCATGATTGCATGGGACTGATTTCAGTCCATTAGGCTGTTCTTTTCAATACCACGTTGCAGTAAATTCACATAGGCCACAATTTTTCAAAGGTTTTAAGTAGCCCATACAGGGCTGATTTTCACAGGGAAAGTAAAAAAAGTGTAATTCCTAACAAAATTATTCCTTCCTGCCAATTTCAGGGTAGTGCATGAGAGCAAGTGAGCTTTGCAGAGAAAATGTGTCTGATTTTTTTTTTTTTTTTCCACGAGCGAAACAGAACGTTTTTCCCCTACCCTCATTCTTGGAAACAGTTGTATTTTTTTTAGCTGAATTTTTCCAACACATCTCAGCTTGAGGCACAGACATAGCATGGAAAATTTCAGCCCAAGCATTTAATGTTTGGCAAAGTTATAAGCAACTGGGACTTAAAGTGGGAAGAGTCTGGCAATCTAGGATGTGCTAACAGCCTTCTTTCTAATGAACATGCTTGTACAAAGGCTATTAATATACTCAAAAACTAGTCTGAAAGTTAGAATAGACTGAAAACAATGTTGGTGTCCTGTCTGAACTTTCTAGTCTTTATGGAAAAGTACTTTGAAAAATCATTGGAAAGCAAAGTTGTATGACTAAACCAGATATAAATCTAACTATAATTTTCTGGTAGACTTAATAGTTGAAATATTGTCTTTAGCTTCAGTGGTGATATTACCAAATGCAGTGTAGCGCTAGAAAAGCTACAGAAAAGGAAATTGAGAATGATCCCCAGAGATAAAGGAATGTGCAAGATGGAGTAAAGTAATTTGCATAAGAATTGTTAGATTGGTATTTAATTGAATTATATTGGATCTTACACTTTACAGATAATGTCAGTTTGAGTTACTATTGTAGGTTATTATAGACTAGTGTATTATTAAAAACAAATATATTATTGAAACAAGTTTTGACAATGTGCTTACCTGGTAAAGTCACCTGTTTAAAGCATTCATGCTTTCTAGTGCAGTGAAATATGATAGCACTAAAAAAAAATACTGTTAAATTTGTGGTTTCCATCATTCTCATTATAGATCTCTCCCACAGGTGCCTAGAATACGTTTGCAGCAGATTCAGGCTTGTGCAGCAGGCCAAGTCACGTTACAATTTGGTGGATATTGTTGATTGATGTTATATAATTATAATACAGTCAGTCCTTCACCACCATCCCTCACCCCTTGTTGTTCAGCCACTGAACTAATACTGCCAGGTTAAAAATACCATGTTTTCAAAGCTTCTTGCATGTGTGTTAGTACCACTGTTCTGGCACGTTAAAAGGGAAGAATGCTAAATAATCTGATACATATCCCTGCATTCATGCTGTTTCTGTCTGTGGAGCCAATTAATTAGAAAACTGAAAGTACAGTATTTGCTACAACATGGTACAGATTTGGTCGACCAAATAAAAACTACCGCCTTACAAGGCAAGCTTTTACTATATCACCTCTAAACAGTTGTATAATGCTATATTCTGGGCTGATTTAACTCTTGTGATGATTGGTTTAAGCCATAGTGTAGAAGAAAAACTGAACTGCCATTTTAATATGTAAAACTGTACGTTATTTGCTGAAAAGTTAAGCAATATTTTGGTTTTTAATCTATCTATAGTTTTCGACATTCTATTATCTAAGCGGTGATTTTATAATTTTCCTTTTCATTGGTGATATCCTCAAGAGTTGAAAGTTGTACTTGAGTTGGAACTGTAAGATACTAAATTAATACAAAAATTTCAGTATTTGTGTGTGCTGTACAATTATTAGCCAGTGGTCACTATAACACTGTCCTCTTGCACTAAAAATAAAGCAGCAATGTCTGTGCATAAATTTTTAATCATACTCATGCTCAGTTTTAATCTTCTGGCTCCCTTTGATTCCACATTAAGCACTGACGAAAACCATACAGATCTTTACTAATGCAGCAGTCAGAAACTCTGATGCTTTTGGCATATTCTTAATCTCAGCACTCCCAAACAGTGACCTTCCTATGAGCCACAACATTCTAGTCCCTCTCGTGACACACTATACATTGAAGTGCATCCAGTTATAATCAGTTTAGCAGTGTGCTGACTGTTGTGAATCATGCCAAATGCCGAACAGTTAATGACCGTAGCAGCTACAGAACACTGATGCTTCTGATTTTTGTAGAAATTTAGGTTTTGGTAACTTCTTTTTAACGTTTCTGTTTACTTGTTTGTAATTGCAGGTGGTTTCTAAACAAAAGTTTTTCAGCTCTAATTTTGTCTCCAAGGATCTTGATAGATGGTGAGCTCTGTTGGGATATTTTGCTGTGTGGTTTATCTACGTAGCCAACTTGGAGGGAGGATTAAAAAGGCTGAGCATGGGGTTTATTATAAACCTATCAAGATCTCAGATGGAGATTTTGCTGTTATTTGGATTAGTAGGTTTCAAAGTGATGCAACCCTTTGAGGCTGAATGAAAGCAGTGCTGGAGAAGTCTAGATAGTCAGGCTGGACCTATGACCCCAACTGTGCAGTCAGATCTACTCAGGTGGACCTCCACAACCTGCTGAAGCCCCCTCCTTGATACCTGTGTTTTTTTCACAGAGGTGTAGAAATCCACCTGCCTAGCTCAGCTTGCTAATGGCCCTAAGAAAGTATCAAAGTATACGCACGCGCACATATACACAGAAACTCTTACGTAAATTAGGAAATGGTATAAACAGATTGTGTTCTTTTCTGCTTCATCATTTTGGGGATTAAGAACTTATCTTTTCCAAAAATGCATAGATGAGGATTCTCTTACTCCTTCTGAAACAGACAGCAAGTCAGGAAAAAAAAAAGACAAAAACCAGAAGAGTTTTCTGGGCCATTTTGCATAGTGTTAGGTGACATCAGGTCAAGTTCAGAACAAATGTGGAACCTGACCTGATTGCTGCTTCAGAAATTAGCAGTGTTTCGCTTGCTTAGTCTCCTTGGAAACACTGGCAGGTACATAGGGAATTAGGGGCTCCCTGGACAGAGATGGAAAAACCATGGCTGAGAATGACCTCACAGCATGGTGTTTAAGACACTGAAGGGGAGGTCTGTGTTCTAGTTGGTGGTCAGAGAGCGGCTTCTGTTTTATTTTAAATGAACATATGATAAAATATCTGCAGGACTAGGTTAAAACGTGAAGGCCTCTTTCTCGCTTGGCCTTTTTTTTTTTTTTTTTTTTTGTTTTTTTAAGTATGCTCTACCACACTTTTTGTTTGGCTGTTTTTTTTTTTGTTTTGTTTTGAAAGACAACATTGATGCTCACAGTCAGGAAACAGTTTGGGACTTTTCTGTTGCAGATTGTAAAGTGTCTCAGTCCTCTGTATTTACACCTTTCAAGTTAGTATTTCTAATATTACCTAGTTTAACTAGTTCCTATTCAGTCTGAACCCGATTATTGGTCCCATTCCAAGTAGGCCTGAATTGTGTATAGACCTTAGTTGCTCAACTACAGTCAGAGACTCTTGTGTAGTGAGGTGTAAAAAAAGTGACAATGAGTGGCAAGTCATCCAGAATTGCAATACGTTATTATTTTGTTGACAGCTACTAATTGCAATGTGAGGTGCTGATGTCTGTTTTCACACATTTGCTTTTAATCAACAAAAACTACATGTATGTGATGAGAAGTTAATTCTGTATGACGCAGGGTGTCAGATCTCACTGACATTTATCTATTTTAACTTCAGATCTGTTGCTCAGTTTTGTAATTTTTTTATTTTAAATTTGAAAGAAAGTGAATTAATGAAAAATTAAGATAACCTAATACAATCACCTATGTAATTCTCCTTGCCTAAATTATTGTTTTTCAATAGCAAGTTTTCTTTAAGTATGAAAGTGGAGTTTTGGCATGACACAATGCATAATTCTTATGTTTCTCCTTGTAAAATTCCACTATGTTCATCATTTCCAGCTGATCCTCCAAAGAAATTTTGCTCTTGGCTCCCATTTCATAACTACAATGAAGCTAGTGCCAATAGCTTGTGATTATCTAGCTTGGTACAATAGCTATGGTCTGGTTTTCCAACCTTGGGAAATAACTGAAACAATATTGATTTGCTTAAAGGCAGACAGTTTAACAGGCACCATAGTCAAAATTCTAGTAGCTTTCTAAGTTTTGTGCTTCATGTTTTGGGTTTTTCTCCAGTTTATCTGCCATGTATGTAACTATTAAAAATAAGGGAAAGGACAATATGCTGTTCTAAGATCTTTTTTATATGTGATTTCAGAAAGGAACATTTTGAGCTGTTACGTATCATGAACTATTTCAAGTAATATTTTAAGAAATGCTGCTGTTATCTTCTGTTTCCCGAGATGGTGGCTTAGCTAGATGTACCAAGCAAATGGTCATTTCTACAGTTAGATAAAAGCAGCAAAAGCAGCAGCGTTTTTTCTCTAATCATTAATTTAATTTCTATACAATGCAGAGTCCCTTGACTAGGTTTTATTTGGAAGTGACCTGTAGCAAGCAAAGAAAAATGGAGTGGAAGTTACTAAAGGAAGTTTTAAAGAACTGCCTGTTGCACCTGTGTGGCATAACTCCTACGTGGCTTGCTCCGACTTCTGATCTCTGAGGAGGGGTTGATGATACAGAATGGCAGCAAGACTCTTTGAGGCAGCCCTAACAGTTATTCAGACTTGAGCTCCACCTCTTAATCTCTGAGTTGCCTAAGGATGGCTCAGCTCTTAAGGACCTGAAGAAATTAAAACAGTTTAACACTGAAGAGAATCACTGCCACCAAAAATTCAAATCCCCTTGAGCTATCATACAAGCTCTTAGTGGAAACATGAACACTCCAGCATTGGCTATGAAGTTTGCTTTACTCAAAAAATTCTAGCTAGAGCTGGCATTTTCTTCCTTACTATAGATGAAAAACATGTCATGTATGTTAGATTTAACTTTGAGATATAAAAACCCACTAATGTGTATCACTCAACTAAAGCTATACTGAACCTATGCTTGTATTTGAAAAAAATCACAAACTCAAGAAGAAATAATTTGAGACATAAATACAGAGGAGGTCAGGCCTAAAGAAACTTAAAGTAGTGAGCAAATGATAAATAGAACTGAAATTGATTTTAGCAATATAATCTTTTATTTGATGTAATAATGGATATGGATAAACATATAGAACAGGTAGCAAAAAAGTAGCAAGTAGAGTGATATGTGTGTTCATAGCTTAATATATTACTATGAAATACCAACTACATACTTTGTGTATAAATAAATAATGATTCAGATAAACCAGGATTAAAGGCTCTACACAATTCTTGTTAAAATTGTACCTTGCTAGTTGATTGTTGTTAGCAGAATTTTGTTGTTTACCCTATTAATTTCTTCAAACAAATGCTTAATGTCACATTTCTGCAATCATGAAGACTCCCAAAGGCTTCATGTATATACTACTTTCAACAGGCAAAAAAAAAAAAAAAAAAAAAAAAGTGCAGACAAACTTAGTT
Organism: Tyto alba; assembly: GCF_018691265.1. Taxonomy (NCBI): domain Eukaryota; kingdom Metazoa; phylum Chordata; class Aves; order Strigiformes; family Tytonidae; genus Tyto; species Tyto alba. Next base: position 6,088,116 of record NW_024881295.1, on the reverse strand, counting down.
TGAACAAATGAATGAAGAGACTTTTGCAAATGACAATGAACCTGACTTAAAATATTAGGCCTTTCCACACGACATGGTAGAGCAAAACACCGTTGATACCTAGGTTAAAAAAAGGCAGCGTGCAAAACATTGATTTGACATCTCTAATGCTTTCAAGTTTCTTGTTTGGTAAGATAGGAGTCCTCGAATAAAACAATTAATATCTTAGGTTTTCAGATTGATGTACAAGTGGTGACTAATTCTTATATTTTATTGATATATACAACACACACACACACAAGCATCTAATCAACAAAAAGTAAATACTAGTATCTTTAACAATAAAACATTGCCAATTTATTTATAAAGTCTAGACAATTTCATTTATACATGTGCTTTAAAAATTTTTCAGTGTAGCAGTCAGAAGTGAAAGCTTTGTTTATAGTTCTTTCCGTGTATTGACACCTAAATCCACTTGCATGATTTTGCCTTGTGAATTGGGAATTAACTTTTTCCTGTACACTGAAAGGTTTTACTCCTAGCATATGATCACTCCAAATTAGATACAGAGAAGTTGTATAAATTACATATTTAATAAATGAAATATAAAATAAAATAATCTGATTGAAAGCAGAGACTGAAGCTTGATTAGGGGAGGCAAGATCTACATTCACCCAGACCATCATAGTTTGGAAGGAGATTTTAAGGATGCTATACTAGCAAGTTACAGCTATGCCCCATTTTATGAACTTGTAACATCCATGTTCTTAAGGTTTTTTTTTTTTTTCTTTCACTTTATGTTAACTGGTTTCAGATAAGTTCTCTTAGAAGCTTAGCAAATATTAAAAATCACTGTAAAAAAATCTATTACTGTTTTTTATTTTCTTCTTAGATTCTAAAATCGATTCTTTTTAAAAGTACTTTTTTTTTTTTTTTTTTTAATCATTGCTATATGGGTTTCACTCCAAGTACAAACACCCTGCCCTAAGTTTTTGCAGATTTAGTGGGAAACTCTATTGACAGATGCGCCAGGTTGAAAATGAAAGGACAATCACTCCACCTTTTTGGAACTGGATGCAAAACATGAATGAAATACACAGGAAGATACCATTGCTTGACATCTTTATGGAGGTTTGAATAAAGTACTTTGATTAATCCTTTAATATGATGCATTCAGAACTGAGGTATCAAATACTCTGTTTTTGTCATCTCTTTAAGTCTGTCTTTCCAAGTTAGACCCTGTCAAGTGATCAGTTTTACCTTTGCATAAAAGCTCTATTTCTTTCCACTAACAGCAGCCTGCTGTCTTACCCCAAACCCCTTCTGTTTTTCTGAGAGTTGCAGTGGGCTCCCTGAGCAAAAAGCCTTCATTCCACTTTTGTGGAGTGTGCTTGTCCCCCGTTGGGCTGCCATTCTTTATCCTACAGCGGCTATGTTTTGGAGGTGACCGACTTAATTATATATAAACCCAGGTCCTGTAAATACCTGAAGACTGTTAGGGAATGGCACTGAATTACTCAGGAGCCCAAAGTCAGGGCCGTGTCTTGTAAACTGGTCTAGGAAAAAAGGTGCTGCATAAATGCAGTAATACTGTTTTTCAGATTTATATCTTTAATAGGAAATACATTAGAGAGCATAGGAAATACACATGATCTCTTCGGTGTGCAGCAAAATAAGAAAATCCCCGAACTATCCTTTAAGCGGTGAGGAGAAATCACAAAAACGCGTATTCTGGTGCGGTGACTGACTTTGTAAATTACCTCCCCAGCTGCGTAGCTGAAAGCCCGGCTCCCGCCGCCCTCCCTCCGCTCGCTGCGGGCGCGGCGAGGGGCACCCTGCTCCCCGCGGGGGACGTGGCTTCCACGAGCGGAAAGCCACGCCGCCGGCACGCGAAGTTTCTTGCCGCCACGCTCGGGATTGCGCTAAACCGCCGTATTAACCTTCCCCCGGATTTAATTTCGGCGTCCCCAGCTCGCTCCCGAGCGCCCATCCCTCCCGCTTCCCGCCCTAGCGCCGCCGCCGCGCCGGCCGCTGCCCTCACGCCGCCGCTCGCGCGAGCCCCAACGGCCGCTCCCGCGCCGCCCGCCCGCAGCAGGTGCACGGCGGCGCTGCCCGTTACCACCCTGCCCCCGGGGCTGGGCCGCCGGGCACAGGCACCGGCGCCCGCCCTCCCCCGCCGTGACCGACGCCGAGCCGAAGGTGAGCGAGCGAGAGGCGCGGGCAGGGTCAGCCCGGGGGCTACCGGGGCGGGGCGGTTGCCCCCCACCTCCCGGTGCCGCCGCGGAGGTGAGAGCGCTCGTCTCGTCCCGCCCCGCCCGCGCGAAGGTGAGGGGACGGGACGCGGCCATCCGCCCGCCGGTGCGGCGGTGAGCTCCCCCAAAACCTTCGCCGTTCCCGGGTGTGGGAAGGAGGGTGGTGAGGCTGGCTGTGCGAGTAACTAGTAACGAGCGTGAGGAAAACATTTTTTTTTTTTTTTTTTTTTTTTTGGGGGGGGGGGTGTGGGTGTTGCACGGGGACGGGAGACACGGACGGTGACACACGAGCGGGGCTGCGAGCGCTTGGCTTGGGGCGCTGACAGAGCGGCGGGGGTGAGAGGAGCCGCGGCTCAGGGGTCCGGGTGTCGGGGGTGGTGGCTCTTCCCTGCCCTCAGGGGAGGGTGGGGAGCGGGGGTGAGGGCGACACCACCACCCCACACCCCCACACCCCCCCCCCCCCCCCGGTGCTGGCGGGGGGCGGGCAGGCGCGGCTGGGGTACGAGAGGTCCCTCGCGTCCTGCTGGAGCTGCCTGTGGCGGTGGCTCGTTAGAGGCGTCTCGGAGAGCCCTCCCCAAACAAACAAAGAAAAAAAAAAAAAAAACAAAAAACCTCCGCCCCCCTCAACCATTCCCCTAAAAAAAATAAAGGTGTAAGAGGGAGGTGTGTTTTCCCTGGAGAGAGGGAGTGGGGCGGCAGTGAGTGCCGGCAGCTCAGCCCCCGCGGTGCGGGGGGCTGGTGGGAGCTGGCAGGGGGTCAGGGAGCAGCCTGCGGCAATGCCCTCCTGGCTGGGGAGGGGAATAAAGTGGCTGGAAAGAAGGGTGGGGGGAGGCTTGAGGGAATGGTCTTTGCTGGTGGAAGAGGAAAGGATGTGTGGTGGTGAGAGGGTGGGAAGGAGCTGTTTTCGGTAAGGGGTGTCTGTAGGAGTATGGGCCGACTGAGCCAGGTGATGAAATAGATCTGTGGGACATCCTTTGCAAGGGAAATTAGGGAGTGACAAGGTCAGCAGCCAGTAGTCATTTTTCTCTTCTGGATGGCCTGGTTACCTGCTTTAGATAAGTTAAGGTTGTCATGTACTAGTTGATCAGAAATAGGACTTTCTGAGCAGGTGGAGTGGAGAGGGAAAAGGGAGAGGAATTAATTGTCAATGGCATTTAACTTTCACTTTTTCCTTAATCTCTCCCTCTTCAGGCAGCCCTTTGAATTAATAAATCTGAACACATTTGTAACTCCCAAGTAGCTGCCAGCAGTGTAGGAGTAATTCTTTTTTTATTCATTCATTCTTTATATTTTCCCTTTTTTTTTTTTTTTTTTTTTTTTAATGGGGCTTCACTTTGCATTTTGAAGGCTGGTTTTGATCTGTCTTTCCTTCTCGCAGAGTAGGTTCAATAATGAAAAATATTCATTCAGTTCTGTGGGGCTCAGTAATGATGCTTCTCCCAAGCTATTGTTACCACTTGTTGCTGATCTAGCCTGAGTGGACACTACATGGTTTCTATCCCTCTCTCTTTGACAAGTATTTATTTATTTAGTTGTATGTAATGAAGAAATTAATGTAAAGTAATTACAACTTACTAGCTTGTAAAACCTCCTGATAAACTTCTTGATATTTGATCCCTTATGCGGTGTAGAATGCTGATGAACGTTAAACCAGAACTTTTTTTTTTCTCCAAAAGTAAAGGAAAGTGCAATAAACATGCAGTGCATTATAATGTAAAAAGAATAACAAATAGTATATTTTAATTGTGAAATGAACTAGTTTAAAAATAGGAGAAAGCTTAGATTATACTTTTTGGAGTTTTATTTCTGGCACAGATGCACATTCCTAGCTGAATATAATTGTGAATACATATAAACTGGAAGATGTGATATTGTATGTGTTTTGAAATCTATAGGTTTTCCAAAAACAATAGGTGAAGTTGTAAAATTAAATGACCTGAAAATAACTAGTGTTTTTTTTAAATGAAACCACCCTGCCATTATTCTTTTGACTAGAGTTTCAGAATTTTCATACTGAAGCTCTACATGGGTAATGCTCTGTTTTTCAGTATATACATAGTGTAAAATTCAGAGAAGAACTGGAAATCATCAGACTAGTGCTGTGATTCCCCATTCCTGGAAAAAACCTAAGTCCAAAACCATAGGATAATGCTGTACACCTTTGCCCATTACATGATTAAGAGATCCCCTGGAAAATGTCTAATTTATTCATTTAAAAGAATGCATGAGGAGGATGGGGCTGGGAGAAAATTACTTGTGGAGAAAAAAAAAGTTCCGGTTTAATGTTCTAAGCTAATTATGATGAATATATATCTATTGTGAAGGGTTTTCTTCTGTCTTGCATACTGTGTAGTGAATTTGAGGCTTATCAGAGGGTATAGTTAACATGACACTCTGCATCAGAAATTTTTTTTTTTTTTTTAAATAAATGTCAGTCTTAAGGTATGTAACTTCATGGTAAGTGTTCTGGTGGGCAAAAGGAGGAAGTATCTACAGTTACATAGAGTGATGCCTTGATAAATTCATAGCATAAAAATAGGACATACAGCATTGCTAGACAGAGTACAACTGCCCACTGCCCCCAGAATGGCTTACTGCTGCATATACTTTTATTACATTAAGGTAGGGATATTAGAATCTACAAAAGGGAAGGATTACCCCCTTATGTAACTGCATCATCTGAAAATGTACCACTCTACGTGGTAAAGCAGGCAGCAGCCAGCACAGAATGTTTTTCCATTTTGATAAGCTAAGCCAAATTTTAGTGTGGACGGAGAACAGATTTTTAGAAGCTTAATGATTTTTTGAATCCTGGCACCTGTAGGGAAACCTTGCAGGAATGCCCCAGCTACCTACTCTGAGGCAATATTATACCATCTTTGTGATTTGGATGGCTTCTTGGAAATACTAATGGTTTGAGGAGAGAGACCCAATGTTTTTACTAGATTAGATGCTCAGGTAGAACAAAGTAAAGCAGTAGGAAACTGAAGTCTTCTGTAATTAGTATTTGAAATCAGTGTTCAAATATCTATGTGATTTCTGGCCCTAAATTACCCTGATGTATTTGGATAGAAAAGGTTTTTTTATAAACCTTGAAAAATAGCATGGTCCTAGTTTCAGGCATATTTAATTTTATTAATCAACATAGATTTTCTTCACTGATGAAGTAGTGGATAGGGTAGATGAGTGTTTCCCAAACTTCTTGCAAATGTGAACACTGTTTGGGCTCATCTGCTTTTATGCAGTCCCCAAGGAAAAATTTACTACTGTACTACTTTAATTGCTGGCAGTGGCTAAGTTCCTCAGGGTGCTAGGGGGAAAAGGCATGAAAATCAGCTGTAATTATCAGCTGCAGGTGTAAATACTCTTTATATTGCCTGGGAGGAACTGAGCTGCTGCCAGCAGTTTTAAGGGAGCTGGTAGTCCTCTAGCTAGTGTAAATATGTGCAGCTGATAATTATAGCTGCTTCTGACTCCCCTGGAGGAAATGAGCTGCTTCCAGCTGTAAATCAGGGTAATTTGGTTTTATTGTTTTTCTTGTTATTTTTTAATAGCTTAATTTTTTAATTAAGTCTTCCCCTACCTATTTATGACTCCCACCCTTTGAATCTTCCTGTTACTTCATTGAGACTTGCAATTCAGGTATGAGAAACAGTGGTGTAGGTCATTACTTCTGCTAAAAAAAAAACCAAACAACCCAAACTTGTGGTCAGATGGCAGCATTACCAGAACCTCCACTGTGGCTTGTTACATTATTCTACCAAATAATAGTTTGTCTTGCCTGAAACAGCTGATTCACAAGTCCATTTTTTTTTTGGCTCAGTAGTAAAAGAGTGTACATTGATGAGTACATGACTATTAGCATGAGTTGTTTTTTTTGTTATGGAGAAGATCTGTACAGCTGAACAAGGTTGGAGGATATGTGATTCCTTTGTAAATAATTCTTAATGTCTGCTAATACTTCCAGATATTTTCAGTAAAATAAACTTTAAAATTTTTATCCAAGATATTTTAAAGTGATGAGAGAAGAGGGAATGCTAAAAGTTCTAACTTTTAAATTTCAAAATGCAAACATCTAACCTTGCTCTCATAGCTGTCTCTCCTTTTATTTCTTAATATCATTTTGTGATATTTTAACATAATACACAGGAGCTTAGGAGAGAAAAAAATCAATGCTGCATATTAGTTGGCTTGTAAATAAAAAGAATTCACCTAGCTACCATGTATTCATGACCACAGCAAAACAGCAGTCTAACTGCTGTTAATGCCACCTGTATTTGCTGGCAGCTCTCCATCCTACTGCCTATGATAAAAAGACAGGCTCTGAGTAGACTAATACAATGGGATGTGCATTAAAGACCCAGCTACTGGTTTGCTAGTTTCTTTTTGTTAGTCATATACCTCCTTTTGTTTAGTTCATAAAGAAAATGTCTGTGTCTGCATTAAGAATGGAACTGAGTATTTTCTAACAAATCTGAGCAAGTGTCTATTCAGATTTGTCACTATCTTCCTTCAGAATGTAGCCAGATACCAGTTTCTGTATTGGGGCAAATATGAAGGGAAACTTTGTTCACCAGGCCTCTTTTAAAATCTAGGAAGTTTCCACTAAACATTTTCAGTAGTGGAAAAAAGGAAGGATCTTCCAATAGAGTTTTATCTTAGTTAAGTAAGGTATGGTCAAGCATGCTCTTGGCTACAGCTGTTTGGAGTTAAGTGATTACCAACTTAACTCACTGTCAATTAGTTGCCTTGTTTTGTTTTTAACTTTGCTGAAGGCTATAGGTATAGCTGCTCCAGCCTGGTTGATTCAAAATTGTCTTGGCTAGCTTAAATGTTTTTAGTAAGATCTTTTTAAAAAAAAGATACCTACAGTTAGTTTGCTGAGCCTTAACATTATCAAGACTCAGTGTCCTTTTTTTGCAATACTTTGATAGCGAATGGTATTTGATGCATGTTCTTATGCCTGAATCCTGTCGTTTTTTCTGAGACCAAGATGTGTTAATTTATTACTGCTTTGCTTGTGCAACAGCAAAATTATCCTCAAAGTTGATTTTAAATATGGATATAAATGTATTGATCTTTTTCATGAGCTAGTTCAGCAAACATGCTTTGGCTGCACATTGGTTATTCAAAGCTCATATGAGGAAATGGTGCCACATTATTATTAGCAAAGCCACTGTATGTGTAGAAACAAGCAACAAATACTGGTTGGTTTTCACACAGTACACTAGAAAAAGTTGTTCTTACATTCCAGGATTAAGTTATGAAAAGTTCTTTTAAACTTTTCAGAATTGTCACTCTAATGAGCTTAAAATAGTTGCTCTTATTGTATATCATGGCTCCGTTAACCAGTTGTTGTCCCATCCTGCTCAGTGGAGATCAGCGTTGATAACTTCAGTATTTTGACTCCTCTCATTTTCTCTGTGTACTTTTAAAATAAACAAAAAACCCCTTTCAGTAGGAATGTCATGCCTAGAGATGAATGATTGCTTAACAATATATACTGACAAAGTTCTGCTGTAATCCAGCACTCAGTTGTCTTATTTATAGAACATTTTTCACTTTCAAGAAGCGTGACAGCTAATGGAGGTTATAAAAACATTGCATTTGAATAATGTGCCGAGTGGGAAGGCTGTCCTCTGCTTAGATAACTTGGACAGAAACTGAGTTATCTATACCCTACTGGTGATACTGGAAAGAAGCATACAAAGAGAGATAAAGTGGGTACTCTATTCACAGGCTCCTTTTTCACTTTACAACAAAGTGTTGAAGTGTTGAAATGGTTTAGAGAAGCTGAGGGTGTGTTGGCATCGTAGGAATACATTGTGAATACAGAAATACAGCTTCTATATTTTCATTCTCATTCTGTAACCTTTCAGAAGTGTTAAAATAGCTTTGGGATGCTGAAATAGCAGGTAGCACCATTACTTATTTTGCTGGTGAGTAAGGAAAGTTAGAAGTGCATTTCCTTTAACTGGTCTCTACCCACAAGTTGTTAGAATAATTAATGAAATAGGTATGCAAAAACTCCTGGGGAGTGGTAGAACCTCTTTCAATAGCATGTCCTGGGCACTAAATGCTGTGTTAAAACTTGTACTGTAGCTGTATGGTATAATGTCTATGTGTAAACTTGTTTGTACACTTCCATATAATAATGAAGTTTGAAGTACAAAAGCAGCAAAATGTGAGATACTTTGAGTGGCACCTAATAAGGATGGCACACACTTTCATCACAAGCTGTATAGAATGCAGTTCTAACAGTGTGCTGTACATTTTCTAAATGTCTTCTATGGTATGTTTCCTCAGTGTTTGGGAAAGTGAGGGAGAATTGAGAGAAGTTTTTTTTTTTTCTCTGTAGGGAAAAACATGCTGAAATCCTATACTTTCTCTTTAATTCCAGACACATGATTCTTGTAAGCTGGATTTAATGGCTTTGACTTTTGAGCTATGTGTATTGGTCATCTCCCCCCTGCATCCATTCCTTTCCCTATGAGATATATGTATATTAGTCCTAATTTTTTGCTTCTGCAGGAGTGATGTTTGCAATGTATTGTACTTCTATTAAAATAAATTAAGGGAAAAGAATAGAGTTTTTTTTTCAAATTTGAATGGCATCATCTGTTATAAAACTGAATGTTTCACTCTCTCATTTGACCTATGCATTCTTCAAATTTAAATTCACCTTGTTGTTGGCCTAAGATCAGTGCTTTTCATAAAATGTTGGAGGCTGAGAATACAGAAAAAGGAATATTTTTTTTTTTTACATAAGGGAAGATAATAGCTTTTTGTGGTTTTTGCTAGAACATTTGATGGTTTTACGAGATTATGAAATATGACATTAAGTTATTTAGTTACAGTTGCTACCTGGTCTTCTAATTCTCCAATTTCTGCGTAGTTCTAGTTGCATATACATTGTATGACCCAGAAATTATATATTAAGGAATCCTCCCATATGCAGACTGGCATTCAACTCTACTAATAGGTATGTAGTTAAGATGATGCTTAGTTCTTTTTCCTCCACTAGAAAAAAACATATAAATCCCATGGCTAAGTAATTGCAAAACATATAAATCCCATGGCTAAGTAATTGCACATTGGTGTGCATGAGTGAAAAAGGCTGTAGCAGTTAAGCATGGAAAGAATTCTATGGATCGGTGTTGAAGGAGAGCTGAGAGTGAGGCAGCCAGACTGTGATAAAACTGAAGAACTGAATTCTGTAGTGTTCTGTGCCTGCAGTCATTGCTCATGCTGTCTGAGAGAGATGGTGTAGAGTAGAGCCTTGGTTTGTATGTTATAAGGTGTAATCTGTATTCCCACTTGTGGATTTACTATGACATTTTTGGCAATCTATTTCTATTATCAGTTTGGGAAAACCCTGTTTCTCCTTCACCTTTCTCTGTAGTGCTTATTTACATTGTGATAGATTCTGATGCCTTTTTTTTTTTTTTATTTTATTACTTGTATTACCACTTTTTACTTACACCACTAATCATTTTCTCCTCGGAGTTTATCCAAACAATAAGGAAGAGGGTGCAGTAAAGCATCGAGGAGTGGAAGAGAGCGAGAATACTACAAACAAGATGAAAACATGGGATACCTTGTAGGGTGTAGAATTTGAAGGAGGAGGATGGTTTGTAGATGGGAAGCAGCAGTGTATTTCTTGAGAAGAGTTCACTACATGGGTGGAATGAAAAGTCCCAAGATAATGGACAAGCTAATGGTATTACTGGGTAGAGAGGGCTAGAATAGATATTCCATTATATATGGATGGTTTAGAAAGTGTGGAATAGCATTACCTGGAACCAGTTATTCTAAAACACTTTGGGTTCTGATTCCTTGGTTGAAAGTGCTTTGAGAGCCACTTTGTCACAAAACAGAGCGAGTTACCTGTGAATCCCCCTTAGTACTGAACTGCAAGTTTGGGAACCCACAGATCTGCTTTATGTGACATCAAAGTCAATTTTAAAAGTTTTATGGCTATGGAGCCAGTGTGGTTATCCATTCTTAATTATATATAATACACGTTAAACTGAGTAGATAGTACTCTTCAGAACTCTAGGTGCTGACTTCTGTAGCACAGCCAAGTAAATCTGGTCATATAAGGAGTCCTTTTGAAAGTAATCAGTGCTGTCTCATAGAATGATTACCATCTTAAAAAAATCCAATTGAGGCATTGTAACTGTACAAAATAGCACAAAACTGTTGACTAAATGTGAAAAACATCTTAGAAGTGCACACTGCTGTAGCTAACTTAGCAGAATTAATACTCTAATCTAAATTTCATAGTAGGCATGTTTCACAATTTCAGTTGCTGTTTTGCATTTGTTACTGTGGAAAGAATTGCTGGTTTGTAAGTTTGGGGGGGAGAGAAAAAAATATTTATACTCTATGTATTTTTTTTCATATAAAAAGAAATTATATATAACAGATACAAAGTGCTTGTGATGGATGTAGGTCTTAATCTTAGCAATCTGTTGATCAGTGTCTTGAAAGTATTCTCCAAGGGAGAAAATTAATCTAAATATATCTGAAATTAATTAAATCCAGAATGTCTAGCATATTAGGGCTGCTTATTTCATTTATAAGTGTAGAAAATTATAAAATAATTACTTTAAAAAGTCAGTTGTTAAATTTAACATGGCCTGCTTCTTATTTAGCATTGAATCTTGCTGTATTTATGTAAAAGATTTAAAAGAAAATTTATTTATTGGATGCAGATTTTCTAGGCACTGATTTTTCTCAAGTCTAAAGCAATTTGCTTGGTTCTAAGTTATTTTATTCATTTTGTTACAAAGCAGTTTGTGGTAGCACTTCAGTTATCAGACAGTTCTTTTCAGGGATTTATCACTTTTTCCATAAATATGTAGCTCTTATTGTAGATTGGTACTGTGGTTTCTGTCTAAGAGTACTTGTTTCCTGCTGAAATAGTGAAAAGTAGGCTTTTAAAAATTTCATAGAAAAGCTTTGAAGGTTAGAAAATCTTGAATTAAGCTCTTCCTGATTTTAAACGTAGAGCGATTAATCAGTATTATCTTTTATTCTTTAATATACTTTTAATTGGCAAGGAGTTTAGCCTGCCACACTTCTTTTGAACATTAGGATATGAAATCAATGTCCAATTTACATTACAGTCAGAACAAGTTGTTGTAGAATTATGGAAATCACAACTGAGGAATCGCCTAAACTGTCATTTAGGTGTCGCCTAGAGCTGGATCAACTTCAGTAGTAAGTTTGTTGGTGTTTGTCCTGAAACATCTAGTGATAAAAAGTCTAAGGCCTTCCAGGCAATCAATTCTGGTGTTTAACTGTCTTTACAGTTAAAAATAGTAAACTGATGTATCAATGAAAACTTCTGCAGGTTTTTGTTGGTTCACAAAAGGAGCACGCAGTGAGATGAAACCAACTGTGAGGAGAGGATAGGGCGGTCCCGTATTCAGAAACCACGGTGTTCTGAGCTCTCATTGAGCTCCCTTTGAGCAGGAAGGCCAACGTCTGAGGTGCTGCAAATTCGCAACTACTAAGCATACTTAGCTCTGAACAAAGTCAGAATAAACGGTGATCTCACGTGATCAGTATTTTTTTCTGCAAATTCTACTTAATGGAAAACTGAAACTGGAAACAAGGATGGTTTACACCTGTAAAATCTAAATCTAAGTGCTAAAATGGATCAATATTATGCAATTCTGAAGGGATTCCTTGCACAGAAATGCCCAAAAAAGAGGTCTCACCAGAAAAGGGTTCCCACCAAAGAGAATTACAACTTTAAAATGAAAAACTGAAAACTTCAGTTTTTGATTATAAAAGCAAGCTTACTTGCTCTAGGGTCCTGGTTTCCTAGCTGGATTACATCTCAGGAAAGCATCCAAAAGTAGATACTTTTCAGAAAAAAAAAATTATTGAAAACCTGTTTCACTGCTGAGGAACAGCTTCCATGGAAAAATTTTGACTAGGTCTGTCTTAAACATAAGAAAATAGAAACTTATTCGTGTTTATTCCTGAGATATCCAGAGTTAGGCATTTGATCTTTCTGAAATCAGCAATATACATAACTGGAGTGCAGTCAGTATAATAGATTTCCTGTACAGAATCCAATCTCTGTATGTTAATCTTGGATCTGTTGGATAACACAAAGGGTATTTAATAAGAAAGCCTGCCAATTCTCTTCCCCTCTGTTCTTTCCCTCTCGGCACATTACCAGATTTATGTTTGATTTCTTGGATCTTTTTGTTAACTTTTTTTGCCAAAGAATTTGCTCTGATTGAACTCACTGGAAAGAAGAAAAAGCTGAAGAATGAGTTTTATGCTTCTCTTTGTCATTAACAGTTCTGGTATTCTCTGCTTAAGGCAGTAACCACTATACACTATTGCATTACTCTACTGAACACCAGCTATTGCAGGGAGGGACACTGTTCCAGGGGCCTGGTATGGAGAACATGGGACATCAGGCTGTAGCAGGTTTCAACTGCAGCAATACTTTCTTCCTATCTGCTTTCCTCAGTTAATTCCAAGTGTGGTGATAATTCTGACCCAAAGAGAATGTGTTCTTTTAGATAAAGGATGAGAACATCTCGGTGAAAGACAGTGCAACAAGTTATGGCACAAGCATCAGAGCCAGAACTAGTGGTGTGCTAAGCATTCAGTTTTGAAGCCTGTTCTAGACTTCCAAACGTAAATAAAACTTTACATATAATTTCAATAAACCTTTTTTGTTGTTGAGCGGAATAATAACTTGCTGTAGACCTGCTAGTAAAACTGGAAAAATCAAGTGATATTTCAGGCATAGCAGTTTTTCTCCTGGTCTGAAATAGAAGTCCTTGTGTGCCTGAAATGTTGTTTCTCTTTCCCAGTTCCATCTGTTTGCCTAATAGGAGTTGTTACTGATCCCTGCAAATTTCTTTATCCTGTGTTCTCAGATCACAGTGGTTACAGTAACACTGTTGCTGCAGTGTGTGCATTGTGCATCTACAGCTAGGCTTGCCTGCATTGAAATTCTACAGGAGGTTCCCCCCATCCCCCTTTCTTTGCCTTGTTGAATAGAAACCTTTTCTTGTAAACTGAAAAACAATAACAACAACAAAAAACAGACAAAAGAGAGCTTTTCAGACAATCAGCAGGCCTGTACACTTTGTAGTCTTCTAGGAGGGGCATTGCCAGCTGTGATTTGCTCCTTTGTGTTGTCTTTAAAGCAGGGTACACATGCTCTACTTTTACTAGATTTCGGGTTGGGAAGCAAAAGGATGATTTGTGTCACTGCTTTCCTTTCCAGTGTCCAAACTAGAGTTTGCCTGTCTGTCTTTCCTATTAGTAATGGATGAACATGTTTTGCCTAAATTCAAATCCACTTAAAGTTCATGGGTTTGAAATTAAAAACAGAACTAAAATCTTACAAGGTTTATGTTCTGTTAGGAGCTGGCCTTTTACCAGTATGTGTCTATTAATTTAACTTTTAACCCCGGAATCGAATACATATCAATTTGCTATAGTAACGCATTTGTATTTCTTTATATTCTATTCCTTACCTTTTTTACATATGTTCCATTAGCATGAATTTATGATTAATAGAAAGTTGCCAGCATAGGTATTTGCTCTCTCATGAGCATAAAACTTTTTGCCTTGTCTCTTCATTTTGATTTTCTCTGGTCCAGTGTTGACAATGTGTGCCTTCTGGCCTATACCTCCATAGATCCAAGTTAGTAAATAAAGGATGAAATCTACTCTGTGAAGTCTGTATTCTAGATGCTATATGCTTTGAATATGGAATGTAATAAAACACTGACAACCCATGTCCTGTAGTGAAGCTTGTTTTACCCAGTATTTGTTATATCCACTGTAGCCTGCAAGTTGAATAAAACCAGTGTGCAGTATTGTATTTTATAGGTTAGCTTAGTAGTAGTCTGTTGATTCCATATAGGTTCACTTGCTGATTTTTTTTTTTTTTTCAATATTTGATTTTATTAAAAAAATTAAACCAGGGGAGTTTGTGTGTACATATAAAGAACACACACACACACATACATATATGTATATATGTATTATTTGATATTGGCATATTGTAGTTATGTGTTAGCAAACATTTTTAAGAGGTAATATATTGATTTAATAAATTATATCTATGCTTTCCTTTGAGCAGAAAAGTCTTTATTTTTCAGTATTATATACTGTGAGGTGATTATGGGATCCTGCTGTGATTGTAGCAGTTGCCTTAAATATAATCTCTTTGATCAAGATTATCTGTGACTCAATTGCAATTTTCTTAAATTTATTTGGTTTTTTCCAGATATCTGATCAAAAGCCTATAAATAGCTCCTGGTCTGTCACTTCTGATAGTATGTGAAATAGAGATGATTTGAATTGCAGTGTGAATTTCATGATACGTATATGTTCTCTGAGTGCAGGAGATAAGTGGTTTTTTTAACATCAGTGCTTGTGATAATGAATTTTGAATATGTTTTTAGTGTATATTCTGTAATATTTATTTTGCTCTTGCTGTTTGAATCAATAAGCTTGCTATAATTCACTGGAATTTCTCAGAAAATGCCCAGGACATACATGTGAGTACACTTTTCAAACTAATGTGTTTAATTATAAAAATATTTTAGTTGTATTTTTCTAGACTAAAAAAAAAGAACTGTAATGCCATTAACTTTATATACTGTATCCTCACATTGGTTAAGGAGTTTATTGTTGATATGATTCTCTATTTTTAAAAAGGGTTCATAATAAACTATATTACTTCAACCTGAGGAGGTAATGAAAGGCAATTCTGCTTTTCTTAAAAAAAAAAAATTATTAAAAAGAATGCTATTACTTTTACAGGTTTGACAATTTCAGCATTAAATATTCTGTTTGAGTACTTTTAAAAATAGATTTAATCAGAAGTTTTTTGATTCTGTATACAGTTGCTTAAAAGATAATTTTGCTGCCATAAGCAGCAGCACCAAAGTATGTAGAGAGCTGGTTTTAAGCAACAGAATTGGTCATTATTCAAACGTTCATTAAAATTTCCACTGTGACTTTCAGTGGCTGTTACAGATGAAAAATAAATGGAGATGATCTTACCAACTCATCTTGATTTTTCTCAAATTTTAGCTCTTAAAGAAATGGTGGTGGGAGAGTCAATTTTAAAAAATTACATTAACACTTAATTTTGGGATTGACAGTTATCTGCTTTAGCTAAAACTGTTACTAATGTTCCATTTTTTAATTCTGTTTTCCTTCTCACTGGGTGACATATAGCATGAGGTCTGTAATCACAAATTGTGCCTTAAATTTTAGAGAAGGGTTAAATTGACTGTTAAGAGTTTTAGACATCTGTACCGTCACAGGCAGATTCCCCACCCCTCATTTCCCCCAATGTTTTAGAATTTCACCATGTTTCCTCTAAGGCCTTTGGATCAAAATTTGGATATAGTTACTGAGTTTAAGTAGTAGATCTCTAATAAGAACTGTTCTTCACTATCCTGCCAGCTGTTCTGTACTGCAGTCTTTGCAACTAATTGTAGCTGGTAGATGTTATAAATCATGTTATTTGTCCTTTGCCAACTTTGCCCCCTTGTCAAGAAAGAAGCTGCCAGTCTGAATCTTAAAAGACCCTCTGTGGAGAGCAGAGCTTATGGTAGCCTGAAAAAATCTTTTTCTCTTTTAAGGGTGAGGGAATCAGCACAAGAATCTATAAAGATAGGGAGAATGCAGAGCCACTGCTGAAGTTGGAGGCTTTCAACAGCTGCTGTTTATTTTGAAGATGGCTTTTGGTTTGATGTGCAAGTATGAGAATGATGGATATGGAACTGGGATGAAGTTCATCTCTTTTTAAATTACAATTAAACAAGCAATTTCAATACAAATTATGTGTCACCCTGGCTATAATCTACCCATTCACTTTACAAAATAAAGGAGGCAGCTGATTAAATTTAGCCAGCATGTTTTTTTGCCTGCTGTCTAGACAATTGGCTTGGTTCCCATTCCTCCGGTCTTAGCTTGCTTTCTTGGTTGTAGGCCCACTAGGCCACTTAACCATTCTGCTGTCATTTGAACAGTGTGTTCATGAGGTAGATAAAGAGTAAGCAGGGATGGGCTTTTTGTTCTCTTAGGTCTCTGACAGAGAAAGTGGTACTACTAAGTAAGCGCACAGAATGTTTCTGGTAAAGCTGAATGAATCCTGTTAGAATGAAGATTAATCAGCTCTAGAATCAGCTCTCTCTTTTGGTGCTCCTAGAACTTAGGTGAAACCCCTTCACCTTATACTACTGCAGAAATGAGGTATGTATTCTGATATTGTCTCTTCCCAACTGTAGTTTGACATAAGAAGTCAGTGAAATAAAGAAAAAAATCCTGAAAACAAAACCAAAACCAAACACCCTCCCCCACCCCCAAAGACAAATTACTAATAGAGACCTCACTTTGAGCACCCATCTCCAGGTTCTTTGGATGTGATTGTCCTTTGCATTTACAGATCCAAAGAGTATAGACATTTCATATTAGAGTGTATTGCAGCAATATTCTCCCACTATAGAATAGTATGCATACCACATTCTTAGTACTGTACTGGGTTTATAGAATACTGATGACTGAAGCTATTTCTATTGTACTGACTGTTGTTGTTTCTTGTGTACGATTTCCAGGGTAGATCTGACGAGTGATGTATTTAGCCATAGTGTAAATTGGAGTTCAGTTTTGAGTAGTGTTTGTCATGTATGCTGACTATTAAACAAAAAAAGCGCTTGAAAATTTTAAATGTTCCTATATGCAGTCTTTTGTAAATGAGGTTAGCCTTATGGTAGGAGACAAATGTATGCAAAACATTTGAAATTTGCCTCAAAACAATACATTTTTGTCAGTAAAGCACTGAGCCTGAGCTGCATTCAGGCTTTACTTGCACCTAGCCAATCTGGAGAGCAGGCAGAGCATGTGTGCATGTGCTTGCAAAAGACTGTTAATACGCGCTTACCAACATCTCACAACTCCAGTGGCCACAGCAGAGTCAGTCGTTGTGCTGCTTGTTGCATTTTCATAACATACGACTGGAACTCAGCTACAGTTCATTAAGGGAAGTTACAGTCCAGCCAGGAAGCAGGACTTCCTTTGTAGAATGGATACATGAGAGACTTGAAATTGAATTTGCACAAGATACCGTGATAATTCACATGAATCAGAGCTTTGTGTCCAGCCCATCTGTAAGAAAATCCTATTTTTTCCTCTGGAAACCTAGGTATCCTAGTAGATATCTTTTTACCAGCTATATTGTTGGCTTCCATTGTGACTTTCTGCCCTGCCCGCCCCCCCTCCCTCCCCCCCCCCCCCCAGAAGTCCACATTAGTCCAAAATGCTATAAGATCTTTGCCCTTGTAACATCATGTGGTTTTTGATGTGATACCAGCAAAATGCATTTCTCACATGAATACTTGTGTATTGAGCATCCAAATAGACTATCATTCATCTTTTTAAAAGTACAGGGATTTATTAAATAATTTGTAGCTGCCAATTGTTTCGTCCCTTCTGGGTCTACTTTCCTGATTGCATAGTGTGTGAAGTTTTAGGGGGGTTTTATTTTGATTGGTTGACTTTTTGTTTTGCTTTGCTGTGTTTTATTCACGTGATCAGCAACAGACTGGGCAGATGCCATCTGTTTTGTATTTAAATTTACTGTACCTGCTACATTTTAGTTTCTGAACCCAGCCTGAAATGTCAGTGTCATGAAACTCTTATCAGAATTTTTTTTTTCCTTCTTATACTCCTGTTATTGTTTCTGCTAGGGTCCTAGTAATCCTGCTGGATGATTTGTATTTTCACTAGCTCAGACTAGTGTGCCATTTTGCCCCACCTGTTTCAAGGTCTGTTCATACCACAGTTCCTCTGAAAACGATGTGTTTAAATCATCAGTGGTTTTGATGGTCTTTTCTGTGTTTTTTTTTTTCTTAGTTACACAGATTTCTAGTGCTTGGCCACAAAAATGCTTTGCACCCTCCCAAAACATCTTCCTTTTTACTTCAATTAGCATTTTAATTGTTTTTAATGCAAGTGTCATAGTTTTTCTTTACTTTCTTTCTTCAGAAAGAAAAAGTTAGTTAATATTTGTCAGGTACACTTTGCACTTACATAAAGGAGATAACCTCTATTATGCCATTTTTTATTTTCTGAGTTGGACACATGCTTCTGCAGAGGTAGAGAGGTAGTTCTTTGACTCCTGTTAATAAATAGAAGGTATTGTGTGGCTTCTGGATATTTTCAGCAAATTATATAGGTTCAATTTTATATGATGGAAAGGAAACACTGACTAGTTAGCTTCTAATTCCAAGCAAGGATTAATGCAGTAAGGAAGACAATATCCTCTTTAAAATCTATTTTTGTCTTTCCCTCCACTTTTGCTGTACAGCTTCCAGACCTTCCCCCAGACCCATCCTGCCCGGCTTCCTGTTGCAAATGTGGGGAAACATTTGCACGTATCCTCACAGAAAAGCTTTACTTATTTGTTGGTCATTGCACATCATTTTCATAGTATTATTCACAGGTTAGACCATTCTAAAAAAATAATTTAAAAATCAGTTTTGCTGCAACAAAAAAAAATGAGAGTTTTAAATTAGTTGGGACTTTTTTGGCTTAGGGGCTAGCATAGGCTTACTGCCAGTGAGAATAATGTTTAAAACTGTGTGTCATGAGGGAGGAGAATAAAAGGCTACTCTTGAACCAAATTTCATATTGTGTTGTGTGAGAGATTCCACATGTTGTTACTTCATACAAATGTTTTCTCCCAAGAAGCAGAACAAAGTATGATATTCAAAAGAACATAACAATAAAACATATGGATTAAAAAAAAATCTGTCAGTTTAAATGAGCAATATCATTCTTTAGCTTGCCTCCAGTGGGTCTGAGATGTTCATAGGCTGTTTTAAAATATGGGTTCATTCTAGGACAAAGAGAGTTTTCTGTTTTTTACGTTTTCCTGTGTAAATCATTGAGGGGGGGAGAGAAAAAAGGGTGGAATTATGCTCTGGACGCTGATGCCTTTGCATTTTTGGCATTATGCCTTCTTACTGTTTTATTGTCTATTTTGGCTGAACTTGAAGTTCCAACCATGCTCCCTGCCAAAAAGGAGAAAAAAAAAAGTTAGGTCCTTTAAGGATACTGAAAAATGAAGCCAGTTTTTGAATCCGCCACGTCCTGTAAGCAAATAAAAATGAATCTCTATGGAGCTCAGACGTTACTTCCTGTTCTCCTTTGGATTACAAGCAGGAATGGAGCAATTTTTCTCTGCATCCAAAAAAAGGCGGGGGGAGGAACAGAGGGGTTCAAAGCAACACAGGAGAAATCTTCCAGAGGCTTCTGTGCAGCTAACTTTTAAAATATGTGTAAAATGTTTTACACCTTAATTAATATATGTCTATACTTGGAAAAATGTGCAGCAACCTCCCCCCTTCCCCAAGGCACTCTTATTTCATAAGACAGCGGACATATTAAAAAGATGCATGATTTCTGCTGTATATTTAATTTTGCTACTGATTTTGTAACCATTACTTACTAATTTTGCAAATGTTTCAGTATTGATAGCATATACTAATTTCATAAGGCATGTGAAAGTGATCAGGAAGATTCTACTTGAGGTTTCCTGAGGAGACCAAAATGAGAGGAGAAGCGGGGAGGGAAGAGGGGGGGGAGAGTGATGGTCTTTCCAGATAAACTAACTAGGATTTTGGTATAGTAATCTGTGTATTGTGATAAATGGTTCCATGGGTAAAGTAAAGATTTCAAGTTTTAGGTACTGCTACTTTCCTAACTTTTGAATGAATGAATAAAATATTCTGACATAAAAGATAAACTGCTAACACAAAGTAGACTTCTGGATTTTTGCCACTGTAAAATTAGGAGTAACTGTAACCCAAGCAGACTAGCCAAACTTGAAATTCACTGTGGACAAATATTCTTTGTGCATAATTCTAGAGGAAACTATTTTTGGTAGTGAATGAATATATGTAATCATTAACACATGACGGGGCTGCTGTAAATGCATAAGGCTGAAGCATGAATGCTTCCAGCACCCAAGAGGTGCTTTTGTATTTTACTTAATAAATGGTCTGGAATGTGCTATTACTTTTACTTTTTTGTTTTCTTATTTCTTAAGTTTACATTAATAAAGCAACTTTACAGTTCTTTTTAGGAGAAAAGACTTGATTTTTTTTTTTTTTCTCAAAAGAGGCAAAAGGATGTAGCTCAGAAGTCATCAGTTACTCTGTTGCAAGGAAATAGAGGAAAGAACACAGACATCTACTGAAAGCCCTGACCATACTTTTATAGGCAGTTTTCAGTGTGTATATTTACTTGTGCTTGTCTAGGGAAGGTAAATTATCTGAGAGGCTCTTTGGATTTCTGTATAATAGTAGAAGTTGTTATTATTGTTTATGCATAGAGATAAGGCTTGGAGACCCATCACGCTTCTTGCCGATGTTTAAAGGCTTCATTTGATTTCTTGTCTCGGTGTACAAAAGGACACGGAAGACCTGTCAGCATCATAGACCCGATTACAGTAGTTTTCTGAAAGCAGATTTTAGCACTACCATTTTTGTTATCTTGCTGAGTTTCTGGCCTGAGTTTCAAGGAAGGTTTAGATATTATAGGAGAAAACAGAAATAACTGAATCGATGCCCAAGGGATTGCTAGATGGCATGGAGAGCAATCTACTGTATTGTACACACCTGGAGGCTAGCCCTGCTTGTTGGCCAGTGAAAGAATACTGTAGGTAACCTAAGTGCTCTCCTTTTTCTGCTGCATGGACAATTGAGTAAAAGCTTCATTCTGTCCCTTTAATGTGTCTTGTGGGTTATTTATTATGTTTACGGTAGGATGGTAGGTAATACACAGTGGCATTGACTAAACATGTAAGCATGAGCTACTTCTGTGAAGCAGTGGAAAGATTCAGGAGATTGTCACTCTCTACCCTACAGTCCCTTTCTCAGTTTGTCCTGAGTCAGACTGTCAGTAACCTGGGTGAGATCCCAAGTTGCATGGAAGTTAGTGCAAATTTTATCTTACTGAAATGGATGATCTGCATACCTTGATTGATGGCTTAGGCCTGTATTCCTTTATCTCTGACAGGGAATAAGGAAGTTAATAACTTTCTAATGGATATGGATTTTTTTTTTTTTTTTTAAGGTTGAACTCAGAAGGGTTATACAAACAGTAACTAGTGGGAGTAAGATTTACTTCGAAGTAGAGTATTAAATATGAGCTTTACATCTGGAAACATTTACTGGATCAGACACTATCTGGGATTGTGAGTCAACCAAGGAGCACAATGGGGAAACAAGGAAAATGGCAGTAGCAACTCAGAATACTTTTTTTAGAAAATGAGTAGTTCTAAATTTCATCCATGCGGGTTAATATTTATGATTTTGCATAAAATGCATGATTTTTCACATTAGGGTTTATTATAACATTTTTACCTGTAATGTTTATTTTAGCTGTTCCATTGTCTGAGACTTGCCTTTCCTCTTTAGAGCCATTTTAGCCAATGATTCCTACCTGCTTCCAGAAATGTATAAAATCGGATTTTTAATATGTCCCATCTTCCATGTACCACAGAAATTTTGCGTTAGTCCTCTCTCTTACTTTAAAATTCAAGCCTTCAGACTGCAAATTGCAGGGCATTGTATTAGACTTCTGACTTAGCTTTGGAACTTCAGAGAAAAATCTTTGAATCAAATAATACCCCAAACTTCTATTTTAACCTGTTTTCCTAAGGAGATGAGAATTGCCCAATTGTGTGATGTCTGTCTTTCATGTCCCTGTTAGTAAACTCTGAACTGATTAGCAGTTTTAACAGAGAGGTGGCTGTTCTGATACTGCATTTTTATACAAGGCTTGCTCAATACACAGTCTGAGGCCTTGTGCAGCCTTGAAGCATCAGAAAGGCAAAACACTGGGGTTGGTCTCCCATTCATGATAGGTACAACTGTCAGCCACTCTGCACGAGCAGCCTTACCAGCTGATTAGCACAGTGTTACAGCTACAACATGGGCTGGTGCTTGCCCAGCCGGTAGGCAAAAGACAAAAATAATTGGTGATGGTGGTAGGCATGGGGATTATTGGAAGGATTTTGGGAATATTGTATTGGGGCGAGGGGGAAGAGAGGCATGGCCCATCACTGATAAGTTGAAATTGTTAGAGGACTATACATACACTTTTGTTAGGCAAGTTTTTAATAGAAGTTTGGAAAGAAGAAGAGTAAAGGAAAGAAATTGCATTTTTATGCTCATCATGTGTGAGCTCAGCCCTTACCAGACACCATAGATGTATTTTCTCTCCTGGAGATTCCTTGATGTCTGTAAAGGGCTTTGTTCATGCTGCAGTCTTACTATGCATTGGTCAAAAATTTCTACCTACAAACATAGGTAGAAATGGACTGTCTTTAGCTCAGGTGCTAATACAGATTTTTCTTTTGGTCTTATAGATCTGTAGCCTACATATTACTAAACTAAATTTTCTGAGTGTATCTTCAAGTATAAAATGCTCCTAGTAAAATATCTGGATTACATGCTTATAAGCCAGATTCCATAACCTGTGCTATTAAGAAGACAAATTTTACTGGAATTTCTTAAATTCATGACACCCAATAGTTACAAATTTTGTAAGGGTATTCTCGAGTAATATTACATAAAAAAGATGTAAATTCTGCTTTCTTGAAAATATAGGATACTCAACATTGAAATTATTTTCCTCTTCATATCTAGCCACATGTCTGTCTGATTTTATAATATATTATATTAGACAAGCTAGGAATCAATAACAACAAAAAAAGTGGTTTTAATGACAGCTCACTGACTGTTTTCCCCGACCCTGTTTGTAGATACAGAATTGATTCTGTTCTGACCCCTGCTATTAAATTTTCTCATCTCTGGCCCCAAATTCCATATTTTAACCCAAAGTGTTAAAATGATACAAGGAATGGAGGGCATTGTAGCCTTTTCAGGGATGATGCAGTTGAATTTGAATGAGCCTTTCTTCTAAGGAGTGTAGATTGACTCTTGAAGAACAAGATATGTCTAGCGTGTCAACTTATATGGGTCTTACCAACCATCTTCCTAGAGGCAGTACAGTCTTCCCTCAAAGAGGTTTTATATTGTCCTGCTTATGTGTCAACTGAGGTGATTAAATCCCATTTTGTGGAATGAGAGGTCGTATAATTGTAGTGCTGTTGTGAGATGTTGAGTCTGGAGAGAAAGGAAAAAGAAATAAAAATCAGTGAACTAAAGGGAAAGGAGAAAATGATACAGGATCCAGGGACAGCCCTAAATCACTGCAGCAGATCCTGTGGAAAAAGATATTTTAGAATTAGCCGTTGGAAGAACTGTGTGCTTTGGCCCTACTGAGGTTGGGTGTTTGATGGCAAGCCGAGGGAAAGCAAAGCATGCTTTTGAGTTCGGCATTCAGAAAGACTAATGATTTATGGCTTCAGCTATGTCCTACACCTTTCAACAAAAAGATCATATTTCATTATTGGTGTCACCAGTGCAAGCTCCCTGCTTTCAATTAAAGCGGTCTATTACTTAACCCAATCAGTCCAGCAGCAGCCAAACACCCTGCTCATTTGTGCTGCTGATTCTGACTCAGATCTGAAAAGATAAAATCTGTACTTAAAATCATCTAAATCTTGCACAAAGTAAATGTTTGATTCAATCTAAGAAACAAGTGTTGCATAAGAGCATTGGGCTTTGCTTAGATCTAACAGAGCAAGTAACTGGAATTCCAGTCCTCACAGTTGCAGACAGCAAAGAATACTCAGCTATTTCTGTTTTCATCTCTTGGGTGCAAAGGGACTGTAGTAACACTGAAACAGTATTGATACATGGAGAGCTTCTGCGGTGAATTTAGTAAGCACATTTTTTCTGTGTTTTATGTATGAGTAGAGACATGTTTCATATTCTTTCTATGCTGGATCTGATGACTTTGGACAAGCTAAAATGATTTTTCTCTATAATGTCTTGCATTTCAGATTTTATTTAAACCTTCTTTGATACAGTCTTCCTTCTGCTGTATACCTACCGAAACAGTAGTGCAGTAGTTCACTGGAATTTTTTTTTTTGTGTGATTAGACAGCATATTTGCCATGATAGCTGTTCTGCTGAGGCAGAAATTGAGGGAAGAAAATTTTATTTATTTACTTAGAGGCTACAGTCAATGGTAGAAAGTTCTCTGGAGGAATACTTGAAAATGCAGGATAAAGTGAACTGATAGAAGAGGCAACAGCTTCTGTTAGTTACAGGAAATTATACCAGTTGCTCTGAAGGAATTTAAGTTTAGGTTCCTGCTCCAGGACCAATATGTATGAGTTGGCTGCCATTGACACAATGAAAGTTTGATTCCATCCTGAAGTCTCTAGTGTTCCTTATTTTGCAGAATTATTGTCATTACTAAGGCAATTAATGTGATCTGCTAATAATAGGTGATGTTCCTTACATTCAATTCTAGTATCTCTTATTACATAAGTGGTGACAAAGTGAAACAAGGAATCAAATTGTACAGGAGAGCTCTAGCTCTAATTTTAGAAGTGCTTTGTTGAAACAGTAAGTGGATATGTTCATGTGTGAAGGCTTTTTAATGGCTGGGATTTTGGGTTATTACAGCTTAAGATCTTCAATGAAATACTTGATGGTGCCTTTGGGAAGGGTGTCAGCTGTGATATTTAGTATTCTGTTTCTCTTGTACCCAAGTGGGAATATGATACTCTTATAAATCAGGTTAACTACATCAAGAGGTTTGGAATTAACTATGATGTCATAATGTCTAAAAAGTGCTAAACTGGAACAAATCATGCACAAATCCTTATCACAAATCCTACTTAATCCTTTTTATATTGCTTGTTATAAACAGACGTGTATCACCATATACGCAGATTATACATAATATATTATTATATATGTTTCCCTATAGAGAAAACTCAGCAGGGGATTCAGGGTGGCCTTTGCCACAGATATTTCTAATTACAAGTTGGTGAATATGACATGAAGAATCAGCCAATATTTGCTTAAGTAAAAACTGAGAATTTGCTTTGATGTTCATGACCGTTTATATTAGTTTTCTGAATGTATCTGTAAAATCAATATTGTGATTATGAAAACAGTAATGAACTAAAGGAGTAATTTCACCAATATTTGAGTTGGCCTGTGTTTTGCCCAAAGGTTTTTGTCTGGAAGAGTTTGGAATTACTATGAAGTCTTTACTCATGTGTTAAATTGCTTTACTATTTAATTGAAATTTGGCGTAAAATCAGAGAATAGAGAATATGGTGTATCTGAGGTAACCAATCATCACAAAGAGTATATAAGCATAATCAAGACTGATAGCTAATAAAACTCAAAACCCAGAAACCCAAGATGAAACAAGAAAAAAGAGCTGTCACCTTTTCTTTTTAGCAAACCAGATCTTTAGTCATTTTGGATTGATAGACCAAAATTGCCAACGTGTCCTTTGGGGATTTTGCTTTCCGTTTCTGTACAAACCTAACTGCAATCTCTTATCAGATCATCACTCTGTTTATGGGATGCCTTTCCTTCTAGCAAGTGTCTAATTGACCTTTCTGAGACAAGGGAGTTGTGAAGAGTTCCTCATCTCTACCTACATACTACGAATATCCTGGAACATTTCAGTCTACGTTTCACTACTGACTCTGTAAGGTTTCTTAGGGAAAAAAATTACACAATAGTTATTATGGAATTGCTTATTGGGGTTATGTATTTTATTTCCCTAAGAAATAATAGGTGCCAACTCCTGGTGTGTAATATTCATGCAAACCAGGAAAAACTCAATCCATGCAATATGTATTTTGGGGGGCTAACTTATTTGTATCTTGTGTGTGTTTTTCTCAGACTGTGGACTGTACTCAAGTTTGAGACCAGGTTTAGTCTACAAAAATACTGAGTTTATTTTATGCAGCAACGGTGCTGGAAATGAGTGCATATTTTGTAATACTTTAATTTAAAAATGTTAATTTTTACTTTTTCAGATTGGCCAAAGTACTCAATAACAGTTTTATTATCTATGTTAATATTGGTCATGTATGTTTAATCCTGGAGACAAACACTTCTATGTGTTGCACACAACCTAAATGACTAATGTTACTTCATTTACTGTCTCCTACATCCTTTCGTCCTGTCCTGTGCTTGGTAATGTAATTGCATATGACAGGTGTCTCGTTTTCAGCTAAGCCATATAGAGGAAGGGTATTCACATGACCACTCAAAAATACTGGCCCAAAGAATTTACACCACAGATCATCAATTTGATTTTCTTCATTCCATTTTATACACAGACATTGCTAAGTTAGCAGTATTAACATTTACTGCTAATTTTGAAAATTAAGTCTGTTAAGAATTGATGAAACCAGTGATTTGTTTCATTCTTTAGTTAAAAGCAGAGTTGTTCTCTGCAACCCTGCCAGTTTAAGATCAGAGAGCAGTATTTTGACAGATGCTCTTTTGTGTTTTATATGTTAGTAGCAGGTTTCCATGCCTGTCTTGTCCAAGAAAGCAGAAAATCAGCATGGAATTCCAGTGGCTAAATTGCTTTTTGTAGTTGCAGCCAAATGGTTTATTTGCTTCACGTTTTGTTCAGTTGCAATTGTGTCGATGTAAGTGCTGTCTTCCCCCATTCCCCAAGACGTTTAAATGATGTTGAAAATCTGTCCTTTCAAAATGCATTTATTTCAATGATCGGGCATGTTGTTGACTGACAGAAGCAGAGGCAGTTGATTGTTTTATGTTACTCTGAAGTAAAAAATTCAGGAGAGAATTGTCTCAGTTTTCCTAAAAATAATCTCTAAATCTTGCATATCAGGCAGCAAGCAGCATCAAGGCATGTATATCATCCTAAATCAAAATCTGGCATAGGACCTCTGCTTACCTGATGTAATTTCCTGAATACCTTTCCTGCATCCTTTGCCATTTCTTTTCCCTGTGTGTGTTATGAGATGCCTCTGTCTTTTTGTTTTGCATGATCATTCTCTCTGTGCCTTTGTTTACTTTTTGCCTTGCTATTTAATTGCTTGTTCCTTGTGCTCTCTGACTTTCCTCCTTAGAAGATTCCCAGCAGATATATCTAGTATGTTGTTTTCTCTTAGCCTCAGACAATAATTGTCTGTACTTCTCAATAATCTGCTGTGTCAGTGAAGCCAGTTTTTATCACTATAATGGTAGAGAACTATAGTACCTCTTTGCCAGGGATCTACTCACTTTGCCACCTTTCCCTTCGCATTCCTTGAAGACAAAGTTCTTTTCCTCTTTGAGGAGTACAAAGAGAGACTCACTTCTTTTAACAGAATCTTCATTTAAGAGAGTTGTGGGTAAAGGCAGGCTTTGTGCTTGTAGGCAGAGAGATTTTGTTTGAAAATTACAGAAATAACAGGCAAAATAAATGCATGCAATCACTGCTGCAGTAAAGAAATCATAAAGGCAGATATAAAGCATAGGACTTATCTCTACGCTTATCTGAATCTGTGTGGAACCCAAAGGACTTGTAGTAGCAAAATTCACTCTTGCTCTCTACCCCCTGCTCTTTTTTTTTTTTTTTTATTAAGAAGCAGACTTATTAAAAATAATTGAAAGAGTTGGTAAATTGCATATTACATCCTGAATTTACTGTGACTGAAGCAATAAGGGTAGTAAATGAAGGCAGATAGGCAGGAAAATTAGAAAAACTGTAATGGCTCTCATATTCTGTTGAACTTCTAACTCACTGAGAACATGAGTCTCTCTGAAAATCTGCAGGAGAGGGGAAGGCTTCTAAATTGCCATCTCTCTTCAGGCAGTGAAGTATCCCATTATGCTTTTTGAAATTAGAGCAGTGTCACAAAAATGTGTCAGACTTCTATAGTGGAAAGTATTCTTATTAAGGTAAATTAAAATCTTTGTTCACTGATTATATTGATGGGTACAGTCTCTGCAATATATACATGGACAGTCAAAGCAAAATTCTCTAAATACTTGTATACTGTGTACATCTCATTGGCCATCTTTTTTAATTAAACAACTGTGCATTTTTCTAAGCATGTTTGAGCTAATTGTTGTTGAGCTACATGTATAGCAGTGGCTACTTCCACTGCTTTAAATGCACCTGAAAAATAAGAAGATTCTTTGGGTCTATTATTTATTAAATTGTATGAAATTTGTTTCATACTGTGCAGTATTCTCCCCTTCTCATAGCTAGTAGGTCTGTTCTTCCTTGTACTGCAGAGCAGAGAAGGTTCCATGTTTGTAGTTGATGTCATCCCAAATCAGGGCGACTCCTGTATAGCCTGCAGATGAACTTTTAATTGTCCAAGTCACTGAAGCTGTAGGAACCATGAAGTATCTCTTAGTTGCACTAGATGGGGTGAGTGTCAGAGCTCTGGGGAGCTGGAGCTGTCAGTCACTTTGAGCCTGAGGGCCCCCTTGAGCATGAGTTAAATGATCATACTGAATCCTCCCTATTGTTGCTGCATGTAAGACATGCATTGTTACACCTATTGAATATAACAATACTGCAGTTCATTTTATTAGATGGTTATGTGCCTGGTGTCCTCTATCAGGTAACTCATAATCTCTGAACAGACCTTAGGGGAACCATATCTTTTTGCAGCAAGCAGATTTTTACCTTAATGCAACAGCATTAAAACAAAGTAATGATAGCAGGGAGTTCAGTATTCCAGGCTTGAGGTTAAACCACGATCAAGTAATTTTACTTTGTTGAACCTTTCCATTTCCTGTGGCTGAAAAATTAAGTCAAAGATGTACTGGATGTAGAGGATTTACGTACGTATGGGGGGATATGTGTGGTGTGTTTATTTTGTGATGATTTGTAAATCATCACCTCAAAAAAACCCCACTGCAAGTGCGAAGCTTACTTAGCATTTGGAGACTAGCGATTCTTATTTTGACTTTAATATGTTCACTAGTTTTTAATAAAGGTATTTTCAAAGAGCTTACTTGTTCTCAAATTCAGGTCTAAAGTGGGCAGGTGCAGCACCACGGAATTGATGTCTGTGTGTGGACTCCCCCCTTCTAAAAGCTGTTACTTTTTCATTTTGGAATGGTGTTACTGTTTTCCTTCTTTGTGTATGGAAGAATGGCATTGAAACAGCACTTAATGAATCATGTTATGTAAATAGTAGTTGAAAAGCATCTTGATGCTGTATATTATTTTGATCCCAAAGTGATTACATGTCCAAACATGCTGCAGGAGTTAACACTTCTTCCTAAACACACATAGGCCATACATAGCAAAAGAGCATCTTTGTAACTAATTGGAGGTTAGCTGAGCTCCTTTCTGCCTTGGACTTTCTCTGTTTTGCTGCCACTGACTTTCCTACTTCATGCAAACTGCAAGACTTGCTGTTCTTTCTGTTTCTTCTCCAAGGTTATTGCCTTCTGCTTGGTGATTATGTTCTGGCTGTGTCTGTCTGGCCTTCTCCAATATGATCCTTCCACTATGTCTGTAAATGTAGAGTTCCCATGCCAAAGGCTAACAAAACAAATGTACATATGTTGCAGGTGTTTTCTGATACAAGATAAATCCGAATAATAGTGGAAATCTGCTCAAATTGTTATGAGAAATTGCTACTAATTAATTTTGTAATTTAGGTTTGTTTAGACCATCCACTTACACCTTGGTGGGTATTTCTTAGTAGTCTTTAAGACTCATAAAAAACATTAAAAGTCAAGGAAACAAGCAGATGCTGGTATCTGATTCTTTGTTTTTGCAAGTAATACAAAAAGAAAGCAAACGTGTAGGATAAGTTATTTTATGATGAAAGAAAGATTTTTTTTTTCTGTAGATACTCTGTTGATTAATGACGTAATTTGGAATTTTTAGATTAAGATCACAGAAATAAAGACGTCACAAAATTTGAATATAGAGACTTGCAGCAAAGAACATTGAAGAAACTTTATTGCCTTAACTGCAGCATCACAGTGATAGTGCTATGTTTGTTTGGTAAACATCTTACAGCTACATATGCACTTCTGGGACAGCTATTTAGTTGTGCTAGACTGCCTGATGTTCTGGAGGGCTCCCTGTAGAAAGAGTTGTGTTGATTGTTGGGATCTGGGGGGAGTAATGTCAAGGGGAAGGGTTGGAACATCTTTAATACTAAAAAAAAAAAAAAAAAAAGTTGCACTTATTAGTTTGGTTCTCTGCATACTGAGAAACAATCCCACTACACGTGCTGATTTCTGTAAAGCTAATTTTCTTGTCACTTCATAATAGACCTGTAACATTTTTGGGGTCTCCTTTGCTTCTGTCTGCACTACATCCTGGAATTGACTCTGTTTCCAGCTGTTGCTGGGGAAAAACTTTGCTTCTCATTGAGGTATTTGCTGGCTTGTTGCAGCTGGTCACTGTGTGGGTTTGGGTTTTCTTGGTTCGGATTTTTGGCTTTTTTTCTTCCTCTTTCCATATTTTTGTGCAGTTTTACAGCATGTCTGGCACCCAGATTTTGGATCCATCCTTTCTTTTGTCCTCAACAGACAATATTTTTCCATGTGTGAAAGAACACTTCTGGTACTTATGAGGCATGTATGTAATTTGCTGCAGCCTTCTTGCATATACAAAAAAGATCCCTGATTTCAAAGTTTGTCCTTAATCAAAGTCTGGCACAGCAGAATTTCTTGTTTCTCAGTGGTTATTAGGCATGATGCATGTTATCATGATCTTGCAGTCACTGTCAAAATCTTACCTGGCAGTATCCCTGAAGGCATTTTCAAGCCTTCATTAGAAATTATTTTAGTAACCACAGAATCTGGAAGTGCATAAATCTGTGTATCATGTTTATACTTCACCTTAATGTTATATTAAATGATGTTTGCCAGATGGCCCTGTGGAAAGCATTGATTTGCAGTATAGATAGGATCTCAGGCCTTCACTCCGTTGTATTGTTCCCATCCATCGAAATTTACTAATGTATTTATTTCCTCTTTATGTCTCTGTGTGAATAGAAAAAGTTGCCATGTGCAATCTTAAACCCAGATCATCTATCCTGTAGTTGTGCAGTTGCGTGGTTGAGAAATGTATGTCCATTTCAATGCTCCTTTTGAAACAACTTTATCAGTGAAATGTACTGCAACTTCAGCAGATTTGTAGAGGAGGAAGACAGCGTGAAAATAAACCTATGTAAAGGCTTCACTTATAGTTTATATTAACGAACTTGATTGAACTGGATTGACCTCAAGGGCACAGATTTTATTGTGCCAGTTTGACAAAGTGCTTTTTCTTGTAGGCTTCACATGAGACTCACCACAGTTGTATTTTTGGTATGTTTCTAGTTTTAGTCTTTAAATTACTCTGAATATCACTCCACATTAGGGAAGAACCCTATACAAAAGTAAAAAAACTCTTGTGTGTCAAGGTAGTATTTCTTTTCATCACTGTTAAAAGTAACTGGTATAGTTAGCTACTCCAAGGCTTACCTAAAATCAATAAGTTTTCCTGTAACCTAATGTTTTTCTGTCCTGTGTTTTAAGCTGGAATCGTTTTGTTTTTATTTTTGAATAGATTAGGTAATGGAATTGCTCTGCTGTAAACTTTCATTTCAGAGGTATTTCTTTACTATATATCATCTTATTGTCATGAACTTCAATAACAGTAGCTAATTTAACTGCGTGTAGTGAAGTACTGGAAGGAAATACTACTGTTCATGTGCATTCTTTTGTGGGGGAGAGTTAGGAATAGAGTTTGAACTAGAAATGCTTTGGGTTTGGTCAATATGTTAAGATATCCCTTAATATGGAGACAAGTTTTCAGGAATCTCAGGCCCCTGAGACTCAAGGAAAAGTATAAAGCCGCAAAAATTCACTCATGGTGGAGGGTGATCAGGTTAGGGAACACTTGAACAAACTGGACATCTCTAAATCCATGGGGCCTATTGGATTGCACCCCTGAGTGCTGTGGGATTTGGCCAATGTCACTGCAAGGCAATGCTTAATTATCTTTGAAAGGTTGTGGTAATCAGGTTAGGTTTCTGAAGACTGTAATAAAGCAAACGTAACTGCTGTCTTTAAGAAGGGGAACTACGGGCTGGTCAGCCTCACCTGAGGAGATGAGGTGTTGGAACAACTAATTCTGGAAACGATTTCCAGAAATGTGAAGGACAAGAGGTTATTTGAAGTATTCATCATGGTTTTATGAAGGGGAAATCATGCTTAGCCAACCTGATAGCCTTCTATAATGAGGTGACTAGTTTGATGGATGAGAGGAGAGCAATGTATGCTGTTTACCTTGGCTTCAGTAAGGCTTTTGCTGCTATTTTTCATAATATCCTAATAGACAAGCAGAGCAAATATGAGTTAGATAAGTGGAGGTAGATTGAAAACTGGCTGAATGGCCAGGCCCAGAGGTTCGTGATGAGTGGCATGAAGTCTAACTGGAGGCAAGTCACTAGTGGTATACCTCAGGGATCAACACTGGGACCAGTACCATGTAAAATTTTCACTAATGACCTAGATGGTGGGACAGAGTGCACTCTCATCAAGTTCACAGATGATACAAACCTGTGATACACCAGAGGGTTGTGCCACCATTCAGACTGAGCTGTATATAGAATTGTATAACGGTTTGTGTTGGAAGGGACCTTAATGATCATCTAGTTCCAACCCCCCTGCCATGGACAGGAACATTTTCTACTAGATCAGGTTGCTCAAAAGCCCCGTCCAACCTGGCCTTGAATACTTCCAGGGAAGGGGGCAGCCGCAATATCTCTGGGCAGCCTGTTCCACTGTCTTACCACCATCACAGTAAAGAATTTCTTCCTTACACCTAATCTGAATCTACCCTCTTTCAGTTTAAAACCATTATCCCTCATCCCATCACTACACTCCCTGATAAAGAGTCTCTCACCACCTTTCCTGTAGGCCCCCTTTAAGTACTGGAAGGCTTCTATAACGTCTCCCAGGAGCCGCCTTTCCTTCAGGCTGAACAACTCTCTTAGCCTGTCCTCACTGGGGAGGTGCTCCATTCATCTTTGAGGCCTCCTCTGGACCTGCTTGAGCAGGTCCACGTCCTTCTTATGTTGGGAGCCCTAGAGCTGGACACAGTACTCCAGGTGGGGTCTCAGAGGAGCGGAGCAGAGGGGGAGAATCACTTCCCTTGACCTGCTGGCCACACTTCTCTTCATTCAGCCCATGACATGGTTGGCTTTCTGGGATGTGAGTGCATGTTGCTGGCTAATAGTCAGTTCTCCATCCACCAATACCCCCAAGTCCTTCTTCACGTGGCTGCTCTCAATTCTGTCATCGCTCAGCCTGTATTTGTGCTTGGGATTGCCTCAACCCACGTACAGGACCTTGCACCTGGCCTTGTTGAACTTCATGAGGTTTGCACAGACCCACCTCTCAAGCCTGTCAAGGTCCCTCTGGATGGCATCCCTTCCCTCCAGTGTGTTGACTGCACCACACAGTTTGGTGTCATTGGCAGAGTCGCTGAGGGTGCACTCAATCTCACTATCCATGTCACCAACAAAGATGTTAAACAGCACTGGTCCAAGTACCACCCCCTGAGGAACACCACTCGTCACTGCTCTCCACTTGGACAATGCAACTCCTTGAGTGTGGCCATCCAGCCAATTCCTTATCCACTGAGTGGTCCATCCATCAAATCCATGTCTCTCCAATTTAGATACAACGATGTTGTGCGGGACAGTGTCAAATGCATTACGCAAGTCCAGGTAGATGACATAAGTTGCTCATGCAGGAGAAACGGGCAGAGAGGAACCTCAAAACTTTCAGCATGAGAACTTAAAATATCCCATACCTGCAAAGGAACGATCCCATGCATCAGTGCATGCTGGGAACCAACTGACTGGAAAGCAACTCTTCAGAGAAGGACATTGAGATCCTGGTGGACACCAAGCTGACTATGAGCCAGGAGCACACCCTCACAGTAAAGAAGGGCAACAGCAACTTGAGCTGCATTAGGAAGAGTGTAGCTAGCAGGATGAGGGAGGGATCTTTCCTCTCTTAGCCCTAGTGTTACTACCTCTTGAGTGTTGGTTCCCAAGTAAAAGAGAGGCTTGGACATACTTGCATGAGTCCAGTGAGGGGCCATGATGATGACTAAGGCACTGGAGTATCTTTCTTATGAAGAGAGGTCAAGAGAGCTTGGGTTTTTGGAACCAGGGGGGGCTCTGATCTTATCAAAGCCTGACAGGAGGAGATGAAGATGAGGGAGCCAGGCTTTTCTTGGTAGTGTCCAGTGACAGTAGCACAAAATAAAATGCATGAAATGCCATCTAAACACAAGAAAAAAAATTGTTTTTGTGAGGGTGATCAAATACTAGAACAGGCTGCCCAGAGGGGTTGTGGAGAGAGTCAAAACTGAATTTACCATGGTCCTGGGTAGACTGCTCTAGGTGATCCTGCTTGAGCAAAGTGGGATGGACCAGATGCTCTCAAGAGGTTCCTTCCATCTCAGAGATTCTCTGATATGCCTTAACAAGAAAACAGTCACTCTTGAATTGGCCCTTGTTTTGGACTTCCCTTATAGCATGTGCAAATACACAGTACGACATTGGATCTGCTTAATAGCACTGTTTAACAGTTTAGATTGTCTCTGCCTTCCTCTGCCATGTCTGTTAGGATTGCAGTGCTTTTGGTCAGAATTTTTATGTCAACTTTTAATGCCCCTTGATAATTGCACTGCATTTCCAGGGATCTCTAACTGTGGTACTGACTGAATCCAAATTGTGTGTTTAGGAATTACAGAAAAGTAGTATAAAATGTGATCTTACCAGAGACATAATCTTGTGTTATTTCAGTGACTTAGGAGGAATAAATCTTGTTCCTAGCAGGTAGCCAAGTAAATATGTTGAAATTGAGAGATTTCTTTGAGAGCTTGACAAGGCGTCTTTTTTCCAAGGATGATGGTGTCATCTTTGGTGTGCAGAGAAGATGCTCACTTTTCTATAGCAAAATAAATACCCTCAGACTATTGGGCTGATTTGTTTTCCTGGGTCAAAGCTGTAAAAGGGAGCATTCAGTAACTTCCTTTTTGTTTTCCTGCATTTACGATAAACTTATCATAGTCCCGAGGTTGTGTGTTTCCTTAACCATAGGTGTGAAGGAAAAGAAAGAAATAAGGTGATTTGGTCTTTTGTATTTTTCCTTCTTTTTTTTTAAATGCTAAAAAATAGTGTTTTCTAGTTTGGTTAATTGTATCAGTTTTGTTCTATTAGCATCCCAGGTCACTTTCATCTTAGAACTGTGCCAAGTGAGTTTAAGGAGGTGTTAGATAGGAATGATAAATAAAGCCTACATTTGGGTCAAAATTCGTCGTTGCAGATACCTGTCATTTCACTACCAATGCAACCTTGTTACTGGAATCCGTTGGGAACACATTCCCGTCTAACCTAAATAAATCTGCTTTCTCTTAGCAGCATTTTGTTAACAGATGTAGCCCAGAGACTGAATGTTGTAGATTGTAGATCAGAATTGAAATGTTTCAGCTAAATTCAATAAATTTTAACAGCAGTTAACTAATTGCACAAAAAAATATATCCCCAAATTGCAGGGAAATAGGCTACCATTTATGGTTCTACATTTTGTCTTTTTCAACCTGGATCATCTTCAAGTTGTTGATATTTCAAAAGGGGCAGTGATGCCATTTGACTTTAATTTTAGTTATTCAATCCACAGTTCTTTGAAATCCCGCTGTAGATAGTTTCAAAAAAGGCAGTGCACATATTTGAAAGCAGAAATTGTCGTCAAATAGACTCACATAACTGTATTTTTTTCAAAACTGTAGTGTTTGAATAAACATTAAACAGGTTGAAAAAGTTGAAAATTCATGTTAAAATTGCTCCAGGCTGATGTAAATTATATGTCCAGCACTTAAGCACTTACCCTGCTCTTATTGACCTTGACAGCAATTACAGGGGTTGTATTTCTCTATAGGGAACTGGAGTCTGAACCATTTATCCACTATACTAGAAGCAGAGACTTTACTTGTACACACACACAACTAGGAGTCTTCCTTTTTAAAGTAAAACTTTTTGTGACTATTGCAGTTTTGATTTATATTGATTTATTTCAACTCTCATGAAAGAAAATGGCTAAGCCAGGATGTATCGTGGTTTGGTTTGGTTTGGTTTTTTTCTGACTCCATAATCATGAATCTTGTTGAAGGCTGCCAGTTTTACTCTGGTAGAGATTACTGAGAGACTTTAAAAAAAATATTTATTTATTTTTAATCTTTTAAAATTTATTTTTAAATTATTATTAAGTTAGCATGTAGCAAAACAAGTATTCTGTTGTGCGTCAATTGCACTACCCTTCAGTGTGCTGAGGAAACATAAACAGCTACATCAGTAACTAGTCCTGCTGGGGAATGGGCAGAGAATATTCCTAGAATATCAATGCTGAGTATTGAATGGCTGCTTTTAGGCTAGTATGGTTATCGTTCAGGAAAACTTTTTATAATACAGGATCATTAATGTTTAGATATGGTAAAGTAAATGTAGGACCAACCAGGATTTATGTTTTTGTATTTTAACTACATATCCAATTTGTGTTGTTGAACATGCATTTTTATATACAGATTGATTTAAAATAATAAACCGTCACCAGTGCCTCAAACTCAGTAATTAAACAGGCCATGTAAATTGCCTTTTAAGCTTAGACACTATCTTTCAGTACTATGCTTTTGATAATACTGATTCTCTTTTTCTCTATTACTCTTTCACGTTTCCCTGTTTCCCTTTTTAATTGAAGTAACTTACTTTATTCTGTCCTTTCCGCACCAAAAATATGATGTGAAGAAATGGTTACATGTTTTACAGAGGCCTCTTCGAACTCATTTTTGTGGAAGTACAGGGATGGATTGTTTTGAGTGCCAAAGTAAGATTATTCATTAGATCAGGTGAAAACAAATAGAATTTAACTTTTGCTTCAACTGTTGTAATTGGAGCATCTCCATTGCCAAAGGGGAATACCTACCCAGTACAGTTTCCATAAACAGTTCTGATTTTTTTTCAGAGTAGTGTGTCTAATTGTAGAAAGTGAAACTCAAAATGCATGAAGAGGACTTCCTTCCCTTTCTATAGGGGCCCTTTGTATAGTTTCTTTCTTGAGAAATGTCCAGACTTTTACTTCCAAATGGGTTGAAGGCTGTAGGCACTTCTCTCATTGACTCTCAGGACATTTTTAAATATTCTGTCAAAAGGGTTTTAGCTAGTATTCGAACATCTTTCACCAGGCCTCTGCATGGAGCAGGATTTCTTGTAGAGAAGGTAATATTTTTTTTCAACAGTTTCTTTGCACTTTATTTTTTAATAAAATCATGAATAAGAGAAATGAGAATGTTTTTTCTTTTCAGAGATTATCTTAATTGCAAGTGATATAGAGACTTAAATAAGAGCCTAATGCATTCAGAAAATACAGTATGTATTTATTTATTTATAAGTTTTCCTTCTTTGAGATGGTAAGTTGTAGGAAATACAGGACATCAACAGTTAATTCCCATACATGGGTTGTTCATATCCTGCTTTTAGATCCTTCATGAAGTTGCCAGTTGCAGTGATGAGTTTGAGAGGTACCTGATGGCAGCAAGGATTCAGCTACCAACTCCATTAAAGTTTTTAATTCAGTTTTATACGATTTGTGTATAAGCAACTAGCAACTCAGAATGGATTTCTGCAGATACTCTGGAGACATGTGGATCCTAGTGCCATTTACATTCCCATGGTTTATTCATGATATATGGATGTCTTAGTTTGTCAAGGGATATCAAATGGATATCAGAAGAGGTTGTTTACCATTACAAAGTAATTTTGGTTGTCAGGTTAAACTATAATAGCTAATAACTTTAGGTTAAAAAGTAAATGTAAGCTAGCACTTCCTAATGACCTTTGTGCTGGAGAATGACTGCAAGTGGCAATGAATGATTCTCAGAGATTTTTAGGACGGTAAAAATGTATTCCACATCTTATGTTCTGTATGGTATAGCATCCAAAAGAGATCAGTTAGTCTGCTGCATTTCAGTGGTTTATACTGAACGGATTATCCTGTAAATATTTCAGTAGTTTGTACAAAGTTAATATAGGGCATGTATTTTTTATGACTTATAATAGTAGAAATGTTTACAGAGGTTTTCATTCAGATGTAGTATCATTTTAGTATAAACTGTTAAGCTCTTATTATATAAGATCAATATTTAAGAATTGGATTTAGATATTTAATTTTACAAGATACATAGCTTTACCAAATATGAAAATATTCCTTCAGTATATATTTTTTCACCTCTAAATTGAGTACAAGTTCATTGTCCCTTGGAAGAAAAAGTAATTTCTTTATTTGGGCTCACAGTAATTTTCACAGGTTACAACTAAGTGCTTTTTGACAACCCAAACACGTCTTCTGTAACCAAAACATTTTGGTTTGGAGCTTGAATTCAGTAAAATATCAAAGCTTTGAATGAACATAGACATGTGTTCAACCTATAAACTGAATTTGAGTTGTCTTCCACTGGTGGAGTACTGCTTAAATTTCCAGAAGTATGACATCTCAGTTAAAAATAAACAGTTGTCAGTACCTTCAGTAGCAGAGGAAGGAAGCTGTCTATAGCAAATTGGTTCTGTCACTGTCATGAGCAGATTGCCCAGTCCCTAAATGTTGTCTTTTGTTCTAGTCCATTGACTGTGAACAACTCTTAACTTTGGTTCTGAAGATTTATTGCCACAGATAAATTTTGTGGCAATAGCCTTTTGATCTCCTAGATTTATAATGCATACCAGACTGTTTCAAGTTTTGAATTTTCAGCTTTAGAGCTGTTTTTTCTTTTCAGATAACTACTTTCAACATATCTTTATATTTAAAATTGCTTAAACTTTGTATAATTTGCTCTAGTCTTCAAGTAGACTTAAGATACGATTTTGTACAACCAACTGCTCATTAAATATTTACTCTTAATAATGCATAACAAGAAGTTATTTTTAGGTCAGGCATTCATAAAACTTCAAATGTTCATAGTTACAGAAAACCAAATTTATTATAGCTTTGCAAGCATATTTTCCTTGTTTTATTTGTATGGGATTATTTTCACTTACATGACAGATGGATATATTGGCTAGAAATTCTTTATCAAGTAGTATACAAAAATATGTGGCAGTGTACAGTGCCAGGATGATAGATAGTGTTTGGCAAAATGCTTATGACAGTATGTTTCAATCATATGCAGACTTAATTCTTCTCTTCAGATCTCACTGTGGAACTGGATAAGCCTAAATGAGGTCTGCATGTTTTTTGCCCTTTCTGTCATGGAACAAACTAAATGATAAACAGCACACAAGAGCAAGGTGATTGATAGTGTGACATGGAAGGCATCTTTGTTTTCAAACATTACAAATGTGGATGCTGATGAAATTTTTTCTTTTTACTTCTATTTCTTAGGTCTTGCATTAGGACTGGTCAAGTGTCCAACTCAGATTGTCGTATGGAACACAAGCAAGCTGTGCTCAGATTTCACCATGACGGCAGGTAAATGATGTGCCCTTACATACCTGTGAGAGAACTGCCTCTTAGTGGTCTCCTGTTATTTTTAGAGTAGATGCAGCATGCCACCACAATTTCTGCCATAAAGGTAGTTTTCACTATCTGCTCAATCTGGCGTTCCTAGAACAGTGCTTCTTGCCGAGCAGACCTCTGCAGTTTTACCCAGAGGTTATCACTAACTTTGGATTGAATGGCCTTTCCTATAGTTGCTGGGTTTACCTGGTTATATTCAGAACTTTTCTTGCTAAAACATTATAATTTGTCTTCAGAAAGATGTTTTTAATTATTTAGACAGCTAGGACAGTATCTAGATTTTAAAAGAAGTAATCTTTTACAATTTAATTCAATTGATACAAGAAAGAAAAAGGAGAGAAAGGTGCCTCAAAAGCATGTTCTGTTTGTAGAGAAAAAGGAGTCTGCACAAACTTGAGTAAAGAGTAAATACAAATTTAAGCTAGCTGAAGGAATGGTCTAACATTCAAGCACATGTTTACAGATTTTTTTTTTCATTGCATTATTTTCTTTTGTCTTTATTTTGAAATTCCTGGCTTTTTGTGCCTTTTCCTCTAATTATGCATCAGCTTTTGAAGGAGTGGCAATGAAGTATGAGGAGGATCTCTTTTTTTCTTTTTTTTAATGCCTCATTTAACAGAAATATTTCTCATGCAGCTTAATATAAAATTTAATGTAATATAAAAATTCTGTCTTTCTTGTGGTTCAGTTCATTTGCCAAAGAAGACATGAAACATTTTTTTCACAAACTACATTTTTCTCACAGCATTTTTAGTCATGTTCTTCTCCCAGTTGATTTTTTCCATGAATATCCCTTTCTAAAATTATGTGCCTGAACAACAAACCAAACAAATCTGATTATCATGCTCGAATATGTGCAGAGGTTTTTTCAGACTTTCATGTACCTTTTTGTTCTTCATTTTTATACTAGATGAAAAAGGTAAAATATTTTTAATGTTAAGCCAGAATAAAACATACATAAATCAATTAATTAAATGTTACTCATCTTTTGTTACAAAAAGTGGTCAGTATTTCATGCTCCTAGAGCTCTGTAAAGAGCAATATTAATAAAACTGTGGGTTCCATATTTTTTTAATACAAGATTTTTCAAGAAAGGCTGGGTCTGGTGTTCAGAAAGTCAGATTTCAGCAGCTAGCTGTCCCCGGTACCTCAGATTGGATGTAGGTTTTTGCTGTGTCTTTGCAGTCATCTAGAGAAATTAGGACAGTGATAAGATGTCATAGTAACAGAAAACCTCAGATTTCTGTCGTGTGGTTTTAGCCATCTGCAAATTTGGTGCCTCCCTCCAAAGTCTGGGGAAAATAGTGACCCGTGCCATCCTGAAGTAAGTGTCCTCAGTAGGCAGAATGAGTTTGCCTTTGGAATGGCTGACTACAGAAAGAGGTTGGAATGACTGGCTTGGAATAGATGCATAACTACAAAGGAGAGTTTATATACCAAATTCCATGACTGATCCAGGCAACAAGGTGAATCCCATTCTGACTATTTTTACGTTCAGATCCTCAGTTGTGCTTTCAATTTATTGTTTTAATAAGATGTTCATATAAATGAAATTGTTTGCATTTACATAATATAATCAGAAGACAGTAGTCTTTCCTATTTTTTTCTTCTTTATTCTCAAATTTTTCCTGATTTTTTTGGTTTATACTTACTCATTTTCCCCAGCTGAAAGAATAGCAGCAATGCAAAATGCAGATTTACTTGAAATCTACATATGTATGTTTATCAGATAAAGTAAATGTTTGGACATGTTTCACACACGGAGAGTGCATAGTTTCCTTGGTGATGTAATACATACTGGTTGTATATTCAGCTTGTAATACATATTGGTTATATATTCAGCTTAGTGTTATGTATTCAACCTTGAAGTGTAGATATCTCTGTTGTATTCAAAACCGTACTGCAAGCCTTAACTGATTTCAAAGTTACGTTCGTACTATGGTGTTGCATTTATCCTATCAATTACTTACTGGTATGAAGGGTTTCTTGAAGTGGTTAGATGATCACATACTCATTCTATCGTCAAGAATAAGTTATTATTCTTATTCCAAGAGAAGATAAAACTCATTTACAAAAGTAGGATGAGTGCTGTCTTGATGCATAAGTGATATCATGGATAATAAAGTTGATAGTATATGGTCCCTATTACTTGAACTGAGTAAATCAGGGAGCATTGTGACCCCCTGAGTTCATGTTTTTTATGCTGTTTGGGATTTTAGCTCAGTAACCAGGATATTGACAAGGATTTAAAGTACACCACACATCTGTTTGCAATTGCCTAATTTTGATGGTGGATTTCCTGAAGAGTTATGGTATATAAAGAATTGTGAGAGGATTAAAAGATTGTTGAAATTTCCAGCTAGTCTTCTCTTACTGTGTTTTCTTTTGGATTCATGCAGTCACTTGCATTAAGGTCAGCTGTTTTTAAAGTGCTTACAGGAACAGATTTTTTGAGTTACAAAAGCCTTTTGTGATGACTCTAAATGTCAATAACTCACTTGTTTAGCATTAAATGATCAACATATACAAAGATTCCCAGGCTAGCTAACTAGCTAGAACACAGAAATGGATTAGTTTTTGTGACTGCAGAACAAATAAGGAAAAAATAACACACAGTTAATTACACATTTCAGCACTATAAATTTGAAGAAATGTAGCTAATAGATTGCAAGACTGCTTGTTGACATAATGAATATATCAAGAGTGTTGATACCTAGGGACCAGTGAACTGATATATTGAAGATTATCTGCTTTTTCTCAATCTCTGGTCATTTACTGAGCAACCCACACATTACTGGTCTGCTGCTGCTGGTACTGAGTTCTGCCTTTCTAGGACAGGTGGTGTTTTTTTCTGTTTTGTTTTTTTTTTTTTTTTTTTTTTAAACAAAACAAGAGCAAGACTGGGAAATGCTTCTGGTGGCCTTTTT
This sequence comes from Tyto alba, assembly GCF_018691265.1. NCBI lineage: Eukaryota > Metazoa > Chordata > Aves > Strigiformes > Tytonidae > Tyto > Tyto alba. Next base: position 6,045,429 of record NW_024881295.1, on the reverse strand, counting down.
TCAGGCTGTTGATTAAATCTGATTGTATGTTACTAGGATAGTAGCTATGATATTGATCCTGTCACTTCTTGAGGGATTCTCACTTACCTACTGTATGTCATACCGGCAGGCTCAAAGAACTTGGAGAACTTTTTTACAGCCAGTGAGAAAACATTAAAAAATTCATAGTAGAGGGAATAAAACATTCATATAAGTAGGAAAGCTGTAAACTTATCCTTATTTTCTTTTGCTGTGCTTTTTCAGATATCTTTTCCAGTGTTTTTTGCTGGTGTGTTCCCCTGCTTCCTCCCTCTCCCCCTGTCCTCACTCTTGTATAACCTTCCCCTTCCTGAGGAGCTTTGTATTTTCTTTTTCAGAACATTCATAATAATTTCCTTGTCTCATTCCTGTCTCCTTGCTTACATTCTTTCCCTGCTCCTGAGACCTTTAAACTCATTCTCTTATCAAAATTAGCTCCCTATTTTTCTCCCAGTTTCAAATGAACTCCAAGCCATTTGTTCTGTTCATCAGCCTGAAGCCCACAGTGGTCTACTCACTAATGACCAGTGGTGGTAAGAGTTTGGGACCAGGAGGAAGGGTCAGGTTCTTGGGCTACTCAAGGGGATTAGCAGAGTTCAAAACCTGCAGCTCCTTTGTTGGAGGAGAATGAATGTGAGGGGCACCTCCTTATTGCTCTTTGTTTACTCAGGTGGTATGGACTTCATATTTTGACATCTATCTCACCTGTGAAAAAGGTATCATGGGCTGTATTCTTGAGAAGCTAGGTAAACACATATAAAAAACTGCAACAATTAACAAAACTACTGTATCCTGTCATGAGACATAAGTGAATACAAAAAAAGAATATTCCGAGTTAAATGGTAGAGATCTGTGACCACTGTCTCGAAACATGTATTTTTTAAACTGCTGGAGATACTTGACCAGAAAAAAAAACCATGTGCGATAACATCCTTCCAGTTGTGGTGCTGCAAAGTGTATCAGAAAGTAAGCCTTGTACCAGGCTACCTCTTGGCAAAGCAGGAATTTATTTGAAGCCAAAAATCTGAGGGACTATTTTGTGTAGTGGCAGAAGATTCATTAAAATATGCTCTAGCATAAATTTATAAATTTAACATGAATGAATGGTAGACTCAGATTAAAGTTGTGTATAATACGATGCATATTATTGTCACAAAAAGATGTACCTGCTTTAGAATAATTGGTGGCAAAACAAAGGTTATGTTCATGATTCCAGCAAGTGAATTATTTGTCTTGCCTTGTAATTGTTAAAACTTCCTAAAGGGCCTGCCTCAACTAAAGCATAAATGAGGTAACTGACATCTTTCTCAAACAGCACAAGTGTTGGCATCTTTTACCCTTTAGCACAATCTCGGATGACCAGCATTTTTAAAATCAAGGATTCTTATTTTTGGGTGTGAGAGTATGACATTATACATACTATTTTGTAAATCTTGTCCCTTGCTTAGAAGGTTTCAGATAATTGGCTTTTTTGCCACTAGTATTTGGCTTTAACCTTGATACAATACTGTGTGTGATTGCCATCAGACAAGGTGTGCCTTTCTAACAACGCTTCCCATCACTGTAAAGGTAATATCTTATTGTAGTCTGTTAATGATGTTTTATGTCCAGTTTTACCTGTTCTTTTACATCACTTTACACTAACTGAATGACTTCCATTAGTGTCTTTGAGAGTTTGGTTAAGGTTTTTTTTTCAGTGTGATCCATTCACTATCTATTGTAGTCCTCAGTGTTTGGAGGAAGTAAATTTCTTTTGTGGGGCTTTACAAAGAGGCTTCCAAGATCTGCATTTTGATCAACCTAGAGAAGTAAGGAGAACACAAGTTCAGTAGGACTTCATACAACATTAAAGGTTCATGAGGACTGCAGAGAAAAGTCTGTTTACCATTTCGAAGAAGGCTTTTCACAGGGAGAGTAGACTGACTGCTTCCTATAGTTCATTTTCATTGTAACTTCCTCTGAAAGAAGAAATTACAGCTAGACCCTGTGAACTGAATGACTCTTGTGAGTCCACTTCACAGTGAACAAAGAAATGAGACAGTCTTGGCATTTTCAGAGGAGAAAATCAGGTTATTGGTACCTCAGAGTGAATACTGATAAATACTGCTAGCTCCAGTCTAGAGTCTTGGAGAACACTGCTTTGTGTATTATCATTTATAACTCTGCTGTTTCATGCTCTTCTATGTTTTTCTCTTCAGTAAAACACTCCCACCGTGTGAGACAAAGGTGGGCTCTGGAAAGGTGATGGGGAGGGACCCCAGTGCTAATCTGCAGCAAAGGCCTGGTGTTTTTTTAAGTAGTATTCCTCTGAGCGCTGGGCCCAGGTTGATACCACCACAGTAAAAGATGCAACCTGACTCCTATTCCTAGCCATCTGTCTTTCACACCTGTAGTTAGGGAATGCTAAGCATTGTAGTTACATGATACCTACATTTAATTGTAGAGAAGAGCTGGCTGAAAGCCATTCGCATGTGTCTTAGTGGGGACAGTGTGACTATTTCATACCTCAAAGTGGAATTTTGGTTTTCTTCGTTTGTCAGACCTACTATCTTGTTTTCATGACTGACTTTAGTTACTCTCAGTTCTTTTGGGGAATCTGTGCTTTATGGTGTATTGTGTTTGAAGAAGACACTTTTAACACAACGTATATTGTAGTAAGACCGCAGCAGCAAAGGAGGGAATTAGATAACAGAGTTTGTGTAAACAATATTACTCATTAATGACTTTCTCCTATTAGTCAATAAAACACAGTTTTGAAGCATGAGGGGTTTTTTGTTAGTGTTCATCTTCTCTTCTTAGGTTCTTCAATATTTGCATGCTTTTTCTGTCCAGGTCAGAGCTGGTTCTATAGGTTGGTTGGAAAAGAAACCGAAACTACCTCTTTTGGCACTGGTTTCTAACTTGAAGTGGCATGTATTTTGCCATGCTTTTCCTTCCTGCCTGCTTTTCCAGACAGACTGTGACTGAATTAAACCACCATAACTGTCAAAAAACCATCCTGATGGCTAAGGTAATGCATAGTATTCCTAAATAACTACAAAGCAGCTCCAAATCTGTCACATGCCCAAAAGAAAAAAGAAGTTTAGAATGGAGCCTGAAACGTCTGCCATCCTGTCTGCCTCTCTGGTAACAATTTCCTGTCTGTGCTCGCCCAGTTGCTGTCTACCACCAGCTGTCATACCTGAGAGTCAGTCTCATGAGTTTGTATATTTGGTTTTATGCTCATCTCAGTCCCCAGAGAGCCAGAATGGGAAATGAGAAGAACTTGGAGCTTGTTCACAATTGTGAAGCTTGTCTGTCTCTTGAATTACGGTGTTAGGAAGCCAAGTGTCCATTTTGGTGGTTCGTTTCCCATCTTTGATGTAGGAGCTGTAGAAACTCAGATTAGAAGGCTATGACTGATTTTTTTTTTTTTTTTTTTTTCCTTCTCCTGTCCCACCCTGCTGCTGCCCATGTGGGACAATCCAGACTGACTGGCAGAATTACACTTGTTTTCATATTTAGCTGTAATTATCTTAAAAGAACATTTTGCTTAGTCAAAGCCCAAGAATAATCAGTTGCTCTCAGAAATCTTTCTGAAACACTGAGAGCAGGACTCAGGTGCTTACACAAATCACTTGATGACCTTTTTTATGGCCTTAGGTATGTGAGACATCTGTAGAGGGTTGGTTGAAATGAAACAGACTGACAGGGGGTCTGGCAAGGCATACTGGGTTTTTTGAAACATCAATAGACACCCATATTTCAGCACCTGAATCACGCTTCTCTTGTCACTTGTGTCAGGTTCACATTCTCCTTTCTGACACTTTTAAAATTTAACCCACAAATCTTTGCAAACATTTGTAGTGCTGCCAGCAAGGCCCCTTTTAGCCCAGGGTGTGCTTGAGTTCTCTGTATCAGTACCGCTCCCAACTTCACACACACAGCCTGGCACAGACCCTGTGTAAGTTTGGTTACCAGATGTCCTGGTCAAGCCTTCAGCGGACTTGCCATCTGTTTTACATAACACCATTATTGTCTCTTGTTATTATCTGTGTCCACTTTTTATGAAATGGATGACAATTCTAGTGGGAGGTGGACCTAACCTGGGACTCCCAGCCTTCTCCACTGATCTAGCAAGTCTTCTGTCTGTAAATCATTCCATGCAGTGTCTACAAACACTACACAGTGTGCAATACACTGTATGACTTCAGATACGGGATGTGGTAGAGTTCCCTTCACTGGAGGTTTTCAAGATGCAATTGGACAAGGTGTTAGATAATCTTACATAGGCTCCCTTTCCCATGAAAGGTTGGACCAGATGATCTGGTGAAGTCCCTTCCAACCTGGGCTGTTCTATGATTCTATAGATGGCAGCTGGCACAGGGCAGATGGGCATCTGTGTCTCAGGCTTGGCCCACAGGTGAACCTTCCCTCCTGTTCTGTACAAGACCGCCAGTGGAACAGTTGGACCTTCATCATTCCCCTGGAGCAGAACCTAGGGACTGGCTGCCCTTTTCCTTTAAGGAAGTGTAGAGGTAAACCTGTGCCAGCCAGAGCTTTGAAGTATATCTTTCTGCATCTTTCTTCTAAAATGTGCACACAGAAAAGTCAGAGCAGCTTACAGACTGTATACTGAGTCCAGTATTATTTGGAGACAAACTACAATAAGGTTTCTTTGATATAAAACCACAAAACCATTGAGGTCTCCTGGTTGAGACTGGATAAAAATAAATGGTTTGGAAACAAATCTCCACTTTCTTTAGTGTGTCACCGAAGGACAAATCTTTTGCTTTAGTCTTGTTCTCCATCTAGCAACTTTCAGTGGCTTTTTGGGTTGCAATGGTTTTGATACCGAACATGCTGGGCCCTTAGAGAAAAGTCAGACTTTCTCACATCCAAGGCCTGGATATTTTCCTGTTTCTTTTTATGGTGCAGGCTGTCTGTATGCTGTGTTTCTCATACTCCCTCCTGTTTCACCTGTACTCTGCAACCTTTCAGCAGTTGAACAGTCTGTCTAGTGCTCAGAAAATGAGAAATTTCTGCACCTTCCACCTTCCCCTTCAGAGGTATCCATCTGACCCAAATTGCCATACCTGGTGCAAAGCAAACAGGCATTTTAATCTCTGCCAGATGCACCCATCTAGAAAAATGTAACATTCAGTAATGAGCAATATATTGTGAACAAATGGAGCAGATACATCTGTCACCATTGGCTGATTTTAGGAGCTAAGGTGTTCTTTTTTAGTTTATGGTAAATGGGTAACACCTGTCATCAACTGCAGTGCCTTTTAATTCCTACAGAAGTCAAAAGCTTACTGAGTGTAAGACATCTTTGCTATTATCAAAACATTCATGAGCAAAAAGATTTTCCTCCCTACACCACTCCTAACAAATGATATTCCAAGGCCTCTGTACTCATTTGATATTTGCACAAGACACTTTATGAAGACTCTATTTCTTGGCCCAGCTTCAAATAAGTTTAGGTGATTGCACACAGAAACTTAATGACAGAAAAGCAAATACAGGAGAAAGTTCTCCAACTCTAAGAGTCCAAGAAAGGCCCCATCCCTTCCTCTACACTGTGGGGGCTGTGGTAGTAGTGTTTCACCGGAATATTGTTAACACAGCTGGGCACTGACAGCCTTCCCACTGTTCTCCTGCTTTAAAGTGTATATTCAGGCTGGTTTCTGGAGATTCTGTGGGAGGGAAAAGTGCTATGTGACAGACATACGTGGCCTTTTTAGTACTAGAGAAGATAAGAGGAGTTGGGAAAATCATTTAACATCAGACTTTGCGGTTATTATGTCTGCTGCACAATTCACGATGTTGTAAATCATGAAAGAGAAAGAAAAAGTATAACTCTGTGACAGACTGCATAGACTTAGTCTGGCCTTTGTTTTATTCGTTAGGGATGATTCTCTGTCATATTCTAGTTGCTTCTGTTAGAGATAATTTTTAAATTTATTCTTTTTTGGCATAGTTCGCACTGTCAATTTAAAAACTAATCCATCAGTAAATCAAGATGCTCTATATTTGAGTGCTCTGCTGTCTTAAAGAAACCTGGGAAGACTTCTCCCTGTATGTCACTTAACTTGATATTACAAAGAACATCACTGATCTTTCTGGAGTGGCTCCAGCAAAAGGGAGTAGCACCGTCTTTGTACAGAGTGACTTCAGTCAGGACTGTTGCCTGATCAAAAACTAGAGGTGCCAACTATGCTGAGCTCTGCTGACTTGCAGGTCATGGGAGAAGGGAAATGCCAAGTACAGGTGGATTTTCTACATACTAGAAACAAAATATTGTCAGATAAGTGCATGTAAAGGTGGCTTATACAGCACATGGAGCTTTTTTCTTCTTGTTCTGAGTTCAGGTATAGGTGGTATGCAAGCAGATTTATGTCACGTGGCAGTATGGGATTCAGTGTTCAGCTAGCTGTTTTGAGACAAGAAGGCCAAGGTAGTTGTTTCCCTAAGAAAAAAGTAATTGTGTATATGTTCATATAGGTAAACATGAGAGAGTGTGTGTGCAGTAACTACATGCTTTGATAAGCCCTCTTCTAATAGGAAGAATAAGGCATGTTCTAGTTCCACTTGTCACATTTGTCATATTTCTTTCTCTAGTACATCATGGGATTTCTCTGTTACGTGTGGTATTTTCTTGTGGTAGCGTTAAGTGGTGTAATAAATAAGAGGATTGGGTATCTTGCATGTACTGTAATGTTTCTGAAGAGTTGCATAGGTTATGGGTTGCTGAGATGTGGCTTGAAGGACGTGATGTTGTATGTGATGACAAATGTAGGAGTGGTCATAGGTAACTCTAGGTAAAGGTGTTCCTGGCTTTGAGGTGACCTGTAAGGTCTTGGCAATTAGATTTATCCTGTAACATCTCCTAAAGTTTAGTCCAAGAATTGGCACTGATGGCACTGCAGGGGGTAGCTATTAATTCATTTGTAAGGCTGAACTAGTATGTAAGTTGCAGAGGGAAGAGCTGGATGAATTAAGGGCAGTTGGTTCAGTGTCCTCAGGCCGCAGAGCTGAGAAAAAGCAAGGAGACAATGGGTCTTACGGTGAGACATGAGAAAAGAAAATTTCCCCCAGTTGACAGTAGCTTTATGTCTTGTCTTAGAGGAGAAACCCTTTTACCAGAGTTTACATACAATAGCCACTGAGCTTAATGTTTGAATTATATCATAGTTTTGAGATGCTAAACATCTGTCCCACACATCTATAAGGCTTAAAAGGTACAGGAAGAGCATATTAAGTCTTAGTGTACCTCTACAACATTGTGTTTGCTTATCTAAAGGTGCACATTAAAAATAGTATTATAGTATGATAATAGAAACTTGTAATGGCTTTTCGCTATAATAGTATTGTTTTAGTTTTCTTACCAGCATTATTTTAATTGATTAGATTGGGACTGTGAGTTTCAAAAGAAGATGGCTGTTGAAATTGATTGACCAGCAACCGGTCAATGTAAATTTAAACTAAACTTAAAAATCCTTATTTATTATTAATACATATTGTTAAATACTTTAATTCAGTATTAGCTTTTATTTGATACTAAAAACCAGCATCACATTTTCTTGTGTATTTCAATGACTAATCTATCATTAATGAAATATAGTATGGTTCTGCATACATACCTCCACAAAGATAAGATGTTGAAGTATAGAAGCAGCAGCTTTTGAACTATGAGGTTAACTTGCCGAAGAGAAAATGGTGACAGCTCTGGCAAGTATGTGGCACCAAGGAGAACTACAAACTGAAGACAGTTTGTTTCCTGCCATGTCACCTTATACAGCAGAATTATAGTTAGTTAATACTTCTGTCACAAAGGGTGCATAATAGTAATTTAGTCCAAGTGATACTAGTTTGGTTACATTAAACAATTAAATTTTATAGAATCTCTGGAGCAAACCAAGGTGGGAAACTTTTGGTCTCCATTTTTTATTTTTGAAGTGACATAAATGCAGATGTGAAACAATTTGTGAACTGTGCTATAAAAATAGGAGAATAAATGTCAGCCTTCTAATGTTTCATTTTGATTTGGGAAGTTTGAAATATTAAAGTTTCTATGTTTATTTAAGGTACCTATTTATGAATTCCTATCCATGTTGCCAACCTCTCCATGCATTATTTGTACCCGGAGCTGTTTTGCAAATGTTTCCAACCCATTTAATGCTAAATAGTACCCAGGTTGTTAACAGAGAATTTCTTAGCTGTATAAATGTACTATTTGTTGTGTGTAGCCTGATACAGTTAAGAATTTATTTTTTTTTTACTTCAGATAAAGACACAATATATGAAGATTAAATAACTGATCATTAAAGCTGGGAGTAAAATAAATGTAGAGATTTACTTATCCTAAAATGAAGAATTATGAACTAGAATTTCAGAATGAGAGAAGAAACTATAACGTGACAGAAGTAGTATGTGGTTAATACAACTAAGGCCATGCAACTAAACAAACTAAATTAGGGTATTTCATATCCTTTCTTGGCATAATTTCAATGCCTGCTATGTATTTTGGTGCAAATTGTTCATGTATATTCACTTTACGTCTATTTCCCACTATTTTGGAATATTCTCCTTCTCTTCTTCCATTTAACTGAAGTTACATGTAAACACTAAACATGAAACTCATAAAGACAGCTGTAATGATATTCCTGGTGATTTAATAGACAGCACAGCTATCAAATGGTGATGCCCAAGGCTAGAATTTGCAACTAAATCTGCTAATTAGGTTAAGAGCTAAAATACCAGTAGGTGCCTATCTGCATCTTTAGGTACCTAAGTACCTTTAAAATATAGCCCCTTAGTCTCTTTTTCATTTGTAGAATGGCAATTATAATAATTCCTCACTTTGCAATTATGCTATGAAGACAAAGATTGTGAGGTGCCTCAATACCACTATAGAAAGGGGCCAGCGAACAAGAGGATCCTTCCTAAATCGCAATCTCTTATTCTCGGTTAAGCCAGTTTGTCTTGCTGACATTACGGTGTTTGTACTAACAACTCCATTACTGGTAAAGGACTGGTTTATCTTTTTAAAGCATAATCCATATAGCAAGAAGAAGTGTTGAGATTTGGAGAAGGCTTATGAAAGGACCACACTGTATTTTATGTTGTATGTTCTTAAATGGTCAATATTTCTTACTGTCTTATAAACCGCTAGTTTTATATGAGTTGAGGTGGAAAAACTGCAAATCTAATAACTGTCGATAGAAGTGGTTTTGTACTGTTCTGGTTGTCTAAGCATGATTTTCTATGGATGTTCACTGGGATTTCATTGTGCTCTTACTAATTTCATTATACTAACCACTGCTAGCATTGTGGTTTTCCTATCTGTCACAGTACTTTTTCACTGTCAGGAGATACAGGTTACATGTGTTTAATGACTGTTTGCATGGGGGAAGCTGTAAGGAGTATCTGCTTTACATTTGACTCCTTCTGGAATGGCAGAATCTCTTCCACAGCAACTCACAAGCCTGTATGAAAGAAATATGGTTTAAAACTAAACTAAATGGATAACTTCACACAAGTGCAGTAATAAGCAAAAAATTAGAGTAATCTAAAAAGATGTCCCAAAGGATTTATAAATGTTTCCCCATTTGTGGATCATATGGGAGGATTGTCTTTATAAAAACAATACATTGTGAGTGCAGATTTTTATAATGACTGAATGAAATTAATGGTTTATTTTAAGGAGAACTTAAACCAAATTCTCATTGTTACACTGGTATAGAATTTGAATGATAAGTCTATAAGTACTGTTTTAAAAATAGTATTTACCTCCAATTAATTCTAGCATAATTAATCTGTACCTGGAAACAGAATACAGAGAGTTGTTTTAACTATAGGAAATAATTTTTTTTTCCTATGTAGTCATGGGGCCTTTTCTCAAAGATAGAAGTTATTTTGGCGATGTTACATTAGTTTCCTACATTTAATCAAACCATTGGAAGGTCACTGGCCATTAGGCCACTGGCCATTGCCAGTATAGATTCAGATGACTTTATGGAAGAACTAGTAATTATTTTAATTACAGCAGCTACGTTATATGTTACAATAAAGAGTTAGTGCACATTCCCTTACAGATTCACATGTCCACATCTGCATTTTAGAACATATTTCTGCGCATGAATAGTTTGGTTATTAATGAGAATTAAAATAATATTCAAGATTTTTAAAAGTTGATTTTAAACTTCAAAGTATGAGTTAATTTTTTAAAAAGTTTGCCAGCAGCAGATCTATAGCTGAAAGAAAGTTTTGCAAAGTCCAAATGAAACTCTTAAATAGAAAAAGAATACTATGTGAAGAAGTCACTAAGATGACTGTTTTCTCCTAGTATGCCCAGATAGAAAACTATTTCCCAGAGGTTTGCAGATTTGAAAACTTTGCATTTGACATCTTCGGTGTACATGATGAACATGAAAAGTAGGATGGATTCCTGTGTGACAGGCTTTACCTTTGAAATGCGAGACGACAAATCATTTCATTAAACCAATTAGTTGGTACAGCCTGGGAAATAAATTAAAAAGTGCATGTAAAAAAAATGCAATCTACAAGTTATCCAAGTAGGTTCCTCACTGGAGAGCTTTGATAGAGGGGAAGTAGGCTAAGTAGAACTTGAAGGGAAATTACAAGATTTTTCCCAAACACTGAAACAGGAGGCAGTAATGGAGAGTTGGGGCTCAGGTGGAATTAAGAAAAGCAACCATTTCTTTTCATAAGGATTTTTAAGAAATATTCTAATGTTGTTCTGTACATAATTTGATTCATTTAATATGTGATACTCTGTTATAGTAGTTACTTTGTCAGAAAAGTTACCTAGAAACTGAAAATAAATACTGATTTTCCAAACATAAAAATTAATTGGAAGTGCAGAGAAGCTGTTAAGTGAAAATATATAGGAATGAAAGACATTAGTTTTATGAGGAAGGACATAAATAATGACAGACATAATAAGAAATATAGAAATGAATTAGTGGTGTACAGAAGGTGGTCTGGGAGGTTTTTCCCCCCTGTCTTCAGTATAAGAATTTAGCAACATTCATAACACATTAAAATGTTACAAACAAAGTGTTATCTTTTTTTATTTTAAAAATATTGTCTGCAGTTAAACTGAAGATATTTTTTAATTCGGGTGTGCAGAGAATATTGTTGAAACACAGAATGAAGTTATAAAAATGTTGATGTCTGGTGGTGCACTGGTGTGCAGTGCCGTAACTTCCGTTTTCTTCAGCTGAGGATATGTCTCATAGTGCTTAATAAACATGTAGGTACTTAAGAAAACAAAGGAAACTACATGGGATGCATGTGGTATAGAAGCTCTCTACTGCAGGACTAAATCAGATTTAAAATCTCAAAGAAAAAGTAATGGTAATAGATTGTACCCTGTTTCGGTATTTCTTTTTGCTCTAAGACATGGGGTGACCAGCATTGGAGGTGGCATTGGAAGACCCTTACGTGCCACAGTGCTGGGGGCTCTGACATTTTCCTTCTTGGGACTGTGAAGTGTCAGACTGCGGCCAGGTCAGAGGGGCGATCTGGCTGTGTAACACGCCTGCTCCAGCCTGCCGTGCCCCGTGGGATAATGGAGAGCAGTGGCTCACATCTGCTGCTCTGTTTGCAGCCCGTACCTTGCAGAAATAGCAGCTGCAGCTGAACGGAAGCCAGTTCCTACAGGGCAGGGTGAGCCTTTTGAATACATTTGTCTAATCATGCAGTCCATTTACTCGGGCTGTGAGCTTCTTCCCAGGATTGCATTCTAAGAGAAGTTTTGCTCTTTTGTTTTCATGTTCAGTGTTTCACAGCCAATTCAGCTTTGGCTACTTCAAGGCCTCTAAAAAATCACTTGAGTCTAACAATGGCCCTGGCAGAAACCTCTCACAGTCCACTTTTTCCCTTCTGGTTCATGCAGTGTGAGGCTGACCTATTGCACCCCACCTCTAAGTCTGTATTTGAGTTGTTTTTTTGTTCTCACTAAACAGAGGGAAACAGACTTAAAATAAAATTTTCAAGAAAGATATGTCAGAATCAACATCAGAGTCAGCCTTTGTGTAAACGACTACAACTCCCGTCAGTTTCAGTAAGTGCCTTTCCTGGGTTGATCTCCTCTCTTTTTTGCTATGATAGGCATATTTGCTATAATCCCTACCTTTCTCCTCAGAGAGGATCATCCCATACGTATACGTGTGTGTGTACATAAATAAATTTAGGATTGATATGTTAAATATCAAGTGACAGCGTATATCCACCCAGTTCAAGATGTAACTACTTAAAACAGTGATTAAAGATCAGTGTTTATAAAGAGTATTTCCTGACTAACAAAATTGTTTTGGGAGATTTACAGAGTGATGTCTGATGGGTGACTGATTGGTACAGGGTTGGTACACTATTTAGAAATATGTGTTTGTCTCTGTGTGTGTATCCTTAAAGAGAATAAAGGAATTTCTTTTGCAGGTAAAAAGAAAAAGAAAAATAAAAGAAAAAAAAGAAAAATACTTTAGCTTCCAGAGAATTCAGAGTAGGAAGAATTTAAAATCTGTCAGCAGTGGTCATATTTGGAGAATTAACAAGCAATCTATGAAATAATGTTTATTGAGCTAGAGAACAGCAATATCTGGTAAAGAACATCCAGTTTGAACTTTAGAGCTCTCACTGCCCTGTTTTTCTTTTCAAAGCATGCTTCTTAACACTATGGAAAAACTTGAATATTGCTTAAAAAATATTTTTCCATTATCCATTTGCAGAGTATAGCATCATAGAAAGTAGGACTGACTGAAAGAGACCCCCAGACATTATGTTGGCCACTCCTTTGCCCGGAGAGAGGATAAACTGTACTTCCTTCATTCCCAACAGTTGCTTGTCTAACCTGTTTATAAAAACTTCTAATGAGTGGGATCCCACAATCTCCCTGGAAGATCCATGGCAATGCTTCACTCTATTAATAGTTAATTTTTTTCTTTTTTCTTTTTTCTTCCTCCCCCTCCATCCCTCCAGAGTAGCCTAAATCTCCCTACATCATTCATTTTATGTGATGATCTGGAATGCAGTGCTATTTGCTTTTCAAAAACTGTATGAGCAACTTGGCTGCTAGATAATTGTTCAGTTACTTTGGCAGTCTCATACTTCAATCCTGCAATAGGAAATTCTTGCCAGTTCGTTGTGATTTTCATGTCTGTCTCATGATACTTGGTGTTTTTTCCTGAAGCTACAGTTACTGAGTCAGAGATCTTCAAATTTATTTTAGAAGGAAAAAAAAAATCAAGTGTGCCCCCCACCACCCCAAGAGGAAAATGCTTGCAAAGCCTTTAAAAAAGACAAACCAGGAATTGGCAACCAGTTTTTTTGAGGTTGGGTTGCTTTATACATTTTTAGGCTTTTTAAATGATTGGGCTGCGCTTTATTAGAGGTTTTGATCCCACACTTATATGAAGGTCTGATAACTTGCCTGGGTTCTGTTCAACCACAGAAATCAGCCCAGAGGAGTGAATCCTAAACCTTGATAATTTATCACTGCAAAAATATCTTTCTGCTGCTTGCAGAATCAGCACTGATTTGAACACTACACTGTCTTGTAGAGCCTAAGGTTAATGGTTAATAAATGGTATTTTCTAAAACCATGCAAAATGGTGTTTGCAATCATAGCAAATAACAGTATCAAATCATGATAAGGAGTGTAGTGTTTACTTTAAAAGAATTGGAAGGTTGAAGTGGTTCAGAAAGTTTGGTAAACAGGGAACTGTACTCCTACAAAAAGGAAAATACTGAGATAAAGTGTTCAGATACAGCAGATTATTCAAATCTTTCAGACTAATTTTCAGGAGGAATATGGGAGGCATTTTCTTGCTTTGCTACATTTACACAATTATTTTTAAATATTTTCAGACATTTTTCATGTAAATGTTACTTTTTATGACAAATAACCTCATATACATGTAAGAAATTCTAAGGACCTGTGACTTAAAAGTAAAGTTTAGGATTTTCTAGATCTGCATTAAAGTGGAGCTGCTTGTTTCAGAAGAGCTTTGCAGAGTTCTTCAGGAAGTAATGTTAAAGAAGGGGTTGAAGGGAGAGAAACGCCAATTGTCCCTCAGTTTGTATATTATTAACACATACCAGATGTCACTTTTATAGGATAGATTATGAATTGTGACCAAATGAATTTTTAGTCCAAAGCTGGAACTTTTCAAGTTAGGGAAATATTAAATGCCCTATGTATTTTGTTTGTGTATCACTTGTAGATTGTTAAAATGCTCAAAATAGGTTTGGTTACCTCCCCCCCCCCCCCACTCCCACCCCAAACCAAAATACATCTGGTGTTTGTTGGCTTTCTGCAAATAATGGCTGGACTTAGTGGCTTTGACCCAGTTTCATTGTGATTAAGCTTGTTAAGATTTTATGTTTTTAGTATCTGTTTTACAATGTTTTCATTACTGTGTATTTTATTAAGGTTCAAGTGGTTTGTATTTTTATGGTTGCATCTGGTCTGTATAAACCCTGCTCCAGTTTAAAAAGCTACTTTCTCAGTACTGGACATAAGGGAATTTTGAAGTATAGTGGGATGTGTATGTGTCAGTTCTGTGTTGGTACCTAGAAAAACCTTTCTCTTGGACTAATTTATAATAATTTTACTAGCTAAAGTATGGAAAAGGGTATGAGTCCATGTTCATGTTGTTGTGTTTGTTCATGCTTGTATGTATATATTTCATATTTCCACATTTAAATATTTTGCAATCTTTGTCTTAAAAACAAGAGTAGTTATTCTTGAAAGGTGGCTCAGAATGCCATCGGGGTAAATTATATAACCCAAGTATGCTATGGGATTAATATTTTTTTATAGTAAGTGTTTAAGAACAAATCATATCTATATCAAAGTCAAGGACTCTTGAGTTTAGTTTCCCATAATTATATAATCATATAAGGTACTGATTTGCTTTGGTGTTCAGCGGGCTGCATATTGTATAAGCCTCTCCTACGTAGAATCATAGAATACCAGGCTGAAAGGGACCTCATGGACCACAGTCTAGACAAGATGGCCCAGCACCCTGTCCAACTGAATCTTAGAACAGTCCAATGCTGGGGAATCCACCACTTCCTTGGGCAGATTATTACAGTGGCTGATTGTTCTTACTGTGAAAATTTTTTCTCTTTTGTCCAGTTGGAATCTCCTCAGTACATATACTGCTTGATTTGACTTATATTTAAGCAGGGGGGGGGGGGGGGGGGGAAAGGGACACTGTCTTATTTTAGTCCCACAGGCCATTATATTTCTAAAAAGTAAAAGAGGAGAACTGCAGATGTAAATTAAAATAATACTGTGTTAAATAACTGGGCTCTGAAACTGTAAATGCACTGAAAATGTTTCCCAAGTATTTCTTGTTTTTATTACCATATCCTTTTTCAAGTGCTTGCTCTAGAGCCCTGAGAATTTGATGTCAGTCCTTACCTTAACTAAGACCTGACTTTCTTTAGAGGTATCTGTTCTGTCAAGTGTTTGCTGAGGTACTGAAACACTTCTAATGTACCAGGATGACAGTTTGCAGAAGTGCACAAACACCAAACAAGATGAATTGTTCAGCATTCCCTCTTTAAATTCTTTCCTCTAAATTCTGGTAACATACCTGAGGATGCAATCAACAGTTCACTATGAGTTCTGATGTAGTTTCCTCATTAACTGCTGTATCTAAACTTTGCATCCTTTGGTTGGGTGTGCCTTGGCTCCTATGCATCAAAAATATAGCCATTCTGCATCAGCTTTTCAAAGAGTGGATTGCTCAAATCTTGTTGCTGTTGAAGTACTCTTGAAAATTATAACTTTCGCTCTTAGCATATCTCACAACTCCACCACAATTCTTAGTTTATTATTTCACTGGTTTCACCTTTTCCTCCTCCAGTGCTGCCTGTCTATACCATTAGTCCTTCTCACTTTCTCCTACAAGACAAATTTTGTTAATGACTCAAGAATATTCCAATATGCCCTATGTATATAAAGGCATATACATGAACATATATATTTTTGTGCATGTGGATGAGCACACAAAGTTTTCACAAACTGTAACATGGGAGTAAAATGTGTCCATTGGTGCTGATAAAGAAATTGGGCTGATAGGGCTCTAGTGATTTTCCATTTCCACTTTATTTGATTCTTCAGATCAGCCAACGCACTCGAGATTTGAAAGTTTTCTGTATCAGCAAAGTCTCTATTAGCCTCACAACAAAAAAATCCCTCTGCCTTTTGAAGACCCTTTGCTGAAGAACCTCCTGACTTGTTAGTGGAATGGTGTTTCCAGTGTTGAGGCAACAGAAATACTTCCATGCAGTCACGCTGGTGTAGTTCAGCATGTACTAGGGAATAGAAAGAACTGATGGAATGGCGGAATTGGAAGAAGTCACAGAATGTGTGTTTTGTTTTGGATATAGAGCTGCACAGATGCTCCATTTGTTTTAAGATGCACCCGTATTTGGATCGCTTCAGTTCTTTTGTAAGAGAGGGTAAAACATTGGTAACAAAAGCTTTTGTGGATTTTAGCTGGACAAAATTCTACCTTAATTACCTCATGCCTCACTGTGGTCCATGGAGTATAAGAGAACTCAATTTCTCATGTGCTTAGCCAAATTAGCGAGACAAAGAAAGGGCTAGTTTGATGACTTGAAACTGCGAGATTATTTTCACAGTACAAAGCATGGCAGTTCATTTATGTGCACCTGTAGTTTGAAAAGAACAAGTTTATGTCTACAGAGTTTAGATTTTGTTGCTACAGGACAGACCTGACAATCAAAAGGCAAAACAAAGGCTAAATAAACACATGCAGGCTCCTGGTAGAAGTCTGTCAGTGTAATCCTTCGGCCAGATACGCATATATTGAACTTCAGCTAGTGGCTATTGAAAAGAATGTCTTGCTTCCATTGAAAAATTTAATATGTACATCTGCAGGCGAGGGAGAAAACAAAGGTTGCCTGCATGAAGCTTGAAGATATTTTTTACAATGTGTTTTGTTTTGTGGTTGTCTTTGGAACTTGTGGAAAACAAATTGTGTTGTCCCTTATCAGTAGTGAGCTACTTACAGCTGTAATCGGGGGCTAGCCAGCATAACTTTTCAATTTAAGGCCACTTAATTGTTCTAGAAGGTACTTCTGTTAGTTTTAAAATACAAGTACTATTTCAAAGGGTTTGCCTACATAAAACCATTTTCCATTTTTTGCATTGCTTATGCCTTACCTACTGTATAAGCATATTTTATAATGTAGTAGATTGTAATGAAAAACTTAATTATTATTTTCTTAAAGTTGAATGTTAATTAAAAACTAGTTAACATAAAAATATTGCACATTGCACAACTTAGCTTACTTCTTAAAAAACCATTCTATTGCATTTTATTTATAATGCTCTTAGGCCATGGGATAACATTGTACTGCTCTTGTGAATTTTATCAGAAAGTTCCCAAAATCCTCAAGAGGAAGTGGTTGCATATAGACTTCAAGATACATTATTGTGCTTTGACAAGAACGAATAAGAGATTCTGAAAGTTTAACTAGTGCTCAAAAATGGTTTTAGTCTCGATGATCTGGAAGAAGCTGTAATTCTTAAAAAGAGACAAGTATTAAATGCTGTATTGTTATGGACAGCATTTTTGAGGCACCGTTTGCCCAAGCCAAGAAAAAACCTGTTGATCTCTAAATACAGGCTGTTGATGCTGAAAATTTTTGACTTGGAAATGTAACAGTACCTGATTGGTTGGCCAAGAAACATGGAAAATAAGGTTTGTATTGTAACAGTGGTGATACAATAGACTATCAAATGTAGAATAAATTTGCTGCCAGCAGATGGCAGCAGAATGGAAAAAAAAAAAAAAAAAAAAAAAAAAAAAGGCACATAAATATGAGCTAGTGGACAAAAGAACTCAGATTTCTAAAAGCTTAGTTTCACTAGCTGATTTTGACTATGCAAGGTAAGGTAAGGTTTGACTGGAAAGGGGAGATGTCCAAGACATGCTGACTTTTGATATATAACCTTGGACTGCAAAGCTTTGTACTGTACTTCTGTAAACGCTGATTTCTAGTGGAAGTTTTAAGAAAAGGTTTTATCTGAATATATTTACACTAGTATTTGTCTATAAAACTTATAACGTTTCACTAGTCATATAATGTGAAGAATTACTCGTTCTGATGTCCTGTTGCAAAAAACTCATTATAGCAGAGTAAAGTGGAGAAGTATTAATTTTAATTGGGGCTGTCAACTTATGTCCGGTTCAGAAAAGAAATAAAGCCTTTAAGCTGGTTCTCTCTGCACATATCTTAATTAACATTTGATCACCCAGTGCGAGAAATTGCAAATAACTTATATACTGTAAATGTGTTTGATGTTTATTTTTGTTTGGTGATGTGTGTGTGTGGGTTGTGTGTTCCCAGAGGAGGAGGGAATGAGGTTTAATTTTCATCTTTATCTTAAAATCTGCTTTAATTCCATCTGCACTTCAGGGAGAATATACAACACTGTCATTGTTCTGCATGCTTTATGGAGTTTTCTACTACAAACTTTTATTCTTATTAAAGAAGATGCAGGATTGAAACCATGAGTATGTGCCTGTTCATGGTGTGTGTGTATATACAGTTACTTATACTATATTTGTGATTTATAGTGTTGCCAGGCGTGCCAATCCAAAGTTACATTTAAAAAGTGGTTTGTAATAATGATTTGAGGCATAGACAAAAAATTACCAGTCACCTATCAAAGATGAAGAAGGTAAGGGGAATGTTATTCTGTTTTCTTTTTGAATTTTTCCTTTTTTGAATTCGTTGTGGGCTTTTTTTAGAAACAAGATGTATGCATTTAAAATTACAAGAACTCTGCTAAAAGTAAAATGAAGACTCAGGAATTATTTTAAACCTCAAAGCCTGCATTGTATAGCTTTATACTAGTTAGCTGCTGATTCTTCTGTATTGCTTTGTGCAAAGAAAACAGAGGAGAAACTTATCTCTACCTACCTGTACATCTGTGTATATCTCTAGATCTGTGCAAGTTGTTTACGGATATCTTGATTAATATGGCACAAGCTTATGCCCTGCTGATTTTTTGCTTACTGAGAGTTCACTTTTACAAAGTTTCGGAAGCTTAGGGTGATGTATTTGTGGGTAAATAGCTTGAAAGAGATACCAAAATCCCTCTTTTACTTAATACAGGATCATCTTTCACTTGTATTTTATTAAATTGCAGTGATTGTGTCCCTATTATTCTAGAGATTTTAAAACGTAAGATTTTCTTTTTGACAGGTCAGATCATCTAGAACTTATTTTTTTCACAACTTTGTTCAGTTCTAAAGGCATGCAATGAAGTTGCTTGATTTTAATTGACCCTAGAGTAATTTTAAACAAGCTCTTATCGTGTGCTTCAGACAGATTCTATTGTTTAAAGCACTTTTAAAAAGGAATATCATTTGGTAATTAAAAACATTACTTGCAGTTGGATGGCTTAGTGATGTGGTGAAATATTAAGGGCCTACCCTTACCATAACAGTAAGGAAGGCACAGGGAGGATTACACTGCAGTTTAACAGCCAGGGTGTAGATGAGCAGGACAAATCTATGTTTCTTGCAGTTTAATGTTTTTGTAGTTTTAATTCAAAATACTGTCTTTTAGTTTATTATCCATATGAAGTTGGCACTCTAAATCTAGAAGCAAAGAAACAAATAGTAGAAGTTGAGAAATTCCACTGACCCAGCTAAATATAATTACAAGGTTAGAACTGGGGCCAGAATATTTGAGTTCTGCATGTAACGTTTCACTGCTCAGCCCCTTTTGAATGGCATTACCTCATCTTGCATCCATTCAGGAAAAGAGTTGCAAATCCCACAAGAACAGATCTAAGTTATCCAAGGTCATTGTATGAACAGAATGTGGAGAATTCTTTTCATGTATTTGGTTACAAGGGTATGCGTAAAAATACATATGATGCAGCATTTTATCTATTAGTATTAGTTCGGTTTGGGCAAAATATATTTGTGAGGCTTGATTCTTTGGCATTGTCTTTCCCACGTGTTTCATGTGTCAGGTGCAAGTGAATCTGATCGGAGTGTTAGCAGGAAGGAAAGTATAAATATGCTAAGGTGCTTTGTAAAATAATGGCTTTATGTGAGCAAATGACATCAATTGGAACAAATTACATACTGCTTCCAATGATGTAATCCAGAAAGTTTGAATTGCTTTTAATGCTTTCAGTTTGAATAAATTCCTTTTCTTTTGAGTTCTTCCCAGTAATCAGCTTTTCTATTGCAAGCAGCAGGCTCGATTTCTGTTTATTCCTTCATTTTGAAAATTTTGTGATAGAAAAGGCAGGTAGAACACAGCCCCCCCTACACAGTGTATAGAATTATTAGTAATTCAGAAATACTTGAAGGTTTAGATTTTATTTTTCTTTAAACACTGATGAGTGAGGTGGAGCAGTATTCTTTTTTAATGCACATGTATAATGCCTGTATATAGTGACAGAGATAATAGGCTAAGTATACAATTGAAAAATTCAAGCCAGGAGATTTTTTTCTTTGTTTGTTTGCTTGTTTTTATTTTTGTTTTTTAAATCCATATCAATTTTTCTGTATATAGACATAAATACCAATGTAATGAAATGAGGCAGTGAAATAACATATTGTGTAAAGATACAAATGAATATACAAATAAAGACTTTTAGTATATGTAACAGGTGACAATGTGATTGATAATGCAAAACATGAATTTTTAAACTGCTTGCTAAAAATTAATTGGAAGCTTTGATCTTTCTTGGATATTTTTTAGATCTTTAAATAATACTCATTACCATTAACAAAATTTCATAGTTGTGAGCTCAGCAATTGGAAGATTCTTTGTTTCAGTTAAGACTTTTCAGAAAATTATGTTACATTCTGTTGTGTTATTTTATAAATTTATGCCTGTAAAATGCAACTACAGCCAAGGCATTGTATCAGTTTCTGGCACAAAGCTGTGTCTCTTGAACTGAATTTGTCCAGCAAGGCCTTTGAATGTAAGAGTGTTGATAACATTTGTAATTTCTTGATATGCACAATAGAAGAGTATTACTGAATTGCATTTGATTATTTAGATTGAAATTAAAAAGAAAATTTCCTATAAAGATTCCTATTAACATTCCAAGGGCTTTTCTCCCACCTCTAGAGGATCAGATAATTTACACATACCCATTTTTAGTAGCATCTCACCTCAGAAGGCATGTCATTGACTCCACTAAAATATTTTGTGAAGGTAATATGTGATTACATATGAGTGAAGACAGCAGGATACAGCTGACAAAGTATATACTACTTTGGAGATAGTATGTATTTTTTAGAGTTCGAAAGGAGAAGCTGTCACAACCCTTTTGTTATTTAATTTTAATTAGTATGATTTTTTTTTTTAAATTGAACCCTGTAATTTTTAAGGGCTCAATCAACTATTTTTATTATTGATTATTTTTTGGTATGTAATAGTCTCTGTTTTTCTAAAACTTGCTAATGTTTTCACAAGTGTAACTGCTTGCTGAAATATTAGTGTTGTGAAAAGTTTTAACTATACTTCTCATATCACATATACATCTGTTGAATATTCTCAATAGCTTCATCTTTCCTTGAGTGAGCTTAAGTAATATTTTAATTAATTTTATCAAAATAGAATGTGAAATAAAGTTGCATATTTCTATGTATTTATCTTGAAAGCAATCAATAATAAAAATATATAAGCAATACAAAAAATGCCTATGATTCTGCATGTGTTATGAAGTATATTTCTGAATTTACTCAAGTAGATAATACTTTTCTGAATATTTTCTCTTGGTATGGTTTGTGAAGAAATTTATCTCAATCTTTTTTTTTTTTCCTGCAGACTATAGAAAAGCCTTCCAGTTTTCATTTTTTCAATATTTAGACAACTAGTCAAAAGGAAAAAGACAAGACTGATGGATTAGACATATCATATAATGCCATTTAGATTTCCAATACAATACATTTTGTGGTACAAGAAACAAAGCGATTTGCTAGAAGGCAAAATATAGGAAAACTGTTATATTCTTATCAGAAAAAAAGTCTCCCCCATATACTCTGAAGGATTAAGTAGAGATTGAAAAGAAATGTCTTTAAAAGAAAATCAGTCTAAGGGACGAAGCCTGAAACTGAATCTGTGCTGGCAGATCCTTTTTCCTGAATGGATACTTTTGCAGGACCCTAATTTCTCAGTGTAATTATGGCACTCGGGTGCTTAAACTGTAAAAGTCCCAAGGAAGGCAGACACTGAAAAGTTACTGCTTGGTGTGATGGCAGAGCTGAAGTTTTGCAGAGTTGTCTGTCTGTCAGTGAATGCATGCATGCAGACATGTACGTAGGTAAAATCAGGCTGATGAAAGTTGTATTTCACCTTCTCATTTTTGGTCGGTTACAATTCAACACCATAACATCTACTCTAAGATTCAGCTTTGTGAGTTTCAAACAGCTACCATTACAGAAGGGTGTGGGGTGAAAGGGAAAAAAAAATATTGAAATGTTTTATCCTCCCTCAGTGGAATATGGAATTTCCTGCATTGTTCTCTGTGTGTCCAGGGTCCAGGATAGGCAAAACTTACATGTGGTTCAGTAACACATTTTGGATAAATATTTGTGTCAGAGTTTCAAAACCTCATATTTTTCCTCCTGTTTCATGGCTAGAAACAAATAGGTTTGTACCAGTGAAAAAACACGGATCAGTTCCCTTTGGTCTCAAATCCCACTATATTATATTTTTAAGTCACGAGTTTTTCAGCATAAAACATCACATTGTATGTCTCTCTCTAACTTATTTTACATATTATCAATCTTAATATTTCTTCTGCTCTGATCTGTGCTTGATCAAATCCATTGTCCAAATTGCTTTGCTATTGTCAGCAGAAACATTTGCATCTGGTATAATACATGTGGCTTGGTGGACAAAGTGGTAAATTCAAGTGAACTACAGGGCTTGTTGCTTTAAACATTGTAAAAGTAGGCACTCTTAAAAAGTGAGTTATGCCATTTTAACTGCTTGTATTTGGCTACTAGGTCTGTAAACCAACCTTTATCTGCTTGGTAATAGAAGGGGGTTGAGGGGAACCAATTTTGTTGTGCCAGTAACATACTCCTGTTGGTGTGCTGTTCCAGGTGGTAGGTATTATAATTATCTTCTGCACTGAGTTGAACATGTCTCTCTCAAATAGAAAAACTCCTCTACAAGGACTCTAAAAGGGCTGATTGTTTCAATTGTTCTGGTTTTCTGCACTACTTCTGCTTTGTTTTGACTTTCTACTTCTAGGATGTTGTAGGGGAAACAGAACATGAAGGAAGTTGCTTGTAGTTACTTGGTAACTTCTTGCTTCCTAAATGTCAGTGACTTATGCAATTGCTAATTACTGTTAGCTATTAAAAAACAAAACCAAACCAAACAAACAAAACCAAAAAGGCTTTTATAACTATGTGGGCAAGACTCTTTTGCAGAAAGAAGCTGAGCATCCTTGAACTGAATTTAGACTATGTTGCTATTCTGAGCTTTATGTTTTGGAGCAAAACAAAACCAGAGAAGAAAAAAAAAAAAAAAACCTGAAGATTTTCCAGGCTATTTCTGCCCCTTATTGCTTCCTGAACAGTGTTTTCCTCTTTCCTCAAGTTTCTTCCACATCTCAAGTAGTACTTATCTCCTGTCTGCCTTTTCCTTCTACTTTGTTTCAGATTGGCTCAAATACATCGGCACTATTTTTCAAAGCTAGTAGCCAGTTACCATGTACATGAATTTTCATTCATATATAGTATTTGGGATTCAACGTTGCCTAATTCTTAGGTAGGATTCTTCTCCATCAGTCTCCTAAGAGGTGCTACAGAAGGATACCTTATTCCTAAGTAATACACATACACAAACACATTTGGCAGTTCTCTACAACCAAGAAACCTTTACTTCTACAAAACTACTATGATGTGTCAAATTCATTTGTCACATAAAGTGACAATGTAGCTTTAGAGTGGTGAAATCAAGCTTTTTTTCAAATGTGGGTGGTCATTTAGTTTTATATTCCTGCATAGAAAGAAATTTAGGCATAAAAGAATTTTCCTTGACTCTGGCAGGTTTTGTGCTCTTCATAAACCTCTCCAGTTAGCTGTTTCGTTTCTTACTCAATTAAGGTTGTCTCTTTACTTCTGGTCCTTTTCAGTTTCCACAACTGGCAGGCAGTGAGGCCTGGTCAGCAAAGCAGATGTCCTGGTTCTGTTCCTGGCATTGTTGCTACCTTGTTGGGGAAACATCAGGTCACTTCTCTCTGCTTTCTTTTCCCCTTCCTTGTAATGGGCATAATGATAATGACTTCCTATACTAAGTCTATGAACGAAATACCTGTATATAAAGATTTCTTTATAAAAGAATTAAGTCAAAACACAGAAGAAACGCTTTGTAAAACCTTGTTTAAGGGCATGCATCTGATCACCTGGCAGCCTGCTTCATTTGACCACCAAATAAGGCTGCTTACCAAATATGATTTTGGGTGATGGACCCCAGTTTCAGACATAGAAATTTTTTGCCTGGAGCTTTTCAGTCTACAGATGTTTACACTGCACTTCTGCCTCAGTGTCTCTAGTCTGGATGTAATCAGTGATCTCATCTGCAGTTGAAGTCTCCAGAGAAGGGATAAACTGTACATCGTGTCCTCATCCATCTGTGTCCTCAATGATGTAATCAAATTATTGGTCAAGTGCAGTCCAGCTCCATTGGTTGACTTGCATGGCATCAGTATCAGTGCTAAATACACTTCATTGCCACTGCTACATTGGCATACCCCTATGGAAATGTTTTGCAATGTGTTCTGAATTTTGTCAAGGGACCTGTGGATTGCACTTATGTCATCTGTCAAGCTTATAGATGTAGCCTCTGTGTTTTCCTTTACTTTCTGGAGATCATGGTTCTGTTTCCTGAGCCGTCTAATCTCTCTGTTACTGGCAATAGGGGATTTGACGTGATGGAGCATAGCTCTTAGCAGTTAGTGTCTTGAGTAACTAGTAACTTCAATAACTAGTGACTTGAGTAACTAATAAATGCAAAGTTTCTGAAAGGCAAATCTGTTTCCCAGGAACATTCTATTCAGTGGCTGAATATTTAGTATTGATGTCAGTCAACAGGTTTATACAGTTTTTGACACAGAGCTCTGCAATATAAACAGTATGCCTGCTGCTTCATAGTTTGGTCATATGAAGGTAATTTTTCATCAACATTCACTGTACCATGTGGGAGAATTAAATGCTATAGAGGATCCATAACAGTGCAACATAGTACAGTGCATTGTTTTTACAGAGTTAAGGAGTGGGAGATCATTTGAGCAGAGAACTGCTCAGAATGCACCTGCTCCCTGTTAGTCCTATTCAGGTTTTACCTTAAGATCATAGATATTTCAAGGTAAATTATCTGATCTTGTTGTGAGACAGCTAGTAGATACTAAGGACAAGAGATGGTCCCTAGTCATTCTGTCTGCTGGTCTTCCCTATTCAGATAATGATTCATGACCTGGAACTTGCTGTTCTAGAAACACTTTTAAACTTCAGAGCAGATGTATTATAGTCACTGCAGACAGCATAGCCAGGAAGGAAGGCATGGGGATAAGCATGCTGGCAAGTGTCCCTTTTCTCTTGACTTTCTTTCCTCATCATGCTTTCAGTCTGGTGCAAAGCAGATGGGAAGTACTGAAACAGTTTGAGTATACTGGAAAATGATGGACTGCAGTGATAGACTATTAGTGAAACAGTATCTGTTGAGTATGTATTTCAAAGAAATGTCAGCATAAAAAGACACTGAAAGAAACATTAAGGGAGGGATCAGCATTCTGTATCTCTTTAGATCTTGGTACAACTCAAAAAGATGGACATGGGCTGTGGGCTGTCAGAATTAACAGGCAAAAGCATAAATACTGACTTCATGCTTACGTTGCTTAAGTAGCTCATGCCTGCGGACATGACTCCTAAACAGAAATCAGAAATCTTGCGAAAATTTGGGAGGTGTCTCGATGCAGTATTCAGTCAGCCCTTTTATGCTTTAATGGCAACATTGCAAAATCTACTCAGCTTTCTCATGGATTCATCAAGGTTGCAAAGATCAGCCAGGTGTGGGACACTACCAAATTGTGTTATGGTCTGTACATTCATAAAGCAGGCACAGTAAATTTCTCAGCTGTGTTAACTGTTTCAAGGTAGCAGTAGTTTAAAGACATCTATCCTAGTCTCTTACCATACTGTCAAGACCTTGTTGTACATAGGGAGTTAATTTTCAGTTCACTTTACTGATTCATGTTAGTGTATAAGATCTGTAATATTCTAATGAAAAAGGAAATAGAGAACTGGCAAGCTATCATCTTTGCTCAAAAGAAACAAGTAACACAGAGAAAGTTTTCATGCAAATAATGCAGTAAATTACCTGCTTTACAGAAGTATTGAGGACAAGATACTGAGATTGATACCTCCCACCCTCTCTTTAGAAAAAATCGGGGTTTTTAACACCTACAGAGGAGAATAATTAACTAATTTAAATGTACCTCTACAAATATTAAACAGCTGGGTTTTGTGTCTTGGGGGGTAATGGATGTGGATTGTTGAGCGGCGGGGGGGGAAGGTTGACAAAAGTTGGCTTTTGCAAAGACAAAGGTAACCACTGCCTTCTCCTTATGGAAGAAATTCGAGTTGTATCAGACATTGAGTGAAAGGACCACCAAGGGCAAGAATAGTAATTTTGAGATAGGGATTTTCCTGGGATAGAATGTACCTTCTGTTTTATGGCAGAGTTCTGGTGCAGAAAGACATGATGATACGTCAAGATTTTATCAACAGTGGTTTGAAATAACCTGTATGACTATCTATGATTTTATCACTTGTGGGTAATATGGAAAGCCTATTCTCATGCCAGGAAGACTTGCGTGGCACCACAACAATGTCTTTTCTTCCTAATGCCTCATTTCTAGAGAAGTAGTATTTAATGATGTACTGTGACTCAGCTGGATGACCTGAGATGGTGAGTATCTGATGTTAATGCTCTGTTTTCCTCCAAATATGGCAATCTGTGAAAATCTGATTAAGCTGAAAGTTCCTAACTTCCCCAGGAAAACAGCAGCTTCCTTAGGAAATAGTAAAGATTTCTTAGAGGTTGTTTGTTTGTTTGGTTTTTTTCCCTTCCTCTTACCCTTACCTTTCTGTGTGTACAGGCATGTGAGCATATTAGAAGTGTAGTTGGAGAAAGGAAGGAATTGTTTTGTGGAGTATGTATCCATGTGGATATGTCAGCATGTTTTCAAATTCTAGTGTAAATTCTAGAGGCATGTTGTCATTTAAATATGTATAGCTGGTGAAGATAAAATTGAGGTAGAAAGTAGGATGCATTCTACCTAGCTTAAGAAACCTAAGCTGGAACTCACTTGTATCATCAATGAAGATGAGTAAGCACTACCAAGAGGTTATTCAGATACTGGAAGAGTATGTCTATTGACTGTAGGGAATCATAGGGAACTCATCAGAAAGTATGCTCTTAGTTCAGAGGCCTTTTTAGGTGGGATGATTTTGGGGTCTAAGATTTGTTCTCTGCCCATTAAGACTTCTTAGAAGTGGACTGTCTTATTCATGCTGGATTCTAATGCACTGATTAACATGTTACTTAAAAGCATCCATTTTTCTATTACAGATGTGTTATTAAAAATGCACCAGTTTATTTCTGCAGGCTCTCCCCTTCTCTCATATTAAGATGCTGCTTGAACACAGAAAAAAACTAACTGAAGTTTGTAGTATGTCCTCATGGAAACATAAATTAATTTTTTTTTCCTGTTTTAATTTTGTGCTGATCCACAGAGACAGTATATGATAGTTTAAAAGACAAAATATCAGCAATTTTAGGACTATGTTTACTTTTAAAGAAAGTGAGTAAATCCAATCCATGTCTATCTCAGACAATAAACTACTTTCTGCTCTATTAGTATGGATTAAATACAAACTAATGCCATTAAATTCACTGAAGCGGAGCAGAGAATAAAAATTAACTGTGTCATAATCTGGGTTTTTTTCTCAGTCTTCCTGACTTGCATAAATTTTAGTATCTTCTGAACTTCTAAATATGTGGTTGTCTACTCTATACCACAAAACACTGGTGGGGTATAATTCAACAGCTGTGAGTTTGAAAATTTGTGAAGCGATTTTTGGTTTGGTGAGTTTTTCTAATATCTAGCAGGTTTACAGTATGTTTGAGATACGCTGCTTACTTGTGCAAAGTTATAATCCAGGAAGCAAATGAGTCTTTTCTAACAGGCTTTTATAACTTAGCTCAGCAAAGTTGAGCAGAAGTAGAGTATTTAATAGAAAAAGTACTGCTTGGTTCTTGTCTTTAAATTGTGTATTACCTACAAACCATTTACACTCAGAGATTCCAGTAGTAACGTGTAGGACTCTGAGAATGCCTTTTCAAAAATTTTCAAGTGGCTATGTGATTTTGCACAGTATCCCTATGCTTCTTTCAAACTTGTGGCAAGGATATTATAGGGATAGAGAACGTGCAATATTAATAAAGAAATACTTTTACAGTACCTTTTTCTCTTTGCTCAGAAGATTCTTAGAATACTTAAAAACCTTTTGTCAGTGTCTTTAGAAAGCTGTAGTATATCACTCGTACATACAATTAGATTGAAGTGCACAGTTCCTTTCACCTGCCACTGAAATACAATGAATCTACAGTGATGTGCAGCAGCTGTTGAAAATCACACAGCCAATCTGCACAAACTGCACTCTCTGGGACAGAAAGTGAGGAGTGCAATATCCAACTGAAATTGCAGGGGAAGGGCTGGGGGATTTTACACTGGTACTTGGCTGCAGCACCACAGTGACTCATATACACACTGGATCAAAGAGGACTGTAGTGCTCTGCATTATCCAGCATATGAGTTTTCTAGATAGAAAAGCTATTGCCTAATACCACCTTTTGGTACCTCTCCAAGAATGAAAACAGTTGATCCAGTGTTATATCCTTAATAGTCTGTAGCCATGACAGCCGCAGCACCTTGTGATTACCTGAGGCCAACCGCTGCATTTTAAGAAGTAACTTCCCCTGAAGTGATTTGTTTAACAGTTTTCTAATGTGCTGGCATATATTCTTGGTAAAATCTGCATTAAAAGAGAATTAAAGTTGAGAATAGATATCAATTACTTCAGGCCACAAAACATTACAGAGCTATTTTAAGTGCCCCAGTGAGCAGGATTTACAAAACTGAGGGCTTTTAGAATTGCAATAAAGCTCTTAAGAAATCTGAGCAAAACAAAAGATAAAGTTGGTGAGATAGCCTCCTCTATCTCATATTGTTCTGTACTTGCTCTTCTGAACACTGTACACATGTTCCACAGTTGACATACTTCAGAACCTTTATCCTCACACTTTTCTTGACATCACTCTCAATGTTCTTTCCTCTGTAGCATGGTTTATTTTCCACCCGTTGGCCATATCATCTTCTCTCTTATTCTTTTCAGTACTAGGTGATCATATGTTTGAGGAATTGGTTTTCTCATTGAAGAATTCAGAATCAGTTATTTTGTCTTGATGATTATAATTTTTTTTTATTTTTTTCTCTTAACCAGAATTTTTTCAAGTAGCTTTTTGTCCACTGTATCTTATTCTTAGGAAATGCCTCTTTCAGGAGGTTTTCCATTGTCCTCTGTGACAACAATGCTGGAGTTTGCTTAGAATGAAATCCTTGAAATAATCAATCCCTGAAATTTTTTGTACAAACATTGACTCTAAAATGTTGTCTGTGTAGATTGACTTGTAGTGAGGTGGAGAGGGACACAGGGAGGGACAAGTGATTGTGTTTGTCAGTTTGCATCCTGTTTTTGTTATGACTAGGGAACTTTGCTTTTTAGAAAAATAATTTAATTGAAGGCAATATCTTGATATACTGGTGGTCCATAGAAGTAACAGCTATTTCAGTAGCTGACAGTTTTAAAGGAAAGTCTCTAGTGAAGAGCAGTTCAGCTGAATGAGAAAAAAGGCAGTTATTTTTAGAGAATAATATCAAAACCCACATAGCCTCCACAGAAAATTTGAGTAAAGCTTGTATGTAAGACTTCAATGAGTTTTAACTTCCCAGTAAGTCTAATGGGCCTGCTTTGTTCTGCCCAGGGTCCTAGGAATAAAAATGTTGGATTTCTTCAAGGACCAATTTTACATTTCCTTTAGTTCGTAGACAAATTAATTTACTTCTGAGAGGGAAGAAATAAATGGCCTGGGGATATGCATATTACTTTCCTATTCTAAGAGGGAAATTTAATTTAGCCACAGTTGGTATTTTTAAATTTCTGAACTGTAAAAAACCAAACAGGTTCACCAGGGAAAGGAAAAAAACCCAAACCTTTAGAAGGAAATAAAATACCTAGAAATGTTAACAGCCATACTTGATCATCTTGACTTCTGCCTTCTGCTCTGACTGGACATTAAATACACAACACCTTGTTCCTGAGAGACGCTTACTTATCCTGTTTTTTAAAAATTCCAATAAGGTGAATTTCACAGCCTTATTAGGTGACCTGGTTTAGTGCATATCTATTTTTATGCTCAGCAAGCTTTTGTAAGACTTAACCAACCAAACATTCCCTTCCTGTAATCCCTTTAGCCCCGTCTGGTAGAACCCCACCATATCCTGCCACATGGATGTGGCAAAGTTGGACAACTGCCATCTTAATACCCATCTTCAAATGTATATGCAGTTGTGATAATGTCTCCTCAATATTTTCTTCTTAGAATAAAGATACCCAGTTCACTGAACTTCACTTCATAAGTCCTGTTTTGTCAAGTGCTTATCATTCTTTTAATCTGGATTCTCATTTGTCTGTATCTGTCAGTGTGTGTGTTACCAAGCACAGCATTTCAGTTGAACTTTGCCAGCTTGGTTGAAGGGAGCATCCCACTTTGATAAGGAGGCAAAGTCAACTCACGTTAACTTTGTGCTTTAAGAAGCAGAACAGCAGTTCTCAATATGGTTACTTAATTGCATCCATGTTCTATGTGATGAGTAACATTTCTCATGTACAGAGCAAGCTTAGTAGACAAACGCCCTTCTTCCTCTCAATGTGGGGGTGGAGGAGAATGTATAAAGATTTTCTATCTGTAAAAACAGATGTGTTAGCTATTTAAATGGTGCAAGCTAGACAAGGAACAATTAAGGTTAACTTGCTGCCATTTGAGTTCTAAAAACCACATATGAGAACAATGTCTTAGACAGAAGGAACTGATTTAAGTTCAATTGTTACTTGCTAAACTTGCCTGACAATGGAAAATAACTTGGTTGGTTGTTCTTTAAGGTGGTAGGTTTAAATAGATATCATATCTTTTCTATGCCATCTTGTTTCTGTTTTCAGTGCAGTTCTTTTAAAATAAAGATTCTTATCTGTATCAATACTGAAACATTCTACTAGAATTGTGAGTGATCAAGTCCTCTGAAACTAGGCTCCATATATAACTTCCTTTTCAAGAAGAATCTCATCCATTTGCAAGTCTTAATCCTAAGTTTTCTTCCTGTAAATTGCAGTTTTTTAGTATCAGAGGTGGTTCTAGAAAGTGAACTCTTCGTGAGTGTAGCATACTTGTAAATGTTAAAACTGGAGTTTGTGAAGTTTTTCTTCCATTAGGGCAGAAACGACTGACAGGTATGACAAGCAATCTGTAAATTTATATTGATCTGTAAATCTTGTTCTTAAGACATCCCCTCTGATTTTAAATAAGTTAATGAGGCTAGATGTCTTGGTGAAAATGCTTTTATGTAAGTTATTGTCCATTAAAATTCATATGCCTCAGATGAATTATATTGATCGGAATTGCATGAGAAATGGGACATAAGTACTGCTCTAGCTAACCTTACTGGGTTTTGGCACTTCACTCAGCAGAGTGTTGAAATTCTTTTTGTTCATATATTATGCAGGGATCTTCTGGTGACATGAATATCTCTTTCCATTGCATACCCCTGCCAAACTAATCAGCGGGAGAGCTGTGGATGTAGAATTTTGTTCTACACAGAATGGTGGTTTGTTGTGTTTGGGTTTTTTCCTCTTTACTATGAGAGATCCATTCCATATTTGTGCACAGATGTGAAAATGACTGGCGATATAAACAAAGCTACTTGTTTATATAAATACTTGCAGAATACCTTAACTATGCAGCTCACATACGTAAATGTTGTAGTATTTTATAGTAATATTCCATATTTGGAAAGGTAAAAATGAAATGTGGAATTGAAACGACTGAAGCAAGGTCATTCAGCAAGACAGTAGCATATAGGAACAGAACTAGTTACCCTGTCCAGTTCTCTGTCCATTAAGAATATCTACTTGTTTGCCTTAATTTATGTTACAGGGATTTGGAAATTAGGAAATTAATTTCCTAATGGTACCATAACTGATACACATAAAGTATTTATCTTTTATTTTTCTTCAAGATCGGAGCCTTATCTAGCAAAATACCATTTCACTATATTAATTTTACAATTCTCCCCTCTGTTTAGTGTAAGAACATATCTAAGAGATCTAAATATGCAATACATGCTTTTTTTTTTTTTTCAGTTCAACCTCTTACTGCATTCATGGAATGCAGATAATATATATTTTTATTACAATACAGTAACATGGAAAAAATGCAAAATATACATGGGGGAAAATCTACCACCAAAGAGACCTTACTAAGTGTTCTGAATATATGGGAAATCTTTATAAATTAAAATACAATTTATAGTTGAAACTGTGAATATATGTTAGTTGGATGGTAATAATTAATACATTTTGACAAACAGCTTTAGACATACACTAGTCTGCAGAAGTAAAAAATAAAAGAAGACACAAGCTGCTAGAAAATACATGTTAATATTTTTGTTTCTATATTTGACTCCTGGATTGAAAGGACCCTTAGATAGATGAGTTTTCAATTCATTTCCCAGGTAAAACTCTCATCTATTTTACACTGACTTTATACCATATAATAAAGGCCAAATTAAGCATTGATAATATAGGTGTGTACTTGTATAACCAGTATCTAGATTCATGTGATAAATACATAGTTCTCTGTTTTCATTAGAGATACCTGTATATTATGTTTCTTATTCTCTGTTTGAAAAATGAGCCATATCTGCTGACAGCTGTGAAATTCTGAGAGTCATGAGCTTAAAGATGCATCAAAATGGAGTTTAAAACCATGGGGCATATATTAAAAGCAAATTGTCTTAGTCCATCTAGCCACACTCTGAAGAACAAAGGAACCCAAAGATCTCTTCTACTTTTGTTTTTCAAGGATGGGGAAAAAGCAAGGAAAGTGAGGTGTTTCTGGCCTCAACCTTGAACAGGTACAAGAGGGCATTGTAACTACTAGGTGGAAGGAGAAAGAAAAACATGTATCCCTGTTGTTCCAAGTGGGTTTGTAGAGCTGTGGAAATTTGTTAGACCAAATGCATGATGCACTGAAGATTGGAGACTCTTTAATAACTTGTGTCCTGTCTTGAATTAGGTCCTTGAAAGCCAGATTGTGTGTGGCTTTGCTGTTCCAAGGTGGTGGTGCTCTGCAGTGTTTCATATGGCACTAGACGGCAGAAGAGTCTTCTGTCCAAAATAAGTTTAAAGTTTTGGCATTTGGACTGTCTGAATATCTGCATGTAAGAAGGAATTTCTGAAAATTTTCTTCAGGAAGAGAAAAGAAAGTAGGATTTATCCATAAAGAGCTTGTTGGCCAATGCATTCACTCAGGTATTCAGCCATCTTGAATTCTTTCTGAAGAATTGGACAGAATGGGGACTTTCACCTGGGTCCCCTAATTCCTAGGCAAGTGTCCAAATCATCAGATTATGAAAATGCAGGCCAATGCAAACTATGACATAAATAGAAAAGAATATCAGGCAGAACATGGAGCATTTTGAAGCCACATCTCCCACAGTGCAGATGGGTGCCCTAATGACTGAGGTATTTTATGGTCTTGGGAGTTACACTCTCTAGCTAGAAATTTTACCTGGTACATGAAAACCCTTCAGAGTGACTTAGTATTTATAAGTGAAATAATGTCACCAGAAAATTCCCAGTCTTGCAGATTTCTGAATTACATGGATGCATATACCCTGAGAGCATTCATAAGAAAATAAATTGTATGCATTATAAGATATTATAATCTATTATTGTATTAGGTTTAATCCTTAAAGTCCTTGTTCGTGCTGAGTTCTCTTTAAGTCACTTTACCTTAGAAATTACAAAACTTAATGAGAGCACAGATTTCAAGATAAAGTCCATTATATAGTCTGATTATACTTTCATATTAAATACTTTGCATGTACTAAGAATCAGTTATTTCATTTAGTACAATTCCACATTTTCCTTGGATTTAGAAAGGGAGATGGTTACAAAAGAGTGGAACACATTGAGTTCCTTGGCAAGTCTGCTGGCTTATACACTGAGAGAAAGAGCAGGGAAAAAGTCTTATTTACTCCAATGGGTACCATCACTTGCCTTTTGTGATCAGGAACGGAGGAGAGAAAGGCCTTTTCTGTGCAGGAGATATTGCCGAAAGATTCTTTAGTGAGTTTAACAATAGTTTGTTGATCGGATCAAATAATGCATCACATTAAAATTTTTGAAAGGAATTTCGCTACCTGCTTGTTTTCTTGTATTCAGGAATCATGATTTCCTGCCCAAGAAGTAGTCTCTCTCCTTCTCACACACTCTCACTTTCTTCCCCTTCATTTTCTCTTCCTCCCTTCAAAACTTTTCTGACATTTCCCATAATGTAGTTTGAAGTAACTTCTGTTATAAAAGTTGGACAATTTTATGTGGAAACTTTTACTGTTAGACTATAATGCATATTGTGCAAGACATCTTTGAAGGGAGGAAGCATTTAGTAAAATCACTGATGAGATCTTTGATAAAGAAAATGCACTAGCAACAAAGTATTCAATAAGGTCACTTATCTATTAATCAATCCTATTTACATAATTGAAATCAGAGTTATGTTGTCAATGATGTGTCTTCCTGACTCTGAGCATACATGAAGCTTGAAAGATTGGTTAAAATTAAGGTGGACTGGACTTCATTCAAGATGCAACAAAAGGTATTTTTCATCTATGCTTTCCTGTATATTGATGTAGAGCCACATTGTGTCAAGGTGTGTTCTGTGAAGTCAAAAGATTTTATTTGGAAGTAATCTCTCAATATGAAAAAAAGGCAGTTAATAATCCTACTTTGTGTGTAATTCATGTAAAATGACATCAGACTTTCAGAGGCCGGGGAGATACTAGTTTAAAAACTTGGTATGATGAAGATTGGACCACCAACTTTAGATTTATGGAGTGCTTCAGGAAGAGGTTTGAAATGAACAATGAGTCATTAGGTTAGCTTGCAGGTGAAACGAGCTTCAGCTTGTTTCACCCTCTTCCATCATTTTCTTAAAGGAAATATAAGGTGTCAGTGACTCACGTTTGTCAGACTAAGCGCGGGATTAATGTACAATATCACTGTATTACCTGGAGGTCACAATCACTTGTTCATCCTCCTACGTATTTAAACATGTTGGTTATTTTGAACTGTTACCAGAAATAATTTGAAATATGCTAAAAAGAACCAAGTAGAAGTGACCTAGCACATCATTCTAATTGAATGAGATTTATTTTCTGCTTCATGTTCTGGATTTGTTCTTGAAAGAGTTTTGGTGTTTCTAACCTATATGTTGGAGAGAAGAAATCCATATGTAGATAAAGACTTTGATCATCCCAGTAGAATAAGAAAAAGGTTGTCAAAAGAATACAGGGAAGGGAATTTCAAAGTCACCATTTTTCATATGTTAGTGTACCAAAATTGCTTGGCCTTTTGGGTGCTGTGGAAATGAGAAAGTTAGTCTCTATCTATTTATGGTAGTGGGTCTGCAAGGAACAGTTGGGTGTGAATGGACAGATTTCTTGGATAGTTTGAGTATGTAGGATTTGTGTAAATTCATGTGACATTTTGCACAGTTTTGTGCGGAGCCAGACTTAAACATTTAATTTAATATGTATGAGTTCACTTAACTTCTCAGCTAACTAAACAGAGCTAGAATAGGAAGAATAATACTGACTTCAAGTCAGACTCTGAATGTATTATTACCAGCATAAGAAGGACATGGACCTGCTCAAGTGGGTCCAGATGAGGCCATGAAGATGATCAGGGGGCCAGAGCACCTCCCTTATGAGGACAGGTGTGAGATAGTTGAGGGTGTTCAGCCTGGAGAAGAGAAGGCTCTGGGGAGACCTTATAGTGGCCTTCCAGTACTGAAAGGGGGCTACAAGAAAGATGGGGAGGGATTCTTTATCAGGAGTGTAGGGGTAGGACGAGGGGTAACGGTTTTAAACTGAAAGAGGGTAGATTTAGATTAGATATAAGGAAGAAATTCTTTCCTGTGAGGGTGGTGGGAGGCTGGAACAGGTTGCCCAGAGAAGTTGTGGGTGCCCCCTCCCTAGACATGTTCAAGGCCAGGTTGGATGAGGCGTTGAGCAACCTGATCTAGCAGAAGGTTGGAATTAGATGATGTTTAAGGTCCCTTCCAACCCAAACCATTCTGTGATTCTATGATTAGTGCTGGAGTACTCTAGCTGATAACTTGAAATTACTAAACACAGAGAAAGATGAAAGAAACTGGTAGAAACTGAGTGGTAACTCCACAGATCATACAATTTTCAGTAAAAAGTTGTGTGATTTGTGTTTTAAAATAGTTGGCTCTGTACTCCAAGAATACGTATATTCAATAGTACTTGTGGTATCTCACAGAAAATTGAGGTAAAGCATCTTCCTGTAGAAAGCTTTGTTTCTAATCAATGTACTTCCCACTCAAGGATAGCAACAAAAGCAAGAGCAGTGGACCAGAGTCAGGAGTCCTGACCTGAACGTCAGGTCAGTTTTGCTACGTAATTGTGGCCCTGAACTCAAATTGGAAATTTCTCAAATATCTAGGAACAAAACAAACAACAAAGAACCAAACTCAAACAAAACCAAAAAACCCATCAAAACCATTCCTGGTTGTAAAAAATTAACTAGAGAAGGAAAATATTAAGGAATATATATACATGCAATATATATTGTTAACAACAGGTATTACTGACAGAAGTTCAGGTTGCAGAGAATCGCATAAAGGCTAGGAAATGTTAGTATGTGACTTGTAATAATATTTGGTTTCACAAAAATTGGATTCTTCAGTCAGATACTATTGTCTTTGTATCTAAAGTGTTTCCTTGTGTGAACACATGCTGCCACTCTCAGTGTTGAAATATAAAAGATGATTTTGAAGGTGGATGTCAGTCAGACAACATTAAAATCACTGGTAATGCTGAAACCTGTTATGTGAAATGTGGAATGATTAGTGGAGTAATGGTAATGAGAGTGCAAATAAGGAAGAAGGAAGACATTTGGTGAACGGTCACATATGTTCATGGATTCACTTGGTAAAACTGATTCATTTTTAAAGGCAAACTTTTGCTTTTCATGGATGATTTTTCTGGGTTTCCAACTGGCTTTTATTTTGTAACTGTAATGTTACTATTTATAACTGTAAAAGACTAAAAATGAGTCTTAGGCTGCTGGTTGATACACTGTGCCTCAACTGTTATCACAGATTCATTAGGTGCATGTTTCCTTTCCTTCTTTGCATGCCTCCAGAGTGTTACGCCTGGGTATTAGGTGCCAGATGCGCTTCTCTGATGAAACATATCATGCATCTTCTTTCTTTTCACCCCAGCAGCTGCTGATATCCCTTTAACCCTGCATGTTGCCAGTCAGAGAGACAGGAATAGTACTTACCTAATCTTTCACAGTAAGAGCCAAAGCTGAAATGCCTACCAGTCACACAGTCAACTGAAACTTTCTTCTTCTTTCCTCTTGCCCAAGAAAACAAGAGGAAAAGAAAATGGAAATGAGAAATAGAAAATTGGAAATAGCCTTCAATAGCTTGCAACAACTAGTTTTACTCTTAGAACTGCATATGAGTGAAGAACAGGCACTATACTTTTTAACTGATACTGTCTTTGACAGATGGGAATGGTCAAGGAGAATGAGAAGGACAAAGAATTAGGGGGATTTAAGACTGGAGAGGTGCATGATAGTAGATTGTAAAATGTCAGTCTCCATGTAGCTTGTCACATTGAAAATCTTGGTGCACTTTCCCCTGGTTTAAGTGCAAGACATTATAAGTCTGAATGTGTATTATCTGATCAAACA
Source organism: Tyto alba (assembly GCF_018691265.1). NCBI lineage: Eukaryota > Metazoa > Chordata > Aves > Strigiformes > Tytonidae > Tyto > Tyto alba. The sequence goes on along the minus strand of NW_024881295.1, from coordinate 6,007,180 downwards.
TTCATTAAAGGTTTTGTCAGAACTAATTTACTTATGCTTTCTCCCTCACCACCCCCATCCAAAATAACAGGTAATTCCAAGTCTTCTGTAATTGAAGTCCTTAAAAACATACCACATGTAATTATTTTCATTATTAAAAAAAAATATATATATATAACAAATACTTTGCTAGATTCATTTTATGTCATCTTATCTCATGTGAAAACAAAAGCTGTTATTACTGTGAGGTCATTGTGAAAGAGAGGTTATGAGTGCAGTAAACTAGACATCAGCATCACATGGTATATCTAATGCTACTTGGTAGACAGAAGGCCTATTTATATGACAAGCAAAGGATGGGGTAAAACGAAGGCATTCAGTGATTCTGATGGCAGAATAGATCACCAGACCACTAAATAGCTAAACTGTCTAACTCCTGAACAATTACAGTAATTCAGTAAGTTTGTGAGTTTTTGCATTTGCTTTGTAGAAAGCAGAAGTCAGGAGAGGACAAACAGATTTGTTTGTCTGACTCAAGAGGAAGAAGTTGAGCATCTGCCCAAGAATTTTCTGTTCATGTTCCTGAAAATAGTTTGGGGTTTTTCTTTACTGGTAGCTAATACTAAAATCTTCTACATACAAATCTGTAAATAATAAGTATACCAGCATTAGAAAAGAAATAGCAATAGGACCATGGGTGCCTTAATCTAGTGCCTGTTACTTCAGATTTTTGTTACTGGGGTTTAAAATTTTATTTCAGTAGCCTTGCCCCTTGTACGATTACAGAGGGAGTAAGGGATAGCAGGAAGGTGAATATTTGAATGGATACCAACAGTCTGAGGAAAAATTTTCAAATCATTTAGGCTCTTAAATGTTAATTTTAGCTTACTCCATGTGACAGCTTTTCAGAGCATTGATCTTGGTTTTCGAGAGTGCCAAGTGAAGTCCTGGGTCTTGACTAAATATGTATGTGTATGTACAAGGATAGTAAAAGCCACAAAACAATAAAGCATTTCTGTACAAAGATTATTTTTTTTGCCCTTTTTGAATATTAAACTTTAGAAGTCATATAAGTTTTGCAAATAAATTATTGGCTTCTGTTCCTTTTGCACAATGTCTTTTCTTTCAGAGGCACTACTGCAGTGACACAGGTCCTTAAAGGTAGTCACATATTTAAGTTTACTTGCAGACCAGCAACATTTCTTTTGAAATTTAGTTGCTCTGTTATACTATATGCTGTTCTATGAGAAGAATTTTTATCTTCCGTAAACTGGAGAAGGTTTCAAGGTGCTTTCTTCCATTTCCATTCTTCTTCTGCAGCAGGAACTTGTATAAGAATCAAATCCTTTGTACTGGAAATAATAAAGTACTATGCTAGTGTTATCTAATAATTGTTATGGTCTTCATTTTCAAACAACTTCTAATTTGTTGAGCCGTTATAGCTTTATTGTATGGCTTTTTTGCAGTAATTGTTGCAGTGGCATCAAAATGGTTTGGTCAAACTTCATATAGTGTTGGGAGGACACCGCTCTTTCAGTTTCAGACTAGCCTCTTTTGGTTTGGTCTTAATATGACTCTAAATATGAGTCTTGTCCACAAAAGAGTATTTGCCAGAATTGCTATACCAGTATAGTTATATGACAATACAAGCAAGTAGTTTAATGCTTTGTGTGTTCACTCTTAGAATAATGGGGACTTTTTTTACTACAGCTTAGTTCACTTGATATCATCGAAACATAAACATAATTTTAACTAAAAGAAGACTACCTGGACAGACATTTATAGGAATTTTGCTAACATTGTTCAGAACACATCTTAAGTAATTGCTGGAACTGGGAACATAGACAAGCCTTCTTGCTTTTATTCTAGTCCCCACGAATGGAAAGGCAAACCATCTGCTGACTTCAACGGGAGCTGGACTGGGTTTTACATTGTATTTACTGAGAAGTGGGCATCCCTTTTTGGTTATGTTTCTGTCATTTAAATTTAACATTGAAGTATGTGGATTTAAAAAACCCATCATAGATCAGAGAGCTTGAAACAATTTTCTGTATGCTAATACTGATTTTCTCTGAATTTACTAAATATGGATTGTAATGTAACAGTGAAGAACTGACAAAGTTGTATGTATGTTGGGGGGACACTGTCACCTAGATTTAAGAGTTAGATTCCACGACTGTGTTACATTCTGTTTTCCTGTGCTTGTATTTCCTATATTTACAGCCTTGAACTGCAGTGAAGACTTAGTTTCATATTGAATAAATGAGTCCATTCTTAGGAGAACCATCTGCATCTTCTGGCACTTTCCTTAAAAAGAGACAGGAACGTGTTGGAATTAGAGATTGTAAAAATTACAGAAGTGCTTACATCATATAATGTAGTTGAATAATTTTATGACAACGCATCATCAGATACAGTTTCATTATAGGTCAAATGATAGTCATCTGTGGTCAGCCACCAAAAAGACAGAGAAGGGAAGTGGGTAAGGAGAACTGTCAGCATTCTCTAAGGCAGTTATCTAAGTGGATAGGCAAACTGGAAAAGAGAGTGTTTAATTTTTATTATGTTGGCCTGAATGTAATGTATATGTACAGTCTTTTGATTTATGCTTCTGTCTGTATGTCATGCAGTGACACTTCTATAATTCAGTACCAATAAATGAAATTAATTTTTTAGATAGCAGGGAAAATGGTAAGAAGTAGATGTATCTGTTAGAGACGCCAACTATTGGATGAAAAGGAAAGGCTTCGAGCAGGTAATATGGCTACAGATTTTCATTTTAGAAGTCACTACTTCTAATCTTCTGTCTTGTTTATAATAGCTTTTGGGAGAGTCAAAAAAGCTATATTTAAGACTTTTAGTGAATGAACTGTATACATCCTGCTTCTTCTGCGCAAGCATCGGGATTGCAAAAATCCTCACAAAAATAAGTATGACTCGGTCCATTTGTTGGCAGCCATACAGCAGCTGAGCAGATATGGAGACTGTATAAACAACTTTGCAGTATTAAGCAATGAGTTCCATACTTATGAATGGGTTGAGAGATGCTTCCCACAGGTCAGGTTTAATAGATGTAAGGCAAAATACATGCATAGAATGGCAGATATAATATTACTTACATTTTAAATGGTTTAAGACTAGAACCGAGGTTCCAGTTCTGCTCACTAAATTCAGTACTAAATTATTTTGTGTTTTTTTTCTTTTTGAAAGAGAGGGAGAGGGAGCTCCATCTGTTTATATCCCTTTGAAAAGGAACAAAGGGGGGGGGGGGAAAGTCTGAATTAGTATGGATATTTTTATTTTCCATAGGCAAAATTTCTGTGTATTCGGGAGAGAGCAGTAAGAACCATGGCAAAGCCTCTCTCTCTCTCCACTGAGTTTATAGAGAGCCTAGTGACTCTCTAGCTTCTGAAGACTGTAGTAACCTGTGACTACAAGTACTGTCTGTAATACCCAAAGCTGCATGGCTCTGATCCCTAGTTGTGGCAGCTAAGTAATACGGCCAGATAAATTGTAAACCAAAACTTTCTCCCACAATCTGTCTTTTTGTTTGGTTGGTTTTTCCTGGATAAAATTTCCAGTCAGGTTATTTTTTGGCTTTAGAATTTCATATTCTAAAATCAATATGGATATGTAGCATTTTACTTTAAACTTAGTCTTATGGACAACTTCTGTACCTCTTGGTAGACTTAGAAATCTGAAGTAAGATTCAGCAATGCAGTAATTCAGTCGTTATTACAGTGCAGTCCTTGTAATACTTCACAGTTTGTCTCAGTAATTATTTTTTCTTTTAGTAAAGCATCAGCTCAATAGTTGAGACATATTCCTTTTTCTGTGAGACTCCAGTGAGTAGTTGTTCTCCAGAAAGGCGGTAACTACAATGCTATTTCTCTACCATGCATGAGAGTACTAATTCTTTCCAAAGTGTGTTAATAGTTGGAAGAATGACTAAACATGGCATCCTGGGAATTTTGTGTTTAATTGATTCCTTTCCCCGTGTCTATCTTTCTTTCTTTCTCTCAATGACTTACAGATTCACTTTCCTACAGGTCAGAGAAGGGTTCAATTTGAAAACCACTCTGTGTGCTTTCACTGTTGCATTTACTAACTGTAATATTTCCCAGTTGGAATTCAGCTGACTGCTTGTGGCTAATGCACACAGCAGAATACAATTCAAGTGCTTTCACAGTCTTACTGTCGATACTGTGGTAACTAATGAAACTTAAGGATTTTTTAATTTTAGTTATAAAATAAGCAGCTGTGACACAGAAACGCTTTGTGATCCTAAGTGTTGAATATAAAGATACCAATTTTTATATCAGTCATCATATCTGAACAGACATAGGTAGATACTTTATAGGAAAATAGGGGGGAAGCTCTTCTTTACTGCTCAGCTAACCAGGAGTATCCCTGAGGCTTTTTGTGAAGATGGTAGAAGTCCTAAGTTCTCATCAACCACGTATTCAGATAGCCTTTTTAATACAGATAGGAGGACATAAGTTTACAGTATTAGGTGGCATTGGGCTGTCTCAATTTTTAGGAGGTTGCACAAGTGACTTCTCCAAAGTTCTGGTTTTGCTTCGATAACCAGCCTTACTTACCTTCCTTCCATCTTCATGGCTCTGAAGAGAGATGGTACTTGCCCTGTGTGAGGCACTTGTATGTCCCCTGTAAGCCCTTCACTTTCTGAACAAGAAAAACAAGCTCTGTTTTCACCTGAGAAAACCCATGCGGTGTCTCGTGCATCTCGGAATATATAACTCAGGCAAGAACCAGGGTAGCAACCATACCCAAGGAATTATTTTCTCTTGAAACTAGGTATACGGACACACATCGTGTTGAATTGCCTTGGGATTACCTAAAGAAATTCTTTGCTTTTCTTTTTCCACTTCCCCTCCGAGACTTCATGGACCCTGTGACCTCCAGCAGACCTTAGTAGATGACTGTGTACAATTTTCTGAGGTGCCTGTTGGTGTTCTGCTGGCTGCTGACGCTGAGCTCCCACACTGCTGGTTCTCGAACACCAGCTTCCTCTCCAGTGCTGAGAAGCCAGGCACCAACATCCAAATGCATCTGGAGAACAATGCTTACATCTATCCTAGCAAACTAAATGGGGCCAAGATGTGAGTGAGTCAGACACTGGAAATTCATCCCATGTTTTTAAATTTTAAGTGTGCTCCCTGGCACAATTTTAGTCCATGCAATCTCTCTCCTAAACAATGCTTGAGAATATTTATCCTTCCAAAGTTCAATCTGTGGGCTTTAAAGCCATCTGGCCTGTATGTAGGACCTCACTGGAGCTCTTCTGCTGACTGTTTTACAGAGTTCAGATATGGAGGGCAAGTTCATTTTCCTCATCCTACCCTTATTGGCCCAGTTTTGAGTCTACTTTTCTCTGAATTATAAACCCAGTGGAAGGTGGTGTTGGGAAGGGGCTGTTCCTCCCACCACTGGTATGTCAGGCCAGTCTAATTGCTATCTAATTTACTAATTGCAAAACTTACATTTAAGAAAAAAATCAATACTGTTTCAGTATTTTGCATATAGCACTACTTATCTTTTTAGTAACAACAGGAAGGGGAGAATTGCTGCCTACTTACTTTTCATTCAGCTTTGCTTGGCCAGTGTGAATTACAAGTTTTAACTTTGTTTTTGTTGTTGTTGACTTTCTTCTGAGACCTTGTAAAGAATTCGGGGTATTCTAAAATCATCAGGTATAGGCTGCATTTATCCTCAAGAACCAGCTGTATGCTCTAGTGTTATTTCTGAGTTTAGAAAACTCTGCATCTTTGAAACATGCTTGGTAAGTCTCCCAGCAGAGATAGTTCGGTCAGCAAGCAGCAATGACACGATCTCTAATGAGTCCATAGCAGATGTACCACCTGACAAAATCGAGGGATTTTGCTGTTCCCTGCCTCTTTTATTTTTAAAATTTTACAAAGTTTATAGGGACAAAAATTAATGTTGCTTATTTTCATCCTGTGGGACTGTTGCTTTATTAAATTTGGTGGCTTTTTTCATTGTCTCTAAGCGAAGTATTTAGGTTTGCTCAAATCAGTTATGGTGAATTGTCTTAGCCCATAAAATAAGAACAGGAATAGTAATGTCTCATACTTTCTTTCTTGTAGGTGAGGTAACTCTAAAACTCAGGGTGAATTTATTAAATTAGCACTTTTTTACATTTCTCACAGTTTTATTATTTCAGCCTGTATCAGAACAGCATGGCTGCATGTACAGTTAGGTGATTTGGGTAATGTTTTTATAAAGAGGTCATAATGAAGAAAAGCACTGTAAGTTGTCCAGCTAAGGACTAGGATTAGTCACTGAATCTTACTTTGCTTTTGTACTATGTTCATACAGGCTTCTGGTGGGTCAAACTGACTCCTTAGGCATGCTTTTCATCTAATGTCTTTGGGGAAAAGAAAAAGTTTGCAGGAGTGTTAATTACATCTGTATTTCCTGGACATCTGTTGTGCTGTTGGTTATTTGTCTCTCTTAAATTTTAAAAATGTATTCTTTGTAGAAGGCTTGTAAGTTTTCCCGTATGTTTTCCTTTAGTTCATATTTAGTCTAGGTCACTTCAGGAAAGTAAATTCCTTGCTTTATTTGTAGATACTTTGGAAGAAAAGAGCATTTTTGGTGAGGCAGCACACAGTTTCTGTATGACTGCCTTCACAACTTAGCAGCAGTAAAGCTTCAGTTTGTGTTTTCCAGTGCTACAACTGGATTTAAAAGGTATTAATGTAAATAGCAGCACAACAAATTATAACACATGCTTCTCAGATGTCCGAGTCTTTATACCCCTCTTCCTTTTTCTTATACGCTACACCGGGAATAGTAAAAACAAACCTGGAAAGAATTGTCCACAGGTTGGATTTGAGGAATCCCCTCAATGTTAAACATGATGAAATCAGGTTAAATCTAATAAAGGACATCAGAGGGCCAATAAAGTTCAGCAATATAAATGCAAATCAGACAAATAAAACTCTTATAAGACACACATCCCCATATATAGATGTGTGAAATACAGCTTCCTGCAGCGCTTTGTAGCGTTAGTTTCACATCTCTGGGAATTGGTTTCAAACTTCTGTCCAAACTGGAATATATGCTATTAATGAACCAAAACATAGTATTCCAGCCAGTGTGTGGAATGGTTATAAAAGCTCTGCTAGAAACACAAGTGAAACTAAAATTCAGATGATCGTGGCCCGGTTCTTAGTTGAGAAAAATGCAAGAACCTATGACCAATTGCTACTAATCAAGTAATTTAAGAAGAAAACCCATACTGATATTTGGAAAGCAAAGGTGTGCACATGCATATTTTTTGGTATTCACATATATAGCATCTTTGTATTGTGAACCTCTTAGTGCAAGATGAGCATATTATGCTTGGGCCCAAAGCTGAATGGAGGAGTTTTACATCTATCAGCATGCTTTTCATTATGTTGATGAGCATTTTACCGCTATTTTTAACCATATCAATGGTGGTGTATCACATAAGCATGGTGATGGGACACTGAGTTGTATGTGGAATTCTTTGGTATTTCTGTAGTTTGATAGCACGTGGATAAGCAAAGGTATAAAAGCAAGACTCCTGCTACTTCAGTAATCATCATCTAACTTATGTCTTTCTGCTTTTTTGTTGCAGTCAAACTTGAACGGTTTCTGTGACAAACTCTCTAATGCCAAAGCAAATGTTACATTCCACTTCAAAAGTTAACAGCATATATTGTGAGTCCAGAGATCCCAAACTCACACCTACTTACAAAACAAAGGATGTTAAGAAAGAATAGAGATACTCATGCAGCTGGTGTGACTGTATGAGCATGTCTCACTTGCATGTGCACTAACTTTTGAAAATTAGAATGACTTCAGATCTCATTTAAAAGTTTTTCTTTGATCTTAGTTGGACATTTGTTAGTGGTTTTCAATAGTCAGTGCAGATGTTTGAGTGAAACAAATTTGTAACAGGGAGCCCATGGTAAATACTTCTTCGGTAAACCTGAAACTGCTTGTTCATATTTTCAAAACCAACCAAACCAGACACAGACTCTATTGAATTGTCTGTTTGAGCTCCACTATATCTACTTGAAGATGTCTAGAGACAGAAGATCTTTGTGACTTCTTTCCCATAGAGGCTGTATGGGCAGTTCTTTCTTTATAGATGTACAAGATTTCTAAAGGTTTAAATTGTTGGCTAACAAGTAACTGGTAATGACTGCAGTGCCAATTCAGACAGAGAAGAGTGCTGGAAAAGTGGAGAAACAATGATACCCTGGGGTTGTAGAAACATGAGATCACTCATGGATATGTTGAATGCTAATATTATGTGACTGCCGATGACCACACCTTCCCAAGGGCAGAATCACTCACTCAGCTTTCAGTGGCTGAAGGGAAAAGTTTCTGGATACAACCTCTAAAGTTGCAAGAATAATTTGTCCAGGGACAGGTCCATTCTTGTTTGACAGATTTTTGCAGTGCTCGGCTTGAAGAGCAAGAGAATCTAGTAGGTTCAGTATTTAGAAAAACATAAGAATAAAAGTACATAAAAATGAAAAAAAAACCCAAAACAAAACAAAACAACCCCAAGCCATAAAACTACAGAAGAATGAAAACAAAACAAAACCTAAGAGGCTTGTGAAAAAGGTGCTCCTCTTACCCCTCCTTTTGTGCTACAAGATACTTGCCTGTGCAGCATTTCTTTTCTCCTCCTCCAAAACTGTTTATATACTGCTGTATAACCTAGAGGCTATTTGGGATTTGCTTTTCTTGAATCATTGCATGTGATGTTGTACAGAAGTGGAAACTTTGGAGTGTCTACGGAACACTTTGCTGGTGATCGGTGCTAAAACATCTGAGCAAGAAGTGTTAGCTTGTATGACTGCTCCTAAAATCTCTTCTGTGTCATTTGCACATGTACCTTCTTCCTTGAGGTTCTTCACCGTGCATAGAGCGCTACACAGTTGTTCAATTTTAGTCTTCCTGGACAGCATTTTCCTCTTCTGTTTCCAGCACTAACTGTGTAACTAATAGCCTGGGACGCTGGATGGCTTAAAAAGCTAACAGAATTATGAGTCTACAGCTTTCTTTTGTGGATGACTTCTACTCTCTCTTTTCTCATAGATACAATGCTATTGGTTTGGTTTAAAATGATGGTAAAATGCTAGTAGATTAGAGTGGATGGCTACTTAGTCTGGGCAGAGATTATACAATATTTGCTTTATTTATTTTTAAAAGTATATTTCTTTTTAGATAAACCTTAGTAGTCTTGTAAAGATGCAAATAAAGATGTGTTTGTTAGAGTTGCAAGTAGAAATGCCAATAAGAGAATACCTTACATATGAATATAATAACAAGAACATTTGTAGAAAAAAGATACCTAGTTTTGTTTTCCATTTTACATGGATATAATAAAACACCAGCAAAAATTTCAAGGTCATTTTAAGAAATAAGACTTTGATTAAAGAGATGCCCTTTACTTTACCCTATGGTGAATTTATTCAGTGGCTTGAACTCAAGACTAAATACAGATTGGGCCAGAGGATTGCACAGAAAGGACTGAAATCTGAGTTCAGGGAGGGAAAGGGAAAAAACCTTTTTGCTGCTGTGTGCAAAGGGACTGCAATGCAGGAAGTGAGACACTGTGTCATGATTTCCTAAAGAGCAACTTGATAAAACACAAGAATGCATTTTAGCTTGTAAGACAGAAGTGTAAAACTGGAAACACATGGAAAAGCCTAGAAAAGAAGCCAAATTACTGAGATCCATTATATGCAGAGAGAGAACGAAGAAGGAATCAAATGTGGGACTGAAATGGCAGTTTGGTGGCATCACTGGAGAAGAATAATACTGATTCAGGTGAACTCAACACATTGAGTCATTCTTTACCATGTAGAGGTTACATGAGCATCCAGGGCGATACAGTGGAAAGGCATTAGGTAATAGACTGTATCAGTAATATAAAACTGATTGAAGACCGTAGCGGGCAGGTATGGAAAGCTACAGTTCGTGAACCAGTAGTATAAAGATGAACAGAAATTGGGGGAGTAGGTATGATTGCTGAGGTATAAAGAAGGAATAACGAAGCTAAGGATGTTGTTCAATTACACTGTTATTGGAAGAGAGAGTTTGATGGAGAAATACAGGGAGAACAATCTTCAGACATCCAAATGAAAAATCTCTGATACCAAATAAACAATTTTTAAATTCTAGGAACACAATTTTATTGACGTTGTTTAAAACCAAACTGTAATAGCAGTCACATAAAACAGTGTAGGATACATTTCATATAGATACTAATTCATCAAATTATTCTTACCTTTCAGTTGAAGTGCAGAGACTCTCTTTGTTCCAACTAGTTTAGTTTTCAAAGTCATTTCTGAGGCATAAGCAGTAAACGTTTCTCCCAAATGAATACATTCCTGCTTTTTACCAGTCCTATAATACTTGTTTAAAGAACCATAGGTAGTACTTTTCTTGCATTAAATACAATTTATTGACTAGCTTGAAGAAAAAGTACAACTTGTTCCCATCCCATGAAATGCATTATTTGCCAGTTTCTGTCTCATTAAATACTCTGGCTTGTTTCATGGTAGCTTTTAGCTGCTGAACTTTTGAAAGATAACAGGAAGCAAGAGCTTGCCTTTTTTTCTTTTTTTTTTTTTTTTAATTTTTTTTATTCCTCAGAAGTGGAGTTTATACTTCTGTTGCTTTAATAAAGTAATGTTTGTATGGGGAAATTTATGATTTAACCAACACAAAAGTCTGTCCAGCTCTTTGTCCACATGCAGTCTATGGGAGTTGAATAACTACTCAGTTAAATACCATATTTAAGGGCAAGACAAAAACTAATTGTGAATTTGCAATACCTCATCAAGCAGGCTATGATTTTAAAAACAAAATGTCTTTAATTTATTCCATTTTTTGCCAGTATATAATATGTTTAGTGCAGGAAATTAAAAGGTAGTTTTATGGTTCATGTTTGTCAGAGTTTTAGGACTCGTTCATGTTCTGTACATTCTGCAATCCCCAAACTGTTTCCTATTTTATTTTCTCCAGTAAATCTTTGAATGATAGAATTAAATGCCTATGTATGTAGAGAAGACTTAAGGTAAGGAATGAGGGCAAGAACTCTTGGAAGAATTTTCTTATTCACTGGGCAGCAATCACATGTTTTCATAGTAATCTCTTTACACTCTTCTCCATTAATCTTGCATCTCTTTCTGAATAGTAGGATGACCTCATGAACCTTGCTTGTATCCTGGTATCCTCCTGGTTAAAGTTCCTCTACTGGCAGGTACAATGTAGCCCAGTCAAGGCTCAGGAGAGAACAGAACCTGCTTTCCCACTTAGTATGCACATAGTTACGTGCTAACATACTATGTAAATTGTGTGACACCACAGATCATGTTTCTCAGTGATAATAAGGGAGGCTGTTGTGTTTCATGCTGAACTCAATATATAGTGCAGTGAACCCTGCTGCAGGAATCGGCTGCCTCATGGATTCCTACTTTAAACATGAGATAAGAGCTAAGATGCTTTCCTCAGCCGCAGTGGTGGTGATTCTGAGAAGAAAAAAAAAAAAAAGTCCAGAAATATAAATAAATAAATCAGCAGAAAAGAAGGTGCCTATGGGACTGTTGATATTAAGATGTAAGCATAGTTTTTTTTAAATTTTACTCCTAGAGTAGAACCTCTAAATAAAACCAAAAAGGAACGTTGCATCCTGAGTGCTTTGTGGAATCAATTTAAGTTATTCGTGAAGATGTGAGAAAAACATCATACTGAAGGTATGATAATAAAAGGTGACAAAAAAAATTGTTCAATTCTCTCACGTTCTTGTAGATATATACGTTTTTGTAATACAGAAAATTAGGATGAATTTTTGAGACAGAAAATTGCTTCCAATATGGGATAGCATTCAAAATACATACTGTAACTGAAGTTTTAGATCTAATATTTACAGCTGGAGTTTCTTACACTGGCTGCCTGACAATGTTTGAATAAATATAGCAATGTAGAACAAAAACACTCACCTCTGAAAAGACAAAGGTAAAGCTCTTCTTCACTTCTTGTTCTTTGAAAGTCCCTTGTGTTATTGAGGAAGTGATACTGAGGAACTAACTGTACAGAATTCTAGTGTTGAGTTAAAAGGCACTGTTAATTTCAGCTGAATGTATACTTTGCTGAAATACATAGTCCCTTCCTCCTAGATAATTGCATCCTGGCAGAATAGAACACCGTATCTTTTGGAAACACGTGAGTTGCTAGATAAGTACTGCCACAACTTGCTAGTGAAAAGCTTCTGCAAAGGGCACTTACAGTTTCCTTGTCCACTTGGGATAAATCTCTATGATTAGCATTTCTAGTTCTAAGAGATGTAGAAGACTGCTGGCGGGGAAAGACACATGTTTAAGTATCTGTTTATGCAACATATATAACATGTTGGAAACCAGCAGTGGAAATTTTAAGTTAAACTGAGCTGTGGTATTCCCAACTTTTCTGTACTTTAAAATGCTGCAATTGTAAATATGTATATTAGAATGTTCTGCAGTTTCATATTCAGACTTATGCTGTATGCTGTTAGCTGATACATGTTTACTCTAAAAGCAGAGCTGAATTCTGATCAGTGAGAAGTTAGTTGATCTGCAGTCTGTCTCTCCTCTCTATGCTTACACACTTTGTCTCCCAAATTCAAAATTTTACAGTTTCAGTTTTCAGAAATATCCAGTCGGTTCTTTGTGGTGGCCATTTTCAGGTGAAAGGCACTAAGTGAAACCACTGTTTCAGCCATCTCAAAAGGGGAGAGGATTTTTTAATAACTAGTTTATATCCCTTTGAACCTTGTGGCTAGAAGTTATCATGCATTAGGATGAAATTGCAGTATTACAGTGCTATATCTGACTCTCCATGTCTCATTGAATTCCCTGTGAACAAAAAGGAATTTTACTACCTGAACTGTCTCCAAGGTTTATTGTAGTAAGTGTTTCTAGGTACATGTGGGCAGTTACCAGGATTCTCAAATGAATTTACCTCCTGTTTGTAAACTGTTTAATCCCATATGTAATTTTAATCTGGAACCCGTGTCCACATCTTTTGTACTAAAGTATGTATTAGCACTTCAGGGGAAGCTGTGACAGGCATTGTTACGTTAGAAAATAAACCATATGAATTCACTTCAGGATATGCTATATATAGTTGGAAGAGTAGTAGACAGGCTATGAGGTGTTAGATTAAGATTTTTAAGCATCTCTGGTTAATAAATAATGGAAAACATTAAAGGGAATTGCATCTGGAATTTCAAGGATACTGCCTACATTCAGTTGAAGTCAATGTGGCCTGGATGGCCCTCTTTTTACTGTAGATGACTGAAAAGAATAGGCCTCCTAATTGAGAGTGGCTATGGAGTTTAATTTAGGTTGTAAGCATCTTACAGTTCAATGTATATCTTAAGGCTGTATATAAAATGTGATTTGTCAACCTCATTAACCTCTTGTGTGAGGATAAAGCAAATCCTTAGTCCAGAATCACTGCCAATCTGAAGCCAGAATCTATTCAATAGCCTCATACTGTTTTCTGAAAAAAATGTGGTCTTGTCAGTACAAGCAGAGGCTTCTGTAGTGTCCCAGTAGTTAAACAGTATCTTGGATTTCCTGCTGTGTGAAAGAGATTCCATGTAGCCATGGGTAAGAGCTTTGGAAACTCACTTCAATGTATTTCCTTCTCAGTGGTCCTGTTATGAATCTGGTCACTAAGCATAGAGAGTCACTGAAATGGAATTGGTGATGTTTCATGGGGGGGGCGGGGGGGGCGGCATAATTTTGGTTGTAAATAGAGTACTGCTTTTTAACTGAAGAATTCTGCTGCATGCCAGTAAGTACAAACAAAGATCGGTACATCAGAAGGAGAAATCATGGTCCTGAGAGACTGACAACGTATTTCTTAATCTTACATTATGTAACTGTTGTTACTTCATGGATACAGGTTTGATGCTGTTCTAACTACCTATAGTATTGTTTCCAGTCTTCTTTCTGTTCTTCCTACACACTGATCTTCTGTGTTGTTGCTCTTCTATTGCTAATCCTGCCTTCCAGATCTTCGTGCTACTGGAATGAAGTTTATATTGTGCCTTTCATTTACCTGTTCTGCAGATTTATCTCTTCTGACCAGATTACTTTTGACTTCAGAAAAGAGTAAAAATACCAGTTACTCAAAACCAATGCTGCAAGTAGGAGGTTCGCCTACAAACAGAGGGGTTTTTTTTAAGAGATGTTTGACTTCAGAAAATAAATATTTTATGTAGTAAGCCCTTGGCCATACCACATGCTTTTAAAATTGAGAGTGCTACGTGATATGCAACTAACTTTAGTGTAATAAATTGCTCTGGAAGATGGTCTTTTATAGTCCATTTTAGATCTTCTCCCTTATTCTCAGCAAAGATTGGGAGATGTTACTGCAGGTTTCTGTGAAATTTTGATCAGAAAGGCTATCAATGGAGATACTTTAGCAATTTAGTATCTTGGAAACATCCTTCATAATGGAATAGGTGTCTTTTTTTTTGAGTAGGTAGGAGACTAACAAAAAATACTGGTTGTTGAAATTGTATTATTTCATGAAAATAGAAGGTCTCCTGTTAAATTGGTTTTGTTCTTGTGCTATTTGAACTGTACTTTAAAAAAAAAGAAACAACAAACCAAACCAAAACATAAATCCCACCATTCTTTATCTATCAGTTGCTTTTATTTCCCATTTCCCTTTTGAGTTTTGAAGTTTCTCAAACATTAAATAAATGTTTTCAAAGATTATGAACTGAAATACTTGATGTCATTTTTTAAATAAAACTTTTTACTGGGGTCTGTTAACAGTCAAACTTCTGAAAGGCATTCTTGTCAAATTGCAGTATTAAAAATTTTGCTTGTAGACAGAAAATACTACCTCATGTCGTTTTTTACAGATCTTCCTATCACAAATTTATGTGAAGTTAATGTAAACATACTTACCCTCCGAAGTAGAGGAGGGCCTCTGATAATACAATATGTTTAAATAGAACACGTTTTTCTAACTGTAACTTTGTCTGAAGTTGAGTTTTGAGTGATATAAGTGGAATTTAATAACACTTTTTTTTTTTTTAACAAAAAGCTTCTGTAAAAGCTGAGCAAAAAGCAGTTTATACTGCTACATCTCATTCAGATTCTGTATTAACTCTTTCAATCACTTCATAAAATCTCCT
Source organism: Tyto alba (assembly GCF_018691265.1). Classification (NCBI taxonomy): domain Eukaryota; kingdom Metazoa; phylum Chordata; class Aves; order Strigiformes; family Tytonidae; genus Tyto; species Tyto alba. The sequence goes on along the minus strand of NW_024881295.1, from coordinate 5,991,972 downwards.
TTGTGTTATACGTTGATGGGGACTATTTTGTGTGTGTGTGTGTGTAAAGGCAGTCTTGAATTTGAAAATCAAACCATAGTCATTAATTAGGATGCAGCCAATGTCACCAGTGTATTTTAAATAAGGTCATAAGTAGTAGAAAATGTAGATAAAGTAAAAAGTATAAATTTCAGTTCAGTCTTTTATAGGTTTGCAGCATCAAAAGTAACTAGCATTTATCTGTTTATCAATAATTGCGTTCCTATGACAGTAATTTAAAATGGGACTTCTAATCAATTCACTCCTCAGGTATGTTTTCCTTCAAGTCAGTAGAGCAGAAGCCATGGCAAATCTCTCAAAAAGTAGTGCTTCTAACTTCCCCGCTATTTAAGAGTGCAAAATCTAGGATTTTTACAGTTGTGATACAGTTATGAGAGTGAATTAATTATTTATTTATCAATGCAGTAGTGGTTTTATAAATGTAAACTGAAAAGAAGGCAACCCAAACCCTACTGATAGTGTCAGACATTTCGAAAAAATTTGTGTGTTTAGTAAGGTCCGCTTTCTCTTGCTTTATACTACATTTCTCATAGTATGGTCAGTTTATCACTTTTGGCAGCAATTCTTGTCCTAGTCAGATGTGGTATAGCATCCTATAGAGTTTTATGTTTCTGCCGAAGATTTCCATTATGTTTATGCTGCTTCTAGATACTTCACTGTACCTCTAAGCATGGTTTTCAGTTACCATCTTTATGCTGTGACATCCAGGTGCTGAGAATTTATTTCTCTTCATGTGGAAGAAGCAGTCTTGGAAAATGCTTATCAGATGGTCTGTATTACAAATTTATATAACACCTACCAGCAGAAACAAGAATGTAGTCTCAAGAGCACGCAGGTATGAGACTTACTAAAAGAAGGTTGAATGTGTTATTTTTCATCTCAGTCAATATCCCTCTGTGGAAAAAAGTCTGTAGAAATTAATTGTGATTAGATAAACGTGTGCTTTTCTATAGAAATTATTCTAAAACCAAATACATTTCATTACCATGCTTTTTATTTTTGAGATATTTAATTAAGCATCTGTAATTCTGTAGCAGGACCACCACTTTAACTTCTGATTGTTAACATAATATGAAATGCCATGGAATATTTTCATAAGAGTTGCCATATGTATTGTAGTATGCAGTATATACATGTTAGACTCGGTTATTAATATTTATTATTTTGGAAGCAATAAGGAATGGTCCATTTGTCTTTTTTCAGTTAGATTTCATAGTGCAGTAGTATTTTTAAAATAACTCAGCTAATCATAACTGACTAGCAATCTAAAAGGCACATGAGTGAATACTGAATTTTGACAACTGAGGATGAAAAATGACTGACGGGTTTATCTTACGTATACATCTATATATATACATGCATACACACTTCTTCATGACTGAAGTTGAATGCTGTAGCAAATGCTGTGCAGCAAAGCTTTATATGCTGCAAATGAACAGGCTTTGTTCACAGTGTGTACAGGAGTGATACTTCTTGAAGCAATCTATGCTGCCAATTTCAGTGACAAAGCCTGTGCGCTGATATTTTCTACATACGTACAGTTTATGGATAGTACTTTGGGGCACTGAGTGGACAATAAACATATATACATCATTTGGAGTGAGAAAGAGATGACTGGAAACAATCAGCATGGATTTATCAAAGTTATACTGGTTGCCTTCTATGATAAAACGGCTGGATGAAGCTGTCTGTGGATGAGGGAGAACAGTAGATGTCAGTTATTTTAACTTCAGCAATACATTTTGGACAATACCTCCAAATATTCTTGTGTCCAGTTTAAAACGTTATGACCTAAATGGACAATTACATGCCTAAAAAATGGTTGGATTATCAGGCTTAGAGCGTAGTGATCTAGCAGGAGGTCAGTGATAAGGGCAGCAGTACAAGGGTTTCTTCTGAGACTTGTGCTGTTTAACACTTTCAGCAGTGACCTGGAGGAAGTGATGGATTGCATGTTTGTGAAGTTTGCAGATGACACCAAATTGTAGGGACCAGTCTTGAGAGCAGAAATATCATCCAGAATGACCTAGACAGGCTAGTGGTGTGGGCCAACCAACAGAAACTCTACAAAATTCAACAGGAATAAATGCAAAGTTCTGTACTTGGGAGAGAAGAATCCCCCTGCAGTGATACGGGGGGGCATGGGGGTGGGGAGGGGAGAAGCTCTGCAGGAACGGCCCTGGGGGTCTTGGCTGAGCATGAGCCAGCCCTGCGCCCTGGCAGTGATGATGGCTATTGCTGTCCTTGGCTGTATGAACAGGAGCACAGTGAGTAGGTTGAGGGAAGAGATACATAATAGTCTTTACATCTAATCTAGACAACTCCATCCAGGCATCAATAAACTGTAGAGATTTCAGGGTCTGGGGGCTACAGCTTTTGTTCTAGAAGAGGAGGCTGAGGAAAATGGGTCTGTTAACCCCAACAAGAGAAGCTTTGGGAGGCAGGAAGATCTAATAACAGCCTTCCAGTATCCACAAGGAGGTTATTGAGATGATGGGAGTCCCAGCAGTGAATGATGAGAGGATACAGAGACAATGAACATAAATTAAAATGAGAGAGTCGGATGGGGTATAAAGAAAAACTTTTTCATCATGAGGTCAGTCAAGCAATGGGATAGATTGCCTAGAGCAGTTGTGGAGGCCCCACATTTGGAGGATTTCAAGACCCAGCTGGATGAAGCCCTGAGCAACCTGGTTTAACCTAATAGTTGTTCCTGCATTGAGTAGGAGGTGGGAATTGAGACCCCATGAGGTCCCTTCCAAACTCAATTATTCTTTGGTTCTGTAATAACTGGTTGAAATACGCACAGCTGTATACAGCTGGGGAGGAATTCTACTTTATCATTCCTTCCTGTGCTGAGATGTTGCTTCTGAAGCCTTCTGAGTTGTTGCTTAATATACAAACTCACTAAGAACACCTTAACAAAGAGGTTAAATATGGGTAGAGAGTTAAAACCTGGAGCCTAATTCTAAACTGATTGCAAGTTCAATACAAATCCATGCCTCCAGCATAAGCTTCAGCAATTTTCTCATGGGGGAGAAAAAATGAGTCCATCTTACCATAAGGCCAAAGAGCATCCAGTAAAACTGCAGGGCTGTGACCCAGTCTGTCGTCAGCTATTCCATCTGTCCTTAGGACATTGTACAGTGCCTGACATTGGGCCGAAGAGATAGGCTTTTTGAAGAGGAGTCCCAAATTCATGTGTGTGAAGGGCAGCTGACACTGTAAAGAGCACCAGCTAAGGTTGCACTTTCATCTCTGGGCATATGCTACCATGTTGTGATATGATCTTATGGAGTTGGTCAAAGAGAGTGTCAGATTTTAAGCCATTTCCTGTCTCTGTTTTGATACCTGAATTGCTCTCCTGATTTGTATATTTTGATTTGTGCTTCTTTTTCAAAATGTGCCTCTTTTAATAATGTTAAATATTTCTAAATTTAGAAATTCATATATATATATTTGGATGGCTGGAAAAAAATGTAATAAAAAATGCCCTTTTGACAGTGCAGAATGGAAAATGACATTATGTTTGGCATGTGAAATTATTGTGATGATTCTAAATTTTAGTAATGGATACAGAATTTGTTTTAGTTCGGACGTAGTTTCCTTAATTTTAGGTGTATTTTTTTCTATATCTGTTTAAAATGAAAGGTATATGGCTCTTCTGGGGTTCAGCTTCCATCTTTTTTATTTGTTCAAGTGCATTGTTAAGTGCCTTTCTGTAGCTAAAAGTTTTCAGTGTATTATTTAACTCACTGCTTTTTTACAAGAAAAATACCACCTCGTGTTCCTGGCTTGACATGCCACTTTAGAAGCCCTCTAGTGCCTGAATCAAGACTCACTGAAACCTCTAGAACTTACTTTTTTCATTGACTTCAGTGAACACAAGCTCAGCAATCCAGAATGAAGCACCTACAATTTTCCTTCTGTGGGAATAAACACAAAATATTTTTCAGGCATAAATGAGGACAGTCTTCATTTTTTTTCTATCTAAGAAAATGAAAGTAGCAGAAAGCAACTCGGTCAAGTTACTCAGGCCAATGTTGCTAAATTCTTAGCAGGCTTATTGCTAGAGTATGGCAGTGGAATCATGTCCAGATTACTTATCACAAACTCTATATGTGGTTGTCCAAGAAAGCATCTGATCAACGTTCTGGTAATACCAAGAGACTTAAGCCCCATTTAGCATTTCTCCATGTGCCTGTGATGCAGTTAGAAAAAGCAGTGATCCCACCACAGTATCTATGTCATTTCATCTGTGTAAGTCAACCATTCAGAAGAGAACAAAAAGTATATAGAAATTTGTGTCAGTAAAAAAAGGTGTTCTTTATTTTTTCCATATGTACAGAACCAGAGTACCTAAACATATGGGTACAGGGTCATGCATACGTGATATATTGTAACTTCATAGGTAGTAGACATGAAGCTGTTAATATTATGATTTGACTGATGGATTTTTTTATTGCTTTTACTGAATTTACAGTAAAGCTTATATTATGCCAGTTGCTTGTAGTTCAGTTTTGGTCTGTTTTCCTTTGCTTAAGAGCTTTTCTGAATAAGTCATTGCAGTAGCACATATATGAAGTTGTAAAGAAGGAGCAATTTTCACCTTTTTATTGAACCTCTTTTTCTGCGTTGAACAGCAACAGTGGTTTTCTAACACAGGATTACTGGTTCTATTGAAGCTTCCAGGTGACAGTGCTTACCTCACTGAAAACATAATATTACATGTTCTTGCCTACTGTCTAATTCTTTGAGCTAGGAATATTGAAGATGAATTTATAACATCTTAACTAACTGTATTAAAAGTTTGCCTTTTACAGTAAAAAGAGTGGTATTCTTAAAATTTGTTTTTATGCCATCTCTGTGAGCTACAACAGCAGAAATATCCCAAATCATAACTGTGGGTACATTTTGAAAGAGTTACACACATTCAGATAAGGCCTAACACTGGTCTTTGTGAGACTGTGATGACTGAAGGACTGGAATTTAAGGTAGTAAGAGGAAAAAATGACATTCCCAGCTTTGTTACAGTCCTCTGTGTGCATAAAACCAATGAAATTACTTATCTGTAGATCACTTTCCTAACCTATAAAACATGTATGAAGCCCTTTGTAAAGCATATAAGTATTCTGGTGCAGAATTAAAGCCTATTCTGGAATCTGCCTGGGGAAAGCCCTGTGAACTGCCATAGACTGATCAGGAGTTATGAAGCCCTCTCCATTAACACTCACCAGTGTGGTTTATATGGTCCTATGCGTGCTCTCACCCACTCAGAGTGGTTCTACATATACTTTTGATAGGAAGGAACAGAGTATTATGTGCTTCAGTAAATAGTTCCTCCAAAGGAACACTGTTGAGCATAGGCAGGACTTTGATGGTAACCAGCAAGGAAGACTTAAGGGTGGACAAAAGTACTGTCCATGCTACTGCACATGCCAGTCAGCTCTTTATCAGTATTTCCATAATGGTGGTTTTCTATGCTATGGAAGAAGAATTTAAAACATGAGATATCTGAGTCTTTGATAAATAAAAAAACTTGTCAGACTACCTGTCAAATACTATATCATGCAAGAGTAATTGTTCTTGTTGTGGGACTCTGCATCTTGGATTAGGAAGTGATAGTCTCTCCTGGCTGCAATTGGTAAAGTAAAACCAGTTGTGTCACAAGGTATTTAAGGAGTCCTTGGACTTGAAGTCAGTACCTAGTTCTAAAGAGAAAAACATTCATATTTAAAGAGAGATTGGATGGTATTTTGGTTTGCAGCCACTGTATGATGTGTCCTTTCTAGTAATTTGAAGTAGAAATGAACGTAGCGTGATTATTTAACATGTTAAACATAAAAAAAAAAAAAAAAAAAAAAGTATTCAAGTGATACTTGAAGACAATGACAACAACAGACAGATCCCTCTTGAAATGGGTTAGGATGGTGAGATTTTGACAGGGAAAAGTCAAAACACCTATGTCAGCAGAGAGTGCTCAGGATGTCTAGTGAAGTGGGTGATAGAATGAGGACAGAGGAACTGGGAAGGAATTCTTCCTTCTCACCACACCACCTCCTTCCCTTGTTCTCCCAGCAGGCCAGCTGGGTGAGTCTGCGATGGGGGAAAGCCGAGATCTGTGGAAGAGTGCCCGACTTCTGATGGCATTCCACCAGCTTCTTAGAATTTTACTGTTTCACCCATCCAGCCCATCTCCCCAAGAAAGCCTGGCAGCACAGACTTCCATGTAACAGCCAGTGGAAGAGGAAACTGTTCTGGGTCTGCATCAGTCTCTGAAAAAGAGACACCTCAGATGTGGGATCACCCTTATGCACAAATTTAGAATAAAAATGTTAACATCCTATATTAATGTAAGGTAGCAGATTGTCAAGAAGAACCCTTAAAATGCCCTAGATACTTTTGACTGCCTGTGTGACTCAGCTTGAGAGCATTTCTAAGCAGTACATTGAACTGAAGAATCTCTAAACTGGGTGGGTTGCCCTTCTGCAAAACTTCAAATAATTCATATGACCAGTTGCACTGGAGAGATTTAAGGAGGACTGCTTTAATTTTTATTTTCTATTTCCACCATTCTGTATGAAAAATGTTTCCATGAAATCAGGACAAAAGAGTTAAATGCCAAAAAATCTGAATTTTGAAAATAAGGATTTAGTAGTTCACCTTCTGAAGTTTTTATTATTAAAGCACACAGAGACCTAATTTGCAAGATCCACAAATCAGTTTTACCTTCTGCTGTCAGGGCTAGCTACGTACCTTTGAAAATTGGTCCAAGAATCTTCTTCTGTCTATCCTTTCACAGCAATGCCCTGTACTTAATCTGAAATTACAAACAACACGTACTGAGTGTATACAAAGGCTGGCTCAGGGGCTGTCGGAGAAATGGCGTATCTCAGAAGCCCATAAGGCTCACACCGAAGTCAGCAGGAGCTCTGTATCTTTGGCCTTTTTTACTTGAATGAAATTGCTTTCTTTGCAGTTTTATGAATTTGGGAATTTATGCTTTTAATCCTGTCCATTTACAGTTTAGAGTCAGGTTGTCTTGTAGTAACAAAACTAAATAGATGAAATAATGAAGCTGAATCTTTAGAAAAGTAGAGCTTTTGCAGGTTGATTCAGTTTTTTGCAAGACAAATGTGCTTGTTATGAATCTTAAGCTAAATTTTAAAAACACATTGTAACATGTGCCTTTTGCAGAAGGCTATTCAGTAGAAGGAATGGACAAGCATACTCCTTCCTTTGGGAAGCAAAGTGGGGAGAGAATCCTATGTAAACCTTTCCATTAGACCTGCTTAATGTAAAGTACGAGTTTAGCTCAAAATTCGAATTCGAATCAGATTTGTCTGATAAAATCAAATTTTAAGCATTTGTGATGATTTATTCTGTGCTCCAATTTGCATCTGCTTTTAGATGGCAAAGGAGAAACTTACTGCAGCATCTGGAGGTCCATTTGAAAAAGCAATGTCCTTACCAGTCTAATTACTCATGTAGTATGTGGGACTAATTCATCTTCCTTTATTGCTTAGTCCCAATACTAATAATGCCTTTGTCACTGAACAGCTGAAGAGTTAGTTCACAGTCTCTCAAGCAGTCCAAGACGGTAGGTTTGGACTCCACTGGTGGTTATAGTCCTGATATACGTGTCATACCATGTTACTTTAACTTTCAAGTTGCTGTCATAGGAGTTCCAGTATGGAACTTTTGTACAGGGTGAAATGGGAGCTCTGGTAAGTTATCTTTCTTACAGGCTTAGTTGGCTCTTTCAGTGCTTGTGTTGGCACTGTTTGGTTATAAAACCTTCCAATTAGAAAACTTAGTCTTTTTGCTTGAAAAAGCAAAGTTCATTTTAAGGTTAATCGAAGCCTATATATGAATTGCTAAGGAAGATATTTCACCTATTGCTACCTAAAAATATGATCCAGTTTGTGTTTTGTCCGAGTACTGTGTACCAAGTCTCTCTTATATTAATGAGACTATACTATACTCTTGTGAGATACATTTTTAATACAAATAAATTAATACAAGGAAGGCTATTAAATATAGTAAAAAACCCAGTATGTATGCTAATGTTATAGAAGACTCAGAAACATTTTATTTTTAAGGAGTCTAAACTTATGTAATTGTACTTTTGTGAAAAAAAATAATTTAATCTTGCTCTTCTCTGTTTTAAATGGCTACCTTTTGTCAGGATAATAGTTCATACAGTTAATGCCAAATTTTGTAATGTCTGACTTTATTGCTCATAACATTAAAAATTATATCGCAGTCTTGAAGAAGGGAGTAGGGTTTTTTTTCTTCCAGTAGTAAAATGCTTTAGTAAATAAGAACACTGTGGTCTGGAGAATTTTTTGGATATAAAACATTGTTTCCCTTATTTTTCAGATTGAAAAAAAAAAAATACTAAGTATCTGGAGTTTTTGCTTGTCCCAGTAGTAAACTTATTATTTCGTTTTAGGAATGTAAAATTCTGTTTTATGTCATGTCTGAGAGTTTTCTGAAGCCTTTCAAGATTTTAAGAGGTATTTTTACACCATATAGCTTTCCAGAAAGTCATAATTTTTGTCTTTAAATATTGGAAGCTATAGCTGCCCCCTCCTTGTCACCCTCCTGATAGACCTTTTAATACTCCAATCTGTGGTGAATTTGTCAAAGAGGAGATAAGGAGGCCTGTTTTGTGGAATCTGAAATGCTGACAAGTCTGTTGACACTGGATGTGCGATTGTCCCTCGGAGCTTACATCCAAGTTTGTTGTACAGAGCAGAGAATAGAATGTGGGAGAAGTTATTCTGAGTGTGTGTGCATGTGATTGCAGTTTCCAAGGAGACCACCTTCTTTGTCTGAACATGTCCAAAATGATTGTCTAATTGATCTCATCATGTGGGACACACTGTCTGTCTTTCTGTCTGCTTCGCTTGTGCGTTCTTTCCTTCACATTGTTAATCAAACACTAAAAAATGAAAAGTTACGTTTTCAAAAAGAGCCAAACAAAGCCATTAGACTGCCCAAACAACGAGGTTGGATCGTCCTTTAGTCAAAACCAATTGCTAGTGTGTCACCAGTATGGATGTGAAACATGTTGTTGCTAGCATTTCTTCCCAATCTGTGCTATAACTCGTGCATAGATGATGCTAAGCGCTTCTTTGAAAGAGACAGCTGTTAATGCTACTACTGAATTTCCACTAATTATAAAATGAAAGGACCGGCTCTCTGTTCCTTCTCAAAGCTCAATAGTCTAGTTTCACTGATTAAAGAACCAACAACAAAAAAATCCCCCAAAACACAAAAAGCTCAGGGAAGGAGAAGATGTCAGTTAGCGACAGTGCTGAAAAGCATGCTGATGTGCTTTTTTTGTTGCTTGTGGTTTTGTTGGTACTGATGATTTGCTAATGAAAGCCAAAGCTCTTTCAAATTTAGTCTCAACACTGAAACTGGAAATGAAGAGCTCAAGTTTAAAAACATTCTTGCTAAAGGAAGGAGAAGATTGCAGAAGTCAGTAAGAATAAGGTGCTGAGGCAAAACTGGAGGTTGCTGAATACTGCTGTTCATATCAGTCAGGAGCACAGGGGACTTAGGTCAATCCTCACTTTCTTGCTAAGGAAAGACTCTTATTAACTTAAAGAGAAATTTAACCTGAACTATGGACACAGAATATTATTGAGACAGAAACTGAAATTATATCACAATTCATTATGTAAAAAAGTGAATGAAAAATATATTATTGAATAAATTTAATAACTACTGAAAGAAATATTTTTTTTAAATCCTCTCCATTTTTTTCTATAACAGTCTTTTTCCCTGAAAAAGCAGTCCTTAAAAAAGATGAACATCAGTTGCATAGCATGGTTTTGTTTGTTTATTTGTAATAACTGTCTGTAATCTGTGTAAAACTGGGGAGAGGGCATAGTCTGTGTCAGTTTATCTACAATGTGTCACGCTGGGGGTAAATACCAGCTGGTACATGAAAAAGGTCCAGGCAAATGTAAGCCAACAGAAGTAAGCATGGACAGCTTGAGGAGTAGAGTCTGAGAAAATAAGCAGAGTTTACAGCAGCCACAGCTCTCAACTTTCCTGGTGGCATTTGTTGGATAGAATATGATTAATCTGTCTCTTCAAGAAAAGATCTCCCTGATAGTTAGAAGCTAGTCTGCTTTTGCTATAAACTAGAAAGAATAGTTTCACAGGACCTTGATCTTGCCAACTCTTACTCCTGCCTTACTTTACTCATATGAGCAGTCATATTGTGCTGCTGGGTACAATTAAACATGAATGAACATCACCAGAGTCTTTGCAACTATACATGACCTTAGCATATGAGGATTTCAAAGCAGTAATTTGCAGTGTTCACAAGTCTTCTTGACAAAGAATATTTTCTATGTGTTTCATAAAGATTAACATTTAGGCAATAAGTAGCTTGAGGACAATTTAAGCTACTAAGAAGTCCAGGGCAGAGCATATATAATTTTATAGACTGTGAGAGTATTAGGTGGGACAGAGCAGGATGCTGTAAACCTGGATGAAACAACAGTCATGGTCAGCACCTGGCTTAATGTAGAGTGGCCTGTTTGCAGAATGTTGTGCTGATAGGATGAGACAGTACTGTGGCTACAAGTCCTAAATGTCTGTCACAAGCTCTGGTCTTTCCCCTATAACTCTGGGGAAATTCCTGAGCTGTATTTAATTAAAGCATGATAAATGGTGCATTTGAACAAATAAGTCTCTTTCCCCCTTTCTGTCTCTTGCTTCGAGTTCTAGCCAAAGCCTGAGGCCACTTCATATCTCTTCTGTTCTGCAAAAGTGATATGAAGAAGAGCTGTCAGGACTCATGACCTTTTAATTTCAGTGTCTTATATTTTAGCTAAGAGGGAAATAAAATTTGTAACTACACTGGATTTAAAAAAAAAAAAAATCCTGTTTGAATCTACTTGTGTTTCATGCAAACATGGTACTGTTGAACCACAGTTCATCTTACAAAGGCTGAGCTGTGAGGCAGCACTTTACAAAGTTTTCCAAAAGACTTCCCTCTGGGAATCTGACAGCATGCAGCACAGTGGCAATAAGGAGAGCTCTGGCAGAGGTGCTGCTTACTTCTGATAGTGAAGCAAAGTAGTAGCTCTCGCATCCAATGTGTTCATGTGCACCCACCTGACCTGAATGAACAAGCCTCCTAAATGACCCGTGCCTGTCTTTTGGAATATGGCATGTTTGGAGCACTGCACAAACAGAAATGCTTTTATTTGACATTATGGTAATTAAACATTTAAAATAGACTTCTCTGACTCGCTTGATAAAATACATCTTTCTGAGGAAAAGGTTGAGACCTGACAGTGGGCTTTTAACATATGCCTGAAGAAATCTGATTTCTCTATTTACTCTGTATGAGATTCAACTGTTTTTGAAACATGAAGAAAATGTGTCAGTGTATTATACAGACCACTAAGTTCAGGAGTCACAGTGGTGCATTGGCACAATGGCCCTTTCACTTGTGCACAAAAATACTGAGCTCTCCAAACATACCTGTTTGACTTCTGCCCTTGTTTAACAGCTGCCAGAATAGACAGCCTTAAACTTTTCTTCTATCCTGTGCCCTCGCCTGCCAAGCATTATCCACCTTTTTCTTACCACCTCCTGCAGCCACTACCAAAAGATGTTGGACAAGGTCAAGCTCTCAAAGGGTGCTTCTGACTCACAGAAAATTTATTTATTCAACCAGAGTTCCAAATGAAAAATCTTTAGTTAATCTACCTCCTGGTGTTTCTATGCTTGCCATCTTTTAGATTCTTCAGTACAATATTCTGTGCCAAACTTAGGCAGACCCAGTCTGGCAAAGCCTTTCTTGTGTGAGTGGTTATTGAACTGAAGTTAATGAGAATAATCATGTAAGAAAGAACTTTCACCTACAGCAAATTATTTTTTATTACTATTTTTTAAGTTAAGTATATTCTGTAGGACTTTGACAGATATTTTAGGAACCTATTTAGACTAAAGAAAAAATTACAAGAAGTCCTCTTTTTCCAATTTATACATAGCTAATATACATATTTTGTATTTGACACATAACATTTTCAGAACATGATTTGCATTGTGATGATCAAAAAGAGTCAACATATTTTTTCAGTATTAGGAAATATTTTTTAATTCAATTAGGACAGGAGAACACTTTACCACAGTATCAGGCAAGCCAGGAAATCAAAGCATTGACTTTTTATACGGTCTGATGTCTTCCAGAAATAAAGCAAGCTGTGCCCAGGCCTATAGCAAACACAAGACAGGAAGACACAAATGGGTTGGTCATTCTTCCCTATACTCTGAAAGTAAAGTTTTTGAAGAGATAGATTTGAATTAGGTAACTCATGCTTTTTTTTTTTTTTTTTTTTGGTATTTTAACATTTGATTTCCCCTTTCTGTGTATATAATTCTTTCTGTAATTGATTTCATAGGTCTTTTCTGGCATTTTCCTTTTTTCCATAACAGTGAAGGCTAGGGTACGTGGAGGTGAGAGACCATCGGTCATTTTACTCAATTTGAGTATTTTATCAACTTTTTCTCTCTCACCCACTATCTTGTGCAGAACATTGCTACTTTCTTACATTTGAATGTCAAAGGACTGCATTTTCTGACTCAGTATCACATATGTGCACTCAGACCTTTTTGGCCTCTCCTAAATCTGCTTTCCACTGTCCTGAGAGTGTAAGTGCTAGAGGCAGGGTTCTTTGATCAACCACACCTCTCAGACACAGACAAGAATCAGTACATTAAGGCAGCTTTTTCTCACTCTCTGCTCTTAGTATGTAAACTTTTCCAACCTCAGAATGGAGTCGAAGGGCGTAATGTTTGCAAAATCAGAGCTGTGTGAATTTTTCATAGCAATAGAAGAATTTGGTTAGCCTTGCAGAGTATTAGGAGCCAGAGATGAGTTTTCTGAGATCCACTTGGAGTGGGTATTAGCACTGTATGATCTTCTGCTCATCTAATTGAAAACTGCCATCCCTGACAGTGTTGATGATAATTAATTTAATTATATCACCTATGACATCAGTTGTTAAATTGCATTTGAACATCAGGTGTGAGAGCAATGCTACTTTGTAAACATTTAGAAAGTTGAAATGAAAAATTAATTCTCAAAATTATTAATTCCCCATTTCCCTTATGTTTTACTAATTTAAACATTTCTAAGAAACACGGGAAACAAAAGCATTTGTAATATTATGTGTATTCTGATTTTGCTACTCCCATGATAATGCAGCCTGATATTCAGAAGCAGAACTTTCTATCTTAGTCCAGTAGAGATTTCAGAACTATTTCTATATTTGTCATACTGATAACTAGTCATTATTTTATTGTGCTAGGTAGTGTATAAACAGAAAAAGAGATGATCGCTGCTTTAAAACTTTTACATCTTTTTTTCCCCCTGGTATTTGTCTAGGTTTTGTGATTGATATGGTGCTTATGGCAAATTCACATGGTACTCCCTGGTGATCATAATTTTGACTGAATCTTCCTCTTAATGTGTATAGGAGAGGACACTAAATAGGTTTGTCTCAGTAGCTCACTCAGTCCTTTGTGGAAGTAGATGGTATGGGCATGGAGATGGTAGGAGTTAATTAAGAAATATGAATTGGAGTTGTCTAGCTCCACTGCAACCAAGTCTGTTGTCAGCTACTGCCAACAGATCTTTGCAGGTTATCTCTTTAGGGGCAGATGTCCTTTGCTTTGTATTGCAGAATCTTGGTTCCCAGTCGTATATCTGGCAAGTTTACTGCTTGTCATGACCATAATCCTGGCAGACGCTGCTTTCCTTCTCATGAAAACCCTGGGCATCCAAGTGGAGAGGGAACTGCAGAGCACACCAGCAGCATTCCTCAGGCTCAGATGATCAGGAAACTAGGGCTGTCCCTCAGTATGGACAGGGCGTATGAGACTGACCAACTTCATATGGGAATGTTGCCTGCATTTTTCAGTCTCAGCACTGCTGCTTTTTGGCAGCTAAGGCTCCTGGAGGGAGGATATCTCTTTCACTGACTATCATCAGGCTTACTTTCTCCTGAAGTTAAGCCTTTGGTTGTCAGGAGAAGGAAGCACTTACTTCCTAAGCCATAGTAAGGGGATCATCTGTTTTTCTCAGTAGTTCTGGAATGACAGTTTATTACTGTATGTGGGGATGTAATGTCCTCATGTACATATGTACACATCTTTGGACAGTATCCATAAAGAAACCATTACTGGTCATGGACTTTGACTGTATAGCTGGTTCATCAATACATGATCTCTGGAAGAGCTTTCATAATCTCTTCTAGAAACTTAAAGCAACTCTCGCCAAGACATGAATGCACACACACACATCTATCTCTGCCAGGGAGGTATTTCAAATTTTTTCTCCTTGCATATGTGGAATTTCTCCCCCAAATTATTTTTGCCCGATTCCCAGGAGTACCACAACAGTCAGTGGCTCAGTGGCATGTTTAACATCTGCATGAAACAAGTCTTTATACTCTTGGAAATGAGAAAGTCACAGTTTTGGGGACACATGGCACTTGTTACTAGTACCATCTAGAGAAAGTCTTTAAATCATGAGTTTTGCACAGTAAAAAAATCTATACTGGGATATAGCTAGTGATTTTTTAAAACATATTATTTCCATTTTTCCTTTCACCTTTGAGGGTTTTAGAGGCAGACATACCATATTGTAGGTAAACAGAAAAAATTACAACACTCGTGATATTTTCATCATATATGCAAAAGATATAATGATGTTCTGTGTGGTGTTAACATTTTATCGGCATTCATTTCTGACGATCTTTATTGCTCTTGGCTTTACAGTTTAGGGGTCTTGTGGTTAGCAAGATAATAGAGATAAAGCTGCTGTACCACAGCATTTCCATTCTGTGTAACTTCTGTAGTATATTTACAGTGTGTGGATAGAACTTACTGTATAAATTACATCTCTTCCATCTTTAAGCACAAAGAGCAATGAGAAAGATTTATTTATAAACTGGATTATAAATATGCACAACATTTTTCATGAAGGCAGCTTTTTTACCCACTTAATTGGAAGTAAAGAGATAAAAATTAATAATTGAAATATGGATGACAATCCAGTGCAGATGTTGATTGTTTTCTTAAATGCCTTAACTAAGAAGTCAGTTGTATGTGGAGTTTTATACTAAGAAGGCAGGAATGAGAAAGCTTTTCTTGTATGTGTCTGTGTCTTGTAGCAGCTTTTCTTCATACTGTACAGCAGAGGATTTTGGCCCATGGAACTCTTTCTAGAAATGCACTGGAAGCTATCCCAAAGTTTTAATGGACAGTAAAACACTCTGAAGTCTCTACAATCATACGGCACAAGGGCTGAACGAAAGTGATCTATATGAGTGGAACTGCCACTAGAGAAGTAACGATCTTGTCATTTTATTATATTTGGCAAATCCTCCCTGTAGTGAAACAGTCCTGTATTAAACTAGGAAGTCTATTAAACTAACTTTTCATTAAAGATAATGTGAAACAGTGTTTTCCTCCATCCTCAGATGTCTGTGTTTTAAAACTGGGAGGAAAACCCAAGAAGTGTAAGTGAAGTAAAGGGACACTCATATAGTGACATTTAAAAGCGGCTGCTCAAGTCAAGTATCAGAATACAAATACTGTGATATATAGAGTACATATACTGTGCCAGATGAACTTCAGTACCTTTTGGTTTGTATATTAAATATTTTGTAAGAGGCAGTTTTGGAGGAATAAATATGAAGAATTTGTCTTTTCTCATAAGAGTACATCTTTCTTTTTTCAAGACCTCATAAGTACTTGTACTATCTAAGTTTCCTTATGCTTTTGTACTGTTAGCCTGAACAGAAATTCCATTTAAGTACTGAATAACCCACCACACGTCAAATGTTTTTGGCACCTGATGGTGTCTTTTACAGAACATTTTAAAAGTTAGAAGTGTTTCAGTTATGAGGTTTCTTCTCCAAGTCAAAACAAATTTCAGTAAATTTCAACGACAGTCTGTTAAATATTTTAGTGCATGTTACTTAAATAGTTCAGGTATTTGTTGTGGGTGCTTACAAAAACTGGAGCAGAAGTCACAGTTTAATACTGATCCTTGAAATCTAATTTATGACATAGGAAAAAAATATTTTTTTGTATGAGAATAATAAATACAATGAATTGTGTGGCTAAAATACATTTAATATTGTATTCCCCATTGCATCATGCAAGGCAGAAGTTATCCTTAGAGGATTTTACAAAACTTGTAAATAATGTGTGCCACTACAAATATAGTTTGTATAGCATGTTAGTTTGTATCTTTCAGTGTGATCTATCTGTATTCTTTAAATAAATCTGGGATGTATGCTTCTCTGATAGTAATGGCTATACTTTTGACGCTAATTCACCAAGGGCTCAGTTCCTCAGTTTTTTTCTACTAGTGTGTTTAGTCCCACATGATTTGCCCTCATCTACATTACAGCTTTCTGAAATTTGATGGCATTTGAATGCTAAACCAAAAAAGCTTGAGCTAAGTATCTACAGCATCCAAAACCTGGAGCTGGAGTAAAATTTGCAAAACAGATCAAAACCTAGAAGCTCAGTGCTTTTAAAAATTTGGCCACTCTTTTTCATGTGTGTCAGAGCTGAGTGCTTCTGCAAAGCAGGCCTTGACTAAGAAAGATGATTTCCTTCAAAAAATGTGACCCTAAAGGGCTTGGCAATATCTATTCCACTTATAGTGTTGAGCTCCAAATTCCTGAGTTGTCTGTTCTTGTGTTGGGAAACAGCCCCTCCTACCCAAGGGAGTGTGGCCTGACAGAAGGAGCATTGAGATAATAAAAATAAAGTGCATTCCATGATCCAAAAAAGGGCAGGTAGAAATATTTCTAGCATAAATTAATGCTGTTTTTTACTGGAATAAATTATGCTGTAGAAGGTTGTTAGACATTTACCTTGTTTGTGTTGCTTTTTGTCATCTGCTTTAGACCAAAGAATGAAGTTCAGAGGTAGCATGAGATATATATATATATATATAATATAGGGCTATTTTAATGCCTTCAGACTGAACTCATAATTCATGAGCAGAATACAATGAAATCATATTTGTCCTGTGACACATAACTGTAATATTCTTCTATGAGGTAAAGTTAACCTTCCTTCTTTCTCTTGGATCAATACCATGAGCATTCCAACACAAAGGATACCGCTGTGCATGAAATGAAGGTAGAATATTGTGGCAGTTTATTACAAGCACTCTTACTTTCACAGTAAACAGAATTAATTTTTCCTTCTGTAGGCTTTCACTATTAAACTACTGTTATCCAGGTATCTGGTATGAAGTCTAGGTAAGTGAGAGAGACTAAATCTGGAAAACTCTTACCAGCATACATAGACCTGATATCCATATGCAGTGAACCATATGCAGTGATTTCAGATATATAAACAAAGAGTCTGGTCCAAAGCCCAGTTTGATGTTCCTGAAGCACAACTTCGAATTGTCTCATATATCCATGTGTTTTTTATATTTGTGCTAGAAATGAAAACATGACAAAACATAAATGTAGTAGCATGACATCAACCCACAAAAAGCAGAATGGATAGTTAAACTAAAATAATCAGGCCTCAGAGAGAAGGCAACACTGTGTTGCTGTTATGTTACACAAAAAACTGAGCAAAGAAAGGATGAATAAACTTTCTAGGACAGAAAATTGTTGAAGAGGATATGTTCACATCAATATAGAATGATTTTTGAGACTACTGTAGTTTTTGAGACTACTGGAGTATTTAACATAGAAGATCTCTGATCGTTCCTGTAGTTCCCAGTTTAGCTAATATCTTTTTTAAAATGGTACACTATACAGAAATATTCATTTAAAAAGCAGGCTGAAGAAGTCAGCAGTCAGAACCATCCAGACGATTGTCCACAGCAAGAGCATACCATTGTTTTAGTTTCCCAAATAAAGGAAATATGTAGGTAGATTCATTTTTTTAATAAATAAGGGTATGAATGTCTGCAAGTCTGAATGTAAAACAGTCAAGATTATCTGGAGCACGAGCATATTCTTTTGCTAGGTTTATCCCAGTGATGGCAATAACTAAATAAATTCTTGGAATAAGTAAGGGAGTAACTCCATGTATTTACTCTGGGATTCGATTTGGGACAGTATGTGAGTTCTTTTTCTTTTCTCCTGATTCAGTTGTTTCTAGTGTGAACTGCCACAGTCTCAGAGAAAGTAACTTAAATTTATTCTACATTATCATCTGTAAGTGAACAACCTGAAAAATGAAAATGCTTCTTTTAAACGTGAGATTAATTTACAGTATTTTGTTAATGGCCATCTCTGTCAGGGAAATGAGGCATATCAAATGCATGCTCCCTCCCCCCTCTCCCATCGTGACATCTACAGTACACTGTGACAAACTGTAAGCTCACAAGGATGCGGAACAACCTAGGTGATTTACCGCAGCCTAAAGCAGGCGTGGGAAATGCCTCCCACTTCACAGGCATGCTACAAACTGCCTCACTGCAGAACAATTGATGTAATTGTATTGCTCGGCTGTTCAGTTCAGCATTTGGAGACTTCCTAATGATCCATTCCAAATGTTTTGGCCAGGCAACCCTTTTGTACAACTAGGTATATAACCCTGTGTTGCTTCCCATTTTGTGGTATTACAGATAGTATCTTCTTATGCTGGTTTTGACTGTATTTCTAAAAATAAGAGGCAGCAGTCTTCCACATCAATCATGAGCTTACTTAGGGGAATATTAGAGAAAGTAGCTGAACACAAGAAAGCATCTTAAATTAACAGAATGAATAATCAGAAAGACTCCTCTCCCTTGTCACACATATGTGAGTCTCATGCTAATTGTGTAAATCTCTTAACATTTACCCATTCCTAAAGCTCTGATCTATAATTCATGACAACAACCTGATTTACAGCTAAGACCAGAAATTAAGAGGATGGATCCTACTTTCATCAAATGCAACAGCAAAACTTGAACCGACTTCACTGTAATGGGACTACACACTATTTTTCAAGATTCATTGGTATTTTCAGCGTAAACCATTTCCCATATATTCTCTCCCAACATCATGTGATTCAAGTAGTGAACTGTAGCAATGGTGGCATCAGTGTAATATTAATAGTTAAATATATTTTGGTAAGTTATTGTAATAGGTCTCGGGCCTGCATGGATCGTAGGTCCAGCACTCAGAAGTCTACGCTGCAGCACCATTCCCAAACCTGACCTTACGTTATATTTGGAGCGTAAGTATAGTCAAGAGGAAGAGCCTTTAGATCTTTCATGATCTGACTGAAGTGGCATAGGATTTCTTGTGCTGCTGCCCCTGCTGCTGTGTTGAAAATTAGAAAATGAGCTGTAAAATTGTTCTGGGGAGATGCAATAGTTTGTTTTTCCAAAGAATTATATTGTCCCCTTTGCCTTACAAAGTAAGGAAAAACAGCCCAAGGGAAACACTGTGTATAATACTATGAAGAATAAACATATTCTTAGAAAAATATTAGCAAATGTAACTGGGAGAAGCATTTCCCGGAAATTAATACGCTAAACTTAACTAAAAATGGACCAAATGAATTTTTCTTCAAGGAAAACACTGACTGTGACACGGCAAAAGCCGTATAAGTTACATCAAATACAAAACAAAATGAAGTCCAAACCAGACTTTTCACTAAAACGTGTTAGAACTAGCAGAGGTTTAAATTTTGGTAATCTGATCAGGAATGTTAAAATCATTTTTTTCCCCCCTAAGTTTTATTGTTTAAATTCATGAGAAAGTATTGCTTTTAAGTCAGCTGCACCTGATAAACATCTATTTTTTATATCTAGATCCATATTTTTATGTCTGTAACTATGTGTGACTTTATCTGACAGAACTTCACTGACACTGCTTGCTCCAGATGCCTGCACATCCCAAATCCTGTAGCAAAAGCCTTCTGTGGCACCCATCCTGAAAGACTACCTTCTCTCCCTATCCTTTTAAAATTAATCAGTTGCTTCTTATAGTTCTGTGTTTGTTTATAATATCATGTGAAACATAGTGTCAGTATGAGTTGCCCCTTTTATGCAAAAGATTTCCCAAATGTATACAATTTTATATGGGGAGGTGACCACGCTCCAGGACGAATTCGTACAAATAGCCTACAGTTTTTAGACTGGGAAATGAAACCAAACCACATTAGTGCTAACAACCCAATCAGAAGCATTCTTTCCAAATTCTAGGTGATTTCTGGGGCTGAGTTTGCATGAAATCCTCTCTACAGTCCTTGTTTATTTCTTTTACTTGTTCTTTACAACTTGTCTCAACAACCCTGTCTGAATAGGCCTAGATGCAGAATTCAAATCTTGTTTGAACTAATCTTATTATTTGAACTTTTTATACTGGAACAAAATACTGTGTTGAGAGCAAGATTTGCTCTTTCTGTCCCAATGTGGGGTAACACTCCTCTGTTCAAATAAGGATGAGTTGAACTAAAACTGAACAGTTGTCATGGTTTAACCCCACCCAGCAGCTATGCCCCACACAGCCACTTGTTCACTCCCCTTGGGATGCAGAAGAGAATTGGAAGGGTCAAAGTGAGAAAACTCATGGGTTGAGATGAAGACAGTTTAAATAAAGCAAAAGCTCCACACACCAGCAAAGCAAAAGCAGGAATTCACCACTCCCCATGGACAGGCGGGTGCTCAGCCATGCCCGGGAAAGCCGGGTTCCATCACACGTAATGGTTACTTGGGAATACAAATGCCATAACTCCAAATGTGCCCCCCTTTCCCCAGATTTATATGCCGAGCACAACATCATATGATGTGGAATATCCCTGTGACCAGTTGGGGTCAGCTGTCCCGGCTGTGCCCCCTCCCAGCTGCTTGTGCACCCCCAGCCTGCTGGCTGGCGGGGTGCTGTGAGGAGCAGAAAAGGCCTTGGCTCTGTGTAAGCACTGCTCAGCCATGAGGAAAACATCCCTGTATTACCAACACTGTTTCCAGCACAAATCCAAAATACAGCCCCATACTAGCTACTGTGAAGAAAATTAACTCTATCCCAGCCAAAATCAGCACAATAGTGCATGAGAAGATTTGCCAGCTCACAGGAACACAAGAACAGGGATATTTTCTCACATTATCTAGTCAGACATACTAAAATTGTTTAGCAGTGATAACTTTCATTGTAAAGAAAGGATACTTCCAAACCCGCAGCACAGAAAGTTCTAAAAGGAGGTATCAGTGCTTACCTATCATGTATTAAGTATTACCTTAACAGTGTTACCTGAGGTTTTAATAGCATTCAAAGCATTCTGATTAATAACTTTTTATATTATATCATATCTAATATCTGCTCTTGATGATTTCCCCATCTGATATGAAGAAATTTATTTAAAGAACCCTTGGACTGAAAAGACCATTTAGTCTGGATTCAAAGTTAAATTGACTGAAACACCTACTCAAGTCTTCTAGCAGAAGGGCAAGTGGGATCACTGAAAAAAATCTGCTGTTTCTGAAAACGCTATGAAAATTTTTTCCCCTCTCTTGAGCTTCATGTAAGATGTGACATATGTGTGAAGTGTCATGTAAATTATACTCTCTAGCTGGGTGTTCTTAGCATCCACTGTGGACACACAAACCTATTTTATCACCTTTCATGAAAATCTAAGTGAATGTGTTTTATCTTTCCTTGACAGCAGTAAGAATTTTCAGTGCTTTTTAAAAAGAACAAGGACAGGAAAAATAAAGTGAAGAGAATTGTGTTGTTTACCAGATTAGGAGTTTTAGTTTTAATTAGCTGGCTGATGGAGCTGTTAAATGCAGCAGACCTGTTGGAAAATATACAGTAAACTACAGTATGAATAATAGCTGGAAGTTATATGCGCTTAAAACCAGTAGGCTGTATGTTACATTAACTGAGCAGTACCCTGAAACAAGGAACACTAAAGCAGGCTTTTCTATATCTGATTTGATTGTTTTGGATAAATGGAGTCTGTGCATTTATGATAGTCATTTAACAAATGTGTGAGACATCATACAGTCCTGTGTACCAGGGCAATATTATAACTAGAGACCAGAGTTGAGATCTCAGCTGTCAGTTATGTACATGTTTTGCCTGCTTTAATATTTTCAGAGTTTAACAAGATAAGATGGAAGTTTTAGAGAAGTTACATGCTTTTAAAACCCATCTGGCCCTTTAAGTTCTTGATCTTTAGCAGGAAAATACTTAAAGAAAAAAAAACGCTGTTGTTTTTTACACTGAAACAAGTCTGTAAAATTTATCGCTGTGCATTTTAATGTACACTTTAAAGGTAAACTTCTTTTAATCCATAGAATAAATTTGCTGAGTTACATTAAATCTAAAAGAGACCTTTTACACACCTTTATGGTTCTGCAGAACTATGCTAGTTGCTTCTAAGCTAGAATATTGGTAATTTGGCTTCATTCTTTATCCTTGATTTCATCACATGGCAGAGTATTACCAACCTTCTGCAACACAAAAACCTTTTGCGAACATTTATCTAGAAAAGCCAAAGGAAGATATTCAGTGCCTTTCCTATTCTCATATTTGCCTTTCCACATGCTTGAGCCCTGCAATGACTATAAACACTGCAAATCCAGACAAATTAGAATCAATACTGATGCCACTGAAAAAGTATTTAACAATAAAATAAAATTGTGTAATGGAGAGGCAAATATCAATGAGTTTTAATGAAGTACCTGCTTTTGTTTGACCATTTGTAATTTCAGCATAGTGGAATTTATTTTGGGGATGCATTGTTGCTTTATAGACGAAGACTATAGAAGACTAAGGATAGAAAACTTGATCCTCTAGATGTTAAATGACTTGTCTCTTGAGGTCATCAAGGGTCCTCTTCTTGTAATAACAGTAGAGGTAGAGAATGCCTTCTGTCACCTCAGAAGACAACTCCTGTCTTCTTGCCTTGTTCTGCTGGCTGTACAGGCAGCCCAAAAGGCAAGTCGCACTTGGTACCTAACATAGGCAGCTGCAACTCATCGGATGAATTCCAGACTAAGTACCCGGTAGGCTGCTACAGGCCCAGATTGCCCAAACATCCAAGACAGCTGAGGATACCTATCTCCTTTCTTAAAGAACATGGCATAACGGCAGATTTTTAGTTCATCACTGGGAATTTCTCACAGATAGTTACTGTTTTGGACATTTTTTCTATCTGTCACTGCATATAAATCAGTTATTCTGAAGTGATTCCACATGTAGCTAAACTCCATTTTAAACCTCCTAGTGTATGCTTACATAGCAGTTTTGTCCAGAAGGGACTTCCCCCTTCCTGTTCCAGTTCAGTAGCCTCTTACAAGGGTTATGCCTTACCTTTTGCTATGAGGTGATAGAAATGAAAACTTCTCCTTTTGCACTCTCATTTAAGCTATTCCGGGTGCTAGCTGCCTCTGCATTTTTTATGAACACGGGGGAGTGTTTATGAAATGGTTATATATCATATGCGCTTTAATGGAAACTTGAGACAAATCTTCTCAACTTTCCTTAACACTCTGTTCTTAAAGGCCAGATGTTGAAAAGGTTTCAAAAATGTATCTGCTATGCTCAGAATCTAAGAACTTACACACAATCAATTTTATACACGCAAGTAGTTTGATGAATGCAGAAAGACTAATGGCAGCTGCTTGTAGGACTAGTGCTCTGGCCTGGATTCTTTCTGCTTTAGGGAGATTAGATTTGGGGACTAAATTAAAGTACCAGATTAGGAGTTTGCTCAGACTTGGCTTCCAGCAGAGTCAGTCAGTGATCGGAATGCTCATCAGGAGGTGCCCCTTTTTCTTCATTGCTTACACACACAGCTTCAGAAAATTAGATGTCTGGATACCTGAATTTAGGGGGGATAAATTGGATACCTGAATTTATCTGATAGTGTTAAGATGAAAATGATATGACTTACCTAATGAATGTTCAAGCAGTGCAAGCACAGGATGAAGTCTAGGATCAGACTTAATCATTAATGACTCTACCTAACAAACAGCAGGAGCACTAAGATAGCACCACATTTTCCCCTGTGTTACTTTGCTCTTGTTCATCACTTTCTTTCTGCACAGGGAGTGAGGCTGCTTTAATTCGCCTGTGATGGAAGCAGACCAAGAGATGGCTACTTGGGCCCATTCAATCACAGGCCTATGCAGAGTCAAATAAAAGGATAGCAAGGGCATGCAGATACTCAAGAAAAGAGCCATCCACTTTCCAATTTGAACTCCCTCACAAAAAGAAATTATTTGTTTCACTGCATAAATGCCCTACAGTAGTGTCTTATTTCCTTTCTCTGATGGAAAATGATTTTGCTAAATTACTATACGAGTTTGATCTTCCTTATCTGTAGCTATTTTTGGGGCCATATGAAAGCTGGAGAGGTCAATACCTTCAAATATCTCCCTTCTTTGAGTAAAAAAGCAATCATAATGATAAATCGAAGAGAAAGGTAATCCAGGGATTTTTGTAGCCGAGCAGAACTTTTACGCTGGATACACTCTTTCCCAACGTGTAATTTAGTTCAGTGCTAGTATGTAATTCATTAGCACAAAACCATTTTTTAGACTTTGTTGTTTACCGTAGGTTTGCTTTTAGGGCATGAAATTTGTTGGCTGAAGCCCGATCTGACTTCAGATGACACAGTCCCTGATTTTTTTCAGTTGCTAATTCCCAGACTGTTTTTAAAATTGTGCACTCTTAATTTTAATAGTTTGATAATTTTACTCCCGATTACTCTTTTATGATGGCATTTTAGGTGAAGAAGTATGAAGAAAGATGGCTTTTTTTCTGGCGTGGTCTGCGTTTTATTTCTCCGTCAAGTGCTTTTCTAAAGCTGTTTTTCCCAGACTCTGTGTTTTGCATGGGTGGGACAGTGGGTTATTGTTAGCCTGTTAGACACAACTCGGTTTGAATACCCTTCAGTAGTTTGTGAGGCAAGTCAGCTCTATTTGCATTTGTTCCAGTCACAAAGGTTTATAGGTCAGCAAAGGCTGGCTGGAAAAATTCAACATGCCAATGCACTATTCTTCTATGGTTGTCAGGAATTCAAACGTGCTGGTTTTTATATTTCTTCTTGGTCATGAATATATGATAGCACAGTCTGAAGTCGCTTTGTTTCTTTGGAGCTTGGTACCAGCTGGGACTAAGATGGAGGACGTGACTTGATGCCAGCTTTTTTCCCCCCCCTCTTCTTTTGCCCATACTAATCAGCAGCAAATCAAATGTCAGTACATCTGGAGGCAGTGAGAGGGCAGTGCTCACCAGTGCACTGTATTGCTGCTATTTTTTCCTCTTCTATGAAAAAGAGTCCAGCTGAATAAAAGATGACATTTGTCCTTTCATAGAAAATATTGCATTAGCTTAATCTCCCTTCTGATTTGCGTTTGGGTTTTCTTTTTCCCCTGTTTTTATTTAGATACATTTAGGTTACATCCTGAAATGTTTCCTGCTTAGCTACATGCAAAGACTATGTGGAGATCTTCATTTATGCATGGACTGACAAAGAATAGGCATTTTTTAGAATTCAAGACTTCAGAAGGCACTCCTGTAGCTTTAATAGTCACACGTAAAGATATCTAATGAAAACCATCTTGGGATATCACTGATAACCTGATCTTTTGACAACTTGCATGTAAAGCTTAAAATATATCTAAAAAAGAATGTCTTCCCCAAAGAAAGCATTTCCTTATCTTTGTTTTTCATCTTTCAGTTTTAGAAGAGGTTTGGCCTTTTGCAGTTCTTAAAATGAAATATAGATTTATCCACTGTAATTTGATTCCTTCCAAATTACATTTTGAATTTTAAATGGTGTGTCTGAATACATTGTGAGGGATACTGTTGCAGGTTTGTTAGGAGCTGGCATCTCATTTCCAGGCTAGCCTACTGTAGCCCCATTACTCTGAAACCAGTAAGCCCTTCTTGAGTTTGATTTTTTTAAAACTCAGTTACAAAAACTGTTTGTCTTTATACTTGTATCTTGAGATCTGAGATTTGTCTTATAGAAGTAATAAAATATGCCAGATCTTTTAATATGCTCATTGAATTGCAAACTGTGACCTTGCTCGGTCTGTTTTAAAGAGACTTTCTGCAAAATATGGACTGTTTTGAGTAAAAGACGACATAGGCAAGGAAGGTTGCATCTGTAAACTAGAGAGGCAGCAGCTAAACCTCATATTGATGCCTCCATTTGAATCAGCCAGGGAGACCCGTTTACTTTTGAATGCACGATTCGCTGCCAAGTTGGCACCATCTTTCATGTTTATAGATTTAAATTCAGCACATGGCTTTAACTCTTCAGCTGCACTAGCTGCAAACAATTACCCCAAAACAAATGCTTAGGTATAATCAGTTCATTGTCTCACCCATGCCAAGTTCCATCTGACCCTTAGAAATACAGTTGAGAACGTTATTTTAAAATGCCATATTGGGTAAGACACATGCAAATAGCAAAAGAAGGTTTTAAATGGAAATGTTTACAAATATTAAACCTTACTGTGAAAAAGCATCTCATAAAATAAACATTTTAAAAAATCAAGTAATGTATTAATGGAAAGATACAGGATTTAACAGATGAATCATTGAAAAAGATTCCACAGTTAGAGTAATACTAATAAGCAGCCAAAAAAGTCTGCTTATGAACCCCCTTTCTTAGCCTACACAACTACTAATCTGCTGCAAACAGCATAAAATTGTCAGTAGTTGGACATTTATCTGGGAAGATTTCATAATTTTGTGGAGGGCGTGTTTATTTTTAACTCTTAAAAAATCAGTTGTGTTACTAGATTGCTGTAGTAAATAAATATTTCAGTCAGTTTTGACTATTTTAATAGGCAAAATATTTTACCGCACATAGAAATTAATTTTTAAAATGCAACCATGATTCATTTATTAAGAATGTTTTTGGCAATTAGATACATATTGCTTCGTGGCTTTAATATTTAGTAAAGGAGCTAGCTGCAAACGTAGCCATACTCTGGAATAAAATTTGAATCCTAGCTTCAAAATGGACAAATAAACATTTAATACAGGGATGTGGGTGACTACCATCCACACAGTGAAAGCACTGCCTAAATCCCGTCAACTCCAGTCACTACTAAGATTTGGGTATGGACAAAGAAGCAAGTAAATGCAATTCTGAAGTTATCTGCGGCCCTTTATCCTGATCAAACATTTTTTCTAACTTGCTCGTATGCTTCATATTTACAGGCATCTCAGTTATGACTCTACTGGATAGATAGATAACCTTTGTTAGCAGCTGTATTAAATCATGTTGTAATTATAACAGTGATATTTTTTTGTTGTTACTACACTTACCTATTTTTTTCCCAACAATTTGCAAGGCATAAAGCACTTTGCATGTGACAAAACAGTTCTTTCATTCACTAATTATTTAATTTAGCAGTAACTTCTGGATGCATGCAAGTAGTGACCTATCTGTAAAGCATTCAGTGTAATCAAAAGGTAATTTGATAAGTCAGAAAGCACGTCTGCACAGTCATATATCCTCTCTGTGGTTTTAAATATTTTCATAATCATGGATGCAATTGAGCACATGGGAAGCTTCTTGTAGCTAGCTCTGAAAACAGATGGAGATCAACAAAACATCTAGACTGCATTACAAACATATAAATATATTCTGATTTTAGATTAAGAAAAATTTCTCTTTTATATTTTTCTCTTAAATCCTGTTGAGTATTGGTATAGTATACAGTTGCAGAACAGCTTTCTTTTTGGCAGTCATTTTGCTCTTAAAACTCAGTAATTCTTTCGTAGTGCATCAGATTTAACAAATTAATAATTTGTTGGCATTATTCTTTTAATTCACGTATGTCTGTGTGTGTATACATAAATGTATGCTCTTTCATTGTTTCTGGAATTTTAAGGAGGTGAGAAGCACACAGACTGAATAGTTTTATATTCTGTAATGGTTCACTCACTACTGAATAGAGATTTATTTTTATAAAAATACACACTGCTTCCTGACCTAGTGTGAAAAATCCTTTATTTGTACAAACCCTAACGTAGGAAAAGCAGCTGTTACATTAGTTTATGCTTTTATTCAGGTGGGTTCCATCAGCTCCTAAACCCCTTGGTAAGTGAAAGCAAAAGTTGCAGGCACAGTTCGGATGCCGTTGAGTATCCTGGACTGTAGTGGATTCTTTGAGGGCTGCAGCCCTGACCAGCAGAGGGATTTTTTGTTTGTTTATTTTTACGGAATTGGTTGTGAATAGGGGAGAGAAAAAACAGAAATTGCTTATTGAGATTTCTGTGCCACAGAAAAGGAGCGAGAAGACTACTGACATCACAGTAATTTTGGGTGAAGACGAGTCCTTTAATTTGGTGTGTGCAGTGTGAGGACATTTACAGAGACCCTGTAAGTTAAGGCTGTTGTGAGCTTTCAGTTTTCCAGAGAGAAAAATTTTAAAACTTTAATAAATCAGGCTTTGAGGGTTGCTTTATTTTAAGGTGTGAAAAGAAGTAGAGATAGGATTTTCTTACCTGTTTTTTTGATTTTCTTCTACTTGTTCTCTTTTGGTTTGGTTTTGTTTTTTTTGGTTTTTTTTTTTTTCCTTTTTAATACTTATTTAATCTCTGAGAATCTCTCACCTTCTGTTTTGTTTTTTGTTTTTGTTTTTTTTCCTCCTGGTAGCTCTGCAACAGGATTGATGGCTATGTTCACACTCCAGAAATATGCATACCCTTCCTTTGAAGAGGTAGGATGCTTTTGATATTTTACCATTAGAACAAATGGCTATTTTCCTCACTGTGTCATTATGCAATTTATAGACATTAAGAAAAGACAGTGAACATGACAAGTATTTACATGCCCCGACACTGCCAACAGCCTACTGAGCTTCATTTTCTCCAGGCATGTTACCCGTGTCTCAGGAGAGGCACTCATCCCCACCACAGCTTGTCCTTCTTCCTCAGCTGTGTATGCAACCCCTCCCCAGGTTCCCCTATAGAGCTGTGACAGCCTGTCATTGTCTGCCTCTCTGGATATTACAGTGGCAGTTTGCTCACATGGATGCTGACCGATCCCAAGATCTCCTTTTTACTCTGTTTTCTTTGCATTTCCTCCCCAACTCAAATCTAAAACCGAACAGTATGGGTCATGACCAGAAATTAGAGTTTGCAAAGTCTGGTAATCGCTCGTATTTTTCCATGGTGGATGGTAGAGGAGCTAATGACAGATTTTACCTGTCAATTCTTAGAAGAATTGTCAGGAAATCTCATCTTCTTTGTTACCTCTTTGTTTCTGTGACCTCTTGCTATAACTAGGTCACAGTGGGAAAGTTAAAGGACAAATTCCATTGACAAACAGAGCTTAGATCCCTGCAAAGGAGACATACTCTCTTCCTGTCAAATCTTTGAAAGATCAGAGAAAACTTTTTCTGTGATTAACTTTAGTCACCTGCTTTGGGACACACCGGAAGTAATCCTTTTCACTCATACTGGGACTATTATGTTTAATAACCAAGGAACGTGCCTGAAGTTAATGAAGATTCTAGTTTTAATGGTGATCATTTTTCATTATGAAAAGTTTTGGTTATGCTTTCTGTGCATGTGGGCCTCAGCACAAAAATGTACTGTACAGCTAGGCATGGACTCCTCATCTTACCCGCACACTATTATTTTATCTCAGTATTTTTCCATTGATCTATTAAAATAGGAAATACTTCTGAACACTTGCTTTTACTGAATTCAAATGTTCACGGAAGTGGATACTGATTTTAGTTTTTTTTAACATAATCAAGTTAAAAAATAAAATTCTTTTTAGAAAGCATTCATCTCAATTTTTAGCAGTCTAAAACCTAGACTTTTGCAGAATTTTTCAGAGTACTTTACTGTTTGGTGCATGTCTATGTAGCCCACTTGCATAATGAAATGAAACCTCTAAGTAGATAGGATACTCTACACAACTCAGCACTACTTTAAATGTATTCAATTATATTAAAGCAGTAATCATGGCACTGCTTGATCATTCTTTTTTATTTCTGCTATATACAGTAGAATTTTAAGGGTATTTCTTGTGTAGATACAAGTAATTAAATGCAAGGGTACTTTGAGGAATTGGTGTGTAGAACAGTCTCCTTTTGGTTGCCCTTATGAGACCTCCATTTGTTTGTCTGTTTTGATGAAGTTCAGGTCTAAAGTATATACAACAACAGTTAAATCTGAAAAAAGGACATCTTGAATTACCTGGCTATGACAGAGGTAATGAAAGGGAGCACAGGAGCCCCAAGTCTGTCCCTTGGTGTAACAAGGAAATTCCTTCCTTGTTAATATTATTGTGGTGCAATATTTCACACCAAATTTCCTCCTGTAATAAGGAAATGTCTTGTATATTTAAAACCAGCAACAACAACAACAAGCTAAATATAATGAGTTTTAATTGTGAATGTGATCCTCCTGTCCCAGTGCACTGTTTTGTGGTACTCAGATCTGAATGGGGGCAGGATTGTGTGCACAAGCTGGAAGCACTGGGGAGTGGATGAGATGGAGTACCGGAGGCTTAGTCAATGGTGGGGCCCGAAGGAGAACCCAGGGTAGAAAACTGGTGAGGCAGAGGAGAATAATTTTTGCTTTCCTTGTATCGAGATCTCTATCAGCCTGATCCCTCATTGTCCTTCTGGTTGTCACCATGTTAATACCAGCTTCAGTACTTCTATCTAGGTTGTGAGAAGGTGCAAGTTCAGACTGAGAATGAGTAAGTAACAGTGTGGTGTAGAAGTAGGCTGAAAAATCAGTGGGGGCATTGCCAGCCGTATAAATTTCATTTCTTCTTACAAAAAGAGGGATTTGCACTTGTTGCATTTAGCAGACTTGTATTTGCCAGACGTGAAACTGAGTTAGGTATTGTATATAGTACCTCTGGGATTCTGTTTGACATAACCGAAGGATTTTCACTTTACAGAGAATGTTGGCCTGGAATGTGGCCAGTTCTGACCACTTTGTGTAAATTTCGGGTGTCTGTGAAAGGGAAGTTGCAATGCTTGGTTGGGGCTCCTTCTGGCACACCTCGCAAGGAGTGCTTTTCTTCCCTTGGTGGGGTTAGAGTGCTGTTGCTGAAGGGAAAGCTCCAGCTATCCGCCTCTTATAATTTGGAGGGGCTATTACAAGAATAATTACCATTAAAGATTAATAATGTGTTTTAATTGCTTTAATGATGGTGAGTCTAATTCTGCAGCCATTTTCTTTCTTTCTGTGTATGCATGCATTGCCAGAAATTTCCAAAATGCATGAGAGATATAGGTGAACAGTTTACTCTCAAAGGCATTTTATAATGCTTCACCTAAAGAAGTGTACTTCTGAGCAAAGCGAAAATGATCAAAAAAACCCAGAACCAAATGTAGTTAGCTCTTTTCTGCCGAACGTTATTTTTTATGTATAAATGGTATAAACTTCCAGGTATACATATTGATGTTACATGCATGCCATGGATTTACTGTGTACTATCCTGTCTAGCAGTATGGTGATACCAACCAGATAAACTACTTTTCATGCATTTTTATCATTAATCCAAGCCTTTTATGATTTTCTGTAACATTAAAAATTTTGTTACTTAAGAAAGGCAGAAATCTAACAGAAAAATCAACATCTACCACAAATATGTTTTACTAACTAAAGAATTATAGTAGTTGCAGTACTCTCAGATCAGTGGCACTGTTGCAGGATACGATCATTTGGCAGAATAGAAACAGGGATTCTTATTCCTTGAGTGGCATTCACTTGAGTGCAAACTATGACTTCAAGACTATAAAAGTCTCGAGATACCAGTTTTGGAAAACTGTTGCATTCCATTGCATAAGAAACTTTTAAAATATTTTTAGGGAGTTTTACACTTACTAGCAGCCTGATCTTTGCACATCAAAACTTTTGGTAACTGAAGTAAATGGTTTTAAAATGCAGAGACTAAAGTAGTACCCAGTAAAGATGGTGAATGCCCTAATGGATTCTTAAAATAGGTTTCCTTCTGCATATTAGGAAGATAGGGTTTTATGTTAGTTTGTATGAGTATTTCTGTCAGCACTGCATGACTCTTAAGGAGACTCATATCCATAAATCTGTTTATGCCACAAATGTCTTGTAGTTAAATATACTGTGGTTTTAAGTATCTGAAAGATTATTTCACAGGTATAACTCCCACTGATAGAGTCAGTGAGGGCCAGTTGCCTGGTGCCCCCCAGTTACACACCTGATATTCCACTGTTTAATGTGCATTCCTGGTGTCAGCAGCGGAAAACTTTAAGGACTGTGTAATTCTGTTTCTGCAAGAAAGTTCTTTGCCTGCCTCTACAGCAAGTTTTAATCTGACGCAGTTCCTGATTGCAGGGAAATGCTGTATAATTGTACAGCATCAGCTGATGATAGATGCTATCACACTTCACTCTAGCATGTCAGATGTCCAAACATTTGTCTGAGTAATATTGTTAAAGATTCTATTGTTATCATAGTTTATTCGTTTCTTGAAAGGATTTTAAAACAGAAAAATGAATTCACTTACTAACTGCTAACACATTCCCTGAGTGCATCTGAATAGCTGCTGGCTACTGTCTCTGCATATAATAATATATTGGAGTTCAGGAAAAATCACCAACAACTGTATTGGAAATGTTTTTACTATAAATCTTTATGGATTTATAAAGGTAATCTTTATAAAAGTGGGCTGGACTCTGTTGATGGTGTGTACTGGCCTTTGCAGCCTTCCAAAGGCAGAAGATACTCTAGTATGTAATTTTATAGACAGTGCACACAATAAAACATCCTTTGGCACTTCAAAGTTGGCAAATCACCACCCTGAATGAAAAATTGTAAATATACAGTATGCTTTTAGCCTTCTGGTGTGCCTTAAATCTTCTATGTCTTGTCTAATTTCTGCCTTCCAACTAGTAGTTGGCAGGGAGGACCGAGAGCTACTAAGCCTCTTCAGAGGGAATGCTTGATGAATACTTCACACTAGTAGGCTGTTCTGCAAAAAATCTGTGTGAATTGGCCATGGAGGTTGCCATCCCTCTGTATGTTTGAGTTCTACTTAGCAAAGAAGTAGAAAATTAGTTTAAAATGGCTCAACTATAGAGGCATCACCCCTGGTTCATCTTCCAGATAAGCTGAAGAAACCTGAGACTTGGAGAACTATGTTTTGTGGAGTTTAGGGGCATCTCAGCAGGGGCTCTTCTGCTGTAAGATTGTGCACACAGCCACTGTAGATAAGTTGTAACCTAGACAAGTCATAACACATTTTAAGGTAATGGGTGACAGTATTTGAACAGAAGGACCAGCATAAAAACTGACTTTAGTTCCATAGTT
The DNA here is from genome assembly GCF_018691265.1 of Tyto alba. Classification (NCBI taxonomy): domain Eukaryota; kingdom Metazoa; phylum Chordata; class Aves; order Strigiformes; family Tytonidae; genus Tyto; species Tyto alba. The sequence goes on along the minus strand of NW_024881295.1, from coordinate 5,958,625 downwards.
TTGAGTGCATTGGAGAGCAAAAAGAGTGAGTCTGGATTGACCAAAAGGTGAGGTGGGAGGAAAGCTTTATTCGTAGCCAGGTGGCATAGGAGAAAATCAGACTTTTCCAGAGCAGACATCATATAACATTATTATCAGAATAAAGCTTTTATACTGACAGTCTGGTTCATCTGGCTGAAGATACACTTAGGCAAGGCCTCCTGAGCTGTCGTGGTCCCCAGGAGGTGGGGAAATGTTCAGGATAGATTTTCTACATAGTGTATTTATGGGCAGAAGATGGAGGTGTTTGCAGGTTCATCATCTCTTTCTTCTGTAAAACAGTGTTATTTATTTACTGTCTTGTATTTTGGAGAGGAGATGTTTGAGGCATACTTAATTTTTTCAGAAACATTCTGTCACTTTGAAAATACTGTTGTATCTTTCAAAAGCTATTTTTGTCCATTTATAAATTGTTATATTCAGCCTTTAAAGATAAGGAAGTGGTCTGATATACGGAGGAAAACACTGTACTGCATTTTCCTTTCTAAATAATAGATGAACATTTATAGATGAACAGCTCCTCCCATTAGTTAAATAATAAATAGAGTTGCATGAGTTTTCTTTCAAACGAAGCATTTCTAGTTGCTCCTGATCATCCCAAGGAAATTCAGTTGTTGCAGGGATGGTTGCAAATCTCAACATTGGTATCACTTCACCTCACTCAATCAACATAAAAGGTCATTATTTGCCCAGCTGTGCTGAAAGTGCCATATGTCGTGGTCTCATGATTAGTGCTGACTTAAATTTTATAAAGAAAAGGCTCCGTATTTTGGGGGAGCACTCTTTGATTATGCATATGTTTTGATAGCTCTGTTCTCCTCCCTCCCCCATTTTTATTTATATTTACCAATATTTGGATACCTTAAGGTTGAAATAACAACAGATGAGACTAAATCATAACACACAGCTCTGGAATTAAAGGGACCTCTGAAGTCAGAGATACTACTTTATTTCCATATTGCATTGCTGGACTACTGAGCTTATTTTAAAGACAGCATTTTAATTTGCTAACTTCTTAGTTTCTCCTTCCCCATTTTACTCATGCAAAATGATTGAATCGGTATGATCATACAGCCCTTGGTCACATCCCTAATTCAATCTTGTCATCATCAATCAGGCTGTCGTTCCTGGTATTTACTAGTGTGAGCATGAAAAAATAGGGATGCAAAACAGCTGCAGTAACACAGACAAATAAATACAATAAACTGAATCTATGTATAAACATCAACCCAACTGGATAGGTATCGCTCCATCAGAGCAAAGGCAGTTGTACCCCTCTGCCCTGTTATGTCTGTTGGCACTAAGTAGCTTCTGAGAAAACAGAAGGAAAGATGACTAGCTGTCAGCAAAGTTGAATGTATTACTCAGCAAGTATGTGGGTAGGTAGCACTGGATGACCATATTCTTGATCTCATAAACATAATTACTGATAATGCATGGGGAAGTTGTCCACTTTGCACTACACCTATACATTTGAATCCCTGACGTAGGACATACGGGTCTCCCACCTTCCTAACAGCTCCTGCACAGAGGTGGTAAAGTCACAGAAAATTATGACTGTTCTTTTTACTATCTATGTGAACAGCTTTTAGATGAGTCCTACTCTGAGAATTAATGTATTACCTTCTTTGACCTGGTGTATAATGACAATCCTTTTCCCCCTCTCGTTCCTGCCCCATGCTCCCCAGGGACAGTGGGCAGTCCCATGTGCGGCTGTTACGGCATCCTGGGACCCAGCGTGAACTGCTACACATGGCCCAAACCACTGTGCTTGCTCCCAGCCTTTCCCTGCGTTATATTTCTCCCCATTAATAACTGTATTAATCCTGAAGTTTTCCAGAGCATACCCTACCACAGCAGTGCCCTAAAATTCAGAAGGGATCTGAAGTACTCCTGTAGTGCTAATTAGTATCAATAGTTAATTCTGGAGAGCCCGTAACAACATATAATTAATGCCACCTAAACATTTTTTTTTTTTAAAGTGACTATAAGTTAAAAAGCTCTATAATGTACTGCACTTTGCAGTCCTCTCATATCTTGGCCGCTATCTTTGCCAGGTTTTTGTTTATAAATAGTGACACAGTCTGAAAACGTTTAACCAACAGTTGATACAAACAGCCATTTTTTAATTAAACAGTTCCCTTTCCTTTGCACAGTCTGTGTAAGTGTTCAGATATTCACCATAAAGCTTGAATCTAGGTATTAGCCAGAGATGACTTAGAAACAAGTATGAGCTTGCATTTGTGAACCCCATGCTCTGCTCTTCCACATCAGATGACTAAACCAAATGACATCTCGAGCCCAAACGCTGTCTTTCTCCAGCAAGGTAACCGAACTCCATCAAACCTGTCCTCTTGGTGATTATTTGCCTCCAACCTTGTCCTCGCACAGCCCAGGTCCCAGGCTGCTGTGAAACAATCTTACTCTGTTTGAGTGACAGATGTTTACACCAGCCAAGCAAGGGGTCTCCTCTGTAGTCTGGAAGGAGAGTGGGGAAGCAGTTTTCTGTAGTTCGTTTAATACGGACATGGGTTCTGCTTTGTCATTTCAGTAGCCTCTTCCTTTGCAGCTGAACAAGTGTTTCACTGGGTGAAATCCCGAGTCCTTTCAAGTCCCAAGGAGTCAGGCCGTCAACTGGAGAGGAGACTCAGACCTGCAGTCCTGCGACAGTTCCATACTGACATACGTTTGCTTTGTATCCCATTTGCAAGCTTCAATATTCTTCTGAGCCTCAGCAGATAAATAGTCTGTGCAGTGTCCTCTAAGGTTAGCTACTTCTGGCTGAGTGTTTGGGCTGTTTTGGCAGGAGGCCTCCTCTCCGAGAGCTCGGTGCCAGCACCTCTCTCTCCTCTCTGCTAGGAAGCCTGAGCTTTCACACCCCCACCCTCTGGCGCTGGAGTGCTGTGGCGGAGGGAGGGAAAGGAGCGATTTCTCAAGTGCTGCTGAAACCATTTAGCTCACTTCAGGTGAAAGAGAACATTTTAAACGACATCCATGCACCGTGCGGTAGCTAGTACCAGGGAGAGAGAGAATCCCAGTGGGGCTTTACAGTAGAGGAAGCTGTAAGAAACTCCCATGTGACTCATATGCTCATCATCTACATGGGGCTTTTTCAGGCCTTTTATTGGGGAGGATGCTAGGGAGTGGGAATGGAAAATGTTTTAGAGCCTTTTTTTATTTTAGATTTCTTTATGCCTCTTTCTTCTCCACATATAACTTTCCACCTTTTTGTAATAAAGCGTACATGAAGAGCGGATCAGATGAAAAAGTGATTACACCCTGCTGTAATGTTGAAAATATGCTTATTCAGCTAAACATGTTTTGAAATACTGGCAAAAAAAGCAGCCTGCTAAGTTCAGGCTGGAAGCAGTTTACATAGTTTCTGAGACTGTTTGCTCTACTGTTCAATATATCAAGAACTCCTAGTGCTGCAGCAACTAGTATTTTTCTGCCTCTAAAATATATCTCAAGAACACAAGCTATTGTTTCAAAGTAACATGAACTTGCTCCCCATCTACACATATAAAGAATAACTGAGCAATAACTGGATTACTTTGTAAACAAACTGCACACATATGTGGATTTTTTTTAATCTTAAGTTTTTCTATTTAGAAAATGCTGAATTCAGTATGGTGAGAGTGAGAATACAAAATACAAGCACCAAACTAAAGAATCGTGTTCTTTTCTTTATTTTATTTTCTGCAGTTAGCAATGTAAGAAAACATACTTTTGAAGAGTATTATCTTTTAAACATTTTTATTGCAGAAGAGGCATACTGAGATTTTCCATTAAAAAATAATCATGGAATAACCCAGAGTTTTGGGGGAAAACTTCAGAATAAAAGAGTAAAAATATTTTTTGAAAGAAAAATATTTAATTTAGTCAATAAGGTGCTGAAGTTAGAGTAGGTTTTTTTAATTAATAACTGTAGCTGCTTTTAATTACTCTGAACTGTGGAGGAATACCTTTAAAGTGTTATTTCTTCAAACAAAAATTGAGATTGTATGTTACAGATATGCAAGAATGCTTTTTTAGTTATTTTGTAAAAAGGCCCATTGCCATAAAGGCTGGAGAATCAAAGTAATTGTCTTTACTCAGCACTCAACACAACCAGGCCCAAAGTTTTAATCTCTGTACACTACTGCAATATAAATGTTCAGTAATTCTGATAACTTCAAACTACACAGTATACTTCAGTTTCCTATAAATGACAAGGGAAATAACTTCTTAAGAGTTTTTCAGTGGGGAGTGGTGTTCTGTCTTAAGTGAACAGAAAGTACTGGATATAAAAGCTTCAACTTTTTTAAATAATTGCCCTGGTCTTTCCCAAATAATTGCAATTTTCCGTCCATTTTCTGCTAATTGCATGTGCAGACAGATTCAGGCAAAACATCTGTGGTGGCTCTAAATAGGAGAATTTCCTACAAAGCAGTCAAGTTCCAGATGAGTTTTGTCCTGTTTTAAGCTCCCTTCCACTCTGAGATTTGATTCCCTGTTAGCATCTTTCTACAGAAACAACACGCCATTTCATAGGTTCTGCCCATAGTACAAATAATACGTGAATATATGAAAGATATGAGGCTGTGAAGCACAAGCTGAACACAGTGAGTCTTTCTGCTATGAAGTACAAGCTGAACACAAATCAGTGTATCTTCTATTATTTTTGCTCAGTGAAGAAAGAAATCCCTCATATTTTGTAGCTTTCAAGCTTGATATTATGAAATGTAGATGTGGGTAAGACCTTTGGGGTTATGCTGTGCTGTGGTTGATATGTTCCCTCAGACTGCACCGTGAAAGACCCATAATTCTCACTAATCTTCATTCAATGAGATTTCATCATAGAAAATTCTAAGTAGGTTTAGGTAGGATGGCAGTTTCTGGATTAAAGATAATACATCTTAAAATAGCGAGGCAGAAATATAAAGGCGAATCTAGAAAAGCCAATAAGGCATGAATCATTCAATAAAATAAGATCTAATAGTAGAAGTGTATTACAGTAGAGATAAAGTAATCTTTGATGTATTTTTTTTTTCATCACCTGTTAGGTTTTGTATATAAATTCAGTAAGTTACAGCTGCAGGAAACATTTTGATTTGCTAGTTTTGTATCTGCATATGAGAGCTTTAGTCAAAAGTATATTTAGAGTGGGAGCAGACCAATACAGATTTATTTTACAACACACACAATACTGTGAGTCCCATACAAGCTTGTGCATGAATTTCTGACAGATGTATCTGTATAAAAACAAGCAGACAGAATGTGCTTGGACAGTTTTTCAAATGTCAGAATAACCTTAAAAATGCAATTGAATTAACATTGATTTCACTACTCCACCCCATTTTTCATTATTTATTTTATTTTAAAATAATTCCAAAATTAATCTATTTAGACTAAAAAAAAAATGTGGAAAGTATCTTTTAGTGTCAGCATGCACAGTTATGTGGAAAAAACTAATGACATATGACAAAATGCATAAACATTGCTTGTCAAGCAGTCCTATGCTAGAAGTAAATTCATAAACAAAAATCCATGTTTCAATAACAATGAATGTTGTGAGAAAAATAATCAAAAGCTAGGAAATAAGTTAACACTTAACTAGATCAGTTTAAATTTATGGTTGGTTGATTCTGACTTTTTAAATTAATTGAACAGAGGACTGTTTAGGGGTTTTTCCACTTCTTCCACTATTTTTCTACTTAGGTATCAGAGTTACTTCCCAGGAGTGTATTGTTCCACAATATGTGAATGCTGCTCTTAGATGATTAGATAAGAATAATATGACTTTTATTCAGAGTATAAACCTCAGGTGAGTGTCTGAGAACCACATTAAGGAAGCTCCAGTACTGTCTCATCTCCTACGCACTTTTTTTCCACTTGCCTTTTCACCTCTCAAAATTAACAGCGCGCGTTGTAAACATAGCAACTTTAACTCCTAGTATTCCTACTTTTTCTTCATTAGATCAATTACGGGATTAATTTTTTCCTAATTATGAGAGTGCAGGGACGTGAGTTGTACCTTTTCCAAAGAAACAGATTTTTTAAAATTAAAAGTTTTATCAGAAGTAACCTAACATTCTGTAAGAAAATGAAAGAGTGGCTTTCACATTCATGTTGTTTGGAGTTTTTTCATTGAAAATGTTCACACACTAGCCAATAATTTGAGTTGGTTTGGGACATTTCTTCTATGTAGGTCAGCTAGGATTCCAAAGTGTAATTTTAGCACGTATCTTGAGAAGTTATATGGGAGTCCTGAGATGAGGTAAGAATGAAAAAAATATCTTATAGGGAAGAACTTGAATTTTAATTTCTCCAGATCAGAAGAGTGCCTTCAAAATTATATTTTAGTCCTTTACAAATTCTGTTTGGACTATCTGATCTGTTTCTCTCCTGGAATCATTTTTTCAGCCTTGCCCTTAGCAAGGTTGGTTTCAGATTATAGCACTGTACTAAGAACATTTCACCTCAAACAGTCATCACTATTACGCTGAGAAGATGGTGGTCCTTGTATTGGAAACCGTGTTATCAACATTTTGCCAGTTATCATCATACTTTGAGAATAATTTGTGTCTAGCATATCTTCAGGCAACTGTTTGCTGCTTCACTACAGCATACTACATCTCCTATTGGAAACTCTCATCTGACCACAGTTTAGTTCAAGCTGTTTGCATCATTATGCTATGATGTAGAAGCTTCTTCTTCCAAAGACCCAGCCTGCCTTTTGGTGCTGAAGGTTTCCTGTTGCTATGAAAAAGGTATTTATGGTTAGATCTCTTTGCAGTGAGTTCTTACAAATCATTCACCTTGAAAAACAAGCTTATTTTCAAATACCCTCACATTTAACTTCACAACTCACATCTCCTGATTTTTGGATTTACCCCACTTAGAGTTTTGCTTCCATAGCTAGGTATAAGCAGTACTGCGATTTGAGTGTCTCAAAGATGCCTGTAAAAGTTAATGTTGGCATTCATGTTAATACAGGTTTCTTTGAGTAATGATTTTCAGCTCTAGGCACTCTTCAAAACACTTAAAATATTCAGGAAACAAGGATGAAAATTCAGAAGATGCACAACAAATTGAACAAAGTGCTACTGGAATAATAGACATCCAAAATAACAAACTCTGATATCGACACTTTCCAGTAAGACCACTATTGCCTTCCCTCTGCTGCCCTGACCACGTATCCTCCCACCTCTGGTAGTGTAAAAGAAATGTGCATTCTAAGGTCTTTGAGCCTTTCCTTTCGGGAGAAATGACAAGGGAAGTTGATGTTGCTTTGGCCTGGCAAGTATTTTTGATGGTCACTTGGTAGTGTGAGTGCTCATCCGCGGTTCAGAACACCTGAATCAGTTCATATGGACCACTGAGCAGTCATCAGTTACAGCAACTGTGAATCGTAACCCATGCATACTGTGTTCTGCTCAAACACAAAAAAGAGAAGGCTCAGCAACACACTACACCTCCCCTGAGGCATTACTAGTATCGCCAACTCCACAGGTCAGAACTTCAGAGTCAAACCTCACCCAAATCTTAATATTTACTTAAAATGAAGATACTAAAGGATAGAAAATATTTTTTTAAAACTGATTTTATTTTATATAGTGTTCTGATACCGTAATGCTAAGAAAACAAGTTTTATTAAACTGGGATAATGGGAAATGTTACATAAACTCCTAATGCACGGTAGTACTTGCTTCAAAACTTTGCCTTGTGTGTACTTGGCAGAAATAGGTTAGGTCAGGTATTTTACTTTTGTTTTTTAACACACTCAAATTATAAATCTGTCTATTTTGGTTCCTCATATTCTCATTTGGTTGTGAACTATGTCAAGTGTTTGCCACTGCCAGCGAAATGTAGGGGAAAGGTGCTTTCAGCATACAATGCCAATATATGCAGTGCTTTATAAAGCAGAGTAACTTGAAAATCCAGGTTCTTCATCTCTCAGTTTAGGCACCCAGAATAGATGGATACTTGTGCCAAATTCTTACTCTTTAAAATGTGGGTAGTATCTTTTCTTCAGCTCACGGACTTTCATGAAGATACATTAATGGATCTTTGAGAAGCATTCAAGGATGACAGTGATAAGTACCATAGGAAAACCTTGTAATTCGGGCTCAGGTGGGTAGTTTGAGAAGCATTCACTAAATAAGACACATTCAGTGAGGAGACTACAAAATACTGAGTAGCTGCTAATATTGGCATTGTTTTGTTCCATCCATTAAACGACTCTGGGACCCAGCAGAAAATATGGATACAGGCCTCTGAGTGAGAATGGTATCATACGAGGGCTGTATACAAGAAGTGTTGCTGCACAGTAGATTTTATTCCTATTTTTTCTGTTTGAGTCTGCACCCTTTAATCCTGTTTGAACAAGATTAACTCTTGTTTTAATACAGTTTTAACACGTGTATGCATGTGCATGTGTATATGAATGCACATGCTTGTGCACGTCATTTTTTGCAAGTTAGGGGGGGTTTAAAAGCAAATTGCATAAACAGAGATTTTATCTTGTAGCAGTCTACTAACATCCAAATGAGTCATCAGGAGTGGAATATTCTGAGCCATCCCACAGTGCCCTGTTACTTCAGCCAACTGATGGCAATAAGGAGATAATTCTCAATTTAAAGTACCTCCATAGAGAAACAACAGAGAGTTGTCGGTGATTCCCTCTCTTCACAATGTCCTGGCTTCTCAACACTGTCTCTTTTCTACCTGCTCCCATTCGCTTTCCCAGACAAGAAGTCCAGTTTGTTTTTGCAAATAGTTTTAGCTTCCCTGCTCAAACTGAGAGTCTTCTCCCATCTTCTGCACCCAACCTGCCTTCCTTGCTCTGCAGGGATCTGTCAGTTTACTGATGCCCTTCTCCCTTCTTTTTTTTTTTCCTATTCTGGTTTGATCTCTTTAGTTCTTCCATACTGAAATCAAACAACTTCCACTAGGCTATCTGGATGCAAGCAGGAGAAATATTCAGAGCCAAAGACACTTGTCTTGTGGCACCCAAATTGGTGCTTCTGATGGAACCTAGTTTAGCCATTACAGGGCTGAATTGCATAGTTCTGGTGTAGAGCACGTGGTGGGTTTATATGCCATCTCATCAACCTGGACAGCCGTGAGAGGAAGCAGCATCTTAAGCAAAAGTGAGATCTTTGGGAATTTCTCCTATTAAGCTTTGGCAAGTCCCTAGCAAGTGTACATGAACTGAAGATTTCAAGCATTTACAGCCTGACTAGAATGAAGTGGCAAAATCCACTTCCTTAACAGGCTACCTCCCATCCTAATCTCTGCTCCAAGCATGGGGATGCAAGAGCTTCTCAAAGAAAAGGTTTCTGTAATTTGGCAGCATGGACCAACCAACTGATGTTTAGATAGGCTTATTCTTGGAAAGGTCTAAGCTGTTTGGCTGCAGATTTTCAAATAAGTTATCCCTGAGGCACACACCTGGTGAGGGCAATTTTCAGCCAAACAGTTTTAGTTTGGCAAAGTGTTTAAGCAACTTTGAAAATGCAGTCTTATAATAGGAGGTATCTGGCAATCACAACAGTTGGCAGTCGTGCTAGCCCCACCTATAATATTTTTGGATCATTTAATAATGTAGTGAAGATTTTTAAGCGAGTATTTTTTCCATTAGAATTTAGTAAGATACAAATGTGCAGCTTCCTCATACTCCACTGAGCTACAAAGCATTGAGAGATAATTTTAAGCAAGCATGTAGAGTTTGGAATCATTAGCCAGCTCCCATAAGTGTCATAATAATGGGAGGTCTGTAACTGAACATGTATGTAAGAAATGAGAAAAAATATACTAAAATTTTGACCGACTTTTCCAGTTTTAACACCCTCAGTATACCTTTAGTTATTTTACAAGCATATTTTCACGTTCCAAAAAATATTTTAGAAATGAGAAATTAAAGTCTTACTGATATGTTTCATCCCTGCGTGTTTGACTGTTCAATTAGTATTAGCTGTGACAATGTCATGCTATTTTAAACAAGAGAAAAGCAGTAAATATGCAAGAACACTGATAATAGAGCATTTTGGCATGTACAGCTTTCACTTTAACAAAATATTTGGTATTTGTTCTTGTGACTACACTTGGCAAACTTACTAAGAGAGAACAGCAAGCCTTTTAATCATTTTGAAGCAAGTATTTATTAACATTTTTATGGCTAAAAGATTACATCCTGCAAAGAATTCTATACATATCTGAATAGTTTAGGCCTACCTTAGTAAGCCTTTATGGGCTAGGATTTGCTCTGTATACTTTTTGTTTGTTTTTTAGGTGCCAACTCAAATGCAAAAAATTGGGGTGTAACAAGTTGCTCTTCATATCACACGGCAGAATATACTTTATATATAAAATATTCTGTGAAGGGAATGACAATTTTCTTAATGGTGGTAGTTACAGAATTATTTCGGTAAATTGCCCAGTGTGGCTTCACATATTACAAGGACAAACAGATTACACCTAGTAAAAACTTTTACAGAATGTTGGTAGCTGGAAGAAAATAACAAAACTTTGTCATCTTTGATCAGACCACTGGTGTTTCAGCTCTCTCCCTTGTCACAGTCATTGGAGTAGTTACCAAATGCTTTAGAGGAAACGGTGTGACTCTGGTAGACATGCATGTATTAGTACACAGATGGGGGAAATTTCTAATACTAAGCATCTAGTAGATGGTATTATGGTCCTAAAACTGGGGCCTTGTTAATGAATGTTTAATTTTGCAGCCTTTCCTTTCTGTCCTTGCTCAGAACATTTATTAATATGCTGAACAATACCGATGTGATTACAGCTCATCAGGACAAAGTTGGTACCAGGTTGTGAACTGGCCATACTAAGGAGATAAAGCGTAACTAGCCTAATTCATACCTGGACAAACTCAGCTTGTTGCAGCCACTCGACAGGATTCCTTCTTTTCAGAAAAGGCTTTTAGTAAGTCAGATGAGTCTGGCCTTGGCTTAACAAAAAAGATAGCTTTGGTTTAGTGCACAGTCCCTCTATTCTGCACATCCCCCGGCCAAATAAAGTCCTCAACTGCAGAAACAAAAATTGTAGGTCTTTGCTTCTGCTGTGTAGCACTAAATATTAACTAAGGAAAGTGAAGATGAAATGAGGCTAAATAACAAGGCAGTTACAGATGAAATTCAGGAACAGCAATGGAAGATAATGGAAGGATTGCGAAAATAAAAGGGTTAAAACCGCGAGGTTGGGCTGGGCAGGACAATGAGTGTAAGGATAGCAACAGCATCTCGAGAGCAAGCAGAGGCGAGGAGATTTTTTTTTTTTTTTTTTTCTTCCCCCTTTCCATGATGACTGCAGACTGCTGAATCACACCGGTCACGTGAGCGCGGGCCGCACCCGCCCGCGCCCGCGCCGGGCTCGGCGGCTGCGTGTGCCCGCGGCCTGCCCCCCCCCCCCAGCCCCCAACCCCCTCCGGCCTGCCCCCCCCCCCCAGCCCCCAAACACCTCCGGCCTGCCCCCCCCCCCAGCCCCCAAACACCTCCGGCCTGCCCTTGCCCCCCCATACACACCTCCGGCCTGGCCGCCGCCCCCCCCCCCAGCGCCCTCCCGGCCGCCCCGGGCCCTGCCGGGGCAGATGCCCAAAGCCAAGGGCGCCCTGGAGCCCGGCGGAGCTCAGCACCTCCGGAGCTGGCGTGCCCTCCGTCCTCACGGGGGGCTGGCTGCCGTACGTGGGTTTTCACAGCTCCCATTTCCGTAGAGTAAATCTTACAGCATATTTCAGTGACTGAATAGGAGTCAGAAATACAGACACCTCCAACGCCCCCCCCCCCCCCCCAAAAAAAAAATTCCAGCCTCTGTTAGATCTGAAAAGTAAGTACTTGGGAGAAACAGAATAATCTGAAGTATAAGCTCTCTGATAAATAATTGTTAAATATTTTGATTACTGTATACAGCATATTTATTACTTGTCTCCATTTATGTTTGAGGATCTGAGATTCTGTGTGCAAGTTAATCACAGCATTTCAATGTGAAATATTTTCATAGTTTGGAGCACTCAGATGAGTTTAAATTACACATTTTACTGGATTTTAATTGCGATATTTCTTTATATAAATAACATTGTAAATACTCTTTTAACCTCACTGCATGAAAATACATTAATTTACAATCACGCTAAAATTTATAAGCTTTTTTTTTTTTTTTTCCAAATGAAAAGCTAATGATGAGTGGATTGCAGCAAATTCTCTTCATTAGTTCGTGGCTATTCAGAGCTTTGCAAAAGCGCTCACGTGGTTGCCTAACTACACAAAAATAGCAGAATTGATATTCACTCCGAGTTGCCAGGCACCCGCCGGGGGGAGGCATCCTGCGCGCCCCAGGCGGACCCCGACGCGCGTGGGAAAGAAGGAGTTAAAGCGGGCAGCCTGCCTGGCGAGTCAGCCCGGGCAGCGAGCGCAGGCCTCCCCTCTCTCCCCTTTCTTTTTTTTTTTTTTTCCTTCTTAATTAATCATACGCTGCTTCACAATTTAAATATGGAAATGGCGAGCCATTCGCAATTATTAATGAGCCTCCAGGCTGTCCTGTGGCGTTTCGAGACAAGCTGTGTCAGCCCGCGGAAAGCAGCATGGCATCTCCTTTCTGATGTGTGTGAAATTTATGTGCACAAAGGCTCCTCCTTATCTATGCGCAAGCTAAATAAATAAATAAAGGCTTTTGTTTGCCAGGCTACTTGCACATGACTGTTTTGACTAAACCACTCCACGTTATTTGTACTTTACAGTGCCTAGAGAGAAAAAGCGGATGGGGGGGGGGGGGGGGGGGGGGAGAGAGGAGGAGGCGGGGGTGAGGGGCGAAGTCCCCGAGCCCGCGCTACCTGCTGCCGCGCGGGCGCTCCGCTGCCGCCCGCCGCACCGCGCTGCTGACGGGCCGGGGCCGGGGCCGGGGCCGGGGGGGGAACCCCCCCGCTCACCCACCCACCCACCCTCCCACCCTCTCTCTCTCCCCCCTTCCCTCCGAGATACAAATAACAGCGCCGAACAATAAACTTTGCCCTCGGCTGACACCCGCCTTGCGACAGGCGGCTTGGCACGCTGCCAGCCCCCTCACCCGATAAGACGGGGCAGGAGGTGGCGGGCGGCGCGGACAACATGGCCGATGTTTAGTCTCCGCGCCCCGGCCCGTGGCGGGACGGAGCGGCTCGGCGCGGCGCGGCGCGGCTCCCCTCTCCTCCTCTCCTCCTCTCCTCTCTTCTCTTCTCCGCCCTTCCCCAGCGCCGGCACCCAGCCGGAGGGGATGGCTCGGAGGATTCAGGCGGCAGCATCCCTCTGTATTTATTTATTTATTTTTAAAACCTCCTCCTTTTTTTTTTTTTTTTTTTTTTTTTAAAAAAAAAAAAAAAATGTCCTTTCCTCTTTCTGCCGGTATGTCAGCTATCCATCCATCCGGTGCAGTGCACCACTAGGTAAAAAGCAGTAACGGGCAACTAGTTTAATTAGTCTGGGCTTTTTTTTTTTTATTTATTTATTATTTTTTTTTTAGAGCCTTTATAAATGAGGAGCAGTCCAAGGTGGGAGGAGGAAGCGAGGAGCGGAAGGGACAGGGAATGAATGGTGAGGGATAACAAAGAGTCAGGTGCAGTGCCGTACGTGCGTCCTCAGGGTTGCTTATAGATCGATCTATTGTTTTAAACACTCCTGTAGCAATTAAATAAGAAAATGGAAAGGCTGTGGAAGTAGAAGCCAGGTTTCTAACGGCAGCTACAGGCTTTGAAAGGAGCGTGTGCGTTGTGTCAGGAAGAGCCCGTTCCTGTAGTGATGGAGAAGAACGTACCATCCCGGTCTGTGGGACAGCAATACGTAAAGATACGTCTGACTTTGGTTTTCCCGCTCCAAAATAGTCTGCTGCTTCACTGGGTGAAGGTAAAATCCCTCTAACGCGTTTTTGCAAGTTTGCCATGTTAGATAAGAGCGTGACTTTGATGTCTTGATGTAGTTGCAAAGCGAAACAAACCGGGGCAAAGACAGGGATTTCAGCTACAGCGAAGGGGGGGGGGTGGGGGGGGTGGGGAGGAGGGAAAAAACAGAATCAGGATATGATAAACACCGCTGAAAAATGGCAGGAGAATAATGTTTACTTTTGAATATATGGCCTGCTGCCAGGTTGGCGCTGGTTTTTAGGTTAGCAGAGGTTGGAGGAAGGGCCAGACTGAGGCGTGGCTAGCTGCTGTCAAGGAAAAAAAAAAAAAGGGCTGCAAATTGCTGTTCACAGCTTTTTCCCTCTCCTTCCCCCCCCCTCCCCCCCTCTCCCCCCCCCTCGCAAAAAGGCAGTGCTTTCTCTTAAGGCTATTAAAAATGATGCAGAATTTTAACCATCTGCTGTACCGGGTACTCTTTGCTGGTGCTGCAAAGCTGTATTTTCGTAAAGGGAAGAAATTGCAAAGCTTTCCAAATAGAAAACTTATTTTTTAAACATTTAAATATTTCAGGAAATAGTGCCTTTAAAGATTGATTCTTTTTAATTGCAAATTGAGAAATGGATATTAACAGTATTGAAACGTTTTTAGCCTATTGTGATGTGGTTTTTCGCTAAAGGTGACACAGGTGTACTGCTACAGCACAGCATACCACAGCTTTAGAAATGTAGTCTGGGCAATATGAAACTCGAGAAATGGACAGTGAGAGAAGCTGACAATTTTGATAGCCTTGTTGTTTTTTTTTCAAGGCTCGCTGTGGAAGGGCACAAGATGTAGCTGAATGCAGCAAAGTCATTTCTTGCACTTCATCAGCTGCATAAGTACGTATGGGAGTAAAATTATTTAATGAGTGGCATGGAGACTGGCAAAGGAATTGTGTCGCTGATACGGCCTCCTGAACGATAGTAATATGTTCAGAGCACAAAGGAAGAATATTTCTAAATAATAGTAGATGGGAAAAATGGTTTTGAAGTGGTGAAGCTTAAAGGAGAAAATAGAAGGAATCTTTAATGTGGTATTCTTACTTCTCATAAATTAGATTAACTGTTTAAGTGCCATGAGCGGCAAATTAAATATTTTTGAATATTAATAAATCAGAATATAATGTTTATCTGGAGTAAGAGCTAAGAAAATTGGAGGTTATTGCCTCAATAATTCATCTGCATATTTAAGATCAATTAGCAAATTATTGGAAAAAGCAATGCATAAAGATACGTCAGCATGCTGTTCCTTTGAAAATACAGTTGGGGTTTTATCTTTTAAAGATCTGTCAATACTAGATTGTTACCTAAAGCCATTGGTTATTGGTTGTAACTGGGAGGACTGTATTTTCTTTAAATGAAACATCTACAAATCAGTGTTAAGAAAGGCATTTACTTTCCGAAGCCAATGCAGAGGCCCAGTTAAACCTCCTTATTCAATTTTAATTAAAAAAAAAAAAAAAAGACTATATTATAGATGTCCTGTAGACTAAGTAAATTGTCTTATTTTTAAAGCTGAAGTTCGGGAGCTGTATTTTGTCACCTGTTGCTTACCACAGAAAGAAAAGGGGGGGGGGGGGGGGGAATATTTACTGATCATGCAAGCTTTTGCACGGAACTTGCTGTTTGTCATTTTATTACCATTCAGTAGAAAAAATAGCCTCTTTTTTCCCTGCATTTTTAGGTGCCACATAAAATTGTACAAGTATGTTTGCTTTACATAGTGCCAGAGAAGCATAATGAGGTGTTTAGTCACAGTTTGGATGTGGTGGTGGTAGAAAACAGCGCAGGAACTGTGGACTAGATTTTCAAGGGAATAGTCCTCGTTATCCAAGGCTGCCTAAATCCCAAACTGGTATCCAGGCAATAACGAGACACTTAATTCTCTGCTGGCTTTTTGTTAGGCTGTTATCTGCTGAACATTTTCTTTTTCTTGCAAGGTCTTCAGTATGGGCCGAGATTTTGGTGATTTGGTTTGTTGTTTTGCTTTTTTTTTTTTTTTCCTTCTGTTAACCCTTGGATTTCTGTTTGCTCCCTTTCCTGCAGAGCACCTTCGTAAATATGAATGCAAACAGTCTGCAGTAAGTGTGCTTTTCTGACATGGAATATGTGGATGGGAGGGCTTTGCAGGGTGAATCTTTATAGACCAGTAAAATAGTAACGCACTAACATTTTCCCTTCCTGTGTATTTGGATGTAAAAGTTAGTGTTGTGTATTGGAGCACTGCAGTAAATATTCTTCAGTTTAAAGAAAAAAGATTTCTGCATGAATAAACATGTCTACTAATACTGTAGTATTGATAGTATTTTGCAAGTTAATTGTATTTTACTGTATGTGCAAAATACAGCATTATGCAGGCTTTGAGATTTCAAAATTGTATATTGGGAACCTGTTAGTATGTAGGACTGTATGAAACACCTCTACTAATAGTGAAGGTTTATACGTGGGTATGGAATCATACATGAATAAATATGTAGTAGGTGCTGGGATAAGAAAATTATTTTGGACTTGGCATTATTTAATATACTACGTGTAATATATGTTGTCATCCTCTCACACACATCTCAATATACCTTTTTTATTTTAATACCAACTTGCTCTTTCAGCAAACATAATAGCATGAAGCTGTAGATTCAGGTTACATGTTTAGTTCTAAATTTAAATAAACAAGCAGATCATTTTAATATTAATTTCACAGTCCTAATGATGGATGAACAATAATATCTTTGTGTGGTTGTTTGCCAAAAATTGGCTTAAGTTGCTTAAGCCTAGATAATGTATTT
This sequence comes from Tyto alba, assembly GCF_018691265.1. Lineage (NCBI taxonomy): Eukaryota > Metazoa > Chordata > Aves > Strigiformes > Tytonidae > Tyto > Tyto alba. Next base: position 5,941,892 of record NW_024881295.1, on the reverse strand, counting down.
TTGCTTTGTTGTTGAATGCTGGAGCTGGTTATCTGAAAATAAGTGGATGTGTTTTGAGATACTAAAAAAAGGGGTTTTTTATCACTTTGTAATCATATTCAATATTCTCTGGTTAAGTAGAATATGAAATGTAGTATAATTAGAGTGTCATTTAAATAATGAATTAAAGCCAGCAGATGATACAATATGTAAAACAGTTTATGGCAACAATCAATTTCTGTATAGTTGTATGTACTGCTGAATTATTGATAAAATAAATTGTATGAAATATAAGGACATGTTGGGTGATAGTGACTATGAAGTATCATTATTAACTGTGCTAGAGATACCATGATCCAAATCATTTGATAACCTGGGTGAGGTTATGAATGATACATAAACTAGGAAAGTTTTACTCAAATACTATTTTTATTTATTTATTTATTTTAAAAATAAAGTTGGAGTTAAACAGATCTGCCTGAGTTTCAAATCCATAAAACCCCACAGGCTGAAGAGACAATCTCTGGAACGTCTTTCTAAGCTTGTCTTGTGTTGGCTTCTGTTACTATTACAAAACACACAGGCTTGTCCGAAGGTACTGTGAAGAGCCTCTGATTTGTGAATTTTTCCAGTATCAGTGGAAAACTTGTTATATTAAACTCTAAAACTAGATAGAGGGCTTGATTGTGCCGTCAACATAGAACACGTTTTAATTATGTTTCCTGTGATTTGAAGAGTGAAATCAGGCCTACCAAATTTCTTTGAAATGGAACAGAAAATCGAAATCTATGTGTGCAAATATATTTATTTGTTTCTAATATGCCTAATTAAATCAGCAATATGGTATCTGGTGTCCATTAAAAATGTTTTGGTTGTTTTTTTTTTTTTTTCAGGGCCTGGCTTTGAAAGTATTTCATGGTCAGTGGAAAAAAATGAGGAAGAGGAGGGTGTGGCTGCCACTTAGAGGATCTGGCCCTGCAAACGGGCACTAGCTTGTGGAGTTGCCGTCCTTCATAGTAACAAAATGAAGACTTCTTTCAGGTAAAACAAAAATATTTTTTTAAAATCAGAAATCAAGTGAGCCTGTAATCCTATTATTTCTTAATGCATATTTCTGAAGGATGGTCAGTTCCTCACTTGAGTTCGGTAGCTGTATTTGCATCTTGTTCTGCCCCACATTTCTCAACTCTTTCGCTAATCATGACAAAACCAACAAAAACTAGGTCCAACTTTATAGAGTAATAAGGAAAGTGGTTTGAAGTTTGTGTTTTGTTTCGTTTTGTTTTTTTATTCTGAATATCCAATAAGGGACTGATCCTGTAGACTCTAGAATGTATCTGTACCCACTTCTTAATTTTTATTTCCATGCAGTATGCTGCACCATTAGCCTCTGAACTGGCACTTATACACACAGATGTTTCTGTCTATAGTTCTTTATATTAGGACAGCAATTACAGGACCACAAAAGCTTGGAATGAAACTTTGAGAATATTTTCAGGGAACAGTTCTTGTGGGATGAGATTTTGACAGTATTTCCAGTAAAACCATATATCTATGTCTCTCTCTATATATGGATATAGAGATATATATTTTAAGACATAGTTCACACTTGTTACAAGGTCTGTTTGTTAATAATGCTTATTTATAATCTTAATTCTGTATAATGGATCTTAAAGCTATTTTTCTGCAGTGGCATGATTTTATCGCACATTTTTTTCTTGTGCTGCTGCAAATGTGTTTTGAAAATGCGTGACTTTTACTGATACCGTGCGTGAAGATGGAGCTGAAGAAACCTCTTCAGTAGCATAACCGCTCATAGGTGTGGTTACAGAATCTGTTCTCTCATCTTTTGTCTTCTATGTGAGCTCATCATCTCTTAATTATGTATCCTTGTTTTCCTTTGAAGAGCAGCAGTGTGTGGGTTGTGGTGAGGTATTATCACAGTTTGGGTGAATTGTTAGCCACAAGACTGAAGGCTAAGTGCAGCAAACCACCATACAAGTGGTAATATCCCAGGATCTGACACACATTTTGGAATCTCTTATAATTATTAAATGGTTTTTGCAAATAATGATGTGTGGATGGGTAAAAAGATAATAAAATAAACAAGGGAACACATTTGTATAGTAAAACAATGTCTTACAATTTAGGTTCTTCCTAATTATTTGCGAGGAGGGGAAGAGCAGGTGACAAGGTAAACATACATGTTTTTAAGTATTTTTGTGAAGTTCAAGGGATGCATTGGTAGCATTGTATCAGGCAAAGTAGCTATTTTAGAGGATGAATGATTCTGCTTTAGTTAAAGTGGACTTTTCTATTTTTTTCCCATTGCTTTTGGCCATAGGAAAGAAAAGTAGAAATTACTGCACTGGATCAGATCCACAGTCTAATTAATGCTAAGTCTACCCTGACAGTTCTTACAAAGGCTTGATTAGTAAGAGAACAGAGGGCGAAGACGACCAACATTTGATCCTTTTGGAATACCCTGTCCTTGTCAGAAAGTGGGCCAGTTAGATCCCTTGGCCAATGGCTTTATCATGGCTTTGCTGCAAAGGTCTTTATGGGCTTTCCAGCAAACAATCCCCTTTAACACTATATTTTTGCAGGCTATGAATAGAACTGAATTCTTTCAGAATCCCACTGATGTCCCTTAATGATGGACTGTGGTGCTGATTTTCACATGCTCAGCCTGCACTTTGTAAAATAAAGTATTCCCATAGTTTGAATTTACTGCTTATTTAACTGAATAATTTCCCATTCAAGACTGGAAGTAGGCAAGAAAATCAGACTGCAATTCCTGACTTTCAAAATACGTGTCTCTGTCGTGTTCCTGTTGCTCACGTGCTTGGTAACATAAATGGTTTTACCACTTTATGTTTTTGTATATGGCAGCCTTTTTGTAAACCAAATCATTTTGGTCACCTGTCCTTGCACTCCTCTTACCTCTAATGCTCTAATGGGGTAAGGTAAAAAGAACTGTAGATAGCATTCTCTGTGAAGGTGTTTCTCTGGCAGGTACAAATTAGAAGGATAATGTTTTCAATACAGTATTCTGTGCTTTTTTGCATTCATTGTAGAACTCTTATTTGACATTGCTGCCTATACATGAAAGCTTTAGTCGACTTGTTATGATGGCACCCTGGTCTTTTCCCTTTGCTGAGAATGTTGCAATATGATTTCCTTAGCAATTAGAAAAAAAATATGGATCGTGTTTCACATTCACTCAACTTTGTTAAACCCTTCAGTAACCCAAATATACTCCCCTTGCTTGTCGGTTTTGCCACTTTGTTTTACAGCTGATCTTTCCAGACTGCTAACTGAAGTTAAAAGCTGATACCAGCATGGCCTCTGTGTGCAACAACTATTAACTTTTTCTTCTTAAAATGTCTTTTTATTCCTGCATTTTACTTTTGGCTGCTTAGCTCATTTTTAATCCTGACTCCAACTTTCAGTCATGGTTACTCCGTTTCCTTTATGGGCTTTATGAGTAACATTATCAAAGCCCTTTTGAAAGGTCAAATAAATAGTAATTTCTTCTGCAGATTCACTCCAAGTTAAAAAAGACATTTTTAATTATGTTAGCAATGTTGTTTTTCTCTCCATTATGTAATCTCTGTTTAGGCATTAAAGTTATAATCTGTTAAAGTAAACTTCCAGAAGGTTTACTGAATGCTAGAATTCAGTGGCATGTAATCTGGATCATCATTTGTCGTTGTTTTTAAGGAGTGCTACCCTTTCATTCCTGATAGGAGAGTGCATATTTTTTCTGGAAACCCTGCCTCCAACCTTGAGCTGCCTCAGGACTGCATGTGTATCTAGTCCTTATAATGGCTTGAGTTTTAATTTATCCAGTTATTTCAGCACTTTCTGTTGTGGTGTCTGCTGCTCTTTCACCCTTTACTTGCAAAATAATTGATTAATAGGATTTGCTATCTGGAGGGACCAGAGGAGACAATTTGATCACTTGAATATGATATTTTCTACCTGTATTAGGCCTGATAACTTCTTTTTAAGCTAAAAGGTACTTTTGGGTCTGTCTGGATTTCTGGGCATCAGGAGATAGAGGTGTATCCAGGAATATGAGGTAGGATCAATATTATTCCACTCCCCATACCCCCCCCAAAAGTGGACTATGCAAGAATTTTGTGTCAGAAAGTCATGTTTACTCTCTTTTCTGGTTCAAGAGAAGGGACATCTTATTCCATAACTTTCCAGAGAGTGGTTTTTACTTCCCATCTTGGAGGGAGAATGCTGTTGGCTGGTGTGAAAGAGAACTGGAAAATGAAAGACTAGGAGATATAATCTTGAGCTTCTACTGGAACAAGTAGTGGGTATACAGCTTGTTTTGTTTTGTTTTGTTTTTTAAATATCCCAGATCAGGAACCCAGCTAACAAGAAATGTTAATATGGTCATACAGAGTGAGAAAGGGTGAGTTTACCCTTTTGCATGACTGAATATCTCAAGATCACAATCAGCCATTATCTTTTCTGCAGTGTTTTTTCTCCTCTTTATTCGCCCCCTTTGTTTCCCAGTAGTATTTCAGACTTGCCAGACAACTGTTGTGCAGCCTTCCTGCTTCTGATGTATGTCAATAAATTGTCCTTATGTCTTTGGTTCAGTCCTTATGCTCCTAATCTCCATTTTTAAATATTACTTTCTAAGTATATTCTTTGTTCTAGTTGTTTCAGTTCACTGCTTTTGTTTTTCGGAAAAGGTACCTCTTTGCCTCAATCCATTGCAAAGCTTTTCTCAATACTCATCACACTGCCCTTGTCTACCTACTTCTTCTGTGTCTAGAGACTTTTTTCTGACGAATATGCTATGCCTGCATAATCTTCCATGCATGAAAGCAGAGTGTTCCCATTTAAGTCATCGGGAAGATCTGATAAACATACAGTGTGACAATATGGTACTGTATTTCCAGGTAGCTTGTCTTAAATACCTACTGTACATTTTTGTTTTTCACCAGGTGACTTTTGCTCTGGACACAGACTTTTCTAAACTTGTTGTCTGTCAAGGTTTTCTAACTCCACTGCTCTTTCTTTGACTCCTGGTATACAACAAAAAGCTCAATACTTTAATATAAGATTTTGGGAAACAGCAATCACTGGAAACAGTATTATTAGATTCGATTGTTTCAGGCACAGAAGTGGACAGGTGAGAAAATGTGAAAGAGAGTTGTACTGAGTGCCAGTCTTTCACCCACCTGCAGTGGGAATACCGCCCATCATGGTGCAAACACATGGTTTGGAAGTTTCTCCTTTATGCTTGGCCACGTTGGAATCTGTTGTGAGCCATCTGGGCTAAACCCTGTGATCCCCAGTGGGACATGTATGCTAAGAAGGATTTCTCCTTTTGGTTTTCCTGATGACAGTAAGTCTCGCTGTCTTCCTTCTGGGGTGAGGAAAGTTCAGAAACCATAGGAGCAAGGAAGAGGAGTGGTGGGTGAAGAAGGAAGTGATTCTTTTCACAAACAGAACATAATAAGGCAAAGTAATGTTATTTTTATTGGATTCTTAATTTCATTTATCTGTTCAGATTCTTTTAAAAACATTTGAAATGCGTGGGTTCCTGCTATGAAGAAGCCTGCAAATGGGGAAAGTGACTTCTCGAATGTCCTGAAGAGGAGAGCAAAGAATCTGCCTTCCTCATTGTGCCTGATGCTTGAGGATACAGGGCTAATGGAAGAGATGGGAAGGGGCAGAGCATACCACTGTGAATGCAGGCTGGGTATAATAAGACCCCAGCTTGCCACACTTTATGCATTAATTCATGTTGCTAGAGACTAGAAAGCTGCATGTATTGTTGTGGATTCAAAAATAGCTATTTTGCACAAATTATCTGAGAATTGAACGACACTCTTTTGCTTCTGCACCCATATAATCCATGCAGAGAACTCCTGTACTGTGCTGCTGTAGGACTTTGGGTTTTGGAGTCTGGCACTCCTGCTCCTCCTTTCAAAGTCAGCTGGTGTGGTGGGTGATCTAGTGCTGATTTTAACTGCATTCAGCCCCTGTGGGGCTTGTCTGTGGTGCTGAGCTCCCTGCACCAAAGACTTGGATCCGCATGGACCCCGTGCCTGGCCTTATTCCTGTTATTTTCTTCTGGAACCTCTAGCAATGTTCAGCTTCATCAGAACTGCTTCTGCCTGAGGGCTGAGAGGGGAAAATGTCTTAGTCTAGACCACTCCCTTCCACATGCTCTTTTTCTTCCATCCTGGCTGAGTAACTGATGGCAACATCTGCATCCCAGTGAGCAATATCACCACAGATGAGGAAACCAAGGCACAAAGCAAAAATTGGGATCATCCAGCAGGCCAGTGGATTAGAGGTGAGAATGGAAGAGACGATCCAGCATGCTGTCTAATTGGCCACGTTGCCTCCCGTATGTTACCAATGCAGCATTAATTTAGCTGTTTCAAGAGATGCTTCTGTTAATATTTTCATATTAATAATGATGTTCTAACATATTATTAAAAAACTGTGTAGCAGAAAGCTTAACAGACAAAAGCAGTGCTTATTTAGCCTGATTAAGCCTAGTTACTGGCATATGTGAATTTTCACAGGCAGCATGTTTTCACTTTATTTTCCTTGGTTTCTTCTTCGCAAATGAGCCATCCTGGAGTTAGCAATTGTCTACAGCATCAGGCAACTTTTCTGCCTATCCGCATACTACAGGATATTTTAAGATTCACATTTATAATAGCTACAAAAGATTATGCTTCTTCAACTGTTTTAAGACCCAAACAATTTTATAAATAAACTCAGAACATTTCAAAAGGAGATCTAAAAGAAAAAAAAAAAAAACAAAAACCACAACTGCATTGAGGTTATAGTTTTCACTTAAAATGCTTTTATAACTAAAAAACTTATTTGAAACAGCTGGCTAGCTATGCAGAAATTAACCTGGTTTTAGAAGGAAGACCACATGAAGTTCATATGTACTTTTGCTCTGGAATTAATGTGCCATTGAGCCTTGGCAGCTTAAGGTATCTATTTTGAAGGGGGGCTAGGGGGGAAGTCAAATGATTTAGTGACTGAAGAGAGTTGCCACTTGCGTGAGCTCCATCCCTAGGGATATGACCTTTTTAATCCTCTTTAGTTAATGTATTGGTGATCTTTACTTAGGCAGAGTAAACAGTGCTGTTCTGAACAAAGGGGAGGTCATGCTTCCTGCATTACACTCTGACCCCAGGGTCGCGGCCTTTGTTCACTTCTCAATGGGAATTGCTCTCAGAGGACCACCACAAAATGGAGAACTAATTTAGGCACGTGCTGGCAGAGAATGGCAGAGTATCAGGTTTGCCTCACCCGAACCTCCGAGCGTGCAGCAGTCACAGCGAGAGTAAAAGTCAAACTATTTCAAAGAGGATGTATTAGCTCTTTACTTACCGATGGCTGCGGTGCTTAATCCCTTGTTGAACTAAATATATTGCTTGGGTCTTCCCCCCCGTGCTGCCAGTAATTCAATTTCTCTGTTGTTTTTAGCCTTTAAACTTTTTTTTTTTTCTTCACCCCCACTGGACTGTTCCAAATGAAGAAGCCTTAGACTAGTGAAAATTAGAGAATTTTTCACTTAAAAGAGAGAAACTGCATGGCAATTGCAGCATTAAACTTGGGCCTCTGAGGTCTCAAAATAAGCATTGTTTCTCAGACTGTAAGGAAACATGATGCTGTGTCCCAGCAGATTGTATTCATCACCTTTTTCATAACATTTTCGTTGTGTTGTACCAAGTAAATACATATGCACACAGGGCCCTGTGAAGCCGAGCACGGTAATCATGGGGTACTAAGCCAAAGTGAACTAGGACTTCCTCATATTTATCACTAATTTTATGTAAAAATGCTGATGATTCTTTTTTTTTTTTTTTCTGGCAGAACACAATGTATCTCATTTTTAATTGCCATGACCGGGGAACATATATAAACATGGGAGCTGCGATAAATTATCTGGAAGACTCATGTATAGAAAATCATCACCCTTCACTGAAAGATGTTCATTATTTTTCATCTAGGTGCTGTTATTTGCTCAGCAGTAAAATCTGTGAAACACAATGATAGATCATAAAATAATTAAACTGTAAACACGTATCTTCAGTCAAAATACTGCTTTTCCACATATCTTCCTTGTACCAAAAAAAAAGAAAAAAAAAAAGAAAAAGGAAAGGCCCCTAATTGCTGATGACAGCCAAGTTGTATAAAACACAGCAGGGTTAAAATGGAGCACAAGGGATGTGTGTGTGTATTGGGAGCAGCCTCTAATGTTGCCATCACAAAAATAAGTAATGCTGTGTTAGTAAGCTTCGACGCTTTTGTGGCTGTTGACATGACTGGGATTGAGGTAAAAATGTGTATGACAGTAAATTTTACCTCTCAGACTTGGGTATTTCTGGGCTTACTGGTGGGGTTTTTTGTTTTTTCATGCTTTATCCCCCTATAAATCTCTAGAAGACTCCACTGTATTGGCGTAATGGGGTGCAGGGTGGGTTCACCTGATGTTACTGCTCGTTCAGGGTACAGTCCTGCATATGCTAGCTGCTGTGCCGTTTGCAGTTGTGATTCTCCTGACTCCTTTTAGACTGCTCTAGTCATAAGCAGTAAGGCATCCAAGAGATGCTTCTCAGTCTGTGTCTTCTGTGCAGTTGCGGGCACCTCTCGTGTTCGGTCCACCCTTGTGGAGTGGGAGGTTTACCCCCACTGGAAGGGCTCAGTCCTGCCGGGGGGCTGGGAGGAGTGCACGGGCAGATCCCCAGCGCCTCTGCCTTGCCCAGAGCATCCTTCTCCCGAGGCTTTTCCAAGGTGCAGGGCAGGTAGTGCTGCTGCATTTGCTGCACAGATTTGCCTTCTGTACCAGACTTCTCTCCAGAGAAGAGGGCACGCAGCTTTTTTTAACTGTTGCACACTTCCAAGCCTTTTTTTTTCTCCTGCAGATTATGTGCCATTACGTGGATTTGCCTGATATAGAATACTGTAACTCTTTTGTGTAAGGAAGCAAAATATTTTGTTTCGCTCTTCCTCTTTCTTCATTTTGTTTTCTTTGCACTCCAGTTATTTCAAGTAAAATGTTATGTCTTTCCCTTAGTTTTCCTGAAGTTGTATTATTTAACACTCTTATAATCTACTCTTAGATTTAAAAGTGCATTCTGTAATACAGCAAAATAAGCTCTTAAGACAAAATAAGTGGCCAAGCAACTGAAACATCATGCTCTTCTAATGAAAAGTTGCATTCAAAGCTGAGCCAAATGTGAACAGCAGTTAGTACGTGAGCAGCAAGTGACAGTGACTACAGCAATACTGAAACCAACCTTTCTGTGTCCTTTATTCGTTACTTGAAATTCCCAAAGTCCACTAGCATTAGATTTCAATGGAAGCCAGAGGGGTAAGGTGTATTTACTATACCCATTATCTAATAAAAATAATATTGTCACATAAGCATACCTCTATTCCTCACTTGTGTTTCTTATTTATAATTAGTATGCTTACTAATGAAAATAACAAGGTCCATCCCCTTTCACCATGTGTTCTTCAGTACTGGTATTCCTTTCCTGTTATCTGCAGGATTTTAAAGACTAAAGAGAGTGTCAAGGCAATGTCAGTTGCATTTATTTTTGGGTTATTTTTTGCCTTAAAGCATTGATACAGTTGAGCTTTGTTTGCAGGTAGTGAGCTGTAGGAGAATTTTAAAATGTGGATGTTTTAAAATGCTTAGAGTAAAAAAAAAAAAAAAAAAAAAAAAACAGCCAACATTCAAATTTTTAAATATTTATTTTTTCCACAAAACTATATTGGAGCCTTACAATAACTGTAGTAAGTGCCTGCTTGAAAGGAAAACTAGTTTTTCTCAGTTTGTATTAAGTATTTCGACATGCAATATGAGAATCTAAAATGTCGTAGTAGAAGTGCCTCTTCTGAAAGCTTCTTATTGAGTAGAGCTCAAGAAGAACTCAATAAGATTTTTTGCTTTGAGTGTTCTTGACTCAAACATCTCAGGATTATTTTTGTTCTTTTTTTTGTTCTACTGTCTAAAAAAGAGCTTTATGTCTGGCAAAGTTTGGACTGATAGAATGGGCAGAGAATAATCTATTTTACTGCGTGGACTTCATTCCTCAGCATTACTATTTCTGGTAGTGATTTCTTCAGCTACTGTACCTGGTAAAGCTTAATGGTGGTTAAGACTTTTCTCATTTCCTAGACAAAGATGTTACCGAAATTTGAAATACAAACTTCTGTATTATTTTTCTACATTTGCTTTATCAAAATTGTTTCCAAATGTGATCCCTGCTTGGAAAACTAAGTAAGAACCATTCATATTTTACAGCCTACTTTGTTAAGCAACTGTTGTCCACCTGTCTATTCCACTTTTAATATTAAGGCATTTTGATTACCTGGTTGATTACCTTGATCCTGTGGACAATTATTTGCAATATAGCACTTTATCTAAGGAGAGAAAAAATGAAAAATTAGAAAAATAGTCTTGTAGAACATTGGTTTGGCCAGGCTTCAGATGTACTATGGAAATTACTGAGTCTGTTCTTTACTTTTTGAAGATAAATATTTTTCTGAACACTGAACTGCCGGATATATATATTTAGAGTCCAGTGTAACTCAGCAAAATTCATTTGAAGTAAATGCTTATTTGCCCAATTTGTCTGCTGGCGAAGTATCTTCTGCCTCTTTCCATTGGATGCTTGAATAAAAAGAAATATGTGAAAGTTTCAGAATGCTACATGGATACAGATAGATGCATATCATACATTTATGTGTGTGTGGTTTTTCAATTAATATTAGGGTGAGCGGAAAACACAAGACAGGCTTCAGTTGCACCTGTGAAAATAAAAATGCTACTTCTCTGTGAAACTGCATTGCTGTATTTTTTTGTGGTACGAAGATACCATCCTTGTGTTTTCCACTGGCATTATCCACTTTGGAAAGAAAAATGCATGACAGCCTCAAAATGGCGTTCTCTGTTAGGGAAAGGCAAAGACGAAAGCTGGAATAACATAGTAGTTCCAGCACAAAATGGCCTTTTCTAATAGATTTCCAATAAATTTCTTAGACTGATTAAGGTTTTTGCCATTAGCGGGCCAATAAAAGCTGAAAAATAATACAGTAAATCTGATATTCCTAATAAATCTTGCCCTGTATGTATGGGATAGCCACTTACTAGACGAGCATGTGTGTAAGTACAGTATTAAAGAAAAATTGTGTTTTGCCTGTCCCCACAATGAATCTTAAGTATCTATTTTGCTTTCCCTCTGTGCTGGAAACACAGAGCACTGCTAGCTGAATGCTGGAACAACATTTTGGCCTATGTGTGCAGTACTTCATTAGACGAAACGTCTGATCTTTATGTCAGTCTCCCTAATTCTTTCAGGTCTAGTACAGGAGCGAGGTCTTACATTCAGGTAGCCACAGAGCAGCTAGCTGTATGTGATCTCCGAATGTTGTGATGAGTTGTTACGATAATGTTGAAGGGATTAAATTATTGCTGATGTAGTGCTGTTATAATCAACTTCTTTTGTATAATTGTTATGCTATATTTTAGATATATTAACATTTTTAAACTTATGTGTTTATTTGTATAACTAGGAAAAAAAAATTTCCTGAACTGCATCTTCTATGATTTTCCTGTTAAAATTCAAATGTAACCCTTTGTTAGTAGTCTTTAGGCTGGATTATTAAAATATTGTGATTTCTACTGAACAGTATTATGTAAACTGAATATTTATTTACAGTCTCATTCTAATAATATTTATACTTACTGGGCTGTTGTAACATGAAACCATAAGTGCATATATACACATACATATCTATCTTGTGTGTAGGTCTACCATATTGCACACACCACACACGTAAGCATGTGGGCACACACATGAAAAAGGGACAAAATACATTATTTTGTTAAAATGGTTGTTGGGGGAAGGGGAAATAGTTTAATTTTCTTACAAATAAATGATGGAAGTAATACGGGCTTTAGATGACAACTCTGATTTTGGTATTTGGCTTCAAAAGTTTTTCAAAAGCAGATTTATTTCTGAGTGCAGGAGAGTTCCCTATTTCGAACCAAGTCTCACTGTCCCGTTGCCAAGGGGCAAAAAGTCTCTGTCGTTTTCTCCCTGCACAATTTTCTTACGTAGTTACTTGTTTGCATTAGAAAGAACACTGTGCAGTTTTCTTGAAATTTTTGGTGGACCAAGAAAAATCCATAGCATTACATTTCTGTTGATAACATTTTCTGGATATACAGATTCAAGAGTTGACCTTTTAACAAGTCAATACTTTTATCATCCATCTAAAATCTCCAGTAAAATGCATTTATGCCCTATTAAAAAATGGTTAAATTTGAAACTTGAAATTTCCATGGATTAGTCACTGATATCCCCTGGGAATTTTCAGTATTCTGAAGTGTTTTTAAACAACTGAAAAACATAGTTCACTGAGTATATCTGGAAGCAGGTTTTCACAATTCCTCCACCCCCCTCGCCCTTTTTTTTGTGATGCCAGTGTTATCATTCACATTGTACTTTATTAGTGTAGATAGCATAGTGAAAACATAGTAAAAATTGAATGTTTTCCTTATAAGCGTGTTTTTAGTGGTTTTCTAAGGTTGTAATAAACTTCATTTAAATAACCTTCATTAAATTATGGCATACATATAATCTGCATAGGTGCCGATACATCTTCTAAAGAGCAAAACGGGAAATTATAAAAAAAGATTTTTTGCAACAAGCTTCTGGCTTGCTGGCAACATGGAAATGACCCTCTCCTTTTAAAAATCATTTGACATGCCATGTAATGTAAAGGAAATAAACCATAAAGGTCTCTTCTTTCTGTATGAACAGAAATGGTTCCTTTCAGTGCGTGATGCTCTGAGTTGAGGCCTTGCTGCTGCTGCATCTGCTTTGGCGTCCCAGAGCCGTCCCTCCACCGCTGCAGCTCTCGGTAGTGGAGCCAGTTTGAACTTCTGCTGATGCACGCTGCTACCTAATGCCATGCCTTGTCCACAAGCTGCAGTTGGGAGTGGGGCAGCTGTGCCTGCAAATTTGCTAACATCCTTTCTGTGTATTCTGTCATTTTTTGTCAAACGTGAAACGTGTATGTATAGATCATGGAATGCTTAAATTTGTCTCTCTGTAGGAATACATCTTTCTGGACAAAGGAAAGACAGAATCACGTGTGTGCATGACATTTTGTTTACTAAAACTGAAAAGTAGCAGAATACTGTTAATGCTGAATATGTAAATTTAGGCATCCCTTCAAAATGTAAGAAATTTAATAATGCAAGTGTGACAACTTTAGTAAGTATAACATGACAGACAGGAAGAAAAAACTCAAATGATTCCCAGGGAGGCAGTTCATGGAACGCAAGTACCATGAAGTATTGAAGATGATGTTCTTTTTTCACAACTATAATCTATACCTGCAACTGATAGAAAGAATGTAGAAGCCTGTACTATCTGTCCAGATAAATACATGAATACTTTCAGTAGGCTCATTATTATCTCGTTTTACTTTATGGTAATTTTTTTTTGTTTATTCAAGAAGGAGGATTTCAATTTACCAGTGCCAATACACTCTGTTGCAGTGTGAGATTCCAGTGATAATTTAGACAGCAAAGCTAGATAGACAATCTAAGAGGTACCTTATTTACCATATATTTTAGCTTTAATGGGCTAAACAGAAATATTAACTTGAACTGTAAACCAGGTTGGCTACATAAAATAGATCTGATACTAATATTCAGCTCATAAACAGACTTTGACCCTATGAATTTTGTCTCTACAACCATTTTGGATTAAGTGTCTCTACGTACTAAATAATTGCAACTATGCTGTGAATATGCTACTGTAATGGACATCCCCTTTTATTTTCTTAGAATTCATGCAAATTTTTCATCTTTACTAACATTTCACCACTGAAAAAGCATTACAGAATTTCTGTTGTAATTTTTTTTCCCATTACAATTCACTTTGTTTTGTATAATAGTACTCTGTTGTAATTTTAAAATAGAGATTCTTAATATCAGAGAACTTGGTCACTAGACAACTCTTGACTGGTTTAAAAGCCTTTAAGTCATTTACAATATAAAGGAATTTTAATCCCCTTTTAGAACTAAGAAATTTTAATTTTTCATTGCAGATTTCAGCATGTGTATTTGCTTACTTTTAGCAGAGTATCATTCTCTATAAGTTAACATTTTCTTTTTCTTTACAATGTGTTGGGTTTTTTTATTTAATTAGCTCACTTTTTAATTTTTCTCCAGTAGCTATTTCTGAGACACCCAATTTTAAGCAGGTGTGTCCATCTCATAAATAAAGGGAGGGCTGTGCTTTAAAATCCTATAGCTCGTTTTAACTCCGTGCGCCCAGTGATACCAGGAGAACAGTACTGAACCCAGGACAGAGCACTGGCAGCAGGAGAGACAGAAATGTCGGTCCCTGCTGGAAGTAGGGATGCCGGATGGTAAAAATCCCCTCCCGTCGGCTCCTCGGCTGGGCCTGCGAGGCCCCGGCTCCCCGGGGTGCGCGCCGCCGGCCTGGCTGCGGGCGGGGGCGGGCGGGGGTGCTGCTGAGGAGACGCCGCTGAGGGGAAGACGCTCCGGCTGCGGCCGGGGCCGTGGGGAGGCAGCGCTGGCCGTGCCCGGCCGGTCACCGGGCTCACCGCTGCGGCAGCGGGGCGGGGAGGGGGGCTGCTGCCTCGGGTGGGGGGCACTGAGCCCGGCGGGACGGCCGCTCGCCCCCGCCTCGGCCGGGGCCTGGGCCGGGGCTGGGCCGGGGCGGCGGCGGCGGCACCTGTGTCAGGCCGGGCCGGGGCGGGGCGCGGGGAGCGGCGCGGCGCGGCGTGGCGTGGGCTAGCGGGAAAGAACAAGACAGGGATCCAGAGTGCGGAGCTGTATTGTCTGCTCGCAGCGTGAAGAATAAATTACAGTCTGTCAGAGCATGACTTAACAGTGCCAGGGGAAACTGGCTGCGTTGCAAAGTTTAGTTACATTTTCAGTAAAATAAAACTGTGGTATTTTACAGCTGAGGAGCTTGCTGCTTCTCCGGCCATAAAACTAGACGTGACTACGGCAGTGCTTAGTTTCCAGCTTGTGTCTCCTTCACAAATAAGTATTTGCAGTTCAGTTAGCCTCTAGGAACTTTGTAGCGTATTTATGGTAAATAAGTAGAAGCCAGTAAATAAAATCTTGTCTTGGGCTTTGATTTGCTGCTGCTGATGTAACTTTGCATCAGTAAGCATGGTATATAAGTGAAATATTAATACCATCAACTTCAAGCATACAGCTCTATACAGTAAAAAAAGAAAAAAAATAGTTGCAAGATAAAATTGTGTCGATAACACCCTTTAAAAAACTAATTCAATGCACTGCTTAATGCCTCCTTACTTAAAAAAAAAAAAAAACACAAAAAACAAACAAACAAAAAAAAAAAAAAAACAAAACACTTGTCCTACTGCCAGAGTTTCATTTAAGTTGATACCAGTTTAATGCCAAGTTTGCTATAAAACATTACTGTTAAAATACAGTATACTGAAGGAATTGTTTTTGCAAATGCTTCATTATGTTTTGAAGGGAAGAATGTAGAAATATATCCTTGTTCAGCTTGTCTTTACAGTTCAAATAACCTACTGAGAAATTGTCTTTATTTGGTATTTAAATGTTTTTCCCCCATAATTTGTCATTAATCCATTGGAATTAATGCAAGTTAATCAACAGTAGAACAAAACTTTCCTGAGTAATCGCCCTTTCTATGAAGTGTACACAAGCTATCATCCCACAGAGCACCTTCGGTCCCTTTAGGGAACAACAGACGAGACTGCTTTGCTTTTATATATATATATATATTCAATTATTATTATTTTAATCCCTGGAGAGTGTCTTTAAAAAGAAAAGCTCACTACACGTTAATGAAAGCTATTTCTGGTGATGTTTTTTTATGATGTGTACTGGAATTATTTTAATAATAAGATTAAAAAAAAAAAAAAAACAAAATACGTGAATTTACACTTTTCTGGGTAGCTTGATCCTAAACCAGAAATATGTTTGATTGGATTATTTTTTAAAAGATCATGTACCTGATCATTTTTTACTAAGCATTTCTGGAGGTTGTTAGATTAGAAACCACCCCATAATGAAAATGAGCTATATTATTTAGGAAGAAAAAAAATCACTATTTGTTTAGAGCTGACCTTAGTGTTGATGTCTGTATCATGCAAAACAGAGATGAAAGAACAAGAGATACCACTCTGAGTTAAAATATAAGCAAATGAATTAGTGTATAGCGAGAGTATCTGTAATGAGTTTCGAATAGACCGAACTTGTGATAAGGGGAAAGAGAGAGGTTATTAAATTATGTAATAGTATAAACTGCAGTGTGAAAATACTGCCTTAGTACTATTTACATTATTTGAATTTATTCAGGCATAATGAATCTTAAAATAATTCCTCCACTTCCCTTTATGGAATTCCATTTCTATTAAGTGAAGCTTACAAGTTGGACTTCACGTAATTGTTTCCCTCTTTCCTGAATCCTTACTTTTTAGTACTGCAGTAAGCTAAGGTTAGATGACTTTCAATCTTATTTTACAAATATGGTGACAGATACAATGCATTTATATATCTCCTTGAAGAAGGATAACTTTCAGTGAATGAATCTGAGACATACTTGTATAAAGGCGATGCACTTCCAAACCTCCAAATGCACTAGAATTATACCAGGTATGAGACAGGCGTAACCAGAGATGAAACGCAGCCATTTCCACATTTATACAAAAAAAGAGAAAGGAAGGGGTAGGCATGGAGAGTGAAGAATGAGGAGATACGTATTTTTATACAGAAAGTACAAAAATATTTAAGGAGCTAAAAATAGCATCTGAGAAAAAAGGGGGAAAGTCATTCATAAAAACAATAAAATGCAAGTAAAACACTGTCAACTAAGCTATTCGTATACCTGAGTCTGATCCTTCCCTAAAAACCAGGTCTTTTATATTGCATTGGCATTAAAAGTTATTGAATGCACTACCGCATTTCATCTGGGTCTTTTCTCTGTAGAGTTAACATTCTCATCTGTGCATGTTTTGTTAAAATAAATACTACCATGAATGTCATGCCATTATTTTTAAACAAAAATGATAAGAATTTTAGCTGGACGTTATGGCTGTCTGCTGCTAAGTCTGTTATCCAGAAATTCTGCTTGCTTTTACTTTTTAACCAGCCAGAATTTATGCATACACATCCTCTGCATCCAGGCTGTATGCAATAGATACCAAAGTTATTAGAAGAGGTCAGAATTACTAGGTGTCATTTTACCAAAATAAAAATTTGTGGGAAAGTTACTGTTTAAATATCTTGTCAACTATGTCCTGATAATCCCTACTATACTTTTACTATAATTCCCTAAAAATAAATATTAAAAACATTTTGTGGTTTCACACCATTAAAAAAAAAAAAAAGTTGGTAAGGGTAAACCATAAAACATATATTTGGCTTACAAAATAAATGTTTATGCTTCTCAGAATGCCAGTGGTTGAGCATTTTCTTGAGATTTGAGGCTGGATAAAAATGTGTAACAGAGGTTCCTTAAATATGTCACCGCAGGAGTCATTCAAGATGTGGCACAGCCAGCCAGTTCCGAGAAACCCACATGTGCCATCCCTTACTTTCTAGACTTGGCTAATATTGTGCATTTTAATAGAGCGATAGTGATTAAAGCCAGGCCTGAAAACAATGAGATAGGTTTTCATATGTTGGATGATGTATAGGTAGAAAGTATGTTCTGTCAAATACAGTATATAGTGTTCTTAGTAGTGCTTGCTTTTGCCAGTTAGGCAGAATGCATACAGGGCTTGGAACGGCTGTATTACGGGCTATAATATATTGTAAATAGCATTAAGCCTTTCTCACAGTCGTTACCACAGCTGATCATTTAAATACTGTGGTTTTAAAAATCATGTGCGTTTATGTAAGAAGGAAATGTATCTTGAAAAAAATCTGTGACTCCAAAGACCTCTGCTCCATTTTGCAGGATAGTGTGTTTTTAAGCAGAAGGTTGGAGAGCAGCCTCTTTGGATGGGATCTGGGAGTTGCAGGGGATAGAAACTCACATCTACTGGGTTTTCTTTTTCCATTGCATATTTTTCTGTCACCTCTTGATCGATATTTAGAGGAATAAAATATCGATTAATATCTTTTTTCCTGAGGAATATTTTATGAAGTCTTAGAAACACATGGTAGTGACTCTTCCAGTTAGTTGAAAATGCATAGCTCTTTTAAAAGTACATCAGGAAAGCATTGATAGCATAAGCGAAATAAATATTAAAAGAGAGGAACAACTATGACTTCCCTTAAGTAACCATGTAATCTCTTTTTTCTTATGGTAACATATTTTCCACAAAGAAGACTCTTCAAGGTTGAATCCTGTACAGTCTCCTTCCCCCCCGTCCGTCCCTCCCCCCCCACCACATAGGGCAAATCAAATGCTTGACAACGTTTTTTTGTTAGGAAAGCACATAAAAAAAATTTTTGAATATACCAATAACAGAAAAAGTATATATATTTTTATTGCAACAAGGAGATTTCATTGGTTGAGTGAAATGGCGAGATGTGACGCAAAAGGACACTTGGACGGGTAGAAATGCTGATGTATGCCAAAGCAGGCGTACCAAGAAATGCTGTTGCTATGAGAGAAACAGAGGGAGAGGGAGAGAGAGATCGTGAGAGAGCAAGTTGTGGAGGCCTTATTTTTTCCTTTTTGGCTTATAGCAGAGAGACTGCAACATCTCCCGTTTCTAGCAGGGAGGCTTCAGAAGCTTTCGGTGGGTTTTTTCATTAGACTGAGCATTTAGAGGAGGGGAGGAAGACAAGAGAGATGCAGGTCACCTTAGAGTACAAAAGCAATTGGAAAGTAGGAGGCTGTATATACTAAGCCAATGATCTGTGCTATGATAGATATACAAATTAGTACGACAGATGAAGCAGCTTAGCTCATTATGCACCTGATGGTATTAAGACTTACAATTCAAAATTACAAAATTAAAATGCACACAGACACAGACAGACAGATATTTACAATGACCCCACCTTTTCAGCTTATGAATTATCCAGCTGGGATACCGACGTCTCTTGTGTAACATTCTTAAAGAGCTGCAGTAAATTCACCTTGTGAGTCCATTAGCCAGAAAAGGGGGAAAATAATTTGCAGGAAATTTTTTTTTGTCTCTCTTCTTCGGCAAGGGGGAAAAAAGTTTGTGCTATGAACTTAGCCTAGCAGCTTCTGGAACGTGAGCCAAAAGGGGCAGGAAGTTGTTTTACAATAGCGTTACAGTGATCTGCCACAAATGGAAAAAGCCAAATGTTGGACTCGGCAAAGAGAAAAAACATCCTTCTCCCCCTCATTTCCCTCCTTTTGCCCCTTAAGAGAGAAAAGAGAAAGGAACCTTGAGCTAGAAGTTCTTTTTCTTTTTTTTTAATTACATCTTGTAAGTAATGGAAAGATTATCTTACTTGCATATTCCATGGCAAGCACGAGGGAAAGAAGTATCAAAGGGACGTTTAAAAAAATGCACTTGGTAACTAGCAACGGGACTTTTGGCACAATTCCTTGAGTTTGCTTGAGGTTATGGAGGGGGGATGGGAAGAAGAAAAGCAAGTCCACGCAGTACGTTTTCTTTAAAAAGGGGGAGGGGGAATGGAAGAGAAACTACATAATGTTGGTGTTTTTTTTTTTTTTTTTTTTGTGCTAAAGGAAATGTGTGTTGATCCTCTGAAGCTGAATCCTCAGGCATTTGTGGCCCGTCTTTGCAGTCCGATATGTTTTTTTGTGAGTGTGTGTAAGCGCTCTCAATCAAACAGCAATCATGGCAGCTGTTTTTCTTCCAGCACAGCAGTTGAGCTGTCTCGCCCAAATGCTTATCAGCTTTTGACTCGGTGCCAAGATAGTTATAAGGGCCAAGCAGCCTGAGCTTGGCTGTGCAGCTGGTTTAGAAGTAAGGGCATGAGAAAACAAAATCACCAAGTTTTTTTGTCACATACAGTATTTGCTTTTTCAAATACCCCTTTTCAGCTCTGTGGGTTTGGGGTTTGGTTTTTTTTTTCTGTGTGCTGCAGTTTCGTGGTCCTTGCGGACTGCTTTGCTACAGAGAGACGTCTAGGTACGTGTAAATAGAAAGAGAAGAGGAGCCCTCTTCTCTCCGTTTTAATCCCGGAAGATATTTCCGTAGGACCTCCCCCCACCCCTCCGCCCTCCCCATACCTCCTGCCCCCCCCCCCCCCCCCCCCCCCCCAATTAAAAGCTTCATTAGCCGCACTGCACTGTCAAGCACATTGCCGTGGCGTGGGTGCATTTACATTCCAGCGCAGCGCCTTTCCTCCCAGTTGCCCTTTCTCCCCGCGGGTGCCCACGCCAGCCCCCGGGGCCGCCCGGCCGCAGCAGCTCCCGCCGCGCCGTGGGGGCGGCCGCGGGTGGCGCGGCGCTGCGCGGCGTGGCGGGGCGCTCGGTCCGTGGCGGGGTGCGCGTCTCCGCGTCTGTCTGCGTGTGATGAAAACGAGCCTGCTCACGCAGGGCCGTGCCTCTCTTTCATCATCAGCTCTAGCCCTCTGCGTTTCGCTAGCTCACGTCCTCCTCCTCCTCCTCCTCTTCCTTAGCCAGATTGCTCCAGTCGCTCACAAGGGGGAGGCTGGACTCTGAAAAAAAGGTTGCTGCTGCTGCTGCTGCTCGCATTCCTGCTGCAAGGGCCTCCCCTTCAGACGGCCTTTGCCAGAGCAGAACTTTTAAAAATGCTGCAAATAGGATCTTCTTTTTCCTCTGCGTTATTTAACCCTCCTCTTCCACCGTTTAAGAACGCAGCTCGTTTTCCGTCTCTCCTGCGCTGTGCTCGGCTGTACTGTATATCGCAGTGTTGAGGTTAAAGCTCCAAGTATTTTCCCCTCCGCTGATCCTTTTTTCTCTCTCTCTCCCCCTCCCCTCTCTCTCTTTTTCCTCCGTTAAAGAAATTGATTTCTTTGACTGAGCAATGAATCGGGCTTTGCTAGTTCGTGTGCTGTGAGAACGGAGGCTTTTTATTCGTGATTTTTCTCTCCCAAGTACCAGTGCACAGTGCTGCTTATGGAACAAGCCTCTCGCTGTCTTTCTCTTTAATAGAAATATATTTTTAATGGCTTTAGGTATCTGCGCCATGTGAAATAGGGTGGATGAGATCCTTCCAAACCCCTTGTAATTTGACCGTGGCTGAAATGGAAATATTGGAGGGGGGGGGGGGGGGAGACAGGGGGCTGGGTGTGGGGTAGGGGGTGCACAGGCTGTTTCATCCTTGCAAACCTCTCCCCCCTCTTTCTCTGCTGAGGAGGGAAAAGGGGATGTGCAGTAAAATGCCGTCTCTGGGACAGGTGCCAGCTCCTAGACAAAAGAAGTAAAATAGGCGGTAAAGAGGGGAGGGGGGGGGGGGAAATTAATAGCCAACAAAAATAGGAATCGAAAATCTCTGAGAGGCAGCACTGGCGAAAGTGATGGTGGCTAACTGGCCTTTTTGCCGAATATTTTCTTAGCGATGGCTGGAAAGGAGAAAGTTGCGGCATAGTTTTTATTCTCGTCTTCTCTGCAGACATTTGAAAGCATGAAGGGAGGGTGGAGGGTGCCTTTTTTCTTTTCTTTTTTTTTTTTTTTTTTCTTCTTTTCCCTCCTTTCTACTGAATTATTCATAGTGTCAGTGGTGAAGCCAGGACTATTAGCATGCATCAGACATGCTGTTTGTCTGTTTGCTAACATTCTTCATTCAAGACTTGTTAACTACCAGACAAGCTTAACACGCTTCTCTTTTTTTTTTTTTTTTTTTTTTTTTTTTTTCTCCCCTCCCCTCCTCTCTCTCTCTCTCTCAATTCTCTTTTCCCCTTCCCTTCCCTTCCCTCCCTTTCATGCCACCCCTCGCAGCCGCCCATTGTTGCTGCCGGGCGCTGGCAGCCGGGGGCAGTTGTGGCAGGGGAGCGGGCGGAGGAGAAGCCGGCGCCGGTTGCTAGGTAAGGACCGCCTTCCCCTCCTCTCCCAGGCCTGCATGCACTTGCAAGGGCGAGAAATGCCACAGAGCTCGTTCAGTGCCTTCTGCCTGCTTTTCCAGGAGACTGCAGAGCTGCAAGGTGAACACCACCAGCACCATCGGCGGCTCCCCGAGGCTGGCTTCCCACCCTGCGCAGGGTAAGCTGCTTTCCCACCGCTTCCCTGCTCCCCCTGCACCAGCGTTTTGTGTTTATGTACCGCTACGATGGCATGAGAGGCGAGTAATTACCAAGTAGGAAAATTAAGTTTCAGAAACTACGTGGGTATCGGCAAATTGGCTCGCGTCTGCCTATTAATTTATTATTAACCAGTAGTATGTTATCAGCCCGGCGAGGTTTAGGCTCATTCAGGATGATCGCTTGCTGGCTATTAGGGATGTGATATACTAATATTTGCTATTGTTGCTATTTTTTAGGTTCTCTTCTCCCTCTCTATCAAGTCTGCCCCTCCCTTCGCTAGTCTGTTTAAAACCAGCAAGCTTCATTTTCTTAGCAGACAAAGGTCGATCACAGCTTTTATTTCTGAATGCAAATGTTCTAGGACTTGTGCCAGTCTTGCCTTCATTGATTACAATATAGCTTCTTTCGTGAATGGCATTCCCCCCTTCCTTTTTTTTTTTTTTTTTTTTTTTTAAATAAAAAATAGGAGGAAGCTCAAGAAAAGAAACAAAGTTGGGCGGTGCAAGTTTTAATATTCAGTATTTCAGTGTGTTTGAAACATTATTAAACAGCCATATGCAGAGCAGTTCTAACGCAGCTGCTAAAAAGTATGTAGGGTTTTATGCCATTCGTGTGTATACACGAGGATACATGTTCGCATTTCTCAGCTAATATTTTGAAGGTAACTGATGATCTTCAGTAATTGTATCTCATTACAATTATGTTTCCCGATTGTCTTAGCAACGTGAATTTGGACATAATTATTTTCAGGGTTCATATTTAAATTTTTATAATACCTGGAATTGTTCAGGATTAGTTTATAATTACCATTTTTATAATATTTTTTTTAAATACTGTTTTTCATGGCCTTTAAAGATCCATAAGTGCTGTAAGTGTATTTTCTTCTTTATCTTTTACGTGCGCGCACGGGCACATGCTCACGCACACTCCCACTCTCTTTCTCTTGCTCTTCGGGTGTTAATGAAGGAATTTATTTTAAGTATAATATTTAAATATTAGAGTAATGCCACTTATAGATCAAAGTAGCATGTGGATATAGATGCACAGAGTTAGGCACAATTTGGCAGACGGTTATACACTTAAGATTTATTACTACTATGAAATTGCCAGGCCTATTATAATACTTACCTTGTATTCTTTATATAGACAAGTGCATGTGCAAATTAAAGTATCTGGAAATAAATTTTTCTTTAAAGACACTTGATGAGAAGACTAGTCCTTTTGGATATATATTGGTAAAACAAAATGCTTTCCTCTACACTGTAAAAAAGGGAGGCTTATGTAAAATATTTTAATCTTTTCCCTTTGATTTTATTTATATCCAGGAATTAAGTAACAAAACAAGTTTGGGGTTTTTTTCTCCACAAAACCCACAAAATAATGAGAAAATACCGAGTGACTTGTACAAAAATAGTTTTAAATTCAGGCCATTGACAGCATTGTATCAAAACCATCTCCATATTGGCATTGCATTTGAACTGTTTTATGGCAACATAAACTGAAAAACAACTCATAACTTTAAGTAGTAAAGCAGTATTTATTGGCCGATCAAGCTCAAACTAAGTAGAGAATGTTTTAGTGAACTGTGTAGATTAAGAAAGGAGTTTAGGAACGTATGGCTTGGTGATAGCTAAAATTAATTTCTTCGGAGTACTCTTTAGAGGCCTGTAGTAGCTGCACAGTACAATGCAAATAAAATACTAGTTGAGGGTTTTAACTCGCAGCCCTTTTTATAAAATCACAAACTGCTAAACACTCTTCATTGGGAAATTTCAGAGTACTCAGTGATGCTGCTCCTAATGATGCTGTTTATCTAAAGAGGATTTTTATTTTCTTATGTTGTAATACTTGTTGGGGTTGTTTTGTTGCTGAAGACTAGCACTTGAAGGAATATAAAATTGCTTCTGGTGTATTAGTTCATTATTTTGTGGTAGCTTGCTAGAAATGATCGCTGTGAAAGTAAAAGAAGCATTGCCTTATTGCTGGTTTATTTCACAGGATTTCTATAAGCATGCTGAAAATGAACATAGCAGTGTGTAAAGATCACGTGTATGTTAATTGAAGAAGGATTAAAATCTGTTCATTAGGTTGGTGAATTCCAAGTTCTAAATCTAAAGTTATTTTTAGTCTGTAACTTGAAATATAACTGCCGATAGAAATATTCAGCCCCTCAGATGAATGCTTTTAGCAATTATGCACATGAGCTAGAGAATTTACATTTTGAACGAGTTTTGTGTTGGGCTGCCAGGATTCTGGTACAAAATGTTTGGTGCATGGAATGAAAAAATAAAAGTATAGACAATACTTCGCTTAATTAAAATAATTTTTTTTTATAGCTGGCTAGGATGAAGTTTTGCATATTGTCAGAGAATAGTTGAGTGAAACACAGTGAAAATAATCAAAGATGCCCTGGTTTTGCTCCAAACTCTGACCTCCCTCCCTGCCCCTCTCCTCCCCCCCCTCCCCATCCTCCAAATGGATTTTTATTCTCCAAAAGGATATGTAAGGTGATATGTATGCTGATAAATGAACAGTCTATTCTTAAACTCCCACCTATCTTGACTGAAAATGTGGCTTTTACCAAATGATACTAACACTGAGAAAGTGGGGAACACGAGGGAAAGGTACATATGTTCTAGGCCTGTGAGTAATGTGAAGTGCTCAACAGAGAGCACTGTTACATGCAAGGCAGAGAGCAGCTTGCAGTGAAATGAGAGGAGCGTAGTCCACAGCGTTTTACACGGATAGGTGGGTTGCGATGTGATGGTTTTTTTCAGAGATAAGAACTGGGACGTGTGGCATCCTTATTCAGGCTAAACTTTTTGAAATTAATTGGAATTTTGCCTGGATGAATGCTGCCAGGTTTGGATCAGGTTAAGGGAGATTTTACTGTGGGTAAAGGAGAGAGAAAAGGGAGGAGGTGGAGAGAAGAAAGAAAGGGAAAGGGAGTGGAGCAGGAGTTACCACTTTCAGATGTGGATGCAGGCCATAGTTCTCATCTTCACTGAATATAGAAGATAACATGAAACTGTAAGGCTGGATTATATTTTGTATGGCTGTATTGGTACAGCACTGCCTTTACCTAGTACATACCAAGTATTCATAAATGTTTTCTAGCAGCTAAGGAGAAATAAAAGGAGGAGTGGAAGGAATGCCTTGTTTTATCCAGTATTTTTTGGGGGTGTGGTGTGTGTGTGCAGTAAGAGTGTGTAATTCATGTCCACTCAGTTTTTCAGCAGCTCCCTTGCAGGCAGAATGGTTTTACTGTAATCTGCCTTCCTCTATGTGCTACATATTCCTGTGGCGTGATAAACCTCGGCAGGGCCTTGTACCTCACACGGCAGCGTTCAAAGTCTCCTATGCACATGGGTACTCAGGGCATGGGCAGGCCTGTGATCGTGACACCTTTCCTCAAGAAAATGGAAATGCGCTTTAATTAGGCATTTTTCCTACTAACTGCATCAGTCGCTCTCAGCTTGAAACAGGTGCAGGTAATCAGCCCTCCCTCCTTCTCCCCCTGCAATGGTGGTTGTTGTGGAGGCCTAATATATATAACAAAGCAATACTGCCCTGCACTTTTAATTTTGATTTATGGCACCTGTGCCTGTCTGAGAAGAAAAAAAAAAAAAAAATTTAGAAATATGATTGCATGTCTTTGTTTCCCAAATAAGACATACTCTAGAACATGTTTCTTCATAGCTACATACGTGTTCATATAACATGAGTGCTTGTACAATGCATTTGATTTTTGCAAAGATAGGTATTCATTTATCTAGTATGCATGCAGCTAGATAGACTTATGATTGCAGCCAGAAGACAAAAAAGTTGAAATCCCTGTAGCCAGCACAATAGACATTCATAAGTGGAGTGATCCCAGTAGATATAAAATGGCGGGGTAGATGTTTTCAAATGCACACGCACTTTTGCAAGTCCTGAGTTTATACTACTCTAAACTGTACTGGCAATTCAAATCTATACTTGTTTATGCATTTGACTCTGTGCCTGATCCACAGTAGGATGAATTCTGTTGAGTTTGATGGACTTTAGAACAATCCCCCTGTACCCAGATATTCATTAGCATAGCATGTATGCACAGCTGTGGAATCACTAATAAATCTGGCCTATAACTCCTCACTAGTGAGGAAACCAATTTGTGATTTTCCTAGGAACAATGCAGAAATTTGTCCACAGGTATTTCTGCACTCATGTAGAATATTTAAAATCTCCTAGTGACCACGGTACTAGGATTTCATTAAAATTTGATTTATCTCCAGAATAGAACATAATTCCGTTTAAGATGCCTTGATTTGTAGGTGGATATGCAGGAATAAAATGCCCAGAATCAGGCCCTTTGCAGCATGTCTTTTAAAAATATATACTGTCAAATACAAGATCGCATAATTTTGAGTTGCCCTTTTTAAAAACAGTCTTTTTTCATAGATGATTAGTGTTACCAGTTATTTAATAGTTTTACACTCTTCCCTCCTGCATACGTTTGAAATCTGCTATGCCATACCTCTGGAAACAAAGGATCTGATCCAAAGGCCTCTGAAGGCGACGGGGGTTTTTCCATCAACTTCAAATGGTATTTGGATTAAGCCTATATACCTAATAGTTTGCAATAATGATCTAACTGCTATTGTGGTTTTAGGGGTCTTCCACAAAACTTTTCAAAACTCTTATAAAAATTGTCCAGGCATGATAGTCCAAAATACATGTCTAAGCATTGATCACGTTCTGTTGTTTTGTTTCAAAAAAAGGGGGGGCCTTCAAAGAGCTTCATCTTACTGATGCTCCAAATGAGAGTTTTATGAATAAAAACCAAGTGATTGTTCGTTCCATATTTGGTATGTATTTGATGCATTACCTTGTGCATCCTTTATTTAAATAAGGGCAGTCTTTTTGGAAGGAGTCTATAGATTTAAGATGGCAATGTACTACTTATTTATTTTTACACATGTTAGTTTAAATTAACCTCAACTGTTGTATCCTGTTTTCTGCCAAGGAAAACATTTAGCTCCTGTCCAATCTCTCAGGAGTTTCAAAGTGATTTGCTCTTTTCAAACTTGTTAAAACACAAATAGAAAAGTAAATTGCTTTGGATGCCGATTGAAGATTTTGCAAAGGGGAAGAAAGAGGAGCTAAGGAAAAACAAATTTATTATAATAACCGATATACCTTTATTAAATATTAAGTCATCATTTTCTGTAGCCTGTGATTGATAGTGTTTGAATGGTTGACTGATACTTTGCAACACTAAATCTGAGGTATACTTAGCATGTTGCCCGTGTATTCAGATACCTGCATACAGATATGTTTACTGTGGCATTCATTCAGCTTCTGAAATTCTTTTGTCAACGTAAGCAGACATTTCCAGAAGGCTGCAGCTTCAATTTTAATAATAAAAGAGTTTATATGCTTTTATAACTACAGACACAAATATTTTTAGAATGCCAAATTAGAAAAAATAGCTTTATTTGAAACTGGTCTTGTTTTCTTTATTTTTCTCTATTTTATTTTTTCTTGGTTTATATAATTTCAAAAATAAAAAACTACACTGGAAACAGTTGATTTCAGGAGCTGGAAAACAAGCAGCAACACCATCAAGACTATTTATTTTAATGCTGGGGCAGGGGGCAGGCAGTGGCACTGAATAGCTTAGAGAAATACGTGATGGGGTTTTGTGTTCTACAGCCATGGTAGGCCGAGATACTTCACACTGAAGTTAATTCATCAGAGAGGTCAGTTTGGTCTTTCTGTAAAGGTGATACATTTAATACTGATTTTTTTTTGACACAAACTACATTATTCTTTCTAATACATTGCTCACAGTAACTGATCTTACAGAATTGCAGTAGGATAGGTGATAGAAAAGACTGTTCTGGCCAGAAGATAAAGCTGTAGAAGAGTTCATTTATATTTTCATCTGCAAGATGTAATAACCATAAAGAAGTTGCAAATATTTACAGTGTTTTAGGTGGACAGTCACTTGTTTCTGTCCAGGAAATACTGAATTGGTGAACACAAAGCTTTAACATGGACTTTTAAATGCATTGGCAAGCTTTTCAGAATTAGTCTTGCTTTTTGTTGAAATTCAGGGGGCAAAAGGGTAGGAAAGCTGTTTGATTGAATCTAAGAGATTTTGATCACTGTATTGTTTTGCTACCTGTACACAAAAGGCTCTGGTATATTTACTTCTACATTTGTATATACAGCAAGTTTTCTATTTTCAAAAGATTTTACTCTTTGATAAATCATTCTTTTTTTTCCTCTTTTTTTTTTTTATATATTTTTTTTCTCTCTGGTTACAGATTCTTTGGGGGGGGGGGCAGTTTGTTTGTTTGG
Source organism: Tyto alba (assembly GCF_018691265.1). Classification (NCBI taxonomy): domain Eukaryota; kingdom Metazoa; phylum Chordata; class Aves; order Strigiformes; family Tytonidae; genus Tyto; species Tyto alba. The sequence goes on along the minus strand of NW_024881295.1, from coordinate 5,913,343 downwards.
GTTTTTTTGTTGTTTGGTTTTTTTGTTAAAAGAAAGGAGAGTTCTCATGATACTTTTGTTACCTGTGGCAGATGGGATATATTGTCTTATTTGTCTATAGGAAACAAAGTAATATATCCTGTCCTGAGCCAGTAAAAAGTCTCCCACAGACATGAGAGAGGTTTGGATTATACTTTCAAACCGAAGTAACATCAATTTAAAAACCTGATACAGGAAGCCTGAACTTGAATGACTTTTAAAGTGCATTTAAAGAATGCTACATATTGTGTGACCTTATGGACTTAGGTAGTTAGCTTTTTTCCCCTTCTTATTTTGTCTAATATAAACCAGGGAGTGTCAGAGTCTTGCTTTCTTGTTTTAAGGGACACAGCATTGGTATTCTCCCTATTCCAGTATGCATTTATAATTGTAGGGTGCATGGGAAGGAATCGATCATATTATCCCAAAATGGATGGAAATTGTTACAGGCCCAAAGGGCTTGCACATATAAATTTTGCTGCAGGGGTTCATCATGGGGTTTGGTTTAGGTTTTAATGCAGTGTGAAATATAGGGAGTTTTTTGTTGCTTAGTTGTTATGTGAATAAACCATTTACATCTTTAAATTATTTTTATTAGTAACCATTTTTAAAAATAGTTATCCAACTCAGTCTGTTATGAAGATAGTTAGTTAGCAGTTTTTTAATGGAAGGTTATACATTTCTCCTTCTATAATTATTATAGAAGGAGGAATTAACATGATCACATGGAAATTTTGTTTCTTAAATGGAGACTTACATTGATGGATTGAAGGTTTAAGGTGCAGATTTACATTTAAATTACATATTACATGACATTTACATTTTAAATTATACTAAAACAATTATTTCTACTGTTTCCTTGGTGCCTTCTGAAAGTCTATAAAATTATTTCATTTAAGGTATAACCCACTCTACAATATATATGTTTCACATATGAGATCAGAGTATTTTTTTGTGTGGATGCACTCCTATTTGGTGTAAATAAAAATGAAGGTGAACATATAATATTCGCATGTGCACTTTTAAGATGATATTTAGTGCTTTATTTGGAATGGCAATTACTTCCTTCTCTATAACATAAAATGCTCTCAGACAGTTGTGTTTAACAGGATAAAACTTCTGTCCATCAGGTGCTTGTATTTTTTGCCCCCAAATGCTTTCAGGAGTCAAAATTTAGTGTTGCTTAAGGCAAGTGGATAAGGAAGAGCACTTGGATGCAGACAACAGGCAGCAAGGAACAAGGTGGTCTAGTTTCCAGAAAGAGAGGACTGATTTGGGAGAGAAAAGCAAACTGAAAGGTAGTTGTGCATATTGAAAAGAGCAGCTAGTTGGAAGACAGGAGTGACAACAAAGTAGTTGTAACTTTATGAAGACATTACTTCCATGCTTTGAAAGGTACTGTACGTGCAGCCCGCATCTTGCGATTCAACTTTTACCAAGTTTGAAAGAACTTAAAGTATGAGCATAATTCGCTTCCCAAAATAGATTTCTTTACACTGTCAGTTGGATATGGCTGGTTTGCACCCATATAAGGTTCTGGGTTGGACACAGAAGCACCAAAATGCCATTATCGTAAAAAATAATTGCTACAAGCCTTTTAACTTTCCATGCCTGCGGAGCCGAGTGCACGAGAGTACACACCCGCCTGGTGGGGGATTGAACTTCACGTGGAAATGGGGGGTGAGGGAGCCGGTATCAAATCCCTGAATTTTGTAACTTTTCTTGTCATGGGTGTGTTCCTCTTGAGATACAATCTAACCTAAAATACCCAATCATTGAAAGTTCATCAGGAAGGGCTAACAAGCTTTCCTGAAGATCCATCTGTGAAAAAACAGGCCTATACCTTAACCGTGTATATTAGTTTTAAAGTTGCGGTTAGTGGAAGAACAAACAGAAAAGTCTCACGGTTCAATTAACATGAAGAGATCAAGCTAAAAAATTACTTTGGCAGTGCACCTGCAGACTTTGTTACGGGTCTGTATGAGTATTTTTGAGAAACGTGTGTAATGAGAAGGTTTATCCGGGTGTTCAATGGCCGTGTTTCACATTGCTGTCTAGTGGGTATTACTTCTAATGGCAATTTAAAAAGGTAAAACCATTCTTCACAGAGCGAATTTCACCTCTTTGTAGATGACTAGTTCAAGGCCTACATAGAGTTTAAGTCCCACTCAAACCACTTCAGATAGCATGCAGCTTTTTTCTATCCTTTATGTACCTTGAACTACTACTGTAGAAGCCACTGGGAAAAATACTGGGTACAAAGAGTAATTTTTATTGTGCCATCGATTTCAATGGGGTTAATTCTTTCTGATCAATATAACCTCCAGTCCAGAGAGTTTATCTAGTCATTCTCCTATCCTTTAATATAATATCCTTTAATTTGTAAAATATGCATCTTAGGCACACTGTTGTCCAGAAATTAGGCCTTGATGAAGTATTCATATATGGGAATTGTGGTGCCCTTGTCTGGAAAAATGAGTAAGAAGTTGGGAGATTCTTTTACACTCAGCCTTGGGTGTAACAGTAAGAGCCTCTTCAAGTTTCCTCCTCCTCCTCTGCCTGAGCTCCTCCCTTGTAAGTTGGAGATAACTCTGATGTTGCCCATGAGATTTCTTCTGTGAGAAACAGCTAATGTGTGAATAAACTATGTAGAACATACACGTGGAGAACACGGAGCTGAGAAGGGAGACGTTGTGAACACTTTAGCGGTGCAGAGCCTGTGGAACTCGAGGGGTTAAATACCGCTTTTGCACAAGGCGGCATCTCATAGTCTAGAGTTGTGCTGCAGCTGCTATTCTAGTCCTGACTTCATTTGGATGGAGACTTTCACCCATGGCTTTAGGAGACAACTTCTCTGCCTCCCAAAATTCAGTAGTAGTCTCTACCGAAGTGGAAGGTCATGTGCTCCCTTGCTTACTTGCCATGAGGTTTCTTTCATCACCACCATCTTGTAAATTAGTTGCTCTGTTTTATGCATTCGTAAGTAATGGTAGGGATTGCAACGCGCAGAACATCTGCATGGATATATACCCCAAATCGAAGTCTAAGTCTGATCAGAACATCAGAACAGCTCAATAGAAAGATGCTGTGAAATTGCATGGTCTGTTGCCCTTCCAGTTTAGGATTTTGCTGTACAAGTAATTAAAATTCAGTATGTTGATAGCATCTTAATATTGTATGGGGAAATTAATTAGATTATTGACTTTTAAAAAAAAGGCAAAGCCCCAAACCTTTAAAAAATATTAAACGATGGCCATGAAAATTAAAACTTACAAATCATAACATTTTATGTGCTCCCCGCGGAGTAAAAAACTGGGAGGGAACTTTTTAAAATGAAGACACTGTCATATGTTAAATCTTTTGTTTGCTGACTTTTTTTTTTCCTCTGATAATTCCATTCTTTTTATCCTACTGCTTGCCTGAATGTAGTTGAGTTTAGGATCTATTTCTTTTTACAGCAGCCTATCCTCTGTTCGTACTAAAAGAATTTAGCTTCTAGAAGACAGGCATGCGTGCCTGGTTCGTGAAGCATTGGCATTGTGTAACAAATTACAGTCAGCTCAAGTGAGCAGGCTTTTTCAGTCACCCCGTCCACAATTTTCATTCTCATCAAGGGCAGAGCTACACTGGAGAGTGCCCCAGACACACACGTGATGCACGGAGTTGGGAAGCAGACGAGGATTTGACTGAGCGCAGAGAGCCACACTGGTTCCACCATGTGGACAGCTTCAAGCCAGCTAAAGCTGTACTGCCTTAGTTACTGCAGAAAGCTGACTCTGTTTTAATGAATACCATAAAAACTGCTGTTGTTTTCTCCCTACTTTTCTAGTAAGCGTGTCTGTGGCAATCACATCCTGCAGGTGCTCATGCAAAGGACTTACCTTGCACCCACTGGTAGTCCAGTGAAGTTCATAAACAGGATTACCATTACATTTCCCAGACTGTGTTGTTTCCATGTCCTCTCCCCCTCCTACCACCACTTCCCTTCTCTCATCTGCAGCTGGTAAGGGCTGTGTGAATAACAGTGCTTTGGACCAAAAGTGAAAATACAGGAGACCTATAGCCAGAGTTACCTGAAATATTTCCTAGTAATCCTCTGCCCAATCTGAGAGCTTTGTAGCCCGATTATTAATGGTGCTGAAAATCTTCAGGGGAGTGCTGCCAGGCCAGCCCTAAGTATGTTGTAGTGCTTGCATTTAGGTGTCTCCAGCTAGCTCATGAGTGCTTCTGATAACCAGTGATCTTATATTCTCATTACCTGTGGTGTGAGAACACTTCCAGTCCAAACTGTGTGTAGGCATCCTGAGCACCAAGGAGTGTAAGCTAGCCAGGGTAGGCAGTTTGCAGTATCAATTGAGATCAAGTGAGAGAAATCAGTGTGATAAACCTGAGGAGAAACAGGGAAGGGACAAACATTCTAGTTTGGACTGTTAAGTTGGATAGGGTTTGTAACTCTCTAAATGTAAGTGCTCAAGTTTTTGTTTGTTTTTTTCATTTTTGTTTTTTCCCATGCTGTTTGCACAAAATTTCAAGAGTTCTGTGTGTGATTTTGGGGGTTTCATCGCTTTTTCTTTCTTTATTCTTCAGGTCAATTCACATCCAGTCTTTCCAAAATGACTGGTAGGCAGGGCTATGGTTGCAGGAATTGTTCTGGCTTGTGCATCTCCTGTGTAGTCAGTACCCGCCTTTGGCTGATGCTCAGATCAGAGAGGAAGACAAAATGAGAGTTGCCCAGTCCCTCATCTCTGTAAATGGTATGCTCAAAATGATGAGCAAGTTTCAGCAAACTGAAGCAAAGACCTGGGAACTCATTGTGTCACAGATGAACTGACATGTTTTGAACGCACTTTTTGAGAAACAGAGGTGTTGATAGCTCCAGGAATTAATTATCAGAGATAATGAGATCTGCAAGTACATTAGAAATCTTCGTTAGGAAGAAAATCAATAGTAAAACAGTGCTTCAATCTGTAATCTCAGTAAATCATTTACTTTTAAAAATACCATTCTTCTCAGAGTGAAAACTTTTCTGTTGGTGTTTTATTGAAATACAGTACTGGAATAGTAAGTCAGTGTTGCAAAGATTTTTGTTTTGTTTTTTTGTAAGAAGCCCTTCCAGTAACTACCAGAACTTTTCACAGCTATTTTTTTTGTGTCATATTTAAAAAAATGAGAATTTTTACAAGATACGCTTTACCTTGCAAACAGTAAAAGGTTCCTTTTTAGCATGGAATATACACTTTACAAACTGTGTTTAACTGGAAGCCAATTTCTGGTTTCAGTATATATTTTATTAATAAATTACTCTTATTGCTTGTTCTTACTGTGGATGTACTGCTGCAAATAATACGGTGACTTGCTCCTCTGTAAGAGTTTGGCAGAGTAACATCATGAGACATTAAACCTCTCCCTAAAAATATCAGGGCACTGAAAAACAGTAATGACAAAAAAAAATTTTTTGAGAAACAGACAGAGGGGAAAAAAAAAATAAAGACAGCTGGGTGAAACATGTCTTTCTGTTGATTTAAGAGTTCATATTTTGTCTAGCAATCAAGATGCATTTTTTCTTTTTAGGAAATAAAAATGCAGCATTTTGACTTCCAGTTTGAAAAAACAGAAGCCCTAAGTTTACACATTCCACAAGGTTTAATTTTTTACTAGTATTTTTATTTTGCGTTTGCATGTCATATTTTAAATTTAAATTCTGATGTTGAAATCAATTGCTTTTCTAAATTATTCTTTAAAAAGGAGAAAAATACATATTTCAGTTCAGATACATAGAGACGTGACTCCATGGCTGCTTCTGGTGAAAGAAAAAGCACAACAGCCTCTGTAATTGCAGCATCAGACCCTGAGTAGTTGTCTCTATAGTAGCATTGCAACGGTGCAAACATTGCCAGCGCTGTACGTTTTAGCAGGCTTCTGTTGTGTCAAAAGGTGAGAAAGGCTGCTATAAATAACTGTGATTGATTGCATTGTAGCTAGTGATTTTTTTTGGAGTTACTACAGAAGTCTGTACGCCTTGGGTTTTTTCTTCCATCTTAAATAGCATGCACTGCTGTACCATTTAGTATACCTTTATTTAATTTGTCTCATCTGTGACACAGTCTCTTCTACAGAGCTCAAGCTTTAGATTAAAAGGTAGTTCTCAGACAGAAAGAAACTGCAGTAAAAGTAGTTGTACTACTAGTTCATCCTATGATTAATAGCAAGACTTGCTTAGAAGTTAGTCTTTGATTTCCTCTGTTTAATTGTAGCCCTAAGTGAAATGGGTTTTTGATTTATAGAAAATGCAAAATTGGGTACAGAAAGTTTTAAATTACAGTAACAGTAAAAAATTTCCCACAATAATCATCCCATATTGTTTCAATTCAAAAGAGCTAAGGCTTGATTTGTGTGGGAAAGAACCCATAGCAGCCAAGTTCCACATTTGAAACTGGGGATAGGGGAGGATCAATTACCCTCTTTTGAGGGTATAAAAATATGCCTGAACTTCACTATGTACTACTTTTATCATATATTCCGTCTCTGGAAGGGTGCATGCTAATTAATTAATTTAGAATAGCTATTTCTTACATGGATACCATGTAAAAGTAAGTAGAAAAATTGTTTTAGGACATACAAGAATGTTGGCAAAAAAAGCAGAAGCTTTAGGAGAAGCGATGGCTTGTAATCATGATTGAAAATGAATCTCTGGGGTTTTTTCAAATAATATTTGCATTATACGGAATGGTTCAGTATACCATTAAAGTTTTAATAACCATAGTTTAATAACAGTTTAATTTCTAAGCTACTTTTTGGAAGTTCTGCATGGCTGATCTCGCTTTTGCTTTACCATGTTTATGTTGACTTTGTCTTTCATTAGACCGCAGTCACTATGTATGTTTACAGCACTAATCCTAGTTGTTGAAATTCTAGACTGTTAAAATATATTCGGTGTCACTGAAGCTATTCTGGGGGAAATAACTTCACTTTAACAGGGTGAGACCAAGTTCTGCTCTGTTTACAGGGGGGTAAATACTGAAAAAACACTGTTCTGACCCATGGAGGTTTACATGTGTGTTCCTGAGAATATGAGTTTTGGCCTTTCATATTTGCTTTTTTGTGTACCAAATACAGCTAAAAATAATTTAAATTATAATAATGCAGTTGTTACTCTCTTGGCCAACTTGCTGATTTTTAAAATCCTGCTTCACAGTCTCTCCTCACATACAGTTTTTTATTTGGAACATACTGAGTTTACAGTTTGAATATAAAATGCTGCTTCTATTCCATTTGATTTGGCATGACCAAAATTTAAAACCTAAAGTGTAGTATTGCTCTATTTATAAGCATTTTGAAATTGTACTGCACTTCTTGGATAATTTATTGTAGTAGCGTTTTAAAGTCAGGTAAGCTCTGCTTTTGTGCTATAGTCTGACAGTTTAATCAAGATACAAATTTAGAAACAAATCAGCACTGTCTTTTATATAGTGCCTCTAAATCCATGGTAATTGGTACCAGACCTTGGTAAAAGGAGAGGATCGCTGTTTCATGCTACCAATACCAGTGGGTGTTGCTCCACAGCTGCATCATATAAGAAGAGAAGATGCAAGAAAAATTAAAGGATCCCCACATGCATTTTTTCTGTAATATACCTTTTCCAGAGAACGAGGTGGTTGAAAAATTCCCTTGAATTCAGTGTGTTAGCCTGCTGTAAATAATGCCATATGTTCTGCATGCTTTAACTCTTACCTTTTGATAGCACTGGACAATTTTTAAGTCAGCTTTCTTTACTTTGTAGTTTTGAAACATTGAAAAAAAAACCTAAAAGCCTGTACTTAATAAAATCAGAACAGGGAGGGTAGAGTAAAAGTGCTGCTGGTGCATTTGGATTGCACTGATGTAAACTGGCTGACTTTGGACTCTCTACAAAGGCCTGTTTTGGGTAATTTTGTCATGTCAGTACGAGCTGCAGCACAGGTTACATTCCTGCTCTTTCCATGTTTTGAGGATTCGTGCTCAGCTAGAGCATATACGAGCTATAGACTGAGGCTGTATGCTCTGGCAGCACAGATGGAGTATTCTGTCATTAGGACTGTTTGTTGCCTGTTGGAACACACAGCATATTTCTACCGTGGCATCAACAGTTTCTAAGAACTGAGGTCAAAATAAACAGGTTGCAGTTGGATACAGGAACAGTCTGGGAAACAACTTAAAATTCCCTGCTTAGGCATAAGCATATTCCTAGATACATGGATAAAAGTCATTTTTATAACAAGGGCTTATCTATGGTAGCATATACGAATTAGCATAGATTTTCAGGGGTAGTGTCAGTAAATTTTTTATGGATTTTGGCATACGTATTCAAAATTGACCTTATTTTAAATAAATCAGCAAGTTTAAGCACAATAATCTTGCACAGTTTCTCTCAGTATTTGTAGTACTTTAGCAAAATGAAAGCAATACCATCTTGCACATTTAAAAAATATATATTTTAATTATGCTTCAGTCTTCTCTGCAAGCGTGGATGTCACTAATTGCACTGGTGCTTGCGGTCCCTTTGAAGTCAGTAGGACTCTTTGCAGGAGTAAAGCTCATGCACTGACAGATGAGCTCTGGCAAACCTCCTTGAAGTGGTTTAAGTTGCTACTGCCACAGACTCCCTGCTCCACCCTTTTACTGTTGATTAGTGCCTCCTTAGCAGAATTTGCAGCTGGGAACGTGTGCCCACACCTTAGCTGCTTCATTGCAAAAGCCACAGGTTCAGCTCGAACCCTTGGAAATGCATCGCTTTCTGCCAAGCTGCTGGAGTGTGCCTTGGGTCCGGGTTTGCTGATTCGGCACGGGGAGCCAGAACCTCCAGCAGCTAGGTGGAGCAGACCGCTGGGAAAGGCGACTTCAGTGTGTGACTGCAAGATTCACCAGACCTCAAATGTCAGTGCCCCGTCTGTCATGGGTAAGTATTTACAGGATCAGCCCCCATATAGATTCAAATTTCGGTTGAAATCCTGGCTGCAGAGAGGTGAGTGGAGTTTTAGGCAGGGGTATCAGTGAAACCAGGGTTTAAAACACCAGCAAATTTTTACATAACAGGACAAATACTTGTGATGGTTTTGGCTTGAATAGAAATGTAAATAGATTTGCTTCCTGACAGAGTCAGCAACAGTCACTTTGAAAAGTTTACTCATATTTACCTAATCGCAGTTGATTTATAGCTAATGTAACTATCTCCTGTTTATTGAACTGCAAACACATAAATGCATAGGGAAGCTGCTAGAAGTTAGAAAATGTTCTCATGGGATTTTTTTTTTGGTGGGAGGTTAAATGTAGCTCGAGTTTCAGTGGTTAAAATTAAAAAACAATGTTATTTTTTCATTTTCAGAAATGAAACGTTTTTGAGCTCTAATGGCATGCATAACAGTAAATAGCTAATATGAATATGTGTAGTGGTGGTAGTGAAAAGAGGTGTCGAGAACTAAGAAAATTTATAAGACTAATATGGAAAGATGTGTTTAATTCTTTAAAAGAAAGAGTAAAAAAGCAAGCCTCCTCAAATTCTTTGTTGCTACCAGTTTGCTGCCATTGCCATTCTTACTTCCCATGTCACGAGGAGATCAGTGGTCCATATTACAACCAGAATAATAATATTATCATCCCTTCTTCTGTGTGCTCCTTCCATCACAGTGACAGGGAGAGTGCTTCTAGAGAACATTTTTTTATGGGCTGATTTTTTTGTCTTCATCCAGCTCTTCCCCATATACCCCTACACACAGTAGGTAGGCAACAATGTTTTTTTCCATCCTTTACAATGACAGGTCTTGTATATCCTTCTTCATCCTAATCCACCATATCTTTCCTCCTCACAGATAGTTTGAGTCTCAAGCTCTTCCCTGACTGTGAATGCAGCTGGGAACACAGCCCTCCCCCCCCCCACTGCTTTTAAGTTGGCTCTCGGAGTCCACCGCAGATGGTCTGTACCTCATACATAATAAAGATTGGGGTTTTTTTCTTCTGAGGCAGGTTTCTGTGAATGTAAGAGACAGACACTCTGGCAAGATTAGACCTGTGTTTTTGTATTTTTTTTTTTCCCTAAGTGAGCCTTGGGGGATTTGTTTGACATAGTTTGGAACCCCGTAATAGCTGATGGATCTCAGTAATATCTTGGTGCCAGAAGTAGGAGCCTTATTTGTCCACTTAATCTTAGGGAAAATGATATATGCTAGCAAAATGAAGTTAGGGCACAGCTGGACAAGAAAAAGAAACTAAGCAAAAACACTCCAGGAAGTGATGAAAATCATTTGTTTTAGGAAGGTGGTCTTCTGATAAAAGTATAGCAGGTTTGTGCTAACCGTGTTTTAGAAGTGCTTTGGGGTGGCCTGTTACCACTGTGTGTGTATTTCTTACTACTCCTAGTAAGTTTTTTTCAGTGAGTTCACTCTGCACTATTTTTAGACTTGAATAGTAAACCCTGTGTACCAATATATACCTAAGACCTCATGTAAAAGTCAAATGAGCATTTTCAAATGTCAGACAGTTGAAGTTCTAGATAGCTCAACACTGTTGCTTCCCAGTTCCTTTGTATATTGTTGTAATTACGTTGCTATGCTCTGTGTTGTAGTAGTCTTAAAAAGAGATACATGTGTGGAGTTCTATTTCATGGGTCTTGATGTGCATGTGCTTTGATTTTCTGTTATGTATGGAAGCTGCCTGCCTGCACAGAGCTGTTCTTGGTCACTACAGTATGCTTTGGGAGTTAAAAATGTAGAACATATGCAGGAAAAAAAATACAAATACTATTATACCAGCAGTTTTAGCAGCTGATTTGACTCCCATAAAGAAAGGATATGTCAAGGTCAGATACAAGGTTGTATTTTTCTTTTTTAAAAAGATAGGGGAAAATGTCCTGAACTAAGTTGGATTTTGTTCATGACGAGGAAAAATTTTTAGTTATTTTGTTCCTTCTCTGTTTTGCATGTTGATACTGTAGGAGAGTTACTCATTAGATAGTAACAATTACAGTGCAGAATCAACTCATGGATTTCAGAGTATTTTCTAAAATACTTTGGGATTCAAGTGCCTGAAAGAACAGTTGGCTCTTAGAGAAAAAACCAAGCAGTGGTATCAGGTAAGATGCCATTTTGGGCCCTGAAGGGTGTTCAGAGTAAGGACTCTAAGGAGTGAACAGAGCAAATGAAAATCTTGTGAGAAGAAACTAGCTCCAGAGAATATGTCAGAGAGCAGTCATCACCAACGCAGAATGATTGTAGCATCGTTCTTCAGGTTGGAAGGGACCCCAGGATGTGTGTAGTCCAGCCTCCTGCTCAAAGCAGGGTCAGCTGTGAGATCAGACCAGGTTGTTCGGGCTTTCATCCAGTTGGGTCATGAAAGCCTCCAAGCATGGAGACTGCACAACCTTCCATTGCTGGACTGACCTCATGGCAGAAAAGTTTTTCCTTATTTCCAACCTAAGTCCCTCGTATTTCATCTTAGGTCTGTTGTCTCTTGTTCTCCCACCATGCCCCACTGAACAACCTGGCTCTGACTTCTCAATAACGTCCCCTCAGGTACAGAAAGGCTAGCAAGCTCAGTTTCCTTAGCTTCTTCTCACAGGGCTAATGCTCCAGCCCCGTGACTGTCTTGGGGGTCCTCCTGCTTAATCTGTCTACGTTGTGGGAATGCTCAGCAAGCTGATGAGTGACACAGGAGGCCTGTCTGGACGTTGCTGGGGCTGTCAAATGCAGGTCCACATGATGGCAGTAACCACAACAGGCTTGGTGGCTGCACGTGAGCCAGTGCTGCTCTTTCCGAGCTGGTCTAAGCTATGTGGGTATTTTTGCTGACTGTCAGCTAGAAGCGCTGCCAGGAGCTGATGCTGTTGGCTGGCCTGGCCTCAGCCTTCACAGCAGATTCCTGGGTTAATAGTGTGGCATTACTAATTTCAGGTATTAATTTATAAAAATACTAGCCTGGATTTGAAAATCATAACATAGTTTAAATGCCGTAAGATGTTGAAACACTGTAGAGCTTCTTTTACTTTGTATGGGTTTTGAGCTTCTGAGATACATGTTTTAAGCACGAAACACAAGGGTTGGAGATATACCTGGTCTTAAAAATTAAGTGTCTTGTAATTGCATAACTGCAGGAACCCAGGCTCTAAGAACAGTACTGAATATCGTGAAATTTGTGTTTTGATTTTAAAATTAAGCAACATTGATAAGATCAATCTTACTTTTGTAAAGCAAGTGTTCATCTAAGAAGGGTTTTTTCAAATAGTGAACCATGTCTGTAAAGTTTTAAAATGATCGCTGCTATTATGTGCTCATCTGCCTGGCACAGTAATTAAAGTATACGTTAATGCTCTAAGATGCGCAATTAGAAGTATGGATAGAAATTAATCACCCTGCCACTATACAAATGGCTTGCTGAGTACAACAGCATATATGTTTCTAATAGAAAGTTGTGTATTTGTGTGTTCTACATGGGTACAGGTAATTTAATATTTCATATATTTAATTTCATTACATATAAATTAAATATAAAATACATTTAATTTCATTAAATATAAGTGGGGTTTTATTTACATATTTAACCTGTCTGGGACAAGTGTTTTTAAAGGTAAATCTTGCACTGTAATAACCACTAAAGATTAAATTGTTGAGATACTCAAATAATGCTCAGGGAATCTTTGAGCTGTCCAAAAGCGTCTCTGAGAGCAGGGCAACAAGAATTCCTGTCTCTGCAAGATTTGAATCATCCGAGATGACTAGTTTCTACATACACACTGCAGATGGGGATGAGTCTCAGCACACCGGGCTTGGCCCCTCTTTCTCAAACTGCAGAACGGATTTTTACTGAGATGAGCTTTATAGAGGAGGCCCTTCCCTAGTTAAAAAGCATGATAATTCTTCAGCCATTAATTAGTTTTATCTTGGATTAAGGTTTGTGGTGCTGATTCCATTTCTGGCTTCCTGAACACTGCGCGGTGTCCTTAGGAAATCTCCAGTGTGAATTTACAGGCTGTACAGTTACAAAGTGAGGTATTGCCACTGTTTGTAACGTGGTTATTCTTTGCATTAGAAAACTTTTGTAATAAATAATCTGCAAGAAGCTTGAGACACTGTTAATGTTACTCTTATACTGGACAATTCATCAGATCAGGTTTACTCCGTTATTTTACGGACTACATGACTTGTAAGTCAAAAAGCAGGTGTCCTTTTCACATCGCTGAAATGCATGCGGCGTACAGTTCAAAACAATACTGCTGTTCTGCTTTACAGTGCAGATAACTTATTTTCTTTTACAGTTTGTCTTACTGTATAGAGAGCAGTTGGAAATATGTGTGCACGCTGCTCAATCTGTTGCATTTTCCTCTTGGTACAGTGCAGTCTCCGGACAAAGAGTGTCGTTGTGTGCAGTGAAACCATGTAGTTAATGGATTAAGATAGAGAAGTATCTAGCAGCGTGTTGATAAAAAGAATACAAAAAGAATAAAATCGTTGTATAGGGAATTGTTTGAGAATTGTTGCCCATGCAAAGTTCAAATTTGTGCACTAAAAATGCCTTGTTCTTCCCTGCCTACAGTCTGATATAGGACCCAATCCCAATTTTAAAAAATTGGTGTTTCTGTAAAACTTTGATTTTTTTTTTTTTTTTTTTTTTGGACTCACACTTCTCTACATACCTCTTTGTATGCTTGAGATCTAAATGCAGAGCTCAGGCATCCTTTATTTTACAGCTAGTATTGATGATCCTGCCCAAGAGTTACAAAAGCAGAAAAAAGAAAACCCTTACAGACATTTGCTGCCTCAGTTGGTACATATTTACATGTTTCTGCATGGTGAAAGATTTATTTTTTTTTTTTAATTATTTTTGCAGTGTATCAGCTTGGATGTAGTCTTCCTGTAAGGAGTGTGAAATTTACAGCAGAAGAATTACAGCTTATCAGTGAAATAGCTCTTCCTCATCTGACCCGTCATTCAAAATGCAGGATGAAAGTAGCTGAGTAGAAGTTTTCTATCACATTGTCTATAGGACTCCTAGAAGATTCTTCTGAAACTTGGGGTAAGATTGAAAAAAAAAAAACCAAAACAAAACAAAACAAAAAAAAAAAAAAAAAAAAACAAAGAAACAAACAACGTAGTTGTAAAGCAAAAGCTGATGTGAAGCATGAAGATATAATTCTAGGGCAGAGAAGATACTGTTTGTACACTGACTTCTATGCTGAAATGTCTACAGAAGCAATTCCATGTAAGAAAATTTCAAGGCAATATTTGTTCAAATAATGAAAACAGAAACAACAGTAAGCCCAAGTTTACTACCAGGATTAAAGATAGATAGATACATACATACATATTTGAAGAAATTGTTTACTATTCAAAAATTAAAACATATTTTCTTTGTTCTTTTCATAATATATGTTAAAGTACAGAAATGTTTAACTATGAAAAATAAGTTTTAGTGTAAGTATAGCAAGTATGAATTGTTGAGCAGTACAACATATTTTGGCTTGCTTAGCTCCTGAGAAATAGCTGAAATATTTGCACTGTGTATAGTTAATGTTGTTGCCTTGTTATTAGTGGTTTTGTTTTGTATTCAGTAGTGGTTTCCATTATCTTCTATTTGGTGAATTAAATTCTTCCAGTTTATTTCCTTATTACTGTATCAATTTAGTACAGGTAGTTGGGGTGTCATCAGGATACCTTCTCTGTGGCTGGAGTCATAATATTTCATATAAACAGCATTTTCCAAGGGGTGTCAGTACTTTCATGTATGCTTGAATCTTTTTCTCCTACTTCTGTTTCAGGTCATCTATATAACTAAAATTCATGTCAAAGATCTTGTTGTCTAAATGTGTATTGGGTACAGTTCCTAATATTGCAGGTGTTTACATTTATGGCAGTATAAAAATGCTTCTTACGACAAACAGTGGAATGCTCACTTTATAGCCTTAGGAATTTGGCCAGGGCACACAAACAGTTTATTTTTTCATTTGTTTATAGTCAGACAAGTTTATAATTAAGACAGTGACAGGCATAAGCGTTCTTGCAGCCTTTGCAGTTCATCTTTCTTGCTAACATCAAAGAGAATATTTGTGGTAGAAGACATAACAGTCGGTAATAAGTGTGGGAGAATCAATAGCATGCAGATTTTCTTTTTTATTTTTAAGATCCTCCTATAGTCTGTGTATCTGCAATAAAGGAAAAGCATGCATACTTTTTTTTTTTTTACCATTCCAATGCTGTAGATGAAAATGATAGTTACACACTGGTACCACGTTCTGTGCACACCCCAGACCACCAGAGGTATTAATGAAAATGTGCAAAGACTTACACAACCATTACATCAGCATCTTATTTCTAGAAATGGCTAGTGTAAATTACCCTTTTGCTGATGAATCCAATGCACTGATCTGTAGCCTGCATGGTCCAAGTATGGATTAAATCAAGAACATGATAAAGCTGAACAGAAATCCTGGCATAGGATGATACTACTTTGTTTTGCATAGGAAACATATGTGGGTGAATATGTGTGTGTTCATGCTTACAAGTGTATAAATATATAAAGTGTTTTGGATTTACTGTGTCTGAGGACAAAGCCCTATATGTGATAGATCTTTTAACATAAGGGGTTGTACATATTTGGTGTCAGTTCTGAGACAGTTGAGATCAGTTGAAGTTTCAGTCCTGGAGGGTCACTGGTGTGTAAGAAAGTGAGTTGCCAGCAGCACCATTTCTTTAAGAACCCTTTGAATCTGTGACTGTAGTCCTCTCACAGCTTGGTCCAAACCAGCATGTATTTGTTGGCTGTGAAACTCATTTATCTCTGCAACAACTAGGGACATTTGTTTAGGGCTCTGCAAATCTACTGGCAAGGTACTGCGGGGTTGTAAGTTTCAAGACCTTAAAATAATTAGATAATGACTTCCATTGGTGAATTGTTACCAGTTTGCTGATTTTTGTCTTGGTTTGTGTCTTTAATTATGTGCCAGTGGTGTTAAAAAGCTGAGATTTGGATGTCCATACATTGTACACTGAATTTAAAACATAAATAGTTCACCATAAGAATCTTCTTATAAAAATGGAGAGGAAAAATCAGTCTGAGGTCACTGTTCTTATTAAGAAAATAGTGAGTTGTTATTGCTAACTCTGAGACATAAGTGTAGTAATACATGTATCTCTTTAGGACTAGACCTCAGAGTAAATTGTAAGGTCAGAGGCTAAACAAAAATCTTCTAAAACTTGAGCTTCATGTATTTTTAAGGAAGTGGTCTATTCAAGAACTCTAATGTATGAAGTCTTGTTAAGGTTAAAGTCTCTGCAGATTGAAGTTCATTTTTTGAGGAAGAAACCCAGCTAACAAAATCAAGTAATACAAAATGCTATTGCCACACGTAGATAATTAAAATAAATTTGTAGTTGGAATATCTTTAATTTATACAATAAATAGTAGCCTCTCTTTTTACTGCTATATTGTTCCACAGATTTTTTTAGTTTATTTCGTTTATTTTGGAAAAACTAACCTTTGTATCTCGAGCTAACTAACCTTCAATATTATTCTTACTGTTTTCTCATTCTGTTCATTCTCACATATTCATAGGAAGGTTTCTTTGCAATATGCCTTAAAAGTCTTTAAAGGCCCAATAAACCTTCCTTCAAATACGCTTTCTCTGGATACTCTCAGAGAGAGGAGAAGCTGTTCTCCCATGCTTCGCGTGCCCTGGATACGTGTGGTTGACTCTGTCAGCTGATGCTGCGTTACTCCACATACAAATAGAAAGTGAAATCAGTAAATCTGGCCTTGTATTACCTGTTGCAAAGTGAGAAAAAAGGCATTTTGAAAACAGATGCAAACACAGATTCAAATTAAGTTTGCTTATTTCTGATTTCTCAGTTTCTGGCCCACGGAGCATGGTGTTCTCAAAACCTCAAACCAGTAGAGAGGAAAGACTCATTGCTTGTTATATTTCTTGAAAGTTAATTTACATGTGTTCAGATGAAGAAAGAGGTTTGGTTGTGTGTTTGGGTTTTTTGTTGTGGTTTTTTGTTGTTGTTGTTCTCAGCTGCATTATTCTTTGTAATTCCACAAGAAATTGAATGATTTGGACTTTCCCTACGAAAACCTTTAGACCCACCTGTGAAAAACAGATTCCCTTGCACATAAGAGATCTTAACTCGGCTGGTGAGAAATGAATACAGAAAATGAACAGTGCAGTTGCTCCAATATTAAATTGCTCTTGCAAGCCTTTCAAGTCTGGATTTCTTTCCAGTTCACAGGAAATGACTGATAATCCTTTTTTTTTTTTTTTTTTTTTTCAGAGAAGGAATGTGCTGGAATAGAATACTGTATGTAACATAAAGATTAAGGCATATCCTCAAGTTAGTTAATTCATTGGAAAAGTATTGACTTTCTTCATCCAACTAAAACAATAGTAGTAAAGCAGGGAAAGTTAATTGTGGGAGGAGCTGGTTGCCTCATATTTGCATTGTTATCAGGTCCTTAGAATATTGCCAAATTTAAAATATTTGGGATGAACTTTCAGTGCTCAGCATATTGTTCAGACTTACTGTGATAGGGCAATTTCAGTCAAAACAGTTAGCTTTTTCTGAGAAGAGGACAGTCTTACCTTTGGCATTTTCTAAATTTTAAGGACTTGATGCTTTAACTGTAAACTTTTTCTATTCAGTCCTCTAAATATAAATCTTTGTTCGTACATTCAGTTGGCTGATTGACTCTTCAGCTGAAAAGTGATGGTGAGATAAGTGTATGTTCCTTATAATTCAAACCTTTTTCTGATAGGTTCTAATAAATGTCTACAGGCTTAAGTAAATATGGCAGCGGTCTTCAGTATGTAGCTCTTTTTCTCTGTACGTAATTCCTGTGCAAGAAGTCCTGTAAGAAAAAGTGGTTCAGCTCTAGGTAACATTGAGAAGAGAAATTTTATTTTGCAAATTTAAGGAACAAAGGGGTCTTGCAAGGAATAGCATAAGAAGGTAGTTAAATTCCTTGGGTAACCAGGAGAAAGGTAGAGAGTCAGTAATGTTACTTTAGAGTATTTTGGGTAAGTCATAGTCTTTCTGTTACTTTGTTATAAGTCATATTTGTCATAAATACTGTGTTTTTACAAATTACCAAACAGGTTAGCAAATATTTTCGTAGTCTCATAATATTACTTGAGTACTTCCAACAACTTACGTATATTAGTAATCAATTGAATTTTTAATCACTGATTTTTTTAAACAAACAATTATTAGCATATATGAATTCTCATCATTGAGGCTACTTACCCAGCTAAAGCAAACTGAGACAGATAGACATGAAATGAGTTGATAGTTCCTACATTTAAAGCACTAGGAGCATAATTTCTCTGTTAGTGATGGGTAATTTTCCCCACCTACTTTAAAAACCTGTTCTGGATGGAAGAGTTGTTTCTGTAAGTGCCCATGTCCTCTTCATCAGGTGTGGTGAGTGCCTGGTCCTGAGCACTCGGTGTCTAGCAGGCTGAAGTCACAGGAGATGACCCGCACATCCATATTGCTTGGGACAGGAACCGGTGCCTGTTAAACTGTCTGGGAAGAGGTGTGCTGCTTTTAACAGGAGAATTCAGGACACGTCTGTCACATGCATAAGTGTGTTCTATGTTCTTGCTTTGCAAAATGCATCAGGAATTATTCTTTCCAATAAAAAGAAGTTTCTTCATTTCTCTGTCAGAAATAAGAATGGCCTAGTTATTAAAAGCTATTAAATATATACAAGCATCAAATAAAGATTAAACCTTATCAGTGATGTTTTGCTAATAATGTCTAGACTGAAGGAAATAAATAAAGTCATCATATACTCCAGATACATTTTTCAGTGCTGAATTTTGAAGAGTTGGTTTTGAAGCTTTGTATTTCTATTTACACCAGCAGCCTAATCACTACAGTTATGAAGAGCATTATCAACGTGGGCCTATTCCTCACAGATGCCACACTGGAGATCAAATTACTTGGGTGATTGCTAATAATGTTTTGTACCTGTTTATGCAATTGATGGCAGAGCATCCTCAACCAGCTAGTAGAAGCAGAGCTGTATAAATCCTAAGCATAGAGTCCGATGTGTTTTGGGACCTAAAGGTCTTTCAGCATGGACATCTGTATTCTTTCTAAATTGGACACATTGGAATTAAAGCTTATTCCTGTTGGATCAGGTGTTGAAATAGCAGAATGACAGATTGACTTCTGTTGCAAAATTTTTTATTTTTAAAATTGTCTCTCCTAAAAAATCTGATTAAAAACTGGAAGTCAGTTATCTCTTTTTAGGAAGTATCGTAATTTAACATCATTATTTTTCTTGCATATGTGTTTGTATTTTTATTTCTTTACAGAGAGTGATCAAAATCAAGGTAGAAAGGGGATGTGAAAAAGGTGCCAGTATTGTCATTTGAAATGTTAGTATGACATTGCAGTTCATCATCAACAGACGAGTCTGTTAATACAATTCTTTTTATTGTATCAGACATTATGTTACTCTGTGTGGTTTTGATACTTTCAGGGAAGTGGATTTGAGAAGCATGCCTTTTTTAGTAAATTAAATGCACCTCGAAAAATCAATAAATGGATCTTGAAGACGCCTGCTGTCTTCTCCCCTAAGAAGTAGCCACAATTTTAAGTACAATCATTCTGGACATAGCTCTGTAGCGAAGAATTCCTCTGTTAGGTATCTGACATGCTGTGGGGTATGCTGTCTTGTATCTCAAAGTGGCTTTTACTCTGCCTCGGTGTACTTGAGATGTGGTATTGCATTGGTGCTAAACTGGCCTCAGGTACATCCAGTCGAATGGGCTGCACATCTTTCATTAACAGTTAAGTCTCTTATCCAGTGATTCTTATGGCTCCCAATGTTTTCTCCACCCATGCCCCAGGAGCTTAAGGCATGCTCAGTGATACGGCTGGGTGATAAAGCAAGTTGTGTTTTCTGTGAACAAGTAACAGGTATGACACCAGATCCCAACATTGGTACTACTGCTGCAAAACACACAGGTGAACTGTATTTAAAGCTGATTTAAAACTTGCCATTGAATTTAGAGGACATTCTTTAATTTCTCCTTTACATTGGACCTTGAATAAAGAAGAATATTTCTCCTCAGGTGGCCTGAGAGTGGGGGACGTTTTGGGTTTGCCAAGAAACCAGGTGTAGATGCTGGGTAAAACCCTAGCAGTTTTGAGGTCATTACCTCTCATCTCATGTTTTTGAAGACTTCAGACAGTTCCAGCCTGATGTGCCTGTTGGGGCACTGCAGCAGTTCTTGAGGTTGGTAGTAGAATAGGAGAAGGTGGTATGTTGAAGATGTTGGAGCCTTTTTACAAGTATATGTGGTATTCACAGATTAAGTCTAAGCATGTCATATTCGGGATATGATTCTTATATTTTATTGGGGGGTTTTTAATTTTTTTTTTTTTATGGGAGAGAACTGTTTCTGCTATATGAAAACACCAGAGTGTATGTTGTTGTTGAAAAGTAAATTTAAGGGCATCTTATTTGTAATGTAATTGTGGAACTGCTGTGGTCATGGGCACACAGGCTGCTCTAAATTCCTAAGTTCATGCAGCACTACTGCTCTGACTACAAGTACTGATCAGAGGATAATTGTATAAAGTGCAGTGTGTCCTTTTCCCATTTTTAGATATGGTTTAGCAGCTAGGCATGAAATTTATCAATGCTGTTTGTCCGCTTAGCTCTTTGTGGAAGAGCTCCACAAATCACAAGTGAGTCTAGGTCTGCTAAGATGGTTGATATAATCAGAAGGTATATCTATAAAACTGGTTTTGTACAACCTGGGTTCAAGCAATTACCTGGCCTCTCTGCTGTTTTTTTTTTTTTTTTAATTCAGTTCTCTTGAGTATTATTAGATGATGAAGCTGTACGTCCACAAAGTTCAGATTTAGTAAACTGGCTACAATAAACATGTATTTCAAAAAGCATGAAAGAATAAATAATTTTAAATGTATATTTGATTTAATTGCAACAGCTGTGCGATATATCATTCTCAGACTCTGAAATGAGGTGCTGGGATTGATATAAATTGCTCTGAGTCTTCCCTGGATTAAAAACACTGTCATGAAAAATGGTTGGCATCCTAACAATCATGGCAAGTGTATATGTTGGCAAGGAATTAAAAAAGGTGGTGCCTCTGAAGTTTTGCAGGACGTTTACTGCCTGGGGTTGGTAGACAGTTGTAGCTCTTATTAATGCCATTCTGTTGTCTGTGGTGCAGCTAATTTCTAAAACAGCAAAATTGGCCACATGTTCCACTTGGTAATAGGAACTGCTACGTTGTGTTTTCTGACACTGGAGTTCTCATATGCCCACTTCTTTTTTGTTGTTTTGATAAAAAATTAAATGTGACTACAAGATCTCTCTGCATTTAAACCGCAGTAGGGGCTGCTTGAAAAAGGATGACCCTCCTAAAATTTTTACCCTCAAGAGGAAATATCTGATTTTTCATTTGTCTTTGGTCTGGTCTCATCAATGCAATTTTACTTCTTCAAACAATTGAGCCTGCAGTTCATTATAGTGAAAGACCAGAACCCTTCCATTACCTTATTTTTAGCAACAGTTGCATTGAACCTTAAAATCACATTTGCAAAAAGAAAGGCCTGCACCAATCCTAAATCTTAGCCCTTAAAATTTGCTGTCACTTATGTTTCCAAGAGGGGCACCAGAAGATTGAAGTCTACCACCTTTGTTCTCCTGAGGCAAAACCAGTTGGATGCAAGGTGTTGTTTGGTGGTGTGGCTTGATGATATTTCTCTATGACTAAGTCAAATTAAGCATACATAACTGAAAAATCGTTTCAATTCTCACCTCTTTGTTTGCAGCATTTTCACTTACTCTCCTAAAGTACATGAAACAGTGTTTTTATAGCTTGTGTACTTGACCTGAGGATGCTGCGTCTGTTTTACTGTCAGTCCCTCTGGGGTGGTTTGTGGGTGACCCATTTTGAAGTGCTGGCTGTCCTGTGGAATGTTAATGGCCACTTCCACCTACGACAAATCAAGGATGCGTGGTTGGAGGGTACACCCTTGGTGGTGACTCAGTAGGGCTTTTCAACCTGAGGCAGCGAGGCGCTCTGCACCTGCAAAGAGACTCAGCCCAGCAGGAGGGACTGAAGGGGAGCGCTGGTCCTACGGGTTTTAGCATCTTCCCAGAGCAGAGCTTCTGGCTGTTTTTTGGAGCTCATGTGCTCGATTAAAACATAATTTCCCTGCAGCTTATGGAGCTGAGAAGCTCTTAAAGGCATGAATTAATGGTGAGACAGGTCGTTTCTGCTACAGAATCAAGGAGCTGTGCTGCAGAAGAGAAAAATCATTCTGCTAGGTGATGTGTTAGGTTCAAGCACTGTTTCCAGAAATTTTGAATGTTTCTTTGCAATTGGGACTGACTGACACCATCACTTCTTGTTAGGAAACTCTCCATTAGAGAATGTTGTAGTTTTCTTAAACACAGCCGTTAGAAGTCCAGGCAAATGAATGTAATACTTGAGGCAGGAGAGAGGGGAGGGAGAATACTTCAGAAGATTTGGAGGTGTCTGCCAAGCTGTCAGAACAACCTCCTGTCACTGTGGCTGTGGCAACCCGACTGTAACTTGGAAAGAGGAGCATAGTTTGCCAGTTTGAAAAACTGGGTATTTTATTCTCATTGTACCTGACTGAAATATCCGTGTATTATATGTCATAAAGCTCTCTGGATACCCATATTAACGTTGGCTGCAAAATTATGGAACCCTCATGTTACTTACCTAGCCTGCTGTGCATGGAAACATTGTTAGCATCAGGCAGGCTGAGAGAGACCCACAGAGAGAAAAAGGTCTGATTAACAGCACCTAGAAATGGGCAAATTAATCCCCTGCAAGGAACCAGACCACTAGGAATGCAGAACTTCCAGGCCAAGACGATTTCATGCCTATGTGGAAGAACTGTGTCTGCACGTGAACCTGACAAAGCAAATAAAGATGACAAAATGAAGGTATAGCTTTTTTACATTTTCACAGGAAAAAATGAAAGAGTGAAATAAAATTTCCAGGAATGAGTGCACGAACTTTGGAACAGCTGAGGAAAATATTTGAGGAAAATATACAGGAGGTAGCGGGGGGATACTCTTCTTTAAATCCCAAAAGCAAGAAGCGAAGAGGATAGATGCTTGCATCGTGTTGCTGAGAATTCTGGCATGCACGTGTACTTTAGAGACATAAAAGATCTCCTAATTAGAGACAGGATCATTTGTGGGACATGTGATTCCAGTTTATAGGAGGAATTGCTGAGAAAAAGACATCTAGCCCTAGAGGAATGAATCAAAGAACAAGAGCAGCTGAACTGTCCAAGGAAAGGAGCAAGACAATGTCTGCTCTTGCAATACACAGGCTACGCTTAAAATGAATCCAGGAAACAGGGCAGAAACAGGCTCATGAAGGATGCCGCTGTGGTAGTGTGCGGGTACACTCCTCCAAACACATGCTGGAAGGGATGTGGAATTCATCATTACTGAGGTCTCAGTGCTGCGTGCGGCCTCTTTTGTGAAAAAGCAGCTGTACTTAAAGTCGCAGTGAAATTTCCAAGGGAAGGGAGGAAATTTATAGCAAGACTTAAGCAAATTCAACATCTTGTAGCATGTATCCACGGCAGAAGGTGGTCGCCACGTATGTTTTCAGCTACTGATTGCAACAACTGTATTTGTGGCGTGCTCGTGGATTAGCAGCCGCTCAGAGAGCGGTGGGGACGTGGGGCCAAGCGGCAGCACTGCTGCCGTGAGCGATAGCAAGGCACCGGTGAGAAGCAGAGGGCAGGACGAGTGTGGCTGGGTTGTGGGGAAGCAGCCGTCCGGGAGCAGTGGTGAAATGAGTATTGTGAGCAATGCACGAAGGCAAAGTAACACTAGAGGCTGGTAGGAACAGAGTCATGAGAGTATAATTCAGTAGTGAGCAGCGGGACTGCAGCGTGCGTCTGGCTGATGCCTCGTGGGCTCTCCCGTCCTTGGCCACAGAGAGAGGAGGCAGAAGGAAACCAACAGGCAGGATGATGGGGCTTCGGCAAGGTGAAAGCAAGTTCTGTTTCAGCCGAACAGGAACCAAGAGGCTGTTCTGGAGCTCAGCTTGTATGAAGGAATATGAAATCAAACTGGTCCAAGTGGGCTGGCAGCGAAGGCCAGACTTTAGGTGCCTGTGGGTTAGCAGCGTCTAGTTAGTCACCAAATGCTTGCATGAAAAACACAACCAACATCTGTCAAAAGGAAAGTTGCTTGGTGACCCATCTGCAGTTCAGAGAGAGGAGAAGTAGGAAGATAATGTTTGAAAGAGGCACCAGGATGTTAATCTGTCAGAGCGTGACCTGAATGTTACCCCTATTTTTTGTGTTTCTGTACACCGTTCTCTACAGAAAAGGCAATTATATTTTAGAAGAATAGGTGCCTCTCATGTTATTATTCATCGTGTGGTACCTGAAACACTAACTCAGAAATTGTGAGCTAACCTTGTCCTTTCATCACGTGTGATCATCTCATCACCAGTTGGTGACTGCTCAAAGCTGCCTGAAAATGGTTGGGCCTCAGACAACTAAACTTTTATACATCAGTACAAAAGCAGTAAAGAAGATGAGAAGGAAAACTGATTGTCCCAAGGGATCCAGCATAGTGGTTTGGGTAGTTCTGCTTAAAAAGTCACTTGTGGCTTTTATAATGAGGAACTTAAGGTTTGAATTGTCAGACTTATTAGCTGTACATTTGTTTGTTTTTTATTAACTTAATATACTACGTGCCACATTTTCTTTGGGGTATTGAGTCAAGTGATGGATTCATCCAGTTTAGCTCGAAATGCATGGGCTTTCTTATTCATAAAACTTTTAAGAGATTTGGGTCTCAAATTTCCTGAATTATTTTATTTTATGCATGTATATTTTTGGTACAGCAGCTAATATTTTCTGTCCTATTTCCTTTCTGAGGATATATGCTTCTGGCTGTTGTAGGAAGGTAACGTTGTTTTTGGTTGTTCTCTTTCTTGACCTGTGAGAATTAGTCGTCCTCTTCTATCAGCAGACGCAAGTTAAACCACTTCAGTCTACAAAAGAATCACTGACAGTTTCCAATCCACCTCGCTCTCTGCTCCAATAGAAAAGAAAAACAGGTTTTTAAAAATTCTGAGAAAGATATGGCTATTAAGCTAATCCAGTATACATCATCTAGCTGCTAAAAATCTTGACTGTTAACAGTGATTAAATATAATTGCATCAGTAAAGGTGGAGTAAAAAAAAAAACCCTCTGACTTCCATTAGAAACTATCTTTAGGAAACCTTGATTCCTTGAGGTAAAAAGTTACATGTAACATTGCTATTTTATTTTGGGTAGTGCTTTGAAGGTTTCTTAAATCCAGGAATATGTAGAAAGAATAAATAAACCATAGCAGAACAAATACACGGTTCCGAAGTATTCTGCTAGATTTCATTATATATCTGCAGTACATGTGTTTTATTAAAAAAGGAAATTTGGCATAAAACTGAAAAGTTAATGGAAGAATATTCAATCATCTTGAAGATCTCACCAAATAATAAAGCTATTTGCAAGAAAAAACAAATGAACAAACCACCAGCTATGTGCCAGATAAAGTTTTCATTGAATGGAATGGAAAGACTCCCAGTAATTTCAGTTAAAACTATTGAATTAATTATTTTTGTTGTTTGTTTTTAATGCTACTCTTCAATTTGGAAGGGAAACTGTTCACTATTTTAAGAGCTGAGAAACAAAGTTATTAAGATTTTTCTCTTGTTTTCATATATTTAAAATCTGACCTATGTCATGTCCTTGACACTATACAGTCTTTATAGAGGTTTTTAAATTTCTCCATGTTATATGATCTGAAAAAGTTCTTCCTAGGCAGTAAGATGTTAACAAATTGAGCAGTTTTGGTATAATGCAGAATACCACATGCTGTTCTGTATCCTTGGAGCTGAACTGGATATTTGCAGATTTGGTTTTGTTCTGTAGATTATGAGAAATGATGTAAACTGAGAGAGGGTTGTAAAATCCACTTCAGTGAAATACTGAAAATTACGAAACAATCTAATTCTTCCATAGCTGTGTCGCAGTCAGTGTTAAATATTACTGCAAGTATTTATTGTAAGAGCCTCAGTTACTACCGAGAAAAAAGTGTAAGTGAGCCGTGTTTGCTTAAAGAAATCATATACTCCAAATGTGTTCCAGAGGAATAATCGTATATTCTTTGTGGTTATTCAAGAGAAGTGATGATTCTGAAGCAGAGAATGCTGCTGATAATGTTTCCACTGGGAAACGCAGCAAAAATGTATTTAGCTGTTCCCCTAAACAAAGTTGAAGCAAAGTTTAAGTCTAGATCTTGGGGTGGCCTATGGTGAGGCACTGAACTAAATGCTAATGAGCCTTCCTCATATACAGGTACTTTCTACTTTTAAGTTATTAAAGATATTAAAACCATGAAAATGTATTGATATTTAGGGCTTTAAATGAAATATTCAAAGAAAGTAAGTGTGTAGATACAAGCGAGATACGCACTATACGAAACAAAGATAGTGTGGATGATGAAAAACGAGTGCTTTGTGAATTTATTATTCTTACTCTGCTTAACTATTTGCCTTTTGAGAATCCCAATGTGGAAAAATATTTTTATAATCTGTGTTTGGCATTTTTTGGCCCTCATGCAATTTTGATTCATGAGTTGAAATCCCGTTTCCATGGAAATTAGCTGAATTGCTGATCAGCTTTGAATTTCTCCCACAAATTAAGGCAACTGGGGGACATCATCTAGGCTGATTCTGTCCATAATGTTGGCCATAGTATTTTCCCTTTTATCCCCTATGAATGGGAGCTGTATTCCAGCGATGATTTAAGTCAAGATTCCCAAATGTAACTGTAGCAAATTCTCTTGTATCAAGAGAAATACAAATTTACCAAAAATGAAAAAAAAAAAAAAAAAAAGTATGACATGTACACACGTGCTTGACACCCTGGCAACATACACATGCTCAAAAAAACCCCCAGGGACAGCTGCAGTGATTGTCAGGGTTACCTTTTAAGTTTCTACAACCAACCCACCTTGTTTTTAGTGAGGTTGAGTTGCAGCTGTATAGCCTTCGTTCATAGCCTGTTTCTCTTCCAGTTACTGCTAGGGTATTTGACAGACATTTTTGAGTTGAAAGCAACTGAATGTCATCCACATAAATGCCCACTGGACATCAGCCTTCCTCGTTACCTTCCAGACATACTGAGCCGGAGGAAGAGCAACATAAGACCAAGACTTGTTGAAGTGAATAGCAGGTTTGTTTTTTTTTTCCATATTTCTAGAAGCAAATCAGCAACTCTTAAAATTTGTAGAGGACAGGACAGTGCCTGCACTGTCTCCTGCTGACCAGTGTTAAAAGCTCATAGATGTGGTGCAGTCACTTAATACGTGACCATCACAAGTTCCCAGGAGGATACCAGGGTAATAAGAAAGCACTGTAGTTTGTCCATGTCTGTCCTTGGATCAGCTTGGGCAAATAAAGCTACGCTGTTCATATGCTTGAACCTGACAGCATTCTCAGTAATTTGTACAAAGGTGGAAGTTCAGACTGTGGGCAGTTATTGTCCAGTTGTCACCATCAAGCAGCTCCTTGAGACAGCTGTCAACAATTTCCTCAGCAGGAGCCAGCAGATCTGCCCCTGCTCCGTACTATCACCACTAGTAATGGGTGTAGTTTTTCTCTGATGACTTTCAGAACAGCTGAAATAAACACCTTATTTTCTAGAAAGCCAAAAAAATAAATAAATCAGTGCTTGGGAAGACGGGTTAATTATTTTAATTAGAATAGTAAGGAGAACTGAATCTCAAAATGTCAGCTCTGTTGTTTCCTTAGCTCTAACTCGTAACTCAAAGAAATGGATGCGGTAGGAATTGGCTGTTGTGGGGAGGGTGGGACAAGAATATGAACGTTTGCTGCTTTGGAAGTGTTTGTTCATCAGGCATTTGGGTGAGAGGGTGGCAGTGAAAACAGACCCTTCCCCACACTGGAAATACCAGGTGCTGTATTTGAGCAATATTCAGATTCTGAGTGTATTTCTGGCTTTCCTAATCTTTGATCCTGCCATTGAATCCGCGGGGGTGCAAAAATCCACCCACAGAGATCCGATTTCGAAATCCTGGCCTGAATTATTTATGGTTTGGTTTGGACAAATTACTGTTCTCTGTGCAATAACCACAGTTATTACCAGAAATACAGAGCTATCTAAAACATACATATATACATTATGTATGTATGTACGTATTTTTTAACATGTTGCCTTTATTAATATGTTTTGAGACTTAACTGGCATTCTCATTATGCAGTCTTGCCCTGTGCTGCTTTTTACCTGACCACACTGGCCTGGACTGATAGCAATTATTCATCACAAAAAACAACTCATAACGTTTATAACCTGAAAGCAGTCCTAGAACTAAAAGAACATCATCTAGCTTTATATACCCTGCAACAAGATCCTAGTGTTTTGTTAAACTGCAGATGGACTGTACTTGTTTTACTGCACAAAACAGACCCCCCTTTCTTAAATGTCTCCGGGCACAATTCATAATACTAATTCATCTCGAGTTAGGTCATTTTCATCTGCATATAAATAAAAGGTGAATCTCTTATGAAAAAAAAACCTTTAACCAGGGACAGTAAATTTCATTAAACAAAAATAAAATCAGAATTATACAGCAAAGTCAGACATGCCAGTGCCATTACAGAGCCTGGAAATGTCAGCTGGGACCGTTCTTTAATTATAGCAAGGCAAACTTGGTGACTTAAATGTTTCCCAAAGTCTTTTTTTTTTCCTTCTTTTCACCTTCTTGCTGAATTTTTAATCATAAATTAATGCTGATATATTTGCTGTCATAATGCTTGCAAATAGATTCCCAGCACTTGAGTGTTGCTTTAAGTTTGGATCCTTGTCTTCATTTTTGTCCCTCAATAGACCTGGGTCAAAGAAACACACTCTCTTCAAGTGTTCATAGGTAGGATATGGCAAGCTGGGTAATTTCCATTATCACGTGTTCTCAGTTGGAAGTCAACCGAAAAATAGCAGACGTTTTCAGGTAATTCCTGTGCCTGCTTAGAATTGTGTAAACCTGAGTTTTATTTGAAGTTAGAGGTCTGTACCCCAGCTTTCAATGAAGTGCCATCCAGGTACTCTTAAAACATGTTCCTAATTCTCAGCCGGCATGTCAAATCTTAGATTGGCAACCCAACCTGGTAACAGCTGTGTGGTTTTCTCTGCATAAGATTTCAAACAGTTGTCCTCCTGAAAGGTGGGGTAGAAGAGTTCTGTGTCACACCTCCTACGGGCTTCTTCAACCAGGGAAGCTGAGCTTGTGCTTAATTAAAGCAGAGGGCTTGGGCCGTGGCGGTGAGGGCTCCGCTCTCAGCTGTGCCACAGCCTTCCTGCCCAGCCTCCATAGGTCCCTTATCTCTCTGTACCTTCCTTTCACCATCACGGAACGCACTGCTACCTTGTGAAAGGTCTCTTCGTTAATGTTGGTTGAGCAGGCAGCTGTTTTAGGTGGAAGATGACAGAAATATGAAGTACCATTCCTAGATATTCTTTGGTGCCTGCAATGCATTGAGAAATCATGTGCGGGAAGGCTGTTTGCATTTTGTCTAATGAGACAGGAGCACTTGTTTTGCTTTTCATCAAGTTAACCTAGTATCTGAGATTTCAGTCCAGCGTGTTATGGATGTGGACTGCAATCTTGGTCTCAAATGTCTAAAACAGTTCCTAGAGTCACAGGAAATAATTGGTTTACACATACTATTATTTAGGAAAATTAGATGGCAATATAAGTATTCTACGATAGAAGAAAACTCTAGTAAAAATCTTGTTTATACAAGTGACCTATCTGAAAATTAAAGAACCTCACAAAGCACTGTGTATTTGTCTCATGGGAAATAGTATGCTTGCCTTTCAATAAATAGTATTTATATTTTTTAAAAATAAAATACAGTACTGGCTGCATTTTGCCAGGTTATTAAATAGTACAAAAGACTTTTTCTAGTTCAGTACAGTTAGTTCATATTTCCAAGTCATGGTTGTGTTTAGTGCCCTTTAAAAAAAAATTTCTCAAGCTTTCAGAATCTCATGTTCCAGAGCTTTGGTACTCTGCAGCCTGTGTTGGAACTATCTGTATTCTAAGCCTGAAATAAACCTATTGAAGGGATCCTCAGTCTTCTCCTGATGGAAAGTATTAGTAAGCGAAAGCAGAGGGTCTATTTAAGGCCTTTAATAATGAGAAGCCAGTTGCACAAGAAGAAAAATTTTGCCCTTAATATACGTGTACAGTATTTTTTTCCCTACAGAATTACCAGAATCTATCATGGATTGTAGGGCTAATAAAAAACTCTTTTTTAGAGATTGTGAGCCAAGGTTTAAAAATTACTAGTAATTCTGTAAATGTCAGTGTTGGAGAACCAAACTTGAGACCTTGCCAATACCCCTTCCAAAGGTTTCAAAGCATTCAGCTCTGCACAAGAGATCCACCTATAAGGTGTCTCAGGTTGGGATACAAAAGTCCAAACTTGTCACCTTTCAGCCTTTGACCTACTTTCATTTTTATAAGAAAATGCTATAATATATATACTTTTCCATTAATACAAAGTGGTCTTATATATTTAATATTTTCCCACAGTAAAAAATTGTCTGCACGGATTTCTATATGGGAAATGTGGGGAATGTTATACAAACAAGAAATGTGCTTCATCTTTCAAGTTACAAGTAGATTGTGGCTTTTCAAAATCTGCAGATTTTCTCTGTAAATTAATCTTCCACTGTCTTTTGTTGGTGTCTTTCAAGTCCTATCGGCTTCCAGCTAGAAAGCTAATGATAACGCATCAGAATTGCACCCTTTTAAAAGAACAAAAGCAGGATACACATCTGTAATAATAGTGTAATGACACCAAATCTGTGCATGTATGGTTTAGTATTATTTACCTGAATGCTACTTCATTGGCACATAGACAATTTCATCAATGCTTTATCTTCATATTATGTTTTGCAACACCAGTCTGGCATCATTAGACATCCACCCGCAAGCATTTTAAAGATTTTTCCACACAGCCATAAAATTGCACCTTCCTCGTTGAATCTAAAATCAAGTACACCTGTAATAACAAAGCAGTGGAGTAGTATGCATCTCTTCCTAGATGTTTAACTGCACTGCAGTAGAGCTGTGGTGGTTTGCCTTCACAGACTCAGTGAAATTAAAGGTCGTGTCCTAATGTTAGGTCTTCCTGTTTAAAATGAATAGCTTGCAAATGTTTATCTCAGCTAGAAGTGAGAACGTGGTCTACGTTTGTGCTCTCCAATTCCCATTTTGAGAAACCGTGCAGCAAACAGCTGCATATCCTTTCATGTCCTTCTTTTGCTGTTAAACATTTACATCTTTGATTTCAGTTCTTTGCCAGGTTTCGCCCTCCTTGCATTTGGATTTCTGGTTAAAGCTTGCAGTAGTGCCATCTAGATTTATAGTGGGTTACATTGTTTTCTGCAGAAAAGAGCAAGAGAAAGAAAGAAATCCAGTGCAGAAGTACTGAGAATTCATGTACAGTGTCATACAGTACATAGTTTCTTTGTGTTCTGCCAATATGTATTTCAGTTAAAAATGTCTTGAGGCTGGTTAGGACTATTTCTATAGAGAGAGGACCAAAGTACACAGTATATTGGCTTCCATTTTGCTGGTTTTGGACAGTCAGGGCTGCTTTCCATTTCCTACAATGTTCCAATATAAGTAAATCACATATACTCTGTAATGGAGGCTTCTGAGACCTGGGGCTTCTGTAAAATGTAAAAGAGCAAAGCAGTATTTATACAGTATAATATTTTGATTCGCTAATGAGCTGTGAGGTGGGTGTTACCATGAACTACTGTGCAGCAAGAAAGGTTCCTGAAACATGCATCAACTTACTCCATCACCAAATCATTGCAGATAACACAGTGTTTAGTTTCTAATTAGACTTGTGTTGTGCTAATTCTCATGAGCAGTATAAGTGATTGACATTCTGCATTTTAGTGGCAAGTACCAGAGCAGCTGACTTCAACTCCATGATGAAGGCAGCATACAGCTGCTGAGAGAAGCAAGCCGTTCAGAGAAACTGATTTGCAAGATTAACACACTGATTGGTATGGCCTTGTTCTGAGGGGGGAAGGAGGAAATAAGGTGCGTAGTCTTGAACTAGGCTGATGATATTCTAGTCCTAAAAGGATTAGGAAAGAAATGTTTAACTGAAAAAAAAAAAAATCCTATACATAATAGTTCACTATTTATTTATTTGAATAGTCTTTTGCACTGATTCTTAGGAGAGGGTGAACATTATTCTTCCATGCCTCAGTCCCCTGTATTTAAAATACAGACAGTTTGTCCTAAGTCCTGTACATGTGAGTAGTAATTGTAATCTTCAAGGCAGAATCTTGTGAACTATTTCTTGATGGAATATGCCAGAGAAGCAGAGGCATTTTACATCGCTAAAATTATTTCTGAATAATTTTTGCTAGGATGTTTTCTTTGTGGCCATCTCAAATCAGTATTTTTGGTAGTGCAGTTCCACTGTGGAAATAAAAATAGCAGTATGGATTTGATCAAGACAGTCTCATTGAACTAGATTGGGTTATTGTAAGGTACATCTGACTTAAACTCTCCAGTCAAGTCCAAATCCCTTCAGTCAGATTCTAAATGTTAAGATTGGCTTTTTCAAATCATGATCATAATTGCATTCAGCACTAATAAAGGCTGTGCCTGTGGCTCTTGGATCTTGTTCATGTAGCATTTGAGTTTTTCACAGCCTTTAAAGCCTTACTCATTGCAAGCCACTGGAAGTACCCTGTGAGGTAGAGCAGTACTGTTGCTCTGGTTTATGGACTGGGGAGAAATGGCTACATTTAGGTCCTTTCTATATGTTGTGTTAGAGGCAAGGGGCTGGCTAAGGAGTGGCATTTTCTCAGGATGATCAAGCTGTGCCTTGCTGCAAATCCCATCTGTCCTCTCCACATGCAGTGTTAGAGACCCTTCCTGGAACGGGCTCCTCGGGTGATTTATCTGCGTGAGGTTGCCGGTACAGGATCGCTGGAAAGGCAGATGGGACACATGATGGCAGACTTGGACTGGTTGCATTTGGCAGAGAACAGATCTATGAAGTATGATAGTCACTTTAAGGGTCAGAATTTTTATCTAAATGGTACTCCTTGTAGATTTCATCCTCCAGTCTAGTATAAATATCAGTGTTACCATGCAGCTGTTGGATTTTCAGAATTGCTAGATGTGCACTAGAGGCTGCAAAGGGGGTGTGTGTGTACAAATCATGAAACAAAAAAAGGTATCCATTTTTGTCTGTGTGCTTCAGCCTGCCAGGCTATATGAGTAAAGGTCTGCTTTTGCTCTGTAAGTTGAATTAAATGGGGTGAATTAAGTTAGACTTGAAAGCCTCAACAATATCTCAGGTAATAAAACTTAATCATGAAGTAAGAATGATGAAATTTGTCATCTGCTTGAGAAAGGAAGGTGTAGGGTAACCCAGACCCCCTCATTTACTTCCCCTCTGACCCGGTTTCTTTTTTGTCTCTCATAAAATGCAAAAAGAAGGCTCTGGACCTTGTGAGAGCATTAGGAAACTTGAAAAAAAAAGTCATGTGGCATAACCACTCACTTGACCCAACTATGGTCAACATGTTTAACTATACGAAATTGCAAACTGATCACGCTTTATTACACTGAGTAAAGATCTTCTGCGGCTTTCTTTGAAGATGAAACTTGTCTTGGACTTCTCTGGCAGTGGAATCAGACTAGCTACAGATTAGGTCATTTGCTTATATTTCAGTTACGGTGTTTTTTCCAGTTTCTCTTCCACTGCTGTTCTGTAAAAGTAGTGCAGCTGACTGGAGGGCTGTAGGCATTGAAAGGGCTGGGGCATTCAAAATAGAAGCTTTGGGTCCTTTTTTATACTCAAACAAATTTTTATATCCCAAGTGCAGTATTTTGTGCTGCCCAAGGAAAAAGGATATTGTGAACACAAAAGTCATTCCAGCTCTCCTTGAAGCCAGTGGCAAAATGCCACTTGCTTTCAGTGGGAATTTGTAAAAGACCCACGATGGAGTTTCTGACAGAGTAGAAGAAATCTGTGAGTCCATAGTAACATGCAAATGTGAAATGCATACATTCCATTTTGGTTTTAGTATAACTAATTCTTTGATGATTTTCTTCAGAGAATATGGAAGTGGTTGGTCACAGGAAATAGCTGTAATGAGGACTGCTGCAACATCCCTGTTCCTCCACAGTTGAAGGGAGGACCGGTAAAACAAGAATTTGCTATCTGTAGAAAATGAGCCTAATGGCTGCATAGGACATTGCAGTTAGGACTCACTGTAAAGGCATTTGCCCTGCTTATTCAGCAAAACATTGACGGGAAAGGGGAGCAACCGAATATTAGGAAGAAGCAATCATATCCAGTCTACTCTAGTTACCACCATGTCTTAAAATAGAAGGACAATGAAATGTAAATTTTACAGATAGAGATACATGGTTCCCATCAATTTGTTGCCATATGATTTGCACGTTTTGGAGAAAAACTGCTCTGGTTTTGGAGAAAGAGTCCCATAAACCTGTCAGGCACTTAGACATCATCCACAGAAAGATGTGAAGTGTGTGACTGCATTCCTACCTGCTAGTATTTTGTTTGAGTTTGTATTAGGGCACAGGGAAGGAAGGACCACCTTCTTTTCCTGGGTGTTTCCTTTAATTTGAAAGGTGAAGTGTCAGCTACTGTTTGAATGTATAGTAGTCACCAGTAAGTCTCTAAACATTTGCATGAATGAACTAAAGTAATCTCTAAATATTTGCATTAATGAACTAAAGTATCCTGAATAAGTCTTGTACAAAGCAGAGATGAAATGTCAGAACTTCAAGGAAGCCATCTCTCTCTTTAAAGTGAGTTTTCCTTTGGGCTTCCCTGCCACTAGACAGCAGAAGTTTGGCTGCCCCAGAGGCTGTTCTTTGTGTACCTACTGCTCACTGTGCCTGAGCAGCCGTGTAAAGGGGAGCCCAGCAGCGAACCTTCGGCATCACTGTGGCTTGCATGAAGGGAAGAGTGCATAGATAAATGTACCTTCCAGATACCCGCATCAGCAGCATGGCAGGAAAAAATTTCTCATGTTCTCTCCATGTGAGATTGTCCTTAAAATTCTCTAGAACAATGAAGCTTCTCTGCAGCCGTGAAGAGCCGTAGGGCCTTGTCAGGCATTTTTGCACTTGCAGCTTATTCTGTTGCACCTTGATAGAGATAAGACTAATTATTAGATCTTTGGCTTTAGACTCCCTGTAGTTACTCAGTTCACAGAGTTTTCTTTATCTATCCATTTCTACTCTATCCTTACAGTTTACTTTAGTGAGATTATGCACTTGCTGATAATAGCAGAATTTGGCTACCAGGAAAGGACAGGGTTTTGAACTCCATGGGATGTTACTGATGTGTAAATGATCTGAGCTCTTCCAAATAGTGGCCACTCCATCACTTTTCACACTATAGCTTGACTTAAGATTGGAAAATATTTAGTGATTTTGGGGGGTCAGCTGCAGGAATCTTCAAAGGCACCCAAAATACTCAGAAATTGCTGTTAGGGAAGATTGCATCTTCTCAAATCACATTGCCCTAAGTTTTGAAAATTTCAGGCTTGCATCAATATTCATGAGAGATCCAAGCACAGTGATATTTAATGAAAGAATACCTTTATGGAATGTACTTTACATGCACAGTAAATGCATTTTAGAACAAATTTGAAATGTATGTGTAGATTCTGATGTTACCAGAAAGGCAAAACTTACCAGGCAGAAGCATTCGAAACTGGGAACTAACATGTCAGTCTCTGCTACTGGAACTGGATTTGAATGAGACCTGTAAGCTGCTGTGTGACCTTTGACCACGTAACAGATCAGTCTACAATGTGCTGTAATCAGTATCTAATGATAAGGAGTAGAGACCTGAAGAAGCAGTGGGTAGTGGAGACTTGAACTTGAGCCTGTTATGGGCCAATAATAGTGTCTTGTTGGTGGCATTGCTTATTGTTGATGACTGCTAACTTTCACCCAGATGTTTCTTGAAGGTAGAAGAAACTAAGTATTGTACACAACTACTAGTTGCAATTCAGAATACATTTGTTGGTTTGGTTTTTTTTTGGTTTTTTTTTTTTTCCTACAATGCAGTCGCTAGCAGTAGATACGGGAACAAGGAGTGTTAAAACTCAGGTCATACAGATTGTTACTTTTTAAGATAAACGTGAACCTTAAATTGAGACATGTCAGCAATAACTGCTGATGTAGGTAAATTGAAGCAACCGGACTCAAAGCAGTTACGATACGCATTCTATGACTGAACTATCCAGGTGACCTCCAGTGAGAGAGTGTTTCAGTCCTGGAGCAGGTATGTCTGCTGTGTACTCTGTACCACAGGCTAGCAGGATTTGGAAGAAGCAGTGAGAAGCATTTTATTTGATGTTCAGAATTTTCTTTTGAGGAGGCCATATCCAAATTGCTTCAGCCAGGGAAAGGGTCACAGTGGCTCGAAGTCTAAGGATGTTAGAGGGAAAGGCAGGTTTTGGTTTGGGTTTTTGAAAGATAAGCAGAATCAAGGAAAATAAGAACAACTGAGGTGTACTTTGGACATTCTGTAACATTTCAGTTCTCATCCAGATCTATGTGAACTTGCGATATTTGTGTGTGTGTGTTGATTGATCGTTATGTTAATATCAGTGAACTGACTCACAAAAATAGAACAAACATTTGCTTACTGGCTTGGAGAGAAAAGGATTCTCTGGGGTTTATTCTGATGAATTCAAAAATATTTCACAGAAATTTTTACACATGCAATGACCAAATTCTCTGCTTGTATGAACTGGCACAGCATCACTCTTCTCAATGCAAGCTTATGCCAGTTTATGTGGCAGATGATTTGGCCTCAGTGTACAACAAATGGTTTCTTTCTCATTCTCCCAATTCCTGAGTAACCAACAGAGGGAAAGTTTTCATTAGGTTTTGAGTGTAGTTTTGCTCTAATGTGTGTATTCTGGGTGAGTAGTCCCAAGCCAGTGAGGTGTCTGTATATTGTAACAGACATGTTGTACTCAAGCTGAAGTGCTTTTTCTGGTTCAACTGAAGAAGGGGATAGGGAGAAGGGTTGGCAAAGCCACTAAATCCAGCAAAGCATCGAGCACTGCCAGTAGTCTTAAGCGTGGCTCAGTTCAGAAAGTTCAAAACCACTGCTTAAAGGAACAGTGCAAATATTTTCCATCTTTTTCTATGAAATGACATGGTTTGTTTACTGTTTCTTGTTTATCTGCTCTGCATGATATGTCACATTCATCAGTAAAACAGACTGTAGGGGGTAACAGTACTTAAATGTTTATTTTATGATGTTTTGGCTTTTGCTGTGTTTATTCTGCAGTTTCTGACTAAATTCATACTGAGATAGCTTTTCCTTCTGCTGTTACAGCATATCTGTCTCAGGCCGCCCCTAAAAAGATGAAGCAGTAATCTGGCAAAATTAACTCAAAACACACAAAGAGAAGACATTCAAGACTAATCTGCAAGGCGTTCAGGTATTCATGCTTTTGTTACATATATCAGTGATTGGTGCACAACGTGGGGTACTCGGCAGTTCATGCACTTGAAGGAAGTGTTCTTTGTTCTTGTTAACTTACACAAAGTGGTGAGAAAACTAAATAAAATAAATGAAAAATTCACAAGAAGGATTAAACCTGTTTAGTCAGAATGTCACCATGCAACTTAAAGATGAAGCTAGAGTTGAAAAGGTAGTGTGTCAGAGTTGCATCTCACAGTTCAAAACACACTGATGCTTCTGGGTGTTCCACCACATGTGTTAGCTAAGTCAGATTTTAACATCTGTTCTGCCCAGACCATTGATGGCCATCTGAGGAATGGTGGAGAAGGTGGTTTCTTTTCTGACATTCAGTGGAGCAAAGTGGACAGGCTGTCCTCTACTGATGGGCTCAGGCACTATGAAACTCCCAGTGACCTCAGGAATTAGATCCTGGCAACTGTGTAAGCCCTGGGTTAGGCTTACAGTGAGGGTGAAATTCATTTTGGTTCCCAGAGGTGACAGAAGGTCCTGTGTACCTCTTGCCAGGCCTCAAGGATTTTAGTGAGATTTAAATAGTGCGTATGTCTGTATACAGTTGAAAGGAAATAAGGCATTTGCAGTTCTTCCCAGTGCAGAAATGGGACTTTCTAGTTGGATAGCAAGGGCAATCTAGAGGAAGGTTGTAAATTTCTATATTATAGGTAAATAGATTTTTGTTTTACAAGTACATGCAGGGAAAAGTAGTATGTGTCTGTTTAGTCTATGTTACGTGTCTCTGAATCGGGGAGAACAATTGTGTGATTACTTTTCAAAGCTCCTTGTGAGCAGGTGATGACAGACATGTTATAGATGTGCAAACTGATAACTTAATAGCAACAAGTAATTATATACATTTCTGTATTATGATAATAGTGTAGTGATATTGACTGTACATGGCTAGGTCCCTTTATAGTTGATTAATTCAGTGAAGCAAATGAGATTGCTAACAGATGTAAAGGTAAGAGTTGTGTTTGTAGAATGCATCAATACAAAACACATTCAGAGAAAGCATTTTATTTGTATAGTTATTAAAATATTATGCTACCTTGTTACAATCATTAAAATGTTATAATTAACATTGCAAACTATTATTTATAATTAAGATTTTAAACAAAGCCACAAAAGCAGAGGTATCTCCTAAGGGTATATATTTAACGGTTATGTCACTAATATGTGAAAAATGACTCTTGTTAAATGTTATACCGTATTTGACTGTCTGAAAAGCAAATATAAATAAACAGCAAAGTCACTCTGAATATTATTTTAATTCCTGAACTACACACAGTATCAGCTTCCAGATATTTATTCAAGTTCGTATTTTATTATGTGTGCATTCCCGTGGTTTTGGCAGTGTGTTCATAGACAGTATTGATGTACTCTTTCAGTGTTTGAAACTGCTTCTTTGACTTCATGCAGTTTCCTTCATCTGAGTGAACATCAGATAACTCATATGCAAAATTGGTATTAAATCCCAGAGCACCAGGTTTTGTTACACATAATACAAATGTAACACATGGGACCAGTGAATGATGGTGTAGCATTATTAGTACTTTTCATTTCAGTATTTTATCTTCACTGGCTAGTTTTTTGTAACATTGCCCTTCCCATGCAAGTAGTTGCTAGCAGTGGCATTGCAAAATGAAGTCAGTGGTGAAGACTTGGTTTTCTTTCAAGTGTTTTTGAACCTTGAGTCAGATCATTGGCCTTCAGAAACATCCTCAGTCTCTCTTTGGAGCTACGTTTTTGTCTGTAAGAACAGGAAACTGCTGTCAGAATCTCCTAATACAGATTTAGGAAAGGTTTCGCTTCAACTTTGAAGAGTGGTACTATTTTCCTGTAAGAAGATTAATTGTATCTAAATAATTTTAACTTTTAAGCCTTTTGAAAATAAGTACACTTGAGATTAAAAAGTGTCTAACTACTCAGTTATGCAGTTTCTTCAGAACAGTTAACACTCTAAGACAGGAGAAATGAGCCTTACACAAATTTTAGTGACAATATATAGGAAGAGTAGTGCCTGGGAACATTCTGTACCTGAAATTAAGCACTAATTTTGTACCCAAAGGTGGCGGTCAAATCAAACATCCAATATTTTAGATATGAATTATTGACCTTACTTAATGTTCTAAAAACTCATAGCTATGGAGAAAATAGCTTAACTTAGAGTTTCAGGTTGTGATCGTTTCACTACTTCTAATTCCCTCAAAATAAGAAAAATGTAAAAGTCAGATTTTCCTCTTAGAAATTTCAAACTTTATATGATCTGAGTAACTACAAATAATGAGCTACTTCAGAAAGGAAGATTTTTTCCTTCTCTGGGGAAAAAATTGCACTTAATACTTATAAATTTTTCATGCTTCTACCACTATCCTGATACACTAGTTTATAAATAAACTACAGTTATAATATAACAAAGTTACTTACAAGTATTGCTGTGTCCGAGAGATACAGATTTTAATTAGTTTCATCTTTCACAGGAGTACTTCTACTTCACAAATTTTGTGTAATTTGGGGACTTGAAAAACCTGAAATCGGTATATTATCACAGTCAGTCTTTCTAGAAGGTGATGGCATTTTAAAAGGTACTTTTCCTAACTGGAAGACTACATGAAAATCTCAAAACCCTAGTCCCTCTCATTCCAAAACACTCTGCATTGAGTATAGGAACAATTAGTATCAAAATACTAACAGAGAATGTGATAAAGGATTATTCCAGTTATTTGTGTTAACCACTTCTTCCATTCTTGTTTGCTGCATCTTGTAACCAAGGCAATGGTTTCAGAAACTGCAGGAGTATTGGTTACTTTTTTTTGAACATTGATTCTGCATTGAGTGGTGACAGTCATGTCTGGGTGCTGTTAAGCTGATGATGATGGTTGGGTGCCTTTGTTTTAGAATGACAGCTTTGCTCCTGTTATGCAGCTCCTACCGCAAAATGAAGACTAGGTAGCAGTGGTTAGTTGAATGTCAGCTATAAAATCTAAATGCAATAAAGACACTTAGGAAGAAGAAAATAAAAAATTAAGACAGGATGATGATTTAGTTGACAGCCTTCATGTTGGAATTTCCTGAACTTGTGGTCTAAAAGTTTGGTTTCCTTGATAGTGTTCAGAAACAGGAATTGATTTTTTTTTTTCCTTTTCTTTTTTTTCTTGAGGCAGGGCATTCATTGGGCCTAAGTAGCATATATTGAACAGTAATGTGGGGAGGGAAGAGGGTTTCAGATGTGAATTAAGCCTGAGTTATAATGACTCATAACTGACAACAAAACACCCAAGAAGAGACATGAGACAGGATGAAATGAAATGAGACAAGCCATGAAAGAAGGGGCAGATTTATGAGTTATCGGCCTACAGATGGAATGTGAAGATGTATGAGTGGGTAATGAGATCATCATGAAGAAGTATGCTAGGGGAAAAGGAGGGGGTTCACAGGACAGATCCCAGTAGCCTCTTGTGAATAGTGGGAGGATTGATTTAAGCCACAGGAAAATTAGTATTAAAAATGATATAAAGATGGGTTAGAACCCAAACCTCAGAGGGGCTTGATTTTTCTCTCACTACACTTCCAAAAACAAAGGAACATCAGTTAGCATGACCCTGAGCCTCCAGCAGTATGTGGAGACCATCTACCTTGATGATAATCTCACCTAGCTAAAATCGCATAAACATGCTTTCAATTTTGGTAATGCAAGGCAATTTTCAGCATTTTAAGGAAACTGCTGCATTTCTTAGAATAAAGACAGGAGGCAAAATTCTCACCTTCAATCTAAACAATGCAGTAGTTTCTTAAAATGTTAAAATTTGCCTTTCATTCCTGAAACTTAAAGCATGTTTCCAAGTAACTATGTCCTTTGTGCTACACTGCAGCCAAAGCATTTCTTATGGATTATAAGTGGTGGAATTGATTGCCAAGTCTATTTGAATGAAATTTCAGTTGGCACAATTATAATCCATTTCAAGATTCAGCATCTTAAAATTTCCACCTAAAAGATGAAAATAAATACTTGGCTGCTCACAAGGTATTAAATGGCACATACAGATCTGTGAAGTTTCTGTGTTACTTTAGTCGCGTCCCCCGCCCCTTTTCTAATTTTGTTCTCATATCCTGTAAAGAGTGATTAGGAGGATCTGTTCAGAGGAGCGCACAGAAGTCTGTTATTTAGCTGAATCTGCAGAATCAGTTGGCAGTCTCATGAGAAAAACTTTTCTGGTGGAATTTCTTCTTACATCTGATTCTGATAGGAATAGATAGGAACTGGGAAGAGGCAAAAGAGTGTTTCTCACAGATTGAATCATTTTTGCTCCACATCTTAGCTAAGTATACCAGGGGACATCTGTGCTGCTGGTCAGATTGAATTCAAAGTCATTAAATTTGATAACTGATGGATAGAACTTGAGGTAATCAATAAGCAGTTTTGATTTTGTTGAATATCATTAACTTTTTGTTTGAAATTTAATTTTGAATATGTGAACTACATTAAAAATTCATGAAACCTCTATTATTCTAAAACTGTATCTGGAGCTATTTAGTTTTGGGTAGAACTGAAAAAAGTGGATAATTTTTTTCCTTAAAATAGCTAAATTAGAAACTGCTGAAACATTTTTGCCCAATTTGAGCCAGTAGGCTGAAACAGGATTTGGTTAAGCCTCGGTCTGTAATATTTTACATTTTGTTTAACTATTGCTGATAATTCACTCAACGGCAGAGTGCAAGAAGTAGGAGCTCCCTTTACGAAGGGCTGGGACATTGGGGTGTAAGAATGAGCACATGAGCTTAGTCCCGGGACTCATCCAGCAGCGGGTGGATTGTCCAGCCGCTCGGACCATCACCTGTCCTCAGCCCTGGCCAAAACCAAATGCCTGAGGAAGTGTGTAAGAACAAGGAAATTGTATATCATATTTCTACTCAGTAATCTCTTGGTGTTCAGCCATCCCAGAGATGCATGCAGCCAGCCATATTTTCTTTTTATTTAGTAACCACAGTGGTTTTCTACTCTGTAATCTTGCACTATCTCCCTCTGAGCTCTGCAAACTCTGAGCACCCATGTTACTCTGTAGCAGGGAGTCCCACAGCTTAACATCCGTGTTTTGAGGAGCCACTTTCTTTTTGTTTGTTTTGAATCTACCTCCTGCTAGTTCGAGATGGAAGGATGCTTTATGGAATCTGACAGCAAAGCTGGTAAAGGATTATTGAGATTGTATTTTTGAGATGTGATTCACTATTGGAAGTTAGATTAGTGTGGTAGATAGAACACAGTTAAGTAATACAGGACAGAATAGCCTTATAAATGAAATAACTACTAGCCTAAAAGGTCTCTAATTCAAGAGAAATTATGTCTTAACAGCCATATCAGTTATAATCATGAGCATATTTGATAACAGCAGAAAAACTCATGATAGGTTCCAGTTAAAGGAAGTGTTTAAGCATATGTTTAACTCTCCTGCCATGTTTCAGACTAAGTATGTGCTAGGATACTTTACTGAGTCTGTGTGTTATTCTTGAGGTACCTCTCTATTTCTAAAATGCAATGCTGCTGGAACACGTTTTGGTTTGGTTTGGTTTTTTAATATTTGCTTGATGAACATCATATGCTTTTGACTTTGCTATCATTTGATATGTATTGGATATCCTTCATTTTGTGTAGAGCACTGATCCTAATTGGGATCTCATTGAGATCAGCATGTTCAGTGATAGTCAGATTTCCAGTGGTAAGAGAGGTAAATGGTAGAGAGAAGTGGGAAGAGAAGAGGAAAGGTGCAAGGTGCATAAGGAACCCTGCCATTTAAACAAGATAGGAAGAACAGAAGTCATCAGTTTTACATATTGAGACAAAAGATCTCCTTAGACTGGGCTAATAAATCCTTATATACTCATTAAATAGACAAAGGAGATCAGAAAGACTTTAAGAGTTAAATTGTCAAATTTCCCACCTTCTAAGAGTTTGATGGTACATTTTCTTTCCTGGTAGAACCAGTGTTTTATAAACACGCTTGTGGTTAATGAGTTAGGATGCTGCCAGAAATCACAATGTGTGCTTGAGATTAGACTATCCTTAAACTCTTTCGGGCATAACAGTAGAACACATATAATGTACTACAGGTCCCATGTAGCCTCTGCCCACCACTGAACCCTCAGCTTAAGGAATGAAAAGAGTGAGCAGATTTATCTGTCCTTCAGAATGAATATAGCACAGAGTTGGAAATGAGCAAGTTGCAACTGTCTGAGCTGCTCTTCATCCTCAGATATGGTCACCCCTTTGTAGCATCTTCTGTTAAATAAAAAGAAGAGCTCTTCGCTGTGTTTGTAAAACATGTTAAGAGCTTCAAACAGAAAGCAATGGAAAGAGCAAAGAATTAAAATCACTATTTACTCACCAAGTTTTGTAGACTGCTACGGTTACTCCTGCAAAACCAAATGACCAGCCGAACAAACATACAAAATCATGATATTGAGAGACTGATTTTAACTAAATCACCGTAACAGACTTTGCACGTTTTAGTCCACTGAAACTGAGCTGTCTTAAATGTCAAATCCTTTTGGCAAAATATTATAGTAATATAATGTATGACTTTACATTATATAACAGTGATATTCTTAAATGAGTCTTATAGTAGAGTTCCAGGTTAAAATTCAAGACAAGCTGTGTATGATACAATATTTGATCGTGTATATCCTAAATTCCTTTTATGCAAAGATAAAGCTTGGGAGAAGACAAATACCTCTTTCATTTTCTTTTTTTTTTTTTTTTTTTTGTTCTTTCATATGATATACTGGGGCACTGAAAGATTAGGGCCAGAATATCAGAAGAAATAG
This sequence comes from Tyto alba, assembly GCF_018691265.1. Classification (NCBI taxonomy): domain Eukaryota; kingdom Metazoa; phylum Chordata; class Aves; order Strigiformes; family Tytonidae; genus Tyto; species Tyto alba. Next base: position 5,868,842 of record NW_024881295.1, on the reverse strand, counting down.
GACTTGTGAAGTCCTATTTAGACAGCAGAACAGAAGGCTGAACTTTCAGAAATACTTAGCTCTGTTGGCCCTGAGCTATTCCAAATACCTGATCACAAGAACTGAAGCAGGGTCTAGTTCATGCTGAGCTCACTTGAAAATCTGACATCAGTGGTGAGCTTTTAGCACTGGAGAATAGAGAAGCTGTTTTGAAAAGCAGCGCAGGAAATAAACCTGGATGCTCGTATTTTAATCCAGTGTTTTAAAGAAAACAAGTTTCTGCATTTTGGTAGGGTTTTTTTAAGAGGCACATGGTAAAAGGGAAGGAAACAGAAGGAATAAAAAGCCATCATTACAATGGAGAGGAATACAGACAACAGGAGAGAAGGTGTAAGTAAGAAAATGCCATGGACAGTACATTGCTGGCAGTGGAAGATGGAACCCATCAAAAAAAAATGTTAAAAGTAGCTTGAGATGCCAGAAGAGGTAAAAAATGGTAATGATTTTTTCCACAATGTGTTCCTGTCAAGCAGAAATCAGAAGGAAACTGTGGGGATCAATACATTCAGAAAACGGTGCTGCCCATCAGGATGTTTTAAAAGGACACTATACAACCCACCATTTTTGGATTGGTGTGGGCTGGCAACGACCAGCTTTGTTGTATTAGGAAGATCACTAATAGCTATATTTTTCAGGTAAGGTAGGAAGTCAGTTTATTTCTAAATTGAATTGGCAGAATACCATTTATAATCAACATAAATGCAGCATAAGCAAAAGATCTCAAATATAAACTTCTAAAATCAGTTACTTCATACATCTTCCAGAGGACTTCTATGTCTCATGTATACTCAAGGTTCATCCTGATACAATAGAAGTATCTTAACACAGAATACTTAAGTAATTCTGTCTGTTCATTTTCTTTCTTGAAGCTGTTTGCTGCATTTCAGACAGGTTAAAATGGAGTGTTTTTCTGACTCTTGGGACTGACATTCAGCTTTCCTATTATGTCTTATTAAAGGCTCTGTCAAGTTGGAAAATCAGTAATGTTAAAATAAAAACAGTGTCTAGAGAGAGAGGCACAATATGCTTTAGTTTTCCAGCCTGTTAATAAGCGAAGAGTGGGAGTGAAGGCAGGGTTTACTACAGGATTGAAGGCTACTATAGTCCCTTCTTTAACTGAAAAGGGGGAAAAGGTGTTTATTTTTTAGAGAACAGACTGTATTTGTATGTACTCAAAGTACTGATTGTTTTGCTGATATTGTTGACAGACATGGCGTGTATTTCAAGTCCTTGAACAACAATTTGCAGTAATTCTGTTTTCCTTTGTGAAGATAATTAAGCCACGCAACAGCTGTCTGGCAAACATTAGTGCTCTACTACCTGGTCCCAGGAGAGCAGAGGCAAGGCAGGAGTGATTTGACCAAGCGACTGCAGTTACTAGATGGCAGAATTGGGGTGAGAATCAAATCTTAACCAACCCCTTCATCTTAAAGTGATGTATGTTATGGCTGAGGAGGATAGACTCATCGTAGTTATACTTACAACATCCCATACAGTGCGCTATGCAAATGCAGGAGAAAAAGTCACTTTATGTGTAGAGAAAAAAGATACAGCTGTGCTAAATGCTCTACAAACACATAATGAGAGGAATACTCATCTTGGCACTGCTCTATGGTTTATTTCTCAGAATGTGATGTACATTGCATTATTTCACAGAATTATTTAGGTTAGAAGCACGAGCTTCCTAAGACTTAATATGGTTTGTACAGTATTCTCCTTCTCTATAAATAAATAATATATAACCTTTGTACTCTAGAAGCCTAGTAAAGACCCTGGCAGGACATCACACAACCTCTTAATATAACTTCCCAGCTATTTGTGGAACTCTGCCTCTGTGTCACTGAGAAACAGAGTTGGAGGTGACAGTTCAGATTTTGCATCCTCCTTCCGGAAGCCATTTCAATCACGCAGCCAGTTATGTATCTCACTGTGCATTTATAGCTTAAGGAATGATTTGCAGTTGAAAATAGTCCTGGGCACAGCGAAGATGGACATAAAGTGCAGGCAAAGGTACAGCTCTGTTACTGCTTTAAGGTACTGAAATTAAATGTTTGCTAGGTTTCTGTTTCAGTAAAAATTATAATAATAAATGTGATTATGTACAGTTCAGTACAGATGCAATTTAGAATGTTAAAATATTTATGTGAACTCTCACATGCCATCCTAAGTAGGTGTTATATTAAAACAAAATACAAATTTTCCTTTCCTACTTAATGTCAGTTACTTCATTTCAATTACTGAAAGTATTTTTCAGTTGCTTTTCAGTTTGCTGATTTTTCTCAGCTTAGATAAACAAATATACAAGTTTAATGAATTTAAACTTAGAACCTTCAATACTTAAACTTATTTATTCTTTGATAATTGAAAGAAAAAATATATATATAAAATGCAGGCATACCATTTTCACATTGCCATACTGTTTTCAGATGTTCATCCATGTTCTATATTGGAAGAAACTATGCATCTGACTACAGGAAGGTTTTCTTAAGTCTTTTTGTTGAGCGTCAGGGCTCAAATAAGCTGTTTAACCTGGGAGTACGAAGTGACAAAACCTGAGCATCCTATCACACATGGCAGTTGATTAGCTTTTGTGTAAAGGAGTGTAATCCAGACTTTTTAAGTTTGTGACTGCTGAACAGATTCCAAAAGAAGAGCAGATATTTAGATCCTCTTAGGTCTTTAGAAAGATTGGGTTTCTGTCCAGCAGGTGTGGACTTGCTCTCGGAGCACCCTGCCATAGAATTCACTTGTGTGTCCCCCTAGGGCCACCCAGCGCAGGTGGTGAGCGGCAGATCTCACGCCAGCCAGCTTTTTAAGCAGAATGCTGATAATCCACAGCCTTTGAGAGAAACAGAGGCAAAGAGGATGTGTTTATCTAGGCTCTTACGTACAGTCCAGCATGTGGGCCACCACAGCTAGGTTTTCTTGGTGATGGAACTGGAAACCGGATTTGGGTGAGAGGTAGACTCATTGCAAGGACATTTGTTTGTCTCTTAAGTAGGCTTAGGTGTCTTTTTGGTGACTGGTCACGGCGGGCTTCTCTGAGGTGTGGAGAACCACTCAACATGCATAACTTTAGTCATAAGCCTAACCTTCTCAAGTCGTTCCCAAATTGTGTTACTGGTGGAAGGTATAAAGTACATTGAATTTGCTACATGCATTCTACTTTTTCAGGGCAGGAGCACAATTTGGAAGTAGAGATGAGAATATAAGTTCTGTTTGCATTGAGCTACTCCAGTGAGTCTTGCTGAAATAATAGTTAGAATGCACATGATAAAGCAGCCCCTTAATTCAATGTTAGATTCTGGAAAATGCAGCAGTATTTCAGGTGAAAGCAGCAAATACCACTAGCTAGTGAAAAGCAAAGATGGTGATCTTTTTGTAAACTATATTTTCCTGGATTTTAGACAGAAGTTGTGTTTTTTAAGGTTATACCTGCATTAGTGGTACATATTAGTTGGTACATCATTTAGTTTACATATTTCATGTGCATCCTTGGAGCTAGTTATGGGTTTGTTAGCGTCTAGTGTTTACTCTGAGGATACTTTTATCAACGATTAGACAAAGAAAATTGAAATTAAAAGCTTCCTCTTAGACTTTGTGGCGCATCCACTGTTCTGCTGTTAAATTAATGAATGCTCAGTGCAAAACTGCAGCTGAAAAATTAGATGCCATTGAAAGGGAAACTCAAGTATGTTTTATGGATACTTTGTTTTTCTTGCTTCCTTGTGATTACACAAACACTGTATTTTTGGGAGAGTGAAAGTTCTAAGGGCAACTGTCAGAACCAGCACAGAGACTTGGTTTGGTCACCGGTCTATGTGCAAATTTACTTCTCTTGACTTTCCCCTTTCCCTGCTGCTGGAGCTAAAAATGGTTCGCAGTGTGCTGGAGTCCCAGAGCTTGTGGCCCCAGTTATGTGGGTATATTCTGTGAGAATTAATAGTGCCAGTGGAATTCAGAGTTGATAAATGCTACTATTATTTTACAATTATATATTAAATGTTACCTGTATTACCCTCTCAGGACAACACACTGCACTTCCAGGGAAGAAACACATAACATGACATGAAGAAAATGAGAACATATTTAAATAGAATGTCTCCAGGATAGTCTAGGGAGAAATTAAAACTGGAATTCAGCTGAAGTCTTTTGTAGGTGCATACACTAGTGAAGAATTAACAAAATGGGAGAGCTAAAGCGATATGCTTAGCTTGCAGTTTTTCCTCCAACTGGTAAAATCTGGTATATCATTTCTAATATAATGTCATTTGAATATTGTGCCTTGTTTTGGTTCGCTTTTAGTTTCTTTGAGAAAATAATTCCAAAGCTTCTTTTCTTTTCCTGATGTTGCTGGACAAGGTTTCTTTCAGCAATGTCTAACTGGTTAACTTATGAAAGAGTGCTGTGAAACACAGTGTGTAAATAAACAAAACCAGAAAGACTTTTTATGTGTTTGTTCCCCACTAACTTCTTTCTGTGATGATAATCTCAGTGATTATTTATAACTGTATGAAAACAGTGTCTATCTGCACGAATACCGAGAAGACACGCCTGATTTAGTTGTGCATATGAAGAAGGGAAACTACATAAAACATTTTTCATTCCTTTTGTTAATTCTTGATTGAAATCCATTGAGCATTGTTATTCTTTTGCTGGTAATGCACAGACAAAAGAGCGGACTGTCACCAAAAGCAATTCCTTAATTCATATTTCAGAGGATAAAACCGTAGAACATATTATCTTATTTTATGGATATGTATGTGCATAGTAAATGTGCATCAGTTATAATGGATAGCGATATAGTAAAGCTCTGGATCGAGTAAAGCGGAAAGAAATCCCTAGTGGCATTGTAATACACAGATTGTGGTTGCAGTTAGAGAAAACCTGTTTAATCTGTGAAATTAGCACTTGGTGTGTGTAGGCATGCAAAATACGGTCAGCACCGCCTTTTCTCAGGGAGGCAGGAAGCTGTGGTACTTAACTTGCTGTGGGACACATATGACGTGAAGGAACTAACCAGAACATAGCTGGCTTTGAGAGTTTGGAGCAAAGGCAGGGCGTTTTCTGTGCAAAGGATAAGGCTCATATTGGATTCTCAGTACTGGCAGCATAAAACTTTAATTTCCTTATAGAAGCAGAGCAGTTTGAAGTGATAGGTTTGACAGAGGAAGCTGAGTATTGGTTTTCTTTTTAATTTATTATTTATAATTTAAGAAGATGTTATTATTTATTTTATTTTACATTATCTTTTTAAAATAGTATTTATTATTTAAGATAATAGTGTAATGTTTGGAATACAGATTTACACAAGTACATATATATCCACTGTAGAAAAAAAGCTATGAAGAAAAGAAAATAGATTAGATTTTGATCAGTTCCATTTGACATTGCATGTGTAAGAAGTCTATTCTTGGGAGCCTAATTTGTACAGATGATCATAAAAATAATTTTGAGGAGGGAAAGAATGTATCCAAAGCAGTTTCTGGAAAATGTCATTAACAAGACTAAATACTACTCCTCCCTTAAATATAAAATCACAGTAAAGCACCCTGCAGAGAGTTTTGCTCTTTGTAGCCAAACCGTAACTGTTCATAGGCAACTGTCAGAGTCCAGGCGAGGAATATACTAATCTCTCCCTGCATGGGAGCAAGCCTTGTTGGGCACACACACAGCTTTGTATGATTCTTTAATTCATATGTGCATTTTCAGTGCAGTGCTTTGAAGAATAACAAATGTTGTGCCTATTCAGTACCTGCGGCAGCAGGTGCTTAATGAAAACTGTGTCATGAATTATACCTTAGAACTCAGTTTCCTGGTTTACTCCCTTCAACTCGAAGGACACAGCAAGGCTAATTGTGAATGGTTTTAATACATTTTAAGCTTTATCAAAACTTCTTTTTTCCTGGTGTTTTGGTGAATAATTACAGCAGCTACTATTAAGAGTAATTTATTCATGCTGTTTTATGTCTTGAGTAATGCAGAAATATGAAAGAAGTTGTATTTTGTTGTAGTGTTATTTAAGCCTTTTTCTTCAAGATAGCAAGCCCTATCAAAACTTTTTACTGAACAATACCTTGGGAAAGGTGAAATAGTATGCGACTAATAAAGCAAATACCACTGGCTGATGATGTGATAAAAAGCTGGTACTTACTTACCAAAATGGTAGGTACATCACTACTTGGAATTAGTAAGTTGTAAAGTTTTAAAAGCGGTGAAACACATATCAGTTTCTACGGTTGTGCTTTCATGGGTGTGCTTTCCTTCTTAATGAAAAGATATTTTGCCAATGACATTTACAGGCTTTTTCACTGTTGGATATGCTGCTGCTTGTGTCAGCAGTAGATTTTTGCACAGCTCACACAGGAAGAATGAGGAAACATATTTCTACATAATGTTCTGAAGAGACATAAAGTGAGAGAGAGTTCAGCCACTGAAAAAGGAAGGTATCATGTCCTGAATATAACTTAATCTGTACAGAATATGGTTAGAATTTTTCAGTGTAAATTTTGGTGCTAGGTTGTCTTTAAAGCAAGATTCGTGAAGGGCTTTTTTCCTAACAAGTTTACAGACCTGATGATAGAAAAGACCGTGATTATAGTGTGTCCTACTTAACAAGAGTGCTCCTAGTTTCCTGAAGCTAGAACTACCTTCTCAACAACTTTCTAACAGAGGAAGATGGTGTATTTTTGTTTCTGGTACTGGGATGCTGCAGTGGTATAACACCTCCCAGCTCCTGGGCTGCTCGGTGTTTGGTGTGATTCCCCCCTCCTGGGCCACATACCAACCCCAGATGGACTGCGAAAGGCAGCGGACCAGAGCGTTAAGGCACCCCCTTAACGTGCCTGATTCCTGCTTCCCCTGTCGCTTGGTTGATAATGACAGTCAGTCACCTCCTGACAGCCTAGTACATCTGTACCTGGGTCATGGCCCAAAGGGGGTGATACCAGACCTTCAGAATCTAGCAAGTCCTGGGCCTGTGCAGCTGGTAGAAGACACCAGAGTATTTCCTCATGCAAGTTGAGCTTAAATGGAAAATTACCTGACAAAAGTCAAATTATCTTGGACCCTATAAGTAGCGACCCTACATGAGACCCTTTGATCTCTCCTGGATCGCAGCAGGCTGTGACCAGCACCTCCCCTGAGCTGGGACACCTCTCAGGCTCAGAGTTCTTCAAGTTTGAAGATCATCTGCCCAAAAATCTGATGGAAGGCCAGGGTGAAGTCAGACTTCTCAATTATCACCTGTTGAGAAATACTGATATATTGTGAGTGTTTACTCCAAACTCGAGAAGAGGGAAATTTTCACTGTAGTCCAGCCTCTTCCATCCACCTCTTTACCTAAGTGCTTGACTATGCACATTCAGCTTTACGAGCATGGATGGTCATATATTTCACTGAATATCCAAATATTTCCCCGCTATTTGTGTGTGTGTGTGTATGTCTTGTGTTTTACATATAACATATATATATTTATACTTTGATTCAGAATACCTTATAGTAAGTTAGTGTGAATTTTGTCATTCTCAAATCTGTAATCAAGTTGCTATTTTAATCATAACATATTTTACTAAATCATTTTGTTAATCTTTAAATCAATCAACCATTAAGTGCTGCTAAAATTTAACCTTTGGTCTACCTCACACTATTAATAAATCTTAAATTGCTATTAAATCATAACAGTGTGAGATACCTTCATCCACGACAGATGCTTGGAGTAATTACAAACATAGCAAACATTATTATCCCCATGATTGGATTTTGCAGCTCAGTGATGTAATGTTAAATGCACTGAACAGCTCTGGTACAACCTTCCAACAGTCCTGAGGGGCAATTTGGGACTGTTCCTAGATAACAAAGCATAGTGTAAAAAGTAGATGATGGTTTTCCACCAGTTAGTTTCTTACATTCAATGCAATAGGATTTCTTTACTTCACATACTTTTGCTGGATCTTAAGGCAACTGAGAAAACAGTTGATGATGAAAACCAGAATAAGTTACATAATTGTTGAAGAGATAATCAGAATGCTGTATTCTTTTTATACAGCCTGACATTGTCATGCAGTGATGAAGATTCATTATTCCATTATCGACTCATATAGACTCTTTCTTGATTTTGATAAGAATAGTGATCAGGTTATTAATGTGTAAAATCAAGGCCACGGAGCTTAATTAGATTGATAGTTTGGGCTGCTGCATTGCATGCTCACAATATTCAGCTACAAAAGCTAAAGCTTTTTGCTTTTATGAAAAGTATTCCAATCACTATGAAGTTCATGAGCCATGCTATTCATAAAATACAAATGTGGCATTCTTTCATAAGGGCGAGTTTTGGAAATGGTCACAGTGAGAATCTGAGACTCAGAAGTAGAAAGTTTTCTAGTTTGTTTAAGCAGTGGTCATGTTTTGAACAGCATGCTGCTGAAAACAGACCTAACAAGAAAAAATTAACTGAGCTTCAGACTTACTCTTGGACATCAGTTGATAAATCTTATCAGTAAGAAGCTTTTGTAGATGAGACCTTATTTTAAACTTGCCTTCGCTTAGATCCATATTGTATCGAATCATTTGATACTGGCTTCTGGTGAGTTGGGATGTTGTCACTGAGAGCTCAGTGGGATTTTCAAGATATGTTAGTACTAAAATTTGACAGTGCTTGTGTTCCTTGAGACATGGAGAATGAAAGTAACTCTGAACAAAATTATTTTCTTTATTTCAGATTCACGATAACATGCAAACCAGAGTCTGCTTACCATTGTCTGTTCCAAGATATGATGTCAAAGCATACAAGGGAGAGTTAGAAGTAGGGTGACTCAAAAAGGAAGTATTTTGGTAAGTCACCTAATGTGCATTAAGCAGTTGAGAAAGTGATCTTTCACTTGAACAGATTTTTTTTCCTGCTCTTTTGTAGTTAAAGTATGCTTTTAAGAAGCATTGCTAAAACACAGTAGGCTGTTCACATTTTTGAAAGTGTTTATTCTTTCAGAAAACCAACAAATCAAAACCAGTGCCTTCCTGCAAGGTATGCTTAGTTAGAACATCCTGTCACAGCCTAAACTTCTGGAAAAATTCACAGCCCCTCAGCATTGCATTCTGGTTTTGGTCAACTAGAACACAGTGCTCTTCCTATCTGTACATCTTCCACATTCTTTCAGACTTACTTACATGTTTCAGTTAGAACATCTTTACTGTTAAGCCTATGTTCCCTCAGCATGTCAGAAGGAATATTCTTTTATTCAAACTTCATTGAATAACATCATCTGCTTGAGGAGTTTCTCATTGCCTTCCAAAATATGTATTGGTTACAGCAGAATTTAAATAAAACAAGTCCCAAAACACATACCTAATTCTTGTGTCTTCACTATCTAAATATGCTTTACAGGCTTTTAATCTCCTTCCTGAACTCTTAAAAGCTTAGTTTTTAATGTGGTAACCATATGGCTTGAATACTATTAGTTCCTAAATTTACTGATACTCTCATTCTAGCATGTACAGTTCTTTCATACCTCAAGGACTGTTTAGTTGTGCTAATATAGCTAACAATATAGCTTGACTTGATTAAAGCCTACTAATGTGTTTCAATGGAATTTGAGAGGTCACATAGTTTCCGTTCACACCAGTAGCAGTCAGTTCTGATCTGTATTTTTACATACTTACAGCAGTGTATATGACAGAGTATCTATGCAGGTGATTACAAGAAAAAGCTGTGTAGCTCTTCTGTGTCACTGGAAAGTAGGATACAAGTATATACCCTACGCAGGTCAGGCTGCATATGGACACACAGATATCACCTAAAGATAAATTGCATATACATCTACAAGACAATTTCTGAAGGGGAAATTATTTTATTTTGTCATGGGCTCCTGTTCCATTTTTATTAATGTCCCAAATTTGAGAATCCTAACTGAAACAAAATAAAGTTTCTTACTATAATGCATGGGCATGAGACAGAGAGCACCCTTTTTGAAGCAAAAAAAACAGTCTAAGAATAATTTGGATAAATTCTTCCATATTTTTCCACTTGTAGAACTCTTGTATCAACTCCCACTCCTTTTTTTCCCCAAAGTTTCTTGTAACCTGCTGTTTCAATAATTGTTGCACTTTATTAGTGTTCTTTATCCAAGCAGGGTCCAAGTAATAAGTAGAGACTAAAGACTTTCCCTTAGTCATTATGTCTTGCTGCTGATGTCTTTGTAAGTAAGGAACAGGTTATGTCTAGTGTTGTACCCCTGTTAAGGCATGGGAGTGTCTTCCTTCACTTTCTGGCCGCCTTGATGTTGTTGTAGTCACACTGTTCCGTAACCAATTCTAGTGGACATTGCATGGCCCTGGACTGGTGTTCACGTGCTGTTGCCACCTGTACATGCTTTATCTGTTTTAACGAGAGCCATGGAAGACATCTTGTGCACCTCAAAGCAATGCTTCTTTGCACTACAGTTTAAGGAACATATCTGACATCTACTGTAATCTGAGATACGACTAGAAGAGCAGAGACTAGCTAAAAGGAAGGATTCCCAAAATCTTGGTGTATTTCTCAAAGTACACACATGAGAAAAAGATATCTGAAAATGCATCCAAATGCATTTCACTCTTGCAAATGCAGAGCCTGGGACAGAATTGGAAACAGCTGTAACCCCTGCCTCAGTGAGGTACAGTACAGCTCTATTTCTCTAGGGATGCTGTCCCAGAAAAATAAATCGGGCAACTCCTGGTCTGAGGTACTAGTATTTTATTATCATGGTGTTCTACTGACACATGAGCATTTACATTACCAGTGCATCAAAAAAGGTCATAGTTCCTTAAATAAATAACATTGGTATTTTGTAAATGAGCAATTAAGTTATGAAAGAAGCCTCTTTTCGTATAGCTGCTGGCTTTGATCCTTCTTTGCATTATTTAACACTTCAGACTCCAGAGTGAATTCTTTTTGTCAGATACAGAGTGTAGCTTTGCTGTGGTATCCTCTCGTGTGACCTCCTTGAACAGGGACAGAGCATTCTGCAGGCTGATAGCAGTAGGTTCTGCACTCCCCTGTGGTGGAATTGCCTTGGTTGTCTTCTCAGCCTCTCTGTTCCCTGGCTCCTGTCCTTGCCCGCACCGTTCCTTCAGCACTGGTTTCCTCTGGTTCCTGGCACAGAAGTCTGTGGTCTCAGCGCAATATGTGCCCTCTGCAGTAGCTTTCTGTCTCAGTTGGCTTTTTCAAGGCTTCTAAAACATTTGCTTCCTTCCCTGCACCTCTTCATTCGTATCTCCAAGTCTGAACACTGCCTGCACAAAAATATTTAGCTTGACGTAGGTGCCGTTACATAAGTCACCACAGACAGGATGGTGGTAAGCCTAACCTCTGAAGTTGTAAAAGATGATCAACAAGTGGTAATGTCCCGTTATATTGCAGTTTATCAGAAGGGATTCCAGGAGGGAAAAAGCTAAAAAGTAATTGCTGTGAAATTCAGAATTACATTCATTTTTTAAAAAAACATGAGTTAGTGTTTACTGTAAAGTTCTTTTTTGACTACAGACTGAACAAGGAAGGAAATAAAACATTTGAGTTCTCTCCGTAAGGCAGCTACTTTCTCTGTGCCTTTTTCTTTCCTCTGTTTAATTCCCAATACCCTAGAGACACAGTTTCCTCCCTTAGCCGGGACTGTGACCTTAAAAATAGCTGGCTCCAAAATAAACACAGAAGAAAACCACTTCAATTGTTTCAAATACGTGATAAGTAACCAAAACTGCATCCATGCTAAAGCTGAAATTCATAATCTTTTGGAGCTGCAACTAGAACTTCTGTTTTTCTGAGAGTTAACATTCATTATTTTGTGTTCATGCTGCATGCCTGCCTCCCTCTGCAAAGAAATTTGTTAAAACGTCGGGTGCCATTTGAAAGTAACTTGTTACTACTTTTACCACTTTTGCAAACTTTTTAAGAGAGGACGCTTTCACTTTGGATGAGGGCCAGGTGGGCCACCAAGCACCTAAGGAAGTGGTGATCCCAGGCCGTTTTCATTACTTTCTCCTGATGGGCTCATTTTCAGCTGGTAGGCATCGCAGCTGCTTGGGGCCAGCTGTGATGATTTATCGATGTTTTATTGAACAGCAAGCTTGTTCTGTCACTTTTGCTTCTAGTTTTCAGACCAGATTCTCTGATTCAGCTGCATGAAGGAGGACGTGGTCCAGCCTGGACCTCCCCTCTACATTGAGGCCATGGTATAACATAGGCTGTCTCGTTGCCACTGCTGCCTTCACGTCTGTCTGCAGCTGGGCCAGAGTTCACAGTTTCTACAAAAGCTTTTTCCAGGAAAAGGACTTGCCATCAGATTTAATGTGGGCAGGGAACCAAGCCCCAACCTATGACAATAACGAAAGGCTTGTGTCCATATGTTACAGCAGTTGTTAACAGCTGTACTCCATGTTTCATTGAGGAGCCCCTGGTCATATATAACCAGTAAGGACAGGACAGGAGAAGGGACATTCAAGTCTGCAAATTAAATCCCCTCTGACAAGCAAGTATTGCAGAGGAGTATTTTCAGTCTGGCCAATGGCCTTGCGTGGAAAAGTTAGTCAGGTCTTACAAATACCTCTCACTGAGCAGAAATGTCTTCTGACCTTGCTTAGGAAGGTTTAAAACTCATACAGATTCAGAAGTGCCAGTCCATTGGGTCTTCAAACACATTTCAAACCCTTCTCCCATAAAAAGATACCAAGTAGTGCCTGCACAGATTCTCACAAAACAGGGGTATTCCCTCTGCTTTTCAAGAGCTGAGTTCATGTTGCAGGGGGGAATTTTCTAGATCTTCTCACATGAATGTGCCAGCTATATCTGTGTGGTGTAGCAGATACTTAGATGAGTATTTTCCTCTGAATATAGTCCAAAATCCATCATGTATGTAGAAATATATGTGTTACAGTGTTTTGAAATCTCAGAATAGGGCTATGAAACTTTTTTGATTAATGCAGACAGCTTGGTCTTTAGGTGTAGGGGAAAGAGCAACAGCTAGAAAATGAGCAGGGGGAAATAGCAAAAGAACATTTTGTGTACTTTTCCATCTAAGATGTAGCAGGGTTTGGGGAGGTTTTTTTAATCCATCGTGTTAGCCTAATCCACAGGGAGTTCATTCTGAAATTAAATATACCAAAGCATTTATGATTTACAAAGAGGGAAAAAATAAAAGCCTTAAAAAATATCTTGTGTTTGATCTATTTGTCGCTATGAAAATATTGACAAAAGGCAAAAGAATAGCTTTCATTTAGCTTATTATTGTTGGCTTGCTTTAATGCTTTCTTATTAAGGGCAAACTCCCATTAAGATGTGAGATTAACTCTTTCACAGTTGCGAAGGAATAAAAGATGGAAACTTTGAACCTAAAACTCCTGTAAACAATCATTCTAAACTAGGTAATCTGTGATTCCTATTCAGAAATACGTGATGTGGCAGAGGGTAGCTTTTAAAAGTAAAAAAAGTATATGGAATAGTTTGTGCAGAATTTATGCTTCAACATATCCTTGAAAAGCAGCCTCCCATGTAAAATCAGAAACATGGTGTTAATTACACAGTTCTAAAAGTATTTCAGAAAATAAATACTTTATGGGGGAAAGAAAACATAAAAATCTTATAAACTCTGAGTGTGCATGTGTAAAATAAGGATCTGTCTTCACTGAAGTGTTAACTACAGACCCAACTCAAGTGTTACTGGGACCTTAACTTCATTCACCCACAAAGACCTCTAGTTTTGTGGAGTAGTGCTTTTTTACTTGAGTCAGCTAGTCCTTTGGGAGCCTGTTTTGAAGAACAAGTGCTACCGATGTTTAAATTGGTAATAAAATAGAGAAGTGGCGAGAGACTTCAAACTTGAGTTAACACAGTGCATCAGCTGCTAATCCAGTCATGCTGTGCTGCTAATCAAATCATCCTGGTAGTCCAAGCGCTGTTTTTTGGTGTAGTCACTGCTGCTCAAGTAAGAAGTAGGTGGAAGCCTGTGCCAGAGCTGCATCCTAGCAGGACATACCCACACCAGCTTCTGGCTGGCCGGTCTGGGTCCCAGGCACTGGCTGGATGTGACAGTGCAAGAGATCAGCTTCTACGGCAGATAAACCAGTCCCCTGTGAACACCATGCTGCAGTGGCTGTGCTACTGCTAATACTACCTGTGCTCATTAGTTTGAAGCCTGCTGACGTAGCTGAGAACTCATTAAGGTTGGCAGGAGAATCATTACCTAGCTTTGGTTTAGTAATGTGATGCCTAATGTTGCAGAGGATGCAAACCTGAAGTTTAAGCTGTCTGTTGTTGCTTTACAAAGAGACAGATGTTACTGTTGCCAGCCCAGAATTCCTAAAAGAAATTGTTAATTTGAGCTATTTATTCCATTAAATTCCCACTGAATTAGCATTAATAAGGAAACTAATTGTATTGTTATCACTGTGGTATCTGAGGAAGCCTGTTGACCAGAATGTCATATGAACAGGAATGTCTGTTGGGATATTTAATTTCATCTCCCTTGACAATGTGTGATTGTTCTCTTTTGTACATTTTCTGTTAACTATTCGTGGTGTGGATAACTTTGTGCAATAGGTAGAAGTCACCCTAGGCCAGCACAAAGCACACAGAAAGCCCTGTCTGAAGAATGGCAACATGCAGGGAGAATTTAGAGAGTTAGCATTTCACTCCAGTGAACCAAGATGTTCACGTTTCCCTTCCCAGAATTTCCCACCAGGCTCTGGTCATTTGTGCTGACGAACACACTTTCATGTCTCTGTAATTACGAGTAAACTTTAGGATTGCTACTTACACTGCAAGGACCCAATCCTGCAGACAAACCTCCTTTGGGCCATCTGTGTAGTCTTGTTTGAAGACTCTTTGCTCAAATGTACAAGATCTGCTTTCCCTTGGCACTTCATGAGCCTTTCATCACTACCTCACATCAGATTTTAACTGATGCCTTGGTCTCAGTAGGTATAGAGCGCTTATAGTTTAAGGCTGTATTGTCACAATACTTGCATTGTGCATTGTGTTATGCTCATTTTATTGGAGTCCAATTAAGAGACACAGGTTTTGATCGGTTTGCCATGGAGACACAGAAGGAAGTTACGGGTGTAGGAGGTATTGGTAATAAAGCTTATAATAAGCAGTAAGCATGTGCTTGGAGTCGTGGACCAGAAATACTACTTCCATGCAAAATTCATTCGGTATGCAGGGTTCTCCTTTTTTTTTTCCATTGGCTTCTTTTTGTGTTCTATTATTTTTGTATCTTTGGAGTTGTGGGGTGGATTTCTTTGTCTCAGGAACCTGCAGTATTTAAAATATAGGGGGACATTGCTTTATTAAAACAATTCTTTTAGTTGTCATGGCAACTGGTCTTACATAAATGATGAAGAGAAGAGGAATGTATATAGAGATACATTAGGTCATGATGATAAATCCAGAACTTGTTGAACTAGCAAGAAAGCACTCGGGGTTTGTTGTTGCTGTAGTTCCTTTTATTCCAGATTGATTTCTACAACTTTAGCATTATCCAGGGTCACAATCAAAAACCACAGTACTTGTATGCTCACAGCTGTATCAATATGACTCTCTCTTGTCTATATAACTATTAAGCTCTTCCACTAGGAAATAGATTTGTCAAAAAACAGATGCAGAAGTATATAATAAAAAGCCAAATATGATACTTTGTGAGTCTCTGCAAAGTATTTTTCTGCTCTTCTTTTCCAGAATTTTACTCAGTCAGATAGGCAGAAACTACATCATTAGGGAGAATACCGCAGTGACTCTGAGGTGATGTGATTAGCTATTTAATACAAATGGTTAATTTTCTGTGTTAAAGGATAATAGGAGACTTTGGGGGAGCAGGGGATATTATTCCAGGATCAGCATATATAATATCCAGCATTTACAAGCAGTTAAGAATAGTTCACCAAAGAAGTGGACCCGAAAGACCAAAATGGTGCTGACAGAATTTAGTATTTTTTCTATTTCTCTAGTGATTTAATGGTAGCATCAAAATTAAACAATACTAATATTTCTTTACTGCTCAAAAATGTACTACACCTAAGGAAAAAATGCATCAAAGAAATGTGTCGTAATTAACATGCTTAGTCTTTTTATCCACCCCGTTACCTGATTTTCAGTATGATTTCTAAACCTGTCTCCCAAATTTTGCCAGTTGTTTTTTAATCTTTATTGTCTGTAATCATCTTGCTTTTCCTTTTCTATTTTACCTTTCTCTTTTTTTCTGCTTACAGTCCTTCACTCTTCTTCTGTTTCCTGCATACCCAAATTAATTTTCACCTTTTCCCTTACAACTAACTGTATGCATTGCATGTAGATTCTCCTGGTTTCAGTTCTATTAAAGAAAGCCCTTTTAAAATATAAACCATTATAAATTCCCTACAGGATACGATTATTCCTATTCTAACATACAGCAAACCAAAGCTGGTAAGTTATGTGGCTGTAGATCACTGATG
This sequence comes from Tyto alba, assembly GCF_018691265.1. Lineage (NCBI taxonomy): Eukaryota > Metazoa > Chordata > Aves > Strigiformes > Tytonidae > Tyto > Tyto alba. Next base: position 5,852,348 of record NW_024881295.1, on the reverse strand, counting down.
TCCATGTGAATGGTATTCTTACATACTGGTTTCCCTCTCTTGCTTACAAGCTGCTCTTTATTGTGACCAGAAGACTGGGGATGCTCAAAGTATTCTGCATCAGCTAGCTAACAGACGCCAAATAGCACAGAGATTCACACTGCCGTGAACTAATATAATACCCTTCATGGAAGTGACTCCAAGCCATTTGTTTCATCAGCCTTGAAAGCTTGCGGTTTTAGAGGAGATAGGACTGAGAAGTGCTATTTGAAGAAAAACACTGCTTTAAACCTCAAACTCACATGATTGTTTTGTCTTTTTAATTCCAGTTCTCCAAATTTAAGGACTAGAACCAACTTCTTTTTCGTTCCCTTCTGATTGTTGAAAGTAAGCCTTGGTAGCTTTGGTTGTTCTAGAAAAGGGGCTGTGATACAGCCTGTGGGGATGACACTGCATAACTTCTAGAAATCAGTGTGAGTAGTTGGAAGAACAGCAGTGGGCAGCAATGTTGACAGAGATTCTACAGTCCACCCACAGGTGCCTCACTTGGATAAGTCAAAAGTATAATGCAACTGTGCCTCTACCGTATCTCCCTAATGTTCTTATTTAAATTGAGCAGTAAGGTGTGCAGACTTAGGCTTTTTCAAATGTCATCAAGTGAAGCTCAGTATATTCTTCCCAGGAGCTCATGCAAACATTTTTTTCTTAATCTTCATCTTGCTGTGTTTAAGTTTGCAGCTGCTGGATTCTGCTTTGAGTTTCAAGTTCAAAGGCACTCAGACACTCTTTGTGAAGTATCACAGAAACCACTGAACTTCACCTGCCTTTGCAAGGAAATTTTGTCAAACCACAATTTTGCCACACTTCCAGTGTGAAACCTTGTGTTAACTCAGAGATTTTTTTCTCCCAGATCATATTGGAGTTAGCTTGACTGTGAAGATTCACGACCCTTAGGGAACTTCTTCATTAACTTTTCAAGTTTTGTTACAAACTCAGAATTCTTTCCACAATTGGGGGTTTTGTAGCAGAAGCAAAAGACAAGTGTAATTAACGTTGCTTTTAAATCAGTGGTTTTAGAGATGGGTTGTAACCTTTGAACACGGCATCTGTGTAATAAGCTTGGCAGGCATCCGGATTTTGGCAGGTTTGTTCAAGTTTTGAAAGAGCTGTCCCACCTGTTGTCGCAGCAGTGCAGCAGATTGCTAGCCCCGCCGCAAAGATACGGCACGCCGCAAAATATGTCTCAGAGAAATAACATCTCCCATAAAACACAGAGGGCTATATTGTGTTGTAAGAGGCAGCCTTCACGTGAGCGCTGGAGGGGGTCGTTTAGCAGCTGGACTCTTCAGACGCGTCTCTCTCAGGGCTTGGCGTAGCACAGTCTGGAGTGGGACCTCCACCATATGTTAAGAGCATCACACGTGCCTGTCCCGGGCAGCTCTGGCTCCAGGGAGAGTACAGGCTGTGGTAATACTTCTCCTGCTGTCCTTTTATATACACTACGGGTCTAGGTGGCCCAAACAAATCACCTTTCACTTGCTGTATCTCTTACTTGCTTGAAAGGTAAGGATCGATGTGTCGCTTGGAAAGTTCTCACAGGTAAAAGCACAGAGAGATACAGCGTTACTGACAAATGTGTCATAGTCCGATGTAAACTAGAGGCTAAATCCTTCCCTTTTTTGAGAACATTTTACACCCCTCGCTCTGGGGTCTCAGGGTAGTTTTCTTTCAACACAGTTTGGCACAACATCTTTCTTCCATTTACGACCAAGAGATGAAGTTTCAAAACAAGCTTCTTCAGGGTGTTTGTCCAGGTAGCTGGTTCACTCTGCCACCTGCACTTCGGGCAGGGTTACCTGACTTTGGCTTTCGAGGGCCAGACATTTCCTCCCATTCAGTTGACTGTTTCATGGTTAGGTTCATTGAATGTCGAGTAGCAGCATCACACTGGAGTGCAAGTCTTCATAAGAAAAGAGGGAACAGAGATGCATTGCTTTAGCCTAATCTCTTCTAACTCAAATGCAGCTGTCTAATGCCTGTGTTTTCAGCATGCCTATGTAATTATTACTTACCTGTGTTGCTGGCTTAAGTTCTATATTACAAGTCCCTTAAAATCAAAGCTGCATTCAAATTAATAATGATTTTTTTTTCATTATGTAATTCCGAGGTGGGTTTTTTGAATCTGTATCTCCCTTTTCAAATATAACATTAGCCCAGCCACTTTGCTCGTTTTATATAACTAAAAAATGTAAGCAAAAACCGCACAGCCATTTTTTATTTATAAGAGTATGACAAAAACGAAGTCTTTCTGTGTTAAAAGTTGTTGTAGGTTGTTTTTTTGTTTGTTTTTTTGTTTGTTTTTTTGTTTGGTTGGTTGGTTTGGTTTTTGTTTTTGTTTTTTCTTGAGGAACAGTCTAAAAATGTCTGAATCTCTAAACCTGAAATTTGGCAGGTACCTAAATCTTTAATGAGTAGCATGTGCTTTGCAGTTTTTCCTAAAGATTTACATATTTGCTTCTTAGGATACATCAGTTGCTACTACTACAATCAGTCTGGTGGTCATGCAATTTAAAAAAAGGAACTTGCTTATTAATTCTTGGGGCTTTTTGCTTTTATCAGATATGGTATTGCTATGTTCTGCTTTTGCTGTCCTTAGCTTATTACATATTAGACAGTTAAATTTGAATTAAAAACTATCTGCAGAGATGGAGGTAGGCTCCATTCTTTAAATGTTCGTTTGCTGATTTTGTTGCAAGTGCTTTAAAAGCTGTGCTGAAGACTGTAAAGCTCCTGGAGCTGTAATAGAAAACATTAGTGTCTGGACTTTCAAGGGAAGAATGTGGTTAAGATTATAGCGACTGAGTCACTGTCAATGGGTGGTCTTGAGTCCATATGGCACACAGTAGACAGGGGCACAGAAGAGCCTTTGCTCAGATGGGTGACGAGCTGTACTCGCTGAAGTGAAAGTGTTTGAAAAGGGCCACCCTAGACAATATTTTGCCTGCACAGGGATAAAATTCTGTCAGGTTGCTTCTCAGCGTGGCTTTGTTTTTGCTACAAAATAAGATAAAGGGTTTGCTTAAAAGATTGGTCGTCGTAGTGCTACATGCTCCTTTTGGCTCCTCAGATTGCTGCTTTTCATTCGGTGCATTTTCATTGTTCTGTTAGGCTTTTAATGAGACAGTTACAAAATGTCTGCCTCACTCTGACCGCCATTTTGTAGCCTGATTGTTGGATAATGAAGACTGTGAGAAATAGAAAATAAACAGCATGGCATGGAGGAGATTTCAAAAGGAGTACAAAATCTGCATGTTTTATGTAGACGCTTAATTGTTGCCGACTGGCTGCATTTAAACAAGTGACTTTACAGTGTCTGGAAGAAAACCAGCTCCCGAATTTGAGGAGCTGACCTTGGGTAGATGCCATCAACTGTTCTTTTCTATTGGCACGAACGTGCTGCTGGCAGGGTCTCTCTGTAGCTGCAGTCGCTCACCCAGCTCTGAATCAGAACCTGCTTACACTGTAACAGGCCACCAAATTATGCCATTTATTCCAAGTATTATTTGCAGACCCTTCCATAACCAAGATTTGATCTAGAATATATAGGAAATTTAAAAATAAGCACCTTCAAAATAGCTATGATTAAGCTTCTCCCATAGAGCAACACATAATGTTGTTCAGAGAAAAAGGGAGGGAGGCTACAAGTTTGCTGAAAGCAAACGAAAAACGCATGATGGGAATTGAAAGGACACTATGGAGTTGTTACTGTGGTCCTGTGGATACAGTACTCACTGTGTAAGGAGTGAAGTTAGTGGCATTTACTTGCTTCCTTTATGAAAAACTCTGTTTTGTGTGTATAAAGTGGGCAAGGGGGATGGGGAAGGACGCTTTACATTCACAGTAGGGTGCAGCTTCAATGCTGTTTAAAATTCTGCCATATCTTAATGATAATAGTTAATCCCAGTATCAGAACAGTACTTCTATTTTTAAAATGCAATCAATCAATCATTTTAATATATTGCACCCTTAGTGCCAAACACCTCAGAAAACGGTGTGTACGGCAGTAAAAATAAAGCATCTGAAACTCCTTCTGTAGAGTCATTCTTCCTTTCTTTCTCACCCATACATGTAGTGCAAAATCTCAAAGCTGCAAGAAAAATCTGGACTTACATAACAGGGAGTAAGTCCTCTAAACAAGACCGATTGCCAGGTGGGGATTGCTGTTACGGACTGAGCAAGGAGAGATGGGGACATTGCCACACCTGACTAAAATTCTCTCTAGAAATACAGCATGTGCTGTTTTGTTCTTGGGTTTGCTGTGGTATGGGTTTGGCTTTTGAGGTGAGAGTTATATACACATTCCAGACTTTCTTTTAAGAGGTTTGCACTGACAGTTGCCGCTTGCTGTTTTCTTCTCAGAACAGCTTCCTATGTCTACCATGCTCTTTCAGAATGCTGTTCATATAGATAAAATAGAGGTTGTAGGTAATTCAAGTTCAGTTTCTGCCTCTGCTGCAGTGATTCACACAAAAGTGTCTTGTACATATGTTCTTCACCTGCAAAATAAGGATTAATGCTTCCTTATCTTTAGTGCTTAAGATAAATTACTTTGAAGTTCCTTCAATATGCTGCAAATATACCTATCACTGTTGTTAGTGATAAAAATGTGAACAACATGACTCAGTAGTTTAATGGTGTATACTGGGAGGATATTTTAACACAGCTTGAATATAAAAGTATCAGCACCATATTCCAGCAAATAGCCGACTACAGTGAGAGCATACCTCTGTAAGTATATTACCTATATTTTCACTTCCATGTGGATTTTCTCATGAGTGACCTTCTCCTTGGTTCACTCATTCTCTCAGACTGACCTTCACCCATTGTATTGATGAAAGGCTTTGATTTTTTTAAAAGATCAGCAAGAAACAGCGATGTTTTCAATCATCAAACTGGTAGGACCATCGCATTGGACCAAAAATGCCCAAAATCATCTGACATGAATTATGAATTAATTTTGAACATTCTTGCCTCAACAATAAAAGGGAAGTTCTGAGAGAGATTTTCGGTTTCAGTTGAACAGCAGCCTCCACAAATAAGTATTTATGTAGCACAAAATAACTCAATGCAAAGCAAGTTTACTTGAGGTGAAATTGGAGACAAAGGCGCAAATGATCTGGACTCAGATCATAGATTACAGAGATAAGACACCTGGATTTCCAGTCAATTGTCTGAAGGTGTAAGTAGGAGTTAATAAGGTTTGCTTTCCTCTTACAGAAGAGCATTTTTTACTCAGTGTCTGAAATCTAGCTTCGGTGGGGGATTAATAAGTGTTTTTCCATTAATTCAAAATAATCATCTTGGAACTATAAGGAAGCTTATGATAGCAGTCCCTAACCTTATGAATTCATAACTGTAATAGCATATTTTTGTGGTTTTTACGTATAAATGCATCCTTTCTAGGGACAGCTGCCTCGGCAAGCAGAATACAAACATTCATGCTAAGACTTGTTTAAAATGTTTACCACTTTGATAAGCCATATCTTAGGCAGTATCTCAAAGGATTTTTTTTAAAGTACCAGTAATGAGGGCTTATATTTTTTGTTTGTCTGGTCCACTAGGTCCTTTCCCATTACATGTTTCATCTTAACAGCCAGCAAGCATGTTCCTCTGCTTCCTTGAGTGTGTCTGTGTTGCTGACATCTGGAAAGCAGCCATACAGGGTTCCACACATAGTTTTTGGAAACACCATTTGCTGATCGAACAATCCTCTTTTGGCAGAACTTTATTGCCATCCGTTTTCAGTTGAACTCTTGTACATCACATTACTGTGTGTGAGCCACAAGAGTGTGGCTTGTAGACTGATGTTCCAAGAAGAAAGGAAGACTTCTCTGTGTGGTAGTTAAAGTGCTTGGGGGTGAGTTATCTGCACATACCTTCCGTGACCTGCCTCCATCTAATTAGTATAATGTCACAGACTGTATTCAGAGTTGACAAAAAACTTGAAAGTGGGTCTTGCACTGTCCTTTCAGTTATCCTCATAGCACGTGGGAGCATATAATGAACTTTGGAGGACAGTGCTGGCCAGAATACTCCAGATAGCAGACATGATGTACTCCACCAGCAGAGCACATGTATGAACAATGCATCCTACGAGTGAACAGATTCATAACTCTCTTTTGGAATCTCAGCTGAGGTCTGCAGTTTTCCAGAAATTCTAAGAAAGGCTGTTGACTGTTCTGCCCAAAGCCAGGGAAGGGCCTAGAGTTTCCCTAAATGCTAGAGCAGTAGAGAGAATGAAGAACTCTGTAGATTCCCTGCAAAATTTTGCAGTCTCCATTTCTGTACAAAACTGACTTTCTCAGAGGTTTGCGGAAGCAGCTTGTTTTTAATACTCACGCTTTTGTAACTTATTGCACATTTATATGTCAGATAAATTTATAAGCATATGTGGGTTTAGTTCATCATACTTAAATACCTATGGCATAAATGAAAGACTTAATAGGCCTCTTAGTAGGGTGTGTGGTTTCTGTATGTTTTCTAATTCATCCTATATCCATTGCTTGTTAGAATGGTAGAGGACAGACTATCATGGTGGAATATATCAGATGTCTCCTTCTTTTCTGAGACTTTTCTGAAAAGGAGAAGTTGGATATAGGAAGGGCATGACACTCAAAAACTTAAGTTGTATTTAAGTATTTAAAGTGCCATTTGTGCAAAACGTACCATATATTTACCACACAATTGTTTTAAGCTCCAAAACACATAAAGAAACTCAATTAAAAGTCTCATTTGCTTTCATGAAGATACTTGGGCTTATTTTGTAATTAATTTTTAAATTTATTTTTAAGTAAGACCTTTCTCCTCTGAATGTAGATTGCAAGTTCTTGCAAGTAGTTTCCAGGCAATTAGTTTGCACAGTGTTTGGATACTCAAAAGGACTTTAGAGATCAGTGGTGGCTGGGAATGTAAGCTAGTGCAGGTGAATGGCCAGCTTTCATTCCTTTCCTGTAGTTAATATCAAAGGGTCAGAAATGATCTGGTTTTTAAACAAAATTGTAAAAATTGCAGTACCCATGTTTCCAGAAGTGAAAAGGCTTGCTAATGTTCAGCATCACCTGTTAGGCTACTTGTGGTGATGACTTTTTACTTGGGTATTTTTTGTCTGATTATTGCTTCTTGATGTTACTTTACCAGAGTCATTTATTTAAAAGATCTCAGGGAGAAGATCTCAAACAAATGCCAGTATTTAAAGGTCATTACCATTGTTTCCCTTTGATATTAGACACCTGTTTTCATGTAGCAAGAAGCTTTTCTTGCTTCTTCTTTGTCAGGTCCCAGTTATGATAACATGTGTAGCTTAAGATCTAGTCTGGTATCCAGATACAGATATAAAACTTTAAAAATTACATTGCATACTATACCAGTCTTCCTATCTGTATTGATAATTTTTGGATAACAGACCATTCTGAGAGCACTTGTGTTACCAGAGAAGATATAAATGAATTATTTGTGTATTCTCATATGCCTTATTAAAGCAATCCTATGTATTATATTCCCGTCTTACTCCAGATATTGCAAAATACTTAGTTTACTTATTTTATCATTTATCATGCAGTGTAGATAGTTGAAGTCATGACAATCCTATTCATCCTTTTTACTTTAATACTTGGTAGTAGGTTATGTTTATGTTAGAAAGATCATAGGTTTTTTTTACATGAATTACCAAGTAGGTGAGTGTTATAATTGTTATTCAGAGCATAGGTGATTCATTATTGATAGAAAGTGTTGTTCCTTTCTTAAATGAATGGGCTGTTTATCTGGAACATTCAGTGTTACAGTTGTCTTTCCAATTACGTGATTTGGGGTTTGGTTTCTTCTTTAACAACTAAGGATCATCCTGGCAAAAAATACTGGTAATCCACCACCAAACTTTGCAGGTTCCTGGTTTCCTAGCAGACTAACCTTTTGTATAGACAGTATCAGCTATCTTTGGAGGACACAGACTAGCATGCAGCAAAAGACAAAAGACCGAAATTTCATTAAAGAATTCAGCAAGTCTGAGAGACTTCTGTGCTAAATCTTTGCATTTGCAGATTCTCATTCACATGAAAATTTTCTGTGAAAGTTTGTTTACAACTGTAATTAATGTAATGTACATTCAAAATGTCTCCTACTGGACAGGCTCGGTCTGCCTTCACCAAAATAAATGAGCCACACAGTCTAACTGACAACAGTGCACTTTCACTATCCAGCACCTAGATTAGAGTGTGTTCTGGGATTATAGTACCCCAGTCCACTGATGCTAATGTTCTTAGAAGAAAAGTTACTCCACTGTAGACTTGTTATGTCCCCGTTTATCATCCACATTTTATTTAAGATTGTGTGGCTTTTTTCTTTGTGTTTGTTTTTTTGTTTTTGTTTTTGGTTTTTTTTTGTAACAGTGCTTGCTATGCACTGTTGATGCTGCAAGACATGGAAATTAGGAAACTTGTATATCAACATTTCCACAGCATCATAAAAGATTGTGGAAAATGTGCACTTGCCAACATGATGCCAACATCCAAAAATGATGCACGTCCAATATATGAACAAGGAAATATTTAAATGTTAGTAGGGAAAGCTAAGATTTTAGATTTCTTAGGTGTTGTGTGTTTAAATATTCGACTTTGATGTTGTATAAATGCTGAAAATGTTTTTGTTTGTTTTTTTTTTTCTCCATGCTCGCTTATGTATTTTACAGGCTCTGATTTTCTGGCCACAGTAGAGCAGACAGAATTACTTGATGTTGAGAACCTTGTTAATTTTATGGCCCATTTTCACATGGAGATCAGCTTTTATTTCCCCTCTCACTCTTTATTCTTGATTCAATTGTTAGTAAGGTTTAGTGAGCAAAAACACTGGATGTATTATGGGAAGAAATCTAATCAATGCAGCACCAAGGGACAGTCCTTCACAGTTCTCCCTAGTGGCTGTGAGCCAGAGTGGAGGTTACTATGAGGTTACTCTGTCTGACTTTAACCAAAATACCCATATACTTCTGAAAAGGCTGCCGGCAGCCTTGTACATGTGTAACAGAAGCCTCATTAATATAAGCTCCCAATATATATACACCTGTTATACTAGCCCCCAGCACAGAGCCTGTGTTTCCTATTTTAAACACTTTGCATGTCTGTCTACATTCCCTTCTGTCTGCAGTTGCTCTAGTGTGGTACTGCAGAGCAACTCGTATGCAGTACGTCCAGGGAATGTAGGAGGCTAAATAAAGTTGTGGCAGATGTCAGTGGACTTTGCCAAGCGCTGTTTTTCAAGTTGGATAGTTTGAAAGATTCACTGGCTAATCCAGACTTTGTAATAACAGAAGTAACCTCATTAGTAGCCTCTTTAAGTGTGCATTTTTTTTAATGCCTGCTCCTTTTTCAGGTATTGATGCAGAGAATTGCATTGACATATGTGTGAGAAGTCTTTATTCGACTGGCAAAACTCTGTTCCTCGCCTTCCTCCCAAACCCCAACCCTCCTGTTCATGTACAGAATTTAATTCCTTTTAAACTTGAATTATTTGAAAGATACAGCACTTCCTTAGGGCTTTTACCTGTTTTGGCTCTGAGTTCTAATAAATCATATAACAGCAAAATGACTCTAAGACAAACTTTTCCCCTTTTATGAAATATTTGTTCAACACATTCCAGAATATGGGTTTACCTCAAAAGTTACATATTTTCTTTGTTAAAGACAAAAAAAGGATCAAAAGCAGTATCAGATACAGCTGCTGATTCAGCACAGAAGCAACACCTTAGCGTACCCGCGGAGCCATGTATTTTCTGGCTACCGAGCTCGGGTTTCCTGACCAACACAGTGGGAATCATGTGTGGCTGTACTTCTAGGCCCCTGCCATATTTTGCGTAAAAGAACTGTAAGTTTGCTTCACGTAGCTCTCGAGGGAAGCGCGCTGTTGCCCCGAGCAGGTCCGAAGGCGCTGCAAAGCGGTGGTGATGTGCGGCTCTCCCGCGGCAGCCAGCCGCGCTCCTCGCTGCGCGCGGGTCGGTCCCAGGGGACGCCCGTCCGGTAGTCGTGCGGCTCCTGCCACATCACGTGCGGAGCGAATTTCTGGAAGCAAGCACATCTGCTGTTGCGTTCACAGTTTTCGTAATTGTTTTCGCAATGCACAGTTGATAACGTCGGTGTTTTATTTTTGTTTTCAAATCCAAAGCTTTTTCCATGGAAGTTTCCAGTAAGGTATGAATCCTAACACTAGCTATCGATGGCTAGCAGTAGCCAGCAGTTCTACTGTGAAATGTGCTGCAGTGGATCAGACGCTGCAGGAGCTGGATTAGCTATGCTTCTGTTTCTGCACTTCATCTGCAGTGATGTTCTTCCTGCTTATATGATGTTGCAGCATTTGATTGTGAATTATTAAAGCCTGAGAAGTTGTGGCAATTTCACTATGCATGTATATTAAACAAAACCTTGAGAAAAACAGCCTCCTCAGAAATCCTAAGAATTTAAGAATTAATAGTCTGAACCAGACTAAGGGTCTGTCCATCCCACTGCCTTGTTTCCAGCGGTGATGAGTGGACTGTAATTATGGAAGATATACAAGTGGTATGTATATGGAATAGACAGAAGTGCTGTGGTTATTCAAGTTGGTCACACTGCATGTGGAAAATCACCCTGGACTATAGTTGCCATAGGCCAGAGCAGTCTTACGCTAAAACCTGCAATTTGTATGATTGGATTCACAATAACATACTTTAGCATATGGGCTTGCACAGTGCATCTGGTCAAACACCAGACAAGTCTGGGGTTAAGTCTATGTATTCCCGCTGTTTGCAAATGATCTAGTTGTATGAGTTTTCATCTTCAGTTACAGTAAGTACAAGATTGTTCAAATACAATCAATAACTTACTTATTTTTAGTAAGCTGCTTCTTTACATAATAGTTTTGATTTGCCTTGATTGTTTACATATTACTTCAGCATAAACCCCATTATTTTAGTTTTTGCAGGTGTTTTGAAGACTCTGACTATAGAATCAATTTTGTATTGTTCATTGAAGTAGCATCATGTCACAAAAATTTGCATTTTGCACAGAAGTGTTTTAGTAAAATTGCACAGTCAGGCTGTGGAGCTTATGGTCATAGGAAATAACTAGAGTTACCACACCTAGGATGTCTTTTGGCAAATACAAAATTATTCCAAAAATGATTCATAGCCAACATTCTACTAAAATGGGATTAGTGGTGCCACTTTATGGAGATCCTACTGTGAGGATAAATGCCTTATCCATTGCATTTTAGTAGGGTTCACCTCTGAAGTTATCAGTCATGTAACTGCATTTGACCACAAATGTTATTTTATGCTTTTCATATATTCTCTTCCACCAAGATTAACTTGAACAGGTGCAGCAGAAATGAGTTACAGTTTTCCAAGATATATATAAGAGATGCTCACTTCTTTTCTTGAAAGTTGAATAAAGTTCCATAAAGTTAAAAAATAGAAGTACCAAACCCAACAAGCTACCACTGAGGACACTAGATTGCTCAAGGACCATTTAGAGCTCAAATCAGTTTTTCATACTGATTCCTACTTCAGGATAGCAAATATTAGTTAACCATTTTAAAGGAATAAAACCCTAATCTGGTCATGATGGTAGAGGTGATATCTCTATAATGGGCAGCATAGGCCTGTACTTCCAGTTGTGGTTAGGTTGCTTTTTAACAGTAGGTCTCAGTGAACAAATGCTTTAGTCCACGTGAAACAGAAATGAGCATTTGATTTTTTTACATGAATGCTATTAGTTGGGGAAGTTCAGGAATTTTTTTTTTTTTTTTTTTTTTAGTATTCTTAGTAGTAGCTAGCTGGAGCAAGACTTCTTCTGTGGGAAGACAGTCGACAAGGAAGTGACTTTTTGAAAGTTTCATGTGATAGATTATTGAAATCTAGTTGCTATAAGCTATTTTAGTATTGTGAATATGTTTCTGTAAGGAAACATTTCTGTAAAGAGAGCTGCTTGGAGCAAGTGCTTTTAATTCTTCGTAGGAATTTGCTGCTAATTTCAGATCTCTGATTTTTAAATTAAGAAAAGCAAATATTTTCAAACCATGAGTCAGGTGACATACCCAGGGATCTTTGAATATTGGAGAGGAAAAATGTTAAAACTCCTCAAGAAAGATTAGTTAGCAGTCTGACCGGTACAGGGAGGAGGAGGAGGAGAGAAGGAGAACCTGTAAAAGTTGTGAAAATTAGCACAGTAGTCTTCTTAAGGCTCACTGTAAATTACAGCTCACTAACGTTTTGCTGCATGAAGGAAATAATTTATGTAGAAGTGGGGCAATGGAGTTCTAGTTTCTGGAAGTCAGCTAAGAGGTAATGGAGATTCAGACCTACTGCTCTTGGTGACAAGGTGGTCAAAAAAAAAAAAAAAAAAACAATAGGGTTCGAGTCAGTCGTGTTGGTTTGGGGGTTTTTAATCAATTGAAAGGATAATTTCTCCTTTCTTCCCATAAAGTAAACATCTTGCGTTGCTATACAGTGAACAGTGACTTTTCCATTTTAGTGGACATTACGTGTCAATTTACAACATTTGGCATTTTGCATTACACTGCTGTCATTATGTATAAGAATTACATTTTTAAAAGCATGAGTTAAAACAACAATCCCGTTGTATTGAAACCTGCTGTGGTAAAAGGGTGGCTTATCCCATTGGCCTTTAGAAATACATACTCGGGTTAAGCTGAAACAGGTACATTAATTTTCACTGTCAGCCATTAATCCTTGAGGTTATCTTTAGCACCCTGTTTTGGTGCATTGCATTAGTGAGGAACCACCAGCTCTGTGACTTTGGCTAAATCTAGATGTAGACTTGCTTAACTATCTCAGTGGGTAGATATTAAATACAAAGAACAATTTTACTCTCTGTTTTAGAGATGCATTACCATTAGTTCTCTGGCTCTCAGGGTGTATCACTTTGCTGTCTCATCTGCTGTAGTTAGCACACTCCTGCTGTTTGCCTTCTCTTTTTGCTTTTACTCACAGTGTTAAAATACAGTTCTTGCTAAAGAAGGTCATATTTGTTGTTTGGGAAACAATATATCTGATGTTCAGTAATGTGCCAATTCAGAACAATACATAAACACATCTTTAATTTGAATTCCATATTAAGTGAGTCCTTGAAGCCCTTGAATCATGGGCATAGTGCAGTTCAGAAAACAGACACAAGTTTAATATGGTGTTTCTTGTTGTATGTTCTCATGTTTCAGCAGAAATGTATCTGACAACTGCTGCTTTTCTATGACAAATCTAAGAGTGAGGGTTTTCTTAACTCTGGAGAGAAGGAATTTAAGACCCAGTCATGACAACTCTGACATAACTGAGTAAAGTTCTTCATGTCTAAACATCTGCAGGATTGTAGCCTACTGTAATAATGGAATAGTCTGAAAACCATGTCTATAAAATCTCAATATGGCACTGTATCAACACATATTCCTTATACAGCTGTAAGGCAGGCAAGTTTGAAGAGTTTCTTTATCTGTAGCATTTCTATCCTATGTTGTGTCTGGACTTTTTTCTGCCTGTGGGTTCCGATTAGCCACATGTCTGACTGAGGCTAAAGATTATTTTTGTGTACATTTTTGTACCGTACCTATATTCTATTTTAAGGAAAAATATACACATGCATTTTTCTTCTTTATAATAAACTGAGTGACAATTAAAAATAAATTCTTTCAGCTATTCAGAATGGTACACAGATGTACTGGCACATTTCAGAGTAAGTTAAATAGAGAGTGAAGTATTATGTCACCAAAGGGGCAGAAGTGGAGCAGATCTCTGACCACTAAAGCAAAATAAAGCAGTGCTAAGGTGGTGGCTTTGAGAAAAATAAGCCAGGCTATCCTAGGACTTAGGTGAATTATGGGAGCAGCAACAAACAAGAGAGAAGCGTTACCAAATGAAAATGGTGGGAAAAGTATAAAGGTATATTGTGGAGTGAAAGAGCAATACTGAAACCAGTGGGAAAAAGTAGAAAAAGGGTTTGGGACATAAAGCAAAAAAGGGTGGAGGACAGAAAAAACAAAACCTAAAAGCAATAACATTAACATAATTGATATCTTCACAGAAAGAGAGGATTGGAAGGAGGAGTGAGTAGGCATTGGTGTGAAGATCTGTCTGATATCCAAGTATGGGAATACCAGTCTGAAGTCTTTAGCTCTCCTTGTAGATTGTGTTTGGAACTCTGATGGCTTACTGTATTTCATTCCAACGCCAGGTATCTCACAGTGGATAAACCAAACCTAATTTTTAGGAGCTTACATCTTTATAGGACTTTGATCTTAGGCTTGGCAGTGAAGAGGATAGTCACTTTTACTTAGATTTAATTTAGTTGCATGTATAGGCAATTGTCATTCCTAAGATGCTGCTATGGAGAGAGAAAAAGAGAGAGTCCCCTACGGGGTTGATTCAGGGTACCTATGTTAGGTAAGTACTACACCTTTCTCTCTCAAGGACCCTGTGTCTATTGACACTATATATGATTCTATCATCTTAATTTAGACAGTTAAAATGAGCTGTATCCTCTCTCAGTCTCTCTATCTTCCTATTCTATAAATTAAGGCAATAATTTTTCTACTGTGAGGTTGTGAGGCTAGCGTTCAACAGGAGTTGTGAAGCAATTGCGTGTTACAGTGGTCACAGAGTGAGAGATGCTAAAATGGGAAGTGTCTTTTGTTGGAGGAAAACAGTATTCCAAGGAGATTTGATGGGCTGTTGCATATATATGAATTTTACAGATGTTGTGGTGAAAAGTCACCTTTCATCCAAAACCAGCAGCAGAATTAGCTGAAGAATACTAGGAGCAATAAGAAGTGAATAGATTTAGCATGCAGTCTGGTGAATAGGCAGAGAACAATCATAGCCTCACTTCTTTGGCATGACCCAGAATAATTTATCTAGAAGTGCTGTTTCACATTCCCCCTAGTTCTATCACTATCACAATACAAAAAACCCCAAAAGTTGTTATTTCGCCATATGGTATATATTTTTATATGTAATTAGTGGTGTCTGTATTTGACTATGATTATAACGCATATGCAAAGATATTGCTGACACTAACGCATTACCAAAAAAATATAGTATCACTGGATACTAAGACTAAACTGCTGAATACTGCACTTTATGAATCATTTATACCTGAGTTACTTATGTCCACACCTGGTTGATTAGTCTGAGCACAGTTAATCTTTCTAGTACCAATTGGTATAGTAATTTTAAAGTACTGAAAACAAGGTTTAAATATTTTTTGTCTGGTAGCTTCTCTTTAAAATTGCTTGGCCCCACTTAACCTTGATTAAGGCTTTCAAAATAAGTTTGAAGTGGGACACTTATACTGAAGCATATTCCTCACCTGCAGAAAAGGCTGGAAGGCCTGCATTTAGTATCTGTATGTCTGTTTCACACTTTTTTCCCCTCATAATGATGACATACACATTTTTTTTTCTTCTTTCTTTTTTGAAACAGAAAGAATGACTTACTGGGGAACGAAGTTAGAAGACGAAAGAAGTGAAGATTGGTCATCTATGCAGAGGAAATGGCAAGGTACGCATAGCAATCACATTGGAGATTCATTCCTTGCTGGTGCTTAGGTCTTCATGGTAGATTACTTCTGGCAATAAAGTTTAAAAATAGTCTTTAGAAACCTTAAAAAAGATGTTTTGAAAATAACTTTTTCCTTCTGCTTGATTGCTAGAGTTATAAATATCTTTAAGATACACCTTTAAACTTGTTACTATGCTGAATTGTAGTTGTATTTCTTCTACAGGTAAATGGCAGTCACATTCATAAACTGTTTTTTTGGCAGAGGCCAGTAAAAACAACCATTCTTACAACACCAAGCTGAAATCCCTCCAGACACTATCAAAGGTCATTCTTGAGACTTTAAAATAAGAGTTCGATGGATTCATTCAAATCACTGTATACTTAGTGCAGGAGTTAAACCATTTTTCTTTCTCATTTATAACCAGTACAAGAAGATGTGCTAGTACCTGTTTTGCACTGCATTTAAAAAATATGTTCTTTTACATCTGTCATCCTGTAGATTTGTAACTTGGGGAATGCAAACTCAGCACTACCAACAAGTCACATCTCTCAAATATTTTTAGTAACATGGATGTATAATGTTTATACAGCGACTCCTAGGAGACTGGCACAAGGCTATATGCCGCTTAAATTCTGAGGTTAAATGTTACTTCAGTGATGCATAGAATTTGTATTGACCATCTGCCCAACATTGAACCCATTAATGAATAAGCCTCACAGTATCACTGTGAGATAGGGAATTACGACCTCCGTTTAACAAGTGATAAAACTGAGCCCCAAAGGGCTCGTGTAATCATTTCAAGTCCTATAGGAAGTATATAATAGATCCAGCAACGAAAGCCAGCTCACCTGACCTGCCATCTTTCCTATTTGAACATCCCTTCGTTTGGTATCCTTTTCACTACGTTCTGTCATGTGTGGAATGTGTACATCAACAGCTATACATTATTTATGCATAGTTTTAGCCAACAAATTCTCTTGCAAAGTAACTTAAGAGACATTGTTAATATGAACCGTGAATCATGCTTGTCCATAAAGAACAACATGAGACGCAATGCAAAAAGGCCAGCATAAACAGCACCAGATGGCCTTCATAAATTGAGCAAGTTAGCACAAAATGCCAAAAAGGAGATCTGTTATTGTGACCTCTCTTTCTATTTTTTTGCATAATGTTGAGAGGAAGACTATACAGATCTTTCTGTAGTACAGAGAGGAACTGCTGGTATAGGACGATTAATGCTTTTCCTTTTGTAATCTTGCTGAACGTCTCTTTGATTTCCTTTAGTAAATGTCAGGTCACATGTTGGCTGCTTGCATTCTAAAACTGAAGTATAAATCATCTTCTCAAGTGTCAGAAACTGTCATTTTTACTTGCAAAATATTTTTCTAACTATATCTTATGTAACTGTTACAGTTGTTGACATTTTCCTTAAAAGCCTTGGTCGTTTGACACTCAAGATTCAGTATAAATCTATAGACTAGAATAGAGAATTCTTTTGCCTTTGCTTGTATCTGTTTCCTTTACCATGAGTTAAAGAAAGGAATATTATGCATTTCTGAGTCATGCTGTAGAAAGGTATTTTATTTTTAATATCATTAGAATTTTAAAAGAAGGATAAACCTTAGCATAGGTGAAACCAAGAGTTAATATACTTCAATTATAGAAAGTGGCTATTAAATTTTGATGGGATGCTATCACTGATACTTCAAATAAAATGTTGATGTGGTGATGTGGGGAGTGTGGATAATGAGTTCAATACTAAAGAAAGTCTGATGATTTTTATGGAAAATGTATATGAAAAATACATGATCCTCAACCAAAGACATTCATGTGGATATAACCATAGGAAAAAATCAGAGTATAGACTTCTTATGTCTGCCTTGGCTTGTGTCTACAGGAGTGCAACCCTATATAGCTGTGTCTTGGCACAGATGAAAACTGAAACGACTTGTCCGCCCCTTATGTTTTATTGTGCCTGATGCCTGCCCATCTTAATGGTGATACTCTAGCATTAACAGTCTGATTTCCATCTACTCTTACCTGTCTGCAGAAAACTATCAATACATCTTGAGGATGGGTCTTCTAAATCAAACTAATCAAATGTAACAATTTCTTACAAAAAAAAATGGCTGCAGAATGTGGAGTCAATTGATGTGAAATTCCTGCTTGCAAGGCCTTTGGCTTGCTGCTTCTGCTCAACCCAGCTGGGGGATGAAAGAGAGAACTTTTGCAGGTATTTCAGGTCATTACCTGTGCAATCTCACCCTAATGAGAAGTGAATTAAATTGTTTCCAAATTGTTCTGGAAGTGTAAGTTCAAGAAACATTGTGTTCCTTCTAAGGGAATGCTACAAGGGTGATCTGGAATGACAGGAGTTTGGTTTTGGGAGTGGGTCCTTTAATCCTAACACATCCAAGTTCAAATGTTTTAGTTAAATTTTAAGCAAGTTAGAAACTTTCGTAGTAGATGCAGGGTATTTTAAGGCACCTTTAGGAATATGAAGATACAGTAAGATGTCCATATTGACATAGTCTTAATCTCTCAAAACCAGGATCTGAATTGTTTGGTTAAGTATCCTATTGCTGTCAAAGAACATTGTTGAATTTAGAAAGGGAAGTCAGATCTTGATCTAAATATCTCTGCTTTATAATGAGGTACTGTATAATAATAACCTGCACAGCAAACATTTGAACTCAAGCACATGTTAGAAGGGGCACTTGTCTCAGTTAAAGGAGTGAAAAGTGCCCTTCTCATTCCCATGAATGGCCTGAAGGCCAGACTCCCTGCAGAGTTTAGAGCAACCTACCCTGGCATCTGTGGCATCTCATGATCATGAGTTTGGGGTTTGTAGAATCACAATTCCCTTTTTGCCAAAGCCAGAAGTAGAAGATGGGTCCTCAGGAAATAGATTCCCTTTATCAGTCTATGTACTTATATGATCGTATCACTGACAGTTCTCAAAGCTGGTTCATGGACATTGCAGATTTGTTCTCCTCAGCTCATAGAGGTAGGAAAATAATATTTTACAGGTGTGGAAGTGAAGCACAGATGTGAATGCTTTAAGACTTACAGCCTCAACAGTCGAGGCTGGATATTTAAAAGCATTCAGCATAGGTCAGCTCATCTTGTAACTTTTTCAGGGAGACCAGCAGTTGAGTTGAAAGTCTGACTAGTTATTTTAGCATCTAAAGAAGCCAGGAGAAACTAACTTATTTTTTCTGAAAACCTGGCCCAAGAATTTGCCCAAGATCATGAAGAAAAAATGTGGTACAGTTGTGAAATGAATCCAGCTCACTCAAATTTCTGCATACCCAAAGGACCTTCTTCCCTCTCCCCTTACTCTCTTCTCTGTTCCAAAGGCTTCTTTTGCTGAGTTTTGGGAAGGCAATGCAGCTCTTCTGTGAACTGTTCTCATTAAATCTTTCTTTCTCTTGATGCAATAGAGGGGGACTCCCGACAGTACTCTCAGAAAGTCCCATAGGGCATATTGGACAATACTGGGTCCTGAACCCTAAAGTCTCCAAAGGCTTACTGGATGATCTCCTTTTAAGACCTCTGTTGGTACCAGTTATCTCAAATTACAAACCACTGGCAGGTCTCAGAAATCTGCAAGAGTAGGTCTCCCCAGTTGTTATATATCCCAGGAAATCTGCAAAGAAAAGGGGGATGATTAAAGTTTATGACCTGAGCACGAAGAAGTCAGAGGGAACACTTCCCAGTGTTCCTTTTATGAGGGTTTTTTAAAGGAAAAATGTTTTTCACTGACAGGCCTTTCTAATGGATTAATACACTGTGAGTTCTGTATTTGCAAGGAGGCCTAGAGGAACACGTTTTTATTTTCTGCTGGACGACTGCAGTCTTTAGCACTCTCAGTATTAAGATCATTGGAGCCAGGGTTCCCTGCTGATGTTACTAAAATGAACTTTAATCAATCTTGAAAAAATACTTTAATAACCTGAATTATGGCCCCCAGTGCTAGATCTTTGATATGAGAGTTAGCCTAGCAGTATTGATTTTCTCATGCTCAGCGTTTCTTCTGATATTTTTTCCACTTGTTAGCAATGTATATTTTAATAAAAACCTTGGTTTATGAAGTGCCTTTTACCAGCAATCTTTCTATGTTTAAATTGAATGGTTTTACATCATTCACGTATATTTTTCCTCATTTTTTGAGGAAGATTCTGGATTCAAAGACTAATTAAAAATGGAAGCTTCCTTCTCTCTCTAATTGTGACAAAGCTCTTGTCAGTCCCACCAGATAGGGAAGATGAGCCAGAAAGTAGCATGGATAGTCAACCAAATTTATTCTTTCATTTTAACTTTTTCATGTGAGGAAGCAAATGCTTTTTTTGACTCATTGTGGCATTTTAAGTTCTGGCCCATACATTTAGAAGAACGTAGAGTTGGTTTTAATAAAACAGCCTGGAGAGATTTAGAGCCTTCCTGAGAGAACTCAAAATATCTGAAAGGGGCTGCCCTCGTTTTTGGCCAGGAAATCTGGTGGGTAGTGCACAGGAGCAGTTTACTGTTCATATGTGAAGAAAGAAGAGGTGGGGGGTGTGGGGGGGGAAGCTGAAACTGATAATGTTGCTAATATTTCTCAGTGTTTGTGTTCTAACAATGTAAATTACAGCAAAATCCACAGGTGGCATCTTGTATGTGGCCTGCAGCCTTCTGACCTTCTTCTGAAAGGTGACCTTGTGGCCTGATAGGTTGGTTCTCCATGAGTAAGTTGTTACTGAGCAGACCACTAATGCTTCTCCACAGCACTGTTGCTGTACCTTTATAAGGACTGCTAAATGATGTGGCATGTACCACAGAGACCACTGTCCAGTGGAAAGTGCTGTCAAAGAGTGAGAGGGGGTTAACCACAAAATATTTACCATTTTAGTGTGCACTGAAAAAAAATCCATAGCTGAAAACAGGATTTTCGTTTAGTGCTCTTTGTACATTGTGGTTTTACACTGTCTGCAGAAAAGGTTCTGTACAGTGTTGATTCTCCAAGGCAGATGGCAAACAATGATTAACCAGTTCCTTCCAACAACTCACTAATGAGCAGAAACCAAGTTGAACCAGCTACTCATGTTGAATTAAGCTTAAAAAAATCATGTAGTTATGAACATAAATGTTCTCATCTAAATCTAAACTTTCCCAGAATAGTGCACTTGAGGCTGGATGTCTTTCTTCAAGCTTATTTCTAGTGGCAGAGGATATGAAAAAGCAAATGGTAGTAGAATATGATTATAGTTCTTAATGTAATTTAAAATTATTCCATTGTAAGTGAAATACTGTTGCATAAGGGCAGGACCTCTGAACTACATGCATTTACAAGTCTCTCCTACGCAAAAGTAAGTGTCTCATATGCTGCTGTTGAGATTTTCTATCTTGTCTAAAGCTTCTTTAAGATCTGAGTGGAAGCGCTGCTCTAGCAGTAATATCAAGGATTTTAGATTTATGGCATTAAGAGCTAATGGGAAGCACATTTGCTGTACATTCACATTCCTAAGCTGTTTTACTCATGGCACTTCAAGGCCAAGTGAGGCCTAGGATAGGTGAGCTTTCAAATTAAAAAAAAAAAAATATTCTGATATTGATAATTTGAGAAATGGTGTGTATACTGCCATCAGTGAGATGATAATGAAACAGGCTGGGGGCCAGCTGTGTAGGAAGCAGCTGTGTAGAAAAGGATCTGGGGGTCCTGGTACACAAGTTGACATCAGCCAGCCATGTGCCCTTCCGGCAAAGAGCCAACTGCATCCAGGGCTGCATTAGCAAAACTACAGCCAGCAGCTCTAGAGAAGTGATCCTTCGCTGTTTATAGCACTTGTGAGACTGTGTTTAGAGTACTGTGTCCAGTTTGGGGCACCCTAGTACAAGAAAGATAGTGCCATATTGGCATGAGCCCCATAGAGGGCCACCAGGCTAGTCAGGGCTGGAGCACATGTTAAGCAAGGAGAAACTGAAAGAGCTGAGTCTGTCCAGGCTGGAAGAAGAAAGGCAAAGGGGAGACCTTACTGCTGTCTGCAGCTATCCAATTGCAGGGTAAGGAGAAGATGGAGCCCAACTCTTCTTGGAGGTGCACAACAATAGGAGGAGAGCCAACAGCCACAAGTTGGAACATAAGAAACTCCAGTCTGATACAAGAAAAATCTTTTTACCAAAGAATGGTCAAAGACTAGGACAGGTGCCCAGAGAGGTTGTGTGTTCTCCATCCTTGGAGGTGTCCAAGATTCAGTTGGATACGTTCCTGAGCAACTTGATCTAATGAGACCTGCTTTTAGCCCGGGGTTGGACTACATGCTTCCAGAGGTGCCTTCCAATCTGAAGTATTATTCTGTGATCCTTTGATTCTGTCATGACATAGACTAAGACAAGGACGATATTGCAAACTTGGACCACTGGAAGATCAAAAAGGAAAAACTTGTTGAAAATGGGAGTGGAATTAATAATATTATACATCTGATCAATTCACCTTCTGGCATCAAAAGAGGCAGGGGTTTATGTAATGAATAGTTATCTCAGCATCTCTTGTGTATAATTCTGCCTAAAGTGAAATCACAATTTCATTGAAGTCAGATAACAAAATTCTCATTGATTTCATAAGGCTCTGAATTCTGTCAGCTGAAATGGAGATCATAGGAGGGTTCTTTAAAGTCAGATAATGGTTTTGATGTCGAGAGAACTTCAGAGAATAGTTTTCAGTTTTTCTGAAAGTGTATTTCACAACCACCAGATTCCTTTAGCATATATGGATAAAGTAATGATAATATTGGAAGCAAAAACCCAGTATTTCTCTCACCTTTGTACCTGTATTCCTGTAAGCACAAGTATTTAATTGAGTTGCTCAAAAAAGGAGAGACATTTAGAGAGGAAAAAAACTTCCTTCCTATGATCTCCCAATTAGAAAGTATTTCAAAGCTTTGGAAACTGTTGTCCAGCTCTGACATTTAGAAAGCACATCTTCAAAGAAAGACTATGTAAAAAGCCTAAACCTTATCATGTGAGCTTAATTACACCCTGAAAATGCTTGCTTTTTACAACCATGATAAAACATATAAAATTCAGTATAAACATACAGTGCAGTATTAGGTCATATGTTCCTTCACTGCATTTCTGGAAAGTGGGAAGGGCTTATAACGTTGCTTAGGCTGGCTTTATGAAATGGCACTTGTCAGCAGAGTGTATATAGCCCTATTACTGTTACATTTATATGCTAACAAATGTCCAGGGTATGTTTCCTCATCTGACTGGCCTATTCTACTTTACAATGTTGCATATACTATTGATTACAATATTCTAAATTGTGTGGATTATGTGTGAGTACAGATAGTGATACATTCACACCGGAGTCTACTTGACCCATAAAAATTTTATGCAACTCTGAGGAAAAGTTACTGTTGTTAAAGAACCATTTTGGAAACCAAAGTGCCTGTTTCAACAGCGGAGCCTTGATCCTCTAATGCAGTCAGTATTTTGGATGACTGCAGGTGTACATGTAGTTATGAATTTGGAATGGTCCAGGAATATTTAAGAACAAAAATACCTCTGATGTAGAGGTTAATTTCTCATGAATAATGGCTACAGAACGTTTTGGCAATTTTCTACCCTAACCTTCATAATATACCCTTATGTAAAAACAGGATGGATCTAAGGAGTGTCTTTCAGCATGTTATTGCCAATTCCAATGTTTGGTATTTGCTGTGATTTTATAGTAATATTAATAATGTGTTTTTCTTTTTTCTCCTCGTACATTTTAGCCTTCAGAACTTGTTTTCTTTGCAGCGTTTGCCCTGTAGTCGTGAGGGATTTTTACATACTTGTAAAAGATCTGACATAAAACATTAGTCCAGTAGCTGGAGCATTAAAAAGCAAGAAACATAACACTTGTGATTCTGAGAAGTGGTAATACTGCTTTTAGAATTTAGGAAGCCTTTTTTTAATGGAACATTTATATGCTTGTATGTGAATCCATTACATGACATACACCGTGGTTAGCAACAGCTTTTGTGTATCATGGCTCAGGTTCCCATGCACTCCTGACAGTATGTATATTCATGAGATTCATGACATTTTCATGCATCTGCTCTTATAACAGATTTCGTTTCAAAGCAGCACTTCATTGATGTAGTACACTGACACATTTTACGTGTAATTGCTTTTCATCTGGTTGTATGATTATTTTGTGACACCTAGTGGATAAATTGATAGTAGTGCCAATTTGAACTTCCTTGTATTTTTTAGATTCTCTTGATAGACATTCTGGCCTGAAAACTCAATTCACATTACAAACACATAGACTCTCTTGCTTTCTTACTTTCTCTCTCTCTGCCCTTTTTTTTAATCTTTAACTTTGCTCATGGAATAACTTGATCATAGCCAGGTGAACAAATACCCAACACCAGCCTTGAGGAAATTCCAAGAGTCCCAGAATAATACAAGGTAGTAAACGTTTGAAAATTTCATTATACTGTTTAGTCAGTATCCCTGCGTATGCAGCATGTGATCTTCACACATTAACTTCACACATTTCCACTGTATCAACTTCTCTGTAGTGTGCTTCAAAGATGCAGTTCGTTTAGAGATTGAGTATATACTACATAAAGTTATAAAAGGTTACAAAGAAGTAGGTGTACTTATTCCCCTATGAGGACATTAAGAAATACCCATTCCTCTACTGTTCTTAAACAATGAAATCTGATGAATAATTAAAATATTCTGTTCTCAAAAAAAAAGTTTTTACAATATTTACATCAAGAAACAGAGTCTAGAAATGCCTTAAATGCATGACCTACTTTCACAACTAAGATATATCTTGTGAAGTATATCTTAATTTACATGTCATGGATTCTGTGTCTAAAGCTTATTTCAAAGTCATTTGTCCTACAGGAGAATTTTGAAATACTGTCCAGTATGTTTGCTATAAATACTGTGAGATAGAAAAGTAGGTGGTTTTGTTTGACTATTTTTCATGTTGATAAATTGAGGGAAGTTATTTCAGTTGTGACAAGTCTGCTTCCTGTATTGCTGGCTTGATACTATTAGTGTGCATGTTTCTATCTTCAGAGAAGTTATAATATGCTCCTTGCCCAACAGATTTTGAATTCTGAAATCTTCTGGCATCCCAGATCAGGAGCAGAACAATATCTTACATGGTAGCTAAGATAAGATTTTAGTAGTTTTAAATAGGAGCTAAAAGGAACTGTAAGGCACGTGAATTTGGAGATAAGAGGTTATGTATTTTTCATATGTGGGGAATTGGAATGGAGTTGTTCAGAGGACATGAAGAAATTGATTTTAAAGACTGTCTTCAAGATTGTAGGTTTCAGCTTGTCACTCTTCAGAGAAAATGTGTTGCATATTTCCACTCCCAAGAGGCTTCAAAATCAGAAAATGTAATACTAAACTGCGTCTTTAATACCAACTGACGAGGCACTCTTTTCCTGTGCTCTTCCTACTTGCTCATCCTAACAGTTCTCTTGTGACTTTCATTTATGTAAAATTAGGGCCTGCAGCAACAGCATCATGAATAATGGACACAGAGAGTCTAACACACCGCCAAGCTCTGGCAAAGATCTGCTTGCTCTTTACCACCTGAAGCCCTGCTTTAAGTCCGTTAATGAATGTTTAACCAGTGAAAGCTTTAGTCTCAGGTAAAAAGACTTACACTAGAGTAAATCTATGGAGAGCCCCCGTCACCTGAGAACAGAAAAGGTTGTATAGAGGGAGCCGAAACAGGCAGCACTGTGTGTTTGGCCACCTGAGCTCCTCGCCTGTGCCAGTGGGTGCCGTGTCAGTGTCACCGTCCCAGTCACCCCCAGCACTCCAACAGCCTTCACCCCCCTCAGCACATGGCTGCGAATGCTCAATTCAGGCCCTCATGGTAAAAACGGCAATTTTTGGTGGTTCTCCCCTCGCTTTTTTAAGACTTGCGTTGTGTAAACCTGGTCTGGGTCTCGGACTGGGCTTTGTGTTGGATGGCTAATGAGGCTGGTAATCTCATTAGCTCGAGCATGTGTATAAGCCTTCCTTTCGGTCTCTTTGTTGCACCCGCAGCGTGGAGCACTCCAAACGGAAAATAACTGATCAGAGCAGAGGCAAAGTAATCGTGACAAAAGCACATGTGAATATTTTTTTAATCATAACACAACTTGAGACAATATCAAAGGATGGTAACAAAGCTGTTACTGTGCACAGAGCTCATCTGCTGGTAACCAAAGAAAAAACAATAACTAAAAGGAAAAAGGAATCTCAGTAATTAGCAGTGTTGTTGGCCGCAAATTCATGGAGGTCCCTGGGAGTCAGGGGCGTGCGAGAAGCAGGGCCCAGCTCAGGCTCCTCCAGAAGGATGGCAGAGGAAGGGGGCACAAGGCAGGAGGTGATCCAGGGGCATCGGTGGCACTCAGCAGAGGCCTTCGCTGCCAGCTGTCCCCTGGCCCGTGGTGGCCTCCCTGCCAGCTGGCGTGCCACGGCCTGGGAAAGCCACGTCCTAACAGGGGCATGAAAATACTTGCTCCTGCAAAAGGGCTTTTGTGAGCAGGTCTCTACCTCCAAAAAAAAGCAACCAGAAATAAACAACCTGCTGCAGTTCTGGTTTGCGAGGCCTGTGCAAGTGTTTTCCCCGTGTTAATGTATGTGAACTTCCAGGCTTTTGCTTCTTGACTGTCAGATTGAGCCAAGCCCAGTGGCTCCAGCCAAAATGTATTCCAGACCTCAGAGCATCATTCTAAAATTGAAATTAATTTTAAGCTTTTAACAATATTTTAAAACAAGCATAATAAATAGATTGGTGATTTTATACCAGCTTTTCATATAATGCTCTCAACAATTTTGAATGCTAAAGGTCTAAAGTCATCATGACAAATGTAACAGTTTGTAATGGATGGATTTTGCTTGTCTGCTGTAATACAAAGCTTATTCTTAGTTAGCACTTGAGTAACTTTATCTTGTTTGTGGTGATGGCAAACTTAAGCGTGCATTGATGTAAATACAGAATTTTAGGCTAAATCCATGTCACACTGAGTTATTCAGCCCCTTGGTCTAATCCTGGGTCCCAGACTACCAATTCCTTCACTCCTACTTGTCAGCTGCTTGGTCTCACTAAAAGCTGAAATTTAAAATAAAAGCCTTATGAAGGGCAGAAGACATTTTTCTACCAACTAGAATTATTGGCACGGTTGCATTTCTGCAAAATTAATTTTAGTTTTGTGTTGAGGCTTAGAACATATCCTGACAGACATTCCCTCTTGGTGCTTAATTAAGTTAAGACTTGCACATGCTGGATTATTGCATGTCTTTTTAAAAGGAAAACAATTTCCAAGGATTTAAATGCATTTCAGAGTGAAAATTCAGTTTTCAAAAAAAGGAATTTGTGGGTTGAGATTGGAGATGGCGGTTTTTAAGAAGATGTCAGATGAATACTGTTTTCACAATCTTGTGACTCCGGTTAATGTTATTTTCCTGGCTTATATAAGGAACTGAAATAAATAACACTTCCTATCAGTGTTATCACATAGGTTAGGTGTAACACTGTATGAACTGCACATACTAAAAAGCCAAATCTGGTTGACTTAAAAGTCAAATGGCTTATTTAAGATTCTCTGTGTAGTAAGGGGGTTTTTTCCATCCAAAAATACTTAAAAACATTACTCAAATAATTGCTTGTGGGATGGCTGAGTATTTAGCTAGAGAGGCTGGATGACTGTGATCCTAACTGTTCTCTCTGTCGGTGAGTATGCCGAGTTGCATTTTTTATTTTCACAGGGCTTGAGGGGAAGCGAGAAAGACACAATTTGGAGAGCTGGATATCACATATCCAGTCAAAGACAAAGATGCTCAATTTAAGTGTTCAATTTTGTGTTCAAAGGTGCTAAGCAAATCCAGGTAATATCAGCTGAGTTGTGTGAGTTCAACTCTTCCAAAAATAAGGTCCAATGTTCAACATCCTGAAATAACTGAATATTTGGGGAGTGTCATTAATATTTCATTTTTGTGTCATCTGCAAGAATACAGTCTGCATTAGAGCGTGGAGATAAATTACGAATGTTTAGGAAATGCTTACTGTGAGAAAGGTGTTACACGTCCCTTTTATTCTTAGTTATCTCTGACACGAGAAAATAAAGCTGACACATTTTCTTAGCTCTTTTCTTAACAAGAAACAATCCCTCATTTGTCACAGCTTCATCTCCTCTTACTGCAGACAGTCATCTCCCAAATAATCCAGCCCTTGCATTTTTTGCTTTTAGGCACAGTAAGATATCAGGAGTACCTGTAACATTTGTTTTTCGTAAGACGTACCTCACTTGCCCCCGGTGGATTTGCCATTTCTACACAGGTTTCATCTCCCCTGGATGCTGGCCTCACCCTGATTTCTGGGCATTAGGATCTGGTAATCGTCATTTCTGCCATGGAGAGCTCCGAAACGCAGCCCAGCGTGAGTCCCTTGCTGCTGCTGCTGCTGCGGCTCTCGCAGCCGTCCGTGTCACGCCTGGCAGCCATCTTAGACCTGGGCAGAACGCCCATCGGGGTGAGCACAACAACTCGGCTGGGAAGTAAGTAGACAGAAAGATTATGCTAGGAAAACACATAAGATAAATATTTAAGTCCTACAAAGCAAATGGCTCATAATACACTGAACAGTTCTGCGTTCCTTGTGGAGTTTATTTTTTAAAAAATGTATCTCCTTAAATATTTATTTGCTTAAGAATACAAGTGCAACATACAGAGCAGCCAGTGATTAGCCCCAGTTTAATTTCTCTTTTTATGGAAGCTTTGAGAGATTCTGAGTGTTTTCATTATTCTCTTGAACACTAGCTTTTCTGGCTTTTTAGCATTCAGAGTATTACATAAGCAAAGATCGGAAATAAATGCAATAGAAAAATAAAAATGTTGTCAGTGTAGGTATTGCAGTTTGCATAAGCAGAAGCCATCATCCCACATCCAAGAAAAATGAGGTGGTGTTTTGATGGAAAACTGTCTTTTTCCTAATGCATTTCATTTTGAAGCTTCTAATTAACATTCAAGGCATTTTACAGCAGTAGGGCTATGAAATGCCTAACATATATGCATAGAACATGTCTGTGAAGGTGCAGAATGCCTTTGATGTATACCCAGACACAGCTCCTCATCTTTACTGCTAGTCAGCTCTCTGTACACCCATTCAGTAGGTTAAAGCAGCTATCATTACGCACATCCCATTTTTTTATATCATTGTAAGCCTTTTCTGAAACATGCTACCTGCGCAGTCATTTCTGTGGAGGCATTTCCTTGACTTCAGCATGGGCCCACATGAGAGTAAGGAACTCCTGTGTAGGTCTGGGCTGGTAGTCAAGCTACAGTATGCGAGACCGAATTATTTAAGCTAATGTATTTGTATGTTTTTGTGTTCTGTTGCCTTTGGATTTTTTCCCCATACATAAAATGTTCAGATTTTAGGAACATACATAAATATTGCAGAGCTCAGAGACATTTAGCCAGAGTTCTGACTCATTTCACAGCTGCTCCTTTTTCCCAAATATTTGCAAACAGTTGACAATGGTTTCAGTGAATATGTAAAATTATTTATTAAACAGTATCACATCACAGTACCTATGATGTTCTGTGTAATAAAGATAATAGACAAAGGTGAACAAGAATTATATAACTGATTTTAATAGTATCACTGCTCAGTGCAAATAGTCATTGGCTCGTAAATTATTTTCTGATATCTAAACTTGCTAAGGATCCGGAAGTGTTGCCTTTAACTTCCGTGCCTCATAATTTTTGCTGTATTGGATCATCAGGACCTTCTTCAAAGCCACTGAGGCCAAGTGAAGGTGTACTGTTGATTTCAATAGCATGTGAATTTCTCCCCTTCTTAAATGTCTCCTGATTACTTTGAGGAAGATGTTTCCACACAAAACTGAATAGGGTTTGTAGTCAACCAGAATAGCACACCTGAACGTTATAGCACCAAGTCACCTCACTGATGAGCAAACATGACAGTCACAATTGATCACCCATTTGGACATTATCACAAAGGTAGAGACTGATAAATTTGATCGCCTGTTTACAGCCTGACTATACTAATGTCTGGTTAAAAATATTAAAAAGTTAGTGTACACAAACTGATGTTCTTCTGCAGCCCCCTGAGAAAGACAGATACTTGTCCAGAGAACTGTCTAGAGCAGGAGCCTAACTGAATCAAATTTTAGAAAAACCTGGGTGTCTCCGCTGAATGTAGGAGGAGATTGTGGAGGCTCAGTCCTGTATTTCCCATTGTGCCTGCCTGAAGTTCTGGCAGAATCTGTCCTATATTGTTAAATTACAGTAAAGTTTCACAATTGGGGAAAGAGCTGTTAGATGCCATTTTAGAAGCAGCTGTATTTAAGTAAAGGCTAAGATCACTACATATGTCGTGCTTCATAGGAGTCACAAAAATCTGTGTTTGTAGAATACTTTTAACCTCTTGAAGGATGCATGCTGTATGAAGGCAGTGTATCATTTTTGTTATATTTAGTTTAAAATATGTTTTAAAATACTGTGTGTGAAGTTTGTCGTACCCAGATCGCAGGAAACCAAATAGTTTCTATCTGAAATCTCTAGAGAAGTTACCTGCCATGGTACTGCTCTGTCACAACCCTGCTGTGAAAGAATGATGGGACGGTTCAATGTTCTGCCCAGGGCCTGATCCAGGTCCTGTTGAATTCAGTCAGAAAGCTTCCCTTGGCTGCAGCATCCACCACAGCAGATGCTCAGCCATTTACCCCACAACCGCTCTTGTCAGCGAACGTTTGTGACATTTTTAATAGTGAATGAATGGTCTGTAGGAGCAGAGCAGGGACTGCACACCGCTTTGGAAGCCAGAAGATAATCATTATATGGGGAGATGTTGGAAACCGCTGATCTGGCCTGCATTCAGACCCTCGACCATGCTGGGGGATATCCCTACCTTGTCGCCAGCCTCCGAGCCATCTTTCCCTGGTGTAACCACAGTGCGCTACCTGGGGCACACACCCAGGGCATTTACTGGTCTCCTGGGAGTCCAGTGACATTTTGCATTTGTGAATCACTCTGATATTTTGGGTGGAAGGTGCTCTGAAGTCACAAAACGCTTGTTCTGTGTTGTCCCAGAGTCTGTTAGTTAATAAGGCTTTTAATTATATAACAACCCTACTTTAAAACTGTCCCCCTTTCTTATTACATCACAGAAATAGCAGACTTGGCCCTGTGCCTTTTTAAAAGTGACTGGTGAGGTATTTATTAGCGTCAGTTCCAAGAGATTTTTCAGTGAGCAGTGAGAGTTGGGAGTATGAAAATGTCATATTTTTCCTAGTATTAAACAGTTGTTAAACTAGAAACATAACTCTTGCCAGATAGTTATTTTGTATGCATGTCTTCTTCATAGAAAGAAAATGAACATGCATTTTTCTTTCATTAAGTATTTAAAGTTCATCCTTGTTTGGTGATCTAGTCAATTAAAGTAAGTTTATGAGCAGCTTGTGAGAGCAGAAGACTAATTAATTTTAGGTGTTGGTTAAAGCACATTCTCTTCCATTTTTGTCTGCTAATGAGTACTACTAATGCCCATAATAACAGATCTTATAGAAAATAGTATTACAGAAAGTTTATGGTTCTTTAAAAATAATTATCTCAATATCTTTGAAACGACTCCTATTTTTATGGGAAAATGCACATTAAGGCAACATCGTATCAGAACTGCACATAAAGAAAAGGAATATTTAACATCGTTATCATCGTAGAAAGTAAGAGAATCCTTTTGAAATGGTTAATAAGAGCTCAAATGTTTTTTCAACAAGGGTGAACATTTTCCAATTTCCCACCTAGCATTGCACCTAAAAGTGAAAGTGAAGATATATTAAAGATATAAATCCCTAGAACATATTCAGGGTTTCCAGAATATTGCCATTCTATGGATCTATATTTTCACTTCTAAGAGTCACTGGAATCAGCTCTGAGTGTAGGTTCTTTATCCAAAATTTCCAGTCGTTGGAGGTGTTTGGGTCTGTGGGGTAGTTTGGGCTTTTCACTACTGTGAACGCATCCTTTTCATGCCAGATTGGTCTTTGAACTCATTTCACTGGACCATCCAGCATAAAGAGTTGCTGCACTGAAAGGTTATGTTGTTTTTATTTTTCCACTATAAAGCAAATGCTGATACAAAAGTCTCACTTTGAAGTCAATCACACAATACACAGCTTTCCTCCAATTATGTTATGTTAGGCTGTTATGTTTATATAAGTGTATGGTTTATTTTACACTGAAGGCACTTTCTGTGAGGTGACTGCACAATACCCAGGTACCCACCCAGCATTGCTAAAACTCACGGATGTCTGCATAGCGTCTTAGCCAAAACTCCGATACAAATTCTTGGCTCTTAGGAAAAATACTGAGATCTCTGACCGCACGCATAAAGAAGATGTTTGTTTTAAAATATTTTGTCTAAAAACCAGAGGTACAGGGTAGGGGGTTTTTCAGAGGATCACTGAGAGAGTAATTGGCCTTGCCAAAAAGCTGGCACTCAGAAAATGCAGGTATTTAAACCCCTTAAGTACAAAATTATCATGCTTTCTGCTACAGAGATTTCCAAATGGGTTTCTTTGCTAGTGGTTAGAGAGTGGCTTTTGCAACCAGTTTTTACCAGTTTACATTAATGAGATGTTGAAATCTCTCATGCTATTCCTTTTGTATAGTATACAAAGAATATCTTAATGTATATCCTTTTTGGCCTACAAGGGCATTGATGTTACAAGATACGAAATCTGGGGTTATACAGTATTTCCTCCACTACAGTGGTCTCAGAATGGACAAAATTGCACCATTCCTGTTTTGTGCGATAAATACGCACCATGTACAGTTCATTGCAACCAGTAACCTCTTTCTACACATGGTCTCAGTCCACTGCAGTGAAATGATCTTTAAAGCTGACGGTATAATGTTGGCTTCTATAGATTAACACATTGATATCTATTTTGCTCAGACATCTGCATTCTCCTTCCTTCTCTGCTTTGTTTAAAAGTGTGTTTGTTCCTGGAAGGTGAAGTAGCTGATACCTCTGCCTGCCTGCCTCTGGAGTGCTCTTAACGTTTAAGTTAAATCTGAAAAAATACCTTTTCTTTTTTCCACTATACTTTGTCTCTTTCAAATTGGGGGTTCCCTGTGGGCCATGGTATAATTGTGGTAGTAACAACTGAATGAGAAAGCTGGTGCTGTGCATGGTTCTCCTTGAGAAAATGTACAGAGAAGCTGCTCTTTGCTTTTGCACATGTTCTCACTCACCTTATAATTGTTTCAGTGTGCAATGAAATGAAATTGATATGTGTTTTCTCTTGCTCCCCTCTTTTTAGGTCCCCATATCAATTATGCTGAAAGCAGTAGCTGATAACTTCAGTTACCCTGAAATGTGACCTACTGCCTTTGGGGTGAGATCTGCTTTATTGTGAAACATCACTTTAGTTTATCTGTGTGTGGCTGATGGATGTATCATTTACTGTTTTCTTTAGTTAACTGTTAACAAAAAGTAAGTTAGCTGATTAAGTTAGGGTATTTGTTTTAAAAGTTTGCTTATATATTAAAGTAGTATTTATATTAAAATATAGACTGGTATCTCAGTTATTTCCACATTTTTAGATCTGCCCTGAGTGAGAAGTATTGTAGTCCATCAAATCAGGTGGTAGGGAATAACAGCCTGCTCAAACCATAGCATAAGTGTGAGGTTAGAGTAGATTATAGTAGAGTGGCAATTTTGCTAGTCATATTAACCAAAGTCTGTGTAGTACAGTAGGGTATGTTTAGTTTGGCCATTGATTCAGAGCTGGGTTACTGTTCATTGAGAAGTAGCATATTGTTTAAGTAGGCCATAACATTTCCTCACAGTCTTGACAAATTCTTTGTTCAGTCTTATGGATTGACCCTTGCAGAACTTGGGAAATTCAGTTAGAGAAACTCAGATCTTACCCATTAGGGTAATAGAGGAATATCTGGAAGCATGTTACACAATCCCTCTTAAGTCATCATCCACTCTCTAAGTCACAGTGATGCCTTTCTTGAAGTGACAAAACTGGTTTGATAAGATGCAGTCATGTCAGAGCTGGAGGTATAAAAGTGCATTTATTAAAAATGAATGCTCTATCCTCTTCCCCCTCATATATCTTGTCACTGACATGACTTCACAAGTTGCAAATCTTAAACCTTTTGAACATGAAACTAGAGCTCATTAAGCAAAACGTCTACTGGTATATAGCAAACTGTTTCAGACTCAAGGCTGTTAATATTTGTCTCCAGATTTTTTTCTCTTCTAGGTTGTCACCAGGCAATCCAGCTGTCTGGGAATACAGCTTGCATTTCACCTGATCAGAGGCTGACTGTCCTTTGGGGTGAGGTAGTAGGTTGTATAGTTTTAGGGTTATGCCCTGCCTGTCAGATAACTATACAATCTACTGTCTTTCCTGAAGTGGCTGTGATATCATCGCTGGATATGTCTTCAAAAGACAAAGCAAATATTTTTCAACTGTAGCATTACCTGGCTCTGTCTACTTGTTGGATTTGTTTCTTGTAACAGGGTTATGAAGGTACACAAATACAGTGTTTATATTCCTGTATTTTCCATTCAGGTTCAAAAGCAATTTCCTTTCTGTCATTTGCTCAGAGAAGATGGGGTGTAGGTGACAGGGCACAGAGACATGACCCAGTCTGCAATGGGGCTTGCTCACACTCAGCTTTCTCAGACTGCCATGAGGGTGGCTGTTTGGAAACAGCTGACCAAGTTCTCCATTACGTTGTGGCATTTGTGTTCATATTCAGTGGAAAATCCCACTTTTGATTCAGCAGCTATTTAAATCCACTGTGCATAGGCTGTTTGAGAAACTATGAAGCGATGAGCTGGACAAAAACCAAAGAGGATGTTGTCCAGTTGCTCGCATTCTCCCCTGGAACTGGTAAATGCTTAGGCCCTAAATAAAGAGGTTTCTTTAATCAGTTTTTGTAGTCTGATTTAACTTGCTTTTTTTATTACATAATGCTAATTCGGAAGGGACAGTGCTTGCCACTGCAGTTCTTATGTCTCTGGAGTCACCCCACCAGTTCTGAATGACTTCCAGGTAGAACTGTGAGGAAGGGCTGACAGGACATAATTACAGTATTTTTAAAGCTAAGAAATGCTTTTTAAGGCTAGAAAGCACTAAAGGGAATCTTACTTGCAAATGGTGAAATGTTAGTTTCCTTCAGAAGATGTGCTTGATGCTCTAACAGGATGAGGTAGTAGGTTGTGTGGTTTCAGGGTAGTGATTTTGCCCCAATCAGGAGATAACTATACAACCTACTGCCTTCCCTGATAAGCAGCATAACAACATCAGTGTCTTAATTCACAGAAAAACAAGAGCTAAAATACACTTCTGAGACCAGCAAAGTAAGTCTAGATACAATTGTTGTTATCCTGTCCCTAATAGCTCTAAATTTAGCGTCTTGCATTATTTTTAATAACTACCTGCAAAATAATTATCTTTTTAAAAATCTTTACAGTGAAGAATTGAATTAAAGAAGTTTTGTTTATTTCAAAGTTTGTCTGCTCTTGATCTGTTTCGTTTCTGGTTCATTTGAGTAGCATGAAGTTATCGTGGGAAATTATTCCAAAAGTGCTGTGAACTTGCATTTGAGATGTTCATATTTCCTTGACATCTAAGTTTGAGTTCAGGAAATTTTACTAGCAATGAACTGATTTTGTTCAGCCTTACCTCAGCCTCAGGAATCTTCCAGCATTCAACAAATAGTACCAGATTAAGTCACACAACATTCTCCAGCAGGTCAGGTTTATATTACAAATAAATAGTGAAATAACAGTGAAAATAGAGGACTGGATTTTAAAAAAACAGAGACATTGATTTGGACCCTCAGTTTTCCATAAGCAGGCTCATTTCATGACATTTAAATGCCCCCCAAAAGAGAATTCACTGCTATCTAGAAAGCATAAATTGCATCTGGAAAACCGTGGACAGAAAATGTTAGGCCTATTAAAAATATTTTGAGAATACAAACTACAGAGAGTCACACCAAAGAACTGTGGAAGAAAAGGAATATAACAACAAGGTGCTGGTTGTGATTGTGGACATGGAAATTGTTCTCCCGCATGCAAAATATACCAGAAAATAGGAATCATGTAAGCCTTAAGGTTACCTTAAGACCAGAGGTATCAGACTGTTATATATAACCATATTTTGGTTATACAGCATCTTGTTACTGTAGAGTGGACTGAAAATTTAATTAGTCCTAATCTTCTATTCCTATCTCACATGCTACGGAAAAGAAAACCTTGTTCACGTAAAAAGCATTACCCTCATATCTGTAGCTATGCAAACTGTGACATCCACAGTGAGAGCAAATGAAAAAACGGATGTTACATTCAACAGCAAAGCTGGGTATTTTACTGCTTCTCTGGTTCAAAAATATCACACATATCTGGGCTCAGATGGTATTTGAGGTCATTCAACACCTCAAAACAGGGCCTTTTGTTAATACCTTTAATGAAAGGTTAGGAATGTTATTTGACTCATGTTCATAGAGAGGAATAAAGGCCGTTGGTACATGAGGAAAAATTGCTGCGTGTCTGAAAAACATAGGAAAATAGGCAATACTGT
Source organism: Tyto alba (assembly GCF_018691265.1). Lineage (NCBI taxonomy): Eukaryota > Metazoa > Chordata > Aves > Strigiformes > Tytonidae > Tyto > Tyto alba. The sequence continues at coordinate 5,816,149 of NW_024881295.1, read as the reverse complement.
GGCTGGTTTTAATCTTCTCTTTTCTTCTTGCTGTTTAAAGAGGATCCCTTAATTTAAAACTGCTGTAAGGATACTTACCATGCTGGCCATGTTCACGGGCTGCGGGACATGCATTGCAGATTCTGAACTCTCTTTCTTCTGCTGAAAATGCAGACTCACAGCTGCAGTGTAAACATCTTAGATGAGCGTGAGTAGTGATTGCACTGTGTGTAGCTTAAAACATCCTGCTCCTCTCCAGGACGCAAAATTGGCTGGAAATTTCTAGTTTAGCCTTACATTCAGTAACTACATAGCAAATGTTCTGTATGGGAGAAAGGGGTGAACAGAGGGAAAACTCTCCACATTCTACAACAGCCTGTTAGATCTCATCTCTGAAGTCGTTTTAAAATCTTTTGGCTCTGCCTGGGTCAGCATTTTGTTCCTAGTAATGAGCTGTGAGTTTTCAGATTCTAGTCATTCTGGCAATCCCATTAAAACAAAGGGCCAAAAAAATCCATAGTGTTCTCTTCACTATGATCTACAGTAAATGCAAAAACATGTGCCTATATTTAGCAGTGTGCAAGCCTGCAGTTAATCAGGTCTGTCCTTAGCAGAAGGTGTCATTACAGCTAATGGGACCTCCAATAGAAACTTTAAAGCACAACTCTGTGGTACCAAATATTTTCCAGAACTGTATACTGAAAATGTTTGTATCAGAATGTAAGTAGTAGCTTGGGCTGCTAGAATCATGAAGAAAAACAAGCTGTTTTTTTTAAAGCTCAAGTCAGCATTACTTCTTCTGGAGGTCATGTGCTGTGGTGGTGCACAAAGTGTGAGGAAAAAGCATAATCGTGTATGCGTAACATATGATAAGCGTCTATCATGACATACACTTTTATAATCTGTGCCTGCTTAAACATTTTTTTTTATTATTTTTAAGTGTAGCAGCAGTATTAATCGATGTGCAGAAGCTCAATACATCTTGCTGGGACAAGCCAGATGAAAATGGGTGGGCGAGGGATTTTCTGTGAGGCCAGATTTCAGTTGTTAGTTTCCCTTCTGTGCCCTGGATAAAGTATGTGGTATTTTTGAGACAAGGTACGAAAAAGACATCAAGCAGATCCCTGCGATTAAAGCTACTGCTGCTGAATTTTAGATCTCTGCTGTGTGGATGTGTGAAGCATTATACCATGATCCTGTTCAAGGTAGTTATGTTATTGTTGACTTTTTTTTTAATGTGATTTAAAACCAGATGCCCAGAGTGAAAATTTTGACCTCATTTGGGAAGACACTAAAGGTAAATGTTTTTAGACAATCCTAGTAACAGGCTGTGCTACCAGCCCCACTTGTGAAAATCCAGCATTGCAACTGTACGTAGGTACCATGAAGTGCCAGCTGCTGGGGCTGTTCCTCCACGGCTGCTCGTGAGAGGGCGAAGACCTTGAACACAGATGTAGTTCCTGGGCGCTCTGCTCAAAGGGCAAATTACAAAGGGGGATTTATACTGGGAGAGAATCCAAAAATGCAGTAAGACCAGAGCTGGCATGCCAGTCCGTGCTGGTACAGATTCAACATGACACACCACGTACTGCTAGACAGGAGTGGCGCTTGTGGTTACAGAGAGAGCTGGTGCTCCTCGGGAAAGAAAACATGCCTGCCTGCCCTTGTGCTCAGAAATATCCCCCACACAGGGCCTGGTCCCAGGATTCTGCTCATACTGGGAGACAAATATTAAATGAGAGCAAAATGAAATGTTAGCAGAAGTCATCTGTAGTAAAACAACATGCACTGTTAAGAGAATTGGAGGTCTGAGCATATTGCTAATTACCATGAATGTGATTGTTCACAGCAGTTACGTAGAGATGGCGTGGCTAAAACCTCTTTGGGCTTGGAGGGGTTTTTGTAACTAACACCATGCAGTTCTCACAATGTGAATGCGTACTAGTTATGGGAATAATGGTTATCAGGGTTATTGATGAAATATAGTAATTTCTGTCATGAAATACAACAGCAAATCAAAGGTGGGAAGGGAGGGAGAGTACAGAATTGGATTAAAACTGCAAAAGGGACTGGTAAAAGGAGGATGGTGGTTATACAAACTGGAATTTGACCAGGACTCGGTGATTAAACTACATATGCTTAGGAAAAATAAACAACCCAGAAATACTAATGATCATCCAAGCAGGAAGGTGCTGCCTCTTGCACTGAATTGACTTTTCCGCCAGGCAGGCGGATGGGAAGAAGCAGTCCAGCTGTGAGTCCGCCGAGTGCTCTTGCGTGGCGGGGGCATGGGAAGCAGCTCCCCGCGCGTCCCTGCAGCAGGACGGAGCGACGTCGGAGCGCTGCACGGCTTGCAGACAGAGAGAAGGGTTTGTACATTCAGGTCGGTCTCTATGTGAGAGGTATTTGCTCTGCTGGGCTTTTCCCCTGTAGCTCTCTGCGTTGGTCTGAATTCCAACATGAATTTCGGTGGAAGTGCGAGAGCTGAAGCCCACCCAGGTGTGTACCAGGGGCCACTCAATAACAGGATGCGCCAAATTGTGCCCCGCTTGCTGATAACGGTGAGAAGGCTTTTGAGGCAAAAAGAATGGCACCAGCTTTACAAAAATTTACTAGGACAAAATCCAAACAATGAGCTCTTGAGATTCAGAGACTTTACAAGGATGTTCGCTCTAGCAAGGCAACAACCTATCTGGTTGCCTCCAAGAAATCCTGCTGATGCCACTGGTTTTACACAGGCACGACTGAGGGGAGGATGTACCCACACTGAAAAAGCCTGCTTAGCTACATGTGAGAGTAGGAGTGTGTCTGCTCGTGACCCTTCTCGTAGAGCCCCCAGCCCAGCCAGGCCTTGGGTACAATTGCACCGACATCCAGATGGGCATGCCTGCCCTTGGCAGAGAGGGATTTCCTCTACGACCACCCAGGATATGCTCCAGGGTCTTCAAGTACAGCCTTTAGCCTGGGTTAAATACTCGGCTGTCTTCCACAGTGCTTGAACCCAAAGTTGCTCTCGGGTTTGGGCTGTAGCACAGCCCAGCTCCTTTATTGCAGGCTCAAGGATACACCTGCCTGCAGAAACGCTGAAGCACACAGTCGTGTCTGCCTGGCTTGTTCTCCTTGTGCCTTGCTGGAGTTTCACCAGGACAACATCAAGGAAGCAAATCTGGGCTCCTGCTAGAAAGCCTCCAGCACTGTGGGCCTTGCAGAACTGGGAGGGCTGTGAGCAGCTGAGCTGCACACATCTTTGTTGCTGCAACGCAGAATTGGAATCAGTGGGAAAGTAAAACTTTTCCCAGTCCTAAGGGCAGCACAGCAAACTTGAATGACAGGAGTATTAACAAAACGTTTTAAAGCTATATTGGCGTGACTGATCATATGGCTCAAAACCATCCATGAAGGTATCCAGTTATTAGCTTCCAGTACAAAAACTATGGGAGATGGGAGCTTTTGAAGATGTCTGTGAGGATCTGGGATTCAGTGACTTGGATGCCCAGATCTCACCATAAAAGTCAGTGCCAGCACTGCGTAACAGAGCAGAACAAAGACATCAAAAAACCTAGGCCAAAATACCCACTGATTTTCAAATAGATCTGTGTTCCTAAAGTCACTTTGGCACTTTTAATTGTTTTACAATTAACAGTAATGATTACCAGTCATGCTAAGCATTTGATGGTATAAAGGCTTTTGTCTGTTTGTGGAATACAGCTCATGCCTAGTCTCCAACACAAATCGAAACCATATGAGTAACCAGGTTAAGAGACAACCAAGTTGTAACTGAGTTCCCTGATGTGGCTTATGTTTGTATTCCAGCCAGGGCCTCAGGCTCTTACTCGAGATTTTCCCTGTCCAGCTTGCATATGCAAATATAAACAATAATATTTCCATCCTCAAGGAGCCCAAGTGAGATTTTATAATGCAAACAAAGGCATTAGTGTGTTAAAAAGGTCTCTCAATCAGCTGAAAGTGTGCAGCAGTTTACATATTAATATGTGTTTTTAATTAACACATGGAAGAGAGCAAGAAACACTTGATGCACTTAGAACTAACACAAAGTGTCTTTCTTACATGTTTCTCAATGTAAACATCTAATCTGAAAATAAAACAATCCCTGATAAGGTAAATCGACATTTACCTTTTGTGAAAAATGTCAGCTTAATCCTTCCTTTACACAGCAACACAGGTCTTTCGAACATGTCACATTCAGTAATGAAAACATCTCACTTTTTGTGGAACTGTTAAGAGTAAAACACAGTGTGCAGCACTGCGGGGCCTGGGAGGTTTGAACCTAATCTTGGTCTTTACAGTCCTGCCTGAGCAGATTATTCCCATGTGGACACGTACAGGCTCTTCTCTCTGGATTTAACCTGAATTCAGTACTGTCTCTCTTACATCTGTTAAAAAGCTACCCTGCGAGCTTGACAAATGGTGTTGCAGCAATGTCTATTTGAAAATCAGATGGGGAATCCCGTAGGTCCTATTTTTATTTAGGTTTGGCTTGCTGGCTCGTTCCCGTGACCTCCACTGAGGTTAGGCATATGATACACATGGTTACAATATAAAAAAATTTTTTTTAGCCTCTAAACTTTCAACATGTCCAAACTGTTGGTTATATTTTCAATTTCTCTCCTTTTTTTTGCTATTTACTGTGGGTAAAATAGAATGATTGATGGCCCAGGATTTAATGATTTACCATTTATTTCTCCATCTTATTAAAAACTCAAGAGTTGCTGTGGAAGTTTGAATGGACAAATGAGTTTCCATTTCATTCCCCTATGTAATTCAGCAGCTTTTCCAAAGCTTAAGAAGTTTTAAAATCTTAACCATAGCAAAAAGAAACCATATAAATACTTCACATTTCAGACATTCATTTTATTGTACTAGCTGATGGAAAAAAAAAGAAAAAGTAATCATTCCCAATTTTTATTAAAATTTGAACAAAATGAGAATTAGGAAAATCTCCCTCAGAAAGTTTCCACACTTGAAAGATTTTCCACGCTAGAGCAAAGAAAAAGATTTGTATTATCCAATATGTGGTAGTATATCCGTAACTCAAGCTATTTCCAAATTTCTGTCAGAGGAGCTACATGTACATTAGTTTGGGTAAGTACGTGAACATGCAAGAAGAGATGGTCATGGCTCCCATGAAGCTAAAACAGCTACAAAAGGACACGGCCCTCCGCCGGCGATGGCATATTCCTGCCTGCAGCTACTCGAGCCACGCTCGGCGTCTGCAGCTGGAAGACAAGAGGTGGTTTGACCATATGTGAGCCAAGACACGTGGTGACTGAGTTCTTACAGGTGATGCCAAGTGGAGGTAAACGCCTCGGCACACACGGCTGGAGCGGCGCCTGGGGTTTGCTTCGACCTGCTGATACACAAACCTGCAGCTGTACGTCACGTTCAGCGGGTTATTTCCCCCCAAGGTAGTAAGGTGCCCTTTGCCACAAAAAAAAATATTTGAAGCATTTTTATCACTGTCTGAGCCTGGAGAACCTAGGAGTTTTGGGGGTTTTTTGGGGTTTTTTTTTGCGCTCTAGGTTAATTGCAGGCCGTGTTTTTAATCATCAGAAACACGGAGGACGTGTTACTCATTAGATACTCACAGTTTCTACCTGAATTTCGATAGCCTGACGGCCGAGGGAGGGAGAGGACGGGGAGCCCGGGGGGGCCCGGGGCAGCCTGCGGGGATATCTGCTGGCCGAGGGCACGGGGGTTTGGGCACAGCTCTCTGCCAACGGGGAAGAGGGCAGGGGAGAGCCCCTCCGAGGGACAGGCTGTCCCCCCCACCCCTGCGGGGAAGCACCGCGGCGGGTGGGCTCCTCGCCTCGGCCCGAGGGAGGCCGGCCGGGGCCCGGCGGCTGCCACGCAGCGGGCAGGGGCCGGGCTGCCGCTGCCTTCCCAGCCTCGGCCCCCACTTCTCCTGGCTAAAGCTTCGCCGTGCTGATTTACAGCTCCCTCTGAGTGCCTGGGATAGAGTTATAGCCCCTTGTATTACACGGTGCCTTCTCTGTTATTCTTGCTGCACGCCACAGATTTATGGCAGCTTTTAAGCCAGGCAGCACATAAAGAAATACAATCTTAACAAAATAGAAAGGACCAAAGGGGGTCAAAGTGTGGGAGCTGAAGACCATACTGTGATCCAGGATTTCCTTTCATTTACTGCTCACACCTTTTCAATCCCAAGAGGATTTTGGCTGTCTCAGGTGGCCCTACCCAATGGCTGGGGAGGGGTCTGTAATCCACTGAGCCGAGACGCTTCGCCATCAGCGGATGTCTTTTATTACAGTTTAGCACACGCAGAAAATCCCAGAACACCACTGGTGAATTAAATGAATTTTAGACAGAGAGTTCCAGAGAGACGCATAGTGTCAGGATAGGTAGGAATCCCACGTTCACCTGACCAGGCTTTCTATCTCGTGCCACCTCATACTGTGGCACCGACCTATCCTCGTCTGGGTTAACGATGTCCCATAGAGCTCCTCTGCTTCTGGCGCTGTAGGCAAATAATTTGTGATAGTCTTTCATAGAGAAGTAGAGCAAAAGGTATGCCTGAATTCATCGAAATGATGGTGCGATGAGGAAAAGAATACTCTAAGTAATTCTACTTTATAGCATTATTTACATATATTCATCAATTATTCCAAAACTGTAGTGCATAGGAAAAATACAAGCACTGCCCTTACTCTGCAGATGGATAACGTGAGACCTTACAGCACGTGCAGGATGGCCCGAGCACAAGGGCAGAGTGGCATGGAGTCACCTACAGCACCACGGCCTGCATTAAACACCCTACGTCAAGATGCAAAGCGAAACAGCTGGCAAGAGGGAGGAAAGCTGTAATTACAGCCAACAAACTACTTCTGAGCCAACACCTACTGCTGAGGCCCTGGTTTTGAAACAGAAGCCAGGAACAGGAGCCTTTTCACTCAGGTGTGTGCTGTAACCCCCTCCAGCTACAGTATCATTCCCTTCATTAATAAGACAAGCTCTGGTGTTCTCCCTTTCACTCAGATTTATTATCATTATTCCTCTATCTGAGGGAAGAAATTTGTCTTCCTTCTGGTTACAGCCTTGGGCTATAGCAAGGCTCCCATGGCATGTGGTTTTCGGTTTCTGTTTTTTGAAAGGCACCCAACAGTCCAAATAATAGTCCACCTGCTCTTCTAAGCTTCCAGAGCAACATACCAGTTCTCTGGCTGCTTAATGCTCATCACGCTGCAAGCCCTTTCTAAAGCAAGGAAAGTTAAAACAGTTTGTACCTTGGATTACTCTTTGGCAATTTCACTAGCCACTAGTCCACATCTGAAGCACTTTTTCTTTGGAAGTCTGGACTCTTATGGCATGTAAGATAGACATCAGAACTGATGGTCACCCCAAAACTGCCTCCCCAGGGTGTTCTGCAGACAAATTTCATTACTTGAGTACAGAGGTGACTCAAGTTTGTGAAGTTAGCAGAACTCTTTAGTTTTCAACACAGAATATCTTTAAAGACAAGTAAACCACTTATCAGAAAGAATTTGCAAGGGGTTTGTTACACTGCTCAGTTACCCACCACTGCTGCCATTTCTTCCCCAGGTGTAGTGCCTGAAAGCCTGGGGCTTTGTCCTGGAAGGTCGCAGCTGTGGATCTTCTCCTGGGATACCTGGTCTCCTCCTAAATGGCATCCAAAGAAGGGTGAGTGATGTAACTTGCTGGAAGGGGAGATGTGTGCCCTCCCACTAACCTTGGGATCCTTGTGTTCCCCAGCTCCCTACTTTCCAACTGATTACTGAATTTCTTGTGCTTATTTCCTTGCAGTATGTGCTGCTTATGATGGCATCATAAGCAATCTCTTTTTGAAACATTAACGCTACAATACGTGTTTAAGTGTAATATCTAAATCAGTCTTTGCATATTTTAAATATGCTCTACCACTAATGGCATATGGCAAGGCGTCGTGCAATATAAACATGCTGCCTCCTTTTTTTTTTTTTTATTTTTCAATGTTGTTTTGATGACTTAACCTCATCAGAAGATCCTATGTATTTGTGAAGTGGTTGTCCTCAATTTAGTCTTTGATTATTGATGATGTGGAGAAGGTAAGCAGGGAACAGCCATGTACTGCCATCATGCAGTAAGAAACATAGGGAATGACAGATTCAAAATGATCAGAGAGAGATGCTTTTTCCCAAGCCATTATGGTTAAACAGTGGAGCTCTTTTCTATTGAGTGTACCGTGGTGCCCTTGGCAGTAAGAATATCTGGATGACCACAGCAGATGTAGTATTCCTGTCTCAGCTAAAGGATGGACTGTTGGAAGGACAGAGTCTAATTTTATAAGGGACTTTTTCACTTAAGCTTAAAAGTTATGAAATGCTTTTCTTACAGTAGTAGCGCTGGCTTGAGAGAGTTTCAGAGGAAGCTGCCACAGTACTAAACTTGCTTTAATTTAGATGTTTTTCTCTTTGATATGCTTACTTTGCAGTAGTGACTTGGCTTGAAAAGAATATTTTAGAAATAAACATGAAGACAAATCACAAAGCTGCTGTATTTGTGAGGGTCCCCCACTTTGGCCAGGGGTAGACTTCCAGCTGAAAGCAGTCCCAAGTTGATAGCAGACTTTGCTAGGGGTAATTAGTTAGTTTACTGATTAGTAATATTTGCATTATGTTTCACTACCTTTATAATTTAATGTACTTGACCTATGCAAGAGTCATGAAGATGTTCCTTGGATTCTGTTTGTCCTGTCAGGAGCCTCTTCCCCTTGTACTTGATTTGTGCGCTCAATTATAACCATTCCAGTGGGACACATAACTCAGATTTTATGATAGAATGGAAGTATAAAGTCAGAGATTAAACAGTATTGCACTTCTTGCTAGGATGTGTTATGCATATTTAAATAAAGAAAGGTCAAAATACTGTACCACCATCGAAAGGAGCACATGATGTCTTTATCTGTGGAACAGGGATAATACTGTATTCTTATATACCAAGACTTACTGCAAGTCTAAGGGCACAAAACCTGAAGTTTTTGTTTATATTGCTAGGATATGTTGTAACAACTGTCAGATACTGGTTAACTGTCAAACAGTAGCTGAGGGGACTGAACCTCTTACACCTGATGTTGCTTTACATTTAACAGTTTCAGGTGAGCACAGCCTCTTGTTTCCCACGCAACCAAAGACTCAAATATAGACAGTATTGCTGATAAAGTAATAACAGAAATTACTGGTCAGTTCTAAACTTTGAGAATGTTCATTCTTTTGGTGGCAAATCTAGATCCAGCTTCCATATGTGGAAAAAACAAAACCTCCTAAATATAGCTTTAGTTTTCTACTTCATAGCTACAAGCAGAAAATACCCATGAATCAATAACGAAGGCCTGTAAACACTCTTCTGGCTCTATAGCATACTTAATCTCAACCAGGGGCTGTAGTAAACCACAATTCCCTAGCTGCAATAAATGCTGCAGACTCCAGAGCCAAGCAGAAAGTTTAATTAAAAGCAAACTGATATATATAAATCTGCTGACGCCGTCTCTCACTCTTGCATCTGAAATATATATAGGCCTCTTCCTGGAGACCCTGGATGATTTAGACCTCAATTTCACTTAAGAAGCCTCTCAACTAATACTATCCAGTGAGTGTCTGTGCACACACTACATAAAGACTTTCTGTTAACTAAATGCATTGACCTCCCATCGCTTTACATGCCTAGCCTATCAGCTGTTATTTGCCTAATTTAAGAGACTCGGCAACATTTTCCTGTGCTCTAAATAGCCAGGCATTGCTGAACTTTCAGGGGGAACTGCATTTGGCAGTTAATGGGTATGACAGCACTAGTGCAATAGATTATAATTTGGCTTTAAGTAAGCTTGGCAACTTTGAGGAACTGTCTCGCTGATGCTTTAGCACCAGACAAGCTCTGCTCGTGTTAGCAATGTTTGACAAGCTGCTCCATAAACATTTAATGAAATGCAGTTTCTTGTTGATTTGTGCCCCAAGCCTATCCTAGCACTACACACTTCAGCCTGTACTCTCCCCTTCTCCCTCCCTACCCCTGTGCACTGTAGCTGTTTGTGGGACATGACGCTGTAAGCCCCGCAGTGAATTCACAGGAAAGTCTGGGTTAAGTGGTACCCCTGGAATTCACCTGGTCCAAACCGCTGTTGAAACTGGCACCTTAGATTAGGTTATCCAGGGCATTGTCAAGCAAAGTCTTGAATATTTCTATCAAGAAAGGTCCCACCACTCCTCTGTGAAGCCTACTGCAATGCTCAGTTGTTCTTTGGCTGAAGAATTATTTTTTTCTTATATCTAGAAGGAATTTCCCCTAAAGCAACTTGTATCCACAGCCTCTAGCCCTACCACCGGGAATCCTTTTGAAGACAGTATCTCCACCTTCTCTACAGCTACCTTCTTTGGGTGTTAGAGACACTGACTAGGTCCATCCTGAGCCTTTTCTTCTCTAGGCTAAACAAATTTGCTTACTTTAGTCTTTCTTCATATGCCAGGTTCTCCAAGCCTCCAATCATCTTGATGTCCTTCCAATGAATGGACGCTCTCCAGTTTTTCAATGGCTTTCAGTGTCTTGATCTGGGGGGCCAAAAGTGGACACTAAATTCCAGGTGTAGCCTAACAAGTCCTGAGTAGAGTTACACATACATTGGCTGGCCTAATTAGTATGTTCATGCAGACACTGGCAGGTTGTGTGACTTCGGACCAACAATATTTCGATGCTCTTTTTTCTGAACCTGGAAAAGGAGGGGGATGACAACTGTCACAGGAATAATACAAGGCTTAGTTGTTTTTGCTTTCTCAGAAAATAAAAATACTTTTTCCTCAGAAAACAAAAATATGTAAAAAGTATATCACTACTGAGTTCTGGCATAAAACATAATAAAACAATATTCAAGAGGCAAAACAGCTTCTAACACAACATGAAATAAACAGTTCTAACCAACTTTCAAAAATTAGACGTCATGTATATTTGGGACCAAATCACAGTGCCTTATATATTTGAGAAAATATTAATCTATTTATCTCGTTTTATTTATAGCGGTCTTTGTTGATTTACATCCACGTGGTGTTTTGACTATTATGCACTCCATTCATGCACTGCTAAATGAGAGTGAACTGTACACTCTCCATAGCCAAAACTTTTCTTGCATTCTTGAGGAAACACAGTGCCGTATCTGTTGCCAATATGTACCCAGCTAGATCAAAAAAGATAAACCTTGCATTCATAGATATATTAGGAGACCTCCAGAAGATTACTGAATTAGGGATATCCTAATCAGGTATTGTTAAACCAAAAGAGACAACTGCTTTTTGTATTAAGGGGATACTTTTAAAACAAACAAACAAACAACAAAAAAAAAAACACAAAAACAACCACCACAGAACAAAGCCACTTCGTTAACTGAAGCTCTGTTTACTGCAATGATGATCAAACAGACCAAAGCAACTGAAGATACACCCTACAGTTAAAAGATTTATCTTTACCCATGCTTCAAGTTTGTTTTTGTATGGAATAGTAGAATTCCAAACATGTGGAATAAAAGAATAAAAGACTTCATCTCAAAACATCTAAAACTCAGCTTGGAAACACAGCATTAATTTCTTTCTGTACCAAAACAAGTTCAGACCCATAGATTAATTCATCCCTGTTGCAAGATAGTAATATGAAGATGAGACCTCAAAAAAACCAAGCCAAAGCTAAACAAAAAAACCTGAATAGGAGTTATTTCATCAAAACATAGGACTTAAAGCAAACTTTGACTTTTTCATCTTACTTATTTTGACTATTTCATCCTATGCATGGTAGTTGTCCTGTCATGAGCAGGGTGACATGGAGAGTAAAGCAGAGGGAAATTAATTCACATCATATAATAAGAAATCCCAGTAATCAAAGCACAGGAATATGCTTTAAAATACACAATTTAATGGAAATTTTGGGGAGAAAATTCTGTTTCTTCTTGTGTTTCTTCTGATTCAACAACAGAGTCAACATACTAAAGTCTTTTATTTATTTATTTATTTTTAAGTTTGAATTTTCTAACATAGACTAACTACATAACAACAGTTCCTGAAAAGCAAAATAAGGTCTGGATATACACTAATGGATTGGTGTTTGTAATTAATGCCCTGAAATGTGTCCAGCCTGATGCTAAATCACATGTTTAGTGGGCTAAAAGTACCGCAGGCCAAGATAAGATTGAAAGCCAAGGTGATGATACTCGTCCATTTTCTCCTAAAGGGAGTCCTGAAAATGGAAAATTAGAAGTAGGAGGAAGGGAGGACGTAGGGAGTGACTCAACAGGTGATGAAAATGCAACTGAGATTGCATACGTGCAACATGATCGGGTTGGAAAAATAATTAGTTGAGCTGGGAAGATAACAAAATGAACATGTAGTGGAAGAAGTTGGCTTAGTCAGGAGATAGAAATCTGATGCTGGAGAAAATCTGAAGCTGAGCCTGACCAATCCAATCTGAGTTTTTAAAAATGCAAATTTATCCTGCTCAACAGGACATCATCTAGTGACTGAAGTATACATTACCTTAAAATAACTCCATTTGAACGGGTCTTCAAACTGAAAGTTTGTCTCAAACAACATCTGAACTCTCAAGTGTGTGAGATTCTGCAAGCCAAGCAAGAGCCAGAAGGATCTCCTGCAATTCAATATTCAGCAGCTGTTGAAGCTTTTAAGTTCCTAATGTGCAAGACAGAGTCATGGAAAAAAGAGTCAGGGGACAAGAGATTTTAGAAGCACTGTTATTGACTTACAGGTGTAAATGTCCACTGAAGACTGAAGTATGGGGGAACTGGCAGAGAAGACTTGGACAGAAACATGGAAGCTGCTGAGAAAGACAATGTTTCAACACTGTCAAAATTGTCAGTGCGTGTATTAAAGATGGTAAAGATGAAGAATGAAATGCTGGATTAATATTACACATCAAGTTGAAATAAACTGGATCTGAATAGAGGCTGAAGAAAGATCAGACTGGGGCATCAGCGATCACAGCAGGGATGTAGAAGTATTGTATCTACAGATGCATCAGAAATATAAAACAAGGACTTCAACTTCCAAACACTGGGAATCTGGGTTATAGCTTCAGCTGATAGACTCATCTGAGATTCTGGGAGATGCACGTGAAGCTCCCTGGCAAAAGACAGAAACTGGGACACCTAGAATACTAGGAAATTTTATTTAAGAAAATCCACAAAGAAGCAGTAGAAATTATAAAGAAAAGCACTGAAACTTTAGTTATGGCTTACAAACCCCCAATATGAATCTGTCTTAACATCCTCCTTCCTTGCTTAGTACTTATTTAACATGTTTTCCATGTACAATAGTGCCTTTATACCAAGTTTCAACTTTTTTGCAGCAAGTGTAACTGACTTAATATAAAGCTGCTGTTTGAAAGAAGAGTTACTTTCCCTTTTGGCACTTCTAAATATTTCTGTTTCAACTTTGTGCTCCTTTCCCTGCAAGATCTGAGTTGCAGAGCTGCTTCCTTCAGTCCCCAGTGGAGGCCTGTTTGTATTGGCTTTGATGTAAGCAGTAAGCTGCTTGGTTTAATTTTAACTTTTCAGGAGAAGAGTTTATTCACAAATGAATTACACAGCATGAAATCTTAAAAGCTGCAGTTAGATGCTCATGGAAAAAATGCATAATGAGTTTGGTTGGGAAAAATGTTAAAGAACTGATGTTCTCATCTAAAAAGACAATGCACTTTCATGAAGAGAAAGCAGGCAAATGGAAAAGACAGGCTTTGACACGGACAAGGAAGGGGCTGCAGAGTGACATTTGATGTGCCTGTTAAGTGAACTACATGTGCAGACTGCAATGAGAAATGCTGCACAGCGAGACCAAAAATTCCTGATTTCGAAATAACACAACCAAAACTTAGTCTGCTGAACTGGCCACCTTGCTTTCAGGATGGTTAGCAATGCTCATGCATGCACAGTAGCATGATACTGAACACCTCGTAAGCATTACAGTTAATTTTTATACTATCTTTTAACTCTCTTTGGTCATTTGTTTAGTACCAACACTGTGCATCGTATTTTAGAGTGGTAATAAATTGTTATGCTGGAGGCTGAGTAGCTCCTACAAGTAGTGTGACTTTGATCCTTAGGAAGCCACAAACCTCACTGAAACTTGTAGACACGAGAGCTCTATTCATCCTTTACTGAAAGCTGAAGTAGTAGATGCTACCATGACAATTGCAAATCAGCATGGCAATACTGGGGTAGGTTGTGAGCCAAAACCTCAACAGTAGACCTCCCGAGTCTGAAAGCAGATGTGGGAGCCGGGTGCTTGTTTTGGTGGAGCTGCATGTGTCCAGGATAAAAGCCAGAAGCAGAAATGCAAGCAGAGATGGGGTTTGGGTTTTTTTTTGAAAACAGTGCTTTGTGTACATTCTTTGCAAATAAATAGGATTATATAAAAATAAATAAATAAATACATTTAAGTAAAGGTTGTATATTTATCAGTTGGTCTTCCCAAGGGAAATAACATGCAAGATTTTGAAAGCTGATTAACTGCTGGCGCTAAAGAGAATAAACTCTGACAGTCTCACAAAAATCAAAAAGACCGAAATAATCTTAAGTAAGACCTGGATGTTTTCTAAACATATTTAAAGTAACAGCTGGTATATTCCCAAGATGAGCTCACAGGTGACATAGAATTGAGGAGATAAAACCTTTGGGGCATATACATGGTGTCTGGGCAAATTAGGAAGTCCAGCTGCAATGCCGCCAGTTCAGAAAGACAAGATAGACAGATAAAGCCACCAGCCAGCTGGCTCCCGCTGATCAAAAACTGTCCTAAGTACTGAAGAACAACAAAACTCAACTGTTTTGGCTCATGCCAGCAGAGCAGCAAGGAACTTGCAAAAGGAAATTAAAAGATTGTCAAGAAATCAAAAGCTGTCAAGATTCCTTGACATGGAGCCATGGGTCCTTCCAGTATTTCAAATTTTCATTTACTTTGGATACAGATGCTAGCATTTATAGACCCAAAAATGAATGCCATAGAGAGTGGAAGGCTATTACCTATGAAAGTCTACATTTTCTAGGGACACAGCATCAGTCAGGACTCTGCAGAATGATTCTGCTGCTCTTAGTTTGGGAGCAATAAACTAGATAGAATAGACCTAAAACATAAAGGGTTGGGGTGGGGGTAGGAAGGATGGAAGCAATTGCTTTATCTTAAAGTAACTAGAAAAGGCAAATATTAGCTGTAGAAGAAAATGTCTTATTTCAGCACATAAGCAAAAACCTTTCCTGGAGTAATAATCCCTGCCTCACTGTCAGCCAGACCTTCCCCATAAAGCAAAACTCACCAGCATCTTGAGTACCGCAAGCATATGAAAAACATCACCAATTTTATATTGGGTGATTATTTCAAAATCATTCCATAATGTCACTGTAATTAAGCTCATCAATGCTCTAATTGCCTGGGATGAGTAGGAGTACCTATGCCAGATAAAATCCAAGAAGGATGGAGATGTTGCATTTTTGTGCTTGCAAAACCCAGCCCCAACCCACCAGGTAGTGGCAGGAGAAGCTGCCGTGGCTGGTCACCACATACAAATGTTTTACCCTCTCTTATAGGGTGTAGAGCAACAGGTGAGGATGTATTAGGTTCCTACAGAGGCATTTATGAAGAGAAATCACACTGGGCCTGAATCTAACAATGAAAAATTGCATAATGTCTCCTTTGGTCGCAAGTAACATGGAAGAAAGTACAATTTATGGGAGCAGCAATGTGTCAGCTTCTTCTGGGAAGGCTTCAAAGACTCATAAAATACAGTAATGCAAACAAGGACAGTGTAACTAATCTGCTTAATAGACACCACAAAGCAAGACAAGATAAGCAAACAAAATAGGCTGATGTGGTGCAAGGAGGGAGGTTTGACAGCCTGTGAAGTAAGAATGAATCTCTCAAATGGTGGTGTTTTGGGTTTTTTTTTGTGAAAAGCTGTGGTTGCAGGAGGTTCCAAATCAAAGCATTAGGAAATAAGTTAGTTTAAAAAATGTCTTGATTTTTGATTTTAAAACAGGGTTAGTAATCTATAGCAATGAGGTATAGGGCGGGGAAAGCAGTGTGTGTGCCCAGGAATCAGCCTTCAGAAGAGCAGGTAGGCTGTGAGGAGAGGCGGGTTTCTGCCAGGGCAGCCGTGGCCGTGGTCTGGCCGAGGCGTGAGGGGATGGCTGTTCTGCCAGACCGCTCAGGGGGAAACCTGTGGTGTGGGCACCTGGCAGGGGGGCTGCTTACCTCTTGGTCCCATTTAAGGTTTGGAGGGCTTCAGTGAGACATCGGTGCGATGTCAACTCAGGCTGGCCAAGCACATGTGTAGATGCTTTACTTGCCATACGGGTGTCTGCGTCTGCCAGTGACACAAGAGCTCGAAGCCCTCTGGACTCCCAGCCCTCAGCCGACGCTCTCACCGCTGCCGGCTGTGTCGCCTCTCTTTCTACATCCCTAAAAAAAAAGAAGAGCCAAATACGCCTGCAGCTGCAAGGGTTTCTCAATGATACCCTGCCAGTAACACACGAGGTCCATCCTCGTCCACCATAAATCATGCTCAACCTAATATAAATATTTGTTAATGTAGGGGCCTTTTAAAGCTGTGTAACAGCTTTACCTGTAATTCTCATTAGGCAACACTGCAGCTTGTATCTGCAGTAACATCTAAACCAGTCATTTTGCTGGAACATCTGTGTTCAGCTGGAGGAGGAGGGAGGGAGATGTACCGTCTTACTGATGTAACCATGCAGATAAAGCATGTTTCTGCCTCTGGAAGTTAGAGAAGTGACAGACTGTGACCTCATGATTGGTGGTTATGGACTTTACCATGTGGAGCAGTCAGCTACAAATTAATAGAGAAAAAAATTGGTTTTCGTCCTGTGAACCACATTATCCACAGACTTTTGCGCCATTATTTCTTTCTTCAACTACTTTTCTGGTTCAGTTCCAGTTCAAATCCACCTCAGCATAATCCCAGCCAGGCTGAATATGAATTTCAGCTGAACCAAAATATCTGCTGGTTCAATGTCCCTTTCTTGTTGTGATACACATATTATCTAGGAATCAGAATGCAATTAAGATGGATGAGTACAAAGACTATTTTTGGACTTTTTGTGACTCTTATAGTTGTATCTGTTCCAACCTCTGTCTTCATGTCTATTGGAGCAAGAATGAGGGATGATCAGAATATGTATTCTATGTAAGCAAGATACAACATCAGAAAGACACTAAATAACCCACGCAAGCACCACTTACATATATGGAAGACTTATGTTACCAATATCAAAGGCCTATATAGAGACAAAACAAGATTAGACACTAGAAACTTTGGGTGTTTTGAAGCCAAAACACTCCAGTCTGTACTGAAACTCTGTGACTTGAACCTCCCTCTACCAAGATCGTAATTAATTTTGAAATTCTAAGATGAGATGAACTCCAATTTCAACTTATAGAAAAGAAATTTAACTTTTCAATCACCATCCTGTCATGTCAACAAAACTGGGAACAAATTATCAATTATTTAAAAATGTAACAAAGGGTCTTTTTAACTGGAAGATGCCAGCTTGTGTTTGCCCAAGGATGATTATACGATTTTGCAGCATTAGGCTATATATGACTTGAACACTGTACTTCTAAATTAAATTGTTTCAAAGTGCTCAATTTTCATATACATGCTTTGCTGCAATATAAAATTAACAGTAACGTTGATTTCCTCTCAGCTGTCTCTCAATTTCCCATATATATATATATATGTATATATATACACACGCACATGTACATATATACATGGTGGAGCATAAATTCTTGGTACATTAATGAAATGCCTAAATTGTAACAGCATATATATGTAAATTTGACCACCAAGTCTACAGCAGAGAATCTCTTCCCCATAACATTTCTTCACATTCAACACTACTTGCAAAGTTAACAAATAAACATCCACAGAATGCTGTGGTGAAAAGGTAGGTATTATTACTGCTGTTAGTAATACGCTTTTTCTTATATGGTGAAACAAGGCAGAAAGAATTCAGGTCAATTGACCTGTATTACAGGTGCTACAGAACAGGGAGTTCCAACACAAAATACTCCAACTCTCCCTCATTCTTTGGACCTTGAAACCTTTATGCATACAGTAATATTTAGCAAAGCCATAGAGTAATATTTGGCAAAGCCTATGAGTTTGTGCTATCATTTGACTTCCGACACCTATACTCTTGATGCAATAAGCATCTCGGTGGACTCAGAAACAAATAGCCAACGGTGCCACAATGTTTTTTGCTGTAAATTGTTATGTGGAGCATCACTGTTAGTTTGGGAGGACTGCAGAGTATTTTGGACTTAGGTAAATTACAACTGTGAACTTTTTGTGTGCCAACTAAAACAGCACAAAAATATATTCCCTCCGCGCCTAGCAGTTGCAAGGCTTTCACAAGAGAAAACGCAGTGATCTAACTATAAATAGCAACTTCACTAAAATTAGATAGAACTGGCAGGCTCTCGTCTATGAATGGGAGCACTGTTAATATGCTCATCAGGTACTGGAAGGGCTCCAAATCTGACAAGGCATGCTACAGCGCAAACTTTCTGTGCCTGGAAAAATGAGCAGAAATGGCTGAATGAATAGGGCTGGGGATGTTTTCATAACTGGATAATAATGTCAGAGACTGCCTGACCATGCTGATTAAATTTAAAGGGAGTATTGCAAGTAAGGTTATTTCTCCATACTTCTTATTTCATTGCTTTGCTTATGCTAAAAGAAAATGCTGTTAAATCTAATGAATAAAGAAATGTGGGAAATGAGTTAGGGGAAATTAATACCGAGATATTCAGTAAAGTTAAACCAAGATGGGTAACAGTGTAAATTTAAAGTATGTAACTGCTTTTGGATGTTTTCATTCTGAAATAGTTAAAGCTTCTCTAGACTCCTACATGGTAAAGTTACTGAATAGTGAATAAAAATGTGAATTGATGGTACACCAGGTACTTGGTACTAATCTGCTGTCTGTTCCCCTGCTACGGAAACACCAAAAATGCTATTTGGCTTTCTCCAGTTCAAAATAGACCCTACAGCATAGAAAGTGCCATTATGGTCACAAAATGGTAAGGAAACCTCAACTGCACAGATGATATACACTGACCTTCTTTCTACACGTAGCACCATTGAAATACAATCACTTCTGCACCTGCTATCAATCAGCCTACACTTCCATATATAGCTTTTTTTTTTCCCCTAAAAAAATTAAGTTACCTCATAGAAAGGCACCTTGAGGGCATGCTGTATTTCCACAAGGGAAGTGAGAGCAAGGTAGCTGATGAGTTGTGAATTTACACAGAGCTTATTGTACAGTGTCTCTCCATGTTGATAAACCATTAGTTCACTTCAGTTTAATTCCCTTTGAGTGTGAATTAAGTTAAGGTAATTATGGCCATCTGACTCCTAAATGAGTCCCTAGAGAAATTATATATGCTTGAGTTACATTCACTTTAAATTCACATCTTTTTTTGTTAATTCACTTTGACATCTTGTGTAGCACAAGGCATTGGGTGTCCTGGGCTTGTGCCAAAGCACCTTGAAGTTAAGGAAGGAGATTTTGAACTAGTCTCAACAGACAGAAGAAAAATCTGATTCTCAGAGGCTTCTAGATGAAAAATATTACATACATTTTTCTGTTAAATAGAAAATATATAAATGGCTCAAATGTAAAAGGATATTTAAATGTATCTATGATAATTTAACAGTTTTTCATGAGAAACATTAAAAGTAAACAACATAGTACTTGATCTATGCCCTTCTCAAATCAGCACTTGTCAGCCTTAAGGAAAACACAGATTTACCCCTATTATGTCCCAATTAATCTGATCATTTTAATGGCCAAAAATATTTGATACCATGGATGTTTTTACAGAAATAGTATCTTCAAATAGCTGTATCAACTTGTTTTTAATGTACAATATTATTTGAGTTGTACATAATTTCATTTTCATTCTGGCTTCAGGAAATAAGCATCAGTTATTCTAACACCAACTCAAAAAATAATGACCCTTTGAAACTGATATTGCTTCAATCCTCCTGTAGATTTGCCACCAGCACACTAAAATGACAGTATCAGTGGTCTGAAGGCTTCACAAAGTCATAATGAAAAGTAGGCTTAACCTTAGATTGCAGATAATGTTTTTGGTTTAGGAGAAAGTCTGTGTAAACCAGTGCTTTGAAATTTAATCCTACAGGGGTTATAAACAAGACTCTTGCTTCTCATGGAGGGGATTTAATATTTAGATTCACCACTTGATTAGAAAGGTTATGACCTTTGTTTATGGAATAGCTTCTGTATTTTTAGCCCAATACGAATGAAAGCTGTGATGTACAGAGTGCTGATAGTGAAGTATGTATTTTCACCGGGGAAATGTTATGTGTCAGATGAGGAGAAGGAATGAAGTCTAATGAGGATCCAAACGTACTTGCTGAATAACTGTGTGCACATGGAGAGGAACAAATAAAACTTCCTCTATGGAGATATAAAACCTGTTAGAATCTTGCTGTATTTCTTTTGGAAAACCCCTTTTTGGAAGACCATCCACACACTTCTTAAACATAGTAATAAACTCTGAAGATTCAAGAATATCAGTTTCAGAAACAAAACTATCCTCGATTCTGAACTGGGATATCAGTAGAAAAGATAATTAAACAAAAACTAACAAAGCAACTAATGAAAGTTCAGGCTCCACTTGACAATTTCAGATTACTTTATAACCACGTTTATTTCCCCTTTCCAACTCTTCCACATAAAGTACGTTTCACAGTCATTTGTGAGATAGCTGCCACTAGAGGTCAGATGTTTATCACTCTGTTTAGTGTCATTAATAACCATTCATGCCGTACAGTTTGAAAATCACATCACTGCAAAATGCCTAAAATTATTCTCTTTCTTATTTATTTATATGTAGATATAAATACAAGCTAGAAATCAGAACAAAGATGAATTGTGAATTTACACCAAGCTTGTGCGTTCTGATTTTTAATCAGAACACTTAAATTTTAATTAGAATTTTTTGTAAGAAATGTGTGGGTTTTAGTGTGCTATGTACAAAGATGAAATTTCCCAGCATGCAAAGAAACATTAATTGATTTGGGTTATTGCTGTGCCAAAAATAACAGAGAAGATATGGTTTGCACATTAGTAATGGTGATAAAAATAATTGTTAGATGCAGTGCTTGCACTATTTGAATAGTATTCAGGAGTTTTTTACAGTAATTTGTATTAACCCAAAGTAGGTGAATATGCTTCTCATTTGATGATGGATACTCTTGACCCATGCCTTTAGACTGGGTTCTGGGAGGTGAACGCTAAAATGATGTAGACTTAGCAACATAGACCCCACACTCTGACTTAAACTAAAATTGCCAGAGGGCTGTTAGTTTCAAAGAAATCAAGTCCTCACAAATTACATAAAAACTGGCAACTGAATAGTCAAAATCAACACAGATAAGTGTTTGCCTGGTGATGTGATCTCTTACCATTGCAGAAGCAAGTAGCCAGCTGGGCAGGCAGCACAAGCATAGGAACAAACCAGCCACTTTGCCCCCAAATGAGGGATGCTGGAGAAGTACCATTCAGTATAGGGCTGAAAACAAAGGACACGAAGCTAAAGGAACTAGGGGAGAGGAGGTGACCAGCTGATGTTCCCACCACACAAAATGCTTGAGAAATCAGGCTTTGTTTATTTTCCAGCACACCTACAATGTTCATATGTATAGAAATAGTTCTACTAAAGTAAGTCGTTCATTTTTCCAGCTTGCTCCCAAGCACTTTATTAACTAAACAATCAGTAATGTTACCTTGTATAAGAATATGAAGAATTTTAAAAGTGTATTGGGTTTGGTCTTTCCCAATGAATGCAGCGAATATTCATACAGACTAACACGAATAGAACAATCAGTCCAGGTCTTAATATATAATTGTTTCACAGATCATGAATACTTATATTTTTATACATGATCATAACATAATGATTTGCTGAGCAAGGCTCAGAAGTGCCTAGGAAAAATCAAAAACTTAATTTGTTAAAATAAGATGTTATTTAGATCAATTAACCAAAACAGCACAAGGCGGTGGCATCACTACAATTGTATCTAGCTCTGCAGAACTCCACCTATGCTGTTGCACTCCCAACACCATGTCTCCATCGAATACTCATTAAATGGTTTAGTGGTTATGCCATCTATAGACCAGTGGCACGCGATAGCCTGTGCAACAGGTATTTAGTAAGCAGCCTTACAGTCACT
Organism: Tyto alba; assembly: GCF_018691265.1. Classification (NCBI taxonomy): domain Eukaryota; kingdom Metazoa; phylum Chordata; class Aves; order Strigiformes; family Tytonidae; genus Tyto; species Tyto alba. Next base: position 5,793,865 of record NW_024881295.1, on the reverse strand, counting down.
TGAAAACACATGCAGACTACATCCAACTGATTAATGGTGTTTCTTAAAGGACCAAAACAGCTCAGCAGAAGGAAAGAAACTCCACACTTCGCCAACTCTTTCATGAAGCTATTCTCATGACACGCTCAGATCTAAACAAGAGCAGGTGGGTTTTTTTTTTTGCTTTTTATAGAAGAGATTCAAGAATCATCTTTGCTACCCTTCATTTTTTAAAAATAAAACAGTTGGATTCAATATTTTGTCAAAAAACATTCAATAGTTAAAAAAAAAAAAAAAAAAAAAAAGAACTCTAGGCTATCAGGATGCAGCCCTTTGGAAGTGTGCTAATCAGCCCCAAGCATCACTGCCATTTCAGCATTTTAAACTTCTGGTTTTGCTGCCTTTTCACTGGAGACACGCTTCCCCAGGAAAATCTGGAGAGAATCCAGCTTCTCTTTAAAAGATATTCCACCTGATATGCAGAATATCTTGTGTAAACTGCACGGAGATGATCTTCAAAGCTTACTCTTTCCTTCACTACCTCATTCAGAACACAATAAATTCTCTTACAAAGATTTCTGTGATGGGAACAGCAATCATGATATATGTTTCAAAGCATGGTCTTTTATTCAGTCATAACTATGTTTTAAAAATATTTTCCAGGTGTGTTTGAAATACATAATTTGAATTTATGATGCACTTTGTACTTCCAAACAAAATTGCATGGGATCTCTGATGTAATATTTTATAACTGTGACAGGTTGAGGGGTGGTATAAACTTCATCACCGAAAAACTCAAAGCGTGCCGATTCTAAATTTCAGAAAGATTCAACTTTATTATCAGTTAGATAAACACAATAATTGATTAAACAAGCAGCTTTTAAAGGGCCTTACTCTCTTCGCAAGGCAGTTACCTTCTTTTATTTCCTAGACTTTCTATTAATTCGTGTTCATTTTCATTAATAGAGAATCAAGCTCCAGAACAATGAAAGACATATTGAAATTACTGTGGAAAGCCGTAGACCAGAAATTAAAAAAAACTTTTATAATTTTCAAGACCATCATTCCAAAAATTGCACTTTTCTTCTCAGAAATGCAGACCACTTCAGAATCTATTTGTAAACCCATGATCTCCTTTTTTTTTTTAAAAAAAAAAAAAAAAAATCTTCATCAGAGCACCTGACTAACCTCAGGGCTGCTCTAGAGCTCAGGGGAGCTCAGTGATATATTGTTTAGGTTACCAGTTGTTAAAAGGTAAACCTGTAACTGTGCTGTTAGCCACCATGACACAAGGGAACATACAGAAGCAGAAGTCCATTTCTCTTGATGGCTCCAGTCTCTTCTAAGTTACCTGATTATATTTTAAAACTTGCTTTTCACTCGGTAAGTGGGTTCTTGTAACTTTACTAGTGTATTGCACTGAGGAAAAAAGCATTATAAAGCACGGCTCTACAAAAAGATAAGGTCCACTGTGCTTATTTGATTCAATGCTGCTTCTACAGGAAAGTCTGGCTTTTCTTTTTGAACTTTACATGGAACTGCACTCTTTAAGGAGACAACACAGTGAATGTTCAGAGAGACTTGATATTCACCAAATGTCTGCAATCAGTGAGCTTTAGACACAGCTGTAAAATCAACCATATTCACCAGTGAATTGTGATTTTTTTTTTGAGATTTTAAGCCTTTTTCATTTAAAACAAACAAAAAAGCCACCTGGACATGGTAATTTCCTGGAGTTACAGTCCCAGAATGGAATGTAAGACTGATTTTTAAATTGCAGAAACTGAATAAAGACATCAAATTCACATGGCTCCAACTTCAGGGTCTAAACATGGGGAGTCTGTATCCCAAATTTCTTTGTATTGGAGCATGTTAATCTCTCCTATCTTCAAGAGACAGATATGGTAAATTTTTCTTCTATGGGTTATGATTCAGGAAAGTGCACCATATGCTCAGAACATTTTTCAGGGTCTGGCCCAATACAAAAAACAGGAAACAATATCAGAGATGGATTGTTGCTTTTTCTGCTACAAAATTCTCTTTGACAATTTCAGAAGAAAGAATAAAAATCACAAAGCTTGGACTATCATTCAGATGGATTAGGAATAGGGAAGAACTGTGTTTATTTGGGTCTGAGGGGTTTAAGTTTTGTTTGGTGTGTTTGTTTGGGGGTTTTTTTTGGTAGGAGAAGCCTTTTCAGCCTTGTTCAAAGGACAGATGGCTATTCTTGTAAGCAGCAGAAGAGAAGGGTGCAAGTTGTTTTGTGTCCAGTTTTTTTCTAGTCTCTCCACCTTGTTTTTAACATGGCTTGATGCAACGTAATCACCAGTACAAAAGTCCACAGTTACTCAATGTCCGTTTACTTCATGCAAATATTTTTGTTATGATAGAATCATTATTTTAAAAGATGGCATAATTGTCCTGTTACTATTTTAAAACCAGATGCTGGTAATATGAAACTATTCACAGAGAACTGTAGGATACTACTTTATGGTTTGCTAAAACTGGATTTAACGTTTAATTTGGTGGTTATGATGGCTAAATTGTTCAGATTCTGCTGTCTGTGTCATAAAGCTTTGTCTGCTTCTGAGAACGTCCTCAGAAGAGGGACTACAAAGTTTTGATCATATTAGATAGTAATTGAAACAGAAAATATTTAATTTTTAGGTTTCAATAATTTCGGGGGGGGGGTATTCTTTCTTATTTGTGGAGACAACATTTTATTAGGAATAAAAAAAATATTAGTTTAAGGGAGTCACCTATTTGTGTTCTTGTAATGCTGTTAGACAAATGCAAGGAAAAATGTTTTTAAATGAAAGAAAACTGGTTCTATTAAACCTAAAAGTCATGGTGTGATTTCTAGCAAATCTGAATATAATTTCAGTAGGTAGGGACACATCTTCATTTCATGCAGGCAGTGCTTATGGAAAAGTCATGTAAACATGTTAAATGTTAAAAAGTCATTCTAAAATATCACCTGTTATATCAAACACCCACTAATTTGTTATCGGGCTTGACATCTCCACAATATATACTGTGCATAGACTTTACTGATTTTTTTCTAAATAATAAATCTTCCTAGTTCAGAAGCACCTTAGTATATTGAACTGTTATAGCAAGAAATGCTTATCCTCGAGTACAACTTTTCCATTTGTTTCTGTAACAGCACCAACATCTTGTCTGTATCTAAGCAGAAGAGCAGTAAGGAAATATAAAGTCCCTGTTAGTTAGTTAGTTAGTTAGTTAGTTAGTCAGTCCCTGTTAGTATAAAGTCACTGTTGTTTCTGTACGATTAACTTGGCAAAAAGCCACCTCATTCGTGGTGCCAGGACAAGGAAAATAGCAATAATATAGATGAGAATATGAAAGAACTGTAGTTGTTACACTGCAGTTAAACCCAGTCCATGCGACAGATAAGTGCAACAAATTCAACTGTAAAGAGGCAAAGTTGAGAGTTTCTGAAAAGCAGCAGAGGGTAAAGCTTAGTGAGTATCAGGTGAAGAGAAGCTAGATAGCCTAATTAATAGAGCATTCGTAGCTCCTGTTTTGTGCTACTGCCAGGTGCTGTGGAGAGTACAGCAACGTGCTTACAGCAGTAGGTTACAATACAGGGCTTTGGCGTGCTATGGATATAATTTCCATTCATGCTCTAGGGCCAAATGTGCTTATGGATCCACCCAGGCTTCAGTGTGCACCGTCTCATGTGGTGTCTGAGGATGTGTTTTGCCTGAGGCAAACACAGGAGGTGTTTCTGTTCCATACATACAGTCCTTGTAAACCCTGCAGTGGCTAAATTCACTTCGGCTAATATTTAGAGGAATGGCTTGAACAACTTGTGAGTACGACCTGTCAGTGTTCTCGGCGAGTTCTGCTGTTTTCTGCAGGGCTGAATTCTTAAAAACGATTTTATGATGATGACTACACACTGATGATACACCTCTGAGTGTGAGCAGTGCCAGGTTTGTGTGAGTAGTGCAAGGTTTCTGTGCCTGCTGGCAAATCAGAACAACAACTTTGTTAACGCTTTGTAAAGTTGAGCCATGCAGATAGTTTTTGGTTTGCTTTGTTTAGTTTTCTGAAAACCAATGCTTTTTTAATCCACTTAATGCTAGAAAGGTTAGTATGAAGCAATGTGTTTCCTGCTCCTGCTTTCATCTTTCTCTAGGTTCTGGCACAGTTTTTTGGAGATACGTTGATAAAAGCTGAATATATACAAGAAATGTGTGCATCCATATATGTGACCCCTGAGACAGGGATTATAACTTTGTCTTTATTATGGAGTCTGAATGAGAACTGATGTCCCATCAGCTGTTTTATAGGCTGTAGTTTTGCTGCACTGACCACTGACACTTTTTGGTAATGATATGGGAGGAAGACAAGAATGTAATTTTTCTGTTTGTTGGGGTTTTTTTTAAATATCTTTCTGGTTTTGTCTCTCTTCTACACTGGTGAATCTGGCAAGGCAAAAATAATCACAACGCTTTTATCTCACAGAAGCCCCAAAGAAAGAAAAAATACCTAGTCATTTCGCTCAAGTGCTCACAAGGTATAGGACAGACAGGTTGCAAGGTACTAATAGAGACTAAAGGCTGTAGGCTCCACTGAAAGTTCTTCACTGTCAATGAAATACAATTTGAAGGTCTCCATTTCTTTCCAGCATGACGTCTCTGCATCTGGTACATCTCAGTGGTATATTATTTTCCTTTTTCTTATACCAGCTTCCCACTACTGAGTCTCAATCTGAATACCACCCATAAAAATCAATCAAGCATGCCAAGTCCAAAGTGGCATTAACAAAACATACATGCCATGTCAAGCTTTAATCATGACCTTTATTGTGACCCCTGAGTTCCCCCACTCTTCCTGGGTGCTATCTCCTGCTGTAGCATAAGCTCCTCCAGGAGGAGCTATCCCTTTATTTGCCACAAAGCAGTCTGCTCTCCTGTGATGAATAAAAAATAACAACGGTGGGTTACAGTATGCATGGCATGAAGGATGTGGCTGCCAAGAGCGAAGGCTTGATCCACAAAAAGAATGGCTCAGTGTATTTAGCACATTGCTCCAAGTGATTAATCCAGCTAATAAAGATGGTGTTTTTTTCCTAAGGCACATTAATATTTTTTAAAAGTAAGTTTTAATTTTGTGGGGGCAACAAAGACTTAGAATTGAATCACATAAATTTTATGAGCCCTGTGATGACTGGTGATCAGGAATGGAAAAACAATGTAAAATAGTAGACAACTGTATCAAACTTATTTGCTCAATAATCTTTTCGGTATCCAGGAGCTTATCAGAAACCTCGTCTCAGGTACAGGCTGCTCTGGGTACAGCCTGTTGTTTCTGACTGGATCAGTATCCAGTTCAGCAATCCCAATTCAGAAAGCTGCAAAGAGATGTATATTGCAAGAAGGATTCAGTATAGATTTTCATATGTTTGTATTATCAAACTTATTTTTTATTGTAGGGTTTGTCCCTTCACTACAGAGTAACTCTACCTGGAGGCTACTTAGTGAACAGCCTTGATGGACTCAGGCCCATTGGACACTATTTAACATTGCTTACAGAAGAGAAAAGCAGGGCTACCAGATTAGCAACCAAATCTAAAACTGCTTTCAAAGTACATTCTCCGGTAGTACAATACACACCTTTCAAATTTATGGACATGAGTGCATATCTGAGAAAAAACACGAAATCAACCATAATTTATCCAAAGACAGCTTGACTTTCAAAAACCACAGGGACAAATAAAATGTGAATACCTTCCAGAAGAAAACACTGTAGCTAGGTCTCAAAGGTAACTAAAATCTGAATAGATTAATTTAACATCTGTAGGTATATTTCTAAAGCAAAGCATCATTAGCGTAATATATACACCAGCTGTAAAGTTTCTGTTTCTGGAATGAAAAATCAATGTAAGAGCTATGAACAGAAAAAATACTGAAAAAGGATTAGTGTTCCAACTGGGCTCTTCTAGGAATTACAGAGGGTTTTTTTTTTTTTTAAAAAAATACAAACAGCATTGTATTAGATTTTTATTTATAATCACAGATTAATTGGGTTCAAATTAAGTACATTTTGATTCCAGTATTCCACTCTGATTTTTCAAATGTATAGTTCACCTTTATTTACTTAATAATACATATTTTCCTGTAAATATAGTTCATGGGATTGATAGTGGGATAACGACTGATTCAAGTTTTGCCTTTTCTCTAAGAGCAAATGAAAGGCGTTAAACTCTCAAGATCTTTAGCTACATATAGGCAAAGAGCACTCTACAAATTTAAGTGAAATGATAAGATTTTGCCCCAAAGAACTGAATATTCAGGTAAACAGAAGCAAGAATTCTAGTATAATTATTTGATAGAGGTCAGTGAAAAGTTGACTAATTAAAAAGAAATTTTAGAAGTTTGCAAAAGAAATAAGGATTTAAGGACTGATATAAAAATGACATGAAAGGACAGTGGGTTCTTGTTAAGAGGATCATTGCCCCAGTCAAGGGATTTGAAGATTGGGCGGGGGGAAAAAGAGAGGAATAAAACTAATATTGGCGCTCAGGGAAACCAAATGACTCAGTAGTGATTTCAACCACTCCTTGATATACCTTTAAATATCCTGAGTGGCCTTTACCACCTTCTTCCAAGGTGTGGTTTAACAACCAGCTGAACTGATGTAATACCTTACAGCTGCAAGGGGGAAGATCTCGGTTCCTCCTTGCCCTCTTCTGAGGTTGTCTCCTCACCCTTGTGCCTGCTCTGCTGTTCGGTGGCTCCCAGCTGAGTCCGCTCATCTCAACTCACTAACCTGCAGAAAACTACCCAGGCTTTTTGGCAGGTTAGCATGTCAAATTTTGACTTACTAAGGGTTTTGAAAAAATTCCAAAGACCAGAGAAGGTAAATGGTGGAGCCCGTGCCTGAAGGAAGGGGTAGGAGGAGGGAATGGGATTTTCTGTTTTCAGCAATGCTAAGCAGCTACATTGACATTATCCCAAAAGACCACTCTGCTGCCAGAGCACCATAAAATACAGTTCTGTAGACTGCAACATCTTGGCTTGAGGATTTCTTCCTGGCTGAGTTTCCAGTCTTAAAATTAGCCTCTGGCATTACCCTTAATAAGAAAAAAGTAGCGTTTTCACTTTTTGTTGTAATTAGTGCTTTACTGGGTTGAAGAAAAAGGCTTGGGTTTGTTTTTATTTACACCAAAGCACTTGTCTTCGAGCACGGTAATATGTCATAGTTAATCTAACTGTAAAATCTGAAGTGGAGAGACAGCACTTGTAATTCTACCACCAGGTAATTAGGTGATGTCAGCACACTCACACCCTTGGTTAATCTAGCCTCATTTACCCTATAATAACATAACAGTGCCTTGCCTTCACCCCATTTTTAAAGTGGCACAGGTAGCTTGCTCTATGCACGTTGCATTAAAGGCTTTGTGTGTGTGTGTGTGTGATGACAAACCTGCTGACACATGGGAGAGTGACAGGGCACTTTTCTTTTACATAGCTGTGACTGGTAAACTCACAGAATGTAAACATTTCAAGATGAGACATACAGGGTAGGTATACAGACAAGGTTTTTTGTCTTTCCAGATTAAATAGAAATAAATTGGAGGTACACTGAGCTATCAGATACGTTTGAAAATCCCAGTCTGGACATTAAACAACCACTTGTAATGCTGACCCCGGGATAAGCAGCAAATATTTTGTGTTCTCTGACAAATATTTGCAGAGTTACACAGAGATGAATTAGGTAATCAAAGCAACTGGAATTGGGTAGCATAACTCAAAATGGATGCAAATCTCTATGGTATAACTCCAACTAAACACTCTTGTACGATTCTTCTTGTAGTTCAATTCTTCTGGAATGGCATCAGTGATGACCTGGTGTGTTTGCCTGTCCTGTTGCCAGTGTTTCCCAGTGGCTTGGGAACCTTTGGAGTCCCCAGCTATGGCTGTTGAAACAGCAAACCCAGAGAACAAGTGCCTGCGAACCCTGAGGGGTAGGCAGCTGGCAGGGGACCGGCTTCTGAGTATTTGCTGTTTTATGTTCAAACATTGTGAATTTTGTCTGCCGGTTTTTAGAGCCAAATGTACCTCAAATCATAAACAGAAGGTAGAAAGAGAGAAAGGAAGATAATTGTATTAATATATGTAAAAATTAATACCAGGGTTTTTTTTTTAAAAATGGGGGAAGCCCTTTAAAATAACTCAGTTCAAAACTAAATATCTGGTGACACTAGTATGCAGAAAAGCAGACTTCAAAGGCCTGCTGCTGATAGAAGTCCTGGCTGTTGCCTTTTTTAAACCATATATCCAGATTTTTATTCTGGCTCTTGCTGCATTTGGAGTGAGTGAAATGATCTGAGAAAAGAAGGTTTCTTTGTGTGTTTGTTTTTTTTTTTTTTTAACTAGCAAGACATTAGCTCAGGGATTGTTATGAGAAAAAAACTGTTTGGAAAATATGCTGAATATTGCAAATATTATAAGCAAGCTTTGGAAAACATACTGGATTTGCATCCAGCTCTGGACACAACAATTTTTATTTCTTGCAGGTTCAGTATCAAATTATTTCCATGAGGTTTCCAGAAGTGAATGGAGCACTTCAGGCACAGTTTCACTAAAGACAGGCAGGTCTAACTGCACAAGGATGGGTCATGTGCGATTTTGTTTACTTCTGCCTGTTTGCTAACCTCCAACTTCAGTGAGTCATGGTATTTTTACTACCGTGCTACCCATTCCCATTCCACAGGCTTTAACATACTCCTCCACTTAATTATTAACAAAGTCCAAAGGTATCCACCCCTCTCCCACACAGATCCTCCAGGTAAACACAGCTCAGAAACCTCTTCTTATTTAAAATTATTCTTTACGGTTTGGATAAATACAGTGTTAGTAGTTGATGCTTTTGTGTTGCTGAAATGACGTCCTTCCTCAGTTCTCCAAGCTCAGAAGACTGTCAGTGTTACAGCTCCTGCCTCTGCTTACATTCCTCATGTCCAAACAACCGGGACTTGCCCACACTCCAGTCCTCCAGACATCTTCTGGCTTTGCTCCTTGTGATCCAGTTGAAAATCACCTCCTTTTCCAGGATTCCCTAGAGCCACCTTCTAACTAAAATAAGCCCTTTCTTTACTCCCTTTCCTTATCCCTCAGATCACCCGCTACTGCCATCTTCTCTGTTTCTTTGGTCAGGCTTGACTGCGGTTTGATGCCAGTCTGATTTCAGAGGTAATGCAGACGGAAGGAATTCAGCCAGCGCTCCTTCATCACAACACGCCACCTCTCTAGGACATGGGGAGTGTGCCGTGAATTAGATCAGGAAATCATTTTTATTTCCTGCTGTTCTTTTTTATTATCTTTTAGTGGAACAGGTCCCCTGATCTGGTTCACAGCACGGCCCGGCAAAGAGGTGGAGTTGGGAAAATTGAGGAGTGGTGCAGTATTACACGGGAACAAAAAAGGTGGAACTGGGTATTGGAACGTTTCTGAGGCCACAGGATCAGGAAACTGTGGCTTTTCTGCTACCGGCCTGAGCTGAGCCTTCCCTCAATTTCTAGCAAGTAACAAGCTTGTTAATGTGTCTTATAGCACAGTAAATCTGCATGTGTGTTCAAATCTCATCTGACCTTTCTCTTTTGTTTACTTTCCATGTTATTTGAAAATTATTTTATCAAATAATGTAAACAATTTTAGAAGTACAGTCTTTCTTCAAAAAAATCTATGTAGGACTTAGTTATGAGCAGTTTCTATTCACACAGTAAAGCTGACCAGTGTAAAGAATACTGAGAAATACTTGAACGAGAACATGGACAGTCAAAGTGTGAAGGAAAAACTGGTACCTGCAAAACATCAGCCCAACTATACACGTGCTGCTTTTGTTTAAAAATCTGACTTGTAGATATGCAATGATTAAGCAAAGAGCCCATAAATTAAATATATAATTGTTCTTCATACAAGGCAGTCCTAGCATATGCTCAGTGTATCAGTTGTGAATGCTGGAAAAGACTGGGTGTAGCACAGTGAGTGTTAGTCACTGCCTGGAAACTGAGAAGGAAAACAATTTAAACTGCCTAGTGACTCAGCTAATTGCTTTGACTAAATCTCAGATTTACACACCCTAGAACCCAAACTCAAAATTTTTACTTGACAGTATGAGATAAATACTTGCCCTTTCTCCAGGGGGGGCAGAAATCTTAGAGGCTTTTGAAAAGTGCACTTGCAGCAGTACAAGCCAACAGGAAAAGAAACTGCTTGCATCAAGGATCTTGGAGGACTGCAAAGCTGGGACTAGATGAGCTGTGGTAGATGCACTGGAGCGGACACAGAGTACCAGTGCCACTCAGTGCGCATCCTTCCTGCTTGCCATGTGCTACCACTCTGAAAGCAGCATGCAACCTGGACTTTCCCTTTAATTGCCTCAGTATGAAAAAATAAAAAAAAAAAAACAAAAACAAAACCAAACAAACAAAACCAAACCCAACAAAACAGCTTAGCTTTACACTCACCTTCAAAAGGCAATGGACTTTGCACCAAAACAAAGACACATGCACATGATTCACACTGACTCTCCTTGGGTGCTCTGGCAATAACACAACTTTTAAAATCACTGCACCTGCACTCTAAATAAATGTGTTTGCACCTTTGGTGCATGAAGAATTTGGTCTGAAGTGTACGTATTTAGAATGGAGGCAAACATAATTTCCAACTTCAGTTTTACTTTCTGCACTTGAACTGAAATATTTACAACGAGATGAGATCACAGCAAGCTGACATTTACATGCTAATTCCTTCTTCAAATCCGCATAAAACATGAGCAAAGGCACAGAAACTACTGAAGCTTAGATTAAGGCTTCAACTAAAACCAGACAAAAATAAATAAGTATTGATGGAAGTACACTGACAGAATTTGCCAGTTACAGCATAAGCTAATCTAGGCATGCAAAGGAATATATACATGCTGCAGAGGTATATAGGAGGACACATTTAAAAGAAAACCAAGCGGAAGTTGCTAATAATTGTATTAAGAAACACAATCCACCATATATTCTTTCTTCTTTCTGTGCGTCAGAGTGTGGTACAGAGTTGACGTAAATAGTAAAGAGATTTGAGAGGGGCAGTAAAAGATAGCTTTAGTTAGAGAGAGGGAAGAATGAAGGCCCAAAGAGATGTTGCAATAGTCAGCTAATGAGTAAGATATGAGTCACAGTTACAGTGGTGATGAGGGGGAGAGATTTTAAAGATGTCGTCCAAGAAGAGAATCTCAGTGAGACAGAAAAAACACCAAATGTGAAACTGAGATTAGGCAAAAAGGGGCCACAAAGACTTCATTGAGCCAACAGAGCAATGGTAGGAAGAAGTGAGAAGCCTGGATAAGAAAAGAAACTCTTTCTTTGAAATAGGAAACATTCAAGTATAGTATTCAGTTCAAAGGACTGGAAATACAGGGATCAGTAAGTTAAAAATGCATTAAGCAATTAAATTAAGAATTAGTTAAATTACGACTACCTCTGTTTTCAAGGATAATAGGCAAAAGATTCCATATAGGAGGAAACTGTTATCCCTTCCGTCATACATCATGGCAAGTACCATGTGCATTAAAAGAAGGAAGGAGCAAAAATCCCCAGTAACAGAATAACAAAACTCCTCCCTAGTTCAAGATACCAAGCAGTGATTTATTTTCTAAAATTGTGTAATTTTATTATACAAAGTCTAACAGATTTTTTTATCAGTTCCCAGAGAAAACGAAACAAAACAAAACACCATAAATAAATCTGCTAAATCCTGCTGAATCTGGTAATACACTGTCCTGTACAAAACTAAATGTATAGAAAAGGAATCTTACACTGGAGGAAGAAACAATTCAGGTAAGAAGGGGATTTGGGAAAGAAAAGCACAGTTGAGTTTTAAGAGTAATGGCTTATTCCCATAAACTGTTTTCAGGTTGGGTTTCACCTATGGTTCCTCCACATCCTGCAGAAGGCCCAACTGTGGGCGCCCCCTCAGAAAAAATGCTTTGGGGAGTACTGTTTTCCCCCTCTCTTTCAGTTCACCCTTAATGTGTGCATCCTGCATTACTATAAGAACGGTGCTTGCTCACTGCTAATAGTCTTTCCTTGAAGAAATTTTTTATTAAAATGGAGAAATGAAACAGGCTGACAGTAATAATGATGGGGTGAAGAGAGAGAACTGTCACATTAAAAAAATGTTACTTCAACAGTTCTCAGGATTGCTTCCAATCATATAGCTACCCATAGCAATGATGACAGCGCCAGCATAAAATGAGTATCAGTTATTGGAGAAATTCTAAACATACTGGATTAAGAAGGGTTAACTGATAAGTTTAAAGCACCATCACCTTACATGCAAGTGTTCTTAGCCTTTTTGACACAGGAAGAGACATCTGGAATGTTTGATCTTGACACTCTAACAAATAATGAATTATTTCTCTAGTAAGTGAAGAGCAGTGAGCAAATTAACTTTCAAATATGGATAGAAATTATCTGAATGACTGAGTCTACACCTTATGACGGGATGGCATGCTAAACATCTCTAACAAAAATTAAATATAAGTAACAACTTTAATTGCATGTTTTGTTGGGAAATATAATCTCAGTTTAGATTAAAAAAAAAAAAAATACCCAATCACTAAATAGTTTTGTGGAACGTTAGACTTGTGTCAACCTGTAACTTGCATCCTGGTTCCATCCAAAACCTGTCATATTAAAATGAGGCAGGTGAGACTCATATGATTTATCTTAAAATGTTTTCATTTATCGTCTTTAGTCTTAGAGCTTTGTTCTAATCCATGAGAGAGACGTGCATCTAAAAACAACTAACCCTCAAAACCAACCTGCCCTAAAACCAACAACAAAGCAGCACAGACGTTTCCATAACACGACTGCTGTACTGGGACAGAGCTTCATAATGAAGGGTCAGGACAGATAAACCTCACAGGTCTCCTCTGACTTACCAGTCTGCTTGGTTGTTGTTTTTTTTTTAAGGGGGTTGATTTGGTGAGATAGAACTGCTCTTTTAACAATAATTTGCATACTGTGTATGCACATACCCACGTATTAACTGAAATAAACCAGATGTAATCATCTCCTGTTCATTATCACAGGGGACTTTTGGCTTCGACTTATTTTGACCAGACACAAATGGGCAGGATTCAGCATGCACAAAATTATACACAAAAAGTCTTAAACTACACTTGAATAGTTTTCTGTACTTCTGTTAGTGACCTCTGTTCATAAAACTTACTGTCTTGTGACGGTCCAGCCACCTCTATTCTTTTAAGAAGAGTAACTCAATAATATTAAAATAATTTTCATTTAGCACATGTTAGTTCAGTAAAACTTCAATAGTCACACAAAGATAAACAGAACCATATATATGCCATCTCAGTTTATAAAATGCTGGCTATGAAGCTTGGTCTCTGCAGGTCCTGTTCAGGTAAATACCTAAATAGAAAGGCTCTATTTTACTTATATCAACTTTGTCAGGGAAGTCTTTCATGATGACCCAGCAAAACCCAGGCACATTGTCTGTTAAAATCTCTATCATCAGATCAGCAGGAGAAACCACAGCAAATATTTGAGCACGGGGTCAGCCCACTTCCTGTGTTTCACCCGTAGTTGGAGGAGGTGGCAAAGGCGCTGCCAAATTTTGCTGGTGTAGTCCATTTCCCAAACTTCTGAATCAGTCTGTAATGACTTGGATCTGGTCATCTGCTTCCATAGAACTGTTATAAGAGACGCTGTATCTGGCCTTTAAATAAACGGGAAGGCGTTTTTGTTTTGCAAATGAAAACATTTTGTGACCAAAATGCTGCATGTGGCTGTGGAGACCTCTAACAAAGCCAGCTGGCTACTGGAAAGATGGAAAATCAACAACTGCACTAGTCTGGCTGCCTGTTTCACAACTGTCAAGCTGTTAGGCAATAGTAATATGGTTATTGCATATTAATAGAATATAACATTAATTAAAGCCTATTCCAGCTAAAAGCCTAGTAAAGAATCTAATTTCTGATTTCTAAAAGCTTGCACATTTAAATAGCTAATGGCTGTTTATGGTTTTTACTGTGTTATTAAGATTTGAACTGCGATACAAATTTACGCAATCCAGTCAGTAATCTACACCTAAAAAGTGCTTTCGGTACAAAAGGAATTAGTATGGCTTCTTGGGTAAATATTTTAAATGCAGGATACATTCTCTTCCTTCGCTACAGATGCCTTTTGCAACACCAGCCATTTTTATGGACAAAATGTATGCAACCTTAGGAGAAAATACTTCCAATATTTTCAAATCCCAGTAGGGATTAAGAGAACTCTTCTCTATGTCTGGGATAACACACTCCACTGACAATGATGTAGACAGAGGTTGCTACAAGTTTGGTTATCAGCAAGTGTGGGATGGGGAGCCCACCGTTCATAAATAGGAAAGAGCCCACAACTCATTTTAAATTCCAACAAATATTTTGCATTTTTACTGACTTTGTGACAGTGTTAGTGTGTGACCCAGGACAAGTTGTATGAAACATCTATCTGCCCTTCAGAAAAGCTAGCCGAGCTCAACAGCTAGGAGAAAGCCTAGGCAGCCTGGCATGCCTCTCACTGGCGACAGCAAAGCCCTGATGTGGTGAATCCCTCAAAATGTGTGAATTCCCAAGGCAAAAGCCTACAACCATAACAAGATCTTACTTTTCAGAATTGCCCTGCCGTACTTTACAGTGTCACCTCAGGGACCAGTGATACAAGTACGCATGCAAACAGACTTCTTAAATCCAGTCTGAAGGTTCAGTATGGAAGCTCAAACACAAGTGTCCTCACTCCCCACAGCTTCCTTGACAAGCAAGAAGGGAAACAGTTTTAAGAGCTGATCACATACCCAAATAAAACCAATATATATTTGTAACAGCACAGAAGCTTATTCTCTTTGGGAATATTTTAGGGGGGAGGGAAAAAAAAAAAAAAAAAAAGAAAAAAAGAAAGAAAACCAAACAGTGAAAAACTCATCTGCTCAGATAACATCTTTTATGGAAATAATCCTTGATCCTTGTTATCAGCTGAGCTCTATTACACACAGGCTGTGGGGAAATATGTAGGTGTTAATATTGGGAATTAACTTTCTAAATCAGCTGATTCTTGCAGCATTGGGTGTTGGCGTTGCTTGGGACAGACTTTGAGCAGCACTATCGATTGAAAAGTCTGGCTGTGACTGAAACTTCAGGCTTCAATTAGTTTCAAAAAGCCTTAGATTACTGTAAATGACTGTAGCTTTCGCTAGCTTCTGTTTTCTGCTGTTAATACTGCCTTTTATTGGTTTGCCTTCTGGTGGTTTTTCAGCCTCTACTGTTACTGTTGTTCCTGTGTGGAGTGCTTGGGTACCCAGGTCCACGCGCTTAACCCAAAGGTTGAGAAATGTATGGAGTTAAATACAGTGCTCACTGTACTAGGGCCTGAGGTTCCAGGGCAGCGCTCTCCTTCCTTCCCTTCTGGGCCTGCGTTTCTATTTTCTGAACTGCCACAAACTATGTTTCCATTGAGTAAAAATAAGCAGAAGCTGCACATGTGTCTCTGCTTGGTACATGTAAAATAACATCTGAAATAGGTCATGGTGGTTTCTCTTCCTGACACCCGTGTTATTGACTAGTCAGGTCAGTAATAAAGGGCTATATTTTTTTTTTTCCCCTCAGAAGGAGTGAGGACATGAAAGTGAAAATGCAATTGTATGATTAAAGAACACTAGTGACATTTTTTGTACAGTGATGACTACAATCATGAGGATCATCAAGAAATATGTACATGGAACGACCAAAGAGCAGAAATCCAGGCAGATGGGGAAGCTGACCCCCTTTTAAAACCAGTGTATTTACGCTTCAGGTTACTTTTTCAAGACTTAAGAGCCTCAAGAAGCCAAAGTCCGTTACAAATCTTCGTTCAGCGGTTCGCTGGCTTTTATTCAGGATTCCGGGCTTTGCTTTGGAGACGTGACCCGCAGTAGCTTTACCGAACGGGAGGCGGCCTTTCCCCGCCGGCCACACGCTCCGCGCGGCTCCTCCGCTCCGCACCTCCCCTCAGGGCCAGGGCACGGCCGCCCCCGGCCCCCGCAGCCCCGTCCCGGGCGGGAAGGGAGAGGCGACCGAGCGCAGACTTTGCCCGCCCCTCCTCCCGGCGGAGCTTTATCCGCCCTTGAGGGAAAGACCCAGCGCCTCAGTCTCTCCCCCCCGCCGGCCCCAGCGCTCCCCCCGCGCGCGCCGCCGGTAAACCGTCAGGGCCCGCGGGGGCACCGGGGGTGGGGGGGGAGGAGCTGAGAGGGAGGGAGCGCACGCGCGCGCGCGCCCCCGCGCTGCGCCCGGCCCCCGCAGGTCCCTTCCCGCCCAGCCAATGGCGCGCGGCCGTTGCGGGAGGTGTGTGCCACGACCTCACTTCCGGTACCTGTCACCCGGCCGCCCAGCGTCAGTCAGGCGCAGGACCGGGGTACTGCTGCCCTACCACCACCCCCCCCCCACACTCCCCCCGGTAATCCACCCCCCCCACCTCCGCCTCCCTCCGGTCCCGGCCCCCGCCCCGCCCCGCCGGGCTGACAGCGCCGGGCGGCTGCTGCTTGTGCCCGAGGCTGGCGGCGAGAGGGTGCTCGCGCGCCGGTCGGCGGCGGTTGTTGTTGTTGGGGGGGGGGGGGGGGGGGGGGGCGACGGGTGCGCGTGTGCCGGGAGCCCCGCGGATCGCCGCCCGCCCGGGAGCCTGCCCAGCCCGCTGCGCCCGTGGGCGCCGAGCGGCGGCGGGCGGCCGCGCCTCTCCGCCTGTCTGCGGGCCGGCAGTAATGCACGGTATTGCCTGAGGGGCGCCCCCCCCCCCCCCCCCGCTTTCCGCTCCCCGCCCCCTGCGGCGCGGAGGCTGCCCCGTATCCCGGCTGAGGGGGGCACGGGAGGGGGGCGGGAGCGCGAGCGCGGCTGGGTGACGCCCCCGCCTCGCCAGCACGGTGGCGGTTTTGCTAATGACCTGTCCTTTTTGTTTGTTGTTTGGTTTTTTTTTGTTTGTTTGCTTCTTTTTTTTTTTTTTTTTTTTTTTTTTTTTTTGTCTCCTCCCCCTCTCTTTCTGGTTCTTCACTTAATTATTTGTCTACCTCGTCGCCGCGTTTTGAAGCCCTCTGCGAAACTCCGGCGGTGGCAAAGGCGAGGAGGAGTTAGCTGGCCCGCGGAGATGCTTTAGCTGCTCCTGCTGCGGCGCTGGGGCTGCGCGCCAGCTGCCCGCCGGGCGGGGACCGCGGGGGGCGGCAGCCCGGGGTCGGAGGGGCTAAAGGACGAGCAAGAGCCGGCCCTGGCGGAGGCTGGCGTTTCTAGGTAAAGAACGGTCTTGGAAACTTTGTGGGGAGTCTTCAGGGGGTTGGGGGGTGAGGAACAGAGGAAGAGACGATGTCCTGTCATATAAGGTGCTGTTTTGCAGCTCTGATGCCTCTTAAATACAGCACATTTGAATTGTCTTTAACCGGGTTTGAGAAACGAGCATGGGCGCTAGGCAGAAAATGCGTGCTTGGAGGTTGCCTTTATTGTCTTGACTTAGCCAGGCAGGTTGTGCTTTTACTAGTCGGTTGGTCAGAGGAGAGTCCTGTATACTTAGTGTGAGGAGAGGGTCAGTGGGAGCTCACCCTGTATTTGCTTCTGTGGTTTGATGAAAAAACCCCATGTTCTCGATTGTCCTTATGGGGCTGTCCACTTGCTTTCTGAAAAGCAAGTGAAAAAGGTAGCATTCAAAGGAGTGCTAAAAGTTATTGCCTTGTATTCATATTAAGATTAGCACAGCCTCACTGACTGGAGTAGCTGTTCCCAAGATCTCTGATGGAAGAAGTATGAGTACAGGATTCGTCAGACAGCATTACCTGGAATAATGATGTTTGGCAATTTGGTGAAATTAGATGTCTTAGTAATACTGCACATATAAAATTGTTGCATAAGTTTTGTTTGTAAGGAAAGTTTTAGTCAAACTGTATGCGTGTTATAGAACATGCACAGACTTTCTTATTAGCATCTAACCCTGATTACTGGGTTGAAATTCACGTGGTCTTTGCAGGTAGCAAAACTGATAAGCTATAAAAAGTCTTTCCTTTATAAATTCTGAATGACTGACTGACTTGTTGAGGCTACCTGGTCTCATGCTGAAACTGACGGCAGTTGCAGTTCATGTGATGTGGTCACAAGTCTACTCCAGGCTTAAACCAGTGTCATAACCTTTGTTATTTGGCCAGAGCTATCAAGCAGCCGTGGGCTCTTAGTTACTTCTAGTGGCAACTTTGGGGACTTTTAAGTAGTGCGATGTAGTGTTTCAGAAGGATGAGAGTGTGCGCAGACCTTATCAGAGGTTTGTGGAACTGTGTAGCCAGCACGCTCCCTTTCTTTTCCCATGTTTGGAAGGAATACTTGGCATAGTCCAAAAAAGAGTTCTTATCAGTCTGCTGATGCCTTATATTGACTGTCATCCTCTACAATCAGGTGGCATAGGGAGTTTTGACTACTTATTAGAAACCTGTACGTCCTGAAAACCTTGTGGTTTTCTCACTTGCTCTTCGGTGGTTCTTTAATGTCTTCATTTTCTATTCATACCTCAATACTGTAGTTTTCTTAAAGGGCGTTATGAATTTTAAACCATGGAGAAGGGGTTGCATTTCGGTCGTGATTTTTGTATTGTTATGCTTTTAATATTTTATGTGTTATGTTATAAAAATATTAGGTAAGATAATGTCCTACAGGAGAGTAGGATACATGGCCTAGCTCATCTTGTTCTAGAAAATAGATTACAGTGCTCACTGTTGACCCTAAGTGGTCAAGGAGGGCAATGTAAATTTTCTTAGTATTTTTTTTAGAAGAAGCTCTTAATTCAGAATTGCAAATAGCTCTATTTTTTCTCTTTGCTTTATCTTACCTACTGAGATTTTAGTTCTGAGCTCTGTTTCTCTTGCACATGGCGTATTTGTTGCAAGGGGAGAAAAGAAAATACCATACTTGTGTTGGAAAATAAATGAAGTTGAATTCATATTTATTATAAGTACAAATATATTTTCTTACAGCATTTTGGAATTTTATCACTTTTAATTTAATCTGACTGCTTTTGCAAAATCTCTCTGAACTTTTGTTTGGTTTTTAGTTGAGTGGTCAGGGGACTCAACTGAATCAAACCATTGTTTGCTTTTACAGCTATGTATGATTTTATTTATTTATTTACTTACTTACTTACTTTTTAGCAGGCTTTATAAAATATGTAAAAGTAAAATCTCTATCTTTGGGGTGTAAATGGTACTTAAAAGGCCAATTGCAAAGACATCTCGTGGGGGGTGTGTGTGTGCACCTTGGAAACCGTAACTACTCTAACAATTTCCACATAAACACCTGGACGTTTGTAAGAATAAGAATGCTCTTTATGATTGAAAGTATTTTGCTTCATAACAGATAATTAAAATAGCACAAGGCTTTCACTGTAGTGGTCTTAGTTGAATGCTTTTCAATTTTTCTAGTATGAAGAAAAAAAGATCAGAATGATACTGGGGTATACTGGTCATATACCCTAGTTAGCTAGATGTCAGTGTAATCCTGCTGCATAACTAGGTGTTGTATATAAAGCCTCAGTCAGTTAAAAAATAATTTTAGCCCAAGTGAAATGACAGTGTGTTTTTATGAAGAAGCATAAAGAAATATAAAGCCCCATTATATTATATGATAACAATATAAAGGTAGAATAGTAAGCTTTGGGAAATTTTGTTGACTATTTTAATTTTTTTTTTTTAAGAAAGAATGTCAGCGACTTTTTAATAATGGAGAGCTACTTGTTATCACCAATGTGCACATGAAATGGAAAGGGAACAGATTCTGGAAAACAACTTCTGTTTCAACCTTGCAAGATGGTGCATGAAGTGGTGAGTACATACGTGGACCGGGAGCTATCTTGGCATTGTTTTTGAGCAACTAGAGAAGAAAAACCATTCAAGATAATCATTCTTTACAGAAATTCTAATGTATAGCCAACTGACAAGGAAAGAAATCTGAGCAAGTAGAGCCAGTAAATAGTTGATAAATGGAAACTAGTGGCACAATCAGGAGAACAAAGTAAAAATTTCCTCATGTTGTGATGGCTATTGCTGTGTTAGAGTTTTATGTAGAAGTTGTACAAAGGTGTTATTCAGTAGAATTTTGAATTATTAATAATTTAAAAGTAGGGTGCTCAGCACTTCACAGGACCTTTTTAGGAAATAGAATGCTGAATATTCATTGAATGAAAAAGTACTTGTCTAGTAAGGTTAGACTAAATCGTTCCTATCCTTGAAATAAAACTAAAATATCTCAATCTTAGAGTGTGATATTTGGCATGTTTTACAAACATTAAGTTGATATGAGGAAATTGTTGTGTGACCAGATTGCATGTGGCATTGAGATGTTGCCAACTCTAATTCCACTTCCTCATACCAGTTGTCATATTTTCTGCTTATGAAACAATATTTATTTATAAGTGCATTGCATGTGTCTTTAAAGTATCTAGGAAGTATAATTTCTGTGTTCACTGAAGGGCTTCTTGTGCACTGATTAATACAAATTATAAAATACAGTTCATTGGTATTCTAATCCTGACTGAGGCTTGAGTTGTTACATGACTGGTTTGCGTGGTTGTTTGCTGTGTTTTAAAATGCTGTGTAAGCATAAATTGTAGAAAATTTTTGTATTTTGGAGATTGAAAGATTAGAACTACCAAACAGGCATAGTTTGTTCTCTAGTAGTATATTAATCTAAATTTGCTGTTTTAAATTCAAGTTGTCTAATGCCTGTGGAAACGCTAAACAGTATGAGATAGGTTATTTGCCAAATGCTTGCAAATCTGTCCCTTTCTAGAAATGTAGATATACTATCATATTTAAAAAAAAAAAATACATATATATATATATATAAACTAAGAACTTATTCACTTAATCTTTCCAAATAGTAAAATAAACTTGTTCAAAGGTGTGTCTGCCTTGAGAAACTCAGAGTAGTGAGCAGCTACTGAAGGTGTAAGGTTCTTTGGCATTTGTTTCCAGGCAGCTGAACTATATGTGAAAGCAAGTTAGTCCAATATTTTCATCTTTCATATTTTTGCATCTCATTAGTCTGGTTTTAGTTTGTTGGTAAGTATGTAAAAGGAAACGAGAGCTGCTGTTCGGTATGCAAATTAACTGCTGGTTGAGTAACTTCTTACTCATCTATGAGTGTATAATATCCTGGAGCTGAGAGCATTTATTGTTGTGAATAGTTTTGAGTTTGTATTTTGCATGGAAAAATGATACCATAATCTGTCCTAGTCTTATTTAGATTTAACAGAAAAATGGATCATTTGAAATTCTTCTACAGCCTATGATTAAGGTTTTAAGGCAGGGCTTACTGTCTTCTTGTATGTATTCGTGCACCCAGCACAGTTATGCTCTCTAAGTTCTATTATCTGCATATAGGCTTGTATTGCCATTCATTTTTTTCTTACACAGTTTGCTATGTGCCTGTTTTATTTTGTTTTAAATAATTATTTACTGGAAATGATTGATAAAACAATTCACAGAAGAAAAACACTGAATTAAACCAGAATGTGAATGTTCAGATAGTAAGAATTTTTGTCTATTTGCAAACTCCATTTGAAAGTAAAGACTTTAATTACTGTTGACGTTTCCTAGCCTCCTGTTAGTGTTACTGCTTCAGCAAGAATGTTAGAAAGTAGATAGCACTGGAGTCACAGTGCAGACTTACATTAAACAAAACAAAACTTCCTTGCATCTTTTTTCAACATGTATGGAAAATGTTCCTAGAATAGGAAGGCTGAAAAATATAACATGGAACCATTTGGATTTGAGCGGAAGGAGGAGGGAGAAGGTGGGTGTTGCATCAAGAGACTGCTTTGGAGACTCCTGGATTAATTAGCAGGCAGTGCTTTATGGCATTCTTTACAATAGTGCTAATGAATGCTCCATTACAATGGTGGATGAATTTACCCACTCTGATGTTAAAATAAAATAAAATTATTTGCAGCTTCTAGCTCATAGTAAATATTGTTGGCTGGTAGGCAATTTTCAGGGGAAGATTACAAGAACTATGCATTGTTACCATAAAAATTTTGTTTCTATTTGAAGCTAGAACTAGATTGTTGCTGAAGGTTAGGATAAGAATAATTTTAAAAACTAGCCAGCATGCACAGATTATTGGACACTGAAGTTTATTCAGCAGAATTGAAAATGGTCAAGTGTGGTTCTTCAATCTTTTTTTCGTAGTCTGTAGGTAAACATTCAGTTTGGAGTAAGTTTGCTGCATTGTGAGGGAGTTTGGAGTGGTTTTTTTGTCAGTGTAAGATGCTATATAGATGCAGTTTCACTGTAAGAGAGCTATGTAAACAGGGGAATGTTGTGTCTGTGGAAATGACCAGTTGGTTGTTGGAAATTTTGCTCTGTGAGCATAAGGTAGACTTGTATTGTTATGCTGCATATATGTGGAATTCAAAAATTTTGTAGTGTGTTTATTCATATTCCACAGAGCTGCCCAAGAGCACATAAGAAATTTGAACTGGGTTTTTGCCTCTGAAATTAATTATTTTATATATATATGTATTAAAAAATTTGTATTTATTCTTATCCACCTCAGGACAAAAGACTGTTGTGTATCGTTAAGCAGGCCAGTCTGATTAGAAGCAAATCAGGTAGCAGCTTTACTATGTATGTAACAGACAAGTAGCACAGGATACTGCTTTTCAAAAAAGCAGCAGCTGTACATTTTGTGTACTGTGTTTCCATAGAGATATAACTGTACATAAATAGGCTAATATTTTCAAACAGCTGTCAAATGTTCAAATTAAATGTATGTTTTGGGGCACCTGATTTTCAGCATACTGAGCTGCCATAATTCTAATCAAATTTATAAGGAGTTGCATTTTCTCAAGATTTTCAATCCTGTGGAAATGCAATAGTGATGATCCTTTAAGAATATGGAATTTTGCATTTTGCAGCTATCATTTGTTTTATTTCTCTTCTACCCTGTGTGTGTGTGTGTGTATATGAATGAACACATAAGTATGAAAAAAAAACAGAATTGGATGTCCCCTCTTTGTGGTGTTCCTGATAGCTCTGCAAATATGAGGCTTACGGTGAGAGGTGTGGCTACACAGCACGGCCTGATCTCCCAACTGTTGTTACAGATCAGTCAGGCTCCCTCTTCATGCTTCTTTCCTTTGCTACCGTCCACGTGTTTCTATCCTGCCTCTTTGCTGCCCTTTAGTGAGTCTGTTCAGCTATCTCTAGCTGTGTTTTTCCTGTGTTCTACCGGCTGAATTGTTTCACTGAGGCTGTGTCTATGCTAGGAAGTAAAATATGCCAGGGACTGCTCTCTGGACCTGGAATAAAGTGGCAAGATTGCACACACCTGACCATCTTCCCTTCTGAAGCAGCATGGTTGCATCCAGAGTGCCGGTGGAGAGCAGTCTGCTGCTCTGCATTTGCTGTCTCCTTAATCGTGCCTGTGCATTTGTCTGGGAGAGTGCCAAGTTGGTATGGGCCAAAATGGTGTCAGAGAGGACACTAACAGCATGGCTCAAGCTTGTGCCCTGGCCCTGTTTTATTTACTATTACAGATGTGGCCCGAGAGGTCAGACAAGTGCGAGAGCCAGCACAGGCAGGATGGAGCTGTGTGGCTGGAAATGAGGAAGGGAGAGAGAAGGTGCAGGTCTGACAATGTCAGGGAGCTACGGAAGGGATACCGTTTCGATGTCAGGGAGCTATTACATTACTTAAGTTGGCTTGCCTAACTGTACCATTAACGTAACGTTATTTTGCAACCAACAACTTTGGTTTGGCTCTGCAGGGGGCTGTGAGTGCTGTGTCCTTGTAACTGCTTTTTCAAAGTCTGATTCAGTCAGCTGAAATGCCTTACAAGGTAAATTAAAACTGGTTATATGTAAGTACATGTATGACTTTTTAAACAGGTTTTCTTATCCTCGCTATTTCATCAGACTGTTGTTTTTCTTCCACCTCCCTGTAATTCAGGTGCTTCCTTAGTTAAAAGAAGTGGGGAGGAGGAGTGGGGTGGCAGGCAGGCAGCAGTGGTGATACTATTGTTAATATGGGGCTGCTAAACCGGTAAGTAGACAACCTTCATGTCATGTGAAGGATGAGCAGAGAGCTTAGATGTCAGGAATATAATTGGTTATATTTTGACATTTTTTGATCGTGCAGGACTGTGAGGCTTGTGATCTCTATACTGCAGCAAGTGACCTGATTTAGAACTGTGAAGTCATGTGCCCCAAGTATATCCTCTATCTGACGTGTCAGTAGCTTGGAAGTACAAGTACTTGATGTCCATTTGCCAAAAAATGTAGATTCATTGCATTCGTACCTGTTGCCAAGACTCCTGTCAGCAATGCTAATTCAGTGTAAACTTTATTTATGCATGGTACATTTATCATAACAAAAAGCTTTTTTAGGTAGGAATTTCTAAATTACCAGGACAAAAAACTAAAGGACTTTTTCTTAACAAAAAAAAAAATCCAACAACAACAAAAAGGGAAAGAATTTTATTTCACATTCCACTCTGGATACTCTGAGTTGTGTCATGTCATTAAATCAAAGTTAGTTTATTTTTAGAAATATTTATTTATTTATTTATTTAAATGTAATAACTGAGTATCCCGGTTTCGACTGGGATAGAGCTAATCGTTTCTTTTTTTCCTTCTTAGTAGCTGGAATAGTGCTGTGTTTTGGATTCAGTATGGGATTTGATATGAGAGAAATGTTGATAATGTACTGATGTCTTTAGTTGTTGCTAAGAAATCAAGGACTTCTCAACTTCTTGTGTTCTGCTAGTGCACAGGTACACAAGAAGCTGGGGGGGAACACAGCCAAAACAGTGTACACAAATTGGCCAGTGGAATATTCCATATCATCTAACATCATGTTCAGTATATAGATAAGGGTTGATCAGGAATCTCTGCTCAAGTTTTTGGGATGGTGGTTTCAGGATTTCTTTCTTCTCTGGGATCACTAGCCAGGAATGGGCTGGGCATCAGTCAGTGGGTGGTGAGCAATCACATTACACATACTTGTTTGTATTTTCTATTATTACTGTTATTTATTTTCTTTTATTTCAATTATTGAATTGTTTTTATCTCAACCTACGAGTCTCCTTACCCTTACCCTTCTAACTCTCTCCCCCATTCCCCGGGGATGGAGGAGGGTGAGCGAGCGGCTGTGTGGTGTTTGGCTGCCAGCTGGGTTTAAACCATGACACTGAACAACAAGAGCCTGAAGAAATGCTTTGAAGTAATGAGTAAAGTCGTAGTACACTGAAGAATAAGTAAACTACACAACTCCTTGTGCTGTTTACAGAAGACATTAGATTTTGTCTACTGGTAGAAGAGTATGAAAGCTAGCCCGTTGGGATTACTCAACTGATTTTCAAAAAGACACTTGCAAGCAGAAGGGGCCAAAATCTGTAATATCTTGTCTGAGGATCATTCTCTTTTATAGGATATAAATCCTTCTGTTGAGCTGAATTTAGGTTATCAGATATGTCTTGTTATTATGTCTGGGCAAGGGAATAAAGTTTATCACTCAAATAAAACAACTGAAAATACACAGTAGTGGTTTTCTCTGCTAAGAAGGTGAATTCAGGCTTCTTGAATCTCTTCCAGAAACAGATGTAAATTCCACTGTAGCTTTTCAAATAGTGAATAATCATAGCCTGTTATGTTAGGTGATGAATCATGCCAGGGGTTGCAGATGGTGAGAAGAGTGCAGCTGTGCAGATACTGGAGGAGCAGAGATAGAAGACTAGGGGACTCGCGGGGACGAAGGAGGTGGTTTGAGGATGGGTTGACATGGCTTATGAAAAAGAGGGGTAAGACAGCTGAAAGAGTATTGAAGCTGAGTGTGCCAGGGTAAAGCCAAAACTGAAACCTGAGATTTGGGAATGGGGCCACTGCTGAAGACTGAAAAGGAGATATACTTGAGGCAGAAAGATATTTTTTGTTGTTGTTGATCTTTGAAGCAAAAATTGCAGCATCAGATACCAAAGTAATTGGACTTTTGTCCCAAGCCAAAACAAGAAGGAGATTGATCTTAGATGTGGAAGTTTAAGCTGTAAATGAAAAGAGAAAACTAAGAAGCTTCATGTTCCTTTTAAAGGAATGTTGGGCATAAGGAGGAGAGCTATTGTAGTAACAGATGCAGATGTAAAGTTGTGAGGTTTTTTATTCTGATTGTTCTGAGCAGGACCTGTGTAATGAGATTGGGGTGGCAAAATTTGGGAGTTTGCCAGGTGGAGAAGTTGTGTCTGACTAAGTGTTATAAAAAAAGGGGGGATTGCAAGGGCTAGGTTATGGTTGAAGGGCAGGTAAGTTTGAAGTGAACCTTTTCATGATCTTACATATGACTTCAAAAATTTTATTACCAGTCAACAAACTCAAAACTACTTGATATTCATAAAGTATCAGATTATGTGTCATAATAATAATGTATTATTATATATAACATGTGGCTTTGAATTAGGTTGTATTCGTTTGGAGTACTTATGTTGCAGGAACACTCCTTTGCCCTTCCATTGAATATATTAAAGTATATGAATATGTTCCATTCAATATACTAAAAAGTCCAAACCATCTTTCAACTTTTTGCATTAAGTAATATTAATTTAAGAGATTTTTTTCTCTCTTTCTCTCTTATTACTTTAAAAGTATTGTTTCAAAACTATAGCTCTTCATTCTGGAAGAATGCTGCCATTAAGATGTCTGTAAGAGCTAGTATTTTTTTTGCCCACAGGTCAGAAATCCTCAGCCAAAGTGAATATTTAACCACTCTTTCAAGGACAGCCAATTATCTTTTTGTTAATAAAGTATGTGATTAGGAGTCAAAGTGAGGAACCCTGGAAAATTGTAGAATACTCAAAGTACTGACATAACTTAAGATACCCATTGTACTATTTGTGTGTTCTACAGACCTTAGGAAACACAAAGCAAAACCTGAAAGTGAACAGAAAAAATTAAAGAGGGGGCAAAAGTCCATATCTATCTTGGAAGACAGTTATGCTCCAAAACTGCTATACTGAAAGCTGTTCTCAGGATTGTTTTCTCTAGTTACCTAAGAAAGTCAGGTATATGCAATATGGTCTGCTGTCCTATCCCTCCATCCAATAACTTTGAACCTGCAAGTCTTGTCAAATTTGACAGAGGTGTAGTGGTTGCAAAGGCATTAAAGTTCTGTAATTTTTGTGAAAGTTGGTAACTGGAAAGAAGAAAAGAAAATACATTATTGACCGTACTGAGGAAATGATGCAATATGAATTCAACAATTATCTGTTCTGTTTGGCCTGTCAATTGCCAATCAACATAGGAGCACCAGCGAGCCAGTTGCAACACGTAGCTCTGAACCAGCTACAGTGTGTTTGCTGTTTGCATAGTCTGTGGTTCAGGGACGCTGTGTGGGGAGGGGGAACTGTAAGTGTAGTGAGAAGGGGAAAGAGCAGGGAGATATGAAAGGGTAATGTGGGGTGACTGGTATGAAAAATGTACGTCTTTGGGAGAAAATCAATAGAAATTAAAGTTTTTTATTTTTTTCTCCCCAAACTTGCCCTTATCCCTGTGTTTTAATGCTGCTAATAGTAAAAACTGGTATGAATTCTATGTTTCAAATTTGTGTACTGTCACACCTTAATGCTCTCAAGCTTTTATGTTGTTTAAAATCACAGAATTACATACAACTTCAAAAATGACATTACCAGTCAACAAGCTCAAAACTACTTGATATTCATAAAATATTAGATTATGTGGCAAAATAATAATATATTATTATTGTATATAACGTGTGGCTATGAATTAGGTTGTGTGCAGTTTAAGTATTTGTCACAGGAACATGCCTTTGCCCTTCTGTTGAACAGTAATCAAGGTTGAAATCATATGGCAATAATAAATACAGAACAAAAGATTAGTTAACTATTTATCCTTCATTTTACTACAAATGTAAACTTAAGGTAGGTATTTTTATTTATGACACATCAAAGATTGTAAGTTCTGAAGAGTATGTTACTACCAGTCCTGCCGATAAGGAATAACTGATAATATATACCAATTGCTATCACACATAAAGGTCTGTGAATATAAACCAAAAGAGATTCTTATATCCTAGTTTATAAGAACACATTTTAAGGTATCCATACATACACATGAACCCTAAAGAAATATTGAAATATTATCAGAGTTTGAGAAAAAGACTTTGATGGACTGCTTGACTCTGTTAGTGGCAATTGGTTTTTATTTCTTTCATAAATGTGGTATGCCTAAAATTTCACATTTGATAGTAAGAGTTACTAGACAGCTTTGCTTGTAAAAGTTATGATGTCTTTCTGGATAGAACAGCCATGCATATTGCGGTGGGGTGGGTTTTTCTCGTTTTTTTGTTTTTAACACGCATGTGAGCAAGTCAAACTTATGAGTTATAGAGGCTTATGTAATAGCACAGTCAAGATGTTTAATGGAAAATAGCCAGAAATTTTGCTTGGCGCTGCCTCTGTATGTATTAGATTATAATTTTAATTGACAATTTTAGTTGCACAGATGTCTTTAATTTATTACCTTCTGAAGTTTATTTTTACCATACGTAGTGAAAATGTACTCTGCAGAGACCTAGCAAGGGGCTTACATTTTATTTACTTCAAAATTTGATTATATCGGAGATAATAATTTAGTCACCACACTAAAATGCAATTTGTATTTGCCTTTTACCCTCAGATATCTTTATCCTTCAGTGAATGAAATCTCTATAGAATATCAAGATATAGTTAGAAAATTGTTGAGAAGCCAGTTTGCATAATCTGAGATGCTGTGATCACATGTGTAAGGAAACAATTGCAACATTCCAGTTTAGTCTTGAGGATCTAGTTTCCAATGAGCAGTGTGTTAGGACAGATGTCTAGGCTGTTTGTAAATACTGTACACATTGGAATCAACTTTGACTTCACCACTGAAACTTATTTTTACATATTATTTTTAGAAAAAAATGGATAATAGTTTAGGACATCTAATAGTGTATGCAGTTCATAAGACATAGTTTTTGTGGGATTTTTGGTTTGTTCCTTTTTTTTTTTTTTTTTTAAATTCTGGGCATACTGTGCAACCAGATTTAGTCTCAATCTGAGCACCAATTTCTAAAGTCAAGATATCCCTAACTATTAATCAATTCAAAATCTTGGCTTCTGTAATTAGTTTGTCAGACATTTGTACAGTGTTGCAAAACTTAAAAAAAACAGATGACTTCCACATAAACAGATAAGGAGTTTTGGGACACATGGGGAAAGTAAAAGAGCTTTGAGATCATTAACAAGGTAATAAAAATATATCAAACACTCAGATGACACATTTGTGTGAATGTGACCTTGGATCTTGGATCAAATAGTAAATACAGAAATGTGTTTGTCCGAATGTGACCTTGCATTGGTTCAAACATCAATCATAAATCAAACACTAGCTTTTAATGTACATGGAAAGACAACAGCCTCTTAAATGATGCATCAGATCTTTTTTTTCTCAGTAGTTGTGGTTTTCACATGTAAGAGTTCAGCAAACACATGGATCATCTATGTGCTAAACACTATATTCTTTTAGCTTCATTGTCTACAAGGTGTTGTCATGAATGATTTAGAATCTGTAAAAGTTTGAAGCACAATTTTCTATGACTAATACAATTAACATGTATACTCATTTGAATCTTGCTCAAGCATGGAATAGTTTGAGTGGAATAACAGTGACTTGAAGAGATACCAACATTGAAACACATCGGATAAAGAGCAGAACCTGGAGATTTTTTGGAGAGAGGAAAAGAAGGGAGAGTGTGTTGCAAGCATAAACATATATATAACAGTGAAGTGGGGTTTTTATTAGAAACTGTAGAGAGCTGTAAGTAGTACTTGTGAAACTGTATTTGAATGTGAAAGAGAACACATATCAGAGAACACGGAGTACTCTGTAACGTAGTGGTTACTGAGATGTTGCCATGGCTTAGTTTCTTGCAGAAAAAAAAAGTTCCTATTTTTCTTTCAAATCTCGTTTCAATAAAATATACTTGCTTCATTGGTCATGCCTCAAAAACATTGGGTATTAACTCCAATCTGAATATTTACTTTACGTGTGTTAATATCTAATGTAATAAATTGAATAAACCTTCTTCATACTGTTGTCCAGGTTGATTTTTTTAGATGTCATGTTGATCATAGTATGCTTATTCTGTATATTAAGCGTGTAGTCAATTCTGAACCATGTGTCAGAGCTCATTATTTACTATAAAAGTGGAAACAGAGGTAGGATAAATAGAGAAAGAAAAAAATTATAAATTTTGCCAGTTTTTCAGGATTTCTAGGCATCTTTACAATAAAAGTTGAAGCAAGGCTAAAGACTTTAACATAAACTTTTCCACTTAAGTCTTTGAGAGTGCTTGCTTGGTTTAGAGTGAGAAATCATCTAGACGTCAGACTGGATTATAATGCAATTTAAAAAAAAAACAAGACAAAAAACAGAACCTCAAAAAACCGAAACCAACCAACCAAAAAAAAAACCACCAACAAAGAAAAGACCCCACCCAAAAACACTTCTTGAAGAAAATAGTGAACATTATAGGTTACCAATAACCCTAATATAATATTATATAGTTTGTTAACTAATATTACTATTGACTGATACGGAAGTCCTGACTAGTCAACTCTTACAAGAATTTAAAGGTTTCGGGAGACATAGATTTAAAAGAGAGATTTGAAAGCTTTACTTTGAAGCAGGTACTTCTGATTTCAGCTTCAGCTCAGCTTGCACTAGAAAGAAATGCAGGTCTTCCTATTCCCAATTACAGAAACCACCAAAGTATTCACTTTTTGGATAGGAAAGCTCACATTAGAGGAGAAAAAAAAAAAAAAAGGCAAACCAAAAAAAATCTTAATGACATATTGGTATTCTATGCACGCTTGAATCTATTTGAGCTTGACGTCAATTCAACCAACAATCTGATCTTCACTCTTCACAGAAATGAGGTAGGAAAAACAGATTTTGTTTTATCATCAGGACCTTGCTGCATGTTTGAGTAATGTCACATCTGATGCATCTGATGTCCATTTATATGGAGGAAATCAAGCATGACTTTAGATAGTTTTAAACTTGAGATGGTAGACCTGTGAGTCTTATCTCTGGAGCACGAATGTGAAGGTTGCAAACCCTTTATGTCCTAGTGCTGATTAAGCAAAATCTGGCTCCTGTTGTTAAAGGGGTCAGCAGTGGCTAATTTAAAGATGGGCTTCAGATTTCATTGTTCTGTTACCTAGAACTGTGGTATTTCTTTGCATCTTAAGTTGAGCCTTGCCTGCTAGAGTTTGACATGTTATGGCTCATGTTATGGATCAAGTATGATGAAATGTATTTTCTGGTCTAATATAAAGTCAGTGTGAAAGTCATATGTGTAAGTGTAAAGTGTTTTTGGCTGAGTTCCTAGTTACCAAGTTCTTGAGAGGTTTGTTGAATTTAAAATTTCCCATTAGAAAACCATTTGGTGCTAGGATGTTGGTTTATTCTTGCCAAGCAGCTGAAGGCTTTCTTTCAGCTAGATTCTAATCTCAGTTTGAGTTTCCAGCACTGGAATTATTATTTTGTTTATTGGAGCATGTTGTTTCAACTCAGAGTAAATGCCTGTATCTTACTTACATTTACTGGATTTCTGTGGGAGTTTTACTGCTGGAAGGATGATGAATAACTGTGGGATGCGCATGATCTCCCCAGCCTATATGAAAGTTCCATGGTCCTGTCAAAAGATGATACTGATTAATCTAATAGAGATGTTGTCTAATGTGTAGAGCTGCTTTCAGCTCTCATCGGAGACTAAGGAGGTGTGGCTGCTTGACTTCAGGCAATGCAAGTGCCTGATTTCCAGGTCCAGCCTGTTAATACATTTACTGGATTCTTCACAGGGGATTCAGGCTGCACATACACATGTATTTGTTGGCCATGCAGAACATGTATCTCTCTCCCCAGCTGCTTATTTCTTCTCCCTCTATTAAGCCAGCACAAATATTTGTAAGGCTTTGCAGTGAACTGGATCAGGGAAACGATTTGATCGAAAAGTACTGTTTTTTAATTTGTAATCATTGCCTCAAAGATCAGTCATGGCTCTGGAAATCTATTGAGTTCCACTCAACTCGAACATGTAAGTAAGGTTCTTGACATTAGGTGAGATGAATACCCCTGTTATGTGTGTTTGCTGAAAATTAATTTCAGCTTTGTAATTTTTTCCCCCCATTCGTAATTTCATCTGTTGTGTGAAAGTGAGAGGGTATGATATTTGGGATAAATAGTTTAATTACCTCCTGAATAGTTTTGTCCTGTCCTGTTTTTAGTTGCTTCTTAAATAGTAATCTTGGCAAAAAAAACCAGTTTTTAGAACTATTTAGAATATAATGAATGTGTTCCATAATTGAAAAAAAGCATTGGAGGAAAAAGTGACTATATAATCATGAAGGTATAGAAGGCAGACGAATAGTTTTAAAGCAGAAATGTTGCATTTAAAAGGGGAATGAGTGGCCCTGTTCAGAGACCTTTATCTTTCTTTAACGTATTCTAGGCAATGAGACTCCCCTTCAGAGAGTCAGGAACCATGAAGTAGCTTCTACCCTGTGCCACTGAATCTTGGAAAGAAGCTACAGGGAGGTGCCAGGAGGGATTGGAGCTGGCTCAGTAACTGCAAAGCAGTTGAATAGTGACTGTTAGTGATTATGTCATTGTTCTCTGTATTTTTTCAGTTTGTGCTTTCCCCGGCTTCCTTGACTGATTAGTTGCTTTTTTGCTGTCTTTTTTCTGTCTGTTTCTGTGTATGGTTTGCCCAAACTTTCATAGTTGAGCAGTGTTAAGCAATCATTTCAATAAGTATTTTGTGCTTATTGGTCTTTGTAGGTTGTGACATTGGTGGAAATGCTAAATTTTTAACTGCGTCTTTGTATATACTGCAGTTATAAGCAATTCAAGGTTTTCTTTCATAAGGAGATATGGTAGCATTTTGTCTAGCAATCCAAGATGACTTTGTATGTCTTGCCTTTAACTGAGTGTTTTTATAGTCATACAGATTGAGGTTTTAGATTTTTGCTTGGGAGGGACATAAATGTTAAACAGATGTTCCTAGAGCCTTAAACTTCTATTAATGCAGATTCTGCATTAGGACTGCTTTGCACTTGAATAGAATATAAGGAATCTTTCATGTTTAGTGTGGCTATCTCCTCTTTGACAACCCTTGCTTTTCTCTACAGAATGTATATCCTGATGTTATGTTTTACTGTTGGTAATACTGTTCTTGCCACATGACAGGTGTTGCTTATGTTAGTATCTCCTTACATATGTTCTTACTTTTAAAAGTGGTTTGCACCAGGAAAAGTGTGGATTTGTAACACTGATTTACAAATTATATTTTATAATTTTATTAAGTCATTTCCTTACTGTTTCAAAGTAAAAATAACCGAACAACTAACAGAACAGTGACATTCTAAGAACTGAGATTTTTGTTAAACTGGGAGAACCTGCATGCCAAATATCACGTCTAATGCATGATACAAGAGTTTCTGACAACACCATTATATCTTTCTATATATCTGAAAAACATCTGTTCTGCGTAGGCCTCAAAATAAACTTAACTTTAAAATCTCAACGCTTTGCCTAAATAAGCCACGTTGGCCATATTACATTTTCTTTGACTCATGGTCGGCGAATAGGAGCTGGTGCTGCAACATAGAAGAATCATGTATGTTCCTGACAGTCTGACAAAGTACATCTAGTTGAGGCCTACTTCTGCTTAGTGTTGCGTACGAAGTCAGTTGCTCATGTGGTACTGTTCGTGCCTGCCCTGTCATTAATCAGCACTGCTCTTGTGTGCATCTTCTTACTGCTGACATATTCATACAGCATGTTAATTCATCTGGTTTAGTCCCGTCTCTAAAAGTACTTGCATATGGTGTTTTCTAATTACTTGTATGGAAAAGTTGATAAAAATTGCTTATTTTCAATAAGAAAATCTTGCCTTTCCTCTCTCTTTTTGGACCATGTCTTTTAAAATCCAACAGGACAGAAAATCCTGGGACCAAAGAAATGCTGCTTCCTGGCTCAGTAAGTTCTGCTTGGGTTTGGCTGAGTAATTTAAAAAAAATATTCCCATATTGATTTTACCACTTTTAATATCAATCAGCAAAATATTTGCAGTGTTTCAAAGCTTTATCAACTCTTTCCTTGTGAGATTAGAAGTGTGTTATTTCTGCATCTTCTGATGCAATTAGAGAAATGTGTTCAGGGGAGAAAAGCAAAAATCATCATGGTCCCCACTTTCTGAAGCCAGTAGACTTGCCTCGGTGGCCTGCGTTCTTCCTTTGAGAAACTTTCTAGTGTTCTTCCAACTGTGCAAGTACTTACAGATCAGAGAACAAGGATTGTCTTTTCTCCCTTTTTGCTTAGGCAAAGAATATTCTTCCTTTTTGATCAACCAATAAATTAATAGCTTTTTTCCTGCTGCAGACTAATACAGACCGGGTTGTCTTACAAGCTGTGTAATTCCAATTCTGTTTAATGGAATGCCCGATTATAAGGGGATTGACTTGGGGAAAGAACAACATTGTGCAGTATATATATACATTCTGCCATAGCGCCTAAAAAAATAAAGTAACATAATCAAGGTTGAATAGAATTTTTCATTACCTAACTTTTAAAGAGCCGAACTTTGCAATTTTAGTATCATTTTCAAAACTAGGGTATATGAATTTTGATTTGTTTTAAAGGCAAGGATGCTTATAAGTTGCGTATGATATATTGAAATACAACTGTGTAGAGGGAAAAAATACAAAGTTTTTCTGTTTTTTTTTGGGAAGGGGTAGAGCTGGCACTCAATCAAGAGGTGGCTCATGAAAATTTTTTCATTCATGCATAGTAAATGCTCTTTGTCTTAAGTTCTTAATACTTTGTAAAATATAAAATAAGCTTAAAGTATGAAAACTGTATCAAATGTGACAGGATAGAGGAGAAAACATGCATCCTTTTCCAGATAAGAGACTGGATTTCATATTTTAGGTGTCAAATTTTATTTTCAGTTATTTTCAGTTGGGT
Source organism: Tyto alba (assembly GCF_018691265.1). Taxonomy (NCBI): domain Eukaryota; kingdom Metazoa; phylum Chordata; class Aves; order Strigiformes; family Tytonidae; genus Tyto; species Tyto alba. Next base: position 5,758,743 of record NW_024881295.1, on the reverse strand, counting down.
TTATGTGTTGAATCAGGATATTGGAAATATCCTGTAGCTTGTGTGTTTCAGGCTCTTCATATTCACCTGGGTTTTCTAAAAGTGTCTACACTCAGTAGTTTTAAATGTTCTGTGTTCAGCCACACCATTTTCTGAGTGACCTAGAGGTAATGATTGTTTCAACTTCAACCTTGATATTTGCAAGCAAGCCCTTTACACAATCAATTTGTTTATACAGTAAATCCAGACTTTGGTACTGCTTCTCAGAGACCTTTGCATCTCACAGACCTGTTTCCTTACAGGGATTATCCCTAATGTGGCAAGTATTAAGTGTGGAAGGGCCAGGGGTTTAGTCTCCCACCATCCCTTTCCAAAAATGAAGCAAATAACTGATCGCTGCATAATTAGGTATTTTTCTTTGATAATCTGACTGCAATTTCTTTAAAGCTTGTTTCAAGTTTATAGGTAAGTTACTTATTGTGTACTTGCAATGTGGTGGTGGGAAAAGAGGACTTGTGAAAATAGACATATTTCAGAGATAATAGGCTGTGAGAGAGCACAAGTAAAACCGGTTTATCCTTAAAACTATAATTACATGAAATTGTGTTCTTATTTTTCTATGTCATATTCTCTTGTTTACAGTTTACTTTGTGTGTGTTCATATGTGGGTGTAGGAAAGGGGGTATGGAGAGTAAAATATTGTATGGAAAACTGAGAAAATCCTCTGCAAATGTGTTTGTGGCACAGAATTTTTCTTAAGTCTTCCAAGTAGGAAGAAATACTGACTTATACAGCTGCTTGAGTGGAGTCATCATGCTGCAGCTACCACATCTACTGTTGTAACATGTACAGCTATTTTTGTAAAGCAAAATACTATCTGTGAATATTACTTAAATGAACTTCATACCCATTAACTGTTTTACTTTAGAAGCTTTGTTTTCATACAAGCAAGGATCAATGCATAGTAAGTGAAACCTGCCAGTGGAAGCATATACATGTGTAAACATGCACAAAATACAGAGAAGACAGAAGGCAAACAGTTTATGGCATGAATATTAGACATTTTACTTCTAAGTTTTCTGTGCTTACGAAAAAAAAAAAAAAAACAACAACTTCTTCAGTAATGAAAAGATTAGTATATTTTGACAGTCTTCAGAAATGGTTATGTAATGGTTATGCTTGCTAAGGTAGCTAGTTAATCAGTGACAAGAACCATAATGATTAAGCAGCTGTAATTTACTAACAGTGTTTGAAAGTACAAAAGGGTATGTAATTTAATACTGAAAACAATAAGGACTTCATTTATGTTTCACTAGCTGTTAGGTTGTTCTTACATAAATTCAGCTAAAAAGACTGATGAATTTTAAATATTTATTGTAAATGTGGACAAGTATGGTGCAATTTGGGCAGCAGCAGGCATGCTGCTGAAAGAGCTGTTGCCATGTTCAGAGTTCAGCTATCAAGCCTTTGCTTTCCTGTCAGAAAATGCCTATTTTATTTCAAGGTAGACTTCAGTGTTCACTTAATCTTTTAAAATATACTTGTGCTGGACAAAAAAGTGGTAATTGGCGAGATGTACGTGATTTGGTAGGGAATTTGAAGTAATGCTGGCTACAAGGAGCCTAGTACCTCCTAGAACCTCTCCAGATATCCTGGGGCAGAGTACTCGTGCAGCATATCTACAGAGGAATATAATGTTTCTGTGCTGTGAACAACTGGTTTAGCCTGGGAGAACATAACAAAGAGCACACGGGAGGAGCAGTGCTGGTCGTATGCTCTGCCATTGCTTTCTTCCTTTTTTGCTGATGGTTCCTTGGGGAGGCAAATTTGGTAGTCTTCTCTGGATTGCTAGAGAACAGTTGTTAACTATTCTCAACTATTGTTACAAAAACAACATATGTCAAGGTTTCTTTAGACTTTTTCCCTCACCACAAAATAGCCATGTCACATGGATAGCAATTTAACTTTGTTTTCAGGAAAAAAATACATAAATGTGATTTCTCACTTCTCAGCTGGAGTATATTATCTTCCAGTTATGTCAGGTGCATCATGTAATGTTTTGGACTCTGTTAGATAACGAACAGCAAATAGTAGTTAGTTCCAGGTGTTATTGAGCTGGTTCATGCTGCCTCAGCAGAGAAATTGTACAAAGCTATTCAAGATTGAAAGTATTGTCTGAACATAACAGATGAGGTTGACCAGAAATGTTTGCAGTTGATTCTTTGTTTTTCATACATTGTGAAAGTAATGTTTTGTAAGGCACTCTGCATCTGCAAAATTACTCTGCATCTTGAGTCTTCATGAGATTGGAAGCATTGTTCCGAATACATGCAGATGGTTTAGCAATAAAATCTTTGTCAGATAATCTACAATAATCTGTGCTATTTTCCTTTCGTGTGTGACCGTACATTCCTAAAGCATTAGGCTAATTATTTTTTTTTTTAGCAGTCTTATTTAGAGTCCTCATTCATATAATTGCTGATTATTTTTTTCTTCAATAACTATGGTCATGTATGGTACAGTCATTTTAATTTTTATTTTATGTCTTCTGACAGGTTTATGGGTGTCAAATGTAGCTATTTCTTAATAGGTTACAAGCCAGTAGGATTTATAAGAGAAATGAAGGTGGATCTTGGAGACAGGGCAACTGTTGAGCTGTAAAATAAAGTGACAATTGGAATTTATTTTACTAAATAATTTCACATTATGGAAATTCTGTAGGGAATAAAACTGATAGCAATTACAATTCAGTCCTCTGTGGGTAAGAAGTTATTTTGTTTCAGTTTACCAGTATAATGTTCTGTTACATTGTAAAATAATTAGGCATCACACTCAGTATTGCTTGGATGCTCTTAAAAAGCAGCACCAGCCTTTCAACTGATCCCTTCAGAAAGAAATTGAGATGTGCATGAAAACTCTTATAGTGCTTATAAGTATGCTATTACAGTGCTGGCAATCTGGCACAATGTCCTAATGAGTATTTAATATATCAACTTGGATAACTTAACTTGACAGTTATTTTTAAATACAGCCAAGCTGTGCATAGTGATAGACTAGCAATGTGACATGTCCAAGTAAAATCAACAGTAACATATCTGCTGTCTGTAACTGGTGCTAGAAATCATGGATGAATTCACATTCTTAGTCTCCAAGATATTCTTACTTGCCTCACCATGTGATACAGAACATATTTTCCTTTTCTAGGTGAAATTATCCTGTTTCAGAGAAATTGGGCAAATGGATCTTTACTAAGGGTCCTTGGTAGTATGGGATGGCAAGTGTAATAGTAACAGCATCTGGGTTTTTTTCCTACTGAAGAAGGGACAGTGGAATTCTACCTCATTTGATTTATAAAATCAGATGTTTAGAGATATGATACTTATAATTTGTGATTCCTTTTAGTCTTCAACCTTCAGAACTGACTATTGTATTTGGCTTGGTTTATACAATCAAAATACAATGAACGTTCTGAAAACTTCATCTCAGTTATGCTGGGCAGATCCTGAAATCTTCAGTGCTTACTTTCATAAAGAACTTCATTTTAGCCTGTGAACTGAGTAAAATGAGTGGAAGCTCTGGATTTTGCTGTGTGATTTTGCTATTCCTTTAGTTTTAGCCTTCCAGGTATATGGTAGGCTATTACACTGGGGAAAAAAAAAAAATCTGTATCTTTGCTCTACAATGATATTTGGGTTAGAAAGAGAGTCTGACTAGACACTGTTTGAATAAACTCTCTTTTTAGCCTCAACATTGTTTCTTTCAAAAACAGGTACAATGATGCATAGAACTGTAACAAGTTGCCCAAGGATATATAAAACATATTGGTTTGTTCTAAGTATCAAAGTTTATGATTACACTACAATTTCAATCTCCCCTTGTACCTGAGGGGTTAACATTTTTCTGTCTATTCACTTGGCTAAAAATGCATAATGGGTACATAGGATGTACCACTGCAGCCATTTGGTATCACAATTTAAAAATTTGGGTACTCTGAAAATGAAATAAAAGTTTTGCCAAGTCTAATTATATATTTTAAATAATACTGACTGGCTGGAAGGATGCAAGTTGTGGAATAGAAAGCCTTATGTAATACAGTTTTATTTTTTTTAAATGTTTGTTTTTCTTTGGTCATGTAATGAACACATTGGAAAATGCTGTAGGAGTGATATATATGCACCATTGGTTTTCCATGAAATAGCAGAAAAAAGTAGGAGTTTGCACTAATAAATGCACCTGAAAATCAAATCATTTAAAAACTGTGCACATTGGAGGTTGTTACAAGCATAACTTTTAGTCTTCTTTAGTGTAAGTCATTCTGCCCTCAGTTACATCTATGTAAATACCTTGCAAAGTTATGCAAATATAATTGAAGGCAGACTTTTGCCATCAGCCTGAATATAAGAAGCTTGATTGTCGATAACTTGCTTCCAAACATTTTGAGGGTTTTTTTATATAACTGAATACAAGTGATGGCTGTCTTTTGTCATTAATATGTAAAGCAGTAGTCAGCACTTCGTATTACTTTTAACTGGACCCTTATGGTCAGTTACATAGACAAAAGAATACATTTTTATTCCTCCGGGATAAATGTCTGATTTTCATAGGATGAATCTGTCACACATTACCAAAGAAAAGGATTGATTTCTTAATATAAAATGTCTAGTGTCATAGGAATCAAACTAGTTGGCATTTGCAACTTTAAATAACATCAAGGAAGAGTTTGTTGGGTTTTTTTTATCTTAACATAGCACGTTTATTGTAAAATCAGCATTTGTATGTCCCCATATAGCCATTTATTGGCCGTTTCAGGCTTCACAATAAACTGCAGTGAACACGTGCCCGGTGTGGAGGCCAGTGTTGCGCAGTAACCACAGTAACAGTAAGAGCTTCTCTGACTGCCCCTGCATATTCATTGCGTGGACGAGGCTGCGGCAGTATGTGTTTGTACGCCTACTGAGTAGAACGCAGGTATTAGTTACTTGGTGTAAAAGATGAGTTTCTTTTAGCAGAAGTATGTCTATGCAGCAGTAGTAATGTTCAGCAGTACATTTACTAATTCTTTATCCAGCAAGTCAGTAGAAGAATAATTAAAAGTTGCAACATTTTCTTAGGAATCTGTGCTGTTACTGTAAGTTGATGACACTGGTGGCTAGTTTTGAAGACAACTTTAAAAACTTCACTGCAGGACATAAAACTAACTCTAGGAATTACAGATATATCAGATTGTACATGCTGGAGCAGTCTTGCTGAAGGTGTTCTTTGACCAAAGTAGGTCAAAAAGTATTAGTTTGACCCACTTCTACAAAGATTTAGTATGAGACGGTATTTTGTTCTCTTCAGTGTTGTAAGACCTCTTGAACAAATTTAAAAGCCAATGAGAACACAAGACCAAATCACACTTATCTAACACTGTTAGATAAGGTGAGCAAAGAGTGCTCAAACATAATATGTATGCATATTTGATATTTGTTATTTTTCTATAAATTTTGGTGAGAAGTACATAATGCCTGCTACAGAAGCGCAGTACATAACTTTTATCAGCAAAGGAGAGAAAACAACTGTCTACATAGAGATCTTGTCATAACTTTAACTCATATTGAAGTATTGCATAAAGCTTTTGGAGCAACAGAATGTTGTAAAATATTTCACCATTGGATTCGAATTCATGTATTCAGTGTGCTGTAACTGATTCGAATATTAACAAAAAAAAATCTGATATTGTAAATACAGGATTTTTTTTTAATTATTCTTTCACCAGTGTAAAGAAGCTTAAGTGACTGCTCTACTTGATCAAAATGGTGGACACTGAAAACCAGCTCTATCCCCTTACTCCCTTGGAGGAGGATGATATAGGCAGCCCTTTATCTGGAGAGTTCCTACAAGATATGGAGAACATTCAAGACATCTCTCAGTCTCTAGGTGATGATAGCTCTGGAGCTTTAAGTTTAACAGAGTTCCAGTCATTGGGAAATGGTCCAGGATCTGATGGGTCAGTTATAACAGGTAAGAGAGTTTTGGTTGACCATAAAACTTTCTTTTATAAATACATAGTGATAGAAATTTAAAACTTTTTAAATGCAATAATTGTTGTTTATGACTAAGTGATACTAGAAATACATAAGCTGGTTATAACATTGTCTTAAAATATTTAAGGCTAAAGTTATTAGACAAATGTCACCAAAAAATGACTGTAATGTAAAGTTGCTGTTTAAAATTATCATTAGTATCAACACCTTTTTGAAAATAACTTTTAAAAATCACTATTACTAGCAAAGATGTTACTATGCATTGTAGTCATATAGGAAGGCACCATATTGCACTAAAGGAATTCCCCATTTTTTTTAGATTTTCTTCAAGTCACATATATTTGAAAAGTATTGTGAAACGTTTGCCAAAAATTTGTAATCTAACCCTTAAAAGCTCACCTAGAATTCCAGTATATTTTAGTGCACTGATGTTTTGAACATGCTGTTTTCTCCTCCTTCTCAAGAGTAGTGTTGTTCAGCTAATGATTTCTACCCTGGTTAAAGTAACAGTCTCAGAGTGCTTTAGTCAAAAGATCTTTGTGAGAGTCTTGCTTTGGGACACCAAAACGGAAATAATTGAAGTGGTATGGGACACTGCATTAATGTCAGTAAGGTATTCCTTTTGACACTGTGGTTTTACAAATCTTTTAGCAGCTAGAGCCATTTTAAGCAGTTAATGATTAACTTTCTGATTGTTTTACATTATGTTTTGTTTTGGCATTTTCTTACGTTCAATCAATTCTCAGGCTGTGATCGCTATTATACCTTACAAAAACTGCACAAGTACAACTGAGGTGTGCCTCTGTGCTAAAGTGGTTGAAATTAATAGTGTTAGTTTTGAAGGGAGGAGGCAGACCTGCCTCTTGGCACTATTGCCCAAAGGAATGTTTGTAAAATATGATTTGGGTCCCTTTTGGTTGCAGACCTTCACATTAGAGGGATGCCTTCTATGGGAAAAGTTATCATGCTGGGTTTATAACGTAGTACTTCTGAGGCATTAATTTTTTAAATTGTCTGTGTGAGTACAAATGCTACAATGATCAGCTTCTACTGTCACCATCTGAGTATTCAGTGTTCATTGCAAAAACATTCTAGTTTTGCTGTTAGAGAGGATGAAAAATAGAGACTTTTAAGGCTCAAATTCCATAGAGCAAGTAAAAAAGAAATGAGAATCACACTTTTAAAAAAATCCTGGGTTTTAGGCTGTTCTTGATGACTCTGATGCCTGTGGGCTTGGCAGTGCTGGCAATGCAGACTGAGTTCTATGCCAAGGTTTTTTCCAATGTAATACTTGCTGACCTACATTCATGAGTGTTTCTTAATCTTTCTGTTAAAATAACACACCCATTAATTTGCTAAAGTCTTGTGGTGCAAGTTGCAAGATGGAAGATAAAAGAAATTCTGGCCTCAGAAAGTATTTTCCTCAAATAAGGTGGAAATACTAATTGAAATAATTACAATTGGAATGTGTTAGTTAGCTAGTAGTAAAATGTCTGGAGAGTTTATTTCATTGTACAACAATTCAAAAATGCTTTTCCCATTATAATCAAAAGGTGAAATATCTGAACAAGGCTTCTGTTGCTGGATTATTTTAGGAGCAGACAGTTGTGTTACCTTCCTTTTAATCTGTTTGGCCTTTCTACTGATGTGCAGGAGAATGCTTTCACTTGGGGAAAATTCTTTAGAAAGAAAAGTTGTCTAACTGCTTTTTAGGCCCCAGATTAGATCATCGTATAAAACTATGAGTAGCTCTTCAAAAGTCAAGGGGACTTTAAGTGTATCTTAAGTGTAACGCAGCATGAGCTAGGAATATGTCTCTTGTACCACAGCAATAGATCTGATGCTCAACACTACGGCACAAGAGATGGGAGATCTAATGGCAAGATGAGCTGTTAGTAACCTTTCTGGAAAGAGCAAGTGACAGGTTGCACGGATATTGTGATACAAACTTGGAAGTCACGAGGGGTTCTATTTCATTGTGTTGGGGTTTTTTATTTTTATATTTTGAACTGTTTGTCTTAAGCAGTAGGTATATGTTGAATAATGCTTTTCAGTTTCAAATTTATGCTATTTGTGAAGATGGTATATGTGCATTTTTATGGCTAAGAAAATTTCCTTGATTTAAGACAAATATTAATTCAGTACTTTGTAGTTACTTATTTTATGTTGTGGGATAAAAAAATTTCATGTTCACATCAAATTGAGAAGCATTTGAAAAAATCAAAGTAAAAAGTGGAACATGGGAAAATCAAAAAAAAGCTTCATTTTTCTCTTATTTTGTGGTGCACATTTCTTGAATCTTCAAGAACCATTATCACCCTTCCAGTTCTTGTTATCAAGGTTACTTTGGTGAGGCTTTTTGTTTGTTGACATTGTATGTCTCATCAAAATTAGCAGGGTACACCCTGGTTGTTGTGTGTGTTTGCAGTGTTAATATAAATATTAATTACTTTTCAAACACTTATGGCCAAATTATTAGTTCACTTAATGACTATTGACTCATGATTATGTTTTAGAATAAGCTCATTTTTGTGTGGATTTAGTATAGAAATGGTATCGATCTTGATAGTATAGTATTTTTGAAGTGTTCCTTTTTCTTTTAGACACCCTTTCACCAGCATCCAGTCCTTCATCCATTAATTTTGCCACAGCTCCAGGTAGCATAGATGAATCACCCAGTGGAGCATTAAACATTGAATGTAGAATTTGTGGGGATAAAGCCTCAGGCTACCATTACGGAGTACATGCTTGTGAAGGTTGTAAGGTACAGTCGAAATTTTCTTTTTAAGAACCTAAATCATGTTGCTTTATTTACAGGGTTATATGAAGATAAACATTTTTTACAGAAGTGTTTAATTAATATAATTCTAGCCATTACAAATATTTAAATAATAAACATATCTGTGATCTTTTTTCTGAAATAAATTGTTCAGATACCATAACTCAATACCAGACCTTCATCAAGCAGGGGCAATTCACAATAATAATTTTAATGCTGCTTTTCTGGATATAGTTAGTTAAACACTAAACCAACTTAAAACACTAAACTGTGACTAAAAGTCAAAGCCTTCTTGCTCCACTAGTGTTTTATTTGTGTTAGGAGTATGGCTGTGAGAAGCATGTGAGTTTGCTACATTTCCATTCTAACAGTAACAAATCTCATCTCCACCACATTCTGCCTGAATCACTTAGTGTTGTACCTCTTGTAGGTTTGGGGCCAGTGCATATCTCTGGGGAAAATTAGTGTTATCATTAACGTATAATTTTGGGGATGATACGGCCTATGAATTATAAGATTCTTCTCTTTTTCCTTCTAATGTTCTAATTTTCCATTTTTTTCTAAATTAATGTAAGGTGAGAGAAATAACTGTATATGTATACATGTTTCTTTCATGCACAATGTCAGAATACATTTGAATTATATTCAAATATAAATCTTACAGAATAATGCTAGAATATCTATTGGAGATGGGGAGCCTGTTCATAGTTGTGGCCCACAGTCTAAATGACATATTGTTCTGTCATGTAAAGCAAAATGTTGCAATGTCTCTAAATTTGCTAACCCTATGAATTTGTAGTATGAGACTAACCTTACATTGCAGTATCAAGACATCATGGTAAGATCTGTTGAGATATAGGTTCTTCTGTAATGCTTATTTTTGTGTCCTTGGCTTTTTCTATACACTGTGCTATATTGTCATACCCTTTACGTTTGCTAGATGAAGAAAAGATGTGTTAAATCTGTGTGTTTGTGTGACTTACACATATGAAAGACTGATTATTTCTGAGAGAGGAATCTTAGAGAATGTGTACAAAAGCAGTATTTGAACTGTTTTTTGCTTAATTCTTAAGAGCACATCTGCTTGGGTACTCTGGGCTCTTGGTCTTCTCCCAAGGAAGCGGGCTGAGAGCTCCTCCCTGCTTCCGCATCTTCCATTCTATACATGCCTTCATACACAGCATTTCACTGCATAGATTCTTACCTTTGTACAGGTTATACTTTGTGTATTGTTTAGCTAGAGGCATCGATAAACAATAAAAGAAAAAAAAAATTACCTGTGTGATTGAAGTTTAGTAGTCAACATTCTTTAACATTACATATTGTTTTCTCAAACTTTTTATAGGGTTTTTTTAGAAGAACGATTCGTTTAAAACTCATCTATGATAAATGCGATCGCAACTGCAAAATTCAGAAAAAAAATCGTAATAAGTGCCAATACTGTCGTTTTCAAAAGTGCCTTTCAGTTGGAATGTCACATAATGGTAGGTAAGAGTGCCCTTAATAATTTGTTTGTTCCTACCGAGTCTGCTTCTGGACGCAGGCACTTGGATAGTGTTTTTACTTATACATATGAGTTGAACCTCAGATTTTGATGGCATAGATCATTGGAGGGGACACCAGTTTCCCTAATGAGTAGTTAATGTAATTGATACACAGCTGCCAAATGTACTGTTATGAGCTTTGCACAATTGTGCTGGATGTCTGTTTGTCTATATGAACGTTCATTTAGTTGCTTTCTTCACCCAGAACTTTGGCACCATTACTCCCATTGAAATAAATTTCAATACTGGAAGAATTCTGATCAAGGGCATTGTAGAGGAGGAGAAGAACAACTAGGTCATTGTAGGAGGGAATGACGTAGGATAGAAATCTGTAGGAAACCAGACTTCATTATTTTTCAGGTTACAGTGCAACAGCTCTTGGGCAGATGGTTCAGGGAGCGTTGGGGGAGGGTGAAGATCTGTGCTGACTGTGGAACAGGAATCTGGTGGGTTTTGTTAAATGGAATGGTAAAAATGCAGAACATTTAGATATTCAGTTTAAAACGTACGTTATCGTTTGTGTTAATGATTTACAATAAGGCTGGTAAGACTGTGGTTTACAGGCCAGTTTCAACCCACGAGGCAGTTTTATGCACAGTATGTAGCTTGCTAAGCAACTTTGGTAAAGAGGGAGAGGCCAAGCCATGAGAAAGCACATTTTGGTTGGCCAGATGCAGTAGTTTTCTTTCCCTACGTAGCTCTGATAGTGTCAAGGCTGAACTTGGGAGCAGGTACAGTTTAGGAGTAGATGAAAAGCAGGTGAAAATGCTGGGCTAGGTGAAGAGCTATACGTTAGGAGACAATCTTCCTAAGGAAACAATGCAGTCAAGACAGCTGGGGTAGGGACATGGCTGGGGAAGCTGTCTATGATGTTGTAACCTAGAGTCCTAGCAAGAGACATTGGGAGAGTTGACTTTCTGGTTCTGGGGAAGTCTGGCTCCCTTTTGGTGAGCCTTGACTGAGATTAAGGTCCTTTGGGAGAGGGTTGATAGTCTTCTCAAGACTGGTGATAACCTTCCTGAAGCAGCCAACTTTGGAAGAGTGTGCCAGCCAACAAAGTAATGTCTCAGAGGCAGGAGCTGAGCAGGGGGCTGTGCTGGCTGGCAGAAATTAACATTCTGTTGAAGCTGTTTCATCCTACTAAAACACTCTGGGCACCTATGCTCCAGCTGAAGGGAGTAGGAGGAGTTTTACTGCAGCAAAACCCTGGGGGGCAGTGGGGGAAGGAGATGACTGCTAACTTGCAGGCAATACTTCTCAGGAAAAGAGCTAGAACTAGATTTATAGCTTGAAAACTGTACATTTCAGTTTAGAGCAGATATTCTTCCACTTTTCCAATAAACCCACGGACAGATTCTGAACAGGCCTTCCATGTTGGACTTCCATTGAAGTCCGAAACTGTATTTCAGATCATACCTTGAGACACCTCCTTATGTCATGAGAAAATTCCTTGTGCCTGTTGGAAGGCTAATTCTTCACATGCTCTGAATTGCTAAGACTAAGCAGTGAGGTTCTGTCCTCTTGCTGGTTAGATGCTGAAATGCAGGAAGGGCTATATAAGCCATCTCAAACCCTTGCACACCATTAGAGGGTAACGCCCCTTTTAAAATGGAGCTGGGTTAGTTTTAAACTGAAACTGAAGGATGTGGACACACCTAATATATTGCTTAATGGCGAGACCACTTGCCCAAGAACTGGGACACCTCCATGCCCAACGGTGTTTCAAAAGTCACATCTCCTCTATCCAATGACTATATTGGATATTTAAACTCTATTCTCATCTTCTCCAGTCTTGAAGGGCTAATTTACTGAAAAAAGAAGCATAAAATGCTGCATCTAGGAGGAGGTTTTTGTGAAGTGTAACCTTTGAGCATAAATACGGGTCTCTGGTCTGTTTTATTCTCTCTAGACAGTACAGATATGTTGAACTGAATATTCAGTGCATAAAGAACTGAATACCCCAGCAGGTTCAGAATCACCAATGGGATTTGGGCCCAGCTCCGTTGTAGCGTTCCTGGTGGAGCAGCTCCCCAGGCCGCTCTCTAGCTGGCATGTGTGCTCTCTGCCAAGCTCCTGACATAAGTTAACTCAGTTTTTTAGAATTCCCAAGGTTGACTTTTAACATTGGGAGTTGTAGAACACAACAAGAAGAAACCAAAATACAACTGCTTAGGTAATGTATAAGGAAAGAGGCATGTGTTCTAGCTCATTGCAGATACCAGTTTGTGCTTTCAGCATATTGTTTAATTAGCCACTGACTGTGTTGGAAAAGATGAGGTTTTTTTTTCCTCATGGATTTATCGTAATAGAGATACTACCTCTACCTCTGTTTTTCTAGTCTTACTGCTCTAGTCAGCAACTGTAAAAGGCATAGGTTTTTTTCTATAACTTACGTTTGTTTTACAATTATGTCTTCCCATCAGCAATACGTTTTGGACGAATGCCAAGGTCTGAGAAGGCCAAGTTGAAAGCAGAAATTCTAACAGGTGAAAATTATGTAGAAGATTCAGAAACGGCAGATCTTAAATCACTTGCCAAAAGAATTCATGATGCTTACCTGAAGAACTTCAATATGAACAAGGTTAAAGCCAGAATCATCCTTGCAGGGAAAACTAATAACAATCCAGTAAGTACTTTTGCTGTAACTTTGAAGTAAAGCTGGCAAGTACATAAGGTGTTTATAATAATTTGTTAAAATCTTAAGCAAATCTTTTAGAAAATAAATATGATAATACAGACATGAAATATGCAAAAAGAATACCTGTAGTAAATATGCTTGCTTTTAGTCACTGTCAAAATAAGAGGAAGCTTTAGTAAAATCAGGTGATTAACTTATGAACAGAAGCTCATATCTTTAACTTACAGCAGACACATAAGTGAAAGAAAATTAGTTCTGAATATATATATAAAAAAAACAACCCTGACATCTGAATGTGAATACCTCTTGGTATGGGTGGGGGAAATGGTTCAAAATTAATTTCCTATTATAACAGTGAAAAAAAAATTATAATGTTTTTCTGCCACAAATGCCAGGATAAATACCATTATCTTTTAGGCTGTGCAGGAGCTCTGTGTGACTTCTGTTTTAATCACAACAATGTTAATGGCAGGAGGGGAAAGAAAACTTGAGTTTGTAATTCTTTCTTTACTCTTCTAGCCATTTCCTCACCTGACCTTCCTGACCTTTACTGTATGGTTACTTTGAAAGGGAGAAGTAAGCAAGATTGTGAAGACACATATGCTGTAGAGGTTATTTTTCTTTCAGGATAATTTAGCCAAGGTCTACGTAATGCTATCAATTGCTTTTGTTTTGTAGCACAAGATTGTATAACCATTTTAAGGGCTGACTTGCTTCATTTTATGCATAATTTTAAAAATTCTGTTGTGCTTTATGTTAATTATATGTAGAAGATAAGTTTCGTATTTTACCAACAATTTTAATTTCAGTAAAAATTTGCAGGGAAGAGGTTTTTATATATACCATAATAAAAAACATGTAACTGTGAGGCTGAGTGTTATAAAAATTATAAGCAAGCCGTCTTCTAAATTATGGAATTTGGCATATTACAATCTAGTCTAGTCAAGCACACAGGCTTCTACATTAAAAGAGAGACACATGAAAAACCCCAGTCTTTTTCACTGAGTTAGAGATGCTCAAAATTAAGCACAGGCTTAAACTCTTTTGGGGGTACAAGGTGACATAAGCCTATAGCAAATACCATGCTCTAACACCGTGCCAAGTGGGTATCTGCATAAAGTCCTTTTCAAGCTTCTTACCGCATGCCAGAACCATAAGTTATGATATGTTTCATACATGCAGGGATTCTAGATCACTGCATCTTAATTTTTGTGTTTGCATTTATGCGATCAAGGCTCTTCCATTATAGTCACCTGACTGACTAGCTAATAGTGGCTGGCATGTGTCTTGGTGAATTTACAAGAAAAAATTAATGAGGAATCAGACCCAGTATATCAGAAACAGGCTGCTTTCCTCATTCTTCCTTATGCAGTCAAGAGGAGAGGTTTTTTAAGCTATTTCATCATCTCTTGGGAAAACAAGCATTTGAATTTTCTTTTGACTTTTTAACAGAAAAATAAATTTAAAAAGAAAGAGGGGTTTGTTGTTGATAATTAGTAATCCACCTGCTTCTGAACAGTGCATTAACAGTTGATTTTAGTGAATCCTAATTCTTGGCACCACTATAATTCATATCAGAATAAACTAATATTTTTCATGATGACGACAAAGTATAATTTTTAAATTCAGCTCCCAAGTCCTTGACCATACCTATTTTCTGCATAGTGAATTGATGATAAATTCCAAAAAGATTTACAAGAAAATCTACATCTTTTAAAAGGTTTAGAAATGTGGTGGGTTTATTGCTTTGCCACTTTCTGCTCATATCCATATGCATATAGAAACTGCATAACTCTTAACTACTGAAGCGAGATGTGGACAACTGTAGGAAACTAGCACATTTGACAGTTTTCTAAGTGAAATAAGTGAATTTGATGAGTTTCTAACAGAATACCAAGTGTTCCTCATGGTATTTGATCTGAGATGAGCAAAACAGCCCAGGGAAGGTGCATTGCTTTGTGTTTATGGAACTAGATTTATGTTCAAGGTCAATGTCTGTGACTTTGTTAGGCTGGGAAGCATTGGTTTTCATTGTTTTTCTTCAGTGAATTGTCCTCTGTTTTGATTACTGCTATTCAGATATGTATCAAAATATTTTTGAGTTCTGATTGTTCTTAAAGTCTGAATGCTTTTTTTTAATATGATATTTTAAGAGACTGGATCATCAGTTTCCACATACCTTTTTAAATTAAGGGGGTTATAGAAAAGACCATGATCAAGAGTGAAATTTTGTGTTGTCTGAAATTCTAGTGGGATTCTGGGTTTAGAGATGACTTAGCTCTAACTGTAGCTAGAAAGATGAGCTGAATTTCTGTGGAAGATCAGCTGGGACATGTTCTATGAAAACCTGATAATAAAACATAAGAGTAGTACAGGGCTCACGTTCTTGTGCAAATATTCTGTCCTATATTTAAATGACTGTCTGTATTCCCCCTAGGATACCTCAGGAAAGCATCATGATGTTCATCAAGTGTAGTTAGTTTAGGAATCGATAGGAGTGTAGGCAGAATAACCTGGACTTCTGGAGAAGGTAATACAAGTTTTTTGTGAACCTTCTGAGATAGGTGTATGCATACTAAGCACAGTACTTCCAGATCTTCACTATAACTACAACAAAAACTAGATTAAAGATATGTCATACATATTTACCTTTTACTACTTGCATTGTTGTTTGCAGAGCAGACTTGTTCTTCGATACTGCAGTCTGTAGTTCTGCAATACATGGTTTCTCTTTACGCAGAAATATGAAAGAACTCATGGTTTATTGATAGTTGAAGACTGATTAGCATGAAAGTTTATCAAAATTCCTATTCTTTAGGAAACCAATGATTAATAATCATTACTTTGTAACTGAATTAGTATTTTTTTTCTTTACAGCCATTTGTTATACATGATATGGATACCTTGTGCATGGCAGAGAAGACCCTGGTGGCAAAATTGGTAGCCAATGGAATTCAGAACAAGGAAGCAGAAGTTCGAATCTTCCACTGCTGCCAGTGTACGTCTGTAGAGACTGTCACAGAACTTACTGAATTCGCCAAATCTATCCCTGGCTTCTCCAACCTTGACTTGAATGATCAAGTGACACTGTTAAAATACGGAGTTTATGAAGCCATATTTGCCATGTTAGCATCTGTGATGAACAAGGACGGGATGCTGGTAGCCTATGGAAATGGTTTTATAACCCGGGAGTTCCTGAAAAGCCTGAGAAAGCCATTCTGTGATATAATGGAGCCAAAATTTGATTTTGCAATGAAATTCAATGCACTGGAATTGGATGATAGCGATATATCCCTTTTTGTTGCTGCCATCATTTGTTGTGGAGGTAAGCATTACATACTTGTTCTCTAAGGTTGTACATTTAAAAATGTTCTTTATGTGAAACAATAATTTTAATAGAAAAGCTTATATATTTCTTGAACATTCAATTCTACCACTAAAAATGTTATTTTCCCTTTTAGCATGTTTCATGGAAGATACTGTGTAACTGTTAACAGCCTTGATCCTGTATTTTGCTTTGCAGAATTGTAGATGTGCTTGGAATTACTGTTTAGCCTCAGTTAGAGAGGGGTCTACTCTCTGTTCTTAAGAGTGGGATGTGAAGAGTGTTGGTGGTTTTTTGTTTGGGGTTTGGAGGAGGATTTTGTAATTTTAAGTCTGGGTTGGCAAGTATTTGTATTCACCAAATGGGTAGAAAAATAGTATGTAATGAGACTGGAGGCAGGTGCAGATTATAGCTTTGCTCATCTTTGACACTTGCTGATTACATCATCTAATGAATTCTGCACTGATGCACATCCTGTGTTCTGATTTTAATATCACAGGCTGTTTTTAATAAAAACAGCTCACTTCACTAATTCTCAAAAATCAGCTGAATGTATTTTTAAAAATTATTTCATAATACCTAAGGATATGGGGTTTGGGTTTGGTTTCTATATTGATACCAAACTTGAGGAACTCTTTAGAGATAGCCACATGCTTTTTTTTTCTGTCCTTACTGTTTGAATTCCGTTATCAGGACATACAGAATATAGAACTGGATTCCTAGGCTAGATACTTCACCTGGTTTGGGGAGTGAGAGTGTGGTGTGGGTTTTCTTCTTTTGTAGCATAGGTTATATTTAGTAGTATGTAATATCTCCTCAAATAACTGTGGGCATTGACAAAACTTTGGACAAAGGGATAAGGAAAACTTCTCTTTTCCTTCTTTTTTTTTTTTTTTTTTGGTTAAAGATTCATTTTGAACCTCATTGCCCACGGTGTATAATGTAAATATACACTGTGGCCTACAGTATAGAATCTATAAAGTAGTCTACTTTCAAGAATAATTATAACATTATGACATGTATTCTTTTGTTTGTTTTGACAACAGATCGTCCTGGTCTTGTAAATGTAGGACACATAGAAAAAATGCAGGAGAGCATAGTGCATGTACTGAAACTTCACTTGCAAACCAACCATCCTGATGACATCTTCCTCTTCCCAAAACTTCTCCAAAAAATGGCTGACCTCCGACAACTTGTCACAGAGCATGCTCAACTTGTTCAGATAATTAAGAAGACTGAATCTGATGCACATTTACACCCTTTACTACAGGAAATCTACAGGGATATGTATTAAGGATTTTTAGTATTTTTTTCCACAATATTTAAAGACAAGAGCAATACTAATAACAGATGGGAGCAAAACTACTTGCAGAGTTATCTGCTGTTCACTCAGCCCAGAGCATGAAAAATCTAAAAGCTGGGTAACTGGAGTGTTACACTGCTTTTGATTTGGGATATTTTGTCATCTTTTGAAAAAGTTCTGCAGAAAAATACTGATCATAGTGTTTATGAAGTGTCTTACAATGGTTCCTTTATTTGGAAATTTGAAGATTGGTAAGGAATACATATTTGTATAATAAATCAGAATGTTAAGTAACAGAAATGAACAAAATTGTATTTCCTGTTGGCTTAGTAATTTTAGAAGTAATATAGCAAATTCAGCAAATTCTCTCCAGGTATATGCACAATCATAAAGATTATGCACTTTTGGCTAATGGTAATCACTGAGAACCGACTAACACGTTTTCTTACAGCAGTCAGTCTAGGTGTATCAAATGGTTGGATATTACTGTACATTCACTTCTACAAAATTTGAAAGGCCTTTGATCTGCTGCTGCTTTAATTCCATGAAATGCAGTACAGTTTCATATAGTATTACATTGGTATACCTTAGGATTAGCACATTTAAAAGACGGTTCTTTTATGAAATGAAATACAATCCGAAGACTTATCTAAAATAGAGCAGAGATGCTCCATTCAGGTGTTTCTTGAAGAGTAAATATGATAAAACGCTGGAATCTTTTTTCAAAAGTGTTTTAAGGAAATATGAAATGTCCCTGAGAAAAACTATATCATACTCAGTAATGGTTTTAAACTGAAAGAGAGTAGATTTGGATTAGGTATTAGGAAGAAATTCTCCCCTGCGTGGGGGGTGAGGCGCTGGCCCAGGGTGCCCAGAGCAGCTGTGGCTGCCCCCTCCCTGGAAGGGTTCAAGGCCAGGTTGGACGGGGCTGGGAGCCCCCTGGGCTGGGGGAAGGGGGCCCTGCCCAGGGCAGGGGGGGTGGAGCTAGGTGATCTTTAAAGGTCCCTTCCAACCCAAACCATGCTAGGATTCTATACCATGGATATTTTGGAGAACTTTTAATAGCTCAAGATGTGGTTTTGACTTAAAAATACTATTTGGAATTAGTGAGAGCTTTGGAGAGACTGAAAAATCTGATCCTGGCCCAGAAAAAAAGAATTTCAACTGCACAGCTTCTAGTGCAGTGATAGTGAAGAAATGATGGTACAGGAATGGCACCTTCTTTCTTGAGAAGTATCTTGGCAGTATAGAGTTGTTTGGACCTGTTTACTTTTCTGATGAATATACTGTTCCATTTTTTTTTGCAAACATCCACTTGGGTATATTTCTTTCTATGCCTTCTTGAGAGAAGTATTAGTGAGGTTATTTCACCAAATTTTGTCCTTGTCCACGCAGCCATAGTGGATAGGGTGACAATATTACCAAGAACAGCATTTGTAGGTGTCGACTGTGTAATATTATGAAAAAGGGCACAGTTGAGAGTACGCTTATCATGTTCTTGAGAGCAAACTCTGATTTTTACAATAGTACTTACTCCTGATGCAAAATAAGCCATAAGAAAACTGTTTGTCTTTGCCATTTTACAGGATCTTTTATCAGACTAACATTTAAGTGCTAGTTGCATGCAAGACACTGTGCTATTTCTTTTTGGTTTTTTAATATGGTAACTTCACATTATTATTTCCTTATTTTATTATTTGTTTCATAACTCAAAGATCTCAGGAGCCAATCTTAGCATTTCACAACAATTAAGCTTTCAGTGGCACAGGAGGACACTTTGTACTTGTTTTATTGTAGCACATTTGAAGACTTCAGAACCTTAAACCTTCACTGCAAGAATTTAGTAAGATCGATGAAGTGAGAACATCACACTGATTCTTACTTTAGTCACAACGTTTGTTTCTCTACAGGCCCGCTGGCATGGCTAGACACTGGATAAATTACAGGTTTAAAAGTAATTTGTTATTTATCCAGGTAATGGTCATTAGCAGAGGTTTTAGTGTCAGATATAATTAGTGTAAAATATTGAAGCATAGGCTTCAATCTAGGCTACCATCTAGGGCAGGATAGAAACAATAAATGCATGTGCACAAAGCTCTGTCCCCTTCCCTGTCACCAGTCAGCAACAGGAAGAATAGGCCTTAGGTTACAGCTGTTTCTGATGCTTCATTAAGAGGTTGTTGGTCTTACCAGGAAACAGCAGATGAGAAATGGGTTGTCTTGTGTCTTAAAGCAGTACATAATATGCCCCCAGAAATAACAAGAGGATTTTAGCAACGATGCTGCTTTATTCTTCATGTCAGCCATGTTTCACTAAGGAACTGTGGGATTTGGGCATAAGACGTTGAGGATTGAAATAATTGCTTACTCCAAAAACTTGTCAAAATATCAGCCATTCTGTGATGGCATACTGAAACTCTAATAGCCAACTATTTGAAGTTTCTCTTCTAAAAAAAGTATAAGCTGATTTTTGTTTTGTTTTGTTTTGTTTTGTTTTGTTTTCCTCCTCCAAAGCTCAGGTTTTTGCAAAGAGCAGATTTCAAAGTTGTTCTCCATAGTTTGGGTGTACTGAAGTTTCTCAGGAAAATCAGACACACTCACTGTGGACAAAAACTATTTTTCTTGTTCTTGTTCTCAGAAGTGGCTAAAAAGCTTTACTGAAACTTTCAAAATCATGGAAAATGTAATAATAAATACTTAAATTCTCAGCAAAACTAAAAGAATTAAGAACAGCATAATCCAGTGGAAGGCATGATGTTTAGCTATATTAGCAACTGCTTGTAACAGGTTCCTATTATCACCATTAGGAAAGTGCGTAATTTGCATTTTTCTTGTTCCAGATCCATTTTGTTCTGTTATTTGAAAACCAGCACGCATTTTTTGACTAGTTCCTTGGACATTGAAGTTGGATTTCTGTTTTAAATTAAATTGCAGACCTTTAATTTAAAAAAAAAAATGGAAAGAACGCATCTCTGAATTACAGACATATGAACAAGATGTTAACATAGCCTAAAATTCTGGATGGATTCCTCTGCCCACACTGCTGCACTGTGCACGTACCCACAGTCTCTTCAAAGAATGACACAGGGCAGACAATTCACTTCCTGAGCACAAATGGTCAAAACAAGTTCTTAATTTTTACATTACGCTTTTAACCAAATATATTCATTACTTCAGGAGGTGACTGCAGCAGGGTTTTGACAATTAGATTTCAAAATGGCTCAATTTGTGTTCATTTTTTTTTGAAGTTCGGAATCGGAACTAGTTTGAGATCTATTACTGAGGAGCCCTCAGCATCTCCACCATGTACAGATCATCTAGTATTTTAAAATACCCATTCTATGGAGGGAAATAAAGTGATCAGATCTTAGGATTAAAAATTTATTAAAGATTTTCTGGCTTGTGAGGTACAGTTTTGATCTGATTCTTATCAACATAACTTATTTTACTATCACAGCACTGAAGAACTCTGGTTAACAACCAGGTACCCACAAACAGCTTAAGACAAGAGACAACAGATGGATGGAGAAAAATCCTAGATAACAATAATATGACTCAAGTTTTCAACAAACCTACAGCTTACTCATTTTTGAGGGTTGTTTGGGGTTTTCTTATTTATTTATTGGTATGCCCTAGGTACTTTGTCAAAGGGGAATTTAAAAAGAAAAAAAAAAAAAAAGGAAGCTTTTGTGTCAAGTGCTAGGAAAATCTAATGTTCATTTTTATCTCCTTAAATATTTTCTTTAAAAGTGTACTGTCTACAGTGTAACAGCACACAACTGCCATTTGGAAAAAAAAAGGAAAATCACTTCCTTTGTACCTTTTTAAATTTCGGAAACCCACTTTTATTTTAAACACAAATTGCCAGACAATAGATAGGAAAGTTTTCCACTTAGAGAAATTGAATCTTTCTTCGCATTTAAAGAAATCTTTTTATTTAATTTCCATTTCCATGTGCCTTTGTGCTTTGGTTCTAGCCAGCTGCTAGAAAGCTGAAGTGTTGCCAAAGAGCATATTTTTTGCATTATTTCTGGCCCGCACAGATTTAGGAAATACCAGCAGTTGCACTAAGTCCGTTCTCATGAGAGAGCTAGCAGAACTTTGCAAATCAAAGAGCTTATAATAAGCATCTAAACATCTGTTTGTTTATTCAAACTGCTAAAACTTGGGGAGATTTATTCATCATGAGAGCTGGGTCACATACTATTAAATTTGAATTTCCTCCTTATTTCGATTGGAAAGCCTGGACGGCCTAAGGCACCGTCTCAGACACAGCAGTTGGAGAAGATTACACTGTAGCTGCCTGTACTGTGTCTGAGGAGGAACAATTTCAGCTCTGTCTCTCCTTGAAAGCATCCCTGTTAGTTGAAAATCTGCAACTACATTTGACAAATGCATTTGCAGCTGTTGTGACATTGCTTAAGCGTAAGGTCTTACAAATAATGGTCCTTCCCTGAAAACCCTAATCCTTTAGTAAGTGTTGAAATGTAAGGTGTAGTATGGTATCTGGTGCTTGCTTATATCTCAAGTGCTTTCCTGATAATCAGTTGCATATATTTTTTTTTTTATCTAGGTTTAATCAGCTTTATTATCCTTCTTTACTAGAGATTTAAATTATATGTGGGTTTGATCTAAGTTTATTAATATTATATATTGCGGGATTTTTTAATTTAATGTAATGCCATTACTTCATGTTTCAATTTGTAAAATACAAGAATATAATTGCAAGGTATAAACTTTCACTAAATTATATTACAGAGGTGCTTTAAGAAAAATATGTAAATTATTTAATTTAAATATTGTTTCATACTTTATCTTGTGAACCCTTTTGTACAGTGAGGAAAGATTGACTTGCTTTTATGGGGTAAGGATGATGGGCCTGAAGTCAGAGACAAACTGCTATTTATTCCTGTCTGGTCTTTATTACTGTATCATTTGTGAAGAAGTATCACAAATTCTGCAACTTATCAGTGTTTGGTACTGACAACTGTAACAAAATTTTGAAATATATTTTCACATAGAACACAGACTTTTATTTCATTTTAATGAAAGTAAGTCTAGGTGAGGAAGAGCTGTCCTCCCAAACTCAAGTTAATATTTTTAACGTTTTAACTCAAGTTCACCAATATGAAAGATAGTTTATAGAACTAAGTTCATCTTTGCCTTACAGCGTGGTAGTTCGTTTTCCTTAAAAGCCTGAAAAGGGAGCTAAAAAGAGCTATATTCTGTTAGTACTCCATTACTGATATTTTCTGAGGAACTGACCTGTGGCTTACTAGAAATAATGCGTATTCAGGATTATTTCCTGCTACCTGCACTGAGGTTGATCTGCAGTTTCTGTAGCTGTATTTTAAAATATGTAATTTGATAGTGCAAAACAATGTTGAAATGCCATTGTTGGCTTTTGTATAGGAGTGTTCCCTTTATGAGTTTTGTAGAGACGAATCTGTTCATAGGGATTGTGTGTCCTGTGATTCAGGTGTGACATTCTGTGCCTACAGCATTCCTGCTAATGAATCCTGATGTGGTAACACAGTTACCTTTTAAAGGTATGCCTTTTTGTTTTGCAGTAGTCAAAACATAGCATCTAGTACAAGCACCATGCATTACAAGGTTCCAGCAAGGATTTATACTTAGTGCATTTTATTTGTAATAGATAACATTTTATTTCCCCAAATTGCTGCAACTTGAAATTTCCACTTGGTAAGTGTCACCATACAGGTGTATTGTCCACTAAGATGTTTGTGTCATATTTGAAAAAGCTCCAGGGGGCTTTCTTGTGGTAACCTACAGCTACTTTGCTCAATTTCAGGGGCAGCAATGAAAAAAACTTGTAAAAGGTACTAACAGATATGTTACTTTACACTGTAAATACACGATACAAATTCATTGTTAACTAAACCCATCCTAGGGCAAAGGTGTTTCCTCTATATTTTTAATGTTCTTACAGGTTTTATAAATGGTTTTTGGCTTCTGGAGCTGTTTGGGGTTTTTCTTCCTCAACTCCTTTATTGTGTTAAGTCGATCTGGTCAGATTCTATCACAAGGATGTTTCAAAACGGAATTCCTATTGCAAGGACCTCAGTTTCAGATGAGTTGCCTCTGCCTAGGAGATAGGCTGCGTGCACAAGAGATTAATCAGATTGCAGGCTGGGCCTTAAATAAGGACTGCAAGATCAAGCATATAAGGTACTTACAGTTGCTTTTAAGTATTTGGGCATATTTTCTCAGGTTGAATATGCAGGTACAGTAATCCCTACTGTGGAAAAGACACCAGCCTTATGATCAATGCAAGAAGTTTCATGGCATTCTTTACACTTGAAGGAGAAAAAAAAAAAATGGCTTTATGGGAAAATACTAGCCAACTGAAATATTGGCAACATGCAAGTACTGCGTTCTACTCCTACTGCGTAGGAGTGCAGTATAAGCATTCAAAATCTGTTTGTGGTGCGCAACAGGAACTGTAAGAAGGTTAGCAAATTTTCGGGTGGATGATTCATATGCAAATAACCACGGAGAGCGCTGCTCAACTCCGCGCTTCGTTACCTCTGGCACGGTGGGGCACTCGAGGTGTATCTTGCCGCAGGGCAGCGCAGGGGCCCCTCCCCGGCGAGGCCGTGCCCTTGCCCGCCTGGCAGTGCCAGAGCTGCCGGCGGGGCCTGGCGGGGGCCGGGGCTCGGGCCCTCGGGGCCTGGCGGGGGCCCTCGGGGCTCGGGGCCTCGGGGCCTGGCGGGGGCCCTCGGGGCTCGGGCCCTCGGGGCCTGGCGGGGGCCCTCGGGGCTCGGGCCCTCGGGGCCTGGCGGGGGCCCTCGGGGCTCGGGCCCTCGGGGCCTGCGCGGCCCCAGTGCGGGCGGCGGGGGAAACGGCCCATCCCGCTCCCCCGGGAAATGCATCTTGCGGGAAGCCAGGGCTCCGGCTCTGCAGCCACCAACGCTTTATTCTGGTTTCAGAGGTGGAAGTGCACTGATGGCTTTCGTTTATTTCTTTAGTAGTAACAGATCTAACCAACGCTTTAATATTACGGATTTTAACAAGAACGCCCCTCTTAACTGCTTGACAAAGTCTGTTTTTTCAGCTTCTCAGATCAGCTGCGTTTCACATTGCTCCTGCTACTTCACAGCTTTCACAGACAATTGCTCTGAATTTTCTTTAGGAATGTAACGTAGCAATTTAATTACATCACGATGTTAAAACCCTTTATCACGTCTCAAATTGTTTGTTATCTGATCTGACACAAAAAAAAAGCACATTTTTGTTCATGTTGCCAAACCCTAATCACTTGGCAAGTGTTTAATTAAATCAGGATATCAATAGTAAAGATATCAGTATTAAAGACAAAAAAAAACCCAGATAGTTGTTTCCAGTCACCCACGTCTTTAGGAGTTTTTAGGTACATTTTATTACAGTAAATATGGAACTTAGAGCAGCCATTTCTTGCAGGGAGTAGCCAAACTAATTCTCATGGAATGCTTGTTTCCTAGTAAAAAAAAAAAAAAAAACCACTAATTCAAGCCAAGTTCCCAAGTTTCTTTCTGTCAGAACAGTGCACATGACATTTTCAAGAAAGAATGGAAGTCCCGGTCTCACAGGGGTTTATAGGAAAGACAAAGTCTCTTGCACTCGTGAATGTAAAAATTACATATATCTAAATATGATGATGCATTCTCAAATGTTACCAGCCTACTGATCTAGGATGAAAAAACTTGAACTAAACATTTTTCTCTTTTACATTCTGATTTTTTTTTTCCCCATCTCCTTTAAAAATAAGAGGTTGAATTTATAGTGTTTGTATAGAGACTGGTAGGAACCTATGTACTTTAAAAAAAAAAAAAAAAAAGTCATCCTTTAAGACTGAATGTAAACACAGTTAATTTGAAATATGGTTTTGCCTTAATGGTTTTAAAAAAATAAAGTATTTTTAAAAGTTAATTTAATGACTTGTGCTGATCTTTTATTTCCAGGAAAGTAAGTCACTGTAATGTCATGGTTTTGAGACAAACATACTTGTTACCCTCTGCTGGCTGCTCCTCGTACATTATCCAAAGCAGCTGCCAAGTCTTACCCGGGTCCTTCATTTGACGACAGTGCACACACGAGTAACTTTTATGTACACGAACGGAGTTCTGTTCCGCGCTCTTGTACAACCACTTGTGATTTCAACGGATAGCTTGTGTAAATGTTTGCAGAGTCAGGAGCAGGGCGGTGCGGGGTGCTGGCGCACCCTGGAACCCTGACACCCTTTGCACCTTTCACGATAGTACCAGTGGTGTGAACGTGTGTTTTGTGCTGCTCTAGTGTAATTAAGAACTTGAAGGATTTCACCTTAACCTGATTTGCCTTAATTTGGTATACGCAGGCCCTGCTTCAGAAAACCCTTAGCTGCTTTACTTTATACCAGGGAGAAATCATGCTGATTTTTAGTAGTGAACAAGAGTGGATTAAGCAACCTTTGGTGGGATTAGTGCCCAGATTTCTTGGGGGTTAGCATCAAGTATCTGTTAACAAATTGCATTAAGTATGTTTACTACATAATAAGATGTGTGTATTGCAAGGACATTTTAAAGGCAGAATGGTATCTGAAGCATCTTTAAAGTGCTGATGCTTACAGATTTACTGTTAGACACACCTTTTAAATTAGCAATGTGTGTGCAACATACATATATACTTTGCATATATATCTATATATTTATATATTTCATCGGTTTGTCTGCTGACCCACCATCCTGCTGTGTCCTTCCATTCTCACGGACTGTATGACCAGCTTGAGACATTTGTTGAATTCAGCAAGCATTGAACTAATTTGTTGAGCATGGCTTCAATTAAATTGGTTCGGAGGATATGTCACAGATGATAATTCTTTCCCTTCAAGAATCTGGGGAATTATTAAGGTGATAGAAGAGTGCTAAAGTGAAAATTACAGCAGAGGATAAAGAATCAGGTTTCTTTATCAGCTATGCTCAGGAGCATGGAAGTCCTGATTTTGAGTAGCAGAGAGTACTTGAGGAACCTGATGAAACCAAACTGTAAAGGCTGTGCATATCTTGAAGAGTAGGCCTCATGGCTGCTAAGTGTGGGCGTGATGGCATTTGGTCTGTGAAATCGCATATATACAGAAACATTATGATACAGAGACCATAATGCTCATGTTCAATGGGAATATGAGGATGTGGACTACCTAAGTTTTAACAGCTGTGCACAGATAATAACCCTTTGTCATTTCAGGCAATACCCAACTGCACGTAGGTCAGCCTCCTTCCCTAAACCACAGCCCAGAGATGACAGAACATACCTGCCCGCCCTGGTCTACGGAACCACTCGGTGGTACCTGCTGGAAGTACGATTTTCTTCACCAAAAAGGTATGTATAACCAGGTAACTGTGAAGCAGAGAGGCAGCCTTAACTTGGCCTTTTCTGGTGTACACTGGATAATTAAATGAGCTGTCCTGGGCCAAATGAAAAATTCTGTAGTTACAGATTCTGCTCCCTGTTAATATTGAGTCTACTACCCCTCCAGTTCAACTGAACAAGCTCTTAAAGGAAGGGTAATTTCTGAGGGCTTTAGATGATTCTTCTATCATGTCATGATGACACAGATAATGGTTATGAATAAATGAGTTAACTGCTTTTTTTCTTAAAGGGCAAGAGGTTGAACAGGAGGGAAAACAGCTCAGAGACACTAGATCCTTCCTAGCCCGTTAGTGGCTGCATCTCCCAGTCCCAAGACAGACTTGCCTATCATACAACCAAAAGGCACATTCTCATTTAGAGGGGAACTGCACTCGTCAGGCTTTTAAAACCTACTTTCAAGCTAAGAGTTCAGATACAACCTGTTGCAAACATTGTGAAATACAGGAAATTAAAAAGTTTTAGAAAGACATTTGCTGGTATAAACATAGTATGTGATCTCACATAACTACGTTGCTTTTTGTCAGCTTGATTATAAGACTACAATTTTAAGATGGAAAAGTGCTATGATTCTAGCAGCTCTTGTTCTCGTTACAGTTGTGGTTTTAGCATAGGGTATGCCTCTGTTGTTTCTACAGAGCAGATAGGTACACTACAGCTTTTAAAGTTGGTGTGTCTAACATGAAACTGAAATTTAATACTGCCCATTTCAAATAAGTTTAATATCACTTTCTTTGAAAATGTAGTCTCTTGTTACCACAAAAAGGTATCTGAAATGTTGACTTCTAATATGTATCTTTTTTCCACAATTAAAGATGTCTCTGTAATTTATGTTTTAAAGCACCTAGAGCTTAGAAAATAGGTCCATTATTGCTCCTCTAGTAACAACAAGAAATTCTAGTCCTCAACATAGGAAATCAATATACTAGGTTCAGAAAAGAAAAAAAAAAAAAAAAACAAAACAGATTTTAGGACACTCAAATGTCCTAAAGAATTAAAAATAACTCACTGAAATAATGATTTTTTTAACAGACACGCAGTTCATTCTAAAATGATCAAGTTTAGATGTTGACATAGGATAAATGATGCGGATGGAAGAGTTGAGAAGACAGGAGATGTTAACCAAGGCATTAACAGGTTCTGAACTAATGACCAACAAAAGCTTGAGTAAATAATGTTGTTTGTTGATTAGGGAGCATTCTAGACATATCCTTAAGGTGTGTGACTAAGTGATTTTACATAAATGCACCCTGAATCTTCCTTGTAATTAAGACAAAGTCAACACAGATAATTGAGAAGCTAATTTTTGAGCTAAAACTGTTCTTTCCCTAACAATTTTTCACCCTTTTTTGACTGAAACTATGTTTCTGAAATCCCTATTCTAGCTGCAGTTTAATTGCCCAGTTGAGGAAAGCATTAAGCTTATTAACTGACCTGATGTGAAAGTGAAAAGGAAGTCATCTTTACTTGTAAATCATAAACTGGATGTATTAAGGGTCCTCTCCTGTTGTTGTATTGACATGAACTGGAAGATGGAGTGGAAAGTGACTGCAAGTGCAAGTGACTTGTACGTACGTTTTGTTTTGGTGTTTTTTTAATTATATTGGTATTTTATTATAAGAGCACCTACCTTCCAAAGTCTTAATACTGTGATAGTATTGAGACTATAATCTTGAAGAATCTGGATATTTCTATGGGTATCTGTGACTCATAACAGTTTTACTTTAGACTTTAAAGCTTTGAATTTCTTGCCTACTATAACCTTATCAGGATAGCACTGTCAGGTTAACAATTGGTTTATACTGACTTTCTTGGTTGTATACTGAATTAAGTCAGAAAAATCTGTCTCGCCTTTTCATAACACTGTAGGAGCGTCAAGAACAACACAAAACATGAAAATAACAAATGTGAAAATCTGGACATGGTTCCTGTGCTATACGCTGTTCAGTTTTTTACTGCATGCCTTTTGTGTGGTGACAACAGGCTTGTCTGTCTTTCCTTCTGGCTCTTCAACACCTTAAGGCCATACTGCTGGCACTGCAATCGCTGTGTGATGATGTCTGAAGCCAAGCCAATTGTAAGGAAATGTGTCACTGTGTTCCGTAGTAGTGAGCTGATGAAGGTCACTCCTTTAAAAGGAGCAGCATGATAGTCTCCAAAAAGAGAAAGCGGAAGCCCCAGCCAAAGAACTGTCCCCCCCGGTCCTTCAGTATTTATGTTCTTGTATCCGTTTTTTTACAGGGGAAGGATTTTTGTTGGGGCTTTCTTTTATCCATATCTTCTTGTATTTCCAAAGGAAAGGCCTTTAGGTTTTCATTCACACAGGGGAGGCAGAACCTTTTGGAGTAGAACAGACTACATTCCTGTAAAGAAAATAATATTATTATTAGGATACACAAAATGGAACTGCTTAAGTTCCAGTCTCATTAAACCACATTTATATTTAGAATTCTTCTAAATTAAATTCTTCTTCTAGGCTAAAATATCCCAGCAATTTTGCTTCTTCCTATTCAATAATTCTAACATCTGCTTAGAGCTAATGGTGAAAAATAAAAACCTGGGTCTGTAACAATCGCTAACCAAATCAGCTATCATGTGGCTCCTTTTAAAGACGTGGCCTTCATCAGCTCACTGCTACAGAGAACAGTAACACATTTCCTTACAAGTGGCTTCTCCTTCAGGAATCATTCATGGTTTTCCTGGAGTAATCACTAAATTCCAAACAGGATTTAATGGGTAAACTGGAGCTGGTGTTGCTGGTGGATTATTCTTGGAGAGTTAAACATGAATAAAGGCATCAGTACGGATGGATTAGGACATCTTTCTGGGAGTAATGGATTTCATGGCTTTTACCTAAATAGTGAAGTCTTCCTCTAAAGCTAAATCTTAGCTCACAAAGATTTCTCCCTCCTGGGAGGGTCTTCCACAAGTTCCTGCACTTGAAGCCTCAGAATGCTCTTCCTTGCCAGTCTCCACAAAAACGGCCTGATGGCCAACACAAGTAGAGAGAACACGGGCCAGGGGCTGTAGGCTCTCACAGGCTTTGGCTGCTTCTTTTTCTGTAACTCCCCCAAAAACTACTCTTCTTTCTATTAGTCTGTGTGCTTGTATTGCCCTAGGAGAATACTTAATATCACAGAGGCATCCAATAACCAGAATGGTTAGGTGAAATTAATTTGGCTGAGACAATTCAACTAAGATTTCATCCATTACCCACCTTTACCTTGAAAAAACGTACTTCCTGATTAAAAACATACATGGTACTAAAGCTTGAGCTGATGTCTCTTCTCTGAATTCTTGATGGCAAAGTATAAAAGCTGCTGTGCACAAAGAGAAGGTATTCTCCCTGCCCTTGAAATGGAATGACACTACAATTTGACATGTTTCGTTCACAGTTGGTTTGGTTAACAAGTGTTACAGACCCAGTATTTATTTTTCAACTGGTTAGCTCTAACCAGATGTTAGTTATTGGATATCAAGAAGCAAAACTAATGGAATATTTTAATCTATTTGCGGTACAGAGTTCAGACAACTGGAAGAGAAGCTTATTAATGTATTATTCCTTTGTCCTGTGGCGAGACTGAAGTCCATGGTTCTCCTGGCATGCTGATCACTAAATTCCAAATAGGATTTAGTGGGTAAGCTGGAGCTGGTGTTGCTGATGGATTATTCTTGGGGATTTAAGCATGAATAAAGACATCAGTTTAGATGGATCAGGACATCTTTTGGGGAGTAATGGATTCCATGCGTTTTACCTAAATAGCGAAGTTTTTCTCTTTCCATGGTCATTTGCCTTTCTCTGAGGGCTAATCTTGGATATTTCTGTGTTTCTGTTCTTGCTTTTGTTTACCATGTCACTGTCTGGACTTCAGCAGTAGATTGAGCAGATGATTATATCAAAATCAACCTGCTTCTGTGTGACTTTCAAGCCTGAGGAACAACTTCTCTTCATCTATTGTCTTTTTCTGCACTGACTGCCAGGCACCTTCATATTCAGGGCTAGTGTGAGGCTTTGGTCTCTGAAAAGCCCTGAAACTGTATTTCAGTTGCACAACCTCCAGAGCCTATTGTTTTTTGCCTCTTGGTATCCCTAATACTTTAAGCTGCCAATTAAACAGGGAAGATTAGCGTTTAAGTTGGCGCTCTATTCTTGTTTGCATTGCAAAATGGCACACAGCTCCCCCCACCTCCAGGTTAAGTTCGTGGCTCCAGAGGGATGGACACCGCTCCACTGGGCAATGGCAAAGGAGGGGAGAGGCTTGTCCCCCGTTCTGCAGGGGGGCAACTCCAACGTTAGGATGCAGCTCCTCACAGATACACAGGTGCTCAGCTTGCATTCTTCTAGCTGACACAAGTTGCCAACTTCTGCTGATTTTAGCCAATGGCACTTACGCAAATCATAAATACAAACCATTGCACATGTGGGCACTGGGTCCACGCACTCTTAGTCCTCCCCTCTCAGTCGTGGGATTATTCAGCCTAGCTGTTGTTTTAAATCCTTATAAATTACACTTCTTATGTATAGTCAAGCCCTTCTTTGACCATTATCCTGGTAGGGTTCGGTGTCTAATCAGATAATTCTTTAATATGTTTCATCCATTCCATGACCAAGATAGGAGGGAGCCATTTCAATTTCAGACCTAATGGTCCAATTCAGGCAAAACTGAGTTGCCAAAGCATGCTGCTAGAGTTTATTTCTGTTTTGATATGGATCATGTCTGAAAGTACAGAGATAGTATCTTTACCACACTTGTAAAGGAAATTCTATGTAAAGGAAAGGTTCTGTCTAACTGTGTCCAGGATTGACCTCGTATGACTGGAAGTTGAGTGGAAAGTAGCTGTAGTATTATGTTTATCACTTAATACCTACAATCATGTCCAAGGTCAGTGTTCAGTCACCTTCTGCTGAGGTGAGAGATAAGGGATGAAACTTGCTCCCTTTTTTCTTTTCTTCTCCAAAAGCCACCTCTTTTCCTACTTTTAGGAAATGTCGCAATAAAAGAAATAACTGTTTTAAATTACTAATATGGTGAGATTATGCCATTTTCTCTGCCCTTTTCTGAAAGGGAAACAGAAAGAAGGGCACTCTACCTTCCCAAGAACTTTTAGAAGCATTTTTATCTTCCTTTTTGTAGGGTTTTGACATGTTTTAAGACATGACATAGTAATTAGAATTATTTCCAGTTGGACCAGAAATAATGGCCCTTACCAGTATGTTGTGCTAAAGATTGGTTCAGCAGGGTGATGTACACTGCAACATGACTGGAGTAAATTAACTGTGTGAGATTTAAGAGAGTATTTGAAGTGACTTATGAGCATTATACAGAACAGTTGCTAAGTCTTGACTTTTACTGGCACAGCAACTGCAAGGAAAGACACTTCAGCTAGCATGGATTGTCTCATGAAAATCTGATCTGTATCTAAGCCTCCTTAGGTACAAAAGCTAGCAAATTAAAGCAAATCCCTTTGCCAAATCTAAGGTCAGAAAAGTCTTAATTTTGCCACAGGTTAGTCTAGTACTATTTTGAATTAATATAAAAATGAAAGCAACCTGTCACTGAAAACTTTCCATTGGTTTGGTCCAGTGTCTTTGCCAAAGAAGCCCAGGCCAGCATTATTTTCTTCAGCTGCAAGTCTTGTGTTGTAACATTATGGAAACACTGAGTATAGGGCTGAGTTGGTTTACTTGGGTCAAGCACAAGCAGGAACCAAAACCAATCCACAGAGATATTATCCTAACTTTGGCTCTCTCTACTGCCTTGGATAAGTTTTTACTTCTCTGGACTTTTAATTTTCCCTACATGAAAGAGGAATAGTATGTGTTTACCTATTTTGTGGTGTGGGTGTTTAAAGCACAAATTATCATTTCTGCAGATCTCTTTCAATGTTACCTAAGCAGTATTGCTAAATACATTTTGAAACTATAGTCATATGTGTGATTCACTATCTGGCCTGGCCAGTTTGGTAAGAAATTTATTCTCAATTATTTACAATCAAGGTTTTGCTTTGAGTGATACCATCAGGGGAATCTTGAAGACTCAGATAACAAGAAGTAAATGATTGACATATTTCCACACTAGGCAGGAATGGCAAAAAGATTAGGAGAGGATTCTATTAGCTCACTGCTAATATCCTCTATACCTTGCCATGCCCTGGATTAGCTGAAATAATTAATAAATCTTTTAAAAGAAAAAGCCCCACCTTCATTCAGAAATGCACACTGTGTGGAAAGATACTGAGAGGCTGAAACACTATTTCTGACAGATTCTAACTGCCAAACTTGGAAATACATGTAGAGTCCTTCATAAATTCAAGACACTTCATTTGGGAATTAAAATAGCTAATTGTGCTCAAGTTTGTCCAAAATGTGTCTGAGTTGCTAATCCTCTGCTGTTTAAAAAGGAGGGATAAACCTGACATGTCAGGGCAGGAATCAAGCTCATCAGCCCAAACTATCTGACTAGCTGCGCTTGCCTCTTCCTCTGGCTGTGCGCGGGCGTGAGTCAGCTGCCAGCCAAGACAGGGACATTGTCACCAAGCAGGTCTTGCTCACGTGTGAGCTTTGTCTCCACAAAACTGTCTTGAGCTACTTGGCTCTGGAAACTTGAGCCCAGCTATCAAAGACATAACCAGAGAGCACTGGCACTTCATCCAACTCCCAGATAGTCCTCAGGTAGTTGCAGAAAGGAAAAAAAAAAAAAAAATAAATCTTAGCTGCAATCTCTAGTCTGATGTTTTGGTGATTTTAATTAATTTAAATTAATTTAAATTAATAAGGGACTTCAGACATAGGAAACAAATCTAATCAGGAGAAATGTGCTATTGCACGCTCCTCTTAGGACAATGGACCAAATCCATTGCTGGTGCTAATGCCCTGCAAGTCAGAATAGCAGCTAAACTTGTCCGAGTGTGCCAATTTCCTTTTGGCTCTATGTCTGTCCAACCCTCTAAATTTTGTCAGTGTAATTTGACCCTTTGTTTTGCTCATGAGAATTTCCTCAAGTCCTCACACAGAAACTGCCTGACTTGGGCATAGGAGCTGTCTCAGTTGCCCAGATTACCTCACCTCATGGACTGAGGAGGCCAGAGGTGTTACTCTGTCCCACCAGAACTGTAAATGGCCACCAAACATAAAAAAAAAAAAAAAAAAAAAAAAAAAAAAAAAAAAAGTCTACATCTTCACAAAGTCTTTAGCAGCTCTGTTTGTTTTAAAACTCCCAGTACTAGTTACCTGCAGTAGGGATCACGATGCTGGAACTGGCTGCTAACCACTGCGATTACAGAATGGGCTGAAAAGGCTGAATTTGAAAACTGCTAAAGCTGACACTTAACACCAAGGTGTGCTCTTGCTATTAGCTGCACTCTAGGTTTAAGCACTTGGAAAGAGAAGGCCAGGATCTGGCTGCTATTAGGGCAGTGGTGTCTGGTGTAAAATACATGCCGCTGTCTGTGTAAACCATCAGGTGACATCTCCTCATGGGTTGAATCATGCATAAGCCCCGACTACTGCACGTGTCCCCAGTCTCTTTCAAGCACAGAATTAGCTTGCCAAGGGAAAGGAGTGGAACCTAAGTTTACTCAATGTGCTCTACTGCCTCAAAGAAGCACAGTACAGCCTCTGAACACTGATACTTGTGTATTAACTTGTCTTCATTTTTGCTCTGAGCTCACAGCAAACAAAGGGGCCAGTTCTGCACGGAGGAGAAGGAATTAAGACAACTGTATTTTTCTAACACCTTTCTGGGCTGCACTCATATTTCTTAGTTTTAAGGTTGCCCACCAGCTGCTACTCAAATTCATTCTTCTTCTTCAGAGAGCTATCATGGCACTGTACAACTCTCCTCCCTGCTCATTTTCTACATTAGTTCTTGCAAGTCAGATGGCAGCCCTGTGCTGTGGATGCGAACCTAACAATCCATAGACATTTATATTCCCTTTACAGAAAAAAAATCAACTGTTGGTATAGTATGATCTGCTGAACTTTAGAGGTCCTGAAGTGGTATGTGATCTCCCTTGCATTTCCTTGTGCTCGGAAAGTGGAAAAGAGCACTCATTGTATTTGTGAGGATGGATTGTGCTTATCTGTAAATAGAACACTTAAAGGTGCTGATCATTTTCACTTAATACAACAAACTTTATCTGGGGGAATCCATGAGAATATACAGTTAGCTTGCCTTAAAAATACACAATTTGGGTTTCTGCTGTTTGGTCTTTCCCTATCAGGTCACCGGGACTGGAACAAAAAGAAATTACTGAAGAAGCTTGTTTTGCTTGTTACTTACTGTACCAACACACACTGGTCTGCTACACAAACTGCAATGAGACCCAAGGATGAGGAATTTGTCCTTGTCAGGAGTGAAAGGATCCTTCATGACATAGCTTTCTTCCAAAAGCCTGTAAGAAAGTAATTTCAGGCTTTTAAGAGTAGGTTTCACAGTAGGGGAAAGCTGAAATAGGGAAATAGTGGCAGCTGAGAAGGTATCAGCCATTTCTACTTGATTTGCTCTGCCTGGTGGTGTACATGAGGCAATGCTGCAGCTAAGCAGCTCCCTTTCTCTTCAGAACCAACACTGTGGCAGCCTTCAGTGCTATACTGCACTTTCTATCTATCTTCCAAAATAAGGGCAACTGATGAGTCTCTCAATATTATCCTACTATGTTTTTCTCAGTGCTCTACCTTAAAGTATTTTTTTATCTTTCATTTTTATAATAGGCACTCCTTAGCATGGCCAACTTCAGTACCTTGTCAAGTTATCATTTCAATTGCACAGATTTTAATTAGAAGTTCTCTTCCAAAGCTGTGTGCATGTGAGTATAAAATAAAAAGGTTTTACTGCTCTTAGTTATGTCACTGCTGTAAAGCTAAGGTTTCCACCCCCTGAAAGTGAGAGCTACTGGCACAGAGCATTGCAATGATCTGAAATATGCTTACTTTATACCACAGACTGTACTGTTTGCTCCAGGATATTAAGGGAGTGCATTTACTAATAATGTGGCAACCTTCCTGGGAAAGACTAAGGCCTTACTCTTCCTGGGAGCCCCAGGCAAAATATTACAGAAGTCAGTTGGGTGTCTGTCTGCACAGGGCACCCTGCAGGGCTGGTTTATCCTTGGACTTAAATCAAACTTGGATTCTGAAGTAATATGGTATTCTGTTAACTCATACTCCCTTCTCCTTGTCTACATAGACACACACACGTATGTGTGCATCTGTGAGTGCATTCCTTTTTCCTTTTCCTCTCCACTCAAACAAAAAATGATACAGCTCAAGCCTTCCACTGTTAGGAAAGAACAGGCATCTTCACATAGCAGATCACCTTGTCAACAAGTCTCCTAGTGTACAAAGACTGGATTACCTTTGCAAAGCTCCCTTTGCAAGATTCACAGTCTTCATGTAGTCATCATCAGTGCAGGGGCCTGGCCATTGTAAAGCCTTCATGTCTGGTGTATGTTTCCTGCAGCACTGCATTTAGGACATGTGAGTAGGCCGGAAAGCAAACCAATAGTGCAGAAAGCTGTTTCTTATATGCATGTACAGAACTGTTATGCTTTAGCACTATTCTTTTGCTTTTTGAATCTCAGCAATCCAAATAAAGATGAGATGTTAACACTGAGCTTGGATAACCTAAAGTTAGGATTCATGTTCAGCTTTGATCCAGACTCCTTAAGAATGGACCTGATGAAAGGTGGGCCATTGCTCTGCTGAGTAGAAGGGGAAAAACCAGTAGCACCATGGGATTTGGAATGATAAAAATACAGCTGCCCAAGCAGGTGGTGATCAACAGCTGTTTCCATTTTGTAAGAAACTGAGCAGTCTTAGTGGGGTGAAATGCTGAGTACATGCCTGACTTCCAGTTCCAGGGAGTTCCTAACCGTGTTTGCCCGATGGGTTCATTGACCAGAATGGCCTTAACAGAGCTACTCATACATTTAAAGCTAAGGGCTTTGTTTTACAGGGAGTTTAATGTCTGCAGACAAAGTCATAACTGCATAGTTTCTGGTCAAACTATCCCTATTTAGCAGAGATGGAAAAGGCTTCAGTCTCCTAAAATGTAAATATGTACTAAATTTCTACATACTTTAATGTCAGACGATCTGCCAAAGAATTGTCTAACTCATGCAAAAAAGCATTGCTGTTCAAAACTCCACGTCATGTCAAACAGCTCTTTAAAAGTGTTTTTACCATATGTATTTAATTTATGCTGTGTTTACGTGTTGCCCAGCTGACACAGCTGTGAGGAGAGGGCTATTCCCAGAAATGCTAGGCTAACAGTCAACAGTGTTCTAGTAAGAAAATAATGGCATAGGTAAACAGTAGAGTGGTCAGTGAGGTTAGGAAATAGGTTAAATACAAATCTTTGCATGGTATTGAAGCAGGATGAGAAAGCTGATTTTTGTCTTTGCTATCGATGCTGACAACTTCTGACAATTCCTCCTTTTGGAAAAAGAAAGTCACTTTTAGGTACCAAGCCTCATCTTAAGGGGCAACATGGCACATTACTGGGTTCATGCAGTGCACATCGTTCCACAGTACAAGGCTTCTAATGCTCATAGCATAAATGAAGTCTGCAATATGAAAAACTGTACTTACACAATAGAGCGTGTGTTTGGTGGCTTCTGCCCATAGTATGTGTATGGAGCTGTTAAATCACACAGCTGACATGTGAACTCTCCTGTAGGCTGAACTTCTTTGGGAGCATCCATCTTTAAGCTACCTATAAGAAACACAAAAATCTTTCATCTCCAAAATGCAATACTGAAAACGTGCCTGCAAGAAGATTAAACTGATGTGGGACATCTGACTATGCAAATTAAAACCCCATGGAAAACTGACTGTTGCAAAGCTTGATTAGTAAATCTTTTCTCCCAAATCAGGTTGGTTTCCCATGTCCCAGATAAATTTCCAAATTCCTTAGCTAGGTTTAGAAATTGCAGCCTGGGAACCTAACTATAAAGTTGACCTATTAATTTGGAACTCGATCCATAGAATTTAGGTAATGAAGTACATGGCTGTGATCTGGAAAACCCTTTGCTCAACTGAGGCC
Organism: Tyto alba; assembly: GCF_018691265.1. Lineage (NCBI taxonomy): Eukaryota > Metazoa > Chordata > Aves > Strigiformes > Tytonidae > Tyto > Tyto alba. Next base: position 5,720,699 of record NW_024881295.1, on the reverse strand, counting down.
TATGCACCCTAAGTGCTTCCCGGGAAACAGCTCCCCATCTGCTGCACAGAATCCCAATCCATTTCTGCAATGCTCGTCTCCTCCCACAAACTGCAAATGGAGCCATGACAGGGTTTGGGACCCTGCTCAGCTGGCAGGTACTAGGAAGGTAGGTGTTGCAATGATTTACTACATCTTTTTCTTTGCTTCTGGTTCACCTTCGAATAGTTTTGGAATCTTAACCCTGGCTCCCTATTCTTATCTGGCTTCCTATGGAAATGAGGCTGATGTAATCATCCTGTGCTTAGATAGAGTGTTGGCCCATTCAAGCCACCCAGGACAGAGGAGGAGGAACCTTTAAAAAAGTTTAGGTCCTATAGCTTTTATAAAAATAGGCAGAAGAGAGAGACTCTGTTTTATCCTCATGGAGCATACCCAAATATTTCTATAAATCAGAGAATCTGCACATAGGAAAGCTATTGTCCATCTATCTGTCTGAAAAACTTCAGACACCCATTAAAAAGGTGTAGTTATCAGTCATGAGATTTAAAATGTAGGAAGCCATGCTTCATCAACTCTGGTGCTTACCAGCTGACTTGTCTAATATCTTCGTCACTGATTGACGTTTGGGAGCTTACCTGGCACTAGGGCCACTTTAGTTGAGTCACACCCCGAGTTTTTCGAAAAGCACAGAGTGGCAAGTATGCTTTTAGGACTGATTTTGGCACTTATGCATGATCAGATCAAACACAGCTAACCATGTGCAAGCCCCAAAACTGCACCAATTCACAAGTGAAATGTGATCTCTTGTGTGTAAACTGGATGTCTTTGCTCACCTGCAACACTTCCTTGACCAGACACATTCACCTTGCAGTTAGCAAGAAAACTCGAGCTTTTAGCTAAAAGCCCTCACACTTTTCATGGCATGCAGTTTTCTACTGCAAACCTGTCAGCTTTTTTAAGTGAAGTGGAGCTGGCATCAAGCTGGTAGGAAGGTGAGCACTGGGAACTCAGATTTGGGCAACAGCTCAGCAGTTAGATCATGTGTGCTCACAGCTGAGCAGATGCACAGCCTGCCAAAGGACAGCAGGTCATTCCCCCTCTTCCAGCTTTGAAGCCATACCCTTCCCCTCCAGAGCTGATTCACTTCACTAAGGCCACATCTCTATGTTTTAGCTCAGCTCCGGGGTTTTCTTTGGGAACAAATTGCCTGACTGTCCCTGCTTACCACATTTGGTTTGCATCGTGGAGCAGTCTTAAAGCACACAAACCGGACAGTTTCAGATGAAACTAAACTGAAAGATGTGCTCCAGAAGCACACCTAATACACTCCAACCTGAATGCCCAACTAATGGCCATGCAGTCTACAGGCTAGGACCAGAGGTAATGTGAAACATCCTGAAACATAGGGAGTGGGCAGCTGGTATCCAACATCAAACACCTTGGTCTACGGTTTCACTCTTCTTTCATCGCACTAGTTCATAATGTAGTTAAAAAACTACCTTTCTTTTTTTCTTCCAATGTCTTTTTTTCTCTTGTTTCAGGGAACTAGATGGGCTTGCAGAGGAATCCAACAACTGCTCATAGTACAAGATAAGGCGGCAAAACTGCACAGTGAGGAGAAAGGGAGGGCTGAGATGAGGGACCTGTATTTCCCCCTTTCAATGACAGTAAGCTGCTATTTCTGCTCACCCTATGTGGTGAAACTGAATCCTTAGAGACATATGCTGCTAAGGTGAATTAGGGGCAAGGTGAAGCAGAGTTGTGACTACTTGTCATCTAATGTTCCAGAAGAACAGGGAGCCCCAAGATCCTCAGAGATTACAGAGGCTTCGTAACAGACACCCAGTTCAGAAAGCCATAGCCTGTTAAATCCTGAAACTTAATTTTGTGAGTAATCTCCCTTACCCCATCATTCCTTCACCACCAGCCTTTCCACTGTCATTCCTGGCATTTCATTAGTACAGGGAGTTCTTCAAATGTAACACAAATGGGGCTGGATACTGGTTTAATAAGTAAATCCAACTCATTAATACCTTGGGCAATTACATTTTTTCAAAAGTGATGTAACCCTTGGATATCATGTATTTTCCCTACCTCAGAGGGATGCTTGTGAGAATTTAATTAACTAAAATGCTTTCAGAGTTTTCAGTTAAGTATAAGGCATGTACATGCTACCTATTTCTCCTTGTATATTAAAACCAGAGTTCTTCAAACTGCACACAAACTCAACTAAGAAGTCTACTTTTTGAACCCTGCATTTTAAGATTACCAGATAAGTCCCTCAAATACACCTACATTTACCTTTTCTGTAGGTAGTCAGTAGCAATACCAAGAAGTATCTGAATGAGATTCAGCCCAGAACACTGTATGCAATTTTTTGTAATCAACTTTTTTTAAAAAGGGGAAAAAATTAACCCCACAAAGGTAGAGTATGGAAAGTCATTTGAATCAAATAGAGAAGACCATCATGGTGTTCTTTTCTTAAAAATAATGCAAAACATGAACAACAACAACAACAACAACAAAAAAAGAGTATTTATGGCAGTGAGGATCATAGACTTTGGAATGAATGTGCCCTGATTCCAAGTCAAAATAACAGCCCTGGGTCCAGAGCTGAAGTACGTTAGATATAGAAACACCTGCTCTCTTATAGACCATTGGCACGCAGAATAGAATCTGTTCAGTGACTACCACTGGGAAGGAATGATATCTATGTACAAACAGATTTTTGGCTATGCCAGTTGGAAAGCATATGATCCTGCTTGCAAGACACAGATGAATTTATGATGCTTTCCATTTTACTCCCAGATTACAAGTCACTGGTATCAGCTGCACCAAGTTTTATTTCACTGGGAACATCACTTGTCCTGAGAGCTTGTCTTTGCAGCAACACGTGGGAAAGTTAAGGTCACTAACTCAAGGTGTGTAAAGTTAACATATAGATTTCAGAGTGAATGCTCCCATTCAGAAGTAAAGTTTGCTGTATAACAAAGTAAAGCCATTTTCCTTCCGAAGAAAGAAATTTAATGGCAAATGTAATAAGCTTTGAGTTTATGTATGTGCTTCACACCTTTAGTCTAAACCACCATGCAGACAAGTCCTAAGACGCAGTCTCTCACAAAGCTTCTAGTACTTCCAGAAAGCTCGTATGCAATTAAAAGAACTGTATCTTTACATCAGATAGAAAATGCACAGAAGCAGTTCTGGGATAAAACCAGTCAAGACAGACATTCTTTTATCACAAAGTAAGCTCATTGGTTTAGGCCTATACACCACATTAGCACGATACCTGATATGACACCTATGACAAGGTGTCTGCCTCCCCTCCAAGCAGACATACGAAGCACGAGTGAGAACTCATTTCTTTCTAGCATACCAATAAGAGGATGAAGGATCTCTTGAGGAGACAGAAGTCTAGGGCACTAATCCCTTCATAATAATGACAGGCAAATTTGTGACCTCAGGCGACTCAAATCATCACCAGTGCTACTGCCTTTTTCTCTTTTCCCTGAAAATTTTTGAAGGACGACCACGTCCCAGTAACATGTCAGCTATCTGGCTGGCTGGTATGTACTGAAGAAGTCTTTTATAACAGCTTGCTTAGAACTGAATTCTGCCCAAGTACTTGCCATTTTGGCTGGAAGCCGCAAGGTACTTAAACACATACTTACTTCAAGCACATGCATAGCTCTTCTGAAAAGAACACAGCTACCCACACATGCTTGATTGCGAAGCAAACGCTGAACTAGCATGCTCAGCAGAAACCTGCCAAGTCAAGCCCAGAACGCTGCAGGACAAGCGTGAGGTTGGCCCACGTGTCATGGTGAAAGGTAACGCACACAGCTTTGAAGGCCATACTAAGGAAATAATTGCAGTAAAAAAAAAGGCACGGATTAGACAGTGCTGTAAGAGTGTTTCTCCACGCCATCGCTGACTGATACATGATATGGATGTGGGGAAATGGCTCTCAGTGCATTTCTCTAGGGACTCCTAAAAACTTCAACGCAGTTCTGCTTGGAGCATTCTGCTAACAGGCCCGGAAGGCATGCCAGAAATAATAAATCACCATTAAATTGTCAGGGTCAGTAGCAAAGTAGCAGCACAGATAAGTAATCTGATTTTCTTTGCATCAAACCTCATTAGCATGAGTTTTTACAATGCATAGGTTAAGCCCCTCTTAAAACTCCACAGGAGACTCATGTACTTCTGAGTCACTGATAAACTAGAGAAACTCCACAAGAAACAAACTGCCTACAAACAGATGCAGACTTTGATTTGAAAGGATGTCAGATAAAACCAACATTGACACACCTTTAATCCTTTTCGATTAAACCCTTGGTTTTTACCTGCCAAGATTTTCCTACAGTATCCACTGTTGATGATGATGACCTATTAAAATATTCACAGCTTGATTCTTGATGGGAAGGAGCGCTCTCTAATAGAAGGGTAGGAGCCACTGAGCTCATAGCCTGGTAAACGCCAAGTTATTTTGCAGTGTTTGGTGTGATATACATTTAAATACGCTTCAGCACCAGGAATGCACTCACCTCCTTCAGAAAAGGATCTGTTGCCTAATTGCTCAGGTAATAGATGAAACAGCAGAACCTTCTTACTTGCTAGTTAATCCCCAGGTGAACAACTCTCTCACTCCAGTTCCTTCATGTTATTGCCCTGAAGGCACGTTTAGGTCACCTGTTGGCTGCCTCCCTGCTCTACAATTGAGGTGACTTACCTTGGGTTCAGCATAACAAATTAGCCCAGGAATGCAATTTCACCCAGCATGGTCATTTGGAACTTTTACCCTTATTACCTCTCCCAAAGATCACTTGATTGAATTAAACCTTGACTTGTTGCAGCAACTCCTCCCTTCAGGCCAGGGGGATGGTGCTGCTATTGCCGTGCTCTCTCTGTTCTGAAGGAACTGAGATCACTGCAGCACACAAGCTTCCCTCTAGGTACGGGACATACAGCAGGCCCCAAGCCCTGCTTTTTAATGACAGCTTATGTGGATTCCCCGTGGCAGCAGGATAAACAGGTCATAGATGTGAAAGCGAGCATGTTTTCTGAACAGTTGTAGGGAATGTTTGAACAGGGTGTGTCAGAAGAAAGAGAGGAGTAAGAGACAAGCAACTCAAACCCCTTAGGTAAAAAGGCTTTACGAACACAAGATGAATCTCAAAAAGGCACCTATTGATAAGATGCATGATTTAACAAAGCTGAGAAACTAACGCTTGAGAAAATCTAGTCCAAATATTCCTTTCTTGAATATGGCAGGTATCCATCTCTGAATTAGACAGCATTTAATAAGGAAGAACCTCAAATGAGGTGAGAATTTAACAGCTTCACACAGGAATGCTGCACCAGGGGCGTTAACCAGTATATACCACTGTCCTCTAGTGGACACATCGGACCCGTACAGCCCCGGTGACAGGTTGTACCGCCGTCACCGGCTGCGGGGAATTCTCGCTTCAGCACCTCAGCTGTTTAGTGGCTCAGTTGTAAAAGCCCAGCACAGTGGATCACACAGTAAGAGTGAATGACAGAATAAAATAAAAGCAAGCTGGCCAAGCATGCACGGTAGAGGCCATCTCCACGTCAGGTCGCAGAGGCACAGCGAATGGTGGAACTCTTTGCTGTGTCACAGAACAAAATCCTGACAGAGGAGGGAGAACTACAGTGTCATAAGTTCTTCCTTGCCTTACCCCCCACCCCCATTAATGAACGTTCATATCTGGTTCTCTCCTTGATCCCCTTCATTCCTCTTCCTTCTCTTTCTCTTCCAACAGGATTTCCTAAGCAGAGTACAAATCTTATCGCATCATCATCCATGATGTCATTCTACCATTCTATACATAAAAAGGCCTAGAAATTAAAGGAAGGCAATGCAAGCTTGTTGCTCTTCTCACAGCACAGTTATAGGGACTTGCTGGAGAGGAGGTAACAGATTCAAACACTGAAGTGTTCACTGAAGTGAACATCAGTTCTGGATGACAGTTATTCCTTGCCAAAATGGGGAAACCAGACCTGAGGTCTGATTGCATTAGATCTCCCTCCTGGTATTCTTCCCACAATAAATGCGCATGCTATGGCCATAGGCTACACCCTGCCCTGAATTGATTTTGTCTTCCTTCCAAACTGTAGCTCCCTGTTACAGCTTTGTTAGATTAATATCCATTGTGGGGAAGAACAAGCCAGTAAGGGTCTATTAATATTTAAGTGATAATGATTCCTTTTAAGTTGTCCTTTAAGTTATGGAGGGCCACATATGTGCCATTGAAAGTATCAGCTAAGCACAATCTAAACTTAGTGCAACACTTTCCAACAGGGTCTAAAAATAGGAACACCAATATTTAGTGGAAATACATGATGAGAGGCTAACAGTGTTTTGGGAAATAAGACACTGCAACCTGACATAATCCTGAGAGAAATAAATACAGCTTCAGTGATTTATTTCCCTACAGAAAACAAAGTTGGTCCTGTAAGGAAATACTCAGCCCCCACTACGTGGGGTTGCATGTTACACTGTCCTTGCAGTGACAGCTAATGCCTACTATCCCCTGAGACTAGCAAAATGCTCGGAGTTAACGTACTTGGGGAAGAGAATTCTTTCCAGTAAAATGTGACTGAATTTGTTAGGAGTGAGCACAAGCTGATGACTGCTTAACGAAGTAAAATAAAACCTTCATAAAGAAAAGAAAACACAAAACTACTGTAGGGGTGTGAGGTACGGGGTAAAGAGTGTCAGCTTTAAGAAAGCTTGAGAATAAAGACCTGTACTACTATACATGTAACTTTCTCATGCACATAGCCCCCCACACCTTACGGTTGTGCCCATTTCCTCTCAAAGTCATGGTCCTCAAGTTTTGTTATCCCAGCTATTGCGAACAGCAAGCACAAGAAAATACCAAAGAGAGGTATTTCCAGCATGTCTGATAAAGCAAAGAAGTCCGCTGTCACTAAACCCTTAGAAAGTTTTCTTTTCCAGAGCACTTGCTGGGAGTTCTGTCACAAGAACTTACAAATAGGTGCCTTGTTTCAAACCTTCACACAGAGGTCATTTTGGTTTTGCCCCTCTGATTACAATTTACAGTGGAAATTAGTCTTTCAGTCAGGGGCTAGCAGCTTCAAGACTTCCTGACTCACACATACAGTAAATTGCTGTTTTCTAGCCATGTAGCAATATGAAATAATGTGAATTCAGCCAGGCACAAACACCATGAATTTTTAGCATGTTTCCAGGTTAGTCTGTTTGCTCCTCTCAGAAAGACTTTGCTTCCCAACCAGTACTTGGATTACTTTGCCTAAAAAAACATGCAAGTACTAAGGCTGCACTTCTTTCAACACCTGATATGCTCATCAAATAGGCATCATGGCACATATAGAAGAACCACTTCCATAGTTTTCTGTAGGAGACAGAGAAATCCTTGTTCTCAGACCACTGGAGACATATTTTACCCTAGATAGCCAGGACACTTCTTTTGCGAATACTCTGTAGTCTGCACAGCCTGTTCTCCAGAGCACATGTGCTTATGATCTTTCCTTCCAGAAGTTCTTTTGGACAAATTTACTGCTCTGTTCATGACAGGTAAACCAGGAGGAAGGCAGGTTTTTCATGTGACAAATTTAATCATGGATGGAGATGTGTGGATCCTAGAATTCACTATAACCAGAACAGACTGCTGCTACTGGCTCATATGCTAGGAGGGCAGACATGCAAAACCTTTGCAGTATTTCATTTTTGCCCGAGGTCAAAATCCAGTGAGAATTAGCAGAATCTGCACTGTGTCACAGATATTTAAGCAACTTTCCTTTGGTTTCAGACCTCTGTCTGTTCAGCAACCACAGATGAGTCTAAGATGTCACTGAGGCCCAAGAGGAAAGTGTGGACTGCAGATCGGAGTTAATTAAGCAGCAGAGTTGATGAGGTCTCGATTCAAGTTTTATATGCTGTATACTTACGTTAAGAGTTTTTAAAAGTACTGGCCATAGCGATAGATGGATAGATGGGTGGACGGATAGATGGGTGGACGGATAGATGGGTGGATGGATAGATGGGAGGACGGATAGATGGGAGGACGGATAGATGGGAGGACGGATAGATGGGAGGACGGATAGATGGGAGGATGGATAGATAGGGTTTAAGAAAGCCATGATGTCTGTTACAGATTGAAATGCATGTTTCCTTTTGGCACATATGCATACCACCAAGTGGTTACTTAGTAATAACTTTACTCAATATTAGGAAAGTTATGACAAAATAAATGAAGAGATGGGAAAGAAAGCTTAGTGGAAAATTATTATGGTATGTAGTTAGAAGACTTTATAGGAGGCAGCACGGTTCATGTGCCAGCTGGCCAGTAAAAAAGAAAACAGAAAGAACATGTGAAAAATGCTTTCACCAGGTATTGAGAAAAAGGAACATAAATCACGCACTGACCCTTTCTTGCTTTATCCTGGCCTAGAGCAAAAAACAATGCTAAACTGTTACAATTGCACAGATAACTAGTTTCTTTCTTAATCCAAATCTCAGGTTTGTGCTTACCTATTGAGTGTTGGGGCTCTTGACAGCTTTTTTGATTTTCTGATTAAGCATTGCTTTAGCAAACACGCCAGTGCAAATGTAATGTACAGGCTAGAAAATTTAGCATCTCAACAAGCCTGGGCAGTAAAACTTCATTCCAAGTCAGGTTAACAGCAGAATCCAAATCTTTTCCTACCATTCTCATAAACCAAAAACCTTCTTTGGTGAAAACATCTCCAGGCAACCCCAAATTGCTGTGCCTGTGCAGAATAAAACCTACAGTTTAACCAAAGTAAAGTAAAACTTTCCCTCCACTGTTCTTGATGTAACCTTGTCATATTTGTAGAGATCACAGATGCGTATCTTGACTCTACTGGAGCCAAGACATGAAGTGAGACAAGAGATACAGCTCTTGTCATAATAGCTACTTCGCCTGGCAAACTTCTCCCTTTACGTAGGAAATTAAGGCAAGAGGAAAACATTTTTGGCATGGGATCCAGAAGCATAAAGGTCTTAAATTTTGTTTATATAAAACAAACCATTTCAGCTGTAAGAATACAGTCAGTGTAGTGTTTTCATGTTATAATCAGTTTTGCTGACAAAAGGGGATTCATATTAATACAACTTGTAAACTATACCAATTAAGGGAAATTAATCAGCATATGGTATCTTTGCACTGGTATACTTCTAGTGGTCCCTCCAAGGTGGTATATTGGTAACACTACCGCAGGGGGAAAAACCCTAACTGAAAAAAAAAGTAACCAATGCACAGACACGAGTACTGGCATAACTAACTGCTAGTACATAAATCCAATTCTTCGACGCACAGATACCTAGAGATGGAATACAGCTCAAAATATTATTTAGCCCATCATACCCAAGGCACAACTGGTTTTATTCTGATGGCATTTTGTATAGAGACTCCTACCAGCCCAAGGGCCTCAGAGACAATTAATGCGTCAGCAAGCAAGTCTGGATTAAGTGTGAAGGAAACCCACATGATTAACCTCTCTCCTTAAGCAGAGAGACCATTTCTAACATCACTGAGATATGCAGATGTTTACTGGAGTTATCAGAGCCAACTCAGAGAGAAACTGTGGTACCCATCTCTCATACATGTTGCAAACTTCCTACCTCCCCTGCTTTTCCAAGAGGAGTTGAATACCTGATTGTTTCCATGGCCCTATGGTTTTCTAAGTCTGAAGCTGTGATCCCATCAACACCTTGCTCAAGTGCAACCTCATATTCGAAATGCCTACATATAAGAGGAAACAAGGGTTTTCCCTAAGTTGCCTAGACTACTTAAAGCTTGTTCTTTGTGTATGTTCAAAAGCAATGCCCTCAAAGAGCTCTGAACTTCCCTGGAATCCTCTCCCCAGTACCCTTCAAAAGCTGCATCCTGTAGCTCCAACCTCAAACTCACAAAGTTCCCCACAAAATGCAATCTGTGCCCACTACATTCTATTAAACAAAGAATATACTTTATATTAAAACATTTGTGTAGAAAATAAATGAGAATCAAGCTTTGGCTCTAGATCCAGAATCACGAGTGTCTCCTGGTCAGCAGGCTGCTCTCAGGAGACTCATGCTGTCTCTCAGTTTACAACTCTCCTCACATTCGCTTCTGCAGTTTTAAGGGGAGGGAGGGTCCCTCCAACTCAGTTTAACTTATGCCGTAGTGAGCCTGGCACTGCGGCGGTGGGGTGTGATGATTTTGAACCTTCCCCGCTCCAAGCAAAGCAGGGTTTGAATTCTGCTCTCCCACCTCTGCAGCAAGGCTTCGCCGACTCGCTGTGCTCTGCCTCCGCGGCCACACACGAGCCGCTCCGGGTCCTGTCCTGAGGCGGGCTGTCGCCAGAGAGGGATCCCGGCTGGTAAGCAGAACAGAAAAGCCTTCTTCAGATCCCAGACACGCTGAAGGGAGGTTATAGGGTCGCTCCTTTTGTTTTTAATAATATTCGCTATTAGCGGCAGCCGCTCCCGGGGAGCCCTCACACCGGGGCCTGGCTGCCACAAGGGCCTGGGCCCAGCCCCTTTCCCGGGGGGCAGGAAGCGGCGGGAAAGGCCGCAGCCCGCCTCAGCCGCAGCCGCGTACAGGCCGCGGCGCAGAACCGCTGATTTCTGCCCACCCGAGCTGCGCGGCACCCACCAGAGCCGCCGGCGACCACGACCCACGCGTGGCGGCGGGTGGGCGACCACTTCCCGGTTTCCCGTGCTGCCGCTGCGGCCTCGGGGCCCAGCGCCGCCCCTCCTTAAAGGGCCAGCGCCTCCGCGGGCCGCGAGGCCGGGGCCTCCCCGGGCAGCCGCCGGCACCGGCCCCGCATCGTGGGGTGCGGAACGGGCCGACCCCACCCAGAAAGTGGCTGGAGCTCAGGGCGGGAGGACGTTTTGGCTTTGGGAACGGCAGGTCCTGCCGGGCCGCGGCCTCTGCAGCAAGGAGCGAGTGGCTGAGGGCCGAGAGGCAACGCCATCCCCTCAGCCGGATCGCTCCCCGTAAACTCATTGCGTCGTGAAGAGGATGAGGTTTAAAAAAAAAAAAAAAAAAAAAAAAAAAGAAAAAGGCCTGTTTGTATTCAAATTGAACTTTGAACTGCCTGGACGATGCCCCCAGCTTTATGAATGAGAAATACGGGTTTTGACCAAGCTGTCCAGTCTTCCCAGTTGTGTTGGACAGTCTTCCCTTACAGGAGGTCCCACAGTGACAAGTGTGCAGGTACAGTTTTACAATACAGACGTCTACTACCCCCCCACCCCACCAGACAATATAATGGGATTTTGTAGACGATGGTTAACTTCTTCCAAAGGACACTGTAAAAAGTCTTCAGCACACAGATGCAATGCAGTGTTGTGAAGGTTTGTTATTAGTTGTTGGGCCCCAGTCTGACAACTCATCCTTCCTTTTTTTTATTCCTTATGCTCATTGAGTAGGAAGGATTTATCAGCATTTTCAGATCTCGGGCCATTTTTGCTCTAATGTTAGCATGTGCTCGGCTGGAGGTGAGAGCCCTGCTCACACTCCTGAGCTGACTCCTTACACATCACCTCTGTGAAACGGGCGTCAGTTCACGCGTGTACCGGCTCTGCCTGGCGAGGTTACTGATGCCATGAGGTATAAGGGCATGCTTAGCAAGAGAACGGGAGCGAGGGAACTTTTTCGAAAGTAACTTTTACTCAGAGACTGGCTGGGCATCTGTCAGCAGGTGGTGACTGCTTTTGCATCACTCGTGGTTTTGGGGTTTTCTCCCCTTCATTTCTTAAATCATCCTTATCTCGACCCACAAGGGTTTTTCTCACTTTTGCCCTTCAATTCTCTCCCCACGCTGCTGGGAGGGGAGTGAGTGAGCAGCTGGCTGGGGGCTGACCAGCAAGCCGTGGTCAGCCCACCACACTGTGACAGCCAAGTACTGCTGAAATTGATGCAAAATAGTCTGGAGAAAATCTGAACACATTCACTAGTAAGGGCTTGAATGTTAAAAAATTCTTAAAGGTAAATGATTTATTTATGAGTATTATGTGAAATGCAAGTCTTACAGAGTAAAGGTGGTCTTAAATACAAAATCTTTCCTTGCTCATATGACAAGATAAACCATTTTTTTACCATTTATTTTTCTGTTCTTGAGTCCTAAATGTTGTTGATGTCTTCTTCCAGGCTGCCCATAGAGTGTATTGTGAAATAGATCGGTCTCACTGGCTTTGGATGTTTTACAAATCAGAAGATAAAATATCTTTCTAAGCCTTTGCAATATAAAAGAAACCACTTGTGCTTCATCGGATGGTTCTTCATATATGGGTTGTTTCATCTCTCCATAGGCAGTCATAATAACAGCTTGGAAGAGATTGATCAAGACAAAGACCATCACAAACATGAAAGAGGCTAGGAAGAGACCACCAAAAAGCTTGTTGGATGAAAATGCAGTGTCTCTGAAAGCTGAGACACAGTAAGAGAATATGGTCTGAGCTGAATGAGTCATGGTATTGTAATTCCATTCATGCTGCCCAAACACAAGGTAGCCAAAAGCCGTAAATACGAAGAAGTACACCGTCACCACAAGGGCCATTGAGGACAGTCCGGGAAGGGCTGCCAAGATTGATCTTTGTGCCAGGCGCACGTCATAAAAGAACTGAGAATATTTTAGAGTTTTCAAAACTACAAGAAACGCTAAAAAGCCCATAGTAATCCTTAAATTCTCATCTAAATAAGAAATTGCATGAAAATTAATGAAATCGTTTGGGTGAAGTAAGTAAAACTCCACTATATCTGCTCCTACCTTAAACTTTATGACTTTTAAAAAAACAAAAAGGAGGAATGTTGATTTTAATCCAAAGTTGATTATATTGGAAATGTTTTTAATATAATCTTTTTTTTCTTGGCCTATGATGAAAAGCTCATCTGCAATGTAAATGAACAGAAAGGCAAGAACAATTACAGACACAAACATTTGAGCTTTAGTTTGCTGATGAAAAATGGGGAGTGCAAAAGAGTGTAGATACAAACTTGATTTTAGGACCCCAAAAGGAGACATTTCAAATATGACTGAAATGGTGCAAAAGAGATCTATATCTGAGTTAAATGTAGTTAGCTCAATGATCACAGCCCATGTGTTTTCATCAAGCCAGTTGCTCTGTTTGAGAGCATCCAGCCTTGTTGTTGAATTAGATCTTTCATCTTCAGGGAAAAAGTAAAACATGTATCCTTCTGGTCCATATGTGTGCAAATCTCCATATGAGTAATATGTCCATGGAGTCCTGTTTTGCTGGTAAGTGAACCCACTGTAACTGCTGGCATCCCTGGAAACAGAGTGGTCAACAACCTTTGTCCAACTGCCAGCATAGTCACCTTTCTCTGGGCTGTCACTGCCATATTTGTGAAGACAGTGGCTTTTACTGATCACAAAGTTATTTACAAAGCTGTGAGGATGGAAACACTTTTTCTCTGTATTTTTAGCCCGCACTTGCCTCATCCTAGGCAAACCAATGATTTTGGAGCAGCTCCCAGGAAGAAAGGTTGGCTGAATTTCATTGTGGATCAAAGGCAAGAACAAATCATTCACCCACACGTAGATATGTTCTAGCTTAGTTACCTCCAAGAGTTGTGGAGAGAATTGCTTATAGATGAATTTGCTGTAGTGGAAACTGTTGGTATGCTCAATGGGATAGACAAAATTTAATAGCAGTATTAAAAAGACAAGGTGACTGATGAAACATTTTGTGAAAATAAATGCCTTGACTTTAATTTTTTCCCTTTTCAACATGTGTGCGATTTCATCAGCTCCTAAAGGCTTATACTGCTTGGTGCCTCTGACCTCAGCAAGTTTCAAGTGCAGCTTTCTCATTTCATCTGCACTCATCATTTCTCTATCCAACTTAACCTCGGAATACTTTTCATGAGTTAACCATGTGATGTTTTCACAGTTTTTTGGACGAATTGTACTCACAGCTGAGAAAAAGCTGATTTTTAGAATTGAAAGAAAAAACACGTTCTCAACAAAGGAGACTGCAGATGCTAAAAGCCACTCTTGTGAAGTCTGATAGCCATAAGACAAACCATATAACACAATGAAAAATGATGATAGACCAGTGACAGCTGCAACTAGTGCCCATGAGAGATAGACGCACCACCAGCAAAAAACTATGTGTGGTCTCTTGTGAGAGGGCAAGGAGGTAATGCTTAGTTGTTTCCTTTCCTTCTGAAAGTTGCCCCCTTCTTCTGTGTAATTATTACTGAAATTGGAACTCGATCGTGTCCTTCTCTGGCAGACCTTAGCCATTGGAGGGGAACTTGTGGTTATCATCTGCTCCTCTGTTCCAATTACATCTGCATCTCTTTCAGAAATGGTGCAGTTACTCCAGTTTTGGGGAGCTACCTTGCTTCTTGTCTTTCTGGAACATGGTGGGCTCTGTGAGTTGCTGGGACCAGGAAGGTCCTCTGAGGGGCTAGTATTCCTCGACTGTGCTGAAGTTTCTGAAAGGTACAATTTTTGCAAACGTGCCTTCCAGTTCTTAAGATTTCCAGTCAGGAGGGGTGAATTTACCTTTGGATCTGTCTGAGCCACACCATGAGGAGAAGGTTCCTTCTGGGAATATTTAAATAAGGCAATTATAATAATTTCCACGGGTATGGTAATCAAAGCACATTCAATTCCTACTGTTATTGATCTCAGATACCTCAAGTGTACTGAAGATTCTTCATTCTTGGCAGCATTAAAGAACATAATGTTAACAAGCAAGTTTAATAATAATATTGCTAAACATGAAGACAACCTTTGGAGCCTGCTGAAAGTGCCAGTGAGAACGTGAGCAAAAATTGAGAACCACAGATGGCCCTCTATCAGGCTGCTGGCAAGATTAATCAAAAAATAGTCGATTCTGGGCAGAGGTGTCTTGGGGTTTGTGACGGAAAATGTCCTTTCTAGTAAGTGATCGCCCTTGTCAAGAGAAAGCCATTTCCTGCAGATAAAGAACCAGGTCTTCCTTGTGGACATATTCTCGACTTTGGCTCTGCTTAAGAACCAGCTTGGAGATGGGCCCTTGTTATTGTGCCAGACCCTGAAGGAACAAATGTCTCCCAAGTCTTTCTTGGTAGTTAACAGAAAACAATCAGTGCTTCCTTGTTGGAAAGACAGAAAATGTGGGTGCTGTAAACAATGGACATCACTCGTGCCATTCTGGCCGATGAGCTGAAGAAAGACATCTGCTTTGGTTCCAGCTCCCCAGCGACTGCCTGTGTATAAAGTGACCAAAAAGCTCACTTCATCAAAGGGGTCGTTGTCTGGCAGAACTATAATCTTGTTTTTCCTGTTCCTGTCAGCTCTGTCTTTTCTCATGGCCCAGAGAGACAAAAGAAAGTAGACAGTAAAAATAAAGAGCACTGTTAAGAGGGTTACTGGGTTTTTAGGTATGTCTGCTATCAGGGTTTTTCCCAGGTCTACTGTGTTGGGGGTAACTATTACTTTGGCTGCCAGGAACCTGATGTCAGACGTGGATAGATTTAACACAGCGTGGGCAGACAGACTTCTGCGACTTCGCTCCATATTGCAGATACAGTGTACCCTCTGCCAGTTGGTCAGGGAGCCCAGCCTGCATGTGTCTTCTCTCCACAGACTTTGAACCCCATCCAGAAATAAGCACTGGTCACTAAATATGTGTATGCTCACCAGCCTCTGCGTTTGATACCTTATGAAATAGGGTGTCAGCAAGACAATGGAGATGTTATGAGTGTCTGTACCGCTTTCTTGAGCTGCAGCTGTCAGCAATGACTCTGGGAGACAGATAATATAGGGAGCCTTAATGTTACAGTCAGCACTAGCTGTCTCATTTTTGCTTGCAACTGTTGCCATGTTGTGAAAAGCAGCGAATGAGGCTATGGGAGAAGCATGTGTGACATTGACACCTGGAAATACTAGCACCTTGAAAGTAACTTCTAATTTTGTCAGGATCTGGATGTATATGCTCTTGGTATTTCTGTTGACTTCTAAACTAAATCCTCCAGTTGTGTAAGCTTGTGTTTTATCAGGTCCCATTGCTAACTGAAAAGTTGAAGATTCCATATCTTTCCTAGCAATAGTAATTTCTGCTCCTTCAGGTATGATCGCTACTAGATCCCCATTAGGCTTAGTCTCTGCCATTTTGAACCCTAAGACCATTGTTGCAATTTCTGATGTGTAACCTAACCAAGGGAAGGGGTTCTCATTAAACTCAAAAAGGGCAGTGGAAATCACAGCATCATGGTGCAATCCTGAATAATTTCCCTTTTTCAGTGATGGATAAAAGCAATTTCTGCAAGTGTTTCTGGTAGAGGAAGCATTTGTAATGTTCCAGGTTTCATCTTTCTTCAGAGTAATATTCCACTGTTTTGTTTCCATTCGAGTTTCTGTTTCTCCAGGGACTTTGCCCTGGAAAACTATCTCCGTTAAATTTTCCATGATGGAGAAGACTTGTTTAACTCCACTCACATTGACGTTCCTGCGACGCAGAAGAGCAGCTCTCATGATGTTGGACAAGCATCTTAGTATTCCACTGCTCTGAATTTCTGCTTCCTCAGACCAATGGCTCTCATTCCTCTGTATCTTCAGCATTTCCGTAACTTCTGCCAGTTTCCAAATGGCAAGGTCTTGTGATCGGACGTTCACTTCTTCAGCTTCCTCTGTGGCTTGAGAAAGAGAAGCAACTACTTGGTTGATTTTCATTGTGCTCTCAATTGAAATATTCAGGGCTGCTTTAATCAGGCTTTCCCGAAACCGAGCCTTAGGGAGCTGAAGCGTTGGTGTGACTTTAATAAAGTTTAAGACTGAGGCTGCCACATAAGCCAAATAACCTGCGCTAAAATAATCTCCAGTCTGGAGATAAGATGTCATTGGTGCGCTTAAACCGCTCACTGAGGCCAGCAGTTCATGAAACACAACAGCTAATGGTCGGCTCTTAACTGGGTTCTGCACGCGGACATGTAAATTCACTTGGGTAAATGCCCCAAGGGCATCACGGACTTGAACGTAAAGTGTCAAGGTGTACTTCTGAGAGGGCACTCCAACTGGGAGAAAAGATGGAGGGGTTTTAGGCTGATAACCAAAGTACAGAATTGTGCCAAATGTATTTTGCTCCACAGAAGTTATTTTGGCACTTCTGGGTACATTGGAAGCTACTATCACTTTATATGTCAGAGGTAAATTGTTGTCAAAAAATCCACTGCAATGAACAACAAATTTTGTCAGAAAGGCTGTACCCCAGTTTGGGTTGATGGTACACTTGCCAGCCCTAGGAGGAGAATTTACCTTAAACATGTGTCTGTAGGCTGAGGACCTGCCATCCCAGGTAGTTACTTTTAACAGAAGTATGTAGGAACGATGTTCAGTCTTTGCAAAAGTCAGGGCATGTATAGACAAGTAAGCCCCAGACCTCCCTGTTGAGGTTCTGGAAGACCAGTCAAAGCTAATTTCTGTAGAGTTTTCTGAAAAAAGGGACCAGTAGAAAACTGGCTGGCTGGTTGTTCTACAGTTTAGGCATTTTCCAGACAAGATGAATCTCTCTGTTGGAATTAGAGCGCTACCACAGTTTTCAAGGCATGTCACTTCCAGAAGAGGTGGGGAGCCAGACTGCACATCTACAGTTTGGTCAGCATAACTCCTCCTTACATCCTTTTGAATCACTAGACGAAAGTAGTATATGGTGTTTCCTGGGAGGGATTCTGGTGGCACTGTTTGAACTGGACCTGAGGATGTTAACCATTTCAAATCCCTCTGGTCTGGATGGCATGTCTTTCCTGGACTGACTTCCATGGTATTATAGTCCGACACCTCTTTAGTACAGTACCAAGTAAATGTGATTCCCTTTAGTCCTTCCTGTGAATCAGGATCATAGGATGCAGAGCCATCAAGAGTCCAATTATCAGAAAACCCCACTGTGCGGCACATGCCTCCTGCAATATTTGCCACTAGGTCACTTCCCTCAATCTGAATATAAATTTTATCTGTGCCCCTGATGACTGTTGAGGTTGTAATCGGGTTTATCGCAACAGTGAAATTAAACAGATACAAACCATAGTCTAAAGTAAAACTGGGAACAGTTAAGTGTATCGTCTCTACACCAGACATCAAAGAAGAGTTTATTGGGTTTGCCCAGTCTGGAATAATTTTTGTGTCCTTAACACGATAGATTCGCCACAAGGGCCTGATATATACAGTAATGTGGCAGTTTATTAGCAATCTGACAAAGAGGTAAAATGATGTCCCCCTTTTCTGGTGCAGGACAGAGGTATGAAGAACAGGTCTCTGAATGTACATAGTGTGTATGTAACAGGCTTCTTTCTGGCAAGACACCGGTGCTTCTATGGTTTTTGCAGTGTGGTTGTTGACTCTGACTCTTAAAAGAGCTGGTGCAAGTGCACTTCTGGTACAGTTCACTTTTGCCACAAACCCCGTATACTTCTCTGGATCAAAGGGTAAAGCAGAGCGACGGACAAAACGTGTGGCGTTTCTTACATGATCATTGTATGTGTACGTGCTATTCTGGAGAAGGTGGTCTTTTTGTGTTCCAAAAAGCTGCAGATGGAAGGTCCACTCACACTGTAGCATCGGAGGTTGTGCAGGGATAAACCACACCAAGTAAGCAAAGCTCTGCAGAAAAGAAGGGTGGCCACTGCTGAAAACATGGACTTCCAGGTCTCTTTCTGCTACAGACCTAAAGAAAGCCCTCTTCTGATTCATATAAAGGTACATATTGAACTTGTACCACTGGTAGGCCACAAACTCTATGGAGAGTAAGTAGGAGAGCTCTTTGTGTTGGTAGAACACAGTGCGTGTGTTAGGGCCATCTGCAGAGATAGGGCTGTTGTTTTCTTTGGTTGTGTACCATGTTCCGTGGTTGTAACTGAAAATGTAAGTGCTACTTTTGGTCTTCTCTGGGTGAAGGTTGACATGGGTAGGAGTTTCTCCGCCTGCAGTTAGCCTCAGGGTACCATTGAGTAGATGTAGTTCTCCCATCAATTCCTCAAACCTATTTCCGTCGACGTGAAAGTAAATGCTGGCCACCACCATCTCACCCAGGCTCTGAGGTGTGAGAACAGCACAGAAGTTGCTTTGCAGAGTAAAGGAACTGTAGGAACGGAGCCAGCCCCCTACAGCCTGCGTATCCACCAGTCTGTAGGCCAGTGTCCTTGGTGTAAGGGGCTGAAGCCTCCAGGAGAGTCTGAGGGGCTGTTGAGGAATGCTAAGGAGCTTGGAGGCAATGCTGAGGACATGCAGCAAGTCCTTTTCTACCTTGAGAGAGAGGCTGAGGCTTATCTGAGGCATCTGCTCGATGCTGACCGAAGCAACGTGGAGCCCGTGGTGCCTGTAGCGCACAGTCAAGCGGTAGCTGTAGTAGGTGGCACAGGTCTGTTGCAACTCGGCTGTTGGGTAGATAAGTGGTGGCGTGTCTTGGTGCTCACTGCTGGGAAGGAGAAAGGTAGAAGGGCTGCCTCCCTGGCTCTTGAAGCGGTACTGCCAGCTGGCACTCTTGAAGCGTGCACACCAGCCCAGCTCTACTGGCTGCCACACATGGATCAGGTGTGTCTGTGGCCAAAGCACGAACAGCCGCATATCCTGCCCCAACATCTCGATGCTCACATTGTGGTGAAAGCACCGGGGTGCAGCGCAGGAAGCAGATGAGCACTGCACTGTAAGGAGGCTGGAGGCCATGGGTGGAGGAGTGCTTCCTGGTGGGAGGCCTGTCTGCAGCACGACCTGGCCTGACCAGCGCGAGGTGTTCCTCACCCAGGCCGAGTTCAGGTACCAGAGGCAGCGAGGTGGGGGTGGCGGCTGCTCCTCTTTCCTCTCTGCCTCTGGTCTTGCTCCTGGGGCGGGCTGGTAACGCAGGTTCATGGTGCTGTTCCATAGGCACAAGGCCCTGCGCTCGCTGTCCTGCCGTGGAGAGACTTGTCCGTGAGGGCCCCGGCAGGTGACCAGCAGGGGTGGCGGCTGGAGACGGGGCGAGGAGGCCCCTGAACCCCACGGCCAGCAGCTGAGCAGCTGAAGGACGAGCAGATGGAGTGCTGTCATCGCGGTATGAGGCGGAGGAGAGGAGGGAGCACAGTCCCTGGAGCGTGACTGATGGTGGCTGACAGTTGGGGAGTCCCAACTGCTGAAGATGGACTCCACGGAGAACAGAGTGCCTGGTCCTCCTCCCCGGCACAGCTGGAAGAAAGTTATTGAACTTTAGAAACAGCAGATCGCGGGTGGGTATACCCGAAGCCACAAGAAACAGCTATTTGTGGGGCCGGTAATCCACACGAAACACATCCGTCGGCAGGACCGCGGTCCCCCTCAGTGACACGGGCGGTCGACGGGGAGCCGCTGCCAACGGGCCGACCGCACCGCCCACTGCTGGCCCGGCCCCCCCACTGCTAGCCACGCACCGCCCACTGCTGGCCCGGCACCGGCTCCTCCTCCTCCTCCTCCTCCTCCTCCTCCTCCTCCTCCTCCTCCTCCTCCTCCTCCTCCTGCCGCAGGGCCGGGAGGCGCGGAGCCGCCGTGGGGGATCATGGCGCCGCTGAGGGACTGCAAGGTGAGGGCAGCCGTGAGGCGGGGCGGGACGGGACGGTCTGAGGCGCCCGGCCCCGCCGCAGCGACCGAGCGTGGTCCCGCCGCTCCGCGGCCCCTGCTCCTGCCGGGCGCCCCGGGCCGGGCGGTGCCCTCCCCTCCGGGCCCGGCTGCGGCTGACGGAAGGGCGCGGAGGGGCAGCCCCGCTGTTGGGGCTCATCTCCCTTAACCCCCCGGTAACCCCGCGCTCGGGGT
This sequence comes from Tyto alba, assembly GCF_018691265.1. Classification (NCBI taxonomy): domain Eukaryota; kingdom Metazoa; phylum Chordata; class Aves; order Strigiformes; family Tytonidae; genus Tyto; species Tyto alba. Next base: position 5,699,930 of record NW_024881295.1, on the reverse strand, counting down.
GGATTTCGGGCGGGGTGAGGCTGCTGCTGGGATCTGAAAATGGGGACGGGTCGCTGCACCCTTCCCTCCCGCCGGGGAAGCACAGCCGTGTCTGGCTGTCGCTGGGTCTTGTTCGTAGTGCAGACCGGTCCCACAGGTGCTCACCTGCCCTTTCGGTGGGCCTCAAAAGTGGGTCAGGCCTTCTTTTAACTCAAAACTAACTTCAAGTCCAAGGGTTCAAAATCTGTCAGCAGGAGCTAGTTACTGATTAGTCATTTGCATGCTTTCTTCCTGACAAAGTTCATGATCTCTGTCGCTCCTTTTGCTGTTGTTTTTTGGTTAATTAGGTGGGGGTGTGTGTGTGTGTGTGTAAAAAAAGAAGTCTTGAAGATCTTCCAAAAGGGTCATAGGTGCCTAAGCACCAGAGCTCTGGAGAGCTGCCACTTGAGTAATAGAGGATGTGCTAGTAGCAACCCGCAAAGAGCAGATTTCTCAGAGCCAGCTGGGATTCTAGCAGGGAAAAAGAAGTGCAAATAAACAGTCACCAGATCCCGTGACTGAACTCTTATCTTAAAGCAGGAGAAAGGGCAAGGCTTTGGTCTTGCCAAGGAGCAGTAAGAGCCAAGGCCATGGTGCTCTCCTCCAAGAGGCATCGCAGAGAAGAGTCTCCTCTGGAGTTGGAGAGGAAGGTTGTGGGAAGTTAGTGTAACAGAACTCAAAGGCAGCCTCTGTGGGAAAGGGAGGTGATAACTGTTTTACAAATGGCCCAGGCTGATTTTTACCTACTCAACTCCCTCTCTCATAGGTTTCTTTAGACACAGTCTGATACCTGAGTACAGACGAGCACCGAGACATGCGTCTCAAATAGTCTGAGCAGGACCACTTGTGCACGACCCAGAGGACAAGAGGTGCTGGGTCTTCTGTGCTCCCTGTAGGTCTTTGGTTCTTGGTTGACAACAACAGATTAGGTTTGGAGCAGATCTTTTATGTCTCTTTTGAGTCAGCAGCTATTATGGTGTGGTTCTTCCTTGCAGCCTGTTGTCCTGGTGCACTACCAAGAAGAGTAGCGACATATGTGATGTGATGCAGCCTTGCTGCCATCCTCCTGTTGCTGGAGTGGGAGTCTTCCAGTGAGGAGTGTGTTATGTGGGCTGTACCCTTCGCAGAGTGGAGGCTTTCTAGAGAGGATAAAAATAGCACGTACCTCAACTAGATCAGCAGTGACCTTAGTGATGGATGTAGGCCTTTTTTTACTAACCCTAGTTCTGCTTTTTTTTTCTGATGCTTACACACAGACGTTTTCATTCCTATGACTTTCAGCAACAGATCTCTTCAAAATGGGATGACATTTTCTACTTGGCAAGTACTTCAAGCTGTTGTGCAAAATGACCAGTGGCAAAGAGAGTTGCTTGAAACGGAGCTTGTTTTTGATGACTGGTGATGAGAGTGGTTCCTGGCCTATTTTGCAGGGCACCTTGAAAGGTGGCCTGTAAGTAGCGGGCCTAACCTTGCCACCCTCTTGACTTTTTTTCTTGACGCTGTTTCTGGATATAGTATGAGTTGTGAAGAAAACTTGTAATTTTATATTCAGGTCTAGTCTTTCAGGCTTGCAATTTGAACACTCAAGTAACTGAGCTGCTGGAATGTGAGCCTTTAATCCAATCACAGTGGGAAGGCTTTAGGATATATTAACATAGATGTCTTTCCCTGCTTGCTTAATATTTTTGACAGTTGGGTCATTAGAATGAGGAAATACATTAAAGTGTAAAATAAGACGAGCTGAGTTCTTGCAGCATCCACAAGGACTAATCCTCCATTAGAAGGAGTCTGAATTGGCTTGCCCCAGGTCTTTTTTTATGTCTATCCTGTACATTCTATGTACCGGAATAAAAATGGTGCTGAAGTGATTGGGCAGCTCCTCAAATGTGTGTATGCTTAAACAGGAATGTATATGGTGTGCTGAATGTAAGTCTGTGCTTGTGTCCTGGTTTAACCCCAGGCAGCAACTAAGCACCACCCAGCCACTTGCTCAGCCCCCCTGCAGTGGGATGGGAAAGAGAATCAGAATAGTGAAAGTGAGAAAATTTGTGGGTTGGGATAAAGACAGTTTAATAGGTAAAGCAAAAGATGCATGTACATGCAAAGCGAACCCAGGAATTCATTCATATCTTCCCACGGGCAGGCGGGTGCTCAGCCGTGCCCGGGAAAGCCGGGTTCCATCACACGTAATGGTTACTTGGGAATACAAATGCCATAACTCCAAATGTGCCCCCCTTTCCCCAGATTTATATGCCGAGCACAACATCATATGGTGTGGAATATCCCTGTGACCAGTTGGGGTCAGCTGTCCCAGCTGTGCCCCCTCCCAACTGCTTGTGCACCCCCAGCCTGCTGGCTGGCGGGGTGCTGTGAGGAGCAGAAAAGGCCTTGGCTCTGTGTAAGCACTGCTCAGCCATGAGGAAAACATCCCTGTATTACCAACACTGTTCTCGGCACAAGTCCAAAACACAGCATCATACAAGCTACTATGAAGAAAATTATCCTAGCTTGAGACGTTTACAGTCTTAAGGGCAATGATGGGTGCAGTATAAGAATGCTGAATGGAGAGTGATTATTAGAAATAAACCCAAACTTTATTTAAAAATATCTGAGTAGGTTGCCAAGGGAAGCACCTCAGCTTGTGAGGTGACAGTGTGGTTATGTGGCCATCCTGTGTAGGTAAGAAGGCCTGCAAGCAACTAGGGATTACATGCCTGTTTGCTGTAGACACATGAATAAGTTAAGCATTTTGAAATAGACATTGGATTTTTCATTTTGTTGCCTGAGTTACTGAAGTCACAATCATGAACCAGGGTGCTATAGCTGCTGCAGCTTAACTCCGCCATTAAGTGAACTGCACTTCTGCCTAATGAACACTTTTAATTCTGCAGCAGCAAGCCAGGAGATGTAGCACCTCAGGCAGTGTTACATAGCTTGTTAGGAAACTATGGCAGCCTGATTCTGCTTTGCATTTTAGCTTTATCAAATGCCCATGTTCTTCCTTTTTGTAAGGCCTATGAACAAGTCTGTGGTCCAAATTCTTTGGTAGCTTAACTCCAGCAAATTGGTGGATTTGCTCTGCCAGGCTGTTTGACCTGCAAGTTACTTAAGGTATTGGTTTAACTTACAAAAAGGCAGGGGTTTATTTTACCATGTCTCCACTTCACATGAAGTGTGTCTTCAGCAGGGGGACTAGTCAAAAGTTGAGTTGTAATGAATTAAGAATGGGTGTCTTGTTATGAGATGCGTAACTCATCAAGATTTTCTATTATACTTTGTAATTTTTGCTTCTTTATTCCCACTGCTAACCCTAATGAATTGAGTCTTCAGATGTAACTACAACTGCACAAAAGGTTTGTGTGTGTCTGCTTGCATTGTCCTTTCAGCTTTTGTTTAAATTTATTTATTAAAAAAAGCATAGTCTCAAAAACAAGTGTCTAAAATGAGTGGGTTTGTATTTGTTTGTTGTGCAGGCCTGGGAGGATGCTGGACTTGTTCTGTCCACGACTAGCAATGAAGCCTGTAAACTATTTGACGCTGTGCTGACCCAGGTATGACTGAGAAGTGTAAGAAAATGTGACTTGAAGGGACTCATGTATGAAACAGTCTTTGCTGTAGTTGGTGTTTAAATTTATCTGCTGAGAGCACCTCACAGTCAGGAGTTCAGCCATTAGCTGGCAGCCAAAAACCCGTGTAGCAGACGGCTATGCTGGGTGCTGCAGCTGTGGGGAAAACCTCAGCCAGTGTGCTCATCCTACTTGACACTGGAGAATCAACCAGTTGACAGAAACCACACAGAAATCCACGTGTTTTAGTTCTGCTGGTAGCTAAACTACATTAAAGAAAACAGTTTTTCTGTTTTCCTACTGTGCTAACTCTATCTGCATGCAAAGTTGGTCTTTTAGTCATTTGCCTTGCTTACTTTTGAACTTTAAACACCTAGGAGAATGAAAAGAAGCCCAATATCATCAGGCATTCTCGACTCTCTCTCTCTCTCTTTCACAGTATGCAACTTGGACCAATAATGAGAGCCTTGGAGGTATTGAGGGATGTCTCTCCAAGTTAAAAGCAGCAGATCCAAAGTTTAGTGAGTATAATCTTTAATTTTTAGCATGGAAAGTACTTGGTAATACCTGGTGTCTTGGTGTTTAACTTGCTTTGTTTATGCAAGGGAAAGGTGGCAGCTTAATAGAATTCTGTAAAACTTCTTCAGAAACTAGAGCAAGCTGGGATGGTTTTGTGTTTTTTTTTTTTTTTTTTTTTCAAGTCTTTTTAAACAGCTGTCATGAAAAGCCTCTAACTTCAGGCTTACGAGACTTTCTGGACCCCCTGTGACTACAAGTCAGTCTCGTTTAAAATAAACAACTCCCCCTCGTATTTCTGTAGAAATGAATGTAATGCTGTACAGCTCAACTTGTAATGCGCTGTTTTCTGTAGCAATGGGACATGTCATTGCTAATGGTTTGGAGTTGATTGGCACTGGAAGTTCAGTGCGGCTCAACAAAGAACTGGACAGTGCGATGAGAACGATGACGACGCTTTCAAAATCACAGCCCCTGACTGAGCGGGAGAAGCTTCATGTGTCAGCATTGGACATGTTTGCCAGGGGGTAAGTCCACTGTCATCCCACTTAAAGGACTGTGAAGAGCTTTAGCTACCACGGGTGGAAGCGATAGTTGGTAGCAGTGTTGCCTGACATTAGCTGACATCTAGCAAAGGGTCAGGGTGAGATGTCAGTGATTGTTCTTGAATTTATCTCTCCAAACTGTAAGTGCTGTGACTAGATAGTGAGCAGCACCATAGGAGGGAAAGTGGTCTATTGCCACTGCTTCATATCATTAAGCACTCCATGTTTTAAATCTGTCATAGATCCATCAGTGGACTATAGGGTTTAGAACTAGGAAACTAAATATTTGGCTACAGTAAGGTCCAATATAATAGAACACAGACTCAGATCCACAGAAGCAAAGCTACAAACAGACTTTTCTTCTCGCTGTTGTCTCCCTGTGTCAAAAACTATTTCCCCTGTAAAACAGGGAGATAGCAGTGTCAGAAGTGCTGTAGAGGTTCACTGTTCCATTCAATATGATGAATTTATGTGTGCTGCAGAAAGTATGGGATAATGATTCACTTATGATTTGTTTGTCAAGCAAACAGGTGAGCATGGATTTACCTCACGTATTTCTTAGCAAAGGTAAAGAGGAAGCTACTGAAGCCCTGTTACTATGGGTTTGATTCCCATTAGACGAGAGGGAAGGTGTCTTTGTGCATGTGAAGTTAGATTAATTATGTTAGGTCCCTGTAAAAACTGTTTAACCTTGTAGAAAAACTTTTAGATTCATGGTTTAAGCTTGTTTAATTTTCCTTGTATGTTACAGTGACCTCTTGTAACCCAAGGACATTTCTTTCAAAAGATTTCCCAAAAGGTGCTTGGTGAAGATAATGCCGTTATTACTTCAAAAAAGACTAAGAAATTGCTTCAAGGAAAAAAAGTCATTTGATATTGAATTTTCTATTTTTCAGAATAGCATAAATTCAGAACTAACAGTAGAGGCAGTTATGCGTGCCTTCTCTCAGCAATCAGAATATTTTTTTTTTATTTTTAGCCAGCTTCCGAAAGCTTGTGATCTATGGGAACAGATTCTTCAGAGCCACCCAACTGACCTGCTAGCCCTCAAATTTTCCCAGGACACTTATTTCTACCTGGGACATCATATACAGATGCGAGATTCTGTTGCCAGGGTTTATCCTTTCTGGACACCTGATGTGCCACTAAGCAGGTGGGTCATACTTCATTTTGAAAATTGCTGTTTATCTGGTGTGCCTGTACTTCATGGGTTTAAGTTCAGACACATCTAAATAACAGGATCTGTTGGAAACAGACATGTAGACAAAATCAAGGGCTTAGAAGTGAATCAAACCTGACCACAGCCAAAACATCTCTCCTGTATCCCTCTTGCCACTGTTGTTGAGGGTTTTTTCTTAAGTGAGACGTGGCTCAATTAGTAAATTTTGCTGTCAAATATAGCACATGACACATAACACACAGAACAAAAATACAAAGGATAAAATCATGTGCTCAGTGAGGGAGGGCAGTGGCAAAACTTCTTCAGGCTTTTATGTGTCCAGTTACTCACTTGAGGCTCACACTGTGCGTGATAGAGCACGTCAGTGGAAGGAAGAAATGAGTTGTAATGTGCAACACCAAAGTGTGGTTCTGAAATAAAACTTTGGGATATACCATAACAGCTGGTGCAGCAAAGACTGACAGGAAGGCAGAATTTTTAAACATTTCTTTAGTTCAGTCCTGAAAGTTTCAGTTTCCCAAAGTTAATTCAGGGTAGTCTGAATCTATTGACAAGTGAATGGTTAATAAAAACTGTTTTTTTTAAATTATTTTTAAGACCTGTTAAATTATTTGAAAGCTTTTAACTTTATGTAAAAATTAACATTAAATTATAAGACATAGAGATAGATGAATAGATGATCCACAGACAACCATAACTTTCTGAGTATTTTATGAACGTTGCTGTACACCAGTGCACTGTGTACCTCCTTATCCAGCACAATCTTGCCTCCTTTGTTTTTCTTCCACAAGCAGTGCAGAGAATACAGACTGAATGCTAACATAATAAAGCAGCTAACTGAGTACGCTGCAATCTCATGGCACAGAAAAGTAGTGTCAGGAGTATCGTTTTTCCAGCTGTGTTACCTCAACTCAGAAAAGTCTAAAACCCTTAGTTCTTTTTAGCTACAATATTCCGGTTTCGTTTGCTGGGAAAGTAAGACAACTTAGCAGTTTTGCCTGCATTTTTAGAAACTTTTCTAGACACCATGCTACAAAAGTGCAGGTTGTTGTCCACTTAACTGTAAAACAACAGGAAACAACCAAGATATGCCAAACATTTCTTGAAGTATGAAAACCTGGCAAGTACCCCTTGTCCTCAAACTTAGAGGCATATAGAGTTGCATGTGAATTGATATATTGGCAAAAAAAAAAAAATAAAATCAACTTTTATTCATCTGGATCCATGACATAAATCAGTTGCAACATACCCCACATGTTTTAGTAGTTCCTTTGCCTTAGGAGTTTAAAACCAAAATCCCAACAGGTATTTTGAGGAGCAGAAACATTCTGTTGTATTTTGCAATCTATGACTCTGCAAATACAATAGCACTGTTAAATATTTCTTAAAATTACTGCATCAGATATGTTTGTAAAAGCATATAACAGCCCTAATTTTCCTTTATGTTGGGCCTTTATGGCTTTATGGGGATGCTTTACAACCAGTTTTAAGGGACCACTTCACATAAAAGAACTCTCCTGTAGTTTTGTGGTGCTGGGGAAAGTGCAGAAGGCTAGGCTCATGTATTGCTTTCAGGACACTCAGATAACTTTGGTGACAGCACTGGCTTGCTTCCGACCTTCTACTTCTGCATCCTGCAACTGTTATGGAGATCAGCAGATTGTTCTGTGCAACTCTTAATTCCAGTTTATCTGAAGATGTAAATGGCAGTTCTCAAAACACTGGTGTTGTGCATCTTGTTACTGTTTCCCATGTTGGTGTCTCTGGGCCTCTCATTTGCTCTGAGATCTACTTAGTTGTTCTGTATTCTGCAAGCCTGCACCCTCCTTGTAACTTACATTGTAAGGACTGTTTTGAATTAAATGTTACTTCTAATACAATTTTCAGTCCTAGATTAAATGTAGCTCTAAAGGGATGATGTGCTGTTTTTTCCCCTTTTGCTTAGCTACGTGAAGGGCTACTACTCTTTTGGACTCATGGAAACAAACTTTTTTGATCGTGCTGAGGAGCTTGCCCATGAGGTAAACTGCCTGCTATTGGTGCTAAAAGGTTTTAGAGTTCTTAAACACAGTCTCTATCTCTGGGTGGTGGTTTGTGTGGGTGCCATGAACTAACTTTCTCCATCATCGCAGTTGTTAGTAGAGGTAGCAAAGAGATAAGGCTCAACAGGGAAATGCTCACAGTTTCATAAGAGACTATTGCTAACTATTCCTTAGAAAGATTCCCACATTTATGCCATACCATGGCAGTTTCATCTTGACTGTATTTCCTTCACTTGCTTATGATCATGCCTGTGTCAGAATACCCCTATAAAATTCATATATTATCCCATCAGCTGTTTCCCTCGTGTAATTGGCTCTTTGCTCCTATTAAAGAATGTTGGATTAGTTTGGTGTAATGTGCTCTTGACAATCCATCCTGTTTGGCTTCCCCCTCCCTTTTTTCCCAGGTGCCTGTTTCTGGATTATTGAACAATTAACTGTACAATGTTCCTGTGGATCAATATTAGCTGGCCTGCTTCCTTTTTATGAAGACACTAATTATACTTGACTTTCTCCAGTCTTTAGGATTATGCCTGTCCTCCAGGAGTCTCAGATATAATTAATCTCTAATGGTTTTTTTTTTTCCAAATTTCTGTTACATCAAATTGCTGAAAGTGACAACAAAGACTAAACGTTAACATTTAACATTTACTGGGTTAATGACTAACCTCACAAAATGCTTAAAACCCAGTGGGAGTTGTTGGAGCAAGAAAGAGAAATATGCTGAATACTTAGGGCTGGCCGTGTTGTTGAAGAAGAAATGATTACCTGCAAGGCACTGTGTCATGGAATATATTGTGCCTGTGCATGCAATTCTTTCATGGCTGATACTGATGCATGTCTGTGAAATAAAATGTAGTTTGATAATCTTCATCAAACCCTGCATTTTAAAGTGGTTTGCAGGTGTTCATCTCTATGCAGTAGAAGCTGGGAAGTGAACTCAGCCAATAAACATTTTCTTCCTTTTCTGCCTGGCTGTGGTTAGTTGGAATGGTACAGGGATGTACTTAACATGCAACAAATAAAAATTAGTCTATTGTTTCTGTATCAGCAGTGATAAATAACGTTATTTGCAAGTTTGTAAGCTTCATCTCATTTTCCCTTTTTTCACTCACAGGCTTTGGCTATAAATCAGACAGATGCATGGTCTGTTCATACTGTAGCTCACATAAATGAAATGAAAGCAGAGGTGAAGAAAGGGTTAGAATTCATGAAGGAAACGGAAACCAACTGGAAGGTAAACATTCTTGTAGCATCTCTGAAAAAGCTTCTTCTAGGTCTTCTTTATCTCCTTCAGCCAAATTCTTGATTCCTCTGCATGCAATTCCTTCCTTTCTGCTGATGTGTTACAAGCAATACAAAGTTTACGTATGAGAAGAAACCATCACTTGAGGTGCTGTTACTATCCAATGCTACTTTTGAAGCAAGGGGCAGGAAAAAATGGTATATTATGAGGGACACATACTGTGGAGTGCTTTAAATCATCATTACTATGGCTGCTGAGATTACAGACATGGCAAACTTGTCAATAGGCCAGGATTCACACGAAGTCTGTCCTCTCACACTGCCTTATTTTAGCTAGGAATGTTGTAGTAAATACTTCTTTTCAACAACTATGTGTGGTTTGTGTGTGTGCACGTAGCTTCTAATCACCTCCACCAGGAAAAAGGTATTTTACATCTCATAAAGATGTGGCCATTGCAGACAGGTGAAACACCAGATGTGAAAATTTTGATTTATTCAGATGTGATTTATTTTGTGTTTTATAAAAGTAAAATGACCACTACCACTGGTATTTTCACAAGCTTTTTGCTTGGACTGAGATGAGCACTGAGAGTCAGTCAAGGAACCTGGTTAAATCTCTTCACAGAAACCTAAGGTGACGTGTGAAATGACACAGTCAAATCAAATGTTTTAGAAGACTCCTGACCTGTTTGTTTGCTTCTGGACTGGGAAGGATTTTTAAAGGTCAACTGTAAAGGAAAGAGCAATGATGCTTTTGTCTCTTTTCTAGTGTACTAAAGTTACTTTATATATCCAGCATATTTTAGTATCTCTCACAGTACCGAACAGGTTAATTAGTCTGTCATATGGTTCTTTGCTGTAAGTGAAGCTTAATTTTTATTTGTGTTGAACAGCATGTGTTTTCCCAGTGATTAAGTATGTTATATTCCGAGCAGAAGGCTGTGAGGTTTGAGTTTGTTAGAACCCACAAGAGTCTATTTTAGAGTCACCTGAGCTGACCAGTCCACCTCAGACAAAGAGCAGAGCTGGATAATGAGACTAGGAGTGTTTATTTTGCACTTTTTTTTAAGTTAAGCATTCAGATATTGAGCTCGGAAGTGCAGGCAGAAAGCCCTTGCTTGAGGTTCCTAGCTGTCATTTCCCAAAGAGCATTTTGTCCTTTAATATATTATTTTTAATGAAACAGTGATGCAGGGGACTGACAGTTTGGGTGATGCCTTAAAAACCCCCAATCAGTGACTTTTGGATCTATTTTTGAACTCTGTTTCTTAAAATAGTTGCATGCCTCTGTGACTCATAGCCTTTATTCAAATAAAATAAAGTGCAAGATCAGTAAGTAGAATTGTCTAATGTACCTTTGTGCCTGACCCAGTATAGTTAAGATCTGTAACAGCTGACATTGTCATAATGATAATGTGTATAATCACTTTTTCTGTGCAGTATTTTTCATCTTAAACATCATGAACACAGTGTTAAACTGTAAGCACCTGAAGAAAAAGCAGGTCTCTTGAAGGGCTTTATTAAGATTGCTTGTATTTGGCCTGGTGATTTGAAATTTTTATTTGTTTTCTTTTAATGACCAGGATTATCTATTTGTATCTCCACAGTATTCAGGCTCTTTCTGTTGCTTTCAATTAATCTCCTTCCTTCCCAATAAGAGGGGCAAAGATTTTGTACAGGTTTTCTTTACAGAGTATTTTATTTTATTTATTCTTCCAGGCGCTTTCCCCTGCATTCCCCTCCCCCCCCCCCCCCCCCCAGAAATCAGATGCCATTTGTTTTTTATGTATATTTCAGAAAAAAATCAAAAGGGGCAAATTATCTTGCCAGAGAGGACCTCTCCCTCTCTGCTAGTGCTGTTTATTATTAAATGGCAGTGGTTTTTCTCCTAAGCTGTTGTGGTGAGTTCCCACAGCCTGCTTTTATTTATTTATTTTACAAGGCCACTTCTCCTTCAGCAATTTAATCTCATTCAGAACTCAAAATCAGCAGCATGAAAGAGGTTTTGTTTTATTTAGTGAGTTAATCCCATGTTCTTGTTTGTATGACATTTGAAATGGTAGTATGATATTAAACTTGATATTACCAAGTTTGTGGCAGGCAGTTAACACTTCAGTTGCTCGGGTTTGGTTTGTGATTTAATATTAAACAAGTAAAGGTTACTAGAATGTTTAGCTTAACACCATAAAGCTCTGACATTCACTGGAAACCTTTGTGCTGCCTGAAAGTGGGTGTTACAGTTGTCACCATGAAAATGAAGATGCTTTTTCCTTTTGTCAGAACATTAACTGCAGCACTGGGGGAGAACGTGAGGAGAGGGCTGAACCTTTCTGGTATTTTAATTTTCACCAAAGGATTATGGAATTATATTCCTGTTTGTCTATTCTCAATGCAGTCATAAAAATGAACTGCAATGACATTGGCTTGTAGTGCAGGCTAGGGAGGAGTATTTGAAGTTCTGGTGCCAGCTGAAGAGGACAGTGCAAAGTTGGTACAGGCCAGCAAAGATTCATCTCATCTGATGAACTGCCACTGTGTTTGGTATCCAGTGCAGCTCCTCTCGTCTGTAGTAAAACATATGTTTAAGAAGTGATTCCCCTCTGTCTGAGATGGGTGTCTAAATAGGTGGGATGAAGGGCCCTCGTAAGGTGGGTATCCCTCTCCACTATCTATCCAGGTTACTTTAGGCAAGACACCTACATTTTAGATGAGTCAAATCTTACTCTTGTTCTAGATGTGGGGGTTTTTGCTAAGGAAGAAAAATGTGCTGCAGAAGGGTGAATTCTGAGGCATCCAAGTGAAATTATTCTCTGGAAAATGACATGGGGGATACCTTGTTTTTGAGGTGTCTCCCTGAATAGCTGCAGTGACAGATGTGTCAAATGAGAAGGTATCCTGCCCAGCTGATTTAAAGTTCTTGTCTCTTCTGTCTCATTAAATACTCAGTTTTGCTGAAGAAGGAAACGGAAATCTGAGTAGGTATGTTTCAATGGAAAGTTATTTTGTAAATAATACTTTCTCTTCTTTTTTTTTTTTTTTTTTTTTTTTTTCCCCAGAACAGTGATATGCTTGCTTGCCACAATTACTGGCACTGGGCTTTATACTTTATTGAAAAGGTATGTGATATTTTCATACAAGTGTTTTACGGTCCAGATAATTCAGCTAATGCTGTTTAAAAGGCAGACCTAACATCTGTAGGTTTTTTTCAGCTATTTAAAGGGATGTTTTTATAAAACAGCATAATGCCGTTTTTACAAGCTAGTCCTTTTTTTACAATTATTTTCAGAAGTTTTAATTACATTGGTGAAGGTTCCAGGATCTTTGTTAGAATGTTGAAAAATTGCTGTGAGACTATTGCATGTTTGAAGATCAAATAGTCTCACTAATCATACTTGGCAGTTATTTGATAGAAAGATGAATTTGGATCTCTAATTTTCAGTCAAAAATTAAGAAAATTCTCTTCAAATTCAATAATTTGCTGGCCCCAAAATTTGCTGATGATAAGAAAGAGACAGTAAGCTCTAAATTTGGTCACCAATGTTATTAATCATTATTGTTACTAATTCTTGTTATTGAAACCGTTTAAAAATTGTTCTAATTTTACCCAACCTGTCAGATTGCAGTGCAGAATCTCTTTGGATTTAATGATGCTTGGTACTTTTGGGGTTCAGTTCATTAAGGAGATAAATGTGCCATCACTGGGAAGGCAGTGTACTTCTGTCAGAAAACAGAGTAACTTGCGTGTGTTCAGTACTATTTACATAGAAGGAGCATAATTCTCAATAGTACTCGAATAGCTTCTTTATTTTGCCACCCTCTATTTATACAACTTTTTTGTAGTCTCCTTAGAATTCTTTTTCTTCCTAACTCTTTGCATATGCCATGGGATGCACTAATTTTTGCAAAAATCCCCGAAAGGAACATTAGAATGAGAGGCAACACCTTGTATTTCTCCTTCATGTGTCACTTATACCAGTATTGGTACCTCTGATGAAATGAAACCTAAACATACTGATTATTTTGCCTAGTAAATCCTGGTTTATTTTAGGCTCCATTCTTTTAATACCTCAAGGTTTCCTTGACTCGGTTTATTTTGATCAAGTCAGGAGGCAGTTGTGAAGTAATATTATGGTATCTATGACTGAAACATATGCTGTATGTATGTCTTTGGTTACTATCAGTCACTTTTGGTTACTCTATCTGAGCGTTAACCATGCAGTCTTCATTTGATTTTACAGGGTGAATATGAGGCCGCTTTGACAATTTATGACAATCATGTGAGTAGGGACCTTTTTTTCTTTACTGAGAACATGCTTAAGACCACAATATGTGCTTTCTTCCTTTTTTCTGTATGGGATTGAAACCTATCACAGTGTGCTATATATGCATATATATTATTTACACCTGCTGTTACAGTTTTTTAGGGAAACTTCCTCAGTGCTTTCGGGTAAAATGCCCAGAAGTCTTGTGTGTTACATAGTTCAAGTGTTTCTTACACTTGTGCTTGAAAGAGCTACAGTGGCACTGCTGGTACCATTTTCCATTCTGTCTGTGTTTCTTATTCATGCTTTTTAAAAGAATGCAAAGTATTTTTTTCTATAAAGTCAAGTTACCTGTACAAATAACTGATTTTGCATGCTAGGCACTAAGTCCCCAGAATCATGTATTTTCATTCCTAGTTAATTTGTTATAGTTCTTTACTGTCTGGGTTTCAACACAATCTTTGTAAATAAGCGATATCAAATTAGATAGGATAACATATCTTTGTAAGGATTATGAAACTAATGAAAGCATTAAGAAAGCTGCTGGGCAGACTCCTGTCCACTAACCTCAGCAAAGTGAAATAATAATTATGGCACTATTTTGGAAAAAAATAAAATACTTTTCTGACTCTCCATACTTACTGAGTTTAACTTCATGACAGGGAGAACACCACAAATGAAGCAGTGTGTTTGTCATTGCAAATTGCTGTATTCAGGAAAGATGCAATTAGGGCTATTGCAAAACAGGTATTTTTGAATGAATAAAAAAGGTAAAATTAATTCTCTGCTGTGAAAATAAGTTTGATTATCTGAGTAAGTTCCCACTGGCACAGAAGTCAGGCAGCTTATGAATACCTGTGATTACAGATTGCTCCCCGGTGTCTGTCAAGTGGAAGCATGCTGGATGTAGTAGATAACTGTTCGATGCTCTACAGGCTTCACCTGGAAGGTAGGGTATCCACCTGCCATCCTTTTTTAAAACTGTAAGGGGAACAGTTTTCTTGTTGCCTCCCCCCTTCCCCCGCCTTGCATGTTGGAGAAGTATTTAAATATACATATATAGCAAGCTTGGTCAGTGTTACGAAAGAAATCTTCTGTTCTGCTCTTGAGAAAAGCCTCCAATATGAAACTCATAATAATGTCCATAACCTTTATTCTTCCCAAGAGCTTTTTTTTTTTTTTTTTTTTCCCCATGCCAGGATGGTATTTCATTCAACTCAAGCTAGCATAGGTCACCTACTTCTTTTTTGACAAATTCACTTCTGTTGTCCCTGGAGATTTGAGGCTGAACAATGAAGTGCATAAGCCTCTAAAAAGCTGCAGACCTTCCTTGAAGTAAATTTCAAGTTATATACTTTGTTTTGCTACGGATTGAAATAGCTAGTACATGTGTATTAGCCTCTGGCTTTTGTATACTCTCTCAACTCACTGGCATTTCTCCTTAACTTTTTTAAGCTTGTGTTTATACACTAGAGTTCACGAAGGGGGGGCAACAAGGGATGGGCATTATTTTTACAGTATTCTTCTAAAACACTAATGATGCACTGGGTTTGTTTATGAAATGCATCTTACCACTCTGGTTTTTGATTGCTACAGATGACTAATTGTGAGCATCATCTCCAGGGAGACATGAGCAATCTCATAATAAAGCCAGAACCTCATGTAAAGCGATCTAGAATATTGGTGATGAATTACTGACAGTCAGTAAACTCTTTGCCCAAATACTGCAGGCTGCAGCTGAGCATTGCTGTATAAATTTTGCCACATCAGGGAATGTTTTCTTGAGTTTAATAGGAATGCTGTTTATCCTGGGTGACTGCAGGTGTATGGCAGAGTCATGCTTTTTTGCATATGGTATTTTTATTGAGAAAAATATTTTTTACTCTTAGGTGTAAAGCTTGGAGACAGGTGGAACAATGTTCTCAAGCTTACAAAGAAGCACACCAGAGATCACATCCTTCTGTTCAATGATGTGCACATCTTGATGTCCTCACTTGGAGCCAAAGACCACAAAACTACTGATGAGCTTTTAACGACTCTTCAGGAACTTGCCAAGTAAGCAAGTGAATTAAAGTATTCAATTCAATAAATATTTTGTCCTCTGAACTTTAAGGTGATAATGCCTCTGGCTTGCCGAAGCACTACAACATACTCTCCTCTGCTTTAGCATGTCACTGGGACATGCCTGGTTTAAATAGGCAAATCTCCAGTTAGGAGATTCCTATAATTATTTCTTTTTTGAGTTAACATCTAGAGGGGTTTCTGATCTTGTTAAGCAGAAATCTCTTATGTTTGGGGTCATGGACAATAACTGAACAATTGCTGTATATAATTCCTTTCAGTGGATTGACACTAAGCATGTTATGTACAGTGAATAAAGTATGTCACCTGCATATTAGTAAGGGCATCCTACAATATATGTCGGCTCTCTATGGTGATTCTTTTTTGCGCTGGTTTAAAAGGTTCTTTAATAATAGAGCGTTACCTGGTAGTGATATTCTAATAGCTACTGTCTGATGTGCTGTGAAGTACCTCTGCAGGAAGTTGTATTTAAAGTACTGCTAGAGTAATAATAGAGTATGTTTTCCTTTCAAATTAAATTATCTGAAAATTTTGAATATTTAAGTATTTCATCTAAAGAATGGTTTTTTTGTGTTCCCTTATGTATTAAATAACTGTAAATTGCTTTTTTTTTGAGGGGTTGATACATAGATGCTTCAAATGCAATTTACTTCCCCCACACCCTGTTTTTCCTCTGTTTCAGCACTTATTGCTTCCCTTGCCTTGAAAAAGAAGGAAAGAGAACCTGAAATTTTCACTATTTGTTCCTGACTGTAATACCCATGAATCAAAAATAATAAAAAAGAAATGTATTTTTTAGGAATACCTATGAAAACAAATAACTGTCAAATCAAGCCTAAGCATGTCTGATTTGACTAAAGTAGGAAATGGCAAATATCTTTTATATAAGTATATAAATATATGTAAGTATATAAAATAGCACATGCACACCACTTTAGGGAAGCTTTAATGAACATATGGTACACATCCTTTCACCCAGTGCTTCCTTTTGCCTGTGTGTTCAGCCTTCTGTAGTAATACAGCTGTACATTTTTAGCTGTAGTTTGCAGTATTATAAAGCTTAATTTTATTGTTTGAGAAAACAGACTGTAAAATGAAGGGATTGTATTAATGAATGGATTAATTTATGTGTATCACAAATACGTAATAGCTAAATGCTAGCTAAGATGCATTTTGTACGTGTTAAAAAAGCAGTCATAAAACTTCGGCACAAACAGCAGTCATGCTTGGCTTTTCATTAATATTTTTCCTTAGCTTTTGTGATTTAAAGTTGACAAGAATTTATTTTGTAAAGCCTTCCATGGCGCTCTCTGGTGGTTGGTATCACATGCTTATTTTCATGGATGGAAGTGCTAGTTAACGCAGGGGCTATGTTGTTCTTCATGTGAATCAATACTTCAGAGCAGTTGCAAGAGAAAGGAAAATGAAAATCAGCTTCCATTCCTGTGTGTTTTCTCAGAGAGCTGGAACGAATGTTTAGATGAAGAATTGTTTCATCATTTTAATTGTTAAAGTCAATCTGCTTACTTGAAATGCACACCCATTGTGCACTTCTAACTTTCCAGGATGCCATATTTTGCTTAAGGAATGATAAACACGTAGGGCAACACTGCATACTGAAAAATCAACATGGACCTAGTGGAAGAAATGGGAAATTTGTAATACTGACTCAAGGAGGAGAGCACAGAGTATGCTCTGGGTTTGGTAAATTTAAGGTACTAGTGCAGGAGTGTGACTCTCGGCTGTCATTGCAAGCACTCAAAACAGAGGTAGTGTTAAAGATTTAATTGGAAAATTTACAGAAAAATCTGTTCTAAACAATGGATAGAATGTATGGAATTGAACCTTGCGCTGTATGCTCAGGAGTCATTTATATTGCTTGGGATAGAAAGCCCTCCTCCCCTCGTATTGCCAGCCAACCTTTGGCACTGAAGTGGCACTACCTCCAAAGCCTGATCCCTGTCAGCTGCTTCTGTAGCAGTGGAAAAACACAATTCCACGTTGTCCTGCAGAGGTATTGTCTACAGACCAAAGAGCCACACTTCGGTTACTCGTGTTTTTACTTTTTTTTTTTTTTTTTTTTAATATTGGTAAGGACGCCTGCTAAAACGTATATGTTGTCTGCAGGCGTATTATCATGCAGTATGCCTCTTCCACTCTTAGATGGGTTAGGATACATGCCCTAGAAAAGAAGTAGTAACTGAAGAGCTAGCTGTTCTGTCATGGTTAGAAAAAAAGAGCAGACTTTGAGAGCTGTCACTGGGAATACAAAAATATTACAAAGGCAGCGAGGCACTGGGCTGTGCGGTGAGCTGGTTTGCAAGATTATTATTTGGAGCTGTCTGCAAGGGACTGATTGCCACTTTTGGCAGGGGTGAGGGCAGTTAAAGAACTAGCAGTAGGATGTTCTGGTGAGATTATCAGAAGAGAAACTGCATTTTTTTCACTTTTCTAGCCAAAACTGTTTATTGCAAAGGCAGGAGGGGTTGGGCTCGTGCCTTTTGTGGATATATTCAGAATGAAAACTGGTTGATCGATGAGTAACAAAAAGGTGAAAGCAACATAATCACACCAAAAGATACTCTCTAAAAAAAATAAATGAAACATTAGGCTTTTTTACAGTTAAATAAATAATAATAAAAAAAATCTGTCTGCAGGCAGTGACAGACTAGCACTGAAATATGCATATTTATAATTTGACTTGTGGGAGTTAACCACTTTCTCATTCTACAGAGCACCTTGTGAAGACCATGAGCTTTCCCTGGCTCCTAGTCTGGGGTTGCCTCTGTGCCAGGCTTTTGTAGAGTTCGAAAAGGGAAATTGTGACAAAGCTGTAGACCTGCTGTACCCAATCCGTTATCAGCTAATCCAACTGGGAGGCAGTAATGCGCAGGTAAAGGAAATCAATAAGAGACTTTCTGATGTGACTTAATCCTCTTTTAGTAGCCTCCATTAGGCACTTTGTTAACACTTAATTCTTATAAAGTGAAAAGCTAAACTCTGATTGTGACTGAATCCCATTTACACTTACTAGCAGTGTTAGCTATTTGATTTTTCTTGTTGATACGTTTCCTTCCTCAGTGGTTTTAATAATTTGGTAAACAAGGTATTGTAACCAGCAATGCTTTATAAGCTACTTCTGACTTTGTATTTTTGCTGACTTCTTTTTTCAGAGGGATGTTTTCAGCCAGTTACTGATTCATGCTGCTTTAAATTCTAAATCACAAGCCAAACAAAACCTTGCAAGGTGAGAGTACTTCTGATCAATATTTGTTGAAGTAGTAGTGTTACTAAAAGCAAGAATTAGCAAGTATACTCAAACCAATAAATGAAGGCTAAAATTATATGTGAGCGTTTGTGTTAAATGTAGCAACATTTAACTAGGATAAAAGGTGCAATAATAGCTTCCAATCCAAAAGTACACTCTCGTGGTCTGGGTGAATGATCTGTATTTGTTCAAGGACAGTTGATTTTCAAATGGTTCTGTCTTAAAATGTGGCCTCCTGCCTGTTGATCAGTGTACGTAATGGACTCCTGTGAACTGCTGAAAATCAAACCTGTCCTAGTGATGACATCTGCTTTATTGGGAAACAAGACTTGCAGAGTCTGATACGTGAGCTTGCTGTAGTACAGATCACAAGAGCCTTGTTTGGTGAAATCGTAGCTGCTGCTTATTCACCCGTACCGAGTTCTGTTGTAGTGGCTGGGTCTGCCTGTGCACTTAAAATAGTGGCTCCTTGGGAAAATACGAAACCTTGACTGTTTCCCTCCTGAGGTTTCCTTGAAACATAAAAATTAGGTACAATATCAAAATGATTCTTCTGTGCCCCCTGATCTCTGGGTGCTCATTTTCAGTTTCTGTCAGTGTTGAGAGCAATGCTGTTCTGCCTAAACTTACTGCTGGGCCAGATGTTTCCAATAAGGGAAATCTGCACCTCAAGAGCAGGTCCTTACGTACTGTCTTCCTCCTCTTACAAGGATCTTGTTGGTGATCTCACAGGAAAACGGATATACTCATGACCTTCGTGTTTCTCTCCTGCCTCTTCTCCTTTCTCAGGTGCCTCCTGAGAGAACGGGATGTGATGAGACCAAATTCACCAATGACGGAGCGACTTATTAGGAAGGCAGCAGCCGTTCATTCAATGGCATAAAAACCTTTCATCTGTGCTTCAGCTGAAAGAGCAATAAGCTTACCAATCAAAGTCTGGGTGCAGGGAGTGGAGGGGTGCTATGCTGTAAACCATGCTAGAGATTCACGGTAGGTAAGTCAGAGATCTGACAACAGTTCTCTTAAAATACAGAGCTGTTGTGTTTCAAGAGGTTGTACCTTAGACGATTCCACAAGAAGGAAGAAGATAACCTGGTGCTAACGCACAGCTTTCTAGAGCTTCCTGGGGCACTGCTTTTCTGGTATATTTTTCTGAAAGTTCCCTCTGACCCTGATTATATACAGTGGAGTAACAGTGCCTGAATTTCAGTCATTTGTTGGCCCAACTTGTTACTTCATTAATATGTTAAATAATCAGTTAATTGCTCAGGTAATTCAAATGGACTTTTTAAACATAACTAATAGGAACGTAGGGGGCCAGAGCCAATACAGGCATCAACTGAATTCCATATCAAGCTTCCAGTCCATTTGGGCATGAGTCACAGACTCTGGCATTACAGATCTGTCTGCATTCAGGATCTCTTTCCAGGTGCATATTTTTAAACTCCCCCTATAAAATGTTAAACCTTTTATTTTCAATATAGCACCTAAATGTTAAACCTCTTATTTTCAATATAGCACCTCAGAGCTTTCTGAAATTACTACGTGAATGAAACCAGGCAAGAGGCATAATAGTTGACTGCGTCTATTCTAATACGAGTGCTCCCTTGGGACTTTTAAGTCTTTCAGGAAAAAAAAAAAAAAAAAAAAAAAAAGCCTGGATTTCAGCTAAACCAGTACCATCTCAATGGCAGTTTGGACTGGAGTCTTTGTGCTCACCTGAGCTTTTGGAAAGTCAGGACATACTACCATCCCAATAGCATGAGTTCCTACATGTCAGCAAAGTAGAGTTTAAAACCAATGTTAAAACGTGCACTTCATCGAGGTATCTCAGAGCTGGTAGAGACTGGAAGGGAGCTTCTGCCACAGAAAGAGAGCTAAGGGGAACTGGCACAAAGCTTTGTCCCAGCACAAGTGATGTGACACGTGTGAGAAGTGAAGCTTTGGTGCTGGAAATGAGGCACAATACGAGCCATGTACCTCGGTGAAGTTCTGGTGCCTCCGGATCCCTGCAGCATAGCAGAGCTCGCACAGTAATCCTGAAATGCCCAATGAAGGGAAAGGTGATACTTCAAACCAAAGCTGAGCTAATGCTGCCTCTCTCCTTCACTACTAGAAATGCCCCACTCTTCAACCACCCGAGCTCTGCATTTGGTATCACATCTGCAAGCTCTCCTGGACACACACGTGCCTGCCCCTCCTTCCTGCCCAGCTCTGCCTCTTCCCCACGTCCCACAGCAGCCCCAGCCCCACACACAGTTTCTTTTTGACCTAAAAAAGCACTTTCATAACTGGCCCTGTGCTGCCCCTGCAGCTCCTGCGTGGAGGAGTAAGACATGGAAAAGTGCCTCGTTGCCACCCTTCTTCCCCCAGCCATCACTTGAGGGAAAAATAGTTTATTTTTAAATCAATGATAATTTGCAAAACCAGGTAAGGGTATTGCATCCTTGCCTTTTGAATCATGCAGACAGTCCTAGTTCCCTGTTCTTCAGCTCCATCAATTTATCTGTCCAGCTGTGACTGTCATAACTTTAGCACAGAGTGAGCCAGATTTTTATTATTATTTTTAATCAGTGCATTTCAAGCAATGACTTTAGACACATACTTTTTTACTCAAGGAATATAATAAATGTTACTAGGGAAAAAAAACTGAGAAATCTGCTGGCTGTTTATGAAGTGTGTGGTTTATGTGATCCATTGCTACACAGATTTCAGAATTACATTTGTAGTACTTTTGATATAATGTGATTTTTCTTTCTGCTTTACATCAATAAATTTAAAGATGTGCTCAGTTGAGATCAAGTGTATGACTTCTTTATATGAGGCTTTTAAATGGGTTATTTATAATGGCTGAATTTCATAACCCTGTAACCATATGCATCCTCTTTGCTTCCATGAATGTGACTAGAAGCTTTTGCATTCAACTAGTACTGCACATTTTGCCCATAAATGAGAACTTCTGGTTTTCTGCCTTATCTTCACCTCATTTTTATTTAAAATAGCCAAATCATTCTGTCTTGTTTCACCATGTTATGCTGACTCATTTTCAGTTGTCAATAGGGAAAATAATTAACAAGCAGGTGGCTCAGTGGGAAGAACAACAGGAGAGGAAGAACTTGCCCAAGGATCATGCTGACTCCTGTAAGTTCACTTTTTTCTATCTAGGCAGAGCAGTTGATACAAACTTTATATGAAGATCTGCTGCTTACAAGAGAGATCCTGGTTTTGCACAGGTTCTGCAAGTACAAACACAGCCCCATCTTTGCTTTTGTTCTGTCTGCCACAGCCATTAAGGCTAGCAGGCCCTGTCCCTCAGCCTCTGTGGCACACACTTCTTTTTCTGGATTGAGAGAGGCAGAGGTACTAGCCCTTGAGCCTGGGCAGTAACCCCCTGCCACCGTTACACCAGGAAACATCTACTTTTAACTCTCATGGTATTTTAGCATGATCCCCAGAGTGGCTGCAGGGGCAATACCCCCACTGCACAAGCCTTTTCTGAACTGCTTGTTTAGTTGTCTGGGTCGGGACCGCACACACCATTGGCTCAGTTACCTTTACAGCTGCTTCTTGTAGCTCGGTGCAGCGAAACAGGGAGCTGGTGATGTTCTGCTGGACTTCACTGTCTGCCACACCTGCTACTGCAGTTACTTGTAGCAATTCCCTTAAGGTCAAGCAAGCTGAACCAAAAGGTTCTTCAGGAAGTCTTTGCTTCAGGGGCTTTTAGGACCCACGTTAAAGACCCGGCTGGCTTAGACTGTTGGTACTGTTGAACTATAAAACCTCCTGTGATGGCTGGTGGCAGGTATGGGAGGCTGCTGTGAAAGCACAGCTGTCACCCGGCATCTAAGGCCTTGCCCCTCCACCCCCAGGCCCTCCAAGCACAGCTTCTTGGGTTTGTTGGGAGAGAAAGCATGTCACAGCATCAGGGCTATCACAACCATCATAGCGGGTACATTGGTTTTGAGTCTTTTCTTTGTTTGTTTTGTTTGCAAATCAAAACCTGATTTAATAACCCAGGGTGAAGCACGTCTTTCTAAAGAAGTTTTCAACCCATGTTTTCCTGATAAAGGCGCACATATAGATCTTTGCAAATACAAAATAAAGGTCCCAGTCAGCTGCAGGAACCTCTGCAAGTGACAGGCAGCTGCTTTAACTTCTCCCTGTGCATAACGACTGACCACGACCTTTCAAGAAGATGTTGTACCTACCTGTGTACAGTCACAGGCCGTGACACTCTGCAGCAGTGAACGGGCTTATTCCATAGCCTCAAGTCTTTGTCCTGGAAAATGGCATTGCATTTGTCTTGCAGAGTCCCACTTGCAGCTGCCTTGTCTTTGAGATTAAGAACCCAAAGAGCAGCTGTGTTGGAGGGCTGCACATTCACAGCTTTTACTTCTTCAGAGCTGTTGCCAATGTAGCAGCTTTTTTTGCAGAGGCTTCAAGGTGCCAGGGAGGAAGAGCCCCCAGAGCCTTGCAGGGGCTAGGGAACTGTGCTCACAGCATTCCCTTTCACAGGTACCTCAAGACACTCTCCCTTTTAATACCTGAAGGATTTGGGGTGGAGTGGAGGGAGGAGACACGACTAACAGAAGCTGACTGCTAGGATTGCATCTGGCCCATACATCATTGTAAGCAAACTAGCTGGTTGGCACCCCAGCTCACAGGGGTAGACGGTGGGGGGAAGTTATATTCAGAAGTAAAATGCAAACTTATTAAGATTTTTTTAAAATAAAAAAATTCATTGTGGTGCTGTTCATAACACATTCTGTGGTGCTATTCTCTAAACTCTTTCTGTGTCTTGAAACATGAGAAGCAGTTATTCCCTTCAAAAGAAGGCATCCCGGAGTCAAGAGCAGCAGTATCAGTGCTCATGAATAGCCCCTGTAATGCCATGCCTAAAAGGTGAAGTTACTGAATTAAACACAGAATGTGCCCTTAGTAAGTGCATTTTTAGCCTCTTCTGAACAGGCGTGTTCTGTACCTATTGAATTCCCTGAAAGCCATTAATCAGATTATGATATAAGACTAGTGAATGAGGCAGATACAAGAGGGCAGTCAATAACCTGCTTGTAGCCAATCCAGAAATCCAAGAAGAGCACCAGCAGTGACAAATCAAAGGGCTGTTGTCACATGCAGGCTATTTCAGACAAAAGCGTGGCCCGCAGTGGCAGTCTCAATAGGCAGCGCTAGCATCGCCAGGAAAAGGCAGCTAGGGTTGCTGCTCAGAGTCACTAGGAATGGAAAAGAATTACCTCCAAAATTCTGTCGGTTCTCATGAAAGCACGCTTTGATTTGGGCTTACCTTGCAGCTGGTTTGTTGCAGCACCAGCTGGACCCGTAATTCAGCCCAGTGGCTACGCAGCTGCCACACGAGGCCTTGGGGCTCTCCTCTCACGCTGTGCCTCATTCCAAGCTCAAAGGATTCCTGTCAGCCTGTGGCAAGCGCGGCATTTCTCTGCCAAGGGGTTGTTCTTGCCATCAGTTAGGAAAAGGCTGAGCTGCCACTAGGTGGAAGAACCATTTTTTCTTTGTGCTCCATCCTCCTGCATTCAAAGGATGTTTTTTCTGGCTTTCTTCCCTCTCCAGGTCAGTTACCCAGCCTGAAGTTCTTGTCTTCCTTCCTTCCCCAGAGCAGCTCTCGTCTACAGTCCAGCCCTGCCACTGATTAAATAGCCAAAATCCTGTGCAGGAGAGAGAGCTGCTCCCACCCGCCAGCATTTCTCGCCAGACCTGTGCAAGTGCAGTTCTGACCACGTGAAGCAGGGCACTGGAGCTCCTGTTTCTTCCCTTGTTCTTCCTGTAGATTCTGTCATTTGGCCTGACTGCGAATTGTCAGCACCTCGCTGGCATTCTCCATATACTTGCCTGTCTTGCAGCTTGGAGGGATGGGCGGGAGGTGCAGCACCATGTCTTATAGGTGCTTAGTTCAGATTCCTTAAAAGTTACTTATCTAGGTATTAAAAACAATACATCCTTAGGACAAGTCAATACCTGAATACTTCTACATATTAAAACCAGTAGTTCTGCTACTACTTCACCTTACTCCTTCCCCTTTTTTTAGGACTCTGACAATTGCTCAGAGCAGCTGTTTAATTACATGGAATCCATCCAAACTACCACAGCATTTCATATTAAGGGTATCTTAGTCAGGAAGTTCACTTAATATTCTCCATGAATCAGACTGTATTCTAGCCTTCACACTTAGCTAAGCGTCTGCGCTAAAATGCGAAACGACATCCGTGCAGTTCCCCGGTTCAGAAACACAGATGGAGGGAAGACACTGAGCACATGTATTAAGTGTCTATTTCACCAGGTCTGTTTAGTTGTGCCGTGAGTTTACGTATGGAGAGAAACTACACACTAGTAAGCAAAAAGTGAGTGAAAACATATTTTATTTGTAAATATGGTAAAAGTCAATGATTCAGGAACTCTACAGGCAAACAAAAGTGAGCGAGATCTTAAGAAGTGATAAAATGGTCCCCTTTTAATGCATTACTGATGCATGTTTTCATTTAATTCTAAGACAGTAATTTTAATAAGATGTCCTAGTTTTTATATATTTTCCTCGTCCTCTTGGTAACTTGCAAACTTCGAGTAGTACATGTGGTTCACAGGTTAGTATCGGCAATAAAAATAACTGGGAGGCTATTTGTGTTACTGTAAAGCTTATCTGAAAGCAAAAATTACTGCTCCTCTGTCCTCAGCAACAGTTTCCCTCAACAACTAGACTGCCTGAGTAAGACATCTTTGTACAGAGGGTCTTCTGTTCGATTAACTTACAAATTCCATACTAAAATTCATTAGAAATAGGAACTCTTAAGTTTCTGTATTTTCTTTTTGGGACAATAAAAAGCATGGAACTCACTAAAAAAAAAGGGCTTAACCACTGTTAGTAGGGTTGTACATCACTGACAAAGACAAGGCAAGTGTATCAAAAAACTGACCCAGGGAAGCAGTATCCAGGATCACGCACAGCGACCTCAAAACACGAAGAGGAACTACATTTGTGAGTTCTCAGTGAGTTGCCCAAGGCAATGTGGGCAACAAAACACGTTTACAAAGTGTCTTAGGACAGCAGTTCTACCACTGGCCTCGAGAGAACATAACTGATCTCTTCCAGTCATGTCATATTTCTGGAAGAACGAAAATTAACGTATAAAAGTAGGACAGAAAATATCAATGCTTCTAGAGATGTTTCTTCTGTCCCTTAGCATTTGCTAAGCAAATGTTCACATTGAGAAAATACGTGGCCACATTCACTTGTGACACAGCCTGTAAATACTTACGGCCATTAGTTGCAGCCAAACTGCCAAATTTTAGTACCTGCTTATTCATAGGTTGTGACTTTCACAGTTCACTTGAGCTCTATTTCGTAGAGGTCATGCAGCAAGTTACTGCAGATCTGCAAAAAGAATTCGATCCAACAGTTTTCTGATCCAAACGGTACCTGCCATTGTACAGATGAAACTTCTCCACTCGAGAACTTACAACCGATTTAAAATAAGCTTTTCATTTCCTCATTTTACCATTTTAAACTTGAAATTAGTATCAGCATTAACAAGCTGCACTTCGAAAACTAAGTCAAGTCATTCTTACATACGCTGACTTGTTTAGAATTGTGGTAGATGAGAGGATCAGTAACAGCCGTATTCTGCACTAAAAAGAATCTTTGACTACTAAAAACCTCAAAGTTTGCTTAAAAACTACTGTACTGTTAATTTATCTCTTAACTGAACAGTTTGCAAAGAGAAATCTTCTCAACTGTATTTCTAAGGAAATGCATTTATAATTATTTGTCCACAGAAGTCATAACATTCGATTTCCCATCCCATGATTCTGATTTTTTCTGCTACGGTTATCTAAATGTCTACGCTTCATTTAAGAGAAGAAGAGGAGAAGACAAGGCAACTAGTCTCAACAAGTACAACATCTGTTTTGCAAACCCTCCTCAATACAGGAATTCTTTGGATTAACATTCCAAATGATTGTATTAAGAAGAACGAAGTCACTAAGTATGAGAATACCTGCAATACGGAAAACAAGATGAGGAATACAGACAGCTCTGATTCCTCTAAGATACAAGACATTTTTCTTCTTCCTCTTTATACTCTATTTTATACTCTGGGTATATCTGGTATTTTTCAAAGACAACAAAAATGGAGGGATTTAACTCGTTGTCCACACAGCTGTCATAAAACCGAAGCCCATCAATAGACTTTGCTGGGGGACGAACGTAGGTTGTGCAGCCTTTCACATACTCTCCAACCAATACACGAGCCACAAACATGATGTTTGTTTTCACCGCAGGCTGACAGTATCTATGGGAGTAGGAAGCATCTCTAGCAAAGTAGCTTCCTAGAAAATGATATGAAAACATGGTTATAAGGAATACGTATAAAGTGACAGTGAAAACGGAGCTTTTCAGGAGGTATTTGACCCAACTTTCAGGTCTTCTCTTAGTCAGTTTACATAATATCATAGAAATTTTTACAAGAGCAGGGATTTCACCACAGAATTTCCATTCAGGATTTGCTATTTTAGGAACAACTTTTAAAAAACACTACAGGTATGTGCAATATGATGAGAAGGATGGACAAGAAAACATGAGGACCTTCCACAATCACACTGAGGGAATGCACACTCTTCTTGCTCCCTGCCATGAAGACTAGTAGCCATTTCTCTCACAAGTTCAAATTATGACCTTGAACCTTCAGAAGATCCCACCTACAGCAGCAGAGGCTTTTCAAATCCCTACATTCATTCTCTTAACGCCTTGTGAAAAGACTTACCCCTCGTTAAAGCAAGTCCTTGCCCTCTCCAGAGGGAAGGAAGATCATAATACCAATTCAGACCTCTTTTCTCCACCCCCTATAGTTAAAGACTTCAAAACTTGGATTGCTCTAGTATCAGGGGAGTCTAAGCAGACGTCTAACATGGAATCACTTCCTACGTACCCTTTCCATAGTTAGTTCCATTGCTTCCACAAATTCTCCAGTCAAAGTTGTGAACACAGATGGCTTCCACAAAGGACGTCTTGGTTCCATGGAACAGGAGCTTTTCATTTACTTCCTTCCCTCCATTTTCCCTTTTCATCTGCTCCTTTTGCCTAACGGAGAAATGCAGGGGAGGAGTGTGAGCCACGGAAGAAAAGGGAGAAATATTTTTTTAAAAAAATTATATAGTATACATGTAAGCATCAGTTGGATGAGATTTCCAGTCTGCTTTCTCCTCTCAGCTTGGAAGATGAGACAGACTAGCAGTATGATGGACAATTACAAGATGAGCAATATACTGATACTATTGCCCAGCAATTCTAGGTAATTCTGGCTTTCTTCAGTGAATTTAAGTAAACAGTGACACTATTACAGTCCCTGCTGTACCAACCTTTTGCTCCTTTCTAGGGTCCTACTAGTTCTGCTTTAGTGTCTCTTGTCCCTTCCCACTCCCAAACTCTGTGGGGCAGAGGCAGTACTAACCACAGAGCCCCCGCGCTCCAGCGGTGGGTAAAAGCTTGAGGCAGCTTGTTCTTCATTCCCTGAGTGAACTCAAACCACCAAACACCCTGAGCTCCTGCCCCGCAGCGAGATCGGGGCATGTGAGACGACAGAGCCAGGAGGAGAGAAACTGAACCTTCTTGCACCACTGAAGACCTTACTGATTTAGGCCCGAGTCAGACTGAGCCATGACCAGTACCAAAAGAGGAATCACAACAGAAGGCTCAAGTAGTATCTCCCCTCGCTTTTTCACAGCATCCAGACATCCCACAGGTTTTCAGAAGCTATTGAAGCTGACAAAACAGTAATATTCTTCTGGGAGTGATCAGCTACAAAATAAACAGAGCCAGGGAGAGGGCAGGATCCTTCCAACTTGTAACTTATGTAAATGAAAAGTTAAGAGCAATGGACTGAAATTCATTCATTGAGAACCTGGCGATGTTAAACTCTGCCTGGTCAGCCTCATTATCTCATTGGAGGAGGATAAAAAGTATGCAGTATTACATGTTTTGAAGTGCCTTAAAGATTTGCTAGATGAAAAAGCTCCATGAAATTATTAGCTGGTAACTTCCTGGGTTCAGTCACTTTGCAGGTGAAAGTACTTATTTGAGCAGTATTTTTCTTCTCCGTTACCATTCCATACCGTCCTTGAATACTTCTGTTAAGTATCTGTGCTTTTGTTTTAAGCTAGACAACTGTTCTATGCAACAGCTTAATCTGCTACCAAATTAACTTGAACATGGCTGTTTATTGTCACTAGCACCAGCTCAAATCTGTAGGTATCGAGCTTGGCAGAAGTACCTGGAGTTCAGCATCACTGATGCAGGCGCTGAAAACCAGAAAGGAGCTCTGGATCTCAGAAGTGATTAAGTGAAAGCACAAGGATTCTTCCTCAGTGAATACTGACTTCATTCAGCAAGGGTACTCAAACTCTTGAGAAAGCCTTAAATAAATCTGTCTGGAAAAAACAGACCCAAGTACCCTTTTACCCTTGCCCACTTCTCTAGCAATTATTTCATATACTCTGATGGAAAAACATCTGTAACAGAAGGATCACATGTGCAGCAGGCAGTTACAGTGCAACCCCTGAGACAATACACTACTCCACATCCCGGTTTTGCATCGTTCATGTCGTTCTGTCCATACTCCTTCCCTAATCTTCCAGGGATCCATGCAAAGGGAACCTCCCCCCAGGAGCATGGCATTCTCTGGAGGGCCTCAGACACTCAATTTCACTCCTGAAACTGGCCCTAAGGAGGAAATACCAGTCATGTTAAAGCACAGGAGTTAATGTCTTTTCTTTCCTAGGAAGTAGATACAGGACACCAGCTCTTGGAGACTCCCTCCGCATAAGGATGAGGAAACAAATACTAACCACTGAAACACTTTCCAGAGGGATGGATTCTGAATCCTCTGTATTTTAAGGATCTTGTAGTTTTTCATAGTCTGATGAAACAGATGCTTTATTCTGTTGTATTCAGAGGTTGTACTACTGACCTCCACTGCCTATAAAATATAAACCAAAGCAAAAGATGACATGAGGCTTCAGTTAGCTAGTAACATGCAGAAGCCTAATGACAGCAGATACACTTTCAGAAGGGACCCCAAATTATACTTACAAAGGTTAATTTAATGCTTTAGATCATGACTATGTGAATAATTAGGACAGACACTTAATATGTAAATCAGTATGTCACTCCTGCTTTGCAAGGACACCTCACCTCTCTTCAGGAAGGATGCTGAAGGCAAAAAGATCAATTAAATGTTTATCATCTCCAATAAGAGTTGACACTTGTAACTTTAAATCTCAACGAAACAGAAATTTCAAAAAGAAAACTTGACTGATTATTCCAGATTAAATAGGTAACAGTATCATTTGTAACCAGACATTTAAGGGAGCTTCAGCTATTAAAGATGAAACAAACAAAATACATACAACCTTTCAGCATCACAGCTCCTTAACTTTTCAAAGTTAAAACTTGGAAAGTTGCGCTTAAATATACACTGAAGAAAAAAAGCTGCATTTCTAAACATGAGAACAATTCAGATTCTAATAGGAATGTTACACTAAATACCTGCTTAAGAAAATACACCTCCTCCTTTCCTAATGGAAACAAAGTCTATCCATACTTTTTACGTTTAAAAATCCATCAAGAAATGCATATTTTTTCCTAATGAAAAGTTAATGCAAGATATAATTAAAACATGATTTAAGCTCTTCTGCTTGCTTACATCATGTATAAAGTTTACATTTTTTCTCCAAAGTCATCTGTGTCTTCAGTCTTCCCGAATAAACACTTATCTTCCATAAACTTGACTGAAAATGCATAATGCTGGCAGACTGATGTCACCTGGTGATACTTTCCACTTTACCACTGCCTCAGCCAAGTGGGAACTCAAGATGACTTGAAGTGAAATGCCCAATATCCCACATATCAAAGTTATGTTTTAAGCAGGAAAGCTGCAGTCATCCTAGGAGGTAATATGAAATCAACATCTTAACCTGTCAGGCAAAAGCTCCACATTCTAGAAGGCTGAGTTCAGAGAAGAGATAAAATAGGACTAATATTTCACAGCTGCATAAAGAAGTGTTTCTCTGGACACCATGTCCAGCTTGTGCATTAAGTACTTACTAACGAAGAGGCCTATCATAGGAAAGTCTTCTAAGGATTAAGAATAGTCAGATACACAAGGAAGAATTATTTCTTAAATATTCTTTAATTCTTTAATAAGCAACAAATTATTTATTAAACAGTTTTTACAAGGTTGAATTAAATTTCCCATGTCTTAATACAAGAGTATTTTTCCAAAGCTTCTTTATAACACATAAAACAATTTGGATGGGTGAGCATTTATTATCTGCATGCTCTGTGACAGCTCAGCTCAAGTTGCTCACCATCCCCTACAAGACAAAAGTTATGTCACTGTATTTCAGTACTATGTATTTTACTTATACATAAACAATTCGTATTTAGACTACAAATATCCTTTTGCTTTGTTGCATCTTTTACTGAGGAACTGTAGCTTTTCTGGGTAAAACAGAGGGTCAGCCACGTGGTACAAGGCCTAATCCTGTAAGAAAGGTACTTCAGTTATTTTATCATACAATGGCCTCAAAGGACAGTTCTCTTTTGCAGGAAAACTTGGTGGGGTTGTCTTTATTTCCCTAAGGACGCTCCTCTTGCTAATAAAGGGGAACATCACATTTCTATTGCAGGTTGATACTTCATAACAACAAAACTTCTTTATCTCCTTCCATCTGCAGACCTAAAAAGGAAATTCCTGGAAAGCGTAAGCATTTGCTGACCCACTATCAAGGAGTGGAGTTTCCGAGGCAGAGAAAGAATCACTGCCCTGACAGTAATTCCCATTAGCGTATGAATGCACAAGGACAGTACTTTGTGATATCAAACCTTGATCTCTGGTTAACTTGGGTCTTGGAAGCAGCATAGTGTGTATTAGTGACAGTGACCCAACTAGAATGAGTGTCTATAAAGTACACAGAGAGACTCTTCAGGTTGCATGAGCTCCCATCCCTGTTATAGCACAGCAGTCCTTGGCATGCGTGTCAGGATTCAGCAGCACTGCAGCCACACAAAGACTAATCCTCTGACATAAACCCACACATTCATTACAGGCATTCATCCGTTGTTTATTAAAGATACAATTTAAAACCCAGCATGAAGTTCCAAGACAATATCAATTATTTTTTATGCCTTTAAAAGGTTTACCAACTGCTAATTCCACTTTGTCTGTCAAAGAAAGACAGAAGAAATTCACACTAACTTTCCTATTGGTGTTACCAATTTCCATCGTGCATTTCATACACTCTACCTTTTATAGAACTATGATTCTAAACAACTTACAGGTTAAGACACTGCAACACTCAAAAAATAAGCTACACTACCAAAACAGAGCTGCTCTTTTTAAGCAAAGATTACTTTTTCCCTATCAATATAGGAGTTCCTTTTTACAATTGATCACTTCCAGCGAAGCAAATATTGCCAGGGTTATTCTGTCAATGTCTGAAGAGAAGGGAATTCATCAAGTTGTAACTGTCAGATCTTACAATGGTCACCACATGCATCCAGAATCCCAGCCAGTCCCAATATTACCTACTGCAAAAAAACAATCTTAAAGTCCCACAGAAATATTTAACCTAGCCCAGGCTTTCACTTTTAGCACCAACAGGTGCTGTGGGCTTTGTCACTTTTTAGGTACAAAATTAACTTTTCCTTTCCTATGAAAGACACGCAGATTACAAGTTAAGGGATGGTTTTCTTAGGGGCCAACTTGGCAAGCAAACTGAGCTCTGGGGAACAAGATGATCCTTCTATTTCACGCATCCCCACAGGTACCACCAATGGTACCACAGAGCTGCACATCGCATTCCAAAGCCTCTCACACACTCACCTCAGTGACTCCAGAAACACCCCAACAAATGGACACAACTAAAATTCAGACTGAAGTTTTCAGAGTAAATAAGGGAAGCAGTTAAGTACATACAACTCAGAGACCTAAAAAGAACTGAGCTACCTGTCTTCCTGGCATTCTTTTGAAAAATTTAAGCTTGTGTTAATCAGTTAAGCTGCTGATAAACCAAGGGAAGAGCTGATCAGCTACAACCTTTATTATTTTGACAGAGCTCAAAATATCACAGGCCCAAATCTTCAAAAGATCTGGCTGCCAGATTCCCACACAGCTTGGTATTAGTTCATTCAGCAGGTGCTGGATACCTGACATTTGTACAATCTTGAAAAACTTTGGGTTTTTTGGTAGTTGTGAAAAACAGCTGTTTGAAGTGATCTAATGTACAGAGCAGTTGACTTAAAGTTTACCCACTGATTTTTCATCAGAATTGTATTTAGATGAATTTGTTATATACACACATGGCCGGATAGCAGTGTTACATTGACTAAGGCATAATCTCCAACACAAGAGGGTAGTCATGGTGAAAGAAAACATTCAGCACAGAGCAGAATAACAGAAACCAGCCCACAGAAGCAAAGACACATGATATTTTTGGTTCTCATGCCACTGCCAATGTAACTACACTAGGGAAAATAAAATACAAAGAGTGAGAATAGCAATGGAGCTCTCTGTCAACTGAAACCGGCCAGAAAGAATTCCCAGTCTGGAAATACGGTATCACTTCTGTCCTGTTCCTAGCCAATACAACTTGATTAGCATCATACAGGATTCTGTGACACAGTCAACAAGGAAAACCTCTCCTGCTCCACATCATGTGCTATTCCTTAAGGAGGGTCAAAACAACTATGAAAAAGGACAAGCAGAACACCAAAAAGCCTTCTTTCTAGCATACTGTAGTACTTCCCCAGTCTGTGTTGCTCTTCCAGAAGGACTGCTTCTTCATGCCATCAGACCTAGCAAGTTAAAAAACACCTGCACATTTTTGGTCTTGGTAGACCAAATAAGAACATAGACTTTGGGCTGATGGTGGTTTGGTTTGTTTTGTTGAAGAGATCACTGCAAATGTTTTTTGATACGATTGGCTTTAACTCTATTTCTGCCATTCCTTGAGGCCATGGTCTGTGCTCAGATCTAAGGTATGTGACAGTACTGGGTGACTTGAAAGAGCATAAAGAGATTTCTTTTCCCAGACCTCCAGTCCAAACTTTATGCATCAGCAGCCATGACGGTGTTATTATTGGATGGCTTTTTAATGGCCTACACAGAAAGGGTTTGGTCTCAGCCCAGCTTCTAGTGAAGAAATACACACTTCTATGAAGTCCCTTGGTTAACTGGCCCACTAAGTTACTAAAGCCATTTTAAAATTTTTAACGGTGAATCTTTTTGTCTTGGATTTGGTGAGTTCTGGTTTTCCATGTAGATAGGTGACTAAAATGCAGATGAAGTTTATGGGAATTTGGCACCTTTTTCAGGACCTCTTGGGAGATCCCGTAGATCTTTAGCCCATCCACCCACGAAATCAATTCTGTCCCTTTTTAGCATCTACCCAGTCACAATTACTTTACTTAAGCAGCATCCTCCTTTGACTCATGCCTTTCCATCAGAATTACAAAAGGAGAATTAAAAAAAAAAAAAAAAAAAGAAAAAAAGATACCTTGTATCCTAAGTCAGGCAGCGCCGATTGATCCCAGTGGTTAGGACAGGCTTGATTTGGAATAGAAGAATCCCTCTGGCTGTTTGCAAACAGACAGAAAACAAGATGTTAGTAATTCTAGTACTGCTCTGAACATTCAAATTGGCAGCATTCCCTTTGGCCCATTCTTACATTTAAAAATAAACAAAATAAAGCACAAAGAAACTGGGAAACAATCTCAGTCTGAGCTGTGCTTTGTATGCTGCCATTCAATTGTCACAGTCTTCTTTCACTTGCTTTTTTAAGAAACAGCTATACGTCACCAGTCCTGTGGATGTGGTACCTGGAGTAAGATGTACCCCAGAAACCAGCTGATGCACCAAGCCGGCGGTTTGTGATACAGTTTCTGTTCAGTCAAATGGATATGTTTTCTCCTAGTAACAGCTGAGTTGTTTGAACAATTACTGTCAGTACTGGCAGCCATTTTGCCTTGTAATTACTTCTGAAATATGAAAAAACAACAACTTAAAGAACATCATTTACCCCTTCTTTATCTTCTGCACATCTTCAGAAGACACAAACTTTGGCCGCCTGCAGACCTGTCTTCGAGTTTTAAAAGAGATGTTTGTCTGGATCATTTCTTGAGGAGAAAAGAGAAGGAAAAAGTCATGAATACATCTACAAGGTGGAGTCATTAATTAATGACAGTCATTCATTAATGAAAATGATTATTAATTGTCAATTCTATCTGCTGAAGAATAGTTGCACAAAGCCTATGTAAGCTGCTTTTCCTTCCTGCACCTGTGCCTATCTTGCTTGCTCCCTTAAGTCATTTGTGCTCTTTAAATGTTGCTCCAGCAGCACAGGAAGATGCTTGATTTTTCATTTTTACCATCCACAGGGCTAATTCACTTTACTTAAGCTTTACTACGACTTCATGTGAAGACTACAAATCTTTTTATTTCTGGTCCAGTGTGAGTCAGGATAGTGGCAAAGAATAAGGGGGAAGGTTACTTTTGTAAGGAATTTCCTCGGGGCCATCACTACCTCACTTCCCCTTCCAGTGAATAAATCTGGTAGTGTTAGTAAAAGAAGTCATAGCTTCTAAAAGCTGAGATAGCTTGCAAGTTAGTCTTTGTAAAGCACTGCATAGCTGTAAATAAGAACCTTTAAAATTGGTACCTTTAAAATTGAGCTCGTAATAATACAAGCCAGCCGGGAAAGATATGGTGGTATCTGGATCTGCTAGATACAAATTCTCAATAACAGTAGAAGATGGTGAGTTCACACTATCCCCTTCTCCCTTTGAAGGGGAAAAAAGAAAAAAAAAATGGAGAGAGAAGAATAATCAGTAAACACAGTCAGGACTAAACCCTGGATAACTAGTTTGTGTGGAGGGAAAGAGGCAAAGAGTAGGCTGAAGAAGAATCTACCCAGAACTATCATGGCCTAAAGTGCGATTACCAAACACTCATAACATACACACAAATACATAATTAGTAACAATGTATCCCATTTAAATTTCTGTAACAAGTTGTACTGTTTTTGATAGAGTTAAATTTCTTCATAGTAGCTTGTGTGGTGCTGTGTTTTGGACTTGTGCTGAAACCAGTTTTGATAATAGAGATGTTTTTGTTATTGCTGAGCAGTGCTTACAGAGCGAGCCAAGGCCTTTTCTGCTCCTCACAGCACCCTGCCAGCGAGCAGGCTGGGGGTGCACAAGCAGTTGGGAGGGGGCACAGCTGGGACAGCTGACCCCAACTGGTCACAGGGACATCCCCCACCATATCATGTCATGCTCACCAATAAAAGCTGGAGGAAGAAGGAGGAAGGGGGACACGTTCAGAGTGATGACGTTTGTGTTCCCAAGTCACCGTCACACATGATGGATCCCGGCTGCCCTGGAGATGGCTGAGCACCTGCCTGCCCATCAGGAGTGGTGAATTAATTCCTGGCTTTGCTTTGCTGGTGTGTGCAGCTTTTGCTCTACTGATGAAGCTATCTTTATCTCAACCCACAAGTCTTCTCACTTTTAACCTTCTGATTCTCTCCCCATCCCACGGAGGGGGGAGTGAGCGAGTGGCTGTGTGGGGCTTAGCTGCCAGCCAGGTGTGATGGATGCACTCAACTCCTTGACCAAATTAGATAGCAGTTTGGTTCAGGCTCCAAAGGAAGTAAGGCCATGTCTGGGCCGTGAACTTCTCTAGTTCCAACCTGTTCTCTGAAAACCCACACAGGAACAGGGTGACATGTGAGCATTGATGCAATATAAGCTTGGAATCTGGAACACTGATCATGCGATTAACACATGAATAGCTGGTGGTTCTTCCAAGACTAATTTGTCAACAACAAAGAAAGTTGTGGGTACAAGGAGTCTCATGCTTACCTTTTCCATCACATGTAATTTGACTACGAGCCAAGCACTTTATTCCATAAATCTGACAGCCTGCGCAAGCTTTTTTTGAGGTTTCCCTGCTAAGGAGTGGGCTGCACAGCAGTGATCTTCTCTTGAGCTGAGACACCTCTCAAGGGTACTACCTGAGGCTGAAAGACCCCTTACCAACTGCAAATCCTTGGTAAGTGACCGGTATCACGCATAACCTTGTATACTAAGATTTTGTATTGGTAACTTTGAATTATTATTATTATATCCAAACTACTTTTGCTGCTACCTTTGGCAGTGGTTCTTTAAATGATCTAAAATCTCCCCTGCAACGAACTGATACAGTCCGCAGATTCTAAATCTACTCTGTGGCACCAGGTTTAAACCATGATGAAAGTATAATTCTCTAATGTACAAAACAATGTAAAATATGAGGGTATACTGATAGAGACGCCTTCCATTTAAGCTGACTGCTGAAATCAAGGCCCACCCCTGCCAGAGCCACTATATCCATCATCTTTCCCTGTGTAGTTTTTCACATCCCTGCATCACCTTTGTCTTCTGCCATTTGTGCAGCTATACTGTAAACCAGACGGGGAAAAGTCATCTGCCTTGGGGGAGGGAGGGGTTCCTTATTTATTTATTTTCCTGCATTTTTCAGATAGATGACTCTCTCAAAGAAGATTTGGCCATCCAAGGAAAAAGGTAACATTTGATCTGAGAGGGGATAGCAATCCTTGCGTGTCCAAGGAAGCAGGACAATGCTTAGAGGAAAGACAAGACTACTTCCTGAATAATTTAAAAGGCAATATATTTCAGGAACAGTGTGTGCCTGTTAAATCTGCATAGAAGCCAGGGACTCCTCCAAAAGGAAATCCGGCTAGAGAAGCTAGCATGCATCATCAAAACTGGTATGATTACACAAGCCAAAAAAAAGGAATTTTGCTTTCCTGCAACTGCCAACAAAGTCTTTGTCAGGACAGTAGTTGTAACCAATCATTCAGACACAAAGACAACTGTTCATAAGGAACCTCACTCCAAGGAGATAAGGCATGTTCCCTCCAGCCTGTCATCATTTTAACACATCTGTTATGAACATCTGTAGTTTCACTGCCTTACTTGACACTGTAAAATTCAACCACAGGTACTTACTTAATTAACCTTACTGAGTAAAGGGGACTGGTGGAGAAAGGGCTCCACACATTTCTTTAGAAGTTATTCAAAGCACAGGACTCACCTTTTCTCCATACTCAATCCACTGGCCTTGGTCATTCTTCCAATACCAAATCCACTGCGTGGTCAATACAAATGAGGGTTTTGAGACTGATGATGGTGTAGAGAGGCGTCGAAGTGAAGAAGAACAGCAGGTCATTCTTTGGAAATCAATGCTCTTATCTGCTATCCTGTAAGGACAAGTGCAGGTTTACTATAGTTAACAGTATGTATTTTATCCTCTAATCCCCAGTTTAAGCTGGTGCAATTTTATTTAATACAATGTGACTGCCTGAACTTAATTAGGCCTTAGATAAGAGTCTTTCCCACAGCATGCATGGCAGCTCTGAAAACTATTTCCAATCTTCAGAAGCAAACTGTGGCCTGTGAGGTGCAGAATGACATCTCAATCACTGGCCAGATGTTGCACTGCCAGCTTTCCAGTCTGGGCCTACGTGTACAACATGGCAAAAGGTATTTCTACAACAGATAAGCACGGTTACAGTTTTTCGCAGGACAAAAATAGATGTTGATAAGTACATGACCAAGTTTGCCAGCAAATGCCTGCAGTTTATCAACTTTGTTCTTTTTCTGTGGTTGCAGAGGATGCAATCACAGCTGTGAACTCTGTAAGTAGCATTCATCACAGGAGTCACCTGGGCTCTTACTGCTGGAAGGCCTGAAAAGTTAACTCTCAAGTGAAGAGACTTTGAAAGCAGCTTCCTCTTGGGAAGCTTAATTGTGATTTGCACCATCCAACAGTCTAGTCAAGCTGCAAATCAAAATCATCTGCTATCTGAAGCAGCATGGGTCAAAATGACTATAGCGTTTTACGGAGGCCAAACTTGGGGTCCCCTATGAATCCCGATGGATTACAGCGGGGCTTTCAGAAAAAAGTTAGAGGGAAAATGCACTGTCCTAAAAAAAGAAAATGGGCTGCTTACATGAAAGGCATTTCGTAAGATTTCTCTAAGCACTTTACAGATATTATTGTATTATATTATTATTATATATACTTGCTGTATTAGGAAAGGCATAACTATAGAGAAGGACCTGCTCTGAACTGTTGTTAAAAAGCCCAATTTAATTATTATAAATAAATGATGATGCATTATCTGAAATACTAATAGTCTAAGCACTATACAGGGTAAAAAGCAATGGGTGGAATTTAGAGTTTTAAATGCAAAATATTGTTGTGTTATTTTTAGAAGACAAATCTTTTATTATTTTTAACGAGAAAAATTTTCATTTGGACATCCTCACAGATTATGAGAAGCTCAGTAATCAGAAGTTATGGAAATCAGACATCTTTAGGTAGAAAACAAGAGTTTTTCCTCAGGGGCTCAACCACAGCACTCTAAGTAAGCAGTCCAGCATCACTATACCTGATGTTCTTTGGGTCACAATAGGCCTTTTCAATTTCCTCCATCATGGAAAGGTCATTCCAGTTGATCCCATTATATACTTGCCATCGGTAGGGCAAGTGGTAATGAACAAATCTGCATTTATCTATAATGAGATCAGATATAGTCAAGAGTTCTGCAATCATAACACAGAAAGTAAGACAAGGGAACAAAAAAAAAAAAAGGGAACAAGCATTTTTCACACTGTGGCTTTATCTCCTGGGTTTTGGTATGAGCAACAAAGACAGAGTGTTGAAAACAGAATTATGTTTGAACGATAGAGGTGTGTGTTTCTCCAGCCTTATCTAGAAAAACAATGTAAGCTCTCACACATTGTCAAATATATTTCAAAGAAATTATGACCTTCCCTTTGCTGAGAGATGACACCGGCAGCTGGGAGAGCAGTGCCACGGATGGGAAGTGTGTGTCTGTGTGTCACACCACCATGATTCTCAGCTGTAAAAGTCTAGTCTACGCACCACCTAAGCACTCCGATATG
Organism: Tyto alba; assembly: GCF_018691265.1. Classification (NCBI taxonomy): domain Eukaryota; kingdom Metazoa; phylum Chordata; class Aves; order Strigiformes; family Tytonidae; genus Tyto; species Tyto alba. Next base: position 5,660,151 of record NW_024881295.1, on the reverse strand, counting down.
TTTGGTTCTCTCTTTCCCTTAGTCCCTCAGAACTCGTGGGGCAGTTACCAAGGCCTGAATGGTTTTTTTAGGCGCATCCCAACAACTGAGTCAGCATAAGGGACTGCAATACTCCACAGAACATCCCCCAAGAGGGACTCTACACTCACCCTTGAACAGGCAGCACACTGCCCTACTAACATGATTGCTAGGCACTGTGGAAATTGTTGCTTTGCTCCTCAGAACACAGGAAGCAGCAACTTTTAACTGCCTTGCTTGCAAGACCTGCAGCAGTGCTATATAACCTTCACATAGGAAGAGGAAGACTTTTGTTGTTTTTTTATAAATCATCTATGTTTTCAATGCATGTATGTCCACATGTCTGAGTTCAAACCTGCTTAACACCCCTGCACGTGTGGATGCTGATGGATGCGGGCAGAGGCTGACCTCTAGGCCTCCCTGCCAGGGAAAGCTGAAGTGCACTTCACACCTGAGTATCGACCAAACCTCTTAATTACAGTGTTTGAGCCAAACATGGCATGGCAAAGCACACCAACTCTCCAACCGTTATCTGAGTTTAGCTATTTGGTGGTCACAGCATAGCTGCTTTGAGCGTGACCTCCACAGCTAGCACATGGGTACACCATTCACATTATACAGGTCCAAAAGTTCATAAACTTAAGCCTCAAGACTGGTCCTAAAGAAGCAGAGTCTGAGAAATGTGATACAAGGCTGGAGTAGCTGCTGCACAGATGGAGACAAAAGGAGTTTCACCGTTCCCGACCTCTGACGTATCTGACCACGGAACATAGGGAAACTAACCCCAGTTCAGGAGACAACACTGTCACTCCTTTCCTCCTCCTTTTTGCTAATAGGGCTGGAGCGCACCCTGTCTTGAAAGCACTGTGCTTAAATTAGCTTGAAAAGCTGTAGACAAAACCACACTTAGTCTCTCTTGGCCACAGATTTCATTTCTGTGATCCATAAAAGAGATAATTTATTTTTTAAAGTACTGTCTCTCTTCAAAGTGGTGGTTAAGAAGAGGTATTATAGCAAGCCCTACAGTAAGTCATCTGCCTCTCAGAAAAGGAGCTTCGGATGGGAGAACTGCATCTTTACCAGAACACAAACCCACTACAGAAATGCTAAATACACACAAACACCTCCAACCAAACAGTTATCAGGCAACTTATTGTCCACATCCTAAGCAAAAGCAAATGCAGTCTGATCTAATTTAAGCGTATCTTTTACCAAGACCAGGTGGTCAGAAAAGGAGTGGTCCTTTAGAAAGTGACTGGACACATTCACTGAAAGAAAATCTCATGGTACTTCCTCATAACAGAGGAAGAACCTAATCTGGGGCTTAAGCGACTGTTCAGGGACAGCGCCCAAATACAATTGTTTATACTTACATTTTTCCCCTAGACCTCTGTTATGGGCCACTGCCAAATAGACAATGGACTAGGTTTATCTTTAGCTTAGCTGGTACAACTACTGTGTTTTCTTAACACATTTTAACACCTTGGATCACTTTTTAAAGGACGTAACAAGGGAAAATATGACTACTATCTGATGTACACAGGATATGGTAGGAATAAAGGATGACATATTGTCACCAGTTGTCAATACTGACAGCATAAGGCCAGCTCTTACATTGATCTAATAGTTACAGAAAGTGTAACAGTTAATGTTTGAAGGGTTTTTGCCACAGGAACATACCCAAGGCCTGCCCCCAATAACAGGACTGAAATAGGCCATAGATGGATCATCTAGAGGAGAAAGGGTTTCAGTGTACCCACCTGACTTTCCTCTAATTATGTCTGTAATTCTGACAGTGTTCATTAGTGACTTGGAAACAAAGTGAATGAGTGAGAAGGCACAACTGCCACTGCCATAGGCTGCCACTAGTCCAAGCCACCGAGTGGGCAGTGCCTCTGCAGATGCTGCCCTCTGAAGATAACGTTACATTTTCTAAAGCATACCTTTATGTTTGCAGTACCGCCAGACATAGAACACACATATGTCATCAGACTTATCTTCTTTGTTGTTCTTTGAAGCTTTAGCAGAGTAATTGTCTTTTTTATCTACAGGAAAGAACACATCAGTCCTTATTCGCCCTACCTAAATACAACTCTAACAGAAACACACTGCATTTGGCATTCCATCCCAGCAATAACAAGGAGTTGACTGCAGTAGTCAAGCCAAGCACTTTCAGGATCTGACTATCCCCTGTACAGCCCACCGCATGAATTAGGGCCTTGACTGACCAATAAACCCCTACAATGGAAGGCGTCTCGGTGGAGATGGGCAAGGTGTCATGAAGCTCAGAGAGTAATGTAGGGTGTGACTGACCACGGCTGCTGCAAGGAAGCTGACTTTGTCTCAACACAAAGGCAGTCAGAGGGTGGCCTTTGCCGTAGATAATTGGCTATGTCAGCTGAGTGGATCAACTGGTGGTATAAATGTTTCTCCCCAAGTTAGCCAGAGCAGCATGGGGGGAGTAAACCCAGGGGTATAAAACCTAGACAACTAACAAAAGAATTTCAAAGAGAGCAACAGGATTGAGCTGGCTTCAACCCACGTATTCCTTCTTGGGGACTGGGGACACCCACCGTCGTGAGAGTAAGCATATTAAACAGACCTGTGATGGGAATCACATTGGTATTGTGATTGAACTGTGTATGGCAATTGCTATGCTTTGGGAAGTGTAACTTAACATTTGTATTTTGTTTTCAGTGTATTTTGCATCAGTCTGCTACATCAGAAATCTCATTGTACTGGGCCTGGCTACGATAGAGTTAATCTTCCTCACAGCAGCTCATATGATGCTGTGGTTTAGATTTTTGACCAAAACAGAGCTGATAGCACACTGATGCCCCAGCTTTTGCTACACAGCGTTTGCAAAGCACTAAGGCCTTCTCTGCTACTCACCCTGCCCACCCAGTGAATAGACTGGGGGGTGCACAGTAGGTTGGGAGGGGACGCAAACAAGCAGAGGACCAAACTAACCAAAGAAATATTCCATACCACGTAACATTATGTTCAGCAATAAAAGGGAAAAGAGGGAGTTTTAGGAGGATTAGCTATCTTTTGGTGAGTGACTGCCTTTGCATTACTTGCTTCGCTTTGTTTGCTTCTTTCTTCTTCCACTTTTCGCTTTCCCTGCCCCCTGCCCCTCCCCCCTGCCTCCATCTTACTCCTCAAATTTTCTTATTTTTATTCTTTCTTTCCTTTTTCCCTGCCCCACTGGGGGTTGAGGGGAAGTGAGCAAGTGGCTGTGTGGTGCCCAGCTGCTCACCAGAATTAACCCACAACACCCATGTAACATCAACTATCTTCAAATAAGGAAATTTTATATTAAACATTATACCCTCCACATGTAGAATATCTAAAAGAACCTGTTCAGAGAGTACTGGACTCTGACAGGCTTTAAAGACGAGGCCCTTCTGCCCAAGAGGACAGAAAATTTACAAGTTCCTATTCACTCACTGGAAGGTATATCGAGACAAGCGCTCTGCTGACAAAGCTATATCCATTCCCTGGGGACAGAAGGCAAGGAAAGGAATTGCACACACAGATGCAACTCTGTCTCCTTCCCAGAAAGGAAGCTCTGAGTCCATAACAACACAGATCAACCCCAGACTACTCCCCATTGCGCCACACAATGCATGGGCAGAAACTCCAACAGCCCTCCGCAGGCCATCCGGCACTATGGCCCTCAGCACGTGGTAGGGTAAGCGCATAAGCTGCACTCTGACCACCACAGGGAGCTGTAGGGCTGTGCAATACCAAATCCCAGTGAGGACCACTGATCTCAAGACTGAAGGGTTAGAAAAAATTCATACCTTTGTCTTTACCTTCAGCTCCTGCTGGCAACTGGGGTTGGCTCTGACCACGTACTTTGTTACTGGGACCTGCATGAGAAGGCTGAATGAATGGCACTGCTGGACCAGAACCTCAACTAGCTAGCTACATGTCAATTTGTGTGTTGAGGATTATCTCTACCACACATACAACTTTCCACTGACAGTCCACTGCTGATACAACAGATCAGCCATAACAGTTACAAATCCCAGCTAGTCACAATTATTGGCAATCACTCAATAGCAATTTTGCATGCAGTATTTTTAGGCAACAGTAATGCAGCTCTCCCTCCCGCATGACTTGGCCATGATTTACTCCATCCCTGAAAGCAGATGAATGGCAGAAGGGAAAAAAAAATGTTCATGTTGTAATAGGGGAAATAGGAAAGCTGATTCCACATGGAAGCAGCTGGTACTTATCTAGATTCTTACCTTCTGAAGGTGGCATGTGGAGTGTGGAGCCCACTCCAAACTGTTCTTTACTCCCTGTAACTGCCGTTTTTTTCATTACATTTTCTCTTGGTTTGTAGTTGTGTACTGAAATCACAGAAAGGACGATGGGGCTTAGCTGTGAGGTATCTATCCACTATCCTCTATCTAACTCAGAATCCTGTTAAAACCCAGTGTTTCTTACAACTTACTTCTCCCCTTCTTCAGTTCCTTCTTGAATTCCTCATGCTTGTGATCATACACAGTCTGGATGTTTGACGCCATGTTCACATCAATGCCTCCAGTTTCCAACACTCTCAATGCTTGGGTACCCAAGAGGTTATGGGACTTCTTGCATGGAAAAAATCTGCATTCCCCTTGGAGAAAGTGTCGACAAATATGAAGCCTGTTGCAGTTGTTTTGCTCGTTGCAGCTATCATCCCTTCTGTTGTAAAATTGACAGGCCTAGAATTGGAGAGGATAGATACAAAATGAAATGGAAGATCACATTAGAATCAGTAATTTTTTTCTTTGTTCTATAGGCATGCAGCTTTAACAGCAAAAAAATGGTGACTAAAAGGCACGTGTTCATTGTGACTTCTTTAATCCACACTGATTTCTTACGTGGAAGAGCAGGCATTTTCAGCTGACTCATGAGTTTTCAGTTTTGAAGTTGCACAGAGATATTTTTCCAAGAAAAATAAAAGCCAATCCAATAAGCATTCATTTTTCATACTCCTAAGCAAGACAGTTGCATAACAACTGAGTGTTTTACAGTTATTCTGTTAAAAAAAAACCCAAACCACAACCACATAACAAAGAACAAATGTCTCCATAAAAAAATGTATACTGTGTCAAATGAGGTATTATTTCATGGAGCTGGAACTGCTCCATTTGTAAAGCTTCTTCTGCGTTGAAGATATGGGCATCTAAACGTTATATGAAGAATGCTTTGAGATTAGAGTACATATGGAAAAAGCAGTGCACTTCTTTATTGCTCTGCTCACCAAAAAAGAGAGATGCAGTGAACTGGACCCAGGGAACAAATCACACACCAAAAATTCCTTCATATTGCCCACAAAGCACCACAGCAACAATTCCGCTCCCGCAGCACAGAGGAGCAGGCTGTAACAAGAAAGCTGCTTTGAGGCTGACTCACAGCTGTCTGGCAGACAGCCCCAGCATCACACCAGAACTGTCACAGGTCCCCTTCCAACCCCCGTTCCAAGCAACAGAGACAGTTTTTATGCTGTGTTTCAATTGAATATATATGTAGATTTATATATATCAGCTAGGAAATTAAAGATTGCTGGGATGCCAGTGCTGAAAAAATCAGGCCGGTTTCAACTGCAAAACAACTCTTTACTGGGTTCATACTCATTAATGATGCCCATTGCCAAAGAAGAGTTCTTCACTGCTATCAGTATCGTGTACAGAAAAATCAGCCCTCACAAGCTTACACTAAATTAGGTGGGAGCACACAAAGCCACAGAACTGACATAATTTCAGTGAGGACTGATGGCTACTATCCTTGATGGTTCTTAGCCTCTGAGGGAAGCACAAACCAAAGGGAGTTGCCTTCTTTCTTCCCCATCTTCCCTCTGTCATTGTGGATGCTTTATGCTTTTCTACCCCTAACACCCCAAAGAATGCTCTCATTTGCTTTTGGCACCTTAGTTTCGGGATCTGGACTTGTTCTGGTTTTGCTTGTGCTACTGGCTTATTCTGCTTTCATCATACAACCTTCTTGTCTGCTCTGGAGGATTTTAGTTTTACCAGATATTTTTCAGATCTTACTTATATATGTTTTCCTGCACCTTGTTTGTCCAACTGTATCACAACTTTCCATTTACCCCCTTGCAATTGTGGCTATTATTTATATATTTAAACTTAGCTGCATCACAAAACCCTGTCAGTGGTGTTACAATCTGTTGGGTGCCTATGCAAGGAGCTGGCAGCAGGGGGTGGCCCCTGTTAGAAGGAGCCAGGGGCTGCCCCAGGCTGGACACAGCTGGCTACAACAGACCCACTGCAGGACACAGCTGAGCCCATCAGCCAACTTGGTGGCACCTCTGGGACAAACATATTTAGGAAAGGGCAACATGCTGCACAGTACTGAGGGGGACAGTGGGGAAAGTGTGAGAAACGCCCCTGCAGACACCAAGGTGAGAAGAAGGAAGGGGAAGAGGTGGTCCAGATGCCCAAGCAGATTCCCCTGCAGGGCCACCTAGAGCTGGCTGCCCAGGAGGCTCCTGAGGATCTCCAAGGGGGGAGACTCCACCACCTCTCTGGGCAACCTGTGCCAGTGCTCAGTCACCCTCACAGTATAAAAGCATTTCCTGATGTTCAGAGGGAACCTCCAGTGTTTCAGTTTGTGCCCATCAACTCTGGTGCTGGGCACCACTGAGAAGAGCCTGGCTGTGTCCTCTTTACACCCTCACCTTCAAGTGTTTGCAAATATTGATGAGATCTCCCTGAACCTTCACTTCTCTGGGCTAAAAAGACCCAGCTCTCTCAGCCTGTCCTCATGTGGGAGATGCTCCAGTCCCTTCATCACCTCGGTGGCGCTGCACTGAACTCCTCTTCCAGTAGGTCCATCACTCTCTTGTACTGAGAAAGTACATTTTGGACCTATTTTCAGCTTACATAGTAGGTCACTGTGGAAGACATTATAATGAGGAGATTGCCACTTCTGGCAAATCTAGGCAGTTTACCTGTAGGCCTTAGTTGCAGAGAGGCCCATACATTATCATTAGTGATAGCCATGTAATGATAGCACATACCATGCCATTAGCATGGACTGCCTTTAACAATACAACCTGTAGGAACTGTTTGTAAGAGCTTGGTCCTATAGAGATGTGTAAGAGCATAATGCTCTCTGTGAACCTCAGTGTATCATCTAGAACATTCTGTTTTATATGGATAGAAGACAAATAGCTTTGGAGTTCTTTTTGGGTTCCCTCTGCTCCAAAAAAATAAAGATGTGAAGAACAGCAAGGGTGCTGAACCTCACTATGGATGCTAATTCTGCACAGCAAGTCATGGTCCTACCAAAGAGGTTGGTCTGATGCTGTATTGTTATGGGTTCCCATGACATCAGGAGAGACACAGAACATTTCTTCTCATTATGACCTTTAATAGTAACCAGTTATTTGTCTTAGGCATCATGTGCCTTTCCTAGTGAGATCTAAAAGTATCAGCACCTGCCAATGCAAAGTAATTATTTACCTACTCCAGAGTTTTGGGTAAGTCTCTTCATTTTTCTCTCCTTCATTTTACCAACTTTGTCCAAGGAGAATGCAGAAAGGCTTATCATCTACAGAGCACTCTAGCATCTATGCATCAATAACATACGTAAGTGCTAGGTAATAGCAAACAGTCCTGTGGGAGATGCTTTGCAACTTCAATCACCAAAGAACTCAAATCTTACACCACTTCCAAGGGATGGTCTTTCCCAGGTAAAGAACGTTGTTCTATTTTGGGGGCCTGATGCCACTCGAAGTGTTACCTTCATCTAATATGTACATGCCTCATCTGAGTGCCTACCTAACAAGAAAAATAAGTTAAGGCTTTAAACATGCAATTTGTTTCTCCATCCCCCCAAGTGGAGGTAACTGATCAAGTCACCAAGTTGGAAACCATTAGTTCAATATCCACCAGAGACAGACAATCAAACACAAACAAATGTCTGTGATATAAACTTATAGAGTAGTCCCTTGGTTCAAAGGGGTAATATAGTTCTCTGGATGCTTCTAGAAAAACTTAAAATCACTGCTTCCTTAATAGGTTTTACCCCAAGCCAATCTTTCCCCCTTAACTTCAATATTACTCCAGGAACACTGCTGATCAAAACCAGAAGCAGAGAGCCCAGCTTGTCACACAGCCTGAAACTGGTTTAAGAACTAACAAAAAAAAGAATAAGGCTTATGTCTGACACTGGTTTTGGGGGCCAGGAATTGCTTTCATGCTTGTGTCTTCTTCCTCAAGAGAGTAGGAGAAAAAAGCAACTAAAATACAGAATCGGGTAAAAGCTGAGAGAGTACCGAAAACATTTTGTGTGGAGTATTCATTACAAAATATCGCTTTAGAATAGTGGAAATAGCAGCCAGTTAAGTTACAAAGTAGAGCTCCCAGAGATTTAAAGACACTGAATGTGGATGAGAGTGATTTTGTAGAGCATCAAGAGGAAGATACATTAAAAGATGATGGTGGTATGCAAGACAAAATTTTTACATGGGAGCACCAGAATAAACTACCAAACCAGAACAAAGTGCTGCCTCAACTACATGGGGAATCCACTATTTAGCTACATCCAGAAAGCAAGCTGCCCTCTGCACTTGGCCAGAAACAAAAAAAAAGCAGAGCCAGAGAGAAGCTGAGGGAAAGTGTAAAAATCCCTGATTTTGGGGTGCTGTTGTGTTTTTCTTACCCTGCACCCCAGTTTAGATCACAGAAGGCCAAAGTTTCCTCTTGCTTGAGAGCTTCATACATACCGTTTGTCAGCATTTCTATGCAAGAAACCACCAAATCGGCTTTCACATCCCTCTCCCCAGCTCTCAGATTTATAAATGGCCTGCACACATCACTGTTTTCTCTTGTTCTTGCTATTTTACTCCGTAATAGGAGTTATGGTGTTCAATTAGAGGTAATTAATGATGCCTGCCAGCGGTGAGGCCTGAACTGATTTATATATAAGACCTTAAGAGTAATACCAATCAATGATGATTGCTACTATCTGCTCATTACTGGGAGTAATTAAACAAGAAACACTTAATTTTTAGATGCAGCTAAGCAGGACAAAGATTATTAACCCCCCTTGCTCATCAACACCGTACTCCTTGAATCTGCCTGCACAACATATTTTAAAAACTACCCCAAAAAAAAAAATTATTTTGTCAAAGCCCAGCACTGTCACAGCAGAGAATAAGAAAACAACAGAACTGTTATGCCAACAGATCAGTGGAGGTTATAACTTCTAAAAGACAATGGTAACAAGCAGTACTCCAATAATTTCTTAAGCAGGCACAGTTGTAGCCAGAACAGGATATTCTTTGCTTTGAAACAGCCACACCTTGAAGATAGTATTGCCCTTACGCACACATGCAGCCAAATTTAACAAAATCAAGGACTTGCACACAAACTGGACAAAAGTTGCTTTGTAGCAGATTAGTGTACCAGAACTCAGTGCACTTTGGAAGGGGCAGATTTTACACAAAACTGACTGCATTTGGTCATTTTCTCATAGATTTTTCTTACTCCCCCACACCCTCAAGCACCAAAATGTGCAAGCCTACTGTTCTGGTTTTGGCTGGGATAGAGTTAATTTTCTTTCTAGTAGCTGGAACCATGCTGTGTTTTGGATTTAGTATGAGAATAATGTTGATAACACACTGTTGTTTTAGTTGTTGCTAAGTAGCGCTTATCCTAAGTCAAGGACTTCTCAGTTTTTCATGCTCTGCCAGTGAGGAGGTGCACAAGAAGCTGGGGGGAAGCATGGCCAGGACAGCTGACCCAAACTAGCTAAAAAGATATTCCATACCACAGGACATGATGCTCAGGATATCAACTGGGAGGAGCTGGCCAGGGGTGGGGGGCAGAAATCACTGCTCAGGGACTGGCTGGGCATCGATCAGCGAGTGGTGAGCAACTGCATTGTGCATCACTTGTCATTTAATTTCTTGGGTTTTATTTTTCTCTCTTTTTGTTATCTTCCTTTTCATTACTATTATTATTCTATTCTATTTTAATTTAAAAAATTATTTCAATTATTAATCTGTTCTTATCTCAACCCAGGAGTTTTACTTTTTTTTTTTTTTTCTGATTCTCCTTCCCATCTCACTGGGGCAGCGGGGAGGAGTGAGCAAGCAGCTGCGTGGTGCTTAGTTGCCAGCTGGGGTTAAACCACAACACCTAAGGTAGGCTGAAAAAGGAAAGGGGCCCTCACTTCCCCGTCTCCATCATCTCTTGGAGAAGAGCCAACTGGTTTTCGGTCAGGACTTTTATTCTGTAAGCATATGCAGTTATTGTGACCTTTCACTTCCGTCTTGCTTACCTCACCATCTGTAAGTCTCTGGTGAAGTTGCTGACTTTTTTTCGTTTGCTTGTTCTGAGTAACTTTATGAATATCCTGCTAGAACAACAGGGGTGGCACACAAAACAGGCTGTAGCCTTACTGCCTGCTTTCTGCCACCAGACTGCAGGTCTTCTGTCCATAAGTCATAGATGGCATGGCCTCGTGTGGGAGCAAGCCTTCTGGTATTCATGCAAGCAACACGCTCCTCAGTATTTAACAGATTTATTGCTGCTGTTTTCTGTAGTTGTAAGTACACGGCACTTTCACAACCCTGGCTCTATATTGTTTCTTCTGGTGCTTTCACACACATCCACGACCTTTCATACTTCACTCAGACTAATTTTAGTACTACTGTTACATATCTTAACAGCTTGAAATTGAAATCAGAACTCCACATTCTCTCTTGCCCTCTCCCATTCCTAATTAACAAAAGCTTCTCTTAAGAAATCAGTTCAACTCACATCAGGGAGGAGGAAAGGGTCATTTTGGAGAAGCAGGACTCGCAGCTCATTCTCATCAAGGCCAGACAACTCATGGGTCTTTAGAACTTTTTTGTTCTCAGCATTGATGATGTCATGTGAGTACTTACAAGATCTGCAAGAAAATACACAGAAATATCAGTGTTTACTTTTCAGTTAAGTCAATTTAAAGAAGAACCTCGGATAACATGCAACTTGGAGAAAGCCATGAAGAGAAAGCTAGTTTGCCAAAAGTCTCTGTGAACATTTAGATAGTCTCTGTAATTAGCTAGATAACGGACCAAACAGCATAATAACTCTGAAATGCATTATTATCCCCCATTTTAAACACTGATGTGGCCAGACCACTCTTAAGAAAGCTAGTAGCACAGATTCGAAGCCAAGTTTGTCTACCCACAGCTTCCTTCCAGTAAGAGGCAAGTCAAGTCACACGACCTGAACAGTTGGAGGGAAAGTTAATTTTAGAGGAATACATCAACAATGGTGGAAGCTGCAATACCCTTGACTTTGCAAACGTAAAAGGTTGTTGTCCCAGGGATGGCATGTTAAAGATGATGCAAGTGTCTGAGAGCACAAACCAAAGAGATAATGAAGCTGAAAACAACATAATTTGTTATCTTTGCTGGCAGGAAAGTTAAAAAAAAAAAAAAAAAACAAAACCACACAGAAAAAAAAAAAAAACAACCAAGAAAGTTCATTAACTTCTGAGTTTTGGATAAAGAAGCAATTAAACGACAATAATGAATATGCTAGTAACACTATCCCAAGAGAAACGTCTGAAGTGAGTATGAATTAGAGAGGAATTGAGATTTTTCTTTTCATCTGTTTGAAAAGATAGTGCAAATCAATAATGAAAAGAGAAACATAGTCAACCTGAGCGTTAATTCAATGCAGCAAACCCCAGATTCCTTATGTCATGTTCTTCAAAAGCATGGTTTGATACAGCCTTAAGACCAGACATACTGAACCAATAAAAGTACCTGTTAATCTATTAGACTCAAGTGTCTGTTCCCTTTATGCTTTTATCCTCTAGTTAACTCCTGGAACTCTCCTCATGAAAGCTTTTTTTACCTCATGCTGTGTCTGGTCCAATCCTTCTGTACAGACCCTTGGGGAGACACTTTGCCCCTGACCCCTGCTACCTGTTGGGCACAGTGCTTTGTAAGCAAATAAACAAGAACGCAAGGCTCAAGGGCAGAAGCATGTCATCTTTGGTCCTGAGAAACAATCTAAGGATATGAGATTCTGTAGGCACTGAGTTAATGGCTGTGAAGGTAGGTGAGCTACATAGTATTCAGGGTGGGAGCCAGCACCAGCATTCCTCCACAGTTAACCTCAGATTCCACTGACAGTCACACGGTGATCTACATCACTTGAGTACATATTTCCATGTCAAAGGTTGAAGCAGTCCACAAATACAGTGATAACTGATCAGCTGAATTTAATAACGCATTCAACAAAAAAAGCAGTGAAGTTATTTGCCAGATCACAAGTTAAAAGTGAGTTTAACAGGACTAAAATCCTGATTCCACAAAGTAGGAAGAACCCAGTAACTTACACAGACATTTTTCTTTCCAGAGATTCTAAATCAAAAAGGTTGCAAGACAGGAAAGCAAAGCTAGATTTTACCTTATTAGTTAAAAACTATTCTCTGTCTTGATCCATGTGGTCCACCTAGCAGTATTTCTGCTCCCTCATTTTAATCAACCTCCCTCCCATGAAAGGCACACTCCTCATTTTATTATTTATTACCACATACAAAGGTGATTTTAAATACTTTGTGCTATTGACAGGACAGAATGGTTTATCATTACAAAGGGAATCACCTCATTGCACATTTTAGTTCACATGGAGTCATCCAGTGCAAGTGCCTATGTACACCTGAAGGTATTTCTAACAGTGAATCAGAGAAGCTCATCATCAGTAAAGTGAGAAACAGTGAGAAAATCTTAGCATCCTAATACTTTGCTAGTACTGTTCCAAGATAGATGTGGACTTTTCCCTCCATGCTCTTCAGACGGGAGTACACAATGAGCTATTTTGCTGGGTCAGAAGAGGAAAAAATCTGGTGGGGTATCAGCATATTACTAACTCTGCAGCAGTGCAAGACCTGGGCTTAGGGCCTTAAACTGCTAATTCTTCCATCAGAGCTCACTGCTGCCATCGATGGTCACTGAAAATCTTCTGGTTTCCACTTCAGCTTTTAGTTTCCTTTATCGTATTGACGTACACAGGAAATTAAATGCAGCTTCTCGCAGAAACAGCTGTAAGCAGAGCAGTGACTTACAGCAAATAAACATTCACAACTTTCTAGATTAAAACCAAAGCACACTAGCACTTTGTGTTTTCCTTACTAGGGAAATATTTGTAAACTATTTCATCCAGATGCCAGGGGGCTGAGGGACAGGTATAGCAGGCAAGCGGCTTTAACAAAAAAATTTGTAATACTGACAAGGCATGATGGTTTAGGCCCAGCCTCGCTCAGTCCTTCCCCTCCTCCCCCGCTGTGGGATGGGGAAGAGAATCGAAGAAAAAAGGTAAAAACTCGTGGGTTGAGATAAGGATAGTTTAATAGCGTAAGACAAGGAGAGAAGAAAGACTAATAGTACTAACAAACAGAAGGTACGAAGTGTGTGATGCACAAAGAAATTGCTCACCCACCCGGAGCTCGATGCTCAGCCCGTTTCCGAGCCGCGACACCCTCCCCCCAGCTCCCCCCGTCTATCTGTCGAGCATGACGCCCTGAGGTGTGGGATAGCCCCCCGGCCAGGCCGGGCGAGCCGTCCTGCCCCCGCCCAGCTTCTTCCGAAAATTAACTCGAACCCAGCCGGACCCCGGACACGAAGAAAACCCGGCTTTAGGAAACCGCGACCCACCGCCGCCACTTCGGGCTTTCACCGAACAGCGAGAACGGCAAACCCGCGGCGGGGAGGGGGGGGGGGCTGAGCCTCTCCCCGGGCAGGCGCGGCGCTGCCGGCCGCCGCCGATGCCCCCCGGGACGGTCCCCGCGGCGTCCCGGTTGCGGGTGGGTGTCCGAGGGGTTCGGGGGGGTGTGAGTGTGGGCGCCCCCCGCCCCGGCGCCCCTCACCTGGGCCCCAGGTTGCACCTGCCCATGAGGTGGAGCTTGCAGAGGTGCAGCCGCTCGCAGCCGCCGCACTCCTTGCGCACGCAGAGCCGCACGGCCGAGAGGGCCAGGACCCGCGCCCTGTCGCCGTCCCGCAGCACCAGGAACCGCTGCGGGCCCGCCGCCGACAGCGTCTGCTCCAGCTGCTGCGCCGAGAGACCGATGTGCCGCCGCAGCTCCGGCAGCCCCAGCTGCCCGCCGTAGGCGCACAGGGTCTTAGTGAGGAAGCAGCACACCGCCGGGTCGCTCATCGTTCCCCCTTTCCCCTCAGCCGGCCGCGGCGGGACGAGACAGGACGGGACGGGACAAAACCAAGAACTAGGCGGGACTTCGCGGCCGCCGCCCGGCCCGGGCTCGGGAGGAATCGAAACCGAAGGTGCGGGGCGGGCTCGGGCTCGGCCTCGGCGGCGGGCGGGGCCTGCGGCTGAGGGAGCCCTGAGGGGGGAGGCGGGAGGCGGGAGGCGGGAAGCCGCCGCCGAGGGAGCCCGGAGGCCTCCTCGGCTGAAAGCCACGCAGGAGGCAAACTGTGCGAGGAGTGATTGAAAGTTTCTGTTGGTTGTCTGTTTTGTTTGTGTTGTTTCTTTCTTGGTTGGTTTGGGGTTTGTTTCTTTTTGTTTGTTTTTTGGTTTTTTTTTTTTTGTTGTTTTGTTTTGTTTTGTTTTGTTTGTTTGTTTGTTTTTTTAATGCCAGATTCTTTGCTGTTTCTGATGTTTGGATTTGGCGATGCACTGCCACCTGCATGAAATTCCATATGTAGTATTGTTACTGGTCCCTATATATCAAGTATGGATGCCAGCTAGTCCCTCCTGGAGCGTGTATATAGAGCAGAGCACCGGCATCCACTGAAGGATTTCCTCATCTCCCTGCTAACTTCTGCTCTCTCTACCTATGAGTAACACTAACACAAATATAGTAGAGAGCATTAAGCCTATAATGTGGGAGAAAAACTTAGCACACCCAAATAATTCTCGTATTTATGTAGCAATGCCATTACTTTTTCTTTCTTCCAGATTGGCAGTCAGCTGCTGATCAAGGCTGGTTGCAGCAGCGGGTGTCCTGGCAGGGGGTGTGAAGGAGAGAAGTGACCAGTTCCTGTTAATGCGTGGAGAGAGGTGACCAGTTCCTGTTAATGCTGACGTAGGACTTAGGAAGGTCTGTGGGACTGGGGAGAAGCAGATACTGAATCAGAAAGATGGGGAGAGGGCTGAGTGCTACATCCATTTGAGATGAGCTTTCGTACTCTTTGGCAATGCAAGCTTAAGGAACAGTAAGTATCAACTGCTCCATCTGGATCAGGAAGTTAACCTCAAAAATAAAGCAAATGCCAGCCTGTGTTGCCTAGTGCTGATGCCTGGTTTGAAAGGCATGTGAAACTACAGAATCACAGTCACGATCACTGTTCAGGTCACAGAAAGAGAACCACCTCAGGGAATGGGACCAAGGTGGTACAGTCTGTGGTTTTGCTCTTTATGGAAGGATCTTTTAATTGGTCATATTTCCCCATATTTGCCCTCTTACTGTGATACCTGAACAAATTAAGTCATTTTTAAAAAGCAGTAGAAAAGGAAAAGGAGAAGGAGAAGGAGCAGTTTGTCACATCAGTTCTAGCTTCAGATAAGGAAATTGAAGGTTCTGGCCTGGTTAATGTTCTAGGCGTGCAGACGTGCATTCTCAGGTTGTCAACAGGTTGCCGAGGATGATAAAACTCAGATCCATACTTGAGGTAGTTTCAGGAATGACTGATAAGGTAGAAAATGATTCAAACAGTATTGTATTTCCAACTCCAAACAGTAGATAATAATCATGAGTCAGGCAAACCTTTCAGTCATTTGTTCGTATTTATTTGGCTTTTGTTTTCTAGCCAGTTTCAGTGAAAATACGCATTTATGCTTTAATCCACTCAGAAATCTGAACTGTATGGTCAGAGGAGCTTTACTGGATACTTTGTTGAAACAGCGTGGAGCAGAAAAGTAAAGTGAAATGCTGCAAGCAGAAAGAAGCTGTGAATACAACCTTGGCAAGTGTGTTCTATTCTACAAGTAAATACACTCAAGAAGGTTTTTGGATCAATCCCGAGTGAAAGCAAACAAAGAAATGTTACTGGATTTATTCTGTTTGTTGGTATAACGTTTTGCAAATAAAAATGCCCCAAACACTTAACTTCTCACCAACCTCAAACAAACGGTTTATGTGAAACAACACAACTGGGTGAGGCAGAAGGGATTACTGTATTAAGGAGTCCCAAACTGGCATTATTTTCACAGGACAGTGAGTGATTCCAGCCTTAAATATGAAGCCATTTGCTTAAAGTTAGAAACCACTGAGCAAGTGGCTGGGTTGATGTAACCTCTTAGTGCTGCTAAAAACGTAATCCCTGTACATCTTTCTCTCTGCTGTCCTTTACTTTCAGCTTTCTTCTTGTTTGCCCTGACTCTGGCATTCACCTGGCTCCTTAGTAAGCTGAATCATCTTTCAGAGACTCGAAACTGAAATATTGATTGGTATGAGCAAACTATGAATGGAAATGGGTGTGTGTAAGCACCAGAAGAAACAGCAGAACAAAGGTGAAAAGAATGGCCTGGGTTGATAACCAAAGACACAGTTTAAGGCAGTAAAATTGAGAAATACGTTGTTTCTTTCAAACCAGGGAGGCCTGCACCCTGTAGCATAGACAACTTGTCTGCAGAAGACCCTGTGGTTTGACAGGTGGACATTGCAGGAAGATACAGCACATCACCGATGCCATTTCTTTTCCTTGTTATCTAACTGGAAGCAGACCATAGCCTCAGAAACTTTAAATGCAGAAACACAGAAAGTGGGCGAACACGTTGCCTGAAGCGTGTGAAGGCAGAAGTAGCCCGACTGCGAAGCACAAGGATGCCACCGTAGTAACTGCTATGCGGGGCACACGCACCTCGGCGCTTGTGGGCGTGGGGTTTGACAGTGTGAATGAAGTTGAGTAAAGCGAGCGAATGTGAATGAAAGTGGAGGGAACTGAGCGAAATGGGTACCTACCTAAACAGCTTCCACAGCTTAATTGAATGCAGCAGGATTTTGAAAAAAAAAAATGCCTCGCCTGATGTATCTGCAGCCCCAATGTGCAGTATGTTGTAATGCTCAGCGCTGTGGAACTGCTTTGCTGTGTGTGAAGAAGAAGCTATTCCTGCTCTAAATAGCCTGCACAGCCCGGCTTCCCTGTTAGCTCCGACCACGTCAGCAGGCCTGTCCCTCTGGGAATGGCTAAAATGTGCTGAAACACCCTGGGAATGAAGCTGCCAAACCAACTTCCCCTCTTTTCCACATGTGGCTAGCTCAGTTTCTCTCATCAGCAGCCCCATTCTACTTCTCTAAGCCCATCTTTCAGGTCTCAGCTTTGGCTCACCTTATAGTTACTCTCTCCCACACAACCAACTATTATTCTTGTTCTGGTTTCCCCAGACTGTTTCAAATAGCATTTTGCAGAACAGGCTGGGACCTTTGCTTTCTTATCCCTCCCCCATTTCTTACATACACACACACAGTTCTGTGCTGTCTGCTCAATCAGCTAACGGCTGAGTATATATTTGCCTGAGGATTTCAAAATCATTTTGAGTTTCTTGTTCTGTGAAAACTGTTAGGTTATGTGACAAAAGCTTATCTGGTGGGAGGTGGGAGCTCTCTTCTCAGCCAACATGCCTGCTCCACACACGCCCAATAACTGCAGTCAATTCAAACTGGTCTTGTCCCCAGCACCAGGGACTGGGCTGGGGCTGATGCTGCCTTCACTGTAAATCGTAACTGTGATTCTGTGCAGGTCGCTTTTACTGGAGTGAGTTGGGGTGTGGGGCTGGCTGGGTAGGGACACCCCGCCCAGGCACCTGCCCAGAGGGGAGGAGAAGGAGCAGGATGGAAAAGGGGTGGGATGAAGGGGAAAAGCAGTTTGGGATCACACAAGAGATTATGAAATTATTATGAGAAATTTAGGGGAGGAAAAAGTGTGGGGAGATAAAGGGGTGGCCAGTGGCTGGGGTGAGTGAGGGCGTGTCAGTGAAAGTGTGATGCACCAGCTGGTGAAGTGGCCTGGGAGCTGGGGGCAAGTGGGTTTTGGGTGTCGGTGGGTGAGAATGTGTGTTTGGGGGGGCAGGGGGGAGTGTGTGTGACAGTCTGTACTGGCAAATGGAGTAGGGCTGCACCTTGGAGGCTTGTATGTCCAGGTGCCAGTGACTGGGGAGACTAGGATCCAGGGACAGCTACTGGGCAGACTGAGTGTCTGAGCCCAGTCGCTGCAGGGATCCACCCTGTACATGTGTGTGTATGTATATTCTCACCAGTGACCGCCCATCCTGCACAGCCAGAGAGGGGAGCAGGATGAGGCTGCTGGTGCTGACTATGTTCATGCGAGTGCTCTGAGTGTCTGTGATTTGCATGGCCGGCCATGTATATGTACGTCTACGTGGTGTATGCACATCCCCTGAGTGCATGTGCCTGCAGGGAATATATTTTCACCCTCGCTACTAGTCAGACCTGGGGACAGGGAGCTGCAGCAGCCTCACCCCTCTCAGGCTGTTGCCTCTGGCATGAGATATTTTCCTCTACCAGAAACCATTTCACTGGTTTTAGCCTCCAGAGATTACTGTAGAGGCTTTTGTTTCTGTGTGTTTTAAATCTGTGCTGGGGAAGTTACTTTCCTTAAAACCAGAATGGCACTCTGGCGTTTTACTTCATAATGGGAATGTATTCTTAGAAGATTTTTTTTTTTTTTCTGGGAAGTTACTTCCCTCCAAAATGTCTCCAAAAGACACCGGTAGCAATAGGAAGGCCAAGAAGAGTGTGCACACATTTGGTCAATGGGGAAGGAAACTTAGCAAAAAGTGATAGGGAAAAGGCAGGGGTTCACAATGCCTTTTTTTTTTTTGCCTCAGTTTGCACTGGTGGGGTTTGCCCTCATGTCTCCCGGGTCACTGAGCCTCCTAGCAGAGTCCATGGGCATTAAGCAGTACCCACAGCAGAGGAAGATGAAGTTAGGAATCACTTAACTCACCTGGACATACAGAACTCCATGGACAGGAGCAGATGGGTCCAAGGGTGCTGAAGGAGAAGCCCAATGTTATTGTGAGGCTGTTCTCTCTCCTTCAAAAGGTCTTGGCAGTTGGGGGAGATCCCTGATCAGTAGAAAAAGGCAAATATCACACTCCTCTGCAAGAAGGTAGCAAGGGGGATGGTCCGGGTCAATCAGCCTCACCCCGGTCCCTGGAAAGGTTATGGAGCAAATCCTCATAGAAGCAATTTCTAGGTATGAGAAGGCCAATAAGGTGACTGAGGGCAGTCAGCATAGATTTACCAAGGGCAAAATGTGCTGACCAACCTCATTGCCTTCTCTGACAAGGTGATGGACCCTGTGGACAAGGGGATGTCAGTTGAATGGATCAGCTGGTGGTGTAAATGTTTCTTTCTGCCGTCATTAAAAAGCACGATTGTCTCCCTGAGTTAGCCAGACCAGCATGGGGAGAGTGAATATGGAGCTCAACCCAACATAGAGCGTAAAAACTAGACAACTAACAAAAGAATTCTGAAAAGACCATCAGGCTTGAGCTGGCTGCAAGCCACATATTCCTTCCTGGGGATTGGGGACACACCGTGTCATGACAGTGAGCATGTTACTGAGACTGGTAATGGGAATCACATTGGTATTGTGATTGAACTGTGTATTGCAATTGCTATATTTTGCTAAATGTAACTTTCATTTGTACTGCCTTGTGTTTTCAGTATATTTAGTATCTGCTAAATCAGAAATCCTGTGTAACATCAACTATCTTCAGATAAGTAAATTTGGTATTAAATATTATACCCTCCACACACAGAATATCTAAAAGGACCTGATCAGAGAGAACTGGACTCTGACAGGGATCAGTTCTGGGATCATAGTGTTTAAACTCTTCATTAAAAACCTTGATGATAGCACAGAGTGCACTATCAGCAAGATTGCAGAAGGCACTGAATTGGAAGTAGTGCTCAGTATGCTGCAGGGCATGGCTGCTATTCAGAGGGACCTAGACAAGCTGGAGAAGTGGGCTGACAGGAACGTCATGAAGTTCAATAGAAGCAAATGTGAAGTCCTGCACCTGGAATGGAATCACCCCATGTTTCATCCGTGCATCATCCTCATGCGGGCTGTGGCAGGCTGTCTAGGAAGAAGCTCTGTAGAAAAAGACCTGGGTGTCCTGGTGGACAACGAATTGACCATGAGCTAACAATGTGCTCTTGTGGAAAGAGGCCCATCAGTGTTACAAGAGTAACGCAAGACCACTGAGCTGGCTGGGGCTCTGGCACATGATGTACGAGGAAAGGCTGAGAGAGCTGGGGCTGTCCAGCCTGGAGAAGAGAAGGCAAAGGGGAGACCTTATTGCTCTTTGCAACTACCTGATTGCAGAATGCAGAGAACACAGAGCCAGACTTTTCTCTGAGGTGCACAGCAAAAGGCACAAGTTGGAATATGAGAAATTCCATTTAGATATTAGGATTAATAATCCTAATGTGGTCAGACACTGGGGTAAACTGGCCCAGAAAGGTTATGGGATCTCCATCCTTGGAAGTGTTCAAGGCTGAGCTGGACACAACCCTGGGCAGCCTGACCTAATTAGACCTGCTCTGAGCAGGAGGTTGGACTAGATGCCTCTGGAGGTCCCTTGCAGCCAACATTATTCTGTGACACTATGATTTTTTTTTTTAAGTAGAGCATCTTCTTTCCTAGAAGTATTACAGAATTAAAGCATTACACTGCGTTGACTGTCAGGTTTGGGGGATGGTCAGGAAAAAGGTGAGAGAGGAATTTCCCCTCCCAGGTTAGTTTTGTTTGACATCTTAGATATTTTTTTTCTTGGGTGTCTTGGGGGAGATTTGCTTTTGCCCACAACCTGTTGTACAATTCTTGTGCTCATGTCTCAATCTCTTGTTCACTACCCTTAGCAGGTAGCAGGCTCCGAATTAAGAATCCATCAGCTTAACTAAAATCTTGGTGGTGAATATTTTGGTGAAAGTTAGTTGTCTCAGCACAACAAAAGTTGAGATTTAAACTGTGGGAGATGAAGGTAAAGAGCGGCTAGTTAGTTGTTTGTTTTAGTAACAAATATCAACGTCCACAACAGTCATTTTTGTAAGGAATGTTGTATTTATACTTGCAGAATAAAATCATGAGACATAAGCTTAACACAGTTTCTAATCATCACAAAAGCTTTCATGAAAATCCAAACCCTTAGCAGAACTTCTAACCACTCTGTCAGTCTTGGCAAATGTAAGTGATAGGATATATGTTGGAGCTTTCTCCTAAGGAAAGGAGATTCTCTCTTTAAGCATGTTTTATGCATGCGCATTTGTAAACCAAATCCAGCAGCTAGTTCCTTCACAGCAGACTTGTAAATCTTTTTCTGTGGGAATACAGTAACATAGGAGCATTGCACTGCAGTTATTATATCATTATGAGGCATGGTGTTGTCAAAGACAAAACCTTTAGATATCTTGGAAAACTGACCCTATTGTGCTACTGTCTTTAAAGAACACTTGATGTTAAAACACCTCCAGAATTTATTGTACAAGCTCTACAAGGTTGACTGCTCTTATTGTTCCATTAAAAGGGACTGTATAGGCTTTCTTACCTTAAACCATTATATGCTTACTTTGCTCTCAGTGCAGCACCCAGCTGTACAGCTGAACAGCAGTGACTTGTTGACTGTTGACCACTGCAGATCCTTCAGCTCAGCCTCTCTCAAACAAAGCCAGATTCTGTTTGCATAGCCATTAGTAAGTGGTATAAGCAAGAGTATCTTAACACGTTCCTGACACTAGGTGCGGTTACTCTTCCTGCAGCCATGACTGCAGGATTAAAAGTGGCTGTCAGGGCCCTGGTGGCATTTGCTCCCCACCCTGGGAATCCGGCCTGCCTGAACTCTTGGCCAACACTAATAAGCAGCTGCCTGGCCTTGAACAGAGCTCTCTCGGGCAAAGCTGGCAGGCATTTCCTTGGGGGCTGCCCCCGCTTCTCTTGGGAACTGTGTTTAAACCGAGAGTCTCGTCACACCCCCCCCACCTGCTCTGGGCTGCAGCTGCATCGCAGCTGTGCCTGTGCCTGGCCGCTGGCAAGTGGCGTGCAGTGGTGGCTACTCACAGGGCTACGGCTTCCCTCACTCTCCAGCTCCTGCGCTGCATGGCAGGTGTCTGGCAGCTGTGGGAAGGGGAGCTGGCAGCACGGCGCAGGATTGAGTGGCAAGTCCGGGTCGGGATCAGGGCTGGAGGCAGCAGTCAAGGTCAGGCACAGCTCAGGGTGGGTGATGGGGCAGGTCCAAGTCCAAGCTGGGAAGCAGAGCCGCTGGGGCTGCTGCCCAGCTGCAGCGTAGCACCGGCAGGGGCTGGCGGTAAAGCTTCAGCTTAAAAGCAGCTCCCAGGGGAAAGGAGGGCAGGCCCTCACATCCTAATTTCTTCACAACAGCTCTGGCTGGTGAAAGAGCTGGCCTTAGACTCGACCAGCTAAACTCTTTCCTGTGACCAACTAAACACCTAGAAGGGGGATGACATCAGGATGCTGTGGCTAGTAACTTTGTCCGTAATGGTTCTGAGTCAGGGGTCCGTGCTGCTCTTGTGAGGGGTTTGTTTGTGCTCTTCCTTACTTGGAGAAGGAAAATTATGAACAATGGGGCAAAGCAACAGTCCCTCCCTATTCAAGTATATTTGTATAGCACGGCCTCGCACTTGCCCGTGACATGAGAATCTCCGTTGATGCCACTTGTTTCTTACACCAAAGCTGCCTTCACTCCTTTGGCACTGCTCATGGCTTATGTTTGCCTGAAGGTGTTACATAATGTTGCCTGGATTTTCTTGAATAGCTTTCCAGAAAGCCCAGATCGACCTTCTTGCTGTACTCAGTGACATGACCAAGCTTCAAGCCTGGAGCAACCCAGCTGCCACCCCTCTTGCCCGTGTTGTAGTGTGGTGGTTTGTGGCAGTGTTACTACCTGGACTGGGAGCCCAGGGAGTAGTAAAGGTTCTGTGATCCCCTCGGGTTAAATTAAGGTGAAATGACACCAAACAACTTGGAAAAGGATAGTAAGCTACGGGGTCTCTCATTGATAAATCTATAAGAAAGAAAAGAAAGGAAAGAAAATAAAAGGAAAGGAGAGTCTGGTCACCACCCCTCATTCCAGAGTTGTCCCAGGTCCGGAAATCTTGGGTGGTGGGTGCGCACACAGCAAAGTTTTCTGTTGTCTTTTAAGTTCATCTTATCAGCTGATTAGTGTACTAGACAAAGAGAGGCGGGTATTCTGGGAACTCATTCCCATGAGAGATGAGGTGGTCTTGTCCCCTCCTACTGCCTTTACTTCTTCCTCAGTCTTTGGACAATTACCCTCTTCTTGGGTAATTGTCCAGCCTTTAGCTTATCAGTCATTTTTTGTGAGGCTTATCTAAGGAATTTAGCCTAGCAAGGAAGTGGAGCTGTGCATCCTTCCATACATTCCACCCTTCCACGTGGCAGCATTCCTTAGACTAATCACAAGGGCCACAACTTGTCCTTGATGCTTCTGTGTGGAGGAATGTTTGAGACACCGATTCTTTCAGTTCCTTAGAGGGAAGGAGAAAAATGACACGTCTGACTAATGCTGATGCCTCAGAACAACATAGAGAGTGATACTCTTAGTGACTGCAGCTTTCATGGGTCAGTCCCAACAGACAGCAATGAAAATAAACCACAGTGTTAGGACTGGTGGATGACCATTAAGCCATTCAGGGATATTCTTCCATTGTGAAGACTGAACCTATCCTGCCAACTCTAGATTGGGTACTTCCATCAAATCCAGTCCTTTTTTTTTTTTTTTTCTTGGAAAAGATTCCTACTCCCCCTCTCCCATGCTTTGGGATATCTCCTGTGCCTGACATAGCCCTGTCACTGTGCCTGTGCTAGACTTCTAGAGCTAGGACCCATCCTGTCTGCCATGGCTCTTCAGTGCATCCCCAGCAAGAGAAAAAGGAAGTTGTACTGCATGCAAAATAAAGTCCTGAAGTACTGAGGCCTGAACAATAGGCCAGAATTGAAACTGACCTCTAGATGAATCCCAACACCCCACAATGTAGTACTAACCATATGTAGTATTAACGACATATAAAATGTATTATTAGTCCATTTTAGTATTTTTATGTCTAGAAGCTTTGTTGTAATTTCATTATGTGGCAACAGCAAGTCAACTGATCCTTCTTTATTTAAAGGCATGAAGTAAGGCCGTTAGGCCAGACACCTGACCCTGTTAAGAAATATGTGGTTATGTGGTTAAAGCCCAAATAGATACAAATGCTCCCTTGGGTTCCTCCTTAAGCCCTGGCCAGGCTTTGGGTGAAATCCAACAGGGAGTGGGATACCAGATGTTTCCAATCTCGAAGCTTTGAAACCTGTTTATTCAACAATGTAAAAGCTGGACCCTCTTGCAGTGACTTTGGAGACCTCACCTACGAGAGGACACACTGCGTAGGACTTCCCAGGTGCCAGGAAAGGTTCTCCAAATCCTTCATTCAATCGGGGCTCCCCAGCGACTGCGGATCTGGATGATGGTTAATTATGAGGGCAATTGGTGATGTATCTTTCTTAATCACTATATCTGATCTTATGTAGTAATGATTAGGTGCATTACCTTATTTTGCTTTATTTTCTTGTTGTATTACTTTAAAGAGCATTATCTTGTTTATTCTCTTCACTGCTTATAACTAGAGTATAGTAAGCTTACCATTTTGACTAAACACATTATCTTATATTTTGTATTAATTTGTAATAGGTAGTAAAATAAGTCTATTATTTCTGTTGGCATCTGAGTCCTTTCTATTAATCCCGTCAATTGGCAAAACAAGTCTTGAGGAAAAATCCACCAAAACAGGAGAATTTAAACGTATGGCCCCAAAGTACCAGGCTGATCAGATGCTGTGGCAGTTATACCTCTCCTTTGGTTTTCAGTATTCTTTTTTAAGTAGAAGAGGGTCTTCTTTCCAGCAATCTCAACTTTCCACAGAAGTAAGCTTACTGTCATGCAAAACATATACTTTTTGAAAAGGTTGGCAGAATCAGCAACCACCAAAATTTATTTTGACATAGTTTCCAGCCACCTCTCTGGTTGTATTAGCAGAAAGTCCCAGATTAGAAACTTCTTTTGCAGACCAGCCAAGTCTGGCACTAAATTGCTCCAGTCTTCCCTAGTGGGTGAGGGATTACTCTTACCCGGAGTTAGTTATAAAATCCTATCCCTTTGCCATGGGGACCATTCTTACAACCTCTGCAGAATCTGAAGTCACTGTAGCTAAAACTCTGCTTTGTCAGCAAAGACTGTGCAAATTTAAGCCTATGACTCATGGGGAAGTCTGTTCAGAAATCTCTGGATAATCTTTGAACTATTTCCAGTCATTGTTTTTGTTGGCTTCATGATGGAAGAGAATTTTATAGCTGTCTTTAGAGACCTTTATTTTGTGCATTGCATACCAACCAGTCTTTTCATTCATCTGTCCAGCTGTCTCCGGACTAGCAGTTCCCTGCATGTTTTCCTAGTTCAGAAAGGTGTTTTTTTTCCATTTATTGCTATTTATGAAATCTGAATTCTTTTGCAATCACTAATGATAAAAATTTATCTTTTCTCTATTGCTGCCCACTATGAGGAGTATTTGTACCAGAGAAGCTTTTTTGAAGGAACTCATGATGTCCAAGAGATATATTAATTACACAGGCAATGGACTTTCTATAGCTTCAACCGATGTTCTGCCCATAGGTTTGACTGGGGATGACAGACAAGGCCACAGTTTATAGACATGAGTCCTTTTCTTCTTGTCAGCTGTGTGCTATTCCAATCTTTTTTATAGGTGAGCCAGTTGTGGGCAAAGGTATCAACCATCACTACTTAAAACAAGCAGACATTTAAGGAGATATTCACACCATCTAAAGTAAAGCATCTTTCTTAGACAGTGTTTCAGCTGGACTATCAGGTGACTATACAAGGAGCCTGGGAGAGCTGAATGAAGCACCCTGTTCTGTGTAGTTAGGCAGGTAAAATAGTTTGACCAGTGTTCCCATGAAATGAGCTGTTGGATGGAGTGCCCTCCTCATCACCATAGCCTCTGCCATCACTGTTTCACCATATTTGGATTCTAGTGTTATTTGAGGGGGGTGGGTGTGTGTTTCACTTCCCTCTTTCAGCCAAAAATAGAGCTGCAGAGGCCCAGCAGCAACATTTACTAACCACATTTTGACATTCATGGCCTAACTGCTGCCTGGGATGCCTTCTATTACAGAAGGCAGAGGTCATTGCTAGACAGCCAGTGCATCTGGGCTAATCGTTGCTGTGAGGGTTGTCTCAGGGAAGAAGTGCTCAGTTCAAATAATTTAAATAAAAATCAGGATCAGAAGGGTTTATAAATTAATTGAGGCAAATATTTAACTCGCAATCAGTGATCTATACATGTAAGATCAATACTGGTGGTACAACAGATAAATGCTAGGCACTTATGAAATCTCACTAATTCCTAAAGATCCTTCTATCACTAATTTCAAGAAATTCTAATTGCAGACATGCACGTGCATGTGCACACAGTCACATGGGTATATGCACAGAAGCTCTCCTTTCAGAGGAGTAGTGACACACACACTCCTCCACCCCCCTGCCCCGCCTTCTCTGTCCTTCTGGAAGTAAGGGTTCTCCTACCTGCACTTGTGTTTCTCCAGCCTTACAGGTACCTGTGCCTCCCCCTGCCACCCTTGGACCCACACACCAGTGAGAAGGCTCCCCAGAGGCTGCCCCACACAGCCCCGGGTGGAGGTCTGTGGTGGCTGTACCGTGCGTGACCCTGGGAGCTGGGTGCGGGCTCCTCACCACATCCCACAGGGAAGCAGCTCTGTCTGGCCTCAGCAGGAGTCAGGATGCCGGCAGGGTGACTTCTGGCAGTGCCAAACCAGGTTTTGGCTCCAGCTGTTTCCACTCCAAGGTCTCTGCCCTCTTAATACAAATGTTCATGCTTCTCTTTTACTTCTTTTCATGCTCTTTCTTTGTTTCAAAAGCCTCCTTGAAATTCCCTGATTACTGTTTGATCTGGGTGATGGTCACATTCCCCTTTAACATAACAAGTTTTGGGCACCTGCCTTCCAGATAATTTATATATTTGATCCGTACACTCCTTGTGTGCACTCATATTTTTGTTCTAACAGGTGAGCTTCTTCAGGTCATTTGCCAAGGCTGGAACATGAACATCCTGAAAGGGTCTTACTGTCATAGTTAAAACTGCAAATCCTCTAGGTAAGCTTATGTCAGCCAAAGGAGACTTTGTGCCAGTAGAGTTAAACCAAAAAGCAATTTTTGTCCAATACAAGTGGCATTCTCATGGTTGGTGGTAGTAGGAAAAGAGAGGGGAAATTTTCAGCTCTGGGTCACATTTTTCTCAACCCTTCTGAGCAAAGAGGTACTAGGGAAAACTTAATAATGTAAACCTTTAAATGAAGCAATGTTGAAAGACCCTGCATGTGGAAATAACCTCAGTTCTAGCTGCAGCCTCCTAGAAGATTATGGGACAAACCCTTCTGAAAATTCGTTTAATATCATCCTTAACATCTTGTTAAATGATGAGCACACCCTTATCAAGTTCATAGATCATGTGAAACTGAGAGGAGCAGTTGCCACACTGAGAAGTAGGCCTGCCACTCAGAGGGATCTTGTCAGACTGGAGAAATGGGCTGACAGGAACCTCCTAAAGTTCAAGAAGAGCAAGTGCAAAGTTTTGCTCCTGGGAGGGATTAACCCCATGCAACCATACACGTTGGGGCCGACTGTCTAGGAAGCAGATCTGCAGAAAAGAACCCCAGGGGTCCTAGTGGACAACCAGTTGACCATGAGCCAGCGGTGTGACCTTGCAGCAAAGAAGCCCAACAGCATCCCAGGCTGTATTAGTCAAAGTGTAGCGTGCAGACTCAGGGAAGTGATTCTTCCCCTCTGCTTGGCACACATGAGACCACATTTGGAGTTCTGTGCCCAGTTTTGGGCTCCCCAGCACAAGAAGGATAATGACATACTGGCACAAGGGTAATGGGAGACCACCAAGCTAGTTGAGGCTCTGGTATGTGACACGTGAGGAAAGGCTGAAAGAGCTTGGTCTGTTCAGCCCGAAACAGAGAAGGTGAAGGTGAGATCTTGTTGTGTATTCTACTATGAAAAGCATGGAGAAAGATGGTTACGCAGAAGAAGGATCCAGACTCTCAAGATGCACAGGGAAAGGACAAGAGACAACAGACACAAATAAGAGATCTTCCAATTAGATATGAGGGAAAAACTCTTCCCATAGAGGGTGAGCAAACACTAAGATGGGTGCCCAGAAAAGCTGTTGGATCTCCACCCTTGGAGTTACTCAAAGCTTGACTAAGCAAGGTCCTGAGCAAAATCCATCTAACCTTGAAGGTGGCACTGCTGTGAACAGGAGGCTGGATGAGCAGATGTACGGAAGACTCCTCCAACTTGAACTAATCTGTGATTCTATAAGGAGGGGAAGAGGTGTGATAGCAGCTTCTACCCTCATTAAAGATTCCAACTTGAAACCTCAGACAGTCTACTAAGGACTGCAGTTCCGCAGTCATGTGAACACAGGTGCACAGGGAACAGGACAGCATGGAAAGGACATGTTCTTATCAGCCCCATCTGGTCTAGCATGTTCTGCATTTTGTTACAGGGGCTAATCCTTTGAGCATTGTCTCTTGCCTGCTCCAACACCACATCTATGTCTGGGCCCTGCTGTGCTGTGTTGCCTCAGGCCTCCCTGTAGCTTTTTATGACCTGCCTAGTTGCAGATACCCCTTTTTCTGGGCTTCCAGGTTCTCTTGCTTACTTGAAAAAAGTCCTTTTTCAAGGCAAGCTGAGCTTGTCTCCTGCTTTTATTATCTATCTATCTATCTATCTATCTATCTATCTATCTATCTATCTATCTATCTATCTATCTATCTATCTATCACTGAACTTCTGAAGGACAGACAGATTGTCCTTTGTATTCCAGTATTCTTCGTAGCCTGGTCCTTTTGGTCTGCATTGTCCAAGATTACAATTTCCTCCTAGCACTCTAGTTCTGTGCAGGCCAAAACCTTCCAGCTATCAGCTAGAGGTGCTTATTTGTTATGTTGCCCAGCATACTCTGCTACAGTCATTTTAACCAGTCACTCATTTGCTCTATTAGTAGTATTTACAAGCATTACCTAATATTTACCAGTTGTTAGCATAAGCCTGAATTCACAAGAGTTAATAGTACCATGAAGACAGCATGGCGAGTCTCTTGTGCACCCCAGTCTCTCTTCAGTAATCCCCCTTGCTGTGAAATAGTGGGATGCTGAAAATCTGCAGGAGTTGCTTGCAGTTCTAGGCTAGATGAAAGATTACTGTGATTTAGAGCCTGTGGAGTAAACAAATAGTATAGGAATTTAAAGAGAAAGAAAAATGAAGCTAAATTCCAATGGAAACCAAATGTTTAGATTGGAAAAAAAAAAAAAAAGTAAAAAAAAAATTCCACAAAATTTCCATTCATAAAGGCTGGATTGTTCTCCTCTTAATATCAGACCCATCAAATCTCATGCTGTCAGTGAAAAGAACCAGAATTTGTCACCTGGGCCTTCCTAATCTCCTTTCCCAGCCGCAGGGCCAGCATCTCACACAGCCGTGGTGCCAGGCCGGAGCTCTTCTTGTGTGGTTTCCTGGCCCAGGAGCCCTGAGAGTAGGAGCAAAACTAAAAGAGTAGCTGACAGACAGAAGACCAGTGGGTGCCAATGAGTCAGAAAGGCAGAGGGTAAAAGACTGGTCAGAAATTAAGTAAGAGACCAAATGTGTGGTGATGACACAATAAAAAATGTTTTATATCATGGCTGCCCCGCTGCTCCTGGGTCCTGGAAGAGAAGCGTGGGACAAAAGCAGCCCATTTGAGAGACATAGCTGCTGGTGAGTTTGTAACCACTAGATGGAACCCAAACACTTTGCATTAATTCACTCATCGGCTGCACGGGTTTAATCCCTATTTTAGGTAAGGCTGTGGTTCTGGTAGCTGAGTGTCAACACGTGTGCACAGGGCTTGTATGGAAGCACAGCAAAAGCTCCTAAAATGTGGGTGAATAACACATTCGCTCCAGTGAGCAGGGGCACTGAACATTTTACATCCAAACCCTGGCAATGTTACTGGTTCTCACTGCATGGTACAAAAATCTCTGATGACTTGAGGAAGAGTGCTGGGGTACATCCTACCTTAGGCAAACCACCAGCATGTGATTCTGGGTAAGCTGTTTAACTTGTCTGCGCCTTGGTTCCCCTGTTGCTAAAGTGACTTTTGAAACTGTCTGCCTTGAAGTATTCTTGAAATGATTTAATACTCTTAGGTGGGGTATATTGTGCCAATATGCAGTTGCAGACAAAAATGTGGTCATCTAGAAACTGCTGCTCTCTGTTGTCCTCCTGTACTCTGCTGTCTGCACTCACAAATCCTGCATTCTGCTGTCCTCCAGGTTCTGGGCAGTAGGAAGAGGAGAATCCAGACTTTTTTTCTTACAGCCCACTAAATTAAGCAAACTAAAGGAGGGTTACCACTCATTTCTGAAAAGCTTATAATCTTTAATTATTATTGAAGGATAACCTGTATTACAAAGCTTAGAGGCCACAGGTGAGGTCAGGTCTCTGTTGTACCATGTTTTTTTACAAACACAGAGTAAGAGGAATTCCTTCCCTTAGGTAGGTTACACTCTTCATAGAAAAAATCATATCAATAGACAAAAAAAGCAGTGCCCTAGTAAATGCAAACAAACCATCACCCTTTACGTAAGGGGATTTGGAGGGAAAAAAAGTAGCTCAGCAGCTAGTGTAAAGCTGAAACAGCAGCACCAACACTGTGAGTTTACAGCAATTTATATTAGCTGAGGATATGCCCAAGGTAGATGAAGTGTCTTTCTTAATGTCATATTCAAAGCCTAGCCTGGAGTTGAACCAGATCTTCAGAATCCTAATCACAAGGTTTTCCTTTTCATGTGCTTGCTTTCCCACCGGCCAGCTCCTGGAAGAGCATCTTGCTTGTCTCAGATTGTGGTCCTCAAGGACTCAGCTGAAAGATCATTGCACACAGTTTGTACGAGCCTAGCTAGGATTTTAGACAGGCACACAGTAATATGGAGAAAGACTAGTTCAGGTGTGAAAAAGAGACTGCAAAACTGAAATTCATGGTTTTAAAGGAGTGTCAGGTGGAAGGAAAGTAGAATTCTCACTATTACCAAGCAAATCTTAAAAATAATTCAGATTCTAAGTGATTCTTGAGGATTAAGTGTTGTCTTTTCTAACTGAACACAGTGTGATATGTTGCTGTCTAACCTTTTATCAGATAATTGGGTTGTGTATTAACTGAATGTATTGCTCCAGATGAATTGGCAGCCTGCAAAAGTCACTAAAGATTATTTTTCCTTACCTGCATTGGGGGGATATTGTGACTATATTAATAGCAGCCATACAGTACAGAGGAATATGGAGATATTTGATTTCTCAAGACACATGGGAGACAGATGGCTCCAAAATATTGTTTGACAGTTACTCTACCTTTCAAATAACCTCCCCCCCCTCCCCAGGAATAACTGGTAACTATTCTGAGAAATGCTTATAATGTATCAAACTGAAGATTAAAAAAAAAAAAAAAAAAGAAACATTTTATCAATTTCTGTGTATAAACAAGAGACATGAAGAAACCAGTGAAAGTCACCAGAGAGTTGAAAATGGAGCAGGAAAGCCTGCTCTGTTAGTAGGAGACTAATGATCCCTCTGTTAACTGTCCTTCAGAGAAAGAAAAGCCAGACCTCCTACAAATACATTTTGCCTAGAGCCAAAAGTGTGCAGGGAAGGTGGTAGTGAAGTTAGTTCCTAATTTTAATTTGTTGATTAATTGAGTTTATATGAAATACACGAATTCATAGTGGAGCACTTCAAGACTGTAATTTAAACATTTGTAGAGTGTTTAGTCTTTTAGACTTTCAAATTCAGCTTGTGGGTTTAATAGGAACAGTTTACAGAACCTAATTTGAAGTCAGTGAAGTTTCCTTTGGAAGGGTTCAACTAGGAGACTAGAACTGCAGATAAGACACTACCGAGCAGAGGTAGTACCAGTCACACAAAAGACATTTTATTTCCAGCGTTAGGCATTTCTTCTTGACTGTGTGGTGTTATTAAAGCAAGATGCAAAACTTCCACTTTCACTTTGCAATGCTAGCGACTAGAGGAAGAATAGTCAAATGAGGTACTGGGATTGAGAATAGGTTGAACAAGGTTGGTGGCTTTTGTTGTTTTTGTTTTGGTTTGGTTTGTTTTGTTTTGGTTTGGTTTGGTTTTTTTTTTTTTTTTCATTGAAGGCTTGCTCTGCACATGATTTCTGAATTTCCTGGTTCTGGTCAGTGCTCTCCTTCTGTTTCACAAATGCTAACAACTGCACAGTTCCATCCTCCAGCTCTTGGAAAAAAACAGTTTGCCTCAGAGACTTCCTGCAGTGTTCTTGCAAATAAGGACATAAATAAAATGAAGAAAGCAAATGACTTGTGCAAAGGGAGTAGCAGGCTTGTTGTAGCAGTCTCAGCATATAAAAGTGATTGTGCTTGTAATAATAAATATTATTAATCTGATATAAAGTGGCAAAACTTTAAACCAGTAACTAACGTTTTAAAGATGCATTGCTTGTTCTCTGAAGAGAGTAAATAATAAATACCCATTCAGCTCTTTATAACAGTTTTATGAAAGTGAAGAGTGACCACACAGAAATATTGTCTTTCAGATTAAGACTACTGACATGCATTCACAATTTATGCTTAATTATAAAATCCCTGTGATTTTGGCTGGAGACAGTTTTCCTAGACTTTGGGCTTGATTATCTGCTGTGATATGCAGGCATCTGTTTATTGGAGGGCACAAGTCTGTATTAAGAAAGCTTGTTACCGGTGTGCAACATTCACAAATGATTAAGGCTTTACATCTAGTTTGATCCCGTTCCATCTATTCTGGAATAGTTCTGACTCCAGGAAAGGGCAGCTAACTGATTTTGGTTTTCCAAATAGTAGTTTAACAAGCAACAACAAGTTTAAAAATTAAATATAGGATCATGTGTTTCTCCAAGCGGACTGTACTCTCACACTTGGGAAGAAATTGGAAATTGCGTGGGGGTTACATACTGCGATAGTGTGATCTTACCAGCTCCAGGATCTTTCAGTTCCAGCTCTGAATGCCTGCAGAGACAAAGTGCAAAAACGGTGAGCGCTAGGATCAGAAACAGAAAGGGGAATGAGATGAGTTAGTTTTGGTGATTCCAACAAAAAAATAACTTGTGCGGATTTTGTCAAGCTTTTTTCTATTTAACCACCAGTTGTGATTATAAACCAGAACTCACGCCACTAGTTAACGCAGGCCTTTTATATGTTGTGCAGCTCTATCTGACTAGAGAAGGACCAGTGACAAGGTTCTGTAGGTGGGACTGAGTTCAAGGAGGTGTGCATGATGCTTGTGCTGCCCCGGTTTCCATAGTAAATATAATTCTAGATGCTACAAATGAAGGGTCCCAGAAGGTGACTCATCTGATCAGCCATGGAATGACTTCTTAAGGGTGAGATGAACTGCCCTCTAGGCTCCCTTCACCATATTGACTACGAGTGAGCTTCAGTTTCTCCGTCCCAGGCACCTAGGGCCATCTGAGATGTCATGCCATCAGGCTTTGGGCTGGTATGTCAAAGCCATATCTGCCACAGCCAGTGCTACAGAAGGTCAGCGAGTCTCCTACAGACCTTGTGTCATATCCACCAGTCTCAGGCAGGTATCTTCAATACCCTGTTATCTCAGGCAAGTTAGGTCACACATACAGACCAACAGATGCTTAGAAGTGGGTCTCTTTTTCTGGAGGCAAATATCCACCCTCTTCCGCATTAATGTTATGAGGCCAACAACGTCTTAAAAGTCCAACCCTTGCATGTAGTGCAGTGATGCTTCAAGTCAAAAGCATTGTGCGGTTGGTGTGCAGTAAGCCCACAGAGTGACAATATCATGGAGAAGCTCAGTATTTCCCTAAAGGTTGAATGAACAGAAAGATTAATAGAAAGAACTACGTTAGACCACTGACTCAAGATGAAAACCCTTAAAGTTCCAAATCTTTCTCTCATAAAATATGAAGCATGGTTGACTAATAGAGGCTAAACTGGAAGCTTTGGTCTGAATTGGGATAACATCAAAAAATAAAAGGTAGCACAGAAGTTTTACTATGCTGTGGTGAGTGATGGATAACAAGAGTGTGGTAATTGTTTGCAAACTGGTCCTGGAAATCTCTTGACTGTTCTGAGATGCAGAAACTTGATCTGAGGATGATGCAGCAGTAATCAGCATTCTGACTGAAAAATACTACCAACACTCTCTTCTCTGGAGGCTGAAATGATAGGAAATAGAAATGTGGCAAATTAATGTAAGAATATATGTTAGAATGGACAAAAAGCTGAAAGAGAACAACTTCAAGATGATGGCAAGATTCACTTTGGATTAAAAGGCAGTGGTGTTTTTCAGGCATACAGGAAATCACCAGCCCAGTGTGGTGTAGTACAGATTAAGGTTGCAGCACAAAATTAGAATCAGCATTTGAAGTTTTCAGTTTTCCTGCAATTTGCTCATCACTTGCACAGGTTTATATACCTAAATATCTAAAGACCTACTTAAAGTTGTTTTCAAGAGCTTTTAGATGTTTTGCAAATCTTACATAGCACTTTCCCTCCACTGTGAGCATCCTGTGGCTAAGTGGAAAGGTGTCCTTGCTTGTTGACTGTCGTGTGTAGCACCTAAGCAGCAGGGCTGCCCAGGATCAGAGGCTCAGCAGTTAAGTCAGTTCAGTGCCTATTAGCACTACAAAGACCAGCCACCTTGGCTGCACCTATACTAGAAATTTAAACATTGTCAGGGAACATCTGCAGCTATGGGAACACAGTCACCTACCTTGCTCAGTCATGAGAGCAGTCCTTGGTGGCACCTTTTGGTTTGTAGCAACCAGCATGCTCCTGAGCAAAGCCTGGGCATGGTTCAGGAGTTCGTGTGGGCCAGGGACTATTCCACAAGGGAGATTTGGGTGCAATCAGGCTGATTTGGAGGGGTGAGCTTAACAGTGAGGTCACTGGCTGTCCTGTGCCAGTTGGCAGCTGGGCCAAAGAACTGTCTTGGTGACACGACATTTACTATATACACATTACCTGAGAGTACCAGATACAGCCTGGATCCACTGGCTAATTTACCTTGCTGGGAAAGGGCAGATATTATCCCAGTTAACTCACTGTGCTAACAAGGTTGCAGCATTTCCATTACCTGCAGTGCCCTGGGCATCTCTAGATGTCCCATCGTGACAGGCACTGTCCAGACGCAGATCGCTTTTGCCTGTCAGTGGGCGGGAAGGGTTTGCATCCAGCAGTTTCCCTCGTGGCTGGCACTGTGTGCCAAGGTAGCATATTTTTTAGCAGCCCATCCATGGACAAACATAGACTTTTGCAGCACTGGGTGTGTATGATATGATCAACTGGAGTTCTTTGTGAACATTTGCATGAATGAAGGAAACAAACCTTTCTCCTGTCCCATAAGCTGTATCGCCCTTAAGCTCCTAGTGACATTCACCAGCTTTCTCTGCTCTCAGACAGAGCACACTGGGCTTTCTCCAGGGCTCAGACTTTCTCCTAAGCTGTAGACAGGCCAGCAAATTAGCCCCTAGACATCTCTCTTGGCTTCCAGCCCTTTCTAGCTTAAGAGAAACTAACAGATGTGCCCTTTTGCTGTTCTGCTCTGAGCTCATTACAGGTTTCCAGGCGGGGGAAATTAGCAAAGTCTCCTTAGCATCTGCCTTTTCCAGCTGAGGAGTCACACGCAGACAAGCCCCTCAGCCCTGGCTGTCTGATCTTATTTGGGCACAGATCCCTGTAAGTTCGTCACCCAAACTGTCCCCCTCCTTTGCCACTTCTGCCAGCCCCAGCTGGTCCTCCCGGGTGTGTGTTTCTTTTCTCTCACAGGGGAAATGAACTTGCTGTGTTTCAAGAGGTCAGTGCCTTCGTGGCGTTGCTCTGGAGAATTTACAATTGGTTTAGATGAGGAGTCAGAAAACTGAAAAAAAACACTCTAAGGCTTTAGTTGTATTTCCTTAATGGTAGTAAAAGAGGATGTGGATCTGTTGTCAATCAGTTCCCATGGTTATTCATTTTTCTTAAAGCCCCAGGTCATACAGCCCAGTAATTACCTGAGAAACTTGCTTCTTGCTTTAAAAGAAATTATAATAACAGCTGTGAATAAAGGCATGGAAATACTCATTCTAACTGGCAAACCAAGAAAGTTAAACAAATCCCCCCCAAAAACCAAAGGCAACAACAACAACAACAAAAAAAAACAGGGGCAGATGCATGGATGTGAGGGTGGGGAGTATGATGGCTGACTGGTCCACATCCTGGGTGGCATGTCTCCACACCAGATCATCTGATGAAGAACAACCTCAGTGTCA
Source organism: Tyto alba (assembly GCF_018691265.1). Taxonomy (NCBI): domain Eukaryota; kingdom Metazoa; phylum Chordata; class Aves; order Strigiformes; family Tytonidae; genus Tyto; species Tyto alba. Next base: position 5,623,671 of record NW_024881295.1, on the reverse strand, counting down.
ATTCATGCGACAAGGGCCCGTGCCAGACCCACTCATATGACAAGGAAAGGAAACTGTCCTCTCTGCCAGACTGTGCGCCAAGGGCCAGGCCATCCAGTTATGTAAAGAGGAAGATCTCTTCCTCCTCCTCCTCTCCCCCAGCAGTGTCACCTCATCTGGCTCCAGCACAGGCAGAGGCAGGCTGTCACGTTGGGCTTTGAATCAGTTATGAGCACTCTGAGCAGGCAGCAGGAGGCAGGGAAGGATAGGTTAATCACAGATCCTTCATTTGGCAAAGCAACACCGTGAAGTAAATTTTACTCGTGATGTGTGAGAGTTTGCTGGTTTTAAGTAAGTGTCTACACAGGGAGCAAACCCTTCATCATTAATCAACCATTATCCTGATTGATAATCACAGGGGCGGTTAACACCTTTAAACCCATTGTGGCAGTACCTTAGCAAAAAATATGTTCTGTAATGTGGAACAGCGCCTTTGCTGTCCTTGTTTACTTGCAGTAACTTTAATATTAAGAATGAATTCTAGAAAAAATCCTTTACACCTGTTTCTTTCACCATCAGAATGCTACTGGGAATCAAGATGATACTATTACGGTGTCTAATAGTGGGACGATGAGCTACAGAAGACTTATGTAGAATGCGGAATACTTAACTTGCACTGGGGGGGGGGGCGGGCTTTGAACCAAGAAGGGATGTTAATTCTCTGAAGAAGTTGGTCTTACTGAGCCTCCAGCTGTTGGAGCTTGGTGCAGGAGTTATCAAGGGAAATCTATACATCCTGTGAAATGCATTGGGGTGGACAAGATGTTCACAACAGGAGAAGGGGTTGATGAAGTTATTGGTGTTTATTTCAGTTTTATGCTGATATCAATGCTTCCGTGCTAAGCCACTGGCTTTATTACAGTAGATGCCACAATCCTGTAACTGTTTGCACTTCAGAGGGAGCCAGTCAGCACTGCTTCCTCCACTGGATATATTTTTAGCCTTGGAGCTGTGATGGACCTGCCACAGTAATATGAAGCAAAGGCAAACACACTGCAAACACAAACGGGACAGCCTATACTATGTTTCCATGACATTGGCTAATTGCCTAAACTCCTGTTATAGTCATTGAAGACAGAGATAATGTGCCTGTTCCTCTGACCCATTTCAGACACCTGCAGTAGGATGAGATGAATTTCCAGTCATTAAAGCAAGATCTTCCGCTCTCAGTGTCACAGAGTGGTAGGGGAAAGCTGATTTGGATCCTCAGATCTATTGACTGCAATAAATGTTTTCTTGGTGTCCATCAGTAAAGGTGACAGCAGAATGAAGCCCGATTTGAGGAAGGAAAGGGCATCTGAATTTGGTATGTTTTTTTTTCTACTTTGAATTCTGCTTGGCCATATGAAGAACTGACTAGTACTGAATGAATCCATAGAGTTAGGAAACTTAGGAAATAACCAGGTATCAGAACAAACAGATAAGAATATTAATATGGGAATTAACCACTCAGATTGTGTAAATGGGAAATTATATAAATTGACATCTGGAAAGACAACATTAACGGGGTAAATTTGACATTGCAGTAGTGATCTACGTACTGGATCAGTGGCTGCTCCATGCACTGTGACAATAGCCACTACTTATGGGCTACTTTTGAAATACTAAATGAAAGACTTTGGCCTTTTTGCAGTAAATGGGAAAAAAAATCCAACAAATTGTAATTAATCAAAATATATAATGGTCAAAACACAGAAAAGATGAACCTCTCTCATTTAAAATTAAATCAAATGCCTTGTAATATGACACAGATAAATGCTTTACAATTATGGGATGCAACATCAGTGCCTGTAGGGAAATACAGAACAATATATTTCTAATGCCAGACACTCGAGAGACTGTTTATTTAAATTGCATGAAGATTTACACTCCACTAATCTCATTATGAGCCATACATAAGAAACATGGGTTGAAGCACATTACACAATAAAATTGGACCTTAAAAGATTATCACATTTGTAAGGATCTTCTCCTAAATAAAGGTAGCAAGACACTTTATATTTTGCAACACCTGGCTCCAGAAAGTAATGCTGTTAGAAAACATTAATGCTGTTAGACTTGTTTAACGAGCAATTTCTCTTCCAGGATTCCTTTTTCAATTGAAAGCCATCATTAACACCTGTCAGATCCATATAAACACGTTCACCTTTCAAACCATGTGACCTGATTGTGTTATAGCTTATGTGCGCTCTGAATTTGTGTCTCTGAGGGTGGTAAATTAAGTGACAAAATAAACTTTTTCTCCCACGCAATGATAATATCTAGCTCCCGTGGTGTCTTTTGCCTCCATACGTGGTCAGCTGCTTTACCACTATTCTCATTTATGTTTTGTGAGAAAGATGTAAAAGAGGTGAACTCACATGCACAGATTCCCCCAGCAAGGTACTTAACCCCAAGTTTTTGTGTTCTCTGGGGCCCTGGAGGTAAGGATGGCACTGTCGTACCACGCTGCTGATGACACTGTGACAGTTGTACGGTCTGGCACGCTGGGGTTGACCAATGCCTCCTGGCACATTGGATAAATTTATGATCAACAGTGGGCGAATTGGCAGCTTTGTTTTAAAATCATGTGCCTATGTGAAAGGACCAAGGAGTTGTTCCCATCTCTTTTGTCAGACGTCCATTGCCATTTGGAGGACAATTGCCCATCTGGGTACTTCACCCACTGTGGCTCAGTGCATCCAGTTAATAATGACTTTTTTTTATAGAATTGTCAGACATGTTGATCTATCTATCCTCATCTCTCTGCACAGGCATCTCAAACTTTTTCAGCTCCTGGAGCTCAGATCAAAGATTTGTGCTTTCCACCTGGTGCAAAGAGGCCAAGGAGGTCCTCCCACGGATAGGCATGTTTCAGCATAAACACTGCTGGAACATGAAACATGCACATGCCTGATCTATCTCCTAATTATCTTATCTATAGAATCAGGGTATGTGTGCATCCATCATGTTGCAATCCAGTTAGGGCCTCAGAAAATACCGAAGGTAGTGTTGGGAGAGCCATAGCAATTAATTCAAGGCTCTGGCCTGGTTCAAGGACAGAGGCCTGCCACATCTCACAAGGCAAGTGTGAAATTCATGCTTCAGTTTTATCAGTCCCTCTCACAGCCTTTGCTGCTGCTTCTCTGCTTTTTGCCCAGGGGCTACCTCGTGGTGACCACAGACCGGCTGACCCACCGCACGTGGCCTGTGGGCGCTGAAGCTCTGTGGGGCACTCACGGACCCACACTGGGGACAGGACGATGACAAACCTTCTTCAGGTCCAAAGCGACCCCGTTGTGGAGGGATTTTGGTCCTGTCCTGTTACGTGGCCAGGAACGTGACTTTGGTGACTGTAGGCTCAAGAGATCAGAAGATGCAGTTACTGAAGGACATCACCTCCAGGGCCATTATGCCTGTGGCTCTTGCCGGCACATTTACTCCCATTTGTCCCCGGGCCTTTGCCCCAGGAAAGCCAATACCACATCCAAGGGGGAGGGAGGAGACTAGAGTGTAGACAGGCAAGGACCATGATTTAAGTGACTGAATAATAATATTAATCAAAGGAAGTCCATTGACTTAGGCTCACTCGTATGAAAATAGATTAAAATACCTCGACGAGATCAGCTGTTTCAATCTTCCTTTTCTAGAAAATGACATAAGATTTACAGCATTTTCCTTTATAAGCTATCTCCTGTTCCCAAAGACAAATTTAATTTGTAATAGTCTTAGCGCACAGAGGAATCACCTCTTGTACACTATTATGGATCCACGTAACTTTTTTACACACAGCTTGAGGTAAATTCTTTTCCATTTGCTGTCACTGAACTATCTATAAACTGAGGATTTAGACAATCTGTATTTTAAAATGCCAAATTATGAAAGAAGCTTGTTCTATATTGCCATAGAGATCCACTCATTGCAGCAACCTGCATGTACAGTTAAATGTTATTTTTCCCTCGGAGTCCTGTAGGACTCTGCTGGTCTTGGTGCCAGCCATTTAGACTCTGGAAGAAATTGAAGTGTTATTTCATAAAAGAGCCACTAAATTTTATTCTGATATTTTTACTTTTTTGATTATATCAGCAAATTTTTCACAACTGACTTAGATCACTTGATGTTTTAAATTAAATTAAATTAATAAATATTTTTTAAGTTTGGGTTTTTCCCACCCACTTTTTTCCTTTCATCTTTTTTTGATTGGGAAAAGAGGTGAAAAATTTCATAAAATTCAACTTCTGGTTTTTATTTTCATTTGGAGTGAAACTTTTTTTCTTGCTTGAGCACATACACATACCCATAAAAATAAATTTTCTTAAGCAAATCAAGCACTCATGGCACTGACCTCTAGTTTTAGATTGAGTTCTGTCTCGCACAAACAAGGAAGCAACCTTTCAATCAGCTTCTTTTTTTGTATAATTATGTGGCACTTGGCATCAAACAAGGCATTTTAAATAGAGCCAGCTGGTGGCAAGTGTTTTCAGGGAGGAAACCTGGACTTGTGATTTTTCCTCACTTTCCACACGACAGCTTTGGTATCTTTAAATTGTAATACTTACCGATTTTACCCGTCCTTTCCTCTATGCTGTGTTGATCAGACTTAACGGCTGGTGGGCAGCTAGAAGGATTTGAAGGTCAATAAACAATATAGGAGCCAGCCTGTTGATTTGGGATCTTCAGAGACAAAGGTATTGCAGAAACTACACAAGCTGCTGGGGAAAACAAACAAAGAAACAAAACCATGTTATTTCTGTTGCAAAGATATTCACAAGTTTTCCAGTTTGTAAGGAAGTTTGAGAAAGGAGTCTCGACATCTTGGGAGATTCATCAGTGGGAAGGTGTGTCAAGGAGGGACATCTAGGACATGCTCTCTTTACCTCTGCTGTCTGGGCAGGTTCTGATGAAAGACACATCTACCTGTGAAGCATGAGGATGTGTCATTCAGCCTTATGCATGTTTTTAACCCACTCAGGTAGTAAGAGAATTAGAATCATAGAGCAAGAGAATCCATCCCCTTATCTTGGTTACAAATAGGTCTTGTAATTTCCATCAGATATAACAAATGAAGTAGAGTATGTGTCCCCCAAAAGGAACACATGCCATCTGAGAAAATAAGCTGCAGCATGGGAAATCTTTTACTGATTAACTTAATTTTAAGTTGTGGATTTTTTTTTTGTTTTTATTATTTAAGGCGTCATGTCATCAACATTAGAAAATATTTTAAGCAGCAGTTCCCCCAAAATCAAACCATGGCATAGAAAGCCAATAGATTTACTTGCCACACGTATTGTCATCTGAACACACACATTTGCTGTTGGTCCCCAGAGAGGAACCAAAGGTAAAGTACAGTCTTTGTAGAAAGTTCCATCGACCTTGACATTCATTCCTTTTCTCATGCCAGTTTTGGCCGTTGAAAAGCATGATGCAAGATGCCTCAGTTTGCCATGGCTCCCTCTTCCTCTGGGCAAGTAGCCAGGATCTCTCTTGTGGGTGGAGGTGAAAAAGGGAAAGACGAGTTCTGATGTGTCAAGAGCTGCTGCTTTGAAAGTTGTTTGGTTTTAATTTTGTGAAGCACATTTCCATAGCAAAATGGTGAGCATAGTAGATGCGGGTTTTTTTGTTTGTTTTTGTTCTTTCAATGAATGAGCATTTGGTTATGGACAGGAGAGTAGATGAGAGGAAAACAAGGGGTAGTTTATTTTTGAGAAATGTTAGAGATGCTACTGAACTCTTTTTTTTTTTTTTTTTTTTTTTTCAAAGGGGAAAAAATTGTGAGCTGTTTAGCATTCAGATACGGATTAGAGATTAATCTATCTACATTTGTGTCCAGCATTTTTTTAATATCAGCCTAGCATACAAAAGTTACACATCCTTGCAGGGCCCTTCTCTAGAAGACAATAAAAGAGAACTGGATTTATAGGGAAAGAAATAATTTATGTCTGTATGTGCCACAGGTGGCCAGAGTCTCTGTACTCCCTGTGGAGTGATCCAAATTTGTAAGAAGTGAGCCTGGTGTTGATCTCCAGTATATCCACATACACCGGTTGGAAACTATGGACCTACTTGGCTATACGCTATCACATATGAGATAACATACATATGGTACAGTGGCCTTGGTACAGCGAATAGCAACTGTGCATAAAACTGTCATTGCATTTGGATAGGTTTGCTTCCCACAGTGCAAGTGGTTTCCAGTGTGGGAACAACAATACATGATGAGCTGGTGTTTGTGTTTATGTGTCTTCAGCTCAGCAAGCTTTGTTAATGAGCCTGCTCCTGGCAGACTGGGATGCTAAAGTACCTCTGGTGTCCCTGGAAAGGTCAGGGGAATATAATAGAGGTCTATACTAACCATGAATGCTGTTGACAGAGTGAATAAAGCTACTCTTCATTACCTTTTCCATTAGAAGAGCCAGGGGCCATCAGATGATGCTTTTAGGAGCCAGGCTGGGAACAAACAAATGGTGGTCATGCAGGTGTTGGTAAACCTGTGGCACTCCTTGCTAAAGCATGTGATGCATGCAAAAGCTCAAGAAGCAATTAGCCAACTACTTGGAAGAAACATCTATTGAGAGTTACTGGCAAATGACATGAGGTTCAGAAGATGCTCTGAGCTAAAAATAGCCAAAGCCTGGGAAATAACTCAGGGCAAACACCACATGTGCTTTGCCTGCTATTACTCTTCCCTAGGTGTCTGCTCATGGATCCTGTTGGAAATAAGATGCCGCAGTAGATGGATCCTTGGTTTGAGCCAGCACAGTCATTTCTGTATTTTTATATTCTTCTTGAGGAAGACTTGGAGTGCCACACCACCTGCACGTACTGTGTCTGAACACGACCACGTGGAAATTGGCTGCTTGGGAACTTTTGCTTACTGAGACTTTCCTAGGCCTAGAAGGGGAATGTAACAAACCAGTCCCCATTTCCATTTCTTCCTAATGCCAGACCTACAGGACTACACACTCTATAAACAATGAGATACTCACTGGTCACAGTGACAACTTATGGTACTAGCAACCCCAGATTTAATTATTTTTTTTTGTCAGCTGTTTGGATCAGACCCATTTCTGGTGGGGAATTCAGTATGGCGAACACAGAATAGTTCCCTTTCCCAAGGACATCTCAACTGCTACAAAATGAGGCATGGATCATAAGATACAATGGAGCTCTAAACAGTCCTCCCACTTTGAACCTAAGAAATTAAATAGCATTGCTGGCACTCAGGAGTTGTCTACACAGAGAAATGGTAGGACTTTAACTAGCCTGCCTCTGGTACAGTAGTTTAACCTCCTAATATGGGCTTGCAAACACCTATATAAAAATACTAATGTTGACACATCTGTTATCAGGCAAAAAATAGACCATACACTGGTGGACACACTTACACTGAAACACTGCTGTCCACACAAAAGGTTGTACCATAATGTTATTGCATCAAGTGAAAAAAAAAAAAAACAAAACACCAAACCACTCCCAGCATGAATTGCTCTACCAATAGAAAAATCTACATATAGGCTTAAATGACTTACCAGGGCAGATAAATTCTTACCTGACTGAGATGGCCATTTCTGACATCTTACCAAACCATGTTCTTTACAGAGTCCCTGAGACATGACCCTGTATGCTTCCACTTGGCTTCCACCTGTGTGCTGCTGTCACAGACCTAATAGCATCTTCAAAGAGGTTTTGGTGAGCAAGTGAGGAGTTTGGGTGAAGTCCCAGTGAACACTGCACAGTCTAAGCCCTCTTTGTAGCCTTACCCACACCACTTGTAGGAAAGGGTGTGCCGACCTCTCACCTGGAAGGAGAGGCTGCAACAAGGGAATTATAAAGAACAATGGAAGCTTTCACTGCTCCTTCAAACAGGACACGGCCAGAGTGATCCTCCATCACTCCTAAGGAGCTATAAAGCCGGTATGACTCTGCAGGAAAGCGCTTTGTCACTTACGCTCCTCACACTTCCTTGTGCTATAACAGTTGAAAAAAAAACATGGTTTGTTTGCCACAAAAAAAGCATTACGTTGGAATGTGCCCTTTGAATTTTGAAGCCACCTTTTTGCTTATGAGACTGTTTTTCTCTCTATGCCTGTTTCCATTGCATGCTTTCTCGCATAAAATATGAAAAGGTGGGATTTTTTCAATAAAAGAAGTTCAGTCTGCTGCTGTAGTAGAAGTATGCAAAATAGCTCTCATATTCCAAGTACTCTGGGCTTTGGTCACAAATTCTTTTTTACTCTTCCAGTCCTTCCCACCTCATAACTTCTTGATGCTCTTTGAGAAATAAGATAGCGGTCTCAGTGCAACTTCTGATGGGCAGAAGGAGCCCCCACTGACAAATATCTCTGCAGCAGTCTCAACATTCGTAGTGTCAGTACAGAATGACATGGTTGGACTGCTACACAACTTGGCATTTTTGCATCCTTGTGCCCACGCAAACAAAACCATTCATGAATTCATTACAGCATCATCCATGTGCAAGAGCTAAGGTTTACAATCTCTGTTTTACAGCTCTGCAGCTGAGGTGCTGAAAGATAAAGCGTACCACGGGATGAGCGGTACCACGGGAAGTGCCATTCTAAAACTTTAATCTCAAAATGACCCAGGAACATCTCATCCCACAAAAGACACCCTGAAAGTAGGAATCAGCCATCATTCTAATACAAATGGTGTGTCATTTGTGCCATGGCACTGGATCAGCGGAGGACCAAGACGTTTGGAAGCGTCAACCTTTGCAACCTTCACCCAGATGAAGTCTCTTTGCAAAAGAGGCCAAAACAGATGGTGTGTGGAGCTGTATCTGAAGGCATGTATCACTGTCTCTCTTTAGGGGGTACACTGAAAGGCCGCATTTGGCTCACAGAGAAGATGTACGAGGCAGATAATTGAGTTCGGGGCACTCCTGCAGATGGAGGACTGTGGTGTTGGCGGTGGCCAGAGGGTGGTAGCACTGCACAGCTGAAGTGCCACGGCCCTCTGTACCGGGGAGGGTGTGTGGGGGGAGCCTCTGATGCTCCCGAGTAGCTGAGGAAGAAGTAATGAATTTGGAATAAATGGTGGGAGCTTTAAGAACAAAAGTAAAACCAGGCCTTGTACTGCTTTTTCCCAGATTCCTTCAGCAGATGTGTTACACTGGTTTTCTCCTCTCACTTTATACTGGAGGATGCTTCTTTGACCTCCTCAAACTAAGGTAAAAATAGCTGCGGCTTCTTCATTTCATGTGAGGAGAAGGAGGAAGAAGAGGTGAGGAAAGGGGGGTTTTGAAATGAAGAGGAACTTTTACAAAAGCATCTCGCTTTCTTAGGCCCTAAAAACACTGTGCTACCTCAGACAGCACACTCCACCAGTAACACTGGTGGCTATTTTCTGGGCTTCTGCTTTTTCAGATGATGCTCCTTCTGGTGTGGCAGCCACAAGCTGCTAGACATATGGTTTCTGCCCTGTGGCACATAATGACCACAAATAAATGACCTTACCAGGATGGTGGTCATGTGCAGCAACCAGACAATTGTAGGTCCCATCCAATTGAAATATTCTATTCTATTCTATGTCAAAGCACTTTGGGAACCTAAGAATACTTAGTGGTGTGAAAGTCTTCTGGAGTACAGGTGTGCCTCAATTTTGTACTTATGGGTACAAATTGTTACCTTAACTTTGCTGAAAGGAGGAAAACTGAGCAAATAACTTGCTTAAGGGCACAGACCACATCAATGCTAGTGTCAGGGCTATTATGTGCACACAATTTGTGTGTGTGTGCATGTAGTCATGTCTCTACCTCTTAGTATTCCTTAACTTGTAGTTTAAAGTGCAGAGGATTGAAAGCTCACAGCTTCCACCTGTCATTTTACTTGACATTACGTATTCTAGAGCTATGAAAAATAGGTTTGGGCTGCTGACATCAGTCATCTCTTCTCTTTTTCTCTCCTATGCCACTGAGAACTATGTGTCCCTGTCTGTCCTGCTCCTATTTCAAGATGCATTTATTGTAATAGTTTAAACCAGAATAATGTGTTGGCCTTGCCATGTGACCATAGGCAAGTGGCTACGCTGCTCTGAGACTTCATTCTCCTGTAGGTGAAACAGAGGTAATTATGCTTACCCTGCTCTGTGAACAGCTTCAAGATCTCCAGCTAGTGTGTGGGAGACAATAGTGTGATTATAATTGCCCAGGCACTGTAAGACCCCATGCTCAGTGGCATTTCTTTGTCTGTCTCCTAACACAACAGCTTTCAAAGGCTCCCGTGCACACTCTTGCTGGATTTTTTTCTCATTCCCCATTCCCTTCTTGCCACTTTCCATTCTTGCTGCCCCCTCTCCTCTCCCCGAGGTCTCTCTTGGGGAAATCTACCTCCTCTATCGACCCATTTTCCTCCCCTGTCGTCAGGTTCTGGTTTGTCGGCTCCCTTCCCTTCGTTGTCACTCGTATCAACAGTTACTTCACCACCATCCCCTTTCCCGCTCCCCTCCTCCGAAATTCTCCCTCAGCCCTGACACTTTCTCTAGAAACAGCCGCGGGCTATTTCTAACCTTCCTTCTCTCATCAAAGCGCTGGAGAAATCAGCTCGCTTTCATCTCTCGGCGGGGAGGCTGCCACGCCACTGCCGCCGTGGTTGGCAGGCCGGGCTGGGAACCGGGAGCTCCTGGTTGGTGATGGCGGCACGGCCACTGACTCACCCCCTGGCCTTCGGCAAGCCGCTCGCCCTCTCTCCTCTCCTGGCTTTAAAATAGGAACAATAATTACGCACTTACCTCACATGGGTGTTGTAAAAATTTAATTACCGCTTGTAAGATGCTATCTAAGAGTGAAATGTGTCTTTATCTCTCACAGTGGTAGCTGTGACCACTGCAATCTGCGCTCAGTTCAGGCCCTGGCATATAAAACTAGTGTCTTCCCCAGGCAGCCAAAGCCTTCCCTCCTGGTCACAAAGGTCCCTGTGCCATAGACCTGTGACACAGGGGAGTCTCCCTGGCTGCGGGCCATTCCCCCTGGAAAACAGGCAGAGAGGCTGAATTCCCCTCTGGTCAAGGTCACCTATCCAGCTGCTCCTCTGATCACACTCTTCCCTCGAAATTTCTGGTGAGGCCTCTCCTGAACCAAGATCCATGTCCTCCTCCCTTCTTGACTGCCTTTGCCATCCTCATCCATTGCCTTGCTCTTCCCTCTCCCTCTGCTCTGGCTGACAGGACTTGTCCAAGCCGCTCGCCCTCCTCCTCCTTCCCGACTGCCCTCACAGGCTGTCTCAACCAGTTAAACCCAAGACTCCGCTTTCCTCAGGCAATGGCTGCAAAGATGGGTCTGTCTAGTGAGATGCTGTCCGTCCGTGAGGGTGGGAAGGGGCAGCAGACCTCGTGCCAGGCAGGCAGCAGTGGCGATGCTGCCATCCCACCACTCTCCAGGTGATGAACAGTGAGGAGAGCGCAAGGCAGCGAGCAACATGTCCGGAGCCTGACGCCTCTGTCCTCCCATGCACGCATGTGGGGGCTTCACGGTCTGATCCTCCAGCACCACCCATGCCCAACATGAAGTAGGAGCAGAAGCATCCTCGGATACTGCCCCTGCTCGTTGCACACAAAAAGGACACAAAACCCACTGGGACTGATGTTGCCAAGAACAGTGCTCAAGCCTGAAATCAAGAGGACAGGGCTGGGGACCCTCCATAGCAACCAGAGACCTGTACAGAGTTGGGCCTGATAAGGCCAGGTCTTGGCACCCAGGTCCACCCTCCTCTGCGCCTCTTCTCAGTCACTTCCCAAGCTAATATTGGGGTCAGCTCAAATTTCCGGTCTTAATTACGCCACTCCCTACATGTGCCAAAAAAATTGTCTCCGACTTGGGCTGATTACCACCTCTTTCCTGTGAGAGGGCGATCTGTTTGCGCTGATGGAGATTGCAGAATATGCAACGCCTGAAGAAGCTGCAGGGGACCCTTCTGGATGTGGACCTGCTTTTGGAAACAGAAGACAACAAGAGAAATAAAGGCCATTTTAGATCAGGAAAATCTAAACAACCTGTAACTCATCAGTTGTTTTATTTTTTTGTATTCTTGGCCAAAATCTTTGTCTTTGGAGTGTATTTGTCAGTTTCTGAGTGAAAGTTATGAAAGGGCGTGAGGATGGAGTGAGACTTGCGAGTGGAAACTGCTGCTCAGCCATGGAGAGGCTACTGCCTATCCATAATGCATGCGCTCTAAACTATATCCATAAATGTCAGGCATGATTTAATAGGCTATAAAATCCTACATCATGATGCCACTGGAACTATTGAAAATAAAAGCAGATAAATCACGATTCTGTGCAACAAGCTGTACTCACGCTGCTTTTTTTCATTTGCTAGGGTTTCATTCTGCCATTTGCTGAGCACGCACTACTCTCACTAAGCCTTGAGTTGAGTTTCCTTTTCCTTTTCCATTTCCTTTTCCTCTTCCTCTTCCTCTTCCTCTTCCTTTTCCTTTTCCTAGCTTGGGTTTCCATTTCAGCCCACTGGCTTTGCAGCTGTGTGGTCACGCTGCTGTAAGCCCCTGCCCCAGAGGGTGCAGGACTGGACAGAAAGGTGCTGAGCCTCCGCAGGCTTGGAGAAGCAGTAGTACTCTTTTTTTTTTTTTTTTTTTTTTCCCCAGCAGTACCGGGCAATCATTGTAAGCAGATTGACTACTGTTGTTCATATAATGTTATTCCTCACATTAGATTATGAGCATTAAATCTACTAGACAATGTTTATATGGCAGGAAAACAATTTGTGTCACTCTTTTACTGCCAGCAAGATATAGAGTTACAATGACATGGATGACAGAGTGTGCACCACAACTCCGAACAGGCATGACAGCTGTAATCCTGTCTCCCCATGGAGAAAATGATGCTGAAAAAGGAGGGAGGGGGTGTTGAGCCTGTGAAAATATTACTGATAGAGAGGATTGAGTTTTGAGGAAAGTTTTCTTCACCTCTGCAGCTGAGATGAGTAAACTGGAGAAGTAAAATCCAGCCATAGTACATGCAAAATGTAAATAATTTTGGCCTTATTTGACACATAATTTGAACTTTGTCCCTTCAGCTTCTATTTTTTGTTTATTTTTGTTTAAAATGTTTTGCAGTAACAGAATATAGCTTGATGCTTTTTCTACTTTTACCTTGAGTTTCATCATATATCTTATAATTCTTTAATTTTCCTGGTCTGAATCATTTAATTACATACAACATAAGAAGGCAGGTGGGAAGGTGAGAAAGGAGGGACAGAGGGAGGGAGACAGACAGAAAAATAACAAAGAAAATAAGGAAGGAAAGAGAAGAAATTTGCTAGCATTCAAAATTTGGGGGAGAAGTTTGCAAATATGTACTTTACAGGACAAAATCCAGAGGCAAGATAAAGAAATGCAGACATGTAAAATTTAAAGAATTTTCCAAAGTATTTTTTTTCCCCTCAAAAATCTTGTGATTTTGAGGTAAGAGGCAACTAACTCATTATTTTGAATTCATGAGGTTGTCAGTATTGACACACACTTCATTGTTCTGGATTATGCAAGAACAAAACATGAAGGTATAGCTTACACCTGAAACTGGTAGCTGGGGATCTCGTATTTTGCAGAATTGTCTTCCAAAAATCCTGGTTTTGGTAACGTTTTTTGCTTTCCCTCATTTACTGGTGGTTTTGTGCACCCTGCAGAGCCCTGTCTGCTCAAGAAATGAGCCTTTGCCCATGGAAATCTCTCTGTGGCATCAAGGACCTCAGTCCCAGCTCTGGCCGCGCACGTGCTTGACCGGTGTAGCCCTGCCCCTGTCACTGCACGTCTTCAGGTGATGCTGGCAAGTTCCTCACATATCTAGAGAGATTTAAATTCCATTTAAACAACCACCCCTGCGAAAGTAGGTCGAGCGGGGAAGTTTCGCCCGGTGCAGGCCAACCTCTTAACCCCACCTGCTCTCCAGCTCCCTGCTACTGATCTTCCCCCAGCAGACTTCCCTCCATTCCTCTCAGCTCTCCCAGGCTCAGAGCTGCTCTCCCCAGTCTGAAGAGCCTCCGATACGGCCTTGCCCATCTCCAGCCGCAGGCAGAGGTCCCCTGCTTTTACTCCTTGGTCCTTGCATGCCTGGCAACCCTTCCACACGTTCTGTTGGGGTGATTTTGTAGGGTCGGGGCAACAAGCAGTGCCTGGCCAAGACTTTTTGGTCTCTTTGGTAGTGAGCAAGAGGGCTACTGGCATAAGCTGCGGCTTTGAGGGACTGCAAGATTCCAGTTTAAGGTATCTCCATCTACTTGCACCACAGCGAGGGGAACTTAGCTGGCTTTAAACACAGGGATGCACACACACACACGATATATTCCTTGTGCCTTTTCACAGCGCTTAAAGCAGCTGCTGGCACGGCTAAGGAGGGTGTGCTGTGACTTGCACAGCACGGCAGTGTGGGATGGGGCACTTTTACAGGGTGCTAGTCCAGGAAACTCTGCTTTGTGGCACCATGCTGTAACCCGGACACTAGAAGAGGTCGACAAGGACTCGGCTGTACCAGCCTTGTGGTGCCACGATGTTGCTCCGCAGTGGTAGGAGAGGGGACCGCGGTCCCATGCAGTTTAGTCCAACGTGGTAGTCGGGTTTGGCTGTTGCCAGGTTGGTGTCACTGGAGTTAGTGCTCTCAGGGCCACTGTCAGGGCCACTCACTGCCTCACCTTTATGTGCTGCGACATGGAAGTAGGTACCAGGAGTAGCACTGTCAGCATGTGCCCGAGCAGTGCCTTGTGCAATGAAGTCTGCTTTTCAGATGTGACTATAGACTTGTCTCTCAGAAGATGCTGCACTGCTTTGAACAATGAAAAGGAGTTAAATCAGTACAATCCTCAATCTCTCTTCCCCTTTCTCCTAACAGAATAGTCACACAGCAGTAGAAAAACATTTCTCTTATTTACAGAAGCAACACACTAGATGATTGAAAATAATCCAGTATATGACGATGTGTGACGATGACATAGTTTAGAGCATCAATTATGTTCAGGGTTACTTTTTTGCATATATTTGCCGCTGGATGAATAGGTGACATACCGGAATTTTTGCATTTCCATTTTGACTGTTGTGGGTTTCTGAAATGGGAAAGCTATGCAAGTGCCTATGTAAATTGCGTAAGTGTATTTATATCAAAATGCCTGCAGCTTTAGGGAATGCACTCGTATTGCTATTATGATTCAAAAAAACCCCACAAACAAACCTTTTACCAAAATCATTATACTGGTGTAAATCCTATTCATAGAGCCAGCCCTGAGCATTCAGAGGACCACGAAATCTCAAAGAAGATTTGGCTCTTAGGTAAACAAACAAGAATGCAAATAATATGGATATAGCATTTCTCACTCTAACACCTGAGACTGAATTTCACATATATTCTTAAAAAGCCAAGGATTCAGGAATTCTACCACAAGAAACATTGACCTGGCTGAATCTTGGAAAGAAGGACTCACCTGAGAATAGGAAGTGAAAGCTAATCTCACTGATAATGATGAGAAGCAGCATGAGTGATGCACAATAGGGCCATAAAATCCAATTTGGTTTCAGAAACCAATTTGGTAAGGGAAAAAGAATGGTAGTACTAAACGTGCAATGCAGCGAGGATCACTTCCACAGCATCTCTGTGCACTAACACTCATGGATTTACTGGTGTGTCCGCAGGACCAAAAACTCTGTTGCATGCTAACATCAACATATCCTTTGCACATTCTTGGAAATTACTATGGTCTCCTACTGTGTTTTGTTCCTTAAGAGCTTGATTCTGTCCCTCAATCTGGAAGAGTCATCTTGGTCAAGGCTCAGTAATGTCAGCAGACCCATCAAGTGACTATCTGTACCTGTTCAAACATTGGAAGACAAGAATAAAACTAGTAATACAAATGAAGCAAATAAGTGGTCATTAAATAAGTGAGTCAGTTAAGTTGTGCTGGGAAAAGATAAAGGGAAGGAAAAGATAACAGCGGAGAAACAATAGAATGAGTTAATGATAACTGGGCACTGGGAACTAATGAGTGCCTTTGCAAATACCAGGAAAGAAAAAAATACTACCACGAATAGAGTCTCCTTAATAAAAGCGAGGTGAAGTCAACAATTATTGCAAATATCTGAGGTACACTGCTGGAACTAGAAATTCAGTGTACAAAAGAAGAAATTAAACCCTTGGCTTTTGGCTGGATTTAGGTTCCCAAGTGTTTAATTCCTTTGGGAAAAAGGCTCCAACATCCTTTAGGGACATATGAAAAAAACTAGCCTAGCTGTTGAGAAAGTGCAGGTAGGAAGACACTGGGAGTCTCATGGCTGTGAAGGAGGCCCAGGTGACAAAGAATCAGTGGGAGATGGTATGCAGATGCACTGCTGTGGGCAGAAAATGTTGAGTCCCAGTGAAAGGCTGGTTTGCCTCTTCTTCTTCAGGGCTTGCTCTGTTTTGAGGGACAAACTCCAGACCAGAAAATACAAGCATCCAAAGCCAGATTTTCAGGCCATTACGAGGAGAAAGAACATACTCCTATCTATGGGTTTTCTTATCCCCTGCCGCCCCCCAACATGCCACCCACCTCCCTTTCCTGGGAGAGCCCAAGGCAGGAACTTGGCCTCACTTCAGAGGCCAGAGTATGGTTACCTTTTGCCTGAATTACTGTTGCCACCATCTATCCGAGCAAAAAGTTAGGGGACTTCTAGCTAGGGTGTTGATGAAAGGTGGCTCTGCGGGATTGGAAATCCTGCTTTTAACTAATGGGTCCTCCCTGGAGATAAGCTAAGCAGTGGCCTCTCGGTGAGAGGGAAGGAAACTAACTGGGAGCCTGTTCAAGGTTTAATACGAGCTAATGGACTTCCTTTCCGCTCTGTGCAATCTCCACGTGGCGCGGATCTAAAGGGGAGCTGACAGCTGGGGAAGCTTTCTCTTCACATTTCCAGAGCAACTGTCCCGCAACCACAAGCCATCCTGCCCACCAGATCTGGTAGCGTTTTTCATCTCCTGCACAGAGCAGCAGTCAGGACCATATAGTCTGAGGTCTCAAGAGATGGAAGTAATGAGAGGAACCGCGAGAAATCAGGTCAGAGAAACAAGGGCAGAACCAAGCAGAGAAGCTAACACATTACGAGGAGTTTGTCCCTCCTTGTTCAAAGGGTTCAAGGATGTTCTTCAGTCACTGTGGCTAGCATCTAGCTAGCATGGCCGAGGCATACCTGCTTCTTTTGGGAAGGGCAGACCACAGGGCAGTGTGATATCTGTTCTGTCCAGCCACGTTTCCTTTGCCAGCTTTCTTACAGCAGCTTCAGTGCGATTGGCTTCTGGCTGGAAAGGTGCTGCACTCATGCCTGTGGCTTTCTCTACTCAGCCATCCTTTCTTTCCCTTCCTTTTCTAGTTACCATGCATTGCACTCACATTTAGTGGAGTGGTGGAAAGAAAAAGAACAGAAGGAGCTGGAAGACAACAGCTCTAAAGCAGGTTGTGATCTTGGACAGATACATGTAACCACTCATACTGGTTGAGAGGTCTGCCAAGATGGATCAAAGCCTGTGTTTGTAAGGGCCATTAATCAAAGTGGGAGGAACAACAGGTATCAGTGACCCCAGAAGGAACAGATGTTGAAACTCCAGGCAGAAAAATGAGGCTCGAGACACATAGCTTCGCCACAAGCTCCATGGAGAAAAACAGATTGCAGTTGCACTGCAAGAGGGAATACTGAGTAACAGGACTAGATCTGATTTGGGGCGATGGCAGGTGACAAATTTTGTGCAAGCTTCTGAGGCGACTTGGAGACCAAGTAAACCGTGATGGGTTTTGGCTGCATTCACAACGGCAGATACTTGTCCCTAAATGTGGGATTCCGTGGGCTGAAAAGGTGATACCAATTGGATGGGAAGCAGAGAAGACCAATGACAGTGATAAAGTGGCTGCAGGGACCGGTTAATGAAAGGAGATAAAAAAGAACTAATGGCAGTGGTCAGGAAAAGGAGTGATACCTGGGTGCAAGGCACAAAACAGACAGAGAGGATAAAAATTGTTTAAGGGAGCACAATACACAGGAGTAATTGGGTGAAACTCAACAAATGAAAATGTAGGCCAAATATCTTCCTGACCATGGGACTTGCTGGACCATGAAATAGTCTCCAAAAGAAAGAGGTGGAAACCCCATTACCCGAGGCATTTAAAACAAAAGCGGACAGAGCAATCAAGCGCGTGCTGCAAATCCTCTACCAGCAGGGGAGCAGAGTAGATGACCTAACAGGTCTTTTCCATCTCTAATTTCTACATTTAATATAAGGAATCACAAAACCCCCTAACCTGCCATGAGATACAGAATAATGACTCAGCACTTGGGGAAAGCCAGTGGTAAGCATGCAGGTAGAAAGGGAAAATGTCATAGTGAGGAAGCAGAGAGAATAATAGGGGAGAGAGTGGCATTGTAAAAGCAGTAGAGATGCCATGGCTCTACTCCAGCAGTTCAGCCATGACAGGTAAAAATGAATCCTTGATTATTGCGTTGAACCCCTATTTAAAAAGGGTCACTGGTTGCTAGGCTGAGAGGGAATAGTACTTTTCCTCCCTCTTCCTCGTTTAGTTTCAGGGACTGGCCAAAACGAAGCCGTAAGAGGCTGCAGAGAGTTGGTCCTGGTTTGCAAAATGGCCTGTGACAGCCCACCAAGGGGTGCCAACCGGGAGAGCCCAGCGGTCTCGCCTCTTGGCCGTGCAGACGGAGCAGCACCGGGCTCAATGCTTGCAAGCACACGGCGGTTCAGCAGACGCCACGCAACGTGCGCTTAGGCTTGCTTTAAAACACCACGGTAGGATTCCCCCTCGTTTGCCATTTTGGGGAGCACTGGATCACTTAGCAGGAGCCTGTTCCATCCCAGCGCACGGCATCCTTACAGCAGACTCCAGCGGCGGTTGTGCCTTGCAGCGACACGGGGAGAAGCAGGGCTGCGCTCCCGGGCACCTTCAGGACTTGCAATGAAGCGGGTGCATCCCAAAACCAGCCAGGACACCAAAAACTGTCTTTAAAATCACGAAGAGAGATGTAGATGAGATGGCCGAGTCATTTTTCGCCTTTCCCCTCTCTTTTCAGCCCCGTCGGGAGGGCTAAGGCTGTACTCGGGAGGGACTGGGCTGTGCCCAGAGCTGGAGGGTGAGGGAGAACAGTGTAATTCCACCCTGCAGCTGGAAATAACGCGCGTTACAGTATGGATCCCATACGTTGCGGGCGACACAACGCCCCCCCGTGCTGAGCTACGTGCGACCCGCTCCGGGGTCTAAACGCAGACAGAGCCGCGGGGAGGGGGGTGGGGGGGTGCGAGGCGACCTCCCGCCCCCCGCCCCGGTCCCGTTAGCAGTCACAGCCCGCAGGTGGGGTGTCTGTGGGGCGGCGGGCCGGGCCGCGCGTGGGACTGGCGGGGGGATCACGGGCCGCCGATGCCCCCCCCCCCCCCCCAACCCAGCCCCGGACTTCCCGTGCCCCGCGGTAACCCGAGCCTCATTTCCTGGTCGGGGCTCTTAAAGGGGCAGCCCCGACGGTGGAACAAAGGCCATTGTGCTGCCCGCGGGCCGGCGCCCCCCCCTCCCCGCGGCTCCCCCCACCCCCAGCCACGTTCGCCCACCCCGCTGCCCGGCGCGGCAGGCCGGTACCGGAGCGCGCGGCGTTTAAAGGGCCCGCGCGACCCCGCGAAACCCCACGGCGCTGAGTATGACGACGCGAGCCGGCGGCGCCCTTCCCGCCTTTCCCCCTCCGCTTCGGCCGTCCCGCATCGGCACCCGAGGGCGCCGGCGGCTCGCCGCGCTCCCGCCCCGGCCGCCGGGGCACCGCCGCCCCGCCCCGCCCTTTCGCCCCTCCCCCGCCGGCGGCGGCCGTTCGTGCCGGCGGCCGCCTCCTGCCTGGGGCGCGGCTCCTTTAAGGGGCGGGGCGGGGTGCCGGGAACCCACGTCAGTTTCGGCCCCGAAACTCCGGATCAATGAGCGGCGCGGGGCGGGGCGGGGGCGGGGCGGGGCGCAGCGCCCGGTCAGGCCCGGCCCGGCCCGGCCCGGCCCCCGCCGCCTTTCGGTTTCTCTCTTCCAGGAAGGAAAACACCGGCGGGGAGAGGAGCCGCGCCGGCAGCCCCCGCCCCTCCCCCTGGGCCTACCCCCCCCACCCCCCTACACACACCTCCCCCCCCCCCCCCCCCCCCGCGCGCGCGCGCGCACCGACTCACACACGGACTTGCGCGGGCAGCGAGCGCGCAGTCACACACACACACACACACATACACACATACACACACACACACATACACACACACACACACACACGGAGCCACAGGCGCGCGCGCGGGGACCGGGGGGGGGGACGGCGGCGGGAGCCTCAGAGCGGCGGCGGCGGCGCGGAGGAGGAAGAAGAGGAAGAGGAGGAGGAGGAGGAGGAGGGGAGAGACACCGGCGGCGCTGAGGAGGGGAGAGACACCGGCGGCGGGGCGCCTCCCCCGGGGCAGCTCCGCGGGCCGCGCCGCGCCCGCCGCCGGGGCGATGGTGGCGGCGGTAACTTCCCCTTGAGGGGCCGGGCCGCGTCTGGCCGCGCCGGGAGAGGGAGCGGAAAGTGAGGGAAGCCCGAGAACTTCCCATCGTGTCCGTCCGTCCGTCCGCCCTGCCGGGCTTCGCCGCTTCCCTCCTGAGAGATGTCTGAGGCTCCTGCTCAGTTTTGCATCAAGGTAAAGCCCCGTCCCTCCGTCCGCTCCGCTGTCTGTCCGGCCCCTGTCAGCGCGGGACGCGCCCGCCGGCGCCTCAGGGCGGTGGGCGCTGTGTTTTGCCCGGGGTTATCTGGGTGAAAATAACTGTTTCTTCCTCCTCTCCTCTCCTCTCCTCTCCTCTCTTCTCCTTTTTTTTTTTTTTTTTTTTTTTTTTATTCCTCGCGTGGAGGGCGGTCGCGGGGTGGTCGGTGTTCCCCCACCCTCACGGGGCGCGCGGCCCCCACCCGCGGCGGCGCGGAGAGCCCCCCGCGCTGGCGGCCGGCCGCACGGGCGTGGGGGGCGCGGGGACGCGGCTCCCGTGGGTTGTTAGCGCTGTGCGCCTGCCCCCGGGGGGGGGACACACGCGCGGCAGAGCCGCCGCGGCCGGCGTCGCGCGGTGTGGCTCTTCCACGGCGGGAGGCGGCGGCGCGCCGGGCGCTTTAACCGGGGCCCCGGAGCGCGGCCCGGCCTCGCCTCCCGTGGGGCTGGCCGCCCGCCGTCCCCCGGCAGCAACTTCGCGGAAAGTTTCCTGCCGTCGGGGAGATGCAGCCGCCGCTGCTGCTGCACAAACAGTGGGTTGTGGGGCTTGCTTTTTCTTATTTTGCTCTTTAATTATGATTTTTGTTTGGTTTTTTTTTTTTTTTTTAAATATCTGTGTTGTTATTATTATTTTTTTAGCCGCTCTGTTTACTGGCGTCGCCTGCCCCTCAGCAGGTCGGGGAGCCAGGGCTGCGCAGCCCGGCCCCGCTCAGCCAGGGCCCCGGGGATGTGTTTCTGCGTGGCTTGGCCTGTTGAAGAAGGGGTTGCCCCGTGAAGTTTTAAGTGGAGGCGGTATGAAGCTGAGACAATGGAAACAAAATTGAGTTTCCTTTTTGTCCAGACCCTTCCTATCTAGCAGCCCGCTAGAAATAGTGCTTTCCTCTCTCCTTCCCTCACCCCTCGGTTTGGCTTCAATCATACATTCTCTTCAGGAGTCGCTTTGCCTTGTTGCCAGCCAGGAATCTTCCCTTCTGCTCGCCGCTAACTCTGTCCGAGTAAGAGTGCTTTAGAGGTTGTCTCTCCCTGCCTGGAAGGAAAAGGTGACTTCCAGACTCCTCCTAAGGTGAAGAGCCTGCATTAAACACTTACTTATTCAGCTTAAAAACATGATGCTTTTTTGTTTGTTTGTCCCATGCGTGTGTTTGTGCATTTCTGGTGGGAGTCTTGCCCTCTGTACGGCGTGACTACAATTTGAAAACTTCTGGGTGTATTTTCTCTTGCTGAGTTAAATGAGATCAGGCCTGCGTCCCGTGAAGTCTTGTGGCTTAGAGAGTCTACTTTGACTTTTCAGAACAGAGGTGGGCAAATTGGATAATGGGGTGTTGTATGCGCATTACCGTATGGCAAAATGCTAATGCAGGCAAAGCGTGTAAAATTAGCTAAGCAGATGCCTATATATATACATATACAAAAATTAAATATAACTACTGTTTTTTTTCTAGTAAACCCTGTGGAAAGGTAGGATGTGTTCTCTGGACAGAAGAACATGAATGTCAGGAAGAAGTAGTGTCATGAGTTGTGTTTCCTTGTTTTTGGCATGTGTTGTTTTGAAAATACCAGACTTCTGCTCTTACTGAAGTCAGCAACAACACTACTGTTGATTTCAGGAACAGTAAAACTGGTTCTTCCCTAACCTTACTAAGGTATGTTGCAGAATTGTACTGGAAGGGATCAGCTGTGTAGCAGAAGTGATACAAGCAAACTTCTGTTTGAGTTTTGAAATGATTAAATAGCAAATTTTCATTATGTTTAGACAGATACTGGGAAACTGATTTTTTTTTTTTTTTTTTTTAGTGACTAATTCTAAACATCATGGTGTGAACTTTTTTTTTTAATGTGTAGTTTGTTTACATGATGACCCTTGCAGTTATCTTTGTCGGAGAACAGAAACTACTGTTACTGGCTTCTCTGTTAGTGATTCCTTTAATAGTTTCAAATACAGAAAGTACGTATTTTCAGACAGAAATGTGAATTGAAAATGCTAGCATTTCTTCACCGATCAAACCATTCTGGGGAACCTTTTCTTCAGTTTCTCTAACTACAATTGTTTTTTGGATGCTTGTTTTGACCGGGCAGAGTTAAAGGTGGTTGTGATCAGCAGCTGGCATCTGGATTTAAGAGGAGTTGTTTAAATGGTAGTGTGATTGATTATTTCTTAAGCGTGCCAGCCTGGCTTGCGGCACGGCGCATGAGGTCGAGGCAGAGGAGCAAGCTCCACACTGTACTCAACTTTGCTGCTAAGCTGCTGTGTTGTTCTGAAAAGTAGCCAAGTATTGTGCTGCAAGGGTGTTGCAGTTTCATTAGGAGCCTGTGAACTGGAAGCAGTGGTGCTGGTGGAAGTATTTTGTATTTATTTACTTTTTTCCCTTCCTCCTCCAACACAGGGCAAGGGTGCATGCAGTAAATGCCACAGCAACTGGGGTGATGATCCATGGAAAGCTTCAGCGGAGGGAGTGAAGGCTGGTGCTTTGTTTATGCCCGAGCTGCTCAGTGCGTGGTCTCCTTATCTCACGTTACTAGAGAAGCGCCCTAGTAAGATTTAGGAAAATTTTAAGGAGGTGAAGTTTTGGTGTATATTTAACTACTGGTAATCAACATAAACTTACAGTAATATCTCGGTTCGTGTCAAGTCCTTATCAGGATGTATGTGTGATTGTATATTGATACGTGTTTGCTTTGTGGCAAGTATGTGTGCTTACTTAAATTAACTCTCCGAGAGAGGAAAAGTATAATGCCAATCCTGATCTTGCCAACGCTTGGGTGTGTGCTTGCCCAGCTGATGGCAAGCAGACCTGGTAACTCCAGCTGTGCTGTTGTGACAAGGAAGTTAAGTGTGTGCATAAAGAGTCTAAAGCTGCGGAGAGAAATCATCGATGGGGTTTAGAAAATAAGATCTTGGGGGTCAGAGATGAATGTGAAGGTTGGACCCTGGGTGTTTGCTACAGTTTAGGGCATCAGCACCTTCTCTGTGTGAAACGATAGGCTTTGGGCTTGTGTCAGACTCCAGCCCAAGAGGGCCTGAGGGCTTTGATTCCACGGTGGGTTGGGAAGGGACATCTGGTGTGATTGTCATATTCACACACTTTTTTCATCCCAGCTTTGGGATGTCTACACTGGTAGTAAACCTGTTCCTCTGATCCTGAGCCATGGTAGTTAGCTGATTATAGTATTGTAAATACTGCCATGACATTGGCACTCATTACAGCATTGGCAAGTGATCCTTGTGGCCTCACCTCTCCTCCTCCAGATGGGAGAACAGAAGCACAGGAAGAGTAAACATCTTGGCAAAGGCTTACATGAAAGCAAAAGCTCGAAGGGAGACAGGACAAGAAGTGTAGACACAGGTGATTATTTCTGTGATTGATTAAGGTCCATGGGGTGATGTGTTCTGGTTTTAATCTGGTGATGAATTCTGGTCTCACCTGGAGCTTTCTGATTGTATTATATCTCCCTATTTTTTTTCCTGAAATTATAATACCTTGAGAATATCGCCGTGATGTCATGTGGAGGCTCACAATTCAGCAGGCAAATAGAAGGGTCCCAAGGGGCGCAGTTTAATTTGTTTATTTTCCTTTTTATAAATCTGGCACTTTCAGTTGCTTAGTCTGATTTACCATGCAACCACACAAACAATTGTGCTGGCACAAGTATGGAGTTGTGGGGGAACTAAAACTGGGAATGCGGCTGGGGGATCAGCTGCTTCAGATCTCCCAGACCGACCAGGGCTTCTCCGAGCCCAGGCTCCCTTGCGTGTGCCTGGCTGATGCTTGAGCCGAGTGCTTTCTGTGGGCAGCACTGAACACACCGAGCCTTCCCGCGAGTCGGGTTTCACAACTGATTCCAGTGGAGATTTTATGCAGCTGTACGCTGGTTGATGTGAGCACTTTCTCTTGCAGTGAACTGTACGTAGAGTGGCCCTTGTGATTGTATGGGCACCGCAGGAGTCGGCGCAGAAACCTGTAGCTCGAGGACTTGTCTCACCAGTGCTCATTTCAGATTCGAGGATGTACTTTGTAATTATTTAAGAAAAGGAAGAGGGGAAAAAAAGACTGATCGTGTAAGAAGCCGAAGGACAAAGAACCAGTATAGTGTTTGAGCGTTCGATCTTAACTGGCTTCCACAGATTTACTTAATTTTTTAAGTAGTGCTTTATGTCTCCTAATACTTCATTGATGCTGGTTTTGCAGAGAACTCTCTCCCATCAATGGCTTCCATGCTGAGGGACTGTTCAGCACCACTCAGCCAGAATCCTGTTAGCCTTAACCAGGGCTGAGTATCTGTTAGTGCAGAGTATGTTCTTTAATGTTTATTAGTAAACTTGTGTACTAGGAGGAGGATCCTCATTCTGTTAAGTGTCAATGACAAAACTCTCATTAAGTTTAGTGGGTGTAGGATTGAATGGGAGAGGACCAGTGTTTGGAAGCAGGTACTGTTTAACACCTGATTAATCACTTAACTCCTTGGCACCAGCTAAATTTAATCCCTCCAAAGAAAAATTTTACTAACACTGCCCCAATTAAACACTGGTCATTACTATTCACTGAGTCATTACTAGTTAAGTCAGTTTCCTGGGAGGCAACCCATTAAAACAGCAGCCCAAATCTGAAATGCCCCAATTAAACAGAGGATACTTTAATGATAATTTACATGCATATTGCGCCTTGCATCTCAAAGTTCATTTTGGAGGGAGGTGGCTGAGCAGGCTCTGCTGATAGAAATGCTGATAAGCAGGAGATGAAGTCTTGTACAGTTACACGGAAGGGATATTTCTTCATTTTAAAAAAGTTATCTGGGTCTTTGAGCGCGCGCCCTCTCAAGTCTTCTAACAAAAGCTTTCCAAATAACCTGCTTACTGCGAGAAAGGAGAGCGAAGGTAACCTGTGTTTTTGGCCAGTAGTGTGGTTCTGACATACAATCCAAAAATTGGCTAATATATTTCTTTTTGCATAGGTTTGTTTTGGAGTATTTGTGGTTCAGTGCCTTCAGCTGGGCATCCCCAGAGCAACACCAATTCAAAAGCAAGTGCTTCTGAAAATGTTTGCTTTGGCTTTTGCTTTCCCTATCTGTGAAACAGGCATAAAATAATAATGAACCTACCTCTGCAGGGAGCTAGTGAGGCTTACTTAATATTTGTAATGCAGCATGGAAACAAATTATGTTTATTACAGAAATCAGTGACAGAGTGATCCCATTTGTGCCTGGCTTTTTAGTTCAGGTGGCGTTTCGGGGGCGGGAAGTGGGGTGAGGTGGTGGTGGTGGTTTGGCTGTTGGCTTTTTTGGTAGGGGCCACCCAACTCTGCCGAGCAGTCAGAGAGAGCAAGATATTAACGGCTTCTCTGTGTCCCGGGGGCTGTATCGGCCACACACGGGCAGGGTGGTGCCTCTGCACCCACAGCGTGCGCTGAAGGCGGCTTTGGGGGAGCTGGGCGCGGGGTGCAGGCGTAGCTGTTGGCCACAATCCTGCTCCTGGCTCAGGGCAGGAGCGCCTGGGAGGGACAGCAGCCAGACGTGGCTGCCAGAGCAATCCCCTCCACCTTCCCCCTGGCCATCACCCTTCCCAGGGCTGCCTGAAGCTGAAGGCAGAGCAGGCTGCGTATTCACTTGTCCCAGGTGTTACTTTTTCCTGGGGGTAGGAGGGCATTCCTCTCTGTTACATCAGATGTGCCTTCGTCATCTGACAAGGGAGGACCTGCTGGCAAAGGCAGTGAGTGGCTGGTGGTCAGCTGCTAGCATTGTCACAACAATTAATTTTTAGGTCGCAATGTGTTCCTGTGCCTCCTGAGGGAAGGGGGCCACCCAGGACAGCCCACAGGTGGGATATTCCTCTAGGTAATTGTGAAGAAGCCAAACCCAGCCCAGGTACATGCTCAGGTTCAGCCTGAGCAAAGAGACCAGACAGGCCACCAAAGCTCCCGTGCTTTTAACAGCAGTGTTGTGGCAATTGATTCCTGCTATCGTGGGTTTCTTAGGTCTACAGGCCAAGCCAAATTTAGACCATATTGGTTCTGGTGTTGCTGAGTTGTCTTCAGGCAGTGTTTTGTTGGAGCACAGAGGACAGCTACTCTTTATCTGCTTCCATAGTAACATATGGAACTCAAGGCTAGATTATACTGATTCAACATACCACCCCCCCCATCCCCCCCCAAAATGCCACTGCTGGCAGGAAGATAAATGAAGAAAACTCCAGGTGAAGTTTAACTTGTTTTTGGAATGTCTGGAGCAGTGGTAAATAAAGGATTTTGAAAGGAGTTTAGCTTTTCACTGATAGATGGTATTGCTTCTCTTCTGTAATGCTATTGAGCTCCAAAGTGAACTGGGTATAGCAATTAAGGAAAGCTATAAAGGATTCTTCATCTAAATGATTTTCCAAAGGTTATTCCTTGTTAAGCCATATGCAGTTTCTTTGCTTCAGTATTGTTCTTGTACAGTTTGCAAATACTGTCCTGGTTAAGACAGTCTGGCGAGAAAATGAGTATGAAAGAGAGAGATTCTCGCTGTGGTATTTATGTTGGTGTTCTATGGAATGTTTGCACACGGAAATAAACAGCATTGTAAATCATTTTAAAGATGTGCATAATGCCAAGAGTATCACTGGGTGTGATTGCAAGAGTTAAGTGTTAGTAGAGCTCCACAAAAATACTGTGAATGTGCCAACCAGGCTTTACATGTTAAACTATTAACAGCTGGCTAATATTAAATCCAGAGTTTGGATGTTTAAATTAAAAATAAAAATAAATGTGGTTATAAATAGGAACAATGAGTGATTTCTTTGTGTTCTTCTGGGATTTTTGTTTGTTTTGTTTGTTTTTTTTGTCTGCTTTTGTTGTAGGTTTTTTGTTTGTCCTTTTTTTTTTTTTTCCCTAGCTAGCTCAGGTAGGGTCTGATCAAGCTTGGAAATGACTTGTTTTGAAAGTCTTGAGAGTTTAATCTGGAGGAAACCAACTGGCACCCAGTAAGGAGTATCCTTAAAACTGGTGGAATGCAGCAGAGAGTGAGATTCCTTATATAATTTGAATTTCAACAGAGTATGGCTGAAGTGATTTTTCCATTATGTCTTCAGTGGGATCCTCCAAAACATCTATTAGCAGAAGCTAGGAATGTTTTCTAAATGGTATGGGATTCTGTGGAAATTCAGGAGCTTGGAGTTCTACCAGATAAATGAAATGTTTAATAAAAGTGCCAGAGATAGTAGTATTAGAATTCAGAGACAGATTTATCCAGTTAGTAGGGCCACAACAAGGCATTCAGTATCTGCAAACCACATTTTCCTTTTCTTTCTTCTTTTTTCCCTTAAAAGGTCTTCACATAGAAGTTGTTTCTGTCATTGATGGAGCACAGTGAAGCCCTGCTGATGTGCTTGGAGGTCAAATGGAACAAACCCAGCATTACAGCAATATTGGGGAGCTCTTTCCCACTTTCTAGGAACTCATCTGAAGTCTGTCTTGGAATTCCACACCATGACAGTAGTAGTCCTTTTTTCTTCGGAGATTCTTGTTTCATCATGCTCCCTCTTGGAATGGCGAGTTCTCATCTTCCTACCTGCCCCGTGCTTTAAAACACAGGCAAAGCCAAGCTTTCTCAGGCCTGCCCAGGAGTTGAGGTTAGCGGTGGTAAGGTGCAAGGAACCGGAGGCTCTGGGGTGAGGGTGTTAACTCTAGTTATCACTGGAGGCTACCAGAAAAAGTGTTCCCTGGCAGATGGGCCCTCCTGGTCACCTCTGTGAGAAGTTGCTTGGATATTTGCAGTGGGCACCACTGTGCGAGACTAGCTGCAATGCGAAGCCCGAACAGCGATGGGGGTAGCGCTGATGGGCCGTTGCCAGCTGTGCCGCTGCCTTTCTACCATGTGGGTTCTGGTCCCAGCAACTTCACCCCAGCTCCAGAGGACCAGCTCCCTCCAGTCTAGAGCACTGCTGTGCTGGGTCAGGCAGCCTGGTGTAGGCACATATAGGTGCCAGGTACCTGACGGGGGCTGTGCTGTGACCAGGGAGTGACAGACCCACCGTTTTCCTGGAGGTGAGGAAATGAAGGGTTGAACTGTTTTCACAGAGGGATGAGGATGCACTCATTCCTCCCAAGTCCTAGGGTGCCAGGACGGGCACCAGGTTGCAGGACCAGAGTTGCTGATGAGTGTAAAAGGTATTTCTCAGTTGGCAGTCTGAGTGGTTGTGTCACCATCAGATGGCTTGAGCAAATGGGTTCTCTGGAAGAGGACTCGGGGAAGACTGTGGGAGCGGCTTCCAGGGGAAGAAGGATATGGGCTGTAAAATATTTCATGACATGTGGCCTGAGATACGTATCACACATTGCACAGTAAACACTGGGCTCAAACACACTGGAGATAGCATCTTAGCAAGCTACCTCACACCAGCTGAGTCATCAGAGCCATCCATGACTGACCGTGTGCTGGCTTTTATTACCTCCCAACTGGGACAAATTACAACTTCTTTTAAACCTCAGAGTAAGAAGACAGTGAATTAATAGAGTATGCACAGCCAATTAGCACAGCCAGCTGAACCAAGTTGATGGGCAGTAGCTGAGTTTTCCAGGCTTGGAGAAGTGGGCAGAAAGTACAGTTTGGTTTTGTTTTCCTCGTGGTATTTTTGAGCGAGGATCTCTCTCAATACCTGGCTCTTCTCCTTAACAGAAAGAGTGAGGTGTCCTTGAGGTGTTCAGTCCTGTGTGCTGATAGACCTCCCAGAATAGTCTGGCAGCTAAGATCATATTTTAGGAAATTATTTTGTTGGTGAATAAAAGAGAAAACTGAGCTCAGTTTTCAATTTGGGGTCGAATAGGCAAATAAAGCTGTAGTGGGAAAGGAGTGGGGAGTAAAATAGAAATTATCTGTATGCTGCAGTTTGAATCCATGCTGTGTATCAGTTCTGTTACAGCACGTTTTCCTGACTACTAGGAAGGTTTTTAGAGGCACTGAAAAAGACAGAAATGAGCAGTAAAGTTGCCTGGGGAAACTTCCGTAGGAAGAGAAGCTACATTGCCTAGGACTCTTTGGCTTGGAAAGGAGACTGCTGAGGGAGGTACAATGGAAATCTAAAATTGCACAGTAGTGTAGGATGGGGAGCAATTATTACTCATAGTACAAAACTAGAGCAGGCAATGAAATTAAGAGCCAGCAAGATTAAAACAAGTACTTCTTCCATCTGTGTTAAATTATGGAACTCACTGCTGCAGGATGCAGTGGAGGGTAAAAGTACAAATGGTTTTAAGAAAGAGGGTAGAGGAATATGGGGAAGATATTAAGCCTAACAGCCTGGGAGGGGGTGGGGGTGAAGCACCCCTATAATTACACAGGGGAAAGATTGCTTTTTCTTTTTGTTAAACCTTTCCTGAAACAGAGACTTCTTGTCTTTTGGGGACAAGATCCCAGGCAAGATAAACTTGCTCTGATGATGTATAGGTGTTCAGATGCTTCAGTGTAAAATTTTGCACCCTGGAAGAGGCTGGTCTCAAGTGCCTATTAGTCTCCTCCGGGTCGTTTCCTAAGTCTCAGCCCTATCAGTCCTGATTTCAAGAACACTAATTAATTGTAAGTGGGAAGAGAGCTAAGGAAAAATTTGTCTGTGACTGAGAGATTTGTGAAGTCTGGATTTCTGGGACTAGGAAGAGATTGGCTATGTTGCTTTAATGACCCAGATTGAAATGAAAGAGGGGAAAACCTTCAGGGAATATGTGGAAGAGGAATTACAGATCAGCATTTGAAAAAGGGAAATTTTCTGGTTATGTGGAAGAGACATTGTTTGCTTCTAGGAGCCAAATGTGGGTTGACCTGTGTTTTTCCAAAGGCCCCCCAGTTCCCATTATCACCCGTGTGAAATGTGTTCCTAAAGCATTAAGTCTTCTTCACATACGTGACAAATGGTGTCCCACCCGGAGCTTGCTGCCAGAAGAGTTCCTGCTTTCGCTGCCTGACCAAATGCTGCAAGCAGTCACCGAACTGTCTCACTGGCTAAGAAATGCTGTCACTTGTACAGACCTTGCATCACACTTTGATTGTGACTTTTTAAAATGGGAAACAGAAGAATGGGTATACAAAATCAATTCCGATACTGTTTTACATGTGTACTTTTTAGTTACTTTTCCTGAAGAGAGAGTGATACAGTGTTGGACAGCCATTAAAACATATTGATGTGCAGCTAAATATGGCCTTTAACCTAAATTTAGTTCTCCTTTCTGCTAATCTATACAATGTCTACAAGTATCTATTTAAGTAATTGGAGAGCCTCATGCAGGTTTAGTTAGGTTTTTATTTTGGAAAATAAAAAAATACTTTATTTGCTGGATGATTGATTTTTTTTTTTTTTTCTTTTTAATTTTACATGCTGTTTATGATAGACTGCACTTGGCTTTGCAATGAAATGTAATTACGAGTGCAGTCTCCCTCATCAAAAACCTGAGCATTAAAAGTAGTTCTTAAAAAAAAAAAAAAAGTTTCTAGAATTGTAAATGAAACGGAAGTATCTGATACATTTTTAGGTAATATTACTTGATGAATAACAAGCTTTTTTATTAAGCAAATGAAATGTTATCTGTTTTTTTTTTATTGCACTGATTATTTCTTGTTGTGCTGATGTAGTATCAGTGGATTTTGCTTCCTCACCCTTTGGCTCTAAGTGTATAATAGCGTGTCTTACTTGTTCGAATGGTAAGGCTTTCTTTCATGCTTTGGCATAAGGTTTTGTACTTGGGATTTACCTTTAAAATTATTTTCTGCTGCTATAGTTATGACTGGATTTCAATACACCTTAGTTTCACATTTCCTAGGTGGCATTTTTAAATTAAAAAAACCCCAACCCCTTAAACCTGAAATTTTAAAAGTAACTTAGAAAATTTATACATGTTTAGACATAATGCCTTGGTGGATCTTGAATACAATGCTAGTCAGAACCTTTCTGTCTGCTCCATGTTATCCTCTATACTGAATTTTCACTTAATGCTTCAGTGGTGAGACCCACCTCTAGTCATGGAGAGCTGAAGCAATGGAAAATCAGCTGATGTGAGGACTATTTCTCCAGTTTAGCGTGAAGGCTTGGATTTGCAAGCAAGAGCCATCATAGATGCAGAATAAGCCTCCTGTTTCCAAGTGAAACCAAAACCCTTACAGTGTTAGTGCTCCTGGAAAGAAAAGGCTCTGAAATAACAGGTTTTAACTTGCGTCCTTTAGTAGAGGTGTCTGTGTGTTCTCTAAGATACGCGAAAGTCTCTGTTAGCTCAATGTTTTAATGTTTGTTGTCACAGCCAGTTCCCTGTGAGGTAAGGAACAAGGATTGCCCTGCCTCACAGATGAGGAGTGGAGAGGCTTCATGTAGTCTCTAGGTACCTACAGCTGCAGCAAAATAATGCTGTGCTCTCCTTGGGCCCTTTGCCTGCTGCCTACGTGGGACTCCCTCTCACTCTCTGCTTGGCAAATGATGCTGTGCTGAGGCTGGCCCGTCCCCACCCAGGCTTGCCCTGCCTGCTTGCTGGGGTGAGAACTTTGCAGTCCTCCTGCGTGTCCCTGGGAGGTGAAGAGTTATGTCACCATCACATCAGCTAGTCCAGTTACAAGGTGAATTTAAATATTGGTGAAAGAGAGGGCTAGGTTCCTTCAGTCTAGATTGGAGTTTCCTAATTCCCTGCCCATTTTCTGTCAGTGGTCCACAGAGCACCCTCTCATATGCAAAATATTCATACAGCTGTATGGGCCGTGGCCTCCTTTTTGTTGAAAGAGAGGAAAAAACCCTCTTCCAAATAACAGCTGCAGTTCTGTCACTTTCTTAACCTCAATTAAAAAATAAACGTAGGTAGACCCAGGTGGTTGGCACAGCGGTGAAGACTGTGAAAGCATTGGATTGAAGACACAGAGATAGCTCCTTCAATGATTTCCATTTAAAGGACACTGAACAGCTGGTCTGGAGTAGGGCTTGGTTTTAGAGCATGTTTAAATTTAAGCATTATAGTGAGCCATGCATATTTAAATTTTCATCTTCTAAAGAGAAAAAAACAAAACCCCAAATGAATTAAGGGAATTAGTAGAGGTGGTTAGAATGATAAATTTTTGAGGATGGAGGAAGTTCCATTTTGGGGTTGCTTTCCATGTGACGCCTGAGAAACAGAGCTAGCCTGAACAGTTTTGACTGGTCAGCAATGTTTTTTGTGTCCACAAATTCAAATTAATTGCTTGTAAAAATTGTTTGGTTGGTATCTGAGGTTCTGGAAATAAAATAATTACATGTACTTGAAAAATAGATACTTTTTTTTGTTCAGAATTTGTCCTTGTAGGTTTTCTGACAAAAAATTTTATCATAGTCTTGAAAACTCCAACAGATTAGTCACCTGCAGATTTTTCTGGACATGTGCTGGTGGTGATAAGAATCCAGGTTGAGCAGGCCTGCAATTCAGGATTGGAGCTTCTGTCTTGATTTCCACCAGTGCTCACAAAGTATGCTGTTCTCAGCCCAGACACACAGCAATTTGAAGATACTCAGCGTGGCTGCAAGATGTGAGCTTTGACATGGGGTGGCTCTCCATGCCTGTGTAGATAGGGAGCTGTTTGAACCAGGGATCTGGTATTTGTATTTTTGTAAGCACACTCTAAGTTATGGGACTGGTGGTTAGTGGAGGAAGGAAAACAGGAGCCAGGGAAATAGGGTGGGATTGAGAGTGAAGGAATTAAGAAGTTTGCCATGGCAGCAACTGCAAACAGCTGGGCCCATTGCAGACTTATTGTGGAAATCATAAAAATTTCCTTTAGAAGGTCATGAGAAGCAGAGGCATGGAGAAGCTGAATTGGGAAGAGTTATTTCTCATTGTATGGGAGCAGGGAGGATCAGACAGAAGCATACAGCAGTTTTAAACAGGGGGAAGTATGTTTTCACATAACATACATGAGGTTATTGAACTTACTGCTGGGAGTTGTAATGTAGGGCCAAACGGGAAATTGGTTTCAAAAGACAGTTTGTACGAGGTGGGTCTCTTTGGGACCATTAATTGCAAAGATATAGCTGCAGTCCTTGGCTCAGAAAGCCCCTAACCTGTGGGTTGCTGGGGGAGTGTGCAAGAGAGGGTTTATTCCTTTGTTCTTACCCTGAGCATTTCCTGCTGGGTGTTGCTGGAGATGTGGTGCTAGTTTAGACAGACCTTTGGGCTGACCAGAACTACTGTGGTTTTCCATTTTCATTTAGGGCTTTCATACTTTGGTGCTGGACTCTCTGAGGATGCCTCTGACAAATGGAAAAATAACAGCTGAGAAAACCTCTCATGTGAATCAGACCTTCTGCTCTGTTTCTTGATCTTGTTGTGGTGTTTCCTCAGCAGAGGTAACCTGATCATCTGAAGCTCATGAGACAAATGTTCTTGGGGTTACGAAGGACTTCTCAATGAATTTTGTTCAGAAAAATTCTAGGGGATTTTCCTGTCCTTGACTCTCCTCTTGGGCTGTGACGCCACTTATTGGCATAAAGTGCCCTGACCTATTTTATTTCTCTAGGTTTTTCCCAAGATTTGGCTGACAGAGGGTGGAAAAAATAATGAGATTCTTAGATAATTCAAATGCTGTGTGATGTGTCAGCCACACCTCTTCTCCTGGCTGATAAGAGACAAGTGAACACAGTTCCTTGCAAGATGAAGATGCGTTTGTTTGGATGGCACAAACAGGTAACCGCATGACTCTGTGGCTGATGAACAGGTGTTATACAATACAGGGACAATTCCAGCACTTCCATTAATTTATTCCATCAACATGTCTGAAACTTGCTCTGGAGTGACTGTCTTGATTTGATAGTTCAATCTCTTTGCCTTTCAATCCCTGACTCTTTTCAAGTTCTTAATAGCTGAGAAAATTGAGGAGGGAGTGTTTACTGAGTGCCTGGACTTCATTTTTCTACACATAAGGATTAAGAAATGAGTAAGCTGGCAGACAGGACCTTCTCGTGCAACCTGGTGAATGCCAAACGTTTTCCTTCAGTGCAAGCTGAGCTGTTTCTCTGTTTCTCAAACCATGATTGCCCTGCACTAATGCAGTTAGTGGGCAATTAGAACTGGAAAGGTGAGCTGGCTAAAAGGTAAAAACCAAACCAAACAAACAAACAAGCAAACAAAAAAAAACCCAAAAGAAAAACAAAACCTGCAAATGCTCGTGTCCTTTATGAAGTCCCACATCTAGAATGGTGTCCTACAACCGGGAGAACCCAGAGCAG
The DNA here is from genome assembly GCF_018691265.1 of Tyto alba. Lineage (NCBI taxonomy): Eukaryota > Metazoa > Chordata > Aves > Strigiformes > Tytonidae > Tyto > Tyto alba. The sequence goes on along the minus strand of NW_024881295.1, from coordinate 5,588,738 downwards.
CTTGCTCTTGTGGTACATACTTGTCTGTCTTTAGGCTGAACTTAGTTGTGATGTCTCTGCTGCACAACCTGTTCACCTTTAACCGTCTCCTGAGGTCCTGTCCCACTGCACTAGCTTGGATGATCCCTCTGGGGACAGGCTCTTTCTTCGCTGTTCCGAAGGGCTGGCCACAGAGCCTGAATGCCTGAAGATACCTCCTACTAACGCAGTATAACAGAAGCAGAAATTCCCCAAAGATGCTGATAGCTGAAGAAATTCTCTCTTCCCAGTGTTAAATACAAGGAAGCTCATTTTATCATTCCATACAAAAGTGAATTAAAGCATGTCCATATACCACATGCAGAGTCTGGACAGGCACTTTCCTTAACCCAGTGTGCAACCACAGCAGTAACATGATTCTGTGACCAAGGACTGTATTATTTGTCCAGGTTTTGTAGATCATCTTTGATTTCTTACTTACTGATACCCTAGCTGTTTGCACTCAACTGCTTAACTCCTGAATTTCACACTCAGGCTTTTGGTAGCGGTATGGTTCATGGTGGTGCAGGAGTGGGTGCTAGAATGTCATCTGTGGGCAAATGAGCAGTTAACAGTGCACTCTCGAATGCAGACCTTGTTTTAGGCTGGTGAACCAGGGCTAAATTTTTTCATGCCTCCCTTTTCCAGTGCTCAGCCTGCCCCTTTCTCACATTTCCAAATGGATAGCCTATCTGTTCATGCACAGTCACCATGCTGTGTTTTCCTTCAAATTTGTACCTCAAACTTTACCTCGCCTTTCACATGTTTGAAGCCACAGTCCTTAAAAGTGGTGGTGACAAGGCTACAGGGAAAACACAGCCCTTGGAGACTGCAAAGTCTGTTTGTTCTTCAAGTCAGTTAAAATAGGAGCTAAATGATATGCCTGGTTTTAGAAAGCAGCAGTATTCTGTCTGATCTTGTCCTTCCAGTGGAAAAAAAGGCAAGGGTTTGATAATCTATATGGCAGTACAGTGGTAAGCTTGGAGTGATTTAGACCGCTAATGGAAAGTACTTTAACTTTATTTCTTGACAGTGTGTCAGATGAAAGAATAATCTTAGCCTGTCTGATTTCCCATTGCTGCTGGCTTGCATAGCATCTGCCTAAAATGAAAAGGCAGTGCACAGATCTCAGTGTGCAAAAGTATCAGGCTGCTCGCGTGGCCAGGTCGTTAACTTCCCTCCATTTCTCTCTCTCAGGTCTCGTTGTTGTCCATTGTTAATTATTCTGGCTGTGGGCTTGTTAACAAGCCCTGAAAGCCAAGCATTTTTCCAGGCACAAGTCATTTGTGCCAAGATGTTTGTTTTTCTTGTGGCTAACTAGTGTCTAGCCTCCCCCTGTTTTGCCTCTCTCATTCCTCTTTTCACAGGGTAATGGTATTCTCCCTAAATTCTGGCCTGTTTGTTGCTGTAAGGTGCATGTAGGAGGTGGCAGACTATATTGTCAGGCTATGTTATAACCTGTTTTCTTTTGAAGTACAGTGGGATTTGGCATAATAAGAGGTCATCGTTAAGCATAATACGAAGAAGAGTCCTGCTCAAGATATGGTGAGGCACGTGAAAATTTTGGCTTGAGCAGGGGTTCTGGGTCTTCATCCTGCATTGAACCTGCTAGTTCCTGAATGACTGTATGATACTGGCACACCATCCTTCACTGCCTCTAGCAGTGTCTCTGTGAAGGATTATTTGCCCATATCCAACTTCGGGATGAAGTGAAGCTAGTTACTTCTCTGCAGGTTTTTTACCATTCTTTAGAGGCACTACGGAAGCACACCATTGTTATTTTGCTGAAGAAGTAGTTTGATGAGAATCTTAATGCAAGATAAGGTGGTAGCACCCTGAAAGATCTTGTCCCACCCCTCCCCTTTCTCCTCCCATGGGCTGGCACAAATGTTTGGGCGGACGTGTGCTTGATAGGGCAGCAGATCTGGATCAAAATGGATGGTTTGTGCTGGCGCAAGGCAGAGCGTGGTGTGGAGGTGGGAACAAGCAGCTGGGAACATGAGGAGGGCAGGGCACGTTTTTTCAGTGGCGGTGCCAATTGATCTGGGATTAAAGCGTTGATGAAACTCAGAATAAAGCTTTGGCCAGATCTGTGTTACCTGACATCAGAACCAAAGCTTTCAAAGGTTCACGCCTACCTTACAAGAACTGTTCCTTTAGGCTAGATAAAGTAGCTACAGGAAAAGTGGTCACTGGTTCAGGAAAACATGGTGGTTCTTGTGTTGAGAAGCCATCACCTTTTCTTGTGCCAGCAGACACCAAGGGTCTGAAGCAGCATGGTTTGCTCTTCTGCTGTGAAGGGTAGAGCTGTTGCCTGGAAGTATGAATGAGACTTCTGGTATCAGCGTGAGGCCCCGCTGCTGTCATCTGTGGATTTCCAACTGTGCTGTAGCTTGCTTTGCATTTCTGATCATACCTAAGCTGTGCAGTTTACGTTTAATAGTAGAACACTGCTTTAATAAAAGGAGGCATTTGCACGTATTGAGTCTTCAGAGATAAACTGTGAACACTGAATGCTAACCCCTCCACTTTCATTGCAAATTTATGCTGTTCTGTACCGCTGATGCTGACAGACGGTCTGGACCTGTTTAACCATGCAGCAAAGCGTGAAGCCTCTCTGGGTCAAGGGAGGAAGTTCGTCCCATATGTCTAATCTAGAGGTCATTTCAGAGTTTCAATTATCTATTAAAATTGTCTGCTCAAAACGTGCAAACACAGAAATGATATGTTCAGTCTATAAATGTTAGCTCGTTATGAGCCATGCTCACTGCAGCTTCCCTGGGAATTTGGTATATATGCCCTGCATTGGATTTGGTGTGAAAGGTATTTATGGCATCTATTCTATAGAAAACTAGGCCAGCTCACAGATTTTGTTTTATTTTTCTTCTATCTTCTATGCTGCCTTGCGACATGGTTATAAAAGTATACCAGCCTGGTGCGTATACTCATTATCCTGAACAGGGAGGATAGGCTTGGGTTAAAGGTACTGTATGGAGGCACAGGAGGTTTTAGTTGAGTCCCTGCTCTGCCACTGCATCCTCTGTGACCTTAAAGTCATTTAGTGTGGTTGCCCCTCCATAAAGTATTAACTTTAGCAAAATGGACTCAGATCATGGGTGGAAACTGCTTGTGCCTCTGTAATACAAATAATTAATAATGATCTTGCACTAACGCCTTGCTCAGATGATTAATATTGCAGGTTTATTGGCAGTAGGACCCAGAGTTTAACAGTACTGGGGTATAATTTTGACATAGTTCGCCTTTTTTAAAAAAAAAAAAACAAAAACAAACAAACAAACAAAAAAACCAAAACAAACCAAAAAACAACTTCTGTTTAAACTCTATCTGAAGAGCTCCTAAAATTACCACTTTGTTGGTTGATGCATAATAGGAGGCCTGAACCATGGATAGGATAATGAACTGAAAGTTTAATGAAATTTAATATTAAAATCTGCACAGTGTAGAACTGCCAGGCTTATCAGTTTGATATTACCCCAACGTTGGCAATTTGGTTAGATTTTTGTGAAAGGGTTCCTTCCGGATGATAGCAGTTTAGATGATCATTGTGGTGAAGACTTGAGAAATTCTCCTCCCTCCTCCAAAGTTACTTGAAAAACGAAAGAAACTTTTGCAGCTAAAGGAAGAAAGAGGTCACTCTTCAATACCCAAGTATTTACCAGAGATTATGAGACAATCATGTTTTATTGGACCTGATCTCTATGCTCCACTGAGTTCAGGAGGATTTGGCTGAAGTCTGTAGTGAAAACTGAGCACAAGATAACTGATAAAGGAAAACTCATTATTAGTCAGTGGCACTGGCCATAATGAAAGCTAGTCAAGAGACAGATTTTGTCACACATGTAACATCACTACTTTTAATTAATTTTCTGAAAGTTCAAACATGAAGGAAAAAGAATGTCTTTGGCTTTTAAAAAAACAAACCCTTAGAAGTCTGGTTGGATTCTTAAGGATTTGATAACAGCAAGATCAGTTTGTCTCTTTTTTGAGGTATTCTCATACAAAGCAGAATGATTCAGCATTTCAGAACTCCATTCTAATTTGTTTTTTCCTGACTCAGCTTGAGGAAGTTGACTGGAACAACACCTTTCCTTCTGAATACAGACAACGTGTTTTCTAGTAATGATAATTTCTGATAAGCAGATGATGGCACCAACAGCAACAAAAATAGGAAATGATGGTTTGGTACAAAGTAGCTCTTTTTTCTTTTCTTTCATTTTTTTTTCAAGGCCAGAGGGGCTAGTAAGAAGCCATGAGTGGAATCTGTTGCATCTCTTTAACCAGTGTTTTACATCTTACCTGTAACACCTGCATGGCAGGCAGATGACAAACTCTACAGATTTTTTTTGTTCTTGACCTGCTCACCCAGCTACCTGTCCGTGTACATGTTCATGCTACATGTCCAGTCTCCAGTAACACTGGTGACTGCCTGAAACATTGCAGATGCTGTGTCTCTGTCTGTCTGACAGGCAGCCTGGCTGGGGAGGGCTGTGACTTTCTGACCATTCTTGCTCCCAAACAGTGGGTAGCACTGATGCTGTTGCTTCTTTGCAGCTGCAAGAGGTGACTTGCTGTCTGATTACCTGTCTCCTCCCCTGCACCAGCTCAAGACTTTGAAACTTGAGGCTCAACAGATTTTAAGGCTGACCTTGCCGAGATGAGTCATCTGTCCTTGATGTGTGTGCACTATTGACGGGAGAGAAAGGAGGCAGGGATGCTCGCTGGCTGCTCGCTTTCTCAGTGCATCAGATGGAGGCATCTTTTCCTCCTGAGCCTCTGCATTGTCTGCAACTTGGAAAACTAACTGGGTTCACATACTGAGGATGGGCTTTTATCCCCCCCCCCCCCTTGCAAAATATAGCATATTCAGAATGTCTCTGACAAGTATGAAATTGGTGCAGGAGCTACTTCATTAGTTTGGTTGACTGCTATCCACCTGTCTTCCATTCATCTGGCTATTATTTTACTATCAGTTCCTTGTGTGTACTGTAATTGGAAGAAATCTCCATTTGTTGTTAAATACCTTTCAGATTTATTTAAAGTGCCTGTCTGTCTTGAGGTGGGACAAAGGACCAAACCAAGGTGTGATTTCCTCTTTCTTCTGCTACCCCTTGCTGAACACTTTGCATTGTACAAAGGTATCAAGGTGCCAAGGCAGACTAGTAATACCGTAGACCCGTTCAGCATGGACTGAATGAATATCAAACAATGAAGAGGTCCAATGCTGAATGTTTTTGTTTTGCTTAATTTAAAAAAGGAAAGAAGCCTTAGCCAGAACACTCCCCTGTGAATAGCCATTAGCTCTTGGAATATTGTAATTACCAGAGAGAACCCCTAAATATCTGAAAGTGAGATTTTTCTTTTTTTGGGGCAGAAACAAATTACATAAGAGTGGAAATCCTTGATTTAGAAATGTAGCTTCCACACTAGTCCTGCTGAATGGCTGCACATTGCCTCCCTTATTTTTCTGAAATAAGTCCTGCCAGTGCAGCTGCATCACTGGAAGTGTGGACTCTCAGATCTGTTAAGGGACAGCAGCTCCAACCTGACAGTTGGCTCCCAGAGATTACTCCCCTCTTTTTCCTTTTCTTGGCTGAAATGGTCAATGTTTATCACCTTGTTTGAGAACAGGCACTTTCCAAGCTGCAGCAGCTGTTCGTATAGAATTTACATCCCTCTTAAGTTATTTGAGCAGCTGGACAGAGGATTTTGGAGCTAGACCTGCTGGGCTTACTTGAGTTTGAGTCATTTTTGTTGTGTCCATCCTTGAATTAAATCAGCTCAAGCAATGTTATTGTGCAATTTTTACTGTGGACCAGTACAGCAGACAAAGAAAGGTGTGTGTATGTGTGTGGGAGGATGTTTTCAGCCCTGTAAATAATAATCTCCAACCATTTGCAGGTCATTTCTTTCTTTCCTCTCCCATTACACCCAAAGATTGTTCCTGCATGTTTTGCTAGTGAGATGAGGTTTCCTTTGGAAGTTAGATACCAACTTTAGTTTTACTCAGAAGCTTTACAAAAAGACGATTGAAGTGCTGGGGGAGGGAGCTCCGTTGGAGCATCTTCCCTTGCCTGCAGGGTATCCCTGTGAAGAACTGCGGGTTCTTAAGTGCCCTGAGAAAGGGCAGTGGGATAGGTTCCTGGAAGAGTTTTCTTTCCCTGGGGGACCCATGAGGAATTTTGCTTGTACTTGTAGCCACTTTGTGGTGAGTACAAATGCACCTCACTCTGCATTTCTTGGAACTGGGACTCGTTCACCACTTACATCACAAGTAGTGGTGCTGCGTGTTTTTGTGTTCCCCTCCTGACTCCCACAGTCCTGTGGTTGTGGTGGATTTTTGGCCACCTGTGGTTTGAAGCAGAGTTGCTGAGGACTCTGTGTGTGTGTGAGTATAGGAATAGCAGATTAGAAAATGAGAGGTTGAGGCTCAAACAGCTTCCTGAAAGTGTGGGAGTACAGGCCAGAGAAAGGAAGAGAAATCTTTTTGAAGCTATATCAGTGCTTTACACAGACAAGAATAGCAGACAGAGCGTATTGACAGAGCAGTCTGAGGATAAATGTGGCCGTGTAGCAAAGCATTACTGCTCTAAAAATCACCATTGTCCACTAGTGAAACAAATTCTTCCAGCATCGAGTGCAATTTTACTGGTATGGTTGGGTCCACAATGCGCACTTCTCCTGCCATATATATCTATGTTAGTCAGACCTGATGGACATCTCTAGGTCGGCACATGACTGTACGTGCAGCCCTTCTAAAAATGATGGAGGTGGTGTGAGGAACAGCTTGGATCACGTCTTGTGACATGCACAGCCCCAGAGAAGAGAGATGAGAGAGCTGTGTATTCTGCTATTGCAGATCTGTAATGTGTGTGGTTCATGCTAGGTCCTGATCCACTGGTGCTTGGATCCTTCCTCCAGCCTGTATAAGGTCCTTCCTGAGAAGAATTAAACTTCTTGCCTTAAAATCTGTAGTGGGCAGTAACCAGTCCTTGGGTCATGGGTGGAGGGTGGCCCAGCTTTCATTTCATGTTTCAGCCGCTGTTTCCAAAGGCTTTACAAAGCAAATTAGTGTAATTTTATCTGTTTTTCTGATGGAGAAACTGAGGCAGAGAGGAGCAGTGGTGAAGAGGGAACAGTTTATTTAGCATCTGCCATCCTAAGATAGGAATAGCAACCTATTTTGTTCTAGCCTGGTGCTTTGTGCACTTATTCTACAACTCATTTGAGCGCATGCTTAATGATAAGCATGGCAGTAGCGCCCTTTTCATTCCCTCTTTTCAGAGCATCAGGAACAGTACTGCGCACTGAACACAGACTGCAAGGCCATTCTCACTTATACCAACCTGTTAAGCATCACTCAAGCTGTCAGCCAGGAGAAGGCTGTATTTACTGGTGTAAAGGTCGTCAACATTTGGCCTGTAGGACCTGTGTTAGCATTAAGAATGCAGGGGATGGAGCAGAGAGTCATCTTTACAGTGAAGAAGTGTTACCATTTGAGTTACAGGAGATGGAGACAAGCAGACTTGTCCTGACAGTTGGCTCTTGGATGGAGTTGACTTGAAAAGAAACTCCTGGACCTCCAGGTGGGCTCAGAACAGTCACACAGAGGCAGCACAGGGTCACCAAGTGAACACTTTCATACAGCAGCGTAATGACCCCTGTTAGTCATGCCTCGAGCATTTAAGTGATGTAGTACCTCTGTTTAGAAAATAGTAACAACCTAAAACAACAACAAACCCCAAATCAAACAAGCAGTGACTGTTCCGGTACCTCTGCTTGCCTGTCTTCAAAGAGAGCTTCAGTCTTCACACTTGTCCTGGCATAAAATGTTTCATGATTATGCTAAGAGGCAGACTTAGGTCAGCATAGGAAGATGCTTTAATGAACCCCAAGGTTTGACAGCCAACCTAGCTTTTGTAAGAGCAGCAGTTTATTGTTGTCAAGAAAATTACCTTTTTCCAGGATCTCAACTCAGGAGCTGTTTGCAGGGCAGGGGGATTACAGTGCCTAGAAAGAGTATTACAACTCCATTTGCTGCTTGAGTTCTTCTCATATATCATGTAAGACACCGTTCATTTTTTTTTTCCTCTGTAGGCCAACATCAATTCAGCATATCCCTCTGGGCATTTTGATCATCATGGGGTCTTTGCCACTGATTTTGGAAGGATATGATTCAGAATTTTCACCTGGGTTGGATTTTCTCAGTGAGATTGTTTGAGAGAACGAGTTTTACGATCATATCTCAGGAATTTATGTACTTTTGTTTCTTTCCATCTATAGATCCGAGATTTTTGTGTGTTGCAGTCTTGGCATCAAGACTTAATCCATTCCGATTAGGACCAATGGGAGTTTCCACTACTAATTGCCACAAACGTAAACTCCGGCTCATAAATTTGTGATCAGAATGTATGTTGTGTATATTATTGTTATATGCTACACTAAGTGTAATGTATATTATATATACAATAGTGTTATGTGTAATATGTGGTGTTGCCTGTTACGTTTACTTATAATGTTATTTTCTAAAATTAGAGACCATTGTATGGTCTCTAAAAGTAGTCTGAAGTGGATTTTTGTTTTTTTGTAGTGCTAGGAGGCTTTAACTGTGCTGCTGCCTGAACAGCATGCAGCCATCCTCAAATACTTTGTTCCACAGAAGGTAAACACAAGCTAGTAGCAACCACGGGCTGATGTTCTCTGGGATGTTTGAAACATATAGATAACTTAGTTTCCATGAAGGAGAAGCAGACCTGATGAAGGACAGAAGGGTGTGAATTGATGTCTGAAGATGAGTGAAAGGTAAAAGGGAAGACTGATACACAGAAGGAGAGAATTTGGTCACTGCCATAAAGGTACTACCAGATTGGGAAATATTGGGTTAACATCTAATTCCATAGCTGGAAGGGTTAAGAATTATTTAAGTAACATCTCCATAGTGATTTATTAAATGGTTAAATGATTTAGTAAAGGTTAAATTAAATGTATTAAATGGTTAGTAGAAAGTTAGAGCTGTAGTACAAGGAATATTTTCTCATTTTTCTCTTTTGTTTTGGGAGATGAACAAGGCAGATGGAACTGATGGTTCAGGAGGGGATTGCTCATCTCTGCAACATCTCAGAAGGTCTGGATGAGCAACTAACCAGAGCCCAGCTGAAGAAAGAGAAAGGAACATACTCTCCCCCTCTTAGAAACTTGTAATTTGTCATGCAAACTGAGGGGAGGCACATAGACCAACTTTGAAATTTGTCCTTAGCTTACCCAGGTAATTCCTATACATGAGATTTGCATCAAAATTTTTGCTAAACTTTCATAGCCAAATTAGCAGAATTGTGCAAAATGTGTGTGATCTAAGGTTTTGTGATTTAGGCCTGGGTCCTGTAAACATCTACTGAGATTTTTTTGGACCTGCACTTAGTTTTGGCCAAATATAGGTTGAGCATCTTGATGGTTTGAGGGTGAAATAATTGAAAACTTTTATGTTTACAGTGATGATCGTGGCTAAAAGACTAAAACAACAGTTCTTGATCTGAACATTCCCAAATTTGGAAGTTTGAAATCCACATCTGGTTAGAATTTTTAGATGGAAAGATTTTATCCTTAAAAAAAAAAACAAAAAAACAACAAAAAAAACCCCAAACAAACAAAAAAAACCCCCCACCCAAATCACTGATGCTTAAACTTAAACAACCACAGAATAAATCCCTCAGGAAAGACAAAACATTGTATGGAGTTGAAAGGGATTGACTGCAGTGCTTGTCACCTTGATGTCCTTAATTCACACTACTAATTTCATATTGCTCAAATTAAAAAAAAAAGAGTAAAGCAAGGTATATATCGTGTTTGAACGTGCTTTGAAACTTCTTTTTGGACTGCCTCTCAGTGAGAAAGTTAAGGGTTAACAATTTGTTATGTCTGCTCTTGATGTATAGATGTAGTCTTCACACACCAAGAGCACAGATCTAGGAATGCACACGGGTCCCACTGGGTTTGGTGGGATTATTCACATGTCTGAATGCCTGCAGGCTTGAAGCTCAGTTTTATATGATTTTTTTTTTTTTTTTTGAGAATCCTTTTTAAAAATACACAGGAATTAAGCAATTTCCTTTACATAGTGCCTCAGCCAAAGCCCACTGAAGTAATTGGGAAGACTCCCACTGTTTTTTATCTGGCATTCGGATCTATCCAGTATTTCTTATGGCCTGGTCTACTGGGTGTGTAGACCATGGCGGTGTATAACCATTTTAGTTCTTCTAGAATGGTGATCCTGCTGTAATTTAGTTACCATGGAATAGATTGCCCATGTTACTAGCAGCATAATTATTCTGGAACAAAAATACTTTGATTCCAGAATTGTCTCTGTATGGGGAGGTACTCCGGAATAAAAATTGGGCAATGGCTTAATCTTCAATAGCTGTGCTACTTGATTGCTTTCTGTAGGCAAGGTGTTTTAAACAGAGGTGAAAGGTGGTAACGTGAATCCCTTTTTACGTCAGCACAGCCTGCCTACTGCAAATTTTTATCCTAGTTTATAAAACCAAACAGAACATCCAAACCCCAAGTGTCGACAAGCCGTTACTATGGACTCCAGCCAAACTCCTGATCCCGCAATCAGATCTGTGTAGGTGGGCCTCTGTGCCTATGACTTCAGTGGGACACTCTGTATGTGCAGATACCCACCTATGCTGATCTGATGGCAGGATTGTGGCCCCACACGAGTAGGAGAGCACAAGTGTTGCCCTTTGTTTAGGGGTGAGCGCGTAGGCAATGTGGGGTATGACCCAGGCGGTTCAAAGCATTGGAAGCGCGTGCTATCTTTGAGATCCCTGAGCAAACCTACCCACTCTCACATTTTAATGGGAGCCCTATTTATGGAGATGTTGATAAGCAATCTGGAGGAAAAGCTTTATCTGTCATTGCCTTTTTGCACTAGTACAGATGAAGCAAAACACTCAGTAAATTAACTCTTTTTACAATGTGTGTGTGGATCCTGTGAATGGACTTGGAGCAGGCTCCAGGGCTGCTGAGATTTTATAGTTTCCATGTTTGGTGCCTGAACCCATGGATCTAACAAGACCTGTAGGCTGAAGCATTTTATGCTCATTTTGAAAGCTGTTATGTTACTTTTGTCTATTTAGCTGTTCCTTTAACACCCTATCTTTTGTATTAATGTGAGTACTAGCTAATATACTACATGTATGCACATATACAATATTAATTCCAGACATTTCACAAGACAGTTTTTAGAAATTCACCCACATGATGATGTGTTAACTTTAAAGCATGCACTTCCGAAGTAAAGCAGGAGTTTAACTAAAGATAAATAAAAAAAAGGGGTTAAAGTGAGATTTATTCAGTCCCTTTCTTTGTAGTACATAAATTCATGCAGAAATATAGAATTTGCAGAAGGGGATGAGTTAGTGTTTGCCTTTTTTTTTTTTTTTTTTTTTTTAAATTAGCCAAACACATTGGTTGTGGTGCATATGCTTACATCTGTGTAGCGTGTTTATTACATAGAAGTAGAACTGGTATTAAGTGGCACTTCCCATGAAAAATTTCAAAAGAAATTATTTTTTAATAGATTTTTCCTTTGTAATGAAAAAGTAGTTCTTTTATATCCATTTTCAGAAGAAACTAATTTTCCATAAATACACAGACTTATTTTGTTAACCACAAACAGAAAATCAGCCACTTCTCTGTGTTACTTCCCATCTTAAAATCTCTGCTGTGAATGTCTGTCCTAAAAACTGTTGAGTGGCCTCAGCTCTCATCAATTAAGGTAGATACAGAGGCTTATCAGCTTGTCACCGGCTGGGACTCCGAGAAATCTGGTTGAAGACCTGGTCAGACATGTTATTCTGGCTGCAGCTAATGCAGACTGAAGAGGTGCTGCCTCAAGTACTTATCACCATATTATTTGTCCCTTCCACCTCTACCCCACCTTCTTACAAAAGGCTCTTATTTGCTCAGCTTTGCCTCTATAGTTGCTTCATAATCCAGTTCTATCAAAATTACCAGTTTGTGTTTTTTTTTCCTTAATGCATTCTGGATATCAGATTTATTTATTAATTTAGTTTACTTAAAAAGTTGTCACGTTCTTTAGATGGTGAAAATGGGAAGTTGAGATTCCTGTCTCAGTGGGGTTTACCTCCCACTGGGCCTGGGGTCAGTCATGGTTTCCCGAGCCAGATTTTCCCCTGTGTCTCAAGCCTATTTTCTTAGTGGCATCTACATACTGAGGTAAAGATGTTGATTAAAAAGAAAAGAAGTTAAGACTGCAAACTAATTCTGTTTTAAAAATAGCAGAGAATCTATTTTTCCATTATAGGGAAATATGGAAAGCAGATGGTAGGAATTTTTGGCAGTGGGAGTTACTTTGTTGGTGGAAAAGTGCTTGTTCTGGAGAGGGTACATGGCAGGGGGGGGACTTGATTCGCGCGCTCTGGTGCTGCAGAGCCATCCCAGATGCGTCTTGACCCATGCTGCACCAAAGCCTGAAGTGTTTCAGAAAGGCTGCCTTGATGGGGTGTGCTGGGCAGCAGTCTGCCTTCTCGGGTCGGGCTTGCCTAAGCAAAAGCCAGCCCAGAGCTCATCCTCTGTGGAACCTCCATCTCTTTGTATTTCCTCCAGAAGCAGCAGCCCCTTCACTGTACGGCTCCTTGGGCTGCCGGCACCTCAGAGGGGCGACCGTCCCTCCTGCAGGTTGGGTGCGTACCCCCTCTTCCCAAACATGCCTACCATGCTTCGGTGTCCCTACACGTGGCATGGCCATGCAGGGGTGATGGTGAGAGGGAGCTGGGACACTTTCCTTGGCTCTGCTGCTGGCCGGAGTGGTGAACTTGGAAACGTGCTTCGTTTGTTTGTGTGGTGTGTGTAAGGTGGGTGTAAGGTGAGGGTCTCCTTCGAAATGCACCGTATGGAGAAGGTGGCAGTGCTGCTGACGTGATGTGTTGTGACTGACTACGCATGTACACCTGAAATCCGCCCAGGAGTGTCAAAACTTGATTGATGTAAAAGGGATGTTTTTCTGAGAGCTTCTGCTTTCTCACATCTGTAGAGGAAAGGAAAGCGCTCAGGCTGAAGCCGGCAAAACAAGCGTGGCTGCTGGTAGTCCTTCCACTGGCTGGGCTTTTGGGGCAATTCCATGTGCCTGGCCTTATCCCACCCCAGGCCTTGCCAGCGCAGTCTCTCTGCATTTCTAGTACAGGATTTGCCTTGTGGCAGCGTTCCCTTGTTCTGTGGGTAGGAGAGGGTGAAGAGACTCCTCTCCCTCATAGCCTAAACCATGCTACAAACTTACTGCTGGCACACGGCTTGGTTTAGGAGCTATAAGGCTGAGGTGCTGTTCCCATCTGCCTGTAGGCTGGCTTTCAGGTTCAGGTAATTGAAATTATCCCTGAGCTGCTTTAATCAGCAGGTAGTTCATTGCCATGATGTATTTTGTGATCCCAGCCTTGCTCGGGCTGACCTGCTGCCACCCATCTGGCTGGCTTGATTGGGCATAGTTACCACCTGGGGTCGGGAGGTCTTCCCTTCAAACCTGGGCTCCTCTGCCTCTCCAGATATTATGCATGTACTCTGTATGTTAATGTTGCTCACTCTCTATCATGAGCCTTGCAGCATCTGCTCAGCTCAATTTTTGTCCCCCTGCTAGCTAGCAAGGAAGTGACTGTGCTTTCCAAAAGGGCAGGGGAAGGAAGGGAGGAAAAGAGCTAAAGCAAACGGGCTCGTGAGCTTCGTGGTGCAAAGTGTCCCTTCTTTCAGGCCCTCTCTTTTGTACTAAATTTAACTATTGTTGCGAATGAGCAGGCTTGCGCTCAGCAGCAGCATGTAGTCTGTAAACCGTCTCTGTTTCCTGCTGATTTCACGTTTTGCTGGGAAGGATGAGGCACAGGACTTGAGATAGGATTAAGCAACGAGCATGGGCGTTAGTGGAATAACCGTAGTGAGAGACAGGCTTGTTCTCTCAGTTTTGTCCAAAGGAAGGTAGCTGTGACCTATCACAAAACAATAGGCTTTTCCTTCAGTGTTGGAGCCGTTCACTTGTGCCATGGTTTAGTTGCCTCCCAAAACTGCCTGGTGCTGAACATTTATTAAGGGCTCCATAATCAGGTGTTTGCAGTTTGACACTGATTTAAACGGAAATATGTTGTAATATTTCCTCCATAGAGTCACTGATGAGAAACTTCGGAACAGATTTTTACTTGACAAAATTCTGCTTTGACATAGTTGAGAGAGGCAGGAGATTTCTCCTGTGGCTTTTCATTATGAATGATGTCATCACAAGAGCAGGGTCTTTTGCGTCTTGAGAATCTGTCTGCCCCTTCTGCTAATTCCCCACCAGAAATCTTAACTTACCGTGCGTGACATTAGACACACTTCAGCAGTGGCAAGCTGTGAAGAGAAGTGTGAACAGCCATCCCCATGGTAAGGAGATTAAGAAGAGTCAAAAGTTTGTTTAATCTATGGTTCAAGTACTTTTAAAGGAACGAAACCATGTCCAAGTTGTCTGGAAGCCTGTTTTCTGCATGAAACTTGAAGAAAAGGAGGCCAAAGTCCAGGTAGACTTTGGGGGTTTACAGTGGTGAAGGAGATCCGTTGCGTCAGCATAAGTAAAATTTAACTGAAGAAATAATTTCTGTTTTTTCCCTCTAAGATTTCTTATTTCCCCCCATTGGCTTTAGAGGTCTTTGAATAAAGATTTATATTTCTAAATTTTAGCTGAATGATAGCAATGAAACAGCATTATGACATCTACTGTGTGTACAGTCATCCTTAAACTGCTCATATATCAGAGATGGATTTTTTTTATATAGACCTGACGTTTTCTAAGCCTGAGATGGCATTTTGGCCAAAGTTTGTGCAGATGCAGCAGAGAATCATAACTGCAAGTGCAGTGCAGGAGCAGAGAGGATCTATGTGGCCTTTCCCATTCAGCTCTCAAAGTTCAGTCAGGCCCTGCTCCTCAGCCATCAAAACTTATTTAGGCTTTTGCTATCTACACTGGTGTGGCAAATAATACTTAGCATGGACAACTACAGCCTTATGTATATGTTCAGAAATTAGGCCCAGCTCTCTGCGTGCTGATGATTTACCTACTCTCGGCCTAGATTTGCCATCAGTGTGTGTAAGTGAACAAAGGCATTTCTCCCCCTTCTCCCCCCCCCCCCCCTTGTTCTTTGAAACAAGGGTCTCTGAAATTGATAGGTAGAAAAAGATACAAAGGAAAAGATAGGTAGGCAAATAATCATGTGGATGCTAATGTTCTTTAATGATACAAATTGCATGTGTAAATCTGTGTCATGGAACAAAGTACTTGCACCTGGGATTACCCACATTGCTGTACAAATTGGCTGCCAGGAGTTTAGGAATGATCTGTGGGTAAAGGGAAGGGGGAGGGGGTAGATATTTTAGATATATACATAATATGTGAAAACACAGATTGTATCACTTGTGCTAGATTTTTGGGAGTTGGGAAGAGTGGTATGGATTTTTTTTGTTGTTGTTATTTGAATAGTGGTATAGATTGCATGCCTTAAATATCATCCTTTAGTAGAAAAACCCCAAAACATCTTGAGAGATTGACCACTAAAGATTTGTCCTCACTGCTCTGGCAGTATAGCTTGTAACTCCAGTTTTCCTACTACTCTCTCTGCTGTTTATATGCACATCATTACCTCCACTATTGTGTTGCTTTCTCCTTGAGCTGAAGTGGTTGAAACTCCTTGTTGTCAAAGCTCAAGTTACAAAAATAGTAGAGAGTGAGCAAGCCTAGTTACATTAACTCTGCAGCTGCTAATGCAGTCACTGTGCGTAGCTAATCAAATGCCTCTATTTAACCTGAGGGTCACTTTTGCTTGGGTTTGAGCCCCCAGGGCCTTCAGGTAAGCCCCTGGACTTTGCTCTGGAGCAGATAAGAGCACTCAGGCATTTCCTTCTGCCTAGTCTGCTTCAGGATTGTAGCTCCTGGTGGCAGGGTGGTAAGGAACAGCAATTAAATCCCTGCAATTGTTTACTAAACCCTGAGCTTTGACTAGAGGGGAATTTGTGGTCCAGTATAAATTAAATGAAGAGATTACAACTGACTCCCATTAACTAACAGTTGTAAAATTTACTAGCCAACATTTGCTTCAGGACGACTGCTTGAGGTGACTTTCCTAGGCTGATACACCACTTTGGAGACTGATGGCATGCCTTATGTTTGGCGCAGGATCTGTGTAGTGTCTGTTCTTACGTGTACTGAGATAAATTAGTCTAAATTAATATAGGATGAAAAAACGTCTAGATGACCTCTAGCATAGCAACGAGTTTTATTGCACGATTAGCGTTGAGTTGTGTCTTTAAAAAGAATGGGGGAGGCTTTGCCCAAGTAATGTTGCAGATGCAGCTGGTGCTAATGGATCTACACTGACCAAAATAAATCTTTCATTTTTGGTTTAATCAGAAGGACTAATTTTGATAGAGTGCAAGGGTGGAATAAAATGTTTTTCTTTTAGAAAAAAAGACTGCTTTCTTCATTGTATTAATAGGTACCTGTGGGTATTTTGAATAGTGAAAACACAGACACACACACTTTGGTCTCTGTTTTCTAGGACTTGCTGAGGTATTTGGATTTGCAGTTGTGTCTGAAGTCATCTAGTGCCCTTAGAACTTTGTGTTTCCATATGGGGGGAGGAACCCACCACCTTCAATAAAAAAGATGGCTATGCTTTTTTGGACTTTCATCATTAAACCTTGAAGTCTGCTGCTTCTACAGACCAGGGAGCTTGTGGTGTTTCCTCCCACTTGCTCTCATGGGTGTCTTGTGTTTCCTTTCCATCCTCATCAGTGAGATCTGATTCTTTTCCGTGTTCTCTGCTATATCTGGGGCTGTCAGTGTTTCCCATTTTTCTTTTCTCTCATGCACTAGAGAATTGTGCCCCTAAATTCTCACCTGTCTCTTAGTAACAGGCTTCCTCATTCTCTTCCCAAACTAGGAGCTCTGTGTACATCTAATGATCATTTCTGTTGTGCCAAGGGTGCACAACAGATATGCATCTCTCAACAGGGTTGATGCATTTTTTTTTTTTTTCAGCTGTTCTGTAATTATGGGCTTAGCTATGGCAAGAGGTATTGTCATGCTGCAATATATCACACACTGTCACCAGCCAGCTATTGCGAGTAATAGGAGCAGGTAGTTCTGCTCACAAAGATACCAGTATCTCCATTTCCCACTTCTGCAATTTCTAGTGTTCAGCAAAACATATAGTTCCCTGTGTCAGTGGGAATGTGTGTGCTTGCTCACAGATATTTTTTTTAAGATTAGTTCATGTAACATCAAAGATTAAGATCTTGCGTTTATTTTACACACTTGCAGGTTGAGATGAGTTTCAGCACAGGCCTCTGGTTATTACTGTAAATTTTGACATTAAATTTAAAGTTTCAATGGTGGTATGTAATGATATACATATATAACATAAGTGTATGTGCACACATGCGTGCATGCGTTGAAAGATTAGAGCTTTGCCTGGGAGCCTGTCCACTCTTCCACCTACATCAGCTAATCCAACAAAAAGTTGGTTTCCGTACAAACCAGGCTACTCTGCTTTTTAATGTGCTAGTAGCTTTAACATTTCCAGTCTGGGGCCTTGGATCATTGCATTCTTATTGCTAGGATTCCAGTCTGGAAAAGGATAGGAAGAGGAGAAGCTTTTGGGGTAAAGAAAGAAATGTGGCAGCTCACATTTGTTATGTAATTTTAGCATTGGTTTAGCAGGCAGGAGACGAGTGGTTGCCAGTTGTATGATGAATGCAGTTTGTTGTGTGGATATCATCCCGTCACACATACAGCATGCACGGTTCTGTCTAATTCAGATTGGATTCTCCTGGTGTGAAGAACCGTATTTGCCATCAGTGGGATATCTGTATGTCTGAGCCTAAAAGCGTCTCGAGGATGCATGCTGTAGTGGAGGAGTCTGTGTAGGATGGCTGTGTTATGCCCATGAAGGCTGATCCACCCAAGTTTTAAGCATCCATAGATCCTTTCTCACACTGCTGTGTGATTATGTATGTAGATATTACTATTGAACCCCTCCATGATGGCCACAGAGGGAGCTGGAGCAGCTCAGACAGCTTACAACTACTGGGGATGGTGTTTTGTGGGGCTTGCAGGATCAGGAGGGCTGGTTATGCTCATTTAAGCTGATTTTAAGGGCTCCCAAACAGCTGCCTTTCTGATGTAACCAGAACGTGGTGAATGATAATTTTTTTGCTTGCAGGTGTGTAAGCAGTGATGCCCATTCACTTGTTGTGAAGTTAGCTTATAAATCCCTCACAAATTGTTTGTAAATCGCTTTGGGATCCTTCTGGCCGATAGGCAGATTCTGTAATAAGCACATCACCTACCCCTGCTGAGGCAGCCCTGCAAAGCCCAAGCCTTCAGGAGCAAAACCAGTTGCCAAAGAAGCAGGTGTGTCAGCTCAAAGTGGCCCATGAGGAGCAGCTGTAAGCTCGAACTTTGCCCATTTATTTGCTCAAGGTTTTATCTCATCCTTTATTATACAGCCCAGTGAAAATGAATATTTACTGTGTCAGTTAAACCGGGGCCATCCAAGTGGCAGGCTCGGTGTGTGCTGGGTGGCCTCACGGGTGAGAGAGCTGAGCAATACGCAAGTGTCGAAGGGGAAGGCCGTGCTTTCTGTGCCCTCAGAGAAGATAGGGACACCTGAGTAAACAGTGGGCACCTGGGGCTGTGGCGGTAGGGTGACTGCTTTGGTACACTCGATTGATTTCCCCCCCCCCCCCCCCCCCCCCATGCCCATAGCATTTTCATTCTGTGGGGAAATTCTGAGACTAGAGCATGACAAGAGCACTCCGAATGGAAAGATAAACTTGCATGTTAATTTTCATTTTGCTTTGGGATTTTGGATGTGGATAGCAAAATTAATACTGAAACAGAAATTTCTTCTGAATCAAAGACCAAATGTTCCACTTGGAAAGCACAGCAGCACAGTGTGCTGCTGTGCTTTAGATAAGATATTCCTTAAAAATCCCAACAAACCTCAGCATTAAAAAAACTCCTATGTAGTAATTGAAAGGGCTATTTTTGGTGCAGTGTTTTGATTTTTGGCAAGATTGAGTGTATTGAGGGAAATGTTTACTATAAAATTTGTTACTGCTTCTGGTCTTCAGATCCCTGGCAGTGGACTTATAGCCAGGCAGTTCCAATTGATGAATTATTTTTTGTCTAGTGCGTTGTAAGAGGATAAACCAGCATAATTTTCTAGGATTAGGAACTGTTTGGTGCTGGAGGTGAGGCATTCGTATCCACATACAGTAGCTCAGGCTTTGTTGGGAATTAGGCACGTGTACACAGGGGAAGTGGCATGACCTAATATGCAGCTTTCCAGGTGGATGCTAGAAGACCTACTCTCTCTGTCCCTGGCTCTGCCTACCCTGAGCAATTCGTTTGAGTGCTCTGCCTCAGTTTCTCATTTTATCTGCCACATAACTTACCTATTTAGATGTTAAACGATTTGAAATGGGACTGCCTCTCACTATTCAAAACAACTGCTCTACTTCAACACAGTCTTAATAATAAATATAAACAAGTGTGGTCTTTGGATATTCAAAATAAATGTAGGAAGTTTCTGGTTAATTTTTGATTTTTCAGCTGTATTACCAAGGGTTGATCTTTGGACCTATATAACCAAACTTTTTCCTTATTTGCTTTCTGTTATTCTGCCTTTCGAAGGACTTTGTGGAAAAGAAAGCAGCATAAAAATCACACAACCGGTTTGGCAGGTCCTGTATAAACAGGAGAAATGCCAGGAAAAGTCTCATGTCTTTGTTGCCAGCTTTAAGAAAAAAAAAAAAAAATGCAGTTACTTTTCCCCTAACGAAAACCTCAGCCATAGTTCTGTGTGAGCGGGATGGTGGGAGAGGGCATGTGGTGGAAGGGGCTGGGATGGGCTTGCTAGAAGGAACGTATGTGTTCCCAAATGCTGGGAATATACCTATTCTTGGGCAACTGTCCCGGTCACCTTCTTGGCTGTAGGAACAGAAGTGTGTTGTCATGCTTTTTGTAAGCAGGTTTGCTGTTTTGTTTTTTTTTCTTCTCCCATCTCCTCAGACAGTCTCACAGCTCAGCTAGAGTGTTAAACACACCCTGCTTGATTAGACAGGGGTGATGGATGCCCCCCTGATTTGCTTTGCCTGTGCCAGCAGAAAGCTGTGCTGGTTTTTAAGGCTGTTTAGCTGTGAGTTGGGTTGGGTAAAGAGACCTGCCTTCCTGACTGGATCTGTGCCGTTGCGTAACCGTGGGAAGGGTTGGAGTGCCTCTGTCCTGATTCTTGTGGCAGAGGAGGGATGTGTTTCTGGAACGGGTTCACAGCTCCTTTCTGATGCAGGCCATCCCTGCTACCACTTGTGAGTTGAAAGATTTCAGTCAATGCTTTAACAAGGAGGAGGAGCATTAGAAATCAGAAGTGCTCATGGGGAGGGTGTTTAAAATCAGTGCTGAAATGCAAAGTGAAATGATGCCTTCTCAGAGATTTTGCGCTATGTCTATGTCCTTTTTTACTTCTCTCTTGTAGTTCATCTTTCTGTTTCTAGAGCATCAACATAACCCCAGAAACATGGCCATGTGGGTTGGGGGTCAAAATGGAATGTAGGCAACTTGCTGCTTCTTCCTGCAACTCTGTTCCTACTTGTAAAATATAGTTCCAAAAGATCCTTACTCTGGTGCTTCTCTATCTTGACTATTTTAGCTTTTAGCTCTTCAGGACTGTCCTCTGCTTGGTGTTTCTGCAGTGTCTCGGACAGCAGCCCCGTGGTTCGGTTTGCCTCTGAGTGCTGTCACTGTATAAATGTCAAGTCCAAACAGTTGGGTTCAGATCGCAATAGAGTTCTTCAGAGAGAATATTTTCTAAGGTATCGAAGAAGGTTTTTGCTCAGCTGCTGTGCTTCTGATGGGCTAACCACCCTAACCTCCGTATGTTTTGGTCCCTCCACTTGTGAGTGTAATAACACTTCTCTTCATTGCAGGAAAGTGGTAGAAATATTGTAGGACATACTTAAATAGTGTAATAATAAGGACAGCAGACAAGCTTTCAGATCGAGTCAAAATAGGCCCAGAATTAGCACTTTACTCTTTATTCCATTTCAGCTGGCTCAGTTCCCAAACCTGTCACTTGTAGTGAGGCAATATTTGCTGCTCATAAGCAGTCTTATGGTAAGGGTGGAGTGGCTCTCACTACAGTGTCCATTCAGTTGTGAACCAGCAATGCTTAGCTTGTGAAAACAAGCCAACGATAACCAGAGTGAAACTTCAGCACTTGTCTTCTGCCAGGAGCAACATCATAACCAATGCTTTGGGATTATGAGTTAAAACAAAATAATAATTTGAAGAAGAACAGAAAGGGATGCAAAGGTTGAAAGGAACAATTAAAACAATTGGGGAACTTAACAAACTGGAAAAGCTATGTGTGCTGGGTTTGTGGCAGAAGGACAGCAACTAAACAGATTTTTGTGTTTAGCCATCCCAGGGCTTGACAGACCTGTGGGCTCAGCATTATCCCATCGCCCTGTTGGCACAACCAAGGCAATGAGGGCTGCGGTGATGCCACAACTTATTTTGGAGAGTCAGTTGTAGGTCTGGGAACAGACTCCTGTCCTCACCATTTCTGTTCAAGCCTCTTCTGCGGAGCTTGTTTTTTATCTGTGCTTTGCAGTGTGGTATCTGCCGCCCAGCCCCATACAGCAGCACTATGCAGGGGGTGATCCACTTCTTGTTCCCCTTCTGAGTCCTGGGAGTGCCGCTGGAATTTCCAGAGTGGACGAATAAGGGCTGTGTGGGATGTACCCTGTCACATGGACAGGTTGTACCTGGAAGGCATCTCTTGTTTTCAGAGCAGTTGGGAAAGGATTGCTAATAGCTCTCCTTACACAACAGAATATTCACCCGCTTAGTTCATTACTTATTAGCTCCAGGCAGGGACATTGCAGATTTGTTACTGGTAATGGCCAAATCATTAGAGTGTGCAGCATTAATTTGAGGAGAAAGCATTTAATAAAGAGCCATCACTCGACCCTGTCATTGTCCCTGGAATACAGACCATATTGTCAAATTCAGGCTCAGCTCTCCTTCTGTCACCTACACCTTCATAAAAGGATGGATTGCTTGGGAGCTTCAGCTTCTTTTCAAACACATATGAAAACTCATCTTTTCTTCTTTTGAATCAGATATGCTGCACCGCACCCAGCTGTTTCTGTACAAACATATTAAAAAAGTCTCCTTAAAATTCTGCCAGTCCTGATGGTTCTGCACTGGAAGGACCATGTTTTAAAGGAAATATAAGATTTTTTGGCCTCAAGCTATCCCCCAGGGGGTTTGTTTACTTTTTTCTGAGTTATATACTGTGTCTGATGCATTGATCAGCAAAAGGTTCAGTTTCTTCTAGTTTGTGTTCTCCTACCCATAGACTGCCGACTGGAGGGACCTTCCAAAAGCTGCTAAATAGCTTGTTAAATAAATTGTAAAAAATAACCTGATTCTTGTACAGGTTGGCCTGCTTGCAGATTTCATTTCTTTTGATGTAACTCAGCTTCCTTCAGTGGTCTCCCATTGCATCTTAATGCTTTAATCACAGCTCATCTTTCTTCAATATGTCTTCCAGATTCTCTTCCCTTTCCTCTATATTTATTTCCTTTTGGCTGTTGAGCTGTATCTGTCATATCTCTCTCCATCTCTGTAGTTCCTTTATGCCTTCCTTATAAACTAGACCTTCTGACTCTTGTAAAACTTGTCTATCTTGCATATATAGATGTGTGTGTGTATATATATATATGATGCATAATGAAGAACTTACAAATGTACAGGATGCAATATTCTGAGTGAAATCCTACCAGCTGTTTTTTATATACTCTCCTTTGTCAGCTAGAGTTTCCTTTTAGTCACACTGATCTCATGTTGTTCACGTTAAAGTAAGTGGCTGGAGTAGGTGAAAGACAGTGAGAGAGGAAGATTGTAATTTGATGTTTCTTCCATATCCAGTTTCTGTATAGTAGACAAGGTCAGTGCAATATGGTCCTTTTTAGGAACTCCCTCTGCATTTAATATGCTGGGACTTAAATAATCTGAATCCTTCTGATATTTTATAGTGCTAACATCAACTGCTGCTTGTTTCTGGACTAGCTTATTGAGACAGTTTTTGAGAACTGGTATTTTATTTGGCTTTCTCTCTTCGTGGATTCCGTTCCGTTTTCCTAAGCACCCAAGTGGATCTGCTCATTTTTCACCAACAGCCCTTATTACAGCTATCCTCTTCCCAGGCTGGCCTAGATTCCCTCTGGAAAGTTGCCGTTACCTACTTAGAGGTGTTGTTGAATGAGGGGATATAGCACACTCCCTGTATGCTCTGTAACCCAGCTCTGTATGCTGGGTTACTTTTGCACCACTTGAACCTTTAGGAGCAGCAACTAAGATGTAGGTTTAGACCCTGTGATGGCACCCCCAGGCTTCTTTGTGTATTTGGTATGTCCTTTTTCATGGAAAGTCTGCTAGAATTCTGTAATATGATAAAATGCTGTCATGAAAATGTGGTGGTGCTATGTATGCCAATAGTATTTTGTTTTGCCAGTGAGGAAAGTTGTAAAGATGTCAACATTGCAGGGTTAAACTTTTGCTTCACAAGATAATAAGTAGGCACACCAGCTCTCTGGTCTGAAATGGTCTTCCAGTGCCAGAACCCAAGTCTCCAATCAGGGTTGTCTTCTCAGTACCTCCAGTGGTAGATAACTTTTCTTCATAGAGGAGAGATGTTCTCATGCTTACCAGGGTAGTCACCTACGTGATCACACATAAACAACTTTTTTCCAGTTTGTTATAGTAGCTAATTTTGGAGTGTGCCTATATTTTCAAATGGTAACAGATACAAGATAATTATGGCATAACATGATGCAATTTGTTTCCAAACAGGCATATATACACACTGTTCACCTTCAGGTTCAAACTGATGTCATGTAGATAAGGAAAGAGAGTAAACTTAAGTGACTGAACTGGAGAGTATGAAGATTGAGGCCCATACGTGGACTTTACTTCCACTAATGTAAATCAGGACCAGAATCACTGTTTAAAAAAAAAAATCGCTGGAGGATTTTGCAGATATAGATGGGAGCAGAGTCCAGCTGTGCAATGGGACTGAGAAGTGTCATTTCTTCTATTTTTAAATTGTATTTTTAAAATGTGTTGTAGCTCCTCTGGCATTTTGTTTCCATCAGTGACTGAGGATTAAAAGAAGCTATGACTTTTATGTGAATTACTCTTCCATGATTTTTCCACTACTTAACTGATGGGCATGTAGATAATCCACAGCAGTGAATGAGTTGACCTCGTCCATGTGACAGTTCTGACCAGTGGTTTGTGCTATGGAAATACTGGATATCCCCTGTTGTGAAGGATCCTGTTCACAGTAATTGTAGCTTCAGTAAAAACGTTGAGAAGGCTACGCACATCCCTTGTAAAAAGACCAGAAATGATGCTCATCCTTGGAAATGTGTTTGAATACATAGTGGCATTGCAGCTTGCCAGTACATTGATAGCTTCATAACGCAACCATGTAAAAACACTTGTGCTGCCATGCCTGCCAGCTGCAGGGGAGCTCCAGGATTCCCCTTTCCCATAACATGTGAGAGGGCAGCTCCCTATACACCATGCTTCCCTGTGGTTTTCCCATGACAGTTTCATGGCCTCCAGAAATTTTGCACTGAAATGAGTGCATGATTCCAATCACAGGTGTTCAGGGTGTGAATTCCCTCCCATACAGGCAGGCTTGTACAACCACTGTATGTTACAGAGGTGAGGCTCCCCAGCACTGTTTTAGAAAAGAGAACATGAAAAAGATGCAGTGAAATATCCCTGATGTGCTGCTATCTAAGCCTGGAGAGTCCTCCTCTATTGTCTTCCCTGCTTCCCTGCTGCTTACTCACTGGCCACTGTACTTCAAAGACGTGGTTGGTTTTTTTTTTTTTTTTTTTTCCCAGCTGTGCAATAAACTCTCTCTCTTGAGCCTTCTGTGGCGCTTTGTGCTAAGTGAATGTGCTAACAAAATCAAGATGTAGGTGCAAAAGGGGTTGCCCTGTGGAGCAGTGGCCCACCTTTCTCCATGCCCTGCTTAAACAGAGGTCAGTAGCAAGTTCTTCAGAGGAATGTTGCAGTGACAACCCCATAACGGAAATTTTGGAGTCGTATGTGGAAAGGAGCTAGAGGCAAATAGTTTCTTAACATCAGGTAGCTGGATCCGTGGTTGACTTCTGCCTTGAAGTAGTAGGCCAGGTGGGCCAAGTCTCAGCTTTACTGCCTCTTCCTAGAGCCTCAAGCAGAAGGGTGGGTGAAAGGGTCTCCTACTTCAAATAGATAAGACCTTACTCCCATTTTGGAGTGTGATGATTCCACTTCCAAATTCTGAACCAGAATCTGCCTCCTATGTGTAGTTTGTGCTGGCAGGTGGGATATCTATGGATAGCATTCTTTAACATTCATGTAAATGACTAGTCCTTTTAAGAATCTTACTAAGCTTTTTGCCTTGGTATTATCTTGTAGTTTTACCTGATACTATCTTCCCGCAGCCTGTTTCTATTCTCTATTCCCCCATATTAGCAGTGACCTCAGCGAGGAAATACTTTTTGAGCATATAGTTCAGTTAGTTTTTCTGCTTCATTTGTATTTTCTAATTTGAGATATTTTGCAGTGCTTAGACAATAATGCGACCGCATCATGGCATTTTCAACAACAGCATTGACCTCTGCAAGCTGCCTTTTCACAACACTTGAATGCATCAATATTGCTGTCTGTATGATTTTAATTTAATTAGAACAGTGTCTGTAATCATTTTGGGAGAAGCATGAACTTCCCCGCTGTCTCCTTTCCCCTTCCCTTTTGTGATGAACTGTTGTACCTCTGTGTTTTTTATTTGCTTGAGTAAGGACTGAGACATGAGAGGGTAGCTATCTCCTGCCCCCGTGCCAGAAGGTTTGTCAGAGGCAGGCTGAAGGGAGGAGGCAGGGAGGAACTGAACTTCACAAAATCACTAAGGTCACTGAGACAATCTCTGCTCTCTGTGCGCAGGAAATGAGATGTTAATCTTTTCCCAGTGCTGCTTTGCATAAGGTCCATTCCAGAGAGCTGTGTTTGTTTTAATTTCTCTAATTACTGATAGTGTGCTGATTATGCTGCTATAGATTTGACGTGAATTGCTATATTAATGGGATCAAAAATGAGGAGAAGTCTGCCATGGAAATTAAGAAGATGACAGCAACTGGGGGAAGGGAGGGAAATGGAGAGTTTAATTCATACCCTGGTACCGCAGAGCTCTACTTTGCTTTTTCTGGAGCCTGATCCTTTGTCCCTGGCAGAAGTTGAAGTGTGCAAGCTATAACATTGACCAAAGTCCCAGAATGTTTTAATTGTGTACCTGGTGCCATACAGTCACTTAAGGCCTCTGATTTCCCCCCTCCTCCCTATGGACTTTCATATCCAGCTATAGTGTTGCATACAAAACACCAGTGAACACTGCATATATCTTCCTTACCTTTCCTCTTCCCCTCACTTGCTTCCCTAATGATTAACTTGAATCTCCTGCTGTCATCCCTATGCTACTCTGCAGCTGGTTTACTGGCATTTCCCTGCTGGGTGCCCAGACGTGCAGGGCCTTCTGAATCTTTCCTGCAAGCACCTCATTCCCCCCTCAGCCCTTTTCTCTAACGCCATTTTTTCCCCTGTACTGTACCCAAGGCACCTACGCATAGGAAGATCCACAGTAACAAAACCAGACCTGCTCAGGCTCCCCACAGCTCCTAGTCCCTTGGCTTGTCTTTCCACTTTCAGCAAGCATGCTGAGGTGGGGAAGTATGGAGGGTATGGAGCCGTGGGCCCATGTCCTTGCAGAGCTGAACATCCTCGATGATTTGGGGTATACGGTGCTGTGTCCAGAACACCAGCTTTCAGAGTCCCGAGAGCTACAACCATATGTTTCAAACCTGGATTTACACAAGCCAAGGGCGTGCTACTCCGGGGCTTTTAAGCCTAGGGCTTCCCCATAAATCTAAGAGGGCACCAGAACATCTGTACACCTACTAGTGCTGCCCTCTGAGTGCGTGTCCCACAGGCAAGGAGTAGGAACAGGGTGATGGGATGATACCCAGGGAGCTGGAAGCTTCCCTTAAAGCAGTGTCATGCTATCAATGTCCTATGAGTAAGCAAGGACGGCCTGTGAAAACGTAACAGGTAACTTTCTCCTCTTTTTCTTCTAACTGTTGGCTTCCTGATAGTTACCGCAGCAGAAATTGCTGTATCTCCACCTTGCGGTAACTCCTGTTTCTCTGTGGATCAGGGGGAGTCTGGGCTGTTTGGAGGGGTGAAGATGAACAGTGAAGACAAGCAACAAGACAAGCACATAGTGGCACACCTACACCAGCAGCCTGGGGGGCAAATACGTGTCAGCTTTCACTCCTGGTTTATTTTGCCTTGTATAGTATCATTACATGCAATAAAAGAGTAAGTTTTTATGCAGTGTTAAGAGTCAGCTGCCTTTTATGTCCAGTGCAAGGGTATTTACAGATCCCATTGGCTGCTTTGGTTTCCTAAAAACTGCTGCATAGGTAATGTATTTTTTTGTTTTATCAAATAAAAAGAAGTCATTTCAGTATACCACCTATCCAACTACTGAAGTAGGCACATCATTGGGATATTAGGGCTTGCTTAGCATGCTTTCTTACATATTTTGTTTTCATTTCTGCAAAAACATGTATGGCCTTTGTGTTTGCCATCTGAGTGAAGTTAGTAAAGGCACAAAAAGACTATCAGACTGCAAGCTGGAGAACATTTATGGTGAAGGCTGCTGCCTTGGAGTTTAGAAGGGGGTAATTTTAGCAAAAACATGATGCTATTTTTACTTGCAGCTTCACTTATCCTCAACTGTTAGACTTCTTTTGAAAGGTGACTACAAACTTGATTTTGCAATTTTGAAATTTTAAGGATTATTATTTTAGCAATATGATTTGTGTTCCAATTTTTCTAACTGTTTGGGCAGATTCTGTCTGTAATGTATCTACCCCTGTTCTTCAAACTGAAATCAATGTGTGCTTTGGCTTTTGGAGTCTAGTCAGATATTATGTACACTCCTACTAGATAGTCATGATCAATATAGCTTTTGAGTTACCTTCCCTTTTTACACGGGATGGTTTGACCTAACACTTTGACAGCACCTGGATATTCAGTATTTTGTACTTTACTAGTACAAAGAGAACAAAACCACAACTTGCCTTGATTCTTAACCATGTGTTTCAATCTGTCTCTGCTAGATCGGGCAGGTGAAAGCATGACTCACTCTCAGCAGACCTGGCTGGTTGTCTAGGTGGCACTGTTGGAGCACCAGCCAGTAGAGTAAACCCCAGGGAGGGTCTCCATGTAGGTTGACTTAATGGATCTCTTCCATTATTGTAATCAAGGTGGAATTTCATGGTGAAAACTTCCCTGACTCACTGTGAGCTGCAGAAGCCTTTCAAAAACGATGACAGCAAGCAGTATGCCAGCTGTTTCATCCACCTCATTGTGGCTACTGGAAAAATACTGGGGAGCTATTTTGAAGTTGCTTGTAGATGGCAGTTGTTTTGGGGCTGAGTGTTTGGTCACTTGTGGGTTTAAATGTTTATAGAGTCACTTGACAGGCCAGGAGTCTGGACTGTGGTAATGCCAAGCACTTTCCTAGCACTCATCACCAATAATCTCAAAGGACCACACCAAATGTGTATTGATTTAGTCTCTTTTACCAGCTGCAGCAAGGCCGTTTGCTCAAGTACACACAAGGTTCATGATGGTTCTGCTACTAGCACTACCTATCCTTTCTCCCAACCTGATGCTTCAACAACTCTTCCATTGAACCATCTATTTTTGGCCTTAATGCAGAGGGAAATATTAAACTGACTAGTTAGGAAACTATTTAATAAAAATTCCTACTAGTAGCATATCTGGTTGCATAACCTTAGAAGCATGAGATACTAGTCATGTTTTTGTTTGATGGATCTCATAGAGAGAAGCACTAGGCAGTTCTGGAGTTGTGAAGATTAAAGCAAATCTGTTCTCAGTGGTGTGAGCACAACAGGTACCTGCTGGAAGTATGACTCTAAAAAGCCTCAAAAAGCCTGGAGGAGCAAATGTGACCTCGTGCGTGCATGCATGCCTCTGTGTAGGCCAGGAGTTGCATGTGGCTGAAGCACGGAGCTACTCTAGGTTGCAAAACTGGACTGATGTTTGCAGTTCTGCTTCCAGCCACGTTACTGACTCATGCTGCAAACTGGGATGAAGCTCATTTTTCCACAAGTCCAGTGCCTAACCTCCCTGTGCCATTACTGTTCCACACCTTTTGGAAATCTGGCCAGGACAGTTACACGGGCTATTCTTTCAGGATGCGCTTGTTAAATGTATTGCCCTTGAGAGGCACATGCTGTTCTTTTTCAAGACAGCTTAACTCTGAAATTACTTAGCTCACGTGAGCTTTGCTGTTTCTGTAACTCAGGTTGTCTGTGGATCTAATAAAAAGAGAAAGACTTACCTAATGTCTTTAAATTGCCTTACTATTTGGGTTAAAGGTGCTGGAAAAAAATGCAGGATTAGTAAGAGAGGGCATTTCAAAGGCACTAATAAGAGTCTGATAGCTAACTCCCCTTTGTGCCTTGTAAAATGTGTTCTGCAAGTACTACCAATTCACACATTACTGTGGACATCCAATGTGTGTGGAAAAAGTAACTGTGCATTTCCACAACTTTTTTTGTTTGTTTGTTTTCTACCATCCTGTTCTTATGAATACTAGGAAACAGTGAATCAAATTTATTTATTTATAACAGTAAATCTCAATGAAGTTGTCTTGCTATAAATCAGGTTACTGTATGCCTTTAGGAGGTTCATCAATGTGGAGATAAAGGCAGCAGGTACTGGAGCGTAATGCCTTAGTTTGATACAGCACCTCCTGGGTGCTGAGGTAAGTGCATGGGGTTCTGGATTTAATTGCATCTTCTGCTTGCACTTTCCTCCTGCTGTTGGCCAGTGAGAAGGCCCTTTGAAGCCACTTAGCCCTTGTCTTTGCAGCCGTGATTCAGTATTTCTGTCAGCATGAAATGTGACCTAAGGTTGGACTGTATCCTCTGTTCTTCAGGAGGGAGGAAAAGGACTTTAGGTCTCCCATCTATCTTCTACTGCCTGTTTGCAGAGGCAGGCATCTCTGTGGCTGTTTCAGAAGTGTTCCTCTTTTTATAAATATCTCATTCAATAAACAAAACAAGCAGCTGCAGTGTGGTTCGATTATCTGAGCTGTGGATCGCAGCAGGAAATGCTAGGAAGTGGCTGGTCTCGTTGCAAATCGCTGATATTATGCACCAGGGGTGAGAAGGTGCAAATGGGCAGCGAGCCTGCACAAGGGGCAGAGCGCGCCAGGCTTTGCAGGAACATGAAGCCTAAGAGTCAGCTGTTTCAGGTCAGGGAAGGAGCTGCATAAATTGAAAGCAGCATTATGTTTTGTAGCTCTACAGGTGTGTCTTCCACTGCATCTTGGTGAACATCCTTGTTTGTTAACTAAGAAAAACTAAATTTATATGAGCTAATGGATTGCTGTTGCCTGGACAGTGATGAGTAGAAAGAAACTGAGTGGACACAGTAAGATTTTTAAAGGGCTTTGTGGGAGACTGGAGCATAAGATTGAACAATCTCTGGTTAAAAACTACTGAGCTGAAAGCCACAGAGGCTGTACTCCCAGAAATAACATAGTGATGGTGGAGTGAACCAGGCTTTTCTTTTCATTCCATCTAAAACCAGAATAGTTAGAATAGTTTATTCTCCACATGCCATCAGTCTTCTCTGCCATGACTGTCAGCAGTGGTGGCTATAGTGTGGTGGTGGGACTCCAGACGTTGAGGTGGAACTTCTGGTTCCGCATGAGCTCCTCAGCAGCAAGCTGATAGCAGCACCTTGCGCCAGAATGGACTGGGCTTGCTTTGAAGTGGTGGCTGAGAGATGCAAGACTTTCTAGGTGCTCCATGTCCCATTTCTTTTTGGACATGTCATCTAGTCTGCCTGAAGAGTTTTCTGTTTTGGTACATTTAGTTGTTCTTTACTCACGTTGTACAAACTTCTCCTTCCCTTTGGTGGTGAGCGTGCTGACATGACGTTCTGCAGGTGCCCCTATCAGCCTGAGCCTAGTTACCTGCGGCATGGCTGTGATAATGTTGCATTTCGTAATGGAAGTAATTATCCTCTCTTGCTCCAGCACCAAATTTGTCATTTCCATTTACCAGAGATGAGGGTTAGGGTGGGGAGCTGCACATGTGCCCCCCTGCAAATGATCAGAAATGAAGGTTGCTTCTGTATGTATGTGGATGTAAATCCACGCTCTTTGCACTGCCATCGTTAAATGTCAGCAGCATGTTTTTGGGGAACAACACGCATCGCCTTCCAGGAAGCATATGATAATGATTTTTTTATGCCTCTGTAAAATTGTGGTTATGTTTATTTACAGAGGGTATAATTTGTCCTGTGACTGGAGTACAGGCTTAGAATATGGAAGAATTTTCCCATCAGATCAGATGAAATTTCAGCCTTAAATTTCTTGGCAGACGTTTTCAGAAATAAAACTTAACAGTGACAATTATGAAACTAATGCAACATTCACAAATTGCCCTTTAACTCTATTTGACTCTCCTTGCGTAGCTGCTTTCTGTATGCTGACTTACTTGGTTGCAAGCTAAACTACTTCAAAGGAAGTGCTAGTAACTAGTTTAGGAACGGAAAAAAAAAGTACTACATTACTTGATGGTAAATAGAGTAGTTTTTGGTGATACAGTAGGGTTTTCTGCAGCAAAGACAAAACTAATTGCTTAATGTCTTTAAAGTGCTATGAAGGAGTGAAGTGTTAAATACTTAATAAACATGCTCAGATCATGACTGATGTGTTAGCAGAAGATTAAGTGGATTGGGCATTTTCTGTAACTGTACTCACGCACGTTTCATGGAGTTGCTGTCAGATATTCACCGACATAAAACCCTCAGAATCTCCCCACTTGTGTGTCACTTCCCTTTCCTCCCTCGGCAAATTTCTGAGAAGACCCTTGGAAACTTCTCAGACCTTTTGAAGATTAAACCCGTCACCCTAAAAGCTGTTCGGCCCCTGGCTGCAGCACCAGGCAGCACCTTGCCCGCAAGCATGCTGTGGCCCGTGGCTGCCCGGGCAGCCGGGGCCATCGCTAGTGCTGCTCTCCCCCGCCACGCGTGCACGCTTCCTTCCTTCCACCCACTTCCCCCTCCCCGGCCTTGGTTTCACACCTCTGTTCCAAAGTTCACGTTGTCCTCTCTCTTTCTCTCTCCCCCCCTCCCGCTTTCTTTTCAACAGCAGGAAAGAATTTCATACACACCTCCAGCGAGCCCGGTACCAAATTACACTTCCTCGTCACCACTACATGTCCCAGTGCCTCGAGCGATCAGGATGGAGGAAGACACGATCAGACTGCCGGCACACCTGCGTGAGTGTCAGCGCAGAGGCTTCTTATGGTTTTGGGTTGAGAAGGGTGTGGGGCGGGGTGGGGAGGTGTTTCTATTTTTATAGAAGAGAGAGGGGAAGCCCCCTGGCTTTAGACTTTTTTTTTTTTTTGTTGTTAAAGCTCTAGCTGATTTGATTTTTCTAAATACTCTTTTTAACCATAGGAAATTACTCTTAAATACAACACGTTGTATATCCCTCTCCTCCATCCCCTGCACCCCCTGTCAAGTATTTGTCTTATTTCTCATAATGGGCATAAATGTGGAGGTTTTGAGTGGAAGTGCTATGTTTCCTTCCACGATATAGGAATTGCTCAGTGATGTGATGCAACGCCAGGTCAGAGTTTCACACACTGTGGCTGGTGGAGTACATTTGTGCTATGGGTATTTTTCAGGTTGTTATGGGTCTCAATATTAAATACTCCAGGTGCCCAGGCTCTCTACTACAAAGCGTGTGTGCTGACAGAGGCAGTGGGAAAGCAGGGAGAATGAGCTTAGCTGTGCACAAAAGGATGCTGCAGAGGAGGAAGGGCATATAATTGGAACAAAAACTGGAGCTGGGGGCAAGGCGAGAGCCAGGCACTTCCTTGCTGAGATGATTTAATGTTTGAGGAATAGGAAAAGTCAAGGGCTGTTGGCTAGCAAGAGGTGAATTACTGAGATAGGATGGGGACAAGGAAGAGTGGAATTTTCCTTTTTGGAGGGGAAACAGTTCTGATGTAAATGGAGAGGTTTTAAGTAAACTTTTGTCAGGTGTTACATTCCTGTAGTACTTGAGCAACAATGAGCAACAGGGCCAGGAGCAAATGTAACTTTGTATGTTGCCATCCGACAAATCGGTTTGGGATTTCGGGGTGGGAGGGAAAGTTCATGTTTATCACAAGACATTCTCATTCCTGTCTTCAGCTGTCTTCCAGGCACACTCCTTTTCTGGATGCAAACAGTGCTCCCAGCACCTCTGTAATCCCCATGCTCGCTCCCTTGCTGGCCACTGAGTTGCTCTGCCCCACGGTCACTCATTGCCCATGCCGCATTCTGCATCGACCTGCTGCTGCCTCTTACTCTCTTCTGCCTCTGCTGCAGAGTGGCCCAGGTTGTACCTTTTTTGTGGTTTCTGATGGGAATGGGAGCTGGTGCTGTACCATTTCTGACCATGTCTGGTCGCTGCCTGAGTATCCATGAGCTCCCAGACCCTGCTTGACCACGTGTGTGGCTGCCGGCCTTCTTTCCTCAGCCCAGGAAGGACTTGCAGCTACTCTTACAGGGCATTTCTGTGCTTTGCTCAAAACTTAGACACACAAAAAAACCCAGCACAGAAGCAGTTCTGAAGCAGTTCTTTTTCCCCACTGGCACTTTCAATCCCTGAGATCTCTCTTTTTTTTTTTTTTTTTTTTTTTTTCTTTTTTCTCATTGCATTAGTTGGTACTATTTACTTCTGCTGTGGGAGCCACTGTCTGTCCTCTCCACAGCTAGGATCATGTCTGACTTTCCAATTACTTACTGCCTTCCTCACTGGGTCTGACAGATGCACAAGGCAGGAAGGCAGAGACCCTTGATACTGAAAGGGGTGGGGCACTGTGTTTACTACCTGCTTCCTTCCCATCAGCTAGCCAGCATGCTCAGTAGTGTGAAGCTTATAAGGCTTCCTCTCAGTGGAGGCCTTTTATCCGATATTTTTAAGTGTGATCCAGCCTTTCACCTTGATTTTTGTTGTGTTTCTTCTTTTCTTTTGGTTGGCACATTTTTAAACTTTCAAGGTGGCTTCTTTCCCATTAGTATTTACACACCAGTCTGACTTGTTGTAGAGTAAAAACACAGACAATTAATCATTAAATATCTGTGGAATAGTCTTCCACAAAGTTAGTGTCTCAGGTCATAAACAACATGGAACACATTTACATAGCTTTGAGTTGTGGTCCCTGGCAGTATAGCATTTTGTAGTGCAGCATGCAGTCAATATTGACCCAAACACTGGCACCAACCAACCAACTCAAACACTGTTAGAACCACTGTTGAAAGTATATAGGTTCATAGCTAGGCCAGAAGGGACCATTATGAATTCCTAAAACAATCTCTGATATAACATATGTTAAAGAACTTCACTCTAACTCCTGTGTTTAAGTCCAGTAACTGAGCTACAGCATGTTATGCAGAAAGGTTTCAGCTCTTAATGTAAAGACTTCAGTGATGGGGAAGATACAAGATCTCTAGATGTTCTTTCAATGCTTAATTATCCTCCTTATTTGCCTTTTTTTTTTTTAAGTGCCCTATTTATAGTTTGAATTAGTCAAGCTTCAGTTTCCAACTATTAGATCTCATTATCTCCTTTCCTGCTAAATATTGTCAAAAGACTACTCCTGATATAGGTGCTTTTAGATAAAGTCACTTCTTAACCTTTTCTTGGCTAAACTGGGTAGGAAGGGAGATTCTTTAGGCTGTTAATCTTCCTGTAAATCTTCCAGATTTCAAATTCTGTTTGTATCACCTCGGTGAACTGTTTCCCACTTCAGACATCCTTTTTAAAGTGAGGACAACAGAACTGAAGATCATATTTCAGGAGTAGTCTTCCTAATACCAGGTATAGAAATAACTAAGCACTTTGTTGGACCTCAGGTCATGAGGTTTAAGAGGTATTAACACAGGGTATTGCGGTTCCTGGCATGGACCCCCTCATTTTATTTTTTTTTTTTTTTGAGAGATGTGACTGAGGCATAGATTTGGTCCTAAATCCAAATTGCCCTAGAAGTCAGACGAAGTAGCTAATTTCTAGTTCAGGCTGTGGTACTGTGTGAGAAGATTGGGTTTAGATCCACAAAGCCTGAAGGTTTTCTAGGTCTGAAATTTTGTTTGGTTCCAGCCTTATTGTTGTTTTTGTTGATCAGGTGAAGCTTAATATTTTATTTCAACCCTCACTCACTCCAGTGTAACAGGGAAATACAGTAAGTTTCTCCGGTCATACACAGCTGATAGCTTGTGAGGCCTCCACTCATTCTGTTTCCATGACATTCTGATGGCGTCTACCAAAATAAAGGCAGAGTTCAGTCCTAAATTGTATGTCTTCATTTCTGCCAGCTTGCAAGTTCAGGAGCTATATTACAGGTGCAGCTGAAAACAGGAGTCAGCCCAGGCGAAGGTAGAACTAGAGACAAATATTTCGGATGGAACATGAAATGCACTCTGTGGATTCAGACAGTGTTTTATGCCTTCCTATTAGAAATTTCACTGTTTCTAATGTTTAAGAGCACTCTGAAGGCACTAACAGCCAATAGTATCAGGACAAGTAGTAGAGCAATTTCCTTTGGTGCAATAAATTATTTCTCACTGTTTGGTGAGCAAATGGGTCTCAGCTATGCCAAGCTGATTTGATCCAGAAGCTGGAAAAGGGAGAAGTGCAAAGCTTAGAAGGGTGGAATGCAGATCCTTCTTTGTTACAAGCTTTCAGAGGAGGACTCTTTCTCTTTGGTCAACATAGCTAGAAATACATAGAGAAATCCTGTTTTCCAGGGGTGATGTGAAAGCACTTTTCCCTTCTGACACAGCCTTTCTTGTTTTAATTAGCTACTTCCTTCCCAGCCTGCCCTTTTCCTATAGTATAGAAGTACAATGTCATCAGTCTTAACTTTAAAGCTCTGGGATAGTGAGAATTATTTTCTGATAAGACACACCTTTCTCTGATGTTGCACTTCTCTGTAAGGGATCCATACTTTTAAACATACTTGTTTGCTTAACATCTGCTTCTTACCTAGTAACTGAGTATTGGGGGTATTGTAAACAAACTATCAGCAGGGAGCTGAAGAAAATACTTTTCTCTGTTTCAGGTATGTAGTCAGAAAGTACAGTGATCTCCAGTTTGCTCTTCGTCCCTGGTGTGTATGCAGTGGTAGCTTTACAGCATATCTGATCTCCACTGGACTGCACTAATGTCAGCTAGAAGGAGTGTTTGGAAAATCCTAGCATGGTTTGGGTTGGAAGAGATCTTAAAGATCACCTAGTTCCAGCCCCCCTGCCACGGGCAGGGACACCTTCCACTAGACCAGGGTGCTCCCAGCCCCATCCAGCCTGGCCTTGAGCACTTCCAGGGAGTTGTTTACTGAGGATTCAAGAGAAGCAAGTTCAGCTCTCACACAAGGCTCTGCCCTTGGTGCTTTCTGTGACCTTGGATGTCTTGTTTTAGTTTCCCCACTGTAAAATGAAAAAAAAAAAAAAAAAAAAAACCACGAGTGCAAAGACTCTTAAAAGTTTTGAAGATTAGTACAGTGACTGCGCAGATAGTGTGATAAGAATGCTGAGATAGATGGAAGTCCTCTGAAACTGTTTGCATACCCATTATCTCAGAGGAAACTTACTCCATATTACCATGGAGATGAAAGTTAGTTTTGTTTGGGATTTTTTACTTTTGTTTTTATTAAAACCAATCTTTGTCTTGTTTGGTACAATGTCACTAGTTACTCATTTTGTATTATAGCCAATACCTTGTGGTAAAAAGTTCTTGGAACTGGATAGAGAATACAGTGCTTAAGAGATGGATATGAGAACCCTTCCCTGTGTCTATTAATATGCTCTGAATCAGAGAGAAAATAACTTTTCCCTTTTTTGTAGTATGCAAGATGAAAATAAGGTGATTCGACTTCTACAATGGCAGCTGTAAATATGTGCTAAAGGCTTCATGGTTTTCTTTCTCTCCTTCAACATAAAACTTCTGCAACAAGAGACGCAAAAATATCAGTGCTGAAAAAAGTCTTGCTCTGATCCTGTGCAGCAGCATTCCCTCTTGCACATTTCTGTCAATTTGTGCAGTCTGATTTTTATCTCTGAAGGGCATCTTCCCTTGGGAACGCATGTGTGTTTGTTTAGGGAGATGCACCTCATGGGTAAAGATTTCACAGTGTTTTGTATTGATAGAAGTATGAACAAGAGTTCATTTCTTCCTTTTAACTAATTACTCTTCTTTCTTTAGTATCCTTCATGTGCCTGCAGCCCATTCTCATAGCAAGGCACACTGCACATACTTTCCTGTACATATGAAGCAATTATTCTTGGCAGCAACTAATTTTTCTTGCTGTTGATTTTTTCTGACCCCCCAACAGCCTGCACTGATGTTCAGAGTAAAATGACACACTCTAGATATCAGGATACATGCATCACCTCATGGGGAGAACTTTTATACTGGGAATGCAGTGTTGCTGTCTTGACTGCACTCACTTTTTGGGTGATTGTGGTGGTGGGGAAAGCTAAGGACCTATCTGTAAAATCATTTGAGTACTTTTTGTTTCAAATATAGGCTTGGGTTCTGGTCTTTAGTTTTGCAGTGTGGGGTATATTCAGGTTACAGCTGATTTTGATGAACTTCAGAGTATCCAGACCTGGTCATGCACAGCTAGTGAGATAACATTTTTTATTTCAGTATCTCTGTCCCTTGTAATTACTGTCTGTTCTACTGCCCTCATTAAGGAGGAGAGAAAGGAAATTTGTTTCGTTTTCTGCAATGATTATATTAAAGGCTTTAAGTTTTTAGTGAGTGTTTCATAGGAATCTTTCTGCGTACCTATTTTATATTGCTGTTTGATTTGGTGGGGACCAGTCTGGTGGTTCTGTATTGGTTCAACACCTTTGTGACCCTAGCTGTACCACGTTCTGCAAAAAAGCTCTCTGTATAACCCCCAGTGTGCACATGAACAGTAGGACAGGCCAGGCAGTTGAGCTCTCAGTTGCTCAAGTTCTTTAAACTAATGCATTTATCGGCCTGAAAGCAGTTTGTTGTGAGTTTCTTTTTCCTGATCACCCATTGTTGCTTATATGTATCATTTGTGTTTTAAGGGCACCAGTTTTCTTTTCCTTTCTTTTTTTTTTTTTTTTTTTCTCTTAAGGAATGCAGGAAACAATTAAGAGAAGGAGGAGGAAACAGCAATACTGTCAGGGTTGCCAAGGATCCATTTTTTTCTGTATAGTGTCTATTAATTATGCTGCTCCTTTTATTAATCCTTTGGCACCTGTTAATTATTCTACAATTTTGGCTAGCAGCTGGAAAGCCACTTTGAAGCATTAAGTATATTGTTATTTAGTTACTAGAATATTCAATGCATCGAACTGAAAGTATGTAGTGAGACGGGAAAAAAAGCCCTTCACCCTAAGCCACATTTAGAGCAGCAAGAAGTAAAAATATTTGCTTTGGAAGGATCTTTGTGGAACAAAACTGACTGACGCACATACAGGGAAAATAAAATAAAAGCTGCATAAGACAAAGGAACTGTGAGAGGTGGCCAGAATGTCAAATTAATGACTTGGAGACTGACCCTGGTCCCACTGAAATGAGTGCTTAAATTCCCACTGATTTCAGTGGGATCTGGGCTGGTCTCTTTCTCAGATGATTGGCTTCTTCCAGCCCCCTCTTTGCTCTTCTCTGACATTATGACTACTTAAGTCTTGTTCTTCCCTCTTACGGTCATTTATATACTTGCCTTTCTTCCTAATCTGCTTTTCATCTTATACATTCTTTCTCCATCTGGGTAGCTAGTCCTTTCCTAACCAATCCCAATCCACTAAAAAAAAAAAAATAAAATTAAGACAGGACAGTGGTACTGCTTTCTGCCACCTGACTGCAGTATTCTTGATGTTGCATCTTTGTCTTCCACAGTAGTCTCATCTTGCACATTTATACTGTGACCTATGCAGGGCAGGGCCCATCTGCTTCCTCTGTTCAGAAGTGCCTCTTGGTCTTTCAATTCATAACTCATAATAATCTACTGACAGGCTGGCTGGACTGTGGAAATGCCAGCCAGCCATCCTGTCAGCCTCAATGACCATTACTTTGGTCAACCCTAGTGAAGTGACAGGGCTTGGCTCCTTCATGATTGTGAGTTACATCCAGTTAGGCAAATAGGATGAAAATCACGAGCCAGGGAGACATTGACTGTGCCTGCCTCTTACCTAAGGTGGCCTCTTCCACAGGCAGCCTCAGTTGCTCATCTGAATTTAACTCATCTACTCCAGCTTGCCTCATGGGTGTTTCTTACAGTGAATCTTGGGCCATCTTTGAAGCGATCATACAGACAGGCAATTTGGATGGGTGGGAAGCTCAGACTGATTCACTCTTGCACCATGACTGGGCACAATGTAGATGCTACTAATTTACTTGAAAGAGCTTTATCTGGAATATGTTGGACTGGGAAGAGTGAAACCTCATTACTGATCCAGCTGGGAAAGCTGTGGCCTTTGGGTCAGGAAAATCCTGCTTTACATTTTTCTGGCATGGTCTTTGTTCATCACCTGTGGGAAATGGAGCCCCTTGTCACTGGGTTTGCATTGGGGTGACTCAGGGCCACTTCAGTTGTCACCCTTGATGTAAACAGCTGTCAAGTTGAACCCTAAATCTGTTAGCTCCTTACTGCTGCCTGGTGACTGTGGCAGAGGCATCTGGGCTGAGTGTGAAAAAACTTGTTGTCAAGGGCCAGCGCTGTGAGCTGGTTTCTGCTTCTTGAGAGAGCATTTTAGAGTCAAGTGCTTTTTTTGCTTTTATTTTTTAAATGTACCTGGTTGTTATCCAGACAGAGTTAACACAGTGGTTTCTTGCACTGATAGTCCCCAGTGGAAGTGTGTGGAGGGATGAGATCCTTCCTGCCCCAGTGGGAACTTGCAAAGCAGTCCTGAGGTGGGAGGGCGAAAGACCTGTGCTTCAGGGTACGGAGAGCTGGCAGTGTGGGAGTCCCAGCGGTGCTAAGCCAGTCTTTTACTATCCTGGAAAGCTTCACTTCAGGGTTTTAAATCTTCAAAGCACAGACTCACCTCTATTCAGCTGAGAAAAGGAGCCATGTCACTTTAATCTGGGATTCAAGCCGATCCCTTGTGGAATTCCCCTGGAAAGTGTGGGGAGGAATAAGAAGCAAAAGCAGCAGGACATTTATGGTATTGCTGGGTTTGAAGCATTTTTAGCTTTGTCTTAAAGGGATGCTGTCAGGATCAGTGAACCTAAAATTAGCTTGCTTTTTTCTTTCCATCGCAAATGTGTCTGTTTATTTTTTCATTTGTGTTATAAATGCTTCCATGTTCTTTTTTTTTTTTTTTTTTAAGAAATAAAATTAATGTAAAGAACCCAGCACTCATAAATAGCTCTACAATTAAAGAAAACATAGAAGAGAAACTGCGTGTAAGCCATGACTAACAACTCTACAATAACAAATCATTGTGTGGTGAGCGCCTTGCAACAAGACACAAGTGTGGTAGAAAACCCTGTGGAAACAACACAGCATGCATGCAATGTCCACTCCCCTAATAAAAAACAGAGCAGAGCCTTTGAACGTTGGAAGAGAGCACCACTGTCCAGCATTTGAGAGGGGCACGCAGTGTGTGAGGAGAAGCCTGCTTGCAGCTTCAAGGTACCAGGGATTAATGTAATAGGTCATGTATATACACACTCAGAGAAAACAATTATTTGATGCCCTTTATGAGAGACTGGATTTCCTTCTGCTGTGCTTGTATGCCTTCTCTCTCCTGTGCTGGCACTCCTTCTGGTGCTTAACCAATACAGCCTGACAAAATCTCCATTAAACGGGATTTTACACCCATTTTACAGCTCCCCATTCTACTGCTGGAGCAGCACTAAATGAATTGTAAGTTCTTTGAAGAAATTTTCGGTAAAATGATTCCATCCAGATTTGGAGGCCCAGTCCAACAACTCTGCCAAGAGCATCTTCTCAAGATCATTTTCCAGAGATACTTGGGAGGAGGAAGCACTTGTGCGTCAGCCATACCACTGTTGTGGATGCTTGTGTATTGTCATTTATAGGATGAATATGTTTGAATGTACTCACTCCTCATGTAAACTGTTTTGTGTAGGACTAGCACACTGCTAATAATGTAGCAGTGATTCTTCAGTTCAAGAAGTTATGAATATAGGGGTTATATATTTAATAGGCATATGGTTGGTGATGTTGTGAGTTAATAAACAGTCACCATTGATTGGCTTCTTAGAGCATTAGGATACTTGCTCAGCTCCAGATCTTTGCTTATGAGTTTTTATGTGTAAAAATCATACCCTGGGAATAGCCCTAAGCAGCCTGCGTTATTTACTGAGCATGCCTTTCTGGTTTTGATCTCCATATACTTTTGTATCCCACTGAAAGTGTCCATTCTGCGCTGGCAGCAGGGTCAAGTAGCTCTATGACAATTATACAAACCAGAAAATGAAAATGTTAAACTGCACCGTGACAACTTAAAATGAAATAAACGTCTCTAATGATTAACCAACATATCCTTCCTGCCTTTAGAGTCTACAGGCATAGTATAGGGTGTTCTGCGATCAGTGGAGTGGTAGGATGAAGGACTCTGTGGCAAAACTCTGTTGCGGGGGCTAATTTGAAGACAGTGCACGTCTTCCTGCTTGAGAGTACTTTGATCCTTGTAGTCAGAGATTCATTATCCAAGTCCCAGAGTTAGTTGTAGCAGTGGATCCCATGTGCTGCAAAAAACTGGACCTCTCCTGCAGGCGAGCAATATTCTACCCATGTCCTACGTGCCATTGCCCTGTCCTGGTGCTGTGACATGCAGAAGGGGATGGTACCCCAATATGGGCTTTTGGCGTTATATACTCCCTCCTCAAAGGAAGAGTGATAGTTTGACTGGCTGTTGGACTATGCACCACTGGGCATGCCGTGGAGGTGGAGGAGGATGCATTGAATTGGGTGCCAGGAGTTCAGTTGGGAGGGACTAACAACTATACTGAGCACAGTGAAGACCTAGTCTGAACAAACCAGTTGTAGTCAGCATGAGAGTCAGCTCTTTGCCTGAGTGATAATTTTTTCAAATGCTTTCTGGTAAGGATAAGCTCTAGGAACATGATAATTTCAGAGGAAAATACTGTAATGCTGGTAACGAAATTGCACTATCTCAGCATCCTGCAAAAAAGGTTTATTTTCTTATTAATATGTTCTCAGCATTCTCCCTCTTTCAGTTCCATAGAAGCATTTTTTTTGTTTCCCTCAGGTATCTTAAAGCTTCTTGTTTGCAGAACAAACCTCCCGAAGGGGCTGTGACCAGGTCAGAGCACTGACATTTTATTTTAAACCCACCAGCAGCAAAAAAACACAGAATATTTTTGAAGGGAAATTTCCTTTTTGGGTTTTTGTATCCCTGAAAGAATTTCCGATGTAGGCAGACAGTAATTCCCAGCTACATACTTCCTGATAAGGAAACAGCTCCAATAAATGCAGCTATAAATAGCTACCTTTTTATTTTTTAAATATGTAGGGAGATTTGTTTAGCCTTTCCTTCAAACTGTTAAAAGAAAGGGACAGTGTAGGATAGAAGTTGTACGTTTGTCACCCATTGGCTCTCCAGATCAATAAATTAAGATTTTAATCTCCATCTGTACATTTAATTATGTAAAGTTTAAATGTCTGTTTATTTCTGCTCATCCTTCTCACAACACTGTGGAAGAAAAAACACCTTTTTATATGGCAAACATAAATTGCATTTTGCCTTCCTCATGAGGGAAAAGTATTACCTGCTTTAAGCAGAACTCATAATGCTTTTGCTATGTGCCTGTATTTTAGTGCTTCTCTTTCTATATATAGTTTAAGGTGCTTTGTCATCTCAGAATAAGTAGCATGATTTTCAACTGCGTTTTTTCATGTTTACTGTGGATGTGCTAAAGCAAATTCATAGACAGACATAAATTCCCTTTCTTCTAAAAGTAACTTGCTGGGACAATTTTGTGCAGTTAGTTTATAAACCTTGTGAATTTTCTGCCTTATCGCCACCCTTTTTATGGTTCTGTTTCATGTATTTTTAATTTCGTCCCTTTCACTTTGGACTCTTGCTAAAATTTTCATTTGCCAGTCCTGCTTTTCTTTGTTCTTTTAACAACACCAAGCGCACAGTACCTTTAGAAAAACAAGTAATTGTTCACCTACACAAAAATTTATAGAGATGAATAAATTTGGTGCAAGTGTTAGTGTGAAAATGTCTTTGCAGGTTAGATTTCAGGCCAGCTGTACCTGTCATTCAGTTGAAAATATATACGTGTCCACTAGCTTGATTGTTTTATAGAGGATGAGTCTGCTTCCTAAATCACCTTGATCAGCACTTAGATCTTAGTTAGACCTTGGTTTCTGTCTTACAGTGGGGAAGGGTGCGTGGGTCTTCTTGCA
The DNA here is from genome assembly GCF_018691265.1 of Tyto alba. Classification (NCBI taxonomy): domain Eukaryota; kingdom Metazoa; phylum Chordata; class Aves; order Strigiformes; family Tytonidae; genus Tyto; species Tyto alba. Next base: position 5,544,998 of record NW_024881295.1, on the reverse strand, counting down.
GGCTGGCATGTCCTGCCTGGTTGCTTTTGGGCAGTTGTCTCCAGCCAAATCCCAAGGCATGTCTGATGGTGGGCTTCTTCACAGGGGCTGTTAGTGGCTCAGGCGTCCTCTTTCCTCACTTGTTCCTGTTCTGAGTGCTCCCCTAGTTTTCCAGGGGAGCTGGGGGTTGGTGTGCAAGTTGCCCGCACCCAGCCGTGCACAGTGCCAGTTGCACCATGGCCAAAGCCCCTGCAAGGGCAAGGGTGCAACTTCCTCAGTGCCAGCAGTCAGTGGAGAGTTGAGGTCCAGCAGAGCAAAGAGGAGGTTGAATAATCTCCCTTTTCCTCCTCCTCCTCCCCCTTGCTCCTTCCAGCAGTTTCACAGGATCTTATGACTTGTGGCCAAATCCTGCCCGTGAGGGCACTCAGCTGCCGTGGGCCCCTCCTCTTGGCTTGCTGGTTGTACTCCCAGCTGGCCCAGAGCCGAACAGATTGCATGAGGGTGCAGCTGGTGGAAGATTCCCCCCCTTGCCTTTACCATTCCTTGTTCACTGAAACGCCATGGCAAGGCTCACCGCGTGCCCCTCCGCACATGTTGGTCGTGCAGCCCTGAGCACGTTGCTTGTACTCTGTTTTCCGTTGTAAGTACCTGAAGGGATTTTACTTTCTCCCTCCTGTGCTCCTCTCTTGGCTGCACAGGGAAGGTTGATCTGCGTGTACAGGCCTTGCCACACCTCCTCAACAGGCCCATGGAACATGCACAATTAATACAGTATTAATTAATTATGGAGAGAAGTCGCTGCTGGCACAAGAACCAAGGCTTGCAGCTTATAAAGTGAATGCTTTGATGCTGAGCTTTAAAGAACGTTTCCATCAACTCAAGCCAGCAGAGAGATTCTGTGATATTTAAACCCTCCCTCCATACAGACTCCAGAGCTCATGGTTCTGCCACCCTGGGCTCTAAGAACAAAAACAGTGGTGGCAAAGGAGCGTTCAGAAAGCACAACCAGGGATCTGACCCTCATGAGTAAAATTGCACAAGTTCTAGGTGGAAATGTTGAGGCTGAACCAGAAATGATTTGATAAGCCACCTTAAAAGATACTTGCAGTGTGGAAGAAAGAGTGACCTTCTGGACTCACTGAAAGGAATAGGAGTTGTCTCACTGACTTCAGCAGCTCCCACAGTTTTATGCAGACTATGTGTGTGTGTGAGAGTAAATGTGTACATTTGCATAGTGCTTCTACTTATTTGACCAATGTTTGGGGGAAGAGAGATGAAGGAACGACTGTGCCTCTTTGGTTTTATGCAATACTGAGAATTTCTCCCTTTCTACTTCCTCCTTCTCGGTAGTACAGAAGGAAGTAGCCCCAGTCCCTGCCGGTCCACAAACCAGTTATTCATTTCAGTTCTGCCACTTGAGTGGGTCCTCGTGTATTTCCTAGTGGGGGAAATCTCCCCTTATGTATATAAGTTCCTCCTTCCTATTCTCTCTTTCGCTCTGATTTCTTCCAAGCAATCTGTCTCCTTCAATTTTTAACCTCCTTACTGGCTTTCGCTTCCTCTCTGTGCCTCAGTGAAGGCGTTTTGTCAGAAAAACCCCTCTGTACACAGATACTTCTTTGTTCCCCTTTTTTTTTTTTTTTCTTTTTTTTTTTTTTTTTTTTCTTGTGTGTCATACTTCTTTGTATCTCGCTTCCTTGGAAACTTCCTTAGTAGTCTTATTACCTCTGGGCTTTTAGCTGCTTTATTCTGGGTAGTCATTACTGTGTTGCTGGGTGTGTAATTGTTTAAGGCACCTTGATCTTTTTATTAGAGGTATTTTTTTTTTTACTGCTCTTTAAATACTAATAGGCAGTGGTGACAAATATTGTTATTAAATACACAGGGCTTGCTTCATCACTGCTCTACAGCTTGCTTGGTGGTTTTCACTTGTTGAAAGTGAGCGTAACCAAATCACAGGAGTCATTCTCTACTTCCACTTTGTGTTGTTCTCAGGAATGCAATGCATGGTGTGGGGTAGTGGTGAAAGGGTCACGTGCAGTAGAATTTGTTCAAGGTTTGGTGCAGGATTTGAAGCCTTGGAGCCCAGCAAGATAGAAACGAGGGGTAGCACTCAATGTCTGTAAGAGCTGGAACATTTACAGTCCTCCTCCAATTTTTACACCCTCTCTCAGTTTAAAAATCATATAGAATGAGAAACAAGCGGAGGGACGGGGAGTGACAGCAGAGGTAACAGTGACAGCGAGATGACCTGTGTTTGTGATGGGCAGACCTGAAGCAGCTGGGCTGTTAAAGGAGTCAGTATTTGCTGTTGGCTTGCTGCCACGCCATTATCAGTGCGTGCAATAGCGATGGCTGAATCTCAGAAAATTTGGCGGCTGATTCAGTTCAACAGAACACTCAGAAGTAAATCCAGATGTCTTTCAAATTGGTTGGATATGCAGTGTTGTGGTGAGTTTTCCATAATTATGATTTTCTTGTAAGAGTTCTGTGAGAATCCAGCTAGTCCAGAATAACCCTGAGAACTCAGCTTCTCACCCACGGCCTTTCTGGTGCTCCATCATTTGCAATGAGAACATGTATGCACAAAAAAAAACCTGCTTGAACTCCAGAAAAGAGTTAACAACCAAAATTTATTTCAAAGCTGAGTAGTTTTGGATTTTTTTTAAATCTGACACACATCATGTATTTCTGTGTGCATGTACGTATTTAGATCCTGCAGAAAGGAGGCTTGATCAAGTCCTCTAGGTTTTATGCACAGAGGCTGTTACTCTTCCTTTTTCTCTTGCAGCTAGCTAACACTTACAATGTGTTACAACCATTTCTTTTAGGCGAAGTTATAAAATTACTGCCGGTGCTCAGAAAGAACGGATGCAGAAGATGGTGGAAGGTGCCTTTGGTGCCACATGCGCTGGCCAGTAGGCTCACAATGCTGTCCTCACCACAAGTCTGCTGCATCAAGCAGGCACCAGAGGGTTAGCCTGTGTTTGAGATGGGAGGACCAGGTTTGAACTGGTCTTTCAATCCGTTTTACCGGATTGAGTGTGTAGGGTCAGCAGTATTGTGTATGGTTTGAAATCTCTAAGTTGGCTTAAAATTGTAGATGGGGCTCAATCAGCTGCATTTAATGCTGTCTTACTGAGTGTGCTCCGTGGGCCACTTCCCAAAGACTATTAATGTGAAGGCTAATCGACAGTCTTGTCACCACTTTGTAAACTGAAATAATCAGAGTGGTATAACCTATTGTGAATAAAGGTAGCACACTGATAATTTTATCCTGATCCAGGCCTCTACTGTAAAGTATTTTCACAGTACAATTTTATAAGTCGATATAACATCAGCATTGTAAAGGCTGAAAAAATACAGTTAGTGATACAAAACTTGTCTCTTAGCAGCTCTAAATTACACATATGCTTTGTATAATTTCAGCCTCAGGACAGCTACGCTTTAATAGATCCTCACAACTCGAAGAGCAGGGACATCATCTTTCTCTGTACGAATAAAATGCCCAGTGTGTCTTTACCACTTGAAGTTACAGGCATTTACTAATGTAACTGCTCCCAGTGTCACTCAGAATTGGGATGAAAGTAAATTATTCTTATTTTAATAATATTTTCTCAATTCTTCTTGAGAGACAGCAACTCATTCATATGGGACCACAATACAGGAAAATCTCATCCAGAAGGATGTTGTGGTTGTCCAGCAGAAAACAATTACTGATGTGAGTAGCTCATGACTCTTTCATGTGGTTTTACAGTAAAACCTGTGAATGTCCTTTGACTGTAGCGTTAAGCAAAAATATTTGTCAAAAATCAGTCACCAGTCTCAAATTTGTTTAGCAAATCTGTATTGATTTCATAATTTTTCACCAAAATTGTTAGGGAATCGAAGTTCTAACACAAACTTCTTGAAGCTCATGAACTTCTAGAGAGGTTTCCTTGACTTTGTTCAAACTCAGTCCCACTCAGGGTGTGGTGGTCTCATCCACACAGTAATTTTTAATGCAATAGGGGACCTAGTTTGAACAGACTACTTCCCCAGTTTCAAAATTCCCAGGAGACTAGAGTGGGGGGATAGCACTCTGCAGTTTGAGGAAAAGATAGTTTTGTAAGTGAATGGGTTGGCAGGGAGAATGTTATCATGTGGCTATGAAATCGTACTTGGTATGGAGAAGGTGAACAGGGAATGATTATTCACAGTTCCTCGCGGAACAACAAATCCAGAGATTTAAGATAAATCATTAGGCAACATGTCTAAAAGAAACAAGAATGAGGATGCATCACTACATGAAAGAAATAATTTCAGGAAAATGTTTTAAGGGCTGAAAGTGTAAATGAATCTCTAAAAGGAACCAGATAAACATGTGGAGAGAGGGATAGGGCATTTGGTCAGTAGGGAAACAGTGGCCTAGATGCAACCACAGCTCATGATGTCCTTAAACCACAGATTACCAGAGACTGCGATAAGCAATATATATTATAGAAGAGATTGCTTAATGTTTCCTTATTCTTTACACTTTTTGCTTATGCAGCCACTACTGAAGACATTTGGCTAGATGGGTTAGTGAACTTTTCTAGTACGGCAGTTTTTATATTTTACCCCATCTCATAACCATCTCCAGTGATTTGACAGTAGTGTGGATGCTATCCAAGCAGATATATATTCAGTATGCGTATGCTACGCCAGAGGGCTCTTTTAGGTGATAACTAACTCATCAGCTAGAGGCCACGGATAAAAGTTAAGTGGGGGGATTTGCCTTTAAGCATTTCTGACAAAAGTCTCTTTACACAACAGCTGACTGAATCACTGAATGTAATGCCAAGGGCAGCAGCAGAAAAAAAAAGTCATGTAAATTAGCTGGCGAGAAAACAGGGCAAGGCTATCTGGTGAAGGAGGGAATGGGAGAAGAGAGCGGGCAGGCACCTGCTGGAGCTTCGGCTTCAGGGACCAGATCTCCCCCATTCAGTGTTTGAAAAACAAATTTTGAAGTTATAACTGAGGGGGAAGAGTGGAGAGTCCCTCTCCCTAGCATACCGGCCTCCAGTGGATTGTGATCACCCCCATATGCAATTCTGTTATCCCTAGCATTTGTTTCTCCCACATGCCTGCAAAGAGTTGCTTTCATTTTCCTGCTGTCATCCAGTCAAAGCTCCAGTCTGGCCTGTCCCCCTTCTATGGCCCTGCCTCATCCATGTAACATCTAACACAAATTTCAGTTCTGCTTCCTCTCTTGCCCCAAACAGGAGTTTGGGTTTCAGGGCGTAGTCATTAAAAAAATTTATTATTCAGTATGACTTGTGATTTGAAGCGGTAAATTAAAAACTAACTGGAAGTCTGGCAGTGCTTCTGATCTGTGTCCCCTTTCCTAAGGTGCTTCATACAATACCGTATGTTGTTATTCACTCTGGCCTGGATGTTCTTGGCTCTCTCCCACTTAATGATTCACAAGATGTCTGTGAGATTCATTTTTGTAAGTGTGGTTTCCCCTCCTTCCCTCTGTATATGCTCTCCTCCCTTCTCCTTTGCTAGCGAGTCTTCACTGCAAAAGTTCATTAAATAAAACCCATAGTATGTGTAAGGGACAGAATGCAGTCTCCAGTGTGCAATCAGAAGAGACCTAAGTTATGGTGCAAATTTTCCACCTGATTTCCATGTAGGGAATCAGAGTAGTTTGGGAAGCTTTTTCTGCAGTTCCCTCTCCTCTTCCCCTGCTCTTTCTCACCTCTCTACGTGTGTCCTGTGCCTCCCTCCTGAACAGAGAGATTTTTTGCTAGTAAAAGCTCAGCAACTCTCCTTCTCCGCGTGCTCCTGGCTGTCTTTGGGGAGGAGGGAGCCAGAGAAAAGCTGGGTGCTGCGGGGTCACCACACGCCTGTGTGAGGGCAGAGCCGCTGATCCCGGCATGCCGGCTGCAGTAAGCAGGCAGGGGTGTTTGCGGGGCTTGCATGCCAGAGTCTCTTCAAACAGCTCTGCTCAAAGGCATGAGCTGGGCTCACTTCTGAGGGAAATTTCCTTTTTGGGGAAGTTGCTGCAAAGGAATTTCCTGTGTGGGCAGACAGAGCTTCCTGACTTGAAGGCTTCTTGGAAGGGAAACCGTTTCATAATGAAATGATAAATTAAAGACATACCAGCCTGCTTCGCTTCAAAACAGCTATTGAGAGAGCTCAGGCAGTGCACCATTATACTCCCGCGCAGAATGAAAATAAATTGCATCCTGACAGGATTCTCCATAGTGGAGCATATCCTTCCCCCCAGCCTTCCTCTCTGTACGTCTCGCTTTCCTACCCTCCCTCCTCCTTTCCCTCTCCCCTGCTATTTGCTGCCCGCTCACCTAACTTTTTGCAGCCCCCTCTAACAAACAGGCAAAGGACTGTGATGTTGAAGGTGGTTTGCTAAACATATTTCTTTCCCCATGGAGCAGGCAGCTCTGGTTTAAGCCCTGCTTTGCTGGCTGGCACAGCCAGGGCCCTGGGTGTAAGGCGTAGAAATGGCACGCGGCTGCCGACGCAGTTGTGGCAAGGAGAAATCAGGGGTGTCAGCAGAGTTTAAGTCAGTACCTATAAGAGGGAATGTCTTGGTGTGGTCGTGAAAATAGCCAGGAGGAAGGGTTGTGGATATCTATTTCCTGATAAATAAGAGGATAAAGGGACCTTTGCTCCGTCCCAGCCAAGACACAATGAAGGGAGGTCATCCCCAGAGAGCCCAGGCTGTTACAGCCGAGTTTTCAATAGGCGCAGACCGGCTTGTATTATTTGTCTGCTCTGCACCATCCCAATCTGTTGAAAAGTGAAGGCAAGTGCTTGTGGGTCTCTGTGCCCTAAGGGATGCCTATAGCTGCAAGCTCAGATGAACTGAGTGAAGAGCTTCACTTAGGCTGCTTGGGTTGCTGAACACATTGTGCATGCAGATGGAGGATATGATTTCAGATGGCACGGGGAACAGGCAAGCAGGAGTTTCACGTCACCTTTCTCTGTTTCAACTACATCGTCTGTAAACCTGATGGGTGATTCTGCTCACAATAACTAGTTCTATAAAGTGATCTGACATGTACTGCTGTAAGTGGCCCTTGAGAGAAGCCCTTTATTCCCTGACTCCTATTCGGCTGGCAATTAAAGCTGCTTTAATTCTTTGCAAGAGTCCCCTGAATTGGTGTGCATTATGTGCCTTGTTCTGCCAAGCAGTCCTTACCCTTTTCCATGGCTTAGACAGTTTCTTAGGAGTTTTGAAACACTCGAATCGCTGGCAGAACATCGTATGATTTTATAGTGAGTGTTGCAGTTTTGGGAAGTTTTTCTTAAAAATACGTCTGCTGGAGTCACATGACAGAAATAATTCGAGTATTTGTATTTTTTAAAGCAACTTTCTGGACTGCATAAAGGAAAGCTAGAAAAGGTGATTCACAGGGCTCAAAAGTCAGATACAAAGGACCCCCTAAGAAAAATATGTATGTGTGTGATCAAATATACATATAGATATAGATATGATGTATTTTTTATAGCTTTGACGGTTTTTACCTTCTCTTTGTCATGATTGGCATACTGTGCCCACAATGCGTGACAGCATCGTGAAGGCAAGTCTGACACTGCTGTGGCCACGGCTGTCTTACAATGGTCCAAAGAGATGTTGCTGCTACTTAAATGAAAGTTAGGAAGGATCTATCCTGAGAAGCCTGTAGTAGGGACATGCCAGCCTCAGAGCTGTATCATACAGGAGGTCCTCAGAGAAACAGACTTCTGCTATATGGTACTAGTCTCTCTTCTTCATTCAGGGTGTATCATTGGGCCAGACTGGGTTGAAAACTAAGTGGTTCAGAGCAGAAAGATCCTCACCATGGCTTGAATTTTGAGGTGCTCTCTTTCCCAAACCAGTGAAAGTTATGTGGAAATACTCCAATGGCAGTGTTTAATATAGTTATAAGTAGTACTGATTTTAAGAAGATGGTTTCTGCAATCAAGACATAGATCAGCAGAGTTCACCTACTTTATTTTAAATCTGTAAGACACCTGGTAATTTTTACTTGTAGTGCTGCAGCTTGCAGAGATAGATTTGGAGTTGAGGATGGTCTCTCAGAAACAGCTTCCATGCCAAATACAGTCCCTGTTCATCTTGGAAGAAGTTAGAGGCTAAATTGTTAGTATTTGCCTAACATGGATGACATACCTTGGATGGGGCCTTGTGTGGGACGTTTGACAGGCTTAGTGTTTGGCCTGTTTTGTATTGTTGAGCTGTGAGGCACCCAGAAGTGTACTAGGCAGTCTGACTACAAAGGGTGGATAAACACGGGGCTCGGGACTTTTATGCTGTCACCACCTTTTGGTAGCATTAAATTAATGATTAAAATCAATGTACCACATACTGTTTGCATAAGCAGCTCCTCTTTCTGCCCTTGCTAAAGTATTTTGTTGAGCTAATCTCCTCCTAAAGAAATTTCATTGCATTTTCTTTATTGCCTGCCTCTTTCTTAGGCTAGGGTGATGTGCACCTCGTTCTTTGTGTGCTTGACACAGCCTCAACCACATCTGGGATTTGCCATCTCTCCTTCTGAAACTGCGAACTCCCCATATCTCATCTTTACCCCCAAAGAACATGAAACAAATTTCTGTTGCTTCTTTTTTTTTTTTTTAATTTAGCTAAAACTAAACAGAATTACTTCAAATCTACGCAGAACTAAAATCTAGGTAACATCCTGTAGTGGCAGCAGCTGTAGCCACGCCAGGAGGAAATCTGAGTGGGAGCACAATTGTTGAGCTGCACATAGGATAGAATAGTTACACCAAGTTTTTTTTGGTAACAGAGGTTTGCTTTGTTAATCAGGTGCCACTCCAAGCTTGCTATTCAGCTTAATGATAGTGAGTTCCAGTAAAATGCGGGTGGGAGGACACTTAATTTGTGCTGGTTTTTTGTTGCTTTAAACGCACACACTGTTTGTTCTTGGCATGATATCAAAAGAGTGCTGGAAGGAAATGAGGTAGAAAAGGGACATGAAAATCACAAACCTATGACTGATCTCTAAGGGTATTGTTCCTATTTCCATGTGGAAAGCCCAGAGATTCCTAGTAGATGTTCTTGCTGGGATGGCAGAAGATGGAAATCTTGTATTTCACTTTTGGCAATAGTGGGTCAATAGGGACTTCTCTAATCAGCTAAAAACTAGCAGTGATGGAATTTAAATAAATTGTAGGCAATTATTCCTATCATAGGAATAGCTCCTACAGTGCAAGGTCTTTGAAGACAATGGAAAGACTGGAGAGGTGAGGTAGGATGCATCTTACTACCCTTGCTCTTGCAAGTGACGTTCTGGGGCCTTATCTTGAGCTCTGTTCCTCTGTGTAGTGTGTATTTCTGCTTGAAATGAGAAAGCTGGAGACAGCAATGGGTATAGAACATGTCCCCGCTCCAGAACAGTTCATTTCATTGTATGCTTTGCTGGAATTTCTGTGACTTGCCTTGTGAGACAATTAAGTCTCGCCCATAGGAGGCTGGCATTCAGCCTCCATTTTCCTTTGATCAAGGTAAGTTTCCATCTTCTGAACTGCACTGACTTGGACCACTCTAAATCTTTGCCTGTGGGGTGCTTATACCAAATATTTGCAGGCACTTTTCTCACTACACTGTCGGCTTCTCCTACAGTGCTGCATGAAGTATGTGCGATGTTTTTGAAGGCTCAGCAGACTTGGTGTCAGAAAAGTTGGGAAAGGAATATGTGAGCCAAAGATCATTTCAAGGTAGCCATTCTTTGGATTCTTCTACTACTCTGACTCACAGGCTGTCAGGAGAGTAACTGGTATTTTATCAAGCTGGATCTCACCCTAATCATTTGAAATGCTTCCTTTTTCACCTCACTGTAATTTGCAATCACAGATCTAGTGCAGCAAGAAATGTTAACAGGAAAGAAATGTAAACACTCTGACTGTGTTTGACTTCCTCAATATATCTATATGTTTGTGTTGGGGGTGTTATTCAATTAAGAATAAAATAAAGCTTTCCAGTCAACCTTAGCAGAGCCTAACTTTGAGATAGGTTCATCTCTTGGTGATTCGGAGGGAGGGAGAATTACGTGTGCAGCAGTGCTGGTTGGTATGTTGCCCAAGCTGTCACTATGACAGCATTTCAACATGGCATCAGAGACAGCTCTACACCAGCTGCATTTGCTTCCCATGAGAAAGTGAAAAAAATTATGAACACGAGTTTCTTCTCTTGCACAATCCCTATTTAGGGGTTTTCAATTCCTATGCCTGATTGTATATGAAAATGCTTAACTCCTTAACTGCTGAAGTGTGCAGTAATTTTCTTCAGGAAATCTGTCTCTCAGTAGTTGAACAGTTACTTGAAGGGAAAGGATGAAAAAAGATGCAGCTCCCCACATACCCACACAGTGAATCGGTGCACTACCTTTTTTTACTAGTGAAAACCTGGATTAAAATTCAGCATAAGGTACAGATAAGATAGGCAAAGTCAGACTCTTCATAGTCTTAAGTAATTTACATTTTTTTTTTCAGTGCTGCTCTTTTAATTTTTTTCCAGGGTAGGTGGCAACCAGTATATAGCTAAGCAAGGCACATTGACATTAGGTTTACTTTTTCAATTGTCTTTCAAAGTTTTCTTAGAAATCATTCAGAAGACTCCCTGAAATCCACAAGCTCGAATTTGAGAAGGAAATATTTATCTTTTTTACAGAATGTCTTTTTAGTTCAGCAGCCATGGGACTGTAGCAGGACAGCAGGAGTTGTGGCAGGCTCACTGAAGTGTAGTCTTAAAACACATACAGACCAAGAGCTGGAATACTTGAAACAATAATCTGAATTTTCCTTGCCCCTTTTACATGTCAGAGATTCAACTCTGCCTAGCTAGACTAATGTGACAATAACTATCTGGTTTAAATGTTTTTGGGAATGGACAGTTAACCTTTCTGAAGCAGGTGAAGAGAGGTAATCTCTTTCCATGCTGACACTAATTGTTTGTACCTGTGAAAAACTGTAAGAGGCACAAAATGGTATTTTTCTTAGGGAAATTTCCTTTCTAAGGAAGTTAGTCATATAAAATAATTATTATTATTTTAAAATCCAGTATGAGTCGAGGGAGTGCCCTGATTACACATTTCCTGGAAAAGGCCGTTGGTGACGTACCATTGACTAATGAAAACTTGCCAGTTAGAAGCAGCTCTTTTCTGTTAACTATTTGAAAAGGCAAGAGTATTTTAAAAGTAGAGGTCTTCAGCATTTCCTCATTCTTTCTTTTTCAGCCTACCATCAGTGGGCCTGTTTACATCATTAGCAGCTACAGATTCATGGCCCCAACTGGAAAAGTCTGAACTATTCTGATATGAAAAAATAAGTAAAATCAAAGCCTGCTTGCCATAACGTTGCCAGTAATGCAGCTGTGCAGCTTAATGCCACAACCTAAAAGGCAGAGAGAAGCACAAAGGAGGCACAACAAGCATGACAGCAGATCAGCCAGATTTCCCACAAAAATCAGGCTGATGCTTTAGCTCTTGGTGAGCGGCAGCCCTCAAAGAGCTCTGTAGTCCCTGCCTAGGGGTTAAGGATGGAGTTTTGTGCCTGTATGAGAAATTGTGGACAGGAAAGAGAAGAGCAGTAGCATTGAACTTCTATATTCCATCACTACTAATTCAGGTTTTTCTAGCATGTGTTACACCAGCATCCAGGAAATCTGGGAGCAGATGAGGCAGAACTTCTAAATACCATTTTAGCTGTTATGTCTAAGACTCTGGGAATTGTGTTGCTTATGCTCAGAAGAGCATGACTTGTACTGCAATTTGTTCAACTCAAAATGACCTCCAAGCCTTACTGGAAGTCAACTTTAAAAAAAAAAAAATCTTCCCCCCTACTTCTACCAAGAGATTTTTCAGTTTTAAAATCATCATCGTGCAACATTTTGTTTTGAGTTTGACCTCAACAATATCAACATGACAGAATTATGCAAACAAGGAAATTTCCATGGGCTGAGTTGCACAATTTCAAGAGACAATCTGAGTTATTAAATAAACGTGAGCACTGATGCCTTAGCATTGAAGGACTGTGCACTCCCTGTAGATGTTGGAGCAGAGAGAATAAATATACCTTTCTTCTTCCCTGTTGATTGACTAAATACACAAGTGGGTATGAATAGTACCTGGCTAAGTGTTTGTGTGCAGTGCCAAACCACAGGGGTTGTTCAGAGGGCTAGTGCATGAGATTTGCCATTCAGTCAAAGAAGTAGCACTAAGAGGAAGATGTGAGCAATGCTGCTATAGGTGTTAAAGCTATACAATGAGAGTCTAAAGTGCTTCTTGGTGCATTACCTTTGTACTTCCATAGGGTTCTGTATGATCTATGATGACAGCTAGCTCTAGCATATAATAAGAATTTCCAACTCCATGACAAAGATTTCTGTGAAAGAAGCAACACAACCTCACAATGATCTACGTTTCAGCTTTCAGCAACATGTTGGACGTAAATCAAATAACCTTATATTCTCACCTAGATATCTTAAGCTGTAGCCACCAGGCTATATCCTGCTTATGCTTCTGTAAATTAACTACTAGGCTGTATTGTTTTACTGGTGTTTCCACTGTATAAATTCACATCAGGCCCTGTCATGCATGTTTTGCCTGTAAGGGCAGAATACCTTTTTTGTCTCTCAGTGCTATAGCTTGCATTATTACAAGGGTGCTTGGCTGGGATGAGTCTTATAGAAATTAAGATAATTAAGTGATTAAGGTAAGTAAAAACTCAGTACCAACCTCTGACTTTGTATGAATGAAAACCAAAACCAGTAATGACCATGAACAAATTGATCTGGGATATGTAAAGTGTATAACTGTCAGAGGAGTGAGATTCTAGAAGATCCATCCAGCAGGATTAATGGCTCAAGCAATCTAAGCAGCTGATGGAACTGGTAGTATTTTAAACAAGATTATTATAGAGAGGATTCAATTTGGGGATGCTTTCTGAAGAGTGATCCACTCAGAGGTCCCTTCTAAACCAGCGTCTTGTTGCCTTAAAGCTCAGTGTGCTGATCGCACAAATCTGGAGTTCTCAGTAAAGTCTTCCAAGTCAAGATTTATAAGGGTGCCTGAGATGTGTGCAAAACCTGAGGTTTATTGGCTTCTTTGTGGTTATCACATGCTTCAGAAACTCTTGTCCCATGCAGACTGTAGGTGTGTATATTTGTGGAAGGGATTAGAGTTGAGACCGAGAAGATAAGAGAGAGGTGAGATGAGCAAAAAGATTACATGTAGAGTTAGGGAATTACAGATTAGGTGTTTTCTGTGAAATCAACAGGGGACGATAGGCAAGATACCTCCAGTCTGCTCTGTGAAAAAAGAAAAACAGGGATCCAGGCATAAGATACCTGCATTAGGACAGAAGAGTGGCATATTTGGCATCATGTGACTTGCAAATGTGTGCAAAACACATTATTCCAGCAGAAGTTGATTTTCTGAAGGCTTAGTCAATGAATATGAATGAATCAATATACTCTTACATTTTATTGGGTGATAATCAACTGGTGAGACTCATCAGCAGAGTGACGGATGTGGTTTCTTTATCTGACTGTCAAACAGAGAGTTTATGTGTCATTCTTCACTTACGCGAGTTTGCCCAAGGCTTGCATTATTGGTAAAAACTGTCCCATTTGCTGTATTTAATGATCTACAGGTTATCAAGCCTTCTGCAATTCTTTACTGGCTGTGACACTTTATTGCATGATGCTACTTACTTTCCCTACCTAGAAAAAGGTCCTTTACAAGGATAAACACATTAATTCTTAGAAAATATTTTTAAATCCGCTGATGAAAGTTGCTTCTTTCCACTGTCTCCAGAGTATTAGCAATAATTCTGTCTGAAGAGGATGGAAGGATAGGGAATATGGGTCAAAAGGCATTGGCAGTTAGAAGTTTTTCTAACAGGCCTGCCTGTAGTGTAAAAGAGCTGTGACCATTTGAAGAAGGGTAACTGAATGCCGAAACATGCCTCTGCATTGAGCAATGCTGAGAGAAGCTGGAGCCCCGTAATACCTTATCTCACCACATCTGTGTTTCCAAAGTCTGCCCTAGATGGATGGCAAGCCTGTAGTATACAGTGATGATTCAGGAGAGCACAGAGAGCTAACAAAATGTGATCCAGGGAGATCTTCCCTCATGTGTAGTTATCAGGACTTTGAATGTGGCTATGTCATTGTTGACAGCTTAATTGTGCTACATGGTCCAACCCCAAAATGGTTACGAGAGTCTGTGTACACTGACAAAGATGATGGCTGCATTTTGGAAAATATTCTGGCACATTACTGAAAGCAAAACTAGTTGGCTTGTGTTTTTTACTTCTAGCAGTGAATGCACACGCTGGGAACTTCAGAAACAGTAGCTCTGACGCTTTCCTGTGTGGGATTTTGTTGCAAATTTCTCTTCAAGCATGTAAAAACAAATACAGATTTTTTGTATTTTCCACAGAGATTCTGTAGTATGAAAGGCAATATAATCTTAGTTCATTTTAAGAGGCACTGATTTGACTGTGTTTGATGTAAAGGTTGTTTCAATCTTGCTGATGTCATTTCAGCAATTGAACCTATCTGCAGCAATGCAGAACTTTTGGAAAAGGGAAAGAGGAGTAAAGCTTGTATATTTGAGACCAATACCAATATTTATCTTTTGTCTTATTTTAAAGGCCTTGCCATGTATTACACTTAAGTACTTCCCTTTTGTTGCCTCACATTATTGGTAGTTTACTGACCTGGGTGTTTTCTATCAATCATAGACTTCCAACTATTTACTTTCTGGGTAAATATAAAGATGAATACTAAACATATAAGTATAAAGTGATGGCTATTAAAAGAAGGGTAGTTGTACTGGAAAAGCCAACTTCCTTGAGAGTGTCACAGAGGTGTCTTCAACTGTAGAAAAGTGAGTTAGGAAAGACAGGAAGCTGTTGCTAGTTGAGGGCTGTCTGGTTCTTTTAAGTGATACCCAAAAGAATCAGTCCAGTAACACACAAAAATTTCCAACTTAAGCCATTGTAAGTGGAGGACATAAGCTTTTCATAGTCCAGGTATCTCCAGGAGCTTTAAAAAACAATGAAACAGCATTGCTGGGGTTGGTTCAGAGCCAATATTTCCAGTCTGCTCTTTCCCATGAGGCTCTGTGGTGGTCTTAAGGTTACAGGAAATTAGGAAGTTCAGTCTGAGTATACTACTCCTGTGGCCCTGGTTGTCCTGGACCAGATCCTGCTTCATCATATTCTGTGCTTGCTGTAAGAGAAACAAGGTACTGGAACTGGAATCTCCTTTGCAGAGATAATAAAGAAGATAGATCAGTGAATCTCAGGCTGCACTGGAGGAATTGTTCCAGTGAGATGATTCATGTCCTCTAAGCCTCTCTTGCAGCCATAGGCAGGGACACTGAACAACTTCAGCTAGATAAACTCTGGTTGCAAGACCTGAAGCTGCTTCTTCAACAGCTTTTTCTGAGTCATCACTTTGCCCCCTTTCCTCCATACCCCCGAACACAGTGGAATTCAAATGTGTTTTGAAGACGGGGTCCTTATGCCTTAGTCTTCCTCTCTGTTGGGTTTTGTGGTTTTTTTAACTTTGTTATTCTGTCCTTATTGGTATAGGCTTTGTTCGCTCAGCACCACACCAATTCTACTTCTCCAAAACCCACAAGATGGCCTAGCAGATGGGGTATAAAAACCATGTAACATACATCACAGACCCACTAAACACTGATTTTTATTCCAGTCATGGATCAGTCTAGGGGGAGGAATGGGGGGGGGGGGGGGGGGATGGACATGACGACAGTGAGAAGGATGAACAAGCTGTCTCAAGGGAACGCTAGAAGATTTGGTTGAAGTCCAAATCACGCTAGCAGTGATTGTAAATAAATACTTGGTGGTGATTCAGTGGCTTCTGTTAAATGAATGGATGGTCTCTGTCCTGTCCTCGGTGAAGAATTGTCCATGCACAATCCATCCCACATCATTAAACCAACTGTAGGTGTAGCCGTGAGCTCAGGGCTAATCTGCCAGGCGCCAGGGAATCGAGAGCGAAACAAGTTCTCATGGCTCGAGTTGGCCTCTCCATGTCAGGATTAGCCTATGGCTGAGGTAACGTCATGTAAACTAGCTCTTCTCCAGTCTACACGGTCAAGGCCTTGTTGATGACACCACTCTTCAGAGGTGGTGCTTCATGCTTTCCCACAGCACTGACTTCCCTACTGATACGGAAGTATCATGGAAAGTGATAGAGAAAACTTAACTGAATGGTGCAGCATTAGAAGGGGGAGGGAAGCTGAGAAAAACCCACTTGTCGGTTGAACAAATTAAAAAATTAGAAAACTCAGCATTTTGTCAGTCACTCCACCCCCTGGCATTTCCTTCATGGTTAGGACTTTAATCATCAGTAAAACAATAATAACAAAACGTGTACAAGGAGTCCAACCATCAACTATCATAATTCTCTTCAACCCAGCAAGACACTCTTCAACAAATAACTATTAAGAGATTAAGCCTCTTTTATGAAAAAATTGTTTGGTATGCCGAAGGCAATTTGTTAGACATTATTTTTGTAGGATTAAGGAGTTGAAGACCTTGACAACATGCTAATTGACTATACCTGGCATAGAGGCAATATTAAAGCCTTGGTAATACTCCATGCCATTGACAAAAGTAGCATTCCCAGGAGATCGTTTGCTAATGTAGTCCTTGGTTTGGCTGCTAATAAAAGCAAGTGAGTGTATATGATGATGATGCTTTTCATCCCAAGATCCCCAAATACCATTTTTGCTGAGGGTCTTCCAAAACTCGTGCAGTCCTCCTGAGGAAGGTAGTATTAGCGTTATTACCATTATCCATTTCAGACAAGGGGAAGATCGAGGCTGCAGTTTCCCCAAATACTGTAAACCAGGGTAACATAGTGCCACTGCTGAAAAATGCCAGTCCTCCCCTCCTGTTGCTCTGGCTGTTCTTCCCACCTACACACTGGCCTCTGGCAGAATTTCTTTTTCCACTGTGCAAATATTCAGACTGAGAAATTCCTCTGGGTTAATACTAATGTTATGAGAAAAAAAGAATTTTGTTTTTTTATTTTACCTTGGTCATTTCCTTGAGCAGACTGCTTGTACAGCTACTTCAACACTAACAAGGTTTCAAGGGAGCTGTATGAAAACTGGAACATGAGATGGGAGTAGGTAGGACTGTTTTATTGTGGCAGTGCCACTTTAAACCAACCTGAAGTGCTCCTAAGACTGTGGCCTGAGGTACAGTTAAATAGCCTAAGGGCTTGCTCGTACCACTCCTGTGGGCTTCCCCAAGTCAACTTTAGTCTAGTGAGCTAGGGTGCACAGGGTCCTGCTCAAATTGAGTCCACCACTGCTGAATCTGAATTGTAGCCAGCCTGACTAGACCATGCTGGCTGCAGATGAAGCAGTGAGTGCAGAGCAGAGATGTCATCAGTAGTGCAAGGTGCAGAATCCAGTAATCCTCACCTGTGTTCTCTAAAACAGTGGAAGACATACTCCCCACAGCCCAATAGTAGTACTTAACTGGTTATGATGTTTTTCCTGTTTTAAAACAGCTGATTTACAGGCATGAAGCCTCTACTCCTCAAAAGTAAGAGCAGTGGGGGGGAAAAAGGGACAAGGAGGCAATTTTTCCTGAATCTTATTTCCTGGCAAGGCACAGTTTTCAGATTTAGAAGGATGCATGGGGCAGAGAGAAGTCCTGTAAACATGTTCACATTTGCCAGAACTCCTTGAGCTTTTGCCTTAGCCTAAATCTCACAGGACTCACTGACTGTGCTTCATTGTCTTCTCAGAGGAACTTGGTATTAAATTGTAAATTCCATACACACACAAAGAAGAAAAAGAGAGAAGTGAGGCTGTATCAGATCTCATAAAAAAACCCTGAGTCTTCATTATTTCATCCCCCTGCTTTCTGAAATACTTTTAATCTAAAAATCATGGCAGCTGAGATCATCCCAAGGAAAGTTAGAATAAACATGACTGGAAAAGCCCCTTGGGAAGATGTCTCAATCTCCTGCTGTGTAATTGTAAAAGCCTTCCGCCTTGTCTCTGCAGCTGAATAGGTATCAATAAAGTACACAGCTCAGAAGAATGAGACAACTTCACTTTCTTAGAAGCGTGATGGGGGATCAAAAGAAGTCAAGTGGCAATAAACTCTGTGTCAGCAATTTGCTTTACTATGTATCTGTCCAGCATCTGCTTTTTTTTATAAGTGTACTTCAGGAAAAAACCCACTACGTTGCTTTATTCAGGCAAGGTCCTTGTTTCGCTGCGTTATCAAAGCACTGGTTGGTCCACGTGTGTTCTGTGCATGGGTGCGTGCATCGGCATGTTTAACGCAGAACATTGGGTCTCAATGTTCTGACTTTTGCTGATGATGCTAGGCAAGTAATGTCACACCCCTCTGAGCTGGATGTAGAGTCAGACACCGCACACCTAACCAGCACAGGAGATGTCCTCTGGAGCTTGTCAAAGGAAGTTCATACAAAATTCAGGAGTTTGTATCCCTGGTGCTGGTCATCACTTTACAGTCAACCTCATCCAAGCTTCTGCCACGTAAATGAGGGGTATTATGGTTTTTATCTGCAGAGCTGACCCCTGTGCTTTGGATACTGAAGGCTCTGGCTTTTATCCTTACTTGTACTATGAGGGAGGCTGCGTACCTCCTCTGCTAGTGTGATTTATGGCCACTTTTTTTGGTTTAGATAAGAGTAACAGCTTTTAGGAAGAAGAGAATAGATAGCTGAGGTTATGACTTTGAGATTACAGCAAGGAACTTATTTCCAAGTGACATCCTTCAATGTAACACATCTGTTGGGAGAGCCAAGCATGGGAGAGGCTGGAGGATGTGGACGTTTCTCTTAAGCCCACCTAGGACTGTGGGAAGACCGCTGCACTGAGCTCAGATACTGCTGTGGGTAGGATGGTGTCAGGGAAAAGAGTAGGGCAAGGAGCTCTGGTGGCACCAGGCTTCTGCAGCTACCTGCTATCCATCTGGGGTTAACAGCTAGTGAAGGCTCCTGTTTGTCACTGTCTGGAGGACAGCTCAGGAGCTCTCTTGTCTCACCTCTTTGTCCTCTCCTGCTCCTTCACTCTGAAACACATCCAAGCCCTTGGCAAAATGCTGTCAGGAGCAGAGAAGAAAAAGCTATAGTATTTTCCTCCTACCAGGCCTGCTTCCTGGTGGTTTTCTTAGGAGGGCACATTTTGGTGATCGCAGGCTGTAATCTTGTAGATTACTATGCCCCGCTCTGAGAGTGCTTCTTGCAACATGACCCCTGCTCACAGCTCTGAGCACATTTGATTATGTCTCGGGTTTTGTTCTGTCTTTCAATTCAGGGGACTGCTCTTAAAAATGGTTATGATTGTTAATAGTAAGCTTTGACCATCAGGACTTCACTCTAAACACCAGGTAGCTTGTTTTTCTGAAACAGGAATGAGGTGCTGAATGAGGTCACCCTACCAATAACTTTTCTCCCTTATTGATTGTCTGATATATGTATTTATCAGCAGCTGATAAATAAGCGAGAAGGATTTTGTTGCGATGCAGATCACAGCAGGTCTCAGAGTCAGTCAGCAATTTTTTGTCAGTGGGAAGGAGCGAAGGGGTTATCAGTATATGCCCCTAATACATCCCTGTTCTTGGTTTATAGCTGGGTGTGCTGATTGAGTTCTTTAGGTCATTCAGTGTGTGTGTGTATACATCTGCTTCATCTACTATTGGTGATTTGCAGAAATTTGTTGCTGCCTACTGTGGATTTTACAAGATGGATCTTGATCAAATAGCCAATCATCATCCTGGCTACCTGGTGCATTTCATCTGAATCATGTACTTTGCCCACTTTGGAAACTGCAGTCATACCCATACTACTTTGAACTGTATTTCTCTTTCTTTGTATTTACTTACAGATGGGTGTGTTTAAATATATATTTAAAATTCAGTGCCTTTATGTCTCACTGTCTGAGAATGGGAGAGGAAGATAGGGAGCTGCCAATGAGGAAATAGTGTCTGAAAGCTAGAAGAATGGAAATAGTGAGAAGCCAGGCGCATTTTTAGAGAGATGTAATGGGGAAACCAAAATCCTATTACAAATCTAAGTGTCCCTAAACGTCTTGGAACCCTGAGTGGAAACTAAACCCAGGCACTTGCATATGTACAAATGATCCGTATATCAAATTCCAAGTCCTCTATGGATTGTACAGTGCCCATGGGAGATTTTTCAAAGTGCTTAAGGGTAATGACTTTTACTGGATAGGGTGTAACACTGGCACTTTCAACATAACAAGTTGTCTAGTCCAGAGAGCAAAATATTCCAGGAAATGGTGCAATTGTATATTCAAAGTATAATAGAGAGATCACTAAAGCTTTCATGGCATTATTAGATGTTCAGGACAATAAGTAGCACTGAACTCACTGAAATTGTTGTTCAACTGGCAGTCATGGGTGCTACGGGCTGAATCTCTCTTGTAAGACAGTTCTCTGTCACGCTGCCTTCCTTGGAAATGGGAATTATCTTTTGTAGTACCTACTGTTTTAACTGTCTGACACTTCTCCTGACTGCCTTGAATAGCTGAGTACTTGCAGAGCAAGCTACAGCCATCACCCTGATGTGGGAGGGTAGCTGAAGTCTGGGTGCTATGCTGATACCTCCAGAGTCCATCAGGGATTGCATGGTGATTCCCAAAAGAAACCTTGTCTTGAAGCAAGGTTAGCTCTAAAGTCTCTTCATTGCCTTGGGGATTTTAGGATTTTTCTTTCTTTACTTTTCCCTTTTCTTTTTGCAGAGACCTCCAAAGCAAATCACTTCGAAAAAAAAATAAAATTACTTGTTCTTTATTCGTAGTGATCTGTTTTCCTTAGAGTCGAAACAAAAAGCTTTGGCTCCGAACCTGCATGTTTGAACTCTGCTGATCTTGTCGGCCCTGATCTAATGTTTGATATTAGGATGTAACACTTTTGTTGGTGGCATAGAAACGTATAATTTGTTCTGCCTCAGTCTCCTAGGTATTCCAATGGCTTCCACTACATTAGGCATGGACTACATTACTCAGAGCCTTGCCAGCAAGTCAAGGGAGGGGGTCCTCTGCTCAGCCCTGGTAAGACCGTGTCTGGAGTGCTGTGTCCAGTCCTGGGCTCCCCAGTATGAGAGAGACACGGACATACTGGAGGAATGTCCAATAAAGGGACATGAAATTAATTAAGGGACTGGAGTATCTAACATGTGAGGAAAGGCTGAGAGCTGCAGCTATTTAGCCTCAAAAAGAGCAGGCTTGGAGATATCTTATCAGTGTGTATAAATATTTGATTGAAGAGTAAAGAAGATGGAGTCAGTCTGTTCTCATTGGTATACAGTGACAATGAGCACAAGTTTAAATACAAAATATTCTGTTTACACATAAGAAAAACTTCTGTAGTGGGAGGATGATCAAACGCTGCAGAAAGGTTCTGGAGTCTCTGTCTTTGGAGATACTCAAAACCTGACTGAATGTGGTCCTGAGCAAACCTGCTCTGGCTGACCTTGTTTTGATCAGGGGTTGGACTCATACAGGATCTATGAACATGCCTTCCAACCTCAACTATTCTGTGATTCTGTGATATGTGCAGGCTGATGAACCCTGGGAAAAGCTTATAGTAAGAAACCTTATGCTACTGTTGACTGGTTTCCTTAGTCTGCTGAGAGATTGAAAGAAACCAAGCAAAAGGAGTTGATGAAATAGGGAGAAGAGGACTAAATGGGACTGTAGTTGCTAACTGAGTTTCAGAACAGTCTGGAATCACAAGCATTCACTAAGTTATTTAAAAACCTAGTTTACGGGATATCATCTGTTCCCTTTATTTTCCTAGTTTGCTGCAGTTCATTCAAAAGTTCTGTCTTTTAGATGGGATAGTAAGCTCTAACTCTCCTCTCGCTATTTAAGAAAAATTACAGGCTGAAGTAGTGTCAAGTTAGAACTTTAAAGGACATTGAGTCACATTTACAGAGATATTTAGGATCACAGAATAATTCAAGTTAGAAGGGACCTCAGGATGTCTCTACTTCAACTTCCTGTTAAAAGCAGGGTCGGCTATGAGGCCAGATAAGTTCCCTCTGTGCTTTATCAAATTGGGTCTTTTTAACCTCCAGAGATGGAGATTGCACAGTGTCTCAGGGTGACCTGTCCCAGTGCTTGAGTGTCCTCATGGTGAAAAACATTTTCCAGTCCGCATCTTTTGCTCTTCAACCTTTTTTTTTTGGTGAATTAAGGGAACAAATAGGTGCCTTTTGGGGTTTTCAGGAGTATATAAGCAATCTAGATCTCTTATTCTCTTGGGCACTTGTAGAAGTCCTCTAGGCCCTTATTTTTATTTTGAAGCATGAAAGTGCATCTGAAAATATGAAGCCCAGGAGACACTGGCTAATATTTTTAAGAATTTGGAAGCTTGAAACTGAAATCTCTTCCCTTTCCAAAATTTTGTTAACTTTGTGTTTATGAGCAATGATTTAGGATCTGGAGTGGCTTTGATTACAGAAGGGGGTGTGGTGAAATATAACCAAAGCATTTCTTTTTGAGCATTTGCTTCTGTTAAATTTGCTGATGTTAATGATGAGGTAAGATCAAAACTAGGGCCCTAATTACATGAAGTTTACAAAGAGAGGAAAGATTCAGAATTCCTTTCACATGGCCTAGCACATTTCTAGGAAACTGCATCAGTAAAATGTTTTCTAAAAGCAAAGAAAGCTTATGTGTGGAATCTTAAAAACGTTGCATCTCTGTATATCAAACAGGCTTTATTTACGAATAATGTTGAAGGTAGAAAACCTTGCAAGTCAGCTCCAGAGGCATGTATTTTCATGTGTGACAGAGGCTAATTTGGTCATGCTTGTTACCCTAACCATAACTGCCTTTTTTTTTTTGGTGTGTGTGGCAGTGTTTGCTTTTGTTCTGTCCGTTTCTTGTTGTTCTTAAGAACAGATATTTGCCAAAACAAATGTATGTGAGTGATAAAAGCCAAGAGGAATGTCTGTTGGACCACAGGAAATTTCCTGTGCAGGAAGAGATCTTGGGAACTTCCTGTGGAGCAGAGCATTGTGGGTCTGTTGGCAGAAGTCCCTTTACCACAGCTGCAATTAACTAGAAGAGGGTGGAGAATACTCTGACTGGCTTTTGCAGTCATTTAGTTCAAGAGAAGAGCCTGAGCTAGACACTTAAAGAAGCCACTGCATGAGCAAATGTTAAATCAGAGTTGTGGGTTTGCAGATGATTACTCTCATTGCCAAAAACCAAGCAGATAAGAATGGTGCAGAATTACAGGTCACCTCTGCTCATACTCCCGTACTTCCTATCTACCTTGTAGACTAACTTGGTATATGTGGGAATATCCCAAGGTTTGATGCTTCTAGAAGGGGACCTCTTCAAGCTTTGTCCTAATTACCTGAGAATTAAATGTTTCCTTGGTCCCTGCATTTTATACACCACTGTCGCCTGGTACCTTGCAGGATTTATGAGACATTGCTAGTCAGCCTGTACTCTCCAGCAGGGTTTTCCCTTGTCAGTACTGTCCCTGCACCTTCCATGAGGCTTGCTAGTGTATACTTCCCAGGCAAGTTCAAATCTTCAAGCAAGCCATATTCCATGTGTTGTATTACATCTGCCTGATGCCAGCAGCTGGTGTTGACTGCCAGATGTTCAGCATGGAAGACCCTTATTTTTGGGTCATCTTTATTTTTGCCTCTAGCAGGTGTGCATCTCTTTCCCCACCTCTCTGACATGACACTTGCAGGGGGCTGGGGAACTACTTTTGGAGAGAATAGTGAGGAGACAAAAACTGAGGAGGGGTACAAAATTCTGGCATAAAATGCTATAGCAAAAAAGGAGGGGAGAGACAACTGGATAATAGGAGGAAATGAGTGTAGTTCAAAGGGCAGAAAGAGAAGGGGAGAGAAAGAAAAAGACACCAGAAGCACAGATTTTATAAAAAGGGAAACTGGACAGTCTGGAGACAAATGTTTTTTTTTTTTTTTTTCCTAACAGTATGTACAGAGCATGATTAGATCCTACATGAGGTGGGATTTGTGGGGCAGAGGGTGTCAAAACCATTATTAGGTGATGGCAAAGCAAGCTTGATATGGACACTTGGCAGTACATCCTAGACTACAGTCCCAGCTTCATGTGTGAAGACAGTCATATGTCCTCTGCCGGTGTCCGGTCCTTGGCCCCGCTGAAGAAGCTGCCATAGAAAAGGCCAGTGAAATGGTGCTTAAGCTTGTGTTCTGTGCTCTCTGCAGCCCTGTGTTAAACGCGGCATTGAGGTTGTTGAATCTCTTCAGAAAGTTCAAGCGGCAGCTGACTGTAACATATGAACTTCAGCCTTGTGAGCTAAACTCACCCGGTGATTTCTAAGACCCGGCCTCTCAGGTAGCATGGATCTGCTCACAGACCTTGGGCCCTGTGGCCTAGCGCCCTTGCCTGTGCTGCTTCAGTGTTAGTTTTTTTTTCTGACAGCTATATGCATGTACACTTTTCTTTTGTACCAAGGAACTATGTGTTTGCTTACTAAGTGCTTCCCCACAGGAAATTTCCTGTGATGGAAAACTCTGGGGAAGCTTCCTGTCAGGCAAGATGCTGCAGGCGGCAGATAACGGAGAAGCTCGAGCCCGCAAACCGCAGCAGCTGAGGAGGCGTTGTCACCTGGTGCTTTCTGCCGGAGGAGGCTGGGTGGCAGGAAGAGTCAGCCACTTTCTTGAGTGATCTGGGGCGGTAGGACAGGGGAACCACTTGCTGGAAAACCCGTGACTGCTATTGACTGATGAAGCCTTTACTAAGGCTGGGCACTGCAGTTTGGTGGTGTTGAACCCAGGTCCCCGGAAGCTGTGGATTAATTCTTCATTGCAGGGGACTCCTCATGGGTCAGCTAGGCCAGCAGTTCGCAGGCTCTGAAGAAGGCCTGTAGTTAGTGTCCCGTTGCGAGCTGGGTACCAAGCATGGCTCTGAAGCTCACAACCAGCTGAGGAAAAAGCTGTGGCCTCGTGGAAGAGCCCTGCCTTATGATAATGTTGCCCATCTCTACCAATTGCTTTCCTGAAGAAATGTCCTGCAGCCATACCATTTTTGAGCTCATGACTGTCCCTGGCAGTCTGTGGAGAACCACTTTGTATCACTTACTGGGATTCACTCTTACATTGGTACAAAAGGAATGGTCTGGCTGCCAAGTAACTGTTACTACGAATGGCACCCCAGGTGCTGGCAGAGACCTCTTGTCATTTTGGGCACGGGTTATGGCTTGGCAAGAGTAGAGCTTGGTGACCTAGGAACTGTGGCTTGCAACTGTGAAACAGTGGTCTAGTCAGTTCAAGGCTGACGGTACAAAACTTAGTTGGGAAGAGCACCCTGATGCAAGAGACCTCTTCTGGCAAAGGCACACGTTGTCAATGGTCATCGCATCACCTATGTGGTTCGGTGGGACCTTGGGGACCACTGAGGCCAATAAGGTACTGGAACATGAACTACATCCTTCCAGAACTCTTGCCTCACAGTGCCTCAGATTCCTGATATATTATATCAGGATGCTTATGCCTCTTTCTGCCCCCACTGACATCTCTGTCAAGATCAGCGGTGACCAACTGTATGAGGAGGTAGGACTTCAGAGTTGTCAGTCTGTCAGCACAGAGGTGTGCCTCCCCCATAAACAATACTTTGAGCTTCCCTCTCACCCAACTACCTTCTGCTCTCCAGTGTCCAGTGTCCCTTTCAACTGTTCAAAATATTTCCTCTGCCCCTACAGTACGTCAGCTTTCTACTCTGTCTGCTGTATTCATCGCTACCATACAATGATTTTTACAATTCCCGCCCCCCCTCCCCCCCCAAAGTTACTGGTTCCTGGTAACATTCCTTAAACCTCCTTTTTGGTAGTATTCTCGTCTCTGTTTGTGATCAGTTGCCTAAATATTGCCTACACAATGGGGTTTGTTGTTTGCATGTAATTCTTCTGTATGTTGATTTATACCAGGAACCTATGGAAATTTTATACCAAAAGATGAAAATGAGAATAATCTTCCAGACATTTTGACTTAAATGTTCCTGTTTTTCTTCAGAGCTCAGCCTCTTGAATCAGGTGAAAGCACTTCATTTGTTTCATTGCTTTTCTGTTTATCTTATTTTAGAAATTCAGGTTAAGATCAAATTAAATTGAACTATGAAGTCCTGAAGGAACTTCTTTAGGCCTGTTCCCCCTCAACTAGGAAAGGCAGATGTTTTAAGCTTTTAGTTTTCAATACAGCATCATTTTAGTACAACCTTCATTCAACCAACAGTAGCTGTTTCAGTTTGATTAATGGATTTGACTCATAAATGTGTGCCGGCTGGCCCAGCCAGGGAGTCACAGGGTTGGTAAGATTGACTAGCTGGCTGTCATTTCTTGGGTGATGGGGGACCACAAATTGCAAGTGCTACTTCTCAGCTACGGGGCAGACAGGAATGAGACACTGCTTCTGGTCTCCTGGTAGGGTAAAGAAACAGCTTCACGGTTAGACATAGCCATCAGTCGCTATGTTGTGTAACCTGCCATGGATTGAAGGCATCTGAGAAAAACAAAAAGCTCTTTTTGTGGGGTGGATGGTTGTGCCACTTTTTTTTCAGGTTTCTAGATGATAGTTTTACAACTTTTCTACTTTTTAACTGCTATGGCTGATAATTTCTTTGCCAGGACAGAGTACAATACATTGGTGTTAAACTCTCAAAATGTCTTGAAGGAAGAGAGGTAGTCTCTCCTGTGCTCTGGATACACCTCTGCTGAGCTGTCTGAATGGGAGAATTGTCTGCCTGTTCACAAATCAAAACGAGAAGAGCTGAAACTTGGGGGACAGAGGGAAGAGCCTGGAGTGAGGAGGCTAGTCAAGGACACTGGCATTGCACACTGGCACAATTAGGAGTGCAGAGAGGACATAAAGTCAAGCTAGGAGGATGGATTTCTTAATCTTTCACTTCCTCTGCTGTCACCTACATCTGCTGCACAACCTGCTGGCACAATGAGCCAGGGTTATGACAAGGTGTCTCATGCCCTCCTGCCAGTCTTGGTTCCTATAACAAATGACAGTATATTCCTGCTGCTCTCAGTTGACCCTTTAGCAAAAAGTGGCAAAGGTCTGTAGGTTGGATCTAAAACTGCTAGCCCTGCTGCTGACCCATGCAGGTTTCATTATGATGCCATGGTGGAATTTCTGAGGGTTTTTTTCACCATTACTGATACTTTAAAAACAAGGGAAAAAATTACACTCAGTATATATATTCTGCATTACAGCTCCTAAGGTTGTAAAGGTGAGGAAGTGTCAGAATTAACATTGCCTGTGCGTACGTTGATCCTTCAATTACATGAGCTTTACATACGCATCAACACATGCAATGTCCAGCAAAGTGTGGACTCTGGGAACTGCATAAGTAACTTTACTGAATACTGATAAAGAGGAAGGGGGATAAACCTTAGTCAGTAGAGAGGATAATTGCAGGAGAAGACTATTAAGTCTTCAGGGACTTCATCTGCTCACTGCTACCTCAGCATGAATAGTGTTTTTGCAGCTCACGGGTAGCCCATAACCACATCACCTTTGTTAACTATGGCTGCACTGGAATGGGTGTCTTGAAGCATGTGAGAGTTTCTTCCTGGATGCATTCAGTAGTACGTGGGGGTTTGCTAGGTCAAAAGTGGTTTGTGTGAAATTACATAGGAGGCCTGCGGCTGAACTTGGGTTTTCCTGGTCCCTTGGCCAGTGTCTTCCTTGCTAGAAGCCTCTTCCTTTTGCAATAGTGCACAGACCTATCTTCCCTTCCATTCATATTCAATATCCCTGTGGCAAATAACTCAGCTGTTTACATGGGAAAGTAATAGTAGGAAAGTATTATATTTTTAGCAGTCTGTAATGTAATTTAGCAGATGGAAAAAATGAGGAGGAGAGCCAGCATTCTGCAGACCACCAATATGTGCTTTGCAGGCTGGAGCTGGAGGATTGGTAAGCTCAACTGAGACAGTGCAAAGGTTGCTTTGCACACATACACGTACTATCAAGCTGGAAATGCACTCATCAGAAGACCTGCAGGTAAAACGACTTGAAGCAAGAGTAAGCTCTTCCATTGACTCTAGTAGGCTTTGGGTTAAATCCCATGAGGTCCCAAAATGTTTGGTTCAGAGATCAGTATAGTATGGTATGTGTTTGTAAAGTGTGGTTGTCATGCTGTGGAGGTAGTACATAAACCTCATTGAGTACTTGGACAAACTGAAAAAGTGTGCTATGGAAAGTCCAGGATAAAGCACCATCTTGTTCATTGAAAAAGTATAATTTTTTTTAATAATTTATAATTCTTAATAATACACTAGGAAATCTTCTGTAATACACTGTGTAAACATAATAAAGTATTGGGAAAATTAGAGTTCACTACAGATTAGCTACTAAATATTTTCAGTGAAGTAAGTAAAACAGCTCAAGGCTGCAAAAAATGATCCAACTGGCAGATTAGTAAACTGAGAATTCGCACTGTTAATTTGTAAATATAAATAGTGAAGTTCAGGAGTGAAGTCATTAATAGAGCTTATCTGTCAGTAAACTTTCTTGACATTAAATTTTAATACTATAAAAGCAGCTGTCTTTGAAACAAAATTCCTCTTAAAATAGGTCAACGCTATAAAACTTTTACTGTTATTCCAAAATACTATAAGTTGATTAAAAAAAGAGCTTTTAGCAATGGTTATCAAAATGATTCTCATAACAATTATGAAAAATTTTGCTTACCCCAAAACCTGACTTCCACCAAAACTCAAAGTAGACATTACAGTAAGTTTTGTGAAACAAAAGCACCAAAAAGTGGTTGCATTTTGAATGCAACCGATTAACGCCAACCTTGAAATATTGCACATTTTCTCATTTTATTTTTTCAGTGGATCTGATTTTGTATATTCAAACAAACTTTGCTAGGGGTGCACCAGTCTCCTGAGTGCCATGAACTCTTGGTTTTTGCCTTTTTCCCCTCACTCACTACCTGTGGAGACCAAGATGCTGCCTCCTATAGCAAAATCTATGATGTTATCATTTCTGTTTTGTTTAGCTTTCATGAACTGGAGATTTGGGAAAAACACCAGCAAACTACATCCTCTTAGCAGCTCTGCATAGAGATTACAATCAAAGGAAACTCTCTGGACAAAAATATCATTTCTCTCCTGTTCGTGTACATTACCAAGCACACTGGGGTCCTGGTTTATGATCACAACTGAGACACTGCAATTATTCAGAATAGTGCAGGCCTGTTGAATTAGATGATGAAGATCATTTGATTTCAATTAGGACAGCACCTCCTGGCCCTTCACATGGACCAGGGCCTCATTGTGTGAGCTGCTGTAGTTAGTGAAATAACTCTGTTCTGTCTTTCTGTACAAACAGGGCATCAGGCTCAGTGATTTCTAGATACTAGATATTTTTAAGCTGCTATGAAAAACAAGGCGAGGGCTTGTGCTGTTAGTGAGAGCTTCAGAATGTGTCAAAACTTCAGCATAATCCTTTTTAGAATAAAAAATTTGGAAGAGACACCCCCCCCCCAAGTTAAAAATATGTATTTTTAAAAAAAACTTAACCAAGAGAAGGACAGATTTTTCAGCCCTTTCTTTCCCTGGGTGGCAGTTATCCAAGTGAGACATCCCACTAAAATCACTGGAACTGCTGTGTAAGTAAATGCTCACAAGGATATGGGTTAAACTGTACAACCTTCAGTGTCTTGTTTATTACTCTAATGTCATATTTGCTTAAATTGATGAACTTTAGTATTCATCTTCCTTTCCACTGTTTATGAGGGTTGCTTTGCAGTTTTACATTTATCTGAGCTTTGATAATAAATGTAGAATTGCTTTTAGTTTGAAGGAATTTTGATTGTTTCATTTAGACAAATGTAATTAGGAGGCTTTCATTTAAAAGCAGAAAGAAAACCCACAGCCATTTTGAGAAACCTCTACAGAGACAGCAGAATGCTTTGTGCGCTAACAGCACAACTTCCTTTGTTTAACATTGTGCAAATAAGAATAGAGTTACCAAAATGTACACTGGCTCTTTACAAGAAATAAAAATAAGTCAGTAAGTGTATAATAGAGTGAATATTGGGATTAACTACAGATAAGATTTTTCTGGGACTTCTCTGACACATGGAGAAATGCCTGAGAACTGATGAAGTGGAGAGAGAAGGAAAAAGAAGAGGAAAAAATATATGCAAAGCTACTTGGGTAGAGTTATGCAAATGACCTTATCAGGGCAAGCAAAAGGCTTCTCCATTGTGGCTGCCAATTAGGAAATAGCAGCTACGGACATACTCAACTCCCTCTTCCTGAGGAGATGCAGCTTTAGCCTGTGATTTTGGCAACCACACTGTGAAAGGAGATTAAAAATTGACTCCTCTTTTATGCCTTTATAAGAGGTTAGCAGAGGTGCTAAATAAATCCTGGACAGGGCAATCACCCTGATGGTATCCCAGTACCATTTTTTCAATTTCACATGGATTCTAGCAATCCAAGAAGGCAAAGAAACCACTGAGCTTTGAGAGGGGTACAGAAATAGTCCCAGATCTTTCCATCCTGACTCCCAATTCTGAAGAGAAGAAGAAACACTTCCTGCTGTTCAGCCCAACTCGGCCTGCCTGGTCCAGGTGTGCTGTTCTCTCTCTTACCTCTTAGGATGAAATGCACTCTCACAGTTGGTCAAGCTGAATGGAAACACAGGAAAGCAGCATCTAATCTTATACAGTGTTTTCCAAACAGCAAAGTGTGTCAAGATTTATGAAGTGTTTTGATGATTAACACAAAAGGAAGACATTATGTTAAAAATGAGTAACATGGACCTTCTGATATTCTGGGCAACTTTTCTCTCTCTTTTGCTGCCTTACATACTACTCTTAGCACTGCAGCTAAGTTGTCAAGATTACCACTGATTTCCACAGGAGATGCAGACATGCTTTTCAGGATTGAAAGACAGTGTTTTCAAAACTTCAGATCAGGCATTAACTGGTCAGCCCTTTAACATTCAACTGGGTGGAATAAGTTCACTGTCAATGTGATGTGTTCATGAGGATTTTTCATAGCTTGGGTTTGCCTGTGCCTGGATTGTCTGGAGGCAGCCAGAGGGTAGTCAGATGAGTGGGTCAGCTGAAGTGTTGTGTTCTGGATTGGATGCACACCCTGAGAGAGCATCCAGTGTGTTAAAGCTACTTTATTCAAGTCACTGCTTCCCAGGCTTAAAAGATAACCGTGTGAGTAGCATTAATTAAGCAAGAAGGCAAAAATTGAAAAACCAGTGTGATCTTTCTGCATGTTAAAGCAGAGCAGCATACAAAAATAAGAACCAAAACATTTTGTCTTTCTCTCCTTATCTCCATAGTGAGAGAGAGAATGTCCTGGGTGGAAGAACATGATTTAGTGGAGACTAATAGAGTCAGGAAAAATATGTGTATTGGAGTTGCCAGGGTGCAAGGCTGTGGGACCAACCAACCCGGTGGGATGCTGCAGAGAGAGGCAGCTCAGTACCCAACAAAAGCTCTGAGCCATGAAAGTCCTTCTTGTTGCAAGGAGATGCAGGCTGTGCAAAAAAAAAAAAAAAAAAACAAACCACAAAACCAAAACAAAACAACAACAAAAAAAAACAACCAACAACCAACCGGGGCCTTCAAAATGATCAGTGAACTGAACTGGAGAGAGAACTAGAAAGTTTGATGCAGAGGAGCTGTGCTCCCTCTGTCCCAGTCAGGGTCAACACTGCATGTGCCTCTGTGAACAGCACAGTGTGGGGGCTGTGTTCACATATGTATCTTTGGCAAAAAAAAAAAAAAAAAAAAAGGAAATATGTCTCAAGAAACGCTTGTACTTTGTGTGTAGCTTTGGGCTAAATTCTCTGCTGATTTGGCCTCTGCTGTGAAAATCCCTTCTCTGGACACAAAACTGAAGAGACCGCAATATGCCCAGATAGACAGAAAATTCTCAGTGCGGTCTGTCTTGGCCTCTTTGGCCTTACTGATGCATTTCTCAACCCATTCTAGATCCCTTCTTTGCTGTTAGGTTTTCAAAATCTTTTTTTCTTCAAAGCTAGTTCCTGTATGGAGTTTTTAATGACCCTTACTGAGAACAACCTGTTTCCCAGTATCATTTCTCCAAGTTAGCAATTGTTACAATTCCTGCAAGGATGCCATTTAGCAAGAGGAGGCAGTGAAGCGACACTTGTTCTGCATGCCAGCCCCTCTCTTACAGACAGAGGCTTACTTACAGTTCTGGGAGAGAAGGGGGAAAAACAGAATAACAATGCTGTGATTTTTTTTTGTTCAACACATGCTACTCACCCCTTGTTTTCTTTCTGATAACACCAAGGTATGTATGTGCAAACAAAAGATTCCTCTTGCCGACTCAGCCTCCTCCTCCTCCTACCTGATTCCGTCAGCAGAGTTGCAAAAGCATGACTGTGACAGCACTAAATGAATAAGGGTGAGGCTGAGCTGACAAAAGTAATCTCCTCTTCACACAGTGTGCACACCCCAGGGGTAGTGGGGGGAAGAGGAAATCTAGAAAAAGTTCAAAACAAGGCATCAACAAAACATTTTGTTAAAAATTAGTCACAAATGTTTTCTTTTGAGAATTAATCTTCAAGTGAAGTAGTGTGTCAGGACCAAAATTAACAAATTTGATCGGAGCAAGGAATAGACAGTATTGAGCAGGACCAATCCAACAGTTGCACATTCCAGCTGCTTCAGATGAAGGTATAAGAAATGCTGTAACTTATTAAGGAATAAACCAGCCTACAAAGAAACCTTTTTCTGAATTTCTGTTGTTTGGTTGTCCAAACACCTGAGTAACGAGGGTGTAAATCTTTTCTGAAATTGTATTCGTGTCCTCAGAAACTCTGCGTGGTATCAAACATGGAGGACTGTGTTTTCATGAACATACAGTATTTGAGTCCATATGCTCTATGTTTATTATCTGCCAGAGTGGTGTGAGACATCTAGAGTCTGCAGATTTTTTCAGGGCTTCACGGGAAAATTTTTTGGCACTTTGCATTCCCCAATGTCATTTTGTGTGAAATTGCTGAAGAAGACTTCTTTCCTCCCTCCCCCCCCCAAAATTGACAATGTGCCCATGTCTGCATTTCTGTACCATGCTGTCAGTGGTAAGCCAGTTGACCCCAGTCATGTGAAAAATTCAAAATCACATTAATAAGCAAAGCATTTCAGAAAAGTACTTTCCCACTTGTAGCTTGTTAAGAAGAAAGGAGAGACCTGAACGTCAACTTGCTTTGCATTGACAATGTGTGTCTATTAGTTTAGTAATTTCTGTAATGTAGGAGTTATAAAAACAGGCATGAAGGGAAAAGTTAGGTTAGAAGGTATCCTTTCTGTGAAGCACAGTTCACTGTCCTCCCCCAATGTGCATGTTCGCTTCCTACCTTCTTACTTCTCAAGTCTATCTTTCTACTCGCCCTACTCGCTGCCATCTCCCGCTCATACTCATGCACACTTTGATCCACGGCCTGAGAGGCTTATAACCTGTGCATTCCTGTTGCAATCTGGATTTGACCCCTGTGCTCTAGTTACGAAGGAACTTCCCTTCTTCTGATCTAATACTGAACGGCATTTCCAAAAATTGCTATTGCTGGTGTGGTTGGCAAAAACATCTTTCATGGGTATTTAATTTGTGACACAGTCGGCTTAACCGAAGAGAGGATATCCAGGAAAGTGTTTCTTAGTAGGACAGAAGATACTGCATCAGGGATGGCTAGGTTCAGACAAGTGCAGGCACATGACCAGTCCAAACGGTGGATTTTTAAAGAGATGTTCCATCTTGTGTAAGTTGATTGTGAATCAGTCTTCCCAGCAGAGTAGAAACTTGAGATGATTTGGAAGTTGTGATACAAAAGAATGAAGCTAAACTGGTTTGGACTTTGTAAACCAAGCAAGTCTTGAAGCATTGGAAGAATAGAAGAGAAAGATAGAGACACCTCTGTTGTTTTCCTGACTTCAACATGATTGTGATTGTCTGAGTTTTTGTGAATAGAAGTGGTGTGTGAACAGATGCACCTATAAATCTGGATTTCTGCAACAGATAAGATATGTAATTTGACAAGTGTCCTTCACAGAGCTGGCTGAAATTTGCCAAAATATAGGAAAGCGTTACTATGAAAATTTTAATTAGGCAGGTTGATGAAAAGGTGTTTCAACTACGTTTTCACAATATCCACTTAGTAAAGAGCATATGGGAATTCCAGTAGTTTCAGTTGATTCCCAGGAGGACCAGCATCGTATGCCCATACTCACTTCACTTGTACATTCAATCCCTTCCCTCTCCTGCCTGCTTATATTGTCATGTGCTCCAGGCCAAGACTCCTCCTTATTCAATGTTTTATAGTACCTGGCACAACTGTCAGCCATGTAAAGAAGCCATTAGATGTTACTAAATATTTCTGACAGGTGATATCATTTGGTTCTCTTTCACAATATTTAAACTAAGGAAAATAAGGTTGCTACCCCTCACCCCTTCAAAAGAGGGGGCACAGTTAGTGGGACTGAAAGGAGTAACTTTCTCACCTCTCCCTGTTGTTGCAGCTCCACAGCCAATCCCACCTTAGCTCTGGGACTCCCAGCTGCAGCACACGATGCAGCACACAGAGGTTCCCTTTCCCCTGGCACATCTACATCAGTTTGTTGGTGATAGCAAGCACAGGGATGGCTATCCTTCCAGTGGGAAAGGAAGGGTGGAAAGAAGGACAGCACAGGCTTCACTGATGTCAAGGTCACTGGGTGTCTATACTAGCACAGTACATTTGCAGAGTATTAAGAATTGTGAATCTGTGATGGTATCAGTTACCATTGTTACTAGGTATGCAGTCTCTCTCACAACACCTTTACATTTGCAAGAAACCCAAAAAGCAGGATGAGACAGAACCTCCTTGTGAATTATCTCATCCATTTGTTTTCCTTTTCATTCACAGCTTGATCCTCTACTGGAAATGCGTAGGTAAATTATTTGCCTCTATTGACATTGCAGTAATTTTTCCAGCCCTGGAAGCAAGCCTTTCTCGGTGACATCATTAAGATTAAACTCAAGTAATACAGCGAGCCCATGCATTTTTCAGTGACATGACATGTTCTATAACAATACTAGCTGAAGCATTTCCTCCCTTCTCTGTCACCACATCCAGCTGTTACTCTTTTTGCAATTTGCCACCTCCCTGCCTGTTGTGTTGACCTAACTGTTAGTGCAGTTGTGCTCTTAATCAGCTCAGAAAGCTGATCTGACAGAAACCAATGTACATAAATACAGATTATCTCTCTCATCAAGTTCACGGCATAGCTCCTCCACCAATTACACTGGCACACTGAAGGGGTGGCTAGAAAACAATACTAAGTCAGCACTACCACTGAACACTACATATTGTCCAAGCGGTGGCCTGAAAGGAGCTGGTTTGAAGGGCAGTATAGTCATTGCAGACATCCCAGCACTGAGATACAAATTATTACCTTTGTTCTGGCTCCTTCACACCAGACAGAATAACAGAAAGGGATTCCAGTATACCCAGTTCAGGAGAGGGGGTATTTCTCTCAAGCACGGGATTCCAGAAAGACACCTATGAAGCTGGAGGGAAGGAACTAAAAGCGTGTATTTCTGA
Source organism: Tyto alba (assembly GCF_018691265.1). Lineage (NCBI taxonomy): Eukaryota > Metazoa > Chordata > Aves > Strigiformes > Tytonidae > Tyto > Tyto alba. The sequence continues at coordinate 5,509,357 of NW_024881295.1, read as the reverse complement.
GATCTGAGGCTGTCACAGAGAGGTAGCCATAACTCACAGAAGTGTCTGTCTGCACTGCAGTCAGAGGCGAGTCAGTATCACAGCTGCCCAAGAATTTGCCGAAGCCATAGCACCCACAGACCTCGGCATGAACTAGCTACCATGGTGTCGGGCAGGCTGTGCTGAACATGCAGCGTATGCTCAAGCCCTTGTTGTGGTTGGTACCTCAGGGAGCTAGCTTGGAGGGCACCCCGGGAATGACTGCAGTTGCCGCAGCCATGCCTCTGACTGCAGGATGCACGTGTCTTTGAGACACAGCACAGTATCCTAGCTCCAATCTGACAGGCTCCCAAACAGGGTCTTGCTTGCTGTCCCAATTAATAAAGTTGATTTCTGATTCCTTGGGCAATGTTTTCAAGTGGCCCCAATTAGAAGTAATGCTTCAACTGTGTAAGACTTGCACAGAAATAATAAGTGGAAGCCAGTTTTTGAGGGGGCCTAATACGAGAAGTTAGTGGGTGTGCTGACTAGCTTAAGAGCAAGCAGGAGTTAAACCCTGGAGAGGAAGCAAAGATAATCATGATAATTTATCATCTGATAATCAAAGAGCACACACTTAATTTGTTCTCATTATCAATGTATTTCAAGCACAAGTACTTTAGTACAAGGAGACTTTCTGTGCACAAGTTGCACTGGAAGGGTGGAGATAAAGGGCCCAATGCAAATGCAGTGCAGTTACTTCCCCTGTATGGGTGAGATGTTGTAGTGCAGTTTGGAGTCCATCTTAGTGGCCTCCTTGTACCCCTGGATGTGGAAAAGGACCCCCAGCCTTTCTCTAGGACAGCAGTGTCTTCTTGGAGAAATGACTGACAGTTTGCAAGAGCTGCAGGGACTTGGTTTGTTAAGGAACCATCAAGAAATGAAGCTAAACCTGGAGTTTTTAACTATGTCAGAACTCTGGTGTGCAGCATCTTGGGAGCGGGAAGTGTCTGCAGCATGATAAGACTGGGTTTTTACCTCCAAAGCCGAAGATGTGGTTCAGAACTGAGTACAGCGTGCAGTCTTCAGAGCTGTAATTTGCACCATTTCCCCCAGTTATTTAATCTTTAATGTCACCTGAAGGCAGGTCTTCTCATAAAGCACAGAAGAACTTGTATACTGGTAGATTGCAGCAGGCTTTTATAGCCCTCCTGGATTAGCAGTCTGGAGGAGAATGCCTGCACAAGCAAGAGACAGAGGTCCAAAAGTGAAATCAGTTAGAGTAGAAGTATGACATTCTTTTACCACATGCTGATGGTAAAATTTTCTCTACATTGATTTGCTTAACGGCTACAGGCAAAGTAAGCCATGGTTCTGGCAGTGATGCCAAAATCTGCTTTTACAGTAGCAGCACAAGTGCAGCTGCAGCTCACAAGGCTTGGAGCCCCAGTGCTGAGGAAGCCAACAGATGACATCTTGCTGTCACGGCGTAGACTGTTCTGTAGTGGAGCTGGCCTCACGTTCCCTGGAAACAGCCTGGAAAACATGCTCTTTGTGTACACGCTCCCCCCTCCCCAGCTCTCACAATCACAGTTGAGTTAGGAAACAAAGTCCCAGCCAAAATTCCTCAAGGGAAAGGGACCCAACTCCTTCAGGATGTGAGCCTCTGAAAACAAAATCTCCTTGTGAGAAGAAAGCAGCTTCTTAATACAGGAGGATTACAATGTCTTGCTATGTTGTTGGTGGTGTTTTGTTGGCATGTGAAACTGAGGTTTCAAAACTTTCCACTTGATTCAGCTGTACAAAAAGGACTTCCTAACCTCTCTCTTCCAAAACGGTAGAATCACCTCTAAATTTGCAGCCTCTGGAAGATAGAGGTGACCTAGCCAATGATAGGTTAAAGTGATAAATTACTGCAAGGAAACATCTTAATTTTAGCAGCTGCATTCATTGCAGCTAGCAACTATTTCTTCAGTTTTTCACATCTTTCTGGAGTGTTGATCGGGTACCTAAAACTGGAGCTTTCAGTTCCGTCACCAGCATTACTGCCACATACTGTAAGCACGGTAATAATCTGAGCACCCCTCTACACTGTACAGCAATTAGGCAGCAGGCAAAAGATTTAAGTAAAACCATGTGTAGGTCAAGACTACCAAGATCAATTTATTTCTAATTACTTAAAAATCTTCAACACCCCAGCCAGGGATCAAGGCCATTTTGTGTTCAAAGAAAGAAACAGCACGTGTTGAAAGTTCATTCAAATACAGTTTTATTGTTTTTACCTTAAAACTACTATTGCCAGGGTGCACCAAGTAAGTGACAAAAGAAGTGGGAAGGAAAAGTAGGTGTTAAGGATGTAAAGATGCTCTGCATTTGTCCAGTTTTAAAGAGGAGCAGAATATAGTTCCTGGATTTGATCCCTCCTCTAATAGATTTGGTGTATGGGCAGGTGTCCAATGACTTTGTGCCTCACATCTATAAAACAGATAAAATAGTCTAATCTATCTGCAGTTGAAAGGCATTGCACAGTGTAAATGGGCATGTATTACTAGTAGTAGTATCAGCAGTGGCCGTATCCAGTACAGGAAAACTGTAAAGAATGTTTGTTAGACCTGAATGTTGACCTGGATTAAGATAAATGGGTTCAAAACAATAAAGAGCTGCTGAGAAGAAAATGAAAGTTTTTATAATCTCCTTGACTTCTGTTTGCAAAACTGCTTGCTTCTGGCACCATGGTCTTTTGAGCTAGCTAACCCGTGCCATTGTTGGGGCTTAGCTAGTTTTGTTTAGGATATAGTTTTTGCACATACAAGGAAAAAAGCAACAGAAGAAATTTGTTTCAGCTCCTTTTGGAAGGGAGCAGTAGGAAAGCAGTGTCTGCTCCATGGAAAACAGCCAAAAATTGGTTGAGAAGGAGTCCAGAGTGGATTAAGACTATAACTGGGAGCAGATCCAAACCGACGTTTCCCCATTCCCCATCCCCCTGCCAGCTGCTTGTGTTGCACAGGCCGCTCTGGTGGAAATCCCATGGTCACCTGCCCTCTCTGCCTGTGGGCACAACGTGAGCAGAGAGAGGGGTCATCCGGGACCCGAGCAAGTTCTTTCCTGAGCGCGGCAACCGCGGTGGCGGCCGATCAGCTGTAGTCAGCCGAACGGCATCGTGCTGTGCGCGGCTCACTGACTCACTGTTACGCTCTGGCCTTCTCTGAATGTGGTGCCCAGATGCAAAACGCCAGCCTTCACCCTGCCCTGGAAGGAGAGCTCTGTCGGGCTTCTAGGAAGGTTTTGCAAACAACATGAAAGGAAGCTGGAGCCGTTCTGCACAGTTCTTGAAAGCTCTTGGACATGGCTCGTGGAATGAGTGCCTAGAAAACGGGCTGGTCTTTTCATCACCTCTGCGGTTGCTTGCTTCTTTGGCTGGTAGCTTTTCCTTTCCAGAACTTCAGACTCTGGCCACTTCAGCATGCATACCAGCACCATTTATCTAGACTGGTTTGCCCCGTCCTGGGTGAATTCTCTTTTCAGGCTGCAGACCGCCTGTCAGCAGCAAGCAGACTGCTCCAGCATTACAGCGTTTTCTGTGTCTGATCCCAGAACAGGACAGCTCACAGAGGAGAGAGGGTTACATCCTAAGGTCCACTTTTTCTGCAAGCTAACTCCAGATGATGCAGGTGGAAACAGAAAGGAGAGAAGCAGCTGCTGTGGGTCAAATGCTGATTTCAGTTACAAGAAATGCAGCACAACTGGCCACATTAAATGACTGGGGTTGCACTTGAGGCTTTCTTCTGACATCAGGTACAACTCTGAGGAGTTCAGGAATTGGTCCGCAGCGTTCAGGGACTTTTCTGACTGTTGCTGGGGTAGGGGGGTCTTAGACACAGCTGAGTAATTTTGTGTAAGAGGGTTACTTCATTTACTAACCTCTATCTGCAAAGAATAGGGTTCAGCTGTAGAGTGAGAAAGAATATGTTCTTCATGTTGAATTCTGTAGAGTGTGGCCTTTTTTCCCTTCTTCCCCGCTTACACAGACTTGTGGGATTTTTGTGCTGGTGACTTCATCTGCCATCATTAATCAGCAAGCTATCTCAGCCCAGCAAGCTAATTTAGAGTCCTGCTTGTGCATTTGATCAGCAAATGCAAACCATGTGTAATGTCAGCAGGTCAGGGGAGGTGATGGAACATGGGATTTTCACCTCAGTTCCAGAAAGGGCCATAGTTGCTTCCAGGAAGCTGAGCTTGGCACTGGGTGTGGGGAATTGAAAAGATTTATTTCCCTGTATGAGAGCTTAGAGCTTGATCATTCTAATCAAGCATTTTCCGATCAATATGTTTCTTACAGGCTTTCCAAAGGCTGCATTAGAAAAGCAATTTTATTTATTTTATGACCCTGGAGGCCTAAGGGATTTGGGTGTGTCAACTTTCCAGGGTCTCTGTGCAGACAGTGAGGAGAGAAGAGCTGGGTCACAGGGCATGACACTAGCGAAGTCAGCATGGTAGAAACCCAGCCCAGTGCTTCGCTAGGTTTATTTCTGTGGATGTCTGCATCGACAGAGGCCCCAGAGCAGACCTGGTGCACAGAGCATTCCCTGCACTTGTTCTCTGTGTCTAATACCCTGTTCAACAGGACAGCAGGAGACATGAGCCTATGCCTTTTATTTCAGATTACTACTGAAAAAGCTGTTTCGCCCTCTGTTCCCAGCAGTGTAGGAAGCTTCCCAAAGCCCTGTCATGCTGATTACAGGCAGTTTCAGACCTTTTTCGAGGACACGCAAGCCTCACTGGGGTCTCTCTTCCTGCCCATCACATGACTCCTCTGTTCCCTATCTGATCGTTTTTCCTTAACAAGACCTGTAAAGGTGCATTTTCATCTGCTGCCATCCATTTCTCTTGTACCAGTTTGTACTCACCTCCCAAATAATTCTCTCTGAGGATTAGCCAGGATTAACCTTTGCCTCCTTTTGCTTATCTCTGGGCCTCGAAACTGCAGAGCCATCTCTGTACTGTAGGATGAGGCAATCCCTAAGGGCCAACAGCAATGAACAGCCACTGCTTCTCCATGACCTGGGTCAAGTGGCACCATCTGGAAAGAGCAAGTGGTCGGGCACATCACCACACACCAGACCTCTGTCCCCTACTCATAACAGCAAGTGCACGGACCAGCAGCAGGACAGGGTTTATCGTGTGATAGGGCTGCATCTTCCACACATATACCAACTCAGTAGCAGTCCTAGAAGACACTTATTTAGGCTGTCCATCTGCATGTAGATAACTAAGTACGCCACAGCTCTCTGTCACCCATTCCCCTCCTCTGAGGAATTAGAAGAGCTTTTGGAGAAAGTAAGGTCCTCAGTCTTCCTGCTTCTGCCTTCCATAGCAGAAGTAGTCCTGAAGAGCTGCCGAGCACCCTGTGGTTGGGAGCCTGCCAGTGCTGGTAGCTGTGGGGAAGGTGCTCAGGTTAAGAGATCAGTGTGGCAGCTCCATAGCAGGTAGCGTAAAATTCCTGCCTCAGGAAGACCTTCGTGCCCAGCTTGGGCTTTAATTTTAAACCCCCTCAGTGTGATCGGCACACTGCCGTTGAGCTCAGCACTGCAGCCCTTCTCAGGGAGCAGTATGTCATGGTTTGTGCTGTCAAGTTCGAGCGCAATATCAGAACAGGGTCCCTTGTCTGCAGCGACAATCAATACCTCTGAACAGGGAACCAGAGAGCAGCAGAGACAGCACCGCAGGAGTATTGAACCATAGTCATTTGAAGCAGCTGTGCAGCATTTTGCACTTCAGAAGAGTTTCAGATGTTAACTGGCCAAGCCCCATGACACCTCTTTGCATTTTGGTTGTCTGGCTTTCCAAACAAAGAAGTGAGACAAAAGGAGGGGATTTTTTAAAAGTTGTTCTGGCAGAGCCTGGGAGAAGGATTTGAATCTAACCCTGGTTTTCCTCCAGACTGTGCTGCCTTTATGCAAAAATGAAGAGAAAAACATCACCTCATGCCCTCTTCTGCTTGACATACACTGTCATATGCAGAACCACATATTATGCTTTGTGGGTAACGTGGAAGAATTTTGTTAATTAAAGAGAGCTTCGGTTCCTAAAGAGCTAGTGGATAGCAGACGTTCAAGTCTTCTGAACTTCTCCAGCATCATTTTCCCACTAAAGGCTCATGTACTGTCCTGTAGTCAGAGCTGGCCTTCCTGATGCTGCCAGTGATGATGCATGTGTCCCTGGGTGTTTGGAAACCAGCTGCTGATTTGCATGCACTGGCCCCTTCGCTTTTTGCCCAACTGCGCCAAGTAGTTTTCGGCGTGGGAGTGAGAACAATTCCGTCTGCCCGGCAGAAAGCAGGGATAAATGAGAGGTCTGTCTTTAGCCCCTTCTTGCCTCATCATCCTGCCTGCCAGGCAGCCAGGCGTAAGGATGGGGCGCCCGGCCGAAGTGGAACAAAAAGTGAGATGAAACTTACTGTGAATGCTGTTTCCATCATGCATGCTGTTGTGGGGCTGTGTCCTCATACCGAAACTGAAATGGAACAGCCGCTCTCAGTGGTACTGTACATCACACTTTGCATTGGATTTATGTCTTTAGATTGTTCCAAAATGAGTCAAGGTGAAAACAGCCTACGGTACATAATACTTCATGTTTTAGATGTATCTGTTGCATACACCATACATAGCAACTCATACTGTAAAACACATACCCTGTCTTCCAAAGCAAAGAAGGAGATACTGAATATGAGTGCTTTGCAAGATTCAAGGTTGGCTACATCTCTTCAAAAAATGAAGTTGTAATAACCCCATCAGAAGTTTGTGGTCAAATTCAAATATTTCTGGCTTGTAGTTTTTTGTGCAGAAGGTTATACTAGGTGAGCAGAGCACCCTGTTTTTCCAACCTCAAAGCCTGACCATGCTTAAGTTTCCTGAGGGACCCACTGTCAAAAGGAGTGAACTCTTCAGTGACCATCAACTTCAACTCCTCTTCAACAGACCAGTACATTCTGCTGCTTGTGTGCGTGTGCATGTGTATGTGTGTAAATGCCTGAACATATGGAAACAATTTTGCTTGAAGAAGAAGGCGTAAATTACCCCATTGGCCCCTCTTCATTGTACTTGTTTTTGCTGCACAGGAATAGAAAGGAACAGAGAGTGGATTTCTTCTGCAGTCCAGATGGTTATCAGCTTGTGCCCAGGAGCATGAGAATTGATCACTCTCATCATTTATAAGGTAGCTAGCGTAACAAGTGTTAGCAACAGGACTTCAGGTGAGGAATAAGCAACAGAAGTAGATAATCTATTAGGGCACCAGTGTGCCAGCCTGCGGCATTAGAAAGGTGAGCACGAATTTTGCTCCCTGTTTAATGCATATGAAGCTGTCAGATTATAAACGTGTCTATAAATTACTGTATTTTACTCTGCTGGAGGGGGTGCTTGGAAGCTGACAGAAGACAGACTAGAGAATATCCTGGGTCTTGCAGAACTGGATTATGATGGTTTTACATGGCTTTGGCTAACCTGCTTTCAGCTATTTAGTTCAAGAAGTTGTTTATTTTTACACTGTGCAGACAGAGAGACCAAGGTTAGGAATGCTTGCCAGATTTCAGCCAGTGGAGCAGTGACTCCCAGGTCAAAATTCACCCTCTGAAATCCGTGGCGACGCTGGCCACTGAGGGCAGCATCCCCCATATCTGATCCACATGTACTGAAGGCAGCAAAGCCTTCTCACTGATTTCAAGTCAATTCAGCAAGCAAAGCTGTGTCCTTATTTTGTAACACAGCATTCATTTTCCTCACTTTATTCTGCTTGGTAAATATCTTTGTTAGTTGAAAACAACGCTGTTAGCTTTCCAATAGAATAACACTGGGGAGATAAAAAGAGCCCATTTTCCTCCACCATGGGCATGACAATAAAAGAGAAGATGGAGAGGGGAAAATAAGAAGCAGCATCCAAAAAAGAATTGTATAAGTGGGATTAGTTTTTCTTTCATGGAGAGTATAGGAAAGCATTTTCAGGACCTACTGATAGCTATGTATGCTGTGCTGTAAAATCCCTTCAGCTGCAAAGCCGACCCTCTCATGCCCTTGTTCTCATAAAACCAACTACTTCTTTTTAAGAAAGGGCAAAGAAGGTGGGATACAAGTTTAGTAAATGCTGTGCTGTACATGAAAGAATTACTTTTTTGAATGGCGGTTTCTGAAACACTTTCAGCAACACTGGTCTGCAACTCCAGAAAAAGCCTCCTGCAACTGAACTGGTTCAGCCTCACAAAGCAAATGGGTATTCAGTGGAGGCAGGCAACTAAAGAGGGGTTTTTTGAGAAACTAACTTCCCAGGAAAGCGGCAGGGCAGGGAAGGAGGGAAATGAGAGAAGAGGCAATCCATCTAGGGAAAAGCAGTTAACTTATTTTATGGCACTTTATATCTTCTGAACACAATGTAAGTATTTAATTATGGTACCGCCCCACGAGTGGAGAGATGTGGCATGTCCACCCACACATTTTAGTGATAGCCAGACTGAATTAGAAAGGCTGCTTGCTGATTCTCAGTAACTAGAAGCCAAGTGGTCCTAGGTCATACTACTTTGGGGATTTTCTCACAAGCTTCAGAGATGGTGCTGAAACCCAGCCAGAGACCCGATTTGCAGTGTCAAACATTGGGTCTGTTTCAGAGTTGCCAGCACAAGCACACATGGCTTGTCCCAGTCTGTGTAGCTTATTTGGCTGTTCTGGGTCTAGCACCGATCAATCTAAACTGCTCTTTAGACATGGTACTTTTGTATTCGTTAAACAGAAGGCAAAAATACACTGTAACCAGCTCATGGAAAGCGTTGATCTGTGTTTGTACAGGGAGAGATTTATTTGTTATGTTGCTATCTATAAGGGTGGCATGCACTTCATGTGAAGTTATCATATAGCTCTGTCCATGTCTGCCTGAGTTTCCCAGTGATGTTTTATTTTGTTCCGTGCCTCATCTTGTGAAGTACACATCAGAAGTCCATTTAGATTTCCACATGGCAGTGTTCCTTTGGGCAATTTATTGCTTGCGTGACATAGCAAAGGGGGAGGCAAAAGAAACCACGCATGAGCTTTCCAAGCACTCCTCAAATGCTCTTTTAAACCCTTTCCTACCTTGTGGTCTGACTGCATCACATTTGACTTCTTTCTCTTTTAGCTGCAGTGTGCATGCTGCCCAGCGGCAGCCTGAAGTCTGGAGTGTGTTTTCTCCAGGAATAGCCCCGTATTCAGCAAAAGATGAACCGCACTCTGGCATTTCAGATGATGGTTTCCATATTTCTGAGCAGATCTACACCTCACCCCAGTCCCTTTAAATAGAGGGGTCTTACAGAAAACTTCAACCCCAGTAATCAGACACTAATTCAATAGGGGGAAGAGAATTTAAGTCCTTCATAAATAAATAAATGCTACTTGTTGTTTCTATGTGGCACATAATACAGTGCTACAGGGGCAGCTGAAAGCCAGTGAAAATTCTTCCACCTTCCATGCAGACGTCCCTTCCTTAGGCTGGCTCTGACCATTTCTGAGGCTCGATCTCAATTCCTTTTCCAACTGAGATTCAGTTCTGTATGCAGCTGTGGCTCTGGGACTTTCCAGAGCCTCTGTCTGGGAATCTGACATAGCAGCAGAATGTAATTCACTACATGTGACCTCTTGCTAGAACAGTAAAAAGGGTTGCCTATCTGTTGAAGAAGTAAAAACCAAACCAAACCAGAGCGGTACAACTCTCCCAGGTTTCTTTTAGTGCTTGGTAGGAGGAGGGTAATCAGATCTCGGAGAATGGTGTGCCAGGAAGGAAATTTCTTCCCATGCGCAGCCGACAATCAGCCAGGTGCAATATGAGGAAGGGAGGTTCGTCTTCCTCTGAAGCATAAGGTATTAGCCCCTGCCAGAGGCTGTGTACCAGAGATCTGATCAGATACGGCAAATTTTATGTTCCTATGCACAGTGTGAAGCTTTCATTTCTACGCAACGCATTGTAGCAAGTCAAACAATGAGTCATCTCACAAGGGGGAAAAGGAAAGAAAGCTTTTATCTCCCAGTGGATTGGAGATAATCTCTCTACCTGGGTATAAACAGCTCTTCACCGTGCTGTCTTCTCTCGAGGGGAAGGAAGATTTTAAATTTGTCTGTAAAACAGATACTGAATTGTCACACCTCCTAAGCCTCTCTGCCTGGTCCCAATAAAGGTAGCAGGCAAAAAGTCTTTGACTTTCATGGTAATTTGCTTGGGCCCCTGTCAGTAAACATAGTAGCCTAGGCTGTATATGCTGCACAACCTGTCTGTGAGAAAGGGAGTGCCAGACTCCCCTTGGAGCCCTGGAAAATCTGTTCCCAAACGGAACATACCTGTTATTTTATTATAAAGTGGTACACCATCCTTAAATGGACGGAGTTACACTGGTAATATTTTATCACTCTACAGGAAACACAAGATAAAGCAGTTCTAAATGTGCCGCAGCCTCAGCACTTCTCTTTCTCTCCAGTGTGGGAATAGCATCTGCTAGTGTAACGGCATCCGCAGGAGGGGTGGGCTGGCCTGAATACACCTTTCTCAACCATACCCACACTGATAACCACTTACAGACACGCTGTTACAGTGGCTGTGCTAAGCAGCCCTTCTTTACAGACCCCAGCCACCTAGAGGGAAGCATGGTCTTAGCTCTTGCATCTGACTACTTTTCATTATTCTTGATTGATGACTTTACAAGGGGCATGAAGAGAGAGCATGCCTCTCTTCTATGAAAGGCTACACACAGAGGGTGGATGGGGCCAAGGACTTTGCCTCTTGCCTGCTCCGCACCTCAGAAGGAGCAGCTGGAGGAAAATCCCATTTCACAGTGAAAACTTAGAATGTAATACTGTCGTAGAAGCGTTTTTCAAGATGCTGAGGCAGTTATTGTTTCTCAACATGTCACAGATAAATCAAGGTGCCTAAACTAATGAAGAGTTTTGCAGTCCACTGCTTAGAGTAACTCTGCATCAACGTGACATTCCTCTCCTACGCCCTGCCCTGAGAGTTTGCATAATATTATGTGGGGAGAAAGGGGAATTCAGTGATGGTTGCCTATATTCTCATGCCTTGTCTTAATCTGGTAACACAATCATGGTCTTTTCCTTCCACAGGTTTGCAGCCCATTTACTGGAGCAGGGATGATGTGGCACAGTGGCTCAGGTGGGCGGAGAAGGAATTTTCCTTGAGGCCGATTGAGAGCAACACGTTTGAGATGAATGGCAAGGCTCTGCTGCTCCTGACCAAAGAGGACTTTCGATACAGGTCTCCTCATTCAGGTGAGGATTACTTACAGAAGCTATGATTGAAGAGAGAGAAGAAGCTGCGATGAAATCTGGAGAGAGTCAGAGGAGGAAGTGGTCACATTTGTTGGAATGGACTGGGCAAGGGCGGGAGAGGGAAAACAGAGACACTTGTATGAGGACAAAAAGGACAAGTGAGGAATGAAATACTGATACACCTGAGTTGTAGGGAAATTTGAATGCAAATCCAAACCCAAACCCAAACATCCAGCCTGTTTCTAGTTAAATCTCCCTGCAGAACTCCCAGAAAGCAAGCTTCTCTGGCAGCACTTTGTGACTTCCAGCTCTTTGCTGTAAAAGCTTATCTTTTCGCAGACCCAACCACAGCAAGTTAATCAAGTGCTCCAGCCTCGTTAAGAAGCCCATATTAGCATTTTGCCTCATGGTTGGCTTGGCTGACAGTGCCGCCAAAAGTGACTGCAGAACTCCTCCCTGGGGGACCTTTCCTCTATTTAACAGCCCCTGTGGGCTTTGTTTTACCTTACCATATTCTCTCACGTGCTGGAGTCCAGCCCAAGGCACAGCAGAAGACAGGTGTGTGAATCAGTCTGCTTATTGCTCAAATTACATCTTCATTTATTCACAAGGTAGATTTAGAAATGTGTATGTTGCCTGCCTGTATTTATATCCCCTGCGGTCTGTCTGCTCCAGTTTTACAGCCAGAGTAAGCCTCTGCCCTCCTTTGTCAGAGATGTTTAACTAAATATGAGTTGTGAGCTTTTCTTTTGTGACCATACAAGGTACTACTGTTAAATATAAAGTCTTGTAATTCAGTCAACATAGGTGATCAAAGAGTTTGGACCAAGCGGTGACAGAATTCCTGTGAGGAGTCTTCCCGTGCAAGGCTTACTAGATGCAGAAATACAGCTGGTGCTGCTTGGATCCAGCTGATAAACAAGCCATGGCACTAATACTGCATCAAGCTGCTTGGCAGCTCCCTCGAACACACCCTCACAACCACTCTGCAGAATCTGCCTCAAACTGTGACTTATGTTTAGTGTATATGAAGTTTTTTAAGCATGTGCTTCAATTCCAGGACTAATTTTGTATGGAAGGAGATGCCAAACATTAATGTCTATTGCCAGTGTAATAACAGTAGTGAAAACTGATGCCTAGAAACATCTTTTTTTTTTTTAATTCTGGTACACAACTTTGAATCATTTCATTAAAAAGTTAGCCTTACTTAAGAAAAACGGAGTATTGAAAATGAGGATGTGGGCAAGGACTATAAGGGACACCTTCATGTGTCTTGTGTGCAACTCCTCTTATCATCCCAATGCCATGCTGCCTACAAGTTACACCCCTGCTCTTCCCCTTATGTGCAATGAGGGCACTTGAACAAGATTAAAATATTTGTAGACTGGAAATAGAGTGTTCACTGAGAAGAGCCTCTGGTTTGCAGATCCTTACTTTATGCAGAAGGTTAAGCTCTTACTTACCTACATTTGGGATGAAATAACCAAAATAAAGGCCTCCTTCCTTGCTTTTTCTCTCCTCTTTCTCTCCAGGTATTATCCCACTGACAGAAACCTTTCAGGGGATATCTGAGGCAGTCCCTGAAAATTTAGATGACTGTAGGTAAAGCGACATTACCTCAACATTTCCCAGAAATTAACTATATGTGAAATTTAAGAACTATGAAATAATGTTTGCCGTAGAGGCATTAAGTTTTTCAAGAGTATAGCTACATAAAAGCTGCATCATTTCCCTTCATGGTTAAACCAGGAGAACCACATCCACTCCCCACAGTGGTCCCAGCAATAAAGTGGGCTCACAGCCCCACATCTATTCTCCTGTTTAGGGCTGGCCAGGGAAGGGGGGCAGCAGAGGAGGGAGAGAGTGAAAAGCACTTTTCACCTCCTTAACTAGCACTACTGCATCTGGGTGTGCAGAAGCATAACTGTTTTGTTAGGGGAAAAAAAAAGAGCCAGCTTTATGGACATTTTCACTAGTCTGTCAGGCTAAATCAAAGGAGGTACAAATTTGCTACCTTATTGCTTGGAGTGTTACAGCACTAGTTATGATTATGCCACTGTTGCATTCAAAGATGCAAATTATGTGGTAAAATCACTTTTTAGCCTTTCATGTACTAAACATGGAAAAGGTAACTGGGTTCTCGAAGCTTTGTTTTTAATTAGATTTTCAGGTATTGCAATCACCTTTTTAAAATGCCCTAAAGTCACTGCTGAGACAGTAAAAGCAGCCAAGATGCTAAAAATAAAGGAATCTGAACTATGGAAAGCAGGATGGCTTTAACTGTTTCATGCTAAGACACTAAACTTCCCCACAAATACAGCATTGGCAGCTTATAGAGACAAGGAACAAATGGCGCACAGCTTAGACTCTCATAGGAACAACTACTGAAAAAACCCACACACCTGAGAAAACTCTCCCAGAAAATCCAAAGTTTCCTAAGTGAAACTTTGCTAAGTTCTTTTTCAGATAATATGTTATTGCTGCAACCTGTTCCTCTGTAATATGAGCAGTGACAAACAGAAGAGGACAATCAGAATTAAAAGTTGAGAGACTTCCTACCCTGTGTTGTACTTTTTCACTTTGAAATGTGCAACCAGTTACCTCAGACAAAATGTATAAGTACCTATGTGTTTAATGTAGATGTTACTGGAGGAATGGCATCAGTACGAGATGTAAAAAACCACAAAATAAGCAGTTAGTCCATTGGTCTACTAGATATTGCAGTGATATGTTCCAGTGAGGAAAGATATAACAATTCAGGTGCCAGGGAATGGTGGTGAAGCGAGGAACAGCCTGCCTGCAGCCCAAAAAGAGAAGCATCTGGATCAGTTCATGCAAGAACATGTTAGCTTGGTGCAGTGCAATTTGCTGCAGACATTCCTGTTCAAGAGTGATACAATAGCAACTTACAGACTATATTCGCCCATACAAAGCACCAGGTTCACAGCATTTTCTTCCTTAGTTTGCATCGTATCCATGGTCTAGTATTGCCTATTGAGGTGAGATCCATGCAGATTCTAGTAGCTAGAAATAACTGGCTTTGGGATCCCGTTGGGGCTTTTCAGGAGTCTAACCCATGACACCAAGAGTGACTCACAGCAGTTCCTAAGGCACCTATAGCACTCAAGTATCTTCAGGAATTGTCACCACAGCAGAGGTGTTGAGGATAGTTAAATCTCTCAATTCTTTTCAAGTCTTTGAGTCCATCCCTAAGTAACTTCTCAAAGTGAAAGTTCTTCCTCCTGTGGATTTCCTAGAATGGAGTATCTTAGTAGCACACTGCCTCTGGCCTTGAGGCACCAGTGTTGCATGGAAAGGCTTTACAGCATCTTCTGTCTCCTCCCCCCATAAAGCCAAAATTGTTCGGTAATTAAAGAAGAGCACCGTCTTTGCTCCCAGCAACTTACTGCATAAATCACAGGCTCTGCATTTAAGAATTCTGTGTCCTAAGGTGTCTATCTAAAAAACTAAGGCAGTGAGAAGGTGGGACACTGAACTACTGCTTGTAAAGGTTTTGAGATCTTCGATGGGCAGTCATGTAGGCTGAAAAAACTCTGTATTGGTGTAATAAAAGCCATGCCTTGTCATTCTCCCATTTTTCCACGGTCACACACAGAGGTGTAATGTGCAGCTTTTCTTTTTCTTTTTTTCCTTTCAGGAAAGAACCTTGCAAAACAGTGAAATGTAGGATTTTACTGCAAGCATTTTTGGGTCTGAAAATAGCACCCAGGAGCCATGAATTCATGCATCAGATGGCTAAATGAGTCTTCTCAGCAGTATGTGGGTTTTCATTTCCTTTTTCCTGCTGTTTGTCTTTCAGGTGATGTTTTGTATGAACTCCTTCAGCATATCCTGAAGCAGAGGAAAGCTCGTATGCTCTTCACACCTTTCTTCCACCCTGGGAACTCTATTCATGCTCAGCCAGAGGTCATATTACACCAGAATCATGATGAAGGTAACTCTGTCTCATTGTTATGGGAGCTGCCATTATAGAGGCGAGTAGGGTAAGGCTGTGAGGAATTATGTCATTTTCTTGCTCCAAAGTTACTTAAATAAAGCTACTCTCCTCCCTTTGTCTCCCTAGCTTTAGAACAATCAACAGATCTAGGGAGTTATCTGTACATTCTCCATTTATCTTCTATTATTTTGTCCTGTTTCCAAAGCCTCCTTAAAAGCTATGCCAGATGCAGATTGAAAAAATGCCAGAAAGTTTTATTGACCCCATTGATTCATTTTTCCTCACTTCCAATTAGGTAGACAAAGATGCTTCATGGACTTTTAGTATCCTGGAGATGCAACTCAATGCAATTGTTTGCAGAGCAAGGGAGAAGGCAGCCTCAGAGAGGAACATCTAATTCAAGCTCACTTCAACTGGCAATCTGTCATTGCATCATGCCGGAGTTCCTAGCACTGAGCCCATCATGTTGCTCAGCTTTTGAGCTGATTGAGCAATTCACCTTGAGAGAAGGATTTTTCTGCCGGTTTTCTCTCATTTTTACTGTCAGAATTATTTGCTTGAGTCATTAGTTAGGTTTATAGTAGTGCCCACACATACCATGCCTGTCAGAGGTGGTGAAGAAACAATAGATATGTTTGTGGAATTGCAGGTTTGGGCTTCTTCTAATCATTATTACTACATATCAAAATGTAAGTCTGCTTCCTTCAATGGAAAATGGAGGTTTTATTTTCTTTAAAAATATACACACTTAAGTACTACTTGGTTTTCTCCAATAATAGAAAAATATAAAGCCTAAGACATTTAAAAGGTCCTTTCCATGAAAACATCAGAATTCACTTTTTCAATTAAAAAAAAATCTAGGAAATAGTAGTGTTATGCCTTTTCTAAGTTAACAGGAGAGGAGAACAGAATTGAGTTAGGATATTGTCCTAGTCTCTGCTAACTGGAGAGAAGATGAACACATTATGTCAGGATTCAACATGAGATTGCAAGAGAAGATTCAGTGGTCCTGTCAGACCTGTACAAGGTGCCCCTGGCCAGCCTGAGCAAGCTAGAATGAAACGGCATCAGCAAAACTGTGAGACTAAGCCAAGAGCAGGACAGCAGAAGGTGGGATAAGGACACTCCAAAGTGTTTCCACACAGGTGTGTAAATATTTCAGATTAGAAAAGGGTGCTACAGGTCAGGATGAGGTTGAATTAGCAGAGTTGTGCAAGAGACAGTTGCCTAGTATATTAAAGTATGCACTTTCCAGAGATCATTATTAAAATCTCCATTTTTTTCCCAAGGCTAGGCATTCACCCACAAGTGTTCCCTTTCTAAATTTCAAACAGAAATAGTAGCTGCCCTGTCAGACACCCCTACATTAAAGATATGGAGCAACTTTCACTCTAGAGAGGATTTCACAAGGATGTTGAGTTGGCCTTTCATGTAAGTCACTTAAAACGTGAGTGCTTTGCAATCTAGTTCAACTTCTGTCAGAGCAAAGGATGATTAAGAAACAGCTTTGATTTCTTCCTCATAATACTCAGGCTGCTGGTAGTAGCACTGGTTTTGCTTAGAGAACTCTCTGCTACTACTTAAAAGTTCTCTTTATAATGACAAAAATTAGTTCTTGTTTTGCCGTGAGAAGAACTTCAAAACAAGCAAAAGAAACTACAGCTTGCCATCCATAAGACTCTGAGCAATCAGAAAATCTCTATGCCAAGAATATATATACAGGTGAATTTATTTAAATATTTTGACATTCCTTCTTTCTTCTTCCTTTTTCACAGAGTCACTTGGGAGAAATTAGCACAATTAAGTTTATCATTTTCCCTCAGCAGAATGCAACTTAGTAAAAAATGAGAATGAATGTGAGAAGCAGAACTTAACCCTGCCTAACTCACAAACAGTAACAGAGGAGTCAAGTGTTACTTTGGTACAGTTCTGAGTGGTTAAACATCATAGGTGATGCTTCTTTTTTAGAATCCCTCCTTACTCCAGCGATCTTTTTCCATTTTCTTCTACTGGCTCTTTTGCCCATTTCCTAAGAGATTATATAGTTTTGATCCTGCGTGTAAATGCTTTTGTGGAAAACATAGGCATGATTCGTGTCAAGATAGAGTATGCTTAAGCAAAGTGGGTTTGACTATTTGAAATCAGTTGACAGCTGATCAGGGTATTTCCAAGATGCATTGGCATTGGCTTTGGATCTGCCCCGTGGGCATCGGTCTCTGTCCCTGTAGAGGGATGAGCAATGGAGAGTGAATTACGTCGCCAGTGGTCCTTCTGACTCAGCACTGAGTCATTTGATGGGATGCCATACAGGAAGCTTACACTGTCATTCTCTGCACTTCTTTTATGGGTCAGCAAAGAGTGCCAAGCTTTGGGATTGTCGTGCCAGCAATTGCTCACTCCCAGAGTGAGTGTAGCCCCACCCATCCCTATATGGATCAGATAGGTCAGCATTTTTCCTGGGAGCTGAACTCCCTTTCACAACTTTCCCTTCAAGAGAAGATTGTTGGTCACTCAGAATGAAGAGCCAGACTGATGAGTGAATCTATTCCTGCAGGAAATTATATACCGTATGTGCTCAACTTACAGTCATCAGATGTGCCAAGGAATGAATCTGGTGAGAGTTTTATTCTGCTCAGAGTCGTTCGTGGCAGTGGAACTCTTTGGAGCTAAGTTTGAATTATTTTATGATAAACAGCAACTTTGGCCATGAGAGGATTCTTTAGTTAAGTATTTAAAGAGAGAAATCTTGGAGGAAAGTGAACACTAGTGTGTATCTATTTGTGGGTTTTCCTCTTGCTGCTTTTTAAGGAGTTCCTTGGTCCCTACCTTCTCTCCACCCTGTCCTGGTTCAGGATAGCCATGGTTTGGGTGCAGACAGATAGGTCTGGTTCTGTTTGGAGCTTGTCAGAGCCAACCAATGTTTGGAGAGTGCTTGGTGGAAAGCACAGCAAGGCATTCCTTTCTGCTTTCAAGATAGCTGCTCCCCACAGCCAGGGCACTTTAAATAAGTAGGACAACAATACAATATTCTGGTCTCTATTTACAGGCCAAGAATGAGCACAGTGCCTTTGAATGTACAGTGATGGGGTTGGATGGTCTTTAGAAGATAGGACACTGAGTGAAATTGCGGGGTTGGTTTTCTTTCTATTATGGCAAAGAAAGGAGACTTCAAGAAAAGACAGCCACAGAGATAGGTACAGTTGTAAATTAATTGCTCTTTGATCTTCACATCATTTGGGCTATCCCACATTAGTTGACCACATTGTATTTAAAGCTGTTTGGGTTTAAGCAAGAATATAGCTCTGGAGTTTCATGTCCTCCAGCTGTTTTATTGTGAGTACCTTAAACAGCTCTGCGGTTGCATTTTTCTTGTTTGGGACCACGAGTCTGTGAAATAAGTGTTCTGGAAGCATGTAGTTTCTGTCTAAAATTTCAGGGTTTCCTGTAGACTTTACCGTCCTGGTACAGATGAACAGCCCATTGAGTAGGCCAAAGGGTTGGTGCTATAACACTGCCTGGCACTACAATTTCTCAGGACAAGAGATTTTCGTGTTCAGGCCTTTCCTTGGGTGGGTGCTGATCCCTCTCCTGATGCCTGACCGTGTTCCAGGTCAGCAGGAGCCCCTGGGTCTTCACTTCAACAGGATCTTCAGCGAGTATCGCTGCCTTGGCAAGAGGGCAAGAAAATTGTTAAAGAGGATCAGAGCAAAGGGAGTGAACAAACAGGCAGCCACAAATAGACAGCTACTTGTTTCAGTTGTTGACACGTACCCAGCAGTTTCCTTCTCTTATCATCCAAGGCTTTCAACAGACAGTACTGAAATTTGATCTTTGTTTTTCAGATAAAAACCTGTTAGTCACTGCACTCTGCTGGTATTTTCCTCCTTGTCAGTAATTTCCCAAGTCAAAATTGATGGCCTTAGCTAAGCTGAAAGTTTGCACTCTTTATGTCAAGCATTTCATTTTGTGAGAGGATTGTTAGTACGTAAAGACACTGACCTAGAGCCATGATTTATCTCCCCCCTGCTGTGAAAGATCACAGCTGAGGAAGTATACTCATGCAAAAGTGATGCTAGAAGTCATCCTGCTGAAGAAATGTAAGTGCTTATATCTTATATGGGACAACCCATCAGTAGACAGTACAAACTAAATAAAACAAGGTGAAAATATCCTTACAAAGATGTTACATGCTCCTAAAACCAAGGCAGGAATAAAATTTAGGTAGTGTTTCACAAAGAGCTCCCCACCAGTGGTTTTTTTTAGATAACCCACTTGGTATTTCAGTCTAAGACATTCTCTACCTTGACCCAAGCCTCTACCATCTAAAACTTTCTACCAAGTATTTTTCCTGCAGACATTATCCCTTTTTATCTGTGCCCCCCACCTTACAGTGCTCATCATGGTGCAATGACAGGAACCATATGTAGAGACATGAATGACAGGGGATAAGTTTCAAAGAATTTGCACAGACACACAGTTAGTACAGCTGAATCAGATCTTACTTTCTTCACGTGTGTTCCAGTCAGCTTCTCAAAATGGGATTTCTCTTAACACATTTCCTCAGGAACTACTGTTACATGGTGGCGGAGGGAGATTGTTTTCATGTTACTAATTTCATTCTATGTAGTAATAACTACCTGCATTTATATGGCGTTTTTCTGGGCATCTGTAGGTCACACAAATAAAAAACATTTCCAAGCTGATAGCAGTACCCAGTAAGCCCAGCTAGCAGTTTGATGGTTAGATCTTACACCTTGATCACAATATAGACAATTTGTATTTTGGGGTTTTTTTACTCCACAGATAGCTTTGTCCAGAGACCTTCGAGACCATCCACAGAAACAGTCCACCACAACCCCCCAACCATTGAACTGTTGCACCGTTCTAGATCACCCATCACCAACAACCACCGTCCATCACCAGATCCTGATCAGCGGCCACTGAAGTCTCCTATGGACAACACTATCCGTCGCCTCTCCCCAGCTGACAGGATGCCAGGGACAAGGCATCAGCAAGAGAACAACCACCAGGAGCCCTATCCTCTCTCAGTGTCCCCGATAGAAAACAACCACTGCGCACCTCCTTCTGAGGTGCTCCAGAAGCCCTCCAGCCCTCGCCAGGAGAACACCAGAGTCATCCAGCTGATGCCCAGCCCTATCATGCATCCTTTGATACTGAACCCCAGGCACTCCGATTTCAAACCACCAAGGTTGTCTGAAGATGGGCTGCACAGGGAGGTAAAGCCAATCAACCTGTCCCACCGAGAAGAATTAGCTTATATGAACCACATCATGGTGTCTGTATCCCCTCCTGAGGACCACGCAATGCCAATTGGAAGAATAGCGGGTAAGTGACATTCTGTAGGCTACGCCAAAGTTGACGCTCTTCATTCATAACTAACCATGATGTGTATTAAGAGCTTCTCATTTCCTTTTGCTATTCTGTGACCTCAGGAGTTTACTGGCATTCTGCAAGTTTCACCACATCTGTGGTTTAGACAGTTAAATATTATTAAACCAGTTTCATGGCAGGTAAGCAAAGGTGCAGAGTGACTTGCTTGTGACCACAGAATGCGTAATTGGTATTGAAACATGTGTGTCCTGACACTCACTGCCTCTCTACCCACTAGCAATCCATTTCTTTCCTAAGATACTTATCTCCAAAGACTTGTGCTCCAAAGAGGTAATTTTCCAGGAGTTGCATTCACATTAATGTCCAGTCTTATGGAAAGGAAAAAAACCCTCTGTCAGTGGCCTTTGAGATAATGCAGTGTCAAGCCTGCTATTATGGAGATGGCTGGACTAATGAAACACCATCTTGGAGTCCTACTTCATAGGCTTTCCTGTGCTTCTCACAGTAGGATTGTCCCTTTTTACAGAAACAAGGTTGCCTTTGTCCCACGCAAACCACAGGCATTGTCTCACTTTTGTTATCGTAAATAACTGACATCACAACAGCTGAATCAGGAAGCTGAGGTTACAGAAAATGTTTTTTGTACTTGAAAGGAAACTGTAAATAGATAGGGAGAGGGAGGGGGAAGGGGAATCCAACCACTTCAGAAATATGCTGAATGCCCTAGTAACCAATTTCTTTTGAGAGATGTAAATATACACCACACCCAAAAACATTCCATGCATTTATGTCAGCAGTGCGCTAACGTGATACCAAGCTCCTGTGGGGTATTACCATGTCCACAGAGGTACATTTTAAAACACCTTGTTCTTTTTGGTCCGTACGTGCCTTAAATTTGTTACAGATATGGTGCTGCCTCAGCTTTCATGAGGCAAGATTTTCTGTTTTCTTAAGACTTACCACTTTAAATTCAAAAGGTATATATCTCACTATCCAGTCAAACATCAAGCACAACAAGGGCCATGATCCTTTCACATAATACAGAGATGAGTTAACAGAAATTAATCTTTTGACATTTTTGATTTTTATTACCCACACTATCCTCAACAAGTTAAGAAATTGCATCACTGGAGGTTTCCTTTCCATAAAGTATTATTGGAAGATCCAGGGGTGTTGTTAATTTTTATTTTTCAGAAGGAGACATTCTCTAAGAATTAAGCATAAACGGAAAAAAATATAAGAAAATATATGTGGAGCAGGTGGTGGTGTAGTTTTTTAGTTTAAACCCAGGAGTTTTCTTACCTAACTGGGATTCTTTGGTTTCTGCACATTGTGCACTGGGACCAGTGACACCAGCCCTGTAACCAGTACTCCTGCATCCTTTCCATCCCTGTGTTGTTTGCAGAGCCCGTGGATATTTGGGCCTAACACAGTTGCTTGGCAATTGTGTGTAGCAGTTTAAATTGTTATACACAGGCTGTATTTGCATGCCTAGCTGGTTTCACTTGCAGTCTTGTGGCTTTGCTTAGACCCACCAGCATGGGTGGCATGTCTTAAAGAGCTGGTGAAGTATTTCATGCCAAAAAGACCTGAGGTGTATTCAGGCATTCAGTTCAGATGAGAGCAGTGCCCTCATCTTCATACCTGAAGTCAGCTTCATTGATGCTGTTGAATTCAATGGCAGCACACTTTAGGCCCCCTAGGAAGAAAGTACATACCTTTCTAACTGCTTCCCACCCAACTCACAGCCTTCAATTTAGAGCTCTTGCCATTAAGTGATTTCATTTTAAGAACATTTCTTTTTTATGTCAGCATGAATCTGTTTTCCACCTGAGTGTCCTTGTCTTCGCTGACACTGCTGTAGCTAACATGGAGGCTTTTGACCAACCGTGGCTCACCACTTTGATTTGAGAGAGACCATGAAAATTATAACACTTGGCTCTTAAACTGCAAATATACATCAATACAGATGTATTGTTAAAAAGAGCTTCTTAAAAATCACTGGCATTATTTCCATTTTATGGATGAGAAAAACTGATGGGTTGGGTAATGAAAAGATTTACCAACAGTCCAGTGCCAGAGCTAAGTACTTATCTGTTTACACTGGTGAGAATTGAGCCTTGACATTCTACTGGCTT
Source organism: Tyto alba (assembly GCF_018691265.1). Classification (NCBI taxonomy): domain Eukaryota; kingdom Metazoa; phylum Chordata; class Aves; order Strigiformes; family Tytonidae; genus Tyto; species Tyto alba. The sequence continues at coordinate 5,486,657 of NW_024881295.1, read as the reverse complement.
AACCATTTGCATGCAGGTGATTTTCAGGGGAGATAGCAATGCGGAGCAGCTACCAGGGAAGCCTCGTGGGCTGCTGACTAAGACATTGGGCTGAGCTCCAAAACATATTCTATTCCGAGCTCAGAAATTTTAAATTGCAAAAGGAATTCTTCCTGGACTTAAGATGTCTCACAGCCTCAGAAACCTGTTTACTTGTAGATGGAGTCTGTTTTTAAATGCAGCATGCAATTACTTGATGCTGAGAAAGAAAACAATGTTTTCTCTTGCTGCTCTCCACAAATACTCTGTTTTCAGGAGGTTGATCAATAGAGCTCTGGACTTCCTGTCAGACAAAATAATGACCTCTACTCACCGGCTGACTAATCTTTCCTACCTTTTTATGTAAGATCGTTTCTCAAAATATTAATTTTACTGGTAAAGCACTTTTCCTTTTACAGCAAGGAATTTCAAGTTGAAGGCCTTATTCACTTTTTCTCTAAGGCCATTTTACCCTTTTCTAGCAAAGCAAGAGGCATAAACTATCTTTATGTTACTCGTAAGGTCCCATATATTATTCAGCAATGGCTAGAGTTGATTTTAAAAATTATGTTTAGCTATATTCTCAATACAACGTGCATGAGTCTTTTCTGTAACTTTGTCGGAACTAGAGGTCATTGTGTTGGGATGATCCAAAGGCTAACTCAGGTATCAGTAGTCATCTAGCTAAGACAGCACTTAAAAATATTAAAAATACCTTAGAAAGGGAGTTTAGCAGAGCAGTGGAATGGACAGTTTTCCCCACTGGAACTGCTAATTTCAAAGCAGCAACAGTGTTGGTGGTCAGCTCCTAACTTGGACTCTAGCAAGCAGACAGTCTATCTGTCTTCCTTTAGCTCTGTATTTTTTTAGTAGTCCGTCTTGTTTCCCCCAAAATCGTCTCCAAGAACTTCAATTCACTCTGTAGGGTAAAAAAATTTCCACTCCCCATACACCATTGACTGGGAGGGTTTTGTTATCAAACATTTTAGGACTTTGGTATCTCATAAAAGGTACTTCCCCAAGCTACAAGGAGAGGCATGGGTTATTGCATTGGCAGACATTTGTAGCGTGTGAAGACTGAGGCATGCACTGCAGCCCTGGTGGAACCACAGCCACCAGAAACCCTCCCTACAGCCGTCCTGAAGTTCTGCCCCCACGGCTTTCCTTGGGAGCTCTGCTGTTGACTTCAACCAGGGCAGGTTTTCACTACAAAACTTTATTTAGGTGTCACAAATGTCCTTTTTTTCAGATATCCATGTTCATCTCAGCTTGTTAGCATGCAGGAATATGGTAACTGACATAGTAGATCTCACCAGAAACCTGTCAGTGGCTTAAAGGAAGACACAGGAATCCCTGCAAGAGGCAGTTACAGGATTATGCGACTACAACAGGGTTGGTTTTGTCCTAACTTTTATCACACAGAGGTTGGTTTAGAAACATCCAAATTAATCTGACAACATGCTGGTATTTACCTCACTTTTGATTCAGTCACTTAAAACTCACTAATACAATTACGGATGTGTCTTGTGAGGGGAAATACATTGCTGATCAGGTTCCTGGGATTTCCAGCTCTCAGTGTCTTTTTCTGTACAAGCTCTCTGGAACTGAAAGGCTGATTCACTCATCCACAGCAAACACTGGCACTGAAACTTTGGGATACAGGTACCACTACCCCTTTACTCGAGCACTGCCCAATACGGGTACTAACCAAACGATGGCGTGGGTGTGAAAGGCAGAGTGCCACAGAACAGTGGTAGGTGCAGCTGGAGTCCTCCCAGGGGCTCCCTGTCCTGTTGGAGTTGGGACCCAATAAAACCCATCAAGCTCTGAGTTCACTCTGTGTCTGAGGCAGACCTATCCCATTAGTACAAGCAGCTTAGAAGGGTGGGCACTGCTGTTCTTCCACAGAGCCCCATCTTGCCTATTGCTCTTGATTCTGCTCAGCATTTGGCAGGGGATAGATCTAAAGGCAGGTGAGTCTTGTACCTGTTGTTGTCTATTGGTATGCTGTTCTTATCAGCTGGGTTACCTTAGCAACTGGGCTGTATCTGAATTTATGAGCTTCCAGGTTTGCTTCTTCCCCTTCAGGAGTCTGAGGAAAAGCTAGGTAATGTTTGAACTGTTCAGAGGCACATTGTCTACCACTGTATTTGTTTGGCCCATAAAACTGTTGACTGCTGTTGGAATGGGGACAGGCAAGATTCTTACCCTGCCAAAATCGTGAAAGAGATCTACCTCCAGCTTTGCTTCTGACTTGCCTCCACCCCTCTGTGTGCCACACATGTGGAGAGTACAGGGGCATAGCATGAACCCCGCAGGTTTGTAGCAAGACAGGTATAAGTGACTTCTCCATAAAAACAGTCTGACTGACAAAACTGAAAATGCAGTCCCCTGTTATGAGTGCATCAGCTATGAATGACTCACATTCTACTAAAATCTACAAAACAGCACTTATGACGGGCATAGGCTATGTGCTAGCTCTGAGCATGGGGAGGTCTTCCACCCCAAAGCTCTGTAAGGTTAGTATTTTGGTTGTTTTGTGTGGGATGAGAGGTTGGAGGGGGATCAGGATCAGGGATTCTCCTCCCCTTTTGTTTGAAAAATTTAATCATTTCTTATAAACTTGCGTGGGAGGGGAAACAACAGAAGGGGTTAGTTGAGTAAATCTTCCACAAACAGTACTTAAAAAACCTGCTAATTAACTAATACTATTTTTTTTTTCCTTTGGAGTTGAGCTGGAAAGCTTCTTTTAAAGGAGGGTAAGAAAAGCAAACTCAGCTGACTAAGCTATTAGGTTCATAACACTAGACGTTTAGAGCTTAAACATCACAAGCCACCATACTTCAAAACACAGCATCTTGGTCATCAGTGTCGTCTCAACTTATCTACTAGGACCAGAGCCCTAGTGCCTGCATTTGCTTCAGATACGTCGATGTGACTTTTACGACTCTGTCAGGTTGTAGGATGATCTTTTTTTGTTTAATTGGTATACCAGCAAAATCCTTTGTGCAAATGCAGTTACACCACATTAGTTTCTTTTCCTTTCTGTACAAAGTAGTACAGGCACAGTTACTGTGCAATGGCATGTGCTGGGTGATAGGGAGGGACGGTGGGAAAGGAGGCACAAAACAGTTATGCTTGGGGGTAAAAGTAAAGGGGGTAAAAAACAACTAAGCCCAACTTAGGAATTAAAAGTTTTGCAGCAGCTGATACCATTAGCCCTTAACAGAAGGGATGCAGCTTCTTGTTCCATTCAATTTTTAGTGTTTACAATGCAGTAATATCTATAGGCTCTATTGTATTACAGTCCATGCCCCAAAGAGTTTATTGTCCAAACAGACAAGGTAAATATAAAGAAAGGAAGGACGCACAAAGGTGAAAGGTATTTTCAACAGTTATTGGTGAGAGGAGTTGGAAAGAGAGAGCTACACTGCACAGAAAATAAAGTCAAGCAGTACAGTGTATCAGTAGACACTGTCTGACCAGTCCTGCACTCAGAACTGTAGGTTAAATTTACTTCCAGATTCCAGTGACTAGTAACACCTTTTGTGCTAATGCCTCACATCTACACATTCCAATTTGTTCAAAAAAGGTATTATCCCATTTAAAACTGGAACAACCAATACCCTGCACTGCTAGTCAGTCTGGTATTTCCTTGGGTTTTTCTTCACAAGATATCTCATCATGACAGCAACCCAGGCTAGCCATAAACTCAAGAGGCCAGATACATAATTTGCACAGAGCTATCCGCTGCTGCTTTCACCTGTTGCAGCATTTAAAGCTAGTTGCAATGTTTCTGTGATACAGCCGCTTCTGTGTCAATGTTGCAGTCACATCCTCCAACTATGCCCATATACTACTGGGACAATAACTCCAATTCTTGAACCCAAACCAGTTTGGTTTGTTTTTTTGTTTTTTTGTTTTTTTTTGATATGAATTGTCTATATGTGTAAAGGCAGTGAACACAATGGGTGTTAGTAGTAAAGGCTTGAAGCTAATTCCCTCATACAGTTATTTGGTGGTTGATAAGTGACTTTATTCCAGAATGACAGTACTGCCTTGTAAGTAGAAACCTTCTTCTACAAGAAAGTCACTTAGGTGGACAGGCATGTCAACAAGACCTGCTGTGGCACTTCATGTCAGGAAGAGGCTACGCCAGTCAGGTTCCCTGTGTGCACCAGCACTCAAGCTTACTATCCATCCAGTGATGTGCATTGCTGTTTCATTCATTACTATTTCCCCTTCCAGAGTTGCATCACAAGCTTCGCTATGGTGAATTCTTATCTGAACTGAAAATGATTACTGTATCATCCTTTGCAGAGGATGAGTGCTGACAAACCAAGCTGTAGAGACTTAGCTTTTGTCATACGCTTCCTTTGAGGTATTCTGGCTTTTTAAGATGGCACATATTATTGCTAATACCATCGGAGCCAACCTGTATACACCCCTGAGACTCCCAAGGCTATTTTCACCACTGTCATAAGGCATGATTCCTAGAAGGGTTTGACAGTGTAATACGGGCTGGTGGGCTTTTGTGAAGCACAGACTTTGGGGGCAACTGTGACAAGACAGTCTCAGAAGCTGAACAGTTACATGTTACAGCCTGGGAAACTACAGAAAACCAAAACAATCATTCACTTTAGCATACTAAGTTGTAAGTGGTGGGGGTTCAGTGCCTGCTTACCAGGCAGCTGACCCTCCTCCCCACAGGGCAGCAGCTCACACAGATTGGAGCCCTGAAGGAAGCTGAGAACCTTTGTGTAGTCATGGCCTGTCACTCCCATTTGGATATGACAGTGATAACATCACTGGCTTTGTTTAATCACTTGTCCTTGCAGTCATGTACACTTTCACATTTGCAGTATATGGCACGTGTATTTCAAGCCCCTTGTGAAAAGCCAGACTACTATAAAGAGATTGAAGTATGGATGAGAGTCAGGCTCATAGAGTTTCATATGAGAAGTTTTCATTATAACCTTGAGAATCATCTTAACATGGCATTAACAATTAATTTCAGCATGAAAGTGCCTTCCCTGCCAATTTAACTAATGACACTCAAGCAATAGCTGAATGGCAGTAGCTTGGATGGGTGGTTGCAGATTTTTTGTGAAGTGTCTTGCTTTACAGCCGCCTCCATTCTTACTGCACAGTTACAGGAGCAGAAATTGCAGTCAGGGCTTGTTCTCATCCACTCAGAAGCCAGGACTGACCAAGCCATAGGAAAGCTCAGTCATTTAGAGTTCATCCATCTCATTACTGTACTGCAGCATCTACATGCCCTGGCTAGACAGATGTGGTAACTGTGTTCATAGTATCCTCAGCCTCCACTGGGGTCAGCAGGATGTTAAACACGTTCTTAAGAAACTATCCTTTTAATGAAAACTTGCCCCTTATTTTCCCTGTATATTGCACGCTTTCTTCAGGCTAGAGTTCTGTTGGTAATTTGGATTTTTTTTTCTACAATGCAGACTTGCATCACTTTGAACCCTTTTAGTTAAACCAGGAAAACACAGTGTAGTGTTGACACTATACTTCACTCTCTTCAGAGACAGGCCTGTTTAAGTCTGGTTTTAATACTAATCAGTTAGAAGTGGCATGCAAAAGTTTACATCAGTTTATGTTAATTCAAAGGTATACACTTAAACTGGCAAGACTCCTGATAAAAGAAGGTCTCGGCAATATACTGTTTTCCATCTCTGTTGAGGGAAGGGAAGAAAGAGAGTTAGAGTTTGGCTATGTCTACATGTGGAGATTTAACCCCAAGAAGGGGAGGTAACATTTCATTTTTCTGCAAGGGGCCTATCACAAGGAGCAAGTTTACAGCTTATGAAGAAGTCCCTTCAGGAGGGGCTTCCTGGGAACACAGCAGGAGCCATGTCCTCCAGCCACACTCACACCTCGGAAGCCCAAAGCTTTCTGATGGAGCTCAAAAGTGAGGTTCTCGGGCAGCAGGCTCTTACAAACAACAATTTTCTGCTGTTGAGAAAAAACAGAACAGTTCTGATACCTCAGACTAATCTTGAGGGTGAACAGAGCCTGTGACAGAAGATCACATTGTGAGGTCAAAAATTATTACTCATGTTGGGAATTACTTTACTGTAGTTAAGTCATTCCTGCTTTTGCTTGCTTCTCTAAAGTAAAATCCAAAAGATAAAGCTTCATCCTTAATTCTTAAATTCTCCTCATTAAATTATTTGGCCAATTTTATGATGTCTGAGTGGTTGTGAGTTGGATGTGCATGTGAACTTAGGTTGAATTTCTTACCCTCTTCTAGTCATTGCCCTTCATGAGCAATAAAGGTGAGGAAAAGCCACAGGAGGATCAGAAGCAGGTTTCTTTAGCATGATGAATGGAAGAATGCTCTCTACCATTGTGGTGGAACGGGAAAAGACCAGCACTTTATGATAATACTGGAAATACCTGTATCTTTGGTGGAGATGAGGGGATGGAACAGGAGAACAGGGCAGGGGGGAAAAAAAATCACATTTTTGAATTTTTTTTATTATTTTTTAATTTAGCTTGCAAATTCTTAATCTGTCAAGCTGTCTCTGGCCCATCCATTTCATAGTCTTTGTGATTTGAGTGTTTTTTTCTACAACCACGTGAGGGATATGAACCTTTTGGATTCTCCTTCCCCTTACAAGTTTTTATTGCCAAAGACAAAGCTTGGCCTCGTCTTGCTGTGTTACTTTTACAACCTCACAGCACAACTGTTTGCAGGATGACAGTCTCAGGTTTCCGCTCTCCTTCTGCCTCATCTCCCACTTGGCGTTTGGGTACAAGACAGAAGCAACGTACAACTGTTGTATTGTGTGATCTGGCAACCTCTTTCCTCAGCCCCAGCTTGAATTTACTGAGCTGAACAAACAGTTGTCTGTCAAGAGGTTTCTCCACATAGAAACATTTGCTTTACTGTACCAGCTTACCATCCTGCTTCCAACAGCAGCCAACATTCATGGAAAGAAAACTCTTTTCCCTCAATAACCTGGACATGGATTACTATATAGGGATGAACAGGACTGCACCATCTCAGGTCCAGTGCTCCCCCAGTCTTCAGACCCATTTAAGCCCCAATCATATGACTTGGTTACTTTTTTTCTTCTAGTTTTGTCTGCTAAAAGAAGTGTGTGGTGGAGTTAGGTAGATACTGAGGGTAGATGGTGTAATAGCATCTAGCAGTAATCCTGCTGTAGAATGTCTGTCTCAGTGTGCAGTCTGTTGTTTTCCCAATGTTTTTCTTTGCCACTGAAAAGGCTTTCAGCAAGAATAAAGGACCTGATTTGATAAGGTCCAGCCATGTGTCTTCTCTCTCTCCTCTGCACCAGCTTTATCTTCCTCTCCATTTGTGTGATGAGAGCAAGTTATCTGAGCAGTCCTCACCATACTCCTGAAGCTAAGTAACATTATCAGTAAGCCTGATGTATCAGCTTCACGTACCAGTTAGGTAGCTTAAAGGTCCATTTGGCTTATCCAGAAAGGTGTGCCTGTTGCATGGTATAGGATGTGGTTAAAATGCAATTAGAGTTCATCTCCACAGTAAGCCTAAACCAAGTCAGGTCTCAGCTGTTCTCTCCCAATCCTTTTTATTTTCTGTACAAGTGAACAGCCATTAACCTTTGTGATTTCTTGGTTCTGGCTACAGTTTAAACAAATCCAGATGCTCCAAAGTAGTGTTGTCTTCTCAGAGACTTAGTGACCTTCTCTGGCAAGGGTGATGATCACAGACTGTAGGCTGAAGGTCCACAGGACCTTCTGGGCGTGTCTCTCTTTCCTCCCTGTTCTTGCCTGCTCTGCCAGTGTAGTCCAGCCACCTTCTTTGTGCTGGCTTTATCATTCACTAGATCTTCCTGCAAGCAGACCCAACTCTCAAATAGCAGAAAGCCAGCTGGTGTTTTTTTCAGGGTTTGTTCTCTTCTGTTTAAGTGATTTAAGTCAGCTCACAGAGAAATCTTACAACAGAGCCAGCACAAGGTAAGCACCAGGAGGAAGGGAGGATAAAATGGGAAGGAGATCAGGACCTTCTTCTTGTAGCAACTATGGCCAGCTGAACTTTACCAGTTCATCATTTTGATACCATGACCATCACCATGTTACCTATCTTAACCACACTTCAGGTGCTTATGGAAACCAGAGTACCAGAGAACTTCTAGAGACTGTCTGTTCATTAGTCTCAGTTGTGAACAGCTGTTGTTTGCTTCACTGTGGGCAAATGCAGCTGAAGCACAAATCACCTTGTAAAATAAAGGGGCCTGAGCTTGGGAGAACTCTTCAGCTGGTAGAAATCACAGAACCATTTAAGTCAAATGATATCATGCTTGAGAAATTTTAGGCTAACCTACTCAGCAAGGGGTAAGGCCTCAGCTGATGTCAGAGGGAGTATGACAACGTTACTTTGGCATGATCTCTTCCTCTCTGAAGCCACATTAGTTTCCAAGTCGGTCATCAGCCAGACCGAATATATTTTGTGTAATGATCTTCAGTGCGAAAAGTGGGTGGGTCTCACAAAACATTTCTGTGGTTAAGAGATGATTTTGGTAGTTGATACATGAAGACAGCCAGCTCTACTTCTGTGCCATGGGCCCCATTTAAACAACAGGGGTCTCAGATGCAGTGTGTGGTTTAGGAAATACTGCAGTGCAGGGGAATGTTATATTGTGAACAAAAGAGGTCTTTAGCATATGTATGCATAAGACCTCTCACTACTGCAATGTCAAGACTACCAGTCTTGTGTCTACCTTGGCCAAATGATACTGGAGAACATTCATAATGGCTGGACAAGCGTCAAAATACTGAAAACCTAAGGTCCGTGATGTGTAATTTATAGATTATTCTGAGATGCTATTTCAGTTCTAAGGGTTATATGTACTACTATCATATAGCCATTAGGAAGTATTTAGATCCAGTTTTCCTTTAGTTGTATGTTTAGAAGGCTGTGCCTGTAGACTTAAAAGAATATTTGAAATGAAGAATCTAGAATACATGCTTCCACTCACAGTGTATATTTGACTGTCACAAGGGATTCTTAATGACAATATCACCACCTCCCCTTTTTAATAACATTACTGAAGTAGTGCTGTGGATGTGGGCAGTAAACTGAGCTTTTCAGCCACAGAAGAGAAATTGAATTTTACCATGCCAAGGAAGAGCAGCTGAAGCTTGAGTGTTTCCGCCACCTGAAAGGAGGGGTTAAAACTAGAGTGAGGAGGCAAGTTTTCTGGTATCAGAGGGGTTTAAAGCCAGCTATTGCTGCTTATGGGAGAGATTTCTTCCTACTCCTCAAACCCTAACCGCTCTGTCTCCTCTTCCTCACCTTCTCCAGGGCTGTGCAGCTGCCTCTTTTCTCCTGTACCTAGTGTCAACCCTGGCAGCCAAGCAGCAGCCAGGAGACTAGGTGGGCAGGCAGCCCCCAAGGCTTTACTCTAGCTCTGCCAACCTCAGGATTGTACAATAAGTGGCTGTTATTAGCAGGAGTATGAAGCTGCTGCCTCTTGCACATGTAGGGCAGTGCTTATGGAGCAAATTTGGAGAGCCAGCTAAGTACTCTACACCTTATCACTACCTTGTGCATAACTATAAAAATCCCTCTAGAAGCATTAAGTGCAGGAATAAAGTTGGAGCCATGCCTCTCCATTTGAAGGTACAATTTGTCCTAATTCCCAGCTAATTACGTAGTTCAGTCTTGCCCAGTAGTACAGATGAGAAAATGGTGGAACATGGAAATGCCAGCTTTCAGGAGCCTTGCCTCACTGCTGGACCTGTTCACCACCTTCCCACTTTGGCTAGGTTGTTTGATACCACATGGCCATGATACCTCTCAGTCCCAGCTCTCTCCACAGCTAAATCCCTTTACCTTCAGATTGTACAAAGTTTAACCATCTGAGTTCACTTAAGAAAAAAAGTACGTGTGTGTGTTAGGGGGAAATGATGTTTCCTTGTGCTACTGAGACATAGTTATTTCTAAATAGGCTTATTTTAGCCAAAAGGCAGGAAATTGCAGCATGCCCAACCAATTTAGGTACCAACCCTGACTCAACTCCCCCGTTGAATCTCCCACACTTTTAAATTTGCTTGGCCTCAGCAACATCTGCGTACTTTCTTGCCATCGCTCACAAGCCAGCGCACACCCCGTGGAGAGTCCCACCATGTGACTGCTCCTTTGGAGGCCTTCTGACAGCCCAGGAAGTGATTTAGTCTTCATGGAGTCCTTCACACCATCCAGACTTCCTCAAACAAGAGATTTACTCTTAGAAAACAACCATCCACATACAAATCCTTCTCTCCATTTCTCCATCCTTCCTGAAAATGCATGTAACAGTTTTGACCCTCCTGGAGGATGTGACTTTCTGTATTGTTTTCAACTGCCTTCTGTGGAGGTGCCTCTTTTCCCAGTAGAGAAGCTCCTTTTAATAGCATTTTCTAGCATTGCCTCTTCTTGGATTTTCAGCAGTTTTGTAGGCTTGCAGTCTACTCTAAATGGGCCCTACTATACTCCAAATTCATTACACTCACTAAGAGTTATCAAGTAGTCTTTGACGTGTAGTCTCTATCGCCCTATTAAAGATGGTCTCTACTGGCCTAATAACGGTAGATTATTTAGTTGCTGCTCCTCTGTCAGTCAGGGAGACCCCTCCAGAACCTCGTATATTTTTACTGTGCAGTCTGTGGAGAAAGATATCCAGGGTGTAAATCATTTGTGGTTATAAAAACAAAAAAGGCCCTGAGTGCCTATGCTTAAATTCCTGAAGGTCTCCCATGTGAAACCTGAAAGAAGGCAAACTGATTTAGGTACTCTGCAAACAGAGCTCATACATTTAACTAAATTGTGCTGCCAGGCATCAGCTGGTCCATGATAACTAACAGTGTGCGTGCTCATAGCTCTCAGCAGAGGTGAGAAGAAATGCAGTGAGCCTAAATCTTCGCTGCGAGTGCTTAAAGCTAATGCTTTTTATTCCCTATTTGCAGTGGCGTGAGACACAGTTGCCACGGTTGCATTGATGCATGCCAGCTCATTAAATTATTGCAACTCAGTCATATGTCTAAATTTGCTGATAGACAGCTGTAGCTTTTGAAGAGGAGTTCTTAAGTGGTTGTGGGAGCCAAGCAGAATTTTCAAGACTTTTCAGTTTTGTTGTTGAAGCAAACAGAGGTTTAAGATACTTGGGTGGTTGGGTTTTTTTTGCAAATTCCACCAGCCTGCTAAATACCTCTGCAAGTCTGAGCAGCTCATTTCAGTTTGGAATATGGGATGGGGCCCTTGATCACTTAGGACTTTTCTTGTGAAGATCTCAAGATGCAGAGCTGAGTTCTTCTCATTTGAGGAATATTTATATTCAAGCTTAGCCTGAATCTATTCTAAAAATTAAGTGAACAACAGAAAACAAATCCACACTTGAATCCTACCTCTTCTCAGAGTGTGGAGCTCTGTTGTTAGTCCAATAATTTGCCTTCCAGACAGCTTGGGATGAATTTTTTTGTGCTTTCTTGTTTTTGTGAAAGAGGGGGGCACAGCGTGTGTGTGTGAAGTAATGATAGGCAATGGAAAATAACCAAAGCCATTAGGCTCAACTAGAATTCACTTGCTAGAACTTACTGAGGTGAATGTACGATGCACATTGCACGTGCAGTTCCAGTCAGCTGTCAAGAAGCCGTCTTCCAGGGGCCACTGTAGAGAGGATATTAGGTGTCTGCCATCCCCATCAGTAAGAGTTGTATTTATGAAAAGTAAAGTTGGTGGTGAAGGTAAAGTTTAGGCTAAATGATATGTCTGCAGAACTGTAACTATTAGCTGTAAGTCACTCTAATTGAAGGGTGTCTGTCCTGGGCTGCACATTCAAGGCTGTGACAGAGCCTGACAATGACTTGCCTCTGCAGGAGCACCGTCCCTCCAGCTGGCCCCAAGGAGGGCCACTCCTTCCAGGTCTAGCAGTGGTGGCACGAGCAAAACCAGATGGCTGACACTGGGATGCTGAATTCCTGCAGCGCTCTCTCAGTGGGGCCATAGACCCACCGACTACCTCAGCAAACTCCCAGCACAGTCCGGAAGCGCTGGTTCAACAACAGACCCGTGCGTCCTTCTTCTCTGCCCCCGGGTTTCTAATAAATTATAGCCTTGGCCAAAAAGTGTCTCTTTTTTCCTCGACAAACATCCGCTAAGTGAATGTCTTCTGATTTGAAACTGCTCCCACCAAGGCAGACGTCTCTTGCAGATGAGGTGGGGCCAGCCTGAGCCCACCACAGATGTTTTGCCCTGGACTGCCCACTGATGGCCGTGATGCATGATTCACTGCTGACCTAGGGAATCACCTCACCTTTACAGTGATTTTAATAAAGAACTGAATGGAAAGAAAGCATGGAGATCTTTGGGAAAAGCTGATCTAAAACAGCAAATTCAGCATGAACCATTGACCTAGACTATGTAGGTTTTGTTGTTAAAGTTATCACAGATTACACATGATGATGAGGAAAAAAAATATGGTCTTTTTTGGAACACAGTCATATTACCAACTCTGATCAACTGGTAAAATATGCCCTGGAGAAGCGAAGCTCGAGGAATCAAAGGAAAATTTTAAAAAGACTGTTAAAGTTTTTTGGGGTTTCGGTTGTGTTTTTTTTTTTTTTTTTTTAATCAACATTCTTGCACTAAAGAATCATTTTCTGTACAGCCTTTAATTGAAAGAGTTCTGGAATGAATCGCACACGTGTCAGGAACTACTTACTACTAGGGCCCTTACTACCCTATTATCTGAGCACCTCCCACGTTATTAAAAGGCACAAACCAGTAGAGCAATATAATCTCCCTTCCCTTGTTTCTTATAAATGAAGTCTAGAAGAGAAGGTTTTTTCTAATATGTGCGTGTCTAAGAGACTAATTGTGTGTGTATGTGAAAAAGTATTGATGGAAAGGTGATGGAAGAACTGGGCTCTGTGAATTTGTGAGAAGGAAGGTAGCGAAGATTAAAGTGGCAGCCTGACACTTTGAATTTCACTCTGCCCGACAGAGCTCCCGGGTGGCCCAGGGGAAGCCACTTGTGCCCAGAGCCGCACGAGGGCCGAGCGGCAGCGGCGTTTGGCAGCGCGGCGGCAGCCAGCTGCCTGCTTGGGATCGCGCCGTGGGGTGGGCGGCTGGGCCGCGCCTGCGGCTTGGGGTGGGGGCACGGGGGGAGGAGGGCTCCTCTGCGGCCCTGTGCCACGCAGAAACCTGCCCAGGCCGCTCACTGGCAAATGCGTGCGGAGGAGAATTACGGCCTGTCCCGGTCCCCGCTGCAGGTGCCTTATTCTGGATGAGGGGGAGGAAGCTATCACTGAAAAACGTTCGCATCCATGAACGAGCAAAAAGGGGAAGGGGTTTCATTTTTCAGATTAAAGCCCAGAAGAATTTCAAATGGGAATGGACATTTTTTTGTGAAATATGTTAATGAAAATAAGGTTTTTCCAACCAAAAAGTCCAACTGCCTCTTTCCTTTCCTATTCCTCCTCTTGCCGCTGTCACGGATGATGTGACCATCGGGATAGGTTTCAGCTAGAACAGAAACCTGCAATTTTTGTCGGATGTCATCTCTTCAAAACGCACTGCTTTGTTCTCCATAGGGCTGGTAGCGAGAGTCTGTAGTAAGGGCAGTGGCAAACTCAGCTCGGATTTTAGAGACAGTACAGATTTCAGAGATACTCTGCAGTTTTAAAATGGGAAATGCCATCAATAATGTTAATATCTCTAAACATTTCAGGTGTGCTCATTAAATGTGTTATATCCCTTTTCAAAAAGCATTTTGTGTTCTCATACTGAACATGTCGTCATCCCCATTGTAACATGTAGCAACCCCAGACAGTCAGACAGGAATAGAAAGACAGGCTGACAAGAATCCTTTTTAGCACCTAGAAGCTAGATGTCTTTGGTTGCCTGCCCTTTAACCACTCTAAGAAGCCATCTCTCAGAGGTTGGTTCTGCTTTAAAAGTAAAATGCAACTACAGCCATCTGAGGGATCTGGACAGTTGAGCTATAAAAACCCTGTTGTTTCTGATAGCAGCAGAACCCCCAGCTCTGTGCAATTTGCTTTTCATATTTCCTAGTTTCCAGTTATTATGCTGTGCTGCGCACACACACATTGCAAGCAGGAAGTAGGAGCAGCTCAGCTCTTGGCTTCCTTGGTCTCGGGAGACTGCCATGAAACTGAAAAACACTAAACTAAAACTTAAGTATCTGTTAGACCTTTAATTAGCGACCTAAGGAGTGTTTGCCAAGAGGAAATTTGAATTCAATTATCCAAATAGAAAGTATTTAACCTCTCAATAGCACTCAAGTAATTATAATACTTGGAGGTTTTTTTCAGGAACCTTAAAAAATAAAGCGAAAAGCAAATTCAAAAATGGTAGAAGGTGTCAATTTTGTATCACATGGAGCGTACAAAGGAAAGCTGTAACATTGCCCATGCTATAGACCACTCATGTTACACAGAAAGGGGCTGCCACAAGCAGGATGAGCAGGGTGCAGGATTCTTGATTTCCCTACTGAAACAGCCAGCGATAGCATCAGGGCCAGCAGTGGTAGTTTTATGTGCATCAGCACAACAATGAACACACAACTGAGATCAGCAGGTCATCTCACGCAGCTTTTAATGGGATAAAGATGCTCGGTCAGTGTCAGAAGGAATAGGACACATCAGAAGAGGCTGTATATTCCAGTACATTTTGCAAACATTAGTCAGTACCAATCAAGCCATTTCCATTTCAGATTGCAGCAGCTGTTTCAGCCCTGGTCCCAACTGTACTTCCACTACGCATCCACCCCAAAATTTCCAGAATTAATCCCAAGGAAAAAAAGCCAATATTTTCTTGCTCCTCTCTTCACAGACTGTAGGTTGCTTTGGGATTATGTTTATCAGCTGCTTTCTGACAGCCGGTACGAAAATTTCATCCGATGGGAAGATAAGGAATCCAAAATATTTCGGATAGTGGATCCCAACGGGCTGGCCCGGCTGTGGGGAAACCACAAGGTAAGGAAGCAATGCAATTTTCCTCCTACGGCACTTCACCTCCTGTAACATCACAGGATTCACTTTCAAACATGGGGAAAAGGAAGAAAGCATGTGCATATAAACTACTACTGAAAACTGTAATCTTTCATTCTACGCACATTAGAAATATAAAGCATCCAGCCTCAAGCACTAAAACCTACCCTTCATATAGAGAACTTGTTGGTTTGGTTTAAAGGCATTTAGTTATAAATGCATTTAATTATAAAATTACAAAGAGCGCAAGAATTAACGGTCCTTCTCTCTCAAGGCATCTCATTTCTTCCCGAAACCTGATGCTAAGGATGTTCTGGTTAGATGTGCTCTACAAGGAGCTGTATACTACATCTCAGCAGGAGCTTTCTGTCTGAGTTCCTGTCTGCACCAACGTTCAGATTTCACACGTTGTCCTCTGACAGACACCAAATGCTGCAGGATTCTGTATTTCCTTTTAAGAGGGTAATTCTGCTTTGTTCTCTGAAAAGCAGTTACTGATTTTTGCAGTTTGGGGCTGAGTATATATAGATATATCTATATGAGTATATTCATATGAATATATGAGTAGTCAGCATAGATTTACAAAAGGGAAATCATGCTTGACCACCATGATATCCGTCTACGGTGAAATTATTAACTTGGTCGATGCAGGGAGAACAGTGGATGTAGCTTATCTTGATTTTGGAAAGGCTTTTCAGACTGTCTCCCATAATATCCTCATAGACAAACTAATTAAGTATGACCTAGACAAGGATATAATGAGGTAGACTGAAAACTGGCTGAACTACTGGGCTGAAAAGATCGTGATCAACAGCACAAAATGCAGTCGCTAGTGATGTTACCCTGCGGATTGATTCTGGGGCTAATACCGTTCCACATGTTCATTGATGACCTGGATGATGGGTCAGAGCACACCCTCAGCCAGTACTCAGCCAGTACTGAACTGGGAGGAGCGACTGATGCACCAGAGGGTTGTGCTGCCGTGCAGAGGGACCTGTACATGGTGGAGAAATGGACTACTGGGAATTTCATGAAACTTGACAAGGGGCAACGTGAAGTCCTCCATCTGGGGAGGAATGACCTGGGGAAGTGTGGGACTCTACGTTTCCTGAGACCCCAGATGTGGGACTGTTTTACTAGGAAGATGGTCAGACACTGGAGCAGGTTGCCCAGAGGAGACTGTGCAGTCTCCATTCTTGGAGATGTTCAAAATACAACTGGACACAGTCCTGAGCAGCCATCTCTGGTTGACCCTGATTTGAGCAGAAAGACTGGACTAGGTGATCTCCAGAGGTGCCTTCCAACATCAACTATTCTGTGATTCTGTATATGAGTATACATAGCCTATAATCTTGATAAGGTCAAGATTTTCTCATGTGACTCATTGCTTACAAGAACATCTGTCTTAGAGGCTGCAACACTGGGAATGGAGAGTTCTGACCTCCATGCCAATAATCATGCCTTCCCATCATGTCTCATGTTGAGTGTCTAAAACTGAACCTACTTCAGACCACTAGCCACTTGGGAAATGCAGTGGCCTTTTAGCATATAAGAAATGGAAAAAGCACACATTGTATTTCAGGGGGCTTCCCGATGAACAGAGTCTAGATTTTGCAGGGAAAATATTGTCATTGTTAGTGTTTAATTGCCACAGGAGCTCTTGATGTGGCCTCCCTTAGCAGAGCTGTTGTGGTCAGGGCAAGCAGAGGAGGCCTGCTCTTAGGGGGCATTTCAGACAGGCAGATCAGTCTCATTTAATAAAGCCAGGTCAACACTACAGCCTTCTGCCTGATCTTGGACTGACAGAGATGTGCCAAGCCAAGCTCCTAACATGGAGGCTGACAGAGCAAAAACATGCTTCTACTAGTTTGGCATGTTTTGCCCATGGCAAGGCGGCTGCTTTATACTCACACAAACATGGCTTTGCCAGTATAGTTGTCTCTCTGCTGGGAGTTTCTTTGCCAGCACGGTAACCAGTGCTCCTTGTCCCAGGAAAATGCACTTCGTGTAGACATAGCCTAAGGGACTGATCCCGCTATCCCAAGTCAGTACTGTGGGGACTGCCCACGTACAGCTCTGCCAGTGCCCATCATTTCTGCCTGGTGACCCTCAGCTTCAGCAGGGCCATACCTGTCACCCTGCAGTGCGCTGGCCATGGCCTTTGGGGTCAGCAGATCCCAAAATGAGGGGGAGGCTCTGGCATAGAAGCAGATGTACAACCTAATGGGCTTCTTGATTTACACCTGTATAACAAGAGGAGAAACAGGCTCGGTCTCCACAGTGCTCTGTAAGCACTAACTAGTTAATGGAGGGGAATCCCAGAGGAGCAGTGCTCTTAGCAGGGAATGCTGACAGATTCAGTCTATTAGCTACTGTTCTTATAAAAGGTTGTTTCATTAAGAACAGGCTTGTCACATCCCGCTTGGCAGGAGCATCTCCCTCCATCTAATGTCTCCTCTTGTGGTTGATGAAGTCTTTTGTTATCTGTGATCCAAGAAACTGTAGAGAAACCTCTCTTGGAATTTTTGTTAGACTTGCTTGCTTAAATTGCCCTGAATGAAAAGAGACCCATAAAAATTTGGTGATGAGGGCTGGAGGGGCAGGATGGGCCTGCAAACAGCAGAAGAGTGGAACATGTAATTTCTTGAACTGACTTGGTTACTTTAGCTAGCTGTGATAGTTCTGCAACTCTTTTTGGGGCTTAGGAAGGTTTTAATGAATCATCTCACCATGGTTTTCCTTTTTCTTTTGAAAAAAACAGAACAGAACAAATATGACTTATGAGAAAATGTCCAGAGCCCTACGCCACTACTACAAACTAAATATTATCCGGAAGGAGCCAGGACAAAGGCTTTTGTTCAGGTAATTTTTTCTTTTCTTTGCCATTCCTTTCTACAGACAATTAGTTTCTGAAGAGTGAGGATGGAATTGTGTGTGGGATACTTCATTGCCACAGCTATAACACGGGTGACAATGGGCATACATTTGTAAAAGCTGTCTAGACTGGTGCTTCCCAGCTTTCAAGGCAACTGCCAATTTACAAAACTCCGGGCCTGTTTCAATGATCAGTTGAGTCAATAGAAGTCTTTTCACTTGCCTCAAGCAGGCTGCGCCATTAAGACCCTAGCTAAAAGATTCATGATCTCAGCCAAACTGCTGGAAAACCCACTCCAAATTGACTTCTCAAACACAGCTGCTGGTGAAAGCTAAGCAGGGATCAGGCATTTCCTCAAGTGCATCATCATTACAGAAGAGAAGTGCTGATGACCATGTCTTCGGCGGTGCTGCCTTCAAGGAAGAGAGGGATCTGCAAGAGCTGTTCATAAAGACTAATGCTCCAGATTGGATGACACAACCAAGAATTTAGGAAATAGTGCCTGAAACAGCGTTAAAGCAGGGAGTTACTTGTACAAACTTGAGTGCAACTGGCAGAGAGCGAGAGTGCTCCAGTTCTTTTCAGACAAGACCAGCAAATCCTAGCGCGTATGTCTGACCCACAGAGCACTGAACCCAGACCAAAGACTGCTTTGATGTCAGTGGTCTGGATCCAGTAATGTGCTTGGAAATGATATCAATAGGAAGGCAGTCTTGGAGTTTGTTTTCTTAAATAGCTAACAGAACTGCATTAGCACTTAAACTATCTACAGCTGAAAAGGTTTCTGTGGAATGTCTTGTTTATGTCAGCTCTTAGAAGGAGACTTAGATGGGGGAAGGAAAGTGGAGGGAAGAAGGAATCGCGGGCAACATCAACTGAGTGATTTTAATCTTTTTTTGCGGAAAGTTAAACCAAGGTTGCTCCATCAGCAACAGTACCAAGGGAACCTGGATTGCTGTGGCCTTGCATGAAGACTGTGCTGCCCTGGGGGAATTCTGTGATGCTGAACAGTGAATGTGCTTACCTTGGAGCCTCTCCTTCGGTGGGGGCACAAGCAAAGCAGGAGTCCATCCCTTCTCAACCAGGCTGCCTATTTTCTCAAAACTGTAGAAGTTTAATACTCTTGGAGACTTCAGTTCCTCTGTCAGACTTGCCCAAAATTGACCAACAGATTCAGAGGTCACCAGGGAGCATAAAACATGAGCATATAAACCTCATTTCCTTCGGAAACTGGAAAATAAACAACAAAGCATTTTTTGCACAATTCCCAATAAAAACTTATTGATGTTGTTTTCTTAGACCTATTTATATCTGAAGAGAAAAAGAACAGCTGCAAAAAATCAAGCCATTAACGTGCCTTTCTTGGCTGTTTCTCGCAAGCACAGAAATAATGGGAAATGTGACTTTATAAGTAACATACAGGCAGTTATCATCTGCAGATATCTGTACAGAGCTTTAAGTGAAATGGAGTCAGGAGAAGGGTTTCTAATAGGTTGCCTGAGTGTCTTCTGCAAAAAAAGAGGTCACAGATTCTGTTTCTTCGTTAGCTTATAGTTCCGAATTGTTTTTTTAAAAGTTACTCAAATGCTGTTACAAATACCCATGCTTTGGGTTCCTTGACGTGACATAAAACACAGACCAGAAAGAACACGCAAAGTACTGCCGTACAGTTCACATCAGCCATTTCCCACATGGTTTAGGAAACAGAGCAGACAGAAGGTAGGGAGGACAGTGGGATCACTCTCTGTTTTGATTTCAACCTCATGCCAGATCAACAAGACAAGCACAGGGTTTAAATCAGGGCAGTCTGGCCCGTAGGCTTCGGTGCATTTTCGCTGTGTAGCCGGGGACTGATTCACCACTTCTGAATGCTCGTTTTTCACCACCGTAACACCATTTATATCAGCAGCGTTCTCCCAGCATACAAATGGGAGTGACACAGCAGTGAGTCACAGGCTTTTTTTTTTTTTTTTTCTAAATGCATATGTGCACATGATTTCCAAAATTAGAAGAGGTGGCAAAAGGTTAGTTCCAGGCTGTGCTACGCGTTTGCTGAGAGACTTCAGATTTTTCAGACAGAAAGCCCTCAGCTTTATAACCTCCAAGGCAGAAGAGGAGGCAAGTCTTGCCCATTAGCTGCAGCAGTGATTTTTCTGGGTCAGTGATAGTAACGAGGCTCCTGTCAGTTGGTTTTGTTTTCACTGGGGCAAAGATACTGAGCATATCATCAACCTGAAATAAAATCATCTCCTCTGATTAACACATTTTGTACAGCTGAATGTTAGCCAGTACATCATTAATGAAAGACTGTGAAATTTTGTAACATTTCCAGCATAAACATCTTTCATCCTAATTTCTCCAGAAGTACTTACAAGTTAGGAAAGTGATTTGTGTTTAAACTAGGATTTCATCCTTCCTGTGCCACTCTCTCTTCCTACGCCATTAAATTCAGAAAGAAAAAGCAGAGCTTTTCTCTGCTATCTCTGTGCAGTAGTACACAGAAGCATCCTGGCAAAGATCAAGACTGCAGACCTGATCTGCAGGCTGGTGGATGTCCTTTCCCATTTCCTACTGCTGCCATGTCTCCCCAGAGGCAGTTTCTGTTTCTAGCCCCCTGCAGACTTACTGCATCAAGACATTAGTGCTGGGAGCCGTGGCATTCATTTACAGAGGATGCTGCTTCATTACAATTACGCTTGCTACAGTCACACAGGAAGAGGCTGTCTTTGCTCACAGTTCCCTAGCCCAAAAGCTTTTTCTTTCAGGGCTTCTTCCATTTCCCAGAACTTGTTCTGACTTGGTCCTTGGCTTTTTCCACTGCTGTTCCTTTGGCTCTTCAGATTCCTCTTCACTCACCTGCACACAAGCCTGCACAAACCAGTGGCCCTCTGCCTCTCCATGCCTTGCAAGTGCCTTTGCTTTGAAATGTGCTAGCCATAAAGGCCTTTAATGTTTCTGTCACCAGACACCATAAATGAGTGTACCTGTGGCATGCTAGCATCTTACAGGACAACAGCAAACAATAGGAAGGAGAAGAAGTAAATGCCATTCTTTGGAAAAGACTATGGGGTTTGGTTCAAATTGGGACTTTCAAGAAACAGGGAGGGTAAATGCCTGCGATTTTTTTTGGTTTCCTGTCGAGGTATGGAGGAGGGAACACACCAGTAGGCTGGGGAGAAGCTGGGAAATACTAAGGCATGGGAGGATACAGCAAAGATGATCTGGGGAGATGCAGAGCTCAGGGCCCTCAATATCTTGATGAAGGTAAAAGCAGAGATCATTGGGAAATCCACTTTTTTCTCTCTTTTTCAGGTTCATGAAGACCCCAGATGAGATTATGAGTGGCCGAACAGACCGCCTCGAGCACCTTGAATCCCAGGAACTGGATGAACAAATATACCAAGAAGATGAGTGCTGAAGGGAACTGGTGCACCGCCTCTGTGGGTTCACGGGAGAAACATCTGCCCGGATGGCCGGCACAGTTTGGGAGGGGAAGCAACAACACAGAAGCAGTACTTGGGGTCGCCGCTTAGCTTGAAGACCACGCAGGACCTGAAGCACCTTAACAAAACAAACTAACAGGCAGAAGTGGTGCTGGCAGAAGAGTAAACGGGAGAAAGCTTGGACTTATGCACTACTTCACTGTTCCTACAAAGTCTCCCTTTCTTTCTTTTTGGTTTGTTTCAGTTTGGGGGGTTTTTTTGTCGTTTTTTTTCCCTAATAAACATGCAGTTTGACTTTCCTTATCTCACATAGGACAAGACATCAGATTACGCTTTTTTTTTTTTTTTTTTTTTGGAAGGCTTTCCTACGGAAATAGAGCGCTCTTATTTTCTGTGCAAGTCTCATGACACAACACCGCATAAAACAGTAGCATCACAGAAGGGATTTGCTCAAGGGTTCCAGTTTGCTCGGATCAATTTACATGTGCTGCCACTGGGAAATGTGTTGAAGCTACCGAAAGAATTTACCACACATACCTGTCAAATGAAGAGGAGTCACCCTTCACGTGTAGGCTGGGATACCATCCCAGCATAGCTTGGGCTCACAGCGAGTCCTGCGAGTGGCTATTAACTGCTGGAATATGGACCAAAACCAATCACCTAAGTGCTCCGGGGAGGAGAAAAATAAATATGACAAACCTCTGCAATAGACTGATGTTGACGTTTTCCCTCCCTCTAGCAGAGAAGTGATAGAATGGAGCCGGGGGGAGGGAGGGCGGGGACAGATACATATATATGTGTATATATAGGAATATTTCATATATATATATATGTATATATATGTAACCCCCACAATATATCCACAATGCAGAATTTCAGCTCGAAGCTTTCTATAAAAAAGCAAAGGCTGAAGCCTCTGTCATTACAAAAGGGAGGGGTGTTTCTTATACCTGCTTGCAATTTTGGGGTGAAAGGTGAAGGACTGTTCCTTACATCACAGGGAGACAGCAAAGGGACCCATCACATGGTTTGTATTACTCAGAAACCTCTCCAGGATCATTTTGTGCTGCTGGAGAGGTAGATGATTCACCAATCTGAAAACTGATGGTAGAGGACTAGAGACCAAATAGCTATGCCTATAACTTGTAATTGATTTTGGCTTTGTTTTGGGATTTGTTTTTTTTTTATGCCTCCCACTACCCTCCCCCACCCCACAGCTCTGCCATCAAGGGAGCTTGTTTCAGCTTGCCCGTTTTTAACATGATTTAAAAGACAAGGAAAAAAAGAAACCCAACAGCCATGTTGCTTGCTTGGTTTTTGGTTTTGTTCCGGTTGGAAGGTGCCCCATTTTTTACACCCCCAGTTTGGTTTGCTGCACTGAGGGTGCTTTGCATGAAGAGCTATGCCTAGTTTGGTTGCAGGAAGCTCAGCAGTCCTTGGTGCCCAGTACAAGAGAAACTACTGGCCTTTTTCATTTCACAGTGCTTGGGCCACCGTGATGGGAAAGTCTGTGGTGTCCAGCGATCCATCATCAGTGGTTCTTTTAATGGAAGGAAGATCTGGCAGCAGAAATGATGCTTGCAGAGGGAGAAGATGTGTAGAGAAACTGCAGGAATCATATAGTGTCTGGAAGAAAGCACGTCTGCACCAGTTCATTAAAACAGCCTCTTTTATGGGAACATGCATACTAGAAATGGAAAAAATCAGTGGTCTAATCTAATCTGTTTCAACCAAAAAATGAGATGCATTACCATGGCAGAGCTTTTATCAGCTATTAAACCACCACAACATTTGATATTTCCACATATTTAGCAAGAGGATTAATCTATCCAGGAAAAAATGGCACGCGGCAATAAATAGTGTCCCCTATGTTTAAACAGAGATAGACCAATCTCACAAAAGACTTTCACACTGAGTCGCAGGTCGTAGAAGGAACAGCTTTGTTAAGGGTGTAGATAGGCATCATACAAAGAGGAGAGATTTTTCAGAGCCAGTATCTGATGAGGAACCACACGGTGTACATCTCTCCCTAAGCTTTTCCCAGTCACATTTTTTAATTAAATCATAGTCAGTATGTTGCAAGTCCAAGCACACCACATACTTGACTTTTTCTGCCTCAAAAGACAAGACGCGGGAGTGTGTATCAGAAAGATGAGCAGACAGCCTGTCGCCTGTCTCTGCCGTGACTCTGAAGTCCTTGGAGCTCAGGAGGTGTGAGATTGGGAGACACCGAAGGACTTCAGGGGTTACAGGTCTGAAACCAAAGGTCCCTTGAAACCAAGGGGCCAAGGAGTTACTCTGCTCTGTCACCCCGCTCAAGGGCACCCGAGTTGCAGCCGTGTCGCAGGAGCTGGGGTGAAGAGCGTGTGGTGAAGAGGTGAATGCGAGTGGCAGATGGAGTGTGATCAAAAGAAAGGCCCTGGCTGGCTTCTTGTGTTCCTTAGGGTGTTCGCTCGTAGAAAGAAGCCAAGTTTGTGCAGAGAACAATTCACCTCCTTTACTGCTCTGGCTGTGGCAGCTGCATAACTGCATTATTTTCTTTTGCCTGCTGCACCTACTGTTATGAGATGGTGAAGAGAAAAAAAAAAAAAAAAGATAGGGATCATTTATATAAAGTGCTTTGATGAGCCACAGGTTTTTGTCATGGCCAAGGTGCACACTGCAAAACACTGCGACCGAGAGACAATCCACCAGTGTAATAAGCCCATATGCTCACTGTGTATGCTAGCGAAGAAAGTTCCTCCTCAGCACTGGGTAAGACAGGAAGAAACAAGGAATTCTGAAATCACACATGTTGTCCCATAGGGAAATTTTGTAGAGAAAATGTTCACCTTTACCAAAAATGCAGTCACTTTCACCTGCGGAATCTAAGTCAAAGGGAAAAAATATTTGGTGGCTGTTGGGAACTCTTCCAGTTCACACGTAAAGGGTATCTTAAGACAAGTTCTTCTGTACCACAGCCAGAGAGAAGAAGTTCTCTCAAGGCTGATGCTAGCTGAAATGAAAATAGCCTTTGAGCTTGGAGCAGGCTGATCCAGCAGAGGCCCTTCCCGGCTGGCACTGTCCCCTGCCGCCTGCCAGGCCCCGCGGGGCCGCGCCGAGTGGCGGGGGTGACACTGCAGCCGCCAGAACCCCAGGGGCTTGGGACCTGCTGGGGGAGCTGCAGGATTCGAACTGCTCGCGGGGTCTTGGAAGCAAGCTTACCGGCTGTGACTTAAAAAAAAACAACAAAAAAGGCTAGAGCAGCTGCAGTAGGCAGATTCCCGTCTACCTCACATCCAAATGGCAGATGCACGGAGTGCAAACACAGCTCTGAGCTACAGGAACGCTTGGCTGCCCGTCCGGGCTAGCAAAGGTAACGCTGTCTTTCCACCAGCCCTGATACCCGCCTCCCCTCCCCAGTTTCTGATCTCCCCGCGTAGAATTTGCCAGCAGCAAAGCAGCCAAACTTTCTGCCTTTGCCACCGAAGCAAGTGGGAGAAGGGAGAAAGAGCCTCATCCTTGGAGACAGGCAGAAGCTACCTGGACACCGTCCTGGGCCGTCGGCCCTAGGTGGCCCTGCTGGAGTGGGGGGTTGGACCGGGTGACCTGCAAAGGGCCCTGCCAGTCTTGACACTCAACAAAGCGTCTGCACACTGCGCGGTTCAGGGGGACGGCCGTTGCCAGCGGCTTGCTACAAATCCGAACGAGCCACAAGCCAGTCAGGTAGGACACGCTGCAGTTCCACAGCAGAACATTTTCTTGATTTAAGTTTGAAGCCTTCCGACTGTCTCTCCACCCAAAGAACACTACTGGGGCCCTTTCTGTGAACACTAAGTTGCTGCCACCCTCCCCAGATTTCAACCTACACACACACACATTCCCCAGATCTCTTTGTCAGACTGCAACCGTGTGCAAATCCAGAATGCATCAGTTCGAGGTCTTTTTTTTTTTTTTAAATAAAATTCTAGTCTGTTTTTATTGATGGTGGCTTTTTGTTTTTTTAAGGTGTGGGGCTAAGGGACTGAATCAAATGAATGTAACGAAACAAAAACAAACAAAAAAGCCTATTCTCAGGGCCAGTGAGTTGCAAATAATTTTTAAAATGCCTGTAATTACATCATCTCAATAAAAACAAATTTAATATAAAAGTGAGAATGCCAAATTTTGTTGGTGCAATCATTGCTACAAGGTCCTTTCTTTTTAAAAACGATGGTACCCAAGTACCCACAGCACACAGCAGCTGTTCTCAATCAGGAAAAAAAAACCTGCAGGCTTCTCATGCCCAGACAGGTATGAACAGTGCCTGGGTCTTCCCTGGGAAGCGCTGTTCGGAAAAGTTAAGGCAATCCCTTGGAGTAGTTTGCTGCCTGCCCTGAGAGATAAGCAGAGCACCCCACTAGTGCCTAGTTAGGTGTACCTGGTTCTCCTTCCTTCTCTCAGGATATAGAAGCAAAAAAACAAAAACGAGGTGGTGCAATGACTGTTGCATCTTTTTTATCCTGCTAAACAGGCCAGGACGAGGAGTTTGAGAGCAAGAGGTTTTCCTGCAGTATTCTCTGCAAACCAGTCTAGAAACACTGCTGGTAATTTGCTGCCCTTCCAGCACGGGGGGGGGGACTTTATTTTCCCATCTTCACCCCTAACCAGGCCAGGCACAGGGACGCTGGTGCCACCGGGTGCTGGGTGCTTGGGGGACAGCAAGGCGAGGTGGCACGACCTGCTCCCCGCTGCCCGCCACTCCCTGCAGCCCCCCCCCCCCCGCGGAGTGGGGTTACGAGCGCTGAAACCCCCTGGAGGGCTCCCCAACGCGCCACCAAACGCGGCGGCAAAGGGCTGGGCGGCGGCACGCGGGCCACGTCGGCGTGCTCTCTGGTGGGAGCGACTCGCGGCAGGTTAAATTGTTTGGATCCCAGCTACAGCTCGGGATGGCCCCGTGACAATCTGGCTGATCTGTGGGGTTGTCCACTCTGCTGCTCCCTGCTCAGTATTTGTTCTTGGCTTGCTTTCACTGTTGTTTTTAAACCACGAGGCAAAGGAGTAAGCACTAAACAAACGCCTCTCTCAACCAAGACAGCGAGCGAGAAGTGTGTTACTCCCCAATTCAGTCCCTTCAAGCCATTTCCCTCCATTTTAGAAGAGGAAATAGATGTGCCCTACACCCTCCCACAGCTTTCTGTGCTCTGAACTACAGCAAACGCTGCAGGTTGAAGGCGTCTGGAGGAAGTTCTTGGTGGTTTTGGCTACCGCTCCAGTGAGGGTTAGTCTCAGCTCAGGAACTAGTCTTGAGCCCAGAGAGACGTTAGAGAACATCCTTTGGAAGCAGCGGGACAGAAGAGGCCTGGCAGTGCATGACCAATACATCTTCCTCTCTCCTTTTCAAAATTAATTCAGCTGTAAAGGAAAGCTCCCAGGCCAGCACCAGCGCGGGGCTCGTGGATGACGCACACATTTGCAGACTACGGCTACCACAGGCATGACGGTGCACGCTTCCCCCATAACACTCCCCAGCGCTGACCAGCAGAGGTTTTGCAAGGGTGTCAGAGAGGACCTCAATGACTGGCCATGCACCCCCGGGACTTACAGAAGCTGCCGGTGAGGTACTGGCAGCAGCATTGTTTAATTATGTAGAAACCCATTTTAAAGTAATACTTAGCAGAAAGGTTTTCACTTCTCCCAGATGAGACTCTACCTGTGAGGCATGAGCAAACAGACAAGCACGTGCTTTTTACCCCTCAAAGACTTATACTGATTCAGACAAACCTGACTTCAGTCTGAAACACAAGCAGCTTCCCAGCAATGCAGAAAGAGCCGCCTATGGAAGGTGTGAGGGCACAAGGAGGGAGAGGACGCACCAGCACAGTATGAAGCCAAATACTGAGTGTGCTTCATTAATCACCTGAAAGAAAGGATTAGTGTGTAAATATTCTAATAGCACAGGACCAGGTGGATCCACCACGTCAGCTCTCTCCGTACTGGATTCCCATGCACCCAGGGATCTGCCAGCTACACTGGATCCACCCCGGGCACCGCTTTGTCCAGTTCTGCTGCAGACAGCAAGCATCCCTTCTCACCCCATGGAAAGCCCAGCAGAACTGGAAACCACGCCAAATTATACCCACCTGATAGGAGAAAGGTGGCCTACTTCATGAGCTGCTTCAGAAAAAAGGGCTGACGGCACACCTCCATCCCGCCAGGCCCAGCAGGGAGGAGGAGGCAAGGGAGGGAGGAAGCAAAGGGATGCAGCCCAGGTCAAGTTTCCCCTCACTGGACAATCTCCGAAGAGCCCAAAAGATAGTCTGGTGATGCTGGAGGGTGAGCTTCCCAGCACCTATGTCCAAAAGAGGCAAAGGACATGAGGTGCCAAGAAATCAATGCCAAGACAGCTGCAACTCCGGCACAAAATGTAAGACAAGGACTGTGGCCACTGGTGAACAAAATCACATCAGTTTCTTCATTCTAGGTGTCCCTACCTGTTTTCCCCAACCAACTCAAACATTATGTGTCATTTTGCAGCCAAGGCAGAAAAAGAGGGGCAAGAGCCTGTCTTCCCACCTTCATCCCTCCGGTCTGCTCTTTCCTCTCCTTGCTGCCTGAAGAAAAGGGGAGCGGGATGTGGGTGCTCAGCAGCCAGCTGTCCCCTACACAGAGGCACATCGGTGTGCCCTGCACAGCAGCGCGTGTCTTGCTGCCGAGCACGTGGGGACCTGCCCCACGCCAGCCCCCTCGCTCAGCCCACGCTGGCTCCAACGGTGGCCATGTCACCAGTGAATGAAACAGCCTTTGCGGTCCTCCCCTGTGGCAGTAATGTTGTATCCCTGACGTAACAGCCCCCATTTGCTCAGGACAGTCCTAACAGTGCTTAACGACTGTCTTCCAGGACTGATCATCATAAGCTGGGCAACCTGCTTGCTTTTTGACGGGCTCTCCACCCACCGTGTGCCCTTGGTTAGATTGCCCACTGAAGGGTGAGGCTTAAGTTGTGTGTAAGGGTTCACTCTGCAGGACACCAATTTCTTCTTGTGATTCTTGTCAGACTGAGGCAGGCTAAACATACAAATGGTGGAAAAAAAAAAAAAAATCTGGCAATTGCTGCAGAGAATCGGAGCAGCGCACACGTTTACTTCCATGTTGTCTATTTGTCAACAAAAGCAAGTGCATGCATCTCTGCCAGCCACAGTAGAGCATCAATATATTCCAGCACAGGAACCAGGCGGAGACACCGATTTAACACCAGGCAGACCCTCTTTCTGTGACTGCACCGAGCTGGCTCCCACAAACTACAACCAACATTTAGGGGAAAAAAGAAAACACAGAGCCCTCCTGTAAGACAATAGAGGTCGTTATGACTGATATGATCAGTTGTAAAACCTGCAGGGACACATCAATCTTTCTGCCTCCTGCAAACACCTGTGCAAAAAGTTTCTCAGCATCTCCAAGTGCTGGAGAACAGCCGCAACAGGAAGAATGATAACTGTTCAGGAATTAGAATTGATCTCCTGCCGCCTGATAAACACTGTTAGCCTGGGGTTGTTGACTTGAAGCCAAGCTCTGCTAAATGGACAAAGTTCTCAAGTCAACCCTTCCTGGTGTTTGACAAGGTAAAGGGAAGGAACTGGAGTGAAGACAGCTCGAACAAAGCAGGTATTGTTTCCCGTGGGCTCCATAAAGATGTGAGCACATGACCCATCAGATGCAAGGGAGGAAAAGAAGCAGGGATGGCATGAGAGCTGAGGCAAGTAAAGAGTCTGTTCAGATGATCAAAAAGATGAAAGCTGGGAGTGTTCACCACATGCCTTCCCAAGGGCAGGGCCAAGGTCAGTAACTTTGGCTTGGCTAATGCATGCTTGCAGGATATGAACCAGTCTCGATTCAAAGACCTGCAGAATGAGGACTCCACCTCCTCTGTAGCAAAGGTTAATCATCCCCTGCATTAAAATCTGTCCCTTCCTTTCCATTTAACTGTATCTTAATTCCACTTCCAATCATTAGCTCTCATTACGCTTTTCTTCACTGAATTCTGTAAACTAGTATTCCCACCCATACACGAAGACCCTCACTGACTGCAATCAGTGCAACTCATACTCTTATTTTTTTCCCAACTAAACAAGCAGAATGCAGGGGAGGAACTGAAGCCCAGCTGTACAACAGCTTGCTGGAAGGGCTGTCCCTGGCTCAGAGAGCTGCAGGACGCAGCTACCCTTGTTTCTTGGGGTGCTGTCCGGGCCGCTCCTGCAGGAAAGGCTCCAGAGACCACATCACTCTCTTGGGAACTGGCTGATGTGAAACAGAAAGGGGAAAGGGAGAAACTCACATCGAGGTGCTGTTTTGGTCCCATGAGAGCCCAGGTAACCCAACAACTGTGCTTCTTCCAACCCTCCAGCTGGGGCAGGAGGTTTTCTCCCCGCCTAGGAACAACCCTGGGAAGATTGCCTGAAAAGACATCAGCAAAAGAGACTGCCTGTTTCCTTATTTCTTTTCAAAATGGTCTTAGTGTTGGTGAATGTTCTTGGGAATGTGCTGTCTCACAGAGGAAGGTTTCTTCCTCTTCACATGCCTCCTCGGCTCACATCCCAGTTCCCTCCTTAAAATTCAGTGGAATCAGCAAGCAAGAATAATTAACAGGCAACCAAATTTCACACAGCCAGGACTTCACCCAGCATTCAATTCATACAGTCCAACCCACTGCTGAAATTTCCTCAGCATTACACAGAACAGGAGGAAAATGGGCCAGACAGATCTGCCATTCCAGTACTAAAAATTTCATGCATGAAGCAACACCTTTGATCTGCTAAAGCCAATGGAAATTAGGGCTGTATAAAATCTGTGAAACAGAGAGATCTGAATGGTGTCCACCAAAAAAATCCTACCCCGGAAAAATTGAGGGTTTGCTACAAAAATAAAACTTAAGCCCCACAGCAACATCCTCAATGAAGCCAATTCTCACTCTGGAGTGAAAAAGATAACAACTTGTTTTGATGGTACTTTGCAGAGACCTGGATTCAGTGCTGACATCCATCAGCTCCCAAGACAGATGAACTGACAGCACAAAATCAGCCTCAGACCCAGTTATCAAGGACTTAGGTGCCCAGGGTTGTCAAGTCATGTGTTTTCCAATTAGAAGAGTTTCATTAGAAATGTTTTAACACCAAAAGATAAGTCTGGTGTACAAAAAAGAAACGCTTCATAAAATTAAGCCAAGTCTTCTCAAGACATAAGAACATACGGCCCAGTTTCCAAAAGGACTGATTAACCCACAGTTTTCACTGAAGTCAACAGAAACCACTGGTTTTTCATGCGGAAATTGGACCGTTCCTTTAGGCTCCTACCTCCAGTAGGGTAGATTATAAAGGGTACCTTGCACTGTTCTTTCTAAATGGCTCACATCTAGCAGCTTTGCAAAGATTTCCTTGCCTAACGCCAAGGTTCTGCCACCTCTGCATGCTCAGACAGCCTCTTGGCTGCCCTGCGCCCGGTCTTTGCGGGAGCCTGGCTTAGGGAGCAGTGCCCAGCGGTGGACGAGGGACTGGGCAAATGACACCCCTTGGAAAACTTCAGTGGAAGGTCTGGTCTCCATGGAGGGAGGGCAGGAGCAAAACACAAGTGCCATCAGAGATACCCAAGACATCAGCCCAGGCCTGGTGGGACATGCTGGAGACGGGCATCTGGTTTTCCAAATGCTTCCTCTTTGGGAAGTGCAGATGACAATGACACGCTATCAGGGAAGGATAACGCCACCTTTGTGCCTTCACGGCAGGTGACCCAATAAAGGCCTTTTCAGGTGATGTTTGAGAGAAGAAACGGCGAGTTGCCTTGGGATGAACTCAGCTTTCGTGCTCCAGACCTTCAGCAAAAGCACTGGGAGGGTCCCTTAAGTGCAGCATCTGTAGCCGAAGCAGACGTGCGCAGCATGGGAAGGGAGGGAGGGAGGGAGGGAGAGATGCCCCGTCCCTGCTGAGAAGCAAACAGCAGAGCACGGCTACGGGTGTGAGAGGCCAATTGCAAAAGGGTAAATATTTATCCAAGAGAATTTTAGAAAGAAGGAAACATTTTTCATTTGGTTGTAAGTCCTTCAGGAAATTATTCATTTTTCCAATGAAAACATTTTCTCTAAATTCAAAACAACTGTTTTTCTCCCGGCTTTTGTTTACAAAAGAAGGAAGAGTTTCAGCTCTGCCCTTTTTCATCTGTCCTCCACAAAATGTCAACCAAGCCTCACTTCTTCGGTGGAGAAGTCACTTTTTGGGGAAAAAAAAAGAAAAAAAAGTGTTGTGGGGCTTTGCAGAGTAGCTTTAGCTGCTCCTGCAGAGAGGAGGGCAGAGCAATGCTGCTCCTCTCCACCTGTTGGAGATGGGCACGAGGTTATTTGTAATGAGCTCGTTAGAGCCAAAGGCTGACTGCCAGAACAGCAAAAGGGAAAAACAATTGTTTTGCCCCTTCAAGAACCGTTTAAGCAGTCCTAGGCAGAAAATGATTACCTTCTGTCTCTAGTTCACTCCTACTTTTTCCACCTTGATGCTTTTTATATGACAGATGCCTCTTGTGGGTCCCAGCCACATAGGGTCTGTTATTCAATGAGTGAGCAATTTCCAGTCCACAAAATAACTGTCCTGTCATCTTTTGCTCTTTTATCTCCCGTTTCATGGCAGTGTTGCCAGCATTCATATAAAGGCACAAAAAAAAAAATCACAGGCCTTGTGCTGTGACTGGCAGCTGGTGACCCAGCCTATCGCCAAGCCCAGGTTCCCCAAGGAGTTTGTTCCTCAGAGGTGATATCTGCCCCTACCCTCCCCCGGGACTCAAACCCAGAGGTGTTACCTCCGGCTTCAAAGATCATCATCTCAGCTGCTGTGGTACTAACATGACCAGTCAGGTGAACTGTTTGGTTATAATTTAAATCTTACGAATGCTGAAACAAAACAAAAGTGAATATAAATCACAGGCCATGGACACAGGAACTGTCCCTGAGCTTGTAGGCCACTTTTGGAATCCGTGAAAATGAATAGTGCCTTGACAGGCAAGCAAATTGAGAACATATTGTGGCAAATTCATCCGAATGCAGGAATGGATGTGCCTGTGTGGGAAAGCAGAGGTGTCAGCCCACCAGCAAGCATGAGTTGTTACAAACCAGCAGGAGACAACACACTGCTTCCAGGAGCAGCTGCAGAAATGAGAGGCACACGCAGCTGCAACTGGGGTTAACAAGACGGAGGAAAAAGGACAAAAATATGGGCGAGAAACAGCTTTCCAGCTCTGACCGCTCCCGTGACCCGTCCTCTGGAGCAGCCAACACAACCTGGCTTACCCTCATTGACAGCAAGAAGCCTCTCACACATTTTCAGCCACAAATGTTAGTCTGGTAAACCCAGGTCCTCCCACGTGTTCCCACCACCCTCATGGGGCCAGCACCAGCCCTTTGGCGGCCACCACGCACGCTGACCCAGGCGAAAATAACCTGGACAGAAAGAAGAGGATGGTTTTCAGCTGCTTCAGCTCCATGATCGTCAGACTCACTGCCCAACTGCTCAAACAGCAACACTGCTGCAAGATGGACAGTGGGAACATGCATCCCAAACTGGAGAGAGGAGAAGACTTCAGTCTGCTTAGAGCAACTGGGAAACCACAGCCCAGCTACTTCCCCGCCTGGACCAGCTCTCTGCAGCCATCTGCTTCCCGCAGAGCTCCATGCTGTCATTTTCTTTGTGTTTTCCGTCATCTAACCACCCGTCCCGACCCAACACAGCGCCACAGGAGAGCAAACCGGGCTGGAAAACTGAATTCCTGGGGCGTGTGGCACGGCCTTTGCGCGCTGCAGAGCAGGAAGGCTGGCGGCTGCCCTGCGCCCTGAGCAGGTGTGGGCAGCTGGCTGATGCGCTTCAAAAGAGCTCGCACGTGCGCAGCTCTCCGAGGCATTCAACTGCAGCCCTCGCAGTTCATTTTCTCCCTTTCGGTTGTGCAGCCCCGTAATTGTTCTTTGCAACCATCCGAGAGCGGCCAACAAACCCAACAGGTCTGCTTCAAAAGAGCCCGTAGTTCCTCTGTCTGGTGGTTAATGCCTTTCGCGGCCGGGGAGAGGAACGAGCGCGGGGCAGAGGAACACCCAAGACACCAGCAGCAGCACGGGGAGCTCCCATGGTTCGTGCGGGAAGCCCCAGTTCCCACAGCAGGACCCTTCTGTCTTTCACAGGCGCTGCCCCTTTACTCACCAGGGAGCACCACGTCTCCCCAGACAACACTGTTGCCCTCCACCGGTGGTCTCCTGTGGCAAGACCACCCTATGTGTAGGCTTTAGAGAGAAGCCCCATCCTTTCCAAGATAAAAATCCGCCAGAAAGAGAGTTCACTTCAGTACAAGTTACATCTGATTATCCAAAACACATCACAGTCTCCCGGCTGCTTCCTTGGCACTGCAACACGCACTTCCAGCACCCTCCAAAAACCAGCCCTTTCGTCTTGGATAAGGAGTTGGCCACAGAAGTAACCACCTCCACACAAGATTGCTGTAATTCCCAGGCTCTGAAATCCGCAGGATATTCACTTGCCAGCTCCCACCACTATTTTGATCTTTGCAGCCTCACTGAAGATGAGCTGGGGGAAGATGCTGGGTGTTGCAAGCTAGACGGGTGTTGCTCTGCTCACAGCAGCAGCGGGTACTTTCCTAATGTCCCCAATTGCCCCTGAGCAATTCTCCCTCCCCTTGAACCCTTCTAGTCCTTTGCTGCATGGTGAAGTCCAAGAAAAACACCACGGGGATTTTGGGGGGGGGGTTCAGTTTTGTTGTTTAGCATCATGTGAGGAGCTCCTGTTGCCACAACCTGCTGTGGCAGCTGCCTCCAGAAATCCCCTAACCGTGACCACTTGCTCACGGGGGCAGCACGCAGGCAGCAGAGCCGCGCCGCGCCGAGGCCTCTGGCCTGAGCGTTTCTCCTGGGGTGCACCCCGGCACCTCCTGGATTTGACTTATTTAAGCACACGGTGAATCGCTTTTCCAAGCCAACAACCCAACCAAATAGCCCTGGCTGCTGGTGCCTCCGCTCTGTTTCTTCCCCTAAACGCATCACATTCACTAGTTTAACCCTGCAGGCTGCTGAGGGTTTTTTTTGCACTTTTGCACAGATATGACACTAGGTGTGCAGACCTTTCCTTGCATTTATAGTCGACAACTTCAGTCTCCTCTTTTGAGCCCTACAGAAAAGCACAAGCACTTGCCAAAGACAAATTGTTTTCGTTCTCTTCCCTCCCTCTACAAGGAGGTGAGAAGGATATTGCAATAGGTGTTGGACTCCACACCCACATTTTTTCTCACTGCCAAACACATTGCATCAGGAACAATTAGAAAATTTTTCTTTGTGTGGGCCCTTGGACTATATATAAAATGCAGAAACATTTTTCTTCTTAAAAAACAAACAAACCAAAAAACACCTCCCGCACGATCTTTGGACTAGCTTTCAGGGAACCGGTTCAGCTGATAAGGGGAGGAACCCTACTAGTGGGATACCTACAGCCACAGATGCAGAGCTGATCTCCCAGCCTTAGGAAGGGAGAACTGGATGCTCAGGGGCTGTTTGTTCCATCAAGGAGACAAAGACACAAAGAAAAAGAGCTTTTTGAAAGTTACAGCTGCACGCACTCACCGCAGAAGGAGATTGCGGAAAACACAGCCCAGGTCTGCAACAACTTCTGCTTCTGCCAGGGCTGGCGTGTTGTTCCCCAAAGCACCTTCCCAGGAGCCAGGGCCCTATAACTCAGTGCGACCAACTGGCACAGCAAGAGTGAAGCCAGATTGACATTAATCAAACACCTGACCCAAGACGGGAACTGCAGCATCCATTACCGCCGTTGCATGCAGCAGCACAAACTCAGCAGACGTCAGCAGGAAAGCCCAGCTAAGGCCAGTGCGTGGCACTTATCAGACAGACTGAGAGCAGTAAGTGACAGTTCATATCCAGACATTCAGGCAGGTGCAGGCAGAGCCCTTCCAAAGCGACATCCTTGGCTAGAAGAGGTGCTTCATCTGCGATCTGAGCTGTGTCTTGGGATGCGTGTGCCGGACAAAGAGGAGCACCTACATAATCCTCCGAACCAGTTGCAGCAAATATTTTAAACAGTAGCTTAATTTTGTTTCTTTCAGTCACTCTTTAATGCTGGTTAGTACTCAGACCTGTCCTGCACACCTATATAAAGCATACTCTAGCTCCCACTGCTAGCCTGTGCGCATACCTCAGGACTTCACAGGATTTTCAATTGCCAGGGCTGGAAGTTCGTACTCTTGGGGTCTAAGTGGAGTCAGTAACTCCAGCGGCACGGGGCCACGGGCTGGGTGGGGACTGCCAGGGACTGCCAGGGGACTGGGATGCATTGGCTAGCTCCTGCTGGAGGTGAGGCCAGAGAAGCGACTTTTAGCCCCAGCTCTGTGTCCAGGACCCCCCAGGAGATTTGCTACCGGTAACCCGACCAAAGTCAGGTTTTGTTCAGGATAAAATAGGCATGAGCAATTTGTCCCAGAGCTACAGCTGGGATGAGGTGGAGCTGAGCTGGGGAGAAGCCCTCACTCTCAGCTCGTGCGAGGGTCCCTGGGGGTCCCGTGCTTCTCCAGCTCCAACGTGCCCCCACCCAGCACCACTGGTGGCAGCAGTGGTGGCAATGGCTCCAGCCAGCAGCAGACACCCATCTATCACAGTGAGTTATCACTTTCTCTCCTCTGACACAAAGTAAAACGCTCCCCACCTTGCTGCCAGCAACCCCAACCACATCACAAACAAGGAGGAATCTACAGAAGTATTCAAAACATCTGGATGTTGTGCCACCACAGCAATTAAATCCACGCTCACTTTCTCACACAGTGCCTGGAGGGAAACCGACTGCAGGGCAGGGCAGAGGAGGACATGCCGTAGTAATCTCGGCTTCCTGGTAGCCCAGCTCCATGTTGCAACCTCTGAAACCATCCTCAGCGGCAGGCCCTGCCCCGGGAGCTTGCCACACTCTCCAGGGTGGGCTCCCTCTCTTTGGAGGACAAGCCATGCCAGAAATATCTCTGTGCCCATGAGGGACTGCACTGCCCGGGGCTGCCTCTCCTCGTGCCCACCTTCAGCTGCTTTTTTTTGGACCTGAGGTGGAGGGGCGGCTGAGCAGGGCTGGGGAAAGTGAGCATCCTCCTGGGCATGGCCAGCAGGCTCCTGCTTTAGGAGAGGGCTGTGCCATGCCAGGCGCCCCTCCCCTGCCTGGCTGAGCCCCCTGCTCCAGAGCTGTCCTGCTGCCTTGGGGGAGGCAGGGGGAGGCATCCCACCCTGGGGGAACCGGGACATGGGTGCAGCTGAGGTGCTTCAAGCACTCTCCCCCTCGCAGCCTGCCAGAACAGGTCCGTCAGCTCCTTCCTTCCTTGTGCACACCGCAGAGCGGGGCTGTCCCCGCCGCCCTGCCTGGGGCCCGGGGGTACCAGCGTGCCAATGGCACCACCCCCCCACCATGGAAAGTTTCTCATGGATCTTGTTGCCATCAGAAAAAAAAAAAAAAAAAAAAAAAAAAGGGAATTTGCCACAGCCAGTGCCTCGACTTTGGTGGCATCTTAGGGGGCGTGAGGCGGGTTTCCACCAGGCCTTTGGGCAGCCCGGGCGTGCTGCCCGGGTCCCTGCTTGCGGCATGGCGCGGCTGGCCCGAGGGAGCGGCTGGGCTGCCCGATGCCCTGACTTTCCAACCCGCATGCCGCAGGCTCCTGCCTTGAACCGGCCCCAAAAAATCCACTTGGAAATTCCCCATCACCACCAAACCAGTACACACTTTCATTTTCTGCTTCACAAACACAACAGGAAAGAAACTGCAAAAGGGGCATTTAATTAATTGCATTTTGACATCCAAGCTTTTCTATCACTGGTACCAAATTTCCAGTGAGGGAGTGGAGGAGAATAATGCTGCTCTGAAGCTACAGAAGATATTCCTGCTGGAGGGTTGCACAGGAGCTCCCCAGTGCTCTTGCTGCCTGTTATCCGTGAACAAAATACCAAGCCAGCATCCAAGCGTAGCTCACGTTACCTTGCAGTCTCTCACCCTTAGGCTCCCGTTGCTTTCAATGCCTTTGGACAAGGCACATACTCCCTCAATTATCTTTTCAGCAGAAGCTTCTAGTTTATTTGCAGCCCACAAATACCTTTTTGTTCCAGCTGATTTCATTACTTAGTAGAAATACACTCTTTGCAGCACGGGTACGCTTGGCTTTACGTGGATGTGTGGTGCCTAATAAAACAGGACCCTGCTTACTCACTGGAGTTCCTAGACACTCATTCAATAGAAATAAAGAACACTTTGGCAAGTTGGCTACCAGGCTACAGGCTGCCGGCCAGTTTACAAATCAGTAACCAACTAGATGAGACTAAAATCCTCTGCCTGGGTTCAGCTGGATGAACCGCTTTTGCGAACACTCTATCTTCTGGGAAAATGGCATTTTAGATGGGCTGACAAGAACTGTAAGTTCAGGTCAAGTGAAGCAAACAGTTCCAGATGAAAAAAAAAAAGAAAAAAAAGGCAGGAAAAAAAATTATAGCATTGAAAAAGTTTAGTTTGGCATGCTCAAAAATTATTTGTTCCAGAAATGTCAAATGGAAAGTTTTCTACTTTTTCACTTCAAGATGGAAATTTTCATTTAAATATTGACCTAAATTTCTAAAAGGAAGACACTGAATAACAGGAGTAAGAGGGGACTATATCCCTCTGGATCATGTATAGCATTTCAACATAATAATTTTTGGTTTTATTTTTTTTTTTCGTTTGTCTAGGGGAAAAAAATCCCAATCTTCTTTGCCTTGAACCAGCACTTCTCCCAAAAATATTCACCTTAGCCACTGAGAAAAAACACAATCACCTCTCCACTGGGTTTTTCAAACACTAAGAACAGCTCGTAGCATGTCTTCAAGATAAGTACTTTTGGTAGGGACAACCAGGACCACAGAGAAATTATTCGAGATGTTAAGGGACATAGGACGGTCGAAGAGAGTCAGAAATAAACTCTGGGTCTTTTGATCTGCGTTTTCCCAGTCAGTAATACAGGAAGTGTGGCTGTCACTGACTGGGATGCTTTTTAGTCCTGCTAAATGGTCGCTTAATGCTCTTCCCAGGGTCCATCTGAGGAATGTTTTAGAGTCACAGCATTATCAACATGGGAAAATTAAATGCAGAGAGATTTTTGAGCTGCGTTTACATAATAAGCAGCCTGCAAATTTGGGGCGCCTGTGTTTTTGGCTGCCTGACTTCAGATACCCGCAGCCTGATTTGCATGAGTATTATGCACCCAGAACTCCTACTGAGATCAAAAAACCAACTCGGTGTCTCTGCAAAAACAGGTTGCTGGCGTCCAAAATCAGAGGCACTCAAACTCGGTGCATTTTTCCAAAATCTAGGTCCACACCCCTCATCCAAGGCTGCCACTGAGTTAAATGCAGAGTTCAGCCTCAGCAGCTCCTGGCAGAATCCAACCCAATTTCTACCTCTACAAAAATCCAGCAAAACCGCTCTCTACAATGTCAGATGCTGTCTGTTGTCCTCTGCTCTCTGCTTTTTTTCTAGTCACCCTGATTTGAGGCATTTCTTGTAGAGCCGAGAAGTACTAAGATTGCTCCACACTTGCTATGGGCCACCTCTGTGTAAATACAAATACACAGCACAAAAGCAGTCGGTTTAGAGCAGACTCCATGAGGTTTTGCCGGAGAGCAGATAGGAACCGCTGTTGAACAAGGAGCCCATTTTGTCCGTGGGCTTTCACCGTGCTGCGAGGTGGGTGCTGACCATGCTCAGCAGCCCTGGGGTTATCACGGCCTGTGTGCTCGCCACCCCTCTGTCAGAAAGCCGCAGCAAACGGAGGTAAACGTAGACAATGTGACATCAGTCTGTGGCCAAAAGAAGAAAGAA
The DNA here is from genome assembly GCF_018691265.1 of Tyto alba. Classification (NCBI taxonomy): domain Eukaryota; kingdom Metazoa; phylum Chordata; class Aves; order Strigiformes; family Tytonidae; genus Tyto; species Tyto alba. The sequence goes on along the minus strand of NW_024881295.1, from coordinate 5,447,439 downwards.
AGAAAATTCAGCAACACTTCCTGCTTTTCTGGGGGCAAGGTGGCCTCCAGGACATTCTGCATTGACTGTCTGCAACATCTACCTGTGGCGTTTTGCTTGTTGAGGTGGTTTTATTTTTTCAAGTGGATGGAGACGTCTGTATTTGGCTTGGAGAAGGAGCATATGTTGCCAGAGTTTGGAAAGGGCAATGTCATGCCCAGGTAGTTAGCCTAACAACGACTGGGCTCCGTCCAGCTGTGGCAGGACTGCTGGGTGGTTGCTTTCATGTGCTTTTTGTTTCATGTTCATCACCCTGGCATCCAAGCAGTTTGCATCTTGGTTTAGCAAAGGTTTAACCACAAGAGCTCTCTGCTTGCGAGGAGGGGGAAGGGCGAGAGGCTGAGTGCTTTACAGAGGGTGGGGTACAGAAATGAGCTGAGCAGATTTCATCTAGCCTTGTTTTTGACTCTGATCTTCATCAAACGCAGCTCGATAGGCAGGCAAATCTGCTGCAGCCCGTGGAAAGGCAGTGGCCGGGACGGCGGTGCCCGGGGGAGCCGCGCCAGGCTGGGCTCTGGCCGCAGGTGCGACGATGCTGCAGAGGGACCATTTCTGAAGATGCTCAGCAGCTTTGCACCCTCTGCCTTTGTGGCAGGTGGTGTTAAAAGCCACGCTTCCTTGTGAAAGAGGAACAACAGACAGAAAGCCAGGGGAGGGTGTTAAGAAAAGAAATCTAATCATTTATAAAAAGCAGCTTAACCCAGGTGGCCATAGGTACTCTGACAATCTGTTCTGGGCAAGAATTGTATTTCCTGCGAGTTCTTTCACTTATGTCAGTCTGTGTTTCAAATCAGCTTTGACACAACCTCAGAGATGAAGGCTTTGATGTCTGAACTAAATGTGCTACAGAGATCATTATTCATAACCACTCAGACGGAGAGGGAATATTTTCCTTTTGAAAGGTCCTGCCAAACCTGTCCTGTGCTTTGTTTGCTTTCAGAGGCACCGTGGTCATTCTTTGGGAGGAAAGAGGATGGAGGAAAGAAAGGGCGATAACAGTCTGGCAGGGAACAGCCTTCAAAAATCACTGATCAAAAATTCACTAAGAAAGTACAGGGACCATCCCAGCTGGAAACTGCTGCTTCGCATGGACTCCATCTAAAGGACCTTTATGCAGAACCTTCCCCAGGGAGCAGTCTTGGGCCCAACTCTGAGACATGTTGATCTGCAGCTATTTTACTGAGCGTTAAGCTGCTGTACTTTGTAGGTCAGTGGTTCTAGTTGCAGTGGCAAGGTGCAACCCAAACAGCGAGCGTTTATGTACTTGGAGAGCAGAAATGCAAGTCAGTCCCCAAGGAGAGCAGTAATCATCTAGGATTTTACAGTACAGGGATTGGCAGGGTTGAGGCTGCATACATACGTCTCCAGAACAGCTTTGAAGATATATAATTTTTACATAGGAGTTATGAGAATGAGTTTTGGCTGAAGTTCTGTGTAATAGTCATTTCAAATGCCCCGGGGCCCAACCTGCTCCCGCTAAAGTCCCTGGAAACAGTCCAAGGCAGCAAGCCGAGACCCTTGCTCTTTGTGCCTACTCTTATTTTAGTGCCTTTCCTCTGTTGATTTGTCCTCCACTTACTGTTTTTTTTTTTTTTTTTTTCTTTCTGAATATTTCTGGTGCTGGGTTCAACTAAGACCTTCCTCTGGCATAATGTCATCCCTTAAAACATTATCAGTGTTTGTTTCCTGAACCCACCCTCCTCTCTTCTCTGCTTTTGTCTCTCTTTAAGGTCTTCTCTTCAACCTTTCAGTATCACCACTGGCCCTTCTCTCCCAGACTCCCATTTGGTATCACTTCAAATGCATCTTTCCTCCACAGTGCCTCCTACCTGCCTGCCCACTTACAAACATTTCTCCGATAAACACCACGTTGCCTCCTGCTGCTCTCTTCTCTTTTCCTTCACTGTTGCTTTTGTATTTCTCTCTTCCACTTCCACCTCCTAAGTTCATTTCTGCCTCCGGATCTCTGCTTCCTGCCCATTATCTTATCTCATCTCCTGGTTTTCCTTTCCTATCCACATCACCTCAGTCTCCTCATCCTCATTTCCCATCAGTTTCTCTCCTCCTTGCCCCCTTCATATCAGTGTCTGCCTTTCTTTCTCTGCTACACACAGAATTCCCCAACACTTTATTTCTCAGAGAAGGAGCTGGACATACAGAAGATGGGGAAAGAGCCTCAGGGGGATATCTGTATTACCTAAGTTGGATAAATAAGCTCCCTATCCAGTCGGTGGAGAAGTATAGGACAACTTAGAAGGTTTATTAGATGTCGTCTTCCTTTATTGACTCTGTAGGGAGCCTCACTCGCTCCACCTAATTTAGTAGCCTGAAATCAATGAAGCCATGTGAATATCCTCTGCATAATCTCACTTTTGTTTAGGCCCATGCGAAGGAGAGAGGGAACGACAAGGTATCACTAACACAAGGAAGCTATTTGCCAGTGACCAGGCAGCCTCAGCTCCTGGTGTACCTGGTAGGCACCAGTGGAGTGCGGGGATTGACGGCTTTCCAGCGATCCAAAGGAGAGGAAATGTTTTTGCAGATGTCTGGGGGAGTGTCTCCCAGCCAGAATGGGGCTTCGGACCGTGAGAGCCACGTCAGTTTTGAAAAAGGGCCGTGTGGGATAGGTCTGTTGCAGGAGAAGGGCAGGGTCAGCCGACTCTTGAGGGACCTCAAAAGCAGAAGTGGGAGTCATCCAGCAGAAGGAAGCAAAATGATGAGCAATGTGATGGTCAAAGCAGCGAACCCCAAAACAAGGTTTTAGCACCACGTTGTTTAGGATGCTTGAGAAGATGAGTCACAGGCATCCAGGGTGCTGCAATAGCAGTGAAGGAAGGGTGGAAATACCAAGAGCCCACATCTAGGTTTTCATTGTGTTGGCTGACAGGCAAGGAGACGCTGGATTTGAGAGACAATGCCGGCAGAAGCCACGGGAATGGAGAACAGCCTGGATGCTGGAGTCCAGAGAGACAGCTGAATCAAAGATGAACAGCTTGCTACTTTAATTCCCCACTCTGGGGACCTCCCCAGACCATCTGCGCACCTGGGTATACCTCTAATATTTCCTCTGCTTTATTTCCTATGTCCCCACCAGGTCCTGGGCTACAGCTGCTCTTGTAACACTTAGTATGTGCTCACCGAGGACAGAGCTGAACGGAATAAGACACTGCATCTGCTTCAGGGCCATAAAATATTGCTCCAAACAGGATACTGGTTGGGAACTTATTCTCTAGCTTCCCATATTTTTCACGTTGTTTGCCTTGACAAGCCCTCTGAAAACCCCCAAGCATTTGGATGAGCGAAAAGGAGTACTAATCTGGGACAGCACAAATGCTGGAGGACAGAGGAATAGGAAGCTCAAAGGCTGTGCACCCTTTCACAACTGATGTCTTTATTCTTACTGCAATTTCTTAGATGACTTTCAAGGCTATTAGATAATATTCTCTCGCCAAAGCCAAATAATGTTTTTAACTGACCAAACGCACCCCTATCCTTTACTGAGAACCACTCCTTTCATTTCACCCATGTAGAAGTGGAAGCATTAGATTTTCCTTTTTCTTTTAATGAAGGAGAAGCCTGACAGGTCCACCCTTTCCCCAAGATCTCTGGTGGGAGGGCTCTCGATAATCCACTAGTGAATAAATATGGGAATTTTCCAAACCAATTAAAAGCCAAGAGGTGCAAGAAGACAAGTATCATTGAAACTATGGACATTTCAAAATACAATCAGTTTGCTCTGAGAAAAACAAAAACAAAAAAGAAAAAAAAACACAAAAAACAAACCCAACAAGATTCTTAAAGGTTTCCCAGGGTAAGTGTTTTTCCTCCCACTCTGCTATTTTCCCTCCCTCTCAGCAATGGTATACAAGCACCTTGGTTTGTCGAAAGTACAAAGCCTTTGGGAGAGGACAATGCATCCAAAGTGACTCCAGAATAAAACAAGAAAAACCTTTCAGCACAAGGACTTGTGGAGGTGGGGGCAGAACAAAAAGCACTAACGCCTTAGGAGAGATCGGAGAAGCTGCTTTGAATGTGCCAAGAGAAGGAGCCCTCACCCTTTATGAAGCTTTCTCAATGTAGCCGCAAAGCTGCTCTCTGACTTCCAGCCCTGTGATTTTCCACTCCAGCCTTGCTGTTTATAACCAGTACACAAAGCCCTTATCTTCCAAGCACAGCTTTAGATTATAGAGAGGGCATGCTGTCAAGAGAGACTGTCAAGGCTAATGAGCACGGGGTTAAACCAGTGCTGCAGCAATGGGACACCCGCTCGCTGGAGGAGCTGCTCGGCGGCAAGGCTGGGTTTTCAGCACATCTAGGCACACATTTACATCTGTTTTCCCCCTCTCCCTGCTTGGCTCCTGTGGCTCTGAAGCTACAGCTTGACCACCTGATCTCCAAATAACTAGGCAACAACAAAAGCCTTCGGGGCCCACGGGGAGGCAGTGCTTGCTGTACCCCCAGAACCACGAGCGCCCAGCTGGGCCACGAGCACTTGCATGGGTGGGAGGTGCGAGCTTTTAAAAACCTTGTGGCTGTAAACTTTTTTGGGGGTGTGTATCTTTGTGTTTTTCTTTTTGTATGGATACCAGGACTTTTAAGCATGCCAGTTAAAGAACAAGGGACAAAAATTCACATTCTGGCAGCCAATCTAAATGGCAAATGCAAGTGGCTCACATAACCCACGTGGGAGCTCACAAAAGCCATGTGCCTCCACGGAGAACATTAATTTTCTTCCCAATGAGGTAAAGAAGGAGCACCCCACTGAGGTGACACCCACAAAACCGATATGATAACCTTCTGCCCTACGTTTTGGCATTGTCCAGACAAAAAGTGAGAATTTCCATCAAAACTATCTCTTATTCTGAGAAAAAGCCTCCCATTCCTCTGTGCTCCAAGGTTACTGCTTCACAGCACGAATTAGGTAAAGTTGGTAGAGTGGAAGAAAGAGCAACTTGGGAATAAATTAGTCTATCATCAATATAAATGGAGGGCAGCTTAAGACTGTTGAATGTGGAAATCACAAACATCCTGGTGCATATTTTTCCGTTCATATCATACATTCAGATAAATTGAAAGTGATCTTTTGTATCATACTTCCCCCGCCTATCCAATGCAGTCATTTCCTCTAATAAACTTCCTAGTGCTTTGTGTGGTCAAGTGTTAGATGTCCCCAAGGGATGAAGTTTTCACCACTTCCTTGCAAAGCATTGCACATCTCTCCATCAAGGAGATTCTTGATATTCAGTTAAATGTTCCTTTTCTTGCTGCACTCCCATTACTCCTGTTTATCCCCCTGCATACAGCCTTAAGTAAATCTGTTTAGCATTTACTTTTTTCTAACAGTGGCGACAGTTACCTCATTCCCTCTTTGTCATCTTTTGACTACTTTATGGAAAAAAACTATGGGATAGCATATTCACATATGCTTCTGTTTTTTTGCCTTTTTTTTTTTTTGGTTGCTGTTCTTGAATCCCCTCCAGCATGCCTCTGTCTGCCTAGAAGTGCAGTGCCCAGGACTCAGGGCAATATTCCACATGCTCTGCCTTCCCACATGTAAGAGGGTGTCTTCCCACGCATTGCCCACTTCTGCAGCTTGAGAAATATCACTTCCAATCAGCTAGCTGCTATCATTCCTCGATCTCCTCAACACAATTTATTCCTGCTGCATATTTGAGTTTCAAGTTGTTTTTCTCCAGTTTGCATCTTTCCAAGTTGGAACTTGCATTGTTGTTTTCCAACCATTCTTTAATCTCTCTTGAATTGCTTCATATCACTTTCCTGTCTATAAGGGTGTTCACAACCTTTCCCAGTGCAGCACTGTTGTGACTTTCACTTGTTGTAAAAAAATTAAAAAGTATGTATATACCAGCCATCAGAACACCTAGATACCTGCAGTAAACGACCACACTTGCACAACACACAAGATCTATCTCTATTCCTCCTCTTCTGCTCTGCTCGTTTTCTAAAACTCAAACCACCACTAAAGGTCTCACAAACTGTTTAAGGGAATGCATCCCAACCGCAAGTCACAGCCGTCATCCATCACCCACAGGTTTCACTGAAGTGCTGCTTACTCTGTTTGGCATGGGGAAGCCACCGCCATCCCCACTAAGGCTGCCGTTACAACAGCGTAGGGACACTTGCGTTGATAGAGCTCATTTCCCTAAATTTACAATACAAAGTTTAGGAATGAAAACTGGATGTTCCCTGCAGAACATGTTAAGTCAGCCTGAATTTATCGCCGAGCCCTGTGGCATGTGATTACACACCCGCTCCACTCCAGCCTGCTGCCAGACCAGCACGCTAGCCCAGTCCAGCCCTTGTGCTGCAGGCTGGCCTTGACCTTGCGGCCAAGATGACTACCCGGGGCTAACCTGGATGGGGATGCTGTGAATTTCACACCTGATGACGGGAGCTGAGAACCCCCAAAGGAAGGGTGACCCGCGCAGGTGTGCGGAGCCTGCACGTTCGCTTCAACCGCCTCTGTGCAGGGGTGTGCAGAGCTTGCTGCAGCGCCAGCCATGCAAAGCACTCGAGGTGAAATCAGACCAGCTTACCTTCCACCACTCTCCCAAAAAAGTGTTTTCATCTCTTAAAACATAGGCAACCTCGGTCAAGTCACATTCCTTTTGGGATTAGCATTTTGAGGTCTTCTGAGCAACTCTGCCAACAGATGACACCAACTACTAAAGCATTCAGAGAAGCAGATTGCACATCTCTCCCTTTCTGGAACACCAGCTTACCAATAAAAGGACTTTTTGTCACATGTAAGCAGAGGACTGGACCAGGCTGGCACTCCTTTGTGCTCAGCACCTTAACTGTAGAGACCATGCCTCAGTCTAATTACAACGCTAGCTCTCCAGTCTGGAAACCATTCATGTACTACTTCACTTCATGCAAACAAGTGGTACCTTTAAGGTGAGATTATGCACAGGCACAGAGCAAAGCACATGCTTAGTATGACTATGGTGCAATTTGTCAGCTGTATGCATACACTCAAACCAGCTTTACTTTTGGTTGCTGCTAGCAGTGTAGAAGTGGCAACGCACTGCTGAGATGCTAATGAAATAACGCGGGTGGCGGGGACATCCACGTGGCTGCACACCAGCAGATTTGCAGCAGGGTCTCTTCAGAGCCAGCCCTGAAACCACTCCAGCCTGCAGCCCCAGGAGTGTGGATGTGCCCTACCTCGGCAGCTCCCGTCCAGCTGAGGCTGGGGGAGGTCCATGGGTAGCTTCAGAGTGGGCCAGGAGAAGCAGCTCAGTTTTAGTGTTCATAGCAATACACTTCCAGTGGAAAATACCTGGAAACTCACCCATTTAAGTTAAAATCACTGCCTGAAATAGATCTGTACTTGTTTCATAGATTACAATAAGAAACTCTGGGATGGAAAACAAAGTAAGAGTTTTCGGAGTACATGGTTTCAGAGGGAGCTGCTTCCCTAGCTGGCAGGCATGGAGGGATTTTTGCTGCTTTGCCTTGCAGGGGCCTATTTGATGAGCACCATTACTCGCAGCTTGCCACCCACCTCGACTTTATCACCTGCCAGGGTCCTGTGAACATCACCTTGGCAATTATTCTTCAGAAGGAAGCACAAAGTAGTGCCTTTATTGATTTTTTTTTTTTTTAAATTTTTATTTTTTGTGGGAAGAGAGTTCCACCTGTAAAAGAAAGCGTCTGAGTAAAACATATCTATTCCCTTCTGTTTGTTGTTGCTAGCTGCATGAGTGTCGGAGCTGGGAGGAGGCCAGGCTCGAGTGAGGCTCTCGCACTGTTTCCTCACGGCTGGCTTTCTGCAGCAAGATGGCCACCATCAGCAGCAAGTTCAGAAACGACACCACTTTCGGCTCCATTTCACAGGCACACTGAGAAAAAGAATCCTAAGGAGATGAGATTTACGGGCAAGAAAAGTAGGAGCTAGCTTTCTCGTTCCCTCCTTTCATTTCCCCTGGGGCACCAGGGCTCTCCTCGGGATGCTGTCCTTCTGCTGTCCCTACTTTCACACTCTTCTAGGTGAACTCCGCCGTGCCCTTGCTGGCTGAGGTGTCAGCAGAAGCAGTTTCACGCCTTCTTCCCCCAGGGGATGAGCGTGCCACCCTGTGAGGCTGAGGAAAGCAATCCTGTGCAGTCACACGCTTCTGGGGGACTGCTTTCACGATGGAGGTGGTGGGGTTGTTTGTTCATTCGCTTCCTTCCTATCTTTTCCTCTTCTTTATCCGTTTCCTATTTACCTTTCCTTCCAGAACCCTTAAAACTGTGCAGCTCCCCACCAGTGGACACCTCCAGCTCTGAAGCAGGGCATAACAGTCGAAGAGCAATGTTATCGAACAGTTTGGAGCCGGGGTTGAGAGGAAATATGTTGTCCAGCAGGAAGAAGCCTTTGTGGAAGCAAACCAAATACAGACACCCAGCCTGGGACTCAGACAGAACAGTACCTTCCGACTTGCGCTTCTATGTTTTTTTCTTTTTCTTTTTTTTTTTTTTTTCTTTTTAATAAAAATGCCAGGAAATGTTTTGTTACCACATGTGGGCAAGGCAAGGGCTTGCACCCGGGTGGGGAAACCTTTGGCAGCTTGGCATCTCCCCGGCACTGGCAGAGTGCACAGTACCACCTACTGCTTAATGGGATCACTGCCTGAAATGGCCTCGGCAGCCTGTCCTTGGAGGCCTCCTGTCCTCGCTCTGATCCAGCCCAACACAGCTTAGCTTCTGACAGGATCACAGCACAGGGACACACGTGCCCGCAGGCAAATAATCACACCAGAGGCTGCAACATGACAGTGCCGAGAATTAACCTAACCACCAAGCCGGCTTCGGGTGCAGCTCTCTGTCATCTGGCGGCTCCCAGCATTAATGAACTTAGCAGCGCACCACGATGGGCACGTAAGCGGGATCATTCATACCCACCTCGCGTCCGCAACGAGATGGGATCAAAGCAACCCGCTGTGCGGGGGTGCTTGTGCCCATCTGCCAGCCTACCTGCGACAGGCAGCGCGGAGACCTGCAGCACAACAGCGTAAAGGGATCGAGCGTGAACCGGGAGACCAAGGCGATAGCAAAATGGAAGACGGCACATTAACAATGCAGCGCTGCTCTTCCCTAGCAGCCTTTGCCACTGATTTATAGAGCCAGCACGATTCACTTATCCAGGCTACCTTCATTTTATTGTTATTAATTGTTATGAGGTTTTTTGGCAGGGACGGGGAAGCTTGTCTGATTAAAAATAGCTTTGGGGACGGCAGCTGGCAGAGTCACAATGAGAGAAAGATCCAGCTCCAGATCTTTTTTCAAAGAGCGTGTTCTTAGCAAGTAATTGGGTGCAATCAAGTACAGAGATAAATAGTAGCACTTCCCAAGGTGTAGCTCAAGGCTCTCATCCTGCCAGTCGCTGTTTGCAGGCAAACATTCAGAAAGGCCAAAGTCTCTGCAGACTTTTTGGCAGGACCAGCGCCCAACTGCTTTGCAAGGCTGGAGAGATGTTTTCCTACACAGGCCAGGATGCCTGAGCAGGGTGGGCTTTCGGATGTACAAAATATACCACAACGGTATCGAAAACATGCAGCGTTAAGGGCTGAGAATCTGGTTCCATGACCACACATGCATCTTCGCTCCTGGCGGCTGACACACGTGTGTTTCTGCAGGGCCCGCATCCACACACTCCCAGCAGCTTCTGCCACTTTCTCACTTTGCATTCTGCATTCAGGCGAGTTTCCACAACCAAAAAGCAAAATCAGCAGCAGGCTGAAGAACCGACGCTCTAACTGAACAGCGAGTGTGTTGAGAGCTGGAACTACACTTTTCTCTTTCACCCATTTTCGATGTCCACTGACCATTTCACTGCAGATCCTCACTCCCCGTTTCCAGTTCACACCAGTACGCATCGGACTGCCACCTGAACACAAATCTGAGCTCGTCTCTAGGTCACAGACATTTTGATTTCCTCTGTCTAACCTACCAGTGTGATGTTTCAAGGATGGCTCTTCAGCAGTTTGTGTGCACCCGTGTTTAAAATCCAGGAGGGCTGTGCTAGTAGGTTTTGGCTAGTGGGATCCCAGATCCTCACTGCGGGACTGAGCAAGCCAGACTTCCAGCATCCAAGTGCTCACCCCATCATCCAGCTCCGCTTCCAGCCAAGCCAGAGAGCAGCAGGACTTCTGGAGAGCTGCCCTCATCAGTAGCCTTTGAACTTCTCATGGAGGTCTCTGCTGCTGCCACCGCCCACCAGCTCTCCCAAGCTTTTCCTTCTTGCAGCTCTTGGGCACATGAAAACTGTTACACAGCGCCGCGGATCAGGAGGGCTGGCCTACCTTTAATATGCTGCTTCCTAATGTCTTTCTGTGGTCACTTCCAGGAAGGTTTTGGCAATCTGTGAAGCTCTTTCTTTGGAAAACATCTCACACGGTGTCATTAGGTGAAAATGGCCTTTGGAACAGCTAAAAAAAACAAAGCATTTGCCCACATATCCTATTTACAGGAGGAAAGTGCCTCACTGCTGCTCTTCCTTTTTTTTTTTTTTTTTTTCACCCCAGTATGTATGATGAAAACATCTGAAACTGTTAGAATTTATATAGGCAGATTTGGCAGACTTCTGAAATTTAGTTGGACTGTGACATACAATTTAATTTTGGAGCTTGCTTGCTTGCTTCCTGAATATGCACTCTGTAATCAGACAAAGTTTTAGCTGCTCAGACAGAAAGCACGGCCGCCGTGGTTAGCTGGGGCTGACAATAGGCAGGTGCTCATTGCTGTAAACCAATGCAGCTACACTGAAATCAATAAACCACAACAATTTATACTTGCTGAAGCTCCGGCTCTGTGTTTTGATGAATATTTTTTTTATTTTTTTTTTTTACTGTTTTCTTTTCTTCCTTTTCCGTTTTAGCACATTTGCTCAGGATGCCTCCACCAGACACAGCCCATCATGCCAGGGCCAGGCTGAGCCCTGAGTCAGAGCAGAGAGTGCCACCTACTGAAACCTGAATTTTCCATGACCGGTTCCTCCCTCCCCACCCCGCATCCCCCCCAGCTTCCTCCAGGGCCTGGGATACATTTCCAAAAGACACAAAAGAGCAGGAAAGAGGATTTAGGTTGTTTATAAGGCCATCACCCCTATTTTAACAGGCAAAACCTTGGGGCGGGGTGAAGAAGGGGGTTTGTTTTCCAGGTTTTTAGCCTGCCTTAAGCAGAAAGGTACACAAAGAGAGAAAAAAGTCCCAGCTCGAAAAACATTTCCTTTTAAATGGCATGATATGCCTTTAAGGGGAAGGTAGCAGGCAATGATCCATCTTCACCACATACAGACTTGCCTTGTTCTTCCATTTCTGGCTGAGTGATAAAACGTTAAATGTCATTTCCTGTATCAGTGGTTAACCACTAGATGCTGGATCAGAGATTTACCAGAAGTGCAATATTCAAAAGTGGACCTGCTGCTTTCAATAACCCTTTCTTGCACCCTGTGGGAACCATTTAACCTTTGGAGGGGAGGGAACGAAACCAACCAACCCAAAAAAAAAAAAAAAAACCAAAAACAAACAAAAAAAAAACCCCACCAAACTAAAATACCCCGAATTCGGGTAGGGAGATAAGTCTTGAGCTTTGTGCCAATGGCTCCCATGTTGTACTGGCTAAATCCTTCCCCGGCCCCAGCCTGGCACAACGCTGAGGCTTGTAAGAAAATGAAGTGACTATGTGGGTTGTTTCTGAGCCCTCAGTTCTGTCATCAGCAACTGGAGATCAGGCACTGGGGGACACGGCTGTTTGTTTTCCACTGATTTTCTACCGAAAGCCAGCATATTTAGCAAATGGACTGACACTGGACTCCAAAACATGTACTCCCTACCAGACCTTACTTTCCATTTATCTCACACTGCAGAGGCAAGCAGTTTATCTGCCCAGGCTGTATTCATTTTATTGCCATCATCACAGTCAGTTATGGGATTGAGGGTATTAAAAATAATTTTGGGAAGAGCAGCTGTGAGAGTTAGGAGCAGATAAGGAAATTTCAGTTGAAGGTACATTTCCAAAGGCTGAATTTTGAACATGTGGTTGTGCAATTGCCTGTGCAAATAGAGAGTTATTTTCCTAATTACATAATATTTGTAAAGCACTCAGAACATAAAATGGCTAAGCACACATCGAAAAATGCTGGTTAGAGAAAGTTGTGACCAAATAGTGGTGATGAACATCTAGAAATAATAGAAGCGGGTCCTTTGGACATACACCTGATGTCTAAACTCCCTGTGCATGGCCCTCGGTTGCAGCAACACCCTTCGCTTTACCCTCCGGCCCCTGTATCATTGCAGTATCCCAGGTCCCAAAGAGCCCTAACAACTCGGCTCAGCTGGAGAATGCACTTTTTCAGGGTGGGGAATGGCTCTGCCATTGCTGCATGCACGCGCCTCGCACGACAGCGCCCTTGTCCCCGAAGGCAGCCTGCAGGCAGTATTGCAAGTCAAATAATAAATAGTAATAACCTCGGAGTTGAGGTACCTCACTCCTTTCTTCCTCAGCCAACAGGAAACCTCCACATCTCCTCTGTCATTACTATTTACTCATTTGCACTGCGGCAGCACCCAGCTGGCTCAGCCGTGAACCTGACCCCAGCCATGCGAGGTGCTGTGCAAAACACTCTGCGGCCACATCGTGTGTGCGTGTCCCCCCCCCCAGCACACACACACATACAGAGCCAATGCTCTCGGACATGAAAGGGAAGCGCTCCCAGCATCCTGGGCCAGGCACACCCTGACCCCTGGTACCCGCGCCCTACGCGGAGTTTCGTTGCCGAAGCACACGCGCAAGGAGGCAATAGGAAGTACACGGTTCAGATCCTGGGCTCTCGAGGCAAAGAGGGGCAAAGCACGGTAATTTGCACTGCACAGCTGGCGTTGCTCTTGAGCAGTATCCACCGGCCGCTGAGCAGCGATAAACAAAGCAGCACCGAGGCCGGTGGAGAGGCTTTCTGTGCCGCTCGGGGAAAAACTGGGATGGTGGAAGATCCAAGAAGATTCCCCCAAAAGGCGACGTGTTTTTTTTCTTCACTCCGAAAGTCACAGGAAATCTCCAGATTACTCATCCTTTCCCAGGAACTCTGGCTGGAAAAAAAGCAAGGGGCCTCACTATTTTCCTACAAACACACACACACACGCACACACACAAAGGAGCCCTGCAAAGACCTTAACACCAGCTGTGCTTGCCCTTGCCAGAACTTCCTGAATCCACCCCCGTTTACCCTCGCTTGCCAAGCAATGCAAATATTTGAGAGGCCACCTCGTTTCCGCAGCGTCTGATGTAAAAATCCGCATCGAATCCAAGCGGCAAAGGCTGTGACTCACTGCTACTCAGCAGCCAGAAGTCCTGTCAGGCAGGCCAAGCTTTTATATAGCAGGAGGTCACTGGAACACACTCTGGCTCACCTCTCTCATCGATCAAAAGAGTGAAACCACTTAGAAACAGCTCCTGCTTGCCTTCTCTTTTTAAAGTCAAATGCTAAGAAGCTGCTTCCTAGTAGGCAGAGAACAGGATGACACAGATACGGTATCGCGGGGAAAGAAAATGAAGTTTTGTCTCAGCAACTGCTGAAACTTAGAGCACAAATGAGCTCTGCCGTGTAACCCGGGGACTGCAGCCAAAAGAAACTTGAGTCAGAAGACCTGATTTCAGTTCCTGCCTCCGCTACTGCCCCGCTGTTTGATCTCGGGTTAGTCACTTAACCGCCCCTGGAAATAAAGTCCTTCTCTGATGACTACTGCTTGGGAACAGCCTGGACATCAGCAAGAACATGGAAGAGCCAGGTGACATCTGCAGCCAAGTCCCAGACCGGGAAGAAAATAACAGCATGCTGCTGCAAGGTCTACGTGGAAGGTGGGTGGTGAGGAAAGAGCGAGGTAGAAGCCAGTGCTTTGATAGCTATTGAGGTGATAAAAAAGAACTAACAAAATGGGGACACCTCTCCCCACACACACACACACACACACATTGGGAACGTAGTTTCTGGGCTTCCAATATGCTGCACAAACAAGACATGCCTTCTCAGAGTCCCCCAGGAGGTGACTTGTCTTTCATGCTTTAAGGGTCAAATCTTTGACCACATCAGCAATCCCACACATTCAGGAACCGTGAATCAGGGCTTCAGAAGTTGCAAATCTGACTTCAACTTCCTAAAGTTTCCAAAGCATGCCCTTGCATACTTTTTGTCTGTTTTTACATGAGCACCCAGATTATTTTCCATATTTAATTGACTCCAGAAGCTGGAACTAATCATCTGTTTGTCAGGGCATGTAATACTCAGGACAGTATGGTCGTCCTCCCCTTCAGCCTTCATATTTGAAAAGCTTTTTCCGCTGCTCTGTAGTTCTGTAATGGACCACACCTACTGCAGCGAGGAAATAATTCCTGACTAACTAAAGACTAAGAAAAGACATAATCTACTGAGATTTTTGTTTTCTTCTTTTAGGTCTTGTTTATAACTCTGGATTGTACTGGTTCTAAGGCAGTTCATGGCAGACTGAGGACACACAAATTCATTAAACCGTGTCAAATCAAATGTCCCAATTTTAAGAACACCTTAAAATGCATTTAGCCTTGACCAGGAGTGGTAAATTTAGCCCTGGACACCTACATTTTCATACATAACCTTTCAAGATGGTTTCTCCACCCTTCAAAAGCATTCCTTGCTTACTTGCACACAGCACCAGGCTTAAGCTTCAAGCTTGACTTCCCTCTCCACACACCCAAATGAACTACACAGATGCATCTCATTGGGTGAATGCGCTGGAACTGGGTCAAAAGTGGTCTTACAGCAGCTTAGTTGAATTCTGATGCAACCGTCCTTCTCCATGCCTTCACATCTACCTTTCCAAATCTTCCCTCGCATCTGCAGGAAGGGGTTGTGTTGCCCTCCGAAGGCGTACGGAGGAACCGAAGAGAAACACAAGGTGAGGCTGCCACACCCCTGTGGCTATCACAAGTAGCTATCCCTTACGGTTGGCTTTGAGTAGTGAATAAAGGAAAGCAAACCCTCCTCATCCAGAGGCTGCTTCCACGGGTATAGTCATAAGAACCCCCTGAGGAAGCGCAGGGAATATCTGACAGCATCATGTTTATTCATGAAGACTTATCCTTGTGTTGATGTTCTCCTGCAAGGCCCCAAGCTGAGCAATGGAGCTTTTCTGTCCAGCGAAAAGCAGCGGTAGTAAGCAGCTTGGTGCATGCCTCCTCCCTTATACACTGCTATAGTTACATACGCTGCTACAGCCTGTAAACTTCAGGTCTATACTCTTCGGATGGTCAAGGCTTCAACATGTGACAAAAATCTTGAGGGCAAACCGTGGACTTCAAAGACCCATCTCCACGGGTCTGCAGGAAGTCTGAAGTATAGACACGGTCATCCCTGGACTGGAAATTAGTTTCCTGATCAACGGTTTCTGATGTAAATAGCTTTTAGCTTTAAAATATGACAGGTTTGTCTGTCTTGAAGCTATTAAACTCTAGGACTGAAATGAGTGATATCTCCCTGAATGACGTACAGCTGAGTTATGCTTGATAAGCACATTAAAATTTTTTTAACTTGCTGAAGGAAGGTAAAGATAGCATTATGGTGGAAAATGAAGAGCTAGGTATTTCTTAAGAAAAATGTCTTGCAGAAGAGACTCAAAATTAAGAGCTTATATTTTCAGAGGTCCAGAGCATTTTAATTTCCTATGATACTGTCTATAAAGGAAAACATCAGTGGCAGTTTTTCTTTTAAATCCAGATTTTTCTTCATTGCCACAAACCATGCTTTGCAGTAAGTCCACTCCTAACACTGTGCATGTATCTATTCAACTAGTAATTTGTAGAGCACTGTAGGCTGTGACCTAAGCAGACAAAAATGTGCTGAAATGTAAACTAACATATTTGGTAGGGATGTAACACAAAAGAGTTACAGAGGTTATTATAGCTTTGCAGATATGGACACAACAGAGAAGCAGCTCCTTCCCATGGTATTGGAAACCCTTAGGGCTTACACATTATGAATTGGCTCCAAAAGCTAAGAGACTAAAATAATTCCCATAATATTTCTTTTTTTATTATTATTTATTTATTTGCCTTCTACAGTTTACATTTTCAACATTTTCTCTTTAAGCACAAGGGTTATGAGTTTACATTAAAAATATAGTGGAAGTTTAATCAGGTGATTCCAGGAACAAGGGCTCAATGGGGAAAAAACCCTACTTTTTTTCCAGTATGTAGCTCATACAAGATTACTACCAATACTGTAAGAGTAGTGTTGCTTGCAAATAAATCCTGGGATAACCTGGAGACAGTAGCCAGCAGTGCACTGCAGGAGATGGGCAGGTTGTCATGCAGAGAGAAAAAGAAGGTAAATTGGGCAAAACCATCAGGGTTTGGGAAAAGGAGGTATACTGGGCAAAGCCAGCAGGGTTTCAGTGGCAGGGGCTGTGGGGGTGACCTGTGTGGGAGCAGGCCATGAACTGCCCTGGGCCAGTCATATCTGCCCCTTGTGGCTTTGAAACAGATGGGACCAGCCCACAGTGAGCCAAATCTCCAACCAAAGGAGCATTTTTAAGCATGAATGGCAGTCATGAGGAGAGGAGTTAAGTGAGGAGAAGTGTTTGGAGACAGGTGAAGAGATGCAGGAAAAACATGGAGAAGACGTGAGGAGAAACGTGAAAAGGAGCATTAGGAGAACGTGGAGGGAGACAATGTTGGGGGTGTGGCTGGAGAAGAAGGCAACACACAAGGGGGCAAGGACACCCCTGAGGGACCACAGCCTGTGAAGGTCCCACACCAGGGCAGCAACACCGGGAAGCCCAGAGGAACATTTACTAGGAAGCAAAGAGCAGCAAATAAAAACCATTAAGGACACAACCCCAATGTCCTGTGTCACCTGTCACCTCACCGAAAAGATTGGGATGGACTGGGTGTAACCTGGGGTGAAAACAAGGGGAGCTGAGCCTCAGAAGTGAGGAGGAAAGGTGTTCAACAGAAGATGAGCCTGGGGAAGGAGAACGAAAGGTGAATGCTGCCATCCTGCTCGTGAATGACAACAGGGGGAGACTTCCTTCTGTTCCTTAAAAAAAAAAACTCAACAAATAGCACATGGTTTATCCATCTCAGAGCTTGTTACAAGAGCTGCAAAACTGTTTCATCCTGCTTCCTGCCTCAAGCTGGTGCAAAATGCATTCATCTACTATGCCTTTCTAAGTCTAGTACTCTAAATTTGGTGAGGCCAAGCAGCTATTCCCTTATAAGGTTCATTTTGCAATGACCCACTTCTTGCGATGCCTCCCTGACTTCCAGCTGTTTTATTTTCCCCAAACTTTCCTTACTTCTTTCCAGAAAATAGGGTAAAGTCTCCCAAGTAGCTTTGTTTCTTTAAATTTGTCACTCATACCCTCATAGACCTGAAATTATAAACAGCTGTCTACAAAAACACAATTGCTTCTAGAGTAACCAACGTTAAGGACGCCCGGAGAGGGTTATGACTTCAGCCTCCAACAGGGAGAGAGACAGGGTGCCGGAAACAAAGATCCTGTTTCAGTGCAGATTATCACAGCATGAACAATAGAAGGACATATGGGATGTACAGCCAATTCCTTATAAAGAAAACGCCTCTCGGTTTATTCAGGAAGCTCCAGAAACCCAAAAGAAAAGAAAAAAACAGCAAAGCAGGTCCCCCGCTGTGCCCCCAGGTACCTGGCCATGTGACAGAAAGAAAAGCTATGCAGAGCCACCTATGCAGATGCCCACAGAGCTTGCCAAGGAGCAGATGCCTTGGGCAGCAAATTAGCCTCTCTGGCGTGGCCTCTGGGGCCGTATGACAGCCATCCAAAAATGCCGAGATGAGGGAAGAGGGTCACTGGCATCAGCACTAGTCAGAGTAGCACCTGGCCACTATCAGCTGTTTCGGTAAGAAACGTTATTGCATTAACCCATCTGGCGCTCAGGAGTCAAGATTTTCCAGACTTACACCAAAGCAAGAGAAAAGCATAAAGGTTATTTTTGTTAGCAAAAAATAGCTCTAAATAAAAGCCAAAGCTATTTCCCTGCAAACCTTCAGGAACGTCCTGTGGAGAAACGCAACTGCTAAATGAGAAACATGATTGACTGTTAGTGTGAATGCTTTCAAGGCTTAACTGTTTAAATGAGCGTATTAATTTGGACTTGGATTTTTCCTACCAGTGCACTGATGACTCTGGCCAAGTGATACTCAATGTTTCCCGACTGTCAACATCCCTGCGTGCTCAGCATTCCTCTTCACAAAACTAGTGCCCGCACTGGTACTCCTGTCTGCCCGAGGAGCACTCTTTCCTATGGCAGGCAGCCACAACTGCTGTATTATAAACTTGAAAACAGAGGATCCCAACTTACAAATGATTGTAACAAAATCTCAACAACAAACATTACCTGGATTAAAAATCAAAGTCTATTGTCTGCTTTCACTCTTTAAAAACTCTTTATATTTTCACTCACAAGATAAAGCACTTATTCTCCTACAAAAGGTATTCCCTACACGTGAACTGCTGGCTGGCAGACAGATCTCTAGCAAACTATTTTTCTGAAACAAATGGGCATGCGTTTGTTTTGCATGCAGGAAAGACAGGCAGGCAGATGAACACCTATGTCCTCCACCCCCTTTTTTACTCATTCACTTAATAATTTTAGAAAATACTGGAAATTACATGTTTATAAGGGAAACAGAAGACAGCTAAATTTTGAACTGTGATGTTGCAGGGCTTTGGATGCAGGCTACATCAAAGTTTCTACCACAATGCAACTGCCTCATGATAAAGCTGACTCCAGTCTTGGATGAAACTTAGCACTGTCTGCAGAAGTGCTGTTTTCCTTATGTTTAGACAGGCCATACAACGTGTTGTAAAGAGAAGAAACATCTGTTTTCATCTTATAACCTAGTAACAAAGAAAGAACAAAAGCAACATCTTCACAAGAATCAACAGGGCACCTTTCCCCTCTCTCACTCTCTTTAAGGTCCATCTGTATATTGCCGCAGGAAGGAGAGAGGGGAAAGGGAAGTGGAAAAGACTTCTACATTTAATGGTGCAGCACTAGAAAAACAATCCAGGAATAGAATGGCCATATTTTAAAAACTGACATGTTTGGGAGGTTTGGTTTGGGGTATTTTTTCTTTCTTCCTTTCTAAGTAAAAAGAGTTCTGAGTATGTATTTCAAGAAAAAAAAAAAATGCTTTGTGAATGTGTGTTGCTATTGCCACTACCAGCTCCTTCACTTGTAGCTCACTGGGTAAGTCCAGAAATGTCTAGGTGTGGAATATTATGTCTCAACAACTTTCATGTCAAGAGCCCTTGGGGTATCTTTTGACATGCAAGTTTCCAGTAGCAGTTTTAGCTGATGTGGACACTGTGTTCCTTCCGTGCCCACGCTGTTTGTTCCTGTGACAGGGCCAAGTCTTCTGTTTTGCTTATTCAAGTGTTTGGAACAAGGAATTTATCCCACTGAAAACTAACATTTCTCCCCCCACCTGTTTGGTTTTTTTTTTTTTTTTCTGGCTCTCAGGTGGATCTGATCACTGCTCTTGGTGGCAATGACAGCAGTTGGACTGACAGTGAAATCAGAGCACAGGGAGACACAAACCACCACTCGTAAGAGAAAAACAAGCGTTCATCGCTCACCTCGTGCTAGTGGACACCCCGCTCCAGGCAAACACTCCTCAGGTTCTGTATGGCAAGAGGAAAATGCATCACGTAAAACACTTGACAGCAAGATCCGACTGTTTTGGAATGGACTGATGTAGGGCACTTCACGTCCCCGTGGCAGCACTCCACGAGCCTCCGGCAAAGATGGCGGAACACCACACAGGGCAGTAGGCTGTGAGGGCACTGCGCAAACCCCTGTGGGCCTGCTCCTCCACAGGGCTTCCCTGCTCCACCACCCGACAGGGAAAGCCCCTTACGTTTTTGTGACTGAGCAACTGCTTTGGCTCGGTCGAAACTGCCCAGGGGTGGGGTGGGGGTTGAGGGAAGCAGAATTTGATCCAAGGAAATCTGTGGTGTGAGGCTTTAAACTAAAACCGGTAGCAAAACAGCAAAGCACAAGGCATAAATGGACGGCAGGTAACGGCAGCCATGGCCGCGGTGTACGACAGCAGGAGTGGAGGGGGTGAAAAAGCAGACTGTGGGTAGAAACGCACATGAAACAAGGTGAAGTTTTATTTCCAATGAAGGGGGGGGAAAGCACCTGTTCTCCCCATTCTCTCCCAATAGCATCAAAGGCACATTCTGTCTTCCTGAAACAAAATTCTGTCCTTCTGTAACTGACGCACCATATAGGCAGTTTCTCCCACCCATTTCTCCGCCGGTTTTGACCTGATGCGATCCAGTTTGAGAGGGAAAAGCCGCGTCTCCCGGCGGTGCCCGGGCGGGGCGGGGGCACGACGCTGCCCAGCGCTGTGCCTGGGTGCCACTGGAAAGCACCGGCCCACGCTCACAGGCGAGCGGCACCCCCAGACCCTGCCCCCTCCCCAAAACAACTCCGCGGCCTGGAGCGCTCCTTACAGGCACTTCGGCTTCTCCCAGCCAGCAACGGGCTGCGGAGCCGCAGCACTCCCGGGGAGGCGGGGGAAGGCCCTGGACCGGCCCCGCTCCCGCCCGGCGGCCACCGGGATAGCGAATCCTACCCAAACCGCCGCCATTGCCGCCCGGCGCGGGCCCCGGTGCCGGCGGCACCTCGGCCGGGCCCCGGCGGCACCTCGGCCGGGCCCCGGCGGCCAGCTCTGCCCCGGCTCGGCCCGGCGGGCGGCTCCCTCAGGGACCCGCCGGCACAGGCCCAGCCCCCGCCCGCCGCCCGCCGCGGCGGAGCACGCCGCCATGGCGCCACCTGGCGCCGCGGGGAGCGGAGGGCTGGCGGCGGGCCCCTCACGAGTGAATTTAAAATAATTGAAAATTAAATTTGAAAAATTCAAACAACATTTTTAAATTTAAAAAGAAAAAAAAATAAAATTAAACAAATCCTTGGGAGCCTAAGTCCCAGCTTTTACTGAGTCCTCCCGGCATTCAGTAAGCCGTTAAAGCAGCCCTGCCACCTTGGTAAATGGTGAATGGAGCACTTAAAAGACATTTTGCTCTTCCTAAGGATTTTAGCAATCCCATGCCGTATTAAGAAACGCAGAGCTGTCAGATGAGGCTGCCCGGCTGGGTAACACCCTAAATTCACAGAGCAAAGCCCGGAAGAAAGGGTCTCCCCCCCCCCAAAAAAAAAACCCGAGAGGCCTTCCCGCCACAGTCCACGCCCCGCAGGTGCTGCGTGGGAGCCCGACGTGGAGAGCTGGGGCGGCCAGTGGGGAGGTGGCCCCCCCAAAGGCAGCACTGCGCTGCTGCCCTGCCAGGATTGTGTGAGGAAAACGGACACAAAGGTGTTGCACCGTTGTCAAAAGTGAAGTCAAACACCCTGATGATTTAAATCTTAAAATGCGCATTTTTGAATGTGACTAAAATCCAGGATAACTATTTCCACCTTTCAGCTTTTCCTGCTTTTCATCAGCAGTAATAGTCTTACCTCCCATCTTAAAGCATTAAGCCTTGCAGTAATAACTCTACTGTTACCTTCTGTTGCAGATCATCTCTTCCTTGGGAATCTTCACCTGATAAGCTGTGTTTGCAACAGTGAAATATTGTCCACGTTATTATTATTCAGTTAAGAATTGCATTCTTCTAAAACGTGATTTAAAAACCATGGTGCCTAAAAGCTCGGTATGTCTTCGGACCCATCTGTACCCAGCTATGGAATATTCTAAGTTGCGCACAAGGCTGTAGATGAAACTTCAGCAGAAGAAAGACCACATGAATTTCTGCCTGTGGTGGCACCTAAATAAACACTCCAGACTTGAGGATGACAAGGACACTTGCAACTTCCATGTAAATAATACAGGGAGTTGCTGCAGTTCTGAGAGAGCAACTGAAAAGGCCTTGGGTGCAATTCAGCTTCCAAAGGTGGTGCTCATCGATCTGTTGCCCTGTCGTCTGCACAGGGTGGCGTCTAGCACACTGTGCTGCAAGTCGCTATGAAATACAAGGGAAACAGAACAAGACTTTGTGAAGAGAGAGGAACACTGGGTTGCTGTCCTGGGCTCTGTCCATGAATGAAATCAGTTTTGAAGGTACCGTTAATGGGGCATAGATAGGGATGTTTCAGGACAAGAGTATCTCACCATTTTCTGGAGGAGTGATTGTTTCTTCATTTGTCCCTGTGCCGCTCTTTTATGGCTTTCTGGGACACATATGAAAGAAAAGAGAAGCGATTGAATTTCCTCAGACATCAGTGCTTCATGACATCAAAATGATAATTCGCTCAGAGCAGATTGATTCTGCTTTAGAAATTTGCAGATTCCTTCCTCTTTCAAACATCTTTGATCAGCAGCCAAATGGTTAATGTTACATTTAAGCATTTGCTGGGCATCCAAATTCACTCTCATCAAGGAATAAGGACTGTTGACAATGCTCCGTGCTCAACTGCTGCAACAGCTACTGAATAAGATTGTGTGTGTGGTTTTTTAACCATAAGATAAGCTACAACATGAAGCTGCAAGATTTAAAACAAGTAGAAATTGTCCTGTGATAAATATGAAATATCAGATTCTGTAATACAGCCATTCACTATGTAAAAGTCTTAGAAGTTGCAAATAGAAATCCAACGTGATTTGAGTATCACATTCGATTTAACCAAGGGAAATACCTGAAGCAAAGAAATCCCCAGAAGCATGTGCTTTCCTGGTAGATACAGTCAGTCAGTCAAAGGCTATTAATGTCAAAGGTTCAACCAGGTAAAGGTTTATTCCTTATGCTGAAGGGAAGGTCTGAGTATACAATATAATTGGTCAATTCTGGCCTTGAAAACATCAAGGAGCAACAAGGGGTAGGGGAAGAAACTGATCCTCAAGGAAGGACAAACCAGGAGCTGAGCGTCACCACAGCACAAGCAGTGCCCCCACGCACCCTCCCCTCCAGCACAGTCCCACAGGACCTGAGCAGTGTCCATTAACAGCCCCCAACCGGGGGATGTGATGAACCAGGTCCAGGGTCCATCCAGACAGCCTGGGGAGGAGATAGGGCCAGAGACAAGGCTATAACAGAGGCCCAGTGTCTAACCAGGAGACAAGACAGGAGATAGGTACAGCTCCAGGATAGTGCAGACTGGCACTCACTATTCAGTTCAATCATTACTGAGAAGAGTTTGGCCCTGCCTTTCAGGTACTTTGTGGGCAGCTGTTAGATAACATCTTAGATTCCTCCTTGCTAGCCTGAACATACCCATCTCTCTCAATCGCTCTTCACAGGACATGAGCTCTAGGCCCCTTACCATCCGGTAGCCTTCTTCTGGACCCTCTTCAGCTCGTCCACATCCTTGTTTGGACACACTGTTCCAGGTGTGGGCTCAGCTGCGCTGAGGAGGAGGACACAGGAACTTACTGTCGTCTGCTGGCCATGTTCCTCCTAATGTGATCTACTGTTCAGTTTGCCTCTCTTGCAGTGAGAGCAGCCTGTCAGCTCATATTCAACCGAGCATCCACAATAACTCTAAGGTCCTTTTTAGCAGAATTGCTGCTCAGCCAGTTGCTGATAGATCGGGCAGTTTAGCCCCAGTGAGGAACTTCAAATGAGTCCTTACTGAAGTCCTGCAACAGGTCTTTGTTGGTTCTTTTCTTGAGGTTATTGAGGTTCTCTCTGGATTGAGGCTCTGCCATTTGTCTCTGCCGCTTTCCCTACTATGGTGTTACCTCCAGAGATGCTGAGGGTGTATTCTGTGCTCTCCTCCCAGTCACCGCTAAAGGTGTTGAACAGTATCAGCCCCAGTATTGACCCCTGGGCTACCCATCACTAGCCACGAGTGAGGTGATGAGCTGCTGATCGCTATCCTTCGAGTCTGGCAAACCAGCCAATTTTCCCAGTGTTCCTTTTGTTTACACCATCCTTCCTCACCTTCCAAATGAGAATGCTGTAGAAGACACTACAGGGAAGCCTCACTAAAGTCAAGGTATCTCCATCACCCTCTGCTCACCCACATAACCAGCCATTTCTTTAGTGCCCGCTGCTGGCTTTATCACAAGCTGAGCTTTGGCTTTCTGTGTTTTGTGTCCAAGTACCTAAGCAATGCTTTTATAGCTTCTCTTTTGTCAGAGCATGAAACGCATCTTGTAATCCTCCTGTCATCCTCCACAATGGGATAATATGTCCCCGAGTTCTCCAGAACTTCTCTTTATAAATCAGCCAGATCTCCTGAGAGTCTGATTCCCAGGGATTCTTCCTTGAAATTCCCTGAGTGAGGCAAAACCCACTCTCCTGAGCGGAGCATCCAAACTACCGCTCACCCTCCCAGCCTACCTCCAGGTCCTCAACTCCAGCAGAGGGCACAGCAGGCAGCCGAGACTGGTCCTGCCCGGAGTCACCACAGCACATTTCCTTACACTCCTCGGGAGATAACATCACCGGCTTTAGGACAAAATAAAGAAGATTTCGTTAAGTAACACCCCATTTAGAATTTGACTTCCTTGTTCTCATTGTCAGTGGGACAGAGGTCTTCAAAGCTGTGGATGGGCAGTGCTACAGCTGGTTTGTCAGTGGAGGAAGAAGGGGAAATTCCCACTGAATTCTCCGACGACAAAGGGATGAGAAATGTAATGGTTCATTAATGTCCAAGCTGCTCATATGGAGTTTGTAAGGGGAAAAATCCATTTTTACTTGTCAAATTATTATCTAATAATGTGGTAAAAGATGCCATTTGTCATGTAGCCTGTGGGCTGTGATTAGGGCTAGCGGTCCAGCAGCTTCCAGCAGCTTTCCTCATTGACACAGTAACCAACCCTGCTCTGCAGCAGGGAGCTGTGGCAGAGGTACCAGGAGAGATGCTAGGCTCAGGGAGATGGTACTGTTTCTGTCTCCGATATGCTGCGTGACCTCTGTGAACACAGCCCACGCCTCCTTTTTGTCTCGTCTGCTCAGGTGTTGTGTGAAGGATTGCTGGTTGCTACAGAAGGTGGTACAGGTGGACTTGGGTGCTGGGTAAGCACCATTGCAATAGCAGCAAGGTAGCTGCATGATCAAAATCACCATGCTGAACCTAAATAAAACAATGCTGTATAGCGTGCTCTTTTTGTCCAGCTACTAAATAGGCAGCAATTTGGGTTCTTGCTTCCGTCCTTCCTTCCTTCCTTCCCCCTTCAGGTCCCCTATCCGCCCTTCTGTCACAGATGGGCTGAATCCATCTTATTATTCCAAAAGGTTTACTAGGCAGAACATATAAGGCACTAGGGGAAATGCTGTCATTAGAAAACCATCGCTATCAGTCCTACTGGCACAGAAATGTCTGTTGACGGAGCAGGAAAGCAGCAGCTGGGACTGTGCTTGGATGCAGGGAATCAGGTGTTCCTCCTCCTCCCGAGATGAAGAAATGCAATAGAAGACCTTAGTGAGGCTGCGGTGACTGCAGTCCAGCTAAGAGCTATTAGCAAGCTGCTCTTTTCCCGCTGCTGTGGTACAAATACAAATATAAGTCTGTTGCTAGCTCTGGAGTGAATAGGTTGATCTTTAAAAACAAAAGGCTCAGTGACTGTGGGGAAGGGGGCCTGTGTCTTTAAAGCCAGGTATGGTGGAAGCTACAGCTCATTATTTTTATAGCCATTATTATTTTCTGGGTTGTTTAACAGCATGCAGATGTTTGAAGGGCTTATTCAGCCTTCAGCAAATAAAATGCTTTTTTCTTTGCCAGTGACTGCAAGATTTTCAGGAAAGGACAAGCGTCCTCCCATGTGTGTGGACAGCATTCAGCACATGATACATATTACCTGAATGTAAATGACTGGTATGAAAACTATTTAATAGTGAATCTTTGATCTTTGTTTCTTTACTATCCAAAGCTGGATTGAGCCATGCTTCTATAAGATATGAGGATAAACTCCTCTAACTATAAAAGAAATGTTTATCTATAACCTGAATTTATTTTTATTTTTTTTATCTAAAGAATCTATTATGAAACTAATCTCAGGCAGCTTTCAGAAAATTTCTTCAACGTTTTCAGCATCTCTATTCAGTGAGTAGAACTAGTTGCACATCTCTTTTCTTGACCATCTCTTAAGAAAGTAAAATAAAACCCCATACAAATTTTACAACTCACTGAAAATCAGTGATACCTGGAAATCCTAGGACCTGTCAGTTATGAAAAAATGTAAAATATAATATTCTCCTTATATGTAGACACGGAAATTTATGTTTAAAATAACTTGAAAGTCACTTTAAAATTCAAATAGTTCTCACCATATCTATCAAGAGGTTTGAGACTTCAGCACAGAATTGACTTACACCTGATATTCCGATAATTAAGTCAATTAGAAAGTCTTCTCCTAATAACTAATTAGGACCCTAATTTCTGTTTTCAGTTTGTTGGGCACTGCAGACTGTAAGTTACTTCTTAAAGTGAGACTTCATGTCTTGAACACTTGTGAACGTAAACACCCAGCATCTTTTCTCAAAAAAAAACCCTTAAACTCCAGACTACATATCCCTCTTCACCCTGAAGATGAAATGTCATTAATGTTGTACCAAAAAAAGAAACAGCAACACAGCACAGCACCTTTGGGCATAAAACGGGAATTTGGACAAACGAAAAACATCTTCTAAATTGTGGGAAATCCTGCTATTTCAGTATCTTCTTTTCTCTCAACTTGGGATGGAGAGCTGAAGAAAATTTTTAATTGAATAAAATACTTTGGGTCAAAGCAGAATTAAGTGTTTTTACTGAACTGCATTTCTGCTTTGCTATGCATTGTCCCATATAACCCCCATATATCAACTGACCAGCCCAGGCAGAGGGGGGAGGCTGCTCTCTGGGGAACCAAAACCTGGGCACAAAATGGGACCTAAACTACAACTCCCATGAAGCAAAGCAACACCAGGCAAGTTCAATTACGTCAGTGTAATTGAAAACACATGTCTGAACATACGTTAGTCCAAAGAGATAAAATATAACAATTTGGTTTGGGGGGGAAAGAGACATTTCACTTCAATCCCATATTCCCCTTCAATGATTTTTTCAGCAAAGCTGAAATACTTTCAGTGTGAAACCCCTTACCAACTTTTATGGGGAACGAGGTGCTACAAGTGTTCTGTGTCTGTATCTAGGAAAATAATGTCATTAAATAACCCTCACAAAGAGCCCTCATTCTGGTTTTAAAGTAAAGCAAGTTACAATGCTCGGTAAAGGCTTCCTTTTCCCCTCTTGAGCAACCAGAGGTTCCAAACGTTGTCACAGATATAGGCTCTTCCTTGCCGTCACCTACATCTTCAAGTTTCCAGATGGAAAAAAAGTGTAGAGGACAACACTGTTACCAGGAGGGACTGTACCTCAGGCCTCAGGCCCACTTACATTTTTGGGAGGCCTTGCTGTTTTCCATGGGGCTCTGCCCAAGCCCAGTGATCCACCCACTTAAATTCATTTACAGAATTAAGGCCCTCATGGTACCAGGGAGTTTTGGAGATTTATAGCACTACAGGAGTGCTAGGTCTTATGATTAATGGACTAACAAATGCCAGAGAAGTAGGAAGATTGGAAACCCAGTATCTCTGTCTCGCAGGAAAAGACCCTTATGCACACAGATGGTTGGTTTTAACTTAAATGGGAAAAGCAGCTTTTATTGTTAATGTTAAAAAAAAAGGTAGTAAATCCTAAAGGATTACATAAATGGATATCCCAAAATTCAGAAACCATGCTTCTTACTCAGGAAGTCAAGGATTTTATTCCATATATTACTTTGGGAATTATTATCCTAATTTGACATAAAATGATAAATTCTTAATCTTTTGGTTATTGAGGCTTATAGATCTGCCATCTGTGTTATCCACCAAGGCTTTTTCCACCCTCGAGTAGCTGTGCAAAGCACAGCAGTTCAGCTTATTTTGGGATGTTTTTTATTCTGATACCATGTTTATCTCTGACTGGAAATCTTGCTAAAATACTGCTCTTCTAGAGAAATCCTGATCAAAGAATTTATTCCATTTGACCTGTGAAGATAACTAACCAACACAGCCTATAACTGCAACTGCGTCGGCCTCTAAGCCCCTTGATTCATATGGTTTCATTCAGCTTGTGGTTTCCAGTCCCATGCTTCCTACTCGAAAACATTTTTGCCTTCACATCTATTAGCTGCAGTGAGTCAAGTGTATAAGAACACTGTACATATTTCCTACCTGAAGCTCATGAAAGCTTTCCATTTTACAAAGGAAAAAAACTACCGCTATGCATACTTACACAAGGATGTGTTCATACCGCTTCAAATGTCAGTGGCAAACAGAAGGAATTAAGATTTTCCCTTGGGCTGAGGTACCTGGGAGCCAGCGAGTTCACCTCCGCCAGCTGAGCTGTGGTAACTGCACATCCATCTCAGCTGGACATCTAAGCAAATCTTTTTATCTACGTGTGTGTAGAACACACTTAGGAAGTTACTGAAAGTCCTTCAATGCGTATGAAGTAATTAGCCGTTAAATGGAATCTCAGAATAAATCACAGAATGGTTTGGGTTGGAAGGGACCTTTAAAGACCATCCAGCTCCAACCCCCCTGCCCCGGGCAGGGCCCCCTTCCCCCAGCCCAGGGGGCTCCCAGCCCCGTCCAACCTGGCCTTGAACCCTTCCAGGGAGGGGGCAGCCACAGCTGCTCTGGGCACCCTGGGTCAGCGTCTCACCACCCTCATCATAAAAAACATCTTCCATATGTTCAATCTAAATCTATCCTCTTTCAGTTTAAAACCTCTGTTTTTCTTACAAGCTCCCTCTATATATTGAAAGGCCGCATAAGGTCGCCTTGGAGTAGCCTCTTCCCCAGACTGAACAACCCCCAACTCTCTCAGCCTGTCCTTACAGGGGAGGTGCTCCAGCCCTCTGACCATCTTCGTGGTCCTTCTCTGGACTTGCTCCAACAGGTCCATGTCTTTCTTGTGCTGAGGGCCCTAGAGCTGGACACAGAACTGCAGGTGGGGCAGAATCACCTCCCTCAACCTGCTGGCCGCAGTGGTGCAGTGTAAATATGCAGAAGTATGCACAAAAGGACTATACAGTTGCAGATAACACAAGCACCTGAAACAGCCCAGTGACATCAGGAGAAAAGTCTTCTGTGGGTGAGCAATTTGTGGCAGCACTAGCATGGTACAATATGCACAGCCCCAGATGTGTATAGTGATGTTCTGGTTTGCCAGAACCACAAAACTTCTGAGGGAATAAACTCACCCACTTGGTGAAGGATCTGTATGCCCCTTGATTTCCATGCAGGCCCATAGGGTTTGCTCAGACCCCTCCCAAGCTGAATTTCTCCCCAGCCCAAGGCTTGTGCCACACTTGGAACGAGGCCTGAGTTCAACACAGGGCGTAGCTGCTCCAGTGTGGGCTCCTAAAGTTGTCAAGGGTATGGTCAGTTGTATTGTGATGTTGTGCTGAAGGAGGTACACCACTGGCTGGTTTGTACTAATGCAATGCCTTAAGACATTCCTTTGTTCTACTGGATATCGGGCTTTATTTTGCACAGTTGATGCCAAAGGCTACTGGTGTAATATTCAGTATTCTCCATAATTCAAGTGTGAAAATACTTTCCAGAGACAGCTGCATATGATTTTTTTTAGTCTATGCCTATCTCGTATTTCACTATTAATCCAGAAACTTAAACATGTCGTGGTTTGGGTTTTTTCTTATAGAAAATAAAGAGGTTAAGAAAAACAAAGGGATTTTTGGCTCAGTGGCTCTTAGGAAAACTCTACTCACTGTCTTATTGAAAAGGCTGTGAGAACTTAAAGCCTGCTGTGTTATGCTGACTCTGAGGTTTTAGAACATATCCTTGGCACTCAGGGCAGCTCACAGCATACAGCATCTTAAAACAAACTGGTTTTAGGACAGGGTAGTGGGAGACTGGAAAGAGTGTCTTTGCCATATACCACCTGAACTGTGCTGAGCTGCCAGTCAGGAACTGGACTACAAGTGACTGTAAACAACAAGAAAAATAAAAGGATGTAGATTTTCCCGACTCAGTGTACCAAAATAAATACAGTCCGGTATTGCTTTTCTACTGACAGCCTCGTGGCCCAACTTGGAAGACCTGGAAAGTGCCTGGGAGCCACCAGAGCAGGCTGCTGCATAGGGGAAGGGGAGCTGAGGGTGACAGCAAGCAACCCGGAGCCACATCCTCATGGGCACGGGGCAGCCCCCCGGTACCTGTGCCAGGTAAGCAGAGAGGGTTCGGTGATCCTAACCGAGCGCAGCCAGGAGTCCCGCGACTCCCAGAGACACCTGCAGTGAGGGGGCTGGTACGCGGCAGAGCCAGCGGGTCAGGGTTGGGGTCTGGGCCGGCAGGCACGTGGCCAGGCACAGACAGAACTCCAGGAACGCGGGTGTGGGCTGGGCTGAGATGTGACCCCTGAGCAGAGCAGGGAGGCTCCCCTCAAGGCTCCGGCCGTGGCTCTTTCCCTGGCGTCCCATGCAGTCACCCAGCCGTGCCATGTCAGAGCCGGCCTGGAGCACCAGCACCGAGCCCCAGGGAGGGGTGGGGGAAACCAGAGGGTTAAAAGAGGGGGACAGCAGTGTTACCAGCAAGCAGTAATTAATTCACCAAGACTCACTTTTGGAGTTTTAGAAAGCAGGCATTCTTTATTACGGTGCCAGACACACAGGGGAGAGCTCCTCCTAATGTGTGTGAAAATGAAATCAACAAGCATTTATACTACCTTAATCATACATATTCATTGCATTTTTATAATATTTTTATATTCGTAACTTTTCTGGGAACTCATTAGCATACGTTAACGTCTCCTGCACATGTCTGTCGGAGTCTTCTGGTGGTCGCCAGGGGTCTTAGGATGAAGGCTTGTAGTCTTCTTCACTGTGTCCACCAGTTGACCCTTACTTCTGTGCAAACTCAGTCCTGCGGTCACATATATCTTGTCCTCCAAAGCTGGCCTAGTCTGGTTTTGCTGCTAATTTGCATCTTCCTTGTCTTTCTCTTTCTTTGCACCTGCTACTACAAGGCTGAATGTCATGGTTTGAGCCTACTCAGCAGCTAAACGCCCTGCAGTCACTCACCCACCTTCCCCCGACTTGGGAATGGGGAGGGAATCGGAGGGGCAAAGGGAGACTCACGGGTTGAGATAAAAACAGTTTAATAACAGTAACAGAATAATACACTGACAGCAGTATCAGTGGGTGATGTGCCATACAGCTGCTCATCACCCGCCAACCAACCCCCGTCTGCTCCCGGCCGGCGATCCCCAACACCAAGGCCCCACAGCCACAGTCCCGGGAGTGAGAGCCCCTCTCGGCCCACTCCTGCCTTTATATAGTGAGCGCAGTGTCACGTGACATGTGATATCAGCCAATCGGGGCCCAGCCCTCCAGCTGTGCTCCCCCCGCCCCCGCGCACAGGTGAGGGCACTGGGCCCTGGGGAGCCCCTGGGGTCTCAGGGGGCTGCAGCTCCTCCCGCTGCCAGACCCACGGGAGCGCTAGGCCAGCCCCAGCCAGGGCACTGAACCATCTCAAGTAAGATTATTTATGAGTTCCTCATCCTACAGTTATTCTAACTGTTCCTCGAAAGATCAGTATTTGTTCTGCAGCACAATGGTTTAATGGTTAAAACAGCTTAAATCGATTTTAGTAATTCCACAAATATCTATTTTCTAATAATCTTAGTTCACAGGTATCAGCAGTACCTCTTTGACCACAAACCTCACCCTGCCCGCCACCGCTCACTCCACTGCAATACGCAGTAAGAAGAAAAGGCAAAACCCTCTTGGAAAAAGCAGCATCATTTGCTAACTTAAGATAAAAATGATTTTCCATCGAAACCAAACGAGCAAGGGTTGTGGCACGGCTCAGAAACAAGCCTTAACACCGAGAGCAGCTTTGCGCAATCCCCCTTTCCACATTTCATTTCTGCTTTTGCAGAGTTATACGTGCCAGGGATGGAACACAGCTGTCTTTCTGTTCCTTACTCTCCTCCAAAGCCCCGTCTCAGGTTTACACACCCCGCGCTGCCGGGCCCTGCTCGGCGGCGGGAGCGGGAGCGGGAGCGGCGGCCGGGCCTGGCCGGGCCTGGCCGGGCGGGGCGGGGGCCGCGGCCGCCGGGGGTCGCTGCCCGACGCCATTTCCCTGCCCGCACCGCCGCGGCTCGGCCAGGCCCGGCGAGCGGCCCGCGCCCCCCCCGGTGCCAACAGCCCCCCTCCCGCCCCAGCCTTCCCGTGCCCGCGGCGGGCGGCGCTTCCAGCCGCGCTGCCGGCGGGGGGCACCCCGCTTCTCCTGAAATCCTTCCCCCTGCTCCCCGGGGCTGCGAGCCGCCTCGCCCGCCGGTGCGCTGGGGCCGAGCAGCCCGAAAGCCCACAGGGCTCTGGGCAGCGAACCCTCGTACCCCCGGGGACACGGGTGTTTGTTGGCCGGCGCTGCGTGGAGGCACCGCGGGCCCACCCGCGGTCGGGCCCCGCAGGCACCCGCGGGCCCCCAGCTCCTTTTAATGCGTGACTCCTGTCAGAAGTTCGGCTGATGGCTGGGATAGATTGCTCTGCCTTGTTTGATGGGTCTTTGTGGTTTTTCTCGCCCACCTTCCTTTGGTGGAAGGAGCCAGTTTCTAGATTTCACAGTCAGAAAAAGCTAAAATGGTAAAATGACCTGGGCACGCTATCCTCAGTCATTTCGAAATTGCAAGGCAAGAACTAATTAAATAGGGAAATGGCTTTGGATCTTTTAAACTCAGAATGGACAAATGCTTATGTTGTTTCTGGTGGGAAAAACAAAACAGATCCAAGCCTTTCCATCTCTCAAAACAGGTTCCTTCCTCCAATTTATTTTTCACTCTTGGAAACAGCTAGTTTCTCTCACCAGATACCACAAGATTTTCCCAGTTTTTGATGGGAATCTTCTTATACTTTTGGATCAATACTTAGAGTAAAAAAAAAATCCTCACGGGCACTTGGAAAGTCAATGGAAACAGTGGTTTTATTTTTAAGTGTCCTTTTACAGTCTGTGCAAATCAAAGTTTGGGATATCAAGGATTTTAGACTGGGAAGTAGGTAGAAACAAAACCACAACTAGCTTCTGGCAGATCTAAATTTGCCCAAGGTGGGAAATGAAAAAAAAACCTTAAAGCAGCTTATCGCCTTTGGAGAACTGCATGAGTCAACATCAAGTGTTTGGCTGGGTTAGCTAAAGGTAAATGAGAGAGTTAAAAAAGGGCTGGAGGATTTAGATAAGATAGATGGCCACAGAAAGGGTAAGAAACCTAAGAATATAAGGGTTTTCCAGGAAATTAGAATCCATTATGCAA
Organism: Tyto alba; assembly: GCF_018691265.1. Lineage (NCBI taxonomy): Eukaryota > Metazoa > Chordata > Aves > Strigiformes > Tytonidae > Tyto > Tyto alba. Next base: position 5,414,082 of record NW_024881295.1, on the reverse strand, counting down.
GCAAGATTGAGAACCTAGGTTGGGTCCTAATGTGAGAAACATCATGAAGGGCTGAGAACCGAAAGAGAAACCAAATGTGAACCTGCTGTAAGGCAGGGAATTATACTGCCATTATTCAGAATGTTTGCTCTTCTACCCACTTTCAGGAAAGTCTATTAAATCTTCCTTGGCAGACAAAGCAATGGGAGGAAAATAGAGAAGCACAATGCAGCAAAAATAATTAAAGCGCATTAAAAATATATTGTATCTATGAGAGTTTCCCTTTTACATCCATCTTGCCTCCTCTGGGACTGTTTCTAGTTCTGTTTGTTTGAAAAAGCTACTGCAAAAATGAAAAAAGGAGTCCAGTTAGAGCGAGCCTTCCCTTACACACACATCTGCTCAAGCTGGCTGTAACGCTCATAGAAATACCCATCGGGGCAAAGTCAGGTTCCTCCACCCAGAGATTTTAGGAACCCAAAGCTCCAGCCAAGGCAGAAAACTGGCTACGGCTTTTCCTGTGTGCGGCCAGGGCCGACAATTTGCAAATACAGACTGCCACACTCTTTCCTAAATACCACCAGGGATTTAAAGGAATTCAGGTATTCTGATTTCTCGGCAGATTAAAATGGTGATGAGAATGGCTACTTTCAAGGGCGTAGGAGTATTCTGAGGTGGAAAATGCCAGAAATTGATGGAAACGATGGATTGGGTGAGTAGCTGTATGTTGGAGGATGTCATTGCTCCGTGGGTAGTGATGCTGCCTCAACCAAACCAAACCAAACCAAACCAAACCAAACCAAACCAAACCAAACCAAACCAAACCAAACCAAACCAAACCAAACCAAACCAAAACTTGGTTTTGTCAGTATATGTCAAAAATTATGCAGGGCTATACATCCAGCTCTGGTTATAAGCTCAACACAAGTGCTGAGTGGAAAATGGCCAATTATTGACTGTTTTGTCACGATGTAACACAGAACAACCATGCAATCATTTCTGTATGAATAGAATAGATAAAATGGAGCAGAGTTGATGGCAGTTTGTTTTTTCCTTCACTTTCTGACTGGTGCTATAAAATACAAAATGGCACTTTTAAAGGGGTGGTTGTTTAGGTCTTTTTTCTTGCTTCCAGCAGGCTACCCTTCCCTTTTCTGGGCCTCAAATACCACTTTTTTTTTTTTTTTTTTCCCCTCTTAGTATCGGGGAAAGTATATTCTGCATTGGGGTATGGCGTATGTTTGAAAAGAAAACGAAAATTGAAGTTTGCGCAGTCCAGGGAATGACAGATCGTTAATAATCCATAATATGCAGGCTTTCCATCTGCTGTTATTGCTCTCAGGTCAGTTGGCCCTAGGAAAGCAGGAAGGAAATGGAAAGCTTCAGTGAACACGAACAAAAAAGCTTCTATAAGCCTGCAATGTGTAAGTGAACTCCAAGCCACTATTCCCTGGAAATGCAAAAATTGGCTCTGCTTATAATTCCGTTTCTACTAGTAAATTCTTCCCTTCACAGGAAAGGCACCAGACAGACATTTTACATACAACGGTCTCAGACGAAGGCGCAGCCTCAAGTGCTTTTGTTCCTGAGAAGGGCTCTCCTGCCAGTCAGAAACCCCTCTGTACCTCCTAAAACTATTTCTCTGCCGCAGATGAAGGCAAGCATTCCGCCTCTTCAGCTTTCATGTGCATCCTGGCTTGCAACTTTGTTTGCGAGCTTAATTCAAAAATGGAAGATCATTGGCACAGTGAAAATCCTTCTTAAAGCGGATGTGTGCTTCTGACCCAACTAACTTGGGGTTAGTTACATGGGTAACATAATCACAATTTTAGTCCACAAGTTACAAGAGCAATACCATGTCGCTGTTGCAAGTGCCCTACCAATCTTATCTAATTAATGTTTAACATTATTTTGAAAAAAAAAAAAAGCAATGGCATATGAAACGTAGACTAGTTTATGGTTGTTTATAGAAGAAGAGGTATAACTGTTTTCAAAACACTTAAAAAACCCTTCCTGTATCAAAATGATGATTTGATTTGACCTGCACCATGGAGAAAAAAAGGGTTTGGGAGTAAAAAAGGGTTTGGAAGAAAAAAAAAAAAATAGAAAGATAGTGTTTGGCAAGAAGCCCCAAAGAGCTATAGACCTTTTTCCCCTTGCCTAGTGTGCTGCTGAGAACAAGTCACGTGTGGGAGGGGCCGGGCCTACCCTTTCTGCTTTTTATAAGTGAGCTGACATGTTTGAACATTGTTCTCATAAGGAAGTACACGGGGCACTTTTTTTTTATTGCAAGTGCAGCGCCCTTCTTAGTGAAAGCTTATGAACACATGTTTTGATGAAAGACTGAAAGTATTAAATAAAAGAAGTGAACTTTAGGTTTCTGAAGGGAAGTGCTGTGCTTGCAAGGCTGGCTCTAGCAAGAAAAGTCTAGCCACTGGAAGAGGAGGAGAAAGAATTGAGATCAGCGGGCACCCAGGGTTGCTGGTGCAATAGACCTGGAAGGTAATAAGCTCCCTTTTCTTCTCTGGATTTGGTTTCTCTTTATACTGTTTGGCTGTCTATAATCCCACACGAGACTCTCTGATTCTTAGTTGTATATGGAGTGAACAGCTGTATTCATTGTTAATTCAGGTATCAAACCGTATACTTTCAGGTTTAGCTGTGGTGTCAAAAAGGGAAGGAACTGCCCTTGGACTTTTGGAGCTGCCATACAATGCTGATGGCTGTATGCTTTTGAAGGAAAAGATTGACATATCTAGCCAAGGAGAGCAAAGTCCTTTTCTGCCATCCACACTACAGTTAGTTGTGGAAGGCTGAATTTACAATTTGGGATTACCCCAGTGTGTTCATGTAGACTTGAATCCTCACCACCTGGTTCTTACAGGTCGTCCCAGTTCAAGCTAGGTCACCTCTTGCTGGTAAAATGCCTTCATTTACAACTGAAAGAAACTCTAATTCAAGCAAGTAAATGGTGGAGGTGATTCAGCAGGTGACATGAAATCATCAGTGAGCAGATCTGTTATTCCCTTTTTGCTCCCAGATCTTTGCTGCACTGTGACAGCTGATTTAGTCTACTGGAGGTCATAAATACGTGCTTTACGATTTCTGCTGGTGCTGAAAGCCAAGTAGTGCATCACTTCTCTTGCAGAGGCTGCATCTTTGGCAGTCTCTCAGCTTTGAATGTGGGAAATACTTCTGGACAGCTGCAGACTAGCAGACAACATTTCTTCCAAAAGACATGTATCAGCATAGACCTTTTTATATAGCATGCATCATATCTGTTGCACAACAGTGCTCATGAAAAATCTGTTGCCACTAGGGATGTTTTCCTTGGCATCCTAGTGTAACTCTGCCTTCACTAATTACGTTGTATTCTGTTTAGTGAAGATTAAATAAGGGGTGTATAATCCTTCGGCTTGAAAATTATTGCTTTGCATCCTAGAGGCAACTATATTGCAGTACCGAATGAAGAAGGCCTTTCTGGTGGGCTTAGGTGTAAAACCAGCTTTCCACAGCATCTGTAGAGTTTAAAATGGTTCAGCCCCTCTTGCAGAGACAATACCTATCCGTTAAAGGTTTTATGAGGATGACTGACTCAATATATACAAAATACTTCTTCAGCAAAGTGTGTTGCTTACGTACTATTGAACTCTGGAGACCTGTGATGGTTCTGCTTTTCTCCATGAGAACTATCATTAAGTCCAGGATCTCACACCCAGAGGAAAGGGTTTAGCTTGAAGAACCAGTAGAGGAATCCTGGTCTTTGCTTCCCCTTGCACGGGAGTCTCCACTACCACGTGCCCCAGTCTGCTCCTCTGTGAGTGAGAGCAGAGCTGAAGGGAAAGACCTGCACCTGGGATGAGTCGGTAAGGTAAACAATGGTGCTTTTATTGTTAGCACCTTTCTCCAGCATTGCCTCAAAACCAGAAGTGTTTTATTTAGAACTGGCGTCCCAGGCAAGCAACTACAACAACAATCCAAGGATTGTTAGTTAGGACTAGAGGGAACAGCCTCAAGTTGCACCAGGGGAGGTTTAGGTTGGATATTAGGAAAAATTTCTTCACTGAAAGGGTTGTCAAGCACTGGAACAGGCTGTCCAGGGAAGTGATTGAGTCGCCATCCCTGAAAGTACTTAAAAGACATGTAGATGTGGTGCTTGGGGAAATGGTTTAGTGGTGGACTTGGCAGCATTAGGTTTACAGTTGGACTCGATGATCTTAAAGGTCTTTTCCAACCTAAATTATTCTGTGATTCTGTGATAGTTCTGTGATAATTTTGGAGGGGGCCTCTTTCACTTCTCCTTTCTTCTTTGTCTATTCAGCCTTTCAGGGCAGGCATTGCCTCTTGCTGCAGAGCTATCTTCAGCTACCTGTGCTTCCCTGGGGTTCGCTAGTGCTGGCAAATGTGCACGTGATGGGGAATCAAGCCAAACAACAGGGTCAGCACTGACATTGCCTCTGCTTGGCCAAGGTCCCTGAGCCTTCTGGAGGTAAATCCCAGGGCTGTCCGTGAGGCAGGGAGATGAACCTTCCTGTGGAAGAAATAGTGGTAGAGCTTGCCAGTGCTGTGTGGGCACCTGAGGAAGAAGGAGAGGCAGCATGCCAGCAGGGTTGGGGGGGGAGGAGGGGCTGGGAATGCACGAGTGGAGCACCCAAGCTTGGGCTCAAGCAGAGTCTGTGGTGAGCACGGGCCAAGAGGACTTGCAGAATTAGTCGCCGTGGTGGTTTGCAGCTATACGTGCAACTCTACATTAATACATAACATCATACAACAACTGACAAGAAATGGCATAGCCAGGACACCACTGGTTCAGTTTTGCCAAACACAGGCCTATAGCTGGATGCCCTTCAATCAGCAGTTATTCCATCTGTACTTGAACCTCCAGGCTACACTTCCTCCTAGCAAAGAGTAAACAGTCACATTGCTCGTTCATCTTTTTTTTATGGTTTTCGTTCTGTTCCCACTCAGCCTCATACAATAAACTTCTCACGCTTTTAGTTGACTATCCCTACAACTGGCCCAAGTTCTGGGGGGTATTTTTGTGGACTTGTGCAAGTTTAGTCAATATCAGCTCTCAGAGACTCCAAAGGAAAGTGGCCTTGCTGGTCATCCTGCTCACAGAAGTCTGTCTGTGTTTTTGCCAAATTTCTCCATCCTGGCAGATAATTTTTGAAGTGGATGGAGGGTTTTAACTACATGTACCACTATGAGCGTTGGCAGTTCAGTTTCCATTTTCTGGGAAATGGCATGTGGATGTGACATTTGGCAGTGGGAGGAAAAGGTCTGGAGGAGAGTAGAGAAGGAGGGGGTAACACTGCTCCCTCAGAGCCTGCGAGCTCCAGAAGATAAATAATTTAGACCAGAGTTTTTAAGCAGACAGAATGAGACCATGCTGCTGCTCTCCATAATCTGATCATCCAAGTTTCTTTTAATCACCCTATGAAATAATATGCAGATTTGGGTTTTAGCAGGACTTCCAAGTACTTGTCAAACCAAATCATGCTTACATTAAAAAATACTCTTTATAGAAATTAATTTCTGAGAGAGAGTTCATGCTAAATGAGTGCTGCTTCCGCAAAAGGCCTGGGTCATCTCTGGCCCACACCAGATGGGATATTGGAAAAATAACATCGTTATAGTATGAAGAAGTAAGTCTAAAGAAAGATTTAAGGCACCAATTAAGATTTCAAACTTTAAAATTAACTGAAAAACAAGTTAGCCAATGGCAGTCTCCTTTATAAATGCTCGCCAGCATGTGGTGATATCTCCTTTTCTTGCTATTTGTAAGTAGTGGCATAAATGAGCTATAAACTGTGACTCCTTGTTTACTTTTTAGGCTCCTCCGGCCTTGTTGTATACACAGGTGTGAGATTTCTTACCGAGACATCGGTGCTCAGAAAAGTCCCAGTAAGGAAGCTCCTATACCACATTTTTACCAACATAATTTGTTTCATTTCTCAGAGGTTCCGCGTCAGAGCAAGGTGCAGGCTTAGCTGTACAGCTGCATCCAATGTGCAAGTGCGTATTTGATGTTGTGCACTAGCAAGCTGTAATAATACTCTACCTCCTGCTATCGGTTTGCACTTAGCCCTTGTTTAGGAGACCAACCTTTGAACTCTTATTTGATTTTTATCTGTACAGACACCTTGGGTAGGACTGCTTTCAATGTATAAGTAATAGCCCAGCGTACAGGGCTGTAAGGGTCTTTTAATGCTACTACTGGTAATTCCTCTTGCTCCTTGGGAATGAATTTTTATATTATTTTGTATAATTATTTTATAATTTTATATATAGTTATTTTACTATATAGTTTATATATTTTATATTATTTGTCTTTTTATATTAGTGAAAAATTAGTGAATCTGAATGTTACACAAATTATTTTAGATGTATAAAGAGTACCTGTGGTGGCGAAAGCTATGCTGTTTTAAGTAAAGTCAGTGTCTGATCTGAAGGGCGAGGTTAGATCTTTTCAAGGAGGAACTTGAGTTTGAATAAAGTATTAAATAATGAAGAAGAATGGCATAGCCTTTAAATTTTCCCTCTCTTTCTGGACAAACTTCAAAATGAAATAAATGCTTGGTCTGGTTTCTGGGGCTATGGGAAGTGCCTGTTCCTGGGCTCACTGACTAGCTGAAGGGCTCTGCTGTAGCCTTGCTTTCGGTGTAGTGGAGACACTGAGAAACGCATTGCAGCTTAAAACGCTCTTTAAGCGGCTCTGGTCTGCACTGGAATCTGATCTCAGACTACCAGGGGGCACGGAAAAGGTGCTGCCTTTGCTCCCCTGCATCCCGAGGGTGGTTGGCACATCAGCGCGCCCTTCCTAGGCGCAGCAACGAAGCACCAGCAGCCCTGTGCCTGTCTTGCATCATTTCACTTTGCCTTTGTGTTCTCTGTATTTCTAGCTCCCACTTCTTTTTCTCCACTTGGTTTGTTTCTTGTAACAGTCTCTCGCTGACTTTTTCCTGCTGGGCTTTCGGTTTCCCTTGCAGGTTCATTAAAGCGGCCTGCACGAATGCTGTGAGAAGGTTCAAAGCTCCTGTTGACCCTTTGAGTATCTCAAGGCAGCAGCCAGCAAGAGAAGGGGAACTTGCACCCTCACCCGCAGCCTCCAAACTGCCCCGGCTGTGGCCAGCGAACAGGGACTCTCCTTGGCATGACCTTGTGAGCAAGAGGTCTCAGAGCAGTCCTGAGCCCTTCGCAGGACAGGGCTTCTGCTGACGCCCAGCAGGCTGTCCGAAGCCAACATAGCCTCTTGTACCTTCGATGCTGTTGAGATAAAAGTCTCATCCAAGCACAGTGAGATGTCTTGCCACATGAAGTGAAGTATAGATTTCTAAACATTAAATTGCAGCACGCTGCTAGCAGGAAGCTGAGCAAGCTGACACCCAGGCTTGCACTGGGAAGAAAATTTCAGAGAGGCTGTTGCCGTGTGTTTGAGACAGGCTGCTGGAGGCTTGGGGTGGTGGTGTGTCAATAGCTTAACTTGAACACGTTTGGAAAATTACATTTTGGCTCACTCATGGACTTAACATAGCAGTTCCCTGAGAGATAAACAAGTAATCTTTCCTTTCTCTACCAATGGATGTGCTGGGGGGTGGCGGGGAGGGGCGTGGTTTCTCAATTCCGGCCCCCCCCCCCCCCCCCCCCCCCCGCTTCTCCCTATTACACAATTCCCATTTTAATTTCTTTAGTGGCTGTTCTTAAGTGAAAGTGGAATGCAGTGACATTCCAGATCAGCATCTGGAACAGCCCTTTCTCTTGGGGGAAAAATAGAGTCTCTAAAATGGGATGCAGACTGTGAGTTGCATAGATACATTTAGCAGTGCAAGGTTAGAGGAACTGTTGCGTTGGACTGACACTCCCAGGTTTCTTCCTCCTCACCTCTTCCCCTTTCTTCTTTCCCTTCCTCCTCTCCTTCTTTCCCTTTTCTTTCCTCATCCCCTTCCCCAGTAAGGACAATACTGAACTAAGAGTACATGTAAGCCATGGGTTTGGAGTTGGTCTAATTTCTGATGCTTATACATTTGATAAGGGGGGTTTGGGGGCTTTATATGTTCTGTTGTCTCTTCAGCACCACCAAAAACCAATTTAGCATGGTAGAAGTAAGTGGCTTACCTAAGTTTTGTTATATTGGTTGCTTTCTGCAGCTAATGGCCAAACAGCAGAGTGCCACAACCCTTTTTTTTTTTTTTTTAACTTAAAAGGTTTCAAATGTGAAACTTAACCAAAGTGAAGTTAAAATCTTACAATAAAAGTAGTATTGAAAACAAGGTGACAAATCAGCTGAGCTTTGTTTCTTTCCATAACTTTCTGGGGCAGAGAAATCTTTTGACTACCCAGTGACTTCAAACTTTTTTGTTAACTCCCTTTAAGCATGTCAGTCCTAACTCCACCTATATCCAGAAGACAGATGGTATGCGTTATGTATGAGTAGTGAAATGAGATACATGTGAAGTGAGGTGTCTGTTCCAGATAAAGGTGTTCAGCAGTTTAAAGCCAGACTTCTGCTGAAGACGAGCTAGTATCCTCCCAGGGATTTTCATGGGCCTAGGATGGTTTACACCAGATGAAGATCTGGTGCTTTATACATACATATATGACTTATTCATACGTACATATATGATTATTTCAACCTCATGCTTAGGAAAAAGGAAGTTTTAGGGTGATGAATAGATGGATCATAATGCAGCAACTTGTAGTTTTCTGGAGTTTGAAGAAAGCAGCTGGTGACTTCAGACCTCTGCACAGTAAAGACAGGTGATTTGCAATCCAAAAGCAGCCTGGCAATCTCCCTGCCTCTGAGCCTTGCCTCCCAGCACCTGTGAAGAGACAGGATACCCAAATCCCTTCCTACAGCACTGCTGTGCCTGGAGACCTCTGCAGAATAAGGCTGTGCTAGAAACCTGCCGCCTACAGAACAGCTGCCCAGTTGTTGGGAATTAGGAGGGACAGCTTGCTCTTATCCCAACGGCAGAAATTAAAAATACATGGGGAGCAAGGCACCCCATTCCCACTGAGTCTCCTTTGGACCCAGGGGTTCTGTGGTGTGTGTTTAACTCCCAAATGTGAGTCTCCATGCTTAGGATTTAAACGTCCTGTTGGATACATATAAGCAATAGCATTGCATTCAAAGCAGTGAATAGCTGACTGATATTCCAGACAGGAAGAAATCAGCTTAAAATTGTTTCTGTCAGGCTGAGGGCATAGTGTGAGTGAATTGGTACTTGTTTAAGAGAGGGCAGTGGGGGACAGAAGCCTCCTGTTTCAGCTTGTCAGAAGCAGAGACCCCAGTGACAGGTTCTGGGTATGTGCAGGAGTTTTGTTCGAATTTGTGTGGGTCATTGAAGAGAAGCATTGCAGGGAGCTTGCTGTCAGTGGTCAGGGCTGCCTGCGCAAACCTCGCCTGGGCTCTGCAGAAGGCACTTTTTCGGGAATAAAAAAAAAGCACAGCAGCTAGGTCGCTGCATCACAGGTGATCACCCCCGTTTCTTCCTCTTGTTGCTCTGACTTCCAGGAGGCTGGGTGGCAAATGGGTCTTGTGCTAAGCAAAGGTTTCAGAGTGTTTTGCACTGTGGCTTGACGAGCTACGATGCGTAGGGAAACAGGAAGGTGGCAAAATGCATGTGCGTGCTGTGGGATTGGTATATTTATTTGGACAAGAAGGTACACTAGGTAGGTACCACGACGCCATCCATTGCACAGAGTCAAACACACAAGATTGCTGACTGGCATGCCCTAAGGTAAAAGGATGGTTGAGAACATTATGATAGATAAATGAAATAATTTTTCCTAATGTTTGGGCTAGTTCTTCTTTGCTTTCCTACCTAGAGTACTCAGGGCCTGCATTTGTCAAAGCTTCCTCTGAAAGCACAATTCTTATCTGAGCCACAGTATCGGCTTTTCCTTTGCAGTGCTTTGATGAATCATTTCTCTTTTCATCTCAAGAATCAGTTATTACTGTTACGGGCTTTCCTCTTTTCATGCACTGCACCCTGACCATTGAAGAGTCCTTGAATTTCTTCATCTTTCCTGTCTAAATCACCAAATGCAGTTAAGAGCAATGTATCAGATCACTTGTTCCCATTCTTTGATGGTCTGGATTCCCACCTGAGGTATTTCTCAGTAACCAAATTCTCTTCCTAGAAAACTGCTTCTCTGGCTCCTGGGTACTGCAATATTGTTCACATCACCAAGGTTTAGTTTGGTGAAAGGTTCTGTAGAAATGTCAAATTCAGGTTGGTATTAATGAAAAACAGGCTGTTCCCTAAACCATTAAAACTAAGAATATGTTCTTGCAGGAACCAAGATGTCTTCACCAAATGATGTCAGTATGGAAGAAATACCACTGGAAGATGATGAGCGAGACAGCATAGAATACAAGATCCTAATGGCCTATGCCCAGCGGCGGTTGTCTGTCAGTAAATATGGGAAACTTCTGAAAAATGAGGCTAATGTGAAGAAATCATCATCCTTAATCAGGAGACAAGGAAAGGTTGACCATCAAAGGGACAAAGATGGACCAAGTCAAATATTAGTTTATCAGGGTGTCATGATGCAACAGCACAGCAAAGAGCAAGCGAAAACGAAATGCTTGCCTGCCTTTTGTCTGCCTTTTCTCTGCAGCAGAGAAGAGCAGGAAAAGCCCCCAGTGGTGTTACCACAAGGAAGTCACACGGCACATTTCACCATTCCTGAGGCACAATCTGAAAGCCTTCCACAAGGGAATTCTCAGCATCCAACAAGTATGTCTTAGTTCTTTCCTTTTGCTTTGTGTCTTTAATTCTTTCTCTAAATAGCTTAAAGGGCTGGTGGCCTGTGGAAAAGCAGGAAGAGGAAGGTGGTTTCTTTCACTTTCTGGTCACCTCTTAGGCTAGATTTATTGATTTCTAATTGGGAAGGCAGACTGCCAGATCTTCAGTAGTGCTTGCACACAGAAGATTCATGCTTGTGACTGGTTTTTCTCTTTTCCATTGTAAGGTGGCAGGTATTGTATAATTGCACAGATTGGGTTTTTTCCAAGCAATTGCACAGGATGGGTTTTTTTTTGACAAGTGTTGGCTTTTTTTTTTCACACCTGGCTAGAAAGAAAACAAAACACTTGTCAGACTGAAGACCTCCACACTAAAAATCAAGGAAGCGAAGTTATTTGAAGGCCCATTCAAGGAGATTTATCATGCAATAAATATTCCACAGTAAAGACGGAAGTGCCAGATTCCGTTTGAAACTCTGGTGCCAAGCAGTTGGCAGTGACCAGCCTCAAACACAGAGCAGACCGTGTCTCTGGGACACCTCTCATAACCCCACCATGCATCTTAAGTGGAAGAACCAGTCTTCCAGAGTTATCTAAGTCTCCTTTACATGTTCCTATTATATTAAGTCTGAACCTGCCCTCCCGTGTGTTGGGAGAAGAGGCAGTAGGCGGCTGCAATCCATCCGACATTCGGGGATCCCATCCACACAAGCATCTTGTACCCCAGCCCCCAAATCCTGCCCCGCACCAGGTGCTACACTGCAGGCAGATTTTACCTTCTCTGCTCTGGATCATAACTAATATTTTAACTTCTCATACAAGACTGGGAGAGGAGGATGAAGTATCCCCATTAAGTTGCCACGTACAGTATATGATAGGTTGCCATATTGTTTTCATATATATTTAAGGTAGGGGATTGTTTGTTTAATTTGTCCCAGCTCGATACTGTTGGTGTCACAGCGATTGCTCTCTCCTTTTACTGCACTTAAAGATATTTCTAAAAATTATCCATCACTGACTTCTCCAGCCTAGTGCCCCATCCCTGATCAATTTAACTGTCTGGGCCAGCTCCTACCCACCAAGCCCTTAACTCTCCCTGATGCCAAATCCAGCTCTGTCTCTCAGGAAAGGCTCCCTGCCTCAGCCCAGTGCCTTTTGCTAGGGGGAAATAACTTATAACTTTCCATTTTTTGATGGCCAGGGACATATGTGTGCATCCAGATACCTGGTTTTATGTTCATTTTATTTTCACATTGTGAGGGAACGTGCTTGAGAGTTTGGGTGCAATCACTTGATGGCCCTGCCAATGTGTCACCATGTTCCCTGCAGCATGGATGGCAGCAGGGCCTTGAGGTAAAACCTCCCTGTGCTGGGTGTTAACCTCCCTGGGAATCCTACTGGGCTTCAAATCTGGGCTGTACCTGCCCTTCAGCAGATTGCTGGACCAATTCCTAAAACAATAGTATTATTATTTATCACTTACAATGCTAGCAGCTGCGCTGCAAGCTTGGTCGGGCCATTCTGGAGCAAATGGGTGTGCTATTGTGGATTTCCCATCTACGTGGAAGGCCTGTTCAATTTTAAACCAGCTGCCTAATCTTAGGTTTCCAAGGTCATGAACAGGCTGATCCCCTTCCAAGAAATTTAGCAGCTCCCTGACAAGCTCTGCAGGCAGGTGAGGGGATAGAAATGTCTTGGGGTTGGTTCACTAGCCTTGAGATGGGGATTTTATTGGCTTCATTAGCCCCCGCTGCCCCCACAATAAACTCTGCTCGTGAATTTTACACGTGTTATGGGTCAGGCTACTGCTGATCTTGTCTGCATATCTGCTGGTCATTCAGGAGCTGTCACTTGGCAGTGGTGGTGGTGAGACCAAGTTTTGCATCCCAAGGTCTGTGAGGCGAATTGTAAGGAGTAGCACCTTTTAGATTTAACAACCTTGCAACAGCTCCTCCTGCTGTCTCTTCTCTAGCAGGATCCCCACTGGAGTGCCCTCACCAAGCGATGCCTTCAGCCAGTGAGGGTCATTACTCAGCTGAGTTCTCCCGATATTCATGTCTGCTTAATACAACAGTGTCAAGGACACAAGAAACTTTTGTGCTAGAGGTGCCTCTGAAGTGAAGTCTGCTTCTTCTTATCTCAGGATTAGCCTGTGAGAGCAAGGAAGGAGTATTCAAATACGTCATCTTTTCTGAATTCGGACCTATAGATGAACTAATCACGGGCAACACAACTAAGGTCTAAGATTCACAGTCCTATAGAGCAGTACTCTCATGTTTCCTAATACATGGTGTGCTTCTCGCTTGCAAGGATGTATGCTAGTGAACAACACTCACACTTGCTTCTGTATGGCCTCTGTATAGCCAGCTGCTGCTGGGATACTAGAGAGGGGTTATACTGTGTTACTTGTCTCTCTAAATTATCATCAGATGATCACAAGCAATAGCAAAACCCCAGCATGTATCTCTTCATAACCTCTGAGCACTTCCACCTCAGGGACCATGTAAATGAGTAAATCACTGAATTGTTTCCTGGAAAGATTAATTGCCGTCTTTATTTCCCACCCTCCTTCCCAAACAGGTGAAACAGCAGATGTTAACCACATTGCAGACAAACTTGCCAAGCTTGTTACTTCCAGATCCCAGGAATCTCCTTCAGATGTGTCATTCAAGATAGTGTATCATGCCCCATGTCAGAAACAAGATGATAGCCATCCTGCTGATGGACGTGAGGGCGAGGAACATGGTAAGGGTGAAGTATTTCATGCTCACAAGCAGTATGTCGGGTTGGGGTTGCACCTTGAGGCTTTCTCTAGACATGGTGAAGCACTCGGGACTTCGGCGGTAGGATGCTGCGAAGAAGGAAGTTTGCTCTGCTGGTTCTTGCTCTGTTGCCCATGTTTCAGGGACCGCTCTTGCAGTCCTCTAACAAGTCTTGACTGCTACTGCAATTGATGGGAGCATCCTTAAAAATCCAAGGAGGTGTGATGTGAAGAAAGGAGGATGAAGGCAGTGACGCAAAGTGACAGAGCAGCAGTAGGAGTGGGAGGGCTGCGGGCAGAGTAATACACGGGGGCAGAAAAGCCAAAGATCAATCATTGGGGCACTAATGTCTTGGCCAGTCCCTCTTCAGTGATGGGACAACACTGCTCAACAATCTGTGTTAGAAGTCTGAACTGCTTGTCTTTTATAGTGCCTGCAGAAATGTAGTTTCAATGCAAGCATTCAAGGGATTTCTGGTTACAAGAAGGATCCTGCCATACTTGCACTTTCTTTAGTCCAGCAAACCCAGAGTTTGTCATAATGAGTTACAGAAGGTGTAATTGGTAGTGGTGAAGGGATTATATTTTTTTTTCCTCTAATTTTAAGTTCATTTTTGTGGGCTTCCACTAGCTGCTCTTTTGTTCTGGCTTGTTATCAGACATACCTCAAAGCCCAAAGGGCTGGCAGTGGGATGCTAAAGCCCCTGCTCTTTCCCAGATTCTTAACTGGAGCAAAACATTGGGCAGATGGAGAAATAGCATTGCTTACTCCACACAGACTAGAACAGTGAGCCTTATCTTAAAATCTGGATACACAACTCTGAATTTGCCACAAAATAGCAGCTGTTTTCATGATTAAGTGACACAAAGGCTTTTGCCATAGTTTGCTATCTGGATCCTACTAGAAGGCTGCAATATTTATGTTACTCTTTTCTTTAACAGATGAAGAAAAGATAATAGAAACAATAGTTGCACTGTTAAGACAATCAGGGGACCGACTAGAAGAAAAGGTAACTCCTCCTGTTTTCAGGAGCTACACAGGCTAGAGGGTGAGAGATTACACTTCTCTTGGGAGTGAATGTTTTGTAACTTAGCACGCTCCGTCTCTATCCTGAACTTCTCTTTCCACATTTAGGGCTTTCTGAAACTTTCACCATTCATCCTGAAATATTTCTTAAGACTAATGGACTAGCAGATAACTGTTGGGGTGGGGGAGGAAGACAATAAAAAGGTGCATTTCAAAGAGGAGTCACTCACATCATTTCCACTGAGTTTCCTGGGACGCTGAGCACTTGACTGACTCTCAGAAACTCGTGTTCGCATTAATTTTGACATAGAAGTTATTTCCAGCGGACGGAGGGAAACTCTACAGCTTTGAGAGTTGCTGTACAGAAAGGGAAATAAATCTTCTGCATGCAGTTTAGAAAGTCCTGCTGAAAAGTTATAGAGGAACCCCTGCATGAGTCCATTAGTTGGAGTGCATGTTTTCTCTATTAAAAATATAGGTCCTTGTTCCCTTTACTCCCTTCTTTAGCTGCCCCTTCTGCTCTATAAAGGTATACTCCAACCTGGAGGATGTGCTCAGCTCCAGCAACAGAGAGGTACCCAGACACAGTGTAAGAAGCATCACAAAGACTGCCTGAGCAAAAGGAGCTTAGCATGGCAGCTGTTGCCAGCATTTCTCATAACCTTGCCCTTACTGTCATCTTCCCACTGCTCCTGTATTCCCATGTCTCCTCACCTGCAGGTCTCAATATCAGTGTCATGCTTGTTTTGCTTTCTCTCTCTCTGCTTCTCTCATTCAAACGCAAAAAAGCTGAAGATTTTTTTTGAGAAAAAAACATAGAGCCACCTCCTGAGCCTGAAGGTGCAGCTTTGCAGAGAGGTGCAGGGTTTCTGTGTCCTCTCTTGCATTTACCACCACGTTTAGACTATATTGCATGTATCACCTAGAGATGCTCTCCTTTCCCAGTAAGATGGCAAAAGCAATTCTGTCAAAAGTGGCTCAATTTAACCAATCCTTATTCTTATTTTCAGATCAAAAAGGACAGGGTTTTCTATCAGCATTTTCAAGGCATGCTGTCCTACACCTTCTTCAAGAGGATCACTGATTTGTTCCTGGAGGATGTCTCAGCAGATTCAACAAGCGAGACAACAGACCAAGTACAATTCACAAAAGTTGCCTTTACAATGGAAGTTGCTACCAGACTTACTGCTGTGGACAACCATCCTATGAACCTGGTCTTGGGCTTCGGGTTAAAGTACCTCAGAGAACACTTCAGGCCATGGATTCAGGACCAGGGTGGCTGGGTATGCATTTTGTCTCCCTTGGCTTGTGCATAACCTAAGGCACCTTGGAGCAGCACACTTTCACAGAACTAACATGGGCCAGATGCAAACCAAACCAAACTGCATATTCTTTAACACAGAGTGTAATCCAGCTGTGGAATTATTGGCTACAAAACATCTCCTATGCTGCAGTTTTTTTATTCACGTAGGTCCAAAAATCATTAGGAGATATTCCTGGCGGGCAGTTAAGTATAAAACACCATGCCTGGCACAGCCAGTCTCTCCACCACAAATAGCTGAAGGCTGGGAGAAACACCAGGAAACTTCACTCTCACCCTAATCATTTACTTCACCATTGAAGCGTGCTGTTGGCAGGTTCTGGGGACAGCATAGCAGTTGAGCAGTTCATGCAGTCTGCCCTTAGATCCTAGTCCTTTTGTGCTTCGTTAAATGCATGGAAACGTTCAGCAGAGGTACAGCCTATGTCTACTGGAATAGGTAGCACGTCAAGTCAGAAAATCCTACTGGCAAACCTACTGGCTGACCTTGGCAGAGTTGAAATTAGGATGAGGGTCCTCATTGCTTTTATAATTGTAAGTTTCCTTTCTATGTTACAGGAGAAGGCTTTGACTTCACTGGATCAGGAAGAAGTAGAGTAATCATCACTGAATTCATTCTTCAGAGTGCAGGAGCCTTCGGTTAAGGAACACACAGGATCTTAACCACAATCTGATGCCAGAATTATTAGTGGCTAGGTATTTTTAGTTTTTCCATGGAGGATTGGAGTGTTGCATGGCTAACTCTGATGGGTACAGTTCCACTTTCTTAAAATCAGTACTGATGTAGAAGTGTTCTTCGGTGGATATGGAGGCATCTCCAACTCCCCTGACAGTGGATAGATCAGCCCCACAGACAGTGATTTTAGGTACCTTTCTGAGTAGAGATGCTTGCCACTACTCCTATGGATGCACGTTAAATTGCAGGCTGGGGGAAAATATCAAAGTATGCAGTCGGGAACAACTGCGCTGTGATCGACCAAGCAAGACACATGCTGCCACCTCCGTGTGGTTCATAGTGGTAGCATCTATTATCAATCCCACAGTCTCTTGTTACAAGACATACCTACACACCACTATCAGTTTCCTCTCTCTCCTCCCCTCTTTCTTTGATTAGATTCTCCAAAGTACTGATGCCATTTTATACTTCTGAAAGGGACCGAGTAAGATAAATGAGGGCTTTTTAGTCCAGTGCCTCCTCTGTTCCCCCAAGAAAAGAGACTTCCTCAGATGCTTTTAATTTGAACTCTTCTGTTTTAAACCCCTTCAAAGCATAGCACGATAGATGTTGGCTTTTACAGCATTATTTTGTCCGTTAATGTGGAATATACAAGCATTGCGTGAGCTTTGTAGTTTGAGAAATATAAAACTTAACCTACCGTGTCAGTTTTCCTCCTTATTCAAAAGGAGCTGAATGCTCTGTGCAATCTCAGGGATTTCTCCATAAACTGAACTGGCCCTTCAGCCATTGAAAACCAGGGATCTGATTAGAGTTCTTGAATCTGTATGTGTGGCAGTGAAAGGAATAACAGTGCCTCATTTAGAGTAGAGGCAGATGTCAATGAAACTATTCATGATTTTGAGGCTTGGTTTGTGGCCTGTTTAGTTGGTGACTTTTGGATTTCCATCCCCCCCCCCCCCAAATCTCCAGTGGAGAAAGAGGGAATCTGGGACATCTGCTGAAGCTGTGAAGCTGTGGCATTGCTTCTGTGACTTTCCAGTACAAACAGGTAATGTTTCCTGAACAGGCTCTCTGCCTCTCAGTAGGATCTTCTTCCACTACGGGTGCTCATTCTGTACAAGTACATTAACTACAAAGATTGCATGAAGAAGTGATTAACGAATCATTAATTTGAATGAAAGTGATACAAAGCATTTTAATCAGATGTGCAGAATATGCAATGCTAACAAAGATCAAGTATTTTTCTAATAAACCTTAAATTTTCAACTCATGCGTAGCAAACTCTGCCTCTGTTTGGACGTGTATGTGTGAAACAAAAGATGGAGAAGGTGGAAGCGACTTACCTTTGTTTCCTTTCTTCAAAAGGTTTGGAAAATACTTGGTATGTCTCTCTACACTGTGAAGTTAAGATTCCCTTAGTTTTAACAAAATCCACTCTTTCTGGATCACATCAGATGTCCCCAGAGGAGGATGGTTTATGGGAGAGAGGCAAGAATTTGCTCAAAAATGTAAAGTGTTGTTCTTCTGCCTCTTTCTCCAACGTCTTTTTCCTGCGGAAAAAAAAAAAAAAAAAAAAAAGGTGAGGCGTTTTACCTTCCCACACATTGGAGGCTGCTGCATTATTATAAATACTGGTTTCCAGAGCAGGCTTGTTAGCTAGATCTTGGCTCTGAAGAACTAGATCTGATTCCATTTTAATTGCACTAAGACTAGACTTGGTCTGCTAGTGTACGCCAGTCTGCCATTAGTTGGGCTCTAGCTTATGGAAGTCACTTTTAAAATTTTGTCTGCTTGAATAACAGTCTGCTATTTAGTGAGGTGCAAATTCTGTGTTTGTGAGTGTGGTTTTCCAGCTGAAGGTTTAGCAGCCCAAAACCCACACTTGTCCCTCATCTCCAGTTTGGTACCTCAGGGCCAGTTTCCTGCTAAGAGCAGAGCCAACAGCAAAATAGACCAACTTGAATAGGAATGCAAAACTAGACATCTAAAAAAAAAACCCTAGACATCTATTTAGCTGGATTTTATTTTTCTCTAGGTTGTTAAGAGTGATTTTTTTTTTTTCAGTAGCAGTAGGGGCCGGCATAAGAAATCAGCCAAGTGAGCTGTTTCTTATTTAGTCATTCTTACATTTGTCATCCGCATCAGTTAGATTTTAAGAGCCATCTGCTCCTTTTATGGCAGGGATCTGTGGTAACCTCCTTGCTGGAACGATGGCTTTGGTTTATTTGCAGAGCAGTCAGCAAGGCTGAGCACTGAGCTGTTGCCACTGCTGCTGCCTGGCATGAATTAACAAAGCTCTACCACTGGCTCAACCAGCCTTCACCTTGCTACTTTTTAAATCTGTGATGACTGAAGTCATGGCAGACAAATGCCCGTGTTTTGGGTGTGTAGGGAAGCGGAGGGGATGTTGTGAGGGAGGACAACTGGCCACGCCTTCATTTTACCTTGATCTCTAAAAGATATCTTTGTGTTTAGCTGTAGGACCCTCCGGTGCCGGTTTGGGGTGTTACTGTTGAAACAAGAAGTGTCACTTGGGATTTTTCTTGCTGTATATCTACCCAGGACAGCACCATGCTGTTTGCTGTATCAGCAAGCTTTATTTTAAAATGAGCTGATTTCACTGTGCATTAAGGTTGCAATGACAGAGTTTAGCCCTGTGCGGGTGATGCTGGTTTTCATTTTTAAAGGACACCAGAAGTGTCCTGCAGCTGCCTTCTGCCCTGTGTTAAGGGGAGACAATCCTCTGGGGTGCCTGGTGGTAGCACCCGCGAGCTGCTGTCCCAGCCCCACGCCAGAGCCGGGGCTCCAGCAGCGAGCGGGACCTGCCCCGGCTGCGTCCCTGGAGCGGCTGAAGGCAGCGGGCGAGGAGATGCCACTGGCCACGTGCACACGTGTTGCACAGAGGAGCTCTGCCCCGGCTCGTGGCCACAGCGTCCCTCGCTCCGGTGAGTAAGCAGGAGGCAGAAACAGTAGAAAACTGTCCAGAGCCTTCACCCAAACCCAAACATTTTACTTGTCTCTTACTTACCTTGATTTCTTTCAGCTCTCAGGAAATGCTGGCGAATCCAGTACTTCTCCAAAATAGGCTGATGAGGCTTATGGAGGCATCCTTGGGTCTTCTCACGGCATCGCACAGTCTCCCTTTTTTCAGCTGGTTCTCCTTTCTCTCCTTTCCACAGGTGCGTAGCGTGCTGCTACTGCCGATACACACATTTGAGCAGACAGAAAAGCAGCAGGTGGACAGAAAGTGAATTGCAGCAAAGCACTGGGGGGAATAGCTCCATAGACACCATTGTGTCTGAAAAGTGAATTTACTGCCTATGACTTGTCTGCTGTAAAGCCTCACGATCTGGAATAAGCTCAGGGTTAAAAGTTCACAGCTGGGGTGTTGTAGTGCGAGGGAGGGCTGAGGACCAAGCAGAAAACGTTAAAGCTGATTGCCTTGCTTGTCTGCTGTCTGTGGCTGTGATGCTCCTGCCAGGGATGGTGTAAACCCCAGAAATGAGACAGAAATCCCAGCTCTGTTGCACGATACCTAGCACAGCAGGTTGTAGGGTGGGGTTAGAAGTTGTTCTGGGATTGGGGCTACTGCAATCCGCCCTAGTCAACCCCCAGAGAAGGTTTCTCTTGTGCTCCATGACTTGATCCCCTGCATATCAGCTGCAGCCAAAGCAGAAAGCTTTTCACTGTGCGGGTGCAGAGACAACGCATTTTCCTGCCTGGGGTGGTAGAAATGATGGGTTGCAAAAAGATTTCTTGCTGGGCCCAGCATCTTTGCCGGCTGATACAATCTCTGTGCTGACTTTCACGACAGTCCTCCCCTTGTCTTTCTACCCCAGCATCACTTCTGGCAGATCCATGTCAAACGTGGCTCTTGTCTCTCCTCGGAGGGGAAGCTCAGATGCTTCCCAGCCAAAGCTAGCATGCTAAAGAGGAAGGGAACTGAGTACATTGCTGGAGGGAGATGGAACTTAAGTTTTGAGAGGTTAAATACCCAAAGAGGAACCTTCTGTCAGCCACTGCAGTGGTTGAGCTTTAAATATTCATTACACACAGCACTGCAATGGAAAATTTGGGTTATGCTTATGTTAGCTTCCCTAGAGATCTGAACGTGGATTTTCCTGCATGCCAGTTAGCTGTTCTAACCCGTGTCGATGTGGACAACACCGCCAATATTATCCTCTTTGCTCCCCCTCGACCTGAAATAGTATATCCAGCAAAGTACCTGCTAGATTGGTCCTGTTTAGTGAAGAGGCAAGAGGACAGCTTGTATCAAGGAGCCCATCGCTGCTCAGACTGAGGGCTCTGCTCCTGTCTGGTGGCAGAAATGCTGGCAAGTGCGGGACTATTTTGGTTAAGCGAGGCCTGAAGGAAGTCTTTGGCGATGCTAGCAGTGCCTAAATGTTCAGTGTAGGTGAGTGCAGTGAAATTAAAATCTTTTGGTGGGTCAAGGCTCTAGGATGAGGCAGAGGCAGGGATATGAACTGTACCGGGATACAGGAAACTGACACATATGCTCTGTATTTAAAGTAGTTGTGCGTGCCTGGCTTCAGCTGGCTTGGGGTTTTTTTTCTTTCATTGAACTTGTGTGTCTTTGCGTGTTGGGAAGGGTGCCTTCCTATGAGCACCTGGGTTACAAAGATTTCCTGTGGGGTGGGAAATACGGGAATTGCTTCAGGCATTATCATCATGTGAAGCATCAGAGAAAAGGTGAAGGTGACCGCGTGACTGACCTTCTCTGGAAATCTGTGGAAAGCTGTTAACAGCAGCCAAGTCTTGTGCTTTGCCTTGCCAACCCCAACATCAAAAAACTGAGTGATCACCTCAACCTCTCCCATAAAAACCCTGAAAGATCAACCCCCTTAGGCAGCGTACCGGGGTTTTCAAAATTGTTGTGGAGGCTGGGTGTCATAGGTGCCTTCTGCATTTTATCCTTTCAGGGAAATGCAGATCATTTGGTTACTTTCTCTCCAGAAGCAGGAGAGCGAGGGCTTGTAGCAGTCCTGTGCAGGTTCAAGTGACGGGGACCCGAGTGCCCACAGTGAAGTCCTAGACTTAGCCATAAGAGACCACAGGTTAAAAACCCCCAAACCTTAAAAGTTTAAACACCTGACTCCAAGCCTGAACCCTAGGCTGGATACCTAAGAGACCTCAGAATATCTGTTAGATCTTGGGTCCTCCTTGAAAATGGATTTCTGCCATCGGGAGGGCAGAGCGCCCAAGCCAGAGGAGGTCACGCAGGAGGGGGCAGGGCTATGAAATGCACGGGCCCCTGGAAATGTTCGCCTGGCCCAAACCTGCTCCTGTGTCCCTCGGCTGTGCCCGGAGGTGCCACCCCGTGCACTTGCTCCCCCTTCCCTCGCTGCGTCCCTGCAGGTGGAGAGCGGCCGGCGCGGGGGGCCGGCCCCAGCCAAGCCAGGGGGAACCTCCCTCCGATTAAGTGAAACTTGCCCTTAAAACTGGAACAAACAAACAAGCAATGCTAGCAAGCCCGAAAAAACTCGCATGTGCTCTGTCGAGCCTTAGTGTGAAGTGATGTGTAAAAGTATTAGCAAGGAATAGGGCAGAGTTCAGTGCTGAGGTCAGGCCTCTGCTTTTAATTAAGGCAAGTAGGAGTCAGGAAAGACAATATCCCATTATTGAGTGGGTAGTGCCTGTCATGTTAGATGCAGTGTCTGCATTCAATTAAAGGAGGCAAATTAGCCTTTAGTGCCAGAAGAAAAACCAAAATGAGAGCCAGTTTGATGGACCAAAATTAAATGTGAGACAGGAAGAATTTATCATCCCCACAAAAACGTTTGGAATACACATTGGAAAGAAACTTCAAGAAATCCATGGAAATGCTTTGAAGGGGAGTGACTCACAATCACTTTGAAGGCTAAGTTTTCTTTTTACTTTCTGCTTTTGAAAAAGGTTTTAAGATTCATAAACTGTATTTTGCTCTAAGTGGGAGGGCCTGGGATAACTTTCTTCTCCCCACTCCCTCAAGTGCTACTGAGCAAACTGCTTATCCTCTTTGCTTACCACTGGGCCCCTGAGGGGTGATGCTCAGCATCCCCTCCTGGGCACAGTTCTGTCACCCCAGCAGTGTGAAAAACAAGCGGGCAGTTACAGGTTGACACTGCCTTCTCTTCTCCTGCCTGGACAGACCATAGGACAAAGCGTAGGAAAATATGCAGCTACATCCGTGTGGATATGTACACCAGGGTCTCTCGTATGGGGAAGAGGAGCAGGAAAACCTGCAAAACACTAATTACCACCATTAAGTGGTTGCCCCACCACTACTAAAGCTTTTCAAAAGAAAGGGTTGGCAAGTATCACAGTGTTTTACCTACAGTGACTCAAGCAAAGTGAGCTGAAAACCACCATGGGAACAAATTTGCTGCTAATCCTATGCATGTGAGCTCACGGTTCATTGATGAGGATTTGGTGCAGACGTTATCAAGCATCTCAGCTCAAAAGTAAGTTGGCTAATTACCTTCTGGCCTTGGGGTCCCTCTTTCTAGCAGCCCAAGGACAGGCAAAGATTGGCTCTCTCACAGCTATTGCAATGTTGAGTATTTTGCTATAGGTATTCCCTAGAGGGATGGGCTGTCACTTTCTTTGTGCACATACCAAGATAAAAATATACAAAACTCCAAAAATCCAGTATTTGTGTTTTTTCCTGAAAAAATTGCAATGAAAACAGTGGAGGCAGCTCTAATTACAAATAAGGTGCTGAGCTCTTCTAGGTGTATAAAGATATAGATAATATAGATTATATAAAACACATTAAAAAACCACAAAGGTGTAAAAGATCCATCAGATCACTGAATCTATTCTGTCTGGAAGGAACCAATGCAGAAATCATTAAATACAAAACCAACGTCACAGTTGCAATGCAGCAGTAACAGAGAGAGAATGAGAGAGAGAGAGAGAGGAGTATATTCTTACTCTTGATGCTGCATGTGAAATTCAATTCCTTCTAAGGACTTTTAGACTTATGAGTAGCAAAGCTCCTTTGTGCAGAAGGGAGGGATCTTCATATTTAACATGATCCTTGCTTGCAATGCTTTTTTTATTTTTCCCCCCAACTCTTCTAGGTCACAAAATAATACAGGAATAGAAGAGACCAGGGATCATTTCAAATATGAAGTGGTCTCACACAGATATGCAATAAAGAAGAGCGTCTTGCCAAAACCAAAACAAGAAAACCAACGCACACCCTCCCTCTCTGAAACAATCTTTTCATGACTTGCAGTTGGCTCCCAGTGGCATGCCAGAGCCAGGAGACCAAATCCACCAAGTACCTGCTTCAGCAGCAGCAGCTAGTTGTGCACAACAGCAAGACAAATGCCAGGTAATTGGAAACAAATGTTGGAGAAACCCTGCAGTGAATGGTGAATCTGAATTGCCAAGCCCTCTTAGCCCTACAGGTTCTTTGCCCGATGCCTTTTACAGTCACAGAGAGAGAGGTTTTATTACCAACATAAAATTAACTCAGGGAAATGAACAATGGGGACATGAGGGTTACATCTCGTCCGTCCTCTTGGTCCTCTCTTTTTGGAGTCATCTAAAGCTGAAGGATGATTCAAACATCAGATGGAAAGAGTGTGGAAGGAGCCAGGTATCTCAAAGCAGCAGAAAACCCCAGGTCTCCCTTGCCCACCTGTTCCCACGCCCCCCTGTGCTGACAGACAGACCTGTGCTTTCTAAGAAGACCTGGGAAAAAACAAGAGCAACTCTTCTTTACCTGGTGCCAGTCACCAAATAACTTTCCCTCAGATTCCGGATTTATGACAAGCCCGTACTTCTGTCTAATTTTTGACTTCTGAGTATTTTTTGTCTCTTTTTGGGAGACAGAGGGATGCTAGTAGAGGAGACAATTGGTATCCATTCCTCTCCTTCAAAATCTGAAGGAACACATCTTTCCTACTCAATTACTCAAGTTTAACCCATGCCAGCTCTTTTCCCCAGCTGTTCAGGACCCGCCGGGGTGCAGGAGTGCCTGCGGAGAAGTGGTGCTGGGCTTCCCTCTCCATCAGGGTGCCCCGCGCCCGTGCGCTCCTCTTCCCAGGGGCCCCTCTCCCTGGGAGGGAGCTTTTGCCACCCTTCCCCGTCACCGCCGCGTCAAACCTCTGCGCCCATCTCCCCCCCCCCCAATACCACCTCCTTCCCTCACACCTGCAAACGCCAGAGCCCCCCCACCCCGAGGGGGGACAGGAGGACCTCGAGAGGTTGGCCAGGCTGCCGAGGAGCAACGTAGCACCAGCTGCCCTCAGCCCAGCACTGGATGCTGGGCCAAAACCAAGGGGGATGAAGCAGGGGGCCGGGGGTTTTGGGGAGGTGGATGCAGTGCAAAGGCAGTGTGGAGAGGACTTACGAGCATCGCACTGGAAGGATGGGAGAGAGAAGTACGTTCTTTTTTTTTTTTTTTTTTTTTTTTTAAAAAAAAAAAAAATCAGCCTTTGTTATTAGTGCTGCTGGTGGAACAACTTTCTATTAGAAGCATCTGAAAGTGGTTATCTTCCATAAAGTAATTCATCCCTAACAGCTGTGTTTCAGAACAACAGCCCACGTTAAGCCATTCGTGCAGCAATGCTGCAGCCACAGGGTTCCTCAAAACACTCACAGGATGGAAAGAAGAAAGTGGCGTCAAGGGAGGAATCACTCTGTCTCCAGCAAACAGAGCATGCCTGAAAACCATAAAGTTAGGAAAAATACACCAATGGATTTATTATTTTTTTAAAGCATCTATTGCCTCATGAGCCATTTTAATCAAGAATTCACTTACAAACTCTCCTCCCATCCACAGTAAGGGTCATTTTCTGATCTTCTCTTCTTTGTCTTTTCAGCACAGGGCATGTTTGCCTAAAATCTGGCTCTTCATCTGCAGGGTTCACCTGCTGCTCGCTTCCCACCCGAAGTCAAACTGGCACGTCAGCAACACCACGCTCATTTCCACAGCAGCCAAACGCGATTTCACAGCGAGGACAATGGCGGCCTCCGCTACGGAATGAGCCACAAAAGCACATGAAATGCCCTTGGAGGCCAAGGTCTGGCTTTCATTAGGCACTCCACGTTGTGGGAGCCAGGGGAGGTACAAGGCAGGGAAGAGGCCGTACACAGGCGCAGCTCCCGGGAGCTCCCGCGAGCACCAGCGAGCGTACGGGAGGACGGAGGGCTCGCGGCACGCTGGGGCGTCTCAGCTGACTCCTGACGCCTCGCCCCCATCTCCTCCAGCTTGCCTGCTGCCCTCCAGCCAGCCCCAAACCCTGGCAAACTGGTAACTCTTGCTGGCGTGAGAGTGCCTCGCTGCCTAAAGGCACAGTCGGGGCAGTGCCCGAGAGGGATCGCTCCCCCCAGGAAGCCCTTACGGTCTCACAAAGCGCCCAGCACAGCCACGTTTTCTGCCCTGTGAAGCCACCATGCTGATTTCTGTCCAGCCGCTCCTCAATTAGGAACAAAAGCGGCACAGCTCCCTTCTTGTGAGCCAAATCAACGAAGGCCTGAGCAGAAAACATCTTACCTCACCATGTTACCCTCACGGGCTCCCTCAGCCGTGACGCACTGCCTCTCCCCGCTCCCCTGCCTGCCCGGACCTTCGCCAGGTGAGGCAGGGGAACCAGAGGCACTGAGGTTTCTGCAGCTTCGCTTCAGAACTTGCTTGTTTCACAGGTGTTTTCTTTTCCTGCTTTAAAGACACAATGGAGGCAGGGAGAAACTGAGCACATCTCCAAGGTCACAAATCCAGCAACCGGCTCACGCTGGCCACAGCCGCTGCGAGGCCTTACCCAGTGCCGGACCTGATCAGCCCGGGCACCTTCCCCTCACACACAGCCACTGACTCCCCTTTCACTTCTTTATTCCCACCGTTTTTTTTCCTATGGATGTGAACACAAGGGAATGCTTTCGGTTGCTTCAGCATGCCCCTTCTTCCCCACTCGTCCAGTACCAAGATGGCAGGGGGCAAGGACAGGGGGGTGCTTATGTGTCCTGTTCTCCCACATTCATTCTCTCCTCCCTGCTGGAGTACTGGGGGTCTCGGTGAGATGGGGCCTCTCTCACACTGTCTCCTCTGCTCCCTCCTTAGCTGATCTCGTCTGGCCCCACAGGAGTCAGGCCCCGTAATGAATATTTCACTCCTAGCACGGATGGGGTGCCGGAAACACAGGACTCCCTGCTTTTCTGCCAGACCCCTCTGGCCCTTTGCCCCCAACTGCCCAAGCTGTTCCTTTTCTCCACCCTTGCCAGGTTACTGCTCCTGGGGTCCCTGCCACGCCAACCAGGCACGCTGTTCTTACAGCAATGCTGAGGAGCAATTGCTGCGTTCCTGAGAGACTTAAGGAAGCCACCTGTAACATCATCCTTTCTTATTGCCACACACGTCCAGAACCCTTCCTACCATATGCCCTGCGTCCTTTATTCATCTTTTTTAACGCTCTACTTTCCTGGTTCCCCTCCATGTACATCCTCGGAGAGGAACGAGGAGCCCGGATCACAAACACAACCACCTCATCACACCTCTCCTCTCTCCCTACAGCCCTTCCAGCTACGTTGGTCCTCTCTGCCCACCCCTGATGTGCAACCTTTTCCTACTGCTCTACCTACACAGGGAAGTCGCCCAGGAAACTGGGAGCAGCTCTTACAGCACCTGAGCTGCGGTGAAGGCTTCTGGGCTTTCCTCCTGGGACAGCCGGGCGCTTTACCACAGGCTCCCAGCACCCCAGTAGCCATCAGAGCTGCCTCTGGCCCTTTATTTACCAAACTACCAGCAGGCATCATCAGTGGTTTGCAGCATGTTGCTCAGGGCAAGGCAGTGGGAGCTTGGTGGTGGGTCACTCAGTCATTCCCTCCCAGCCAAGTGCTCTGCAGGTTTAGGTGGTTATTGGATTCTTGGCAGGGAGACAGGGCTAAGAGTTTTGGCAACACTGACAAATAGAAAACACTTACCACATGGAATCTTCCATCTCCTCAGAGCCAAATGATACTCTTTACATGTCCTCAGAGAAGCAAACTTCATAGTTTCTGCAGAGCATTTGCCTTAAACTCATGAAAAAGGTACCTTGCTGTGAAGGCAAAGCTGTGGTCAGACCGCTGCTGTGGCACACCAAGCCAGCTAACCCAAGCACCAGCCCTCCTTTCTTACCAAGCAGTTTCTTTATGCAACAGAGGGTGTATGCAGGGGAGGGCCAGCAGCACCCACTCTTTCCTACAAACAGGCATTTGGCTGCCATCACAGATCTTGTGGTGATCAAGAGCAAGGTAAAGCTTGTTTACCCAGAAATGCAGTTTCTACAGGAGAAATGAGTTTTTTGTTGTTATTGTTTTACTTTTAAAAAAGTCCCTAAGCCCAGCCATATCTTACATTCCCAACCTGATGCACCAGGAAAAGGGATGCAGGAACAGCTGCTGCACACAGCAGGTTTGATACAAGGCAAAACTTCCCCTTGGCAGGGGTCTGACTGGCAGTTCTAGCAAACATGCCTCGATTCCCATGCCCAGCTAGCTACAAACTCTCCTCCGAAAACAGGTTAAACACGTTCAGCAGTTCCCCTCCAGGAACAAGCGCGTGATTTTGCATTCTCACCTTCTTAGAGAAGTGTGTGATTTTGCATTCTCACCTTCTTAGAGAAGTGCCGCCAATACTGTTGGATCCAAAGGGAAAAAAAAAAAAAAAAAATCTTGTCATTATGCTCTTAACAGAGGGTTCTTCCCTCTACCAAAACAAAGGGTAGAATCCCAGCACTCGCAGTCACCTCTGCTCGTGTGCACATGTGCAAGGGAAGACACAGAATCACACAAAGGAAATCAGTTCTCTTCAGGCTTCCAAGTCATCTTTTCTCAGACAGGTAGCAAATATTTTTTTTAAATGATGGAAAATACTCCAGTATCCCTTACTATGCCTGCTGCCCCTTGGTGCCTGGTAAACATGATCTCAGCAGCTCTGCTGCCTCCGGAGGCCTTGGTAACTGGCACAGACAAGACACGTGGTGGAGCTGCAGCTGAAACACAACTTACTTCTGTTTCCTAAGCTATACACCCTCTTAGAGAGTTTTCCTTTTTTTCAAGATTTAGCTCAAGTGGCTCATTGATAGGGCTGATCCCACTCTTTGTGGTGTGTGTCCCCCCCCAGCCATCTCTCTGGTATGCGCTGTGAAGAGCTGCATTTGAGATGCACCCTGATGCTTAACAGCTGTATCTGCAAAACACCAAGATGCAGGGAATCCAAAACAACATGAATGCTATACACAAACTTCTACTGTAATACAACTGCACAGACTCTGTAGAAAGGTAGCCACCATAGTTTAAAAGAAAAACAAACAAACAAACAAACAAACAAACAAAAAAAAAAAAAAAACCAAAAAACAGCTGGTGAGCCTTCTGTAGACCAGCAGCAATTCACAGCTGGAATAGTTAGAGAAAAACAGCGCACCCAGCAGCTCCAGACCAGTGGTTCATTTTCCAAGGTAGAATAAATATAGCACCTTGAAACAGGAAAGCATGGTGCACTAACTGAGAATGGGTAGCATTTATTTTTACAAAATTTTGTGAGACTGATAAATATAGGTCCTGTTTTACTGATATGGGCAGAGATATGTGGCTTGTCTATGTCTTCAGGTAGAAAAACTGGAGCGGTAAAAG
Organism: Tyto alba; assembly: GCF_018691265.1. NCBI lineage: Eukaryota > Metazoa > Chordata > Aves > Strigiformes > Tytonidae > Tyto > Tyto alba. The sequence goes on along the minus strand of NW_024881295.1, from coordinate 5,384,938 downwards.
AATCTACTAAGATTCTAATATACAAATACCAATACACTAATATACTAATATACTAATACAAAGCCATATTTTTTTCCACAACCAGTGGATGCAAGTGGAGTGGGAATTCCTGCGCTAAGCTTATAAATTCAGAACTGCTCCCTATCCAACGACTTGTTACACCAACAGGATGGACAGAGTGGGAGGTAGAGGAATTTCTTTTACATTTTAAACACTTCTCTCTTTGTGAACATTTCAATACAGATTTAAAGATCAGCAGTCTCCAAAAGAAACACCAGGCATCTCGAGTCTGATAAGGATTTATTTGGTAAAACTGTCTGGTTTGTATTCTCCTGTAAATCAATCTAAGTGATCAACAGTGGAGACTTTTAGCTTTAAAATGTATCCAGTTGCACTGCAAAATAACTGAAATCAACAGAACTGCTTGAAGTCAAGGACGTGTTTCAGGCAAATGCATGAGTGTTTGCAAAGTCTGCCTATAGCATCGGAAAACTGAGCACATTCTGGCTTTTATGGAGAGCAGAGACACATACAGATTTTCACCTTTACTTACCTGTCCTCCAGATGCTGAAATAAAATGAAGAGTTGCTCTCCTTTTTCACTCTTAGTTTTATTATAAAAATCAACATTTCATTTGTTACAACTCAGTTTATAGTAATAATTGGAAAGGATTTTTGTACAAGGTTTATATACACCTTACAAGTAAAGCACTTTATTTTACAAAAAAAAAAAAAAAAGTTAGTGAATGAGTGAATAGGGCTGACCAAATGTTGGTCATTATAATATAAATACATCCTTGCAAAGCACCATCGTACCAAAGTTGATGAACAAGAGACACCAGCTGGTTTTAAGACAATGACAAACAGTGATTAAAGCTTACAAAAAAGAACAAACAAAACAAAAAACAAAAACAAGATTAAAAATCTGAAAGCAGCACCAGATCCTTCACTTGCAAACAAGGCTGGTTCAGTTTAAGGCTGGTGGTATCCTCTTTACAAAAAGACACTTTCATTTTCCCTCGCTGACTCTTAACTGCCTGGCTTAAGGCTACAGCCATTTTAATCGGGACTTCAAAGCTGCTCCTTGTTCATTTAAAAGAGGGGACCCAGACTGCTCTCCAATAGTTTCATCATAACAATCGTGCTGCCTGCTACCAAGACAGTCTCTGGCCCAATCTGAATATGGACAGTTTACTCACCCTGCTCCACGCAGTTTTGGAGCGCGTCACCCAGTCCCTATAAATGCTACACTGGCATCACCCGCTGAGCTGCCCTTTTTCAAGATGGAAAGAAATTGCCCATTTTGGATCACAACTGTATTTTATTTGACTTCTTTCAGAAATAAATTGAATGTTTTGCTGCCGTTTTCAAGCTATTAGGTCACTGCTAGCTTATTTTCAAGGTGTATCTGTCAACTGCCAATTAAGTTAAAGCTTAATTTTCAAGCAATAACCCCAGCAAAATGCAATTAAACCAATCTCATGGCTAAGAAAGCAATTTCTGAGTAGCAATGTTCAAATTATTTTGACACCCAATGAACCAGCTATTTTTTTGTTGTTGAAGTAATAAATAATCTGCTACATGCGCAGTACATGTTCAAATGCAGATTGTCTCTAACGATACTGACAAACACATCAGAAAAAAAGTGAATTATTACTTCTCAGGAGATATTTTGAAGAGGTCATTCAGTTCAATAGCATGCGTGACCAGGGAGTTCCACAGTTCAAGCAGTTCCTCCCAGAATGGTGGCAATCAATTAATTCAAGGAGATTTGCCAAGCAAGAAGGAAAGAAAATACTCAATATTCAAGACAGTGGCCTTTTCTTCATCTTAGCACAGGCTTAACTGCTTTAAAGTAAATCAAATTAATCTCTGTTTACGATTCACCAGTGAAGCCGTTTCCAGAGAATGGGCTGTATTTAATAGAGAATGCAAAGCTGGAGACTGGACCACAACCAAAGCCCATTCCTGCAACAAACAGGGATTTTCTGCACGTACCTTCACTTGCAGTGGATTGTAGCACCTGCCATGTCAAGTGGTTTGGGTGCAATTTTCTTCATAATTAATTACACTAGGACTACAACAGATTGATTTTTATGTACCTACAGAAGAGTTTTACTCATTTGCAAAACAGACTCCAAAAGTAGGGGAACAGTATAAATACCATGCTTCCTCTCCTGTCTGGTATGAAAGAACATTAACTATTCAGGTCTAAAGTAGCAAGTATTCTGTTGTCTGTCCTACAACCTGGCCAGAAGTCCAGCTTATGTGAGACAGCAGGACAGCATCTGGCATTAGCCCTCTGAGAGGCAGGGAGGCTGACTCTGCCGATGGGGGTGTGTGAATGTGTATGCATGAGAGAGAAAATTATTAGCTTTGGGTATATTCACATATCAAAGGTATGTGTACCTGCATACGTATACTCATACATGCACGTGGGGGGAAAATGTTATGGCAGTAAATCTGGAATTTACAATACTGAAAGTTACAACTCACAGAAAAATTAATCTTCTGATATCACCTGGCTCATTTTAAATATTTACAGTAATGCAAAGTGTGCATTTAATGTATATGCACAGGTTGCATAAATTTATATTCATGGAAACCATTCTTTATTTCAAATGCAAATGCTATGTGCATGTTCTATTTATTGTATCTAAGCTCTTTTCAAATAAATAACTTAGTACCCAAAAGCAGTAATGAGTAGTGCTCCTTAGGAAGGTGTGAAATGCACGCAGTATGACATGGCAGGTATCATTTTAAAAGGCAAAGTTAGGTCTCATTATTGTTACCATTTAAACACGCTAAGCTCCTGTTCAACATGCAAAGGTTAGTTTTCAACAAATTGTGCTGTAATCTCCTTTTTTTGTGTTTTTTTTTTTGTTGTGTTTGGTTTTTGATGTTGTTGTTTTCCCCCCCCTTAAACTACAAAGGACTCTTCCTTTCCCGACTGAGCATGCCAGCTATTTCCATTGCCAGCCAGCCATGAACACTCCCCAGCTTAGCTACTACATAGAGGAAAAAGTGCACAATGAGTACTTTTGTTGATACCTCACTGCCTATGTACCTGATGCTGTAAGATAAGGACATTTGTTCTTAGCTTAAAAGACAAGAGCAGATTCACTGACATCAGTGAGAGCACTTCCATCCTAATGCTACAAACCCACTTTAGCACAGTGATCTCCTGGACTGATGTGTGTGTGTGTTACCTACAGTCCTAACACCTCAGTCAATTGGAGAAGTGGGAGAAAGCCTGATTCTCACCGAGGGGAGGAGAGAGTATGAATCATGGCTGGCTCAGTGGTGGAAAGGAACAGAGAAACTGCTCAGTGCCAGTGTTCAGTCAGTCTATGGCTTATCCCCCAGGATGGCGTCAGGTGTGCATACTAGTTGCATCAATGCTTTTGTAATTTGGAGATCTGCCCAAGAGGAACTTCACAGATCATCAACTCTTTCAAAATTTTACTCTAGATTTACTGGGAAAATACATGTATTTGCAAAGGCAGATTGCAGCTTCCCACTAAATAAATTCTTTGGTTAGGTTAGTCAAGATGAGAAACAGCCTGCTCTATATGCTGGTCACCTTCAGTGGAAAAACCTAGTCTGTTCACTTTCCCCCCTCAGAGGCAGATCACTCAAAATATCTGACGCACAAACTGAAACATAGGTATCAAAAAGACCTGATCAAATCCTACACTGAATTGTTTGTCCACCCCACTGACTTCAACTGAGTTATGTGTGGATGTAAACTAGCACAGAGGGCAGGCAGCACAATCCATATGCAGAGAACATTTTTCTTCTAGAGAACATTTTTCTTCTAAAGAACCCTCACTGCAATTAACACACTTACTAATTTATCTGCAGGAAGTCCCGTCCAAGAGCAAGCCTCAGGGCAGTCCACCGTACCAGAAAGAGGATACCACTCCTTAAGTTCAACCACCTTAGAGTTTTTCAAACAGAAATTGGCACACTGAAAAAAGTATTTTGCAAGAAGAGACCATTGCCATCGCAGTACAAGCACTTGGACTGAGATACAACAATGCAATATTCTTCTGAGTTCATTAGTGCAAGTTTCCACATGTGAACCCCACACGGAATGCTGCACATGAAAAAATGTAAACAACAGAGAAGTTTCTAATTCTCATCGGTGTGCCAGCCTCAACAGCCCCCGCCCTGACACACCCGCCCTCCCCCCTTCATATAAATGGTTTCGAGTTCCCTTACAGTTCACAATACCCTCCCCAACACCCATCCTGCTGGAGAACACAAGCAAGCTGTGCCACCAGCAAGGAAGAGCCAGAAGAACAGCTACCACAATTCCTAGATACCTAGAATGAAGCTGGGCAAAAAAAAACCTTAGTATGCCAGATCCAGAGATTAACTGCAATAGCCCGGAGATCACCAAAGCTTTTTAAAGTTGCCTCAGGTATCCTGGACTACTAGAAAGACCCTTTATTACAGCTGGAATCCCAATGCCACGGTTTCCTTTGGAGTGGCAACCAAGTGAGGCTCCAGCACCCCAGACGAGCGGCAGCACTAGCAAGAATTACTTGTCACTGATTCTGTCAACAGCAGGAATTAAAGCCCATGCCACATTTTCAGCGGATTTCTCTTTTGGTTGAAACCGGCTGGGGAACAAGCAGAGCACAGTAACACCCAAAGGGCACCTGGGAAGAGCTGTTACACCCATGCTCTGCCCAAAGGCTGGGAGGCAGAAACTCCTCAGCACCTTTGAGAGAGAAGACTCAGAGGGCCAGTCTTCGAAGGCATCGAGCCCCTTCAGTGGATTTGATGTCCAAAGAAGGTGTGAATGCATACTGCTGTCTAAGATCAGGCATACTGTGAGCTCCACTACAGGCAAAGCAAATTCAAAACACTGCACTGGAGTCAAAGAGGAGTTAATAATATCCTAGGCTGCCCCTCAACCTACACAAATAATGTTTTCACTTGATTATATACTTGTCCCGTCAAAATCACCGTGGTGAGGCTGACGGGAGAAGGGGCTAAATACGATAATATACAAAAATAGAGATGCGAATATAAAATGGTTTGGTTAAGAATATCGTAAAATTTGACATTCACAGCGGTTAATACTAAAGTATTAAACTCACACCATGCAAAAGAGGAGGTATGTCAAAATCATACTGAGAAAAACTGGCTTTTACCTAACACAAAGAAATTATGAGCAGTTAATACAGCATGGGAACCACTTCCAATGATCAAAACATTTTTTTTTTTTTTTTTTTTTTAATGGACAGTTGCTCCACTGAAAGTTAAATGCTTCCTTACTAGGAAAAAATAATATATATATTTATATATATATATATGATTTGTATACTGTGATATCAATATACATTGAAAGTACTGCAAGGATATATTATTCATTTACAGTAAAACTAACAATCCACGGTTAAATTTATAGTTTATAAATATGCTGTCTATATTATATGTGGTATAAAAATATTTGACATTTTCTGGGCACTAGGTCAAAATAAGGTTTTCTTTTTTAAAGGACTAAGAATCATTCAGGTATATGCATATTACCCTTGTCAATTACGTGAAAATCGTACTGACCTGGTACAAAACAGAATCCTACCATGCTGGCAAAATGAAGAAGGTAATGCAGAGCATGATACTCACTGCATGATGAGGCTAATTAGGAGAAAAAAAAAGAATTTACAGCAGCCCAGTTCTAGCAGTATTTTAAATAAGGATATCACGATTTAAAGTGACATGGGCAGGAAGAAAGGATGCAGAAGAGATGGGAAAAGCTAAACAGGAGGAAAAAGCAAACTTTAAAATATACCCAACAAAAATAATTGAAATTCCAGAAGCAAGGAGAGAGCTCTAAAGGCTCTAGTTTGGTAAGCGCATTAAGGAAAGAGAGAGGTGTATTCATTTAAAAAAGTGTGTGATTATTCTTCTGGATTCACTGCTACGATTGCTGTATTCCTGTAGAAAACAAAGCCCTTTGTGTAAGGTTAATATCTGTCCTGACTGCGTTTTCAAGTTTAACTTTAGTTGCTGGCCCTCCGTAGTTAACATAGAGGTTATTTGGCTACTTCCAAGTATCTATGGTATGCTGCTCTGAGACGGACTTCTTTATTATTAATTACTTTAAACATTTTTGGTATTGACAAACCCCCCATCTCACCTCGCTGGACAAGTCACACATCCCGGTCCTTCCATTTCCTTATGTGCTCAGTCACTTCACTGGATTAAGGCATGTTTTTGTGTTCCATTTGCAAAAATAAAAACTTTTTGTACAAATGTCTGGGTTCTTTTATACAAAAATTTTTCTTCTTATGGCACAAGCAGCAGTTGCTGTTTAAGAAAATATATAAATATCCTTTTTCTTCTGTACAAATATCTTCAGTATTCCTCCACCCCATTTAATAACATTTAACTGTACACTGTCCTACCTCACCCTTTGCCGAGAGCTCCCTCCCCCCTCCCCAGTGGAACGTTTTGTATTTACACTTTCGCGGCAGAGGCAGATAATGGGGTGGGGGGGCTACCCCTCATGAGGAGTCCGTGCAGGGGGACGGCGGCGGCGGGTAGAGATGGTGCGAGTAGCTCCGCTCCGTGTAGGGGGAAGGCGGGCAGCTTTCGTAGTTCTCCTCCGCCGACAGGTACTGGCTGCGTGGCGTGGGCGGCGGGGGGACAGGCTCTGAATCATAGTTCAGGTCACTGGTATAGCCCTTGGCCGTCGCTGCCGTGAGCCTTCGGCTGGGGGCATAGTCACTGTCACAGACATCCGTGCTGCAGGGGGTCGTGGGAGGTGCAAAATGCCGGTAGCTGTAAGGCCTGTAGCTGCAAGCGGGGGGGGGGGGATTTTATGGGAGAAGCGTCAGCACACAGCAAGACCGGGCGACGCGCCCGTCGACGAGCGAGCGGCGGGTAAGCCGAGGTGGAAGCCGAGCGCAGGGCGACCTCTCTGCAGTAGGTACGCAGCATCACGCCCTGCTCCCTTACACCACAAACCCACTGGAGGGCCACCTCTGCGCTACAGTGTCTGCCAAATTATAGCAACTAGGGAAAGGGATGCCGATTATTAATTATCTACAGACAACAGGCTCCCTGAGGACTTACTTGAGGTAGAAGAAGTTGCTCCTAAGACAGTGGGGCAGGAAGGTCATGAAAGGGGAAGAATAGCTGTGTTCCAATTATATGGAGAAGATCTTCTGCTTCCATTATGCAATTTATGGATGCTAATTTCCAAGCCCAGACAGGGAGACTGGAAGTGGCCTGGCACATTCATAGCAGTCGGGAGAATCACTCACCAGAGCAGCAACCTGGATTGAATTCCCAAAGGCTGCTACTACAAAACAGCTTTTAAAACGAGCCCAAGATAGTTCGAAGAAAATAAATTAGAAAGGGAGGTGCTCAGTAGCTACAACTACCAGCGCCACAGTCAGTTGTTGGGGGCGGGTGGGGATGCTGCTCCTCTATATTCAAGTCAAAATGTTAGGAAAGATGGGAAGATCAGAAGCAGCAAAGCCAGGGTTTATTTTCGGGTGGGGGGGCATTCGGAAAACATTCAACCCCACGCTACAGCCCTAATACTATTTATAATACTAAAACATCACAACAGCTAACCAGCGATCAGCATGATTCATGCTGGTGCCAAAATTCAGGTTTCTTTCATTAGAAAATTACTCATCATTTTAAAAGATATTTTATATGGCTGCAAGGGATCATTATAAACATCTGGTCTGACCTTCTGCACAACAGAGGCCATATTTTCTGCTAATGGAGAAGAGATGTCTTTTCAGCCCCAGAGACCTCATTATCCAAAGTCCCCAAAGGCTCTGTGTTAGGGAGGCATTTCTTTCGATGGACAAATACAGTGCTCTCCTCTCTTTCAGACAGACAAACACGGCACTCTCCTCTCGCTGACCAGATCTACTAGTGATTTGGGAGGGGAACCTTTACACTCTTGGATAGTAGGTGTCTCTCTCTTTATTTTTGGCAACTAGTTATAAAATGATAATGAACTCTAGCATCTTACAAAGAAGTTAAGAAAGACACATTCAAGTAAACAGAGATAAAGCTTGCACGCCCATAAATATTAGTCAAAGAAAATAAGCAAAATGTTAGTAACCTTTTTCATATATTAACCTTTAATATGTCACACTAGAATTTCTGTGCTTAATCTAGGCCATAATATTGTTACTTCTGGCCTATTAGCCTATGCATTGCCAACATTCCTCCATGTGGTCTTTGCCTATCATTTCGGATAATAACATAAATTATTTACGGCAGAAGCCTAAAAAAAAGGCAGGGCTCAGTCCAGGTTAAGTATTCTGGGCTCAAAGTTATCATGGTACCAGGTTTCTTTTGGCATGTAACTGATGTTGTGATGAATGTTGTCATTATCCCTAAAGCAATATACCCAGGAGGTATACCACTAGCCCATGTATTGCACGATTTCCCCCGAACAGTGCTGCTCTTACACACACGCTTCGGGGACACAATACATGTGAACCCATTTAAGCACCTCTTTTAGTGGTTGCAGAACTAGGGCTGCCTTTGCTTGCAATTCTTATGGAGCAGAGGCTGTCTTTGTTCTGCATTTTCTCCACTAACTGCTTTGGTCCTGACAGAAGCTATTGTAATAGTAATTACCTGTAGGATCTATGAGTGGATGGGCTGTTTGAAGAATAACCAAATTCCATGGTATAATGTGAACGTTCAGTAGCTGGTGATGGTGGTGGGTTCAAAATCTAAGGGAAAAAAATAGAAAAAAGCTACAGTTTAAAAAAAAAAAAAGCTATGAAGGAGACTTAAGAAAACATCACTTTATACATTTTATTTTCAGTATTGTTTAATAGGATCCTTAACTTAAAAACTGCATGCATAGACCCTCCCAACAAACAGGATTTTTCTTCTATTTACTCCCCAGTTCTTTAACAGACACTGGAAATGCCACTTGTTACCATTCCCATAGAAGCTATTACTAAGTTCTCAAAAAATGCTGAGTGCTGTTGCTATTTTGACATACCCAGTACTGAAAAGTGAAGTTGAAGCTAGCTGTTCAGTACTAGATTGTCACTAGGGATACCACCGCCCTAGGCAAACTGGCAGATGTCTGCTCCCACTAGCTGTAGTCCCCAGGTATTATGCTGTTTATAGTATTCACAGCATGCTGTCCAAGGCAATCATTTCTTCCCTATACAGGCATGTTCTTACTGCACACAGTATTTTGATTAATTTAAAGATACGACATGATAGGTTGATTCTCAGAACTGAAAAAAAACAGTTGAAGATTTCAGCCTGCACTGACCGAGCATGTAACTCCCTAATACTGGACAGTGGTTTGGTGGACTTCATATAAAAATATCTAAACCAACAACAGTGATGCTAGGAGTAAAGAGACAGGGAGCCCTCTGAGGCTGGTACCAACTTTTACATAGCATCTGGTGCAGCACACTACCCATTTGTGACTAGAGGAACGCTATGAAGTTGCAAGACACTTGTTTGTTTATTTCTTACTTGCAAGATACAGAACGTCATTTTTAACTCCTTGGAAGGTCTATACAGAATCAGCCATAGTTTTACCTCCAGAGGCACATGGCAGACTACAATGAAGGGAGATCGCTCTGCCAGAGCTGCTCAACTTTTATATGGATTTTTCCATCTTCCCTGACATTCAATCTAATATCTTTTCCTGGCACTGAGTGCTCTCACAACTTTTTAAAATTAAGAGGAAATTCCTATACTGTTTTGGAAAAAGACAACCTCCTCTCCCTTCCCTTTCAATATCACTTACTCCATATTCAGACAAGTTTATTATGCTAGCCATATAAAACAAAACATTCATCTGTCAATTACTTATCCTCAGAAAGACACTGGCCACTTCCCTGAAAGTTATTAAAGGTCTCTGAATAACAGAATGACTTACTGGAGGAAAGTAAGTGCCTTTGGTACTTGAAGAACTACTGGAGGAGGCTCCAGTGACATGGGCCCTGTCATACGGTGGCCCGCTGCTCCCTCCCATAATGCTGAGGGAGCTGATCACAGATTTACCTCGAGACATCCCTGAAGAACAAAGATGTGTGTTAATATCACATTCTTTGAAGCAAACAGAAAAAAGAAAGCTTAAAAAAGAAATCTAGAGGATAACAGCAGTTATACACAATTCCTAAAACCAAAATTGATCGTCTTGGTATTAAGAGCAAATTCAGTGCTCCTTGATGAACAACTGGAATGAAGACTGTCAGGGAATTAACATGATGGGTTTGGGTATCAGCTACTTAACTGCAGGACTTGGCACTTGGCTATACTATAGCTGTGTGAAGAGAAACAGATTTTTTTTCACTTGAACAGCTGGAAAAGACTTGAGAGAACAGGCATTCAGGCACTATTTCTATGCCTCAGAATAAAACATGAAACTGACACTGACCACCTCAACTGAGCGACTGAAATTTGTGCAAGAGAAGAGAAAGCTTGCGTTCTTTCATTTCCACACTGTTAAGTGAGCTTTTGCTACTGGACTGAAGCACGCTGGCAGAGAGTCCAAGCGGGAAATGGAGAGGTATGCCACTGTGCTCGAAATAATGGTGAAAATTCTGCTCAAAGACTCTCTTTATGAAAGCAGGTTATTACAGAAAGCAAAGAAATTTGGTGTATTATTTTAACCCTGTAACAGCCTCACAGAACCTCTGTGTTCTGACTGGAACCTGCTGGATCCAAACCCACAAGTTACAGCATGTATTCAATCAATATATACAGAAGCAGTGCATATAAATGAAGTGCAACGTTGTGGTTGAGTCTTAACTTCTTAAATAGTTTTGTTTAAAACCCCCTCCCCCAAAATTGGTGTTGGAAACTTCACCATCAAATGAAATGAGACCACCATTATTGCTGGTCATTACAGACTACACAGTAAGTTTCACAAGCGTAAAAACCCAGTCTACAAATATAACAAGAATAACTACATAATGTTTAAAGTCCCATGAATATAACTCTGTGTAACTTTATTCTGCACTGTCATGACACTTTGCTGATGCTACGATAGTCTAAAAAGATGCTTCTTTAGTAGAAAAAGAAAAGAACTCCCACAGTATGTCTATCTATTTGAGCTTACGGTTCTGCCAAATATCTAAATGCTCGTGAACAGCATAGGTAAAATAGCAGTTTGTTATTATAAAGAAGGCTCATGACAAGCCCTGACAGTCCTGGCTTCCAACAGCTTTCAGGAATTATGCATCTGGAATGGACATCTCTTGTGCATACATGCACAGTATCCTCAGCTACAACTGTGTGGTGCCAAAGAGCAGGACAAGGATCACACTGTTTACTCACCAGGAAGAGATCCTGACAAAGAACTCGGGTGAGGCACGTAACCAAGAGGTACAGAGGCTGGTCCGTGTACCACGTAATCATTGGTCATTGTTTCCCCATCTCCCTTCATGCGTGGGCACAGCACCCTCTGGCAGATGAAGTACATTGCTCCAACCACAAAAACAGTAAGGATCACACCAATGATGGAGCCGATTGTGTTGTTGGGCTGTGGGGCTGGCTCCTCTGTTGTGTCTAAAATGAAAAGGGCAAATCAGACTGTGTAAGTTAATCCAACAGCTTCATGTACCAGCATCAGTTTTCCTGACATCTTTCTACACAGGAAAAATAAAAGCCTCCTAATTCTGTAGGCAGACAACAGCTTTCAAATTAATATATGGGAGGAACAAACATGCACTAGGACAGGTCTGTTTAAAGACTCTGAGTGTCCATAAAGGCTACGTAGGTGCAGGATGACATCACCACACATGCAGAGAGGTCTTTGAATCACAAATGACAGCAAATGAATGGTACATGCATGTGCAGGGGTGTTGATGGGCCAGGTCCTGATTATTCTTCATTCTGGCAGGCAGGGCTATCCTTTGAACTTGATGAACAAGACCTGAAGCCACGTCTCCAGATGGCACTGTGCTGGGGACTCCAGTTATGCTGCTGCTTGTCATTAAAAGACAATGACAACCACTTTTCATGTTGCACCTCATCACATAAGCACCTGGGTTATCATGCAGTGTAACAGATCAGCACTCCCTTCCCTCAACTGTGTAACATTCACTTATGCTGAATGGCAGAGGTGATGCACCAATGATGAATTTGGGGTTTGCTGCTATTTACTAAACTACCTAACCTACCCCACATCTGACCCACATTGATGGCTACAGACATAGCTGAGCACCAGCTTTAGAGGTGCCATTCTTATGAGGAATCTGTATCTGAAATGATTATTCACCAGTCAAAATGAGTGGCTTTCCCTATAATACCAATTCTAAGCAATGACATTTCTGGGAATAACTGACAACCCCCTGCCTGTGCTTCATGAATTTGACAAGAAAAGCAGACTTTAAAGTATTTTCCTGTTCTAGTCAGTGTTTTACATCTTATCCATTACTGAAAGTCTTTTCCTCAACACATTTTCTTCTCCCTGAACACCAAACCCACACTTTATCCAGCTTGTCATAGTCTACAGAGATAAGTAAACAGACTTCAGATCATACTGGAAGAGGAACAGCAACAACTGCAGTCTTACTCTGTGTGGGCTAATTTTCCATCCTCTGTTACAAAACCAGAAAATACATGAACTATAATAAAGATAACTATACACGTCTCTGATAATGTCACTAGTAACTTGGTAGCATGACAGAACATCTCCTATTACTCCTTCCTAAGATCAAGGGTCCAACTCTGGCTTTGCATTTTCAAGTTATGTGTGTGTCAACCGTGATATACGGATCTCTAACACAAGAAGAGATGTCCCTATTTGCAATTTCTTTTAAAGCACCAACAGTGAACATGAACTTTCAAGTTGGAATTTTAAAGGCAGTGGTTTTCTTGCAGAGCCCTGGAGATTTCAAGGTAGGGAATATCACATGTTACAAATCATAAATCAAGCTCAGAATTACATCTTTTCAAGATACAAAGGAAATTTTAGAAGGTTTACTATATAAACAGAGTGCCTCTCTGATTCTAAAAGCACCTGCTATCAATTCTCTGGTTGAGAAAACCATGAAGCAGAGGAGTTATATATAAAAGCCTCATGCTGCTAGAAAGATCTTTTTTAACACTGCACCAACTCAGCATACTAACAGATTCTAGTAAAACAAACCTTTTCTTTCTTTTCAAAGTTTAAAAAGGTAAGTGAAAAAATTACTAGCCTGCTCTGCCTCAGAGACTACTCGTTCCCAATACTAGTTATTTTTGTTATTCCTATTCTACCACATTATGCATCAGTTGCACGACAGTCGTTATGAACAGGAGCATTCATTTTGGGAACAATTAATTCAGTCTGGTTGGCAGAATAAAATCTAGCTCATAGAGAAGGTAAGAAACAAATTTTGGATGGTGCAATCCAGTCTCTAGTCTCAGGTTTTACACTTACAGCATCCTTGCTCATCTGAGCTGTCACTGCAGTCCAGGTTGTGATCACATTTCTTGCTTTTCCCAATGCACTGCCCACTGGCACAGCGGAACTGATCGGTTAAACAAAGCACTGGAAGGAGAACACCGCACACACCAAGAGTCAGTATCAAAGACTTCTTCACTTTAAAATGATTAAGAAAACAAGACACCAAAGCATACAATCAGGAGTATCTTGTGAGAGCTTAGCCTGCCGCTAGTTTCACTTGAAGTAGTCATTCTCACATAAAGTCCCTCACGCCAGCCATGCAGAAAAAGTGTTTCAGTGTTCTGTTGAGGATACTGCACAGTGGGTACCTGTTCCTTAATGCCTGTTTACAATAAGGACACTACTAAATAAAGTTACCTTGACTAAACTAATTCATAAGCAGAAGGCTACTGAGAGCACAGGCACTTGTCCCAGGACAAAGTTACTGCAAAATTACTGTAAGAATCCCCAATTCTAAGCATTTACTGTAATATAAGAGAGAAGAATTAATTTATTAAAAATAAATCTGCCAAGCCATGATGAAAAGGTTGTTTAAGAAAGATAAATGTGGTTTCTCAATGCCCTTGTGCTCTTCCTGTAAACCAGAAAATTCCTTGATCATGGGACAACATATCTCACTTGACATTATGTTTTTAAACTTAAATGAAAGACAGAAGGTAAAACTGGAACTTTGCCAGTACACTCAGAAAACAAACTACCACTTTGGGAAAAAAGGTGCTGCAGGCAAGGTGCTGGCTGCTGTTGTTTACACATATTTTTGCCTCCTTTTTGTCAAAAATCCAGAAATTCTTTCTGACTTCAGTTGAATTTAAGAAGTTAAACTAAAGCCTTTTTTTGATCTGTAATCGACTTGAATACTCTGAATAACAGGGCCACTCTGAAGGTGATAAACAGTCCCTGGTCTGTTATCTCCACTTGCTGGATGGCAACTGGGAAGCTAACTTGCACGACGTATTTTCAGATGTTGGCATCTGATCTGGCTAACAATCACCTTTCATCGCACAGAAATTTCTGCATTGGTCTGAATGTTTTGGTTTGAGCTGGAGCACATCTTTTAGAGAGAAATTCGGTCTCGATTCCAAGACCTTTAGTCTCGTAAAAGAAGGAAGTGTACTGAAAGGATGTAGGGAAGAGTCATCCTTTCAAGCTGACAAGTTGTCCCTACAACTCCACACTACTTGTGCAGCAGGAGTAGGAAGGGTGAGTTTGCTCACGGTAGTTCAGATTCCACCAGCATAATCTGTCCCTTCCAAAATTAAAAGAACCTGATTCTCACTGTGTTGGCAATAGCACTTCCCTCTGTAATGATGGCTTAAACACTCTCTTGCTGTTCTCTGTAGGAAGCTGAGGTCTCCAGAAATCTTGTCTGTGTCTCATTCCCACTTATTCAGAAAGGCTTAACTACATTTTGTTCAGGTATTATAAAACAAACAATCCCAAGACCTTTACTTGGTACAAGGTACACAAAAAACTATGACAAGGGTTTGCTCCACTTTGTAATTCGCTCTCAGTTACCAGGTTTTTATAGCTTAAAAATATACCATTTTTAATAGTACTTCTCACAAACAGAGTTTAAACCACTGTGCAGGAGATCAGTTATTTCCATTTCACGGTCAGAGAAACAAAAGCATGGAGTTGTGAAATAATTTCCCATTTCATAGACCAGTTTAAAAATTAGCAGGACCTTGGATCCTTCCAAATCCTACTCAGCAATAGCTTTGGTATTTATCATAGTGTCCCCATAACAGCTCTCTTTTCATCACACTTCAAAAGATCCCCTGTACCTTCGCAGTTCTTCTCATCCGAGTTGTCCTGGCAATTTGCTTCTCCATTGCACCGGAGGGCACTGTCTATGCACTGTCCGCTTTCACACTGGAACTGGGTGTCTGAGCACACTGGGCAGTTCTTTTCATCACTGTGGTCTTCACATTCAGTAAAGCCATCACAGCGCCAGGCCACTGGGATGCAGTCAATCTCACCTGTGAAACAGGTGAACTGCTGAGGGGAGCATGTTGGTGGTTCTTTAAAAATCAAGCAAACAAACAAAAATTAAAAATCCATGTGAACAAACAGTAGATCAGGACAGGTAAGGACAAGAATATCTCAGCTGCTTTGATTTATCAAGTGCCACGTCGTAAGGCAACTTCCACCCCTGCTGCCTCTGCAGTCATTTGTGCAGATCTTGAGCCCCGTGTGACTGATTAAGACTCACAGCAATGGAGGCTCATTAGACAAAGAACAAGAGGAACAGAGAAACTTGCACACTCAAAACAATTCTTTTCTTCCCTTCCCACTTCAGCCTCTTATACCCTTCTCTTAGTAGGTCTTCAAAAGTCTTCATTTAAAGTCAACACACTTTTCTACTCCCCTTTTCCTGCAACACCACTGCATACACAACCGATGGCTCTCTTTTTAATGTTCGACAGTCACCATATAGAAAGCATTAAAAGGATGTAATGTGCTGCAGATGGATGCACTGTGACTCAATGTCTAGTTATGTGCCCTCGACAGCTCTGTTCAGTCAAAATTCTTTTAAAACAACAAAAAACTGCTCCATATAGTCAAGTCCTGCTATCTCAGCACAGCTGTTAGCTGTTATTTAACATTTACTACAGTAACTGTTAATCTCATGCAGTAAGTGTGGATTTTTTTCCCCCTTTTTTTAATCACCCTTTTCTTCCCCCTCCCCTCTTTGGCCTGGTATTAAACTTGCTCTGAGAAAATATCTGGATTATGTTAGCTCTTGTTCCATTGTGAGACCACACGTCGCCTTGATGGCGTAAAGATTGCATAATGAATCCATTCAGTAGGGTGGCACAAAGAGACCCAAGCACCAAAGTGCCTCTCTTCTCCCCCATTTCAACCTCACCCTTGGAAACACCAGGGCATAAGCTACAGTGGCCAGTATCACCACAGAGGAGGCAACTTGCCCTTCTGGGACTGCAGTTCGGAAAGGCGCGCACAGGGTGAGTTTGAGGAGGACAGCCGTGAAGAATAAAATGGCACAGACATGGTGCAATATGCCAGAACATGAGAACCTACCACTATTTGAAAAAGGAGAACATACAGAGTGATAGAAAAAAGTAATAAAAAAATCATACAGTTGAAAAATCAAGTTGAAATAATTCAGTGGTCTTAAGTAGAAAGAGTGAACAGAAAGCCTTATTCAAGTCAACTAGCAAATTTTTCCTCTCCTCTTACTCCTTTCTCAATACTTGCAGATTTAGCTGGGAGGAAGGTAAAGAGATGGGCATCGTGTAAAAGTGTGTAACAGCACCTGGTGCACTGTCACATTCTTTCTGCTCAGAAGCCACCCCTAAAGATGGAGATTCCTCCTCCTCCCCCCAGAAGCTGAGCACTCAGTGACACAGAGAATGGGAAGGACTTACCTCCGCAGGACAGCTCATCCTGCAGCAGAACAAGGTGGACTGGGCAAGAGCAACGTGTGGTGCCGTCGCCCTTCACGATGCAAATGTGTGAGCAGCCACCATTATCTTGAGAACAAGGATGTTGTCCTGTGATTTAAAAAAATAAGACAGACAGGTACTGACAAGAAATCCCCACCTCTTTTTCGACCTTTCAGTGATTTCTTTGGCACATAGGACTCCTTTCATTACTTCCTTCCCCCTGGGGAGAGCACTACTACAACAAAAAGTTGTATTTTGTTGCGTGCACTTTTTCACCTTTACACACATCAATAATTGTCATGCACATTGATTGTTGGTCCGTGATCTGAAACAGTGTGAGAATCATGCCACGGAGTCTACTGAAACAGTAAACAGTATTCAAAGTATTTTGCTTCTTGTGCAAGGTAGAATTAGTTCTGCAGCAAAAATAGTAGCATTAGTAATACAAAAACATGTCTTGGATTCCATACTTCATTTTCTCTATCAAAGACCATTAGAAAAAGTAAACTTTTCTAATTTATGAATTCTGAAGCTTCCATACTGTCTCCAAAACTCAAATTAACATGCTCTAGATAAATATGTCTTTCTATTTTAATGTTTAATAAGGACAACATACTTCTCTTGGAACTCCTGACAGATTCACTGAGATTAATAGCAAACAAAGCTAGTAGTAGTCTGCACTGATGCTTTAATTAAACATCCCCAGACATTTTTCTACATATTTCTCCAAGGCATGCACCACAGCCTATTAACCAGGACTATTTCCTCCATGATGACAGCAGCTTCACTGCTTTAACCATCCAGCTCCCATCATTTCAAGTACGTGTGTGGAGGGAAAAGCTACATCCTGGTAAACAGAAAACTTTTAAAAGTGCTGCCATGTTCAACACAGATTGTTAGTTAATACACACCTTCTTTGTGCAATGCAACATTGTTCTTCTGTCACTTACTTCCAATATGAATTGCCACCAGCAAAAATTGTTCACTTTGCCTTCAAGGCAGGCAGTCCACTGAAATATTTACTGCTAGTAAAAGACCCTGAGAGCTGTGCTCGTTTAAATGGAATAAACACCTAATAGCAATTCACTAGTGTGTTGCAGCCGTAACTGTCTATTAGGGGTAACAGGACGTTTCTACTGTGCCTACAGACACTCAAATGCCAGATGCCTGTATGGCACTACCAATAAAGTTGTCATCAGCAACAAAACATGATGTTGGGTTTGTGATAGGTTGCCAGTCCACTGCCAGCTGCCCGAAGGAAACAAGATTAATAGCACCCTGGCAATGTACAGACAGAAACTGATGCCAACTTCTGGCCCCCTCGATCTGCACTGATGTTGATCAGTGACAAGGTAAAACAGGCTCAGCTCTCTGCGGCCACTCCTCACCTTGAGCCCCACAGGCGCTGTTTGCACTTACTGTATTCCTGAACGTTGAGCTCTTTCACAGCATGGATGTCACTGAGTTGGGCAATACGAGCTTGGACCTTTGTACGTCCTTCTCGACCAGTCATATCAATCTTTTCAATCATCTGCTGTTGCCTGTCAATCCAATACAGCCAGTTTTCAAACACAGTTAGTCCCACAGGCTGCAAGATATTAGAGTCTTCCAAAACAATTCGGTTAGCACCTGCAGAAGAGAGAGTGGTTTAGTATTTCAGCTGATTTTAGTTGAGCTATCACATTTTCTACATTACTCACAACACTATTCTCCACTACTTTTACACTATCAGGTAAAAACACAAGTAATCCTGGGTCCTCTGATGCAAGACTGATGCACTTTGCAGATAGGTGATCATTTTTTTTTTTCCCGACTTTCATCAAGACGACAGTTTTTGTCCTTCAAATACATTTACCATATTTAAGAAGTATCTGGCACTGGGGGCTCAGCTCTCTTGAGCCTATCCAGTCTTTTATCGATATGATGGGAATTGGTAATTCTTTTCATTCTATCCTTTGGAGAGATTAACTGCTTTATTTTGGCATACAATAGTGAATAATAAAATAGATTATTAGCTCGAGTTAACTAACACAAGATAAAATCCAAGTAAAGACAAGGTACTTAGTACTTTTTCCACATGAATTGTGAGATTAAAGTAAACAACACTTGACTTCTGACTTCCTCATACTCTTTTAACTACATTATCTTCACAAAGGTTTTAATGATAAATTTGAAATGCTCCTTTCTTCATAGTGAAGACTTGCTTTCCTCAGTTCCTTTAGCAGTCATCAGTAGCAGCCAAGAGGCTTTAGCCTTACACCTCTGAAGAGTATTTGTTTACTTTTATGTTCAATTACCTGGCATAAAATGTAGTCAAGAGCAACTGCTACACTTCATAGTTAACACTCCACATAAACAGAAAACAGTCTGCGGCTGTTTTAAAGGTATCCTTAAAGACTGTCCAAAGACAGTGAAGACTTCGTAACTCATACACAGAAGGAAAATGTTATTCAAAACCTGACACCTCAAGAGTGAGATTTAATCCATGCTTCATTTATTTTACATGACATGGTCATTAACGTTCAAATATTCAGTGAGGTTTATCAGATTCTGAGCATAAAATAACTCACAAACATAACAAATCCGCTTCACTTTTGAAATGTTGAAACAATATCACAGAGTCTAAAATTAGGCCACAGCTTGAAAATTTACATATAAATCCTGGTATTTCAGATCACTGCTATGCTTATTTTTTACTTCTATTACAGCAGACAATAGCTTTGCCTATGTTAATCCACAAAACAATTTCAAGTAAGTATTTCTATTTTGTCCTGTAAAAATATACTAGTACAACTGAATACCACAGAAAAATTGTACCATGTGTCTGCTGTACCCACACAAAATAATGTTATGGGACAAAAGACATATATATTTCATGATTTTATAATCTGAACAGGTTCTATCCCTCTGTTTTGATTACTAACAAAAGTGGGGTTTTTTTGGTTTGTGGAGAATTTAATTGACAGTATGTCAGTGATGGTAACTTACACACAAATTCAGCTATGAAAAATATATTTATCTCCTTTTCACTAAAGGTATACAGAGCTCAGTTGTTAAGTGAAGTAATGTTCTAAACATTTAGCAAGTGGTAACATCTAAAGCAGAACACAGAAACTCAAATATTAATCCTCAGCTAGACTGGGCTCTCGCCCACCACTTTGGAACACCACCAGCAATGATCTGATTAACAAAAGATGATGATGGATTCTGAAGGAGGCTATACCCAGACTGACGTAGAAACTACTAGACTAAGTGATGTAAGTCAAACTAAGTAACTGCAACCGTCCATTAACCCCCACGAACATGACTCATTGTATAGGGAAAAGTTAAGAAACAGCAACCTGCATCTCAAGAAGACAAGCTAAGCTTTGAATAGGGGAGGAAACGCAAAGATGACAGGAAGGAACATAGTTAAAATTAAGACCTTGACCTACCCAAATGGAGTCAGTACATATCCTGCTCTGCCATGCCCGTGTCAATCAGCATGGCATTTTTGCAGTATGTTCCTAAAGCGCTGAAGCTTAAAATTTTCACTCCCTTAATGTCTTAACCTTTCTTTTTAATATTTGTGACCAAGAGTAACTATTTCTTACTAAATCAAGACACTAAAATCCCTTCTTCCATAAACCAACAATAAAATCCAAAGCTGCCTCATATGGGTGCTAGTCCTCTTTATTGGGAATGTCAGATGAAAGGGAGATGTGATTAAGAAAAGCTTTGACTCCTGGCATCACCATTCTCTTTCCAGCAGTACCTTTTACAAAAAGACTTAAACCCAACCAAATAAATACAAAAATCAGGACACACCCGTAGCTCATTCTATTTACAAAAAAAATGACTTAATTCCAGAATCATTAGACATTTCCAAATCATGCTAATTATTCTGGAATAGAACAATTATTTTCCAAATAGTTTCCATGGTAGGAAGCTAATTCCACTCATCTTTTCATAAACAACCCCTTAATCATGTGAAGAATCTGGTTAGCTTCAATAGGATCTCCCATTTGGGCAGCACAACCAAGTTCTCACTGCATGCCTGAAGGACAGGGAGGAAGAGAGGGATTGCATCATATAAAAGACATTCTAGCTCTCCTTCTCTTTCTGGGTACTGGCATATGGGTACTGGCATCTACAGAGTTGACAGAGCAAGAGATCATGCATGTTTGTTTTTAAGCAGTTAACATGCAAAAAATTACTCTGCCGGTCAAAAGAGCCTATTAATCAGCATTCCTAAGCATAGGAATGCATCTCAGCAGTTAGCAATTTATTGTGGTGATTATAGCAATCTACTTGTGGTGCAAATGCCAAAAAGCAAGAGAGGTTTTGGAATGATTTTTCTTCATGTTCTTCAAAAATATGGCAGGCTTTTACCATACAACATTGGTTATCCAACAGCCACATCTTTAAAAGAAAAAAAAAAAAAAAAAAAAAAAAGGCAGAATCATTGAAAACAGACTGTATTGGAATTTAGACCGATCTCCTCTTCTGGTGTCCTAATTTCTGGCAGATAACATGCACAGAGAAAGAAACAAAGCACATGATGTTCTGCTGCTGCCCATTACTTTACTCATACAGACCCTGGATCTGGATTAGCCTAGAACATACTGGGATACTCCATATTACTTTTTAAAAAAAAAAAAAAATTCAGTTTATGTCCTGTGTTTTAAAACAGTAAGCGGTCAGGATATCACTGTTCATTAGTGACCCCGAATCTTCCAGTGACACACCATGTTAATCACTGAAAAAAATTACTATCTTGCTGAGCCTCAAATTTCAATCATCTGGAAAAACTGAAATGTTTTTTAAAACAACAGCTTATTCTAGCAGCTTAATAAAAGACTGAAAATCACTCTGGTGTCAGTGGGATTACATGCTGCTACTCTAAATGAAGGTATCATGTCATCAGTGAAAGACATTAGTGCAAACTACCATACTCTCATTAAATTTTCAAACTCACAGATTGCAAAGTGTGTCCTTATTTCCTTATGCCTCTACTTATGCTTCTGATAGTAGAATAACACTCATCTGAAGTACAAGGACATGCACTATTCAAACTGGGGATAGACTTACTGCAGAGAAAGGAGGAATTCTGCCACTGCACTCCACTAGCATCAGGCACAAGGGGGGCATATACCCCATCACCTAACAGAGATGGGTAGGAACCTGCTCAGAACATCCTGGCACTCCCAGCCCAACTTGTATCACAACATCAATTTACATCCGAAGCCACATTAGCTTGCTGGATCCAACTAGTAAACAGAGACATCTCAGTCTTTCTCACCCAATATGACTGCGTGATTTTGCCTCGCCTCTTGCTCCAGTTCTGGTTGCTTGCCGGACTCTTGCTGAATCAATTCAGCTTTCTAAACCAACAGAACACTGTTCTCTATTTCCCTTTTCCTGTATATTGTTGTTAGGTTATTGTTTTGCTTATGTGGTTACGTGAGCTGAATCAACTCATAGAGGAGGTCAGACAAGCAGCATAACCAACCTTAGGGAGCAGGCAAAGAGAATTCCGTAGCTGAAAGAGGGAGTTTTTTGCCTTTTGAGAACAGAGAGATGTTAGATCTGCTCTATCCTTCTCACATCATTTCACCCTAAATGACAGGTACGTAAGTGACCTGCATACCTGCTGCTTTAACTCTGCAGGAAAGATTTTTCCACTAACAGGAGAGTTTCCTCTGATTGACAGATTACTGCACCAAAACCAATGCCTTCAGAAACTCCACTTTCCAAAACTGCTGCAATTTATTCGTGAACTGACTTTGGGAAACCACACGAAGGTCTTACAGTGAGAAACTGAAGTAAATAGCATGTGTAGCAATTAATAATGCAAATCATAGAGGCATGAGACTGTAAAGGCACGCTGCATGAATCATGCACATTCCCTGGCTGGGAATTTAGGGAGCGATTAGAATCACAGTACAGACTGTTTATAGTAGGAAGGAAAAGACGACACCTTTCTCTGCATTCCCCCACACCCACACCACACAAATGAATCACTGAATTAAAGTGCTACTCTACCTGAAAGGTCACTGCTTTCAATTCTCCGCAGGTCTGAATCAGCCCAGAACAACTTGCCTAGCTGGCTGTCAATAGCTAAGGCTATGGGCTTGCTCAAACCACTGAAAAAAAGGACCTCGCGTTCAGTTCCATCCAATGCTGCTCTCTCAATTTTAGGAGACCTTTCCTGTAGATTGGTGAAATACATGTATCTGGAATAGGAATGATTAGAGGAAAAAAAGTTTATTTGATTTTCCACATTTTTGCTATATGACCATGACATCTTAACAAATGTCAAAGATGTTTTTATTCTGACAAACAGAAACCAACCAGCAGCAAGAAAACAACTTGATTCACAAGACCTTCAGCCTGAATCACTTTTTCAGCTACATACCCTTTCTCTGGATTCACCACAATGGCCCTGGGCCTATCTTGGTCTCCTTTGAGCACCACTCCCATGGGTCTCCCATCCAGGCGTGTCACATTGATCACATTAGTAGCTTCACAGGTCCAGTAGATATAGCGGCTGTAGATGTCAATGCTCAGGTCATAAGGCTGCATATCTAGGTTCTGATTGGGAACTGGACTTGTTACAACAGTGAGGCTCTGAAAAGGACAGACAGACAACCGAGAGGACAGTGTTTAATCCGAGCTAATGTAAGCAATTTTATTTACTGTGGATGCACCACAGCAAACTACCGGTCAGGAAAAGGAGGTGGCCAAACACTATCATAAAATAGGAAACGCACAGGTCCAGTTGCCCCTCTACCACCTTTGATTAGATACAGAAACTGAGTCCTAGCGATTTTTTGTAGTGGCAATCATGGAAGCTGGTTGCAGCTCAAAAGACTTAGCAAGTTTGACCAGTAAATCCAAACTGTCTTTACGTTGAAGATTCAGGTTCAACTTCCCCATTTCCTCTGCTTTCTTGACAACCCGAAGTTCAGTTTGGATAGATCCAAACCCAGAAAGTTTAGTGCTTTACAAGAGAAACACTCGCATCACTGCTAATTCTCAAAGCTTCAGCTGAACGGATAAAAACACAGGCAAAAGGAAGTCAGATAGTGCCTGAAATTCTTCCCTCACTGTTCTCCACCATCACTACCATCACACTTGGGGTGACATAACATAAGGATGAATAATAAATGGAAAGGCAACTCTGCCAACAGACAGAAAGGACATTAGTTAGCTTAAGACAGTGACTTTAAAGCATTTCCAGCTAACCCCTTTCTGCTCCATAGTTCTTGCCTTCTGCTGGTCCAGACCTCTGCGGTTCACATGCCTTTCTTTTAATTATTTTTTCAGAAGGAAACTGCACAGTTTTCCTATAGTGAAAGGTGAACCTAACTGAAAACTTCCATGAACTTTTCAGAAAACCTTAAGAGGACTGGTAACTCACAAAACACAGCTTTACATAATCTCTTTGAAAAACTTCATGCTTTTGAGCTGAGCAGCCTCCACCCTCTCACCCCCAAATTAAACTTTACCAGAAAATTTGCCTAAATTTCTTATTTGGCTTGTCACCTCTATGAAAGGGTGTGCCTCCAAGTCTTGCATTTGTTTATTCTGCTGAAGCTGGCAAAAACCTGGTGTCTTTGACTAAGTTTGGGTGTTAAATTATTTAGATATTCCAAAATTAAAACCATTGCTAAATTAAGAGAGAGGTAAGGCTGAAGGGCATTTCATCAGGATCCAACTCTCACCACACCCACCACCAGAAACCACAGTGTCTTACAAATTAAACTGAATACAGCACCTCTGTGTTGTTCAACTTGGTCTCCCACTCCACTCCCATTCAAACAATCAGGAAGAAAAATCTTTATTTTAAAATGTGAAAATGAATGAGCAGTCATTGCTTACAATTAACCTCACTAAACCTGTATCACCTTTTGCTTTTTATCCTACTCTACTTTTTCTGTATTCCCCAGTCAAATACATTTTCCTAAGCCTGCTACATCTCTTACAGGTCACTAGTTTCAATCTCCTCGCTCAGTGCCTCTGTGGTTGACAACAGCTCTCTTCCTATCCCCACTAGAACCTGGGAGGCTTCAGACAAAGCTGTGTGCTCATAATGTGCCACCCTCTTCATTTCAGAGTCAATGCCTCTGCGCTCTGCTCATCTGCAACTCTTCCTGCCCTCTGACACACTCCGTTTCTCCCAAGAACCTTCCCTTCCATGTTTCACTTCTCTCAAACGTGGGTTTCCAACAGTCCTCAGCCAAAAGACAGCGTTGAACAAATAATGCACTGTGAACAACACTATCTTTAAGTTGGCCATAGTTTTCCAGGGTTTATTTCTTGCTGAACCTCTCAGATCACTGGCTGAGGACTCCAGAAACTCCACATGCCACTTGTTTTGCCAAGTGACAGCTAGTAATCTGCAAGAAGTCCATGTAATTAAATTTTTCATGTATAATCATTCATTGTTGGGTGTAGGGTATTCCTTCCTCATCTTTTAGTAATTCCACCACTTGCGCGATACCTGGCTGCCGTCTTCCTGTGCCTTCCGGATGATGTTCTGCCGAGAATCAATCCAGTACAGTTGCTTATCCAGGGGGTCATAATCAATGGCTCGAACGTTCCTGAGACTGTGGATGGGGAGTATGATATCTGGACTCTGCTGCTCATCTATCACCATGCGATTAATTGCATTCTTCTGACTGAACAACAGAAAGGTTGTAGGAGCTTGAAGGGTTAAAAAAAGGAGTGTGAAAGGGTTACACATAGCAATAAGGTTGGGTATTTGTATGTTCAATAACAACAACTACTATATATAACCAGATGGTAGCTATTATTTCATTCCCCTTCTCCCTCTTCCTTTGCCAAAAAAAAAAAATCAAAACAAAACGTAAAAATCCCCACCTCTGATCAGTTTGGAAGGCCTTTCAGCTGACCTATTTTTAGGATAAATGTCTGAACGTGGATGTGACAGGCAAAGATAATTTTGTACGTCACAGGACTAATCAATGTGAAGACTTCTATCAAAATCACCTCAAAGAAGAGTCAGTTATACCTCTCATGGAAATGCCAGTTTTTCTTTCTAAAGAGGTCCCAGGGAAATGCAGCTCCACTATTCTTAAATCGAACCTTTTGCTAGGTTTATTTCCACTTACAGAGGAAGCTGAGCAAAAGCCAGAACTGGTTCCTTGTTTAGAGGTCCCAGGGAAGAGGGATTGCTGTTAGAGTGGTTCAGTCCTGTTCCTACAAACCCTCTTTCTGCCTGAACCAGAATGGAACAACTAATTCACAGGAAAATCTCTTAGGTGTGTGCAAGGCTGCATTTTTGGAGAAAAATCTATTCATTCTTCTCAAATTTCTCTATCCTTATTTCTAGGTGATCATCTGGGAACACTAACCTGCAATCAGGAAAAAAAATCTGATGGTCTGCTCTAGCTTTCCAGATACCCAGCAAAAATTTTCTGGAAAAATTACTTTTTTTTCTTAGAAATACAATCAAACATCAGAAAATAAGACTTCTCTGTCCCATATATCTGTAGTGTACTGGCTCCATCTTACAGTAAGTGCACAAGGCATTTAACACATCACTAAAAAGAAATTATCTCTATATTACATAACTGGGTCAGAAACCAGAGGAGATAGTTAAAGCATTTTCCCCTTTCACAGTGTTCTTTTCAATAATGGTCTAACTTGGAGCCACTGCTGTGCAAGATGGCACAAGAGCCAGCAGCCAGAAATGCAGTTTGCAGCTTCCCTGAAGTTTGCACAATCAATTCTCCATAGCACAAGTCTGGGGAGATTAGCAGTAGGACACTGGACTCATTCAATCCAGCCTGTAAAACAGGTAAAGCAGCACCTTGGAAAGGGGAGGTAGCAAAAGTCTTCCAAAGAACATCATCACCTTGCTTTGTTATTTTAGGCATACTCTTTGAACATTTATTCTGGCTGCTGGGAAAAAAAACAAACCAAACCAAAACAAAAGCCGGGGCAGGGAGGAGGGGGGAAAGTTTCCTTGGTAACTAACACTCAATCCTAACATCCTATAACAATCAGGCCTAATTGCAAGGTATTTCTGTGTACTGGCAAACCTGTATTTCCCCTCCAAGCATTTCTCCAATAATTTAGCCGCCTCCTACTTAGCTCTAAACAGTAGAAGAAAGCTCAAAAAAAAAAAAAGCAAAGCAAAGTTTATATGAATAGCAGAATAATAAATTCAGAACACATCAGAATTCTTACCAAGCAGTTAAGACAGTAATGGAAAATGAAAAAAGCTTAAAACAGTGCAGGTAGACGTACCATCATAAGCTCCTCAAATTCTTTCCCATTTACCCCTAAGACACCCTCTCACTGTCTAAGATTGCCTGGCTTCCAACTTCGAATTTACGGCTCGTTATAAAAAGCAACAGTAGAGTATCCCCCTTGAGTCCCCATATCTCTGAAACAGTACCAATTTCAGAAATCCCTTCCCGGTTTTCAACATTCTCCCTCCTAACAGTCACATATTTTAACTATATTTTTGGCAGGCAAGCAGAGTGCAACAAGCATGTCTCCTGTGTAGCACTGCCTTCAAACTTCATGACACGTGGAAGGTCTGATGAGATACCAGATCTCAGAGCAGTGTGTCCTTCCCATAATTAAAACAATCTATGCACGCATGAGCAGGGTAATCCAGAAGGGAGGAACTGGCCTCTAGACAAGGCCTGGGCTAATAATAATGTTCAGGAGTACATAAGCAAGTAAAACAGGCAAGAGAAAGTTAAAATAATTCATGCTCCAATTATAGCAGCCAAGAAAAAAAAATTAAATTATATGCAGAGAAGCCTAAGTCTCCAATTACCTACAAATGAGAAGTTGGAAAGTTCCCAGGTTTGAACATGGCAGAAGGAAAACTCCTAATATCTCACAAATGGCCCTGAACTGCACTGCGGGGAAATGGTTCTATTTGCTCACAACATATTTCCTGTATTTTTCTTCTGTTGTTTCCAAGAGCATTTTCACAAGAACACATGACCTTTGATCATTTTGCTACTTACTCTCCACTGAAAGTCCAATTCCTCCACCTACAAAATCACAGTCATCACCAGAGAGGTGCCAGATGTGCCTCTAACTTGCAGGAAGGGGTGAGAATGTTAGAGTACAAGAATCTAGTTATCATGTAAGTGCCCCTCGTAATAAAAAAGAAAAGTAGTACAGGACACCTGGCAGGATGGAAAAGCATTGTTTTCCAAAGAGCATGATTTTCAAAAAATGCCATGAGGTGGCATTCGTGGAACAAGCTGCCCTGCTTTTGGCTTTAAAACAACAGTTGGATTTCTCTACTCATGCATAATGTGGATGAGATACAATCTGTCTCTCTGTACCATGAATCTCTTCACCCACTGACTAATTTGAATGACACCAATGGAAATCAGCCATCCAGTGTGGCTGCCAAAATTATGAGAGCTTCACTGGCAGCCAGTTATTGAGAGATGGATAAATTATTTGGTTAGAAACTAATTACACACAGCCTGAGGGGCCTTGCGGTTCATATTCTGCACAACAATAAAGAAAAATGGGGCTTGGCTGCACTGCTATTAGAAATCTGAAGTGCTGGGGAGGCTGTGGAGCCAAGCCTCTCCTCACTGAGAAAGAAACACTTCTAGGGGTATCAGAGTGGCCCACCTCAGCATCTCATCAGCCAGCAAACATGGCTACCATAGAATTAAATCCTGACCACCTAAAGGCTTTGCAAAGTCCAGAATATAGAGCAAACTATCACATAACCTTTATGTTAGGGAAGAGGAGAAATAAATAAGCAGATAAATAAACAAGCAAGTAAACACTTGAGGAGGGTTTGACAGACAGACAAAAAAAACAAAAGCCTTTTGAGCTTTCCTGTTTACACAGACTTAGCTGAGTCACTGGAAAGGTTCACTAACAGCCACTCTTCTTATTTTACAGTGATACTGGTATGTTGCAAGACTTTTTTTTTGCTTTCAATATCCTATCTTCTCTTAAAAGTCAGTACGATTTTAGTATTAGAAAATTATATTTAAAAATACATATTTTTATAGACATCTTTATCCAGGCATATATCGTGCTTCATATGGATGAAAGGAGGCTATGGAACCAAAATTTTTTCAAATACACATTCTGTATTAAAAGTAGAAACTAGCTTTAACTTGGCCTATCAGCAAACAAGCTTCACCATCTCACATAAAAATAAAACTCTTCTTTCCTGCAAGTACAGTGCTTGCATCTGTTACTAAACACATCTGCTTCTCAGTTTTATTTTCATTCATTACAGCTTACCGCTGCACGTCCTGTTGTCAGAATTCAAGGAATAGTGAGCTGGGCAGCCACAGACAAAACCACCAACAGGGACTGCTAAGCAGAGGTGAGAGCAGTGACCATTGCTGGAGGCACACTCATTCCAGCCTGCCTGCCGGGAGGAATGAAAGACCAAGATGTCCATAACGTAATCCAAATGCCCTTGGATAATAGTTCGGTTCTGGCCACTGGTCTTGTTGGCTCGTTCGATGCTACGTCGGCTCCAGTCTGTCCAGTAAATGTAATCCTGATACTGAGTCAAGCCAAATGGGTGAGGCAAGTCATCAGCTATAATCTCACGGTCAAGGCCTGTTTCCAAAAAGGAAGAGAGAAAAAAAGCAAAATTATATGGGGACAAACAATATGCTGTTTAATGCTGTTGGGCATGTCCCCTGCACAGAAAGCTTAACACACAATTACTTTAAAGTTACATTATTACAGAAGTAAACTATTAAGTAATGTAGAATATTTCAGAAACCATCCTGAAGTCTCAGAGCCTATCACAGAAATGTGCTAATCCTGCTTGCAATTCACAGAAAAGAATGTATTTCACTAAAAGTGTCAATTTTGAAAATGATCAGGGTTCTCAAAAAGATTCTATCCTTTCCATCCTCCCTGAAACAAACAGGATCCCTCTGAAGTAGGTGCAGTATCCTGACACTGTATTCCCAGTCCAGCATCTCTCACATCACATTTGGGTCTCTGTCCACTGCTTACAGAGAGAGAATTGTTATGAGCTTAATAAAATTCTACATCGTATCATGAGAAAAATTAAATGCACAAGGTTAAACTAACCTGCCTCTGGAATGTCACAAGAAGGTGGAGTCAGAAACTCAAGGTAGGAAACAGTTAATTGTGTATACTGTGGAAATGTTAAGGAGCAGGGCATTGGGGGGAAATAGTTTCAAGCACATTATTTCAACCACTTTACTACTGCCTAGTCACAGAAAATGAATGGGAGATTATGAAGAAAGAAGTGGTTCCCTCTTTGCACAGAGAAGATAACGATGCACACCCCTGCACTCTGCCACCACCAGCCACGGAGAGGATGAAATTCTAATGCTGTGTCCAGTTCCACAGTACACAGGGGACTGCTCAGCCAGCCTCGACAGCTCACCAAAATACATGAGAAGCGGAACAAAAGCTTTGATATCACATATAATTCCTATAGCGCATTCACCTGCTTTGATCTTTTTTCTAGCTTTGTCTTGCAAGTGTACTGTTTAAAGCAGACTAACTCCTTTGGCCTTAAATACTGTCTAATGATAATGCTCATTGGACTAATTTGGCACACAAGGCAGTCCACTCCTGTGGGTGCTGAGAAGATAAAAAAAGATACTGTGCAAATCTGAGAAGGCTTGGGTCCTCAGTACACTAACCTGGGACAGTGAAAGAGTAAAATATTCTACCTCCATTTTGCTGTAACTATCAGTTTATAAAACAATCACAGAGACTCCAGTGTAGTGACCAGTACTAGCCAAGAAAAGCTCGTTGGTGTTCAGGATACTGGGGGAAAAAAAATGTCTGAACCCTGAGGATACCAACAAAGATTAAAAAACAAACTGTATTAAATTACATTGTGAAAAATGTCCAATAAGCTGTTGTTATCTTGGCTTTCTCTCTACCTTCCTACAGATGATGAAGTGTTTGTTATGTATTTGCCAGTACCCTTCAGAGCAGCAAAACAAGACTCTCTAAAAACACTGAAAAGTTGACAGCTTTGTCCTACATATAACTGAAAACATGTACAGCTTGCATAATTTTAACTTTGTGAGGAACTGTATCACCTACGAGAAAATTGAGGCCTCGCTAAATGCTGCGTTGCATAAACATCAATTACAGAAACAAATGTTAAAGACATGTGAGTGTGGAAAAATCTATTTTTGTCTTAAGACGTGTACCTTTGCATTATTTAAGCAATAATTTGCCACAGGGAACTCTGAAAAAGCAGCAGCACCCCCACAACGCTGCCCAGGGCTCTGGGTCTCACCTAGCATGTTGGAGGATTCTATCAGGTTGGTATCGAGGTCGGTCCAGTACAGTCGTCTTTTAGCATAATCAATAGTTAGGCCGTTAGCGCGTCCCACATTCGGCACCAAAGTAGTCCGCTCACTGCCATCCATAGCAGCTCTATCAATCTTTGGCTTACCACCCCATTCGGTCCAGTACATAAACCTGATCAAAAGGACAAAAGAAAAAAATAGTCACATTCAATCCCTAGAAAGAATAAAACAAAAACAAGAGTAAATTCTGTAAATTCGAGCATTTATTAAGCCCCATCACACTAAATATTCTTTCAAAATACAAGCAAGGCAGTGAGTCAAGTTTCCTCAAAACGGTTCCAATGTTATTTTTTCCACTTGGAGATGGATTTTCACCACCAAGTTCCGTATGAAAACACTTCAGTCTTAACTAATCCATGCACGTCAGTTAAGAAGCAAAAGGTTGGCAGTTGGGCACCTTCATTTATACCTGGTTATTTAGCAAGGTATTTTCCATGTCACTTAGCTTCTGTTTCTATTCAGTTGTCCATCAAATGAAGGAATACAAAAGGGTAGGTATATAGGGAACTTCTGTTAATAGATGCCACTGCTCATCTCCACATAACTAAGTCAATCAGCCACGTAACAGTATGTTACATTTCAGCCATGGGCAGAATAACTGTACAGCATTTCCACTGGAGCAAAAGTACAAACTATTACATATTCACATGCCAGTTTATGCCTCATTTGGCAGAACAGACTTGTACGTGTTTACATTTTCTTTAGGCTCTGTACAATAGAAAAAGGGCTGTATATTTGATGTTTGGTGGCTAGTTAGTCACTTCTTACAAAAAGTTTTTAAAATGGTATTGGTTTTACAAGTGAAACATAGCCAGCCAGTGGTTACACCTTTCTGCTTTAATACCTCTAGTAACAAACACCTGTGAAATGCTTTTAATTTCAACCAACCACACAGTGAGAACGGTTGCTTCACCAACACGATCAAGGGGAAAATATCCTTTAGACACCAGAAATACTTGCAAATTTTTCTTAAAATTTTTGCAAGTTGTGCACAGCGTGGACCTAAGTGTTAAAATTGCCTCCCATGGTAGTGATGCCATGAAAACTTCCATATGAAGTACAATGACACAGCTCAGCTATAAGACAAAAGGAAAAACAGGCATTCCGTCTCGTAACTGAAGTAATTTTTTTTTCTGGTCTGTGGTGAAGAAACAAAGCACTGAATTACAATAATCCTTGGAAAAAATCTATTCCCAGTGTAAAACTAGAGTAATGTGTAGCAACCTTTTCTTACAACTGAGTAAGTAGATGCAACAATCTTAGTCTTGGATGCCCTCTGATGTACTTGTCCAGGCAACCCCTGGCATGTGGGGGCTGAACCCCATCCACGTGTCCCACTGGGGGCAGTGCAGAACTTCCTTGGGCTAAGTGCAGTGACAACTGCCACCACTTTGCTGAAACGAAGCAGGAGGAATGTGCTCCCAGCTCTCTGCATTGCTGTAACTCTTGCAGTGTCACTGGAAACTGTGACCATTTCGTAACAGTTGAAAATGAAGTTCCTTCGTTTGTAAAATGAAAGTAATACAGTGTCGGTATAACCTCAAAAAAGTTTTGCAGTAATTAGTTAATGTCAAATGAGCACTCCATGGTAAAAGAAGCTAAGAAGTTTTGCCTTGCCCTGCTGCTTCCTCCCTTCCCCTGCTTATTGCCCTACTTTTGCTGTTACATTTGAATCCAACTGAGAAGTTTAATCTCAGAAAATCTTTCATTTTCGGGATAGGTGGGTATAATTGTTTCCACTCTTTCTCTGTCCTAGCTTCCCTTGTCCATACCAACTAAAAAGGCTCCCTTATATGAAAAAACAAATACCTTACTTATTCTCAGACAATAAGCTTCACCCCCCCCACTTTCAAGTTAAATGATTTAATACCTTTATTGGACCCTAACTTGTGAAGAAAAAAAATCCTCATTTTTAAAAGGACAAATATTTTCTTTTCAATGCTACAGTCCTTTTCTAACTAATGAATTCCACAAACCTAAAACGACTTTGACTCTGTGGTTAATTAAAAAAACTTAATATAAATCCCTTTTTAATGAGCTGCTCTGATTTTTTTGGTAGTAGTCTTAATGATTATTCAGGACATTGAGAGTATACTCCTCCATCCTTCATACTCTAAATTACCAGGTTGTATTCCCTGGCTCAGTTCTCTCAGGATTTATACGCAGTGCCTAACTCACATGCCCTAGATGAAGCAGTACGATGTTGTTTTTCACTGTTCATAAACATAAAATTAAACGAGCAAGTTACCCCTCAGCAGGGTCCAATGCCAGCGCCCGGGGACTGTCGAGGTCTTTCCACACCAGCACTTGGCGATGCTGTCCATCCAGCTTTGACACTTCTATACGATTTGTTCCAGTATCTGCCCAATACAAGTTCTTCCCCAGCCAATCTACAGCCATGCCTTCCGGGTAATCCAAGCCAAACTCCACGACGTGTTCCAGTGCGCTGCCATTCATAAACGCTCTGCTGATGGTCTGCAGGGATACAAAGATACACAGGCAAATTAAAAATTTTACCAGTCTGTCATTGGGCTGGTTGTTGTCTTTGTTGCATTTTAAACACTTTCAGATTTTAGGCATCTCATAGGAAAGAGGATCTTACAATATGCTACTTATTTGCAAGGCGAACAATGCTGCTATTCAGAAGTAATGATTTACTGTGCTCCATGAATGTATTCTGTGTCAATTACAATAGCGTTTCACTGGGGAAATAAATGGGATAACTAGCCTGCTTCAATTAGGCAGTCTACATGCCAAAATGACCTTAATAACTCAGTGCCAACTTCGAGGGGGAAATATTTTGGCTCTCCCAGGACTATACAAAAGCACCGATGTTATAGCATGGAACACAATTTAAAGCAGCCTAATGAAAAAGCTCAGGACAGAACAGCAAATAGAAGAAAACAACCTAACAACTGATTAGCTCAGTATTGCAAGTCCTTCATACTGATGGTTTAATTTAATTTCACTAAGCATAATTTCTTCTTGGTCTTTTATTCAAAATACTTCCTTTAACTCTTGCTGTTATGGATCAGCCTGTGATAGCAGATAGAGCCAGAATTATATTTTAATAATGTATCAGAGTTTAGGCATTCCCTGATTTACTATGACCACTTATAAGCCTGAAAGTAAAGGAATAACATTAGGATGATACAAAATCCTTTTTGGCAAACATGGGCTTCCTTTCTGTGTCCTTTATAGTCCCCTCTGCACACACGCCTTGTACTAGTAACCCACCAGAAGTTAACACAAAGATTGATTTTGTTTACTTCCTGGTTTGGATGTTACCTGCTAATTATGCCAGCTTGTGACAGTACACAGCAGGGAAGTTTGTATCTCAGTCTTCATCTGTATCACCCTTAAAAATTGATCAGATCATTGCTTTATTTTTATTTCAAACATGGCTCAAATGAATATGATGCCTAACGAGTTCAGCTACGTCACCTCTCTCAAACTCAAACTGTGTTTTTAACTTTTATGATTCTTCAGTTGCAAATGTCCATGAGTTATTGCAGAAAACTTTCTTTTATTAAAAACTAATTTTTAGTGCTCACAATTCTCACTGTATCTACAACCCATGAAAAAAAAATGGGAATAATTACACTCACTGCTAACAGAGAGAAAACAGATAGACACTACATGCATTTCTGTCACTGCATTAACCACCGTATTTAAACATCTACCCTCAATCTTTCTAATTTGTCGGTCTAGACCCTAAACCTGTTTTACAAAGACTGTGATTCATGTCTCACATGCTGTAGCTATATAAGTTAATGAATAGGTAAGGCCCATTTTCACTTCCTGACCCAAGACAGGGCTTCCTATTAAACATATCTGGCAAAACATCTGTGATCCCTGAAACCTCTTGCCATATGGCATTCTTCTCAGCTTTCTGCCAAAACCCTTAATTTTTGCAAGCTTATCCTTTATGAGAAAAGGTATACGTTAGATTTAAATGATGTGGTGGCTTGACCCTGGTTGGATGCCAGATGCCCACCAAAGCCGCTCTCTTACTCCCCTCAGCTGGACAGGGGAAAGAAATAATGAAAGGCTCATGGGTCAAAATAAGGAAAGGAAGATCACTCAGCAATTATCATCACGGGTAAGAGACCCAACTTGAAGAAAATTAATTTATTACCAATCAAATCAGAGTAGGATAACGAGAAAAAAATGAATCTTAAAACACCTTCCCCACCCCGCTTCCCTTCCTCCCAGGCTCAGTTTCACTCCCCGTTTTCTCTACCTCCTCTCCTACAGTGGTGCAGGACAGGGAATGGAGCTTGTGGTCAGTTCATTGCACATCTCTGCCGCTCCTTCCTCCTCAGGGGGAGGACTCCTCACACTCTTCCCCTGCTCCAGTGTGGGGCATCTCCCACAGGAGACAGTCTTCCATGAGCTTCTCCAATGTGAGTCCTTCCCACAGGCTGCAAGTTCTTCACGAACTGCTCCAGCATGGGTCCCTCCCACGAGATGTAGCCCTTCAGGAACAGGCTGCTCCAGTGTGGGTCCCCCACATGGTCACAAGTCCTGCCAGCAAACCTGCTCCAGTGTAGGCTCCTCTCTCCCTGGGTCCACAGGTCCTGCCAGGAGCCTGCTCTAACGTGGGCTTTCTATGGGGTCACAGCCCCCTTTGGGCACCCACCTGCTTTGGTGTGGGGTCCTCCACGGGCTGCAGGTAGAGATCTGCTCCACCATGGACCTCCCTGGGCTGCAGGGCACAGCCTGCCTCACCATGGGCTGCACCAGGGGCTGCAGGGGAATCTCTGCTCCGGCACCTGCAGCACCTCCTCCCCCTCCCCTTCTGCACTGACCTTGGGGTCTGCAGAGTTGTTTCTCTCACACATTCTCACTCCTCTCCCCAGCTGCAGTTGCAGTCACACAGCAACTTTTTACTCTTCTTAAATATGGTATTACTGAGGCAATACCACTGTCGGTGATGGGCTCGGCCTTGGCCAGTGGTGGGCCCAGCCTGGAGCCGGCTGCATTGGCTGTCGGACATAGGGGAAGCTTTTCACAGAAGCCAGCCCTGTAGCCCTCCCGGTACCAAAACCTTGCCACACAAACCCAATACAAATGATTTATAGGACAGAATGCTGCTAATAAAACAAAAACGTATGCCATTCTTAGTTAGAACAAGCTCTTTTACCTATCCCTTGAATCTTGTAAATCACATTTGTTGATCCATTCTTAAGAACCTTGTAACAACTTAATAGCCAAGGTGGAATAAACCTCTACCTTCAGTGAAATGTCAGTCCAGTAAATCCGATTGTCTGTCACATCAAAATCCAGAGCAGAAGCTTCCTTGACGCCAGTGAGTGGAATAGCAACGTTGTTGTTGTTTGTTTCTAAAGAGATTCGTCTGATATCTGCTCTCCGGGAAAACAGCAGGAAAGCCTCTGGGACGATGCAGGTCTTCATATCATTGATGAGCTCTAAGCCTATAGGGCAAGCACAGCGAAGGCCTTGTGGTCTGTACAGACAAAGATGGCTGCAGCCGCCGTTATCCTCTGCACAAGGGTTTGTACCTAAGCATGCAACAAAAGCAAAAGCAATCATTGCAAACTGACCTGAGTTGGAAGATGAAGCCAGTCCTCACATGCATCAACACTGAGGCTTTTAAGAAATATATATAGTTTTTTACCTTTTATTCTCTGAATTAATTAATTTTTGTTCATTTTCTGTAATCCCTTAGACGGATGTTACGCTACTTGGCTAGAAAGCCAGTGCTTTTTTTCCTGACACCATGAAGTAAACCCAGATTTAGAGAAAGGGATCTGGATTCCAACAGCTACTGATGTTCCTGATGTACAACACTGAATGGATGGTAAGTATGTAAAGCAAGCAAACGTATGTTTTGCTGCCTTTTACAGTACACTGGTCCAGTTACATACCTCAGTTGTGTGCCTAGGGATGAAAAATCTGCGGATCTATTTTCGCATCCATTCAATGGTCTCATCTCTCCAGGATACTAGTAAACCAGCTCTTTGCAGTACTAACTTATGCACCTAAACATGCTGGAAATCCACCTACTAAGAAAAGCCCAGCATTACCAAGCTCAATTAGCCAAACAGTTGGAAAGAAGGCTGCATGTGAAGCACATGTACCTTAGGGCATCTTGTTAACATGGTAGCAGCAACCCAAAGATACACCTGAACTACGTTTGACTAATTTGCTGGGGTACAATCCAGACATGGCAGCAAGAAGCTGCAAGCCCTAACCACACAGCAGGACATTCAGAAAACGTGAAGAGTTCCGTGATGCTACAGTTACACTGCTGCCAGTGTCTGGGTAGCCAACGATAGCCAATTTAGAGCTAGATCCTGCTTTTTTACACAGCAGAGACTACAGGGCAGAAAGTACTTCTACTTATTTTTAAAGATGATTTTGCAGTATTAATGTGAAAAGCATTGAACAGACTAAAACTGGCTCAATCTTAGCTTTCGCATACCAGGAGCACATGTTCAGATTGCAAGATGAAAAGCTGCTACAGCTGCAGTTTCATAAACAGCTGGGCTAATCTAATAGCTGGCTGTTACAAAGAGAAGTTCTCATTTTCCATGATCCTTCTTCTCCCCTTACTGGATCCAAGGTTGTTCAGACCTATGAGCTGCTCCAAGTCCCTAAGAGGCAGAAAATTATCCATTTTGGGAGGTGCCTGGTTGTTTTCCAGCTTCATATTCTTCCAAGATGGAGAACTACAGCACCTCACAAAAGACCTACCCCATCCCGTCAAACTGTAGCCTGCAGTTGTCATGCAACAGAACTGGACTCTGCCAGTTTCTAAAAATCTGACCTGGTATAAAGTGATGTCTGCAGAACAGCACTGCTGAAATTTTCTCTGTTGCACTCACCAATTATCTGGCGGACATTTGTAGCTTTCAGGCCCATTAGATCAGGCAGTTGATCTATGATGATCTCTCTCTCTGCTGTGCGCTTATGCACGCGTTCAATACTGCGTCTTTGCCAGTCTGTCCAATAAACGTAGTCTCCCAACAACGTGAATCCAAAGATATGAGGCAGTTTGTCCTCCACCAGTACTCTTCTCCCAGTTCCATCAGCATTCATGACCTATGGATATACACAAACTTATTATGTATACAGAATAATTCTGTCACCACTTATCAGAGATTGACTAGCTGCTCCACAGTTAGACTTCAGATTAAAAAAATAATCTCCTAGCCATTAAAATGGTATCAATGTCACACAGCAGTCTAATAAGAAAAAAAAAAAAAAATGTATTTCAACAGGTACTTATTCTAAAATCCATGGAGGATCCCTATATGTATAAGGATAATAAGCAGATCATAACATGAAATTATGACACAACATTCCTTATATTTGCTTTAAGAAGTAATATTATGTTTGCCTGTTACACATTGCCTCTCGCGCTCGTTTCTGACTTATGTCTCTTAGATTAGTTTTAAACGGGAGAAACTGTGTTTTACATGAATGAAGACAAGATTACAATGTCAGAGTCCTGGCTGAGCATCTTGTAGTCACCAGTCCCTCCCAAGCGAGGTTTCCACAGGTTACAAATAGCAATAAGAGGAGGCCCCACATAAATTCTGGGAGGCAAACAGTCAAGATGATCTACAGAACATGTTTATATTCTGAAGTCTGAATAAAGAAGCAGTTTTACATTCTTCATAATTAAGTTCAGTATTTTTTGTACTAGAAGGAACAGTAATAGTCTGTAAATAATTGCATGCCTTTGATCAAGACATTTGAATTTACTGTGTCATTTTTCTCTACTGCTAAAAAGAATACCTAACTTTCTCAAAGAGGCACTGAAGGATTAATTAAACATATGTATGTATGTTCAAGTACCTTATGAATGCCAAGTAAAAAGTACCATACTGATAGGAGTGAAGAGTCCTGTGTTTTAAGAGAAGCTTAAAAATGATTCAGCATTGCAATTTTATAGAAAAGTTCCTTCTGAAATATTTCTGCTTGTTTCAAGTTTACAATTTAAGCTTACAGCATGTATACTACCCTTCCAAAAAAAATAAAAACCAAACAAGCAAACAAACAACTTTAATGTAAAAACTTCCCCTAACAATGTGATTCACAAAATTCAAGGTAGCATACTAATCCCTGAAAATTAAAACATCCTTCCCACTACTATAAGTATGTTCCAAGTTAAGAAATGGAAAGAGAGTGACTTACTAAATTGCTGTTTTCAAATCTCTCTCGCTTGCTTTGTGGAATTAAGATAGTCATATTCAACTCCATGTGACTTCCCATTCTTCCCATGGCTCAAGCCCAAAGACTTGTGCAATGACAACCTTCAGGATCGATTGGTTTAGTAACTCTGGCTAGATAGATGATGCTTTGTGGGTCAGAAGAATTTCCTAGCTCACAAGAAATGAGAAGGCTACCTCGGAGGAATTCCTACCTTTTGCCTACCCAAGCACAGATAGGAAGAAGTAAAAGGTACAGAGAAACAGAGCTGAAACCCATACCTTTCACAGCACAAAGTGTAATGTGTACCTTAATAAAATATTTTTTAATTCACCCCAAAAAAGTGGAAGAAAATGATATAATCTTCACAAGAAATCAATTTTTCCTTAAAACTATTCCCTGTCATAAATTTCCTGACATTACTGAGTTTACTCTCAGTATGTTAGAATGGGAATTGAACCTTTATGTGTACACTTCCTACAGAAAAATGAAAGAGGCTCTGCATACTTGCCGGTTTGTAGGAATAAGCTCCATATTTACTTTTTTTTAAAAAAGCTCATAATTACTGTGTAGAATTGGCTTACCAAAAAATCTTCAGTATAGTAGAATATATGGCATGTTTCTACAAATGCACTAATGCACAGACATCACAGAAATTAGTGTTATTTGGTGAAATGTTTTTTCCCCCCTGCATTCCCACTGAGATCCTTTAGGAAGTCAAGCACAGTACTTGCAGCTTCGCTTTGCATTATGGTGCATTTACCATCCTAAAGCTGTAACTTACGTCCTTTACACTGATAACCAAATCCAAACATAGCTTTTCCTATCACAGATTGTTTAGCTGGGCTCAGAGCCCAGCATAATTGCCTAATTTCTGGACTTCCTTTTGAAAACAAGCCCTGCTATTCCATTTATTCTACTTCACAAAATTTCAGCATCTGCTAGCTGTCAATACCTAGCAGCATGCCTCCTACACTCTGTTTTGATAAATGAAGTTGCTAAACAACAAACTAATGGCTAACTTTAGAACCAGGGACACAGATCTAACATCTGTAAGATAAACTGTGAGTTATAGTCCTTAAAGCCCACCACCCCTTCAAGAAACCATCACCACCATCAAGCAAAACTGGTCATCCCCTTTTGTCTACCACCCCTTTTCTAAGCATAGCAGTCATCTTCCATTTCTGTGATGACTTGTTTTCCCCTTCTCCTTAAACTACAGAGATAAGTCATTTGCTTGCAACTAATTAATATATGGGAATTAATACTTGCTAAGAAGACCAAAAAGATACACAGAATGGATGGATGTTGCAAAGTGAATAATCACAGTAATAATCACTAAAACTTCACTGTCACAAAGCAGTATCTTTAGATACTACACTTTTTGCCTTGTACTTATGAAGGGAAGAAACTTCTATACTGAAGCAGGTGCTTAACTACTGGTAAAGAGAATTAGTTGGAAGGTGTATGGTGCAAGATGAACTTACTTTGGCAAACTTTAAAGGGGGAGATGCTCAAATAAGCTTCCTCTTATACTGAAAGAAAGTCAGGAAAAGAGAAGGGAGAACTTAATCCATAACTAACTGCTTTTAATTAATTTTTGTTTTGTCACATAGAACTTATTTTGAAAGACAGCTTTATGTCACCTAGACAAAACAGGCGCCTATCTGAAAGTACTTGCACATATCTGCCACCCTACTTCAACTGCAATCTCACCTGAACACATCTGTGCAATATTACTTAATATAAACATATGCCCACTAGCAGCTGGGTACCACCATATGAATAGTTCCATGGC
The DNA here is from genome assembly GCF_018691265.1 of Tyto alba. Classification (NCBI taxonomy): domain Eukaryota; kingdom Metazoa; phylum Chordata; class Aves; order Strigiformes; family Tytonidae; genus Tyto; species Tyto alba. Next base: position 5,343,797 of record NW_024881295.1, on the reverse strand, counting down.
ATCATGTTGCCTGCGCTCACTTAGGCTGAATTTTAGGAGATTTGTATAGAATTACATCAATGGGCTTCAGAACCAGTCTGGTGTAAGGCAGAAGGAAAGTGGCAAGGGATATTGGGATGAGACACATAATAAGCACAAGGAAAAAGAAACAATCACTTATCAACCAATTTCAAAGGATTTCAGCATCATCTTTTCACATACTGAAATTCAGGTGACAACCGAGTTGCAGGCGATACTGCTTTATGCATTCATTCCCCTTCTCCAGCCCCAGATGGATCAGCTCACCACAGTGAAGCCGATCCCCACAGAATCCCCCATACGAGAAACCCACCTTCGGCTGCTATGAGGCAGTCTCCAGCGGTTTTTGCTGCTTTAACCACAATATGGTGTGGGTTTCACATTCTGAGGCCATTCTGAATACTGCAAACCACAGTGAGAATATAGACCTCAACAGGAAACAGATGTGGTGCAACCGCAAACACTACCTTTGCTGAAGGGGCGAGCAGTTCCATGAAAAAAATGAAACTAAGTACAAAAATTAAATGGCCTCAGAAAAAATACCAGATATCCTGCCTGTAGGATAAGGGCTTTGCTTATCCTAGAATAATAATGAATGCAAAACTATGGCCTCATGAAAATACAGCTTATTCAAAATAAATGAATTAATGATGAAAATGTGGTCACATTTTAAGATGCTGTACTGAATGGCCAGCAGGAACAATAAAGTAACAACTTTGAAACATTACTTCTATTTTACAGTTACAGACTGGATTGCAAAGTGATATATTCTAAGGGCCTTTCTTGCTGATACCCTGGATTCAATTCATTCTTGAATACCAGTAAGAACTGTGATAAATAGGGTAATGCAGTGAATTTACCTTTTTGATAAGCTGGGATTTGAACGTTTACACTTGTCATTTGATTGGTTTAAGTCTAGAGCTCAATCATTATACCTATCCCATTGTGAAAATAATGTTCAGCTCTGTGTTAGAGCTCCTGCTGGAACCCTAGCCAAGCCAGGTCTAGTGGACCAAGGTCAGTGGTAGTAGAGACTAGGCAGATGCACACTAGCTTATATCCACAGAGCTGACGAGATGCTAGTAACATAAACAGTCTATCCCTCTCAGGCCATACTTTGATCAATATCCAACGTAAGAGCCCAGTTCTACAAGGTGCCAGACCACCTCAGTGTAGGTGACTCCTAGAGAAGACAGCACGCAGACTCTGGAAAGAACACACTTGCCAGTATAAATCTGGGAGACTGTCAGACTAACCCAATATGATTTACTTGTAATTAACCCAGTGCCATAAACCAGGGTGACAGTGTGCAAACCATTACCTTTCATCTTAATTCATGAGCACAGTTTAATTTTTGATGTAGAACCACAGAACCATAGACCAGCCCAGGCTGAAAGGGACCTTGAAAGATCATAAGGTCCAAACCTTTTGTGGGAAAGGGAGCCTAGGTGAGATTATCTAGCATCCTGTCCAGCCACATCTTGAAAACTTCCAGTAATGGGGACTCCACCACATCCCTTGGGAGGTTATTCCAGTGAATGATTGTTCTCACTGTAAAATATTTCTTTCTTATATTGAGATGAAACCTCTCCCAGTGCAACTTGTATCAGTTGCCCGGTCCTCTCCATGTGGCTTCTTATGAAGGGCAAGCCTCTGTCCTCTTTCTAGCTGCCCTTTAAGTAGTGGAAAACCGTGATGAGGTCTTCCCTGAGCATTTTATTCTCCAGGGAAAAAGGCCTAAATCCTTCAGTCTTTCATCGCAGGGCAGGTTTCTCCAGCTCTGTGACCCTCCTTTGAGCCCTCTCCAGCTTTTGATTTGTGGACCAGAGCTGGACACAGTGCTCTAGGTGTGGCCTGACAAGCGCTGAGTAGAGTGGGATGATCACGTCTCTATCTGCTAGCAACGCCCACGTGGATGCAGTGCAGGATCTGACTTGCCTTTGTTGCTGCAGCAGCACACTGCGCTCATGTTCAGCTTGTTGTCCACCAGGACCCGCAGGTTCCTTTCAGCAAGGCTGCTCCCCAGCCACACAGATCCTAGCCTGTGCTGGGCTCTTGGCTTATGTCACCCCCCCTGCAGTGCCTGGCACTCATCTTTGTTAAACTTCACATAGTTCTTGATAGTCTGCTCTTCCAGCCTGTCCAGGTCTCTCTGGAAGATGGGTTTCCCTTCTGACATGTCCACCTCACCACTCAGTTCAGTGTCATCAGCAAACTTGGTGAGGATGCTTTCAATTCCATCATCCAGATCATTTATGAAGATATTGGAAAGTGTGGGGCCCAGTGTCCATCCCTGGGGGACCCTACCTGTGACAGGCTGCCAGCTCAAGTAAAAAGCACTGATCACCACCCCCTGCATGCAGCCTGTGAACCAATTCCCTACCCATCTCACAGACCACTCACCCAGTCTGTATCTTGACAGTTTGTCTAGGAAGAGGCTGTGGGAAACAGAGTCAAACACTTCAGCGAAGTCCAAATAAACAACATCCACTGCTCTCCCCATGTCAACAGAAAATGTTATTTTGTTGTAGGAGGTGATCAGGTTAGTCTGGCATGATTTGCCTTTGCTAAATCAGTGTTGGCTTTTCCTAATCACTTGCTTCATTTGGCTTGCAAGTTTCTAGGAGAACTCTTTCCAGGGACTGAAGTAAGACTAATGGGCCCATAGTTTCCTGGGTCCTCTTCTGGGCCTTCTCTTTGGATGTAGTTATAAATAATCAGGGAGCAGGTAAGTATTGTGCATGCTAAGCGCTCTCTCAGGATGACTGAAACAGAGGAAGCTAATAATTAACAAAAATTTATAAACAACAGCTGGTAACTCTACCTTCAAAAAATTAAAGCTAACTTACAAGAATGGAATAGGCCTCTGTGACGGATTGAAAGTCCCCAGCTACACTTCAAGATGTTGCCAGAACTTTCTCTATTTCAGACACACACATCAGTAAAACAAAAAACCCAAACCAACCAACCTCCTCTAAAGCAGTTTATGGATTTTATCAATTTCAGATACAAACATCTTATAACAAAGTAACTTGAACTTAAATCCCAATTTGTAAAGTTGACAGCCAATTTTTGGACAAATGACAGAGACATTAGCCATCTAATGGCTCCTGAACTTCAGCACCTTTACCAGTACCAGCTTACTGATCCTCAGAGAGACCAGGGGATTCCACATTATACATGGGACCTCAGTTGCCCTGCTCAAGTACTACTGCAGTCACTGCACCAGATCTACAAAATTTCCAGCAAGGACCACAGCTGGAAACGATGTCTCCCCACTGACTGAGAGGAAGGATGCAATTGTAGCATTTATCTTCCTTCGCAAAGGATAAGGAACCAGAGTATGTTCTGATTCGGTGGCAATGCTTTGCATGTCATGTGTCTCTCAAATGCAGAACACACTAGCTTGTTGTTCCCTTGGTACATGTTGAAACGTACTCTCAGATATATAGCTATGGTTTACCTTACAGCATGAAGAAAAACCCCAGCCATTTGTCACAATTTTAACATGGGCCATGCTAACAGACTCTAGGAAGATACAACTAAAAAGCAATGAAGTGAAAAGGTGACTTTCTCACAAATTTCATCATTAACACCGATCTGCGTAAGACGATTGCAAAGAAGTATTAGAGACAACTGTGAAATACTGAACTCAACATATATACCCCAGATATTTCAACATACCATGGAAAAATATATTGAACAAGGTCTGCATTATACCTGAAATAGTTTAGGAATATTCAAGGATTACGCTTAGTTACTTCAACCCTGATTATCCACTAATAAATACTTCCATGTTCTGTTTGATGCAACACATTGACTCAGTTCATGACACTGCTAAGCAAGGATATGACTGTTCATCTTCCACATAAATGTACATGAACCTTAATATATTAGAAAAGTGAAAAACAACACTAGCTCACTAATGTATTAGGTTAAGGAAAAAAAAAGAAAACTGGGGCAGCATCCCATAAAAATAACTCTAAAAGATAGTTACAACGCCTTCTGAACATTACATGAAAATATGTAGTCTGAAAAAAATATAAACTTCCTTCTGTAAGCAACATAAACAGAGCAGACTAGAATGATTTTACTGTTACGGCTGCAGTAATATCATATAATTAACACATGTATTTATTATAAAACAGCAGCTGTAAGTGAGGAAAAGAGGGACATATTGTCTAAATTTCCAGTTTTAAAAGTCTTCCCCTCTAAAAAAAGCGGTCCTGTTCAACTATACTCTCCTTTGACTGAGCAATCAAAACTTTAAATTCAGCTTGAGGAAATTATCCTGTGTCATTAAATTACTGTTAACAGCATTTACCCTCAATTCCAAATCGTTAAGTAATGTTTTAGATATGAAATGGAAAGCCATCTCTTCACTACAGTGAAATCCTGAGTAATCAGCAGAAGGGATACCTGGAACCCTCTATATTTGCTTCAGAAACCAAATGCCTCCAGTCAACTCCACAATTTCTTACTGTTAATTGTTTTATAACAGCTATTACCAATTTCTAATTTAACAGTTCCCAGGCACCCTCAATTTCCTTTTGAGCTCTAATCATTTTTCCAAAGAATTAAAAATAGATTTTTCCTGAGCATGGATAATATACCTAATAGGACTGCAGTGAAGATAAATATGTAAAAACAGAACAGATATTAACTTCATAAATAGCCCTTTCTTTCATGCTACAGACACTGTTATAAACTAATTTCTTTCACAATAGAACAACTTTTCTAGCTGGCTGATCAATCACTGCCAACAGCAGAATTGTTTTCTCAGCAATGGAATTTAATTTTAGAAACAACTGGTTGGGTTTTCAATGAAATGGCTCAAGTCAGGTGAAGTGACAGGCAGTTTATAACCACGGTGACAATCAAATATGACGTCTCCTAGGCAATTTCATGCAATACAAAAAGCACCTGCATTTGTAAAAAACAAGTTAAGACAAAAAATTTAGTTGAAATTATGAACAAGAGAGAAGAGAGGTTTACACAAAAAAAAAAAAAAAAAAAAAAAGAGGCTCCTATCAGAAGATTCAGTGGTAGAACAGGTGAATGAAGATACTTGGCTATGGAAATTAATTTTGGTACATTAATACATAGGGTAGAGTGGCAACAGTCAGAGGGTGTTCTGTAACATAGGCATAGGCTATAGGGGTACAAAAAACGCTAATTACCGTGATTTTGCAACTGACCATTTGTCAACTAAGTCCTATGAGCAACTATACACACGCTTTGCAGGAAGCAAAGGAGACTAGCCAAGACCAACCTGAACTCTCACTGTGGTTTGGGGAACAGCTTTACAAGATTAAGGCTGGCAATACAACCTCTAATGTTCTTCCACATAGGCAAAACACTCTGTTCCCAACTATTCCTTCCCAAGGTACTTTCTTTCAGTACCTTGCCCCAGGAACTTACTGTACTCCAGCTAACATGGTGCTTTCTAGACTGATTTTTCAGTGGGGAAAAAATGTGGGAAGTTTTCTGCTGTTTTGCAAGTCAAAGTGGTCCAATGAGTGACTATGCCACGGCAAAGCTGAGGGGGGGGTGGGGGGGGTGGTGCGCAGAGGGGACTCTGATACTTTCCACTTTTGGTGGCAGTAAGCTATTAAGTTGATTCAACTGTTCCCTTTGCTAAAACACTTCATTTCCAAGGGTCTCTGCATGTCCAAAAGCTTGTTTCCCCACTATATATGTATTTACCTGCCTAACAAAAGGTATTAACTTTCTTATAATCATTTTCTCACAGACCATGGCAAAGTTACAACATCATGAACAGTATCAGAGAAAAAGTTTAAGTTAAGACTACAAAAATCTCAGAGTGAAATAAAAAGCCTGTGTGGAGAAAGCTGAATAATTATTGAGGGATCACAAGGTCATGTGAATGCTTCTGAAGAAGCCCAGGTCCAAGATGAGTACAATCTATTTTGTATGGTAATGAATCTAAGTTTGGGAGAAGAAAAAAAAAAAATCCAGACTATTGGAGAGTAACGGATAATACCAGACTGACAAAAAGCAATCAACTGATTCAGAAATGCAGAAGATAGCTCAATATGGCTTCAAATCGCTCCCCAGCTTGCCTTCAAATACTGTTTTAAGCATGTCAGACTCAATGAGGTCAGATGATGACTCTAGCTGTTTTAGTTTGAGGGGTTTTTGTGTTTTCCCTTAGGTAATCAATACTGACTGACAGTAGATGCTTGTTACTTTCTAGATGAGACAACAGCATAAACTAACATACAATTTTCTAACTCCAATGGGAAAAATCTAGGAAGCATGTATGACACATTAGTGGGATCCAAATGTTGTACTTCAATCAGCTCAACGCTGGGCCATTGGGAACCATGAGGTTTACAGAGCTATCGTTAGCAAAACGGGACTGCTCATCTGTTTACAAAACTCGTATGAAACATCGCTGAATTTCCAACGTGGAAAGCCTCAGTCAAGCTGCACAGATGTAAGCAACAACCCAGGCTGAGAAAGGTAAACTTCTACTGTTAACGATATTGTGCAAAAACGTTATAGAAGCTAGCACAACTTTCTGCTCAAACGTGTCTTAAGTGTGGGCATCTGCCTCTGACATGGCCACTCCAGGCTCTCCTCAGAGGTAACAGAAAGGAATATGTACTCTTAGAGTAGGACTCATTCAATATATTCTAAACATTAACATTAGGGTAAAGCAAGGCACACTGCAGAAGTACTGATTTTTAACATTTTCTATAAAGGCAACATAAGGCAGTTTACTGAGCTGAAGGTAACCTACGTCTCATTAGATGAAAACCCACTCACAGATTTCAGGGAGAAATACAGATCTGTGACAAGAACCATTTTAAAACTGAATGACAAAGTATTCTGTAATATCACATAATTTTTAGGGCAGTAATTTCACTTCTTAGAAAAATACCACGCTTTACCCAGACCAGAGTCTGGTTACTCTTGGACAAGAGTTCTGACTATACCCACTCAAAACCTTCCCTCGGTATGCTCTTTCTGTTGCAAGGTGCTGGGAACTTCTCCCTGTTCCATTAAGTATGACAGCCTGTTGATAGCAGGCCCCTCAGGACTTCACGGAGAACTCGTCAGGACAAGTGGTTTGTAATGGGTGTCTCAATAATCAAACTCTTCACATTGCAGTTTTATTTAGATATTCTCAATTTATCAAAAGCAATAAAAAGTTGACTTTTTCATGTTCCTGAATTGAAACCCTCATGGATGTTTTTAGTATGTTTCTTCTTTTTTTCTTTTACATTAAAACACTTTGAACAGCTGCAAAAGGTACATGCGTAGGCGACAATTCTGCAGCACCATGCTCAAAAGCCAAAGCAAATATGAAATTTAACTTTTTAACAAGCTTACAATGCCAGAAGGACCTGGCTCAGAATTTGGGGTAAAGAGATAAGAGGGCACTCAAATTCTTGCATCCAGCTTTTTGACAGTCAGGAGACCTTGCTAATATGTGGTCTGTGGCTGTCATTTGTTTACTTTGTAATATAGTTTTCCTATCTTGGTCTGCATCATGAAACTTAATTCTTCCTTAAACTCACGCAGATGTTCAAAAAAACCCTCCCAAATGGAAATTATACAAAGTATAAACTAATTGTTTGGGGTTTTTTGGTTTTGTTTTTAAAGAAGACTTCACTCTATTACTAATTTCAAAAATCTGTAATTTTTCATAATGCAGGCCTAGCAGGCATTAAGAAATAGCTGGAAATTCGCTGACAGGGTAAGCTTTAGGTTTCTGAAACTAGGACAGAATAGAGCCCCTGCCCGCTGCAGCATATACTCGCTGTTCTTTGCTGAATAAAGTTCCCAAGCGTTGCAACTATCCAAACCAGACAGACAAAGAATTGTGGCCAAAAAGCAACTTCAAGTATTTGTTTCAACTATCTTACTTCTCATACCTGCAAAAGTTTAATGCAAGTACACAGAAGCAGCTGTTTTCAGCATCTAGTAATTCAATGGTTTCTGCTTCTCAATTTTCAAACCTCTGCTTCGAAGTAGTGGGGATGGGGTAGGATCAGTAATCAGGCTTACAAGTCATCAACATTTCATAATACAAAGACTAATGCTATGACACAAAATTTCTCAGTCAGAAAATAAATGGTGAATGCTTAGAAAACAAAATTTCGTTATTAGGGTGGCAGTAAAATTAAGGGAGTTGTCATCAGAGGAAAATGTAGCCCTGCAATTTCAGGATTAAAATATGAATTAGAGCATTCTCTAGATGCCAAGCTATTAGCTCCTAGGTCAAAGACAAAAAGGTCCTCTCTGTTTAAGATTTTTGTGCTCAAAAAAGTCTTGGGAGCAACCACTTTCTGTTGTCCAACAAGGCTGGGTTTTGAAGACTTGTGTGTACGTATGCTGAAAAACAGCAGGATATGAGACTTCCCATATTAATCATGAGCATTAGAGACAGTAAAGTCAGGCACAGCTAATGGATTTGGGAATGCAGAGGCACTTCAAGTTAGAGCTGCACTCAAAAATCACTAGATCATTGTTGGATCTGTAGAGAAGGCAGAGTCCTTTCTTTAAACTCACCACTAGTAGGTGTAAGTGGGTGTCATCTCTGGTTCTAAGAATGGAGAATAGGAAAGAAGATGAATAAAGAAAAATGAAGCAAAGACTGAAAACCTGTGAAAAATCAGCCTATCATCATTATTTCCTCCTAATGCACACAGCCACACATGCACGCAGACATTTATAACTGCTTTATCAATATGAGCTTTGCTGACCATTTAAAATCCAACCTGTGCCTTAAAACAGGTAGCGTACGTGCTCAGAAGACAAATATTCACTTGAGCAGGAAAACATAAGACCAATTCAACAGAGCAGATCATACATTTTTAACCTCATCGCACGGCAGGAAAATGCTTTAAACCTGCAGCAAGTCAATGAGAAATCTTCCCTACTGGTAAGCACAATAGCAGCCATCCATTTCAATAGAAGTTTATCAGCAGTGAAACCTGACCGAGATAAATGACGAAGCTGTTGAGCCACAGCCTGCTTCTGCCTGCTGCAGGCTGCCAGATAAAATGGGAACAAAAGCTCCCTGCTGTACCCCCTACCAGTCTCCATTAACCCCTGCGGATGCTTTATTATCGTCTGGGGGCTCCAGAACAGCATAGCATGAATCAGTGTGTAAAAAATAAATAATAAAAGCTCATATGCAGCACAAACAAACCAGAACCATAGCTTGCTGGAAACGGTAATTTTGGTAGCATTGCAATTAAATAATGGTTCTGAGGAATTCCACATACTAGGGGGAACAAAAAAAAAAAAAAAAAAAAAAAAAAGCACAATGTATGTAAAATCACATATGAAAACCTACTTAAAGGCAACAGAATACAAGTACACAAATGTGTTTCTCCTGCTTTTACCCCCTCCCCAATACATACAAACACATACAAGCAAAGCAGGAGCCAGTCACATATTCTGATGTCCTCATGTCCAATTCCAAGTTTCATCTTTTGATCCTGTCACAAATACCCTCTTTGTTGCACCTCCTCCAGTGTCCATTTTCCAAATGTAAGTTTAAAACATTTGCTGAGGGTCAAAGCATCTTCTACTAAACTGATATAAAAAATGGATGGGAAGGGCAGGGAAAGTGTAACAAATCTCCTCAGGATTCATGGTTGCCATAGGAAAGAAAGGCAGTGGGACGAAAAGCAAAGACTTGAAATGTTAGTAATATTTTAGCTATCATAGATTTAGGTAGATTCATTGCAGCCTACCATAACAAAGTCAATCTCTCATAAAAGATTACAGAGAGGCCATGCAAGAGTCTGGGGAAAATTAGCTGAGATTCATCAGTAAAGAAACTCACCACGACATTTGCATTACCTAGCACATTGATGGGGGGAAATCTACTTTACCCTGAACCATTCGCTTGGATGAATATGCCCTCTTCATCCTACAGAGCCTTTCCATCCTTTATTAATTACAGAAGCTGTACCAAACTAGCACTCTGATCTATCAGTATCAGAGGTCATTGATTTTCAACCCATTTCTGCCTCTCCAAGGTGAAGTTAGCAAGCAGCAGTATCACATCTAAGGAAGAACATGCAGTTTTTCCTAAAGCTAATACAACAAACTAATAGAATAACGATTCCCCAGACCTTTAAGGGATAGCAATCCAAAGGTCCACCCATCCCAGCATTCTGTCTCAGAGAATAATCAAGACTTACACTTACAGAGCAGCATAATAAAGCAAATGCATACTGAAACTTTTCAGGAGGACTCATTCTACAGCAATTTACAGTTCACTGAGTACAGTTCAGAAGACAACTCTATTTTCTAGTAAACTCCAGTGGAATTCTCTTTCACTGACTTACCCAGTTTTCCCGGTAACAAGTGTAAGCTTTTAACATCCACAACCATTTCCACAACTTACCATGTGCTGTTTGAAGAACCATCTGCTTTTGTTTGTTCCGCACCATCACCTGCCAGTATTATTTATGAATGCCAATTTCTTCTATCAAAAAAAGTGTGTGGGTGCAAGTCCTGGTCACCTTATACATAATTTTCTTAATTTTAGAGATCTCTGACACATATCCCTAAATTAACACCCTCCACAATAAAATTAAAAAAAACCCAACCAACCAACCAAACAAAAACACCACAAAAAAACAAAACAAAACCAAACCAAATCCTCAAACAAAACTAAAATCCAAAACCAAAGGAAACCTGTGGGATTATTTCTTCTCTGTTGCTTTAAAGTTTTTACCCAGGCTTTTTCAATACTTTCTGCACATTGATAAGAGTTAACAAATGTTAACTTTTTATAAAAAGCAGAAGCAGTAAAATCGTAATTCTAACATTCGGAGCCTCATAGAAAAAAAATAACTAGTAATTCCAAAACCTTAAGATGATAAATCTCCGATGCCCTGCATAGATGTTACATGACAACCTGGAACAATCTCATTCTGCTGGCTCACATTGGTTTAAAAACAATGAAATGGAAATTGTCCCAGCAGACTTTGTGCCAGATCAGATATCTTCTGTCCTGCCACAGACATTGTAATGTTGGCATAAACATTATATCATGTGTTCTAGCCAGTTTGACAGAATTGCAGCAGTGAGCTCATGCCCCATCTAGACAAAAATTTCTACCACAAACTGATCCAGCACCGAACAGAATCATTATTAATGAGTATAGAACCAGGGTCTGAGTAAGACTGAAATGCATGAAAAATTCTCAATGTTTTGGCAAGCATGAGAGTAGAGAATGCCTAACTTTAATGTTCCAAAACATATTCAAGTCCAAGTCAGTATCAGGGCTGAAGTGCTCAATCTGTTACAAATAAATCTCTAAGCATAGCTAAGACTCTTTCTCCCTTCTTTTCTCAGAGCTGGTATAATGTTAGGTGAATTATAAACCATAAATCTTGTTTTCAGGACAAAGAAAACCGTGCTCTCTGAGGCTCTCCCAAGGAGTCCTTCAAAGCAACTCACCTTGCAGGACTGGAGTTACTTTGACTCTGAAAGAGAGCAGTTGTGTGACCTTCCAGTGCAACACTATGTTGTAAATAAATAAAACCATTTCATAAGGCTAGAGAAGATACTGTGCCTACTATAATAAGTGCTGAAAATTATTTGCAATGGTAAGGAATGACTAAGGAAAGCTATAAATTAATCAAAAGAAAGGTATATCCACAAGGATATAGCAAAGGTAGACGGTGCTACCATGCACAAGGTAGTAGCCAAGCCTCCTGCTTCCAGATAAACTGCCTTTTGATAGTAAACTGAACAAGTACTAAACAATACTATTTTCTCAAAGTCTGACAGAGATAATAAATGCCAGATTTGTTCCATAAAACTTATATAACAAAATAAACACAAGATTTTCAAATGTGGGAGAGAAGAAAAATGGCTGCTTTTTCTTTTTTTTTCCCCTCCCAATTAAACGTTTCAGCAGAACATACCAGAAAAAGGAAAATCTATCCCCTCACTGGAAACCTAATAAAACAACGGAGATGCAAAGTATAGAGGATTTATGGAAATACAAATAATTACATGTGAAATGAGATTTCTTTCTTTAAAATATGTTGTACTAGCATCTAAGCTGAGCAACACAAACAATGAAAGATAAATTTTTTTAGCCTACAAACATTACCCCCAGTAAAAAGCTTTTTTCCCTGATGACCTAAAAATTGACTGATTTAACACATTCTTATCATACATTCTTAAAAAGAGGGATCTACTACATGGATATAATTTCCATTTTATACACAGAAGGATGAGGGAAGAGTAGTGAGTAACTTGTCCAAAGACAGAGAAGAAATGGAATTGCTTCTTAAAGCACAAATCAACCATTACCCCATTGTCCTTATGGACTACATCAGAATTTGAACACCTAGAAAAGTAGAGTAACTACATTCTGTGACTCCATGGAATTAAAAATGCAGGTTCAATTACAAACCTCTATTTTGTCCGTTTTGGCATCTCCCCAGTATATTTTGTTTTCTGCATAATCCAATGCCAGTCCATTTGGCCAGCCAAGTGAGGTATTCACCAGAACAATTCTGTCTGAGCCATCTAATGCTGCCCTCTCAATCTTTGGGATTTCTCCCCAGTCAGTCCAGTACATGTACCTGCAAAGGAAACAAAATCTTAAGAACTCTTATTAATCCAAACTTCTGATATTCATAGAGCTGCTTCTTCTGGACTATCGCTTCTCAAAACCACATTGCACACAGAAAAGTACATTTCTAAGCCAAATGTATTTACTTACCTAAAGTAAGGATGCCCAAACCATTCAGAAAGCACTGACATGTAAAAAAACTGTCTCTTTACACAAAACTCCTGTATCAGTCTGCTCACCAAGACAACATAACCAGGGCTATTAGCTAGAATAAACTAACAGATCTACACAGTCCCCAAAAAGAACAAAACAAAGGAAGATTGACTACCCGGGTGGTGAAAATAGAGCAGTAGTCCCTTTGCCTCAGAGCCTTATCTTTCAAAGAATACCAGTATTGAAGGCTCAGAAGTTTATCATTGCATCCCATTATCTGCATACATGTAGACAGAGGTATCCTCTTTACATGACTAATATTTTTAAAAATGTTCACAAACAGTTCCTCACCCAACCATGGGATCCAGCACAATAGCTCTGGGTTCTTCCAGGTCTTCTGATATCAAGATTTTTCTCATGGTCCCATTAAGCCTTGTAACTTCAATACGGTCTGTGCCAGTGTCAGTCCAATACAGATTTCGGGCAACCCAGTCCACAGCAATGCCATCAGGATGTGCGATCTGTGCTGTGACAACAAACTGACTACCCGACCCATCAATGAACGAGCGGCGAATGGCCCTAACTTCATCGTCCGTCCAATAGATGTATCCTTCCAGGGGATCAAAGTCAATGGCGATGGCATGACGGATGTCCTCCAGTGGCAAAACAATGTCCGTAAAATCGGGCGTGTCTAAGGAAATTCGCCTCAAGTCTGTCCGGCGGGCTAGAAGCAGCAGTTCAGTGGCACCTACACGAACAAGGCAAAACCACAACCGTCTTACAAACACTGTGCAGTAAGCCTGTAAATAGTGAACCTGATCCTGTACCATTCAGTACAAGCTAGTCCAGCTACTTTGATTTAACAGGACCTAACCACCCTGATGGGCACCAGCAGAGAACTCAAAGGCTTCACATGTGAGATTATTCTTCTGCAAAATGAGTCAGACGTGTTTATAGAGAAAATTCAGTGGTCATGTTGGACATGTTTTCTATTGATATCATTCCCTCCAAAGGTACTGAAATAGATATGCAGTGACTATGCTGCTATTTTATGCAAATCAACAGATGGCCTGCAGCTTCTTAGATGAAAAATTCATCATATAAATAATTTACTGACTGTTTGCTATGGTTGGCATAGGGGACAATCATGACAAACAAGCTGCATGTTTCAACAGCACCCTTAGAAGGGGAAAAAAAATGTAACACAGAACGCCACAAGTAACTCTCCTTTGATAAACTCCTATTGGAGGGATCAGATTTGGGAACTGACAACTGTCCAGCAACACCACAAAGTAGGAGGGCTGTCAGCTTCTCCCACATTTGTTGAGAACAAGCTTATTGAAGACATGAAGATAAATAACTGTGCGTCTTAAAGTCATTTTGAGCAGAAGTATACAAAAGTCTTGCTGGCTTTTAGGTCAAAAGTCATAATCACAATAAATAACTAACATCAGCTTGTACTGCAGAAGATGTTTGTACACAGCACAACACAAGCTGCTTAATGGTACATGTGCTGGGCATCTGATCAATGACAGATGTACTTATTTTCTATTCTAATGAATTCTCATTTCATTTTCTAGCCTATGACACTAGATTTCAATGTAATGAAGGATAAACAACCACCACACCCTATCCCAATTAAATTGGCTTATCAGTTTGGAGTCTCAAGGAGATAAGAGCAGCTCAGGCCTCAGGGAAGCCTGAGCTAAGGCGAAAAACGTGTGCATCCTAAATGCAGGGAAAGTGTGTTGCAATAGCTCTCCTCAAACAGGGGGTATAGTGTTTGGCAGGGACTGATGTCAGTGTGAGGACAGAAGGGGGGGGGAGTAGGGGGAGGTTTAGGAAAACAAATGCATCAGCATCACAGTGAAAAAGAGCCATCACCAAGCCACATTCTGTCCATGCCTCTATCCTGATCTTGCAGAGGTATAAGTAAGAGCTAGAAGACTGAAAGAGCAACAACTAAAGCAAGTAGGTTGCTGATGAAAAAGGAATTTTGGTGTCTGATGCCAAATTTCTTTTGAAAAAGTCAGTAATTGTTGTTGGTGCTAGATGAAATCTCACTGTATGTCAAATTTTGGAGAGATGCCAAAGCAGCCACTGCTTCATTTACAGCAAGTTTAACACATTAAAAAAATGTATCTAAGACACTTTCACAGTGCAGCTAGCAACAGCACCTTTCAGTAACTGAAGTTGAGAATATTATCACCAGTGCTCCTGACTGGTAGTCCACAATAGATGAATAACAGCTTTGGGATCCTCTGCCCTAAAACACCTTGTGTTCAGAAACACATGTAAGCACTACTCAGTTGTTCTTCTAGTGAACAACTCTTATGCATTAATTAGTATCAGGAAGGGGGAACCTGTAATTATATGTCTATTCATTCTTCAAAATAATGGAAAGCATGTGACAAAGCAAATGAAAAACAGGCATGTTAGTAAGATATTTTATAATTACAGAAGCAACTGATCTGGTCACAGCAGTCTACGTGTACATCTGTATTTGTTGTCAAACAATTCAGCATCAAAATCCAAGGATTCAGCTGCATTATAGTCATACAAAGTATTAACAGATAACTAATCCCAACTACTTAGGTTCAAGAAAGAAATACATCCCTAGTACTTTCTTTCTCACCAACTTCACATTCATTTATCCAACTGACCTTTTAAACAAGACTATGAAAATCATATTTTAAAACCCAACAATAATACCTTTCTTGCATTATCTAGTAAAACTAGGGTTGAGCAAATGCACTAACCTCAGATTTCTAAACTATTAGAAAGCTATATATAGTCTACTATACACAGAAAAAGTGTGAGGCATATTTTAAAATAATCTGTGTGCTCCAGCTGAAGTTGACAGTCATTTTGAATAATCAATGTCAGGACCCCAGAAAGACTTGGCTGAGTACAACCATGTCTTTGCTGAAACTCACCCTTAGAACTGACCTTCTAGATCTTCTCAAAGATGATGCATTTCAACAGTTTCAGTGTCCTGCTTTTAGGTTCCAACACTGTTGTTTAGTCAAATAACCCACTGTGTCTAAGCCACAATTCAGCAGCAGGAACAACTGGCTTTCAGCTAACCTGTGTTGCACTCTGGATCCCTGAGCTAAGGATTTCATGGTCTATATCTGGGGACTTGGCTAACATTCTAGCCCCCAATCAATCACCACCCCCACCCTTCCAATCAAGCAATAAAAAGCTTAAAGTTTACTTTAGAGATATTACCCATCCATTTGCAAACTGACACCTCAGCTGCTTAGTTAGATCACCAGTCATTATGTTCAGGAGGGAAAAAAAACAGAGTGGCAGAGAAGCATCTCATCTCAAGGCAGGTTGAGGGACAAATTACTCTGAATGACTTGAGGCTTTTCCTGACAATAGCAAAAATAGCAAATGCAAGAGCTGGGTGTATTTATGGACTGATCCTATTACCGCCTTGATAGCAGTCAAGGAAAAAAGGTGGTCTCAAAACTAAAATGGACAATTTGCTCATGGCAAGCACCAGCTGTACAAAGTTACCTGGCTAGGCTCTGATCCACCACTCAGTCAGAAGACTGCTCAAGGTACTCAAGGTTGCCAGGATGTAACAGAATCAATTCATTTTGTTCAGTTCCATTCCAAAGACCACTTACAATGCAAAAGCTAAACTGTGACAGCAGATCTCCAGCACCCAACACAAGCATGCCCGTAGACACAAGTGCATTTGAGGGCAGAGACCACCGGGTATGACAGGGTGTGTGCTCACAGCCTCCAAAGCACAGCGCGCAAAGTTCCCACACCAACAAACGCTTGTGGGCAGAGTAAGCACACGGCTGCCCCGTATTCCAAGTCAGCTCCTTCTGCCTACCCTCTGTGCTGGTCTCTCACACAATCCTAAGTGTTCTTCGCAACCCGTAATTTATTTTAAAAAACACCCTCCCACACTATTCGAATTGGGGACCAAGCTCAAGATTCTTTTTAGCAGTGCCTTAAGTCATGGGGTATTTAGGAGAGCTAGTAATTTTTCTAAAATCAAGTCCCTCATTTAAGATGTCTAAATATGTACATAAAAGCTGTACTCCAGACTCTTATTTTTGAGAGCTTTAGCCTACTTTTATTAAGCACTTTGAAAGCAGGGATTACAAGCTCATGGATGGTGCATTACATTAGCCCTGGAACTAATACTTTCCTCAAAAAGTCAATATTAAAAATCAAAATAATTTAAATCTATGTGCTAGCTGAAGTCAAGGGAAGGGGGAAAAGAGGGAAACAGAGCAAGCATGCAGATATATTCAACAGCATAGCTTTAAAGTCCAATGTCTAATGCCCTGCTAACCTTTACAATTAATTACATCTTCTCAATGACATACAGGCCTCAGTCATTTGTAAGTTACTGAACTTTAAAACCATCAGCGGTTGCTGAGGCTAGTACAGCTACACAGACACACGCTCGGGAATTCATACATAAGAAGCGCTAGGCCTAGGACATGTATAATGCATTCTCTGTATCTGAGAAATCAAGATGATTAATACATTCTCAACAGAATTACCACATATCTGACTAAAATATTTCTCACCTAAATGTCTCTCCCCGGTTGTAAAGTCACTATTGTCAGAGAATCCCTGATACTACAACACAAACAAGATTTTTTTCATCTAGAAAACTTTAACCTTAAAACTACAAAAGCCAAAGGACATGCATCTGAAATTAATAATATTTTTTTCCTTTCCTTTAAAAGAAATGAAAGAATTAGTGTGTTAAATTAACACCTTCATCTGTGCAGTCAAATCAGGATTCTGGCTATTCCTGACAAAGCAAATTACCCACTGGGCAGCGTTAAGTTGCAAAAGGAAGTGCAAATTTCTGATTACTGCCTCCAGGCCTATGAGAGCAATAGGATATGAGCATCCATCGGCAAAACAAAGACGCTTGACCTGGAAGAGAACAGACCAGCCAAAGCAAGGCTGAAATCAAAGTCCAAAGCAGTGCTTTTTCTTCATGAGGAAGCTCACATCTCCTTGCTCAGCCGAAGTTGCCATTGGCTTTCTCAGTACAAACCACACAACCATACTGGTAGTAGCAAATGTGGGAAATAGGTAAAATTTCCTACAGGCAAATACAGAAACTGAGCACATGGACAGAGATCTTCAAGCACTAAGAAGAATGTAACTCCAATGACAAACTTGTAAGACAAATGTAAATTTTCTTATAAAAACAACTATCAAAAAGAGGTCATTTAAAATAGCACTGCCAAAACTCAGAACAGCAGTGCATATAATAATGAAAAAGGGAAATCCCAGTATCTCCTGCAAAAGAGGACAATAAATTACCAAGAATCTGACAACAGCAGGTAAAAGCTCTCTGATAGAAGTGCCTGGGTGCTGAGACGGGACTCTCCACTTTGGACGTTACTGACTGAGGAAAAGCTGGCCATGAAAACTGATTATTCTGACTCTCTTCTTTGAGTAACAAAGATTTACAAACCTTCACCCAGGCAGTGGGGGAGCCAAGAGTTTGCCACAAGCCTGCTTCTCAGTTATTTAACTTTGTTTTGTAAGAGGAATAGGAATTAAGAAATTAGCAACCAGCCAGTGTTATCAGTTATTATAAAAATAGCTAACTTTATTCCAAATTATCACCCTTTCCTGAAACATGACGGAGAAATACTTCTAAATGGAGGGTGGGGGGGATATTATATTCATAGCTCTTACAGGAAATGGTAAAACTCCTCTAAGGTGTGATAAAAAAAAAAAACAAAACAAAACTACAAAACCCAAGAAACTAACACTGGAAGAAAGGGAAGGGAAGAAAAGATTTCCTATAAACCAAGATTATTCAAAAATGCTAGGTTGTCATGGAAACTGCTCAGGGAGGGTCAGCCAGCCTCACCTTTGGCTGCAAGGATCATCTGTCAATGCCAAAGCACTGCAAACACCACAAACACACACTCAAAATTCACCCGTCAAGATCTTTCCAGTCCAGGCCAGTGCTCTCAACAGCGCAGCATGAAATGAAGTTCTCTCCTCAAAGAGGCTCCTTTCAGCCTAAAACAGTTTGGTTTAGGAATCAGCCTGATTTTAGTCTACTGCTAGAAGACAAAACCATCTTAAAGAAGAGAAACACTTATCCTCATTTTTCACCTTTTTTCACCTGTAAGTCACCCCTCCCTCCTTCCTTCCCCCACAGTCATGTACATGTTCTAATAGCAAATGGAGATTTAATCACTCAGTGTTCCAGCATAGTAGATATATACTGAAACAATACAAGGCAAAAATGTTCAGTTCTCAAGGTTCAGCTCTACTTTCACAGCAGATAGAGTGAACAGACAAGTACAAAGGGAACAAAACAGCCCAAGAAACCAGAACCAACTCTCCCACCCCACACACCTGAAAGAGAGAACATAAATTTACTTCCCCAAGGTCACTGAGCAGCTTAAGAAAGGAAGACAACACACAAACACGTACAGATTTACATCTCAGAATCTGGTCTGTGGCTACTCTGACTGTTCAACTGTCATGCCCTCCTCCCTTCCTTGAATCAATAATTGCAGCCTTTGAAACTACAGAAGAAATTCCAGTGAACCTCTGCCTGGAAGAGCTCTGAAAAGTTGGTCACTTGCAGAAGCCCTAAGACTACCACTCGCACCTCTCTTCAGTGAAAAGAGTGAAAAAAACAGCCAAAACTGTTTCATTATTTTGGGGTAAGCTCAGCTCTAAATGCTGAACCTGAAACTCTCGCACACTCCTCCCAGAAGTTAGCTCTGCTCAGGATCACCAAAGTTAAGTGAGACCAATGGATCTGATGCATAGTTTGAGTAGGTTGTTTCACTCGGGTTATGTGCTAACTCTTTTCTAAGTCCAAGAAACCATGGTATGCAACACTGACTGAGCTAATAAACACAGACTCAATTTTCTGGCCCCCTCCCCACCCATTTTTCTTCTTGAAAAGGGAGGGGCAGAGTGTTTTGAAAAAGACACAATAGCAGACAGGTGGTTAAAAATGCAACATTGTTTTGACAAGCATAAGGTAAATAAATGTTCTTGCATAAAGTTTTTTTGCATACAGACGGACAACATGCTGTAGTAGATTGGTTAAAATTTCTGATAAATGGGAGCTATATTTTTTAAGCCAAATACATTTTATGGGTGACTGGGAGCATACAATTTGGCTTCTCATGTGTTCAGGGAGTTGGAGAAAAGAGCAACAGTTATAAATTCTAAGACATAAAGAATGGCTTGAAAAGATGAATTGATGACTTTGAGTATCTCGGCATGAGAAGTTAAAGTCCTTTTAATAAGGATCTTTTATTTTTTAATTACCATTCCTTTACCTGCCTTTGGTGATTTGGTTTGGTACATCAGAAAGGTGCCATTCAGCACCCAGCACAGGGCCGTTAACCTGTTTGTAGGTTGCCTCCATGAGCACATGGGGCTGAACCCGAGCAGGGAAGCAGGCACTTCTGTGATACCCACAGCACGTGGGGAGCAAAAAGATACAGCCCCTCTTGACTAAATTCCCCGACCCTTTTCTTATCAGCAGCAAGTCAAAGGGAAGCAACTTATCTTTCCTGATCTCTCCAGGGCTTGTTCCAAGCGTTGACCTTAGTCCTTCAGCCTCACCTTTCTACCTCTGCTTGGCAAGTGACCAAACCTTCGCCCCTCCCACCCCCCCCATGGACTTCTGATGCAGCTCTGCTTTTGGAAACACGCCTGTATCGGGTAACAACTGCTTTAGCTATCTGCTGCTACAAACGAGTTTATCTGTGCATATCAAATATTTTCAAAAAAGCACTTGAATTTGTGTCGCATTCTGACTAAATATGACCAACCCATAGCAGCAGTATCAAGGCTCGTTCCCTGTGCTGGCAGAAATGGAAGAAAAACATCTTGTGCATGCATCAGTAAATTCTTACAAGCAATCCTGCAAGGCTAAACTGGGAGCTGCTTTTGAGTTTTTCACATAAAAGCAGCAATTTATTTTAACAAGGTTCACACAGACACAAATAGCCACACAAAAATAATCAGCAGAGAGCATGAAATAGCATGAAATTAAATACTGAACAGCAGCTGACAAGCCTAGAAGAATTTTTAAAATATAAAATGAGAATTTAACAAAAATTATTTCTGTATACGTTTTATTTAGCCTATTTACAGTAAGTTCTACTGTATCTTCTGTTTTCTTTCTCCATTTACCTTTGTCATAGAGAGATGATCTGCATACAAGACAGTTATTTATGAGTGAGCGAACTAATTATCTCCCAGTGTTTATTTTGATCCTGTTAATGTACTACAGCACCCACTGTACATCACAAGACATATACTTATAAAATGTAACAATTTAAAATCATATACATTGGCCCACAATGAGACACTAAAAGCAGTTTTGGGTAAGCACTTTCAGCTTTACGTCTCGATCATGTCTTGAGTTGAAAGAGTTTCAGCCTTAAAACACCTCTAAAGACATGCCCTTCTTTTCAGTTCCTCTATACAGATATAAGTGCCTAACTTTATGCATGTGAACTGAAAGAGATTCCAGGTGTATGCCTTAAAATATTCTATTTTAAGATCTTTTTAAAAAAAAAGAAAAAAAAATGTGTTTACTGTGTAATCCTATTAGCCAAATACTAATTCATGAACAATGTTAGAAACATTTTAGAGACAATAGAGGACGCAGGTATCATTTTCTCTAAGAAAAGGGAACAGAGCCCCCAAAAATTTGCAGGGAATTAGTGACAGAGACAGAATTGCAACCTAAACTTTGTAACTGGAGGTAACCTGCTCTTCAGCCCTGAGACTCTCTTCTTTTTCAAAAAGTAGAGGGCATTTTCCAATCACTTTTAACTGCACCGTGAAAGCATGCATGATTTCACAATTTGCCACCCCTAATGTGCATTATATACCGAAGCTGCAAGAACCCTTTTCCCTCCAAAAACTACTTTGTGCTTAATCTAAAAGGATTTTTAAAAACAAAGCCTACCATCTTTGCAGGTCTTTCCATTCTCAAGAAGTTTCACACCAGTGGGACATGCACATTGATAAGAGGGCTTGGTAGGAGACATCAAACACAAGTGGGAGCAGCCACCATTATTAATTCCACATGGGTTTGTAGCTGTTAAACATAAATCACACAGATTAATGTTTCTGATAACGAATGACCTAATCTCATGTGTTAAAACACATACGGCATTTGAGTGGTAGAATCAGTGGCAGCAACACAGATTAAAGGAGGAAATGATAAACACAGAACAAGGAAAAATTAATTCCAAGTGTTGAGTAGTGGGGTATTTATGGTACCAAAATGCATGGGTGTCAAACGTTTCCTTTCTTGGGGAAGTAGCACTTAGGTCTAAACAAGAGCCTTGTTTCAGCTCTGCTTTTCTCATTTTTCACAAACTACTCAGCATGTTGGTGCTGAATGTATAGTAGGTTGTATATATAAAACCAAAATGCAAACAGTAAACTAACACAACGGTTAAGACAGTGGTTATTACACAGAGCTAGTCTTGTTTAATATCATCGGCCAAATTAACACTACTTTCCATTCAGGAACTGCTACTTGGAAAAAATAAAAATACCATTTTGCCTAAAGTTATGGCACATGAAACAGAAAAAGGAATATAACAACAGGATAAATGTGGTAGAGAGGATAAAAGCAGTAGATATCTTTTTGCACTTGAAAAAACAATGTAGAGAATATTTGGTTTCTCTTTGGGTCTTTTCCCAATCTCTGCACTGGAAAAACTGCATCATGACGCGAGTGAAGCCACCCACCACCATACAAAAAGACTAATTAAGATTTTTGCAAATCAGTTCCAACTTGTAGTTAAAAAAAGAAAGCAAGACGACTTACCATTTGGCTGCCTCCTTTGGCTGAAAGCATGGATATCCATGGGAGAGAAGATGTTGGAATGTATTTCACGCAGGTCCTCCCCAGAGTACTTGCTGCAGGCCAAGATTGAATGTGTGTTCCAGTCAGTCCAGTACAACGTGTCCCCAAACAGTGTCAAAGCAAAAGGATGTGGAAGGGAGCCTTTAACCACTGCTTGCCTAATAGAGTACAGGGAAGAAAATTAATGCTGAAACACAATTCATGCTACAGTTTTGCCCGAACATAGCTTTTGTGAACAGAAGTTTTACAGTATAAGTACTGTTGATCACAACTTTATTTATTTATGGGGATCAAATATAGTGCACCCACTTTGGAGAATGATATGGGGAACAACTTTCTAGGCTGCCCACTGATGCTGAGATGGCCAAGAGATGCCAACTGAAATCCTTACTTAGGTCTGTGGCTATTTCTTAGCACCCTCCTAACACTCAATACCTGTGGGGCTCTGTGTCATCATGCACAAGTGGGGAGAATGCCAGCTAATTTTATGCAAATCTGACTGCTACCTGCTGATTTACAATCTCCATCATTTTCAGTCTTAGCAGATTTCAAACTGGGACAGCATTTGGTCAATTAGCAGTCCATCCACCTCTTCAATTTTGATCTTTTGAACCATCAGAAAAATACTCCAATAGCAAATAGTTTCACTATAAAGAAATCCTTATTTTCCCCGAATCATTATTATGATAATTATTAAGCTATTGCTTTTATTATAAGCAATGCCATTAAACAGAGTTCTACTGATCTCCTGCCATGGTAATGGTATCATTTCTGAGCAAACTGGGTCACCGCTTGTCTCCAGGTTCATAAACAAAATTAAAGAGTATACCCATATATTTTATGTATATATACAAACACATGCTCATTAACCATCACAAAAATGCAGCACAAACATTACTGAAGACAGTTTTTCCAGGTTCTTGTGATGTAGAAACTAATTATCTGTACCCAGGTTCCTCAGAACTGGAATTAAGTAGCTCAATTCTTATGGTTATTTTATTCAGAATCATAGAAAAACTTAGGATGGAGAGGACCCAGAAGATCCTTTGGACCAACACCCTGCTCAAACCAGAGCCACACAAGTACCATTTACACAAGCTCTTCTTTCCACCTCTCTCCTTCTTAACTGCATGGGTGCACATGTGTTCCCATGTACACAAGCTCCCACTGAACGGCGGAGATCGCCGTCCCTCTCACGGACTGAAGGGACAGACACATAGCTCTACTATTCCTTCAAGTATAGGGTACACTATGGCCACCAGCCTCCCTGTTTTCTTCCTGCAGGGAAGAGAGTCATTGTCTGCATATTTACTGAGAAAACACCACTACACTGTATGCATCGCTTTGCAAAGAAGTTGGTAACTGAAGTGGTTTAGTAGGGAACAAAAACCCTCTTATTTTCCAAATATTTTCTGTTAAAATATAACAGAAGAGCATATTAAAGCAAGAAACTTGAAGGTGTCTCCTGCCAATGATTCTGAGTACAAAGAGACTGCAGTCATTATCGCTCTTTCACCTTAGCTTCTGGAAAAAGATGTATTATCTTTAAAGCTTCTCTTTTTTTCTGCTCCCAAGAAAAACACATACATTCCCTTACTTGTCACTCCAGTGTTCCAATTCTACACCAAACAAAATTTTCTATTTCTTGATATTTTGCACTCAGAAGTAGGACATATTATCTTTTCCTTCTTATCTCTGTCTGGAGTCAGGTACATATTTGCTTCTAATTAAATGCACCAACTAAGCATCTTACAAAAGACTATTGTAATATATTTTACAGCTGAAACCTACCAGCCAAACAGTGAAGCCAGAATGACACAACCCACTCCAGTACCAAGAATAAAGGCATTCTAATTCTGTAAACATTTCTACCAACCCCACCCTCAAATGCTAAATGCCTTCAGATTTGAATAATTTTAGTTTATAGCAGGCTTGGAGACTAAGTCTTTATGACCAATTTACGACATTTGTCATATGGGATAGAAGCAATACAAGTCCAAAGCTCTTACTATAACCAAACCTGCATGAAATACAACATCCCCATGCACAAGGGAAACCACATTTTTTCTGAAGCATTCTAACTATCCTGCAACTCACTTAAAAAAAAAAAAATCAGATAATTTTTAAATGCCATTAGTATCCACCACTCCTGGTGGGAATAAATCTTTGAGTACAATGGACACAGTTAGATGCACCCAACTTTTGGACAACCATCTATTCATATGACAATGCGTAAATTGAACTGTGACCCTTATTTAAACCAGCCCTTATCTGGAGAGATCCAGGAGCACTTCATTTGGCTGCACTGTCAGTCACAACCTTGAAGCGATTCCTCTTAAACGTGTATAATTTTTCTCAGCAGATATAAGGTACCATCACACGAAAATGGCTTTGGGCCCAAAACCAACAGCGTGTATTTCTTGCATCTCACTAAGATCAGTCTTACCAGTAACACGTACTCCAGGTTCCCTGTTTCCAGCAAGCCATTACAAAGTGACAGCTCACTTCCAGTCAGAAAAAACAGCAGGGCTTTCTTCCCCTCCGAACATATTCCACACCACAGGCCTTGCTGAACAGCAGACACATGACGTGTGTCAGCACAGAAGCAGTGGCCAAGTTATGCTAAACGAGCCTCCAGAGCCTAATGTGGGGTGGGGGGGAAGGCCTGGAGACCCAAGGTGCTAAAAAACAGGAAAAGGAAAGGGAGAGGAAGCAAGAAATGTCCTTCTGATGGCAGCCATGAAGCTGTAAGGCTTTATTGCAATCTGTGTTAGGAACAGCAGAGCTCTGATTTTGGTGGGTGAGGTGTCCTGACTTCTGCCTTAACCAAATATTTATTAAATACACCCAGGTGAATGAAAGGGACCAGAATGTCACCTGTAGCACTCAACTGCTGCACATGGTTGACAGGAACAGGCGCTTCCAACCTACAGTGTGTTTCACAAGCACCCGCAGGGCACTGGGGAGCAGCCAGTTCTCCATATTTCTGGCCTCACCAGTAAAGCCACTGACCTGGGTACCAGCTACGGAGCTGCAAGTGTAATTGGTCTGACATGACCTGACAGTTGTTTGGTGGCAACGATCTTCAGCCTCTACATTACCAGCCCAGGCTTGATTGCAACAAGCAATACGACAGCAAAAAGTACTACATCCCGTTAGCCTTTACTAAGCTCTTCAGTTCTTTCAAACTGCTGTACTCATATCGCTAGTCTTGTTAAAAAGAGACACCAGAAATGATGAGAAACTGAGAAATGAGGATAAGGAGTAATGTTATTCATGCAGGAGACATCTCTAGGGCTTCAGCAACATGCAAATTGGCTACATATTAGAAGGCAATAAGCACACACTAACTTTAATAATCTTCCCTGCGCCAGGCATATAATCACACAAATTTGCCTTAAAATTCTTGATGGCGATTGACATTTAAAATGTTACCTTCTCTACCCTGTTTAGTTAGCTGGGAAGGAAACGCAGAAGAGAACAGCAGAGAAGGAAGGTGGGGAAGAGAAAAAGAGAACGAAAGCAAGCGGTTTCCACAGAAATTAAATTCCATCTATGCTGTGTATTGTGATTTCCTAAATACAACTATTTATGGTATCATCATGGCAGAGATGCAATTACAACAAAAACTTATTAAAGAGTTTTCTGCTGCCTGAAGAAAACATAGATCCAATTTAAATACATTCACCTTTGTTCCACTCTTATTCTGTTAAAGAGGCCTGTGAAATACTTTGTGAAGATAAAGAAAAAGGAAACTAATAATAAACAAATTAAAGCAGAGATTACAAAAGGGGCTACTGAACTCTGAAATGAACATGAAAATTCAGAGACAATCTATCCAGTTTTATACTAACAATGACAAAAAATAGCTCTTGCTTCAGGATAATATGCATTTCAGACAAAGACTAAACTCACTTGAAATAAAAATTAACAGTAAAATGACCAAAAAAACCCCCAAACTTTGATTTCATATCCTTTATCACAATCCAAAGCTAGATTATAGCTATTAAATGTAAGAATTCCTACCAAAAGGAAGCCAACAAAAATCAACATAATGGAAATTTAAAGTATCATCAGACTTAGGAATTTTTTTTTTCCTCTAGAATATTAACAGATAATGTTTTATATCCAAGCATAATAGCATTTCTCCACAAAAATAAAGCAGCAAACACTTTCCATTAACCAAATCTCTTCTATTCTGGCTGCATTAAAGTTCTCTAATTTAAAAAACTGATCAGAACACCTGCAGAAAACCTGGGGTACTTTAGACATCCTGGTTCGTACGTCTCTAAACCATTAACATTCCAGTTTCCCATTGCCGAAACTCCTTTCAAGCAACCTCTGAAGCTGCCTGCACTCAATCCCCGGAGCAAGGTGCGAGAATTTTCACATTTAGGTTTCATTCTATTTCTCCATATCCTTCTGGAGGATCCTGTACCTCTTACCAACTCCTATGCAATCAGAGTGAAAAAAATCTACTGCTGTACAAGCATTTGCAATCCCTTTTCAAATACAACTGTGAAGCCTGGAGAGAAATTAAGTTAATTCATCTTAATACTATACTCTCAATGCTAAACTGAGAGTGAATATAAGAGACAGAAGTGTATTAAAGCTCCACTTACCCAAAATAAGAAGGATAAGTAAAGACATAGGATAAAAATGAAGGATTAAGTCATCCAGCCAGTGAGACACTGTGCACACAGGCAATTCAGTTATCCAGCCTGAGGATACCGCAGTGCCTGGACGAGAGACCTTGCTGAGCAGCTACAGGCAGGCTCACGGTAGTAACCCTTCCACCAGTGGGACAAGTTCTGTAGTGGGATGTCCACCCAGGGAGGACCAACCACCAGGCCAGACAGGTTGTTCAGAAAGCACAGAAATGCCTGATGTTTGCTTGATCATTTCCACTGATCTGAGATACCTTAATTTCATAAAGCTAACCCAATTCACCAACAGTAAGGTACAGTGACACAATTACACAGAAAATGTAAATGAACTAATACAGGAGTACATATATTTACCACTGCATTTATTACCCAAGGATCTCTATTTCTGTAACGTGAAGAATGAATGCGAGTACCTGCTTTTTAGAATATCATAGACCATTGATCTGGGGAAATAAAGAAGGAGCAAATATTTCTAGTGTAGGTATACTTGTATCTTGCTTGCTAAGTAATTTGGAACAGATTAATTTTGCCTGCAAAATGAAGAAATTCATTAATGAGATACACTATGCAATCCCCATAATTAGTGGCCAAGAAAATGAAAAGTTTTAAGCAGCAAGGAATTGGGAGAGGAGCAGAAAAATGGAGTGGACATTTACGTTTTCATTTGAAGTTCATACTCAGTAGGATGTGCTAATGATACTAGAATGAACAGGTTCAGTGTCTGTGGTTTGTTCTGCAGAAGGGTACAATGCTACCCTTTTCTCCTGCATTTTCTTATACCAGCTTCATTCAGGAAGGATACACATCCTTGCTGGCACCTGGTTATGTGTTGGACATAAAACTTCTAGTAAGGAAAAATGATATCCAACATAATTTCTTTCCCAGGGAATACTTCCATGTGACCAGACTCGCATCTTTCCTGGGATGTCTCCTTGGGTCTTTTTAGTCCTATCATGAGAAAAACCCTCTCCCAATGTGACCGAAGCAATACTGACATGATTGTTATAAGCGAATATAAGAATCAGGAACCAGTTGCTTGTTTTCATACTCCTGAATTCTAGACATTACAAGCACATCAAGGCACTGTAGTAAAGCATTCAATGATGGATTAGTAGGCAACTTATACAGTGGCAAAATGTATCATATTAGCATGCAATAACAATACAATAGTAAGAGCTGGAAATTCATATCAACTAGAAGTAAAAGCTTTTTGATTAGTCTATATATTGTTGAAAAAGCCTTTAATGGATGCTCATATCTGCATTTACTGGATTTTAATTTCTTTTCCTTCTTATGGTATACTAGATCAATTTTCAGTTAAAAATACCTGGGGGCTACATTCTTATCAGGCCTTGGTGTAAGAAAAACAAAACAGAAAGTTATTATGCTGCTTTTACCGTCAGCTCTTCCTTCATGAAGGATTAGAAACTGAAGGACCCATCTTCAGAACTTTGCTTTTAGTGCTCATCATGTTAAAAAAAGCATACAACAGATAGGCTTGCATGAAGCAAACTAATATTTTACACAAAATGTTTTTCCATCTACAGATTACTTAATACCTGAGCATTCAGAAAATGGCAAGAATTACTCAGCTTTAACTTGTGACAACTGGAAATATTAGCAAGTGGCCAAAGCACTTACAGCATGAATCCCACACACCATCAGGTGAAGCTAGATGAAAGACCAACAGACAAACATATAACACCACACCAATGATGCCACAAGGAGGGCAGGCAGCTCTGGCTCCCTCAGGAGCTTAGAAGGTTTCCTCTCCTGCCAACCTAACAAAAACATTTGCAAAACAAACTTGGAAAACTAAGCTGGATCTTTGCCATGAATGCTTGTTCAAATATTCCTATCAGAATACAAGCCTGGTTCTAATTACCTGAGAAAGTAAACAGGAAGCATGATTTGTGGGGTATAATACTGTCTTTTAAAACCAAAATATTTTCTCTTTAAGAAAAATGCCACTTCTTTAAGACATGACTGCCACATGTTTCCAGACAGTACATGTAACAAGTAACAGGTCTAGCAATGACATTTCAAATCCCACCTTCAATGAAAGTCTGAAAAAGTCAATCAGAAGTAAAACCGTGGTTGAGAAATTAAGTCATTCTGTGGGTCATTTTTCAGGTAAGCACCATCATGACATGCAGTGTAGATGAAAGGCCTCTGGCAAGAGGGGAGGAGACTGGGAAGCCAGCAGGAAGACATGATGGGGTTTAGGACGAGGTGCACTTGTAGATCCGCTGACTGCGGAGTGGTCTGTGTGCTTCCTAACTCGAAGGTGCTCTTGCTTTGCTTTCAGCAGGGCTGTGATCCTGAACTAATTCTGCATTTGCCATCTCAGGTCTTGGAAACAGTATGGATAAGCTGCACTGTTGGTCTGCCTGGGATAATCACCCTGTACTACATACTTTTACTTAAAGGCTACAAATATTCAGAGACCTGTGACCTAGTGACTCTAGCTATATACACAGTGTATGTGTATCGCACACAGTTAACCACAGATGTTTTGAAGCTTCACCTTTCCAGCATTTAATTTCAGAAGCACCTTGGGGAAGAACCAAGAAATTCACCCCAGCTCAGTGTCCAAATAATCTAATTAATTCTGCTTATGCAGGCTTCTCTAGCAGTTTTAATTATGGCACTGTTCGTCTTCGGCACTGGCCCGTAATGTGTTGGCAAGGTATTGAAATAGGCTTTTCACCATAGACTGGTTCCTCTTCACTGCTTGAGGGTATTAATCACAGAAATATACACAAAGATATACACAGAAAGCAATATTTTATACCTTGCATGCAGTGTTATATATTGTACACATTATAAGCAAATAATTAAAAAGAAACTCTTCTAAATGCAGGGACACAGTATACTTAGTGTTTCATCAAATCTTCAACTAATCATCTGGCAGGCAGACATGAGCTGATGCTTGAAAACAGAGACTAGAAAAATCAATGCTTGAGTGAAAACTTAAGACATTCACCTCCTCGCAAGAGCTTCCCAGCTTTCTGACAGTTGCTGAAAGTATGTTTTCTTACAGTGGCCTCAAAACCCATCTCATTAGCACAAACACTTCCTGGGGGACCTTGTAAGTGCATTTCCCTTCAGCCAGTAATGTGTTAACTTATTAATTAGAACTGCTGCTGGAGGGTAAAGGAAGAGAAAATTAATTCAAGAGCTGCCTTAGCAGGCCAACCTATCTTGGGTACTCTACTCACAGGAGAGCTGCCTGCAATTCAGTTTTGTTTAATTAGTCCCACAAAAAGCAACTGTTCGCTCTGATAAGAGTGGGGCAAGAGCTGCAAAAAACCAAAACCATCTCTTCTATGCACCAATTTAATTTTTTAATTATTACATTCTGACATGAAAAACTGTTCATTCTTTTCTCTGGCAAACCAAGGACATTAATCATCAACTTCTGTGCTCTTCCCCTTTATTGTAATGAGCCCATCACTGGAGTAGCTAGGGCTAATAAGTCCCAGGGCTAGCAGGTAACGAACGATACATCATCCCCATAAAATTTCCTGTAGAGGTTCTCTCATGAATTTAGACTCTACCACATATTTACCGAGTGGTACTGCCAGCACTGTCATGCTGCTTACTAGCTTAGATGCAGAGGCTCACCAACTCCAAAGGGAGCTTATCTAGGTCCTGTCCAAAGAGGTGACACAAAAAAAAAAAAAAAAAAAAAAAACAAGGCCTCCTTTGTTTCTCCCCCTGCATATGCCTCCCACCTGCCTACTGTACCCTTCCACTACCCAGACCTCTGCAAGCAAGAAGCAAAGCATCCATGCATATCAATGTCCTTCTCTGACATATAAGTCTTTAAATTTTAATTCTTGGGTAGTGCCAGCTATAGAGACGTGATAGTCAGACTACAGGAATAAAAAGACAAAAAAAGTTATGGATTTCTTACAGATTTAGAAAGATGCCAACAATGTTTCCCTTTCATTCATTCCAAATTTTAGACCATTAAGGTCTGAACCTCAATACTTTAACACTGTCAATGACACTAATTAAAATATTTTCCTATTTACATTGTATTCTCTCGCACCATCCAAACCATAAAAACAGTTTTCTTTGAAATGTTTGACATTATTTTTTATATAAAGATGTTAATTCCTGCTATTTCTCACTTCCCCCAAAGCAATTAAAACTCATGTCATCCTGCTTTAACATGAAGCTTTTACAATCACGTTTATCTGATATAGACTCTTTCCCACCTCATGTAATGCAACACTAAAAATCTCGAGACAGATCAAATATTTACTCATCTGCTTCCTTTGCCGAAAGTTACCAAAACCATGCGGATCAAAACCATAATATTTTTATGAACCTATATGTCTTTCAATAACTCAATTGCCTTCTTCATTTCAATAGCTCCAGCTTCCAGAAGCATAAATATTTTCCCAGACATGTTGACAGTAGGTAGAGCAAGAGAAAAATTAGCAACACTTTGCAAGGATAAAACAAACAAAAAATCTGTTTTAATCAAGAGAAACTTAGATAGCAACAAACAAATTGAATTTACTTTCTAAATATAAAACAGCAGTTAGAAGAATGGTCTAAATATCTAGAACAAATCATCCAGACTAGCAGTTTCTAAATAAACCCAGTGTGTTTTACATTAGATTGCACAATCAGCGATAATGATCTCATCTTTCCCCATTCCTAACTCTAAAGAAAAATTACTCTAAAAGGTGGCCCTCTTTAAAAGGGGATTTTAAAAGGCAGCGGTGGAAAAAAGTTGGCCTAATCACACAATGCCATCTTTTCACAAGGAAACAAGGCTGTTTGATCATTCTAGCTTTATCTGTACAGTATCCATCTTCTCCAACTCCATTCCCCAGTGCATCTTGCATCTCTTGGCCACCAATTCAGGAAAGTAGGGATAACAAAGAGATTTTTATTTTGATTTTTTACAAGTTTTCCTTCACAAATGGATGGCTGTGAAGATGCGGGTGACCCTAGCCCCCCTGTATTTGACTCACCTGACAAGAGCAGCAGCTGAAATAAGATGCCCAGGAATACTTTGTTGAGCTGCCAGACCCACAAGAGTGCACAGGGGACACAGATAGGAGGAAGGCGTAACACTGGCTGAAGGCACATAAGGAGCCACAGATGCATTTGAGGGATGGCAAGAAGGAGAATGAAAAAAAGAAGGAGGCATGTGCATGCTGCTGGGGTGGAGGGATAAGTAGAAAACCTTCTAAACCCAGATGTTATTAGTCTTACTGTTCACAGAAAAATCTGATTACTTTTTCTGTTTTTCTGGGGTGGCAATGACTAAGGGAAAAGACTGAAGTCTTTGTGCTTGGTGGTTTGTTTGTTTTTTGTTGTTTTTTTTTCTTTTTTTTCCACTTTATTGGAAGATCTCAAAGGTTTTCGTTTTGTCTGACAAGTTAGAAATTGTCTTTTCTTTTTCAGTATTAGAAAGTCAGAAAAAAATGAATAAAAGATGAATAAAATAATGAAGAGTCAAAATACAGAATTACAGCTGTAAAATATCGTATTGAGAAAGGTGAATTTGCTGAATAACTGAAAGACAGTACTTAACAAAAAAGAATCACTTTAGACAACCCCAGAGGATCTTTTTTTCTTAACACAGGCAGAAGTTAAGAGGTCACAGTAGAGAAAAAAATAAATACATAAAACCCGACTGTAGAACAGCTTAACTTCTGCAATTCCTTCCTTTTATTTTTCCCCTTGCGATGATGTAATTGCAAAGAATAAAAAAACAAAACAAAAATGCCTGGATACAGATGTTGACTATTTTCTGAATCTTCAGAACTTTCTCACATGCCTAGGGAAAAACAGGTGCTGTTAGAAGTGGTGTGTGCTTCCGAGCGCTTAAGGGAAGTCATATGTGCTTTCCTCTCTACAGACAATTTCCCTTTCTCCTCCCCCCCCAATGGTAACATATTAGCATACTGCCATGAAATATTTCTGATACATTTCAGTATCAGTTTAAAAAAATAAATCCAACAACTGTAAGTATTAGACTAATTGTTTTGTTTTTAATGAATACATAAGAAAGAATTAATAGATCTAAAAATCTAAATTATTTGCCTATACAGGTCTTTATTACAGGTTTCACTAATTCCAGAGCATTTACTCTGGAATGGGGTAGCTGCTGGGACACAGGTGACTTGACTTCTATGTTGTGAGACAGCTGGTAGACACAGCTCTGCAGAGAGAAAAGGTTGGTTGGCCCCTCACACCAAGGTCAATCAGCACCTTCACAGCCTCATCTCTAGCATGAATCACTTCCAGGTTAGCCATAGGCAGACCAGGGAATAAGCACCATTAAAATAAAGACAAAATACCAAAACCAAGTATATTTACACTGCTGTGTAACAGACCACCAGTAAGGGAAAAACTGCCAAGAATTCTGTACCTAAAGAAGATTGAAAAAGCAGTAGTGCCAGCAGGAAACACCGAAGTAGCTCTGGAGCCAGAAAGACTGGAGACACTAGATAAGACAGGGAGGTTTGTGCTCCATGGGAAAAACATAAATACAGACTTGGATGGTGGCCGTGTCAATTTTTGATTGGTGGACACTTTGCAAGCAATTAACATTTCAAAAAACATCTCTCCATCCTGCATCCTTTTTCCAGGGAGCGCTATCGAAAGCAGTACCATTTCATGCAGCGCCCGATACGCACTCTTTTCCTAGAAGGGCATCAGGCAGACTGCAGTAGTGTGTTGTTATACCAAGGTGGTCTTTTCCCTCTCATATAAAATAGAAAAGCACAAAAAGGGGTGACTCAAGAATAAAATGAGCCACCAAATTATCCTGTTGGACAAAGCCACTGAAGTGCATTTTAGATATAATCACATTAGTAGTCATTTTGAAGTGGTACTTTCTTCTCACTGGTGTTTTACTGTATGGAGGGTGGGATTTTTTCAGTTTTGCTTGTTCCTGTTACTCCTACTGCAAGTGTAAGCATTTCATATTTGTGTGAGAAATCCACATTTGGACTGCAATGTTTCAGGTGGTAAGCTGTCACACTGAGTCCCACGTGTGATTGCTTTCAGGAGAGATGACTCTTTTTAAAGTTCTGTTACACATCTTGTTTCATGATCTCTCTATTCTCATCATAGAAGATATATAACATTATAAGTCATTTTAAACAGAGATTTTAGGGTATTCCAGTTAACTAGCATAAAAAAAAAAAAAAAAAAAAACAAAAAAAAAAAACACCAAAACCAAACAAGACCAACATTCAAGTTATTATTGTACATGACAATTCCTATCCCTTTCTCTGTTACTTGAAAATTTATGTGACAGTCTTCCTTTTTTAAAGGAAGCATCACTACAAAACATTTCTCTGTTTTTTGGTACTATTAAGTTTTCTTTTGGGGGAAATAAACAGCAAATGAAGGTCTACTTCAAAATAGATATCCATATCTCCATATTTTGGAAACAAAGCTAGTTACAATATTTATAGCCAAAGACACAAATTTAAAACTACATCCAACTCCTGTGACCTTCTATAAACAAACACCATTACAAAAATACTGCATGAACTTTTGGTGTTTTAACAGGCAGAATTCAAGAAGAAAATGACATAACCTTTTAAACCAGCATTAGAAGAAACTGTGGAGTTCAAAATAAATACCACAGGAAGACAGTGGATATGTTTCTTGTGTGCTGCCTGTGTTCCTACTCACAAGTCCACACAAATGACCTATCTTGTCAGTAAGATTGATTTCTTCACGCCAAATTAACATTTGTGGTGAAAGAAAGGACAGGTGCCTAAGAGGTCAGAACAGAGAGCATAAGAAAGGATATTTCATGCCCAGATAAACCAGTGGAAGCATCACAAACATTTGCACAGAATAACCTAAAAAAGTCATATCTCAATATGATACCTTAGGTACAAGCTAACTGTAATTCACTTGTGTGTGCAACCAGTACTTGTCAAAGCTATCTCACTTAATGAAGAGGGTCATCACCCAAATTAGGGATCAATGCATATATACAAAGTACCACTTATACCCTTAATTAAGGACATAGCCATGACTGGATCAAAAAGAATTACATCACCACTATAAAACTGTTAGAGGGAAACAGTCATTTTAGTATAGATGTCTGTAAAGACTGTTTTCTGCTAATTCCCCAACCCTTAGAATTAATTAAACAGAAATACTAGTATATGATGATTCATTTTTTTCTGGTTATTTCCTGCATTTCTGAATACCACAGCAACAGAGCACAGAAGACCTATTGAAAAGGGACAATTTTGCGATATACTTTTACACAATTAAGAACAGTATTCAAGGATTTATTTATGGGACTGGTTGCAAGAAAAGACTTAGTGAAAGCTACAGGATAGCCCAAAGAGGAGCACACATTCAACTTCACAGTATTGGAAAGGGGAGGATAGGGAAGGATAAAAGTTTCTGATAGCACAAGTTTGCTTAAAATTTTGCAAGTGCTAACACGATAATTCCCTGCAACGCAGGTTATGATGTTGCTTAAGCAATATCTTCTAAGAAAAGCACCACATTAAATACATCAAACAAAAACTTCTTACCTATGACTTCCATCCAGATTTGATTTGTGGATGAAATTCAGTTTAGCATCTGCCCAATAGAGTTTCTGTTCCTCGTAATCCAATGTCAGTCCATTTGGCCAATATATGTCTGTGTTAACTATAATGGAGCGGCTCGAACCATCCATCCCAGCACGTTCTATCTTTGGCACTTCTCCCCAGTCTGTCCAATACATGAACCTATAATTATTTTAAAAAGAGAAAAGACAAAAAAAGAAAGCAGTCACATGTGAATCTACAACTGGAACTCTGGCTACAACTTTCAGTAAAGACAAAGGCGCTCTCGATTCCACAGTGACAGTATCTGTGGAGCTCTGTTCTACTGGGTAAGGTACATGTCCTGTGAAACACAGCAGAACAAAGTTACTTTACAAAAAGCTGAAGAAAAAGAGCTTAAGAAAACCCTACAGTACTATGTCACACTGTAGTTCCGTATGTTTCTTTCTTTCCTTGGGTAAAGTGAGAAAGTTGTTGATATCCAACAGATCTTGACAATAATCTCAGAATTCAACACTAAGCAGCAAATATAGATATTACAGACTATCATAAAATTACAACAGTCTCTTCAGCATGCATTAGAGCATTGCCAGGGCAGGGGGAAGAGAAAAAGAAGGTATGTGGACTTACAGTGGATAGTTACATGTGAGGCAGTGAAGTGGATTTGATGGAAGACCAATTTATGTCCTTTTTTTCCAGAAAAATTCAGAGACAGGCAGCTAAGTCAAAATGCTTAGCAGCACAGTTTGTACCCAGTGACCAGGCACAAAACTCCATTAAATCTTTTAACAGTCAGGAAGCAAGTTTTAAAACATGTTAGCATATACTGGTGCATGTTTAAATATTATTTAGCAAGTAGTGGGGAGAAGGAAGTTACCTAGTTGCATTTAAGTCTGATGTGAAGCAAGAGAAACCATTTTATTATGGCTGGAGACTAGTAGGCGATTAGAATATTTGTCCTTTTTCTGCAGGTGGTAAAAATGGATTTACTTTTGTGGGTTGTTAACAGAATGCGTAACTAAACAGAAGTCAAATCTAATATAAACAGATCAGACAAAGCGTGTCCATGGCACTCGCTCTGTTTTGTTGTTGCAGCTGGGACAGACAAGAAGACTACTGTCCCAAATTGCTTCCAATAACCTCATGACATCTGCCAGGATACCTGCCTGTATCTGTGCTCCCTAACCTGGCTTCACTGAAACAATCCAGATTAGGAAAGATCTGAAGCCTTTAAACTAACCCAGATCATCACACAACCACAACATGTCACTATATGGTGCCCACATGTCAAGAGGACTGGCCACCCATCCTTTAAAGAAAAACAAATGTGCAACACATTTAAGAAACATTTGCAGATGAAGTTATTCTTGGCAAAGATTTATTATTTTAAAAAGTCAGGAAATTCCATGTCATATTTTCGCCCTTAATTCATGTCTACAGCGTGTTTGTTTTAACGCACAGCTATATCTGCAGACAGAAATGCAGCTGATTAAAACAAATATTGCCCTATTCGATCCCAAGTGAGTCATTCTTCATGGAGCAACATGCCTGTCTTAAACACAGAGCACAAGTATCTGAAAAAAACCATGGGAGATTCTGTAGGCATAAACAAGCAATACAGAAAAACTGGTTTTCCATCAGGAAGAAGGAAAAAAACCAAATAATTTTCAGATAGGTAGCACAGTAGCAAGTCACCTCGTCGAGCTATGCAATAAGAAAGCTACGTACTTGAAAACAGAAAAGTTAAAAAAAGTCAGGCAGCATTTCACCAGTGAGCACATGTGAGAAAGAAGAGAGAGATTTATTTTAAATTTCTTTAAAAAGACCCTTCTTTGCCCCAGCTGTCAAGTCCTAGACTTCCAAATACTTCATCAAGGTTAATAGGTTCCAAGGCTCTGGCCACCCTGCTAGACCAATTTTTCAGGGTGAAACAGCTCATTAGTCGCTGTACAGCCTCATCTTCTTCCCTGTCTGCAATTACTCAAGCAAAAACAGGTAAGGGTAGTTTGGTAACAAAGAAAAGCCTTCCCGGGCTTCACAAAGCCAGCCCTATTTCATTTGTCAGAGGAGCACACATGCACACATAAGTGGGTTTAAGATTCAGTAACATTTCCAATCAGCTCTGGTGTCCTCTGCTCAGTTTTTCCAGTAGTTATTTTTACTGTCACCTGTTTGCTTTCTTCCACCTTGCTTGAAAGACAATGGGTTTTAATGTCTCCATTAAAAATCTTTAGAACGAGCCATGCTCCAGCTGATGGCATCAAGGGCTGTTCTTCACTTGGGAAGCTGGGCTTTACCTTGCTGCACAGGTAATGCAGGTTATAGCTCAATGACCATTTATTTCGGTAACAGCTGCTTTTAAGCAACTTCTTGCAACTCATCTTTGCTTCTAATACAGGGCTTATATGGCCATGGAGGAAACTGGATTCAAGGAACAGGTCTGGGCTAAAAATCAGTTATCTAAATGCATGCCAGGGTGCAGCTCCACGAATACTTCCACTTGCATGCAGGGTGTAGGTTTTTAAAGCTGCCTCAACGAGTATGGGTGGCAACAACAGCCACTTTCCTACTCTGCACACTTAGGCCCTTTTCTGCAACAGCTGAGCATGTTGTTATACTCCTATACACTGGGTATAGGAGCAGGAGGGGATGGGAAGAACTAGCTGTGTAAAACAGCTGAAAGAAATGCTCCTGTCATAACCACGCTTTAAGTTAACTGCAACTGCCAAGAGGCAAGGGAGACCTGGCTACCGTCCAAGGGAGAGTGGGGGGACAGACAGACGGACACGGCTGCAAATTCCCATTACTGCAAAGGTCTTTCTATAGATTTTTCTACAGACATCTCCGATGCCTCTTCCAGGTAATATCAAACTGTTCACATATGTGCACTGGTTCCTCCTTTCTAGAAGGCTTACAGATTATTGTTTCATTATATAGTGGTTGGTAAGTAATCCATATGGAGACCATAAAGAAAGGAAGATGTTACAACACACAGTCTTATTGAACAATGGTAAGCCAGCCATACAGACAAGGTAAGGGTCATTCTCCCTCCTCTTCAAACACATTTATCATTTCCATTAAAACAAACAAAAAAAAAAAGGCCACCACCAAAGCCCACAGGATAGAGTAAAACATTCAGTGAAAAGCAATGTCTTGTGTTAAATTATGGCATTCAGATACTACCAGACCACCACTGTTCCATTTGCTTCTCTTCTCATCTAGTTATACCTTGCTATAAAATGTAAATCCAGGAATCAAGATTTTAATTCTTGCCCAGAAGAGGAGAAAATAAAAATATAAAATTAGAATCTACACTACCCTTTGAATTTTAATTAAAAACCCCATATGTACGTAGCATGCTTACTGTACGCTGGTACAGGCACAGGACTGGGCTCCATGCTGGGCAATCCCAAATCCATAAGACCTGAGGGCCGTATACAGACATGCTGTAACTGACTTCAGCAAGCCTGCTTGGGTCCAGAAACAGGAATGCCTTCTCATGCTTCTTAACTCTGGCTGATAGTACTGTTACTCCAGGGAGTTACAACAAGGCCACGCTGGTACTAGAGCTCTGGACCTGCCTAGCTGCTTGTTACTGCCTCCTTGCTGAAGGTCACCCCACACCCGCGTCAGCAATGGGGGCCACCAGCCCAGACCTCGCTGCTGTGCTTCACATACCAGCTACTTCATCCAAACTCGTCTTTACAAGGAGTTTAAAACTAGTATGGAGAAGCTACAGTGCAGCAACACAATTAAATGTAAAAACTGCAAAACTGAATAAACGTACCCTGTGCCTAGGGATTTTTAAACATACATGGCATACTTTCATATCTAACAGGAATACCTGACTTAGCAGCAAGACCTTAAATTTGCTATCAAATCAACCCCTATAGAGCCTAGTAAGAAATAATACCACAGTGATTAAAAATGATCCCATTAATCTAGCCTTCTTTTTCCTATTCAAATAAATAACCACTGTGTTTTAAGAAACTTTGGTTTTAATCAGATAACCTTGATACTTTGAACTGTTTCATTATTTTTCTCCTGTTTTACTTTCTCTACGCTGTTAAATGCCACACTTGTCAGACTTTAGAAATGCTTGTGAGCTGTTATAAAAATCTAACAGACAAACAACAACAAAGTATATTTATCTACACTTTTAATATTAGGGGCTCAGGTCAGGGAATGATACAGCCCTCTGCCCCTCTCCCCCCATTTAAGGAATTGAGGCACATCAAGTATTTGACATGTACTAGTAGAAAAGAGGAACGTTCTTAGACTGCAGTACTTAACTGGTATTTTGTTTGACTGTGGCCCAGAATGTTGGTTTATCTTATTAGATTATACCCTCTATAAAATTTATGAACAAACAGGAGGAAGAGCTTTAATGTTTTTTCTCTACATTTTTTTTCCTGTGCATCTTTAGATTCAGCATTTTTTAATTTTTGCATCTCAGGTAGGTAAGGTAAACCCAGGCAATAAAAATTCCTCTTAAAAGGTATCAGAAATTACTATGCACTGTACAGGTATAATGTCACAGTTTTGATTTGCCCCAAATGAAGAGGTTTGGCCACAACAAAAAAAAAAAAAAAAAAGGAAACAGCATTTCTTGGTTACATTCTGTTCAATGAACAATAAATAACACAGCTTCTTTTCTAAAAAGCTCATAAAGTCTAGGCATGCTGATGGCAGAATATCTCACATATATAGAAAAAAGCTTGCAGAGTACAAATGCCAAGATTAAATGCTATAATTTAGCAGTGATTTCCAACAGTACGCACAGAGGGAGAGGAATTCATCGCCAGCACCCATCAGCTTTGCAACTTTCTAATCCACACTGCTCGCCAACACTGATGCAGATTCTTTTGGCCCTGCCATCCCACCCGAAACTAGGCTCCTGCTAGGAGTGTCATTAAAACACCAGCCCCCATCGAGATGCATGCAACTTTCACTCATTGAATAGAGATACCCTATGCGACACTTAGCTGATTTTAAGGCAGTTAATTGGGACACCTTACAGGGCAGGCAATCATTTACCTTCCTGAACGTTATTCAGTGGGAAGAACAGCTGCTTAATTGGGACAGCCAATTATTTGGTGAGGCCGTTCAGAATGAATGCTCCAACTTTGCAATTACGCTCGTTTCAGCCCCTAAGAACCTCTGAGCTCTACAGGGACACAAACAGCTGCCAAACTTCAGAGCCCACAAAGGTTTCAGAAGTGCAGCAACCCCTGTGGAGTTCATCAGCTCGGCAGTGGTCCCTGCGAAAGGCAGCTCGCACTGGTTCCAGCACTAGCAGGACTGGCCCTCACCTAACGAAGAAATACAAAGTTAAATGATAGGTGCTGGAGTAGCTCAGGAAAATTACACACAATAAATATGTGCTTGGCTATTGAAAATAGCTCTTGACTTGAGAAGAAGTGTTCACAGACCTCTTGGAGTTTAAGAAAAAACATTCAAATCAAGTGACCCCTCAGGTATCTGTAACAGAAACTTCGAGAGAAGTTCACAGAGAGATGGAAACGACAACCCAGAAGGATATCATAAGTATTGTATGACACAGAAAATGGATTTTCAAATAAGGGGACTAAAAGTACCACAGGGAGGCTTCAGTACAAAGTTACTCAACTGACTGCAAAATTCAGGAAATATTTTCAGTCCTGCAAGCGAAGCAAAAAATGCACATAGTAAATTAAACATGGAGATAATTCTTCACAGAAGAGAGGAAGAAATATCCCTTTGGGATACAATCAAGATAAACATGAGAGAAAAGATGTTCTTAGCTAGCTGAGAACTGTGCTTTTTTACAATAGTCTGTCTCTGTGAATAAGTGAGTGTGGACATTAGTTGAATGTCATTTTCAGAGTTGCTCTACAATAATTTCTTATGTTAACATTCAATGCACCCAAGACCATTTTTGGTGCGAATTAACTTACCCTAGGCAGCTTTTCAGCTGCCTCGACAATATCACTCTTGCATGTACTGAGAACAGCTATGTGGGAAATGGGTGTGAAGTCAGTAGTGAGCTATTAACATCCTAACCCATGGCATCTCTTTGCTTTAAACTTACTGGGTTTAGGAGCCCACAGGTTCCTAACAAAGCTGCAATTTCTCATTTCAGCAAGGCACAGCTGGCTCAGAACCACCCCTCTTAAGCATTGCTACATACACCAGACAAAAACAAAACAAGATTTCTTTCACTGAAAACCAAGCCTTTTTTATTTGACTCTCCTCAAAAGTATCAGTGTGCCGAGCAAACAACTGAACACCCCGCATGTGCTCAAAATCCTTGACAACCAAGCACCAGTGGACCAAGATGCACCTTTTTAACTCCCCCTACCCAATACTCATCTCCTCCGTCCTGGTGAAGGCTGGAGGACTTGCAGAACTCCACAGGTGCTTGCATCTCAGCTATTCCATTTTACAGCCCAAATTATTAGTGCTCAGACCACCAAAACATGAGTGTGTCCAGTGAGTTTAACACAATGACCCCTAACAGAGACATCTCATTCTGCCATCGCTGCTAATGAAGCAGTAACAGAGGTCAATGACAATGCACTACTGCAGCCTCCACAGCTGATCTGTCAGAAGTGCTAAAAGACTCAACTGACAAGAGGGAGAAATCAATATGCAAAATTCCACATCTGTGTATGTCCACCATGCACTAGAAAAAGGTCTACTGGAACACATATTTTGTAAGGCATACAAATATTTTTCCCAGTATACTCTATACTAGTTCCCTCAAGAGGAATAAGCTATCGTGGTGACAGTACTTTTATGAATATTATTGCGTTTATCCTAGGACATCAGGCAGTATACTAATTAGGCAAAGACCCACCTATAACCAGTATGGCAATATGAGGATTTCCACTTTAGAGCTGGCTTTAGTCTCCTATTCAGACCTTATTTAGCAGAAGAAATAAAATTATCACCAGACCTTCCATGTTCTTGGAATTAATTTATAAAATAAGGGATGAATGCAAACACTCCAATTTTGGAAAGAAGAAAACCTGAGATGAAGTGTTCAGAAGCTGATGCGCTTTGTTTCTAGCTCAGTATCGACAGTACAATATAAAACTAGAATGAGATATTCTGAATGAAATTCCACTAGAATGGAGATGATTTTCACAAGCCCTGAAAAGAATACCTTAGCAAAATCACTGAAGGTCATTCATAACAAATCAACATGGAAACACAAACTTACATTACATTCTTATTTCAAAAACAGAAAGAAACAACTCAGTATGCAAAAGCATCTCGGCCATCATGCCATCTGTTTTCAGGTATTCTAGTTTAAAGGATACACTGGGCAATCTGACAAGAAAAACACAGATGAGAGATTGTTTTTCATTTTTGCCCAGACATTTCTGAGAGTCCGTGGGAAGTAAGATTTAACTTAACTGTCAAACATACACTGATGCACTGTAGAGTCACATGCATATGGTTGTGCTTTTGGTTACATATCCCAAGGAAAAAGAGAAAGAGGTTCATTAAAAAATAAGAAGCAGCTATTTTTGCTGAATGCTCACAAAGGCAGAATTTCAATTGTTTTAGCAGGTGGAAAGGTCTCTTGCTCCCTGAACTTGTAAATTAACCTTTC
Organism: Tyto alba; assembly: GCF_018691265.1. NCBI lineage: Eukaryota > Metazoa > Chordata > Aves > Strigiformes > Tytonidae > Tyto > Tyto alba. The sequence continues at coordinate 5,300,344 of NW_024881295.1, read as the reverse complement.
CTATCTCCAGACACAAAAGGTCTAACGACATGCCTTCCACAGTTATGAAACAGAAGCCATTTTTCTGGTTTCTCCTAGACCAAGCAGGAAATAAAGCTTGTCAGAACTTAGAAGCATTTAAAAACAATATTTGAAACAACAATTTTCCCAGTTTAAGCCAAATATAGAAATAAACCATTTCCCCTCTTTGTTACCTATTTAACACCATCCCTAGACCCTAGCTGACTGCAAGATGGAAGCAAGATGCAGATGTGCTTTGGAAGGCCCAGCCAGCCCTTTGCATAGAAATCACTCCAGATGTAGTACACCAGACCCTGCAAAGTTCAGCCAGACTTTTAGCAACAGGTAAGCCAACAGAAAACTGAAACTATAAGTTAATGTAACAGGAGGTGGACAAATTAACAAAAAGAAAATTCTCACCTTCCAACCCACCTTGGTTCTTCAACTTCAATAAAAAAATAGCAGAGGAAAGCAAGCCAGCCGGCAGTTTTGACAAACTTTCAAAAGACAAACACACAAATGAAAAAAACCCCAACAACTGTGCCACAGTTACTCAAGAGGCCAGGAAAGAAGCTGAGCCAGGGCTGTGTGCTGCCACTGGGTAGTTCTTCAGGGCTGAGGAGTCTCAGGTCTGCCCTGGCAGTGCCTCGGGCTGCAGTCGCTCAGCATTGCCCCGGAGGGGCCTGTGTACACAGAACCAACTGCTTTAAACAGCTCTTTGAGATCCTATTAAAAAGTGCAGATATACACCCCTGTGAACCGAACAAAATGCTGAAAGCAAGTATAGAAGAATATTTAGCTACATTAAAACTACAAGTGGTGGAGACCAGTGAGAACGGTGGGATCACCGTTCACCATCTTTCCCAGATAAAATTTAAGTTCTTTGTACAACTAAAACCAATCTTTTTCTTTACAGGGACTTGCACTAAAAATACAAACATCTGCACTGTAAATATTTAATTTGTAAATGAGAATTTAGGATTCAGTAATTTTGAAAAGCCTTGGGCTGAAACTAGACAAGTCAGCTGCTACTGTGAATTTTTCACTCCCTACTTTGACACACAAGGATCTTTTCAGTCCAGTCATAACCAAACTTACTTCTTATCTTTCAATAAAAAACTGGAAGAATTCTTCTCCTTATCTCCCTATACATCCTGAATACAGGAAGAGGAGAAAGATTTTTCCCTATACTTGTGTCTTAAATTGAAGCCCTAGGAGCACACTCACTTCTCCATGGCAAGAGAGCACCATCATACATCCCAATTGCATTGCCCAGTGAATGAGGGCGAAGGGAAGAAATCTGCCATTTGGCATTCTGGGCTGTTTCTTACAAGCAAAAAACTAGGCGGCTGTTGTACATCACTGTGCAAGATTTTGAGTTATGAACTGCACACAGGGTACTGTACAGATACATCAGCTACACTCACATTAAACTGAATGTGCGGTTTTTATCCAAGACCTGGATTTTACTGGATTACACTGGGGCCCAATCAATCCCCTGAAGCAGATCACCATACCGTCAAGTGGGTACCTGTGTTAAAACATGAGAGGACAGGATAGCACAGCCAGGAACAAGAGGAGAGAAGGTTAGATGAAAAAACTCAGGGAGATGCCCTGTCTTCCATCAAATGAAACTGAAGAATGGCATGTTCAGTATCATGAGATCCTTTTTGTAATCTTAACTTAGTGAGATTTTTTTTTAAACATTCCAAGCAAGTCTTTCATCAGTAAAATATCCCCTTGTTATTCAGCCCCTCTCTCAGTACACTACTACCAACTGGATCATTTTTATATTCTTATTCCTGACTGCTCCAAGAAACCCTAATGAACTTTAATGCTCTACCAAACCAAGTTGGCTCTTACCCTCCATATCACATTTCCAGCACTCTGCTATTTCTTTTTTTCATAGTTTCCATCCTATTGTTTGGTATGTAAATCAGGCTTACGTATATGTAACCATCATTCCTTAGGCTTTTTTTTTTTTTTTTTTTATTAAATTAAATGAGTTCATGATGTCATTTAGGAGTTCAGCACATTTTCAGTGTAGTTCCTGTCCTTGTGATTTGTTTATCAGTTTGTTGATATGGAAACCAACCTGATGCCCTCAGTAAGGAACACGCAGGCAAGCAATTCATTCATTTCAGCTTTTCTGAAATGTCTTTATTTGCTTTGACTGGCTTTTTTTCTTCTATACTTTGATCATCTACTAGACTCACTAAATCGCTTACTCTCCTGTAAGAAAGCATCATGCACCAATTAGTCTTTTCATACTACAAAATTACCAAAAATAAGGCCTTATTTTTAACCCATCAAGAGCTACATGATGTTCACTACAAAATAAACCAAAAAAAAAAAAAAAAAGGCAGGGGGAAGAAGGAGAGATTGCTCTATGGAGGGTAAAAAGAGTAGAAATAAAGGGACACAGTGTAATTAATACATAACAAGACAGGCTACATTACACTGGAGATTTGGTTAGAGCCCTAATTCTGGAGATACAAACCTTGGTGGGCTTGGTTTTTACTGAGAAGGAGGAATGTTTTCACAGAGCATTCAGAAAGGCTCACTAAATGGGATCTGAATACCTGCCAAAGGCTCCACACTCAGATGAAACAAACACCCTTTCATTTTTATATTGAAAACATTATTGTCAAATAACTGAGATGTCTGAGACTTCACTTAATCTTTTTCTAAGTTAGAATTTGCAATAAAGGAAGATGGCTTTTACTTTTACATTCCTAGTTTAAACAACTCAATATTAAGTACTCTGATTCAATTTTTATGGAAAAAGTGGCTATGCGTTCTACAGCAACTACATTTCTAGTATTTATGCACCTAGAATTCTGAAGTTAAAAATCAATTAAAACAGCTTTAAGTCCAAGTCATTAGCATTTCTCTCTACAAGCTTCTCTTGCAGGTCATTCACCTGCTTTTCTGGTAAGAGCCAACACTAACCATGCACATTGCATACAAATCACTTCCGTCACAGAGAGGCATTGAAAGGGGGTAAAAAAAAAAAAAAATCCCAAATCCCAAATCCTCCCTCAAGCACAGGCCTCACTCACAGGACACTTTCTAACAAGGCACAAAGGAAATGCCAACCAAACATTACATTAATGGGAAAAAACCTAAGTATGCTTCCAGTCACTCAAAAGTGTCAATTTAAAACATTCAGCTCAACTCTGAATTGTTCTGAAGAAAAAAATAAAGTGCTGATCCTTTGCCACCAGCTCACAAGAGTTTAAAAAAATTATACTAAATGCCATTAAAAATATTTTTTTTAAAATATAGGCTGTTTACAAACAAACAGAGGAGTGTTCTTCCTTGTTTTCACTACAGCATCTGGAAAAAGAAAAAACAGGATCACATTTTGAACAATTTAATTAGATCAAGTTTTGAAACTCAGCCGGTGCTTGGGAGTGGGGAAATGGGTACTACAGAATTGATACAAGGATATACTGATAAACATTTTGGGAAAGGAAAAGCTATATGTATTTAACAACAGTGTGGGGAATCATTGCATACATTAGCAGGCTCTAAGAATTGCATATCTTATTTTTTAAAAGCAGAGATTTGAAAAATCAGCAAAAAACAGAGTTTTCTTAGTGTGAAACTCTGATGTTCACAAAAGCAGAAAATAAGATTCCAGCAATATTTTGCTTATTTAAGTAATGTTGCTTTCCTGTCCAATAAATGCTATACCAATAAAACTGATCCGTTTGCAGTTGCTTTTACCAGAGGCCCAACACCCCAGGGCTGCCACAGTTCCACCTCTCTCCTACATCAATGCGGGAGGCAGAGAATTGAGACTGATGCAGAAGGGACCAACAACTCCTCTTCTTACACATACTGGCTGGCTACCTTCCTCTGCACTAATAAACATTCTTCAGAGAGGACCTGAAGTACAAGTCTCTTTTTATTCCCTTATATCTCACACACACAGAGTCTTCAAGCATATCAAGCAAGCTAGCTATTGCCAGCCCAGGCAGAAAAGTTAGCACCCCTCAGTCAAGAAGACATCATCTGGCCCTGGTTTGGGGAAGCACAAATCTTCTTGCACTGCACCAATCCAAGGAGATAAAGACAGTGCAAGCAGGGCCCACTTGCTCTTCCTCCACTCAGAAACCCTCCAAAGAAGTTTAAAAGAGGTGTTGGTGATAACAGGAGAAAAAATGTAGAGACGTGCAGAAATCCCAAGTGTAGTGCTGGCAAAGGAGCCCACCTAGGCCAATCCTATTAACTTCCGTTTCCAAAATCAGACGTTTTATTTAGCGTTTACCTCCGATTCAACTAAAACCAGCCAAATGCAACATTACGTGGCACAATTTAGAAGCATGGAACACTAGACAGTGTTAAAGCAGGGAGAAACCATATAAACATAATAAAATCTGTCTAATTCAAAGCTTTTCCTGCAGAAGATAATAATTTGAGTGGTTTTACAGAAAAACTCATACAACTATTTTGGAGTATTTTAAGAGAACAATTAAATTGTTCTCTGCATTTAACTTGTAAAACCAGCTGTCACAGTAAACAAAACATTAACCATGTATAAAGTAAATTATATGCTAATACATGTAAAATGAGCATAAGAAAAAAATCTGAAACACAAATACACATCTTTTCTATATCTAAATGTATTGTGAACCTGCAGTATTCAGTATTACAGTACTTTAAAGATTCACTGTTAGGTATGAGAGATCCTTCTAGTATACAACTGTGTTATACTTGAAAGCTGGCAGTCTCTCTTTTTCAGCTATAAAATCTTGTCCAATTTTCCATGTAGGAATAGAAAATGGCAACTTTAAACATGTGATTTAATCCAATATAATATTTGTAGCTGTGTTTTCACTCACTACAGTTGATCTGTTAAAACTCTGCAGAAAAAAGGTGCAGAGAAAATAAAGAGTTGTGAACATTAAACTTTTGCTGTGCTTAAGCCAGCATGCACAGTTGGGGAAAATTTCTTGCTGCTCTGAACAGGGGAAGAAATCTGCTTATTGAAAGCAAGGAGCACAGAAGGACCTCAGGCACTAACCCCATTTGAACAGGTTGCAGGAGGGCAGGAGGGAAGTGCCACTGTTACCACACTCCTTACTTATCTTATACTTTAAGACTTTTGAAGAAAAAAAACCCAAACAAACAAAAAACCACCAAGTTACAGCTTGTTCCAAAAAAAAAAAAAAAAAAAAAAAGGTTCCTGGTACATTTGTGTTTTCAGTAATTTTATGGGTACTTAGCACAATGATGGTTAATTCATTTTATAAGCATAATATACACGCACCATAATCTACCCTTCAGACCAGCCTGTTGGAGTCACCACTGCTGTTGGTCATTATCAAAGGGGAACAGTCACTCTCCCACATTCAGCAGGATTTAAGCTAGCAGAACACATGAAAAGGCATTTCTGCTTGTACATGGACACTCATCATTGTTGCAAATTGATTTCTAGTTTTTATTTTACTCTAGGGCCAAACTTACTGTTTCATTTCACAGGAATCTAACATATCCACCTAACTCGAGAATAATATTTGGAAGAATAATTTAAAATGTGAGAACATCCAGAGGGAAAACTGAGAAGTTCAGGTCTAGGATGCTTAAAAACTTCAATGCAAAATGCCACAAAAGAGCAAGTGATGCATGTGTTGATATACAGCCAGGAACTCCAGAACTCCCGAGGCTGATTGCTGATGGCTATCTTGTCCTAGACCTAGGACCAACATGATGAAGAAATATTACCAGCTGGGAATCCAAATATGGAAGAGGGTGAGTCTTAAATATATAGTGAACATAACACTCCAATCTTGCCAAAATTACCTAAATCATTTTTATGAAAGAAGTCAGGAACAATTAACATAAATCTGTATATTCAGTAGCAAAATCAAGAAGTATCCAGATACACCCACACACACCCCCCACTACACCTGCATTTCAACAGCAAGCTGCAGCAAAGGAGAAGCAACACCAACTTAATGATTAGTAATTAAATTCACACAAAATTGCATTTTTAATAGTTTACTGACTCATATGTAAACTTAGGTCACATTCTGACCTGTAGTCTTTACACTAGGGAAGATCAACTATTCTCCAACATACAACTGTTAATATCCAGGGGTGGAACAACATGGTGGGTTTTAGCCCTTTTTCCGCTACAGGAATTGCTCTAGTGAGAGGACTGAAAGGATACATATTGTCAAATTTCTTGCCTCTCAAACCACAGTTTAATTATTACTGCTCTCCCACTATTTACCCATATTCCAGTTACACCCAACAGCAGAGGTTCTTGGTATAACACTGTTCATTTCCACTACTGATTAACTATAACTTCAGTTAAGAGTTTCTCAAGTTGACTGAACACTGCATTCATTTGCCATCAACCCAAGTCTGCCAAGCAACTAACACTAATAAACTCCAAAGCAGGTCGGCATTAGTATCCTTTATTTGAAGAAGACAAAGCACTTCTACTCCAAAAGTCTTTTAAGAGTCACAACTACAATCTTAAGGGTGAAAAAGATTGGGGCAGAAAGGTAGCTTCAAGAATAGTGGCAGCACTGAGCATGACTGCTGACAGCTTGAGACTTGTGTGCAAGCCATGCATAATTTACAGATTTCACTGTGTATGATTTCTGTCCCAAGGCAAAGTATGATTAATTCAGCCAGGCTACAGGTTTTCCATTAAGTTTTCCATGGAAATGCAGTAACATGGTCATACAACCTGACCCCTCAAAGTTTTGTATCAGCCAGCACTCGTAACAAAATACGAGAAAGTAAAATTCCAGATTATGTATGTGTAAGCATGGATATTCTTTTCCTCCCCAAGAGCTGAGTTTATGCACCTCAGGGATGCATTCAAATCTTAAGTGCAACAGTTTTTGAAAACTATCCATGTACACTTCCAAAAAATAGGTGGTTTTCTATAAATTTAATTTATTCTTTAGGATCAAGTTCAATTTAGGCTGTCCATTCCGTCATCTGCTTCAGATAACGATGCTTTCTTTTGTTGTAAGTCACGAACAGTAATCCCTTCATGCTTGTTATCCAATTTTACCAAAGGCTTTTATCTGCTTTATTGACAATTACTGTTTAACTATTCTTCTCTGAACTGAATTTAATTGTAATAAAATGGATCTACAGATCTGTAAATGACAAAGAAAAAAAATAGTTTGGGATTACAACTGAGGACAAAAATACATTTGGAAAAGAACTATAGGAAGAGATTGAAATAAGAGGACAGAGTTATTCTAATAATCCACAGAAGTGGTGGGGCAACGGCAAGACTTTCCCCCAAGCGTGTAAGAAATAGAGACACACAATTTATTCAAGGGAGTCTTAAATCTTCATAACCTTGCTCCTATGTTTTTTGTGGACTGCCCTGTGAGCTGCCAGAACAAGTTGGTTTTGCACACTGATAACAGTGAGGAGGCAAGGGACACAAACAGGCCAGGGAAGACTGGGATTCAATGGCACCTGATGCTGACAGCTTGACAGGATCAGGCCAATTGCACAAAAGGAGTAGCCAGACCAGAAGGATATGCTCTGTTGCTTGAGAATAGAAGCAAATGCATATTTACCTTGACTAATTAAAAATCCAAGAAAATATGTACTGCAGCTTTTTCACAGGATGGGGAAAGAAAATGGACTTATCAGTGACAGTGGAGCTAGCCTCAGCTGCTGAAAGCTTCTTCTAACCACCTCCCTCCCTACACACATAACAACGCCAATCCCTAAGTCACAACTCATAAATTTGAAGAAAGGGGGTGGGAGCCCTGTGGTATTTTTTTACCACCTCAAGTCTAACTGTTTAATGTCTTGAGGATCAACTGAACGAGTTGACATAATAGCTTGAGAAAGGACTTTTCCAGGCCAGCAAGAATTCATTCTGTAAACAAATCTTTTTCTAGGATAGGAACCTGAGCCATATTCAATGCCATGCTCTGTACTCAGGGAAGCAAAGCAGCTGATTTTCCAAGTAATACATAAAATTACAGGGTTATACATATTGGTGGCTGTATTATCGCCTTAAGGTTTTCGGTACGAATATCTCAACTCAGAACCCTTCAGTTCTCTATGTTGGACTGCAATACCTAATAGAAGATTTTCAGACTTTGCTTTGGAAATGAATGCTGTAACAACCATAAGGACTTCTACTAAAAGGGAAATCAATGAATAAATAGCGTATAAGGCTTCAATTTGCTTCACAGATAAAACAATTACTTTAATGGAGATGAAATACAAAGGCATTTGCCTTCATCACAGTTTTATCAGGAACAGTGCTTTAACAACTGCAAGAGTTTAAAATCTGTGCAAGTCAGTCTCATCTTACTGAGATGTCCACCAGGGAGCCTCCAGTACGAGAATTTCTATGAAGATCTAGTTTCTTGAACTGGAATAGGAGAGTAAAATGACCTTTCTGCTCAGTTTTTTACATCACATGAAGAAGTCATCCAATAAACTCACATTTATGGCGTTTGCTTTATTTTAGGTGGCATTTTTGTTTTTGAAACTCGATTGTTAAATTATGGTCAATTTGCAAAACAAGAACATGCATTTTTTCCTCCTTCCTTTTTACGGTCTATAGAAGCAATTATGCTCACCAAGCTTGGCACTGAAACAAATAATTATTATTTCTAAATAATCATTGAGTCCTCTGAGGGGAAGTGGCATTAATCACACGGTCTAATTTTAGAACCCAATTCCAAAGGGGCAGCTCGCCAGCTAGGCTCCTCAGATGAGAGGTGAAGCGGCAGCTTTCTGCAGAGGTAGCGCAGAGAAAGCCACCCTTCTCCAGTGACTGTGAAGGGAGTTGCGCTGGCTAGCTCAGCTCAGGCAGTTGGGTACCTGATTATGACATGGGAGTATCTCCCCTCAAAGGTCATTTTCTGGCTAACTTTCAAACAGAAAGGCACAAACTCTCTTTCTTTTTTGGGGTCCAAGATAACAGTTGAAATAAGGCTTGCTCAGCTTGGCAAGAACTCAGCTTTCACTTAAGTCCTAACAAGAGAGGTTACTATGTGGCTTTTTGTTCTTTTCAGAGGCAGAGTTGCCAATCCAAACTGATGTCAGTGAGGCAGTTGTATCTGGAACTAAGCGAAGGCACCAACTTCTATTTAAGCAGGGACATGATCTCCTCTGTAGGTAGCTCCTCCTGAAGAGATACAGAACTTTTGCCAAAGCAGAGACTGTTTGGTTTTTTTTTTTTCAGCACAAGGAAAAAGCAAGCTTTTTCTAGATCATTTAAATAAACCTTACACACATTGACTATTACCAAAAAAACCCAGTACCAGAGGTCTATGTGCTGCTTTTTCTGTTGTGCATCCCCTGCAATGAACTGGCTTCTGCCTGGGCTCTCTCCATTAGCCATACTTCTAGAACAAGACACAACTACTCGAGTGTTGACTAATGGGCAAAACCTCTGAAAAAAACCCCTACAACAATGCAAGTTTTTCTGTGAACACTGGCAGTAAGAAAACTTGGTCTTCTAGAGGCACGTCATGGATAGATTCCTTCAAGTCCAACAAAAACACAGGCACTGAGTGAAGCATGTCCAGCAGCTGCAGCATTTGGAGTGGGTCTGTCCCATGTGGGTGCCCTGTTATAGACCTGCACCATGCTGCCAGGCTCCCACTGGGAGGCTGAAATTGAGCAAGAAATTACAAAGATAAAATTGGGACTCATTTTCTGACTTAGACCTTAGTCTTGCTGTAATCAATGAAAAAAAAAAAAAAAAAAAAAAAATCGAAGTTTACAAGTTATCACTTAAGTGAAGTAATACTTGACAATAACATTTGAAACTATGATCCACCTGGATAGAAACACCTAAGAACAGTGAGAAGATCACAACACTACCAGAGCTGAAAATCCTCAACCATTTTATCAGCATACTACTAGCTACTGTGGGATGACTGCAACAGAGCTGGACACTCAAGGCTCCAACCACAAGAACCAAGATGCCTGATGAAAAGTTGTCAAAACAAGTGTTTCTACAAAACATTTCCATTTTGATGAATCAGCATTTTCTACAAAAGTAAACTGTCAAAATACCTCCACACCAGCTTGAACTAACTGAAAATCCTTTAATGAAAGCCATCATTCCTACTCCACCATTTAATGTAGTTTGTATAATTCATCTCCTCAAACTAAGGCAGGTCAGCACCTCTGTTTAAAAAGAAACAGTTCAGCAGCACATTAGCACCATGTTTTTTGCATTTGGGGATACAGCAATGGAAAGGAGTTCTTTTATCACAAATAGTCCTTGAGGCTGTCTCAGCATCCCCCCAAAGTGTTCCCAAAAGTTTTTATACTTAGTCTAGTTTTTGAAACACATTTTTGCTCTTCCCCTTCTAATTCCTCTAAACTGTTTGACGAGCAGTGCTGTCATAATGAACATGCAACAGCACTGCTGCTGCTTCATATGTTTTAAAACACAATCACAAAAGGCTGGCACAGCGTTGGTCCAGGCCTACACCATTTGGGCAGACAGAATTTCAGTACCTCTTCCAGCAGGCATCTGTAGGAGTGTGAGGAGGAAAAAGGAAAAGCACGGAACTGCACTGTGCTCACAAACCAGCTAAATAACATCAAACTTCTTGAAAAATAAAGTTATGGCAGGAATAGTGACTTGCCCAAGATTTCTCATCAAAAAAACCCCCAAACAAACCAAAAACCAAAACCACAACACACCACAGAGAAGAATCAGAAACAAAATCCTCAGTCATACATCCCTTGAAAAATGTTGCAGTAAGCACTGTATTTGCTAAGTGATAGACAAATCCTTCATTCCACCCAACTACAGCGGTAAGGCAGACTGCTACCACAACTCTTGTCTTTTTAGACGTGTTACACCACTGAATGTGTGATGCTTCTGTAAAGTTACATGCTTGTAACTATTGCCATTTCATGGCATAAAGTCTTCAACTAAATCTGTACATAAACATTCCTTACCTGAAGAAGTAAACTCTGCAAGCTCAGATGATGCAACCCAACCATATTGTTATTTTCTACACACTGACTTTACTTGTGTAAAATATCTGTTGACATTTTAAGAATGACCACACTGTCTGGATGCCTGTTACTTTATAACATGGCCTGAGTTGCTTCTAAATGCAGGAGTTAAGCTTTCATTATACCAAGAGTTACATACAGAAACCTTCCCTTTGAGAGAACACCTATCTATCTATGCAAGCGGTTTGACAGCTTTTAACTTTAAATTAAATAGCATATGACCCTCAACTAAGATATCCAGTTGCTGGGCTTCCTGACTTCATACTACCACCATTACCCAGGCTGCGTTTAGACCTTTACTATACTGAAAACTCGCAGCTCATGCCTGTCCAGATGAAAAATCATCAGTTAAACATTCTCCTAAGAGATTGCCTATTTTAGGCTTTGTGGAGTGTTGTGATTTTTAAACTATCATCTATACACTTAAAAAGAGAGGAAAAATATTTCTCTTGTAAACAAAGCCACACGTATTCCACGACAACCACCTTCATGTTCTACAACATCAGTAGCCTTCTGCAGATTAAATATCCTCTCTCACCACACAGCTCTCACTATGGTCTAGTTCGAAAAACATCCACAGCTATGTAACCCAACCCAGCCATACGACTTGCAGCACTGCCATACCACCACAGACCCCACACGACCTGCCACTACTTGCTCAACTGCAGTGCCTGGGGAGTTTTCTTAGCACTACGAGGTGGCAAAACAAAACCACTGGCCGCCTGGCTGCAATAGTTTTTGCCATCTCTGAGAAGCAAGAACACATAGAAGACCCAGAGGAAAGGGAAGACACTTTGAATTTCTTAAAGTCACCATCTTCAAACTGCCGTGGCTTTGATCTGAGCCTGTGGACATCAGCATTTTGAACATGTTCCCTACAGCCTATGCAGACCAGATCTGGCCAGCCCATATGTGAAGCTGTTCAGTCAGTTCTACACAGCTGGAAAGAGTCAGTCACGCAGCTCTGTGCCATGGGCACACACACAGCTTCTAACCACCAACTGACCAGCCAAGTGCAGAAGACAACAGATACCTCCATGTGGACTTTGGTTCCAGCCTAGCAGCTACCACTTCCATGTGTTGGTGTACACACTATTCACACAATCATTCCACAAATCACACAGTATTCTACTTAGGTGTTTTTATGCAGAAAGACCCTAATTAGTTAAAAAAAAGGCGGCACCTACCTCAGCCTCTATGAACAGTACAGTACCTTCAAGCTACTCACAGTCACCTTGGAAATTTTCAGACCGGGGAAGACAATTTTATAACTGAATATACACAGTGTTACCATTAGAACACCAATTCAATTGAACGTTTTTTTTTCTTCTGGCAGTGACAAGAGTTTGCCTGTGGGATCATTCAGCTCGCTTCTGCTCACACATTTTGCCCACTTTTGTACTTCTGAAAAGACACAAAGGCAAATAAAAGAACCGCTTCTCTAAACAAATTCATCCAGTGTACTCTGAAACATGTCAAGAGTGACACAGACACAACACTGCAATGTAGATTAAAGACAGAAAAAGCAGAGGAACTCTTCAGTTCCTCCAAAAAGTGATTGGCAAAACAAAAAAAGTTTGCTTCCTTTTATGATATGTGAAACCAACTCTGCTTCTGATAAGAGGAATAATAGTAAAACATTTTGGTTGCAAAAAAGTGGTAGAAAGGAGGAAAACAGAGCCCATTGTTCACATGTTTTGTGAAAGACACTTCATCAAACCACACTGTCCTCACTATTGGTCACTTTTATTTACATTAGAACCATCCTATCTTTCCACTTCACTTTCCTACCTTCTCCCTTCAACAGTTAGCATTAGCATAGTACTAGACATAAACTTAAAATTCAGTCAAACCTGTGAAAAAGAGACCAAGACTAAAATAAAACTGAATTCTGAAAGAACACATAGAACTCTTCTGCTATTAAACTGCGGTTACTGTTGCTGATGGGCAACTCCATGCCCCAAAGCAGAACGCTGCCCATGCCCACTACTGTCTCTGAATTTACCAGCTATTCACAGAGAATTTTAGTTTTTGAGAACTTCAAGCACCTTGAATCCTAAAGAGGGTAACAAATCTATCCATGAAAAAAGGTCTTGGATAAATAAGACACTTAAGCTTTGAAATAAAACTGGGCATGGCCATTCTTGTCAACAGTTCCTACTGCTGAAACACTCAATAAGGTGTCGCAATCAAATTAACTATATAAGAGGGCATGTGAATTGCATAACTCAGCTTAAAAATGTCTAGGTGGAGATTGCACCAGGCCATAAATTACCACTTTATTAACTTACATGATTTCTTGCCATGCATAGAAACACAACTACCTTAAAACAGAAACAGTGTTGTCTTCAGTTACGCAAAACAGAGTAATTCTAGGTGAAACAAAACTATTTAAGGTCAAAAGGTTTTTTCTGTACACAGTTTGCCTGCAACTTTTTTGTTTACTCTCTGGATATAGCAATTGTTCATATAATCTTACGATTTCGGAGCATTAATTTTTTTTTTTCTTTAAAGGCTGACAACGCTACAGTTAAACACGCAAAGAAAACACCGAACTATCTTTGTGAAAATTTAATACACAGCTCTTGACAGTGTTGAGAAAATAGATGCTAGAGCTTAGCAACTTCATAATTCCAGAGGGACAGGCTGAAATGTAGAAACAAGTCATGTAACGTCTTCAAAGTCAGTCATAAAAAGGCTAACTGTTCCCATAGATTTTTCTTATTGTTTCTAAAAAAGGGAGCCAGAACTTTTCCATCAGAAAAACATTAGTCAAGCACTCATTGAGCATATGTTTGACAAGCTGTGTCCTACGTTCATGTGAACTTCTTGACCATGGTCACACCAAAGGAAACTTATCTAGAAGCAACAGAGAACAATGAAAATGGCAAGTTTCATGGTTGACCAGAACAATGTATTTGCCAGGAGGATGCACATGCAAGAGAAAAAGGTAGCCATCCTTTTCACTAAAAATAACAAAAATTATCAAGCACAGAATTAACCTGATGCTTCTTCTCACTACCTAGCTTGTGCGTTTTTCAAATTCTCAGCAAAACTCCATTTTATTAACTAGATTTGGCATATACTTCCATAGGGGAGAGCAGTCGTCCCTTACACTGTTTTAAATGTGATTTTGGTCTTTCCTTATTTAACAGAAAAAAATACATGCATTAAGCTTACTCATTTTCTCTACCAACTCAAGGGAAAAAATCTGAAGTTAATATTCAGCAGTTCCTAAAAAGAAGTTTCATATAGCATCTAGGACCTAATAAGATAATCATTTAAGTCTGGACGCTAGAATGCCACAAACTCTCTGTGCAAAACCACAGTTGTCTACCTAAGCAGTATACTCAACACTGCCATAGCAAAATAACTATTAATGCTGTGATTTTATCTGTCCGAGCTTCACGAACTATCACAACAAGCCAGCATAAAAAAACCCAGGCAGTTCACAAGACAGATTGTAAGAACGATCCTTAAGATACTTCGGAAAAATAGAACTTCATAAATAAAAACACTTAAAAGCCACAGCCCCAGAGGATATGCTTGATGTTTACATTACATGCATCCCCTCCAAAAGTTCACTGTAAAGCATACTTTGAAAATTGCAAGTTGGAAAAGTGGATTGGTATACATGGTGGAGGCAAATATTGTGGAGAAGAGAGAGGGAAACAGAGAGAGGGAGAGAAAAGAAAGGCACAGTTAGATAATCCTGATAAATGTGTGTCGGTTTTCTTAAAGTCTCATCTTCCTCCACTTCAAAATGCAAATATTTGCTTCTAACCTTTTTAATGCAGAAACTTCACTGAGTACAACTATTTTCAGAATATTACTGACTTTCCCATTAGTACAAAATTATTTTTTGTTTTTAATATAGTCACTTCATACATTTTCTTCATAGCTAACTGGCTCTGCAGATTCTTTCAATGGCATAAAAGAAATTTTTTTTCTTACTTGAGAAGGCAACTGTGAATTCAGGAATGACAATCCCCAAACTCAGTCTTGGAAATCAGTATTAGAAGAGTCTTATGCTACATCATTCATGAGCAGGAGCCTAAGATTAGCCTTCTTATTTTGTAATATGACAGGCAGCACTCAAGTCAAGGTTTAAGTGTCAAGTAACTACCATAGATGACCTTCCACTTCATTTCAGGAAATTTCTCTAAGTATGTTTAATTTTTCAGGGCCACTTTCATTCCTTTCGTCTAGTTTTAAATGTTGGATTTCTGCTAGTCTATAAAAGAGCTATCAGGCAGCTTTCTCCAATATGACAAATTTTACTTATCATTTTCACAAAATTACCTTTGGAGTATCTTAAGAAATACCTCTTCCATCTTTTCATCCTTCCAAAAACACTGAGATCTACTCCAGTCTCTTAGCTCCAGGACCGCAAACTGCTAAGGAATTATTCAGTCTGGGTCCTGCAAAGCATTCAAGTACATTTTTATTTTTGAATGAGCAGTCCTGTCAAGATCAACAGAATAGTCACAAGTAACATATGCTTAGGAGGGTGACCAGATAAAAGTCTGAAGGCATTAGCCTCTGAAAGACCTACACCCAAACCAAGTTTTTCTGTAACTCCAGTTTTTAATGGGTTGACTTCTGTAACAGATTTCAGGTACTTTTTATTTGAAGATCATTTGGTGTATGTACTGTTAATATTTACACTGGTGAACTCTACAGATGCATACACACACTTATGTATGTCAACAGCCACGTGCATGCACATGTGGGTGAACGTAATGTAGTCCACCATCTTTATAAAGTCACATCTCTTTATTCAAAGTTTTGGCTAAGGTTCTGTATTTCTAGGGTGCCACATGTCAAATTCTCTAAGGGAGCTTTTAATATGTCGTTTATAAAGAAGATGGGGGGAACAGGCAAAATGCTTTGAGAGATTTTACAAAGCAGGTGGGTGGGGAGAAAAGTCCCAAAACACGCAAATCCACAGTTTGTCTCATGTTGAGTGTTTTGGAGAATCACAGAAGACAACTAATACTTTCACAGCCACACATGAGAAATACAGCTCATAGAATTTCAACTTTAGATTACTAGCAGTTGTTTTCAGAGGGCCAGGCTTCAAAAGAAAAAGAGTGACAAAGAACTTAAATAGGAACCAGAGCTCAAAAATCTTAATTTTCCCACCCTGTTGCACGGGTGGCCCTTTGGCATCTGTAATCCTATTCTCACTGAAGAAAATGGGAAGATTTCTGTCTCTGTACAGCCCCTGGATGACCATAAAGAATATCAAAACTCAAAAATCACGGAGCCTTTCTCCCAGTTATTTCTTGGCTCCATTTCAGGTGTGTCCTGATAGACATTTAAAAGCTGATGCATAAAAATCCCCTATGTTCTGATCCGGATTTTCCTTTTTTAACCTTCATTAGCTAACTATCTGTGTGAGATCAGCTGAGAACATCCATTTCATATGAAGGGGGATACAAAGACAGAATATGCAACAACAGGGCCATGTGCCACGGTATATAGGGAATCTACCTCAGATATGGGACCATGGGACTGGGAGTAAAGAGCCCCTTTTTCTGTTTCATGGTTATCAACAAGGCTGCCCTTCGGTGAGTTACAAAGCAGTGGGCAAAACAATCTGGTTACATATGCTGATTTCACTGATTTTAATGAGGCTAAAACAAATACATTAATATAAAGAACTCTGTTTAGGAACTCATCGTTTTCCAAGTCTCATTTCTGCCTTGAAATAAAAGAACATTTTTATGCAAGGAGACAATTCTTCTCTAGTTAAGTAACAAATTTCTGTCAAACCTCAAGAACACATTGTACTCTCTTGCTTTCATAGTATCCGTCTCTTAAAATCCAAATTTGGTTTGTAGCTGTAAAATGTTGATTAGGACTATATAATTTATTTAATGCTAAAGCTTTTAGTGGTTATGAGCAGCGATCAGACCTTTACTAAAACAAATCTCTGGTTTTGCTCTTGACTACTTGGCCAAGCCATTCTGCGCCTGCCAGCTCAACAATGAGCGCTGGCTTGAACACCACATCCAACAATCCTGCTCTTCAGTCAAGCGACTACTTTTTATGCACATCTAGGGGCCAAGAGAAATTCTCAGTCAGAACCTCCAGCCATCCCTTTTGGCCACAGTAAGCACAGTATCAAATGCTGTTTAAAATAGCATGTAAGGGTACTGCAGTAAAACAACAAATTGTTTAATCAGGAAAGCACAGAAAAATCACTACAAATTCCATACTTTATACAGTTAACAGAACGTTTGTGTGAAATCTCATGATCAAGTGAAGCACCAGTTTACCAACATACACACACACAATAAAACCAGACAACTGGATTATTACCAACTGCTCAAGCTCCATCACATTTCAAGTGTTTACAGTAAGAAATTGGTGAGTTTTGTTCTACACATCTGAAAGTATTCTTCGAGGATCTTCTTACAGTTTGAGATCTACTGGAGCCCACTACTTTATGAGACACATATAACTCTTGAGTAAATTTCCTGTCTCCCCTTAATTTTTTACCTTAGACTATCCAGGCTTATATCTGGATCTAAACATGTACTTCACAGACTTTTTTTTTTAACGTACACAAGAAAAATGTATGCTGAAAATAAACATCTAAATAGCATATTTTATTTCAGCTTACTCACAAGTTTGCCAGAATTTAACCTAAAAGTTAGACAATGATATAAGATACAGTTTATTCTACAACAAACAAATGCATTTTTAGTAAAAGAACCTTCTGCTCAAGATTTGGAGATTTTTCTATGCATTACTACAATACAAAGCAAAAGAATCACACAGGCTTAATTTGCAAGACAGTTTTCTTTAATTTTAGGGTAATTTTTAACAACCTGCTAAAGCAGAGATCATACTTATCCTTTAGATAAGAAAAATAAATTTAACACTTACATAGATTTATTTAGAAAAAAAGCTCTCCGACTTAACAGTGCTCTTAGTTGCATAATCTCCTATCTTTACCACTTCTTACTTGAAGTGACAGAGAAAACTTAATACAAGTAATACTTTATGCTGACACATGGAATTAAGACGTAAAAGTGAGAAACGACAAGGTTCCCATGAGAAATGAAAATGCAAAGTATGTGTTAAACAACCCTGCGGAAAGAGGGGGGAGGTGTGGGGGGTGGAGAAGAGAGAGATCCAGAATGGATGCTGGCTTTTATGTTTTTTTTAAAAGAATAGTATTAGAATAATGCTAATTAAAGCATTAAGGTCCAGAAAATGTGTTACTATTCCTTACATTTCTACTCATCAGTCCAAGGAAAAAAAGATTGCCACATTTATGGGGGTTTCGGGTTTGTTGAGGCTTTGGGGGGGGAGGTTTTGAGGGGTTGATTTTTAGGTTTTAAGGTACAACACAATTAGCATGTTTCAAGTATAAGATACAATTAACTAGACACAGACACCACAAATATATATTACATATACATTCTCACCCACACATATGCATTTAAAGCACACAATTTAAAATCTAGAGCATTACTGTAGAACAGCATCACTGGCCCCTCTGAAGTGACTCTGCTCCCAAAGACAAGGCTCAGGTTTTTCTGTTGGTTCCTTTTATTACAGAACACCCACAACTGGGGCCAGATGTTTTCAAAACAGCCTGGAAGGGGACATCCCCTACTAAAAAAACAGACAAGACCAGAAACTCACCACACAGGCTACCGTAATACAACAAAGAGTTAAAAGTAGTAACTCTTTCTTCAAGTGTCAAGCAGAAATCCAAAGCACTAACTTTTGCTTTGCTCAGCTCATTTTCAGGTCTTTTATATACAGATTCTGAAATGGTAGAATTGTACTGGTTCAGATACAGGCCCAACTAACAGCCCCGGCACACTGACTGGGATATGAACCACCTTCCCCTCTCCTAGGGTCACCACAGGAGTTCTAGAAACACTCATTCAGGTGTTTTATTAGGCCACCTAACAATTAATACCCCTGGTATGTCCTCCCTTCTTACAAGCTGCGCTGTAAAAGCTGCATTTGCTTGACATCCTCTGTATAATGTATTATCCTGTGACATTTTATCTGACCACTCTACAGAGGAGACAGTACTGAAGTACATTAATTCTCCATGGGGACAATCTTATTTTTTCCAGGAATGCAGCCAAATAAAGATAGTTCTTCTACAGACTTTCCTCTTTGTTAATCAAGCCGAACTTTCATACAGCCAAGTGCTATGATTTTAACTTTTTAAACAAACTTAACCCATAATTAATTTAAAGAATATTACTGGTCTGTTTCAAATCATGATAGCAAGTGGATTTATCAGCTTTCTTCAAGAAATGAAACATAAGTCAATCTTTTTTTGTCCACAACATAAATCTGACGATCAACCTCCTCCAGAGGAACAAAGGCGACTTTCTGCTTCATCTTCTACAATGCAGATCAAAACCTTCGGTCTAAAATTCAGACCAAACTCTAAATGCTAAAATAGATACATTTCAGTCACTCCCCAAAAGACTGAGGTGGAGGGGAACCTAACCCACAACCAACCAAACCTATCTTGATTTTAAATGAAGAAAACATAAGACTTTTTTCCTCCAGCCTTCCTCCTTCCATCTGCACACTCCACAAGCCTGTGAACCAGCAGACTCATTAACAGTACGGCCAGGCACTACCCCCATACTCTCATCCACTGTGACCCAGGCTGAGTCTACATCATGTTTCTGCTGCAAATGCACTTGTCGGGTTGTACCATGCGTTAGCTGATACATCACATCAAGAATTGTGCGCATAATCTCATTTTACAGCAGAAAGTGTGGTTTTGACAGTGAAGTTTATTTAGAACAGAAAGATGATGGTCACAGGATGAACAAAGAAAGTTTAAACCACACTGCAAGCAGCTGTATTTGCTAAATGCTAATTTTGCCAATAAATTTATTCTGGTGCAGATCTGCTTTAACACACATTGTCTGTAAGACTCACCATAATTTCCAAAAAATTCCCCTCTAAAATATCCTGCCTTGAAATAGTACAGAGATTACAAACAAAACTTTTCCCTAAAATGAAATATAAAAATAATTTCTTGCAGCAATTTGCAATTATTAAACTGAGTCAGCTGCAATGGTTTTAGTGAGCAATCAAAAGCTCTCCCCTACAAGTCTTATTAGATGTCATGGGTTTTGCAGTAATGATTTCTGACAAACTCCACCAAGTTATGTAAATCATATTTGGGGAGAGAGGAGGATTATTTGTTTGTTTCTTACTCTAGCCCTTTTCTCAGAAATAGCATGGATGTTCCTTTAAAGCCACTCTGCTTCCTTAACAGCAACGCTACTTTGAACTTCTCAAGCAAGAATACAGAACGAACAATATATCAGATTATAACTCTCTTCTGTAAATTAATATGGCCCCTTTGAGTTCCTGCTAATAGTTATTAAAAGTTGTTTTAGGATTTTTTTAATTTTTAAAAGTGTGTGAACAAACATTTTATAATTACTATCTACCAGAAGTCTAAAATAATTTAAAAAATCATTTTCCTTCTGTTCACTCAGCATAAAGCTTCATTCAAAATGCTGTTAGTGAAAACTTGTTTGTTAACAATTTATTTTTTTAAATACAACAGGTCTTCATAGTCTAGACTTAGATGCTAAGTTATAATTGCAGGGACTGAAAACGCAGATAATACAGAAGCATGCTGAAAGACTCATCACCAGAGGTTATTCACACAGACCAGAAATTACTACCTCAGTTTAAATACTTAGTTCTAACTTATTAAACAAACACTGCATGCAAATATCTGAAGTATACATTGATACTTTACTGCAAGTTGTGTAATGTTTACTAACTCTTATCACCCTTATCATTGCAGTACTGAGGTATGTGTTAAGGGACGGGCCAAATCATCCTCTTGATTCACATGCTTCACCAGAGCAAGTCCAAAACTGAAGACACAAAGTGAAAAAAGCCAATGAACTTAATGTTTTGACAAACCCCACAGTGTTTCAAGATGCTATCATCTTATTCACAGGAAACTTGACAGAAGGGAAAGCACAACCCTCAACGGATCCAGTCCACAGCACTGTTTTCTAGCCCAAGCACTGAATGAAGGAGGTAGGGATGAAAGGCTATTTTCAAACTTGCCTACAGCCAAAAGCATCTACAACTTTAAGATATCTGAGTCTGCAAGAAAAATGTTTGTCCTGCACAAATTGATTCTGTGCACTCTAGTTTGGTTTCTAACAAGCCAAATCTCTCCCATCTCCTTCCACAAAGAGAAAACTAGGTAAAACTCCTGAAAATTAAAGAAAATACATTAGTGAATATGTTCCTCTGAGTCCTGGCAACCTCTGGCAGTAGGCAGGGTGAGGATAGGCAGACAATGACAGTAACATATAAAACCAGCACAGCAAGATTTACAAGAGAGGTCACCTCTCCAAGCCTTCACTCTGTTTTAAATCTGTGGGTTTCTGGATACTTTTGGGTAACCTTCCTCACCCTCTCCTTCCGATAAGGCAAAAAGAGAGGAGAAGAAATAAATCAACATTTTGAGCTGTGCAATAAAATGACACCTTTACAATTTTAGCACCTAGCCACGAGGAAGCATCCTAGCATTGGACTGGAAACCAGCATCACATGAACCACACATGACAAATCTCAAACCTTGGGAAGTTTTGTGAAAGAAACTTTCAAAATGAACGGATTGTCAAGGAGATTAAAACAAAACAAAATACAAAACCAACCAAAACCTAGAGTTAATATTCAGTGCTATTACAATAAGTGAATACCATCTGATCTCGTACCCAGAAGCCACAAAGATCTACACAGGACCAAGAGCCAAGCCCCAAATACCTTACACTTCAGAAGCAGAGGGAGTTCTCGTAGTTCTAGGGCAGAAAATGGCAAAGACTTTTTGGATGCCGTGCCAGGCTCTTGCAGGATGAAGTGCTGCTTTGCATGCTGTTGGGTTTTGAATCATGCACTACAATCCTGGCCTAGGCAATCTTCTCTCACTTGTATTCTCCCATGCCTAGAGGTTCAGGTCACCCAGCAGTCCCTGTGCTAGGGTCATCCAGTTACTAGAGTCACTAGTGCTGCATTTTAAATCTTCCAAGAGTTCCATGAAGCTCAAGAGCCAAGGCAGGCCACTCCTGATGCAGTGTCATCAGGACAACCTGTGCAGTACTACTGCAATCTTTTGTGTTAGCTTCATTGACTTTAAGTCACCAAAAAATACCTTTTGGGTTGCTTAATATCCTCGCTGTTACTGTAATTTATTGATATATTTGCAACTAACAACATCTTCTGATCAACAGAGGCTCCTTAGGTGAAGAAAGATTAAACACACCTTATAAATTATGTGCCAACACCACAGCAGTTTGCAGGTCTCATATCAGTTTAACACTTGCATATAAGACACCTATAAAATCCAAAATTAACTCCTTACTGCACAGGCCAGGCTACACAGCAAATGATTAGCTGAGCGCACTGACGTGCTGCCTGTGAAACATGTTAGTATGAGCAGAGAAGCATCGGTTTCTCAGCCAGTAGCAATCTGCTCAAGGGAGAGGTGACATCAAGCAAGAGAAGCTATAAAGCAAAGTCTTCAGTTATTTGCACTATTCTGGGAATTTACATCTAAGGTGCTATTTTATGTAATACTAACTTGCACGCAAACAAAAACCCCTTCACTGAATGGATGAATTTACAAAGAAATTCTGATGTTTTTCTAATTTCTAAAATGTTTTTCCCAAATCAAAGGTACTGCAACTGTTATTAGAACCATCCATTTTCCTTTCTTTATATTGTTGTATAACATCTACCACTCAGCAACAAATACTACCAGTTCCTGTGAATCTTTTTTTATGATGTGCAGATGTAAGGCCTGTGCTACAATTGCTTTTGTGCTTGACATGCCGAGACGCAAGTTTCCAACTTCCAAAGAAACAAAAGAAGTAGGTCCGTAAAGAAAGAAAATATATGTATTCCCTGCAAAGGTTTTGCATGAAAAGGAATAAAAGTCTGCTGGGGGAGGGGTACATGTTAAATCTGAAGATCTTCCCCAACATGCAAAGTACCTCATCCAGAAATCAACTTCAGCTGTTACAAAACGTGTTGCTGTTCTTTGTACTCTAATTCCATTCATTAACTGAAAACCTTTACAACCTGAAAGCTTTACAAGAGTTTAACAATTAAGGTAACTCTATAGAGTCACTTGATTTAAAACATGTCCTGAAAACTATGCAATTAGTCAGCACTTCTAGGAGGCACTTAAAATTCCCTTTGTGGTGAACAATACATCTAGAGTTGAGAAAAGCCAGTTCATTTTGATAGTGCTTCTCATGAAGAAAGCTGATCAAGTTGTCTAAAGGGTAATCTTGGGGGAACTGTAACTATGATAATGAAGTCTCTTCCCTGAGGACAAAAGCACTGTACAAATTTAAAAAATAACAAGAAAACAGCAGTACAAATATACAATACTGCATTTCCAAGCAGTACTTGCTCAAGAATCGGAATAGATATGCCATTTTTTTTCATCTTTAGTGCTGAAGCAGAAAAACCTCTTTTCCACTTGCTCAACTTTCATGTGAGCAGTTCCTAAATCTGGTACTCTCCTGCACCTGATGGTCTAACACCAGGTCTTCCCCTGGCAAAAAGTCAACATTAAAGTGTCAGAGTATGTGTTATTCCCACCTGCTGATCTTATTAAGAGGGTCTCCTGTTTAACAGAGGTCAGGAATAAACAGTTTCAGAAAGGATGACCAGGACAGAGAAGCCTTTCTGAAACTGCCCTAAAACCCACCAACCTCACTTCAGAAGAAGGCTGAACACCACCCCCATTCCCTTCCTCTTCATCCAAGGCTCCTTTTCCTCCCTCCTGGTACACAGGCAATATTTTACTGAATACCAAGACAATTAAAATAGAAAAAAAGTAAAAGTTAGTTGTAGTATATGAACATGAGAAATGAGAAGCTCAAACCTCAAAATATACGTAAGAGATAGCCAGTAAGAGGAGTCCAGGCATTTTAGATTCTGATGTCTTCCTAGACAAAAATGCCAGAGTAAAAATTAGACTTGGCTGCTGTGTCTCAGTTACCAACTGAGAAATATTTTCCATAAGTAAACGTATTGCATTTCTCATTATTGATAACAGACATGGGAATCTAGTCTAACTTCTGCTCCAGTGTTTCAGTTATGCATATAACCTCACACACAATTAACAGACAGTTTTGGCAGCAGTAGCAAAGGCTGCCCAAACCAGTTATTCTTTAACTGCCCCTACTGTTGCTGTAACATGCTCTGAAAGAGTCCAATCACATTCCTCCAAACTACCACAACAACACAGAGTAGTGACCTTCAGAGAACAACCACTGAGTATTCTACAGCAGATAGGTTGCTAAAAAGACCAGAGTGTTGGTGGAACATCTAATTTTTTTCTACATGGGACAGTGCCAAGAAAATTCATGACTATATACTTGTGCTAACTTATACTGTTATTAACATTCATTTCAAAATAGGCATTCTCATGTTTTCAGTAAGATAGATACATGTAATAAATATATGTATACACACAAGCACAGAACAGACACGTAGTTTGGTACTTAAATCAACTTGACCTAAAATACCTGATGTATGCTACTTTAGATCAACTACGTTTGACAAATAAACTTTAATGAAAAATTGAACTTGTGGGTAATGACAACCTTAGTGTAAATTTTGCTGCTAAATAATTTCATTTCAGGAATTGCAAGAGTTTATAAAGCTGTATCTGGAATAACCATCAACTGAACATAATAGGAGATGGATTAGACTACAGGAAAATGAAAGGGGTTTTGCTTTTCCAAGTTTCAAATTTTATTAACTGTTCTTAGATCCTTTTATGGCTTATTCCTACCACTGTCTGCCAGGCAACAGTGTGAAACCAAAAGACATTTACAGGCCTAAAAACCCGTAAATATTAGTGAAAGAAGCATGCATACAAGAACAACTTGGGAACTTAAAATTTTTTTTTTAAGTTTACATCCCTGTGCTGACACCACCCTTCCACCTATGTTTCAAGCTTTAGAGACCATTCTGAAATGTAACCAGATTTATTAAAAGCTGGGAGGTTTTCTGTCATAAAACTGCATATGAGAATTGCAATTTTTGCAACTGCAATATGGTAAGACAGAAAGGGGTTATATTACTGTATTACCTCCCTAAAACATACTCTTCACATAACTTAGAAAGTGACCTCTACAAAGATTTAGAAGAAAAAAAATAGTTTGTCCTTCAGTTACAGTTGTTGTTGTTGGGGGGTGGAGGGGTAGTTAATATTTTTTTTTTTATTGTTTTGGGAACGGGGGGGTGGTGTTTGGGGTTTTTGAGCTGTTTTGTTTTAAATCCAGGCATACTGAAGTGTTTAGTCCTACCACTTTAACAGATCATCAGTATGAAAAAAGTTATGAGTTTACCTTTGATCTATTTTTTCTTCTTGTAGTTTCCTCTTCATGTGAAGTACTATGAAAGAGTATGCAATCAACTAGGTTTGCTCACTGAGCATATTACTATACATATTTGGACAATACAAATACCCTTCTAAAAAAGAACAACTGACTTGACAACAGTGTGTTATTCCTAACAGGAATCTCGGTCTCTCTTGTTACAAGCCAGAGTGGTTTTCCTCCCTTTTCTCTCTCAGTTTTGGGATGGTAGATGGAAGGGGCATAAGCATTACCTCCTTTCTTGCATTCTTAAATGGTTTTAGAATCTAGTAAAATAAAACTAATGCTTTTATTGTCTCCAATTTATAAGTTGTAGAGACAGGAAAAGCATAAATCCATCCTTTTGTTATTTCCAAAGCTGGAAATACAAGAAATGCAAAAGAAACCTCTTTCCTGTTTATATATTGTCAAAGGCCTATTGAAACTGTGGAAGAAAATATTCAAGATACGGTATTTCTATGAAGTTCAAGAAAGAAGCCATATTTTAGAAAGAGATTATTTTCTTCTTTTGGAGGAAAAGACTCAAATACCCAAGTTCAACAAATTATAATGTAAAGAAGCTGCAAGCAGCTAAAAAAGCCATGATCTTGCCAAAGAAAGAATGAATTGATTTCTCCCCCAAAACAGTTGTGAAATGGTAGTACAATAGATTAATTTTCTTGCTTGTTCAGGAAAAAAAAAAAAAAAGATAGTATAAATAAGATTTATACTACAGATTAAAAAAAAACTATCAAAAGATTACACAGCATCAAGGATATTCCATTAGCCTTTCACTTTGGGAGAGCCAGTCACTTTATCACAGACCTATGGGGTAACCTCAAGCTGGCCATTTACATGGCGTCACCAAAACCAATACTGAATTTAGCACTGCTAGCAACCAGGGCTTTGTCCTAAGAGCAGAACAGAAATATTATACAGTAAATCACATCCAGGGACTAAAATGAGAGCTGAGAAGAATTAGACCTGTCCTAGAATGGGCTAAGCCAAAACACAGGACTTTTAAAAACAAGTTTCCTCAAGGGTGGGGAGAGGAATCCTTCTGTAAATGCCCTGGTTAAGTGCTAAAACAAGTCTCATATTGTTATGAATGCAGTGTATTGATTACTCTAATTTCTTCAGGTGTTTCAATAAAGCATGAATATCAACAACGAACAGAGCTCCAAAAAATTCCATCGCTTGATACTGCAGAAAGGCACAAGTCTGTCCACAGGCAGCTGATGGCCTTTCAAGCAGATTTTATAGGGTTTTACATTAAAATTTATCCATTTCTGTTCATCTTCTGCACTACTGCCAAAATAAGATTCTAGTACTTTTTTTTTTTAAGTCTGATGATTCCTAGTTGTTCACAAACCAATGTGAATGGAATTCCATAAGTGAAAATTGTTTTCAAATCACACTAATAGAAAGAGAAGCAAATAATGCAAAATGGATTAGGATAACTTCAGTAACAGTACCATCCATCACTTACTTAAAATCATTCAACAAACAAGAAGTAGCAGAAATTTTAATAGTTATAATTATTTTGTTTTAACAGACTTACCCTCTTGCAGGATCTAAGGCAATCGCTCTGGGTTGATCCAATTCTTGCCAGAACAAAACTTTTCTCAGTGATCCATCTAAATTAGAAACTTCAATCCGATTTGTTTCAGAATCTGTCCAGTACAATTTCTCCCCCAGCCAGTCACATGCCAGCCCATCAGGTGACAGAAGTCCCGAAATGACCACGTTTTGTACACTCCCAGATTTATTGAATTCTGTTCGTTTAATGGCTTCTTCACTGACATCACTCCAGTATATCAACCCCTTTACAAACACGAAGTCCACGGCTGCTGCGTCCTCTAGGCCACCCACAATCACCGTGGCATTCTCCTTCCCATTTGCAGCATCCACCAGTCGCAGATCACGTCGGTTCGCATACAGCAACAGCGGGGCAGCTTTAAATGGGAGAGATAAAGGGTGGGGGGACAGACAGATGCATTAACACCACTCATATTAAGTATAACTTGCACTGCAATGGTGCATCAGGCTGTAACTACTAATTTAAGAAATTTTTTTAAAAATAAAAATAGGTGGGGGAACATTTTGAAGTTTGACTAAAAAGCGCCGACTTGAAGCCTTTCAACAGGGCTACAACTCAAGATGGCAACCTCATAATGGGCAGCTCATTATTCTGGGCTGTGCATTATTAAAATAAGATTAAATAAAAAGGGAGAGAACAAGCAAATGGGGGCTTGAAGCGCCCAAACAACACTGTTCTGTAGAGAAGGATGCTTAAATAAGAATCTGAAAGACAAGGGTAAAGCAGTTTTCTAAGCACTCAGCGCTGTCCCACTCAAGCACAGATTTTTTTTTTTTTTTGCTAGAATTTATTAATATACATCCCCACTTCTATAAAAGCATAATTCATGTCAAGCTATCAAAGCCACTGTGTTGGTTTTGGCTAGGATAGAGTTAATTTTCCTCACAGTAGCTAGCATGGGGCTGTGTTTTAGATTTGTGCTGGAAACAGTGTTGGTAATACAGGGATGTTTTAATTATTGCTGAGCAGTGCTTACACAGAGCCAAGGCTTTTTCTGCTTCTCACAGATCCCCACCAGCGAGCAGGCTGGGGGTGCACAAGCAGTTGGGAGGGGACACAGCTGGGACAGGGAAGGGACAACTGACCACAGGGATCCCCCACACCATATGTGTCATGCTCTGCATATAAAGCTGGGGGAAGAAGGAGGAAGGGGGACACGTTCAGAGTGATGACGTTTGTGTTCCCAAGTCACCGTCACACATGATGGATCCCGGCTGCCCTGGAGATGGCTGAGCACCTGCCTGCCCATCAGGAGTGGTGAATTAATTCCTGGCTTTGCTTTGCTGGTGTGTGCAGCTTTTGCTTTACTGATTAAACTGTCTTTATCTTAACACATGAGTTTTCTCACTTTTACCCTTCAATTCTCTTCCCTAACCCATGCAGGGGGAATGAGTGAGCAGCTGTACGGTGCTTAGTTGCTACCTAGGGTTAAACCATGACAGCTATCTGTATGTTGATACTCTCTGAAATGTCTCGAACATTTTACATGTAATACATACAAATACAAAATTCATTGCACAGTACAAGGTGAATGTTGTTTTAGGGTGTTGAAGTTGGTATGAGGAGGCATGGAGAAAAAAAAAAATATCTATAGGTTTGGACAACACAGAGTTCTTTCAAACTCTGCTCTACCACTCCTGTTTAGTTCTCTAGCACAAATACTTTATTTTATATGCTTTATTTGCTTACTCTATCAGTTTGCAAGGTCTGTATATTTTTCATACACAACACTTAAGATAACTAATGAAAAGTAGTAACCATGAAAACAGTTTCTTAAATGTAATATGACTGTTTATTTGTCCTTAACCACAAGCTATGTATAACATTATGAAAATTCCAGCCTCATTCCTACTTAAACAAAAGGTTAAGAAAAATACTACATTTGTATAAAGCAGATAATCACATCCTTTTAAATTCACTGTCAGAAAACATTTCTACATTTCCCTGTGTTTACTCAGGCACAGTAGCAACAGAGCTGTACAGCAGCATTTAGATACTTACTATGATTGGCATACTAAACACTCCTCTAGCTGTCACCACATAAATTTGATTAAAATCTTGCAGATGTATCCATTGGCATAGGTGGGCACTTTAAACTTCTGGCAGGTTGTATGTCCTACCCAAAAGGTTTATATTTATAGAGCAAAAGATGTGCATGGCTGAATAGTGTCAAGGGCTACACTTCCAGAAAAGATACAGTTCCCAATATGAGAAATTCACACAGAAATTAGAAATACTAACACAGACTTGAGAAAATTCAAAAGCTAATTTCCGAGATCAGACTATTCCCTCATTACCACAAAACTGTTTGTCAAAGATGCTGCCACGTGTGCACTGGGAGAAGCTGAAGGCACTAAGAAGTTCCTTAATCTAACTCCAAATAAACAAGTTCTGCTATATAAGTTTGGAAGCTTTTCCTTCTTTCTTTCTGTCTTCATTTTTTGTTGGTTTTTTTTGGTAAACAAACTAAATTGTTTATGCTGTCATCCTAATTTTAGAAACACTGAATATAAACTGTTTCATGACAATCTTTAGATAGAAAAGTTACCAAAATGGAGGGGGAATAAGAGGAAAGATTTGTTGGTTTTGATAAATGCTAAATTTGTATTCCCCCCTCCATAAGGCAAGTTTTTGTTCTGCAGCAAAACATTCAGTCTAGAGATTATATTTCCATGAAGAAGGTGCAGACTTCTCTAAAATGGAAATCAGAATTTTTCTATTAAGGAGGTTTATTACCTTACTTTATAATCTCCTTCCCTTCCTTGCATAATTTCCCACCCCCTAAAGATTTAAAATTAATTATAGGAGAGTTTTTTGAAGATCTGGTTGCTTATGATGACTACATTTTTCAGAAAAAAAAAAAAATCAATAAACTGAAAGCGGAAAAAATACTTTTTAAAGCCTGCATACAGTGGTAACCTGAAAAATCTAGTTAATAGCCAGCTCAATATCATCTAGTGCACCACAGGAAAGAGTGCAGCCAACTGGCAGAGCTCTCTCTAGTGAGACAGAAGCATTTGAAAAAAGGTAAATCGACGCACAAATGAGTATAGGCTCCATTATGATGTGTAACATGGAGCACAAGTACCCACGCACATGGCATGCACTGAACTGGAACACCACACATGTCAAGCGTAATCACCGAGGCCTGAAGGCATTGCTGAGCCTAACACAACTGCATCGCATAGGTTATTCACTCCTTGCTGGAGCTCAGAGCTGGCTGACGAAGTACTGGAGAAAACCTCATTTTCATGAATGATACAAGTTCGTTAAATGATGGCTCAGAAGAAACAAAGCTACACTTAGGATGTGTAGTTTCATGCAGATTGATTCAAAGCTGCAACTTGCAACACATTTCACAGGGCTGGCAGATGAGGATATCAAGCTTTCCAATTTGTTGCGACATTCAGGAATGAAGCACGCATCACCAAAATAATAAAAACCAGGTTTGTTCCCCCACCCCCTCCAACCCTTCCCAGAAAACACGAAGGTTTCAATACCCTATAAAACCCAGTT
Organism: Tyto alba; assembly: GCF_018691265.1. NCBI lineage: Eukaryota > Metazoa > Chordata > Aves > Strigiformes > Tytonidae > Tyto > Tyto alba. Next base: position 5,269,819 of record NW_024881295.1, on the reverse strand, counting down.
ACTGAAGTTGCCAGCATTAGTACCTAGCATCATCTTTGCCATTTATTTGACTCAAAGAGCAACTCTGAAAGGAAAATAGTGGCAGAAGGTCCCATCCTGCCCCATGTAACTCACATTAAAAGAAGCAAAGGACACTGAAAAGACTGCTTTCTTGAATAACACAGTTATAAACTATACTAATAACCTAAGACAAGAAGTCCAAGAGAAACTCCATTGAAAGCTAGGCAACTATTCTGTTGTTTAAGTTATAATGGGGCAAAGAGATATAACTCAGGTTATCTTTTTTGAGAAGCTGAACTCTTCACAGATGTTTCTATTTCCCTTTCTATAGATATCATAAAAGTACATATTTTAACTGCAACAAACTATAAAACATTGAAAAGAAGCACACATTTTTAAAAGTAAAAACGCCCATCTTGGACATCAACAACTGAAACAGTAGTGAATATTACCATATCCTCTATCACCTGAGAGGTCTACATGTAGTTTATTCTTCGCAGTAAAGTACCCAATATAGAGTAAAAGCTATGCTTAGTTATAAAATAGGCTTTTTTGGTATCCACCAACAGGAAAAAACATCTGCTTAGAGAACACAATAGTTAGAAAAACTGAAGTGTAACACATTTGAACCGCAACAAAAAATTTAAATCATTAGAAACTCCTGCCAATATCAGGGCACTGAGCCTAACTGCTTAACTCCAGTATTCACATAACACATTCCCTAAGTTTACCAATCCAATATTAATATCCAGACACTGCCTTTTTTGCCTTACCTTTACAACTCAAATTTTACATCAGCATCTCTCTCTTCACCACCGAACTTCAGTTCTTGTACCAAATATTTCTCTTGGCTGCAACTCTTGTGTCTCTTCCTAGAATACTGAAAGTTGTTAGCCCCAAGATACTTAAGTGTGGTTTCCCTAACGCTTGTTTACTTAAGTCTTGCTTTGTACATCTAATTTGTGAGCGTCTGATCCTGGCTTAAAAATGCTGCAGCCTACCAGATGCAAAGTGATTAACCAATATAAAAAGATCAATTTACCAGCTTAAAATGTTTTTCAATTTGTTTGGTGCTTAAGTAGCAACTTCAAGCTGTCAGAATTTGTCATGCTTTTCTTTAACTAGTTCAGAGGCTTTTTCCACAAGTTCCCGCTTGCTCCTTTCCACTTTCAACAATCCATGACATCTCTGGGTGCCACGAGATCAGTGTTAGCTTCAGCATGCTCATTCTCTTTCACTGAAATGGAATTTAGCCTGGTTAAAGCAATTAGCAGTCTCCTTTTCCCAAAACCCTTTTCTTCTCACTCCCAACCTGCAGCAATACTGTTCTACCCCCTCACTTAGTTAAGGGCCCCTCCCCAAGCTGATTCAAATCATTACGTCAGTGAAAGGTCTGACCGGGTTAGTGAGTTGAATCAACTCAAGAAGTGGTCCAGCAAACTCCAAAACTAACATAAGGCGAGCAGCAGGGAGCTGGAAGGGGGAGCAGTTCTCCCCCTTTTCACTGGCAGCCTGCTAGATCTGCTCAAGATGCGACTGCAGCCACATCCTTTCTCCCCAGCTCCAGTTTCAGCTGTTGGTTCCCAACCTCTCTTCTGCATTGGCACTAGCACACGTCCCACACCAGGGCGAGACAACGCAGGGAGCTAAACCAGCAGAAGGCTACCGTGCTTCTCCCGCCCACCTGCCAAAAAGTAGTTTTTAACCAGCCACCATCCAGAACCAGTTCAGAACAAAATCAGATAAAGGTAAGTACTAGCACACCAGGAAAAGGGAGGACTGCATCAGCTTTGACAAATTAGTTGAACCAGTTGCTTATGAACCTCCAATTTAGGAACAGGACCTGCCAGACTAGAGGTGGCCACCATAAGTTGTTGCAACCTGCCCCAGAATCCCAGTGTGGCCCAGCCAGTAATACTGGGCAACCACTCACACCGTGGAAAGAAATATTCATGCAGGACTCCACTGGTGAGAAAGGCATGGATTGTTATGTTGGAAGATGATGTCGTTGAGCTGGGAAGAGAAAACTCTGTCTTTTAAAAGAAGTCTTGAAGAACTCTGACCATCTAAAGGTGAATTGATACTGCCAAGCACACTGCCATGAGGGCGGCAAACATGAGGACTGGAAAAGAGGAGACAGTGATGAGATGTGCCAAGCAAATAGACGCTGTCCTGGATGAGGCACAGTAAGCAAGAAGGATTTGTCAGATGCCTTGATGAAATGACATGCATCCATATTCAGCCCACAAGAAAAACAGATAAATAGGCATAGACAGCCCACACAGAGCATTAACTCAAAACCATTCATTAACCTCCTCAAAACCATTCTATACACAAAACTCCTTGTATGTAATACAATCCCCCCCATTCCCAAGATGTCCCACAGTGAGCCAACACAAGAACTTAAGAAAAACTCTCTGGACTGACACAAAGGTTCTGGCACAGTCAGTTGTGAGGACTCTCCCTTCACTCCCCAGGTTTCAAATTTCTTCATCACTGCTTATGCTTATATGGAACTTTGTATATTTGGTACCTGTGAATGTTTGAGTTTTGCTGCTCAGTTTGGGAGTGCAAGAAGGAAAAGGTTGAGGCAGCATTGGGAATAAAAGCCTGGGAGACTATCAAATCAGAAGAGAGGCAAGTTGCAAATGAAAATAAACTTCCCCAAAAAGCAAGGACCCAGCCTCAAGAAACTTATACAGAGATGGTTTATATTTTCAAACAAACAAAAAAAATCACCAGGAAATACATAAGAGTTTCAGCATAGCAAGCAGCAGGCCAGGATTTTGCACCAAGTGCTCCATCACACCACCTTTCCTGATTTATTCCACACAATCTTAAGAAAACGAATGAACTGATCAGTAGCCCCAATTCCACCTTCACTGTGAATGGAGAGCTCTCTCCTCTATGAACCTTCTTCTTCTCACAAATATACTTGCAGAACACAGCAGGCAACTAGGACTTTAGTAAACAAGCATGAGGCAGCCCACGCTTGTCAGAAAGGACCTTTTCTCCTCTTTTCAGATAACCTAAAGCGTATTCCACATGCTGAAGCAATCCAAGGGCTGTTCAGATGGTAACTGAAAAGGTTACAGGAAAAGTCAGGCTTGCCCATGAATGAGTAACCACATCACTGCAAAAGCAAAGACACCAAACAGCAATGACAACACTTGGATCCTGCAATGAGCTTCTGTCGTTAGTTTTGTAGGCCTTTGGCCAGACAGAAGCCGCGGACACCGAGACATCCTGCAAGACTACACGGTACAATGGCAGTAAGTCATCCTTTAGCCTTCTGAATAACAGGAAAAAAATTCTCTTGCTAGTTAGAAGGATAGAAGAAAGAGAATGAGAGGAGGAAAACAAAAAAATGGAGTACAGGGAAAGACAGAAATACCAGGTCCAGGCATAAAAACCCAACAGACCTGGCAGAGTATGGCAAAGCACACATGACTGAAGTACACCACCAACTCCAGCATATCCCAGGCATTTAACTTTCTGAATGGCAGGCATCACCTGTCAAATCATCCTGTTGGCAAAAGAGACATACAGCCAGCAGTTGATGACTTCCAAATTACCACAACCTGTCTCTTCTCAGTGTTAGGTAGCATACTCACACTCATCCTCCGTCCATCTTTCCATAACGTTGACTCTCCTACTCTGAAGTTCTTTCCATTGTACTCTCATGGGGATAAAACACACTACTTCAGCAGCTGACATCATCTTAACTTTATAGGCTAAATCTACCTTGCTGACAACAACACAGGATGAACAGAGAGCTATAGTCCATGGTCAGGCATCTGCTTGCAGCTGCATTGCCATATAATACCACTACCTTCTTCCATTACCCTGCTGCTTACAAGAAGGAGCCACAAAGCAGCAAGAAAATAAAAGTGACCTGACAGCAGTACAGTATGATTTCCTGCACCAGCAGCAGGCTCTGGAAAGCAGGAAAACTCGGATGTGTGACCAAGTAGTACTGTGATCCACATCATCTGCAGAACCTCAACATTACACTTCCCATTTCCTCAGGTGTCCTCATAACCTTCCTCCAACACTCTCCCAATGTCTCATATAGTTGTCAGAATAACACACAGTGCTGCAGATGAAGTCATACCCATTCCACACACACTGGCAATACCTCCCTAGTTCTACTGGAAACACCCATGTTTAAATCGACAAAATCTGTTTAATGAAAAAGTTGCTTTGCAGCAGTCTATGTGCATACTATCTCCTGTCTGCAAGCTATGTCTGACAGTTCTCCCGAGTGCGCACCTTCGCTTATGCAGAAAAAGAAATCTTGTTTGGCTCTATTGTATCAATTAGAGTCCCATATCTGAATAGGGATGTTATTTTGCAATCCAGACTTGAAGCTCTATGATGACAGATAAGACAACCTGATCACACTGAAACAAAACACTACCTTTCACACCTTCTGGCATCATCATTTCCTAAAGCACTTCTAACAGTAAGAAAACAAACCAAAAGCCTCTATCATATCCCTCATGAAGCTGTTGCAAGACTGTCCCTCCACTAAATTAGAGCACAGAGATACACAACATTGTGATGCTGTGACAGAGGAAGCCCATTTCCCAAAGCCTAGGAAGGCTAAAGGCCACAAGATACACCTTGTATATCCTGGCAAACTGAGACAAGAATGCTCCACAGTTTGTTGGTACTCTGGAGCAATTGCAGTTCATTATGTGTTCCAGCCGGGCTAGCATACGTGTTTGGGGGTGCACACCCCCTTGAGAATGGCCTGGAAGTGTTTGCCCTCAATCATTCCTGGCAGCTCACCTGCCTCCATAGCTGGAGGACCCTAGTTATTCTGGCAGACACCGTGTGGGAACAGCCCCAGCCACGGAGTCTCACCTGGATTGCCAACAGTTCCACATGGACTGGAAAAATCCACGCCCTGAACAGCGGCACACTACCTTCAAACTAACAAAAGGCTTTTTTCACACCGACAAGAAGTTCATAAGCACTGAGCTACCCTTAGATGACTTTCAACAACTTACCCAAGCTGGCATGCCTAGTACTTAAAAAATAGTCCTTAAATTTGTCAGTTTGTCTCATCAGGTACAAATCAAAACAATGTTTTAATTTATTTGTTCTTTTTTGTGGTTTGGGCTTTTTGTTTGTTTAGACTTTTGAAGCACTATCAGGAAGTTGTTGTAAAGCATGAATACAAAATTTAGTGCAAAAGACCCAAACTGGTCGATAGAATAACCCATAATACAGAAAACGTTGCCAATACTGACCAGTACAACACAAGAATGTAAGCAACAGCCGTCAGCTGGGACGTAACAGCGGGACTGACCTGGGGCTGAGAGAGGGGGGCAGCCACAGTACCGCCTCAAAGGCTTATCACATTTTCATCCCCCCACTTCTCTGCAATTCTTCAAAGAATGTATCAGCTATCCAGTGATTTCTTTGTGATATGCTTTCCAGACCAAGCTTGGTGAATGGCACCTTTGTCAGTTCATTCATCATAACAAATATTGAGAATAAAATAAGCCATAGCTCTAACTAGTAAAACAACTTCACAGATTTTGCTTCTCATGCAGGTAAAATACTTTCTTCAAGACAAGACAGTATCAACAATTTTGAAAAAATATGAAGGATTCACACAGAACTAGAAAACAGTTTTATAAGAAAATTGAAAGTAAATACTCACAGTGCAAATTTAAAACAACTTACCATTAGGCAAAGGAAAAAAAATTCTCAAACCAAAATTACACTTTGAACAGTCAAATTCTTAAGACTATTAAGTTTACTACAGATTAATATAATAAATAACAATTCCCATTCAAATTAACAGTCAGGGACTCTTTTTAAAGGGTAAAGTTTTGCACATACTTCAAGAATTTTGAAAATTATTGCACAGTTGATTCTTTTTTGGAAACACAGTTGGACCTATGTGATTTATTTTATTTTATTAATTCTCAAAACCACTCACATCCCAGCACTATTAATGTCAAATCTTCAACAGGTTTACATTAGATGTAGTGGCACGTGGGGGAAAAAAAAAAAAAAAAAAAATCAACAAAACCCAAAAAACCAAAACACACACATACTCAGGACCCCTTGAAAAAGGTGAATGGTCTCATCTTTTTCATATTGAATATGACTCATTTCTGGTAATGCAAAAGAAAAATAAACCAAACCATAAACACAAACCCACCCAACCTTGAATTATTTTACTTATGAATTCTACCATTACCTACAGGGTAAAGGCTAACTGTTAAGCCTCAGTTAAGTTTGAGTTATTAGAACACCAGTACATTTTCCAAATGGACATCCTAACAGTCACTGGAAGGTTTACAAATTCCTATTCTTCTATTATTCTTAATATTCCTACTCTTTTAATCCATGTGCGGACAAGAAGATTCTTGGATTTCCAAAGTGTTAACGTTTTCATTAACACTAATACTATGAGTACAAACCGGAGTTTTATCCACTGCTTTGACAGAACACCAAAGGAAAACAAGTTTGAAATTCTATGACACCTTACATTTCTGTTACCTTCCACATACACTTAACTTCCAGAATTCAATCAAACACATTAGTCACCTTCTAGAAGCCTGAACTCCCCGACAACCGACAGAGGAAAATGCTTATTGTTGAGGAGTTCTGGAGACATAAACAGTTGATTTTTTTGTTTTGTTTGTTTGGTTTAAAAAAAAAAAAAAAAAAAAGCAAAAACACACAAACAAAAAAACAACCAACCAACCAAAACACACACACCAAAAAAAACACCTAAACACTGCACTGCCCCCCCCCCCCCCCCAAAACATACAAATTATCTTTCTCCTCTGCAAACAGATTGGAGGGGTGGGTGGAAGAGTAAGAGGAGAAATATAAAAGAGGAAATTACATTTTGGTATCATAGAGAAGGAAAACAAATGATTTTTGATTAAGCAAAATTATATTGCTAGTTGATTAAGATTTTCTGTCTCAAATACGATTACTTTTCAAATCTGACATCAACAGCTCACACATGGCCCTCAAACAGAATTAAAACTATAATCCCATTTCTGCTGCATTGATTATATCATGAGGGAGTAATTCTATTTAGGTAATGTGATCCTGTAACAAGATACTAAAAAAATCTGTATGAATGTTGCCATTTTCCGTGTCTGTTTATATTAAAAACACTTCCTTATTGTTCTCTCCTTATAAATAATGAAGCTCGAAAAGCATTCCATCTTTTAAACTGACACGCTTCTTTCTCCAAGCTTGTAACGTTTTGCAAAGGAAACAAAGTATTACTAACTAAACCATTGCTTCTTTTAACCTCTACTTTGAATGGTATGTTCTTAAAAGTGTATTATAAATCAAATGGAAAAACGTATCACAGTATTCCCATTCTATTAATAGACTGCTAGGTTTGACTCCACTTCAAAATGGGTGGGAGACTGTGCCAATTACATTGGAATAAAAAGGTCTGTAGCATAAGATAATCACAAAGACAAAAACCCCACCCTATATAACTGCTTCACAGGAACATATCGAAAAGGAGAAATGATAACAAGATCATTTCTACTTCCAAACACCACCACTGTGTTCAGACCAAGTTCTGTCCATGTGGAGCAAATACCAAGCTTGCTCACATTGTGAATCTGCCATAAATATTTATAAATTACAAGAATATCTAGAGACCTTAATGAAGGCTCTCTATGTCAGCTTGCCTGCCTAATATATAAATAGAAAAAAGTTATTTAATGTTTAGGGTGTCAATACCCAGTAGTTATGTACAATCCATTAGAGATGCACTGCTTTCCCCTTCCAAGCCTTGGACAATTACCACAAAAGAATGACACAGCTCCTTTGTTTAGAACACTGTGTATTCTGTAACTCTGCAAGTGGTATATACTCTGAAACTACATAAGTGAGGGATAAGTTGAAAAAAATAAAGGTTATTATTAGAGAATGTATTTCTTTCACTAAACAGCAATTACCCTCTAGAAGAGCCATCACTACAAAGCGCTCAGCACAGAAGTGGAAGTACTCACTGCATGCTCATCCTAAACCTCATGTCCATACACCAACAGTCACCCTTGGTGAGCCATAGCATTTAGGTTCAAGGGCTCAACTTTTAAGCGAGCAACGCCAACTGCTTTATATAAATGTGAACAGACCATCCCTGAAGTCTGAAAGGCAGTTGCATCCTGCTTGCCTTTCTAAGCAACTTATTATCACCTACCGGTAAAAGTCCATCTGTGGGAAATTCCTCAGCAACGTAAATTCTGCTTCACTGGCAACAACTGCCTTCAAAGTACAAACAACCCCCAAGTGCCATCAAAGAAGCGGGCAGCAGCAGCAAAGGATTTCACCAGCCACATGTAGTTTACTAACCAAATCTCTCTCAGGTGAGTGGGCTGAAGCACAAGGGCTCCCCAGAAGGAGACCTGGGAGGGGAGCTGAGCACACATTACCAAGCACAGCAGAGCGAACGGCTCCAGCCAGAAGCAGGAGCGTGCAACAAAGCTTTAGTGACAATTGCATTTCTGGTGCCACTCAACAATAACATGTACCCCTCCCTATAGCACAAGGAAGTGGACTCTTTTGAAGAAGCCACCAGCAAAGAAATCCAAGTATTTAGCATTTCATAGGAAATTAATGAGGTTAAATATGCTGGGGACAAAGAATATAGTGTTTAAGTCTGCAGACTAGCTGCCAGAGAAGATAAATGATGGCAGATCAGAAACTGAGACTTATTTCTCCCTGTCTTCTTCCCCTACCGCATCCCCTCAGAAGGGGGAAAAATAATAAAAAAGAAAATTCTTTGCTTTACTTGATTTGAACCAAAAAGTAAATCCCACATTACATGCACTGCAGCAGGTATTTTTGAAGCTGGCATTTTTGAGATGTGACATCATCATAAAGGTGGATTACAGATGTCCAAAGGAATCAGATTTCTCCAGTTCCCAAAGACAGAGTTTAAAAGGTTCCTATGCTCCTGATCCTGACCTATCTTCCTGGGAAAAAAAAAAAAAAAAAAAAGCACCTCTACCCACTCTACAGCTTCTAGCCAAATTCCTTACTGAGAACTCAGGGAATACAGATGTAATCAATTCACTAGGGAAAAATGAAACATGAATATGGTTAATGGCCCTCTAACCAGTACTGCTGTGAAACATGAACAAAGCTTTTCACCTGAATATGTTTATATAACTCTCACTGGAAGGATAAAGAAGCCCATTATCTGCATAGACCTCTGACCAGATGTACCCAGCTTCACCCATATACCCAGAACTTCCCTGTATCTTCAGGGCACCTTGCCAAAAGTGCTACTTCATCTTACCTCCAAGACATAGCAAAAAATTCCATCAAATTTTCTAAGTGCTAATTTTTTCAGTTTTAAAGAAAAGCTAAAGCAATCTGATAAATGAACTATATCACAAAGATGCAATTGCAAAAACTATTAAAGTAATGATGGATTTTGTAACACCTTAAATCACTCTAATTTTAGACTATTCCTATGGAGAGATGAAAGAGGAAAATGCATTGGAAATCACAGAAAAGTCACACTGATTTCCGAGGAAGCGTACAATGAAAAAAACATGACTAGAATACAGTTGATTCAAGCTTGGGTTGAGAAACAGACGACGATGATTACCCAAAAACCCCAAACCAACAACTACAACAAAAGATATTTCCAAGTCTCATTGTCAAAACTTAGGTATTGTACAGTCCTAGGTGAAGAGACACTTTGCCTGAAGGCAAAAACATAGCTCCAGCTGAAACTCCACACTTCATCTCCAACTCGAGTGAGTGCTTCAGAAGTGAAAAGCCTACTCCTTGTCCCCTTCTCTAACTTCTAGTAGAAAAATATGTGCAAACACCTCCAGTCACAGCTTAGCAAGTCTTGAACATTAAACTCTTCTAAACTACATGCAAACAAGTCTATCTAAAGATACAAAAAAGCAAAGATGTTATATTTTTCAAAAGCAAGTAAGAACAGATTAAAACCAATTAAAACAATAACAACAGATTAAAACAAACTGTCTTCCGAAGGCATAAGAGGGAAAAGGTTTTAAAATACCCGTTACCAACCAGGCATTTTCATTTCTTCACTAACTGAGCTCAAGCACAGAGGTCTGCAATGTTCAGGATGTTTGCACAAACATAATTCATAAGATTCCTATTCAAACAAGAGCTTTATGCACTGTCTGCACAATCAGGGTTTAAAAACAAAACCAGCAATTGCAAGCTGACTGGAGAGTTATTTCTGGAAGAAAAGTAAAGCAAGAATACCTTCAGAGAAAGAAATCTCTCTTTATCACTTATTAAAAAGTTGAAACCTCAGTTTCACACCTATCTCTAGCTTCCCAACAGATGTGATGCCACTGCTATTGCCTCTTTGCAACTGCCTGTTATCTAACAAGATCCTGAATGGTTTCACAGCTGTCATGAGGAACACAGCAAAGCTGCCATGAAACAGCTCAAGCTCACTCCTCCGTACGTACCCTCAGGAAGCAGCTTCAAGAAGCCCTGCTGTTGGTCAGAGAAGAGGAAGCCTAATCCCCCAAATCAAACCAGGGGTCAAGAGAGAACAGAGACCAGACTGTGACAAGGGTCAAGAGGTTCCAGAAAAGTGAACCTCTTCTTCCATCAGTCATAATACGAAAAAAACAAAGAAAACAAAAAAAAACCAACAAACTAACCACAAAACCCCGAAACAAAACAAAATTTAAAAAATAAAAAACAAACAAAAAAACCCAAACCACAGAACCTCCACAGCAAGCTGTCATGACAATAACCTCCTGCTTGTTAGAAACCCAAACATCTGACCTGAAAACATCAGTAGGATCTGGCAGTCCTTGGAACAACTTTGAAAGAAAGGTACCTTGCCCCGTGCATCCATTTCTGCCTAGTAACGGTCTGATACTTCTTTAAGTCCTTATTAATTTACAGGGCACTGTGCTTCCAGGTTACCGATTTTGTTCCTTTCCAGATCAGTAAACAAGTCAACCCTAGTTCCCTCAGACTCATTATCACAGTTCAGTTATTGTAAACTTCAGTCCATTTGCTTTAAGTCGGCGAGAACACGGAGGCTAGTTCTGTTAGCAGCCAGTGCTGCAATCCACAAACATACACTATTACATTTTCTGAGTTTCAGTCTCCAGCACTGTTGGCTTGGCACCCTTCACAGCACTGAATTCACAAACCAAATAGTGAACTTCATAACTTCACCTCTACTTTCATGTACAAACCTAATCATACTCATGCTGGCACTGCCTCTGCCTCATTAAGGAACTGCTGACACCTCTTCTGAACTCAACACATCTTATTCAAACCAATTCTACTTGCATAGATGTTGTTTGTTAGGGAGGATGCGTGCATTAAAATTTGATTTTTGTTTCTTCAGAGTTCAGCTGTTCCTGCTGTTTATCTCTATCTAAGGTAACAATTAACCAGTAGGAAAATTACGATCGTGTCACAAACAGAAGATTACAACTTCAGGTAGGTGATCAAACAGCAGGAGCACATAAACACAGAAGAAACAAAAATACTGCTCGAATACAAATGTCCTTGGCAATAGACAAAAGATGAGAGACAAGAGGAGAAATGACAGTCTGGATGGTTTATAAACTGAATGTTACTTCACAGTGTCTTAGTAAGCACCATCAAGAATACAAAATTTGCAAAAGGACACATCGCTATTTAGAGATTAATTCAAATAAATGACAGTGACAGTATTATGTGACATTACATACAGCAGCAATTTCTGTGCTCTCATTTGAACCAGGTTGAACAGCAAGTTACAGCCAAACAAATGGTTCACTAGGAAGGGGTTTAATTGTTACATAATAAAATGAACTGATCAGGAAACAGTTTCTCTTTATACTCAACTTCACTTTTGAAAATTGGGGTTTCACTGCATAATAGAGTTCGAAATGTTACACAGACTATTTAAATAAGTATACTTGTATCTCTGCAAACAGGATACAATATGGCAAACAGATGCATAGGAAAAAAAAAAAAAGTGTATGGAGAAGAGGAAAATTTTTGTTTTGCAGAGTACTGAGCAACTGGCTACTGAGCAGTTACTTCAACCTAAACCACCTTTACTCTAGCTTTCATTAAAACACACTAGCATCAGTGAATTTTCTAAATCAAAGTGTAGTTGACTGTTAGCAATTAGCTTCTTCCCTGATCTAGTATGAAAAAATACAAGTAAACAGCAGAACGATGGATGCAAACACCACAGGTGATTTCTTCCCTAAAAGACAACATACAAAAATAGCTACTGCAGTTAAGTCTACAACATTAAAAAAAAACAAAAAAAAAAAAAAAAAGAAAAGAAAAAAAGAAATCCTCGCTTTTTGTACCAATTTTGTCCCATAAGACAAGAAATCTTGTTGGGGAGGTGAAGTGAAATAAAAATTCTCGGCTACTTTTAAGTGACATCTCCTTGTAAGGCACTCGACTGCTGATTTAAAGCTGTATGAACACCCGTGGCAGTTCACCAGTGAAACCCAAACTTCTCTCCAGTCCCAGCGCCGAGCCAGCCCAGCTGAGCGGAGCATTCACCCCTCGCCAACTCCGCACGCTCACTTCGCTGCGAGGAGGCTTTCAGTGAAACACCAGTTCCCAGGCACTTTCCAACCCCGCCACACTGAATACGTGAGGCTCCGCGCCCCACACCCGGCAGGATAAAACCCCACTCTCGCGGGTGGGGTGGGGGTGTGTGAAAAGAGGGGAGGGAGCCTGGAGATAGTAACAGTGAGCTCAGCCTGACATTCGCATGGCCGAGCTGCTGCTACCCCGGAGCTGCCTGCCGCCCACGGCCGGCTCGGGGGTGCGGAGAGACATGGGGGGGGGGGGGGCGTGTGCTGGGTTTTTTTTTGGGGGGGGGGGAAGGTTGGTGGTGTTTTGTGGTTCTGGTTTGTTTGAGAGTTTGTTGTTTTATTTTTTTTGTCTTTTTTTTTTTCCTTTCTTTTAAATAAATAAATAAATAAATAAAGAACAAACTTGAGAACAACAATGGAGCGGCGAAAGCGGGGGCCGGTGGCGGCGGGGGCCGCCGGGGAAGTTGCTGGGGAGCCGGGGAGGCGGCGGCTGGGCGAGAGCGCTGCCCCCGCGCCGGGCCCCGCGCCCCGCCGGCAGCCAGGCCTCTCCCCTCCCGCACGCCCAAACATGGCCCCTCGCCACCAACCCGGCAACTTTTCCCCCTGCTCCCCAACCCGCCCCCCCCCACCTCCACGCCGCCGCCGCCCCGCTCACCTCTCATCAGGGAACAAAAACTGCAGGCAAGTAGGCTACGCAGGACGGCCCCCATCTTCCTTCCCTCCTCGCTCTCACCGGCGGGGAGGCGGCGGCGAGGAGCAGCACCTCCGCTGCCAGTGCATGCTTCCAGGCGGGCGGGGAAGGCGGGGAAGGGCGGCCGCGGAGATTTCCCCCCCCCTCGCCGGTCCCTAGCAGGCCCCTTGCCCCGCCGCGCCGCCGCGGGAGCGGGCGCTGCCCTCCATGCCGGCCGCCGCCGCCGCCTCACCGCAACCGCCGCGGCCGTTCCCCCATCCACCCCCCCCCCCCTCCGCTCCTTCGCCCGGCCTCCGCCTCCGCCGGGCGCGCACAGGCGCAGGGATACAGTCCGCCTCCTCCTCCGCCTCCCCGCCGCGCCGCGCCCGGACGGCCGCTGGCTGCCGGAGCAGCGCCCGCCCCCCCCCCGGCACCTCTCCCGTCAGGGAGGGAGGGAGCGGGCGGCCGCGCGAGCGCGCACCGCGGCCGGCGCGCGCAGCCGGCTTCACGCACGAACACGCACACGCACACGCACGGCCGGCGGCCGCCCCGCGGCTGGCAGAAGCCCGGCGGGGTCGCGGTGCCCGCCCGCGGGCAGGGTGAGGGGACGAGGCGGCGGGGGGGGTGGGTGCGTGCTGGGGAGCTGGGCAGCCCGGCAGCCCCCGCAGTCGCATTCCAGAGGGACTACTTTTCCTTTCACCGCCTCCGCCGCCTGCGATGCGGTTGGCGGAGCAACACGGGGAGGGACGGGACTACTTTCTGCCACAGAGCAGGAGCGGCGGCGGCGGCGGGAGCACAAAGGCGGCCGCCGCTCCTCCGCCAGGTGAAGGCGGCCGCGGCTTGGCCGGGGGCACCTCAGGGCCGTCAGCGCCTGCCTTCTGCCCCGCCGATTAAATTAAAGGAAAACCTGCGGGGAGGGGGCTGTAGTGTTTGAGTATCGCGTGGGAGTGGGAAATTAAGCAACGCGGTGAAATTAAGTTAGAATTAACGCTCCCGGTGTGGCGATTCGAGAGCGAGAATCTCGGTCCTTCCCAGAGCAGAGCTAGCAGGCGTTTCTTATCAGTAAGACTTGCTGTTTGGCTGAGGTAATGGTCTGTGTGATTTATTTCCCAGCACTTTTGGGGGTGGCTTGGGGTTTTCTCCCCCTTGCTAAACTAAGTGTAGTAAGCTGGGTTTGTGCCACTTGGAGCAGCAGTTACAAATAAAATTAAAACGAGTGGCCAGTGTGCTGTGTTTAAACATAATTTACACTGTTCCCCTGTTGCACTTGTGTAAACACACCCTTTTCTTTCTGAAGAAACTAAAAAGTTAAGATTTTTTAATATACCCTCACTTAAAAAAAAAAAAAAAAGCTTCCCTCCTTACCTACTCTGTTCATTTCTAATCAACAATACAAGATGCAGCTTTCTTACATTTCCTCTAGGTTAGGCAATCTACTCCAGGATTTCTACAGGGAACATTAAGTCTAAATGTCTATATCACGTTCTCCCTCCCTCAAAGAGTATGACAGCTGGTTAGTAGGATAATGATATGAGGCAGAACCACTTATGGCAAAATTTGAGATCCTTGCATTTAGAAGTCTATTATTTTCAGTATTATTAGAAACTTACAGAAACATTTAACTTTCAGTTTTGTATCTGTTGTGCATACATTTTCATAGCTTTTCTTGTGATTACAGTAGGAGATAACATCTGGGCTAGATTAAAGTCCCGGGCATTGTAGGCTGACTCTAAATATCAGGCTCCTGGAGTCATATGATAATATCAGACTCTCAGCTTTTACTGGGGAAAAACAAAAAAAAAAAAACCCAAAAAAAAACCCCACATCTTTTTATGAAAATAATTATATTTCCAACCTTCAAGGTTGCAAAGAAGCATTTTGAAAATGTAAACAATGCGACTCAACAGCAGTACCTGCCTGAGGCCAGGTCTACATTACAAAATGTTGTCCTTGACTCTCTGCCGGCTGAAATCACCTCCTCCGTTACTGCACTGTCAGCTGGGAGGATTAGCAAACTCCAGCAACATCCACACGGATAGTGGAGGGGAAGGGGGGAAGGGCTTCCCATGCAAAAATGTACCTAGACAGTAGATAACCAGCATCTAACTCTTGTTGTCACTGCTAGATTTTGCAGGAGCAGGCAGAAGGAGCGGACATTTATTTTCACTGTTTAATTGGAATCGGAGAAGAAAATGAGGTTTGTGGGGTTTTTTTTCTTCTTCTTTATACTGTACACACATAATGTTGCACAATCTGTGATTAACCTCTTATGAAGTACAGCAGATCTGTAATGAATTCTTCGTATCTTAATCACACAGTGCACAGCTGAGGAAAACCTCAAGCCTGAACCCCTGCATCACAGAACTCATTTCTCTACATGCTGTTCCCTCTCACATCTTATCTGTTTCTGCTGGAAACACTGGTGTCTTGACTGTCTCCCTTGGGAGCCTGATCTCCTGCCTGGTTGCTCTTACTCTTAAAGACATCTTCCCTGCTGTCCTGGCTGACTGGTTTTATTTTTAGCTTTTGAACATTATATGCTGTCACCCCTCACACTGGTGCATTTCACTGTTTTTCTATAATTTGAACCCTTTCCTGCTTGGATTTCTTTTGAGCCATTTAATGATTATTGGCTTCACCTCCCTCAGCCTAGCCCCTCTCCCCCACAGCCTGCATAGACACAACCCTCCTCTCTCTGTTCCAGCCCAGGCAGCATTTTGAACCCTATTCCCCATCAGTGCTTAAGATTCAAGACCAAGCCTATCTCCTAACTGTTTCTCACCTTTACTTCTAATTCATACGTGTAGAATTAACTCCATAGCAGAAGTTTTTACAAAGTAAAATAGGAGGCAAGATTCCTGCACACAGAAAAGCCCTCGACAGGCAAGGTTTCTCTGAGGTAATTATGTTCCTTTATTTGAGCTTAAAGTCAAAGGAAATGGGAGCGGAGAAGGAATGTCTCTTTTATTTTAGTAAGAAGCTCCCCTTGTTGGTTGCAGTTATTTTCATTAACCGTAGAAAGAGAAACCTTGGTTTGCTGGCTCACATTCAGTCCGGGACTCCAACTGCTAAGAAACATGCACAGCCTTACCCTTACCTCTGGACTTAGATGGTGGCTTTCATGGGATTTTTTTTATGCTTGGGTTAGTTCCCTGGTTTGGGACACAAACAGTTGTGTCAGCCCACAGAGCAGCAAGGGACGGCAACTGGTGCTCCTGAAACCAGCAGTGACTGCCAAAGTCACTCTTGTCTTTGAACTGTGCCCCGAGTTCCAGTGGAGTCAATGGGATCTTTGGTAGGGCTGGGACCAAATTCCCTAAAGAGCAAAAGCTGTTAGAAGAAGATGGCTGCTCAGCAAATGAATTTGTGGCTGCCCACATCACAGAAACCACTATCATAATTAGCTCTCTCGCTGGATGTCTCAACAAGAATTAATGGGCATGGCGTGGTGAAATCCTGGTCCCTCTGAAGGCAATGGCAGAATTCTCACTGACTTCAAAAGGGCCAAGGTTTCATACTGAAATTTGAGCTCAAGTCCTCTCTTGCCCCCAGCAGGAAAGTCTGCAGCACAGTAGCTTGGGAAATGGGACATGACGTGGTGATGACTTCACCAGTGATGCCTGTTACAACCATTTTGCAGATAAAAATCCCTAACTTGCGGCATCCTCACCTTGCTGCTTTGCCTAGGTCATATAAAGAAAAATGCTTCATCCAACTCTTGCTCAAAACAAAGTCAGCTCTAATAAACGGGATAGATAAGCCTGACAAGGCTTATCCTGTTCCAAGAGTGCAATGGGTTCACCATGGTGTTCCTCCTTCAATAAACAGAGTACTGGACCATCTCTTCCTTCTTCAAGTTCAGCAACAAGCAGACATATTTTTCCCCTTCTTTTTACTCCCATACCATATGAACTGCACCTTTTCACTAGGACACAAACAGTTTACGAGCAGATTTCCTTGGACTGATACTCACGTGTCTAGTCCAGAAACTTTTCTCCAGGCCACAAGACCTTACTTGTTTTTTGCAGTTACTATCTGCAGGGTTTCCCCACAGTCTGTCAAACCACAGCAAAAAGTAGCACTCCCACTACTTCTGTGGCAATTTTCCCATCAAACATCCCATCAAATCTCCTTTTTTATCACATAGAGTTGCAGCTTCTTCTTGCGTTTCAGTACTACCTTATTTCCTCCCACTTTTCCTCCTCACCCCATTAAGTATAATATTCATTCTTTCCTATCTCCTCTACCAGAAGAGGTTGCTTGGTGCCCAGAATGAGAACTGTGATTCTTTGTGGCTGAAAAAAAAAAAACCCTTCCAACAAAAACTTCACAGAGGAGAAGGTGCTTGAGTCCAGCAGCCCGTACAGGCGAGCTAGTCCAACAGGAATCTGGCTATATCCCCAAGAGGAAATATGAAATAAGATGACCTGAAAGGCTTGGGCATTTTCTTTACGTCTTTGGAGGAGCGTTTGGACTCCTGCTGATGGTGCATCCAAGGTCAGGCTGTCTACCCACTACCTCTTTTCTCCTCTTCCATCTCTCAGGCAGCTGAGAACAGCACTGCCTGAGGATACGCTTCTTCAGCGGTCGTGTTTTCAGTGTGAACCAGGCACGATTCTGATTTTAATTTTGCACTGCCCACCAGACCACAGGGCAAGTCCAAGACTTTCCTTATGAATGTTTAGCTGTGGCTACATTTCAAAGCCAAATTATAAAAATGTCGTTTGAGAAAGTTATAGTTCTAAAATTTGTAAAGTACTTTAATGCTAGGTCAATACAGCGAAAACATCCTTTTAAAAGAGCTCACATTTCAGGCTGACAGACACCAAAACACTACTTTGTTTTAGTTTGCTCAAATTTTCAAAACCAGTCAGCATCTGGGCTCTATTAACCATAACGTGTGTGCCTTTTAAGCAACAACAATTTAAGAATATTTCCTTTTCAAACCTCTTTCACGGAGTTCAGTGTTTTGCAATATGCATCCATAATATTTAACGATTCTGCTGTGCACTGTAGCCTTTGAAGTTTAAAAATTAGTTACTGGTAAAGCGTTCTACATTTGCTCACACTCTTTTTAGTCACAGGGATAATTGACTAGAATTTATGCCTATGGTCAAGAAAGGTAAGTCACTGTGTCACAGTAATTAGCAATCTTTCCTGCAACAATTTTCAATCTTTATGTAGTGTACATGGTGTGACACACCATCTGTGCGTAGGAAAGAGCTCATTTGCAAATTGAAATAGCCACTTCTGGTCCAAAGTGCTGTACCGTGGAAGTGTAATTTATGGCAAGCAAATAGACTCATCCCTCTCCAGTTCAAACTCTGGAAGATTCCTATTTATATGTAATATTTTTATATCATATATATATTTACATTTGCATCAATGTTCATGCTCATATTTTATTTATACTTATACTTTTATTTACATTTATATTATTTGTATTCAAATATAAATTAGTTTGCAATTCGGCCAAGACACTAAACACCTCAAGAATATAGCTATGGATCGTCAACCGAGATACCCCTTCACGAGTGTTGTTTTTATTAACTGTTAGGGAAGTTCTCAAAATAGGCTGGAAAAGCAAGAGGAGATCCTCAGAGCAGAAGGGAGTGCCCTCTAATGGTTAATCTTTAGGTTTAATGCCTGCGATGTTCTATGAAGACCTCTTCTTTTAAGAGATTTGTAAGATAAGGTCACACAAATGCAAGATGTTGGAACAATTTATTATTTCAAGGCAAACCCAAACCCTTTTTACCCTCTTAATTACTTTATAGGTAGTAATTAAAAATAAGGATGGAGGCATATTCTTGGTAACATTTTTATTAAATTACCATTACCCAGGATTTCTCAGAGAAAAATCAATGCCTCTGACAATTCAGAAATATTACTTGTACTCTATTCAGTAAGTTTTGTGTTTCACTGGGGAAAACATGTTTCAAGGCCTGGAAAGGCAGTGTGCAGGACATACATAAGTCCCCAGTATGTTTCAGAATCATAAAAATGATTGAGCATGATACCGCTCTTGAATGAGTAAACTTCAAGGACAAAATCCTTACTGTTTTTTTTTTGTGTTTTGTTTTAAATATTTAAATCAACTAATCACCATGCAGCTAATAGTTTTAATTAGTCCTTGCTCACTTCTCAACTAATGAAACCCCACAGTGTTTGATTCTACAGTCTATCCTTTTTTTAACAGGACTTGCCAGTAATTTAATTAGTGGATTTCTGGTTTATTAAAAACATAGTAATCTTTGCATCAAACCTAAAGGACTTGCAGGGAATGGCTGAAGTGCCAAATTCTCCCCCTTACACCACTATCAACTATCAGCAAGCACTAAGTACGGGCTATGCTGTAACCACCCGTGCCTCCACAAAAGATACCTGAAATACAGGCACAGGACAGCAAGAAGCTCGGCACACATTCACCCTGGCCGTTAGCTAGAGTGTCTCCCACTGATTTCATTGCCTGTTAGAGCAGGGATGAATGTGGGACCTTAAGCTTGCACTGGCTCCATATATAAAGGTTGGCGTGGTTTATGGCCTGTAAATGATTCTTCATGTGATGAGGGGATGGAAGAGGCAATTATATGTGGTTGAAGTCTCATTTGCTACTTTTCCATCTCCATTAGTCCTTTGAATAATTTCTTTACAGTGTGGACTTAGATAAAGTCTCTTCCAGTACAGCTACCAACTAAAGGTAGGTAAGTGACAAAGGAAAACCCTCCTCAAATATATTTATTAAAACAGTCATGCCTGCTGTAAAGATATTATTGCAGGATCATCATATTCCATTTTGGAATAATTAGATTATATTTTCTCCTCTCAAGAAAAAATAGTGATTAGAGTGAGGCTACACATTCCATTCCTCATCCTTCCTTCTTCCACTCCCTCCCCAGTCAAACCCACACAGACAGTGTTTGGTCACATGGATCCTTGAACAAAAGACAGGGAATTGTGTCTGAAAAGCCCTGACTCATAAAGCTCCTTCCAATGCCTTTTTCAGTGTCAGAGCTTTGCAGTTAATGCAACTTCTACTAATTCTTTTTTCCTTACTACAATTGTGAAAAATCTAATACCCTTAGAATGATCAGAAAAGAGCTTACACAGAACAAAATCCCTATTTAATCTCAGCATATTAAGAAATCTTTTCTTTGAACAGTGCATTTAAAATGTTATTTTCTGCAAACACTTTTTTTTTTTTTTTTTTTTTTTTTTTTTAAAGTTAAGTAAAGCTGTAAGTATTGAAAGAAATGCTGATTTAGAGTCCTATCTTCATTTGTGATTTAGGAATCCTGGCACTTTGACTGAAGGAAACATTAGTGAGGATATATGCATTCTATAGTACACTGTGGCAGTAAGTCATGAATTCAGCATATCAAAAAGTGTTCCAATGACCATGTTAAAAAAAACAACAGGATCCACAGACCCAAACCACTTAAAGATAGGAGGAAGAAAAAAATATTTGCAGAGCATCAGATATATCAGTTGTTTAGTTGCTCCTCCCACATTGTGTAGTACCTCTCAGCTAGAGTCATAGAACCATAGAATCACAGAATGGTTTGGGTTGGAAGGGACCTTTAAAGATCATCTAGTCCCAACCCCCCTGCCCCGGGCAGGGACACCTTCCACTAGACCAGGCCACATCCAACCTGGCGCTGAACACTTCCAGGGAGGGGGCATCCACAACGTCCCTGGGCAAACCTGTTCAATGTCTCACCACCCTCATCATAAAAAATGTCTTCCTTATGCCCAATCTAAATCTACCCTCTTTCAGTTTAAAGCCATTGCCCCTTGTCCTGTTGCCACAGGCAGTGGTAAAAAGTCTCTCTCTATCTGTCTTAAAACCCCTTTAAAGTGCTGAAAGGCCACAATAAAGTCTCCCTGGAGCCTTCTCTCCTCCAGGCTAAACAGCCCAAACCCTCTCAGCTTTTCTTCACAAGAGAGGTGCTCTGGCCCTCTGTTTTCACGGCCCCCTCTGTACCCGCTCTAACAGGTCCATGTCTGTCTTGCGCTGGGGACCCCAGAGCTGGACCCACTACTCCAGGTGGGGTCTCACAAGAGCAGAGTAGAAGAGGAGAATCATCTCCCTCAACCTGCTGGCCATGCTTCTTTTCATGCAGCCCAGGATACAGTTGGCTTTCTAGGCTATAAGCGCACATTGCTGTCTTCTATCTAATTTTTCATCTATCGGTATTCTCAAATCCTTCTCTGCAGGGCTGATCTCTATGCACACATTCCCTACTCTGTACTGATATTGGGGATTGCCCTGGGCCACGTGAAGGACCTTGCACTTGGCTTTGTTGAACTTCATGATGTTCATGTGGACCCACTCCTCAAGCCTGTCAAGGACCCTCTGGATGACATCCCTTCCCTCAAGTTTATCAGCTGCACCACTTGGCTTGGTGTCATCTGCAAACTTGCTGAGGGTGCACTTGATCTCACTGTCTATGTCATTGATGAAGATATGGAACAGTATCGATCCAAAGACGGGCCCCTGAGGGACACCATTTGTCACTGGTCTCCAGTTGAACATTTAGCCATTGACTGCAAATCTCTGGATGCGGCCATCCAGCAAATTTCTTATCCATCAAATACTCTATCCATCAAACCCATAGCTCTCCAATTAAGCAACAGGGACATTCTGCATATTCTACAGCTTTTACAAAACAGCAAGGTCTGGGCAACCTGTACTTAGTCTCACTTTATTTATTTGGTTTACCCCACTGAGTGATCACAGTGCACAAGCAGATGAGCTGTAGCTCGTGGTCTCGTTCAGTGCCTCAGCAGCTCCCCCGGTTTCTGCACACTAAGTTTAGTGTACTCAGCTATGCATCTGCCAGTTCTTTTTATTATTCTTTCCATTAAATATGTGCCATGATTTATACTTACAGGAACACAAAATGCTTGAGACTGATGCCTATGGTGTAGCTGCAACACTTGTCTCGGAGACAAAGGACAAAATCTATTTTTTTCTGAGATACTGTTTTGTATTTCAGTAGATTCAGAAGGACTTCTTCATGAGCAAAAACCACTCAACATTATGCAGGCCTGGGTCCTTGACATATGGATCACCTAGTAATTATTTTGCTACATAGATATCATTGCAAAAGAAAGCTTAGAACATCAAAATTCAAGTTTAAAATAATCTTCAGTTTTAGACAGGAAAATCTGAAAACTAAAGCAAAACACTACTCTAGCAAATACAAAGGCAAATTCCCATTTTCTTTCCCTGTGCAAAACCTCCACTCTTGAACAATGTTGGATAGACAACAGAATGGCTGTGCAGAAAAAGAAGGTAGAGGATAGATACTGAGTTGTTGTAACTGATGGCAATAGGGCAAAATAAATATAAGTTGAGCTGAGTTAAAGATTGGAACAAGATTTGTTAAATTTTAGGTCAAAAGCCAAATGAGAAATATGCAAAGCCTTTCCTGGAGAGACCTCGCTTGCTTTAACAGGTCCATTATGAGACTTGCAACCAAGGTAGTTTCTAACTAGGACTTAATCAACATTCAATCAGGTGAAAATTAACTAAAGGGGAAAAAAAAAATGGGGTCAGTTACAAAGTTATAAACTTTACCCCCATAACAAGTCTCATCTCTTGAGTTCACTTTTCCAGCCTATTTTTCTTCTGCAGTCTCGGCTGGAATGTGTCAGCCAGCAGCAGAACAGGTACAGGACCCAGCGTGTCACTCGCCGGCTGATGCACCGCTTGCCAGCTGATGCACGGTGACCTGCTGCTGTGCAAGGCCATGGAGCCCGGCTGCTGCCTCTGCCCACGTTAACTCCATTTGGACTGCTGCCCAGGACAACCTCCTCCTATGTTCTGAACACCCCTCATGTTTTACGAAGTCAGGAGATGCTTCAGACACGAGGAAGTAAGCTGCACTGTAACTGCTGGTAGCACATACACACTTTATTGGTTTTTCTTTTTGCTGTTGCTGGTGTATGCAGGCTGAGCTCCTGGAAATCACTTTCATTACCAATTGATGGGGTAGCCATTGGAGATGTCTGCTGTCACCAGTGATATCCATTTTTGGCAACTGCAAAACCATCATGGCACTCAAACTACCCCCAAACTCACCCTTGAGATGGGGTCTCCAACATATGTTTGGGAAAGCTTATGTTCTCTCTGCTCGATGCAGCATATGGATAGACTTCAGCATTCAAGTCTGTCACTTTTCAAACTCTACCATCCTTTACAACATTCACTTGAATGGGGTATACCCTTGCTTTATGTAGTTGTCGGTGTAGGAGAGCCACATGTGTATTTTGTTAAGTTTAGTGGTGAGCAGCATAGCGCAAGATGTTCTCACTTGTTTAAAACTATACTTCACAAACATTATTTTTTGCCCTTTCTAAAACGGAGTGCTCTGCAAAGGCAACATATGGCATGTGCCAAATCTGGAATCTTTCCAGAAGTAGTGCCTGAGTTATCACATGGTGGAAAAACATCTGAACTCCTTATTTCGTGCTCTGAAACAAAACAAGAACGACATTGTCATAGTCAGATAATCAGAAGCAGCTGGGAAAATGGTCTTTGGATTCTTTCAGAAATTTTACCTCTGGGCTGAGAAGTCCTGTCATCCTATAAGGCAATTGTTTTGGAAAGTTGAGCCACTAAGTAGGAGGACTTGACTTATAGCCATAAACTATGTGCCAGAAGGCCTCCCGCAGACATCAATGGGAGTTGCACGCACGAAGACAGAGCAGCACACGGCCACTGAAGTAAAGGGATCACCTCATTCCTAACTTACTTGGGCTACACAGGACTTCAGTAGTGTCAGTGCAACTTGCATTTAGGGATAGGGAAAAAAGGCTCTTTCATGAAAGCAAATAGAAAAACTTCTTTGGAAACTATACAAACAGCAGGCAAGCCAACAGGAAATCCCTGTCTTAGCGTTTTTTTACCATCTTCCTAGTACAAGACTAAATGTTTGAACTTCGTGTAAATTTTCAACCTTGGTGTTGTTGAGAAGAGTTGCAGAAGTTGCAATGTCAGAGACTAAGCACCACTGATCACATCCTTCTTTCAGTATAAGTGGGGCACAGAGAAAACCTGATGCTGCTCCCGGTGTCTTTTGAACGTTCAGCCAGAACCCACCTGCTTCTCTGATGTGGCAGGTACCAAAGCACCTTGTAAGTACTGATACCTTATATAGCCATCCTTACTGTCCTAGCATTTTGAAGAAACACCTTTGCGGTCTTGAGAGTGACTGCTCAAATCAGCAAAGGTTTCAAAAGATGCCTATGGTTTAGCCAGTCTAACCTACAACATCTTGAAGTTGTTCCAGATGTCAACTGCTTGTTAAATTTCTTTGAGAAAATACAGAGTGCACAAATTATCTGATGACTATTCCTGGGTGTTGTCAGTATGACAGAATTTTCCATTTTCTGTTAAAAACAAAGCAAACCAAAAAGAAGAGAGATCAGAACACTTTGGGCATGTCATATCTAAACCCTTTTGCCACTTAAGACAATGACATTTTATAGGTTGGAAGGAGAGGAATAACAGAACAGAAGTTAAAGCACAACCCTCAGGTTTTTTTTTTCATGAAGTGAGCCAATATACAGGAAACAATGATCCAGCATATTTGTCCTGTAATGTAAAAATGCATTTGTTCATTGTTTATAATATCTACCAAACACAAAGAGGACAAAGAGCAGCAGTTTTATGCTTTACACTTTGATATCCTCAAGAAATGTAGAGACCTAGAATAAAAAAGCAAATTTAACCTGTGAGATTGAGTGTAGGCTTCCTAAAGACAAAAAAAAATTTTCAGTATATCCCAATCCTTCAGGGGAACTACCCATCCAGAGGCTGCTAAAGCATCTGGGAATAGCAAGTACGCTCCTGAAGGGATGCGCAAGAGTTTTAAACAACGAGGGGCTGCACCTGTCCCATAACTATCAATGAACAGGGAGGTAGAGAAGTATATTACTTATATGAGAGAATGAGTAATGCATAGGGTGGGCCCAGCAATCTAGACCAATTTCAGGAGTGTAACAGAACAAAGTATAGCTCCTCTATAAGGATACTGGGTGGAAACTGTTGACTGCACTAATGGCACTTAAAATTCTATGTTTGTATCAGCATGGAGTGTGGGATGGTGGGATCAAAGCGGTATTTAATGGTGTATTCAGATTCAAATCCACTAAGATGGTTTTGTAGGAGAAAGGAAAGCAAGACTCAGTTTTTAAACTGTCTTCTCATGTAATTTTTTTTTGTTGTTTTTTTGTTTTGTTTTCTTAGTCGGTTAGTAATTTACTTGAAAGAATCCTGAGTATAAGCATTTCCTACTCCCACAGGAATTACAATAAACTGAAGCACTATTTGAGGAGAACATGCTATATTGAGTTTGCAGCCCTCTGAGGAAGGGACTGTGCACTCTTCTCATCCACCTATCTGCAATTTATTTCTTTATTATTGTTTGCAGTGGTTATAGATTTTGGGCTTTCTATTTGCCTTACGGTACAATACCACAAAACAGTTTTGTTCATGACAGTCAATTTACACACCTTATGTTTGTTCAGCACTATAAAACAACAACATGAAAACAAGAAGTTACCACATTTATGACACTCTCCAGGTGATTAAAGCCAATCAGCTTTTGGCCTCATGCCATAACATAACTGGTTAACTTCAGAAAGAGAAACCCCAAGCGCACATGTTGTCATCATATCATGATGGCTAACGATCCTGTTACATGTGTGGTGCACAGTTAAAAATGTAAGAGATGTCAATGGAAAAAGAGAAGAGAGCACGGAAGTTTTTTTTTTAGATAAACACTGTTGAAAAGCATAACAAACTGGTTGGATTTTTTACAGTTACTCTGCCCCACTCCCTTCTGTTTCATAATACAAGAGCATTATCCAGTCAAATAGATAAGCTCAAAAAATACATATAATTAAGCATCATAGATGGGAAATCTCTCTCTTCTGCTCTGTTAACTGGCAATGCCAATACATGACTAATAATGCAATCTGATTTAACATTATTAAAATAGAGAAGGTAATATGCCTAGTTTTGTTGTCTTATACAGCTATTCACTACCACTATATGATATAGTAAGCAATTTTCAAAGTGTGTGTAAACAATCCTCCACCCAAAACCTTCCAATAAACAAACCAGTTGTCCTATAAAATATTTTTGCAATGCAATTTAAAACCAAGCTAATTAAAACATTTAAAAATTGACATCGTCAAAACTTGTCAATTCTATTTAATAAACTGCTGTTGCCCTCTAGTGTTCAAACACAGCTTGTAAATGCCCCTCCAGAAAGACCCAAACTGGCCATGTAACGATTTCCCATTTGTTCTTAATCCAAGAAGACAAATGGATGGTGGAAACCCCAAAAAGATAAGTGTTTCAGGACACCTGCCTAATACCTACTTTTCTTTGCTCAAGCATAAGAAAAGATTTCTAACGTAAGAACATTTAAATTTGTTTGTTTCACTCAAAAATTG
This sequence comes from Tyto alba, assembly GCF_018691265.1. Taxonomy (NCBI): domain Eukaryota; kingdom Metazoa; phylum Chordata; class Aves; order Strigiformes; family Tytonidae; genus Tyto; species Tyto alba. Next base: position 5,243,104 of record NW_024881295.1, on the reverse strand, counting down.
TGAGAGGCCACTCCGTCAGTTCGGCACCCTCACCAAATCAGTCATGGTACCCAGGCGCCTCTCTGCTTTACCTCTGTCATTCCCCGTGCTTGACAGCGTTGCTGGTGGGGTTGGGGGGCAATGCTTCTAATGATATTAGCCAAATACACGCCCAGTGCTCTGAACGACCCTGAGACACATCAGCCCACCTTCTCTTGAACGTATCTCTACTGTACTGTACTGTACTGGATCAATTAATACTAACCATCTCTCCCCCCAACAAATTCGTTATTACAGCAGCAATGCAAGTGAGGATTCAGCAAGTGTTCTCAGCACCCTTCCTGCAATAACCTGTCGTGATGGCATTGGCAATGTAAAAGGCTTCTCACAAAGTTGTGCTTTTGAGAGAAAATTATGGACAACCTCAGATCTGCGCCTGCATTCTTATAGTCACAACTGGGCTTATCATTTTATTAACTCATTCCCCAGAAATATTGTTCCCCCTTGTCACACTCCTTGACCAGAAACCGCAGAAAATAGCTATTAAAACAAAAACAAAAACAAAAAACTGAGGTTAAACAGAGTGCAGTCAACAGACAAGCTGATGAACTTAAGATACTTTTCTTTTGCAATTTTGTTCACTTTTAAGAGGTTATTTCAAAATGTTTTTCAATTAAGCATTGTCAGACTCAAGCAGTGTAAAAGACCAGCTAGTTTTGTATCTATAAAGCAATTTGCAGCCCCTATATAGTGAGAATTCAACTTCTTGACATAAGGAAAACTGACTTTTATTTGATCTTTGAATACTGGAATTTTCAGAGTGTTTTCTGCATAAAGTTATTGTTAGAGCTCTCAGAAAACTTGCCTTGAGGCCATTTTTGTATCATGCCTGCTTCCTACCACACTAAGCTTGACAGATCTAAGAACCTCTTGGATGTGAGTCACGTTTCATATTTTGTAGTAGAATTATTTCCTTGTATTCACGAGGCAACCTTCCTTCTCTGTCTTGATGTTTGCTGTTGGTGATATTGCCTGCCACACAGATACTTTGAAATCTAGTCTTTCATTCTAAAAACAGGTCTAGACGGGGTGTATGTGAAGGGAAAGGTGAATAATACAAACTGGAATTGTGTAGCAAGCAGTAAATGCTCACATGTATTCTCACTCATTTCTTGTTGCAGCATCAGGGAAACACATGGAGCAGCTATGCTTATTGCCAGTGACATGAAGATGACCCTAGAAGTGAAGAGGGTGTCCTTTGAGAGCCAGTAAGAGCTCTGTGTGTGTTCAGGAAGGGCAGCAAGTCCAGCACCGTTGCAAGCAGCTCTCTCAAGAGCCACAAGCCTGGTGAGGGAAGTAGGAGAACACCAGAAGCATGAAGAAAATGCAGCCTTGCTCATCTTCTCCTGCTGACTGTAGGAAACTTCTTGGAGGCTGGCACTCTCCTACAACATAGCCACCATTTTCCTTCAAAACTTTTTTACCTGAGATGTTCATCAAATGGAGACCACACCTTTCTGCTTATCTTCTGCAAATACCACAGCTGTTGTCTTTGCTAAGACCCCTCACAAGTTCCTGCCTGCTCTGTGATCAGGTGTTGAGTCTCGACTGTTAGGGATTTAGGTGTATTAGAACAGCTTCTCTCTCATGCATATGCCAAGTCCCTTGGTCATGCTGTTTGTCATGAAAGAGCTTGATTGCAGCTTGCCTTACTTTGATATGATAAAAATTATTTCTCTCTGGTGCATACTGCTTGATTGCAGCTTGCCTTACTTTGATATGATAAAAATTATTTCTCTCTGGTGCATACTGCAAACCCCCTGTATCCTACAGGGTGGCAAGCTCTTTGGAAAAGGCAAACTCAGATTTGCAGCATGTGGTTTTAAGGACAGCTTGTGATGTATGAAGAAAAAACCCCATTAAAGATACATATATATCCATAAACTGTATGTAGCTAAGGAAAATGATGTTATGTGTCCAACAATTTTTACTGGTTTGTACCTAAAACCATTTAGATGCAAAGCTCTACTACTAAGTACTCCTTTAAGGCTACAAATAGAGTAAATAGGATTGCCAGACAATTGTGTAACCCTACGACATTTGGTGTAAATAGCACTGAAAACGCTCACGCATTGCACAGGGACTCAATTTATTAGGTGTACTTCTATTCCACTAATCTTGTCACAGTACAGATTAAGCTCTTGAAATGCCTTTTCTCCTTAAATATAAGATCTTCTTAGCTTAACTTGGATTTGAGTGTTTATTTTCAGGATTTAGTAATAAATCAAAAATGACAGACATTATATTTCAGAGTAGAAAGAACAGTTCTCTTTCCCACCACAGACATTTGCCGCTTTCCTGTCAGTGACCAAAAAAGGAATCCATCCTCTTCTGGGATTTCAGTATCTACTGTTCCATTTCAGAGTTGCCCTCTCGAAGGTGAGATATGCTCCTCATACTCTCATTCACTCTCCCCATCATACATCAGCATACATTCCATTGATCAAGTAATCCAGCCTGGTGTAATGTCTCTTCTGAAGAGATTCATGTATTTTCTTCCCTGTCAGTGCAATCACTAGCAACAAGAATACCACCCCAAAAAGCAAAGCTGCTACAAGGCTGCTTTTTTCTCCCAGCTGAATGACACCTTTCCCTCTCTGAACAGTCTCGGGCAGGTAGCCTTCTGAATCAGAGGGGTCATAACCCTGAGGGTTGTTTTGGGAAACTGTGGGGGAACCACTAGTAGGCAGAGTGAAACCTGAAAAAGAGAGGAGGGTAACACGGCTGGTATTGTTGGAAGAGACAACTGTTGGCTCAGGAGGGATGGCTGGAGTTCTTAGCCCTGATGGGGCAGCAAGAGATCTGGAATTTGTGGTCATCTGCTTCCTTGTAGAAGTAGAAGCAGAAGTTGTGGGACTGGAAAGAGGAACGTGAGTAACAGAGATGCTGGTGGCAGGGATACCAGGTTTAGCTCTAGTGGTCGCAGCAGGCAGAAAGGTAGCGGTGGTGGTGGTGGTGACAACAGTAGGTTTAGCACCAGCAGGATGCAGAGATGTTGTACGAGATACCAGTCGGGAGGTACCTGTAGGCAGAGGTGTAAGAGTAGTACTGCTGGTTTCAGGAATGCTAGACTGAGTGGTGGAAAACAAAGCAGAGGTGTTTCCAACTCGGACAGCAAAAGACGTGTTTGGCGGCAGGTTGATTACTTTCTGCCTTGGGGTGGGGCCTAAGCTCTCAGGATGTTTTGCCCTTTGAGATTCAGGAAAAACTGTATGAAACTCAGTGTTGTCTAAATGCTTGGCCATGTGGTTCAGGGATTCAGATGCCTGATGAACAACAGATTGTGGCAAAGCAGTGGTACGATTCTGGTGGCTAGTCTGACTGCGAGAAATAGACGCCCCAGCATCCAAAGACAAAGAATGCTCACTTGAAGAAAAGTCCTCACTTTTGAAGGATGTATCCACTGGGGCATGGGAGTCTGCAAACAGAAAGGAAATACCAGTATTTAATTATTAAATCTATTTTTGACTACCAAAAGCTTACATTGTTTGTATTTCTTAGTAAGAGAGATATAAGGGGTCTCCAGAAAGTAATGACTAATGAAATTGAGGCATCATGATCACTCGTTCTTTAAAATATGCAGTGACTTTTAAGTTCTGTGTCGTAAAACCTGTCAGCCTCAAGCCTGGGCACATCAGAGCCTGACTGCAGCTTGTTACAGAATTTACCTGTGCAGGGCGATCATCCCAATCTGATTGTTTTATACTCATATTGCATGCATGTAAGCATTTATTTAGAGGTGAAAAGCAGTGTGAGTAGGCCCATTGCCTTCAAACCATTCTCAGCCTCTGTCAGTTAAGTAGGTATTATCAACCTCACTTTTACTTGTCAAATGTACACCTTTCCACCTAGCCAAGATGATGATATACTCCCCTTTCTTGTAATATCCAAGCACCCTGTCATTGCTTATCACAGTTCAATTCACATACAAAAACTGTCTTATGACACAAGGTGACAATATCCCCATTTTATAGGCCATTTTATACACATACTGATTTCTAGAAAAGATCTGAGCTCCTACTGTCGTGCCAGAAGACACTGCTCCAAGAGTCTCTGAGGCATTTGTTGTGAAGATGTCCACAAGAAGCAGACTACACTTTATAATTTCTCCAGAAGTCGATACGTATTCCTTGCAAAACAGGTGGGTCAATGTCATTTAATAGAATTTGGAAGCAGGACAGCAGTGTTATGTGACAGAAATTCCATACAAATGATAATCCTAGCAGCTATCTGATTCTACACAGGTATTATAGAGAGAGTTTGAGTGAGCATGAGCTCTTGGAAAGACCGACTAATTGTTATCATTCAAATTCTTATACATAAATATTTATATAAATTCTATAATTGTGTTTATTTTATAAATATTATCATACAGCTGCCACACAGAACACTTAAAAGGGAACATGCTCTCAAGTAGTTCTGTCTCATCTCTTTTTTATAAAAACAAAGGGGTTTGTTAACTGAACTGGAATTGAAATAAACAACAAGAAGTCCCTGACATTTTCATTGTCACTTTTTTCTCAAGTAAGAACTCTTATTTAGAGGGATGGATATATTTCAGCTTTATTATACATGCAGAGAAGCCTATTTGGCTGCTGTTTTAATATATATTTCCAAGCCTTAAGACTGCACAAAAAAAATCAAGTGCAAAAAAACCCAAACCCACCCCAAAACCAACCAACCAGAAAACTGGCAAGGCTTTAAACAAGAGCACAGCAAATACTTCACTTGAATCATAGACACCAATTTTTATCCCAACCTTGCAGTCAAAGCACCAGCTCCTTAGCAAAGTAAGATCCTAGACATAGAGAATGGACTTCAACCACAAGGTCTGACTTAGAGAAAAGCCATACTCTGTTTTTAGAGAGTGGCTTTAAATAGCAAAATGTTCAGTTATTACATAATATATAAATATATTATATACATAATCAGAAAATGTATGGTCAAAGACAGCCAAACTGCTTCTGCAGCTCTGGACACATTTCCACACCAGCGAGGAAATGGCCTGTCACCACCGCAGAGTCAGTCCCCAGCTCCCTTCTCCCCCGCCCCACGGACGCTCTCCCGGCGCGCTGGAACAAACAGCGGACGTGGTGTGACAGCTACAAAGCGCTTGCAGCACGCCGTGGCACCTCCAGTTCCCTCGCCCGGGCAACACCTCGAAAAGCACGGAGCATGCAGGCAGCGTTCCGAGGGCGGCTGGAGGGAGCACAGCGGGGCTACGTGACCCGTCCCGTACAGGAGCTGAGTGTCACCGCTACTCCTCAGCGCTCGGATTAATTAATGTAACTGCCTGCATTAACTAACTCTACTTCGCATTTTCAGCATCAAACGTTGAGTTTACAGTATTCTTTGTCTCCATTTTAGACTACAAGCTCCCAGATGCAATCGCCCCAAACTGCCACGTGCGAGGTACAGCTGGGTTACCAGGATAGGTATGCTTGTTGGTGAGAAAGAACAAGGGCGCTACATGAGTCAAACGTTAAAAACAGGTTAAAAAAATCAAAGTGGTCCTGGTGATACCTCGAATCTAGTAAATTGTGTAAGAAACCAAATTTCAGCCTGTCACTCTTAAAACCCGAATTAAACACCTCCTGAACATACTTTGCTCGAACCCACCAGTCTTGCCTGGTTATCTTAGCGGGGTGGAAAAGGCAATCGCCACAGAAGTACATGAACAGCAGAAACCAGAAATGTTATTTCTTATTTAGCAATAGCTCTTTGCAACTGGAACCAGGAAACGTTTTGCTTCCCTAGCCATAGGTTGTTTTCGTTAGTTAGCAGCCACAATAAAAAAAAAAAAAAAAACCCCAAAAAAACCCACCAAAATTTCATTACTAACATAGCAACAGTATTTTAAGTTGCTTTATTAGCAATAGAGTATCTTTCCCCCTTTTAGTTTGTTTTTAAGTGTAACCACATGAAGATTCTCATGTGAAAAAACTGTGCTTGAAATGTTTGTCAGTACCAACACCTCTCAGATGCTACCTTTGAAAGCTTATTAGGAGCATAAGGTAAATAAACATAATCTTTCCATAATTCAATGTTCACAGAAGCTAAAAAATGCAAAATGAAAGAGAGATGGTATATGTAATCAAGCTGTTAACTGAGCATTACACTACATGCAGGATGAAAGCACAAGCACGATTACTTTTCTTGTTTCTGTGTTTGAAACCCCTCTATTCTTCTGGGGGAGAAAGAGCTGGAGAAGAGTAGTTGTAACAATAATTTTATAGGCATGCAATTCATTTGTTGTACACTACTTTTGCCCAGTTCCTGTGTGATTGTGCTTCCACAAAAATATTTGGTAACATCATGTGAATAGTCTTTCTACTTATTTTGCTGTTGCTCCTTGCATAGTTGCTCTTGAGGAAGTTTTCTTTTTCAGCAAAAGTTCAGTCTCTGGAAATATGAATTTTCTGCTCTCTTGAGGAGCCACACTAAAACCACTTTATGAACTCTTGTCTGGAGGACAGTCTAATTATCAGTTTCTTATCTGAGCCATTCAGACAGGTCTAGTGCAAGTCAACGTCAGTCAACAAGAAGACTTACTATTGAAAATCCCACAGCACATGACAGATAGCAAGAAATTTCTGAGTGTGCAGCCCACATGCCATAAAGCTTTGAATTTAGACAGTTTGCATCTGCGCTTCAGGTTCCCTAACTGAAAGCATAAAATAATGATTACTATTGCAAATTACTCAGCAACAGCACAATGGTGCTTGCCCAACATTTGCTCAGTGTTTCTGCCTGGGTGTATCTGGTATTCATCAGTGTAGCATGGATCCTTCGAATATGCAGACGAATACAAGGGCATCCTATTTCCACTGTTTTCAATGATACTCTTCAGCATTCTATACAGGAAATTTTCCTTCTTGAATATATCAAGATGGAAGCAGCTTCTTTTTGCTATAAGCTGGGGAATATGATGAGGAGTTCTGAATCTAACGTGAAGGAATTTCATAAGGGTCAGGATATTATTCCGACCAGGACACTGGGCCCACACCAGAGCTCACCAGACATCTGCCCATCCATCTTCCACAAAGCAAAAGAGCAGCATTTTCAAATTACAGTGCTCGGCTTAGAACATTTTACTAACAACACAACCTCCAAACATTTTCTGGTCACTACTGAAAACTCACAGGTGCAAAAGTCATCTAGTGTGTGGACTGGTGGCTCTTACTATTATTTACCTCTAGTTATCCTGTAGCTCACAAGTCCTGTTGCAGGTTTCATGAGACAAGCCTCTGTGCTAGGGCAGTAAAACAGGTAGCAGTTTGGATGTACGCTTGTCCTTCGAACATCAAAAATCATCAAATTACACTTCTTGTCTCCTGCAAAATATAATAAATACATGTTTCAACTATAAGAACTTTTATAGCAACTTGATAATGAGCTCTAGTTTGTTAAATTAATTTTTCCTCCTGTGAGTAAGAGGGAAACTATTAGCATGTAACATTCCTACAGGAAAAACAGCCCAGGACTGCAAAAGAATGGCCCAGGGCCAATATACAAAAGGTCACACCTTCCTTTTCCTGTACAGATTAACTTGGGGAAATAATGAGTCTAATTCCTCATCCTCCCCTCACCCATACCACACTGGCACCACTTTACATATCTTGCTTACAAATCGTGATACATCTGAAAACCTCCTTGATATGTTCATGGGGAAAGAAATGATTTATACACTTTTCCCTATCGCATCCCAGGGATTGCTTGGCTTGTTGCTGCTTGGGGGGGTGGTGGTGGTGTCACTTTTACCACTGTCATTTCTACTTGCTGCTCTACCTTCTACCGCTCCAAGGGCTTGATGCAAACCAGTGGCCTCAGAGAACGGTAAGCACTCTCATTTCTAGCTAAAATCAAATGTAGTGCAAAATGTCAAGTTACTTTGCAGCGTGTCTACTAAGTACAGCTTATGCATCTTAGAGTTTGGGGATCTGAGAGGTTTTAACATTTAAAACTTGCCTTGTTTCTTTGCTGCAACTATTTTCCTGAATACTACGGGGGCTTGCATTAAGATCTAGCACCACGCTTACCAAAACAGGCTAGCAGCCGCAAGCTGTTACTGGTCGCTGAGTAAATGAAAGGATAAATTCACGTTTCTATGAGGAACGAGGAGAACAGCACGCTGAATACCACGCGAGCCCAAAGTTTGGAAGTAATTTCCCAGAAAAGGCCAAAGAGGAGCCGGTTACCTGAGAGCTTTTCCCCCGAGCAGCAAGCGCGACCGCAAGCCTCTGGGTTTGGGGCGTACAGCGGCTCCGCGCCCTTGATGCCTCTGGACAGAGATAAGTTTATATCGACGATGGTATTTTCCATTTTCTCCGCCGAGCACTCTTGACTCGGGAGCGGCCCGGCCGTCACGCAGGTGACCACCAGCAACCAAACCGGCCACCGGCTGCTCCCGGGAGACATGGTCACTCGTGGCGGGGGGTCCTCGGAGGGCGGGGACGACGCCGGCCTTGAGGCGCCCCTCACCACGGGCCGGGAGGGACCCCCCCTCCGCCGACGCCGGCCTTGGCGCCGAGCCTCCCGAGGCGCCGGCAGCCGCGAGAGCCGCCGCCGAGCGGCCTCCGCGGCTCCAGGGGGCGGGGACGCGGTTCTGAGGGCACCCTCGGGCCGCGCCCGCCCCGCCGCGGCAGGCGGGAAGGCAGCGGCGGCACCCGGAGACGCTCCGCGCCGCGGCCGGGGCGGGAGGCGGGACTGGGCCGCCCGCCCGCCTGCCCTGCCTTCCTCTCCCTCCCCCCGTCTCCTCCTCCTCCTCCTCCTCCTCCTCCGGGCCCGGCGCGGGGTGACGGCGAGGCTGACGCGGTTTTCCTCGCAGCCTGATACACCTCTTCTGCGACCGAGATCTGCTTTTGGGGGCTGTAATAATTGGAGGCCATTAATACGAGTATTCCGGTCTGAATGGACATGTGCCTATTTCGGTGTCTGGGTAAGCATCTCTGCTACCTGGGTAATCCGGTTCAAATCACAGCCAAGCACAGGGGCTTTGCTGAACGGGAGTTGTATGGACAAGTCTCTACTGGGAGCACAGGCTGGCGGCTATGCCATTCTTCCCTCAAAAGCCTTACCGCAATTGCTTTAAGTAATGTTTTTCCTTGGAAAGTTTTAATTTCCTCTCCCCTCCCCCCCCCCCCCCCCCCCGCCCCCCACCTTCTTATTTTTGGGGCAGTGTTTAGGAGTAAAAGTGGCCCAGAGGGTAAGAAGTGCAAAGAATAAAGGGGTTGTAGGATTTAGTCTTTCTTTTCAGGTCTCTCATCCTTAGAGACAATGATGAGAATACTATGACTACTAAGAATAATACAGTTGTCTGTAAATAAAATACATTTACTTTTTACAGATGGTCCATTACCTGAAGAGATACCGAAGGGCAGGTTATTTTACACATTGTAATGGTTAGGGGAGAATAATGAAAATAGGGAGGCTGGTCGTATCTCTGGCAGACATCTGCTGTCTTCTTTAAAGAAAGAAACTTAAGCTGAGGTGAGATTTCTTGCTTCTCTGGAAGGGAAGGTGCCGGCAGCAGCAGGGGCACATCCTGCCTCACGCTGCCCTGCGCTGTGCCCAACACCACCGACCCGCGCCAAGGGATGGGCCGCTCACTTGCTCTTCACGCCCAGTCAGTCCCCGTCTCCTTTGTTAAAACAGCTGGGTGTTGGCTTTTATTTGGACTTATGTACGTGCTGTGAGAGACTGAGTCCATCACCTCGTTTCATATCAAATGGCTGATTTGGGGCAATTCCCAACATTTCATTGAGATTCTTGCACACTCGGTGCTTTTTTTTTTTTTTTCTGAAATTTTCAGCTGCACTTGTTTAAGAAAATGTTTATTTCTAGCCAAGTTTTATTCTTTTAGTAAACAGGTAACATTATTTTCAGTGTTAAAAGAAAAAGCTGTAAGAGAATGTGAACATTTAAGGTGTCACCTATTAACCATATCACACAATGATACACACTATGGGAATGAATACTAAAGGCAAGCACAAATATTACCTGTGCTATGTGTTAGTCAGAGTCCTGGCTGCCACCTGCCTTTGCTTACATAGTGGTAGTGGGAGAAGCTGAGCTGAAAGAAGCTCAAAAAAAAAAAAAAAAACCAAACCCAAAACGCTGAACATCTGTCTAGAGTCGTCGTAACTGGAGGGTGGAGAAAATGGTTCTTCACTGGGACTACTGGGATAGGGTTGGGGGTGTCGGGGTTCTGGGATGATAGTGAACGTGGAGACCTGCGCAGAGACAGACTTAGATGATGATGGGGATCTGAGAAGGGCTGATATGACAGTGTGATATGAGCAGGGCAGAAGAGATACTGAGGGATGACACGATGGCCCCAGTCCAGCCACCACGGCTTCTTTCCCCCCTTCCTACCTCTTCTTTGAAGGGCAGGCACTCAACCTCCCTGGGGAGAGCAGATGCAACAGGCAGGCTGATGAGGTGCAGGGAAGCCAAGGTGCAGCAAAAGCCATGCAGGAACCTCTTTTGCTGGCTGGGAGAGAGCCAGCCTTGGCCAGCGGCTGCTGAGCTCCCCTCCCCGCTGGGGCGGGAGGGAAGGGAGGCTGAGAGGGGCGGGCGGCTGGGCCCCCTCAGCCCTGTGCCACAGTGCTGAGTCGCTGAGGGTGTTTTCCTACCTCTGTAGAGCACCTCTCAGCTTGGGAGCTGGTGCCCTGCAGCGTGAAACACCTGGGCACAGGTGAGAGGAACTTCAAATATATACATGTATATGTCTGTGGGTATTCACACTCAAAATACACTGTATGTGTAGTTAACGTCCTCACTCCTAAAGGAGTAATTGCAAGCCAGTCTCAGAGAGCCTGAGAGTGTGGCAGTTGCATTTTGTAATGGTCGTGGGCAGCAACAAGGCCAAGGAGGTTGTGCCCATCTAACCGGGAGCACACACCAATGTGTCACGATGCAGGGACGGGTGGGTCAGGGCTGTTCCTGGCTGTGTTACCCCTGCGCACAGCTTCTGCCTTCAGCCCTAGCCAGGCCTTTCTGAGGAACCTGCAGCTACATATTTAATGTACCGTTCAGATAGTTTCAAATAATCCACCTCTGTCAAGCATTGAATGTACAGAGTAAGTCATAAAGGAAAAGCAAACCTGATAAGAAACTATATAAAATATTTGCCAGGGCCCTTAAATTGCTTGGGTCATGGTAATACAAACATCAGATTTATATATTCTAATGTAGATACATACCATTGTACACTGTTTCCAGTATGTTAATTTAGATACCAGCTGCAGGACACTACAGAGGACTGGTGTTATATACACATTAGAGGCAAAATAAAGAATTTACTTACACAACTAACACATTAAAATATGCCTCTATTTTAAGAATGTTTTCAACGGTAAAATTCCATGTGGTAGACACATATGTCTGATTGATAGGTAAATTGAAACTCTTCCAGGGTAGTGATATACTGCAGATTCACACTTTCACAATAATAAGTGAAAACACTTCAGAGAGGAGGGAGAAGCCCATTACACAGAAGTGGAAAGGACATGAATTGAAGTTAAATGTGCTGATCCAATGCAGCTAATTTTACAATTTGTCTGACACAGATGGATAATGACACATGACATTATGTCAAGCACTGGTTAGGCTGTAGTCCTACAGACATCATACACCTGTCTTTAAACACTTCCAGTCCTTCCTTAAAAACTACTGAGACTACTCACGGGTGTGACTTTAATCACATGTGTGCATATTGCAGATTAGGAACTCAAGTTGGTAAACCAAATTGTGCCAATAGTTTGTTCTTCCACAAAATAATGACATCACTTTCATACTATTTACTTGCTATTTTGTCAGGAACCAAGCAGTTGTTCAGGTAGTTGAAAGCTCTATTATTATTAGGTTACAAAAAGCACCTAGTACAGCCTACCGCTAGCAAAAGGTGGTGTTGGGTTGGGATTGTTTTCCCCTAGCCTTGATGTCAGTAATGGTTGTGAGGTGCAGTTCCCACGAGATAGGAGCATGATTTTTTGTGTTCAATTGAATCTTGGTGGCACTTATGAAAGGCAGCCAAGAGAGACGATGCCGAGTTCAGTGCAGGGCTTTCGATGACGCTGGGCATCGTGCGTGAGTGGAGAACAGGTTTGTTCAGAAGCTAGCATGCACAGCACTGTTCTGTATTTATTGACAATTCATCCATCATCGAGAACAGTGTGGATTCTTGGCTGATTTGACTGTCAAATGTGAAAATATTAAGTCTGAAAGCTCCAAGTATGTTTCCTTCTCCTTTTCACTTGGATTTTTTTTTTTGCTTAACCTGAGCCGCCTGTCAACTTTTGGCCCGGGTAAAGGCAGCCGGTGGCGGCCGTTTCCCACGTGTGGCTGTGCTCGGTGGCCTGCCAACGACAAGGGGCTGCAGCTTTCGGGGGGCGAGGGACACCGATGTCTGGGAGCCCACTAGCCAGGCCACGGGGGAACAGCGCGGCCCTGCCGAGGGCGGCTTTACCGGGCAGCCTGGGGACGCAGCCCCCGCACTCTGGGGTTTAGCAGGTTTGCCTCAGGACAGAAAAATGAGTATCTGTAATCCAAATGACAGATTAGCGCTGTGTTGCTTTCTCTCCGCTCCGGCGGGGCTGTTTGCAGGAGGGCCGGGGCGAGGGCCGGGCCCCCGCGGGCCCAGGCGCCTGCAGGCCGGGCACGGAGTGGAGAGGCCTCCGCCCTCGCAGCCGCCATCCCGCTCCGCTCCGCTCCGCCGCCCGGCCGCTGCGGCCTCCGCCTCTCACCGCGGCCCCGCCTGCCCGCCGCGCCGGGCGGGGCCTGCCCGCCACCCGGGCGCAGCCGGAAGCCCCGTCGGCGGGCGCCGGTGGCGGCCGCGGTAGCGGCGCTGCCTCCCGCGCTGCAGGAGGCGGGGAGGAAGAGGAAGGAGGAGGAGGAGGAGGAGAAGAAAAAGGAGGAGGAGGAGGAGGAGGCGGCGGCGCTGGCGCTGGCGGCGGCCGGTGGCGGCGTCGCCGCCATGGGAGCGGAGCAGAGCGCGGAGGCCGAGAGCCGCCCGGGCGAGCCCAGCGCCTCAGGTCGGTGCCCGCCGCGTCCCGGGGCGGCCGGGGGGGCGGGCGCTGGGCTCCCCGTCCCTCTGGGGCGGCGCGGCCGTGGCTGCCGGGGCCGGGCGCGGCGGTGGCGGCGAAAGCCGAGGCGTCTGCCGGGGAGAAAGGAGGGGACGGCTTTTTCTGTGCCGGGCCCGGCCCTTCCTCTGGGGCGGGCGGCGAGGGGAGGCAGAGCCGGGGCGGGGGGAGCAGCCCAGAGGCCGGGGCAGGGCCCGCCTGCCGCTGGCGGGGGAGCAGGGTGCGGGGCTCGGGGGAGAGCAACCGGGAGGGTGCCAGTGGTGCGGGTGTTTCAAAATCAGCTGTTACCCGGTTTTGAAGAACTTCTGATGAACGTAAATGCATTCCGGAGAGAGGGTGAGAAGGGTGCTTGCGGTGATGGTCTCGGTGATGTTTTTATGCTATGGAAAATAGACCTGTACTACGTTAAACATAGCAACATTCACTTAGGGTTGAATTCTGATGGAATCTACTTACTAACTTGGTCGTTCCCCTTCCCTCCCGTATCCTTCCAGCATCTCCATCGCCAGCCAAGCAACGAGCAAAAATGGACGACATTGTGGTGGTAGCCCCAGGAACGCAGTCCTCCCGGAACGTCAGCAATGATCCAGACGTCATAAAACTGCAAGAAATTCCAACTTTCCAGCCCCTTTTGAAAGGTAAGTGATTGTTCTTCCTCAGTTTTAAAGGTTAGGGTTTTGGTTTTGCATCTAATAGAGTGTGTGCTTTGTGTATCCTGAGGTTCCTACTGGAGTTTCTGTCCATATTTTTCACTACCCCTCTTGTTTTAAACCTTACTTTCTTTTGTTCTTTTGTAATTATTCCCAGCCTTCTAAATGGTGGGTGAGCTGGTTTAGAGATGTGCTAATAATTTACCCTGCAGTAGAACCATCTACTGTGGAGACAGTACAGCTCCAAGCACGCCAGCTTGCCCTGTATCACTGGATGATGAGAGGTGCTATATTACGTTGTAATATATAATGGACGGCCATCTCCAGTTTTGCTCTAGGCTCTTAAAAACATGTGTATGTTACTCTCTTGGAGTCATAGCTACCTGCATATTGATTCAGTTGCTTGAAATCAAGATATCTTGTGGGGGTTTCCAACCTAGAACAGATTTTGTTCTTGTTTTTTGGGGTGAGGGGTGTGTGGACAGAGGCTTGCATGAATCCTTAATCCCTGTGTTGACAACATCCCTTTATATCAGTGGACTTCTTAAATTCCCACTGTGTCTTTTATCCTTTGTTTCTGTTTCTTCCTCTGCACCCGTTCTTTGTTCTTCCTATTTTGTTCAAAGGGAAGTGAACATTTAAGATCAGAGTTGTCAAGCCTACAGTTTACCAAAAACTGTTTGTATGTTTTGTGGCCTGGCTTCTAGCTACCTCTTTTTCTGGAGAATATGTAGCGTCCTTAGTATCTGAGAATCCCAGAAGAAGGAAGATGTCTGGAGCAGCCTGCACGAATTGATTTGGTAAAAGCAGCCTGCTCCTGGGCTCCCCTCCCTGGAACAGTGTGGGTCAGCAAACTTGTGTGAATGTGCTATGTAGTGGACACTCAGCGAGGCAGTGTTTTGTTTTGTTTTGTTTTTTAAATTCAGGGCCTGCTATGCATGCATACATTGGCTGCAGCACTTGCTTATGCTTTGTGGGCCTGCTATGATGGAGAGGAAGAAGCTGGGATGTTTAGCCCTCCCTGCTACTGGAAGAAATTATGTGATCTTGTACAGCTGAGGGTTTAGACACTACTGGTCTGAGTGTCACTGATTCATGCATGGCTGCTGGGAAGATGTGGCAGCCACTTTGCTCTGCAAGTATCACTAAAGGTAACATAACATCACTTTTTTCATAGGAACTCTACTTTTTTGTGTGTGTATCTACTTCATGGGAACCCTGTAGAGCTTGTGGACACTGTGATATCCCATCAGGTCAAATAATTGCCATTTTATTGGGTGCTGCTGGATAGGGATCTAGATGTGCACAGCACTGACTGCTATTTCTAGCAGAAGGGACAGAAAGATGAGGAGGCCACTAAGTAGGAGAAAAGCAAACATGAATATTTTTGGGGCTAGTACTGCTGTCCCTCTTGACCAAGGAAAGAGTGTGTGTGTATTACTTATATGTATATTTTTTTTTTCTCCTTGAACTTAATAGAGGCTGATGTAGAAATCTGTATTTATTCCTGACACTTTCACTGTCATTTTAGAATGGGGTGTAAGATTGCTGATGCTGGTGCAGCATTCATGTCAGCAGCAGGCTTGGGTCATTCATCACCTGTGGGCAGAACACTGTTTGCCTCAGTCCTGCCTTGTACAAAAGGCAGAACCAGGATCTTGCTAGCGGCAGCTGTGGATGTAAATGCTGGAACCCAAACCCACAAAAGAAATAAGGAAGTTTTCATCTGAGAGGCCAAATTTAGAAGATGCATTAACATCTGGCATCGAGGTGGTTGTGTATGTATAAGAGCGTGATGACGAAGAGTTTCAGTTCCACCCAGCCTCGAACTGTGGTGAGCAAACCTGGGTTGTGTAAGAGCTGTGTAAGTCCTGGGAAGCAGGACTGGTGATCGCTTCCAGAGGCAGTGTTCATGTGTGGGTGGTTGAGGAGCAAGGAGACAGAGCTTGAGGTAGGAAGTGAGAAAGAAGAGATAGCAGCAGCCATGTGGCTGAGAGAGAAAGGTTGGAAGGCACTGCCTTAGATGGCCCATCCAGGTCCTTCAACTCCTAAACACACATACGTTAAGTGGTTTCATGGGAAATTGTCTTGGTCACTGAGTTGCTTTTCTGGTCTTTGGACCTGAAGCTGTGAATGTATTATAGAAACCTCTTCTAGTTCAGTCACTTAGCCTGCTAAGAGTTTCCCTCTGAATCTCTTGAGATGTGGTGACATCTGGTGATTACTCAGAGTATTGCATGCTTCCTTATCATGTTTACTTTCGTGAACAGTTTTTTCAGCCTGAAATACTTGTTCCTTGAACAACAGGACTGTGATACTTGTGTGCACTACGGAAAGCAGTGTGGTCTGTTGAGTGAGTTGAGTCTTGAGAGACCCCAGATCCGCCACAGGCTGACTCGAGAAGCTGTTCTGTTTTGGACTGGTCTCTTCTCTGTATTCTTCACATACAAGATTGTGTTCCTGGAATGGATGAAGAAGGATACTAGAGATCTTTTGGGAGTTAATCCTAAAAACTTGTGTCTTGTGAGCTACCAGCTTGGAGAGCTGAAGAGGTGAACTCATAACCCTTGTAAGCTTCTTTTCAGTTTCTCCTTGGCTAAGCAAACCCAAGGGGTTTTATTTTGCTTTTAAGTTTCAGAAGAGGCCTAATAGTTAAACTGATAGACTGGAGAGGCATGTGGTCATGAAGAGACTGTGTGTTCTTGAGAGACAAAGTACTTAAGAGCCAAATCACTAGTCTCCTAGCTGTATTGAGTTGAGCTTGTGATCAATGAAGCTGGAGGCCTTTGGCATTGTACATCCTTGCATGGAAGAAAAGGCCAGTGTTGTGTCTGCTACATCTTTCCTACTAAATTTTCCTTGGCCTACAGCAAAAATTGCACCTCGGAGTTACAGCTATGATTGTGTATGGTCCTTCTGAGTAATATTTGCCTTCTTCAAAGTACTATCATTATTACTGAGCATGCATAATGAGCAGTGTCTGAGAGGTCGGTGTTTAAGCATTTGCTGATTCCAGTGTTTGAACCTGTTTGACATAGTTGTTCAGTGAGATAGGCATTACTGTCTTGAAGTGGTTGTGTAGCACCTGCTATGGTGAGTCAAGGACTGGAATGTCTTCTTTTCTTAATACCAGGGGCTATCTCCTCTGGTGCTATATTCATGTGGACAGAAAGGGGAGAGTGTCCCACATATGGTGGGTTTAGGAAAACATTCCATTGAATGCCTGTTGTATTGCCATTTGTAGATGTCAAATCCCAATCCCACCCAAACTCAGAGAAGAGAAAAACTACTCTTAGGGAGTACTCCTGGGAGTGAAGTGCCCGATTGTTGTTCTCCAGAAAGTGCTATATATTTGGGATGTTTACATTTTTTTCTTCCTGAATGTGGAAAACTTATTAGAAATGGTAGCAGGGAACTTCACTGCTTGATCAAACAAGAAATTTTTTTTTTTTTTTTTTTTTTTTTTTAAGCAGGGAGGACAGTTTATGATCTAGACTCCTGGAAGCAACAGAGGAAGTCTCCAGTCTTCTCCCTGGTTGCAAGCATTCCCTGTAGAGACCTCTTTGCAAGTGATGCAGAAGAAAATGTGATGTGCTGTTTCTTTGCTTTATGCAGCTTCCTGGGGATATTTGCATGAAAACGAAGCTTCTTTCTGTTCAGTGACCGTGGTTCTTGCAGCCTGTTAATAATATGATGTCATCACCAGCTGTGTATAAAATCAGTCATCTTCTCTGAGTAATCCAAAATGGTGATACTTCTGTAGTTTATGAACAAAGCAGCCCGTCTTATGAAGGTGTTTGGAAGAAAAGCCTAAAAATGCAATTTTCTGTGTGGTCATGCCTGTGGAAGGTTGGTCCTGTACTACAGCGTGGGATTTATCTCAGAAAGGCTCTTACTAGATCTGTAAAGTATCACATATGACCAGGGGATCCTCTTTGTGGATTGAGGACTGCTGGCGAGAGGATCCACTTGACAGAGTGCAGTCAGAGCACCTTTACCAACAGGTGGGGCAACCTGAAAACAAGAGCGCTATATTAGGAATGATTGATGACCACAGTTAAGCGAGGAAGCAGTGAACAGGGTTGAAAAGTGAAGGGTGAATGTTCTGTTGGTTATTTCTCTATGCAGTTTTTCTTGGTAATTGAAGTAAGATGGATGGGAGCAAGGACTCAAACATTGTTACAAAGCTTCCCAAAAGCTTTTGAAAAGGATGTTTAGGTTTTAAGTTTGTGCTGTGAAAACAGAATGCTTATTGCATCCTTTCAGAGGACATCAGTGTCTGGAGAAAGACTGAGATCTGTCTTTCCAGTGTCGGTAAAGTGTTATGGTAAACAAAAAAGACAGATATGTATAAAGAACCTATTGGTGCATGTTAGTAATATAGGTTAAACTGTCTGAGAACTAGTCATCCAGCTGCAAATATAATTCCTATTTTGTGCCAAGGTCAGCAAGACCTAAGGCAAACAAAACATTGGGAACTTGATAGTAGGAACAAAAACTTTGACTGGTGTATCTGTTAATTTAGCAATCACATTAAAGAGGTTTGAGACTGACACTCTTACTTTCCTTTACTGATTAGTTATGAGAAAGGGAGCAGGACATGAGTGAGGTTGGAGTGTGTGTGTCTGGGATTCTGTTTTGGGCAGCTGTCTGTTAAGTGGCATGCTCCAGATTTCATAAAACAAAGTAAATCTTGTGGGTCTTTGTGAAGAAAGTCAACATAATCGATACCCATTTGTGACTATGTCTTCCTGCAGGAAAAATTATTTAATTGCCAGTGGGTTAAATGAAAAGCAAAAGGTTGCAAAGTTTGCATTTTAAGAAGAGTCTTGTTACTTCTTAGTGACTTAGCAGAAACTGTGTCACAAATAGATTCTAGGCTACATCAGTAGTTTCTGATGCTATTTCATGTCAGGTTGGTCCTTTGTTTTGGAAACTCAAGATACAAAAAGAAAGTACATGAAAGGAGGACTAGTCTGTATGATGGTGACCAGAAGATTTCCAAGTAGCAATCCTCCTTCCGGGCATGTATTTTAAATAGAAATTTGAATGAAATGAAGTCTAGAATGGAATCATAGAACCATAGAATGGTTTGGATCAGAAGTGACCTTTAAAGATCGTCTCATCCAACCCCTTCCAACATCCTGACCTTGAACACTTCCCATGATGGAGCATCCACAACTTCTGTGGACAATCTGTTTGTGTCTTGCCATCTTCATCATAAAAAATGTCTTATTGGGATGTTCCTGTGTTGTCTGTCCCAAACAATGGTTCCTGAACACATCTCTTTGCTATGAGTCTGCGTTTAGCTGGAAAATAGTTCTGCATGTGGGGCCTTCCATCCTAGCTGTGTGCTGCAGTTGTGCTTTGTTTCCTCTTGCTTTAGTGTTTTGGGTCTTTCCAAGGTGACAGACTATTTTCTGCAGCTGATGATTACACTGTATTAGGGACAACGTCTTTTTCAAAATTTAGGAAGACAAATTCATACCTGGATGGTAACTTAGAGGTCTTATGAAATGAAAGCTAGAATTGGTTCTGTGTGCTGGGCAGATGCCCTCTGGCTCTTCCTCAGCTGATGGCAAATGCCCTTTCGGTGCCTTTGGTTTGAAAGCCTGCGCTGTCTGCCAGGGCTGTTCCCCAGGTGGCAGTACAGGGGGGACCTTGACCTTCCTCTGGGTGGGTCTTGTACATTACAGTTAGCCTGTAACTATAGCAACACCTGCAGCAACTTGAAGCAAACTTTTGGTATCCAGCAACTCCCCTGCAAATACTGGCAAATCTTTTGTGCTGCCATTTCCTTTGTCCTTTCTTCCTCATTCAGAAGAAGTGGTTGCCAGTACGGTGGTAGCATCCCTTGGAAGTGTGTTACTGAGTACTGAGCATAAGTGGGATGTACCATGAGTTCACTGAATACGGCCTTGTGGTTATTTAGAGATAATTCGGAAGCCCTGTCTTGTGTTCTGAGTTATCTGTGGAGGAAATCTTAATTAAACTAAAAAAATAATTTTAATGCTCGATCTTCAATCGTTGAAGCTGTTGCTGGTCCCAGCTTGGCCTACTGCACATTAATGTGATGATACTGTTCTTCTTGTTTAGTTTTGTCTGACAGTCTTTTTGTTGGTTGTGTGCAAGTTCCCTTGAGAGCAGGGATCGTTCTGTGAGTTAGGCAGTGTGCTGATACGTAACTGGAGACTTGAGGCTTATGAACAGCTCAGATATGGGTCGTGTGCTGAGACTGCTGATGCATTTGCCATCATATGCAGCATGTCTTCTGTCAGAGGAACTCCCGATCCCCCCAGCACTGAGAGAAACAAATCCAGCGAGGGTTGCTGAGGCTCTTAGTTCAGGCTCACCTGTGTTCCCAGGCTTATCACATAGGTGAGAGGTGGCTTCTCTGCAGACCTATAACAAGTTACTTGTGGTGCACTCCATTTCTTTCTCTGTCAAGCATACATGGTGTGCATCTTGTGGCTTGTAGCGATACGAAGGATATTGTGTGAAGCTCATTAGCATCCTCTAGCCCAGTATAACTGGATTCTTGTCCTACAAAGACTACTGCTGTTTTTGTAAGAATAGCAAAGCATGGGAATAGGTTGCTCAGTAAGGTCGTGGCAATTCTGTCCTTCACATTTTTAAAGACACGTTAAGCAAAGATCTATCAAGCATGAAATAAAAGCAAATGAATAGATTATGGCTAATCCACTGAGACCTTTCCATACTATGGTGCCTGTTATCTGTATTTACGTTGCTTTGTTACTTACCAGGAAAGGCTTCACAGAGAAGAAACTACATGGTAGAAAGAGTCTTGAAAAATAGGTCCAGTATAAGGAATGCCTTTTTTGTCTTAATGGTTTAAAGTGAAAAGTCAGCAATGGTATTTTTATTACAGCTGGTGCACATCTTCAGCAGAGAAGCATAGAGAGATGCTGAAAAATCTTTTGTGAGAGAGAGTAGTGGTGAAACTTGTGCTGTTGTACCAATGCTGTGCCAATCTTCTGTTCACCAATCACAGGAAACATAGGCTTGTGTGAGGCAGCTTGAAAGGATTATTTATACCTATATAACTTTTTTGGTGATGTCACTTTTGAGGCAGGAAAACTATTTGTCTGAAAAATATCAATGTATTTATCTTTCTGGCATAGCCTCTAGAGGAAGGATGGATGTTTAGAGTTTATTGCCTTTAAAGCAATAGATTTTGTCACATCTCAAGCCTCAGTATTTTCTGCTGACAGACTTAACATCCTCTTTTCTTTCCCTTACCTCCCTGTATGCTATTTTTTCCATTTATTGTCTAGGGATTTTAGCTAATAGCACATGTTAGTGAATTTCATTCCTATAATTTGCTACATGTTGCAATACTTCAATCATTTTTAATTCTGCCCCTGTGTCTCATAAGGAAGATCTGCTTATTGCAACACTTAACAGTATGGCTGAGGGTATAGGTCTTTAACAGAATTTGCAATGTCCAAGTTCGTTGGATGGACCCATGCTTAGTGCTCATAGCAGGGTCTCTGGAAATGAGCATGTTGGGCAGAAAGAAATACCAAGAATATGAGTGCACATCTGCCTGGTGGGTTTTATTGTTTTGGGTTTTTTTTTTTGGTCTTAAAGCTTGTGGACCAGTATTCTGTATTATAGAGAGCTGTCTCTATTTTGGTTTTGTGTCTCAAAACTAGCTCCTGAAAGCAGAACTTAAATGATGCCTCAGTTTTGAGGAAAGTAGCTTTCCTCTCCAAAGGTAGTTGGAGGAGAGGAGGATGATGGAGATGTCCTATTTTCACGTATTCCTCAGTGGTTTGTTGACTATTTGGAGACATGGACTAACTCAGTTTTGTGTGTGAGAGGATTTGAGTCTGGGGCTAGGTATTATCCAAACAGTAGGCTCAACACCAGTTGGGAGACTATTAAGGACTGTGGATACTCAGTTGTATACCTTTTTACCCCCTGTGCCTTTGCAAGCTGTTCCACACCACGTGGTATAATTTGTGTATTGGCAGATAAACAGAATGAGTGTGAGCACATCTGCCTAGACAATTAGCCTGGCTTCCTCTTTCCTGGGTAAGTACACCTGAGCCTCAATTTCTGCTGAGCCTAATAGCTATGACTCCTCTTTGGACCTCCAGTGATACCTACTGCTCTGTTCACTTTTGCTGTATTCTTCCAGCCAATTCTTTGCTGTGTTACATGTTGGAGACTTGGATGTAGAGAAACAAGAATTTTATGTCTGGGACATGCCTGTCATGCTGGAACTGAAGCATCTGATGATCAGGGAAGGGATGGGACCTTGGAGTGGTGACTTGAGTTCCTGAAGGGAACTCTGACACATGAACAGAAAATTTTATTGTCTCTAGTTACTATGGCGATGAGCAATATAGATGTGTTCAGATAGAGATGTGCAGGAAAAGGCTGTGGCTGCTGAAACAAAATACCTGGCTTTTCTTAATGAGAAGTGTATGCTATCTTGGAAGAAAGGATGGATGGTAATTACGTATGTGAAATAGCACTTTAATGAGGAATCTCTTTGCTTATAAATATAACAGATTTCTCTGTTACCATCATCAGTGGTCACTTCAGTTATGAAGAAGTCTTACTTCCCTATCTTCTAGTGTCGAAAATCTAAAATAAATCATAAAAAAAACATGAGCCAGATGTGCCAAAGGTCACTTTGCTGTTATCTCCAGGATGAGTCTGCCATTAGGGATCAGTGAAACTGTCAATAGAAAGTGAGAAGGAAAAAAGACTAAAATGCTTCTGAGCTGTTCATTGCATCCCTAAAACTCCCACCTGTCCTCCAAAAAAAAAACCCCAACAAACCTACAAAAGAAGTAACATGAAAGTCTTCTGGCGCATAGTCCCTACTCTAGGGCCCTACTGCTTGATAAACTTACTTCCATGTGCCTTCCCAGCAAAGACCAGTGAGCTCTGTACTTCTCCGTGGGTGTGTGGCTGACTGATGGAAAGCATCAGGCAAGTGCATTATGCTGTTTAAACCTCATTCATCCTCAGTACTGACCTGTAGTTGTGTGTGGTAGCAGGACATTTCTTTTAAATTTTATTTTTTTTCTTTTCCTTCTCCCACCCAGAAAGGCTGAAGGTGCACCAGTGCGCTCATTTGCCAACAGTGTTTTGTATTTCTAAATTGTACCTGCCAATATGTGCCTTAACTTTGAATACTGTTCACTTTAAAATATATTTATGTATGTGTGCATACACTATACATATGTTATATATAATATGTATATACAATACCTACAAGTGATATAGATACAGTATGCGTTTTTTGTACATATAAACTGTACGTGTGTAGTTTACAAGTTTATTCTTGTGATGCTGCTTGGCCCCCTGTTAATGTTGTTCTGCTTGACTGCCGTTTCTGGAATGCTTGTGTCTTGCTGCTAGATGAGTAGTTGTGTTGCAGTACATTGCTTTTAAAAAATGAGTATCTCTGATCTTAGGCTTTATGGGAGTTAATATGTTTAAGTCCAGAAGATTTGGGTTTAGGCCAATCAGTTTATTGAGAAAGATTATGATTAATTAACAGGCACAGTATAAATTATTACACCCTAAGTCCTAGTACTTGATTTATTTTTTTTTCCTGTAGGTGCTGATTCAGTAAAGTAAGCATGGTCAACATAAAGGATGGGTGGATACTTCTGTAACTACTGCCTGTCTGCAGTTAACTACACTTCCTATAACATCACATCATTCAAAAGCTATACTCTTGTCTTTATTTGCCTGCCCAGACACTGTTATCAGAACAAAAAGCAGATTCCAGACAGTATTATGTGTAGATAATATCCCCCTTTTCTGATTATACGTTTGACTTAATAACCTTTTCATCTTTATGTAATTTTAATAAGGTAGAAGTGAAAAAACAAGTCTGCTCAAGCCCTAAACCTCGTTATCAAAGCAGTGTGGTAGGAGCTTAGCTTAACCATGTTCTCTCTGTGTAATTGTGTAAGATGAGATCGACAACCAAGCAATAAAGCAGAGATCAGCAAGCTCATTGTTATAAACCCTTGATGTTTAGAATCAAATTTGATCTGCGTCTATTCCTTTATTAGGGCAGCTTAACAAAAAGGGAAATAGGCATTTTGTGGTTCATTTGACTTGAACAGTGAGGTTTGACATACTGAATTTTGTAATATTCCCTTTATTTTCCATGTGGGGTTGATCATGGTATACTTGTCTTAGTTGTTGGCAGCCTTACATACATAAACCACAAGATGCACAATTGCAGATTACATATTGAATCCTGAGATGCAGATGATCTGCTGGAGATACTGCTTTTCAATTTGCAATAGTAACAAAATTACTAGTAGTAATGTTTAATAGGAACTGGAATTGCTGCTTGTTGTGGTTGTGCATAAGCACCACTCTGCTGGTGTGCTGTACAACTCAACTTGTAAGCCTATATCATCCTAAGGTAGCGGTCAGAGAAGGGACTACATTAGTCAAGGATAAGGGGCAGGAGCAGATGTTCATGCTGTAAACAAATGTTTTGTTTCAGTAGTGGATGTTCAAGGTGAAGCTGCAACTTTGCCGAAGTTGAAGGCGAAGCTCCTCTCAGTTCCAGCAAAGCAAAGATTTTTGTCCCAAAATGGTATGTGTTTCTGTGTAGTTTAAGTTTGTATGGTAGAGTGCTAAGGTTGATGTTTGATTTAACAGTAATAAACATGTTCTGGAGACAGTGTGGAAAGTTGCCCAATAAGGTTGTTGACAGTCTCACCACCTTAAGTTAAATCTACAGGGGACTTGGTTGTTCAGAAGATGGGGACATCCTTAGAGGCTTTGTGCTCACCTGTCTGTTTATACACTCTGTATTAAATAACCACAAGGTAGAAGGCATTTGTAGCTCAGAAGAAAGGGATTGGAGACTGGGATCTACACTACTTCCTTCAGCCTAGCTCTCCCCCATTTAGTTATTCACCTCCCTCTTGGTTATTCCGTGGCCATGCATACTGTGCTAAGGGGCTCCAGACAGCCTTTGGCATGAGAGAGCTACTGCTGAGATGCTACTCAGCCTTCATAAAACTGTGGTCATCCTTGGCATACTCTGTAGTAGGATTTTAGTGTCTGGAGAGACTTTTTTTTTTTTTTTTTTTTTTATGTTGGAAACTCTATCTTCCATTAACTTTGAGACACTTGAGAAGTTCTGAAGATTGCACTGCAGTGGTGTGAGTGCCTTTTGTGGACAGATGTCTTGGATGCTTGTGGAGTTTTTTGTTTGAGGTTTTCTTGTGTTTTACCTCTGTTACACGTCTACTTCTCTCATGTTCCAAAACGTTTATTAATTGTAATTCTGGTACATAATTTCAGAGAAGACACATGATACGCCCTGGTTGGCCTTGATGTGTTCATTAAGTGTAGAATGCCATGCTGTACAGTATCTCCTGCTTGCCTGTCTCTTGTATAAGAGATCCACTTTGAGCTGATTTGAGGTACTATATCCAGTATGTTTTTTTCATGTGGTAAAGAGTTGAAGGGCAAAAGTAAGTGCATGTGCTGTTACGAGGGGTATTTTTTCATGAGGTTAAGAGAAAACAGTTTGAGATAATAGAACGGTTTGAGTTGGAAGGGACCTTAAAGATCACCTAGTTCCAGCCCCCCTGCCATGGGCAGGGACACCTTCCATTAGACCAGGTTGTTCCCAGCCCCATCCAACCTGGCCTTCAATACTTCCAGGGAGGGAGCAGCCAGAGCTGCTCTGGGCAACCTGTGCCAGTGTCTCACCACTCTCACAGTAAAGAATTTAGTCCTTATATCTAATCTAAATCTACCCTCTTTCAGTTTAAACCAATTATTCCTCTTTCTCTTCCCCATCATTCATACTCCTCATCTTTCCTGTAGGCCCCCTTTAAGTAAGTACTGGAAGGCCACAGTCTCCTTGGAGCCTCCTCTTCCTCAGGCTGAACACCCCGAACTCTCTCAGCCTGTCCTCACAGGGGAGCTGCTCCAGCCCCCTGATCATCTTTGTGGCCTCCCCTGGACCTGCTCAAGCAGCTCCATGCCTTTCTTACGTTGGGGCTCCCAGAGCTGGTCACAGTACTCCGGGTGGGGTCTCATGAGAGCTGAACAGAGGGGAAGAATCCCCTCCCTCAACCTGCTGGCCACACTTCTCTTGATGCAGTCCAGGACACGGTTGGCTTTCTGGGCTGTAAGCGCATGTTTCTGGCTCACAGTCAGTTTTCCATCTACTAACACCCCCAAGTCCTTCTCCCCAGGGCTGCTCACAATCCACTCATCCCCCAGCCTGTGTTTATGTTTGGGATTGCCTTGACCCATGTGCAAGACCTTGCGCTTGACTTTGTTGAACTTCATGAGTTTTGCACAGGCCTGCCTGTCAGGGTCCCTCTGGATGGCATCCCTTCCCTCCTGACACAGCTTGGTGTCGTTGGCAAACTTGCTGAGGGTGCACTCAATCCCACCGTCCATGTCACTGACAAAGATGTTAAACAGCACTGGTCCTAACACCAACCCCTGAGGAATGCCACTTACCACTTGGACATTGAGCCATTAACAGCAGCCAGGCTGCTGTTTGAATTCTCTTGTTTGTTGTGGTGTTGTGGTTTTCTTTATTTTTTTTTTTTTTTTTTTTTTCTCAGTATCTGGTGCTTATGGATATTATGCCCTTGAAATGGTAGATGAGTCTTCTGTAATGCAGTGAAAATTGGGATTTTATGATTGCAGGCTGGAGTTACCTAATTGGTGCAGTTGGGGTATCCCTTAGAAGTCACTTGTGTAACTTGCACAGAGATGTCAGAGTGCAAAGTGTAGTTCGGTATTTCAGTAAAAGACTTGAAAAGCTCAGTCAGTAAAAATAGATTCTTTCCACCAGGTTATATCAGCCTGGCAGTGATGTATTGCGCCCAAGGGAAAGGTGTCCCCGCGGGTGGAGTAAATAACTGCTGTGCAAGAGAAACCGCGGCGGTTTAGGCCTCAGGAGGCGCAGCTTTAGGCCTCAGGAGTAATGAGGCGCAGCAGCAATCCTTCAACTCGGTGCTGCCAAGTCCTTTCTCTGTTTTCTGATTTGCTGTTCTTTACTCCTGTAGTCCTTTGTTAATACGAATATCGGGACTTGGCAAGGCTGCAGTCTAGGTAGCTGCCACGGGGTGTCACTGTAATACAAAAGGAGCAGTAGATGTGATTGAAAAGGGCTGGAAACCTTGCCGAAACAGCACGTTGGGAACTGCTTTCTCTTCAGGCTCTTTTCATGAACATTTGTGTTCTATTTGCATTTGCTGTATCAAGTGACCGAGGTCTTGGTGGCCTTGCTGGAAAACTTCATTTGGTACCAGCTGGACTTGTGAGCCACATAGTGCTTAACTGAGAGGTGACTACAGGCTGGAACAGTACTGGGTTTGCGAGGAGGAGTTGGTGCAGAGATCTACAACTGAAAGCCTGTCAGAAGTCTTTATGAACTTGAAAAATAAAAATCTTGTGTACTACTTATTTTCAGTTGTTGATACTAGGGATTTTCTAAGTGTGTATGGTAAGAAAATGAAAGCATAGATCAGCAGTGATTCAGATGGAAGCACTTGAGGGTTGGCTCCTGTCCATGGCTATTGATCCTCACCTTGGTACACCATTTATAACATGGACTTTAATAGAATTTTCTTGGCAACACTGTTTTGATCACAGGCATGTTGAAGACTGAGGTGCTCTCATCCCAAGATACTGGTGTGTAGTAAGTTTCTCCCCAGTGGCCCATTGTGTTGGGAAGAATGTTCATCCAGCCTAGGGAATGGAACTGAGGAACTGGTGTGTCTAGAAAATGATTGCAACACCCTCTCATTCCCCCCAACGCCAGCTCAAAAATGTTCAGCTCAATCAAATCTTTGAGTTTGTCACCAGCCCTACAAACCAGTGTTGCTGCCAGAGTGCACAACATGGTATGAGCTAAGACCCTCTAGCTAGTGAGTGAGGGGAGCGAGGTAAAAAACAGACAGGAGAAGATGTTATGTGTTAATTAAGTGATGGCCTAAAATACCAGTCTTTTATCCCACCTTCCCAGTGTGTGGGGTACAACTAATCTCCTGTAAATTAACACATTTGTTTGGGGAGAATCTTTGCATTGATCAGGTATGTCTATTCAGCTTAAAATCCAATGCTTTGCTAATTCCCAAGTTATTTCTTAGGAGAGAGAGTGTGGAAGGGGAATGTCTTGGACCTTCATCTCTGTTGCCTTGTAAATGTCATTAAGATATCTTGTCTCCAGTCTATCATGCTGGTGAAAGCCCTCTGATTTTTCAAGGGGTTTACATGGTTCTTTTTTAATGGGAAGTGTGTATGAAAACATCTGGACATCAACTGGAGAGTAATGTCCTTCACTATATGCTGTCCAGACCTTTTAGTGCTTGGAAAGGTGTTGTCACTCACCAGGAACTTGAGGCTATAATCTATTTGCATATAACCATTTTTTAAAAATTAAAATGCTAATATGGGCAACCTTACTGCTTGCCTAAACTTGTTTTCAGTGAGATACCATGCAAAATTGTTTCTGCGTGTTCTCCTCCCCCTGATCTCACTGTTCAAAGTGAGATTGCTGGCAAGACATGCCTCTTCAGCACTTGGACTTCAGTATAAAATTACTGGAGTCTGAGTTTTCTCATTTAGAATTCATTGTTTCTGTGAACTTGTTCTAAACTCTTCTGCCAGCTATGGGAAGGCATGTTTCAAGTTAAACCAGAAGCAGAGTGCTGAGGAATACCCTTCTCCTGAAGACTCCCTTTCTTTTTCAGATACTACCTGGCTCAGACAACTGATCAGCTCTTCTTACTATGTTTTTACTGTATAATGTTCTTACTGTGGTGGATTTTTTCCTGTGTGTGTGGGCAATCCTTCAAGGACAGGATGCTTCTATGACTGAGCCAACTACTGTGGCATATTGCACCTTCTCTGTGCCTGTTGTGTGTAGCTGAAAGCTGATCTGGTGTCCACTGCACTGCAGATACCACTTGCAGTTGTGGCAGTGTAAATGGGAAGTTTCCCAAGCACTCCCTGGGAAGTGTGATCTTCTTATGGATCAGGGCATTGTAAGTCATCGTGATCAAGAGACTTCAGCAAACATTGTAACTTTCATCTGGCTGTGTTTCAGTGAGTAACCCTTTGCTTTTATTTCTTGGTGAGACCAAGAAGATGGTGTGATGCGCTCCAAGAACCAAGGTGCTGCAGTACACATTATCCCGGTGATATGTTTCACAAGTTTTAAATAAAATTGCATATACTTTAAAATGTCCTTTTCAGTATGATACCAACCATGAATAAAACTGCTGGAAAGGCACTGCTGACACTCTTGGTGCTGGCTGATCTCTCTTTGTGAGGAATGGGTCAGGGAAGTTCAGCTGGTTGAGGAGGAGGATGGGCAAAAGGTTGGTCAGGGTTTTATCAGTTCTCATTCTTTCTAATAGCAGTCTTGGAGGATTTCTGTCAGCTAAACAAAGCCTGAACCTAAAGGGAAAGCTTGATTTTCCTTTTAATCCTTAGGTCTCGATTTCATCTGAGTAAACATATTTTTTATCTGTAATATGAAGTGGAAGAGATACTGGAGATGGAAATTCTTCTTAAGTAACTGTCAGATTAAACATTACTTTTCTGTAATACAAAAGTAGCAAAAAGCAGATGATTAGAATGGAAGTAGATGTTTGCATTTATACATTTTTATGAACAGGACAACTTAGAGTAGAATACTTTTGCTTTTTGTTGCCTCCCCATTGAGGGGTCTCGTCACCAGTTTTAGTATTAACTGAAATTTGGAGTCAGTTTGGGTGGTGGCTGAGTTGCTTGCATTGCAATAGTTTGAAATTCTCCACTGTTCTACATTTCCTTAGTTATCCATCTGATTTATTATATTCTGTGGTAGAGGAGGCAGTAAAGAAGCATACATTAGTAATTGAGATGAGAGTCTTTATTTCTTTTCTTGAATGTTTGCATAGAATTTATTTTTTTATGTTAACCAAAATCATTCCCAAGCTCTGAAGTGTGCTTGGATGTATGGGTGACAGAAAAAAAAAAAAAAAAAAGCTA
Organism: Tyto alba; assembly: GCF_018691265.1. Classification (NCBI taxonomy): domain Eukaryota; kingdom Metazoa; phylum Chordata; class Aves; order Strigiformes; family Tytonidae; genus Tyto; species Tyto alba. The sequence continues at coordinate 5,213,307 of NW_024881295.1, read as the reverse complement.
TTTTATCAGAGATGAATCTAAACTTACAGCTTTGTCATCTTTGGAGCCAAGAGCCCCTTGGAGCTTTAAAAAGGAACTGACAGCACCTCTGCTTTTTGCTGACACAGGGTGGTCCAGAGACTTGAGATGCTAGTGTGGATTCACTTTGGCCAACTTAACACAGATGCTGCGGGGCCCTGCTTTGGAGAGGGAAGAGGGTCTGGCTACAGCTTCAAATTCTGTGGGCAATTTGGCCTCTTGCCGCAACCTGGCAACACAGAAGTTACAAAGAGTTCAAAGCCACAGGGTTTTAGTCCATGTTGGCTTTGACATCTCACCAGTAAAACAAAAAAGCCCACTAACAAGTGCAGTGTCCTATGAGTATGATGGCAGGCAGCTGGAATTTGCTTGTTTCATTTCTTAATAAAGACAACGGGAGATAAAAATCAAACTTTGGTTCACATATTAAATTGGTCTCAAGTTATAATCATTTCAAGGGTGCAAATGGCCAGTTTGGATTTTATTTATTTATTTATTTATTTTTCCACACTGTGAGTCTAATTAAACTAACAGTGATCCTGACTTGGACAAATTGTGTGTGGATATTATGCTGTACTTAAAGCTTCTTATCAGATGACCCAACAAAAAAAGAAGAATAAAATGTCATATTATTTTATTTCAGTTTAATTTATTTCAATCTCTCATTATGTAGATGTGCTGCCTAACTGCTGTCCTGTGTTAGGAGATAAATGTGTGATGCTTCTGTCTGTCCTTGCTTAGTTGTCAGGTGTTCTGTCTTTACTGTCTGGATACTGGGAGCATCTGCTGGTATCTTTGTGAACAACAAATCTAACGATAGTTATTAGCAAAGTTTTGTGCAAAAATGTGTTTCTTCTGTTATAAAAGAGATTGCTGTTCCTTGTGACCTCATAAACTGTTGCTGTGCTACTACCTGGAACAACGAGGGTTTTAGGTGTTTTGCTTTTAAAAACTCTGTTGCTCTGGGGTATTCGTGTGAAAGTACCATCTATGTGAAAGACTGCTACTACATAACTCTAAAATCTTAAATTAGATTTGTGCTTCAACTAGGTGGTGCGTTTTTGCTGTTGCTTTTTTTAAGTTAGGAAGTACAGGACTCACGCAGCCCTGTTCCATGTGTAGCAATTTCATAGACACGTAGAGGTGCATTGCTGATGAGAAGGGGTAGGCATTGACTGTCACTGCATGTTCAAATGGGCACGTGAAGCATTTCAAAATCTGTTTGCTAAAAGTTCAGAAACTTCTGGAGGCTGATGAGGATCTTGATACAAACTTAAATCTTGTATTCACTAGGTTGTAACTATTACAACTGTAGTAAATATGGAATTTGATCAGTACTGAAATGGACGTCATAGCACTTAACATCTGAGTCTTCATTAAACATTAATAAATCAACATATCAGATGTCAAAGGTGCTGTTGGAAACGAAAATCAACAGACCTGAAGTGATGAAAACAGCTAAATTCTTCTGACATAAAATGCAGAGGCTGACGAACTGTCAGTTGTCAAGAATGGATTTGGACTCATTTTGGAAAGTGTTTTATGTGATTCTTCTGTTTTAAATGTACTGATATGCCTGACTTAGGCAGTGGTGAAGGGAGGTACGGGCTTTGTTGAACCTGGAAGGCGGAAGTTTTCTGTGACATTGGCCTTGAGTTTCAAATCTGCTTTTAAATATATTACCCGCAATGACTGTGGTTTTGAAAGACATAGGTTTTCTCATTTTAAGAAATTTGGACCAAAAGTGTAAAAACTTTTAAAAAACAAAAAAAACAACAGCAAAGCCCCTACCCTGCTGGTTAAAGCTATTTGCCTGAAGTATGTTTCTCTGGAGGGCTTCTTAAAATTGCATGGCTGCGGTAACATCCAACAGGTGAGGAAAGAGGTGGGTCCAAAAGTTGGGTACCACACAAACATTGCATGGTTTTGTGGATTAATCACCTGGGTACATAAATTACTCCTTTTGTCTACTGATGTCTGAGCTGCAGTGGTGTTTTAGACTTCCTATTCTTTATTTGAAACACCAAATGCCTTTACTAGTATCTGAATTCAATTACTTTTGTTGCCAGTGTTTGCATCTGTATTTAGATGAAGAATGTGAAGTCTCAACCTAGCTTTTAATGCCAGGCAATGAGACAAATGTGAGAAGAGTATATTTTTCATGTCGTAGCTCTTACCTGTGCAAAGAAAATTGTGGTGTTGTGTCTACCTTTGTACCACCTCAGCTTGCAGAAGAAGGCATCTACAAAGGTGCGGGTTAAAGTTTTGATTGCATCAACTATTTGAAATCTAAATCGAAATAGAGTAGTTTTCCTGTGCAGTGAATCGATGGGAGTGAGTTAGATATGGAAGTGCTGTACTGTGGCAATTGGACTGATCTGCAAAAGGTTGATCTCTCAATAAAGATACAGAAAGCTGGTTGAGTGAGTTGGCTAAAAATGGGATGAGCTCACGTGTGCCATCATGGTCAATGTGCAACAGGGAAAGATAAGGGTAGTGCATACAGGACAAAAGAAAAGGGAGAAATTGTTAAATATTGACAGAGCAGATATACTTTTGGAAAAAGGGGAGGAAACTGAGGATGTTTGTTTTCTGACCTCTAATCAATTAATATTTAACCAGTGATCATGGGCAACTCATCTCTACTATCTGTTCCTTGTAAATTCAATTTTAAGATGAAAGAAAAATAGGATGATCAGCGTAACCAAGGAATTATCTGGGAAATAAAAAAGGGAAAACATTTCTGGCAGGCAAGGAACTTGAATTGGCTCATCATGGGGACTGGCAGGCAGTGGGGCTGGCATGGGGAGAAATCCCATGGGTTGTGGAGCGAGGTCACATCAAGGCCAGCTGAGATCAGCTTTACCCGTGTGGAGCCGCAACCTCATGCGGTTGAGTAATGCTGGAGCATACAGGCTTACGGCTGCGGTTGCTACGTCGTTCTCCATAAATCCATCACAGAGATTTCCATCTGGAAACATCTGGCACCACGCGCGTTCAAACTAGCTGTCCCAGCGAGGTACTTCAGAACTAAGGAGACACTTATCTTTTTAAGCAGTGGGTTTAAGGCAAGCATGTTACCAAATTAGGTTCCGGACTTGATATGGAGAAGATAATGTGCGCAGAATTTGAGGCGCTCAGGTTTCCCATGAGGTGTCCTGGCTGGATTTGCCCCTCTGCTGTCTGGCTTACCCCCTTGGAAGTGTGGGGCAGGGTGGGAGGGTGGCCGTGAGGTGGCTGTGAGGGGTGGCACGGTGGCGGGAGTGGAGGTCCGGCTGTTTCAGCTGGACCAGTGGACTTGCACCTCCGTAGCTTTTTGTACAAATATTTGTTATTCTGCTCTGTGATTGCCTATTTGATATAGTGATTTTTTTTTCCAAAAGCAGGGGTGAACAAAACAGGCTAAGCTAATGATTTGGGGCTTTTTTCCCCCTAAAAACAACAGAATTGATCTTTTCTTTGGAAAGCAGCCATCAGAGGGAACTGAGGTTGAAAAAGATAAAAAGTGCTGAGACCGTTCATAAACTTTTTGTAGAAACTGTTTTGATGCTGACTATTTTGATGCTTTTGATTCCCGCCCCCCCCCCTTCTTATCTTCCAAACTCAAGGGCCTTAACAGGAAAGCAAAATCTGTTCTATTTCTAATTTTTGACCCTGTTGAAGTCTTTCACAAGGCCGATTGCAGACTATACTGTGACAAACTACCTCTTTCTTACTCAGATTGTTAGGCTTATTTTTCTCACTTATCAGAATAAGGTACAGTGAAATTGAAGTAAGAGTCTATTATTGTATTGTTCAAGCCCTGAATATCAGAAAATAAAATGAAATAAATCTTACTGTGTAGTTAAAAACCACAGAACTCTCTCTTCTCTGTCATTTCCCTAGCTTCTAGTCTGTACTATGATGCCTTAAATGAAACTTGTGGTGTGTGTGGATTCCTCTGTTTGACTGAAGTCTCTGCATGTAAGAACAAAATAAATGAGAACTCTTCTCAAGCGCTCTTCTCCTCCTGTGGTTCACCACACCAGTTACTTCCCTTTTGAAATATTTCTTCACAAAATGGAGCCATAAATGCACCCTTGCATGAAACAAGGGATTTGGGATGATGGCATTTATTTTTTATTTTATTTTATTTTTTTTTAAAAAAGGAGATTTTCTAGTATGTGGATTCTCAGAAGCAGAGGCATTGCTCAGGCGTGAGATGGTTGAGGGGGGCTAGACTAACAGCTAATGTGTGAAATGAAGTGTGTCATGGTACACTTGATATTTTTGTTGTGCAAAACTAGTTATTGGGTTGTTTCTCAGAATTAAAGGCAAGCTGTATATTTTATTATTATTACTCATTTTATATTAGGTATAGCTGGAGCTAATGTCTCAGTAGGATGAGGGCAGTGAGGGGGAATTGGCTTCAGCCTGATGTTTACCAGTGCCCAAATGGGTGTTATTCAGCCTCTACATTCAGCTTAATATGTCAGGCTACAAACCAAGTGCATCTTTGGTACTTGTGGATAGATTATTATAGTAAAAATGAGAATAATTTCACTTTTATTTCAAATATATGGTAAAAAGTCTTTGGACTTCAGTCTGTATATGAGCATGTGTAAAGCTTAGATAACTTTTTTTCCCAGAACTTCAATGAAAGAGACAAAGTGGCAATTTCCATGAGCAAATCTAGCATGTATATTCATCGGTGCTCTTTGAGTGCTTTCACTCAGCAATATTTCCTTTTAATGTTTCCCCCCAACTTGCTTCACCCTCCTCATCAATAGAGCAGTTTCTGGAGAGCGCCTGCATCAGGAGCAACTCTCCAGGTGTGCTGGGACTGTTTGAGGAGCAGATTGTCTGCTGTCTCCTGAGCGACAGTCAGCTACACACCTTGTGCCATGCTGTGGTGGAGCAAGCACAGCAAAAAAAGCAAAAGTAAGATGGGGTGGGATGCAATGGAAAAGTAAGATGGGGTGGGATGCAATGGAAAGAAGGGCTGGATCCCGATTTTGAGCACAAGGGAAAGAACCCATGCCAAAGCCCTAACTGTGATAAGCCTTAACATACATCTGTCAACTATTCTGTAAGTACATTTTCACTCCCTCTGCATAAAGGTAATGTCTCCAGTCACAAACTCACTGCACCATCTACTCTATTGTCTGTTTAAAACTGTGTCAGTATAATTTAAGGGAGGGGCAAGAGTTCTACTAGTGACAGCTTTAGTGCTATTTCATTAAATGTTGCTATTTTGCTCAGAGTTATTGCTATCTTACTTTACATTCTCAGCTGTGGGACATTTTCTCCTGAAATTAAGCCAGAATGTGCTCACTTGCACGGAGCTCTGTGCAAATGCCTTTTTTTCCCCTTGAGTCTCAGTTATCAAAGTTTGGAATCCACTGTACCTAACATATCTAATTTTGTTCATTTAACACACTAGACTTGTTCTAGCCAAAATGTTGGTCATGAAACACAGGCATAAGAAAATTTTAAGCTTGAAAGAAAATTTTGTAGTTCCTCCACAGGAAATTAATAAATGACCTTAAAAGAGTGGTTTATCTCATGTTTGTACTAAACTTCAACTCCTGTTTGTCTATTTTTTCTAATAAAAGGAATAAACATTCTTTGAATCCGTAAGGACCAGAGAGCTGAAAGACTCCCATATTCATGTGTGTTCTTTTTCCTGTCTGTGTTTTTTGGTTTTTTTTTTTTTTTTTTCCTTCACAGTGACATTTTAGATGTTGCTTACCTGGAGAGCCTTATCCTTAAAATAATACTTTGCATCAGGATGTGTAGTGGTGGAATAGCAGCTGCTCGCTGTGGAGCTGCTTGTAGTTCCAGGGACACTCAAAGCCAGGGCTGCTGCCGCTGGAGCAGCCAGGTCCTCTTCTCCTGGGCTGCTCCCTCGCAGGTGCTGGCAGAGGTATTGCCATTGTAAAACAGAAATGGAGATGTGCTATTCTAAAAGTGCTAATTTACACTGGCCTAAAGGCCACAGTTTTGCTGATGTTTTGGGTCAAAACACAGATCATATCTTAGCAGGTTAGATTCATTGTTGGGTTATGGTGGGTTTGTTTTCTTTTGGCTTTGGTTTCAACAGTGGGCCTTTAAACCAAGACCGGGATTTCTGATGATGTCATTCTGCTTAAAAGAGCAAAACAATTAAGGAGCTGGTTTTGGTTTTCATAAATATTTAGCAATAAGTAGAAATGGGTCATCAGGACTTGAGCATATTGGAAAGCAGTAAGGCAAGTGATGATGCCAATGTGGTGGTGGTTTTGGGTTTTTTTGCCTTATTCTTCTTTAACTATATGCCCCATGACACTTATGAAGCAAAAGACAGATTCACTTAACTCTAGGCCCTAATGTTCAAAATGACCTCAAGTTACACCACAACAGCTTTTGATTCCGAGTTGAGAAGGGGAAAATCTCCTCTGTATTCTTGTCCTTGGAAAGACACTGTTGTGGCTTCACTAGAAAGACCTCACTGGAGGATTCCATAAAAGACTGCAAGGTTTTAAAGACATTTGTTGCCCAAATGTAGGTAGAGGTTAACGAATTGTAAAATGCACAGTTTAGGTCAAGGGGATCCCTTACATTCCCATTCTCATGTGAAGTGGCAGTGTAAAGATACTGAGGTGATCTCTTTTGTTCAGGAAGGCATATTGTCCAAAACTAAAAGGGAAGAGAGAATGGTTAGATGGATTCTTTGCTCTGACAATGTAGAAGGCAGTTAATTGCTGTAGCCCCAGAGCGCTCTGCTCTCCTGAGATGTCATGGAGGAGTTTGGCATGATATTTAATATACTTGCCCTCAGGCGTGTTCTTGTTATGTAGTTAATCATGCACTCTAAAGGTGATGATATAGCTAATGGATTTTTTTAAACCTATATGGAGTGGTTTGTACTTAACTCCTGTGCCTTCTCCTTTGGGATAAGAACCATAGGTTTGTGTTAGAAAGCTGTTCTGAATAGAGAAACATGTTCCTCAAGTGAAATAACTTAGAGACCTTTGATGTGTCTCTGATTAATGTTCGTATTTTTGGACGCTGACATCTTTGGGTTGTTTGTGTGTGTATCTATATATGTATGTATATACACACATATGTATGTATATGTACGTGCACGTTTTTAATGTCTGTGGTAGGCTAGATAAAACACTGCAGGATGCAGAGAAGCAGATACTCTTTCATGCGCTAGAGCAGTTAGACCAAGACTCCATAGCTTATCTAGTTCTGGCTGTTTAGATATTAGTAGAAGTAAACATTGTTGCTAACTAGACATATACCTCCCTCCTAGAAGGAGATTTTAAAAAGACTTTGTGTGCAAGCTTACTTTAAAAGTAAATGGTAAAATTTTCAAGAGTAATGAGTGATACTGAGATCCTTTGGGTTTTGGAAGCTTGGTTGTAATAACATCTTTAAACAGTCCTAAAATAAAGGCCCTTTCCACAAGCTGTAACCCTTTGTGGTATCCTAGTAGTGAAAGCATCTCCGATGTCTTGGGCTGCAGCTGGATGTGTGTTGTAGGAGCAGATGTGAAGCCTGAAGGGTTTATGCTGCTGGTGGCTGCTGGTCGTCATACCAGCAGCGTGTCTGGTAGGACTGGGCTGCCGTAGGGGGCTGTTGCACAAGGCAGGCCTAACTGATCTAGCCTTGCAATCCTGTTAGAGCAGGTCCTACAGTGTCCCCTCCATCCTTCCTCCCTCCCACTACTCCTGTCCTGGTGAACCTCCAGTGAACTGAAGCAGTGAGAGCAGATGGGTTTGCTTCTGGGCTGGGGAGTTGGGTTGGTTCATGGAGGGGTCTAACGAGTACCAGTGAGAATGGGACCCCCTAGTCAGGAGCACAGGGGCAGTGTGAGTGAAGTGGACGCTTGCTTTTGGTGGCTGTGGACTGCTGGACTGGCTCAGCTGGTGGGTTTTACTGGCAGGTAAAAATAACTGTCCACTGAAACCCATACAGGGGATTCCTGTGATCTGCTTTGCTGTCTCTGGGAAGAGTAAAGTCAAAAAAGGCTATTTTAAGAACATCTTACACCGCTGCAGCCTTTTATTCCATGTCTATCTGTCCCTTTTTAGTGAATGTTAACAACATGGTCACAGAGCTGACTTTTCACTGTCCCCTGCTTCAAATGTAAATAAAGTCATTGCATAGTTGTTTTCTGATGCCTTTAAAAGGAAGCTATTTCTGCAAAGTGGATACAATCTGTTACCTGAGCAGCAGTCCGGTGCATGGCTGAACAGCTAATCAATTCCTGCACGGAGAGGATGCCTGGAATATAGTTCAGATATGTTCTAGATTCATCATTTCTTAATAGAGGGATCAGACTGATGCATTTAGTTTTGCTTTTTGGCTACATCTAGCAAACTAGCACCTCATGGAGGATTTGGAAAAGTAAAATAAGGAAATACGGTGCTTTTTTTTTTCTTTTTATTCTTAAATGTCATTTTGATAGAAATCAAATGTTCGTTTGTTGCCTTGAAATTGTATAACCCTCTTGTATTAAACTGAGACAATTGCTGAAGAACTGCAGGTTTAAAGGGTATTTGCTCTGAAAGCTTGAAGAAGGCAAAATTTCTCTGGCCTGTGCAAGCAAAATGCTTGCCTCGGGCTCTACCTGTAGGATGAGTACCATGAGGATTGTTGTTCACTTCTTTTATGCAGGTTGTTCATTTGCCTGTGCTAATGGGTGGGAGAACATTAAAATGATGCCGTACGCAACTGGAAAACTCTGAATGCAGAGACTGATGGAGAGGGGTTGAAGTCTTCTCCAAGGCAAAGTGAGACAGGCTGGCTCCTCAGGGTTAAGTTATGCAATGTAGCTTGCGCTGATGTAATAGTTCCCTTCTGTCCAAAGAAGGAGAATACACCCCCTCACATTCCTCCTCTTCATGTTGTTCCCCCTCCATTCATCCTCATTGAGTCAGACATTTGTCTGACCCTATGTGAAGCCTATTTGTCTTGCTAACCTGGCAGAAAACTCCTTTTGTGCCAGGTTAATTTTCCAACGTTAATAAGCTGGTTTGGTTTACTGCTCTATCAGACAAATGCCAGGGCTGGTACAAGAGAGGAGGTAGATGTGGGGCCACCCCTTTCTGATAATGATGAACCGTTAGGAGCGAGCTGATACCACTTCATGACAAGGCTTTGCTCCTGTGGCACTGAAGCGAGTGTTGCTGCTTGGTGACCCAGGCCCTTCCTGCCTTTCCTTTGTGCTGGCTCCAGCACTTGTTTGGATGACGTGCTTGAAACACGTTGGCATCTAAGCTGTTGTGAAACCACGGTCTCCGGGTGTGATAAAAGAGCTTTACCTGTTTCACTCTTGGTGAGGCTCAGGTTTTGCAGAGGACTTCAACTCCCTGCTGGCATTAGCCTGGTAGGGGCGTACTGGCATCATGTAGCGCACATGTGTCGCGCTGTTGCCCCTGGATCCTGTGCAGAACTCCAGTGTTCATCTGTCCCTTTAGATGAAGTCATGACTTCCACATCTGATTGCAGCATTTGCTGGGTAAAATTGGTCTAATAGATCATACTTCTGCCATTTATACTGTCAGTCACATGTATATTGACCATTTTGGCTGGACTGTTTGATTTTTATTTTGTTTTTCCTATTCCAGAAAACTACAGTAAGAGATTTGGATCCTACACTAAGTCTCTAGCGGAATAAAACTAGATTTTTTTTTTTTTTTTTTTTTTGGCACTGACTGCAATTTTTCTGGATATCAAAGACTCTTACTAATTCTTTTTTTTTTTTTTTTAAAGTCATTGAATAGCCTGTTCATCCTTGGCTGTTTTCTTCTATTCCTCCTCCTCTCAAGTGATTGCACAACTTGACATTACAATCAATAATTCCTCATTGATAATTGCTCTCAGGCTATGACATCAGGATTTTCTGGAAATATAAATTCATAGTGCTGATAGCAGACTATATGATTTCATTCTGGAAACTGGCCAGTACAGTTGGGCTCCCTGATGTATGGGATGCAAGGGAGGAGATGATACAATGTTAGTGTGCGTATGTGCATCACACATTTGGTCTGTGTTTTCTCTTTTGTTTTCTAGGGACTGCTGTGTTACAAGAGCACATCTTTAGTTCAGGTGTGCTCTGATAAAACCAGAGCATCTCCTTGCTATTAATTGTTTTATTATTTTGTTCTGATTCAGCTTTCCTGTTTTCTGCTATTGTGCTATTTTTTTTTTTTTCTGGCAGAGTGAATTAATTGCTGCTTAAAAATATTGCTGCAGGGATTAGTCTGCCACAGGCATTCTACTTCTTGCCTTTCCGCAATTCCTGATGGTCTAATATGTGGGTTTCAGAGGCCTGGTACAGACCTGCATTGAGGCAGCGCTCTGCTCTGAAGCAGATGTGTTCAAAAGGATTATCAGGAACATTCTTCGTTTGCATGTGGGCGGAGTGGGCTCCGTGTCCAAGTGAGAAAGACCATGGCAGGCGGCTCCAGAAGTTAGGAATTGCAATTAGATGCTGGAACAGTCAAGCACAGGATGCTGATGGGGCCAAGAATTTAACAAGGTTCAAAAAGGAGTTGGATGTTTGCTTCGGGGTTAGGAATAGAGGGAGTTGTCAGAATAAATGATTACCAAACGTTTTGGAGGGAGTCTCAAACTTAATGTTTTTGAGTCTGTGCTGGTTTCTAGGTATCAGGCTAGGTTACCCGGCTTCTGATTTGAGGACTCTTAATATCGCAAGCGAGATGCGGCACTGGTCAGCTCTTTAGTTAGTGATCCACTTTGGCAGTTCTGTGTTCAGAAAACTCTGCCCAAGGGGATTTGGATCATAACACCTGTAGGTTTGACTTGCAATGCAGCATTCTCTTGGTTTCAGACATTTTGGGGCTGGGCTGCTTATGGTAAGGGAAGATACTTGCATCCTCAGCAGTAGTAGCATTCCCATGTGAACTCCCGAAGTGCCTTGGTGAGGAGTGATGTATGTTAGGAGCCGACTTTTAGACAGTGCAAGGCAGTGTCAGGGAGACTCAAACCCAGAGAGGCAAAGTCATTCTTGGCTAATAAGGCTATTAAGTATATCCCTGAGCTCAGTCTGTACACTTCCTCCAGACCTAAGCCTGTTTCTGTTGCAAGAGGCTATACTGGGCTTTGTAGCTGTGCCTGCTTGTTCAATGTTGACTCTTCACAAAGCTTTTTATTTTTAAACATGTTTGCCTCACATAAGTGTTGTACACACCTCAAGCACTGCAGTGGTCTTTGGGGAGAGGCATGAGTGCAGCAGGTTTCATCTCCTGACGTTCCAGCTGGCTCTCCAAGTTCAGTTTGAGCTTAAAGCTGGTTGAAGGCAGTCTTGTTTTCCCTACTGCCTTGTGTTATCCTTACCTCTCATGCAGCCAGGCAGGGAGCTGAGCCAACTGAAAACTTAACCCTACCCTCTCTAAAAATAACACTAGTTTTCCTCAATCTCAGTTCCCTGAACTAGCTTTCCACCTTTCTGTAAAAGCGTCAGTGACAATGTAAAGGAGAGGTCAGTATAATGTGGCCAGTTGTATATGGGGGTGTAGGGCAGCAGATTTGATTTAAAGTGGCTTACCCTGTATGCCGAGATACTGTACTTCTTCCTGCAATCCTAAAAACAGATGCAAAGCAGAAACAAGTGAGGGTTTTATCCCCCTATCCCCCTCCCCTCCTTTTTTTTTTTTTAAAGAAAAAAAGAAACTTTCAGTCTTTGAGTTTAGGCTTCCATGAACTATCTTCATCTGCAATTATGTTATTTATTTATTTTGCTATTTTGTTGAGAAGTTTGAAGATAAAAGAAAATTGATAGGAAAAAAAAAAATCGTATGGGTTAATTCCAGTGCTTTTGGATAAAAATGAGGAGAAAATTTTCATCCCCTTCCTATGTTTGCTGGAAAAACCTGTTGCAAACAAGGGCAGTGAGTATTGTCAAAGAATACTCATTAGTGTTCTCTTTCTCTAGCAGCAGTGTAATTTCTTGATAGTTAAATGATAGGGTTTTACACTATGCCTCTACCCATTTTAAAAGTTTTCTTTAGGAAATTACAATAGAGTGGAAAGAAACTTCCAGGATTGCAGTGTATACAGCACCATGGATGAATGAATGAAACTGCAGCTTATGGTCTGAAGACTGTTGAGGAACTGGCATTTGTCTTTAGGGAAAGTCACTGCTTTTTTAATCGTTTGGGTGGCATGCGTGAAAGACAACATTACCTTCAATAAATAATGGTTAATGCCAGGAAATTTAAGAGTTTGTGATTTTTTTTTTTTTTTTTTTTTTTTTGTGCTGCAGCCATAGTTGAGGAGTGGTTAGTTTTTCCAGAGCAAGGGTTTTCTGCCCTGTGATTTTCTGTGTTTTGAACCTGTCTAGGTATCTGGCAGTGGTCAGATAAAGGTTAATCTTTGGGATGCAAACTGCTTGCTGTCTTCTAGGCTCTCTACTGAGAGAGATGCATCCTGCTGCAAACCTAACTCCTCAACCTATATTCCACCTGGTTAAACCCAGGACAGTTTGGTTAAAGCATGCATAGAAATGGTGGGGCAGCTACTGATGACACACAAAAACTTTCTTTCTTCTTTTCAAATTGTACTAAGGCATGATGGTGTTCTGGTCTCAAAACCGGCGGAGCCTGTGAAACATGTTTTATGGTATTGGCCTGGTGGTGAAGCAAGTGTATTCTTAAAGACTGAAGGTGGGGAAGTTGGAGATAAATAGCTCTGGAGATAAATACATATGAAGTATGGCATGCTCTGGGAGGGTAGAGGTTGGGATAAAGGAGGCAAAAGGAGTGGCTTTCTGACCTAGAGCTTGAATGCTTTTGGTAAGGAGAATCAGAGAGGGGCTTCAGGCCCTTCGCTTGGAGGAGGGGAGGTCAAAGCTTCTTCTGTTAAAAAGACAAGCTCTGTGTGATTATTGAAGCTAGTGGGTGCAAGTGGCAGAAATTTCACGAGTGGGTGAGTTAGTAGCTAGTTCCTATGTGACCTCGGGGGAGCGTTCCTGTGTACTACAATTCTGGATGGTAGTCATGCATGATTTTTAAGAACTTATGTAGGCATTGCAGGAATTGTAAGTTGAAACACCTGTATTAACCTAAGTTCTCTCTGGGGAAAGACTTGATGTGGAATGAAGTGTTATGGTTGAATGACAACTCTTTAGCAGCCTCAAGCACAGAAGAGTTGCATGCTAACTGCAGAAATTGCCACTTAGGAATTTTGCTTTTTAGACAAAAATATCAAAAGGCAAATGAAGAAGTATGGGAAGAACATGTGTTTCCAAGCTCTCTGCAGCCAGCATGTCTAGAAGTACAGGGGATTGTCCTATAACTTTGCTAATGCTGTAAGAAAAAATACTACATGTTGTGGAACTTGCAGTGCAGCTATGGAAGTAGCACTGAGTCTAAACATGTGGGGTGGGTGCGTGTGTGCATTCACACATACAACAGTAATTACAATAGCCTAAAATTCATGTCCCGCCCACAATGATGTTGCTCCATTTTTCAGTAACTAAGAAAGGAATTTGGCCCAGTAAATGAATTTGAAATGCTCTCAGTTGGCCCAAGTGATCCAGAAGCATTCCTTCATGTTATAAGAAACATGTGCATTTTATCTTCTCAAGCGGCGACTGCTGTGTACCAGAATGCAAAAGGAGTATTCCTTGCTGCTGCTGCTTCTCTAACTCAGGCTGAACTTGACTAGTTTGCATTAACCAAGTGGGATAAAAGAAGCATAGTACAAGCACTGAGTTAGAGCTGGGTGTAAGTTAAAAGTCCTGTTCTGGTAGCAATTCTTCATAGCTGTCTATAAAAAGGATACGGCATGTTCTTAAGAGTAGTAGAGATTACATAAGCACTGTTACGAGTCATCGGTACCCTTATGAAGCCTAATTTTTGTCTTTGCCTGTTGCTCAGAATTGCTGAGGGTGGCAGGTACCGCTGGAGACAGTGTAGTCCAGTTCCCCTGTTCAAAGCAGGGTCAGCTGGAGTGGGTTGCCCAAGACCCTATTTGGCTGTGTTTTGAGTATTTCCAAGGATGGAGACTCTGCAACCTCTCTGGGTAACCTGTTCCAGTGTTTGGTCACCTTCGTAGTAAAAAAAAAAAAAAAAAATCAAAACAAAACAAAAACCAAAAAACGAATCAAGCTTATGTTTACGTGGAATTTTCAGTATTTCAGTTTGTGTCTGTTACCTCTTGTCCTTTCACGGCATACTCAAGAGGAGCCTGGCTCCATCTTCTTTACTGCCTGCCATCAGGTGTTGATCATAGATCGGATTCCTCTCTGAGTCTTCTCTTCTTGAGGCTGAACAGTCGCAGCTCTCTCAGCCTGTCCTTGTGCAACAGATCTGTAGTCCCTTAATCATCTCTGTGGCCCTTCACTGGACTCGTGCCAGCGTGTCCATGTCTCTCTCGTACTGGGAAGCCCAGTGCTGGACACAGTGCTGCAGAGGTGGCTCCTCCGGTGCTGAGCAGAAGAGAAGGATCACCTCCCTTGATTTGCTGGCAGCTCTTTCCAGCGCAGCCTGAGATCTGTTGGCTGTCTCTGCTGCTGGCTCATGTTCAACTTGCTGCCTACCAGGACCACGAGTCCTTCTCTGCAAAGCTGCTTTTCAGCCAGTCGGCCCCCAGCCTGTGCTGGTGCTTGGGGTGATTCCTCCCCAGGTGCAGGGCTCTGCACTTCTCGTTGCTGAACTTTGTGAGATTCCCATCAGCCCATTTCTCCAGCCTGTCAAGGTGCTTCTGAATGGCAACACAATCCTCTGGTGTTATCAGCTGTTCCTCCCAGTTTTGTATAATTGGAAAGTTTGCTGAGGGTGCGCTCTGTCCCGTGATCTAGGTCATTACTGAACATGTTAAAAAGTATTGGCCCCAGTATTGCTTTCTGGAGTAATACCACTAGTAACTGTCCTCCAGCTGCACTTCATGCCGCTTACCACAACCCTTCGAGTCTAGCAGCTCAGCCAGTCTTCAGTCCACCTCACTTTCTGCTCATCCAACCCATTGTTGGATGAAGTTAAAATATGTATCAGTAAGTAAGGACCCATCAGACCATTGCTAGTTCAAAAATCCAGATAAATGTTGCTGGAAACAGGAGATTAAAAATAGAGGTGAAGAGGTAGATAATTATGGTTTTGAGTGGAAGGGGAGTTCTGTTAATTAGCAGTGGCTTAGCTTTTACTTTGACTATAAGAGACTTGGAAAGTGTGGACTGATTTTTTTTTTTTTTTTTTTTTTTTTTTTTTTTTTTAGAAAAGTAAGTCAAAATGATAGGAAGGAAAAGTTCACAATCTTGTTTGGAGATCTCAAAAAACCTGAGCCTTGCCATGGCTCAATTTCACAAGGACAACTGGCTGAAAGCAATGTACTGAATTTAAACCCTTCTTGTCCCCACAGGAGAACAATTTTCCTTTGATTATTGTTGATTTATACAAACTTTTCTTTCTTGAGTATGGGAAATGATCCAGTACTTAGTTATTAGGCATAGTGAACCTCAAGGTTATGCATGTTTTGTACATGTTTATCTCAGCTTGTTCTGTTTAAATTGATACTAATTGGTTTAGTTGAAAGCAAAGCTTCTGATAAGATGTCTTGTTATCAGTGTTCCCACTAAGCTAATTAAACCCCTGAGACAGCACTGCTATATGTTTTTTCTTCCTGTCATTTAAAAAAAGGTGTTTATTTTGTTCATAGGCATATGAATTCCTGTACTGCAGCTATCACCTCTCATTACGTAGGGGTTTATCTTACTGGGAGGGCAGCTCTGGCAAATTTTGCAGCCAATCTATCTGTTGAAACAAAACAGCCAGACTGCCAGAGAGGTGTTGGTCAGCCAAATGCCACTATAATTAGATGGTTAATTATAGTCAAGGTCATTTGGAAATTTGTGTCCCTGTCAGTACTTCTGTGACTAAACATCCCATTTCCAGATACTGGAAATACTCAAATACTTCAAATGTTGTAAATTGTTAACACCCTAGAAAAGAACTCAACCCTAAAATGAGCACAGGTCTGAATATCCCCTGGGTTTCCTATGGACGTATGTCCCTATGTGTCAACAAACTATGTTTCACCTTTAGAACCATAAAGCAACCACCGACACTGTAGCATCAAATGGATGTGCTTGTATCTCTTAAAAAAATTCTTGCCTTTTCTACCCAAGCTCTGATCACTGAGTTAGGATATGTTTCAGTGCAAATGCTTGTAACAAATTTGGTGCTAAAAATGTTCTTTGTGTGTTCTGGAAAATCACTCTTTTAAAAAATTGTATTTTAAGGCTGGCATGTGCTGCTTCTATTTGTGTAGGATTTTTATGCATGCTTCCCTGCAGTGATATTATATGTTCAATTATAGATTTGTAGTGGTATTTCTATGTAAAGTGTTGGTGCGTTTGACTGGCTGGTTAGTCGTGAAAAGTGACAGGATAACCTTGAGGGCAACGTGTTGCAGTAGTGATGTAGCACCTTATTAGGCCTTCAAGGCAAGAGGAGAATTTCCATTCATTTAGATGTCAGTCTTATGGAAAGAGAGAGGGGGTCCCAGTAAGTATCACATAGATTAATCTACTGGAGCCTGATTTGCAAAATATGTATTTGCAGGCTAGCGGATTACTTTATTTCTTAACTGCTACTAATATTTTATAGTTTAAAAAGAACTGTTATGTAAAGAGGAAGTAAGACCTTGATCTTCTCAAACATCTTTCTAAAAGATAAGCAACCTTCTCATTGCGAACTGATTTAAAATATGTCTTATTTGTTGCTTAAAGTGTATCTGAGAGCCTGTATGTTCCTTCCTCATGGTTTGTTTGAGAACATATTTCTTGCCTGACCTCGGCTACGGCTGTTCCTTGTACTCTGCCTACTTGTTTAGGGCACTGACATGGTCATGAACTTCAGTGGGAGCAGTCAAGGCTTTTAGAAAATGAGGCTGTGAGCGGAGGAGCTGTCTTGTTTGTTAACATTTTCTGTCTGAAATAGAAAACAGTAATAGTAAAAGAAGCATGCAGAACAGTGAGAAAACTACACAAGAACAGAGTTTGCTGTTGTTGTAAGAGGATGTTGCAGGTAGCCCTGTGGCAGTGTCACTAACATTTGTGAATTCACAAGAGTGGCTGGATCCAAGTGGTATTAGTTGCACCACTGAGAATGAGAGGTTGAAAAAATCAAAGGACAGGTTGACTGAACTGTCTGAATACTGGATTCCTATACTTTGTTTTAAGCCTGATCATTGCCTTCCCTTTCCTCTAGCAGACTTCTCTAAGTGATGGTGGCAGGGAACAATTTTCTGTCGTTTTTTCTCAGTGCTTATAGTGCTCTAGCACAGTTGGTATGTGTTGATGGTAACATTCGAAATTAATTTTTTTTTTTCTTGACTTGCTTTCTGAAGGTAATTGACCTTCATTCTGTCCCATATAAGCTAAAAGGACATTGTTTTTATAAGCTTTTCAGAACAGCTAGAACCTTTTTATGAACATCAGAGGAGGTTTTAGTTTCCTAGAAAAGTGGGAGTCTTTAGGTTGATGCTACCAGAACATCTCCTTGTAATTACAGCAGATTTTTCCTTCTGGAAAACTGTACAAATTGATTTATCTTCCTCCCTAGTGACCCAAGGAAGGATGCAGTTGTAGATGCAATATATCTGTTGTCCTGTAAGTTGAAGTTTATGTGGAGTGCTTCCTCTTCAGTGGAGTTGTAGATAGGAGCCATCCCAGGCTAAAAGGTGTCTGTTTTCATTCTTTGGTCACTGCTAGACGTTTCAGGGTTCTTGACTTTTACTCAACCCTTTGGTTTTGTCAAAGTCTTCTCTCCTCCTTGCTTTAATAGGTTGTCAATGAATTCCACGTTGCTGGGACAAACAGTAATGCATTTCACTCAGTACTAGTTGCCTGAAGGCACAGGTTGATGTACTTCAGATAAATGTCAGCTTGGGTAAAATACTAGGGGAGTGTGTGAGGAAAAGGATCATCTGCTTCCCTTTGCTCCAGAAAGCTGGTGGCTTGTGAGGAGAGGATGGAGAAAGGAGGAAGGGGAGAAGAGGAAAACATCTGAGGTGCTTTATCAGATAAGGGTGAGCCCAGAAGCACAAGGCAGCATTGATGCCAGATTTGAGCAAATACTGCTGAATCTTGGTGGAGAGTGCTACAGTTCAAGGAGAGGAAGGTACATCAGCCCATTAATCACCTATGCCTCTTCACTAACTTTAGAGCATGCTAGGATATAAGAGAATCTGTACGAAAAAGAGAGAACAAAGGTCTGAAATGCATAGGTCTGTACCCTGAATTGCTTTTTGCACACGCTTTGTTCCTTTTTTTTTTTTTTTTTTTTTTTATTCTCCACAATATGAGCTTTTTATTGTTCGTAGAGAGACTGTAAACAGACTCTTGTTCCAGAGGGAAGGGGGTGGTGGGAAGACCCGAGTAAGCGGGGAGGAATGTCTTGCTCACTGCTTCACTCTGGCTCCAGGTCGAAGACATGGGGGGGTGATTTCAATGTATAAGAAACAGCAAAGTGTCAGAAAACAAACAACAATGAAAGCAAAATGCAGCCAGTAACCTTGGGGCTCTGACACTGAGCAAATGTTTATCAGAGGAAGATTCTGCTGGACATCACCGGATAAGAATGAGTTGATGTCACTCTTGGCAAGGGCAGGAGCTCGGTTTTTTCCACACAAACAGCACAACACGGCAAGGGCGAAGGAGAGGGAAGGGTGGGAAGGAGGGGAGGGAAGAGAGGAAGAGGGGGAAGAGCACTGTTTGCTATAAATTGGACTAATAAAAATAAATAAAAGTATGGCTTGTTTTGTTGGAAGGGGTCTCAGTGCTGGGACATAAATAGACAAAGGTTAAGGATGCTTCAGGGCTCCTCCTACACTGCAGCTCTGAGGAGCTGTACACAGATTCCTGACAGCCGTTGCGTAATTTGCTTTGACTTGCTCCCAGTTGAGAGCATACTATGGGCTCATTCCTGTGGCCCTTATTCAACAAAACCTCATTTGGCTTTAATGGGAATTTTTACTTGAATAAAGAAATTCAGTTTTTGTGACCTCTGGTAGCTTCAGGGCCAATGAAGAAGACGACGACCTCTCATTGTCCTCAACCCCTGCTTACCCTTCTTTTAAAGCTTCATCGTATATCATACTTCCAAGTAATGCAGAGTTTTCTCTACAGAGAGGGAGACTTATAGCAGGCAGGTAGGCAACAGAACAGTGAAAGCTGCCTTCCAAACAGATACCACTCTGAATCTAAGTAGTAACTACTGGCATTTGGTGAATTTGACAGTGAGCAGTGTTGGAAAGCACCTCAGAAAAGGTGTAGATGTAATGAGTGAATGTTGTGATAGAAGAATAGTTCTAGAAAAAACTGATTCTAAAAAAAAAAAAAACCCAAGTCTTCTAAAGCCAAAAAAAGATGGGAAATCATTAACAGCATCTGATATATGAGCTGCTTATACTGGAACACCTACTGCTGGTCATCCCCTGTATGAATGGTCTTGTAGATCCTAGAAGTGGCATGGCTTTTTTTTTTTTTTTTTTTTTTAAATATATGACTTGGTCTAATGACCTTTTTCTTCCCTTAACAAAAACAGGAGTTATATGTTATTTGCTTTGTTTGTGTTCATGCATTCTAGTTCAGATCAGACCATTTCTAAGGTGGCACAAGTTAAACTAGAAAAGAGCTCTTCTAGTCTAGGATAAGTGCCACTACTGAGCTTTGAAGCAGTACAGATGTGAGGCACTTTGTGTCCTGTATCCCTCCCTTCCCTCATCTCCACCATGTTTACAAGTGGCTATGAGCAGCCTACAACTACCCAATCATCTGTGAGGTATTTGTGTAGTTATCAAACAGCCTATTGAGCACTTGTGGAAATTGGGCCATTATTTTTCAGAGTGTAAAAGGATTTAAAAACTGGACCGTTAGGGGCACAGACTTTGCAAATCAATTTGATGATGTAACTTGCATTCAACTGGCTCTCATCACCAGGCTTTTAGAGCCTCTGTGGTAGTGTAAGGAGGCAAAGCTTTACATTTGACTCTCTTGTTACGTGATTCCCTCAGGTATACGTGTCTCTTCAGAAGCTTTTCAATTTGATGACTTCCTGCTAGGCCACACTGTCTCATTCAAAAAATTCAGCTAGCACGGCATTGATTGAATAGATTTGAGTGCTCTCTGTTGAATGACCTTACTAGACATGTGCATACTTCAGACCTCTTTTGCAATGACTCACAGCTTTGGATACGAGTGAAGAACAGCACACCAGACTTCAAGGCAGACTGGACAAGGACAAGCTGTTGCATTTGTGCTGGAGCCATTTAGAAGTGCAGGCAGTGAGCTGGGAAGGAGGAAGGGTCAGGTTTGTTGTGTGCTCCACTCCTTTAATGAAAGCTATTGTAATCAAACAAACTATTTAACTGCTGCTGCAAGTGCTGGCCTCCTCTCCCTAAACAGTGTCAGAAGAAGAGGAAAAAAAATTCGCATATTCATTAATAGAGAGTTGATTGAAAACATTTAAGGTATTAATGCATTTCTAAGAAAGTCTTAAGAACTTAAGGCTCTGGGCTTTCAAGTTTTAACATGTTCTAATTGTTTTCTACCTTAATTTTAAGGCAGTTGAGGAGTTAGATACTGTCATATATTATTGTCACTTGCATCTTCTGTAGAGTTAGTTTTCCTGTTCTCTTACTACTCCTACCCAAGAACAGATCAGTACGTGTCTGCACAACCATGGTTTGTTCTCATATTGCTTTTAGAATTTTTTTTTGTTAGAGCGGAGATATGGAATCAACATGGCAATATGTATTTATATTAGTGAAAGCAAGATGTGCTTCCTGATTTCAGAACAAAAAATGGTAAGGCTCTTCTGTCATCACCCCTGTAGTTACAGATTCAAAATTCTTCCCCTACAACTTCTGAAAAAAAAAAATTGTGGCTGATATCCTTCTGCCTTTATTTTCTGAAATCTACCTCTGAGCCTGGTTTTGTACAGTTTGCAAAAATCGTTGCAAAATTTGGTATGTTTATGTAGGACCCAATACCAAAACAGCATCTGGAACAGCTACTTTCTGTTAACAGCTGCAGGTCTTACAACCATCCTGATGTCACTGGTGAGCCTAATATGAACAAAGTTTAAGCAAGCAAGGTCTGTCACCTTTATAAGAAACTTAAGAAGGTATGGATTGCATCCTGCAGATGGAGAACCGAACATCAAAATTATGTTCCAGTTACAGCGAATCAGTGGTAGATGTAGTAGTTAGAGGTCACTTAGACCTGGATATACTGTTCATAAGACTTCAGTATTTTGCTGGGTTCAGTACTGTACTGGACCTGATGGAGGATTTTCTGAAAGTTAAACTGAAGCTACTGAGTCTGCAAGCTGTGCACAGGGACAAGCTGTTCCGGGTGAGGAGTCAGCGTAGGTGCAGCAGCTACCTCTTGTAGGCTGGCAGCGGTGAAGCGAGGCAGCTTGTCTCTCTGGTCTTGGCAAGTAAGCCACTTGACCTTGCATCTCCCAAAGGGACGTAGCCTGCGTTCTTGTGTCATTGCTGCAATTTTGATTTGTGTACCCAGGCTCCGAATGGTACTGAAACCCAGGAGGATTTCACAGTGTAAAGGCATCGCCGCTCCAAGGTCCTGCTGCTGCTGAAAACCACCATTGCCTCCTGTTGTGGTGGGCTTGGTGGCTGCACAGCCGCCACGCGCTTTGGGTTGGTGGGCCGGTGGGAGGGAGAAGCAGCCCTGCTGAAAGGGGAATTGGATCAGCCACCTTGAACCAGTATGTCCCACAGCCGTGTGAGCCCTGGGAAAGGGGGGCTGGGGTCAGAGCCGCACACAGCTCTTTGGGAAGGGGCTGGGTGGGAGAGTGGGGACCCCTTCTAGGGCCAGTTGGGTGCCCCTCACCCTGCAAGTGCCAGCGCAAGAGCTGAGCCTGTCTCTCTCTAAACTGTGGTGGTAAATTGCTGTGGAAAAGCAGCCCAGCTCTGGATGATATGCCACGCCAAGTGACTACTTGTAGGCATTGGAGTGTGATCCTTTCTTCAATCTTTAGTGACCTGAAAAGCAAAAAGTCTTAGATGCTGTCTCATAGGAATGCTGAGACTCTACAATTTGCTATCAAGAGCTTTAAAAATGCCGAATGTAGTGATAAATAACTCTTTCTCACTTCTATCATTTTAAAATAGCAGCAAACGCAGGTAATGTCTCACCAAATGTTTAATTTCCAATTGTTTTCATGTATAATCTTGAAAAACTAATTTGGAAGCGTTCAGCCTTTTTTTTCCCCCTTTTTTTTTCCTCTCCCTATTTTTATAACAAGAGTATTTGCCTGGGAACGAGCCTGTCTTTGGCTTTAGAGCTCATCCCTTCCTGGTATTTTATTTCTTATCTGAAGTCAGAACCTTCTGCACAGAATATAAGAATTAATTGCTGTCAGTGTTGCAAACCAAGTTGTTATTTCAGATGGTGAGTGAAGAGAAACTGAGCTTTATGGGCATGTATTTATATCTAAGTACAGAATAATGTGGTTTTCTTGAGGTCCCTTTCTTACCAGCGGTATGTTGCGGAGGGGGCAAGGTGTCCGGCTGGTTCTCCCTTGCTCGGGGGCTCCTCCTGGGTGGTGCAGGATCCAGGAGCTCCTCCTGGGTGCTGCTGGCAGAGCAGTCCCATGGCAGCCGGGCGCTTGGGGCTGAGGCGGCGGGTGCTGCCCCTCCGCTCGGGCTGGAGGCCTGAGCCGGGGCAGCAAGCCTTGCTTGTCGTCGCACAAGCCGCCGCGGCCGAGCGTTGCGGCTCTGCGCTCCGATTCGGGCCCCTTGTCCATCATTAGAAAGGCTACAGCACCAGAGCCTTGCCCAGAGTTGTCACCGGCTTTGTGCGCAAGCAGTACCCAATGGAGATGTGTTAACTGAAATGCCGTTTAGTTTCTCTTACAGTAAACCAAGTCAGAAATGTGTCTGGTTGTTTTTTTTTTTTTTTTTTTTTTTTTAAATCCATACCAGATAAAATACTCAACAGTTGAATAACTACTCAGTGGTTTTAGTTTTATTTGACCATTGTGCATATTTACTAGTTTTACGAGCAAAAGGAGTGGACAGATGTCCTCACATACCCATAATTAGTCTAATGGGTGGTATTCTGATGCTGTATGTACCAATAATATGATGTATTTTTCTTTCTCTCTTAGTGTAGTCAGAGGATACCAAGAGTGAGTCCTGTGCCTGGGGCGGGGGACACACTCTTGTAATTTTGCATGCCAGTCTGCTCCAGACTGAGGAAGAATGTCTGTCTCCAGATCATCTCCAGAGTGGGAGAGCAGATCTAACAGCTGAGAGGAGGAAAGACATACCGATAGCTGTGTGTTTTGTGCTGCTTCTGAGACTCGTTGGCCTCCTTGTGAGCCAGTTTGGCTTGGTGGGCTGATGGGGAACTAATAGCGACAAGCAGGTATGTTGAAGAGCTGAATCATCTGTGGAGGAGCTCAGTGAGAACCAGGATTGGTACAAGAACAGGGCCTGGCCTGCATGGCAGGGATGGGTGGCAGAGCAACAAGTTTCATCTCCTTTTCGGTGACAGAGCACCTCAGGATCAGCTCAGGATGTAGTTCTGTGAGGGTACCTTTTTAAACAGGGACAGGGGACTTTTCCTGACTGCTGGAAGTCTTCCCAGCTGTAAGGACTTTATAGGTCTTGTAACAGAACTTATAAATACCTTGAGAGACGTGGATTAGAATGAGCCAAAACTTCACCTACCATTTATTTAGAACTGTTACAGTGAGGAAGTGAAGTTTTTCTATAAAATGACCAATACTTTCCATGACAGACTTAGGAAATAGGTTCGTGCTGTGTGTGAGCACACCATCAGCAGACTGTGTATTTAAAAAAAATGAGGGGGAGATGTTTTTACAGCTGCACTGTTGGGGGGCGGGGGGGGTTAAGTGAAGGGAGAAGTGAATTGTTATATTCTGGGTATCTCTAACTGCAGAGGGAGTGACGCACGTGCTTGGTGGAGCTGGAATGTGGAGGTTATCAGGGCTGGCTCTGGATGCATCTCCCTGGGCTGACGGTCACGCTGGGACTAGAGTCATTGTCCTCCAGCATGGGGAGCTGGGGCTCAAGAAGCTCCCAGGCTCGCAAACCCCATGGTGTCGTTTGTAACTGATAAAAAGCGGTACTCCTAGATTACTGTTACCTATAAGCACTGGATCACACAAATGTTGTCATTAGGTATTCAAAGCTTGCTTAAGCAGCAGTTTATTTGAATAGTAAGATGATCCCCTTTCATAATATTTTACTAGTGAGTTAATTTACTGAAGTGCAAGGGGAACGTAAACTGTCAACAGTGGAGGAGGTGCAATTTGCTTGATTATTTCCCCCTCCTGGGGATTTTAAAACACTTCATGCTACGGATTCCTTACTGAGCTTTGTCTGTCTTCAGGGTACTTTGCTGCTTGACAGTATTTGACAGGAGATGATAAACATGGAGGCAATACAGAGCACAGCAGGCCACTTCTATGTGACTGTTGAATGTTTTAGGTGCCCTAATAAGCCCCGTAAAGCTGAGTGATTAGTTTTTCAAACACACTGTCAGAAGTAAATAGCGTGTGCGTTGTCTCCTTCTTCTCTCCCCAATTTCAATATCCTAAATTTAGTTGTTATAATTTCATGCCAGCTCCAGGTTTCCTTCTGAACAGGGAAAATATCCTTACGTTGCAGTAGAATGCTGGGAACAGTAATAGTTCTTTAGCTACCAATGCTCCAGGGAAAATTACATCCATTGTATCCCTTGAGTTACTTCTAAAATAGGTTCTAATTGATGTGGGAAAAGAATCAAAGCAGATTGAGAAAGAAAAGTATATCAGTGCTTGAGTTTGGCTCACTTGAATTAGGAAGGTAAGAACAAAATGTGAATATTTAAATACAGGTGGGAGAGCTAGGATGGGAATGATGGCATAGGTTCAGACTTCAACAGCAGGTGTTTACAGAAGAAATGTCAGATAGGATCATTTCAACAGTAAATGGATCTACCGAAGTAGTTTTATGCTGTTTGGGCAGCAGTGTTGCCAAAGTAAGAAGTTTAATTGTCTGAGGGCATCCAGATTCCCAAAGTGATGCTCCCTCACTTTGTACTGAACAGGAGAAATGCAGTGGATCAACCTTTCTCTCCTTTACTCATTTGTACTTGCTAGTAGATAACTGCTTACTCTAATAAACAAAATATTCCATTTAAAGTTGTTATAAAAAAAAGTAAGGAACAAATACTTAATTTCTCTGAAGTGTATGCTATATGAGCTATGTACATATGGGTTGTATCATTTAAAAAGTTTGATCAGTCCCACTTGGACTTCGCTGCTCCTGAGTAGTGCAGCCATTCCAGGTCATGATGGTAAAGCCTTCAGAGAAGAAATAAGTATCATCCAAATTAAAATTTGGATGTGAAATGGTAGCCCACATTGCTAGCAAAATGGCTGAATGGAAAATTGAGTAACATGTGAGAAAGGAAGATGAAGTAGGAAATGTCAACTCTGTTGCATTTACAAATTACTCTTGTTCTTTGCTATATTTTCCTGAATGCACAAAGTAGACAGAAATGACTATTCCTAGTACCTGTGGCCAGAAAGTGTCAATAGTATATTTTGGACAGTTCTTCTTTAATCCATATTTTAGATAGTGCTCATGGAAAAAATGGACAAAGGCCATGACATGGCCATAACTCTTGGCTATAGCCTTATTTTACTACGGCAATGTGCCTTCACTCAAGCCCTTAAGGTCCGGGGCTGCAGTTGTGATTGAGGATGCAGTGTTTGCCAGAACAGAAGTGAGTGACTTTAAGTCTAACACTTGACTGCATTTTGATTTGATACAGAAATTCCCTGTGAGGAAAGAGAAAGAAAATATCATGTCTACTTTTTTGTGATGATACAAAAGTGGTAGGAAATACATGAAAAGTGTTCCTACACAGCAAATAGAAACTGTGTATCTCCTGTATATAAATAATGGCTGTACCGGAATCAGCACCGTGCTTTGTTTGCCGTTATAAAGCATTGACAAAAAGTTTCATCAACAGATCCTATTACTTATTAAAATGGAACTCTTTCAGTGAAGCTGTCTTTAAAGTTTTCTTTGCTGCTTTTAAAACAGTTTTCTCCATCTCTGGAAAAGAAGACTGAAGTCTTGGACTTGCTGAATCAGTTAGTAAATGGCCTGTTCATCAGTCTCGCTCCATGCCATGATGGGGCAATAAATTGCAAACAGAAAACCCTCAAATTGACATCTGAACTGAAGAAAGTGCCTGCAAGTTTGGAGAAAACCAACAGACAGCAATATCGGCTAATGTAATAAAAAATGCTGCTTGTTGAAGAAGTATACCTCATTTACAGGCATGTCATAGATGTGATCTGTGAGCCTGAAGTGGCTGGCCATTTTGCCTTAAATTGTCTTTCCTGTAACGTGGTCTCGTGCACAAGGACTGTGAGTAAGTTACCATGGAGAAAATTAGATTGTGATCTCAGGCTTGCAGCACTTCAGCTACGGTGAAGTACTTACCTGTGTGTGTGCTTTTGCCTCTTCATAAAAACAGCACAGTGTACTCTGCCCCCACTGAATTTACTTGGGGTTAGTGTGTGTACACAGACTGGTTATTGTGGAATAACAAACGTGCCCCAACTTCACGTGGGTGTTCTTGTGCTCAGAGGTGACTTCAGATGTGCCCTTTCCTCTAAACCACTGAACACTGGCTTTTGTGTTTTGTAGTTTGTTTGTTTGTTTGTTTTTTTCTCTACTAGTATGTGCTACATTGTGTACTTT
The DNA here is from genome assembly GCF_018691265.1 of Tyto alba. Lineage (NCBI taxonomy): Eukaryota > Metazoa > Chordata > Aves > Strigiformes > Tytonidae > Tyto > Tyto alba. Next base: position 5,186,541 of record NW_024881295.1, on the reverse strand, counting down.
TGCTTAAAATAAAATGAAGATCGCTGTGAGGCTAATCTTTATTACTAGTAATAGAATCAATTAAATTAGTTTAGCTTGGTGATTTTAGGGGTTTTAAAAATTTATTTAAAAGAAATTGAACTGATTTGTTCCCACTGTCCCTCTTCCGTCTACAGCCTAGAAAACTTTGCATCTGCTGGCAAATTTCAACTGAGCTTTGCAGTGGGAGTGCAATAAAAAAGGTAGTTAGTTAAGGTCCTATTATTTCAGTGAAGATGGGTGGACAGGTAAAGTTGAGATTCTCAATGCTTTGCATGCATTAAAAAAAACCTGAAGTGACAGCTTGCTGTTGCTAAAATGAAGCCCTGCTCTGTCCTTTCCTTCCCTCTCTCCTCCTTCTCCTGGGACTAGCTCTACTTTTTGATCTCCTGGTGCTTTGATTCCTTTTGCTACCCTAGGGGAAAAATAAAACCACTGGATTAATTCTCTGTGGCTTTAGTTTTCTGTACAAGAGCTGTGGTGAGGCATGTGATGAGGAAGATGGGAGCTGGACCTTCCCATTTGCAGAGCTTGTATGTGGGAATTGGAGGGAAGAAGCTGTTGATTTGGCTCTGGTTGTCTTATGAACCTTTAGTAGATGTCTGAGAATCTGTGTGGGAGACCACGCCGATGCTCAGTGCCCAACGCTGGCGGTGCTGCAGGAAGGCAGGCTCCGCAGCTGCCTGCCCGGCTGGTGTTTGGTGTTTGAGGGCGAGAGGAGGGGAGGGATGTTCTGGCGGTGAAGTCATTAGGCTGAGGGACAGCAGTTTCCATGTGGTCTCAGATAAATCATCTCTCTTGGTGCCTCAATTCCTCATCTTATAAAATGACGTTAGTCTTCTGGCCTTTGGGTTAGCAGAGCACTTAGGACACTGAGGATAACGGGGTCAGTTGTAGCCTGCGGATATCATGTGCTTACATAATCAGATGATGGTAGGTCTTGGGTCTCTCTTGATGTATTTTCAAAAAAAAAAAAAAAGTTGCTGCAGAGTAAATACAGCTTATTGCATAGCACAAGGCTATCGTCTCTCACTTCCCTGTGAATTACCCCATCCAGCCTTATGCTTATTTTTATACTTTGGGGTCTGTTGCAGGAAGTTTGACATACAATATTGCAACTGTGTGGTCAAAAATACTTCCTTTTCCATCTTATTTCTATTCTCTAGAAGTGCAAAATTTGTGGAGAGATGGACTGGGTAGGGTCTTGGCTGCTTTTAGTGCAGCTGTGTGCTTTTCTTCAGAGTGTATTGTGTACCTTTTTCCCTACCTGAAGCTTCAAAACAAGGGTATTGGTAGACATGCTTCCAGTTTTATGGTGACTGCCAGTGACTTTTTGAAGGTGTAACGCTGGGCAATGTCATACTTTGAGAGGCATATCTATGTAACAGCAGATTGAAATCTCAGTACATGCAGTGCAGATCACTATTTACTACTTTTGGACATTCAGGTTTCTAACAGTCCAAATGAGGAAGCATTTCAGATTTCTTTCTGTTTTGCTTCTTTTCAAATGGAAAATTTCATTTAGAAATTTCTTGCACCACTGAGACATTTGCGTTTTGCAGCAGTCTTCAAAGTCCCTGTCATGATCAGACTCCATGGTGCTAACTGCTGTACAGATCATACAAAGCATGGGGCAAAAGTCATCACATCAGAGAAACTGCGAGCTTCAGTGGTGCAAAAAATTGGGTGCACATTATTGATTGTGTATAGCCATCCCTGTGTGACAAGAGAAAGCTTTAATGATGCGTAGACATCTTTGCAGGATCTAGACCTAACCAAAAATGAGACTCAGTAGGAAAGAAGAAATATAAACAAATAGTCTTTTAGTATAATTAATAACAACAACAAGACCCCCTATGAATCACAATTTCTTCTAATGTAAATTATGTGTCCTTAATAGGCTGAAATCTGTAAGAGTGTGGAGGTTTTGTCTTAGAATTGTAGCAAACTGCATTTTTATAGAAGCTTAAATGTCTTATATCTTCTTAATGTTTGTTTTTTAACACAAGTGGTGGAAGATCAAAAGGGGAGGTGATTTATGTATCTTGGTGAGTAGTGTCTTACAGGCAATAGCTTACGCTGTGTTAGGAGGCCGAGGCTCAGTATTCATACTGAGAGCATATTTGAGCTCTGCGGTTGGAAAAGTGGCCTGTTAAACGATGTGACAAGATGAGAGTCCTCAGCCCATCTGTCATCCATGCAGAAGTAAACGGTCACATGGTACCAGCTCCAAAGCAGAGGGAAAATCTGCTGTTACAGCCAACATTCCTTGCCATAATACAAATATGTTCTTTTCTCACATAATAGCTATTCAGTTTGCCTACAGTCATTGTGTTCCCCCATTAAAGTTCAAAGGAATTGAAAATACACAGTCGACAAAGCCAACTTTTGTCTTGGAGTGAATACGTATTTTATTACAAGGTGTTTTATCAGTGAGATTTTTAGAAAATAAACTGGTCTTTGAAAAAGATCATGTGGTCATCCACATATGAGATGAAAGATTTCTGGATGAGTAGCAGTGATTTTATTTTATTTTTTATTCTCTACTAGTTCTATGGTGTATGCCCTTTTCTTAAGGGTGGCCTGGGTTTCCAAATTTGGGTGTATAAATTTTGATATTTCCTATCTGAGGTGTTATTTAAAAACAAAACTAACAAACAAACTAGCTAAACAAACACTAAAAAAAATCCCACACCAAAACAAGCTCCCCCAAAGCTATTTTTACATTTCAGCAAAGCTTGAAGAGTCATCTTTTCTTAGTCATAAAGAATGAGACAGGAAGTACACAATTGAAATTCAAATAATTTAGTCAATAAGAGCCCTGTAAATCTGATTACTTTATCTGTTTGGAAATATTTTAACACCTTTTATTCTGCTGCACATATGTGTGCAATTATTTATTTTCTGTAGGTCGTATTAAAGTCCTCCTGCATAGAGCATATATGGAAATGAGCTCCTACCTCAGCTAATAGCAAGTTGCTGCCTCCAAACTTGTGCAAGCAGTAGCAGTCAAGAAAGAAGACTCTGTCTTTAAGGACGTAATTTCATCTGGTTTTTGTGTGGATCATTTTTAGGTACTTAGGATGCCTGCAGGTGCTGGCAAAACAATCTCCCCATAGAAATAGCAACAAGAAAGGTGACTGTAATAGCTAACCTGTGGCCACTGAGGCCAGACTGTATTTAAGAAGCTGACCAGACAGAGTAGCTTCTACCCAAGAGCTTTAGAAATGCTTGATGAGGCAAGTTGTGGAGTTGATAATTTTTAAATACTCTTGGAACACAGGAAAATTCCTGGAGACCTGAAAAACACTAGTGCTTTTTAAGCCAGGAGTAATGCTGTCTTAATGAGGGTAAATGAAACAACTCAGTGCTATTATATTCATAGTAACCATAGTCTACTCAAATTCAGCAAGAAATACAAGAGCTTTAATAGTTTTACTGTCTTGGATTAAATTTATAAAGAGGAGTTTCGTAAAAAATGAGGGTAGTAAGAGGGGAAGTTGGGAACAGCAGAAAGAAAGAAAGTTACAGGCAGCACGGGTGATTTTGCAGTGTGGGAGAGGGAAAACCAGTGTAATTAAAGCAGTGTGAGGGAGCTGTAGGCAAAAAGATATCCACACAAAAAAAAAGGCAAAAAACCCCTTGTGTTAGGAGAACAAAAGATCACAAACTCTGTCAGGTTAAATAGGAAATCATCAGGAGACCAGAGTAGAAATTCATTCAAAAGATCTTTCTACTAGCATATACTTAACAAAAGCTTTTTAGATTCCTAAGAAGCTTGCTGAAGAGTCTGTGGGACTGTCTTCAGAGAAGCACTTCAGAAAATCAAAATCAATTAGTTGAATCATCGTTTGCTATAAAGCAGTATGTCATTCTTTACAAGGTTGAATGAGAAGTGTTCACAGAAGAGGTTTTAGAAAAAATGGTCATGTACACAGTAATAAGCCTCCAGAAACAGGTACCAGAACCGGGAACACCTCTGTAAAGTTGACAAGCTATTGCGAGTCATGGTGTGTAAGAGATGATGACACGTGCAATACTCTGTGGTGCAATACACTCTAATGCTTGCTCTTAAAAATGGTGTTGCTGATTAGTAGGTCCAGCAAAGGGGTAGCAATTATAAAAGCAAACGGATTGCTAGAGGTGTAACCATTATACACTGTAGAAGAATTGACTTGGCTTTTGAAGAGGGAAGTCAGGCCTCAGGTTAGAGGTATTTGAAGGTGTTACAGAGGTAATCAGAGAAACTAAGTCTTCTATGAGAGGAGACTGATTAGTGGGGTTCTTGAGCTTGGAAAGATGGGAGAAATTACACCCCAATCTATAGATTTCTGTTATGTCACCCCACAACAACTACTGCAGAGCAGCAAGTGTAAAGCAAGTGAAAAGAGTTTTCTTCATGCTGTGCATAAATAAGCATCTTATTGCCACAAGATGTTGTGGAGATAAATGTATATCTTTGAAAAAGGATTAGTGAAATTTCAGTATCATAGCTTCACAGAGCACAGTGTGTTGTATGTGAAACTTTTATTAATAAAACTTTTGGAGGCTGGAGGGTTGTGGAAGAGGAAGAAGAACTGATAAAAGATCTTGTTTTCTAAATGTCCACTGTTGCCAAATGTTGGAAGCCATATTCTGGGCAAGGTAGATTTCTGATTTGATTAAATAAGGAGTTGCTTTTGAAGTCCTCTCTTATATTCCACAGAAATATTGGTTAGCTGATACCAGCAACCCTTTCTGGCCTTAAAATTCGTAACAAGACCACAGCATCGTGTGTTTTGCTATCTGTAATAATAAATTAACAACTGTGGACCTATTGGTTTTCTTTTTGTAATGTCTGCTGTTACTGGTTGAAAAGGGGATTGACAAGTGGAAATACAGAAGTCAAAAAGAAATATTAATACTTTTCAGGTTGGAAAGCGGTCAAGTTGTTGTTAGGGCTGTTCACTAAAGCAGCAGAACATAACTATGGTAGGTTACTATGTTCTGTATGTATGTCTGTAGAATCAGTATAGCATTTAAAGCCGTTTTTCAAGAACTTCTAGTAATAAAAATGCTTTTTAAACTAACAGCTTTCTTCTGCTCAGTAGGATGTGATTTGTTGGAAGTGTACGTTGACCTGGAACCAAGGAGATGACTAAGGAGAGGAAAATGGTTTTAACATGCCTCTGCTTTGCCAAGGAATAGGGAAACAATAACAGATTTGTCAAGTCTGTGGGGTCAGCTAGCCTTGTAGTGATATATGATATTTCTTTATGCATGACATACTTGGTGTATTGGGTTATTTTTTTCTAAAGCACCATTTAGGAGCTGAAATGCGAATCTTTGTCCCGTTGCTGTTTATCACCTTCACGGGCATGCTGTTTGCTGATCAGATGTATCCAGAATAGGTGAGGGGTCCTGACTTCTCTTCCTTGTGGCAGGCACATAATGTGGTCTGTCTTCCTATTTGTTTTATGGTGACATTTGATAGCTAAGAATGTGCATGTTTGGCAGTTGCCAAAGCGTTTTTGGTCCATGCACTAAAGTTCTGCAGTAGACCTTTTCCCGTTTCCCCATTCTTGCTTCCCCATGCCAGGACATCCTCCGTGCCCCTTTTCCTTATCACACTGGGGTATGTTGCATCACTCGTGCGCCAAGCAGGCTCTTCTCGAGGTTTCAACCAGTGCAAAGGTGATTCCTGGTGTGTTTCCCTCTTTGGAAGAGAACTAACAGCTTGAAAAACGAGTATTGAATTTAATAAGAAATTAGAACTGTAGATTCTGTTTTCTTCCTATTTAAGAATAGAACCGTGCTGTTGGGCGGTAGGGAGTAATAATCACACAGAGGAAATACCAGGAACAACCTTTTCTCTGTGAAGAAGAGATAGGTCAACAGTTAGTTGTTCTGAGATGTGCTGGTGACCAGGTTCAAGTTCTGGCTGTTTCGGTAGTGAGCCTGATCCACTCAGTGACCTCTGTCTCTCCCCCTTTTGGCACTTTCAAGAGTGACTTCATAAATATTTAATTGCAATAGATATGATCTCATATCCTCTTACAAACTGCGTGTAGATCAGTCACTGAGGGATGGCCCTGTTCAGTGGAGAGTTCAAAGTGTGGGGCAAGGCTTTAAGACGGAAGCGGTGATTTTCAGGAGGAGAGTTGTTTAATAATACCTAGAGATTTGCAGTGCTGGCCATCTCTCTGCTCTAAAAATTAAGCTTTCTCGATGCTGAATTGGTGGAGGCTTTTAGATACCTTCTCAATTTTCTGTTAGTATAGGAACAAAGGACACCAGTAACACCTCTGCCCTTTTTTGTGTCTCACTTTTGGTCCAAGGTTTTTTCCTGTGAGTTTCAAGTTTTTTCGTGGGTATAGGGAAGTATGCTGCTGTCTCTTAAGTGCAGAGCTCATGGAGGAGGTATTGCGTTAAGCCTGTTTGGGCTCACTGCCTGCTGCTGGGGGAGGAGGAAGGGAAGAGATCTGGGTTCCATGGCATGGTGGGGGTAGTCCTTTGCAGCTCTGCATCTCTCTGTTTCTACCCCCTGGGTTTCCCTGGTAAAATCCCTCTGGGATCTGAGTGGTTACAGTCTCTCTCTCATGGAGTTTCAAGATGACTTACTGTTGCCATCTGCTCTTTGGGAGCAAAGGTATTTGACCTGCTGAAAAATAAAATGCAGTGAATACATAAAATCACAGAATGGTTTGGGTTGGAAGGGTCCTTTAAAGATCACCTAGCTCCAACCCCCCTGCCCCGGGCAGGGCCCCCTTCCCCCAGCCCAGGGGGCTCCCAGCCCCGTCCAACCTGGCCTTGAACCCTTCCAGGGAGGGGGCACCCACAGCTGCTCTGGGCACCCTGGGCCAGCGCCTCACCACTCTTATCATTAAAAAATGTCTTCCTTATGTCCAGTCTAAATCTACCCTCTTTCAGTTTATAACCACTGCCCCTTTTTCTGTGACTTACAGGCCCTGGTAAAAAGTCTCTTTTTCACAAGCCCCTTTTAAGTACTGAAAGGCCACAATAAGGTCTCCCTGGAGCCTTCTCTTCCTCAGGCTGAGCAACCCCAACTCTCAGCCTGGCCTCACAGGGGAGGTGCTCCAGCTCTCTGACCATTTTCACGGCCTCCTCTGGACCTGCTCTAACAGGTCTGTATCTTGTGCTGGGGCCCCAGAGCTGGACACTACTCCAGTTGGGGTCTCACCAGGGTAGAGGAGGTTTTTAATGTTAGGAAAATGTTAATATTTATAGCATGGGTAGTAAGTAGTTACTGTGACCAAAGTGGAGGTTTGACTTTTTGACAATTGGAATTTCTGCCAGGTGGAAGGCTGTATGGCCTTTTTCATGCTGCTGTTTACTTTTTCCTTTCTTGAAAGTTGAAACTCGAACCTAAAATGTTCTCTGGCATTGTCAGCATGAGCCCAGAGGTCTTTGGAGAAGCTAATTCCTTTGGCTTCTCCCTACTCCATCACCCAAAATAATACCATAGTCTATCTTTAAGTGGCATATACTGTTTGTTTGTTGCTACTCCAAACATTTGTACTAGATTGTATTTCCACCTCTGCCTTTCTATGAAGGAATTCCAGCTGAACAGTTAATGTCTCCCTTCACTTGAGCTTGTGTTTTTCTGGATAGTGAATTAGAGGCTCTGCACAGTTTATTAGTTTTGCTTTTAGCATTGCATAACCTGTACAAGGTTGTAAGTGCATAATAGAAGTTTGAGTAGCATGTTCCTTTATAGCTCATTTTGCAGACCTTGGCCTATTCTGCTTCAAAATTCTGGTAAGCAAAGTAACTTGGCCAAAATACACACTTCGTGTTAATTAAATCTCTCAAATAGAGTCTAATTTTCTCCCTCCTCTTGAAGTTGGTGAGAGATTAGTAATAAAAGAAAATTAGTTGGTTGATAGCATCATGTATTTGATCAGTGCAGAAACAGGATAACTGCCTCGGGTGTATGGTGAACTCTTCATTCCTATGTGAACATTCGATGTATTAAAAGCTGACAACATTATTTGAACATTTTTCCTGACAAGATAATTTTATAGAAGATCAGAATTAGCAAACTGAGGAAGCACTAGAACATGTATCATACACATTTTTAAAAAGTCGTATTTCCTTCAGTGGGTTTGTTCTGATTAAAGTTTTGCACCTCAGTTGAAAGTAGGTTTGAAAGATTTACGATTGATATTGCTGGACCTAAGATTTTGTTTGAGATGATTCTTTGTAAAACATAAAAAATAATTTGACTATTGCTAATACAGGGTTTTGAGACTAGATGGTGGGGTGTCTATTTCCTCTCCTGACCTCTTGACTTAGGCAGCGCAACTGTAGTGGGCAACAAGTCAGTAAAACAAAATTATCTTTTTTTTCCTCTTAGGATGAGGGGGGAAAAAAGGATTTTGTGCAAAGCGTAACTGAGAGCATCCCGAGAGAATAAAATGATGAGTGTTGTTGAAAAGTAAACGTACTCCATTGTATCTGATGAAGTTGCTGTCCTCGTTTTGTTTTCATTTCTGTCTGCAAATGTTTTCAAAGAGGTTTAACTTTCTCAAATTCATAAGATGCTTCTGACTTATGTCTTGGTTTCTATCTTGTTCTTGTGCTTTGGCAAGAACTTGATGTCACCAGTTATAGCTTCCAATAGGCATGGGGGCTATCCACAATAGTTTCCATTTCCCACTGAGGTACGTTCTTAGAAGAACTTTTCCAATCCAAATAACTGGCATTTACTATTTTTTAATTGCTTAGTATGATACTTGCTTACATTTGCTGTTTTAATGTCTTTTCCTGTCTGTAAACTGAGAGTCCCAGAGGGCAGTCACTGAATTGAGTTTACATAGTTTTGGGGAAAAGCAGATTGTGTGTATATGCTGTTTGTCACATGGTGTCCCAACAAGAAAAAAGTTGAGTTAATGCTGAAGGAAAATAAAATGAAAGTAAGTAAATGAAAAAGCAAAAAAAAGGATGGCCTTAGAGTTTAGCATCATTTTTTCCAGCTGCTTTGGGGAAAGCGGTCAGTATGGCACACGTATGCTTTTGCTCAGCAAAGGTTCTCAAGTTGCACGATGTAGGCAACAAACAATGGGCAGGAGAAATGTCTCTGGACAATCTTGCTCCTCAAGACATTACCAGTGACCCAATTTTAAGTCTAATACATTTTTTTGGAGAGCGTTTTGTGCAACCTGGTCATGCAAGTAGGTAAGGTTCTTAATTCCATACTAAAAAACAAAACAAAACAAAACCAAACAAAAAAAACCCCCAAACAACAACAAAAAAAACCCAAACACACTCCACAGCCCCCCCCCAAAAAAAACCCAAACCCAAAAGTATATATTTTACTGGTCTTTCAGATTGTAAAGAAACATCCTAGAATATTAAATGGTTCTGAAGCTTTAGAACAGGCAAGGTAGACAAAACAGGGACATTTCACCCCTAATAATTCAACTTATATTGGTCATTTTTTATTCAGGTTTGTTTTGGGGGACCAGTGAATTTTTAGAGCTCTTGTTTTGACAGCATGATTCTAGTGAAAATAGTTTGAGTCCCGTGCCCATATGGGAATGCATCTCTCAGCTCTTTCCTGTTCTGGTTGAGGAGGGGGCTAATTTTTCACAGTTTAGGACTGTCTGTGGAGAACAAACAGGACTCACTTTACGTGAGCTGAAAACCAAGCTCATGTACGTTATGGACCTGCATCTGGAGTCTGTGTTTAAGTTCTGTCAAGGAGGCCTAAGCTATGTGGCAAACTGTTCTTTGCGCTGCTGTGAAGATTTATGGATGTTTATGATTTAATCCATGCCCTTCCCACTTTAGCCTTCACTGGACGACTGCATTGCTAAAGTCCATTCAGCAGCCTAAGATCCTGAAGTAGTTTTTCATTACGGCTTATAAAGCTTTTCTTCTGGGTTTGTTCTGCTGCCTCTTGGCTTGCAGCTGAGCTAGTTATATGAAAAGTCAGATTAACTCTGGTCCTTCCCTTGCCTTGTAGGACACCTCAGTGGGCAGACCTCTCAGACCAACACCAAACTGGAAAAGCTGGACCCCCAGCAGGTGCTGCAGCTGTGTCTCCGGTACCAGGATCATCTTCACCAGTGTGCAGAAGCGGTTGCCTTTGATCAGAACGCGCTCGTGAAGCGGATCAAGGAGGTACTGCCTGCAGTGTGCCCGCGGCTGGTGGGGAAGGGCTGGGTGTGCTGGCTTGGCCATCTTGTGCCATGACTTCAGGTACTTGCTGTAGGTGGCCGTGGGTCACTTGTAGCCGTCCACTTTAAAGTAAACCACATAGAGAAACTTTGTGAGTGCGCACTTTAAGCAAATCTTTCTGGCTTTCACTGTGGTTACTGCTAGGTAGTGTGTTTATTGGTTATGGGTGTGATTCCTGGCTGTAAACAGTGCCTGTTCCTCTGCTATGGCAAGTACAGCAAGTAACCGTTGAAGATGTAAAAGATGACTGGAATTTTTAAAGGTAACATTCCTGATTTAGGTCTGTATAGCTGTCCTGGGTTTGAGTGAGTGGTGGGTTTTTTTGGTAGCAGGGGAGGGGGCTATAGGGGTAGCCCCCTGTGAGAAGCTTCTCAAAGCTCCCCCAGCTCCAAGTCAGCTCCACCTCTGCACCAGAACTGAGCCCATCAGCTGCACCTCTGCGATAACGTATTTAAGAAGGGACGTGGTGAGGAGGAGTCGGACTTGTGAGGAGGAATTGGGGCAGCTGCATGAACACCAAGGTCAGTGGAGGAATGGAGGAAGAAAGGAGGGGGGAGGTGTGCTGGAGCAGAGACCCCCCCTGTATCCTGTGGTGAGACAGCAGGGCGGCCCCCCCTTCCACCCATGAAGATCTACAGTGGAGCAGGCACTGATTTATGGCCTGTTATTTTTGCCTAGCTGATCAAGGTTCTGTGCCCGCAGAAGGCCGGGGTCTTGTGGGAAAAGGCAGCCCCACTGCTGTTGTAGTTCAGCGCTGGGAGGATTGCAGCATGCGGGGGTGTCCCATGCCGGAGCAGCTTGGGAAGGGCTGCAGCCGTGGGAGGGACTCCAGTTGGAGAAAGTTGGTGACCCACGACGGAGCAGTGTAAGGAAGTGCTATGGCCCATGGGAGGGACTCACATCGGAGAGAGTTTGTGGAGGACTGTCTCCTGTGAGAGGGGGACCACGATGGAGCAGGGGGAACAAGTTCCAGAAGCTCACCCCACTGAAGATGGAGGCAGTGGCAGCACTGACTGCACCCCCCATTCCCTGCCCCTGTGCTGCTGGGGGAGGAGGTAGAGATACTGGGAGCAGAGCTGAGCCCGGGAAGAAGGGAGGGGTGGGGGGAAGGTGTTCTCAAGATGTGGCAATGCTTCTCACTGTCCTACTCTGTTAAGTGTTGTTAGTGCCCGTAATAAATGTACGTTCTTTTTTTTAATTCCCCTAATGAGTCTGCCTTTTGCTCGTGACCATGCAGGGTGATTTTCCCCTCCCAGTCCTATCTTGAACCCCAAGCCTGGCTCTCTGTCCCTTCTCATTGATGGAAGAGAAGGCGGAGAGAGTGGCTGCGTGGTGTTTGGCTGCTGAACGGGCTCAAACCACAACAATAGCATACATTATATTATGTCTCATGGTTAGGCTCTAATTTGAGGAGAGAACTGGTTATCTTAACATCTTCTGTGGTTGGAGAAGGTAGTATTTCTTTCTTCCTTCAGTGGATTCGTAGAGCTAGACTTTGTTTTGAAAGCTCATAACATGCTGTCTCTTCTCTGATCCATATGAAAAAAAAAATCTTCCTGGGCTGCTGGCTTTACCACTAAACCATCGTTTAGAAATCACTGATCTGCTTAAATATTCATTGATACTGTTGGGGAGGAAATTAATTCCTGAGTTGAGCATCCTGCAATTGGATCATCTTCCTCATGTGTAACTGCTGATGTTGGAAGCAGTAGGATGGCTGACAGATATTTTTTTTTTTTTGAAGTTAGGACAGACTGTCATGAGAGCAGATCCTGTTTGAGAGTACCTTCTCACATACTCCCAGATATGTAGAAGAACTGGTGAATGCTGCATGTGTCAAAAGTCTCTGAGGCCAAATACTTTTCAGTGTCAAAAGAAAAATTTTTGAATAGGTGGTTAATTTTTATTCATGCAATATAAACAATGACCTTGATTCGATGTTGCTCTATTGGCTTAGAGTTAAGAAAATCCCACGTGACAAACTGGATAATAAATTTGATTCATGGGCTGCTTTGAGAAGCTGCTGTCATCATAAAGTTGTAAGTCCAAAATAACCAGTAAAAAGGCCTTTTTACTTTGGTGTATCAAGATCTTAGGCCAGCTATTACACAAGATGTAAAGATATTTGCAGATGTTGGTGACTCAGATCACACAATCTCAGAAATGGGATTTAATTGCCAAGCTAACGACAGTGTACTGCATTAATCCAAGCAGATTGTAATTCTTTTGGCTGTTAAAGTGTGAGAGGGAATATTGACATGATTTAAAGTCATGGTAGGTGCCACCAGTGCAATCTGCATTAGTTGGATTTGCCTTCTATAGGGCAAGTCCTTTTTGAATTAGCTGTGGTGATGGTTTTTTCCAGTTCACAAAGCTTACAATTCTTTTCCTGTGTAAAATAAATAAAACTATGATATGATACTGTCACTAGCTGCTTTATCACAGACTCTTCTGAGGAAGTGAAGGGGAAATGGGCAACTCTGTAACTCGGGCAATGGACAAGTTGATTGGGTTGGTGTTTTTTTTTTTTTGGTCAAAACACTTAAGTAACTTCAGATGCTTTCAAACCCCCTGCCAGACCTGGTGGGTTTTTACTGTTCATTTTCCTAATAATTTTTAAATGTTTTTCTTGCATTGGCTGTTCTGCGTGTGTGTTCTGGAGGAGCCGGGTGGGACACACTCAGCTTAAATCATTCTTTCCAAATTGTTTGGGCTCTCCTTGGTGCACTAAATTGAACCACTGTTGACAGTTGTTGACAACAAGGGGTGCAGCTGAACCAGAGCAGGGTATGTCTCTTGTTACAAGTGTAGACAAAGGAAATTGCATTTGGCTGCACCCATTTGTCAGCAATGATTTAGTTTTGCCATGTAGACAAAGCTTTGACTGTTGGTAAAGAGTAAAAATGAAAGAGAAAACAGAGTGTATTTTGAAAAGCATAATGTATGCATGAGCTGGACAGCAAATTTTTTCAGCCTTGTTTTAGTAGTCAGTATTTACCTTTTCCTTTCTTTGACACTGTAAGCATTGAAGTGTTTTTTTTCCGATAGCAGACTTACTGACTGACTGGTGCTTTTAACTTTCCTACAAAACATTGGTGAGCTTCAGTCCCTGATTTCCTACCATTTGTCTGAGGTATCTTCACTTTTCAGACTGTCACTGACTGTACTTCAGTGCAGTAATAGTCCTACAGTCATACTGCCTGCAGCCAGGATTTTTTTTGTCTTTCCTTGACAAAATGTCCCAGGGCAAATATCTATTGCCCATTGTCTGTGTGGCCAGAAAAAATGTTTCCTGGTTTCTGGCAAAACTCAAAAGTACTGTTGTAAATTTATTGGTCCTCGATAACTCATAATTGACTGTGGTGGTTTGTAAATCGGCACACAGTCTGAATGAAAATGGTTCTTAATAGGAAAGAGAATAAGCTAAGGAAAACAAAACCACTGCATGACAGTAGTTACTGCAGATCTAAGTAGACCCATCTGTACGTTCCCTTACTTTGGGGACTAAAACAGTCTGGCTTTTCTCTCCATCCCATTTCTCCGTTTAGCCAGAATTTCTTTTCAGTGTGTTGGCTGGATCCGTATCTGCTCCTAAACATAGAACCTGTGTGGCTTCCAGGTTGCTGTGACTGTTCTGTCTCAAGAAGAAATACATTTATCCAAGCATTTCCTTGAAAGGGAAAGAATTGAAGATGTGATTGGAGGTAGTTGACTCAACTGCCTCTCTTCAGCAATTACACTTACTCGTACCCAAACTGTTGGTTTTGGAAGGGATTGATTTTTATGACAGTAGGCTTTGTCTTCACTGCCAAAAGAAAAAGGATGTGCTTGCATCTTTTTAGGGAAAAATAACCACTGTGCATTAAATATTATGTTTCTTATTAATTTTTGGCAGCTGACTCACCATCTGTCGCAATACTGCATTAATTCCAGGGCCACTGAAATATTTAGGATTCCTTTTAGTTTTTTTTTCTTATCAGTTTGAAAAACAACAGAACAGCCATTTGGGATTTATGTGTGTGTTAATCCAGGGTTATGGCATCTCACACAATTTGACAGTTTTCAAGAAAAAAGCTGTGTGCAGCATTTTCTGGGTACTTTGTCTATGCTTTGGTATTTTGTAGGATTAGAGTTTTTAGCTTATTGGATGAATCACCACATTACTGACTTCTGGGCCATTCTCTTCAGATGGGTCTGGGAACAGGATCTAGTCTGTCTACTGATGGCATGTTGGACCCATGTGAGTATGTTACATGTGTACGCTAGGAAAAAGGTGCATTTTTAAAACCCAGTAGATAATATGTTATAAAATGCTAAGGTATAAAAGGCAGTTATAGCTAGTTAACAGATTAAATTGATCTTACCTGCACCTTGGAGCTTCTGCCTCAGAATGTTTAATGATGGGGATAGAGTTGATGATGCACCTTATGAAGGATGTTAATGTTTCAGGCAAAAATTGCAGGTGTGAACCATGACTTGCTAAGCAGGGATAAAACATTCCCGGTCTGCCTGTTCTTGTGTGTTGTATGTTAAAAAAACGCAACCAAACCAACCCAAATCCTTTAGTGTTTATCAGCGTGGGGACAAAAGAGCTCAGCTGCAGTGTGGTGGGTTTAGGATCCTAGCTGTAGACAGGAGGTCTTAACTTGCTGCATCCCAAATCCCTCTCTGCCATGACAGTGCTGTAGCTCTGTGTTATCACTAGTTCAAAGTTTTAGGCAACTCCAGCTGCTGTTGGGTTTGAGAGTTCATGTGCTCTGTTTGCCCCAGTTTTGCAGTCTGTAACATGGGGGGTTTCTGCCAAGATTAGTTTGAAGGCAAACACTGACCAGCACTAAATACTAGGTAAAACTTGGAGGAAAAAAGGAAATGAAGCAGGGAGAGGGCTACTTTACATTAATTCCTTATCAGTGGAGGGTATCTGTTTTGGGTGGCAGGGAGAGAATTTGGAGAGCCATCTGATAGGGGATGGTGAATAATAGGGAATAGGAAACAAGTAGAATAGGTAATGGCTGGGGAACAGAGATAAATTTTCAGAAAGGGCCCATAATTTTGTGTGCCTCAAATTGTCTCAGTGCTTTAAAAGAAGATTATTTTTCATACATAAAGTGCTAAACTTCTCAAACTGCATCTTTCAAAACATCTGAAGGTGAATATCCAACGATTACTAGTCACATTTGAAAATTTAGGCCTAGCTTCTTTCTATGAAAGCAGAAGGGAAGCTGAAAGCCTTCTAAGTTTGTTTCAAAGAAGCTTTGAATGAGATGATCTTCAGCATTTCTTATTAGACTTCCAGTATTGGTAAAGGACATGTGCTACTCCTGTGTACCCTTAAAGGCAAATACAATTCCTAGATAAATACTGCTTAAAATGTATTTGAAAGTGAATGATTGGGAGGGCTCTTATGCTTTACGCTAAAAACAAATGTTGATGCAGTGCTTTCTGTAGATTTTATTGCCACAGGAATCCCAGACTGACAGTAGTTTTGAAAACACAACACTTTTTTTCCAATACAAAATTAAATTTAAAATATCTCAGTCTAAGCTGGTGCACACCTATGGAGAAAAACCCCTCACATTTTCAGATATAATAAACATTACTTTTATATTCTTATTTGTGCTTAATAGTTAAACAACTTTTGTCCAGACAGGCATTATCAGTAACTGTTTTGCCATATAGCCAATATAGCCATATAGCCATATAGCAGTGTATGGCTTGTTTCAGACTGGTAAATTCCTCTGTGGGAATAGCTCATTATTTTGAACAAATATTCCAGAATAAAGTATGTATTGATTTATTTTTTTATTTGTTTGGTTTGGCTTTTTCTTAATTATTTACCAGCTTGCTGCAAAACATAATTGTAATGGGCTTCTCTTAGTATGTAGTTAAATGTCCAGAAATACATCCTTTAATATTTGGCAAGTAAATAGCTTTTGCGGCCACACATACACCATATCGTGTCTCCCAATATATTTCAGCTGTTTAAAATTAAGGATAGGAGTTAAATCATTATTTTTTATAAGCAACAAGTCTAGTGCATTTGACAGACTAACAAGAAAAGCACTTTTCTACACAAGTATTACACGTGCAAGCACATTATAGCTTATCCCATGCTTATTTTAAGACTCATGAATTGTGATTCAGCCATTCTTGTCACCACATGTGTGAAGTAAAACATGCCCAGCAATTTGGGGATTTAGGAATTGCAGTTTATTTTTTTGTGAATGACTTTTGACTTTTATCACAACTATGTTGTTTTGTCAAAGGCAAACGACGTTTGTTTTATGAAGAGACCTGTCACCTAGTGGCAAAATGTGCTGGGGAACGTGGCCTGCAGAGGTCATCAACATGGCTGTGTTCCACCCTGAGGGAAGGATGGGTTTGCTATGGGCAGGGCCCCTGGCTGTGAACCCTTCCTGTTAGAGGTGAGACGGCTGGCAGTGGTAGAGACAGCTTGTAAAGGTTTGACATTCTCTGGTGGAAATTAAAGGACAAGGTACCTTGAAGGTGGTGATGAAGGGAGAAGCTGTGTAAGTGTGGGATGCTGCAAGCACAGACAGCTGCTTCTGGGTGAGGCACCACAGTTGCTCTTCTTAGCTCCATCCCTCTGTGAGCAGAAAGATTTGGGGTCTCTGGGGTTCATCCCATGCTGCAGTCACAGTTGATCGGTGTCCCTTCAGAGAATGGATTCAAACGAAGGGGAAGCTTTGTGGAAGGGTTTTTTGCTTGGTCTTTGGTTTTGTTTGTTTTAGTATCCTGCTGAGGGAGATGGTTGTTGCCATTCCTGTTAGTTATGGTTTCCCTGTAGGTGGTATCAAAGGTGAGTTCACAAAACTGTTTGTGAAACCTGTTTTCAGCGGACATGCCCTGAGAATGACACACCTTCTGACTGAGATGAATTAGGCCAGCAAAACATGAATGGCCTTACCAAGTCCAAAGTGCTGCTTCAACTTCAGGCCTTTGCTTCAGGGTCCATGTGCTCACATGGGTCACACCACTAAGTTCCCTTTCATCCCATTAAAGGGAAGTGCTCAGAGGATCAAAAGTAAGCCTGTTAAATGGAGCCTGGCAAAAATGAAAATGGAGATGTGTTTAGTTTTGATGCAGCGTATAAAGACTTTCTGGATGAGGCTGTGCAAACTTGCAATCAAAATTGAGCCTTTGGTTCACAGACTTAAGTTAGCAATGCCCCAAATCCAGGGAAAGAGGCCTCAGAATTCCTTAGAACGTAATATTTCTGAAATGGGGAGGAAACTGCGTTGAAATGCCGCTTGTATTTTCAAGGGATTTAATGCCACACTACTATGCTTTTTAGAAAAGCTGGGGAACATAGTGTTCTGTGAAGAAATCGATACCTGAAATATAGTCTTTGGCATCTTGGAATTATGAGATTGATGAGGACTGTGGCAATCAGGCTCTTTATTTCACCTCTCTTCTGTGATGAAGTGTTATTTATAAAGACTGGAATCGCAACAGGCACCATCGTGCAGGAATAGATGTGCAGGGTTGTTAAGCTGGAAACTATCTTCATGTCCTTTAGTTGATCTGTCTTGTTTTTCTCCACCCTGATGTTCAAGTAGCTTGAATTCTCTTGTGGTGGGGTGATGTCTTAACTAGCCAGCATCAAAACAGGAAAATGCTTTTGGAAAAGCTTCACAATTGTTACTTTAATACATAGAATTAATGTCTTGCTGTGTATGCCCAAGGCAGATGGCCAGTGCTCTGTTGTACTTGAACTTCATTAAGTGATCTAGCGAGTTATTGAGGAAGAGGAAAGATTGTTTGCACTTGTGACAGCCTGAAATGTGTTGCGTTAAGATGCACTGCCTCATTTTTTGTCATATAAGGGATCAGTCCCTCGCTCCTAGAATATATGTGTGAAATCAGATCCAGCATGTTCCCTTCTGTTGCGCTGTGGTTTCTTACAGCTGTTTGAG
Source organism: Tyto alba (assembly GCF_018691265.1). Lineage (NCBI taxonomy): Eukaryota > Metazoa > Chordata > Aves > Strigiformes > Tytonidae > Tyto > Tyto alba. The sequence goes on along the minus strand of NW_024881295.1, from coordinate 5,168,404 downwards.
AAAAGAGCTAAACTGGAGGCCTTTCCACCACCAAATTTCCAAGGAAGAGTAAGATACTAAACTTAAACAAGCATCTAGCAGTCAGAAATGTTTGCATTATTATAGAAATTAGGTTCTTAAGAGACTGGTACTGAAGGTAGGAAGTCTAGTGTGATAAGCTTTTTATTAACACTTTCATCGGGAATAGTGCATGGAGTTTATGGTTATCAGCTACCAGAAGGAATAGAGCTCAGATTCTTCTTGCAGCTTGTTTAAACTAGGAGACTGGGTTTCCTATTCTAGCCTTGTTTCCCCAGGTGGAAAAAAACCCAAACAACAACCACCACCACACTACAACACCCTCCAAACATTGTAAATCTTCAAATAGGAGTAAGAAGTATTGGCGTCCATTCCAGAGTGAGCAGACTTGGTACTGAATTTGAGCATGAAACAGATTTGAGATATGAAGAAAGCAAGTATCAGCCTGGGGTGTATCACACAAGATACTCCCACAAGAAATAGGAGCATATTGATTGTATTGCACAAGGCTGAGAGATGATCTTGTCTGACAAACTGTGTGTTCAAGGAAGGTGAGTTCATAGCACAACAGAAGGACTGTAAGGTTGCCTGGGTAGTGGAGAACCTCAGGGAGGAAGCTGGAAAAGATCTACCTGCTTGGCTTAGTCAAGTGAAGACTGAAAATAGTAAAATTTCTCTTTCTAAATAAGTCTGGAGTTAACGTAGATTAAAAATGGTCTTCTCCTCCCTGCTGCATACAGGAGAAGTCACCTCGCAGGCTTTCATTCTTAAAGATTACCTCCGGGTTTAATGTTGAACTGAAATTTTCAAGGTGTCAACTCTACCCCTAAGTGAGAATTGGCATGGAGGAGGCTGGGGCGTGAGGGGAGGTGTCAGGAATGTTAGCGAAAAGCTGTTCAGCAGTTTGATGTTCATTTCAGATAGGTTAGTATTATTTGCAAATATTTGGAGTTGCACTGATGACTTAAAGATGCTAAGTGGTAGGCTGGGGGAGCGGGGTTGACCTTGTGTTAGCAGCCCTATAATTAGCATTCTGATAACAATCAGATGTGATCTGCAGAGATGACTTCATGTTGAAAGTATTACAAAGCCTTAGTGCAAATAATCTGTCCATCTTGCTTTTTATGAAGGGTAGGGTTTCCTTAATGTTTCTGTGCCATTGGGGCATGAATGTTTCTATATGAGAACATTATTAGCCATTATTTCAACACTGCTCTAGAAGTACGAAACATGTCATTTACTGGTAATTAATTTGTGAGGGCGTTGTTCCTGACTGGATGTGTCATCTACTTCTGGAAGCCTGGATAAAATGGTGAATTACAGGATAGTAGAATAACCTGTAACCAAGGGTGTGTAATGGACAAGAAATAAGATTTTTTTTTTTTTTTTTTTTTTTTTTTTTTTGAACCAGAAGAGAAAGTGATATATTTGAAAGGCAATTGCTGGGACTGGCAAATTATCTAAAACATAAAATCCCAAATCAGATGAATTTCAACTGAAAAAGGTGCTCAGGCAGTTGTTGTAAAACAAATCAACATAACAGCAGTATATGGCAAGGAATTTGTAAGACTTTTTAAAGTCAGAAAGGATTCTTGGGTCATAGCCTTTCCTTTTGCATAATCCAGTCCACAGGATTTGATTCTGTTTTATGCCTGACCTGAGCTGCATGGAAACTGAAGATGAACTATTTACTTTTTAATTATAAGTTCTTCTGCCAGGTCATAGTGTAAATTTTCAAATGTCTTCTTGCTTTTGAACAATTTTTTTCTAGAGATCCATTTGTAGATATAAACAAGGAGAGATAAGTACTCAGCCTTCTGTGAAACTTGAGGCCACTGTGGCTCAAAGCAATACAAATGAATGCTCAGAGTGGATTAGAGTTACCACGACTCACTGAACTTTTGTCTGAATTGTTGATCATCGGTGGTGGTATGTACTCTTCTTATTGTATTTTGAACAATAGTCTATAGCCTCAGAAGAACTTGCTATGTAAATGATCTATAGTGCTCAAGATTCCCTTGAGGCTTTCCTGAAGCCAAAGACTTCCTATCAGAAATTGTGACCTCCAGAAAAGCGCTGGGACATTTGAACTTCAGCACTGCAGAAGTATGTTGGAGTCAGTCTTGAAAGTACCTCTCCTGGGAATGAAGGAGTAGATCCTCCCCTTATCATCACTGGGATGCACTTGGCTCATTTCGTGTTCTGTTTGAACATGAAAGAGCTGATGTAGAGCTGCAAAAGGTTCTTTCAGTAATTTTTCAGGTTATCAATGGTTAACGTTGTTAGAGCTGACATACTTTCGAGTTTCCCTGGTAAGAATTTGTTGATTTGGACTTTCAGATGAGAACTGTGGCTGTTGGGGAAAGAGCAAAAGCTTCATCTGGGCTGTCAGTTGACCATAAATCCCTGATTCCTGACTGCTGGGCTTGTGCCACTGCACATCTCACACTTCAGCCTTCTTGCGTGTGTACGAGCCATCTGCACAGCACATGGGGGGGAGGTAGGTCTGATGCAACCAGCTGCATTGGACGGGCTCTGTAAGTGCGGCAGGGTGCTTGAACCCATCTTTGTCTGCAGTACCCCAGACAAAAAAAAAGAGGGAGTCCCAGATAATCCTTTTACCACTTCACAAACTGTAGGAAACAGATAAAACTCAGCTCCTTTGCATTCCTGAGAGCAGATTTAAGGGCTTTTTCTTCTTAAGTAGTGTTCTCTTCTAGAAAATGTTTTCTTCTAGTGCGTCTAACCCTGACTAAATATGGCAAAGGTAGCATCCCCTTTTGAACAATTTTGAAAGACCTCTGGAAAAGGACATCTGGAAAAGAAGACCTACAGCTATCAGGTTGCAAGTGGGAAGCTGGGAATAATATCATTGGCTCAGATGGCTTGCAAATGTAACGATGCTGACTGTTTTAGATAGCGCCTTTTCACTCTGAAATGCAAATGGTGGTGTTTTCTGAGAAGCATCTCGTTAATGGTAGCGGTCATCTCTCTTCAAATTGAAGCTTACTTTTGGTGGGAAAACCACTTCTTTAAAGCTAGTCATTCTGACATGTTGAAAGTACAGAACTGAAATGTATGATAAAATAAAACTCTAAGGGTAAACAATATTTACGGGCGCTGTTGTCCTATAATGTTCAAGCTCTGGCTGGATATAGGAGTGTTCAGAATGAATAATATTGCAGCAGTGTAAAATCAGAAAATGAGGGAAGTGAAGACCATGTTTTGTAGCAGAATTATTAGGTACTCTGAAGTAAGAGTCTAGGCAAGAGATCACTCCGTAACAGATACAGATTTTCTTTCTCTAGGAACAGCTAATTAAAGACAGGTAGGAGTTTCTTATTAATTTCTGGAGCTGTAGTCCACAAAAGAGGTTTTGTGAGGATGTTGTAGACACAGGGTCATTAATCTTGTGCATTGTCTGGGTGTTTTTTTGTTATTTATTTGTTTTAAACTTTCCCATTTAGGAGAGGTGTGGAAGCATTTCTAATGCTTTGAATGTCACATAACGTTTTTTAGTTGTAATAAATTTTAGAGATGACTTTTAAGATGGATGTAGATTGTTCTACAACAGCAGCAATTGAAAGCTCTAAAAAAAGTGTTCTTACTAGTTAAAGTTAATGAGCTAGAACTTACTTATAACCTTTTCTTGGTGACAATTTATAAAACTTACTGATTTATAAAATTATAATTTATAAAACTTGTGGTGTGGTTTGGTTTGGTTTGGTTTTTTTTTCCCCCCCAAGAATCTTGTTGTGCATTTAGTCTGACACAGCTACAGCAAACACTGGGTTCAGATCCAGGAACATGTGCAGTAGGAGAGATGGTGCTTGTCTTCGCGTAGTGGTCCTGCCACTTCTGTGACTGTCAGGCTGATGGATCAGTCAAGGAAGCTGACGGGACAGAAGACCAAACCACTGAAGAAGAGAGAGCCTGAGAAGACCAAACTTGTTTTGTTCTCCCCCACTGACGTAGGTGCAGAACTGAGCCTGTGATCATGCAGCTAATTTGAAGGAGGAGGGTAGGACTGCTGCTCTGCAGCCTGAGGTTGCGTTGGGTTTTGTGTGATGTGAAACTGTGCCCTGATTTTTGCTTGCTTGTGTTATGGTTTAGCTGTTTTGAGAGAGAAAGCTGTGGTGTTGAGGGAAATGTAAGTAAAGTCCAGTAGGACAGGACTGTGGTATGAGGTGTATCCAAGCTGGAGAGCTGGCTATAGCATCTACAGCACCAGGTTCCAGATGGCTATTGGTTGTTGGGCTTTGCTGTCCATCTTCTCCCACTTCTATGAAGTGGGGCCCTGCTTTTTCAAGGGCTTGGAAGTCTATCTACTGGTTCATTAGTGCGGGGCGAGAGGTAGGTATTGTTTTAATCGTAGCTTTAGGACTCTTTAGCAACAGTGATAGCAGTCATAACTTGAGCTTGGGGGACTGCCAGTTGGCAGAGGGATGCTGGTAGCTCTCAAGCAGGGAAGGCTCGAGTCAGAGCTGTGGGGGAGACGTGGGCTGCAGGGGTCAGGCTGCACGGTAGCAACAAACCTCTCGTCTCCCATAATGCAGTATGCAGGAAAAGATTTACATAAAGGTGGAGAAGCTAATTTCAAGAATGAGCTTTCTCATTCTTTAGAATTCCGAATTCTTTTGTGTAACCCAAGGCCTCCCAAAATAGTTACATCTTGATGTTAAAGGCACCGCAGCCTATCTTACGCTATCATGCATCTGCTATAGCTCTAAGGGACCAGGTATGGATTTAGCTGTAGATCTTTTGAAGGGCCCTGAAGCACCTATTAATATTAGGTGCTCAGTGTTAGGGCCAGTTAAAATGGTTACTCCTTGTTCTTTAACTTGACTGTGATCAGCACAATGCTTAGACAGAATAACCCTTGGCAATTGTTTGCAACAATGACAAATTACAGAGGGAGCAAAAGGAACATTTTGGCACGGGGTTCGGTGTTGGGTGTGATAAGCAAAACCTAAATTACAGTTGTTTACCTGGCAGTAGTGCAGAGGAAGGCTACCTACGAGGGCTGTAGTTGTGACAGATGCTGAAGGAATAGGACACGAGATACTTGGCTGGTCATCTGTTTTCTACCCTGGCAAAGCTGCTACCCAGTAAGTTTATCACCTACCAGTGTGTGGGATGAGTGGGAGAAACAGAGGATGTTCCCATCATCAGGAAGTCATCACGATCTATTGTGCTAACTTTGCGTGACATTATCAAAGAGAGGGGGGAAGAGGCTAAAAAAAAAAAAGCCATTCATTGAGCACATTTGTTTTCAAGCAGTACAGAAAGAGGAGCTGTCTCCAGTTTTAAGTGCGTTGATTGAAAAGTATTTTCACACCAGCACATTGTGACTAATATTCCATGCAGTCATGTTCCTGCCTGTCACTTTCTGATGTGGTTTTTGTGCAGCTGCAGGAAGGAGTTCATTTAACCCCAGCCAGACACCTGACAGCATGAAGGGAAAGGCCGCTTGTGCTCAGAGCGCTGTTCTAGCAAGTGAACTTTCTGGAATAAGGATTGTGCCTTAACTGCTGTGTTTTTTTGAGTGGCAGCCACAGGCGATGGGAGCTGATGGCTAATCATTAGGGCAAAGGGACACAGGACAAATGGATGTCTAGCTGAGCTCCTGAATGCTGTTGCTGAGTGAGGGGGGGGGAAACAAAACATCTTCTTGCCTTATTGGCACGTTAGGGAGGGAGTGGAGAAGCTGGGAATGACAGCATCCTCTTACAATATGTATTTGTTTTGTTACGAATGTCAGCCGTGCCTCTCTAGAAATTCGATGCCAAGTTTAATGAACTTCTGATTGCGTTTGCATGTTCTCCAACCAGGGAAAATGTGTCTAGCTGCAATTTTCAGTCTCAGTCATTGAACTAACTAGATGTGACCACTGTTTCTGAGAGCTCGGGACACTTACATGCCCATGACAGAGGTGGTATAAAACCACGCCAGGTAAGAGGTGTATATATGGGGCAGTGGTTTGTTGTCAGTGTGGTCTCTTGAAAAGAATTGGGCGGTATCCAGTGCTGACCTCAGTCTTTTTGTGGGCTAAATTAATGTCTTTATTCTGCTTGGCAGTGTGGGCCAAGAAGAATTTTAAAATGAATGCAAGAATTTGTGGTGTGTGAGATGTCTGAAAGTACACTCAATTGTTTTTGTATTTCATCAGTGTGGTGTTACAAATGGGCCTGTGTAATGCAGAGGAGCCTGTGAGCCCTTCCTGGTTGACAGTGTGAATGGTGTAGCAGGAGGGGCTGTGCTGGGGCCCTTTTAAGTGGGGGAATATCCATCTTGCACTGTTGTTGGAAGTAATTATGAATCTGTTTTCATTTGAAGAAAGAAAAGCCCAGTAGATGTCATTTCATGTTTAAAATGTGAAGCTGAGGCATAAATTAGTGTCCTGCTACTACTGTTTCACGGAGGAGTCATGAGCTTTGAAATAGAAACGGAACCAAATTCTGAATGTCACTGGCTGTACAAAAAAAAAGTATGCCATGCTGGAAAGTGAGTTTTAGGTTTGTCCATTTTTATGATACTGTAGTCCTAAAAGAAAAACTGAAGAAACTCTTCCATCCTTTTTGATGTAGGAAGGGGGAAAGTTCCTGTCTTCTACTTTGGGCATGTCCAGCCTCAGGTTTGCTGCTTTAACAGGAAGAATTATTCTGGAAAGATAAAATGGGCATTGGTAGCTCTCACCCCTTTACTGAGAAGATGTCTCTTTTTCTTGAAACCAGGCTGGGCAGAACCTCTTGTTTTGATGAGAATTAGGACGCCGACCTTGTGTGCTGGGCTCTGCCCCCTGCTTTTGTTCTGTTGCTTCTTGACAGGCTTCAGGTCCAGTCTTTTGATTCTCTAAACCCTTCTATACCTGTAAGGTTGGGATGATGATAGCTTACTCGGTGTTGATGATGAAACCTCAATGGTGAAGTCATCGAGGAGCTGGTGACAGGGCAGCTCCACATCTGTCAGGGTTTATAGGTACAGGGTGGTGACCTGCCAATGGGGGAATTGCCTGCAGCTGTGGTGGGCAGGTGTAGTAGGAAGCTCAAAGCAAGCAGAGCAGAAACAATGGCTCAAAGAAACACTCACAGATGGTTGTGGGCCAGTGGAAGAGCTGCTGGCCCTGAGGCAGCTTGCTGGGCTTCTCAGAGAGCTTCTCAGCCAAGGTTGGGCAAGAATGCCGAGACCTGAGTGGTTTCTAGAAGAGAATGTGGTAGGGCCTCGTGTCGGGGAGGTGGGAGTTGATGGGAGCTGCTCAGAGAAGGCAGATTCACTCTTCTGACCCTCGAGGGTATCTTGAGAAGCATAGACTGCCTTGGCTATGGGCAAGAGAGCAGACCCTTTGCCTAAGCTCCCTTTCTCCAGGTGCTTTTTATCGCTACGGAATGGAATTAAATAGTTGGGAATGAAGCAGATTCTTATGTGCATTTCCTGTCCATTGCAAGATTCCTAAAGGACAGTTTTAGTCTCTGTGGTGGGTAAGTAGGGATGACCCTCCGAGTCCTGCAACTGAAGGCCCTGTCTGAGTGCCAGAGGAATGGGACTGCGTGCTAGGAGGGGTAAAAGCACAAGGTCTGGCACTGGAGGAGCTCACTTGGAGGGGGAGGAGGCAGGAAGGATGTAAGTATGTATTTAGGCCCGCTTCAAGGAAAGCTGCAAAGAGGCATTGGCATTTATATACAGGAGTTAACACACAGCGTTGTTTTTTTTTTTTTTTTTTTTTTTTTAACTAGTTAAAAAAACAGATTCAGCCTGAGTAAAAATTGACCTTTCCTCACAATTACTCAACTTCAGCCTTCCCTGTCGTGTTGCTGGCTGCACAGCTGCCATGGCCTCCCACAGCAGGCGAACTTGAATGCTAGGTGTAGGGAAACCATAGGAAGTGCTCACTTCCACCCTTTCTCTTTTTCGCGAAGCAGCTTTTTTTTATAGCCATTGTGAACGTGTCCAAAAGTAGCTAAGAGCTTGGAAGGCCACTCCATTTCTTCTTTGTTCTGCAGGTCAGCTTCAGCTTCTCCCCATGTTCCCCTCTAGTAAGTGGACATTACTGGTATTTACACAAGGAGCCTAAAAGTCAACAGATGGAAATTATTGGAATGGAGAGAAACGGGGGCTTTTTTTTTTTTTTTTTTTTTTTTTTTTTGTTGTTGTTTCAGAGCTTGGTAGATGTGAGCTTTGCCTCTTGTGCAGCTCTGTGAGGCCACATGGAGAACCTGCCTGTGGAGAACTTCGACACCAGTGGAGGTTTCTGCCTGAGTCCCCATGTTGCTCAGTTTAATGAGGCATGCTAGCTTTTGGTAGGTTTCCAACTGGCTGCCTCTTCGTGGCACTGTCTCTCATTAGGTAGGATGTTTTTAGGACCTGGATTGAATTTACTTCCATCCCGTGCAGACCTGGTGGTGGTCTGATTTTTACACACTCCAATTTACAGAGCTAGCGCCAAGCTACTAAATTATTAAGCTGGAGTTTTAATAGAAACCCCTGTGTAGGCTTAAATTGTTTCCACTCTATTTGGAGTTTCCTGCTCTGCTGGTTTTTATTTTGTCCTGTGCATGAAAGCGTGGAGGGAGGAATTCACAGGAAAGCACAGAGGCAAAGAGGAAGAATTCTGCCTGAGAGCGCTAGAAAATACAGACAAAATAAAAGGTTAATTGGTACTGTATCCAGCTCTGATGGAGGTGATAGGGGAAAAAAAAAAAATGCTTCCTAATTCCCATAACAGCTCAGCGGAAACTTGTGTGTTTGTTTTCAATTCTGTTTGTAACTTAGGTTTCTCAATAAAATATTTTCTTGCCCGACTGTTTTTGTCTCGACCCCTTCCCCAGGGCTTGAAAGGGACGTTTGTCAGCAAACACAGCTCCACCGGTTTTCCCCCCGGTGTCAAACCCCGCTGCCGCCAGCGGGACGGCAGTGCCCCGTGTCTGGTGGGACTTCTCTCCTCCGTGGGGGATGCCCCGGGCAGTTTGCACCGTTCCCTCCCAGTCCTCCCTGACCTCAGGCTCTCCCCTGCAGCCCCGCACCACTGCGCTCTGCCTCAGGGATGCGCTTGCCGATGAAGTGCTGTGTAAGTCAGAGCTGGTCAGCACGAGCACGGCTTGCTTTTTAGCACTGCACCGATAAATCTGCGTTGTCCCTGATGACAGATATGGTCAGTGTCCTCCTCCAAAGGGGTTGACTCTCTCACTCAGTTAAAGTGAGGGATGTTGTCTGAACCCAGGCTTCCCGGGAGACCAGGAGTTCTCAGCAGGGACTCCCTGAAGCTGCTTCATCGCGAGCAGTGACCTCCTTCCTCTGGAGGTAATCAGATGGGAGACGTTTGGAAAAAAAAACAGTGATAAGAGGTGGCAGTGGGCTAAAACTGGTGAGCGTGTGTCCGCTCCTGCCCTTCGCCCGGCAGCCACTGCGGGCGTGCGCCGAGTCCCAAGCGAGGGGACTGCTTTCCACGAGGACAGAGCGGGGTGGCAGGATGCTCACCCACTGCTCAGACACACCAGTATGAAGAGCCAGGGCGCTGGAACGACTGGGGTTGTCGAGCACAGACCTGTTACCAAGCACTCAGAATATATGGTACGTCTTACAATGTGCAAAACAGCTTCAAGCGTCCCGCTCGGCTCACGGGCGTGCGGCGCGAGCAGCTGTCGGCTGGATCCCGCCTGGAGTTTGCAGGTCTGGCTGAAGAGAAAGTTGGGCTGTGAATTATAAAGGCTACCTTCGTCACTCGATGGCAGGAATAGCGCTGCAGTTCCTGTCATTGTCATCATGCTCAAGCCGTGTTTGGGTACTTGCCGTGTTTAATTACATGGATGATTTACTTAATGTCTCTCCTGGGCTCACTCATGACACTTTTATTTTTAGGATTCGGGGAAATTAGGGACACTAGCGATCCATTGTGGTTCTCTCTCAAGGCAGGGGTTTTCCAGACAAGGATGGTAGTAACAGCCGTGGCCTAGTCGCAGTGTAACCTGGCGAAGCTGATGAAATTAGCGCTGGCAAGTATGGTAGAGCTTAATGCTTGCAAATGAATGATTTTCACTGAATATATACTACAGTTGTAGGCGGAGGACACGAGTTCCCTGGGTTTGGATAACTTGGAGGATGAATGTATGGTTTACTGGGAAATCCCTGGCAGTGCCTGTTGGCTTTCAACCCTGTATATAAGGAATTTCCAGATCAAATGTTCAGTGTTTGGGTGTAGAACTGGGATGGTCACGTGTCCTCCCTGGTATGCAGCTGTGAATCGTGCCATTTCATGAGAAACTGGTTATGTACCTGGCTGGTATCTCCAGTGGGGCATCTAAGGTGCTTCTTGGCTGCTTTTAGGAAAGACTGTGTGCTGAAAGGCTTGCCCTAACACTTGGCCTAACGCGCCTTGCTCTGCTTGTTGTTTTTAAACAGATGGACCTCTCTGTGGAAACTCTTTATAGCTTCATGCAGGAGCGCCAGAAGAAGTACGCCAAGTACGCGGAGCAGATCCAGAAGGTCAATGAGATGTCTGCCATCCTGCGCCGCATACAGATGGGCATCGACCAGACGATCCCGCTGATGGAGCGGCTGAACAGCATGCTGCCGGAGAGCGAGAGGCTGGAGCCCTTCAGCATGAAACCCGACCGGGAGCTGAAGTCCTAGCTGATCCCGCAGGCTCCCCCTCCGCACCGTCCGTGCTCCGGTGTTCAGCACAGGCGCGCTCCCAGCGGGCCGGCCTGGCGGATGGTCGAGCGGCCGGCGGTGCTGCCTGACTCCCTGCCGGGGCATCGCAGGAAGAGCAGCCTCAGCTGCCAGAACTGCGCAGCCAGGAATCCGGGAGCTCCCCGCTCCCGTCGTCTGGAGAAGATGATATACTGTCCTTTCATCTCCCTCCTCTTGCCCTCCCGTCTCCTTTACTACCACCACAGCCTGCACCGAGACATTTGTTTCATTGCTGTGACTAGATTGGGGTTTACAGAGGAGGAGTTTTTCTTTCATCTGTGTTGGTTTTTTGTTTTTTTGTTTTGTTTTTTTTTCTTTCACTAGAGAAATTCAAAGGGATACGGGGTGCGATGAACCCTCTAACATGGTTTTTGTGCCACTGGGGTTAGACGATTAGGTGTCTGGCAGGTATTTCTGAGATCCCCTGGCGTTGGAAATACGTGTGTTTTATAGGTGAAAGTGCGGGAGCCAGGAACTGGCTTATTAAAATCTGACTATTATCATAATTAACATGGTTTGCATGGCAGGGTTTTGGCATGTCCTCCTCGAGGCTCCTGTTTTTATGGGCTTACTAATTTATGAGGCGGTAAAGGAATAACTGTTCCAAATACGTACGTCTGGTAATGTTAAGCAAGCCTTAGCGTTCCTCTCCCCCTCGCCCTGGCAACGTCCCCGTGGTGGCATTTCGTGTCCCTCACCTTGCACAGTGATTCTGACAGGCACTGGCACTGGCCTGCTCACTTTGCATCCCAAAGCTGGACACGAGGTGTCTTTTGTTTTTTGTTGGTTGGTTGGTTTTCCTTTTATTTATTTATTTTTATTGGGACACTCCAGTTACCTTGGTGCTGTCTTTTCTACCAGAGGGATGCCGTTGTTTCTTTACCTTCAAGCACATGGGAGTCCGAGGGGGGGAGACACGAGAAGTCCTTCGGGTCTTTGCACGGGCTTCACTGCCGTCATGCCCAGAGCTTGCCCGAGCATGGTGTTTAATGACTGAAACCACAGGGCCCTTTGGGGCCGCGCTCAGCGAACGGCTCCAGAGGCAGCAGGATGTTCTTGCCTCCCCCCAGGCCGAGGGCCCGGCTGGAAGGCAGGCGGGGTGCCCCCCCCCCCCCCCCCCCACCTGCTGGGGTGGGTTGGTTCCCAACCCTGCCACTGCTCTGCTGCCTGCAGGCGATTTGCAGCACCTCTCCGAGCTTTGGCCTCTCCCTGTTATAAACGGGGGGGGGGGGGGCGGGGATATTTTACACGCTGCTGTAAAAATATTTGTGGATCTCGAAAGAGGGTTTAACAGCCAGTGTCGCCATTGCGTGGCAGCTCCTGTCTGCAGCAGCAGGAGAGTGAAACCAGGAGTGAGGAGCCCTGGGTTTGCTGGGTCAGGGGTAGGTCTGTGTGTGTTATGCGAGTCCCAGGACGCTGAAGCGTGCCCGTGAACTCCAAGGGTGGCCGTGTATCAGGAGCATAATTCCAGTGGTGAGGACAGCCCTCTTTGAGAGAGTCAGCGACGACCCATCCGCCAGTACAGCACAAGGCGAGGCGACTTGCTTGGATACCTCTTAGTACTTAAGAGTACTTGATCAGCAAAAGATTGTCTCTGAGCCTTTGGGAATAAGAACGCAGTAGGTTTTTGAAAGTATTAATTATTGCCTGGTGGCAGGAAGCAACAGGCCGTTCTCTTGTTGCATTCCCAAAGGCCGTGTAGCCCAGGGTGAATTTTTGTGATGCAAACTGCTGCCGACTTAGATGTGTATCTGAACCATAGTGGTGATTGGAGCCCAGGGCCCACTGAACACTTATGGAAGCAGAGTCCTGTAGAAATGAAGCTCCCTGGAATGATGCCCTGGGAAGAGCGATTGACTGCTTCAGAGACAGCAAGGAACTCGGCAGGAGATTTTTCTACTAAAGGCAGCAGCAGAGTGGGCCTCCTTGTCTGCTGCTTCCACCCCAGCATTGTTACGTAGTTGTACACACTCAGGTGTAGCTGGCTCTGTGTTGCACAGGATATAACATCAGGCTTCCATCCTTCCTCTTGCGTCCTGCAGTATTTTACGCTTGGTTTGGTAACAGCTTGCACGAGACCTAACAACCCAGGAAAACCTGCTTGTCACGGCCAGGCCCGCGAGGGTCCTCACCGTCCATCATGGAATAATATGTCTCTGCCTCCCGCCATCCGACGCACCAGAATTCGCAGCAGCTTTAAATAGCGGCTGCAGGCGTTTTTGTCCCCCTCGTCCAGATGATGCTGTCTGGAAGCTTAGAATGCGCGACATTCAGCCGTCTGCCAGACGGGCCCGTGGATATCCCGCACGCGGGCGTGCTGGCAGCCTGTACTGGTGGGAAGATCCTGGTATTGGATCTCAAGGCAGGGGCTAGGCTGCAGATGCTGTAAAGCTTCTAGACACTTGGCCTCATGCTATTAAGTGTCAGATCAAAGCATTGCTCCTTGCGGTGCTAATGAGGGCAAGCGAATAGCATTCCTATCTGAAAGCTGCAGGAGTGAGGGCTGCAAATCAGTTCCTTCCTTATTTGCTGTAAAACACCCAGACATGGGGCTGATAATGGGGGAAAATGTTTGTTCCTATGATTGCTGGGCTTTAAGCTTGTGGATGTGCTGCTGGGACTCCCAGCTTGAGCTTTCTGAGCAGCAAGGGGAAGTTGTGAAAAATGTTAATAGCTTAACTAGAAAGAGAGCTGAAATGTGAAGGCTGACCCCTTCCAAAGCGCGCGGGTCATCACCGTCACTCCACAGGTGATGAAGTGGTGTAAGGTGCACCCTCTGACTGTTCTCAAACGATGGTTTACAGTTTTACTTAACACCTTGTCACTGGTTTCATTAACTGTACGTCTTTGCACTCCTCACCGAGGGGAAGACATTTCCTGCCACATCTCCTTGAGCTGCTGTTTGTTGCTTGGCTGCTGCTCCTTCGCTTTGCTCTGTGCGCTGCCATCCGCTCCATCTTGGATGCGGGTGGCGATCAAGGTGAGACTGTTGCTTTACTCCCTTTCCCGCTCTGTAGCAGGAGATTTGAACCTTTCTGCTTACGAATTTCCTTTTCCAAGCCAAACGCTGTTGGAGAAGGCCTCAGGTATCTCTCACGAATGTACTAGCTGTTCTCTCTTCTACAAAACCATCTGGGCTGCTCCGCTGAAGACAAACATTTCTGCCCTTTTCTGCTTTCTGAGGTGGCGTGTGGTCTGGGGTACAGACTTTAAGCTTCTTGATATGCAACCTTTTGAAAAGCTGGAGAACAGGGTGAGGCTCTGGGTCTGTTGTGGTTCTTCCCCTGACTCTGCTGTTGCGCTCCTCCCTCTGTGCTGGTGCCTGTTGCATCCTACGCTGGTCAGTGCGCTAGGCACGCAGAAGAGGTTTGCTTTGTTGTTTCTGTTGTTTTTGTAATTTAATGCGTTGACAGGGTGCTAAAGTGCCAACCTGTGTGCAGGGCAATTGCTGTGGAGATCTGGTGAAGGGGACAGAAAATAGTTTTTGGGGTTTTTAAAACATATGTATTTTAAATTAAATATATTTAAATAAATATTTAAAGTGTGTTTTCCCCTCCTCTAAGCTTTTACACAGAAAGAGTAGAAATGCACATTTTTGCAGGCCCAGTCACTGTGTGAGCTAGCCCCTCTCTCTCTCAGGCTGCGTGCCAGTGGGTTCCTGAGGTACTATTGTAACTGCCGAGCTGCCGGAGTGTATTTTGGTTACCAGCCTTGTGGCTCAGGGCTCCTTGGCTAACGGGTGCTTATCCTGTTTGCCCACTTGCTCCGCTTTCGGCTCCCGTCATGCTATGTGTTCCACAGCTCCAGCATTAAAATGTGTGGTATCAGTCTTTGCCAAGTGTGTTGTTTCTCTGATTGCCTTGCTTTATTATTCATTTGCAGCGCACCACCACCGCTTCTTGCTGCGATGTCTACGGACATTGCAGACGCTTTAGCGTGGGAGGTCGTACCCGTGCTGTACACACAACCCACCTTCATGCCCTGGAGATGCCCGGTTTCAGCTCCTCTGGGGCTGCCTCTGCCCTGGGACCGTGTCCCGGAATGAAAATAAATGTTGGGTTTTTTTGGATGCTGTCCCAATTCCGGTGGCACTGACGTGCAGTTTAAATGATGTGCTTCAGCGATGCGCGTGACTCGCAGCAGTGGGGGGGGACCGTAGTTCAGCTGCCTTTTCTGTGCGGGTGCCTCTCGGGTAAAGAGGAGGGTCTGGGACCGGTGGACACTTGCTCAGGGGAGCCGCAGTCTTACGCAAAGCACTTGTGGGGTGAGAGACTCTGCCTGGCTTGTTAGGGCACACGCACCTTGTGTGCACCCGGCAGCTTTCCTAAGATTTAGCGGGAAGACTAACCAGGAGCAGCAGCAAAGTATTTCTCATTTCATTTTTTTTTTTTTTTTCCCCCCACACTTACCTCCCTGTCAAAAAGAGACCATGTCCTGACAGATGCTTTACATCAATTCTTTGCCGGATCACAGACGGAATGAGAGCTGGGCACCCTTGGGCAGGGTGGCCTCTGCCCTGCCGGCTGCTCATCCTCTCCTACAGATTCTTCACACATCCCTGAACGGGTCAGTTTGCGCTTTTAGCCGAAGTTTCAGCCTCTTTTCTAGTGGTGTGCGGTACCTCTCGGGGGGCTGTAGGCTTGCTTTCAGCTGCCACAGTTTGGTTTTAACTTCTTCGTAACGTGAGTCTGCACGGGACAGCCTGATCCACAGGAAGGGGAACGGCTGGCCCGTGGTCCCCAAAGCCAGGGCAGGGCTGAGGTGATGGGCACGCTCAGCGCACCTGCGGCGGCGAAGAGAAGCATTCAGAGGGCAATTCTTAATGTCAGCTGCCTAAAATAACCCTTTTTGTCTTTTTAGGAGCTTTGTATTTTAACAGATGAGATGGTGAGCACTGGCCTGAGGGAAGCTGTGAAGGTAATGGAATACAGTGGCCTACCACAGGACAGTAACCACCAGAAATAAAGGAGGATGGCTATAGATTTTGTCAAAACGTGACTCCTCGTTGGGTATGTGAACAGCTACTCTATACAGAGATGGATTTGAGAGAACTTCCCAGTGCAGCTTACAACTGTACCCTAGCAAAAGAGATTCCCTGCCTGGTTTTGGGGAGCTGGTTGTGCCCAGGCATTAACAGCCCTGTCCTCTGCAAAGCCCCTGGTGAGCACTGTGCGTGGGCTTCCTCTCCCGGGAGGTGGCAGGAGCCTGCGGGGGTGCTGTGAACAACTCCCGGGCACCTGGTGAGCTTGGGGAAGCCCAGCTTTGAGAACATCCTGAGATGGAGCTGCTTCCTGCAAGAAACAGGTTATTCTAATCAACTTAGAAAATCAGTGGTTCAGGGGAGAGTAAGTGAAGGTACCTGCAGCAGAATGCCGTTCTCCTGGCATTGGGAATGCAAAGCGGTGGTGGACTCTCACCTACTGCACAGGGGGTGCTGAACAAAGATGTGAATGTACAGGGGCTTTTTGGCTTGTGTTTTTAATTGATCTGATGCCCCAGCTTCACTGCCTGTAACAGATCACACTGTGGCTTTGTACAGCACTGGCGCTGGGTGGGGGTCCCCGCGAGCAGCAGCTGAAACCCACACCTCCAAGCAAGCAGTCCCTCCCCGCAGGGCAGTGCCCTACAAGTCTGTTTTACAGCATTTTATAGGCCAAGCAAGCAGCCCCTTCCCAGAGGGGTGGGTACCGCAGGATAACTAGAAATAGCTCCCGAAGTGCACAAGAGCTGAAGTCTTAATGCTGCAGAAACATTTCACTTTGCCTCAGAGGAGCCCTTTGGGCCTAAGGGCCACGCAGTTCTCTGTAGGCCTGGTGCGAAGGGAGAGGCCAGGCTAAGCCAATGTGTTATGAACACCGTCCTTCTACCTCAATTCCCAGGTGTGGTTTAGTGTATATAATATAATGGTGGTACTGTATTATAATGCTATAATGTCTGAAAGTACCAGAATAACTCAACTTTTATCTCAGAAATTTTAAGAACAAGTAACAGGACAGCTAGGTTGGTCCCCGTGTACTCAGGGTGTGGCTAATTAAAATACCCAGGTAGGGGAGTTTGGCTGAATCGCCGTAATTTCAGAGTTAAAAAGGAGCAGTAATGGCCTTATTCGGACTCCAGTGCTGTCGCCAGGAGAAGCACCTGGCCGCTGTTCTGGGCTTCTGATACCACCGCTTTATTATAATTTGTGCTTGTAATGAGCAGCTAACCCATGAACATACAGTTAGGAAAAACAGCAGCTCACGTAACTGCCACGTTTTTATTCACTTCCTTATTTCCCCAGCCCCCTCAAAAGTGGGGCTACCTGATCCATGCTGCGGGGGAGGTTTGCCCTCTTTCCAGTCCACTTCACTCTGGGAACATAAATTGTGGCTACAGCAAGAGCCTGGTGACCTCAGGGACCTCTTCCCAGTAATGCCAGTCATTAGACACATTTCAGTTGCCTCTCAGCTGTTGACTGGAGCAGGGGTAAGAGTGTCTCTTCACAGAGCTGCCTGTTGGCAGGGCTAAGAGTGAGTGGAGGGATGAAGGGAACAAGAGCAGAGCAAGTCCTGCAAAGCAGGCAAAAGGAGGAGTGGTGAAAGTGAAGCACCTGCTTCAAAAAACAGAACTTGAGGGAACGGAGCTAGTCTGACCTACTGGGATCAGGAGTGGGCTTTGGAGTAGGGTGAGGGAAGCCTGAACAGGGACATCTTAGAACTGACTATCAGGTCAACCTGGTTTGTTGGCTAACAGGCTGATGCCATTTAGGGTCTAGTATTGTGCCGTGGTTCTTGTTCCACTGTGCATGGATGCAAGCTTTCTGTGCAAGAGCTGGTACCGCTTGTTTGTAGAAAGGAAGCACAGAAGCTCACGCAGGTTGTTCCTTGTGCTCTGGCTGATGGTACGGCCTCTCCTAGAGAGGTCCAAGATTTTGCATTTCCCTTTCTGGGATTATGCTTTGAAATTCTCTCTTTAAAAAAAAAAAAAAAAAAGCTTCTGTTATTGCACCTGAGTTTGCAGTTGCCATTACACAAACTTGTAGGCTTTGCTATCTAAGGATAGAACTGTAGCCAGCTATATTCTACTGCAGGATTTAATTTTAATATATACCACATTTGTATACACTGTTCTCTGACAGAGCAATGAGGGGCAATGCCCCTCCCTCATCAATCTGAAGTCACTCAATGGTTCAGGACTGGCAGAATCAGTCAAACCAAGTATTTAAACAAGTAATTAAATTCTTCTTCAAATAAGAAGTATGGGAGGCAAGGAAAAAAACCCATGGGCTTCATTCTAGGTAACTTAATTTGAAATACTCCCTTCAGAAAGACTATCACGGCTGCCCTGGGACCAGTTTACTCACAGCAGTATCAGAGAGTGTAAGATGTTAATGCAGGGAAGTGCCACTGTTGCTGCTCAGGGGAGCAGAAGCGCAGCGGGGAAACGGGAACAGGTAAGAGGCCTAAACAGTTACCGGCGCTGTAAAATCGCCGCCGCCTGCGGCAGGCGCTCCGAAGCTACCCCGTCTCTGCCATTCCTTAACCAGCACACATCTGCAGGGAGGGGCACGTACGGGAAGGACCAGTCCCCTACCCGTCCGGGGTGCTGGGCAGCGGGTCCTGCTGCAGGCAGGTCAAGGCACACAGGCTCCTTCCTCAGCCGTTCTATATAAACAGGTACCATTTCTGATTTTATTTCATCATAACATACAGGTAATGCTCATGACGCAACAAGATGAGAAACTCACATCCCTCTGAACCATTTAACCAGCTTGCCATACACCAAACAACATTCTAGTCATATTGAACATGTATGCATTTCCCCCCTCACATCGTCCACTTCGCTTTCCGAACGCTTACAAACCGTTTCCAGCATTGTTCAGATAGGAGACAGGGTACCACCCTGTGCAGGACCTGGGGTTAAGGCTTCCTCCTACAGGAACCTGTCCCCTAAAAATACTAAGCCTACAGCTTTGATTCATTCAGTGACTATAGCATATTGGAAAATCATGAGAAAACCAGATTTCAGCTCCTCGGAAGGCGATTAACCGAACAAAACCCAAACGTACGTAGCTGTATGTATAGAGAGAAGGGGAGAACACAGGCGTGAGTGAGCACAAAAGACAGGAAGATTCTGTTTCTGCCTCTAGGGATTGATTTGTGTTAACCCCCATTAACTGATTTAAATCAAAGACAGGGGCTGTTACTGAAATCTGGCTGAGAGGAGCACTGCTGAACTGTTTCCGCAGGTACGTACACACACAGAGTGCGCGTACGCGCTGGAGATCGTTGTTGCAATGGTAATCCCTTTCACCTGATGTGTAAACAGAGACGAGTGGCCGTGCGTTCAATGACGAGCCAAGACCTGACGTGCTTTCCAGTGTGGTGCCAACCTGCCCCTTGCCCAGACTACCCCTTCTTCCAGCATCTCCTACACGCAGCGCAAACACAGCCTCTGGGTTCAGTTACTCCTGGGGCTGCTGCCTCTCTGTGCCTTTTTGCAGTTTTTAGGATCGAGTTAATTAATGCTGTAGCTTTCAGTGCTATTTTCAACAGTCCGCTGTAGGAAATTAAAGTCACATCCTAGCCACAAAACGAAACAAAGACAAAATCTTCTCCACTTCTCAATATAGTAAAACCTGAGATTTGAGTCACAAACTAGCTAAACTTACAGTAAAAAAAAAAAAAAACCAAAACAAACATAACCCAAGCTGCTGACTTGAATTAGGGCTTCAGTTTGCCACTGACGCATTTTTTTTTAAAGCTGTTGGCCAGGGGTTATTTGTTCCATGCGATTCACAATTTTTCAGCTGCCTGCACTGAAATGGGACAAAACAATCTAGTTCCCCCCCTGACACAGGTGTTGGGGGTGCTGGGGAAGAGCGAGACAAGGCGTGTGCCGCTCCCGTGGAAGCGGGAAGGACGAAGCTTTACGCTGTGCCTCTGGTACCCCCCTCACTGACCCAAAAAAAAAAAAAACAAACCTGTCGCGGCAACGCGCGCCCGTAAAACAGCGTGAGCCGCGGCACCGCACGGAGGGGGAGCTGCAGGGGCAGCCACCCCAAGAAGGGCTGTGCCCCGACCCCCGTGACGGGACAGCCCCTTGCGCTGGGGCACGCGGGGAGGGCCAAGCGCCGGCGCTGGGACAGAGGACGAGGGCCAGGACCAAGTTCCTCTGGAGCCGCGAGTGCAGGAGGTGAGCGGGCTTCCCACTAAAGCTGCCTCTTCTCAAAGCCCCTTTCTTTCGCCCCGCGCCGAGAGACGGGATGCTGGGGGGTCCCCGTTTTCCTCGGACAGCCAGCCAGACTTCTCTCCCTCAAGATGAAGTCAGCAAAAGGAGTGAGAAGCTTCTGTCTCCCCATGGTTTGGGTAGGGTGTTCAGGTGGGAAAAAAAACACCACCCGAATTGCCCCTACCCCACGCACGACTGGAACCATGGATGAAGAGCAGTTCCTTAGCGGTACTGCTCAGTTAAGGACAAAAGCCCAACTCATTTTTAGCGTTAAAAAAGAATAAAACCAAAACTCAAAAAAAAAAAAAAAAAAGCCTTCAAGAGCCATCTAGTGAATTGTCATTTGGCAAAAAAAGAATGTTGCGGTATTGTACCAGGCACTTCTCTTGCACGTAACCCTAAGTATTAACCACTCCATTATAGCTTAAAAGCCAAAGCAGCTGCCCCTCTCCCAGAAGCCAGCTTAATATTAAAAATACAAATACTGTTTATTTTATGTTTCAAAAGACTTGGGGAAACAGTCATTAAGTATGGTTCATTCGTCTTTTTTAAGAATTGCTGCTGAGCCAACTGAAACACTTGTGCGTAGACAGCTTTAAAAAAAAAAAAAAATAACAATCAAATGTGGCTAGTCGTTACTTGTTCACATTGCTTATGAACTGACTACCAGCATCTGGCAGCCATAAAGCCCTAGTTTATTTTTTTATATTTTTGAGGTACTGGGGTTTTTTTTTTTTTTTTTCTTCTCTGAAGCAGCTCTCTAGCAAGTCACCTAAAGCCTATCCATTAGAACAATAGTTACACCAGTATTTACATTGGTCTGAACTGTGTGTTCACACCAGCCTTGCTGTAACCAGTCCCTACTTCCTTTGGAATCGCTCCCGGTCTCCTTTCTTACGGGAAAAAGGTCTCCCTCCAGAGGTTGGCTCAGTGTCAGGGCTAAGGTGCACCGGTGAAGACGTGGGGCATGAGGAGGGGAGAACAAAACTAGGTTGGATAGGTCAAAGCATGTTTCAGTGGAACCAGAGAAAGGGTTTGATACCAAGAGAGCTTCCTTTTTAAAACCACTGAAAGGATGTGCAATCCATTGCATATAATTGCTCCCTCTGTCAGGGAAAGATCTTTGAAATGTTTTGCCCTTCTCCAGGAAAAGGGGAGGAGAAAAACCCAGCAGTGCACTTAGTCTCCTCGGGCAGATGCTCACTTGTCATTTCTTTGCTGTATTAATCTAGTCCCTGCGTTCACACTGAAGCCTCACATTTCTTTCCTCCCCCCGCCTTTTTTGCATGAAGTTTTTTCTCTTCAGATTTACAGGGACCTCTCAAATGCTGGGGAAGCAGCCTGGAGGGGGGAAGCAAGTCCGACACAGTCACACAAGCCTGCTGCCCCTCAAGACACTTCAATGATTTCCATGCTGCCTGAAAAGCTCGACTGACTGCCTACTTTCCCCAGTTCTTCTCTGGATCTGTTGTCCGACATGATGCTCTCCCCAAACTCCATCTGACAGCTCCTGCGCTTAAACTGCTTCTCGAAAGAGCTCTCCTCATGCCAGCTCCGCCGGGAGTCACCTCGATCACCCTGCTTTGCCCTCCTGCGCACCGCGCAGGCTTGGTCGCAGCCCGTGGGCAGCTGGCTGCAGCTGTAGGCAGAGTAAGCAGCGCTGTTCCCGTAGACGGCGGAGGCAGAGTAGAAATGCGAGGACTCGGCTGCAAAATACCAGCTGTTGGTAAGGGACGCGGCCGACGTCTGAGGAGCCAGGATGTCCGAGTGCCAGCCTTTGAGGCCCAGCCCAGCCGCAGACTTCGCCAAATGCTGCTGGCTGGTGGAGAGACCGAACAAGAAGTTCGTTCGGTAGTTGTCTTCCACGCTCCCGCTGCGGTGGAGGGGGTAGAGCAGCGACCGCTGCGTGGGGGCACCGCCGCCGCCTCTCCCCAGGTGCTGCCGTTTGCTCTGGCTGTCCAGCTGCCAGGTGCTCGGGGGCTTCTTGGGAGGGTTCGCTTCCTCTTTGTCGGGGCTCGTTTCTGGGGTCTGCTCCGAGACCTCCTGGACAGGGGAGAACTGACACAGCTTGCTGCTGCCCTCTAAAGCAGTCGTGTGTTTGTAGTATTCCAGGGTGTCTTCGGAGGAGGCAAAGCCCTGAACCGCTGCGGTCACGCAGTTGCTGCTTGCCGAGTACGATACAGATTTGATGTCCAAAGAAAAGGAGCGCTTCAGGCGGCTGCTGTCTTCCACCTTATCGAGGGAGACGTGCAGCCCGTTTATGCCCTGCACCAGTGGGCCGTCCTCCAGGGGGGACGGGTGGCCGCGGGGCGTGCTGCCCCGCTCCGCCAGCGCCTGCTCCACCCTCTCGGAGGTAGCGGTAACGCAGAGCTGGTTAGCGGAGAGGCTGCTCTGCCCACCTTCCGGGACCAGCACGTGCTCGCTGGTTTTTTCCAAATGCAGAAGTTTCAGCTTACTAAAATGTCCAGGCTGACCGCTCTGGTTCTTGATCTTCTTCTCAAAGTCCAACAGCTGGCCCAGAAAGTTGAAGTTGGGAGAAATGGTTGGCCTTTTTTCTTTCACAAATCTGGAAGGAGGGGACAGAGAAAACAGGAATTGATTTAAGGACCTGCTGTTCAGACCTGAGAGAACCCCAGAGCGATTGTTGTGAATGCTAACAGCCTGATCTTAACTTATCAGGAAGACTGGACTGAGGTTCAGTCAAGCACAGAAAACATGTATGGGGGAAACGAAAAAAAAAGCAGCTTTTAAACAAGATAATGCTGTGTAGCTTGCTTAAAGGCAGCTAAAAAAGGGAGAAGAAAGTGTTCTTTTTACCTCTTTACGATGTCCGCAACAAGGTTTGTGTGATCGTTTTCCTTATATTACCTTACCCGTGGGATCTCTGCTACCTCAGTTTCTGACCAGAGTTAAGGGCTCCTCAAGTTCTGCAAGAACAGCATCAGGGCTCTGGCCTCCCCTGCGCTGCAGAAGGCAGTCCACCTTCCCCCACCGCTCAGAGGGATGAAACCCCATGTTCCTTTCACCTCCCTCATGCTGCTGGTACTGCAGCCGGCGCTTCCTACCCTGTTTATCTTTGTCAGGCGAGACAAAGAGCTCTGACAGATGCTGACCTCATACAGCAAACGTCAGCGATTTCCACCCTACGCTGGTCCTGAGCACTGGTATGCTCAGCAAACAGCAAAACGGACAGGAACAAATGCAGCATTAAAGCAAAAACATTCTCTCGAGCCCTGTAGGTGTTCAGCAGTAAAGGGCAACGGCATTACCAAATCACTGGAAGCCTTAACCTGTTCTGAGTGCTGCAGGAAGCAGCCTGACTCGCCTGCACATGCCAATCTAAGCACGCACACTCTTACATACTCGGTTGAACATGGAGAAGGTGCAGTGCATACTTAGAATGTTTTCCCGAACCAGGACTCTAACCATATGAAAGACTTAAGTATTAGAAGTCGTGTCATACACTTCAAAGCTAAATACAAAAGCATTCTTCCTACCCGTCTCATTTGCAATAGAGCTAAATAAGCACAGTCTGCTTTTTACAGGCTGTAAACCAGAAAGCTGCCTAAATCCCTCCTCCTCTTGTTTTTTTTAAACAACGTTCCTGGAACTCTGATGAAGCTGATGACAAGGGAATTAACAAGGGAAGAAACCTTGAAGAGCTAAATCTAGTACACACACACACACGTACAATGTATCAAAAATAAAATCTCTCTGGGGATATGTACAGAAGGTGAGTGTGCAGTCATTAAAAACAGCATGAGAAGAATTCAAAGGTGTACTTGTGTATATGCGTATGCCCTCGCACAAAAGGCAGGCAAGCACATGAAAAATATTAAAAAAAAATTGCATTTTTTTTATGTCAGGTTTTTTTTTTTTTTTTTTTTTAGCTGCCAAACAGCAAACAGCAGTTGACACGATGACCTGGAGTATCAGGTTGCACAAACTGATTGTGTAAACTTCCACCAAGTAGGGCAGCACTGTCACATGGAGAAAACTAGTAAGTCTGCTCAGGAGAGATGCTTTAGCTTGATCTCTTAGCATTTAATCCGGGGGCTTTTATTCCAGTGTAAGCAACTCTCTCACAGGAATTCATACAGTCTTTGTCCATTTTTGTCCAGTCAAAGCTAGTTGTACTTGTTAGGGGGCTAGTTATTTAAAGCAAGATTCTTCTGGTCAACATTGCAATTTGTTCTGGCAGCCTCTCCAAAACTCTGTTCCTTTCACTTTCTCCTCATCTCACTCTAAAATAGTGGGCAGTCCTAAATTTAAAACTAGCTTTTTAAAAAATGAAAATGGTACAAGAAAGTAAGTTTGCTGTACTCCAGTATTTTCCAGTTGGAAAACATGCATAACATTTAATTTTGATGTTTATTTCCCCTGTACAGTTCATTATACAAGAGAAAAGATTAAAAACACTTATTTCCTTAGATCTTTCACTTCAAGTAACAGTGCCACCTTTTTATTTTTCTAATAGTGTCAGACAAACATTTTATCTAATGACTTTCATTAACTCGAAGTGTTTTTCTTTCAAGCTTTGCCAACAACAATTCCCAAACCAATGAGTGAAATGTGCTGCAGATGGTTCTCACTAAGCCGTATCAAAGGAAATACAGCAAAATATCATCTAAATTTCACAGTAGTTGTTCTGTATCTACAGTGCAAAGTGAAAAAGGCCAGGATGATTAATCTTGCACACTCACTTCACACTCCTGGTTAAGAAACAAACTAGAAGTTAATGCAGAGATTTCATGGAGGAATTTAGAAGCAGCACTTCAGAAGTCCCCTGAAGCGTGTGCATTTTACAAGTATTTAGTACCCTACAGCTCTAACCTCCAGACCACTGCCGCTTGAAACCAGACAGGTTTTTTCAGTGACTCAAGCTCATGTCTTGCACAGTATCCATCCGCATCCACTAATTCATCCATATTATCTATACCTGCATAGCTGAGTTTTTAGCTATGCCTCTTAATCAAAACTGTTTCACCATACATGTTGAAATTACTGCACAAGACCAAGCTGCCAGCGGGCTCTAGTAAGAAACTGTGGAAATTTTCTAAAGGCAATTTCGAGGTACTTCAGGCACCTCTTACATGCACTTTTTTCACTGCATACATAATTACATTCATCATCTTAAAAAAAAGAAAGAGACCCATGGAAATCATGCTCCACAAAGAAATATCAGATGTTCATCCCTCTGTCCTCCTCAGTGTTTCAGAGATGGTGGTAACAAACACACTAGTGATTTGGAAGATACTCCTCTCCACCTGCTCCAGTGCAACTGTTCAAATTGCTTCTGCACAACGCATGTCACAGCCACGCGTCAGCTGCCCCAATGAGCCTATAAAGCCCATCAAAAAAGAAAACCATAATTTTCTGTACAAAACAACGAAGCAGTTTGTTAAAGGAAACACAAAAGTTGTGGTAAACTGTAACCAAGCCACCCGGAATGCAGTAAAGCATTCACAATCCAAGTATAGAAAAAAAGGGATTTGAAAGGTTAAAAAGGTGGGGGGGAGGGAAGGGGGTCTCCACAAAAATTCCCTAATGCCACAAAACGCTGATACTGCAAAATACTTTCTCTCAGAGTTTTTAGTTGACTTTAATAGCAACAAAGAAGCTTTCTTAATTCCTAGACATTTCACCTGCAGGCAGTTCTTTGAGAGCATTACCAAATACCACACTGCAGTCGACAGATCCAGCCTAGCATTTGTCATAAGCGTGATTATAAATATCCTCAGTTCTCTTTCTTTAACCCTATCCATTCCATTCTCTCTCTGACTTACAAGATATTGTTACATGCGTGCTACAGCTCTGTGTGTGTATATGCATGTACATACACACACGTTTAATAAACAATATATTTGCCTACTTCGAGCAAAGACCAACATCAGCGTTTTGCAGGTGGGCAATTAGTATTAGCTGTGTGATGCCTACACAACACCAGTAATTTGTTTGTGGAGGAAGCCTACGTTTAAAACAAGAGTGTGCAGAAGCCGCTGAGCTACCAGATAAAATAACATGCCTGCTTCTACCCTTGGTCATATAACCTTTCAGCATTCACCTTAAAAACAAGCCAACAGGAACAAGAATTAGAACGAAGGGAAATTTCCTCCTTACCTGTAAGCTTCATCTAAGGACATATCCATTCTCTTCATGATATATGCAATAGCGATTGTGGCAGAGCGAGATATTCCAGCTAAACAGTGCACTAACACATGGCCATTTGATGCTTTTGCTTTTTCTACATAGCAAAGAAATTGGCAAGTGTCAAACTCAGCAGCATTATACCACGATGAAAAGTTTGTAAAGAAAGCAATGTTACTTAAAATTGTTCAAAACTTCCAAATTAACTGCTAATTGCAAATCTCACGGAAGCTTTAAACAAAAATCACTTATTTTCTCTAGCACTGTATAGCATTGAGTATAGAAAAAGCGTGCGACTACACAGGAAACATACTGCAGTTACAGCATACCACATTTTAATGTGCACATAAACAACCCTATTTAGATGTCTGGGAAAGGTGATTGTTTCTAATTTTATACGCGTGTAAAAAGCAAGCATTCATGGTGGAACGATCTGGCCAGTTCAGATTTGGTTAGCTCACCTCTCAAAGCTAAAGACAGGACCGTATGTCCAATTTTCTCATTCACTCTCTGCAGACATATATCAGGCATCTACCAGGTTGCCAGAAAGCAGAGTTGTGCTCTTTAAAAGCGTCTTTGTTCCGTAAGTGCTGGAACGTGCAATGGCAGAATCTCCCCATGTTATTTTGCGTCTGTGTTTATAAAGTGATGGTGATCATGTACATAGATCCTTAGGGTATTTTCATACCACCCAGAAAGCATTCAGGTCTTCCCCAGCCAAAACAGCAAGGCAGACACACAAAGGAATCCAGCAACTGGTTTAGAGAGAGAATTTAAATTTTCTTCTCACCTATAAAATCGACTGATTTATCCAACCAAGGCAAAATTTTCTCACAAAAGCTGTCATTCACAGGCACTCTCAGGAAATGGGATTCTGGAATAAAATCAGGCTTTGGACAAGTATTGCTGGCATTCAGTACGTAGCCAATATCATTCTGCTGCATCAGCTCCTATGAAAGAGAGAAAGATTAAGTAAGGCTAGAGAAGTCAAATGGTACCTTTGGCACATTACAAAGCTAAAAACCAAACTGAAATTTGTGTTGGAACTGCTCTAGCTGTATTAGAGGCATTCTTTTGTGAAAAAGACAACTCATCAGCTTTTAGTTCTTCAGACAACTTTTCATGAGACATCCAGTGTGTCTAAACAATATATGGATGGCAAAGCCCATAAAAACAAAGTTAACAAAGAACAGAACTAATGGTAGAATATCTTCTGCTACTCTGAAGCATCACCTCCAAGCGAATGGGTGCTTTGCTGCTTTGGTTTACATTCTCACCGTGCAAGCTGACAACGCAACCAGTAGTTTGCTGACCCGAATACGTGTTTTCTAGATCACTTATCTAAGACTGAGGTTTCCCCATCACAGACAGTGGCGAGAAATATGAAAGGAAACGGATGCCTCCTGCAGTCACCTCTTAAAGTGTCCGGGACTTCCTTGTTTCTAAGGCAACATGCAAAACTCACTCAAAACCTTGAGAGAAAGAGCTATGTAAGAGCTGAATACCTTGAATTAGACCATTTTCACACAGCACTAACTGTTAGTTTTATAGGAGTTACTCTTTGTGGTTTACAATTTAGTTGCTCATACTTCAGTTTTCCAAGTCTTTAGTCCTCTTGCATCGCAGATTATCACAGCAACAAGCAAAGAGACTCCAAGAGTCAACTGGGCTTTTTAAATAAGTCAATTTTCACGATTGCAAATAAAGACACCTCTTTTCTGCACCTTGCCATACTCTTTGTATTCAGAGTTGTGCAAAGCAGTATCTGATGCCGCAAGTACCTTAGTGCCAAAACGTGTGAAACAAGTACTACAGAACTAGAGAAGGCTCTCACGAAACCATCCAGTCTCCTGCAAGTAAGCATCCTGACACAGAAAAGCCATTAGGCAGGTTGGAGTAATACTGATCAAACAACTTTTCTAGTTCAGATATGATTTGGCAGTAAGCGACATGCAGTACTATGCTTGGACAGTAGCTACACTGAACACAAACACTGGAGAGCTTTTGGCCAGATTTCTATGGAAACTAATGTCTGAAATTAAACTGAAACAGAAAAAAAAGCCAAAAAAAATCTGATTTTAATCCCTTTGCTTTTATAGCAATTATATAAAAAAGAAAAGTTATGTCAATCAACGGGAACAGTGGCAAGAACGAATTCTTACACTGCAGAATTCAACTAGAGATCTACCAAGATGAAAATATAATCATGAAGCCAAATGGTTGCTTCTTCCCCATACGTATTTTTTTCTGCAACCATGAACATATTTTGGCAAGGAGAAACAAGGATATGGCTACCTAGCTGAAGAGCCAGAACTCTATCTTGTTCAAATCAGAGCAGCCTAAATAACGTGATGTTGAGTACACAGGTACACCACACATATGTTAGTGTGCATGTAAAAGGGATGAACATACACACATATATGCATGCACAAATTAAATGTTCAGTGAGAATAAAGGACTGCAGGGGAGTAGGGAATCCACATCAGTCATTTGCAGAGGAAAGTGCATGAAGTCCAGCCAGTAACGGTTATAAACAGGGGATTTACATTAATTTCTGCTAACAAGCTGAATTTTGTTGCCTGGAGCAAAATGAGCTGCTCCTCCAAACTTTCATCTGAAGTCCCTCACATCAGCACATTCAGAGGTGCCTGAAGGTGGAGGCATCTTAAACTAATGAACACAGATTATATCATAAATATACCCATCCAAGGGGAGCAGGAGATGACCAATTACTCACAGAGCAAATCATCAGAAATACAATTTGCAGCAATGGCCAAAAAAAAACCCCAAACCAAAAAACGGCTGGATGTGTCAAAATAAGTTCTCAACCTTACTGCTTCTTACCCTGCTAATTTCCTAAGGTCACGCTCCCAGTAAAGCTCAGCTTCCCATCAATGACAGTGAATTCCAACATGTCACAGATTTCCCCCCTCTCCTTTTTTTCACATCTCCCCAACTCAACCAGCAAGCTCCCTTCAGCCCTGCATGCCTTTCGCAGCCAACTCCGTCGCGCCCTCCTTTGATGTATTTAGCTCTCACACCCCCACAGACCTAAAACTTTAGAAGCAGGATTGCTATACGGAAGTAGGGGAATATTTGGAATTATCCAGAGAGGGAAGGTATTGGGAATGGGGTTCTTGGCACAGGTCACTAGCTACCGCCAGGCCTGCAGTATCTTACATGTGCAAGGGAGACACCCCCCCCATCCCCTCTGCCTCACTGTCCTGGGCCACACAGCTGTCTCCTTCTAGGATCCCCAGTTCTTCAGCATCAACTCCTGTAAAATAAGTATCTTGCTTTAGATCACTACGTTGAAATACTGGCCCCAAACCAGCTCACCTACTGTTGTCGCTGCTTGAAGGTGAGCGAGGAACAACTGGAAGAGCAGGTACAAAAGTAGTACATGCAGGGACATGAACATTATCATGTACAAAGGAGGGAGGTGATGAAGGTAGCACTACCAAATGGACTGCCATGATGCATGTTTGTTCAGAATATAGCTAAGGGCAGGCTGATGAGTTTAGAAGAAGAATAGAAAACTTTATTATTTCTTTTAAAGCATAAGCACTGGTGGGCCACACAGTCCAACCATCACGATTCCACAGTTATGCAAGGTTTTTGATGTGGAATTGATTATTCAAATGGGAATGAGAAGGCTGCAGGCGCCAAGTCTGAAATCTCCAAGCCAAAAAAACACCCAAAAATGTGTTAGTGCTTGTCTTTGAGAGTAAGGCTAAAGAAAGAAGTTATGCTTCCTTCTGTTCTAAAGTATCAATCATTCCCTGTGCAACACACTCCAATATAATAACTATAACAGTGCCTTCATTGTAAGGCACCCAAGAGGAAGACGTGAATTACGATCGGAGGAAGATCCAGAAATCCTAATACTAACAACTTTGTGAAAAGAAGGTAAATGCTCTTTTGTCAGCTTATTTACATTTTATGACTTGTTTAATCTGAAAATTAATGGTACCCTAAAATGTTATTTTGTTACAGGAAATAAAATCCAGGTCTGGAAGAAAAGAAAGAGAATAGTTATGTAAGTAGCAAAGCAGAAAGTTTTACAGTTTAAATGCTGGTACAAAACATGAGATGCAAGTAGGAGGCTCATTCATGCCCATAACAACACCACAGATTTTTTCCTGTTAAACTTTCAGAAAGGACACTGTCACTCCTGCATAGTTAGAATTTAGTTTGCCTCTCTTTCACAAAGAGCAACAAAGATCTTCTGTAAAAGTAAGTACCCTCTTTCAATACCACCAATATATCACACTGAGATAACCACAGTATATCGCACTGAGACCCAAAAACTGACACAAACTTTTCTGTTAGAACTTTTACAAAGATCTTTTATGAGTTTTTTAGTATTTCAACACTGCAAAAAAATATTATTAACATTTTCAGAATTAAACATTTAGAAAGAAATTTGTAAAACAAAAATACAAAAAAATCTCCTAAGACTTTTCTTAAGTAGTCATTAATTTTGCTAAAGGACACAAACCAAGTGTTTGTGTTTGCATATCTTTCATAAATAAAGCATTTTCAGCAGAGGTATTAGTGGCGAATAGTGTTAGAATTCTTAGAAGGTCATGAACACAGATTGTCCTGCAACAAGACAAGAACTTCTCTACCAGTGCATTCAGAGGTAAGCTTATAAAGATCATGAAAAGATAAGCTCATCTTGATAAAATGTGCTGAAAAAATCACATCTTTAAATTGTCAGGTCGAACAGTAGTGCAGATTAAGAGTTCTTTTTGCAGATGTTTTTGAGACTTAATTATAGAGAAATAAATATGTCTGGTCAATGGATGGAATCACGGGATAGCATTTGAAGGCAAAAAATAAGGTCAATGTATACAACTATATCTTAATAGTTTTGGGAATCTTACTAGAATTTTTCAGAAAACTATTTTAAAAAATCTAGACTTGAATTAAAAACAAAAACGATCCTAATCTTAACAGAAAGCTGACTTCTTGTGCCCAGGAGACAACAAACCAGCAAGGCCACTGAACCAGAACATGCAAGCTTAACCACTTACCAGCTTCTGGAATGTCCTAACAGAGACAGAACTTTGCTATGTATCCCTGGTTTTTGTTTCTCGCCCTCCCACCTTTTGAATGTTCTTTACTTCCCAGCTTTCTTACCACGCATTGGTATTTCTGGGCACTCAGTCTGGTAAAGAGTCACCCTCTTTGCTCTCTTCAGCACCCCCGCATAGGATCCAGGCTTCCCCAGAAGCGAAGTGTGTTGAAGGGAGAGCAGCAGAGATCTGTTGTTTGTGTTTCTAACGTGCTGATGTCTAACTACCGCTAACTTTTAGTTGAAATCAAGAAACTGATTAAACCCAGGAAACTCAGAGTTGCCGACAGCTGGGAAAACGTCAAGTGGATTGTAAGGGGTAGAAATCATAATTTGTTCCTACAGCTTCTTTAGGTTAATAAGGTACCAGTATTAAAGATGGAAGCCATTTTGGATTGTCCACAGGCACTCGCTGAAACTGAGGCGGTGAAATAAGCTACTGACACTAAGATCTACTTCAGTGCAGTGAACAAGTGACATGCTCAGAATAAAGCATTGCTTGTGTGTGTTCAAAGTAAGAGGAAAAAGATACAAAAAAACAAGTAGATCTGCAATCATAAGATGTGTACTTGTCCTAAAATGGGTAGGAAATCTAAGAGGTATTTCAGTCATCAATGGAAGAACTTCCAAAAGATTGACTGTCAAGGATGACACCAGGCACTAAGAACTTACTGAGATTTCTGTGGATTGTGTGCTGTTGTTTTTGTGGTTCTGCATACAAAATGGGAAACACAGTAATCCTTGATCGTAACTCACAAGAACAGGTGAGGAAGTACAAATCTGACCAACTCCTGGGGAGGGTCTTACATTAATTCTAAAGTATCTGCAGCTGCAGGGCTCCCTTTGACACATGCTGAAGCAGTATCAGGATCGTAGGTGAATAGGCAAGAGAGCCACCCCCAGGTCTAAACTCTTCGGGCAGACGGCTCTGCCGCACGCAGGGCTCAGCAGCAGTAGTTGTGGTTTAGCCTCCTCTGCCCCCATAATGAAATTCCTGACCACGGCTACCACTTGGATTCCTTTCCTGGTGAGGCACACATAGCGTGCCTGTGCCCAACGCCTATTCATAGGCACCAATTTACTGCAAGGCAAGGGAACAGCCTCTTTCATCCCTGTGGCATTATTCACCACATAAGAGCCACAGCACTGGCGTTCCAGTCACATCCCAAACAAGCAGCACATCCTTGGCCCTTGGAGAACAAGTTGCCCCCTCTCTCCCACCATAACCTAGAATAGCACTTGCCAGTGACGTATTGTAACAAACAGCATAAAAGCATCTTTCTAATACTCTACCATTTAAAGAAGAGGAATTTTTTTTTTTTTTTTTTTTGTAATTACTTCGTTCCTGCTGTCGTTTGTCTGGGGACCATAAATTACTTCTGTGGTAGGAAAAGTAATAAACTGCTTTGCCATCCATCATAAGTTAATCAGGTTTGAATTGTTGACTTGCTACCTGGCAGTAAAGACATGGAAGATTTTAAAGGACAAAGTAAATTCAATGACTGCTGACTATCCTCCATATAGAAGATTTTTCCGTGTGCTCTATTAAAGCACAATTACCTCCTACATGATTGTTTGTGTGTCAAAACCCCCCTTATTGTGAATAAATATCCTATTAATGGCCAGACTGGGATGGAGTAAAAGTAGAAGAAACCAGTGAAAAATATGATAACAGTCAAAGTATGTGAATTTGATGCAATTACAAGACTATTAGGATAGGTCCCATCTCAAGCTTTATCCATGGATAAAAAACATACGCATAAGCCTTGCACACAATAAGGCAATGTGCTAGGGAGAAGCACTCCTCCCCTCTCCCCCATCCATGTATTTAATGCCAACTTACGAAGGCTGTTGGAGATCTGACTAATGAATAGGACTGTCAGAGAACACGGGAAGCAAGAGGGCACGTACAGCAGAAGTAATAAAAATTCCCTTGTGAAGGGACCCCAGATGCAGATTGTAAGCAATTGAGTTGGTCTCCTTATGGAGGCAAATGACAGTGGATATACGCAGGAATATAGTCGTGTAGCAATTTGAGACAAGCTCTTGTAGACATCTGATAGTCCAGCACCCTACAAGTGCTAGATTTGATGATTTTGCTGACTAGTTTCAGCATAACAAAATATCCTGGGCTATTCTTTAGGAACAGAAATTATTAAATGCACATGTATTTAGAAAGAGTAAAAGTTTCTTAGTGCAGTGCTACCATAAAAGCTCATTTTTAATGACCCCACTGATTGTCCAGGCCTGAACATCTTATTCGATGCACAAATCTTTGCTTGCAGTATTCCTTCATTATACAATTCATGGTATTTAAGTGCTACTTTTTCCAGCACTTGAAGGAAGTACTAAAAAATAGACAATTTTCCTTTGTCGTACTATAATATAATTGTGTTAACATCCAAGACCTGGCGAAACAAACCAGTCAGGAAAGTACCTGACCTGCTGTAAGGGTGGATTTGATAGTTTGCTGTTGGTTGATAGGTAACTGAAGAGTGTACCATATCATCTCTGAGATGAAGGAGAAAGG
Source organism: Tyto alba (assembly GCF_018691265.1). NCBI lineage: Eukaryota > Metazoa > Chordata > Aves > Strigiformes > Tytonidae > Tyto > Tyto alba. The sequence continues at coordinate 5,134,733 of NW_024881295.1, read as the reverse complement.
AGACCAAGTTTCATATTACATGACAAGTGGATTAATTATACAGTCTCTGTATCATTAGTTTTCACATAGCTTTCCACAGCTTATGCACAGACAACTATTATCAATACCTACGTTAGATGTTCTAGAGCTGTAATGATGCAGCAAGATAGAAGCATGGACAAAGGCACATGGAGATTATATACTCATCCAAGTCAACAACATGGCACCCAGAACACTCACCTTGTTGAGAACATCCCGCTGGCACCCAAGATAGAGATGAGGCAGGATTCTGGTTGGGCCAACGTTGGAGACAGGTAGGCAGGGTTGAGAAATGCAAGTAGGGATGAGCGTGGATTTTCCTTCACAGAGACCCGGAAAAGAGCTGGAGAACTCAGCAAATCCACCTGTGAGAAGAACAGTATGTATTTAATTTACATGCAGTGATGTAGGTATTGGTGCCCATGCCAGCTCTTGGAAAGCAGCACTTGTTGCAGGAGGTGGGGAGGCATTAAGGGGCAGCAGGAAAGCCTCAACAGAGGAACTGTACACGTGCCTCTTCCATAGGTAGCACGGCTGCGCAGAACCATCCATCAGCAGGCAAGGCCTGGCTGCATATTCCCGCTCTGCCTGGAACATTTATTTCTCTCTCTCTCTCTCTCTCCATTCCTCAGAAGTTTTTGATGCTTCTTCCCATTCTTAAGGATACGTGGAAATGAGACTTTAAAAAAACAGCCACAACACCCATCACACTAAAACACACACACCTTTTCCTCTCCACCCCAGCAAGCTATTTTCTAAACACCTCCTTCTACCTGTGTTAGGTTCATAGTTAGACTTCATTAAGAAAAAGTAATGTTTAGTCAATTTGGTAAAAGCATTGATATGAGGTTATTAATATTTGCTTTCAAAGCTCTACATTATTATTTTCTATGCTGCTCCATAATTAATATATTTCATCCAACACACTGGAAGAGGTTTTCTCTTTCAAAATCATATCAAGTCGATGCTTTTCCATCTAAACTGGGGCAGGCAAGGCAGAGGGAAGACTGCAAGGGAAGACTTCACCCAGCCATGGACTCCCCCAGCAAATCACAAGTGTCTACTCCCTTTACTGCTCCTGGTTCTTCATCTAATCCATATTATGGCTCCAGAACATTTTCATTGCCATTTCTCACCACTATGTTAAAACACCCAGCAAAACTAGAATGGAATAACTGACAATACATTTAAATCCACCCAAAATTCCAGTGGCCATCAAAAACGCTCCTTGGCTGTTTCACCATCAGCATTGCACAGCTGTTATGGAACATGAAAGGAATAAAAAGCGAGGCTGAGACTGCCCTACACACAAATACATACAATGCAGCTCAAGCTCAACTTCTTTTTTTTGCTTGCCTAGTTCCCAGCTTCCCTCCCATCACAAGTGTTGCATTATAAATCTGTGATACCAACTGTGGTCCAGCTGGCCTTACCCACTCTTAAAAAACAAAACTGAAGAAATCTCCAGCAACAAACTTACACTCTTCCACTAATCACATTCTCAGAAAAGCTAGCTAGCTTCTTCCAAGACTAGCTAAACCCCAAGCTCAGCTCATTCTCATACTTCATCTTCACAAACTAGTCTGAAGAAGAACCAGAGGCAGCTGATTAAATCAGTATGCTATAGGTTTTTCTTAACTGTTTTCACCGTTTAGCAGCCAACCAGTAAAGGTGAAAGTTCCAAACCACAGTGAAAGTCCCCACCTATTTCCTCATATTAAAGCATAGACAAGTGGAATTTTAACTGAAGGATGAGTAATTATAACCTGTTCAGAGAAAGGCACCTTTTTACCATCAAGGAAGTGAAGTATTAATATGTTAAATCTGCCAAATGCCATGTTCACTATTATTACAGTTTGAAGACATGAATTAAAATTATTCAGGAGTAAGATAATGTACTGTTTTGTCAAGGCTTGCATTACCATTGCCTGAATTATGCCTATTCTCTGGATTTTAAAATCTTCAGTAAATGTAGAAAAAAAAAAGGTAATAGCCATATGTGTAACATTCCATTTTATCTGATAAACAAAAAGGCCAGCAAGCAGATTTCAGAACAAAAGTTTTATGAACAGCGATTCCTGTTCAGTCTCCTGACTTACAAAAAAAAAACCAACCAACCAACCAACCAACCAAAAAACAAAAAATAAAAACCAAACCCACTTGTCTATTTTGTTAGATAAATGATTTTTGACAACCATGACAATGCTCCTCATAAGAATATGAGGGTGAGGTTGGACTGTATGGGATGTGTGGGGGAGATGCTAAGTTAAAGCACAGCCCATCACAGAGCCACACCCCTAAACAAAGGACCTAGGCTAGGGAAACAGCAGGGCTTTGGCTCTGACATCATCTACTCCTATTAGCTGGGATTCCTCCTCCTTGCTTTACAACCTCCTTGCTCAGGAGCACAGATGCTGTTTGGTCAACGTATCAGTTGAATGACAGAAGGAGTTTGCAAAACAATTCTCTCACATACTTGCTAAATTTTCTTCCGTCTGGCATAACGTTTTCCGCTCCACTATAGGAAGCAATCCTTCAATTTATAGGCATCATATGCCTCTCAGATTAAATTTAATGTAAGATACGGTGCTCAGCAGTTCCTTGAGATGTTGGGGGAAGAAGGGGAAATGAAATATCAGTCTTTGGTTTCATTTGCTTATTCTTTATTTTGCAGGAAGCTTGTTGGCTGCTTTCTGGATCTTCTCTCTGACATAGCTGGAAACAGAGAAGTGACTCTTCTTCCTTAGAGAGCAGCAGCAGAAGCAAAAAAAAAAAAAAATTTATATCTGTGCTTTCTTTGCAAAAGACTACATGGGCAAAGTTCAACAATAAAAAAATAATTTTCCCAACTACCTATGGATTGGTCTCACTTCCGTATGAACACTGCAACAAGAGATTAAGCAAAAAGCTAATATGCAAAAAACCTGAGATTTTGAGAGAAGGAACCCACGTTCTGTCACTGTAAGTGTAAAAAGCAATTTTAAATTTAATTTTTATTCTAGGGCTCTGTCAAGGCAAATATGAAGTGATTCAAGGTTAGATGCTTTAGCACGTCCTCTGGGACATTCACCCTTTCAAAGTAATGTTTCTTCCTTCTACTCACACTTTACTAGCAACATGTTGCTTCACTGTCTTTCCATCATGAATTAGAACCACAAAACTCTCAAATTGTGTAAATCTGACATTACACCACCTATCTTTACACATGCTCTCAAGTGAGCCCTCCTTTCCTCTGAATGTATTTTAACCTGGTATTAGTATCAGTAGTGAACTGACTTGAAAAAGCATGAAACTGGTGACTTGTTTCAAATATTAATCTAACTTCCCTGCCATCTTCTATAAGCATTTCAAAAAGTTCATAGCTTTTCAACAAATCTGGCTTTGATTTATGGCACTCACAATAGGAAAAACCCATTCTAGATCAGTGTGTGTTGAAAAAACGCTTTAAATAAAAACATAAACAAAACCCCTATCAACAAAACACACTCCTATATGCATCCTGCTAAACTAACAATTTCTCCAGTGCAAAAGACATAGCATCAGGGGTCTGGAACAACAGCATCCAGGTGTATGATCACTGAGCTGTCGTGCCATTAGGAGACTAGCTTCTATTCTAAAGAACTGCACTCATCACTATTTGCTTGCATTAATTTACAAAATATATATTTTTTTTTAACAGGTAGATAGATAGATAGATTAAAAAAAATAACAGCACCAAAAGATGTGTAGAAAAAATGTACTTATTTCACATGTCTCTGTCTTCTAACACAGATTATGGCTCCCTGTGTCCCAAAAGCTGACGTCTATGCACAGTCTACATGAGGAGCCTCTTACGAGAAAAGTGCTTTAAGCACTCAGACTACCTGTACACTTCTGCCGTAAGTGAAGCAGATAGTCTTCAAAAAACAAACTTTAAACATTTGGAAGATGAATTTAGTCTACAGGTGAGAATGCAGAATAGGTGATTGGGTCTCAGAAGAAGGACGGGACGGGCTTAGATTCAAATTCCATAATTTAAGGATGACCTTTGCATCAAAGCAAATTTTGTGTTTAAATCTCCTCACCTGCCTCAGTTGGAATAGCACTAATAGCAGCACTGTGGAGTTTGTTTTAATAAGAGGAAACACACTTTTCTTCTGGAGCTAGTTTCTAAATAACACCCTTTCTCCCACCACTACTACAGCCCCTGCAAATAATAAATCAATCACAAGAGCATACTGGAACTGTGGGGAAAAAGAAAAAAAAAAAAAACAAACTACAGGTCATTAACAGAGTTACTAGGTTAATAAAATTTCACTGAAATCTTTGATAAACATAAGTGGGCCCTAGAAATAGATGACTGACAAATAACTCCAAAATATTCTCTCCTAAACAGCTATGAACCACACAGGTTTTCTGTATTCATGATGGTGAAGCTGAGTTGAAACAGCTCTCAACATTCAACACGAAGAAACCATTTCTTGTCTATTTGAATGTTATGGACAGAGCAAGGAGGAAAGAGAGTAACTTTTATGTATAATACATGTATCTATAAAATTTTGCTTGTGTTTAAAAAGATCTCCCTCCTCTGCCCACCCCCACCCCCCCAAGGCTTTTGAAGTTTTTCACTCTACTTTTTCTGATATCGATGAATTAAATGGAAGACTCTCCCATCACCACTCATGCAATAGTTCCATTGCAGCTGAAAACCTTGATGGCCAAGCAGGATAAGCAGCACAATGCATCTCCTTCTTCAGTTTTAAATATGCAGTTGCTTCTGTCATGATTGCACATATGTAAGTCATCTTACCCTTTAGCTGGTAGCAAGTAGTTAACAGTACTCTTAAGTCTGTCTTACTTGAGTAATAGGCCCTACCCAAGTTTGAAGGAAAAAAATCTTTGGGGATGACGACTTCCATCATTTTGGAAGCAAATTAAGGCAATATGAGACAGAAGTGATTTCAGACTTCATCATCCCATATATTTTCCAACACGAAGGCAAAAGATATCAAAGTAGCAGTGGTAAATTGTGATGTTCTGCTGGCTGTCCCTTATGTTTCTGAGACAAAAATCAATTAATTAAATTCTGCTCTAATTTTAGATGATCCATCAGAAGACTACAAAGTTCTGTAAACAACCCAAGGTAACTCAGCTCTTGCTTAGGTAGCTTGCTAAAATGAACAGACTAGTGAAATTATTTCAGATTTAACTGAGTGGCAAGCATCCCCTGGCTGCAGCACATTTAACGAACAGCAGTACCGTACTGCATTCCAGTGCTGACTTGTTCTGTTCACTTCTTGTGGCTGCAACTCACACAAGAGTCTCTACAAAACCAGGTTAAGGTGCCAAAAGCTGTCAGTGGTTTTGCAGCCCAAGCCCTTGTGTGTGTGGCAGACAACCCAGCACCTCCTACGTCTTTACAGTAAAGCCTGCGTTTCTTGCTTACAAGCCTCCACATCCATTAGCAGAAATCTGGCATGATCGGGTAAACTGCTCAATTACCCTGTTGCTATGGTTCTGCAAAGTGGTGACTACAGACTTTCCTTTGATCAAGACTGTACTGTTTCCTAACTACGATTGTGATTGTAAAGGTATGATTGTTAAAGGAATCTTGGTATCAGAAGTTTCAGCTCCCTTCTCAGCCAACTCAGGAAACAAAATAGGGCCAAACCCAAAAGGGATGAAAAAGTTTCAGCAAAATTCCACTGTAAAGGTTATTCTTTCTTATAGATTCACTGCATAAATTCTCATATAAATAAAACTCCCAACTAACTTTGCCAGCAGCAGGAAGAAGAGAGGGAGAGAAGATGGGATCAGGCAGCAAGAAACGATAGCCAGAGAAATGTTATTGATTTGGGAAGAGCTACCTTTCACTGAGGGAATGGAATCCATCCAGATCCTTATGACCACTTACTTTAACCACCATCAGAGACAAATCCTAAATTAATACAGAGGAATAACTACTGAGAACCACAAGCATTTACATCAGCTCATCTCTGTTACATTCCATGGAAAGGGACCAGGAGCATTCCACAGTGCTGCGGGCTGCCATGCCGTGGTCGCAGGGACAGAAGCACTGTGAACCACGGTGGAGGTTTGTAAATGGAAGGCCAGTTGAGCCCTGAGGTCTTGATTTGAACGCTTAATGCAGAGTTGTGGAGCACAAATAACATTTTACTGATTTTACCCAATACTCGAGAAAACCATTCCAGTTAAATGACACCATAATAGGACATAAAACTGGGGAGAAAAACAGTGGACGTTTCCTATGTTCATTCCATGTTATGCTGTTTTCTTCCTCCTCCTCCCCATCTTTGTATTTCCTTCAAATGGGTCAAACCACTCAGATGTAACTGATCAAAATTACACAACTTCACAGGAAACATACTAATTCTGAATTAAAAACTGAAAGCATTTTTATTTGCTTATGGGAGGCCAAGTACTTGTGAAACTGATTTGGCACGGGGAAGAGCAAAGAAGTTAAGCAGAAACACCAATCTACTAAAAAATTCAGTTTTCAAAATGCAAGCATTGTTTTTCATTCATATCAACACACATCCCCTCCTCACACACACACAAGTTACTCCACTTTAGCTTTAGGATATCATGGCTGGTCCAGTTAAATTCTGTCTGTTATTGAGTAGATCAATGCCTACATCAACCCTGCACACCTCCCTCCATCCACCAGCCCACTATCCCCTTTGCCCTCCTGCCCTCTACCTTGCCCAAACACCTTTCTCTTCTGCAGGGTGCTGGAAAGAGAGCAGAATGCCATTTTCTCCTCCTCCCAGCTTTCAAAGTTCATCTTAAGCAGCCTGTGGATGCTTACATGACATGCTACAATAACCAGGCTGTTGGCTGGTTGTAATTCCCAATGCTTACAGGCCAAACAGGCCTGTTTTAGTGACATCTCCCCCATTCACACCTATTTATAACTCTTTCCTTTGCATGCACGTTGAATACAGCACAGATGTTCCCTCATACATTCATCCTATGTCTCAACTTGCACATATTCCTAACGTACAGAAAAATCAATCATGAGGCAATCCTAGTATCTCTTTAAAGTTGCTTTTAAAATTACTGTTGAAACAGACGATTCTGTAATTCCTTTCCACCCTCAAGTGTTTGCAGAGATGTGCACCAGGAGTTTTATCCTTAATCATCTAGAGATGGTCGCTCTTGTGAATCAGGCCAGTGCATACTGACAAAGCGCAGAAAGGAACGGAGATCTGACTATGCTTCAGAGATAAGGTGGAGTAAGGTTGGGTGTGAGTGCAACCGCTGACATGCCCACAGCTCTGCAGTGAAAAGGAAACATGAAAACAGGGGACCTTCCCATTAGGTGTAACTTGCTTTTTCTATGTAACTGTCCAAGTATGGGAACAACTCCTACAAAGATAAGAGCTCCACACATATACTAATTCTAACAGTAAAAAACTTAACTAGCAAGCTTACACTGAATTTGTTCTGGGAGGATTTCTTACTACTTCTTTGTAAAGGCAGTTATGAAGCATAACTTGGAATGAAAGAAAGGTGAAAAATCAGGTGCTCGCATCACTTTATGTGTTTCCTGTAAATCTGTCAGCTAAAGCTCAAAGGAGAACACCAGCAATTGCTTTTCATGCCCAGAGCCTGGCAGCAAAGCCGAGGCAGAGGGGAGAAGAGACTCAGCTAGAGAAGAGGTTGGTAACCGAGATGAAGGTGCCAGCCAGCTTCTCCAACAAATGGAGACTCATCCTAAACATCAGAAGAGCAGCTTTCCACTTTCACACTAAGAAAAGATGTTTTTCAACCAAGCAATTTGAGGGGCTGTAGAAACTAAAGAATCCCACCTGCCACTGGTGCTCATCTCGTGGAGGATGCTCGGGTGGCTATTGCAGCCTAAGCTCCCAAGGGTCCTTCCTGCGCTGCTGGGGCCCACGTGGCACTGCTGCTTGGTCACATCAGCAAATCCATAACCAGCTCAGCTCAACCCCAAACTACTCTTCAGGGAGAGACACTAATTTGAGGCTCTGCACTGTGATGGTACTCATTTCCACAGGGCTTACAAGATCTTCCATTACTTTTTTTTCATGTAATTGCTCCTATTGAAGCTGAGCAACAAGCTTAAACATCTTTTGTGGGTAACAGCAGAGACACAGACATCATGGCAACTCCTATGAGCTTGGCTTCCCTAAAACTCCAGGCTAAGAAAAGCCTATGAAGTGTTTTGTACAACATCCCTACAGATCCAGCTGGCTCTGCAGCTCTGTGTGCTTCACATGGGATGCACAGAAAGATCCCGTCTTGTGCTCCTGATGAAGAAATAAGAGACAGTGAATGTGTCTAGTTTTCACAGGTCATAGAGTCTGCTGGAAAAGCCCAAGGACAATGCACAATGGTTAAGGGAGCAAACTCTGCCATTTCCCTTCAGTGACACTCAAATCGGATGCGTCTCCTTTTTCCCCCCCTCCTTTGGATTCTGACCATTCAGAGAAGGCCAAAGGGAGAAATTTGCTTTCTTCAACGAATTACTGAAAACAGACTAGAAGCAACCTCCCTCCTTTTCCCACAAGACCTAATTGTCTGCCAGTTCATCAGCGTTAACTCAGTGTCAAACACAATTATTTTAAAGCAGGGAGTGGAAAAGGTCTAGGACCCAAGTGATGAGTCAAAACCCAAAGACTACATATGCATGTACTAGGAAAGGATTGCAAGAAGGAGACTAAAGATTGTGGATGTGGCAGAAGATTCCACAACCTTCATTAAATCCAGAATTTGCATCTTCATTAATGCCACTAATTATTCATAAATTTTATATAGCCATATACTAATAAATATTTTCTTGGTATCCCTTTTTAAAGGAAAAGAATAAAAAAAGCAGGAAAATTTGCAACTACCTCTACAACATAATATTTAGACCCTATAATCTTAAGTAAACCTTTCCAAACTTCTGTATTTGCCAAAGGTGGGCAGTGGACTACATCCATGATTAGGTTTTTTTTTTTTTCCCTCTTCTAATAGCGATTTAGAATTTGTTACTGTAAATACTGACTCGTGCCAGGCACGTAACGCAACATTACTGAAAACTATGCTAAAAAAAAAAAAAAAAAAAAAAAATCAAACAGCACTACAGAAAGACAAAATATACAATCCCCTAATTTTAACATTTACTTTGCCTCAAATCTGACCAGAGGCTCTTAATGCTGTGACTTAACGGCATTTTCACAGTCACATTCCCATCAAACATTAAAATGTTTATCTAAAAGCTGCAGTATAGATTTTTCCCTTGCCCTAAGGAAGGAAAGTTGTAAACTTTCTGACTCACAAGTTTTATGAATCTACAATGTTTCCACTCTGTTTAAACGAGCTGCAGACCTCCACAGGCCATTACAATTCTCGCATTCCAGCTCAGCTCCGCAGGGATGGTTGCCATTTCGCTTGACATAAGGTCAGGCTGGAGAGCCCTGTCCCGAGAGCTGCCACCCCCTTCCCATCCTCTCTCATCACCCATGGGGAGTCCTCCCACCGGATTCAAGGCTTCACAGTTTGGGAAAGCTAGGGGTGTTTTTATTACGGTGGTGGTCAGAAAGTGGCCCCGTTACACCAGGTGTTTTACAAGCACAGTAGCGAGGGAAGTTCTTTGCCCTGGAGGGTTTCTGCCTTTGGTAGGCCAAGGTTAATAGGCAGGTTAAGCAAACGAGATTTGAGAAGGGGCAAGAATGGGGTCAACCCCCCCCCTGCAAGCAGCATATAGAAAAGTCAGACTAACGACAAGTAAAGAGAGCACATTGGACACTCACACTTGCCCTTTCTGCCTTTAAAGAAAAAAAAAAAAAAAACAAAAAAACAAAACAAAAAACAAACCCACATCAAAAATCCCGAAACAAACAACAACAACATAAAGCCAAAAAAACCCCCAAAACAGACCTTCATCATAATTTCCATAAGTGAAGTTTCACAAGCATCCAGAGGTGTCCAAAACAAAAGCAAAGTTAACAAGTTATTCTTGGGTTTGATAAACGTTACGAGAGCTCCACACTAGTCAAACTTTGCTCTCTCTCAAAAGACAGCAAGTAGATACACATATGAAAGTAATAAACCCTATTCCCATTCTTCAAGTGCTTAAAACAATCATGGCACTAAACGAACACTTAGAACTGCATTTTAAGTACAACGGGTGGGAGGATATTCGCAGAGGACTGGCTGCAGCCAAGGGTACTAGTTTTTCTATGCTCTGATTAAAAATTGATGGAGCGGGAGACTTTTGAAGAAGGTGATTCAGAGCTAAGATCCTCTCTCACTCTCATCTCCTCCCCAACGACACTGGCTGTACTCCATGGGTTACAGGGCCACTTGGGGATTACTGCATTCCCTCGATAAGATTTTTACCTCTTTCAACAGAGACCTGCTTCTAATGGCATCAACGAGACAGAGTATCAAGGAATCTGGCATCATTGTGCAACTATCCTTCCTTCTCTAAACACTGGCAGGATATTTAACAGCTCATTCTTGCTATAATTATTTCAACTTGAAGATAACTTGGATATTTTAATCAGTGACTGCCATTTGAAGGTGTGCTCTTCTTGAGGCACTCTGCAAAGATTTACATATAGGGAACGCTCAGAACTTCAGTCAGCCACAACTGAAAGTCATTAAGCTCCACATCAAGTGTCAAAAGGTGTCAGGATGTTAGACAGGAATTTATCAAGCAGCACGAACCACTGCGACCTCATGCCATCTTTCAGTCCACACTGGGTACCCTGCTACTTGGCATATGAGACTGCAGGAGCGCGGAATAAAGCTCAATCTTGCATCTCTGGTAAATAGAAATGACTAGCTCTACCTACAAGAGAATATTCTCAAGGTTTCGTGCTCCTCTGCCACAAGGCATGGTTTTTCTGGTGACAAAGCAAGGAGAGAGCACTGGGCTTTCCTTCCGTTCAGCTTTGCTTCAGGCAAGTAGAGACAACACAGTAGCAGGCATACCCCTAAAGATACTGGCATTTTTATACTAGGATTCCTTTAAATGGGCTTCCAATTTCAAATGTTTTTAAGAAAAATGCCAGCATAAACAAGACTGTAGATGAGTTCCTGACTTGTTTCCTTCTCCTTGCAACCTACACGCAAGTCTTCCATTTTGTACACACGCTTTGTTAGGTGAGGTCAGGGGGAAGCAACGATTTGGGAAGTTTCAGCAAAAAAACACCTTTTGCAACAGTCCTTGGCTAATCACTCACTATTTTTTCCAGGACCTTTGCCCCATCTCACTGAACTCATTCTGTTTGCTGTTTCTTTACATACTCGCTCGGCTTATGGCTTCATTCACTGCTCACTGCATGCGTGACCTGCATTTGTCACTGAATAGAAAATTAACGATTTATGTCTTTCTGCTTATCATGGCAGCTTTGTGCTCTGTAGAAGCTCACAAAAGGATTCCAGTATATTTAACTCCCTTCCACCCATACACTTTACAATCTGGTACATAATTTAAGTTTTCCATATTGGTTATTCTCACTGGCATTGAATATCATGGTACCCCGATGTCACTCCAATTCGGTGACTGACAGAAAAATTTGTCCTTCATGTTTTGCTGGCAAAATACACTCTGGTCTTGCAGCACTAAAGAAATTCTTAGAGCTCACTGAAACTCTTTCTATGATCTTGCATTACAGTACTCTGAAGTTCAGCTAGTCCTTCTTGGACATTACCACATCCACCTGAATACAAGAATTTTCGGTTTTGGTTTCAAGAGCCAGTACAGTGGTTTTGTGTCAGGCTATTAAAATTTTTAATGTCAGGCTGGAAGTACAGAAAGGTAAGTATTTCTGTTTTTTTCAGAAATCCTTCTGCTTAGAATTACCCTTCTGTACAAAAAAAAAAAAAAAAAAAACCAAAACAAAACAAACAAGCAAAACAAAACCAAAATAACCAAAACACAGAATAAAAAGCTCTGCTTCATCTTCACAGGCAACATTTGAAAGGTAACCATCACAAAGACAGTTGTACTTGCACAAGTAGGAGTAAACAAGATTAAAAGAAGTAGGGAAGAGCACGTGTTTTAGAAGCAGAACATGAACATTTTCCACTGGCATAGGGGAACAGAATTTAAGCAAGACTCTTGATGTTTACCATCTTAATAACGCTAATTCAAGCAGGAATCAGTAGTGTCTCTTAATGGTTTCTGCAGAGCAAGCAGAAACATTGTAAAAATACTGTAACTAGGAAAAGGACTACATGAAAGTAAATCCAGCTCTCAGTAGATGGGAGGAGAAGAAATCAAGTGACATCCCTGTCTTTAAATCTTATTTAACTCAGCAGAGTAGATGCAGTGATGGGAGTCGGGTTAAACCTTCAGTACCCACATTTCAATATTTTGTGCATTGTTAAAAATTAAGAGCCAAAACAAATATTTAAATTCCTGAAAACATTCTCCACCAGATTATAAATATTTTTATGAGGTTAGATCAAGAGTTTAAACTAATTGGTAAGGGTTCCTTTGAGGTCTTTACATTCGTTACTTCAATGAAAAACAACCTCCAGGGTAGAGCATACCTTTATGTACAACCTAAATAAAAAAACACCTCACTGAGTGCTCAGTAATGGGGGGAGGCAGGAAGAACAGATGCAGGAATTTCAGATATTTGTTAATTGCTCTTTATTCTATCCTAACAAAAAAATATTTTCCTACCGCAAAATGTTTATTTAAGGTCACTATTTTAAATAAACCAGACTGAGTGGCATAGGGAAAACTCAAGTCCAAAGGTTTTTCTTTTTACACGGTGCACTGACCCCTACTCTCATTATGGGCCATAAACATTTATGAGAGTTCGTCATCAGCTTGCTGAGACAACACATTCTATCTAGTTTCCTAGAGCCACGTATCAATAATCTTCAAGGAACTTTCCTGAATCTAGCACCTTCCCCTTCACCCCACATCCCAAAAGGTTTCTTGTGCATGTTTGTCTGTTAAGTAGCTAGCTTTTTAATAGATGTAAGAAAACAACAGGACCATGAAATGTATTTTCTTATGTAAGGATTAAAATCAGAGCAAACTCATAGTAAGAGAAGGAAATGCTAGAGAGCTGAAGAAATACAACTGACGTTAATTACTTTACTACCGATTCATCTTAGTTGGGTACATTTCCTGAAATAAGCATTTACCTGTAATAGATCAGTAGTAAACACTTCCCTTACATTTCCCTTTTGTTCTTACACTCCTCTACCACTGGTTTTAAAGCCATCAGTTGTTTCTGCATTCATAAATATCCCCATCACTCTCTATTTAACAAAAAATAAGATGACATTCTCAAATCTAATCTTTGCTAAGAGAAATGCATTTGACGTGCTAAAATAAAAATCCCCTTTTCTATAAGGAGGGTTTTAACACATTAGATTCCCCTTCTCTCCCTCCAACCCCCAAACTAATCCCTACCAGCTGCACATGGCTAAGTTCACCTCAGCTAGCTAATGTGCACTAGTATTTTGCATGTGGTTTAAGTTGCATTTTCAGCTTGAACAACCAACTACCATGTGTTAGAAAAAAAAAAAACAAAACAGAACTATTTCTCATAGTATCATTATGATACATGCAACTGGCATTTGCCCAGACTACACACTGGGGAGCTGGGGAACACTCCCTTCCTGGTACTGTCCAATCTTACAGGAGCCACAGGCAAGTCTGAGGATGGAGACACTCTGATCACCTCCTTCACAGGGTCCAGTAGAGGAAAAAGAAGAACAAAGCCACGTCTCACACAACTAATCTATAGAGGGACAGTAGAAGGAAGTGAAGTTTTGTGATACTCTCCTCTGCTTGGCTCTATTAAGGATCCCCTCCCCCCAACACCTCGCTGCCATGAGGTCTAACTCTCAGTTATTAGAGAGCTGTGCATCTTTCTATCATGGAAGTTAAGTTGTGAATAGTCTGTATTGCTGCATGGAGCTGTAGTATGTTCCTAGTTATTAAAAAAACCTCAGGACAGACAAGCAGAGTTGAGTATTCGAACAATAAAAGGATTTCTTAAGATATGAACTGCTTCTGAATGGGCCTATTTTTTAAATAGCAGTTTTAAATTTAAGGGAGTATTAATCACATATTTCAGCGCTCTCACATTAAGCATTTACTGTGCCTAGACATCCACATTTACGTGGTGGTTCTCATGGAAGAAGAGTTACTTAACCTAAAATTGTAGTTCACAACCCACAAGTGTAATTCTTACCAAGACAGCAAAGACAGCAGAAGCACCAAGCACAGCCAAAGCAAACCCCAAGATTACTGTAAGTACAGCTCACATGAGCACCAAACACATCCGTCCCAGGGCAGAAATGATTCATTTTCTCTGTACTCACTTTTGAAATAGTTTGGGAAAAGTTCTCTCAGTAACACAACTACCTCCCTATCACTTTCATCTGTAGTCATAACGAACCTCAGTAAAACCTTGCTGCTAACAGGAAGCACCCCTCTGCAGTTCTTTCCCTTTCCCTCATCACTATTCAATCTTTGAGTGTAGTTTTAGCATTTCTCAGATACTATGTATACGCTTCATTAGATCACTGATTGAGTCACTGCAATGCATTTCCTACTTGCATTCATCATTCCCTCTTCTTTCAGCCCTGGATCTACTTCATGTCCCTCCTTGTTCCTTCTTGTGAATGGTGGGTCTACTGTTCCATGACAGAAGTAACAACACAAGCACACATTAACACCAACAAATCCTGTGTTATAAGAACCTGAATTTCTACAGATGCTTTGACCTGGGATTTAAAAAAAATAAATCATCCCCTTCCAAAAGAGCAGAGTGAGGGAGAACACATAAATAGAATACTACCACTGAAAGAGCTGAAGTTGAAAAAGTTACACAAAATAATCTCCATAACTCTGGGAGATCATTTCTCTTGTTCTTACTGTAGTAATTACCAATTCAGAAATGAAGGGATTTTCTTCCTAGCATGCACAATACTTCAAAGACCAGGGAAGCATATTTCTTTTACTATTTTTGACTCTAAAATAGCAGATACATGCATCTAGAAAATGCTGCATTGATCCAGTTCCATTTACACAGCACTAGTGGTGTAATAAATCCCCTATAAGATGCAATTTCTAAGCATTATATGTATTACGAGTGTCACTATATGCATAAAGAACTACAGAAAAAGCTATGCTATAACTCAAGTTTATACCAGCACTGTTGCAGAACTGTGTACACAGCTATAACAATAGCCTTTTCTTTCTTCTTCTTATTCAAGTGTTTTGGGTTTTTTTTTGTTGGCACATCTTACCTGAAAGCAGATACACAGAGCTGAAATTCTTCTCCAGTTTGCCCAGAAGCACAGTAAGAAAGCAGTCAGATGAGAGAGAGGTCACATCTTTAGAGCTTTGGTCATACACCACCACTTCCTGCTTGCAGTCAATTTCAATCTGAAACACAAGCAATTCAGAATAAGATAGGAAGGAGGAAGATGATTAAAAGCACCACATTATCACCTCCATCAGGGTTCCCACATACTTGGTATGCAGCAGTTCAGATGCACAGATTTCTTACGTAGCTGTACACAAAACAGTTTTTATTTTATACTTAATATGCCTGATCAGATTTCGTTCCTTTGAGAGTTTGTAAATTTATTATTTGCTCCAAGTTGAAGCACGTGCTGCAAATTTCTACCATTAGGTAATTTTATGACACTTGTAAAATGCTTTACTTTCAGCTAGGTTGGTTGGTGTGTTTTAAAACAAAGTCTTTTAAAAAAAGGCCTTACCTCAGTTTCTGCTTCTGGGGTTTTTGTGTATAAATAGCAGAGACCTTAAACTGCCTAAAGCCACAAACATTTTAGCCATCTATACAGCTTTATGTATAAAATATGCTTTAAATAATAATCATCATCATCATCTTCGGTTTTTAACATGTCAAAGCAAGAATGTAATAGATTATTTTTCTACCCAAAACATCTGAAACAAGTACCAATGGATAAAAAAAAAAAAAAAGGCAGAGACCCCACACATGGATACACATTCAGTTTAAACAGCTTAGCTATTTTCCTTTCACTGATAACACTATTTAAGAAAAAAAAAAAAAAAACAAACAAAAAAACCCCAAAACAAACAACCAAAACCCACCAAACTACTCACAGGAAAGGCATTTTAAACAGCAAGTAGGAGCCAGGATTGACAGAGCTACAGTTTCTTTGCAAACTGTATGACCACTTGCTAAGCAATCCCTACCACCATGAACTCCAATGAATCCTTCAAAGTTTAGGAGAATGTTTCCTGCCCTAATTGCATAAATTTTAGGGACTATGCTTTACAAGACATCCAAAAACTCTGAGAGCATTCTTTCTGAGTAATTTCTAAATCCCTCCCCATTACTCTGTCAGTTAGGGGACAGCAGGCTACAAAGAATCCCAGAGGTAAACCTATTAGTAACCAATAGCTTCTTAGGCCAGGTAAGAGCTCAGTAAAACTCAGTCCCCTAGTTTTATATTTTTAAAAGAAAATACCTAAATAAAAATTATTACAAGTTGCTTTCCAGGCACTCCCTTAAACAAATACAAGGAATAAGAGGAAAATGACCCCTACCTTGTGTTTTGCTGAATGCTGAATGAGCTCTGTAATCAAAACTTTGTCCTGCTGCAGCCTCCGCTTCATAAGCTTGGAGCAGTTGATGTTGATGGCATCCAAGATGTGGGACGTATTGTATTCCACAAAGGGGCGGCTATCAATCAGCAGTAATTTTTCTGTACCACTCTCCAGCAAAGCCACCAACTTCTCGGCGACAATGAGTTGAGTCCTGATCATCTCATCGGCCATGACAACAATAAGGCCTCTTTCACCACCTCCCTCTCTAATTTGCTGCAATGATGTAATGGCTGTGTACTCAAAGGCTTAGCCACACCATTGTACTAGAAGTGTATGAGGTCATGCTGGTAGTGACTGGCAAAAGAAAAGTTAAACCCATTTTCAGAAAGAGCTCTTCAACTGAATGTCTCCTCCTGCTTCCAGTTGATGTGCCGTTACAAAGGGTTCATTCCACAAAGCAGCCCCTCACATCTGATTCATCGGGAGATGACTATGGAGTAGCCATTTCACAATTCAAACAAAAGATGCTTTCTGGCTGCTGCTGCATTACATCATTCTTTACCTTTGCTCCCACCCGTCAGCTTTACACCGGACTAAGAGCCTGTAAGAAGGGGAAGATAAAAAAAAAAAACAACAAAAAAAACCCCACCACAACAAAACAAAACAACAACAACAAAAACAAACAAACAAACAAAAACAACACAAACCAGATGAGGCCATGAAAGTTCACAGAACAACAGAACAAAATGTTCAACTCTGAGGCTAACTGCACAGTGGTCTATACCACACAGTAAAGGCACTTCTCAGAAGTTCCCCTCTGTGCTGTATATGCCAAACACCTAGAGAAAGCATTTGCAACTACAGTCTCTGAATCTATTCCAACAATCCTGTCTGGACAATTATCTTGTATTTCAGGCAACATACCCTGTCTTAATTGCAGACTTTTGTTGCCACTAGTTCTGCCTCTTCACAAGACTTTGTTAGAATATAATTAAGAGATACTGCCCTAAATCATGTTATTCCTTTCAATAGCAAAACTAATTAAGTGCATTTCAGCACTTCATCACTTAGTAAGAAGTTTAAAAATGTATCTTAACTCATTTTACAAGTTTAATGCCTTGGAAAGTATTTCACAAACCAGCACTGCAAGTTGGGGAACTTACACTTAAAAAAGAAAGGACAAAACTTACATCCATCTCTCTCTTTTAAGAACACGGTTGAAGGGAAACCGGAAGAACAAGCTGCTACCTCAGGACACAAACATTTTATTTGAATTCATCACCAGACATGGAACAGAGGCCTCATGAATACACTACTGAAAGGTAAAGCAGTGAGCACTGCCTCTGGCCCTTCTGGAGCAAGTGGGACAGTTACTTGAGGTGCATTACACCTTTCATTCATGCTAAACAATACCTGAAACTTTTGTAAAATTAGATTGTGACAGCCTCCGAACCACATCACCTGAAACGACAGCAGCAGCAGAGCAGTAAAAACACCTGTCAGGCTTCACCACATATTTGTATTACTGCCTCGCAGTTGTCCTCAGACTTTCCAGAGTCTCCCAAAATACACTTTGATGGAACAAGTCCCTGTAGGAACACTCAAAAAGGAGCCACCATGGGGCTTTGTCCATAAGGGATTTAGCTGTGTTTTAGCACACAGTGTCACAGCCATAGATGCAACAGAAAACACGAATCAGCTTGCTTTGCTCCCACAGTTCAAAACTTGGTTTCTTAGTGCAATCATGGGCATTTACTGAGACAGATGTCTACATAAGGCTGAAAACAACCACTCTGGAGGAAACACAAGCCACATGTTCAGCTGCCGCAGTTATCAACTCCAGCAAGAGGGGACAGCTGAGGGTGGTGACTTCTTCAGTCAAGGTGGCTGAGCTCACAGGGTAGAACCTGTACATGAAAGGACAAGCCTGAGAAGAGTTCCTCACTTCCTTAGTAAGGCAGACTGTTTGGAAATGAGCAATCTGGGCTCAAATTAGCACAGGGTACAACTGGCTCAGCAAGAAACCACGTTTCTCCAGTTTGAGTGTCTCACACCATCGCATTCCCTTTTCCTGTTTGGGGAAGCGATTTTAGACCAGCAAAACTATGCAACACCTCTTGCACAAGGCAAAACGTGCCTTCAGACGACTCTTACGTCAGTTCTGGACCATGCCACCCAGCCTGTGACACAAGCAGACTTCCTACCTTTGCCTTCTGCTGGCTGGGGCAAAGCAAAGCAACACAACTGTCACAACACTGAAGAGGCCAGATGAAGAAAATAAAAATCTAATTGATCAACACTCTTGAAGCAGCAAAACATTTGTAAACAGAAGCAAGTCATGAGGATACATTTTCCTGGATTCTTAATGCACATACAAGTACATATAAAATCTTAGTCCCCATATATATATATTTTTTAATTATTTTACATCCTCAGTTTAAGAGGTTCAGCTGGAAAACTTACATTTTACTTATAGTGTTGGCTTGCTGCTTCAGTTTGAAATGTTTATTATTTATCCTAATTGCAAGAGAAGTTGTGAATTCAAACTAATTTATAAACAGTTTATTAAAGTCCTGTTACAGCAACAAGTCAGTTGTATTTAGCAATGGGAAATCCCAGGTCACCTACTGTTTTACTCATTAGATATATTATACAAATCTACAGATACAAAATTTTAAATAAATTCAATTCTGAAAAAAATACAAACTTCACTTCAACAACTCCAATAAGAAAACTGAAAGAATCTTATTTTGTGAGAGTTTCATGTAGCAATACAAGAAAAATACCAGGTTGACAAAATGAGATTCTTTTTATTTGCCCTGACTCTAGTGCTATAGAGCCAGTGCTTTTAAGTTTGTCCAGACAAATGGAAGCATATACCAGTGAAATGCATTTTGCTCTAAACTTCAAAATTATTGGAAAAATTACTGTACCAAGCCTTAATTAAACCTATTAAAGAAGACCCCTATCTTTGCAGCCCTATCTTTGAGGTGTGCTCCCCCTCAAAGAGCAGTCATTACATACTGGCCTCAGGAAGGTATCAAAAGACTATGCCATTATGCAAGGAGGGGAAAAAGTGAAACTTGATAGTTGTGTCCGTTTTTTTTTCAGAGAGAAAAAAGTATTCTGCATTTTTTTTTTATTTCTTTTAACATGTGCTGTCACGAAACTTGATTCTCCTTTATTCATATCAAAAGCTGCCAGATACCAAACCCACTGAGCTCAGTGAAAACTTTTCCACTGGCTCTAGTGGGAATTGGCTCTAGCTCCTTTGTGAGCTAGACAGTTTGTTCGTGAACTAGACAGTTTGTTTTGATGGGTAAATTGCTGACTTAAAGTCCAAGTAATAACAGGAAAATAAAGCAGCTGAGAAATTACAGAACTCTAAAACAGAGGCTGTTAAAAATACATAGTTTTTAATTTGTAACTTTCAGTTTGGGTATATTTCTTATCTTCTAAATGCTTACTGCTCACCGCCTCAGCCTTCACTTTCATATGATAGAAGTTTGTTTCAGAAGACCCTTGAAAAGTACTCAAGCCAATTACATGTGGTGACTGGGTAAACAGCATATGAAGAACATAAGGCAAGTGGGCTACCGGTCAAGAATCCTTTTAAATAACACTCTTATCTTAATGTATAGCCATGGGCTAAGTTTCTGAAAGCATTCTGCCCATGGCTTGGAAGTAATAAACTTAACAGTAATGTCACCTCAAGTTACTGTGATGGAAATCCTGTTTTGACAGGAACAGCTCCACTGGGCAGGGAAGGAACAACATTTTTATCAGTTTCAGGGTTTTGTTTTAATTCCCTCTGTTTCTGGTACTATCAGATGTTGGGACTCTTCCTTGAGACCTACCTAAACAAGAGAAACTGGCAGCCTCCTCCTTTAGGTAAGCACTAGAGCTCTCCTCCCCTTCCTGGTGGCTGCTCTCATCATTCAGCTACTATGTGGTGTTCAAATATCTGCTTAATTCCTAATCATAGTTTATAAAAAGCTAAAATTCAATTTCTTGACTGTTCTCTTTCTGCTGTGCCACTTGTGACTTAGATAGCAATGGCATGTATTGACATCACAGTGTCTCATTAAATGATGCAATATAATGCTTTGCCCTAAGTAGGCCATTATGTTGCTGATCTTCAAGCTAGGAAACCATCTTAGTCATGGGATGTTCTATACTGAAATCAGGATTATGGAAAAGTGATCCATAATCAAGCTATGAGAATACTGCATGCAGTCACTCATATACACACTGGTAATACTGTATGGCTTCTTCCTCCTTGCAGACAGACTGCAACATCCTGCATTGCTTGTTACCTCTTCTTTTAAAGAAGAAAATTAAACTTTTAACTCACTGTAAAACTAAAAAGACCTGTTCCACACTTGCCCACTATCTTTACAGTTTCCCTATATTGTTTAAAGAACCAAACCAACAAAACTGCTACTATCTTCTACACAAATGACAGTCTATCTCTAATATGTATGTGTAAATGCTGTCACAGAACTACAGGATCTCTCTCCACCTCAGGAATTCCTGTCCCCATCCCAAATGTCTCAGATGGAGCAAAGCAGGCAACCATGTAACTGGAAACCTGGCACTTAAGTTCTGTGCTTGACTCTTCAGTCAAAATAACTCACAATTTGTACGCACTCCTAATTTCAACTTCTACCACTCCCAGCAATTCCCTTAGCAGGACACTTGTTTGAGATATCTCAGGCTTTGGCTCATATGATAGCAACTATTTTTAAAGAGGCAGATATAGTGAGAATATATTTTAAAAACTCTCAGAACGACGCTCTAATTCTGCCTCGGTTAAGGAACTATCAAAGAGCTTCTAGAAGGCTTGCTACAACCTCTGAAAGACTTCTACCTCATGTAAGATAACCTTGAAGTTGAACCTTGGTGTCATAAACGCTCAGCAATTTTATTCCCAACGTCACTAATGCTTGCTTTGTCAGGTGCCTACAGCAATACTCCCACATACGTCACTGCTGCATGGCAAAACATCAACAAAATAACTTTACAGCATCTGAACATTAGAAGGTCTTGAAGGGCAGCTTTTGCATACTCAGCATGAGACATCTGAAAGAGCTGATTTTTTAAAAGCATGTATTTTATTACTTTCTAAAGGCAAACACACACACGTGGGAAAAACATTATTCTCCCCTGCAGTCAAATTCCCTTTCATTTTCCTCAGCACCAGCATAAAAAAGAACCCCAAAAGCTGAATCAAAACACACAGGTAGGAGATCCTGAACGGCAGGACACATGCCACCGCGGGCACATCAGCTGTTTTCAAGGGAGTATTTGGCTTCAGTGTTTCTGAGCTGGGAGCTGCCAGTGGTTCAAAAGCTGGTGCCAATACCACCAGCACCAGTCCCTACCACCACAGCCACATGTGATACTCAACAAACAAGCCTACACAAACTCCTGCCTCACAGAAGAACTCCTGATCTAGGGATCACAGGGTGAATTCTCACTCTCGCAAGATGTTTTTTGCCCCCAACATCTATGACAGCCACAGCATTCCCCCACCAGCCTCAGAAAGATGGAAAGAAAAGTTGTTCTGGACAGATGCTTGCCAATGCTTGCTCAATTTACTACACATCAGTAGCCAGAAACACAAAGTGTCTATGGAGCACAAGGGAAATAAGATTTCTAAGTGAAAGTGAGGAATAGCTGTACTTCTGAATTCAGCAAGCAAGCCAATAAATTCCAGAGACTGACAACTGTGTAATAAAGTGTAAAGTCTGGGAAAAAAACGTAACCGAGGTTGCAAGAAGCCTATGTTTTGCCTGCCATTGTGCAGACCACACAGGAGTGAGATTACAAATGCTTGTAATTTAAAAGAAGAGCTCTGTTAACAAGGGCTCATGTTCCTCAACTGAGGGGAATGACGGTGTCTTTTGGCTTTTCAGAAGTGTCATCATCTCATAAGCACATCATTTCCTCATGCTGGCTGGGCAGTGGAAGAACACATTTTCCCCCACCCTCCTGAGCACACTCCATTTTGATGCAAGAGTGGAGAGAAGCAAGGAAGTCACTCAAATAGAAACACAGAGATTTTTTTTTTTTTTTTTTAATGTCACTTATGTCCTGTGTTCATAAAAGAGAAGCAGTTTTAAAAATTTCACCCTGCTATCCTTTCCTTATCTGTACAATCAGAACGGCTACTCCCTCCTCTCCTACTTCCAGTGTATCTGTATTTTAGATCTATACATGCAGCCAAAATGGAAAGTGTTAATTTTCTACTCCTTGTAGAAACAGCAGCCACATGCATGTCAGATTACATGCTGTACATTAATGACAAAGGCAAGTATAATCCATTGGAAAAAAACTGTTTCAGTTGTCCCTCATCCTACTTGACTAATTACTCAGTTTTGATGAGTATTTCTAAAGAAAAGTCACCCCACTTCATTGTGCTCACCAATCTGAAAACTGAGACATGGAGACAAGAGTCAGAAAGGAAACCAACTTCCCATGAATAAGCTGCATAAAAGACTTCCACTTTTAAAGTTGCTCTATTTCTACACCTACTGCTCAGCAACGTTTTTACCCCCAGCACTCTAAGATAGCTGGACTAAGCAAGATGAATGGATCTTCCATTTAGATAACAGTAAGATACTGCTTTTCATACAAATAAAGGTGTTTGAAATAATATAATGTGTTCTACTACCAAAACAAAACCAAAAAACATGCCATCAAAACACCACATTTTGCTGACCTACTCAACATAGCCCTCAAATATGTGCAACATTCTTGCAAACATCATCCATGCATCACCACTAACTCTAAGCAATAAACCAGATTATCATCACTTGCATTTACCAAGAAGCCAATCTCTTTGACATTCACTGTGGAACAATAAATATTTATTAAGTGTATATATATATATACAGCAGGGAAACCTGACTGATAGAATGTGAGCTCACAGCAAGTGCTAGAACATGCTGGTGATGTGTTACATCACTCTATTCAATAGCTCAGAGACTCATATGGGGACTCCCTTCTCTACCCATACAAGCAAGAAGCTCTTTCCATTTCAAAATACTTTTTCATTGCAAGTTCATAGCATATAGTTCTGTGACACCCAGAATGAAAGCTTACCTAATCCATTCCAAATAAATACTATAATACATAACATTTTTATTTTCCTATTATCTGGGCACTAGGCAACCAGGAAAAGTGTCAACAGATCTTTAGAAGATAATTCTCCCTGTATGACTTCCAAGTCAAAGCAACTGAAAATTCTGGAGTACTTTTATAAGAATTCATTATGGTTTCATGACAAAAGCCATTACTCACCTACATTTAAGTCAAAATCTAAACAGGCTGAACAGGACAGAGGGTGGTCCACATACAAAGGCCAGCAGAGAGAAATACCTAAACACAGGAAAAAATGAAATCATTATTACAAGACAAAAAAATAAAAACAAAAACAACAAAAAACAGAAAAAGGATTTTGCGTTTTCAGTGCAATCATTTGCTGTAAAGCTCTCCAAATACATGAAAACCTATAGTTGCGTAGAGATTTATAAATGCTAGTATTCATTTACATGGAAAGGGTCTGAAATAGAAAGTTATCTTACACTGATTTTCTAAAAGAAAAGGAAAAAAACCCACAGTAAATCTCTCTACTATCACTAAAAAGAAAATGAAGATACTTAAAAAAACAAACAAAACAAACAAATACAAACAAACAAAAAACCCAGCAGCCTTCCAAACAATTTGACACATATCCCTGTTAGAAAACTAATCTGTAACTAGCATTCACGGGGGATGCTTTTGCATAAATTCAAGCAAATCCACAAATTCTTGTTCAGTATTTATTAATATAGGAGATTGCCATAAGTAAGTCTGATTACAGCTATATTTTACATGAACAAAGACTAACAAAACAGAGCATCTTGGGTGATTAACACCATCTCCCCACACACTAAAAAGGACAACACTGGAAACTGGTAACACTGGCGTCACCGAATATTACGTACAGTCATACCCATACAACTTCTATACAAAGCACCTGCTGTTCCTGCACGAACAAATTAAATTATAACCTTTACATGAGGAAGTAAAAATAAACACATTAGTGTCAATTCCAAACTGTTTCCTGGGCAGCTAAAAACAAGATTAAAATCATTGCTACCAAGAGATGACAGCTCTGCTTAATTACTGTAACATAAATGATCACAATAAATTACTGCCAAGCACTGCCTTATGATGAAATCCAGGAGTGGCTCCGAGCCACGTCGTAAATGATATGACAACCATGAAGAGCCACCGCAGCAGAGGGCTGAGCACATGACAACAGTCGGTGAACAGATTCAAAACCCACATCATCCCGCAAGGAAAGGAGCTACAAGAACCACCTCTCTGTCTTAAGGCAACTGCTCTAAAAACCTTGCAAGCAACAACCATGAAACATGGGGCTAGAACCCTTCGGGCAGATAACTGAAGAGTTTGCTACCTAGAACGTGCTCTGCTCACTGGGGCAGACACCTTGACCGGGACCCACGTGTTTGTCGCTGGCAGGTCCCAGGCTGGAGATCCTCTCAGCAGGGCACAGAGGCGGATGAGAAGATCTCTCGAAGATTGTACCAGTTGTATTTCTACCCCTGCCTGCTCTGGCTGGCAGATACCATACGAGCCCCAGGAAAAGACTCTACTGATATCCCCTGCTCCTTCCCCTAGGTCCAGCAGCAGAAGTCCAGCAGAATGCAATGGAGAATTAAGAGAAAGCTCATCCTACTCATCATATTTGTCGCTATCCGTTTTTCTAATCTCACTCCTGGAAATTAAAACTAACCTAGTGCTTAACACCAATTAGGCTCTGTCTAGAGACAAGACCCTATGATCAGAGACCACCTTGTGACAGTCCAAGGAAACAAAGTACTGGGACAAAAAGCATCTCCCTTTTTAGTTCCTTAGTGCTCCGTGTGCAGTTTCTGAAGTCTCTCTGAAAACTGCAAGGTAGTCTTCTCATTCACTAGTACCTGCCATCCATGCCTCTCTAAAGACCTTACAAATAAACTAGCTACCACCTCAGAAAACAATATACTGTTTTTCTCACTTTAATAAATAGAAGTAAATCAGATGTTTAAACCAGCCACCAAGAGCCCTCATTTCACCATTGGGCACAAATAATTCTGCTGAAGAGCAGATGAGAAACAAAGCATATTCTTAATTTCAACACATTTTACCGGAAGGAGGTGTCACATTTTTAGAACAGGATCCACTCATGATCGAAGACTGAGCTGCTGCAAGTTCAGCCATAAGCATTAAGCACATTTGGAAATTCCCTGGCAATGCTGTTAAAGGAACAGACATTTCCTGTAATTTTCGGAAACATTTTATATCTCCCCTCCTCCTTTTTAGCCTTGGTGGTAAGAAGCGGGGAGGGAGGGAGAGAGGATACCATATTACCATTAAGTGAAATATGAATGAGCCACCCAAGTTTAAAGTGGAAACTTCAGCTATTTATGCTTAGGAGAAAGTTTTAAAAAGAAAAAGTCTTTCATCATTAAGAGGCCAGGATTTTTCTGCTGACTTCAGGAAAATAAATATACATCCTTTCAATTAGAGAGAATTACAAAAGGATATAAACTTGCCTTTTTACTTACTTCTGGCAAATAAGAAGTCCTTCAGGCCTTATTTAAATACATTTTTCTATTTTCCAGCATTAGAGATGGAAGCCTCTTTTTCTTGTCTCTTGCTCAGGGCCTTCCCTAAACTGCAGCTAAATGAATCCAATCAGTCAGGTCACGGGGAATGTTCCTCCCACTGCTACAGAGTTGTGGTGCATCAAACAAGCTAGAAGCCAGAGAGAAACTGAATAGTCAGGCATGACAGCATCTTTCCAAGGACCTCAGTACCTATCTCTCCTTTCCTAAGAGTTTAATCCTGTCCTTTCCTAAAAATCTAATCTTGTATGAAGTATCTGGCATAAAATTCATAAAATTTACAATAGGTTATAAAATTATTTACCTATGTAATCCAAGTCTGAAGAGATCTAACCCAAAGCCACAGCACATAACATACGAATTCACAAACAAAATTAAAACCAGAGAACAGCTGCCTGTCCTTACAAACCCATCACAAGCACTATTTTGGCTGTACACCAAAAGGTGAAGATTCGTCATTTAATTAGGACAACTGGCAAAGTCAACATCTGCCAGTCTCTACCAGCAACTGTATTTCAGCTTTCGATTCAGAGACACAAAGTACAAAAAGGAAAAACCTTAGAGGGTTGAACTACTTCATAAATCCTCAAGCTCTTGAAATTCCAGCATATCCTTACTCTTTGTAGAAGACTGCTTTACAGCAGCCCTTTCTGTGACACCAAGGTTTCCATCTACTACACAATCCATACATCCCAAATCAACTGACCATGTTCTACAACTCTGCAGACCAGTATGAACTGTGTCTTTTTTATTTTACATGGTCATCTTTTTGCTGAGAAACAGATTAAAAGGAGTGCTCTGAAGAATAGTAATAAATAAACATCAAGCACAGCAGTTGTAATAGGCTGTGCTAGAGCAGTTGTAATAGTCCGTGCTAGTTCTTTAAAAGGCTTCCCATGAAAAAAAATAAGATGGGACCTCAGAGTCTTCAGATAATGGTTAGCCTTTAAGTTTAAGGCCTTCTTCCTGGTGAGAGACTTCAAGGAGGGGATGTTCAAATAACATGGGCCTGCAAAGAACAAGCCAAAAATCAGGGGGGGAAAAAAAAAAAAAAAAGCAACTCTGATCTGCTTTGTGGTCACTGTATGATGAAAACAGAAGGTGGATCTGAAGCTTTCATACAAGAACCAGGATGGATTAAAGGCAGAGGATAATGATGGTAATTTTATTAGGGAAATAAATCAGAATAGCTTCTGGGCAAGGCTGGGGTGAATTTCTTGCAACAGACTTTTTAATGATTCTTCTCTTAAATTAAATTGAATGACTAAATATCACAGTGAGTCAATCTCCTTTAAGAACAAGAGACGTGTGAACTGCTTTCACAGTATGGTATACTGTGGGTTAAAATGTTCCGGTCTTTCACCCATTTGAGGAAATGACACCAGTTCTCCCGGAAGGCAACATGCACATTCAACCCCTTCACATCAGGGCATGAGAAAGTTTGGAAGGAATTTCTTTTTTTTTTTTTTTTTTTTTTTTTTTTTAAACTGTCAACATTAATACTTTGTTTCTTCCTGCTTGTGTCTGAAAATACAGTGCTGCACTGCACTGCATGTATGTCCTGTCAGCTATACAGAGAAACATCTAGAATGTAAAAAAAAAAAAAAAAAAACAAAAACACCTTAATAAGTGTTAATTAAATCTGTTGTCAAACTTATTTAAAAAACCCTTCTGCATGGTCAAAACAAAATTAATACTGTGAGCAGTGTATGCTACATAGTGATAAAAGCACACAGAAGCATCTTCAGAAGCGATGCTGGGCCCAATAAAACATCAACATTACATGTATGTAAGCTCAGTTCTACTCAGTAAAACAGTTAAATTTTATTGGGTTTCTCCTTAAATGGCTTTTATATGGCAAGGAAAAAGAATAGATGGTGGAAAATAATGAGTCCACAAACACAGTACAGCCTGACTATCTCAAGGTGGGGGTAGAAAAGGAAACACAGAGGTGTACTGGTATACAGCAATGGCTCCCAATTAATGTGGTGGAATAATTCAAGTTGCTAGGTGTACCCAGAAATTAAACAGTTGCAGTAATCCTGTTAATAGGTCTCCCATTCTGGGATGTACAGACTATTAAGGAGTTCAGGCTATGACATGGAGTGATGGCTGAATTGCAGATGAGGCTCAGGAAATAAATTAACTCCTAGATCCAGACAACTGGGACCCAAACCTCTCACCATGGTGAGATAGCTCTTGATAGCTCACACACTGGGAACAGAACATATTCTCATACCTAATTTGTACCCAAAAAGGTAATTCTGATGGCCTGCTTATTAAAATTAAAATATGAAAACAATTAAATTGACAAGATGGTATGAACAGGGCCTCAGTTCAGGAACAAAAGCAGAACTCACTCACTGAGCTCACTAAGCTACGTTCTGGGTAACATGCCCTGGTACGTCTTCCCCAAAGGATCCCAAGTGTTTCTTTGAATTCGAATCATGTTATACAAGACCTGCAGTGGTGCCAAAGCCACATTTACTAGCACGGTAACTACACGGTTGAAAAGAGAAGCCATATGTGTCTTTACAACGGAAGGAGAGAGCAGAGGGTGGCTTACGTTTCCCAGCTGTGCCTCTTACATCACTATAAACACTACCATTTAAGTAGAGGAAGAGTGACATAACTGCAAGATACATTAAGCCCCCTTAAGAACAACTGGCAAAATGTGACTGCCATTACATCTAGTTTGCAAGAATTAAAAGGGACCAGGATTTTTTTTAATTTTGAAGAGCAAAAGCACACAATGCAGGATTGAGGGAGCAAATAATGTTGTTATTATCTGATACCCACCTCAGTCAAAGATCAGGGTCAACAAAAAACGCTTTGTAGCAACCTCACTGGGCTTCTAACATGATTTTGGATAGCAAAGAGAAACAAAATATATTCCCTTAAATTACATTTGTATTATCCTGTTTGAAGTGTATGTATGTATGCATATGCACATGTATGCACAGCTCTTTACAAATTCATAAACAAGAGTTTATAATTCTCCAGAATTTGTAGAGATGCTCTGTTTTACACAGTCCTTTAAAAAGCAACCAAAAAGGTACTGACTGTTGTCAAAGTAATCCCAAGATAGGAGAGTTCAATACAATTCTGCAATAACTGAAGGAATATACTGACAGAATGTATCAACTTCAGGTGCATGCAGTGCGAACTAAAATGCTTGGAAGGAAGTATATTACCTGCAAACTGCAAGATCCTTGTGTTTCTTAGGTATTCAGCAATGGAAGAAGCACCAGTGATTTGTCAATGATCGTGGATACATCAATAAATAATACTGATTAGTTTTATAAAAACTGATTATACACAAATTCATGTTGATACCACTGGCAAGTGCTCTGATCATTTTCAGATAGACTTCCAGTCTGCATGTAAGCAGCCCATAGGAACGAGTTAGGTTTTGATACACAATCCTGAGGTTTTTACCTCCAGGAAACTGATCCTGAAGGATAAAGGTATATGATGGGTGGTCCTTAATCACTTCCTTTATATGAAGATTGAGGTCAGAATGGAAAAAGAGCCAAGGAAGGAAGTCTGCAGCACCCCTCGAACACACACACACACCTTCCTGCATAGCTCCTGCAACAGTTTAGAAGGTGAACTTGTAGTTTGAATTAAGTAGTCAGAGGTTGAGATAGAAATAAACAGCTTGCACAAGCAACACACTGTGCTATTAAGTTTTTACAAGTGACTTAAAAATTAGGTCAGTCTAATTTGTGGCTGATACTTTGTTCTTTCACTACTATGAACTCACAATGATGTCAGCCTCATGTTCAAACATGCCACATTTAGCAGTGTACAGGCTTCCTGAGAGACTCTCTCAGCCTTCCTTTGTGCAGAAGGCTTCTGCCAGATTCTTAGCTCATACTTCACTGACTCAGGCATGCCACTCCAGTTTCAAGGGAGTTACACTGGCTTCCCGTCAAATACTGCACAGTTTGGGGTTTTTTTTCCCCTCTTTTTTTTTTTTTTTAAACTTTACTGAGTAAAAGTTTAATAACATGTGGTCATATTCAGGTTACCATTTTAGGCCTCATCTTCATTAGACAATGTCCAGAAGAAAACTACCCATTAAGAGGTGTCGGAAACAGGTGCTTTTAACTAATTCAACCCATGTTTTAATACTTAAAGGGGGCTTATAAGAAAGATGAAGAGAGACTTTTTATCAGGGCCTATAGTGACAGGACAAGGGGCAACAGTTTTAAACTGAAAGAGGGTAGGTTTAGACTGCACATGAGGAAGAATTTTTTTACAGTGAGGGTGGTGAGGCGCTGGCCCAGGGTGCCCAGAGCAGCTGTGGCTGCCCCCTCCCTGGAAGGGTTCAAGGCCAGGTTGGACGGGGCTGGGAGCCCCCTGGGCTGGGGGAAGGGGGCCCTGCCCGGGGCAGGGGGGGTGGAGCTAGGTGATTTTTAAAGGTCCCTTCCAACCCAAACCATTCTATGGTATTTCCCCATCCTTACCTGATCTAAAGAAATCCTAGATGTCCCTGTAGTCTACCCAAATTCAGCTAACTCTTGAGGGTGCAAAGCATCCCACTGAATTGGGACTTCATGCAGAAATGATTCTCATGCAGCCACCCCCAAAAAACAAAGCACACTCACATACAGAAGCTAATCTGTCTACATAACTTTTGATGTGCACGGAAGATATCTTTTAATTATTTCTGACACAAAACTTACTGCAGGGTTTTTAGGCACGTTAGCAAAGACAACAGCTTTTGAAGCACAAGGATATTTTGTCTAGCTACAAAACTTCAACAGACCCTTGGACCCTGTAGTAAGCTTTCGCATGCACCTTTAACTAGACCCAAGTGAAGCAGCTGTTTGAACCACCATGGCTGCTTGTTCTGTCTCAATGACAAAATTAAACTGAAAAAAGATAAAGGAGAGATTTTAAAAGCAGTTATTAGTCCATTCCACTTTTCACCTGTCAGCAGGAGACCCACTCTGAGGTGCCACCCTAACTCTCCCCCACTGTTTTTCCCCTCATTCTCTCAGATAAACCAAATCAGCCTTCTGCATGGCTGCTCTCTTAATCTGAGGGCACAAAAAAATCTCTGGTGGAAGTAAAGCCACCTAAAAATACAACAGTAGGTAAAAAAAAAAAAAACAGGTCACTTTTAAAAAGGCCATCTACAAGCTCATTCTTAGTGAATCTAATTCTCACCATTTAACTCATATTTATGCCTGTCACTAAATATCTATACTTAACATTGTGTGCACCTTAACTGCAGGCAATCTATGTTTCCCACTGCAGCAGCCATCACAGAAACCCTACCTCACAAACACTCATCTGGAGCAGAAGCAAAAGAGGAAAAAAGGGTGACAATTTATATGCTGCTAAAGCATTTCTCTACAAGAGATATAATACTAGCTCAGACTCTCCCACTTTCTTGTTCATGATACTGTGTTTCCCAACTGGTACAGGTATTTTTACTTGTTTTTTGTTTGTTTGTTTTAAACTATCATGTCAGTATGTTCAAACCTGTATTATACATGCATGGAACAATGCTATTGCATGAATCCTTAACATGGTTAGAAAAGCATCCCACTCTGTCTCAGGAAAAGACACATTATCTCACAGTCATTTCCAGCACCACATTAAATTCCAGCTACTCTATGAAAGAAAACATACAGACGTGGTTCACAAGAACTGCACACCCAACAGATCCCCACTATTACTGCTGTCTCTGCAACTGCCCAAGGATACAGGAAAGGCAAGTCTTGCAGGGAGAGGTGACGTCTTTTATGAGACCAGTTAATATGAAGTGATAAGAAGAGGGAGGGCACGAACTCCAGAATGCACAAGCCCTTCCTCACACACACAGACGTGAGACAGAACCAAACAGTGACACTGAAACAAAAGCCAAGGCTTCCAAAACATCTCCACATCCAGCCTGTCCCTCTTCCCAAACAGGAAAAGAAGAAGTCCAAAGCACATCCCGAAGTATGTCATAAATTACCCAATGAATCATATTCCTCATGGAAACTGTCTGGCCGAAGCCGCACCACTGAAAATATGCAATAAAAGACAGAAAGGAACCAAGAAGATACCCTCAAAGAAAGAACACTGTTCTCTCCCCAAATTCTTGGAGTTAATACCAATACCAAAACAACACAATCCTGTAGTCATCACAGTTACTAGATTTGTGGTACATTCTTCCCAAAGACAAACTTTTCTCTGGATTATCACATTGTTTATCATTACTAACCCACACTTGACTTAGATTTAGCTTTATATTCACTGCTTTTGTTTCAAGTGGGGTTTGTGTTCTTGAAACCTTCCCTGTCTTCCCCAAACTAACTGGTTTAAACAGGAAAAAAAAATTTCTCCTCTTTATAAACCTTTCTTATAGCCTATCTGAAAAAAAAGTTTGCATTTTCTGAAAAAAAAACCCACAAACAAACAACAACAAAAGAAAACAAACCACATAAAAACCCCATATAAAAATGACAGTTTCCTTAAAAGTATTTTTCAGGTTACTGAAAAACTGTGACCATTTCCAGCTACAACTAAAAATGTACTGCATTACTCAAAGTGATAGGACTAGAAGTCTCATTGTACAATACTATGAGGAGGCAACAACTTAGCTCTTTTAAAGTAAAACCAATTTTATTTTCCTTCAGTTTCAAGTTGACTTATACTATCAGTGACAAAGCAGATGAGATTAGACTCATTTGCCTTTATAAAGTCATGACAGTGATAGATGTAGTTGATAGGTTACCTGTTTTTTTGTTTTGTTTTGTCTTTTATGTGGATTGCAAAGAAATGTTAGCTAGGTAGTTTGCCACCTACAGTGGTATAGGCAGTTAGGTTCTCCACAGGAACTCTGAGTGGCATGAAAAGACTGACCCTGGTGGTTTGAACAATGAAGTATGAGGAGCACTGCAAAAACACACCTGAAAGAAGCCAGTTTCTGCCAATGAGCACCAAAAGCATTTCACATGTGCAGACTTAGGCAAGAAATCTTTTCCAGAAAGGATTTCATCCCTGACTGCAGTTGCCCTCTCTGATAGGATTATAACACAGGTCAAAATGTGCAGGAAAGGATTTGAACCCAACTACAGAAGCCGAGGTCACCGGGAAAGAGGGGAAGGAGAAGCACTCCTCCCACCCCCTTTGGGCTTCTTCCTCTGCAGCAGCACCCCCAGGCTCAAGCTAGAGTAGTGAATAGCTAGGGCATGCACTTCCAAAATCAAGTAATCCATAACCTGGGAGCTGGGCAAAGTCAGGCACCAATCCAAATAATTTTTTTAGAACATCTAAATTTTAATTTAGCTTAGAATGCTTTGGAACAGGCAAAAAAAAAAAAAAAAAACAAAAAAAAAACATAGATCTAGAAGAAAAAGTATCTAGTCTACCTGTAGATACAATGCCAATCCAGGACTGTAACGTTTTTCCTAATCTTGTTCTCACCATCAGTTTCAAGCATAGTTTCACCAAGGTTCAGCTTTCTGGCACTCTACCGAAAGTATAACCACGTAAGATCTTTTGAGAGCCAGCTTTCAGTTTGGCAGGGAGACCACCTGGCATCAAAGGTATGCTTACTGGTATGCCTACAGACATATACCTGAATTTTAGTCAAAAAGCAAGAAACTGCAGGGATTAATTTTTTAAAATGTGCTTGGCAGCTAAAGTCTCCTGATATTCCATGCATGCTTCAGTGCAGGGACAGTGTGCAGAGATGCTTAAATCTAAGACTCACAAGCTAGCTCTGAACCAAACCACCAACTTGGTGCTCAAACTAGCCTTGACAGAAAAGAGGGTTTATTTGTGCAGGCTCACCCCATGGCACAGCTACAGAGCCTTCCGTGAGCAGGCTAAATACTTTCTCCATGGCACTCCGCAGCACAGGGCAGATGGACTAGGCTGAGCATCTCAAGCAGCACTGTCCCCCTCACTGCCACATCCAGAATTATTTGTTCTGCAACTGCTGCTGTGCACCCTTACAGTATCAAACACCAGAGAAAGCAAATGCTCTCTTGAGCTTGCATTATTACTTCTGCTCAGAAAGCATAAGGAATGGAAAATAATCTTACCACCAGCACACACAAGTTTCTGCAGACAGCACGGGTGGTCTGTATATGGAATTGAGTGATAAATATGCTGGAATAACTGAAAGAGAGGAAAAACACACTAGTGCCCCAAAAAGATGAGTCTGGCCACCAGATATTAATCCACAAAACCTACAGTTGTCCCCAGGAGTTGATACACTTTTGGCTTTAAACAAAGCATGCACTGCTTGGATGGGAAAGGGGGACTTGTCCACAAAGAATTCCTGCTCCACTGATACAGTGGCCTGCTGCCTGGATCTAAAGATCCAAAGCCACATGGCACAGTTTGAAGTGCACCACTGCCCCTTATGCTAGACTGCCATAGTTTTTGGTGTGTTTAAGGATAAACTCAATAACTCCTTTCAGTACAAGTCTGTAGAGTCAAGTATGAGAAAGCACCAGCATGATGATTGCTCACACTGTCTCACCACAGCATCCTTGATCTCATGCAGCACGATAGGGATGTTCCTTACACAAGCACCTTCCTTGGGGCGGTACTCGCTCAATAGAAGAGTATTTATTTAACCACAAACCCATCTGCTTTGCATTCCCATTAAAGAAAATCTTATGCAAAAAGGTAAGAGCTTGGCTACAAGCCCTTGGCCCAAATACCCTCTTACCAGTCCTGTGCTGCTTGCCAGGTCATTGCTGTTTCTACTTCAGAGATCTGCAGCAGACAGACCGTGATAAATCCAAAGAACTTTGAAATTAAAAGAAAAACTTTAAGCCTAACAGTAGGAAGTGCTCTCCATGCTTCACTAATCTTGTCAAAATATACCGTGCAGACAATTACAGTTAATAAAAGTATTCTTAGGAAGCTTAACGACAACTTTGGAGTCAGGGTTTCTCTGCTTCAGGTAGACTGGAAATGAGGAAAAACATCAGGGAAGAAAATTTCTCTTGCTCTCCTTTAGCCCCCCCCCGACTCACAAACACAAAAAGGACTCCCAAGGGAAGCTTGCCCCATTCCAGATAGCAATTTGAGTGGTACAGATCTATCCACGAATATCAGCTTCTCTCTCTGCCTACCCACGGGAAATACCTTTACTACAAGCACCTGAGCTTGTAACCACAGAAAAGCATGACCCTGTTCTGCATTAGCTACTTAAAAGCGTTTGAGGTCTTTCTTTTGAAAGGAGTGAATAGACAAAGCTCTGCAGCTCCGAGAGGAACATCTGAAAAAACACTTGTGCTGTCACCACTCAACAAAAGCTAGAGATGTCCAATAAAATGGCACGCTCCTTCACTGTATTTTCCACCTATTACTGTATGTAACTCCCATGACTTAAAGCAGTGGCTCCCAGACAGGCTGATGAATAGTCTACGTAAGTATTTTTTAGCACATGTCTATTTTGACAAAAATCAGTCACATCCAAAATTATTTTGGTGAACAACTGACATCAAATAAATGATTTACAGGCTTAGAATTCATGTTTATTTTTAGGAATAAATGATCACAGAGAACCAGACTAACTAAGAATCTAAATGTGGGTACCTTCTTTTAGTACTTTTAAGGCACAATCAAATCCTCCTTGGGCCTCTCACAGACTCTCTATCCATCCAGCAAGGCTAAATGCAATTCCCATGGTACACCACACAACTTGAGCTCTTTTCAGAGATTTAAATGCATTCAGGCTCATCCATGACAAAGCTTTTCTAAAGAGCAAGTTCCATGTCTGAACCCAGCAATTACATTACCAATAGTTTCAGACATAGACAAACTTGCAAAATCCATCTCTAGACTACTGATGCCCCAAGCAGGAATGGTGTGTAGTATCCACCATGGCAGAGCAGCCAACACACAAAGAGCCTGGAGGTAACACTGCCATCAGGTTTACTGAGATAAGCATTTTCCAATTGTCTCACAACAATTAAAAATATCATTAAGTTAAATAATTATAAGAAGAGCAAATCTGAGCCACCTTTTATGCTTCACAGGTTCTAACTAAATCATAAAGAACAAGAGATTAAGCTTCCTGGAATGTCTGGTAATTTTGTTACCATATTTATATTATTATAATGATCAACTGTGTTTCAATTTTCATTTTTGAATTCAGAGGAGAGTTACTAAATCCATTATAAAACTATAAACATGGCTAAATTGTTTGAGGCTGACAGCCACACTAAAAGATAAATTAATTTGTGGCGTCCTAGACAAACAGTTCAGTGAAAACCCAGCATTACACATTAGCACATGATGGGCCTTTTAAAGACACAGCCAGATCTGAAAATTCAATCAGAAAATTTGACAGTTTGTTGTAGCTTTGAGTTTCCTAAAAAAAGCCTACCCTGAAATATCTGAAAGGAAATCTCAATTTAACACACATATTTGCACTATTTCAGTAAATTCATGTGCACTACTACTCCAAGTTCACAGAGAACACAGTAACAAGAGTGGTCAAAGGGGTGTGTCCTGCTGGAGCAGAAACAAGTTTACATGAACTGTTTTTGGGACTGCTGGGAACCACCAGGTGTAAACCCATCACTTTGACACCTCATCTCATCTTAGATTTCTGTCTCAAAATTTAGTTCTGTTAAAAATCTCCACAGCAAACCTAATCAATATATTAAGTAAACAAACACTGCTTTTAACAGTCTCAACAGAAAAAGTAGAAGGATAGGAACTAACACCAGAAGTTGCAGAAGAAAGGTGGTTTTGTTTAAGACTTAGTTTGAAGATGCCATCTTCTGCATGCCAACTCTTGGCAGTCATCAACAAAAATTAATTCTTGCTGTTAACAAGATAAGCAACTTAAGATGTTACTACACTTTCTTCTGGATTTTAACCACCACACATTGCAATAAAACAGTGACAGAAAGAAAACATGATTAACTGATGGCCAATCTAGCTAATGGCTTCGCCTACAAATCAAATCACTACATGTTTATATAATTTCTAGTACCCTCCCGAAGGAACTCAAAAATCTGCTACAGCTGAGAGGCTCTCCTTTTTGCATTTTCCTTTCCCAGCAACTTACTTCATCTCATGATGGTTTTCTCCCTAGACTTCTCCATCAAAGCTACAGTAGTATCTTGCCCATTTTTCCACTTGGTATTAAGAAAATTTAAACAACAGATGGATGAAAAACGTTCATCTAGGCACACAATCTCTTTTTGCTAGTAGCGCAGTAGCATTTCTTTTGGCCTTGACTATGCTGCTCACACCTACGCAGAACACTGCAGCAAATGTGATCTTCCAGACCTGTTCCTTTGACCAGATGTATCTTTATTTTCTTCTTAAGCCATACGAGGTAACACGAGACCCTCACCTATCTCACACTCCTTCCAAATACTGCCTCAAAACTACTACTTTGACACGATGTCTACAACAACTTTGCTATCAGTACTTAGACTATTATGTTGACCAGAATCGCCTAGGTGAATACCACTCCTCTCTGCCTCTGGGACCACCAAACACTGCAGAGTCCATGGTCTGTGTCTGGCCTCGTGGGTTCTGTAACAAATATCTGCATTACTGCATGGAATGGATACTCTACAAAAAAAGTGTATATTAAGAAAGAATAAGCTGCACTGGTTTTAGATGCCAAAGCAAACAAGATTAGTACTCCATAAAGAAAATAACTGAGTTATTTACCACTCTGGAATTCTACCAAGTATTTGATACAACCAAGCTAAAGCTGAGGATTTTAGTATATTTTCATTATAACTTGGTTTTGAGTAATTTGGTCTCAAGACAGCATTGGTTTTTGCAAAGAAAAGATGCAATCTCCAATACCTTTTCTCTACTTCTGGAGTAACACTTCTTAATCATTCCATTTCACAACATGACATTAACAAAAAAAAAAAAAAAAAGAAAAAGCAAGTATTTTGATAACAATCTCTCTGTGCTTAGTGTTTCATAGCAATTTTATGCTTGCAGAGATGCCATGTCATTTTGGACAGAGTATATTTCAAAATGGAAGCCTATCAGGAAGGAATTTAGAGAATCATGCTCCCCAAATGACGAGAAGACAGCTGATACAGACATGGAGAGTGCACTATACTATTGGTTCAGCCTTCCTTACTCCTTTAGTTGGTCAGATGGAACTGGCATTACATTTGAAGTCAACTGAAGCACTCTGTATATGAGGAATCGTAAGTTGCCATGAAGACTGATGAGGAAGAGTCTTCTCCTATGGGAAAATAAAAATAAACAAACCCTGCAAAGAGTCTGCATGTGGCTGTCGGGCGGAGGGGAGGAACAACAGGAAGGAGGAAGAAATCACTACAAATCTGGCATCTTTAAACCAGGAAAACATCAGAGCTCTTGCAATTCCCACAGACTAAACAAGGAATCATACAGTTACTGTGGAAAAGGGAGAAGAGTCAAGCCAATTCTGTTTAGAGAAGGAAGGGGAATACCATGCCAAATGCAACAGGAATTTAATTTGATGAAGGAGAATCTACATTTTAATTTAGCCTTTCCACCACAGGAGAACATGCTAAGGGACATTTTTTGTTCCATGTTTGCTCTTTACCTGGAAATAAGAAACTAAGTTTTTCCCCTGCTCGTCACTAGAGTGATCTTAGTGCTATGTTGGAAAGCCAGTTTACTGTTTGCATTAGCTCACCGCTCAGTGACAGTGGCCATAGTACAACTGAGTTCACCACACTCATGGAAGGAATCCTACCAAAACTAGTACCGTGCTGTTATGTTTCAGAAATGGTGATTAAGACATCACCGGTCCAAAAGATCCTCAATTCAAGAAGAGAGAGGAAATTAAAAGCTGCATGTTTAGCTCCCAGCTGAGTCTGAAAGTTGCAGAAGGTATACATACCACTCCACAAGGAAAGGGAACAGGAAGCCAGGGAAGAAAAGAGTCATTATGTTCAAATGGTAACATTTTCATGAGGTTACACAGGCCAAATGAGCATATCCCAGAAAAATGTGAATCCAAGCCTGGGTAAAGAAACAGAAAGCAGAATAAGTGACAGCAGATAGGGAAAAAAAAAAAAAAAAAAAAAAAGCTTTAGAAGAGCAGAGAGTATCAGATCAGAAAATGTATCAAAACAATAAGAAAAATCGTAAAAGCTGGTACACAAAAATGGGAGGGTGCAATTAAATTTGATACTACCAACTAGATAATAATAGCTGAGAAAGCAAAATTAGGTTTTTTTTGCAAGAGTCTCTCCCACACAGGATGCTGGCAAAAGATAAGTTAGAGATGGCCTAAGATGATCTTTTGGTATGTCAGTCCTGACTGTAGAA
This sequence comes from Tyto alba, assembly GCF_018691265.1. Taxonomy (NCBI): domain Eukaryota; kingdom Metazoa; phylum Chordata; class Aves; order Strigiformes; family Tytonidae; genus Tyto; species Tyto alba. The sequence goes on along the minus strand of NW_024881295.1, from coordinate 5,095,226 downwards.
GGAAAAAATAAAATTATTAACTAACAGTAAGCCACCATGTCCTCAAGATTTATGATGGAATTGAGGAATGTAAGGGCTGAGCAGAAAACAGAAATGTGTAATGCTTATTAAAGCAAGCTATTCCAGCATAGGTATAAAGTGTTTGTAAATCATGCTATCAGTGACAGAAAAAAGAAAGAATGAAAAAAAATAATCAGTGAACTTCAGTACTATAAAAACTTGTTTAAAACTAGCCATACAGAACCCCTGGCAGTCCTGATGATAGGCATAAAGGAACATAAAGCAAGAAGTGAGAGAGGACACAGTCCTACCCTTCTCCATCTGACCCAAACCCACCATTAAATTTGCCCATGTGTCTTTGAGCATGTCAACTCAGTTGCTCAAAGGAACTTTGTGTAGACTTACTAGAAACTAGTCTATAACAAGGAATTCCAAAGAATCTAGATTTTAATATAAACATATTTACAACCATATACACACAGCCATTCCCCAGCACTGAGGAGATGGAAAAAAACTCAGAGGAGTAGTAGAGGAAAAGAAAAAAAAAGACAAATTATTGTCTCTGTTGATAGAAACAATATTGGATTAAGTTATTGGAAATTAACTACCTTTTAGGTTAATTCTTTATCTTTGGACATGGCTGAATGGCAGAGCTGTATCGACAGACAGGCTACTTCAGTTGACTTGTTTGCACAAACCCACATGCAAATTTGATGCAAGTCAGCAAAACTCAGTCTGAATGGTCTGGGAAAAAACATCTCTCTCTTTAAGGACAAAATCCCTCAGCTGACAAAATGACACCAGTAACAAGACTAGTGCTGACATGCTGTAGGGACTGCAGTTTCATCAGTAGGATGCTCTAGATTCCTACCTGCCCTATACATGACTTTCTGCAGCACCATCTCTTCCAGTGTGGAAGACACTGCCTTCCAGCAATGCAAGCGCTATACAGTGACAGGAGCTCTGCAGAGCTCCAGTTGAACCAGCAGAACCCTTTTACTCTGGGCAGCACTCCAAGAAGATGATCCCGGCATCAGCATGCTACTACACAAAATAAATGTAAAGAACACTCAAAAAACCCAAATGATTTTGAGATTTAAAGTATACAAAAAAAATACAGTGTTATGATTAAAAAGAAGTCAGGAACACCCCCTGAAGAGGAATGGGAGTACTAAATCGAGTTGTAGGTTTAATCAACAACTCCCCCAAGAGCAGTGGGCAGAGGTGACACAAACAATTAACAAGTGAGGAAAATGAGAGCTCCACATGACAACTCAGAAGACACGGTTACCATTTAGATTAATATAAGTAGAGAAGGAAAAAAAAAATCAGACAGGGTAAAAAGTAAATAGACATTACTAGCCATCCATTCTCAAAGCAGAAAAGAGATTTTTCATTTTACCAAGTAAGTAGGACATAAACACTTTCAAGTTTTCAGTAGAATGGGATGATGTTTGCATTTCAGTTTCCTTTGAAAGACCAAGTAATGATGAGAAATCACAAGCATATTCAAACTGATACACCATAAGCTACTAAAAGCACAAAAGTTATCTGCCTACTTCAGATAGCTGTCGGCACTAAAACCACCTACTAAGTGTTCTGTGAATACCACGTATCTGGATCTTCTCAATTCCTTATACCTAGACATAGCCTAAGAAGGCTTACCTGAAAGGCTGTTTTGCTTCACTAGCTAATTAATTGCTCATCCTTATCATATAAAACATCAATAAATAACTTTGAATTAAAGCTTTATGAGATATAAGCTGCTCTGAATGGACTATGCATGTATATATACACCTATGTGCATGTTCACGTATGTATAGATACACAGTTTGTATGTGGGTATATGTGTAGAAAAACAAAACACACACACATATATATATGTCCTACTGCTGTTTTGAAGAAAAAGCATCCTGACAGAACTGAAGTTCTAAACTTGTCAGGTGGCAGACAAGCAAGGGTTTCTAATGGAACATAAAGCTCCTGGAGCTCTAGGAAACCAATCCAAGCCAACATAACTTGAATGCACAGCAGCACACAAACAACAATCTTTTTTTAGCTTGAATCAATGGTTCCAGCATTAATTTCCAGTGGGTAAATCCATGTAATTAATATACTTCTTGATGACTCTGCAGAAGACAAGCTTAGAAAGGAATTCCTCTGAGTTTCAACAACTCCTTTCAGATTGACATGGGCTGCAATGGGCTTACCTGTACTGCAGGACACAGGTAACTCCAACTCAAGACTTTGCTTGTGGGCCAAGCACACAGCAAACCCCCAAACAAGGGCAAAAGGCAGGTCTCTGGAACAAGAGGAAATTATTTTGCTGAAGCAGGTCTGGCTACTAAACCACCAAGCCCATTCCTACCCCCCTCAACAGGCAGACACATGAACAGGAGACAGAGCCCATCATCCCTTTGGCTGCTCCAAGAACTGCTGTTAAAGAGCCTCACACACACTCACACACCCAAACAACAGGGCAGACTGAGGGGGTACACTCCATGGCAGCTTAAAAAAAACCTAAGTCAGGGCTACCGCAGAGCAACCATGTCCCTTATATGCCAGCTCACATGTTAGTTCAGTGAGCTGACTCAAAGAGCTAAATCAGTCACAAACTAACTGTACAAACAAGTAGAATAAACAAACACATAAATAAACCACATCCAAACAATTTTCAGCCATTTTTGGTTTCTGGGTCTAGCTCACTGTGGGATCTAAGAGCCCTTAAAGGAGTGAGTTTGCACTGACGGTAGCTGGGAAGACAAGAAAATACTTGAGTGTTTACTTGGGGTAAAGTAAAAAGAGTTACTTGAGCGTAACTGTGAGCATTTGGTGCTACCTGCCACAGAAATGCATGCTACGTTGCACTAAGTTGAGAGAGCTCCACCACTTTCAGTGGATCCATGCTAATGTCCTCCCATTTCACTTTTACTGCTACTGAACCTATTTATTTTGGACAACAAGGGTAACAGCAAGTTGGGCAGAATGCAGAAGAAAGGAGAGGATAGTCTACAGAGTATTTTACTTCTAAGGTTTGTCTACGTGTCAAAAAGGCAGGTAATTTAAGGTCTGACATGGAATGAACAACCACCTAGAGCCTATGGAACAAACAGTATGATGCACTTCTCATCTGCTTCAAACAAAACATGAACAGGTTAGCTCAAACAGCAGAATAGGCTACTTGTGAGTTCATTCTCTGACTTGGCCTCAAGTGAAATATAAATAGTCATAAAAATTACTCTAAGCAGCAGACTCAGGGCAGCTGCTAGAGGCAGAGGGACTGTGTCAAGCAGCTGGACTCCATAACCTTTTCTGCTAGCACAGCTGGAAAAAGACACTTTATCAATAGCCTTTAGACTACTGTTCTCCTCTTTTGTGTATTTAGGTTAAAGCTCCTTGTGGCACTGACTAGTTGCACTTACAAAGAACTCACACCAATGGCAGTATAGAACATAACCCCAAAACGCTAGAAGGCAAGGAGCAGGGGCCTGGGCAAGCTGGTACATTGGTACCTGCAATGTAGTCAGAGGACATCAGCCTCTTAAACTGGACATACTCTAGAAGCAAACAAAAAATTTGCCAACTTTTTTTTTTTAAGATAAAAGCTTTTCTTCCATCTAGAGTAACTACATATATACCTGATTTTTAAAAAGCCAACAATAAATTAGCAACTCACAACAGAAGTGTTTAGACAGTTCATTTTCCCCGCTCCTCCCCATCCTCTCAGTTGCACTGAAAGACACATCTCTACATGGACTCAGGAGCATGATGTTTACAGCTTGTCTCTGAAACTTACAAATTTCCATCTTGAAGGTATGGTCTGTAGTGCAATGTCTTGAAATCCCCTCATTCTTAAATATTTACAAATGCCTATCCATAAAGACCAAATACACAAACCCACACAATGTTATTCTGCCAACAGCCGCCATGTATTCTAATCCATCATTTCTAGTTTTTAATATGTATCTTGTTACATGAATTATAAACCAAAATACAGACTCAGAAAGACAAAACACACAACTCATTAGTGTTTAACAATCTTCAGAAGATATCTTCTAGATGCTCAAATAGTATTTACTACTAAGAATCCACTGGAAGGTACACCTTTCCCTGTACTTCCTATAACTTGTCATTAGACTTCGTTGAGACAGCCTAACACACAGAAAATAACTCTTTTGTTATCTACAAGCTTAATATTACTAGCCAAAGCAGAATGATCTTATCCTGTTGTCACATTATAACTACATCTTCTGTGATTTAAAAGGTGTTTCATGTGGAATCAATGTAGAACTTCTTTCTCTTTTTAAAAAAAAAACACATTTTTTTCATCTCTTTTGACTTTCTATTTCCCACCCCCCCCCTTTGCTTATCCTATATAGGTATATTTTTCCAATATCTGATCCATACCTTTCCCTTTCCATTATTCTCTCTTCTTTCTCTCCAGTTCTGTTCCTGACACACAGTTCCCTTTTCTAGTATTTTCACAATGACATAAGTTGACCCTAATACCACACAGCTTTTGAAACTGGACACAGAGTTTGAAACTTCATCTCCAGAAAGTGATAGGCCTGAATATTTTTCCACTGTAGTGCAATTTAACCACATTTTGAATAAAAGCAGAAGGATCACAGCTCTGTCCACAAACATGAGAAGATAGTACTGCATTTCATGTTAACCATTTCAACATAAATCAGAACAATTTTTGCAGAATTCTGAATTCAGGGAAGCCTATTTTACTGCTGATGGAGAAGCTGAAAGATGTAGTTGGTTGTTTAATTACTTTACCTTCACTGTGTCCCAAAACAGCTGATCTACTTGACACCCATCCCACTCCACCTGTCCAAAAAAAGTAATGCTATTTCCTACCAATAGGTAGACTTACCCAGCTGTGCTTTGATGTGTAACAATCACCATTTGAAAGGGAGAGACCTTTCAAGGAGGCACTTATGCCTGTAGATTCTTACTTTGTCAACATAAATGGAAAAAAACAGGTAAATAAGTGTTAAATAACTAAGTAAGAATAATGTTTGACTGTATTGAAAAGCAGTATCACCAGTTGGGCCAAGTATTAAACACTCAATAGAAATGCCTTACTTTGGTGGATATAACATGAAGATTTTTGTAAGTGTACTTTATAACTTAGTTAAGCGAACATATATAAAAATGTGCTATTACTGGATACCTACTCCAGTATCAGGCAGGTTCCAGGTCAGGGAAAGCATAATATTAAAATGGTTGTTTGTTTGTTTTTTTTTTTCCTTAGGACCTCTAACATCTATCATATGCTTAAAGTTTTATTTCTTTTTTTTTAAAAACCAAAATTGAATGCATGTCAATACTGAGGTATAACTATTTGCTGAGCATGTACACACAAAAAAAATGAAATGTTCAACATCCCTCTCAAGTTAATCCATAACATAAATTCTTGGCTTTGCAATATTCGAAGACTCAAATCAACGCCGTCTTGATTTTTTTTTTTTTAATTATTCATCAAGCCATGAAACCCATATTCCTGCCAAAGTAGACAGCCTCTTCGAGGAAAAGGGGGAAGAAAAAAAAAACAAAAGAAAAAAAGAAAAAGAGAGGAAAAACCACCATCGAAGGACTTGGCAGCCTTTAAAAATTCCCCAAACAAACACTGCATCTCTCTAAGCTAGCATTTGCTAACAGTGTCACTGTGTTCAGCTTTTTTTGTGTGCCTGCCACTAAGCAGCACATAGGAACAGATAGTCCCAAAGCTTCCTGAAAGGACAAGACCTGAACCTTTAACCTGAATCAGTCCCCGCTTCCCCAGCCACCCACCTCCCCTATTGCATTACCTCCTTATTGTTGACTGAAACAGTAGACAAAGTCAACCACTGAAAAGAACATTCTGCCTATTTTAATGCAAAAATCTTGAAAATCCTCGCCACAGCTCAATTAGAAAGATTAGATGATCATTGGTTGAACCCTCTCAAAATCCTGTAACTAAAAGAAAAAGATTCAGTGTTAAATAGCAGCTGTATTTTCACTTAGCTATGCAGACATTTCATAGCCACTTTGCCATACCGGCTTATGTCTGGGCATTTGAATAAAAATAGCTAATGTGCTTGCTTGTTGCGCCATTAAAGCGCACAAAGGAATTGCCAGTACTCTTTTTGCCCATGAAAGGCAATGGTCATTAATAGTTCGTATTTGCAGAAGGCTGTCAGAGGAACAGCATGCCTGAGCTTCCTCCACAGCTTTCTATAGGTTTAACCATACATGAGGCAGCAGGGGAAAACACACTACACGTTTCCTCGTTCCAGAACAGGTCACACCTGCAGGACAGCTGGCAAGTCCTGCAAGCCTCAGCTGGAGAAAGATTCCAGTCCTGTAATTTTCAGGAGGGCGGAAAGATGTGGGTCTCTTCATGGAAAAAGTGTCTTGGGAAACTGTGCAATGACACCATTAGTATTAGTTACTGGTTTCCCACTTTTTTTTGCTGTCCTAACCAGTATCTTGGAGATTTGCACTTGTATTACTACTTTTTCATCCATTTTATGCTTGAAGAAGTTAAGGTTCTTTCAGTAATATTTTGAGAGGAAACAGGCAATAAATGGGCTACTCATACAATCGAGTTTGGGGTGGATAAACAGATTTTTCAGCCATCTTCAAACAGGTCCACCTGGAAATCACAGCATACAGGCGAAGTGAGCCACACTGAGGAAATAGGCTTTGTCAACTGGATGGCATCCAAGCATGGATCACCTAACAAGCATAACGGAAGACTGAGAAGCTGACAGCATGTTCACAATGTGTCAATCCATGAGAAGTCAGGGATTTTCACCAGCGGGACAAGAGAGCTCACTCCACCGATCAGGAAAAGAATGTATCATGATACATATGCAGATGAAAGGTTACGTGCAAAAAAAAACAAAACAAAAAAAGTCAGATAGTAAGAAATAAACAAGGTAGCAGAGGAAAATACAAGTACAAGCAGCTTTATTTAGCTTGTCTAAATATGCCTTAAATAAGTCTCCTACTAGCCAGGAGAACGTGAAGTTTACCAGCTCTCTTAAGGACGGTGCCCGTTTGCCTTCAGTTGCCGTGTCTTCTCAAGATATGGGACCATGAACCTATAGACCAGTCACTGTTGATTACTTCTCTTCAGTAGTGCCTCAGAGCACTCACTGTGTAAAGCTTGAGAGCTTTTAGGAAATTGAAACGATGTGGGAGCATCCTGGGAGAAAGAAGGTGGTACTGACTCCTGTTGCTATGAGAGGAGACTTGCCATCAGTGCAGAACTCCAAACAGACCATGGTAAGAGCAATTTTCACAGTCTATCCTCAATTCGGAGCACACCTGCCTTGCTCCCAAGGTCTTGGGAAGGGCAGAGGGAGCCCTACTAAAGTAGTGATACCATTTGTCTTCTGCTAAGCTGGATTCAATCTAGAGCATACTTTCAGACTTATTTCGACCCAACAACATGTCAACTCAATGCACTAGCATTACTGCTGTACTTTTTTTGCTGGAATATGCTCTGTCCTTTTTTAAAAACTGGCAGAGCTTTATCAATCTATGTTGAAACCAAGATGAAGTTTCTTCTGTTTGCTCCCCAAGTGTTCCTAGTAAGAAGCCTCTACCTAAATTCTCTTATTTTAGAAAGGCACTTCTGAGTATGACAGGGTTAGAAGAGAGACACGTAACACAGGTTCTTCCTCCTCCAGCTCTGTTCCCTCCCAGTTTTCCAGAGTTTAGGCAGACACCCATGAAACTGCCAGGCACAGCAGAGCTGGAAAGCAAGAGGAAACACCGAGTCCCAAATATCATTTTTGAAGAAATAAGGTATGAAATCTCAACACCTAATCAGATTCCCACATGTAACAAAATACTTGTGGGAACTGTATAGATGATAGGTGTTGTATTATTCCTATCTGGAATAAGTATAATGAGTGGAAGGTAATCTCATGCCTGTTCTTTAGGCAAATGTTCTTGGTGCTTACAATCCACCTTTGAAATTAAGGCTTATTTCAGTAGCAGGATGGCATGCTGTGTGCAGCTCTCTGAAATGCAGTTCAGACTCTGCATGTATTTGGAAGATGGTATTTAGAAGATGGATGGCTTCTATGCTTAAGGTACTGTATAAATTTGGTGAAATACGCACCATCAAGAAACTCACTCCCCTTTAAGCACCATCTTGCAGGTAGAAAACCAAGTCCTGACATGAGATTTGAGTCTTTAATGTATGAGATGAATTATTCCTACACCTAGCCATCAAGAAGCAAAACCAACACTTGGGCTATTAAAAGTGTGGTGTTTATACCTAAACATTATGAATTATTCAGCCTTTAAACATGATTTACTAAGGGTTTGGTAGGAGCAAAACATGGTACCAAATCAATTTTATCTGGCATAGGGTGGGGGGAGGGAAAGTTGCTTTCCTATTTTGAGAGCAACTTCTATGCTACACATGCAGAACCAAAGCCTTCTAATCCAGCAGGCTGAATACATACTAGTTATTCAAACTCAAGAACGTGTGCATAAAAGGAATTTCATACAATTAGTCTCTGTTGTCCTCCTCATTCTATGCTCTCTGTAAAGTTCTCATTCCAATGTTGCTACATTACACACTCAGACCCATCTTTTTGCCTCCCACAATGCCTTCAGTAATATAAAAAAAATTAGACAAGCAGGCAAGGATGTCTAAAAAGAGAGTATTTGTACAAGCCACTGATCTATCATTTCGTCAAACAGGCTCAAATCATAGATTATTATAGTAAAGCAAATGCAAGTGAAGCACAATGAAAATGGAAAATACTGTTTCTCTCTCAATATTAGAAACCATGTGTCATAGTTTTCTGCCAAACTAATGTAATGGAACACAGTTATGATTTTATGAAGAAAAATTTTCATACTATTTTAGCAGACTATCACTCTGGATAGCATGTAAAAAGACTTTACAGAAGAAAAAAAATACATTTATTCTCAACTAATGAAAGCCTCTGCACACCTGAACTTGTTCATCTTTATTTGGTAAACGACTGCCAGATGTTTATAACTTAAGTTTGAAACCAAATGAGAGTGCAAATTTACCTCAGAAGGTCTGTGCAAGGAACTGATCCTAGTTTCTGAGAGACAGGATGAAAACTTGTACTACGCAGGGTAAAATTAATTCCAAGAACACATTAAAGAGAAGATGTATAAGTTACTGGAGAGGTATGGCTCATCTTGAGACCAAGAAAGAACAGAGATAACTGACTTCCTCTCAAAGGAGGACCTCATCTCAGCAGTTCCTTTCATAGATTCATGCAGAACAAATGTTACAGCTTCAGACAGTGAAAGCGCAGAAAAGCAGCAGCACAGAGCTCGGGAAGGTCCATGGCAGAAAAGATTCTGCATCCCCATAGCCCCACAGGAAACTTGTCACTGAGGCAACACTCTTTCCCCTCTTTCCTAGCCTGTCCAATTACTAATTTGGTTTTTTTTTTTTTTCAGCTGCTGGAGCATTTTGTAGGGACACAACATGGAAAGCTGCCAGCCTTCCCAGAGCCAACTCTGAGTAGGTCAGTCTTGGCTCAGCAGCAGACCACATAGCACAGCAAAAGGAAACACAAGGCCTTGAACTCACGCCCATCTTCCCTCTCGTCCTCCATACACACACCCTAGACGCAGATTTTCTTTGATCACTGAGGAATAGTAATTCACTGGTGGCCAACATCATCTCCACTGGAGACCGTGACAGCTGCCAGCAGGCCCTATCCATGAGCAAATAGAGAACTGCTCAGATTAAAACTATGCAAACCCAGAAGTTAAGATGCCAAACTTTACCATTAATGTGTATTTTTGGCTTCCTTCAGATGTTATGGGAAGTTACAGAGTAACTATAATGGAGATTTCTTATTTGGAGTTGCCAGGCCAATACCAATCCAAAGATCAGGTCCAGCGAAGGAGAGAAGTTGGCGACACAAACTTCCCTGTTCCCACGGCTGTCTTCAGACAGCAGCAATGCTGCAGCAGCACAGGGCATCTCAGCCGCCAGCCTTGCTCCAGAGCCAGTCTCACCTCAATTCGCTTTGGTATCAGGGTGATGATACTACTATACTAATGATAAAGAAAACCCTGAGGATAGGGTCCCCCAAGTAGCGACTAGGAAGTAGCCTAAAGTTAGAGTGTTCACTTCACCTTCATGCAAATGACGCCTGGTCTTCAGTTAATTGCTGGCTTTAGTCCAGGCCGACATCCCGGTACACATCACCAGGTCACCCATCACCTACAGCTTTTGATTCATGCAGAAAGTAAAGGCCACATATGCAATCGACAGCCTTGAAGAATGATGCATTACCCTTTGCTTATGAAGGGGGACACCAAATAAATCTGCGAAATATTACTGATATGATATGTAGTTACTGATATTTAAAATATTCTGCGGAAGGTCTCCACATCACTACACAAAATCTGGAACCAATCTCTAAGGAATTGTAGGGCAAGTGAATGTACCATTCAACACATCAGGGACATACCATTACACAGACATGCACGAAATACTACGAGATTGCAAGAAACATTTAGTCATTTGATCAGCATAACAACAAATCTGTAGAGACAGATTCACAGGATTCGCAGGCCAAACTCATGTTTCTTCCTAGGCGTGATACAAAAGTGAAAAAGGAAGGGATGTGCCAATCCTTCCACACCTCATCCTTTAACAGTAACTACTCTACGCCATCTGGCTATTAAGGATTGTCAGCACTTGAAGAATATCCATGATGCTTTCCTGACTGCTCTTAGAGGAAAGAAAAAAAAAAGAGAAAACAAAAAAGTCCTAGAAAATTCAACAGACATACTATGAAGTGAAAGCTATCACCCTGCCTCCTTTTTCTTGAGAGAAAAAATGCTTCAACTGTGCTTACTGTATTTCCTCAAAAATTTGTATTTTGAAAACAGTGAATATTCCTGAATAGGTCTGGGGATTAAGGTATCGGACTTTGAAAAGAAAGGTGACTGAGCAAGGCCCTCACCCTGCACACAGGTCTTACTACACAACACAGTGGAGCAGAGCTGGCTTGAAGACCAATGCAAGTAACAGAAATCAATGGCTAATTTGTCTATTTGGCAATTCTTACAGAGGTCTAGAAGAGAGACTGAATTTGCCCTCTGAGGGCTTCTTAAACCCTACATGGATCACTTATCTTAAAGGCAGAAGAGCGGCTGACCCATCCTACCATCCAGCCTCTAGTAACTCCGTATGACTCCACTCACCCTGTCTCCAGCTGCCAGATGTGAACACAGAGGCACAGGACTCCCCGGGCAGGGCCGTTTTGCCAAGGAAGGTGCGCAGGCACATGGCAGACACAACCACAACTCCTCCCCCGGGGCCGAGGGCTGGCCTGGACCCCAGAGGAGCAGGGGCTGGCTTCGGAGCCAGAGCTCTTAGCAAAATCCATTTAACACATTCCTGCACAGCTTCTGCTGATACCGTTCCTATGGACAGTTGAAGCTATTCCAGCTAAAAGCAAACATCCTTGCCAGGCTAGGAGGCTAGGTGCCTTCGCTGAAAGAAGAGCGTGCGTTTTACAGAAAGACAACCTGAGCTCACCTTCTACAGAAGTTCTTTCTGGTGTGATTTTGTTCCACTATATACGCTTAGGTAGCTAACAAAACCAGAGCTACTGGAGAAGGAATGTATTTATGTGTCTTTATACAACATGTTACATTTTCAAATGCTTGGTTGTGCTTTCTGGACCTTTGCACATGTATTAAATCATACAGTATTTTGCAACTACCACCTCTAATCAGCACAGGAACTGGCACCTTCTCTGCTGCTTTTACTTATTTGCTAATTGAAAAAGAGACTTTGAAATTGTGTATTAAGATATACTGAAGCACTATTGTATTAAACAAGCTTAATGACCACAATTTATTACACCTCAGACATTTTTTTATAGATTCCTTCCCAAAAATATTAATAAGCATACTCTGTAAATGCAAGATTTACTTCTGAACATTACTCTTTGCATCTTTTGTCATTAAAGCTAAAAATATGCATACACCCCCCCCTATTGCATACTTGCTCCACATTCAAATAGAAACCCCCCAGACAACCAACATAAACAACTGTGATGAATACTTCAATCTCCAACGGGCAGTGGGATGAACACCATCAAAAGAAATTAAGACTTACTATTTTTCCACCTCCCCTCAAAACACAAGAGTCTAAACCAACTCCTGTCTGGTCAGTTGTGACTTTGTAAATTCTGTATCTACTAAACCACATGCTGCCAGAATAGCATAAATCTCAAAACAAGGATTACAAAATAATATTTTTTGTTGTTTTTTTTTTCTTTTGATAACCCCAACATACATCCTTACAAGGAGAAACAATTCAATCTGCTTTTAGCTTTCAAAACTAGCACTGATCTATTTATTCTGCTGAGTATACACCGAATGTTTGAACAAAAAAAAGTTAGTCATAGGTCAGACAACACAGCTCGCTATGACTACACCCTTCACTTGAAGGAAAAGCGAACGATCAATTTTCTATTTCAACTACCTGAAACAACAATAAAAGAAAGTAAATTCTCCTGGCTTTGCTTTTCTAAAAAAAAAAAAAAAAAAAGCAGCCTCCCATCTGACATCTAACCAAATGATTTTTGGCCGCTGAAAAATCCTACCATTGGTCAGGCTTTGCAACAGGCACATCCCATACACCTTGTTCAGCACGCACCGATGCGCGCTCAACTGCTCATCCCCGACGCTTCTACGGAGAAAAAAAAAATAAAGTCAGGAGAGGCTATCTGTCAGGCTGCTTCCTGGTGTCAGCCATGGAGTTACGGGTTTACGTGAGTGCAATACCAGGTTAACAATTTGCAATTTGCTTCTCTCCTGGACTCCACGGCAGCCCTCCATTTTGTCAACTGCCTCAATTTAAACGTTTTCCAAGTTGAAGGCAGAACTTCAACATTTCTTCGGGAGCCCTCCGGGGCTCTAAAGCATCCTCGACCCTTTCAAGCAGTGGAAAGCCTATTCGGAGCCAGCGCTGTTTACGAAGTTCAGCAAGGCAGACGCGCACGCCAAAGCTTATCAAGAGCCTCCCCAAACATCCCCTGCGGACGGTTTCGGGGCGCGCTGAAGAAGACAGCGCTCTCTTGGCTCATCCCTCGCAGCGGCGAGCTGCCTCCCCTTCCCCGCACAAACGGCGCCCGGCTTTCTCCCCACACTCCCCCGCCTTTACAAGGCGAGGCAGGTGGATATCGGGAGGTGAGAAAGGAAGGGGCGAGGAGGAGGAGGAGGAGGAGGAGGAGGCAGGAGCCGCCGCGGGGTGCCGGCCGCCCCGCAGCAGGTAGGGGGGAGCGCGGGGCGGGGCGGCCCGCCGGTGCCGGTGCCGGTGCCGGTGCCGGTACCGTACCCCCCCCACACCACCATCCCCGCCCGGTCCTTACCACCCGCGGAGGCGGCCGGAGCCCGCCCGGGCCGGGGCAGCGACCTGTGCGCTGCGGGCGCTCTCCTCCGGAGGTGAGGGGGCGGCGGGGAAGGGCATGCTGGAGGACGGAGGGAGGGCGCCCGCCTCTCCCTCACCTCCCTCCTCCTCCTCCTCCTCCTCCTCCTCCTCCTCCTCCTCCTCCTCCTCCTCCCCGCCCAGCCCGGCCCGGCCCGGCCCGGCCCCCCCACCCCCCGAGCCCCGAGCCGCCCTCCCGGGCTGGTTTACACGGGGCGGCCACGGGCGAGGAGTCCCTGCGCTCCTCCCGGCACTTACTGTTTCACCCCCTGTCTGTCTGTCTGTCTGTCTGTCCCCTCGGCGGGGATAAAAGTTGTTGCCACCAGCCTCGCCGCTGCCGCCTGAAACAACTTTGTCTCCTTCCAGCCTGGGAAAGCTCCTCTTTTTCCTTCTTCTCCAATTAAAAAAAAAAAAAAAAAAAGCAATTAAAAAAAGAAAAAAAAAAGAAAACAGAAAAACTGTATTAGGCTCTTTTTTTTTAAAAAAGGGGGAAAGCGTGAAGGTGGGAAGGGAGAGATGAACAAGGAAACATTTGGAGCTTTTTTTTTCCTCTCCTTCCCCCCCACCCCCCCTCAAGACGGCTTGAGAAAATTAAAAGGGGACAGTGGGGGGGGGGGGGAGAAGAGACACTGAAAAGCTCGGGAGGGGGGATAAAGTCTTGGGGTTTGGGGTTTTTGTGTGTTTTTTTTTAAAAAGTCTTCGGTTCGCAGAAGGATCCAAACGATTACAAACAAACGGGCAGAGCAGGCAGTCACAAGGAGGGGAGCAAGCGAGAGAAAAGAGTTTTGCTGGTCAGTAAACTTCAAGCTGCTGGGATGAGGTCATCGGTGTAAAAATAAAGCGATGGCGTCATTTGAAACCAATCCCAGTGAATGAACTCAGCCGGGGGGTGAAGGTGGGGGAGAGGGAGAAGGAGAAAGAGGAGGAGCGGGGAGAAGAGGATCCCTGCGGGGAGACGGAGGCAGCAGCCGCCGCCACGCAGCCCCGCGGGAGGCGGAGCGGTGGGGGGCTCACACCGCACCATGCTGTCACCGGCCGGGGGGACGGACGGACGGACAGACGGACACGCGTCCGCGGCCCCCGGCCTCCCGCTGCAGCCGCCGGGCCGGCCCCGGGGAGGAGCCGGGGCCGCGGAGCGATTCAACCGAGCCGCCGCGGCCCTTCCCCGCCCCTGGCCCGGCCGGGGAGGGAGGGAGGCTCCGCCCGCCCTGCCCTCTCGCCGCAGCCCTGGCCCTCGCTTCTCAGCGTCCCGGCCCCGCGGAGGCCGGCCCGCCTCAGCGCGCCCTTCCCGCCCCGGCGTCCGGGCCTGCGCTCGTCCCCACGCCGAGCCCCGAGGCGGGCCCGGCGCTGTGGGCCTCGCCGGGCGCGGGGCGCAGCGCGACGCCGCGGCGAGCCCTGCCCCGCGGCCACCTCCCCTCAGCGCTCCCGTTGCCCGGCCGCCCAGCCGCGTTGCTCTGGGGGCCACCACCAGCCAAAGGGCCATCGGTCCTGCCAGGCGCGCTGCGGCTGGCTCCGTAAAATACCGGTCTAGTCTCTTTAAAAAGTCATGCTGTGTGGTGTGATGCAGGGCCATTAAGGCGTCAAATCCTCCTGGGGCTGTGTTGATGTGGGCAGAGCGCCCTGTTGGCTACATGGCGCGTTGGGGGCCTTCCCCTTTAAATAACCTTGTTAAATTAAAAAAAAAAAAATTGGAAAATCTAAAACTGATTAATCAATGAAAGTGAAAGTTAAGTCTAAACAGATAAATAAAATTATTTTTGTCTTAACACATATCTGTTCTGGCTAGTCCCAACATTAATGAGCGAGGTACATTTTTCAGGGGTTTGATGGGTCCTGTCCTATGCATCCCTCTTCTGGGGGCACCCGAATATTCTGCAACACCCTTTCTCCCTCAGAGGCATCATCACTAAGGGAGCATGCTGGCACTGCTGGTTACGCAGGACCTCTTACATGGCAGAATTCAAACTCTGGCCAGTCACCTCTGCCGGCTTTTGAATCCCTGTGCCACACACCCTTGGAAGACAGCATGAGAAAGAGGATTAACCGCATGGGTCCTTACACTCTTGGTGTCTGTCTCTTCAAACCAAGCGCCTTGGGAAAGGCACGCGGCCGTTGCCCACGGTGAAACTGTTCGTGTGGTTGGTGTTTCAGGAAGCAGGCAACTCCGAACAAATGATACAGTGGTGGGCTCTGTCCCGGCAAAACTGACCAAGAACCGCATTGATGAAGGGCCTGGTGTTACGGAGTCGCGAGCTGTCTCTCAGGAGGAAGCCTTGTTGGCACTCATGAACTGAACAGTCGCATGCTTTGCAAGGAAGTGCAGAGCATGCGGGGGAGAGAGAAGTCCCAAAAGAAGTCCAGTCTCCATAAGGCAGTGACAAACGAAAGATCAAAAGCAGTTAAGAAACTGTGGTAAAGCAATTACATCGGTACATTGACCACTTTGCACGTGTCTGTTTTGTAGTAGCTAAAGAGCAGTTTTGCCTTTTTGTCTCAACCAGTGGCCCTGAAGATACCTTTTGCAAACCCCCAAAGCATGGAAAGTCTACAGAGTTAACTGCCGGTCAATGGAGCTAGAACTGACCCATTTTGACGAGGGGGATCAGAGAGCGTGCCAGAGAAACTCGAGGTGACAGCCAGTGCCCCAGCTTATTCAGACTAGAGAAGTGCAGGAACAAATAGTTCCAGCACGGTTATCCTCACAAAGAGAAGTGGGGAGCAGCGGAGAGGGGCACGTGCTGAGGAGGAAAGACATGTCAGTTCTCTTCCCTTTTGTCATCTCAACTCAGTAACAGCTTACATAACTGTTCATTTGTAGAGGGTTTTTTTTTTTTAATCTGGGAGACTGAAAAAGTTTCCTCACTGTAAAACTGTAAAAATAAAAAGTACTCGTGATCTGTTTTTATTTCTAACCAAAAAAAAAAGGATATATACAAAAAAGTCTAGGGCAGCACGTTAAAGCCTTTTCAATACAGAGTAGGGCATTTCTTTTTCCTAATATAATAAAAGGCTCAACTAAACAATAGTGATATCACGATTAATTCCTGCAGGTTGAAGTTATTACTAAGAATGCTTTATTTTCAGCTGAGCTTGAGCTGAGAGTCTGCTCTGGGAGGGTATTGGAGGGTGAAACTGTACAAGTTTGTTGCTAACCTGAAGACACAAGCGGAAGGAGTCTGGAGGACTCCAACACGGCAGCATCTGACCTTGATTAGCAGCCGCGTCCTTCACCTCCTGTTCGCAATGGGCCAAGCGTGTGCCTGTGGGCAGCTGACATGCCTCAGCTGGCAGGTGGTCACTCGTGAAGGAGCAGTAAGTCGTTTGCTTGTCAGAGTCTAACTCCAGCTTAACTTCTTTTTTTTTTTTTTTTTTTTTTTTCATTGAAAGCCTTTCATTCCTCCATACCCCTTGCACAGCAGGCTCCTGGAAATTATCTGAACTACAGGCACAAACCAGGGAGAGAGCCAGGCGTTAGTTTGGTAAACACCTGAACCATCTGGGAGAGGGACTGCCTGGCTTTGGTGGGGTCCCTGGTTGCTGACCTTCCCTCCCCAGGTTTTCACAGGTCCGTCAATTCTATGAAATTTATTTTGCTGCATTTCTGGCAATGGATTTTTTTGGCCTGAGCACTCACTGCTCCTTTTTGGCAAAGTGGTACCGAAAGAGTTAATGTTCATGGCCCTTTCTTGTGCCTTCTTATCAAGCTTATGAGGTAAGAAGACCTGAAGTATCTATATGGGGTAAAAGAAGGGCAAAAGACATTATGGTGGTAATCCAGCAGGCTATGCAACGGCCCTTGAACTTTGACAGTGCCCCATGTCCTAACAGTTCACATCCTGCTTCTGGCAGGAGCCGCTGTGTGGGGGAATAGGTGGGTACTTCCAAGAGCTGGAGGTTATGCACCTTGTTTACAAAGGTTTCTCTTTATTTATTCATAAAAGCTAGCATAGCTTTTTGTTCCTTTTCCAGCTAATGGATTTTGTGGCACTTCACTTGGTTAATCAGTTAGCAGTGATTAAACAGGGGAAAGATGAATGACAGCCTGAGTAACGTCATCATGTTTTCTGCACAGTGGAAAGGAGTGGTTTGCCAGAGAAACCTCTTGCAAAATAAGTGAGAATGGAACTTAAAGCACAGAATTTACCATGCTTTAAAATCCCCCTGTAGCTGCTCACTTCCTCCACGGGCTGAAATGGGGTTGTTGAAGAGGTTACCATTCCCAGACAGCTCTCAGTTGCTGCCATCACAGCTGTTTTTTGCCAAAGGTTACTGCCTCTCCTACCCACCTGCAAGCTGCGCACACAATTCCTCCCAAGCTTTTCTCAGCCAAAGTCAGAGTAGCTTAAGCAGTTTAAATAGTAGATGTCAGCTGGACTGGTTTGTTTTGGCTGAAATGGACTAGGGGAAACCCAAGTCAGCAGATGGGAAGTGAGGTGATGACCTTTTCATGGACAGCTTCAGGGCCAGTGGGTAGTTTGGCCTAATCTGCTTTCAGAGCAGACTGCTGTACCAGACATAACTGCTACTGACAGCTCTTCAGGGTATTTAAAAATAGAAGGGTTGCTGAAATACTCACACTGAGACATTCATAGCATTTTTAGATACTACTAGCTTTGTTGGTATAGAGAGCAGGGCATGGCAATTGGAGCAGCGCAGGTTTGAGGGAGAGCAGCAATGGGAACATGAGGATTTGGAGAACAGTAGGAACAGAAGATATGGGACCAAGAGTGGGGAAAAAGCAGAAGAGAGAGAAAAGTTTGCAGATGGAGATCACAGAGCTCAGTCTAGAGAGGAGGAATTTGAGTAGTGTGAGAAATGCAGGCATTGGAGATGTAAGCTGCAGAGTAGCAATGCTCCGGGGAAAACAGTGAGTTGGGAACAACAGTGTCTCCCAATTCTTCCCCTCCATGTGTGTATGAGACCTTGGGAAGCTCTACCCCTTTGGAAAATGCTGAAATGAGAATAGCGTCACTCGTCTGTCACTGCAGGTAATTTTCACATCTCTACTTCCCTGTAGCTTCTTCATGACTGCCAGATTCATAGCATGTCAAACAAACTGAGGTTAGTGTGTAAGTGGAGAGGTCTAGGTGCAGTGCAGATACGTGTTTTTGATCTGGGAGGAACGTAAGACAAGATGGAGCAATATTCTTGTTCGCTGTAGGACAGCAGTGGGTGATTTGGAGCAGTGGAAGAGAAAGGCAGTTGCAGGAACAGGAGCAGCAGAAAGTACAGAGGAAAAGGAGGGAGAGCATCAGCTGTCTGTTTCCCTGTATCTCCTTACTTCACAAATCCTATATCCATTACTATAGGAATTTATGTAATATCTATCTCTATAGTTTCTGAGTACCCTTTATTTTTATAGTTCTTTTGTGGGACAGAGGAGTATCATGATACCAAGTTTTATGGATATAAGAATGAGTTACTGAGGTAAAGTAATTAATTCGAGGTACTAGAGCAAGCTGGTTGCAGATCAGAGAACTGAACCAAGTTCTCTTAAATTCCAAGTCTAACCACTAACTCATCCTTCTCCCTCTCCTCTTTTCTATCTCTCAAAAGAAATAGGAATTTTTTTTTACTTACATGAGCAGGCACATTTAGTAAAATTAAGCACTTGCACAAAAGTTTGTTGTCTTAGTTTGCAATTAGAGAGACACACACAAAAAGGCTGTAAGTGAGATAGTAGACAAGAGAAGACAATGAGAAAATCCAAAGGAAGAAGTAATAATAATAATTTCTGATTCTGTAGATGGACTTTATAAAGCCTAGGGGCTTTTGATCAATCCTAATCATTTTAAACAGCAAAAAAGTGGCTATTTTTATGGTTAGGCCACTTCTGTATGAAACAGCAAGATTAAGTTTTGAGAAGGTATTTGAAATTGGAGATCATAATAAATATTATTTACAGAAAAGAAGCATAATAACGTTGTCATCAGGAAACAGAATAATGAAATACTGTTCTCAAGAAACAGCAAGTTCAGACAAATCTGCAGCAACTGAGAAACTTAACTAGTAACATTTCTCACTTTTCTGTATATCTAAAGAGAAAATATTTAAATAACAACAACAACAAAAAAGTGATACATTAAAATCCAAAATCACAAACACATTCCAGAAATTAAGAGAATTATCACAATAAACATCCCCCTCACCTTCTTTCTTTTAGCTCTTACTCACTGCTAGTAGTCACTTGTCTGTAGGCTGGTGTACTTGTATTGAAATCAACTTGCAATGGGCTGTAAGCACAGATGGTGTAAATCATCATTGCTCAACTAACACTTAAGTTGCTATGCCAATTTATACTATCTGGAGAGTAGCTTTGTATGTTCATGTTTTGTTTGTGGCCAATGATGAATCAGAACTAAAATGTATTTGTGTTTATTATGAGGGCAATGTAAAATGTATGAGGTCTATGACTATTCATATCCTTCTTTTTAACTGCTTGAATACTTTAAATGATGTGAGAGTAAAGTAATTACCAACCTCAAATATATTTTAGCCTTTTTTTTTTCCTGATAATGAAATATTTTCTTAGGAATACCAAGGATACAATGAAAAAGAACAGCATCCATAAATTGCTTTAAAGCTGTGATATGTGAAATGTAATCTGGGTCAATATAACCCATTAAGAACAAAGTTACTCTCTTGATAGAATGCTAAAGTAAGCTCACAATCAGGAAATTCTTTTAAAAGTCTGAGTGTAGAAAGTGAATGAAGAACCTGGGATATTAAAGACCAGTTTATTTTTATGCATATTTATTTATTTTAAAATATTTTAATTTTCAAGACATGTACACAGGAGAGGAAATTTTATGACAGTTTTAGAGTCTTCACCATTTCTCCTAATCCATTTTGTTGTTTCTGCCTACTTTTAACAGCTCTGGGCACCTACAGATATCTTAAGCCTTGTGGATTTGATAGGTTGCTGTTTATTTTATTTCTATTTCTAAGGTGCAACTTGGGTACTGCAGTAATATCCAAGTGAAACTATGTTGTTATTTAAACGGATTGTGAAAGAGATGGATTACTCTTCCATGAAATCATTAAAATGTACTTAATAGATAAGAGCCTCATATCAAAAGGAAAAGACAGTCAAACCCATAATGTAAATGAAAAAAACTTGAGTTCTGAAAGGAAAAAGAAAATTAAGTTAATTACTATTTGTTGTTGCTGTGGGGAAGAAGGGTATGAGCACCACGATGACCTGCATTTATAAGCTTTCGTTCATATAAACCTTTAAGTGGATAACACCCAGAACATCAATATTTTGGACTCACAGTAAAAACAGTCGTAGAAAAAGAAGACTGTTAACTCTGAAGAGTGTCTTGTTTTCTTGAATGCACCGGTAAGAAAATTGTCAGTCTGGTACTAGCTCAGTTGTCAACAACAGACAGCAGAGTTTGTCAAGAAGGACAGGTGAAAATGTCAGGTTACAGGGAAAAGAAGCATGTGAAAATTTCAGAGCGTGGGGGTTTTTTGTTTTGTTTTGGTTTTTTGTTTGTTGTTTTTTTTTTTTTTTATGCAAGGTTAGAATATGCCTATTTTATTAGCAATCTGAGTTCAAAATGCTAAGGTGGAGATGAGGTCAAGGACTACTTGTTTATTTTTATATTGCCCTCTTGACTACCCTTCCAATGCTTAGGAACAAGATGGCTTCTGTGCATTAGGTATGGGTGCAACTCTTTTAGCAATATGGGTTGAAAAACTTGTAAGAACATTTGTGGTTCAAAGCAGTTTGCCACTTGTTCTTCTTGTAGATGGTGGAAGAATCATTAACATATTAAAAATATTTAAAACCCTGGTTTACATTCAGCCTGCAAAAAGAAGCGGAGAAGATCAGTAAGGGTAAAGCACAGGACTGCAAATCCAGTGGTTTATTTTCCATGTGAAGGTCTGCCTCAGGCTTCTCATAATTTATTTGAAGCTGCACCCACTTACCTCAGATTCAAATTTGGCTTGTTGACTGGTCATTAAAAAATTATTTCAAGCCACTTATCAAATGATGATGAGTTCCAGATAAACTTATGCTGAAGAATGTGCTTCTTCATGACCATTTAAAATCTAAATGGGATATTATGAAATCAAATGGGGCAGAAGGTTTTTTAAGAGGGGGAATTTCAAGCAGAGGCCATGACTTTCCAAGACATTATTTCTTGGCAACTCTGCTCTGTAAGCTCAGAAAAACTTCCTAGACAGGAACATATGAGGACAGATTCTTTTGTGAGCCAGTTAATGGAGACATTTATGGGAAAACGGTAGATGCAATTTGAGTTCCAGCATATAAAAGGAAAAAGAAGTCCCTGTTAGAAGAGCCTGTCTAATTACTAAGTTGCAGAAATTGTATGTTTATTCATCTGTTATTTTGTACTAGGACTTAGAATTAAATGATGTCAGCTACAGTTTAAGAAAAATGGTTATTATAACTGATGATTCATTTAAAATACCTTCTTGCCATATAGTGCTGGCAGGAGATCGGGATGCAGTTGCACAAACACTGTAAGCTGGATGTCACTGAAAGAAGAGTTTGGTCCCCCATTTGGTTTACAGCATGTGAATGTACGAAAGTTTGAACCACTGCAGAGGAGATGGCAACATGGGAACCAGGATGCACAGCAACTGGTAGGGAAAGAGTGAACCAACGCGTGTCAGTGGCAGTTCCTACTCACAGTGGTGGACAGAGTGTGAGAAGATGCAGGCAGGTGACTTGGTTGAGCCCATCTAACAGGTTGCCAATGCCAAAAGGAGGTGCTCTAACTTACAGTTTCCTACCCTCTGCTCCTGACATTTTCCTTGCTGTGAATCTGGCACACTTACAATGCAACATGAGTTGATTCGGTTTGCTAATCCAGCAGTAGAGTGAGTTACCCTTTTTGACAGTCATTAGGTTGACATTTGCCATCTGATGATATTAGAAGAGAGTTCTTTACAATAAGTGTGGTCAAACACAGGAGCAGGTGCCTGGAGAGGCTGTGACTTCTCCATCCTTGGAGATGATCAGTGCTGGAATGGATGAGGCCCCGAGCAACCTGATCTAACTTTGGAGTTGGACATAATGTTGGAGTTAGCTCTGCTGGGTACAGGGAGTTAGACCAGCTGCCTGCCAGAGACCCCTTCCAACCTAAATTATTATATGGTATAGAGGGGGCAGTCATGATTCCTGTACCTTCTATCCTTATTTCACACTGAGAAATCTCAGTGCATCAGTATCCTTGGCTGAAAATTTATCTTTCAAACACTAAGGCAGTCCTGTCATTATTATGAAATTTCAGTGTATAAATTTCTATGTATAAATTTCTATGAGCAAAGCTATTTCAGAAGGAAGTTTGGTTGGATGGTATAAGTCAGTGTATTAAAAATATAGATATTGTAGGGTTGATCTCATTATTGCTAAACCAAACATTATAAAGCCAGGTTATTAAATATGAATTTATTCTGTAAAAATTCCTAAAGTAACATGTACACAGTTGAAGTTTACAAACAAGCTTAAATTTATGTTGAAGAGAGACTGTACAATAATCAAATGATAATACATGCTGTACTTTAATTGGTCCAGATTAATCTCAGTGGATGTTAAAAACATACTCAGGTTCTATCTCTACTGTGTCTCTCTGTGTCATGCTTGAGATTCAGCATGGCTTCTGGATTTTATTGGAACAATAAAAGTTGTTGTTGTTCTTAGCAATTGGACTTTTTTATCGTAGCAAATTACATTTACATCTATCTAGAGGCCCTTTCATATTGGTAGGGGTGTGAAAAAAGGCCCTGTAATAAAATGAGTCAAGGATGTATATATGTAACTGAAAGAATGAAGTTCATGTCCTTCAACAACAACAACAAAATCCCTAGTAGCAAACGCATATGAAAATATATCTTTAAAAAATCCAGGAGTCTTAATTACATACCTCTGGCACCAGGGGATTTGGACCTCAGATGTGCTGAACAGATCATGCATGTGTTGCCCTACAGTGCCCACCATATAAATGTGTTGCAGATAAATTTGCCTCAGGGTGCTTGCCTGTGCAGATCATTTCTACATGGTGAGAATCTGTACTACACTGGCAGCGACTGCAGCCTGTCTGGACCTACATGTTCTTTGCAGTGATTTTTTTCTATACCAGACGCTATGTTGCTCAGGTGCGTACACAGTGGCACTTTTCCAGGATTCCTGGATGCCCTGCGACATATTCATTAAAACTAGTAGTCTGCTGCCAAAACTGATGCAAGAAAATCGGGACTTGAGACAAATGAGATCTCCAGTGTAACTCATAAATTCCAGTTTTGTTCTTTGAATTGACATGTAGAACACCAGTCACCAACTTAAGTAGTGAATCAACAATTCTTTCTTGAAACTAGGAATTCAAAAATCATTTGTTTTGTTTAGACTTCATTTTCAAAATCTCAACTGTCTGTAAAACATGCTGGGTCTGATTGTTGGTTTAGAGCAGCCAAAGATCTCATTCTTCAGGAGTGTATCTGCTCTGCCTCATAACTTCTATACTTAGTTGAAAATTATGTCCAAGTGGGAGTCAAATGCTGACACCATAAAACAGACAATTTCAGCTTGGTGGTGGTCTACATTTGTGAATCTGTCTTGTGCCTGGCCAAAGCACATGTGAAAGAGGAGTGAGCTTGTAAGAGATTCTGCCCCTAAATCTCCACATGGAGCAGAGCTGGTAAGGATCAGGCTTGGTCTTTCAGTACATTTATCTGCAAATAGCTACAGTATAGTACAAAGAGACATAATAATCCAGTTTATTTTGGATGATTGATTAATGGGAACATTATGCATATACTCAGTGCATGACATTTCCTATTACTTGTTCACATCATTTGAGAGTTAAAGGATATAAATACTTAGGAATTTGCCACCAGTTGGGTCGCCACCTGTCTGCTGAACACATTAAAGGGGGAAAAGGGTGAGTTGTGTTCCATTTAAGAATGCTGTAGCTATCTGAGGGACTCTGAATAACATTTCTGACACTGTCAGGGGAAAATTTTCCATTGCAGCCTCAACATAGATTCAGCAATAGGGTCTTTTCTCCCTGACATAGCTGGACATTTAAAGGACATTAAGAAAGATGGAGGTAGAGGGAAGGGAATGATTTCACTGAAGCAAGTTTACAGTGCTTGGGGCCTGATGCTTCTTTCAATAAGACAAGTCACTAGACAGCTAAGGACTATATATATGCAATCAACATGAACATTTAGCAAATAGCTGTTGATCTGTGTATAGATTCATCGCTTTGTTTAATGTTCATACCTGATATTGTAGCAGTTGGTTAATAAATAGCTCACTTGTGTGAAGAACTGGAGATGGTAACACCCCCCCCCAAAAAAAAATATATATAATAAACACATACAAATCCCCCACCTGCATTTCTTTTTGAAAAATACCCATCAAACTGATGGCAAAGCTATTCTGTAGTGTGACATCACTTGGTCCTATGAAATGACCACCACCAAGTCTATTCACAGCATCTATAATTAGCTACTTACCTCTAAGTTTCAGTGATTTCGAGCAGCAGACTGATGTAGATGCTTTAAATCAGCCTCTGGAGATGCCTTTGAAACCAAACAGACTAATGCCTAACATGGGCATCAACACTACATATGTACGTCAGGCTTTCTCCTGCCGCTTAACATGGCTCTTAAAATCATGGAAAATGCATGGAGAAAACTCACCAATGTCCTATTTGGAAACAGATAGCTGTGGATCTCAAGGGATCCTGGGGAGGATGAAAGCTCCTCTCGCTATAGATTTACTGCCCTTGAATTATCTCACAGCGTCATTTAGCTCTTTTCTAGAGATACACCCCAGTAGACAGAAACCGCTAAGGGTCCCTTGTGGAGTGGTATAGAAGGGGAGCCATTCAGGAATTAATAAAGCTGTAATGTACGATGCTGCTGGGTCTGACAGCAAAACTGTCGGAGAACTTGCAGGAAAGGGGCACAGTGCCACAGAGAGCTTCTGCTGCATGCAGAACCACAGCAGTCTGACTATAAATGGTTTGTAACACTAGACAGCGGATACATAAATGGAGTAAGCTATACAGTTTCCTGAAACTCCAGAATCAGCTCTCAATTCCAGGGGGGACAATATAGTTTCCAGTCCCAAATTCTTAAGGGAAATCCTGAGGTAGAAGTTAAAAAAATACTACCTGCTTAAAAAAAACCCAAGCAGCTCAATTTCAGTGTGTACCAGTGTTTCACAGAGCCCATTTCCTTCTTCCCTTGCATCAGTCTTGTCTGAAATTTGTTTAACAGTGTTGTAAAATTCAAAAGAAAAAATAAAAGTCCACGGTGTGTTTTTTTGATTTAGACATGGGGGAACACTCCATACCCCTTCCACACACACACACCACACACCACCCCCCCATCTCGTACTTTAATGCTTTTTGCAAACTAGGCAATATTTTCTAATTTTGATAATTACAGTTAATCTTCCAAATCTTCACGCATTTGCCACAAATCAATTATTCTTTCAAGTCAGAGAGCCTGGATGTTACCATTATTATATATATATATTTAAATGTGAACGAGAAGGAGAAAATTAGTAGATATTCATGTTCATTTGTAGTCAATTTTCTTGTTTGTTACATTTTTCATATGGTAGTTTGAAAACTAGCAGTCTGATATGTGAATTTAAATGCCATTTCTTCCAGTGAAGTCAGGACTGGAGTGAGCAGAGTCAGAGTAGCAAAAGCTTAAAAGTGTACTAGATCCTGCAAAATAGTTGTATTGTGCTGTATCCCTGGGGGCATGCCCATGTCTACACTAAGCTAGTGTCACACCTGGGCAAACCCTGGTCCCCCATCACAAAGCAGGGCACCTGAATATGACGCAGCTTCTGTCAGGAGCACACTTTCAGGTTCCCTTTGCACAGAAACTGGGGAGGAGAGAAAGGAGCTGGCTCCTACCTATGTCTCCTGCAGACACTGGATGTGATCAGGGTATATGCCTGACTGAGGAGCTTAACACAGCCTCTGGGTCTCTCATTTTAGTTGTTAACATAAATTACTCCAACTGCCGGAGAAGCCATTCCAATTTGCTGTGAGTTACCAAGAGATAAGCATGGGGAGTATTTAGATTAATTGTTTAGAAGTCAGTAGTACTTCCCAAGGAAGGTGACAGAGCATCAGGTCATGTGAAACTTTTTTACTGGGTCACACCTGATCCACTTAATCAGCAAAATTTTGCAACCTCACTGAAGTGAAACGCAAAATTTGATCAGCCTGTTTTTGTAAATACATGATTAAAAGTAATTTGCTCTAAAACCAACCTAGTCAGGTGGATCAAACCATGGTAGCTCCAGCCATGTTAAAAAAGTGGTACCTGGTATTGTTCTGCCCCCTTCATCTGACCCACGCTCACTGAGCCTGGCTGTCCATCTGTAATACTGCCAGGTGCCATCACGGACCTGTTTGTTGGTAAAGGTCGGTCAGCTCAGCTAATTCAAGCAAAGGCTCATTCAGAGAAGTGGAGTAGATCGTTGGCTGAGGGGAAGGGCAGGAGAGGCAATGTAGACAAGGGAAGAGGAAACTTGGGTGTTTTTTTCAGGAGATATTACAGGAGCTCTGGGACATGTCAGGAAGATTTTGAGAGCCAAGGAGAAGGGAGCTGATGACAGGTTAAGGGTCTCTGTGCTTTGTTCTATATCTTTCTGAAACAGGACATTTTTATTTCCCCTGTATGGATAGGCAAGGCAGGCAGCCTGCCAGCTCCCAATAACTGGCTGCTTATTTTGCCTGTTTTCTTGAAATATCCCTGCAGATGAGTTTGTGTTATCCAGGAGTGTGTTCTTGATTTACACTGAGTTAATAGAACACTTTCCACGGTGCAGCCTTTGATCCTGTAAGTAACTTGTTCACATGAGCAGTCTCATTAAATACAAATCCCATTAAACGCAAATACGAGGCTCACCAGCAGTTACAACAATACTAGGAAATCCAATGTGCTTAAACACAGTAGCAAACCAGAAGTTAGCTGATATGACGCTGACTTAAGATAGAGTGAGTGGTGCAGACCAAGGCAAAGCCCTGTATTTGATGACCTGACCCTTCACATGAAACACGGTGACATTTCTGCAAGTAGTCAAGGTCATCATGGAAGTCCTCTGACCCAGTTACAACGCAGATCCAGCTTGTCAGTCGAGTCCTTCATTTTGTGCTCAAGCTATGCAGAAACCTTGTTTGTGCCCTTGAACAAGACAACAGTATCAGACTTAGGTTTGTAAAAGTTCTGAGTGTGAGCACAGCCCATGCCATAGAATCTGGGTCTGCACAAAACAGTTTAAAATTACTTTAAGTTTTGTGGAAAGCAACCAGAAATACTCTTACCAGAATGGCCAGCTACAGGCAGCAGTTTTTGCCTGGCTCTAATAGGTATGCATATGCAGGCATATTTGTTTGCGTAGGCCAAAGAGGAGAAGCACGTTGCAAAATATCTTAAGAACAAAAAATGACACTGAGCTGAAGTGGATTTTTAAACCTCCTGAGAATGAACAATATGCTTTTTTTTTACTAAACGAGTTACACATAGAGATCAATGTACACAATTAAAAGAAAAAGACTAATCCTGCTGTAAGTTCACCTCAAGTATTTCATGAATTTCACATGATCCACCCACTTTTTTCTGTACCTCTGCTATTACCATATCAGCAGCAATAATTCTCTGTTGTTCAAGTGCCAGATACAACATGGCTCTCACATTCCTGAACGTGGCATATTGTGCTGCTCTGTTTGTTTGTTGTTTCAGAACAAGATTAAATTTTATCCACTTGCGCACCGTGTTGAACTTTAACCCATTCCTCGTCATCTTCTTAATCAGTGATTTGTTTGTCTTGCTCCTTGGTTCTCATTTTTTTATATTTAGTTTAAATTCTGCATTAAATTCATGTTATTCAGATGCCGTTTTGAACCATTCCTAGTTTTCCTCTCTTATCTTATTTGGAACTATCTATCTTAGGCATGAAGTGTAGAAGCATCTGACTTTTTTTTTTCTCCCTTCTACTAGCTAGCAAATATGAAGCTCCTTTCCAATTGCAGCATGAGCCTTTTCATGCAGTATTTTAATTTACAAAGACTCTGTCTCTTCAGCAATATAAAAGGTTCATGAGCACTGTTTCAAGATTTTGCTTATATGGGAAAGTTAGTTTGGTTAGATAAAGCTGCAACTTTTCTCTGTGTGTGTACATATAGGACAAGAGCTGATTAGTCGAAATGAACTTGTTTTGAGTCCATTTTACTTGAGAAGTTAATATGCAGTAGCTAAACAGGAAGAACTCCCCTTGTAGATGTGACTTCAACCATTTGTAACTACAGAAGGCACTCATCTTGTCACAGAGTAGAATATTTAGCAAATACGAGAGCAAACCCCTTATCAACATTTAATTATACAGTGTATAGCAAGTAGTCACCAATCAGGCTCCCGATTAGATTTTAAAAATCAGCTTTCAAAAAGCTTTTATTTTAAATAGAATTTTCTTTTAATCATACCAACGAGGCCATCACTGTACTTGTTCATGTGTTTACCAGGTCTTTCAGAGCTTTAGCACATATAGCTTATTTCTCTAATGTAAAAAAAAAAAAAAAATCTGGTATACTTTTAATATAGTGACAATAAGATATAGAATATTATGTAAATAAACATTTTTTGTCACTCCCCAGTGACAATTTAACTGATGGAAATAAGTGACAAGTTGAAGGTGTTCTCTGTCTCAGCATCAACACAGTCTAAAAACTGAAAGACAGTTTCCTGTATTTTCAGAAATGTTTCTTGGATATCAGATTAAAGAGTATAGGAAAATGCAGTTTCTTTACTGAGTCTACAAAAAATTCCAAGAGACTGAAAGACAGGCTGTTCTTGCACAGTCTTTCCCCCATGACAAATGAGTTAGCGTCTCTATTAAAACAACTGGCATTTTGGTACATTTGGAAAACAAACAAGTAAATACCCTAACCGCATCCTTGTTTTCCCATCCATGAATTCATTGAACTCAAAGGCTCTGAACTTGCAAGGACTACACAAATAGACAGTGGAGCAATTTCAGCAAAATGCTGAGTCTTGATACCAACAGGTTGCAAGATTTATTATTTCAGGCAGGCTTTCAGAGGAACAGATTTCCATTTGCCCAAATTAAAACATTTACAGTTCTAGAGAAAATAAGCACTTCTTTGGGATGTGTTGACATCACTGCAAATACTAGCACATGGTGCAAAATCACCCCATGAATTTTAGCTCTTTTTTAATCACTCTGACATAAGCAATGATTTTCAAACTATTGCCTGATCACCAAACCCAGTGTATTTATATACTTCAGAGTCTCTCTGGATTTCAGAAGCACAACCCTTATTTTAATAAATATAATTCATTTGAGCAGGGAACTGCCAATGGTTATTTGTGTAAGACAATTTGTGACATGGAGTTTAATTCAAGGTAGTGTTTCCTTGGTGTGCATCACTATGGTTTAGCAATAAAACCACCAGGATGTCTCAGAGAATCACTCAGGAATGATCACTTACTAGGAAAAACAGTAACCTGCAGTTAGTGAGGATGAATTGGTCTAGTACACAGATCATCTGCCTTTAACCACACAAATTTTACTTAAAAATCTTAATTCACTTGTGAGTCTTTGGAGATCAAAATGGTGACCCATTAGACAATATGAAAGAAAGAAAAGCCCCGCTGGGCCTGACTATGGGCCCATTTAGTTCAGTATTCTGTCTCTGGGAGTGGCAGGAAGAGACACTTTTCAGAGAGAATAAGTGAACTTGGCCTTTTTCTGTCCTCCACTCTTCTCATGCATTCCCAACATCCCAAACTTAGATTAGAGATGGTGGAGAATACATCCCTTTAGTACCTCTTTATGAAACATAAATCTGTCTAATCCTTTTTTGAACCTGCTGAACTCTCTGCCTTAGTGTTCTGTGGTGGTAAACTCCGAGAGTTCACTATTTGCTCTGTAAAGTACTTCCTTCTAGCTGTTAAAATCAGTTTAAAACATCATAAGCTTGTGTGCTATATATATGCATAAACTTTTCAAATCCATTCACAACTGTTCTTTCTCACAGACTCCCATTCAATTTGCATGTTTGTATTCATCTAGGATGACAGCATAGCCATAGAGGAAAAGCAGACTGAAATGTGTATTTTTAGGTGTTCCATGCTAAAATATGGAAGCTCTTAGGTGTTTAGGCAGGGAACTTGTGCTTATTCTGGTCATAAGCTGAGAGCTCTGCTTCTTAAGTGATATAAAGCAGAATGAGTAGTGTAGGGTAATCTAGTGGAAGGAAAAACTGCAGCTGTAACTTTAATTTGTTGGTTAAAAGGATTCTGGCCTTTCTGAATCAGCATCAGGGCTCTGTCTAATCTCCTTCCTCCACTCATGTTGCAACAGAGGGTTGCCTAAGTGAGCTATGTTGGCTCTTTGCCACTCAATATTTCCCTTCACCAGGGAAACCCCCAACTGGCTTTTAAAGACAGCTTTATGGCCCCAGGATAGTGCAAAAGGTGGTACAAGGCACCTCACCACCTTCTTCAAGAATTTGAAGGCAAAGATGGGGGAGGGGATCACAGGAGACAACCTAGGCACGCTCATAGCGAGCTGTTCCTTCCACTTTGATGCCTCTTGCTTAACATACTGATCATCCCTGCTTTTTTAATAGTTTGAGGTGGGTTTTTTTTGTGTTTTTTTTTTTTTTTTTTTTGTTTTTTTTTTTTTTGTTTTTTTTTTTTTTTTTTTATTATTTCAGGGGTAGAGTTGCAAGAACTGATACATCAGTTTTGGACAGGCAAATAAGAAGCAGTGTGCAAACTGCCTTGTCTTCAACAACTGAAAAGCATATAAGCTCTGAGAAAAAAAAAAGCGTATAAAAAGTGCTTTGTCTCCGCCATCCAGCAAGTATATCCCTCCAAGAGGAAGGTCTGTGATTCAGGGGGAAAATCCCATGA
Source organism: Tyto alba (assembly GCF_018691265.1). Lineage (NCBI taxonomy): Eukaryota > Metazoa > Chordata > Aves > Strigiformes > Tytonidae > Tyto > Tyto alba. The sequence goes on along the minus strand of NW_024881295.1, from coordinate 5,063,824 downwards.
CAAAGCCTTTAGCCCTAACAATTGCATGTAAGAGAGATTAAGTCATGGGAAACTCTTGTGAATAGAGTTGCATAAATAAAAAGAAACATGCAGCAACATGAAACATGCCTAGCTTCAGGTTTCACTGTGAACTTGAAACACGGACCCTGTTTAAAATGTTGTTCGCCGGGGTACATACATTGTTTGAGCAAGCAGGGGCCTAATTTCAAGGCACCTGGCAGGGGGGGTACATATGCACAGTTTGGCTTTGCATCAAAAGCACTTAAATTTTTCTGGTATGTGTTGACACAGAAAGGAGAGGAAACTCGGTATCCACAAAGGGTAAGTCTCAAAGGGCCTGCTCCTTCAGACATGGGGTGGCTTGGCATCTCCATGAGGCCAGGAAGACTCAGTTCTGTCTTCAGGAACTGAAAGGGTGAAGCAAGACAAACAGTGGCAGAAAACTGTTTTTTTTTTTTTTAATGCTCAAGCCGTTACACGTTAGCTCAGCTGGAACCTTAATGGCTCTGGAACAATCACCAGAGGCTGCCGCTGGGCCGGGCTGCAGACAGGCAAACCAGGGAGCTTGGGCATGGCGGAGGCGGCACGGGTGGTGGTGACATCATCATCAGGAAAGATTGGGGCTAAAATTAGGGCTCAGAGCTCGAAAGAGCCAATGCGAGAGTCACCGCACGCCCTCAGCGGCGGACGGGAGGCAGGAGAGGACTGGTGGCGGCGGCCCCACACACCTCGGGCGGGCTGCCCAGGCCGCGCCGCGGCGCCGGGGGGGCTGAGGAAGACACCCGTCCCAGCTGGAGGAAGGGGCGGGCAGGCGCCCGAAGCCTTCTGGGAAATGTAGTTCTCCCGCCCAGTGGGGCGGGGACCAGTCGCCGCACATCTCCCCGCCTCGCCCTCCGCGAGGCCTGCTGGGAGCTGTAGTTCCTCCACCCCACACCTCGGCAGCGGCCAATGGCGGCGGGGCCGGGCAAGACTACTCTTCCCAGCGCGCACCGCTCCGTCGCCGTTCCCCCTCCCGCCCGGCGCGGGGCGGGGAGGCCGGCTGTAAACAAACAGGGTGACGGGCGATGGCGGCGGCTGCGGGCCGCGCCGGGGGGCTGTGAGTGCGGGTCTCTGCCGGGGCTGGGGGCGGCTCCGGTGCGCTCCCCCGGCAGGGGCGGCGGCGGTGCGGGGCCGGGACTGGCGGCACACATGGACGACAGCAAGGTAAGGGTCTGCGGGGCCCGCCCGGGGGCTGCGGCCAGTTTGGAGACGAGGGCAAGCGGTGAGGCGGTGCGTTGGTGCAGGGAGCCCGGGTAGCCCTGGTAGCCCTCCCGTGCCTGAGCCCGGCGGGTTCAAGCTCCAAGCGATGTGCAGGTGTGTGATGTAAATCCCCATAAAGCCTCCTAACAGTGGATAAACAGGGAACTGTGAGCAAGGAGAGCTCTCCTGCTAAAGGCTTTTGAAGTAACCTTCTCTGAGATCTTCACTTGAAGGCCTCTGGTCACGGCCGGTTGGAAGGAGGGATTGTCCCCTTCCATCTCCTGCCTTGCCGCGTGCAGTGGAGCACAGCGCTTGGATGCAGCTTCTGGCTTTTCCCTACAGCTCCAGGCACGGGCCGACGGCTGGATACAGACCAGTGGTCTGGTTTGATGTCGTGGATCATGCTCCTCTAGCACCCTGAATTTCTTAAATAAATAGCAACTGTGGACAAAGTGTAAGGTACAAGGGTAGGAGCTTGGGTTGCAGCCTTTTAATGGGAGCTGATGCTTCAATTCTTCCTGCATCCTCTTATGAGAGCAGCACAGTGACATTCCTGAAGGTACAGGTCTTCCATTTAAGCAGAGCAAAGCATCAGAAGATGCACAAGGAGTGCCTCTTCTGCCCGCTTACACAGGGGTGCCCCTAAAGCAGGACCTATAGGCCCCATGTGAGGACTGAGGAAATAGGTAATGTGTCCACTCAGTGCAGTGTTTTGCAACTGAAACTACCAGTTGAGTTTGAGTATTTCAGATTACTGGAGTGGTGGTTATGGTAGCATCCTGGGTTTTGTGCTGGAGATAGCTTAAGTCCCCAGGAGTGAGCTAGGTGAAATCCCACTTGAAGTAGGCAGTGAGGCAGTTGTCTTCTGACATGTAATAAATTCTGAGCTTGGCTTGAGTATTAAAACTGGTCATGTGGTAGTCATGTGCCTGTGGTACCTTATCTGTGCTCAAGCTACCTGGTTTTTTTCTTATTTGAATTTTACTAAAACAAAACCACACTGACTTTGCTGATGCGCCTTAATTCAAGGGGAGGAAAAAAAACCCACTTGATATAATTTCTTCAGGAATAAATCTGAGAAATTTACAAGCAACCAGTATTTTGGCAGCTTAAAGGATCACAGAATGGATTGTGAGAATGTGAAGAGTTCATGGTGACTTGCCAAATGAACATACATACTATTTGGCTTTATTGAGGCCTTGTCTGAAAGCTGCAAAGGAGGATGAGGGGAAACTGCATCACTTAAGACAACCAAATGCTTACATTTGTGAGACTTCCATGAAAGTTTACGTAATCAGGACAGTAGTTTAGAAGAACCAGAAGATTTAGTTCTGGAGGCATATATAGTTTGTGAGTATTAGCTGATTTTTTTTTTTCTTTTAGCGTTAAGAACAGTTCTTTTCTCCTGTATCAGAATTAACTTACTTGTAACAGATAATTTCCCAATTTTTCATTTAAAAAATAATTTTTGATCTATTGTTGTGTCTTGTGGAGTCCTGATAATCTGCTTTTTTTCTGAAACATTTTTTGATACATTTACTAAATAAGCTAAAGCTTTTCACCCAGTCAGTAAGACAGCTCTTTGATCTTTTTTTTATTTAGAAAACTTGATGTTGAGTGAAGACAAAAAAAAAGCAGAGTGGAATATTTGCTCGTCATCTTCAGTCTCAAGTACAGTTTCCTAGTATGATGTTTTTATTTAATGCTTACTGCTGAGATACTTGTGAAGACAGTGGCATTGAAAAGAGTCCTGCCCAGAACTACTGGGTGTGGCTGTACCCAAGGAAAAATTTGTAAATCTTTGTTACCTCAGCAAGTTTTTCATCAGGTAATAATCTTGGGCTGTATCAGATCCTCATATCTTCTACTGAAAATAGATGATATTAGTTGGTGTCTGCTGCTCTGACAGGATTTACTGTAGTTGTTTTGGAGGGCTACGGTTACTTTCAGAACAAGTTCATGAGGCTACAGGTTGTCCAAAGGGTTTGGTGGCTCTGTTCAAGAGATCCTGTTTCTTTTGGGAGAGCTCTTCCCGCTGCATGTTGCTGTGTCAGGATGAGGCAAGCACTATTTGTACTTCATTTTATAGCCAGCGTGGTCTTCCAGCTTGAGCCAACATGCTCTTGAAATCTTCTGCAAGTTCCACTGAGTCACATTTTCCTCCTTTTTGGGAGGGTTGGCCTGCCTAATCAGAGAGTTTTATCTGTGCATTGAATGAGTGTGACTGTGAAAGGAATTTCCCTGTAAATAGTGAGATAACTAAACTACATTAGGTGTGAGGTAACCAATCTATAGCTGTATCCACCCAAGTTCAGTGTTTTCTTTCATCTGTATGACACAAAGAATTTAGAGTTGGACTTACAGGTTGTAATGTTTTCCCTAGTTCCTAATGCACTATAATTTAGCCTTACCTGTTTTAAGAGAGCATTAGAAAAATGGTTCATTGTAACATATTCCTCAAAACAGGAAGGAAATAGTAAGCAATAAATGGAGAGGTAGAATATCTGAATGTGGATCTAGAAAAGTCTCATGTTCCAGTTTTAAAGGATGTTCTTAAATTATTCACACAAAATACCTCAACCAAACCCAAAATATGACCATCTCATCTTTTTCCTATAGAGCTGCTCTGAAACTAGGGCTTATTCAAATACTGGTCGTACTTCTCCTTGGTGTGGTTTGAGCTATTAGTTGTGGAAGGGAAAAAGTTTAGTGACATAGCTGTTCCTTGGAAATTATTCTCTTAAAATAACACGTACCTCTGAAATATTTAGACACAGGAAAAAGGACAAATTCTGTTAATGTGATTTCAGCCTTTATAGGTGAAATTAGTTGGTTAGTTTACAAGACTACATATAACTTATATTTGTTATATACATTGGGAAGCAAGGGGTTTGTATTAAAGTAAGAAGTATTTTTCACGTTTGTGTTAGTTGATAAATAACTCTTGTTGGTAACCATTAAAATACAGTTCTACATAGCTCACTGCATTTTTTTTTTTTTTATACTAATTACAGAAGTTTTTATAGGGTGTGCTATGGCAATACTTACGTGAGTAACTTCTGAGTTTATGGGTAGAAATGAGAAATAAAAAAAAATTCTTAACAGTAGATCACTTCTGTTATTCCAGCAAAATTAAAAACAAACAAACAAAACCCAAACCACCACCACCAAAACTAATAAAGGTTGGGGTTGCCCTCTTCTTACAAATATACTTGTCTCGTAAGGAAAAGATGGCTTTAGTTTTCAAAAAGTTTAGATGAAATGTATTTTTCTTCAAAAAGAATCTGAGCTGAGCCGAACATAAATGAGTAGATTGAGTTTTAAGAAGTGCATTTTGGAGACAAAAATTACATTTTAAATGGTATTTTTAATTTAGAATGAGATTATTTTTTTTAATGTATAATGCATTATTCTTCATCATAGCAGTAGAATGTAGTAATTGATTATTTTTTAATAGGAATGAAAATTTATTGAAATGCACCCAACAGCTTTTTAAAAAGCCTTTCTAGTTCAAGGTAGCTACTGACATGTGTTGGCTATACAAAGATTAAGGAAAACTTTTTGTTACCCAGTTCTGATGACAATAAAACAGTTCGCTCTTCAGATTTTTTTAAGAGTAGATCTCAATTTCTTGCACTTGTTTTAATTCCAGGTTAGTTTCTCAACTTTGAACAGACCGGTTCTTGGTTGTTGACTTTCTTTTGCTTGTAAATAAATTGCTGCACCCTCTGAATGAAGAAGCAAATTCCTTTATGACCTGTAAAAGAGGCTGTGGCTGTTGAAATCTGGGTCTCCAGCTCAGACTGTTTGCTCTTCATCAGACTGGTCCCAGGGCCTTGGGCAAGGACATTGGTCTTGAGGTCTGACTATTTCTAAACTTCCACAAACTTGCAGTGTATGAAGGGAAGTAAAAGCCTTTAAATAGGCAAGGTCAGAGTGTTTTCAGGTGTTAAGCGAGTTTGAAAAAGTAAGCCCTTAGATAAACAGTTTGTATGGGACATTTATATTTATGGATTGAGCACTTGGTGATGTCTTGCTCTGGTGTTCATACAGCCTTCCTGTTCTGGGGGAGCACTTCATGTTAGGGCAGGGGAAGGCCTGCAGCAAAAGCCTGCGCACAAGGAGTTGCTTTCCCTGCTGCCTAGCTTTGAAACATCAAATACCCAGTCATGTGTGGTCCCGAGGGGAATTTTTGGGAAGTCATAATTATGGGTATGCAGATGTCCCTTGGAGGGAGTGTGGGAGCAAGTCAGATGTGACATCTTGTACTTAAAATTTGAGTGCTTGATGGATCTTCATTCATGAGACGTCCTCACGACTCTGCCTGTTGTGGGTTCCAGGGATCACAGAGAGGGATGATCTCCCAGTCAGTCCTGGGAACTGACTCTGGGGAATGCTTTGAATGCCGCAGCCGGACGGAGAGCTAGTTTGGAGGGCAAAGCACAGGATCTGTTTTCACTATGACCTCAGTTGTTAAGGAGGTGGGTTACTATCTTAGTTTGGAGGGCAAAGCACAGGATCTGTTTTCACTATGACCTCAGTTGTTAAGGAGGTGGGTTACTATCTTTTCACCCTTCAGGGCTTTTTCAGAGTCTGCAGGTTTTCAAAGTGCTGGAGAAATCTTCTACCCAGGATCATGTAAAGTGTTCTCATTGCTGCTTGCTTGGAAATACAAAACCTAAATAGCTTTGGTTATAATTTGAGATGGGCGATTTCAAATCATCAGATGTTTTAAGAAGTTGCTGCTCAGCATTGATCAGATGATGCATCTTCTTTATCACATTTGAAGTGAGTGAGTAAAATGGATGAGTTTAAACCCTACAGAACAGCTAGAACAGTTCCATTTCATTGTTGCAGTGGGCTAGGAGGATATGCGCGATGGTGTGAGTTGACCCACCCTGTTGCTTGTTTTGAGCTCTAACAGAGATAGGTGTAAAGAAGTGCCTGGTTCTGTTAGTGTCAACTGGGAGAGCATGTGTGGTGTGTTGGTGGATGCGCTTCCATGCGTGAGGCTGTAAGGGCTTCCTGGGGGGAGGAGGAGGAGGCCCCTCGCATGGCGAGCAGCAGGGTGGCATCTGGGTGATTGCTGCACAGTCTGAGTCACAATGCCAGCCCTGAACCTTGTGGATGCCTGCCTAACACTTTATGAAAGCTTGATATTTATTCCTAGCTTATGCTTTTTTAAAATAGATATTTCAGCAAAGATAGTCTTCTTTACACATCTGTGCAAAAGATTACATTCTTAATATGTTAATCACTTTATATGATTAGAGTTTTACGATTCATCTTTATTGACATGTCTTCTTGAGACTTATGAAGTGCTTGCTCACTAAATAATATCTTACATTTTTGGATCATTATCAAATGCATTTTGTCTGCCAGTGAAAGTTAACTAAATAATCTGTGTTAAACATAAAATGCCACGCAGTGGAGGAATAACCAGCATACTTTCTAGCTGAGTTTTATACTGCCACTGTGTATGGTATGCTATGACCTAGCAGATCAGGTAACATCACCTTTATTAGGAGACTTGTGACTTAATTTGATTACCGATTTTGAGAAAGTGTTTGTAAGCATGAATAGATTCCATCTTCCTCTACTGTAATGAATGCAGCACTTAGGTTTTATTTCTTGCTAATCATTTTAATAGTTTTATATAAATTCTGTAGGTGATTGTCGGCCTCATGCTAAATTGAGTTCTGCAGACCTATACCTTCATCCACCATCAAGAGTCTGCTTGAGATGGTTCCTTGAGCTGGATCTCAAGTACTGGTTGATGGAGCACTTAACTACTTGTTTTTTTGTGAATGAACTGAGAGCTGCTGGAAGATGCTGAACTGGTCAGTGTGATCAGCACTGCTGATCAGTAGTGCTGAACAGTGCTTCAGATGGTAGTGTTTTAAACCTGCCAAATTGTTCAAAACCTGCAGATGTCACAGCAAGGGCAGCTTTTTCACAGTCTTCTATGCGAGTGGCTCAGTTCCTTGGGATTGTGAATGCTAGTAGCCATATTATGCATGTATCTTCTTCTGAAGGGGGACCTCTTCATCATGCAATCTGGCAGTGCTTCTGTAGAGATCTGCTGAATCCCTCTAATAACAAGTCCAGAAATCTGAGGGCTTTTTCTATATCAGGGCAAGTAATTGCAGCTATTTCCTATTCCAGGTCAAATAGTTTTGTACCCAAACACTGATGCCAGGCAAGAATGATCTAAGTACTGTATTAAAAAGGGAGGGAGTTATGTTTTTCTATTTTCTGAAGTCTGAGTGAACTGAAATAAGAGCTTGGTCAGATTTCTGACAAATGCATGTCGTTATTAATATTTCTATGACAAATTTAATGATTAAAGTTGTTTTGAGTCTTGATCGCGTGACTCCCTGAAAAAAACCAAACTGCTACTGCTAAATGCTAATAGATCACAGCCCTTTATAAACTGGAGGAATACAGAGCGAATAAAGAATGTTTGCTTGCTTGTTTTTTCTTGGTCTGCTGCCATATTCAACATCAACTAGCACTTCTGCTTTCTTCTTTCTGTCACATCAGCATAGCAACTGAGTAGGCAAACGTGACTAGAAGCCAGGGAGATATGGTAATGTGGGATGGTGGTAAAGGATTTATCAGGCCTTTTTGTCCCCAGTGGGTTGCTTAATGTTACAGCAGGAGATTCTAATATTGGTGAGTAAAAACTAGTAAGGATGCAGGGTTTTATTAAATCACTCACCGTACTGTCTGTGCAGGGTGATGCCTAATTGTGTGATGAACTCCAGCTCAGGAGCCATGAAGACAGTATGACTTTTCTTGGGTGGTGTAAAGGCAGATTATTAGGGCCTTACTGCTGAAAGTCAGAGTTAAAAGGGAAGGAAGCTTTTCATTATTTCCATAGTCCTAGTGGTTAGAGCATTGGCAAACAATGACCCAAGATGTACAAGCCTTTTTCATTCCATAAGAGAGCTTGTCTGCAGGGCTGCTGCAGTGGTAAAAGGTCTTGGGAGAGAGAGTGAGCAATTAATACACCTATCTACAGAAAACTCTCTGGAGTGACTAAAGGGAAAGCAATTAGTTGATAATGGTGGATCCAGAGTGCATTTGAAATGTGCAAAGTAGTTCACACCAGTGTCTAACTTCTTTGCAGTCTACGAATTGCCTTTAATTGTTTTATGTCCACATCTCTAGATCTGTCTATAAAAACATGCCTTTAAACTCAGAGTTCATACAAGCTCACGTGATATCTTATTGGCGTAAAGATCTGTTCTACCTTGCCCTTTATACATTTTCTGTGTTGGTGGCACCCTACCTTAAAGGCACCAGATGTACATAAACATACACAGGATACTTTAAAATAATAGGTCCTTAAAAATGAATTGTTTTGTGAGACTGTGGTGTTGGATGGATTTAACTGCTGTGAAGCAGTGCTGCTTGCAAGTGCCCTTCATTGCCAGTGCCTACCCAAGCTGCTGGCTGTGGAAAGGTTAGCTGCTGTGTGCCGGTAACTTTAACCTGCTGGTTGTGAGAAACAGTGTGGTAGCACCTTGTCACCTGCCTGACGTTCTGGTGAAAGGGCATGGCTGTGACACAGTCCTGTGTAGGACTAAGACTCGAGGTATTTTATGTGGTGTGCTGGGACTCTGACCTTGAGTGCTAGCTCACTCTTCTAGAGTAGCAAAGGTCTTTTAAGAGAGGTGGAGTGTATGTCTCTACAAGACCTTATCTAGCACTTGAATTCAAAGATTTACTTTAAGCTACCCTTGATTGGCACAGAAAAGCCTCAGGCGCTGAAAGTCTTTGAGAACTGAAGTGCTTTGGCTGTAGTGTGTAATGTAATATCCAGAAGTCTTTCAAGTGCAAGTAATAATAGAGAGCAAATTGTGAGTGCCTTCTGCTCCTCCTGGGAAGACTACGTGTATTTCTAATTCCTGCTGAGCTAGGAGTATAAATCACACTATGCATAAATATGAGTGTGGTGCCATGAGAGGACAGAACTGTGCCTGAAAAGGAACAGTCTCTTTTCTTTGGAGCTTCTTTTCCCCTTGGGAATAGGTGGTTAGATTTATTCTACTTTGGTGAATGTAGTATTTGAACTAAATCATAAGGAGAGCACCTTGGTGGAGTGAATGGATTATTCAAACTATATCCAGTGGTTCAAATGTAAAAGGGCTTGATTTTTTTTCTTTGCTTTTCTGAATGTGTTGTGTTTGTTTCATTATCACTAGATGTCCATTAAGTACTTTCTGTTTCTCCATTTGCTTGTGATAGGCAGCTACTCCTGAGTAAATTAGGAGAGGCAATGTAGAAAGGGTAGGATTATGTTGGCATGTGACTGTTGACTCACTTTCCAAAGAAAGAATAGGCTCAATTGTATAATCCTTTTTTTCCTTCATTCTAGCACATCAGTTCACTATGTTATTGTTTTTATTACAGCCTGCTGAGTTTGTGAACAATTGACTTCTTTGAATGTCAAAGCCAACTTATTTTGTAGCATCACACAGTAAAAAGTGCTTTTTAAAATTATGAACTCTGATATTTTCAACACTGCTTATTAGAAAAAGTCACGTCTGTATATGGTATGGTGAAACTCTAAGCCAGCAGTATGTACATGTGTGTTAGGTGTGTTTCTCCGCACCCCCTCCATTCAAACAGTGTCAGAATGAAAATAAAAAGAAATCCTCACTTCGGTGGGGAGCTGGGGTATGTGGCTGATGTAATGCTTACAGGGTGATACTACGCAATGGGCAGTGTACTAAGTTTCAGACCATATTTAAGAGTTTCTTGTGCCATGCTGTCATGTTAGGAGTAAAATATTTGGGTGGGGAAGCATAGAGTAAACACTGAGGAAACTAGTCCCTTTTTTTTTTTTTTTTTTTTATAAAAAAGTTTGTTGCAAGAGAAACTTTCAGACCTGTAAAAAAGGAGCTATAAAGAGGAGTGGAAAATTACTGCAAAATCAACACCCCATAGGACACGAAACTAGGTGATTACATTTCGTCAAGAGAGATGTAAATTAGGCGCCGGGAAAGTTGAACACTAGGATAAGTTTCAGGAGGGGGTGCAAGGATACAATTTTCCAAGCTGTGTAATTATGTTTGGAAGGTAAACATGGCCAGAGTGGTTAGGTACAACTGGAATAGAGGAAGCAGAGGTAGGAAGTCAGAGACAGGCTCTCTTCGGTGGTACCCAGTGCCAAGACCAGAGGTGGTGGGTACAAACGGGAACACAGGAGGGTCCATCTGAACATGAGGAAATGCTTTTTTTACTGTGGGGGTGACTAAGCACTAGCAGAGGTTGCCTGGAGGGATTGTGGAGTCTTCTTCCTTGGGGATATTCAGAAGCCATCTGGACTCAGTCCTGGGCAGCCAGCTATAGGTGGCCCTGCTTGAGCAGGGGTGTTGGACCAGATGACATCCAGAGGAGTCTGCCAACCTCAACCAGTCTTTGGAGTTACTGCTTAAGCACTGACTTCACTATGAAGTTACATGCTTCCCTTTTGTTTTTGATTCTATCACTGAAAAGTTCATACATCACCCCCCTTATTTCCTCTGTTGTTCCAGAATCAGTGAAAGTATATGGAAGATTTTCCAATTTAGACGTCTGGTAGGCACAATGACATGGTTATAGCATTACCTTTGCAGAACAGGATCTTTACTGTTCTCTTCCTTTCCAGGTGGTTGGAGGCAAGGTAAAGAAACCAGGCAAGAGGGGTCGTAAACCAGCCAAAATAGACTTGAAAGCAAAACTTGAAAGAAGTCGTCAGAGTGCAAGAGAGTGCAGAGCCAGGAAGAAGCTGAGGTACCAATACCTGGAAGAGCTGGTTTCAAGCAGAGAGCGAGCCATCTGTGCTCTCAGAGAAGAGCTTGAAATGGTAAGAAACTATCATTTAGCTTATCCCTCAGTATTATTTGGGACCTGTTCTTGTGGACATTTTTTTCTTGAAATCACTGTGACTGAGAGTGGGATTTAGCTAGTCATAAGGTATCAAAACATCAGTAACAGATGCGTTCAGCTGTTTGCCTACTTTGTGTTGAATACAAACCTCATGTCGCAAGTTATCTGCTGGTTTTGAACTGGAAGTAAGCAAAGAAAGTGCCATTGCATATGAGCCTGTTGTCTTTTACATGTTTGTTTTGGAAAACCTCTGACAGAGGTAGAAAGAGCTAGAGGGTAGAAAGAGATGTGTTAAATAGAATAAAATATCACGGGGGAACATATATCCACAGTCTGTCATTGCTTCCCACAGACCTTTGTCTCTGTTGGGGAGGTTGATGCTTGCAGCATACCCTCTGTGTAGATGGTTGCACAGCTGTCCTGTGTTCCAGCACGTATAAGATGGGTGTCTCAGCCAAATAAGCTGCATTAACCGAAGAGAATCTTTCATCTGAAAATACAGTCTTAGTTCTTCAGTGATATTGAGATGTCATTGAAATTTCACTGGTGGTGAGGATATTGCCGTGACCTTACATTAGGTTTGTTTGAATAGGCAGGGCTAATCGCCACAGGTGAATAGGGTTAGGACTGGGTGGAAAGTCAGCCAACTGACCACAGGTTTTTCGGGGTGCTTCAGGGTTTGCTGATGAAGCATTCAAGATGCAAGAACTAGGAATAAGGGACGTGTGCTGTATCCATGCCTTACACAATCAGAAAGGACCTCTTTATAGTCAGTCAGCCTCAGAGTCATGTGAAATACTTGTTTTTAATAGGCCATGAACTGGAACGGTATTCTGGCATGCCAGCAGTGAGAAAATGCACAAAGTGTTCCATGTTGTTTAATAATTACAGTATTGTGTCTAGTACTGCCACTGAGTAGCAGTTTATTGACTGAAACAGGATTTACTGAGGCCAGGTATGCAATCATGGACACGTGCTTAGTTCATTAGTGCTCTGCAGTTTTGTAAGAGGCTTCAGCCCAGTAAATTCAAACCTGAAATGAATATACCGGAAGGTAAAGATTACAGCTCTGTTTTGTCTGCTAATGTGATCCTGGCAGTTTGCTAATGCCTAATATGTTTGCATATTTCAGTACAAGCAGTGGTGCATGGCGATGGACCAAGGGAAAATCCCCTCTGAAATAAAAGCCCTGCTAACGGGAGAGGAGCAAGGCAAAGCGCAGCAGAACTCAACCAAACTTGCCAAGGCTGGGAAGACAGAAGCAAACAGCAGCAATTCCTGTAAGTATCCAGCCTATGATTAATTCCTATTTTGTTACGTCTTTTGTGGTGTAGGAGGACGGCTGTGGTGTAGGAAGAAACATAAGGATGTGCTTTTGGGCACAAATAGTTGATTGAGGCAAAGAGCTTAGTGGGTGGTACAAAGACTGTGTAATGTTTACATGGACAATACAGAAATTACACTAGCTGGGAAGCTGGGCAGTTACTTTAACAGAAGACTTGGTCTTTGTGTTTCACCAAGGCCTGGGGAGACCTGTGAAGACCCAAGACCTTAATCTTTTACAGCATTTTCTGTTTTCCTAATGCAAGGTAAATGGAGCACATAAAACATAATTGAATTTTTAAAACTCCATCAAGAAAACATTATTCTAGCTGCAAGCACTCAAAAGTGAGAAATGCTGGGCTTAGGATTTCCTACGGAGTCTTCTTTCTGCCTCATCTGTTCTTGTCCAGGGCGTGAAATAAGGTTCTTCTGGGGATTGAAAGGTGAAAAGATCATGTGTTGTTAAGTCATATTCCTGATACGTACATGGAAAGGAACAAAGTTAAGGTGTAGCACGGGCAATTCTGTATCTCACATGTTCTGATTTTGTAATATTTCATGCTACAGGTTAAATGACACTTTACTGTAAATTTAAAAAAAAATCAGAGTTCCTAGCTTTATGTTTTTAAGAAACAACGTGAAAACCACATTTGTAACTGTAACAATCTCCCCCCATGGTGCATCGTTCACAGGAGGCCAATGCAGAACCTTCCACACTGCAGCAGAAATAGCTTGGTAGCTAGCAGAAGAAAGCTGTTGTGAGAGAAGTGGATGCATCCCTGGATGCAGGGGAAGGATCCCAGTCCTCTGTCTTCTCTTTGCTCCTCCCCACATGAAACTCTTTGACTGTGGTGTTCCTAAGCCTGCATGGAGTGGGGCTTTTGGGGTAATAGGTGTTTGTGTAAGCAGAGCCTTGTTTTCCCTTTCTCTACACCACCTTCCCCAAATACAGCTCTGGCAACTCTTGGGCATTCCCAGTAAGAGATGGGGGCTGCTTTTGTGTCAGAGCCCAGATGTAGATTGGCTTTGTAGTTGGTGGTTACGTGGTTGGTAACCGTTGTGGGAATCTGAGAGGATCTTGAAACAGCTTTGCTAAAGCCAGAGTACTGTAGGTCGAGGAGAAGGAACTGGATCAAAAGCTTTCAGTGAGAAGGTTTATAGTAATGTAATTTGTAACCTAAAGAAAGATGTTGCTCTCAGCAGTGCAGTGTGTCTTTTATGTTATTGGGACTCTTAAAGAAAGGTGTGCTAGATATATTCCCTGCTTTTGCAGGATGTAATTCCTACCTCCTGTGCTCCTGGTAAGATAGTCAAAACATATCCTTCCACCTTGCTTTCAGTAGTGGAACAGCTGTCATCTCCTCCCACCTGTTGTACCCTGCTAACTTTCTGCATCTACCTATACTTTGGGCCTTAATATCTTTCTAGACTGCAACTTAATATGAATTCTGCTGTGCTATCCTTGTTTCCCAGCCAAAGATAATGCCAAGATCTGGTAGCAGGGAAAACAAGTTGCATCAGTTTGGTTTTATGATGAGTGGTGATGGCAAAAGTCTTGTGGACTGGTTTACTCATCCCAGATATTGACAGATAACCTGCCACTTCCCTTAGACTACTCTCCTGTATATGCTTTTTGCATTTATATGATACAATGTGGAGAGTGGAGCTCTCAGGATTTTCAGTGGGGGTTTTGATTTCTTGTTCTGTTTTGTTTGTGACAATGTCTTTCTCTGTATTTTATGAAATGCATGGAACATTTTTTCAATCTTATGTTTTCTTCTTTGTTTCATAGAATAAATATTATAATGAATGACTCTGCTAGACTGAATGTTGCCTTCTTTTTATTGAACTAATTGGGTCTGTTTAGCATTATCTCAATTCAGAATTAGTCAAAAGCACTGAAAATAATAAAGTACCATATTTCAGCGTACAGCACAGTTGTTTTCAGAATTCCATTCTGAGCACTCATATATTAATCCTTAAGGCATGGTTTTAAGTTTATTCTCTAGACCCACCACACATGTACTTAGTTAGCAATTGCTAGAAATGTTGCATAGACATGGAAAGCTTTTATGAAAAGTTAAGTAACACTGAGGCAGAGATGGGGAGGATATGAGAGTTCCCCCCCTGCCCTGTATTTTAAGCTTTGAACTGCAGTTTGTCCTGAAAGATAGCAACAAAGCCAACCCATAACTTTCAGGATTTTTGTCTATGTTGCATGCTTGCCTGTCCTTTCTCTGGATTCTCTGGAGTGAAAAGAAAAGAAAAAAAAAAAAGCCAAAACCAAAAACAAAACAAAACAACCCAAACAAAAACTAGGCCAGATGTCCAGAATGACGCTCTGTAACACTTGCAGTTGGAATTTGTAACATGATCAAGCCAGAGGTGTAATATTTTTTGGTTAGAATTAGACTTTCACAGTCTAGTTTCAAATGTAGACTGTGTTTTGTAATTAAACATATATTTCAAATGTTATGTGTGTACTTAAGTGTCTTTCTGAATCAGGGATGTAGAAAACATGCAGAGGAGTTACGGTATGCGTGACCAGAACAGCTCCACTCAACACTAGGTAATGTGACAAACACAGCTCTGATCTCACTAGAAATACCCCACTTGCTTTCTTCCCTCCACTCTTTCTTTGTTTCACTTTCTGTGATTCCAATCAAGAAACTTCTTGGGAGTTTTCTTTTATGGAGGAAATGAAGAGTTGGCATTTCTCATTGTGATGAGCAGTGGTTTTCATCTGTTTCCCATCATGGTGGCTACTGCTTCTTGGCTTGGCCAACAGTTGGCATTACAGGATTGCATTTGGCAAGCCTGGGCCCAGCTCTGTGGCACAAATAGTGGCATCCATGTTCTAACAGGTTTTTTTCTGCTTCATGCAGATGGGACAGGAGTCATGTTACAGCCTACATCATCTTAAATGGTTTCCTTGTTTGTCTTGCAAGCCAGAATGTGTGACACATAGTTGGAGGCTCCAGCTGCAATTTTCCAACCTGCTCTAGATGCCGTAGCTCATTACGAAATGTAGGATTCCCAGCAACAATCATTAATTAGATTATTTTTCTGATTCTGTGGCTTCTATCACATGGCGGATCATGCTGTGTTATAAATGTTCTGGCCTTAGATGGATCTCTGGTACTCCTTATTTTGGAGTTTGAAGTTTAGCAGTTCCCCTTGAAAACTAAGAGAAATTTTTGTGGTTCATGCTCATTTGATACTCTAATGCTTACAGCCTTCATCCACGCTGAGGTGGCTCTTAGAAGTGATACAACCAGGTCCTCTGACTAGGAATCTCATACGATACCTTAAATAATGGAGGATGGTTTAGTCTTATCCTCTCTCTGTGTAAGATGGGTACAGCCTTCCACCCATTTCTCCCACAGTGAATGTGTGCAGCTGGTTCTCTCTCACAAACACTGAAGAAAGAAAATAAACCTGGAAATGCTTCATTTTCCCACTTGCCATGGAAATCTAATGGTCAGCTAGAACCATTTGCCCAGCTAAAGGTGGGTATCTCATGGAAGCTATCCACAGTCTTCAAAAAATGCTATCTGTAGTATTTGGTGTTAAAACAACACTAGAACTCTGTTACAGTAAGATGTAATAAAGCTGAACTCAGTTGACGCTGATGGAGTAAGCAATGTACAGTTACGGTAATCCTGTTGAAGACTTTAATCCAAGGATTCACCAAACAGTGGAAACTTCATAAGAAGAATATGCAATGAGTCTCGTCTCTATATGCTGTATATATGCTTTGTGCATAGAATCCTGGAATCCTGAAAAATGAAGTGGATACATCTAATTGACTTGTCTCTTAACTGAGAATGTTTTGTAATTATATGTAGAAAAAAAAATTTAAAATCACAGTCTGGTTTCATAATCTGATAATAGTTAAGTGTTTGTCAAGAAGCTGTAGTCTATTAAGTGTGTTTTGAAAGACTAACATACCAGAGGTGTGTGGGTTTTTTTTAATGTATTAGATAAATTTCAAAAAGAAAGCTTTTCTCTTTGACAGATGAAACCTGACTAGCTTTGTGAGAGTGCCTGTGACTGACTTGTTTTTCCTTTTTTCCACTTCTACATTTCAGGGTGAAGAGTAATCTACACCAATAACAAATCTAGTCCTTCCTGGCATCCCATGAAGAGATGGAGAGGGTTTGGCATGATAGTTCCATTTTCTACTTTCCAGGAAATCATAATCTCTATAATTAGCTATAAAAGTACTGTTAATATAAGGACCAAATGTTTGAGACTAGTCTAAAAACATAGAGAAATCAGAGGAAAAAATGAATTAAGAACCCTAGTCCTTCTCATTATGCTTAAGAGTTACAGTGTGAGTGACAGAGGATCAGCTGCTGTAGAAATCCCTGTTGTAGGTAAGCAAGGCAAAACACCAGCTTGTGAGTCTCCTGCTGTTAGTGTCACAGAGCATTAATTTCTTGTAACTTATGTCAATAACTGAATTTCTTGTATCACCGTTACGAATTTGTATGAGAACACAGGAGCTTCTAATCTGCAGTGAAAGCTGAGGTATCCCATACTGAATAGCACATCAGTGGACTAAAATTCAACTGATGCTATATTTATGGAATGTATAGATTTGTATATAGAAGTAGAATTTGTAGTATCAGTTATAGCCGTTGCCTTAAGCACCTTAAGCAATTTCTGCAAAGCTGTTGCTTGATATTATTTATACCATTATTTGTATTTTCTTTAAATTGTAACTAGAAAATGCTGTCATTGTTCAGCTAATGATTTTCAGCAACACTTCATTTAAAAAAAAAATAATAAAATTAAACAACTGGCTTCCAGTTTTCTTTTTTCCTCCATAAAAAGCGCTTGGGAGGTGGAAGTTTTGCTTCCATAACGAGTGCAACATTAGTCCTGCTTTTTTGTGTGTCAGCCTGTAACTCACAACTGGCTTAATCAGCGCTACTAACACTAACTGCTGCTTCAAGCAATTCTTGTGTATGATCTCTCAATATTAAGGTGGTGACATTCCTAACTATGCTGCAGCTGATATTATGATGATGAAATAAATTTGTGAGTAAAAAACAAGGATTATACAATGTGTGTTTTCATGATACAGGGCGTTCAGTGTGAATAGAAACAGCTTGCTATGGAAGGTGACTTTTTCTATACTTTCTTATGGCAACTTTCAAAATATGTTTTGATCAAGCTATACAGTGCTGGTGACAGCGGTGCTGCGTATTCCTGTGGTAGAGCATACCAACAGTGTCCTCCAACTTCACCGTTTTCTTATGTGGCATGCTGTGAATGTCTGCTGATGTAAGAACAATTCTTTCCTACTCCCTACCGAACATAGATCCTGCCATGTTGCTACGTCAGTGTTTTCTGTTTTGCATTTCTGGGCTTTTTCTTTCCTCTCCCCTTTGAAATCTACTTTTCGGTATGCATTCCTTTTTCCCTATAGAAAAAAGAGTCTTCTGTGAATCTCCTTTCTTCCCCAAGTGGCCTGGTAGCTATTTTCAAAAGCTGTCAAGGTTTCCTCTTCCAGAGGATGACATAAAGTGAGTTACTCTGCTGTTTCTCTCTGCCTCTGCACACTTGCTGTAGCACACCCACCAACTCACACTGAATACCCCTTCTGCATTTTAAGCTCTCTGTAACATCAGTGTAAATACCCCCTCTGCATTGCAGGCTCTTAGTATCATCACCCTTTGTAGCTCAGGACCCACTTCTTGTTTCTCCACGTAGCCTAGCGGAAGCCGTGCTAGCATCAGCTCTCCCCAGAGTGGTTTTTAGCTTGTTCAGGCATTCTTCTGTTTAGCTCTATGATCAGGAGGAAATCAACGCTGTTAGCAGGTGACAGCAGCAGGCAGTGATGTCAACATTGCCCAGTTGTAGATGTTGGGCATGGGTTGAAGTGGTTCCACCACTCACAAATTTGTAAGTCATCTTTCAATTGAAACATTGAGATTTAGATTATTCTGTTACTTGTATTTTGGCAAAATTACAGTTTGCCCAGTCTTTTCACTAGTGACTGTTTTCAAACAAAAGGATAAGTTCAATTTGGGCTTAAGTACCTGGAAAACATTCTGTGGAGCTGGGGGGGAATTAATTTGTGAGGGGGAAAATTTTAGCCCAAGGGTCTTTATCTCTTGAACATCAGCTAGAAGAGGTTTCATCAAAGTAAATAGAATAACAGTGTCAGTTTTCTATTTAAACCTTGAATCTTCTCTGGGACCTCAGATAGAGAAAGGGGAAGGAGGTATTGCCTAAATTCCTGATCAGCTAATTACTCTTGTGACAAGTATTTGTGTAAACCTTCACGAAGTGATAGCTCACTTATACTGCAGGGATCTATTGATGAGAACAGAGCGTGTTACCATTCTCATGTCAGCAAGCTGTGTTTCTCATTACTTTATTTTCAGGGTTTCTCGCCTTCCAAAATAAAATAGCAATTAGCTTTTTAATTACTAGTATACCAATGGAACCAAAGTGAATTGCTGCGGGTGTTTGAGAAACAGCCAATTAACTACTTCAGCTTTCTGAATCTTGTGTCTTTTGCAGTAGCTGCTTAATGTTGTCATCGTTTCAATCCAGTGCCACTAAAGGAGTGGCATTGTTAATGGAGCTGATACTGTCTACACATGCTGGCAGATAAAAAAGGCTGACTGACAGCTGGAGAACGATGATAAAGGTTGTCTGCTTTAATCCCTCTGCCATGAACTTCTCCCTTGTGGAATAAGCACAGTTGCAGATCTGTGGATGTATTAATAAAAAAAACGTAGGCAGAATGATGAATGGCCTCTGATTGCCTGCATTCACCCTGCATTTTTTTCTGAATCATTTCACGCAAAGCATGTAAGTCCTATAAACAAAACAAATGTATCTATTAACACAGCTTTGCCTTGGTCTGTCAGAAATACTATCACCAGCTGTAACTTTAGATATCACCAGTTAATGTGGATTAAAATGATTGTTACTGTAAAACCTCTTTTTCCATGTCTTCATTAGTATATAGCTGTTTTCAGACATCAGTGAGAATTTTATAAAGCAGCAATTTCAAGTTAATTAGAAAGAATGAGAAGAAGTTCAGGGATTGTCAAGGATGCTTCTAATCTTCATTTCTTCCATGTATGCTATTTTTCTATTGTGCTTGATTTGAAGCTCTACATGGAGATGGTAAGAGTAGAGTGGAGGATCCGTACTGATGCACTCCTTTTCTGGTATGGGGAGCTGACAGCCAGCCTTCCAAGGAGCAGTGGGAGCTTTTGTGGTCACAGCTTTATTATAGCAAGGAAAACGCAGCTAGTAGTGTTTCTCTTGCAGTGATCAGGCTACAAGAAAGAATCAAGTGTGGGGCCTGTGCTTTTTGCAACAGCAACCATTTGTCCTGTGGGTAGGTGATGTTTACAGTTGTGTTATGCTGGTAGATGAAAAACCTTTTCCTTCGAGGAGTTTTATACATACATGTCGTGATAAATTTCTCAAGAAATGAAAACCAGATTGTTTTCTCAACTAGCACGTCTGAGAGATTCTGTAGTATACCTAAACTGAGAAAATGGTTTCTGAAAGTAGTATTAATTAAAGCTGAATATGTAAATGGCAAAAATCTAGTCAAGCGAGCTTGAAACATTCAGTTTTGATGTCTTTGGCTTGGAAATAGCTCATTTCTTACACAGCCTCTGCCCCTATAATATTTGGGAAACTTTCCACGTACTATCAGTTTTAGAGGCTAGATTTTTTTACTAGCTGAAGCTTGTGTATAAATTAAATGACAATGTAAATTAAATGAGGATTGCAGCCCCTTTACATAAACTGTCCTGCAGCAAGTTTACAGCAGAAGGTTTGGCACTGTGCAGGTGTTTTACAGGTGCCTCCTAAGAGATATTTGTGGGTAGGATGTCCTAATCTAAATTATGCTCCATGCTTCTTTTAAGACAGAGGGTTGTTAATTTAAGTTAAAAGCCTTAGAGCAATATAGTGTGTTCTTTGGGGAAATTTAGGAGAAAGTCATCCTGAGAACTGAAGTGAGAATGCTACTGGTCTTGCAATCCCGAGGAAATCACAGGGAAAAATACTGGATGTAAGGAATGAACTACAGAGTGCTCTATACAGGGTGAGGTGTGCTCTTAATTCTAGATCAGTGTGGCAGGCAAATAGTTGGGCTCTGTGAGGAGTTTTTCTCTGTACAGATCATTGTTTCTCCCTTCACCAAGCAGGAGTTCAGCTGGGAAGACTAAAGAGAGGTACCAGGAAGAGTTCCAGGAAGCTTGCAGTGTGCTAACGATGAGGTTGCACTGCATTTGCTTCTGTGTATGTCCAGTGCAAGCTGGCACTGTGCAAGGCTGGTGGTGTCGTATGGCCCGTGGCACGCTCAGCTCATACTACAAAAGCCGTTGCAGTAAGTACATCCTTCACCCTCTCACAACTGCTCTAAATCTGTGGAGAGTTTTGGTAGACTGCTGAAAGGGTCATTTTCAATCAGTGGTGTTCCTCCTGTGTCCTTTCTCAAGCAAAACTTCCATGATGACCTCAAATACCTGAAATATAATACTCAAACATATTTTAAAAGTGTTTACTAGTAAGAATAGATCTTTTTAATGGAGACAATAGATATTTTTTCCCTTGCAGACAAAACCCCAAATGCTTTGTTACCTTGATAGGAATTTCTTAGGACATGATCAACAAGCAGGAAGTGGCCTTTGAAGACAGAATTAGGTAATTTGGTCATCAAAAACATTGTTTGACTGTCAGAAGCTGGCTAGTAATAGTGTTAGAACATGTGGGGGTCAGCCCCTGTGTGGAGGCAATAAACAGTGGTGTGGAGTGGTAGTGGAAGGGCAGCGTGTTGGTCATTGCACCCAAGACTGGAGCTCTTGGGTGGGACTTACAGAAGTGCTCTTGTAGGTTCAAGAGCAATTTGTGGAGAATTACCTAGTGCTGCATCACCCTTCCTTTAAATATTTTGAAACAGCTCTTTATATGCCCATCTGACTGTATTCTGGCCTGTACTGAAGTGGTGGCTGCCTTATGCAGGTATCCCAAGATTATGCAGGGTTTACCTCTGAAAACTCGATGCTCTCTGCCATAGGCTGGTGCTGACAACACGACTCCTGGTATGAGGGCCAAGGACCACATCCCCACCATCTCTTTTCTTAAAGAAGATAACATACAACCTCGAAACATCATTCTGAGAAAGGTTCCCTGAATTAATACAAAAAACCAAGTCAATCATGTGGCAAGAGCTGTTTCTGAGTCTGCAGAAAGCCTGACAGAAGATCAGCTCTCGGCAGTGCTGTTTGTTAATAAGAAAACCAGACTGCTGCTGCTGCATTTACAGTTAGCTGGTAGATAATCTGAAATCTTGCTAACTCTAGATATCACTTAATCGTTTTCCTTCCTGTATTTGGATCAATGCGGAGAGGGACTCTGCAGAGTATGTATGGCAGTAGAGATGGTAAGTCTCCAGAGCTGAAGACAAGTGCTGTAGTGCCTCTGGAAATAAAATGGGCAATTACACTCATCTGTATGTGGCCTTGGCTGCCTAATTCTACATGGCCTCAAAAAAAAAATTAGTCCTTGATCGGTCCCTCCTCCCCAAACTATGGAAACAAAAGCGTCTCTGGCTCTTACTCGTACATGCAGTGAAAAAGCTACTGTCTGGCCCGGCATGAGGCGAGGACAAATTAAATTATTTGGTGAAGTAATCTTTTTCTTTTTTTCTATTCCCCTGCAAATGTAGGACCAAATCAAGAGCTGGTCTAAAATGGTTTCGATGCTGAACACAAAGGAATTACTGCTGTCTATGCCACTTCTGAATTTTATCCAGAGACTGGTTTCATGAGAAAACTGAAAGACTTTGTGTGTGTTAGCTGTAGTGTAGAATAAATCTGTACTTTAGTTCAGACTGCTGACCAGAAGGTGACATTTATATAACAATCTTCTAGTAGGTGTGTTAGGTTTTACTAGAAGCCAGTTCAAATAAAGCTTATGTAATTTATAGTGGTCTATTCCACAACACTTGCTAGGTTGAAAAGAGCCAACTAATAAAGACATATTAACTTACAGAATCACTTAGGAGGCTAATAACCCTTCCTTTGAGTGTATGGGTCTGGCTTTAATAAACTTCAAATCTGCTTTTTGTTCCTTTAAACAGGAAAGATTTGATATTGAGAAAGGCTGAGCACTTAGAATTTCAGCTAAAATCGATGGCGTGTGTTCAACACCTTGGAAAACCAGCTCCTAAATCAATGTAAATTAATTCTGAAGTCAAACTGGTTGAGCTGAGGAGACTAAAAAAAACTCAGGGAATTCTTAACTGGGCATATGGAAGCTCTTAAATCCCATTATGGGTGATAGTCACCTCGCTATCACCTCCAGGAAGCTGGTTGAAAAATAGGTTCAAGCGGTGTGTGTCTTTGCTTCTCACCAGCCCCCACCCCTAAACTGGAAATTAAAAAAAGATATTTAACCGAAAATCCAATTTTCTGCTGAAATAAATAGGGGGGACACATAATTTGACAGTTCGTAATAGTAATTCCCAAGTGCATGACACTTGATACCAAAAGTAAACAGCAATGCTGGAATTTCCACTTAACAGGTGCCTGCTTAATGGAATAAAAAAATGTTTAATGGTTGGCACCGTGTCATGTTCTTACACAAAAAACATTTAAGATTAAGGGGTGGACAGGCTGCAGATCCAGGAGTCCCCTCTCCCAGACCTGCTCCTTTGCAGATGGGGTTGAGATGTGTTTGAGAACCGGGAGTTTTTGTTTGCTCGGTGCCAAACCTGCCCCAACAACTTCTGCCAGCTTCAGCCCTCATCTGCACGCGGGTTTCCTCCTCACTTACACACGTGCTCACAGATGTGCACACCTACCCACGTGGGAGCAGTGACCAGCACCCTGGGCACCTAAACAACCTTTCTGGGGTACTGGGGTGTGTCAAGAGCTGTATGAAGCTCCAGCGGCAGTCGCTGGCTATTCCCATGTTAAAGTGTGTTGATTCAGGGTGCCTTTATTTGAGTACTGTTGTTTGGTTTAGTCCTAATTTGGTTTAGTCCACATGTGTGCTTCTGCTCCCTGCTGACAGGAAAGGGAGTTGCTCAAGTGTTTAACACACCCTATAGCACTCGCTGCTCTTGTCCTATTAGCTTTCATGACTGCAGCACTTTCAGGCCTAGGGCACCGACAGGGACCCAGCTGTGCCACATTTGCTCTGAGACCAGAAGAAAAAGAATCCTTCTTGAGGAGGTTGTGCCTGAGGACGTCTCTTTCACACATACAGCAAGGAACTTGAGATTTTTAAACAGGATTATGTGGAGGGATAGCTGGCACCTGTACACTGTCTTCTATTGCTTAGTTTATCACCTGAAATCAAAGTGTCCACAATGCTTTTGGGATGACTTGGGTGTGAAGTGCCTGCTGCTAGTCAGGATTTGAGGATGCTTGGCCCGTTCCCTGGCTGCTACAATAGGGTGCTCCAAGGAGAGCCTGGTCTGGAGCTGGTTCTGTGCAAGAAAGGACTGAGTAGGATCAGTACGGAAAAGAAATAACTGAGAGAATACAAGATAGAGGTTTACAGACCCGAGACTGGCCCAGAGAGTGGGTGGGGATCAACTACTCACCATCTACTACTGACTTTGTCAGAGCTAGCTGAGAAGAAAATAGAGAATAGGAAAAAAAGTGCTTGAGAGCCTCAATTGAAAAGAGGTCAAATCCTTGATTCTCAAGCAAAACTATCTGAAATCTGCTCAGACGGGGTGTGAGGAAGCAGGGTGGGGCTGTTTGCCCCGTCTTTGGGACTTTGTGACTAGGCCCATTCTGGACCTGTTCCAGATACACGAAATGGCACCACTCTGCGGCAGCCACCCTGTGAAGGGTGTTAATTCTCAGCAGCGGCTGACGGAGGCTGGAAGGAGGTGTCCGGAGACCTCTCTGTAGCTTCTCTGCTTCCTACACTCTATCCTCAAGCACCCGCCGATGGCTACAGTGAACAACAGGATACTGGAACAGACAGACCTCCAGTCTGACCCTGAAGGACACTCCTGTCGACATTATAAGAAGACAAAATGGAAACCTCAGGTGAGGGGCGCAGCAGCCCGGGCTGCAGCTCACGGAAGCACATTGATCCGGCAGAGCGAGTGCAATTCACAAACTGGATACTAGTGCTGCCCTCATTTTGTGGATAAATAGTTATCTGTGTTTTCTGAGGGTGTGGTACTGTACTACTTGGAAATACTAAGGGAATTAAGAAAATAAATCAATATTCAACACACAGACTCATTCGCATTCTTATTAATGAGGTTGGTAATTGGAAAAAAAAAAAAAAAAAGTCTGGCTGTCTCAGGAAGCATAGATGGCTTTGAGTGGACTTAGGCATTTATACACTGTGACCAATGCACAGGGATATAAAAAGCAGAGTATTTTATTTCCCTATTTTCTCTACATAGAGAGAGTGTAAGAACTTTGTAAAAAAGGTTATGCTTATGATTCTGGGAGAGTAGTTCCAAAAATCAGGATGTAACTGAAAGGAAATAGACTGGACACATCAAAATCAACGCATTTAATAAAATAAAACATCTTTTTCTTTTCTTCCCTAAAAGTAGTGTTAAAAATATGTAAATAGACATTGGTTCAAAATGGAGAGAAAAGTCCTTGTTCTGGGGGTACAGAGTAACTTTTCAAAGCAATGAAACCAACTAGACAAACGTATTTGGGGGATTGGACTGAATAGGCCAGGCAAGCTTTTTTTCCTTTGCTTCTCTGTTAAAAGCATCGTAGATGGAGTCTTTTGTGACAGTTTTGGCTGGAGCTGAGATTTCTGCAATCCCAACGTGATTTTTTTTGGCTATCCTGGAACTGGTGGTGATGGTGTATGCGTTGCTTCTGTAGCATTTCATGGTAGACATGCAAAAAGTTTCCTTCATCCCTCTTCTGAAGTTTGCATTGTACACAGCATAAAGGGTTGGCTTAGAGGCTGAAGAACTGAAAGAGAGCCAGGTGATGGCCAAGAAAACCAAGGAGCTCTTTCTGCAGTCTGTTTCGTGTGGGTGCCACAGCTGTACCACGTAAAAAGGGAGCCAGGACAGGAGAAACACCAAGTTTAAAATTAAGAACATCTTGATGGTTTTCACCTTTGTTCTTGGGACAGTATTCATTGTCCTCCTGACAGTCCTGCCATCAGTGCCTATTCTCCAAATGTACTTGATGACCTTCTGGTAGAAGAGGATAATGAGGATGGACGGGATCAAAAACACCACCAAGAGGTGGATGATACTGTAGACAGCTCCTTCCCAAGAATTGGGGGGGAAAAAGTTGCAGTGGTCATCGCTGCCGGAGCCATAGAAAAAGAAAGCCGGTGATGCAAATGCAGCATTAAACAGCCAAGAGGCCAGAATCATTTTCTTGGCTTTCTCCCTGGACACTTTGAAGCTCAGGGGGTAGACGATAGTGTAGAATCGATCCACGCTTATCCAGAGCAGCACATATATCTGGACTCCAGGGGTGAGGTACTGTACATACCTTACCAGCTTGCACATCACGTTCCCCAGCACCCACCTGCCGTAGATAAACTGGAGCAGCAGGAAGGGTGCGCCTGCAATGCTGATGAGAAGGTCTGCACAAGCCATGGAGACAACAAAATAGTTGGTGGTGGACTGTGTCCTCCTGCTCCGGTGGATCACTAAGCAAACGAGGGAGTTTCCGAAGACAGAAACCAGCCACAGCGCTCCCCAAACCATGCTGGCTGCTGCAATTTCCTCTGGCCACAGTTCATACGGCAAGCCGGTGAGGTTCCTGCTTGAGCTGGGTCCTCTGGGTGACTCCGTCATCTCGTAGCCAGCAGGAGAGATGTTGGTTCTGGGGTAGCTCTCGTTCTGCAGCAGGAGCAATAAGGTAGGGAGAACAAAAGGACCGCTGCTGTTATCCATGCTGTGGGCAACCACGGCCACGTCTTTTGCTCAGGCTGCATAAAGAGACAAGAGAGAAGGTTCTGTTTAACAAGTGTGTGTGAAAAACCTACCTTAGCCAACAGAAGATAATTTTCAGTAGGATGTGTGCTGCCTCAAGTAGTAGATTTCAGAGAAACGGTCAGAAACACATGGTGAGACTTTCTGGTACGGCAGAGGCCGTTAAGTTTCATGCAGACATTTATTAATGGCCTGACTATTTTGGGACAGGCATTTCTGTCCTCTGAATGATGAATGTCCCTTTCACAGCCAGAGGCGGAGGTGCAGTTCCACCGGCGCTGGTGACCTGCAACCTGCGTGGGTGGCGTATGCCCCACCGATGCCAGGCATGAGCTGCACTTCCCAGTGCCCACGGAAGTGGCAGGAAACCAGAGCAGCAGTGTCCTGCTCCCTTGGCTTGACATAAATCCATCCGTGGATAGACAAAGGAGGTGTTTCTTATACCGATGCGTGGAATGGTAAGTAATGTTTTCCATGACAATAACACCTTCATTTGCTGGGCTACTAGCAGCCAAACACTGTTTCCATCCAAAGGGATTAGTCACATTGTGTTATGGATATATAGTGTTAGTACGCAGCTACAGTTTCATAATAGCATCCAATTATTGGGGCACTGGTGTTCCCATCCCTAATATCCCTGAACCTTTCTGTTTGGTGATATAATTTTGGGATGTAAGCGAGTGGACACTGTCTCTCTTAAAGAGTCTATCTTGAGCATCGCCGTTGTCCCCCTATGTCCTTGCCTCATTAGTTACCTGCCTCATCAGTGGCAGCATTTCTATCTGTCACCCTGAGAACTAGGTGGCACGGCAACATCCCCACAGAACCTGCAGAAGACATTTTTATCAACGGCAGCATTTTGGTTCAGAAGGGAAACTTGGGGAGGAGGTCGCTGTCCTCAGGCAGCTGAGATGGGGGCAAATTTCCAGCAGTGTATCCTCGAGTGAGGTGAGCAGTGGCCAGATGCGGCTGCGGTCAGCTGTTGAGGATCGCTGTGCTCTGGGGAAGAGCCGGGCAGAGGGTTGATGTCCTTACCTTGGTCAGGGACTGGCCAAGCAGCAAGTCTGACTCGTCACAGCTCTCCCTCTCGAGCCTGGCTGGCGAGCGGACTGCACCCTCCAGCACCCCGACAGCCCTGCAGGTCTCTAGGTGACCCACGGGGCAACAGAAGGTGTTGCCCTGAGCAACTGTTGCCAACACCAAGCACATCTGCCCTCCGCCCCCAGCCCACAGCCGCGGCGCGGCGAGGCCCTTGCCCGGCTTGGGGAAGGGACCCGGTCGCCTCGTCTTGGCCCGGGGTTCTGCCAAATTTCTGAGCTCAGCAGCCCTCTGTTGGCATGACCTGTGGGTGTGCAGGGGTGCGGGGGGTGCCAGATGAGCCTCACCCCTGCTCTTTTTGACGTGAATGGCTCCACCCACAGTCCCCCCCCTTTCTCCTTTCCCTGTTGGGTCGGTCCCTTCTTTGCTTGCCAGACCCTTGCCATCCTTCTTGCTCCTTTCCATCCCCTGCACCCACATTGCCTGGCCTGGGCTCTGAGGCCGGGGAGTGGACGCCACCGAATCAGTGAGCACGAGGCAAAGACAGGGGTTGGAACTGGGTTTAAAGGAGGTCACGGCTCCGTTAGCTGCCAGAGAGCTCACTGTCACAGACGGGTAACAGCTGAACTTGGGGGCCCTCAGTCTGTACCTCTCCAAAGCACCGCAGAGCAGTCATCCAACATGGGCTCTGGTTGCTGACTACAGCAGCACCCCTCGTGCTGACACAATCAGTAATCCATCTACTTTTTAGACAGTGCTTTTCCCCTGCCTGGATGCTTGGGTTACCATCTATATTGCTGAGCTGGCACTGAAATACAGCTCCTGGGGCTAAACCATGGCTGGTAGGTCTGGTACACCCCACTGTATGTGATATTTATAACCTCCTGTTAAAAGAAGTGAGAGAAGAAGGGATATATTGCTAGACAGATTTTCTAATCTTGGATTTAGCCAGATGGTTTGCGTGGTCCTAGCCTATTACAGGGATAAAATTGAAAAATACTGAATATTAGTGTCTATGCATATAAAAACACCTTGCTGATGCTCCAAGAAGCGCCCTTTCAATCATGGTGTTGACATGCAAAGCCTCTTAGTCTTTAGAAATAGAAAGCCTGTTTCTATTGTTATATTGTGTGAATGTTTAACTACAGAGTCTTGATATTGTGCAGTATTAATCAGGATTCACTTAATGTCCGGAATATCAAAAAGTTCATCCTGGAAGCCAAGTGGACAAGTTCGAAAAGCCACCACCATCCTCCTCAGCTTTCAAGTGATCCAAATTCTCAGCTTTGCCTTTTTGAGTTTATTTTTCAGTGTTTTGCTGATGCTTTTTGCTCTGCCTTCTCTAGCTCTGCATCTATCACCAATTACTTTCTCCTTGTCTGCCTACTCAGAGCGGAGCCTTAAATTGCAAAGCCACTGGATGCATTTGAGATCTTACTCCTTGCGCTGTTTTTCATGTCATCCAATGCAAGAAAATAGTCAGATGTGGAAGCAGAAAAGATGTATAAATTGTTTGGTGTGGTTAAAGAAGATTTTTTTTTTTCCCCTTAGCTTTTTAGACCATGTATTCATTAGCTGCGCTTAATATAACATTGCGTGTTTCACATGAACAGGCTTGATGTACAGTTGGCTGCAGAGCACAGGCATATATTTAGCGTGCCTGACAATGCAGAGCGCGTTTGAGAGCAGCGTGGCACAGCTGCCTGGGCACGGCCAGGCTGTGCAGCCGCAGGTGGGCTGCTGCAGGACCCCGCTGCGCCTCTCCTCCACGCCTCGCACCGTGCCCAGCCACCGGCTCTGCATCGTCGGAAAGTGGGTCGGCGCGTGAGTCACCACGGCTGCTCCCAAAGCAGCTGGCCTTATTTAGCAGCTCTCGCATGCAGGTAGTGTCTGGGAGCCAAAAACACGACTCGGGTTAAGTTGGACTGGTCGCTGAAGCAGTTTGAGGCTAGTAACTGCTGGGTTTGTTTCAGTGGGGTGTGTTGAACAAAGAAATTTTGCCTGGCGCTCTCCTGTCAAAAATAACACCCAGGGATACCGGTAGTGAGACCCAGAAGTGGTGGTGTGGTGGTTGAGTTGCCAGCCACCTGCGAGGGGCCCCATCTGCAAATGACACATTGCCCCCGTCCCGTCTTCTGCTGGAGGGCTGTGGGTGCTGCCCAGCCTGCCCTCCGCTTGCCCCTCATTCTTAGTTGCCTTCCCTTATTGTTTTCTTAGTAGCTTTGCCTGGCAGATGATTCCTGGTTTGTCCAACAGCTCCTGCTTGCCTTTCCCCACCCTGCATCAGGAGGATCTGCTCCCTTGGAGAAATCCTACCATCATCAGCTGTCTGCAGGGTATTTGAGCGGCTGGCTCTGGCAGAGTGGCAGGATGCATTGACAGTACAACCTGATAAATTACATGTTAGAATTATCTGTAATAGACTAATACATGTGGAGCCTATTAAACAGGCAGAAAAGAACATTATGGGCTAATTTTCTTCCTTAATTTTCCTTCTTGCCATGCAGAAGTATGTGCCATTTAAAAATAACCAGCTGCACAAATTAAGCTTTGTAGAAGAATAACCAGGTGAAATTTCTCGACAAATATTGAAGAGTAGTGGAAGTCAGGTACAAGAATTAAATGACCTTCCTAAGCTGTTAAGATTTGCAGACTCACTAACGCTGTTCTCATGACAGTTCTCCTGGTGAGACAAATCTGCTGTCCGTGTCTGTTCAGACCTGAGACATTTTGTTATACAGGTGGGTAAACCCAAAAATAGTTACAGGGTTGTAGCACTCAAACAGGACTTTTTTTTCTTTTTGCCTAAAAGTCAGCCTAACCACTGTTTACTGGAGAACTCGGGTTATCTGCAGACATGCCTTTGAGAAGACAGGAATTCAGCAGCTCCAGCAGGGAAGAGTGTGTGACACCCTGAGGCATGTGTGGAGAGCAAACCGGTGGCTGCCTACAGGGGAAGGAGAATGGCAAGAGGGGTATCCAGCGGTTTTGTGCGGGAGCTTTTCTAGCAGAAGGAGCAACACTTGACTGGGAGAAGCCTTCCCATGTGAGACCCACCGGAGACCATATGCTTGTGTTGAGAGCTAGAGTATTTCATTATGTGTCTCTGGTGGTGGTGAGTTCCTCACTGTGAGTTGTGCTGGGTTTGTGTGTGTGTCTGGGTTTTTGGTAGTGAGGGAGGGGGCTACAGCGCTGCCCCCCTGTGAAAAGCTTCTCCAAAGCTCCCTCAGCTCCAAGTTGGACCTGCTTCAGGCCAAGGCCGAGCCAAATAGTGCTGGTGGCTGCACCTCTGTGATAACACATTTAAGAGGGGGAACCTGGGAGGAAGAGTTGGAGTTGTGAGGAGGAGTTGCGAGGAGGGCACCTATAAGAACACCAAAGTCAGTGGAAGAAAGAAGGAGAAGGAG
The DNA here is from genome assembly GCF_018691265.1 of Tyto alba. Classification (NCBI taxonomy): domain Eukaryota; kingdom Metazoa; phylum Chordata; class Aves; order Strigiformes; family Tytonidae; genus Tyto; species Tyto alba. The sequence continues at coordinate 5,032,996 of NW_024881295.1, read as the reverse complement.
GGGAGGTGTGCCGAAGTAGAGTCCCCCCTGTAGCCCATGGTGAGACACCAGGAGCCACCCCCCCTGCCACCAATGGAAGTCACTGGTGGAGCAGATGCCCACCTGCAGCGTGTGGTGGAGCCCACACCAGAGCAGGTGACAATACCCGAAGGAGGGCAGGACCCTGTGGGAAGAAGCAGCCCCTGATGCTGTAGTTTGGTGCTGGGAGGACTGCAACATGCAGGGATGTCCCATGCTGGAGGAGCTCAGGGAGAGCTGCAGCCCGTGGGAGGGACTCATGTTGGAGAAACTTTGTGGAGGACTGTCTCCTGTGAGAGGGGAAAGTGAGCAGTTTCCCCTACCCTGCAGAGAAAGAAGCAGCAGGACTGACTGCACACCCCATTCCCTGCCCCCTGCACTGCTGGTGGGAAGGAATTAGAGAAATCAGGAGCAGAGCTGAGCCGGGAAGAAGGGAGGGGTGGGGGGAAGGTGCTTTTAAGATGTGGTAATGCTTCTCACTGCCCTACTCTGTCTGTAAGTGTTGTTGTTGTTAGTGTCTGATTTAAATTTATGCTCTTTTTTTCTTCCGCTAAGGAAGGAGTCTGTCTTTTACCAGTGACCATAATGGGGGAGTCATCCCTCCCTGTCCCACCTCAAATCCAGATCCTTTTGCTTTATTTTTTCTCCCCCAGTGCTGGAGGGAAAGCAGGAAGTGAGCAGCTGCGTGGTGCTCAGTTGTCCTCTGAGTTCAAACCATGACATGAGTAAAACAGAAGAGGCACCGTGCAAGTAATACTATATTTTGTGATTCTTTCTTCCTTGGAAAAATCCAAAGTCATTCAGCACACAGTCCGCAAGGTCCAGGTGAAAATGTAAGTGCAATAATAGGGACTTTAATTACCTTGAGTACAGGATTGTTCTGGTTAAACAGCAATTACTTGTTTCGCTTTTTTTAAAAAAGTAAATTTTATCTGATTAAGCAATGTGCTCTGAGATTATTGCATTCCTAGATACAGGTAATTTTCCCTTAAAATGGTCCAGAAGCTGATTTTCTTTTCTATGAAAGGATCTCTACTCAGCCCGATTCTACTCAACCCTAGGTGGCACCGAGATCAGAATCATGTCTTGATGTAGCACTAAGAACCTTAGTGTCTATGGCCCAGCATATCTTTTTCTTCTGTGGGCAAGTCTGTTTTTGTAGTGGAGACTTAAACTTCTAGATAATGTAATGCTCCTAGTGACGATACCAGTATGAAAAGCTCAGTGTATGCACACTCTGTATGGTTCTAGGATGCAAAAAACTAGAGATTCTGCATCTTGCTACATTATGTATCGCCAGTTCCCTTGTCCCCATTTGCTGCATCATTTATTGAAATATGGTTTAAGTGTTAGTGAACTGTTCAACTTGCAAATATCAGATCCATAAGAAAATAGTGATGAGCTGTTTAGTCTCACTCTGCCTTGCAGGTCAATAAGAAGATACTAAAAAGTACAAATTACAAAAAGTAGAAATTACATGTAGCAAATACGTGAGGTCTAATCACAATTTAGTTAACAAAAATGCTTTTGTTTGATTTCCCCTTTAAACCTAAATAACATTGCTCTGAGTGAAAGGATACTTTCTCGTAATTGTGAGTCTGCATGGATGCAGCAGTGCCAAAACCATCACTTTTTCTTTTGAACATTTCAGAGTGAGAATCCTTTTAAAACTGGTATGAGGACTTCCTGTATTTCTGTTTAAAACCCTAAATTTTGTGCATTTACTTGGGAAAAAAAAAGCGGATGCGAAATGACTCATAATCATCAGAGGCATTTCCTGGTGCCACAGTTCCTGTTTTATGGACCTTAATTTGCAGTTTGAAGGCCCAAAACCTCTATTTTCAGGGTCATCCCTTTGGGTTGATAGCAAAGGCAATGTATTCTTGCTACCTCTCTGAAACAGATCTGTTACTTAGTGTCGTGGTTTCAGCCCAGAGGGCAACTGAGCACCATGCAGCCACTCAATTCTCCCCTTAGTGGGATGTGGAAGAGAAAATGAAACAAAAGGCTTGGGAATAGAGACAAGCACAGGGAGGGGTTACTCACTGATTATGGTCATGGGTAAAATACAGACTTGATTTGGGAAGAAAGAACATTAATTTAACACCACCACCACCTCTAATTCATCAATCAAATCAGAGTAGGACAGTGAGAAATACAGCCACATCTTAAAAAAAACCCACCTCCCCTCCTTCCTTTCTTGCCAGGCTCAGCTTTGCTCCCAATTCCTCTACCTCCTCCCCTCCATCGGCACAGGGGGGCAGGGAACGGGGCTTGTGGTCAGTTCATCACACACTGTCTCTGCTGCTCCTTCTTCCTTAGGGGGAGGACTCCTTACACTCTCCCTGCTCCAGCGTGGGGTCCCTCCCGTGGGGGACAGTCTTCCGCGAACTTCTCCAACGTGTGTCCTTCCCACAGGCTGCAGCTCTTCACGAATGGCTCCAGTGTGAGTCTTTCCCACAGGCTGCAGTCCTTCAGCAACAGACTGCTCCAGCACAGGCTTCCCACAGAGTCCTGACCTCCTCCAGACACAGACACCTGCTCAGGCATGGGCTCCTCCATGGGCTGCAGGTGGGCATCTGCTTCACCGGGGACCTCTCCACGGGCTGCAGGTGGGCATCTGCTTCACCGGGGACCTCTCCACGGGCTGCAGGTGGGCATCTGCTTCGCCAGGGACCTCTCCACGGGCTGCAGGTGGGCATCTGCTTCACCAGGGACCTCTCCATGGGCTGCAGGGGGTTGGCCTGCCCTCTCACCACGGGCTGCAGGGGGGGTCTCTGCTCCAGTGCATCTCCCCTCCCCCCCTTTCCTTTCTTCCACTGACCTTGGTGTTTGCATAGGTGCCTCCCTCACAACTCCACCTCCTCTCTCAGGTTCCTCTTCTTAAATATGTTATCACAGAGGTGCAACCGCTGTCACTGACTGTCTCAGCCTCAGCCAGAGGTGGGTCCAACTTGGAGCTGGGGGAGCTTCTTACAGGATCTCCCCCTGTATCCCCTCACCTGCTACCAAAACCCCACCGTACACAAATACAGCACACTTAGAGATGAAGTACTGAGCCACAAGGACTTCATAAAATTACTGCCACATCTACTCTGCTGTTGCATAAAGCCCATGTGGCATGATTACTATGTGTATCTTTACTGTCCTGTCTAGAAATATAGTGTCCATTTCAGTTTAGAAGAGTAAAACCTAGTAAGATTTGCAAAGGAATGCAATAAATGTTTTTTTAAAATGTTTAATCAACAGAATAAATGTTTTTCCCAACCACTGCTTTTTAGGATTAAACAAGTAAAGAAACAAATCATTGTACATTACTTAACCTGTCACTAGCAGAGGGGCTTTTTTATTCAACATATTTTACCCCTCTGTATCATAACTGCAAAACAGTAGGCATGCTTTGGCCCAGCAAATTATTTCAAAAGCATTAAGCTGGTCATTTACTCCATAAACTTCCCTCTCTGAAGAATATCTCGGGAATAGCTACCAAACTGGAAGAGGAATTCTTCATCTAACTGAGTTTAATCAGCACCAGAAGTGGGAGTAAATTGAATCAGAATGGAGGGACTTTTGCCTGGGTGTAATAAGCTAGAAGGTGACATTCATCCCTGCCTAAATTCAATGTAACTACCCTGTGTGTGCATCGTCTCAGTGTAATAATCCTTTTACAGAAGAGCAGAGACTTTTAACGCCTCCCTGTTTCTTGCTACGCGGAGACGTCTGTGTGCATATTAAGGCCATTTAGTGCTTCTGCTTCCAGTGGAGGAATGCGGATATACATGCTTTTGTAAGCACACAGATTCCCCACCAGTTCTTTTCTCTGGTCTAGCACTCATAAAAATGCTCAGCTATTTGCCCTGTTCCTCTCACGAAGGCTTTTCTATTCTCCGGGCAGCTCCACTGAGCAAAGCCTGAAAATCTCTTGACGTGAAATGTGTTCTTCCTCACTCTCTGCATTCCAGTGCATGGGGATAGAAAACATCTGCCCCTCTTTTATCAGGAGAACAAAATGTTTTGAATGCAATAAAACTTTTGAGATCCATACTCATATCTTATAGGCTGCTGCCTGTTCCCTGGCTCTACCCAGCTGGCGGAGGTTCCTGTCCTGCAGCACGAGTAGCTAGCGATGACATGACTAGAGTGGATAGGCTGTTTCAGGGATGAAGCTTTCAGTGCCGGTGTGGTCACAGATCAACTTACAGTAAAAGCTTCTGAACAGAACCGATGATGTAAGTCGATATGTGTTATTGCATCTTATGTCAGAGTCTGAGAGCCTAGTCGGTATTGCAGGGTGAGGTCATCGGAGCAGAAAATATGGATGGAATCAAATAAAGGGAGGAAATGTTCTTAATTTCCAGCACATGTAAAGAATATATGTTATACTCAGCTACTGCATAAACATGAATCTGAACAAGACTTTTCTGCTGTATGCTGGAGGGCAACTATACAGTCTCTTTGCCATTAGCCTTCATTGACTCTTTGTGTTCTTTCCTGTCTATTTTAACAAGTTATTAAAACTGAGAACAAGGATATAATACTGCAACACTTGCTGGGATTGGGGTCAATTAGTATTTATTGCACTGGTTGCCTGAGGAAGAATCCTTTTACAGCTTTATCTTTTTAACTGAGCTTAGTACGAGGTGAGCTGTGCAGTAACTAACTAGACCAAGAGCAGAGTCCATCTACTACTTCTGAGTCTATCAGCTCACATATGGAATAACTACCCTGACTGCAGGCCTGTAGCACTGGGTCGGGGCAGATCTGTGATTCTGATGAACATTCAGGGTTCAGAACCATACATAAATCATGTTACTGCTCATTGGCTGAGTATCCTTAAGAGATGGTGCCATCCCTTGAAGCTATTGTGGTGTTAAAGGTTCTGGGAGTAATGGCCTTTCCCTGTGTCTGAAGTCAATGAATTTTCCTCATGTATTTACCGTGGGTTAAGACTGATATGCAGGCAGTCACTGTAGGTCTATTAACCTGAGGTGAATTGCTAAGACCCAGGAATTTATTCATGCACCTAAGCTCTAAGTGTGTTTATTCTCTTTTGGTGGTGGGAAGGAGCCCTTACAGTAACTGCAGATTCCAGTTACACCCAATATCATGCTCTGGTTCAGGGACAGACAGTGGTAAAATATGAGCCAGATTTGTGCTTACCACTACCCACATACATACCTTCACCTCATCAGCATCTGCAGTGAGGGAACTGCTGTAACTCTCTTAAACCAGGGCTATGCTGAAACACGTGGAGTTTGCAACCCTCAGGTCTGTGGAAAGGGTGACCTTTCTGGAGAGACAGGCAAGGTCACTTGCAGTGAGAAGTTAATCCCCCAGTAGCTATAGGGTAGGGTCATCTGTAAGGCCTGGGGAGGGCACACCCTTCCTTCCACAGACCTGGGCTGTGCTGGACGAATTGTTGGGTTTACCATGATCTTTGGACTGCCTATTTCTCCTGTCTCTTTTGCTCTTGTCCACAGCCTGGTTTGGCTAATCATAGGAGACACACACAGCATGGTGCTCTGGCTACTACCCCCTGAGCACAATGAGTGCAACACACTGTTTAAAAACAGGTACAGAGTGCTTATGAGTCTCCCGTTATAAATGTAACTCTTCTTCCCCAAAGGAAAGACCCACAGAGTGTTAAGTGTCTCAGAGCTTTATTCTGTCCTCCTACTGCTGTGACTAGTAGGGAAAACCAGATTCTCACTGTTCTAAAAATGATGGCAAAACCCAGATCTGTGCCCAGTGTGACTGTGGGGGCATGAAAAGGTGGGAGCAAGGAGAAGAGGGACCTACCTGATTTCCAACTCTGCCGTCAAAATAGGGTCCACCTACTGGAGTTGTCCAAAAGTGTGGAGAAGCTTGATATATACCTTTGCAGGCTGCTTGCCTTCCTTAATGGGGATTGAGTCTGTCCTTGGGCATGACTAGGCTGGACCCTTTCCTTATTCAGAGGTAAAAAATAGATGCTCTCTCCCACACACTTACATCAATTTTTGGCAACACCAGGCCCTGCCCACAACACAGCACGCTCTTCTACTTGATGTGAGGAATGAAGTGCTTACCAGGGCTGCTTTGCCATGGTGGGTGTTGACAGATCAGATGTGGTGACTCTCACACTTGGCTGATTTCTCTCCCTATCTCCTGGAAATTCTCACCCCCTCCCCACCGAGTATCCTCTCCCCCCCAGGGAAAATGTGCCAGCAGCTTCAGTGAGGACTCCAACAACTTAGCTCACCCTTTAACTAACAGTGAGCGCAAGTTCTCCTCCCAGGAGAACCTTAGGGTTTGTTTTATTTTGTTGCATCTATATCAAAGGTCATCTAGAAGTGAATTCTTGATGTTAAATCTTGTGAAAGTTTCTTTCTCAACACACAAGAAATTAATATGGTAGCAGGATTTTTGCAGTGGTACAAACATTCGTGCTGGGATGTGAGAGTGCCTGTCATATGTCTCTTGACCCTCCTCAGTGATGTGGATCTAGTGCTCACATGACACAGGTCACCTGTGCCATACATAGTGACAGAGAGCGGGGTAGCACTGGTAGCTAATAATCATGCCAGAGATAGAGTTGCCAGAGATCTTAAGGTGCTTCCAGGAGGACTTATGTGATAGGAGGAAGAGGAGGAGACCTGAATGAGCAGTAGGAGAATGTTCCCATGGCCCTCAATCAGAGGATATGGTCGTTAGTGAGAGCATTTCATAGTCTTCCTACGCTAACTTTGCTGGAGAAGTCGGGAGGGCTGAAGGCCACGCAAAGCCCATGGTTAGGTTGGAAGCAACTGATGCAGATGACTGTTGGAAGGGATGTCTCAGCTGAGCTAGGCTCAGAGAGGACGAAATCCGGCTAGGAGAAGTCACTGAGGCAAGATGCTGGCCTGCTGATAACTCCTGAACTGGAGATGTCTTCTTGGGCAGGGTGCCAGTTGCCAGTTCCAAGACCTTTCCCTGTCAGAGGGAAAGTCTAGGGAAGCTGCAGGAATGGCAAAATTCCAAACACACAAGCACTGCATCATGTTTTGGTGCTGGGTGAACTGTGTTTGTAATGGGGAGAGGGAACAGGCTCTATGTGAGGATGTTAACAGGTTATTCTGCATTGTCTGATTGAAATTGCTCTCTAAATTGTTAAACACCTGAGGGAGGATGCCTGGTGGGGCTGCAAAGGAAAATACAGATGGAGATCATATGGTGTGACCCAGATGGGGGAATTGCACTGCACAGCTTTGCAAACAGTGGCTTGACAGGAGAACTGCGGGGGAGTAAGAGTCTGCAAGCTCTTACTTTAAGCTAAGGAGCAGAGCTCCCCAAATGTGTCTAAGGTGTAGAAATTCCTCCACTTACTGACTCATCTGAGACCAGGATGTTCAAAATAAATCCATAAATCAAGTGTCCAAAAATCCATATTTAGACACTCAATAAAGATCAGCTTTTAAGGATGCCTCCGGGTTGGCATCTGATTTTTCTGCAAACCAAGCCACTTAAGTACTTAACAGTGGCTTTAACAACAAATCTTTAAGAACCACATTTGAAAATCTTTGCCAGAAAGAATTGGCTATGAATCCTGCCTCATACACACAAATGGCTTTTTGAAAGCAGCAGGCAGTTTTACTTCTCCATTACTCTGTGGAGCCAACATACTGTTTGACATGCTGGAAGCCAGCTGGATAAATGAAAAATATTGCTATGCATTCTTAGAGAGTATGTGCCTGAATTAGCAAAAACAGAATAGCCTTCTTGCCTCTGCTGGCTACAGATAAGCAAAGATTACTGTGCCTGTGGTGCTTCCCTAAGTACCCGCATCCAGACACCCACACAGAAAAGGGGAGACAACACTTTCAGAAAGGATGATTTCAAATTAAGGACTGAAAAATACAAAAGCAGCTGTTTTAGTGCAATACCACGAGGAAGGGAGAAGCTGTTTGAATGTATCTAGAGATAGAAAAAACCCAGATGGGCAGACTCCTCTGCTCTATCTCAGTAAAAGTAATTTTCTGCTTTCAGTGAACCGATCATGCCAGGAGATTGTTTTAACACAAATAAGTGACATAATTTAAAAATAATTCATATAGATATTTACAGAACGCAGATTTGTGCAGAAAATATAGTTATTCTGCAGTAATTCTCCACACCTCTCTGCTTTCAGCAGAATCATTTTAAAATTCAAGCCCCGCAGAGCATTTGCTCCTGAGGAATGAGTCCTCCTTGCTAAAACCCAAGGATTTCAACTGCACGTAAGTAAATACACATAAGACAAATTACTGGAAAATATCATCTTGCTTGTCTCTGCAAGGAGAACTACCCCTCTGGCCACAGCGCTGTGCAGCACAGCACCTATCCATCCACATACCTGCTCCAAAGCATAATCCCAGAGGCGCCGGTCTCGTCCTTTCTCTGTTTGTAATCCCAAGTGAAGGTACCTCTGGGAAGGTGCCAATCATACTGGAAACCACGGAGTATGTTCACGTCTGGAGCTGCCTCCGCCCGTTTATTCGTAAATCTGGGGGAGGGGGAGGGATTGGGGTTTTCTACCCCTCTTCTTTGACGGAGGAAAAAATGACGTTTCACAGGGCTGGCTGCTGCCACCAGTTTCTTTCTGTGTCATGTGGGATGCGGATCATGTGGCTGCCCCTGCCCAGGACCCAGTCGCCCCGGGGCCTTCCTCTTCCCCCCGCCTTTCCCTGTGCCCCCCCGTTCCCCCCCCCCCCCCCCGCCCCTCCCGGCGGGGGTGCCCGCTGCCCGCCCCGTCGGGGCTCTCCGGCGCGGGGCCCTTCAGCACCACGGACAGCGGCGCTGCGCCCGCCCGCGCCCCGCAGCCCCGACGGGGGGGGGCACCGGGCTGCGCCCCCCCCCCCCCCGCCAAACACCCCCCTCGGTTCGGCGGCGGGGCTCCACCCCTCACCCCCACCCCCCCACCCCCCCCACACCCCCCCCGGCCCGCCGCAAGGCCCCGGGAGCGGGGGAGGGCAGCCCCGGGGGCAGGGCCGCCCCTCGGCCCGCTGCGGGGTTTGGCTGCCGGCGCTGACGTCCCGGTTGCTATGGCGAGGCGCGGCGGCTGAAGAGGATGCTTTTCTTCCACGATGGTCGCCATGGGACCCTGCCGATTGAAAGAAACGGAGCGAATGAATAAGGAGAAGGAGGTGGAGAGAATATTTAATTAGCTGCTTCTGGGAGTTTGTGGGTTCTGTGTGTACTTTTTTTTTTTTTTTTTTCTTCCCATGTAGATAGTGAAACTCATTAAGAGGGAAAAAAAATAATAAAAAAAAAAAGAGAAATCAGACTGTCTGGTCCCCCTATTCAGCATTGAGCACCTTATTTTTATTTCATGGGGAATGGCACTGACACCATTTCCTTATGTTCTCTGCCACATACGCTTTATTGAGCAAGGCAGAGTAATAAGAGCCCTCCTCAGATCTCGGTGTGCAGACTGACAAATATTTGCCCCACAGAAGTACAACGGCTCCATAAACTATATTACACTGTAAGTTTACGGAAGGAATGTATCATTTGAGCCCTGACAAACTTTCTGCCGGTGAACTAACCAAGAAAATTGGAGTGTGGATTACTGTTATTTCAGGATTTCTTCTTAGGTGCATGGATAACATGAACCAACAAAGGCTGATTTAAAGGCTGGGTATTTTCCTTTGTTTTCCTTCATTTTCAGTGGAGAACCCCAAGTATATTTTTATAATTTTTTACTAGATATCTTTAGGGCAGTGTAGGAAAAGTAGAGGTGCTTATTGAAAGCTACTTTCGAGGAAGAAAATTGAAATAAACAGTGTTTTTTCCCCAAGTAATTATTGCAGTATAGTTTCATTCCCTATATTTTATATTTTTAAGCTACATTACATGCAAGGAAGCAGGTATCCTGAGAATCAAGTCAGAAATTTGGAATAGCTCCTATTCAAAGAATGGTTTGAATAGACTAGGGCTGTTTTGCCTGGTTAGAAATGAAGAAGGTGTGGGCAGATTTGATAGAGTGAATGACATGCACAGTGTGAACAGGGACTGTCTGTTCATCTCCAAATAGAAGAACTTGGAAGAGGGCATTAGGTGAAGGAACCTGGTTCAGAACATGCAGAAGGGGGGCGTTCCTCAAATTGTGGGTCTAACTCTGTGGGACTCCTTGCCAAAAGATGTTGTGTGTGTAGAATTTCATGTGATCTTGAGGGGAGATTGAACAAATGTCTGGAAAAATGCTAAATCAATCTAAACTGTCCTAAACCAATAAGCCATATCACTTTCAGCACATCATCTGAGCTCAGAGCAGCTGGAAGTTGGGAGACCTCTTGGTGAAAGTTTTGTGCTGGGCTTCAGTGAAATCAGTCAAAGGTATCTTTATAACCAAGACAATAACTTTATAAAGTTTGAGGTGGGAGTGCAATTTTCCAGATACATCTGCAACAAATCCTTGCCCAGGTAGAGGATGGCAATTGTAATGGCAGACGGACCATACAACAGCTTCATTTCCAGGTGTTTCAAACGTTGTTGTTTTTTCCCAATAAGTTTATTTATTTATTTATTTTTCTTTCTGTTTTCTTCCCTGTCATTACCCATGTCAGAGAAAGATAGTCTTACTTTTCACCTTCTTTCAAACTTGGTTTCACCTATAGTGAAGTATGGTGAAGGAAGGTTACCTGACACCCGTGTTAATGGAGGGTTGCACAGGCACATGGAAACAGTTGGACTGACTTGTACGATCATTCCTCTAGTTTAGGGATGCAGCCTTGGGCAGTGGTAAATGCACAGTGTTTTGGGAGAAGGTATGAAAACCTGACAATTGTTTTGGGGGTTCACTTTCTCTTTCTTGCCACATAGACATAAGGATCAAGGCTTGAAACATGTAGTGATATTATTTTTTCATGAGTTTATCTCACATTATCTATTCTAGTGGCTGCTGAATTCATCAAGCTGTTATAAAATTCAGGTACATCATTTTGATGTTGATAAACTGGAAGAGGGCTGAGGATGTATACCTTATCTGGCATATCCAGAGAGCCTGCAACATCAGTTGTTCTTATTATTTTGAGATTTGTTTCTCTGACAAGACCTAAGCGTTTTCTCAAGTTTGCCCTGAATAACCCAAGTTATCCCAAATCCGATATTGATTGTTGCCAGATCCACAGCTGCCGTTGATTATTTTGGAACTGCTTTCGCAGGGTAAAGTAAATCTCACTCAGCGTTGATCTGGTTTGAATTTTGCATTTGTTTGACCAAAGCAGGAGGTAAATCTCAGATTCAGGTTTTTTTGACACCTGTCACATTTCTGGTATTAAAGAAGCTTTTATTCCTGTCAATGAATCCAGTGACAAACCTGGACAGAGATGTCAGGTGCCCCAACTGACACCTGACTGGGAACAAAGGGGAATTCTGTGCATTCAGTCCTAGAAAGTTTGTGTGGGACGGGGGGAGCAGAAAAATAAATTATACAAAGATATGAGATAATAGATGCAAATCAAAATATAAGTTACATTGTGCCTTCTGTGTATTGGGACCGTTATGCCTGAGGTACTCCACATGGTGTGTACAGAGCCTGTATTTGTAGGATCAGGCAGTGGGAAAGCAGTTGTGATTTATGCATGGGGCCAAAATCTGATCCATCCTGAGCCTTTCCATTTCAATCAGTGGGACCAAGCTCTGGAACAGCACTGAGGTTGCACAAGAAAAAGTCAGTCTTATGTTCCTGCCTTGGTTTATGCCCCAGACATGCAGTTTGGGAAACATCATCTAACCTCTCTGGGCCAAATTCTGCTCAGGAGCACTGGATTAAATTCAGGGCGATCTCACTGGAGCCATGTGGCAAAGTCCAACCTGTTACCAGCTAAACAGGTCTCCTCTGGCTGTCCTGGGGCTGAACTTGGCTCAGGGCTTTCAGAACTTGGACCAGTGCATGAATGACTACGTTTTCTCTAGGAATCCTGCATTTCAGCCTGGTTTTGTTTGAGGAATGGAGGGGTGGCTTTGTATACCTGTCCTGGGTTTGAGTGAGTGGTGTGGTTTTTTGGTAGCAGGGGAGGGGGCTGTAGGGGTGTCCCCTTGTGAGAAGCTTCTCGAAGTTCCCCCAGCTCCAAGTCAGCTCCACCTCTGCACCAAAACTGAGCCCATCAGCTGCGCCTCTGCGATAACGTATTTAAGAAGGGACGTGGTGAGGAGGAGTCGGACTTGTGAGGACGAATTGGGGCAACTTCATGAACACCAAGGTCAGTGGAGGAACGGAGGAAGAAAGGAGGGGGAGGTGTGCCGGAGCAGAGACCCCCCTGTATCCTGTGGTGAGACAGCAGGGCGGCTCCCCCCGCCACCCATGGAGATCTGCGGTGGAGCAGACACTGATTTATGGCCTGTGTTTTTCTCCTGGATGATCAAGGTGCTGTGCCCAAAGAAGGCCGGGGTCTTGTGGGAAAAGGCAGCCTCACTGTTGTAGTTCAGCGCTGGGAGGATTGCAGCATGCGGGGGTGTCCCACGCCGGAGCAGCTTGGGAAGGGCTGCAGCCGTGGGAGGGACTCCAGTTGGAGAAAGTTGGTGACCCACACCCGAGCAGTGTAAGGAAATGCTGCGGCCCATGGGAGGGACTCACGTCAGAGAAAGTTTGTGGAGGACTGTCTCCTGTGAGAGGGGGACCACAATGGAGCAGGGGGAACAAGTTCCAGAAGCTCCGCCCACCGAAGATGGAAGAAGCAGCAGCACTGATGGCACCCCCCATTCCCTGCCTCTGCGCCACTGGGGGAGGAGGTAGAGATATTGGGAGCAGAGCTGAGCCCGGGAAGAAGGGAGGGGTGGGGGGAGGGTGTTCTCAAGATGTGGCAATGCTTCTCACTGTCCTACTCTGTTAAGTGTTGTTAGTGTCTGTAGTAAATGTATGTTCTTTTTTTCTTCCCCTAACGAGTCTGCCTTTTGCTCGTGACCATAATGGGTGATCTTCCCCTCCTGGTCCTATTTCAAATACCAAGCCTGGCTCATTTGTCTCTTTTCATCGCTGGAAGAGAAGGGATGTGTGAGCGGCTGAGTAGTGCTCAGTTGCCCTCTGAGCTTGAACCACGACAATACCTTAGACAGGATCCCTCAGGCCTTTTAGATCTAGTGTAACCCTAAAGGGTAACCCATCAAGGGTTGGGGGGTTTTGGTTTTGTTTGCTGTTTTTACCTGTTTAAATCCCAGCAGTGGTTCAGAGAGTAGTGAGAAATGTCCCCCAGCTGAACTAAAGCCATGTATGGTCTGAGCAACAGACTCATTAAAATAAAGTGAAATTCTGGAATAACAAGTTCTGGGGATTTCTTATATCTGTTTGGTGTGGGAAATAGTAAATTGTCTGGAGGAAATGTGACATGCTCTTATACGTGTTCAGAAAAGTGAGAGAATGTCTAGGTTTCTGTTTAAGCAAAGCTTAGTACGAACTAGTTTTGTCCCCTTCCCAAACATTGCACGCAAAGCAGCATTCAGTGGCCCCTGAAGCTAATATATGGTATTACACATTCTAATAGATGACATTTTATGTGACCTACATGCACAGAGTGCAGCTGGGATGAGTCAGATTTCTGTCTCTGTGGCTGCCACATCTCCTACGTTCTTAAATTAATGCATAGATTTGAAACAAGGGGAGGACTGATGCTGAAGCATTAATTCAGAAGCAGTGGTAAGATCTGTACCTGCTTTAAAGAGGAACTCATTTCCCTGCAAACACTAATCCTGTGCCTCTCACTCAGAGACAGTTTCCAACCGTGTGGTGATGTCAAAGTCAGGTCAGCAGGATCGGGACAGAAAGGATTTCTGGCAATGTCAGTCAGGGAATGCTAAATAGGGGGGAGCACTGTAAAGGATGCTGTGGCAAGCACAGAAAGCAAGGATAATCTAGTGCAAAGGGAAATGGAGTCACAATTTATTATTTTAATCTGACACACACTCCTGATTGAAGATGACTGAAAGGGAGATCTTTTTTGGATTGTTTGGGTACCTACTTTCTACCTAGCAGAGAAAAAAGGTGCTTTGACTTTCCTGCTGCAAAGCAATATTTTCTTCTTTGGGTTAGTGGGAGAGGTGACAGAAATGATCTGTTGTAGATACAGCGAGGCAGAGAACCACAGCTTAGTTTGAGGACCTTGTGTTGACCAGAACTGATGATGTGAGCTTGCCTTAAACCAAACCAAATCAAAACAACCCCCACTGAACACCGAATCTATGAATTGCTTTGATCTGCCTACCTTCAGATAAGAAAGCTGGATCACTTCAGGCTTCCACGGCTCTCCTTAGAATAACTATCCCCATTGTAGCTTTAACATGCTTATCAATAGGCAGGATTGGTTGCCCACAGCGTTAACCCGACTTTAGAGCAGCATGGCTCTGCTGGGCTGCAAAAATGTGAACTGGCTATACATCAACACTGTAAAATGTAATACTCTTCCTGAGAGCAGGTCTAGTTTTACAGGGATATGGAAGGTTAGGAGGAGGTGGTCTTTAGCTGTCACGTTCCATTCCCTGGCTGCTCTACTCCCTCAGTCTGATCAGGGTCGTGTCCGACACTGAATGTGTGCTACAGATTGGCATAGCAGCACAGGGGTCTGCCCAGTTCAGTGCCGTGGTCAGGTGTCCAAGCAGGACAGGTATTTAAACAGATAATCTTACTACAGAGCTGTCTCGTACAACACACAGACCCAGTGTAGTATCCTGACACATCTTGCTAAACAGTAGCCCTTAGTCCTCAGCATCTTTCACCCAGCTCAGACTTTTACATAACATTTTACTCAGTGAGCCAAAAATGAACTAGGCATTCAGTAGAGCAAGCCTTATGGACAGGCAATAAGGGTAATTGGTCTCATCAGTGCTGAAATGTCTCCTGAAAACAAGATGGTGGCTTTGTTTCCAGCATAGTCTTGCTATGTTGAAGAGAGCAATGCTTCAATAGATTTCCAAAATCTGGGTCAAAATCTGATGAGCACTATCTTATACTTGGGGAAACAGAAGCTAGATGCTAGACCTCAGTAGAGCTGTGAATTGAACTCTTATCAACTTGGCCAACATAGAAAGCATGTTCCTCACTTGGCCTAGGCAAATAAACAGGACATTTTACTTTCTTGAATAATCACTAACGTGGACTTCTTGAGTTTTCCCAGGAAGGAAATCTAAACTGGAAATATTCCTCACATAAACACTCCCATAAGCATTTCTACATGTTTACATTTAATGCATTGGCTATTTTCAGATATTTTTCATAAAATCCTTGCCTTGTTATAGTCAGTGGCTTGTCGCTGCTTCAGTGAAGGAGGGCCGGGGACTTCCCTACACAGCTTGAACCCACATGAGGTCCCAATGACCTTCTCATCTTACATACTTCCTTTTTCATGCTGCCTTTTTAAACATGTAGACACTTGCTTTTGCTATGATGGAGTCCATTCAGCAAATCTGGCATAGGGTTTAGGAGTTCTGTATGCTCTAATTATCCTTGTTCACACCCCTCTGGTCAAGCATGACTGGTGACGATGGCTGGAAAATCGGGTCCATCTGTTCCCTCCAAAAGATACAATCAAATGACTTTAGAGAGGAAAATACACACAAGAAGTGCTACAGGCATGCTTGCTTTCAGCCTGATGGCAGCCTCATTAAAATCAATAAAAAGACTCCCACTGACTTCAGTAGGGAAATATTTTCCTACTCTGGAATTGTCTGCTTGAGTTATGCAAAGGTAGCAAGGTCAGGCTTTATCTTAAAGTTACTTATATAAATAACTTATTAGAGGGTTAATAACTGATGACTCAATTCTTACAAAGCCCAAAAGGTCAAAGGATTGCTTACAACAACTGATAAAACACCCTTGACTGATGTTCTCACAGCACCCATGATAAATGCGGATGATAGGCATATCATGCCTATCCATCAGTCTTTTATGAACTACTTGTAAATCACATATCATTATAAATCTCAACCGGCCAAACAAGTAACTTCTGTGTCAGAAAGATGTGCATAAATTTTGAAAACTCATGCCACTTTTGACGTCTGCAGAGCACTCAGCTTGTGGATTGAATGTTACTTCAGTTGTGAAATATATTTCTGGGAGAATATGAGATAGGAAGCATTGTGGCTGAAGCATAATGTGTCGTTAGAAGGCCAACTTCTTTTCTGGCTTAGCTTTACCATTGTAAAAAAAAAAAATGGGGGGAACTGATTTTAAACAAAAATATAACAAATGACGGACAAGCCATGAGAACAGACACCAGATTTTGCCACATACTGGCTGTTGTTTCCCCATAAGTCTGGGTTTGCTCTTAAAAAATGTGTTTGAGGCTATTATGTGTGTCTATTATAAAAATAGCCAGCATCTGTCACTCACTAGGGACACCATATTTTCTTACTTGAACAGATATGGTAATTTCTTTCCCCCCCCACTGTGCAATAAACTCTGAGGTTATTTGTGAAGCACTCCAGCCCTTAGCTTGAATCCCATCTCGCTGGGAAGAGCCTAAATGGAGTCACGCCTTTGAAGTGTCAACAGCAGTGCTGCTCAACTCAGCTCCTTTGTCATCCCTGGGAGAAGCGGTAGCTGTGTACCAAATCCCAGTGTCAAAGGGAGAATGGGGACCCTGCTGGTGCAGGAAGCTGGGGGTGACTGCGGGGACACCAGCTCTGACGCTGCACCAATCTGGGGAGCAGCGAGGCTTTGGGAGATGGTGATAACCAGGGTGACCTCTTCTGCTCACAGACCGCCTGAGACGGATTTGGTGGGGAGGCGCTTGTGTGAGCATGCAAATACATCTCTGGAGCATCAGCTCAGCACCCAGGTCATTAATCCTTCCTGGGACAGGTTCAGGTTTCACTCTTCGAGCCACTTTTTGAAAGCTGCTAGGAGCTGGGAGAGCTCACAGAAGTGTGTGGCTCTTAGGAACAGCTCTAGCAGTGCCCCGGCAGCTCTTAGCTTGCCTTGGGGAAGGATGAAGAAAGGTGTATGTTACAGGGACTTCCACCTCTCCCCTATCTCCCCAACAGCTTTTCATGGTCGTGGCAGAGAAAATTCTCATATGCATAAAACTGCATTTCTGAGACACAGAAATCAGTGGCCGTCAGTGGTTACTGTTATTTACTGTCTACAGTCAGCGCGCTTTTGGGACAGTGATGTTCCTTGTCCCAGCCTTCTGGTCAAGAATGCTCCACCGTCGTGAATTTGACTTGAACCAGGAATTTGACTATAAACCAGGAAAGAGATGCTGCCGTCGTGCGCCAGAAATCTGCCAAGCCTGCATTTATGCTTTGTTAGTGACAATCCACTGTAACTCAGCACACTTTCACCGAGACAAAACCCCACAACGGTTTTGCATGGTTACTCTTTAAGAAGCTCCCTCCCTGAAGAATGTATTTACCCGGGAGGCCATACCCGGCGCTTCGGAACGAAAATCAATGCTGCCCTCCTGCGGCCTCGGGCTCCCCACGCCGGGAGGAAGCTGCAGATGTGCATCAGCCTCTCCGCATGGTTTTTCTGGTCTGGAAGGAGAAGGGAGAGCCACCAGGCAGTGGGATTTCCACGCAGGGGTTTTTCACACTCCCTCCCATTCTGACACCTAAATGAGGTGCCTGAGTTTGAAGCCCCACCTAGTAAATCAAAGCATGATATTAGCTTAACTGAGTTTTATGTCGTTGCCCTGTGGAGGAACTTGCCTTCTTTCCCTCCTGAGGGAGGTGGTGAACTCAGGATGCTCAATGCAGAGGCAGGAGCCTGAACAGCCATGGGTGCCTGTGCAGCCTCTGGGCAATGACAGTGCCAACCATAACCAGGCTTCCCCAAATCCCATTTTTAAAATCTGCATTGTCTATTTAGGACTTCTCAGTGACTGGATGGAGGAGGCGGTGGCTCTTCAAGAGGCCCTGATGTCCCATTTGTCTTCCCTACTTCACACAAATACATCCATTCCTTGTACTAAAAATCTCCAAGCCAATTCTGATGACCTGCATCTGCTGGCCACTGAGGGCCAGAGATGCTTGCACTGCTATAATGAGACTTCAGGATTTTTAGTGCAGGAATGTTGAGGCAACAGCAGTTGTAGATTAAACAAATGCGCTATGCTGGGTAACAGCTGGCAAGCTGGGGAGGTAGTGATGCGTTAAACAGGGATAAATTCTGTACTAAGTTTGAGTCTAGAGTAACCTCCCTGAAATAAATAAAGTAACTTTGGCCTGGCTCTGTTGTATTGGAGAGCAGAAGTTAGCCTTGCGATTATGCAAAAAAGTGAAGCAGATGAAGAGTTTCAGGAAAAGTTCAATCAAGACAGAGTGAAATCCAACATCCCTGACTAACCCTTTCTCCTCTTTTCCTGTATCATTTTGGGACTGGCTTCTTGCACCACATTTCTCTATTTTTAGAGGGGTTTAGGGGTTTGCTTTTATAAGAGAGGCCCTGCGTTCATTTAAACAGTTGGATGTCTGCCTGTTTCAACGTAGTTCAGCCCTACTCAAGCTTCCATAAGCAAGACAAAAAAATCACCACAGGGCCTATGGTAGCTTGAGTGGCAAGTGAATGAAGAGGCATGCCTGTTGCAATCCACATGTTGAACACTGTGAACAGAAAGACACTCTGCTGACTTCTGTCCTCATAGGCAAATCCTGCTAACATCAACTGATTGTGGGAATGCACATCTGAGGGTAAAATTTGGCATCTCTTGCCTCTTCCCCTCCCCCAGCTGCATAGTTGGGAAGGGGAGCCATGAGCCATGAGGAATCGCTCGCTACAGAGGGCAAGACTGTTCTTGCAGGAGCAGGTTTTCTATTTTTTGACTGGATTTTAATGCTTATCAGATGTGAAGTTCATAGGAGAAATAATAAAGCCCAAATGAAGTATTACTTATGCTGAGAAATGGCTGGGCAATTCCTGCTGCTACCGTACTTGTAGCAGAATAAAATATATTATATACAGTTAGGGTTAGAGTTAAGGCTGGTTTCAGGTTGCCACCTTTGAAATAAAAGTGGCATCTTAGCCACATGACCACTGTGCATGCTCTGTATGGGTGTACTGGCTTTAAGAGCAGTGGACAAATCTGTAACGCCCCACCTTGCTGCTGGCAACCTTGTGCTGGGGCCATGAAAAGAATTACTTGCCCCACCTCAGCAAGCCAGGTCTCACTCTACCCCTTCCTCCCAGGCCTACGTATTCTGGTGAAATCCAGCGTGTGTTTCATGGTGACAATGCTATTTCTCTTCTTCCAAACTAGCATCATTCAGAAAAACTTCTGCTGATAGCAGCATCCTCAGCCTTGGTTTGCAAATGAACCAAAGTTTCGTTGAAGTTGATGGTGCTGTGCTGGTTTGTGCTAGTTGGCGCTCTGCAGCAAAGAATTTATGGGAATTTTAAAATTCTCAGGAAAGGAAAATTGAGACGGATGTCTCCCCTGCTGTTGTTAATACTGTCTGACCTTTTTTCCTGTACTTTCTCCTGTGTGTCATTTAGCATGTGAGCACTTCAGGGAAGAGGAAAGGAAGGAAGTATCCTTAATGGGCTCTTTCACGAAATGAGGTAGATTAGGCGACTGGGTTTTTTTGCTGTAGAAGACTGTAGATTTAACACTGCAGACTTCACTCTTTTAAAGTGTTTAGCCCTCCTTTAAACTGTGAATTCAGTTTAGAAAGGATTAAAAGGTAGGTGGCAATTTAGACCTTTATTCCTCTCCCCCCAGCACAGTCTAAATGCCAGGGTCGGGCTTTTGCTGCAACTCAGAGTGCTGAAAGCTCTCTCCCTATCTTTTAAAATGAAAGTAGCCACAGGATATCAGTAGCAGGGCGATAGGAATAACAGCAGGTACTGTGAGAGTCGAGTTAACACAGTAAGGGCTGGCAAGGCTGTCCTCCTGCATGCGGGGCGCTGGCTGGCTAGCCAACGCCCGCCTGGCTATGGCACATACTGGTGCACAGCTGGTTCTCAGATCAAAAGCGGTTACCTTCTGTGAGAGTTGCCTTGAGGTTGTAGTGCTTATACCTGAGTGAGAATTGCAGTCGTTTAAGGTTAAATCCTACCTTTCCACTTACACTGGATGGTATATTTTTCTGTAAGGCAACATACCTGAATTCAGTGTAGATGCACGTGGTCTGTTAGGCACGAGTGTCAGTAGATGGGAATGATGAATAGTTTTATTGGAAAGGTTTAACTGAGAATGTTTTTTCCCTAGTGCTTTTGACATGACATATATTGGTCCTAAGACACAAACAGGCTACCAAAATGTTGGGAATCAAGGAGAGATGGGCTCCTGGGTGCTAATGTGAAGACATGGTCTTTGTAACACCAGATGCTACGTAAACAATATGAGTGTCAGGCATCATGTATAAAGTATAGCGGCACTTTCTCTGTCTTACAGGGCTGCTGGATGAGGCCCATGTACGCACCCACTGCCGGTGGCTTGTGGACAACACCTTTGGCCTGCAGTGCCTGAGAGCAGGGCATGGCTCTCGCGGGGTAAATATCCAGCGGTGGGGCAGCGGTGTGAAAGGGACAGGACTGTAACAGGGGTGCCGACGGGGGACTTCAGGAGGAAGACAAGCTTGGAAGCCCTGCTGTTACAGAAAGGCAAGGCTCTGAGCGGACATCAGCATGTCAGCCTTTCATGACTGTTTTAATTTGGAGGCTGAACCTGCGAGGCGCTCATCAGTTCAGAGGTGGGAAGCGCCTCATCGCCGGTGTTTGGCTCTACTTGATCCCTCGGCAGACAGAAGCCACGTCCTCCGTCTCCTCACCCTTTTCCCTCCCTCCTCTCATCATTCCTTTCTTTACACCGCGTCAGACCGGCTGAGGTTGGAAGGCACCTCTGGAGGTCGTCCTGTCCAACCCCCCTGCTCACGCAGAGCCGTTTCGAGCCGGCTGCCCAGGGTTGTGGCCGCTCAGGTTTTCCGCATCTCCAAGGCCGGAGGCTCCATCCAGATGCTGCCCGGGCAGCCCGGCCTCCCCCAGCCCCTCTGCGCTCCTTGCCTCGGTCAGCAGGTGTCAGCGAGCTCCAGGCAATGCTCCCACAGCCGCCCGGCTGTCTCCCGGGCACCCTGCGCCGAGAAAACCCCGGTGAAATCCAGAGGGAATATGTAGCAAACAAAGGAGTGGAAGATGGAGCGCAAGGATGGCAGTGTGACAGAGGGATGGCGTGTTTGGGGAATTTCTCCCCAGTGAGTCAGAGTAACCTCACCAACACTGGCTGCGCACTGTGGAAAGCTGCAGGAGGGAGTTTTGTAACTGGTTAAAACGTACCGAGCTCCTATCTTTTTTTTAATACTATAGAGAAGCCCTGCCTCAGGTGTTTTAGATAAATTCATCCCATCCTGACTTTGCTGATACAGTGATGCCTTGGGCAGCCAGCCTTGGTTTGCCTGTCTGGAAAATGAAGCTGATGATACTAAACACCCACCGGTGTTCCAGGGCTACAGCACAAGTTACTTGCTTCACACCTGACTCAAACAATTAAAATGCAGTTTGGGGTGGAGATATTATGCCCCGGGATGGGGACGTTTGACCAGCGTCTGTTGTTCTTGCCCTCTTTGGATTGACCTGCAAAAATGACAACTTTGCCGGTTTGTGAAGACAGCTGATTAGTTAGGGGACAATGCTGCTTTTTACAAACAAGCTGTGAAGCCCATGGCAGCTATCTTTTGAGATCTAGACTAAGTAATTGAATGGGTGCAGATATAATCAAATTGCCCTGCGTAGCGGCTTGGTTCTGCACTGGAGGTGGCTGCGTGCAGCAGCGTGATTGATGTGATTCAGTTGTGCAAAATCCAGTTTCTGAGGTGATGAGTTGGTGAAATGTCAGTGGCAGTGACAGATTGAGTTCGAGGTAGATGGGATTTTTTATCTGGCCCTGACAGTGCACTCCATGTTACCTGTGGGGGGAAATCCACAGCTGTGGCCGCTGGAAGATGAGCTCTGGGGTCTGGGCTGAAAGGAGCAATGAAGGGTTCTCAGCTCCTCCTCTCCAGGCAGGAGACAACTTTTTTATATGGTGACACAACATTCAAGCTAGTTACCCAGAGAAGGGAACTGAATACAGCATACAACTCTCCTTCTTTTTAATGACTTGTGGGAGGCCAGGGTATGGCAGCCCTGGGAACAGGAGGTCTAAACACTCCTTCAGTCTTTCAAATTAGGCATCACAGAAATAGAAGTCTCTTACAGATGCCACAGTAGGTGGTATAACTATAGCCTTTAATCCCTCTGTGCCTCAGCTCCCTCTTTTTTTAAGGTACAGATAGGAATACTTTGCAGCAATGCTGGAAGTATAAATATCTCAGGGACTGTGATATTTTCTGGTATCTTGTTGCTGTGGTGGCAAAACATATAGGCAGAACATTACTATTTACTATTAAATTTCCAGAGCTGGCTTTTTAAACAAGAGAATGTACGTTATGGAAACAGAGTGAGGGAGGGCTAGAGGCAGAGGGGACTTGCTCAGCATGGCTGTAGGGCAGGGAGTGGGCAAAGAGGCTGCTCCCAGTCTGCCTTTCTGCTTATAGAGCCTTGTTGACAGATTTTGTAGGGAAACCTGTCCAGCTTACAGACAGGTTGATGCTATAGCACTGAGCTCTGAAGGTCTGGAGCTGAGGAACAGAGGTGTCGGGAAGTCTGTCAAAAAATACCAGGAACCCATTGTCTGCTCAAATAGCCTTCATCAAATCATAAAGAATTGCAGCATCTTCTGGAGATGCATCTTGGCATTTCTGAGCATGAGGGATGAGTGTGGGTCACAGAAAACTTGGGGTTCTTCAGCAGTGATCTTACAGGCGACAGCACTTTGGAGCTTTACTGTACTGTACCCTATATAAGGCATGGGATTAATCCAGTTAACTTGTGGCCACCAAACTCTTGACTTAAGGAGAAAAAGGATCTAATATGGGTCTTAATGTCTCAAGTGGATTTCCTGGCAATCCATTGCATGAGATTTTTTGTTACAGTGATTAATTAGATTGCTTGGTAGAAATGAAAATCAGAAGACCTGGGCATGATTAAAGGAGGAAACAGGGAAGAGATGGTGTAACTGCGGGATTTTTCACAGGATATGGGAAGATAAGAATGTATTTTGGGAGGTGGAAGGCAGACATATTTTTTTTAGTGAGGAAAAAGGACTGCGCTTTGAAAAGCTGTGATATGAGAGGGATGGAATGGAGGATATGTAGAAGTATAAGTCTCTGAGGTGAGGAGAGTACAGTTATGAAGAAGTGTAGCCAAGTGAGGAGTAATGTAGCGGTGAGAAAAAAGATCTCTGCACGTACAACAGGATCCTTACTTTTTATTTAACATTGCCTTGGGATAACATGGAAAAATCAGAAAGGTGGCCCAAAATAAAATTGCCAGTTCATACCATGTTTCAGTTTTCAGCTGGGACAACACTTGTTTTGTTCTGCATCTGATACAGAAGACTCCAAAATCTGCTTTAAAACTGAGGGATTGTTTTATCTGTGTCTTGATAATAGCATCTCTGCAGTTGACCGTAAGAGCGTTTGAGCAGTTGCTGGCAGTTCTTCAGCCCAGACACAGGCTGCCTGAGCTAGTGTCCTTCAGCAAAACAATGCTGATGATCTTTAATAAGAGTTTGGAGATGTGTAAGTGTTCATGGTACAGTATACACATTTATCTGTGGAAAATTTTCCCCCGGAGTCAGCGCTGTCCCTGTTCTGTGCCTCCAGCTCTTTCTTCCTCAATGGTGGAGCGTGGCGAGAGGTCCTCCTCTGGCTCCTCCATGGCCTGCCACCTGCCTAGAGGGTGAGATGAAGGTGCAGGAGGTGGGAAGATTTTGGAAACCACCTCTGCATGTTAGATCCAGCAGACATCAGTTGTGTGGCAGGCTCAGCAGAGGGAGCCTTGGGTTCAGTCCTGGAGCTGGGGAAGGGAGCAGGCTTAATGCAGTTCAGAAAGCAAAGGTTGATTTCCTTTTTCTCCCTCATGTAGGACCCTGGGCTTGCTGCCTGGCCTGGGAATGGCTAGGCAACATCACACAGTTGCCCTATGTGTGTGTACGTCTGAATATTTCATGTCGCATGTGCAGTTTTTGAAGCACTTAGAGCCTGCCCCTGTGACGTTGTGCTCCAAAACTCAGCTCTCCCACCACATCCCTGGGGCGGCTGTCATTCTTCTGGCAAAAGGAATTGATGGAGGAGGAGAGCTCCATATAGAGTCGGTCTGTGTTGTCCAAACATGCTTGCTATTTAGTGCAGTCATAATGCTTTGAAACAGTCCAAACTTCCTGCTGCTTGGCACTGGATTTGCCACCGAAGAGCTGGTGCGTACTGGCTGGGGAGTGAGGTGTTTCTCTTACATGGCAGCTCCTGAATGGCCTCCGTGTGTTAAATATTAACCTACTGCTGCTGATCTTACAGGTCATTTTACTGTATCTCCAACTCTCATGACACACAAGGAGAATATTTGGAGTATAATGTGAGTTTTTTGATGCCTGGCTGTTTCACTGTTAATTTTTTGATCGAAAACTCAGGCTTTTGGCTAAGTGAGTATTTTTAGAAAATGCCTCCTTTCCTCATAAAATATTTTTGGTCAAAACCTAACATTTCTCAACTTTCGTCTGAAAGGCTTTCATTTTCGTGACAGTCATTGTGTGAAAACATTTGCTGCTCAAGTCAACAGATTATTTTTTTTCAACAACAATTAAGATTTTATTTTGGAAACTTCCTGTTTTCCGAAGAGTTTTGTGTTTGAGCAGCCCATGTGCCCAGCCCTGGTTCAACAAAAGCTGTTCATGTGCCAGGCCAAGAGACAGAGGAGAAGATGGATAGCAGTGGTGCCTTTGTGGCGGCTCATTGTTCAGGAGAGTAACTGTTAAGCGAAGATGGCTTTAAAACAAAAACAGCAAAGAACCATTTTTTTTTGGTGCCGTATGTTGTGAAAAACTTTTCCTGCTTCTTCATCCCAGAACTTCAAGGTCTGGAATATTTTTGGGTAGGGTTTGAGGGTTTTTTTTCATTGATGTGTCTATAACTTAACTGAGATGAAGCCGCCATTGAAGCACTGTGTCAGCAGCGGGCAGGAGGTGAAGCCCCAGGACAAGGCATAAGATACGAGGTTCCTTTGAGCTCCCTTTCTGTTTTCCTCACTTCTTACCTCTTTTTCTTTTTGCAGTGAATGAGGAGCTTGTTCCCTGCAGGGTCCCAAATTATGTTTTGATGCAGTAACCTTGCAACTTGAGCCTGTTCCAGCAGGTAAGAGTGAAGAAAACAAGCCCTATCAGAAAACCTATTGGCCTGTCTATGATTTTAAACACAATTTGGCATGTATTTTGATTGTCTTTAAAACACGCCAGCTGGTAAAAGACTAGCTCTAACGGGAACTCGAGATGAATGTCAGCAAGTTAACATGTTTTTAACACATCCTGCTCCATTGTTTATAAAGATCTGTGGGAGAACAAGCAATTGTGCTCTCTAACAGTGCTGCCTGGTCTGCTGGAGCACATGGAGGACTTCCCAGTCTCTGTCACCATCTCCTCTTGCAGAAACAGGGTAATAAACCCAAGAAACAGCTTGTGAGCCTCTGTCTCAGGTACAGATATGACTTAATTGAAGAGGGCAGAGTTTCCACCCTTAAGTAATAACATCCATGCAAGTGTGGTTGCGGTGGTGGATAGATCTCCCTGCAGAGGTTTTTACCCACGATCAGAGCAAATTACAGACATGACCATCTTGGGCAATTGCTTTCCTAGGAGGACAATAAGTAGCCCAAAATGCAGGTGGGAGGAAAGAGGGACCTTGAGGCCCCCTGCCTGGTTCCCTCTAGAGTAATCCAATTTGATTTTCCCCACAGGCACACCAGATCTCCTCACCTGACCATGTCAGCTCTCTGAACTTGAACTGGCCAAGCCTATGGGTAAAACCTGTATGAACACTCTTAGATGGGCTGGCAGGCAGCTCATCCCCCAGACAGAGATGACCTCATGGTGTTCCTTCCTGAATATGGAGAACTACCATGGATTTTTCCCACATAACATGTAAAGTCATCACACTGAGTCAGGCGCTGTGAGAAACAGAAGAAATACAGAGGGGTTGTTTATTTAAATGAGAGTGAACAGCATTTTTCCAAAGTGTCTCCCAGGTGTCGTGCTCCTTTGGCAGCAGAGCTGGCTGGGGCAGGGAACATCTCCCTCAGCCCTTCACACACCTGCACTTCTGCTCCTCTACCAACCCAGCTGGCGTGCAGCGCAGGGAAGCCTTTGAATTTCACCCATGCGAGTCCAAAAAATAAATTAAAGTTCTGTATGACTGACTTGGATAAACATGCACCCCTGGCTTGACCCCTGATGACTTACACATCCCCTCATATGCCTGCACTGATGGTCAGACTCCCCAGGACACTGCTGGTGTGCTGGTTGGCAGCACAGAGGCATCTGTTTAAGAGCTCAGTGCAGATACATCATAGTTTATTTCTTGTAGCAAACAACCACAGACCTGTGTAGCATTTAATTAAGGCACACTAGCAAATCCTTCAAGCGAAGAAGGCCCCTAGAGGCAATGCCTGTGACAGATGGTGCTCAGCATCTCCGAGTGGGCCAGGTTTTAAGCAGAGCTGGTACAGAAGCTGTATAGCCCCACTGCTTTGGTGTGAAGACCACATCAAGTGATGTGGGTTTGGGTCCAGGGCTACGGTAGTATGGTCATCCAGCTCCCAGGCTGACAAGTACAGCTCCCAAACTGACCCATAAATGACAGTCATGTAGATGAGTTGCTGGTGAAAACCCCTGAACTGAAGGAGACCAAACCACTCTCTGGTTTACAGAAAGGGTGAAGATGTGACCAGCATTTCTAAGAAAAAAGCAGGAGCATTTCAAGGTGAATAGCAGCGCATGTCACCAGCCCAAATTAGTTTCTTTAGCCACACTGACTACCAAGGGTGAAGAGGATGGGCTTGAAGTAGGGAAATCAATATCCTCAGATGCCTGCACTGAGAGCAGCCCCACTGGGGGCTGGCAGGTCTCTTTTTCAGCTCCCTACCTCGGGAGGGAGGGCCGAAAGCTTTTGCTTGAAGGATGTTTGTGGTGTGCATCCCAGCTGGCTGAGGCCCGAGTATGGTATGGGAGTATTTCATGGCATTATCAAGGGAAAGGGGAAGATCTTGGGGGGTGGATGCCACCTCTGAGGGGTGGTGGTGGGAAGCTGTGAGCCACTGAGAGTGTTTGGCTGGGAGGCGGGTGGCTGTGTTAGGTGTAGCCGTTGGAAAGCCGTTTGTCATACACTGTGAAACCAGCCACCGGTCAACAGCAATTGCTATTTTTTTACAGCTTCCAAACAACATTGTTTGCAAACTGTGTTTGCTGTCATAGCGTAAAAACTAGACAGTTACAGGGATTTTGTGCTTTTTTTTAAAAAGTTAACAGGTGTTCCTGGTCACCCTGCAAAACCACAGTGAAAATGCATACCACTGAAATGAAGCAACTCCAACCAGCCCCTGTGAAGAAAATCCCATCCCTTTGCTTTTGTTTTGTAGAAATGAATGGGTGAAAAAAGCTTCAACCATGGGTTTTCATAATGATAGAGCGGGAGCTTTCACCACCATCCTAGTTTTGGACCACATCTGATGCAGGCTCATGGAGACAGGGGACTGTTATTAGAGCTGCGTGAATAATCTACAGCAAGTAACTGAATGGAAGTGTTTGGCCTTTTTTCTGTTTGCAAACTATCTGTGAGCCTGCCTGGATGTTCTTGAATGTGTTTGTTGTTTGAAATAATACCGCACATAATTTCTGTGAATAATCATTTATTTGTAGCTTGCTTACAAGCATTTAGATAGTCAAAATGTCATTTCTGTTCCATGGTTACATGAGTGCAACCCTGAGATTTCCACCAAGAGTACCCACAGTCAGCAGTGGTAAATTCACTTTCTGTAAAAACCTACTGAAATCTTTTTGGGAAATGTATGTTTATCTGCAGTATTCGTGGAAAAAAAAAAAAAAAGAAAAAAAAGAAAAAAGGGGGAAAATGCAGTTAAATAACAGTTCTTTGTAAAGCATTAAGAAGTATTTCCTATGATTCTTTCTACAGCTGAATGAATGATCCAAGTTTTTATAGTTTTCAGTTTGGAATGACTCAATCAGAGGTAAGTTTTCTTAGAAGATTTCTACTTGAGCCAGACACAGTCCCCTGGCCCTGTGGCTCCAAAAGGGTGTCTGTGTGTTGTAGTCCAGATCTGAACCACCTCTGGGCTTTAGAAGTTGTAAACTGAAATACTCAGGTCTCCAGCTGCCGAAGGGCTGCTCAGAGGCGAAGAGCTCACCGCTTGGTTTCTGAGCAGGGCTACCCCTGGCTCAAAGGATCGTGCCGGTTGTTGGGGTGATGGTGCCCTCGGCAGAGCTGCTACTTCATTTCTTCCCCTAGCCACAGGTTGGGGCACCAGCACCGCTGGCATGTCACTCGGCTCGGCTCGGCACACGTGACAGCAGCTCACCGCTGTTTCTTGCCAAGCTTTCAAGAGAAGTGAGCGTGCCCTTTCGGGAGGAACCCGGCGTACCGGGGACGTTGGCTACGTGCTCATGAGGCCAAGGCGATGACAAAGCAAACACCTCACCCACGTGCCCCACCACGCCCGGGTCAGCTGTGCAGCCAAGTGGCAATGGGGTTTTGTAACCTCCTTGCCCTCCAAACATTTGGTAGATACTCAGTGTTTAGAGGCCTCCCAGCTCTGCCCTCTTGAAGCCACTTGGCCAGTGGCATCCAAGCCAGGTCTTTGCCAGCCAACAACCTCTGCTAGTGGCTCTGCGAGGAGTTTCTGTGGCAGCATGGGCTGCTGCCCTTCCACCCGGGCAGGACTAAGGGAGCATTATAGAGAAAGGGATGGGCTAGGAACAGCTCCTGTGTTTGTTTTCATCCACAGCCCTTCAGTTCCGTGTCACAGTTGGATGGTTTTGTGATAAGGACACCTTGAAGGATAAATTGTATAGTCGTGTTAAGGAAAAAAATAGTCAATAGTATACAGAGGCTAAGTGCCTCCATCCCAATTTGACATTTAATTTCAAAGGAAGAAGTAATATTTTGCAAACAAAACAGTTCATGAATCCATTTTGGGCCTCTGAAAAATGTTCTTCTTCAGTTTCTTTAATACAGGCTTGTTGTTTACCCATTGCATTCTGAAAGAAATGTACTACAGAAAATTGTTTTTTCTGCAAATATTTCCCAGCTCCTGAACCCTCTGTTTCCAGGCAGCTCTTCTCTGAACTATTGTATGTGGGTAGGCATTTTCAAAATATTATACCTGTCTTGGCACACCAAAGAGCAGTGTGGGCTGCCAGCTTTCTCTACATGTCATGAAAACGCTGGGCAGATCAGTTCTCAGAACTAAGGCTGTCCTCTGTCTTGCATGCCAGACATCCCCAGAGCAATGGATTTTGTAGAATTTCAAAGCG
Source organism: Tyto alba (assembly GCF_018691265.1). Taxonomy (NCBI): domain Eukaryota; kingdom Metazoa; phylum Chordata; class Aves; order Strigiformes; family Tytonidae; genus Tyto; species Tyto alba. Next base: position 5,003,639 of record NW_024881295.1, on the reverse strand, counting down.
ATACTTTCTGATATAATTTTCTCAAATGCTGCAATGTTAAATCAGTTTCTCTTAAAATTTTCATTGCCATCTCATTGTCTACGGGCTGCTTAGGAAGCTAATGGACAGCAGGAGATCAGTAAACTGAAGTTAATTCTGAAGTAGTGTGGACAAAGGTGTGGTCTTGGATTGAGGAGGTTAAATGAGCTGTGACCGTGTACAACTCACTTTACTCTGTTTCCCTTCCCAGCCTTTGCCTTTACCACTTAAACCATAAACATGTTGGGTTTCCTACAACAGATGAAAACCAGAAAATTAAGCTTACTGTAATGGGAGAGAGGAGAAAAAACTAGCCTTGTTCTTTCTTTCACCCTTCTTGTTCTCTCCCTGGCATTTTGCTGGGTACTTTTATCCTCTTTTCTTCTGTCCTACCCCTAACCGGGACGCCTTTACTGCCCCTCTCTTCCTTCCATTCCTTTGTCTCATTTTCTCTTCCCCAGGAAGGTTTTAGTGGAGGGGAGTCATATGAGGGAGAGGATATCTGCTCATGGATCTTATGACCGGTACAGACTGAAATGAGAGTTGCACTGAAGATGAGACTTTTTTTGGGGAAAATGAAAACAAAAATAACTTCTTCTTATACTGTTGACATTTTTCAGAGGGTATTGTCATTCATAGAGTGAACTAAAGCCAGAATTTAGGCTTTGATAATTGAAATGTTTTGACAAAAATTTGCCAACCTCTACTTTATTTTTTCAATTCTCCAATTAAGGAAAAAAAAAAAGATTATTTAAAAGAATCTTTCCCACACAGCTCCCCTCTCCCCCTGCTTTTTTTCTGGTCAAAGAATCAGTTTTCCACTTGCACTAATTCAATACCATCTTTTTGTTTCAGAAGCAACACTGCAATAATGTTGAAAAAGGAGTCCAGAACCCTCTGATATAGTGCTTCACTCGTGGCCGTTTGTACCCTCTTCATTTCACTTTACCTTTTTTGAGCTACATTTGGTGGGAATTGTTTTCTATGCTAAAGTATCTCAGGCACTCTACAATTCTGCTTTAATGCTGTGCTGTATCACTGAGCTGTAGCTAGCTGGGGCACATCGTGTGGTCACCCAATTTCACAGCCAGCTAATAGCTGATGGTGGAGGTTCATGTATACAGCTACCGTGTGATCTCGACTGGCAGAGGAAAAAGACTTTTATAATTGTCCCCAGCCAGTTAGTCTGAATGACCGTCTGTCCTTTTGGGCTCTATATGATGTATCTGTGGAGGGTAATGGAGGGTTAGGACTGATTTAGGCCTGAAAAAAAATAGTGTGAAAGGGTGGTAGTGACATCCCATACCACAAGAGCAGTGCTTAAGCTGTGGGCAGATTCCCCAGACTTCACACCTTCTCCTCCAACAAAGGAAATTAATTAATGTCATTTATGTACAAAACCTCACTTTTTTAAAATAATAAAAGGCTTTGGGGCCATGTTTAAAAGCAAATGCTGTAAAGCGACGTGGTGGTGGGATGTCTCTCATGAAGTTGTTGAAAAGGGATTCAGAGCACCTTTGGACACAGCATTTCTGTGAGGGAGGGGGGAAGATATATCTAAAAGCAGCACTGACTTGCACCGTAGACACACTGCCGGTGCACAGCCCATCTGTCTTTGCTTCATCACATTGCAAGCTGTGACGGGCAGGCTGCATTAGGCTATGTGCTCACAGCACCTAGCCTGATTTGGGTCTCTGGGCTCTACCTCAGCCTTGAAATACAGAGGTGATGCACATTCCTCAAGATAAAGGACATTGGTTCCAGGGAAGGTGGGATACAGCTTTCTTGCCCAAGTCTGGGAAGCATGCAGGTGCAGCAAGGATGGAGCAGGGGCTCTCTAGCAACATGTTTATAACAGCTGGTGGTATTTAAGAGTTGTTTTGTCGAACTGGACTGAACCACCTCCAGCACAGTCTTTTTTATCCCAGAGGGTGAGAACGAGTGCTTGAATGGAGCTGGAGAGAGGTTACAGAGCTTTATCCAGTTCTTAAGGCATTAAGTCACCTCCATTTCCAGTGAAGACAATTACACGAGTGTTATTTTATGAAGAAATGAAATGCAATGGATGTACTGGTTAGTTGTTTTTTCATGACCTACGGCACTAAGTTATAGAACCTTGTTTGTGATGATGCCACGATCAGGCCACCAGGAAGGTTAAATTCCACTTCTTGGGCATGACAGATACTTGGCCCAAGATGTGTGCAGGGACTGACAGCACTCATAAGAAGGAGTTAATGATGGAGCTGGCAAAGTGGGTATCTGCTTTCTTCCTTTTCATTAATTAAGGGCAGTTGGTCACAGAGGGGCAACTCAGGTCAGTCAAGGAGAGTTAGCTACAGAGTAAGGTTCGACTTAAATCCCTGCTAGGAATTTCTAGGAATCCCTGCTACTGTATTTCTTTCACAGGGGATATACAAAACCCAAGCAGACTTTGCATGTATTCTGAAAATGTTTTCCATCCTTGTAATTCTAGGGGTTTGTGGCATGATCTGGAAATATAATCAAAAGAGACTCTGGGTGGCTCTGTGCTCCTGTGACTCTGAAGCAACATTTAAACTCTGCCCGATTCCAATGTACTGTCACTGACTCTTGCAACATCAGAAACTTTCTGAATATAAATCTAAAAATCACAAACTTGTGTCTTAAGTCATCACTGATTAGTTAGAGACACAGTCCTGGGGCAGAGTTTCAACAGATAGACAGCATGGTCAGGACCAAGATACTCAATAGTCCTCGTGGCTCTGACTTTCCCTTCGCAGCCTCTCCCAGCATGGGTGTCCCAAGCATGGGAGGAATCCAGCTTAATTTCTCATGTTGCAATCTTCCCACTGGATGTATTTACACCTGGACAACAGGCTTTGTTATCCCTCTGGTCAAGAGGAGTATTTACATTAGTGTCTGAGAAGCAAGACTGGGAAATCGGGAAAAAAAAACATCTTCGTCCAACCCCAAAACGCAGGGCTCTGTCTAGATTAGTGTGATTGGTGGCTTAGTGTTTGTTATGACTGAACAGCCAAATAAAAGGAAGAGTATGTCTTAGCTTGTCCCCTCCCTCCTGAGGGCAGATGCAGTGTTAAATCAGTATAGTTGGACATGGTGACAAACCAGAGGGCCAAGAAAGCAGCCCCAATGAGACATGTTTACACAACAAAGGCAGAGGTGTGATTTCCACCCGTGCCAGCCTGAGCAATGAGAGCAGGGGAGGGACAGGCATCGGGCTTTAGTGTGTGGTTGGGATGGGAGTCAGTGATCCTTCAAAGTATTGTGCTCTGCGTGGTTGCCTGAACTGACAGCTGCATGGCTCACCTTCACTCTTAGGGTTAACTGTAAACTAGCTAGGTTGAGCTATACAGAAAAGCTTTTGCGTGTCTGCAGTTATATCTCCTATAACATCAGTTACCAACTGCAGAGACAAAAATCAGTTGCTGGAATGCTTTTCCTGAAGACCATCTGGATCTTGTGGGTTGGCACTTCATGATCCTCGAAACACTGTTGAGCTTGGCAGCACTGGCCTAAAACCAGCAGTGCCTCAGACCAGGATGAAGGTTCACTGACCAAATAGTGTGGAGGAAATCTCGGCTGTGCTTTAATTTATTGTCTTGCATTGCTAGTAAAGCTAGATGCATAAACCATATTGATTAATAAATCTCTTACATGCTCTTTTTTTCCTATTTGCAAACTGTCCAAGCAATTTTCTCAACTGCATTTGTTATTCAGAATTTTTCACTGAGTAACTTCTGGAGATAATTCTTGTGTTTTTATCTTGTCTGGGAAGTTATGCTGTATCTGACATTGGAGCTGTTTTCTTTGGAGACATAAATCTTTCTCCTGTTGTTTCAGAATCACAGTTCCCATGCTACCATTTGCAATTATAGATATGAAATGCTTTCTTTGACTGCTCTTCAACATCCATTTATCACTGGCCATTCCAGCTGCTGTTGAAATGCTAGTAAACTGTATCACCCTTACATTTGGGACTAAACACCATACACAGAAGCATGAATTTACTTGCACAGAAATTAAAAGAGTGAATGAGCAGCTGTGAAGTTTCCTTTTTATGATGGATTTGCTCTAAGTTGTGTATGTAGTCCGTATTTCATCTGAGTATCAGACTGATGTACAGCAGAAAGGTGAGGCCATCCATGGGCTGTATATGTTGATGGCATGTGTCAAAGCATGTAGCTTTACTATCACCCTTGCTGTTTGTTCACCAGACACTAATGCGCCAATCCCTAATCAAAATGGCCTGTACAGACACAGAGTAGACCTGAGAGACTTCTCCACTAATTAGAAAAGGCAGAAAGAAATAAGTCATTATGGCAGTGATCCTTCAAATGGGGCATATGTGATACAGTCATTTGAGCAGTGCTGGCCCAGGTTCAGCCGGAGCGGTGCGGAATGAGGCTATCTGGACATCTGGTCCCCAGCTGGATGGCAGATGCTCCTTAAGGGCATCCCAGGAGACCAAGTCCCTGCAGATGGAGAGAAGACAAAGCGGGTACCCACCTTTCTGGGCCAGTGCTCTAACCAACAGGGGTGTAAAGAAAAAGGAAAAGGGCAGGAAGGTGAATGTGGACGACTACTTCATTCTGTACTTTAAAATATAGTGTTGGCCACCACAGCCTTTTGGAGGGAGGAGAATCCTGGAAACATGCTCTGAGAATGGTTTCTAGGTTAAGAGCCTCAGGGAAAAGAGGAGGAGAAATGTTTTGTTCCTTGATCATAACTCAGCTTAAGACACTAAGCTGCTCAGACATCTTTGGGCATGCAGAAATGGAGATTACTTGTCTCTGGGATCAGGCTCCAGCTGAGAAAATGTTTCTCCAGGATGCAGTTTTTGGAATTGGTACCCAAATTCCCCTGAGTTCTCACTGGCTACAGCCTCTTTGACCTCGTCTGATGTAATTGTAAAGCTTTGGGGCATACTGCTCCAATGTGAGCAGACCATTTTCTATCATGAAAGGAGAGGCTGGGACAGAAAAACTTTGCAGGAAAATGTCTTAGTGGTGGAATTTCACCATTGTTGCTGGGATAGTGTATTTTAGTGGGGTAATAAAGGGGAAATTTTCCGGTAAGCTTGAAGTCTGGAGCGTTCACCTTGAATTAAGCAAAGGGTGGCAGTCAGTGGAATAAGAATATCTGAACTTAAAAGCAAGCCAATGCATGCATGCAAAAACATTTGGCAATTGTTTAGTGGAACAACGACAGCCTTAATAGCACAGCATTAGGCAGAGAGCCAAGAGGCAAAAATATTTGTAAATAGGGTTTGCTAATTTTTTCCACTGGCAAACGTAGCAAAAGAAGGAAGGGGGAGTTAGTGCTCTGAAGAAACAGGCCTGGGAGCACAGGTCCCTCTAAGTTTATGAACAGAATCCCTACGTAATCCATGTCCCAAATGCAAATAAGTTTGTCTCTATGTGTGTGTATATGCATAGCAGAGGGATGTAAAGAAGACATGGCAAGGTGGCATTCCTTCAGTTCAGAAACAGGAGCTGTAGGGTAATGAGAAGTGCAGAAGGAGCATTACTCCTCCCCAAAAGGATGCCAAGGCCTAATTAATAGTGAAATCAATGCTGACAGGCGGTGCTGGATACTTCTGCCTATGGATCTGTCCTTGTGAAGGCTGTCTCACAGTGTTGATGTTTGGGAGCTGTTGGAGTGGCTGCATCTGTACGCCATCTCTCCTCCCTGCCCTCCCTGGCTTCCTCCTGCTGTGGCCATACGAAGGAGTTACCATCTTAGAGAGGTACTCTGAAGCACCCTGGGATAAGATGATTTGGGAGATCTGTAGTGGAACCAGTCAGCAACGGGACCTGGATTTACTGCCTCTTTTTGACGCGTTGCTTGGAGTTGCCTCTTCCACATCCCTTTTTCATTTAGAAAGAAAATCTGAGCAGATCCTGTCTATTCTTTGGCTGTTGCTGCTGCTCATACCTACATGGTGAACCTGAGCTATGTGTTGCTGACAGAGAAACACATGGAAGTCATCAGGGATGTCACTTCTGTAGAAATCAAGATATTACCCAGTCTTTGATTACAAAATAACAGAGCTCTTCCAGTTTATTTCTGGTCACAAACAGAAGTGCTTTTCACAGGACTGTCAAAGTATAGGCTGAAATTTTGGAAGAGTGATCATGCGTCATCTTTCTGACATTTGTTCATCAGATGATAAAATCTGCTTTTGAGCCCACCTTTTGCTCCTTGCCACAGTAAGAATAACCTTGACTAAGATACAACTTTACTGCAGAAAAAGCAGGCCATAAGGATTTTTCTGAATTTATGCAATTAATGAACTGAATAATCTCTTCAAATTCAACACCACACCTAGTGTTTCCTCTTAACCCTAAAGCACAATACTCATCTCTCTGATCTGCACACATTTCAGTATCCAAGTAGGTTGTACTTGTATCTTAACTGGAATTAAACTAAAACCATTTGAGGGTCTCTGCTTTTGAGGCAGAGCTTATCTATTTCAGTTTGGCTTCAGTTTAGCCAAAACTCAAGCTCTGAATAATATGTACCTAAACAGCGAAAAAAGGAGTCTGGCAACACACACTGTTCATGTGAATGATATAAACTCATACAAAAACACAGAGGTGATTAATAATAAACCTCCTGTTAATATTTACCTAACAAAAAGAAATAAAAAGGCATCTTAAAGGTGACAAGAAGGAACTAATGGGTGTTTTACACAAATAATGCCAGTATTTCAGCAGTGCTCTCTAAATCAAGCTCTGTCATTCTTCTTCCCTCTGAAATAATCTGAGCATGTATAAATGGGAAAAAAAAAAAAAAAGTGTTCAAGGGAGAGCTTGCATACTTATCAGCTCTTTCAGGTGTGACTGGGAGCAAAGTAAACACAAATAGTATTAAGCTAAAACTATCACATGATGGGTAATAACTTCCTGCTGGCATATTTAGTTTTTATACAGAATGTTTTATACCACATAGTTTCTACTTTCATGAGAGGTAAGAAAATGAGTGAGTGCAGAAAAGTTTTGGGTGTTCATCCTATTTAAAACCAAACAATGTGGTGCACCTTTGCTGATGTACAGAAGTGACGAGTGGGTTCTTAGGACAATCAGTCAGTTTGGTGAAGGTCCAAGCACAGATTTTTACATGTCCTTTTCAACTTCTCTGCTGCACACCTGAAGATATCATGTTTTGCCTATCTGGCAGTGGGATGCTGAGCCAAATTCCCTCTCCAGTTCACTGACACTGCACTGGAGCTTGTTATTTGGGTACCATAAAAGAACCAGGCAAGATAGCTGAAACATCTTTGGCTTCCACCAGACCTCTCTCATTTCACCTTTGGCACATATTATCCATGGGCCATGAGGTGGTGATGTAGAATCAGTAGCAAGCCATCCAGGTTGGGCTGGGGGCTCTGCAGCTCATGTTTGCCCTCAGACTTGGGCTGCTGGAGCCTAGAACTTGGTCCTGGGAGTTCAAAAAGTTGTACTTACTTATTAATGCATTTAATAAATATTGAAAGAGCAAAAGGTCATGGGCTGACCCTCATGTGAAAGTTTTGCTCTTTGCAGAGTACAGAAAGTTGCTTACAGGGAGATGGAGAAGCAAGCCCCCCAGCTTACTTCTTTTGTGGCTTGTGACCGAATCCCACTTAAAACAACTTGTGATTTATTTCAGCTGCATAATAATATTACAAAGTAATAAAAATAAAGGCATATTTAACGATGTCCTTCCATTAAATGGTATGCCCTGGCTGTCTACCAATGGCTCTACAGACCTACTGGCGCCTGTGTCAAGCCTCTTTCTTTCAGTGTGGGGAGAGACATTAAATACAATGATAGAGTCCTATGTACCACCAGGTTATGCTGCACAATTCATTTCCATTAGGCAAGTCATTTTTTCCTTTCCTTGGCCACTGCAACTTTGTTATGCTAATAAACACACTTGTGTAGTGGGACCCAATTTAAACAAAGACTTGACATAGTAACTTTGCTGGACACATCCAGAATGGGACATCTGGGTCTCATCATAGCCAAAGGTCTCGTCTCTCACCCTCTCATCTTCACAACATATCAGTGCACTCAAGCATAGTTCTCTTCAAGTCTCCAGTATGCATTTGTTATTTTCATTATTAGCTGGAAAAAGTCAGGCAATCCCTGTTCGGAAGAGGAAAAGACGAAGGGGTTTCCACTGTACAAGGAACTGGAGAAAAGTGAGGAGGAGAGGGATTACAATGGCTGGATAGAAATTATTTATCGACATACTCCTTCTTGAGGGATTCAGAAGCATTTTAAAAACTGGATACAGATCACTTTTCCAAAAAAAAATAAAAATGCTGCTATCTCTTGAGCAAAAGTACAGTGGCTGTGCTTGCTCTCCTGGTGTACAATGCAGTGTGTGTGGTGGATACTACTCTACACAGCAGTTCAGCAGGGGAGGGCTAGGCAGGCAGGATTACAGTCCACTGATGGTTCAGTCTCAAAAGCCTGTTTCTGTGAAAAGTGCAGTAGTATGTGCTTGTTAGGATCTCATTTTTCTGCGCTTGCTGAGCTATTTGGGATAGGCTGGAAGTTGCCTTCAAGCAGCCAAAATGGAGCGAGCAGCTTTCCCCCCCCGTGTGTGCTGCCACGTGCTGGTTTGCTGTAGAAAAATCCTGGAATTTCATGTGCTTCCTCACCTCCCCTCACATCACAGCTGCCGAGTCCACCTTGGATAACACCCAGGAACCTACACCAAAGCTGCCCACGCTGTGGGGTCGATCTGCTTAACCAGCCTGCCGTGTTCCTACCTGGGGGTGGCACAAGCGGATGGGGAGGTGCTGGAGTGCCTGGAGGTCAGAAGCAGGGTGGCTGAGGGTGGCCATGCTGGACTTCTGCTTGAATCAACACCAAATACACCAAGGAGGGAGGCAAGGAAGAGGGCTGGCAAGGCGGCTGGCTTCAGACACAAAACCCCAGCAGAGTTTCCAGGGCCTGGAGCTACTGTCAGGGTCTTGCAGTGTAGATGTTGTGCGGTGTGAGATTAAAGCTAACGACCAGGAGCGATACTGCCATGGAGGTCCTTAGAGCTATGTAAAGGGCTTGGTTCATCTCTGACTCAGGAATGGTTTCCCACATACTGAGTTACCAGCACCACTTTCTGTAGTGCTTGTGTTTTCCTTGACAGTTTCCCATCCAAGGATCCAGCAATGTTGACCTTGGTTAAGTATTCCCAGAGGGAACGTATATACACAGCATCCTCCCACACGAAGATGTGCTGCCAGATGGATCCCAACCTGTTCCAGAGGTGGAGGAAAATGAGCCTAGGGGTAAGGAGAGCAGCTCTGCCCACTTGCTGCTCTCCCTGAATGACACCATCCTTATATCATCTTGGTTTTCCATTCTTAGACCAGACCTTGAACTGTGACACTCTATTTGCTTACGCTTTTAGGCTGAAGAGCCAAGTGTGCTTGGCACCCATCACTCTTCCATTTAAAAATCAGTAGTCAAGCCTGCATGCATTTTATTTATTCTTTTATCCTCTTCTTATAAGACATTATTTATTTACTCATTGGAACAAAGCATAAATGGTTACAGCAAGGTTTCTGCCAAGTATTTTTGACACACTGCAGAGAGTGCCCCTTCTCATGCCATGATCAGATCCAGCCATCAGCAGTGAAGCCCCATTTTTGAGAGGGGAAAAAAACCAAATTCTTCAAAGTGCTACTGTCTTCTGCTCCTCAGCGATGATTCTGAGCGACAAATTTTGTAACTTGGCTAGGCCAGGAAGCAAAGCCTCATGGCAGGCAGCCTAGGCTGTCTCCTCACAAATCCAAAGCATTTACTGAATCTGTGGGCTTAACCGAGACCTCATGCTCTCTTACTTGATTTCTCATGACAGCCCTCTATTAAATTCACCCGGCATATTTGAAAAATGGGAATTTAATAACGTTACATAATTATTACATACTATATAAGATACAATATAATGGCACACACTACCTTATACAGCATTAACATATCGTTTTAGAGCATCTTCCTTTGCAGTCATTCCTCAGTTACAGTGGTCTTGGTAAAAGGATAAAATGGTAATAATGGACACATGCTGAAGCAAAACCTTTAATAGCTGATATTTTCTTTATAACTCATACGTGAGTAAGGAGAGGAGAAGGAGGAGAAGGAGAAGGAGAAGGAGAAGGAGAAGGAGAAGGAGAAGGAGAAGGAGAAGGAGAAGGAGAAGGAGAAGGAGAAGGAGAAGGAGAAGGAGAAGGAGAAGGAGAAGGAGAAGGAGAAGGAGAAGGAGAAGGAGAAGGAGAAGGAGAAGGAGAAGGAGAAGGAGAAGGAGAAGGAGAAGGAGAAGGAGAAGGAGAAGGAGAAGGAGAAGGAGAAGGAGGAGAAGGAGAAAGAGGAGAGCCCAGGATTTTTTCCTTCCCACTTTGCATTTTTCTGAAATTGCAGGTCTAGCCAGTTCTGTGATAAAAATACAAACAAACTCCTGAGGGCTAGGGGGGTGTGACTCAAGATTGGCTGGCTAGGTGCAGGGCCTAACCTTTAATCTGCCTTGATCGCTCCTCCAGGATCTCTTTCAAAAGCTCTTTTTCTGCACTCTAATGTTCTGCCAATCATAATTTGTATTTCTGAACGCATGAAAGAACCGTTTCCTGTCTCTGGTGGAAAAAGGGAGAAAAAAAAAGGTATTTGAAGTCAAAACGAAATTTTTCTGTTAAAGCCTACTACGGCAAAACAAAAGCCGTTTCCATAACAGGCACAGTTCAGGCGCCTCTTTAAAAGCGATCACACACGGGAGGTGTTAACAAGCCATGTGCACAGGGTTACATTCTCTTTTCCATTCAAGTGTCAGCTTTGCTAGCTAGCAATCGGAGGCAAATCAGTGATCCATGGCTGAGCACATCAGAAAGGTATGATGTAATGGGCCCTGCGCTCAATCGCATCCCATCGAGTTAATCATTGACGTGGGAGGGGGCTGGGGAGGGCAACACGTAACCCTCCCCGAGCTGAAGCAGTGGAAATTTTTCCCTCTTACCCAGCCACCGAAGCCTTGAGGAGGTGCTTGGCACTGCCAGGAAAAAGGCTCTTTGATGGGAATTGGGTGCCAGCTCCCTCTTTGGAGGTGCTGGTTTGTGTGTAGCAGCTCCCCACCACCACTCGGCTAATCTCTATTACATATCTACAGACAAAACAGCTACTTGGCATTGTGTTGCGGATGTCTGCAACTTTTGCCAGGACGTTGAACAGAGGCCAGGAACTTGGGTGGAGACAGGAGCCAGAAGGTCATCTGGGGTTGCTGCTCTTTGTTAGAGCTAAATAACGTTGTGAATGTATTAAGCCCCTTTCCACGCACTGATTTTATTTTTTTTTTTCAATGCCTTCAATAGTCTTCTTTTTTTTTTTTTTTTTTTTTTTTTTTTCCACTGGGCTGGATTCATGTACAAATATGCAAGGCAGAGCAGTCTGCTCATTTGCACTTAGCATGAAACCCTGAGTTTCATTTTTTTTTGAGAAAAATGAACCAGCATACTCACTGCAGTTTGCTCTGTGAGAACAACCAGTTGGGTGCTTTGCCATTTCCTCTCTTTCAGACACTGATCAGATACTCACCTTCATGAAACTATCAGACGATCTCATTATTGTTCCCTAAGAGGAGAAGCTTTAAAAAAAAAAAAAAACAAAAAAACAAAGGCTGCGAGTGGGCTGAAGCAAATTGTGGCATCTGGAATTGCAAAGTTGCTGCTGGATCCTATAGCCCTGCTGAGCACTGGTTACGCTGGAACACCACGGTGGGGACTGAAAAATGGCATAAGTAAGATTTGCATTTTATATAATTGACATTATTAAATGAGTTCTATGGCTGCATGGATGTATCTGTTTATTATGACATGTAAGATGCCAAAGATTACATATATATTATTGAGTTGTTAGCGTGGATCTCCTTTATAAACAGGCAGCAGATGAAAGGAGGTTAATACCTCAGCAATTCAAATTATGGTTTCTTCCCATGTCACATTACAGCAGAATAGTTACAGACTGACGTGGAGACAGTAAACAATTTTCTATCAAGAAATCATGTTACAGGCTTCTTTTTGACACCATGGCAAAGTGCATGGCTGGGTGAACATGTGGAGTTCAGGGAGTCATGGAGAAGTCTCCTCTCCCCTGGTAAGACTGATGCTCCAGTGGCTATAGAAAAGTGGCTTCTACCTTTTTTTATTCAGATATTCTTTTGTCCATGAACATGTACTGTCTGTTGAATTCTGCCCATCCCCAGCCCCACTGCCTGGGGTACAACAGCCATGGGAGATGTGTTGTTGAGGTTGACATCACCAGGCTTTTTGGTGCTGGGTAACAACCCTACTCTTCTCCAGGGCGAACAATCTGGATGTGACTATCCCCATTCTGGTTTTTCTTCAGCCCATGTTTTTTAGCCAGTCCTTTCCCTGATACATAGTGTGTAATGAGATAGGGAAACCACAGCAATGCCCTTAAAACATCACAGGTGCTCTCTGTGGTCATCTCTGCTAAGCCTGGCCTGATGTGTTTGGGGCAGGATGCAAACAAATACCGCTGGCCACCAGAAAATCCCATGTTACCTCTGGTATTTCCCAAACAATGTTCTGTGATGGACTCGTCCTGGTCCTTGGCAGTCCCAGGGGAGCTTGTGATGCATCTTTTGCAAGGCACACTCTCTCAGGAAAGGCTTTCTGTCGCTTCCTTGGTGTATAAAAGGCAACACGAGTGTTATGTGCTACCCATCTGCTGCTCCAGCTCATCCCTGGAACAGGATTGCTTTGTATTGGGCAAAAATGTCCTTGTATACAAGATGCAAATACACATGTAGCTCTAGATATTTATAGGCAGATATATGGGTGCATATACATAATAATAACATATGTATAAATGTCTTATTATATATTAAATAATAAATGTGGTTTTATTTTTATTTTTTTCCCTGGAGTCTTGTTGGATGAAAGGTGTTGTAACATAAAATATTTTATGCATGGCTATGTTTATCCAGACCGTGGCACCATTTTCCAAAGATATTATCTAACTCTAACATCTGAGAGACTCTTAGAATAAGATTTTGTGGTAACCACAAATAACAAAGGGAGAAAGATTGTGGAAAGGTAGAAAGGCTGATCTTGATTTGCAGCAGGCCAGCTAAAAATTCCCTGCAGTCTCTCGGTCCTACACCCCAGCCTCTTTGTGCTGCTGCTCCACTGTTTAGTATGGTTTCTTTTTTTTTTTTTTTTTAAAGGACAAGACAAATTGTCTAGACACAAGAATTTAAACAATGCTTTTAATCTGAGTGAAGAAATGTGCTGTACTGCTTGGCTGCCTTTAAAGTCTACTATTGCAATATTACAGCAAAAGGTGCATTCATACAAGGGGGAGCTGTAGCTTAACGTAGCTGCGCCGTAAAGCTTATTTATCACCACTGTGTTTGATTTACAGTTCTCAGTAGCCCCCTTGCCCTTTTTTTTAGCTAAGAAACCTTCAGAGGTGGTGCCTGCCATGGGGGCAGGGGGAGGCCTGCTCTGCTCCCCCGGCGCTGCCCTTGTCTGGGCAGCACTGTCCCCACTGCCCCGCAGCCAGACAAGCCAGCTGATAACCGATGCAGGTTTTTACATAACCTATGTTTTAAGAAAAGGGAAACTTCACTGCAGCTTTTTACGCTGAAACCATGGGGCAATGCACTGAACCACACAGACTTTTTCTTGAACAGAAATAAATCTTTACTCCCCAAAGGCTGGTGATATCTTGATGCTCTTTTTCCATGGCTCAAGTGCCTGCATGAGCCTCTCCACCCCTCCCCTCCAGCTCTATCCTTCCTCTCTAAGCCCCACATACTCTTTCACAAGGTCCCAAGATTGGTAGTGAGATTTTGCGTGCACAACACAATGGCCACATATGAGTGGGCTGCATAAAACCCTCTAAAAGGACAGAGATTCAGATAGTGTCCCTCATTGCCCTTTAGGGAAGACAGTGCCAGATGCTGCTGGCGATAACAGCATCCCTGTGCTGCTGGGGTGCCCTGACAGACTGGTGGGAGCAAAGGGGAGTTGCTGGCATCTCCCATTAATTCCTGGAGTTCCTCGCTTTCTTCGACACGCCAAAACCTGCACCTTGTGGTTCTTGGCCGTATGAGGAATTAGATACATGGCTTGTAAGGTCGGAAAGGTTGGCCGTTTCTGGGCACACACATTTTCTTAACACACATTTGGGAGGGTCTGTGCACTGTGTCAGTGAAAACAGCTCTGCAGGCAGATATAAATCAGTATATTGGAAAGAAGGGAGACAGATGGTCTCTATTACCTCGTGTAACCAAATGCAGGATGCAGATGATCCAAAACAATTAGAATGGGAGTTTTCCTATCACCGAGTTTTAAAGAAATTTCATTCATCATATATTTAGTGGCGTGGCTCCAGCTCCAAGGACGTATCTGAGACAGGGATTTAAAAATATTAATATGAAAATTTTTCTGCTCACTATAATGTTATAATTTTAAAGTGTAAAATTGCTTAACTCTTTAAAACCAGAAGGAAGTTCTATGCATCACCCAGATCCCGTGAGTTTCCCTTTTCTAGTATCATCATGAGAGTGCCTCTTCACTTTGTTCAAGCCAAGAACCACCTAAATTTTTAGGAAAATGAGTCAGCAGAGCAATTGTATTACTGCTGCCACAACGGCTTCATTCACAGCCACTAAACACCAGGCTGATCTTTGCACATCTGTGTATTTTCTGTTTTGCCTCCTTGCTGCTATGCTGTGAGAATGTGCATGCTTCTTTATTTTTGAAAATGCTTTTAATTATTAAGTGGATCCTCTCCTGAAGTTTCAGGGAGCACAAGAAGTCCCCAGCCAGTGCTGCAAAACGCTTTCTCGGGGCAGTCCTTTCCAACCACCAGCTTACCTTGGCCCAGCACCATTGCAGTGGGACAAAATACCGTCTTTGGCCTCTCGCCGGCGAAACTGTGTGGGAAGAAATGTCATGTTTGTACCAAGCTGGGGAAAATATTTATTTGGCAGGTGCGTACGTGTTGGTTTTACCCCTTGACCGCTGAAGCTGCTCAGTGCTTTGGAATGCTCCTTGCTTTTGCAGAGGGGATTAATGGGCAGCGTGAAGGTTATTATCCTATAAACACAGATGATCACATGAACCCACCACTTCTTAGCGCCTCCTTATAAGAGAAAAGGATGGGTTTGGAAAAGATGATCTGAAAGAGGGACCTAGAGAATCAGGCTTTTAAATCCATAGTTAGTTCCTGAGCTGATTTTTCTTCAGAATGGCTGGTACTAAGCAACTCCTTCAGTTCAGTAGAAGTCATTGTAATAAAAAAATCTGTGTGTATGCATGCCATATATTATAAATCACTTCATCTCCTATCGAAGCACGGCCACTTCTGGGTAAAAACACGGCAGATGTTTAATATGTCATGTCACAGCAGCTTTCTGTAGCAGATTTCAGCGGGACAGGAAGAACACCATGAAACTGCAAGAAGGATTTAGTTAGGCGAGACGTAATTACCGAAGTTGGACTATGTCCAGGACACTGGGGCAAACCCTCCTGCCTTTGCAAATTTGATTTTAACAACTTTAATTTTAAACACCTGATAGTTGTATTTCTTGCCAAGGGAACAGATTGCTGAAAGTAGGAGAGGCAGCATTTCCTAAGCAGAAAAATCTCAGAAAATAAGGAAAAATAAAAAAATAAAAATAATTTTGTGCTATATGGTTTGTGACAACTCAGTGTGGAACTATGAAATATCCACTGCAGAAACACATTTTCTGGGCTGTAGGCAGTTTAGCTTATAGTACCCCACAGCCTAAGCCTGTATTTTGTGCGCAGAAGTGATGAATTGTAGAAAGTGGAACAGCACAGGGGCATCAGTGTAGGGAGGCCAGGTCAGAGCACTGCAGAAAAAAAACAAGAACCACCTTCCTAAAAAGAAGAAAATTCAACTTCTTTTGCTGTTAAAACATATTTATTCACCAGCATTTATTGATGACATTGCAAATATCCACATCCAGCAACCAAATGGTTCAACACACCAGCTTGCTTATGTGGAATTCAACTGCGTCTACAGCATTGCAACAAAACAAGCAAAGCAAAATGAATACCTGAAAGAAAAGATCTTGTATAACACAGACCCTCTCAATCTTGGGAGGAACATTGTTGACCTTGGCTACCCCTGAGATTTGCCACGTGAGCAGAGCAAATAATTTCACAGCAGTTTACAGGCTTTGGAAGAAGCAAACCCTGATCCTGCTTTAGTGCAGGGGGATGCAGTAGGTGACTTTCTAGTTTCCCTTCCATCCAAATATTTATGTGATATTAAGGCCCAACCCCAAAGCCTATTAACAAGGATCCTAAAGATAATGGTGAATTAATAACGCATCTACTATAGCAAGCTGATAGCTTCTCCAGGAAACCAATACTACCCTACAGAAAGGTACTTCAGGATAGTCTACAGAAGAGTTGCTTTAAGTAGAAGAAAGCTGTACTTGCATCACCATGAAAATAACTAAAAGCATGTGGGTAAGCTCTTTTCCTGGCTTTTTCACCCAGCTGAAACAACCTTCATCAGTTGCTGCTGAAAGGAATTTAATGAAATAATCCATTCCTGAGAGATTATTTCCATGTTTGTACAAAACATAAAACAAGTGTTCTGGACTTGCTCTGTCCCATTTTCAACTCAGGTTGTGTTGCACATGGGACACATTTATCTCGGAGAGAAAAAATCTGGATTATTGATTTCCCTAATGTATTTGCTGGTCACACCATGGTATCAGTGGAAGCTGGGCTGTGGCTGTTGAGTAATACACGGCCCCGAGTCACGCATGAAGCTTATTTTAAAAAAAAAGGGAAGGCAGAGGGCTCAGGCAGATGTTGTTGTACCCACTTCTCAGCGTGCCGAGGCTGCAGCATGCTGTGGGCTCCTGCTGCACTCTCCCTTCTGCTGTGCACTACTCACACAGCTGCGCAGGACCCCACACCCGCCCTTCCACCCTGCCTCCAGTGCCCAAAGTCTGAACACATCCCCTTGATTCTCACTATGAGAAAGTGCCACTTTGGGTTGTCTGATCCCTGCAACCCATCAAACTCACGGGTCAGCAAGTCAGTCCTCAACAGCTTTGTTACAGGATTCGTCTTGGTACATTCAATCCATTGTTTATGCCCAGGGAATGAAGCAGACCCAAGCTTCAGTGTATTGCTTTTTCAGCCAGGTCTGCTGCTTCATTTAAAGAATGGAAATGTTTTAGACCTACCTATTATTTTAAAAATACTATTATTACAGCTTTGCTACATATTGACATATATCCTTGTGCATACTGTGCTACTTTTTTGTTTAATGAATAAAATAATGAAATATTCCCTGTTTCACTGTTTCTTCATCATCATGGTAATGAAACACAGATATACTTTATCCTGTTGATGATGAGGCTCAGATACTAATCAGATGTTTGTTGTTATTTTTGGCTTTCACACACAAAAAACTCTAGCAGAAACCATTTATCTTTTAAAACCTATGTATGTAGAAAGGAGGCAGTGGCTTTACACAGCTAGCTGCTTGTCCATTTATTTTGTAGAATAACTAAAAGGACTAGTGCAAAACATATCAGGCTCAATCCTCCTCTAGTGTAAATCACGGCCGTTTCACCACAGACCAGTGGAGCTGTAATATAGTGAACAAGAAGGGAGGATTAGGCCCCCTGGTATAAGTACCAGTATTTCTAACTGCAAACACTGCTATGAAAAGAGTATTTCTCCCACAGCTTCTTTTGTGTTATTGTGTATCCTCATCTCCAATATTCTGTCACTTCAAACACTGTTAACAAAGGTATAATCGGCAAGCAGGAAGACATCACCTTGTCTAATCAGCAGAAAACTCTTTTCTCCCCTAGCCCTAAACAGCTGATTGAGATGCTATAAACATGGAATGGCCAAATGTTCAACCATGGTGTCCATCTTTCAGTGTGAATATACTGACATCCCACTCTGAGGCCAGTATCTGCATTGTTATCTAAAACCTGTGTTATTGATAATTTAAACAATTGTTCTACAAATTCCTAAGACATTATAGTGTCCTGATTACAAATCATTTAAGGTAGATACTTCCTTTAAAATGTATGCTTAAGCACTGAGCTGGTTTGGAATTAATATGGGGGGAAAAAAAAAAAAAAGATCCTTTCTTGTTTCTTTGGGACAGCAGTACATTGACAGTCATTATTTCTCCTAATAAAGAGAAACATCCCTTTTCCCCTTGAAAGAAAAAGACTCAGCTACTTCACAATAGCCTCATGCACAGCCAATGTTAGGGCTTTTATGCACCGCTCATGACATCCTGGTCAGAAAGTAATTCTGCAAGTAACCTTGCTACAAACCAAAAAGGTGCTCAGTGTCACTGGTCTGCTTTAAAATCACAAACACATGGAGAAACAGTTGTGTAATTTTTCTTAATTAGAGAAAACCACCATACTTTAAAAAAGAAAAATAGATTAAACTGTTGTAATCTAAAGTTTAAAAATAAAGCTAAATATACAAAAAGCCAAGTCCTACACCTTTATGCTACATCTCAACTGGCTGAAAAGCTTCTAACAGACTGGCCTGGCCCACAAACACACTGAAGGCTCTTCGAGCAGCAGTTGCCAGGTTTGCCTTCATGCTGATTCATTTGGGTAAAACTCCTTTGACATCAGCTGGAGCAAGCTTTGTTTCTAGCTAAATAAAAAATGAAAGAGAGAAAAAATCACAGCTCATGACTCTTGTATGTAGCTGAAAACAGGCTCTGACCCTGCAATTTGCTGAATATCTTTATCTCACCATACAGAAACAGTCTGAAATCACTGTCTTATGACATTTGGGAAAAAACAACTATTATTTATATCTAAACACTGGTAGCTCTTAATGGGAAAAAAAGAAACACACTAAACCCTCCTGATGCTGCATGTAATGCAGGGTGTATGACTTGCTTACACCATTTCTCATGTATACACCTGACACACACACACAAGCACAGCAATTTTTCCTACCCAAGAGAAACCTTAGTCTGTTTAGATTTGAGA
This sequence comes from Tyto alba, assembly GCF_018691265.1. Classification (NCBI taxonomy): domain Eukaryota; kingdom Metazoa; phylum Chordata; class Aves; order Strigiformes; family Tytonidae; genus Tyto; species Tyto alba. The sequence goes on along the minus strand of NW_024881295.1, from coordinate 4,984,586 downwards.
CAAAAAGCAGCAGTCCATCATCTCATGTCATTTAAAAACCTGACATTTACAGAGCTCTTTCCAAACGAGTTCATTAAACACTGTATGCAACTTAGGGCCATATGCAGCAGTATAATTGAGAGCATATATTTTATAGGTTTCTTTTTCTGGTTTACCTGCTGATTATTATGTGCTGTAAAATTTCAATTATCCCCATTAGTCAGGGGAATAAAAAAGGGAAATAAAAAGTAGGTGATAGAAAAGTATATGGTAACAAATGTCATAGAAAAGCAGTTCATGCAACACCAAGGTTGTTGCATGTGTAACATTTCAGTGTTATCAATGCCCTTTCTCTTCTTATAGAAAGATTATGAGTATGAATAAAAAGCATAAAATAGTAGCTAAACCATCTTCCTCATTCTTACTATGTCCTTACAAGCAACAGGCATTTTAAAACATCATGGACAAATGCACAGCAAATTTTATCTTTGTTTTCACCATGCAAACTCATAGACCTATATGGAACAGCACAACCCAAATTAAAGGCTGGATTTGGCCTAGCTGCGAACAGGAATGACCTGAAAGATATGAGAATATATCTGCAAATTTCTCCCCACAACATGTAAGTTTAACAACCTAATTCTTGTGTGTGGAGCAGACGTACAGGGCTAAATGACTGCTGATATAAATGGAAACGATCACGAATAATTTCAGCTTTCTCCATTTACATCCCAACGTTTGGCACCCAAGCACAGTTACTTATGCCCTGAATAGCTGCAAGCACAAAATTCTGTACCTGAAAAAAAATCACTGAAAAGGCTAGGGATTTTTTTTAGTGTGTCAGGCCTGTAAAGCTGAGATGGTGAAACTTAGTAAGCTGTCCTTGCTAAAACCAAAAAAGAGGGTACGTGAGAGTACGAAAGGCCCCAGCTTGTCCGAGTACATTATTATATGTATACAGTTGTTTTAACAGTTTACCCCTTTCTCATGTGCAGTGATTTTTAATGCACGTTAAACTGCTAGCCTTAGCCAATTTCATCAGTGTCCAAACTTGCTTATCAGTGATTTTTAAGGCCAGTAATTTCTCATCAAAGTGATTCCAGTTGATTTGGCCTGACCCCATCCCAATTACGTATTTTCTGTTTTCACTGCTGCTGTTGGGAATACATATCTGTGGGATGCCCCTAAGTGTCTGCAGCCTGCACACCCAGTTTTTGAAGGCTGGGGAAGCCTGGCAGATGTTTCCAACCTCCCTGGTGCAGAGCAATCCTCTCCTTGCTTTCAAGAAGCTGACTTCTTTGCAGCAGCTTGCATATTCATTTTGATACACTTCTTTGCTGAGTAGTAATCTGGAGAACAACACATAAACAGAATTAGGGCTATGACACTGGTAACAGCTGCTTTTCAAAGAATCTCTCAAATCTCACTTTAGTGCTGATGTCATCATTTAGACTTCTCTATGGCTTGCGAGTGAACAAAACAAATACCTTTAGCATGTTCCACATAAAGCTATGTAATAACAACCAAAACAAAGGAAATGTGCTGGCTTTTATCCAGTCGACATCAAAAGACTTTGGACCCTCTTATGCAAGCTGAGCAATGTGACATTTCACTCCAGCTCTTAGATCCACTGCTGCAGTGCTTTCCAGACAGAAATAGTATTTTTTTTTTTTCTTCCATAAAAGTAAAAAAAAAAATACTCAGTAAAACAACATCAGAAGAGCTATATACATGGGGCACTTTATTTCTGTTTATTAGATCAAACTGCAGATTCAAGGACTGCATAAAACCTTGCACTATTACTGAATTATAACTAATTGTTTGCTCAGAGAGTAAGCACTGTGGCTCGTGGGGAGAACATCCGTTACATTTTCATATGCACATGTGGTTGAATCTCTGTTTCAGGTGCAAATGCAAATCAACCTTAACTACAGAACTGTGATTACAACACAGGAGTTTCCCTATGAGTTCCTTCCCTGCCTCCCACCCTCACACAAAAAAAAATACATACTGTCATGGGGCAGAATTAGCTGAAATTGAAGCTAGTTGATTACTTATCTTCAGAGTTCATGGGATTTACCTGGTGTAAATTGTATTCATAGCAATGAATCTGCTTCAATTTCAGTTGAAAATGTGGGGTCTGTGATATTTAAACTTGAGCTTTCTATACAGTCAAATTGGCAACAACTATCATGTCCTTGCAGCATAAAGTCTTGCATTAATTTCAACGCAGGACATTACTGGTGGGATGACTGGAATTCTGTAGGCTTTGACAGCCAAGTTTGTGCAACGAGATTCCTGCAGCCAACTTCCTTAGGGAAACCTCTGCATGGCACAGTGCAATGGAGCGCAGCAGTACCTGAGTTAGCCCCAAGATCATCTTCTGGAGCAGAACGTGATCCCAAGGAGAGTATATTCTCCCCAGCAGGAGCATGCACTGCTAATTCTGTAAAAAAGCAAATCCTGCTATTACTATAAATGATTGCAATCTCTCAATGGGGTATCAGAGGAGAGGAATAGCAGCAAGAAAAAAAAGCTTACATTACCATATGTAATCCTTACTACTTATAACTTCTATTTAAAAGACTTCTATATAGCTATCCCTCATTTTATTTTAGGAAAATAAATGTATTACGAATCGTGCTTAGTCAATAAAACTCAGATAAGACTTAAGAAGTTGGTATTGCCATTTCTGCCTGTGAAGAATTTTAGCAAGAGCCCAGCTGCTCAGACTGGAGCCTAGTTTCAAAATTGATGGAGGCACTTAAAAGCCAGAGGAATGCAGATTCCCCAGAGCCATATTCAGATGGTCTAGCCTCCATCTAAGATGCTAAACAGAGTCCATAGAAATCTGTTGGTTTGCCTGAAGGATTTTTAAGAGCACTTGCACTGGCATAAGTAAGGTAACGAGGAGGATGCTGCCTGCAGCCTGTCAGTAGGAAAGCCTGGACACAGGGACCTAGGAGGGAAATGTTTTTGTTGTTTAAATATACCGACCTAAATGCCTGCTTTCCTTTTCTTCCCATTTTCTCCCAGCCATCTTGCATGAACTATCTGCGTCAGAAGTAAGACCTGCTAGTGAAAACACATGATTTTTACCAATTTTCTCTCTTTGACCTTTAGCAAAGGAGGCAAGGATTTATGAATGTCTTCCAGGAGAGCCAAGGTCTAAGTGTATCAGAATTGGGCAAGCCAAAAGGTTTGGAAGAGAAGAGGAGTGAAAGTGCTGGTATGGTTTGCCAACCTTGATTAGCGAAAAAAAAAATAAAAAAAAAAATGAAAAAGTGAAAAAAGCTTATATCCTGTATCAGAGCTTCTTTTTGAATTTGAGACTCTCCCAGAAAACAGAGCAGAACCACACTCAGTCCACAATGAAAAAGAGAGAATGGAGATGGAGAACATCTACATAAAAATGTTGGGAGATAGAAGAAAAATATCTACTTTCTTACTTGTTTGCTCTCTCTACATCTGAGTAGTCAAATGCAGCAGGAAAGCCTCTGCTCTTTCCACTGTGGAGGTGGTAATGTCCACAAAACCCCATGGTTGGTTTTTACTATATCAATATTTATTTAATGGGCCACAGCTGTCTTTGAAAGTCTAAATTAAACGCACATTGTTGGATCCTAATGTAAAGCATTACAGTGTTCTTGTTGACCAAAGCAGAACACAGATAACTGGGTTCAAATCCAACCTCAAATCCCAATTCTAAACTAACCTTTCATTACGGGATGGCAGAAGATGAGTGAAGGGGTGGATGCGTGGGGTCAGACCATACCAGTAGGTATGACTTTCTGTGGCTCAGTTTTGCCTGAATTACTTCAGTCATGCCTAGAGGGACAAGGTTCCTGCAGCCAGAGGGAAACTTCTAATGCATCCTTCAGCTCGCTATAAGAAGGATGTGTGTACATACCTATGAGAGAAGGATTGAGAGAGGGACTGATCTCCATGCCTCACCAAAAGAGAAGACTGCAAACAGTTTTCCTGGTCCGTCTCGCACACCCATATTCCGTGGGGAGAAGGGTACTGTTGTTAGACTGAAGTGTTTTCTCTTATGAAAACACATGTGGGAAAGTGTTAAACCGTGCAGTGTGGTATTTTGGTTTCCACATCCCCTGATGAAATGTTTCTTGCCCGAGGAAAACAAAACGGAAGAAAAATATCCCCTGGAAATATCTGCATAATTTACTCCCACACACCTAGTGAGAGATTTACAATTGAACAGCAGTTCCCTCAAACCATCACAACATTGTGCTCTGAATTACACTTCTGTACTCCTACCTGTAAATTATACTGTTAATTAGTTAATGGCTGTAAAGTGCTTTGGAGAAGAAAAGAGCACTCATTAAATATCATTGTTCTGTACTCCAGTGTGCAATGTTCCACTCTTCATTAATCTCCAACCTCTTCCTGAACCTCTCACTAGCAATTAAGTTTCATAGCAAATTAGTCTATTGTCTGACTTAACTGAGATCAACATCACTGTTCAGAAAAAGTGTTTCCTGAAAACTTAGCTTCAATTATCTTCTAGCTAATTTCAAAGCTGGTGTCTCACATCAGACTCCTGAAAGAAAATCCTTGGCCTATGTCTTGAAAACCTCAGTCTTGGATAAGTCAAAACCCCAGTATGGACGAAGGAAATCTAATATACCGGATTGTATTTTTTTGAACAAGCTCAAATCCTGTTGAGAAGAAAAAATGAGGGGCCAGATGTTCAGAAGAACTTAGCATGCAGGATGCTGAGGACTTTCGAAAACCTAAAGCTGTTTTATGGATGCTGAAACCCATTCCTGGCAGCAAGTCTTGGTGACAGTTACCTGAAAACCTAGTCTCTTCTGCCAATGGGACAAGTTTAAGATTGATTTGCCCTTAAAATTCTTGAATGCCTTCAATGAGTGTAATATCAAAGCTGAAGTTAGCAGGAGACCTGGCTGCTTTCTCTGATTTCTGGTCTTCCTCCTGAGGCTTAGCTGGCTGAACGGGGTTCCTTATTGCACTTGGGAAATGGTGCCCACAGCCAGATCTATAAGCCAGCAAAAACCCCAAAAACTCCCATCTGATGGGCAACCCTGTTTTCCTGCTGGGCTCCTGCTTGAGAAATCACCTCACTGCCCTTCTTAGATTGCCTTTTTAAACATCTAGCCCTTCTAACCATCCCAACTATCCTCCCACAAGAAGTGGTCATTATCTTATTGCTCTGACTGTGACAAGTCCTAAATGGACCCCCAGGGTCAGGAGGGAGGTTGTGGCATGGCACTTTTGAAAAACACAAGCCCCGTACCCATTATTTAGAGTGTGCCTTCCTTCTCCTTCAGATAATGCTTTGTAGGATTGCACTTTCTTAAAGCAACACCGATTTATGGGCCCGTCAAAGAATTTCTAAGCAGCTGCTGGGACCAGGTTTGATCATCTGAGCTACACTAGGGTTTCACACACCTGCCAAAGATGTCTGTCTTCTCTTCTTCCCTTCCAAGATCCTCTTGCCCTCTGTTTTCTTGGAAGTTTTGGGTTTCTCACCTGAGAAAAGTGGTGACTATTGTAGCCCCTGCCCAGGGGCCAGTTCAAGTGCTGTGGTGGTCTCCGAATATCTCCCACCATGCAGCTGTGGTAGAAGGTGGGCACCTCTAGACCTTCGAGCTCTTCCCACTGCAGGAGCCCCTCCTCTGGCATGTCTCAGAGGAAATCGAAGTTCCATTTCTGCTGGGCCCTCTCGATGCTGTTGTGCAGGATGTGCTGGAAGTCCTGCTACAGCTGCTTGTGGTCTGCGGGGCCAAAAAGGTTCCTCCAGCTGCGGGTTGTCTTCCCCAGCCTCCGCTCCATCTTTTCTCCCCGGTGCTGCTCTCCAGTGAGCGTATACAGCAGTGACTCCCTGCCAAGGACAGAAAGACCATCAGCCACCCTTTTCACGCTCAATTTAATGGGCACTGCATACTCTTTAAGGGTAGTGTGGCAGTAAACCTAGATACTTTTGATCCTGCTATAGGAAATCTTGGCTTATTTTGAAATAAATTTATCCCGGTCTCCAGTCCAGAGTGAGAATTCCCATCTATAGGACGTATCTATAGAAGGATGGGGAAGGGTGAAAAGCTCTCACCTCTTTTGCACATCCTTATTTCAGTGTACACTGAGTGAGGGTTTGCCCTAAGGGGCCAGAGACACAGAGGAAGTGGACAACATGATCAACGTCCCCGGAGGTAGTGCAGCAACAGACAGAAAACACAGAAGTGGTACTTGGGGACGATGGCTATGTGTTTCACCTCAAACAAGAGAAAGAGACTAAGAAGGAGAATTTCCAAGGCACCAAAGGGTGTTGGCAATCAGTAAAGTACAGATGACATATTTAATTTTACAAGTAAGGTGGTATCTCTTTCCTGACTGCTCTTGCCACATGTTTTGCAGTGCCAGGCAAGTTGGAAGCTAGAGATGACCAGGGCAATTACCTGTTTCTTGCCTGACATTTTAATTCCCTTTTCATGAAGCAATTTCCCGAGAAATGGTCCTAGTCACAGACAAAACCACTGTTTTTCCTATAATGGCAAATCCAATGCAAGCACCAATAGGTGGATTTTCCATTTAGTAGGCTGGCATGGGGACAGAAGAGATGGGGTTTGCACCCTCCTCTGGCAAGAAGGAGAAGAGGTATCAGACCTTTTGCAGGTTTCATAGGCCAGAAGGGTATAAATATACCAAATATAGTCACCCACTAATTCCCACACCAGGTCTTTAATTTCTGGAACAGCTTGAAAATAGATCTTAAGGGTCATGCAATTCTTTCCCTCTCTGGATCCAGAAAACTCAGCCCCTCTCACAAGCTGTAATGTGTAGCAGCAGACAGGCTAAAAAGAAACCTCAGAGAAACATTAGCAAACAAATTTTGGATTAATTGCGTACCTAAATTCTGAAGGACACAAAGAGTTTGGGGACAGAGCTAAGAGAGGTCAGCTGGTGATTTGTCTACAGACCACGCAGATAATCAGAGCAGCAGAGGTCCTGCAGAACCTCAAGATTTGGGCTTGGTCTCCAACATCCCGAAGGGTGCTTCAGCCACATCAGGCACAAACCCAGATGCGACTGGCATAATCACCCCCTCCATATTATCTTTGCAGGGTTGTATCTGATCCACCTGAACTCTCAGCATTGCCTCACAATCACACCCCAAGTGCCTACTCTGAGAATGTCACTTGGTGGCTCCAGCATCACGAGCTTGTCAGCAACAACGGGCAGTGTTGGCACTTAGATGGTTCTGCACATAGCCTGCCACAGAAAACTCACATGCTGAGGGATGTGGCTACCTCCTCTTAGGTGAAAGCCGAGTGTTGGTTCTGCAGCTGATAACACACCCGAGCAGCAGAGGTCCAAAGAGGTGGACTGGCTTCTGCATCCATTTGTAAAACTTATTCCCTGCCCTGAGTGGCTCTGAACAAGCATTCTGCAAACGCATGGCCTACAGCCACAGGAAATTAAAGCACAGCACCAGGCCTGGGTTGCCCTTCTGGTGCCTGGATTAATTTCCAAACGTTGGGTGTGGTTCTCTGGAGGCTGATGCTTCCCATGGAGCTCCAGGATGGGAAGCAGAGCAGCCCTGTTTGGTGTGGGGCACCATCTGGGGCTGATCATCAGGTCTGATGGGACTACAGTGCCTCCTGTACCCCAGCCAGGCCCCACCGGTGGTGTGGCACCGTGCCGAGTGGTCACACCGGCTCGTTCAGCGTGAGCCTTCAGCACTCGGCCGCCAACGGGAGCAGGGCTGGCGGTTGCCCGCCCGATGCCCCTCACTCCCCACAGGGCCGAGGAAAGGTGGAAAAGCACTTTTCCTGAGGAGAAGCAGCCTGGAGCACAACGACAAGGATAATCCTCTAGGTGGCATCCAGAATCCCCAAATTTCACACAAAACTCTTCCCCGGGGTTGCGCCCAGCCTTGCCCTTTGCCATCGGGATACTCGGCGGTGCCGGCTGTTGCTACAGCTAGTGACAATCACACCTCCACTGCTTCTTCATCGGGTGCCAAGCCCCCAGCAGCCTAAACTGAGTGCATTCAAAGGCAAAAGGTCTTAGGAAAAGGCAAAATGTCAAAGGAAAGGATATTCAGTGCTTTGCAGGAATATTCCTCTGTGTTAGAAACTTTCCTTGTACATATTAGGAACTGTTTGATATCAGTGAACCAGGGTTAGGAAGAAAGAAGGTATTTATCAAACAGCATGGCCTTTCCTAATAGCACATTTTAATATCACATAGGAATGAAGTAGAAGAGACTCTGCCTTGCTCTGTTAATGATTATGGCTATTTGAGCACAGCCTGTGAATCCAGTGCCTGGCCTTTAAGACTGTCTAATTCCAGGTGTTTCAAAGGAAGATAAGAAGCCTGCAGAGAGGATAATTATAGACTAACCTTTCCCTATGGAAAATTTCCTCCTAATGTACTTCGTTATGTCATGAATCACAAATGCTTCTAACTCTTCTAAACTTACACCATGTGTATATACTGCCTGTTGTCGTTTCCATTATTCACGGTCTCATCCAGGGCGAAATCCCAGCCCTGCAGAAGTCAGTGCAAGTTTACCACAGCAGAACCAGGATGTGGTTCCTCGCTTTTTTTTCAGGACTCTTTCCAGGTCTTGGCTCCAAAGCTGCACCATCACTATTCCCACAGCCTAATCTGAGTTGTGTGGGTGTATTAGAACATTAAAATGAGACCGAAATGTTTCTGAAATGAGAAAACATTATTGGTAGGGTCCTTTCTTTCTTAACCCATGATTTCTGCACTACTTAAGAACAAGCTGCAAGCCCCATTCTGTCAAGCTCAAGATCTATACATGCATCCTTACTGAGCCAGAATGCAGGACACACACTGAAGGCTTTCTCTCCAGTTGTATGCTAGCTGGAATGAGTTGAAAAGAGACACAAACTTCCTAGGCAGTTCAGTGCTTGCTTCTTGCATCAAACTTCCAGAGCATCAGGGGAATGTTACTGCACGTCTCTGAATTTCCTATATACATACAAGTTAAATGGATGACAACAAGCAAGGGAATTAATGCTGTGGACATTTAATTTTCATTCAATGAAATAAATAAACAATGAAGGTCTACTTCCTAAATAATTTTGATACGGAAAGTTGCTAGCTATGAATCCTATTTTCAGATACACCGCTCGCCTGTGGCAGGTGCTCAAATACCTTTATCTCATTCTTTTAGCTGAAAAGGAGGTTCCCCCAATTCCTTCGGGATGCAGAGCAAGCCACAGCCCTTATCCCTGCCTTTAAACCCTTTCACCTCTTCTCTGCCTCCCCTGGTCCTCGCTGCCCAGGCAGCACAGCTGAGTGCCACCATCTCTCTGTTTGTGTGTGTGTGTGTCCCCACGCATCCCCTTTGTGCAGAGGTGAAAGAGAAGGGGTGGGCGTGTGGTGGGGTGCAAAAATAGGATTTATTTGCCATAACATCCCACAGTAGCCATCAAGTGCCCAGGCGGTGTTCATCGCTCTGCTGCTGCCGGCGTTCATCACTCCCGGGCGAGCTGGCCCCGCTGCACGGCCATGGGGAGTGGGGGCAGAGGCAGCGGGGCCCCCGGCCGGGGCTCGCTTAGGTGTGAGGCGTCCCGAGAGTCACCTCCCCGGCGGCGGGGGGAAGGGGTGGCAGCCGGGAGGGACCCGGGTGGGTAGGTGTCTAAGCCAAAGCTTGGGCGCCTGTAGATGTTGATGGTGATGCTAGTGGTGCGTGCTCAGGGAGAATTCATGTTGTGCAGTGGTGGAGGTACAAAGAAGGTAATAGTATAACAGTAGTATGCTAGCATATCAATAGTATGACCCTTGACAGTCATGGCCAGACTTGGTCACACGCATTTATCATAATCAACACTCTATTTTCCCGAGTCTTAGTAATCTTTGGCATTTCTACCGAAGTAAAGTGTTTTCATGTTTTAATTTCCCAGTCGCTCTCAGAAGACATGTGAGGAAGGCTGAATAATCTCTCTGTAGGAAGGTAAGTCTGTATTTACTCAGTTTTTCAGGTAGTGATAGACAGGCAGAAGCAGGCAGGGGTTTTGTTAGCATTAGGGCAACTCTGTCTTTGGAGTTTCCATTTCTGAATGTGAAAGGCCTGCTTGTTTTTTTTCTTTTGGGTTTCCATACTGATGTTCAAGAGCAAGAAGACAGGGAAGATCTTGAGAAAGGATACAATTTTCTTTAGTTAATTTACAAATCAGTCAGAAAAATATCATTAATGATCAGGAAGATGAAGACTTTGGCTGACAAAGGCATAAAAATATTAATTCTATGAGAACATGACTTTTTAAATGCAGGCAGCAGGGTCTTTCTCCCCATCTGCCTCCAACCCCAACATATAAGATTTCCACGAAACTTTTATATTCCACCCCCCTGCAATGGCAATGCCAAAACTTTGCTGTGTACCTACCCCCTCAAAACCATCATTAAACTCTTGCAGGGGAAACTGGACATGGCATTTTGCATTTCCATCTGGACCGTGACCATCCCCAGGGCAGGAGAGCTCTTGCTGCCAAAGCCAGCAGCGAGGAGCGGGGCAGAGCAGAGCCGGGTGAAGGTCCGTCACACCTCCCTGCCAAGGGTGGGATGCAGCCTGCCGGTAGCACTGGCCACGTCATCACCTTGTCTGCCTTTGGCTGCAGAATCTGGTGTGCTTAACCATATGATGTGAGGATGATGTTGAACCTTTTCCATCAGAGGAGCCCATGGATTTTTTTTCAGCCTCCATATAACCCTCCCTCCAGCCCCTCATAGCATCCTTACATGCCCCCACCCGCTGCCCCACGTGCCCTTGTCACATACCCAAACCCACCGACGCCCAACCATTGTACCCCAACACGGAGAACGACTCTGCTGGGACTGTGTGGTGAGAGATTGAGCATTGGGAGCCGGTGAAGGGCTGAAATCCCTCCCTCAGCCCTCCCACCTGTGGAATGGGGAGACCTTTTTTGTTCTATTTTCACTGCAGGTGTTCCTGTGTCAGTCCAGCATTTCAGTGTCGAGGCTGCAAAAGGAGAGCTTTCTTTTTTAAGGTTTAACAGAAATTTCAGGTGTTAAGAAAACCCACCTCTATCTATGTTGTTACATCTTGCTTGTCCTTCATCTTCTAAGAAAGCCTCATGTTTTAGGCAATTTTTTCTTGAGATTGCTCCTTTGTCAAATCACAAACTGTGAAACCATGTGTTTTGTTGGCAACATTTGTTTTTATTGTAGTCTAGGTAAAGTAATTCCCTATGGAAACAGCAATGCCATTGATGTTAGGGCTCAGTTTGTTTCACAGAAAACTGAACTCTTTGGAAACAGAATTCAGGTTTTTCTTACTGCACTTTTTTTTTTTTTTTTGAGAAGCTCAAATTAATAATACAGTTTCTGGCATAGCTGTGTGTAATCATGTGCCTTATTTTAGGCATGTGGATACATTTGTGCCAAATGCTGTGAATCATCTTTTTAGCCGTTTCCAATCACGATCTGAGGTTTCATAGGATTATAAAGGCAATTCATGTTTAAGCATCACCTCATCCTCAAGGTTCTGCTTTTGGTTTCCAGTGTGCTTTTTGCAGCGGATTACTCCCGGAGGGATTATTCTCCGAGTTAGGTTTGCCATCCATTCTGAATTTCTGAAATCACTCATGCTTTGATGTCTCTCGCTCTCAACTTGATACACAGCTACTGCCTTACATTTCATTGTTAGCAGGGGAGGACAACAGGATGACACAAGGGCTTGCAGCAGAAAGAAGGCCATATCTATGTGTCTCTCTTCCAGTCATGTACTGGTTGCGTCCTCCATATTCTTTGATCCATTTGGATCAGCACTTTGAGATGCAGTGCTGCCTTTATAGTTCTAGATGGGGAAAGTAAGTTAAGAAAGGCAGGAGCACCAGCACAGTAGATCTTTACAAAGATATTTTTTTCTCAGTTGTGGTTGTGTAGAGTTTTGCAACTTCCTTTTTTTGGTGCATACCAATAAGAATTAAATAATAATAACAAATACAGTGTTTGTATTCCTGGACATTATGTGACAGCTCATACCAAAAACTGAAGAAAAATGAAGGATGATGGCGGGTTTGGTGGGAAAAGATTGTTAACTTAAGGCAAGTGTGACAAATGTGAAGAGTGACAGCTACGTTATTATTATATCAGCTCTGGTCTCTGGGCAAACCTAAGGGCTTGTATTTTCTGTAACTTGTAGACTTTATGAAGTGCCAGTGAACCAAAAGACAAATTGCTGCATGATGCCAGTGCTCTCTAATAGTGTGTGCCTTGAAAAATGTTACTGAGTAAGTTCCTATTTTCAATTAACTGTATAAGTGAAAGCATAAATGGAGGCAGAGGAATCGCTGCTCCATTATCTATCACCTGTTCACTCGAGATTCATTTTCAAATAGGCTTAAGAGTATTGACTATAACATAAAATCCAGACATAAACACAGGAAAAATTAAGAGCTAAACAATCTTTCACACTCTATTTATCCTCTTACACTGCATTTAAAATTCAGTCACAGAAACTAGACCCGGTAAGATATTAAGGGCATAGGAAAACTGCAGACTTTTTACTCCTCCTCCAATCCAGAAAATAGGTTTTCCATTAATTTTTATATCTGAAATGTTCCTCATTGAAACAAAGCTTCTTTTACTTTCTGAAGAACGATAAAGATACTCTGTGTCATTTAGTTAGCATACAGAAAATATAGCTGAGTACATTTCTTAGCAAGTATACCCCATATTAGAGATGGAACAATTACATGGACTTTTGCCTTTTGACATATCTTTGAGCAGGGAGAACAGAACAAATACTGAAAAAGAAAGCATATGTACCAAACAAAGAGGAAGGTAACTGTTATAAATATCAAAAGTGCGCAGATGTAATGTAGATGCCATTGTAGGAAAAGCTGATACTGTATGGAGAATGAAAAATGGTTGGTTGTATGAAGAGTTGTTAAATGCAAAAGCATAGGTAGGAGCCTCTCTTTTGGGAGGGAGGTGGGGAGAGCCCTCTCTGCAGGGAGGAGAAAGGGGATAGTGACTGTGTGTGCTCCTTGTGAGGAGAAGTGGTGGTGGGGGTGCCTTCAGCCTGGGGAGGGAGTGACTGCTCGTGAGATGGTCAGGACCCCCAAATTACACTTTGTGGTGCCCAGAGCTGCATAGGTGAGACAACCCTGTGCTCTAGCTGGATTCAGTATTGCACAATGGAGGATGAGCAGGGCTGGGAGAGCAAGAGAAATAGAGAAAGGATGGGTTTCCTATAGAGAACTGGGGTATCAGCTGGATGGTTGCTCTGTCAGCTCAGCATCCTCACCCTTCCAGTGTGGCACAGGCAGCTTAGGGGAGCGGTGATGTCTGTATTTTCTGGCAGGACAGCTGAGAATCAGGCAAACGAAGGCAAAAGCACAGGAGAATTTGCTCTACACTTCTGGCCATGGACACAGGGCTTCCCTGTGACTGTGAGTGTCTGAAGGGGATGCCCGGAGCTGCTCTGTGCCACCTCTGAATCAAATTTTGGCACTCAGTCACTGGGCAGCAAAATTCAGTCATGCCTGCCTTATGGTGAGTTTTTTCTCAAGTAACAAGCAGCAAGGCTACAAAACAAAGCTCAGTAACTTAATAGTGTACTTCTGGAGAGGAGTTCTTGAGCCATATATTGTAATTCCATCTGCCTTTATTTACTCCCATGCAGAGGTGTCAAAGGTGTAAGCAGGAGGTGGAAACGCAGGACTCCTGAGCCTTTGTTTTTCTTCTTTCCCTTTTGGGGCAGCAGGTGCTATAGCTGATCTAGGTCTAGGCATGACCTGTTAGGTATACTGTGTAAAGGAGTATGCAATGTCTTAGCCACTGTCAGACCAAAGAGCACATGCATCAGGAATATATACGGTACCGAAGGAGGCCTGGGCACTGGCATGACCTGTTGCTCCTCAAAGCTGGTGGATACTGAGCCATGTGCTTAAAGTGATCACGGGAGAACAGCCAGACAAATGACCTGACCGCTTAGGCCTTGTTTCCTCAGGAGAGCAGGATAAAAATGAGAACAGGGGAATGACAGCAGCTGTAGTTTGCATTTTTGTTCCTTTCTTAAAAATGCTCTTATTTTTACCCGTACTTTCAATGTTGTAATCCAGATTTTAACCCATTATTTAGAGTGGAAGATGCTGTGTGATGTTCCCAGTGAGTTCTGGAGTCTCACAGACCCAGCAGATATAAAGAAAATGGATTTCTATAAATTGGTTTTGTAAGGAAAGCTTTCAGGGTGTCTAGAAGTCTAATCTTTATGGAGGTCTGAAGAGTCTCACTAAACTGCAACGGTGACTCTGGAGCCAAAAATGTCAAGTGGTAGAAGGAAGGAAATTTTTCCAGGCAGGCTTTGTCCCACACTTGACCTGCAGCGAGAGGTGATCCACAGCTCTTCTCTGTTTCCAATCCAACATCCAAATATTCCCAGAGAAGTTGTGCATGCCTCATCCCTGAAAGGGTTCAAGGCCAGGTTGGATGGGGCTTTGAGCAACCTGATCCATTGGAAGGTGTCCTTGCCCATGGCAGGGGGTTTGGAACTAGGTGATCTTTAAGGTCCCTTCTGACCCCAACCATTCTGTGATTCTAGATTTGGCAGTACTTTTTTGCCCTTTTTTCCATTATCTCAAAGCTGGTAGGAGCCTTAAGGATGTGGGAAGACCAAAGGGTTTCAGTCATTTTCTCTTAGATAGACACCAGTGCAACCAATGTTCCATAAGTGTCGGAAGCGATGAAATGCTTCTTAAGGATTTGAGTCCTTTGCCCACTCTATTTCCTGGTGAGCTGAGACACACGCGATCTGTGGTGAGGCTAAAACTATGCATGCCTTGCCTCACCAGCTTGATGCTGCCAGATTAGAGTACATGACTGAGCTCTGTTTGCCTTCTGCACTGGCACTTTAATCTGGGTGCATTTCCTTTATTCAGCTGCCAGTTTTCACAAAACTTGTGAAAACATCATTTTCTTTGATATTTTTTCCCTTCTCCCAAATGTGCCAACAGATTCCGAAGCTGTGAGGGGAGGTTTGACAGCAGGGTGGATGAGGATAAATCCCATTTGCTTTGGAGAGCGGGCAAAAATGGCAGCTGATTAAGAATGTGACAAATGCAGCATGTTGTGGCTGTTATCTGCTCCCCGCGCCTCCTTTTTCAAATTCATTCTCTCTCTCTCTCTCTCTATATATATATATATGTATATGGGAACGAAGCCATGAAAAATAGGATGTAACTTAGAGCATCTCAGTGTGTCTAATGTTTATCTGTGAGGTCTGTGAGATCTGAGGAGCACAAGGTGGCTGAGGTCTTCCTACTGGGGACACAAATGGTCACTGTTATCCTAAATCTTCTACTGCTTACTCTTACAAACAGGGCTATGAAATTCTAGTGTATCACTCATTCCTGGTCACCTCTAGTCCATAAGTGTTAGCTTGCTCCCTGGATTGGCTCTAGCGTGGGCCAGATTGCATGCTCTGAGGTGGTGCCCTGCTGTGGTTTGGGGGACCACATGCCAAAGGCCATTTCCGATCAGTGCTGCGGATGGGAGTGCGTGAAGTTTGGTGCCCTCCATGCAACACAGTTCTTCATCCCTGCCTTAACGGGCTTTGTACCCTCAAACACCTGTACATGTTCTCATGACATGCTCCAGGACGTACAGCACTTCTACTTTGAATTGAAAAAATAAATAAATCAGATCTTAAGAGTACCATACAGGGCTCAATGGGCCAAACGCTACACTGCGGGGATGTAGGCAGCGTGTGTCACTTAGCCTCACAATCAGAGTATGGTCCTTGACCCTGTTTCACTTAACATTGTAGATGTTGCCCGTGTCTCTCTGCCTCTGTTTTGTCAGCATTAAAGGTGGGCTGCACATAGTCCAAACTTAATTCAAAACAAAATAAGGCTGTTCAACCGTGATCATGGATTTGTAAGACCAAAGCATGCTTGAGCAAAACAGTTACCTGTAATAGCACAAAAAAGCCTATCTGAATGTTAATCAGAATATTTTTTTTGGCAACCTCAACAGCTAAATAATTTTTCAGTTAAATAATAATTAAGATGCTGCCTAGGGCAATTTAGGCCAGCACTAATTCTCTGAATGACGTTTTAAACTGTTGGTGATAAGGGTGCTTGGTGCACATGCTGCCAGTGCCCTTTGGGGAGAAGTTGACTCATCATGAGGAAGGTGTGCTGGGATGCAAGTTGCCTCTGGAAAGGCATTTACGCAGGTAGGAATCCATGGTGGGCCTATGTGAGAGAGCTTTGGGTGGGCTTTAAGCCAGACGTGAGCTGTGCATCTATGTTAGCAGGATGTGGTGCAGACCTGAGGTGGTGGACCCTGTCTTGCAGCTGTGCTTGTACAGAGTGGCCTGACACAGGAGGTCTTCCATGACTATCTAAAAACTACAGAGAACAACATGAGTTTTTAAGTAGGCTTCAGCTTGCTGAGGAAGAAATGAACTTGACATGTAGTGGTGAACCTGGTCTCCTCCAACCTCTCCTCTGACCTAAAACTCTGGGAATTGTTCTCATTGTAGTTATTATCCAGTAATTACATGTTTTCATACACAGTGCCAAAAAGGCAAGGGTCAGTGTTTGTTAACGCTGTGGAAAACATTCATTAAAAATAAGATGTCTTCTCCAACATGGGATCTGGCTTCAAGGTTTTTGGTCAGTGTTTGTATCTCTGTTCACACCTCTGTTTGTCATGATGTCTGCAGGTAATAGCTGATCATATGTTAGCAGAGTAGACATGGTATGTCTCATGTATTGAGTTTCTGCTAAAAGGGCTGTTTATTATGCGGGGTGGAGCAAAATGTGCCATATAGGCATAGGAGACAGCCCAAACCCAAGAAAGGCCATAGTTCAAAGACTATACGGCACTCCATTGTTCACCATGACTTGGATTAGGCCTTTGAGTGACTTGGGAATTAAACTGAGCTCCCCAAAGCTGATATGAATGGGATGGGTTAGAATAAAAGGAACTGGAGGGGGAGAAGTACATGGTGAAGAGATGACCTGCTGTTTCATACAAGCTAGGGACTGCAAGAGACAGAACGGATCCAACACAACAGACCATCCTTTCCAATGTCATGAGCTGCCTGGTGCTTCCAGCTGGGGAGCACAGGGGCCAGCTTGGATGGTCACCTAGTGTCACCTGAGGCCTTATAGTGAGGGAGGGAGCTCACAGAGCAGAGCTTCATTTTGGTTTGTGGTTTTTAAATTTTTTTTCCCTAGTGAAGGCACTCATTTTTTGTCAGAAGGGCAAAACATGCTGTAACCTCCCTACCATCAAAGCAGCCCTAGGTCTCTCAAGTTTTTGAAGAAAGCCATGGTACTCAGAGATGCATCAGGACTCCTGTTGGGGCCAGTACCGATGTCACTGGGAGAGCCTCTTCTCAGTTTTGACGCTTTTCCAGCAAGTTTGCTCACACCTAGGGTCAGGGCAGGACTGATTTTGGTCACCAAACTGCATCTGCGGCCACGCTGGCTAGAGGGAGATCACAAGGGCCAAAAGTCTGTGAGCCTCAGCAGGGTGCCTGATGGCCAGCAGGTGAAAGAGCGGAGCTGAACTCCTTGAGTAATGCTACGCAAGTAGGTGCGCGGTGGGTGTTTTATGCCTTCCTCTGGAGCATCTGGCCCTGGTCACTGTCTGAGACAGGGCGCTGAAGCATTGGTCTGCCCTGATGTTGCAATGCTGACGTTGCTGTCTCCCTGGTGGGCTAGCGTCCTGTGATATCCTTCCAGCTGGTAACGTGCCCAGGACAGAGTTTTAGCACCATCCACCACTGGAGCTGCTCGCGGCCTCGGTGTAGCATTACCAAAAATAAAGCCATCTGAATGAAACAAGTGTTTGGAAATGAGCTGTCTCTTTCCCACTCTCTTTCTTTCTCCCCCCTCGAGGATGGCAGAGCGTGCAAGAGCAGAGGGAGGACAGGAGCTTGGCGAAGGCTGACTAAGGCATGAGCCCTCCCTCTTTTCCCTCCTTCTTCTCCTCAGGGAAACACAAACACATGCTTACTCTGCACAGAACATGCTCACCAAAAAAGTACCCTAATGGCTTCATCTGCAAAAAGAGCTCTCAGGATCAGTTTTCCATCCCTTAACCCATTGCCTGACATGTTGAAAGAGAAGAAAGTCAGGAGCCAGACAGAACATTAATCAGATTAGGACCTTTTTTGGGACTTCTTTATTTTTACTTCAGTGTCCCCGTTTCAGTTACTTACCTCATTTCTCCTGAACACCAGGGGTGATAGCCCAAACAATGGCCTGTAACATCCTTCACAGGGTAGATTTTCTAGTCTGCAGCCTGAATGTTTACTTCTAGTTCTGGCTAGTCCCCAGCTGAAACAGCTAGCCAGTTGGCTGGACATCTCTTCATACAGACAATGCTTTCATCAGGGGCTGAAGTGAGCCTGTACTGTCAAGGGAGACAGCAGATTTTTTTATCCTGTTTTCACATTATGCGCTCTGAAACAACTCAGCTGGGACAAGTTAAGTCTTGGGGGCATGTGCATTGCTGCAAAAGTGTCAAGGAAGATTAAAAACAGGCACGGAAGTATGACTGCTAGACTAACTCCCAGAAAATGCTAGGAGGGGAGCTTTTTGTCTCGGTGCTACATAGAGGGAGGTTAGAAACTGTGAGTGAAGACACCGTCTGCTGTCTTTTCATTCCTACAGTGTGTCTGGAGGTTACAGGCTGAGTATACATGCTCTGTAGAAAAAGAGAGAAACATAAGCCAATTTTCCCCCATAACAGAAAAAAAAGGCACAACTTTCAGCCAACTATTCAGGCTAAAAAAAATCCTGGCAGCAGTGGTGGTATCAGTTTATTAACACAGGTATGTGATGGAAATACCGTACTGATGCTTCTTTCAGTGTTGTCCCTGAGCTCCCCATCTGACTGAGCAGAAGAGATGGATGTGAAATGACATCAGCATCGTTTGGTTAAAAGATGATGGGCGGGAGAAGGGAGTAAGGGGAGGTTAGACTCGCCTGCTATCATTTCAAGCGTATTAAGACAGAGGCGAAGGGGGGAGTGTTTCACATGGCACATTGTAAGTAGCGAGGAGCCAAAGCCTGTAATATAGGATATACAAAAGGAAAGTTTAGTCTCAGTTTCAGGAAAGATGTTCTGTCAGCTGTTATATTGTTGACTAGTTTCCCAGAGGAAATCACGAGGACAGGATTTTTTAAAACCAAATGGGTCAAAGAATGAGGAAATTCACAGACAAAACCAGTCCCAAACTGGCCCCTGCGTGAACAGCCCAGGTCCCTTCCCTTCTGCCCTCTGTGGTTCTTGCTCCCCAGTTAATTCGTCCCCATTAACCCTTGTTTATATGAACAGCCACAGTGTATCAGATGCTTGTTAACATGTCCTGTCCTCTCTCACTTGTCCTGCTTTCCTCCTGCTCTGTACTCTCCATTCTCCTTCCTATGCTTGCTATCTCATCCTCTCTCACCCCACTGCCTGCACCTAGGGACCAAGCTGGGTGTCCTTCTGCTGCTGGTTCCATCTTTCCCCCCCATTTTTGCGAGTTTCTTACTGCAGAGGGATGTGGTGTGCTGTGTTCCTATAGTAGTGGGTCACTGTCCTAGAGACATGTTTTTTCATCCCTACAGTTCCATGCACTTGGCTAAGAGTGAGGAAGACTGTTATCCACATTTTGCTTATATGAGGAAGCTGAGAGGCAGCCAAGAGAAGAGATTTACTTGAAGTGGCATGCTCAGGCCAGGAATGGGCTGACTCAGTTCTCTGGTATCCCACCCCAGATCGCTGGCCCACTGTTCCCGCACCTCTGTCTGACCTATCCATCAGGAAAGTCTGTAATGCAAGAGCACTCCCAGCATGTTAGGCAGTACAGAGGAAAAAACATGATACAGAGGGAGATTAGATTTAGATGTGATGTTAGAAACTTACTTCTTCCTTCTGGATTAAGCATTTAAACCATTGTTGCCATTTCTTTCAACAAATAAACAAGGCAGATGTAACATTATTTACCAAGTAAGGAAGTCTCCGTAAGACATTCCCCAGATTTGAAGTAATTGTGTTTTTCAATGGAATATTCAAAAAAAAAAAAAAAAAAAAAAGAAAAAAATGGCATGTGACATCTCTTAAGTCTAGGCAAAAGGCACACATTTATTTTCAGTAGCAGCACACGGCATACTGACTGTAGCTAGGTGAGAATGCTAAACAGACCCGCTTTCCTTGCTGGTGTCTGAAAACAGGGATAAATTCCTCCGCAGACAAAAGACAGATGGTGTGAGCATTGCTAAAATCCTGGCTTCCTGGAGTCAGAAAGCTATGCAAATTCAAAGGTTCAGAGTGTGAGAGATTGTTAATTAATTATTATCTATATTGGGATGTTGTCATGCTTTGCCAGTGGCACTGAGGTCTGGCAGAAAGCTTAGCCCTAAGGACAGGCAGAGTATTTCTGAAACGGGCTTAATTTATCCTTCACTGGATGAATAATGCACTGTTTCTCATGCAGAGGAAGGGAATTCAGGCTGTTGTTGTTACAGAGGTGGGGGATGCAGAAAAAAAGATTGGAGAAGGGAGTGGGGTTTTTGACAGCTATTGTCTCCTGATGTACTTGGCTAATTCGTGGGGAGATTGGGGGAATGTCTGAATGCAAAATTGTTGTGGGTTTGATATTTTTAGTGTTTATTTTTGTGATTTTTATTTAGTGATATTTTTACTTGCATGCTGCACTGCCTCTGCTGTCTGAGCACTGCAGCTCTGCCACCGTACTTCACAGTGAAGCTGTTCCAGTACTGACCGTTTGGGTCAGGGTGGCCGCACACACCACCTCTAAGCCCACGTTTCATTATGGGTTTAGAAGTCTCCATATTCACCCCATAGCTGCTGCTCCACCGCTGTGCAGAGCATGCTTGGGCTTTATTCCTTGGCGTGTGGTGGCAATCCCTACTAGACACTGAGGGACAGGTGAGGGGACACCCACAGCTTCTCGTGTGGGAGCCAGCTTTTGCGCATCCGTGCTGCGCTGTCAGAGCACGGATCAAGCAGCACGAAGGGGCTGCACTGGTGGATATGAGCAGAGTGTTAAAAATGAAGCTGAGTCAGTTGAAGGCTGACTGGTGGCCAGGCTGGGGAAGGAAGCAGACTGGAGGAGGACCAGTGAAAGCAGGAGCACAGAGGGAGTGTGGGAGTAGAGATAGGAGATCTGGTTGTCTTGCTGGGAAACAGAGAGATGAGAGGTGTGCCTTATCTAACTAGGAAAAAAAGGCCTGGAACAGGGAACCAGAAATACAGAAGAGATAAAATGGGACAGCGCAGGAAGGGGCTCATCTGTAATGGTTTACAATAAATATCTGTCCAAGGAGCACAGCCCTCAAACCTGGAAGGGAACTAGAGTTTCCTATTCTGCCCTGCTGACACTCCTCGGCAAAACCCAAGGGCAGTGTACCCATCTGGCCGTGGTACAGGGACATGTTTTCGACTACCTGATGCTTATCTCAGGTGACAGAGGTGTCCTGGGCATCAATCCTGCTGATGAGTCGGTATGGTTTTGCCCAGCCCTGCCCTACTTTCCACTTTAAACTGTCACTCACCTCTTAACTTTGTCAATCATGGTGTTTACATATCTAGTGCTTAACGTTGCCTTTAACAATGCACATTGCCCTTGTGCAATGACACTGTGCATTGGCTTACGTGGCTGGTTCTCATCTCACACTTCTCCACAGCTCAGAGAGCATCTCAGGTAGTTCAGCATTGCAGGTTCCCTCCTGCTGCGCAGCCCCATATAGCATTTGCTGTGACCCCATCCATGTAGCAAGCATATGTGAACCCATGAACATGGATTGCTGGGACCAGTGATCAGCAGTGTATCCTGTGAAGGGATACACCGGACAGTGGCTGCAGCACTGGACCACAACTGAGGTGTTTGTTGCTACCTGTAGGTATGTTCCTGTCTTTGCAGTGGATATTGTCTACCTTGACTTTAGGATGACTTTTAAGACTGCCTTCCATGAGATCCTCATTGAGGAGCTGTTGAAGTGTGTACTGGATGAGCAGCCAGCTAGGTGGATTGAAAACTGGCTGAATGGTCAGGACCACAGAGTGGTGATCAGTCACAAGAAGTCTAGTTGGAGGCCAGTAACTAGTGGAGTACCCCAGGGGTCAGTACTGGGCCCAATACTGTTCAACACAGTTAATGATCAGGATGATGGGGCACAGTGTACCCTCAACAAGTTTGCAGATGACACCAAACTGGGAGGAGTGGCTGATAAGCCAGAGGGTTGTGCTGCCATCCAGAGGGACCTGGACAGGCTGGAGAAATGGGCTGGCAAGAACCTTGTGAAGTTCAGCAAGGGGAAGTGCAAAGTCCTGCACCTGGGGAGGAACAACCCCATGTACCAGTATATGCTGGGGGCTGCACAGCTGGAAAGCAGCTTTGCAGAAAAGGACCTGGGGGTCCTGGTGGACAATGAGTTGAACATTAGTCAACAGTGTGCTTTGGCAGCTAAGAAGGCCGATGGTGTCCTGGGCTGCATTAGGAGGGATGTTGCCAGCAGGTTGAGGGAGATGATCCTTTCCTTTTATTCAGTCCTGATGAGGTCACAGGTGGAGAGCTGTATCTAGTTCTGGGCATCCCAGTTCAAGACATAGACATGCTGGAAAGAGTCCAGCAAAGGGCTACTAAAATGATGAAGAGACACTGGGGCACCTCCTCTATAAGGAAAGGCTGAGACTGTTTATCCTGGAGAAGAGAAGACTCAAGGGGGATCTTATCAATGTATATAAACACCTGAAGGGAGGGTGCAAAGAAGACTCTGGCTCAATCCAGGACCAGAGACAACAGGCAAAACCTGCACCCCAGGAGGGTCTGTCTGAACATAAGGAAACACTGTTTACTGTGAGGGTGACTGAGCATTGACACAGGTTGCCCAGAAGGGTTGTGGAATCTCCCTTGGAAATATCCAAAAGCCATCCTGGACAACTGGCCCTAGGTGGCCCTGCTTGAGTGGGGCGGGTGTTAGACCAAATGACTTCCATAGGTCCCTTCCAACCTCAACCAACCTGTGATTCTGTGGTTCCTGGGGCTCCGCCCTCTTTGCACATGACCTGTTATAACGGCTGGTCCTCTCCTCCCTCCTCTACCATCTCTGGACATGGCAAACTGAAGTACTTGAGAGGCCTTGAGTGTTGAGGAAGACTCCCAAGAGGTCTGTAGTGCAGGTAGTCGAGCACCAGCAAGTGCAAATGAATGTTTCCAGTTGTTTTTTTGTGTGGTCAGCAGTGTTTCTGGAAAGGTGCATTTACTTCTGTGTTGACTGATAAAACAGCACCTAATGCTGTTAAGAGGCGTATCTGGAAAACATTAATAAAACCAGCCAAGATTAACTAAAAAGGGCTTCCCAAAAAGCTTTTAAATGTATATTTTTTATTATCATAAGTGTGACATAAATATTCCTTTGGTCCTCCCAGAGAATGTATTGTGATTTCTCCCTTATTTGATTTGAAACGAGCCTTTCTCTCATTTCTCATTAGTTCAGTTTTTTGCTAGTCCTGATGTGGTATTTTACAGCGTACCAAAGTATTGAAAATTTAGATGAGGCTTCCAAAATTCGTACAGATTACAGGATGGAGAAGGAGGTGGAAGAAGAAAATACGTTTTTTCACCACTTCTGCTTCTGATGCTGGAGGCTTCTTTCCAGTCAAAACAAGGCAATGTCAGGTTTACTTATCTTGGGGATCTTAAACACGTTGTGCTTCAGTAGCCTGCAGGCAAAAGACCTCACCCTCTCGGTGCTGAACAGAATCTTGAGCCTGCTGACATTCTTGGAGCCAGATGACTGTTGCTCCACTCATGGAGAGCCTTTACAGCATCAAAACATTGGCTCATTTGCCACCTGCTCCCTCCCAACCTATAAAGGAGGATTGTGGGTTACTGCTATGCAATGTGACTGCTGCATCACATGTCACTGTTGTTTTCTTAATTCTTTCCCTCCGTGTCCTGAAAGCTTTTTATTAGTCATCTGGGGGTTGTGGGGGGTGGGGAAACCTCAAGTCTCTCTATTCACATTCTCATGGTGAATTTTCCAGCCTGGATTTCTTTAAGATGCAAGCTTTGGATCCACACTTGAATTTTTTGCAATCATGAACAACCAGGTCAGGAAACCATGATTTGTGAAAAAATGGGTCATTTGGGCTTCCAGGTTTGTGGCTCACTTCATTTTGCTGGCAGACTGTGTACCACTCTGCCTTGGCTCCACTGTGCAAGCCACGGCTGCTCAGCACCTCTGGAAATTTGGGTCACTTACTGTTAGGGGATCAAGAAGCAGATTTAGATTCCTGCTTTCTAACCCTCTAACTTTAAAAAAGGTCTCTGTTTATTGTGCAGGAGCAAACTGTCCCTGCTCTTTGTAGCAAAACCATAAGAATGTGGTAAAAACCTGGAGGTCCATTTGAGGTTCTTTGGAAAATCCAGGGTGTCTAAACTGAATTCTTCTTATCTCTCTCAAAGGGATCCTTAAATAGTCTATTGCACGAAACCGTGGAAGATTAATCTCCATGCTATTCTGCATTTACTCTTATGATCCCCTAATGCTATTTTAAGAGTTAGGGCTTGACACGGCATTGTTAGCCAAAACCCACCAGTTTTCCTCCCAGACCATCACTGGCCATTTTGCTGGACAAGTAGATGTACAAGGATGGAGACATCCAGCCCTGCAGTAGGTCCTAAACTCTGTCCAGATCCTTGTTTGTGTCTCCGGTGGGCTGATTCCAGACCTTTGCAGGTGGCTGGTCATTAGAAATATTAAGTGTAGTGTATAAGGGAAGGTTGGGCTGGGCAAATAAGGCCCTTGATAGTCTCTGGCTCAGTTGAGTATGGGTGTCCAGCTCACTCACGCTCTTTTTGGTAATCCCAGCTGTGGAGCTCAAAGCAGCTGGAAATCCTTAACCATATAAGGTCCTGTTTGCACTTGTTGTGTTATTAGGCTATTCTGGTTATTACTATTATTAGTGCTGTGGCCGTCCCACAAGGTGAGCAGCTCAAATCTGAGTCCTAGCAGTTGTCTGGCACTGCTCTTGGAGGTGGCTTGGTTTCCCACAGGGACTCCCAGAGAGGTGCTGGGGAATCAACACCACAGTTTGTGGGGGCATAGCTCTGGGATCAAGCAAAGAAATTAGATTCACAGCCTTCTCAGTTGGCTCTCACTCGTGTGTCACAGCACTGCTCAACTCTGGAGCCAGAGCTAAGGGGGATTTTGTTCTTGTTGCTGTTGTGATCCTACTTTTTGACCAAGGATACTCTGTCTATATTTCACTGTCATTTCTTACATGTTACTCTTCAGCCTCTCTTACAACCTTCCTGTCTGGTTGTGATCTTCCCTGTTTTGGTCTTGGATTCACAAACACCATACTCAAAGCTGCTGAGTTTTCAAAATAAACAGCAAAAGGAGGGAGTTAATCTCTGAGTGGCGAAATTTGCCATTAGGTTTTGGTTACCTTGGAACAGGTCAGCCATGCTGCTGGTTAGAACCACCACAGATTTTGAGGTTTCCCCCGCCCCACATTGCCAGGTTTCTCCCTTCCCTGCATCCTCCCTCATTTTCTTGTATTTTCTGCCCTCCCCGGCCCCGCTTCAGTCACCGGGGTCCAAGCAGGTGGTGCCACCCCGTCGCGACAGCAGGGTGGGAGCTGGGCAGGAGCGGGGCAGGGGAGAGGAGTGTGCTGAGACCTGGTGCTGCTTGCTCAGCCGGTCCAAGGGGTAGCAGTGGATTAGGGGAGCCAAGTCCTGTCTGTTTTTATGCCCGTGCTCCCTTGCACTAGCCTGCAGGCTGTGCTCCTTGCATTAGCCTGGCTGTGTTTGGGGTATAGAAGCCATATAGCTGTGTTCATGTTGTACTGTGCCCCTGGGACACCTTGCTTGGCCTGGTGTTAGCTCATTAAATCTCTGCAGACCACTGCTGAGGTGTCTGTGTCCTCCTGTTTTTTTCATTGCCCCCTCCTTGGATGTTTGCAGATCATGTAGGCTTGGTATAACCATGGCTTTCCTCATTTCAGGTTTTTTTTTAGGGAAAGATGTCATAAAGTGGCTCAACCTTTGCCTTTGTCCCTCTTTGGGTGACACATGCTCTTTTTGATAGGAAGGTGGTGGCCCCACTGTGAAGGTGTTTCCCTCCATCCTCACCACTGCACCATGTTAGCCCCACCGTACCCTCTCATTGCCCATATGATTGAGTGGGGACTGTGTTGCAGGGATGAAGGCACTCATGGCCTCTTAAAATAGGGTGTATTGTAAGGGGAAAGAAAACCAGCAGTACTTACTTACCTCCTCACCCTGCTAAGCTACAGCACCACAAAATACTCACCAGGAAAGTCCCCGTTAAACACTTGGGATCATGCAGGGATTTATGTAGTTGATGCAGGAAATGAATGGCAGAGGAGCGTGTCTCAGCAGGACAGCTGGCTGGCTGGTGTCATGTAAGGACAGAACACAAAGAGGAGACCCAGCCCTCACCAATTTCTCCTTAGAAATATGCCTGGGAGGGAAAACCAGCCATCCCTATAACATGGTTTTTTTGCTGTAGGTGAATTCCTTTCTCCTCCTTTGAGGTGACTGCTTAGCAATTGCAGTATGTTTGAGCACACTGTATTTCCAAACCAAGTCTCTCATGTTAGGCTCTGAAATCCATCCCTGAACACCCATGAAAAAAATTATCTCCTTTATGCCTACAGCCTGAGACCAGATAGGGCAGGGGCAGAAGGAGAGATAATTCAATACACCAACTCAATATGGTGGGTTTGTTTTTTGTTTTTTTTTTTTTTTTTTTTTTGTTTGTTCGTTTTGTTTTGTTTTGTTTTGTTTTGTTGTTTTTTGTTGTTGTTGTTGTTGTTTTGGTTTGTTTGTTTTGGTTTTTGTTGTTGTTGTTTTTGTTTTTGTTTTTTGTTTTTATTATTTTAAGATATTTTAAAGCTAACTTAAAAAACAGATTTCTACATCCCTGAACATATGGCTTCGGCCAGTCCTGGGTACCCTGTGATTTGCTGGTTAGCTGTGCCTGTGGTGCCTGGAGTCCCTCCCTGTGCCCTGCATGCACTGAGGGTATCTCCCCATGTCCTGGGGTTCAGCCCTTTCCATTTGTGGTAACAGCTAGAGGACAGGCTTGTCTGCTTGACCATGCAAAACCTCCCCCTTCCGTGGCCCAGGAGAGGTTGTCTCGGGCTGCTGCAGGTGCTGGAGTGCTTTGGAGGCACGGCGGTCGCCCAGGCAGGGAGCTGTTCCTGGACCCTGTCCATGTCATGCTGAGCAGAGCAGGCAAGTATGTGGCAGCACACAGCCAGCTGGTGTGCCAGCCTGCATGCCCACTGCCGTGTGCCAGCTCTGGATCCTTCCTGGAGTAAACCAATTCCTCACCAGCGATGTGGAACCGCTGTTGGATCCCCTCATCTCCTGCCCAGGACACGACTTGGTGCCAAGTTACTCTATGTGTGCGTTAGAAACCGGTTTACAAATATGCATGTGAACAGAAATTATCTGCATCTCCAGAGGCCCGTATGAACCCTCATTGTAAACAAAAAAGTAATCAACAAAAAAAAAAAAGCAATTCACCTCTGAGAAATAAATGGGGGCTTCTGAACATCACATTGCTTTGGCCGTAAGCCTGCAATAAATTTGCTGCTAGTTTAGGACTTGTTCCTGAAGGAATAGATAATATCTCTGTAGCCCATGTGGCTTCCCTAGAAAGACAGCAGACTTCTACAGCATACCAGCAATTATACAGCAGCTGGCTTTTCTCTCCCTTCTGTGTAGCAAAACAACAATACAGCAGTCCTCTTCCTCCCCCAGCTCCCAACGGGTCAGCACTAGGAATTGGTACAAAAGCCTCTGGGCTTGTTATTTGGCAAGGCCTTCCCTCTGCCTCTTTAGGTTTTGAGGGAATGGGAAGGAGGATGGAGGCTCTGCTGGTTTTGCTGAGATGGGTCCCTGAGGACAGGCGCCTGCCGCGCACCCCGCGGCATTCCGCTCAGAGAAGTCTGGTGCCCCGACTGCCTGACTACCCCACCAAATCCAGCAAGGCCCCAGCCTTGCAAAGCATTCCTACAAATACGTCAGTTGGAGTAGGTGGGTAGTCCCCCTGACGTTGAGGAGACTGTTCCCATGTTTAAACACCCGCAAGCTGCTAACGTGCCGGATGGCTTCGGGGCCCAAACAGCGAGCTGTGTCCGGCAGGGTGCTGGCCGGTGGTGACTCCCACTGGAGCCAGGAGCATTTCAGGGGGCTCAATGCTCTGGAAGGCGAGGTCCCTCCTCCTGTGCAAAATCTAGAGGTTGCTTCCCCACTGCTGGGTTCACTCGAGAGACCCTGTTCAGACCCACTTTCAGTTCTCTGAAGGCTGTCAGCTCACGCTGCAGTGACCATCCGGCCTGGCTGAAGCAATGCAATGGGGACTCATGGCCAGGGTCTACAAAGCAACGGGAAGCCCCTACATACTCTGGCTCTAAGCTCCAATTGCTATACCATCCATTAGGGATAAAGCCTTTATGTGACTCAGTGGTAAAACATTTATGATCTGATGCCTTGGGAAAAGAAGGAAGACAATTTCAAAGTCTGAAAAGAAAGCTAACTTTTTATTAACAGCCTCTTTCAGGCTAGAATTGTATTTATTATGGTATTAAATGATACTGCTGCGTACTACTGTAGCACATAGCTGCCTAGAAACTGCTTTAAAGGAAAGAGGAGAACAAATTACGGAGTCCATGTTACAGATGTTCAGCCATCAGAAATCATCTTTCCTATGTGAAAGTCCACTAAGTTGTACACTTTTACGTTTCCTGACCTTCTGGCCATCTAAATTCACTAGCACAGAAATCAATAATAACATTACATTAGAATATTTAAGCAGATATTCATCTATACTTTAACTGCTGTTAGAAATCTGTGTTGGAAAGTGGCCTAGTATGGTAACTGTGGTTCTCAATGAGGTTTTTGAGAGTTAGGCACTCAGCTGTAATTCAGCAGGGCCTGTGCCCTTGACTTTGTAGGCTTAAATATTTCACGTGTTATGTAGTGAAGCTATAGCAGCATTTGAATTCTGTGGACCACACTTTAGTGGCTAGCAGCAAGTACAATAAAACAGAGGTGAGTAATTTCATGTATCTGCAGAGATAAGTGTGCATTGTTCACTAGAGACACAATAGACATGGATGTAATATTTTATTGCTATGGGAATTTTTAAAAAAGAAAGGTATATTGGTATAACTCTTTTCCACTGAATTCCAGAGAATGTTTTCCTGGACATGGAAGAGAGCAGCTTTTGGCCAGTGCCAACTGCTGCTGAAAATCCCACCAAAGGGAAAACAGTTGTGCACACCCGTGTCCAGCCACCCGTCCTCATATGGGGTTCCAATGACTTCACCCTGCACGAGGCCGTCGCAGCTGAAGCAAGAGCGTACCAAATGCTGCTATGGAGTTACCTGATGGATGACAGAAGTTAATGGGGGGGGTTTTACATCACCATCTGTGTGGCTGCAAATATGTCTGTGACTTTAAAAAGCACTAAGTAGCTTTGAAGTCACAGGAACTGGCTTTTTTTGTTGCATGGTAGAATTTCCTCACACTTGGTGGAAAAAGAGAGAAGAGTGCAGTGGACAGATGCACAGGCTGCTTTTCTCTTCATTCCTGTTTTTGAGAAAATCTAATTTCTTCTGGAAATTAGACCATCTCATTTGGTGTATCAGATTGTTTCATAGTGCCTGGTAACTTTTCTGTACTAAGGGCTGAGCTATGCATATCATTTAATGATTTATTTCTATCTGAACCCTATTCTTTAGTGGTCTGAGTTTGTCTTTTAAGCTCTGCTACGTAAGAAGTGAGCTTTGTAGGGAGGGACAGAAGGTCTAAAGTTGCTGCAGTGGTCAGTGGGGGAGCCCACGGAGGAAGCCACTGTAGGTTATATTCTCTCAGATCTAGAGAAAAGGGACCAAATTTGGCAGCTGTGTTAGTGATGCTGGAGGGAGCGATGTGTAGATGCCAGATCAATATGCTCTTCATACTGGCACAGAAGATAATGGCTTGGGCATTCCTGCTGCTGCAGCAGCAAAGACAAGGCTGAATTTTTTATGTGCAACGGAAAAAAACTTTTGATAAATAGAGGAAAAAGCAGGGAGGAGGAATCTGTCAGCTTCCAGACGATGAGTCTGCATAACAGTGAGAGGGTTAGCATGGTCAGCTGCAATGGAGAGTGGAGGGAAAGAGGTGAGGAAAGACAGGAGGGTTTGGGAGGAAGGAAAACGTGTTTGGTCTTATCTATATTAACTTGATTTGTCAAGGAGAAGCGTATGAAGGACAGGCGGAGACTCGGGCTGGCGCTGAGAGATGGGATGGGGAGACCTGTGCATCTGTGGCCCGTCAGCTCCAGGAGGGCAGTTAAGGCTGGGAGAGCAAGGAGGGTGACCCTGAGGGGTGGTGCAGGGCTGAGGGCAGGGCCGTGCTCCTTCAGCTGTCCTCCCCCGGTCCCCCGCTTTCTACCCCGTTGTCCATCCCCTCCAGCCCAGGGGGAATCACTCCTCTCTGCAGCATTTAACTTGGTCTCACCGCCCCTGCCTGCTGCCCTCCCCACCACCGATGGGGCTGGAGGTGTTTGCCCAGCAGACAGTGATACTTTTCAGGGGGCTCTGCCATCCCATGAGGGTTCAGATCCTGGAAGCAGCCAAGCGTCTAACTCCCGGGTGGTGGGAGGAGCTCAAATCCCTTTGGGGTGCTGGGCCTCCCCTTTTGGATGGGCTATGGGTAAAGGGGAACAGTTTAGAGCAGCCTGAGTGATTTGTTCAAAATCTCTCCCAATCTGAAATTGAATTAGCAGGAGATCTGTGTTTTGTTTTGGTTCTTAAGTAGAAACAGCTGGTGCGAAGGGATGGGGGGAATAAAAAGAAGCTGCTTAATCAGCCTTATTTTTGGGCAACTGCTTGGAGATCTCCCTGCAGGGCTGGGTTCCTGCTTCCCCGATGTGTCTACTAGCGTGTCTTCTTAGAGTTTTTATTTTTCAGTTTGAAAATGTAGGTCAGTGATAGAGCAGAAGTCACACCGCTCTGGAATATGTAGGTCAGGCTAACTGTACCAAGAAAAGAAAAAATAAAAAAAAATTAAAAAAAAAAAAAGAAATTTTACAACTGCTTCCAGCAGGAAAAGGCCACACTGGGAATTGGGCTTTTGAATGGGATATCCTTTCCCAATCCAAGTGCCCTGGCTGGGACGCCCAGCAGTTTGTGGCCAAGAATAACAGGAGGATCAGAGAAGGGGAAGGGGGGAGAAGGGGAGGGCAGGGGGTCTGACCAGCTCGTATGACCCTCTGTTAGAGACTTATGAAAAGGGCTGGTACGAGCTCATTTTTCATGAGTTTTAATCCCTCCTGCTTATGATTCTGAGCCAAGGGTTTTTCTGGAGAATCTGAGTCACAAGTCTTGCAGCTGGAAAGAGAGGATTGATAGCGGTGGCTCAGCAGGCACAACCACGTCTGGAAAGCTGGGAGGGGAGCAGCAAAGCCACTGGTTTTCAACAACACCACAGTTGTCTTTGAAGGAACGGGAGGGGGAAGAGTGGGAGGAACACACTAGAAATATTAAGAAGGGGAAGATGGTTATTGTCCCTATGTAATTTTTTCTGCTGCTGCTCTCAGGATCTTCTGGAGTAGAGGATTTTTATAAACAGGGTTGTGCATAGGTGCATGCATGCAGGGGAAGGCCACTTTGTGATTTCATGGTAGGCTTAGCCAGAGGCATGTTTGGGAGCAAGGAGATCTTGTGAAGTTCGGTGTCCCAGCTTGTGTTTGCCTGTCTTTGGTTTTATTTGGAAATTTAGGGAAATAAGAGGTCTTTTTTTTTAAAAAAAAAAAAACAACAAACAAACAAACCTGTGTTTCCCCCTTATTGCCTTTAAAAAAAAGTATTTATGAAGGGTGGAGTAAAGAAAGATCTGGGGGAGAGGAGGACTTGCCAACCACTGAAGCAGACGAGCTTCTCTCCTCATCTCCAGACCATGCAGTATTTTATAGAGAGAGGGTTTTTCACTGGCACTTGACTAGAGTCCTGTCCCTTGTGCTTCCAAGTCTGATATCTGAGCAGAACGAGGGAGGAGAAGGAGGGATGCCTTTGCTCTGGCTCAGCCTCAGTGCATTCCCTCATGGTATGGGCTGGGCTTCCTTTAGGCAGGAGAGCATTAAAGCTGTTTGGTATAAAACACAAGGCTCTTTCCCAATTCCAGTTGGGTTTTCATGTCTGTCAATCAGTACTTCATTATCATGTTTTGTAGCAGATGCTGATGAGGAACAAGAGGTGCCTATGTCCTGTTACATCTATCTGCCTGCTCTTTCTGTCCAATGGTCCAGAGCCTTATTTTCTATTATCCTTTTCCCAGGATAGGTGGCAAGCAAAGGCTGTTGGCATATTTAAATCTTGTTAACTCTAACAGGAGTTGCCTGAATGTCTTCACTGTGTGAAGGGGAAGAACATCTCCTTGGGTGTCAATCAGAACATGTCTCTCCTCAGTCCTCACTGCAGACTGATGTGTGTGGTTCCTTTCTAATTAATTTTTAATTAAGGGATCTGATGAGGGATATCTTGTGCTGTGCTGGGAAAGGGCGGTTATGCACTGGCACAGACTTTTCTAGAGCCCTCTCTCTGGTGAGCACTGCTTACATTAAATGAGTCCCTGATAGATACAGCACTCGGCTTCCCTGGTCATGGTTGTATTACCGTCACCCAAGTAGAGCAGTATACCCAGTTTAGACAGAGACAGGAAAGCACTGGTTGCAGCTTCATTCAGACATTTTTGGTTGCTTCATTCTTTTCTGCCACTTAAAGGAATTTGAATTCATATGGAGGAGGGAATTTAATTGTCTTGTGCCCTTGTAGCTTGTTAAACAAGGTAAACCCCAGGCTACAGCATGCCTTTAATTCAGGGCAGGACCTGGGAGTGCCTGGTAGTGCTTCTTGCACCCTGCTATCCAGGCAAAGGATGCCTGGGCTGGGAGGGTACTGCCGCCTCCTCCAGCAGGTCCAGGCTATCTGGACACCTGAAGGACCAGGACTTCAAAACAGCAAGTGTCTGTGCTGCAGTGCAGGCACAGTCATCACAGCTGGACTATGCACGACAGTCTCTTGGCTCTTCTCATGAGCCTGGATCCTTCCCCCCAGCTCCTTGCCATCCCCTGCCAGCACAGCTGACCTCCCCAAAGGACCCTCAGTCCTACAGTTCAACCGTGGTGCTGTTCACCTTCTAGATCTTCATCCCCATCCACACCTTACTATCACTTTTGAGCTTCCCCTGTAATATACCCAGCTCTGGCCTGTAGCCCCCGCCGTCCCTCGTTTCCTGGGCTTCGTGTGCTCTCATCTCTCCTTCCTACTCTTGCTCCCAGCCATCCCAGTCCTGCACACTTCACACCGGTTGGTCCATATCTCCAGGCTGGGAACTTTGCTGCTCTCCTTCCCGCGCTCTCCCAGGCTGGAATCCCCACGGAGCTCTGTGTGACCCTGCAGCCCTCTTGCACTCCCCGTTTTGAGCCCCCCCCCACCTCTGCCAGCCCCCCTCAGCACTCACCTGCATGACATCTGCCTTGCTGTTCCCATTGGGGCTGCCCCCGTGACTTGTTCAGCACAATTCATGGCCTGCCTGCTCTTCCTGCCTCTTGGTTAGGTTGACACAGGGACACTATATTTTGCCTCCCTGGCAGAGTTTTGTGGGGTAAAGAACTGGGTAGTGTTCAGATGAAGAGTGTTTTCCCAGGAGGTGAATAGCCAATGTGCTCCAGCTAGAGCTGCTGGAGCTGTTATTTGGGTTTTCCCACTCTTTGGTTGACCTGTAGTTCCCACTGCTAGGAAGGATAAAATAATATTTTAGCCAGTCTTGGAGTTTTTAAAAGGTTCAGTTGTATCCCACTCAGGATGCTGAACTGGCAGCCTGGTTCCAAAGGCAACTGTGGCTATGGAGCTTATTGATGGATGTTTTGGATTAGCTGTCCCAAATGTCAAGTCTCAATGGCTCAAGAAGAGATTTTACTGCTGGTTGCATCCTTACATAACTAAATCCCTTTAAAACATGGACTGAAATCACTTCTGAAAGTAGGACACAGGCACCTAAATCACTGAGAGATTATTTGGAAATGTTTACTTGTGGTAGAGGGAGTTGGAACTAGATGATCTTTAAGGTCCTTTTCAACCTAAACCATTCTGTGATGCTATGATTGTTAGGCGTCTGTGGCTAAATGAATCTGGCTTAAGATATCCAGAGCTGATTTGTTTCTCAAATCTGTCTTGCAAGTCAGGGAGGAAATGTGACCTGAAGGTGATGGACTGATACTGGTATAAAGCTGAGGTAAAATAGAGTGAACATCCAAGTCTGCATCAATTTGCTTCGAGTGCCTGGCTTTGCATTAAATAGTATAACAAGCAGAAATATCATGGAGAAAATAAAAGCAGATTCTTAAACTCTGAAGACACTAAAAACAATATGGGGTAAAAATCTCCAATCTGTATTATCTGAATATCCTAAAAATGCATTAAAATTGAAGCCATGATCACCAAGTAGTTTGGTGGTATGCATGTGCATTTATATATTCAGCTGCAAATACCCGTATCTTCCAATGCTGACTGTGAAATGATGGTGTTGCATTGAGGACTTGTGATATTTCAGTGACTTTATTGGCAGATCATTCTGAAAAGCCTGATTTTGAACTCTTAATTTTGCCCAGGTGTCTTACGAATTTCAGTGGAACCAATCATGCACTTATAAATTAACCACAAATATATGTAAGCGTTGGCAGGCTTGGAGTCTAGTCATTTACCATAAGGAATTAAATTAGTCAAGGGAATCACATTCAAACCAGGATTAATAACAAGGAGCAGCTATTTTATATCTGCTTCATACAAAGGTAGAAGAGTATTACAACGCAAAGCTGTGGAGAATCAAGTTGACTTGGTTTTCCTGTGTTTCACTAACTTAGACTTCTCAGGTATCTTCAAGAGCAGCAAGGAAATACCATTTGATCCCATGGTTGGGGGAGTCTGGTGCCTCCAGTTGTGTGGTATGAGCAGTGATGCATCAGTAGCTGGGAATCCTACCTTCTGCTATGGCCCTTTCCAGCATTATCTATAGTACCACCTATATGTAGTGTCATCGTCATCCGCAGTTCATACCTGGTGCAACGGTGTGGAAAGCCCCTGTTGTGTTACGCTGCCTAAATGCGCGAGCCATGTCCCTGGCTGTTGGAGAATGCCATGTCTGCGATCCTGCGTGCTGAACCTAACCTCATATCCTTCAAGTGTAGTAAAGACTGATTTATACTGCTGTAAAGGTGTGAAGAATTGGTTCGCTCGTCTAATGGCTGAAAATTTTAAGAAAACACGGTAATTGCAGTCAGACTGGAAACACCGTGATACAAACTTTCCTATAGCATTTTACCATTTATAAAGCAAGTTTCCAGTTTATCGGTGCAAATGGCTCTAACCTCTCTGGGTTTGAAAACAGCTTCATTTAGCAGAGTTTAGATCAGAGGTCTGCTATTTTACACCAAGTACTGAGGTAATTGTAAAAGTGGTAACTTCTGTTTTCCAAACACCAAAGAAATTCAGGTTTGGTTAGAGTCCTGAGCAAAGCTTTCGGTTGATTTGACATAAACCAGGTTAATTGAAATGGTCTAAGCAGTGAGTCTTTCCTAGTTCCTCTCCTTTTGGCTGGAATACATGTGGAACTGCTCATGCCGACAGATAATCAGGCAGACCTGGGGGGCTGGCAGCTTTGGCAGTGGACTGAAGAGCAGCTGTGGAGAGGCTGTCATAATCTCTTTAACAAGCAGGGCTGAAACTACAAGAGAATGTGCATATGCAGCCTTAGGGCTGCAGTTATTTAAGTATCCAAATAAGTAGATAGCAGCATTGCTATATGTCTAGTTGGCTTCTTCAGATGACTAAATAATGTCAGAAAAGTGGTCTGGAATAACTCCTGAAATCCATAGGTAAGGTGCAAGTCATGCTTATTCCTCCAGACACACAGCTAGACTCCTCGGGAGGTGTTTGTGAGAGGGTAGAAGATG
This sequence comes from Tyto alba, assembly GCF_018691265.1. Lineage (NCBI taxonomy): Eukaryota > Metazoa > Chordata > Aves > Strigiformes > Tytonidae > Tyto > Tyto alba. Next base: position 4,948,557 of record NW_024881295.1, on the reverse strand, counting down.
TCAAGTGAAGATAAAACTTCCGTGGTTTGCAACCTGGTAGTTTGTAGCCTTCACCAAGAGGTCACGGGGAACCAAAAGCTCAGACAAAGTGATGCTACAGCCATGAACTGCTCTCACCAGGCCAAGGGATAGCCGAGAGGGAGCCCACTTCTCTGGTTTTTGCCTCTTAGTACAGAAGAAAACCCAAAATAATATTTCTTCCCCAAAGCAACAGCCCACAGCCTCCCCCTCTGCCCAGCCAGGCGTACCTTTTTTCTTAAACCTCTGCTGAAACCCTCTGTCAGACAGACCTTAAATCTTAACTCTTTCTTAATTGATTCATGCATGAATTGTTCCATAGTAAGAAAGAATATCCTGATCCTTTTCACAGTTTTCTTGGGCTGCCTATGCCCTTCCCTTCCCGGCTTCCCCAGGAACCCTGTCAGCACAGCTGGCTCTGTCCTGCTGCCCCCTCCTTGGGGTAAAGGTTAACGAAAGTGGCTTTGTGCCACTGTGTGAGGACCTTTGCAGAGCTTGGAGGGGTGCACACATGCTGCTTAGGCTAATGTGCATCCCAAGTCTGCAAAATGCCGTACCATGGGAAAGATACAAAAGTGTCCTGTTAGAACATTCTGCCCTCCTCCTTCTGCCTTCACTCCCCTCCAGACTGCACAGCAGTTTGTTGCACAGCTATAGTGAGCAAATAACACGAGGTGTGTGACAGCAGCTGCCTCCTGGCATCGGTGAATGCTTGGCTGTTAGAAACCAGCAGCCGCTCTCCAGTGATGCCATCCTTCTTTACACTCCTCTGCACTGACCTCAGTTGGATTCTTCTGTTTCGGTCAGTGCTGAGTATTTCCACACCAGGAGCTCCTGGGGGTCTAACCAGAAGCTGGAAAAGAGATTGAGAGTCTGTTAGCACAGAATGCAAAGCGAAGAATTACACACTCAACACTGGTAACAGTGATGTAAGAAAATCTACATATTTTAGGCTTCTCATCCTGCAGTGGGCTCAAGATTGATCTTGTAAAGAGTACGTCTCTACAAACACTCCTTTTTTTTTGACAACAGCAAGACACAGGAACTCAAATTCATTTGTCATCAGCTCTCAGACCAGGTATTTCTCTCTTTGCTTCTCTTTTCCCAACTCTGAAAGGAGTGAGCTTGCCAAGAAGGTGCAGACCCAGCACCTGCAATGGAACAGGGCTGCAGCATAGGTGAGAATGGCCTGAAGCAATCTGCATGATTTCAGCTTGCACTTCTATGCAGGGAAGTGGGGTAAAGTCTCCTCTTACGTTGCTGCAGTGAGATCAGCGGGTAGGCAAGGTGTTTATTAACAGCCACCTTAAAAACTGTTGACATTTTTCCTTTATAAGGCAACAATATTGAAACCTCCTGGGTCTAATATTTCTCATTAGAATGACAATTAGCTTAAAATGTGCCTTTGCTTTTTCTCTGCTGGCAGGTGGAATAACAGGTTGAGAGAGTAGTTGACAGAGTGATGCCTAAATGCCATGAGAACTAAATCTTTCTTGGAAGTGAGTTCAGGCTTTTATGCATTCAATTTTTCAGTACTGTCCTATGGGAAACAGGCTAACCTAACCCCATTTCAGGGTGAGTGGGACAGGGAGGTGGTGAAAGGGTGTTCCCAGTAAAGATGATAGTGCCCAGGGAATCTGGGAGTGGAGTGGGGAATCCAGCTGGGAAATGAGTCTTTGGACTAGACCTCAGCAATCCTCTGTTTGCCTGAAGGAGCTTGGAGGAAGATCTGCCCCTTCCATGTTGTGTGTAAATTCAGTAATTGGCAGCTTGTTTGAGAGTTGAAGGGATTTCTTGGTACTGGTGAAGGGAGTGATTATATGGCATTTCATATTTTCAAAACAATTACCCATCCTCTTTGTACTCACAATTTGTTATGTGTATTGTGCTGTTTACAGTTCATCACTCAAAAGACAGCCAGTCCTTGTGGAATGGAAGTAGAGGAGGAAGAAAAGAGGAGAACAATGTTAATAACTAAGTATCTTCTTATTCCCAGAATCTAGAAGACTAATCCTGAACTACTTGCGATAGGGATCCCATGAAGCCGGGGGGGGGGGGGGGGGGGGGGGTGTTGTTTCTGCAAAGAAAACAGAGTTCAGATCTTTGATGTTGTGTCAATCAATCTATGGGGGAACTTCCAGAATCAGCACTAGTGGGCATTGTGAAGCGGAGCAATTTTCTCTGTTAGGAAGATAATATCTAAATGGTCTAATTATAGCTACAGTTCAGCATACAAGGGAAATCCCCACCATTACTCTTCAGAAGCTGCTGCTGCTGCAGAGTTTCAGGGTCTGAACCATGACCTGCTTGTTAATTTATATTTACTACAAACCTGTCAAACTACAGATTTTTCTGTTGGTGAAATAAATCCTCCCTTGCTGACCCATCCCTTCTCTCTCTCGTATTGAGAAAAGCCTTGCATCAGGAGCAGACTGAAGCTAGCCATTTCCATCAGTGCACCAGTGGCATCAGGAAGCTAAGGATCACAGAAGTATTGATGATTTTGTTCATCCACTTGATATACGGAAAGTCTTGAGAGCTTCCTGGGGCACACAGACCTCGTGTATGGCGACTCAGTCAATGCCTTTACTGAGCTTTTCTTGCCTTCTACAACTCCTCTTCCTTGGGTGGGTCACTTCAACGGTAATGCCTGAGAGTTTCCCAAGTGGGGTGAGCCACTTTACAAAGAGGCTCAACTGTATCTTTCCTTCTCATATGAAAGAGCTAGTAGAAGCTGGGATGCTGGACACGAGGGCAGCCAAGACACTGCATTAAGCCTGGTAGAGGCTGCGGCTCCAGCTCAATGCGTAACTGCCGAAAACCGCGACCCAGGAGATGCAGCCCAGCACAGCTTCCCCATCTCCCGTGTCTGGCCTGCACCAGGCCACTCTCCTGCTCTTCAGGATCTGCCACGTACTGCCTTCAGCACCTGCACTGGAGGTGACTGACTTGCTGTTGAAAAAGAGCCCTGGTTTCAGGCAGTTTGCAAATAGGGCCTCTTCAGCTGACTTCAGTGAGGTGCTGCTCACGTCCCTTCTTTGTGTTGCTGCTCCTGTTCGGTGTGTGCCACCAGGCTGGAGTTAGAGCACCACAGGGCCAGGATGTGGCCTTCACATGCAACATGTGTATATGGAACGTGATATATATGGTAAATAGTCAAAGCAGATTCTGCTGCTTGTCCTGTAATCACATGGGATGGGTTTCTAGTTAAGTAGTTCCTTAGCAATGAGTCTGATCCAACCTAGGACAACCATTTATAAAGCCATGTCAGTCTTGTAAAGAAGTCTTGTTACAAAAGAATTAACCATTTGGCTGGTCTAGCTAAGAAAACAAATTTCATTTTTTGTCATATGTATAAACCCTTACTGAGGGCTTTAAATGAAGTGAATTGATTCCTTCCCCCAGCTGAAAAGTTTTCATGGAGAGGATTACATAATTGAGAAAGGAATTATATGCCAGAGCCCCATATGATTTAGGAGATTGTTCATGCATACAATTCAGTTTCTTAAATATTAGATTTTGACCCAAACTCCTCCACGCTGCAACCATATTGTCCTGGATGCAAACATCTTTATTTGCCCTGAAAGTACAGCTATTGCCTGTCCAGTCTTCCCTGGAAAAGCCCTCTTTTTCCAGCTGAAACACTCACCCAGGTGAAATCTGAGGACTTTGGACTAAGATCTCCTGATACCTCTGAGCTTGGTTGGAGCAGCTGTTTGCTGCACATATGCTTGTCATTTGTGTGGTGCATATTCAGTAAGATCAGTGTGTCAGAGATTTTCTGGGTGTGCTCCTCACAGTATGTTCACACATATCTCAGCACAAATGCCCAAAATCTCCCTAAGCACTTGCCTTAATCTGTGCTGCTTAATGGCTGTCTCTTGCCTGAGCTCCAGCAGATCCAAAAATGAAGCAGAGTGGCATGGATAACTCACAAAATACAGTACACCTTGTTTTCAAACCCATTACCAGTGGGTCCCTTCTCCGATAGCTCAGGGATTAGCACGCTGAACACCAAACTGGTTCATATTTGTGCTAATTTTGGGAGGACATCCCTTGTTAGAGCTATGCTACTGTGCACCAGAGAATGCTGGATTCCTGCAGACAGAAAAAGAGCAGGTAGAGCTGGTTTCTGCAGCTTAAACCTTAGGGTAGTTGCTAGGGAGGGAAAGCCCTTGATCTGGTCTCTGCTCCTGTGTATTACTTCTACTGTACCCCTTATGTACTTTCCAGTACACTTTTGGTGGATAAAAATCAGTGATAATTGCGGGGCTGAGACAAAGAGCGTAAGATTCACTATCACTATTCACAGTCACTACCACAGAGCACTATTTCAGTTCTTGGCTCTTTGATGATTGAATGAGTGTTTTGTGTTGACACAGCTGTTTCAGAGAGGAGAAGACGCCTGTCCAAAAAAGCCTACAAAGGCTGGTGATTAGAGATTCTGAAGGTGTGATAGTTTTAACCCTGCCATGAAGACAGCCTAGGCATCATATCTGGGAGGTGCTCCTGCCACTCACATTAGGGTCTGCGGTCCTACTCGTTAGGAAGGGCAGTGCTGGCAGATGCCACACTGAGCAGAGATCCCAAGCTGGTGTTCGGGCATCAGGGTCCCCGCTGAGCAGATGCAGCACATCAGCCTCCCAGGCCAGGCTCTGCAGCTTGGCTGGACTTCAGGCAGGTGCCTGGGGTTGCCTGCCAGGGCCTGGGATCTCCACATCCCGGCCAGAGCCAGAAATGTAGATCACTGAGGAGCTTGGATGGTAGATAGTGGAGTAGGGGAGAGAGGGGGATTCAGTGATTTAAGATCCCAGTGCCTAAATTCTGTAAGTGTTTTGGCCCTACCTTGCCTTTTCTGGTATAAAGGTTCTGCCATAGCTTTCATCTATAGCATAGGCTGTATAGAATATTTCCTGTATGAGTTATTGTATGTCTTTTCAAAGTACTTGCTCTTCTAATTATTGGTTCTAGGTGATCATGCTATTTATATTGATCAAATGCATTGTCTAAGCATATATATATATGCATGTAGAAGGATGCATACATCCATGAGTATATATAAATTTGCACGCACATTAGTACAAACAGATGTGTGTGTATATATATTTGCATGTACATTAGTTTGAACACACATGCATATATACATTTACAGGAATAACTGGGAGCTACCGATTTAAATTGAATCTTTTATTACTCATCAGTGGCTGATCAGCACAGACAGAATGCTGGGGATCTCCTCATCTGGAGACTCAGCTTTCTGACAACAGAAATTCCCTGCGCGCTGCCAAACACAATTTCCCTGGAAAGTGTCCTGCATTTTTCACCCCAGCAATCAATAACCCGTGGCCTGCTCCCATAGAGCACGTAACCATATTAGGGTTTTGTATTTCAGTTGCATTTGTATCTCCATTGGATTTAAAGTTTGCATGACCATGTGTAATATCCAAGCAAATACAAAAGCTAATGATATAAGCCCCACCTGGCTAGATTCAATATTCAATGCCTGTGTGAATAATGACATTATTGTGTCAGGCAGAGTTTACAATGGAAATTCAGAGCAGCTACAGGTGGTTTGAAATCAAACAAAGAAAAGTCCGTTTACTCAGCGAGCTTACTAAAACATGGTTGCAATTCAGTATCAGCTGATGATCAGTTCTTTTAGATAAGCAGCCATCTGTCACTCACCATGTGCTTTCAGTAAATAAGAGTCCTCTGTGGACAGCCTGTGTGCCTTGGGATTCTCCCTGGACGTCTGTTTTGCTCTTGAGGTATGGCTGGTAGGTAGGTAGGCTGCAGTCTTGCCCCTGCTTTCCAGCTTCCCGGAGAAGACCCCACAACACGTGTTGTGCGAGGAGTCAGGAGGGTGGGGACTACCTGACTGAGTTGTGTCAGTAGTGGAAAATGAATTATTTGACTCGGTTGATGCCAGGACTCCCTGCCCTCATTTCACTGGTATATTGAGTACATACACTCCTGCACAGCAAAAGCCAAGTGTGGTTTATCAGGCGTGCGTACAATGGACCTAAATATCAGAACCAGGGCTCCCTCTTCAAACCACGACCTGCTCGTGATGCGCTGTTGCGACGTCAGGCGAGCATGATGACTCAGGAGCTTCGACCAAGTCTGCACTGCTGTGCCGCTGCCGAGCCGTGCCAACCGCTCCGGGCACAGTGCTGGGGGACCTTTAGCTAGAGGCAGCAGCATGTGTGGGAATACCTTGACTTGGAGTGACGGTGACAGCAATAGGAGCAGCTGCTGATGCCGCTGCAGGATCCCTGATAAGGAATGGGGCTGTGCTCTTGCAAGGCGCGCGTCGGGGTAGCGTGCTGCCCAGCTCTTCTGCACCTTTTCCTGCAGCCCTGCCCCTTCCCTGCAGGTCCCAGCTCTCTACAATTCTTCTCTGTGTCAGTGCCTGGAGGCAGGCCACGCTCTCCCTGCTGTCCCTCTGACTGGCAATATTCTTCTCTCCCTCTCTCCCCGTAATGAGGTGCCAAAGCAGAGCTGAGCTGTGGGGCCAAAGTACTGGCGGCTGGGGTAGGGGATGTTGTGGGGCTGGCAAAGTACCAGTTTGTCTGAGAGATGACTTGAGAGTCCCGCTTATGCCTCAAGGTGCAGCTTCCACCATGAAATGAAGTCTCCCAGGGGCAGATCTTGGCCTCACAAGGAGCAGACTAAGTGGGGAGCAGAAGCTTAACTGAGGGAGGGGGAAAGACTGCCCACCTCTTTCAGAACCCCCCCAGATCCCACTGACATTTCCTCCAGAAATCCTAACAGTACTCCTGTTCTTGTGGCTCACAGGGCTCTCTGAGTCTTCCTGTCCTGAAGAAGTTGAATGTAACAGACCACTTTCCACTGCTCAGCTTTACCAGGTAACGTGATATTCACTCCATGTTGAAAGATGTGTTACTAATTTCACCAGTTAAATAATTCAGGATTGAACATAATGCCTCGGTGGTAGCCGAGAATATACTCAGGATTGCTTAACTATATCTCGTTTTCAGCTGAGGAATTACAGGCGACCTTTTTACGTGCTTGTTATAGGGCATTTTAGGAACACAAGTGGAAGGTGTGGCCCAGATTTTGGGCTGTCTGCAGGTAGCCCCAGCGCCTGCAGCCCTGGAGACCTGCCTGCAGTGAGCTGCTGTTGGACTGGCAGCGTGCAGCTGTGCACAGCTGTGCTGCCATTGTGCAGCAGTACGGCTCAGAGGATCATGAGCAAAGGGTCTTAACAAGGCAGACAGGGTGTTGGACCTGCTTAGTACTGGTAGATTAGGAAATAATGGTTGATTTTCTGGTGTGAGGTCACAGCTCTAGCAAAATGTCTTCCCCCTGGGCTGCCTGTGGCTAGGAGCTGCTCCAGACAGAAACAAGATCTCTCCTGTTGTCAGAGACCTTTGCTATGGCCCTTGCCTTACACCTCCTATTTTGTGATCCTGTCAGTCCACTGGGGATGGTTTAGGAGTAGCAAATAATAAATGCAAATCCAGAAGAACCTTTCAACAAGGCACAAGTCCTCAGACAAGTCATCTCTGTTCAGGAAGATTGGCTTTATGCTGGTGACTGCCTCAGCCCTCACACAGCACTGTACTTTGCCCCTGTCACCACCTACTTGGTGTAGAACAGAAGCATAAAACCTGAATGAGATGCAGGGAGATAACAGAGCCAACATACAGTCCTGTACAAACTGGTTGATATAAAGAGGCAGTATCTACATGGGGAATTTCCACTGGTAGAGTCACTGAGGTCCTATCACTTGTATGGTTATATGAGAGAAGCCTCTCTGCTTCTCTGCATTTGAAACTTATCCTAATGAATCTGCAGTGGACAGAGGGGAGACAAATCTCTGGTGCCGGCAAGAGGAAGCAAGGATTAGCTGCAAGAGCATTAAATTTGGAGAGTCACTGGGTGACCTTGGACAAGTCACTTAGACATCTGAGTTTCTATTCCCCACAAGTTAATGGGAAACCAGACTGCCCCGCCTCACAGGAGTGTTTTCAGGATAAATATGGCAGAGATGTGGGGGTGGTACATCATGCTGTAGAAAGGCCTAAAATCCAGTCACCACACAAGCCCTGTGTGCATCGCAGTGCTTATCTCTCCTACAGCATCCTTCTTGTGCGAATTTCAAATGACCTACCAGACATCACCTACTTTAACCTTCAAAATATTTATGTTAGTTATTAAGCCCCTTGTGTAGTGAAGATAATAGCAGGACATTGACTTTACAAAGAAAGTGAGAGCGGATTCAGTTTTCCTGACTCTTGGTGCTGTCCTTTAGATACTGAAATTGCCTTTCTTAAGCTTCAAACTCTTTGGTCTTTTGTTTCTTTTTGGATGGTTGGGGTTTGGTTTTGCTTATACCTTTTGAGGAGAGGGGAAACAGACCAAGTAGAAGGGTTAGGCTCAGTGATTTTGTAAAGGACAATACAGCTTTTCACCTTTAGAAGTTTACTGCAAAGCTATCTCAGGCTCAAATTTAGATGTTGTTCCTAACCCCAAGGTTTCCACACATGAGCTCCTTCACCAAGTGTGACATACATTCAGCCCTGGCTGGCAGGTTCAGAGAGGTTGAGTTGTTACTCTCATTTGCAGGTATCCTATGTACATGGAAGATGAAGACTTAATTACTAAAATCTTGATAGTCCCACACTGTCTTCCTTCAGTTTTCTGCTGCATGTGCAGAAAATCAGGCATAGTCCCCTCCCAAATTCCTTGTAAAAAATAACAGAATGACTTAGTGTATTGCAGTAAGGAGAACCATGGGCCAAACCCATAGAATTCGACTGACCTGTATAGGGTAAACAAAATTTGGGGACCCACAAGCCTTGAAAGACTGTTAGAGGGAACAGCCTGCTCCTTGGAGAGTCCATGCACTGCCACAGAAACACAGAGTCTGAGGACTGATGAGGATGGAAGACACCTCTGGAGATCATCTGGTCCAGCTGTCCTGCTCAGAGTAGGGGCAGCTAGAGCAGGTTGTTCAAGGCCATGTCCAGTTGGGTTTGGAGTATCTCAAAAGGATAAAGACTTCTGAGTTTTTTAAGTTTAAACTTTCATGCTTAAGCAAAACCGAATTGGATTACTTGAGCTACTTCTGTAGTGAATCCCTACCTTATTTTAAATTCAGCACAGGATGATAGTGGGCAAAATAGTTTTGATATGACAACTGTTAGGAGACCACCGAGTGAGTAATGCTTGGCCTAACCTGTTCTCTGGTGGATAACTGGCTAGGTAGGCTGACAATCCATGGACTGGATGGGCAGGGAAAATAAATTATAACTTCATTCTAGACTCAAGCCCCTCAGAGAGGATGGCAGTGGAATGGCGAGGTGAACCGCATTGCATTGTCCCTGGGTACTCACCTGGGAGAGGCAGAGAAGATGATGCTCCTCACTGGCAGCTCTCTCCAGGGTGGCAGTTACACAGTGTGTCACAAGGAGAAGAAAAACAAACACTTTTTATATCTCCTCGCCCATCTGCACTTCCTCTTTCTGTACCAGTACTGCAAACAAAATTATCAGAAACATCATGTTGGCAGTATTTTTAGTAAACAGCAGGAGACTGATGTGAACTTGTTCCTTCTCCTTGTCCTTGTCCGCAGTACATACAACAGATTGGAGAGTTTTCTGAACAGAACCTTTTGAGGTTCCCTTATTTCTGCATTCCAGACAAAACAGCTTGACTGTAACACTGTAGGCGTAGAGCTGGCTGAAGAGACAACTGCTCTTTAGGTCGAGGGAATAATTTCCCCCTTGTGTGCTAAGTGCTTCGCCAGGTTAGGATTCCTGGAGTTCCAGGGATTGCCTTGCTGTTGGGTCATGAATGGCTCAGTACACAATAGCTGGCAAAGGAAGATGAGGAAATTCACAGGGGAATAAAGGAAAAAAAATAGAAAGTGTGCTTATTAATAAGGAATGTTCCCAAAGGTTTCCAAATTATCCAAAAATAGGCACATGCATTCTTAAGGACAGTGCAAATGTGGGTGGCGAGATCATCCTGCTACTGTTTGGGGATAAATGGGGAGGGAGGTGGAAAATAAATTGGAAAATGTATTTTCATTCAGTGCTCTGGCTTGTCTTAAGCAAGGAAACAACTATTGACTTTTATCCTGCACCATCTCAAGAGCATTGCTGCTGACATCTATGTTCAAAGGCTGGTTTGCACTTTGCCATCAGCTGAAGGTCTTCTCCTCAGCCCCACTGAAGGGAAAAGCTGGCCAGGCTGGTTTCTGCCTGGTGCTTCAGAAATACAGAGTGCATCTGTCTCTGTAACCTCTCTTCTTCCTAAAATCACTTTTTTTTTTTGTTTTGTTTTGTTTTCTGGCTTGAGTTGACACTTAAACAACATCTCTGGTTTTATAATTGCATCTGCACACTTAGCCATAAGTTTTCTGATGTGGACGGTCACTGCTTGCCTCTGTTCCACCTTTACGATGGGAAATGTCATCTTCATGGTCTTTGTTTTCCCCCTCACCTTTTCCTTCCTGTTCCCCCACAGTTCAGAGTGACACCTGGTGCCTGGGACAACTCCTGCAGGGTTTTGCTCCCCCTCTCTTATGCCACAGGCACATGCTTTATGTAAAGAAGTGCCATGTTTTGACCCAGAAATGTGGTACCTGGACAGGGCACAGCCTTGGGCTGGAGGAATTTATCAAGAGAGGATGAAGGAGGACCTTAGCTTGCGGCTTATTCTCATCTACTGTCCTACATCCAGCTTCCTTTGAAGCTGATAAAGAACTTTCCCTGATTTTAGTATGAGTCAGGCTGGTCCTTAAATAAAATATGATTTCCTCTCCCTTTTGGTCATAGTTTTCATGGTACAACTTTCTGCATTTCACGAGAGAGGTTTTCTGGAGTGAAATCTGTCTGGTTTATTTTGCAGAGGTAGTAGGTGTTCATAAATAGAGAATTTAGTCCAGGCTAGGTTCATTATTGCAGTTTGCTGTATTTTTCAGGTTCCCATGTTTAACTGTTTTGAATAATGCAAAACAAAAACAAAAAGTAATTGCTGAGTATTTCCCCACATTTCACAAACTTCCTTTCTGAGTCATTGTTTGTGTGCCCTCCCTGGGAACTTAGTTCTGATCTTTTCTGCTTTCTTGTTGACAGGTTCTGAAATATTTTGAAATCTGCAGGATAATTTAACCAAGGTACGTTTCTAGCCTTTCATTTGGTATCATAATAACTTCTAAAACACGCTATCACTGTATCTCTTGGGTAAATTCTGAAATTAATGTTCAATTACCTTTATCTGTAAATTCCAGAAATTAGCATGGATTTTCCAGGAAGGGACTATTTTGCTTTTTTTTTTTTTTTTTTTGAGATATTCTTCATGTACGCTAATTAATTTGAAAATAAATAAAGAATAAAGCCTTTTTTGTATGGGCAGAGGGGGCACTGAGAGTTGTTTAGAGACTGTTGATCTTTATGACTTTAATCTCCAAAATTCTCAAAAGTGCTGTGTGCTATGGCCCTGTGCCTCATTTGTTCTTCTAATGGCCACCCTCACATTGAAGGGTCTTGCAAAGGGGTCTTCAAAGAATGGTTATGAGTTTATAGAATCACAGAATCATAGAATAATTTAGATTGGAAAAGACTCTTAAGATCATCAAGTCCAGCGGTAAATCTAGTACTGCCAAGCCCACCACTAAACCATGTCCCCAAGCACCACATCCACACATCTTTTAAACACCTCCAGGGGTGGCGACTCAACTGATTCCCCAGGCAGCCTGTTCCAGTGCTTGACAACCCTTTCAGTGAAGAAATATTTCCTAATATCCAACCTAAACCTCCCCTGGTGCAACTTGAGGCTGTTTCCTCTTGTCGTATCACCTGTTACTTGGTAGAAGAGACCGACACCCACCTTGCTTCAAACTCCTGTCACATAGTTGTAGAGAGCAATAAGGTCTCCCCTCCTTTTCTCCAGACTGAAAATTCCCAGTTCCCTCAGCTGCTCCTCATAGGACCTGTTCATGTTATGAGGCTGTCTCTTTTCATACACAAGTATTCCACCCTGGCCCAAGAAAGCATTAAAGACAGTGAAAAGATCTCAGTCGTCCTTCCCATTCAGGGACTCTACAGGTTTATTGTGAGGAGGATGAATAGTAATAAACACAGTTATACTTGAAAGTTATTGGTCAAACCTTGCTGAGTGAGATAGATGCAATGCTGGGAAGGGCCCACAGTTGGAAGACAGGAGGTATCCTGGTGGAGAAGAGATCCTTTTGGAAAGATGTCCCTGTGGAAAGCTGTCAAGGACAGCAACCAGCAGTTCCTGTCTGTAATGGATCCTGTGACCTGATGAGCCCCACCAGCACAGTGCTGTGGAAGAACAGCTATACAGAGATGTCTTTTGTCTCATAGTGCTGGGCCATTTGTTCTTCTCACTTCATACCTGCCCCAGTGCCTCATTTCTTTCCATTTCTTTCCTGGATCTGTTTCAATCATTGCAGCAGCAATTATCTTCCATGTTTCCCTCACTTGCAGTGTGTGCCATGTGTTGGTCACTGCTCTGCTTCATTCTAGTCCCTGAGAAGGGTCTTCGGTGGCCTCTCTGAGTGACCAGTGAGCCTCTGGAGACCTTCACCTCTTCCTATGGGCTTCTGACCCAACACTTCTCTTTGGAAATGACTGATCTGTGCGGTTACGTTTCTGGGCCATGGAATGTTTCTTCGTTTCTTAGATTAGCTTTCTGTCATTTGAACACCCTTAGCACTCTGTTGCATGAGTGCCTTCAAGGGGTATTGTCAGCATCAGGCTAGCAATCAACTAGAAAACCACTGCTCATGACTTCTGGCTCTTCACACAACTTGACGAGCCTAAATTATCACAAGTCATATTCTGCTACCTTTTTTCTTACTGATTTCTCATCCCAGATGAAATTTCTCATAGTAAAGCACATCTGAACTTGTGTAAGGAAGACAATCCAAGAATTTTTATGAATAGCCAAAGTTTATCACCTTACTGCTAATCCCCCTCCTTCAAACTGACAACAAATGCATGGCAAAGCATAGATTCTAGTAACACAAATAGACAAAAATTAGGTTAGCTTATTTAGCGCCTGATTTTTTTGTATGTATTATAGGTTGGTAGAGAGAGAACTTTAGATGACACAGCCCATGGCATGCAGGCATAGGGTGATTTATATTCTTGTCTCAAGTTCATTGGCATTAACCTATGAGTCTTTAAGAAACAAGAGTGATATTCACTCCTACTGAAGTCAATGAGAGTTTGCTTTTTGCAACTGCATTTTTTTTATCATGCAGTTTAACAATAAACTGATTTTCCAAGCTTACATTTTTCCTCCAAATCACTTTAATGACTTCATGAGTAGGGGTGGAGGGAGTGGTGGGGGTGCTTTAATTTAATACAGATTTGTGTTCTGTTTGGCTTTTATCAGATTCACTTTGAAATGGTACAGATGAAATATCTTACAATATCTGGGTTTTCTTTCATTAATCATGTTTTACATTCACATAAAAATGGATCTTGTACCAAGTAGTTCATGTTTATGTGCACTGTAAAATTAGCTGTGTAGTCACTCTACACATAAATAAAGCATGTGCCTATGACACAAATTAAAAACAAATCCCCAATACTTCAGGTCCTATCTTAGTATCTCTTTCTGGCATGCCTAACCATGAAAGACTTTTTAAACATGTTAGATTTGTCGTATGTCTGGTTATAGTTCCGATTTCTCTATAGAAGCCTTGCTATCTAAATGGGTTGAGGGAGCCAGATTATGCTTCAGGTCTCTTTGGCTCCTCAACCCCTCTGAACGAGATGTGGGGAGGCAAAGGCTAGTCGGTGCCGTGCCGTGCCCTACCGGAGTATTCCTCTTCATCCTTGGAGATGCACAGTGCACCTGCCCTCTGCACAGGTGACCAGAGGTGTCCCCCAGCCCTAGCGCTTGGAAGCAGGGGAAGGAAAACCAGCTCCATCACTCAACCGGAGTCACTGGCCCTTGGGGCTGTATGTGGGCTTAAAGACTACAGCAGTAGCTGAGTGGTGCTGAGCAGGGGTTATAGGAGCCCACTCGGGAGCCGGGTGGTCTCTCGTGTGGTCAGTCTGTTTTTAATGGATTTGCCATTTGACCCAAGGAGACAACAAGGAGTGTAAATGTCAAGAAAAATTATTAGTGTGTAATAAGAATCGTTTAAGTAAACTGGTGACCCAAATAGGCAGAGTAATGGGACAAAGGTTGAAATATTAGGTTTCTAACCACCGCCATTTGTTTCTTACAGCATGCATTGGAGAAGAAGGAAGAGTCCACGAGCTGTCAATTGCCTTTACAATTAAGAGTACAGGCTGTGGTCAGAAGTGGTCAATTTTGGCTTGGCTGTGAGGAGCAGGGTATGCGTAAAGGGTCAGGTACGTTGGGTGTGTGAGCCTGAGGTTCTGCCTGTACTTGACAGTTATCCCCGCTGTTACCCCCGCTAGGACTGGGCATATTGCCTCCTTGCCTCCGGCTCGATACCGAGGTGAAAGCCCCCCCCTGAAGCTGCAACTCTATCGCATGCTCTGTGGCCAAAGTAAGAGCGAGCTGCGCAGGAGCACCGGGCTGAGGAGGGGCTACGTAAAAGCTGAAGAGCAGCAAGGAGCAGCTTAGGCTGAACATGCAGCATGGATACGTTATTAGCGTCACTGTGGATAAACACAGAATGATAAATATGGGAAAAAGTGGTCTTGCCTCACACGGAAAACAACGGGCTAAGTGCTGGCCGGTGTCGTGGAGGAATGCAACCATGGGCTATAATACAGGAAACCACCTCAGGGATCAGCAGGGGTCAAAGACCTCATCTCATTTTAGGGAGCAAATCAGAAATCTTCACTCTGCCCCTGTACAATTATGTGGCACGCATGAGCAGTTGTGCTCTTCCCACCTTGGAAAAGACGTGCAGAAATGGAAAATGTTCAGAGAAGGTTAACAAAGGTGATCCAAGGCATGAGATGGTTTGTTTATAAGCAACAGTTAGTTAAGCCAGCTCTTTTAAGCTTGCCTTCAGCCTGTGAGAGGATTCATTGAGGACATCTGTGATAGAAGCCTATAAACTCATTTATGTCTTGGAGCAGGTGCTTGTTCACTGTCTCTTCCAGTACAAAGCAACAAAGCTGTCAAGGTGACAGTTCAGAATAACCTAAGCGAGCCGTTCTTCCCATCAGGCGTAGTGAAGCCCTGGGTCTCCTCGCCAGCAGATGTGTGTGTGAGTTTACACAGGCTCAAGTGGTGATTGAACAAGTTCGCAGAAAGGAAATCCATCCTGGGTTATTAAACACAAACCACCAGGAAATTCCCGAGTCTCAAACCATTAGATTTTGGGAGAATACTCTTGGGAAATAGCATTGTAGGCTTGCCCTGTTCCTACATTCTTCACTAGGGATTTGCTTTTATCCAATGTCAGAGACAGGAAATTGGGCTAGATGGACCTTTCAACTGACTGGTACTCTTAGCCTCACTACAGACATCATCAGCATGCCAGTGTATAAACATTTACTAGGAACAGGAACATTCAGCACAGAAAACTCCACCATCCTTTAAAAATCAGAGTGCCCTGTGAAATTCATGTAGATGGTCTCTGCAGTCTTTACTACCCCGAGTCAGGAGGGTAGAGTGCCTGCAGGTGTTTGACCTAAGTGGAATTATAGCAGAAGGTGAACGGCAGAGTTGGCAGTTGGGTATTGAAACAAATGGACAATTATTCCTTTGCACATTTAGGTGTTTGTTTAACTGGTTCCTTTTAGCATACAACAGAGCTTGGTGGTATGATCTCAGTACCCAAACTTACATGTTCCCGGTGGAATTCCCTCTGAAAAACACCCTGATTTATCTGAGGTACTGTATTTAAAAAAAAACCCATACCCATAAAGAGAGTAAAGTATGGCATGGAAGGTGATCTCTCAGGTCCAAATGAATTATCTTTCCTTAGAAAAGTTTTTGTAGTAGAATTTCTGACAGAGAATGGCCACAATATTTTGTTTCAAGGTTTGGACAATCCAGGCCTGCGATCAGACTGCTAACAACACCTTTGTTATGAGAATGACCTTGAAGGGCTGTGTTGTGAGGAACTGTATCTGTTAATGAGGAATTTTCCCAGCTATGTATCTGGCTAAGCTAAGCACAAATATGCAGCAAACGGCAAGATGCTTGCCTATCACAGTTTCCCTTTGGGTGCGTGATAAGTTGCTTATGACCAATAATCAAGGGGTATGGGGCGCGTGAACAGCGGGTGCTTGCTTTGCAAAGTATGTAACCAAGCGATTCGGGCAATAAAAGGGGACGACATGGAGCCGCATCGGGGTGATTGTCGTTACTCGGGCCACTCTCCGTATTGGGACCCTCTTCAAGTTTTCTGCTATTAGACATAGTCAACACATTTGGTCAATTTGAATGAGTTCAAAACAAGTGAATTCAGACTCATCCTTTCTAAATGAAGGCTTTTCATCTGCCCTGGCAAATCCTACTGAAAACCAGGGGAATCTAGTGGCCTTGTAGCAACAGCATTATTTCCTCAGTGAATTTTTCTGACCACTTCTTAGCTAGATACCCCTGGCTCCTAAAAGTGGAGATGGAAATGCTCTAATAGGCAAGTGAAATCTTACTGATGTGGGATGTCCAAGAAAATGGCTGCATCAGTTCCACACTGACACCAATGGTGGTCCCAATTTCTGTCCATTGCCATTTCTCTTTTAAGTTTCATGAAGGCAGTGTTAAATGCATGCATCCTTCAAATGTAATATTACAAGTCTACTTGCTATCAGTGGAAAGTTGAGCATATGCACAACTGTTTTTCTTGATACCGAATTGAAGGCTTTTATTCTGGGCTCAGGTATGGATCATAGCCCATTATACAATCTCATCACAAATCAGGAGCAGAAATTTAATTTCCTTCCTTTACAGGAAATCTAACCTATGTGAAAATGCTGAGTACTTATAAATGGAGAAAGCCTATGAGCTTGGTCCAACACCCTTAACCCCTGGCAAAACTTCTACTTTGCAATGGAACTTGGAGCAGAAATTACTCTAATATGAGGTATGGAGGTAAATTAAAATAGGGTTGCTAATTTGGACTGGGAGTAAATGGGTGTGACTCTTTTGAAATGGATGAAACTGCACTCTCTTTCACCAAGTCTGGATTTTCACCCTTCTCCCTCCCTGTGCCTGTGGAAGAGCAGGTGCCCCACTTGGCTCAGGCTGGGAGCCTGCGTGGCTGTCCCAAGCTGTCAGTCCTGCTCCTACTGCTCTTTCTTTTTACCAAACCAAAAACAAGTCCAGAGGAATTTAAACTTGCTGGGTTTGTTCTGTTAACAAATACCAACTGCAAACCCATTTTTCTTCCTCTCTTGATGGAGAGGGAAAGACAGTATATGGACAGAGACTTGAAGATGAGGGGCTATGTCAGATTGATGTTTGTGCTTGTGGAGGTTGTGAAGGGCAGTTGGAAGGGTTAAACAGGCCTGGTTTCGAAAGCAGTAGATAAAAGAAACATGATGGCAAAAATATATTAAAAATAAAACCAAAACATAAAAAACTGGCTGCAAAGATGGACTTGGGCAAAAGCGTTTCATGTGAAGAGTCATGCACACATATGGGATAAATTACCAAGAAAGGGCATGGAAACAAAACATCTTAAATGTATATTTAAAAGCAAAAGAGCAAGGGGGAGAAGAAGAGACAGGGGATGTTGCTAAAGAAACATGATGAGAGAGACGGAGTAGGAACCAGCAGGAAATGGTAGCAAAATAGCTGCCAGCGAAAGGTCCCATGGGGCCAATGACGTTCTGCTCCTCTTGTTCGCTGAAAACCTTTGTAGTACCTGTCCTGCTGGATTTAAGACGGGTGCACAGTGTGGTGTACAGGGCATACGCACCTGAGGACACGGGGAAGAAGTGCGGGGGAAATGAGGTTGGGAAAATGGAAAAGAGAAGCAAAACACCTGGTCCCTTGTTCAAGGAATCCCTATGAACTGCAGGGCAGGAGGAAGAAGTAAGAGGAAGGGAGTGAGTACTCTTTGCAAAATATTCCCCTTGGCTGCCACCCAAGAACCCCTATGGGAACCTAAGGTACTTTTGGCATGTGTGGTGCTAAAACAAACCTTATCTACACCACAAAAATTAGAGCTGTGCTGGTTATCTGCATGCATTGACAAGGGTAGCTGTACTTGGGACTGTTCTGGTTCCTGTCTGTTCTGCTCCCCATATTCCTCCATGCTTCCAGTGAGGTCTTCATCGTGGCTGCAGAAACAGTGTTGAACTTAGTTTGTCCTTGTCTACACTTGCAGCTAATTCACATTCAGGCCTGGTTCAGCCGCTTCTGTTGCTGACACCTGTTGTCAGCAGTCGGTAATTTCTTTTTTTAGGACAAGCCTACATTGCCCTGGAGCTCAGAAAGGGCCTTAAATTAGACTTAATTCTCTTCAGATGTAGTTAGCAGTATTTAATTAGCACAGTCCTGAAGCAAAAGTCAGTCTATTCCTTGGATCACTGGAGTGCATTCTGGATAATTTCCATATTGCTACAGGAGTCTGACCTTTATTTTTTTTATCTTTAGCCCAAGAAATGTACTGGGGCTTTTCAAGCACTTTCAGAGTAGGGGCCACATCTTAATAGACAGATTCCTTTGCAGATGGCTTCCTGCTCGTTTGCAATTGCAAAACTTTGCTGAGGCAATTACCATGATTGCAGACATGGGAATGTGACATTAGGAAAGCATTTAATGTATTCTCAGCATCTGTTACAGTATTGCTGCAAATGGAAACCATGAGGAGATGCCAGCACTATGGGTAGGACTCAACTTGCTTAACTTCGGCTAACTAGTAGTTCGCATCCAGCCTGAAATACAGATATAGGTACTCTCTGTAGACAGTGAACAGACACAGGCATATCCAGAGGGTGACTCACCTATCCTGAGTTGGTGTCCAAGGGAAGAGGGATGACTTGTCCTCTGATGGTGCTCCATTTTCTGGGGAAGTGAGTTGTTTGACTAGCAATCCCATATTAGGCAGTTAAAATTAGGTGACTTGAGTCCTGACCTCTGTGACCATTATGATTTTCAAAGACCACTGGAAACTGCCCCAGAATTGATGAGCCAACACTAATCGCACCTCCATGGACTTTTAGCTAAACTATGAGATCTTTCACTTGCCAGAAGAGTTCAGCTTATTCCCAGAAAGTGATGCAGGAGCTGGCAAGAAGATACTCTACAGGAATAATAAGAAGGGGGGGGTGTATCAGCAGTAACAGAGACAAACTCTGTCCTCCAGATTAAAAGACTTAGCTGTATAAATCAAGTAGAGAAGGATGCTCTAGGAGCTGTTTGTTTCAACTTTTCTGCTTTTTCATTCTGTTTCTTGCCCATTTTCTCTCTTGTTTCTATGGAGATGCCTACACCACATGACCAGAACATCATCCTCTTTGAATCCATTTTTAAATGGAGGTCCAGCCAAGACTACTGAACTGCTTATCTTAGAGTCTGTTAGCTCTCCTCTGGTGAAATATTTTCATTTGGTATGGCATAACTAAAAATGAGAACAAAGAAATAGACAGACAGAATTAATAACATTTATATCTATTTTAAAAATACCAACATTTCAGGCCCTGAATATGAAACAATGCTAAAAAACAATGAGGAAGCCCCAGGCTGGGTGACCCTGGAGATCCTGCTGGCTGGGGTGCAGGTGGGATCTGAAATGGGGGTACTGTATGAGCTCTGTGCTGTGGGGGAGGATACCGCTGTGATTTGAAAGGATTGTTTCCTCCTCATTTCTGGAAAAAGAAGAGATTGGGCACCTTCATGGCGTGGGTCTTGAGAGGAAATAAGCATCTATCTCTGCTGTAGCCCAGAGCCAGCTACCAAAATGGCACAGACCCACCTGACCGAGCTGGGTATCCTGAGGAGGCTGGCTACCACAATGTAGTGAGGCTTTACCTCCCTCATCTCCTCCTCCAGTGGGTTTTCAGGCTTGCGCAGAGCTTGGGGTTTGTTGCAGTTCTCAGCCTTTCCTATTAATAACCTAGTTGGATCCTTGCTCAGAGTGCTGGCTTCAGCGGACCTCCTCCTTACACGTCCACCCACGTCATGGAGGGCAGTGGAAACCAGCAACCTCACAGCTAGTGAAAACATCTCATTTGCTTTGGGGTATCTCCCCCTCATGTTGCATGGAAATACCAGCTTGACCGCCATCTGCAATGCGGTCTGTGGGGCAGGGACCTATTGAGACCAGCCGGGGACTGGGAGTCCCTTCTGTGGCTGGGCACCCGGGGACATGTGTGGGTGATACGGTGGCCAGAAGAGTCAGTGCCTTCCCCTGCTCTACTGTCTATTAACCTGTGGGTCCTGCCAGCACACTTGTTGGTGGAGTTGTGCTTTCAACCAGACCTGGGAGCTACACTGAGTATTTAAAAAAAAAAAAACCTCTATCCCTCCTTTATTGCTAATTTAACCTGGGGCACTTCACTGACTTAGCTCAAACCGCAGCCTGCCAAATAGCCGCATCTACTTCAGTGAGGGGGAAGGTGAAATCAGGGTGAACATGTGCAGCTGGAAATGGTGATGGTGGAGAAAATACAATGTTGAAGTAGATCCTAATAGTTCTGGGTTTTTTTAAAATAGCTTAGGCGTATCTTTTAAGAAGTCAGCCTGGAGCTTGAACTAATGCAATTTGTTTCAAATCATCTATTGGGGGGCAAACGTCCTGCTTCTTTTAATTTAAAGTATCTTTGAGTACCCCAAGTACTCAAAGTACTTTAAGTGTTTTTTGAGCCTTTGAATACCTTAGTCTGTCCAGCAGTGGGAATCCAGCCCCTACAAACACTCTGATGGGGCACCGCCACAGAAATCATCCTGCTTGCCTCCCTTCTCCAAACCCTCATTCCCCTTCACTGTCACAAGCATTAGTGCAGCTGTGTGCTGAGACAGGTTGGGGAAATAGTCCTGGAGCTACTCCTGTGTTTACTATCTTCTTTCCTTCCTTAGGAAAGATCACTTTCTGGCCTCCATATCACTCTTCCTCTGTTGTGAAAGAGCAATTGTTTACAGCGGAGCTGCAAAATCATCTGGATTACTCCTGCCCCACAATCGTTTTTTTCCTTTCTTACCTTTCAGTTTCATTTTAAAGACCTTGTTTAAATTTGAAGTGGGAACGAGTGGTCAAGGGTGGCAAAGGGAAGAAACCTCTCAAATAGGCTTTGTGACATTGTAGTGAAGTTGTGAAGGGAATCGTGCCGCAAATTGTAATGTTTAACCATACCTGGCTGGGGCTGGGGCCAGGAGCTCAGCTGTGGGTCACTGGGCTTTTGGGGCTGCAGACCATCCCTCTGCAGTACCCCCAAAGCTGAGGAGCAGTGCATGCCTGTCTTTAGACCACACCACGCCATCCACTTCTCCTCCAGGTTTTTTGGGAGCTCTGTCAGTCTGTTGGGCACCCTGGCTTGTGACAACTCGCTTATGCAATATAGGCTGTATCTGCTTGCTGCTGCCAGATTGTGGAAATCTGCAAATAATTGCAAAGTCTGCCGGTTTAATTGGATTGTGGTGTATTTGCACAGATGGGTGAAGTCTTCCAGGCCAATATTTTCCAGAGTGACTTAGCAGTCTCTCAGCTTTAAGGTGCCCAATATGAGACACCTTAAAAGCAATGGGTTTCCACGGATTTTTTTAAGAGAAGCACCCCCAAACTGAAGTAATGCAAATCATCAGTCACACAGAAACACCTTGCCCCCAGAGATGGAGAATCTTTCACAGTAGCTTGGTGTAAGCCAAACTAAATTAATAAAAATAATACAAGACATCTTAACACATCATTTGTTCAGCAGAAAAATCCAGTGTGAACGTGTATGTGTACAGGCATTTATACAGACAGTATAATGAATAAACGAATATTTGTGCATTAAGGGAAGGAGGAAAAGAAAGACATTTTATTTCATGTGAGAGTGGGCTGTTGTTGTTGTTGTTGTTTTTTTAATAAGGTACAAAATGTTACTGTGGAACAGTGTCCCTGTGTGCTCTGGCCCTTTTCCAGGCCTAGAGCTAAGTACTTACTGGGGAAAAGAAAGCATCGTACTTGACTTTCTGAAGTATGGGCTGTTATCACTTATTAGAAGCTGAAAAGGAAAAGAAACAAATTACTTATTAATTAAATACAAACTCTGTAAAATTGTTCAGAAATAACCAGCCCCCAAGGCCCAAGCTACAGATGCCCAATATTTGAATGTACAAAACAGTTTATTGGGATTATCATCAACTTTTTCTACTAATAATTTGCAGGGAGGCAAGAAAGCTGTAGTAGATACTGCTGTTCTCACTGAAAGATTCCACTAAATCACCCTTGCAAAAATAAACAATTTGTAAGAAGAAATAAATGGCTATTGTAAAATGTTGTTAGGAACATCCACAGAAGGGGTTGTACCAACCTAAAATCAATTCAGCTAAAGTAAAACAGTTTTCACAGGAAAAAAAAAAAAAATGATGTGGCTACATGATCTGGCTGTAATTATTATTGAGAACGTGACCTTGGAAGTCGGCATGATTGTAATGCAGTTGAGGTGCCCTAGTGCTAAAGTCAGTCTCGAAAATAGGACTTCAGCAGCTTTGGACCAGAGCTAGTTGGCTTTGCAAAGTCTTCCCAAATGCCTCTCCAGATCATATGTTCAGACCTGAAGACAGCCCTTCACCTGTGTAGCCAAAGTGGACCTTGGTTCCCTGTGTGAGCACTTCTCACTCTTTTGCTGCGGCAATTAGCTCGTCTTAAAGCTTGTGGTCCTGAAGCCATGCTGCTGTTAGGGAGTTTTGGACCTTTTCTTTCCAGCAGAATGGGTTGCTGGTACCTGTGGATAAGAAGGAAGTCTCAAAAAGCAGAAGGCATTAAAAAGAACCCCAACACTTATTCTTTTGGAAACCTCAGCGTTATTAAAACCCTGAAGCGACCATGCACCCTCAGAGCAGTGTACTCATTAGAGTGCAACCTCCACCTTCCCACCAGGCTCCCTGAGAAGGCTTGCTGCCAACCATCTTCTAGAGCATTAGAGACAGGTTTTCAAAGGTATTTAGGCACCTGAATGCCTTTGAGGAGTTGGCCCTGAGTTCTCAGCAGGCTTAATTTGGCCTGGTGGGTGGCTGACTAGCCTCTTTTGATTGCTGAGTGCTGAGAGTTGGGGTTTTTTGTTTCTAACTCGGGCTGAGCAAACCAACCACAGCAGAGTGAGGCAACCTGAGGGAAGGGTCTAGCAAGGTCTAATAATTTGCTCTGAATATTTGCAAGGAGCTCATTAGAAAGGGCTCCCCACTGGCCTGATAAGGTTTGGCTGCTCTCAGGTTCTTAAGGCTCTCTTGAAACGATGCGGTGCTGTAGGCTCAAAAAAGTGTTCAGACACCCACAAGGCCAGATGAAGGATTGGATTAATTTTTGGTTGTTTTGGAAGGGCAGAGAAGTTCTGAGAGCTTGCACATGTCTTGTGAGTATTGGAGACCACCAGAAATAGAAGAACTTATTTTAGGACCTCATTATAGAGATCTGAAGAGCAGTTACTGAGTCAAAACATAGCTTTTGCTGCTTCTGTGATTTCCCACCTGTCTGCTGCAGACTCAGGGTGGGGGGCAACAGCAGAAAAGGAGAATTGCCTGGGCCTCTCATAGTATCAGCTGTGTTTTGTTGTCATCCAAGTAATCTATTAAATATAAGCTACAATATTTGCAATGCTAATGTTGTCCTTTGCAAAAGTTTTGAGTGAAATTTGTTCTCAAAAAGCCTTTCAAACAAGAGATAACAAGGTGACAAATCATTTAAAGTGATGCTTTCAGGTACTTGTCTTTGAATAGATGTCCCAGTTTAGCTGCTGGCAGCCAGAACAAAGGGAGTAACCAGGCAGCTAGTTAGAGTCAAAAACCACAGCAGATTAGGCCTCTGCTCAAGAGAAATGTTTAACTCCTTATGAGGGAAACCCAGAACACATGCTGGTAAATACAGCAGCTGTCTTTTTCCATCTTTCTCATAAGCAACTGAAATCATGGTCCCAGTGCATTTTGCAATAGATTGGCTTCAGTGAAATAATTTTTGCCTTTTGGCTTGCCAGTTTACTATTTTAGGCATGGCTGGTTTAGATCAGCCATGAACAGGGTTAAGAGCACTGATAGCAGCCCATTGGTAATTGGGCTCAGCAGGACTGCCACTGCTGGGGGTGGGTGGTGGTAGAGCACTTCTGGGGAGGAGCAGAGAGTCCTAAATTTGGCTACTGGCAACCGGGCTGCAAATTCTTAGAGGGCTGAGAAAAGGGGGGGGTTCCTTTTGAATGTGATATGCAGGTTGGTTATAAGAAGATCAACTTAGAGACAGTTCTTGGGTTGTTTTATGTTTTCTTAAGTGGTATCCCCCAAAAGACAGTGTGTAGTTCCAGAATGGGGTCACTGGGATGACAAATTTTCTTCTGTCTTGAAGTGCCTGTCACCTACCTCATAACGATTTTCTTGTTGCCAGATGCTTGCAGAATCCACTTTCATTTTTTTCTTTGTAATGACATCACGTTACTGTAGGTTAATGTCCTGTTTTTTTGCATCCCGGAGCTGTACAATTCTCTTGCTGGGTTGATTAACAAAACCAAGATGTGATACGCTTGAAATGTAATGGGTACTGTTATATTTGTAATTACCCTGGCACCTAGAGACCTTGACTGAGATTGAAGTCCCACTGTACCCAGTACTGTACAGAGTGTTTCCAACAGCTTAAAGTCTCAACAGATTAGGAAAAGGGTGAGGGGAGAAATGTAGGTGCCAAGAGTTGCAGCAATGTGCATAACATGACCCAGGAAAGCCAGAACCAGAACTCAGAACTCAAGCCCTGATAGTAATCAGTTATTTAATGCCATCATTTTGCTATGTGAGATGGGTCATCTCCCTTAAAGGGTTTAGAAAGTAGCCAGACCAGTTTCTCTGTTTATATAAGGAAGATGTTTGCAGACCTCTTGATCCTAAGGCAATTAATATAGACCATTTGGGGGGGGGGGGGGGGGGGGGGGGGAAGAAAAAGGAAAAAAAAAAAAGCTGGGCTAGATTCTCATGTAAATGGCATCCAGAATGCCTAAAATTCTTACAGATGCAGATGTTTTTGTGTCGGGTTATTTTTTTGGTGAGCGGCCTCTTTGTGGTCAGCCGTAAGCATCACATTTACATAGTTCTGTATTTCTGAAAAAGCCTATTGCATAAAGTTGCGATCCTACCAAATGAAAACAAAACACAACACTAACGAAAAATAACAGGCTCTTCCAACAATGTTCTGTAACTGAGTTAGAGGTTACTGCTGCGTTCTGGAAAAAAAAAAAAAAAAATACATCCAGGCACCATATGATTTCATGCGCTAAAAACTTTAAACATTTCAGAGGAACATAACATATGACATAGGGTGTTTTTATTTAATGAATGGCTTTAAGAAATGGGGCCAGTGTCCCTTCTCGCAGATGAACGCCTTGTGCCAAGAGCGTTGCTGTACAATGTGTCATCACTTGGGAACCTAAAGAATTGTACTTGAGAAAACATTGCTACAAAATATCATCCCCTTCCCAGAAAGGTTCACTTCAGGCTTTGTAGAAAAACAGACCAACTCATTTCCACTGAATATAATTCATCTGTTGAGAAACTTTCTTAAAGGCGCAGGTTGTGGAGCAAGTGGTTGGAAAACTGTTTAATCTCGTAGTAACAATAATAGTTCATCATTATTATTGCTACTTAGCTCTTGCATCGCACATTCTATACTCATCGGACTTTACAAACACAGAGCAGTTAATCCTCACTATACCCTGGGGAGGGGGTAAAGTGTTGCTGGATGCTTTATGGGGTCTGTGCAGAGGTGCGCTCCTGGAGCTGGAACTCCCTGAAGTATTTCACCTGAGTGGGGCTTCGTTTTACTATAAAGGTCAAGTACACAGTGAACTAGAGGGCTTTGTCTGATGTATTTGCACCTGAGAACAGTCTGCGTGGTTTGCACTGTGACTGGGGGAAAGGAAAACAAAAGGGAAGGGAGAAGATTGTTTAGCTGCCATGAAAAGCCTCTAGTTAAGACTCTTGTGTCAAAAATTTGCTATTCTAACAAAGTGGCAAGGGATATGTGATGTATGACATGGGAAGTCTTACACAGATGGAGTTATACTGGCTTGAAAATGCTTTTGTTCATATGGTGTGGTGTCTGTGTGTGTTTATTTTTAGAGACTGCATATGAACATCCTCTTCCTTGTCCCTGGTGTGAAAATGGAAGAGTTGATTACCCAGAAGGATGCATTGCTGCTGGCTGTAGGACACTCCCAGGTTCACCTGCTTCAAGAACAGTTTAAGAT
The DNA here is from genome assembly GCF_018691265.1 of Tyto alba. Taxonomy (NCBI): domain Eukaryota; kingdom Metazoa; phylum Chordata; class Aves; order Strigiformes; family Tytonidae; genus Tyto; species Tyto alba. The sequence goes on along the minus strand of NW_024881295.1, from coordinate 4,922,224 downwards.
CTCCCTCATTTTGCACTTCAGGCAAAATAATAATAATAATAAAAAAAAAAAAAAAAAAGTAAAAAGGTCATCTGAGTCTTACCAGGTGAGTCTTCCCTGAGATAATGATCCTGAGATAAAATCCGGATCATTTAAGAAGGACTGCTCCTTTAGCCAGTCAAGGAAAAGGTGGTGACAAGCGGAGAGCTCCAGAGAGAAAAAATGAGTAACTTTCAGTGCTAATAATTTAACCTGTATCTTCCGCAGACATAACTGTTTGTATAACCTGCCCCATGGCATGGTGAGATAGTCCAACCCCTTGCACTGGGGCAGAGAAGGCAGTTCTGACAGATTACCTGCTTTTTAAAAAATCCCATTAAGGACACCCCTAAACTGTGCCCCAAGCCAGCATCCTCTCAAGGGCTCAAAATCCCCTGAGCTGGTTCTTGCACCCTGATCCCATCCAGGGCTCCTGCAGGTGTGTGCCGGGGCCTACACCCCTGGCCACAACTGCTCTGCACCTGCAGCAAAGGAACCCGGCAGCAGAGCCCCCAAAAGTGCAGGGCAGTGGGGATGAGAGCAGGGACCCTGCCTGGGGCGGGGGGGGGATGCTGTCAGGAGGGAGGCCGTGTTTTTGGCGCTAGCCTGATCTCTGTCCTTAGGCTCCCTCTAGAGTTTTACATCAAACGAGCAAAAGGTCTTAAACCCCGCCTGGCTGTATCCTTCCCCCGCGGCGTGGGCAGCCCCCAACCCCCCCTGCCCTCCCGCAGCGAGGGGGTTGGGGACAGGGCGGGCAGCGGCTCCCTGGCAGGGATGCTGAGCTGCTGCACCCTGCCCTGACTGCAGGGCCTGCGGAGGGGGGGGCTGGCATCTCTTAACCGCCCCCCCCCCCCCCCCCAGGGCACTGCTCCTGTGCTGGGCGTTGCTGGATGACATCCCAGGGCCTTCGTAAACTAAAATGGCTCTTTCCTCCCTGACTGGTCTCTGCTGCTGAACCTCACCGGGCCCTAATCCTGCCCAGAAGGGAAGGGCTCCTGGTAAGGACATTATGAATATCCCCAGGGCACTCAGGTGAATTCTTGGGGCGTTTGCCTCAAATCTCGTGGTGGCCTCACCCCTCACCTCTCGAGGAAATGGGAGTTTTGCCTGAAAAACTGGAGGCGTGGGGAAACAGCATCAGCTCAGGAACAGCTGAGGTGGATGAGAAGCAAACTTCCTCAAGCCTCTGGCTTTCAGATGGGTCACACCATGCCCCTGCCGCCTTCATCCTCAGCTCTGGAAGACACAGCCTTTGGAGGAACTCGGGTATTATTTCCTATTCCCCTGCTATTTGCAAAGGAATATTGAAAATCCTGAACAACCCAGATGGTTTATGTGTGCAGTTTACATGTGCTTTGCTGGTTCACTTGACAACTTAATAAAGTGCTGGGGAAGGAGGGTGGCCAAAATGAGGGCAGGAAGCTTGCCTAAGCGGTTCTGGAGGAAAGAAAAACAGTGAGTAGCTCTGCCAGTGGAAAAGCCCAAACAAGAAAGAGGAGCTGGGTACTGGGAAGAGAGGGGACAGGGTGTTCAGAGGCTGTTAGAGAAGCCAGGACATTGTTCGCACAGACCTCCCCATAAACACTCCTCCCTCTTTCCTGGATCACTCCTCCAAGTTTTAGGGTTGTTTAGTTTTGTTTTGTTTTGTTTTTATTTTTTTTTTTGTCGTTTGTTTTCCTTTCTTTCTCTAAGCCTCTCTTCCCATCTTTGACTGGCTGCATCTTCAGCTTAAACGGCAACAGAGCGAGGAAAAACCGGTTGCTAGAGGCAAGAGCTTTGGGGTGGCTCTTAGAGCTCGCCCCCCTCCTCAGCCCCCCTCCCCACCCCCGCCGTTGCGCGGCCGCGCAAACCCGCGCACCGCCTCCCCTCCGCAGCTCCGCTGCTGTGCCCCACTTTTACAAGACGATGGCGCTCTGATCTTTCCAGAGCTTTACTCCGGGACTTTAGTACTCTTTTTTTTTTTTTTTTTTTTTTTTTTTTTTTCACGCTTCGCTGCTACTACAGGCGGGCGCCTGCCTCTCTCACGATTTGCTGCAGCCATCGGGGGTGCCTGACTGTAAACAAAACACTTTAGATCATGGCAAGGTCGCTGCAGACACAGCCTTTTTCTCCTTTGCAGCCGCAGCGATTTAAGGTGGATTGCCTAGACCGCACGGCGGCGGGGGGGGGGGGGGGGGGGGGGAGGGGAAGGGGGGGGGATGTGTGTGAAGCCGAAAGAGCCGCGAGGACCCACCGCGACCCCCGAGCGCGGGGGTCGCGGTGGGTCCCCGCGGATGCCCCAGGGATGAGGCTGCTCCAGCCGCTTCCCCCCCATCCCGGGGGGCTACTCTCTTTTTTTTTTTTTTTTTTTTTTTTTTTTTTTTCTCCTTAATTTTATCCCCTTTCCCGATCGTTTGTACCAGCGCGACCCCAACGTTTTCGACCGCGCGGGTTGGGGGGGCTGCGCTGCCCGCGGAAAGGCGCGGAGCCACCGCGGCTGCGGGTCACACCCCCTGCCTCCTCCCAGCCCCTCGGAGAGCAAGGCGGGTGATGGAGGAGAAGGAGTAGAGGGATAAGCCAAGGCGCAGACCACTCCTCTTTCATTTTCTCGTTTGCTTCCATCAGTGGCTTAAATTATTCGCATACCCCCACCCCTTTGGCTTTAATGATTCGTTTTTAATATACTTGCACGGCATCCAGGGGCTTAGTCCCAGGCCCTTGTGCTAGGGGACATATAAACAGAACAAAAAAATAATTAAAAAAAAAAAGTTCTTGTCCTACAGTAACTTGTTTCTTCTTTTCCAAAGGCTGCAGATAAATCAGTGCTCTTTTGCACTGCAGTCATGTTCCTGGTTGTTTACCTGTGGAGCACCAGTCTTTTCCAATATTTGGACCCCATTATTTTATTTTTTTTCCCTAGTATGTGTTTCTACTCTGGTAAAATGTCATCATCCCACCGACAAGGGGTTTACTTTTCTTCTGTGGACTCAGGAGACAGCAATGACTCCCAGGGAGCAGAGACTGGGAACTCCTCGTCTAAGGAGTCACGGGTGGGACATTCAGTAGGTTACCAGCAGGCAGGTCCCCATCTGCAGGCTGAGCCTTGGACATCTTCAGGGAGCCCCCAGACATATTTTGCAGATCGCTTTCTTAGCCTACAATGACTTTTTGTGTAGATCAACAAAACAAGCCGAGTGCCCCACACCTGACAGAGAAAGTGAGAAGTTTGAAACTGCACTTCCTTGTGGTGTCTGTGGAAGTCAAAGACAGGAAAGCCTGGAGAAACGAAGATGAAATCCTGCAAGTAAAGCAGATGAATAGGCCCCGCTTTGCCAGCTGATAGCAGTTTTATCATGGACTTGCAACTCCAAAAAAAAGTCTCACCTCCTGCAGGCATGAGAATGTCAGCTTTAATTTTCTGTAAGTGAATTGCTAGAACTTGAGGTTGATGAGAAGAGGTGGAAAACAACTTCTGAGCATTAAAAAACCCAGCAAACAAATAAAAAGAACATGGTTAGTATTTTATTTCAACCTTGTGTTTTTTAAACCAATTTCTTTTTTGTTGTTGTTTTTTGTTTTTTTGTTTTTTTTTTTTTTTTCTTTTGCCTGCACGCATCAGTTTTTTGAACTTGGGTCTGGCAATACTGAGATTACTTGAGTGAGTGGTGTGAGCAGAGGCTGAGGGTTACTGCCTGGGGGGCTGATGATGGCAAGCAGACTACTGTGGCCTGGGCTTGAGTGCTCTGTCATGGTTTTGTCCCCTCTCCAGTGTGTGCAGAGTTTAGCGTATCAGTTCACAAGAGCGAAGGTTTCGGTGGCCCCACCAAAACCATAGACCCCAAACCACAGTGAGTCTGTGTAAGTACAGCACAGGGTAAAAGCTCCATGTCATCAAGGCCAAATCAGCTGACTCTTCTCTCAACCAGTTAAACCCAGTTGTGTTGACCACTGCCTTGTTGAGATAGTTTGTCACTGGTGTGCCCCCCGCCCCCTCCCCCCCGAAGCAAAATCTGGAGAGGGTTGCTCTGCTTGCAGAGGAGACCTGGCCAGACGGATTGGTGTGAAGAGCCTCCAGCCCTCCAGAGATTCAGGCCCTGGATCTGGGCCCCTGAAAAAGTCAAAACCTTCAGCACCTGAGAGCACCCGCAGTGTCCTGCAACGCACTGAGGGGGCTGCTCTGCCTCGTGAGGGAAGATGTTTGGGGAGGGGGCTGGAGACGAGGGGTGTAAAGAGGAGGACACTGTTGCCCTTCTCTCCAGCATACCTGCTGCAGCTATTCTGAGGAAGCTGCTTAGAAAAATCTCTGTGACTCTTGGCTCATCGCATCTCCCTAGCACACAAACAGGACAAAACCGAACGCTTTTGTTTTCTTTCCCCTGCTTGCTGAGATCTGAAATCCTGGGGTTTTTAGAGCCGTTTCTTCACCTAGTCCCTTCTCTGCTGAGAAGGCAGCAAGAGGTGATCCTCCTGCCCTCCCCTGGGAGCCACCAGCCTGGCTCTGCAGCCGGTGGGGTCAGGGTGCTGTGGGGTCTGGGTGCCGGTCTCCCCTACATGTCCCGGGGGGGCGGGGGGGGGGGAAGAGGCCGCCTGCTAGCCCCGAGCTTGCCCCCAACCCCGGATCTCGGAGGGGGGGCTGCGCCGCCGGAGCCCAACCCGGGAAAATCAGATCGGTGGGAGACTCCTGTCACAGGAATGCGTCAAAATCTAACCAGCCGCCACCATCACTCAGGCCTCTCGGGCGAGCAAGGAGATGGGGTGGGGGTTTTTTTTGGGGTGGTGGGCACAAACCCCGCCGGGCCCGGGTTTTGCGGAGGGAGGCGGCGAGCGCGGCATCTTCCCGCCCGTCTTCGCCTCCCGCGCTCCCCGTCCCCCGCGGTTCGGTTCGGTTCGGCTCGGCTCGGCTAAACTCGGCCCGGCTCGGCCCGGCTCGGCTCAACTCGGCCCGGCTCGGCCGGGGCCACCTTTAGAGCCGGCGGCGGCGGCGAGGCAGGGCCGGGCCGACGGGGCGGCGCCCGCCGCCGTAACCAATGGTTCGGCCGGGCTGTTTAAATAGACTCGTCCTGTCAATCATTTTCTTCTTCGTCAGCCTCCCTTCAATCGCCATATTGGGCAACCCAGAAAAGGGCTCGTCTCTTCTTGTTTTTTTCCGTCTCGCTTTTACTACGCGGCGGCGGTGCGAGCGGCGGGGGCATCACCAGCAGCACCAGCCGCACCAGCAGCAGCGCCCGCACCCCCAGCACCGCCGGCGGGGCAGCGCGGAGCCGGGGCCGCGGAGCGCAGCGCCGCTCCCCGCCGCGCAACCGCTCCTCCACCCGCCCGGGGCTCCCCGGCGGCGGCGGCGGCGGCTCTCGGGGCTCCATCCCCGGGCCGGCGCTTATGCGAGGGTGCCTGATCGCCCCATCTCCGCGGGCCGAGGGCGAGCGGGGCCGAGGCGGGGCCGGCGAGCGGAGCAGCGCGGAGAGGAGGCGCGGAGGAGAGCCGCGGAGCGCCGAGAAATAAAAGGCGGAGAGGAGGCGGCGGCGGCGGCGGCTGGAGGGGGGGGGAGAGCAGCGAGCAAAACAACCGCCGCCGGGAAGAAAGAGGGTGGGGGGAGATGTCAAACGTCCGTATTTCTAATGGGAGCCCTACCCTGGAGCGCATGGAAGCCCGGCAGTCGGAGTACCCGAAGCCGTCAGCTTGCAGGAACCTCTTCGGGCCGGTGAATCACGAAGAGTTAAACAGGGACTTGAAGAAGCACCGCCAGGAGATGGAGGAGGCATGCCAGAGGAAGTGGAATTTCGATTTCCAGAATCACAAGCCGCTGGAAGGCAGGTACGAGTGGCAAGCCGTGGAGAAGGGGAGCTCGCCCGACTTCTACTTCAGACCCCCCAGGCTACTGAAAGCTGTCTGCAAGTCCGCCGGCCGCCAGAGCTTGGATGTAAACGGGAATTGCCAAACCGTGGTTTTTGTCGGTTCTCAGGGAATCTCAGAGGACACTCACTGTGTAGAGCAAAAGACTGATGTTTCTGAAAATCAGACGGACTTTGCAGAGCAGTGCACTGGGCAGAGGAAAAGACCTGCCACCGATGGTAACGTACCCTCGCGAAAGCGGCAGCGCTTCCCTCCGCCTGCCCTGCTGGGGTCAGCGCCGGGGCGCTTGGCCCCTCCGCCCGTGCCACGCGTGGCCTGGCCACGGTGGGCTGTGCCCGGCCGGGCACCGGCTCGGTGTGCACACCCCCCAAGCCCCCAGCCTCTTTTCGGCCGAAAAAAAAGAGCCCAGGTGCTGTTTGCCGTCCTAGGGGGGTCCGCGTTAACTGGGAGCCGGTAGATGATTTGCAAGGAAAAGCCCTTGGACAGGGATTATCCCCCCCCCGGCCCCTCGCCGCCCCTCTGCGGGAACCCGGCCTCCTGCCCCGGTGGGAGGCGGCTCGCAACGCTCACGCGAAGCAAAAGAAGGACGGATTTTAGCCGAAAACAGGAAACTTGGGTCACTTACCTAGAGAGAAGCCCATCTCCCCTCCCCCTGCTCGCTTTCACGTAGCCGATAGCTGACATGGGGATCCGGGAATATCTCCCCCCTCCCCCCGGCCCCATCTACCCCCACCCTTGAATGCCGAGCAAACATCTGGAAGGAAAATATTTTAATACCAGTTTCCCCCCCCCCCCCCCCCTTGTTTTTAATTTTCCCCTCCTAGATTCTTCTCCTCAAAATAAAAGAGCCAACACAACAGAAGAAGAGGTTTCAGAAGACTCCCCCAGTGCCAGTTCAGTGGAGCAAACACCCAAGAAATCAAGCCCAAGAAGACATCAAACGTAAACAGTTTAGGTAGGTTCCCTTTAGGGTTTGGCATTAGGATGCAAACAAGGGAGAGAAAAGGTGACGCGAGTGGGTATCCCGCTTCTGTAAAGCGGGGGTGGGGGGGTGGCGTGTGTGCCTCGGGCCCCTCCGGGCTCGCTGCGGGGTCGTTTCTCCGAGGAAGGGTGGCTTTTCCCCCGGCGCTCGGGGATGGGTGTGTGTCGGCGGGTGGGGGTGGGACGCGCAGGGCTTGAACAAAACAAGGAGCGAAGCGTCGGAGGGGCCGGGGCGGCGGCGGCGGGAGCCCCGGCCGCGGTGGCACCGACCCTGCCCGCCGGCCCGGGCCCATGGGGGGCAAGGGGGGGCCCTTCCCAAGGACCCTGCGCAGGGTGGAGGGACGGAGTTTCAAACGCGGCTGGTGCGTGATGTCGGGTGACAAGGGATTTCGGGGGGCTTTCCCGTGTGTCGTCTGTGTCGCGCCCTCCCCCCCCCCCCCCCCCCCCCCCCCCCCCCCCCCGATGCTTTTTCACCTACAATGTCAGCGCTGTCGTCGCACGTCGCGGCGACCTCCCAGCCCGGGAGAAATAAGTTGAGGAATCCGGGCATTTTCTTTAAAATGCGAGCTAGGAATGGTGGCTTGCTTTTTTTTTTTTTTTTTTTTTTTTTTTTTTGGTTGGTTGTTTTGGTTTGCTTTGAGAGGTTGGCAAAGGGAAGAGAGCGGGTTAATGGGAGCTGGGTTGTGCGCTCCCCCCCCCCCCCCCCCTTGTTGTTGTTGTTTTGTTTTAAGGCGAGGGCTGGGGCGGAGGGAGTAGTTGGTAAATTGCGCCGGCGGTTTCGGAGCCGAGGTTAGGAGCGAGGTTTACAAACACGATTTGCGATTGTGCAGAAAGAGATTAAGCTGTAAAGCTGAACTTGCAACAAATTAGTCCCGCTGGGGTGAGCCGTGGAGGAGCACGTCAGCATGCGGGGCTATGCAAATGCCGCTGCTACCGCCCGCTTGTTTTTTTTTTTTGGGGGGGGGGGGGAGCGGGCTGAGCCCCGGGCCGGAGGGGAGGGATCCTGCCGCCTTCGTTTCTTCATTTTCCCCGCCGAGGGGTGGAAGAAGGGGCCGGGGGGCCGGCGGGGCGGCCCCGCGGGGCCCCGCCCGGGCAGGGCCCGCCCGCCCCGGGGATGCGGTGTCGGTTTGAACCGGTTGCGCCGCGGATCGCGTTTCTTTTCGACGTTTTCTAATGGCCTTCTCCCTCCCCGTCTGTTTTTTTTCCCGCTCCCCGTCCCGTTGCAGAGCGGAGGATGTGCGTGTCCTCGTTCATCGGGCGCGGCGGGCGGCGATGAAGCGAGGAAGATGTAAAGTTGTAGTGGAAACGAAAATACATATCGCCGATCTCCGTGGGATGGGGGTCCTGTACAAGCACTGAAAAAACAACAGCAACAAAACAAAAACAAGAAAAAAAAAAAAAGGCAAACAATAACACTAAAATTTTAGGCACTCTTAAAAGACCTGCCTCTAAAAGCATTGGATGTAGCATTGTGCAATTAGGTGTTTCCTTATTTGCTTCATTGTACTACCTGTGTATATAGTTTTTACGTTATGTAGCACATAAACCTTGTTGGGAGGGGGGAGGGAGTGGAAGAGGGTGACATTTGGGACTTGCTTTCACAATCTAGCAAGCAAAGAAATGTATGAAGAGAAGCAGTGTAGGGTTTTTTTTATTACTTAAAGATGTATTGTCCCTTTAAGTGGGTCCACCGTGTTTTTCTTTTTTTTTTTTTTTTTTTTTTTTTAAAAATGTACCATTGTGATGACCCTGCTCAGAGCAGATTATTACAGGCCACTTGTGAAATTTTTCTCCTGCATTAAGCTGAAGAGGTGGGAGCTGTGATGATTCCGTTATGTAGTAGCAAAAGTTCTCCCCCCCACCCCCCGACCTCAAATACATATAGCAAATTTGAACGCCTGTAGAAGTCTTGTAAAATCATCCCATTACTACATTGCCTGATTTCCTGGGGGTGGGGGGGGGGAGTGTGTGGAGGGGAGGTGTGTGTGCATAGGAGTTGTAGTGTTTTTTTTTTTTTGTTTTAAACTAATCTGGAGGGCCTTTGCTCTGAACCTCAAATGTTGTTTTCTGATCTGACCCACTTCCTGAAGTGTTTGTGTGAGGGAAAAGGGATACTACATCTTTAAACAGTATTTCTACATTGCCTGTGTACCTGTATGTAAAAATAAAAAAAAGTTTGAAGTGTACCTGTGTACATAACTCTGTAAAGACACTGAGAAATTATACTAACTTATTTATGTTAAAAGATTTTTTTTTAATCTAGAAGACAATATTTTTCCCCATAAAGCCAAAGTGGCATGTTTTTGTGCATTTGTAAATGCTCTATTTGGTAGCCTTTTTAGGGTTTTTTGTTTGTTTGTTTTTTTTTCTTTTTTTTTTTTTCTCCTTTTTCTGGTAATTAATATGGCTGTGCTTAAAGGATTGCAGACTGAGCCAATTTAATATTTTTTTTGTAATGTGTGGGAAAAACAAAATTCCGGATTGATACTGTTTCACATCAAGCAATCAATAAAGAAAACTGCCATATATAAGAAGTATGTTCTTCTTTAGTGTGTGTTTCAACCTCCCTCAGCCTGGCACAGGAGGCAATAAGGCTCCTTCAAGAAATACATCAAGTTTCCTTTGGGTATCTCCTCTGGTGGCTCCAGTGCAGGTGAAAGCAAGGAATGCAAGCTCACTCTCTTCACCTTTAGTGCCACGCTATCATTTCTCCTCTGTGATAATTGGGAATAATGTGCCTTCTTGATGCGAAAGAGTGGAATTTCCTGTCACAGTATTTTGTGGTGTTTTGTCTTTTTTTTTTTTTTTTTTAATTTTTATTTTTTTGAGGAAAAATACGTAGCTCGAGGTGTTTTTCACGCTCGGTCATTTGACTCGTAAGGCTTAAAACCCGAGCCCAAATTGGCACCTTCCTGGGCCGGACGGTTGCCAGCTCTGGGCCAGAGAGCTTCCAAATCTCCGCGTTTGCCCCCAGCGCCCCCCCCCACCCACCCCCTTCCCCCGCCCGAGGGATGTCTGGGGGACCGTAGCGGTAACCTGCTTCCCCACCTCCCCCAAAATCCGGCGGTTTTGCAGGGAAACCCGGTGCATCTTCTCCCACGGCAGCGTTTATTGCTAACAAAGATGGCGCCTCGCACACCCCTGTCCCAGTAGATGCTGGTGCAGGCACCGGCGCGGCAGCCGCCTCCCTCCCCACCCCCCCCCCAACATCCCCCCCCCCCTCCGCCACCAGCCCCCCCCCCCCCCCCCCCCGGGGTCCCGGGAGGGGCCGCACCACACCGCCAGCGCGTTATCCCGCCCCGCGGGCAGCGGCCGGGCAGGGATGCGCGGAGGGGGGGGGGGGGGGGGGGCCCCGAAAGAGAGAGGCGATGATGGCACTGGGGGGGTGGTTGGTAGTGGTGGTGGTGAAAGCCGGAAGGGGGGGGGGGGGGGGGGGGGGGGGGGGCTGCCCTGTCCGGCCCCGCAGCCCCCTCCATCGCCCCACCGCGCCCGGCAAGGTGCGGGCGCCACCCCCCCCCCCCCCAAAACCAAGCCTCTGCCCTCCGCCCCTCACCCACCCGGAGCTTGCGAGAAATAAATAAATACGTATATTAATAAAACGGACACACAAACACACGACATAACCCTGGGCGAGTCTCACCCAGCGCTCGCCTGGGTTCCCCCCCCCCCCCCCCCCCCCCCCACGGTGCAACGCGATCCTGTTGTTTATCCCGGCCGCGCACGGGTTCGCCCTCGCGCTGAAACCGCCCCGAAAACACGGGTTTGTGCTGGCCTTGCGCTGGGGAGGGAGGGGGAAAGGGGAGAGACGCACCCCCCCAACACCCCACCCACCCCCCCCCCGCCTCAATGTCGGCCCCCCAACTGGGGCAGATGGCACCCGGGGCTTCTCCCGGGGCCGAGGAACGAAAAACGGGCACGGCCAGTGCTTGCAATGGACTTTTCCTCCGGCTGCAAAGGATCGCTGAACACCCTGCTCTCCGCCCTCCCCCAGTACGCTCCGGTATCCCGCCCCCCCCCTCCCCCAGTTCGACTCCAGGCCGCCCCATGGGGAGGGGTCGAGGGAGGTGTGCAATTCAGGCCGGTAAACGTGGAAAAGCCTCGCGAAAAGTAAAAAAAAAAAAAAAAAAAAGGAAAAAAAGAAAAAAAGTTGAGGGTTTTTTTTTTTTCCTCTCTCTTTTTTTTTTTTTTTTTTTTTTTTTTTTTCCAGCACGAACAAAGTGATCATGATGGAAAATAAACAGCGGCGCCTCCTGGAGCCGGCCTATCCCCGCGGCCGGCGCAAGAGAAACCTCCCCTTGTGCGGCCGCCGGGGGGGGGGGGACGCGGGAAGGGAGCGGGGGGGAGCGGGACGGGGCTGGGGGGGGGGGGGGGGGGGTCGGGGGGCACGGCCGGAGCGCGGTCAGCGCCGGGGCTGAAGCCCCCAGGCTGGGGCAGGGCGGGGGGAGGGCGGGTGCCGGGGTCCGGCCTGCTGCTCCATCACGTAGGATTTGGGTTTGCCCTCCGAGCGTGTCCCCCCCGCTCCCTGCCCCGCCCCGCGAGAGCGGCTGCAAAACCAACCACATTATTATATATATATATATTTTTTTTTTTTTTTTTTGGGGTGTGTGTGTCTGCTGGGGCTTTTCCCCCTCGCTCTGCAGGCGGGGGCCGTCCCCGCCGCTTTCACCTGGGGCCGCGCCCGCACCACCCCGGGGGAGCGGCACCGCCCGCCCCCTCCCCGGGGCGAGCCCCGGGGGGATGCGCGGAGCCCACGGCATGGCGGGGGGGGGGTGGGAGGGGAAACACCCCCGGCCGCCCCTCCCGGTGTACTGGGGGGGGGGGGGGGGACGAACGACACGACACACACGCTCAAACCCGCCCCGCGCCCCGTTCCCCGGGGGCGGTGGGAGCGGCGGGGGGGGGGGCGGGATCTGCCGCAACAACAAGCCCCGGCCGTGGGGGGAGATTTAAGGTGGCGCCGGGCGCGGGGCTGCGCCGGGCCGGGCCTCCGGCCTGCGCGGCGGGATGGTTTTTAAATTTTATTTCCCTCCTTCCTCCTCCTCCGCTTCTTCTTCCTCGTCGCAGCGTTTCCTCCTCGGGCGGCTGGAGGCAACCTTGCCTCGCTGCTTCCCTGCGCCGGGGACGGGAAGGGGAAGGGGGGAGGAGGGCGCGGCCGCACTTTGTGCGCAGCGAACGGTCCGTGTGGGCCGGGCCCCGCCCCGCCCCGCCCCGCCCCGCCCCGCCCCGCCCCGCCCCGCCCCGCCCCGGCGTGACCCGCCCCGACTGATGCAACAGGCGCGGCTGCCCCGCGGCCGCGCGCGAGCAGCCGCGGGAGCGCGCGTGGAGCCTCCCCCTCCCTCCCTTTTCCCTCCCTCCCTCTTCCTTCTCCCTCTCTCTTCCCAACCCCCCTCTGCTCTCCCCCCCCCCCAATCCCTCCCGCCGCCGCTCACACGTACGCGCGGATGTGCGCAGGCCGTTCCGCCGCGGAACCGGCCTCCTCTTCCTCACATGGGGAAATCAACTGGAAAATGAAGTTTTCCGACATCCCGACCCATCTGTACGGCTGAGGAGCTTCAGCTGAAAAAACCTGCAGAAGCAACGAGTTTCATTTTCAAAAGAAAACATGCCACTTCAGAAATGTCAGCATGTTTTGTTCCAACATCTTATGGTATTTTAATATTTTAAACTTTTCATTTTAAGATGCCTTTTTTTTTTTTTTTCATTTAAAAAGTAATCTATTAATCTATTATCTTGTTTCTTGCTTCTTTTTTATTGCACACCCACCAAAAGAAAACATTCACAGTATAATGGATTTAACAAAATGTGTCATCTGCAGTAAAATTATTATATTCTATGAATTGTTTTGCTCTGTCCCCAAATGAGATCTTTTCTGCTTTGATTTTACTGAAAAAGCCTTGAAGACTTTCTGTTCTTTTTTTAATACTGATTTTTTTCCCCACCTCCCATGTTTCGTTTACTTACTGAGCTGAAAAAAGGCATTTTTCACACTGGGTGGGTAGTATCTGCACTTGCGGTTTGCCATGTTTCACCCAGGCTCGGCCACCTCCTCCGTCCGGCGACCTTGTGTGCCTTTCCTCTCCCAGCCTGCTTTCTGCCTTGCCCACATCAGTCATTGCAAGACTCAAAATCAGTCAAAAAATAGAGGGGAATGTGTTTTTCTTCTCTCTCTTTTTTTTTTTTTTTCTTTTCCATTAAAAAAAATAATCCTAATTCACTTTACTTAAAAGGCAAGCAAATGCACCTTTTCCTAGAATATAAAATGCATGATAATGTAAATATTAAAATATAATAGTGCAGCTGCCTAAAAAAAACCCCAGCATCAGACTATTCACTCTTCATCTGCTTCTGCATGAAGAAAACAAACCAAAACTGACAGGAGCTACAAAAATCCCCCCAAAGGGGGTTACTGGTGCTGCCGGACAAGCACTGATAGATGGCAGGAGAAGCCCCCACTCTTCTCCCACCGTCTTCTCGCAGCTCCCCGGGCGCGGCGGCGCAGGGGCAGCAGCCTGGATGTGGAGAGGTGCCTGGGTGTCCCCCGGGACTCCCGGGGAGGCCAAAGCGAGAGGAAAAAGTCTCGCTCTAGTGGCGTGGACAAAAAATTTTGTTGAGGTGAAAACAGAGCTGGGAACTGACCTGCTCCCAGGTCTCTCGTGGTAAGTGGGGACCTCCGCCACCTCTTACAGGGGTGACTTCCAGCCCCAAGCTGCCATTGCAGCGGGTGAACGGTGTCCCGGCCTCCGAGGGTTTAATGCCTGCAGCTGCCTGCGTAGGAGAAGCAATATGAAAGCATGATAGGTTCAAAGGAATGGACGGGTGGAGAGGAGCAGGGTGAAATACAGATGTTTTCCTGCAGTCAGCATGTTCCCCAAAGTGGCTTTTCTTTTGCAGGACACCTTCAGCTGCTCGAGGCCTAATCCGCAGTCAAGATGTGATATAACCAAACCTTGCCTTCTTTCGCCAGGAGCTGGCGTGTTCACGTGCGTATGTCTCCAATTGAGATGTACTCCAGTTAAACAGATACAGCTGGTTTGCCTTTTTTGTTGCCCCCCCCCCCCCTCCTTCCCTGCCCCCAAATCAGGGGGTGCAGCTGTACCTCAGTGGACGGCGGCCGCCCTGTGCCTTGCCACCGGGGAGGGGGCAGCTCTGCCTCCTGCCCATTCCCTGCTTGCTCCTGCACTCTGCCGTCACTGGGGAGCAGGGTTTGGGGGTCACCGCTCTGGACTTCCCCCTGCTGTTCCTCAGCTGGGCTGGGCTGCGGGCAGCCTCCCCCTCTTAATAAACCTTGCTAATCCGCAGGTTCTCCGCAAGCAAAGGGCACAAGGAGGTGCTGTAGCATCCCGTGGGGGGGGTGTGGGGGGGTGTCACCCGCCCCCGGGGCTCTGGGGGCAGCTCTCAGGCTCTGGGTTTTGGAGAAGGGAGCGCGGAAGCTTTATGCGGTGGGCTGCCGCAAGCTGGTGACACCGGTGCTGGTGACACTGGTGCTGGTGACACCGGTGCTTGGTGACACCGGTGCTTGGTGACACCGGTGCTTGGTGACACTGGTGCTGGTGACACCGGTGCTTGGTGACACCGGTGCTGGTGACACTGGTGCTGGTGACACCGGTGCTTGGTGACACCGGTGCTTGGTGACACCGGTGCTGGTGACACCGGTGCTGGTGACACCGGTGCTTGGTGACACCGGTGCTTGGTGACACCGGTTCTTGGTGACACTGGTGCTGGTGACACCGGTGCTTGGTGACACCGGTTCTTGGTGACACTGGTGCTGGTGACACCGGTGCTGGTGACACTGGTGCTGGTGACACCGGTGCTTGGTGACACCGGTGCTGGTGACACCGGTGCTGGTGACACCGGTGCTTGGTGACACCGGTTCTTGGTGACACTGGTGCTGGTGACACCGGTGCTTGGTGACACCGGTGCTGGTGACACCGGTGCTTGGTGACACCGGTTCTTGGTGACACCGGTTCTTGGTGACGCTGGTGCTTGGTGACACTGGTGACACCGGTGCTTGGTGACACCGCCGTGGAAGAGGCCGGTGCGTGGCCCAGCTGGGCCGGGCTGAGCTGGCAGGGGGGTGCCCCGCTGCCCCTCGGCAGTTTGGCACCTGCCAGCCGGCTCCGGGTGGAAGCGCGGAGCAACACACCTTGTGGTTTAGCGTTCCTTACCCACAAAGACAGGCTGTGCCAGTTCAGGCTTTTATACCTGGCCGGCCTACTGTGCCGGCAGCTGTTTGGAGGAGCCGGCAGGCAGGAACATTAGTTTCATTCCAATTTTATCCTTGGCCTCACATCTGAGACTTCCAGCAAGGATTCCAGTCGTGGGCAGACGCCCCATTTTGTGTGCTCTAGACGCTACTCCCACAAAGACCAAGCAGTCCTTTACATGGAGGCCAAAAAAACAACCGTTGCCTGATAAAGCCTTTCTGTCATGACTGACTCTACCCAGGTTGAAACCAGCGACCTACAAGTGCAGAAAGGGCTCCCTATCCCCCTGCTACCTGGGCAGGCTGGAAGACATCTGCGAGCAACCGGCTGTGCCCCAGTGAGCCCAGTCACAGCTGTGGTCCTCACTTTCCTTGGAGAGAGAAGCTGGAGGTCTGGGACTGACCATACCGTAAATTTTTTCCTGCCAGATGCAAAGCCTGGAGTTGACACTGTAAGCTTGGTAACCTGGTAGCCCACAAACTATTTTTTCTTTTTTTTTTTTTTTTTTTTTTTTCTGGAGCGGAGTGATAAATAGTTCCCATCCGAGCTGCTGGCTTCCTGCTGTAATTATTTTATTCTAGTTGGGGACCGGGGATCAGAAGGGAAGGCACATGCGCACGCAGACAAATATAGATAGATATTTATTTATTTTTATTAGTGGATTAGTGGAAGAGAGACCTCTACTGGCTTGGCTCGAAGAGCCGCTGCCGCACGGCTGGCCACAGCCGAGGTCTGCTGCTGGTGGGATTTCTCACTCACCTTTGCTTCACCTACTTTGGAAATTTCCTTCTGGGTCACAGGCATTTGACAAGGAAAGCTAAAAAGCAACCTTTCACATTTTCCCTTATTTTTTTGAAAAAAAAATCCACCACATAGGGAGTCACTGGGTTGCAGTTGCTTGCATGTGAGTTTGTGACGGTGCTCAATGTACTAAGTAGCGTAGCTTGTTTCCTTTAGGAGGGGATGAACCTTGGGCACTGAAGCATGGCAGAGAGTTAGAGGTTCACTGGTACTGGAGGACAACGCAGCCGGGTGTTTTCATCCACTCCACTGATTTCAGTTGCCTTTTATTCTCTTTCTGTTCTTCCTCCCAGCTGGTTGTGTAGAACTGCAATGAGGATGGCTTCAGGAACCATCTCTCTCGGGGCAGTGCTGTTTAGCATCTTGCCTCAGCTGTCAAGCAGTTGGAGAAATGTTGACTCCTACCTGGGCCAAACCTGGGGTCAATAATCAGTGGATGCTTATCTTCCTGCTTTGGGGAAAAGCTAATATATAGGGTTTTTTCCTAGCAAAGCTATTTCTGTCAGAGCAAGTAATGCAAAAGAGGGCATCGTGTTTGCAAACAGGTGGAGCTGGGTGGGCTACGGTTGTTCGTGGAGTGTAAGGCCTTGAAGTCCTGAGCTGTCAGTCTGTCTGAAAGCAAGGGAGGCAGTAGTTTCACACCTAAGTCTGTCCTGCTTAGACATCCCCTTCCTTCCTCATCTAGCCCACTCAGTCCTGCCTCTGGCATTGCTGGTGAAGTTACTTGAGGAACTGCATCAGGGAATAGGTCTTGCAGAGATTTCCCACCTTCCCTTCTTTGTTCTTGCTTTGCATGTTGTTTTTTTCTCCCTAGCTGGATCCATTTCTGGTCTAGTTCATCACGTGGCTGCACCAACAACCCGACCAGCAGAGTGGGAGGGAATGAGCAAGCTGGCAGTGCTACTGTGAAACGGCAGGCTGTGAGCTGGTAGGGTCTTCCTTGTGCTTTGCAGTAAAGCAAAAACTAAAAGCCCTGTGCAGGACAGCTGCTCTCCATCCTAAAGTGATGAAGTTTGCGAGGAGGTGCTTGGGCAATCTCTGGTACAGAAGCCCAGGGCTCTGCCTTCCAGCTTTCACCTCTCATCTCTGGCCTTTGAAATCTGCTCCAGAAATGACCTGCAAACAGCGGCTTCTGGAGCTGCAGGCCCTGGGTTCACCATTGCCATCCCTATGGAATCTTAAACCACAGCAAGAAGCTTCTGTGATCACTCCTGTCCCATGGCCAGGTCCATGTCTTGTTTGTGTACCACATGGATCGCTGTCACTCTGTCTCCAGCTGTTGCCCTGGTTTGTGGTCTGTGCATGGTGTAGGAACACTGTCATGGTTTAAGCCTGGCCAGCAGCCCATACTGAATCCAAAACACAGTGCTATTCTAGGTACTAGGGAGAAAAATTAACGCCATCCCAGCTGAAACCTGGAAAAGGGGAGAGGGCACTGCATCCAGGCAGCCACTTAGGGGCCCTTGAGCTGATGGACCTGTCAGAAGGTACAAGCTCTAGCTGTCACCTGGTGTGACAGCCCTTCCTCCTGCATGTCTTGGACAGCTTGGTGTAGTAGGTGCTCTCACTGTACCTTTTCTGACAGCTCTCTGTAGCAAAAACACTTGCTTTCTTTCAAAAGAGACTGGAAGAAGAAGTTGCTCTGTGGCTACCTTTTATGCCCTTTCCTTTCACCCTCCCTGTCTGTTCCCCTTTTACCAGTCACCAGAGCACCCACTATTTTGGAGACATCAATTACCTCTTCTGCCTGGGGGGACCAAAGTTTCTTTTCTCTCTGGAGAGTGTTCTGGGTACTGGATTTGTGGCTTGCCTGAGTCCTGCTGTCCTTGTGAGCTGCTCCATCCTCCAAAAAAGAGCGAAAGATTAACTGTGTATTGTCCATAAGCCTTTCGGGCAGGAGCTGGAACATGGGGATCCTTGTTCTGAGATGACTGTCCTAGATGCTAAGTACAGGAGCCTGTTTTCTTGGTGGTGGTTTTGTGTGTTTTTTTTTTTTTTTTTTTTTTTGTTTTGTTTTGTTTTATTTTTTTTTTTATTTTCATTCTTCCTCTTTCCCTCAAGATCTTTGAGGTCTCAGTGGAAAGACAAGCTTAATAGATCTGATCAGTTCTGGTGCTAGGAGGCGAAAGGCTCCAAGCTCCAGCTAACCTCACCATAGCAGGTTAAGCCCTCTGCTATGCTCATTTAAAATCTAACCTAAAAGCATGCCCCTGCTTTCTAGAGCTTACTGCACATCATTCCCTCCTGATGCCATTTACTGCCCTGTCTAATCTGCATTTGTACTGCTCCATTTACTTGACATAGTTCTCAGTGCCGCCACGTCATGTCCTGCCTGTCACTCTCACCTTAAACTGTGGCTCTGGTCTGAAAACAGCAATACTGATGGTATTTTACTCAGCTAATCCATTCAGCACAAATCTCTGGGTTCTTTTCTTGGGCAGCAATGGAGCAATTTGCATGTCCCTCATTCATACCCAGTGGTTAGCAAGGGTGTTGCAGAGGGCTTTGCTGGCTGACCATGTTGTATAGGTGGTGTAATGGGATTTAAGGAATCACTGCTGCTTCTGACAGGAACCTGCCCTGTGTTTCTGATCTCAGTGGCTTGGAATAGGAGAGCTGCATCAAGCTCATGTGTTTTGTCTTTTATGTTCCAGGTGCTTGGTGGCTTGAACATATCCTATCTATAAAAATTCTGAATTCCAGTCTGAGGATCATACTCAAAACCCCTGCTTCTCAGATAGAATCATAGAATCACAGAATGATTTGGGTTGGAAGGCACCTTTAAAGGTCATCTAGTCCCCAACCCCCTGCAATGAGCAGGGACAACTTCTACTAGATCAGGTTGCTCAGAGCTCCATCCAACCTGACCTTGAGTATTTCCAGGGAGGGGGCATCTACAACCTCTTGGGCAACCAGTGTCTCACCACCCTCATTGTAAAAAAAAATTCAGACCCAGGGGAACTTGTAAGCTTCTTTATCCAGGGGACAGAGGGTTTCTCAAGGACTGGTCCAAGACCAAATGGCAGAAATTCTCCAAAGGAGAACCACAGACTTACTTCTTTCTGCTCCTAGTTTAGGATAAGCTTCCTGGTGCTGATTTCTCTAGCAAACCTCCAGAAGCATCTTAAAAATAAAATGCCAAAGAAACCACCGAACACAAAGACCTTCCCTGGGCAAGAGGAGGAGAGCGAGACAGCAAACCTCATGTGACAGACGTTAGACATGTTGCTGAATGCAATTCTGGAAGCTGCTCAGTTGCTGTGGTCAGGCGGGTGGTATTACAAACCTATCTGGGTTAGAAAAGAGAAACGTTTTTCTCGTAAATTAAACATACCTGGTAGATAAAGCACTGAGAGGTAATAAACATGCGGCAGAGAACTGCTGCTTGGGGAAACGCTTTTTGGGGTGAAACTGCATCGTTGCTGTGCTTTATACGTAAGCACCCCATCACTTCAGAGTTAGGAAGGAAAAGATGTGCTTGTGGCAGCGCTACTGAGGCAGGAAACAGGCAGGTGCGAGACAGACCTGCTGCACCTCAGGGTACAAACTGGGTCCGACTGTCACAACAGCCTGCTTGTGACTCAACAGCCAGATGCTTCTGAGTGTTTTTTTTTTTTTTTTTTTTCCCTGGTTCCTGGATGTCCTGCATGGGTTTTGCATGAAGCCCTGAATGAGTGCTGTGGATACTCGCTTTGAGTAAGAGTGCTTTGTGCTTCCTCTTCAGTTTGTCTCTTCATCGGCTAAACAGCTCAGTGCACTGAATTCCTCTTTCTGTAGACCCTGTGTGCCTTTTTAAAAAGAATAAAAAAATTGTTTGGTGAACCAATGTTTTGTAACTGTGGAGAAATTATGGAGGATAAAACTGATACACAAATTAGTATTTTGTCTGCTGAAATGAAAAACTGTGATGTTCCAGAGATCCCTCGGCTGTTAGGTCTTCCCTGATAGAATCTCAGTGCTGAGGATGCTGTGATGCTCTCTGGGAAAGCTCTGTAAACCAAAAATGCTCTCTGTTCCCCTTGGCCCACTGAGAGCATGATCACAGTACTTTGAACTGAGCCTATGAACCTCTGTGGCAATGAGGCTCTTCATTATGGCATTTATTTGCAGAACACATTTATTTGCAGGTCATAAGTAACCATACAGGAATGTGGTTGTTGTTTTAGGTACACTAAGAAAGGGTGGGAGAGTACAGGGAGAGAGATAGTGGGACCATATGAATTTGAAGTCTTTGATCAAATGCAAATATTTTTGGGGGGACAGTGAACAAAACCAGGGCAGGGAAGTTATAAAAAACATTTGAAATGTAAATGAAATATTTTTTTTTGTTTGCATTGCTTTTGAAGCTTGATAAATGTAAAGTTTTGACATATATGACAAACCCTTTTTCAGTCATGTAAGATAGCACACAGGATGATGGTGTTTTTTCCAGGCTGTCAGAGTGTCTCTCTGTCTGGAGATAGATAATTTATTGTCATGTATGACCTTTCAGTAATACATGATGGTAACCAAGGGTGGCAATCTCAAAAGACCAAAAGAAACTGAGGGCACCTGGATTATGCCAAAGAAACCAAACATTGTTTCCTGCTTTTTTAAACCAGACACAAAGAATTGCAGCATTTCTTGGGTCCGATAAGGGGCAAAAAAGCAGTTTTCACATTTTCATTAGTGCCCCACCAGAGGCTGGATGCCTGTAATTTTACAGGGATGCTCAGAACTGACAGATGGCCATCAGTATTTTCTGTGGGATCTCAGTGGAGGTAGAAAACACCGCATCTTTAAACTACACTGAAATGGATTAGAAATGAAAAATGGGTTTTGGGTTGCTTATCTCTGTAATCTGGGCCAGGGCCCCTCCAAAGTCTTGCAAGAGCTCTGGCCAAGGCTGGGGAGGCCACTGATTCTCCCCTTCGCTGCAATTTGTTGCCTCTTTGAAGAGCAGCTGTTGCCTTTGAAGTGAACTTCTCTGGGCAAATGAGTATCAACGGATAGGATGAGATTTTGGCTGCAGACATGCAGCAGCAAATTCCCTTCACAGAGGGGACTCTGCTGGCAGAAAGCTTGCAAGACCCGGGTTCAGCTGCTCCACCAGCCACTTCTCACTGAAAACATGCAGCAAGTGGGGATGAAGCAGACGCATAACAGAGCTGCTCTGTGTTAACCTCCTCCTGGCCTGAAGTCCTTGGGAAGGGTTGACCTCGCTGTCCTGCCTGGTGCCAACCCCTCAATCTTTTTGCTACCCCTCTGAGCTGATCTCGAGCTCAGGTAAAGGCAGAGTTTCAAGTCCAGGCTAATCTGCCTCCAGCATAGGACGCGGTGGCCTGTTACGTGGGTTTTGTCTGTGTTACAGAGAGCTTACTGGGCAGGACTGAGCCATTCTAGAAAAGCACTGAGTCCCGCAAATGCTCGAATGCCTTTATATTACCCTTCTGTCACCTTTTGTTCCTAGCCTTTTTTTTCTCATCCAGTATGTCTTTTTATTATCTGCAATATGTCCTTATTTTATCTACACATTTAATCCAACCTGCAACTGACCTCTGAATCCCAAACCACTCTTGCTGGAGGTTGCTGTGCTAGTATTTGGGGATATTCCCTGTCACCCCTGAGGATCTGGCATGCATCTGGCGTGCATCCCCCCCTGCACCTGGGTGGCTGCCTGTGGCTGGGAGGGAGGTGGCAGCATCACTGCAGGTAAATCTACTAGAGACTGGGAGCCAGAGTGTGACTTGTCATATTAGGTGCCTAAATCCTAAATGTCTGTCCTTCCAATTCTGGGTCATCTGTCACCCAGGTGCCTCAAGTTCATTAGTACCTACTTTACGAGTGATGGTGCTGAGATATCAAGGTCTGCCCAGCAGTACTGAGTGTGGCTGACTTGCTCCTACGAGATCCTCCTGTAAGTATCCCTCCGTGTCACTCCCGGGAGCTGCTGGCCCAGGTAGGCACGCTATCTGCACCAAGCTATTAGAGACTCATAGGGTGCTGCCACTGCTGGCCTCATCCTCACAGGCAGAATGCAGGGCTGGCTGGCTGCCTGCAAGGAGATGGCTTTCTACAGGCCAAAATGCTGAAGCAGGCAGGCTGACAGGCGTATATTTCTCATGAGGAGTTCTCTGTTGCCTGAGCCAGGCAGCTTCAATCTTCTTTTATTCGGGCTTTGCAGCCACCCCTGTAGGCATGTAAGTCCCCTTATGAATTATGTGAGAGGCTAAGTACCTGGTTCAGACATTGCAAATACTACTGGGGAGCAAAGAATGAGAATTCGGACACTCGGGAAGGAAAAGTGTCACTATCATTTAGTTTGGTAGGATCATAAATTACTGAAAACATGGCTCTTTGATATAAACTTTCAGGCAGGTTTGGGTATGGATGTATATAGCTGTATGGTATGGATGTGTATGGCTGTTTGGGAAGTGAAACCTGGAACTTGCCGGGTGGTTTTACTGATTTTGGGGTTTGCTTTGTACAGGGCAATTACTAAAACAGACTTGTTTGTGGACGTCAGGTGGTTCACACTACTGTGTTTTTATGCAGGGTTTCACAAGCACTGGGCTAATAGAGAAACAAAGCAGTCTTCATGACTGCTCAAATTTGTCTTGACTAAACACACCATTGCTGAATAAAGTATATATGTATTGTTTTCAGACAGCTGTAATCCCTCTGCAGACTTTAGGGTAATTTAATCTCTTGACATGACTGCTCAACTCCTGTTATTTTTAGGCACATACATTAAGAGAAGAAAAGGTCCATTTAATCTGAAAACATATTAGCAAGTTTTTCTGCTTTCACAAATCTGAACCAGCTACCGCAGGGAATAAACTGAAAGTCGTTAACATATGATTGCTATTTGATGGCCAGAATGAAGCAGTTTCATACCCGCTCCTTAACAGCAGATATTGCAAAGCCAGTTGCTACACTTGAAGATTGTATCAGCGAAGGTTAAGAGCTCATCTCAAATCGTGCAATATCATAACCAGATTCTCTGGTGATACCAGCTGTTTGCAAACTCTACTTGCAGTGGACTGCTGGGCCCGTGGGTGAGCTGGTGGGGATGAGGGAAGGGCCTGAAGTGGAGGACGAAGGTGGTGTGTCAGTGCCCTCCCCGATGATGCCTGAGGATGCTGAACTCAGCTGGCTCCCATCCCTGCTGTTGCAGCCCAGAGGACTGTCAGTGCCTGCTCTCCTCCTCCTCCTCCTCCTCCTTCCAGCCTCCTGAGTCACTCAGGACAGGTGACAGTGGAGCCTCTCAGGCTACAGGATGAAACTGGTGGCTGTGAAGTGGCCCAGATGCTGGAGCTCAGGCACTAAGTCTCCTCTTTGGCACTGCAGGGAGATCCTGTATTGCTCACCATAGTCCCTGTGCAAAGGGACTCCCTCCCTACCTCTAAAGGGGAGATGGGGTTACTGAAATAAAAGCAGTTTCCTGAAGGAGGTGAAGATTTATTTTCCTTCTGAATATTCCTAGCAGTGTTGTCCAACAGGACATGTGATGAAAGCCAAGAAGGCTGTTGTTCAGGCCTCCACAGATTCTTCCAGGTTTAGCTTGGGTGGGAAGGTGGGGACATGCAATGGCAGGCTTTGCTCATGACTGCCCCTTTTGAGAATGAATGGGGGAAGGCAAAGGCAAGGGACAAAGTGAGAAAAAAACATTAAACTGCTGCGTTTCATGCGGTGGACTGTTGCAGCTAGCAGGAGATTGTTGATTGTTTATTGAAAAGCCTCGCTAGCTGTGTTTGCTTTGGATACCAGAAGTCACTGGGTCATGATGGGGACTGTGAGTCATGCTCCGCCTTGCAATGGAAAACACGGATTCATCACCGTGGTGCTGTGTTCCTTGCTCAGGCTCACAGCAGGGCAGGCTGCCCCTTGGGAGAGCGGGAAGGTGGCACAAGGCAGAAAGCGTGGAGGCTTTCCCCTCCAAAGAGTGTAGGAAAGTGTTTCCAAAATGCGTTTTGCTCTTCAGGCATCCATCCTTAGTTCCGGGGAAAGCTTTGCTGGAGCCTCGAAAAAATGGCATGCTGGAGTTCATGACTTCTCATGTGCTTGTGTTGCTGTGGATACAGGGCTCTATTTTTGTGTCTCTTGCCTAAGTTTTGCCTGCATGTTACAGTGCCTTAAATGCATTTTTAGGGTTTGGGGGCCTGGGTAGCTCAAAGCATTGAAGTTGCATCTTCTGCGCTCTGAGTGGGAGTTTAGAGCAGGCTGGTCATGACAATGTTCCCTCTGCTGCCTCTTCCTTTGGCAGAACGAAACCAGGTGGTGGTTTCATTCAGTTTATAGAGCAGGGATGCCTTTGTCAGTGAGAGATGTTGCAGCTCCCTTTCCTTGGCTCACACGGAGAAGCCCTCAGTAGAACAGAAGAAAAACGCCAATGGCTGTCAGAGGCACTGGGGGGCTAGCACACAGGTCAGCATGGACCGACACTGCCAGAAAACCGGTACTGGTTTTGTCCCTAAATACGCAGAAGCACAGAAACCGCTTTCATCTCTCGGTTTACCTTGGACCACTCCAGATTTAACCCTTCATTTCGTTTCTGCTGGAAGCATAGACCTGAGATGGCTCCAGACACGAGTGTGGGCAAAGGCTGTCGCTGGGCGTACCTAGCAGGGGAGAAGGACCCTGTGTTAGGTGGTGGTAAGCCATTAACTCCTTCCTTTGCATCAGGGACAAGAAGTTCTTTCCTTGCTGAGGGACAAATAAGTCTTTTGAACACCTTTGGTCTGCCGCATGTTAACACATGCCTTAGTGTGACCCAGTAAATGCTGGAATAATAATAATGCGGTTACAGGCCATCTGAAATGAAGTTGTGGGCTGTACCTGTCCCCATGGGTTGCAGGCTGCTGCCTCCTGTGAAAGAGCATGGGGCTAGTAAAGAGGCTGCGTGTGGTAAGAGAATAGGCGTATTTAAGGAAATGGGGTTTAAATGAGAATTTAATTACTCATTTTTGGCCTCATATCTGAGCAAGAATAACATGAAAACCTGAAATTAAGCACTTGTTGCATTCCAATACGGGGAAGAATGCCTCCAGTATTTGAAAATAATTCGAAGATAAATAGAATTAATACTTAACATATAAAAGAGGCAGCTAATGTTTTGACAGACAAGCCTCCTCCTCAGAGCCAAGAACATGCATTACCTAAAGGAGGAAAATCCTCATTTGTACTGAAGGTTGCCAGGAGTCATAATTAAAGAATGAAATTAGTCGAGGCGAGGATGGAATGAAGAGGAAAAAAGATTGTTGCCTCTTAGATAACTGTGCAGGCATTGCAGAAGGAGCACACACGGTTTTGATGGTATTTTTTTTCTTGATCTGTCCCTATGTCCATCAAAACATTCACTGCAGGTTCCCTTACAGTAAAAATAAAAATAGAAATGCCCCACTGAGAAAGTTGTTCTGCCACAGGTGGAAATAAGCTTGCTTGCCCTCTTTCATGTAGAGTCTGTGATGTCTAATTAGCGGTGAGGTGGGTTTTCTGCTATTTTAACAAGTCCATCACTGGGGACGTCGTTAAAGTTTCTTTTCTCTCCTTTGCCACCCGCTTGCACAAAGTGTGAGCGTTCGTACTAACTTGGATACAACTGCCCCTCTGTCACATTTGATGGAAATTTCCTAAGCAGTTGAAAAGCTCCTGGGAGGGTGAAGGGGAAGGGCAGATAACCAGAGACATACGGACCCACCCACACGCTGTATGGTTGCATAAGGCTCATTTCTGCAGGAAACTGGCCTGAAATTTTGTGGAGGACTGGACCCGTTTGTATGAGATTTGTTATTCTGATATTATTAATGCAACATGCTGGCAACGGTTACCCAGATGTTCCCAAAAGGCAGGGTAGAGTAGATAACAGCAGTGCCATGGCCAGAGAAACGGTTAACTGGAAAGGAAAAACTGAGGTATTTTTCTGTTGGAGAAAAATAGCGTCTCACTTGGATATATAAAACACACGGCGTTCTCCACCTTACGCGCCTTTCATAGCAGCAAACGTATAAATCTTTTCTTCCAGAAAGGAATCCAGATGCTCACTTACTTTAATTCGAGTGAAGATAAAATGGCCAGATTTTCTCTGCCTGGAACATCTGCAGAAATGGCACTGAGGGATTTTGGCTTGTTGTTTTAGATAGAAAATTGCAGTTGTTCTCCCATTTTTTCCTTTTTTGAGGTTGGACCAAAAATACATTCAGCAGTCATGAGCTGTGGCATATTAATAGAAAGATTTTCTCCATAAAATGTCCACTACTCCTAGAGGTAGATTTATACTATATAATCTACCGTTTCAAAGGCTAAGGTCACCACCAAACATGTCAGCCCACCGGGATATCATAACACATAAATTACATAATCAATAGCACATGTTTTCCTCCTTTCTTTACCAATTAATGGATTTTTGAAGTAGAGAGCTTGGCTAATATTGTTCCAATGTTCCAATCATGTTGGATGGAGAAACTCATCAGAAGGAAGATTAAATGGAAAAAAAAAGTTTTCAAATAATCAGTGGAAGGCTGGTGTTTAAGATGCTCACATAAATTATTTCATGTGCAGCGTTCAGCAAGTGCACAGGAGCATCAGCTGTACTTCCAGTTGTGCTTCATGCCTTCTAACAATTTTATTAATCCTTTAGAAAAATGAATGTATGTAATTCCAGAAATTATTCCACCTTTCTTTTTTTGTTTGTTTTTACTTCATTTCAGACTTGTACCATGTTTCCGTGCCAATGTACTTCTCCTCATAAAACCATCTCATTATCCTTTACCTCCTCCGTTCTTCTTGCAGATTCTGATTAGAACATTCTTCTAATTTTGAATGGGATTAGGGCCAGAGGATGAGATAGCGAGTGATTTATATCAGTTGATGGGATATTTCCTGCTCTTACCACGATGTTTTTGTATAAACTAGGTGTTTCTTTGTCAAGGTAATGGGAGTTTACACCTGGCTCAGCTCTTTACACTAATTATTCTTCCTATCTATTTACTTACTAAATTATAGGTATCTTAGGCTGCATTGTGAAACTCAGTGGCCACTTGTAAGGATAGTCCCATTGAATTAGTAGGCTTACTTACTTGAATAGGGGCTTATCAGTGCAACTTGGCTTAATTTCTGTTTGCTTGCAATAAATATCCAGAGCGGTGGAAGCAATATTTCATGATATTGATACCTGGTCACATCACATGAAAACATATTTTTAAAAGTACATAGGAAAGAGTCAAGCACAAGCTCGGTTTCATTCTGGATTTCTTAACTGTTTCAGGCTTAGCTTTGTCACCTTCACTTTCTGCTTAGGATTTCTTGGATATAGAGCTAATGTTTTTAAATTAGAAAAAGCGAAAGAGAAACTGAACTCCCCAAAGCGAACCATTTCTGGGTCTGTGTTATATGAAAGACCTTCCCAAGTCCCAGGCTGGTTCATCAGCAGGTTTCCCCAAACATATTTCCTAAGGCATCTAGAGAGGTATCTGGGTCAGATTTCTCCAGGCTAGCCTCTCTGGAGAGATCCCTTGAGGACATCTATACCCCAGTAGGTTTTGCTATCAGTGGAGGCGAGACTCAAGGAACCAGTTCTTATTCTAGAGGGACATGTACTCTTAAGGAATAGTCCTGTTCCTTTTGTGTTCTTGTGGCAATGGTTGACCACCGTTAATGGAAGATATGTTGTACAATGCTTGACAAAAGCAGAGGCTAAGCATAGGAGTAGGAAGGAGGTTAGTGGGCTTGGAGGCATTGCTTCTGTAGCAATGGCTCGTTGGCAGCAACTGACCTTTTGTGAGCTAGAAGCTTTTGGAGAGCCCAGAGCTTAGGAAGACAGTCCCCTCATAGTCTGTCAATTGTTTCCCCCGTCCCCTGATTCAAATGAGACTTCTCCCTCCTTTCTGTCATGGTCCTGGTTCATGGATGAAGCACACAGGTTGGGTTTTCAAACCCTAAAAAGTCTCCCCTGAGCCTGCACAGGCTGAGGTTTCTGGGGAGCTTATAACGTGGCTGATTTGGGCAAACTCACACAGGGGCAGCAGGAGTCCCAGTTTTGACTGCACAAATGCCATATTCCTTCTCCAGTGTGCAGAGCTATTACAGGATCCCCCAAAAAGCTCTTTTCATATGTATAGTCTGTAACAGGGGCAAAATGTGGTTTTCCCCTAGCCTTGTGCTGAGAAGTGACTGAACCATTTTGCTGAAACTTTCCCAAAAACCACTTGGCCTGGGGCAGACAGAATGCATGGAAAAAATCCAGCCCAAACAGCTGAAATTTGGCAAAGTTGAACACAATCTGAAACACATTCTTCTCATGGAAAAGTGTTGGGTGACCTCTGATAGGCAGAGCTCCCTGCTCCACAGAGCTGAGACACACAGGCAAAGTATGCAGCTTGCCATCTGCACTCGTCAGCTTGGGTGTATGTACTCCGAACACCAAATTTTATGTATAAAAATATACACCCTTCTCTATATACGTGCTGCATAGCTCCCTGCTATGCAGGATTCCTGGCCACAGATCAGTTGCATCACTCCCCTGATGTCATCCTGGCATATACCACCTCCAGCATTCTTCTCTGCCTGGGCGAACAGTATAGTCCAAGACTGTTTTTTCTCATTTATTTTTTTATTTTTTTTTTTTTTCCCCTGGTTGGTTGCTGCCACTGCAGAAAATCAAAGGCAGCCTCACACATTTGTCTCTGGTTTTCATTTTGTTTTGCTACAGAAGTTAAAAAGAAAAGCTTTGGAAGGACTTTCTTCAGCACAAGTGAGGAAGCAGCTGTTTACCATGAAAAAAGCCCATAAGGTTTTGCTTCCTGAGCTAGGAAATAGCTGCCGTCGCCACCACTACAGTTTCTTTAGACATTTCTTGTGGCCTGGGAGATGACTTGCTCTGACACTGTGGCACACAAGGCTGGAGGACGATACCGGGGTGGGGATGGGAGACCAGGCAAAGTCATGTGGCTGTGACTCACTGGAAGTTATTTTTCAAAACCTTTACTGAAACCGTACGTCCAACAGTCTGTGCCAAGCCCTGTAAGAAATCTACCCTGTGCTATAGTTTCCTTGAAAGAGGAGTGGAAGGAGCAAATGCTGTGGGAATGCTGGTCAGCAGAGCCTGTGAAACTGGTGGCTATGCCATGAGGACGGGATGTTTTGCTGTTTGTGCAAAAGTCAAGAGAGCAAAACCCCTGCGATTCACTATCCGTGTTGACACACAGTTAAAAACTGTCTGTGTCCTTTTCCTAGACAAGTGGTGCTCAGCAAAGGCGCCACAGGTGACCCTTACACTGCACGTGCACAGGCAGAAGGTCTTCTTTGGGAGGTTTGGCAGGACCTCCTGCAGTCAGGGGCAAGTTATTCTGGGAAATGGGCTTTACAAACATTTCCTCCTCTTTGCACAAGCAGAAACACAACAACACAGGAAGGGTTGCTCTCGTTTCCCAATTTATGCCTTCTTGCTTCCCCATCTGGGCATCAGCGCTGATGGGCTCCCACGCCTCTCTGCCAGCACTCAGTGGGCTGTGGCAGCGTCACACGGGGCAGTGCTGAGCAGGCCTTGACACAGAAGGCATGTAAGAAGGTTGATCGCAGTGGCAACTGGATCTCTCAACGTTAGCCCATGGCAGTGAGAGACAGGCACATCAGTAGTGGCAGACAGATCGGACCTTCTCGGTGTCTGGGGCTTTCACTTGCTGTGATTTTGCAACAGGCATTGCTTTGCTTCAGGTACTCATCCACCCGACGGTCCTTCGAGGTCCTTATTTATAATACAGGAGTACCACAAAACATAATCATTTGCCCCAGGCGGTTGGGAACCAGTTGCCTGCAATACTGCCTGGTCTGGCGAGGAGGATCATCCCCTTTCCTCAGCATGGTCAGAACGTGCTCTGCAGCGTGGCCTCCCCACAGCTGCCCAAGCTGGTTCCATCAGTCCTGCCTAGGATGGCATGGCCTCTTTCCTTGTCCTGCTCCAGTGCCACTGCTGAAGTGTGACTGCAGAAGAAGACTGGGCAGGGAGGCTGGGGCAGGAGGTACGTACCTGCGCTTGGCATGTATGGCCTAATGTCATGGGTCTCCAAGTGGGCGTGGGGCTGTGAAACCCATGTGAAGAGCTGTGTGGGCATTTAAGGTGTCTCCATATCTCACGTGCTGTGTGTGACCTCCGTTCAGTGATGCTTTGTGGCCCTGTGTGGCGATGGGGAAGGCAGGTGCCTGCCACAGCGGTGTGGGACCTGCTCTGAGGGACAAAGACCTGCTGCCTGCAGGTTGTTTTTGAGGCTGTGGATGAGGTGTGTTGCTGGACGAGGATTTGAGGGCCAGTCTCACCTGTCCTAGGCTGGCCTTTTACCTATAGCCTATTCTTACAAGAAAGAAGCCTCTGCATGCCATAGGGTATGACAGAAAGGGGGATGTAAGCACACATCTCAGAGACATGATTTGGTGTAGTCTGATTTAGTAACTCTACCACTGCCACACCTGGAAGCAGGAAAGCAAAGAGAACCAGCTGATGTTTTATCTCACTTTTCTTCTGCTCTGCCCATGGGACCTGGCTTTCCTCAGAAGATGCTCCCTGCATGCCAGGCTCAGCAGGGGCAGCAGGCGCATTTCACCTCGAGGTCCAGTGACCCACCTGGTGGGAAAAACACTCACCGTTTTCCATGTGACTGCCACAAAAGTGTCATTGAGGGGCCTGGAATCGCGGTCCTTGCCGCTCTAGGGTAGCCCACAGCGGTGAAGACCACCTGTGCCGTGGTGTAAATCAGCCGGGCCCATGTAACCGACATGAGCCGTGCTGGCTTACACCAGCTCAGTGTCCACCCCTGGGAGCAGCCACCCTGTAGCACATCCTTTTAACATCCTCCCTGCCACCGCTTGCGCAAGGTACCAAGACGTGCCACATGAGGACCGTAGACACCTGCGAGCAGCACGGCTGGCACGACACTTCGTTTCAGCTTCCACTTCATTTCCCTTAGCAAGGAAATATTTCTCTTGCAACTAAAGTTTCACAATAAATGTACATTAGCTGAGATAAGGTTTAAGGGAGAATTTTGTTTCATATACTGCTGAAAACACAGCTAGCTGAGCATATTTATGAGTATTTCCTTTCTCTCTTTGGTGGGGGCAAGAGGGGTGAAGTGTTGTATGTGGAAAAGGAGCATAATGTAGTTACTTTTTTTTCCCCTCAGAAGGTCCTGGTGACAAGTCCTTGAAGGATGCAGAAGTAACTGCATGCCAAGGGAACCCTGGAGACCAGGTTTGGGAAACCTAACCCAGAAGCCTTTTCTGGAGAAAGGGGAGAATGCAGGAAGAAAGGGCTTTTACATAGGAAGTAACAAATTAGCAGGACCAGAAGATTGTCTGGAGGGAGGGAGGAAGCCGGAGGGTGGCTGGTGCATTTACAAGCTGCTTTGAACAAGGTGCCGAACTTCTTGGGAAGCCGTTTGGGGTTAGCCAGTGATCCTGTTGCAGCCATGCCTCTGGCTTGGAGGCAGCCTGGGTGCACAAGAGGTGATGTCCTTTCCCTGGGGGCAGTTCGTGGTCTCCCTTGCCAGCTGGCCAGTTTACACTGCTGGCTAACTGGGAAGAAAAGTAGTTTCCTCTTTAGTTTCCCCTCCCCACACGCTTGCAGCGAGGGTGGAAGTAGGGCTCTGGAGTCCTTCCTTTCTTCTCGGGGCTGGGATCCTGGACCTGTGGGCTCAGGCTGAGTCCCTATGGCCCTGGATGGAGAAGTAGCTGGGGACAAATGAGGAAGCGGTGGGTTGAGCAAAAACCTTGCGCTATAGAAATCTTTTTTTCCAGAAAACCAGAGAAGGGGGTGGGGTGGGGGGAGACAAGACACCAGCTGCCCAGTTGCAGCAACAACGTGTTTTCATTGTGATGCAAATATCTTCATGTAATTTGGGTCAGGTTCAGGTTCACCCAGTTCTTGTGGCTAGAACTGAAACCAGGATGTCTTCACTTTTGCTCACAGCTCTCAGTGCTCTCCTCTCTCGGTGTGATCCCAGAGCTTGTTTTGTGACAGGTCTTCTTCTGTGTCTCTAGAAAGGTGCTGTTTGGTGGAGCACATCACTGGCCTTAGTCAGCTAAGTGGTCGTCATGCTCCTCTCCCCTCTCTGGTGGCTTTTTTGTTCCAAATAGCTTTTTTTTTTTTTTCTCCAGAAAGGGCTGGTGGGATGTGCCTGGGAGCACATGGGTCTGATATGATGCTATGAGGTTTTGAAAACTGGTTTTGTTCAATCAGAGTTGCTCACACTGAAGTTAGGCTGACACTGTCTGCAGTGCCTGCAAATGTAGAAACCAGCCCCGCAGCACCAGATTGCAATTGTCGAGATACTGCCGTGTACACCAGTCTGGACAGCTTTGAAAATAGTGGCTTTACTTCTGGGAAACACGATGCATAGATTTGAACAGGAAATTTACTGCCTCCTTGCACAAAACTTGACTTTTCCTCACCCCCTGCTTGCAGTGAGCCTGTAAATGTTTAAGTCACCTCACTGTTATCCTGTGTGGGGTCTTTGTTCCTCGCCTCTCCCGCTTATGTTGACCTAGCCCCGCTTCTCTCGCCACACAGCCGGCATTAAACTCTGGGGGCACAGGGCAAAAGCAGGGCTTGGTCACTCCTCGCCTGCCTCCCTTGGAGGGGCTGACTTTTGCTGCTGTCTGGTGTGGATTAGTGGGGCTCCCCTCCAGTTTCGGGCCCTGGGCAGTCACCTTAGTTGCTCTCTCCTAAATCTAATTCTGTTCCGCTTTGTCCAGATCATAATGCTCCCTGGAATTCATTTTAAATGCAGAGCAGGGTCAGGGGAGGCTTCAGGGACAGCTCAGATTCTGTTGGGGCTAGGGCTGTGCTAAAGGCACATCAGGCCTATTTTGTAGAATTGGCTGTTAAAATCATAGTGGTTTCCTGAGCTGGCTGTTAAAAAATCACCTGCAGCTGCTGCCATCTCCCCTGGTACCCAGGCTCCTAGGCTGGGCTCTTCCTCACACTCACACCGGCTCAGACCTAAAAATCTCGGTCCCCATCAGCAGAGTGCCCAGCCCTTGCTAGTTCTCCATCCTAGCCCTACCCCTCACGCTTCCCAGCCCTGGCCCTGACCCATCTGGCAGCTCAACCTGCCTGGGTTCAACGCTCATCAAGCCATTTTGGTACACTGAGTGGGGATGGAGCACGGTGGAAGGGGCGCAAATCTCAAAGTCTTGCATTTCAGAATCACCTCCTGCTTTGAAGGATCTGATCCTGCTTTACAGACTCTCACACTCCTGTAAGGCAATTTGGTTTGCCTGCAGTTAAATGCAGCTGCTTCTGGTGCAAAGTATGGCAGCTGCTTTGCACTGCACAGGAGGACACTTTGGCAAAGGAGACATAATGATTGTGCTTGGCTGAATCTGCAGAGGGAATTTAGGTAGAGGGAATGTAATGATTGGAATTTGGCCAGGACATTGGGTGAGATAGTAATTTGCAGCAAAGGAAAGCCTGCAGAGTAAAGCGGGCGGTGTTAGGTAGGTCACTATTCTGGATGTGTAACGTCATGAGTAATGTTCTGCCCTTTCCATCCGTAGGGAATGGGATTTTAATTCTTCAGATGTGACAATTGCACGAGCCAACCATTCCCCTTAACAGGCACTCATAGAAAGAGGTAGTGGTCTACTCTAATTTTGTAGGGTCCATGGGGAAGCTGTTGGTAAGTTCTCCTGAAATAACTATGGTTCCCTGGGCTTTGGTTTCACATATAACTAGAGAAAAAAAGCAAAACTGGAATTTTGGATCTGTACAGCCTGAAACAGTAGGGATGGAGGAATAAGGGCTTCTTTGTTAGGACTGGCTCTCTTCCACCCTGCCCCAGCTGAAACCTTAGGAGGTCAGTGGCTGAGTTGTGTGGTGGAAGTGCTCAAGACCCTGAGGTTCTAGTGGATGTGGTGCAAGATAAGGTGGTCCCCTGGCCAACCTGAGGCTGAGTTAATGACAAAAGCTTCTTTGGTTTCTCTGTTGTTTTGTATCATCCCTAGCCCTTAAATAGTCCCAAGCCCAACTGATGTGCTGTTTTTTTTTTTTTCACCTTGTTGACCTTCTTTGGCCCTTTGGCCCATTTTAAGACCCCTTAATGAAAATTATAAGCTCATCAGAGAGGAAAATAAATTATTTCATGTTGTGTTTTCACAGTGGTGAAATTGTGAGGTGGTGAGATCTAGCTCATATGGATGTGACTAGTATCACAGTATAAATGATAAATGAGTGTAGCTGATATTGATCCCAAATTGGACTTAATTTTGTTCAGCTTCAGAATTAGCTTAGCTGAACAGCATTCATTCTTGGAGCTAGACTCCTTCTCAAGGTGAACAATAGCATTAAATGATCTCTTAATAAGTAAGAAAAGAAGGGAGAAAAACTCCTGCAGGCTCACTGCCACCACTAAAAAAGTATTCAGCTCTTGGACTGGACCACAGAACTGCTGTGAGAATGAGCGACTGACTTTTTCGTATGAAGGAGGAAGTGCTGTGTTACTCAGAGGGCATGAGCATGCTACAGAAAGTGGCACTAGTTCTTGGAAACAACATTACTGTTTTTTTTTTTTCCCCAACAAATTCAGGAAAATTCAGGGGGATTTCCAAAGAGGGGAATTGTGGCTGCAGGGAATGGTGGCTGTTCCAAACAGATAAATCAGTCTTCAAACACAGTGATCCTCAAAAGAAATTATGCTATTTTCTCCCAGCTATTACCAAGAGAACTATTAACCCCAATCAGAAGGATAAGAGGAAGTTCTTGTGATGAAATGTTTACAAACAGGAAAACCCCATGGACCGTCCTCTTAGCACCTAAAGAAAAGTCGAATTCTGCTGGAGGGGAGGTCAAAGGCATTCCTTAAACCAGGGGATGAGCTGCCAGGTTAGGTCCATTTTCTTCCTTTCAGCTCTTGAGGGCTTCAAGGGTCAGGTGAGTGGAGGCATCAGGAAACCCCTCAGCCAGGGAGTTGGGTGCAGGCTCCCTGCTGCGTGTGGAGACTTGGCCCCTTTGCTCTGTGCTGTCAGCTCACAGCTGGTTGATTTTATCTTTGTTCCCTCTTGGGGCAATGGTGTCTGATACCTGAAACATCGCAGAGGGGCAAGAAAGCAACAGTGGTTCTTCCATGTTTGCGTAGAAAACGCTGAGCAGTAACAGCTCAGACCTTCGACATTTCTTGGAAGCTGCTGTCAGTTTCCAGGACTGCTTGTTCTTGGTGATCTGCTACATTATCTCTGAGGCACACATCTCCTGTGCTGTATGTAAATCTGCAGCAATACATCCTAGATTCCTGTAAGCTCATACCCCCCCATTTGATTAATAGAAACCCTGAGTTCCTTTTTTAGCTTCCTCTGCTGACCACAACTCACGTCATGAGTAAAGTCCCGCCTGCCGTGCTGTCTGCCAGCGTGTGTGCATATGGTCTGCAGAACATGAATGCAGCAAACCACTTCACAGCATTGTTGTTTTCTTTTGCCTCTTTTTTTTTTTTTTTTTTTTTTTTTTTTTTTTTTGTTTCTCTCAGTGGAAACTATTAAAGACCGAAAGCCTCTGCTAATAAAATTCACACAGCTGCTGTTGCTGCAGATGAAATCCTAACACCACAATAGGGATTTCCAGGCGTGGATGTCACCTTGCAAAGCGCACTGAAGAGGGCAACGCATTTCCAGAGCATGGAAAGCCATCACAAAGACATATCACTGTGTGTTTAGCCACCAAACCTGTAAATGAACTAGTCTGTAAGGCTGTTCTCTGCAATTAGTGCAGGCTTGCAATTTTCTCCATCACCCCTATGCCGCTACAGAAGCTGCCCTTCCCCCAAGCACAGTGATGGTTTGGAGAAGTCAGATTCAGATGTCAATTCTGTCCTGAAGGTGGGGATAACAGAGTTCACCGAAGGCTCACATTTGGTCTGTCAACAGCTAGCCATTTGTCTTCTAAGCTTCCAGTTGCCTGATAATGAGATATTGCAATGAGAGAGCTGACACAACAGTGTGGTTCTGCTACAGGGCAAAAGCAAGGGGGAAGACAACCTCCATTCTTGCTTTCCTCCTTCTCCTAAACAGAGTTGAAAATGCTGCTTAAAAAACCACATTTATTTAAAAAGAAGTTCACAGGTTAGAAAGTGGATCCATCCAGAGTGAGTGTTTTGGAGGAGTAGCTGGCCATGCTACAGAAATAACATTTTCTGTTGGATCCAGACATGCCATGTCAGGCTGGATAGTCTTTGTAGGGTGGCAGGCACCTCATCATGGGCAGGAGTGCTTCAAGGGCAGAAGAAAAGTTAATTTCCATGGAAGTCTCCATTTCTGGATTTCCTTTCCCTTTTCAGTACAAGCCAGCATTCATCTGTAGGTTTCTAGAGGACAAGTTACTTCCGAGCTAGTACCTTTTGGTGGAAATATAGCCTGAGTAGCAGCAGTAGAAACTTCATGTTATTCTGTCAGGATACTCAAGCCATAAACACACAGACGTACGTGTAAGATTTCCAAGCCACGGGACTTCCAGTTCTTGTCTGTGATCATTTGTGCCAGTTGCAGTAGGAGTTGCTTTAGGTGGCTGCTTGTACTAAAAGAGTTGGGGCGGGAAGGTCTCTGTGGGAATGAGAGAAGCTGTTGCCCTATTTCAGGGCCACTGGAGCTTTTTCAGAGCCTTCCTGAACTTCACCATGGCTGGTGGCTTGCTTGTTGCCCCATGTGTGGGACATGGTCTGGCTGAGCCACGAGGCAGGTCTGGATTTATTCTAGGTGTCCCGTGCCTTTTGTGGCTTGCAGCTTACTTTATCCCGGCATTCAAAGCCTTATTTCACCTGCCAGTGATGGAGCAAGAGTGAACAAAGGCTGTTTGTAGTAACAACCTGATTTTGGAAAATCAAGATAAATGTGCTACTCTGGTCTAGAATTTACCTGGGTCTTGTAAGAGGTGTGAAAGTGCAAAGTGGTGTTGTCTTTCCCAATATTTTGCCTGCTTTTAGTGTTCTGGGACTAAGAGCCCTCCCAATCTCCCTCTGGATACAGCACCTGCCAAAGAGGCCCTAAGCAATCTCTGCGGAGCCATTCAAAGCCCTTCAGAGTTGCCTCCTGGCTTTTTCCCCTCTAGTTTAGTGCAAGTGGTTTTGCCACAGGTACCTATTTGCAAGAATAATTACTTGTTTGGAATGTATTCGTAATTTTCTAACATAGTGCCCCTTTTCAGAAAAGTGCAGCACTCTGATGGTGGAGCGTGTCGTGGCATCACTTAGGGGAAGGAATAGTCTTTAAAACATGTCCCTAGTCCTGACTATTTGTGTTATTAAAAAATAAATAACTCTGGGGAAAAAAAAAAAGTAAATATCCCCTCCTTTTCCTCATTAATGTTTCCTAATCATTTAAAATCTGGTCCCTGAGCATTTATTTTTCTTTGGTTGTTAGAAACCACATGTTCAGCAAGACACTCCTGCAAGGCTTAAGGCTTCTGCTCCTGAAACCCAGAAATGGGGTGTGCCAGCTGGGGTCTGAGAGCTTGAGCCTGCAGTTCTTGTTCACACGAAGATTTTAGTCCTGCACCAGTATGGGGTGCAGTGCAAGCTCCCATCCCATTCAAGCGTGATTTGGATAGGGCCTGATTCTATGCCTGGCCTTTCACTGGGTTTATGGGTAAAGGGGAAAAGGGAAAAGAGGACTGAGTGAAAAGAAGTATTCACTGACTTCAGTGGGAGTAGGCTTTCTTGCTTGGCTGAAGACTACTTGTTCCCCTAATGATCGCCTCCCTACTTGTGAAGTTCATTACACGAACTTGAGCTGGTCCTGACAGATCCTGTCACTGTCTTCCATCCTTAGCACAAAAACCTCACATACAACTTCAGAGCAGCTGTTAGTTATTTACTTATTTAATTATTTATGAGCGTGTTGTCCCAGTTCAATGAAATCGGTTATTAAAAATTATAGCTGGCTCCAAGGTTGCCTGTTCAAAGTTTCTGCCTGCAAGCTGTGCTCCCTGCCACCACTGCTTTTTCACCAGAGACATGGACCACGTTTTCTTCTCTTGGCAAATGGTCCCTCTGCTCCCCCAGCTTGCTCTAGCCTGGATGCAGAAGTCTCTCCTCCAGCCCCAGCTCCAGCTTTCTGGGCCCACTGCAGGTTCTCATGCCCAAGCCCCTGACAGCCCTGGACACTTTGATTCCCAGGGGCCAGTTTCTGTTTTCCCAAGAACAGAGAGCTGCTCAGGTCAAACCATCCAAGCTGAATGGAGAGATCTGCCACCTTTTTAGTCCTCACTCTCCTATTGAAGAAGAGGGCAGAGGTTTATTACATCTTCTTTTCAGCCTTTTAGACACAAGCTTCAGGCTGCTGACAAAGTGCTTTTTGGCTTACTGCTAATCTGGCAGAGAGAGAGCCCTTTATCTCTTATTTACAGCTGCACTCCTAATTAGTTAGCAACAAAAATACATAATAAAATGCAGCTTGTACTCAGACGGCTTCTGGCTAAAGCTAAGCTGAGATATAGTAAGGTAAAAAACCTCAGGACTCTGAGCCATGCTGAAGGTAAATCCCACAGAATACAGAAAATTACCTCCACCCTGGGAAAATCAGAAATTTTAAAGTGTTCTCCATGCAGAAAGCTGTGAAGGTAACACATCAGAGCCAAGACTAGACAAATACTCATAATGTGCACATAATGAAGCCTCTGGATATTGAACAGGCCGGAGCTTGAATCTTTCCCATTGTGGCAACTCCTGACTAAAATATATAGTTGTGATGACGAAGTCAGAGGATGCTTTACTTTTAAAATATTACTTTAAGTGGAGATGTACATCTTTTCCCATGTTTAAAAAGAAATGCATGTGATATATCACCCTTGGTTTTACTGTTCTTCTATTTGTTTTGCTGGATGTTTGCTAGGAGGGCATAGTGAATGCAGAAGGACCCGAATGCTCGTGCATGTTAACCTCACACTTCTGTTTTGCTTAGAGACCCACAGTAGGTTTGTGCTGGTAACATCCCAGACATGTCCTACAGCGAAATATGTGCAATACTCACAGCACAGGACTGTGAGTATTCTTACCCACTTCTACTAAATCAGCCTTCTTCCATCTTGTTTACTGTGACTCGGCTTTCAGGACATCTCAGACCTCGTTTTTGCCAATATGAAGTGCCCTCTTGAGTTTTATCCCACAGCCTTGCTGGGAAGGTGTTCATGGAGGCTGTCAAAAATCCAGGGTCAAGTCCTACTTCTGCCTCAGGGAACTTTTGCCCATCTCTGCCAGGTGAATATGGTGACATGTGGGCTTTTGGATGCTCAAACCTGGGTTTTCTCAGCCCCAGAAATCAAAGCAATTGTGTACCAGCCTTAGCTAGTTTTCAGACTAGGAACTGCATGACAGTTGTCTCACTCTTATGTGGGTGACTGACATACTAGGTTGCTGTTGGCACTAGCTTTCTTCTCCTTTCACTTTCTCCTCTCTTTCTTCATCCCTGCGATGTGGCATGGACGTGGTGAAGACCATAGCTCAGTGCTGTGAATCCCATCAGTCAGCAAATTTGCTGCTAAGTTTTGCAGTTTGACGGAGTGTGCTGGCCTGCCTTGTGAATCTGGTCTGCCTCGCTGAGTCCAGCTCACCAGCTTAAGAACAAAGGCCTTATTTCTTCTTGAGGGCCTGCAGAATATTGTCTAGGAGTCTGTGGGATGTGGTGACGTGTTGTGGTCTCTGTTTTTCTTAATTAAAAAAAAAAATATTTTTTATTCAAGCATTTTTTCAAAGCACAAGCAAAACAACCTTTTTTATTTTTTTCTTATTTCTTTTATGTGCCTGAGTGAGTCATGCTGATAGAGGACCTCAAGGCCAGTGCTATGTCAGGTACATGACATAACATGAGTGCTGCATGTAGATGCTCCTTGTCGCTGTGAATGAGCTCTATCCCCCCTTGCAAGTGAATCAGAAAAAAATTGATCATGAATTTTCAGAAAAAATATTTTAAAATCTTCTGCTGGCTAGATTGTTCCTGTAGCTGTTAAATGCAAGGACCCCCTTTTCATTAAAAGTGACTATTTCCTGAGCAATGCCTCCAGACAGCCCCCCATACAGATAATCTTGCAGACAGCTGAGATGATTTGAGGTCTCCAGGTGGGAGAATCTTTGGCTTGGAAGGTGCTGGGGCCAGGGCAGTCCATCCAGATGGCAACCAGGGGTCATTTCCACCTGATGGCAAGCTTTGCAAGCCTGTGTGAAATAGCTTGGATCTTCCACAGGTTGTTTTCTGTAGATTCAGGTTACCACGCTGTGAAAGCCACAGTCAGTAATAGCAGCGTTTAGCACAGTTTGGGCTCTGGCTGGGCCTGAGAGCCAGGCTTTGCTCTCCTGCCTGAACCAGGGTTGGGCTGACATGTGGAGGCAGAGCGTCTTTAGGGATGTCCTTTCTGGTGCAGAGGACAGCAGCGGTGTCAGACCAGAATCAGACCACAAACTTGCATCTGCCACGGTCTGATTCCAGCCCGATCTGGCAGAGGAATAAACATCAGCCTTGAGGGACTTCAGTGCACCAACTTCCCTGTTTTAAGTTTAGAGGAAAAAAGAAAAGGACTGTCTGTGAGAAGTCTGATGGATCTGGCTGGTTCAGGACCAGCAGAAATGCTGCTCCCCCTGCCCCCTTTTGAGCTTTAGCAGTTGCTGTGGTTAGGGCAGAGATTTCACCCCTAATCTGGTGAGGTGCTGTGTAGGCATGAACACTGACAGAAACAAAGCAAAACTGCATGCAATTCACCCTCCTCCAGATGAGGCCCACAGGAGCAGGTGTGCTATGAGGATGAGCAAGTCTGTGAGGGGACAAAACCCCAAACAATTATAGCGGAAAAATACACAGAGAAATTAGAAAGTGAACAGGAGATTAATTAAATCACCAGAAAGTTAGAAAAATAGAAAAACCAAAAGCAATTGGAGTATTTTTTCCTCCTTGCTTACAACAGCTGTGTCAGTAGCTCTCCTTTCATTCTCCACAGCAGTGTGGCTTCCTCTGTGAGAGCTTCAGTGGCAGGCGTCACATTTGGGATGACAAGGCAGCCATCAATGAGAAAGCCTTAAAATATCCTCTGCAGACTATAAGATTTCAAAGAGAATGGAGAAAATATAGTCCCCAGACAGGTCAATCAGGCATGGCTGGGCCGGGCCACCCAGGGAGGACATCCATCCCCCTGCAGCTGGTCCAGGGCTGCCTCCAAAAAGATGGATGAAAGAGTTGCAGACCTGATGTACCCAACCCACAGAGTGACTGCTTGTCCTAGCAGGGCTGTTCCTTGCAAGGTTTGGTTTTCCCCACCGGTGTGGAGAAGCAGCAGCAGCTGAGCAAAGGCATTTCTGCCTTTTGTCAGCCTCAGGCAGAGGTCAGCACTGAAGACCTTGTCCTGCGAGCTGGTGGTAATGCAGCTCTGATTAGAAATGAGAGGCTTTCAGGAAGGCAATGTTAGAAAGGCCACCCCAAAATGGAGAAAACAACTAAAAACCCTAGTGGGAAAGGTTGCAGTAAGAAGCAGAGGCTTTCCCTGGGGAAACTTGCCTTGGCTTTTATAAGGCATGTGAGACTTTCATCTGACATAGCCCATTGACTGCAGAAAATGCCCTCTACTGCAGTGCAAGGTGTCTGTCCTCCTTGCAGCCCTCCCCAGCCCTTCTCTGCCCTCCTGCAGGCCCCCACTCATGCACAGTGAGTCTTCTGCACAGTTTTGGCCACTCTCCTTTCTGCTGATTACCCGTAAACCTCTCCTTCTGCTAACAGCTACTGCTACATCCATAGACACAGCCAGCAGCATCTGCAAACCAATGGCCCTTGCTTCCCCCCCTCTGCCCTGGGATTTGTGGGGTGGTAGTGTTCCCCATTGCTCTGTCTGCACGACGTGGCCCAGGGTGCCCAAGTGAATGAGGGGACATCACCCATCCCGAGGGTTTGCACAAGCTCCAGCTGCCAAAGCCTTGCCACAATGATGTCTTCCCATCCCCTTCCACATCAGCTAATGTCCGGAGGCTTTGAAATCTGAGTCCACACTCAGATAACCCAAACTATTGGTTATCGAATACTGTTCCTGCTACAGCTGCTACTCCCGCCCCTTTCCAAGTCTTATTTCTTCTTCCTGGCATGGGCTTAGGTGGGCATGCATGACTTACGAGTTTTAATTTCCTGTGGGAAACATTTCTAATGGCCTGCAGGTAGGTGCTTTGTTATTTTTTCTCCCCTCCTCTGCCTCCCCCATTAGGTCTTCCCTTAGCTTTAGAGCTTTTCTGTGCCCTTAACTGCCCCTTTTGAGATTCTGAGCCCCTTTGGATCTCATTTACTCCGGGATGTAACTTGACTGGTTTCAGTGGTGTTAGTGCTCATTCACATCTTGGGTAAATGAGAGGAAAGCCAAGAGTCCGTTTGTTGTGTTTTCCTTGGCAAGTGTAAACCATCCTGTCTGTGTTGATAGTTGCAATTAGGAAGCATTCAGTACCAGTGCATCCTTGCATTCAGTAGTACATTTAATGGTCCATCTGGTATGGAAGACTCTGGATAGATGGAGGGAGGTGAAATGGTTTGGCTGGTGAAAACTGCTAAATTATTATCTCCTGCTGAAGAACAAACCGGTCTATGGCTCATGCTGCGGGTGTCACAGACGACACAGGCAGGGATGCACATGCAGCCGTGGTGCCGCTGCTGGCCATCAGCAGGGCAGGATGGACACGATGAACATAAGAAGGGTAACAGCACTCTGGGACTGCGGTCTCCCACCTTTGCACCAAGCCTGGAGGCTCAGGGATCAACTAAGGAGTGGAAGCTAGCTGTAAAAATAACTCTGTGGTATTTTGCAGTCTCTGCTTTAATTTCATCCCCATACTCGCAGTCTTTTAATTGGTTTGGACAGTCAGTTTTCCCAAGAGGCTGAGTCTTGACCTTCTAGGGGGTGAGGGGCAGCAAGCTGTAACGTGTCACTGGGCTGCACTTACCAAAGGGGCAATGGGTGGACACATGGGCACGTGCATGTATGTGTGTGCACTGCATGTTTGTATAGCGCAGTGATTAAAAGAAAAGCGTATGTATATACATACATACATGGAGACACATCTATAAATATATATACATAGTTTGAGCTTTGAAATACATCCCCTCCCCACCCAAATTTTTCCATCTGGGATTCCAAATGATACTCCTTTTTCATTTCACTCCAGCTTGCAGATTCCCTTGGCCCTTAAGATGTAGGGTAAGACTTCATGAAACCATCCTTCCCCAGAACTCTCATGGTCCACAGGGCCTTTAAACATCACTTGTAAAGAGAACATGTAATCGTGGCCATCTTCAGCATGTGTCCTGCTGCCTGCAGGGTCCTTTCCAGCTGTCAGACAGCCGAGCAGCTCAGGGGTCTTGATCTGTCCATCAGATCCCTGACACTGACCCCCCCCCCAGCTGTACTGTTTGATTCCCCCGGCTCACCTCGGCATAGCAGTGAGAAACTAAGGCAGGTCTGTGCCACAGCCTGCACTGCTGGCCGGTGGCAGAAAAGGAAAACGCAGCCCAGCAAGCAGCTCTGGCAACCTTCGTCAGTGGGAGAGTCCAGCGGTGCAGCTGTGGAGGAGGTGAGAAAGGCAAAGTGTGTTGAGCCTGGACTGATGTTATCTCTGTTTTTTTTATGCAGTCCTCATCCTGACATCCCATGTATATAACTGGTTTTTTTTTTTTGAGGAACAGTTTGGAAATACCTGGCCAACGTTGTGTAAAAGACTTAAATGGCTGAGATTTCTAACCAGTCACAGAACTCAGTGCTTTGTACTGGGAATTCAGAGGTTTTGCTGAAAACTGGAGCTTTTCTTTTTCTTTCCAATTCTTCCTTGCTCATTTATTATTTGCCTCTGGCTTGGGTACCTGCACAGTCCCACGTTGCTCTGCTCGGATGCTCTCCATGCTCAGCAGCCCCATAAAAAAAAAAAAGCCTGATTTTCAAATGAGCTGAGCGTCTGAGCAGGTTCCACTGGCTTCCCCATATTATCACAGGGCTCCAGCTCCAACCTACCCGTCAGACCCACCGACATCAAAGGCGCTGCGTAGATTCACACCAGATAAAAGCCTCGCCCACCCCTCGTGGGATACACCCATCCCCTGCCCACGTACTGGTAATGCCGCTTTCCCACCTGGCCGGCTGGGGGGGTAGGGTGGGACCATTGCTCAGCATGGCAGCCTCTGCCCCCATTCCCTCTCTTCTGGAGGCACCAGAAACTCAAACGCTGCCTTCGCCCCGGGCCGTGGCTACAAAGGGAATTTCACTTGCCGCCTTCTCCTTTCCTTTGCAGGCAGCAGCTGCTGGTGCTGCCACGGGTGCGGAGGCACAGGCGCGCTTGGCTGCTGTCGCCCTCTCCGCTGGGGGCTGTCTGGGCAATAAATGCCATGTACAGCGGACAGGCATCGTGGGGTCTTTTTCTGCACCCATACAGTGCACTTTTGGTGGGACTTTTTGAACAGTAGCGCTTTGCCGACAGATTCGTGGGAATCCAGCATGAAGTGTCCGGAGTCCTCTCTTTTCAGGCCCATTTTTTAACCTATGGGTCGGAAAATTCCCGCAGCTCCCATCCCTGGCTGCCTTGCAGCCTCCCCATCTCCCAGGGCAAGGCGACTCACTCTGTTGCTGGCTGGGCTGCAGTTGTTTTGGGGAAAACTGAGAGCTTTGCTCTCTGGGTCTCCTTTCCCGGGCACAGAACTTGCCTGGATGAAGCCTCCTGATTGTATTTAAGTGAATTGATTTTAAAAGCCTGGACTCTGCTGGGTTTCCTGTGAAATTAAATCTTGAAAAAAAAAAAAATGTGGCTGCACCTCTTCCAGAAAGGCCCTGTTGTCAGCAAA
Organism: Tyto alba; assembly: GCF_018691265.1. Taxonomy (NCBI): domain Eukaryota; kingdom Metazoa; phylum Chordata; class Aves; order Strigiformes; family Tytonidae; genus Tyto; species Tyto alba. The sequence continues at coordinate 4,877,591 of NW_024881295.1, read as the reverse complement.
ATGCAGCTCGGAGAAGCGGGGCAGCATCTCTGTGTGGTATAACAGGCTGCCTACAGGCTGGAAAGGTATGAGTTTGCACAGCTTAGCTTATATAAATTGAACAGCAAGTGCCAGCAAACTGCAGCCATACGAGAGAGTCCGAAAGGTTTGAAGTGTTGCAGAACAAAGCTACTTTTATGATTTATACACTTGCCAGACAACCATCAAATTCTTTGCTGAAACTGGAGCTTCCCTGGTAGCACCATGAGGGCTGGCCGGCCTGTGAGGAATTCTTGGCATCGGAGCAGCTGTCCCAGAGTGGTACAAAGGGCTTTGCCAGTGTGAGATGGAGCTATCAATAGGATGTCTATCAGGGCAGGCAACAAATGGGCCGCTGGTCTTGGCTTCCTCCACCTCACCAGTCCCAGTGCGTGTGATATACAGTGGTAACAACCCCTAGACAACTGTCATAACATTTCTGTGCAAGGTGTGGTAGCCACTGAGCGGTCCCTGTGCTTCATAATGAACTCTTGATCGTCTGCTGCACTGAGCTGAGTGGCTGGAGCAAAGGGAGAAGCCTGCAGGGTGTGATGCTGCTGTGTGGGTAAGCTTTGGGCTGCCCACGAGGCACGATGTGCTCAGGGAGTGGGCAAGATCTGGCCCCACGGGGTAGGACACTGGCGGCCACTGTTGGTCCTCTCTGGAAGAGCCAGCAGGCACGTGTGTGGTTTGTAGAGGGAGGGCATCCCTATGGTCTGCTCCCTGGGGAGCTGTAATCCAAGGAGATGGTCTGGAAGTCAGGCTTATCTAGGGTTTTGCTCATGCTGGGAGTCATGTCAGGCTCTCAGCTGTAACCCTTCTGAGGTACCGTTTCCTCCTGGGTGAAATGGAGTATTTAATGACTTGGTAGCCAGATGAAGCATCTTTATAAAGGCAGCAGGAAAAGTGAGGTCTCCTGAAATTTTGCCTGTTGAGTAAACTTTGGCCACCATGACCACCTGAATGTATGGCTTAATGGTAGGGGCTTGTGCAGCAGTGCTTCCCTGGAGATGGGTAGGAAATACTAGTCAGAGCCTTCGGCCCAAGGTCTCTTTGCGAGTGCTGAGCTTGTATTCACCGAGACATTATTTATTTAGACAACAGCTCTTATTGCTGCTGTTTTGCCAGAAAACATCCTCTGGTTTCCGCTGGCCTCTGAGTCTACAGCATTAGAGATTATTTTCCACATTTGTTTGCACATTGCTCTCATTAATGCTTCCAGCAGAAGTCTGGACTACTAAAGTGAGGAGACAGGGCACGAAATCAATGGCCGGCAGGCAGAAGGATGTGGCATGTGAAAGCCCTGCAGGAATGCGTTTGAATATCACCATAGAAAAGGTTTTGGAGGTTTTGCAATGGTTGTAATGGTACACAGCCATGGCAGGGGCTATCGCATTAGCTACTGTGGGTTGACTGTTCAGATGAAGGTATTTCACCTAAAGTAAGGAGACTGTGTCTGCTTGGAAGTTTTACAGGGTGGGACTCCAATTTCAGACTGGCAGTATCCAGGGATCTCCCGTACCCAACAAACTGTCACTGGACAGCACCAGACAAGTGCACAATGATACACAAATAGCTATTTTTACATTGGACATGGGCTTTGGTAGGCCTGGCCGGTTCCTTCCTCTAGCTTTTCCTTACAAAGTGAATGTCATCTGTGATTTCTATATTGGCTGGAATGACTTCTGTTGCAGGAGTGTGATGGTGATGATGCTCTGTAGCGGATAGGGGAGAGGGGGAAACACATGCCAGAACAGAAACATGTCAGGTTATTTTGGTATGGGGTGAAGTGGGGGACTGGTCTCATTGAAATAACGGATTTTGGCTCAGACTCCCAGTGCATATATTTTTTAGGGTGAGGCAAAGAGGGAGGCCGATTAACACATGGTGAAAGAACTGGTCCTTCCCATTGGGAAACATTGGTTTTGCCCCGCTCACCCTGTTTATTCTCATGCAGCTGACTTGTCTTCTTCTTGGCTTTCTCTTCCCCCAGCTAATGTGGACTGGCCATCTCTTCCATTTAAACAGAATCCAACAGCATTTTGATGCCAGGGAAAATACCAAAATGTTGCTCTGAAAGCCACAAAGGGTTCAATTATTTCCTGGAGACGATATGAAGCCTATTGAATTGCAAGAGATGGTTATCGGCTCTTACTTGTGGAGGAAAAGGGCTAGGAGTGAGTGGAATAGAAATCATTGTGCAGGCAGACCTTGCCTATGAAAGTCACCCAGCTCAGTTCATAAAATCAGGTTAAGCACGGAGTGCAGGAAGAGTAAAAGGGAGACTGAAAATCTTGGCACTTTCTTATCCTTATCTCTTCTCCTGCCCTGCACAGGCCCTGGGCTCCAGGGACTGATGGCTGTGTGAAAAGGGAGCACGCTCAGCTCTGGAGAGTGGGAGAGGCAGGAATGTCTCCTGTAGTCCTTCTCTCCACTGCTCCTCCTGGAAACCAGCAGCCTCTCAGTAGTGCAAAATGCGTTGACTGCAGGGATGAGAGGGAGCTAATTAGCTGTCTGGGTGTTTTATTAGGTGGAGGAGAAATGGCTGTTCTGGGAGAACAAGAGAGGAGGGCACCAAGAAGTCATTTTTATGCCACTTTTTTAGACCACTTGTTTATTTTCCATAAGAGCTGTCATTTTCTGATGATGGGAAACAAGAAGTGTGTCTGGGAGACCACTGGGGAACAAGTTTACATGGCACGGGTTATACTGGTGTGCCTGGTAGTAAACAGGAGGCATGTGGAAGCCTGTGTGTATAATGCCTGTTGTACCAGACTGTCTTTGTGTGGGATTTCAAAATAGTTCAGAGACTTAATTGTGGTTAAAAAAAAAAGTAATCTGCAGTGCATGGTATGGAGGAGCTGGGAGAAAGTGCGATCTGCTCTTGGAGATAGCCTCCTTAGCAAAGGCTGGGGAAGGAGAGTTGCATCTATTTCACGAGTTAAAGCACCTGCATTTTGGCTATTCAGTGACAAGTTAGCTTCCCTTCTAGAAACTCAGGTTTTATATACGGCATTTGTACAGTCAGCCAAAAATAGCATTTGTTAGGTAGCCCAGTAACAGAGTCTGGTACAAAGAGATTGTGGCTTCTACAAAGAAGCCCAGATAAGACACAGCTGATTCCAGAAGCATTGCCTGAGATATAGCCCTTAATCCTATTACAGCAGGCAGTGGCCTCTCCAGGTCTCTTTCAGTTTGCTGCTGTTTTGTATTTTAAACAGGCAGGATTTTCAGCTTGCTGCATGGGAAGACACCTTTAATTTTTAAGGAAGGAGGGGGAAAACTGACTTACATGGTATGTGCACGTAGGCACTTGTGCGCTGCAGCAGCTGTTGTGGTCACAGCAGGGTTAAGGAGAAAGCGGAAGGTTCCTTTGTGTGCCAATAGGTGGGGATTTGAGCTCATTTTTCAAATTAAGAGTAACTAAAGAGAGAAAGAAATACCCTGATAAAGAGTCCAATATGGTGGGAGAGTCCAAGAACAAGAGATGCTGGCTTGGCTCGGCCTCAAGCTGTTGTTCTCACAGAGGAATGCATGCAGGGATGGAAAACAAAGCTCGTCTCTGCTCCCAGTGTGGCTCCCAGGCCCAGAGCACTGCCCAGAGCAGTCAGTGTCCCTGCCCAGAGGGACTGAAGCACTGATGCTGCAGAGGCTGGCTGCCATGCTTACCCCCTGTCACTTCTACCATGGCCCCAGTCCTGGAGAGAATCCCTCTGCTTTACCACTCAGAAGTCAGTGGCATTAGGTAATCCTGGTGATTTCAGCCCAGGAGGAGCTTTTTACCCCAAACAGACCTGTGTGTCCTAGTCTGGCCCTTGGTGAATATTGTAAGATGGTATTTTTCTTGCCCTAGTCCCAGCACAGTGTGTACAGGGATTCGATATAATGCTTATGCAGACTCCCTGCTGAACTTGGTCACCACACTGTAAGTCCATTGAGATGTCCGTGACCACACCGAATCCTACCAGGTCCTGTCTCTAGGTACCAGGTTGAGACCTTCCTTCCAGTCCAGAGTGGTCTGGTAAGATCCCTTCGTCTGTTGTTTTGACCATCCACTGGACATGGGTCTTCAGGAGCATCCGCAGGATCTGGAGGCAGTTTTGGCAGAATTGTCATCCCACCAAAACCAGTAGACTCTTCTGGCTACGTGGATGCACATGCTTCTCTGTCTTGACAGTCTGTAACATAAAATCTTGAATTGTTAGGCATTTGTGTAAAGCCAGTAGTTTGAGTTGCGCCATCACTGTTTTAGATTAGTTAGCGATAGCTCTAAGCACAATCTTTCCTCCTCAGTCAGATCCAGTCCCATGGATATTTTGGTGTGAGAGCCCTCCAAGTGTCTGGAGCTGCTCTGCGGATTTCTAGTGGCAGTTTTAGGCTTGGGATGTAACTTTAATCATTTTGTTGTTCACCAAAGCAAGCAGGGCATTTCTTGATTATGGAGACGTCCAGTCTTCATTTATCTTCCTACTTCAAGGCATAATACAGCAAACACTGAAAATGTATCTGTTGGTCTTCCCGCTGCCTACCTCCCCACCCTCACTTCCTCCAGCTATTTGCTTTGAGTTATTTGCTCAGGATTTGTTTTCCCTCTGACTTTACAAGTTTGCCTTGCACAGCAAAAAACCTGCTATTTTGTTCTCTCTGGTATTTGGCAGGAAAACAAAAAGAACACAAAGAAGAAAAGAATAATCATTGTTTTTTTCCTGATGATTTAACACACGAGTGTGCTTCTTAGTGCTACTGTTGCTGCTGTGCTAAAGCATCTTCTTGTCTTTGGCCTGCCAAGAGCTACTGCGGAGGGAAGAAAACAGGGTGTCTCTTAACTGTGCTTTCCTGGGGCTGGCAGTGGGTTCTAAGCTGAGACCTGCCCATCCTCCTGGTGCTTGCTAGCAAGGCTCCCACACATGTTATTTTGATCCAGGTGATGGAATTCGACAGAGCAGCTTTTGTGCAGGGATTTGCAAAACTCGTCTCTTTGCTGTTCTACTCCAGTGGAAGTCGAAACAGGTGTGATGGAGCCATTTATTCACTGCAATTTTGTCTTTTTTTTGTGATTCACGGTCCCATGCATTATTTTATTTTATGACACTCATTAGAGATAACCTTCTTCTCCTCAGGACATATGAAACAGTGGCTTCTAAATAACTGGGGAAGGACTGGTTTGACAGCAGGGTTGGTAGCTAATTCAGGAGTGTATCTGAGCAGTTTGAGCCTCTAATTTAGGATGCATACTTTCTGGTTTCAGCCATGAGACTAGCCTCTCATGGTATTTTTGTTTTCTTCTTCCACCACCAGCTGAGAACAGGTGATGCACAGGGCACACTGAGCGAGAAGGCAATCCAGCAAGGCCAGTGAGATGAACTTTACAAAGGGACTCTTCTGAGGGCTAAAAGGAAGAAGCCTGGAGGCACAGGCTATTTTCTCTCTTTTCTTTCTCTACCACTCTCAGACATTCCTTGCCCCCTCTTGCTTGCATGAGAGAAAATGAAGAGTCCTTCATCTTCCTCTTACTGCACAGCGGGTGGAAGACGCTTGCTCACAGAATGAAAGAAGAAGCAGGAAGAGGAAAATAAACAGCTGAGTCATTACAGCAAAAAAAAAAAAAAAAAAAAAAAAAAAAACAAAAAAAAAACCCAACAAACCAAAACAACAGACCTTCAGGAGAGGGGAGGACTGGAAGGGGCTGGCTGTGAAACTTCAAGAGAAACCACAAATGCAGCGGTGGATGTTTAGAAAGGCAGTGGCTCGCCATCTGCGGAGAGAGGGCCACAATGGCTCCCACAGAGGACACGGAGGTACCAGGCAGCCCTTGCACGGGGACAGTGGCAGCATTCAGCAGGTTCCAGCTGCTGAGAAATATATGGAAATTACATGCTGTAAGTCAGCTAAATAAACAAGGCGGAAAAATGGCTGAGTCAGAAAAAGTGGACTATTAAGTTCAAATGCATTATTAATTGGAAAACTGCTTAACACAGCTGGAGATCCTATGGGCATGGGTAAACATAAATATGAGGATGAGACAACCAATTAAATCACTAATTAGTCCTTTTAGGAAATCATCCAGGTCCATTAATGATAACCCTTAATTGGAACCTATGGAAGAGACATTATATATGTATTGCTACTGCTGCCTTGAGCATTAGTCCGATGTGTGTATGTGTGTGTGTCTGTCTCAGTTTTTTGTGCCTGTACACAAATCATCAACGTAAGAAAGTGCACACTTACCAGTGGCAAGTGCAGGTTAATGAAAATTTAGAGACTTGGTCTTCGCACTATCCCGTGGGTAGTTTACCAACAAATTATATATGGAATAGAATTTATGCAGGTCCATTTTCTGAAAGAAAGGACTATTCCCTTTCATTCCCACAGCAGTGGAAATAAAGCAGCAGTGCTGGAACTGAAACTGTTTGTTAGAGCTAAGCATTAAGTATTAATAACCAAGTAATTATCATACCAATAACTATAATGAAAAATACAAAGTAGTGTTTTCAGAAGATTGTGCTTTGCAGAGATGGAAAGAGGTTTCTTGCAGTCCATTTCCCTGCCCGCACAGAATATGGCTTCTAGGCTGAGGACTTCAGAAGTTACTGAACCGAATGTTCACTTGATCTTGGCCTCTGCAGCTTTGCCTTCACCAATAAAAGCAACTGTGGAATGAGTAAGATGAAGGAAAATACCCATGTGCTTACAAATAAGAACGCCAGCCTCCTCACTTTCTATGCGGAGCTGCTTTTTCTATTCAAATGCATCTAGAAGAAACCTTCACATGTTTGTGTCTTAGACTGTAATCACCTCCTGAAAATAATAGTTTTTCAGAGTATAGTAAATCTGAATGAGTATGTGCAAAGGGCCACTTCTCCTTCTGCTCAGAGACAATAAAACATCTGCAACAAACATTATCAGGACACCAGAAGCCCTCTTGTATGTTGGTGAAAATTATCTCAGATCATCATGTTGGCCTTCTGTGTTTTCCCAAATCTCCGATTCCTAATTTTTCTCTGAAACACTAAGTTTTATATAGTTTTAGGTTCCCATCCAAGTTGCTGGGCAGATTTTCATTAGTGCATGAACTAAACTGCATGTGGACCTTTGCATACACCAGTTTAGTTTGCAAATGCTAAGGCAGGCAAGCAGCACCTTGCTTTAAATAGCTATACTGGCTGGAGTCCTACTTCAAGGAAGTGAAAGGAATGCTCTGTTCATCCAATGAACAAGGCTTATTTTTCTCTTTCCATGACTGTGTGCTTCACGTGAGCTTCAGTAGTGTGTGGCCACTCAAACCATCAAGTCTAGAGATGTGATTCAAAGTAGCTTTCTCATGCTGCCTGGTGTCTTCAATTTTGTATAAATTTCTGTGGAGTCCACCAGAATGAGAATTTTGGCCTGTATCTCACAGATCTTTTGAGAGCTTTTTTGAATACATCTTAGCATTAATGCATGTGAAAAATCCTAAGGACAAAAATGTTGCAAGTTTTGAAGCAGAGCTACAAAGACGCATTTCTTCCCCACAAATTGGCCAAAAATATCGAATCCTTAGAATTTCCTCACATCTGAATTTTTATATCCTCCTTGATATCTCATCTGTAACGCACCCCTCACCTGGAATGACCATTACTGAATAGAGCAGTCCTGATGGGGCTGTAATAATGGCCTTGCCTGGGAACAACAGCTCCTCTTTTTACTTTGCTATGCATCCACATGCAAGGGTGCTAGATTCCCTATTCTAAACTTCCAGTCTAAACCAGGTGGGATAAGTCATCTCTCAAGAAGCATCTGTCTGTCACTGGTGACTAAGATGAGTGCTTAATTTAGAGCAGATGCCCAACTTTTAAATAGATGGCTTAAATTAGGTGAGGCAAATCCCACCCACGGCGAAAGTTTCTGATCAGTTGAAGCTTTTGCAAGACTATGGAAATGTGTGTTAGATTTTCCATTGCTGAGATTTAAAGAAATGTTGGGAAAATCAAATACCAAATAACTGTATAAATTATAATAGCCTAAACCAACCTTACAGACCACTGGCTCAATGAACAAAACATCATCTTACAGAACTTGTGTGGTGGAGATTCCTCTATTTGCTTTCCTTTCAAGATGCAGCTGCAATAACAAGGCATACGTGATTTTAATGTGACACCATAATCTGTCAACCCTGAGGCCTAGGGAGCAGGCCCATATAAGATAACTAGCTCAACCTCACAATGATAAACACGTCAAGATACAAAAATCAGTTCTTCCCTTACAAATGAGAGAAAGATGTCATGTAATTGGAGATGTCATGCTATGCTGGGATGAGCAATGTTCCCACAGTTAATCATACCAAATACATTATGTAGTAGTCATTGCTTGAAGACAAAGGAGGAATAAATACTCATGTAAACATGCCAAATACGAACTCTCCGCAGATGTTGATTGCTGTTCCATATTTAGCATGAAGCACATCAGTAAGTGGAAGATAGGCTCTACATCCAAGGAGAACAATAGCTCAGGAAAGGGCTTATGACTCTGTGTGGAGGCTGCAGGTAATGTGGCTGGTGTCTTTTCTAGGGCCCTTCGGAAACTGGATGTTAGGAGGTCCTCTATTGACAGCAAATGAAAATTTGCCATTTTCTTGAATTAGGACTGCATTGGGGCCCTGCTGAACAAAAGACGTTTGGCTGATGATCCAGTGTCTTAGAAACTGAAGGCGAGTTCAAAAGTTCCCAACAACAGTTCCAAACAAAAACTTTGTAAATACAATGCAAAAGCAACCATGCATATTTGCTGGAATAAAAAACCAAATTAGCTTCAAGCTGGGTTTGTGATTCCTCCCTGACTTGCATGTTTACTTTTCATTAATATTGATTCCTTCTGACCTTCAAGTGCCTCTTCTTCATTGTACATGCTCCACAGTGAATAGCTTACTGGCAATAATATTAATAGCAACAGAAAATTAAGTTAACAATAGAGACTACTTGCATGGAGAAATGTCACCTTGTGAATAAAGATTTTTTTTTTTTTGCATCAGAAACCCTCATTTGGGGACTAAAAATGATACACTGTGTGACCCTGTATATAGTGAAGCTGACTGTTATTACATGAATTTTGATATAATAACAAATGGCTGACAAGCAGTGCAGAGACATATGATCCATCCTGAAAATGGCTCAGACATGAGATCGATACATAAGATTAGGAAGCCATAACCTCTAGGTGACCCATATGGAAATGAGAGCATGGCTAAATTCAATGAGTAAAATGCTTGCTTAAGTTCTAGCTGAAATGAAGAGGTTTTGCACCGATTTATTTTTTGCCTTTGACTTTTTTACCGCTTCTCTTTGATTTCCTTGTCAGCAGCAAAGTTTACATTCTCACCACCAGCAGTTATTTGGGAGCGTGGTTGGAGAACGCTTCTGAAGACGCTTCTCCCTTGGCATCTGCCAGGGTTTCTGTAGCTGTGCTGGTCCCTCCCAGTCCCTGGCCTGGGTTTTCTTCAGCTGTGTTCCTCTGTCCTCAGGGGAGAGACAGCTAAGTGCTGGCAAAGGTCTCTTCCTCCTCTGTTTCTGAAGTACCTGTTTCACAAAGGGATGCATTGCCCTCGGGAGCCGGCGGCACAATCAGAACCTCAAGATCCAGACTCCTGTGACAGACACACCGCATGCCTAGAGTTACATGCAATACATCCAGGCCTTGATGTTCCTTTGCTAATTAAATTCTGCTCCATGGGCTAGCCTGTTCAGCAAGTGAAATTCTCCTAGAAGGAAAAAAAATGCCTTTTGCTCTATGTTTTCCATGGGGACCTCTTGTAGAATAAGGAGTGTGGAACAGCTTACTTGGAAATAGATGTGCCAGGAGTCCTTCTGCCCTTCTTCCCAGGGTGAAATTTGTTTTTGTTCTTGTTTTTGTTTTAGTACTATGGAAAAAATCCTCTTTCCATAAGAAGAAGCTAAACACAGAAATCTTTTACAGTTCCCTCATAAAGCTGTAATAAAATTTGCATGAGAGAAGAATTTGTGCTTGTTTATTTGGTGCCCTTTATACCCTCTATAGCCCAGAGCTAGCACATCTGACAGCAATGATCGGCTGTGGATATGGGAATTACAGTGCTGTGAAGTCTTTCCCAAAACGACCGTACTTGTCTGATTTGTAAATGCAAATTCCACGGTGGGGCATCCATGGCATAGAAACTGACTCCAGGATTTTAAAAAACTGAGGCTTAAGGTTAGGCTCATGTTGAACGTGGAAATCCATATTAGGTGTGATTTTTTGGAAAGTGTCAGGCCAGGAGACAAAATGTGATGGATGCCCCCACTTCCTCGGGCTCCCCGGAAGAATCGTCACCCTTGGCTGCAATAGCAGCTACTGTGAGCTCTGAGCATTTAAAAAATCATATCGCTAAAGATGTGGATGGGGGACTGAGACTTTCCAGAGCCTTTAAGAAGTGTTCTACTAGGCACTTAGATTCCTGTGTTGTTAAGATGCTTTTGAAGCTTTTACCCAGGAGAGACTAACTTTAGGCACCCACTTTTGAGAGTCTTAGCCAGAGGGAAAACAAACCACTGATAAAAGTTAGACAGAGTCTGTGTTTTGGAAATCTTCCCACAGCTATTTACACATCTGTGTATTATCTTGTATTGGTCACTGGGTTTTGTATGTGTATGTGTGGTTTATTTGGTTTCTTTTACAGTGCACCTACCACAAACCTCAATTCAAATACAACCCAAACAACAAGGCAGTCACTAGCATGTTGGGACCCTATCCAGGGTGCATGTTTTGTAGAGGATGAGCACATGCAATTTAAGCAACAATCTCTTGATGCACATATGCATGATAGGCTGTCAAATGTTACCTGGCTCACTTCTCATCACATGGCAAGTTCACAGCTGCTCTTTGAATATCGAAGGTGATGTGGTGAGTGCTCAGTAACAGAGACACCGAAGCCAGTGAAGAAATCTGCTATTGCAGAAAAACTTGACTTTGACCTTTCCCCATAACTAAGCTGCTTCTCTCTTTTTTTTTTTTTTTTTTTTTTTTTTTTTTTTTTTTTTTCCTTCCTTTACATTCTTTCAAGAATTGTGAGGCCCCAGAGACTTGAGGGAAAATTCATACAGCTCAGGTCATTTTACTAGTCTGTGCAGCCGTTCAGTCAGTAATAAACACTCTAGCAGGGCAATGATTATTGGAATAGTAGGGGGCATTCTAGCCAGCAAGCCACATGAAAATGATAGACAGTTGCTGAAATCAAGAGAACTACAAAGCAAAGGAACAAAAGCATAAGTAAGTGAATCATTAGGCTGGGCTCAGAGACGTGACATACCAAGTGCTGTGCCTCCTATAAATTTGGTGAGTTGATGATTTACCATAGCAGGGCTTTTCAGTAAAGAAAATGAAAACTTCAGGAGGGCTCTTCAGTTCCAAGAAACAGCACCAAGAGAAACATACCCTTTGTGTCACAACAGCTGACTTGGTATTAAAAGTATTGATACCAGTGAATGAGGCTGGAAGAGGCTTCAGACTCTCTCATTCCTATTAGGGTTTAAAAGCACTAGTGCCAGATCCTACAGTTCTTACTCAAGCAAAGCTCCCATTGATGTGTTCTTAATCTGGAAAAAGTCAACATGGATATTTATGGAGCTGTAGTGCCTAGGGGCTCTAATAAAAACTGTGCTAGACATTGTACCTATATTTAGTAGCAGTCAGTTCATGTCTCATAGAACTTGTGGTCTGTATAGACAAGACTGATAAAGCAGATATGAGGTAGGAATTGTTGTTATTCCTGTTTTACAGATGGGAAGTGAAGGTAAGGGATTGCAGGGGGATTTTCAAAGACACACAGTGATGTTGGATATTTATTTCCCATGCATTTTAAAGGGAACTGGACATACAGATGCCTTGGTTGTGTTGAAAGGCTCAGCCAAACACAGCCATCCCAGTTTTGGCGGGATGACGGGAAGTCTGTGACGGCTATGTAATTAGTTTAGATCTAGACATTCCAGCCCAGTCTGCTACGCCAAGAACATCCATTTTTGGAGAGAGTTTGCCTCAAGTAAGGGCTGCAGAATTCTGACCTATGGACAATGGCTGCCGTCAATCTATGGATATAAAACCAAATAGGTAGAAAACAGTGAGAGGGAAACGGGAACCCACAGAACCTTGATTACTCTGAAATCTCCTTTGCCTTTGGTGTGTGTGGCTGCCCCTTCATGACTTTTGTGGAAGCCACCTGAAACCCACGAAGACTTGACTGCATCACAGCTGGATACTGGTTAACAGCCCAGGCTGGTTAGCTGTAGAGAACACTTTTAAGTGAAATTTGGCAGCTGTGCTTGGAGCATCTAGGTCCATAGAAACCTAACTTGTCACAGGAATTTCCAGGCCAGTGACAACCACCATGTATTGGAAAGAGACCAACAAGGCAAAGAAAAGAGCTTGGAAATTTGGAAAGGGTTCATAAAAAACTCACAAAATGATCTGAAGCCTAGAAACTGTGCCTTACACTGAGAGTTGTCAGAAGCTCCATGTGTTTACTCAAGTGAAGACTGCAAAGAGATTTAATAGAAATGTCTGTATGGGCAGTGACTTTTGAAAAGAACCAAGGTGATGTTTTTCTTAATTTATCTGACCCTTCCCTGTAAGATTCTGTGACTGAAAAGTGCCCCTGGACAAATTTGGGCACAAAATCTTACTTATTTTGAGAAAGATTAATTTTACCACTAGAACAGCAGATTCTTCATCACTGAAAGATTTGACAACAAACCTGAAGCTTTTCTCATAGCCATTCCCTTAGCCAGGAAGAAGTGTTTGGCATGAACCAGGAGCTACTTTGTGAGGAGCAAAGGACAACGTTGTGTAAGAGTGAGGCAAGATGGTCATTGTGTTTTTTAAACTCACAAGTTGGGAAAGTCGAATAGAAAAAGAATTTTATCAGACACTGTCTTTAAAATTCCTGTAGTATTTCTTTAAGGTTGCATATGTCTCATTGTCATACAAAAGTGTTCTTGGATTGGAGCTCTTGAAGTGTCCTGCAAATTTATTAGCCAGTCATTTCAGGCTAATGAAATCAGCCAAAGAAATGGATCCAACACATACCTAAATATAATCAAATTAAGAATGCAGGCTCTGTCCTAACTTTGGATGAGATCTGGAGAGGCCCCAGATAGGATTGTCTAATGTATTCAGGGTCACTGTGGGGCTTGATTTTCAGAAGCACTTGGTGTGTGGCCATGCCTCTTGCGCTATTTGTGTCCCAGCATGGGTCAGCCTCCCCTGTGCTGTGCTCTTTGGGAAAGGTGGTCTCATTCCTGGTCCTTAGCCCTCAAAAAAGCACTGCCATGATTTGAAGGTGCTCTTTCCCAATGGGATCCAGCTCTTAACAAAAGCGTTGAGACTTAAATCTGCCACTACTGAGCTTGCTTTTACTTGAATTTCCATATTTGAAGTGCTAGATCTTTAAAGAATCACTCATTTCTAGTTCTAGCTTGAATGGAAGTTTGTTTATATGTGAATATTATATTAAAAAAAATCAGATAAAACCAGCAACAGAATAATAGCAATAATAAAAGTCTAAGTTAGCAAAAAAAGGGGATTAGATGCATGTGTAAAGATATAATGAATTACACTGACTTGTGAATACAGAGCCACTCAACTTCCATGTCACTCTGCATTTCGCTGCTCCAAAAACTCCCACTGTCTTTAGTGGACAAGCCTTTGACCCCACACAAAATGAAAAGACTGTAACTTGTCCTTTTAATGACTTTTTTTTCCCCCTATCTTAATGGATCATCTAGAACATAGAAGAAGGACAGAGATTTACTGCAGGAGGAGAGGGGGAAAAAACCAAACCAAAACAAAATACCCACCCATCACCCCATGGATACTGAGGGCCAAGCAGGGACGCCATGCGCTGTCAGCTGCTGGGTTCCCCACCTGTTTCCAGGCCCCTCTGCAAGCATGAGATGGGATTTCAGTGAGCAGTGGCCTGGGGGGGGTGAGCCAGGGGCAGCAGGGGGGACACATGGCGGGGCAGAGTGTGGCTGGTTGGGCTGACATATCCAGGATGAAATGTCCAGGTGCAGGGAGAGTGAACAGACCAAAAAAAAACAGAGAAAAAAAAACAAAACTAAAAAAAAAAAAAAAAAAGAAAAAGAAAAAGAAAAAGAAAAAGAAAAAGAAAAAGAAAAAAAAAAGAAAAAAAGAAAAAGAAAAAGAAAAAGAAAAAGAAAAAGAAAAAGAAAAAGAAAAAGAAAAAGAAAAAGAAAAAGAAAAAGAAAAAGAAAAAGAAAAAGAAAAAGAAAAAGAAAAAGAAAAAGAAAAAGAAAAAAGAAAAAAAAAAAAGAAAAAGGAAAAGAAAAAGAAAAAGGCTCGCATTTGCACACACACACAAATCAATAAAAAGTGTAATGCATCTTTCTTTAATTAAATCCCACCCTTGAATTCGCTGGGCAGCCCTGGCCGGCAGTGACCTCTGCCCCTCTCCGGTTTGCTGACTGGCACAGCTGTTAGTAAATCACCTGCTGGTGCGGCTCTCCGGGGCTTTAAAGGTCATCTGTCAGCGGCTGCTGGGGAGAGATAAAGAAGAAAAACAGAACCAAAAGTCTGAAAAAAAAAAAAAAAAAAAAAAAAAGAAGAGCAGCCCTTTATGAAATCAAAGCTGTTGGAGCACTCTGTGTCCAACCTTTCCACTGTTTACCTTTCTGGCACCTGGGGATGGGGGGCTTATATTCATCCAATTCCTCCTATTCTTTTGTACGCATATTTTTCCAAGTTTCCAGGTACTTTTATAATCCTTTTGTTTTAAGCTTTTCATTCTTGCAAGGGAATCCATAACCCCATTTAAACAGCACTGCTGGATCCCTAAGAGCGGGCACAACCCCCTGTGGAAATGGGTGATGCTGCTTGGGTTGGGGGGGAGCCAGGAATCCCTTGACCCAGCACCCCCGTCCCCACTCCCCTGCCCCCCTGGCACCCTGTGCTGTGCTACAACATGGCTGGGTGTGCAGGGCAGCAGTGCAAGGAAGGACACAGAGTGTATTTCCCCCTCTTCTTGGCATTTGGCTGATAGAACCTGAAGTTGGGAGAGGCCTGGAGGATGCCCCCCCTTGTCCCCCACTTTGCTTGGGAGCTGCTTTAAAGCTGAGGGACTCTCCCTGTTGGTGCCTGCCTGAGCTATGCTGCAACTGCATTGCAGCCACGCCTGTGCCATGTACCCCGTTGATCTGGAGCCTGAGCCCATGCCTTGACTTCCCAGCTTGACCGCCCTCCTTTACCACCGTGGACTCGGCAGGTGATCGGGACTCTTGGTTGAACCTGCTCTGCTGGTCTTGCTTTGTCCTCTGGGACTGGGTCCTTGGTGAGACCATGGCCTCTGCTGGCTTTGTTATTATCATGATCATCCCCCCTCCTCACACACAGCAGCCAGCCCTCATACCCCCTCACTCCCTGCTCCAGGTTACTTTAGGAGACCTGGGGGAAGCTGTGCAGCTTCAGCCCGCTGTTTCATTTCCAGTGATCCGTGGCTGCGGGGCCACAGTGCTTCTCCAAACCAGTCATGTAGACAAGGACTGCCTAGTGAAAGCCAAACACATAATTTCACCCAAATTGGAGAGTAGGTTGTGTGGAGGGGGGAGTACATGGAGCTGCTCCATCCCAGAACATGAAAGAGCATAACTGTTGTAGGTGATTCCTTGCCACAAACCACTCCTTCAACTACTTATGTTTGAGGGGATAACCTGGTTTTCTTCTTATTCAACAGTTCCACTGTCACATTAATTTTCAGCTTCATGCAAAATATTGCTGATGAAAATGATGTTATTTTTACAAAATGGGTACATGGGCGAGGCCCAGGTATTTTGGTAGCTTTTTTCTACTTGATAATTACTGACATATTTTCAATAATTCACCATTTTAATTTATCACTGAACATGCAGTAACCTTCTCAGTCTTTGATCCTAGGTCAGTGTCTTGGGTTTGTGTGAGTAGCGGGGGTTTCTTGGTAGCAAGGGACGGGGCTACAGTGGTGGCCCCCTGTGAGAAGTTTTTAGAAGCTCCTCTGGTTCCAAGTCAGACCCACCTCTGCAACAAGGCCGAGCCAATTAGCTGCGCCTCTGCAGTAACATATTTAAGAAGGGACCTGGGAGGAGGAGTTGGAGTTGTGAGGAGGAGTTGAGACATCTATGTGAACACCAAGGTCAGTGGAAGAATGGAGGAGGAAAGTGTGTGGGGAGGTGTGCCAGAGCAGACAACCCCTGTATCCTGTGGCAAGATGTCAGTTCTGCACTTCACCTCCCTCTCCTCCCCTGAGGTCTATGGTGAAACAGATGCCAGCCTGTGGTCTGTGGGGGGACCTGTGCCATATCAGGTGACAGTGCTTGAAGGAGGCCAGGATCCTGTGGGAAGAAGCAGCCTCCATTGCTGTAGTTTGGTGCTGGGGGGATTGCAGCATGCCAGGGTGTCCCACACTGGAGCAGTTTGGGAAGGGCTGCAGCCTGTGGGAGGGACTGAAGTTGGAGAAAGTTGGTGTCCCATGCTGGACTATCTAGGGAAACACTGTGGCCTGTGATAGGGACTCAAGTCTGAGAAAGTTTGTGGAGGACTGTCTCCTGTGAGAGGGGGACCACCCTGGAGCAGAAGGAAGAAGTTCCAGAAGATCCACCACCCTGAGATGGAAGAAGTGTCAGCACTGACTGCACCCCCTGTTCCCTGTCCCTGTGCTGCTTCAGGGAGGAGATAGAGATATTGGGAGCAGAGCTGAGCCTGGGAAGAAGGGAGGGGTGGGGAGTGGTGTTTTCAAGATGTGGAAATGTTTCTCACCCTCCTACTCTGCCAGTTAAGTGTTGTTGTTAGTGTCTGTATTAAATTTATGTTCTTTTTTTTCTTCCCCTAACAAGTCTTCCTTTTGCCTGTGACCATAGTGGGTAGAGTCATCTGTCCCTGTCCTTAACTTGAATCCCAAGTCTTGGCTTATTTTTTCCCTTTCCAGCTCTGGGATGAAAGTGGGGAGTGAGTGGCTGTGTGGTGCTCAGTTGCCTTCTGAGCTTAAACCACAACAGTCAGGCAGAATGTGAAGGTTCTGGTGCAATTTCAATTTTTTTGCCTTGGGTTCATTCATACATTAAACCCAAAGGGAAGCGTAGGGGTCTGAGAACCCACTCAAAGCAATGCTATCCACAAAATTGATCACAGTCATTGGGCACCTTTATTGTGTCTGTCTCTGTTTCCAATCACATGCATTTTCCATGGAATAAAAACGACTATCTGCCATTCTAATATACGTTTATTTCAGGCCACTGAAAAATTTTGACTCTAATTCAGAGGCCCAGTAAGGTTAGTGAAATTAGGTCTTCTTTTAACCTACCAACTGTTTATTCAGACACATGGTAATAGAGATCAAGCCAAATTCATCCCTGGTATAAGTCCATTGACTCCATTAGATTCATACGTGCATTGAATTTAGCCTACTTTGACCACAGATCCATCAAGTACATAACCACTCTGTGGTCTGTGTCTTTGCAGCAATTTTCATTTTTGTTTCTAATGTTCTTCCTTGTAAACCCCATGGAGAGGAATGACTGTAGGCTGTCAGCTGCAGCCCTCTGGACTAGATCTTGGTGGATGCTGAAGCTTAGTGCTATCACTTTCCTAATGCAATTCCTAATGGGGAATAACATGATAACAGAGAGGAAGCATCAGGACAATAAAAGGGGTATAAATGGCTCTCGGGATGGAGATTTTGTTGGTCTTTTACTGCACTCTGCTACTCTGACCTAAGCAGTAGCTTCCTGGGAGTTGGCCAATGGAGTTGGTGGAATCCAAGAGTGATGACACTCATGGTGTAGCCAAACCAAAGAATTTGGTGCAGAACTGGTGTGTCACTGGAGCTGTCCCTAGGTCTTCTTGGCCTCTTGACCTGCTATCAAACAAAGGGAAACTTGTACTTACAATACCAACCATTAGAAGTAGAAAGGAGAAAAAAATCAGTATTTGGCAGAATCATTTGTTTAGCTTGGAAGAAATGAGCTGTTTAGTGTTTCAGAAAGGGGAGAATTCTCAGCAAAGAAAACAAAAAGACGGAGGGCACTGCATCAGACAGTTGCTCTTCTGTTGCAGGAATAGTGCACGAGTGCTTCTCCTTCCCCCACACCTTGATGATATAAAACTCAGCCCCTCCACTGCAAACACTAAGCTACTTGAAGGGTCCTACTGACTAGGCAAGGGATGGATCTATCTCTGCATCAGAAATGGCAAAAGTTTCTCTCTGTAAGGAGGACCGGGGTCATTTGGATCAAAACTCAGAAGATACTTGCAAAGTCTTCGAAGTCACCAAATTTCAGGAGCGGAGGAGCTTCACGTTACACCGTAGGATGATGACAAATGGCAAGCTGTAGGAAGAAAGGAACCCACACACTGCCTTTGCCTGCTGTCACATCACCTGTGGTGTCAGAGATGACTGAGCTATGAGCTGGGCTACCCTTAAGCAAATCATTGCTCACTTGACAAAGCAGAGGCCAGGAGAGGTAGCAAGAGCCCACTCCAGTCCCTTCTGCTGCTCAAGGACTTCGAATGTCTTGGCAGCAAGTGGTACTCATGGACATCTACTGCCATGGTTATTTTGTAAGCATTTCTACCTCTCAGGGGATGGTTTATTGAGCATTTCTTTCATCTTCTGGCAAAGAAAACAGCCTCTTAAACCTTTTTGGTGAGGGTTGTCTGTAACCTGTGCATTGGCCAGAGGCTGCTCCATTGAAAACCTGGGGACTTTGCTTGTATGTAGCTTGGTCCTGTCCTTAGGTAAAGTAGCTGTAAAATAACTATTTGGACATGTTTAGTCTCTCCTAACAACAGACATGACAACCCAAGGTACATGGCAGTAAAGAAGAAAAGCTGCATTCTAGCTATGCATAAGAAGTGCCTGACAGGTATTTTTGAAATGTGAATTTTCTTTCCCCTCTGAGGTCATGGTAAGTCTCAGGCAAAAGCTTAGCAGGCATTGTTCTTGAAAATAATGATTCTTTGGTTAAACAAAGAACAACCTTTGCCAGTCTGATTGGACAGACAAGCTACAGCAGTTACATTAATCACAGAGTTCAAAAATCCCCTTCCCTTCGGCACTCGCCTCGAGTTGGTCCCTTCCATGCAGTTCCACCCACCCCAGGGGGAGATCAAATAACATCATGAAGATGAGTTAAAATTCTGTTCACAAACCCACATGTACCAAATCCAAACCCCGAGACGAGCGGGTGCTCAGCCAGGAATCTAAGCAGAGACATTGTACTTTTACGGAGTCATTTGGGAGCCACTGTAAACCATAATAAGGGCTAAACACAACATAGTAAGTATTTTGGCAAAACAACTCATTTGTAGGGAAGACACTCTGCTGTTTTACTCTTTCGTGTCTGTCAGGCACTGCTTACAGTATGAGGGTTAGAGAGCATGAGAGAGCACATGCACATCCCTAGCACCAATAACATGAATATAATCCAGAGCTCAGGGTTCTCTGATGGTTAGAAAAGCATGTGGTGTGCAGTGGGAGAAAGGATAATGACCATTAACAGGAGATTCAAAAAGTTAATTAGACTTTTTTCTCTCTTTCAGTGTTCAATATTCCCAGCTACTTTTGACTGTCCCTTGACTAAGGGGTTACTTTAACTAAGAAAAGAGGTTGCTCTTCAGGCAGGATGAGAGGACCTCAGACTTCCTCCTACCCCAGAGGTAGAACAGTACCTTCTTGTTTAGTTTTGCTGGCTGGGCTCTGCACGAGCTAGAAATGATGCCTGTGAGGGATCTCAACCTGGGCTCTTCATGCTTTTCCTGGGCCATTACAATGATTTTAGTGTGTGCTCCTTCAGAATGTGATTTTGATGATTGAGATTCTTCACCCAGGTGGCATTTTGGTCCCTAAATCATGCTTTTCTTCTTAGACACACTGTTCAGACCGTTTGGAAGAGTGCTGAAGGAGCCCTGCCATTTAGGGGCTCCATGAGATACAGCACATCCTAACTATATTTATGAATGCGGACCCTTCAGGACTTAGGTTTGAAACATCAGAGAAAACTGCTTGAGGTACTGAGAAAAGAGGCACCAAAAGAATCCTGCTCATTCTCCATAGCCAGTGAGCTGGGATCTTAGCCATGGCCCTATAGAGGTGAGAGGGACTTCCAGCACAGGCTGCTCTGGTGATGCCAGGGCAAGGCAGGTGGATGGAAAACCTCCAGGGCCACTGAAGGGCCCACTTCTGAAACGGACAGCTGTAGCTGGAGAGTATTTTCTCACTTTTTACTCTCCAGAGATGGAGAGTGTGTTCCAGATGAGGCAGCAGATTTTTGACCTGTGACCTATATCAGCTGTTTTGGGGGCACAGTTACCTTTTCTCAGGAATGAAAGCCCCCCCAGCTGATGAAAGCTGAACTTTTTATCTCCCTCACTGCTGCAGCCTTATCATATGCAGGACTTTAATCCCACACATCACTTCAGAAATATCATCATTAAAGATCTGGGTATACATTTTGAGATAAGATTGGTTCATGATAATATTACTGACTGTGTAATTATGGAAATGAGAAAATAATCCCCTCAGGCTTTGTTGTAATGACTTTTGAGCATCTTGCATCATCATAGGCAGACAGCAGGCTTCAGGATGTCATGCATTATTAAAAGGAATGTGGAAAATCTTGTTTTGGTTGGTGTTGATGTCTCTAGTAAGGGAGGACACCATGTATCTTCACAGTGAAATTGGATCAGGTAGAAAAACATGTGATCTTTTTGAAAATAAATAGCTAATCTTTACTTGATCTCCGGTACTCTTGTCTTTTGATGCATTGTTAATCTGCATTCCTGACAGCCACCCCTGCTGATACTGTGGCCTTGAGAGACATTGGCTGCCTGGTCTATGCCTCTGTTCTGAATCAAAAGACAATGTGGGACCATTGCAGACCTGTGCAGATAACTTTATTGGACCGTGTTATTTCATGGTATTATTACTATTTTACTGATACAAGAAGAGTTGTTGTAGGAATGAGCTTGCTGAATGTACATTTTGGTCAGCAGATGGGTGTATGATATGTGTGCTGGACTCCCATCATGGAGAAATTAATAGGATGAACAACAGTGCACTAATGTTAGTAGGAATGGAGATGAAAAAACACAAATAGAATTCCCTGGAAATTCTTTCTGTAATTTTGCCTCATTTTAGAGCCACCACTGAGAAGGGACCACTCGACACCACACCCATTTTTACAAAGCATATTAAGGAGGACCCTGGGAACTGCTGAACAGTCAGCCTCATCTTAGTGTCCGGTAAGATCATGGAGCAGATCCTGCTGGAAGTTATGTTGAAGCATGTGGAAGACAAGTTGGTGATTAGAGACAGCCAATGTAGTCTTCTACAATGTAGTGAAAAAAAAAAAGCGAAACTGATGTCATCTACCTGGACTTCTGTAAGACCTTTGATATGCTCTCCAATAACATTCTTACCTCTAAATTAGAGAGGTATGGATGGAATATTAGATGGATAAGGAATTAGCTAGATGGTTGCAGCCAAAGTGTTTCAAGTAACAGTCCAATGTCAAAATGGAAACCAGTGATGAGTGACGTCCCTCAAGGGTCTGTACTGGGACCAATACTATTTAACAGCTTCATTAATGACATAGGTAGCGGGATTGAGTGCACCCTTAACAAGTTTGTGGATGACACCGGGCTGAGTTGTGCAGTTGATACGCTTGAGGGAAGGGATGCCATCCAGAGGGACCTTGACAGGTTTGAGGAGTAGGCCCACGTGAACTTCATGAAATTCAACAAGGCCAAGCGCAAGGTACTGCACCTGGGTTGGGACAGTCCCCAACATCGGTATAGACTGGGTGATGATCTGATTGAGAGCAGCCTGGTGGAGAGGATTTGGAGTCACTGATATATGTAAAATTGGACATGAGATGGCAATGTGAGCTTGCAGCCCAGAAGGGCTGCATCAAGAAGAGTGTGGCCAGCAGGTTGAAGGAGGTGATTCTCCCCCTCTACTCTGCTCTCATGAGACCTCACCTGGAGTACTGTTTCCAGCACTGGGGCCACCAGTACAAGAACAACATGGACTAAAGCATGTCCAGAAGAAGGCCACAAAAATGGTCAGAGGGCTGGAACACCTCTCCTATGAAGACAGTCTGAGAAAATTGAGGTTGTTAAGCCTGGAGATGAGAAGTGTCCAGGGAGACGTTATAGCGGCCTTTCAATATATAAAAGGGGCTTATAAGAAAGATGGGGACAGACATTCTACCAGGGCCTGTAGTGATGGGACAAGGGACAATGGTTTTAAACTGGAAGAGGGTAGGTTTAGCTTGTATATAAGGAAGCTGTGGATGCCTCATCCTTGGAATTGTTCAAGGTCAGTTTGGATGGGGCTTTGAGCAATGTGATCTAGTGAGAGATGTCTGTGCCCATGGCAGGGATGTTGGATAAGATGATCTTTAAAGGTCCCTTCCAACCCAAACCATTCTATGGTTCTACAATACTCACAATTTTCAGAAAGATAATGCGCAGGCAGAATTCTTCATATAAAGTCACTTTTGCTCTCTTCCTTTTAATGAACCTTAGAGAAGTTAGAGTTTTGGGCAAGACCTCTACTAATAAAATTCCAAGCAGGATTTCACATAACTGTGCAAATAATGACACATGTAGGAGTCAAACTTTCCTCTGCAGCTACAATGAATATTTATTCCCTGTAGGACTCCAGCCTGTGAAGAGTAAGCTCAGGCAAGTTAGGCAGTTGGATCAAGGAAGTAAACTGTGGGAGCATAAAATCTTAATGAAAAATTTAATCTCTTTCCAATCACATGCAAGAATTATGACAAGTTTCCCTTAGAAAACTCTTCCAGAAGACATTTTGGTGGTGCTCCATCCAACAAATCCATACTGCAGTCAGCAAAGTTAGCAAAACCTGCCATGGTGCACCTGATGGTCTTCTGATACCGTTCCTTGATGGACTAGACCATTTCATGACTTCATAGGACTTGTGAATGCAAGAGGACTCCTCAGGGTGTTGGAGTTTCTTGACGTTCATCCCTGTGCTTCTTCCCTGCTCTTTCAATTTCATTGTTGGTACATACACAGTGACCTAGATCTGATGCTGTTACTACCCGCTTAGTTGATGGTAAGGCCTGACAAAAACACATTGAATAGAAGTCAGTTCTTGCCCTGGGAAACCATAGTTTGCTTCTGAATGTTTGCTGATAGCACATCTCATAGAGCGGCACTCAAAATACACCACATGCAAATGTACTAATATACAGTCTGTTCACTGTGCAAAACCATCTCTGCTTAGAAGATGGGACAGGTAGTATTACCAGATGGTTGCATCAGTGCCACTCCTGGTATTTTTACCCCTGGGCAATCAGAAAGATTTTGCTAGATGGCAACTCTTGCCTTAAGTGTGGCTGTGGAGATTTGCTTAAGTAAGGCTAAATTAATCTCACCATATGGTGTGACTATGGGTGTCTCCTGCCAACGTTCTTCCTTCCTCACTGCGATGTGTTCAGGCCACACCCTTATCTCTCTATTGTGGCCACAGTGATGGTATGGTCACAGTCATGCACGTGTTGGTGGTGCTGTCTGAACACATTATGCCACACTTCAGTGTTCACAGTGGCTAGCTGGAAAGTGGATGGACAGCCAGCACTGCTGGATTTTCAAAACCATAAAGGCTCAGGTTCTGGCCTCACTGAAGACTTGCTGGGGAAACTTTGGTTTGTGCTTAAAAAAAAAAAGGCATGTGCACACACACACATGTGCATGCATGCTGGCACACATTCCTATTTTCTGAAGGGACCACTGCGTGCCTCTTCATCCTTTCCTTCCACCCACTCATCCCTTCTGACACTCTCTGTAGCTGAGAGCACTTGTATTTTATTTAACTGAATTTTCTGAGGAAGGGTGTTTACTGTGTTTTCCAGGCACTTCAGAGTAGCAGGTGTTACTGTAGGTATACTGCCTTAACACTTCTATGGAGACTCATTAGTAAGTAAAATACTGTTACATTCCTTGGTCCACCAAGCAGTGACCATGCATACCCCTCACACAAATATCTGCAGTGTACCAGAAGGAAGTTTCACCTTGTGTTAGCCACAAAAGTCCCTGAGCCTTTCTGCTGGAAGCTGCCCTGCTCGTCTTCTGAACCTCTGTGGCAGAGGGATCTCCAGGGAGTTTTTTTACCTGTGGCTGATGAAACAATACCTACCTTTGGCATCCAGTTGCCCATTTAGCTTTGAGTGGCCAGAGTCAGTGAGGTTACGTGAAGGACCAGTGCAGAAGCTCATGACCCTGACTGAAAGCCTGGAGCAACTCAATGTTCTGACAATGATTATTTACCATTTTCCCATGTTACATGCTGTATTTGGTCATGTTCAGTAACTCTGTAGTAATCAGACAAGATGGAACGGCAGCTTGTCAGCTGATTTAATTAAAACCACATTGCTTTTTTTTTTATTGCCTCTCACACATCATTAATATTCTGTCTAAGACGCGCCTGCAATCTAAAGATTGGAATCAGTCTCATTGTGCTCTTTCCAAGCTTGAATTCCCAGACACACAAACCTGGGAAAGAGTTTTAAAGGGACAGGTAATAGTTAGAAGCTAATTTGATTACATTGAAATGGACCAGCCACTGGTCCAAATAAATGCTTATTAAGGGACCAGTCTTTCAGGTTGCTTTTAAATGCAATGCAGGCTTTGCTTCCATGGATATGAGTGGGAATAGAATATATTTAGGATTTCCCAGGAATCAGGTCTTCGCTCTGCAGACTTCTACTCATTCAAATGGTTGGTTATGCAAATATATTAAAAAGACTTGAGTAAATAACACTGCACCCTTTTTAGCTTGGTTTATTATTTACATATTTAGCAAAAGTATTTTATCGTCCGTTTTCTGGAGTGCTAGGTAAGATCCATTTCACAGTGACAGTATATCAGCCAGCACATGCACTCGATTTACAACCAGATTACAAGGAAAAAAAACCCCTAACATTTAAAATTATATACAGCAGTTTATTTAAAGAGCGATTAACTTTCATCAGCAGTATGTGCATTTCTGTTTTCTTTAAGAAACTCTGCCATTCTCAATCACAGCTGCAGCCCTCCTGCAGCACCCAGTTACTCAGTGACTTGAACCAAGCTTTACAGATATTTCACAGCCAATTATCATACAGGTTTCTTATATTAAAATTAAGGCAACTGGAGTCAACAACCACTGCTGAATGAAGGTATAAGCTTGAGAACATTTTGCATAACAGTCATCAGTGTAGCTGATAGCTATTACAGTGTTCTTGTGCAGTAAGCCTACGCAGATACTATCTCTCTTGCCTGTCTGTTCCAACATGCATCTCATCTCATTTGCAACCCTTTGCTTTAATTAGCTGAAGTCTTTGCTTCAGTCTTTCATATGTCAACCAGCCTGTGTACACTTCCATATTTTTAATCAGTAGCCTGTTGTCTTTACTTTGTCATTCGCACTAGCATATAAATCTGCCCTTCTTATGATCCTCACTGCTTGGTAGAAGTCAAAACATGCTGTTTAATTTTCCTGTTCACTGATTTCCATTTGTTTCATGTTCAAATGCTGGCTCTTCTCCCCCTTTTGGGCATGCTGTGAGCATTAAACTTAGTGATTAAATGCCAAAAGAGCAGTCCTTTTCCCGTTCCGCACCCACAAATGGGTCATCCTAACCCTCGTTCGGATGCTTACCTCAACAGCCGACCCTGTGCATGTGCAGTCAGCCTAAATGGGGCTAGCTGCATGGGGCCACCACAGGCTGGCAGAGGCTAGCTAATGCTGGCTAATAAAGCAGGTGCAACACTTACCCTGTGCTCTCTCTCCTATGGTAGTGACTGGCTTCTTGCTGCTTCTTCTAATTTTTTAAATTTAATCTACTACAGCAGATTATGTCATTTCACCCACAATGCAGCCAAATCCTGAGACACCAAGATTTAAAAATAACCTGACAGAAAAGAATGAGAGGGTGACATGTGGCTGTCCTCTGTCTTTCAAACTTTCTGGCTCACTGGGGGGGAATCCGAGGTTGTCTGTAGCTGTCTGACAGGTGGGGTGGCTGGCCCTGACATCTGTGCCTGTGGCTGATCCTCAAACTGAGCCTGGAGTGTGTTCAGGATGTCATCTAGCTTCTGGTCCATCTGCGTGACCTGTTAAGGAATCAGAAAGCAGATGAGCTCTCAAATGGTTGCACATGCTTCTGGTGAGAGGTATTCACTGGCCAAAAGCTCTGGATGGATAAAGCCTGGCAGGGAGCGTGGGCGTCTGAGAACCACCAGCTCCTCTGAGTTTTGTCTAGCCTGCTGCTCTAGAAAGATCAAATGATGCTGTGAAGTCACAGGGAAGGGTGTAAAGCCCTGTGAAGTGATAGCAGAAGGGCAGGACGGCAGTGGCCCGAGGACTTGACCGCTTGAGTCAGACATTTTGCCTCTCAGCCTTTTCCCAGGGTTGCCAACTTCTCTCGGTGATGATGCATCCTGCAAATATCTGCCCCGAAACTCTCCTTCGCTCTTCGGTTTATCATGAATGTTTTTTTCCCACTACCTCTCCCAGTGCTTCACCACCCTTAGTTGTAGGACATCATGCTTTCCATTACTCTCTTGGGAAATGAAACAGCTCCCCTCCGTTCACACTGTAAATAGATGCCTCTGTGATACATGTTACAGTCAGAGATCCTACCAGATACGGTGTTTATTCCCATGCATTGTTAGGAGGATAGCCTACTAAAAACCACATAATAATACCAATGACTTCATTAAAAAAAAACAAAACAAAACAACTGTTCTATAGGAAGCTTGACATGCTAATCCCTCTTCTAATTTCTTTGCTTTCCAGCTGAAATTTCTCAGGCATAGTCTCTAGGTAGAAGAGTCTTTTCTAGTTATTATTTTTAAGCAGGGAAAGGCAAATGTGGGTTTTTAAAGGGACGCTGCTCTCATACTTCCTAACGCTTTTTTCAAATTCTGGCCTTTTCTAGGAGCACCAGGCGGTCATTATCTCGTTGAGCTGCAAATGGCATCCCGCTCACCTTAGCATCGTCCAGTGGGGCAGGCTGGGGACTGCTGGCTGCTCTAGTTTGCTCTAAAGGCACAACTGTAACCAGCATCATGTAAGCAACTGGGATCGCTTCTAATGATGCTTGAATACAGTGCAGCTTTGTGTAATAGATGAGCCCAAGAAAAATGAGCATTTTGAAGAACATTGGATGGTTCACTTTACAGTTATCTGCTGTGAAACTCTGAGCCTCTGAAAACTGTGATCTGTCCCAGTGGGTCTAATAAACTTTGATAGCAAACCTTTTAACTGATATCAGATCTAAACTGAGCTTTCATTAAAAAAGGAGACAGTGAGAATGAGAGAGAGAAGGATTCCAGCCTTTTTCTGTGCAAAGATAACTTTGGAAATAGCCATTGGCAGCATGGACTGAAAGTTTAGCAGGCTGAGATTGCTTTAAAAACCAAAGCAAAGAAAATCACCTTATCCGCTTTCCCCTCCTCTGCCTTTTCTCACTCCAAGTGTTGGCTCCCCTGGGGGCCCCTCAAACCTTGAGGTACCAGGAGCTTATTCAAGTTATATCATTTTGGCAAGCACTATTCTCTCTTATATACAATCTGCCGGGGGAAGGAGTGGAGTAACTCTCCTACCTCATGGAGGGAAACACGTGCTCGTCTCTCTTTCACTTCTCCTTTCATGACTACTATCTTCTAGCAGAAAAGCTCCTCTCCCTGCCCCTGCTTTGGTGTGGGTGCAGGTTGTCCGAGGCACTATTTTCAAGCAGCAAGGAGGGAGTATTTAGGGCATGGGCTAGGTAGCACAGCCCTTCCCTATGATTGCTGCCCGAGTGCTTTCAGGTGCGTGGCCAGCACGGCCTGGGCCGTGAGCAGGGCGAGCAGGGCAAGGTGTGTGGGCATGGGAGGATGGGGGCTGCTCACTGCAGCCCCCCCGGGGGCAGGGGGGCTGGTATCGGGCCTGGCTTGGGATGGGTCACAGTCAAACAACACCTCGAGTAGACATTGATGCTCTCTGGCTGAGGGGCAGGGAGCTCGGCAGAGGCTGTGTCCGGCAGAGGTGCAGCCGCCTCCCATCCAGTCTGACCCAGCGCACCAGTAGCATCTCTGTCTTTTCCCATATCTCATCAGCTGCTAGGAGAGAGTGGGCGATGCTGCTGTGGCAGGTCTCTCCCTCTGGTGTGGTCACTGACAGTGTTCTCATCTCGGGCACAACAGCTACACATTCTGCACGGCATTAACTTGGTTGGAAGTCTGGAAGTCACTAGTGGTTTAAGGGTTAAGCAGAATGGAATTAATTTAAAAACCACAGCCTTTATTTTCTTCGCCATTCTTGAAAAGCCTGTTTGGCTGATGCTGGTAATGACTCAACAGAATCTTTCTTAAGCAGAAAAGTTGTGCAGAGCAGAAACTAAAGCAGAGCTAATACATTACAGTAGGGTAAAAAGAGGTGTAGGCAGGGAGTGGGATCAGGCAGATGAAAGATCTTGTGGGGCTTTCTTTTGTGAAGCTTTGCTGATTTTGATCTGCACACTTGATCTTAGATAAGCTGTGCCTGCATATTCCATATCATTTAAACTTGCTGTATTTCTCTGTATTTTGCCAACTCAGTGAAAGAATGTGATAGGGAATAATTTTATGCACTTTTCTTTCCAGGAGAAAAGGAGGGTGGAGAATGTAAATATTCATTTGTAGGGAGGAAAAATGAGAAATTCATACATAAGGGAGTAGATTACCCTATGCTTCTGTCACACCTTCCACACAAGCATCGGCAAATATTCCTGAACATTAACAAATAAAGCTGCTCAGTTCTCCTCTGTCAACTGTACACACAGGAGGGTTTTAATGATCATTTTTGAGATTAGAAGCAGGACCCTGAAAAATTAAGCAACCCATAAGAAGATGCGGTCAGTGGCAGACCTCTTCTAATTCTTAGCTTTGTATTTTATATACAGGCTCAAACCTCTACTTTCTGGCTTCAGATGCTCTAAAATATGCCTTACTTTGAACATGCAACTAGTCTGGTAAAACTTTAGTCAGAAAAACAAATTCTCAAGTACCTTGTCGAATCAGAGCCTATTAAAAAGGGGTCAAATTTAGAGGCTGGTTAACTGTGATTAAGGAGTGGCAAAAGGAAAGCTGTGGACACTTCCTGAAGTCAGCAGAATGACTGGCAGGGTTAAAAGACTTTTCACATGGGTGAAGGTTTTTCACAAGAGAGCCGTGGTTTCAGGTTTCTCCAAAACCACCTAGCAGCTATTACTTTTCTTAAGCCCAAACGGAACGAGTTGCTGGTTTTGAGTAACACACCCAGGCAAGCGTGCGGGCAAAGGGTTAAATTGTGCAACATGTTTTTCAGCTGAGTAAAGTGAGAAGCCATCCAGGGCTGGCTGCAGAGTTTCCAGAGAGATGTGATATGGCCCTCTCAGGCTCGGTGGAGACAGGTGAGTTTGGCAGCTGTCCATGGGCAAATGGCAACAAAACTTCTGTTCTCCCACATCACAAAAGCGCTCTGGAGACAATCTATAAAATTGTTAAAATGCTTTTATATCCTTTCAACTGCCCTGTAGAAAGAAGACTTGCAAAAGCAGTTTAAAATATTACACTGTTGTTATTGGGGCTATGAGGTGAGCTGAAGGAGTGCTGAAATGTATATTCATTTTAGCATCTCCCCCCGCCCCGTGAAAGGGGGCTGGACTCCATGGTGACATGCAGGACTGTTAGACAAAGAGAATGTCTTGCAACCAACTCCAGTGAGTCACAGCAATCCATGAAGGGGAACTGGGTCACTCGACCTGTGGGACGCAGGGTGTCCCTGCCCTTCACCTTGAGCAACACTTTGGCTTTTAATATTTATGTGCTGTTTGAGGTTGCTTTTGAGCCTCTGTTTGTGAAATCTGGTGTCTCTAATACCTCTTTTTACCTCAGTCGGGTCCTGCTGCAGAAATGCCTTGTGGAGAAGGGGACCCTCGGAATGGCAGCATCATGGAGGAGGCAGGCTGGATCACACTGGGGATTTGCCACATGCCGGACAGATTCCTAACTCCCCTGAGAGCTTTTATTCTGACATGTTTTGCACATGCACACCATAAACAAAATGCATGTGTGGAAAACGCAGTTGGAGTAGGCACATGGTCTCCCCCAGATCCTCTCACTTTAAGCCAGAAAAGTCCCTCCCCCCAGGTTTTGCCTATCTTTCTAATATGTTTTCTGGAGCCTGGGGAAGCCGGTATCAATTATCTGCACAACACACTGACTTGAACTATTTCCAGAGGAGTAGCAGACGGGGAAGATGGTCTGCTGGAGCACTGAAGTAAATCTGTAAACCCACAAACACGCTCATCTGTTGCTAAGTAGGTGGAGCTTTGTATCAAAAGCTCAACCCCATAAATCAAATAAAGTTGCTGTCAGCCCCTTAAGGCTCTGCTCTCGCCATGCCTGTAGCAGTCCTACATGAACTGATCAAAATGGCTGAAGCTGTACAGCCTTTGTGCAGTTGTCTGCAACACGTCTGGGCTGCTGGTACCAGGAGTGCAGCACGAAATGGAGGAGGGAGAGAAGACAGCACAATTTGTGTTACCAATCAAAATGTCATGGAACAACAGCAAGTTCTGCTTTGGGTTAAGCTGGATTGACTTTGGCTTCCTGTTTGCCTCACTCAAGTGGGGAAATCTATGAAGCTGTGCCCACAGGACAGCCCAAGGTGTTGTGGCAGGGGTGGAGGACTGGAAGAGACACTATGTTGTTGAGCCCCATCCCCTGCTATTGGAGCTGCTTTGATTTTGGAAGCATCACAAGACATCCAGACTTGCTCTCCTCGACATGCCCACATCCCACAACGAACTGCAAGCCTAAGCATGGATGACCAAGAGCCACCAAAGCACAGGGGGCCACAGGAGGCAAGCAAGGGCATTCCCAGAGTCTCTGCAACGTGTTACATGATATTTTCCAGCTGACACTGCCAAGTCAACCACATCTCGGGCCAGAGCTGCTGTGGCCATGCAAACACAACATCCCAGCCCAGGGTTTCCAAACTGCCAGAGTCCTCAGCTCAGCCCACTGAACACCTCTCCTCTAGTGGTGGCTCACCTCTGGGCTCACGGTTTTACCACCACGTAGACACATCACCCAAGACCCTACCTTTTCCTCTATTTCCAGCCTTTGTTGCAGCTGCTGGCTCCCAAGGTAGTTAAAATGAAATAGGATCCACTCGCTGCAACACTGAATTAGAAACACTTGATTTGAGGGTTTTAACACCAACTGCTTGGAAAAGAGTCATCTAATGGGTAGGATTTATTTTGTATGGAGAAAAGAGTGTATGTGAACTTTTGCCTGCCATGATTTATTCTACCTGCTACTTATGTCTGAATATTCCCAGCTTGTTATCTGTGGTAGGTCACCTAAGGTCTAGTTCATAGGAGAAAATGGTATTAATTTAGTAAAATCAGAAGTGATTTAGCGGAACTAGTGCAATCCATTTTATGGATGCTTCCATTTCTGACTCATGTAACATATTGATTTAACTTAAGCTCGTTATCCAGAAATTTGTGCCATTTTCTCATGTTGACCGGGTCTGTCACACAATTTTACTTCTCATACCAGATGGTGGACTGATTTGATTAGATCCTGTAATGCCTATGTTTAGCTTTATATGCACATCTGGTCTTGTAGCTTCTCTCTGCCTACAGTTATACCCAATTATTCAAACATACTAATTGCCTATCGTACAGTTCGAAGTCTGAATTGTTTATTTTAGAAATCACTGTATTTTTCATCATGTCCCTGAGTGGCCATCCAGAGACTGCTGATTCTGGGAAGGGAAGTCTTTTCTCTATGGCAG
The DNA here is from genome assembly GCF_018691265.1 of Tyto alba. Classification (NCBI taxonomy): domain Eukaryota; kingdom Metazoa; phylum Chordata; class Aves; order Strigiformes; family Tytonidae; genus Tyto; species Tyto alba. The sequence continues at coordinate 4,845,721 of NW_024881295.1, read as the reverse complement.
TGCATGCAAAACTGCCTCCTTCTCACCTTGCTTCTCCCCTGTTAGAGAAATTTCAGTGAGGTGAAATGCTGAAGACACTGAAACTTTTTAAACTTTATTTTTAGCACGGCCAGACAATGCAAATGTTGATATAGCCTGTTAGCTGTCTGTGAGGAAGCAAATGGCCATACCAGTCATAGAGACCATGACTAGCTTGGGGAGATTTCTCTTGTGCAAGGTGCAGCTCTAGTGCAGCTTCTATGAGCCTGGTCCAACAAAGTGCTTATGGATGTGGTAACTTGAAGCATGTCAAAAGTCTTCCCAAGTTCACCAAATATTTAAGTGCTTTGATGGGCTGGAGCCAGAATGGTCAACAGTTTGCAAGACTATACCTTTAGGATAAGCTTTTGGAGTCTCCTAAAGCACTCATACACACATATGCACAGAAATATATCTACACCACCATTTTTAAAGTCTCTAAGGAGTGATAATTGGCATCTACCACAGCATCCTTCATGAAATGACTTTGGCATTCGTATTAGTAGAGAACTATCAGCTTGTCTCTCATCTTAAAACAACAACAACAACAGGAGGGCTTTGATGAACAGGCTCCCCATTAACTGACTGGTTTTGGGATGAGTTGTAACAGATTTGGAATTGGCCTCAATCCTAAAAAGATGCTGTATCCCAAAGCAAGTTTGCCAGGTGGCACGTACACAGTGAAACATCTCACTGTGCTATGTCAGTGTCTCGTAGCCACCTGCCAGCACTTCTTGCCCCAACACTGAGCTGTGCAGCTCCTCACTTCATTCTGCCGCGGGTGCAAACAGCGCAGAAAGACCAGCTTCAGTCAATGGGAGCTTTTGCCACTAACCTCAAAGGTCAGGGAAACAGGTACATGAGTAGAAGCTACATAAAGCCCACTTCCATGACAGCCTGTTGTTCTGGCAGATGCAATTCTCCATGAAAACCAAAGGTTATGTAAACCACCAGACTTTCTCATTGACTTATTCTGTGTACCCCTTAGCATATATCGGTTGTTTATTTTCATTCCATGAAACATATCTAGATAAGTCCACGATTTTCCAGGCCTCCCTTCCTTTATCCCAAACATCCCCACCCATTCTTAGGTCAGGTGTTATAACCTTTGGTGGCCTAGAATATAGTAATCTTTATTTTAAGTATAGCTTCATTTATTTTGGTTTCCATCTACCTTTCCTGTTTAAATGAAAACACAAAGGTCTATCCCTCTGCACTTTGTTCCTGGGGTTTTTCCTGTCAGTACCCTTTTGGTGAGCATTATATTTTTATATTTCCCATGCCACAGTTGCTCTGATGAACCTCTGCAATAAGATCTGTGTCTGTGGTTGCTGCTTCTCGTGTAAGATGTTTGCTTAATCGCTAAGCAACTCTCAAGAGTTCAGCCCTGGGTTTCTAAAGCAGGCCTGGTCAGCATGCAGGTTATGTTAGCAGTGTTACTGCTTTGGGGAAGGTGTGATTAATTTTTTTTTTTTTTTAATGGATCCTGGCTTCCTAAGCAAATGAGGTTTAGCTGATGATGTGTCTGTATATATCTTGCCACAGCAGCTTTGGAGTAAGCTGGACAGCTTTAGACACATTTGCCAGAGGCAGAGTCCTTACAGGTAAAAAGCTTGGACAGATTTCTAAAAGTCTGGCACTAGTGCAGAAGACAGACATCCAGATTAGTGCCTCATTGGAGGAAGGGCAGAAGAGGAAGGTGAACTGTATTATTAGACCCTGGAGAATCCACACAGGATGCCCTGACCACAGGAAAAGCTTTATTCAGCTCTTGCCCCTTATTAGCCTCGGATAATCAACCACAAAATACAGAGCCACAGGAAACCGGGCAGCATAATTTTTACTGCTCCCAGAAGTACTTGTTTCTAGCTGAAGAAATTCAAGTGGTGCCACTCTTTGAGTGGACACAAAAGTAACTTCCCACAGCTGCCGTTACACAGCAGCACTTGGCTGCTGGCTGTACTGTAACTGCTGCGGGAGTTTGTCTCCTTTTAGGTATTTGCACATACACCTGTATGTCTGTTTGCAGCCAGTGCTTTGAAACATTTGTTTTCTTCCCCTGATTTTCCCCCGGTAGGTAAATCAGACTTTGAAGAACTCTTTCTCCTGATTTACATACATAAATGGTTATTTTTGTTGTTGCAGGACATTTCATTCTTCACCCTCCTCCAGATCCTGCTCAGATCTTCCCTGTAATCTTGCCATCTCTCTTTGCGACATTGCTCTTCAGCCACACCCTGGATGACGCACTGACATTTCTCAGCTCATTACATTGTGTGGCTACAAGTCCTGCTGCAAAACCAGCGTGGAAAGAAACAACACACAAAAATAACAAAGCTAGTCCAGCCTCAAAGGTGGATATGCAGCCACTGTGAGTCACACCTTAATTTCACAATAAAGCAACCTTGGAACTTATGCTCTAAGATGCTGATTAATTTAATTTTTTATATCTCTAAACAATACTGGACAGAGAGAAACAAGAAAAAGAAAATGCAGCACCAAGTATTTAAATGGTGCCAAAGGAGCACCCAGAAAGAAGTGACCTTAGCCTTTCACGAGATGGAGGCGATAAGCTCAGCATTTTAGATGGGTGTGATGAACTTGGTGTTTGCGACCTCACCTAACCCTTTGAATAGATGGTATCAAGCCTTCTGCGCTCTGATTGTTTTGCCTTTACCTTTGCTTTTGCTCTATTAAATCTCCTCTATGAGAACAAAATCTAACCCCACCATCCTCATGGCTATATAGGCTTCACCATTTCTTGTAATGGGGAGGGCACTTTGAACTGTGCTGCATCTGGTTTATTTCTTCTCAGTTAAATTTCAGGGATTACCTACTGATACTGAAATCAGTGGGAGAATTCCCTTAATCCAGGCCTACTGACCTGACATGTAGCTAAGGTAGCATCTAGTTAGCACAGCCAATGGACTGTGTATGACAAGGTAACATTTATATGCTTTATCACAAGTACTGATACAAAACTTCCCTCCATTGACACTCACTTACACACACAAAGCTTTACTTCAAATTATCAGCCCATCTTTTTTTATAGGTTGGCAAGAAAGGCAAAGAGAGAGGGAGAGAGGGAATATTATTATTGGGAGAAGAACAGGCTTTATGGTGATGACTATCTAGATAGCAAGACAAGTAGGTACTAGAAAAGTTCCAGGCAGTTCTTACAGGACTAGAGCAGGACTTCATAAACCCAAGCTCCAGTCTGTTTTTCAGTGCAGCCTTCTTGCACTGAGGACAAGTAACTCCCTGGATGAGCCTTATCAATATTTGTTAACCACATGGATCAAATAATCTGCCATTTCTTATCTTCCTGACATGAAATCATATGAAATTGGACAGGTTTGAGACTTGGTACAAAACAGAAGACACAGACCTACAAAAGAAAAGAGTAATATAAAACGGGGACTGAAATGTTGGCTGTAGGAAGGAAGTAAGTTGTACTGGAAAAAAGATCAGTCCCTGTTGGAAGAGGACAGGAGGAGAGAAGATGGAGGTGCTCCTTTGTCTTTCCTACCATTGGTTCTCTGAGGATTGAAATGGCCATGGCAGAGCAAGGCTGGAAGTGTGGTACAGTGCTCATGCCAGGAAAAAAAAATTAATCAGGAAGCAAAAGGATGATTGTCTGGAGATCAGAGGGTGTGACTGAGAGGCCACTGTTGGGGCTTCTATTTTCAGCACCGCAAAAGAATCGTCATACCATTTTAGCTAAATCCTGTAGCAAAACTAAGGGCTGGTCTGTGCACAGATTTGTGCTGATGTCAGGAAATCAAGCCTACAACATGCCTTTTGTTGTTCTAGGGGAACCTGTGCTTCGACACTCTTTTTGATGTGCCCTATTTCGGTGAAAGCAATGAAGTAAGCTTGATAGGAGCTAACTCACAAAGGTCTCGGAAAGTGAAAACTGTACCTTTGTGCTATGGTGCTGTTGAAAAAGGTGAATGAAAACTTCTGCCCTTATTTCTTCTCTACTCTAAATGCGAGAAGTCTCTAGGGTCACCTTTACGTAACAACTTCACTGAAACTCTCACACCCTTTGAAGGATGCCGCAAGCCTTGCTTAACGCACACAATGCAATTTGAGGAAGAAGCTCCAGAAGCACAACGTGGTGTTATGTATTTAAATCACGAGGATTACAAAACACCGTTGTTTGCTCATTAAAACACAGAAACCCAGAGCAAGTAAAATATTATCTGACAGTGCTGATTGAGGGTGTAGCAGTTCTTGATTCTTACTGATTCAGACATGCTTTGCTGAACCCTTTGGTTTTAGCCTGTCTGGCTTATCTGTCATTTGATGGATTTTACTAGCTTGCTTGTGTATAGCAGGCCTGATTTACAGCACTGCCACACACGTATTTTTAATGAATTCTCGAAAAAGTCACGGCAAGTGGGTGGACTCTGGACTGTCTGGTCTGGTTTTGCAGCCACAGTGACCTGATGTTGAGGGTGTCTGTCTGTTCAATCATACCAAGCCACAGCATTCAGTCCCAGATCAGCAAAAGCCACAGGCAGAAACTGTGCAGGAAAAGCAACTACGCAGCAAGAAACGGTTCATGACTTGAGCTGAGATTGCTCAGCACATGGAAGGGTCTGAGCAATATGTGGGGTGTGACAGCATAAATCAGTGCATGAAGTCGCTACAGCTACAGTAACTGTGGATGAAGAACATCAGAAGAGATTGCAGGGAGAATGAATTTGACTGGGTTTGTCTTTTTTCTCCTTCCCAAGCTAGAGAATTAACTGCATAATATGTTCTCTAGCTAAAGAGATGTCCATGGGCATTTAAAACACTGACTGAGAGTAAAAGACTGAGTAAAGCAGATTTTCTGAATCCAGACTCTCAATGGCGGATATTTTCCATTTCTTTTGTGTTTGAAAAATAACAGATAATTTTGAAAAATCAGCATGGCTACCTCCCCAGGGGAGACTCAAATAAAGCATTAATTAAAGTAAAGAAAGGGAGGTGTCTTATTTGAACTCTGCTGAGCCAGATGGATTACCTATGAAAGCTGGCATTGACAGGACAGCTGTATGAAGAAGCCTGTGGCAGAAGTACCGGTGTCTTATACAAACAACAGGAGACAGGGCGGGAGACGCAAAGCCATAATTGCCAGATAGATTTCTTCCTCATGAGGCATATGCCAAGTCAGCAGAAACCTACTTCAGTTTTCTGTTGCAAGGCACTGCACTGTTAATTAAGGAAAAAAAAGTTGGTTATACCTACTATTGCTCTTACAACTCTTTAGCCTTATACTGCAGGGAATACTGCTGGGGAGAAGAATATTATAGATCTTGCTTGGAGAAACAATCTTTCTTCTTTTGCATGTCTCTTCTTTTTCATATATCATTGCAGAGAAAAAGCACAGCAATAAAAAGGGACATGTATTAACATGAACACTGAGATGCAGGAATATGAGAATGGCCTGGTGAGATTTCACTGTCCCAGCATTTAGTAAAATAATTTAAACTGGTGTTGCAGTTTAATTAAGATTCTGGGTTACTGGCTTTTTTGAGGTTCTAGAGGTAGAACTGGGAGGTCTTTATGCAACTTTCTGCCATGGGGGAAAGCAGATCTTTTTCAGGTCAATGAGCTAAAATTCATTAATAAGATAGATACCTGTTGGGACTACAGAGAACCCCAGAGATTTAATTGCTGAGCCTCACACCTACTTGCTTTTTTATTACTTTTACTCACCATGAACTATGACTTTTATCGACTAACTCAATATAATCTATAATACATCTAAGCCGTATTTAAAAAAGGCTGGGTTACATGTTGGTCTGCAGTGTTTCTTGTCCCTTCAGAGCAAGCTTGTTTAGCTCCATATGCAACTGTTATCAGTGAGAAGGAAATTAAGATATCTATCTTTCTGCTAATTAATACTTCAGAAGGGTTTCACTTTCATGTTTTAATGTTAATGTTAGTAATGCATGTTAATCATGCATATTAAAAATTCCAGCTGTGACTGAGTGCTTGTCTTTCTGCACCAGTATAGTGTAAACCAAAAATGACCATTACCATGAATCCATGACATCGAGGCTCTGGTTCTGGCTGCCTGACCACTGTGCTTGGCTTCCTTACTGCATGCCCAGCCCTGAAACTAAGATGAAAGCGTGTGCTTAAGCCCTGCTGCTGCTGAAAGGCATAGCCCTGCCCGCCCCAGCTGCACCCTCCTGCCCTCCCAGTGCTATACAGGTCCATGGTCCAGCCTTGGCTGGATGCAGGAGCAAGCCCAAGAGAGCTGTGCAGCAGAGCAAAGACTACTCATGTAGGAGAGCTGCCTCCGACCTGGATCCCAGGGCCATGGACGCCTCCTCCTCTGTGCTTAAATGACTCTTTTGCTGCTTACAGGTTACACAGGAACAGAAGGAAAAAGCAAAAGCCCTAAGTGAACGGGGGTCATATGCTGTGCTCCATCTGAGGCACTGTGCACCCCATCAAAAAAGACAGGGTTCTTCACCCTGCTTTCTATTACCTCTGGTATAGTCAGTTGAAATGTCCATGATAAGGCAGAAACCTGCTTTTTTCCTAGGAATTTGAGCTAAGGTTTTAATTACTGTTAATAAGGAAGTGGAGTTTCTATCCTGCAAAAAGATAAAAAAAAAAAAAAAAAAAAATCCTCCAGACCCCCAGACCATGCCAAACCTGTGTAAAAGCAAATAATTTCTTTGCCACAAAATCTAAACTTTTCCCTTTATTATTTGCTAATAATTTGCAGAAGACAAAATCACTGTGAAATACATGCCCCCACAACTTTTCATTTTGAAAACACTGAAATACCTCCATTCAGATCTTCACTTGTTTTAACTTATTGTTCCTAAAATGTTCATCAAAATCTATATGATTATCTGTAATACAGCAGATCCTGAAATTTTTTTGATGCGGAAGCTTCTGCCAGCTCTGGTTCAAACACTTGTGACTCAGCATATGCCAAAAGCACACGTGGTCCTGCACGGGAGCCGGCCTTGCTTGCACCGCCTATGGAGAAGTCTGGGAGACCTGCAAGCCAGTAGCCAGGATGCCTCTACTCCCCTGAGATGTTGGATGTTGTGGTAGGGACACCAGGCCATAGCAGACGCTGTGTTGAGCCCCGTGATGAGCAGGTTCATTTTGGTACCCCCTTGCTCTCCTGGTGATGGGGAGGGGAATGTCCACACCTCCCCTCTCCTGGCCAGAGCAGCTGCCATGCTTTGCATGAGCTGCCTGCTGCTCTTTATCACAGGCAGGGAGTGGAAATGGCTCTGTTCAAAATACTTTTGTACGATTTATTTATTGACAGCCAGCTATTTAAAAAGTTCTCCTATCCCCTGCTAGCCCCAGGTGGAGAGCCCTGTGTACATGCCCTAGGTGCAGGGCTTCCCCCAGCCTGGGGAGGCTGTACCTCTCCCTGCTTCTCTGATTTTGGCCCTGGTGCATGGTGTTGTCCCACTTACCACCCTCGGGCTGTTTGGCCACATAAGGGTCATCACTCTTCTGGGGCTTGAGCCCTTCACCTTCATCCCCAGCCCTTACAAGAGAGGTAAAGGGGAGCAGAACCCCTGTGCGCAAGGGGGTAACAGTGAAGGTTTGCATGTCCGCGCTGCCAGCCAAAATGCTGTGCCTCCCCCCCAGCCTCCTGCTCATCGTTTCCCTCCCGATGGCCTCCCCTGGGGACCTGGGCGAGCTCGGCCAGGGACTCCTCAGCTGAAGGCGATTGCGGTGCTACACCTCAGGGCAGAGCAAGCGCCTCGGTGCAGGATTTCGGACACGGTTCTGTTTGCCCACAGCAGCAGTTGGGCGCTGCCAGTGAATGCGGCAATCTGAAATACGTTTTTAAAGCTGACCATGGTGCTCATAAGTGGATCTGCATGGGCAGCCGAGGAAGATTAAATCCTCTTGTTAGCCACAGGGCAGCGTGGTGTGGCAATTAGTATGTTAAGCAGAGCTGAGAGAGACTTTTGTAATGAAACTGAAAACTTGGCTGGCCCCCAAAATCTGCAAAGGTTCAAGAACCTTTCAGTAAACCTGGATTGAGCCTTGGCAGATTTATAATTTCAAGGAGGAACTGTTAAAAACACCCTGGTTTGTGCACGATTTTGAGCCCAGACCCGGCCATACTTGGCACTTTTGGAGTTTTGCTTTGGGTTTTTTGCATACAAATCCAAAACACAATGTAGACTCAGCAGGGAGGAACCGATGCAAACCAAAACTGCTGAGTTTTGCACAGCTCTAATTATAATCTCTTCACAGTCCTGGTTTTATTTATTATTGTTTGTACTGTGGTAGCAGCGCAGGGCTCCAACCAGCTTTGGGGCCGCGCTGTGGTAGGTGTTGTAAAGGCAGAAGAAGGAGGCAGGATCCCCAGCCTGAAAAGTTTATAATCTAAATAAACAAAAAAGATAAAGAATGAGGGAAAGACATAAAACACGTAAGCAAAGTGATTAGGGGGTGTTGGCAAGACAACCTCTTTTCTTAGCGTCTCTCTCACCCACACATAAAATCATGTCTATTTACCCTGTAAACTCTTTGGGGTCAGGGCCATGTATTCCAAAACGCAGAGGGAGAGGGGATGTGAGAAATAAGTGGAGAAATGAAGGTGCTGGGAGGCAGCAGCAGGATCTGCAGCGCACAGGGCAGCCCTGCCAGATTTTGGCAGCGAGGGCGGGAGCTGTAGGCAGGCGATGGGTAGAGTGGCAGGGGGGATGGAGGAGACAGACGTCACTCCCGAGCTCGGGTCGAGTCAGAAAACCCATCGTATGCACCACAACAATCTGGGACAAGTCACCAAACTGCTCCATGCTGCAGTTTCCTCCAGGGTTGAGCAGGGCTAAAAATATTTCCCTATATGGCATAATTCTTCCTCGATGTAAACTGCTTTGAGATACTCAGGTGAAAGGTGCTAGAGGAATGCAAAGATTTATTTTTCATAAACCTTCTCACATATTCTTTTCACTGCCAAGTCAAGGCCTGAAGCCAGGAATTTTAGAGATGCATACATCTCTCTGACTATATATATAGACGTGTGTATGTGTGTGTGTGTGTGTGTGTGTGAATATAAAAATATATTTATGAGAGAGGCCAAGGTAGATTTTTTAGAAATGAAGCCTTAAGTTAGATTTCCTGAATCTATATATAGGAACTTAAATGAACAGCCAAATTTAAAATCAAGACATTTCTTTAAAACTGTTCTTACTTGAAAATGCTTAGCCACAAGCTAGATGGAAATTTCATATCTTAAGTTTGTAATGTCTGGGTTTTTTTTTTGTTTTTTTTTTTTTTTTCTTCTAGGATTTAGGTGAAGGTTTGGGCCAGTTATTTTATTCCAATTATTCACCATTCTGCAACTATTAATTAAAACAAACAGCTCTCTGAAGCTATTCCTCACAATGGGGAAGATATATATCTTGAAACTGAAGTCTGTTTTCTCACTGCATCTATTTTTTACACTGCGTAAACATCCAAGTTTGTTATTGCAGCAATCACCAGCGCGAGCTCTCAGAGCTCCTTGCCAGACTTGTGATATTTATTGTTTGTTAAGCCCCAGCTCCTGGAGTGAAGTGATTAGATGAGAACCTCAGCTTGCAGTTAACAAAAAATGATGTAACTTTGTGCTGGACCACACGGTCGGTGAGAGAAATGGAAAAACATGAGCAGAATGTATAGTCAAGGGTCCAAACATCAGAAAGGCGGGCAAAAAAGAAAAGACCACATGTATTATTATTTTTAAAGCCTAACGACTCTCAAGCCAACCTCCCCCTTATAATTTGGAAGGGGGGGTAGGGGGGGGCTGACTCATGGCCTCTGACTGCCAAGGCATGGGCATGGTGGGGGTTACTCATTGCCTTAGAGCTGCCCAGAGGTTTCTCACCGAGGGGCTGCTCACCCCTCTGCTGAGCTGCACGTGTTTGTTATCACCGGGTGTTGGGCTCCTGCCACTTTTCTTTTTTTCCCTTTTAAAACAGCTTTACTGAGGCATTCGTTTATGAAAATACCCTGGGCAAGGACTTACACGGACTTGGCAAATAGAGACAATAGGTCAATTCCTGGCCTGTCCAAATCTGACAGGATCCCTTTAGCTTTCAAAACCAGAAGAAAACCAGAACTATTAAAAAGTCTCAGCTGCCAAATAGTCAGTAAATCTATAACAATGTAAAGAAAATGTAAACATTATATGATGAAATGTATTTTTTAAAAAGCCCTCTTTTCTCAGCAGCTAGATGGGCTTGATACACAATGGGAAGATTCATTCCTGAAGGTAGCTCCAGCATATGAAACAAATCCCTACGTATCACAGTCTAAAAGATCTATTTTACATGAAATAGCAACTGAGGCATCGCCTTTACCTTGGGAAAAGATCATTCTGCTTCCTGATTTATGAAGGCTGTACTTCTCACTGCTCTGCTCCCCTCCTCACCGTGCCCACAAACCCTCTGGGGAGAGGAGAAAAATACGTCTGCAGTGAAGGAACCTAGATATTACCAGTGTAACTAAAGGACATTAATAATGGAAAACCAATGCAAAGAGCACAACAAAAACACAAGCAGGAGAAAAATGAGCATGTTGGTGTGTGGAAAAAGAGCTATACAAGGTCACAGTTTAAGACATGCGAAAGTCTGGCGTGCATTGTTCACCAAGCTATGGATGGGATCTGGGGACAGAAGCAGGGGTCCGTAGCCAGCTCTGACCAGACCCTGAATCCCCCCAAAACCGCAGACATGGAAGTGAGCATGGAAAGCAACCCCCTCTGCTTTCTCACTGTCACAGCCCTGAGGTCCTGTTGAGACCCAGGGTACTGCCATGCTGTTTTCTACCCGGTTTCTTCTCCACATGGTGCAATCTGGGCTGGACATACTGGTATTGGCTCTGCATGAAGCGCCTGCTTATGGGGGGTTGGGTGCTTGGGAGGATGGTAAGATGATATCAAAGCTTTACACAAAACCTCATGACAGTAGTCACAGGTGAATTGCACTGCTCACATTTTTCTCCACAAAGAAATCAGAAGAAAGAACAAATTACCCATGACTTGCCCACTCCCCTTGAATGGGTCCCTGCTGCAGAAAGTGACCTTGCCAGATACCTCCAACAGGCCTCGAAAACCAGGATAATATTCAGCTCACTGCTGCTGGAATATTCTCCCTCTCTTGCCACCACGGATGCTATCTGTAGCACATGGCGATAACCTTCATGCACGGAAGTCAGGGTGGATCCCAGAAGGGGCAGCAGGGAGAAACGTGGTCTTTTCAGCTGGCTGAATGTACAGTCTACAGCCATGTTGCAATTTATATGATTTACATTTATTCATTTATATGGGTACAATTCACAACTCTCTTTGGGGTGCAGTTAAACCTGAATTCTAGTTCCAGGTGTGGCTTCAGGAATCAGGGCAGTTATAGACCAGCAACAGATGCAGACAGTGCAGACTCTTGCATGAGTGAATAAACACCAGGATACCCTGAAATCCCACTGTTTACCAGAGAACCTTGCATCATGAATGTCTGTGGATCTCTACTGGGGCTAGGGTTAGGCATGAAATAATGAACCACTATTGTCCTTTCTGTTTCACATATATTTGTGAGCTGGTGGAAGACAAATGTTGGACACACGTGTGCCGTCAGCTGCTCCAGTACACTTCAGGAACATCATTCTTTCTATTCCTGCTGTTAATTCAGCAACGTGCCCTGCCAATAAACCATTGCAATAGCTGCCTCATGGGTCATCATTACTACACAAGACGAGGCAGCTTGCCAACACCAGAGAACTTAGCCACCAACCACGGATGCTCTGGGACAGCCAAATTCTCATGGGCAATAGCAGCCCCTTTCTGAACCGATGTCCTATCCTACTGGAGTGTCCCGGGGCTGAAGGGTTAAAGCATGCTTCCCATACTTCTGGAACCACAGCTGATCAACCCAAGGGTTCAGGCTGATAACAGTCCTACTGTTTTGTGCGTGCTGTTCTGGTCTTTCCTTTGCCATGTCTCAGCCCGTGTGAGCTGCTAGGCAAGGCCCATCACTGTCTTCTCAAGGTTACAAGGTAGGCCTGAGGTGGCCTCCAGCCAAATCATCATATCTCCAGTGCTCACGTCCAGAGAGATGCATGAAGGTAAACAGCTTGAACAACTGTGTACTCACTGGACGTTGAGCCAGAGTTTTCTGGTTTATTACTCTTTCGCAGACAGATCAAGGGAAAAAGTCAAGTATCCCATAATAACTTGGAAAATACCCCAGTGCACTGCTCAAGGCTGTGGGATGTGCCCTCACAGAAAAGCCCATCACCTAATACAGCCCTGTTGTTGGCACACCATGCAATTAAACTTAAGCACCACTTAAGACTTTGGAGGCTTAAACTCAAGAATGCCATGCCCAGACAAATTCTGCTGTAAAGACAAAGTCCAAGTGACTTAGGCTGATTTGTAGATTAAAATGGAAATGCCCTCACTGTACTGATTACTTATGCCATTTTGTTTTGTTCTTCACTTTTGAAGAGAACCGTTGTGCGAGCAAACAGAGCTTCAGTTTTCTTGTTGAAACTCCTGACGCCAGTGATCCTCCACTTACATGCAAAGCAAAGCTATGTGTAAGTCATAGGGTCAATTTGTTTACCTTGCCTGTGGCAAGAGTTGGGTTCATCAGGTTAATTTCAGTAGTTGTTAAAAGGTCTTGAAATTTTTTCTTCTGTCATATGGCTTTTGCTTTTTTTTCAGAGTGGGGGGTAACCATGGACTTGTTCAAAACATAATGAAGTAAACAACATTTTTCTGCATCAAGCTCATCCTGCAAATTAATTCATTTGCATTTCTAGCGCTTTCAAGGGAAGTCATACAGATGTGAACAGTTATTTAAGGATTTTAAGGGTTATGGTTCACATCATCCAAAATTGATTCCAGGACTACTCATTCACAGAAAAGGGAAAAATGAAGGTGGGCATGCTGGTGTGTTGAGAAAAATGGGGGATTTTTAATTAAAAAGAATTATTTTACAGCTGCTCTTATTTATTTAAGTTTAAAGCCTCTGGGCACATCCACACTGATCTGTTGTGAATTGCTTCTTTGTTGCTGGTTCTAGCAAAGGTGATTTCATATTGCTGATTCATCTAATGGGTTTGGACTATCCTTGTTATCCTTTCAGATAACAGACCATTGAGCCTGCAAACAAGTTTGCTGTCTGCTGCCATCAGCTCATTTACTTCAGATTTCTAAAACTGAGTAGTTCTAGTTTTTGGGGCTTGTGTGTATAGAAAAAGTGAGAACTTCATGTAGATCAGAGCAGCAAAATACTCTTTTAGTCAACAGCCAGCACGTCTTAAATGTTGATAATAAGAACTAGTCCTGCATACAGGAACAAGTTAATCCTGAGATAACTCTCTCAATAATTTGCCATTAACCATGGCTATTGATTCTGCTGCCTGGTGTTGGGTAAAATTACTATGTAAAAAACTCACAGTGGCAATAGCAACAAAGTACAGTGTTTTCTGGCAGACTCTGCAAGACCCTTCAATGCAGGAAGCAATAGATTATAAACAAGTTTTATTTTAATCCCTGCAGGACATATTGTGAGAGTCCAAGAACAAGACCTATTTTTCTCAAAGCCCTCCAGAGAAAAAAGTTCTTGAGGTCCCAATACAATATCAAAGAGATCAGCCAGTAAAGAAAAACTATCTGTTCCTGGCAAGACATCAAAACATTTCCCACAAGTTTATAGTTGTCCAACTGATCATCAAAGAAAAGAGTTTTGGTTGGGTTTGGGACTTTTTAGTGCCAAGAGGTGTTATTGATTCTGAGATGCCTGGTATTTTCAAGTATGCCAGCCAAAGGACTGCTGAGGGACACAAATGGTCCTTACTATGTGAAATGTGTTATCTCTGCGCTATTTTATGCATAAACTGGTCTTTCCGTGAGCAAAATGCTTAGTGGCGTGCCGAATGCAGGCAGCTATTATGCACACAGAAGCTTCTATTTGCACGTCCCACTGTGCAGACAAAAAGTGAGCATAAATATATTTCCTGTGAAAAAACCCTAATGTCTAATTCTTAAAAGTACCTGAGTCCATTAATTTCTACTGTACTCACCACGAACCCATCACAGTGGTTTGTTTTCACACTTTTTTAGGTAGGGAAATATCTTCCTCTGAAGCAGTGAGAGATTTAGTGGCAGAGATAATTTGTGTTTTAGCTGTGAAGGGATCCAGGAGCCAGCATTATAATCTGTGATTTGTAATACTGTAAAGCAGAGGAGCTCGAGCCATCTTGTGCCACATATAAATGCAGAAAAAAAAGCCCTACACTGTATGACTGAAGCTTCTACAACATTAACTCTGTCACTGGATGAATCTAAATTTCTAGCTGCCCTAGTAAGCACGCTTAGTAAGAAATGCATAATTTACCAAAAATGCAGTGTTTTCGCTGATTTAGCTTCTGCCAAGTTGATGAGGGAAATAGTGGTGAAACTCTGTTTATGCCTGTCTCAGTGGAGTTTACCAGAGCTTATGGCAGCAGTGGTTCTGAGAAGTGTGGAACTAAGGAAGCCAGCTTTCCTGTGGCACTGATGGCTGGATACGTGGGTTCTCCCTCCGCCGCCCCCTCTCTCTTTTCTTCTCTCTGTTCCCATCTCCTGCCCTGCTCGCTCTGCTGTCCCCAGGCCAGAAACAAAGGGCTGATGGAGTGGCAGTGGGCAAGGGATGGCTGCAGGGGAGCAGCCCTGCTCCGCTCCCCACGCTGGGTCACCCAGCAGCCAGGGACAAATGCAAACGCCCGGCGGGTTTGCTCGCAGACACTGTGCGTGCTGGGCTGGGAGCTGGGGTTTCAAACTCGGTGGGGGTTCAAAGAAAAGAAGCCAGAAGCAGAAAGGAGTCTTCTGGCTCTAAATTAAACCTTCATTTGGAAGGTCAGCTGCAAATGCTTCAGATCTCCTAGACAGTCATGAGGTCAAGCTGTGGCTGGGAAACCATCAGCCACGGGCAGGGCTGTGCAGGAGGGCTGGAGAGGGCTCTCTGCTGAAGGGTGCTCCTGCCTGTGAAAAACACAGTATCTCTGGGAGGACAAGCACAGGTATTTTGGCAAATCCTCCTTGATGTCAGCTTAGGCTTTAACTCAGATGACGCTGTAAGGCCATTTCCCTCTTCACTCACAGCCTTGCCATCCAAGTGGAGACGATTTATGGTCCATATTTGCCCTTCACACAGGCTAGCAGTGTGTCTGCTTCTCTGAGATGACCAAAGCGGTTGCTTGAATGCTGACAATCCTCCAGCCAGAAAGGCTGCAGGTCCTTCCCACTACCTCTCCCTCTCCCCTGACTTCCCTCCCACCCTCCCACAAGTCATTTGCGGAGCATCTCAGTTCCCAGCAGCACAAAACAAATGCTGCTTTGGCAATAAACACACAGCTGTTATGAAACACCATTCAGAGGCTGACGCTTACACATGACTTTGCAGAGTTACTGGAGTAACCACAACACCTGTGCTAACTCTGCAGCACACTCATTGCCACCCCTGGGTGCCTGTTGCCCTCCTCTCTGTGTCTCAAAGACCTTATCCTGGTCCTTGTACCTCCTGAGCTGGAAGTGCTGATGCTAGATGGCTGTTTGGGCTTCTGCACTGCTGTAGCTGGGTGTGAGCAAGCCCCCAGTGAGCTGCACGGGGCAAGCCCACAGGAAGGCTGCTTCCAGCGTGGCTGGCCCAGACACTGGGAAAAATCCGTCCCCACGACTGTTTTGTGCACATTGGGCTTCTGAGCCATCCCCTGGCACAACCCACCCACCCTAAATATATCCCAGACAAAAATACTGGCAGTCCCAATGTTCAAAACCTGCCACTTAAAGGTCATGCTCCTATAGAAACGATGTCTTTAGCGAGGCTGCAGCCCATCTCACTTCAGAATAGAGGAGATTTCAGAAGAGCTCAGCTCTGACAATAGGCAACGCTTACTTGAAGCGTTGCCAAAAGTTTGATGAGTTATTATTTTTGAAAAGCTCCTCTGCCATAGCGGCCCTGTTGTCCTCTTAAATGCAAATGTTTCTGTCAGCTGTCACAAAGAGTGCTGCCATTTTACTGCAGCGGTAGGAAGCCCAGGCTGTTGAGATAGGAGCCGGAGTTTGGCAGGAGATCTGTGTTAGTAGGGAGCGAAAAAAAATACTAAGGTGGAAACGGGCCAGCAGGAAAATTACACTGTACTGAGAAAGCAGCGCTGCAAAATTTATGAAAGCAAGGGGGCAAGCTCTTTTCAAATGTCTGCCCTTATGAGAGTAAGGTAGAGGCAAATGATTTGCTGGGAAGTTAGCTTGCTTGGTGTGAAAGTTGGTTCATGGTGGTCTCTGCTTTTAGGCATGGCAGGGAGTTTCGTAAATGGCATGAAGAAAATTCCATCTTCCAGAGCAGAGCATGTAGTTTTGCAGATTGCTGTGAATGCTGACCCTCAAAACTGATTTTAACTGTATTTCATCCTCAGTGAATCAATCTGCATTCCTCGTGACTAAATTCCTGGGAAATCAACACCACGGAGAAATTCAGCCAGTGATTTTCACAAACCCGTTTCCTATGCAAATAATGTCTTTGCAAGGGACTTAATGAGATTTTATTTTACTGCACATTTTTTTTCATGTATGCTAGTCATTTGAAATGGCAAATTACTCAGCTCTGGATATGCAATACTTAAACAATAGAAGGGTTGAAAAGTTTTTCTGTAAATGGTTTTGACTGAATTATACTGCTTACTGATTTGTTTTCAGTGACATAAAAGGTATTCAGAATTTTCTACTTTCCTTTTAAAAACAAAGTGCAGTTAACACCCTAAATTTACAGCTTTTCGTTTTTTAAAGCCTTTTACTGAAAGTGTGTTTATTTTAACCAAATACTTTTTCTAAGGAATTAAAAAGTTACTTTTGAGTTTTTATCAAAAAGGAAGAAAACTAATGGAAAATTGATAAAAATAAGGGATTCCTCCCCACTCCTCTGTCCCATTCATAATTGCCATTTTTTTTTAATCAGCTGAGCAACAACAGCAAATAAAAGCCTGAATCTCAAGCTTCTGTGACTTAAACCAACAACATGCATGACAAAGTGTGTAATTACACTAGATTTGCACACTTTTTAAAGAGGTAAAAACTCTTGGCCTTTTGCCACATCTTACAAGGTAGGAGAGGGGTCAGGGACAGCTCAGGGTGATTGCTGGGGGGGCACTGCACAACCTCCCACCCGCCTCAATAGGCGTAGGCTCAAGTTACTTGCCCTGCCTTTCCTCTTGCATCTATCTATCTATCTATCTATCTATCTATCTATCTATCTATCTATCTATCTATCTATCTATCTATCTATCTATCTATCTATCTATCTATCTATCTATCTATCTATCTATCTATCTATCTATCTATATTTCGTTTTCCCATTTACTTGTTTTAACAGTGCAACTGGCTACACTTTTCACACTTCAGTTCATGATTTAAAATGTCATTTTTCATTTGTCCAACAAAATTTTGAATGCAGTTTAATCCTTCCCCACCCCAGACCTGTGCTGTCTGTAACAGGAATAATGTTTAGGATTCAATTCATACTCCACCAGGCAAATATAATCAAAGTTACTGCAGGCTCTGATACCGGGGATGGTGGGGAAAACAAAAAACAAAGGGAAAAATCCCCAAACAAGCAACTCTCTCCCCACCCGCCCACCCCCCCACCCCCCAGCTCTTTTCTGGGACAAAACAGAGCATTTTGTACTCCACTGAGCTGGTGTGGCTGCAGTGCTGGCCGTGGTTTTGTGTGCAGGTACAGCAACCTGCTGCTTCTGCTAAACAATCTGGGGGAGCCCCACGATTTTGGGGATGAAACTCCCCCGGGAAGAGCAGACGGACACCTCTCCCTGGCCTAGCACAGGGGGGATTGCTTCTCTCTGCCCCTGGCCTGCCATGGTCAGTGCATGCTCAGGGGTGTGTGTGTATTTATTACTAGGAAAGTATTTAAAAAAAAAAAAAAAAGGAAAAAAAAAAAGGAAACATTTTAGGGACTGCACAGAAAACGGCGTGAGAGTTGCTAGAGCAGTGTGCATACGCTCGAGAGGAATCCCTTTCAGTTCCTCTTTTCTTCAGCTTTATTTAAAAAGGTTTGAAGGCTGGTTTAATTACGAAAACCAGCTCTCTAGACACCAAACAAAACAGCAGCCTAGCCTAAGTTGGCACCAAGACAGATGCATATTTTGCTCACTTCTCCATGCCAATCGGCTGTAGCTCATCCAGTATGTCAATCCAAGTTGGCTGTCTGAAATCCAAGTTTAGTGGCCTGAAAATATCCTGGTCCGGCTTTGTTTCATGTGGTAAACAGCTTGTTCAGTCTATTTCTTCAACGTTCAAAACAAAAATCAAAACCCCAGAAAAACCCGTTACTACATGTTATGGTAATAGCCTCTCTTTGCACTTCACCCCACTGCAGGATTTCCCTTTTTTTTTTCTCTGTATATGCTGACTATGAAATGCTGGCAAAACACATCGCTTTTTTAAAGATAGGCCTGATTCTGCCAGGCACTGAGCAATGGTGAATGGGTTCGGAGTTAAGAGTGAAACGACCGAGTCCTGCAACAAAAACATTGGGGGGTGTTTAGCACTTGCAGCTCTGCCAGCTCCTCCAAGATGCCTGGCCATCTCCTAGACTCAGCTAAAATTGCTAGCAGCCACCTGTGGGAGCAGGCAGGTCTCAGGGACAGTGGTTTTGCAAAGCCTGGCCTTGCAAAGCCTGGTCTGCTCAGGGCTTTTCAGAGCCCAGCAGCTTCTTGGGGTCCAGTGTCCTCCCTGCCTCTCTCCCCTCCTCCCCCCAAGGTTTTGAAGGACAATGCACGTAAGGCAAGAATGGCAAGCGGTATCAGAGAGGGTTTATCATGATTTAGTACTGATGCAAAATCCCTCCTCTCCCTTTACCCCCCGCTCTGCTGTTTTAGTACAAATAAAGGGGCCCAGGCTCCCTCGTCAGCCAGCAGGATCGGGACTGCCAAAAGAAAACAAATCCAATGCGGGGAGGCTGCCCACAAAGCACAGCTTAGTCAGTATTGCAGAGATGAGAAAAAAACAAACAGCCTCCCGAATGCCAGTGATGGAATATGGTTTCCTTGATAATTAAATTCAAGCAAGGACTCATCTCTCCTGGTTTTCTACTGGCTATTTCCTCCCGAAGGAAATTGAACGTCTCTGAAAACCTAAAATCGGGTCTCCACTTGCCAGCTTCCTCAGCAGAAGCAACAGCTTTTCACAGGGTACAGCTAAACCCCATGGAGATGATTAACAAGTCAGTCATCTAGTTTCCACCTTTTCTGATAGCTTTGCAATTGACCCTGTGTTTACTGGTATATTTAAGGGTCAGTGGAGAAGAAAAAAAGATAGATAGAATGTGAAGGGATGAAATAGATATATATATAGCTTGTGAAAAGGTTAGAAATGTCAGAGAATCTGGAGAAATCCCTAGGAAATCAAGAAATATCCCTTTCTTCTCCTACCTTCCTAGTGAGAAGTTATATGGTGTTCAAACAAGGGAAGAGCATGTCACCTTTTAATTATCATAATTTATGTGCTTTATATGAGCACTTCATATAGTAGAAGTGTTGGGCAAATACTAACTTTGACTCATCTGAACCTTTGGCTTAAAACACAGAAACCTGGGAGGTGTGGGGAAGAAACCATTGGGAGAAGAGACTCAGTTCCAGCTATTTACCCCATCAGTGAGCCTGACTACAGAAAAAGATAGTCAACTGTGGAGATTAATTCAGCTGTGGTAATGACACTGCAAAGTCATACGTGCTATGCTGCCGTGTGCTTTTAGCCCCAGGGCAATCCCATGCTTTTATATTTGCACTCAGAGACCAAAAGATCAAGAACTGATTAACTGTGAGCAGCCTCTGTCCACCTTGGTCTGCGGTATCTGGGCTTTTCTGAATGCGCCTTTCCTCCTCCAAACTGCAAGGCAGGGAAACGGTGTGGGTGCCGCATCTACCTCAGGGCAGCGTCTCTGTTAAACTTGGCGGGTTGGTTTAAAAGCGAATCACTAGCGACAGGCGAGCAGCCGTGCCCTGCCATGCCTGCGTGCGCTGGCTGGGGTGGAGGGGTGCAGATGAAGCATTGCTGTCCCGTTCCCTGAAAACGGAGTGTTTTGGAGACCGGGGTTATCTGTCACGCTGCTGAACAACAGCCGGGGGAGAGGGCTCGGGGGGAGCGGGGTTGGGGGGGGAAGGCAACCCGGGCAGCTCTGGGAGGCACCGTGCATGCACAGCCCAGGGGACCCGCCAACCCGCCATCCAGCAGAGCCCGGCGCAGGGCGGGCTGGGTTAATCCCCACCACAACACACACTTCCCCTTTCCCCTCCCCCAGCAAGAAAAAAAAAAACATATTTCCTACGAGGGGATGATGCCTTTGTAGTGTTCTGAGCAACTCTCCCAGTGGCCACGGGATTTTCTAGGTATCTGGGCTGGGAGACTTTGAAAGCATGTGTTTTTCCACTGAAAAGCATTCTCAGTATCTCGTGGCTTCGCATGCAGTTTAAATTGCTCCAGTGAGGAACATGTAGATTCACTGGGCTTCTGTACTAACTGAATAGGATAGCAGCACTGAGGGTTAGGCTCCTAAAGGGCATCTGCCTATTTGCAGGCACTTATCAGGAAATGCACATCACCACATAGAGACATATGGGTGGATTGAGAAAATGACTGGTTGCTGGATGAGTCCGATAGACCTTTTATCTCTTGGGACAGAGGACTCATGATACTCTGCCTGCTGAAACTCACAGGCATTTTATTCCTTTTCTACTTTCCAGTAAAAATAGCAGCAGCATCTGATAGTCGAGGAAAGAGAATGAGGAAGAGGAGAGGAGAAGGAGAAGGGCAAAGAAAGGAGGAAAGGAGATGGGTGTTATTTGCTGGTGAAATCTTAGCAGGGTGACTTGGTGTTACTTCACTGGAACTGGAAATTCTCTGCTCCCACCTTCAGGGAGGGGATGGCAAAGACTGAGTGAGCAGAGATCAGCCCTGGATGAGGAGGGGGGTTGCTGTGTCACTGCCTGGCAGCCCCGGCCCGGTAAGGTGTAGGCAGCTGGGATGTGGAGGGCCAGTCCTCGTCAGCAGGAGGGTGGCAATGGGAACATGGCTCCTGGAGAGCTGTGGGACCCTCAGAGCTCAGCGATGTGAACCCATCTCTGACACAGGAACCATTTGATACTAACCAGAGACAAAGGCAAAGGTAACTTGCCGCCCTGGGTGCAGAAATACAGCTTTATTTAACAAGAGGCACAGACATCCAGAGGATAGAGAGGCTTGCCAAACTGAGGCTTTTTTCTTTCTCAGCAATACCTGGCATTTTTTTTTTGTCCGGATGCTGTCCATCCACAAAGGCTGGCCCCCTTCTCTGCTCTCAAGTTTCCCCTCAGGATTCAAATCTTAACACCTCTAAATGTAACTTGGCTTCCTTCCTAGAAGGAGCGGGCCTATGGGAAAGGGGCTACACAGTAGCAACACCTTGGTTCAGCATGGAGAACAAACCTGCAAACCTTTTCAAGACCAAACGCTGGGGTGATGGGCATTTGCCATTATACAGGAGAGGGATTTTATGAAGATGGTGGGCAAGCTCAGCTGTCACCCATTGCAGGGGGGACAATAAAAACTCTGCTTTGGGAGTGAAAAAACAGTTTACTCTCACTGAAACCACACCAGTCAGCTTGCAACACAAAGGTTAACAGATTTTCATTAAGATCTCTGAAACCGTGAGGTTTCTTAGTTTTATTTTTGTGCTCGCTTTTCAGGAGCATAACAAAAAATCCCCTCCTGGTTTTGGAGCACTTGAGCTGTAGAGCTTTTAGTCTTTTCACTGCAATCATATGGACGAGGAAGGTCCTTATTTCGAAAGAAAGCTGAGATTCTTGCACAATCATTTCCCCCACAGGAGTTTGTGCCCTAGCCCCCACTCCCAATCTCAACCCCAGTCCACCAAGTATCTTGAGACTTGCAATTAAGTCTGTTGGCAATATAATTGTGATGGTTGGCAACCCAGTATCACTGGAGGAGCTTCCACTCCCGTAGCTGAAGGATCTGGGCTCCCTCTCTATTTCACATCTGCACCCATGTAGAGGGCATAGTGTTCCTTCTTCGTATAATAATGTCTGATTTGCACAGTAATCTCAGCTGTGGAATGGAAATGTCTCTTCTGGCTCAAGTTGTGAGCTATTAAAAATCTGGCAGATCCCATGCTAGAGGTGACTGCATTTCAGTGGTGGGAAAAGTGATTTTCTTATTGTTCTGGCACGGTTCTTATAAACTGAACTTCTATAACATTTCTCTTGGAGATCCATGGGAGTTTTTGCCTTCTTTAGTCCTGTGGTGCAGGGCCATCAGTTTGTAAAACGCTAAAAGAATGACTGAGAGGAATGCTATAATGAGGTTTGTTTGTCAGATACATTTTTTTTGTCCTTATGTTTGGTTTCCCTTGAGATAATCAGAGTTGACTTTTGCATCTCACACTTGAATCTTTTTCAAAACTGTGCTCAACAGGACACAACTCACGTGTACAGTTAGGCTGCTGATGTGCATTTTTGATACAATTGCATGTGCAAATGGTTATTTTGTGATGATTTTCTTGTGTAATTGTTAATGACTTTGCCTGCTAATTAGGTGTGCCACTAGGTGCAATTTAAAATCAGATCCTTTCCAAGGCAGAAGCTAACATTCAGCACGCAAACTTCATAAACCAACTTCAGCAGCTCTTTGTCCCCACTCCTGCACCTGTGGGCACTTCTTTCTGCTTGCCACACTGTGGGCCTGTGTAGCTGTCTGTGTGGATACATAAGAAACTGGTAGAGGAAATTGGTGCAAATGAAGGAGAATTCAGAAAACAAAAATGGTTATTTTTCAGCGGGATCAGTTCTCCGACCTGGTTCATTGCACAGTCCCATGTACAGCTGTGCTGGCACAATGCAGAAGATGGTGCAAGGGTGGGACAAGGTGGCCAAGGTTTCCTCCACTGCTGCCTAGGAAAATGCAGCCTGAGTTGCTTCTCAGATGCTCCCATGATTTATTTCTGATGGTCTGTTTGTAAAGTCTTTTCCAAGCAACGATCTCACCATCAATGACACAACAAAATATCAGAAGCATGCATTAACACACCTAGACATGTCCACACAGTTCAGGCAGTCCTCAGGATGATGCCCTGTTCGGGGGCCTCAACAGAGTCTGACAGAACAAGGGAGGTGAACACCCCATGGCAGCCCATTTCCTCTGGCTCTTGCTTATACAAGTTAGACCACCAATGCCATTAAGGACAAGTTGTCCTGTAGTGGTGGCACACAGTAACTTCCCAGTAGATGTGTGAGATCTACTGCATAACCTTGTAAGACCTCATGGGAAAACCACTTAGTTTCATCGAACTTTTGCACTCCATCTTGTCCCTCTTCTTATATAATTCTAGTGAGAAGCTGAGTTTTTGCTGGTATAATAATACTAAAAAAAAAAAAAACCAAACCCAAACCCCAACAAAAAACAACCCCAAAGGAAATTAAACCACAAACAACTATATTCAAAAAACAAAGGGTCTGGCTGGTGCCCAAGAAAACAAGGAAATTTAAAGATAAAGCAAACTGTCCTTATTTCACCCCACTGTGCCTGAGGATGGATGGGGTTTCCAAAGAAGGCAAGCGACGGCATGCCCCGCTCTGCCGGGGAGCGGCCAGCAAAGGGCTGAGCCCTCCCAGCAGACGAGCTGGACTTCCTCCCCAGCGCCTTAATGGGAAAGTCATGTGGCAACATCGAAACACAGACGTTGAAATCGAAAAGCCCTCCTAGCCATGTGTGCGGCTGGGATGGATTAGGACTAAATGAAGCCTGGACTTGCTGACAGGACGTGGAATAGGGGCAGACTCGAATGGGATGAACTTCCCTTGAACTCACTGATGGACACCCAGATCCCCAGGACTTCTGCCCAGACAAGGAGAGGAAGCGGCAACTAGCCAGCCTACACCAGAGGATGCTGGTCATGGTCTGCGAAAGGTGGACCGCATTTCTAAAAGCTGATGTCTTAAAATCATGAGGCTCTGGAGTAGCTGAGGCTTCAGCTTCGATACCTTGTTGAGTCAGAGGGAGGAAGATGGAAAGAGGCAATGCCAGAGTTGTCTGGAGCTTCCGCGTCCTGTGGCACTGCCATGGCTCACACCAGTGGACGGCCTGGCCTGGCCTCCCAGGCTCAAGCGAGGGCTAAAGTCAGGACGACGTACCCAAGCCAACAGAGTCACCTCTACTCATGCTCAGCCTGAATTGGCTGGTGTTCCTCAGGGGGCAGGCAGGGAAGTGGGGGGAGAATTAGCAAGGAACAAAATCCCTGCTAAAGTAACCCACTTTGCATGATTATTTGTTAAGCAAATACTTGCCTTGATTAGAGTGTATTTGCTGGTTTCATTATGACAACACTTGGCAGCATGGTCTTTGCTTGAAGTCCATGTTAATGACTCTTTCTAACATTGTAATGTCTTGGAGGAGCAAGTTGGCCCTCTTAAACTTTTACTCTTTTGTGATACCGGTTTTACTACTACCACAGGTCTCCAGAGAAGCTAACTCCTACCATTTTTATTCATAAGTAATTGTTAATTTAGCAAAATCTCTTTTATTTATTCTTGAATACTTTGAATATGAAACGATTTCCTCTATCCTCCTTCTGAGCCTACGTGGCCCTAGAAAATGCCTTCGCTTTCATTCACAATGAAATTAAAAGGCATAGGTGGTGGCTTTGAATGTGAAGATGTGCCAAACCATTGGGAAACAATATACCATACCCCCATCCCTGACATCTGCATCCCTGAGAATGCTTCTTGCAGGTGTATGTCCTAGTACAGAGTAAAAAGTACACATTTGATTTAGATGTTCACTTTGCTTGCTGAAATCCCATTAAACAAATGAGCTATGTGCTTTTTTCTTTCCTCTTTCCTCTTTTCCTTTTCTCTTTTCTTTTCTTTTCTTTTCTTTTCTTTTCTTTTCTTTTCTTTTCTTTTCTTTTCTTTTCTTTTCTTTTCTTTTCTTTTCTTTTCTTTTCTTTTCTTTTCTTTTCTTTTCTTTTCTTTTCTTTTCTTTTCTTTTCCTTTCTTTTCCTTTCTTTTCCTTTCTTTTCCTTTCTTTTCTTTTCTTTTCTTTTCTTTTCTTTTCTTTTCTTTTCTTTTCTTTTCTTTTCTTTTCTTTTCTTTTCTTTTCTTTTCTTTTCTTTTCTTTTCTTTTCTTTTCTTTTCTTTTCTTTTCTTTTCTTTTCTTTTCTTTTCTTTTCTTTTCTTTTCTTTTCTTTTCTTTCTTTTTCTTTCCCCTTTCCTTTCCTTTCCTTTCCTTTCCTTTCCTTTCCTTTCCTTTCCTTTCCTTTCCTTTCCTTTCCTTTCCTTTCCTTTCCTTTCCTTTCCTTTCCTTTCCTTTCCTTTCCTTTCCTTTCCTTTCCTTTCCTTTCCTTTCCTTTCCTTTCCTTTCCTTTCCTTTCCTTTCCTTTCCTTTCCTTTCCTTTCCTTTCCTTTCCTTTCCTTTCCTTTCCTTTCCTTTCCTTTCCTTTCCTTTCCTTTCCTTTCCTTTCCTTTCCTTTCCTTTCCTTTCCTTTCCTTTCCTTTCCTTTCCTTTCCTTTCCTTTCCTTTCCTTTCCTTTCCTTTCCTTTCCTTTCCTTTCCTTTCCTTTCCTTTCCTTTCCTTTCCTTTCCTTTCCTTTCCTTCTTTATTTTTTCTCACTGTCACATAAATTTAGGCTCTACTAATTCCTCTGTACTCACTTGGACCTCATCAATATTTTCCTCCATGAAGTGAAAGGCAAGCAATAAAGCCACTGGCTAACCAATCCTTCCAAACCTCCTATGTCTTAAGGACAGAATTTTTTTCCAAGTGATCAGAACATTTTGCTGACTTTTCTTTTTGATACAGTATGCCCTTTTCTACTCCAGGAATCAGAGATGGATTCAGGACTAAGAGCCAACTTAATTTATAACCACATTTCTTAAAGACAATTGGGTGCAAAGGCTACCATCTCCTTGCAGCTCCACTAGCAGAGCCAGATGCTCTGAAATCCCAAGGTTTTTGGCAGTTTGCAGGGGAGCTGGGAAGCCAGAGGCCAGCTCTGAGGGAGCATTCATTGCTTTCAAAAACCAAGCTCTCCCCTAGGTTGCCAGCCAAGAACTACTGGGGAACCTCGACTCCCAAGTGGGGTGGGAACATGGGGAGCTGAATTGGGCCTCCCACGTCCCAGCTGACAGCCTTAATTTCAGACCTGTTGATTATTCTGGGTTCTGGCTTTCTTTTTTTGACATGCAACATTTCAAAAGGTCTCAGTTTCAACTCAACATGAATGAGGGAAATTTGTGGAAGCTTGAAAAAACTTGGCAGGATGGAAAAGCTCTTTCTCACCCGTCTGAAGTCTTCTGTTTTCTCCTGGATGAGAGCAGTGGTTTTCAAGCTTATCTAAATTTTTCCCAGTGGAGGTGGAGACTCCTGCACAGTGAAATCATGAGAATAGCTTGCTTTTCTCAGTTATCTTTTGTTGATCCTTCAGAAGTTGCACACAGACCTCCCTGCGCTGGATACTGTTAAATGAGAAGGATAAATGCTAATATCCAGCATGGGGACTCCTATGATCACTTCCTCCAGAGGGACTCTTTTACTGTGCTCTTAAAATGTCTATCTAAAGCTATTGCCAGTTATTTAAAACTACACCTTTTCTTATTTTGGCCTTAATGAATCAATGCACCTATCACTACCAGGAGAATCTGTAGCATCATTTAAGAGCCTCATTATCTGAGATACTGATGTCCAGACCCCTAATGGTTCTTACCAGCTGCTAAATAAGAACACTTTTTCAATTGGTTCCTAACCATCTGATTCACCAAAAGAGTGCAGTACTGCCCAAGCCATTTGGCAATTGGGCCTAACTACATAGTTTTCAGTGTTCAGGTCACAATTCAGGAAACTATTAGAGATTTAGGTTGAACTGGATACGCACACAGATAACACTGTTAAGAAGTGCTTCCTCTTGAAAGTACTTGTGTCCGGTGCCACTGTTTGCTAGACAGTTTGCAGTGTGAACTTTCTCAAAGGAAACCTCCTTCCAAGCTCAGTCTGTGTATGGAAACTGGCATGGAGGCCTCGCTAAAGATGACTCAGTAGGGAGCGCGCACAACTGTGCGTATCACATCTATACAAACAAAATTCAGCTACTTACTAGATAACCGGCTGGCCAGCAAGCATCTCAACTGTTACTTCCCCAAAAGAGAAGAACTAACAGGATGGGATCTTTGCATCTGTTTTGCCCTGACATTAATACAACTGTCAGGGAGGCACAACTCCAGTGTGTAAACTCTCCGCTTTGAGCCAGGGCTCCAACTTGCTTCATTCATGGCTCTGACTCACGGGCACACAGTGCCTGACTGCCTCTACAACTGGGTGGTGGCTGTTTGCTTGGGACAGGATTAGGCAACCACAGGTGGCACCACCTGCTGCAAAGCTGTCCTGCCTGGGCTTACTCCGCAAATGACTCCTAGACATTTAAGAGCCTGCTCAGTTGCTGAAGGGAAGTGGCCAAGGGGACAATGAGCTCCTTGTAGTTGTTCAACAGTATCATTTGACTTTACCATCGACTGGCATTTGGCATAGCATGTTGGGCTGGATGCAAATGGTGCAAGCAGTTGGCTGTGCCTCTCCAGAAAGGTGGCAGGAAGAGTTACAGGTTTATGCTGATCTACAACACAGAGTGTAGCTTTCTCTTTGCCACAAAATCCACCCTTCAAACAGTGATGTGAACTACTGCAGGTTCTGTTTCAGTCACTACAGGTCAATGGTGTATGGCTGCTGCTTTTCTGAATTCCTGTGCTTTCCTTAGTGTGATTTCTGCTCATTTGGATGAAGTACCTAATTAAGCATGTTTCCTGTAGGAAAGCCTAGAAACCTCAATAGAGCAAAAATGCTACACACCGAAAGTGCCTTCTCGCTAGCTTTGCCTGCAGCCTAAGGTTTTAAGCCAGTGGAGCCATCTATTGATAAAGCCACCAACAAGTGCCACTGTCACTGTCATTGTTTACAAGTCCCAGGCCCATTCTGAGCAAGGGAACTGGCTGTGGAGTCCAGCGCTCCCAGGTGACATCTCCAGAACCTGCAGCTCTGGTGTCAGCATCTTCTGTGATGATAGATGGGGACTAATAACAGCATTTATTAAAAATTAATCCCATGTGAAGGCTAATCTAAAGTCTTACAGAGTTTAATTACAAAACTCACCTATATAGTCCACCCTCTACAACCCTCTCCACTGCAATCTCTGAAAGCATACAAGACATGGGAGCCCCCCAACCAGATCCCCTGAACTGTACACCTTACCTGCCTGGCTGTTCTGCAGCAGAATCTTGGTGTTCAGAAGACTGCTGGGTGAACCTTTCATTTTTGTTCTGATGCAGGTTCTTATTTTTAAGAGGGTTGCCGCTGTCTCATGCAAATGACTGCTGTATGCTTGCTACCTGGTACCATAGGCATGTGCTGTATGGTTTGGCTTTAATACCAAATAAAGTAAATAATTACAAAAATCAAAGTGGATGTGCTGTCCTCTACCCATTCAAAAGAGGCCAATACTACAGCTACCTGTCTCCTCAGGTCAAGCCAAACTACAAGCAATGTCAGAAAGCCAGGTATCCGTAGACAGACCACAAAGCAAAACACAAAATCTAGTTCTAGTATATGACTGATCTCATTTCTTGTACTGTGCCATC
The DNA here is from genome assembly GCF_018691265.1 of Tyto alba. Classification (NCBI taxonomy): domain Eukaryota; kingdom Metazoa; phylum Chordata; class Aves; order Strigiformes; family Tytonidae; genus Tyto; species Tyto alba. The sequence goes on along the minus strand of NW_024881295.1, from coordinate 4,816,999 downwards.
TCACAGTGCCAAGATTAAACCTGGTAAACCAAGATTATACTCTCTGCTGCCGGCGACAAGGGCCCTTCAGTACCCACATGAAGAAGTCCATAGGCAAGGTGTGGAGTACAAACACCTGAGACACTGATCCAGCTCCAGGGAACTGAGAAGCAGCTGTCCCTCAGACTTCATTTGGAAGAGGACTGACTGATAAATTTACCCATATTCATAACTTCAAACTTCATCTTAAATTAAAAGAAAGTTCAAGTGACTTTCACCCTACAGCCACAAAAACAGATGACTTTCTAGTGCACGTGTGTTCACACACATCAGTGGGAAACACTGTAGATAAGATTTTTGTATCTAGTCCAAGGTAAGCAAAGGTTTGAAACTTTTCAAGGGCAATGTATGTTCATTTACAAATTTCAGAGGGTCCTTAAATGCTGAATATTAAGTACTCATTGTAATGCCAAACTCCTTGTCAGAATGAGCAACCAGGCACCATTCTTCAGAGTCTGTACTTTAGGCAGTTTACTTGGGATCAATTTGATTTCAGGTAAGCCAGCTGAGAACCAACAAATTTCATCAAAACCCCACCTCTTGCTTTTAAATGATTACATATTGTTTGCAATAATGACTGCAACTGCTGTATTCCCTGCAAGTCCATTTCTAAACACAAGGACATTTTGATTTACTAGCACACTTATTAGTGTGAGTCTAGAGATAGCTTCATCTAGTGGGGATATTGCTCAATTTTCTTCATTCTCTGAGAGCACATCCTGCAACAAATGCTCAAAACCTAAGAACCTGATGACATTAAAATTCCCAGATTCATTTATTTCTCTGAATGTCATGCGGTGGAAAGACGAGACAGATTTTCTTGCCTCTGGCCTAGTCCTCTCTTTCTGATCTGAAGATGTCGGCATCGCTAAAGCATCTTGTCTTGGCATTTGCTTTATCTCTGGTTTGCAAAGATACCGTTCTGAATAGTGCTTTCTTTTTTGTGATACCAAATGGCTGGATATGAAAAGCGAAAAACACTAGTGGAAGAGACATCTGTCTTTTCTGAAGAACAACAAGCAGAACTAAATGTTGACCTACAGCCTCCAGCTGTCTAGTAGACTAGCTGTCCCAAGCAGCAGAATAGCCATCCTTTCTGTAACCAATGGCCCAACATTCCCATGCATTCACATGCTGGCATATCAAGCAACCTTGTTTACTTCAGTGATGATTCTTCAGATTACTCAAAAGTACCCAATGCAAATTAATGAAAATAGTGACAATATTTGTAGCCCTTGATTCAGCTATTCAGTTTCTTCTGCTGGTACGTACAAGTTCTCATACTTGTCTGTACTATAGGATTTTTAAGAGTGCCAATAAATTGAAGTTGACAACTAATGTCAACCAGGGAGGCAGGAGGAGGAAGAAAAGGTTTCTGCTATGACACAGCAGATTTAATTGCACAGAAACAATGCATGATTTTTTAGTGCTCATATCCTTAATGCTACATTGACATATTGATGTTTTTTCTTTAATACACAGAGCTAAAACCTAAAGCTTCCTTCAAACCCCAGCCACCCCTCTGCTATCTTGTAGTTCATACCACAAGAAGTCAGGAAAGGGAAACTTTTGAGTTACGCAGCTTAATATGACAATGTTGCACACCTGACTGATATCAGATTAAAAAGTTAAGCATTAGTCTTTTTTGTTGTTGTTGTTGTCATTGTTGCTGTTCTTTATTTAAGAGTCTGGAACTGTCCTGAAATCAGATGGCAATCCCTTTTCTTCCGAAGGACCTCATTAGGGCCACCTCTTTAATCAGAAATGGCTACACAGGAGATCCCAACTGTGCAAGCACCCAGTGGTTAAGGCACTGAGAAGGGGTCAGTTTTCTCCTCTGCCCGAGGGATGGAAACTCACATCTCTAGTGGTGACTGCTCTCACAGCTGGGAAAAAAATTGTGCACCCACTGACTCCAGCTAAATGCATCTTTCGTTGCTGGAAGTCATGTGGAGTAGGCTGAGCAGAAAGACCGGGAATGACCTTATCCTCTCAGAAGTGAGTGTGACAACTTGGAGGGGAAAAATATATGCCTGGCCCCTGCCAGGAGCTGAAGTCAGATCCCCTGTACCCAGAGGAATATAGTCATTGTTAAAGCAGGAGTCATGCTACTGCTGTCACCCTCTGGGCTCTGAAGGAAAGCCACAGTGACCACAGCATTTCATACAGAGCATCATTCAATGGGCTTTCTCAGAGATTGCTGAATGAATCGAGTCATTTGTGTGAAATATGTAGAAAAATGTCACATCTGTGGTCATGATAGGGCTTAACTATGAGGCAGGCACTGAGCAGCACAGCTCTCTCAAGATGGAGGCACTGCTGGGCACACCCCGAAGCACAGATGTAAGTACATTTGTACACTTCTGTGTACACTGCGGGTGCTGGGTCTAAGTTTTCAGTGGAAGGTGCTAAAGTCTTATTTTGGGTGCCTAAAGCATTTTATAGTTCTAGATATGCCTACAAAAAGCCCACTTAAATCCACAGAAATACCTTTGTTAATGACAAGATCAGGCTGCTAGCGCTACACTGACCAGGGCTAATATGTCCAGAGTGCTCTGTAATAATGAAGGAATCTGAAAGAGACATAGGCTACTGGAACCACACCCTACCTTCCCTGGGACAAGCCTGTCAGGCAGACAGGACACATACGGAGGATTCCCTACCCTCTGCCCAGCTGAACGCAGTGACTTGAGGGACAGGGGGCAATGGTGACAAGTTCCTGCCTGGTGCATCAGGATCATCTCCTCCGTGACTGCCCCAGCTTCCCGGGTGCCCCTGCATAATAGGTACGAGGCTCTGAAAGCAGAACCAAACAACAACGAGGATGATGGTTCATCTAGTTCGGAGGTGTCGTCGATGTTAAGTCAGCCTACGTCCTGCATCAAAACAGTTTTCATAAAGGAAAAAAGATGGGTCAGTGTCATAGGAGACTCTCCTGAGGGGAACAGAAGGCCCCATATGCAGACTGGACCCAATTCATAGGGAACTCTGCTGCCTCCCCAGGGCCTGGGTTAAAGATGTGAAGAGAAAACTTCCTACCCAGGTACAGACCTCAGATTATTATCCATTATTCATTTTTCACGTTGGCAGTGCTGAAGTTGCTACAAGAAGTCCAAGAGCAATAAGAGAGTCTTCAGGGACTTGGGATGACTGGTTAAGGGATCAGGAACACAATTAGTGTTTCCCTCTACTCTTCTAGTTCTAAGGAAAGGTGAGGGATTGTTGTGATTTAAACCTGGCTGGCAGCCAAACACCACACAGCCGCTCGCTTACCTGCCCCCCACCCCTGGGGAAGTGAGTTGGAGGGGTAACGGTAAGGAGACTCGTAGGTTAAAATAAAAACAACTTAATCATGGAAATAAAATAAAATCAAAACAATAATGATAATAATAATAATAATAGAAATAATAGAAAATACAAACTAGTAATGCACAATGTGATAGATCACCACCTGCTGACTGATGCCTAGCCCATTCCCGGCTAATGATCCCAGAGAAGAGAGAATCCTAAAACTACCATCCTGAAAACCCAAATGGAGCTTCCTGATCAACCCTTATCTATATCCTGAGCATGATGTTAGATATGGAATATTCCACTGGTCAGTTTGGGTCCACTGTTTTGGCTGTGCTCCTCCCCATCTTCTTGTGTACCTGCACACTAGCAGGACATAAGCAGTTGAAAAGTCCTTGATTTCTTAGCAACAACTTAAAACATCTGTCCATTATCAACATTATTCTGATATCCAATCCCATACTGAATCCAAACCACAGCACTATTCTAGCTACTAAGAAGGAAGGAAAAAACCCCAACCAGTTAGCTCTATTCCAGCTGAATCCAGGACAAAGGTGAAACAGGAAGACCCAGCGTATCAATACCTGACTGACCTGCTGATGTCACCAGCAAAATTTTTTTTTTTTTGATCATGGGTCAGTCTGCACAACACTGGGCCTGCTGGCGAGAGACAAAGCACACCTGTCTCAAAGGAGGAAAAGGATCTTTGCACAGGACTTAGCAGGTCTCACTGAAAGAGCTTTAAACTATATTTGAAGGGGGAAAGGGAAAAAAACAGGCTCACTAGAGGTAAGTCTGGGGGTGGCATGCCAATGTTTGAGCGTCAGTGTGCTAGCAAGGTCCTTTGGTCTGCTGTCTCAGTGGAGGTAGAGAATAGTGATCCATGCAGCAGCAAGGACACAAGGGTTATTGTTGTGTTAGAAACCACAGAAGGTTTACTATATGACCTGAAGCCGGGCATGTAGGAATAAGGGCTTCTCCCCCACAGAAGATGGCAGGATCAGTAGCCCAACTGAAGCGCACCTATACCAATGCACACACATGGGCAACAAACAGGAGGAGCTGGAAGCCATTGTGCAGTGGGAAAACTATGATATAGTTGCAATCATGGAAACATGGTGGGGTGACTTGCACAACTGGAGTGCTGCAATGGATGGCTATAAACTCTTCAAAAGGGATAGGCAGTGGGGTAGCCCAGTGTGTTAGGGAGTGTTTTGACTGTCTAGAGCTTGATGATGGTGACAATAGGGTTGAGTGTTTACAGGTGGGTCTCAGTGGGGAGGCCAGCAAGGCAGATATCATGGTGGGAATCTGTTATAGACCACCCAACCAGAATGAAGGGGCAGATTAAATATTCTATAAGCAGCTGAGAGAAGTCTCACAATAGGTAGACCTTTTTCTTATGGGGGACTTCAATTTACCAGATGTCTGCTGGAAATACAATACACTGGAGAGGAAACAGTCTAGGAGTATGTGGAAGACAACTTCCTGACACAGCTGGTGAGTGAGCCAACTAGGGAAGGCACCCCACTGGATCTGTTGTTTGCAAGCAGAGAAGGACTTGTGGGTGTTGTGAAGGTTGGAGGTCATTTTGGGTATAGTGATCAATAAATGATTCAGTTTTCAATTCTTGGAGAATTAAGGAAGGGGAATTGCAGAACTGATACCTTGGACTTCTGGAGGTCAGACTTTGGCCTGCTGAGCAGCCTGGTTGACAGGGTCCCCTGGGAGGCTATCCTGAAGGGAAAAGGAGTCCAGAAAGGATAGACATTCCTCAAGAAGGAAATTTTAAAGACTCAGGAGCAGGCCATCCCCATGTGCTGAAAGATGAGCCAGTGGGGAAGACTGGCCTGGCAGAACAGAGAGCTTTGGCTGGAACTCAGGAAAAAAAAAAAGAGAGTTTATGACCTTTGGAAGAAGGGCCAGGCAACTCAGGAGGACTACAAGGATGTCTTGAGGTTATGAAAGGAGAAAATTAGAAGGGCCAAAGCTCAACTAGCAATTAATCTGGCTACTGTTGTAAAAGACAATTAAAAATGTTTCTATAAATACATTAACAAAAGAGGGATAAGGACAATCTCCATCCTTTATTGGATGGTGTGTGTGGGAAACATAGTGACAAAGGATGAGGGGAAGACTGAGGTGATTAATGTCTTCTTTGCTTGAGTCTTTAATAGTAAGACCAGTTGTTCTCTAGGTACCCAGCCCCCTGATCTGGAAGACAGGGATGGGTAGTAGAATGAAGCCCTCATAATCCAAGAGGAAATGGTTAGTGACCTGCTAGACCACTTGGACACACATACAAGTCTATGGGCCTAGATAGGATCCCCCCAAGGGTACTGAGGGAGCTGGAGGAAGTGCTCACCAAGCCATTTTCAATCATTTAACAGAAGTCATGGCTAACCAGGGAAGTCCCGGTTGACTGGAGGTTAGCAAATGTGATGCCCATGTACAGGCAGGACTGGAAGGAGGATCTGGGGAACTACAGGCCTATCAGTCAGGCCTCAGTGCCAGGAAAGGTTATGGAGCAAATATTGAGTGCTATCACACAGCACGTACAGGACAACCAGGTGATCAGGCCCAGCCAGCATGGGTTTATGAAAAGCAGTTGACTAACCTGATCTCCAATGATAAGGTGATCTGCCTAGTGGATGAGAGAAAGGCTGTGGATGTTGTTTACCTAGACTTTAGTAAAACCTTTGACACCGTTTCCCACAGCATTATCCTGAAGAAATTGTCTGCTCATGGCTTGGATGGGTGTACTCTTCAATGGGTAAAAAATTGGCTGGATGGCTGGGCCCAAAGAGTTGTGGTGAATTGAGTTAAATCCAGTTGGCGGCTGGTGACAAGTGGTGTTCCCCAGAGCTCAGTACTGGGGCCAGTTCCAGAGTGGCTGGAAAGCTGCCTGGTGGGAAAGGACCTGGGGGTGTTGGTCAACAGCTGGCTGAACATGAGCCAGCAGTGTGCCCAGGTGGCCAAGAAAGCCAAGAGCATCCTGGCTTGTATTAGAAATAGTGTGGTCAGCAGGACTAGGGAAAAGATTGTGTCCCTGTACTCGGCACTGGTGAGGCTGCACCTCAAATACCATGTTCAGTTTTGGGCCCCTCACTATGAGACAGAGATGGAGGTGCTGGAGCATGTCTAGAGAAGAGAAACAGAGGTGGTGAAGTGTCTAGAGAACAAGTCCTATGAGGAGCATCTGAGGGAGCTGGGATCATTTAGTCTGGACAAAAGGAGGCTCAGGGGAGACCTTATTGCTCTCTACAACTACCTGATAAGAGGTTGAAGCGAGATGGGTGTTGGTCTCTTTTCCCAAGTAGCAAGTGATAGGATGAGAGGAAATGGACTTAAGTTGTGCCAGGGGACATTTAGATTTCCTGTTTTAGGAAAAATTTCTTCACTGAAAAGGTTGTCAAATATTGGAACAGGCTGACGAGGGAAGTGGTTGAGTCACCATCACTAAAGGTATTTAAAAGACGTGTGGACATGGCACTTAGTGACATGGTTTAGTGGTGGACTACTTGTCAGTGTTAGGTTTACAGTTGGACTCAATGATCTCAAAGGTCTTTTCCAACCTAAATGGTTCTATGATTCTATGATTCCATGAACACTTAGACAAATGCAGAAGTCCCAAATTTAGTGTCCACACCACTATCAGTGACAGCAGCAGCAGCCCCCTTTGGTTTCTAGGATGTCCATTTACCCTCCTACTTTCCATACCCCAACCTCTGCTTAGCTCATGCAATCTTCCTTCTGCACAAGCCCCTGCAAACTAGAGCTCTAAATGCACACCATTATTTCCCCAACCGCAAGTGTCTCATTGCTCACTCTAACCATATTCTCACACACCTAAAGCACACAGCATCTCCCAAACCTCTGCTCTGGTCCTGCCTCTCAGACAAGGGTTCATGCTATTGCTCCTGGAAAGAACAGCACTAGCATCGGCAGCAGCAAACCATATAGGTGCTCAGACACAAAAAAATATTTTATATTTGTGTGTTCCCTTAAAACTTGCAAACCAGCAGAGTTGGAAGCATTTACTACCCCTTCCTAACCCAGCCCTAAGAAGTGGTTTATGTACTCATTAGTGAAAAGGCAACCATGGAATGGGACTCCCAGTGCTAATGATGAACTTGCCCCCAGGATCAAATGGTACCAGCTGTCCAACAGTGCCCAGCAACACTCCTCCAGGAGTGAAAGGCAGTAAATGAAGAGCACTGTGTTCAACCAAAATTAAAGAGCTGATGTAGACACGCTGATATATCCAGCCACTAATACTGGATAAATTCAGTGTAATGCCTTGTAAAAATGTGTTTGTCACTTCCAGATGGTCATGCTTGTAGCTAGTTATTGAGCTTGGGGGGCTCAGATGTAAGTAATTAACATCCTAGTCCTGTTAACATTCCACTTTCTTTCATTCTGATGAAGAATCACACTGAAAAGCAGACAACAATGAGAAGCACGTCAATTTTCAAACTGTTTAAATATATTAATCATACAAGCCAGAATGGATTTTCATTAATCATTTTTTAACTTGTGTATGGGGGGAGGGATTAGCTGATAGAGCTGTGCAAAGTCACTGCCAAAAGTCCTGGCTCTTAATAACTGTGTATGATATTAGAGGGAAAAAAATCTTTAGCTTAGTGACCAGACCAAAATATATTTTTACAGCTGCCAAGGTTCTCACTGAAGATATAAACCAGAATCTAAAGGGATCTTGTGTATGTGTGTGTTGCATTAAGATATCCTACTTACAACAGCACTAACATTAGTTTTGTCGGAGGCTGAATGGTGGAAGGGGAAGGTGAGGGCTTGGCAGCGATTGCAGTCTGGCCAGCACCGTGTTAACATGTCCAAAGAAAATCATTTAGGGAGACAAGTTTCATGTCACAAGTTGCTGTTTTATTTAGTGTGTGTGTAATGGCTATGAAGGGACTGAATTCCCTCCTGTGTTCCTCAGGTGGTGGACGAGGCTGGGGATGGCCTGCGAGGAGAAGTTTCTCCTCTGAGCAAGCACAGGGACACACTGTGGTCTCAGCATCTGTCTCCCCCATCCCACCTGACCCCAGTCAGTGCAGGTCAGATGAAGGGACAGGTGAGCTCTGCTCCAATGGTCCTCTCTATGCTTTAAAATCTTTTAAGGGGTCTCTTCTAGCCCCACAATGTCCCAAGAACAGTTGATCAAAAACTGAGTGGGCAGTCAGGAGCTCAGGCACAGGATACAATTCAGTCTCACCACTCAGTTGGTGGACTGGTGCAAGTTCAGTTTCAGGGGCTACAGGGAAACAGTGCAAAATTGAAACTCAGCACAGAGTGAGCTCTGCTCATACTATTGCTAACTGAGAGCCAAATATTTAACGCAGTGCCCAAACATACGATTTGGAAGTCACTTTGGGCTGCTGAGAGCTGCCAGATTGCTAGCACTGGGATGTGAAGCATCTTGTAAAGACCCAGCAGTGCCCTTGCACCTTAAGGTGGGGGGTTCATAGTCAACGCATGCTGATCTAAAACTGTGACAAAACAGAAGGAGGCTGTCCTGCCTCAGACCATGACACGACACCCCTAGATAGTGTCATGTCCTCTGAGGTCAGTGTGCTTGCAGGATGGGCGCCTTGGTGAACAGGCTGGCAGACCCAGTAACACGGTAAATGTCGCTGTGCCTAGCCCAGTTGAACCTGAGAAGCTGTTTTCTGAGTAAGGTCCCCTCCAGTATTTTCCAACTATCTTATTTTTGTGCAGATTGTTGTTGGCTGTCGTATCACCTGCAGTCCCCATTGCAAAGCAGAAGATGGCCATTACTCTCTTAGACCAGACCGACGCTGTTCAGAATTGTTGAAGCCACTATTGCATACACAGGAGAATTGCCTTCTGTCTACTGAAACCAAAACAGGCATTAACAGTGGAAATACATTAAATTCTTGAAGCTGTTTGTCTTTTAGTAGTTGGACTTGATGCATTAACCTATTGCTCACAGGTCTCTCATCAAGTGGGAATGATTTTCAGGCAGTAACATTTTGTTCAAATCCAAACTTAATTGGAAGATCTGACTTTCTATGGTCCATCCAAACACCTCTACCTACAGAATGAATTTTCTTTTATTGAAGCATTTTCTTTCTCATTGGCCATATTTTTTTTTTTTCATTCTTCCATACAAGCTCCAAGAATGATCAAAGTCTCAAACGGAATCCCAGCTGAAAGTGGTTACAAGAAACTGGAGATAATAAAACAAATATTGTAAGACCCCTAATATGAACAGCTCTCATAAAAAAATGAACAATTGGGAAATATCGTTGCAAGTCCTCTTTTAAGTTCATTTAGTACATCTATTACATGAGCTCTGAAGGTCTCATGTCATAATTCTCCAAAAGTACGATAATGCTGTTTCCACTTAGAGATTTTCAGGAAATTTTGCAAATAAGCAAATGGCTTCATGACATGTATTAAATTCAGACTGGACAAGATGAAGATACCAGAGCAAAACAAAGTACACAATAAAAGAACAGCCGCAGATTATAGATCACAGTTTATAAATCGCATATTACAATCTCAGTTTATACTTCACAGATTATAAATCATAACTGTCCTTCTAAATCTCCCACCCAGGCTGTTGAATTTCTTTTCTGATGGTGATGGCCTAATCCATGTTCAAATTATCACTTGGCACTTGTAATAAATTCTTAAAATGAATGCAAAAATAAATATTAGTTTGTTCTATTAATTATGTTAGAAAATGCTATGCAGTATGTGAAAGATATCTTTTCAGATGAATGGAAATCAAATGTAGCCCTATTCCTTTACAGTCTATTTCTCCTACTTTTAACAAAAAAGTTCAAAGAAACATGAACCGGCTCTGGGAGAGCAACTAGTATTGTAACATATTTTCTTGGAGAAAGGAATAATTTGAATTTTTTTCTGCAGATTAAATTTGAAGCACATTTGAAAAATGGTCAGGAGCCATATGTCTGAAATCTTCAAGGAATATTAAGGCTAACAGGCTAAATGTCTGCCTCTGAGATGCTCTAGAGGATGCAGATTGGCTAAATGATGTCCAGCCTTTGAAAACCTGGATATACTCCAACATGGTGCTTGGAGAAAAGGGCCTTAATGAGTCCTTGGTATCTGCACCTATTGCTCAGCAGAACATCTTGAGCTGGGTAAAAGACGGATGTAATTTGTGAGGATCTAAACCTAAGGCAGCAGCTCTTGCCCTTATAAGCACTGCTTCAAAGGCTTCCTGCGAACCCTTGAAGATCAAGGAAAAGGGAAAGATCAAGGAGAAGGGAATGAACTATCTCCGTCTGACCTGCCCTTTGGCCAAGCTGTCTGGGGAGATGGCATGTGGGGGCTTTTAAGCCATTCTGCTATCAAACCCAGCAAGGGAGCATGAGGTCCATGGACCCAGGAGTCTGGGTGGTATCGCTTCTGCCTCTGTCAACCTCATCAGCTGTACTGTCACGGGGACCGGAGGATTTGGGAGGTCATGTACTGCTGCTACTGGGGAGTTAACCTCTTCCTCTTCTACCCACGAGGAAGGGAAAGGTGCTTGAAGGCTTATCTCTTTTTTTTTACCGTTTTGTCTGGAAGGGAATGCCCTAGAAGAAAATATGGGGCAGGACTCGGGACTAAGAAATAACTTGGAAGGACTCAGTTTAGGACAAGTTTCTGGAAGCCCTCAGCTCTATCGATTTGCAAATTGCAAGAAAGTGAACAGCAAAAAAAAGAAAAAAAATGTTGACAAATGTAGTCCATGGACCCCTTGACTCTATAAAGTCTGTAAAGGATCTTTTTAATCCCAGCAGCAGAGCCTCACCACTGCTGGCTGTCCCAGCCGCGTTTCTGCTGCCAGGGGAAAGATACTGAATGGCATAGGAAATTTTTAGTGACATCTTCTGAAAGATGATTAAATGAAACACATTACACAGACTCAGCAAATACCTAAAATTCCCATCAGGTTGGATTTGATGATGAGAGGATCACCTTGAGAGGTGACAGACTGAACAAGTTTATGAAGTCCTAAGAGATTTTTAGGAAGTATTATTAAGCCTTGGTGAAGACAAACATGGAAACAAAAAAGGCAGCTCTGCTCATGTCACAGGACAGTCTTGTCTCCAAGAGTACACTGTTCCTGACTACCTTGAATGTCTGTAGAGTGTGGTGTTCTTTGTTTCTATTTTGCTTCACAATTGCCCCCAAAGTGAAAAGTACTTCAGATACAACAGAAAAAAACTGATTAGCAAGTTCTATCAAGTGTGCAACATCCATCCTCCTGAATTTAGACCAAGCCAATAAACATAATGGAAATTTTTACCATGTATGAAAATTGTTATTGTCACAACTTCAAAGCTCGTCAACCAGTTTGCTGCACAGTTAATCTGCTTTTTACATTTCACTAGTATACGCAAACTATATTGCCAGTATGTCCAACCATTACAATAAACATGCAGCATTTGTGTTGGCATCTAAGGCACAATTATGCATTTGCTTTACGTTTTGAAGCACAAGTAAGCTACACCAGTTTTCCTGACAGTCAAAATTGAACAGAATGGGCGCTTTTGATCCCATAAAATTGGACTGAGAGAACAACCAAAAAGCTGTGTTCATAGATGATAGGATAGAAAATGCATTCAGTCTTCATTGCTGTGATTTGTTGGTGTACAGCCATAAGAAAACATCGTTAGTCAGCTTTGATGGAAGATGCAAGTATATTACTCTGATGAAGTCTGTGGGAATAACAAAGAGCCTTTGTCTCAGATGTGGAAGGGTCCCCAGCATCCCTTCTAACAGGACTGGCCCTTTGAACTAAACACACTTCTAGTCCAAAATCTTTTATGCAACCATGGAAAAATAATGGAAATGAAGGTGCACGGCCAAAAATCCTATCCTGCCCTGGGAAAGCATTTTGAGGAAGCTCACTATCTATCAGCTGCACTTACTGGAATCCTGTCGTAAAGCAAATGAGGTCTGGCCCTATGGTAGCCCCAGATGTGCCAGGCCTCCTGAAAAGAAAATGAAAGAGAAGGCAGGTTCTGTTTCCTTTAGGTAGGAAACAACAACAGTGGATGATCCAGTACAGAGGTGTGCTGCTTCTGGTACCCAAATCAGTTCACTTAAAGCCAGCACGGGTCTCTCTGCCCTCTTCCGCAACTGATAGTCCCTTTGGGTCTTCCTTAAAAGAATGAGAAAATCATCCTGTAGTTTCTCACTACGGATTTCCCTTCCACGAGGTGCAAGTTAAGAGCTGTTCAGGTCATGTAGTCTGTATTTATTTTGCTATTTTATTTTATTGAAGGAGAGCTAACGTGATGTGGGTGTTGCTGGGGTAGGTGCTCTGCAAGGAGGAGGAGAAAGGAACAAGTGCCTGCTTCAGGCTGATGGGGCAGCATACAGTCTTGTAGCTCTGGTAATCATACTCTTTTGTTCTGTTGAGGAAAGCCAGCTAGGTCTTGTTAGCATTTGGCCTTAGGAAGAAAGGGTTAATTGCCCCAGTTTTTGCCAGCTGGGGAGGCGATGAGCCAACAGAAAATTGGGAGGGGAAGCAGGACAACCAGCTCTTTGGAGTGGGAGGGGAAAGAGGCTGCCAGGTCTTGCTGTTTGTGTTTGCATTTCTGTTTTAAATTCTGTTTTGAAATAAAACACATCATTACACCTCTGCAAACTACTAATTTTATAAGTCAACCCTGCGATACAGCCTACAATCTCAGCCAAACAAAGTGTAGGGGCACATGTAGGAATACAAAGACGAAAGAAGATAGGCTGTGGTCTCAGCAGCTACTCGTGCTGGCAGGAGTCAGTATCTGCACAAAATCAAAACTAGGAAAACATCCATTTGATATACTTTCCAAACTGCAGCTTGATTCAGTCAAGGCACTTTTCATGCTCAGCTCCTTTGTTTCAGTCCTACTACTGCTTGTTTTTCAAATTGACTATTTGCTGCGGGAATTTTGTTTTAATTTAACAGGCAGCTGGAGCTTATTAAACGCAATTTTCCGCAGTAGTATTTTATATCAGTACTTGATAATGGCACACCTGTAAACACCCCCTATAACAACCACCTTTAGGCACCCGTGGAATCCGCCTGCTGCTGTTGGTGTGGTGGGGATGCTGGGTAGCAACGGTGCGGCAGCTCAAGCCCAAACTCTCTTCAGTGCATTTTTCCCTTGCTTCCTAATCTCTCCTGACATAATGTTGAAAGTTATTACTTAGCTGCATAAAGAAAACCATCTGTCAATTATTTACCTGCTTACATGTGGGACCAGGTACACAGAAGCTGTTACTGCAAGCCAAGGCAAATGCCCGGCTTCTAAGAAAGCAGAAATCCAGTTGCAGTCGTCTGATTCAACCGTCTATCTAGGGTAAGACAATAAAAATCTGTTCTCCATCAGAGAACAACTGAGATTCCTCCAAATGCCATTTTTGATATCCAAGTCACGGCTGAGTAGCCCTTAAACTTCTTTTAGAGCTCTTGGAAAATGAGATTTTTAGCAGCTGGAAGTAAGTATTTAAGCGCACATCTTGCTGAATAGATGCACGGAGACTGTTTGTGCTCATCTATGAAGTGTATCCTCCTCGTGTTGTGTAACAAAAATGCTAGCATCTGAGCTCCAGTCAGCATCCAGAGTGCTTGTGTCATATGTTGCAAAATTTACTGCTTCCTCAATTTTCCTGGCGTGAAGACTGGACTCTTCAGAAGCACTTGGTGTCTCCTGAAGTCTGGTCCTGTTGGAGTCACTATGAGTTTAACAATAAATTCAGTGGAAGCAGACTTTGAATAGAGGGCTTTGGCTATCTGTGCCTTGACTAAAATGCCCACTATTTTTCCCTTCCATCCTGCAAATAACAGGAAACTGTACCAAAGGTCTTATGAGACTGCTCAGAAAGACCATCTGGGAAAAAAGTCACTCTTGAAGAAACCTGTGCTTTCCTCTCTCGTGACCTGTGCACAGATTTTTGCTGATGTTACTTCACACTAGTTATTTGCTGCTATGGTTGGTAGACTCACTTGAGATCTGCGGATTTCTTACTGGGCCCCCTGGAACTTAAAGAAGAGATAACCGGGACTTCTTGTTTTAGGCTTGTGTGCTTGAATTTGCAGTAGCACAGTATTCGGTGGATACTGCCCCTCTGGGTTCACAGAATTAGAATAAGACTGAAAACCAGTATTTTAGACTACCCTTGCTTAAAATTAAAAGCTATCTCTAGATAAACAGAGATTTTTGTCATTTAAAAATCTGGCTCATGTTATTAATGTCTTAATTTTTGTTGTATTTTATTTTTTTTTTCCTCTTTCTCTGGCAGTTTCTAAGGAGAGGCCAGCAGTCCTGAAGCAGAGTTGTCTAGGTGGCTCTTTACTGACACCCTGGATCCAGGCTGGGTAAATCTGGTCAGCTTGGTGGGGGTGCCTTGTCTGAGACTTACTAAAAGAAAAAAAGCCTAATGGCCAAAGAACTTATGCTATATATTAGCAGCAATACTGCCAGACATGGGGAGGGTTAAAACAGTTGCTAATAGATAATTCCAGGCATATGTTACTCACTTCCCTGAAGAAGGACTAAAGGCTTTAGTAATATGTTTTCCCTCCAACCCCCTAAACTGGATGGATTAACAGAACTGTTTCCTTGAATTACTTACTCGCAAATCATAGCAGTTATAACTTGAACTTCCAGAAATAACATGCTAAAGATTTTCTAGAAGATAAACTCGGATTACATTTGCTGTAAATAGTCAGCATTCATGTTGCAGTGTGTCAGCTACTGGAATAATTGTGTGCTGGACTTAACTTTGCAGATGATTTTTTTCTTTGCGGATGTTCCATCTTTTCAAGAATAAAAAGAAGAGGAAAACAAACCACACTTAGTGTTGGTTACAGTGAGATCAGTCAGGTCAGTGCGGACCGTTTTTGGAAATCCCAGACAATGGAAGCTAAAATGCTTATTGTGCTGGCTGGAAAAGAAAAATGTGGAACCTATAGAAGCCAGAAGCAAAATGGCCAGCTTAAGGCAGCATTATCAGCAGCTGCTTTTCAGTCTTAAATAGAAAGTGCTTTTTAAGGAGGTCTGTTGGGAATACTCCTACAACTAAATGAACCCATAACAGTGTGCTGATGATGACTAAGTAAATGGAGATGGAGGAGGAGAGTTCAGCGGGTCCCAAAGGATTTGCCATATTTCTTTCCAGGATTTCTTGGACAGAATTATATGTCTGAGCTGTTTGTGATGCCTTCATAATAAGCACGGTCCTTGTGAGACTTGGTATGCACGCCCTGCTCCGCTGCTTTGGTGTGTGCAATGGGTCCAGCACACTTGGCACACCTCAGGCTTGGTGGCTGCACCTGTACCCGTAACACAGGGCTAAGCCCTGGCACCCGATTATCTGCGCTGTTAGATTGCTACCGTGGTGCTGGCTCTGTTTGAACCAGCTGTTGCCCTCCCAGACAGTACATGGGTATGGAAACACTCCTCTGTGTGAGGAGGTAAAACAGGATCGGGTGGGAACTTTGCTGAGCCCACTGGCATTAAGTGCAGGAGAACGGGCCCTGTGCTCTTTTGTTTCATAGTAAAAATACGAACACCATGTACAGGCTGCGAAGCTAAGCTAGGATGCTTTTTGCTGCTCTACAGGGGGATTGTCTGAGATGTGCAGTGGGGGATGTACTAGGCAGTTGTAGAAAATCTTCAGATTTTCCTGGGATAGAAACAGAAAATTGGAAAAATTTGCATAAATGATACTTCAGGATTTAGAACTTCCTTTCAGAAATTTTTTATGACCTTTTTGCTGGCATCCTGTGTTGCTCTTGCATACAAGATGCTGCACAGTCAATGCAGCAATGAAGAAATCGCTGCTTTGCTACAACTTAAGCATTCACTCTACTCAGAGCTCACACTCCAAGGATGCTCAGACCTAACCATAGATGCCAGTGAGATCCATGATCCTCCTCTTTTTGGTTCTTAAACCACCTCTCCCATTCAGGATGGGTTTTCTCTAAACACATTTTGTTGTCAGTTTATAATTTCCTTTTCAGAATACCTGCAGTGGAAGCAGCCTGACAGCACAGAGGACTACTGTCAGGGGCACACATGCTGCAAATGCCATTGGAGGCAAGTCAGCCCTTTCAAAGACATTTTTAAAATGTCATCTCCACAGCTTGTGTGGCCATTTGTTAAAAACAAATGGCATTTGGGGAGTCTGGAAATGAGGAGCAGCCATTAGGTGGATCTAAAATATGTGTCATCTGTTTAGTGTTGTATCCCCTTACGCACCGTCTCTTCTCAGAAGGCCAGTCCCTCGAGATTTGTGAGATCAGAGGGAAACAGGAGACCCATCTGCAACCTGCTGATTAGCCAGTCATCAACAGATTATCTCGTACAAAGGGATGAGGGTAATGGGCTGAGGCCAGCTAAGTGCATATATGGTAGTGAAAGCACCAGTGCTGCAAAGATGGGAAAGACCAGATGATGTGAATTCTGGGGAGGTCACCTTTAAACAGACAGAAAAAGAAGGGTGGGATTGCTGGGTGAGTCACTCCAGAATACTTGGCATTGATATCAAATCAATGGGTTCAGCCTGGTCTTGCGGTTTCCTTTCTTTCTGGGCACGGATCTCCACAAGCTGGAGGAGCTGGTGGGTGTATGGTATTTGCAACCGCTTTATTTTCTCTGGGCTAAAAATACTCTGCAAACTTTGGTTTTATTTTCCATTCCTAACAGCTGAGCCCTGGTCTGGAGGGAATGAATGTGTTATCCCACTGTGAAAACATCTAAACAGGTGGAAAGGACAAGGGAGGGTAGAAAGAGAGGGTGGAGAGTCTTGTTTTAGACAGAAATCCTGTTTCCTTTCTAAAAATGGAGTGAAGGTCCTGTGGGTTATTTTAAAACTAAAACTTGTATTCCCATTCTCATCTATTTGCTTATGTGAAAGAGCCTTCTGTTGGGAGACAGCAGGAAGAAAATAGTTATGGAGACACTGTCAGAGGAAAGAGAAAATCATGGGCACTGTGCTGCTGTTTCAGTCAGGCCTAAGCATTCTGCCAATAAACTTCATTTTTTACCTGTAACTTCTGTTATGCCAGCTGGAGCCTCCCATTCAGCTTTACCAAAGTGCTTTATTTTCTCCTGAGAAAGCTCTTTATGAAAACCGTCCTAGTTCTGAGACAGCTCTGTTGAAGCATCTCGGTGCTGACTGGTGGTGCTGTTTCTATAGCCATCCCTGTGCCTCAGCACAGAAAAGGCTATCAAATAGGTTGAATTGTGCTGAATGTTATGTTTTCCATTTTTCAGTATGGAAATATTTTCCATTGAAAAGCATGATCCTGCCTGGTAAGACTCTCTTCATCCAAATCCTGTCTGGATTGCAAGTAAGTCTGCAAAGGCAAGGGCTAATGCACTAATCCATTCTGGTACTGTATGTCTTTATAGAAGCTTTTTTAGAAGAGAAAAATACAAATAAGGGTCCAGAGACCTGTACTATACAGAATGTAATCAATAAAGTTATTCAAAGTTTTACACAAAAGCACTCACACAGATCATTAGGGCAGCAACTTTAATCCACTGAGGTTTAGAAATGAGGAATTTCTTAAGTAGCACCTGAGATTTTATTTTTTTTCTCTCCAAGTCTGTAGGGCTTTGTGGATTGTAAATCCTGCCAAGACACTTTTTTTTTTTTTTTCAAATAAATATCAGGGAGGAAAAATAAAAAGAGGAGTAAAGGGAAGCCAAGCTGAAATCTGATGAACAGCCCCAGGATTTCAGCCCTTTCAGGGGTCACTGACTGTTGCCCCAAATTCTCTCCTAGGTGATGGAAGTTAGTAAATAATCATAAGCAGTGGGGAGAAAAACCAGTGATGGTGAGAAGACCAAAGCCATGCTGGTTTCACCTTTCTGACACCTGAGCCTTTGGGTAGGCTTTGAATTTCCTTGGACATGCCTCTTACCATTAGTACTTTTCCTGCTTATCATCTACACAAGGGCTGGCTACACGTCCCACGTGAATGACAGGTTGGGGCTGTGTGAGCCCTGGATTTGCCTTGCCTGTCCAACTTGCCAGTTTTATAGCTGTCTGACAGAATGCTCTTGGCTATGGAGTTTGGCCACAGAAGGGGCTTTCCTATGTGACAATTCACCTGACACCAGGTATGAGTTTTCCTGATGAACTGTGATTCCTCCCACACCTTCTGAAGAATACGTGAGATGCACAAAGAAGCAGAGGGATTGTGGGTCCTGTATAGAAGGCAGCACTGGGACCATATGTTGCTCTCGTATCAACTTCTACCACTGTTATCATTTGTGTGTTCTCTTTGGTCCAAAACAGAGAGAGGAGTGAAAGGTGGACTAGCATGTGTAAACTATGTGACAACTGAATGAAAAGACACATCTAGTCTATATACTATACTTGTATAACCCAGACTGTTGCTTGTATCACCCATGCATTTACTGCACACATTTTACTTGCAGTTATGTTGGCATCAGACTGCGTGCTCATTTAAGTTGTCTGTATTACGCCTGCACAGTAGGTCTGCTGCAGCTGTGATGGATGTATGCTCCTCCTCCTCCACCAGAAGAATATCTGTGGTCTCTGTAGTGCAAACTCAGGTACTCTCTGTTGTAGGTCAGTGGTTTTCAAACTGCTTGGTGAATTGATCTACAGCTGTCTCAGACAGCCATATTAACCAAGGACTTGCAGACTCATTGGTTTGACATGAGGCTGAGTTCATTTCAGGACTGTCAAAAGCCCATTGGTCCATCATGTTTGGGAATAGCTGATACATGCTTGCTTGGGGTGCCATATCTGCTTGAGGTAAGGGAGAACGTGTGAGAGCTCTTTGGAGATTTCTTCTGCTTTATATAAGCAACTGGAGCAAATGCAAGTTGGCAAGTGAGTATTCCTGCCCTCAGCAGATAAATGGAGATTGTAATGATTCTTTCAGACTCCACAGCAGAGCAGTTTCACTAATGGCCATTAAAATGGATTCAGAATAAGATCAGAAAAAGCACAGGCAGAACAACTGTTCAGTTGTGTCACCAGCAACAGAAATATTTTGACTTCATCCTGATTACAAGTACTCACACTTAAGTACTGAAAATACTGTGATGTGGGGGCTGATGTACTAGAGAGCACCCATGAATTAGAAGTCAAGGAAATGTATGGTCAAAGCCTGGTATAACCAGTCATTCAAGGACGCACCAGAAGTAAGTGGCTGAGGGAGCAAAATAGAGAAAGACTGGAGAAAGGAAACATGAGGGGGGAAAAAAATTATTTTGCTGCCTGACTGCTGGTTTCAAGGTTAAAGAGAAATTATGAAATCAAAGCGCTCATTAATTCTAACTATTTGATCTAACTTAGTTTGCTAATGCTGCAAAACCACTGGTTCACTTTTATCTAAAATTGAAAAAGTGTAATTCAAAGCCTGTTCAAAGAGAATAATGAGATAGCCTGGAAGGCCATTACCTAAAAACCAGTTACAATTATATGTTATCTGTGTGGACTCAAGTTTTTATTAGCTTGCGTTTGCCCTCCAGGGCATCAGACAAATGCCATCTATTTGTTAGGCTTTGGAGGAGAGCTAAAATCAAGTCATTCTGGACAGGGTTGAGGGCAGGACTCCCATATCTCTCTCTGGGATTTCCTAGAGAGACGTAAGCATGCGTGACTTATGCAGTGACTTTACCCAGTGCATGTACTGCACCAGTGATTTGCAAATGCACAACTAGACTCCTTTGGGGTTTGTAGATGTTCCTGTATGGGCTGTAGCAGCAGCTCTGACTTGATTATAAGACTTACAATCTTATCCTAGATAAATGGCCAAAACTGTTGTGGTTTTTTTTGTTTGTTTGTTTGTTTTTGTTTTGTTTTGTTTTGTTTTGTTTTGTTTTTTTTTTTTCAGCTGAGAAAGATTTCTGGACAGAAATACTGTCATCAGAGACAGGAGAAGGTGGGGGGGGGGGGCTACTGTACCTCTTGTTGGTTAAATACCACTTGTTCTCCTGTGGTGGTGGCTGCCTGATAATCTTGTCTGGGTTGCATATATAATTGCTCTCAGAGTGCTTCATGGCTTGTGTAGAGGCAGTGTAAGTACATTAAATCCAAGGAAGTTCATAATATGTTGGACAGTTGAAAGCTGCTAATTCTTACTTTTCCCATCATAAGCCCAGTCTCTCCCTCTGCAGCTGTGATTTAGTAAGAGTACTGTTTTGCAGTCTCAGATTACTAATTCTTTGAGTACAAAATTAATTCCTTACATAATTCAGTTTAAATTAATGGATTGATTGATACTGATGATTTGTTGTTATTCTGTTAAGCTGGTTTTGCAAAGACAGAAAAATGTGTTGTGGTATGTTTATTTGCATGCTGTGAAGCATAAATGAAAGACTTAATTGAACAGTTTTATAAAAAAAAAGGATAATAATATCTTGGCTGTCAGTATTCTTTTGTATCTTTATTGTCTTTGATTCTTTATGGCCTTTACTGGCTTCAGTGGACTTTGGATCAAACAGTTACTGATTCATCTCCAAATCTTTATGCGAATGACAATGGCAAATTCACTATGTGTGTGAATTCCTTAGTCTTCTGGGAAAATTTTAAGTTTACATTGTAAACCAAAGACCTAGTGATATGTTCTAAGGCTACTTCTGTCACCCCTATAAAATGATCGTTTATCAACCATCTGATATGTTTCCTTGCCAAACTGCTAATACGAGAAAAAGTAGGTTGTGTGTGATGCTGTGTGTAATGTTAGGTAGCCATTGAAAAATTGTCACTTTTAATAGACACTTGTATAAGGAGAAAAACATGTAAAATGTTGTCTAGCAGAGGATGATGGTTAAAGACGAAAGAAAAGGATATTCAGAGATGGAAAAACTGTTACTTTGTTGTCTAGTGCTAACATGTCATATGTGAAAACAGAAGTTCAAGGTTCCCTTTATTTAAGCTGTTTAGGACAAGTAGTGCTGCAGGGGTGGAGCACAGGAGGAGATAAAAATCTCTCTGCATGCTCTCTAAGACTTGAAGAGAGTTCTGGAAGGGAGCTCCTTGCAAAAAGGGTTTTATGAAAAAAGGTGGAGAAGTAACTGCGCTAATCTGGATTCAGATCCAGACAAAGCCTAAGGTCTGTGGTGAATAAAGACAACCCTTCTGGGAGAGCTTTGCAGGTGACATGGAATGGTGTCACCGTCCTGTCACCATGCTGAGCTGAAATTTAACATGCTCTGGCTCATGTGATCAAATTAATGTTTCTTCCACTCAGTTGCTGCTTCTCTGAAAGTATGGAGCCACAGTCTCTAGGGCAAATGTAGAATTTTGCTCATTATTATTACAGATTATTTTATTTCCCATGCCAGTCACTGGAAACCTTCCTGAAAAGGCATAGATCCCCATGGAGCAACATCCAGAATCTGGATCCCAAAGTATCACTTGAAAGGCTGTGTGATGATAAGTTCTGGGTCATTCTGAAGCACTCTCAAGCCACGACTGTTATTTTTCTCTGCTAAAAATCATTTAAAAACTCTGAGGAGGAACACAAATAACAGGGATGAAAGCCTAATCTTTGTCAGAGATCCAGACACTGACTGTATTGTAGTTTCAGCACAGGCATGTGTCCGACATAAAATCAAGGAGGCAAATAAAATGAGAGCACTCAATGTGATCGTGCAAAACTGGGATTTAACCCTTTTCAGCTTAGCTAGTTGCAGCCTCGAGTGAATAGTGACCATGTATTTTGTAAAGGAGGAGCTGTTTTTGTTTTTGTTTTAAAAAGAGCATTCAGATCAGCTGAGTTTGAGCCAATACTGAAAACAGGGCTGCCAAATTTATCATTGACCAGAAGATTTGTATGGGGCCAAAGGAGGTTGGTACAGAGAGATTAGAAGCAGATTATCAGTGTGCTTTAGCTTTATCTGTTTCTAGAAGCAAATAATAAGCCTCAGACACAACCTCAGCTTTAAGTAAGTTTTTAAATATAAATTATTGTCGTGGAAAGACTGATAAAAGTTATAGGAACTGTTATTTCTGCCAGAAGAAATTAATTCCCAGGGGAATTAATTTCAATAAATGTGTTTCCAAAGCACTACTACATTTTTGCCAGGAAAAACCAATTTCAAGAAACTCATTTAGTTCCTTATTTCAAATCCTTGGTATAACCTGCCTGAAGAAAAAGGGGAAAAAAGAGACAGTTCTGACATCAGAAACTGGCTTATTTACCTTCTGGAGCTTTGTTATGAAACTGAGAAAGTTGCTGGCAATGGCTTTTTTTTTTTTTTTTATGAAATAAAGTGGGTTGATTTATCCTGGTTTCTGAATTCCATGTGACCCAACCTCCCCGACCAAAGCACAGCTGACTGGCTCCCAGCACGAGCGCTGTGAAATGTGCGCAGCGTAGCCAGGGCTTATCTCGCCCACGGAGAGACTGTCACCCAGGGAAATAAGCATAGTGTAATTGAGAAATGGCACTCGTTTCTGCTAGGGTCATGTGTGGTCCTAAATGTGGGTTGCCGATAACTTTGGAAATGAAGGGAACGCCCATGGTTTGTCAGCAATATCCAGGTTTCTTTATGATCTTCTTGACAGCCTGGATATCTGATGTCACCTCTTTAAGCTTAAACAGCCTTGTGGATGGTGTTATAGGATTCTTTGCAACCACGGGGAAAAGATGGCCTGATTTTAAACTGGCATGTTTACATGTTTTTTCAAAGCAATGAAGATTCAAGTAGTTTCCTTATGCCCTTATGTTGCTTTGAAAGCCTCAACTACAGAAATCAAGGACCTTTTTGGAGAGTAGTACTTTTTCATATTTTAAAACTTTGAAGCATCTATTGGAAAAAATTAGGTTTTAAAAAAATAAACTGTTCTGTTTCTCAACATAGGTGAAGTGATAAAGGCAAACGGTCTAGAGACTACAGATGATTTCTGTAAGACCAAACTTTATGCTGCTGGTAGTCTTATACTAAAGAATAAGAAAGCAGGCCTTTTCATCTACATGATGGGCTTTTTTGACAAACTTGAAAACTGCTGACTGTGTCCAGCACCCTTTCCTGGGTAAACATCTTGCCCATACTATGTCTCTAACAATGTTTTCTTCTGCCTCCCCATTCAGGATATCCTCATCTGGTAAAATCTGGATAACCAGCTGAACACGCAACCCCAGGAGGCCAGACCAGGAGTTAAGACCAAAGTTTCCAGTACATTTGTGCCAAGAGATCATCTCTGATCTTCCCTTTTGTCAGGGAGAGCTGAAATCACCTTAAATGACAGATCTTGCTGCAGGGGTAGGACTGGCAGTGGATAGAAACACCTCTGTCGCAGGAGATCCACAACCAGGGCTTTTAATTTCCCATATGACAGTGTAGCTCCCCGTCCCTCTCTGGCAGCAGGGACACACCTGGTGACTTATGACTTACCTACCGCTTTTTTCCTAGGTGGTTTTAAATCCAGCAGTTACAGGTTCAGTTGTTACCAAGAAATCCAGGACAATGCCATACTGAAAAGGGGCGTTCATCTCAATAAAATGCAAGTTAAACCCCCAACTTCCCCCAAGTCATTGGATAAATAAGAAGCTGCATTTTTTTTCACGAGGGTGTCCTGACTTCTCTACCCGGCGCCATCGCGACTCCACTTCAGGGGCGATGACGGCTGCACGCCTGGCGGGGTGAGGCAAGGGCGACGCGTCAGCCCCACCGGCAGCTCCCAACGGAGGGCACCCGGCAGGGCAGCGACTTCTGCAGGCGCCCGACGCCTGCTCGGGTGGCGAGAGCGAGCCTCGCTGCCCCACGGCACCCCGCAGAGAGAGGGCAACCGGTGCAAGCCGCGCCGGCGCTCCGTGTGGCTGCCCCGAGGAGTCAAAATAAAACTGCGTTTCTTCGTTACGGTGGAAGTGTTTACAAATCCGTGCCCAAGCTGGGGGGGTGGGGGGGTGGGTCGCAAAAAGCCTGACACAAACGGGGCCTGGAGTATGCCAAATATATGAGCTGTTCTAAAAGTACGATGTGTCATGGGCTCATTATTCATCAATGCTTCATCACACTGAGTTTATGGTGGCATTAAAACTGGAGAAAAAAAGACGTCATTTACATGAAACGCTGGAGACACTCCCTCCACCCTTTGATTCCTTCAGTAAGCTGGAAGGAGGTTTGTGTGTGCATGAGAAAGTGTGCTATACAATGCCGGCCTTTATTCTCTTCTTGAATTACTCATACTGTGCAGTATGTAGCAAAAAAAAAAAAAAAAAAAAAAAAAAAGTAATGTTTGGGGCTTATTTTGCTCTTCAGAAATAACAGTGAAACACTGAAGCAAAGCTCCAATCCAAGCGAATGCACTGCTCGCTTCTGGAGTTTATTTTTCTACTGTGTTTTTTGAATGCTAGTATCTCTTTCTGTGCTTCATGCTGAAGTTGTTACTTTCCTATGTACACAGGACAAGCCAAACTCCTTCCCCAGCCCCCTAGGTCCTGACCTCGACAAAGGAATGACTGTTGTCCCACTGCACAAGGTTCTGCAGGCTGTTAAGCAGCTGAGGTGGAAAGCATTGGCTGGCCAAAGGGAGCTGGTGCTGGGGAAGGAGCTGGAAATTTGGGCCCACGTCAGTGTAAGGGATTGGGGCAAGGTGGAGAGCTTGGCATGAAAAAATATATCGCACTGTAATGCAATTGTCTAACAGAGGACTTGTGAGTTCAATGCCTCCTTCCCCAAGATGTTTTTTTTGTTTGTTTGTTTGTTTTTTTTTTTTTTTCCTTAAACTTTCTAGGTTTTTGCTCCTGACAAAAAAAGGTCATATTTTGAAATCCCAGCCACCGCACAGATCAAGGAGGAATATAGGAAGCTGAGTTCAGTGGCCTTAGAAGGGGGCTTTTGCATTGCTGCCTCACAGCCAGGGGACCAGGTTCAAAAAGGGGCATGAGACCTGCTGGAAGGACACAGAAGACAAAAGAGGGGGTGCACGCCTGCACATTTACATCTCGTGCTGACATCCACCCTGAAGAATTCGGATGGGTGTGTTTTGACTGAGTCGTCTGGCCATCAGCTAAGTTTTTAAGATCATTTGATCACCCGTTTTGGAGGCTTTTTAGTTTTTCTAAGTTCATTTCCTAATGTAGGCAAAACACCAGCTTTTTTTTTTTTTTCTTTCTTCTTCCTTTGCATTTTTTGTGAGGAGAGCAAAGTCAACTTTTACTACCTATGGCATTATCCATCTAAGGTTTTTTCAAGCCCTTGCTCCAGTCTGACATAACACAATAGACTGGCCTGGCTCCAGAGGAGTTTGTTTAGTCCCGTATATAATTATTACCTTGTAAACAGGATGCACCTTTAAGTTATAATTTAAATATGATAAATGGGCCAAACCCAAGAGTTTTATTATCCCAGGACACAGTTATTACCAACTTAACAGGAAACACCTGCATGTTATTGTTATAATTAGAGATGGCTGAAAAATGGGGAAATCATTTTGTGGAAAAAAAAAAAAAGTAGAATTACTGAAGTTATTTTCATTCTGAAAGGTTCAAATGTATCCATTTGGGCAGAATTTTATTCATCCTTTTTACTGAAATCATGTTTTAATGTTCTTATTTGCAGAGAACAGTTACACTTTTCCACGAGAAGTAGCTTTTAGATAGAGTACTAAAAGGAAATTTAAATCCCTGTAAATGTAAAGTGTCATTGAAACAGTGATCAGAGGTTTTGTTTAATGAAAAACGTATCAGTGTGGGCAATTTGTTGGTCAACAGTTTTTGTTCCCTAAAAGAAGACTGTTTCAATGGAAGTAAGAAAATGTCAAGCTTTTCTGATTATTATTTTACCGAGAACTGTCTTAAGTTTCAATTTCTGCCCAAAACGTCTCAGCCCGAATGCTCTGGTGGTGCGAGGACTGCTGCCTCCCGCTGCCAGCACTGCCACTCCGGCCGGGGGTCGCAGTCCCCTTCGTTACAGGGACGGGCGCTGCCTGCGTGGGCGCGTGCCGATGCGCCGTGGCCAAAGCAAACCGCGTTAGGAGAGGTCTGCTGCCCAGACGTGGCAGGCACGGGCCCCCAGTCCTCGCTGCTGCAGCCTGACTGTCACCCGAGGCGCTCGTGGTGGAGCCGGCTTCAAGCCTCAGCCCTCGCCCCCGGCTTCACTCGCACCCCCCGGCTTGGAGGTGGCTCCGTGTCCTGTCAGTCGGTCTCAGCCCTCATCCTGGTTCGGAGAGGGAAGTCTTATGGGAGGCAAGGGTGAAGACACGGGTTTTTTTGCAAGGGGTAGGGAGAAGAGACCCATGAAATGACGGGGGAGTCGGGACTCAGACGCTGAGGAAAGTGGTTGCAGCAGCGGGAGGTGTGAACTTCAGTGTAAAAGGTTTTGGGATGGCCACAGCACATTGGTGAAAGGTCAGGAAGCATCTATCATTAGTGCAGTCACTGTCCGAGGGGGCTTTCCTCGTAACTCAGGGTTGACATGTCATTTTGAGAAAGTGTTTCATTTCAGGAAGTTCTAGAAAATAATTTGAAAGTTTTTACTTTATGGTTTTGAAACTGTTACTGTTTTACTTGATGTACTACTACTGATGTCACAAGAGCTGAAATAGACTATTTTATTTTAAAATCGTGAAAGGCATAGAGATTTGTTATTCTCTTTTCCAGATTAAAACGTCTACTGTGTATGCTGTGTGATAGGGGGGCATATGGGTTGTCTCAATGTTCATTTTAAATGTTGCTGCTATGTTAATGTGCCATTGTCAGAATTTCGTCAGATGCGTAACCACAAATAAGCATGCATTTCAAAAGGACACCATCAGTCTAAACCTTACAGGGATGAAATGCAACATTTAATGGAAACAGTTTCCCAGTTTTTGAAATACGATTGCATTAGATGAAGGGAGAATTACTAAATTAATTAACATTGAAAACACATAGTAATGTTTTAATGAATAGGCCATCTATCAGAATAGATTACGGTAGAGGCAAACTGTTTACTTCTGACTTTTTAGCGATAGAGTTCTTAGTGCCGAAAAATTTTGAATTTAGTAGTATCTTTTTTTTTTTTTTTTTTTTTTCAGTAGGAAAATGGGACATAGCTGGTGAGCACTTTAATGAAAAATCTTGTAAAAAAATTGAATATGTCTGTAAGGGATAGTTTTGAAAGTCTGTGAGTCTCAGTAGACTCCCATAGGCCTGGGTCAGTTAAATATGGGATTGGGGCTACCAAGACAGTAGAAGTCTCTACAAATGTTAACTGACATACACTGTCTATTCAATCTTCCTAGACTAGATTAGGAAGAGTATATTTTATAAATGTACTTTTAATGTAAAATGTATTACACTAATTTAAAGCAGGATGCTGTTTGGACAAAAACACTTCTCCTTTTTGAGACACTAACAGAAAGACAAAGACCAGAGAGCCAAGCTGACTGGAAACTGTGGTAAACAAAAATGAAATTGAGTTATCTACATACTTTACTTCTTGCCATATTTAACTTGTCATTTCTCTTTAAATTCAGATTTGCCTTCTAAATGTGCAAAGGTGAAATGTCTTATTACTCACTCTTGTTATATTATAATTATTGGCTTTTTAGTTTTGCTACAACTAAATGGTGAATGAGAGAAGTGACTTGAACACATGCTGCTTCTCTTTTCTCTGGTACCATCAGACTTTCCCATTGTGCATGCATAAGTAGGAGAGGACATGACTGAGTAATCAAAATGAGTCACTTTCTATCTTTAGTGAAATAACCCTCTGTTCAGCATTCCCCTTTGCCAAGTAGCAGGCAGCAATTGCAAGTAGGTAATTGCACTGCTAACACATGCCAAGGCTCAGATAAGAACCAATCTGGGTACATGAAGTGTATTAACAAATTCTCCAAGCACTGACTCTGCAGAATAAGATTCAGCATTTTCATCCAAGATAATATGCTCTAATTAACCAGTGCACGGTACTTTACACTAAATACAGGGCTTGAATAGAACTTTGGGAATGGGATAATGGAGGCTTATTAGGTTAATAAAGAATCATGTGTTCCAAGGCTGACTTAAAAACATGATTAGACTTCCTTTAAAATAGGTCAAAGTATTTCAGAATTAATCAGTCCCCTGGAGGTTATTGAAATTATGAAACAGGTTTGGCAATTGATAAGTGACATCATTTATGCTCTTCATAAAATTAAAATGCTCTAAAGAAACACCAGGAGCTTTGGTGGCTAAAAGCCACCTTAAAACAGCCTCCAAGACCGGATGCTTTTTGTCCAGCATTTGGACAGAAAACATTTTATTACAAAATTGAGAACCAGTTTCTGATGCTGTGTAAGATATCTGTAACAGAAGAGAACCTATATGCTATGCCAACTGGCTTCATTACGATTACTTGTTGCTATTCCCTGGGAAGACTCCTCGAGGTCTTTGACTTGAATTTAGAAGCCATCCAAAATGACTTTGCTGAGAAACCTTGCTCAAACTTAAGATATGCAGTGTATGTCCTGGGATGAGGTTGCTGGTTCACAGTAGTTAAATGTAGACATTCAGTCAGGGGATGCTTTGCCCAAAGCATGGGACTTCAGCTACTTGGATGAGTTAATGGCATCTTACAATTTTTTTTTTTTTATACCATGGTGCTCCTTTTCCATCAAACCTTGGGAATAGGACATAGTTTTTTCATAGTTCCATGGGCTAGTTTTGGATCATCTCGTCTGCAACTTTGAGTATTCTAAGTGGCCCATTACCTGTGAACCACTGCTACCATGGTCTCCCTACTGGCCTATCCTTAAGCACATGTGGCATCTACCTGACATGACTTGGGTGCCTTCAGGTGGTCGCAGATGTTGGGACACAGATGTCCAGGCACAGGGACCTCCGAGTCCTCTAGAATTCTGTGCTAGATCTGTAGGATTTTCTGCATGAACACAAGCTCTTTGAGGACTCAGTCCCAGAGAACGTTGGGAATTTACTTTCTCCCATCAACTTTCAGCAACTTGAAACAGTTTCTGGACTGGTTTGACATTTCCCAGTACTGCCTGAATCCCTCCTTGAGCCTTTTATTGTGACTGATGTCACAGTAGCACACACAACATTGACTGACTTTCTATTTGTTGGTTTTGTTTTGTTTTTTTTTTTTTTTGAGGGAGACATTTTTCTTACACGTATGCCCTGAAATGCATTTGGTACGCCAGCAGTCTGTGCCATTATTCCTGCTTTTTATCAATTCAAATTTTTCTTAGCTGATTACACTGCAACTGATGAGCCAAACACCCCAGGGCCTGACCATTAGGCAAAAATCTCACCTGAAATCAAAGGGAGTTACAGCCTAGAGGGTGGGACTGTCTGTCATAAATATTGAAAAAACATCATCAAAATGCATCACACCATCAAGTATGTGTAATCAGAAAAGCCAAATGTGTTTTAGACCTTTTAGTGGAAATAATATTTAAAAAGAAAAGTACCAGAAGGGTGGGAACACATCTGAGGAAAGAGTCTGCAAGTAAAATTTGCCTCGTGATAGTTTGGTACATTTACAGAGGATTATTTCTAGGACTGGATCTGGCAAAATTTAATCTTTCCTTCAAAGATCTTCTCAGATTAATTTGAATTTTCTCACATTTTTAAAAATCAAGTATTCATCAATCCTTTTTCAGTTTTTCTCTACTTGTCACCCATCTTCCTCCGCTTTAGCTGAAGGTAAGTTCTAGTTGACCCATAACTAATACTTGAAATACTGTAACTCTCAACACCTGCAAACAGAATATCTTAAAACAGTCCAGCCTGACAAGTTACAAACTGTTCTCTTAAATCCCACAGTTTACCAGTGAGTATCAGTATTTCATTGATACCTTCTCTAAAAAGCATTAGAGAGAATAGATACATAGGACAAATCCAGACATGTAGACGGACTTCCACATGCTTTGCACTGAACCCTAATTTCACTGCATATCATAAAATACAACTATTTATACATTCAGATCAGTTCCAAAACTCCCAGCTAAGATACACAGAAAATATGTGCAGAACTGACAGGCAGCACCTGCATACCAGGTGAGTATTATTTGTGGATCTCTTCTTATCCCATTCTGTGACATAGGTCTGAAAAAAGACGTCCTTAGTTAGGACAGGCCATTAGGAAAAATATTTCCTGAATTATGTGCAATTTCTGGAATTATGTTAATAATTTGCAAGCCAATAAAAGTTGTTTAATCATGCAGTGCGATCCTGGTCTATATTGGCTCTACAGAATAATTAAGATAACAAAGCCCATAGTTGTCTTTTGTTTACCTCAAATCACATTAGAATACAATGAGGTAAGCAAGCAAACCTCGCTTTCATGTTCTGGAAGTCTGTTTCCTGCTTCAATGTGTATGTGCACTAGAAAACAGTAACTTAGGTATGCTTAGAAGGTCATCTGTCAGCCACTTTGTTCATATAACAAACAGTTGTACAATATTTGCCTGGGGCCGTGTGTGTGTGACTCCACCTGGCTTCTTCTGTTTTTCAAGGCACCAGAAAACATGGAGAAATACCACTGAGAGACAGCACTGGCCCTGCTCCCCTTTTTAGGCAAAAAATTAGGTTTCTGCAGCCAAGTCATAAGTATTAATAATGAAGACAGGGATTTTTTTTTTTTTTCCTTCTCATTAATATGCTCAGTCATGTCAAGAACAAACACTTCTTTACATATCTCTGTGGGTTTCCTCCTTAGGTCCCTGTGTTTTGCAGAGGACACTCATGAGAGATTAAGACCTTCATGTTTAGGCCCGTGGAGTTAGGCCAGTCTTGCTCAGCCAGGTCTGGAGGGGGCGGGTTGCTATATCTCAGGACCAACCTCCAAAAGCTGATTCTAGCCCTGATTTGCTGCTATTCAAATTCTACTGGTAGCTATGTTCAAGGCACCCAAAAGGTCCTGGAAGTCTGTTCTGGCTGCAAATGGTCAATGTGACACTCATTTGTCACAAAAAGACAAAAGGAAGAATTTATCTCCTTTTGTCAGTTGAATACAATTTCAGCCTGAATCTTCTTGTGGTTGGGTCCATGTAACTGCGCACATGTTTCTCTGGTGAGACACTGGACCCTTTCACTTCGAGAAGACCAGACATATCATCAAGACAGGAGAAGCCCGGTGAGTTGATGGAAATGAAGTTGTGGGTAGCCCAGTGATACTGCACTTGTTCACGTGCTGTGTCACCAGCACATGGCTGGACTCTTTGCAGGAGGACTTCCTCAGGTAACAGAGCTCTTGCTCCCTCGGTTGCTGTTCTTATGGCCAGCAAGCTCTACAGGACAAGTGGCACACCACACTCCCCCCACCTCCAGTGCCAGAAGCAGGGCTGCTGAAGGGCGCAGAGCTGTAATAAGCAGGAATGGCCTTAGCCAGGAACTAAGGCAGGCCCTTAGATGAACAGCAGTAGATGGGAAAAGGAGGGAGGGTGAAGCAATCTGGGGCATCAGATCTGGTGGTGAGGCTAATGACACAAGTCACTTCATGCAGGCACTCAGCGTGTGCAACCTGGCGGCACCTGCACAGGGCTGCTGCGGGAAAGGCCGGTATCAGCCCCACAGGGGTGAGGCCACTTCCCCGCCCTGCGTGCCCCAGGATGCCCACAGCTCCTGCCCTGCGTGCCCCAGGATGCCCACAGATCCTGCCCTGCGTGCCCCAGGATGCCCACAGATCCTGCCCTGCGTGCCCCAGGATGCCCACAGCTCCTTCCCTGCGTGCCCCAGGATGCCCGCAGCTCCTGCCCTGCGTGCCCCAGGATGCCCACAGCTCCTGCCCTGCGTGCCCCAGGATGCCCACAGCTCCTGCCCTGCGTGCCCCAGGATGCCCGCAGCTCCTGCCCTGTGCCCTGGGTCCCTCCTGCTCAACTCAGCAGGCTGTCCCGATGTCAGGGACCAGGGGCTGGGAGAGCTCCTCATGCAGATGATGCTCATGGCACACTCCCACCACTCCTCTAAAGCACACTGACAGGCCAGGGTATGAACTGTGGCACTTTCAGCTCAGAGAGTCTGATCTTAGAAGGTGTAAGGAGAAAAGCACTCAAACTTAATCAAGACTTTTTGAGAGGCAAGATTTTACCCTTTTCCTGTCTGTAATTCTTCATCCTGACTCTTTTCAGCTGTGTCCAAGTCAAACATCCCTAAGATCCGAGACGGCTGCGTTTAGAAAAGCCACACACAGAAACTTCTTAAAGATGCAACAAGCCTTTTGCCCCCTCTCTGTTGTGTGGCTGCACTTGCGGCCCGCTTTGTTTTTTAAAAGGTTCAGTTCTGCACATCTGGAGCTGTGCGGTGCCCCACCAGGAAAGGAATAAGTTTATGGCAAGAGTAAGAATAAATATTTACCAGAATTCATCTGTAACAACAGAACAGGAAAACTATTTAAAAACAACAACAACAATAAAGAAACCAGCCAAGAAATAATGGAGTGGTTAATCCCACTGGCTGGACTGATCTATTTTTACACTAGGAATAACAAACAGATTTGCAATGAATTGTACTTATTAATTTCAATACGGTAGCATTGAGGGCCCCTGTTCAAGAATCAGTCACTGGCATTACTTGGTTTTATATCAAAAACTAAAGCATATTTTTTATAGCATATAATGTCAGTGTTCACAGAATAACCAAGTGCTGAGGCTTCACTCCCATTGAAGTGAATTTAAAGGCTCCCACTAACTTGCATGGGAGTTGGATCAGGCCCCACAGCAACTGCATATGCCCAAATACAACATATTGCTGCTGCAAGTAGGGGCAAGCTTTAGCTCTGTGTGATGATGATTATATTTTAAATTTTGTATAGGGAACAGATATATATTCTTGTTTGTTTTTCAGAATCGCTTTTATCTTTAAGTGCTGTGAAAACATTTTACTAGGCTCTAAGCTGACGCTCTGTAGGTTAAGGCACTAGTGCCTCTGCCTAGGAATAGGCTTGAAATTAAGAAGTGCCTGTGTTTGGGTTGTACCAGGATCAGGAAGAATGAAGGAGTAATTTCTCCCTGGTTAGAGCTATTTTAGAGCTATTTTTCTTAAACTTCTGTGCAGAGAACAAGGACTCAAGGAAGCAGATGCCTCCCAGGAGGGAGCAGAAGGAGCCAGGTGTTCGAGTCAGCATGTAAACCTCAGAAGGACCTGCAGAGACAGAAATCTCAGGGAGGATGGAAGGAGAAAAGGGCATATGCCTTTAGGGGAGGATCATGATAAAGCTGCAAGAATCTCATTGCAAGACTCAAAGGTAGACAATGTAAGCCGTGTAAATCCGAGGTGACCTGAAATCTTGAGAAGACACTGGTGTGATACGCAAAGAACACCATGAGGAAAGAACAGCAGAGTGTGATTAAGAAGCGTGTTTTAATTTACCCAGATCTGTACAGCCTTTATGTTGTTGCTTTTAAGAAAAGAATAATGCATCACAGGCCTTTTGCAAGTTTTAAAGATCATCTTTTTAAAGATAAAAAATATGTCCCAAGAAAAGGAGGAGGTGGAATACAGTACAGAAGATCAAATGCTAGGTGGCACATCTTCTGTTTCCAGCAGCGGCCAGTAGCAGATGTTTATGGGAGAGTATAAAACTGGGGATGTGCAACATTATTCATTTCCTTGTTTGGCCTCCCATTTTAGGTAATCAGCTCTTCAGGGACTTCCTGAGCTGGATGTACAATATGGACAGTCATGTCCTACTGATACAGCTTTCTGGCATGAATTTGTCCAGTGTCTCTTTGAACCGATTTGAATATTCTCCTCACTGTCCCACAGCAATAAGCTCTGCAAAGTTACTATACGATGACCAAAAAAGCATAGAGCTTTCTTTTCACCCAACCTGCTAATGTCATTTTTTTGTGCCCTGTTGCCTGTGAATTTATCCCATATGGGATCCCATATCCCATGGGAGATCTCCCATATCTCCCCTCCATCATGTCTTTTCCAGACGGATGGCTTGTGCTGCTTGTGTGGTGGAACCACACACACCTTTTCTCATCCTTGGTGTCCTGTGCTGGGCCTTCTTTAGTTCTCCACTCTCCTGAAATGGGTGGGGATCACACTTGACTACTGTAGTCATGTTTTCAGAAAGGGTTTTTTAGCTACTAATGAATCTGGGGATGCTGGAAGCAATCAGATGGCTAAGATGGCAGAACCTGGAGGCTTAGTTTGCAGTTGCCTGACTAGTACATCTAGAAATTCAGAGGAAGCACTTGGTAGTTTCTCATGTTGGAAATTTTTTTTTTGAGGAAAAATTTTGCTTGAAGACCCTGGACTTTATTGATCAAGGTCCAAAAAAATATAAAAGGAAGCCCTGTCTAAACAAGCCTAAACCACAAGGATTTGTCTCCCCGGAGACCCTGCATAGAGCAGAGTGAGGATGAAAGCTGTGTCATTCTGAAATCCATATGTGTGATCCTGGAGTACACACAGTGCTTCAGGTGGCATTAAAGACCTCCGCTCCTGTCCTTCATTACTCTGATTCTGTTCCCAATGATAGCTGCTAACGAAAGAGTTAAGGCATATGCTAAATCTCTTGTGACTTTTCCTTTCTTTTTATTGACTTTTTCCATTTCATCTGGAGTTGTGAAGTCTATGTAATTTTGCTCAAAACACCAGTAAGATAAGAAATAGATCATCTTGATATACCTTATTTATGATAAATTCTTTCCTCTCTCTGTAAACTCAGATTATGTTCCCAAGGATGCAGGTACAGTTAAGGCCCTTTGAGCCCAAAGGTATTTCTGGTTTCTTCAAGAAAGTAAGTATCCATCTGAGCTGGAGATAAAAACCACTTAAGGAAAATCATAGCACTTATATTTGAAAATCCAAAATTCAATCTCTGGGTGATTGTGGAAAGACTTATAAGATATACGGATATAAAATATAAAGAGGTAATAATTTTCAAATTAGGTATTAAAAAATAATCACTGGCTGCTAAACACTCATGAACTTTTTACTGTTTGGAGCATAGCTATTAATTTAAGTAAAGAACGTAGACAATTGAAATAACGGGAAGACCACTCCTTCCCCACCCTTTAACAGCTGATCCAGCGCCCCAGCCCTGTTTTCATTCAGCTCTCTAAATCCTAATCTAAATCATTGACTGGATGCAGCGTGGAAAAAATATCTTGAAATAAACAGGCTTCTATATTTGCACACATTCTGCTGTGCTTACGATAAAACGAAACAAGATGATGTTTGTTATTGGAAATCAAATCATTTTTCACAGAAGTAAAGATTAAAACAGAAGAAAAAGGCAATCGAGTGTTACATCAGTGGTTGAAGAACAGAGGAGGGATGTAATCTGAATTTTGCTGAAAGGTTTGATAAGCTGTGGAAGAGCTCTGCATGAGTAAAGCACAGAAACCTGGCACCATCCACCCAATAGTGGCAGAAGAACACAGGATACACAGCAAATAAGCAAGAGCTGACGTGGTCTACTGAGGCTGGTATCCTTTTCTTGCCACACTGACACTTTAATCTGTCCCACCGTCCTTTCCCTCCTACCTCCTAATGTGAGTCATGTCTCAATGAGTCTACCTGTCCTCAGGGGCTATGCTGGCATATAATACTTTCTCTGTTGTGACCAGTTTTAATTACATGTTTTAATTGAGCATACGGCTGCTCTGATGAAGGACACAGCCATATTGCGAGTTGGTGAGTAGCAGACCTGGTATTTGTGGCATTTATTTCAATGTAAGTCAGCTACCTGAGTCACATCCACACGGGGAGACTAGTTCTCAGGTGCTTTTTTGCAACCATTTTGTTTCAGTTTTCCATAAAAGACAGAGAAGAGCACTAGAAACAAAACTTCGTTCATTGTTACCCAGAATTTTGTCAGTGTTATACAATTTTTTGCTCACTGTTTATCATTACAGGCTAACAGAAA
This sequence comes from Tyto alba, assembly GCF_018691265.1. NCBI lineage: Eukaryota > Metazoa > Chordata > Aves > Strigiformes > Tytonidae > Tyto > Tyto alba. The sequence continues at coordinate 4,780,874 of NW_024881295.1, read as the reverse complement.
ACACTGAGAAGACGATTTGTTACCTACTAAACCTTATCTGAAACAGAAAGTCCTGGCAATATGCAAATCATCCAAGGCAAATTCTACTGGCATGATATTTATAATATCCAGATTAAGTCAGCAGACATACTGACGAGGTATAATAAAAACACTATAATTTTAAGGCTATTGCTGATATCTTGACAATGTAATAAATGAGATCCCATCTCATTTCATGCAGCAATGTAACCTTACTGACTTCAGCAATATTTGCATGAAAAATATTGCAGGATAGAAACTGAGCCAATGTTAATGGAAAATAATAATATCACCCAAATTTAAGGTTATGCAACTGTGTGGCAATGCAGATCACCTCGGAATGGAGAGTACCAAAGAAACATAAAAGAGTAGGACACTAAGTCAATGCAAATGATTTATAAGGAGACTTTTTTCCTTAATGAAATGATGTACCATTAACTGATTGGTTTCTTGCTGTTCCAATAAGTCCTAACGGTGGCCCGTTGTGCCTTGATGATAGTCAGAAGTGACTCTGCCTCTGCTGAAGTCAACAGACTAACCTCTGTATATAGCTGTTCCTCTAGAGTGAAGCAAAACCAGTGTATTTATTTCCGAACAGAAGCAATGGTACGATGACATGGTACCTTTTATATATTGCTATAATGGTTCTTGTACAGTTGTTATAATTTTTTGGCATGCCAAATGCGGGAATATATGTTTGGTGATTTAATTTTCCAGATTCTGGTGCACTGCTTCTTACCTAGAAAGCAAACTAGCATTTTTTCAGCATTGAGAACAGAGACTATTTTTGCTGTCTGGGGTTGTAGAAAGCAAAACAGAGGAAAAAAGATATGGTGTGTCTGAACATGGGAAATATAAGAGGCAATACGCACACACAGAAGCAAGTAAGGCAATATTCTATATACAGCTGTATTTAGCACTGAGGATCTGTTAAAAGAGAGAAGACAAAAGACGCCTGCTCAAACCCAAACTCCTTTAGAAGTCAGCAGTTTCAGAACCGAGCTCTTGAGACCTCTCAAGCAAAAAAGAAATACATCCCCAAACAAAGAAAATGCACTGCAAACCAGTCTCGGACACATGTTAAATAACAGCACTGCCTTGAGATAAAAGGGTATTGGGGAGAAATTAGAAAAGTCATTACTCATGGGGTCCCAAACTTTTAAGTTTACTTTAACTAAAGCTTAATCCGCTCTCAGATGATTTCTCTTAAGGAAAAGCAAGAGTTAAAAAAGAACAGGAAAGCATAAACAAGTTGAATTTCTCAGCCTGGTAAATAACAACAAGTAGTGGCCCTGACGGAATGGCTGCGGATTTCAAGGAGACATGGACTCATGCAGGATGTGAGTAACTCCCATAGACTTCCCACTATCTTTCAGTGGGCTCCCACTGACGTTATTGGTATCCTGTGGTGAGAGAATAGGACCAATATTTTTAGATTTGTGTATGCTAGCTATTTTCTAGAGTTGTTACAACACTAGTATATTTTTAGTGGTTCATTATATTAAGTCGAAGAGCCTTTGCGTTGTGTCGTGTCATACGCAGCATGCGAACTTCCTGGAGCTCATCTGTTCCTTTGATCCTACCAGCCAGAATAACAGCAGAGCTGACTCATCAGGCACGACTATTTCTTCCTTAATAGGAGCTGCCCAGGTAGGCGGAAGCGTGCCGAACAGGGGATGGTGATGGCCATATCGACTCTTGAGTCCGGTGTTGACATGACGTCTACTGTAGATGGGAAGAATCTGAGCAATATCAGAGACATTGCAGATATTTCATATGTTTGCCTTCTGACATTCCATAGTAATACTATGTCACTGTATCCTAAGCATATTTAGCATACTTTGCAACTACAGTAATGTCACACTACAGTAATGATAAATTTCTTGCTGGGTACAGTTATCTGTGCTTATTGTGTAGAGAACAGGGTTTATTAGATAGACTACAAGGCCTGACGAACATCTAGAACTCATAACTGAATGTATCTTGACAAATCAGCTGATATAAAGAGGTTATTCCTAGGTGTTTTTTTCTGTTGTATGTTTCTAGAAAAGACTGAAGGACACTTTTCCTTTATAAAGTTTCTTTGACTTTCCTGTTATGATTGCTACTCAAAATAACAAAAAAATGATGTTCCACTGAACCTATATTTTTTTTTACTGCCTTCCTTTTCATCAGTGAACACTTAATTTGTCTTGTCAGTAACACATGATAGCTGTTAGAAAATCCAAATAAATTTATACAATGCATTATGAGAGACATACCATTTCCCCACTTCTCACTGCTATACATGACAGCTGGTTAAGATACACGGCACTGACCTTCTCCATAATGCCAGTATTTTATGTGAATTTACTAGAAAAATAACACAGTATTACTTTTAATTTTGAAAACATGGGAGTAACTAAATTCTTATGTACAGTACTTTGAGAACAGTTATGTAAGTTTAACTTTATGCATTTCAATTTGCAAAATACTTGTATTTGAAGTAGAGGATCACACAATGTACTTTAACATATTAATTTTCTGTACTGGCTTTTCAGACCAATTCTCTGAACATAGTGCACCTCAAGGTCTTTCAGTAGGTTTATGAAGCAACATGACTCTTGTCTGAGAGGTATTTTCTTTTTTTCTTGTCTATCCATCTCTCACAGCTAGAAGCCTGTGCAGCAATCATTTACTTCTTCCTTCTTTTCCATTTATTTTTTTTTTTTTTGTGTGTGTGTACATTGCAATGCAAATTCCTATTAGTGAAAGAAGAGCTGAAGAAGAGCGCCTCTTTACACTTGGAGCAGAAACTGGTGGCATCTGAAGCAATGCAACACACTGAACCATGGCGCACAGACAGGAGGGCAGTAAGCTCCCCTGGTTCAAAGTATGTTTAAGATAACATTTTGGTTGGCTTGCATCAGCTGCGCTGTGGAAGCTCACAAGCTAAGAAAGGCTGGGCCTCATTAATACTTGGATGGGAGATCTCCAGACAGTGGTAAGATTTATTTCAGAAAGTTGCATTAGTGACTTTGTAGCTGGCATTTTGAATTGGTGCTGTCTAAGTCTTTAGCATGGTCATAGGGATGGAATATTGCAAGAGAGAAATGGCTGTATTTTTATCTACTTTGCACAGTCTTTACTTCAGCATAAAAGAGAAGAGTCAGATCCAGGAGATAAGAGTGAGTTTTTAGCACTAAAAATGCACTGTTGCTAGTCATAAGTATAGAGGAGGTTTAACTATAGTGTTCTTGGCCAAGCCTCTGCTTGGGTTCCATCTGCCTACGAGTAAGATTTCACATGGGACTTGACTCAATCTAAACCCACATTGCTACTGTGACAGGAGTGGATCTGCTCTCCTGCACCACTTCCAGACACACACTTCTTACTCTGGCCTGCTCCAGATGAAAGGCAACCCTACAACACACACAGGTAATGCAGAAACAACCACACGGATCAGTGAGGTGATGCAGCTGCATGATTTAATGATGCCAGCACAAGGCATGTGGTGGGTACCCGTGGCTGGGAGCAACGCAGGGCTGTTCTACTGGCCACCTCAAACAGTCTCAGGCAACTGCTAAAGCAGTGCCCTGCAATCCCTTGGTGGTTTAGTTTTGAGAAGACATTCTCATCCTGTCCCAGGCCTTTCTGTGTGGGGATACTGCCACGAGTACTGTCACATCCCCTCAAAGGATGGCTGCTGAGAGTATGAGTGACAGGGCTTTGTTCATCTTCCATGCAAAGGGTGCTGGCCTTCCACAAAATAAAAGACTTAAAGTTTACAACTGCCTTTGTTTCCACAGAAACCAAATCCACTGACAGGAAAGAACTCCCTTAAAATCTCCTGCAGCCTCTCCAAGGGCACTGCAGAGAGCATGGGAGGCCCTGGCTGCAACGTGAGTATTTAGGTTGCCACCTTACTTTTTCAAAACGTCGGGCTTGCTAAATGCTGTGTGATGCATAGGAACTGTCTGCTGAGAGGCTTTTTCCTCCTTTGGGTTAATTTCTAGAGGAAAGTCTGAAGTGCCCATACCTAATACTTGACATCACAGTATGTGTGTATCTGTGCATACGTGTATGTACATATATGTATACACAAACATGTACACATACAAGCTCTTCTGGCAAAAAAGGAGGGACGAGTTGTTAATTACAGAAGCAATTCTATCACTACATGGAATTTAAAACTTAGTCTCTTAGTCAGAATCTTCTATTATTATTTTTGTCATGCTTTGATAGATGGCAACTTCAACGAAAGGGAGGAAGAAAAACCAGAGCTGTGTACCAGCCAGTGATGGGAATGGAAACATCTCTCTGTTCCTTCCAAATATAATCTCCAGACCAGCTTTCCCTCATGCTGCTCTTTCAGGCAGCGATATGTTGGAAAGCATTTCACAGTTTCAACTGTTTTTTCTATGCACAGGAGAGATTCCTGGTCTCAGCTGTGTAAATGTTTTAACTGAGATTCATGCTTGGCTATTCAGGTCATTGCTTTCTCTTCCGGCCCACACAGGCCAAAATGCATCTATATAAGCATAAAGTGTCCAAAATCAACACAGTATTTTTCACTTGAACACACCCATGGCACGTGGCTCACTCCAAGTACAGCATACAATGCCAAGCAGTAGATTTGTACATTTGCCTGATATGAACTTAGCATGATTTATAAAAAAAAAAGATGCAATAGCCCTGTCATATGCCTTTGCAAATCTGACTTGGAAGAAACCCTTTCCAAAGAAGGAACTCAAGGAAACCAAACTCTCCCTTCTGTCTTAAGAAAGGACTAATCTAATGTAAGAAGTGTTCTCAAAATATGTAATTTATATTCAGAATTACAGTGTATTTATTTCTGAATTCAATTCTGAATTCTAGCTCCTTTACTGGAAGAATAAAATAATTTTCCCTCTGCTGTTTTGACTTTATTTTATACGAGTTTTACAGACACCTTGAAACTCAACAGCAGTTAAGTGATTAAAACACCTGTAGTTATAGAAAGGCTTAGGTAGCTCTAGAGACAGGTTTAATCAATGCACAAATTTGCAGGGATTGTGTGCTCACATAGTCTCATTCTACCCACAACAATGTTAAATGAAGATAATGAAACCCAATGCACACCCTCTCGCAGTGCCAAGACTCTCCTTTTGTGACACTTCTCTATAAATTTCTTTCTAAAATTCAGTGTAATCATAAAACCAGGAACTTGAGTACTATTTTTTTCTAAATTTAACAAGGAGGTCATGAGGTTTTTTGTGTTCCAAACTTGAAGACCTCCTGAACTCAGTGCATAGGTAATTTGTGGGGTGAAAGAAGCCACGTTCTCAGCATCCAGGACCTGGTTTTGGTGTTTCAGTAGCTAATTCACTCCCACAAATACTTATCCTTGTTGCTTGAGACTGAAAGGCTGACTAGTTGTTGGGCACCTGGAGAAGGGCTCCCAGACAAATGTTTGTGAGGCCATGGTTTGCTGCTGGTTTGGCCCATGGGTTTCCCACCGCACTGGGCTCGCAGACACTTGACTGCTAGCAGACACAAGGAAGGCAGAAGGCTTTGCTACTGTCTGGGAGTCCTTGAGTAATAAAACTAGATAGCTCTGGCTTTGGTACAGGTCTAAAGGAATATGTGCATGTAAGTCTGTAAGAATATGTATATAATAAAAATAACACAGTTCTTCTGCAGTTGATCTTGCAAAAGTGGAGAAGGGCTTTCATCTGCCCCTCAACTTGGGAAAACAACAAAAAGAATGAAGGCTCTAGAGCTGAGAGGTTGATGCAGCTGTCTTAAACTATCTCCATTTGTGTATCATTGTCACCATTGTCACAAACGTCCCATTCTCTTAGCCAGCTGCAGTCTATGGAGGGAGGTGCTGCCTATGAGCCTTACCACACAAGGACCACCAACATGTCCTGCCTCCAGCAAAGGAATGCTCTAACCGCTAAGCTATTTGATAAGCTTAACATTTTCTTTTTGTAGCTTTGTACATCTATATCCATGTTCTATCTTTGCACTTCTTTCCAACAGCATTTATCTCCACAGTATTGGGTCAAAGTTGGCAATAGTTCCAGGACAACAAAGCCACCATTTTTGGTAAATCATTTTTGGCAGGAAAAAAAAAAAAAAAAAAAAGTATTTCTCTGCTTTTGTTCAGGGCAAAGTTGCTCTGGCCTCTAGATAGCCCAAATTACAAATGCATTTGTGTGCATCACTGTAAGTAAACAAACTTCCCACAGGAGGCAGAATAACATTTACTTGTGCTGAAAAATGCTTAATCAATCTCCTCCTCAAGGACATGGTTGCTTACTGTGTATCTTACCAGCTGCATTTGCTACAAGTAGATATGCCTGTTTCAGGTGTCACTAAAGGCAAGTGATTCACATAATGGGCCAATTTATAGACTGGCTCACAGAAAACAAAAATGAAAACAATACAAAAGTTGAAAATATTTTTTCCATAATTTTCTTTTCTCCCTACAAAATGATTGAAGTTTTTATGCTGACACTTTAGGGCAACTGTCATATTACCTAAACTCCTTCAATTAAAATTTGGCTCAAAGTCTTCGATTAATATGGCCTCAATGCTGGGATGGTTTCAAAGTCACATATCAGCACAGATTACCAGACTGAATGAAAAATATATCGTGTTTTAATTCAAGGTTGAGATACAGGAGGGGAAGCTTGCATTGGTGAAACACAAATCATTGTAGGGCTAAATAGTGTCCTGTACTCAAATTCCACTTAGTTCCACTTGACTGCTTTTTTTTTAACCTCACATAGGTACCAATTGCCGCCTCTGGTGCAGAAAGATGTGGTACCAGGACAATACGGAGTAGCTACAGGACAGGTTAGAGCTATACAGAGCTCTATATAGAGTTAAGTCCCTTTCACTATTTTGGATAGTTTAAGGGAAAGCAAAAAATCCACCCAACGATGCATAAAGCAGAGCCCAGCTTGAATGAACAGGATCATTTTCACAGGCCAGTTTGCCTCTGAGAAGACCTGAATAGGCACGCTGCCTGTGTATCCACAGTTAGTTACAGAAGGGTTAGAAGAAGTAAAAAAAGGCTGTTTGCTAATGTTCTTGCCTGGCACTAGGACTGGCCAGGGGCTTGCCTAGAAACTGGCCACATGCGTCCTTAGTGTGGGACCTGGAGTGAAAGAAAGAACCTCCAGGTACTGCAACTGGATCCCAGGACACTGTTTCATCCAGTCACTCAGTATTTTTCTGAACTGGTTTGTTTGTCTCTCTGTGCCTCCTACACTTTTTGGCCCTTTGGCCTTAGATGGGTTCACCCCATTTTCCTCGTGAGCTTTTCCCAAATTCAGATGGGAGACCTGTGTCACAGATCCAGCTCCCTTACCACCAGACTCATGCCCGAGTCACCAAAACTATCCTTCTCTTAGTAAATCTTTAAACATGGTGCCTTCTTCTCCAGCACAGGCTTCTACCACATGCTTCCAGTCTGAATGATATAACTAAATCAATTTTCTTGTTAGATGTGCTAGAAAAGGATGCAGATTATGTCTGACATCTTATAATTTTATAGGTATATTTTGGTGACTTTGATTTAATAACCCTTTTGGAAGCATATAGTGAAGTGGCAATCTCAGAAGACATGATTTGGTGACAGCAGTAATGCAAGAAATTTCAAACCTGCACCCTGCTTGTTCCTACCTCCTGAATTCTGTCTCTTACCGAGACCTGGCTGAGAAGGAGGTCAGGGAATTTGGTAGATCCTCCCCAAAACTTTTTTTTTTTTTTTTTTTTTTTAATTTTAAAATAAGGCAATTTATTCTCCTAGAGGTAGGAATGAGAGGTGTTATAATGGAAAACCTGAAGCTGTGTTGCTGCTAAACACTCTCTACTCTGAAACCTCTGATGCAGAATGGAAATGATAGGAAATTTCATTTGATATCTCTGGTATATGTCCTGATCAACACTCTGCCCAGAAAAGATAAGTGAATATGCATCTTGAAAATGAGTCACATTTAATGAAACACAGAGGCTGAGTCCCCATGCCCCCCCCCCCCACCACTCCCCATGTTTTGTTGGGCTTTATCTTAGATCAATCTGTGAATATTTCCATACAATAAAACACCTATGAAGACCCATGTTTTACTTATAATCCCAGTAGAATATGTACTATTACCATTCTAATTTTGAGAAGAGGATGCCAGATGGATAGAACAGACTGCAGAATATACTTGAAGTTAGGAGAGCTGACATCTTATGTATGATATACAATATAAAAATTTTAAACCAAAAAGAAAGATCAGAAATGCTAAGTCTAGAGTAGCCTAGAGGTACTTTATCAGTCATATAGTGCATGTGAGTAAAATATTGTTAATTAATGAGGGTCAAGATATGCTTAAGGAGGAAGAAATAAAAATATGTCTGGTATAGAAACTAACACAGCCCACTCAACAAGCATTCACACTGCAAGCCTGAAGCAAATCCTAGAACTGCTGATAAAAAAGGGCCATAAGAGTTGCCAGAGATGTTAGTGTAGGAGATAAATCTGAGAAAGAAAATTCAACAGCACTTTGTCTGTTAGATACAAGAATATCCCAGGTCCATCTATAGGTGTATCCTGTATCTGACAGCATCCAGGAAGAGACAATGAGAGAGTTTGATTTCCCTATTTTATTTTCCCAGCAAACTGTGGCCAAAGGTTGTAACCACATTGTCAGAGCATTTGATGTACCTTGCTTTTATTAATTTGTCTGCATTACCATTTTGAACCTGTTGATGCATATCTAAACTATCTTGCAATGGTGAGTTCAACATGTTAGTTAAACATGGTATTTCCTTTGATTAAGTTGATAACTGCTGTTTTCATTTGCTGTCCTTTATTTCTTGTTCACTTGAAAGCAGGGAATGGCCATTGCTCCTTCTTCTTCTGTACGTTATGTTATGTTTGATCTGATGGCCTCTTTTCCAGGTTGAAGAGTCCTAGCCTACTCAATCTGAAGTTGTACAGAAACATCCCATGCTTTTGACCATTCCTGCTCCCCAGGTGTAGTTTCTTTCTAGTTCTATCGCAGTCTTTCTACAAATGTGTGCAAGATACACAGTGAGGGACCACTAGGGGTTTATACTGCACTATAATACAGTGTATGTTTTCTTTGTTTTTAATTTCTCTCCTAGTAATTCCCAAATGCCCTTTTCCTTGCTGGGCTCAGATGGCTTTTTTAGAGAACTGTAGAAAAGGACTCCAAGGTCTCCTTCATTGTGTGCTAGCTGCTCATACAGGGACTTCCCAGTACAGAAATTCTTAGGGTTCTTTCTTCTCTTATTATGTGTTATTTTGCATTTACTGACTCTGAACTCAGTCTAATATTTTATTACCCTGTCAGCTAAAGCTCTGCACAGTCATTACAATTCCAGGTACCTTGAATAATTTTCTAGCAACAGAAGACTGCCACCCATAAAATGCTAAATGATCCTAAATTACTGGTTTTTGTTGCCACTGCTCACAAGAAAGAACAAGTCTCATTAACACTTTGATCTTACATGTCTATCATACTAAGGGTATATTCAATCAACCTATCCTTTATATAATACAGAGAAGGAACAGATAAACAGAAAAACAGACATACTGACAGAAGAACATGTCTGTACTATGGAAGGGATTTGCCTACTGCAGCTCAAGTCTGCATGAAATTAAATAAAAAACATAAAGGAACCAATGGTGCAAGTCAGTCATATCAACAAGCATTAGTGAACTCCAGACATCTCTTTTTGTGCCTGCCATGGATGTTCAGAGGAGTCTGATGTCTCTGCAACCCCCAGGGCATTGCTTTGGTCCATGCATGCAGAACTGCTGTCCAAAACTGAAGTTACTGAGGATTTATCACCACCAATATAATAAACCTCTTTAATTTGTAAGCCTAGTTGCCGGGCTCTTCACGTGTATTATCCATTGCGTCAGAAGATAAACCTTTAACTATGTAACTGTGGCAATCTTTCAGTGATTCCACTCAGAAAATATGTAAGAGAAGCTGTGTATGGTGTTCGCCTCTGCTTCTTTTATGTAGTTAAAATACAGGAGATTTATTCTCAGTTGTTGAACCAGCCCCCCTTTCTTATCTTGCTGACAACTACTTGCAACATCTGTCAGTGCTTATTTAGGAGTGCACCAAGACACAAAGAGCGTGAGGACAATTACTCTGAGCTATGTACTCCATTGTCAGTGTGCTCTTGTCTTGGCTTTGAAAAAACATGTTCAATGAGAATAAGATAGAACCATGTGACTTTTTTATGGTTTAGAAAGTATATGTTGGCAAAGGCTTGTCTCTAACAAATGCTGTTTCTTCTTTAAATAACATCAGGGGAAAACCCCATTATAACTCTTTTAAACTATTGTAAGACAATAAGCTACTCTACCCAAATAACATATGGCATTTTTCTCATTTCAACCTGCAGTATATCTCTCTGAGAGACTTCAGAAAGTCCTCATAATCACAGGGGGGACAACACTGACAGATACAGAGCTCAGAAAAGTAAAATGAAAATTTTCCAATTGTTTCAATGAGAACAGATCTTGTCAAAAGAAGGAAAAGGATAAGACAATGGAATTTCAGCTGATGGGGATAGATAGTCTTTCTGCTGCCACAGAAAGCCTAATGTATCTGCTGACAACTGCAGAAAGATGTATTTTCTTCAGGGTTTTCTGGTGTTTTGTTTTGTTTTGTTTTGGGTTTTTTTAATACTTGTATGTTTAGGGTCAGTTCTGTTTTAATGCCTACTTAGTGTTGAAAAGACAAAGGAAGGGCAACTTGCTTCACTTCCAAACCGAAAGAAAATTCAATGCACAATTTATTTATTTAATTTTTTTTAATTTGTGAAAGCAGCTCATTAACTACTGTGAAAAACAGCCATTAAAAGCACAAATACAAGCAAGTAATTACTGTTGAGCACCACAAGAACCCCAGTCCTGCACACATTTATGTGGCAAGTTCTGGAAGCGCCTACTGAAATAACTGCAACTGACATAGGTTACATGTCTGAAGCACATCTTTATTCAGAAATATTTGTGCGACCTGGGTGTTAATGCACATGTTTTCATAGAAGATGACATTTTTTCACCTAATGCTTGATTAAAATCCCACTGAAGTTGGTGGAAGGGGTCCACATGCCTGTAGAAGTCAAATCAAGTCTGTAAGAAAAACTCACCACCCTCAGGTGTTCAGTGCAGCACCAAATATCTGTTCTTTGGGTTGTCCTATTTGGACAAATGTGTGTCTGATGGTGCTAAGGTAGGGCTATCTCGAGCCTGTAATCCAGTATAAATATTTCCACACTGGGTCTAAATAACTAATGCTGGGTGTGTGAAGCAAGACAGAGAGGTCATCTGCTTATGAATAGGGGGGTGGGAGGGTTGTGGTGTGGGGAAAAAGAAGGGAAGACCAAACCACCCATCACTACTGAGTCACTGTGGGGCCCTTATTTTGAGAGGTGAAAGGGAAGAGGCTGCCCATCCAACTCTGCATCCAACCTTGCAGCCAACTTTGCCCCAAGTTTGCATTTGCAAAGGTAACTTGGATATCTCTCCCATTACAAAGCAATCTGCAGTACACATTTGCCTTTACATTGCTGTTTAAAGATCAGGATTTTCCCTTCTTCAGACTGATGCATATGGGCAGCTCTAGACAACCTTCCCTTCTTACAGAGAGAACCCACATAAGGAAAAACCACTGCAACTCACAACATCATGCTGAAAACTTAATGCTGAACAGAAGAAGCAAAACTGCTAATAATTATGGTTGCTCAGTAGGTATAAAATAATTCCGCCTCCTCCTCTTCCCTCCAACACCCCGAAGAATTAAAAAGAAGCACAAACACCACAATGTAGTTTAGATGAAAATATTACTAGTTGAATTTAAATATCTTGGATATTAAATTACTTCACTTGCCCATTTTGTTAATTGACTGCAAAGGAGAATTTCTCAGTACTCGGCCAGGGCAGATTTCTGCTCAGACTTGTAATCTAGGTGGCTGTGAAAACCCTGTGTATACTTATATATATATACACATAAATATGGGCATAATCATATTATGAAATCAGTGACTAAAAGTTTCAGGCCTTTGTGACTGACTGTCATCATGGGCAATCTGAGGCACCAGAAGTGTCTCCCGTATTACCTGAAATGCTACAAAGATGAAGTTATCCTAGCCACAACCACATTACCTCTACAAGATTCAGAACATTTATGAAAAGGCTAGTGATACTGCTGGAGCCTTCATGTGACGCTTGGCATGACAGTGCAGGACTGCTAGGAGCAGTAAAATCATCGGTGAGAGACAACGTCAAGGAGATCCTGAGTAGCGTAACAGCCTTCTCTTCTCCGGAGAACACGTTTGGGTCCATGACAACAAGTGGGGGGCATGAGGATCATCCGACCCACTCAGGCAGGTCTGGACTTCCCTTTCCAGTGTCCCCATGGGTCCAAGCTCTACAGCCCTGTAAAGCATTTTGATGGGATGCTGTATGTGGCAGACTGGTTCAGGAAGCTGCTGTGCACCTCAAACTAAAAAAGGAAGTATTGCCTGTGCTTATGGACAAGAATTCAGAGAAAAGGTTTATTTTCCAGTAACCAGAATACTCTGAAATATCCTGTTGATGTGTCCATAATAATTTATGTGATAATCCTCCTAATAGCCTTAAAGGTCCCATAACATATTTCGCAGTTATAATGTGAGATATGTGTCTATTTTGTGAAATAAACTGACAGTTTAAATAATTTTACAAAATAGTTTCAAGTGTGGAAGCAAGTGACTGTATGGTTTTGTACAAATATGCATATAGAAAAGTAATGCCAAATTTTGAGAAATTAATGAAATGGTAATTTTACTAAATGACTGGCTGAAACAATAATTTTGCAAAATGACTGGAAATTTTAGCCACTTTGCAGATGACTCTGCAAAATGCGTAGAGCATACATATGTGTGTGCAAGTGAATTTAATGCCCAAGAAAATGAGGGACCAACAAGCAAACCCTACTCCCTGGGTTCACTGCCCAGCACTCTCAACTTCTCAGACCCAGCTCTAGCAATCCATCTGTCTCTTGATGTGAGCTGACCCTGCTAGGTTAAATGTAGGCTTGCAGGTAAGATGATTTTATGTTGGATGTTCACTAAACAGAAGTCTTTAACTCTGTTTTACTACTGCTCCAAGTAAATGTAAGAACAGATGTCTCAGCGCTGAGAGAGTGATATGGCTCCTTGGCTGCTTCTGTTAATATGACCCAAATGTATCTGCAGTTTAAAAAATTAGCAGAATATCCAAATGCCAAAAATCCTACAACTGAATATGCAAACAATTACCAGAATTGTGCAAATGTGTGGGTGTACGAGCCTGTGGGTGTGCATGTGCATGCCCACAGCAAGTCCACACCCACATGGACTGCCAGTAATCACTCTGGGATGTTTATTCCTGGCTCATGAGGATACATTCAAAGAACAAATGTTTGGTTTCGGAGTGCATTAAATGACATTTTAGTAAAAATAATAAGAGTGTTTCTTGAGGGAGGAAAGCCCTGACAACCACACAGTGGGTCTTCTATGGTGTTTTTTCTCTTCTATCGTGCTAAATAGGATGATTGATAGAAACTACTGAAGATGACTGCCAAGCTGTAAACTGTGTGGGACAGAGACCACCTCTTACACATTCACACAACGTGCAGAATCCAGTGTATGACCAATGGCAGAGCCTTGGTTAAGCCCTTTTTCAGGAGCAGGAGTCTTTAGTTTCCAGGCCTTGTTCTCATTTGCCCTGTTCTCAGTCATGACACTAGCTTAGATCTCTTATGCCAGATTGTTGTGTTCATCAATTGATGACATTATGAATAAAATACAGAACATGTGGTGATCATTTGAAAGCATCTATACTAGAAGAGTTGATTCTTGCTAGCAGGCTAGTGGGAATGAATATGCATATCTGAAAATTAATATACACATTGGCATTCACTGTGCAATTCTTCTGTAGCAACCCAGAAAAGCTAGAAGCTATTTAGTAGAAGAAAAAAGCAAAAGGCTCAGCTGTGTTCAGAGATACCTTGCATTTTCCTTTGGATGCAGGGTATTAAATTCTGCATTCCCCTAACTCCTCATCTGCCCCACCGCAGCGTATCTCTTAATCTGCAGCTAGCTGGAAAGTGCTCATCAGAGCCAGGAATGGGCCAAGATTTATGATAATGAGAGCAATGAAAAGTAGCCAGAGGCAGTAATCTCTTTGGTTTGGAACAGTTATAGCTGGAAAGAGATGTTTGCCTGCCATCTTAGTTGCTTTTTGTTTTGTTATTACATAAGCCCAAACACCAGGAAAATTCAACTATTACTTATGTAGGAAGAAAGAATAATTGAAGGGAGTTCTTTAATCAAAGCTGGAAGAGAAGATGCTTTCAGATTTCTGAACCTTGTGTAATCTGTGGTCCATGATGTTATGGCAACATTTCTCAAACGAAATGACTGGTGATGGTCTAGCTACCCAGATGAAAGAGGACTCTTGTTAATCTACTACTGTCATGTACTCAAGAGACCAACTGAAAGAGTGACCCTGAATCTCCTCTGAGTGAGAACATCTAATTATTGTGGAGTTTCTCATCTGGCTGCACTATCAAAAATGAAAGAATTAGGATTCAGTTATGAACTCACAGAAGTTTTCTTTCAACAAAAGATGTCCTTGACTTACAAAATATCATCCCCCTCCTCTTGTTTAGTCCTTTTCTCCTTAGTCTGCACTTACATTGTACTGAAAAAAAGTCCTTTTTTTTTTTTTTTTCTTTTGCAAGACCAAGCTACCATGTTCTCAGATCCTACCAGCACTGTACTGAGTTAAAAAAAAAAAATAGAAATTTATGGAGACTGCCTACAACCAATATCCTTTACAGAAAGTAAAATGATTATATCAAATCTTTAAGAGATTTGGTGAAACTTTTGTTGTTGAAACACAGGTATGACTTGGTGAGTTTTCTGAAGCAAACTTATCTTGAATTGTGTGAGACACTCTGAACCAGAACATTAGTGCTCTAAAGTGCTTTCCAAATTTTTATGTTTAGAGAGAGGACAGTCCAGGGTTAGAGGAGATTGCCTTCATGAAAATGCAGTGGATAATATACCTCAAGCATGACTTGAATGAAACTTGATCAACCATGAAATCCACTTCTATTCTTTTTAGACTGAATCATATTTTTAAATTTTATATATCACATCCATACATGTATAATATATGCACACACAAACACACATGTATAGATTTGAGCATAACAGTAGATAACATATACATGTGGACATGAACTTCTGTGTGCATGTGTAATAGCTGCCAAATAAAAAGAACTTCTGTCTGCTGATGTTAGCACATTG
The DNA here is from genome assembly GCF_018691265.1 of Tyto alba. NCBI lineage: Eukaryota > Metazoa > Chordata > Aves > Strigiformes > Tytonidae > Tyto > Tyto alba. The sequence continues at coordinate 4,765,514 of NW_024881295.1, read as the reverse complement.
ACCTGGATATGAAATAATGATGATACAGCTAAAGCAGTAAAGGAGTAATTTCTTCAGAGAAAATTTACTCAACAGCTAGAAAAATGAATATGCAACATTGAACCAACTGAAAACAGTGTCAACCTTTGTTGCTTCCCAACTGCCATGACAATATTTGGAAACCACCTGTGAAACATACACAAGGACTGGCATAATTTCTTAGTTTTGCTGCTTATTTTTTCCAAAAAAGGGACCTTCAGACCTGTGCACCTGGAGGACACCGTACACAGTAGAATTAAAAAAATGGAAACTACTCAGAAATATTTCTTTGCCTCCAACCCTAACAAGACATCTTTGGGATTGTAAACTTTTAGTAATACTGAACAGCTGCTAAGGTAGCCCAAATACAATACCCAGAATCCTTTTTTTTAGCTTGTTATTTTATAATTTATCAAAATGTTTAAATGCTCCTTCACTTGGCTATTAAATAAATATTATTAAATGGAAGAAAGACTCTTCAGAAGGCTTTGAGCTTTAATGTGTTTCACAGAACACCCAGTCAGAGTGGAATGAAGGTGCAAAAGTCCTGCCAAGGGCTCAGTGAATGGATAAAGTGTTAGAGGTGATGTGTGTATTCAGAAGACATTAGACAGTATAATTTAAAAATTAGGACAGGACACTCCCCCTTTTTTAATCTGAAGGCCAAGTGTTAAAGCATATGGGCACACTATGCCGGACAGACTGCATCCTTAAAGTCTTATTTAGGTAAGATGTTCAAGGTATGAAATGAATGGGAAAGGGCAGATGCTCAGCCTGGTCCCCTTGAGGTCTTATATTAAACCCAAAAGGTTCTGTGTAGCACACATTTCTCTTCTTTAAATGCTAAATACTAGTCTATGTCTGTCACAGTAAATGAGTATATATTCTGACATGTACACATTTCAGAGTTCTTATGCATCTTGCTTAAAAGCAAGTTCATGAGTCCAAAACCCAGAGTCCATTCTCTGATACTGACAATGTTAGCTAAAGTTGATGGAGCTACACCCATTTTAACCCTGATACCGAAGGGAAAACAGAGACTCTAGAAAGGAATGTGCTCTAATCTATATTCTGTGTTTTAAAATTTGGAAGACTGGTGAGGAAGAAGCAATGCCAAAATCTAGATGTGAGTCTGGCAAGTGGTACAAATCCCAGCTCAAACCACTCAGGAGCTATGGACACTCGAGTTCTGCTTCCAAATCTCCTGCTGTGCCTTGAGCACGTCTTGAATCTGGGGTGAATAAATAAATCATGACATCAAGAGAATAATGTTTTAACTTCCCTTATGTGCAGTGGGATTGTTTTTATATTCAGTCATTCTTGATACCTGCCTTGCAGACAGGATTTACAGCTGTCTGTTTCTTGGAAACTCCTTTGGCTGCCCATTGCACTTGCTGTTTTCTTTCTAGCCAGCAGGGAATGCTGGTGTATGGAAGTAATTCTCCTGCTCCCTATCATATGCATAAATGCCTCTTCCTCGGTTAGGAAAGCATAGAAAACATTCACTGCACAATCTGGAATTTATTTGTTTCTGGAACAGTGGTGTTCAGACAAAATGCCAAACTGGTTTTCAAGTGCAGAGTACACTTACCTTAGTCTACCCTGCTTTGCTAGGGGTTCTAGCAGCCTTAAAGTAGGATGTCCTGTTTTATAGCACTTGCTGCTAGTGCTCCAGCCAATAAGGAACTTCATGCTGCAGTCGTAGAAAATCTAGCTTGTCTCCAGGTTGGAAGACATACTAGTCTTGAGGTTGCCAGCCTCTATTCTTAAACATGTAAATGGTCCAAAGATCTCTCAGAGCTTGACATGATATGACAAAACAAAGATATTTATGTTCCATGATTATTTTTCCTTCTCAGACCCAGTGAGGATAACACACAGATGTACTTTAAGACATTCAGAATTCTCAAAAGAGAAAGCCCTTTTGGCAGGCATCCTTCCTTTTTCAATAAACATAAGGTTTTTCTAGGTTTTAATTTATAGCAGTGAAAGTTAGCATCTTTTCCATTCTGTAGCTGATGATATTGAAAGCTGGAAGTTAACAGTACCATAAAAAACGCCTAAGCCTTATTTCTAAAGCCTGTACACATTCTTTACACTTTTTGAGTCAGAGGATATTTGGGAGCAGATTCCCCAACATAACAGAGCTCCAAGATAAATTTCCATGGGGACACTCTCCACTTTGCACTCAAAAACCGCAATCCCCAAGAAAAAAAAATTACTCCACACTTACTGCGCCCCTCAAGAGTACCACATGGAAATACCTGCCAAAGGAGAGAGGAAAGAAGGATGATATTGTGTTTGGGCTGCGGTTGCAAACCTGCTGTGAGGGAAAGGAGGCAGTGCAACTGTGGCAGAGAAATGCACAAGTTCTATCTGACTTGACTTCCCAGATCATAAATCTGCTGATCTTGAGGGGCATCCTCATTCTTTGACAACCATTCGCAAGCCTCTGGCAAGCACTAGCATAGGGATCACTGCCAATATCTACAACAGCAAGGGCTGTAGCTTGACAGCTTGGCAAGCAGTGCAGCATGGCAGAGTTTCTGCCACCCTGGGGTTTTGTGCCTCTGCCTCCGCTATGGGTACTCCAAATGCCCAAGGAGGAGTGAACTAAATGAGTAGTTAGACTCTCAAATCTTGTGTGAGATGCAATATGTGTAACAGGGGAGGTAGCAGGTTGTCTGCCATCGGGAAGGAGGTGCTGGCATCTGGGAGGAGAGGGCATATTGTCTCCTGGGATGCCTGAGTCTGAGGTCCCACCAGGTGTTGGGTACCCCAGCTGCTTTGCTGCAAGGCCATTGTCCCTATCTAATACATACATATGTACACACACCTATGCAAACCATGTACCAGATCCAGCCACTGACTGATTTGTTGTAGAGGTCAACCATCAGCCTGGTATAGAAGACAGTGATTGGAATGGTGAGCTATGGTACAGAGCTGCACATGGATAGAATTACACCTGTGCACAGAGGGACGTAAGAAAAATGTCAGTTGTGTGAGTTTTGACTTAAATATAAGAGGTTAAGCTAAGATAGATAGATGAGCTCCTGCTTTTTTCTTTGAGTCTGTCACTACCTGTGGTATCAGTGTCTGATCCACACATCAACTGCTGTGGTTTAAGCAGCTGAAGACCCTTTGAGTTTAAGGGTCACATTTGTGAATCAACAAGCTATGCATGAGCCTACTCAGGTCTGAGCATTTGGTGCTGTGCCCTGACCCTTACATTGCTGGGTGAGAAAGTAGCTGCTTTAAAGGAGCCATTTCAGCTGACCCTCAGCAAGTTTGCAGATGACACCAAACTGGGAGGAGTGGCTGATAAGCCAGAGGGTTCTGCTGACATCCAGAGGGACCTGGACAGGCTGGAGAAATGGGCTGGCAGGAACCTTGTGAAGTTCAACAAGGGGAAGTGCAAAGTCCTGCACCTGGGGCGAACAACCCCATGTACCAGTATATGCTGGGGGCTGCACAGCTGGGAAACAGCTCTGTGGAAAAGGATCTGGGGGTCCTGGTGGACAACAAGATGAACAGTGTACCTTTAGCATCTAAGGAGGCCAATGGTACCCTGGGCTGCACTAGGAGGAGTGTTGCCAGCATGTTGAAGGAGGTGATCCTTTCTCTTTATTCAGCCCTGGTAAGGCCATGCCAGGAGTACTGTGTCCAGTTCTGGTCTCCCCAGTCCAAGAAAGACATGAACATGTTAGAAACAGTCCAGTAAAGGGCCACTAAAATGATTAAGGGACTAAAGCATCTCCCCTATGAAGAAAGGCTGAGAGAGCTGGAACTCTTCAGCCTAGAGAAGGGAAGGCTCAAGGACATCTTACCAATGTAAGTGAATACCCGAGGGAGTGGTGTAAAGAGTGGAGCCAGGCTCTTTTCAGAGATGCCCAGTGATAGGACCAGAGGTGATGGGCACAACTTGAAACACAGGACAGTTCATCTGAAAATCAGGAAACACTTTTTTACAGTGAGAGTGACCAGGCACTGGCCCAGAGAGGTGGTGGAGTCTCCTTTCTCAGAAATATCCAAAAGCCATCTGGACGTGGTCCTGGGCAACTGTCTCAAGGTGGCCCTGCTTGAGCAGGGAGATGGACCAGATGACCTCCAGAGGTCCCTGCCAACCTCAGCCATTCTGTGATCCTGTATTGTAGTGCTGCATCACATATTTTGCAAACTGCATTCTGGGTATTCATTTACTGAAGCGTTGACCCTTACAACTCAGTATGCTCCAAATACACCACAGCTGAATGAAATGTCATGAAAAATGCTCTCCAGTGCCACTCACAGGCTGACTACATGTAGGAACATTTTAGTCTGGTGTTAAATGACAGGTGGCAATTGCTGTTCCAGATGAGGACCTCTGTCTCTCTCCATAGACAAGGAAAGCAGACCCATGCTAGACATCCTACCTTGTCCACTGCTGATAATCAGATATCAGGCCAAGCATAAAGGCCAGCTGCTGATGACAAAATATGGAGCCCAAATGCAAGGTCCTGCACCTGGGATGGGGCAATCCCCGATATCAATACAGCCTGGGTGATGAATTGATTAAGAGCCGCCCTGTAGAGCATGACTTGAGAATATTGGTGTATGTAAAATTGGATATGAGCCAGCAATGTGTGCTTGCAGCCCAGAAAGCTTGGGCTGCATAAAAGGAAATGTGGCCAAGAGGTCAAGGGAGGTGATTCACTCCCTGTGCTCTCATGAGACCCCACCTGGAGTCCTGTGTCCAGCACCAGGGCCCCCAGTACAAAAAAGACTTGCACTAGAGCACATCCAGAGGAAGGCCACAAAAATGGTCAAAGGGCTGGAACAACTCTCCTATGGAGAAAGTCTGAGAGAATCGGGCTTATTCAGCCTGGAGATGAGAAGGGTCTGGGGAGGCCTTATTGTGGCCTTTTAATATATAAAAGGGGTTTATAAGAAAGATGGGGACGGATGTTTTACCAGGGCCTGTAGTGACAGGACAAAGGACCATGGTTTTCAACTGAAAGAGGGTACGTTCAGACTAGGCATAAGGAAGAGGTTTTTTTTTTTTATGATGAGGGTGGTGAGACACTGGCACAGGTTGCCCAGAGAAGTTGTGGATGCCCCATCTCTGGAACTGTTCAAGGCCAGGTTGGACGGGGCTTTGAGCAACCTGGTCTAGTGGAAGGTGACCCTGCCCATGGCAGGGGGGCTGGGACTAGATGATCTTTAAAGGTTCCTTCCAACCCAAACCACTCTGTGATTCTATGATTCTATCTCCATGATATCAAAAGTTTTACATCATGACCAAATAGCTGTAACAATGGTAACTCAACCAATTTTGCTATAGCTAAGCACCTTGCTGTTGGTTTCAGTGTTGGCTCTGCTTTTTCCTGAAACTTTTCACATTAGCTGGGAAGGAATCCAAGCAGCATTGAAAGATGAGTTTATGACAAGACAGAGCTATTTATCAGCTCATAATGCAAGGCACCAGGATACACACCATCCTGATCTCTGAGCCTCCTCTGGATACACACCATCACCTCTGAGCCTCCATTTTACCACTGACATTCCTCCCTGGGACTTCTGGAGCACCTTCCCTGCCACAGCTGTGGGAGACTGACTTTCCTACATGCAGGCTACCTCCCTCTCTTTTTGCAGACTGGGCACCAACAATGGCAGATCTGTAAGTGCTAGATATGAAGGTTTCACAGGAGCTAAGGCTGGACTCACTCCTGCCACAGAGGAGAACCTGAATTAAAAGCAAAAAATTTGTGTATTGTTTTGTTTTGTTTTTAAATTTCTCTCTCTGAATAAGTCACGTTTGCACAGACAAGCAATGATCCAGAAAGAATATAATGATTGCTACTGCGTATTGCTGTTTTTAAACACTAAGCTCCTAACCTGATGGAGGCAGCTAGGTAGAGATAAGGCTAAAGAACAGTTCCTGTGGAACTGAGGTATTAATTTTTATAATAGGATACTGTGGAAAGAAGTGTTATTTTTAGAGACCCGGTTTATCTGGGAAATTTCAGCTTGCAGCTGAAATACTACTTTCATGATCCATACACATGGATTTTTATGAATGGTTCTTAAGGGATACTTTTTGCTTCCAAGCCAGTGTTTGGTGACATTTAAAATTATAATAGCAGCATTATGAGGAATAACCTGGTCCAAGAACCCTTTAGAGCCATAAGCACACATAGCAAATGTGTATCATCTGCATGTAGCAATAGCTCTTCTATTCGCCAGGGTGTGCAGGTTCTGCACAAAATCTCCTGCACGAAGCTGGATGGGGCCATAACCACCACATTAGATGGGCTGCTTGGGCTGCTCCTCTGCTGTTTCATGTCCTCACTGAGCAGACAGCAGTCATTTGGCATATCTGTGCAGAGAGCTCCTCTCAAAGATCGCAGGCCTCCCTGGTACAGCTAAAACTGTGCAGCAGCTTTGCACCCTGACACTTCCCTGCCCTTACACAAAATGTGTTTTATCCAACAGTTGAGCATTGCTGGCCCCCAGTGTCTGTCTCTCAGTGGGAAACACCTGAAAAGTTCAGTACCTTTTGTGCCAGGTAATCAGCCTGCAGTATGATCTGCACACATCCATCAGGTCCATGGCCGAGTGCCCTGTGTGCAGCTTCCAACAGTGAGACTCTCCCTATATCTTTTTTCTCTTTCCTTCTTTTTTCTTTGTTTACTTTCCAGGAATTGTCTGAAGTGCTTCCAGTCTGACTTAACCCAGCTTCAGTTCTGATCTGACTTTCTTTTTTTCTCTTTCTTCTTTTTTTTTTTTTTTTTTTTTTTTTTTTCACGGGCAGCCTCACTTTAACCTCCTGGCAGCTTAACGGCTAAATCTGCTGACTTGCAGCATCCCCAGGGAGTTGATTCAGTCAGCCTCTGCCCGTGGGTCTCTTCAAAGAGCTCCGGTTCAGAGCTGCAGCAAACTGGCAGCCTGCTCTGCTTTTAAATACATAACCGAACAAACTGAATGTCAGCACAGGAGAGCCAGTACAGTGGTGAGCAAAGGGCTGGATTCATGAAGGAAGTGATGCAAGAAAGGGGAGAAGGGTCTTGAAATATACCCTAGCAAAATCCATAGATATATCACAGGGAGCGACCTGGGGTGGGGAGTTCAACCTTCAAGGTATTGAAATTTTATGACTTTTATAATGAAACGGATGAACTTTAAAATTTTCTTTTCGGTTTACTTGAAATGTGTCGTTTTGCTTTGGGATGTTTATCCCTTTAAAGCCCTTCTTCCCTTGTTTTTAATGAAATATGACTTGATATTTTTAAAAGGTCATCTTGGAATAAAAGAAAGTTTCATTTCAGGATTGATGAAACACAACATCTCAGCTTTCCATAATAACACATTTCCATTTTTAAAAATGTTGAATTGCTTTTTCTTGATATTTTCTAAACCCTTCCCTCGTTACTTTTGCTGGGACAGATTCCTAAATTTAAGTGGATTCATGAACAGTTTTAATTTCCCCAAAACTCTGTTTATGGTTGGATTTACTATCTGTCGAACACAGGACTCATATGGTGCCAACAGACCTTGTACAGAAGAGCAGTCTCGTGGCTAAGCCATCACCCTGGGACTCAGGGGCCTGGGTACAGCTTCTGACTCTGCCAACTGACTTCATGTTGGCCTTTACCCAAGGCAAAATTCTTAAAGCTATTTTGGCAGGTTTGTTTTTTTTTTTTTTTTTTTTTTTTTTTTAAAAAGGTGCCAAAATAGGCTAGGCATCTAATACACACACTGACATAATTTCCTGATAACTACAGCTAGTGAAAACCCTGGGATGACGTAGGATGTTAGAGCTTCCATTGCACTTCTCCCCTGTGTTGTGTTATGCTATATTCAGGGTTCAAAACTGTGGAAACAGGTCACCCAGGAGAGCTGCTGGCCTCCGGACCTGGCACCCCGGTCAGCAACAGGCAATTCTAACCGGTCACTGATCAGCTCATTACAGTTAGTTGCTACACAGCAAACCGGCAACACAGTGCACTAATTAAAATGATAGCATAGAAAAAACATCGAGCTGCAGAAGGTATGACATAATTCAGAAATGTTTTGGGGAAGTGAATCCAAACCAGAGCTAGTGAAAGGCCAAAACACCAGAGCAAGGTTTCTGTAAGCCTCCCTGGGTTGGGCTTTGCTCGGAACACCACCGGCAATCTTAATACCAGCCAAATTCTCCTCATTCTTCCTGAGGTACTGTACTGTGGGGTCACCCTGTGGCACAAGCAATTAACCCATCAGAACAGTTACTTATATCCTGATAGTTATGGGATAGTCTTTTTATACCCTAAGAATTAAAGATTACTCTGAGGGAAGGCACTTTCACTGTCACCATACAGATGGTGATGGTGAGGAAATGGTCAGAAGAGACATTTGTCTGGGACCACACTCAGCAGCAGTACAGGGAAGAGACTGTCACACAATACCAGAATTATTTTTTTCTCTTTTCTGACCTTGCATTTTGGTCTTGGTGACATTCCACACCTTTGTAACAGGCTGTGAGCTCCTCAGAGCAGGAACTGCCCCACTGGTCCACTCCCACTGCAACCCGAGATATGACCACAGGTACACACACATTTGGGCGATCCTAAAGCTGCCCCACTCACCACTGCAACTGGAGAGGCAACAGCATGAAGTTCTGGGAGCACTAGCTACAAAAGTGTGCTGGAGGAAAAGGCACTGAGTCTTGGACAAGGTCATAAATATAGCTTAAAGATAGTGCAGATGCTGCAATCACATCTCTAGATTACACCTTAGACATAACTGCATGCACTTTACTGACTCCTTGTGCTGTTTAAAGCATTATACACATATATGCTACTATACACATGCACTACCTTATATAAAGATCACATGAATTCATTGTCCAAAGTGATAGCCTGACTTCTGCATTGGTATTGAGCCTTTTTTGCAGTTCCTGGGAATTATAAATTAAAGGATGTGAACAGATGATTAATATGGCTGAGCTCTGCATAGCTGGACTTTTCAGAGCTGACAAAATACATATTCTCTTCATGCAAACATCCCTTGTTGAATCAGTCATGCTCACTTATGAATTATCTTCACTGTTAAGATCTCTTACTAACATTTTTTGTTCAGTGATGGTGACCAGCATGCTAAAAGTTCCCATCATTGTAAACAAAATCACATATTTCTTAAAACAAGAACTTGAATGTGAGTCTTCCACATTTCAGGGAGACACTGCACCAGTTTTGCCCTCCCCTGGCACAAGGCTCATGCTGGGGCAGGGTATAACCCAGGGATGCCTGTGTCATTTCTGCTGGGACAGATCTTGGTCTCTTGAGAAGAAATCCTTCCCTAGACTTGGTGAAATCTTCCCCACTGAAGTGACATATTCCAACAAAAGATCATGTTTGTGCTAAGTCAGTGTCTTGTCAAGCAAAGCATCTTTTGCCAAAAAATTCTTTACCTGCTTCCACCTTATCACTTATAGAGGTGCAATTCCCTCCACAGTACCTGTGCCTTCACCGACTTTTTCTCTTCACTGTGCTTTACAAGCAGCACACTGCCCATATATAACACTGAGCTCCCATGCTGACATAAAAAATGTAACTTTTAAGTGGAGTTTCCTATAAAGCATTTAAGAAGGGATCCTTGGAGGGTGTATCCCATGTATACACAGGAGTGCTAAAGTGCCTGAGAAGAGAGTGAATTCATAAAATAAATGTGAACAGTCCCTGCAAAATTGTCATCCATAAGAAACTCTCCTGGGTCAGACACTTGTACAGACACTCGTTATCTTTGCTGACACTGCATCTGCTTGACCAGTTCTGTAAATAAGGAGATGAATGCAGTTTTCAGGCTGCTAACTTTTCACAAGCAGCCAGTTCTCACTCACAATGCTCACAAACTCTCCTCTTATAAAATGAACATAAGAAATGAAGCATCTCTACTCTGACAGAGGAGTGGACCACGCTGTCTTACAAAGTGCAATTTTTGAAGTCCAGAAAGAACTGAGTGAAAGGGAACATAGAAACAAGGGACTGAATGCTAAGGAATCATCTGCATGTAAACAATAAAAATAAACAAGTACTGCTCGTTTTGGAAATGGGAGGTGCAAGCCTGAGGGTTGTTTGTGCATTAACTTGTCATAGTGGCTTTACAAGTGTGTGCCTGCCTGTTTATTCATGGATGCAGCAAGAACCGTGTGCTTTCCACAGCAGAGTCAGTACTGCAAGTATGAAATATAACTCACAGATAAGTAGCATTGCATGGAGACAAAACACCCATCAAAATACTGTGGGAAAGTTGGTTTCTTTATAAAACATGTTTTGATGAGGAAAGACATGTATAACAACAAAGCCATCTTACTGGTAACTACTTAGCATTTCTCCTAATTTCATTAACACTTTAATTCTTACAGGAAGAAAGGCTGGCAAAGTTCATTTGGTTTTAATTAGAGGGGTGAAGTAATAGGTGACTAGGGTTTGCAAATCATTCAAGTTGTTTTGAGAAACTAGTTTACCAAATTCTTTTCCCTTATGATTTGTTCTCTTAAAAAAAAGGGCAAAAAAATTTTTTTAACATATGCTTGCTAACTTAAATGAATCTTGTGGTAAGTATTAGGGTTGAAAGTACAAATTCAAGTGTACTAGAAATAGTAGTTTTTAAATTGTTTTTCCCTGCCTCATGTTTACGTTCAGACTTTATGAGTTCTTTCCAATCCATGTCTTCAGTGCCTATTACCACAATATGCTCTCCTCAAACACAGGTCTGTTAAACCGACAGGGAAGACAGGAGGTCACCCACTTCATGATTTTCCTTAATGTGTTTTTTCATACTGTGTGAGCTGAGAGCTGGGTTTCAGGAGGAGGGAAGAGGGGAAGAGTGTTTTGCTGTTTGAGACCTCTTCGCCTGAGCAAAAAAAAAAAAAAAAGCCAGAAGAAATTTGGATTCATTGCAATGGTCACAAAGAAGGCCATAAAGTGATTTTTACTAGAGTTCAACTCTTGGTCAATGAGATTCATGTTTGCATATATATCACTGAGCCGTAGGGGTCCTGCAGCAGGTGTTCTGTGGGGAAACGCTCGGCACCACAATGGCACCTGTGCCCATAAAGTCATCACCTACCACCCGGGACGGGCGCAGAAGCGCCGCGGGGCGCAGAGCCTCTCTTGTTCCGACACCACTGCGCGGTCAGGGGTTGGGCTCCTTCGAGGGGCGAGCCGGTTGGGAAGGATTAATGGCAGAATTGCTCCCCCCCCTCTTCTCGGGGCAACGACTGCCAGTGATACGCTTCTCTCCTGACCCCCGCCAGCCCCGCTCAGAGACAATAGGCAGATTTGGCTGCAGCTGGCTGGCGAGCCGACATAAAACTGAACACCTGTGGACCAAATATGCACAGTTGCAGCGTGCCAGGGCTGAACTACCTATTGTGCAAGCTACGCACGTGCCGCCTTCGAGCGCCTGCGGAATGACGCAAGTTCAAAGACCAAGCCGTCGGGGGCGGGGAAAGAGAGGTTTTACACACCCAGTTATCTGGTTTACTCAAATGCCCCCAAAAGTCTTTCTGTGGCAGAAGGTAATGTAATGGCCTATTCTGTTACGGAATAGATACAGAAAATACCTAGGGATTCACTGAGTTGCATCTGTGTGAATTAATTTCTGTACTGTACTCTGAATATGTAAAATAACGTATGCCTATTACGAGCCACAGTAAGTGAGTGTAATGCAGAAACTTAAGGTCAAATATTTCATGGAGCTGCTTTTGTTCATGAACCATACAGGTCTGTTTAGACCATTCTTCCTATCCAAGGTTACACAAACTTGAGCAAATTAAGAAGTGGCCTTTTCCAAATCTGAAATACTAAATGGTAATAATCTGTTACTGCAGATAGGGAATGGCTACTCTACTTAAATTTATTTGAAGTTGCTCTGAGAAAGCACCACCATCCAGAAATCCCCCTTGGAGACTTCAGCTCAGACAGAATGTTGGTGGATGAGCTCTTGAACTAAGAAATGAGGATAGCGGCAGCTGCATGCTGAAAATTTAATTCCAGCATATACATGTATTCCTGCAAATGACCTGTTTACTATATGTGTGTGGTCCAACCTGACTGGCTAAGCACTTTGGCTTCAGAGCTTCTTTTAACTGTAGGTGAAGTCCCCTTCAGGAACTCCTTCACCCATGTCACCAGGTGTACCAAGATATTTGCACATGTCTGACTGCTTCTAGAGACATGCTTCAGTGTTCCCAGTTCTTCTGAGGAATCCTTAGGAAAGAGGACTGTCAAAACAGGTTGTCACCTCTGGAACAGTTTATTCTGTCAGCCTTCATTCTTAGGGATGCTTGGAAATATCCAGGGAATAGGCTTGTGACCTGCCAGCATTCCCATGGACCGTGTGATGTCTTCCTGGGTATGTGAACAGTTAGGGGCTCTCAGGCCCCAGGAAAAAGTCAGAGACAAGACACAGGATGGATGAACTGTCTTGGCAACTGCATACATCCCATGAATATTGACTGGATAATGTGGGACTGCCTGTTTTTATACTGTTACTTCAGACTATTAAATAAGTTGCATGGACTAGCTGACTGCTCCAGGGCAGCAGCATGAGCACAGTTATTTTTTTTTTTCCTGGTGGGAAATTGACTGTGGGACTTGTAAATCTTTAAGTTTGTCTGAAAATGAAAATAATTGTTGCTTGTTTCAATTATTTTTTTAGATATATATTTTCAGGAGAAGATGTCCATGAAGCTGTTTTTCATGTTGAAAGTTTTATGTATTCAAAACAAAAGAAATTAAGAACTTGAACTTAACATGACAAAGTGCTTTGGAGTGTCTGTGTGTATTGTTCTCCATATAGCAGTGTGGCTTAGCACACTTCAGTAAGAATTTGTGGCTTTGGGAAGTTGGCACTTCTGAAAACCAAACACCCTTGTTTGTGCCCCAAACCAGATAACAACATAAAGAAAATCATTATTCAGCCAATGTACCCCTAAACTGACATGAATAAAACTTCTAAAATGGAGATCCTACACCAGTTTATGGGAGCTATTAAAAGGGTGTTGAGTTTTTTATGTTTACTGGGAAATGAACAGAGGCCACCAAACTCATTTCACAAAGGCTGCTACAAATCCTCCAGTTAGTAAAAACTTCCAGTCATCCATGGCTGGATTTGAGCTGGCAACCCCTATGTAAAAGCTGCTGTATCCCTTCATCACTCAACCCCTCTCTCCCCAGTTTTTACGGTCAGCAGGTGTGTGTGTAGGAGAGACTGTGGTCTCTCATTTAATTTGTTTCTCCTGATTTATGACATAATATCAGTTAGGCAGGCTTCATAAAGTTGGAGGCCAGGGGGGACAACTAGATCATCTACTCTGACCTCCTGTGTAGCACCGACCATTAAGTTTCACCCAGACACCAGTATATTAAGCTCGAAGACAAAAGTGCACCTACAGCACTTAAGTACACAGGGGATTAAACTATGTGACACAGATGGAAAACAGCGGAGATGAAAAGTCATCACTGTTCAAGAGCTCTGCAATCTCAAAGAAGAAGAGAGTTGAGAGAAGTCCAGCTGACACCAGCAGACAAACCTGTCCCTGCTGTGTAAAAAGAGGGGAGAGTCCCCAGATCAAAAACAATGAAGCAAGAAAATTAAGAGTGAGAGCAAAACAGCAGCCAGAAACTTATGCCAACTGGATCTGGAGGAAAATCATATTTTAGGTCCAAATATGGGGACCAGCAGAGCCCTGGATATGACAAGAACGAACGGCAGTGGGGATACAGGAAACCAAACTCTGCCATCGCAAGATCAATTTTCTCTTTCCTTCTCCCTTCAAGAATCTGAGGAAGGCCAAAGGGGAAAAAAAAAAGAAGGCAAAAGGCTGCCTTGAATGGTTAATGTTAGAACTGCTTTTTATAAAGGTTTATAAGGGCACCCAGAGACATTGGGCATGTGACACTGGGAAGTGGTAAGTGTAATGTCATTTCACGATGAGAAGCTAAAGTGTGGGGAAAACCAATCCTCAGAACAAGCCATGACACTAGGGCAGCTCCCCTGAGCCCTGACATTCCTGACTAGGAAACAACTGACTAACAAGGATCATACATGGAATTAATTTACTGTCAGAGTGGGGGCAAAAATTATAGTTTTGTTGGTGTTATGTCATCAGGGCAAAAGCATCACTGGATAAAAGCCAGTCCAAGCTCCATAGTTTTTAACAAACTAATGGACAAGAGACAAGCATTGCAAGCAAATACAAAGATTAAAGCAGTATTTGGTGGACTTCAGCATCTTGTTTCTTTGAACTGTGTAAAAGTTTTATGGAGAAAACATACAAACAGTGACTTCCCTGGAATTATTAGGTGAAATATTAGGGTTTTTTAAGAGGTCAAAATTCTCAGCCATCACCCTCCTGCCAATTTTATTCTTCCATTTTCATATTAAAAGCCCAGGTGCCCAGAAACACTGTCTGTTGCTGCCAAACAGCATGGTGTGACTTTACTTGTGCAACTAATTTTAATGATTTTAATGGGATTTCTCAAACAAGTAAAATTGCATGCATACTTAGGTATTTTTCCAGATTCAGATTAAGGCTTTGCTTTTGCAGGAAGTGAGGGAGAAAGAGTCAGTCTGTTTTACCTTACAATTTGCCTTGTGCTTTCTTAAGTTTACCCGTGTCATACAATTGAATGTGAATCAAGGGGTATTTCAAGAAGTAAAACTTCTTGTTTTACACATTTGGGGTATATTAGGTGAGTACATTCAAAGGAGTGGGAGGTATAATGTTGCGTGGCTGATTCAAATAGGTGTCTGAACAGAGCCATGTACTAGGGAGCCTTGTCCTGCAGATCAGCTTGTTCACTAGCCCTGAATGACACAGCAAGTAATTTTTCACCTGATAACCCCAACTTCCCCTTCTGGTCATTTTCTGAATATTGTGGATATAAGGAACAAAACTATCATCTCCTCTCATTGTCTATCTAACATATTTCTCTTTGACTGCACTAACTTCAGGGATAACATACTCTTGTGGACACCATCACCTACTAACTCTTGTATACTAAGTAACTGCAAAGGAAAAAAGCCCTTATTATCAAAAACAAAACAAAACAGGAACACCAGAAAATTATGACATAAACTGAAGGTTTTACAAGATTCTGCATGTAAGTATAAACTCAAGTTTTCTTGTGTAATGATGTCACCCAATGTGATTTGATTTCATGTCACACAGATTGATTCATACAGCCCCTTTTGCATCAAACTCTCTCCTGATATTTTTCTATGTACCACAGAGACTTTGGGCTCCCTCCACAAGTAATGGGGGGGAGGGAAAAAAATTAAGAGAGCTCTGGGGAGAGACTGGAAGGGAAAACAAAAAAATGTTGAAGGTTCTTTTAAAAAAATAAAAGGGAGAAGGATGCAAAGTGCTGGAAAAAGTGTCTAGAAGGAAAAAGCGTAGAAGTGGAAAGGAAAGAGGAAATTCAGCAAAATATGTACAAGTCAGAGACCAGCAAGCCAGGATTTCAGCTGGGGTAAGCCAGTCAAGTTCTACTGAAATGAGTGGAGCTGAAACGTTTTCTAGCAATTGAGGATCTATCCAATTTTGTTACATTAAAGAAATAAAGAACAGGAAATTTACTTTATAGAGAAGCTAGAACTCATGGATTAAATGGGATTTAGGTGGCTTTCAGAAAAATTCACCAAGAACCCTGCTAAGGCCCACTATTTTATAATTGCTATCCAATTAGACTCATTGTACTTTAGAAAGTTTGGTGTTCCTACACTCAGGGTCAATCCGGAGGATGCCCAATTAGATCCAAATGTGAAGTTTGGGGTTCTGGATGCATCCAAGTACAACAGGGGATAGCTGAAGGCAGGCTGGGATTTGCCCACTGCATCTACACATTCAACACAGGTCACCCAACTTTTCCTAAGCATTCATGTGTGATTTGCACAGTCCTTGGATATATCACAGTAGGCAGAGGATTCAGTAACACATGCAGTAAATCACATCCTCTTGTTAACAATTGCGATGCCAGACCATTAGAAAGTTTTAGAGAGCTGCTAGCCCAGATTTGGAGGACAGGTATATTTGGTTTGACACAGAACAAATCATAAATCAAACAAAACAAACCCCCATAATTAAATCTCATGTAAGGCTGCCCTTCTTGAAAAGCTGGAAGTTAAGGCTAAAGCCAGCTGTATCTTCTGGGGTGGTGGGGAGGGCTCCAGGGTCCCCCTCCCACACACAATCTCTCCTTGCCGCACTGTGGCAGCCCTCCATCCATCTGGAAACACTCTGAAGTTCAGAGGAAGCTCCAGGGGAGCAATGTGCAGTGCTCCTTCTCACAGTCTAGGGAGCTGTGCCAGGGACCAAGTTCAAGACCTGAACAATGCCCTGCTTGGCTAGTCATTTGGATAAAAAAATTAATTTACAGCTGAATTGTGGAGGAGGAGACAAATTCCGAAGAGCACTGAAGTCTCTGGAAGCTTGGCTGAAAAATTAGTAGTGCTGCCACAGCAGCTGAAATTTCCACTTGTTGCAAATAGCAGCAAAACTCAATGGCCACGTACACAGGTAGCCCAGACTGACCTGCACATCACCCTGTAAGCTGTCCACCAACTGGGAGCGGAGTGTGTGGTGCAGCTTTTCACCATGACTACAGTTAAGGTTAGGTCTCCTTGCTGACCTAAGTGGTGGGTGTGTAAAATGAAGAAAACACTGAGATGCTAAAAGCTGTAGTGCATTATGTCTGACTGAAACATGTGGAAATGCTTCTTCATATTGAACATGAGAATGGCTGCAAGCAGGTCTTTTTCTGGAGGCTAGGCGCAAATTCTCCAGCTCCTGGAGAAGAGCCAGTATTTCTCCCAGGCCAAGCAGAAGTGCTTGGTACTACCATGTACCACATCTACATTTCAGTGTCTTGCTGACTCCTCCATGTCAGTACTTTTAGACAGTAGAAGGACTGCTGAGATGCTATGTTCAGGAAAAAGTCTGCACCAGTCTGGAGTGAGGGAAACCATTCAGCACTGGTTTTAATACCTCTGAAGCAAACTGTGACCCCCAGCCCTCCACACTGAGACTGTGGCCACTGTGAACGGGGAGCAATGGGAGGGGAAGATGTTGAAGATGCTTCCCTAAAGCAAGGGGAGATATTAATGGTTTCCTGGGGAAACACAAGAGCTGTTTCAACAACAACCCCCCCGCCTTGGGATTTTAGAGAGGTGTAACACAGATCACAGACCTATTTAGACTGTCCAGTGAACATTTCTAAAGAACTTCCAAAAGCTTTATTTCACATTTTAACCTAGATCCTCTATTACCTTAAAGAAGATGCACCTTTTGGCAATAAAATACAGCACAATAAATATTGCAAATTTAATCTGACTTCCCATGTTTTGGGATAAAAGAAGAGGTTTAGAATCTGCCAAAGGGAAAAAAACCTAACACATTCTTGTCTTTGAATGCATGGCTACTAAAAATAGATCCTGACTACCTACATCATTCATTGCTCTCAAAAGCTGGGGGGCTACGCACACAGACATCACTTGCAAAAGGTGTGCCAAGCCTGTTCAAAGGAAGTGGCTCGTGAAATAAAACTTTACAGCTGAAAAGCTAAAAATAAAACTTCAGCTCTTCTCAAGTGCCTGGCTTAATATTCTCTCTGCCATTCTTCTTATTCTGATGATTCTTCCTGTTATTTGTACAGCTGAGCCAATGTTTCCAGGCAATTCACAAAGTTACTGGGAAAGCTCAAGTGGGACATGAGGTATTATAAACTGTAATTTTGATTCTCATTTACACTACAGATTCATTTATACCCAATTTTAAAGTCTATTCACATTTGAAGAGGTATGAAGGGGCTTTTTTGGTAACAGCATCAGAGGTTTTCTACATGTGTCGTTATACTATCATTATTAGTTTAATTGTAATCTCTCCTAATCAAGTTTTGGGGTTCTCCAAGATGAACTCAATTCTTCATAAAATTCCAGAGAAATCAAGGGAATAATAAAAATAATTAGTTTGGCTACTCTTATTATTTTTAATAATTTTCCTACTACGTGAAAGAAAACCCAAAGAATGATACAGTACAAATTAGGTTACTTAAAATGGGTTCTTTCTGAAGTATATATGCAGGAATGCTACCAACTTTTTCAGCCTTGCAAAAAAAGGAGTTCTCAATGGTAGGGATTCACTTTATAATTTACTATATTATCATATTTTTCTCAGCTAAAGATAAGATTATTAAAAGACTTTTTGGCATAAAGGCAAGATATTTCTCCTTCAGAACCTACGTTTTTTTTAAGGGCAGTCTTTTAGTCAGTAGTGTGGCTGCAAAGTTAATCCAAACACCTTCTCATTAC
This sequence comes from Tyto alba, assembly GCF_018691265.1. Classification (NCBI taxonomy): domain Eukaryota; kingdom Metazoa; phylum Chordata; class Aves; order Strigiformes; family Tytonidae; genus Tyto; species Tyto alba. Next base: position 4,747,163 of record NW_024881295.1, on the reverse strand, counting down.
CCATGACCCTCCCACACCTAGTTTCAGTTGGCCAGACTATCAGCTACTCTCTTGCTTTTCTTAACAATTGGGAAAAAACACAGGAAAATAATGTTTGATGTAATGATATATATATTCTTGTAAGTAAAATAATTTCATGCCATGTAAGGTATTTTTCTACTTGAACGCTGCACTAGTATTTTATTTTAAAACTTTATTGTAGATTTAAAAAGGGAAATATTTGAAACTGAGTAATGCTTCTTTTCTGTCCAATTTTCATAAGCATCCTTTTATTTCTCTCCATTCTGCTCCATTCTGTCTTCCCCCCTCCACCTTTTCTTGGCTGTTGCAAGTGTACATTCCCTTAACATGAGAATCTCTCTTAATGAAAGCTCATGAAGATTTTTTCAAACTATTATTTTCATAGGGATAGATCAGATCCAAGAAGCATGCCTGTACATGTGGGGATTTTTGTTTCAAGACATAGTATGAGAGACGCTATATATTTGAAGGTAGTCATAGGCTGAATTGAGCTCACCCCATCTAATCCACTAACATTGTCGTTGTAAAGGATGACATGGTTTAAAATGGGCTTTTGATACTGGGAACAGTGCTGATTCAGAGCCCTCTGAAATCAGTAAGAGTCTCGCTACTGACTGCAGTGAACTTATGATCAAGTCCTTTAATACCATCTGTAGAAGACAATTTCAAGGCATTCCTTTCATTTAGAAAAACCTCACAAACCCTCTGGTGAACAGCAAGGCTTTTAAGAAGCCTGCATATATCCAGCGGGCATGTCAGCCTACCTGCTTGCTGCATGTTCCAAAGCTCTGCAAATTGCCCTCAGTGTTTGTTTGTGTAAGAAATACCATAATAGTCATTGTACCATTTTGACAGCTGAATGCAGAGACCCCTTGAGTCAATAAAGTATTGCTGATGTGCCAGAGGCTGAAAAGCCTTTGCTTCACTTTGACTTTTTATTTCTACCAAATTGACATTCACATTTCAGCAAAATTAAATATCCTTCTGTTTAGGTGCCAGCAACTGATGGGAGCAGTAAAAGAAGTTAATTGAAAGCTATTGGCTGCAATACTCAAGCAAGATTAAAAAAAAAAAAAAAAAAAAAGAAAGGAGAAAAGAGAAGAAAGAAAAAGTAATGGTTTCCTAAAAGTCCTGTAGCTGTGACACAGAGTTATTTAGGTCTATAAAATACAAAAACCTCATATTCTATTCTTGGGATGTTCCACTGCATTGACTCTATTTTCCACTTAAACTACTTTTGGCTTTATAGCAGTCTGTCTAAATCACAGTTTTTGTCAGGTGGCTCCTGATACTGTACACCTCACTGTTCCTACTTTTCTCTCTCTCACACGAACTAGTGCAGGGCCAGGTATTGTCCTCCCTCACCCACAGTGAGAAAGCTCTAACCTCCCAAGTATTCCCGTTCGTAGAACAGCCGACATCCCTCTGGGAGAAGAGAAGGCAGGGCCAGGCCCAGAGCCGTGTACAACCTCGATCTAAGCAGCGGGCAGACGAGGAGGGAGATATGGGGCAGCCTGGGGCGGGGGCTGCAGCTGGGGAGAGGTACGCATGGCTCCCACCAGCACCGATGCTTCATTCTGGCTTGCTGCATCTAGCAGGTAGGATGGAGGTGCTGGCGAAAAGCCATAGTGTTGTGGGGGAAAAATGTGAGGCACGTGGGAAGCAGGAGGGAGAAACTAACTGGGGAGAAGGAAGAACAAAGCCCCTCTAGCCTCCTCCCAGTAAACAGAGAGCTTTCAGACCTTTAAGGTCCTGCAACTGGCAGTGTGTAGGCAGGCTGCTGTGGAGCACCTCTGAAGCTGATTGTGCATTGCCAAGTCCAGGATCCAACCCCCCCAACTCTGCAGCCCACTAGACTAAACATTTAACTCAGGAGAACACTATGTCCACTAGCAAAAATTTGCAAGATGAGGTCCAAAGCAGGCAATTTTACCAGAACTAGTTTTAAACTACATGTGAGCAATGGGAGCAGGGAAGACAGAGGATGGGAAGGCAAAGCAGATGGGACCCAAACTTGTGTCCAAACCTATGAAGTTCCGTGATATCTAGCAGTCGAGCAGCAGATGACTGCTTCCAGGCCTCTCCATACCTTTGGTTGCTGCTGGTGTGCCCCATGGCTCAGGAAGACACTCATGCTGATGGAAGCCACCTCCTGTCTCTGCTCTGTGCTTTTGCCCCTAAATATAGCCCCTTTGTCACCATAGAGTATTGAAACAAAAATAATTTCTAAATCAAGCTTAAAATTTAGCACGGATACTATTGCTTTCTTTCTTTGTTGTACTTCACTAATCACAAACTCTGGTGGACTTGATCCCTCTTTCTTCTCTGCATGGACAAGACAGTGTATTTGGGGTTTCCCTGTAAGGTCCATGTTATAGACTGGTCCATACAGATCCTGCTACTCCTAGTCTGTCTTTGACAGTAGTCAGCATCAAAGTTGTCTGAGGAGAGCTCCAGAAACGTTGCAGAAGGCAGCCATGCTCTGGGTTTTCCGTTCCTTTCACTTCTTAGTTCTGTCTACAGAAATAACCATTATCCACACACATACACTTATCCCTTCTTTGAATAATGCTGAATTCTCACCTCAGCAGCTTCCTGCAGCCAGGAATCCCATAGCCTAATTACACACCCTGTGAGAAAGTGCTTCCTTTTATCAGTTTTGAATATGCTGCTTTTTGTTTTCATTGTCTTATTTTTCTAATATTTTTAGACAGAATCCTATTCTGAGCAAATAATTGAAAGCCCCAAATCAGCTCTTCACTTACAATATATACACAGACCAAAGAAAGACTTCCCTTTTTCTTCTCTGGGGCTTTCTTGTAATTTTAAATGGTAAGTTCAAAAGTGAATTTTGGGTTGTTCTGGAATAGGCCAGTGTCTGCTGGGCAACTTGTGCTCATACAATCCGGATTACATAAGAGGGTTTTTTTGTTTTGTTTGTTTGCTTTATTTTAATTGAGTACTTGGCTAACTGAACAGAGTAGAAACAGGTACCTGACATGGGATGGACTGATCTCACTTCAAGCCACTTCTCTGTAATGTTCTGGTTTATATAAATACCGCAGATACTTGAGAATCTCTTTGCCCTCCAGAGAGTGAAGACTCCTGACTAGATTGGTGGTGAAAAAAACAAATGAATTTGCAAGTTTTGGATCAGAAACAGCCAGGGAAATAAGCTTTTCACATACTGAAAGCTTTGATGCTGTCAAGCCTCAAGTCACTCACCATATGGAGCTCCAGCTGCACCAGCCCTGCGTTTGCATGGCCAAGTGGTTGCCCAGCTGGGTCATTTCTTACCGTTGGCTCTTCCTGATGCTGGGCAGCTGTGAAGCACAGCTTTAGCCCTACTTGGGGCCTTGCATGGCCACATTTGGCTCCAGCTGGTTGTCACTGAAGCTGAAAGGCAGCAGCCCCTGGTTGCTTATCCCTTCTGTCTTTCCCACCTTTTGCTAGGTTAGAGAATTGGGGGTGGATGGGGGTGATCAGGGACCTCTCTGCTGGCTCTGGGCCACCCTGAGGGGTATGGTTATGCTGTCTTTCTGGCTGTCTTGAGCTCTCTGGGATAGATAAAGCAGCAATAAAAAGTACCCACTGAACAGATTCATGGTTTAAGAAATGTCACCTTTCTTCCCACTTCTCCCTTCCTAAACAGAATTGATAAAGTCAAACCAGAGATTAGTAAACTTCGTGACAGGCCCATGACTCAAAATGTATGGAGCTTGTGCAACAACTACACAGTACGATTAAGTTCCTATGAATGACATGTAGCAGTACTCATGAAAAATATCATGAATACTCTGCTTTCGCTATCATAAAAATAAACATACTGTGACTAGTCAACCCAGTTGTGCTACCATTATGCACTTTGCTATTATAATCCAAGACATCTCTGTCACCAGAACAGACTTGCTGCTGAAGCACTTTATAATCTGGTCATTGCAGAAATACTGATTACTGTTTGACTAGTATACAGTTTGGTAGTTCAAGCTTTCTTTGAAGTGGGCTCCTACAAAGAAGTTTTTTGATGTTTCTGCTATTAAGGAAGAATTAAAGCCTGAAAAATTCAGTTCCTTGTAACACTCCAAACTATTAGGCAAATCTGGTTCTGAATTCTGAGCAATGAGTGTGACCTGTGAAATTTCTCAATGGCCACTGCAATTTCTATGTGTAATACAGGGATTTTGTTAAAATATAATGGATTCCATTAACAACAGTTGCCAGAAGACCTGCAGTTTCAAGTAAGAATCACAGATCTTATGTCTCCAAGGAAGGACAGGGCAAAGAGATTTGACACTAAAACTTTCTCAGGTCTCCAAATGAGCTTGTTACCATTTTACCCATGAAATAATCTGTTAAAACCCTATATTAAAGTATTAAGGGCACATCTCAATGAGACACCAATGGCAGTTAGCAAACTTGCTACATAATTCCATTTAAATGATTATGACTATTTGTCTGACTGTATTCCTATAGCTCCAAGAGTCCAAGACTATTTGATATCCTCCCAGGATGTGCATTGAAATGTCCAGTACTACATTTAGAGTTAAGATGGATAAACTTGTTGCTGTAAGGTAAGTTCAGGTGTGAACTTGCAGCAATACAGTGACTGTTGTGCACATGTGGCAGCTTGTTTAGCTGTCCATACCTCAAATTATTGAAGATCGGTCTAATTAAGTGAATTACTTTTCCAGAAAACAAAGACAAACTGCATAAACCTTTATACAGAATCAGCAGCTACCATGGATTTGTAAAATGATCTAAAGAGCTTGTTTACAAACAAACAAGAAGATCATATCTTAATTCAATATAACTCCTTTCAAAGAAGTTTGTTTTAAATAATAATTTATGCTCATTCAAGTACACTGCTACTTACTTCCCCTTTTGACCCCAGGTCTGAGTGGACTAGTTTTGGGATTATGACAGATAAAATAATCCCTTTTTTTCAAGATGGCTTTCTTAAGAGACTGTACAGGAAAGGGGGACAGGAAAGAGGAATTGACCATCTGTGACAATGTAAAAGGAAAGCTTTATATTATAAATAAAGGAGCAAGGGCTGGAGAAGATATGTGTGGTCTCCCTACCTGGTCCTACTCCACAGAGCACACATGATAAAGTATCTATTACAGTAGCTGAAAGAACAGGGAAGAATAGATGGACAGAGCATTAAGGATGAGAACAGCAGCCAGACAGATGATAGTGGTAAGCATGGTAAAAATGAAATTTTGTACAGAAAGGACAACGTCTTGTAATGAAGAAACCAGAACATCTGGTGCAGGACATCAAACATAGCATCACAGGAATAACCCAAACCTGGTCTAACTGTGGTTGGAATAAGGGTTATGATCAAAACACAGCTGCTGGAAGTACTTGCTGTTCCACAAAAACACACATAATTATAAAAGCCATGGGTAACCCTGTACATTAACAGAGAGATAACACAGATAAACAGAAACAAAACTATGACTATCTGGTCACCATAATTTCAAATGGAAATAAACTGGGCTACAGCCTGGAGTCACATTTTGGTATGAATAAAGATTTATATAATGCTAGTAGAGACAGAAACATTTATGAGCATTGTACTATGTTGAGATACCATAACTTTTCAGGAATATGTTGGAGAACAAATTCTAACAATAATGTTAGCAACCAGAGGTTCCCGGCAGGGGTACCTGGCACATTTTTTTCACTGCTACTCTTGTGGAACCAGCAAAAGAAGATGTTATCTTGGATTGGGTTTTGGTGGGTACCTGAGGAAATGATGGACAAGCTGTTCAGAGAAGTAACCTTAGTTTGAATGCTCATGATGCAATCCACCTTAAACTTAAGAGAAGGAAAAACAAACTAAAATAATAAATTATGAAGGAAAATCTTCACTGAACTTAGGGAAACAGTGACACAAACTGATCTGAGAACTTCTAGGATTTGAATGTGGAGGAAACCTAAACTATCTTTGAATTAAGTTATCTGGAACTTGTGTCAGACTGGTGTTTGGAGAAGGGTTTCAGAGCTAACCCTGTCTCAAAATGAGATAGCAAAAGTAATAAGAAATCCTCTTGATATGGAGAAAAGGATCCATCTTCAGAAAAGATCTGTCAAAGAAAAACTGTGTCTTACAACTGGAGAATTGTAGGGCTATTGTGAAAATTTCCCAGTCAACTTCTTTCAGAAAATTCAGTTGCCTTAGAACAAATGGCAAAGGGATCCTCAGTCATAGAAACAGTAAAGAGAAAAGGGCAAATAAGTGTAAAACTTCTGTGCTTAAAAATAGACATATGATAAAACTGAACAAAAACTTTGTCATATTTTTCAGTTAGCCACAGTGCCAAATGCAGGAGGGGAAATGTAGCACAGATTTAGACGGCATAAAGAACATGGAGGTATTTTTTGAATTTGCATGCTTGCTGTGTTTCTGCCTTTCAGTGTGGGGTACTGGGTACAGGAACGGATTAAAGTCCTGTCTTCAGCTGAGAGACAAGAAGTCTGGGGATGTTTGAATCTTGTTGTTTTACTTGGAGTGGGGCAGACATTCAGGACTGAACAGCACATTACCGGTTAGAAAACACTTCTTCAAACACAGTGGCAGCACCATCCATTTGACATTAACTTTTAACAATGTATGAGCAGAGTAGAATAAAACGAGTCACCTGAAAGACAAGTTACCTAAGGAGAGAGCAGGGAGGAGGAGGAGGAAAAGAGGAGAAGATCTAGACAAGCAGAGGCAGAGGCACACACAGATGCTGACGCTTGTTCTGTTGGGGTTTTCAAGGTCCATGAACAGTTGTTCTCTGAAGGACAAAGACCTCGCTATGGTGGTTTCTCACCTGAGAACTCTGAGTCTTTACCAGATGACCAGGGAACGTAAACCTACGGGAGAAAAGTTACCTGGCCTAGCTACAACATCATTCTGACATCTGATCTGTCCTGAGGGGCCTGTGTCAATTTGGGTTTCTCTCCAGTGGGGCCATGGGAATCACCTGCTGTAACAATCACAGCAGAAGTTGTCAGCCAGGTCCATGAGTACTGAAAGCTGCAGCCAACTTCAAGAATTACGTGAGGAGGTTGCATCAGGGTTGTGGTCAAGAGAAAGATGCATCTTTGTCACAGATGCACAATAGGGATTATCACATCAGAGGTGGAAGCAAAAACATTCCCGTGCTCTAGTGAAAGGATTAACTTTTGGACTGATCTCCTCAACTATTTTCATGAATTGTCTTGGCACAATAATAGGAATGCACAGGAACGTATTAATCAAAATTCTTGATGAGAATTTGGGATGTTGCCAGTACAGCAAAGGATCAAACTGTCATACATGGAGAACTGAACTAACTATTAGATTAGAAGAAGTGTAACAGTTCATGCACTTATGAACTAATGATAACAATTTCTGGAAAAAGCTGGGAACTCTCCAGTTGGAAAAGTTCAGGAAAAAAAAAAGCTCAGGGAAGCTTGAAAATGCTACTCAATACAGCATGACCGAGAGCCATAGTGTGAGGCAGCTATGAAAAAGATTGCTGTAATCCCATGATAACTATTTCCACTCAAAACAGGAAAGTGTTCATATCACTGTAGAGGGCAGGGACAACTTTTTCCAGAAAACCTGGTACTGTTCTATTCACACTTGCTTAAAGAGAGGAATTCAAAGTGGGACAAACACACAGACTGATTAACGAATTAGTTTCCACATCACAGTGACCCAAGTCCCACTTGGTCTCACGCCCTTTCTTGTGTTCACACAACTGTGTGGTGAACCACAACAAGAGAGGAAAAATCTTTTGAGGCAGAGATTATAATATTTGAGCATGTAGTTATTGTAGAACACATAATACTTATACGTTATTTATTTTCCTTTTTAAGAATTTAAATATATAAATTGATTTTTAGGGATGCTTAGCTCCCATTATTTTAGTAAGAACTTCAAGTGTTCAAAATACCAAAAAATCAACTTAACTGTCATTTTTCTAAACTTGCTCAGCAGTAAAACCCATGGGAATACTGTCAAAGAGCTGAACTTCTACCAAGGAACTGAAAACAGTTGGGTTTCCAGAAGTGCCCTGTACCTCCCAGGTTTCCTCTTCTGATGGAGATGGAGCACTGGAAAGAGCTGAGTAGAGATCACCTCTGATATGCTGGCCACTTCAGACAGCTGTGTTAAGTGTGCCTTTATGAAAATCTGGCCCTTCATTACTGCAACAGCCTGCAGGGGAACTCCTGGATGCTGATTTCTTATGAAAATTTGGTGCTTTGATGGATCGTCTGGGTTAATAAGAGCATCAAGAGTCCTTAAGCATGGCTCACATGTTGTCTGTCTTCACATGACATACAGTAACATATGCAGAAGTAAATTATATGCATCACCGAGGCTGAATATTGTAGCACTACAGAAGAGAACAGCTCAGTAAAATCTTGTCCATACAGAAGAATGGCCAGGATTTCTGCCAGGGTTCTTTATACTTGCATTAACAAAAAGTGTAAAAAGGTTAATGCCCAGATTCACACAGGAACTTAAGCATTACAAGTCCTTTGATTGGCAGTATGGGTGGGAGCTGGGTGCTCATGCTCCCTACAGCATGTGCAGAGCATGTTGGGTTACAGCTCAGTGTACTGATGAAGAAGAGCAACCCTACTTCTCTGATCATAGTCCCTTTCCCTGTCTGAATGGAGGCCATGAGGGCCCTGGTGCTAGGATGCCATTCAAAATTGCCCAAACTGTCAAGGCAGGGACCATTCTGGCAGGATGTATATGACAGATCTGCCTCCTCATGATGAGCACTTCAAAAACTGAGGAGGAGTCATCGCTATCTTTGCAAACACAAATCCGGTTTGGGGGACTCCTTCTTTTATGAGATGTGATGGTGGTTGAAGAGTTGAGCAAGAATTTGCAGGTCTGTGATCACTACCCCTTCAACCTGCTGCCTTTGAGAAAGATTGTCCACTGCCTCCCACCATGCAAGAGCAAGAGGGCGTGACATGAAGTAATCAGTCTGCAGCACAGAAAGAGCACTCCGGGTGGCACACAGTTAGACTGTGGGACTTGTTGCCACAAGTCATTCTTGATGCCAACAGTTAGCAGAGTTTCAAAAGGTGATTGGACAAAGACATGGAAGAGATTTTTGTGTTTATACAAAGATAGCCATCTTTCTTGTGAAGTTCCCTGAGACAGATGCTGGGGGTTGGGAAAATGCTGTGGAGAATAGCACTACATGTTTGCCATGCACTAACACCCTTCTCCAGGCATCTGCTACTGGGCCCTGTTGGAGACAGAGCAGTGGCCTAGTTGGACCTTTGGTCTGATCTAGAACTGCCATTTTTATATTCCTTTGGAGCATAATTAAGCTAATTCATCACAAAGAAAACAGGAAAAACTGTCTCTCTCTATTAGCCATTCAGATAAAAACTCATTTTCCTTCCTAGAAAAAATTAGGATGTATGGATGAATATGATCTTCAGACAACCAAAAATATTAAGCTGTTATTGGGGAACCTGTAATAACAATTCTTAAAACACCTGCAAATATTTAGACAGGGTTTTTTCCCCCCTAAAAGTAGGTTCCTACAAGTAGGCTCCTAATTCCATATTTAAGCATCTGTCTTTTAATCAGAGGCAGCAAGAACCCAATTATTTCTATTTTCTCCATTTCTTCTGCCCAGTAACTGCTCAGTTGCAATCTGTATTAATAAAGTCTGTTCTATATTTGTAAAGTCTGGATAATTCTTGTCCCCTTAAGGATATCCTGTAGCAAAATGAATGGCTTATGTTCCTCAAAATTGGAGAACATAAAGAATTAAAAGATTTAAACTTTGTGGACAAAGTTTAAATGTCCACATTTAAAAATATGGACAATACCTTCTAGCCTGGAGATAGAAGATGAGCAAGGAGAAGAATAAAAAGGCTGGATATTTGTTATACTGCAGAAAAAAGGTTGTCTTTTTACCTCTCGAAGTTGATAATGACTCAACTGTTTTCTTCTCAAGTTACAGAATAAAGCTGTTGATTTAATACTGACTAGTTGTGTACAACTTGCTGTCTTTAGCCAGATTGCATATGTGAATGTAATCATGGAAAATAAACCACTCCTATAAATGAAATATATGTTTATAAGTTTGATGTTATCTTATGCTTCACAAATAGCGTACCATGCGAACAAGCACTGACAAGATAAAACAAATGTCCATAACAATGTTTGGCCTGGGAAAACTCTGCTTCTGAATTTAAAAGCTAACTATTGTCACAGCACTGGACACAAACTTTCTGAAGCAGCACCAGCCATACTTTCACGACCACCATTAAGCACCCATGCTAATGACTGAATTTTTCAAGGCAGTGCAACTCCAGTGTAAGCACTTAAGTTAATGCTGAGATCTTTGCAAATGCTGACAACAAGCATGAGATGCTAGCTGTTGGGTAGCTTTGGAAGTCTGGACACAGCTTAAAATATAAGCAGTGATCATATAAAAATGCAGTCCAATTTACGGGTTTTAAACACTTGGAATGATAGTTCTGTATATGAACATTGGTATGTGACCATTCAGAATGTCTTTCTCTTCAGAGACATTTTTTAGGTGCAATGATGGCAGTGTAAAGGATAAAGAAAACCAGTCTGGTTTGCCTGTAGATGCTCTCTTGTATTTTTTCTTCCCTTGTTTGTGTTTTTCCTACTTTTGGACTGTAACTTTTCAGCGCTAGACAGCTCTGAAATATGTATGTTAAGTCATAGTAAAGTTACCCCACATTTGCTGACCCATGCCATTTCTTTACTTGAAGCCATTTATTGTAGCACTCAATGGAGGCTTCTACACAGCAACTGCAATCCAAGCTGGCAAAAGTTTCAGGTGCTGGACTATATCGTGACACTGTAGCCTAAGTGCCTCCCTGCTGATGTAGCTTAAATCAGGGTTTTCTCTAACACAGAGAGAACTTTGTTTCAGAGCATTCTCATAGTCACTCCTGTAGATATTAAGCATGGTAGTGTAAGCCTACGGCATGCCTGAGACTCAGCTAGAGGACTACTGTATAAACAATGGTAACAGTAATGCTATATGTTAGATATAACACCTAGTACTGCAACAGGCCTATTCCCATTTTGTACATGTAGACCAAGCGGGCTGCTGTAATCTGAGAAGAAACATCTGGCTCGCAAGCTTTCACTCGTTCTTTTCTAAACTGAAAAAAAAAACACCAAGCCCCTCCAAAACGCCACCCCTTCAAATGCCCATGGAAATGTCCAATAATTATCTGCCTTTTCAAAATTAGCAAAGTATCACTTGGTTGTGATTAAGCTCATTTCAAACCTGTTCCTCAGGAAATGCCACTATAAATTACAAGGAATTCTTCGGGTGAACCCACTTAGCATACAATAATAGAAAAATACATTTGTTCCAGGTGCTTTCTTGGCAGAACCTGACATTCGAGTCTGTTTATTCTTTCCACCGTCTCCCAAACTCCCTTCAGATTCTGTTTTTCTGTAATCCTTCAGGTTGTCCTGTCTCTTTCTCATGCAAGAGATGACTGAGGAGGGAATGAGCTTTAATGAAAGAAGCATGGATCAGAGCCACAAAATGAATCCAAATATGGCATATGTTTTCTTATTTTGCAGCTGACCCACACATGCATTGTAAAACAGACTCTTCCATAACCACTACCTCATTAAAAAGATATTTAGAGCCTCACATATTCTACATGTTTTAAATGGAATTTATTATTTTGTTTGCATGCTTGTTTATTAACTAACATTGAGCAAGGTATTGTATAAAGCACAAAGGAGAACATGCTATTTTCTCCAAAGGGCTTGCAGGCTAAGCAGACAGGCAAAGAGCACAAACAAATACTGCAGCCCATAAAATGCTGAAAACTATGGCCACAGCTTCCAAAGTAACTTAGACTTCTGTGTATCTGATTTAAAAAAAGGTCTGTATTGTGTTTGGTCATTTTCAGGGGGTGGGGATGGGATGACTGGCAGGTGCTGAAAATTAGGTGCATATAGGAAGTCTTGAGCAGAACCACTAAAAACAAGTGTGCCCCAAACACTTGATCCCTTTTAAAAGCTTGGTACTGGCATTTTTTATTTCTTTGTACATATTTTGAGCTTCATTTGCCATTTCAATAATAGGTGTTCACAGTACTTTTATTATATGGGTTGATATCTGTGGAGCTCTCAAAAGACACAAGCTTTATTGTGCAGCAGTTTTTATTAAGAAGTAACTTCCTCTCAGCCCAAAAGTCAATGCTAAAAAGGTTTATAGGTGGGGTTTTTTTCCACTTCTGAGTTTGAAGAGGACTTTGGAAAGGGCCAAAGAGTCCAATAAAAAGAGACTTGCTACAGAACGCAAGAGTATGACAGTAGAGAGATCCAGAAAGGTGAATAACAAGATTTTATCAATCATGAGACTAGGATTTTGTATTTGGTTAACAGTACAGATCTCAAAGCCTGAGCCACTGGGCTTGCCTCTTATCTGCTATAGATTTTATTCTACCTCTTACCTCATTTACCACTGAATCACTTCAGTGCAACCTCTCTTCCCAGGTTACAGTTGTATCAGATTAGGACATCTGCTTCATATTCATGGTAGGTTTTTATTAATAATGCTCTTTCCTGAATTGAATTCAAGTCAACAAGGTAATTGTATCTGGAAAGACAATACAGTGTATCCTCCTTCTGTTTTTCATTTAATTAATTTGTACTGTGGACAAAATCTTATGTGTAAAGAACTCTTCCTTCCATAGTTTTGCATTACTAATGCAGGCAGAGCTTTGCCCTACAAAAGAGGCAATAATACAAATCACTTTTCAGGCTTTCAACCCTCAGAGCACTGTAAAAGCATGTGACATCTACTCCTTTACAATGGAGATACAACTCTCCTGCCCTGCGTGACAACTGAAAAAACACTGGACTTAAAACAACATAAGAAATCATTTTAGAACACAGGCCACTTTTAATCACATTTTTTTCTTTGCTTGTTTTAAAAATGGTGTGAACTCCAAAACCAAATGGATATTTCAGGAGAGATATATTTAGAGGAGAACTCTAAATTCTCTCTTATCTGTAAAAGGCCTTTGCAGTGTCCATCCTGATCTTCCAGAGGCCGTGACAGGCCTCCAGAGTAAACACATGCTGATCATGCTGGACATCCATGGCATTTCTAATGTTGGAAATATAGTAAGAGATGATACTCCAAAGAAAATCACAGAAAAAAGTCTTCTTATAGATACCTTTCAGACCCTCACTCTGTGCTATACAACATTTAAGGGAGCACATAAACATTGAAAAAAAAAAGTATTTTGCAGTTTAAGTAGAAATTGTTTCATACCATGAAATAAACTGTATGATTGTTATGGCTGAAAAGTGGTTTGTTGCTTCACAGAATAGTTGCCTACCTAATCCACTGCTAGGAAACATGTTTTCAGGGCTAGGACTACATAGAAATGTATTATGTGCACTAACAGATCATCTGTCTAAAGACAAATCAGATACTATTCTTCACAGCAGAAAAAGTTGGTTTCCTAAATTAAATACTCATAGTTGTCTGCCTGTAGAAATGGTTTGCTTTCCTGAAGGGCTGACCAGGCAGCAGTTCCTACTGATTTTTTAAAAGCTCAGGCCTCCCTCATTTAGCAACCTTGATATAAAATTAGAAAGCTAACTTTAGATACTGGGGTTGGAAAATGTTGGTGGCCTGTAAATATGATTATATGTCAGACAGTGTAATTAAAGTTCTAAGGAAATAATTGGTATCTATCTATCTATCTATCTATCTATCTATCTATCTATCTATCTATCTATCTATCTATCTATCTATCTATCTATCTATCTATCTATCTATCTAACTCACTATACTTACACACCCATACATCCCTGACTACTCCCCTATCTATCTATCTATCTATCTAACTCACTATACTTACACACCCATACATCCCTGACTACTCCCCTCAACACGTGAAATTAACACTGGGACCATGAAATACATCTGCCTTCACTTAACTCTGGCCCATTCATTCTGAATGAAGTTAGCTACCTAGGCATACTTCTTGACTATCTACTTGCCTTCAAATTGGAAAATAAATGATATGCAGTGCTATTTTGCCCATCCTTGGTTACCTCACTTGAGAAGCTCCCCACCCATCTTGGCACAATCTTTTCAAGACAGGAAGCACAAAATTGTGACCACATTGGGTAAAGGTGGTGCCCCAACAAAGCCACAAGGACTCTAAATTTAAGCCTACCATAAAAGCTTTGAAAATGATGACACACAAAGAAGGAGAAACTACGGGGAATGAAACACCTTAATTTTGAAAAACCACAATGATCCACCCAGCACTTTTAAAGCTTTGAGCTCTGAGGCATGAATTAACCACAGGGAGAGTTTTTAACCTACCAAACACAGGCACTCATTCTTTGTAACTTCGCAGCTGCTTAAAACAGGATGGATGTGTCTCACAGTCTTAAAGTGGACTCTCAACATGTCTATGTCTGTTTAAAAAAACCCAACTCACACTCACAGTCCAGTAGGCTGGGCACCTGCTTCAACATATGCCTGGGATTCCCAAAGATGAACCGGTGACCTTTCATTCTGGAATATAAAATTCAGGATACCATACTGGTACCTGACTTAGAAAGCTCAGAGCACACTTGTTATGAAAAAAAGTGCCCTGCACTACTCCATCTTGAGCTTGGGTCCCCCCCAAAAGGGCATCTGAAATAAGCAGTGTGATAATCTTGGCCTGGAGTTGGTGATTTCAAAACTCTTGTGGGTTGGCCACGTTCCACAGAAAGGTGCTGACATTGTATTTAACTGTGACTGTAATTACATCAATTTATTGCATCATTCCTTATTAATTTGTATTCATTAGACAATATTATTAATTAAGTGTTATTTGGACTTCACTTGCATTTGAATAACACTCTTTAAAGGACAAGCAAATGGTATGAAGTGCCTTCTCAAACATGATGCTATCCAGAACCAGCGGTGAGCGGAAAACTGTTATGTATATTAAGCTAAGCTCTTCCCTGAATTAGGGAAATGCTGACTAGTGTTTCCTCTGACGGTATCTTCTAGGGTAATTTTGTGTGCTGGTGAATGTGAAAATCAAATTAAATTGAAAATAAAACCCTATGCTCTGGAATCTACTTCCCCTCAAATCAGTCACCATCTAATCACTGCTTTCCTTGGAGCAACACTGTGTTTTAGTTTGGGGTTTGGTTTTTTTTTTTTTTGTTGGTTGGTTGGTTGGTTGTGGGTTTTTTTGTTTGTTTTTGGTTTTGTTTTTGTTTTGTTTTGTCTTTTTTTCATATGCTTAAAAGACAGAGTGAAATGATAGGAATACAAGGATAGAGGAAATCCAAATGGAAATAAAACATTTGGCATGGCCAAAACACAGTTTATAACCTTCTGCAGGTTACTGCACTTGCTCTTACAGACAGGATTTTCCAAGGAGCCTGAGGCATGTCTTTACTGAAAAACATTAAGTGTCCAAAGCCCAGAGCCATAAGATTAGTTTTAAAATTGTAGCCCAGAATTGGTCAAAAATTTGTTACAGACATCAACTCTGAATCCAAAATTTGAGGTGATTTCGGTAGCGTCCGAGAAGAGCAGCTAAGCTCCAGAGGCACCCTGCACTCAGCCAGTGGGGAGCAGGCTCTCCCAGGGAGGTGCACTGGGGCGTAACTGGAAGCCACAGCCCCGGTCTCATCTTCACGGCCGCTGCACCCTCTCCCTCTGGCACGCTCTCCCTCCCCTTTGGCGTCGCTCAGCTGCGGTGGGAGAGCCTTTCTTCCCTGTCCTCTGCCACTCAGGCAGGCCCCAGCAAGTTTCTAGGTCCCTGCAAGGCAGGACCCCAACCCCAGGAGTGAGTCAGATGGCGAGAACGACTGTAGCGCTGGGTGTGCCTGGGGATGACAGCATCCACTGGGGAGGTGGGCAGAGCCGGCCAGCAACGCAAAGTGGCTACACCCACTGCCACGGGGAGGGGACGGTGCTGTGGTGCAGGTGCAAGGCATGGCTTTGTGCACCTACGTGAGGGAAGCAGGAGCCAAGCGTGTGAATGTCAGATGTCTGGCCTGGTTTGCTGTTGAAGTTCACTGCCTAGGAAGGAGAGAAACTCCTCTACATAGTGAAAAGGACCTTAAAACCGGATTCTAGTATTTATAAAGGGCTTTTCTGTTTCATTAGAAGCTGCCAGTTTTACTCCTCCTGATATGATCAACTGTGTAATACTATATGCTTTATAGATACACTGGATCTAAAAGCAGACTGAGAAACCTAACCTTATGGAGGACAAAACTCTAGTAGACATCACAGAAGAAAGTTTGAGGATTTCATTCCTGCTGTCTCTATCTGCTCAAAACTTCTTCCTCTACAGTTTTTACCTTTTATACTGAAATAAACAGGAAGAGATCTAGTCCAAACGTTTTAAAGAGATTTTTCTGTCTGTACTTGCATACATGCATGTTCAAACAAATGTTTTAAAGCAAATGACATCCAGAAATTACATTTATTATTGGCATGTGATGTTACTCCATCTGTCGCTCTGGTAACAAAAGCAGGACCTCTAATCCATTACAATGTCAAGGCATCACCAACTTACTCAAGTTACTTTGAAATGCACAGTAAAATAATGTTTTTCATATAAATGAGATGTGGGGGATATCGTTCGACAGTCAAGAAGGTGGAAGAAGTCTTGTGGTTGCAATTAGCCCGCTACACTCACGGGACCTGTCAAACCGTAGAGGAGAAACCAAGCCCAACTCTGCCAGGGCCAGACATATGCTTTTGAGAAGATGGACAGGAGCATGGACAGGGCTCCCATTACAGGGATCTCATTGCCAAGACACCGTTTCTGCTTGAGATAAAGGGAGAAGATGGTGGCTTATTTTGCTTACGTTCAAATCTGGGACACTGTTGCTTCCTTAAGACATTTCAGTTCCCCAGGAGAGGCTCATGACAGAAGCAGGTTTTGACTCTGCAGGGGATGCCACAGAGAGGCAACCCACCCTGCCTTCCAAATGAGTGCAGCTTGTTGCTGCTTCCTGCTCTGCCTTGAAGCCTGACTTCACAGGAGGAGGAAAGAAGGAGCTACAGGAGGGCAGATTGCTTGGCCTTAAAAGGAGATTTCCACTATGGAAATGTTGTGCATAGCCTGACTTTGCTGGTTGCTAAATGAAGGGGAGTACACAAATAGGCAGGCATGCTCACCCAGATGTTCTTAAGTGAACACTTACACACACCCCTTCTTTCTTCTAAAAACATATTTCGACTCTTCACCTTTCAATTACAGAAAAGTCCTCATTTCTGTGACCTCATAAAAGAATTATATGCAAAGAATTACATCCTGAGACCAAAATGCTGAATCTTATACACCAGCATGGAGATGGACTGTTTTTCCTCTGTGCAGTTTCTAAAGGCGGGATATACTATTAAGAGGCTTGTCTGCAGACGTAAGGGCAATAATCTGACTGGAGCCAGTCGGTCCGTGACCTTAAGTGCACCATTTAAAAACCACACCTCAAGCCTTGCCCTCATTCTTACTCCACCCTCTGCAGAACAAATGACACCACTCCAGTTTCATAACTCTGAGAGGCCATTTACCCACTTTGGCTATGGTGCCAACAGCAGCTTTCGGGAGAACTGAGTTAGACATTGTGGCATAGCTTTAAGACAAAAATCTTTCTTCTGACTTTTCTTTTAGTACTACCTTGAGTGCCCCTCTTTGCTTTTCATGTTTCCCTTTCCTAGCTTGACAGCATGTCTGTATGAGTTTGCATGGAGTTTATCAAGAACAGCATTATGACTAACATATTTTCATGGGTCACAGAACAACTTATATCAATCCAGCTAATTAGCTCTTTTCTGTGGTACTCTTTTTTTTTACATGAAATATTTATTCAGTTTTCTTATCTACTGGAATTTGTGATGTGCAGACAAAGACATACCACAAGGCGATGCATTATGAAAAACCACAAGCCACTGATCTTTATTTATTCACAAAAACATTCAAAATTAATTTCTCCTATGGGATAAAAGAGGCAGAGAGTGCAAACTGAAAAGAAGATGAAGATAAGGCAGACTGAAAGAGACAGAGCAAAGCCTTGCCCAACATCTGAACCTGGCACCTCACCCTACAGACAGTCATCTGAATTCTACTTTCAGCCTCTTTGTTACATTACCAGCATTTTAGGCTGACTCCCATCCATTTTGTAGCAGCTCGGAGAAGCCACAACCTGCCTGATAACACATGTTCTCCTGCCAAGTAAGACTCTATCAGCCATTATAGGGCTGGGCAAGCGCTGGAGTGGGGCTGTGCTCTGTAACAGCCCCTCCAGGATGTAGGCAGTGGGCTGTGAACCACAGACTGTAACCTGGTGTCAGGACCACGGAGATGGAAGGTCACCCAGCTCATCTCTTGCCCAAGGCAGGTCTGCTGCACCCCTGTTCTTCCTGGTGCATGTTTATCAAGCCTATTCTTAAAGGTCTCTACAACCATGCAGGTAATCTAGTCCAGGTCTTCATTTTCTCTCTCATTAGAAAGTGAAGAGTATTTTAGCTGCATGTTACTTGCTCTAGTTTATCTTATCTACCATGCAAATGAAGAACAGAGCATCCTTTTCCTCCTTTTAGCTGTCTTTTACATACTATGGCATCATGCTCCTCCTTCAGTCTCCCCCTTTTCAGTCTAAATTACCAGAGATGAATCACGGTTTTTGTAGGCCATTTCTCTAAAACCTTGGATCATACTGTCTGTTCTCTGCTTTCTCCAATACCCCAATCTACAGTACCCAGAAATACACTCAAACCTTGATCTAAACATTTATGAGTGCTGGAAGAAATATAGTGTAAGAACTATTTCAAATGTCAATCAATCTCTATTCCCGGTTACACATTTCAGGATGGCATTTGCCTGTGTTGAAAACCATGATATTGCTGGCATTGTGTTCATCCTGGATCCAGTATACCACTTGCAAGCTTTTCCCTGAAGAATTGCTACCTTGCTAATTCATTCCCATTCCTCATGCCTGCAGCTGATTACTACTAAGTGTAGTTTCTGGTACTTCTTGCTGATGAAATGCATCCTATATTTTCAGCTCTTTTCTATATGATCAATTTAAATTCTGATCCCGTTCTTCAGCACACTTGCAGTCCCTCCCATACTGTTATCTGCAAATTCAAGAAATGTGTTTTCCTCCTCCGTCACCAAGATCATTAATGTAAACACTGCACAATACAAGATCTCTTTGGAGTTCCTCAAATAATTTTCCACCGAACGCAGTTTTTCACCTAGATTTCCAGCCACCCCTTTGTAGACATCTCCAGGCCACGTTTCCTTTGCCGCGTTGATGAGAACAACCTGCGGGACAGAGTCAAAAGACTTGCTCCTCGTTTACTTGTCCTCCGGGCATACAGTGCCTCAGCTGGCATCAGGCCCGATGGGTTGACACATGGGACTGAAAACCACCGCTGCTGCTATCACTCCCTTTGGATGCTGCCCTTTAAGGAGCTCAGCCAAACCAGAAAAGCAGAGCCTTTGTGTTTCAGCACACTGCAAAACAAGTCTCAGAAGGAACATATGAAATCAAAGCAGTTTCTACCTTTATGCTGGTTTTGGATTGCAAGCAAGAGGCCAAAATTCAGCCCTCAGCAGACAGTGGTGTGCATTTCCCACTGTCATTGGCGGGGAGGGAAGTATGCAAGTATTTCAGGGCTGAATTTGAACACACTGCTTATGCACATGCTTTCTTTCTCTTGATCTCTACAATGCAGAGAACTGATACGATCCTGAAAAACTCATTATCCAACACCCGGGGCCACTGAGCTCCAACTGCTGTGGAACAAGGATGTTTCTTGTGGTTGATTTACATGTTCCTTCACCTATTACACTTGTGATTTGAAATTTTGTTACAAAAATGAAAAAATACTATTCTACAAGAACTGTCTGTACTTGAACTACTATAAACATTTTACTAGTCCCAGATTTTCTTCAAAATATTTTTTTACCTTTCACTGCAGACAAGACTTCTACTGATTTTGAAAAAGATTTTGCCAGAAGGACTGATGTTGTATCCAGATCTTGCAAATAAGACTGTATTATTTTGTTCTGCCCCTGGCTTGCCATTTATCTCAGTGGAATTCCCACCTGCTTCTTCCAGGTGCTGCCAATACAGATTCATAGGAGCTCTATTAACTTTTAAAGTGCTAGTTAACGTCATTCTAAAAAGCCGCTTGTTTTCATCTTACTGCCATCAGTCGAAAAAAAGCAGCACTCCTCTTTTCAGCAGCTCATTAAATCTTATTAAAATACATGCCTGCAAAATAGGTAAATTAACTCCACAAATCCTCTGTGACAGTGTCCAGCCTGCCAGCCATTCTTTTTTAGTTGTTTTTTTTTTTTTTTTTTCTTTTCTTTCTTTCTTTTCTTTTCTTTTAGTAGTGAGCCACCAGACTGATAAGAATGGATACATAAGTGCCGCTCTCTCTCTTCCCCTCCCCCCCCCCCCGCTTCATTTAATTTGAGACTTTACTAATTCAAGCAAAAGAGATTTGGTTCTTCACTCCCTACATCAGGGTGACTTCACTGACATTTTCCTTTACAACTGCTCAAATAGAGGAAAATTAAGGCCCCGGACTTGTCTATCTTTAGGCAAACTATTTCTGTTAGACCTAGCTAATACATGCTAAATGTTTTTAGGTAATTTCACTTTCTTTCACTTTTCTTACATATAGATAGGTATTGCATATGTGTCAGTCAGCAGAACATTCACAAAAGAGCAGCTTGTGTGTCTCTAGTTTGCAGAGAATAAGAACCACTGATTTCCAAAGCGGCAGTTCTGATAAAAGTAGCTGATTAAGTGAAATACAGATGGAATAAAAGACTGCCATCTGCCTTCCTGTTTTAATTTTTGTGGTAAATTCTGAAAGCCTGTATCTCTCATTTATGCATATACACACATATGAATCATAGCCACAGGGCGAATGGGGAGTACATGAGCATTATTAATTTGATAAAACAAAACAAAATATGAAAAGAAAAATAATTCCTTGTGTTATTTTTGAAGGGACCTTTATCTTTTGTTTGAACTTCAAACAGAGCTAATGCCAAGTAACCTAACCTTAATTTACCATGAAAGGCACTAATATCCAGCCCTTCACAGAAATGATCCACGACCAGCATTCCCTGTAGGATCTTTGCAACAGTGGAGAATTTGCACTGCTGTTTCCTACTTGTGAATATGCTCTACAACCAGTTATTCATCCCGGGTCCTCTACCTCCACCACCTTTCCCCATTATCTCTGAAGAGAGAATCAAGATGAGAAACATAATTGCTGCAAATTAATTACTGTATAACTGTCAGTCTCTTCCGTGGCTCCCTTGACCAAAAGAGCACTTCACTCAGCTCTGGATTGCTCAGACCATTTGTAACCTCTAAAATATTATTATTACCTAGTACTCACTGAGTTAAAGTTCAGGCTTGTCAGGAGAGGAGAGAAAAACCCAGCAAGGCACCTGGGTTTAGTCCTGGCATGAGCACCAGTGATGTTGCAAAAGCTGCCAGATTGTGACTCTTGGTCATACTGTTGTCCAGCATCCCACTTGTACTGGAACTGCATCTATCTCCTCCACCATCTCCTGTCTGGACTGGGGACCTTCTGGGAACAGCTGTGATTAGGGGAGCCAGGAATCAGCTCTCCACCATGTAGAACCTGGTATCCACAACTGAATCATGACAGATCTGCTTGGGTTAACTTTATTCCTATGACTGCCTATATTTCAGTTTGCATAACTGCACAGTTACCTGCTAGCAATAAACAAGAGGAAGCCTTGTTGTGAAACTCATCATTTGCATGTGAAGATACACAGTGGTACAGAGAAGAATATTATGAAGAACGTTCTGTATAATATTTCAAAATTATGGAGAACAGATTTTTTTTTTTTTTGATGCCTTCAAGTTTAGAGCACCGAGATGTTTTGGACAGAACCTAACATTCAAATTAGATTTTATTAAAAAACAGAAAGAAAAATGTGTGCATTTCTGTAATTTTAAATCTAAGAAGGAATTTGACACAATGCTAAGGAGCCTTTGTCAGTTACATCAATTCCCCAACTAAAAGGAGAAAAAGACCACAACTGGGAGCAACCCTTTGCGAGCTCCTTATGAAATGGCACCCAGCAAAGCTGTAACTGAGGATGAGTAACAAATCTGGAGCTGGATGAAATACCAAGTGTCTTATGGATAACGCCTGAGCTCAGTTGAAGGGAATGAACATCTCTCCCACTACAAGAGTGCAACAGTACATTATTGCTTTTCATCTTTTAACTCCCTAATGTAACAGATTATAGACCAAACTGCACAATCTTTCCTTAGATGGCAAATTAAGCAGCCCGTGTTTCGAGCTATTTTCTTTGCTTTGTCCAGTGCACAAAGATCTTTCCTGGTAGCTGCTGTGCGAGGGTGTAACCTAGTAAGCAAGATGAGAAAAAGATGCTCGGGCTCACCACGCTGTTTAAACTCCAAGTTTAATTGTATCTGGTTGCCGAGATGCACGTAGCTTTTAAAAACTGTAAACAGAGACTGGCTGCTCAAATAGTGGCTGCAGAAGCCTGCTGACAATTTCATCTGGTGACAGGAGCTAGTTTCAAAGAAGGTTAGTCACTGCTATTGAGAATATTAATTGAGAACTCACTCCTTCTGCCTGCAGATTACAAAGGTTTATCGGCAGTCTCACCAGCCTAAACAGACTGGGGTTGCTTTAACCATCCAGCCGCAGCAGTTTCCTAACATCCTCTGGATCCGGTTTACCACCAGCTTCTTTTAGCTGCAACAAGTTGCAGAAAGGAATATGAATCTTTTAAGACTGATTTTAGCCAAGAAAACCACGCTAAGGAAGAGCTACATCATACATTAACTGGGATTTCCATTCAGTTCTAATTAGGCTGCATAAAAATGTCTCCAAACATATTTAACTTGTATGCAGTGGCATAATGTTCAAGGCTTAAAATTTTAATTTATGGGTTTGGGTGGGTGCCTGATACTTCTAATGTTTAATGAATCTGTCCTCACTTGGCAATTTGCCATTGGTGATCATAGAGTTTGTGCATGCCCCTAGGTATTTATATCTGTAAAATTGATAGTGTGTGAAATGTCTTATATTTGACAAAACATGGCTGTTTTATTTTCTTCTGAAATGACATAATTACTCCTGCAGGATATGTGGTCAGTTGAAGATTTGCAATTTTTCATATTAAAGAGTTCTATATATTATTTCTGACAACCAATGTTTTATTTTTGTGAAAGATTCAGAGTCTGTTTAGTCAGTGGCTGTATTTTGTTTAAGTCTCACACTGGAGCTCCCTGGGACAGGAGCTATCTTTGTGTTGTAACACAATTGAAACAATAACTTTAAAAAAATCTGCAAAAATGGGATTTTCCACTAATTGTACAGACAGTGATTTGCTAAAAACACACAGAGAAATTAAAGCAAAGTGGCACAAAAGCTAGTAAGAGTAAACACAACAAAAAATCTCTTCATCTAAGTCCAAAAAGAAAGAAACAAGAGACAACAAAAAGTTCATGGATGTTAATTAAAAAAAAAAAAAAAAGAAAAAAAAAAGAAAAAAAAGAGAAAAATCCTTTTGTTATTCAAGCAAGTCTTTTAAAATTCCTTTATTTTTTTCCTTTCAAATATCACTAATGACATATTTAAGTAAAATTTCCACTCCCTTGCCAATAACTACTTAAAAACTACAATGCTAAAAAAAGACAGGAAAGCAAAATCAGGAAGGTATGCATATATGAAAACAAAACCAATCAAAAGTCCTCTGGATATAGTCTGAAGGTTCAACACTGGTACAACAATAAGTCTTTTGAAGGCCTCTCAATTCAGCTACAGCTAAGAAAAATGACGATGGTGTCAACCCCTCTGTACTCCTATGGCTTTTGTGAGATGGGCCACCATAAAAATTCAAAAAACCTACACTTTCTGTGTCTGCTCAGATTCATCCTGCTGTAAAAGTAAACTTGCTTATGTCCCTTCTGACATGGTTGCACCAACAAATCTAGCAAATCAAGAGATACTCTCTGTGCACTAAACAGTCTCCCTCATATTCTCTAAGAAAGGAAAATAATAATTTAAAGGAGACACATTTTAGAAATGGCATCTACCAGGCTATTTTTTTCATGACAGTTGCTAACCCTTACACAGGGCTAGTCTGGGCTTGTCTGTGAATAACTAACAGGTATAAGAGCTAGTTTGTTCTGATGCTAATATACAGCAACAGGGAGTTGCATTACAGCAAATACCCATTCTTAGTGTCCACAGGGCCTGCTATTTTTGCTATACTGAATCTCTTGTGTAAAACAGAGCAGAAAACAGTAGGTAGTATCCCTCACTTGTCTTCTTTAGAGTGTCAGGAAAGGTCTTCTAAATCAAAGGTTTAGAGCTGCTTTTTCTAACAACTCTGTTTGCCTTCCTCTCTAATGCATCACTTCCTGAGCGTGATAGAGCCCTGGATATTTTTAACAACTTCTTTCTCCTACATCTTCCTTCTTCTCCATAGATCCCATTCTCCAGGGATCCTCCATCCTCCTGGCTGAAGGATGGCCAAATTTGCTCAGAGCCTAGCAGTCCTTTTTGGAGGTCAGGTTGAGGGAGCACTGTTGCCAGATGTGGAACTCCAGCTACACGGGCTGAGCACACTAAGCCCACTGGCCTCACATGTGTAGGCATGAGCTTCTCTGAAGAAACTAGGCAACATTCATCAGTTTAGATCAGGGCTGATAACATGTTTTCCTGTGGGGTAGGTTTTTTATGGAAGAAGTTTGGTTCGTTAAGATGGAGACAGTTTGCGTGGGTATGGCAGCTCCAGATAAACTTTTGAAAAATCCAGGCAGGCTTTTTGACCAACTTGTTTACCTGTTGGCTTGATATCCTGTCAAGGGTCCCTGTTTACTGTTGCTCTCCCCCTGGCCAAATATGTTGCATCATTTGCTACCTTTATTCTTGAAGGTTGTTCTTAAGTATTCATTCAAGAAAAGTTAGCATTTTTTACTTTTTGCTATGACCTGCAGCAATTTTTCCTCCCCCAAAAGTTATTTTATTTCTCCTGATGTGAATCTGTCTGCACCACTCTATTTTTGACCTTGTTTGAAAGTTTCTTTGCATCAATCTTTAACGTGCTTGTGGTCCCATATCACAGCTTACCCTTGGAGCTTTCCAGCTTCAATTTTATTACAAAGTTCTCTGTTCCCAGAATACCTCATACTTCACTTAATTTCAGTATTTAGCAAAACTGTAGATTCTTCCTGAACCTTTAGGGTTCAGAATAACTGAAATAAAGATTGTGAATTTAACAACACTGTCATAATATCCGTCCGCTGAAGTCAATATTCTGAATTCATTTGGCCTCTTTACCTGTGAAATCCTTCTTCTTACACAGGTTCAAGTATTTAAGTTAAGCTTTCACTTAGACCAACACAAAGGTGATGGAGATTGTATGCCTTGACAGCTATAACTTATTTATTGGGCCCACTGTGCCAGCTTGGTTACCTTGGCAGAAGAGCGACCCATTTTGGCACTGCAAAATGGACTGTAGAAGTTACAACATTTTCAACCTCTGAGACAGTTTGTCAGCTTGAGCGGAGCTCAGAGATACTGATAGCACGCACAGAAGGGGAAAATTACTGGTGTTTCCAGGCTGTTTCTGTTCACTTACTAAAAAAAATACTTAAAACTTCAAGGCTTTATGTCAGATCAAAATTTCACCTAAGCTAAATAATTATGTGCAAGAGGACTATAAGAGAAAAAATATATATAAACAGACATGCTTGGCATTGGAGCTTGAAAGTATCCTTCAGCATGTTCACAAAAGCACATGCAGACATATGTGCATATGTACGCACATGCTTCTCCAGGCTCCAACTGCCATGCACATTTGTTTGAGGTTTTATGGGTCTCAGAAAATGTTACAAAATCAAATGAAAATAGAGCAGAGATGCACATTTTTCAGATATTATTTTCCTAAAGTGATGTATTCATTTTCTGAATCAACATGCTTTCCATCCCAAAGGCCTATTATGAGAAGGGGAGGAAGAAAGGGGAGGAAAAATAGAGAAAAGGCAGAGAAGACTCCAGTACTACTAACTTAATTTGAAACTGAGTGATACTCAAATTGTGATGTTCATACATATTTCCATGCAAATTAAAACAAAAAAGAAATAGTAAATATGCTGGAATAAGGATTATTTGTTAAATTCTACTGTAAAAAACGTCTGCATGCTTGTGTCTCATAAACTCCTCTGACGTAAAATAACTGGTGTTCCTGGAATATTTCAGTTCAGTAAAGAAGTTTCACTGCTGAGCACAGCTTTTTTTCTCCTCTATTTTCTCTTCCCTCCCCCTCTTTCTTTTTGAGTCTGAAGATAGGATAAAACCTCAGTGATTAGCTTCGTTGCCAGCAACAAGACTGATTCTTTAATGTAGCTGCTCTGCTCCTTAGCTTTGTTTTCATTATTATTTGCATTGTGCTGCAGATGACTAAGAGATAGTCAAAAGATCAAAGGTTTCCTTTGATGGTTTATATCACGGATCCCTGCTGTATTAAAAAGGATCTCAGGTCAGGACATTCTTGTTCACACGCAGATCTGAACAAGGGGCTGCACGGGGTGATCAAACTGGATGAAGGCTGAACACATCCATCAAAGGGCTGACCACACTGGCCCATACAGAAGAGGAGGTTCTACCTCCACAACCATGACATTAACTAGTGACAGATGTCTCCTCGTGGCTGCTGCTTTGATATGTCAGGACTAAGGAGAACCAGAGAACACGAAGAAGTTACACTTTCCACGTCACTCTAGAACTGTTCTATAAAAAAATATTAAATCGTAACTCGTAATGAGCAATTTCTAGTATCAAAGGGGTTTTGATCTTTATAGAAGAACACAGGGAGGCCCATCTTGTATAACCACCCCACACATGTGTCAGGTCAAAATATGTATCTCTTACACATTGCATTTAATCTTGCAAACATTTAGTAAACAATAATAAACTGGTTATTGCAGTGCCTCTGTGAAATAAAGTACTATCATGCACAGAAGAGAGATGGAGATACTGAGATAAAAATTAAGGCCTAGCCTACAGAAGGTGGGCTGGTGCAGCTCGTACACTTCCATATTTGAAACTCCTAGTTGTAGGCTAAAATGATTTTGTGTGTTTCTTCGTGTTTGTGAGAGAGGGTGATGACATTTTTATACCATTTAGGATACATCAGGCAAAGATTGCTTTTGCAGCAGGCCTTTCAAAACCACTGCACTAAGCATAACACTTGCTTAAGGAGTGTTGCTGCTCCTCTCTTGGTAGGTACCTCACCAGTGTGCATAACAGCACGACCACTGCTCTCCCCCGTGACCCATACGCCAGATAGAGCAGCCTGCCCTGATTTAGAAACCACTGCCCAGATGCATCTTGGTTGCGATTTCAGGAAGCAGGGAAGAGATCGTGACCTGAGCCATGGCAAGAGGGTACGAGGCCAAGGAAATCCTCTGCAGAAGAGAGCTCACCCCCGTGCTAGCTATGGTCATTTCCCTACCCCACCGCCCAGAGTGACTCGTCCTCCAAGGACTTGATTCGCATGCTGCTGGGATTCCCATCGCATCAGTGAAGGTGCCACTTTCTCCTTCACGGAAGGGACATTTACTTGGAAGGGGTGCCCAAACAACCTACATTCATTTCCTGAATAAAATGGAAAAAAGCAACAACAAACCCCCACTTTTTCTGACAGGCAATTTTTGTTTACATTAGGACTTTTGCCAGGGTAAAGTGCTGTCAAAAATAACTTCACGCATCTAAAGAATATTGATCTATCATTAAAAACTTTAAGTGTGGATTTGCTCTAAATTTTACAGACCATCTCCAGCTGCCATTACTTGCAACAGCAGCACAGCTACACCTAAATTGAGGGTAGGATCAGCTCTGAAAACATCATGTGAGGAGAGGTTTCTGACCTGAAGTAAGTGTTGAAGCCACCTGCCTCACGTTAGTAAGGCTTCTCTCTCATAGCAGTGAGCTCATGGCACTTTCACGGCTCTCATAGCACTTCCAAAGAGCAATTCATTTTGCCCAGCCTACCATCTGTGTTATGATGCTACAGAGGAAGCCCTGTTGACAAATTTTGCTTGGATACTAAGACATCAAATCTTAAGCAAAATGAATCCCACTGTAATGCACGATGGCTTTCCACTGAGCAGCTGATGTCAGAGCTGGAATTTTAGAAGAAATGTGGGCTTGTGGTTTTGTATTCCTTCAACAGTTCTCACTCAGATCATCCTAAATTGGTCTCTTATTTGAAATCCACCAGATTGATTTCATGTTTCAAGTAGTATGCAGCTGACAGTATCTTTGAGATGGCTTGTTCAACTGTGTTACATTCTGTGCCTTTAAATAAATAACAATAAGCCCTCCCCAATCCTTAATGTAGTCACCAGATGCAAAACTAGAAGAATCTGAAAATCAAAGAGGGAGTTTAAAAAGAAAGCCTGTTGCTAAATAGCTTTGTATGAGTATGTATAAGAAGGCATATGTTCTTAAAAATGTGAAAAAGTAACCTTCTCCATCTATCATCAGAGACAGCTTCTCCTGCTGGCAAACAGGGGATACCAAGTGACAGAAACCTCATGATCTGAGTTTGCTTATGAAGTAATGAAAAAATGCAACTCTTATTCTATAGACTGCTTAAGGGAGACTTTATACTAATATCAGTATTACCTGGATTAGCCCCATAGCTCCTTGATTTAATTCCAAAAACTTGACAGGCTTACAGTCCAGGTTTTAGCTGTCCTCCTCCTCTCTGCTGAGAAATTACCTGACATCATAACACATTTTTTCTCTCTTCTCAAAATATCAGATATCCAGTTCCCATAACAGGGAGTTATTGCTCTGTCAGTTCCAGTCTTTGGCTGGTGGAAAAGGAGAGGAGGTTCTGTTTTGTTACCAGTAGACTTTTTCATATAGTGTCTTGCTTTTCAAAATGATCACTTTTATTAATGCTGGTTAGGAATCGTGTTTCGAAACACTTATTTACAGTGGTGAATGTTCATGTAATAGTTTTAGGGATGATAGTGTAGCCACTTGTATAGTGGATAAAATCCCACAATTTCATCTTGGAGACATGTTGTTTTTAAAGGACGGTTTGTTTTAGGTCTCCAATTTCTTATGTAAAATGGAAGCATTTGCTTGATGACTGAATCTACTAGAAATTTTTAGATTAATATTCTCTATTTGCTGATGATGTATTAAGAAAAGTAATAAGGCTTGTAAGAAGTATTCTGGTACACAGTATTCTCGTGAACTTTTTTTTTTTTTTTTGCTGAATGTAGGCGCCAGAGTTACACTGCTGCTTGCAGAGAGAATGCCTGGCAAAAACGTGAGGGCAAAAGCACATTTGTCTATGCACAGGCTATATCCCAGCCTGTCAACGACTTGAAATAACATGCAAATAGGTGCCAGTACATCTATCATTCTGTTTATTGTCTTTACTCACTTTCAGTTTGACTTCTCATACAATTCTGGCTCTAAGCATTTGATAAACACCATTGGACTACTGGATTTTGTTTCCCACCAACATCACATCTTTATCTTTTGGAAAGGTTGATGAAATACAAACAGTATAAGAAAAACTTTACTGGCAAGGGCCTCTGTGTCTTGCTACACCAGAGCAATGTACTATGGTTGCTTTGTATCTGTTGCATAAAGTTTGTTTGAGTGACAGACTGACAAATGGTCTTTTTAGCACTGAAACTTAAACAAGGAGTGGATTGAGTAAAATCACAACCTGGACTGACTCAAAATGACATATCAGGGCCATTTTTCAGTGGTCAGTTCCCTGATGGTTGAATTAACTGCAGTTTTATCTTGCTCTGTATTAGCTGTTTTACCTCACTTTCACCAAATTGCTTTCTTATCGTCATAAACACTACTGAATTACTGTAAACTGCCAAAGTGGCAGAACTCTGCTATCCAGCCCATGGGTGCAATCACTGGATTTTCCTCTCTCAGTTGTCCATTGTATTTGAAATCATCTCGAGAAACAAGCCAACAAAGTCATATTTTATCATGAATTGCACAACTGTTACACATAGTAGCAACTCTATTTTCATATGCTAGGATACAAATTTCATGGACAAATATATGCCAGACAAATACATGACAGAAAAATAGCTCTGCTCAATCTTTTGGCAGGCTTATGTGGGTTATAAAAACAAACACATTTCCATGCAGGCCTCTCCATTCATTTTGTAGCTGCCAAGATGACATCCAGAGGAGTCCAGGGGAAAGGCTTTGAGACTTTGACATGGATGGGTTGGAGGACCTTGTAATTTCTCTCTTCTTAGGGTAAAAAGTATCACTGAGGAGAGGTGTGAGAGGGCAGCATATAATATTCTGCAAGTTAGGGATGAACTGTATGTCTTAATCATTTCCTATTTCAAATGAAGTACAAAACACCTGGTCAAGATCCACCAAAAGATTTCACAGGTCAGAGGCATGTAAGGGAAAAAAACCCCTAAAGAATAGAATGAGGAGCCCAAAGTCAGCCCCACAGCTTCTAAGAAATGCAATAAAAAAGCCTGATTTTTGAAAGGCCTGAATTTGTTAGCCTTTCCCGCTTAACTTCTTTGCAGGAGGAAGCAGGGTCCTTCTGCTCAGGAGACAGGAAATGAGTGTTTAAAATTATTTTGCCTTTTCAGTAACTAAGAGTCACCCTTGCACTAACTTTGTGACCAGTACATATGCGTTTGTTTTCTGATAATCACAGACCTATAAAAACTAAACCTATTTGCCACTGCTGTTACCGGAACACAGAGAAAGATATCAGAGGTGAGTCAAGACAGGCCTCATGAGAAATATGCCGCGATCCAATTCCACTGCGTGCTCCTGAGCCCATCAAAAACTTTCTTTTGAAAAAGTCCAGATTTTCCCAAATTGACCTTTTCAAAGACAAAGCAAGATCCATAAAAAGTAACTAAAAGACAAAACTCTTGTGTTGATTGGAAGCTGCCAGATTTTAGGGAATGGTAGTTTGTGTGCCCGGCTTAATTCATTTCACCTGGCTTTAGCTGGAACACTTCTTCTGCCCCCTTCCCATGTTGCAGAAGCTCAGAGCTAAGAGAAAAACATGTGTCCACAGGAAAAGATCAATTTTGCTTCTGTCAATAATGTATTTGGACCTGGAAGGAATAACTACGCAGGTGTGTGTGGATATGATTCACAAGCAGTTTACAAGAAGCTATCATTAAATGTGTAATAATAGCACAGTGCCAGCAAAATGAGACAACTAGATCAGTCAAGGATACAGGATTTATAGACTAGTGCTTTATGTAATGTCCTTGAACTATGCTTTCTAGGTTGACTCTCCAACAATCTCATGTTCATACTGGCAGTTCTGTCATATGGTGCCCACATTTTCCTGGGATCTGAAAATACAAAGTCACCATAAAAGCTCCAGTAGTGAATGGGACAGGATGTTCTACACCCACCATTTGATATTTATCAGCGATTACTGGGACCAGAGAGGAAGTGGTTATTGAGAAACAGGGCTGCCTAGGCTCCTGATCTCCACTTGGATTACAGTGCTGGTGACAGGCAAAGTCTTTTTCAACAGGTTTGTGAGTCATCAGCAAACAAAAGAATTAGAAAGAGATCTTGTTCTTCTGAGGGGTTTGTCCCCAGAGATAGCAGAGAGTGGGACTGTGGATCCTACACAGACCGTCTTCTTTGTGACACTTCACAATGACTCTTTCTGTGCATTTTCTAGCAGTACCTGTTTTTGAGTAAGAGAAACTAAAATCCAGCTGGTACGGATCAATAGAGTGTTAGTAAATCTGTGACCTCAGTAGACATGAATATACTTAGTAAAAGTTCCAGGTGTGTCTCTTTATAATAGTAAGAATTGAAACTGTGCTTAAAATGAGTCAAGGAATCTTTGTATAAGCATTCAATGTACCCGCTCTGGTTCAAGTAGGAAAGGTTTAATACCATTTGTGTAGACTGTTTTCTTTCTAAGTATGAGGCTTTCTGATCTACCTGCCCCTTATCATCTTTTGCAAGAGAGAGAAGAAAATTATCATCTTCTCATTATACTGATTTTAGGATGCAGGCTCTTTGTTGAGCATCCTTGCTTTCAGGAGCGGGGGCCCTGAGCGCAGCCCCCACCGAGGGGCCCGGCCACCTGCGCACAAGGCAGGCACGGTACCGGCACGTTGGGAGAAAGCGCCTGGCCCCCCTTGCCCAGAGCTGTACTCACCCTCAGGCCCTCGCCCAGGGTCTTCACCTGAGCTCCGTGGTGGCTCTACCACGGGGCTGCAGCTATCCCCACTCCCAGTCTCCTGACATCAGCTTGCTCCTCCTGCTTTCCCTTCCTGGTTTCAAGAGTGCAGCTAATTAAACTACGGTTGTGCTAGAATCAGGCTTCAACCACTTTGCAAAGCAATCGAATCACACGCTCCATGAGCCGACATTTTTATCTGCATTGTCATGTTCACTCAGTGACTTCATCCACACCTCCTGGTCTTTCACGTAGACCACTGGTTCCAAACCTTCGCTGTTACTGCTTTTTCCTCCTGTTTGACTTACTGAAGTAACTGCCTCCTCACCTGCCACCTTGAGGCATTTGTTTCAAACTCCTTGTTGTTCCCTGGATTGCAGCTCCTCCTTGCCCCACTACCCACTGTGCACAACTAACAAGCCAAGAAAATCACCACAGCTTCCTATCTATATCTTTTCATGGAAGCCTCACCTCCAGTGGAGAAGTCTGAGCATCTCTCTAGTGAGGCCTGCTGTAGCACCTAGAAATCAGTGAAAGTGACCACAGTATTGTTTTCTGAGGCAACTCAGATGAAAAACTTATGTTCACACTTCGAGGGTTAAAAAGACAAAAAAGGAAGAATAATGGCCCCGCTACTCAAGTGACAACTGTGCCAGCACACTGAGGACAGTATCTTCAGAAAACTCCTCTGATGTACTCAATGAGGGTCAACCATGTGGTGGGGGTCAAGCCACCATAGACCCACCTGAATTCACTCCCTTATTTAACATGACAGAAATTGACCTGGATGCAGAAAAAGGAAAAGTGCTTGGGACTTACTGTAAGTAATTTCTGAATTTACAATGTGCCACATACCTTGTACATAGCAAGATAAAAAAGCGACTCTTTAAAGTGGGAAGGGTAGAAATAGTGGTACTGTACAATTTTTAGACTCCAGTAATGTGAAAGGAAATTTTCAATTCTTCTCTTTTTCTTTTGCCTTCTGGAAAGCTGCATGCCTGAATGGTTTAGATAGGGATGAACATTAAAAACAATGAGTAATCTATGCCAGTTAATCTGCCCGACTGGGAGAGCCTGTGGCTGAAGCCAGGCATCTGGGTCTGTGCTAGACAGTTAGGATTTATGTCAGCTGTCTGGTCTAGAGTTGCATCAGGACCACAAAAGGTTGCCTGATTTAAAGTGTGTGGACTGAAGGCTCCCCACAGCAACACAGATGGGACTGCAGTGGTAGTGGAGAGCGGTTCCAGGCAGACCCAAAACAGAGACAGCACGTGAAAAACTATATGGGTTACTGCAGAAAATAACACAGCTGGAATGATTTTAAGGGCTTAAATGATTTCTAGATTATTGCAATGGCTGAACAAGTATTTTGTGACTCAAGAAAATCCAGGAAAGATGACCAAGTAACAACCAGTGCTGGGATACCCATCTCAGGTTTTGGGTAAAATTCTCCCCAGTATAAGGGGCCATAGTAATACGTATCACTGTGCATATCCATCTAACAGGCAAACTCTCTAGAGCTTCTTTGAATAAACCCAGGGTTATCAGGTTAATTCCCTTAAAAAAAGCTTTTGTTAAAGCAAAAGAAGATCCTGCAGGATCTAAAAGGAAAGCTGTGTTTTTGCCAGAAGTTCCAAGTATCAGAAAAGTGTATTTTCTCAATTATGCATGTGTAGCAGTCTCCAGTTTAACCGCATCTTTGGCAGCCTTAGCTAACCTATGGTAGCATACTCATTGCTTGGATATAATAATTGGGCTCTCTGGACAAGGATATAGGGATAATTCATCTGTTTGACACTAAAAAATGCCTATATGCATTATTAGTGAAATTATTGTCCCATTTAACTGTCTCTTCATGGCTTTGGCATTTTATGCATATTTCTTTGGGCTTTGTTTTTCCTTTAGTACCGGCACATTCAAAACCCAGAGAGCTTACTAACTCTCCTGCATTCTCTCATACCTTTGCATAGGCTCCTTTCATGCTGCAAACACTGAAGGCAAACCCACTTATGATGTAGAAATAACAGGCCCTGAAAATGCACCGCAAGTGAGGAGGTATGGCACATAACACTGGTGACACAGACCAGCTTATATCTTGAAATGCATCCTGTGGTCTGCTGAACGGAATGTGATTTTGATGTATGCCTGAAAAAAAACTGAATGGACTCTATAGGATCTATCGGTCACAGTGAAAGCATCACTGAAAGACAACATCTATGTTCCACAGGCTGGTGGTTGTTAAAGCATCTGCTTTAAGGTATCCATGCTTTAGATCCTCATGCAATGCCATGCGATGCTGCACCAATAGAGTTTGCTGGTTTCTCCATTATCTCAAGAATATCTTTATTTTTTTCATGTACATCTTAAAATAGTTGTTTCAAAAACTAAAATACTAGAAGTGAGAAGTTTCTCTTCCATTTTGCATATGTAAATCCATAAACCTATGTGGTTTCAGAGCATACTTTTTTGAAGATGGTTCTTACAATTGCCTTCAGAATGACAGCTAAATATTTTCCCTCAACTCACAAGTACAATAGTCCCTGATTTAGCTATACTTTAAGGATGAGACAGGGAAAAAGCCTGCAGAAGTAAATTTAAAAATAATACAGCAAGATTATTACTTCTGTTCATCCATCTAGAACATCCTGAGAGGATGAAAAAAGGTCTTGGAAGTCCATTAATTTAAAGTACTACTGATTTTCTTGGTGCAAACGTACATATGAATACTATGAATATAGGAAGGAAAAAAAAAATAGAAGAGATAGAAGGATGAGTGAATCACTTCTTGTATCTACCTGGAGACTTCATAGGATTTTGTGGTAGTGCAACATTTCATCTGCTTGTGATAATCCCATGAGAAAGAAAAAATGTACCTGAAAAGGGATGGTAAGCTTAGACAGAGCTGCATAACTTGGAGGCTTTTTAGCATATATGGTTCAGAAATCAATAAGGGAAAAAATCTGCAACTCCTCATCCTTACTGTAGACCATAA
This sequence comes from Tyto alba, assembly GCF_018691265.1. NCBI lineage: Eukaryota > Metazoa > Chordata > Aves > Strigiformes > Tytonidae > Tyto > Tyto alba. The sequence continues at coordinate 4,711,843 of NW_024881295.1, read as the reverse complement.
ACTAAAGTTAGAATAAAATGAACTCAGTAGACTCAACAAATTATACCCAGAGCATTTTAAAACACCGGGGACATTTTCAGATTTGTAGAGGTTTGTGGGCATCTACCTGGTGACTTTCTGGTTCAGTAAATTATGCCATATAAATAATCCAGTTTAAAACTTAAAATGCCAGTCTAATGCCATATGACCAACCTAATTTAGAAGTCCATTTGTAATAGCTTTGTAATTAATCAAATAGTTTTTTTAATTAAGAAATTGATTTAAATGTGATTACAGATTTATAAGTATTCTAACTCAAAGCCAACATGTTTTTATTTTGTTTGCCTGAACTTACACTAGAGGTCAAATAATCCTCATAAAATTAAAGGCACTGTAATTTTGAGTAACAGCATCTATATGAGATCATGCAGTTTAGCTTTAATGCATTTTAATCCACTTTCATACTTTGTGCTAATTTGCATTATTTTTCCTCAGGGTCTATGTAGGTAAACCCTAAATACAATTCTAGAGGTATTTATGCAGGATCTATGATTTATCTCAATTTTCTCTAGAGGACTGGGGGGGGTGACACAGTATGAGAACACTTAGTCTCAAGTTGGAGAAAGGCAGAGGAAGGAGATCTCTGTGTCTGGTTTTGGCATAGAAGAGGAGCTGTGTTTTCACTGTCCTGCCTTTTATTTGCAGCTAGCATTTTTTTCCTCTTTGCAGCTGAAGCCCCTAACAAAAGAGAAAGAATGAAATGAGACAAAAAAGCATCTGCTCTGTATGGAATTGGGCCAGTCCAGTCAAGTTTAAAGACTCTGAATCATTTGAGGAGTATGAGACTGGCAATTTACTAATGACTACAACTTATTAAAAAGGCATGAAAAGCTCCCTAATTACATATTTGGATGCTAAGTAGCCATTCTCTGCTTCAGAGACAGCATGACTTTCTCTTCCAGTCTTGTCCCAGACCACACATTAAAGAAAACAGGCACCATAAAGGGTCAGGCATTTCAGACGCTAGGAACTAAAATATTGTAAAAGAGTTAACCAAACTCTTACTTGAGGCTTTAGGCTACTGTCTGGTTTAACTCTTATTGAAGGTTAAAAAATTTTGTTCATCTTACAGTATATCCATTTACAAATATGTAATAAATCTCCCTGAAATTACCGTATATCCTAAATCTTTCAAAAGCAACACAGTACATTAATCCCAGCCACCTTTTCTACCCTACCACACGAAGATCACTGGATCACTAGTTTTAAACATCTATTACACTGAAAAACTCAAACAAATCCTGAAAAGCTTATGGACACAAAGTCAGACATTCAAAAGTTCAGAAGTGCCAGAGTTAATGTTGACCACAGCCTTAATTCAGCTTCCTTCTGGGTATTAATTATGAGAGAGTCTTTAATTACATGATCATACACTCTTTTTTTCCACAGGAACCTTGCCTCATTTAGTGCAAAAGTTCAGTGGGGCTCAGCGCAGGGAAATCTATTTCCAATTTCTATTATACAAATTACTCAGTGCATTTATTTACTGCATATCATCCAAAGCCAGCACTAAATAGAAAATTATTCATTTCCTCATGAGTGTTTTCTTTTTTTCTTAAATAATGTATTGACCTAGTGTCAGACTGCTCCACAAACATTCTTGAATTTATCTGCAAAAGGCACCACTGAAAGATGATATTAGTGTTATACATCCCAGTTTTCCAGGATTTACCCTTTTCCCTCTCCATCCATTAAGTGAAGCCAATATTTTCTGGAAGTGATGGATTCATTGTGTATGCACTATACAGCTGACTTGTACAAAGTTGTATATTACACAAAGTCCAGCCTGCATGCGTTGTGTTTGCAGTGTGTGAGCAAACCACCTGCCCAGGGCACAGATACAAACCAGCCCTTTTCAGACATACCCAACCCTAGGCAGAAGCACAGAAGCCCTTCGGGCAGTGCACTCATTTTCTCTGTTCTACAGGAAAGGAAATTATATACCGATAGTAACACTTGTCAGAAAAGGAGAGTCTAGTCAGGGCATTGCTGCTGGTTACAAAATTTAAAATCCAAAAAATAACCACCAAGCAAGCAGACAATGAAAATCAACAGCTGTCTCTGCAGCAAGCATTCACATACAACATATGTGTAAAAACCAAGCAAAACAAAGCTGATCCTGTATTTTTATATTAACAGCTTTACAGCTGTATGAGTACTTACTATGCACCTATTTCTTTTGCTAAAGTAACAGTCAGATAACAATAACTTCTCATGAAAACTACTAATCCTGTGTGTAAAGTTCACATAAACCTGGTTCTGCTCTTTGGATGGACATATGCAGACAGGTAGTACACTTTCAAGGAAGAGACACAGACGAGATTTCTGTGGCTAGTCATTCATATGAGTAGCACCCAAATCACAACCAGTATTTCATCACAGCTGAAAATCGTACACATGAGGCCCATTTCATGTAACCCCAGTCATCTGGAAGATAGGTGTCTAGCTAAAGTTATCCTTCCAGGTTCCCTCCATGGTCTTTGGGCATGGGAGTTTCCCAGGAATGTTTCACCCCACCCATTTGTTCTAGCTTAAATGCGGGCTATACTACAACCAGCCAAACTACATGAAACATTGTCTGCAGAAGTTGACTATAGTCAATTAAATTAAGATCTGTAAGGTGTTCGCTGGCTTTTTTTTAAAACTACATAACAGTGAGTGCTTAAGCTGCATATAATTCAGAAGAGCTCAGCTCTCCTACCAATGCAATTCCATTCACAAAGAAGACAGTGACAACACCAAGGCTATTTGCTGCAGCATCATTTACCTTTAAAGTCTCCCATCAAATGTAGAGCCAGGCACACTTAAATCCAGAGATGTGGTTGCAAGTGCAGTTTGAAGCATGGTGGATGCATTACTGCTTTATTCCATTTATAACAAAAAAAAAAAAAAAAAAAAAAAAAAAGACTGGCAAGGACTTTCTGAGTAACTGAGCCTTTTCTTGCCACAGGAGTGGCCATGTTATGTAAAGCCAAAAAATCCTAATACGATATTGAGAAAGCATTACTCTACACAGGAAAAAAATCCCTCCGTGCCATAATCCCTTCCCTCAACACATGCCTCTGTAAGGATTCCTACAGCCTATTCCACAGAGACAACCTGGGAGCTGGAAGAGTAGATGGGTAACTAGCAGGCAGTGCCCCTGATTTTGTCAGAAAAGCTGCCACTGAAGTTCAGGCACTTTGCACACACTCTGAAGACATTTTCAGTTTTCCCAGAAAATCTAGACATTGTCAGTCATAGAAGACACATGACATAGAAGTAGAGGAGTGAGATGGAGCTGAGTTCCAGCTTAGTGCCTCCAAGTAGAGAGGGGTCAAATCAAAAACCGAAGTCAGTCACGTATGGCCAGGCACAATCTGAAGACCACACTCATTTTCTGGAGAATGCTTCAATAAACTTGAATGAAAGCCATATACTATTAAACCAACAGAGGCATAAACACCAAGTTCTGTTTCAACTGATAGAAGGACAATGAAAAAATAATAGTACAACACACAACTGTTGTAGGGAAAAAGGCTACAGATTATAAAGGTATTTTTATTCTTGGCTGACACTTCTATCAACCCAGGCCAAAAATCACAAGAAAAAGAATAGCTGCTTTCCTTTATCCACATAAAAGGATTCTGTGCTGAGCAGCACTTAAGAAAAATGATCAGATTGTGATTATATAACCCTAGCATGAACTTGGTGACCCGTATAGTCATGTCAAATTAGGATGCATTATTCAAGCAGCAGGGAAGGATGAAAGTGTTTACCATCAGATATAAAAATCCCTGCATTTCCTTTTCTTCTAACCTGTTCTCTTCTTTTTCCCTTGCTGGCTATGTTGGTGGGCTGGCTCACTTACTGTACCAGCTCTTCTTCAAAAACAGAGAAATTATCAGTAACAGATGGTGATGGTAACTGAAAAGAAAAGACATCCAGTCATTATTTCTCCCATGTGCCTGTACCAGAAGCTTCCATCTTCTCCCCCTGTCAGGAAGCTGGTTTATTTCTTGCTCCTCTCATCCCCAGACCTTTGCCCGTTCTTTCCTCTTTCCCTTCACACCACGGTCCCCATTCTGATTTTTTGGCAAGGGCTCTTCAGCTGACCCCATTCTCACTTTCTTTATCAGATTTTTTAAACTTCTTTTCATTACAATGCATAGCACTGTCCCCGTCAATGCCTAGACCACATCTTGTCACTTTTTTTTTTTTTTTTTTGTGTTGATCACAATTTAAAAAATGAAAAGGCAATGAAATGGGAGAAATAAATGCCATTGATCTGCATGGGTGAAACATAAGATGAGGCTAAAGCAGTCATAAGCAATATAAGTTTTTAGATGCAGTTTAACTAAATGCAAAGCAATTGTTATATTCAGGTATATTTTGTGCACAGCCAATCTTACTGTCTGAAAATTACCTACCATGTCATGAGAGCTAGCAAGTTTAATTTTTTGACCACTTTAAAGCTTTGAAAACCAACAAAAACAAAATTTAAGCCCCCAAGCCCCACAAAACCAGAGTGCAAAAGCCAGCTTTGGTATTACTAAATTCACCTTTACAGCACTTGTTTACATCCCATATTTTTTAATTTTATAGTTTACATTGTCTTGTTCATTTTCTCAATCAGTCATTAACAATGGAACGTAGAAAAGAGAGTTACCTGCCTCGATACTATGGAATTACATGTGGACATTGAAACACATACACAGAGGAAAATTTCTTTTTCACCTACTTTTTGCTAGTAAGAACTTGTCAGTAGAAATAAGCTTTGCAAGCCTTGGGTAAATATGTTACTCAGATAATGTGATTGCCTGATTCTAGAAGTTAGGTAAAAGACTTTCCAGCTCCCTCTTGGATGACTTTAAAAGAGTCACAGGATTACCATTAATACGTGATAGAAGTCATATAAAAAACTGCACCCCTTTCGATAATATGTAATGTGGTGAACTGGTAAACATCATTGTATTACCAGAGACCTGAAGCCATAGTCCTGTTATGAATATTGTAATACAACCTTAGCTTTTCATGGCAAATAATCTTATTTTACCTTTATTTGCTTTTTAGAAAAACCCATCCAGAAATCAGAACCACCAAAACGAAAGACTATCGCTTGGATGAAACAGCACTCATTTATCCTCTCCTCTGCACTAATTCATGCACTCACACTAACTGTCCAGCTTCTCCCCATGTACTCTCAAGGGAAAGAAATGGCTTTCAGGGAATGATTTTGAGCACTCTGCGTAGGTTCCTGCTCAAAATGACTTCAAGAGCGGGCACCCACCTCCCTCCTTGGACTTTGGCAAGGGTCCCCGATATGAACTCATACACATTCTCTGTTGGCACAGCATGTCTCTTTCAAAAAAGAAATGGGATGCACGGGGCGACACTGTAAAGAACACGGAGCATGCAGACGTCTTGCATCATTTTGAAAGATAGGGGATGCTTACAGGCAAAGTCACCCACTTACACCCACTTAACTCTGAATATGGAATTATTTATTTGAGAAAAACCCTACGTACTCCTGAATTATTCAGAAACCTTTCCTTAATATTGTACACCAACATTTAACATTTCAGCATATCCTTCTCTTTAGAAGAACAACAGCAGAAACTGGCAACTGCTCCTTAACCCAGAAACAGTCTGTCATCTGTTTGGAACATATTTCTCCTTCATGCACACTTTTGTGTTGTTTCTTATTTATTCTATAGCAGCTCTTTGTGCAGTCAGCAGCACGTAGTACACTTGTGCTACAGTTGCTTGCTTCAGAGAGAAATCACACCCCACCAGTGACAGAAGGCAGTGCAGTGCAATTTCAAGGAGTGAGACTGAGCATTTCTAGCTGGAGAGGTAACCCCTTATTGGCCAGCTCTAAAGAAAATCTTACCCACAATCTCAACCTTCTCCCTCCAACCTTCCTTTCTCTCTTCATTTTTTTTTTTTTCTTTTTTTTTTTTTGTACTTGCAATGCTTTTCTTGGCACCTCCTGACATTCCACCAGACTGACAGCTGAGCAGCACCTCACTAATGTATTACCTGATTACATTAAGTACTTTCACATGTGGAATTTTGCACATCCAGTATTCAACCAGTGACAGTAACAAATAGGGTATTAATTAGCAACACAGTGATTAAAGACTTAGGATTCCGACATCTGTAATAAATGTTCCAGAGATAGTGTCCTTGCATGGGGGATCTGTAAATCAGGGTGCTTGCAAAATGAGCTCTGCACTTTCTCAGCTCATTGCCATTCGCTGAGTACTAACGAGGTTAACAAGGCAGAGCTGAAGCATTTGAATCAACCCTTACTTTTTCAGAGGACTTAATGAATCATGAGCAGACCATTCATATCATGTGTTTTGTAGCAATAAGGGGAAGTTGATTAAGCAGTTTACTTACCCCACAGTGTATGAAAGTCACAGTATATCAGAGAGAACCCAATCAGTTACATGAGAAATGTTTTTATTTCCTTCTCAACATCCAATTTGATTATCTCATTATGTTTCACCACACTTTGTCTAATTTAGCAATTTGCTTCTAGATCATTTCATTCTTCCTTTTTTGCTCACTGTTCAAAATCAGTGACAGGTCAAATGGAAATTCCTTCTCCAATAGGCCTTCAGTTCAAAGATGAAGTTGATTAAAATGTCATATATGTAACAAAAATATTGGCAGTCAGTCAAAATCTGACAAATTAGTTATGGCTTGTCTAATCCACATTCAACTATAAAACATGAATTACCAAACACACTCACCTAACAAAAGGTATTGGATTTCTTACTGAATTTCCTCTATTTGACACTCTTATAATACGCAAACATATATGGATTTAATTTTTTAATTTCCTTCCTGATAGAATATTTCAACCTGTTAATGTATACACAAATCCTGGTAATCCTGAAAGCTGTTTGGGCTTTATTTTTCTTTCAAATTATATATATATTTTTTTTTTCCCATTTTATGTTACACACATCTGTGTGCACGGAAATACGAGAGCAGGCAAATAATGAAAATCGCACATCGTCTCAAGGAAAATACTGGATATAGGCAGAAGACCAAGATTATAAGAAGATATTTTTAAAATCAAAGTTATTAACATCTTAGCGGGTCTTAGAGTTCCCTGGAGACATGATTAAAATAGACTCCTTATCATGCCAATAAAGGTAAAGTTAACGATGGCTAGGGACAATTACAGAGAGGCACTTTTTTCCTAGTGCTTCTACCAGGTGAAGACTGTATGAATCTTGGAACTGTAACCCTGTGGAAACACAAGTGCCTTTACATCTGTTAGGATTAATTTCGGATTTGTGTCCTATGTACAATGGAGATGTGAAACTCAGTCTGTGACGTTGATGGGATCAAATGGTGATGCTTAATCCTACAGAACAGGCAGAGACCGTTTGAACACCCTCTTGAACCTTCGTGGCTCTTGCCAAGGTCTTGACCTTTGTCTTCTTATGATAAAGTTTGCTAACCAAAGGCATCTTGTTTCTCTCTCTACGTATTATATTAAACTAGATACATATTAGTTTCCCTGTCAGGTGATATCAGAACTAAGAATGTGTGACAAGAAAAAAGTGCCTCATTTACCCGGAAATTCTGGTCTTTTTTAGCGCTACTGATTTTTCAAAGGAAAAAATAACCACACATCACACTATTTTTCCAGATAACCCATGGCTGAAAACAGATTCTTTTCTCTCAGAACAGACACCCTGTGCCTGATGCTGTGACTAACTATATCCCTGAAAACATATTATTTTGTACAAAATGAAAAAAAGACACAGTAATCGAAGTGGTTATTTGGAGAAACCTCTTTATGACACTCATACACTTGAACTAATAGAAGCAAGCAAGCTATGAAAATGGGTGTAGCAGAGAATGTGTCTTGCTGTAGCCATTTCTGCTGACAGTGCCCCTAGCAAGTACACACCAAGACAGTGAATGGAAGGTATTAAGAGTTAACAATTGAATTTTGACTAAACAATAGTTTGCTAAGAAAGTTGACTAAAGTTTAAGATAACTCCTTCTCCAAATCTCTCTTCATTAGACAGATGTCTAGCCAGTGGAAAATTCCTAGACACAAAATAACAAGACAGGAAGCTATGGGTTGGGAAGAAAGCGGGTGAGAAGCACATGGGTTTTCTGTGAGGAGGGCAGAGAGGCTTGGATTACGTGACGTACCTTCCAAAGTTAAACTTAGGCAGATCGTATCTGTAGTTCAGAAGTGGAGAGAGCACTGCAGAATAAAGATCATGTGCAATCTTCATCCAAATAATGTTGTTGAGCAATGAGAAAAACTAAGTAAGCATGCTCTATAGTTTGTTATTTTTATGCCACAGAGAGAGAACAATAATATTTTAGAATCCTGGGCACAGGCTCCCTGCTCATCGTCAGCTATGGCCAGTCGGGTGTCCCCGAAGAGGGATATTAGCCAGAGCACTCATACACCTGCACTTTTGTAACAGGACGTGTTTAAGCTCCTGGGGATACTTGGAGTCCAAATCAGTCTGGGGATCTAAGACAAACTGTCCTTGGCTGAAAGTGCCCATTTCCAGGAAGAGATAACACAGAGGACACTCTGCCAAGGAAATGTGCCTGAAAAGCCAAGAAAAGAACCAGTGCCAACAATTTAATGTTCTTCAGGGGAACTGATGGCACAGGTCTGTCCCTGGTAGCACTGGGGCCAAAGAGTGAGGATTTTGAATTGCAAGCAGTGAGGACAAAGCAGTTGAGGAGGTATGAGCAGTGATACATCAGGAGATGGATTTGGGAGAAGTAGCAGTTCTCATTTCTTTGATTTTGATGCCAACAGACATGAGAATTTCTTGCTTATCACTGGTGCATACAATATGTTGTCTATTTGAGAGACACCAACCACTGCCAGGTTCTAGCTGTGTTCCTACCTGCACCCATAAACTCTATTTTGAGAATGACAAATATAACCTGGCATACCTATGCTTGACAGGTCAGTCACTCCCAGCTTAGTGTATGGAGGCTTAAATCCCAACAGCTTAGTGAGTGGCCAAGAAAGGAAATTATGTCAGCTCTGCATCAACATTGTCACACTTGCTCTTCAGCAAAAATAAATCAACTGTCACAGCCTCCCTCTACCTTGAGCCACACGTTTCCAATGATTACCCTCCTACGTCTCTTCTCCCCTTCTATGGCAATGTTAATATGTTTTTCAACGCTTCTGCTCCATTTGGTGCTTCTTTTATGTACTCTCCAGTGCTCTCCTTTTCTACCACCAATCCACTCCTCATTTTCCCAGCTGCCAGTTGCCTCTGTTGCATTCCGCTCTTCCTGACTCAGCCTGTCACTGCTACTGCCAGCTCTGCAGATCTTTTCCTCAGCAAACATCCAAAATAGAATCAAAGAATCACAGAATGGTTTGGGTTGCAAGGGATCTTTAAAGATCATCTTAGTTCCATCCCCCCTGCCCCGGGCAGGGCCCCTTCCCCCAGCCCAGGGGGCTCCCAGCCCCGTCCAACCTGGCCTTGAACCCTTCCAGGGAGGGGGCAGCCACAGCTGCTCTGGGCACCCTGGGCCAGCGTCTCACCCCCCGCGCAGGGAAGGATTTCTTCTTTACATCTAAATCTACCCTCTTTCAGTTTAAAGCCGTTGCCCCTTGTCCTATCACTACATGCCCTTGTAATACACACAGCCCTCTTGTAAATATCATGCTCTCTTTTAATTTGGGCCTTTTTCTAACATCTAGTTCTTTTCTTTCTGCAGACTTATGTCTAATCAATGCAAAACGACTGTGATGTTAAAAAAATTATCTCATATTAGAATCTGAGCCATATCAGCATAAAAATGAAATAAGGAAGAAAACAGCTTGAGGTCCCCAGGACTCATAGCAGACCAAGAGCTTAAACAGAAACCTCATTTTTGTGCTGTGTGGTCTTTGTTCCTCCTTTAACTCCATGGGACAACTCCCTGATGTGGATGAAACACAGCATCTCATGATTGGCAGGTCAGAGCATCCTCTTGAAGTGTGCATCACACCCACAGAAGTGGACAGCTGTCAAGTCATCTCTGAGGAGCAGTCCAACTAACATCTTAGATTTAGGCCAGTGTTTTCCAACTGTGGGTCGTGACCCCACATGGGCTGGGGGTCAAGACAGGGCTCACATGGGGTCACAAAGTGTTAGAAAAAGCTAAAGAAAAATGTAAGCTTAAGGATTTCTCCCAGTTGCTGGGGGGGAAGGGAAGGAGTGGAGCTGCACACAAACAGATGATCCAAGGAGGCTGATTGTTTCAGAAATCCTGACTTGAAATACTGGGAATTCCACACTTGAGAGAAATGAAATGGTTCTGTGGATCATGTGCAGGGGAAATCCTTTGTCTATGCACTTTTTAATATTTTTTTTTCTTTTCTTTTTTTTTGTAACATATTAGTTTGAAACTAGCCAGAAGTCTGGAAAGGTTTCAGTAACCTTAGAAGACAGACTAGCAAACAAATACAAGAGACATGAGCATGAGCATCCTAGTAATAGTACCTGGCTTTCATCAGAAGATTTTGAAAGGGTTCTCAACAGTGAAAGCATTTATAGTTCCAGTAGAGTAAAAGGAGGTTTTCATTATCCACATTTTACAGAGGGGAACCTGGCTAGGTGACTTGCTCAATGTCATGCAAACATTGTGTGGCAGAGTTGAAAGCTGAGTCCAAAACTGAATCCTTAATTAAGTTAATGCCCTCGCCGCAGGACTATTCTGTGCTCAGAGTCCTGAAAAAAATGCATTTTCAATCATATGGATATCACCAGCACCTATGTAATTAGAATTGTGCAATTACAGAAGCATTGCAACAGACCTCAGGGTCATGAAAGGTGTGAGAGGGATTAATCCAATGCCTGAATTTTTTTTAATCTTACACAAATCATACAGATACAGCCATAGATAGTGATTTTCCAGTACGATTTCATCCCTAAAGGGAATATACCTGTAAAATCTTGCCCACACTTGATTATAAAGATCAAATTAGGTGGCTGCTTTTTATCCTTCAGGAGCAGGATGGCAGTCAAACAAACAATGTTGTTACAGACATCGTGATTCCTACTAATAGCAACAGTAGTGAAATTGCCAAAGGTCTTCCCTACACGGGCCACCCTGCAGGCCCGCTGCTGGTTACTATAGCTTCTGCTAACTTGAGAAAGATTGAAATGTGGGAACTGACGTGGTGTGGGACAACAGGATGTGTTGGGGGGGCATTTTATAGCAGTGAAGCCAAGTGGGGCTTGTGAGTAGCTCCAGCACGGCCTTCCTCATGTGTGCAGAGCAAGATGTGCGGCATGGACCTTGACTATGAGAAGACAAAACTTCCCCAACAGCATTTCTGAACTTGAGTATGGCAGCAAGACTGATCCAAAGGGGATCAGCTCACTATGACCACAACTCCTTGGAGCAGGGAGCAACCAGCACCAGAATGAGCCTGCACTGATTACATTTTACAAGTCAAGATACTTTCAGTTAGCTGATATTTGGCGCTGGTTCATGAACCCAGATGCTGGCACAATCCTGTTTTCTTGTACAGATAAGAACTTGGCCTCACCCATTACAGACTGATCTGTTAGCTGGGAAAAGACCATTTACTGCGTTCACATCATTGCTTTAGCTATCCATGGATAAACTGGCTATTCAATTTAATAGTTGTTAGTTTTCTGCTTTCAGTATTTTCTTGATATCAGTGTTCTATATGCTTTCCTACGTAAATATTTCCTCATTTACTTGAAAATATTTTAAAAAGTGAAAACTTGCAGTAATTTTCTTCGTGCCATTTCCTAGTGATGAGATTAATCTTGCAAGCATCTTTGTACGTAAGAATAATCCTGTTACAAGCTAACAGATTCTCACACTGTTTTCCCTCCTGAGTTTGGGAGGCTTATCTGTTTACAATCATCACCTCTGTTTCTGCAGGGGAAGGTTGGGAAGCCTGGGACTTTCAAAAAAATATTTATGCATGTGCTCAGTGGGGTGGAGTAGGGATGGATACAGACTGGGAACATTTTGATTCCAGAGCTCTTAGAAAAGTGTTAATAGGATGATGAAAGCTTGATCTCATAGATCTGTTACACTCTACTGGGATATTTTGCAAGGCTTCTTTGTGTATGGCAATTAAGTCCCATCAAAATACCTGTAAAATTTTCACCTGCTAGAAGCAAAATCACTTTTCTTTGCCTAGACAAATACAGCGATAAAGTTGCGTAAAATACCTGCCTAGAGACACTCTGGACTCCCTTGGTACCTAAGATCTCTTACCCTGGTAGACATGACACAGGTTGTATTGAAGACCCTGTGCCATTCTGGAAAAGAGGCTGTAGGGCAGCTGAGGTATCCTAAGGCATCTTAAATGGCACTACAAACCGTTGGTTCTGTGGCAGCTGAATCCCACATATATTTTTCTTGTTTTGTTTTGTTGTTGTTTTTTTTTTTTTTTTCTTTAATACCAGAGAGAAAAATATTATGGCCCTTGATTTCATTGTTGTAGGTACTTGTGTGTGTGTACATTTATAAATAACATTAGGGCATTGCACAGCAGCAGCAGCTTGAAGAAAAATGATGGCAAGTAACACAGGCTTGCCTGCCCATAGAGAAACTCACCGGACCTCTTAACTGTTCATTTTCCAAGGTCTGGATTTTTTAAAATGTGAAAGTTTGTTTAGAATGTGTAATATCAAGAGCTAGGTGTTTGAAAAAGACTTAATGTTGAGTTGTAGATACTTGTTTGTTCTGGAGGTACTAGTAACATATATATATATATAACACTATATAATTCAATATATTTATATATATATATACATTACATACATTTAAATGTGGCAGCTCATCAGCAGAATCAGCTGAGTTGCACTCCTCTTCTAAGAAGGGGGGAGTATGGGTAAGCACAAGCTTGAAGTTTCTGTTAAAAATGATGCCTGGGTAGTCAAGAGAGGGAAAAGTACAGTACAGAAATACAGAGATGGCAGGGACTAAAAGAAGTAACACTTTCAGCTCACGCCACTCTCTCATCTGTGACTATGTGTGACTATGACTCCATCGTTACTCAGCTGCACACCATTGGGCTTCAGAAACTTGCAGCCAGAGGAAAACGAGACTCCAGAGGTACAGATCATTATCTTCTGAGATACAGAAGCAACTTGAAGACCATTCCTAATGCTGCATGATATACAACATGGTAACTACCATGTAGTTGTAGGGAGCCATGAACTGGATAAAATATATATGACTTCATGATTTCTACAGTGAGTGGAACTACTTCAGGTTCTCTTCAGGGTTTTTAAGCAAAATCGTATTTGGAGAGAGATCTTGGCTTGGCACTTCTTTATTTTCCTTCATCTGGAAGAAAAGGCCAGCTCAACTATCTTTGCTGGAGTCTAAACAGGATCTAGAAAGATGAATGGACAATCTTCCAGATGGGCTAGTGGTTTTCTATGTTCCCTGCCTACCTGGTACATTCGCAGGAGTTGGGCCAAGAAGCAAGATCCTAATGAAATCCTGGCTCCAGTGAAATCAAGGCAAAAGTTATATTCGGTGGAGATATCAAATTGTTTGACCAATGAAAGGACCTACAAACTCAAGCATGTTGTGAAGTCTGACTTCATGCAGCTGTAAATGGAAGAAATAAAGGGTAGATGTATCCACTTGACAATAATATGTTGGTTTTTTTTTTTTTTTGAAAGTTCTGACAGCCTCCTTTCTGCAAAGAGCAGAGCTAATACAATTATAAACATGGAAAAAAGGGCCTCTCAAACTGTTCTAGCCAAAGCCACATGTTTAAAATGCATTACAATAGGTGTTAGACTCAACCAGTAATTATCTGGATCTAAGTTATAAATAAATAACAGTAACTTTAATTACAAATCTGTGATAGAACTCATGGAAGGAACAGAAAAATGATGTCTGGAGCTAATTAATGATCAGAAACTATAAAACAAGAGAAAGATAAAAGAGAATGATATTATCTTCAAGCACTATGAGGAGCTAAACTGTGGTGTATTCCCTAGGCAGGGTTGAAAACAGTGACAAATCTAAATCAGTTTTCCTGGGAATCAAGATTTTTGAAGGGCATATGAAATACATGTTGCATAAACATTCCTGATACCTAATTCCAGAGATCTCGATGCCAGGTATGGTGATTTAAAATTCCTCAGTTTCCTCGTGTCAGCAGAATTCTCATAAACCTAGGCATGCCCAATATGTTGACTGTGTGATTTCATATAAAACCAAGTCTGTAAACAAGGGTTATATAAATGGCACAATTTCATGCAATGTTTTATCTGAAGCAGCTGGCAGCTGTGCACTTACCCACACCAGTACATCTATCAACAAGCCTAAGCCTTTTCAAAGACAAGACTTGCATTACAGAAAATACAGCTATTTTAAACCTAAAATTATCTCTGACTTCCCAGCTGTGCCCTTGGATTGGTCTGAGCAAGTGCTGGTCCTATGTCTTGTACTGTAAAGCATACTAGTAGGCATCATCATGTTAGCACAGCTATCGAAAGGCACTGACCAAGTCAGGTAGCACTTGTCAACAGTGTGTGTCTCAGCGCTGAATGTGGCTCTGGTGAGAGACAGTCAATTGACACCTCACCTCTATTCATCCACAGAACGGGGAGTGACGAGGTACAGGTAGCATCTGTCCGCTGCCTAATCCGTACCATCTCGGGAAATGACAATGTCCAGCGGTCACCAAAGTCTCAGGAAAGTCAGCCCCTGATTTCAGTATCTCTTGCTTTGGTCTGCAGTCACTCAGCTGTTGAACCCTGCTGCTGGAAACGGTGACGAGGGCCCTTCCACAGGTGTGAAGGTGGTTTTCATACCATCCTGCAGACCTGGGCCCAACAGGAACTCAAACGAGGTTGTGACTACTTAATAATTCATTTCAGACAGGCTACTCCAGACCACTGCTTTTTCAGAGGCTTAATTAGACAACTAAAAGGAACTGATGCTTGAAGGTGTGGCACCTTCATTTTCAAATACTCCAAACATTCACTATGCCTTCTCTTTCCCCTTTGTTTTTCTTCTATTTGCACCATCATTACAGTTAATTTCTTAGTGGAGACAAGCCCAAATATTGCAGATTGCTGTAATGTTAAAACTGGCTCCATTGTGAACCCCTGAAGTTACTAATAAAAAACTCAAAACCAAGTAATAAAATGTTGTTTAATTTGAGTAACCTACAAGCAAGCTCAAAACACAGAGAAGGGAGAATCCTCTCCTCCATAAAACTGCTCCACAGTTGTACTATCACAGCAGATAAAGGGAACATATTTCACTCCCTATGTCTTTATTCAGGTAGGTCTTTTTTTTTTCTCTCTTATGCAGAAAACACAAATGAATCTTTAATACTAGCCAAATCCAGCCATGAGGCAGCATAAGAAACTCTGGTTCATACTGCTGTCTCACCATAACTTTATCTGTTTAAAAATTTTCAGTAGAGCAAGAAATTATTTTTTCTGTGAAAAACTAGTGATAAAAATTTTAAAAAGAGGGTTTCTAATTAAAAAAGCAAAATAATTTTTCAACAGTCAACCTCCCAACTGTCAAATCTGTGGATGACAAAACCAGAAAAATATTTTTCCACAGAGTTTTGACAAATGTCAACAACAGTTAACACAAAAATACCTATTCTTGAAAAGAAAAGGCAATAAAATACAGATGAACTGCTTGTTCATTACAAATATTTCATAAGCTGTTCTTCAGACCTTGTTTCCATCTCATTTCCCTGTCTGTTAGAAACTTAAAAGGAAATGAGGAAGACAGTGCTGTAAAGTTTCAGAGAATTAAAGAAAAAAAGCCTTTGTGACAGCTAAGGCCATGTGATAATTGTGCAGGTAGTGCATGGTTTGCCTTGCTTTTTCCAAGACAGAACCAACACATAACAGAAAAGGAAACTGGGGCAGCGCTGGGGAAAGCCTAGTAGCATTTGTACAGACCTTAAGAGCTCCCTGGAATTTTGCTGTTTATTCTTGCATGGCTAAAACCGTAGCTGGTGTAAATCACCTCCTCAGGGGAAGAGCAAATATCACAGTGTACTGTAGTCTCATGGCAGAGTCGAGCTCTTGCAGCAGAAAAAAGTCAAATTTGTATAAAACTTGTTTCACAACTCATTCTGCTGCAGATTTCCAGTTTACTGAGTCAGCTAATCTTTCTGTACCTTGGTTTTCCCTTTTAAATATGCAAAAGATATTATACATGTTACTGTATACTAGCTACTAGAAGTAAAACCAGGAAAAGGGTATCTGTAGGATTTCTGACACTACTTAACTCTAAGCAAGAGAAGCAGATGAGACTTGCATAAATCATCAGGATAGCTGACTAGAAATGGACCTTGAAGGGGGCTTTCTTCCTCAGGCAGAACTGTCACTTGCACAGCACAGTCTTGGCTTGACGACTTTTCTTTGGGGCTTCACATTGCTGGGCTCTTGCATTCCTACTCCTGGCTCTCTTCCATAACAGAAATAGTTGATCATGCATAATTTGCAAAAGTACATCGTGGTTTAGTATTCCTGTCTACTAGGGACAGTGTTTGGCAAGCAAAAAGATCTGGAGGTGAGGATCTGTGGATTGTGTGAGTACGCACACATGCGCCGAAAGGAGAAGGGGCTTCAGAAAACGTCAGCTCTTGGGAGTAACTTCTGGAAAGATTTCCAGGACTTGGAATCTGTCATGATTAAAACCAGTTGCTCTCTTTCTTATCTTCTGTCAAACTTGAGAAGTGTAATGACAGCTCTTAAAGATCGCACTCTCCAAGGATTGGGAATGCTCAGAATGGCACGTGAGCCAAAGAGAGTGAAGGAGATAAAACAAATCAGGGGTGAAAGTTCCCTTCTGCATATCACAGAAATGTGGGCATGCTTTGCTTTGCCTCCCAACTAATGATATAAAAATGCATCATCCTTGAACATACTTGGGTTTAGAGTGAAAATCTAAAAAGCTTCTATTGATATTAATATCACAAACATTGCACTGTGCTCCAGAATGAATTTTTTTGGCTCATACTGTGAAATGTCAGCTTAGAAAATAAGAGCGCTCTGTTATAGTAGCCTTTGATTGTCATACGTGTATATGCATCACATACACACACACACTCACACACAAACAAATCGGTTTAGCGACGGCCTCCAAAACAGGGCCTTTGGAAAGGTTACCACTCCACCATATGTAGGACTTTGATTTATAGTTATATTTTTCACAGCATGACACACATTGTTGGTGAACTGAGGCTGTGATAAAATCGTAGAGGTGTAAAGTTTCACTGGCTGGATGGTAAAGAGCAAGTCAGAGAGAGTGTAATGCGAGTCGAGAGCTGCTCTCCAAATGAATGAACTTGTATTGTGGATCTGGTTACAGCCGGCACACTGCCCTAATCCATCAACAGCAAGTTCACTTACAAACCAGCCTTTGTTTTTAATCCATGAGCCTTTGGGGATTCACTATAATCAAATGACCAATCAGAGGAACACATAAGAGGAAAAAAAGATTGCTACAGTGAAGTTTGCTCTCAGCCACAAACTCTCCCTCAAAACCCCCCAGGTAATGCAGATAACAGTATAATGCACAGCATTAAGCTTACAGGCATTAAAAACTCCACGAGTAGAAAGTTAAGGCATGGCAAACCAGATCTTGTTACTTTCTGGGGGTGCTTCTCCAAGGCTTGAGAAGGCTTTGATTTCAAACCACGTGTGCTCGCGGCACGGACACAGATTAGTGATGGAAGACAGCCACGGGGATTGCAATTGCTACAGCTCACTTGGAGTTTTCTCCTGTTTTGAACGAACGAAAAGAACATCCTGGACTTTGCAATTAAAATGTGTCAAGCTGAAATAACATATGTTCATTGGCAATGCATGATGCCTTGGGGTGTGTCTATGTATACATAAACAAATACTTTTATTTAAAAATATGTAAGAGTGTGTTTTATTCTTTCTCACTTTAGCATAAACAAAGAGTAACCTTTGGGGTACTTTTCCTTGCAGAAGACTAGGCCAAACATTCACCACAGCCCAACAACCCATGTTAGGATGGCAGACACATCCATAAAGACGGAACTGGGGACAGACCACAGTTCCCATGTATGGTAATATTTTGTTTTCTACTCCTATGCTGTAACTCTGGGCTACCTGGACCACTCTATCTAGCTACTGTCCCCTGCAGTCACTCAAGACAGACCCAGAAGAAGAGGATGTGCCACGCAGCTTATTCAGCACCATATGGCTGAGCTCCTCAACGTGTGTGTGCATGCGTGCGGCGGGGGGGCATGGGGGTGGCAGGGGGGAAGGTGGCAAGACACGCACACCATGCCATTAAAGGAGTGACAGATGGTGATGAAAGTGCCATAAAACTGTAAGCACCGACAGCTCACGGCTGCGACTGAAGCAGCTGCTGAGGTATCACATTGTAAACAGCCCCCCGTTCGGGCAGCCCCCTTGCAGTGCCTATCACAGAAACTGTCATCCCTCACAAATGCCGCCCTGTCCTGCCACAAACCCACCTCGCCCATGTCTCCCTCCGGCTGGGGAAGCCATGGGGTGAAAGGCAGGTGAAGGACTGCGGAAGGCTTAAGGTGGGACTGGAAGAAACCCTTTTGCACGCTGGGCAACCTGAGATGAGCACAAAAGTGGGGAGACAGACACAAAGCGCCCCATGCCAGAGCACGGGCAGGACATTGGTGCAGGCACTACACCTTTCTCGATATTTCTCTCCCCAGCCTGGTCTCCCAGCTGCACAGCCTGACTCCACAAGCAGGGAGGTCTCATACCCAGGAGTGTGGCCAGTTTCTTCCTAGTGATGGACCAGCTGAACAGCATAAGCTGTCGGTCTTCAGGTCTACTCTCCAGTTACAGTGAGCTCCCAGCCTTCTTTATGGACTTCCATCAGACCTCATGCAATTTCTCTTTACATCTCATTCCCATCATGCTAAAGAGGGAAACATACAGTATTTCCTCTATGCTGAAACTCTGGATGGACAGAAGCATGGAAGCAAGCTCTCTTCTCTTAGGGAATTCTTTCTTTAACCCATAAGGAAACTGAGATACCACAGACCCTTAGGAAAAACAATATTGGAGACCAGCGTTCCTGGGAGCTCATCTGAAGTGTCTTTTTTTTTCACATTTTTTTATATATATATATACATACACACACTTGGGCAAGGTGGCTGTGACGGCACGTTATTTCTGCTGAAATTCCTGAGTCCCACTCCACTCAGCCACTCAGCTTCGGTGGAAGTGGTGAGCTCTGATGCACAGAGGGGCACAGAAAGGGGACAGATCAGTTACTCCTTGTGTTTGATCTTTCAGTACTGCTAGCATGGCTGCCCTCAGGGTAGGGAGCCAGCTGAGTCCTCTAGGAGTGTTTTGGGTCACTCCTTGCAGAGCAACATCAGAGACTGCTCTGCATGAGATGACTCCTTTTGCTCCTGACAGAGCCCTGTGGCACAGTCCCATCCTGCCGAGACCCTTGTCAGGGGGGCATCTCTGTGGACTGCAGGCCCTGTGAGGACACTGTCCCACCAGCTTTAAGTGGGTATCAGACCGAGATGTGCCTGCTTTTGTCAGACCAAACACAACCCCTGGGATCTCCAGCATCTGGAAGAAAAAGGGAAGCATTCAGAAGATCCAAGGTACCTGGCTTTTTTCTGGCATTATCTGACTGCTTAACACTAGAGCAACGCATGGACGTGGGGTTTTACTTAACTCACCAAAGTACCTACATGCTCAGTGCAAAACAGTTGTCCAGGGCTCCTGATCTGGAAAACCTCCCCTCTGCCCTGATGTATAGAGCCCAGCAGTCCTGCTGTGCTCCTCCTAGGCTAAACCCTGCTCTGCGGGATCACCTGGGAACGCTGCTGGGAAGGAATGAGGCAGTTGGCTACCTTAGAGCTGCTTGCTGGACCAGATGCAGAACCACGGGCGTGTTGTAGGAGTATCTCGTATCACTGTGAGCCTCCCACATGTACATGTGTTGGGGCTGCTGGTTTAAGGACTACGAGAGCATTCCAGCCCTGATTAATACTGAATAACCTGAAGCACTTAGGTGCCTAATTTTCTTTGTTTTCAGTGAGGAGAGAAGGCAGGAGAGTCACTCCGGGTGTATACAGCCTGAACTGCCTGCAGCAGGTGCCCCTTGCGAGACCAGCTTGAGCTCTGTTGAACATAGATACATCAAGAGTGCCTGCTTTCCCCCATGCACTGGGAAAGGAACTGGGAGCTTCTTCACCACGGAAATACTGTACAATGAGCAGCACAGTCTGTTGGAAAAATTTTGCTAGACCACTTGTCATGTGAAAACCTCTGTTCTTACCCAAATAAAAACTTAAAAATGTGCTGACTTCAAAAGAAATAGTAAACTATTATGGTTTTAATTTTTTTTTCAAGAAGTAATTTTTTACCAGCTAAATTCTTATTTTTTCTCATTTTTTATTCTTTCATGACACAGTAGGAATAACTTACTAATAACGTCATTAAAATAGTTCAACAAGTTTATGTTAAGGCTCTTTTTCTGAAGTACACATTAGTATGTAATGCTGAGGAAAACATTTTTTTCTCATTTTCTTGACCTATTTCATGTAACAAATAGGCCTGAGACTTAGATCAAAGTACAGCTTTGGGGTGGGGGGAACCAGTCAGACGATATCTTTTAATGCACAATTTTACTTTGACTCACTCCCTTCTTCCTACTTTGTTTCTTATCTGTCCTGGAACCCTTGAAAAGTCCTTTCACCCTGGTGTGCCCTTCCTTTTCTTACATTTACCTCATCTGGACTCTGTACAGATTAGCAGTTTATTCCAGCTTCCCTTTGGAGGGAACTCTACACAGCAGGCCTGAAGTTATTTTCCATTCATACCAGAAGCAGTTTAGCTGTGGCAAAGCCCTGTTCAAGGCACCGTCTTTTTTAGCAGCACCAATGAGCCCACGCAAATCTCCATGTGGCTGTTCCTTAGAAAGCATCCAGTATTTGGGCTTGCTCATTTAAAGCCACTTACGTTGTATGTCAGTCTGCCAAGAGACATACCCATGGCCTCATCACCACTGAGTCTCTTGCAATCTGCCTGCATGTGCCTCCCTACTCTCCTATTTCCATGTCTTTCTTTGGACAAAGCTTTTCAAACTTTGCCAATATATGGAGGTTTTTTTGTTTGTTTGGTTGGTTTTTTTTTTTTTTGTTGTTGTTGTTGTTTGTTTGATTTTTTTTGTTTTGTTTTTTTTTTTTTTTGTATGGGTGTGGACTTCTGTGTTAAGGATTTAAGCCTCCCAACTATATACTTAGTATTCACCACTAGCTTGTGTGGCCACCTTGTAAGTCATTTATGGAGCCACAGATCACAAGCCGAAAACCACTGTTCTGTGGTACTTACATACTTATGTCTATACTTAGTTATGAAAACGGTACTTATCTATAAAAACATAGATGATCAGGCTGCAATGTTAAAAATATTCACAATTTTCAACATCTCTTCTCCTGAACTATGGTGTCAACACAAGAATGTTTTTCTCAAATTAAACATAAGAGAAAGCTCTTACAAGTGTTGAAGAACGTTTCCAACATGATCACTTTAACACCAGAAGATTTTGTAGAAAGCAGAGTAATTCCTCTGCCCTTTTCCCTCATCCAGACTCTTCTATGTGTGTTCGTTTTTAAATCTCATGCCTTTGGAGTGGGTTATGCTTCACAGTACTGGAGTAGCAAAGGAGAAAAGAGGAAAAAGTTTCAGTGTCACCATCACCATCAGGATATTGCAAATGGTCTGTCATCTATTGGACAATGAGACTGAAGATACATGGTGGCAATGAAAAGACACAGTCCTGGTGACAGTGCAGGCAGGCATCAATTCTTCAAGTGCTTCCTGTTATGAATCCAGACATCTGACAGAAAAACACTGAAGATCGATTTAATATCTTGAAGGATACATGAATATGTTACTATAAGTTCCCTTTAGAGATTTGGGGTGTTTTGTTGAATTAATTTATTGTTTATTGAATTTTTTGGTTATATCATATTGCACTGTATAATCATTCATCAACATGCATAAACTAGATTAAGAAAATACACAGGTATTTTACTTATGGTTAAGTATCACCACCAAGCCTACCAGAGAGCTGCTAATCACACAAACCTCTGTTTCCTTGTGCACAGGAATCAAGCCTCAGACTGACAAAGAACTAATATTTTGCTAAGGTAAGAAAGCTGAAATCAGATAGTGTTGTTTTATTACCTTATCGATAAACATGGACTGCTAGACTGTTTTAACAGTGATCCATCCCAGCAATCCTTTCCTCATACAGGCTCCGTGTGTAAGCTTAGGCCCTTAAATGGTTGAACTATTCTTAGTCTTATGTGGTGAATACCCAGGAATGTTCATGGGCAGAATATTAAGGACCGAAGATGGCCCTAACAGTGCTTGGCAAAGGGAGATGGGATTTACGGAAAATTTGCTTTGATGCTGTTGACTCCTAACTACTACCTTCTGATGCTGCCCCAACATACAAAATTAGCATTAAACTTGCATTCCAGATGAATGACCGGGAATGAAAAGCAACAGGGATTTCAGTTAAAGCCTATGGAACCAGATTCAAGGCCAGGATCTGGCCTGGTTTAAAACCAGGCTGGATCTCTTCTAGCTGGGAATTCCCTGACTGAGAAACTCTCTAGCCACTTCCTAAACAATATCCTTCCTCTTTAGTTACTTTACAGGAAACACAACATACCTGGTCCAAGTGCTATTTGTGGCTGGCACAATTACTACTGGATTCCACAAAGATGCTTTAGAACTGCAGCCATATTACACAGGCATCTGACTTCGAGGATTCTCCTTCCAAATATACTCAGTGAATACAGGAATCCTCTAGAAATCTTGACCTACAGCTGTGCTTGCTTGTTATCAGCAAAGAAGAGAAGCTTAGCGAAGCAAAATAAATACACTATTTAAGAAAAAGAAAAAAAAAAAGAAAAAGAAGAAAATACTTCTACAGCTAACCTAAAAAACTAATCCAGTGTTACAGTACAGTGTAACGTGAAGCCACATGTAAATAATCACTACAACTATATATTAATTTACATTGCTTAACAGCTATGAGAAGTGACTAAACTGCAATTGCATATGAATGTATTTTGGGAACAGATGGCAGGTATTTATGCACTGTGACTACCAGACTGTATATTTCTAACACAATATTACTTGTTTCACGGTAAGAATGAGTCTTTCCTGAACCTGCTTTTAAATCATTGTAATTACCACTGCACTAAGTTAAACAATGCCTTTTGAAGCTAGAGATGAAGAATGACTCGGTCTCCGTATGAAGGAGATACTTGACCTATCATCTCGCAGCCTTTCTGGGCTGGAACAGAGCAGCTCTTAAAATAGCACCACATAAATACGTGATACTTCGAGGGCAGAATCTCAGGACTCCCCCCTCGAACAAACCCAACCTACCAAGCAGAAACACCTCATCCATTTCGAGAGAGAGGGGGAAGGCAGGCTGCGGTTTTGCCTTCCACTGCCGGGAGGGGTAACGAGCGGGCTCCCCCCCGGCTGTGCAGCCCCTCGGCCCCGCAGGGACCCGGAGGGACCCGGAGGGACCCGGAGGGACCCGGAGGGAATAGTGCCACCTACTGAAGTAACGCTTTGCAGCGCTCGCCCTCCCCGACCGAGGCTCAGACACTGCAGCACCGATACGGCATTCATCGTATTCAATAGCTCCTCTTCCTCCCTAATTTTTTCAGGAACCGAAAACAGCGCTGCAAAAAAAAACAAAAACAAAAACAAAAACAAAAACAAAAACAACAACAAAAAAAAACAAAACAAACAAAAAAAAAACCCCAACAACAACAACAAAAAAAGCAAACCCCACAAAAACAACCCACAAGCTCAACCCCTAGGGCTCCCCCCAAAGAAGCAACAGATTATCATCAAACTATATTATTATAAAGCTACTAATTTAAGAAATGAAACCTTCGCATGAGGGAGTCTTTAAACCAGGGGAGACACTGAAGCTAGAACACAATTTTAGATCTGCTCTGATTCTATTTACACGAATGAAGAAATGCAAAGTTATCATAGTGGGAGGAAGTTCACTCTGTGATTTTCTTCCAGACTAACTTATTTAGTGTTGGACCAATAGTCTTGAACTACAAATTTGAAATTAGTTGCTATAGGGACTGGAGATGGATTTAAAAATCACGATTTAAAAATTTAAAAAGAGGAGGTTACCTTTTACTCTTCCCTTTTTTTTTTTTTTTTTTTTTTTTTTTCAGTAGGATAAACACAACACTTTCCGAAGCATGGTGATTAAAAAAAAAAAAAAAAAATCACCCTCCCTCCATATAAATGACTGTGTATAATAATGCCAGGCTAAAGAACAGTACTTTCTCTTTTCAGCAGGTGGAAGAAATACACCAATGTCCTGTCTTCAGATATTGATTAGTGTCGCTTTGCGCTGCCAAACAGCTATGTAGAGTCACTTCGCGGGCAGCTGCTTATCAGTGATGAGTGAAGTGGTCCCAACAGTTTCCCTTAACTACTGCATAGGCTGAAATAGTTAATGCCTGCAAAGCGTGGTGAGAGGCTTGTTAAGAATGCTCTAGGAACACAGTGACATAACAGTCACCCCATGTGCAGTAAACCAAACTCACCAGTAGAATTATTAATTAACAACCAAAGTCATAAATAACAACAATAAAATGTTGCAATTCAAAAGTAATCTCAAATGTCTTCCACAGAACATCTAACAAACTCTGGATGCTGTTTCTGCTGACCCACCAGTAATTTTACTGCTGCAAAGGCAATGCAGTGTGTCATACATGATAGATTTGGGCTTTTCTGACATCCAGCTGCTTACTGTTATTGTTGGCTGTTGCTGAAGTGCTGGAGATAATACAGGTGTTCTGTGCTGTTAGAACTGACTGTGCTAGTGAGAAATCTGGGACAAGCACAGGGTGAGGATCTGTCTTCTTTGGTGAGTGAGAGCAAGCAGTCAGACGGTGTGGAGAGAAATGTCAAATAGGCTTCTTTTTTGGCCCACTTCAAAATTAATGGAGGACTATTTTATCAGGCTCCTCCTAGTTAAACATAGAGGATGATCTATAAATAGAGATCTCTGTTAGCTGGTTGGTTGTTTTTTATCTTATTTTTTGCTGATCAGTTGAATGACCAACCCGCTCCGTCTGATCACGCACGCCAGAACTATTAGTATGTATGTAGTCATGTGTTTTGCAAGTTTAAAGCTAGTACCTATGTCTAGCTCATAACTAAGTGTCATCTTCAATCTACAGATGGGCAAACTGAGGTGTTGACCAACTGACCATTGCTTCATCTAAAGATGAAGCAATTTGCCCAAGGCTACGTGTTAAGTCTGGGATAGAGCCTTAGTCAGGACACAGGTGATTCTCAATCTGAGAAGAATGTTTGAATAACCTGTTAGAGCAGACAGGATAGTTCCTGCTAAACACAAACTGAGGTGAGTGGTATCTCTTTCTGGTATCAAGGAAGCAATACAAAGCTAATCCTATGTGTCTGTTTTTATAAAAAAATACTTGACAAATATCACGAGTAAATAAACAGCTGCCTCTGAGTTATTTACAGTGCTGTTAACCGGTATTTAGGTTTCAAAATTGATCACCAGAGTCAACAAAGGGTTGAACAAACATATCCGTGGTTGAGTATTTGTATTTGAGATTAAGTACACATATACGACTGTGAATGCATGTGTTCAGCCAAACTATTGAAGCTAATTATGAAGAGACATCAGATTGTGCATTAAATGGCATTTTGGTCAAAAAGCAAACAAATTATTCATGCAATTAACTCCTACTTATCCTCATCTCCTTGAATCTAATCTAACAACTTATTTGGGACTCTTGTCGATACTTTATATTGAGCTTTGACCTGATAATTTTTGAATGAGCTGCTTTTGGTTTCTCTATTTCAAATTCTTTCCCCTCTACCAACGGTATCTTGTCTAAAGCCTTAGCATCTTTTGAAAGGAGTAGCTCAATAACAAAGGTTCCCTCCCCACTCCCCAGTGCCCCTGGGAAAACAAGGAAATAGACAGTGTTCATCCTTGCTGGAGCCCCACTTGACCTCAAGAGAGTAGCATCAGGAAAAAAAATTCAGTGAGGCCCTTTTCTATTTCAGGCTTAATTTTTCAGAGAATAAATTAAACACCACAAGTGCTTCAGGGGATGAATTTGCTCCTCTGCAGCAGTGCAAAGTGCAAGCGAGCATGTTTTCAGATGGGCGGATACTACGACTTTTCAGTAGGGACTTGAATAAACAACACAGCCAGAAAAAAAACAGTGGTAAACCCAAATAAAGGCAAACAGTTTGGCTTTTGCATTTGTGTTTACCTTTTTCAACTGGCTTTTTCAAAACCCTCAGGGAGCCATAACAACCTGAGATCTGGTCTTTTCACAGTACATCCACCATCCAGGAACTGAAATACCAGGAAAAGATCAATTCTTGCAGTATTTGGGCTTTACAAATCACTCCCCTTAGACATTTAAAAAAGACTCTGAAAATAAATCAGTCTGAATGTGAGAGAATTTTTGCACATCTTGGCATATGAAGCTTTTACACATAAAGCAGTATCTTGTTTGGAAAAAAAATGTATTACACAACTAGGGAACCTGAAGCAACATTGCACTAGAAAAATTTTTTTGCACTAGAAAATGTTTTTATTCCTTTCCATCCGCCCTCAGAGAGATAGATGACTCGGCTCAAGTGGGGGTTAGCAGGGCAGACGCTCTGCTGGGCTAATCCAGGTTCACGAATGCCAATGACTTTGTGGTAAAGGCAGACATAGCGCGAAGGGGAAATGCCCACCTGCCTTCTGCCTGTATCTGCCAGGCAGTGAGCAAACAGCCCTTCCACACTTCTGTGCCTGCACCTCCTTCAGAGAATTCTGACACCACCTGGGGCCCAGTCTGGGTTGTTGGCAACCAAGATTTACTTCCTTCTGGGTAGATTATTACATAGTCTACCTGGAAAGCTTTTGCCCTCCTGGTTTGACTAGTGTGCCTCTGGACTAGGCACCAAAACGTACCTCCTACCGCTTAGCACAGCTTTGGACTCCAGCAAGCAGCTGGCCAGGGGCAGAGGGTGGGTTTCCCGTGCTGCAAGACAGTGGCCTGCATAGTGGGCAGAGGTTCGGCCCCACTGACATTTCCTATCCTGTCGAGTGTCACTTAACGCCGTTAGTACCACTGGTAGTAACACAGAACCCTTGCTGGCTGTCTCACCACCAGCGCCATGCAGCCTTCCCAGGGAGAGGAGCAGCTGGGGAAGCTCACAGTGCCTGAGCCAGTCCTATTTCCAGAGGGGAAAAGAAAAAAAACAAAACAAAACAAAACAAAACCAAACAAACAAACAAAAAACCCACACCAAAAAAACCCCACCCAAAAACAAACAAAAAACCCCAAACAAACAAACAAACAAACAAACAAAAAAAAAAAAAAAAAAAAAAACGCGCCTCATTTTCTGCGGCTGCTAGTCTAGCACCTTTTGTCAGCACTAAATTTTCATGGGATGAAAGAAGAGATTAAAGCCAAAGTCATTCTTCTGCTCTGTGTAAGAGATTTCAGGTGCAGGGGTTTGTGTGCTGAATAACAAGCTACTTGACTAGAGGCTGATTTTTAACAATGCCATGTTCTTATATTCAGAAAAAACCCAAGCTGCATGCACTGTAGCTACATACCCTGTTTCACTCTGGGTCTATTTTAACAGGGTTTTAAAGCTATTTCACCTGAGTGCCTGCTGATTAGCATGCTGAGTTTTTTAAACCAATCCATTGAATTCACTTCCTTTCTGTGTCCCCAGTGCCCATTCACCTATAGAAATATATAGACAAACAAGGCCACAGGTGCAGAAAATTGGGCCTTTCCTGCTGTTTATTACAATGTTGACCTTAGGGATTTGTTGGGGGGGGTGGCAGAGAGAAGGAAAGAAAAAGAAGAAATACACGCTTTGCGATAGGATTCTGCTAAAATCCTACCTTCTTTTTCTTGTAAGTTTGTTTTTTTAAAAAAGGCTCCTAGCTGCCAACAAATACAGACATCGAGTTATAAGGAGGTGGAGTGGATGCAGGACTGTTTCACATATGTGAAGGGATTTTGGATGAATTGCTGCTGCCCTGAAAGCCTGCTCTTCCCTCAGCCCCCCTCCCTCTCTGCAGTTTGCCTTCTGGTTATTCTCGGGCACAAAAACTTGCTCTGCCTCATGCTTGCCCAGCCTGCTGCCTGGATTCAGCCTCACAAGCACAGGAAGAAAGCCCCCACAGGCTTGCCGTATTAGCGAGGTGCCCGGTGCTGAAAAGGCAAGCCTGGAGACGTCTCCTCTTGAAAACACACGGCTCCCATCCAAAACTGGACTGTCCCACGGCAGAAGCTGCTCAGCCTGAGGGCAGCCCTGGTTCCCCTCCAGGAGGAGAGTGGAGATCCCCAGATGAAGTGGGCTTTGCCCACAGGAAGGGTTCAAACCTTTCTTGATGTAAACTGGAACAACGGCTGAGTGGGCTGGATGTTAAAAAAATTATGTTGCTGACTGGATAGGGATGGTGAATGGGTTAATGCCACCCAGTACATAGCTGGGGTCACCCTTTACTGGGCTGAAAGCTAAGGCAAAGCAGCACACAGGGGCTGCAGGAGGAGATGGATGTGCTGGGGTGCGAGCGTGTGTAAGGGTTCAGCTTCCTTCCCTGTCTATGAAGGTGTTTTGGACCAATTTCTACAACTTGATCTCAGTGGATTACACAAATGCATCTAGTAACGGTTAGACCCTGACTCAAAGAGCTTACAGTCAATTTAAAAATCAGAGACCATGGATGGGAGAAGGGATGTGTTTTTCTCATTAAATTAATAATGTGGTTTTGATGTGCAGAGAGAATAAACAGCTTGTTAGGGGTGGTCTTTCTCATCCAGAAACTGAGCTAATTTCTACTCAGCACCAGTTCAGGGCCTTAACTGTGTGAGTGCTTTTCCTTAAAGCAAAGTGCTTCTCCTCAGGCTCACACAGATTTCATTTGCGATTGGCAAGGCTGTTGAGGTCCTTAGGACCTTCGGAAACTAATGTGCATCTAGTCAGACTGACCTGGAGGTAAAGGATACTGCTTGGGCTAGTGAAGACAGGCACTCTGCGTTTCACTGTACGCGTAAGGTACAAAGCTGACCTGCAGTAAGTAACCTACTCCCCCAGAGTCTGGTCTGAATTTCATCTATCCTGTTTTCACAGGCACTCCAGAACATGCATGGAGGTTTACAATGGGGGGGGATACTTTTCATGTGCCTATTTAGGAATATCGATGGGGGCTCATTTACTTTGTTGGAAAGTTGGTGTCAAAATAACCCTCTGAGAAAGCTGGACCATAAATCCTAATCCAAAGCACTTTGAAGCACATTGCAAAATCTGACCAAAAAGGTCCAGATGGCGGCTTGTGTAAGCCCTGAGTGAGGCTGGTGTTTGGTGGGCAGTGGTGACTATGTCATGACTATGATGATCTGAGCTCGAGTCACAGATAGAGCATTCCCATTGGTTGCTACTTGATAACAGACTTCAATGGTAATAATTGGGGAAGGCTCAGAGCGTGGCCCTGCATTTTTATGACTTCTCCCCTCTCTCAGCACCATATTACTGCAGGCATGCTTAGTCACAGAGCCTTTGTCCTGGTGCTTTATTATCCTGCCCGTGGCCTGCGGTACAGCCATTCCACAGAAAACCTTACCTGTTCCTTTGCCCTTCATAACTGTGACCGAAAACTCTAGATAACAAACTCAGTTAACACAACCAAGGACAGCTGGCACAAGAGAGGATGGGTTTCAAGTGGTCTGAACTCCCTTCTGATAGTGTAAAGGTACCTGTCTTAAACAATACTTATGATGGGTGGACCAGAAAACTGATCTACTCTCATTCAAGGTGCAGAGTTTCCTATTACACTGCCTGTGGAGGCTGATGTCCATATTCCTTATCAAAGGCAGACCCACAGCAATGTTTGAGTCCAACTTCACCTGAGCACAGGAGCTGGTGGTGGAGCACAGCTGGAGAGTGAGCTTGGTGGGGTACTGGAGGAAGGGAATGAGCTTCTGGGCCCACTAAGGGGCCATAGCACTGGGCGACCACAGAGACCCTTCTGGGACCTGTCACAGGGATGGATAAAGTCTGTGGGCATTCTGAATTCAGGTTATCTTTATTTGGTGGGAAATGCTTGCTACCACATCATGGGCATCCCACTGGAGGCGGCCAGGGCTGGGCTGGGACACCTGGGGCCCCTGGAGACTGTGCAGGTTTTATCTAGAAGACTGTTTTTAAGGTATTGTGCAGCCACAGAAAAATGCCTGCAAGGTATTTTCATTTCCATTTGTTTCTTTTTTCTGACATATGTCTTAGAATGCAGGTCCCAAAATTTTAAGACTAATGATATCAATATGACACAGTTAGTGTTAATTACTACTTTATGTTTTCCCTGGCTTGGACACGCATATTATGAGATGTGTTTAAAAGCCAGTAAAATACATATGAGTTATAAGAGATCCCCTCTATCTCCTCATGTTCACTTTGATGAGTTAACTAAAAAATGCAGTTTGCTTTGTCTGAGTTATGAATTTAGCTCATATTAGTTAACAAACCTCAGGTCATGAAAATTAAGCAAGTCTTTTCTGTAATATAAGCAGAACTTAATGTTAACTCCCAATATGAAATTCAGCTTAGCCCTTTTTCTTGTGAAACCAATTTTCTGTATTTCTCTTACTCATTTGTTCAATTTTCTGAGTTAGAATCATTACTGTAGCTGAAGGAGAATGTTAAGAAAAAAGTTATTACAAATAAACATGCTGGAACTTTCATTCTAGAATTCATCCCTTCATAAAACCATACATCACAGAATGGGCCATTCTGGGCCAAACATGCTCCATGAAACCCAGTATCCTGTCTGCTGCCATGATTTGTAGGGGAAAGTGTGGAAGAAGATAAAAATGATCTTTTTCTCTGCTGTACTCTGCCACCTTCTAGTAATCAGTGGTTTACAGGCCCAAAATGTTCTAACAGAAATGTAATGCTTTCAATAAATCAAAATTAAATTGCTGTTCACTTACATTAGGTCACTCAATCTGATTTTATCACAGTATCTGCTTTTTAAATTATTGTTTAATTTTTAGAAGCAAATGTTAATCTTTATGCCAGCTCCAGAGAACTAAGCTCGAAATATTCCATTCAAATTACAGAACCCAGGAAGAAGAAAGAGGGTTCAGCTGAAAAAGAAACTTTAACTAAAACACAGCCAAGTCTAGCAAGGTGGAGGGAGTTATGAATTTGCTCCCATCCTGCCCTGTCGAAACTGCCTGGACGTTAGAAATTCCTCTTTTTTTTTTTAATTTTTTTTTTTTTTTTTTTTTTTTTTTTTTTTTTTTTTTCCCCCTGAGTGTTTCTCTGGGTTGTTTCACATTCTTTTCTTATTCTCCTTCCTTCTTGCTCCTTGTTATGAACTGTATTTTTTATTCACACTGACTCTTTTCTCAGCTACTTCTTGTGAGAATGGAAATACAAACCTAAATTAATACTTGAAACCTATAGATACACATTTGATTAGGAAACATGCAGGGATTCCCCCCACCCCAAGTCCTTTTTAAACCCTTCTGTAAACAAACATGTCTATTTAGACAGTTTGTTTCTCTATCAATCTGTGAAAAGTTAATACAGTTTCATGCCATTTTTGTTATGGAAACAGCCCTGTAAAAATACCATATGGTCCACTGAGGCCTGCCCTTATAACCCCAATAAATACAAATCACCCTAGAACTTATCATTGTAAGTTCAAATATGTAGCTAATGTAATCTCAAAAATCCTTCACAAAAAGAAAACAAACCAGCTCTTTTTAAACCTCTGACTTGTTGCTCTTGACTTCAGCTATTTGTTCAATATTTCAACAACACTAAAGAAATCTGCCGGAAATACTTACCATTTCTGAGTCACCCCCTTGCTATCCTAGATCCCAGACTCTTCAAATTAGTGACTATCTTAAAAAGATTAATGTGATTCATTCTCTTTGTTTCTTTAATTTCAGTATTGCATATCTCTTGAGAGTCTCGTATTACCAATGCTGCCTAATTCTGGCTCATCTTTCTTGATAATTCATTTCCCATCTCCCTATCACAGCCTGTTTTGGCCATTCTGTTTTGTACCTTTTCTAATTCTGAAACATTAGTACTATTAATGGCATACAACACTGTATATTATATCCAGCTTATGCCTGATGTCATGGTAGATTTTTCTGTTATTTATATTCTATGTATACACACTATCAACAAAGTTTAAATGATATATGCTGGAGAAGAGCATTACCTCCCCTCACCTCCTCTGTAATATATGGCAATTAATTTGCCCTTCATTGCTTTTTGTACATATGCATTTCATAAAACCAGAATCTTCCCTAATTCTTTGTGATTTATATAAGCTTCAGGCAAAAAATCTGTTCTCTGAATGCAAAAAAAATAAGTACTCTGGGTATTATGGATATACTGGGAAATGTTATTGGGCAAACTGTATAATTTTAATATTTATCAACAGTGTTTCACTAGTGAGTATCTAGAACTATCCTCATGTCAGGAGACCTAGTGGAAAGCAGCCCGATTTCCAATATCACATCAAACTCTGGTTCTGAACTAACTGCTCTTTCAGAGGTGCTCAAGAGTTTAGTTTAAAAAGTGAGAGCAGTTTTGGTGCCTCTCCTTCTGAGATGTCTGTATGACGTCTGACTTTTAGGACATGTTTTTTCTTTCAAGGAGTTCCAACATAGAAAAGTCAAAATAAAAAGTAGCAAAAATCAAATAGTTGCTTTTGAATAATTTCAGTCTTCATGGCTCCTCTGTCTTCTTGAAGTGTGGGTGAATGGAAAAGAAAACCAATACTTTACATGATATTTCCAAGGACACGGTCTTGGTCACTGACATATCCTTTTTCTGGTTTTAATTCTGCTCTTGCAGTGGATTAGTGGCAGTGGAAGTCAAACAACAGCAACATAACAACAAGCTACACCTTGCTCTTCCCAAGGACCAACCATGCCCCTCTTTGAGGCTTGTCTTTTCCCTTGCACCTCTTCACCTGTTGGATTTGTGTCAGTGAGACAAAATAACATAAATAAAACAACATTTGTACAAAATATGCTTGTGGTTTTTTGTTCCTTCATTTCCAGTGTTGCACTAGCACCATGAATGTAAAAAAACAACTCTGAAATGCATTTGAGAATTTGTTCTGTCAGCATTTCTACTTTCACCCTAAACTAAATAATGGAAACAGTGGCCAGATGATTCAGCTAATAAATGCCAATTTTAAAAAGGGCTATTTGGGATCAACCCACACAGTAAATAGTTCTAAAAGCTGACTGTAGGGTAAATCTGAAGACTGGATATATATACATATAAAGAAATCATTGTTTACTCAGAAATATTGCTCAAGTAAGAAAAGATCAGAGATGTTCACTGCGATGCTCAAAGGCACTACAGGCTGCAAGATTCAGCCTACAGAGGCTGTTGGGAGAATTTCCAAGTAGCCTAAATACCACACGTCTGCCTCTGTACCTCCATCGTGTTCCTTGTGCAAAAAGCACACCCACACTGATGTTCAGGGAAAAAAAAAAAAAAAACAACAAAAACGCCATGCCAAAGGTTGCATAAGTGCTGAGGGAAGGACTGGTGAGGGTTGCTTAATACTACTTTTGTCTCTGTTCTTGGAGCTGTCTTGAATAGAGCTCTTAAGGCATGATGCAGCCCAGACTCCTAACCTTAATGTGTTAAATACATTGTCCACTTTGAATTGTTCACTTAGCTGCAGCAAATGCCTTGTATTTTTTCCTGTCTGAGTACAATTAAAATTGCAGGATATTTGCCAGACAGGCTGAGACTCCTTCACCACTGTAAGCACCCATTTGCAGTATTGTGAAGAAAGATCAATCAAATAACTCTTTGTTTCACCTATAAATACTGTATTTTAGTTGTCTTTACAGGTCCATTTGGAGGCAGCTTAATACAGAGACACATGTAGTGAATGATGCTGTTATCTGTGTCAGACTGCACTTTCATTCACAAAGAAATCATACAGGAAAACTGGGGTAGAGCGAATGAATTTATCAGTGAGCTAAATAGGGCATATGATAACAAATAAAAACAATCTATAAAAAGAAGGAATTACTACTTAGGAATAGGAAAAAATATCCATGTTCCTCATACCCTTTTGTATACTTTCACATGCAAGTCTTAATGTTTTTTTTTACAGGTGGCCTATCACCATGTATGCATAGGAATATCTGAGAACAACAAACATGCAGCCTTCTTGCAACCTAACTGCAGACATTTCTAGTTATCAAGATCTGATATACAGCTGATTATATTCCAGGGAGTTTTTCAAGTAGTGATTTTAAAAAAAGCCTATCTCCATTCATTTTATTTATGCTACCTAGAATAGCTACCTAGTGTAAACATGTCCCGGGCACAGAAAATAAATAAATACAGAAAGAAGGAAAGAGAAATTAATTTGTGCAGAGGCCAGAATAACAATGTGCTTTGTAAGGGTATCAGCTCTGAAAGACGCTCTTTTCCTAGTAAGCTCATACTCAGCTTTCTGTACACTTACATTTGTGACCTTGTGCAAAAGAAAAAAAAAACTAACTTAACTATATACATCTATTCAAATACAGTCCATTGTAAGAAACAGAAGAAAAATATAAAGAATTTATATTTTACAAATAGCATCTCTGAGACAAAGTGGATATCACTTTTTTAAAAACATTACAGGCTGTAACTTGCATTATTTTTTCTCACCATATACCTATCTTCTGGTTTTCAGGACAAAAACTTGAAAGATAACTTTTGCCCTACCAGGTTATGCTCAAGTGCACTCCTTAGTCAAAAAATACTGCAAAACTTCTGTTGGTACTGAATTGCAACTGTGTTGTTTAGTGTAGTTCCTGTCCCGTTCTTTTCTCAATAGACATTTATTTTCTTGCAACTTGGCCTGTATTGTTTCTATTAAATTAGAAGCACTTTTAGTTTGTCCGAAACTAAATCCTCTAGTGCTATAAAGCAGTGTGCCTGTATATGACAACATATACAGTAGGGGCCCTACTATTTGCAAGTTTATTTTAATATAACAACGCCCAGTAGATCACATAATCAGATACAGCCTAAAATCACTGTTATGCATTTTATGAAAAGTCGATCTAAAAAACATATGAAATTGGCAATTTGGGAAAGAAAAAAAGTTGTCTAGACAATTTAGTTGCATCAAAACCCACTCTAACAGGTGCAAATCATTAACCCAGTGTCTTTATATAGATTTCCATAATGGTGAGCAAGTCCCAGAATATTTTTGTGTCTGTGTGCATTTGCACTTTCAACACATTCTTTTTCATTCTTTGCATACTCCTCTCTCGGTTAGTTTTCTGAAAACTGCCTCAGCAAAACAGTCAAGATATAAAGAGCAGGGGTTTTTCCCCTTACATTTTTTGGAAACCATAATTTTAGCACTTGTATATATGAACTTAATGTGAGCCAGAATTACACTTGTACACAAGCAAGAAACTAAATCATACAGTTTAGTCTGCCTGAGAAAGTAAAATTTACCAACACAGCTCAGACAGAAAATCCTTCAGAGTGAATGCATAGCTTTTATGTTATCTGCCAAATAGCACATAAATCACAGGAAACCACAATTAAGAACTATTTTGCATTCTGGAAACCCAGAGAGTTTCTCTGTTTTTTTGTTTTGTTTTGTTTTGTTTTGTTTTGGTTTTTTGTTGTTGTTGTTGTTTTTGTTGTTGTTGTTGTTTTTTTGTTTTTGTTTTTGTTTTTTTTTAAAAAACAGATCTTCATGTGTATTGCTTATTTGTTAAAAGAAAATCCTCCATCATACAGCTGCAATGCGTGTATGCAAACGGGAAGTTTAGACCCCCTTCTCCAGCTTCCTCTTCCACTATACGCTCCTGGTTTCTGATTGCCTGTAAGCTACTGTCTTCTCTCTCAAAAGCTCCTCTGCCTCTGATATCACATGGACTTACTTATTACAGGAGGGTACCTTTGACAACTCTCCCAGCAGATTATTTATTTGTGTCACTCACTGATTTGCTGGTCACAACCGAGAGTACCATGGCAGCAGAGAGTATGTGCCACCGACTAAAAGAAGGAATCATTTCTGAGGAAGTTATCCCAATACACACTTCTGGTGGCAATAAAACACTCTGACCCTGCAAAGCCTTCATGTGGGAAGTGCCCCCCCAAGCCTGTGAGAACCCCACATGCCAACAGCTCGCCCGGCCGGGCGCGCGCGTGGCCACTGCTGGCTTGGGGTTGCTGCGACTCCAAGCCCATTCTGAAGTGCTTCGCGGGGACGGTGTTAAGCAGCTCTATTTCAAGCTCCTGCCGTGAAAACATCTCAAACATCCGTATGTTTGTGACCGTGTTTACAGGCTGGTGGAAATATATCTGCCGGACGTATCAGAGTGCTGCTGAAGCAAACAGCTCCCTGTGCGCTTCCCACGTCTCTCGCGGCTTGGGCTGGCCCCTGGGGATCGCCTGGTTCTTACCCACCGACCCTGCTTCTGGCTGGGGGGGCACTGGGACTGCACCCACGGGGCTAGGGGCTGTACAGATAAAGAACAAAAAGGCTATTTCTAATCTCAAAGAGTTTATCGTCTAGTATTTTTATCCTCCTGGCTGGTCTCCTCTTGAATCTTTATACTGTAATGCCACAGTAAAGTCAAAGCTAAATTTATGACATTACAGTTGGCAGTAGAGGAGCTGACAGCAAAACTGTCCAACAGGAGTAAGGAGAAGGTGACTGTGGAGAGAGGGGAGAAGAGCTTCACCCTATGGCTTGCCTTTCATTTTCATTTCCAAACCCAACCCTTATAAGCAACACTGTATTTCTTGGCTTGTCAAAAAAAAAAAAAAAAAAAAAAAAAAAAAGGAAAAAAAAAAGTTTTACAAACAAGGACAGAGCTTCAGGTAAAATGCTTTCGTTCCCTTTCGTCCCTGCCAGCTGGAAGGAGAATGTTATTTGGAGGTAAGATAAGGAAGTGATAATCTGTTGCTTGTATATGATCCACGGGAGTGACTACTTTCTTTAACAAAGAAAAAGCCCACATGTGAATAACATTCCCTCTGCCTCCCGATTCCATATACTGTAACTATTTGTTTCCTTCTTTTTTTTTTTTTTTTTTTTTTTTTTTTTTAACAACTCCCTTTTCTGCTTCTTGTGCTGTGCAGTAAATGCCACCACTAATGAGATAATATCAGTGTGTTTGAGAGCAGACTGACCCTGCTGTTTTCAAGCAGTTTCAACTTCTCGACAGTCAGGAGCCTGCCTAATGTTTTGTGGCTGCCTCTGGTCATTGACATGGTACAAACTGCCTTATCTCCCTGTGGGAGGGAGGTCATTGCCAAACCCATGGCTACTCGACTGGGGAAGCAGGCAGTCTACAGTGATTGAAGCACACTGCCTGAGCCAAGCAGAGGGCTTATAACAAATAGCCTAAAATAGCTCCAGTCTGAATTGTGTTTCAATTTTTCTCTGTATGTCAACAGATGACATGCATTGTCATGGTGCTATGTATGATTCAAGAGGCTCGCTTAAGTATTTTACAGTAAAAACTCCATTGTTCAGTATTTCTGCAACTTGGGCACTTTCTCAAATATCCTCCTTTACTTTTTGCAAAGCCCTCTCAATGACCCTTTTTGTGTCAATGTAGAGCTCAGCTTGCAAACCAATTGTTCTATTTTTATTTCCAGTATTACATACTTCCTTCCAGAGTGCTCATAGGACGATGCCGTGCATTTTGCCACCAACTCTTGCCGAGTTCCCCAAGAACTCCCTCACTGGGCAGCAAAGCAGGATTAGCAGGAAAGTGGAGAAAGTAACAGGAGTTCAAGCAGTGCTAGCCCTCTTCCCTTGTGCCATTAGGATTGCTGGTGTAGAGCATTTATTCGTGAGATCGGATATCCACCAAGCTGGAGTAATGGCTGTGCAGCTGACCACCTGGATGTCACACAAATGAGACCAGGAGAATTTGTGGTTTATGGAGAGAGGGAGCACTACCATACATGTCAACTAGAGCTGGCCTGTGTTTCCCAAGGAGTCCAGTTCATCCAGAGCTCGCCTGACTCTCCCCACACTTGGCAAGGTTCATCTGTCTGTGGCTTTCCAGCCCCATGACTCACCACGCGTGAGCAGCATGACTCAAATGCCAAGTTTCTTTCCAGGATATCCCATTAACAAGATGTTCTAGAGCTCCAAAGTCTCAGATACTCATTGCCCACCCCCTCATCCGAATGTTTCTGGTGCTGCTCAGCTCTTTATGGGAACAGAGGGTGCCTCTGTGGGACTCCTTGGAGAGGATAGGGATCTTCAGAGTGAGTAAGGATGGTACAAGATGATCCTACTTCTTTTTGCATTTTACCATGTGTTAGTAGAGTGTCTTGCTGCATAACTGAGGCTCAGACCTACTACTGAAGGACAATGAAGAAATACACGAGAGTAAATACTAAGTTGATTCTGACCTCTGTATGAGGGAGATAGTGACATTATGGACAACAAATGCAGATCAAAACTTGCTGCAACAGTCAAATTTTATATATGGTATCAGACCACAGACACTACTTTATTATTTAAGGCTTGTCTGTTCCTGAAGGAGCATCCTGCTTCCATTTAACTCACCTGGAGACATGCAATAGCAGCCAGGAATACACACTGATCATACGTACAAGAATTTTTAATTTCTTACTCTGTTTGGAAGGCTTGAACTACAAGATTGTACCCTACCTGATTTTTTTTTTTCCTCCCTCATTACATTTCAATTTGTTTTCCCAGGAGCTGAATACCAGTGATGTTCAGTGCTTCAACAACTAGAAACCAGTATGAATGGAAACATTTATTATGAAAAGGACAAAACCAAAGAAAGGGCAAAAGCAGCTGTCACTCACACCAGATTACATGGCGCTTGTAGTATAGGGTTATCATCACTGCAAAGCACACATGCTTCGTGATCACCAAGAATTTCACCTACAGGCACGCCTGCACAAGTTAAAGGAAGTTCCCCTCACTTTATAGATACGACACTGGGGTTTGGAGAAATTAACAGAGCTACTCATGGTATCCTCCTCTCTTTCCAGATCTTTCTCTCATCATAATCCCATTCATTTTATTTTATGATACCAATCCAAAGGAATTATTATGCATCATGCAAAGGAAGAGAATCAAGCAGGTGCAAGGCCACAGCATGGAGTGTCAGGGCACTGGTGTCCAGGACTAGGAGAGTGCAGGTCCAGTGCTGACGCCCTCTTTGCCTGGGGGCCAGTCACTTGGGGTTGCTACAAAATGGGGATGACAGTAATCCTGTACC
This sequence comes from Tyto alba, assembly GCF_018691265.1. Lineage (NCBI taxonomy): Eukaryota > Metazoa > Chordata > Aves > Strigiformes > Tytonidae > Tyto > Tyto alba. The sequence goes on along the minus strand of NW_024881295.1, from coordinate 4,672,440 downwards.
TCACTATCTCTTGTGAGGTTGTTCAGCGCTAACATAAAGGGTGCGGTATGTGCCCACACCGCATATCTCTGGTGGTATTTCCTGGCACACCCACCCCTGGGACTGAGGCTCCCTGGGGTGGGGCAGGACACCCCCGAGGTAGGACTCTGAGAGGAAGCCCAAGGCCGTGTGTTTTCTGCTGGGGAACAGTGAAACTGGTTTGAGTCAGCGGCAGGCGGGGAGCTGCCTTTCCCCGGGGTTCGAGGCACCAGTAGCGGCTGCTCGGAGCGCATATGGCCTTGCTGGGGAAACCCCAGCAGCAGCTCCAGCCCACCGGGGCTGAGAGGCACTTGCTGCTCTCCAGGGAGGGAGAGCTCCATCTTCTTTGCGCTATTTTTACCTTGCTCTTTGCCAAGCACAACCGGTTGCTTTGGTGAGAGGTGCGTTGGTCCTCCCTTTCCCACTGGCATTGCTCTTCTTGGATAATTTAGAGCCAGACTCAATAAAAACTCTGCCTATCTGCAACAGTGGAGAAACCCAAGTCCTGAAAAAGACTAAATATTGGACATGGGGACCTCTGTGCTGAAACTTACTGAATCTCCCTGATTCTACAGTGGAAAAGCAGTCATTAAACTGTCACGAGAGAAAACGCAGTATTATCAATTCACATTTCTTGGGGATTCAGCTAAAACCCATGTCTGAGCACAGATAGATGACGTAAGTGAAGCCGTGTCCCCAAGATGACTGTATTCTTCCTTTGGGTATTGTTCAAATGTTTTCTTTTCAGTAGTGTGTCTTGTGTAGAGAGCTTCCTGAAGGGACACTGATTTTTAAGAAGCCAATGATTTATTTTAAAGGTTTTCTTTTTTCCTCCATCTTTGTAGCAAAAATTGATTGTTTCCCTACACAAAAGTAAGTAGAAAATACCACAAAGAGAGATAAGGCACAACAACCTTTTCAGTATGACTGGCAAAGAATAAACTTTACCGCTCTTCAAAGGTACAGCAGTACCAGCTGATGAGATGATTGTAACCTATAAGAAAATAATAGCCTGCTCAGAATTTATCCTCCTATTTAAAGAATTTAAGTAAAACACTCTGGTAAATAGCTTTTAAATCTCATTTATGTAAACAAAATGACAAGTTTACAACAAATCTCAGATCAGAGCTCATCACAAATAAACAGGAGGAATTAAAAAAAACCCATCAGTAGAATCAAAGCTGAATTAACATGATGGCACAGTCCTAACTAAATGTAGTTCACAATACATTCTTCTTTGAAAGAGAGAAAGAGCGCAAGTGAGTGCAAACTATGTATCTAACGTGTGCTTAAGCAACTGTAACAGCATAGTAAGAGCTTGTATTTTTTCTGGCACAGCCCTCTGTCATAATCCCATTGCATACTTTCAAATGTATTTTTAAATTGCTTAGCTTGTCAACAGGTTCATTCAGGACTGTGTTACTTAAAAGGTGAATGCAAAATTCACAGAGCTTGCAACATCCACTCTCACTGACACTTCTATAATGAAGGATCACTAAATCACCCCTTCCCAAGCAAAAATAAAATTAGAAATAACGGATACCAAAAAAGGAATACGGTCCCTGTATTTAGCTCCAGCATGCCAAGATGATGCCAAAAATACTTCAAGACTCATTTCCATTAAAAAGATACTGACCAAAAGAAAAAAAAAAAAAAGAAAGTGTTTACCTTGCCCGACTTTGCATGGGTAAACATTCCTGCATCCAATGTGAGGACCTATATTTAGAAATATATCCTTACCAGGAAACTGAGTAGGCTTCAGTGAAACCAAAACAGTCCTAGGCCCAACTCTGTCACCAGCGAGATGGATGAAGTCAATAGGAACTCCACCCACCTTGCTGAGCTCAAAGCCAGACCCAGAAACTGCACCCTCTCTCACCCACACCGTGGGGTAAATCCTCCCTTCCAGGCTGCACAGATAGAGGAGGGCTTCTAAAGCCATATGAAGCTGTATCAATTATTTAAAAAGCAACAGCATTATAGAAAAAATGTTATACAAGCAGTGGTAAACCTCAGTGGTCTGGGTTTCAGACAACAGAAAATCCCTTTGACAAGTAGTAAACACACTAAAAATAGTACTTGGTTCTTTTTAAAGTCAGCTTAAAATAATTCTCTTTGCTTTTTGTATCCTGTTTTGCAGTTTCATATGAAGGTGCCCAGCAATCTTTTACTGGCAATAAAAATGACATAAATACAGGGAGCTAGCTCAGACTTAAATTTACATTTGATAAGTTCTATCCTAGGCTGGCTAATTCCCTGACTTGCTTCAACAGAGGATGCCACCTGCAAAATCACTATAATATATTTAATATATTTAATCATCTATATTTATCAGGCGTTCAGAGCATGTATGAAATCAACACCTGTCCTGAATTAAGTGTGGAAACCTAGCCCAGTCACTGCACTGGCTCTTCTGGGTGTGGACCTGAAACACAGCTCACCTTGTTCCTTCAGCTTTGGTGGTGAAGCAAAAATTGCTTCTCTCCTGAGGCAACTGATCACACGCTTGCAATATCCCCCCGAAGTGTAGCTTCTGGTTAGTTATAATAGAGAACTCAGTTTCTACACCACCCTTCTGTTGACAGTGGCTTAAATGAACATTACTTGTACGCCCTTTAAAATACTCCTTTCTTTGCATTCTGCTACCCCCTGCTTCCAGTCCCAGGTGGCAATCCCCAGAGGAATGAATGGCCTTTTTTCCTCACCAGCCCAGGCGGTCTCCAGTCATCTTTGAGAGTAGGAGAATTACTATCTAAGTGCAGGTTAACATATGCTTTTGAAAAATGTTGTTACTTTGGAACATATATTAGTAAAACATTTAAGAAAACATCTTATATGTTTCAAAGGTTTGGCATAAGTTGTTCTCATTTTCCTTTCACTTTGAAGTTGTTTATCTTTTCTTTTCTTTTTCTTTTTTTTTTTTATAATTCTGTAATTTTGACAAGAATTTCCTTTTCATTTTGACTTAGTAGGCATTCCACCACAACAAGGGATTCTGTGATCCTAATCTTCTAGTTTTGTTACTATCTCCAAAGTATACTTGTATTTCATTGCTGTATTTCCAGTATAGTTATAGCTATACTTAGTTACCCCGTATCTGAAATCTGACGTGTTCCTTAGTTTTCAGTTCATTATAGTTCACTTTAGCTTTTCTACTGAAACAAAAGCAATGTTTCCATGGTCATAAAAGTAGTAGCTGGGGGGAGAAAAAGCCTTTGAACATTTGGCACAATAGTTTGTTTTTTAATATTCTCCTTGTGCGTAAATTTAAAAGAAAAATATACTGTTTATAGGAGCCCTTCAGCTAAGAAAGTAAACAAAGCTTCTTTTAAATATTGTTCCTCTGGCAACTATAATGCAGATTATGAAACAAAGATGGGAACTTACTAATGTTATACTTACTGTGCAATGTGCAATCATACATTTTGAATAAACAGCAGAATTACTGTAAAAGCCAAGATCAGTGCCTTTATGGGATGCCTGGTGTCATGGTCTGTCACTCAGACTCTCCCCAAATGCTGAAAATACTTTGGAAATAACACTGGTTTCAACTGCTGCATGCTGTGGCTGTAAAATACAAAACCTCGAGCAGTCATTTTATATGAATTTTCACCCCAAAACAGAAAATCTGGTGAAATCTTTTTAGAAACAAACCATTACCCTTCTTAGCCAAGACTGCTCAGTTCTATGCGGCACGTTTACCTGCCTGAACTTCATTCAAATTTCCTTTACATTTTGTATGAACAGACACAGACTTTTGTTATCCACGATACTAAATGTAGCATGGAAAGATAAGAACTGGAGAGGAATAAAACATGAAAATAATTGCAATGGATTTTAAATGTCTGAAAGAAAAACTCAGAATGCATACTAGATATGCTCAGTTGGAGGCTCTCCAGTATTTTACTAATTAGTACTTTATTAACAAAATCTCACAATGTATCTGTTGGAAATACACTTTTTTTAAATGCACTTCCATTAGCTTGAAAAGAAGAAATGGCACAAAGAGCTGGGCTCTTAGCTCAAACCTCTCATCTTTCTCTCTGGGTGTCATAACCAGTGAGCAAGAGAGTCAGAGTCCTGCTCATCTTGCCTCTCTTTGGAGTCCGTTACTCCTGCATCCCTCCACACCAGCTCACTCACTAGGTTATCAATCAGATTCAGGTTTCCTCTCCCTAGACCAGGGTCCAGGGGTCTCCCACCTTCTCCCAGCCCTGAAGTTATCTGTAAAGCATGAGCGTTGCCTCCCCCAGTTATGCCTTGAGAGAAAATGGCCCTGGCTGTTGTTTTGTATTGAGCTCAGAGTTGTTGCTGTGTGGGAGGTATTCTCCAAGGACTCTGCTGGCACAGACTACAGGGCCTTAAGGGATGGGGAAGCCTTTTCCTCCATGAATTCCAAGTGATTTTAGGCATTAGAGAGATGCCTAGATGTTCAGCTTGGCCATGGCAGCACTGCTGTCAACCATACACAGCAGCATAATTTTGGGCATCTGACTATATTTTCGTAATCAGATCTATGTGCTCTTGATGGTAAAATATTTTGACTTACCTCTGCAGAACTCATGGTCTGGATGAGCAGAACTCACTGCTAACCCTAGACCTTTGTTGTCATTTTTTCATATGGGGATGTTGAATGACTTGCCTATAGAAGAAGAGGGGAGGGACAGAAGCAGTGGAGGAAATCACTGTCTCCTGCTTCCAGTTTTCTGAACAACTAGTGGTGTGTAACTTTTGCCATGCATTCTCCTTTATAAGGAAATAAGGAAGGGCCCATGCTGAGATATCTGAATGTATATCTTTTGGTAGAGCAGCCTACTAGCTCTAAAGTTGTTTCAACTTTCCTCCTCATCTAGCAGTTACTGAAGCACAAACATGTAATCACGGGAAATGCTATAATTAACCATAAATCTCTGCTTCAAATCAAAAGGGCACTGAGCTTTCATTTCAGACTGAAAGACTGGAACAAGAGCACAACTATTAGAGAATCTACCTTTGAATCAATTTCTGTCAGCGTGCTGGCCTTGCTTTTTTGGTCTAACCCACAAATTTGTACCTGTATGGTTAGCCAAAAACTGTACATTATTTACCAACATCAGTGTTAAAACCCAAGGATCTTGGAACTAAAGAGCTGATACTGTATGCTTACTTTGAGAAACATCATAACTATGCCTGAGAATACTGCTTCTTGTGTAACTCCACATATGAGAGGTTGAGATGAAATAGAGTTTTCTTAAAGCTTTTTAATTTTTTAATCCATGAAGCTGTTTTGGGTTTGTGAGAAATTGAGTATTCCTAAACACAAGGCCTGATTTTGCAAAGCATTTTGCTCCTCTGTTCCCTCTGAGGCAGCTACTGAGATTACTTTAAAGCCCTCCTTTACCATAGTATATGAACAATGTAATATTTTGAAGAAAAGATAACAATAGCAGTATTGCTTTCTTGTTTCAAGTTATAACAAAGAGGCTGCAGGAGAAATGCTGATTGTAGCAGAACTCTGCTTTTACTATAATTAAAGTGGGAAACCCATAAAATTTAGGCTGAAATTGGGCTGATTTTTAAGTGCATAAAAAAATTTGAGACTTATTTAGCTTACATTGCAATTTGCTGGCATCATTGACAAGGTCAAAATACTCTGAGCAGGGTGCTCCCAAAATGCAGTCTTCACTCCAAATCAATCTCCCTCTGTTCCATCTTCAAAGGGGAAGGTTTGATTTGTGTTGGGATTATTCTGAGTGTTCATGGGGCTCGACCGTTCCTTACCTGACCTCATTGATTCCAGCTGTTAGAAAAGTAATGATAAAGCTATTATGGGAGGCACTTAGTGTGTGAACACTCTCAGTCCAAATCAGTTTGAGATGTGTATAAGCACAACAATGGGGTAAGATTTCTCACCAGCCTTTTGTGACAGATCCCGTGTGGTTCAAGTGTAGATACCATGGCCATGGAAAGTGAGCTGTAGCTAGTCCAAGAAAGCTCAATAAAAGACGTAAGTGATGAACCTCAGGCAGATAGCTACAACCAACTCCTGGTCAAGGAAGATGGGGTTTTGATGGGGAGATGTAATACATTTGCAAGAGGAAAGTGAAGCATGTATGTGAATGCTCACTGGAAGACTGTTGGGGTGGGGGAGTTGAGAGGAGGCAGGGCACAGAGTGGTGTAAAACCACAGAGGAGAATAGCCCTGGGGAGGGACTGCTGGGGTTGGAAAGCAGGAGTGCAAAAATAGGTGGTGGGAAAGAAACTGGAGGAAGATGAAGTGGCTGGCAAAGTCAGCAAGTGCAAGGAGCCTTCCAGTGGTGTATTCTTTCCTTTTAAGCATGCTAAGATCCAAGAGAAATGACAGGAAAAGGGGGAACTATCCAAACTCCCAGAAATGCCAAGATAAGACATACATTGCGCCTGCATCAGGCAGAGAACTGACTGCAATGAAAGGGAAGGCTAAAACATTTTTTTTTTTTTCTGAATTCTATCAAAATACTCCTCTGACCCTGCTTAAAATACAGGAAATTACAGGAAATTTACTGTTAAAAATCCAAAGCAAAATAAAAACAAATCCAGATTGAAGCTCGCCTGCTGATAGCACGTGCAGTTCAGGAGAACGAGGCTCAGTAAAACCTACTGCAGTGAACTCATCTGGTGAGCATGCCAGTAATTCCCAGGGACTGAGACTTCCAGGGGGTCACAGTTAAGGTTCTGCTGGTATATGCCAGGACTCTTCATTTTCTGTTTGTTTGTTTTTTGTTTTTTTTTTTTTTTTTTGTTTTTTTTTTCCAGAGGTCTGAGTTTTGCTGAGCAAGGCATTTAGGAAAGGCACAAGAAACCACTGGGCAAATTTAACTCTGTGTTAACAAAGATTTTTTTAGGTCATTGGATTAGCTTATAAGGGATTTGCTTTAACTGTGTCAGAGTGTGTGTTAGAGAGGAGTTGCAGAGGGGAAACTGGATTTCTGAGGGAAACTCTCTTGGGCTGAAGCACTCTGCAGAATACTAGAGAGTGAACTGTGTGATAAAGATAATATACAGAAGAGTTCAGGGTGGGTGAGTGCAGCTGCAGATTTCTGTCCCTGTCCATCCATCCTTCCACTCCTTTTTCTGGAGGAGGAGAAATCCATGAGTAGACAGGATCTTAGCACTGTCTGGACCTGAGTCTTATACATAGAAATCTTAGATATTCACTGTGAACTCAGGATAGCTGCACGTTTTCTGAACAGGATACAGATATTCTATCCCTCAGATCCCCATAAGCTGTCTGTGAGCATGTCATCTGATTCTTTAGAGAAGCATGAAGAATCATTGGCTAAACATATTTGCAACCTGGTTAAGGTTGCAAGCCTTTGTTAAAATGGCTTAAAGTGAGTTGTCTTTTTGATTAGGGTATTGTCCTCAAATACAAAAAACCCAAGCCAGCAATATCTTTTTAAACAGAATCTTTTTTTTTTTTTTTTTTTTTTTTTTTTTTTTTTTTTTTTTAAATTTCAGTTTGATTTCAGACAGTCTTCTGGAATACAAAAAACACAAAAGGCTGTTTTGATTATGCTGGTCTGGTTCTACTTTAGGGAGTTCCTTTAGCTGCTGAGCTACATACTAACTTGACCGGAGCTGCTTCACTCTTAGCCCTGTTTATACATTCCTTGTTCTGTTGTTCAGAGACAGCTTTCAGTTGCAAAGTGTAAAGTCAGGGTACCTTGTCTTTGGCAGGTTTATCCTGAACTTAAGAGAACTTCTGGTCTCATGGCATTTAAAGGGATCTTGCTAGTCTCATATGCCATTTTTTTTTCAAAGGAAAACAGGGTCTAGCATCTGGGTCAGATAAAAAGATGCCTCTCGGAGAGGTGATGGCATTGTGAGTGGACAGTTATAAGGGATGACCTGGCTATACCAGGAATTTCTAAATCCATCATGCAGTGGTTAGGCTGAGGCTCTGAGCCATGAGGTGGCATGCGACATGTATCTGGTTTCAAGAAAACGCTAAACAGTATGTTCTAGCTACCCATAAAGTATCTTATTCTACAAAACCCTTCCACTCGATGATCTAGTGCCACTGACTTTCACAGGCACAGGTATATTTATTTGAGGAAATAAAGAATATACTTAAACTGCCTTTGACTTAATTTCTTATTTCATTTAATTGTATAACCCCTTCGGTCTATAAAAGCATACAATTAATTATCTAAATGGGGTATTATTTGTTTGATTTTTTTTAAGTTCATTTAAGTATGCTTCCAGACACAAGAGCCTGCTTCTCAAAAAACACGATATTCAGTCTCGCTGCTGTGAAGCTAGAAATCCAAGTTACAGAAATGAACTCTTCAGCTATGGAGGCATAGGAACTGAAAAAGTGCTCACGTGTAAAATCATGTCACAAAACTTCTCACAACTGGACATATGCATATGAAAATAAAGCAACATTTACAGCAATATACACACTGAATAAATCAGAAAATGAACTAGAAATGGAACTTGACTTACTACAGAAAGTGCATAGTTTATGTCTGTATATATTTTTAGCTATACACATAGAATATATATTTAGCAAAATTTGTGTCTTACCAGAAGAAAGTGCTGAGAGTCATCTCAACTTGAGATGTCTATTAAAAATTCAGAGAGAGAGAAAGAAAGCACTGTTCTAATGAAGTACTGAGCATAAGATTTCTAAACTGCTTTTCCCATGCTGTCCCTGAGGTTGAGATCCTGGGATTATAAGTATTTATAGAGTGTTGGTTTACTATCATGAAAAATGTTACTCTTCTCTGGGTGGATCACAGTAGTTTTCACTTACACCCGCCACATGCACAACTATAAAAAAAAAAAAAAAAAGGATTTGAAAAAAAAAAAAAAAAAAAGAAGAGTTTGGAAACTTTACCTCCACCCAGTTCTCATCAAATCTTAGCATATCATTTTTGTTTTTTCCTGCAGACTAAGGAGAGCTGAGTGTACTTTCTTTGCAGTTCCTGCCCATGACCCAGTACTGCCTCAGTCCTATTTCTCTTCCTCAGTAGGAAAAACTCCTAATACTTTTCAGCACTGGTGAAGCTCCACTGGCTGTAGCAGTAATGGAATCTGAAACCCAAGAAGGTGAAGAGTTGTGTTATACAACACTCACACCATGCGTGCTAGCAGACTTGCACTGGGGTGGAAACATGCAGCCATATTTTTCCCAGGACTTGTCTCTGCCAGAAAATGACATCATGCTGGGACACATGAAGAAATAAGGCATCAAATACTGTTTGGAGCTTGATTACAGGCAAGGCATCTAGGATGTATCCCATTTGATGTCAACTATGTGAAATATCGGTGTCTGATTTAAACCAGTCATCTGGGCTTTTTCCACAGTTAATAGAAAGAGAGGTACCTCAAAGGGAGAGCCACCTCCTGCACCGCTGGATAGGCTGCACAGCATTTCCAGGGAAACTCTCCTGCTCAATCAACTGGTTTTACTGAGACTTCTGACAGTTTGCAGTGAAACCTTTAACAGCCGCTCGCAGGAGCTCAGCTCCATCAGCTGTGGACAGGAGCCTTCACAGCCCAGCCAGGCTCCCCGTCTCTGATGTCACCCAAGTGAGAGCCAGGCTCCAGGCTCATACAAATGTGAACTGCTTTATGTTGATTATTTCTCTGAAGCACATTTAAGTATCTGGAAATGGTATTCAGTAGTTTTAAATATCTGTAATTTTTCACATTAATAGCATCTATCATACACACAAGATAAAACACCTACTTTTTTTTTTCAGTTATACCACTGAAATCTGAAGGTATCTCTATGCATGCAAAAAGGCTAAAACAGTCATTTTGCAAATACACCTGATCTCCCTAAACCCTTTGCAAGCACAAATGTTATTTTCCAGGGGCTGTCATATTCACTAATCAGTTAAATTTCAAGCTACTTCTTTCAGAAAAGGTCACTAACAGTCAAAATGTTCACACGCAACAGCATAGTTTTCCCTAAGCTTTGGAGTCTGCCTTTCGAAAGGGCAGTGATTTTTCCCCTATGTATAAGAGACACTTCTGAAAATTTGGGGTCAAACAGATTTATTACTATGATGAAAGCTGAAACTGGCAATTTTGACAGCTTTACTGAGCAGAATGCAGCTTGCTACTAGCAAGGGGTTTTATGAGTGAAACTGGAATCTCACAAAATGTGCCTTTATGTAGCCCATAAAGGAAAGAGTCAAACTAAAATAGTCCATTGATATTAAACATACATAAAGCCTTATGCTGCTCGTTGCATGCCCCGACGACCATATAAAAGATAAAAATTAACAGCTGGAAGGCATCTTGCCTTCCTGCAAGGCTCTCCATCCTGCATAAGCATGGCCAGGAAAGGGACTAAGGTGGGGTTGCAATAAAACCCCCAGGAAACATGGAAGATATTGCTGGAAGGTAATTCTGCTGTTTGCAGTAGTCGTTGACGTTCCCTGTCTCTCCCCTTCCTTGGAGAATGAAAAATACAGGTGCAGCAGTAGTGTTGGCTTAACCATGGCCCCTCCGTTGGCTTAACCTCAGGTTATTTCAGAATGAGGAATAAAGTTTTAGATTTTCAGGGAAAAAGATTATTGGGGTGGCCAAGAATCAGCACAGAGGCTTCTCAGGTTGGATACTCAGCTTCCCTGAGATCCGTGCTTAGTGCCCAAGGATTAAGACTAGCCTGTGTCTTTGCACAGAAAAACCATCCTAAAGCTTTACCATTTAAGTTATTTAAATGTTGGTGCTTTGGAGACATTTTTCCCTTTCCTGTACACTTTTCCATAGATGGAAGATCAAAAAGTATAGCCATCTACCCAGTAAGTTTGCAACCAATGTGTGCGAAATTCTCCCAAAGTGGTTCAGATTATATTGCCACAGCCTTACTGACTACTGGACCTGAAGACTGTATTTTTCTTAGGTATCTGTATAAATCTGGTTGAAAATGAAATGTCTTTTTATTGTCTTTTAATTCAAACAATTAATCTGACTGACCAGTGAAATTTCCTATTTTGCCTTTTGATGTCATCCTCGTTGCTCTCTGGGTATTAAGATGAATGTTCCAGGGGGACCATGAGCAGACACCACAGCGAACCAGGAACCTCAGAACAAAAGCCTCCAGGAAGGAAAGGAATGAAACTACCACTTGAGAATCAATTGATATTTTCCAAGAGACAAAAAAAAAAAAAAAAAAAATCTCATACACATGAAACTAAAAAGACAAGCTCATGGTCTTCTGAGGTAAAAACCATGAATGGAGGGGAAGTCCGTCTTTTAGCACAAGCATCATAACCAAGAAATCCAAGTCAGAAGAGCTATCCTCTCCTCCCAATCTCTTTAAATGACAATATCATGTGCAAGGCAAATTCTACAGGCGAGTACACCTGTGTTGTCATAAACTTGTAAGTAAGCGCAGAGAATTTCCTGCTTTGCTCTTGAAAACCCCATCATTTGTCATCTAAAGAGCACACGGGAGGCTTGTTTCCCTTCCCTCCAGTCTTATGTAGGATTTGGTTGAGGTATGTACAAAATTTTCCAGGCTCTTTACACCAGAAGTCTTTGACCAAGTTCCAGCTGACTCCCTTCATTTTAAATGCTTCCCCTGCCATATCTGTTTGGAGTTTGCTGAGGTTTTTCCCTGCCTGTTCCTTGAGTTTCTGGAGAGTGCCTGGTCATGGCTTGTCATTTGGCAGAGACTGGTATGGAGTCATCTGCTAGGAGAGCTATTAACCATCATTAGAGTTGCATGGACTGTTGTTTTTAAACAGGATTGTTTTCAAAAATCACTGGAGATTTTGAATGGAACATTATTTTTTTTCCATACTGCATGACTGCAATGGAAATATAACATTCCCACACATGCTCAAATAAAATCATCTGCCTTATACCTCCTCCTGAGCCTTCAAAAAATGACACATTTTATGGGAAGCACATGAAAGAATATTTTGGCATTTATTCTTGACATGAATTCAGTTGTTGTATGAAAAGAGCTGAGAGTTAACACCTTTGATAAGCTATCAAAAAAAACCCCAACAACCCCCACTGCAAAAACTCAACCAAGAAACCATTGTCTATTGTCCAAAATGCAATGCTGGCAGCCACGTGCCCCTGCCAGTCATTGTTAACAGGTCTCATTTTTTCCAAAAGGTACGTACAGTGCCCCTCTTCTTTAGCATCTGTCACAAAAGTTTAACAGGGCACAAGGACACTAGAAAATCCTTTCCCTCTTCTGGTCTCTGTCTCCATATCACTATTAAAAAATCCAACTGAACCCCAACTTTTTAACCGAAGAGCAAGACAAATAATAATGATAAACTTGAACCAACCCCAAAACTCAAAAAATTAATGCACAAACCACCACCATCACATCCATAGTTCTTACCCCAAAAGGGAAAAGTATAAAAAAGGGATTTAATTACCACTATTGATATGAAAGACAACCTGCTCAAACACTATTTCAGCTGTATGCAGCTATGAAAGAGAATACAAGAGGGAATGATATCCTAAATGAGATGTTAAATAATACACATTAAACAAACACTGTAACCAACTTCACACAGACACATGCAGTCTGACAAGAGGGCCCATTTAAGCAAGCCAAAAGGTAGAGGGGGAAAAAAAAAATCTCAAAAGATCTACTGCATATTTTTTCCAGTTTATTTTTCCCTTTTTTCCTCTCTGCACTAACAATTTTTAAGAGGCCAAAGATATTCAAAGTGAAATGTCACCATTCTTACAAGCTTAAATAAACTATTTATTAGTGGTAGACTAAGTACTTTGGAGAAATTTATTTGCCCTGGCAATAATATTTATAAATGACCTATGAAATATTATGACATTGTACCAGTAGCATTACAGTTTGCCCATGAGGATTTAGTTCCAATCAGCAAACGCACTTAGAGGGGGGAAGTATTTCTGTGCAGGGCCAGAGAAGTGAGTAGGTAACGCTCAGGAGAAGATGAAAAGGCCATAAAAGTACAATCTCTTCCGTGACACTGGCAATAAATAAATACAGAAGCAATAAATCAGTCAGTCATTCAGCTCAAAAAGAAACGCAGCCCTTTTATGGTGCCCATCAGTTGAGTCTCTGCTGCTTGTAACAGAGAGGTCTAAACACAGCGTGGCTACAACAGCGAGCTGAGTTCCTCAGCCACGGGACGGTGAAGGCTGTGAGAGGACCAGGGCAGGGACACGGGTTCCTACTGAACACAGGGACACCTGGGCTACTCTTTACATTTCTTTTTTTGACCAGTCTTCTGAGGCAGGAATGAGAACAGAAACCCAGCAATGAGGTATTCCAAACAGAACTGCTGTTTTAAGAGCAACAAACTTCATTAATAGTTTGGGGGTGGAGGGTGGGGAACATTTAGAACTAAAACTCCCGTGTGCAAAGGTGTAAAATTCAGATTATTTAAATGCTAATAAATGCTACACTTGAGTACTTCTCCCAAATGACACAGAAGCCAAAATCTACTTTGCTGTAAACTATAAAGCTGTTTTTTAAAACAGCTCATGTTGATGAGCATGTTCCTTTACCACAGGAGAGATAAAAACTTAGCAAAAAATAGAGAAACAAAAAAGCTGATTAATCCTAAAACTATACATCACTTCCTCAGGTCCTGATGGCAGTTTTGAGCATGGAGGGAGATAAGAATAAAGGACTTCAGAATTAGGTTTCTGGAGCATTTTCAGGCAAAATCTTACTTTTTTTTGTTTGTTTGTTTTGTTTTGTTTTGTTTTTTTTAATAAATGGGTCAACACATGCACAACAAAAGATCCTTGTTTTTTCCCCACAGTATCAGGTATATCACAGGGACAAATCAACAGAGCATGTGGATACTGGAAAACAGCTTATATCTTCATCTTTATTCCCACTGAAGAAAAAGTTAAAAGAAGCAACTGTGGCACAAACACAAATACCTCCTTGGGATTTCAACACAGAAACCACCATTTGTAAGATCAACAAATGGCATGTAGAACATCTATTTTCAAACATCAACTCACTAAAACTACACATATACTTATGAGCTCACTCAGTTTATGTTTCATTTGATTTACATATAATTTATTAGTTCACTTCCTATACTCCATTATGCTGCATTGCAGTTATCTCCCCATAAAATCTGCATTACTTTGTATAAATGCTATTCAACAGTACTAGCCTAGCAATTATGGTGAGTGCTTATGTGTTCATTCCAAGTTTTCACTGTAGGTATCTCACGCACATAAGCCATGCAGGTTGAGATTCTTAGTTTTCAGATGAATGGTAACGTTCAAAGATACATTCAGTAAAATTCTACTTAGCATTCTTTAGGAGAGCAAGATGGTTGAATAAGGAGAAAAGAACTAAAATAAAATAATTTGAATGGCACTTGCACAAATGTAAAAACTTTCTTTTTAAAATACCAAATTTGGTATGTGTACAGTCCTCAATAATAACTATCTAAAAGAGCTAGAAGAGAAAGAAAGTACCTGTAACGTGGCTGCTGAACTCTATTCTTTCTCTCTCATACCATATTTGCTTTATTCCAACTCCATGGTGATGATGCTGCAGAGACATAAGACTGACACAATGATACAAAAAGCCCAAGGACCCCAGCCTGTCAGCACTCCTATCATAGGTTGTTAGACCGATGCAGTCAACTTCAGTGCAGCAGGCTTTAAAGAACATGTTTTAAAGGGGGGGGGGGGGGTATGCTTAATTTTTGACCTGGCATTTTTTTTTTTAACTGACTTCTATTTATTTGCACACAAAATTTTAACATACAAACACCAGAAAGCCCTGCTGAGATGTGGTTAGGAGCAGGTCCCAACAATGTGCAAGTCACGGGGTGTGTCATGATTTTCATCTTGACAAGTACATCGAGACTCAGCTCCTCTAGGGAGTGGCCCTGGGCATGAAACTCTACAAACTTGGCCCAGGTTTCCTGTTTATAACTGAATAAGGTATCTTTTGCCTAGTTTGCAAAACAAGACCAGAACTACCCACTGCTGATCTTTAACATGTGCTTCCCAGACACACTGCTCGTGCTGTACAGCTATCTGTTCTTCTGCAGCCAGCCCCATGCAAGTGTAAGGAGGTAGGTACAGAAGAATTTTTTTTTCTCCCCACAAATAATGATCGGAAAGCAAAGTATGAGACTGCAGTGGCTAAGGCAACAAACCAGACATTCTGAAACAAAATTTCAATGGGATTGAAATCGGGATTCTTTTTATTTGCCTCCTTGCCTTTAAGCACTTGTGCTAAACCCCTGTGAGCACTCGGGATTTTTTACTGTGTAACACCTAGACGCTGTCACGAAACCACAAATCAGAGTATGGGACAACCCTCCAAGCTGGGCTTGGAGAAAAGCCCCAGCTGTGGAGGAGACAAGCAAGGAACCAGTAAACTCTTCTGGGCCGTGTACCTGCAGCCCCAGAGCGGAAGGCTTTGCAGCAGAGCTGCCATCTGCCCGCGTGCAGCACGCACGGACGCTGGCCACGGGCAGACACCAGCCACGTGTGTTTGAGCATCAGCATCATCCATGTGTCGGAGCTGCTGCCAGTCAGTTCTGGCTACCTCGAGGTGCCTCCTGGCAGGCAAAAGACCTGGGTGCCAGGCTACGTGATGGGGATGAAATGGGGAGCAGATGTGACACCGGGGGGAAGAGCTGCCTGGTGTGGCCCCCCCGCAGCAGCCCACCCGCACCTGCACTGCCAGACTACGGCCCTTCTCCCGCCGCTTGACGTCAAACGCAGATGTCAGTGATTTAGAGATCAGACTGGCAGGTCACATCCAGGACCTGGAGCTTGGCAGAAGCCTCAGCAGAGTCGCAGAAATGAACAAGACTCAGGCCAGGCTAGGGGGGAACGGGAGGTGAGGTTTCAAGAGTCCAGCTCAACACGTGTGAGACTTGAGAGGTCTCTCCTTAGTCCAGACCAAGGGACAGTCAACAAAGGAGCAAAGATCTATCTGCGCTGGGAAACAACAGGGGGGGTTTGGCTAAATAAATTTCAACAGATCAGTAGTAATCCTCTCCTTACTTTATCTTCAAGAGATTAAATTGTGTCCCTCAGATTCCCTTCTTTCTTCTCACTCTCCCCCCATCCCCCCATTAATCTTAACTAGCTGCCTAGCATCCTTCACGTCTTTGTGCTGGGGCTGTGAGCAGGTAGGAGGTGCATGTATGCCATTACAACGAAGAAATTTAAAAGAATCATAAATGTAGGCTGATATATTAAAAGGTGCAATACAAGATATATTTTGTTCATTGCTGAATCCAACTTGGTCCACTCTGCCTGCTTATTCTAGTTAAATGCACATGTCAACATATAAAAAGTTATTTCAGACTGCAGCATTTCATTACCCGAGCCAAGTCAAATGAACACAGGAATAGCAACAGTACACACGCCAAGGAAAATGAACTTTTTTCTCCTCCTACTGTGACATTTTTGGAGGCAGCCAATTATACATTAAAAAAAATCATGAATGAGCAGTGCAATTTTGGAGCCATAACTTAAAGTGAAGTATTCCTTTAAATATGAAATTAATATAATCATGACATTTTAACAGTTTTTCATGGTTCTGCATTCTTCTACAAGGACTCATTCTAAGTAAACCTATACGCTATATAAAAAGACCACAATAATCTTTTCCCACTAGTAAAATTGCTACTCTTATGAGTGTTACATATATAGGAGTTTTTACATATATAAACAGAATGTGGTCACTTGTGGGATATATAGATTACATCGGGGGCATATTAAGGGAGTAATGCGTGCACCAAATTTGTTGGCGTGTTTTACAGTGTCTAGATTTTTCTATCCTGTGTTATTTTGTACATTTCCTGCCCTGACATAAATTACCTCATTAACAAGAAATTCTAATAAGTATACATAGGTTTTCTTATTTCAAAATCTGAACTTTGCTGGCTACAGCATACTTCTATTTTGTGACCTCCCTCTGTATGTACAGTCTTGGAGGAGAAGGAGAGAGGAGGAAAATAAAAATAAAATTAAACAAAATTCTGCTCTCACAAGGGAATTTTCTGCTGAATGACATAACCGGTACTCCTGTTAGTCTGAGCCATGGTCAGCCTGTGCAACCAGCTAAAAAAATCAAGTAAATGCAGAAAATATATTTTGGGGATTGAAAATTACTTTCCAAAGGCAAGCAGTTCATTTTTGCCTTCCAAGCCAAAGAAGGACATCACACAGCAGCATATGGAGTACCCTATTCCCTATGTATTAACGCTGTGCTAGCTTTATAGCAGTTCTTGTCATCATCCAGTATCATACCCTCCCAAGCAGATATGTTTTACCACAGGATCAGAAGCTTATTTTTGCAATTCCAACTCAAGATAAAACTTTACTGGGACTCTAGGATCTGACCCCATTGCAGTGATCCCCATAGTAACAGTTACCCGGTAGCTGGTGCTGGAAATCAATGTTGCTCTTAATATCAGAAACACTGTTTTGTTTTGTTTTGTTTTTCTCTGGATGACAAGTTCAGAATGTGCTACAGAGGAGAGCTGAAAGTACCTATGAAAAGGTCTAGTCAGAAATAATAACAATATTCAGTATTCATAGAACGCTGAAAGTACTTTTTAGACTCTAAAAAAATGGAGGCTGAAATGCATAAAATGTAAAAGATAGGCATAAAGAAAAGATGATGCAGATGCAAAAATACAAATCAGGGCTTTATATATGTATACACATCCGTACAACTGCACACGCACTTAACATATATGATACACCAAAAAAATGTTGACTAGAGTCATGCGAGGCTTCAGGACCAGGCTCAAACAAAATCCTGCCTGAAACATGAGTTGGAGGTCAGGCTCCAAAATTCTCTAAGAAAATCTAATTTGTTTGCAGTTTCTACATGCAGCGAGAGTGACTCCATGTTTCAAGTCCACCCTTCTCCCCTATCAAACTAACATTTCCCCAACCTCATGTTCCTACCTGGACCTCATCTTCCAGCCACCTCCCCAGCCTCAGAGCTGCCTTCCCCTGCCCCCTTACACAAACGCTGTTACCCTAGGGCAGTTTCCCTCTAATTGTTAATTTAATCGACAGGTCAGAGCTAAGGGGAGAACCAGAAATGCATATCCTCAGGGCATTACTGTGGTCTTGCCTACCTAGCCATTCATTTCCGAAGATGGATATCCCATTTATCCCATTTATACGGTAATCATACTTATGAATTTGGCTTTATGGTGGGCATACTCTTTGGATATAGTCCTTCTGCCCTTCAAATAATGGTTTCTAACTAGCTTGCCCAGACTAATTTCAGGTATGTGTGGTGGTGCTGGGAAAAGACCGTTGTGCTTCAGTTTCTGGGTAATCATCAAGGACCATCCTTCTACAGCACTAGAGATTTTTGAAACAAAAGCAGAGAAAACAGCTATTTCTTCTGTTTGATTGCAAATACTGAGGCAAACTGAACACTGCACAAGATACTAATGCTCTTTGAATGGCACCCACTCAATCTTGTTATAAGCTGCAGGTTTAACCTTTCACAGACAAGGAGACTTGCTGCCTGTGGCTTTAGAAACTCTCCAGATATATATAGCGACAAGTTGTGCAAAGCATGCAAAGGCTACAGCTGCTAAGCACCTTGAAAGCCAGTAACAAAACTAACATTAATAGGCATCTCATGGCAAGGCAGAGTAGGAAATTTAAAGACGGTTGATGTGTTTTGAACTGCTGTGAAAGAACATGGGCTTCTGCTGCCTCCTAGGGTTATGTCCTCACGGCAGTGCCTGTTGCTTGGGAGATACCTGAGCTCATGTTAAACTTCCTAACGGCAGTGCAGCTGGCAATGTACTTATGGTGGCAGAGAGGCCAGGTTGCTCTAATTCTGAGTGTTTACTTGGCCTTTCAGCTGACTTTTCTGTCTCCTCTGGACAGCGTGTAGCAATGTAAGTCAGTGTCTGCGAGAGCTATTTACCATCAGTACAACTAGACTGCCTTAAAAGGCCTAGCATTTTAAATACACACTATATATTTTATGTTCATTCTATTTCTTTTTTGAGGTTTGAGGCTTCAGGGTTCCTGCTTTTCATGTGTATCTCCACAGAGAGGGTGAGAAAAGAGCAATTTTAAGAATTTTCACATAATTGCACGTCTCCAGATACCAAAGCCTTAAGAAGCATGCAAGAGTAGTATGAGACTTGTGATATTATAGCAGAGCTGATAGCCTGCAATCTCTGCTCCTGAAGAGGCAGGGAAGCTGTGTGAGCCAGATCCTGAATCCAGATGGAGATCTGATCAGACATTTAACCTGACCTGGCAGAAACAGCATCGCCCTGTCCTAGACCACATTTTAAATGACACTGTTTTGGCCACTTTCTGTACCTGTTAAACTTGCTTTACATGCCACTGCCATATGTGTCACCTCTCAAAAAAAAAAAACCAAATCACAACAGTCCTTTTTATGTCAGTTTTAGCCTCCTATTTTTGTTAGCGTTTTTCAGAAGAGAAAATATGACAAAATTTTCAGTACTTCTAGTTATCAGGTTTTGAAAACACCGAAGCCCAAGACACTGCCATGTTCCATATGTGCACTTCAACTGTGGGCTGCAGGTCTCAGAAACACACACAGACCTGCCAATTCAGTACTTAATGCTGCTCCTTAAACTGGAGCAAAGCCTGCCAGCACATCTTTAGTGATTATTTCTTCAACTACGTACCACACGGTATTACTGAAGAAGTGTGCTAGACCCACAATAGTGATGGTGGGGTGCTGATGTTCCCCTCCAAGCTCAATTACCCCGTGATCCCAAGATATTTTATGGCACTACAACCATAGAATTGAGAATGCTGGCTATGGCCTGATGTGACAGCAGATAGTTTACTTCATGGGCAGAGACAGGCATTTTAAGTTCAAAGAAAGATTAAAAGAGAGATGTTTTGGATTGCTTTGTCCACAGAAGGGTCTCAAACTCTTAAGAAAGCAGCATTTGAGGCTGTGAGCAATACCTCTAGGTGCTGCGTGACATACTTCTAGATCAGGTATTTATACGTCTTCCTGTATGACACTGTCTCAGTACCTTATAGTAACTGAAATAGCAAAGTATTGTTTTATAGAAGGGGAGACTACGTCTTGTTTGCATTTAGGCTGAGGTTCTCTAGCAGAGCACCCTGGGTTTCTGAAGCTGGAGCTCAGTCTGTGAGCCAACAGACCATGCTTCCCTTCTTTCAGTCTATTCAGTCATAGCTATTCCACATGGAGCCATTTCATCCTGCAGAAAAACACTTGCTGATAATGAAAAAAGCACAGTTCTTCAATTACAAGACTGTGAATAAATCCCTAGATAAACTGCTTAGTGATTTAGCATTATTTAATTGTATTATGACATTGCATTGTCGTGATTTGAGTCTGGTCGGTAGCCAAACACTACGCAGGCACTCTTTCCCACTTCACTTCCAGCAATGAGAAGGGACAGAGAGCCAGGCTTGGGGTTTGAGATAGGACCGGGAGGGGAAAATCACCCATTATGGTCATGAGCAAAAGGCAGACTTGTTAGGGGAAGAAAAAAAGAACATACATTTATTACAGACACTAACAACACGTAACAGAGTAGGACAGTGAGAAGCATTGCCACATCTTGAGAACACCTTCCCCCCACCCCTCCCTTCTTCCCGGGCTCAGCTCTGCTCCCGATATCTCTACCTCCTCCCCCAGCAGCACAGGGGCAGGGAATGGTGGGTGCAGTCAGTGCTGCTGCTTCTACCATCTTCGGTGGGGGGAGCTCCTGGAACTTGTTCCCCCTGCTCCATTGTGGTCCCCCTCTCACAGGAGACAGTCCTCCACAAACTCTCTCCAACGTGAGTCCCTCCCATGGGCCATAGCACTTCCTTACACTGCTCCGGTGTGGGACACGAACTTTCTCCAACTGGAGTCCTTCCCACAGCTGCAGCCCTTCCCGAGCTGCTCCAGCGTGGGACACCCCCACATGCTGCAATCCTCCCAGCGCTGAACTACAACAGCGGGGCTGCCTTTTCCCACAAGACCCCGGCCTTCTTCAGGCACAGCACCTTGATCATCCAGGAGAAAAACACAGGCCATAAATCAGTGTCTGCTCCACCGCAGATCTCCATGGGTGGCAGGGGGGGCAGCCCTGCCGTCTCCCCACAGGATACAGGGGGGTCTCTGCTCCGGCACACCTCCCCCCTCCTTTCTTCCTCCGTTCCTCCACTGACCTTGGTGTTCACGCAGCTGCAGCAACTCCTCCTCACAAGTCCGACTCCTCCTCACCACGTCCCTTCTTAAATACGTTATCGCAGAGGCGCAGCTGATGGGCTCAGTTTTGGTGCAGGGGTGGAGCTGACTTGGAACTGGGGGAACTTCGAGAAGCTTCTCACAAGGGGCCACCCCTACATCCCCCTCCCCTGCTACCAAAAAACCCCACCACTCACTCAAACCCAGGACATGCATAAAAATGCACTCAAGGAAAAAGCTTGGAATAATCTAAGCACCGTACCTACATGATTAGAAAGGATCTGAGGTATCTACACCACCTCACCTCCTCCGACTCTAAACCTGGTCCCCTTCTCCTGGTCTTGGAGGACTGCAGTGTGTAACAGACACATTGACTCACATGTGTTTTACTAAAACACCCCCGAACACAGCACTGAAATCAAAACCAAACTTCTAAACAAGAAAAATAAGAATATAATCTATCAATACTATTTACTAGTAGAAAAAGTAATTAAGTTGTAGAAATGAGTATGTATTACTGATCTATTTTCCTGCTACATAAAATCTAAAGCTATGTGTTGCAAATAACAACCTAGTGACAAATATAGGGAGAAAAGGGTTTCTCAGTTTACTGACATTTTATATCTCTCTCCCTTACCTCATAAGCCTTTATATGAAGTCCTTTACATAAATTTACAGCCAACCTGTCAGGGCAGGTTGCCACAGTACTCCAGCGTATTTTGGTGAGTTTTTTCACTTTTGTTTTGTTTCTGTTTCTGTTTTCTTTTCTTTTACAGAGCTGTGCCATCCTGTAATTTGCCTTGTACAGCAGTATTCTTCATACTGCTTATTATTTATAATCCATTGCAAACACCCAGAGACTCGTTACAGCAATTTAGACTCCATTTATTCTTTGAGTCCATCCCCTAGCATCTGATACTGACCATCAGCAGCAATAGAATAGCTCCAGGACTAAACAGATGTTTGCTCTGACTCAGTGTCACAGTTCTTGCATGAAACATAAATCCAACTGCTAGTCTGGTAACAGTTTGAATCATATAAAATCTGGGTTTTTCCAGTGTACTTCCCCTGATCAAGAGGTATTAGAGGTCAATATTACACAGCATTCAAATAATATTAAAACTACCATTTAAATTACTGATCTGAAAAATGTGGTAGGTGAAATAACCACTGTAATCCTGAAGTAAGGAGTACTACAGGAAAATTACTCTTATTCCTATATGAAAATTTCTCTGTGTTCTCTGTGAATTCTTCACGATGCTGGAATGTCTTTCATTCAAAACCAGAATGAAATAACAACATTTTTAAACAAATTAATTAGAAATAAATCAGTTAACTGAAATGCTCAGAAAAGGCAGAATATTTCACCCCAATTCTGATTTTCAGAAAGTTGTCTGAAGTGGAAAATTGGAAACACTTTCTTTCAGTGTATGATTTAAAACACAGTTCCATAGGATGTGACATCTTTTCCAAAAATGTTCCATTGGAAACAAATTGTCATTTTCAGATGGAGAAGCATTCCAAAGGAAAATTCTCAACTTGTCTGTAGGGAAGGCAGCATTTGCAGGATACAGCCATAACTACCTAAGAACAGCTACAAAATCTATTTTTGAAAATAGCTTTCTAAGTTAAATTGTTAAACATCAGCAACAATTCAAGGTCATAAAAACTGTTCAGATTAAATTTATTTCCATCAGAAAATAACAATTTTTAAAAAGCTCTTCATAAGAAAACACCGGTTTAATGAATTTATAATTTTTAATTATTTTTTTATTTGAATAGGATAGAAGAATTATTGAAATATTCCGGTTTTGCATTTCTAAACAGAGGTGTTTTGTTTTGGGGACCAGATTACCGATCATTTAGCACTTCACATTTATTTAGAATAACTTATTAAAAATTATACAAGGTAGAAGCAAAATACTTATAGCTGATCTGATTTCTGTTATTCCTTGGAAGTTCAGGTCAAAGGTCTTTGTGGGAGGATTTGAGTTTTTATCAAAAAAAAATTCAAGCTCTCTAAACTACTGTTAAGGTAAAAATATTTTATTTTCACCTAGCAATAGTAAATAAATTGCTTCACTGCTTCGTAAGCAACAGAACTAACAGAGCTTTGTTTCCTGTACATTTGTGGCTGGACTCTCCGGCACCTGAGAAGGGCCACACTCACACTGCAGTCTTTTCTTCTGGGAGTGGGGGGATTAACAGAGGGTCTGTCCTCTACCCAGGCACTTATTTTCTCTAAAACTTACAGGAAATCAACATCTCTAAACTCATGACCCCCTTCTCAATTTTAGTTAAAACCAGTTGTGATGCTGAGAAGGTTTTGGTGGAGAACAAGAAGAGGTGGACAGGCTCCCTCAACCACAGCCTTTGTGGTCAACACTGCTATTTCCAGGACCTTTTTCCTGCAGGTTAAACAGCCTAGGCACATCAATATGAATTAGATTTCCATCTTCTGCAAGCAGCTCTCCTTGTTTCTTAATAAACGTTCAGGTAGTTGCAAATTGATTTCAGCATGTGGCTGTGAGCTTCTGCCTCCCCCCACCTCAGCATGCTCCAAGGTGTCATGGGCAGGTTTGCTGAGTGGTCTTGGTTCCACCAGAAGAGTTTCAGCCAAGAGAGCAGAAAAGCAACTAGATTGTACCAATTGCTTAATCACAGCAATCCCTGAGACTGCTATAAATGAGATCAAACTATTCAAGTTGGATCCTAATCAACAGTCAGTGCAGTCACTGGGGAGCAGACACTGCCATCTGCATGCTCATTTATTGGGCTTTGGAATTATTTAACATTTGATTTATGGTGGTGAACTGCATCCTGGCAAACGTTCACTATGCAAAACCCTTCGCTCCCTCACCCATTAAAAATCAAGGCCTGATCCATGTGAAAGCCTCCTGCTGAGTTCACTATGTTTTGGATCAGGCCTCTGGGTCTCAAGACTGGCAGATAATATTCCATTTCTGTCCAATTTTCTTGCTCAAATTTAGAAGAAGCTCAAGTGTTTTCCATCAACATTTTTATGTTTACTTTTGCGAGAATCTTCACAGTGGGTCAGGTTACTATGATATAGAAAGGATGACCCACACTGACATATAAATTTTCCAAAAAATCTCATCCTGAGGCAGACATCTGCCTTGAAGAATTTCAGCCATGATGGCTAAAGTTTGGCAAAGATGTAAGCAACTGAAAATAGACCTCTATAATGGAAAGTGGTGTACAACCTTAATAATAGGAGGGTGCTACCAAGTAGCACATATGATAAGGTTTCATAACAAGAACCATAAGGGAATAATTCAGGCAGGATTCTCTCAGATATACTTCAAAATATATGATCTATCTCTTCTTTCCTTTTGCTTGAAAGGCATATCAGAGTTAGCTCTTATTTTTGCCTGATCTTTCAGACATTACCATCATACTAGGCAGCTCAAAACCAACCTTTCCCTCTCAACTGTATTAAGCAAGGTTTATCTGAGAAGCATGAAACCATCCCAGATAGTCAGAAGTCCAGGCTGAGATAGTTCCTCTCTGCATTGAGAAGTCAGCTAGCAGAGTAGAAAAGACGTGCAGCTGAGATCTAAGCTCTTAAATCAGCATTGCTTGGTTTTCAGATTACAAAACCATCTTGACGTTTCAGCACAAGAACGCATGTACAACTTCAGTTCTACAGCACCTTCAATCCCCAGCATACCACAAAGATTCATTTAGACATAACAGATGAAAACCATGATTTCACTCGGATTAATGCTGAACTTTCTGAGTCTCCATTTCTGCTTTCACCTCATCTCTGTCAATTCATTCCTGTTGAGTAGGATGTGAAGACACGAGCTGGAATCTTATTTAAAGACCTGTAAGAAATTTGCTGCAATTTACGCCTGTGTAAACCCTGAATAACTCTACTGGCATAAATGGAAGCACAATTTGGCATGAAGCATCAGGCTTTTTTTTTTTTTTTTTTTTTTAATTAGGCAACATCTTAAAAATAAAAATCTAATGACTTCATGGGTGTGGCACAGAATCAATAGATTTGTGCTGGATTGCTCTGGAGTAAATGAGATCAGGCTTTGACTTTATTTACTGGCATCCCATTCCAAATACACATCCATAGCATCTCTCCCTGTGAACCTCTTGTCCAGCCTCTTGAACTAGAGATGGCATGCTCCAGGAAAACGTACAACACACCTTCACAACAGATATACTAGTAACTAGAAGTCACATTATCTATGTTAATTATCTCACATACAATTGTTCTGAGAAGAGATAGTCCAAAATCAGCAGTGTTCATGCATGTTTTCAAAACATAGAGGATGAACTGTATTTTCTATTTACAAGAAGGAGTATCAGTGCAAATCAGATAGCTACTTTTTAAGAACTATCAGCCTGTTTTAGTAGCTAAGAAAATCCACATAACGTCCATTTTCAAAAAGCCTTCTGAAAACCCTTATAGTATGGAATGACTCAATCTTTAGGGAACTGGGGTCAAACAACCCACAAACACCTTAGTGCCAAAATACGTTTTTGTTAACAAATGCATTTGTTGGTTTTATTTCAGACATATTCTTGAAACCTCAAAAATGTAGCATGCTCATTTTGCAACTGACTCATTGTGCACCAATTTTCAGCTTTTTCCCTTACTTTTTTTCTAACGCAGTTCAGTTATGCCCATCACTCCACCCACAAATTAGGGGTTTGTAACGGAAATTCTGACAGGGCCTTCACTATGGTGGTGCTTGCAGGCACTGTCATGATAAATAATTTATTATTTAATGACTCCTGATGTAATCATAGCAGAAGTCAGATTCACGAACATCTATCTCTCCATTATTATCCAGAAGGAATAAGGTGGTAGGGAAATTCTATTCATCTCTGAGCCTATCTTTTTAGCTCCCAACTTTAAAATGAGTGTTTAAATTGGTAAAGAGAGAGTTTACCACCACAATCCAACCTCTACATTTGTTTATGTTGGACGACACTTTTGTTCTGGCTCGCATTACTCAGATGGATAAAGCTCAGAAGGGTTCTGCTTTACTGCCCTTTTTTCCCTTAGTGTTTCTGCATTTTTTAAATGCTACCAAATGGTTGCTTTTGGCTCCCAGCATTATCACATGTTGTCTATAAGCATGGAAATAGTTATGGTAATATGGACGTAAATCATAACTGTAAATACCACATAAAGAAGACTGCTATATAATTATAAAAATGCCTAATAGATTTCTTTTTCAAAGACAACACAGCTGTCCCTTCTAACCTTTCATTTGTAGATTCTTTTCTCTCCTGTTTTTATTTATAGGTTGCCGTGCAGTTCAACATAGCACACCATGATTTTTGTTTCTGATTTTGAAAGGAAAAGAAAAAGAAAGAATACTCATTTCATCATAAAGAAGCATTAGTTTACAATTTTGAAAAGAAACTAATGCCAGCACTAGAACATCATCTTGGAACCAATCTCCCTCTTAATACATTTCAAAAGAATCTGTCAATGGCTACATACCGCAATTTAAAATTAAACCCTGCCATCAAACTAAAGAAAGGGTCGGCCAAATGGCACACATCACGTGTTGGGAAAGAAGCCCCATTCTTTCTCTAAACATCTCAGTGCTTTTATGAAAAGAACCACATTAGGTTATTACACTGACCACAACAAAACAAGATTTTTGTACCCTTCTCAGGGAAAAACAGGTTGAAAAGTGTTATGGGTAAACGTACACTATGCAACATGCCATGTTAATGAAAGGAGTAAAGCCTTACATGGCACTGATGTTGCCAGAAAGGGGTTTACATATTGTCTGGAAATGGCCACCATGCATTTTATCCCCTTCTAGTCAGCTTCGCAATGCTTAAAAGCAGTGACACAAGTGTATTTCAACTGCTTTATGCTGGAATCGCACAGTGCTTCATCCTAAACAAAATTGTTCATACCTCTTCCTTGTTACCTTAAACTTACATACAGAGCCTGGATGATCACAAAAGAGAGGCTGCAGACAATGCTGCTCATGCCACATGAATGGAAGACTGTTATCTTTGAATCTTTTAAACATTTTTGCCTCAAAGCTTTTATCTATCACTAAGCAACCACTTCAGAGATCTGTGTCTATACCCTTCTACACAGCAAATCCCAAATTTTAACTCAAATAGTAGAAAACCTCTCAAGGCAATGAAGTTCATCTTAACCATCTGAAATATACGCTTCTCTCTCTCTCTCTCTCTCTTTCTCTCAATTTATAAAAAGAGTAATTATGGCTTTATGCAGAACAACACAGAGCTCTGAATGGGTGAATTACATTTGGATACCCTTTTGGAGAAACAACTAAAACAAATGAACTGGAAAATGTTGGTGGGAAAGATCAGTCCAGGCTAGAGGTGTACTAACAGCTTATTGATACAGATTTTTAAGTAGATGAAACGTTCAAATCTGCACTGCATTTTTATCAGTCTACACCAACTGGCCTTTGTCCAAAAATGTGTCATTTTATCAGATGTGTCACTCGGTTGGGAGGCTGCCATGCCTGTACTGGGTGACTGAATGTTAAAATAATTTCTCCAGGGGGAAGAGGCTGATCCCAAAGGTTTTCTAGTTCCAAGAGGGAGATCATTTTTCACGACCAGCTGGAGCCTGATGTCAGACATGCCCTTGCTTCATTTATTCTCCTCAGAGGTTGAAACCCAGCTTGTCCTTCCTGACTCCAAGATTGTTTCACATTTGGGCACATAGCAGCTACTACACAGTGAACTATTAAAGTAGGAGAGCCCGTGAGACATGGGAAAATAGTTTAGGGGGAGCTGTTTGACAGCAGGATGCGGTCGTTTCTATTGTCCCATTAAAACAGATATATCTGGGAAGCTTAACTTTGTTTTCACTATGTAAACATATGTATTTTAGCCCAATGTGCCAAAAAGATGCAAATAGGAAAAAAAAAATAGGAAAAAAAAAACCAAACAAAACCAAACAAACAACCGAATCCACACCACCAAAACCCCAAACAAACCAACACAACAAATGTTTGCCCTTTTTGGATACTGCGTCTACTTTCTTAGCAGGAATATGAGAATGAAGCCCTGTACACTTAAAAGAAGCTTTATTTGTACTGAAAGAACAAATACCCTGGGTTCCATCAGATTCTGGCATTTTATTCTACATTTGTAGTTTGGTCTGAGAACAAAAAGGAAGCTGCAATGATTGAATGTCTTTTATAGAGTCATCTTATGAAAATATCTTGACGTATTTTTATTCCCTTCTATTTGTTTTCTCCAGAACAATAAGTAGAGAGATAGAAATCACCAGTTCCCATACAATATGCGGTCAGTTAAAGCACTATAGTTTAATTCTTCAAACAAAAGAGCATCTAGGTCATGCCCACACTAATGGTTTGAGCTTGCGCCAACTATATTCAGATCATGCTTAAATGAAGTTAAGGTGGCGATACCATGGGGGTTTTTTTAACTTGCATGACTGTTGCGAGAACATTGTTGTGAAACCCTGCTATAGACTGGTTACCACATGCTTACAATAGACATTTCATATGAGAAGGCGAAACCATGTGGCTTCTTCATTTCTAAACATCTACATCAAGGCAGTATTGATTAAAATGATAACTTTTTTGAATCAGCTAGAGTTCAGTTTTCTAGCAGGTTTAAGTAGGGAGAGGCAGAGCATAAGCAGATGTCTGCAACAAAGATAATTTACAGAAGCATTTACTGCATTACTGCATACAGTGGCATCTCCTGTAATGTTGCTCTTCTTACACCAAGACACCTCTGCAGTACTCTAATTAAGGCTTTGAAATAAAAAGGTTTCAAATCCACAGCATACTGTGCTAAAGCTGGACCAGTGCCAGACACGATAATAACTTTCTGGCCTTTCTTCATAAATATGGAGCAGTCAGGAGACCATGAACAACTGCTTCCAGAAGTATTTACAGTACTGACAATATTTCTCACACAAAGTAATCTAACTGTTATCACAGATACTTTTATTGATAATTTTTCAACTCTGTATTGTGTGTTTCTCTATATATGCATATTCAATAAATCTAAATGAACTAGTGGTGTGTGAATTTACAGAATATACAGAGGCTAGAGAGCAATATATCTCTTCTGAAGTGAATTAACATAATATGAATGAAAGCCATTTTCACTTTGAATAAATGAGTCCGCACAAGGGACCAATCCACTTTAAAAGTTAACTCAGATAATTTGTCTTTATCTGTGAAGCTGATTCTTTGACACTGTCCAAGAAAGCTTGAAGTCAAAGAAAATCCATCCTTTGACATCTCAACATCACATACTTCCAATGTTGCCCTATCAATGTTCATTAGATATGAAGCAAGAAAGGGAGGGATTGTACTTCTTTAATTTAAATTTCTGCTTTTTGGCAAGATGCACAGTTCTTTTTAAGAATAATGAAAAATTTCCTTCCTCTTTCCTTTCGCCTCACTTCCCCAGAAAAAGGTGAAAAGAAAATTTGCATGACAAATATGAGTAAGACAAGAGTATGAATAGGCAATGGATATGTTAAATTTAAATAGACTTTTGTCTCAGCTGTTACATCATACCAAAGCTACTGAGCTGCTACTGTCCACAGAAAGTGCACTGTTCTAGGGACACCAGTGTTTAGGGGCAGGTAAGATAGCTGACCAAAAAACTACTAGAGAAATGGATTCCTAGTTTTAAGCAAACTTGTATTTTTCTTATTACTTGAGTGGGAAAAGTTCTTGAAGATGTTTGGAATAGGTTTAAAACAACAGAGTCTCACCGAGCTTTGGCTTTTAGGCATGCTTCTAAGTAACTCTAATTAATAACAAAGATGAACATACTCTTGGAGAGAAGACAGTAGGGGAGGGGCAGAACTGATGCAAAGATAACTGCACAGGGGAAAAAATGCAGTAAGCATTAAAGAACCTCAATATTACTAACAGACCTATCAACTGTTGCTATTTACAAAGACTCTTGATACTAGCCTTTCTGTTTACCAGCACTAATTCTTGTACGGCAAACACCTTGTGTGTTCACAGTACTTATCCACAAGATGTGTGATTTGGCTTCAACATGAAAGCAGTCCCTTTTAAAATCAAGAACCAAATCTGTATGGCAGGCAAATGGTTAATCCTGAACAACATGCACATGATACTTCATCAACTCCCTTACAAAAATTAGGATATTATTCTTTATTATGGTGTCCTGTAATTCTAAAGTAAATCATGCCAAGATACTATCTTGCATGTCTGTAGATCAGATATCATTACTCAGAAAAAAAAAGGCTTTCATGCACTTACCTTATCCTCTAGCCGGATCAGTCTGGCTCCTACAGTATAGTATCCTTTGTCTACCCCTTTTTCTAAATAAAGAAGAATAAAAATGGGACATTCATCAGGTGGAGAATAAACGCAAACTAAGAATTATATCTATGGTATTTAAAGTAAAAAAGAAGCTGGTAATAGTAGGGTAGTATAAATATATGAACCTAACAAGAACAAATTTCTTCGTGGTGTACAGAAGTGAAAGAGTGTAGCTGAAGAGAAGGATAGTTAGTTTGTCTAACTGTCAAGATAAAGTTAGTCTAAATGGCAACCTGGACCTTGGTAGAGGTAACCTGTGGACATGAAGGACTATAGATAGTGTGTGAGGTAACCTGAGTCCTTGTCTATCTCAATGAAGAGCATGTATTTATGTGGAATTGGCATGCTCCCTAGACATAGCCCCCATTTTGAATCCAACTGACATAAGCAATGTACACTTTCTATACATAAAGAAATTAGAAGAGTTTTCAGCTGAGGTTGTAGATGTAGGAGGCAGCACTATCCAAGGGTTCAAGGGTTGGACTGGCGGTGATCTATCTTGTCTCTGCAAATGAGTGACACTGGGAAAAGCCCTTGCATATCCATCCTCATTTTCCCTCCTAGCCTTCATGAGACCTGGTTATTAAAGCCCAGTTATGCAATTTGTTTCACTTGCACACTGCAAATAGTGGGATTGGGATACAAGAGTGAAAACTGCGTAAAGTGTGGTCTATTCTTTGTGTTTATGTGTCCGATCACAAAGTAGTAACATAATTTGGGGGGGGGGGGGGGGTTACTTCACAGATAATGAAGCACAAAACCACATATATTCTCATCTGGGAGAAAATATTCACAAGGAAAAAAACACCCCAATACTAAAAGTAATTTAGAAGCTTATGTCAATGGAAGTTGGACATGTTTTTTTCTATTAAACTATATTTCCAATAGCAGGCTGGACTAATTACTCCTTGTTTGTTCCATATATTATTTCACATTAATGAGTGGTTGAGCTTTTGTTTTTAAAGCAGTTTCAGTCCATTTTGCATAAGGCATGAGCACAATGTGAAGGGCTTACTGGAAGGCAGGACGAGATGTGAATTTACAGTGCATCAGCATCCACCATAATTGCCTGTATGTGTGCTCATTCTTGTAGGGAACTCGCATTCTTGCATTTCTCAGTGGATGGTGCTTGCTTTACCATTACCATTAGCAGTGTATACGGTTGCTAATGTAAAATGTTTAGTGATATTTTTGCACCAAAGTTCATCTCAAGGTAACTTGTACTGTATGGACCACAACCTTAGAGGAAGAATTCAGCAAAAAGCAATGCTGGCAAGAGTACTGTCCTTGCTTTCCTTCTCCTCTACAGATCACCTAGAATATTAAAAAGATCATGGACCCCTGGCATCTCTACGCAGACATTAGAAAAGAGAACTGTTTCATCAGAGAACCTGCAAGAGTAAATACCATAAGGAGAGAAAATTCAAAAATTGTTCAAGGACATTGTGCGGGGACAGAAAATAAACTATACAGCTTGGCTCATACATATGTACTGCTCATCATTCATAAGTTCACAACCACAGAAACCTCTTAAAATATAAGTGGTTGAGGGTTAAGTTTATATACACATTCATCTCTGCCTAAAATGAAATTACTGACTCTGCAGTCTACTTTCTAGTTAGTAAATCTGTAGACACTTATCATCTTTCAAAGTATACAACAGGAAAAACCATGCCTTTAAGGATTTCTAAATTGGAATGTGATTTGAACAGCAGTGG
The DNA here is from genome assembly GCF_018691265.1 of Tyto alba. Lineage (NCBI taxonomy): Eukaryota > Metazoa > Chordata > Aves > Strigiformes > Tytonidae > Tyto > Tyto alba. Next base: position 4,640,203 of record NW_024881295.1, on the reverse strand, counting down.
GTAGGTAGTGTTTTTGTTTGGGTCTAAAAGCAAAAATCCCCCCCAAACCTGAAGAAATATTGCAATAAGCTTTTATTGTTTTTTAAAGAAAGAATAATTTTCTCACCAGCTCTAATTACATCCTTCATATAATCACCAAGACATCCCAAAACAACCAAACCAAGTTAATAATGTTTTAGTTATTCTCAAATGTGGTGTGGATCAGAAAACAAAATAGGAAGCAGATAAGCAGTAAGAAGCTATTTTGTGGCATGTGGCACTCCTATCAGATGAAGTGAACAGAATGATATACATGCATGTAGCTGCGTCGTGTCCACCCCTTTACTGGCATGCAGGCTGCGTAAGTCACAACAGGCTGTCATCTTTCCCTTTTCTTATTAGCCTCCATTTAAATCAGCATTCGGCTCTAATTTACAAGCATTTCCCTCCAGTAAAGAACATCTTTAAAAGTAAATAGGGTTTGTATACAATGTGCAGAGCATTGTGGTAAGAAAAGTGGGTAGAAGATCAGATAATATTGCTCTAGTACATTTGATTTCTATCTCATGTTCACGCTTTCTCTCTAGAGTCTTTTCAAGCTGTATGATTTTACAATTCCTACGTTAGATTATTTGCTTTCACATAGTTGAAGAGGTTGCATGGCTAACTAGAAATCTGAAATGTCTTAATTTTTACATTCCTTGCTTTGCAATACAAAATAACTTTCTTTTAGTATTGAGGTTTGTCTGTTCTTTCTGTTGATCTGCAATAAAACACAGACCAGCTAAGCAATCCAGTAACTGTGTACATGTATGTGAAAGGCACAGACACAAAGGAAACATGCGTGATCATCATGAAAGGAGGCAAAATTATTTATAACTGGATGAAAATACATATGGATAAATTTTAGCTCAGAAGAAAAAAAAAATATTGAAACAAGCATGTATCACATGGTTGATATGATACAAACACATAATTTTATACACTTAGACTTGAATCAGGTGAAACACTAGTATATAAGCAATAGGCATTATACTTCAGGAGACTGAATAGTTCTTGGGTCATCTAGTCCATTTCTCGTCTTTATTAATATATAAATTTCTTCCCTGAAAGTCTTTGCCTTCCTGAGTATACATACTATACTACTTTGAGAACAACATGATCCTGTATTCATTTCATAGTATTTTCACCAAGATGGCCCATCTCTTTTTCTAGGGAACAACAAGATATGCCACTTGTAAAAAAATTAATCTTTTTTAGGTATTCCCCACACCAGTTGAGAAAATGAGAGGCCATCCCCAACTCTTTCCACAAATGGACGCACATGATATAAATGACATATTACTCATTATTCAAGTTTGGTTTCTTTTACAAAAAACAATGATTACCATCTGAAATGACGAAAAGAACAAATCAAATGAGAGACAGTACCATAATCTTAATTTTTTACTCAATTAGTGTGCCCCATCTCATCAGAATATACGAAACTTTTAAGAAAATAGATATTTTTCTTTGGTTAGAAAAAATATTTATGGGGAGCAGTAAAACAATGAATTGCAGACAGATGGTCTGAAAATTATAAAAACTGGAAATTATCTACTCTGCTTTTCCAGAGTAAGAAACCTTCCTTGTTTTTTACTTTTATGGTGTATACAGCTAAAAGGGAGCTAACTCAGAAATTTTTAAATTTATCTGAAAGCCATATTTTTTTTTAAGCAGAAAATGAGTAATTTGAGCATTGTGATACCTAGGGTACTCCAGATTACTAAAGACATCTCAAAATCTTGGCAAATTATATCAAGTTCAGTACTGGGACTACAGAAAGCAGGATAGTGCAAGAGATACCACTACCTTCTTTTGTCTGACTCAATGCAACTACAGCCTTCTAGATCCCTGTTTGTTCCAGTTCTGTAAAAGTCCTATGCAGAGGAAACTGTGATGAGCTCATGGCAAGATCTAGATTCTCAGGTTTGCAAACCAGGTGTGCTTCTGACAACACGTCAGGATTGCCTTTTTAAATCCTGGATCCAGAAAAGAGCAAATAACAAAGTTGCCTTAGGCATCATGAGTTTTGATATGAGTCTGTTCTCTTGTCAGCCAGAGCCTTTTACAATGATAGGCAGAAGAAATTAAAAAGAGGTAAGAGTCCTAGATCAGACACTTGTGATTTTCCTTGGACAGCCTAATGAAAATTTAAAAAGTAAACTACCAAAATATTTGAGTTTAGAAGGTTGCACTGCAGCACAGAAAACTTCATGATAAAGCTGTTCCATGATGAAAGTTCCACATGTTCCACTGTTCCATGATGAAGGTTCAACAGTACTTTCAGTGTACTGAAAGCAGAAATTTCTAGCTTTTTCAAGCTGCTAAAATGTAGCTGCAGTGAGTAAATTTCCAGGTTAAAGACATGCAATCACTTTTCAACAAATAAAACAGCCCTAAACAGAAGGCCTATCCGCCCGCTTGCTTCATTTATCCAGCCTCTGAGATGACACATTTTGCTCAAGTGGCTCATGAGGAACAATATAATCAATTTATTAGAAGCCATATATGCTGAATGCAGTACAAACTATATCACACTTCTGCCCTTCCTCCAGAAGGTGCTCATGGCAGGATTTTGACACACTATCATTATACTATGTTCAAAACAAATAATATACCATTTTCAAAATTAAATTCAAGCTTCCTTATTAGCTTTTTATTAATAATGTAACTCAACACCGTTCGGAGGATTTGGATGAACAGTAAATCAGGTGCAGTTTCCAAGCCCTGGAAGTAGGATATATGTGATATTTCTGCTGACTCTTTGCATTGAGGTAGATCAAGCCCAGTAATGAAACGAACCTTCAGAGACAAGATTGTGAACACCTGACAGCTACAGAAAATGTCCTAAGTAATTTTATTTTTGACCAGGTTCCCATGGATTGTGTCTCCAGGGGGGGTGGAATAAAGCGGTTCCTACAGAAATATGGGTATCTCTATTTTCAAATATTAATTGACTTAAAAAGATAAAAATTACACAAAGCATATTTATTATGCTTTAAAAGGTACCGTGACCCAATTTCTTCTTAACAGCTGGGAAAGAAATAGCATCAGAAAGCTTATGTGGCTTTTCATAGGAAAAAAAAAAAAAAAAACAAAAAACCAACACAAAAAAACCCCAAACAATGGAACTGTCAAAATTTTACAAGAAAGCCTTTTTCTCTAGGGATTCCCACCTGTGTTATGCAGACCCAAGAGGTTCAGATGAACTGCAGATAAATATCAGCCTTTTGTGTACTTTTCTGAACCCAAACACTGGATCTTTTGTTTTACCTTGGCATTATTCTTCACCTTTGTCCCTGAAAAGCTATAGTAAGTCTCAAAAACTGCATTCAAAAGCAATTAACTCCATCATGTGTAGTGAAGGTCAAGTATTACACTCTTCTTATTTTTATCATTATGTGTCTGCTTTGTTAATTCAATAAATTTTATTAACTGTGCTTTGCCTCTATATCAACACTTTCCGTTATTAAGGGGTTTGTTTACTATTACAGGAATCTTTGCTTCATCTTACAAATTTGCATTACCTGAAACACTGAGATGGGCCTTCAGTGAAGCTAAGACACTGTCTTCTGTGTATACTCATAAAAATGGGATTCATGTATTTGGAAAATTTATTCATTATCTTAATATTTTTAAATCCACTCCTGATACTAGGAGTTTCAAAGAAAGCTAGTAGATACCAAGAACAAAACAAGCAAAAGGGGAGGATTCCTCATAATACATGTATGTGAAACTTAAATCATGAAAACTCTTGTCACAAAATATCGCAGATGTTAAAAGTTTACAGGGGGAAACTAGGCAAGCTTGTTGAAGACAAGCCAGTTAGGATCCTAAATACACAGAAACCATGTCAGGAAGTCTCTGATCTGCAAATAGCCAAAAGCTTACAGGAAGGTTGGAGGGAGGCTTATACATGCTCTTTTTTTATACATTTCCCAAAGCACCTTGCTTTTGGCTCCATTGGAGTCAGGACTGGCCTGACCCAGCACGGCTTTTATTCTGTTCTTATATCCTTATCCTGTTTTAACACAGCTTTTAGTGCTTTTTATCTTTGAGAATCTAACTTGAAAAAAACCCCAGTAATTGCTTCCAGTGAATTCAGATTCTGGATCATTTATGACATCATTCATTTTTGAAAGGTACTACAGACACAAGGCAATTACTTCATATAATATCAAAGTTGACAACAGGGTTTCAGAAACAGCCTGATCCAAAACTCACTGAGGTCACTGGAAAGACTCCCATTCATTTCAAGGGGATTGGAATCAGGGGCTTTGAATGGGAGTAGAGTAAAACAGGGAAAAAAAAAAGGAGCTGAAAAGGAAAATTTTTCTCATGTTTTTCTCCATGGTGGTTTAATTTTCTTTGCATTGTCATTTCTCTTTTGCTTGCCATCAATACAAAAATAACACAGTCTGGAGGAAACACCCATGTTGTATACAAATGAGGTTTTAGCAATGCCTTTGAAGTAGAAAAATGTCAAATTGAAAATACATTTTCAATGTTGAATAAACCACCCATTCTGAAGAAAACTCAGAAAGAACTCTGTTTCCAGAGTAGGAAGACAGTGCAAGAGTCTGTTTCCACCCAAAACAGACCAATACTATAACCACTCATCACTGTTCATCATTTGATTATTGGTGGGTTGGATAATACTGGGACTAGTCATAAACTAACCCTAGTTTTAGTTCTGTAGACCATTTAGCTGGAACCACTTATTTTTGGATATGTGGAGGGTTTAGATAAAATAACTACTAGATCAAATAACTTTTGGTTTGGTCTTGGAAACCCATAGTTGAGCCTACCAGGTTTTGCATCCCTAACAACCATTTTACCTTTCCCTGTCAGTTTTTATTCAGTCCATTTGAGAGCAGAGCCATATGCCTTTGCAAGAGTGACAGCTTTGTAGAGTTGACAAGCTGTGAAGGCAGACATCATTCATAGCAGGGCCACCATGCTTCCACATCTAAGAGAGCTGTCTCAAAGCAGCTATTCGGCAGTAATGCTGCAAGAAACTAACAAAGGAAGCTAGTTGCATGTACACAGATGCCATAATCCTCTCCAGAGCACAGATTATGGATTTCCAAAATATCTCTGAAGTCCTGTGATGCTTTCCACAGTAATATTATCCATAATGAATTCTGAAAGTGAGCCTAACACAACTTATCTTACCTCTGGAAGCCAGTGGGTTTTTTCTATGTATTAGGCCAAAGCAACAATTTTTGATAAAAAATGATAATGAATGATAAAAAACATGTGGAAGATTTTGACTTGAACTTTTTTTCCCCCTTAAACGTTTAAGGCTGTACTCGCAGGCTATCTCTCCAGGACATGGCTGGTACAGCAAGTTCTTACCTAACGTCAGGCCTACAGGTAGATCATTGAGATTGCTTCTGTTGCCCAATATTCTAGTGTAGACTTTGCATATGAATTGTCTGGGACTGGATCAATCATGGATACAACCCCATGGCTCTTCCTTGGTACATTAAACTCTTTTCAACACTTGAACACTTCAAATACTTGTTGAAATCCACAGACCCATCTAAGGTCCCAATGGTTGCTATGACCCTTTAGACCCCAGATTTGGTGAGACTAAACTTCTAAATATCTTCATCATCTCAAACTTCTTAGAGCGTTATATCACAATTAGCTGCTTTGCAGCCAACACTTCTAGTTATTCCTCACCTCTGAAACAAGAAGCTGTTTCATAAAAAGTGTCTCTAACACTAGTCCTCTTGAGCGTAAATTACAGTTCTAATTTAGTAATGTTACATTTGAAATAAAATAATACATTATTGGGGGTAAGTAAAGTTTTTCCATAAATTTAGCTTGCACATTGTGGAATGATTTCCCAAGCATAAGTATTTATACATGTATTCAAGCTGACAGATTATTTTCTTATGCTCCAAAACCACCTCAGCTACAGGGAAAGAGGATTGTACTGAGTCTTCTGCAGCAATTAGATGTTAAAAATGTGTTTTGAGAGATGCATCTCATTCTGATAGTACAAATCGTTTTAACAACTGATAATACGGAGGTTTTTAAAGGCTCTGAAATAACTTTGGTACCCTCACTTACACGTATGCCCATGAGTGCTCAAAGTCATGTAGAGATATGTGACTTCAGTTCCTAAGTCACTTTTGATCTTGTAGGGCCAGAGAATGAGATGAAGCCTCTGGAAATTTGAAGCCAATCTCTTGCAATAAAAAATAAACACTTCTTTCAGTTCTTCCCATACAAGAACTCTGGTTTCTGCTCTCCATGGTTGCCACTACAAGACTTTCCTAGAATCTCACTGCTGTGCATGGACAGGGACTTTCTTCCTGGCCATGCATTTTCAGCTTAAATGTATTTATGGCCAGTTTACAAACATTTGTTCTTCTGCTTGCACTGTCATTTCCCTTACGATTTCTTTTGCCTCACAGGTAATTACTCCCTTTGCAGAATCAACAGACAAGGCTTCCCAGGCCTTTGTTTTGCTAGGTTAAAAAAAAGCAAACTTCTGTTTCCCACTAATAGAATAGGTCTGCCTTTTCCCTAGTCATTTTAGTATTTCTTCCCTATTTTTGTTGCAGTTAGTCTTTCCTAAAGATGTGGAATCAAATTTTTGCACAATATGCCACATAAGACCTTACCTGAGTTGAGTGCAAAGACATGCATACTTCCCTTTATGTCTTGAAAATATCTCTCCTGATCCTAGAATCAGACTAATTTTGTCATGGATATATCACAGCATTTACTTACATTCATTTGACATTTTCTTACAATTAATTAGCAGACCAGGCCTTTCTTTTTCTCAGACATGCCAGACTGTTCACCACTATTAGCATGTAGGAGACTTTTTTACTAGTTTCCCTGTGCTTTATCTTGAATTTTTTATGACTGAATTTCACACCACTTCTATCATTCTAGTTTTCAGGGTTACCCCAGTTCTTCCTGAATGATACCCTTGATCTTCCTTTGAGCTTTCCAAAACTGAAATCCATAGGTCGTTCAGAAAGGAAGAAATGTTTTTAAGTGGAACCAACATATATTCTAACCCCAGCATAAAAGATTTAGGAAAAAAATGTTTGTGGAAAAATTTCCAGCAATATGTTTCCAACTAATTGTGCATTGATAAACATTTTTAACACTTATTCTTAATTTCCATTTACTTCACTACCACCTGAATGCAAGGTATTTATCTTTCCATAGTTGTTGCAGGTCTTATTAACAGAATTATATATTAATGAATAATTGGCTGGATTATAAATCCATATTACTGTAGCCATGGGTATTTTCACAAAGTTATGAAGCTAATAATTTTTCATAAAATGCAGTCACTATACCTGGGAGGAAAAGGCCTGGCTTTCCCAAGGAATGGTCCAATCTGAAAAACAGACAGAGAATTACCAGCAGTGTAATTACCAAGCAACTTAAACTCTGTTGCTAGGAAAAGCACGGGAGCATAATTTACATGAGAATTTACAGTAGCTTTAAACCTAAAACAAAGCAAGTAAAAACATGAGACTAGCATGATTTTCTGAACATACAGTCAGCTGTTTAGTTATTTAGGTTTTTTTTCCAAAATGAAACCGTATTATTATTGTTATTTTCATGAGAATTAATATTTTATTTCTTAGACTTTCATGCTGTAACTAAAACATAGTTCTCCTGTGTCATATCGAATCTAATAACAAAGACTATACAGACAGAATGGCTTCTTAACATTTACAACTATTCCTTGAATCTCATGCAGGCGGATTTAATATCTATATATGTTGACACAGTAGATTCCATTCTATTGGATTTTTTTTTTTTTTTCATTTAATTTAGGGGCCAGAGGAGTTCAGTCTGGTGTCCAAGTCCGCAGTGCTAATTTGTAAAGAGAAAAGCACTTTGTGTTGAAACAGAAGAGAATAGTTTTGTGGCAAAATATTTCAGCTGCGATCCCCAAACTCGAAGAAAGCATGTGGGAGGAATGTGGGAAGGGAAAAGTTCCAGATAGAGAGGGGAGCACAAGCAAAGCATATTTCTCTCAATTGTGGAGAACCACAGAGAAGGGACAGAAAGGTAAATCATTATTTGAAAAGTTTTCCTTTTCTAAAAAGAGGGCAGAGAAGCTCACTTCATACTATAAACTTCACAGCATGCACCTTAATTTCTTTTAATTTCACTTGGAGGCAGAGAAGAGGAAGACAAAGAATAATTGTAAACTTGGACATAAAAAGGGTTAAAAATGACTCCAAGTTAAATCCTCTAGATATTGTGCTCCCTGTTGTGCTTGCAATTTTGGACAATTACTGTTCATTAAGTACACATCTCTCTTAAAGCCAGCTGGCACCAGAGAAATCAAATATTTCATGAGGTAGACAGGGCCTACCTTCTTTGAAGTTCTTTTATCCGAACCATCATATTGAGGTGTCCTTGTGAGTACTGTTCAATCACATCACGTACGTCATATGGTTTCCGAGCTTGCTGTGAAAGGAGTCATACATGAGACTGAAAGGTAAGTATAGTTTAAACTTGATTTTTATTTCAGACAGGCCTTTGTCCTGTTTTTTATCTTGCAGAGGTTATTTGCTTGCCATTTTGTAATGGTTGTTGCAATGAATAAAAATATGGTAGGCATTGTAGGAGTGCATATTTATTGTGGAGATGGAGCCAAATGATTCCCATTACTGTCAGTTAGAGTCATGTCTTCATGTTACTTCATACTGAGCAAAATATTAGACCTTCACAGTGCATTTAAAAAACACAAAACCAAGATATATAATTTATCTAAGACTATCATGTGTGATATCTCTTGGCTCATTCTAAAACCATATGTTAATCATAATGTCAGAGGACTGAACCACAGAGAGAGGCCCAATTCATAAGACTTGGACCCAGAATCAAATGCCTCTAAAGACTAAAGATGTCTGGTGACAGAAATATTATTGCTTAAGTAAGTGGGAGTACAGATGCTTTGCATAAGTCTGAAGACTGCTGCATGTAGATTTTGGTTGTGCTTCTTTGTCTTTGATGATACCTACAAGGTTGGGAAAAAAGGTGCAATTCAAATAAATAAAAAAGGACAGATAAAAAATGCAAGAAGGCTAAAAAACTGCCATCTGCCCAGCTTTATTCCAATTCAAATGAGAATCCAGATGCTTCTGCCAAGCTCTGGTTTCTTGCTAAAACTACTAAGGTAGAATTTTGAAACAAGTCTAGAGAATTTGCATAAAGTGATGTGATTATGAACAGCGCAGCATGGTAAAAGTTTATCAAGTAAAATTAATGCGTGTGTGTGTGTGTGTGTGAGAATATACATGAATGGTGTCCTCTCAAAAATGCCAGCATTTTCAGAGCCATACCAACCCCTATGGGAAATGTGGGGCAAGATGTCTCCTTTTTGGCTCTGACTCAAGAAAAGAAGAAAAAAAAGAAAGGTAAACTGCAAATCTAGTAATTGGAAATTACCGAAAACAGCTCATTAGTCATCTTGTTGTCTGTTTCCACTCTGTCACAGCTTCAGCCAGACCCATTAGCATGCATCGCTGCACACATGCATTGAACACCTACAGTATGTGCTGGAGTCATGCTTGGAAGGCAGCCACAGGATCCTAGAAATTTCAAATGAAAGCATGGAACTGGAATGGAAACAAATCCTGTGAAATGAATGAAGAAGCAAAGCTCTTCGTGATAAAATGCCTTCCTTGCACTCAGCCGTCAGCACTTACCTGCATTATTACTTTCAGAAGAGTTCATGGCTTTGGTAGTGTGCATGTACATTTGTGTGCATTTGTAAGAAGAGATACTTTGCAGGGGAGGGAGGTTTCAGCTTTCAGTTTATCGCCTTTTTTTTTTTTTTTTTTTTTTTGCCTTCCCCAGCTTCACATTTTGCAGACGCTGACACATCACTATTTCTGGCCAGAAAAGCAGCCTATTGTCTTCACCCAGAGAAACAGTGCCAGTATCACTCTTTAGATTGACTAGCGGGGGTGCTTTGAGAGCATTTTGGCTAAATCCTCTGTCCTTTCCTTTGGACACTCTCTATTTAAACACGATGCATGGCGCAGAGCCTAGATGTGCGGGGGATTTTTCCCCATGTCCCTCCTCTCTCCCCCATGGGCTACTATGCGCATAATTAATTCTACTCATTCCCAATGAAATTTCTCCTTCAAAAGAAGTCCTTTATCTGTTACTCTTTTTACGACATCATCAGCTCTGAGTCCTATAGTTGCAAAGTACTGTACACTGCAGTCTGTCTGAGTCTTCTCTAAAGCATAGTAAAAATATCCTTCCAGCTTTCACCACTTTTCTCTCCTTTCCCATAAAGCTTTAGATCTGAGCATCTTATGTCCTGCCAAACTTTCACACAATCTCTTGTCATGTTTTTATTAGGAAATGCTAGTACAATACAATTTAAGGTGGGAGGTAATGGGCTTCTAGGGAGGTTTGGTAAATGCAGAACTTCTTTAATTTTCATTCTGTCCATAATCCCAAATCCTGGCCATTTGGGCTCAGCATTCTAAATCCGTTGTGCTTAATGCTCCTAATGCAAAACTCAGTATTACCCAGCTTTGAACTTTCAAAATCTAATTAGCATGAGGAGTCCTATAAGCTATATTTCACAGCCCCAAGGAAGAAAAAAACAAAAGATAATTCCTTTTTCTTCCCCATCACTAACACCAACTCCCAGAATCCCCTCCATAGACTGATCAAGTTCAGTTTTTAAGGTTTGGCATGACTGCTACAGGCTGACAGCTCCAGAACATTAGGTCTCTGGTAATTTGAAATATCCTATTTTTTATCCTAACTCATTTATATACTGATCTTATTTTCCAGGAATGGTGTATTTAATTTTCTTTCTTCCTTTTTTTTGTTTTTTTTTTTTTTTTGTTTTTTGTTTTTTTCATTTCCAATAGTGCCTACCTCTGGTGTATTTACAATATAATCCTGCTCTCCTGTTGTTTGATGAGTTAAACAAACTGACTTCTCCAAGCTTTCTTTCATAAGGTAAGGTCATCTGAAGATATATTTCTGCATGAGCTTGGGAAACGTTATGTACTATTCTGTCTGCCCTAATTCAGAGTCTTCTGAGCACTGTGAGCTCATCTCAGACTTCTATCCCTTGCAATTAAGTGCTCAGCTCTAATCAAACTTGCTTGAAATTTAGACTCTTGCTTGATCTTTTTAAAGCCTCTTCAAAAGGATTATGAAATTTGATTAACTTGTAGTGGACCCTCTTGGACAAAAAAGCATGAACCTTCAGATAGAAATAACAGGGGCTTTAAAAAACAGGTCAGAAGTTAATTATTAATTTCCATGGTCTTACGAGCACACGGGTGATGAGAATGATGATACCAGAATCACAATCCAAACAAGTCTTATCATAATGGGCCTTGGTAAACAGGCAGTATAAGACAGTTCTTCCAATGCAGCACATTTTGTTTGAGCACTGATTAAGAATTTTAACTTAAGACTTCATAAAGACAGCAAATTTCCAGAGGGAAGATGCTCCACAATTTTATAAAATACAGCCTCTCTATAATGTCCCATTCTAGGAAACAAATTTGGAAATGTAGGCCAAAAATGTGAAGCAACTCTACACAGCATAGTACTCATCAGTAAGGTCTTTTGATCTCTCAGCCATATATGGCATGCAATTAGTTGAACCAGTCATTAGATGATCAGTACAGACAGTAACAGTATCTTAGCAGACACTCCAAAAGAGTCTTGTCTTCACTTCTAGTAGATGAGTAAGTAGTTTATATATTGGTCAGTATAGTAAAACAAACAGAATCCCAACAGAACAAAAGCAGTAGAAAAGAGAAGTGAAAAATAACTATGCTGACTCCACAAATTCAAAAGGTTTTCATATCGTACTATACCCATGGGTAGTTGATAATTTTGCCCATGCTATGAAAAGATCCACGTAGAGTAAGTATAAGGCCCAGAGCCTTTGACTTCTCACAACTGCATGCACAAAGACAAGTTCACTCTCAGAGCACTTTCAATGTCATATACGTAAACTTACAAACTGTACTTGTGGTTAGTGGTGCTGCTTACCTGAAATTTTCTTCTGGCCACAAAATACTGCATTCTCCTGATGACTTTTACAGCTGTTCGATGTGCTTCAGTTAATCTGCCAAGAAAGACAAACACAGACATACATCAGTGCGGGGTGGGGGGAAAGTAGGAAAAATATCTTAATGGAAGATGTTGACTCTAATCACCAAAATCTACAAATATGTTTTATGTCTACAATGCAAAATTGTAGCATAACACACTGTGTGTGCATGTGTGTTTTGTTCTGTTGCTTTACCCTCTTGTATATTGTGGCTCTAAGTATAAAAAAACTGATAAGTGAGACAATGAAAGCAGGTGTACAAAGATAATACGCGTGGAGGGGATTAGACAGGATTACTGTCAATGCATACAACTGGCATCAGTTTGAAGAATATGAAATGTTTTTAGAACTATGACTGCATTTCTTAATTTTGCATTTATTGAGTGTTTGCCCATGAGCTCTATTGCACAGAAATTAAGTCCTTTAAAATGTACTTTGAATTATCTAGGAAGGAAAGAAAAATTGAAGTATCACATCTAAAAAAAATAAAAAATTAATACAACACACCCTCTCAGCAGAGATGCATGTGTGTGTGCATGTGGCTGTCTGTATTGGTATTCAAACACAGAACTGGACATGCTATAACTTTGCAGTATCACTTCACCCAGAGGATACTGTATTTGCAGAACATTAACTGTGCCACTTGGCTGTCAATTAATTACCACACTGTCTTATTTACAGTGAATTTTGGAGGGGAAGAGAGGAAGCAGGAATATGGTAATTATGAGAACAAGTATTTTATTTAAGGACTGACTCCTTCCGCATGCACTTCTTCACTCAAAATGAGTGAACTAAAGAAAACAAAATTTTCCTTCCAAGGAAGCCACATTGTTAGAAAATCTGTGTTCTATACAGACATCATCTTTGACACGTGATGATAACCCTAAGAAAGCTTGCCAGCAAGTTTCTCAAGTCTCCCGAAAACACAATCTGCTGCCTCTTCCCAGTGTATCTGACTTGGGAAAAGGAAGCATTGGCTAGGCCACCTACTTGGATGCCACAGTTTAGAGATAAAGTCTTTAAGAGGTGGCAAGATTACAGTGTATTATTTCAAAGTGAAGTAAATAAAAGCTAAACAAACAAGGACTTGTATTTAGGAACTAGCATTGCTTTTCATTTTTATAATTTCTCTTTGATAAAATTAGTGCTTCTGATTGGATGAGATACCACAGACATAGGAACAGTGTTTTTAAAATAAGCCTTCAGTAGCTTTTTCTTGCTCTTTCTATTTCAAGTCCCAGTTTAATATTAAATACATGCACAATATGAGTGAAACTTGGGTGTCTATACTACATATATCCTCACACTTCATCTATCTATGTATATTCATGCACATATCCATATATATGCACTCACACATGCAAACACACAGAAGACAATGCAGGGTGAGCACAATTCAAGAATCATCATTGTTGTATACCATCGACAGCATTGCTAAGTACGAATCTTTTCATTTGTGTAAGCCCATCAAAGGGATTTCAGAAGTGTCACTGACGGACTACCAGTAGTTTAGCCTACAGGACCTTTATTATGGTGAAAGAAAAGCTCTCAGCTTGACACTCAGGGCCCCAGCTGGGCTCCTGTGGCTGGTGACTAGAATGGAGACAACATTCTGCTTGTAAATGACAAATACTTGATAGAGAAATCTTTGTCTGTCAGCCCATACAAGTTATATATATATATATATATATACATATATATATATTTATTTATAACCAGAAAATAATCACAATTTAAGGTTTAGGGTTTATCCTACCTCCTTTATGTACCAGTTAAAATAAAAGCTTGAAATTATCCCATAGCTCTAAATGATGTGAGACTTCATATATACACTTAGGAGAGGGTTTTTTTAGGGTAATCCATATGAGACAGTTCATGCATTATTTAAACTGCTTCAAATAGATAAGCTTAAAGAAATCAGAGGTGGAAACAGACCAAGGCAGTAATTTCCTCCTAATTCCCCTCCTTCAGCAGAAATCAGGGCTACAGAACTTTCTGCAATGTGTTATCAAGTTTAAGTGTCCAAAACCATGAGGTTGACTCTTGGAACCTGATGCACAGTTGAACAGGCCTCACTTTTGGAGAGAAAAGTTATTTACTTGTGAAACACAGCAAAGAAAATCACCCAACTGTAATTCAAAAGCACTTGATATCGGCCTGTTCCAACTGGCAAAATTTCTACCAATCTCATTGGGAGCAAATTTTGAAAAAGGAGTAAGTTACTGTTTATATTTGATGGTCACTAGTACTAAACTGGGGGAAAGAAATACATGAAACCTGGCTTTAATGGAAAGAAGTGTGAAAATGTGAAAATCCATAGACTGAGATATGTGGATGTGTTATCTTAATTGTGTCAATAAATCCATAAGGAGCATAACAGCTCTAGATGAGTTAAACTCCCTGCTCTTACAGTAAGCAGAGCTATCCTCCTGATGGGGGCTTGTAGCAGTGTTGCTGACTGTGATCCTAAACATTTTTGGAGATTTTAGATAATTTTCATAGCTTCCTAGCACTAAAGTCCAGCATGGATAATTACAGCTGTTATCGGCCAGGTTACATTTATCCCTGTATTTAGCCCAACGCATTTATCCTTCTAAGCCTTATGTTTTATCCCAAAACTTTGGATTGGGCAAAACCCTTTCAGCCTTGAGGGTGTCGGTCTGTTACATGCCAGAAACATACAACAGGAGAGAACAAAAGGCCAGAGATGCTTTAGGTCAAGCTTTAGTAATGCTCAACAGAAACACAACACTGCTTGCAGTGAGTCTCCTAGATATTTTGAGATATCCAACTCATGAAACAAAAATCAAGGGGGGTTGTGGTGGACACCATACTTGCACACTCTTTCCATGTGGCATTTTCCACTGACAGAAGACAGAAACATATCTTCACAGGTATTATGGTGCCTAACTCCCATGGAGGTGAAGATTTAACTACTTTCATAGCTCTAGCTCCCAAATGAAGTTAGTAGGACCTGAGCACTTGGTGAAAGTAGGAGTATGGGTGGATGGGTAACCATGCCTCTGCCCCCATGAAGGCAGCCAAGCTTTCCTGCCTCTGTACAGCAGAGGGCAGTGGCACACACACACTAGGAGATGCTTTCCAGTACATTCAAAAATCAGTTAAATTGTTTACAAGCTTTACCCAATCATAAACGCTTGACCTCACAAGGATGGGGTCCATGCTGAGGTGGGGTGTTACTGTTGGGTGGGTTGTTTTTTGTGTACGTTTTTGATCGAACTAATACGATTAGAGTTTTATTGGCAGACAATAGCGTATGTTCCCATCTTTTAACCTAAACAACAGGTAAGAAGATTTTGTTAAAATCTTCTCCCAAAAGACTGTAAAAAATGTAAAAAATGAATAATGGAAGCTTGGAACATCTGTAACTATAATGGATACCATGAAATGTCTACTGAAATAACATTTACTTGGATCCATAAATGATACTGACATCATCTATAGCTATGTGTTCAAGCAGGACTGAAGCCTTGGACCTGTTTGCAAAACAGCATGTGTTCCTTACCTCTCTGTTAACTGACTTCTCAGCAGGATTGTCAATTTTAAAAGCAGTCAAGCCCATCCTTGATTGCAATGACTTTCCTACTTTGGCTTATGGACTCCTGGGCTGTCATATCACTGTGGTAGGGCAGGGAAAAAGAGGAGTGGGTGGAGGGCCTGGAACATATATGTTAACAAAGCAGTCCCCACCCTGATCCGGCGTTGGGTAACTCACTGGCAACTACCCCAGAGAGTGAGGGGGAAAGGGGTCCCTCTTTGCTGGCTGACTTGACCTTCAGCTCTGCACAGCCTGAGGATGCCTATGCGTCTGCAGAGCCTTGGTGGGACAGCTGGGTGCCAGGGAAGCGCTGCAGCCCCATGTCCGGTCTTCTGCTCAGAGACCACTCTGAAAAGTCACTACTTCTAGCTTAAAACACTTGGATGCATTTAAGACCCTTTTTTTTTTTTTTTTTTTTTTTTAAACTGCGGAAAGGCAGTAGCTTAAGCCAAAGAGGCCAAACATTTTCAGTTGAAAATAAGTTAACCAGAGGAGGGAAGAGAGATGATCAAAAACAAAGCAGCTCAGGAAACCATCCACAGGGATTTTTTTTCTTCTATTTTTTTATACCACTCTGTTTGTTAAAAGCTTGTGTTGGCCAGTTCAGACTTACTCTTTTTTTTCCTCTTTTGTATGGAGTCTGATAACTTTCAGCTTAATGTGCTTTGGAACAGCCAGGGAATATTTTAAGCAAGAAACAGATATGGAAATGGACCCTAAACCCAGACAAAGTTACAACTAATCCAGGCCATGTTGAGGCACAGCCCGTCTCCAAACAAGACTGTTATCAGTGTGATGCACCTTTCAGTCCAGAAGCATTTTTTAATAGAGTTCATTTCAATGTAGAGACAGGGGGAAGGACTTTATTCAGGCTGTCCTGCAGGATGGCTGCAGATAGTGGAACGTGCATTCCAGGTTGGTTTTCCTACCATTTATTCAGGTGTTGTGAATTAAAAGAGTTACTCAGTGTAACGTTAACTACTTTGATCATGAACTGTGGAAAATAAAGGCCACTTCAGCAAGGTCAATTAGAGCTCTTTGTCCCAATTTGCAGAACTGGTTTGAGGATATATACTTACCGTACTTGGATTACTGCTAAGCTTCATTCATTTGTTACGTTTTGATTGCTTAGCGGGAAAACACATATAAAGTCACACTAACTCTGTTTTAATACTGATCATTGGATAATGTTGTAACTCCTGCCCAGAGTAACATTCAGCATCATCTATTCTGGAGTTGTTCACTTGACGGTAGTTTCTAAGCCAGCACAAACAGTTACTAGGTCAGTGATGGCAACTACAGTGTAGAGAAGTTATTTGAGAAGCTCAGACCTTCATTTGCCTTTTTGTTTTCCCATCACTTTTGATTAAGAGTATTTACTTTCCAGCTCTGTTTCTGGGAAAGAACTTTGATTCTCAGTCATAACTTTAATTTTTCTCATGTACAATTATCTCAAATGGGCTGATAGTTTATTAGGCAAAATATACAGCAAGCCTTATTTGCACTGAAAGCATTACCAAAGTCAATACAAAACATGAAATGTTGGCATCACAGGGTACTTTTTGTCTCCAGATGCACAAAGCACAGTTCGCTTGCTTTCAGAGATGAGATTCTTCATTAAACTGCAGATTCCCACTGTTACCAAGGGGCAATATTTAGCAGATGTGAATATCACCTATGTTCAAATGTAGCTAAACTGTGTAATTATCCTGTCTGATGGATGGCATGCACCAATAAATGGGGGGGGGGGGGGGGGGGGGGGGGGGGGAGGGGGGAAGGAGGGTGGGAAAATAAAAATCATAAAGGACATAAATTTAGAGAGTTTATTAGAAACAGGTATAGCAGTGACTCCATATGCAGTCACACACACTATGTGGACCTTCTATTGACGGAAACAAATGGTGGAGAGAGATGGTTCTTCTCACAAGAACCATAAAGAAAAGAAGCTTATATAATGTGTTTTAAATACTGAGGGAAGTTACAATGTCCAAATGAAAAAAAAAAAAAATCATCCTACCAATAAATGAAAATAAAATTAGTACTGCTTTCAGCTAAGCGAAACCAGACAAAATGTTTTGAGACTTTTAAACCACTTGAGTTAAGAGAAGGTTGCAGTTTGAATCTGGCATGCAAAACACCTGGAAATGTCAGGTGATGATTCTGATTCCAGAGCTCACCCCTAGCCAGGAGCAGCAGAGAAATACAACATAACAGGTTTCCAGTCTTGTAACATTTCATCAAAGCCTTGTGAAGAACAGATACTTCTGGACAATTTCCACCATTTACACAATGGAAATTTTATAAGATGCCATTTGCACTGAAACCTGAGAAAACATTTCAAAAAATGTTGGCACAGCTTTATTTTTCCCTTTATTCCTAATCACAATCCCATTTTAAACCTACCTCATCTCTATTCTAACCATATCCTTATCTGAACCTTTTCTTTTCAAGCCCATGTTTGGCTCAAAACTATAAATAAATTAGGATTGGCCTCTCTCAAAACAGAGAAGCTTGGAGGCCTATTTGGTTTCCTCAAGCTCTGCTGACAGTCTCAATTTATGAAGGAATAATACAGATTCTACAAATCCCTCCTCAGCAGGTACAGTCCCAAGTAAAGTAGGAAAGAGTACAGAAGTGACATAGTTCGTGGGGGGCTGCATTCTGGCATCTGGTCATTTTGCTGAATATTTTGTGGCATTTTCTATCTCCATCCATTCATCACCATAAATGCTGCAGCCTGTCTGAATTAATTCCAGAATGCCATTGCCTCTGCTTCTACTCGCCTCTCTAACCTGGCCTTCCCTGAAGTGAATGTGAAAGAAAGCAGATTTCCTACAGCAGTGATCCTAGGGATTGGGGCAGGGAAGACAGATAGTCCAGGGACAGAAGAACAGCTCTGAGGACAAACTGTTAGAAGAGGAAGAACTAGGACAGCATTTATACAGTGCAAGTGGCAAGACAATATATTGGCAGAGGAAACACCACTGGGAGAAGCAGCAGTGCAGGGTGGTTTTTTTTGATGTCCACGAACAGGATAAAAAAAGCTCCTGGAAAATAATCCGAAGTAGATGTAACCTGCTCACTGAATGTGATTTAACGAGGAAGAAAACCCCTTGAACTCTGAGTTGTTTATCTCAGCCCTAGACAGTTGGAGTTTTCAGTTACAAGTTTGTTCTGTAATATTACAAAGTGGGTTTATTGAGAAAGTGGGAGAAAAGCTCTGTGTTAGTCCCTTGCTAATTAAAATGCATAATTAAAATGAGTAATTAAGCATACTACAGAATGCTCTTGTGTCTGGGAGCCCAACTGCCCTTGAACAACAATTCATCTGCTGAACTGTCTCTGAGAACTAAAGTAACCATTGGATATTTTGGTTACATCTTTCCTCTACGTTTTGTTGGCAGTGAAATAAAAGTGCCTGGCCTTTTTCTGCCATTTTATTTCTTCCATTCTTCCTGCACTGTCAGAACAAACAAGATGATGTCATAGGGATGTCTTTTCAGTGTGGAAATGGAAACAAAGAAAGTTTTTTTTTTTTGTTTTTTTTTTTTGTTTGTTTGGTTTTTTTTTTGTTTGTTTTGTTTTTTTTTGTTTGTTTGTTTGTTTTTTGTTTTTTGGTTTTTTTTTTTTTTTTTCTGAGCAAACAGCTTCAGTAACTTCCTGTATTAGCACTGTACCATGACTACTTCTGGTCCCAGGATAGGTGAAATGCTCTTGTCTCCACTCCAATTCTCATTTGCTTAGAAGAGAAACACTAGTCACAACCATCTTCTTAAGAGGCAGACAAACACCGACAGGCAATGACACGTTTTTACCCTACATATTACAACGGTCACTGATCCTAGCAGATAAAGGTATTTTTTCACTTCTCTCTTCTTAAGACTGGGTCTTCATCAATTTGGCATTTTATAAAATTCCAACAGAACTGAATGCCTAGCTAGTAAAAGGCACTGCAGAGTCAGCCATCATAAAGCCCAAACAAACACCCAGCAGAGGAGGTGCCTTTCCACAACCTGAACAGCCTTCACAGCGGTGCAGGGGGAAGTAGAATGGTACAGCCTTATTTGATGGGCTCTGGTTTGCTCACTTTAAAAAATGCCACAACCCAAATTAATGAACTTTAAGACTTCATCTTCCTCTTCAGTGTATTCAGCATTTATGGGAACAACGTGGTGTTGTTAATATACACCAATGTCTGAGCACTGTATTTATGCCTCAATGATTTTCTGTCATGAGAATATAATGCCTGGCAAAGACTGATCCTCTGAAATACCAGTTTGTTTGGGTTCATTAATCTTAATTTCTATCTTGCCTGAATAGGAACTGGATAACAGTCAAGTCAGGGAATGGTTCTGAGAATTAAAACTTCAGTGGCTTTTGGGCTGCCCAAGGCTTTACATTTCTTTTAAAAAATAACTAATTAATTAATCTGCACCAAATACTAGGGAGAGAGCCTGTAGCATTGAGCAAAATGCTTCTTGTGGTTTTAAAAACAAAAAACAGTAGCTTTTGGCAGGATCTTTCCTTAGTAGCTCTTGTGATTTAGCAGTTACAGCAGGGGCTATGGAAACACAACTCCTGGGTTCTTGAATTGATTGACTTAACTGGCCTCTGTCTCTATGGGTGATCTTGTGCAAGTCCTTTTACCTGGCTGTGCTCTAGTTTATATGTCTATAAAGGAAGTATAAAACCTAAGTCATGGAGGTGTCATGAGGCTTACTTCACTGAAGATTTTAAGGGAATTAGTAGTCCCAAATGAAGATGTATTTTATTTTTAGAATGACTTAGCAGAAAAAAAGAGTAGTGACAATATGTTTTTTCCCTTAATGATGTTAAAGAACAAGGTTTAAAGAACAAAGATCTGCAGGTTTGGGGTAAACTGCCAAGTCACTGCCCCCTAAGCAGAAACTATTTTCCAAAGCATTCTCCCCAAAACATTCTTCACAATCTCTGCTCCTCCTCTCCTGAGCACCTGAGCAATCTGTTTGGGAATCAGCTCCCCGTTCATCAGATACTCAGCAATGCAAGACATCCACAGCATCTGAAGCAAAACAGGACCATTAGGTCATGAACGTGACCTGCTCAACAGTGCAGGGGATTGCATTTCACACAGCTGCCCTTGCCCTGAGCCAAAAACCTTGTGTAGGACTAAAGTAACTTTCCAGAAAGGCATCTGGCCTTGATATAAAGACCTTTATATACTGTTAAAAAGTGCCTTATTTTTTATTTAAATTTGTCAGTATTCATCTTCTAGGCTCCTCTCTCCAACTGGAGTAGCAGAAATTTCAGCCTTTTCCAGCCCTGTCTTTCTCCCAGGGACCTTTGGTGGTGCCAGATGCACTGCCTTTGGCCTGGCATGGAGGCCAGGCCCTGGTGTAGGAAGAGAGGGATTACTGCTCTCTGAGGAATTGCAAGCAGAGATTGAAATCCTAAAACATTTTTATCATTATTTTTCTGCCTCTGGTTTAAGTCATCCTATCAGTAATCATAAAGATTCAAAATGGAAAAGCTTAGACTGGCAGGAATTGAGAATGAATGGGGAGGTCTGCGTGTGGAAGTGTCAGAAAAACAGCACAAAAAGCCCTGTGAGAATTGCAGGTGCTTGTGGGACCTAGAGCATCAACATCACAGCACATTTATGAGCAATTTTTGAAGACACCCAGTTCAGGAACACCAAGGAACTGGTACAGTCAGGAACTGCCTCTGCCTAGACTGAAAAAGGACTCCAGCCACTAAGAGGTCATGGTGGGAAAATACAGAACAGGGCTGGAGACTTAAGACACCCCAGTAAGGAGACAGAGTACAAAGAATAAATCCTAATGATTCCCAAAGGTCGGAGAGCATGGAGAAGTAAAAGATCCTGATCACTGTCAGCTATCAAAGGCAAAAAAAAGGTTCAGTGGCACCTGGTTGCCATCCTGAGGAGATCCCAGCAGACACAATGTAAAGAGTCAACAGAGGACTACTTGGTCCTCCACGCAATTGCAAGAAATCCTGAGCAGCCCAATTGGGTACGTGCAGCTGGAATACAGGTATGGCAGACAGACCGCTTGGGTACACACATCTTTGTGTTTGTGACAGTGTGAATCACTGAAACTAGCCGTTTTAAAATAAAATCACCTTGCCCTCCTCTAATGTCTTGTATCCAGTTTTGTTACACAACAACCAGTTTATACCAGCAGAAAAGATTCCCAAAAGCTAGCTCCAAAATTGACTTACTATCTGATCACCTTCAAATTTTCCTTTCAAAGGTCTTGTCAAGAACATATATTCTCACAATGGCCTTGCAAACTCCCATCACCAAATCACAACCACTTCTGAGCACAAACACCAGTTTCTACAAACCCATGTTCTAAGAAAGAATATCGCTTTGCCATTAGAGGAACTGATATTTCAAAACCAGAGAAAAATAATGATCGTTCTTTTTTAAAAATGTTAGTGTCTATAAACTAGTCCGCAGACCACAGTGATCGTACCTCACAAGGAAATTTGTGTGGCCACAGACACTTATTATTTTTCTACCCTGTATTTCATGTAGGATTATGAATAAATATCTTACAGGCCTCACTTCCCTAATACTGAGAATATGCAGTGCTTATGAATAGTTTACTACAGAAATAAATGCCTTGCTAAAGTTGCAAGCATCACTTGTGCAAAACTATCACTGATATTAGAAGTTTTGCTGAGATACTTATTTCAAGAGATTTCATTTGCTCATTGAGAAACTACTTTCTGTTCAAAGACTGTGCATTTTTAGTTTACCTTCAGGAAAAGATGCTATCTCTTGGCTTTTTTTTTTTTTTTTTTCTGGCAGGCCTTTAGCTCAGGTAGTGGATGAACAGAAATGAAGTGTTCATATACCAATTGCTCATGACTTGCTATTAAAGAACGGGAAAAATTATTTTTTTCAAAGTAAGTAAGGAAATCTGTGTCTTCATGCTCTGGGGAGTTCTGATTTTCCTGTCTTTGTTTCCGTCCTAACTCACAGGAAAAATACTTTAAAAGTCATTATGAAACAAAAGATTATGAAAGCATTTGAGCCTGAAATGATAATATGCTTAATTTTGTCCCATTCTAATACACGTTTCCAAAAAGGAAATATATTATCCTCTTATAAAATTAATGCATTTTATCTGGTTTATGCTCTTTCTCCTCCCAGTAACTGGGACTCTACCCTGAAGACCACATGCCTTAGAGAAGATGCAAACTGGTTTACAGGATACTATTAAAGAATGGCACATCCATGCTATGAATTCTATGGAACAGCAGACGATGCTGGGCAGATCCAGTTCAAATATTGGTGCAGGCTTAACTGTCAATTTTCCACTAATGACAGTGTTCTGAACTGTGCCTGCATCAAATTAATTTTGTTTTAACTCCTTCTGTTATAAAATAAAATTAATAAAATTCCCTCTCCCCTTCAAAGTTTTCTCATGGAAAGACTCAATTCTAAAGAATTTTATTCCACTTGAAAGATCATCAGCTCTGTGTTCACTGAAAGTTATTAGCGAATGAAGATCTGACAGAAGCAAAAGATATTCATATAGTATTGAGTACATATGAGATGATCTAATTAACAGGATAATAGCTATTAGTATTAGTGCTTCAAAGGCTCAACTTCTTGGGTTTTGATTTTTTTTTTTGGTGTGTTTTCTTTGGGTTTTTTTAATTGGGCCTTCAGGATGCCAGTAGTGCAATCAAAAGTGTTTCGAAATAATTATGCACTCATTTAGGTGGCTAACCACCTGAATTGCTGTAATTAGAACACTTAACACAAGCAATCAATTATGTCAGCAATGCTGAAGGATGGTTTTAAGATCTAGATACAGAAGTATGTTCAAATGACAACAACAACAAAAAAACAACAAAACAAATAACAAAGGGATCTTTATTTCATTTGACACATTTCCACTGATTGTTCTCTGGCAACAATCTGAGAACTCCTCTTGGAAGTTTTGTGCAAAACTGAAATAAAAACGGGGAACGATGCTATCAAGACTCCCACTGAAGTGGAATTTACTTTTTTATCCAAGGAACAGACATACAGATGTTGCCTCAAATTAGCTTTATCATGTCCTTGAGCAATTGGCTTTATTCTGGATCTCAAGGAACTTACTGCAGAGATGAGGCAGCAGCTCAAACATTCATGTGCTCAAGCCCAAAATTTCAGTGCTCAAAAATGTGAAATAGGTCATTAACATCTGTCCATTCAAAGCTGAATTAAGGACATGTTTATTCTCTTCCAATATACTTCTGTTAAACAGAAGTTTCCCAGTATCCTCCCATCCTCCAAAAAGTCCTCACAATATTGAACTGGTTTGATAATGAATTACAGGCTTTGTTTTTTAAAAGTTCATAAACCTATAAACTTCAACCCCATTCCAAAGGAGCCTGACAAAATTTATCTTTTTGCTTGGAAATTATGCAAAGAGAAATTATGCAAAATCTGAGGTTTGGCATGGATTCGAAGCAAAACCACTTGAAACACTGCACTTTAAAATGAATTTACTTTGACAATTTCAGTTTGCCCAAACCTGAAACTCAAAGCAAACCTCAGGGCAGAAGTGTAAACCAGAACAGATAGAAATCAACAAACGTTTACACAACAGTCCATGAATCAAAGATAGTTAACTTCACATGACATGAAGCAGAGGCCGACAAACCAGGAATCAGACAGGAACATCTACTGAACACAGTCTACTTGGTTCGCATTTAACAACACAACAATTCATCTCTCCTATTATCAGCCTTCCCAGCCATGAAGCCCCACTAATCTCAAACTTTTTTTTTCCTCTCCCCATCTTAAAATTCATGTTATCATCACTTCAATATTTCTCAAATTTTCAAGCCTCATGCTGTGAGAACTATAGGGGAAATAAAGCCATTTTATACTATCCCAAAACATCTCTAAATTTGTTCTCAGTGGAATAATCACATGTGCTAACAACCTGGTAAACCAGTTGAGGCTGAATAGTAGCTGATAATTTCCCTGAATTATATAGTGTCACAAGTGATAACCAATTTAATTTGATACTATCACTTATCTGAAGCAAAATACCTTTCTTCAAGGGAACAGAACCAGGCAAATAGTTCATAAATACCAAGGTGGGGGGTTTTCTTCTTTTTTCATGTGGCAATTTTTGTTCAAAGAGATGAACAGTTTCAAGCAGAGAGTCTTTAGAACAGCTTTTTCTCTGTTAAAATCAGAGAGAGTGCTTGTCTCCACAACACATCGGGGGAAACGTTCCGTTTGATCCACAGCACAACACAGACCACTCCTTTCCTGACTACAAAAACTAGCCATGTGCACCCCAATACCATACACTTCTCACGCCTCTTCACTTGTACAGAATATGCAGAGCTATGGATAGAATAAAGAACTAATTTTTAATATTCTCAAAGATTAATGGAAAATGAGAAAATAACTCTTCAAAACTGGCATCCATACATATTTGTATAATAGGATATGTCTATGCTAAATCTGTTATTAGCTGCTATGCATTCTTACTCTAAAAACCATTCATGACAGAATGAGCAATCATGAATTTTATGAAATAACATGGGTGAGCACACAATTATTTGCAATTGAGAATGTAAGAAACTGGGATACAGCAGGGAAAACATTCACAGAACTATGAAATATGATTTTTATCTAACAAACCAGCACGTAAAGTCCACCTGGGATTTGTTTACTGTCCTTCTTTAGATCTCTTATTTCTAACACCTCCTTCTTTCTCCTACTTCTTCATCATCTATGGGGAAAAGAGGCTGGGACCGGAGGTTCTGCCATTCTCCTCTCATCTAGGCTTGTCCCACCTTGCACAGTATAACTCAATACTCACCAAGCCAAAGAACATAAGGAACTCTCCAGCCCCATGAATAAGGCATTCACTGGCTGATGGAAGAAGGCTGTTTAAATCCCTATCTCTGTGGGTGTTTCCTTTTGGAGTGGAAAAGCATGAATGGGATGCTGGGTCTTGGCCTCCAAAGCAAGAACATTATGTGATCTTGTGGTGGGGCATGCTTCTGGGGAACAGCACACACAGACCCCTTCAAACTGAGGAAAGAATTGAACCTAAGCCTCTCAATGGGAAAAAAAAAAAAAAAAAAAATTTTCAGCTGAGCTCTGGTGGACATTAACCAGCATCACCAAAACCAGTTTCTAGTAAGAAAATGTAAATTAACCATTAGTCTATGTGATAAATTGTCTGTGACAGTCTTTAAATCAAGACTGCAGCATCCTGTTGAAGACTCTATTCCTGGCTGACCAGAGTGCAATTCCAGTCTGTGTTCTATCAAGACCTAAGATGATCTAAAAATATCAAATGAAGTCAAACACTGAGCTTATGAACACAGTGTGGAGATGCTTCCTTCTGGCTTAGAGACTTTGAAGGAATTTGTATCTGCCTGACATGACAGAAGCTTTCAGAAATGGAAGTTTTGAGAAAGCTGCAGTGAAGATGTTCTTTCCAGCCAAAGCAGTTCCCATCAACTTGTGTTTCTATATGAGGCATCCTCAGGACACAGTTACTACAGATTATGGAAATTATTGAAAACTTTTTTTGCTTTACCCAGGTACTGAAAATTCACAGGAAGTTTTTAAAAATATAGTATCTCTGCATATTGTTTTTCAAATATCTCAGGTCACATTGTGGAACTGCTTTCCATTCCTGGCAGCCATAGCATTAAACCCTGGAAGTGTTTACACATCTACACACCTCTCCTAAACCTTCAAAAATAGCATTTTAATAGAAGTGCCTAAAGAAGGAGGAACAAGCTAACTTTCCAAGTGACTGATGAGAAATACCTGCATAGGCTAAGATCTGATCAGAATTAATGAAGGATCTGATTCTGCAAACCCACATCTAAGTAATTCTGTATGTGAGTTATTTCAGTGAACTACATGGGCTGCAGACAGGTATCAAGCTATGTTTAAAGGTTTGCAAAATGGTACCCTAATTATGCAGTTAAAAGTGCTGTTGAGGGAATGTTCTTCAATCATTTATCCTCACTATTTTTGCATGTCTGCAAAGTGGGACAAACATTGTCAGCAATGCATGTTGTCAGGAACACATACTGCTCTGTCATACCTCAGCTGCCGAACACAGACAGAGCTGATCCTGTACCTGAGTAAGGACTGCAAAATCTCTCAAGCAGTAATAGGCAGCTGGCATCATCCTACAGGATTCTTACTGCTCCACCTTCTCAGCTATAACTTGTTGATCTATGTTACATATATTCACTTTATTCACAAGAAAAGATGACATTTTGGAGACACATATGTATGTGCATAAACAAACACACTTAAAACATTTCCATGAATTAAACTGTTTGGTAACTTTCAGAAAATAATTAAATAGGCATTAAAGTATATGCATAGTCCTAGGTTGTGAGCATAAATATGGACAAACACAAACCTGATTTATAAACTCAAAATAATCTCAACAGTGATTTAGATATAGTTTTAATAGCATGAAAATAACTAATTTAAGGTCAAGAGTAATTTAGTTTTCACTGACTTGGCAATCCTTTGTTCTCTAGGTCATGTAAGTGTTGAGTAAATTATAAACCTGTAATTCTATCCTGAGGTCAAGGGACTTCAGAATTTATTTAATATATTGGTCTCCTGGAAAGTTCTTCCAAGGCCAGTACCCCCTAAACTGTGTTTATGAGTTGACTGCATTAATAACTAATAGAGTCATATAATATTAGAAGAGGTGAAATTAACCCTTTCAAAGAAGAGTATGCTGAAATGCAGGATTTTTAAATGAGGGACAGAAAAGCCAGATATATCTGTGAGAAGCCAGGTTTCTATTCAGTATTGAAAAAAAAAAAAAAAAAAAGAATGTAAAAAGGTGCAAACTGACTTCAGGAACAAAATCAGACTGCACCATGAACATTATTTGGGATAATCCTGGGTTTATGAAGCAAAACCTATTACTTTGATATCTTATATAGAGGGAAAATAAACAAACAAGCAACTACTCTGACAGACTATGTGAGAAGTATAAATGCATTAAAAAAATCTGCAGCTGCTCATTTAATGGAGGCTTTGCTCTGTCCCCTAACATTTGCCATTGAAAAACTGAGATGGGAAGTAAACTGAGATGCTTTCTATACAAGATTTCAGTGTGCATTATAGCAGCACTTTCTAATTTTGAACCTTTTAATGTTTCCAAATGAAAGTCATCACACTGCTAAAAAAAAAATACACTGTAAAGCCCAAACACACAGCCTGGACTATTCTTTCGTCACCAAGCAAACATTAAAGTTAATGGTCCTCAAAGTGTTTAGGTTTATTTCTTTTGCCCAACGTCACAGTCCTGAACTCATTAGTAAGAGGTATATTCAGATTAGCCTATTCAGTTCTGATTTAAAAGAAACTCAACATTAATCACTATCTGAAATCTTGAAAACATTAGGAATAACCTAGTGTTACCCTCGAGCACTTCTGTGAAAAGTTAGTAGGTTCCCCCCACCTTCAAGGCTGCAGATTTCATGTGAATCACAGCTGCTTGGTAAATAACACAACACAGGAGCAAATCCAAAGACCATTGGATGTCACAGAATACATTAATGTAGCCCTTCTCTTGCAACTTCAAGGGACCTTTGAAAAGTTTTTGAATGGATATTAAAAATACAAGCCAAAATTCAGATGGGTGTTTCACCATCAGCTTAGGTCAGGTTCTGACCATGTCTCCTGAGAGGAGGCAGTCTTACTCCCTGCATGGTCAGCAGATCTCACTGCCTGCCTGCACCCGGGACCTCACACCTGCACACTGACTCTGGCCAGGCCGCCCATTTGTCAGAAAACTAACCCTGAAGGGGAGGAAAAAAGAGCATTTTCTGTTGGATAAGTTCCCTAATCAAAATCACCTTTGCAGGGAAGGTGACAGCAGCGGATGGTGGGGGACAGAGAGGGAAGAGGTGGTTGGCAGTAGCTCAGATGTAGACTGGTTCAAGTTGTCAAGACATGCACCCACTGTCGTAGCACTCAGGGTCCACCTGCCAAATTTGGTGACAAACATTTTTTGTGTCCAAATGTGTATTTCCAGACTGGGTAAATAAAAAGAATGCTAGTGCATTGCAAAACCCTCCTGACTGACTGACTAGTCCCAATCAGCACCACTTTAGGAAAGCCACCACTGTTTCACGCCTTGAGGACACTAAGAGGCCTCAGTGGCCCTGACCAGTTCCACCTGGGTCTCCCTCCACCCCTGCTCATGGGCTCTGGAGCCCCATTTCAGCCCAGACCCTGCCAGAGCTATGCTGTAGGTGCATTTGTCTCTGGTTCTGTCTCCTGGATGGACCTCGGACCCACACTGTAGCCTTGTCCCCTGTCCTGCCTCTGACTCCGTTCCCTTTGGGTCCCGGACCTTGCCTATGGCTGCCAATGGACCCATCATTAGCACCCAGATCTCCCCACTGTTTGGACCCTAAGGGTCTACACCCTGTCAGTGAGGGCACTGCTCTTGCTGCAGTCACCCCTGGATCCCAGCTTGTCCTCCCTTAGGAGCAGCCAGACCTTGATGCTCTGTGGCACACTATATAGGCACAACCTAATTGGGTTGTAAGATGGAAGGACAGCAAATTTTTATGCTTGCTTTTGTTAAGACATTGTTCTTTTTTTGCATATATCCATGGTCCTGTTCATTCTCAGTCATCTTCTAGTTATGTACTAGAGTTATGTTAGAACTCTATCAAAGCTGCTTTTTTTTCCTTTAAGAAAGGCAGTAGCCTCCCCCCTCCTCAGGCTCATTAAGCCGATTCGCTGCACTGAGCTGGCAGAAACTGTTCATAGGTTTTGTCAGACTGCTCTTGGGCTGATGTAGCTATCTGAATTGAACAATATCACACAATGATTGGTAGAAGAGGTAGGAAAGGGGTGTGCATCTGCAGCAGGACCTGCCCCTGTCAGTAGCAGTGAGTTGCTAGGTTGGTTCAGCCTCAGACTGACTTACTACTTCAACTTGGTGACTCTGCATGCTACAACAGGCACTTGACAGACTGTGAAAAAACAGGTGAAGCCTGGTAGGTTTGATAGCCAAATGTTGTCCTGTAATTGCATCTGACAGGGAAGGAGGGCAAATCAGCAGTGAAAACAGCCCGCGCTGATTTGTGAATGAGGGTACTTGAAATGGCTGTCTGTAAGCTCACTTATCAAAGCATTATTTGCATACATATAAATGTAAGGTTGGATTTATCTCCTTGTGCTCAACTCAGGGCTGCTGGCAAGTTTCTAGTTGAGGGTCAGAGGGACTTAAACTCAGGTGTGAGTTTTGACAACATCACCAGGAGATGGGCAAAGGCTTGAATCAAGGACTCAGAGCTATGTGTAACTTGCATTGCAAACCTCCTCTCAAATACCCAGTGAGTAGGCAGCCTATGGTCACTGTGAAAAGCAAAAGGTTTGAATGGATTATGTGTGGGACAGGAGATCATCCCCTGTAACACATGGAGTTCCTACAGTTGCAGTTACTGAGAGGTTATCTAATCTCCATCAAAAGCATCTCCTTAGTCCTATGTCTGGGTATCCTGGTTTACCAGTACGGCAACATAAAATTTCTGTTTGCTAACAGTTATCAGCTGCATTGAAATGTAAGCTATTTTATTGGAGATACTGAAAGAAACTTCTCTCCTTTGCCATTTTAGATACTATATACTGTATGGAGAGTATACACTGTATTGTATATTTTCTATAAAAACATTATATTTTTAACTTCCCTGGGACCATGTATATAAATATTTGTACATGAAATTATACGATAGGCTTTGAAATTTATGCCATACATTTCTGTTAATGTTCTAAAAATATTTGTTCAGGCAAATGAAATTGCAGTAAAATATTTTACTACAGATCAGTCAAAGGTTCTCACAACTTTATCTTCCTAAAAAACAATATTTCAAGGTATAAAACAGAGTTCCATTTGAGATATCTAAAAGGCAAATTTTACCAGCTTGATTTGATTAATACCAAGTAGTTTAACATTTTTTTTAAACACTGAGGTTTAAGGTGAAATAAAGTCAAGATGTAAGCATTTTCTTTTCTTACAGATATGATTTAATTTTGTTTTCTAGAAATCTATACCATTAGAGGCAAATTGCCTAGGCAGTACACAGGGGGTTATGTGAATATTTCCTATTTCCATTGACAATAATGAGAGCAGGGTGTGTTGCCCAGCACACAAATCTTCAAGTATACAAATTGTTAATAAATCTGACTCCTCACAAAACAGAAAATTAATGCCCTATTCAGAATGATGTGTGGTCCAAGATATATTTTCAAACATACTCCTTCGGGTGTCCCAACACCTTAATCACAAGCTCAGCAGCCATCTGGTTACTCCCAATGGCTTACCACCCACCATGGAAGCCTCCTGGGTAGCTGAGTAAGAGCCCTGTTCTGCACCACCACTTCTGTTCGCACAAAAGTCCCTTTAATGTCAGTAATTTTCCCTCAGGAAGGTTCCAAACAGCCCTCAACTCATATGCACAATATCAACAGTTTTCCTAGGAGAGAGCCTGTGTGTCTTCATGAAAAGCTGTTTTTCCCCGCTCTTCCTTCTCTAAATCCCCACCAGAAGACCTACCATCAGGTGAGCTTGAATCACTAGCAGCTCACAATTAGTTTTACCGCATGCCCAGCATGCCTGCAGACACCTTTTCAGCAAACCTCACACCTAACTCACAGCTTTTTGTTCCGCTTGGCCAGCTCCCAGCTCCCGTGAGAGCACGCTCCTCACCACCCGTCGGCAGCCCCTGCTCCCTACTCCATGCACGCTGGCTCGCCTCAACCACCTCCAAATGCCAGCTGCCAAAGTTTGTTCCCCAGTCTTCTCTGCAGGTCCGCTCTCCAGAAATCCCTCAACATCTGGTTGCTAATCTCCCTTCAAAGCTGTCAGTGGTGCAGACGCTGAGTAGCCACCCAGCAGCGAATGGATGTTTCAGACAATGTGTGCCAGGGGAACAGCACAGAGAAATTCATGGTCTGTGGGCACAGACTCAAGTTTAGGAATTTACACTAGCAATTTACTAATCCCCATGAATCTTTTAGATATGCCCAAATACTTTTTCCTCTCATAGCATAAGCATGCTGACCAGCAGATGGAAATAGTTTTTTGTCTTCTCATTCGTCTGTCAGCTGGAAGTAACAACTTCATGTGTATTGGGCTCATGTCAATTTTACAACATCTTTTTTTTTTTTTTTTTTTTTTTTTTCTTGGAGGGGGGAAGGGGTGGGGGGGTTGGAAGGGGCTGCATATTTTTGTCCTTCTTTTCAGATTTAGCAATATTTTATTGTAGTTAATGTGTCAACTCTAAACACATCAATTTAAGGGTCATCTCAGTAGCTCCTCAAAACAAATGTATCAAGAACACCAGCAATCACACTTCTATTGCCTGATTTTGAGACAGATCTCTAAATAACAGTTCTCTACACAAAGTTCCCTGTTTTCCAATGCAGTAGAGTCTGGTAATCCAGGAAAGAAAAAAACCCCACATGATGCATTCAGCAATAAATGTCTATCCACTTCTGATTTGGGCTACATGAAGCCTAACTACTTCCTGCACACACACCCCCCAGTAGATGTTAAGGGATTTTATTTGCTCGTTCATTTGTTTTGTTATATTTATACCCCTGGGAAATACAGAGTTGGGATGCGTCTCTGTCAAAAGACTGTGCAGGTATAGATAGAGATGTAGGGTTAGGAAGTGGAGGGTAGAGCCATCTGACAAAGTAAACTAGAGCAGGTCTGAGGTAGAGAGGATAGACTGGGATGAGGAACCAGCAATGGGGAAGGCACAAAATATATTTGGATAAAATCCAGAGACAGAAGCTGGGGAAGGGGAGTGAAAACAGCTGGTAGAAAAGCTTGTTATATAGTATGTGTCTGCACCTCTTCTGGTGTTGGCCCATGTAACAGTTTTACAACTAAAGTCTTAAATCAAGGATAATATGCCACTGTGTCATTACTGTTAGGGTAGTTTTTTGCTTACTGAACAACAGCAAGCACATTCCAGAAATAATAGATTTTTTAAAAATAAATAAATGAAATTAATTTTAAAATAAAATTACTTTTCAAATAATTTTTTAAAAATTGTAGCATCAATCAAGAAATACCAGGAAATGCCATATGTTAGGTACCTTCACAAACTCAATTTAAGCCTCTGTGCGTATGCATTATAATAGGATTGCTTGAATTTTCAGCATGAGTGAAAAATATATTCAGATATTATATACTACATATATTCAGCAGAGAATGGAGAAAGTTCACATTGCAATGTGTTAATTAATACAGTCTCTTTTACTTGATTTAGCTTGCCTTTTGCAATAAATTTCAGGTGACTGCAATTTTTATGTTTTTTATGTAAAGAAAATACAGTGCAGTAGAATAGCATCACAGTAGGGAAGCTTCAGTTATTTTATTCATTTAAAATCTGGGTCACTGCACAGCCATTAAAATAATCCTAAACCAAATAGACCGCCCATTCTTGCAGCTGAAGAAAGGTGGTGGGAAAATTTACTGCCTGGGTTGAACTAACAAAGGTGGGAGACTGGAACACTTAAAGATGGACTAGCCACATAGTTCCACCATGAAGGAAAACCTGAAGAAATCAAGGGTGTACCTTTCTTTGCACATGGTTTTACGTTGCAGAGTCAGCTCCAAGAAAATGGAAAACTTGTTTTTTAAAAGTCTGAACTAATGTGCACATGGGAAATTCGATGTAGCAGTAAACTTTGTACCAAATTGAAAGTTAGGCCAGCAATTTAGATAAATGTCTGTGCAACTTTCCTAGTGATCTTGACTACTTTAGGTGTCCTCTGCTCTCAAAGGCCCTACCTTTGTCCACGAAGCTGAATGCAAACTAAACCAACAACAAGAGAAGTTGCAATGAACAGATGATATACTTTCCTACTATCTAAAAAACCAAAAGCACTGAAGAATAAATTTAGTACAAAAGCTTTCTATTCATGCAGCATAATTATAGATGCTTTTTAGACCTGCACAAGTCAGATAGCTCAAGTCAGAGTTCCCAGAGAAACTTAACTTCAGGTTTTTTTCTTTACATACTTGTGCTCATAGTTTTCAAAGTTAAGCCATGGTGCTAACCGGAGATGGATTTGTGTCAGAAATTTAGAATATAATCTTTTAACTTTCTCAGACGTTAAGGGTCACATCCACAGTAGCAAATCAGGATAGGAGATAGACACAAAAGCTAAACGTGTCATGAAAAATGCAACAAGACAGCCAAGTTTAGAGTTGCTGTGGAAACGTTACTGCTGAAACTTCTGACTTCTGTGCCTTTGACTTCTTGATCATAAGGTTTCACTAAAGGAGTGTTTAGGCCGAATGTATTTTTTTTTCTTCTATTTTGGAGATGGATTTGCATAAGAATGGTATCTTTGTTTCCTGGGATTCCATCTGCTCCCACTGCTTGTTGCTCACCTGAAGCGTAATCCTCTGCGTGAGACTTCACAAATGTCCATTGTGGAGAAAATTAAGAGCTTCAGGTGGGGAATGGTTACCAGAGTAAGATGAACTCTTCAGATAAAAAAGGGTCTCTTTTTCATGCAAACTTTCTTGATAATAAAGAATGAGAGAGGGGAAAAAAGAGAACAGAATACTTGGCAGTGACAGAAGTGTTTCTAAAGAAAGTGTTCTTCTGAAGTTTTTAATCAGAAAACTTCCTGCTTACACGGGAAGCTGCCGTGCCAGCAACATCTCATAAGTGAGCGAATGGGAAGCAATCAGTAGACGGCGTACCCTTCTCCCTCTATGTCAGGTTTATAAATCTGCTACATAGGTATGGCACTTCTTATGCAACATGATTTCAAGTCCCTAAGGACAAGGTGAGGAACACTGGTAAGCCTATCAGAACTCAGAAATGTGAGTAGTATCAGTGCTTTCTCTAAATTGCCAAAAAAAAAAGGTTGTGGGTCTACCCTGCAAATAAAGCTTGAAGGACTTGCCTTGAGTTTGCAGCATTCTCCCAGGCATTCCTTATAGACAGAAAGGGCAAAATAAAAACATGGGTTAAGCTGCTTGTAGATGCTGTGTTGAAAGAACGGGTAACATTAAACTCCCTCAGAATTAGACAATGTTCTGCCAAAGCTATAAAAAAAAAGTGTGAGAATGAAGTGGCTTAGTCACTACTAAAAACAGAATCATACACTCATCCAGGTTGGAAGTACAGTTCAATCCCTTGTTAGTACAGGGTTAGTGTCAAGGTTAGGTCAGGCTGCTCAAGTTTTGAAAAACTTTGGTACAGAATCTCCAGTTATGAGGTAAAAATATCAGAGGCCCAGCAGGCTGGCAAGCTGTATTCCAGTATCACATAAATGAGCTGAAAATCATCATTAAATAGACACATGCAAAATTATCTACAGACTGTGCAATATCATAGCTACACACTATATGATCCCAGTAAAAAGAATACAATCCTTAATTCCTGACTAGAATTCTTTTAGAGAAGCAACAAAAGAGGGAAATAAATTGTACCTGTGAACAACATAATCTAACTGGGGGTGCTAAGGGATATTGAAGATAGTTCAAAATCAGATAATATAAGTGACTTCAATTAGCACCGCAAGTTAGATACATTCAAGTCCATCACAGTTCAGGACATCCTAAAACAATTAGCTCTTCAACCTGACCAAAACAGTGCCACCGGCCACACCTGTATGCAGTGAGTTTAGAGCAAGGACAGAAAGAGGAAGAGCTCAGTCAGCAGCACTAGCTGGAAATTGTGCAACAGGCACCAGCAGTAGCAAAACATTATCTTTAAGAAACAGTAATTTACAAAAGAAAGGCTTCCCATTTGACGAAGCTGGATTTTTATGACAAAACTAATTGCAGTTTTACGGTTTGCTAACATTAATATACAAGACCAGGGATGAGCTTTGCAGCAAGCATTCACCAGCACACTACACACAAATCCAAGTAAGGGCAACATTACAACGGTAAATGTTTAAGAAAATTTCAGTCAGCATATGAGAGGTGTATGTAAGAGTTTTTGGAAGGGCAGCAGAAATTCCAGCTTCTTTCCCCAAAACTCCTAATGAACTGTTGTGTGACCTTAGGCGAAATCACTTCAGCGCTCCATGCTCCTGCTTCCTTCCCTACTGGGTCTATTTAGACTAGGAGTGCTTTAGGGATAGGGACTGTCTCTCACTTTCTATTTATACAGTGTCTAGCACAGCAAGCCCCCGATCTTGCATGACAT
The DNA here is from genome assembly GCF_018691265.1 of Tyto alba. NCBI lineage: Eukaryota > Metazoa > Chordata > Aves > Strigiformes > Tytonidae > Tyto > Tyto alba. The sequence continues at coordinate 4,604,303 of NW_024881295.1, read as the reverse complement.
CTATAGATGATATTGCATTACAAAAAAGTAACAATAGTAACAACAAAGATGTAACCAAATTAGACAAACACGAGATGGATTAGATTTACTCGTGAGAAGCTTTACTGGATCTTTTATTAAAGAGTCTATTATGACAGTAAATTTTAATGCAGTTAACAGAGCAGGCAAAACCAACAAACAAAATGTATGTATGTGAACAATTCTACAAACTGAAGGCTGAAGATCAGCTCTGGGTCTATTAAGGGGACTTTTGTTATATGTGATGTAGCAGATTTTTTGTATTATTTTCAAAATGGAAAGATGTTTAACAGCTTTGAGAGGCAGAAAACAGTTATCAGTGATTGTGTCTGTTAGTGAAGTTTCACCCAGTTGTCCCTCATAATGACACCAATAACTTGGTTTTTATCAATCCATATCTCTAAGGGGATCCTCTTTATTTTTCAAGCTCTAGTGAAATATGGGTAATGACTTTTCACCATTATCCTGGATATCTTTTCATAAGGGGTTCCCATTTCACTCCTGTCTGAACTACTCATCTGCTGAAGTACATGAGAAAGTTATTGTTGACCCCAGCAGAATTTTTAGCTCCTTCCAAGGGATGCTTCTAAGAAGAAGGAAGAATCTACTGATGCCTGGAGAACCATTCATTTAATTTTTAATGGCAAGGAAAAAAGCAGTCTCAAAAGGAGGTAGCAGATATTAAGAATACAGATTAAGTGGCCTTGCTGGACATATTTATACTTTTTTCCTATAATATATTTTAGGATGATATAATTAGTATACAAACTAGTATCATTTGAAATGAGAGGTAAAGAATGATATCTTTGATATTTCTCTATGGGGAATTTTTTTGGAGACACCTTACACCTGGGACAGTCTATTCTATTTCAAAGGCAAGTATTTGCTCTTTAGAAGTAATGTCTGCTAGTGGATACAAACCTAGCAAGGCAGCAAAATCACTTTGATCTCCCTTTCAAAATGTTTTTTGAATTCATCCATTGGCAGGGAATGAGTTTCTTCTCCTGGAAAGGCTGAATCCTTGTATTGATTATACCCCTTGATCAGCAAGACTAAATCTTAACATTTTAGACTTACAATATTATTTGTGTTGATACAGTCCCCAAATATGCCTTCACCATCTAAAGATTCCCAAGATTTCTAGGTCCTTTTCTATTCCATTTTAATTCAGAGAGTTATCAGTGGGACTACTAGTGTCTTCTATCTCAACGAAAGTTTTATAAACAAGAAACTGCAGAAACTGCAAAATTAACAGGGCACAAAAAAATACTGTACCTCATGTCAAAAGTTACCAAAAATATTTTTATTTTTGTACAATGGATTGTGAGTGGATATTTGAAATGCTGGATATCTGTAACTTTTAATCCTATTAGATGATTTACCCATGGACAAAGTCCTGCATAATTTCAGATAAAAATAACTATAACACAGAGGAATTCACATCTGAAATACTGTGGGCTTTTAATACGGTTTGATGAGGAAGTTTATATTCTTAGCTATATGGAATTCTAAAATCTTAGGGAAACAAACTCAAAAATACCCCACTATTTGGAATTTGTTTTCTTTGTATTTTTTCATTAGAACCAATTATTTTTCTTGTACTGCTGTTTTGCCTTTATTTACACAAGCCAGAACTGAAGAGCTAAATTCAGTGAGCTTTTTATCTTTGTAAGATCTCTTGGTACAAATATTTTTCCCACAGATTTAATCTACGCTGAATTTTTAAGGACTTAATAAAAGAACAACAGCAATAAGGAACAATGAAAATTTCAGAGGCAGTTGACATCTCATTAAATATCTTGCACTGAAATGATTGTTTCATATCCATTGAAGAGCCAGTGAAAAACAGACTGCATTAAAAAAATTACAGCCCACAAGGCAGATGCTAGAATATGAACTCCTGAGTCTGGTCTACTTTTATATAGTTTACAAAGGTCAAACTGAGCGGAAAAGGCAAATGCACAAAGTGAAGCATTGTATTAGTTTAAAAGGTGAGAAATCAGTTATATTTTATCATTGTTTTGCTTTCTAGTCTTAAAGCTATTGTTATTAGCTAGTAACCCATGTATAATAACAAATAGTCATCCACAAGAAATATTAATAATAATAAATACAGGATTACACAATAATTTGATTAATCCAATAAATAAACAGACTATAACTATCCAGTACACTGTGTATAATGACTTAAAAAGAAAGTAGAGTAATTAAATTATGTATTTTAAACATTACCGGATATACGACCAAGTCATAAAATATACATGAAGATGAAGATCTGACTTTCCCTGTTCTTGTTTCAGATCTTTACAATAGCATTATGCAAACACAAAGTTTCATGTCAGATCTGAATGTTGCTGAAAAGAAATACTGAGTTCTGACTGACGCTCATTTTGAAATACCACACAGCCTGTGCCTTCTATCCATGATAAATGATTTGGATGGTATTTAAAATATATTTTATTATTTGATCTAGACAGATACAGTCACATTTATTCGACCTGGACTGAATGTAACTAATAGGTCTTCTCAAAGATGTAATGTCAGCCAAGCACTGGCCAGAAGACTGACTGGTAGAAGCAAAGCAGTCCATGGCTTAATTTTGGATTGTCACACTTAAACCTTTGAGCTAAACACCATATTGACCACGTCTGCTGAACAGGAAGGTAAATACTAAGAAATGACCACACAAATAATTGGGCACTCTCAAACATGAACATTTAAGGTATTTGCATCTGGGAGCAATGTGAGCTCTCAATGTTAGGACTGTAAAAAAAAAAAACCCAAATGTAAATAAACGAGGGGGGGGCAGGGCAGGCAGGCAGGCAGGCAGGCAGGCAGGCAGGCAGGCAGGCAGGCAGGCAGGCAGGCAGGCAGGCAGGCAGGCAGGAAGGAAGGAAGGAAGGAAGGAAGGAAGGAAGGAAGGAAGGAAGGAAGGAAGGAAGGAAGGAAGGAAGGAAGGAAGGAAGGAAGGAAGGAAGGAAGGAAGGAAGGAAGGAAGGAAGGAAGGAAGGAAGGAAGGAAGGAAGGAAGGAAGGAAGGAAGGAAGGAAGGAAGGAAGGAAGGAAGGAAGGAAGGAAGGAAGGAAGGAAGGAAGGAAGGAAGGAAGGAAGGAAGGAAGGAAGGAAGGAAGGAAGGAAGGAAGGAAGGAAGGAAGGAAGGAAAACCTCACAGCTGCTGTTATCTAATGTAGCACAAAAGGCACTATTACCAAAACCTCCCCCCACCTCTAATGGGCGGGAAGTGGGACTACCACTGGATTTGCCATTGTCTGCTGTGCACGCCACTGTTTCCCAACGTGTGCAAGGCAGAACTTGCTTGTTCTAATCACAGACAGGAGCACAAGTGCTGCGTGCACATAGTCTCCAAGCACTGACATATGTTGTCTTCAACTGCAAAATGCCTTTCTACGACACTGTAGAGACACTTGACTTCCTATTGGGGAAGCGCAGCTTTCTTTCCTAACAATGGGCCAACTGGTTTTCATAACGGAGATAAACGCTCCCTGCTGTGAATTGTAATAGAAAAACATGTCAAACAACCAACAATAAAAAGAAGCACAGCCAGAAGACTGGCTTTTCCTGTTTTTATGTGCAGCACGGAGGAAACTAAGCACGTGAACTTCACTTGGCTCCTTACAAGTCAAAATATCACTTCTTTTAAATGAAAAGAGGAAAAAATGCAACTCGTTTCTGACCCCTTTTTCACTCTGAAGCACAGACATGAAAACTGAACCCATTAACACTTATTTGCCAGAGTTTATTATGAAACCCCTGAATGTGAAAGTCAGATGCTTTATTAAAAAAGAGGAATGGTTATTCAGTTAGGATTTTTCCATCCTTTTAAAAGCTGTTATAGTTATGAGTGATAAGGACATCCAGCTGCTATTCTGATTATCCCATGATATTCTCTAGTTTTATGTTCTCTGCTTTTGCTGACAAAAGATCACTTGCTTAAAATCCCCTCCTCTTCCATCCCATCATGTGTTCACTTTTGCCTGCCTTGTATGATTTTCTTCTTCATTGTCTTACTTTTTCCCTTTACTACCTTTTATAGTCCACTAGTTTTATTTTGACATTTCTCATTAATTAGTTCTGTGAAATAGCACTGTAAGTCTTCAATGGAAATCACTGTTCCTACACCCTTCACCTTGTCCATTTGGCATGCTTGCAATGTATCCTTTCCTTCCTTGTTGCCCTTCTCATCTGCTCAAACTGGAAGAAGCCAACAGCGAGGACTTTTCAGTGAGCATGGATGACTGCAAATTATTGGTTAATATTAGATCTTCCCACTTTGGGTTAGATTGTACAGAAGGTGGTAAGATGATTGTGGTCACAGTTGTTTGGTCTCTTTGACCTCAGATGCACACATCACCATGGCTCAAGACATCCCTACTTTGTGGTAAACCTCTGGTAATGGTTGATGACCGGGTATCTAAAGTGATGTCTATAGACTGAACAGCTGCCTACAGTGCCAAGAATCATTTTGATAGGTCTGAACTTTTGACAGTCTTGCTTTGACAGGAGTGAACACGGCTGTTCGTTAGTATCTTTGTTCTTTCCTCAAGCAAAGGTAACTTCTGTTCCCTTTTTCTGTTTCTTGTTTGTCATCTGTACCAGACTACTAGAAGAAAATATCGGTACACGGGCCATGCACTCTGAGCTTCATATGCAGTAGACCTACAGTATTTAACTTGTAAGATTTCAAGGAACACCAGCATATCTACAGGAAACCTGATACCTCCAGGTCTCAACAGACTGAATTGGACATGCCTAGACTAACTAAACAACATGTGATTCAGATGCATCTGACTCACTGCACCTATGGAATGAATATCTGCTTGAGATTTGAGGAACTTCTAAACCACAGGTGCTGGGAAGCTGAGCAAGTATTCCCGGGTGCCTCTTCTCTTACTTTTCTCAAAGCATCCACATCACTGGCAAGTGATGAGGCTGGATGGACTTCTGATCCTGTATGTTCTTTGGGCTCCAGAAGTCCTTTCGGTGTGAATCATGCTGGTGAGAGATGGTGGTAGAAGGGCTAAATCCTCTTACCTTCCTCTGATGTCTAGCCTTTCAGCCTGTCTGTGTGGTATTTTCTGTTAGCTGTGATTCTACTACAGTGTGCCTATTGCTGTTTGATTTTAAGCCAAGCATTTCAATAGGGTAAAAATAACAGTGACTTCATCTAATGTTGCTGTTTCTGTACTACATTCTAAGTTTAACACCCCCCTGCTCCACATATAAAGCCAGCACCTCACACCTGGAAGTTATTGTTACCTTAATCATGAAGCCTAAATCTCCTAGAGGATAAGAGGATTCCTCATTCTCTCACATGGTGGATGCCTGTGCTTTAGGAACAGAAGGCGCTGGACTCTGTGTTTATAAATGTGACATTCTAGACAAGCGCAAATTGTGAGATTAGAAACAACTCAGAGAATGCAAGATGTTTGTTACTGTAATATGGATGATAAGACTATGGCTCAGTTGTGAATGGAATAGGAGAGGTCACAGAAAAAGCAAGGGAGAAGAGTCAGAATGAGAGGCCTCCAATGTGTGGTTATCAGGAAGGCTGCTTCCACCCTGCTCTGGTGTCTGTTAGTAAGACCACAGCTTGGAACCCATCTGAAGACTGAAATATAAATGCATTAAGGTACATTAGCTACTATGGCTATAAAGAACCCTAGGGTCATGACATTATCAGATATACAGGACAAAGAACAGATTCTCAGAGCAGGCAGAGAAAGCAAACAATTAATTACAAGGATAGCCTGCCCACATGATGTTCTTCCCAGACCTGAGCCCAATATGAAAAATTCAAAAGGCATACATTAGATTTTAAGATGCTCCTAAACAAGGGAGATGCTGAAACTCACTTGCTTCTGATATAGAATAAAGTATTCTACAGGGGACAGTCATATACTGTTCGTGCAGGGTGTGGAAAAAAAAGAAATAGTACCCTTGGAAGCATGATAATCAGGATCTCTGTGGCATTGGAGAAGATCCAGGAAAAGGAGCAGATGTTGGAGGCTCTCTTGAGCCAATATACTTGGACTGAGTTGGGAAGGGGGAGAAAAAGGGGAAAGAATAAAGCACAAATTATAGATGGCTGAAATTCTCTCTCTCCTCAAGTAACAAATGACAAATGTTCCATATGGAATCTTAGAATTAATGTGATATATAGGACAAAATTTTTGCACCATTAGATCAAATGTTAGACTGCTAGTATTCTGAGTAGGCCTACCTGCTCTCACAGTTATATTGGTCAGTGTTAACTAACTTTTTGTTCACATACCAGATTTCTGACCTTTGGAATGAAAAAGAAACAGACACTGTCCTTCTGAGGGTTTATATCATATCAGAGTGGCAGTGAGTGATGTGTTGTAATAGTTGGATAGTTTCCATCTGCCACTAATGGAGAGAAGTGTTTTTTTGCAGGTAGAAATGAAGACTACTTTGTTCCTAGTGATCATCAGTCGTTATTACCACATTTTACTGAACTGGGGCCAAACATGTGACCTGTAAGAAATGCTATCAGTTGGAAGGATGTCATCATCTATAACCTGAAATTTAGTTTGCAATTTTTAAATTTAGTGAATCAATGCAAATAAACATTCCTCTGCAAAGAATTAGAAATAAACAGCTGGCTGTACTACATTGTACTTGAGAATAGAAGTAGACATTCAGTGAAAATAAAGGAGAACTGGATAATTTGGGTTGTCAATGAACGCCAACAAAGGAAAACTGAGACTTGAGATTTTTTAAATATATCAAACTGTTAACCGTCAAATTTAAGCATCTGCTTAGGACTTTATTATTAAGAAAACTTAAAGCTGAAGGTACTAGAGATGTTTACTAATTCAGGTTGCCCAGGAGTCCCTTTCTGCCACAACTTGCTGGCCATGTACATGCCAGAGTTGAAATTAAGTATTATATTGGTGTGGCCTGCACAGGAAGGTATTTCCACTGTACATGACGAATGCCACATACACTATTGCTGGACAAAAGAAAGAAGAGCCATTTAACTTGCTGTGAAACTAGCCCTAGGTTTATGCTTCGCAGAGCTGGTCCATGCAAGTCGTGACAAGCTCTGGCTATTGAAATATAGCACTGAGGCTTAATAATTTGCCAATATTAATCACTTGCATACCTCTTAGTAGCAATTAAATTTTGACTGACATTTTCAGGGATTTTTCTTCCCCATCCCATGTTTGAACTACTTCACTGAACTTTTACATCGTGTAAAAATGTGCCTACATAGGAAAAAGGGAAAGAGATGGCTCCTAGAGACAAATATATCATGTGGAGTCACTTGCTCAGGCCCAGACCTGCTCACTCCCAGTTTCATGCACATGAACAACATTATTGCCATCAACGGCACTTCTTGCAAACCTAGACTGCTGTTTGATGAATAGAGGCCTAAGCCTTGTAACTATAAATTCCCTACTCATATGAATAAAAGCCTTCTGAGCTAAAATAAATAAATAAAAAAATTAAAAGGATCCTGTACATTCATAAGTATTTTCCTCTTTTTTAAGGCATACTTCTTTTTGTTATGAATGTCTTCATTGTGGAATAGGTCTGAGGATTAATATTGTAATGAGAAGCATCATTCCAATGTGTATAACTAGTTCTGTTACAAAACATGCCTGCTAAATGCTAAAAGGATATAAAATATTTTGTAAATATTTTTGCAAAATATTTCTACAAAAATTTTTTACAAAATATTTTTACAAAAGCCATGTACAATATGTGGCTTTATTTTACAGCATATCTACTCTTTTTTAACTATTGCTTATTTGAAATGTCAATCTGTCATAGTTGTGGCTCTATACCAGTCTGACAACTATACAGTAACACTGTCTGTATTTTGTTTCTTTTTACAGTGGAACCACAGGAAAAAATGCTTATAATTGACCGTACAGTGACACAGTTGCCATGTCTTTGTTTTCAATCGCATGAGTTATCTACACTCTATACTATTTCTGTTATATATGGGTTTTCATTCTACTGTTTTAATCTCGGATCTGCTAAAAAAACACAGAATCTGTTGATATCTGTGTTGCAGGGACCACCTGCAGCCCAGGGATATAGCCTGTAGTTCAGCAAAGCACTTAAGGGCAAGAATAACCTATTGGTTACTCAGCAGAGCAATTTACATAAGTATGCAGTTGAACATTATGCTGAAAATTGACAGAATGACTATTAGTTGGTGCTAAAACTGTGTTCAACTGTACTTCTTGCCTAGACAATCAGGGAATTAAAGATGACCCCATAGCTTTATCTATAGTTAAAACTGTTGGTGACAAATTACAAAGCAAACAGAGTATTTTTCTCATCTCTATTTTCATCTGAATGGTGAGCATAATAAACTGCTGTGATGGCAGACAAACAATTGAAGGAAAATGTGTTTGTAACCCAGTACACCATTTTGTGTGTTCAAATGCAGAGGCACACTTAATGTTTCAGCTGTGTTTATAACCTAGCATTTTACAGCATTTGTAGTTAACCTGGCGATTATAACTGCATATTTACCTTATTTAAACCATTCCCTCCTTAACAAAACATAGTCAAAAATAGAATCCTTGTATTTAATTGCACATCCTAGTAAAAATGTGAATTCATTAGAACTATGCCAATGTTCCTCTTTCGATATTGTTAAAATTTATTTCCACCACAGATTGCCCTCTTTTTACTCTTACACTCTTCTGAACACAGGTCTGGCTTTGAAAGAAAGGTAAGCAGTCAAATGACTTTCCATTTTCACCATTACTTCCGTCATATGGTTGGTGTTGCCATCCTACGTGTCAAGCCAGGCACTCAGTCTTCTGGGTGTGGGAGAAGTTTCCAATACCACAGTTCACCAACATTTGCACTCTGTGAGAGATTCTGTAACAGTTATTGGGATCCAATCTCGTTTGCTGTATACAGTCTTAAGTCGCACTTTTTAAAGAGAGATCAGTCAAGCTATGCCTAAGCATTCCTATCATCAGTATAGGATTGTGCACGGGGAAAAGAGAAAAAACCCCATGTACAGACAGGGCTCAGATACCAAATACTCTCCAGGATAAGCCTCTGGGGCTCATGTCTCCTCAGACTAGATCCAGTAATGAGCAAAAGGGCTATGATATTTTTATTGCTGTGAGTTATCACCAGAGGGATTCTGAGAGATAAAGGGATCTGGATGGATGTAAGTGAAGAGGAGGACGGGAGCATGATGGAACAGAGAGGAGGAGAAGCCTGGAGAGCCTGGAAAGAAGCAGATCATGCAAAAAAAATATTTTTTTAAAGAGAAATAAGCAAGGATAGGAAAGGCAAGAAAAGCCACAAGAGATGCTATTTAGGTGTTTTTCTCTTGGAGGTGAAGGAATTTGCACTGAAGTGTGCAGGAAAGCAGAAGCAAGAACTTCAAATATTTATCACATGGTTCAAGCCATGAGAGATGAGGGGAGTTGTGCAAGGAGCAAAGTGAATTACCAAGAATATGCCACCATACTAGAAAACTGCAGTGGGAATATTTCTAAAAAAAAAAGTAGTCTACTTTTGACATACAGCTGTGCCTAAAAAGCCTACTCCTAGAGGCCTTCACATTTCTAGATAGAAAGGATCATTTGGAGTGTGTCAAGGAGTATCTATCAGACTACCACATTTCTTCAGTTCCCACATCAATGAAATTTTCAGTGAGACCCTGTATATTGTTATACTGAATACTGTTACTGGACCTGAAGCCCTCAGTCACAAAATGGGGCCCCTGTGCTAGGGTCCAGCGACACATTTCAGTCAGTGGACTGGAGAAATGTGTGGTCTCTAGCAATGCATTTACCTGCACACACTGACATTTGCAGTGCAAGGGTTTATTGTTGATGGCAGTGAGTAGGAGAGGAAGAGAGGGGAACAATTCCACTCCATGCACAATGCAAACCAGAAAATTTATGGAATGAAAACTCAGATACATCCCTGAAACAGGACATAAGATCACATTAATCTATCTTTTCTTTGTGTTTTGTTTTGTTGTTTTTTTTTTTTTTTTTGGTTGTGATTTTTTTTTTTTTAATCTAAATTTTGAGAAATTATTTACTCCTTGTGCTAAGGACACCAACTTGACATAAAATACTGCATTTAGATTTGCCCCCAGATGGGCAGAGAATATTTTACATTACGTATTCCAACTGAGTAGTAATCTCAAATGTATCCTCTCACTACTCTAATGATGTCATTGCTATGTTACTTATGCTATTACTCTTATAGATTGTTCACAAAATATTTAATGTGCCTATTGCTCATGAAACTTGAATTTCAGTATTTTAAGTATGACAGGAGATAACAGCATGCTTTTACCCCCTTAATAGATAAGTAAACATGTAGTTTTCTGTAGACTTGTATACCAACTACGAAGTTGCAGTTCTTTTTCCTTTTTATTCCTTATTATCCACATGAAATTAAGTGTTTCTGGACGTAAATGTTTGCTGCTGAACAGAGACAGAATCAATACAATCTAGAAGATTTTGTGAATACTACAAAACTATAAAGCTTGAATATTTCCCAAACTGTTTTTCTCAGGGGAAGGAGGGGGGGGGGGTGGGGAAGAAGGAAAGAGAAGAAGGGGGAAATTATTTAACCAGCTCTGGACCTAGCCATACAATTCTTAACTTTATTTCTTTTTAATTACATTCTCCCCTGAAGCAAATTTCTCATTTTAATTTGATGAGCAGCTCAGACAAATATTCACAAACTCCTGGAATTTCTGGAAGAAAATCTTGCTACAAGAAGAGGTAAACTTTATGCTCTCTTCAACATATATTGCTGGAAAGTACAATGACCTCATTTAAGTACACGTGGGTAACCTCCTGAACACTGCAAATGCATTATTGTAAGAGTTAGCAGATTACAGCCTGATACCCAAGACCTCAGTTTGTTTATTAGCTATTGCTCTGTGCCCCAAGGGAATCTACACAGCAACTTCTTCTCCTGTTGTCTGCAGACTTTGTGGAGTCTCTTTAGCCTGGGAGTTTGGTAAACTCAAGCCTCCCAAGATCCTTTGAAAACTCAGTTTTGCTTTGTTTTTGCATCAGTAATTATGTAACAACACAAAATCTGATCACAGCTGTAGCGTCTGTTGCCACCTCTCGCCCATACGCATATTGCCATTTTGAAACTGTAGAGGAGCAGGCTTTGGAAAGAATTATTTCCTGTATTTCGGGTTAAACAGAGCACTCGGTAAAGAGTAGGAGCATTTCAGATAAAGCAAGTCAGGCTCTTCTGCACAGCTTTCTCCCACGCATCCCTGCCAATGCCAGTGACCTGTTTCACCTCCTGTTATTGCAGCCCTGGCTCTCTGTGTAACTGCCAAAACACCTCAGTCCTGACCTGTGACGCCCTTTGCTATTCCAGTCCTGGGGCTCCCAAAAGGTTCTGCCAAGACCTCCTTTCTGACCTGCACGGAGCTCCCTGCTACTTCTCTCCCCAAGCTGCCATGCAGCTTTGTGTGAAGGCCACTCCAGCGCCCTGCAATCCCTCCTGCTATCTTTGGAGTCCCGGGCCCCTCCGTAGCTCTGTAAATAAGCCCCCACACTGACCTGCAGCAACCCCTGCTATTAGCATCCAGGGGTCTCTTCTGAGTAGAGCCTGCCAATCATTCCAGACCACTGCCTAGGGGGACTGGGGGAATTTTTTTTTTATTATTTTTTTTTTTTTGGGTGGGGGGGAGGAGGTACTGGGGAAAGGGAGGAGAGAGGGAGGGGGAGGGCAAGGGCTGTTTTTAAAGCTTAATAGAATCAATGAAGAATTTAAAGACTACAGTTTAACATGTTATGAAAACAAAGGCTTTTCTCTGGTTCACTGCTGCAAAAGCACACGAAATGACACTTTTCTACTTGTGGGAACACAATGTGGACCAAAATAGAAGGAAAGAGCACATAGGAAAGGATTAGTCAGAAGCAATCAAAGATCCTGGTAGACAAAAGAAAAATGTAAATTTCTTTGTGTGTAATTGGAGGTGCAGCCAGGCACAGCTCAGCTCTGCTTCCTTGCAGCATTTGCTACTGATTTCCCGTATTCAGAATTTTTGCTCTCCCCCCACCTTTTCATATCCTTGCTTGTGAGGGCCATAACCCAGCAGAAGCTGATGTGTGCTGAGTCTCACTGAGTTCAAGGGGATTGGTTCACATATCTAACACTACTCATGAATGAAAGAACCAGCATATTCTTAGGACTCAAAACAGAAAGTGTTTGAGAAAAAGATTTGTAAGTTTTGCCTGTAGAACTTTATACAAAAAGACACATCAACAGTAATACTGTCTTGAATTGCACTAATGTACAAGATGTCAATCTCTAAATGCATAAATCTACTTTTAGTAATGAGATAACACTTGTTACTCCATAGTTTAGGATGCAGATATGGCTTTTTTTTTTTTTTTTTCTTCCTAAGTCTTTTGTAAATATTTGCCCTACAATCTTAAAAATTCAGCACTCTCAACCTGGATTTCTTTCCCCTCTGATCAGTATCAGCATATAGAATACTTATTTTGTGTTTATTTCTTACAGCTGTAGCATCCTCTTCTCTTGTTTCTTAAACAATTTAGTTTTTATGTACCCTCACTCTTCCCCCCACCTCCCTTCCAACAGGTTCAATGTTTCTTGTTTCTTCACATCAACAGGAAAATTTGTTTGCTGATAGTTGTTGGTTTTCTTGTGTTTTGTTTTGTTTTGTCTGTTTGTTTGTTTAATCTTTAACTGTGTGCATTTAGGAAAAGACATGAAAGTTGTAACTTGTTTTGAGTTATTTCAGAATTCATTCACTGTACCTCCCAGATTTATGTCAAAACTGTAAATTGAGATTACCATGATACATTTTCTGACTAGTCTATTTAATGACTTGCTGGAAGTATCATCTCATAGTTTAGAGAAGAGCTACAAATTATTACAGACAAAAATGTTTTGTTCAAAAATTTCAAGGATTTTTAAGATAACTCTAGAGTCTAGAACACGATGCACTTGGTGGAACGTCGTTTTAGACATGTATGGATATTGCTGGGCTGAGCAAAAAAAAGGAAAATGTTTAATGTCTCTGTGAAATTACATGTTTTAAAAAATGTACACATCTTTCTAAATGGGAACCTGTTCAAAATTTAAGTCAAAATGTTCATGTTAGCACTGATAAAATTAATTAATAGACACCTTAAGGGAATAATTTTATTTGGTTTTAATTTGGCCAAAAGAAATTAATTCAACCTGATTTCAGCAACAGTTTAAGTCCAACCAAAAAGGCACATCATCTGAAATATTTAATCAGACATAGCTACAGGTGATCTTCCCAGTACTTAGACTGGAATCCTAGCTTTGGCTTAGGTTCACTGTGAGTGCACAGGTCACCCACGTTGAAACCTCAGGGCCCCACAGAAATCATCAGTGGAAAAAATGGCCTCACACAACTTTGTTCCACCCTCAAATCCTGCTCTGCAGTGGTTGCTTGGGGAAAGCAGGCATTCATTCTCTTCGACTGCTCCACAGCTCCAACTGCCTTTCCCAGTGTGATCAGACCCATGATGGTTCAGTGGCACCTGACAGGACTCCAGTCTCCCTCAAGGAAGAATCAGAAGAGAGATGTTCATAGGACAGCGAGTCTCGACAGGCAGCTATATAAAGATGTATGCTCAGCCATATTCAGAAGAAGGAACTTCATAATTTTGAACCCTGGCCATCAGTGGGGAAGGGCAACACCATAAAAATAAAACATGATAGGAAAAGACTATTTCCTAGATGCAAAATTTCTGAGGCTTTCTGATGGTAGCTTGATTGATTGTAACCTCCATGATTCATTTTCGACTACCATATATGACAAAGAGTTTTGGGGTTGTTTTATTTTTGAGCAAAATATATGCCTGAGCATCTTGTATTGGGTTTTATAAGGAAAACAGAACTGATACAGAGAGATTGCTTTTTTCAATGTATTGCAGGTAGGGGGAAAATACACTCCTTGAAAGAATTGTAATTCTTTATAGCATAAAGTCCTAAAAAAAAGTTAAATGCAGAGACAGGCATGGCATAAATGTCATCATGCATTACAAATGTATTCTATTAAAAAGTCCGAGTTATATTAAATATACTTACCACATCTTAAATAGCATTTAGAGATGGCAAGATAGAGAGATGGCAAGAAGACAAAACAGATCTCAGACTAGATAGGAGATATTTATGGCATATATTCTGAAATACAATCCTTCAAATTCCCAGGTTTAGATTTTCATTTTACAACCAGAGGCCCAACTAGGACAGGGTAACAACGATCTAAGCTATAGCAGGAGAGCCCAGAAGGAATTCTTGTAAAGCCAGCTAACATACCTCCAGGAGGAATGGATGATTTCTAGCCCCAGAGACCTGGCTGCTGCTGTCTTGTATGCTATCCCTCACTACAACATGCCCAGAAACTCTGAGCACATTTAACCAACTTTTTGAGACAGTTCCAGGGAGGCTGGACCCTGGGCTGTATCAAATCCTTGCAGTGTGAGGCAAAGAAATATGGTTTCTCATGTTCCCTCCTCCCTTCTTCCTGTATCGTCAGGTACTACTTGACTCACAGTTTGCAAACAAAATAAAATGAATAAAACTTAACCCTGCTCTTACTCAGCTGGTTTTCATAAGGGTTTTATTTCTAGAAAACTCTAGCAAAATAAAAAAGCTCTGTGCCTCCATTCTCCTTCAGCATTACAGCGATCTTCTCATGGTGGTCTCATGAGCTTGAGACTGACTGTTGATTTGCACACCACCATCTGAAATGCCCCTACCTCATTTCTGCTTCAGGAATAGTAACAAACCCACGGATCGCAGCAGGGACTGGGGAGAGACATCGCCCACCGGGAGCTGCGGCTTCTGCAGGCTGCACTCCCACATTACCAAAGGCAAGACCCTAAGTGACTTAATCTGCTTTATGCAGATTTGGTGCATTTCAAAGGCCCCAGAAATTTGGGGGAATGTAGGGCTTCAATGGGGAAAATTGCAAGCATCTCTTGAGACTTACGTTTCACAATACAAGGGGAAAACAATAAAGGTATACTATTATTATAGGTGCACCTGAAGAAGAAACGTGACTTGACAGATGTTCATCACTACATCAACTTAACAAGGTCTTAAATGTGTCCTGCATTACCTTCCAAAAATGCACAGTGAGAATTGTCGGTACAGAAACACGCGGGCTGTTTTTCAACCAGACTAATGCTGCCTGTACTTTCCTCACCAGGGTTTGTACTGGCCGTAACATAAACCTTGTTGAGCACAATCAACACGGGACGAGAGGCTGGGGGAAGGGAGGGGGAAAATCAGTTGTGCTAGGGATTGTGTGACTAAAATAAGGTATTGAATTTCTGGTTTTTACAATGAAACACTCCAGGACAAATGAGGTGCTGAAGCAGGATTTATAATTCATTGAGTAATAGGATTTTGTACTGTTTAGCAGGATTAGGCATGTTAAAGAAAGACCTATTTATTTCAGTCTGACAATGGATGAGAAAAGTGTGTAGTGCTCTTCGTTGTTATTTTAAGCAATTTACATGATTACTTAGTAGCGGAGGCCCTGTGCTCCCCCTATCTGTAATGTGTCACAGTAATGGTGATATTTGTATAATTGCAGTTTTCTCCATACAATTTCAGAATCACAGCAGTTGAGGGATCAAAGGTGTGAAGGTTGGTGGAGGGGAGGAGGGAGGGAAAGGAGGGATGTCAGGGGAGAAAGAGTAGAAACCAATTAAAACACTCCCTTATTAGGACCATGACCCTGGTGACCTCAGCCCTCCAAGTCTTTGGGACAGCATGCTCTGTGACTTAATGGTTTGTTTCAGGGGCTTTATGCTAAAGTGCTGACTGTGCTTTCTCCAACGATGTTTGCCATTGACAGGGCAAGGCACTGAAACTTCTCTTGCAAAGTGGTTGCAGGGAGGAAGAAGTTGTTTTTCACGAACACTTAGGATGTTTTTTTTCTGTTATTATTTTGTTCCTTCCTGCCTCTCTCTCTATTAAAAAAACAGCAAACCAAACAAGCTGTACAGCTTTCTTATTTTTACTTTAATATTCTATGGTTTTCATGCAGCTGTTTACTTCTGTTGGCAAATGTGGAAACAAAACCATCAGCACATCCAAGCTAAGGTTTCAGAACAAAAGGCATGCGCAGAGCAAGTGGGACTTTTCCCAGCAGTGCTCATTCTAAAGCAGACACATGAAATGGCAGCTTGTGTCAGTGAAGAGAAACTGAAAGCCAGATTATTCCTTGGGAATCTGAAATGCAGCTTAATTAAACCAGTATTACAGTCTTTTTAATAACAAAGTTGTTAATCATGGCCATTTTCTTTCTGAATTTAAAACATATAAGGCAGTTTAAAAAATGAAATCCTTTCTCTCCAGAAACTCAGATGGCCAAACTATACCACCAATTAATTTAAAAAATTCTTCTGGAAATCTGCAGAGGTTGCATAATGCACAGCTCTAGGTAATTTTAACCCAGAAAATAAGCCCCAGTGGCATGATCACTTTGCTCTCAAAACCCTAGAGTTCTTCTGTGAGCAAGAGAATGGCCATTTTCATTCTGGCAATGCCATTATTACTGAAGAAACTGAAAAACTAGGTGCCTAAATTGGGATGACTTTCTGTTGAACACTGAATTATAAATATAATGTGCAGAAAATGAAAATCTGCTTTTTATTCTTCCTAGTAGACGAAACGTGAGTCTATTTACAGCAGGAAAAAATGGCTAATGGAAAATAACAACTATCTTTAAAATCTTTGTCACAAGCTCATTTACTGGACTAAGGTGTTCTCAATATCTAACTATTGATACATATTCTTCTTGCAGAACAGAGTGCCAACTGCAATGGATCCCTACCTAATTTCCCTTTCTATGTGAAGGAACGGGAAAATGTATTAAAAATCCTCCAAAGAACAGAGTAAATTTTATGCATATACCTATTTTAAGTGGCACCTGCAGAAAGTGATTGCATTCTCATGGTCTCAACAGAAAGAATTGAATTACCATCAAGTCAGGAACTCATTGGACTTGTGTCAGCAATAACAAAAATCTGCAAGTTTAGTTCTTCTCCCAATTTGAAAGTAGATATTAAATATTTAACAATGCTAATCATCATGTGGCAGAATTAATTAAAAAATAATCTCTTGAAAATTGGTCATTAGTGCAGGCAGAGACGAAACAGAGGGGGGTCAATAATCTAACAAAATGGTCATTAGCAGCAGTTTAATACTTGGATTTGACTGGGTTCTTGCTGGGCTCCAAAAGAATAGGTTACCCAGCAACGAATAATAAAAATAAGGTCATAAAAATATATTCATGCTATCTGGCAACAAACACCAATTCAAAAGACAGGACAAATTATTCTGGACCATAGCACTGACGGTCAGAATCATATTTTCTGCTCAGAAAATGTTTTACTAAGATGTGAAACCCTTTTTCAAATAGGAATTATGCCTCTGAGAATTCCTGGCAGGTAAATGTGCCAAATTTGGAAGTAGTCTGTATGCTACCCATGACATAGAGAAGTATATAAAACATTGCAGATAAAAAGCAAATTCTGGCACTCATTCCGAACATGCTTGTTTACAGGCGTGAGATTAGACCTCTGAAGTGACTAATGAACATTTACTCTTGTGACTTCATGGAAAGTCTCACGATACTTCACGACTTTCTTCTCAGAACCCCATGACACTGGCAGCTAGGGATTATGTAAGAATTAATGCTTTTGTTAGGGGAGATGTCCAGTTCCCAGGGCTCTAAAAAAAAATGCGGGCACGATGTCTGAGATTCAAAACTTGGAATGAAATGTGGAAGAATTTAAAATTAATCATAATAAGGTAATGTTTTGTGATTTTTGAGGTTTCTGGCTTGCAGTTTTGGAATGTCTTGGAATGGCAATACTGGCTGAACTTTTGTCTGTGCTGCTCACTAGATACAATAAGAGGTCTGTAAGTAAATTATGAGAGACAGAAGAGCTGCAATTATTGACTTATCTACTGTTTATATGCATCAACTTCAAATTATATTTAAAATCCAAACTGAAAAACATCCCCACCATGTCATTCATGTCAATTGAGGAGTCACACTATAAGATTAGATTTTTAGACTTTAGGTTTCTAATCTATTTCAACATGTAGAAACCTATTATTACTGTATGCTTGATGTTCTGAGAAATGTCCACATATCATACTGTTTTATATTGACTCATTTTGACCAGTGAG
The DNA here is from genome assembly GCF_018691265.1 of Tyto alba. NCBI lineage: Eukaryota > Metazoa > Chordata > Aves > Strigiformes > Tytonidae > Tyto > Tyto alba. Next base: position 4,586,055 of record NW_024881295.1, on the reverse strand, counting down.
TAAAAACAGTTAGTGAGCAGACAAGCAAATCCATCAAAATTATGTTTAAAAATAACCCTAAACAATTATTCACTTTAGCTCTGTTTGTGATGCCAGTGGTTTGTGCTCAAAAGCAGACTGACAGCTCACATCTGAAATGTATTTCGATCCAGTTTTTAGGAATAGCAATTATCAATGACACAGACATGTTCCATCAGCTACAAAATAATGTAAGAATTCTGTGAAATGTGCTTTGAGGAGGAGTAAGGTGATTGTACATAGAAGACTTAATCAGAAATTAACTGATGTATGTATTCTAGGCAACTGCACTGGAAATCTATTCAGTCATGGTCTTTCCATTCAGTGCCTTTTATATGATTATACCTGGAACTATGTTTTAATGCGCTGATTCTTTAATTTGCATTATATTTCAATACTTTGGATAGCTATTTTATATAAAAGACAGCTTGGGATACCAGCCCATGTAACTGTGTTCCTGCTACAGATACATGCATCAACAGCAATCCAAAACCTTGCAAATCAACCTTCCTAGGATCAGAAGACAGACACTGTTAGAGGTTTTAAAATTAATTAGTTTAGAACTCATTTTTGCACCTTCTACATTCATGCTTGTTGAGTTGATGTCACATTTTTCAGGATTTTCCCTACGGTCATTTTACCTGAAATATACTTTAAGAGATAGCAAAAGCTGAAGGTACAATCTAACCTGTTTATCCCCAGTATTCCCAATTTCTACCCATGTATTCCCTTAGTAGAATACCAAATATTGTCCAATTACAGAACAATCATGCACCACAGTGCAACACAGCCTAACCTGTGAAGCCTTTTAAAACAATAATTTTCAGCCTGTGATATACAAATACTTCACTGTCCCTGAACTACTTCTAAAGAATCTGTAAAGGAAAGAAAGCCTATTATCAGTAAATTTGAATTCACTATGCAGAGCTCTGCCTCTCCACTAAAACAAACTGCCAAACAAACAAAACTGCATACTCTCTAGTGCCTGCAAAACCATTGGGAATGAAAACTACTGTGCCAGATTAGATTTGGACCTGAAATGAAATCTAATGCATGGCTTTGCACTCTTCACCTTCCTCTGGAGATTGTAAATCTAATCCATTAAGACAAATATCTTCAAAGCAAATTATTTGGAGGTCTTATAAGTAGATTTCCTATTTTAGAAGAATAGTATCTTCAGTTGCCCTAAATCAAAGCTCAGTCACAGAAGCAGATTACATTATTTTACTAGCACACAGCACATAAGTAGTGTTTGCAGGATTTGGCCAGTCCTCCATAAGAAAAGTTTCTGCTATTCTTACAGTGTACATGGTAAGATTTTTCAGTGTATCTTGGAGTAAGTGATCTATAAACTATTGTTGAGGTCAGTATCATATACTTGTTTTTTAATGATAAAACAATAATAGGGTGCAAACAACTGAAGAATAACTGCATATGTTTCTATCAGTTCTGCTTAAATAGTATTCATACTCCTCTGAGCCACCAGTCCCCAAGGATTAGTTCGAATAGATATAAGTTGCAGTACTTGTTCAAAATATTTGCTTAAAAAACTAGTGTTTCAGTTCTGAAACCTCAAAACACCTGTCTATACAGTCAAGGTAAATTCAACACACACTAAAATCTACTGCAAGGCAACGTAAGGTTAAAATGCTGGTTCAGAAAAGTGTCTTTAGATTTAGGAAGTAAACCAGGACAGGCTTTTGAAATGAACATTGAACACAACTTAGAGCAAAATCAGAGTGTACTTTAAATGTGGATATTAGGAAGGTATTTGTTACTAAATAGATGCTATCTCCTTTTAAAAGATGTAAAATATTAACTTTCCACTGCTGTTGTAAGTAATTTAAAGCCTGACAATGAACCAAAGGATGTGCAAATTCTCCATCCCACTAATGAAGAAAATGAATGAAACTAGTGACACGGCCGTGATAAAAAAGCATAATCACATGTGCAGTTTGCCATGACAACATGGTAACGCGTGTCCTGCATGCTCTACAGTGCAGCTGAGAGCCCTGCAACAGAGGCAGCAGTTTTTTATCTTGTTCAAATACTGCAATGTCAACACAATCTCAGTAGGAAAAGGCTCGATTCTGTGATGCCTTGAGCACCTTAATTCTATCAGCAGCTGGTCTGGGTCAGCATAAGTTTGATAGGCAATTAACGTCATAAGAGTGGGCAGCTCTGGAATTGGAATAATATACTAACGAGCCAATTCTTTTGCTGTGAAACAGAGTTAATATTTACTCTCTTGTGCCATTTATCAGACTTACACTCTTTGATTTTCCATTATGCTTAACATAATGACACCTTGGTGTCCAGTAACCCAAATGATAAACAATCCAATATGATTCCTATTGAAGGGCATGTATTTAATATATTATTTTTTTCACTGAGCACACAGTACAGTTTGTTTAGAAGTGAACATGTGAGTTCCCTATGCACAGCTGAAACAGCACTTCTCCCAAAGCCCAGTGACACGTGTTTGTTCTTTCCATCTCTTAGAAACCTGAAGCAGGATATTATTTCCAATGACGGATGACCCACGGCTTCCAGACATCAAGTTTCTTTAAGATGTCAGTTTAGGTACCCAACATCATTAGTCATTTTTAAAAATGTTAGTCCTTTTCACGGTGGCACTGGATGTAGATGAGTTCACCCAGGAGGAAATCGGATTCCCTGTTTAAATTAAATACACTGTGTTTCTGCAGTAATGACATTGAATACTGGACTAACCTTCCTAAATGTAACAAATGCTTATCCGTTTGGTAAAATGTAATGCTTTGACCTTCTTTCCCCTCAGGAATCATAATTTCTTATTAGCTGACCAAGAGATTTCTGTCATCTAGCATTTAAAGAAGAAAACTGCTGCAGATTTGGTATGATTGTACATTACAGCTTCTAGAAAAGAGAGGCGGCCATGCATGCAGAAAAATACCCAGTTCATACTTCACAAAGTTTATAGAGGTATCGCTATGAACTGAATTGCATGACAACTGAATTGCAGTTACCTGCAACTACAGAAAAGCAGACTTAGTGATCTGAGACAAGGTTTTTGGCTTTGCCAAGATAGCATTCATGCATTGTAAGGATTGCACTCCTTTCAATTAAATAATTAACATACCCACTGCAAATGCTGTCATAACTGTTACTGCTTTCTCTTTTTCATGTTTAAAATCACTGAAATATTATGGTGGGTTTTTCTGTGGAAAGGAGGCAGTTCAATTTCAAGTACCGCTTCGAGATAAAATACTGTACTATTGCATTATGGCAGATGTAAGCTACCATTTAAAATAATTCAATATAGAAATTCATACCAAAATAAAGGCATTAAAAACAGGAAATAGAAATGATATGGTTATAAAATATTACTTTCCCTTTAGTGCTTCTGACTTATTCCTCACTGTTTGTATTTTTTTTTTTTTCCAAAATGCAAAAAAAAATTGTGTAATTCTGGCCCTTATTTCTGTTGGGGATGAATATCAAGAGAGATTCATTCTTACTACTTTTCATGATACAACTAATCTGGCTAAGGATATAATATTTTTACCGGGATACTTATAAGCATATAAGCCTTCACATAAGCATAATTGTATCACTGTAAATGTTCCTTGTACTGTTAAAGTGGTAATTCCCTTACACGTCTATGACCTTGCACATCTCTCTAAATCTACATGAGGATTGTTTATACTAAATTACTGTATCAGCCAAGTTAAACTGCTTGACTGTATGAATTGGGACCATTGTTTCCTCCAATTTCATGGTATCAAACTAAATAGTCACGAGAGTGAGAGAATGAATTCATATGTAACTTCTCAGTGACTGTTCTGAGCATTACCCCTCCACCCATCCAGATTATTTTTACATGTGTGGTACTGCACTCCATATACCTTCGTGATATTGAGCTGCTTTTCATTTCAGACTTTAAGTACTAGTGTTATTGTACTAAATTCAATTTATAGAGCTACGGACATGAATATTGCCAGGGCTAACGTGCCAAGCTAACAAACAACATGTGACAGAAGTTAGTCACAGTGCATAGTGCAGATCTGGCAGTGAATGTGATACGAGAGCCTGTACAGAATGGAAAACTGAATTTTGTATTTTGTAACTACAGGAAAGTCCAGCTGAGGAAACAGCTATCAGGAACAGAAAGATATGGAATGATAGGCTCTTTTTTTAAAAAAAAAAAAATTTCCCAACACTTCTAGATCTTTTTTCTCAGCTAACTGTCCAATAATAATTTTTAGAACTACACTTATCAGAAATGACAATGAGCATGCTGCATTTTTTTAATGCTGTCCACACGCAGTAGTAGTGAACTACTATTTTAAATATAGCAAAAAGTTTGAGGTTTTTTTTTTTTTTTTTGGCAATAATTTTCTGGTTTAAAATAAAACAGTTATATATGTGCAGACTGAATCTTTTGCCAATGCTATTTAATGTGTGTGCGTGGTTCGAAACACAGCAGGAACTCATGCTGCGTCTCTGAGCTCTTTGGGGGTATTACTTTAGAAACTTGCAGGAGTCAGATCAACTCCCCATGTAGCACTAAGTGTTGTTCCACAGCAGCATCTACCAGTCCCCTTTTGGCTTGAAGACAAGGATGGACGCAGCAGTGAAGCAAGGGATACAGTGAGTGTATAATTCTGCTCTCCAAAACTGGCTACAGAATCTTTCTGGCTTTGTCCCTTACCCTAAAGGATGTATCTTCCCAATGTGCCAAAGAGCAAACTCAAAACCATGTACCCTCAGGCTGTCAGCTCCACACCTGTGTACCACCTTCTTTTGACTTGGTTCAGCAAAACTAGAAACTTTCTGGCAGTCTGCTTTGCACTTTAAATAGCACGGTCTCTTTGTCTCCGTAATCTGTTTCACAGTCTGGAGGGTAGGTGCTGACAGACTTAACAAGTTATGGTTTGCCCTGTCTGCTGATGCAGCAGGGAGCTGGGTTTGTGCACTTAGCTGTGCTATTCTGGAGATATGATCACATTTAATGTTACTCCGAATGAACGCAGGAAGATACTTCTTTGGCACCTAAAGCCATTTAAAGCTTGACAGATACAAATCTCCTTGCAGTCACTTGGTTCTAAACCATCCCTTCATTGTTGCTTACATCTCCAGAACAAAGCCAGATGAACCATCCTCCAAACTTGTCTTCTTACATGTGAGCACATTTTTCTGATAAGGCAAATTACAGAACAAAGGGAAATGCATTGCTTCAGCCCTCCCTCCTCCCTTTAATTACCAGTGGCTGGAGACACAATTAATTTTGGGATTAAGACTGTCTGCTTTCATAAAAACATATATTTCCTTGTCTGGCTAGGTTGGGTGTTTGTTTGTTTGTTTGTTTGTTTGTTTGTTTGTTTGTTTGTTTGTTTTCCCAAGCAATGTTAGTAATTATCTTGTGGGCTGCCTCTCAGTTGTCAATGGGCTGGCTGTGTGCAGCGCTGTTTCTGCAGTGATTATAACAACAGGCTGTTTGTGACACAAAGTGGCACAGCCAGGAAGCTGAGTGAGGGAGTTAAACAAAAAAAAAAAAAACAACCCAAAACTTCATCAGGGCTGCAGAGGCTGATATTACCGAGCAATTACAGATGTCATACCACCTGATAACATCTTTGAAACACAGGGCCTCCTAACGAGCATGATAAAACTTAAAGCAATTGTTTCAAGTCTTGAATGTGGCAGAATTATAAAAAACCAAAACCCCACCTCTGAGCTAACTAAATCCATGACTAAAGGGCATGGATTTCACAAGTTTCAAACAAGCCTTGGAAAATGCCATCACTACCCACTCTGAATGACCCTAAGGGAAAGCACACAGAAGATGTGGGAACATACAGTGACACAGACATGGATAAAACTGCATGTCTCAGAAATAGCGGGGATTAACAGTTGCTAAAATGTGCTGTGTTGGTAACTTTGGAGATTGGAGTTCTCCCCACAAAATCTCTGCTCAGACTGGGAGGAACCACACTTAACTTTGGTCCTTGATCTCCCCTTGACACTGCCCCCAAGGCTGACTGTCACAGTAGCCTGGTCCTGAGAATAAAACCCAAAAATGAAGACCAGGACTGGAATAATAATAAGCTTTTCAAATAAACTGGAGGTGTGTTGTAAATTGGTAACATGAGATAGACTTAGACCAGGACGCTATCAATGGAAATATAATAACCCACTATGACTGGCCAATCCCTTTCTCTGTCGTTTTAATCTCAGAAATGCCACTGCTATATCCTAATTGTGCCTCCTTAAATTATACCTTCAGCGGCGGTCTTTTACCTTTGAATCCGGACAGAGGAACATTTCAGAAGAGAGAAAAATTAAAAGCACATCATGCTCATGCTGGGAGCTGAAGTAATAGAGGTCCCAAAATGAAAATTCCTCTTCTAGAAAATGAGCACTTGCCTGGCCTAGGAATCCCATACATTTCTGAATCAGGATTTCCGTTAGCCAGTGCATGCTTTCTTACCAGACTGAACCACCAGAATATCATTCCTCAGTTTCAGTTTGTGATACAGTGATGTGTGTAGTTCACTTTCCCCTAATACAAAGTTTCTAGAAATACTGGCTCATTCAACGCTGCTCATGATTTTACGGTCTTAGTTTGCATCCTTTGTGTTTCTTCATATTTGAATCTAGCAGGCCATCCAATGAACCACTCCAGTATTGACAGCCCCATTTTAAACTGATGAGTTTCTCTTTCTTCCTCTTAGATGCTTATGTGATGGAGAACAACCCAAGGGCAAGTCAAAAACATAAAGGAATATGGCAATGCAAATGTGTCTACTGTCCTCCTTCAGAAAGATCAGATTATTTACTTTTCATAGAACTTGTGTTTATTTTTGGACATAATTCATATGACAGGCACCCCCCTGTGCGAAGATGGCAGATCAGGCCATCTGACTGTGACACTTGGAGCTTGGCTACCCTAAGTGACAGCCAGCACAGAGGAACTGCCAGAAAAAGGTTGGAGGGTTACGGCAATACAAGCAAAAAAGCAAACAAGTAACTTGCATTTCACCTTCCCACATCATCCCTTTAGTTGTGGAATTTCAGTCAGTCCTTGTGTTCTCAGTGATTTATATTACCTATGGTCTGGCTATTGCCAACAGGGTGTGTGTGTGTGTGTGTGTGTTGAAAACGAGTTTGGGGTTACTGCAGGGTGGATTGGGGTGAGCAGAGAGCACCTCCATCAACACAATCCAGTCTGGCCTGGGTGATATCAGTCTCATTAACTGTAAGGTGCTATACAGTTCACAGTAATTACATCTAGCACTGTTCATGAATATGAAAAAAATTGCAAATAAAGTTACTGCACTTCATATGGGGCTCAATATACTAATTCTTGACTACATTGTGGCCAACATCTTTCAAGATAATTTTGTTTTTATTTATCCTTTCAGTTTTAGTTCTATTTTAATCTGCCAAAATAAAACCACTATCATTCAGTTTCCTTTAAAAAGCGCATAGCTTTCAGATCTAGTACTAGCTCACAGTAACCATATTTATCTGCAGACACTAAGGAACTTTATGAAATTGGTAAGTATTATTATTATCTCAATTTTGTAGGTGAAAAAGAGGTTACAAAACTTCTCGCAGAACAGGGATAGCACAAGGTCAAATGTAGAAGTAAGCTGTCTACATGTGACATAACCTCTTGACCACAGTAATTCTATTTTCTAAAGATATAGCAATATGTATACTGTCAAGAATATATAAAACTTAGAAAAATATTAAGTACAACAGCAAATTCACATCTCTGAAAAAACTCATCACAGGAGGAGCTATGATTCCCTGATCTATGAGATGTATTTTCTTTTTAAACTTTCCCACCAAGGAGTGCCTATGCAAAGATGACTGATGATGCCATTAGTACCTCTACTTATAGATCTGCTCTGTGAAAAGTAAGATGATGAAATAGTTAAAATACTGAAGACCAATTATATTTTACTGGAACTATTTTCTGAGAACCTATGCGAATGAGAAATATTTTATTCTTCCTGAAACAATACGCTAAACAAACTGCTGAAAACAATTAATACATTTTAAATATTTATTTTTTTTATTTTTTTTTTTAATAAGAAAGTGATGGAGTTAATTGTAAAAGCCAAAACCAGCAAGCAGGAAGAACGACTAAATAGGTTATACTTAGAAGGCCTAAGGAACATGTATGATTAGGAGGACATATGCCACACATAAACTCTTGCATATAAAGCACATGCAAAAAGCTAGAATAATTGTAAAAATATGCAGTTTCGTAAGATGAACACCTGAAGTAACTTGTGCTGGAAGAAATAATGCTACAAAAGTGGGATGGAAAGGGAGATTACTGTTCAGTGTAGAGGGCTATGCAGACTCACTGAAGAAACAGATAAACCAAAGGACAAAGCATGTCCAGCACATGGTAACGTGTGTTCACGGGAAGGGAGACAGACAGCCAGAAATAATTTATCAAAGGCCAGCAAGAACAGACAAGTTTCACTAGAGTAACCGGTAGATGCACATCTAACAGATAGTTTGGAAGTATTGGTGAAGTTAATCCAGCAGTATCTAGAGGATAACTGTACTCTACATTTTCATTTGGGATGGTTTTAGAACCCCATGGGCACTGAAAACCAGGTACAGAACACACGTTTTTGTACCAAAATACAACATACCAAAAGCTGCATTGCAACACTAGTAAAAGAGGATGGGAAAATCTGAAGAGGAATTTCCCTTGAGAAGGAAAAGCTTGGGGGGATCTTATTAATGTGTATATACACCTGGTGGGAGGGTATAAGGAAAATGGAGTCATACCCTTCCCAGTGGTTTCCAATAAAGGGATGAGAGGCAATGGGCACAAGCTGATATACAGCATAGTCCATTTCAACACAAGGAAAAGTGTTTTTACTGTGAGGCTGGCTGAATACTGGCACAGGTTGTCTGGAGAGGTTGTGGAGTCTCCATCCTTGGTGATATTCACAACCTAACTGGAGAAGACCTTGACCAGCCTCCCTAGGTGACTGTGCTTTGAGTGGGGGTTGGACTAGATTATCGTCTGAGGTTTCTTCCAGCCACAATGATTTTGTGATATCTGAATGAAGTGCAGATCTAAGGTAACTATTTAAATAGGAGTCTGATGAGACAGATGAATTTGATGTTTCTTTCCATCAGAAGCATCATAGAATTTTTAGGTACCCTACGAAATCAAGGACTCCATTCAGAAACTATCCAACAGGAGCATCTGAAGTAAGTTGTTTCATCCCGTACCCTACTGAATGGGGATTGCCTGACCAAAAGAAAGCATTCCCCTTCATCCAACAATGTAATGAAGAATCTCACCAAGTTTCTTTATAAAAGGTATTATTTCCCAATATTTCCGCGTTTCTAATTTAAGTTTACTTTTTGAGGCCACTGAGTCAGTGCTGACTTTCTGATCTGCCGTTCACCCATCCTCTTCGAACCACTTCCCCGAATCCAGCTGAACCAGACCATCTTTATCATGAACTCTGAAATGAAGATTCCACTTGATCTTTATGAAAGCACAGTTATTACATTGAACAAATCTTTGTCTTGAATCCTAACTCATACTCTCTGAAAGTAAAAAGGAGATAACAGAGATGACTAAAACACAGTGCTGTCAAAAGGCTTCTTTATCAGAATTATGACGGTTTATTTCATTTTTGATTATGCACTTGCAATCAATAGTAACCTGCTTCCCCAAAACCTATCCGCAAGAAGGCAGTGGTGACATAGCAAAACTTTCTCTCCTTGGATTGTGCCTAATAGACAAGCTAAAAATAGGTGGCATGGAGTGCAGATGGTTCTAACAATTACACAGAGCAAAAATACTCTCTCCATATCTCTGAGTAAGTGTACACACGTGTATAATGCCCAAAGTTCTTAACATTGCAATGTAAAAACTTTCCAGTTGCTTTCAATGATATAGTCCTCTTACTAATCATTCCAACTGAAAATTGTTACTGTGGTGGATAGTTGTTTGGATGCTGCTACTAAAACCTTCATTTATATCTGTAAACTACCTTCATTAACTAGAGGAGCCCAACTCCCTAATAAAAACTGTGTGATGTCTTGGTTAATGGAGTCTTATGCTTTGTAATTAAGAGAAGATACTAAAGTGTAAAAAAAAAAAAAAAAAAAAAGCATTCCACTAAGTCAGCACTAAAAAAAAAAGGGGGGAAAAAAAAGATTGTTTTACCTAATAAAAGCAGTCACGCTTAACCTATAGCATCTTTTATTGCCTCATACCTCAAAATAAATAGAGGCTTACAAATCCCAAGCTGAAGCAGAATAAAGTCTTGACTTAAAATCAGGGCTTAATTAGCTCAAAGGAGAACAAACAATTGGACAGATTCCTACTGCAACTGATGATTAACTCTCATTATTTCATGTCTTCTAGGCGATGTAGCAGAGCAATGGAAGACAATCAGGGAAAAGCTTTACTTCAATCAGTGTGCCAGCCAATGTGAGTATGTGAGTCTTGATTTACTTTCCTAGGTTAGCACAGGTTATTTAAATTCCAACATAGTAAGATGTCAAATGTAGGCAGTGCAGGTCAGAGAAATCAATCAAATAAAATAAAAGTGGAATTGGGCACCTTCAAAAAAAAAAGGAGAGGAAGAGTTTTACTGTGAGCAGCAATCACTGCAGCATTAAATTATTTTATGTTTGTCCAAAATAAGGTATTTGCTAATGTATAGAAATACATTTCACAAAGAAAGTACATTTTTTAGGCACAGAGATAGGCAGAGGAGAAAAAAAGTTACTTCCACAAATAATTTCATAACAGTATCTGCTTGTACCTGTAGTAACAAGGAACTACATGTAGTTGATGAAGATGTTTCTTCTGATGAATAAAATACAACTGCTTCCTTCATATAGGCAAAACTACTTGTTCTCTGTTATTCCAGTTATGTACTGATGTAACTCAGTTCTACAACAGATTCTTGGAAACAGAGTTGACAACATGTAATCAAGTTCAATTACTACATTTTAAGCAAAGGACACTGATTTGCCTACCTAAGTGGGACTGTAAATTCCCAACCTACAAGCGAGGAAAGTGCTTCTTCTGCATCGCATCCCATGCAGTGAGGAACCATCTGGGCACAGGAGAGATTCTCTGTGACTAGAAGGTCTATTTGCAAATAACTGAAATACAGTTTCAGATATTTGCAGCGCTAGGATATATAAATGACTTAGATTGCACATGAAGATCAGATCAAAGAATGGAAGGCAAGCCTAGTGAAAGTGTACTGCTTCGGCTCCACTGGTACAGGAAGGTATGGAAGAACAGTTACTATGACACATCTACAGGTCCAAGCTGCAGTATCTGAGCCTTGAATACATGGAGAACAGTGAGCAAAGCAATGCAGTATTTTATAAAACTCAGCAACATTACACAATTATTAAGGCTGGGAATGAATTTCAGAGCCAAATGCAATTGCACCAGAGGTGAAAGAAAATCTAAAATGCAATCATTCAAGCAGCAGTTTGGCCAGGCCAGGAGGATTAACACCTTCAGCTTCTGCTTATACATCATGGGAACTTTAAGAACCACAAGTGCTCAGTGCTTTGTTTTCATCTCTTGGGCAAACATCCTACTTTGTGAGTCAACAGCAAAGTAAATCAAGTTTACCTATACTGTCTTCTAGAAGACCAATAAACAAGAGTTGCAATAGTTAATCCTAGACGTTATCAAAGGAGTTTCAGTTCAGTTCAATCGTTTTAATTTGCAACCTTTGGCATTCAGCCAAATAGTTGTGACTTAATAGGATCTGCAAGTTAAAATTAAAATCCTGCATGCCTGTCTGTTTCAGTTCTTATCCCACACTTCCTCTTTGGGTAAAACACTCTATTACTGCTGTATTCAGAGCCTGTATTTTGTCTCTGGCCTCCTTTAACTTGTGGCAACCCCTACTTAACAAAGGGCCAAACATACTATAGCGTAACTACTTGGGAATAGTTATATATACTTTTAAGTCTCCAAAGAACTTTGGTTCAGGATCTTAGAAGCAAAAAAGAGGAAATGCACAAGCTCAGCAGACATAGACAGAGCCTTAGAGATACATGGAAGACATTATATACTGTATGCCTGAATACAGTAAAAAGCACCTTAGAAAAAGCATAGGGCTGAAAGGTCCAATTTAGATTTTTTTTTTTTTTTGGCTTAAGATATTTAATTCCCTTACTTCAAATAATGAATGTAAGGGATTCTGATACCTGTTCAGCGAAGGGATTAGAAATAATTAACAACTGCTGTGTTTTCATGCTATTTTTACTACATGGAAAGGAAACAATTTATGTTACGTAGCATAGGCCAGCACTTACAACAAAGCCCACTTATATGCACTCTAACTACTGAGGATAACTCTGAAAGACATTAACTGTAATGATTTCAATCACAGATCAACTGTGAATTTTTCCTTCACTTTTTTATTTACATTCCTTTTCTTCCTTCAGGCTTTTTCTTTCCTTCATCTTCTTTCCCCCTCACATTTCTATTCAAATAAGTTGGCCAAATGCTTTAATAAAATGTGTAGCAAATTCAGTATCTGTCAGTTCCTTGTCAGTTTGCACAATGAATATACACTGTGTTTTCTACTTCAACCTCAAGGCTTTGCAGACTTGGGAATCACCCTATTTGTAAACCAATAAAAATAAATATGCATATATTTAAAAACTGATCCAGTTACTCTCAGGACTTATAACCCAAATACTTTCCTGCTTTATACTCTCCAGTAAACAAAACAAAGTTCAAGGTTATAAACTGAGAAATGCTGAGACCAACGTTTCCAAAAATTTGCTGTTGAATAGTTGTTAAGTACATATATATCATTTATTATTCCCTATGCATGCTGCATAAGGAAAAGTTCAGTAAATGTGTTACAAAATCTTACTTCTTTCTTTAAGATGTACACACTTCATATATCTGTTGATAACAAAACAATAGGGGTAAGATAATAAGTTTTTATTCTTGATTACTTTTCTGCTTTAGTGGAGTGCTCCCACTGTGATCTGCACAAGACATTTCACAAGACATTTATCTACAAGAGAAAGGAACAGAAAGAAATTCAGGCAGAGTGATTAAACCTGATGTCTCCTTTCTACAGACACGTGCACAGGCTTAATCAATCTGACGCCAGCAGTCTCCACTTTCACATTGCCTGCTGGCTTCATGCCTGACAGATTCCACCTACTGTACATCTTTGTAGGCAGAATAAAGATGTGAGATAAAGAAAGCCAAGTGAGCCAGCAGAGCAGGCTGCAGAAACTGCATGCCACTAGTCTAAGCTGCGTGAGGCTCTGATCCCTGCGACTATTGCTGTCTCAGCCTCCCTGCAGTGCAAATAGAGTGTTTATGAAGAGTAGATGTTTGCTCTTGAAAGCCAAAGCTTGCAAAAAGTTAGGCTTACTCTGTTTTTTTCCAAACTGTGAATGGTAATGCTTTCAACATTAAAGAGTCTGCCTCCTTTAAGTGTTGAGTTGTCCATCTACACATACTACATTAGTCAAATAGGAAACATATTGCGGTAATGGAGGTTCTTATGAAAATTTACCAATTCATCTTAGGCACACTGACATAAGAAGATTTTTTTAAGCAACACCTATTAGGATTGCTATATGAAAGCAATGACTGTTTCAGCCCAGAATTTTCCTAAGGGGCAAAAACCAAACAAAAACCTGTAACTAAATCTCTAGCATTCCCTCTCCCCAAAGAAAAACGCAAACAATCTTGCAATTTGAAATTCAGTAAGAAAAACAGTTAGCATAACAAATTGCTCTGGGCTTTATGTGTCCTCACTGAGGGTAATATTGGGTTCTCCCCTAAATAAAAACATCCCTTGGGTATGAAATGCCAGGACAGTAAATATTATGTTTTAAGAGGAGAAGAGGCAGACCTGACAACTGTCTTAAACTGAAATCCAGAAAGAAATCCCATTTCTTCCTCCTACCCATGTATAATTTCATATGTGAAGGCCCAAATGAGGGACCATATTTGTGCACAAGATGCAAAGAAATGCAATGAAGAAAATGAATGACCATAAGAAACTTTAAATACCTCAGATAATGTATTCTAGGATGAAAAAAACAATGAGCTTCTAGTTTCATATTTATAACCTAAAAAGTTTACAATAATAAGAAAATCCTAAGAGTAAGAATAAGAGACGAGTGAGAAAATTACAACAGTAAGAGAAATTGAAAATGTGTATCTGAAATTAAAAATCATTCCTTTATATAAATTGCAGAGGTATGTTTCATTAATTGCAATAAATCTCATTATTATCACTGCATTACAAGTCTACTAGGAAAAAGCATATAGACAACAGATCACAGACCAAGCTATTATACATTAATCATACTCCCCACGGTGTGGGCCAGCATCAGGGAATTCTAATTTGCTACAGTTCCATGACAAAAATCGTAATAAAATACTTAATGAGAAAAGTTCTTTTCAAATAGATATGTAGTAAATTGTAAATAACTTTTCCGTGGCTGGAAAATTCCCTTTTGTTTCATGGGATGATATGGTTATGTGAATGGCATCTATTCTTGACAATAAAACATATGGAGTCTTCTTAATTCAGGAAAAGCAGGATAAAGAAAAAGGCTCCTGAGAATTATAGACCTTCACAAACGATCCTGGTATAAAAGAGATCATTCACTTAAACGCAAGAGAAAAAAGAGAAGAACAACAGGGTGTCTTGACCTCAGGGTTTTAACAGTGGTCATATGGAAAGAGCCAGATGGACAATCCTGTCCTAACAAAACCTAACAAAATGTTCATTTGAATTCTGTCTGTTAAGATTAAAAAAAAATTTAAAAGGACAACATCAAAGCGAGTACTGTAGACCTGAAAAATAGACATTGCGTCATCCATACCCCTCTCTTCTGCTCTCATGAGTAGGCCGTCAAGAGGATTCTTGTAAATACAAGTATTCTTCCTGTACTCATAGCGGAGACAGACATCCCAGAAAGAATACGACATGCAGAGGTCTATGGTTGGGATATCTATCCACCACCACAGACAATTCAAATATCCTCCTAGACAAAATTATCAGTGTCTTTTTAAATGTACCTTTTTGGAGTGCTGGTGATTTTTTTCTGATACAATAGAAATATATTTTCAAAACTATGCCATTTTTAACAAAATATTATCAACACCCATTAGAGTTGAGTGATGTATATCCTGGCAGTCTAAAGAAAGCAGGAAGGCTTAACATTTTACCTAAAATATTTTAAATTCCAAGTGATGCCATATGTAAATAGGAAATATATCTAGATATATGCATAGCACATGGTCTGCCAGGACATTTCTCAGGTCTCTCTTGAATCTTTTGGACACTGAGCAAATATTCAAAAAAAAAAAAAATTCCCAGAAAAAACCAAACCAAACCAAACCAAACCAAACCAAACCAAACCACATAAAGTTAGGGAAATCATGCTTTCCCCTTTTTTTCTTAAGTCTTGGTTGACAGCTGAGTCCTACAATTTACAAATTCCTATTTCTATCTGATCCTGTCATTGAGAAATAGTCATGGATTTGAGACACTGGAATCTGTTGCCCATGCATTATCTGCACTAATGATATTGATCCAATTCAGAATTGTCACAACTGGATCAGGTGGGAAAGCACAAGCTCAAAAAGCAAGAATGCTCCAAGTTTCCACTAATGTTTTCAGTAATCAGATGAACAGAAAGTTAAATCTTGAAAGCCAAACAAAATAATTTCTGTTTAAAGAATGATGCTGTCACCTTGTTAACAGACCTTCAAGAAACTCATCATGTGTAAGGGGGTGAGAAGAAATTATTTTCTTTCTAGTCAAATGGGGGGTCACAATTGCTGGGGCTGCCAAGTAATCACTACACTTGTCTTGCTTTCTGTAAGATTTATTTCCACAGGAACATGCACTTCACAGACCTGCTGCCCTTTACAACTGAGACACCATTTTACCCACTATTCTTTTTGGTGGTCAGGTCTTTTTGTAACAGGCTCAAAAGACAGGATAGAAAAGGCAGAGTGTTCACTGGATCCCTCCAGCCCCTTCTCTGTGGAATCGAGGCAATTTCACTCAGATCTGCATCACCCCGTGGCAGCTAGGATTTATGTCTGGCATGTCTGAAAGCTTTCGCGGGTATGAAAATCCTTCTTTAAAAAGAATGAACAAAAAGGAGGGAGAAAGAAAGCTCACTGAGCAGTAGAAACTACCTAAGTAAAACAGGCTCAAGGCTGAGGCATGTGATTTAATTGGGGATGTATTTAAGCTAACAGGAAATGCCACTGATAAGAAGTTAAGGACTAAATGGACAATGTCTTCTAAGGGATTTCAAATTCTTTGATAGGCCTGTGAGGCAGAAGTCCTCTAACAGTCTCTGCTGCAACAAGAGTTAATTATGGATTTACACATGTGGAGAAAAGGCTTGATAGTTATCTTTAATAAGCCTAAATTGGAGAGAGACAACCTGGGGTCAGAGAAGTTATTAGTCTGCTACAGAGAACTTGTAGTGAATCCAGGAAAATGAGAGGGGGCAGGGGGGAAGAAAACCCAAACCCACTCCTCCCTCCTTCCCAAATTGTATTAACACTGCCTTCATCATCCTCACTTCCTAGCTGACATGCAAAAATTAACTTCCCTTTCACAGTATTTGTTAAATTCACTTCACCTTTCCCATGTAAAATACTTTAACAATCGCTCTCTAACCATGCTGTCATGAAGTTGCAAGTAAAGTAGTCATCTGAAAACATAGATGGTTTCTATAACACAGGAATTTTTAAGTCTATCACCTAGTCCTGAAAATGGAGATGGTCTTCCTTATATACAGAAAAAAAAAGGTGCTTAGAGACCAAAAGCAACCCTTCTCACTCATGCAAGCAGCCAGTATGCTACCCAGCTGAGCTTCTGATGTTCTGCCAGGAGATGGAGGTTACGGTTTAAGAGAGTTCCAGGTGTGACAGAAAAGTGCTATAAAAGCTCTGTAGGTATAGGATTGAATGCCAGTTTTCTATGTTATCATAAACATGAGGTATCTACAAATGAACAAATGATTTGCCCTGGGGGTCTCTAACCTAATTTGCTACATGCATGTTAAATTGAATTTAAAATCCTGCCTTTCCAAAAAGTTATTTTACTGCATTTTCAAAGATGCATTTTGATCAGTTAACTTTGATTTCACCAGAGGCCCACATTATACACATTGTGCCTGCCAAACCTTCATGAAAAAAAAAAAAAAAAAAAAAAAAAAAGCAGCATCTAAGTGCCTGTACAAAAAGGGAAAAAAAAGTTCAGTCTTCCTGGCTTCAAATATTTGATACTTTGCATATTCTGAAGTATAATTCACTGGTATACTGAGCATTTTTAAATCCAAGAAGCACTCAGATTTCAAGCAAAGGGCAGAGAATACAGAGATCCTGATCTGGAACCACACGGCCCTTGCTGCTTACAAACCCCAACCCATCACACTACAGGAACTGAAGTGTGGGCCTCAGGCTTGCCTGAGAGCACCAAGAGGTTTTCTGAGACATGCTGGTGTGCAAGCCATGTGAGACCGCAGGGTTGCTTCTTATGGTAGGAGCTGCACTTGATGGTGCTCCTGGCATGGATGAAAATTTTTGTCCATGAACTGAACAGAGAAGTGATGGCTATTTATCAAGGGAGGAAGTTAAACAAAAACAGTAACCAGATTTCTCAGTTATTTGACATGTTATTTTATTTGTATGTTTGGACAACAGTGCTTAAGAGGTTGCCCAGTACGGAGCAGAGAATACCTTCAATGGTACGGATGTAACAAAACAAATTGTATTAAATAATTTTGTGACATACAGTATTCAGTTTCCAGATCTCACTGCTTTATTGCATGTCTGGTTTCTTCTCGAAATTCCAGTCCTTGAGACCATATAATTGACATCATGAAATATTAAAAAAGGCTGAAGATCAAATAATATCTGTGCCAGCAGAGTGTGTGCGAAATAGAGGGGGTGCCCAGGGATATTAGTTAATTCTGCACAGCCTCACAGCTGTTAGGGTGCAAGTGAGCTCTGATCCAAAACCTCTGATTAATTTAATGCTGAACAGGACTACGCAGTCCCAGCAACATGGCAGGGCTCACAGGCTGGGCTCAACACCATTCTTGCAATCCAATGTATTGCATGTAGAAATTTTCCTACTTTCTACCACCATTTACAGTGATGAGTGCTCAGATCACATTGTCGTTTTCATAGAGCAATGACCATACAAAATTCTGAAGCACCAAGGCTTAGGTGACCTCCAAACACTCCGGCAATACTAGGACAAAATTCTGACTCTTGCCTAATTAAAGAGAAACTCAAGGAGTCAGACCTCTGTGCCACACTGAGCTTAGGGCTGTTTATGTTGAGGATAAGTGCTGCTCTGCCACAGGACCTGACTCCCCCTGCATGTCTGCCACTACAGGAAAGACAGAAGTGTGATCACTGTGACTCATTCAGTCCTTTTTGCCTGTCCTGCATCTGTCCACAGGCACTTTAATTATTGCCAACTGGAAGGACTGGTTTGGTTAGAAAGCACAGGGAAGCAGAGTACAAGGTTTTCCTTTTCAGATTCCTACTAATTGCTCTTCAGAGTTTTCTTTTGCAAAGGGAAAAGCAATGCTTCTCTCTCTTAGTGAGGGCCACAACTTTGACTTGAGTTATGAGTGGGATAAAATATATCTTTAAATAAGCATGTGTATAGAAATAGCTGAAGAGCCTGGTTTTATGGATCAAAAGTTTCAGAGCAGTGAGACTGCAAGAATGTATGCTTCTGTTAGAAACATGTGTGCTGAATATTAGGCAAAATACTTTTGTTTCCAAAACTGCCAGGTACTTGAAATCAATCATTCATATTAAGGTCATTAAGCCAAATAAGGATGCTTACTAAAGACACCATCCCTAACATGAAAGAGTATTTTTTGTAACCAATAAGCCTACATTTTAATTTTCCTGTGGCTAGCTGTTTATATAATGAGAGAGAACTTATTTTAATTTCAGAAAATATCTAGGCCTATATAAAGTCTTCATCTGAGATTCATATTAAATGTTATTTTCATCCATCACTAAGAAACTATACCAAGGTTTGTAAAAATCTATTTATAAACCTTGTAATTCTCATGATTGATAGCATTTAAAATGCAGTCAATTTAAGACCTTTCACATTTCTTGTGAAAGATATGGTAAGAATTAATAATGGAAATCAAATATCTGCTTCAACCTCTGATTTAGAAAAATCAATGCCAAACTGTAGGTGTGTTCTGTTGCATATGGGACTGTGACACTTCTTTTTTTGGATGAAAGAGATGCCAGCTGGGCTACAAAGACGCTTAACAAATTTGCAAAGATGTCTGGATTCTTTAGTGCCAGGAACCAACATCAGATTTTTATCATGCTTAACACAAGTATATAAAATGTTGCTTCTGACCTTTTTACCGGGTCTGTATTTCAAAACTCATCTGAATACTTCCAGTGCCAGTATGCACTGCTAACACTCAACAACAGTAACAAAACAAACACAACTCAAAAGGATGTTTCAACCAAAATATCTGCGCTCCTTCCTGAAGCAATTAGTATTTCCCTCATGATTTCTCAGACAAGTAATGGTCAGGCTTAGCTTTACTTAGCTTATGATACCTGATAAGCCACAGCCAATGGCACAGTAATGATGTTAGATAAGGAAACTCTCTTCCTCTCTTCATATTTTTTTTTGGTGCAATGATTTCCTTTCCTTTAATTTATCAATGGCTACATAAGAAAAGAGAAAAGAAAAGCAACAAAATGTGTTTTACAACTGAGTGAGAATGGAAACTCTTAACCTCCAGCATACTGTTCTGGAAAAGTTATATACCACAACAACCAGGTTTGTAATAAATACACAACAGCACTAATAGTAAGAGATAGTGACTACTGCTATCATAAACCAGAAATGTTAAAATATAGCACACACAAAAAAATGAGAATGGAATAAAAATCACAGATGAAGCTACAGAGTTTATTTGCCTCTGTGCTACCATACACAGTTCTCATCTAATTCAGAAAAAAGTTAGAGTACAGCTGGTGCATAAAGTTTCTGACTTCACTTAAATCTTCAAGCTAGTCTTGTGATTTTGGCATTTCCTTATGACTGTTCTAATTTGTGAGTTATGATATTATGATTTTGTTATTTTAAGATGTCCTTTCGAAACATGTATTTGGATTAACTATATAATATAAATACTTGTTCAAATTTAGGAAATGTCTTTGCAATTATAACCAAGCACATTATGTAATGCAGAAATATATTTTAATTGAAAAGAAAATTATCTATAATCCAGCTCATCATGAGAAATAACCCAAAATTATTGTCATACAGATAAAAAATTTATGATTAAGACTGCCTGGTATTTACCATTACAGTAGCCTAGTTTTTCCTTGCAACTTTGCAAAAATTTTACAATTGTTTCTGAGAATTTCAGGAGAAAACAAACATTTAATTCAGGAGAAACAAAACATTTATGTACATGCAACAAACAAAACTACTTAAAAAAATTCCACTGTCCAGTCAGTAACAGTGTTAGTGAACAGGTCTAATAGTACTCTGCTTTAAAGTGAAAACCTAATGCTTGACAGAAGCTTCACACTTCTGTCAACAAAGGGCTTTCTGCTGTTCCCAAGAAATTACACAAATTTGACCGAAATATAGGTCTCTGAAAGACTTGGCTTTACAGTTGCTCAGCAGAGATTTCTTACAGCTTGACTGCGTGATGATCTAATGATTCCAATTTTACCAAGCAGACTGTATTTCTATAGAGCCTTTACATGACGTCTATACAGATACAGGACATGCTCACACTGAGGACTGCAAGTGGAAATGGGAGTTTATTTGCAACTGCTCCTTACAGTTAATTGCAAGGGCTGCAACACTGTGTTTTTATGATGGCTACAGGAGAAGCCATCCATGACTTTTGTTGCAAGAATTTCTCCTGGTCAAACATGGTACCAGTCCACAGTGGCTACACAGTCACTTTCCAAAATACACACAACCTACTCCACATCACCCCAGTAATTTTGATTGGTTCATATTAAACTAGCTGATGATCTTCTTTGTTTCACAGCAGATCACTGGTTTAGAAATCCTCCAGTGAATCACAGAAGACTTAATATTTGGAAGGGACACACAGAAGTCATCTAATCCAGTCTCCTGTTCAAAGCAGAGCCAGCTTAGATCAGATAGCTCAGGGCTCTGTCTGATCAAGTTTTGTGTCTCTCTGAGAATGGAGATTCCACACTCTCTATGGTCAGCTGTCCCAGTGTCTGATCACCATCATGATGAAAAAACATCTCTCTATATCCATACAGCATTTCCCATTGTCCATCTTGGATCTGTTGCTTCCTCTTCTGTCACCCTATGCCTCTGGGATGAAGTCTTCTCTACACCCTCCCATCAGGTGGTTGGAGACAGCATGTCCTGGTTCGGTTTACCTTGAGCTTTCTGATAAGGCTGGACAAACCCGGTTAACCACACACAATCACACAGCTCAATCACATCGAACCTTCCTAAATACGCAACCATTCCCTGCACCACATCTCAGAAATTAACAGTAATGTGTGCTACCTACTAATGGCCCAGGCAGTGACTCAGTCACAATAGAACCTATCTATTACACTACCATTAATAATTATCTAATTTGTTTTGTAGATAGAAGTCAGTATTTTAATGTTCACATAAAATCTCATAAAGAAGCAAACTTCCCTTAAATTATTCATATTTGGCAGCCATATTGCTAAAGATCTTAGGAGTTCCACAAATTGAGTTATACATTAAAAAAAAACCAAACCAAACCAACAACACAATAAACAACCAAAAAACCAAACAACCCACCAACAAACCAAACCCAAAACAAAACAAAAAACCCCCCCAAAACCCCACTGGACAAACCATTCCTGTTTTATTCTAAAATACGAATGCAGTTCTGAAATTTAAACCAGATTTTACTTTATGTGGAATGGAGACAATGGTGCTTATTAGCAATTTGGTCACTTGTTTTGATGTTACCAGAATCCCCCCAGGACATGAATAATTAACAGCGGGACACTCAGAGAGACTTAGATAATTTTCAAGTGTTTCTGTACTTCAATAAAGCCTGGAGCATTTTAGATATCTAAAATAATCATTATTATATTCCTCTCCTCTTCCTAGGTAATTGATCTTAAGGTTCTAAAACAATGATCACAGTTGCTTAATTAGTTCCAGATTTTAGAAAAAGAGCTTGATCGGTATTTATGCATTTTAATAGTATGCTGAACCTTTTAAGATCACCTCTAACTTGGTGTAATTTGTCAGCTGCAGTATGACAAATGTCAAAATCAGACTCAATGGTATCAATATTTGATTTCAAAATTATCCTCTAAATACATATTTTAATGAAAATGTCAGAGCCATTTATTTATTCATTACTAATGATCCAGAATTACAACTTTAAGATGTTGAGGTCAAAAGACTGTGTATTGCTTCCTGTAATAGATTTTTTTTTTTTTTTGTAGCTACACATGACATGGACACAAAATACTTCCAACAGTTTCCTTTATACAAATACACGGCCATACATTTCAATGACTTTATCTAGGCCATTAGGAGCTAGCTCATATTACTGTTAATTTCTGAGCTATAAAGTTATGCATTTAAGAAGCTTAAATACTTAATAGCTCAGTCTTTCACAATTCAGTATTTTGTCAATTATTGCATGCAGTTTTAATGTGTTTAATGATACCATGCTCTTAATGAAAAATCATTTAAGCCCGTTGAACTGCAAATTAATTTTTTCCTGATGCAGGTCACAAGTCAGTACACTTGTATTTTTTTTCTCTTTATCAAAGATAGTCCAGCGATACAACTCCTAATGCATCGAGTTTTCATAGACTGGAGATATTCTAGGGAATGGAATGCTAAGTATTAGGGGGTTTCTTGCCCTTAGGAGTATGATAAGAATCTCCAGTTTCCCTGCTGGAAAGCAGTGAGATTTGAAAAAGAAAGTATGATGTAAGCTATGTGCTACTTCGAGAGTCCGGTTCCACTGTTACATACAAGGATTTGCCTTCTGTTAATAGCGTGTTAAAAGTGTGGTTCCAGCACTGCAATAGAGCAAGTTCTCTAGATTAGGCAACGTTATACCTGCCCCACAGCCAAACCGGTGGGCAGGCAGCCACGCTGAGCTCCAATACACAGAATCACCCCAAAGACTGGAAGAGAGGAGACCTCTGGAGGTTTTTCAGTCCAACCTCTCATTCAAATTACACCTCGGGGCCTTGCTCACTTGAGATATGAATATCTCTAGGGATGGAGATTACACATCCTCTTTGGATGACTGTCCCAGTGCTTAATCACCTTCAATGTGAAGAGCTTTTTCCTTATGAATATTTGGAAGTTCTCCTGGCTGCGAGTTCTGTCTGCTGCATCTTAGGGCTTTTTTGTGCACCTCCAAGAAGTGTTTGGTTCTACACATACAGAGATTTCTCACAGTGTTCTAACAACTGACGGTCAGCAGTAAAAATGGCCATTTTGTATCTAATGTCTTTTAAGTTACTAACAAGACAGTCAACGCACATGTATGCTGTATTATGGGATATTCAGTGATATTTGCACTATAGTCATGAAACCCAGATGCTGTGAGCCATGAGGTTTACTCTGCTTATACCACTGGATACAAACACTACTTGGACTGAAAGCTCATTCCCTTTAAATCGAGTTTCTCAAAAGGCTATTTTTCAATAAAACAATTCTCTGAAATTAGCTCAGTTAAATGTAACTCTGCTTACATATAACTTCCTTCGATACAGGAGTATGTGGAGGTCATATACAGACCTCTCTTTCTAAAAGCGTGTGTGCTTGAGGGGTGTGAACAGTAAGATATAGGAGTCTGATACAACTATGTAGACAGATACAACAACTTGTTTTCTACATGCCTCAGAAAAGGAACTACCAGTGTACCAGTCTGAATATAAAACTAAAACTTCATTAGAGTAAGGGATGTGAGACCTATTGTCAGCTTCACTTTAGCCGATCTTCAGTCCCTTCCATTAATGTGTGCTTATTTGTAGGATATATAGGTCTTCAGTAAGATGTCCTTTAGCTTTTACACTTAACAGATGTATTTCTATCATTCCATCCATAGCTTGTTTTGTATATGTAGTAATGAGAGGTCACGAGTGCACTATAAAACAGAACCCTCAGGTCAGGAGGCCTTGAACAAAGGCAAATATTGCTAAAGGCAACATACCCTTAACTGCTAAGTGAGGGGAACTAGAAAAACACCACATTGTCCTAATCAGAATATTTTTGCCTTCAACAGCTGGAACTTTTCAACGGAACTATTACTGGAAGACAGTGGTAGAGTAATGTTTTTACCAATTTACATGGATAGCTACTCTTACAAGCCGTGATTAGGCTGTTGCAGTGTAGGTGTGCTGGCAAGAGGATTAGTGGAAGCAGCTGGTATTTGGAAAAGACACATGCCTGAGGACAGCTGTTTGAGTCAAGTATTTGTCTCTTTAGCTAGCCTATGTCAAATCTGGGTTGGTTTATTTTTGGTGGTTTTTGTTTGTTTGTTCGTTTTTATTGTTTTTGTTTTTTAAATAAACAATGGTTTCTGTCAATGTTAAAAAAAAATCAAAATTATAGTAAACTGTGATAGTTAATTTGATTAAGGAAGAAATGGCTATGATTAATGGTTAAAGCACAGTTCATCTTCAGGAATACTTAGTTACCCTAGAAGAAAAAAAGAAAATAATATTGTATTCTTTCTGATTCTTTCCAAGTAACTTCCCTGGGGACTGAAGCTATCTTGCTGTCTCCTACAGCAGATCCAATTTTCTTAGGTATTTCGATTTATATTTAGTTTTGAGTACCAGGTATTTTCCAGAGAATTATAAATCAGGCATACAACCAGCAGTAACAAAACTAAAGACACCATTTATATACAGTCATTGTCTTTGAAACACTGTGACCACAGAATATCTTACCCTAAGAGCATACAAAGCAGGCAAGATGGTAGTCTCCTGATCTGCAGTGCTAACAGTGATCATGCATACACCTTGTTCCTTTATAAAGCTCCAACAATCGTTTTGCACATTTCTGTCATAGCTCTCAGATAAGTCTAAGTCTCTGTTCCTAAAGCCTACCAAGAGGTGTGCTGAAGACCCATTTTGATTACATCATCTCAAAGAGGTACCCATTACTGCAAGCACATTTTTCAGCCAATATGTGATTACATAACACTCTCTGGGATGAACTTGGCAGTGGAAATCAGTGTATTCAACTTCATTACTCTAGTCATGACTGAACATCTTTATAAAGTCAGCATCAAGGTCTACTCATATGTCAAGACCACAGTATTTATCTGTGGTTAAGGTACTTCACCAAATTACTGCTTTGTGCCATAGCTGAAATTTGCTTTGACATTTTGAAAGAGAAAGATTGCACACTTACGTAGAAAACCACTTTATGATCCACTTAAGGACTTAAGATGGTCCAAAATTTTTGTCCTATCATAGTCACAGATCAAATATCAAAACCACATACATGATATGTAGGAAGAAGGCTAGCAGTTTAATTAGGTTATGTTCTGAGATTGCCATTAGGATGGACATGCAATGTGATTTCCACATGAACTTTTCCAAAAGAAGTCATGACACTGAACTCACTGGGAACCCACAGTGAGGTCAAAACAGAAGGAAAACAGTATCAACATCTAATTGCTTTATTCAGCAATGCAGAATTTTACTGGAAGTGTTAGGAACTTTATCAGGACAATCCTGAGAGCTCTTGTGAAAGACAGGTCTGAAATACTGGCCCCTGAGGAGTCTCAGCACAATAACAAGTTAGAAGACCAGCCAAAATACCATGATATAGCAATCATAATTCAAGACTAAATCACAAAAAATAAACTTTAGACTACATTCATATCACCTATATAGGTGATTAATTTAGGTATCACGGCAACCAAGATTTAGGTACTCAGCCCTAGCAAGATATTGCAAATAAATGCTCAAGACAGTCTGGAGACATTTCATCACCTTTGACAGATAGTGGCCAGTCATTTGCCACAGGGAATGAGTCTAACAGCTCACTTGATACTGAACAGGATATTCTTGAACTAATTACTACGCTTTCCTGTATGACAAACTCCTACTTCAAACACCTGCTGATCCTCACAAGTTCTTAAAATGACATAAAACCATTTGATTCTGGTAGGAGAACTGATGCCAGGGTTTCAGTAAGTTCTGAAGATGACCATTATTGGTACTTCTGACACTTGGTTCTACCAGTCTGGCTAGGAATACCACATGAAAGCTTTGTCCCCCTGCCAGTTCCCCTAATATGCAGGACAGACTGGTGCTTATATATATGTGAAGCAGACCACAATCTATTCAACAGAGGCCCTGTAGCTCATTCATTGCAGAGACACAACCCAGCAGTGACCAAGCCCTGAAGGGAAAGACACCCGTTTTTTGTCAAGTATTATCCATCCATCTTAGAAGGAAGGTTTTACAATGGAAAGACACAAAATCATGTCCAGCACAGATGTAGGAGTAGAATTCTTACGGATTTGTCATGTCTTATGTACTGACATAATACCTAAGCACCAAGTGGATGGAAGTTTCCTCCATTGTCTCTTTGGAGCTACTCATATAGGACCTGTGGGAGGTGACACTGATCTAACTGGCCCAGATCCAGGAGTGACTTAGCAGCAGCCACATCCACTGCCACTGCAGCCATCAAGCACACCTCTTTATTTTACTTCTGGTGTACAAAGATTTGTTTATGCCTACTTGTGTTTAGAAAAAAATGAGACCCTTAGCATGAAAACCACAGACAAAAAAAAAAAAAAAAATCAAACAAAAAGATCTGCTGTTCTGCTTTTTTTAAACCTTTAGCTACAAACAAACAGCAGCAAGTTTGTTGTGTTTCTGTGATTATCCTGAGAAGCAATGTCTATGTTACAGTATGTTTTCCCAAGCAGCTGTATTATAAAGATGTTTCCTTTGAATACACACACACAGAGATCAGAAGGGCTGCTCCAGCATTCCCATGGGAAAGTTTAAACTTGTGAAACAAATGTTTTTATTGGCTACACTAAATTGCAGTTTAATTTTTTTTTAAAACCAAGTGCAATTTACAACCCACATTATTACTGCTATTCTGTCAAAAATATGTGGATTCAAGAAAGTAAAAATGGAATTGGTCCTAAGGGTTTGTAGTTAATGGCTGAAGGACATACAGCAGCATTGTTATTTGTTCACAGATGGATAACTAAGACACTTACTCTAAATGCTAGCAGCGGTTAAATATTTAAACAAACAACTTCTAGAAGTAATTGACTGTTCAATCACTTTTACTTCTGGATAATATCAACTCTCTCATTTCCAGTATTTCTGCCTGTCTTCGCAGATCCTGCTGGTACTGGTTTTGTTCTTCTCCTTAGAAGTCCTGAGGCACTTGTACCCATTATCAGCAGTCCGCCTAATCATTTTTTCTGGCTTTGATGGCAACATACGTTAACTTCATTTTGTATACCATCATGTAAATACCAGTGCTTATTCATGTTTTACTTAGAAGGAAAACAACATGATGCTTAGAAGGCTAACCCAATTTTTAGCCTTCTGTCCTAAGGAAATTAAAGTGATTGTACATTCTGCATAATTTTACACTTTTCTTGGATTTCCATATTAGTGTGTCTGAGATAGACTTTTAAAACCCATTTGACAGAGGACTAATGATCACAGTTATGTTTTGTTCTAATAAACTTAATGAAACGAAGAGGCAAAGAAGATAAAAAAAGAGCCCCCATTACTGGTGCCTCATGAACAGGAAAGACTGCAATATAAGCTCCCTTTTTATTAGACACTAGAGAATCCAGGCACACAAGAGACTCTGTAAATATCCCAGCTGTGGGAAAAGCTTCAATTGGAACTTACATTTTACTGGACAGCAGAGAGTCCAACCATGAAACTCAAATCCATAGGAAAACAGGCTTCATTACTTTCACTACTCACAGGCAATATGTTAATAAATAGAGATTTATCAGAAATTTAATTCTATTTTATTCCCACTCATGTACATGCAAATGTCAATAAATATAATCAGCACACACACAGTCTGCAGGAGATACTGTCTGTTTGCTAGAACAAAGCACTACAAATTAGGAAACCTTGGCACCCTTCCTGACTCTTTCACCAGGCTTCAATGTGTGATCTCAGGAAAAAATCAAACATTCCCATGGGTCAGGCTTCCTTTATCCATATATGTTTATGTTTATACAGTACGTTCTGATTCCCAGCTAAAAGGTGCTCTATGAAAGACAGGAAGTTTGGGAGTGCTGCTAATGACATTTTCCTACCAAACACACCTGACTCTCAGATGTCTGTACGACAACATTCACTGTTATTTCTACAGTAACTTAACTTCTTCAGCTATAGAAGGCTCCTCTCAAGTACAAAAAAGCCAACCAACCAATGAACTAAAAAAAAAAAAAAAAACAAACAAAAAAAAAACAAAACCAAACAAAACCCAAAACAACAACAATTTCCCACTCAAGTCTCCTCCTCTCAGGATTCCCCCTTGGTTGACCTCTATGCCAGAATATTTTAATCCCCAAATCCTTCCTACTCATCTTTGTCCACCACTGCTTTGTGTCCAGCAATTGCAGGTGCACTAACCTCCACTAGTTCACATCCTCCGAGTCCAGAATCCCTCTATCCCACAGCCCTTCTCAGTGTCTCAAGACCCCGGTCTCCCCAAACCATGCACTTCTTGCCTCCCCATTTGACCTCTTTAAGCCTGGGGGTCCCTTGTACTTCCCTCATTCCCACCCAGTTCTTTTCCTCCCCTTCCTATCTCAGATGTCCCTGCTGTTGGAGAAGCCAGCCCCGCACACCTGAAGAGCCACTGTTACTAGACAGGGATAGGATGCAGCTTCCTCTGGGCACCATTTCCATCCTCAACAGCCACAACATCTCTATGGGGGTTTGCAGCAGCCTCACAGGTGGCCACTAGCATCCTTTCTGCATCTGGGGAGGCATTTAGTTCGTGACAGTGACCGGGACAGTTGGTCCTGCCTTCTACACAGCCAGATAATGGACACTAAGTATTTGTACATATGGACTGGTTGGCAGCCAGAGGCTCCCCTCCTAGATGAAATGGCAGCTTTTGAACATGCATATTCTGACAAAACAGCAGTTTAAATGAATTTAGATACCAGCATCTTGTCTAACTAGGACTACTGCCTCTGCTGCCATGTCCAAAAGCACTGGTTAGAAATTTTAAGAGATGTCTAATGGATCCAAAGCCACACTAAGATTAAAACCTGTACTTCTGGCACACTTCTTTCCAGCAACAACTGAAATAAATGAAAGGTGCCAACTCCCCTCATCCTGTAACTCTCTCCTCTATGAAAGTAAAGAAAGATGCACGTTAAATTACTTCTTAAATACTTCTCCCATTTTGGTTTCCAGACTGAGGAAGAACTCAATTTATTTGACGTACTTTCAGGAGACCATGCTATGCCCAGCTGGAAAGGTTATTGGAAGCAAATTTATTGTCTATGTTAAAAGGCAAAGGTCAGAGTGAATGCACCAGAAAAGTATTATTATTTGAAGGATACACCATGTGACCCCTACATTACCTAGTCAGTCAAGTCCTGTTTTAAATAACACAGGAGTCAGATTGGAAAAGAAAGCAAATCGTGTTTTCAGTGTTTTGACTTACCATCAAATGCTCTTCAACAATGCCCTCCAAACTATGGCAGCTAAACTGAATCATACTTGGTGCCACCGTATATTCATAATAAAACAGTGGATATGAACTTGAAATAGAGAATATTATGGGATGGAATGATGTTTCAAGCCTCTCCTTAGTTCCATCTGAGTCACATATACCTTACAGAAAATCCTTAAAAACAGAAGAAAGGATGCAGATGCTGGTGCAGTAAACTAGAAGACTAAAGGAAAATAAGGAAGTTGGAAAGGCAAGTAGATAATTCTATTTTCAAACTGAATTTGTTATGTGGAGTTCATAACTTCCTTACAAAACGTGTCCTGGATCTAAAACAAAAGCTTAACTCCTTTGCCAAAGGTTTACAGATTTTTTTAAAAACAATAAATCATCTCTCAATTCTTAACAGTATTGCTATAATTCAGGTCTTCCAAGGTCTACCTTAGTTGGGAGTTTAATGATCAAGTGAGTAACTGAAATGCAAGCAAAGTTTAGTTCAAAAATTAAAGACAATACAACTGCCAAACAAGAATTTTCAGACTTTCCTTGGTGAGGGCAATTTATCAAGATGTCATTTTTCCATCCTTCTTTCATCGCAGTCAATTACTGGGAAGAGCTCACTGTGAGCAAGAAAGTCTTCAGAGTTTAAAATGCCATATGGACTTGATTTCAGTTACTGGGCCTTGGCACTGCTATACAGATGGATAAAAACAGAAATAAGGAAGTCACGTTCATTTTTTAATTAGTGATAAAATTAATTCTCCTTTTCCTCTTCTCACAAAACACTATCCTGAAAAATTTGAGGAGAATGCAGGCACAACCAGAGTATGTGCACAAACACAGAGACATTAATGAGACATTAATGTGACATGAATGTGGACTCACTCCACTTGGGATTTAGCTGTGCAATGCACAACACAGTAGATCTATCAGATCCACTGTGTTGTAAGGCTGCTACCAATACCCCTGTTTCAGACGAGGGACTGTACTTGGCTGAATCATGCCTTAAGACAGCATGGCTCATGTTGCCTCAAATGACAAGAAGGGTTCTTCATAAAAAGCAAATAATGATGGACTGTGAAAGGAATGATTCTGTGTTCACTCTGAGAACATACTGAACTTTAATTGTTTAGATAATATCTGATAGCAGAAATATGTTTTTTTTTTTTTCTGTGAGAAACTTGCAAGATGAACATTTAAAATTGTGTCTTTTGTTGCACCTCTGAATAAATGTAATGCTTTACAATTTTTACCTAATGAAGTCTCTTACTATTAAAGAAGGAATTTTTTTTAAAATGCCTGCATCTTGTCACTTGTATGCCCAACACAAGAAAAAATAATCCAGGTCAAAGAATAGAAGGAAAACAGGGTTCAGTAAATATTGTTCTCAAACTATAATGAACCATTAAACTAACAATATTATGACAGTATCATTTTTTTAAAAGGCTGGCAAATGGATATGTTACAAGATAAACCTTTGCTTTTGCAACCTAATTTTTTTTTTTTCTTGTTCTTTTGTTAAAGCTGTAGTCAAAATTCTTCTCTGGAGTACTTCCAGGTAAGGCAAGGGAATTACATGAGGAGGTTTATTTAAGTTTTTGGCGAGTGGTCCTTTCAAAAGTCATAATGTGACAACAGGAGTTTTACACAGCTAAATCATTTTATGCCTGGAATGCCTTTCTCTACCAATCTTTCCAATCCCAGTGAGGAGACCTACCCAATTAAAATTCAATTCAGTTTAACAGACTATAAAAGTGTAGCAACATATTAAAAGCCACATAGACAACTTTTATTATAAGGACAGAAAATTATACAAGAGCCAGATGAAAATAACTCTGTTAAAAAAAGTATTTTCAGAATTGTTTTCTTAAAGGATCTGCCGAGGCAGTTGACCAAGAGGAATAAATTCTACATCTCAAGAATCACTAAAGCAAAGGTTTTACCCTGCCAATCAAAGCTGCAAGACTCAAACCCTTTTAAAATGAATGTCGTCTCAAAACTCTAAAAAAGCAGGTCTTGGATATCTTAAAACATCTCTTTGTGCTAAGGACTCTTTTCTTAAAGGTCAATTTTAAAATAAAACCATGATCTTTTTTTCAGGGAGCCAACATAAAGAAGGCAGAGGGGTAATTTGATCACAGATATTCTACCCAGTGAGGTAGGCGTGCGTTCTCAGCTCTCTCCAGCGCAGTGGTGAAGTCCAGCTGCAATCCCAGCTAAGGAAGAGTTACAATAAGGGAGTCTTGGGGTCACCAGGGCATATGTACTGCCTTTGAGAGGTCACCCCAGGATACACAGGGGTGAAGTCTGTGCAAAATGCACAGCTGAAAGAGGGATTTCTGCAGCACAGATACATAGTTTTCATGGGAAGGCTGTGGTCAAGGATAACACCATGTTTCTTAAAGCTCACTGCTTCTCAGCACAACCCTCTCAAAAGGTATGAAGAGGCAGGAAGAGAAAAACAGCCCACTCACTCCTATTTCCCTTCCTCTGTCCTTTCAAACCCCACCTCTCTCTTGCACAGGTCTGTACCATTCCACTATCATCATAACATCAGTTTATAACCTACACCAAACAAGAAGCAAGGAAATAGGCTTAGTGGCATGTTCACTTTGTCTGCCCGTTCTACAGGCACCATCGATGGAAGCTCATAATTAACAGGAAGTGTTTCAATGTTATGACTATGACAGAAAAAACAAGGGTTTACCTAAAGTAACATTGGCAAAGCCACTATTAATATAGCGCATAGACATTTAATGAGGTAATCTCTACACCATCAGAGCGCTTTTCTGTTTGCCCTGAGAATGACGTCTGACCTCAGCAGCCACCAGAGAGGAAAACAAAAAGTCCATGACAACACAGCTAATAACGTACAAAACCCAACTGTTTGTGTTGGTCTTTTATTGACAAAGGTTACACTGCAGCTGACTTCCACTACAGAAGTTATAACAACAAACCAAACATAACCTAGACACGGGCTGAATGGATGTTATGACAGAGTAATGGAACTGAATAATGACTTTAACAGTTCATCAAAATTATTCTTTCTGGCAGTGGTAATATATCTGCCCAGCTCCAGGCTAATGTTATGATTTTGTATTGTTGGCTATTCGTGAATTGAGTATCATTACCGTGTGAACAAAAGCCACACTCTTTCCAATGTAATGGGTAAGCACCCTGCCCACTGATAGCTCTTTGTATAAAACTGATAATTGATGTGTTGAAACTTTCCCAAAGACCTTAATTATATTTTACTGCATAGGGCCAATGGATAATCAGAGGAGAATTTTAGTAAAACCCAAGAAGTCTGCTGGGGCAGCAAGTGCTAATGTAATTTTTTACCACAACATATAAATAACCCCCCCCCCCAAGTTCCTCTGGTAAGCACATGTGGTTAAAGGAGCATGCAAAGTTTTTTTCACACAAATCTTCTGTTGCCTTAGAATAATTAACCAAATAAAAGGTTCCAGAGCTTTAGCTAATGAAAATCTGTACCTTACATTTGCTTTGGCAGTCGGACACCAATATTATGTTACTAAAGCATACTAAAGAACTTTAATACAAAATGAGTGAACTGAGGGAGTCATGGTAAAAGACGAAAGATGAGAGGAACAAGATGGTGTTAAATTTCCACAACATGATTAGAGAGATATACTGTTTTGCCCTTGTTTTCAGGAAGGTCTCCAGATTTCTGTATCAATATGAGACCATCTGCGTGGAAATAGATGTAGTGCAGAAGTGCTTACAAACTAACATTTCATCTCCACCTTATCCAACTATGTTTTCCTTCACAAAAGTTCCTGATTTGACTTGACCACACCTGATTATTTTTTATCTGATAGCACTTAACGAGTTAATTCAGGTTACTTCCTCATCTGGATTCACCACATGTTGTCCCAGGCATCACCAACTAAACACTGCCGTTTTTGTGACAGTACCATAACTACTAAGTGCGTGGATACTACAGGAATAGGAACTGCATTGAAGGAGTGCAATAGTAGGCTAGAAAGTAAGTGATGGATCGTTGGCTGAAGGAAAAACCACAGCTGACTCCCTACATCACAGGTATGCTAACCATTCTGTACTAAAATTTTAGCATCCGTTGCCTTTATTCAAACTTTCTTCCTGCACTGAGAAATTCTGATATTTCAAATCTACATCAACATACCTGAAGGAGACTGCTGCTTATGTCAGGTAAAGCTTACTTATTTCTTTTATCTTACACTTTTAAGGCAATCTTGGATACCAAGAAAAACAGAAGGAATTAAAATTTTGCATGGACAGTTTCTGGAAGCCACAGGCAGTTTTACTTGCATTTCTATCACTATCAACATTCACATATTTCAGTAATTTTTAAGTGTCCTGGGTTGAGTACTCAACTCAGGACATTAAGCAAAAGCATCTCATCCATTTATTGGGCCGACACAAAACACTTTAGATAAATTAATCTCAACATTAAAAATGCATTTTCCATTGCCACAGAGGAGGTCCACTTCAGATCCTATTTATTTTAGGCTTTCTACATCTCTCATAATAAATTCCAGTTGTGTAACCCCATGATGTACTACAAAGAAGATTGGTTAAAGGGGAAACTGTTATTTTATGGCAGAAATAGTCCTCTGGTCAGCTCAGACTTCAGGAGACATAGGGAGCTTGAATTTCAGGCCTCAGAGGGAAATGTGCTGGTTGGAAAATGCAGGTATAGTAAATTGTTTTAAAATGAAATGTTTGCAATCCATTCAACTAAATTCTGATGTGCACCAAACTGACCTGAAACAATATACTGCAATTTGGGTTTCCTGCTGTGTTTTGGCAATATTTCAGACTTTCATATGGAAAAAGGCGACTTTGTAGACATTGGATTTTCCACCAGACAATGATTCTCCAATAGATCCTGTCAGTAACTGAAATGTATTCAGTATTTCAGTGTATACAATACACTTCCCCCTCCCTTGCCTCTTCTCTTCCCCAAAGCAGCAAAACAAGCAATACTAACAAATGCTAAGGGTAAGAAGTATGTAAATTACACCAGGTATCACATGGCTCCCTTGGATTTCTCAGTTCTATTTTCAAGGTCCCTCGTAATTTCTTCCTTCAGTTACCTAGCTGGCAGACAGTGACTGGTCCTCAACAGTCATTCATCACATCAGCCTGTGGCGCCAAGGAAATTCACCAGACTCCCATAGAGAATCTATTCTTCTTCTGGAAATGTTTTCCTTTTTCTGGACATCTCACAAAGGACAGCCCCACATCACAGGTTAGCCTGAAAACTGGAAATACTGTTGGCCATGAAGAAACATGACCAATGAGCTAATCGTTGTCAGTTTACTATTAACCTTTGTTTGATGGGAGTTGAGAGGATCTGGCCTTGACCAGCTCATACAGTGATAACTAAACTGAGTCCAGCTCATTAATACAGAAAACATGAATATGACAGTACATACATAGTTACATACCTCTAGACTATAAATTCTTTTAATTTGCAGCGTAACGGGTCATCAGGAGCTCAGATTTCCAATCAGTAAGACAGCCTTCAAAATACAAAGCAAATGCAAATTTCACTGCAAAGTTTACCTCTTGCATCCATTGATTATATTAAGTATGGGTATGTAAATATCCAACTCCTAGAGCTCTAAATCCTGATGACAATTGGTAGCAGTGGAATTAACTGTTTCACTGCCCACAGATAACTCTGGTTGCAGGTGGAAGGATGGGAGCAATCTGGCACACAGACACTAAAGTAACCAAAAAAGAAATTACACTTTTTTTTTTTTTTCAATGCCTTCACTTTCTCCACTTCCACACAGAGGTTTAAATTAACTTTTGCCCAAAAACAGCGTAGAAAAAGGAGGTTCACCTCATTCACATTACCAAAAACCTATCAATAGTAAACATTTAAAAATAACAAAATCAAATCAGCCTCACCTATCACACAGGCTGTTCAAAACACCAATTAACATCTCCTTACCAGTAAAATCCTTGAGCTCTACCCAGATGTCTGATACATGGCAGCTGACTCTTTCCCACACAATAACTTGGAAGAGGCTGGAAGCCAAAATTTCAGCTTGATGGCAAATAGAGCACAACAACAAACATCTAAGATTTAGTTATTATGCCAGTCTTCCAGGCAGAACTGAAACATAAAAATCCTTTAAGTAATATTTTACCTCCTCTACAGTGAGGTTCAGGCTTCATCTCAAATTAACTTTAAACTCCCTTTTAAACTACTTTTTCTTCAGTATCCTTAACTAGACTTTATTCCAGCTTCCCTAACCCAAGGGAGAAATGTCCTAAGCCAATGCATTTATATGAAAATATTATGGTTGAGTAGCCCGGTTTCCCAGTGATATAAATCGGCAGTAGCAGTTGTGATTTTTAGAAATTTTAATAAAAAATTAAGTTTTATTGTGCCAAAACCCCCTTGTGCCTGGAATCATAAAACATATCTACTTGTCTGAAGAAGCGCTGGTCATGTAAGTGAAAACAACACACTAGTAGAGTTTGCAAACGAGTCATTTACAGGATAATTTCCGTATGAGTGAGATGTTTTACATTAAAAAGGGAGAATGGAAAATTATCTTCTGTCTCAAGACACTACAGCACCAAGTAAATAGCTTAGATTATTCCAAAGGCTTTCAGATACTCCTTTGAGTGGAGTACACCTGGCATAGTCCCACTGACACCAGTATATGTACAAACAAGCAGTTGCAGCACGTTAGTGTCCAATGGCAGAGAAAAGGAGAAAATGATGCCCCAGTGTTGTAAAAATGTTACTTATTTGAGGTATTCTGGTTACTGAGTGCCCATCTGGATACTCCCAAAACATGGCAGGACATCCAAAATCTGCATATTCCTAAAGGTTGTGAAGCTTCTCAACAAGGGCACATTAGGACATAGATGTTTGCTTCTGAATTGACTTCCCTTAAAGCACAGCCCTGCCTAGCACTTAGTACTCTGTAATGTGGCAGAAAGAAAAAGTTCTTTGTAGTTTGTATCTTTCTGGGTACAGGGTGGTTATGCTAAAAAACACACACACAAAAGACAGAGAGAATAGTGCTAAGATGGTTCTGTTGACACTTTCCCCTCATAGTGACTTCCCCACCAAATATCTGATAGGTTTTTAAATTAAAAAAAAAAACAAAAACAAAAACAAAAACAAAAAACAAACAAACAAACAAAACAAAAAACAAACAAACAAAAAAAAAACCCAAACTAACACCCATTGGAACAAAACTTGGATACCTGTGAAACAGAAACACAAAATCAGTAAGCCAGAGAAGCAGAAAAGATTCTCCCACATCTACTGTATTCTTGCTGTATTCCTGGGTTTAATGAAATTGATGACTTTGAGCGGCAGCAAACACTCTCCAGTTCCCTCTGATTACTACAGTGAGTGTCTGCTCCTTGCTCCTCATCACAACGTCTCCAAGCAGAGACCAGTCTCTCTTGCCACAACTCCCCCTGGTCATATCACACGAGCTCTCAGACTTCAACATATTCATTAGCTTGAAGAAACACAACACAAACCAAACAGTTCTTGTTTGCCACTATAGAACAAAACTATAGTTTGCACCTACCAGTCATTCTTTATCTTTCTGGAACACAAGAGAGGATTTGAATGACTCTGGACTTCAGCTGTGTGAAACAGACAGAAACCTCCCTTCTGACAATTCAAATCAAATTCAGCTCCAGTGCCTTACAATAAGGAGTAAAGCTCTTTACCATCTATTCTCTTTCTCTTATCCTTCTTCATTTCATTTAATGGAAGAAGAGCTTCAACAAGAGTAGAAACGTTTTATTTCTGTGTCATGCAAATAAATCAGTTTTTGAGTCCAAGTTGAATGCAAAGGTGCCAGGACTGCACTGGCTGGAGTTATGAATATATCCCTGCTTTAAGTGTGCTTCCACACACACACCTGCTTTGTGAGATTGGGGACCTCCCTGGGTGCCATCTGGGCAACACCATCAAACAGGCAGGTTATACTCAGTACCCCAAGGCATTCAGGCTGAACGTGTTATGAGTAGAAAAATTCTCTGTTGTTGTTGTTTGGTTGGTTTTTTGTTGTTGTTTCATTTTGTTTTTTGGGGAGGGTGGTGGTGGTGGTGGGTGTTGCCTGGTTTTGTTTTGGTTTGGTTTTTTTTTAAAAAACATGTCCAGTTACAAACACTTGTACGGAACCTGGAACTGCAGCACTGAAATAAATGGGAATTTGACCATGAGCTCCAAAGATTGATTGGGAGACTGTAGTTGCTGGGAATTACATTTTAAAACACACACATATAAAAGCACCTCTTCCAAGGGAATACTGAGGTGTCAAAGCCAAGCATTTCATAATTGAGTAAACTCCCCTTAAGAATGTATGTTGCAATACAACCTGAGGCAAACATCCTATTGAAAAATGTTAAGTGATTCTGCAATTAGAGACTGGATTACACACATGAGGTTGGATGTAATGTTAAGCTACAACTTCTGAATTATTATATTTGAACCACTGATGTCTTTTTAATGCCAGTTTTGATATGTAATAATTATGCATTTTCCATCTACATGTACATGAAAACTTTTGTAAAACACACACAGATTGCACTAGTTTGATGCAGCTGCCCATATTTACTGCACCAATAAAAAGTTAAAGTCAATGCAGTAAAGAAATATCTGGAAGAATTTAAAAATAAAATAATTTGTTCACTTCATGCAAAAGAATGGGTTTCTACAAAACGAGGTGTATGAAAAAAGGCTCTTTAAGAAAGGCAGCATTTTGATATATTTGTACAGTTCTCACTAGAAGGGATACTGGAGTACAGTGAACCAATATTAGAGAAAATAGGAATTACAGAAACATAACAGAACATAACAGAAACAATAAATCATATATGACTTGAATATGCTTTGAATTACACAATGTACACAAGAGATATAATGTTTTCACCTCAAATACAGCATTTCTGGTCAATATGTTAAAGAGAAATGCAGAACATTTATAAGCCACACAACTACATGAAAAAAAATTGCTATCAGATCCCATGGCAATTGTGAGAAAAAACTGAGAATCCTGGGAAGACACACGTTGCCACTACAAAAAACAATCATTTGCAGACAATTGATTTCTCTCATTTGAGTCTCTGCAGAGCTTCCACAGTGTAAAATCTTATCCAAAACCAGAACCAAAAATGGGTTCAGGAAATACTTCTCATACAAGTAACTTGTAAGAAAGAGAAATCTTAATAAGGACAACATCACAAATACTTAGTGAAACTGAGAAAATTAGTAGGTGGCATACTGGAAGAATGACTTAGAAGTACTAAAGTGGAATATATAGAAATTCCTTCAGAATTCTTCATTTGTTTTTGCTCCCACCCTGCAAGCCCAATTCTCAGTGACTTGGACAAAAGGCATGACACAGGCTGCAGATGTCAGGTCCTTGTGACAGGACTGTATTGTTTCACTGAGCATCAAAAGAAACTTCTGTTCAGTGATAGCAGCTTTAGCCCTCCCATTACTTAATATAGGGAACCAGACACCCTCTCCTTATTATACAAAATGTGTGTAACAATAAAGGGTCTATCATGTTTTCAAAAGAACTATACTCACATGTTAGGTAATGTTACATCTAGATGCCTGTAACCTAGACTATACAATATGAATTTGAAGACTAAAGCATGTGGCAGGGAAATAAGCAGTTCTGACTTGGAGGTACTGTCAGGCTAAAAGACTGAGTTTACTACCAGTGAATAAAAAGTGCCTGATTCAGCACTCATGGTACTGAAAACGCATCACCAGCTTTCACGCATGTCCCTAACAAGTCAAGAAATAATATATTACATAAAGGGGAATTCAATTCAGAAGGAAGACATCATCTAAATTGTTGGTGGGGTGGGGGGAAAAAAGCACTGGTCTTCCTCATGGACAGGAGGCTCTATTGGTGACTTAACATGGGACCTTTTCAAGGCCTTTGCCTCTTTATCAGCTTCACCTTGAAAAGGAACAGACAGTCACAGAAGAGGGACATGTACCTCACTTACTGTGCATTCAAAAGTGAAAGCCCAACTTACTAAAAAATACAAACATGAAGCTTTGAAAAAGACCCACCATTTTCTTTTATTCTCCCATTTAGCCAAACCCAAACAACATTTAAGTGAAAGAAAAACTCTCCCATGACAATTCAACCTTTTCAATGCCTTTAGAAAAGTCATGTTTGAGGACACCTACTTGGGTCAGGGTGGGCAGGAGGCTGAATTGTCCAAACTCCTTTGCAGTATGGTTGACTGACATGGGGAGGTGTGTGAGGTTCTGCAAGTCTACACTGCTGGACTTGCTTGGGAGAGTGACCAAAGGGACTGCAGCAGAACAAACTGGAGGCAATGCAGCTTCTTGGTGTCTGACCATCCTCAAGTGTCCCAGCACTGTGAGCAGTAGCTGCCCAAGAGTCATTGTTTGAAAGGCTCTGGCTGGAAGGGGTTTTAGCTGGAGCTGCCATGAACATCATTTTGCAGCAACTTTGCTCAACACTGTTGAGCTACCACGACCACCCATTTCTTCTGAGATAGTAGAGCATCTCCTGCTGAGCTATGTTATTTTGACTGAGATAAGTAGAAGGTATACGTCCTCCTTACTCTTAGGTCAGATGCAATAAACCTGCAAATGTGGAAGTTGCTGGGTGGAATTTCTGTATAAGTGATTAAATTTACTTTTTATTGCAATGGAGAAAATAACTTAGGTGGGGAGGACAAACATCTGATTTTGAAGTATCATACCAGTGCTGCGAATGAGTCTCCAACATCCTTACACTTTAAAGGACAAAATGGGTCTTGAGACGGTACTGATGAAAGCAACTGCCATGCTGAATTCCTGGAGACCCTCAACTTGCCATGTCATTTTGGTTTTGCTTGTGTTCCTACCCTTCTTGCTTTTCACTGAATTAACCATCAATGAGAGCATATATAGATTAAGCAAATATAAGCAGAAAAAGAGTTTACCTCAATTTGTGAAATCCATTTTGCATTCAAATACATGTAATTTTATTTGGATTAAGAATGATCTAAGTCAAGCAATTTGGTCCTGTAGTTTTCCAAATTGATGATGGTTGGCCAGGGCTATGGCCTGCAAACATACTAGGTTCACATATAATGACTGGATTGAACTAATCCTTTAGCAAACAGGAAGGCTGGACTTAATTTCTAATACATTTCTTATTACATCTTGAGAGAAGGCTGGTTGTTCTCTGAATAAGTTATTTTTTAAAAAAGTTGTCCAGAATTTTTCTGCTGCTTCTTTTAATTAATGACATCATTACCACTCCCTAAATAAAAAGAAAACAAACACACACCCAAACCCCAGAAGAGCATAATCACCGTCTTTCTACCAAAACAAGGTCTTTTGTTTTGGTGCTTCCAGACCATTAAAATTCTTTTTGCCACAGTTCCTTGGTAAAATACCACAAGCACCACCATGATTCAGCTGTCAACTTCAATATCATTCAAGGGAAAAAAAAAAAAAATCTTCTGCCTCTGAGGTCTGACACTCCTTAAATCAAGATCTATATGGGAAAGAAGTTATCTTTATGCTATGTCATTAATTTATATTAAAAATTAATTTTTAGTATTATTCCCAGGGAGGCATGGATTGGTGAAATGCTGATGATAGATATACTCCTGGTGAAGTTCAGAATATTTCACTGAACAGTGACTGAAGTAAATAATAAATAGTTCATTTCAGAGGATAACATTCATTACAGTACAGTGCTAT
Organism: Tyto alba; assembly: GCF_018691265.1. Classification (NCBI taxonomy): domain Eukaryota; kingdom Metazoa; phylum Chordata; class Aves; order Strigiformes; family Tytonidae; genus Tyto; species Tyto alba. The sequence continues at coordinate 4,544,535 of NW_024881295.1, read as the reverse complement.
TGAACAAATTTATCTCAAATGAAAATTCTTATGCTGATCCCAGTTAATTTGCAGATCTGTTAGGTACAGAAGGCAGTGTCGGTACAAATATCTAGAGCTTGAAATCTTTATTCTTCAGTGGCTGATAATAATTAATTGGTCAGATATATCTGGTAAGTACACACTGAAAAATTAAATATCAAAATACAGAAAGCAGTCAAAAGACACTGTCTGTTTAAATATATGTACTAATGCCAGTTCAAATGAGTCATGAAAGAAAACAAACACACACACACATTGGATCAATAAAAGTAATTAAGGTGTTTTCCTGTTTTTATTCCTAAATCACTGATGAGAACATAATAAAACCTCTTTGATTCTTTTGATACTGTCATTCACAGTAGTGAAAATTCACAGTTCACTCAAAAAGTAACAAATCATTCCCAGAAGGAAGGCCCTCTGCACATCTTTCTACAAGAATTTTGCATTTTGGTTTTTGTCTTCATATAAGACAAAACCAAAGTAAAATATATTACTAAATATGATGACAGATATTCTTCCAAGACCTTTTGAAAACCTCTACTCTTTAATTAATTTCAACCTTCTTGCTAACACTAGTCTCTGAATGTTATGCTAACATATAACTGTCATCATTTTATTTCAAGAAGTCCCCATCAGCAATGACACGTCTAGTAGTATTGGACTTGACACAAAATAGGTGTTATACTAAAATTACATTTTAAATTGTCTGACTATAAATGCTTTGCCAGCAAGGCACTCCATTTTCAGCATCTTTTGACAGTATTTGGCAACACATTTACATTTTACAACCTACGTTTTTTAAAAGCCTGGATTGAACCATACTATTTAAAAAGCCTGTATATTTAGAGGCTTCCCTATCTTGTTAGGCAGACTAACAAGAAAAAAAAAAAATAAAAATCTTACATTCCTCATTCAGTCCATAAGTAGGTAGTTTTCTTCACTCAACATTTAAAAAATGATAAAAGCAAATTCAGGAGTTTAATAAGTTTCAAAGGGGATTTAAAGACAAATAATATATGCAACAAAACATCCAGGCATGCAGTAGTATGGGTTAGACACAAACAATGAGCCAGAGTTTCAGAAAGGATATTGATTTTCCAGCTTCAGTCATGAGTCAGACTGCACACTGAGAATGATTTGTTCTTGGGGGTTGATTATTGCTCAGACTGCCTTCCTTAGTGATTCTGCTTTGGAAGTCACACGGTTACTGACAGAAATGGGACACTAGCCCAGAAAGACCACTGTTTTGAACTTGTGTGGCAAAATATCTGTATTCTTATTTGGCTGGGAGGAGAGGAGAAAGGCCAAAGTATACATTTTTAATAGTGTTTGAATGAGTATCTACTAGAAAATCCACAGTGGGGTTGCTAGGAGGGGAAGCCAAAACCAGAATTCAAAGGGTATAGGCGGGTAAACCAATGAAAGTAACTCTTTCCCATTTCCTAAAACATGTAAAGCTGAGGGAGAGGACATCAACATACTAAAAGCACAGCTAAGAGCAAAAAAAAAGTGAACATATGAATTGTTTAATCTATGACTGTTCTCTGCAGAGTACCACTGCTGCTGTCACAGAAAAGGCACCCTATGAGAAGAACATGTGGAGGAACAGCCAGCAGGCACTGCTGGTGGGCCTCAACTTTTTCATTTAGACCAGCTTAATGGCACAACAACTTTGAGAAGCCCTAGCTTTAACAGTAATCTACTCTCTCAAAAAAGATAAGCTTTCACCAGCCGCCCAGACAAAAAGTACCTATTTCTTTTCTCACCTGCCATTGTGTAGCTTTAAAATAAAAAACAAAGCCCTCCACACATGAAAACCCACAAAGCAGAATTGCATATTGCATACACATGTCAGGAAGAAGTGGCATGATTACCAGATGTTTAGGTCCATCTTAGTAATCAGACACCATGCAGACTTGAATAATAGGTAAAGAACCGTTTTCCCCATAATGACATATGCTTCCTTGAAAGACGACAGATCAGTTCAGCTTTGGTGAAAGTGATTCATCACTTTATAATGACAAAGTAGAAACCTCATGAGGAACACGCTGCTTTCCCTGTTCTTTATTTTTTCCATGGGTGAAGAACAAAGTGGCATCAATTAATTATTAATTACAAAGATCTTTTTACATGTAGGATGGTAAATTATTGTGCATTGCTAACAACAGTTAATTTGTTTCTGAGCAAGACTTCTGAAATATTTGAGTAATTTTCTTCATGTTATATACAAAGATTTGAGAGATTAATTGTCCAGATGTTTCCTTGGGTTTTGTTCTCTCTTTCTCACATAATAAAAATCTTTCAGCACATTTTTTTTCCCAATAAACCCACAGTCCATCTGTTATACTTTGCTGGAGACATAAAACAGCACTACATGTGTGTTACAACCATTCTAAAAAGTAAATCTTCACCATTTTCTTTTACAAATAAGGTGAAAGATTCCATTTTTATTTGTTAGGTAATGTCTTGATATGTTGCCCTTTGCCCTAAAACACTAGGTCTGTTCACTAATACCTTCACCTTTGCTTCTAATGTCATGGGCTAAAATATTAAAATCCCAAGTCAGACCATCAAGTATTTCTGTCTCTTTCACTAGAGAAACTCTAGAAAAATACAGCAGAGCGAGTCTTTAACAGTTATCCCCTATTTAAATATGGCACAACTCCTTTAGCACAGTTTTGAACTTACCTATCTCAGGATGTCGTAAGGAAAGTGAGTAACGATAGCATGCATTTTTATTTCTGTATGTATTACAAGAAGCAATTGTTCTGTAAACTGAGTAAGTGAAAACACTGGTTAAAATATAAGTGTCGAAACCTACTTCCTAGATTGCTGCTACAAGATGACAGCCCTGAAGTAGAACTGATAAGGAATTTTTTAGCTGTAGCCAGGGAAAATTGGTAGTTTTAAAGCTTGGTTTCCAAACATACTTTTGGGAAGCAAAACCTGAAAGCTGCTACTGACTTTTACTTCAGTTGTTAATATAAGAAAAAAACCAAATTCCCACAAATCTCTCCCATCTCTAGTTCTTCAAAGTCCCACACCAAACAGGAGAACATTTAATAAAACAGTAGGGTCTTCTTGACATGATTTTATGTATGTCAGCAGATGTGTTGTAGTCAGAACTTTCACAGATTTTAAGGAAATCTTTATGTAACAACAATATTCTGACCAGGCAGATGAGACTAGAAGTGGGGTCTAATATTTATTTGATTATTTCAGGGCCTTGAAGTTTTACTAAGTCTCAGACAGCTTTGACACAGGGCTAAGTCAAAATTGCTAACAGTTTGCAAGAGCAGTGACGAATCTTTTTCAGAGGGCATGTCAGGGTTTCCTCAAGTAGAATATTTGTTAAGCGACATGTTAAATGAAGTAATACTGTGAAGAAGGCTGGCATGATGCATCACCAGTGTTCCCCAGCTGAGCGGTCTTTACTGAAAGCAAGGTACGAAATCTGCTAAACTTAATGGCAAGAACTGCTTTGGCTTCAATTGACTCTGAACCCCTCTGAAAGTGACCCGTGAAGATGTGGGGGAAACTCCATCAGGAGATTCATGGAAGGGGGTGACGCTACATAGGGATTTGTACGCAAAGGTATGAATGTGTACCGCACCCCTTTTTTGGAAAAAATTTATAAACTTGAGTGAGTTCAGCAGAAGGTTACTTAGATGAAGGAGAGAAGGTGTCATTTCAGAAGAATCTGAGGGAATGGGCCTCCTGCCCAAAGTCCTTAAGTCATTACCAGAAGTGGATGCTTAGAACCTAGTTTCTTCAAGAAAAAAGACGGCCAAAAGGTGTTGGGGAGGCTGACTGTAGCAACCAAAGGGAAGATGTGAGTATCAGTAACTGGCAGATGCGTGGTGTTGGGGAATTGTCAGGAGCAGGAAGATGCAGAAGTACTTAGCAGCTGCAGTTGATGTGACAGACTGAATGGAAAACTTCAGTGGGAGCAGACCTGTAGCAAGTTGGGGGACAAGGAACTGGAAGAAAAAGGGCAGCAGATGTATGATGTATAAGGCTCAAGGTGAGAACTTGACTTGGGAGTACTAAGGACCACCTCTTCAAACTGACACTTTTAACTATGACCTGGAGTCACAGCTGGGTGAAGGCAGACATACCCTGCAGGAACACATAATGGAGATCACTTCTGAGTACTCAATTTTTCCTCTTTTCTGCCATTGCAAATGCATGGACCTGGGCTTGCTCATCGAATGAGAAAAGCCAGCATTTCCCATACACAAGAAATACGGTACTCTCCCTAAAATAACAAACCATGCTGATCTAAATAAAGCAAATCATCTGCATTAATTAGTAAAAATAACAAAGGATCATTTGTTTAAATGTTTATATAAACACTATTTCATGTGTGCCAAAAAGATCATAAACATACAGTTAACTCTAAAAAACACTTCAAAGCATAGGCAATGAATGAGCTATTTGGATTTTTATTTTAATTAAAAGTCTATGAAATTACTTATATTACCTTATACCTTACTTTTCAAAACTACATCTCATTCAATAATGTTCCTCCCAGAATCAACTGTATCCTTCAAGAACACAGGTGTTCTTCTCTACCAAGTTATAAAACTGTTTTTTTTTTTCACATTTCAAGATACACAAATGGTGATACAGTGTTCTGCCCTAACACCAGCCGGTTTCAGTCTCTATCCTTGGCACAATGACAAAAATGTGCTTTCAGGTATCAAGGAAGACCTGAAAATACTTAAATATAGCCAGAATTTAATTAATGATTACCAGTTAAAATATGATTTGAACAACTGTTTCTAAAAAGCCATTGTTTTAAGAGAGAGGTGATTTAGTTCAATCAAGCAGAACACTCAAATCTGTAGTCGTACTTGTCCAAGATGAAACACTGAGCTATTATAACGGCTCCTTGGTTTTCCAGCTGTTGCCTAAAAAAACCTGGAGTCTGAAGACTATAAGATGCTAGGAAATGTTGTACAGGAAAACAAATTTATCTACGCCGTGTGCATTTGTGAAATTTCTAAAGAGGTTGAACATCCACTGGAAAATGTTTAGTATCTGTAAACTAAAAGATGTTGAAAAACCACTACTTATGTCATCATTTTCTGGAAATCTGGTGGTAACCAGCTCTTGGAAAGTGAGAACACTGTTTCAGAAGGGCATTTGTTTTCCTGGAAAGCCATGGGAGGAGCATAAGGAACAAGGCAGGAGGAGATAAAAAACTTGCTTCCTCCTTGCAAGCACAGAGCTCCTCCTCTTGTTTTTAGGAGTCAGAAATGAAGAAAAGGTGAGAAAATGAGAAAAGAGGATGAAGATGAGCCAAAGTCCAGAGACCAAAATTCATATGTAGCTAAGAGCTCAGGCTGATTCTCCTTCTCTTGGAGAGACAGTCCTCTGGACTCATCATGACGTGTTTTAAATGGCAATGTCAGCATATTGTATCTACTCAAGACAACACCACAGTGCAAACACTGCAACCTGATATCTGGATGCCAGACTGACCATGACCACTTTGTGGCACTCAGCATTTTCAATCAACACAGGCAGTTCTCAATTTTTTCAAGGCTGGGTGCTGTTGCACATCTGAACAACAAAACAAAACAAAACAAACAAACAAACAAAAAAACAAAACCAAAAACAAAACAGCCCAAGTTTCAGTGAGCTATGGTATTTTTTTTAAGTAATAACGACTATCATTCACATCCCCTCTTTTATTACTGTAAGACAGTTATTATCTCAGCCAGCATGTGCTGAAATCAAACAATCTTCAGTCACGAAGGAAAGAACAAGAAAAAAAAGAAAAGTATTTTTCTGATAAAGGCATTAAAAATTACAAATGTCACCTGTTAATGTCTGTACTGCTGACACAATTCCTATGTTGGCACTAAAAACTTCATTTATGTATACCGACACAAGTTCGATCTTTTTATGTTATTATAAAAATAACACTGGATAAATGCTTACAAAAAGCAGCTGAAAGCTGGATATTGCCATCTCTGTAATCTTACCCTGGCTTTTGGTGTCTGTGAAGGGGTGATGTAATTTTAGCTTTTTAATAATGCTTAATAAACATTTAGCAACATCTATTATAAATGGTGGGTACCATATGCAGAGCTGGGTGGGGTCATTCTTTACAGCAGCTCACCATATGGTATCCCTGTGAATGTGGCCCTGATAAAAGTAATCTATTGAACCTGAATTACTGACTCTGCTGCTGTAGTATTAAATTACTTTCCTTCCTCTTCCTCCATTCACTTGTACTAGGAGTAAACTTGATTCACCTGTCTATCTCACACTGCAGCTACCATGTTCTCCAGCTGCTTGTATCACCAGGATTTAATAGACTGTTACATTATTCTACTTGCATTTGGTTAGCCAGGTGTGGGAATAAAATACATCGGTTAGTGTTTAAAGGCTCAAAGTAAAGGATTGAATCCTATGCTCTTCTCTCATTTGCCTCTACTATAAGGAGGCTACAAAACTTTTATCTGACTAAAGATTGCTGGGTCAGAGTGAATGATTAGAATTCAGTCACCACTGCATTTCTCCATTTCTTTTTGTGTGTGTAGAACACCTGATTTCCCTGAAGAGGCACAATAAGGTGCTGCATCTGGCCTGAGATCACTGAAAGTGAACAGGGGAGCAAACAGACAACCTCACCATACATGAACCATTTGTAAAGCAGGTAACCTACTCCCCTTAAATTGGAGCTTAAATACAACTACACGAAAACCACCTGTTTGATGGACAGTGTCTCTAATAAAGGCTCAATTCTTGTCTTCTGTCCCCTGTGTTCTCTTTTCCGTTGCAACAATTTCTTACCTTTAGGGGCTTTCTGTCATCCAAGAGACACTACCAGTGTGGCTGCTCTGGATCTACATCTATTTCTTGGGGACCATGTGCCTGTATTGACTCGACTGGCTGGCTCCTATCAAACAGACTGCTTAACAGCCACATTTTGATTTTCATTCAGTAGAGGCCTTAAATTCAAGGTCTCTTCTCCACCAGTGGCAGACCTGCACAAAACATGCAAGACTGTAGTTGTATGTCTGTCAGTTTTGGTTGATATTTACCATAGGTTCAAAGTTTTGGGGAGAAAATACTAACAGACAAAAGACAGTGATCTCACGCAAGGCTTACTGCCCTAGGAAGGCAGGCTAAGAGATAATTACGTTAATAGTGGCCCAGGATAAATTGTGCAGGTGTGCGTATTCTTTCCTCCCTGATTTTTTCCACTAGATTTCATAAAGTTACAGAAAATGTTTAATTTTAATATATATGCAAATAAAATAAATCCTTTGATAGTAGGTTTATTAATAGTTTTATCAAAAAACTTTTAGAAGACAAAATAAAATCGATCAGACTGAAGCCTCTTTTAAACTACGAGAAAAAGCTTAAACCATAGAGATAAAAATGTTCAGGTTTCCAGGGATCTCAATTCCATATTTTATTAATAATAAAATTAACAATGTGATATATAACAGCCATATCATGGCTGTTCCCAGTATTTCTTTCCCTCTACCCTCCGCTAAGTCATAGCATGTTCAGTCTTAGGTCCTGAACTTGTAAACAATTAAGTGGTGTATAATTTTATCTAACCAAGAGTTTCCAATGAAATGAGTGAAGCCATTCACAGAAGCGAGTTTATGTATGTGGTTGTGTGTCTGCAAGACCATGGGCTCAGGTAATGAGCATTTTATGGCAGCAACTTTGTGCTATTTATTTGGACTGATCAGCCACTAGCATACTTTTGAGAACTTCAAGATGTTAATCTGAATATATGTTAAAAGATACTGGGAACCAGTGTTCAGATCATCAGGAAATTTTAGTTAACCAAAGCATAAATGTGAGACTTTTAGAACCATCAGACCAGTCACACTGCTTATATGTCGGAACACTTTCTCTGGTCTCTGCCTTGTTTGCATGGCTAATCATTTCTGGCCTGAGATAGTTGAACTTCTTTGTGCAATATGCAGTATCAGTCACTAAACAACATTAGCAAACACAATTAGTATGTATTAGGGGGAGGTTATTCTGTACATACAACCTTCCAGAGAACTTTTCAATGAGTATTCAATATATGTGTCACTGATATATCATAATTCTTGTGTATTTTAGGTTCAGAGCAAAACATAATTTTTCATATCTGTGCATGTTTAATATAATGAGCTCTCACCTAGTGTGTAGACTTCCATATTTTTATAGCACATGAAAAACTAAGAATAGTAATAACACCTTTTTTCTTACATATATAATATTTTTAGAGGAAAACTTCTTGCTGGAATATATAAAAGTTACAAGGAGTTATCAGATCCAGTAACAAGGCTGCCTGCTGAATCCAATTACTTGATAGCCACTGAATTCCATGGGGTAAGATATCACATAAAGAAGTTAGCAGAAGTAATGCAGTGTTTGACTATTGCTTTGTATCTTAAAAAGGAAAAGACCAAGAAGAAACACAGTCAGGAAGCAAAAACCATTAAATGATTCCTACTGTCTGTGCAATATAACCATGCAAGTATATATATGAGAGAACAAAATACACAGCATACAGAAGACAGTGAAGCTGACTTGAAGCCGTGATCTTTAAGTGCCTGTCTCAATACAACTGGGCTTTGAAGTGTTTGCATTCGTGGTGGGCAAAGCGATACAACAAAAAGCAGCAGAAATGCTGAAAACTACCTGACAAAGTATCCCTTTTGCTGAACCAGCAGAAGGAACAGTGGGAATTTTTGCCACTTAAATTCCACGATGTGGATGCAGATGAAGTCTCACACTAGAAATGAAGACAGGGCATGCATGGGAAATAGAGAGGCTGCTGATGAGGGGGAAAAAAGTGCTGTGCCACTGCTGTTTTAGCCGGAGCACTGACAGCAGAATTGTCCCTGGGAAGTTTAGCTGCTGTTTTTTCTATCTTTATTCCAAGCAAACAGGAGCTGAATATATTGGATATTCAGGGTAATAGCTACATGATCCATGCAGGATGAATGATGCACTACAGACCGTGCACTGATTCATCTTTTCACATGAGTAAAAGGGGAATTGAGAGAATTGCTATATTAGTGTTCACAGATATTAACTGCCTTCCCCTTCCTCTGCCGGCAGCACACAAGGTGACTGCTCCATTTATGCCAGTGGTGCTACAATTTATGGCAGGGCTCATACACAGCATAAAACAATGATGAAAACTGTTAGGTATGCTGCAGATTACATCCAGGACATGTACTCCGGTCCCTTAAACATTATGTGCTACAGTGGAAAAATAATCAGCAAGACAGGGAGTTTCATGCACAGTAGAAACTAATGAACAGGTTATTGCATTTACTGTGGGCTTTTTCCATGCTACAGTGGTAAGTACAGAGAAACTCTTCCACATTCCTTGATGCAGCGGGCTTGTTGCATGACTAAACTCAATGGGGACGTTCTATCTTGCTTTGACCATGAATTTTAATTTTCATTTTGTCCAGCTTTAATGTAGATGTTATGGATAAAAGAAAACACAAGAGAAAATGTGCACTGCCTTAAAGAATTCACTAGAAATCACACGTATGGATTAATATACATGCACAGTAATAGTATAGCTGTTTGCAGCATTCATGAGTGTGTTGCTGATGTATCAGAGAGGAAAGCCAGGAATGCATCAAAAACACTCGATACTGGTTTGATGCAGTGCACAGCGCGAGCTAGTTTTCCCATTCTCTAGGTGTTTCTTAGCAAAAGAGGAATGCCACACAGTTTAGCACCTCCTTCCTTCTCCTCTAACCTGCCTAATCTGAAAACGAACAATCTTCTTTACAGTCTCTTTTTTTCCACTTCTAGAAATGTGGCAAAATTGAGTCACGCAGATGAAACAAAAAGATTAAACCTGGCACACTGTACCTTAGAAATTTGTCATTAAAATGGATCAACAGATTCTCTCGGCCAAAGTTTGAGGACACCCCTAGCGTCCTCTTTGTCAGACTTAGGAAGCTTAACCAAAGTTGCAATACAGCAACAAAGACTCAGAGGTTTCTCACTCCAGTGGGAGTAGCAGCTGCCCTACTATTTGGTGCCAGACTTCTGCTCTCCCCTAAGAAGGTAGGTTAGAACGGACAAGAAGGCATACCTTTTTTTCACTAGACAAGACTCCAGGTCTGCAAAGTCTTGAGCCCCAACTGTGAGACTTGTTCAGCCCCCCAGTTACTTTTCACTGGTCATTTCTGTGAAATGATGTTGCAAACAGCTGTGATCTACCAGCCATCTGATTCTGTCCCAGGGGATTATAAAAAGGGAGAGAAGCTTTGTTACTGCATTGTGGATGGAAAATACGATCCTGAGATACTCAGTTAGGTACCAGGGCCTAGCAAGGAAAGCCCTGTCCATCGCTTGCCACACTTGGCCTTTGAGACTTGCACACTAGGTTACAGAGGTCTGAGAGTTCGAGCTCTTCCTTTGATTTTGTGAGGGGTGAAACTGGCCATGCTCAAAGAGAAACTGGCCCATGCAACTCTGTACCAGAGTCCTAGCATAGGACAGGGGAATTTGAATAAGCTGTGAGCTGAATACTGAACTGCTTGTGTTGATACTGCCCAGTATCAACAGCACATTCACAATAATTCCTGAGGACAGCAGCCAGGAACATTTATTTAAGATCAATGAATCCATAAAATCCATTAGTTTATGGAATTCTGTCTCCCCCTGAAAGTAGTATTGCACTTTGTCTCTCACGTTCAGTACGCTTACTGTTTTATTGAAGCCCATTGTGCTTGCTGCACACAATAACAATTTGTTGCTGCCCAAGATGAATTGACTTGCATCTTTTTCATTTTTGTACTTCACAGAAATATAATGGTTCAGAAGGAGTAGAGTACCCCAGGATTTTAGGCCATCAAACCAGCACCTAACTAAAGCTAATGAAAGAACCATCCAAAGCTAATCAAGGCCTAAACTAGACTATGAGAATCCAAAGGTATAGGAAGATGTCCAGCACAAGCCTTTCAGCATTTTGAAATATCTGAAAAAAAAGGTAACTTTAGCATATATCTCCTACTTCTATCTCCTGCCCAATATTCTCTCCCTTCTAGATGGCTAGAAACTAGAAGGAGATAAATGGATTAATTTGGACTGGATTTGGGTAATATCACACTCAGCTTGATGCCTGTAACTGATTCCTACCTGCTGTTTTTAAAATGGAGCTTGATGACATGCAGTCAGCTAAAGAGCATGTATGACAGCATTTTTGGCTCAATAAGAAAACTAGCTGTACAAAAGAAAAGGTAAAAAAACCTGCAAGCAGTTTTCAACTGGATCACAAAACACATTCAACTCACCACATCAGTCTTAGTATAAGACTGAGGGAAGATGAAGGATGCAGAATCAAAAGGGTAAGATGAGTCTGCTCCTTACAACATCCACAAGCTCTTCATTTTACATCAATCACCTTGGATCTGCACTATCAGTATGTCTTCTAAAGTCTTTCCATTGACATAAATACAATAGTACAGCTAGACATGAGATTAAAAACAATTGTTTTAAATAGAGAGGAGAAAATTTGGTGAGAAGAGCGCTATTTAAAGCATGGATTTAAGAGAGAAATAAAAAAAAAAAAAATTAAATCTCTGTTGTAGTTCACACAGGAAACCCCACTACAAAGGAAGAAATCCAACAGGAAAGAAACAACAGCTATGAAAGAATTTTGCTATTTCTTCCTCTGATCACATTGTTACGTGCTTTCCTTTTCTTCATCAATTGTAAGCCATTTGGAGTAGATTCTTCTTTCACTGTGTGTTTCAATAATTTCTGACTCAGTGGGAGTAGAACATACAAATCATGTTCTCATTATACAGAAACCTCAAAAGTGTTTTCCAAAATTATTTTCTGAAAACTAAACAAATTCAAAAACTGAAATGAAATTCTGAGTAAATTCAGTATAAATAAAATATACAAACAAAAACCAAAAATATTGTATTCTAAAAAAGCCGTGGTAGATTGTATTGAAACAGATTGAAGAACCCCAGAAGAGCTACTCAGTATCAAAACACAGCAGCTATTGTAGGAATAAATGGATTATTACCAGCACTCATTGTTCAGTGAATACTAGTCTCTTAGTTGTCCATATCCCTTTTATGAGGTTCAGAGTGGAAAAGCTTGGCTTTATATTGAAGATTTACACTAAGCGCACTGCAGAATATGTATTTTTGTTTTTTCTCTTCTTCCTTTTCACACTTTTCCACAACACACTGAAAAAAAATGAGTGCTACCCAGGCTGGGATCTCCCACACTTTCCCAATCCCTTATCCCTCTCCCAAATATTCAAAACTTTTGCAACTAGTTTTCTCCCATAGTACTTCTGCTGCAGGCCTACTCCTTCACATGCCTAGGAAATAGTGAGAAAAGAGGAATGCAAGCCAATTCTTGAAAAAAAAAAACAACTTGTTTGCCATACAAAGAAAACACAGTCAATTTCCAGGCTCTAAAGTAGCAATTGGATTTCACAAAAGAAGTAGGAAGCAGCATTTGCAATTCACAGGCTCTTCTGAAAGTTATATAAATCAGATCTACTCAATTGTTTTATCTTTGTAATTATTGCTTAAATGGAATTTACAAAAATAAATACCTAAATTCCAACCAAAGACACAGGAAACCCATCAGCACATCCTAGTTTTCAGCTTCTCTCTCACTATTCTTCTGTTTTGGGGCGAGTATGGATTTAACGGTTAAAGATAAAGGAATAGGAATGAGTAGAGTTCATTTTTACTCCTACCATTACTAAATTCCAACTGTTCACACTACTCAGCTACAGAATTCCATAAAATTACAGTATTTAAAATGCATATTAGTTGTAGTTGTACTGCATAGATCTACTCTACTTTAAAAGCAAACCAGCCTGGTAAGCATGAGAGTAAACTACAATATAAAGTTTCAAAACATACGGAGATTTATTCTATAATGTAAATGACATATTTACATAAATACATATTTAAATTTATAATGCACACACATTTAAAGATATATATAAACTTTATTTACCTTATGTAAGTAAAATATTCCACAGAAAGCACAAATGTGATGTAAATAAGTAGGAGCGATTTACATGTACAGTAATTGCTAGTGTTTTGCAGGATGCTCTATTATTTCCTTATGCTTTAAATTAGGTTTATTTAAAACAATCTCTTGTTTAATGACTATTTTTCTCTGTAGAGAAGTATCAGCATTCTGATTTGCCTACTGCTCTTTTCAGTCAGGGGAAAGAGTTGAGCCAAGAAAAAAAGCAGCATTCCCTATTTATTTGTCCATATAAAGGAAATACCTCTTCATGCTGTATCAGCATATCAGGCAAACCCACTGGTAATGATCAGTAAACAGACCTCAGAGAAATTATATTTAAGCCAGTGAAGTATACTAAACCAGCCACAAGATCAACCTGAAGTCTTAGTAGTAGTCAGGACCTAGAAAGCTGAGAAAGCTGTTGGCACTGGTGTCAGGTTCAGCACAGGCAGGGGACTTGGATTTCCTCAACAGCCATGGCAACACCACTTTGAGAAGAAATTTCTCAGAAGGCATCAGAAAAGTCCATCACCAGTCACTGACTTAGGTTGTAAAAGTCCATCACTGACAGAAAGCTCTAAGAGCTTAATTTGGGAATAGAGGGACAAGACTTTTGTTTATTGATCTCAGGATTTAGCTTTTGAAGATGAGACTCACACACGTGCCATCAGTTTGGCTTGCACTGCTTACTCTATCCCAAAATTTTGGACTTGGAAATTGCTCTGTGCTTTCCCACACCAACCTCTTGCACAAACAGTGGAAACGTGGACAAGTTGCTGAGGAATCATAAGCTTGAAAAACACCAGAAAGCACTCATTCTTCACTGGAGCAACATTTGCAGAACAACAGAAAAGGACTGTCAAGCTGGTCAGGGACAGTGGATCATGTTACACAGTCATATTCCTCCATTCCACTCAGGCGTGCTACAAATTGCTGCCTTCCACTCAACTAAGTAGGTAACTAAGAACATCTGTGAAAATTTCACAACTAAAAGCCTGAAACTAAGCTTTTTTGTCAGTAGCATGTTACAATCAACTTCTTTCTAAATAACATTCAAGGTCTGAAATCAAATTAAAGATGCTGTTATGATGTCACTTAAATATACCATAAGCTAAAAGAGACACATAATTAGATTCAGAATCAACCTGTAACTTTTGATGGTAACATTGCATCTCCCTTAATTTATACTTTTAAATGAAAAATAACTTTCCAAAATTATTTCTTCTATCCAACTATTACAGCATTTGGCATGAAAATAGATACTTTCTGTTCTGTTACACACCTCAAGAAGAATGGAACCTGCATTTCTGCCTTGTTTTGTTAAAAGTGCCAACTGTATTCCACTCTGCTCACACCTGATACTCAAAGCACAGAGGCTTCATACTTTTTGTACTGTGACATGTAAAAGGATGACACGTGGTTTTGCAAACTGCTCTCTGTTCAGAAGATCTATGGTTGGTGGATACCTTTTTACAAGCTTCCAAAGATCCTGATGACACCACCATACATCATTATAAACCTGACACTGCTCTTATTCCTCAACAAATTTAGTTTTATTTCTGAGGGGAAAGAAAACTACCATTTGGGTCAGACTTGGCTCAAAGTGGTTAGTGAACAGACACTAAATTGGCAACCTCATCCTTGAACAGCTCCAGCAGCGAGAACACAGAGAACAAAAATGTGTTGCCAGGTCAAGTTAGGTTTAAGCTGGCATGAAAATATGAGAGAGAAGTTGTACAAGGTCTAAAAGTGTTTTCTTCATGAATAAAAGCTGAAAATTGCCAGTTGGACAAAACTCTAATATATCCATTGACCACAGTGTGAAATTACTCTGTATTAACAAGCAATGAAAAGTATCTTGGATACATAGCAAGCATTTAAAAAAAACAGTTCATCCTCAGGGCTGCAAGTGTTAAAGCAAAATTGCATTTCACAGTTTATAAGTTAAGAACACAGACAGCAGACTGCTTCCAGTATCCTGGCACACACATTAAGTTACAGTATTACAAATTCCTAACTTACCTAATGTCTTCAATGTATTTATGTCTTGGTTGTATCATCAGGGTAATCATCCCTGCCTTACTAATGGCACTGTTTAAGGAATCCTGGCACACATTTCTTTAGTAATAAGCACTTCATTTTGTCAATGACTTCATTAATAAAAAAAAAAAAAAAAAAAAGAAAGAAAATCTCTGCTTTCCAAGATCTGCTTACTTCCACAGAGCATGAAAATTAAATTAACAACTCCACCTTATATAAATTCTTTTATCTGCTTGGAAAAAGTGCTGGTCCAAACTGTTGCATCAATTACATGCCCCAGGTTTGGCCTCAACTGTCTGTGGTTTGCATATTTGGACTCGTGATATTTTCACTGCACTTTTCTTTGTCAATGCCAACTGTAAGATATTTTCTTTGGTCAGCTGGGTACTCTGACCAACAAATCTCCCTTCTTCTAGTACGAGTGAGATAGCTGTCAGTTAGAGGTTTGGCATGCTTAAGACTCTGTTTCACTACCCAAGGTCCCAGAAAAATAAAAGATACAGAGACAGGCCCATAAATCATATGAAGAAAGAAAACATTTGTATTATACTAGGAGACCAATAACACCACTAAACTTAAGAATCTGGCAGCCTTTATGTTACAACAGAATTTTCAGAGGCCATAAACATTCACACTGGACTGAAACTTGGCATGAAGTGATGCCATTTGACTGATCCACATTTTACGCTAAACTCTGTTTCTCATTCAAAGGCAGTGATGGTACACAGCACACTCTATTCATAACAGATTTGTGAGGTTTGTGCCACTGCTACAGCAAACTCTAGTGGCTAGTTAAAAGCAGAACTCTGGGGAAAGGAGTTCTTGCACTCATGCAAGGAAAATTACTGATTTGCTGCAGGCTTTGCCATCCTCTTTTTCTTCTTTGCAGAAAAAACAACCCCAATCCAAACATGCCTTACGTAACTCCTCTTCCCTCTAGATGGACTCATATCTAACAGTATGCACTCAACCAACTTCTGGGCATGTCCAGTTACGTTTTACAAAGTGCAGGTTTTACCCCCCTCTGATTAGCTCTAAGCTACTCCACCAGGGCAGTACTGAATTTCAGGATACAGGTGCCTCTCTAATGTATAGTGCAGCACATGAAAATTAATAGACCTACATTACACTTCTTGGAAAGTTAAGCAGGAATTTCTTTACAAGATGCTTGGCAGGCCCCTATTGCTACGGACCCCGTTTCTACTACAGTCATTCAGTGTACTTTGAAGGCACAGGAATATGGACTGCTTGACATTACAGACTCATCACAAAATGTGTAACCTGCCTCATTTTTAACAAGTATGATTTTTACAAAAGTGATCTCAGCTCCATTATTTCTAACTATGAAGATTTCTGAAGCTTGATGAGACTGTTTTGAAGTAAAAGTGACCCCAGGGAGAGCTGTTCCCCAAACTTCTGATAGATAGGATGCATTCCAAAATCAAAAGTGGCAGATGATTATTTTTCCTTCCTTTTTCTGCCAACAGACCAATTTGGCCAGTGCAGCCTAAAAAATATCTAAAAACTGATGAGTGGGAAGCTTTGCTTTTTTTTTTTTTTTTTTTCGGTTTATAATCCAGAGACTGAAAATGTTTTCCTTCTTCCCTTCCTTGATGTTTATTCATCTCTCTAATAGACACAGTGAAAGTTTCAAGTCAATGATAACCTTGACCAAAGGCATTAAATGGCTATATGAAAATATAGACGGAGATGTTCGTAAGTCTGAACAAGTTGATATACCAGGGTCATCAGATTCAATATATTGTCATCAAGATTGACATTCCATCCTGACAGCTCCAATATGGGGAAAAACACAAATTGCTGATTATGTTCCAAACAATATACTTTTATCCTAAGAAGTCCAAGACTTTCAGCTACCTTCTACTAAAATGCTCCATTTTATCAGCTTGATGCTTCTCAATGGTATTATCTCAATGGACTCTAAAACAAAACTAAAGTTTCTGCTGCTCTGAGTGAATGAGACATCCGCATTCAGTGTGCCAAATATGCCTTCATGTTCTCTATCAAAAAACAAAAACGAGACCATTAAATCAGGTGTCTGCACTTCTGAAGGTTGAAGTCAGAGGTAGATCTTCACAATATATCTGAATCCAGCATTTACAGTGAAGATGAGGCCTTTCTGACTGAGCAAATGGGATTCGGGTCATTTCACAGTGAGTTTCAGTTTAGGATTATATTGCACATTGTTCACCATTAAATTGATGCTTAAAAATAACCACTCTTTAATCAAGTGTATGGGCGAAAAATCTGCAGTTGAAAAAGATACCCCGCTTTTCCTAGAACATCTCAGTATAGCATTTGGTGGCCTTAGGGGGTGGAAGAAGCAAGAAGTTAATATCCAGTTAGATATCACTGGAGGTATTAGCTGAGATGTGGAGGTATTAAAGAAAATGAAGAAAATAGCTAAAATGCACAGATAAATCTTGGGTGTTGCTGTTTGGAATGGAAGGATGTTGCCTAAAAAGCAGAGAGAGACCTAGTCAGGCTAAGACAAACTTGGATTCAGTGATAACTTTAAAGTCTTCCAGGATGTCAGATCAAGGTGCTGGAAGCAGCTCAGGATTAAGAGAGAACTAATCCCAACATAAAAAAGTCCGGAATGAGACATAAGGCTTAAGGAGCAACCTCAATAAAATGCTTTAGAGGGAAAAATCACCACACTGTAATGTAAATCAGAAAGTAGCAAGTGAAAAGTTACCCATGTCCGGATGATAAAATCACTTGCTACAAGATTGCTAGTTAATTCTTGGTTTAACTGAAGCCTTCATTTCATATCAATGCTAGGAAAGTAATGTAGCAATATTAATGAATATATGAACTAAGCTTGAGGAAGCTTTCATTACACTGAATAAAAACAGATTTAGTTTTCCTCAGTAACTACATATTACACATTTGCAGCCCTTCATGGATTTACCTCGGAACTTTACTTCCAAAGACAAGGTATCAACCCATAGATTCCATGGCAGTAGAAACTCTGGAGGCTGGTTTAAAAAAATTCATATTAAGCTGTGAGCTTTCTTGATCTGTCCACACATTTTGAGTTTAAAGATGTGTCAAGAAAAGATTCGCTTACAGTTGTTAAATGTCAGAGGGGAACCACGTTGGGGAGGGATGAGATGGCAAAAAGTGCTAATAAATGAAAAGAAGGTGGGCTTTGGGGAGGGCCATTGTTCTTTTTTTTTCAATCTTAAGAATCTGGGTTCAGGATTTGATTGAGAAAAAGTAATATTTTTAAACATTTTTTTTCTGTCATTAAAGGGAATGTACAATAGTGCAGTTATATATATGTATAAAGAGAAGAACGCCTCTCCCAGTATAACATACGACTATGTGTGTGTTACAGTCTTAAGCACTTTGCAAGGGACTGGAGCTAAGGTTTCAAACTTAACTTTCTATTCTCTTGCTTTTGGAGGTTTAAACACCTATTCTTTACTTTTTCAAATTATTAACATTAACAGTTTGATTAGAGGTTGGCTCACTTTTTAATGTTGGGTTTGGAGACAGGATTTTATAAACAGCTAAGTCCTTTGCTTGCTAACATACAAGTTCAACACCCTTTTGTCATGGAATATGATTTAATTGGATTAAAAAGAATAAGGCTTTCCTTTAGGAACCAATGTTCCCTTTTATAAACCAACAATACATAACAATAATCTTTTCACACATTGAAATCTTAGTGGAGGTTTTGTAACGCCACTATCCACAACACACGATGACACTTCACAATGGCCACAGACACCCCCAACAATCTAGCATATCTTTAGATACAGTTTAAAATAAAATTAAATATGCAGACCTGGCCACCCATGTGGTCATACTCTGTCCTGGCAACTGTAAAGATTAGAGGACAGATTCCAAGGTGTCAAGGACATCTTTTTCATATTGCAAGCTACATGCAAGTCAGCTTTTTTCAGCTTTCAATCCAGTGCGTGGCACTGGTTGAAGAGAGCTGTAATTTCTTTGACCTGAGGACTCAATACCAGCACCCAGAGCTGCTGCAGTCCCAGCTCATCACCCCTCCTCTGCTCCATGACTGCATGTGGCATCAGAGCTGACGGCTGATGAAAGGATTCACCAGTCACCGACGTATGGGTATGCAGTGACACAGAGCAGGGGAGAGGCTATGGTCCTTTTGTGTGAAGTCATGAGATGACAGCTTCTTCTGTTTTTTCTTACGTGAGAAAAAATAGTTTGCTTTTCATCCAAGACAACTGTGATTGGTTACTGTTATTTGGAGTAACTCATTATCTGGAGCTCTGGAGAATGATTGACTGATTGTCAGAGAGGGAGATTTGAAGCAAGTTAACTGTATGTTCAGAAGACAAAGGGGATTTATCATCTGTCTGCCCAAAACAGGCCAAACTAATATTACTGAGTCTGCACAGGAAGTCAAATAATCGCAGTGACATAAAAACTGACTTAATTGTTACAAAAACCACAGAAGACTATGCTAGTTACCGATTAAGTTAGCTGTTACATATAAAACAATCAAAAGAAACTATATCTAGTTCTGTAAAACAGAAAAGGACTGTAAGCGGAAATACTGACAGAAGTGTTCCAATGGTAAATCCAAAAAATCCCCCAAAATTCTAGATTGAGAGATTCTATTTCTAAAGTCTAATTCATATCCTGGCAGCTGAAACAATACTTCCTTGCTAAATCATGATTTTCAGCAAGCAAAAGACGATGAAGAAATATGAAGCTGACTAGGCTAATTCTACCTTCTAAGCTGAAATGAACCAAAAATGACCCACACAGCATCAATAACATAAAGAATATTGGTCAACTAAAACCATCAGTTTCTTTTAAAAAAAGTCAGCTTTTCTTTTAATCCCGTACCGCTCCCCCTTTTTTTTTTTTTTAAAAAAAAAAAAAAAAAAAAAAAAGATAAAACAAGCACCCCAAACTTATTGCTAACATTTAACATGGAAATCATTTTACTATATAAAGGGACTTCTACATTAAAAACTAGTGAATCTAATGATTTCACTACCAGGGCACATGTTCTTAACTTAGAGAACAGTGGGGAGGGTGGGCACCAGTGAAAAAACATCTGACACCTATCTACTGAAGTGAGTGGGGAAAAGGAAGGCTAAAAGAGCTGACAACAACATTCTCACCCACAAGAATGTGATACCAGATAGACTACATGTTTTGGCCTCCAAGAGAGGAAGAAAATATGACTTCTTAAAACAAAGGAAAAATAATATATATATATATGTATATAGGTATGGAAACCGTGTAGTTAATGAAATATGTATTCCCACATACTTCAAGATACTTATTTGTCTGACCTCGAACTGTTCTATTTTGCCCCTGCTTAGCCACAAGAGGCAGGAAGTCTTCTGGAATTAATATTTTCTTTGTGGATATTTTTGTGCACAGTTCAGGAAGAAACAATACTGTACAAACAGATTCATCACGGTAGAAAAGCAGCTGAAAGTTTTTCAGCTATTCTGCAGATAGCTAACAATTTGGCGTGCAGTATGTATTACATAGCGTGGTGTAATGAAGCCTGATGACACAACAAATCTAAAAGACTAGCAGTTAGCTGGAAATTTAAATCAGTACATACCTACTGGTGAAAAATCAAGCTGCTGTTTGCTTCTACCAAAGTTTTTTCAGCTGGAGCGTGAGCTTGCTTTAGTGTTACTTAGAAATGGTTTCTTTTTGTGTGGTTTTAACCGCTATGAAACCTACAAAGTCTCAAGTACCACATCTGTGCAAATATCAAATACACGAGGTATCTCTCCCTAATTACCTGTTGTCCAAACAGGCAGCAGACACCTCCTCAGGACAGAATGTCTACATTTTCCTTTGATTTAGCCTGTTGAGTCCTAGTCTAAACCCACCCTACAGCAACTGGGTGCTCTGCAGTGACAGCCAGCTTCTGCCCCTTGAGCCACAGATGGTGTTGAGCAGTTGAACCATCTGTCCTGTACTTGAGCTGTGCTGGCTCCTGTGTCACCCACAATCCTCCTGTGTTCAGGGGTGAGCCACCACTGTAAGCGAGGACTGACCTCCTGGGTGCACGCCCAGCCAGCCCAGGCCTACAGCGGAGCAGTGAAATCCTGGGGTGGCAAATGTAATTTCTTATCCATGAAATACTCTTGAACACTTCCAAGGTACGTGGACTGCATCTCATGGTTCTCAGCTATACAAAGAATATGTGCTTGTAGTCCCATGAAGATTGGCAACCACTGGAATAAATTAATATATCACACAGGAGACAATAGGTAGCAATGGGATTTGCTTCTAATAAAGAAGCACTTCACAACAGAAGAAAGAATATAATAGAAAAATAGCAAGTGGCAAATATTTAGGCGTTTCCATTACAATGGTCCGAAACCAATATAGCTACCAGTGTCACTGCAGACAATGCAGCGCACACAATGAAAGAGAATAAAAGACAATCCTGAAATTATACCATACACCGTAGGTATTCTATTTATATTCCTTCATTAGACACCTTTTTTCCTTTTTGGACCAGCTCCCTGCAGTGTAATGCTACAGGTTTCCAGGAAGCTGATGCTAGCACTTGCTAAGTCTTTGACAGAGACCACCAGACAAGAATTTACCAGGTATCCTAGGATGCAACGAAAAAGTGTCAAAATGCAATCAAAAAACCTCAGGAGTAAAAAGTTAGGTGATAGCTAAACATAAAAAGGAGGAGCTGTTCAGGAATGGATTAGAGTCCAGAATGGGTGAGTGGAGAAAAAACACAGCTAAATTTTCTCCTGTAAAACAGGCAAACCACCCTAGTTCAGACTGATTTATTTCAACCATTTCCATTAGACAAACTCCCATGGGGCTTCAGAACTGGACCATTTACCCCTTCCTGAGTCATCATGATGAGATTTCTCCAGCATGTTATTTGGTAGCATTTTGAAAGTGAGCACTGAAGGGAAAGAATCAGCCTATGCCTGGCCCTACCCTGAAACCCAGATATTTCTGGGTGATCTCTGTCTGCCTCTGTTGTGCTAGGATAACACTGATGTGCTCCTGTGGGCGGGTGGCTGTCTCACCACAATGCTCCCAGTTGCTGGAATAAAACACAGTCTAGTCAAGCACTGGAAATAAAGTATTTGTGAACTTCCTCCTCACTAAATATAACAACTATGTCTTCAATAAAGCTGTGAGCATCCACAGCTACCTTTGGCTCTGTTCCACCAGGAAAGAATAAGATTTTGTAATCATATGAGGAAAATGAATTCTCAAATTCTGAAGTTCCCCTTTACTCTTTTTGTGCTCAGAGCAGTAAAAGTAGGGAGGTCTTAAACACAACTGGCAAGGGCAGTTCAAATGCCATGTTTAACATACTTCATTTTGTGATAAAAGTGCATAATATGCATAAATGCATAGAATTAAATTTCAAAACTTTCATGGCTAGATGACTGGTAATTTCTAAACAGAACATAAGGTATCTGAGAAAGAGCAGAGACACAAAACCTTTTACATTTCAAAAATCCATGCAAAAACGAGCCACAATCCCAATTAACAATATTTTATGCACTAGGGTCATCCCATTCTGGACCTGGTTAGGGCTTCAGAAACATATCTAATCAATCCCTTTTCCCAAGGCAGAAGGCTTCATACAAATGGCACTTCTGATATGCAGCCTCTCAGCCTTCTCTCAAAGACGTTCGCTACATCTCCTATGATCAGAAGGTTTCTCATGAGATTTCTACTAAATACATCTTGCTATAGTATAGGCTGTATTTTAAATTCTGTCAATTAAATGGAGAGTATATTAGTTCCTTTCTCCTTATACAAGTTTTGTGTATATTCTGAAAATCTCATTGTCAAGCTTGCCTTCTCTAGATAGCAGAATAGGTTTCCCACCGGTCATACTGACTAGCTGGCTGATCATTTTCATTACTCTCCATTACAGTCTTAGTCTGTTCATTTTTCTTCTGAAACATGTTGCCCCAAACTGTACACAGTACTCCCGCTGAGTCTTGATGGGATTATTTTATGCATCTTGAAAGTTACGCATTCCTGTTCATGCATCCCAAGATGGTATTTCTTGCAATAGCGTGACTTTGCTGTCTAATGCTCTGCTTGTGTGCTCAAATAACAACTGTACCCTTTTCTATATAGTTCCTTCTGTTCCTCATCCTTTACTTGTGCACTTTATCATTCTTGCATTTGAACTTAACTGTACTGCCGTGAACTTTTCTTGCTTTTTTTTTCCTCAATAATTTTCCCCATTTTACAAGATAATTTGATCTCAACTCATAGTCTGCCCTACCACCAGCAATTTACTGTCAGAATATGATTTCCCAAGTAGTTTTGCAGATCTACACAACAGTACCCTCCTGTGGATCATGTTTCCTGAGTTCATCTATGTCACAAGAGACGACATCATGTGAAAGTGTGGCTAAGATCAGGAGAAGGTTGCATTTTTCCTCCTGTCAAAAGCAAAGCACTGGGTCTTTTTCTGAAGAGGTGTGCTTTTCCCTTGATGTTTCTGAAATAGTTTGAATCTCAGACAGTTATTTTCCCTCACTGATGTAAAAGCCACGCACCATTGCTCTTCTTTGTACATTTGCACAAAACTGGGAGAAGTGGCATTTTGACAAAATCCAAACTCAGTTCGCTGGATGCTTATTGCTGTTTGTCCACTGTCGCTTTTGAAAAGTTGCAATTCCGCTTTAAATGAAAGTTTTTTCCACCACTCAAACTAATTAGCACTGACAGTGCTGAACAATGGTTTTGTTATCACTGACACACATCTCTAACCGCATTGCTTCAATTAAACTCCTGATGTCATACACAACACCACATGAAAGTGGCCTGAATTTCAAAGAACCAATGTAAAGACCTGGTAGGCTTATTTCAGACCTGATGGAAATATAATGAAAGAGTACACAACTGCTGGTAAAAAACTGGATAGGATTCACATCACACTGATTTTACTCAGCAGAGACTTAGGGCATACATAAGAAAATGATGGATTTATTTTTCAGGGGGCAAAATAAATAGGTAATTCATTATTCCACTGCTAGCACTAGGATTTTAAAGAGGTCACTCTCTCTTTGTATATATGGTCACACAAATTAATATATACATATCTGCTGGAAGTCTTTTCTAAAGTATTCTCAATAAAAACAAGAACTTTTAAGAAGAATGACAAATGCTTGAGTAGTCACATACTGACATAGCGTAAGTGCTTCACATTCCTTTGCCCGTTTTCAACAGAGTCAAAACCTTTTAGAATTAAAAATTTATGAAACTCAGTCACTTTCTTAAAAGAAGCCAAATGTGCTATTATAAAGTAACTGCAACTATGGGAATATATTTCTGCATTCCATACTCAAATAAAACATTCACTACCCAGGAAACATTACCGGTTTTCTAATTAAATCAAGAAGTACAGGTATGAAAGATAAACCCACCATTCACTAGTGCCATGTTATCATGCTTGGAATAAAAACTATACTGTAACATGAAAGCTGTAATAAAAACAGTCACATTTGATAACAAAACCCGAATTCTAGCAGACAGCTTCATTGCTAAAGATAGAAAACAGTGTCTCCATGTGCAGCATGAAGAATCCCTAGACAGTGTTCCTAACTAGTATTTGACCATAAAGTTTCAGTTTTCAAACACCTTCCCCTTTGCTACCTCTCCAGGGTTATTCCATTTTAATGACAGGGCTGTCACTTGCATAAAACTGGCCAAAAAACCTTTAATTTTGGTGAAAGTAAAACTGAAATCATAGCATATTTTTTAACCAATATGTACAAAGATACACTTTGATTTTGTGAGACCTGATATTTTTGCAAGACAGCAAACCATAGCATCCACAGCCAAACTGAAGATGACGCATTGCTAATGCTTGTCCAGGAGCTAGGAAAAAGATACAACTAATGTAAAAATCTAAGCAAGCTGAAGAAAAAGAGAGTTTAATTATTCCCAACATCTCCCCCTAAAATCAGTTGCATTAATCATTTTTGTGTCATAAATGCAAGGAAAAAATAGAGTTCAAAATTGAAGACACTGGTATTAAAAACTAGTTTAAACTTCAAATCATGATCACAATCAGAAAACTCTGCATTGCATAGTGTATTAAGAAAAATGAATTAAATGACATTTAAAAAAACATGAACACATACTTAAAATGCAAAAGTCAAAATAAAACCACCCAAATTGTTATTTGCAAGCTAAAATCCAGAGTTACATATTTTTAAAGTGCATCAACTTAGTGTGCAAGTTGGTAAAAGTTCAGATGCCTGCTTGAATCAGCTTAAAATGTAAAGGAAAACTCAACTTATCTTTTTCAGAAAAAAAAAATCCTTAAAATCTAAACAGATAGAGCAAGAAAAAAAACAAAATAAAACAAAACACTTTTCTCTCTAGACACAGGTCCATCTTTCATCTAGCTGACCTGCTGACTACCTCCATATATTGATATCTGGCTTAACTGTACCCACATATTAATTTAACCTCAAATTGCTACAGTTAAGAGCTGGCTGAAATCACAATTAGATTCCAGACAGATGTAGTACAAAAAACCTCAATTCAGCTTTTTCTGCACTACCAATGAACTTAATTCTCTGGCCTATTTTAACTTAAACAGCAGATATTTGAAATTAACAAACCAGTATGAAAAGAGCCTTAGCTGAAGGATCAGTCCATGGCCTCGATCCTTGGGAAGTACTTTTAATTTGCATACTCAATTTTCAAATTTCCAAATTACAGCAGAACTTTCAAGGTGGACTTCAGACTCTTACTCCATTCCCCCTTTTGCAAACATAATTCTACTAGAGATTTTAACACTAAAAACTCAGGAAACATCACAGTTATGTTTATCACACCATCCTAACTCTCTTTTTGTGCATGTGGTGTATGAGGCAGTCTTGAATTTCACAGTCATGTATCTCAAATCCAGTATGTTGGAATTTCTTCCCCATCCACACATACCCCTCCCCTCAGGAAAAAAAAAAAAAAAAAAAAAAGGAAAAAGGAATGCTTTTTCTTTCTTGGCCTAGTTGCATGGATATACAGATTGATTTTTTTTGATCCTTAAAGGATTTATGACTGCTAATTTTGACAGATGCTAAATTACTCCCAACTCATAAGAAATAATGCAGGGTTTGACTGTGTGAATTCCTGAAATGCTAAAACTGGGAGCCAGTCATAGAAACGAGTAGAAGAACAATTTAAAAAAAAAAAAAAAATCTTCCTTACAAGAGGAAAGTGAACTCCTGAAACCTTCTGCTATATGCAGCTGTGGAGGTACGAAGTACCAAGAGGTTCAAAAATAGATTACATAAAATAGAGAACTGGTTCATAAACAGATAAAAAAGATACTTAAAACCAAAAAACAACCATTACTAAAAAGGCTGGATGTACTTTTCTAACATTTTTAATTCAGCAGTTGTATATGGTGGGGCACCACAAAGGCAAAGGACCACAGAAACCAGCCAAGATACTTGTGTGCTGTCTAACCAGCATCTCTTGCTGTTGCTCTTGCCTTTCTCAGGAGATGCAATGCTAGGGTGGATGGCCTCACCTGCTAGGGAATTTCTAATGTTATGTACTTATTACTGGCACCCTTCATGAGGGAGGAGCAGAATACTGAAGGGCACCTTGGAGACTTCAGGTTTCTCCCTCTCCTTAGAGGACCAAGGCTGAATTGCCAAGGACAACATGGCCTTTACCTTTTATCTACACTGAACATGAGCTCTTACAAAAATATCCCTTCGTAGCCTCTTGCTACCAGCCTTCAGAAACATTGGTGTCTTCACTCCAGCTGTGAATCAACAATGAGGTAAATGAAGGTGAGCAATCCCAGTGGCCCCACCAGCCAGCCATCCCATTTAGATTGATGGGAGAAAAGGCTGGGCAGCTGCAGATCCTAACACTGGGAGGATGGGTCCATATCCTCACCAAGGATGAAATTTTTTAGTGATCTACTGGGGTAGTAGATGACGAAAAAGGCTACAGCAGAAGAGGCAAAAGTTTCATTAGGGATTTGGAAAGATAACTTAAAGAGCATTGTTAACTCTGTTCACCTCTCCTTCCCTTCAGCAACAGGATGTAGTAAGGCTGAGGTGGAGAAGGGAAAGGACTTAGCATCAGGAGGTGTTTCTCCCACACTGTAGAAGCTCTCGAGTGGGAAGTCACATCTGACAAATCCATGAAATTTCTGACTTCAGCCAATTGCATGTACCCAGACCCCGCCCTGCTCTGTTGGAAGATAAAGCCTCAAGAGACCCCATTATACACATATTTGGAAAAGGCTCTTCTGGAAAACTTTTGTCATTTGAGCCTTTTCTTGATGTTCTGAATTTTGACTCCTGAATTTGCTTTGTACACTGACTCCTAGCTACTGCTCCCCACCATGACTTTCTACACCTAATGATGAGCAAAGCAAAATCATTGTTAAGGAATAAGCACAGTAAATGTCCTGATCAACAATTCAAGAGGACATATTTGTGCACAGATGATCTGTGATCAGTCATGCACACACTTTTTTTCTGCCTCCATCAGGTCATCATTTACTCCTGCAGTTCAGGCAAATGTTTCTTCTTCTTTATTTGAGCTGGATATGGGGAAAACGTAAGGCTAAACAATAAAAAATGCTTGCAGAGGAAGCCAAGAAAATAGCAACTCTATAACTATTGTAAGAAAGTGCAATCTTATTTGCAATAAAATGAAGAAAGGATGGGGGCAGGAGGGGGGCAACCATATGATTACCAGCTGGAAGAGAGGTCTTAGAAAACAGCTTCCAACAACACTGTTGCATTGAATTTAAAGTTATGTATTCAAGGTACGCTTACCCTAGGGAATTACTGCGATAACATAAAGAAAGGTCTCCTTTGGGAAAATCCTTACTCTATCCACAAGTATATATTATATCTGATCGCAAACATTTGCAAGAAGTGACACAAATGAGTAATTGCAGAAAGTGTCAAGTGTTGCTTTTTGGTATGACCACTATGAACTGAATGTAATCTAATTTCACTCCTACTGTTTTGTAATATGCTCACAGACCTGATTAGTGCTCTCTGAGTGACCCGACATGCTTCAGCATTCATGAGATTTCTAGTATAATGATCTGCTTCTGAATGTTTCTGAGTTAGCTTTACTGCCCATTTCATTAAAAAATACATGTATCACTTGTGTGCAAATCCTTTAAATAGTTTGCCCTTGCCATAAACAGATTTTGAACATTTTCAAAGAGAAAAAACCCGCTCCCCTCCCAACTCCGCACTATTCTCTTTCCTCGTGATTAATTTTAAATATTCATTCATACTTTTAGTGTGCTCTCCCAGAAGATGGAAGTCCTGGCTTTAAAACTCTTCTATCTGATAAAGGAGCTGAAAGCAGGTCCTACCTCATGAATGTTTTAGTCAATAATCTGTCATGTAAAAAATGGGTACTGCTTTTTTCTCTTTAATTAGAAAAATGAGTAAGCTGTCTATCCTTCTGAAAACTCATCTTTTAGAATTTGATTGTAAAAGATGACTCCAGTCTCTGTCTGGTTGAAAAGAAACATATTCTTCTATGTCATATCTAGGCCCAAAGGGCCTCAGGATACAAGTTTATGCCTTGCCTTCCTCAGCCATATCTTCATTCAAAGTGGCTAGATGTTACTAATCTTATTCTGAGCCACTAAACTTCTCCTGTGCTTTAGGAAGGGAGATCAGGCACCTAATACACAATTCTCCGATGATGGTAGAGCTGGCTATCAGCCTTAGAGCACCAATTATTTCCTCTAGACACCAAAGCTTAGACAATTTGCCAGAAGAGACTTCTGTGGCAGAAGTTACTGTTCTCGATAATGACACTGCTTTCCTCCCCAACCATTTCAAAGGATAATTGAGTCACTTACCCACTGCGTGAAATTCCTCCTTTGCATTTTTTGAAACCAAGCACTATTTTCCAAAGTATCAGTTTTCTCCACAAGGAAAAAGCAGCACTTTTTTCACCAACAATTCGATGACAACGTCCTTCAGGGGAGATGCTCCATTTGCAATGTATTCTGTTCTCCAGCGTTATATATACAACATCTACTTAGTTCACTGGAAACTGACTTTCTGCATTATATAAGATCATTAGCACCACATTTTTCATGTTCTAATTAAAACTAACATTAAATTAAAATAAAATAAAATGCCTTAGGTAATTTTTACATTTGATTTTTCTGCATCTAAATATAATTTAAAATGTAAAGACTCATCTCTCAAAATACAAAAAGGAATGTATAAAATTTAATAGAAAATATTCTATTTCATATACGTGGAAATCTCTGAAAGCCCTCGTTTGTTATTCAGTAGATGAAAAAGAAGGAAGAAGAACACAGAAAAGGATAGTGAAAAATATTACTGCACTGTT
Organism: Tyto alba; assembly: GCF_018691265.1. Taxonomy (NCBI): domain Eukaryota; kingdom Metazoa; phylum Chordata; class Aves; order Strigiformes; family Tytonidae; genus Tyto; species Tyto alba. The sequence goes on along the minus strand of NW_024881295.1, from coordinate 4,515,096 downwards.
CTGTAAAATTAACTATTTCAAGCTGCTTAACCTTAGCTCAGAAAACCCCGTGTTGGACTGGTGCTCTTATGAAGAGGAATCTGCTGCAAATTAAAATCTTGTCTGCTGCTTTTGAAAATGAAAAACTTGAGAATACTTATAAAGTGGAGCCACCTTCTTTCCCCTTTTATTGATTTGAAAATGAGTCACCTTTCAAATGCTTATTCCCATGTGTCATCCAGAGAAGACCACCCAAAGTTATTACATTTTGAGCAAGCATTCAGTTCTTCAAACCTGCAGTACTCCCCTGCACTCATCCCCGCCGGCCAAGTATGTTTGGCTCTCAAACACAAGCGTTCAGCAGCACAAAGAGCCACATGCCCCAGCTTCTTTAAAAACACCAAAGGAAAGGGAAAAAAGCCCCTATAATCTCAAGGTGCGTTTATTCAAGTAAATTGGTAAGAAAGATGAGAATTTCCACCAAGACCAGAATAAGCCTCCTTCCCCCAAAAGAAGCCCAGCATCATAAGCCCCACTGCAATCACAGAGGCCACAGGCTTCCACTTTAACTAATCTCAACAGGTGGTAAAACTCTGTTGCAGTAACATTTTCAATTAATAGAGACCATCAGGCAACATGAGAATTAAATCTTAATACTTAAGCTCTTGCAAAAAGGCAGTTACATCTTATTCCTGGACTATTACTCTTTTAGAAATACATACATGACAACCAGGTGGTTAAGATGGGTTAGACTTCAGAAAACACAACTTAAACATTACATTCCACTACATTGCATTTTTGTTTCCAATAAATGCCTACATACTATATAACCAAACCTCCTCAGACCAAATAAAAGTTTTGTTTATGTTTTCTGCTTTCCCACTAGGACATACACTGAACTGCCAGTAAATTTGTCAAAAGCCATTTCCTCTTTTTGTTGAGTTTTCTTCTTGACTCACGTTTTCTTATTTGCTTGCATTCAGGGATAGCAGTTTAAAATAGATTTGGTACTTGAGAACTGTTGCACAAGGAAAACCTCTTAAAACACAGAAGGAATTATTGGTTGGTAATTTCTGAAGTGAAAGTAAGTTGATTTGCCCGAGAAGACTCCTCTTTCATTTAATACGTTTCCCATGTTTGTATCAGCCCTTTAGTTCTAATCATTCTTTATAGTAAGCTAAGATACAAAGCTGTGTGCAGCTTACTCCTTTAAAGTCAAAGAACTTAGCAGATGGCAATTTTAAAGATTTTTGATCCAGTACATTTTTGTCTTCTTCCCAAAGTGGGATTGTTATTATTGTCTTCCCTCTACTGTGAAGTGAGAAACTAGTACGTCACTACTTGCTTCAGGTGACCCAGCAGAAGGTTTAGGCAAGACTGATATGACTGCCCCTAAACCATTCTTCCCTAATATGTTTCATGTGTTGCTTCACACACACATTTTCACTGTTGAGGGTTTCTGCCGTGAGCATAGCTAGTTTATCTGTTGCCCAAATATTTTTAGTTTTTCTCAATCTAATCTAAAATATGCCTGGTACTGAGTGGAGGGAAGAGTGTCTATATATCTACATTTGTTATAACATTTAATTTATGAGTTCTTAAGTGATCACTCAAAAAAAAATGAGAATCAACTCTACAATCTATTATCACCACCAAAAATGAGAACATGAAAAAAGTGCTTATTACATTCTGCTTAAAATATAAAGAAAGTCAGGTACACTTCAATCATTGTCTACAGAGAGTATCAGTATTCACTCAGATAGGACTACTGGAATGCAGCTTAGTACAATTACTAATGAAAATTCAATGCAAAAATAGTAAATCTAATCTGTAAGACCTATTGGCAACTAATTTGTTCTCTGTTCTTGAAAATAAAATTGGACTCACGTAACCAAACTTCTTCAAGTCACATCATTTAGCAGGCCAGATAAAACAATCTCAGATACTGCTTTGAAAAATTACTGTGAAAAATTACAAGTGTCTTGGATGCATATGCTTTCAGAGAGAACACTTATCCACTTCAAGCTTTTCTTCCCAACTCCCTTGTGTAGGCTTGAAGAAAGTTTCATTCACTTGCCGTCCTACTCTGTATGACAATCTTTTTGTGTCATGGCAACAGTCCTGCATTTATGGGACTGTCTGCAGCTCTGCCCGCAGGAGAAGTGCCCTTTGACCCCACAGGACAGAGGCAGATTTGTAGGTCTCAGTCTTCACAGACTTTAAACTCATTTCTACAGCTGGTTTACTGTAGAGCAATCTTTACTTGAAAAAAAATTTCTCTGAAGTCCAGTGCATGATTAATGGCTCTTGGTTTTCGCTTCTTGCCCCACGGTCTTCTCCCCTCCCCTGCACACCACATCACTTGCTGTAGCCTAGTTTTAAAATATTCTAGGAGCTGCTTTTTTCCTTTACAACACAAAATGTTTGAGAGCAAACTTTAATGCCTTCTTTTTAAGTTACAGGAGAAGGCACTCATCAAAACACGTGTATCATTTTTCTGTCTTACACATTCTCTAGTCAGCTTCCAAGTGGCAGAAGAATAGCTTGGCATGGCTAGCGATTCACATCCAAACAGAATGACAACGTGCAAGGAACTTTTCACACTTTCCAAAAACACTTTACAACTCAATCCTTTGAAAAACTCATCAGAAATATCAGGGAATCTCCAAACAAAGTAATGCCAGGAATACCATATCCAATTTGTGGTCTTGCAGACTTAATAAAAGCTCTTTTAAATGGACAGCACTACACATTCACAGTCATAAAATCTACTGAAAATACAGAGAACTGAAAATCCATAGAACAGCATTTTCCACACTTGTTTATCCTGAATCACTTTCATTGTTGTTTTCCTAGAAGGTCACACATAACCATGACCTCAGAATTCAGTGTAAAACTGACATTTTAATATAGGCTGAATGGGATAAATTAACTATACATGAAATGTAATGGACTAAAAGTAGTCCAACGAGGACAATGCTTGAATTGTTTAACAATTTATCAGTCAGTGTTTTAACCTTTTATTAAGGCTGCTGTAGATAATGTCTTATCAACTAATGCTATATGTTTGTAGAAGGCAGCATTTTCCTATTACTGTCTCTCTCAAAATAATATTACAATACTTGTCAACTAATTTATAGATGCTAAACTTAGGTTACATAAAAGAGGTAATGAACTATTTTACTGAGAGAAACTGAAACCTGAAATCAAGCTTTTTAAATACCATCATAAAAAATAAAAGTGATAGTAATAGAAAACCAAGGCATTTAATTTTAAGTTGATGTTAACACATTTTCATTTCTTTTTGGATTGTTAGATGAACCTGTGTTTTAGCAAACTTGGTAGTGATGTGAATAGAGAATTCGTTGCTCTATTATAAACCATGATAAGTATCCTACGAAAAAGCAACTGTAGGCAGAGCTTCCATGGAAATGTATTCTTACACATAAAAGTTCAGAATCCTAACATTTCTATTTAAAAGTCATATCTATTATAGTGAAATATATAGCATTTCAAGATAGAACATATTTAACGCGTACTTGACTCTCACAGAATTGGCTGAAAATGGTGATACTGTTTTGTTTACAAGTTTATACTTTGAAGGTTTTTATTTTTATTTAAACAACTGTACTTATATGTAAAGGTAAAAGTACAAACCCCTTGTGAAGCTAAGAAGTCTAGGTTACAGTGTGAACAGAAAAACAAGTAGAAGAAATTAAGGAAGAGCTGCACACCAAAAAGGAAGTTGGATATTGATTTTTTTTTTCATGTCTATGTTACTAACATAAGACAGTCATAAAAAAAACCCTACGCACATTTCAATCAAGCCACTGAAATAATGTTATTTTCCATGTCTCACCAATAGCGTGTATAGCAATAACTCTGTTAGCTATAATACAAATACTAGCAAAGAAAAGATCTATGAATGTATCACTCATGTGAGAGTAAAATAATGTAAAACAAGATAAATCTTAAGTTTCTTATTTGTTCTTGTTGGCCCTAATACCCAAATGGCTAAATTCCCCTGTTAGCCAAATAACTGTAACATCACAGCATGAGCTCACTGCAAGCTACAACAGAAACTAGTGTTTGGATTCCCTTAGCGCCTTCAATTCCTGTCGTAATGGGAGAAAAATAAATCCTATTTTTGCTATAAAAATGTCCATTTTGCGTCCATTTCTGATGAGCTATGGAATCTGCCTCTCTACCATCTATACATATTGCTTAATATTACAAAGTTATTTAAATAGGACAGAAAACGGATCGGCTCTTTTTTGTTGTTGTTTGACGAGTCTTCAGTTGTATCAGCTCTGTGGTCTGGGTTCACTGGATGGCTGCATGAGTACTCAGTCAACTTCAGGAAAAGAATAGGAACTAACAGAGAGGGCCAGGACAAGATCACTGCTCTCAGTAGCACCCCAGCATATTTTGGCCTGTAGCAACAGAGAGCCTAAATTGTATATCAATGACAGTTGTCAATGGGAGACAAAACTTCTTCAAAGAAGGGGCAGAGAATGGTTTCAGAAATAAATTCCTTGGGTCACATAAACTCAGGAGAGGAGAGGGGAAGAAACAACCAGTTTTTGGTGTACCAGTTACTGGTGAGACTGCAGAGCCACTCCAACTGTGAGAATACAAGGTAAGTTGGGAAGATTCAGCAATGCAGAACACAAGCTCTAGCGTTCAGGACAACGATGCTGGAAAACCTCAAAAACCTCAATCCACCTAAAAAGGGTTTTGACTGGTGACAAAAACACTAAAGGGAAGAACACGTAAGATTCGTTATTGTTTGTCTAGATTTAGACATTTCCATTGACTCAAGGACAACATTGGTTTTGAATCTAAGTACACATATTTTTGGGAGAAATTATGCAGTGAGAAAATACACAGAGTGCTGCTTTCCATTGCTTATATTCTGAACTAGCAAACTGCAAGCTGGAAGGCTGATATCCCATGCAGAAACATCTCACTAAAGTTGAGCATTATCTTGAGATTCTTCATTGATCCCAAAGAACCAAAGAAACTTTAGGCTGTAGGGCTGCCTTTTGAATGGTGTAACATGTGGAGTGCCTAACTAGGAAATGTGCTGAAAGGGCTGTGGGCATAATCACTAACATTACCTATCAAGACTGAGAAATCATAACACACACAAGCACAAAACCTGTGATCTGACAGCAGTATAATGAAAGTCCAGAAAGGATAGCTTGAGCAGTCTCTAACAGCATTTTATAACTTAAGCCTTTTGCATTTTTGTGCGTTCACATGTACACATGTGCTTGAAAATTACAATTTTGTAATTGTAAATTGGTGTAAAAACCAAGCGAGCTGTATCACTTGCTTTCATTTTAGCCAAGTAGAACTGAAAAGGAAAAAACTCAACTAATGTAGCAGAAGAGCAGGAAAATTTTGATGACATGCCTAAATGGAAATCTGAAAATTTCCAAGAAAAATCAAAAATCCTAAAGTAAACCTAGTTTGGCACAGAAAAAAAATGATCCAGTGTCTAGCTCCCTGCCAGCCACCAGCAATCCCAGCCTAAAAAAGAGCCTACTTTAAGCTCAGCAATACAAAGCATGAGATGCCTTGTAAACAGATGATATGCTGAATGGTTTGAAACACATTCTTTGTCAAAACTTCATACACTTCAGTGTACTAATGAAAACATTCACAATAGCATGGTCATTCTGACTTGTATGCAATTCTGGCAAACTAATATTGAAAAAGCTTGTAATTTTCAAAGCATGGACACCCACAACTTTCTGAAAACAAGACTCTTAACATGCACCTCACGTTAAAAATCCTATAATTAGAGCAACCAAAAAAATTAAACATTTACCTCTGTCTTGGCTTAAACAGATGACAATTTTATTTACTCTAAATTTTAGTCATTTTATTTGCTTAACATAAAATAGTGTAAGTTCAGCCCTTCAACCACACTCAGTGCATCAAAAACAATCAAGAGAATTAGTTATTACAGGACATTTCCATTTAACCATTTATAAGTAGCTTGTGTTGCAAACTCTCAATACACTATTTCAATCTTGACTTGTTGGTTTCTGAAATATTTTCTGTAACAACTCATCTGTTGTTTCTTCAAAAAATCTGTTATTCTGAAGTAGACAGGGGTGAGAGGGGGGAAACAGATCATCTCAGAAGGAAAAGTTCTACAGTTTCCTGGTGTTTCTGAACTTCATTCTCAAGTAGCTGATTCAAAAATTTGAAGAGGTTTTTGCTATCCAAGAGCCTAAGTGTGCAACCTTTAGTCAGAATATGTTAAAATCACATGCACATTAGCGGGCCATTTGTGAAAACAATTTGACCATATGAGAAATCTCAACTCAGGAAAACATCTTTTCTTACTATAACTCAAACAAAGGCTAGCATTTAAATGCATAAACCCCATTTCTGAATTGGGAACTAATCAGGATAGAGATCTAAATCATATTCTCAAAACAAGTTTTTAATAACACTCATTTTAAAACTCAAGTAAAAAAGGAGTTTCTGGTTTAATGGAGAGCAGATTCAATTAAAAAAAAAAAACCAAAAAACAAAAAAAAACCAACCCCCCCCCCCCCCCAAAAAAAAATACAAACAAATCAACAACAACAAAAAAATATATGGAAAAAAGAGGTTCTGCATAATCATTTCTTTAGTAAAACACACTAGTAGTTTGTTTTTGTTGGCTTTAGTTTATTTACTTTTGCTTCAGGAATTAACTTCAACAATCTTATATGACACATTGTTGTACAACTCCTATTGAAATGGATTAGAAAAATGAATGCATTTTTATAATGCTAATATTTCACTGCTTCTTTCTGGATTTTTTCATGTAAGTCAGTGAAAAATGTTCCACTGATAACTAGACGGTGGTGAGTTACACATGGAAACACTTCCACACTTCATGTTGGAAAGTGACTTCCGAGTTAAACTAGTTAATTAAAAACCTAGCTCAGGAACCAGAGTGTATTGCCTAAGTGAGGAGTGAAACATCAAATTGTTACATACAGTTATTAAGGAATGCTAAGTTTAGCATAGAGGAATCTACTTTACGTTTCAATTTATTTGTAATTTTACAGTAAAATGGTAAAGCTTTCCTGAATTCACTCACAGAAAAAAGGTAGTAGTAAGATGAAAATAAGAGTGCCTGCAACGGGAGATTATTCAGGAGTAGTTTATTGAGAATAATTCCATGCAGTTAGGAATGTCCAAGATGTCTTTATTCACATGGTTTGTCCTGCTGTTATAAGAAATCTAAAGAGTTACGGCATCTGAATGAAATTTCTTTCGGAAGATATTGAGAATTAAACTCTAACCTGAGGTGGTAATTAGGAGACATTGAAATTTGATGGAAATCACAAGTACAACTCAGTAGACATGATTTGTGCCTCAAAGTATGAAAAAATGGGAACGTTTGGAAATAATTCTGTGTTTCAAGGAGAATATCAATACTATCATTACTTAACATCAATATAATTAATTCCATATGCAGGAAAGATCCTTGTGGGGTTGGGAGGGGGGGAGAAATTTTGCAATGCAATTGCACCCCATATTTGGTTGAGACCGCTGAGCGTTATTGCGAAATAAACCACATTAATCACTGCTATGCAGAGATTTCTGTGCAATTTACTGAAGAAAATATGAGCGGTGGCTTTAGAGGTTATCTTTTACACTAAACTCAATGTCATAACAGTCTTCCAAGACTCTAGGACTCAACCTTTGGCAAGGTAATATGCAAGCATATTATAATCCAAAAGAAAAATCCCACTTTAACACGAATACTAATTTTTACAAACCCTTACCTTCTTTTTCTATACAGTTTACACACACACCAGCCTCTGAACAGAACCACCATACAAACTTCAATTAACTTTAAGAAATATACTCAAAGGTTTCACTGTATGTTCTAATACACATTTTAGGCTTTCATCATCAGAAATACGACAGAGATGCACAATTTAGGCAAACACAGCATAGCAATCCACCCCCTGCTCACACACCATTTTCTATTTTCATATGGATTAGACAACTGCACAGTTAACCCTTTACCCATTTTCCTTCCAATTCATTATATTAATTCCCAAATCACTAGTCAGCTTCATTGGATACAGTATAAAACTTATTTTTTTCTCAAATTGTCTTTCATTTCCTCAATGACAAATTAATAATCTGGCAGAGGATTACAGTATATCTACCATAGCAATGACCTGTACTGATCTCTTAACTGTTAAAAGACATTTCTAACTTCTTTTACTCACAACTGTTACACCCTGGAGAGAACAAAATTTACCATTATAAGCATTCTTACTTCTTGGCCAGTACGCATATAGAAGACAGCTAACAAAATCTTTATAAAGAATGCATTCAGATCACAGCAACAAAAATACGAATATGAATTAGAAGATTAAATTATATAGAAAATTTATAATGTAAAAATGAAACGAGGAAAGAGAAAATGTAGGAACACAACAGAGGTGACAATAATATTTTTTTGGAAAAAAAATCTTCAGTAAAGTTATGGCTTTGCTTCCTCCAAGTCTTTCCTTTCAACATGGAAGTATCTGCAGCCAGCATATGCATCCAGTCTGTGGGTCCTAGGATCATGCAGAATAAAAGCTTTTTGTGGCAACAGCATTTCTGCACGTTGATAATTCAGCTGGGATTTGGGTGCGGCATTGATAGCAGGGGCAGCATGCAGAAGGATGAGCCCTCTCCCATCTGCCCTGGCTTAAGCATCCCTATGTCTGATCTCAAAATGCAGGACTGTTCCCACAGTGTGGAGCTCACTGGATGGGGAAGAGGCAGCATAGCTCATCATCCACATGCAGCCTGATTACATCTTCCCTCTGCAGCCTTTATTTGGTTTGGGAAGAGCCAGAGAGAAACTGTGGAGCTGCATAACAGCTGGAAGGCTAAGTTCTGCCAGTGCCCCAGAAAATGAGGCCTAAAACCCTCTTTTCATCCATCCTGCATCAGAATAACCTGCACTTAAGACATAACAACAAATGAGGGACATCTGCTTTGATGTATTTCCAGCATTCCAGACCAACAGGAAATAATTTTCCTATTCATAACCTCTGTAACTGATAGGAAAGTTATCAAATTTAGAAACTCAAAATCTGCCTTAGAAAGAAAAAAAGGGGCTTGCAGTGCAATGTAGGAGGAAATGTAAGCTTCATTTTGAAATACACACACGCACCTATATGTATTAAGCATCATATATTAAATATCACATAGCAATCACACGTGAGAATAACATTCTGTATGTTTATTCACAGAGTTACATTTTTCTTAGTTACCACACTAGCACAAGGCGACAGGACCTTCAGACAGCTATTTTTTGCTAATTGTCAAAACTGGTATTACACTAGAATGCCTAGTTGCAGTGATGATGGAATGCGGTATAAACCCTGAGACATTGTTACACTTGGAGTAAATCAGGTGGACTAAAGCAAGCCAAGATTTCCATCCATGAGACAACACTGATCAACAGACTGTCATCAATCATGTTAAAAATAGAGTGACCAACACTGTTCTGGGCACAAGATGTGTGGATTAGCATAGACAGACCTTTCCCAGGATTAATTAACCACTGCTAAAATAATATAGTATACCTCAAGTAACATTTTTGAAGGAATATACACCTTTATGCCAATGTTCTGCATTGGGCACAATGTCCTGTTTTGTGTTCCAAGCAGCATTAATGCCCAGAGAAATGGTGAGGTGAACATTTCTGTAGGCTGTCCTTCAACATTAGAAACATTCAGCTGAACCTCTGGACACAAATGGCTAATACTGAAAATTCAATCACTTCCACTGATGAATACATTAGGGAAAAGTATTCTACCCTGCTACACTTTGGCTATATTTACGTTAGCAAGTAGGGCAGAAAAAAAGGATTAGATCTGTAAAGAGATTTTCTGCTAGAGGGCTGACATGTGTACTATATGCATGTCAGGTTTTTACCTCTGGCTAGATCCAGTCTAGATTTGTGGACTAAAGGTCTGCTCACAGCTGGGATGCATCTTCTTGTTTAACTTCATGAAAATAAATCCTTTGCATGCTCGGACAGTGCTGTACAATACATACTAGAGTGCAGTAAATGAGGGCAGTTCAAATTGCACTCCTAAACGGAAGTGAAATGCTAATGCAGAAACACCTTTTCTTACAGGCAGAGGATCCCACAAAGCTACAAGGCACAGGTCTGGTTAAATCTGCAGTATTATTGATTGCACTCTCACTGGGTTTCTCAGGCCTCCAAACAACGATGTCATATTTTTTAAGAACACTCATGCTTAAGCATCTGTTGACTAGTAGCTAATTAATTAATCTGGTCACATAGATCACATTCATGTACACTAATTGGGTTATTGTCATGAGATGTATAGGGAATTGCAGCTAAGGCAGTTGCCGATAAGCTTTAAATTCACTCACTCTGTGTGACTGGTAAGCAAAGCTGAAAAAGGGGAATGAAATTCTAGATGTGAAACATTCTTCTTCCCCCTAGACTTCCATGCCTCCCTGAAATGATAGGATAATGCACCACATGATTTTCATGAAATGCATACTTACCAGCAACAAATGCTGGAGTATTGCTAACTTATGAACAAGGAGTGAGAAAAAGGCAGTATCAACTTGAAATATCAAGATAAACATGCCATCTGACTTCTGTTTATTTATCATACCAATTCACAAGGGGGGGGGGGGGGTGGGGGGGGGGAGCCTCATCGTCATAATCCTGTCTTTATTGAAACAGCCAGTCACAGTATCCCATTATCCCCAGTCTCATCATACCAATTTCCAACAAAAGGACCATGAAATTACAGAAAGAAGTTTGCAGCTCTTTCAGGGTAGGTTGTAGAAAAGACAAACCTACAAGCCTTTTATCTGCAAAAGCTTCTATTTTAATCTGGTTCAGGTCACGAAAGAGATGAGCTTAGTGGTTTCAATCAAATGTTCTTATCAGTGAGGTACCATACAGCTCAACCTAAAAGGCACACACCAAAAACTAAAACAACAAAGTGTTTGACAGAATAATCAAAATGTGTTTATCAAGTTATTTGGGGAAACTCACACAGTGTTTTTGTATCCTACTCTGTATTTCTGTAGTTTCAGACCCAGAGATACCTTTGAAAGCCTGCTGCTTTAACGGTGAAGGTGTGCTCAGCTAAATGAGTCACTTTCTATCACCATGGGCTGTAACACATATTCCAATCCAGAAGTTTGTCAGAATTGTCATTTTAGGCATCAGTTGCTCATTGGACTATACAAATGCCACCCTGCAACACCATGTACGTTTAATCACAACTTCTGCAGTCACAGGCTTTTGCCTGTGTGGTCACAAGCAAAGGGCACAGGGCGTTTTCTAAATTTGGAAGAGTCCTTTACAAAACCTACATCAATTTTTCTTGCCTGTTGTCATTTAGTGAAAAGTGCTGATAGAAGTAAGAATCTCTCTGAACAGTTTTTCTCAGAACTTTATTTAATGGCAGAAAGGATGATACTAGGAGACACTTCTTTTTAATTCTGAAAAATTCTGTCAGAAGAAAATTAATGTATATTCATCTCAATTAACAAATGGAGTCAAAGAGCAAAAGCAGCTCCTTTTTTTTTTTTGTATGCTAACTCTAAGCCAAAATGAATACTAACGTAATAATGCTACATCAAACACTGTGATGAATTTACACTGGCAAAGGCTTGGTTGTATGATGACAGCACTCCCCCAGTGAATAAGTGCACAGTGCATTGTCCCTTCTAGAGCTCAACTTCAAAGCCCTTGAAAATCTCCTTTGAGTTTTGAACCTTCCAGATCAAAGCCTTGGAGTTCATTTATACTTTCAGGATCAGATGAAGGCAGGCAGTAAGACAGCCGTGATTTAAAGGATAAATCACTTCAGAACAATGTCTATGAACAGTCTCTATGGCATCACATTTGAAACTAGGTTTAGAAAAGTAATACCACACAGGCACATATTCTGTTTCAGGAAAACTAAGGCAAAGTAACAGTATTTTATTTTGTTTTTAACTTTCCCAGTGGAATTTACCTTTCTATTTTGCAAGTTTGTTTACAAAATTATTACCCACGTAGATCTAAGCCCAATGTCTTGATGATTCACACCCATGCCAATTTATACATAGGCTGAGATTTAATGTATCTCTGTTTGCCGAGTCAGTGAAAAATAAAGATGCCAGTGTTACAAAAAAACGTACACAGAAATCTAAAAGAATAAGCCTCCCCCAATCAAACAAACAAAAGCCCTCTGGACCAAGCCTGCGGTTTGACGTGCACGCAAGCTAGATCAAAGCATGTCTTGTCCAACTCTGATACATATGCATGGTTGAAAAGGACAAAAATAAGCCCTACAGCAACTCCGTCCACACTGAACAAGGAAATCATAACATGCATTCAAATATATTATACACGTTAATTCCAATATTCATAGACTTTTCCAATGTGCTTAAACATACGAAAGCAACAATCAAACCAGCATGCTATCCAGACTCAAAAGCACTTACATGGCTGATGAAAAGGAGCAGTTCACGGCCTCAATGACTTCTCTCAATTGACCATGTAAAAGATAGAAGTCCATGGCAGCTGTGGGCCATGGTCTTGAAGCAAGATACCTTGTAGTCTCAGCACAGTTATAAATGACTTGATATTAGGAAGTCTGTAGCGGAGCTGAGAAGTGCAGCCAGAGCTCCAATCACAACCCCATCCTCTCCTCTAAAACACATGCTGTGTGTCATCTATAGAGCTTGTGCAAAAATAGACCACTGCTGCTTCTCTGTTCTTGCAATGTGTGCTACCTTTGCACCTTCAGAAGGCTAATTATGCAGTGATTTGTCTAATCCTTGAGATATCATTGCTCTTTCACAACTAGCAATGTTTTTCCTTTTATAAACACACTGAACAGTGTATCCTAGTGGACACCGACCTGTAGGTAACAGCAAATGCCCAGTGTGAATACTGTAGAGGGACTTAATATTGTAGAAGGCATGTAACTTAATTCTAAAAGCCAACTAAATCAAAACTCTGCTTCTAACTACATACACATTTACAAAATCAGTGGAAAAGAATTTTATTTTCCTAGTCTCCTCTGGACATCCTGTGAACCACCTGTACGTAGCTGAAAATTTTCAAATTGGAAACTTTTAAGATCTAAACAACCAACATTGACAGGGTTTTCTGAGTTTGGATAAGATTTTGGTTTTGAGTAATTTGCAAAAAAAAAATTGGTCAGACTAGGGTAGGGCAAAGACTGTATGAGAGTTTGTTGGAGATTCTGGAGGGAACTATGAAGAAACAAACCTACAAATAAGACTGAAAACCCCAGGATTTTACATAGTGCTTTTAACTAAAGTTCTAGACTATAAAATTATTTAATATTGTCCAAGCATTATATTCACTTAAGACTTTTTTGTTTCTTCTTACTGTCAGTGAGGTCAAATACAACCAACTGATACGTGCCTCCTGGTAATAAGAGTAAAATACTCAGTGTGCCTCGAAAAAGTCAGTGTGTTCAGACAAGTTTTGATTAACTGTTCAGTACAGAGAAACACTGCTGTACTCACAAAAAGTTACGTGTTTCTGATTTGCTTTCTGTTAAACAAAACCAAAACTCAAAAGAAGCCAAAGGACATCTGAATGGAAAAATTTTCTTTTCCTTACCGCTCACCTATTAAGTATTGCAAGCTGTTGGATGAAAACAGTAAGCACAATTTGCTCCCATCTAAACAAGACAAGAATTTACAGAGATTGAACCTTTTGATTTGACCAACAGAAATACTAGAAACAGATGACGCTGCTGTACTGAAAAGTTTGGGGGACTTTTTGCCCAGTATTTTAATTGTGAGAGTTAGCCTAAGCAAAGAAACTACCCTTCCCTTACAAAGCTCACCTTGGGTAGTCTCAGTCACAACTACAATAGTGTGTGTACTCCATATGAATGAACTCTTTCCCTGCTCTCAATTAAACCTATATAAGTATGCTGCATTAAGGAGGGATTTTAGAAACATTGACTGAATATACACAGATGGAAGCACAGGTAGGCCAATCCTAAACTCACATGTCTGAATCCAAGTTCTGCTAACAGCTGATGTTGTAGGACAAGATATTGCTTTCTGGAAGAAAGTAAACACTATGTCAGTCTATGGTCACTTGAACTATCTACTCCCTAAACAGGCATAAATGCCGTCAGCAGAGTCCACCTGGCTTATCAACTTTTGTATAGCTCAGTTGCTCTGACTTTATCTGGTTTTAGTTTTTTGTTTTGTGCTTTTGTTGTTGTTTTGGTTTGGGGTTTTGTTGTTTTTGTTGCTTTTTGACATTGTTCCTTCAGATGCAGAAATTCTGCGAGGACGCAGAAGGATCTGTAAAACAAAAGCAGTACCAAAACCAAGGTACCCACAAGCAGTGGATATCTTGGGGAGCCACTGGAAAATGGCTTCTACGTATTCCTGCTGCAACTCTCCAAAGCCTTCCATTTGTAGAACATGCTGGAGTCATCTAGCCAGGAGATTACAGACAGAGCTGACAAGCTTTGGTTGTGATAAAACATTTTAACTTTTAGCTAGTTGTTAAGACTTGTTGCTTAACTAAATGAAAATGGGAGTCAGTAATGAAGATATGGGGAGTCCAAGAAGTAGCACAGACCCAGGAACATCTGAAAATCACTTTTCTAACAAAGAGACGCCAAACTCAACTTTCCTAATGTCTTCTACTTCCACCCCTATCATTCCTGTACAGAGCAACAACTTCTGCTGGATAGCACAGAAGCAAAAGCTGAATCATCTAGCCACAACCCTGAATTTGTTCAAACTTCCATAATTACACAATCTGGAATTTAGAACAGCTTTGAAGAATCCTGCTCCTCAACAACACAGAATGAGGAGAAAGGAGAGGAGAGGAAAGGGCAAGAGGAAAAGGCATCTTCACAGTTGCCTACTTGGATTTCCTGCAGGGAAGCTACACATTCATGCTTGAACAACAACTTATCTTAGTTAAAATAATTTCCTACCAAATGTTTAGATCTTAACCAAATAAAATTTCAATTAAAACTGTGTTTTAATTATTTAAATATTTTATTTTGAAGTCATTTAAACATGGATAGTAAAATCCATGTAAAATCGATTGGGTCAGAACTCCATTAATTCAAAAAAAGAAGACTCATTAATGACTATTTGATCACTGAATACTGTGTCATGCTCAGGCAAATTCTTCCTAAAATTCAATGGGAAAAGATATACATTGACCTTCTGTCGATATTTTTTTAACAGGGAAATCTAAACTAACCAAATAAACTGTATATTGGTCTTGGCAACAAAGCATAAAAGGAGCACTCTTTTTCTTGTATACTTGCCCCCCCCAACTTTTCATTTTCTCAGCTGTTAAGTTATGTGCATATCTATACCTTCTGTTGCTCTTCACCCACCCTGAGGATAGGTCTGAGAGTTAGAAATTGCTTGAGATGAACACTAGTATTCAAAATTGCAGAATACCGTGTAACAGGAAAAGGTATGTCAATTATCTGAGAAGAATGCAAAAGCCTCTACTTCATCAAAGGCCTTCTATTTTATTGCAAGAATTGAGGAAAACATTGGAACTTCATTTAGATGATGGAAAATGTCAGTGTAAATCTCTTTAGAGGCACTGAGTTTTGCAAATTAATTTTGTCGCTCAGTTACCTGAGGCAGGTATGGTTGCAAAAATAACAATTTTATTGAATAACACATGATCTCATACCTAAGAAGATGAGCTCTCACCCCTCTTGTATATTCTCTCTGCTATTGAGCCTGTTTCAAGTATTGGTAACTAAGTAGGCTGAACTAACCAGTTTAGCAGCTCAGACTCAGACCAGCACACACAGACATCTGTACCAGAAGGCCTAAGAGATAAGATCGTGTAACTAGGTAGCTGAGAGCAACTTGTCCCTGCAGGGAAGACAAAGTCAGCAGCCAGTAATGAGGAGTTTTTCCATGCCCTGACCTCAGTGCTGCATGCTAGTGCTGCTGCATTAATTACTTCAAAGAGGCCTTGGGATTTTAAATCAAATCCAACATAATGCTCATGAGCTGAAGACCTCCCAAAGGTCTGTGGCCTGCTATACTCATCTGCTACAACCTGCTGATTAGTCAACTCCCAAAGCCCAGTGGTTTCAAAAATCTTGGAGATCAAGAAACAACAGACCTCACAGAAACCTTGCCCAGAAGGATCACAGTGATTAACTGGTGTAAAAATCTCATCTCCCAAATACCAGATAAGCAAGTCAGAGATGCTATAGCTCCTTACCTTCAAATTAGAAGGGTAGTTCTGAGAAGAATACAAACATGAAAACTCAACTCATCCTTTATCCAACATGTTAATAGTTATGATGCAGAGATTTCAAGAAAATCTGTGTTTGGATATCACTTTGCAAGAAATGCATCTCATGTAATGACACTCCAAGGAATTTATTTTGACTTATCTGACACCTAGATATTTTGAGGTAGCATTTTATGCCATTGCTTGAACATAAAATGGTGAATAGATACAGTCCAAAAAAAAAAAAAAAAAAAGGAGACTGGAAACAAAGCTTTGAATCTTTTGAATCTTTCCACAGCTTTTTAAAGAGACTTATCCTTTCACCCCCAAAAGAATGTATTGGTTGTTTTGTTTTTTTTTTTTTTTAGTGTTAAATAATTAGACTAGCTCCATATCTGATGGTAAAGTGAGAAATAATGTACCAAAAGCTTTGAGGCAAATTATTATGAATTCTTTGTAGGTCCAGAACCAAAAGCTGAAACCAGAAATGTGACTAATATTCCATTATCCTCCTGAGAACTTAATTAGTAAATCAGGGATGCATATATATTTGTTTGCAAAATAGATAGCGGTCTTGGATGAGTAAATGGGTTAGTGATTTAAAAAGTGACTGCACGAATTCAAAGTAGCTAGAAATATTTTGGAAGGATTCAAAATCCCAGCGAGGGCTTTTAAGTACAAAGCACTGTAGACTTACCCTGTTTTGATTAAGATCTCCTCTAAGCATTTGCTGCTGACCACAGATGGAGATCGAAGCTGGACAGGCCTTTGGTTTCTATCAGTATTGTCACTGTTCTGTTCACAAGGATGTTGCCCCTACATTATTTCACTCTTTATGAGCCCACACACCTCCCTGGGAGCACAGAGTCCAGTTATATATATTTATGTACTGTGTTTTCCTTTTATTGCTGCATGTCTTGTCCAATTTAACAAAAGTTTGCAGTGTTAGACTACTTAAAGATGTTGACATCTGATATACAAGTGATCTGTTCTTATTTGGATTAGCTTTAATGTGAGGAAATCTGCGTGTTAGCGTTATTAGACATACAACTCCACTTTAAAAACATCTTCCAGTTTGCAAAGTCAGTTAAGTGTGGTGTTAACTGTTTATGTGTAAGCACTTGTGCCGTTTGAGACACTGTAAGGCATCTGAAATGTTTGCACAGGGCTTACAGACAGGAGAAAAGATCGATTAGGGACTTGCACCCTTCAGAAGGAGCAGCCAGGAGCCAGGTGGGATACCTTAGTGTTTCAAATGACAACAGACAGTTACATTTAGGTAACCAAATCCCACCCTGAATGAGAGAACTACAGAAGTTCAACATGCAAACAGCTTTCTTGTGTATCTACTCCATACACATTAATGAAACTGTAGCCAGACAACTAAAGTTTGCATTCCTAATTGCTACCAATTTGAACTAAGCAGCTACCTGAAACAAATAATGTTTTAGTCTTGCCAACATATAACTTTGACAGGAAAACAGATGTCTTTTTTTCTAATTTTTTATATTTTATATTTCATTAAATATGTCACTACTAAATTCTGAAATCCTTAATGCATTCTGAAGCGTAAACAAAACATCTGTTACTGAATTATCAACCAGCTCTGATCACTGTGCTTATGTGTATAGTGACTGAATTAATATCACAAAGACAATTATAAATCTGGCATGCTCTGGCTTCCAAACACTTGCCTCTTGAAGTATGTGACTTTAATGTGGTCTTTGTAATGAATATTACTTATCTTTATAGCATCAGTAGTGTTCTATTTACTTCATGGACAAGTTAAGTCATGACCCCTGTCTGCTCCAGACTGTCAGTGGGAATGAGACCTGAAATATTAAATATCAAAAAGTACAGCTCTAAACATAAAAATCCTCCTTTAACTCTGAGATAAAAAACAGACTGCATAGTTGCTGAGATCAGCTGCTAGTGAGTCATGACCACATAGCCAGGTATTTTTATTACAGCTTGGTGATGTACAAACAACATGAGAAAAGAGAAAACTTTAACACTGGACAGTGACAATTAGAGAATTCTATGTAGCTTGTTGATTAAAATAAAAAATATAATATATATTCATATATACATGTGTGTGTGTATACATACATGCAGCTGCTACTGTTTAATCCGATCTGGGAAATTAACACTAAATACGGGCCTTTGAAAACCATGTAATTGTGTCCATTTTTTTCCCCTGTTTTAAGTCTACCGTTTCTCCTGCATTGCTTTACATAGTATCAGCATCCTCACTAGTTCTGGATGGTTAGCAGCTCACATTGCAGGATATGCAAAGACTCTGGGCAAATGGCTCCTGCACCCAGCCCAAGCGAGTCCCCTCCGCAGTGGTGTCTGCGGAGCCACCCTGGATGCACCCACCGATTCCTGGAGCCGATGACACCGGCAAGGGGAAAAACCGTTCACCCTCAGCCAGGGCCTGTGCTTGCCACCACAGAATCACGTGGAGTATTATCAATGACTGACGTAGGAGAAGAGTCAAGGTTTCCTCCCATCTGAGAGAAAAGAGGAAAATGTAGCGTACTAGTAACATATGCACAGAAAACTGGTTTGGATTGCAGGAGCATTCCGTGCCATAGTTATATTCCAAGGAGTAAGAGGCATTCATAGTCAAACGGTTTCATCTTTTCAACACATCCTACTACAAAGCTTTGTAAAAAGCACCCGCTTTTCACGTTAGTACACCTTACTGTTTGCTTATGAGAAGAAACAGAAGGAAGCAAAGAGAGTCAAGAGCTGACCTCCCAAAGCTCAGCCCGAATGGCTAACGAGGAGTGTGTGTGCATGCATCTACCGGCTGGCCGAGTGTCACGTGCACAGGAACTGTGCAAATAAGTAAAGAAAATAAAATAATGTCTGACCACAAAATGTTCCCATAAATTTCCCCTACAATAGCACTTTGGTGATTAATCCTGATGCTAAGTACAACATGTAGTACTCTCTAAAACCAAACATATCTGCAAACAGTAGAACTCGTGAAACAATGTCTTTGTTTAGAGCTGCCCCTGTGTGGATTATCTGCACTTTAGCAAGGATTACATTTACACTGTAAGCCTTTTTCTCCTTGGAGGGCAACTCCTTTGAGTTTCTCTCCACTACCTGACTGACAGGATTCATGATACTTCTAGGAATTTAATATATTTTAGACTTTCCCTCTAGCAAATGTGTCTGAACTTGGCCAGTTGGTTCAAAAGTTATTGGTGAGGACTGAGGGAGAAAAAGAGAGAGGGAGGGAAGAGGAGACTGTCAAAAACAGAGACATAGAGAAGATGATCTCAGAAACCTCGTCTCCTTGGGAAACCATGAAAGTATGATCAGTACAGTTCAACCATGACACATAAGAGCTGGATTAGAGTAATGCCTTTTTTCATTCTTTCACATGCCACAAATATGGAATATTCATTTAAACAAAATCCTTATTATAGCTTCTGGAAAAACGATGAAATAAACGTTAGTAACTAGAATATATACATATGGGCTGCAGAGCACAAAAGCAGTCCACTCTCACCTTGCAGATCATATCTGTCAGCTCAACAAGCACAAATGGAAATCAACTCAGTTTACTTATACTTACATGCACAGGATCAATGGAATGGTGAGTGATCTTTACAAAGACAAAGATCAAAGAGGGGAAAAGTATAAGAAAGGCCGGTGTGCACGCACAAACTCTTTTCATCAAACCCCTATAATGTAGTCATATCAAAACAGATTTTCTTAAGATGTATGACTTGGGATTATGACCCTTCCAAAGCACCAAAATCCTGTGGGGTGAAAGAGATTCAAATTAAATTAAAAAAAAAAAAAAAAAAAAGCTAGCAATTTAATATACACTATATATGTGTATTCCTATGCATGCATAATATGGCAAGGTACTTTTCTCTGCCAGAAAAACAAATGTAAACAGGCTAAAGTTTTGGGAAAATGCTTCTTCCACATAGCAACAGAAGTGGGTAGTTTCATCCTAAATGAAAACATTTTGCAAAGCTATAAACATTTTAAAAAATGACAATGAGAGTGAGAATTGAATCCTTCTTCACACTAGGTATTACTCCATATACCATCTCTAATTATGCAGGCATCTTCAAGGGCAGATTTTCAAAAAAGCTAAAAAACAACAAGAAACTCCGTACAGATATCTGGAATTAGAAACAATCAAATCTTACACTTCAATGCCTAGTGAACAGAAAACAACAGATTTCTTAGTGCTGGATGCTGATCACATCTGAAAATCTGGCTTAAATAAAAATAAGAGAGAAAGAAGAAAGCCAAGATACCTCTCTATTTTGATCAAACCAGGTTTTGAAGCCTAAATTTAATAGAAGAAAGGAAAATGACAGTTCTGATTATTGCATGGGAATGTTGAGGTATTACAGACAGTTGTCAGGAAATCTTAGGCTAAGCATTAATACTACAATGAAGTTTTGGCTTTACTTATCCAAAGGCACAAACTTATCAACTTTTAAATATCTTATCAAAGGAACAATTTACATTTCCAAGCATAACAGTCACAAGTTTAGATACAGTATACCTATGAACGAATGGAATATTTTGCATACCACATGTGTTGGCTTTCATCCTCAAAATACCATTCAACTATTATTGCCATTTCTAGAGCTCTAGAAAGCACATTACCTTACATATTCCTTTGAGTAGCTTTAATTCTTGTAAAAAGAACAAAAAACACCCTCTCTACTCCCCAAATACAAACAAACCCTAGAAACAGCATTTACAACCTGTCTGTTGTTTATTCAACAGAAGAGAAAAGGACTTTCACTTGATCAGATATTCACCTTCTCTTGAAGGTGTAACCACTTGTTTAGTAATTTTAAATATAAAATATGAGATCGTTTCTAGAATGCCACGGACACCAATTAAAGTTCAATGCAGCACATATTTTGGTGTCTGAGCGCCCTCTGCATCTTTTGAGGTGTATATTGGCTTAGATTTCTGCTTTAAACATACTCCAAGCCACTTTTTTTTTTTTTCTTCATTCTTGCCAGCCACTCCAAGACAATTTTTCTTTCTCTCTTTTGAGGAGCAGTGGAAAGCAGGGAGTGCATCTGCTTGCTTTACCTAGAAATGAAAGAGGTCAGTCGGTGCACAGGGCAAGAGAATGGAAGGGTGAGTTTCTCTTCGCTCCTTAGACTTCCCATACAGAGTGACAGCTGTAGAGTGACCCGGGGGGGGGCTGTGACACTATTAAGTGGCAATGGCTGGATATAACCCACAAATGCTCACACTGAACAGCCAAGCCTAGAACAGGGCAGGACAGAGGCACAGGACAGCCAGAGCTTTCATCTCAACACATGAACAGAAGCTGTCCATGCAGTCAAGCTGCTGGCTGCTTTTATCTCCTGGGTCCTGTTTCAAACCAACTGTTCCGTGAGAGAACAACTACTGGCTAGTATTAGCTGGAAGGTTTGGCAATTTTATTTTATTTTTTTTGCAAGACAATTATCTACATGAGTAATTCTCTACATTAGAAACAGAAGTGCAGAAAAGTACCTCAATATACATTCCTTACAAAATATTTCAGCAGTCAGTGAACTGTTTACACAAACGGGTTTGGGGGGGTTTGTGCTATCTGAATAGCTCTATTTCAGACCTGCTTTTACTAAACAGTATTGCAGCAACTGCAATTTCAGAAGCCCTGACACACAGACAAGGATAATAGATCATCTGCCAGTGAGGACACAGTAAATCCAAAAGGAACAGGCTCAGTTGTTCTTAAATGGATTTTAGCTACCCTTACCAGGCCACTGATAGTGTGAGGGTTTGAGCATGCAGGGTTTCACCAGAGTTCAAGAAATAAGAAATATGAGGGTGTTGGGATCATAGAGCAACAGGGTTACCTACTGTCAACAGTAGAAAAAAATGGACGACTGGGATGATTTTGATCTATGTCTCAGTGAATTTTACTTTATACCAATTTCTAACTACGTCATTTATTCTAGGATGAGCAGATTCCAATTCTGGAGGTAGAAATAGTTACTCTGAGGTGCTTATGATGATGCTCCAATTCTTTTTATTCTGAGATGCATCCATAGTATATATATATATATATATATATACTGACCTATCCTCCAAAACCATCACCCCTGGGATACAGATTCAAAAAATAGGTTTTGCAGTGTTTTTGTGAGAAACCATCATGAGCTGAAACCAAAAATCTCTAAAGGGTATGTGCACAGCAGTTGTGATATGCGAAGTTTCTCAGACTCAGGAAGAAATCTCTGATAAAAATGAGAACGTGTCCACTCTAATACCTTACCTGCTATGTCATTTACTGAGTATGTAATAGGAGACCCAGGTTCAGCTGCATGCCCTGCTGATTTTGGTGGAGGAACTTGGAACTTGGTTTCCCACAGTCATATAGAATAATATTCCTTGCTCAGGAATAAAAAAAATAAATAAAAAAAAAAAATTAAAAAAAAATCACACATTTTTCTAACCAACAGTCTTACTGCACCTTTTTCAGTCATCCCAAGCACTCTTTCCCTTTAAGTCAATCTGCTTTCTGTATTTCTTATCAATCTTAAAAGTCACGACACATTAAAGGTCCACTCTTTCCTGCAGCATATCCTGTCAATCATCTGGTCTACCTACTCTGCAGACCATAGTCCATTTATTTCAAGGAGTTCCTGGCACCATCATTAACTGAAGAACACGGTGTTACAGTTTGTTTCACTAACTACTTGGAAAATAAGAATCCTTTGGGTAAACCTTGCCATACATCCTCACAAAACAGCATTTATGTGAAGTTAAAAGGTGGCTAGAGAACTGGGTGAAAAAATGCACGTGGGGAGATATTTATTAACTTATTTGAAGATGCAATATGAAATGTAATTGCAGCAGCAGATCAGGTGCACAACAGAAATCTTACCCAGCTGCTTGCACTTCCAGACCGGTTGCTTTAGAGCCTTCCTTCACCAGCCGAGTCTGGTGCTCTGCAGCTGTTCAGCTGCTAATCTATCTGGGTCAGGGTTCTGCTAAGGAAAGCCGAGCAGGTTTTGAATTCAGACCAAGTTCTGTGGCAATCTGGGGCACACACATGGAAAAGGGGACTAGCTGGAGCAACCACAATTAAAACACTTAAACTGAGCTACTTAGACCAGTTAGGAACTAAAGACATGATTCTGCTATGTCCCACTGGACAAAAGCACCTCAGTTCCTTCTGTCTTCCTTTCCTCCTATACTATCTATCTCTTTTGATGTGGTGGGCCTCATTTTGAACCTCATTATAAGCTCTTTGAAGCAAGAACCATGTTTTCCTATAAGTTCATAAAGCACATAGTACAGCTGAACTTGCAGGGATGTTTCCAATAACAGTCCAGTCATTTAGATAATACTCTTCCAAAATGACTGAGAGTGATGCCAGCCATGTGTTGAGCAATGCTCTCTCTACCAGTAAATAAGAAACCCAGAGGTCGCATAAAGTCAACTTCCCAGAAAGCCCACAACAATCAAGTTTGGTTTGTTGGCTCCAAGGAGGCAAAGATCTGACATCTGCACTATTAATATTGAAAAAAAGCCTCCTCCTGTTTTATCTTGGAGTGCCTGTGGTCCACTTATGTTGCCACATATCAAAAGGGCAATAAACAGCAAAGCTTAGTGATTTTACTACTGCAGTATGTTATGGTGGGAGTTAACAAATAGGTAATAAGATAGGTTTCCAGTTGTAGTTTTTAGGGTACTGTTACGCACAACTCAGAGCAATGGTGACCCAAGAAACATTACTAAACACATTTGCACTTTTTATTGTTGTGCTTACATAGAGATTTATATAGGGTTTTTACAAACCTAAAATGGTTGTGATAATTTATGGCCACAAGATATTGCTTATAGAACAATTTTGAAACTTCTAGGTACAGACTGCCAAAAACTATAAAATCTAGTTCTGAAACCTTGAAGAAAAGAGCAAGAGGCTATTCAGTTTGTGCGTTAAACCACATCTGTGTGCAACATACAGTAGAGTACTTTAATGCTAAATGATTCCAAGATGAACAACCTGTACAAAAAAAAAAAAAAAAAAAAAAAGAAAATATCCATTTCCAAACTTCTGCATCTCATGCTTTATACCACATTGCAAGAAGTCTGCTCCAGACCTATAAAGTTATTGTTTTAATAAATCCAAGAATGTTTCTCTTTAGAAAACCTCCTTCTTGGACACCCACATTCAACTTCAAAATCCCTTACTGTCAGTAAGTATTATGGTAAGTCAGTAGCCTTTCCCAATTTTAAGGCAACAACTCTGTTTCTGTCATAAGCCACACTTTCCACCATACAATAACACGTGAAGATCAGTCTCACAGTGGATAGCTGAGTCCTGGAAACCAAGACACAACATTTTATTGAACCATAAATGAGTTAGACTGACAGGACGTTCCAATTACAACATTCTAAAAACATTAAAATGGTATGTAAAAACTGTATTTTAATTCTGATCCTCCTAATCTACATCAACAAAAGGCCAATAAAGATTTACAGCTTCATAGAAAAATAAAGTGGATGTATGTCCTCTTGGCCTGCTGCTTTCAGAGACAAGAAGGGAGGTCAATGGGAAAATATTTCTTCTTATTCACAAGTATTAAAAAAAAATAAAATAAAAATCACAGTTAATCAGATGAACTATTTATAAATTACAACATGTAATAAGGGATGGCAGACATTAAAGCGAAAAAAAATTCCACTAATTTATTTTTAACTCTGGTGGTCAGCAGAGCAGGGACAGTGGAAAACAGAGCGCAGCAAAGTGTGGCATTCCAACCTCATTCCTACCTTAATAGGCTTGTTGGGGGCCTCCTGTTTGCAACTGGCAAAACTCCAGAAATTACCCCACAATATATGTCTTAGCAGGCTCAGCAGGAGATCTTGCAAATAGCCTTCACCAGCTCAGAGCCTTAATTTCAGCTATCCCTGCCAGACCAAAAGGGGCTGCTAGAACTATGATATTTTCAGCATACAGTCTAGGGACATATCAGCTAAGCAACTAGTAGCTCTGTAGAGCAAATACAATTTTGAATCTCTTCCACTTTACTGCCTCTTTATTGCAGAAATGCATCTTTTTCCCTTAGAAGAGGGTAAAAATGCTTTTGACAGGGTTGCTGATTGTGTGCTTGTATACACTGTGTTTACTCATGTAGAGCCCTCCCTTCTAAAAGCTTTAGAAGTAGAAAATAACTAAAATCCTGCTCAATAAGCCCCTTCTTTTTCTTTATAAATTTACAAAAAGCAGCCTTTACAAGAACTAAGAAAAAACCCAAATATCAATAAATGTAGCAGTAGTTACTTTTCCATAGGTTGTCAAATACTATGAAAGCTGAGTTTGAGAATAAGGTGGTGTGATATCGCTTATTTGTGAACGAACAAAATTCCAGGAAGAATAGTTTGAGTATCATCTTCTGGATTACAGTTATAACTACACAAGTCAAAGCTTTTTGGTTCTACAGGGTAGATCACCCACCACAAAATGACCATGTTCACTCTTTTTACACAGCTTTTAGCCATCATAAAATCTATCTTGACCTTCATTACTCACAATTTTCAGTCTGGCAGACTGCTTATTGTAAAAATAAGTAAGAGATTATAAATCAAAATAAAGAATGTGAGTTCTCAAAGTAAAATAGACATGAAGAATCTTACTGTCTACCAGACTTCACAGTGTTTAAGCAAAACATCCTAACACTGAAGCACTAAAAAAGTTATTATCAATCATGAGCTATAAATTCATTCCTATAAATCAAGATTTTCTATTCTGGAATACAAAGGAAATAGAAAAAGAAAAGTGACATGAGCAGTCCATACAGACTCTCAATATCACTAACATATAAGAGAAAAAACTCACAGATTATTGTCTTTACTTCATATTCATTGTCACTTAATTCAGCTAAGTTGTTGAAGTGTCTGTATTTTGAACGGGAAGAAAAAGAAAGAAAATCTTCCCAGGAGGCAATAAAGCAGACTGCAGTTGCACATGAACACGAAAAATATTAAGTATGCTCATGAGATGATGTATGTCATTATTGTCTGGTTAGTTAATTAAATTAGAAACCAGATTTAATTCTGTACAGAACCAGAGCTTTTATATGTTAAACATTTCTATAAATTGCAGCCAAATTAATTTCAAACTTTCGGGTTTACTGAGCCTGCACTTTTTATCTCTAAGGAAATCAAATGCAGGGAGTACATTTGTACATATGTCCTTGCTGATCAGAAAGGAAATATGGGAGAACACTGTAGGATCCTTGTTTGACAACTCTCTAAGGAAGCAGCTGAAACTTTAGATATCATTTTACCTCCTACACATGAGCACTTTGAAAAAGGCCAGGCTCCACTTAGTGTAAGCAGTAACAAAAGTGCTGCTTCACTCTACAAAATTTATAAATCAACATAATCTATTAACATGGTATTGTTTTGCCTTTTGAAATGGCTTGGTGTAAAAATTCCTTCCTCTATGAAAAAAACGGAAGCAAGTTTGGCATGTAGTAAACTTCATCCAGTTCAACAGAGAGAAGTTATCCTGACATCAAAACCTTAAGCTACACCAAGCCCCAGCTCCCCACCAGCAGCGATGTGGGCACTACATCGAACCTGAGTGCTTAATTCCAGTTTGCACTTAGAACAGTTTTGCTCAGCTTTGCTTACATTGATTACATTTATCAGTGTGTTTCTGAACCCCAACGAACCAGTGATGATTATTCTGTAATCACACAGAAGACAGTACTTTGCATAGCAAAACCAACAGCATGGGAAACAGCAGAGAAAATATATAATAAGGCAGAGCCACACTTTTAATACAGGCTTGGTTGCAGGTAACAGGCTGCTGCCCACAAGAACGATGCAGTTCCAGTTCTTCCTTTTACACTCCAGTAGTGCCCTACAAAGTCTCAACTGGTCTCACAGAAAGTTAACCTCAGCTGGCAGATAGATACTATCCTTTATATTGCTGTAAGAGATGTGGACACGGTCCAAGTGGAAGAGATGACAGTTTCTGGCCTGCAGATCTTACAACTTGAAGGACAAAACAGGGAGAACAAAGGGCAGGCCTAGATGTTACAATGTGGAACAAGCACCGCCAGGGCAATGGCTAGCACATGCTCAGCTACAACCTTTCATTAAGCACAGACGGCATCATTTCTCAGATGTCTTCCTATTTCACAGGGCCATGTAGATAGAATGAAAAGCAGTTGGCTCAGGATGCTGGTCAAATGCACTGGCGGAAATGAGAAGATCTAATGTCTCCTGTTACTAGACCACCACTGGGTCCACCCCTTTTCCAGGATGATGCTTGTCTTCTGATGTCTGCAGGACTTCACATGTTCAAAGAGCATGGAAAAATGTCTTTTTTTTTTTTTTTTTATTATTTTTTTTTTCTTCCCTCCAGATCTGCAGAAGAATGTACCTATTTCCGTTCAGTTTCATCACTGCGGTCTGTGGTTTTATCATCACAACGTTCTGCCTAAAATAAGACTTTTTACTACTGTGAGCGCCAGGCACCCAGCAGTGCAATTCACTCCCCTTCAGGTGACACTAAACAAACTCCTCAGTTGCTGAACCCACAAGCCTGCTCCAGGCTGCTCCAGCTTCATGCCAGCAGGTTCAGCTGGTAGAGGTGTAATCCCAGTAGGCAGGCACACGCATATATAGAACAAATGCATACATATACATAGGGCTAGCCACTCAAATCAACACAGACAGAAACACTCAGCACTCATGCAAACAGCACCAATGGCCTTACCTTCTTCCCCTTGCTACCTGATCAGGAGGAAGGTCCATTACAGGAAAACATATACATATGGATCTCTCCAGTAGCTGGCCTGGACATACAAGCCCTCGAGGCCCACAGCCCACTCCAGCTGCTGGTAGAGCTCACCCATGCACACACAGACAGATGCACAGGCACACTATAGATTCCACCAGTAACTGGTGGTAGACACTCAGTCTACTCAGTAATTGGTCCATGGATGCACTCGTCTCCAGCTGTCTCACAGAGGCACATATGCATACACTCACTTGACCCTCAAGCCCTGTGGTCTTCATCATAAATGGCTAGATCCCTACAGTTGCCAACGCACAGACCCTCTGGCCTTTAACTGGCTTCCCTAGCCTACTCGCTCGCCAGTCCAGCTTCATATTGACTAGTGATCACACACTGACCTGAAAACCCTCACTCGTTCCAGCTGTGGGCTCCACAGACATACAGCCCGTGCGACTCGTGGTCTGACTCCAGTTGCTGACCTCTATATGCATGTCTGCACGCAGAATAAAGTCTCTCAAAAAAGAGTGGAGTTTCATAAGAAGACAGGACAGACTGTTGCTCAGGCAGAGGGCATGGCCATACAGATGTACTGAGAAGCAGTGGTTTACATGTGAACAACTCGTTTTCTCTCCTTGTCCCTCTACTTTCCGTACTTCTTTCTCCTCAAACCACCCCTACGTCTCCCCCTTTGTTTCCTCCACTAAACAACCCACAGTAAATTTTGTACAATCCCAAGACGCTCTTTCCCTGCATCCCATAATGAGTCCCCCAGGCAGTGACACCCTCAGTCTGTTACCTGGAGAGATGTTCTGATCCTGATGGGTCATGCTGGACCATGGGGCTGATGCTCCCCTGTGACAGCTCTGGGAGGGCCCAGGATGGGGGCTCCTTCCTCCATTTGGGTTATAGGGGTGCCCCTGCCTTCCATTGTGTCTGTTTGTGTGGAGATGAGCCTTTTATCACATAACCTGACAGGTATAAATGTTTACCAGCAATATCTGCTAAAGGGCTGTAAATCTCCCTCCAAAACTGTAACAGGCAAATGTCTTAATATTTAAGACAAAATGTATACTGCAGAGGGTGGGAGAAATGTGGGCAGAAAGTCTGCTTTCCTTAAATTGGACTACAGCTCCAGGAACTACATAATTCCTTCTCAAGCCCTCAAAGTGGCTTCAGCCCCCTTGTCTGTGCAGACAAAGCTAATGAGCACATTTAAACCTCGAGCCTTACCTAGTCCTGGTGCTTGGAAATGTGGAACATGTAAAACTCCCCCAACAAAACCAGGTTCCAGTGCTGAGTAGGCTCAGCCTACTAATCCCACTGCATTCAAAAGAAAGTTGCTTTGTTTACATAAATTAGGCTTTCAGAGTTTTTCACCAACAATCTAACAAATTTAAATCAGTAGAACAATCAGGCAAAGTTACAGATTTCAGTGCGCAGAGCGCCTAACACAGAACATCTCCTAACACACAACGGACCTTCTTTAAACTGCAAACAAAGGCTAGACATTGTATTGTAAAAAGAAAAATCACTGCAATAGGTCGAGATCTTCTGGATAATGAAAGTCTCAATAGAATATTCAGTCACAGCTGCCTTGTCTGCCTGTAAGTGATGTTTGAGTTATCACTAGACACTGTACAAAACCAGGAGGAATGACTGAGAGAGTAGGTTTCTGGGCTGTAGCTGAGCAGCAGAGAGCCTAAGTGTAGCCAGGACACTTAAATCCAGGCAAATAATTTCCAAACTCATAAGGTATCACAGTGTTCTCAGCAGCTAAGGCAACTAGAAATGCAAGTAAAATATATCATTTTCTTGCATCCCAACAGCAAATGTAAACGATAACCGAGAGAAGAGCAGCTTTTACTGTCACTGACTTCCAAATAAGCCAGATCCTTATTTCCTGAAGGATCCATGCCTTTCTTTCTCAGCAAGATACTCGTGCAAATGTTCTCTCCTCCCTTCCCTCCTCCCCCATCCCAGCTCCTCCATGTTCCACCAGCCAAAAAATATCCAGCAACGGGATAAGGGCAAAAGAGGGGGGGGTTAAAAATGGAGATACAATTTAAAAAGCCCTCCGGACTACATTCTGTAATCAAATAACCTCCAGGTTCTGCTCCAGGCTAGCCCATTTTTTTTTCTCTGCCTGTCGGCTATTCCGCTCTGCAGAAAAGGGCCGTTATTGTGCTCCGCACAGGTGCATAGAAAGGCTCCTAGAGAGAACTCCCAATGAACACAAGGCATAAACAAACTCAAGTGTGGTCTTCTCTTCAAGAAAATAATTCAGCCAATGTGAAACTCCCTCCTTGTAATAAATTAGCTCCTAAGAGTATTCAAAAGCTAACCTTTGACCTCCTCCTGTATTATTCTCATGACCACCAGTGGGAGAGGAGGTCAAGTTGGTCAGTTCTTCTCACCAGTCACTGATGCCTCTTTAGCAAAGGAGGGGTGGGGGAGGAGGGAAAAGAGAAAGGAAAAGAGAGGGAGGGGGGAGAAAAATCAAATTTGCTTCTCCATTGAAACATAGGCTTAGTAAGTAAACCAAGGAGGCCCAAGCCTCCCCCGGCAGGCGTCCAATTTTACAACACATTTGTAAGTGTGCTGCTGTCTAAATATACTCAACACAGAGAAATTCCACACCATGGCTACAGCAAACGGGCCAGCACTCTGCAGCCAGCTGCTGCAGGATTTTTCGGCGTTCAGTCTGCAAAATAAAACCACGGAAAGCTAATGGAAAGGCCACAACTGGCAGCTTGTTTTGGCCGCCTCACATGCATAAGGCTCGTCTCCTGATTGAAAGCATATGAAGAAGGTTAGGGTGCTAAAAATAGAATAATTTGTTAAGTGGCACATTCCACCTACCCGTGGCTGGCACATGTTAAGTTCATTCATACTCACAAGACATTCCTTGCCAATCTGTTCTGACATTTTTCATTTAGTGTGTAGTAATTTTTAGAATAACAACAACATGATAATATATAGTATCAGATAATCTTTGTTAATAAAACCACACGTTAATTTGCTTCCCATGTCACATGCAGTTTCATAGGAAACCCCTCTTTTCATAGTCTGGATAGTTACAGAATGCCTGGTAAATGGAGTACTCTGGAAAGTATTCCAGCTATCTGTAGCTGGCCAGCACTTGATTTATTTTGCCAGCATATACATCAGGCTGGACTGTGAAAAGAACCCACTTTTATTTTTATTTGGAGTACAAAAGCTGTTCTGTAGTTTCAGTACCTCCCATTGCCTGGATGCTTCTCTGTCACCTCTGCACTTTGCATTGCTGAGGGTAAAGACTGGGACTTTCAGCAGAGCAATACACTGAATATTTGCCTTGTCAGAATAATATTAATCTGAAAGCCCATTTCATTACCTCTCAGCAAAGA
Organism: Tyto alba; assembly: GCF_018691265.1. Classification (NCBI taxonomy): domain Eukaryota; kingdom Metazoa; phylum Chordata; class Aves; order Strigiformes; family Tytonidae; genus Tyto; species Tyto alba. The sequence continues at coordinate 4,483,658 of NW_024881295.1, read as the reverse complement.
TGAGCATTTTTATCTCTGCATTCAACAGTATATATGCCTACTTGGCAAGTCATCATCGCTGTACCCTAACTCCTCCTTCTAACTCCATGATAAAGTCTTTTGAGAAACTGCTTTACAATGATTCTATAAAACTATAAACAAGCAAACACTTATCCATAAAATAAATCTAAATAATATAATCACATTATATTTAAAAGGATGGTAGAGTTAACTGGAGATGAAAGCTGAACACATAAAAGGTAAAAATAAAAACGGCAAGAAATCTTCATGCAGACTGAATATAAATGCGAGTTTTTTCTCAATATTATTAAAGTCATAATATAATTTATAAGAAAAATCATATTCTGAGGACAGAAGAAAACCCATCATGCCATCTTTTATTTCAGTTTTTAAGTTACATGAGTCTTGTAATGAGTTCACATAAAATTTGCCGGGTTTTCTACTCTTGCTTTATACTTCACAGTTCTTCCCAGTTTTGTAGAATATCACTGTACAAGATTATTTCATAATCTTTCATCTATGAGAGCTATATAAATTTTGTAATTTAAATACTGAAATGTATGATACATACTCTCTTTAAGAAATTTCTCCTTCTATGAAATTAAAGTGATTTTAATCTTCTATTTTAGTAAATCAAACAATTTGGAATGAAAGATTGTAGTCATTCTAAAATTAAATAGTACAGATATTGTCTAATAGCTTTCAAATCATGACTTCCATTTCTTTTTCTTTGGAAATAATGCAAGAATACACATAGATACTGTTGACTCTGATGTGTGACTCATCCCAAACCAAACTCTGATGACTTTTCCAAGACAGCAAAGAAAAATTAATAGCAACATCACACAATCAGCTACTATAAATGGCCCGTAGGAGTTGTGATGACAATCAGTAAATGTAACAAATAAAACACAAGTCACCACACAGAGTCCAAAACCACAGAATTCCCTCTTTCACTAAGGTGACAAGTGGTAGACCTAAGTTGCCAGCTTAATTTTCAGAATCTGAGTATTTCAGAATAAACATGCAGCTGTGATAATTGAAACAGGAAACTATTCCAGGGCAAGGCTACTGTTGATCTCACAGTTGCTTAATGATCTGTGTAAAACAAGCAGCATGATCATGTATCAGCTCTCACTAGATAATTCACAATAAAACACAATTATAAGGGGTCATGCTTGTAGCACGCTGTCAAACAATCCAGGTTCTACAATTTCACGAAGTCTGACATACCTAAATTAGTTCCTTGCTCAATAATTTTACTGTCAGATTTCCTACAACTTTTCCCCAGGAGCGTAGCTACCTGTTTTCACCAGCCTTACATAAGCAGGATGACTTCTGTTTCAAGATGAGGGACCAAAGAAAAAGCCATCTGATGGAATATTTGAGCAGTACCTTGCCAGGCTGGATGAGAAGGGGCAAGATTTAAATGCTTTCCCACTTTGCAAGTACGTTTTGGTGTTTGACTGTGCTAAGGTATATGACAAAGAACATGCACAGACATACCTTAGCAAACGCACAATCAGATTTCAGAAATGTTTTTTTGACATTTCAGAGCGTGGCTACTCACAGTCTTAGATAAAGCTCTTAACATGGGGCTTGGCCCCTCGAGGAAGAGGAACTGGTATGAGATGAGGCGATGCCAAGCGATCAGAATAGGCTGCAAAGTGCAAAACATTTCTCCTACTCTTCAACTCCAACCAGATACTTGAGACGCTGAAAGCCCTCAGGACAATGTCTTTTACCATCTGGACAAATAGTCGGTGGCACAGCACAATAATCAAATTGCACTACACAAGGGAGACTTCAAAATCGTGCACAGACCTATCTGGGATGTAGACGGAATGTAAAAGCTTCCCTGTATTCACCCCTAATAAACTTACAAAGTACTGAGTTTCATAAAGTTCACATGGGGAATCCTCTGTGTCTGCTGCTTCATGATAATCGAGATCTGTAAGGCCAATAATGTCCTTTGATGTCACTGTAACCCGATGAGTGCCCAAAGAAGACTCTTGCTCTCAGCCCAAGCTATGGCTTCCTGTGAGGACAGTGCAAGCCTAAGAGCCAGGGTGGAACTGCGATATTAGCCTAGTAGCTACCCCTTTTCTCTTTTACTCCACCTGAAACCTGCTTATAAAATTTTCCTTAATGCATTAGAAAAACCAATAGTTAAAATGTACATAAAAATACATATTTTCACCCATTAAATTACAACAGAAAACTGCTATCCATTCTCACACATGCAAAGAATATGTAGTCATTCATAAAAATTTCATGTGTCAGAAAAGGACTCAAATAGTAAGAAAACGGAGCTGAGGAGCTCTGATAAACAGACAGAAAGCTCAGGGCAGCAAAAGCCAAAGTGCTCTGATATTTATCAGACTTTTTGGCAATACAAGTGGAACAAAACTTGCCAACACAGACACAATGAGCTTTCTGGATGGCGACAGGCCTGAAGCCGAAGAGTTGCCAGGCAGCCTCTCCTGTAGCCCAGAATTTTGTTTTGGGGTTCAGAACTTTTGTTCTGTGCAGCTCCAGCACAAGCACACTGATGCTTTCAGGGAGTTGTTGGTTTTACTAAGTGCCTTAAACAAAAAAAATTAAAAAATTAATCTAGTATGAAAAAGCATCAGATACATTCCTCTAATGTTTTGAAAGCATTAAAAAGCAGTCCTGAATTCAGCCTCAAGTTATTCTTGGCTGATAGTACAGTATTTGAGGGGAAAAATAACCAAACCAAAAAACAACACAATAAAAAGAGGTGTGCAGTTAAGCTAGCTAATATTCAAGCAGAATAAAACCTACCCATGTGGGGTATGAAGGACACAAATCTCCCCACTCAAGCCTTCAAAACAAAATTGGAGCAGCACAAAGGGATTTCATCCTACCATCCTACCAATTTATTTTTCCCATATTTGGAATGCAATGTATTAAGATTTTGAGCATTTGGCATGTGCCAAACATACAGGTGCGAGTCTTCAACATCCTGTACTCCCTGTGTTGTGTCACAGAAAGCTAACAGGATTAACTCTTCGAAAACTCCTTGGATTTTTTACAGAGATGTTAGGCACAAAAGTACAACTTGCACAAATCTGAAGGTCATTTCTAGTTCCACGCCACAAAGACAGACAAATCATTTATTCAAGATGAATGACAGAATTCCTTGTGAATCCTTCTATAGATTCTCCCAGTCATAATTAAAATAAATAGCTTTAATGCCATTTAATTTACTTTACATTCAAATATTTGGTAAATTGAATCTTCATGTGTTTCAGAGACCAGTGAAAAAAATTTTGAATGGTTTTGCCCTGGAAGTATAAAACTAAAACACTCCAGAAGTTTAATACCTTTAAAAAATTAATTTAAATTTGATGACAGATTCATAATTATTTGTGCTTTGTATTTATATTAGGATAAAAAATATTTTATCTTAATCTATTTATGGAAAATAAGCTCACATGAAAAACATTCAATCCATTTGTGGATAATCTATAGTAACTTCAACAAATTGGTATTTTATAAAGTATAGTTGTATACGATTAGTGAGCCTATTAAATTGAACCACTGAACGTTTCTCTGAACTGACAAAATTACTTAGTATGTTTTAAAATTGTACAAATCTTTTAAAAATTATTAGATCTGCAGTACACAACTCATATGTTTTTTAGTGAACATGACCTGCTTTTACCTCTGTAATGAGACTAATTCAGTAAAATTAAGGAAGTCTACCTGAAAGTGATTCAATGCTATACTGTATTATATACTATAGTAGAAAAATAATTTTAAGTAGATTGATCCCAATCTAAATTCTGCAGCAATTTCAGACTATTTTTGTAGTGATTTTTAAAATGAAGAAATGACTATTACAAATTTTAAACAATGCCATGGAATGAATCCTCATCCCTGTCACACTACATGCCAAATCCAGGCCAAATTCGGGCATACTTTTGGTTGCACTTTTTGAAGAAAGCAGTCCTGATTGCTTAGAGGCTGGGGTTGAGCAACAGATGTTTTTCCAAACTATGAAATTTTTCAAGATTTTTACTATTCCGATTTTTGATGATTTCAAAATATCTCCAAAAGTGTTCTGAATCATAAATGGAAAAAAAAAAATCAGAATATTTTGTTTACATGTGAACTTTTTCTTAATTTAAATTTGTTTACAATATTTTAAAATGTTTATATCAAAAATCATCACATAAAACCTGGAATTTACTTCTTGAACTAAATCAAACCATTGAACAAAAAGATGCTCCTTATTTCTTTTAAATATTACCAGATTTAACAACCTGCAAAGAAAAACGAAGTTAATGTATGAATTATGTAGTCTGTGTTTTAGGGCTTGTAATATGTTTTAGAAAAGCAAAACGAAGAGTAGATTTGCTTGATTTAAAGCTGCTGTAAGTCACAACTGGACCATGCTATGTTTTCATAAATACCATTATGGATGAAATTCAACCATAAAACCAACATTCTCCCTCCGCTCATTCACTCAGTACAGACACTCAGATGAAGGACTGATCCTGTGATTAAAACTGTTTTGCCTGAGACCGGTCCGGCGTTGTCACGCGTAGACAGATGTACTCCTGGTCAACTAAAGTTGCCACGCACGCCCACTCCTCTGTCACATAACGCAGGGGCCCCCTCCATGCCAGCTGGTCTAATTCAGAAGCTTAAATCCTTCAGTTCCAGGTAAATCCAGACTTGTTGTCACACAGCTCCTGCATAACCTCAGGCAAGCTCCTGAACATCTTTGCATCTCAGGGTTTGAACTACATCTCTTCGGCTTATTAAGAGAGATGGTGCTTCCTTTCTCCGATCTTTTATAACCACCTAGTCCTTTGAGACCACCTGAACACTGAGGAAAGGATTTGTTCCTCTCTCCCAGCCACACCACTAGAACTAACAGAAGCGAATGCCACTTAGTGAATGTGCAAAAATAAAATAAAATTTAAAAATCAATTTCTCAAAATATTTTTTTTTCAGAAAAAAAAAGATTAGTTATTTCTGAAATCTCCATCATACTTCACTTTTCCAGTGTGAAATAACAACACAGAGTTTTGCCAGGGTTTATAAGCAGTTTGTCAACAGCCTCTGCAACAGGGAACCAGGGCAAATATTTTCTGCTTTGAAGTATCAGTGAAGCCGTGCACTGTCCCTGTTTATGAATTAGTTTAGAATCCAGTGAACTAGAAAACAACTGTGCCGTAACAATCTGAACTAGAAAGAAGACAAATATGCTCTATTCTGGGTGACCATACCCTCTATATAATGTTATGCAGTGTTTAACTGCAAATATCTCTGTTACAATTAAGTATAAAGGCTGTTTTATTTTCCGAACTTCATAGGATTTTTATACATGCTTTTTTTTCCACTGTGGAGTTGTTCTTTTTAGAAGTGTTTGTAGGCAATTGGTTTTAAAAGGGCTCCAGGGGGCTTTTCCCTACTGCGTTAAGCTGTTTTGATATTCTTTTACAAGCACAGTCTTAAAGTTGTTCTCCCAGATGCATTGTCTTACTAATCAGCTTTATGAGGTTCAAGGTCGCCATTCAACATTAATTATTCATTGTACAATTCACAGCTGGTGATGATGCTTAAAATGGCAAATAATACGCATGTTCAAAAATACACTCCTAAAGCATCTTCTCCATAAAGCTTCAGATCAGAAGAAATACAAAATCAGAAGGAAAAAAAAAAAAAAAAAGAGAGAAGATTAGTACAGCACTACGGAAAGCACGCATTAAGATCACCTCCAGAAACACCTGTGGCTTTCCTGTCTCTATACAGACATTTTCTGTTATCTCAAAATTAACCGCAATGGAAAAAATGTGGTCACTGGTATCAAAACACTCCAATGTCTATGCTAAGACAACCATAACAAAATCACAAGAAACAAACTGAATGTTTAAAATACATTGTTCAAAGATTTAGAAAGTCAAAATGCTTGAGAAAAAAATTAAAAAAACAAAACAAAACAAAACAAACTATTCTTGAATGAAAACTCATAGCATGGAAAGAGGGTATAAATATCTTACATTTATAGTAGTCCTTGTATGTGTTTTAAATCTGTGCAGTGTCAATTTTAGAAAGGTTTTTTCTTCTTCTTTAGGCAAGCCAAGACTTGTCACACTTTGACAGTGGCAGGAATGATGTCATCAGCAAAAAAATAAGCCTTTTTTTAAAGCGGTATTTAGGTTTTGGCAAACTGGTGTGGGCAAGCTGCTACAACAGATTCTGCCTGCTCTCTCCTCTGCTGTACTCATTCCTTAACTTATTAAGGATTCAAGAACAGTTGAGGCTTTGAAACAGAGAGGAACCAGAGCCAAAATCTCCTATTATAAGTCTAATTATACTCAGTTCCTTCCATACACATTCTAACAAACATAGCACTTCTCTGTGTACAATATACTTGCTTAACTGAACCTTTTTTTAATGATAGTACCATATTAAAGACCTTCTGTTTTCTTTTCTGATGTCCTGTTTTACAGTTAAAATACAAAATACTTGCTGCCTCCACTCAATCACACTTCTGCAATTATTCGGTGTCTCCTGATAGTACTTCAGCAATTATTTTTATCTGCAGCTGGAATGCTTTGCTTTCCCTCTGCATCTTAATTTCTTGGTTTGTTTAGACAAAATACGTTAAGCTGATTTCAAAAATATGGTTTACAAAGTGCAGGTCACTGCCAGATGTTATTTAATACTTTCAGGCTGACGCTTTGTGTCCAGGCAAGTGGGTCCTGTGATGATTCTCTTGTCAATAACTGCTGAGCTGACATTTAACAAATGGATCTGATTCAACACAAATATTGAAATTGATACCTTAATTCTGGCACAAATATATTGTTTAGATTATTTTCAAAAGCAAAAGACAGCTTGGTTAAGTTTTTAAACACTATCAAATTCTAAATGTTTGCACTCACGCAAGTGTGCGTCAGTAAGTATATGTATTTACAAAACCTTACTCGCTTATCGAGTATACTCTATTTCTCTTCATTAATGATTGTTTATGATAGCTTGGGAAAAACTAAAGCAAGCTTTAACTACACACCTTATACTGGCTGCATGCTAGGTTTCTTTTTTTTAACAACTGAATGCTTAAATCACAAAATTCCAATGCCAACAAAATAGGCAGTCAAATTAACCATATCAATACATTTCTGAAAGAAGCCAATTTTTATTTCCAGCTCTGTTTTATGCAGGAATGAAGCATATGAAAACATAATTTCTCTGAGCGGACAGACAGTAATTGTTTTTTTAAAAAAATCATTAAAAATGTGAAACGATATGGTTTTTTGCATAAATTGTAAATCATAAAAATTCTTAATTTTTAAACTTGTTACAGAATTTCATCAACATGGTTTAATTTACAGGCAAAACTAACTACGGTACTCTCCCCCCGTCCAAAAGTATATATGCTTTCAAAATTCTATCTAGAAGTCATGTAGAAAGGCTGCAAGATAGCAAATTTAAAATCTCAACTATCCAACTGTCTGGTTTTCTTCTCCTATTTGGAGTTCTGTCATTTGTTATATGGCATCTGGTAGCTTCACTAATATTCTGTATTATCCCCTTCAAGAAAACAAAGTTTGCACTTTAAGCAAAGAATATGGGTGAATAATGGCTGCATCAGCATGTGTTTTGAATGCAGACAGTACCGATGACTCTGAAGTGTAGGAAAATGACAATGGCTTCGTTTCAGGAGACCACACCTCTGCCTCTGGGTCTGCCACTGCCTCTCACTTAACAGATTTAAGAAAATCTGTGCCTCCCTTACTCACACAGAGTTAAACATCAGCCTGTGAATAGCTTCTGACCCTTTGGCACTGGGGATCACTTTCTCTGACATTAAATCGGAAATGAAAAAGGAAGCATTAAGTTGTAGCCTGCTCTCGCTAAGAATCTCTGCTCATGCAGTCACTCAGCAAAAGTGTTTCATTAAATAAAAACCTTGAAAACTTCTCTGCATTTTTTGTACATTTGCAACGTACACTGGACTATGCCATGACCGATGTGCAACTTAACCTTTCTAGTTCAGTTTTCCTTTTGACTTCTGTTGACATAAAAGGCATTAAGTGTCTGACTTCAAAGAACTGCCAGTGTGGATATTTGTTGTTCAGCATGGTGGTCTTTGCTTAAATGGCTGCTTCTTTTGCGTTTCTTTTTTTCTTTAGTTGACTTACTACATAAACATTATGATCTTAGCCTCCCTGTCTCACTATTCACCCTTACAAAAAATTATATAACCTTGTATAAATTATTCTGGTAGCCAAATATAATGTATTCCCAGAATATTTTCCATTTCTGTAAAAATGTAAAATCACGCTTCCCAAATTATTTGTACTCGTGTCAAACATTATTCCAAAAAATTACAAATAATATAAGACATTATAGCTGTATTAGCAATTATACTCTCATACTTAGAAGAAAATGGAAAATACATAAGAAGGTTCATTTCCATACCAAATTTTACACCAGAGACTCTCTCTCCAGAAATTAAAAGAAACTCAGCTATTCTCTGATCAAATTCAATTAGTTCTTTGACCATAGTGATTTTTTTTCCGTATTTATCTTCCTCATATTAATTGTATTTAGGGCATACACGTCTAAAATATTGCTCTCTTAAGAAAAGGAAGGAGAAATAAAAAGGCAGAAGCAACTTGCTTGCAAAGGCTAAGGTACAAAGCAGCAGCAACCACTGCTACTGCTAACAGAGTGCTATGGGTGTAAACTGTCACTCATTCACATGCTCGACCAGCTGGTGTAAATTAATGCAGCACTCCCAAACTTAATAAAGATGTATTAATTTACACCAGTTGAGAATCTGGGACAGATTTTTGGATCACCAAATACACAACAGCAAGCAACTCCTCTGCAATAATTACGGATGAAACACTCGGGCCTGCATTCAGGCTGAGTGCATCTCATGTATTACAAATAAGATTCCTCATGGCTCTCTTCCACAAAATCAATATAATGCATACCCACAGCACAATTGCCTGCAACAAGCTAGCTACATGGGTCACAGTTTAAACATGACACTGTGGTGTTGCACTGCAGCCTGGGTATGTATTTATCAAAGCTCCATCTCAAAGATCACTTCTTAAGCGACAATCTCCAGGCTATGCAAGGGCTTTCTCTCTTGTTGCCTGACGGTAGATCCAGGACATATTCCTGATCCTATTGGTGCCTGGTTTTCCACCACATATACATGGCACTGTGTGTTAGAAAGCTGGCAGCATTATGCATTCAACACTGATGGTTTGAGTGGATAACGTTACTTATCCTGAACTCTGATTGTAAATTTCCAGAGAAGCTTATGCTGAGGGAGATTAAATTTTTTCCAATTCCCAGAAAAAAAACAGCACTACTATATTACCAAGTACCATAAACCTTTTTGCACTTTTGAAAAAGAAGCACACAGGACTTCCAATAAGATGGGGCATACCTTCTTCCCGTTAATTCCACTTGTCATCACACTTTCTATTATTGAGGAACCAGAACAGGTCCCCAAATTGCTTTACTGTTTGGAGGTTGCTATCGGGCAGAAAGCAACTTGGTTTGGTACCATCTTTTCTTCCCTATCCTACCCTGGTGCCCAGTACGGCCCCTTCCCAGATGTGACAGATCCGTGCTGACCTTGCATCTCCATCTGAAGCCCTCCCTGCTGCTGACACAGAGAGGGCAGGTAAGCAACAGGAAAACTGGTAGGGCTACAGTGGAGCTGAACTGTGCACAGCAAGGCCAGATTTGTGGCAGAGGGCCAGTACAATGTCATTGTAATACTACAGCAGTAGTCCCTGTGGAGAATTTGGAAGTACTGTTTGGTGCTGCTTACACTTACAGGAGTACTGGCAAATCGCAGCAGAGAAAACAAAAGTGGAAAAAAAAGTAACTGCTGCGGACAGTGAAGGCGAGCATTCTGCTTCAAAGGAACATCTTCTGGGAATCTGGTCCATTGTTTTTATAAATTATTATTGAATTTCCCACAGGACTACTTAAGGAATCCGAAGGGCCATGTGAAAAGAAAATAATTGCTCTTCATGAGCTGGTATGACCCTATCTGGTAAGAATGTTACTTGGATGACTAGGACAAATGAGGACCAAGATAATATGTAGATTACATTGTACCAGTCTAGTTACTTTTATTGCCAGCAGTTTTAGATCAATTTACAAGCAGAAGAAAAAGATACAGGCCCACTTCTGAAAATCAGAAAGGAAGGAAACTCCCTTATATATATATATATATATTATTTTTTCCCTGCTGAATGGCTGTCTCCTCAGAGCAGGGAGAGAATGGGGGGAGAAAAGAGAAAGAATGAACACAAGGGAAAGTGCATATGCTGAGTGCATGTGGCCCTGTATCACAGCCTCTGTGAGCTGCGAAGGACAGAAGGATGGTATTCCCTTTCCAGTCCTTCCACTGGGTGAATTACACAGTCACATCTTTGTGCGCCAGATTCCACCTGCAAAATGGAAATAACATCAGCGGTCTTCTGTAAAGTGGTTTAAGATCTACTGGTGAGAAAAACAAACAAACAAACAAAAAAAAAAAAAAAAAAAAAAAAAAAAAAAAAACAAAACACCACACCCAAAATTAGTTTCTTCATTTGAGTTTCATGAGAACAGCACTTGTAAACTTTGTGGCAGTATCATACTGAACACTCTTTGTAGTTGGTTATGATATCATTACTGAACCTGGACAAGGTGAACTAAAATAACAACTACATTTTTGCATAACTTCTCTGATTTTTTCACCAATAGATCTCAAAACACTTTACAGAAGAGACAATTAGTGTTACTTCCATTACGGACTCTTTTCAATGCTGCCCTCACCTTTGAGTAAACAGAAAGCTCAGGTTAAGCAATAAATCGCTGTCAAAGTCGGGAGCAGAACCCAGGAACTGAGCAGCCTTTTCTGTGCTCTAACCAGAAGAGGAAATATTTTTCAAAAATTAGCATGATTTTTCCCCTACTCGCATTTAGGAATCAAGGCAGTAAAACAGGCTTGTGTTTGGCCATGGGAACCTTTTACTGCTCCAAGTCAGTTTTATGGCAGTATTTGTTAGCTGCAACAGGTCTATAAAATGATAATACTCAACACCATGTCCTACATTGCTTTTATTGTCTGTTGAATTTTAAATGCAATTTCTGTATCCACAATAGCAGAAAGACAAATTGAAATTTGGAAGGGTGAAGAGAATTATTACCTACTACCTCTATAGAGTAAGGCACATTAAGAATAAACCTAAGGTGAAAACCCAGGTTAACTTTTCAGTGAAGACATTTCCTGAAAATGAAATGCAGTGGTCGGTATAGAGCATGGGAGTGATCTTTTGCATGAATTAGTATGTAGATTCTATATGTGTGTGCAGGTGAACCTATCAGGTACAGAAGGCTTACTATATCATTCAACCCAAAGGCATACATTATGATCTATATGGCCTGTAGAAACAAGAAAGAAAGAAAAACTGAGTCTTGTTTTTCTTGCATACTTCTCTGCCACTGTCACTTCACTACAGTGATCAAGAAAAATACAGAAAATATAAACTCTAAGATGAAAATCTTCCCTTCCTCCACCCATGTTTTTTTCCTACTAGAGGCTTTTTATCACTTTGTACAGAATTGTATCCCACAAAATGAGTTGGTTTATTGAATAATATTATAACTGTTCTAATTATTTAAGGAAGTGAAAAGTCATCAAAACAAACATATTCAGTCTGCTAATTTTACTTGCAGTTTCTGAAGTGACATAATGCAGCTTCTTTTTAGAGCTCTCTTGAAAAAACAGCAATTTCCTGTGTTTATTTTGTCTTCTCTTCTTATTTCAGAAAAGTTTCTCTGATTTGTGGCAATAGATGGGATCTACATGATAGAAAGATTTTTACCAATGAGGGGGGTTTAAGTTGGTATGATCACTGGAGAAATAAACCCCTTTGAGTATTACTGTCTTCATAGATTTTTAAACAAATATTATCATGAGCCTTTCAAACGATTGTCATTTATGGTTTTAAAAAGGAATAATCTCAAAGTTTAAGTACTGGAACCATTATATAACAATTATGATCTACTTTATGCCTTAAATTTCTGCCTTAAACTTGATCCATTTTGTTCTGCTGAGCATAATGGAAACTCATATGGTATTTGTTATCTTGCAAGAACTGTGACAATCTGTAGTAGGACTTTTTTATGTTTTTAAATTACAATAGCAGTGAAAGTAGAACTTTTACGTGCTCATCTTACTGCAAAGGATTTAATGGACAGCATAGATGCCAAGTGAACTAGATTGTAAGACAGATTTCAGTGTGCTTTTTTTACTGCTTTGACTTTAAGTCGGAATAGGCATATTTATAAAAGAAACAGATACTTTTTTTTTTTAAAAAACAGTCTCTTGGCCAGGGGTTACGGCCATCTACTGGTAAAAAGACATTTCAGGGACAAATTTAAATAAACTGCAACAATCATGTTACAAGCAATGGGGAGAAAAAGTAGGAGAATGTAGACATAAAAAAACCTGTCGAGATGCATGAGTTTGATAAAAGCACAATTTTGTGATGAAATATAATGATTTTCCCTATAAGTATTAAATGCTGAAAAACAGTGTTATTTTCACACAGGAGAAGAATAGGAGGGAGGAGGAAAACTTTTTAGAATTCAAATCACAAAACCAAAACTGAAAGTGTCAGAATTTCATGTAAGGAAAGACACTGTCACACTATGTCAGAAACGAGTAAGTATCAATGTTAGAGGAAAAAACTGTCAATATAGAGCAAAGGTTTAATCACATATGTCTCATAGAAACTCTCAAAATCTTCTGATGCCTTCTTGTGGATTACACATTATAATGTACTATATTTTTCACAGTCTTCAGCAAAGGCTAGAATAGGATTAGTTACAAGACTTCCACAGGAATTTTCTTTACTTAACAAAGTTGATACGAAGATTATTACATAGGCTGACTGCATGCAGAGTGGTATCTGAGTATCACAGAACAGCTTTTCACAGTCTATTTTTAGTAGCGTACTTAAATATGCTACTACATGCATACTAAAAATGCTATGTAAATAAAAAGAAATCCTCTGAATCATCTATTCACATGATCCCATTGGTGATACACAAGATTCATTTTTCAAAGCCTTTATAAACCACACTACCAAGACCATGCTCGAGAAAGCAAAAAAATTGCAATGGATCTTTAACAGATACTTGCATGGAAAGAAGAAATGGCCTCAGTATAAAACTGTCCTCCCATAAGAATGTTCCCAAGAAAACAGTATCCTCCAGCCACAGCAGTAAGCATGAACTCAGGTCTCTGTTAAGTATCATTTGTTAACACTCTACAGCTCCAACTATCTGAAGAAAGACCCATCAAGTCAGATTTAAGACATGAAACCATGAATAAGGAAAAGACAAAACAGAAATCAAGACTCGCATATAAGAATAAGTAATATATTTGAAAACATGACAGTCAATTTACTGGATTCACTGAGCTCTGAACTTTCATCAGTCTGCCTCTAAAAAAGATTTATTCCATCTTTTCCTAATCTATGGTATGTAAACCCTACCAATATTGAGAGAGGAAAAAGGATCAATAGATTGCTCATATTTAGTACACCAGGTTTTATGACATAAGAAACACTCTGCCTGCACCCTGGCTAAGACAGATACACCATCCTGGTTATACCTCTTTCCCCCACTTACACACTCACTGAACACAGAGCTTCACTGTGAAAATTCTCAAGTTTCTGAACTAGTATGTTTGGGTTTTTTGTTTTGTTTTTTTTTTTTTTTTTTTTTTTGTTGTTGTTTTTTTTTTTTTTCAAAATTCACATGAGCTTGAAAGAGAAAAACCTCACAACCAAATACTTTGAAGAGGTAAAATGAATGCATAAAAAACTTCCCCATTCTTATTTGGCACTAGCAAGAAACCAGAAACTGAGATTCTATACACAACACTCCTGTAGTATTCTGATTCCAACAAGAAAGTCCACATCTTGTTCCCTTTTTTGTTTATGAAGTTCCAGTTAACTTGAGCGTCACCTATTCGATGGAAAACAAGCTGTTCATTTATTACAAGGTTCAAGCAACATAAATCTGCAGATGCTGCACTTACCACCCACAGACTCCTGAAACTTGTATACAGGTAAGTTCTCATTAAACCCGTGCCTCATGTTTAGGAAGCACAACAACATTGACAGTTTTACATAACAAGGCCCACAATCACTACACAAGAGTCTGTCAGGAAAATATGTTCAAATTCTAACAATGCAGTCTTTAAGGAGGAATATTCTCTTTTGACGTGAACGCTCCTTATTCTAAAGCCTTCAAATACCTATAATTTCTGTGATTGCTAAATACAGAGCATAATTTACTTCACTTATTGTTTGGCCCCGTCCTTTTTGAATAGACCGGTAGCCAGTTATTGACTATTTTTGCTGGGAAGTTCACTCTTTCTGGAGAAAATGCAAGGAAGTCATGCCTAGAATTATTTCTTACCATTGTGAGACTACAGAGTCAAACTGCCTTCTCCACCCACAAACTCAGTACCTCTCTGCATTGTCTGCAGAAATCTCTCCTGTTCCCCCAGCACATAAAGCATTGTAGCCTATCCCTCAGAGAAGCACTCAAAATGGCTTTCCTGTGAGACTCCTGAACACAGAGGCCTAGGCTTTATCAAACCACGGACCAGCACAAATTCCATATTGCTACTTTCAAGTAAGAAAAAGAGAGGGAAATGGGGGAAAATAGAGAGGGAGAGGAAAATAGAGAGGAAAAAGGAAAAGGCGTTTGTCTTACATCCACACAAAACTGTAAAATGGACAACTTCTGCAAAACCTGACATAGGAAACTTGTCTGGGAACACTATGCTTTCACACAAGAGCAGCAGATTCAGAATTAACTTAAAAAGATTTTTGCCATGAAAGCTTTACAGAGCTTTGGACACCGATATATTCTGCAGCTTTGCATGCAAACACCCTAATGTGCTTGAGTTCACTTGAAATTCATCATACCTTAACACAAGAAAAATCTTATCCACATTAAAAAACTTAATAAATAAGAAATATGGACATACTTGAACTTCAAAACAAAGGAACAATTAGAACTTACACACAAGCACACTGAACTACAGTAAACATAAACCAGTAGTGATGGTGGCTGGATGTCTGGTGAAATACAGGAGCTGGAGGGATTTGTACTTTAAAGAGAAGTTAACACTGCCCATTGTTTTCTAATAGCTTCTGCTTCAAGACTCATGCAATGTCTCTGTTTTTTAATACCAACCATCTGTACTAAACTCAAAATGCAAAATGTATCAGAGCTGTCTATCTTTAAGATACAGAAAAAAATGAATTATGTAACTACTGGTCACCAGCCCAATGTCCTTTCTGACCTGTAAGAAACACAACTTTCTGTTACTGGAAAGATACCCAAATGGTAACATTTTGATTGCTGATGCAAAGGAGGAAGCAATATTCTGCAGTCATATTAGAAAATATTTAATCACTGACAGATATCTTTAAAAACCTGCTGTGCCTTAATTTATATTTGCAAGGGCTAAGAGAAAGAAATAATAAGGGTTCTGGTACATTTCAGACTTCCACTAGCATAAACAGAGCTTCCTCCTGCCTACTGCTTATTAGTCTAAAAGTTGTTCAACTTTCAGGGCAGAGGTGGGAGAAAGAGAAATCTTAACTCTGAAAAACCTATGGACTCAGACTAAAAATAAACCCATTTCTCCCTTTTCCCTGAAACCCTTTTTCTGCTTTTGTTTGTTTGTTCTGGATTTTATCAGTCTCTTTTTCATGCTGGTGAATCATGTCTCTGTCGCAGCTGATTCCATTTATCTATCCTGGGAGAAAACAAAATCTAAAAATAACTCTTTTGGGGTTTCTGCTGGGTTTTGCACGAGAAGGGACTGAATATGTTCATTCCAAGCGTGTGCGTCAATGTTTTGCTTTATCTTTGCCAGGGTTGATTTAACTAGTACCATGTTAGAAAAAAAAAAAAAAAAAAAAAAAAAAAGAAAGCTTTCTGCTGTCCATAAAATTCCAAGTTGGCTAAAATTTAACAACATCTGTGGTAAATGAAAAAGAAAACTTTCTTAACATCCAAGTTAGTATTAGAGTATTTTATTTACAAGTGGGAGCTTTTTTTCCCAGAAGTGCTTTGACTTTTCTTATAATGAACAACAATGATATATGCAGGTTCTATCACGTTGTAGCATTTGTGCTTAAAAGTTGGGGGTTCTTCCTACTTCAAAAGATTCTAACCATGCAAAAACAGTCACTAGATTTAAAATATCCTTACAACCAATAATCAGTCTCATACAGCGGAAGACATTTTGTCTGGGCTAGGCTGGATTTCTTACAGGAACTTTTATTCCTGTGGTCTCCAGTGCTTGTTTCTCCCATTTGTGTTAGACATACCTCACTAGCTCACTATGAATACAGCTCCAAGAGAAGCATTTTTATGTCTGTGTCTTATTCTGTGAAGTGTAGTGGGTGTATCTACCCCTGGGCAGTGGGAAGGTTTTGGGCTAAGTCTAGTATGTGTGCAGACCAAAAGCTCAGGTCAGTATTGCATTTCATTAGTTTGATCCATATAATTCTAACCATAAAAGTAAGATGTCAATTGAGTGACCTGCTTATGCAGCAACTGGGTTCAAGACAGGTTTTCAGAACTGTCACTGGTTATAACCAAAGCTCAGATTTTCAGAAGTCTCACAACACCTGGCAAGATTAGGGACAAGCACTTCAGGCTGTTTTCTCTACATGCAAGTGCCCTGAAAAGTTAGGTTCCTGAAAAAACAAGCTGTCCTTAGCCTGAAAAACATACCTTCAAAATGAAATACACATTGCATGCACCATGAAAGGTTGTATTCTTCTACCACATCTTATAGAAAATGCGGTAGCTAAAGTAAAAAGAACAAAGAATTTTAACAATACCTTCAGATGGTTTATGTGTGCTACCATGAGTCATTGGAGCATGATTGAGATGTACAGAGAGACAAGATGAGTAATGGTACCAGGAGCTTAGCCCTAATGTATCAGGCGACTGACCTTTTATCCCAGTTGTGTCTGTTCCATGCTAACTGTTCATCGCAAGCACCCTTTGAATTTGTCTAGGGTGGAAGCAGTGGAGCAGGCAGAATAAACCTCTTTAGGGCCTGCAAACTCAGCTCAGGAAGATGAGGATACTTGGGAAGGTAGCTACACTAACTTTTATGATACTACTGAAGCACTGCTGGCAGTACACAGACTTCTGGTTTCAAGTTACCTCAGAACGTGATCCAAATCACAGTTGTTGGCTAGCTTGATGTAAAAGAGAAATGAAGCATCAGCGTGACTGAAAATAAAAATAATAATAATAAAAAAAAAATCTAGATGTTTAAACATATTTGGGGAATGCAGTAGAAAGATGCACCAAGAAAAAAAAAATAGTGTTACATTTAAAATGAGAGTCTAATTTTGTTTTTCAAAGTTTAACAAGATTAGTGGCTGTGACATACATCGTCACTTGCCAAAAGAAAGCAGATAAGCTCTAAGGAATCCAGCAAGAAACACAAACTGCCTAACACCAAGAGAGTCCACAGGTAAGAGGTATGTCTTTAGGGATCATTAAAAGGCGGTATTTAAAAAAATAAGGTGGTTTTGAAGATTATACTTCAATTACAATACTACTGGCAGTTGTCAGATTTATTTGGTTTTCATCTGTTTCCAGATCTTTCAAAAAATTCAGACTGAAAGTCACTGGCAGTGGACAACAGCAAATCAAGCATACCAGCTTTGACCTTAGGAAATAGTACTGAGGTGGCAGCATTTGCATGTTCTACAAATGAAATCTTGAGAGCTCTCTGTGCTGAATACATCTAAAGGCAATATCACAAAGTATGAAAGGTTTTCTGAAAACAATATTCATCAAACAAAAAAAAGTTACTTCTGTAAGTCACTTGGCAAAACTGCCCATGATATCACCACATTCCAGGCTTCTTACACTGACTGAGCTGGAAGCATTTAAGTTCATGAACTCCAGCCTCTCATAGCCACTCCTAGTACAGTTACTCCAACTGGGGCCACAGTGTGCTTTTCGGAATGTTCCAAACCTAACCTTGAAGTGAAGATGTGCTTCTCCTTGAAAAGGAATAGCCCGTTCCTCCTGCCATCTCCCAGTAACGCAATTGCTCTGTTCTGTATTACATGTTACAATATATGAAGTAGCAGCTTTTTCAGATGTTTTGCTGAACTTGAATATAGTGGGGAAGCAGTGAGTACAGCTTCGCTGAGTTGTGGTTGTTGTGGTTGTTCAGCTGCAAGCCATCTTATATTTCAAGATCAAAATGAATAGCAGAGGAAAAGGAAGAACAAAGTGTTACCTTGTAGGGACAGCAGTAGCAAAATACTGACAAAATATGTAATTTTGTCGACATATCAAAGTCAATTGTACTTACAAGGCAAGTACATTTAAAGTGTACTTGTTAAACATCACCAAAAAAAAAAAAATTATATGCAATTTCCCATTCAATTTTTTCAGACATACCTACTTTGGATGAAGAAAGAATTTGCTGTTGCATCACTGACTATAACTAGGCAAAAGATGATGTTACTGACTTTTCCCTTATGAATCATTTACAAGAGTGACTTACCAACCTACTCTGCAAAATTTGTGAACAGCTACTGAAACCAGGAATCACTCATTTTTACTTCCAAAAGCCTAATTAAGTTATAAAGGTTGATACTCGGAAGCTTCCTTTCAAAATACTCATATCTGATCTGCAAGCTCTTTGAACTTCATGTGACACCGTTTTCCTGTATTTTTTCAGCATGTACCCATTTTTTAACTGGAGAACTTTTATAGAAGCTCTGCAGAGGAATTATAGTTACCCATCCACCAAGCAGAATTTGGAACAAGCACAGCAAGTTCTACCATAGTCATAACATAGGAAACATAGCTCTCCTGTGCTAGCATTGTATTCAGTTTTCAAAATTAAAAATGTGCCTATACACATACATGCAAACAGGTTATTATTAGAAACAAAAATAAAGCCTGACATGCCTCCATGCCAACAACTATCTGCAGGTATGGGAAGTGCACAATACAATCAGTAAACATGAATGATTTTACACTGTTTGCAGAGAAAACAGAAGTTTTTTTCTCTCTTGAATTGGTCATGGCCAATACAACAACATTTCATTTAAAAAAAAAAAAATGTTCTTCTACATCCCTGGAGAGCGCCACTGGTGGGACTGGAGAATTTACTATTGCTGAGGTATAGTAGGGAAGCACAGGATGAAAATAAGAAGTTTTAATTCAACCTGACCTTTAAAAATACCTGTTTACTGCAAGAGTAACAGATCCTTCTTCCAGTCCTGAAATTGCTGGCATCCTAAAAATGAATGCTTGTTATACTGTAGCCTCTATCATAGTGGGAAGCAGCTGGCACAAGGAAAGTATTAACAAGGCCAAGTGGTAAGTCCAAGTGGGCTGTGAAGAAGTGTGCAACTGCCCAGGCCTTTTAAGATCCAAAAAAACTGTAGCAGAGCAAAACTCTGTCTTAAAGCTACGTAGAAAATAAACAGGAATTCAAGAAGAAAGTTAATACTTTCTGAGGTAGGACTAAAGTACCTTGAAACTGCCTTGGAAAACAAATTCTTTCCCACCTCCCCCTGCTGCTTAAAAGAAAGGGTGTAGGGAAAAAGGGATATTTTAATTCTAATAAACATGCAGATTACTCCTTGTCACTCAGTGCATTGTTGAATGGGTCTTCTTCCTAACCCCTGTCCCTCTTCCTGCACATATACTATTCCTTAGTCTACGCTTCTTGTCCAGTCAGTCCTGACACATCCTTATTTGTACACTCTCCCTTTTGAACAGTGTTTCCATCTTGCCAAATGTCTGATTTAACTCTCTGAAATGGAACGTTTTTATTCTGGAGTTTTCTCTTTAAAATACCCTAGTTGGAGAATTTATAAAATGGTCTTACCGTTCTTGAATGCAGATAAATTTGATGCAGGATACCGTAGCTGAATGTAATATTTTGTTCCTTCTTTGTCTCCCACTCCCTCAGTGGATATAAAGTTATTTCCCTTAAAGCATGCACTGTACTTAAACATCTGCTGATGTTTAAGTGAAAATACAACAAGATGCTTTGGGATACATGCTCCAAATGCAACTGCTTATTTTCACATTACTATCCTTGAACAGAACTTTGTAAATAAGGAATAGGAAAATATATCAGCCTGAATTTCACATACTTTTGTAGATCATCTCAGTAGCATCCATTCAACAGTGTATTGTGATCTGGGTCAGCTACAGACATAGGCAAATAGAAGGCTGATTATACCATTAATGTGCCCATATGTAAAATGAAAGAAGAGGGCCAAGAGTTTTAAAAGTTGCAGTTAAGAAGAATAGCTCCATAAACCTTGAAAGCCCACATGGAAAAAATTCTGTCTTCATTATATTTTCAGAGTAAGGAATTGTCCCAAACTAATGAAGGGTTATTTTCCCCTTTTATACTCTCAGTCTCTTCTACTGGGTCTTTTGCAAGTATTTAACCAGATAAGTGACCTGTGTAATATCTAGTGCTGAGAAAAGGGAAAAAATGGAAGCAGAGAAGCAGGAGCACAGAGGGAAGAGCCAGACAAACCTTTCTGGAGGCAGCACAGTCTTAGATCACTTGAAATTGATTGAGTAATAATAACCATGAAAGTGAGAAACAGTCGCGATTTCTGTAAAACAACCTGGAAAGGAGCTAGTGAAAGAAGATGAAGCACCTGGTAAGAAACAAAAGGATCTGCTCACAACTTTGAGAAAGAGTCTTGATGGTAAGTTCTTGGTTTAAGCACTGCTTCTACTTTCAGATGTGATTTTTTTTTTTTTTTTTAATAACTACATCAAAGTTTCGAACACTTTGCTACCCTAAGTTACTCAAGGGCTTTTTGAGCTTTCCCAACAAGACAATACTTTTTACCTAGAGGAACTAATTTTCTTGAGTCACATCTTCCACAAAACTAGACCTAAATAAAGCTTAACATACCATTTTTTCTTCTGAAGGATAAAAAGAAAACAGGAAAACTGCTTCTCATGTGAGTTCTGTAAGAAACCTGTGTGAACTCAAAAAAAACCAACAAACAAAACCCCCCAAAATAAGCACACCTGTGGCTATTTATTATTTCATTTATCTCTACTATAATTCATTTGTAACTGCACTACCTACTCCTTTTGTTTTCTGAGACTCAGTAGAATTTTCTTAAAAAGCCTCTTTTGTTACCAGTTACTAAACAGATGATTTTTAACAGGTCATTCCCCTTCTCTATTCTCACTTTAGCCCTCTTGCATCATGTTTCTTAACTCAGTTCTAAAAAGAAAGTAGCAATATTAAAAAGCATTTGGAAGCTACACTGGCCTGCGTTTTATTTTGACAGTTATTGTTAATTAAACATGAAGGAGGAAGAGTAAGCTTCTGTTCCAAAGCATAGAGCAGTTTGTGTTATCAATCTTCCTTTGCAATGGAAAGAATTCATCTTCACACAGAAAAATGGCCATTTGTATATGACTGGTAAAAAAAAAAAATGCTTGTTTGCATTTTCTCTGGAGTATTACCTAAAGATTTAAAGTGTCATTTTTTCATCTGAAAACCTCAGAGTACATTGCAGGACTCTAGGAGCTTGCAGCAGCCTAGTGCAATTCTGAGGTACATACTCTGTATTGTTATGAACGGGTAAAATGAAGAGGAGACTGAACTTCCCAACCATGGAATAATCAAGCTCAGTAGTACACTAAATGAAGATCACAAAGTATGCTACTCCTTTACAAATGCTACAGTTATTGTTGTACTTTTAAAAGTATCTGACGTGATCATATGACAGGGCTTGTCTAAATGAGCATAGTAAGTTTAGACATAAGTAGAGAAAAAACATTAAACACTGTGACAGACTCTAAGAATTGCCTTTCTGCCTTTAGCATGGCTAAGGTAAGTACATAGTATAGCTGAGAATCTCACCTAATTAGATTATTTTTTTTCTTTAAGGAATTTAAAGAACTAAGCAAAGATACAGAATGCCTATAGGGCATTTCTTGGTACAGGAAAAGGAGAAAACACAAACAAAACCAGACTCAAATTTTCAGTCAGGTGGCCATATGTTCCTTTAGTTCACAGAGTTCACATCTCATTTTTGTTGGC
Source organism: Tyto alba (assembly GCF_018691265.1). Lineage (NCBI taxonomy): Eukaryota > Metazoa > Chordata > Aves > Strigiformes > Tytonidae > Tyto > Tyto alba. Next base: position 4,461,475 of record NW_024881295.1, on the reverse strand, counting down.
AAATCAACAACAAACTTCTACCCTTCTACTGTCATTCACTTGAATTTTTGCCAATGCATTAAAGCATTTTTTTCCAAAAGAAAACACATCCCCAGCATCATTTACTACTCCCCCTAAAAATACTTACAGTACAACATTACATGCATACTTCTGACAATTATGCTTTTGGAAATCATCAGTCTCTGTAGCAGTCAGAAAATAAAAGCTTTTTCATGCCAGAGAGATACTGTTTTAAATGCATGATACTAAGAACAGACAGATATAAACAAAACCTTCCTTAAGGTAATGTTCATTTCTTGTTTTTATAATCATAAAAGATTTTACTGTATATAGGTACAAGTCTGGTTAAACCCACAGTCATCTAACCTTGTAACTCCCAGCCCTCAAAAACTTCTTAATGCATCAGTGTCTGAAAATTCTGTTGACTTTGACCTACAAACAGAAAAGTAGAAAAACTATTTTTATAACACTTTCTTATGCCTGAGTTTTCTCCTTTTCTTGTTGTCTCAAACTAATAACTCCTTTCGCCAAAATTTAACCATGCTTTATATGTAAAACATTTTTGTAGCTGATTGCCATCAAGGAACATAAGAAAAGTCAGGTGATTGAAGATAAAAAATAAATTGCTAAGGGTCCCATAGCTATGATTAATACCAGAACGATTTTTACCATCTTTTGCTGTTTAAGACAGAAATTTCCTTTCACTTTGCTGCACAGATATTATGCAAAATGGCATGTGCAAGGGGAAGAGAGATGGGATCTGCAGAACATGCAAGTTGACAGAACATTACAACAAACATGGTATTATGTGGCTGAGTAGTGATCAAGCACTGTGTTTATAAGTCCATAATCATTTGAAGGAAATGAAGATAAGGTCTGTCAGTTTGTTATTCAAAACTAACAGATGGATTTTAAGACAGGAAATATCAAACTTGACTATCGGAATATCTCACTGATAGAAAAATATATATTCATAGATCTCATATTCAGTATCACTTAGGGTTACAAAATTTTTATACTCCAATAATACCAAAGAAGAAACTACACAACCTAAAACCTGTTTCCCATTTGTGCTTTGGACTTTGTGGATTGTATTTGTACAAATGATGTCTTTCCACAGGTTGCTGTGCAGGAGTCCCAATCCCTTTGCACAGCGAGTCCTCTTTGAAGTCAGACCTTGGTAGCAGATACAGGTAAACACATGACCCTGAGAGCCTGCCTACATAATAACTGCAACCAAAGAGCTCATCGACTGCAGCTCACCATCATTCAGCACAAGTTCATGTGTAAATACCGTGGTTTACAACCCACTCAATAATTTGGGTCCAGAGCCTGCATGGAAAAGTTACTCCACTGCACTCTGAGAATGAGCCAATCTAATATCCCGTGTCAAGGAGTTCCTCAGATTTCTCCCCGACTCCAGAGACTTTCATTGCTGGCTTCAGCAGCACAACTGCAGATTTCACCTACCAGAGCACAGCTGGCTGCTAGTCTAAGACAGGCCAGCTGTGTTTAAACAAAAGAAACCAAATGAGAACTAACAGTGCAAACCAAAAGACCTTGAACTTAAATTGTTTTCTTCACTTTCATATCCCCCCAAATAACCAAGGTATTTTAAAACAGGTAAATAAGGAGGCTGTGGCTACTACTCTGAAGGATATTTCTAAAATAAAGGTGAAGTCACCCACCTGAATTGTCAGACAATTCTATGCTATTTTTTGTTCCCAAACAAGAAAACCGAAACCAATGAACAAGCAGAAACCCCTTACCCAGGGAAAAGTATAACTGTTGTCCAACTTTTATACTTATATTAAACTTGATTAGGCAGTGCTAGAAGAAGAAAAGCCATCTCAGACAAGAAGTACTGAGGGGAATGGTGATGTCTTGAATAGCAGAGTCTATAATGAGCTCATGCCTCTTCTATTTGTGAAAGATAAGTACTTACTGAACAAGGAACAGGCAAAGATAAGATTAAATATCCACGGTCACAGCTCCAGTTCTTCATTAGTTCATGCATTAAAGAATTGCAATTCCTCTGCTGAAATCAGAGATCTTAGAAATCTTCATTACTGGTGCTCAAATGATACAATTCATACAGAAGACAACTTTCTGATACTATGAGGATTTTTTTTTTTTCTCAATTGCTGTAATTTTACTGTGTAATACTTACCTGAGATAAAGACCAAATAGGTAAGGTAAGGGCATGTATTTTGGTTTTGCTCTTTCCAATGTAGTTACAGAGGTCTGAGATACAGGCCATGGCAAATTCTTTAATCCAAACATCAAAAATAAGACTCTCATTTTGAGCGCTCAGAAAACTTTAGAATATGCCTATGAAAACACCAAAATAATTTTTAAAATTTTTACATTCATTTGTGGGATATTTGTTTCTCATGTCAAATAAACCAACTAGTAAAATCTGCTAAACCATGGCTAGGTGTTTATCTATTGAAGGTGAAGAAAGCTGCCCTTGCGAACAAGCACTTAAATTTTATTTTACTCTAGGCCACCCACAGTGTGTTTACTCATCACACACAGAGACTTGCTGCAAAGTAAGCAAGAGGATAATTCTGACTTAATTTTCAGGTTTTAATACTATGCATGAGTGATAAAATTAAATTTAGACTCCAAGTAAATATGCAGGGGTTCAAGCACACAGGTTGGTTAAGAGCTTTCACAACCAGGCAAACAAACAACTAAAGAAATCTAAAAAGGTGTAACATAATATCATAGAAAAGAGAGACCTCTGTAATACATAGACTGTTTCACAGAAATCCAATAGCTACCTACACGATTAATGCCTCTAAACCTATGTTTAATCAACGACATACAGGGCTGACCGCTCATTGTAGCAAATGAGTAAATTTGATGGGAATGGGGATACTCCCTGCATCCTAGCTTATCGATTACATCTGCACAGCAGGGACCTGCTGCAATGTTGCTGAAGAGATGTGTTGATAACAAGACTTTTCTCCCAGTTTTCCAGATGCAAGACATTCTTCCTGGGAAAAGTTTAAGGCTCTCTGAGGATGCATAAACTCAAATTCTTGACCAGCTAGAGAGACACAACTCAGATGGCTCGATCATTTAAACAGAAGTCAAAGCTCAATCAAGGCTTCTAATTAGAGAGAGAAAAATCAAACTGTGTTGTCCAGGGCTTTCCCCAGACGTACACACACACTACTCCAACCTAACAAAGAAGAGGAGGAGAAACTGGAGGGATGTTGAGGTGGTTATGGATGATGAAAGGAGCTGAGAGGAGCCAGAGCAAGCTCCAAAGTGGTCAGCAAGCTGTGCAAGGGAGTTCCGGGTATGAGTGAGGGTCCCTTTAATCTTCATCCAGACTGCTGCCGTTTTCCCTGCATCTTATTCTCCTTTCTTCTCAGGCATGAGCTCCTCATCTCCTGCCCAACTTTACCACAATCGACAGACCCTGCACTCACCGCCTGACACTGCACCTAATCAATCCCCCATCCTCAGGAACAGCCATTACACCTGTGCCTCCAGTGTTGCTGGGGGAAAAGAGGGAAACGAAAAGAGAAGAGGACACAGGCTCAGCCCATTCCTGCTGCTGAGACACCAAAGTTCACACCACAAAGCCATTCTCCCTCACTGGCAGCAGCAGTGCTGTGTAGAAGCAGCTGGGATAACTAGCTTAATATATTGTACCTTATTTTATTTAGAGGTAACCTTGGGTTTCCCTGCAAGAGGGGACAAAAAAGGGCTTGCAGTCAAAATCCTCAAGGTACCAGAGCAGTTCCTTGGCTAGCAAGTTATCCTTGCCCAGTGCTTGTTTAACTTAAACACTAACAGGCTCATTTTCTAAATTAAAATTTAAGCAGAGTTTAGCAGGTGGATAACATGAGATTCATACAAGCCTTTCGCTCAAAGTTAGACATAAAAGATTACGCATGCAAATCAAGTATTTTTCCTGCATTAAACAAAGAAACAAACAACTTCTTTGTCAAGACGAGAAAGCATGTGAACTTCCACAAACAAGGAAATTCAGAGATGAAGATGCATAAAACCTACTGCAGCCACAGCCTAGAAAGAATAAGAAAGTAACAACATACAGGAATAGTACATGCTTTGTTTATCTGAAATGCCTGGTGAATGCTGGAAGTTCCACTCATTTCAGTTTAAAAGTAAATCTTTCAGAATAACAAAATAGCTAAGTAAGCACAGGAGCACCTGGAAAGCTCTAGTAAAGTTGTGTTCAAGAAAACAAATACCTGGTACATTGTATTATTGGATATGCATTACTACAGGGACAAGTCACAGAACCCATTGGAGGGGATCCTTCAGTAGCAACTGCTGAAGAAAGAGAAATCAGCATAAGAACAGCTTTCTTAGCTCTTTGAGCTTTGTTTTCAAACATATTTCATTACTAATGAGCACCACATATATTCTAGACAGCTGACTAAATAAAAAAGGCCATCAAGATTATCTATTCTTGCTAGACCTTGGGTGTAGGCAGTCTAACTAACGTAAACCAGAGGAGATAAGTATCAGTAACTTATGAAAAATGCCATTACAGCATGCTAGAAGCAAAACAGCCATGTGAAATGAGAGGAACAGAACTCAATATAGCGTGCAATGACTGTAAGCTTCAGTGCCCACATACTAAGCTTTCTGTACTGTAATGGTCTGATACATTCATTTTGACCCAGAGACCAGAGATAAATTGTCTTAGCAATACAAACAAACAGCTAAGCAATTAGGGCAAAGTTTTTGGAGAACACAGTGATAACATCTAAAAGCATTGTTGGGTGATGGTGAAAAACAGCCCTTGAGATAGGGGGTTTAATCTGAGGTAAAAGAGAGAGTATAATTGCTTCTCCAAATAACAGTGCACTAAAAAATTTTTTAAAAATTAAAAAAAAAAAAAAAAGAAAAAAAAAAAACAGACAAGCACTGGTATTTGTCTGGCAGCTATTTCAGTGTATCCAACCTGAAAAATAACTTTCATTGTCCCATTTGGAGTTAATAAAGTTTTGCCTATAAAAAGAAAGATTTTACATGTGCAGCTGTGAAAGTGTCAAAGCTGAGAAATCTATGAGGAACCACCAGGTTTATAAATAATTTCTATCACTTAAATGTCCTTAAAATAACTTACTAAAATAAAGTTTCCAAGCACTGAGTTTAACACAATAGTCAAATGACAAAAGCAACAATTTTATCTACCAGCTTTTATGTATGAGCCCTATTTAGAGGGTCAAACACAGATGTACAGTAGTTGCAATGCAGAACATTGGCTGCAACAATGTCTATTACCTCCCAGGCACAGAAATAGAGGTAAATAGAAGTTAAGCTCACTTGTGTGTTAATTTAGCAACAAGCATTTGGTTATTGCTTTAAAACTGCACAAAAGGTAAATAATACTTTGGTTTTATGTAGATAATATTTAGAAATGAGTGAACATTCCTTCAATTTGGGTAGGGTTACCCAAGAAAACAGCCATAAAGAGATATGAAATAATCTCTCAAATTAATACTAATTATTGTTGTTGTGAACACTGTTGTACACAATAACATAGTTTTACTAGATGGAGATGACGGCTCATTAAAAAAAAAATCTAAAGTCAATTTTAGTGGCAAAATTGCAATATGGAGGAGATAAATGTGCATTATACTTTTACTGCAGCTGGATGACCAGCAGTTTCATAGTGTTCACCTAAGGAATAAAATTGGTAATATTTGTAAATGCATAATGAAATGAAGATGCATACAGCATTTTTTTTTAATAAATAACGTATTTTTCTTTGAATTCTAGTTTTAAAAAAGTCAGTGAGACATTTTGAAATATATATAATTCCAACATTTGTGAAAGAGGTGTTTTTGGAGCACCATAAATGATCCATAGTCTTAACTCCATCCCATAAGAGAAGCAGCTTCAATAACTTAGCCATGTCATCTGAACTCCAGTGTAATTTAATTAATTGAAAGTAGGCATAGGTCTTGCTCCACTGTGTACTACACATGGTAGTATACAAAAGTGTATAAAAGCCATCTGAATAAAATGAACAATTACTTCTTTTTCAATAAGGAACAGTAATTCCAAAATAATGTTGTACAGAGATTAGCAAATAAGGCAAGACTGCAACATTCCTTGGTAAACATCAAATTAACACATAAACAGAAGAAAGAGTCTTAATTCTTTTATCTCAGGGTAAGTGGACAGTCTGTCTGTTTCTGGGTAGAAATAAATTAGAAACTCCAGTATATATATATTTTTTTTGTCAAACTCCATTATGAAGAATCATAAATTATGCCATTTTAATTTATGACTGATATATTACTTTACAGGTTACTTTGAAAGCTTTAAAATAAATTTTCATAACATTGTTAATTATGAAAGAATGAAGAAATCACCCACAAATGCATTCCCTAACTACACAACTGTTCTCCACATCTGTAAAAAAATTTTCTTTGCTATCTCTCTTCTTCCTCTAATCCATTCATCACAACCTATTGATTAACAACACTGAGCTCCCTTAACTTTCACTTCCAGTTTCTGCATTTTTCTCTGCCTGATACTACCCCAGAAATAGTGGCTGTAGGAGAAACAGTCAACATCACTTTTTAAGTATGTAGGCTATGGAGATGAAAAGTCACCCTTTTGACTAGAAGGCAGGATTGTGGCTTGCAGGGATGTGCTGCGAACACAATGCTCAGAAGAATAACACTGTAACACTCAGGTAAAATTTATACCCTCCTGCCTTAGAGAGAACCATAGTGTTTTAGCCCAGCTCCCCCCTCCGCTGCCACAACTTGAACTCCTAGGAAAACAAATTGTGTCTTTATGCCTTCAAGCTTTTCTTTACTCCTCTCCCCCCCCCTAATTATACACTCCCCACCAGCACGGGTGGGCTTTTGATTTGCTTCAATAGGTGGGCTGCCTTTCTGTCACAGGAGCAGCCCAAGGAAGCAACTGCAGAAGGAAAAAGGAAGGATGACTGGTATATGCAGTTTCTAAAGTGGTTTTTCCTGTTGAATGCTGCCAATACAAAACACACACCGTGACACGGCTTGCAGATGGAGCTAGACCAAATCAAGAATGACCTATGTATTTTAGTTGCAGGCACCATGAAGTCCCACCACTGTGCTCTTCCTTTCCCTCAATATACTTTACATAAACGGACACAATGAACACACTGATATGCCTGTTACTAGAATAGGTACATGCACGATTCATATACATCAAATTTAGTCTCACATGAAATGTGTTAAAGTTGAAACTATTGCAAAACCACAAGATCAAGGTTAAAAGGAAAAGTATGCTCATTTATTTCTACCTATGCCACGGTAAAGGACAAAGTCACACCTCTCCGTGCACTGCAATCATCATGCTTTTTTCACCAGTATTTTTTTTTTCCCCTCAGAAAAATGAGTACCATGCTTCATACCTTACTTTGTGTAACAATGAAGTGATCTGACAAGAAGGGTTGTACTGTCATCTTCACCAAAGAACATGCTTTAATGTTATATCTTTCATACTTTCATATAAATGCAGTTATTGATATTGTCAAGTGTCATGGAGCTTGATGGGAACAATTATGTACCTTGTAATATGAATCCTTAACTGAGAATCTCAGCAAATTATGAAGTCCAATCAAAGCCTTTATGAAATGATTCCTCCATTTACTAGTTTTATCCTCACACATACAAACAAAACGTGCCAACACTGAAGACTAGGAATCCAGTCTAGCTCTTTGCACCCTTTTCAATAACAAATGAAAGAGTTGCCTTATTTCCATTCTCTAACTTGCTACTGAGATAAATAATAATTTATGAGTAAAACAAAGCTACAAATGTGGGGTTTTCACTTTGATCTGAAAACAGAGACATTCTTTGTAAACTATTTCTTATAAAAGACAGATATTTGCAGCCATGGATCCCAGAGTCATCTCACCCTCTTCATGAATAATTCTATTCCTATTCTAAAATTCTTTGAAATTATAAGAAAACCCATTAAGAAAAATTTAATTGTATGAAATGCCATGTTTTTGTAGAAGCTTCTGTTTCCAAAACAACCTTTTATTTCAGACTCTTCCATCAGATCTGAACCATTTGTTGCATAGAGGCTTACATGATATATGCATAATATTTTTACAACCTTCAGTGGACTGTTGCAATAGTATGTTTTCCAGAAAAGAAAGTATAACCACAATACCAAGTTGAGCCTTTGGGGGTTGGTTAAGTTTCTCATTAAACTGATGTCCAAGTACATGTAGCATTTTTCCTTAGTGTGGCAACTTGCCAGTTTAACACTGGGGAAATTCAGATGCTTATAAATTAAGTTTATAAGTAAGTTTGTTGAAATGACAAATCGGATTTTGAAAACTGAAACGGGAGTTTCTGTCTCTCATTGCATTATAGTGCAGTGCCCTCCACTGGCCAAATGTCCTCACATAAAAATAAAAGAAAAAATTCTCTGAAAAGTTACTCTTCAGACTAAAAATCAAAACAACCTCCAAAAAACCTCAGAAGCAGTGTCAAATTCTTAGAAAAGGTTACTATATAATGGCACCAATTTATACTAATGCCAGCCTTGCTTTCATATTACATGGCAATAAAAATACTTCGGGTGCTGAATAAATCCTGCAGCAGCCTTTTTAAAGGTCAGAGGTGACAATACAAACATAGGTGGTACTAAAAATGTAACTTAACATGAGGCCTTATAATGGTAAAGAGCATACAACCAGATTAACAATTACTACTGTCTGTTGAATTTCCACTATTTCACCTTTTCCAGTCGAAAAATGACAGACCCTCATCTAAATTTCTCTTTGAAGCAATTAATAATGCCTTTCAGTTAAGTGGACAGAACTAGTTGCATCAGTCGTACCTATATAGGACGTACCTGAGAGTGAGACTTAATAAGTGTCAAGAGCCAAGAGCACAATGAGAAAGCTGGAAACAGATATATGTAAATGCCCTCCCTCCGTGGGTTGCCCACTTACTAGTTTTTTACCTCTCCCTCTCACTTCATTTTATGTTTGTTTCAAAAATATGGATGAAATGTAAATGCAGGGATGGTAGACAAACTGTAACATCTACAGGAATATTCTGTACACTGACAAACCTTGCTGCTCTCATTTGGCCAAGTCACCCCTCTTGGGTGATGTTACCTCTTATAATACCATTCCCTTCACTAGCTGGTTGATGGCCAGTATTGCTTCACAGTTTCTCCAATATTTGTATTATCTGGGTGACAGTATGGGCAATGTTTACATGATACATCAAGTGCCTGATCATGCCTTCAAAAATTAAGAAACACAGTATTTCAAAATAATCCATGAACATGTGCAAAAGGACAACAGGAGGTATGACAGATCTAGCCGATGATTAAAGACCCCGGGGACACTGTCTTAGTAATAAAGCATCATTAATAAGCTTTCGGTATATTCAAATATCCTGCACAAGATTACTAGCTAATTACTAAATCTAATGATATTCAATGTGATAGATTTACTGCTGACAAGGTAAACTGTTTCTTTAGTAAAACTAAAAGCAATAAGATACAGGAAGAAGTTATGATAAAAATACAAACATAAATGGTGTTTGCACAGATAGATCAAAACCATAAAAAGATTGAAAATATGCTTTGTGTCACACTTGGATTTTCAAGCAGAGCCAAAAGAGGACACAAAAACATTCTTAAGCCCTTGATAAAACCTTCACTGCCACCTACAGATGGAGGGAAAAACTGGAAAGCTGAAATAAAGCTGAAAGATGGATTTAACATCCCTTATTTTCAAGTGCTGACCAATAACTTTAAAAGGGGCATACAGCACCGTTTTATTTGAGCACATCTAATGTAAGCTTTAAGACCTAGCATAAGCTTTACAGTTTGTTCAGATCACTTTGTATAAAATTTCTGTCTCAGTTGGCAATGGAGGAAACCAGTCACATTTCATATCTGTCAATCCTAAATCAATAAACTACTTCCACTAGAAAAAAAAGAAAACCCAACGCTGTCCCTAAACTTATTTTTAAGGAAAAAATCTAGATGCCAAGACTAACCATGAAGCATCTTCCTTTGCCTGCAGCTGCATGGATTACTAACAACAGTAGGATTTTCCACTCCAGAAAACAGCAGTGCTAAGTCTCCCCCCGCCCCAATCTCTGTAGACCCCAGTTCTGGTGCAGTGGGGAGCAGCCTCAGTGTTCTCTGCTTCCAGGCAGCCTGGAGTGAGCATAAACACCAACAGACAAGAATAACTTCTTTGCCTCATTAAGCCTCAATCCTCACAGAAGGTTCTGTTTCCTTACTGAAGATTAATTTGTGATAATTCTTTCATACCAGGATATAGCAATGATGACACAGAGCAAGACATTCAGTCATCCACAACCTCGGAGTAGCAGTTTCCCCTGTTAAAGGGAAGTGCTACATTGGAGGCCTTGAGGTTTTGCAGCCATTGTCTCACCTCAGATCTGTCTTTTCACCCCTCCTCAAGGTTCTTATACAGCTTATGGCAATCAGCCACTTCATTTTTTTGTTTGTTTGTTTGTTTTTTTTTTAAAGCATATATTCCCACTTCCTTTGATTGTGCAATAACCACATACTAATGCTGGGTTGTTCTGCTAATCATTTTGCAGATAAGATCTACCTCGTACAATCTAAGAGCTCATACTATGAGCTTGATTAAAAAAAATACAGAGGTGGGAAAGGTGGATATCTGGTTCCTTCCACATTCAGATCTCTATGATTCTATTACACCATTTTAAGACCTCTAACTGAAATAGTGAGGCATTTTCACTGCCACATTACACATAAATTAATACATGGGAACGTAGCAGAAGCACATAAATGCTTTCTAAACTTTTGCATAGAATTGTTTTAGCCAGAACTGTATTAAACCCACAGTTCATTAATGTGATTTGACTCTGTTGTGGACAGGGACTCAGAAAGAAGAGCAACTGTTGGTCTCACTCTCAAGCCATGAAAAGTAATTAAGACCCCACTTTCCCATGGGGAACAGGTGTAGCTATCACTTCCCTGGCAGCCTGTTCCAGCTGAAGAGTTATTACTACAGCTGTTCAGCTGACTGCAATTACGACTGACGATGGTCATTGTATGTGGATCTCACCTTCTAAAGGTTTCCTCCCAAGAGAGCTGACGTGATGACTGCTGAACTGCAGCATTACCCTGCTTTCAGCTGAGAGACCAACTGACACTTACCTTTACGTGACCTTCGTGAGCTACAAAATGCATATTCAACCACAGTTGCTTAACCATGCTGACATACAGAATTTCTAACTTTTGCTTTTTCTTACAGTGTAAAGAGCTTTAAACACCACAGCTTTAAACCACAGAACTCTGAAAAACAAAAACAGGATGTCTGCCTCTAAAGCTGGTGCTGTGTAAATTTTTCCTGAGACTGTGCTATCTGGGACCAGGTTGGTGTAATCTTTCAATATAGTCTATTGGCCAAATTCTCTCTTTCCTGCTGGAAAGTTAACCCCAATATGTATGACAGAAAATATTTTCATGGCCAACGGTTGTTGTCATCACAATCTGAGTAACAATAGGACCAGCAGGAGATAAAAAAATTAAGGTTTAAAGTTATGCTCAATGGTCTCCTTTACTTTTGCAAAGCTCCAGTGCATCCAGGAAGAATCAAAAAGGAGACAAACACCATTTGCACAATTCAAAATAGGAACAATGCTATTGTTTATTCTTCCTCAGGAGTGGGTTTGAGAGTGCAAGAGTATGTTAGTGCAGGTCTACAGGACTTATTTCAGTTGGAAGGGACCTACAATGATCATCTAGTCCAACTGCCTGACCACTTCAGGGCTGACCAAGTTAAGGCATGTCATTAAGGACATTGTCCAAATGCCTCTTAAACACTGAGAGGCTCGGGGCATGGACCACCTCTCCAGGAAGCCTGTTCCAGTGTATGACCACCCTCTGGGTAAAGAAATGCTGCCTGATGTCCAGTCTGAACCTCCCCTGGTGCAGCTTTGAGCCATTCCCACGTGCCCTGGCACTGGGTCCCAGGGAGAAGAGCTCAGCACCCCCCTCTCCACATCCCCTCCTCAGGGAGCTGCAGAGAGCAATCAGGTCATCCCTCAGCCTCCTATTCCAAACCAGACAAGCTCCATGTCCTTAGCTGCTCCTCACAGGACATGCCTTCCAGCCCTTCTACCAGCTTTGTTGCCTGCCTCTTCATGTATTCAAGGACTACAAATCCCACATACCCATCCCCAAAGGCTCTGTCACTTAACACAAGCACAGCCAAAATTTCTTCTTTGAACCAGATGTTGTGAGTGGCTGGCCTTAAATATTCAGACTAGGAAGAAATGTCAAAAATCCACTAAGGTTTGTCCCTGCTCTCATTCTGATGTGTACTCCTCCTTTTTTCCTTTTGTCACTTGCCAAATTCATATGCACTTTGAGAAGTTTTATTTGCATTTTCATTGCTTACGGACACAGTTCAAGAATTAGCAAGCTTACAGTTTACTCAGTTTACAGACCTCAATAGCATCAGCTCTTTTCCTCAGAGACCTTGTGATAAACATGGTAGCCTGCATCAGACAGATAAAATAGTCCTGCCAACAATGGATAGGAGACAAGAATGAACAAAAAAAAAAAGCATAAATCACAACCTGCCACTTGTCTCTCTCATTAGTAAACAATCTGTTACAAAGATACAAGAATTTGCTATGTGTTATTTTTACAAGCAGGCCTAAATCTATATCAGGTTCCCTGTCCTTCTATTGGAAAATCTGTGTGCTAATAGTAGGAAATTAGGAAGGAAGAGGGGCTTGAAGACATAACATCATGGAGAAAGAAGTAGAACTATGTATTATGTTGGAACAAGTTGGATGATGGGTCCATCTTCAAATTGTTTGATTTTACACCTTCCACCAAAAAAATATAATCAGGTGATATAAAGAAAGTACTAAGGTTAGCAAGAAAGAGCAAAGTGATAAAAATGCACTTTCCAGTTCCAGAAGTAGCATTCTCAAGATTTAGACCTTTCCTAATGTATAACTTAATTTAGATGGTTACCAATACAGGTAGAAGATTAACCCTAAGGACCAAGGAAATGTGCTGTAATGAGACAAATATAATCACTAGCTTTTTTCTAGGTTTCAAAGCACATACAAAACAGCATTTTGCAGTCTGTGCACTTACAGAGTCATCTGACTGCTCAGCAGAGAATTTGAAAAACTGGATGTGTAAATACATCTGGCAATAAAGTAGTCTAAGCATTTATTGTTAAAACAGAACTACTCATCAACTGATTGAAATTAACATATGTCAGATTTGATTAATCTCCAACATCATTTTTATGCAACTTTGGACACCTCAGAAACAGTCAGTATAAAACAACAAAGCTCCATTCAGGTCAGCAACCACATGAGATTTTTACCCCCCAAGAGCCTGGGCCAGAGATATTCAGCAAGAACTTCACACAACCACAGAATTATATGTTGCATATGATGCTTTTGTTCCCTAGCTCAAGAGGTTGCATTTTTCCACATTTTTGCCCAAACCACTGGAAACAAACATCATCCCAACTATCCAAAGTAGCTACAATTCTACAGAAAGGTATCTTAAGCTCAATTTGTAAGCTTGCTATTTGGTTTTGGTTTTATTGACACCTTCTACCAGGACAGCATACCTTCTCTAAACTTTCATGGGTCACTAACATCAGAAATCCAACACTGAATGTATTAACCACTGAAACCTGGGCAGTGCTGCAATACACTGAACTGGTTTGCTTCACTCAAGACACATTCTTAAATGGTAGTATCACCAGTTTCCAACCAGCCTGATAGGTTTTGCCGAGCAACCACTTTAGTTACTGTGATACTAATGCACACGTGCAGATTGATGCAACAGATGTTTGTCCAAGGTAGCATGGCTCAGGTGTAGGCACTCTATTCTCCAGGGGCAGTATCTGCCTTCCTACACAATGAAGGGAGTTTTGAAGAGAGTATAGCTGAAAGTAAAGGTTACTGTCATCAGAAAACATCTTTCCTATCATCTGTCTAGCCAAAAGGATTTAAGAAGAATCTACTGTTCACATTATAGTACAAAACTTCAGAACACTACAGTTGCAGACCTGACATTTCATGTTTAATAATCAACACAGCAGCTTACAAAGTTTAAAAAATGACCAGTTACTGGCTTTGGAATAAACACATACTGTGAGACTGATTTTGTAACTCATAACACTTGTTGAAGGCAAGGAAAACTCTGCCTTTTGGCAGCTTGACAAAGTCAAGCTTGACTTCACAAAGAAGTGCTCCATGTGAAACTGTCATCGTAGCATACTATCATTAACTGTTACGTGAAAGCCATGTTTTCACTTACTTTGCAACCCAAGAAGGTTCATTGCATATAAACACACCTTTGGCTGAATTCTACTCTTGAAAGAATTTTTGTCTAATAACTGACTGCATTGTGACCCTAGGATGAAGATTTGTCACACTAGTTATCAAATGTATGTTATTCCCAAATGAGGTAAAACCACTTTCCATTATGTAGTTCATGCCAAATTGGGGCGGAGGGAGAAAGGCGAGAGGGAAATCTAACTGGTACATAATTCCAGAGCATGAAACAACATCTATGTGAACAAACAGAATAACTGTTTATTCTAGCCAGGTAAACAAGCAGAATAAAAATGGAACTTTTAACAGAAAAAAAAAATATTCTTTTCCCATCACAAATTCCAAGGCACACTAGTGAAGGGAATACATTACTAAGTGAAAAGCAAAAGCCATGCTGTTTTGGGAAGCTCACACATCAAAGCAAGTATAACACACATGAAAACTTACCTGCTTATACTTCTGCTAAAAGACAAGACAAATAATCACACTAAGTATATCTAATATTCGTTTAGAAGACATGCATATCAGACAAATACAGTGCTAATATCTTATTGTTTGCATTAGAAACGGCAGTTTAAAACCAAGATCCCTAAATACATCATGTTCTGTGTTTATCCAATAAAGTTCACAATTTGAATAATGAGATACTACATTTCTGCTCAAGAATCAGGACAGTTCTTAAATGAACGCATCCTATGAAGTAGCATTACACACATACAAAATGTGATTATCTGTGATAAAGGAGAAAAATGGCATGCTTGACTTTAGAAGCAGAAAACTACATGAAATGCTGTTTGGGCTTTATTTTTACATAGTATCTTTATAATTTTATCTTACATCTATAACTTTTGACTTTATATTTTCTGTACATTTGAAGTTCATTACAAATATTCAGCTAAAATTTATACATACAGTATATGTAGTGGGTCTCAGAATTTATTAATCATTAATTTAGCAATTTTTAGCTGCAAGATCATTCTGTTTATATGCACCTCACATCCGCATCAGGAGAAATAAATGAATTGCTAGTATGTTACTTTAAACCATGTAACACATTACTTCAAATACTCTCCATATTTTACATTTTCTTCATTTGTATATTTGGTTAGCTTTCTATTATTGCTTTTCTTACTTTCCACACAAGAGAGAAATGCATTTAAGCTCTAATATGAGCTAGAAACACAGGTACAGTTTGCAAGGTGCGCAATACAGAAAAACATAAAAAACAACCATTTTTTCATGCACTAAGTAGTAGAAATAAGAATAGAACTATTTCTTTCCAAATGCAAAATCCTGTGCTTGCACCATGCTGATTTAAAAAAATAAAAAAAAAAAAAAAAAGAGAAAGAAAAAAAAAAAAAAGAACAATTTGAATGGAGCAATTTATAATTTTCTGATTTGAAAGAAGGTCCAAAACATAGCATGTTGGGAAAATACAAGCACTAAGATATCTTGTATAAAAGCATAGTACAGTTACTATAGATTTAGTAGACACAGCACCTGCATGAGTTACCTGGACAGAAAGTAACCATATGACATGAAAGAAAACATCTTAAAAGCAATCACAATATCGATTGGAATCACATTGGTTTCAACTTCATCCTGAACACCGTGGTCTCTATTTTTCCCTATCCGAAGGCAAGCAACAATTTTTATTTTTTCTTTTCAATCTCAGATATTTACTAAAGGGTTTTTCCAATGACAATTCCATGTTTTCCTCTTGCAAGCGTGAACTCAGGCAAATTTTTCACCAACGTTAAAACATTCAGAGAATTAGTTAGACCTTTCTGAGCTTGTGCCAGCTGTACTGTACCTTTAGGCCATGTATCACCACTAACTCAAGATATCTATTCACCAGCATTGCTTGTAACAGTTTCTGCATGTAAGATAAAGCCTTAATATGATACCTGAATTCTCTGGGCCACCCAGGCCTTGCTGTATCCTTTAATGCCCTGCTTCACATTTGAAGTTTACTCCAGAACCCCCATCCTCCACACTGGAATTGTACATTATAGGACAAAAGCATGAAAGCTACTCAAGAGCCTTCCACCACAATATGGAAGTGTCCTGCATGAAGACACTATTATGCTTATTTAAAGAAAAAGATTTTTCCTAAACCAAATACAAGCAACATAAGAGATCATTCAACAACTGCAGTGAACTCATTGATAACGGGGATTTTTTTGTCCTGGTCAATCCAGACACCCTCAGCATCTTCTTAACAATTTTACTTTCATATTTTTGGAACATCATTTCCCTACAGGTGTGCTCACTTTATCAAAATATTACACATAGCGTAGCCTTTCCGTTTTCAGGCTGTATCTATAAATTACTATTTCATTTATGTTTCAAATCAATTCATACATTATTTGTATCAAGAGTGCTTAGGAGCTCAAACTGATTCAGAATTCTACAAAGAATAAACCTACCTGTAAAACTCAATCTCAGGAACTGTGTCAGCTGCCTTAAAAGTAAAACAAAGACACCAAGACTGCAAGCCACCTGTCGCAGAACAATGCTTCTCTTTCCCAGTGTCTGACTACTTCCATTAAAGCAAAAGTTGCGTTTTGTAGAAACATTCACATATAGTTAAATAATATCAAACTCAAAATCACTTCAAGCACAGCCAGTCAGATAATAGTACTTCTATTCACTGACAAGTCTCCCTCACCATTAATGAGCATTTATATTATCAATTAAAAAGTTTTTGTTTCACTTACTGTGCCACGTCGGATACAGCTGACAGTGGCGACTCCTCTGATATAAAGTCGGTATCATCAGTGAAGCTGTTGGCCCGTGACATTTCTTGGGTATTCCCTTCTAAACGTCTTTTCACTGCACAAATAATTCAAAGAAATCATAATACGTTAGGGAGACAATATATACAAGCTCTTTCCCTTAAGATACTCGTTCCAAAAAAATGGTTCTAATGAGAGACATGGCTTTCTCTTTTTGTCACAATTGGTGAAGTTGATGCTTTTAACATATGCCATACAAAAATATCTATGTGCATATACATATTTCAAATACACAGGAGCTTCTTACAAGAAAGGTTTGTCTTCTTGAGGACCATCTCACTGTAAGCAGAAATTCACCATACTCACACTAAATCACTAAAATTAAGTGTCAAACAAAACAATTAAAATACTAAGTGGTGCCACCTGCATATGTTGTGATGGGTAAGAAGAAAACAACCCACATGACAGAAATAAGAAAGCCTGTCTCCTAGAAAACTAAACTGTTGAAAACTCAAGTTAATTCTACACTACCACTTTGGCTGGACTACATACAAACTAAATACTAAAAAGCATACAACCTCAGAGCTTACTATTGGAAGAGCCATAGCATAAATGGCAAGGAGTGAAAATTAAGTCTACGGAATATAATTAAAGTGGCATAACTAATCACTGCTAAAGGACATAAAATTACATCTGCTGCATTTAATCACAATTAAACTATGTTTCCAGGGGAAGACCAAATCTTCCTAGCACGGGGAACATGAAATTCTGTGCTCTTCCAGTACTACCAAAACACTTTGGTTGCTCTAAAGGAGCTTCATTTTGTGAGACCTGCCAGTTATGCACTTGTTCTGATATGACATTTTTTCTGTAAGAACCTTATTTCTGGACAAAGTCGTCAGATACATAGATCCAATATTTGAAGTACTGCTTTGGGAAACACACACAGATTCAGGAATAGGCTCCTTCAGTATCTAAAGAAGTAACGTCACACATGATCACACCTGCAGGATTAAACTGAGGGAGCTTTGGCTTCAACTTCAGTAAGGTTTTCTTCACAGAAACCCAGCAGAATTTGAGATTCAGCCAAAGGCAGAGTTAAGTCACTGTGCCGATGTAAGTCATAATCAAATTAAAAGGACAACATTGTAATGCTGTCAATTCCTACTACACAATGGACTGTTAAATAGTAAGAGAAGGACCTAGTTATTTCATGGGGTTTCACCCCCTTTATAGCACAGGATAGATATTAAGATTACTGCAATATGTTTGTCATAAGAAATAGGAGCATATTTTATTTATGTCATTCTAAAGGTTTGCTCCATATTGCCTTATCAAACTTATCTCTGTCTCATCACACTGCTGTTTGCTATCTGCATCCACGGGTTCTTAAAAAACACCCAACCAAACAACACAAAACCCTAACTGTTTACATTTGGCTTGCTAATTCCTTTTCTGAGACATGCTCACTACTACAATGGCTCTTTGCTCTATAACATGACAGTTATGAGAAATGAGGGACAAGAGTAGCATGCCAGTTGGGAAACCTTCACTTTCTTGTTATTCCCATTTGTGAGGGCTGTGCTGAGTGCTGCAGAGCAGCTCTGATGTCACTGCAGGGTGCACCTGGAACCCCTGCTTCTCTGACCATGGACCTCCTGCAGAGGCACGTACAATATAATCCTAACGGCCTCACCTTCTGCTTGGTTACTTACATAAGCATGGCCAGCTTCTGTTCCCTCTTCATATAGGGTAGAAGCGTGCAAATGTTCTGTTTGGTGAAGACTTTGCTATGATTATCTGTGACAATCTCATCCCACAAGTAGTACACATACATTTCATTCCTATGAGCATTTTGACAATGACGTGATTCTATACTTTATACAACAAAGAGTTCTGTAACATATACTCCATAGTTAATTTTATTAGTTGAAGATGTGCATTTGGCTCCAAAAAACACAGGTCATGTCTTACAGATCACCTCCCTGTTTACCCTCTCCCCTCCCACGCTTCCCATGTGGTCAGGTCCGTGGACAGAACAATTTTTGTCAGTTTGGTTACAGACTAGGTATCTCTCAAAAAACTGCCTCTACCTTACACAAGTATAGAAAGATAAAAGAGGTTCTCCTAGAAGTGCTGCTCCTAAGTAAAAGCAGAAATCACAGCTTCAGAGCTGTAATATTTATTTCATCATATTTAGGTGGTGATATTATAAGATTCCCTACTACTCTCAGAGCCACTTGATTCAATTCAGAGTCAGTTCAGGTTTGTGCTGTGTGAAGTACTAAGCCATCACAATAGAATACTTGTTTTATCCTTGCAACCCTAATAAAAAAAGAGCTATTAGGGTAAATCCCTTTCTGCTTTTATCACCCATTAATTCTGTGTGTTCCTGCTTCAAAATATTAACCCATTAATAATGTTTTCTGGTCCACACATCCGAACATGTCAATGGTAAATATAAGCAACATATCCTCACTTCTAAGTATTTTCTGTCCTTAAGGTGACTGTCAGAGTCATGAGCAGTTATCTTCTTCTTTGAAACACTCTTTCTGGAACCAACTCAGTTTCTGATGTTAGCTGTCGCTTCCCTGAGTGAACTTCCAAAACTCATTTAGACAACAATGTTCAGTCATAAATCAAAATTCTGACAACCACACAAAAAGGAACAATGTTTTTTTTTTTTTAATGTCAAGAAGCCATAAGCTTCTGAGCAATGAAGTAATTCATAATAATCATTCATGATAACGCTTTCATTTTGAGGAAATGTGGAGCATTAAAATACATTCAACACATGGCAGTGATGCTTTCCAGAAATAAGGTCCAGCTACTACATATGGTAAAGTTTGTACCAGCTGCAGCTCAAGCCAGAACAACTATATCTTCCCTCTCTGTATTTATTTTAATAAGCTTTCTTTTTCCAAACTTACTTTATGGGAATTAATGCCCAATTTTTGTTGCTGAAGAGTAGCAAGGAGAGGAGGCAAAAAAATATGAGGGGGAAAGAAAAGAGAATCCATCCTTCCGTTCCATGTGCTACTACTTATGACATGAAGATGATGTGTACCTATTCAGTTATAAAATTTTATATATTTTCTGAGTGTGAACAATTGGAAGCAGCAAGTTGAAAATACAGAATCGTATCTACCACAGTACAGCAAATACCAGTGAATGCCATAGACCTAGGAATCTGTGAAACAGATCAACTCATTAAATGAAACATCTAAAGGAAAACTAAGTTCCACATACCTCTATTATTTCTTTCAGTGTCAGTTTCTAAAATGGTGAGAATATAATAAATGCATCGAAATGTAACCCAGAGAAATTTTTGTAATGGTACTTAGCTTTACCTAACCTTAGATTCCTTATCTGTATTACAATAATTTCTATTTTTGTAATGTGGGGAAAAACTGAACTCCCAATTTACAACTGCAGTAGAAAAAAAAAATCCTTGCACATGATTCGCATTACCACGGTCAGCCTCAAATAGGCAATGCCTACCAATACCAAGACAAAATAACCCGGAAGATTTTGAACTATCCTCTTCTCAGATAAAGAAGAGTAAAAAAAGAAAAACCAAGTCTCTTCTATTGTAAGTAACTCCAACTTACTGTTTTTATTAGGAGGTTTTTTCATAATCACCAAAAACATCTCAAACACAGATTTAAAGATAATTCATACTATTCCTACACAGTCTACTTTACAGAAGTCTGCAGAGATTTGCAGTGGTTGTTTACGTTATATGGAAGAGTACCTGCAGTTGCTTCTCCTAGGAATACAAACACCAAAGAACTTGAATGAAAGGAGGTATTTGGCAAATTAAACTGGGAAAACACAGGTATATGGGTAGAACACAGGTCTATGGACAGTAAATTCGAGATACTAACATAAAGCTGTTCCTGTCACATTCCTCAAATTGTTAAGTAATAGATTGTGTGAAGGCAATGCCAAGTACCTGGTGAAGGGGAAGAGCTCACAGAGAAGATGCATACAGATGACCAAGAAAGCTGTAGAGGTGCATGTGAAAACAAAGGGCTGGAGAGAGACCAAATGGGACATTAAAGGTAAGCTAAAGCAGTGTTCAAAGCAGTAAAAAGATTAACATATAGAGAACGCTGGTGAGGATAATGTCTCCTCTACTAGATGGAAGTAAGGATGGGGTCTTTCTTGTTTTGCTTGCTTTATCCACAGGGAGGAACTACCTGTGAGATCACAGCATTATTTCTTGTCTTCTTTCTTGTGGCAGGAACTCATATCACCTCACTGCTCAAAACAGAGGATTTGTAAAGCTGTACAGAGTGGCAAACTGCTTTAGGGCCTAGACTGAGACATTTCCAAATTCCTACTTTCCTCAGAAAAAAAAGGAAACTTACAGGCTTATAAAAGCCAAAGCACCTCTAAGTCTCTGACACCTGACCACCAGACTGCCTTTAAAAGCATCTTCAACTTACTATTATTCGTAATCTTAGCAGCCAAATGGTATTCAAGATCACCTGAGCAGTCCTGCTGGAAGAATACAGCAAAAAGTATCATTAGCTTAGACTAACTTCTTTATGAAAGTTTTATCATGAGAGCTTTTCTTAATTACTGTTGTGGAACTAAAGTGTCAGGAGTGTACACAGTACTGGTCTAAAGAAGAAGGAGCTATTTTTTATTTTAGTTTTCTGTAAAAGTGTTAAAAATCTGAGCATCTGAAGCTGGGATTTTAAATCCTTACTAGGTGATCAAATGTAAGCCATCTGCAAATGCCAAATACTCAGATTGTTTCATACACAACTCTAAGAGCTACAAGTGTCCAATACAGTTAAAAAAGCCACTTTATGTACCTTATTTTAGGCACCTAATTTTATTGTCATTAGAGACATGGCTGATACTGCAATTTGATTTTGCCTCCAGAGGACCTGCAGAATCAGACCAAAACAAATTAAGCAGTAGTTTGTTAGCAGGACAGAAATGAAAGAGCATCTGAAAAAGTAAATTGAGAAATAAGAATAAATTTGTATTTGCTGCAACCATATTGCTAAGTATATGTACAAAGCACCATGCACTACTGCTGCTGTACTTAGTTACATGTTCGGCTGCAAGTGTTTTAGATAAACTTCAACATCTGGTTTCCTGTGTATCTGATTTGAAACAATCAGCACTCAAAATGCACTAATGCTGGTTTTATTTGTTGTACATTCCTTTGTTTAGATAAGCCTGCAGGCCAAATTACATACTGACTTACACCCCATGGAACCACAATCACTCATTACATGTCTAACGGGACAGCACGGAGATGTAAATGAATACCAACACATAATTCAAAATCACAAAGGCATGTAGTACTGGAAAGCATGCAAAGAGAAAAGAGTGAAACATATTTCTGAATGCATATGTAAGACCTAGCAAACAAGAAGGATGCAACACATTCAGAAAAAAAAAAAACAACAAAAATTTTCTACAGCATCATAAATATAGGTCTACTTAAGAAAAAGTATATTCAGCACAAATTCAACTTTTTTTTCTTTAAATTAAACATATTGTCTTAAAATATTTAGCTGAATATTTTGTATGAAATATTCTGTTGAGTGAAGAAACATCCATACCACAGAACCTGTGTAATGTTTGGCATTAACTGACAAGCAGGTTTGTTGATAGATTCGGAAAAGTGGTCAGGGACGAATTGCACAAAGAGTTGTAAGTACCTCCTCATATACAGATATGACCTGTCAGAAGAGAACTGGAGATTAATGGAGCATAGTAGAGAAGCATGTAGTGTTGGTGCCACTCGCTATCTGTTCAGATAGTAAGCAATGATTTCCACTGCACTCAGTTCAAGCCCTTTCAAAAGCATTAAGAAAGGATTTTCCTTGGCAAATTTAATCTGAACAAACTAGTTATTTCTAAATGTCTATTGATTGTGCTGTGATAAAAGCATTAATGAAAATATGGAGCTAAGTGACAAAGAAGGGTTACTAATCTAGATATTTTAACTTTTACATTTCTGGTTACATTATGTCCAGGATTGGTTTTCAGTTTTCCTCATGGGAATGACCCACAACAGAAAGCTAGGGGAAGCTGTTTTCAGTTCCTTGTCAGAACAGCAAGCTAAAATTTATTCCAAAAAAAAATGTCAGATGTGATTATTTCCTTTTTAAAACCAAACCAAACCAAACCGAAACAAAACAAACAAACAAACAAACAAACAAAAACAAAAGTGCTGAATGCAGGTAGCTGTGAGCGAGCTGTAGCCATTCTGCTATCATCATTTAGACATACTGCACATTGGACAATAACATAAATATTTACTACATGGCTAGGTATGTGGTCCAACTGCCTGGATGTTTACCTCTAGCCTCCTGTCTTTTACAGGAGAAAGAATACAGCATCTCAGGAGTACATACAACTCTGCCAACAGACACATTTTTCCATGTGGCATGCATAACATGCCCTTAGAGCCTCTACTTACTACAACAAAGTGTACATCTATGGACTTTTGTCCTCTATCTTACTGAGCCAAACAGACTAGGAGACCCCAAAGACAGGAAGCCAGAGAAACAGACGGCCTATAACTGAACCCTAGAGGGGTTTCTCATTCTCAAACTGAATCATCCATAGAAAATTCCCATGTCTTAAGATACAGGGTCTATATGTGCATATCTCGGGTAGCTAGCCCTTTCCAGGTTTCTATATGGATATAGAAGTGAACATGGACATCTTTGTTTTAACATTTCTTCTCTCTTGGGCTCTGTTCCTGAAAAAAATAATGCCTTTTTTCTTATGAAAGCTATTTCCCCTGAACACACAAAAAAAGCAGGCTTCCAAGCTCAATCAAATGTACGTGATCGATACGGATGGTAATAAGGAGTAAAGTCTGGCAAAGAGGTTGGAAAACAGATTTTTCCAGTTGGGTGTAGAAGAGGAGCATTCAGAGAACCCCACAAAGTGAACTGTGCAGCAGATACAGTTCAGCTATTAAGTTCTACCATGCAGCAGTAGCAGGAGGATTGTGACAGCAGGAAAAATACAGTGTGACATCAATAAGAAAAAGCACATTTGTCCAAAGCAAAGCACCTAGCTACCTGTCTTCCCTAAAGACTTCCCAGCCCTTGAGGTTATCCTTTTTCAAGTGAGGAGAGCAGGTACCTCATCTCTCCAAACATTTCCTAGCAAAAGTCTATCTTGGAACGTATTTTAACACATTTATGTTGCCAACTCAACTTCACAATCAGCAAGAAATCCTCATATATCCTTACTCCTGCTTCTCTTTCTTTGCAGGTTTACTAACTTAATACTACATAATCTTGCATTAAACCTTTCAATAACTAGACAAATCTGCAGACACAGCTTTCTGCAGAGTAGCTCCAATTCGGCCACAGTAGTTTACTTTTGCCATTAACACTCAGTGGCTGAAACAGCACAGAATAAGTAGCTGACATCTATTGTCAGCATTGAGCTACTTTTCCTGCATACATTAGGCCCAAATGCTGTCATAACCAGTCCAGGAGGAATACGAACTGGGCTCCTTTGGGAAAGCATCTGAACAAGACAAGTTGTATTCAAACAATGTCAAGAAAACAGGATTTCTGAATATTTTACAGAATTTTGACTCATTTCAACTTTGAAATGTATCTCATTTTCTCTTAACTGAAGCCTCATTCTGTTTCTTTTGCTTATCTGACACAATCCTAGTGCCCACAGATATTTTGAACATGTTTTCAGAGTTAGAGATACCATCTACACCCTGTGAATATGTTCAGAGATCAGCTCTCCAAGACTAAATTCAAGTCACCAATAATAATGCATTTGACTCTTTAAGGCTAGCAATACTTGATTGCTAGTTCAGTTATTCTGAATATCAAAACATACAGTAAGAACAGTCAAGAAAAATAAGGCAAAAATAGTTTTGAAAGTGACCATTCTCCTCTGCTTACCTTTTCCTTTTTAAAGGACAAAAAGAACTTGACCTTAAAATAAAACAATTAATAGCCAGTGAAATGTAATTTGGCAGCTTGTTAGCTCTGCAGGGAGAGCTCTTAACACATACAAACTCTTAGAATTACACATAGGGAATGTATCATGTAATATAAATATATAGAGTTACTTTCCATTATGGGATTCAAAACTGCCATTATAGTAAAAATGTTTATTTTAAAAAGGAAGTATAGTTTTAGTGTGGCTATTAAAGAAAATAAATCAGTCTGAAAACATTTTTATTTTTCATGACTGTTTATGGTCAAAGTATACAAATTGCAGTGACAGTAAAATTAGAAACATCTTCCGAATTGTTGTCAATATTTTGACTCACAAGAACACAAAACCCAATTATTGTAATTACAGTGGAATATGCCACCATTATTTGCTGGACTAATGCAGTTCTTTGCATCATACAATGGAATCCTTGTAGAACAATTTCCCATTGACTGGCCGTTAATCATGAATTCAAGACATATAACATTGTTACCAATCTGCATATTCCATCCTGACCAGAAAAATGCTGTAAATTAAAGTAAGTCTTAATACTAGAGGATGTAGTTGCCATATATGTCCTAAAACTCAAAGCAAGTTCAGCAAAATAATCTGTAGCTATTGACTGACCTAAATCAAAACTATTCCTAAAGTGCCAGCTATTATCTTGTACATTCTAGGCAAAAAGAAACAATATTTTATGGGAGTGTTCCCTTCCTATTTCGAATACATTTTCTCTGAATACTTATTTCCTAAATGTTTAATGTGAAGAAATTTTAGGTAGGGCAGTAATTTGAGTAAAATTCTAAGTTAAAACTACTAAAAAAAAAATTCAAAACAGCCATTGTTAAGTGCATCCAATAGTACAAAACATGGGACAGATCTTCAGATCACAGAATTATCTTAAATGCACAAAACCCCCTCATAATAAGTTATCTTCATAAAAATGTTGCAGACCAACTGACCACATTTCATTTAAATTTATGGGGTCTTCAATCATGTACTTCACAGCTCAGTCAGTATGTGCATTCATTATTAATGCTACAATTCCACTTTCTTATATTGTTTATTCAGAATTTCCATTAGGAAATATTTAAAATCTTTAGGTTCCTCTTAAATTTATTTCAAATACAAAATTGCTGAGCTTTTGCTGCTAGAAATAAAGCACAACTTTAATCCAACTTTTTGAGACTCAAATTATTAGCTTCAGAAGACCCAGCATAGTTAGTATTCTACACTCCCAACAGCAACCAAAACAAGTTTGCATGACAAGGGAACAATGATATTTGTAACTGAGATATAACTCTAAATTGACACACATTCTCCAAAGCCTAAAGTTATTATTTACTTATGACATTGTGGACACATATTTGAATGTATCCTGCAGCTCTTGAAGCTTAGAGTGACCTTGATTCTCCTCTGGCAGCAGGCTATGATTTTGCTTGAAAAATCATGGTGAGAGTAAGAACCACACTGATAAATGTAGTGAGACACAGTAGAGCTGTGTCACATTGACCTGGGTTTGAGTGAGTGGTGGGGTTTTTTGGTAGCAGGGGAGGGGGCTGTAGGGGTGGCCCCTTGTGAGAAGCTTCTCAAAGCTCCCCCAGCTCCAAGTCAGCTCCACCTCTGCACCAAAACTGAGCCCATCAGCTGCGCCTCTGCGATAACGTATTTGAGAAGGGACCTGGGAGGAGTCGTCAGACTTGGAAGGAGGAATTGGGGCAGCTGTGTGAACACCAAATTCAGTGGAGGAACGGAGGAAGAAAGGAGGGAGGAGGTATGCCAGAGCAGAGACCCCCCTGTATCCTGTGGGGACACGGCAAGGCAGCCCCCCCCGCCACCCATGGAGATCTGTGGTGGAGCAGACACTGATTTATGGGCCGTGTTTTTCACCTGGATGATCAAGGTGCCGTGCCAGAAGGCGGCCGGGGTCTTGTGGGAAAAGGCAGCCCTGCTGTTGTAGTTCAGCGCTGGGAGGATTGCAGCATGTGGGGGTGTCCCACACCGGAGCAGCTCAGGAAGGGCTGCAGCCGTGGGAGGGACTCCAGTTGGAGAAAGTTGGTGACCCATGACGGAGCAGTGTAAGGAAGTGCTGCAGCCCGTGGGAGGGACTCACGTCAGAGAAAGTTTGTGGAGGACTGTCTCCTGTGAGAGGGGGACCACGATAGAGCAGGCGGAATAAGTTCCAGGAGATCCCCCCACTGAAGATGGAAGAAGCGGAAGCACTGCCTGCACCCCCCATTCCCTGCCCCTGTGCTGCTGGGGGAGAAGGTAGAGATATCGGGAGCAGAGCTGAGCCCGCAAAGAAGGGAGGGGTGGGGGGAAGGTGTTCTCAAGATGTGGCAATGCTTCTCACTGTCCTACTCCGTGTCTGTAATAAGTCTATGTTTTTTCTTCCCCTAACAAGTCTGCCTTTTGCATGTGACCATAATGGATGATTTGCCCATCCCAGTCCTATCTTGAACCTCAAGCCTGGCTTATTTTCCCTTTTTCATCAGTGGGAATGAAACGGGGAACAAGCAGCTGTGTGGTGCTCAGTCGCTCTCTGAGCTCAAACCATGACACTCATCTTTCCTTCCGCCCAAGGACCAACGTGCAAGAGAGTGAAAAAGCTCACTCTTAAAAACACCTTGCATTTCTCAATTTGACTGAGCCACCCTCCCCCTAAAACGCACCTCCACAGAACAAAGAGTGTTCTTCCTGAAGAGATACACAACAAAGCCCTGAAAAGCAAAGAACTGACAGATTGCCGATACTGTTGAGATTGCCAAATACAATGGTCAGTACATTATGAACTGGCTGTAGATTCTACTAATCCCAAACAGAAATCTGGATGAATGCTACATCTGTGGAGTGACTTGACTAGGATAAGTGTCTTCAGAGAAAGTAGATATTATACAAATCACAACAGATATGTATTTTCTTACCCTATCAGTCTTATTACAAGGCTTTGGTTCCATCTATGCTTCTTTAAACCACATTACTGATGACTGAAGCAAATTAATCTTAGCTATATGTTAAAGGGATATGGATCAATTCTCAGTCTCAACGCCATTAATCTCATAATTTATCAGATCCAACATTTCTATTTTCACATATACATGGAGCTACAGATGTTGAACCCTAACAGAGGCAGCAAGGGAGAAAACAACTTCCATGACACTGTCTTCATTTCCAACCACATATTTTTCTTTTAACTGACTAAAAAAAGGCAAGTGCATTTCTAAACATCAGTAATGGTTTCAGAAACATTGTCAAGGGGCCAGAAACTACAAGTGTGATTAGGACAATCTTCTTTGTGCCACTGACTGACTAAGGAAGTTCTACTATTTGTTGGTAGGCAAACCACAGACTACCCTTGCACAGTATTCTCTTCAGTTTTCTGAGGCATGAAGGATTCAGATAGCACTCTGTCTTAACTCAGTTGAAGAATCCAAACAGTGATTCCCCACTTCCATACTCTGTCTTATAATACATGCTAGGATCATATGATAAGCGAAATAAAAGTATCTCTAGAATAACTTTGTTACAGCCCTTGGGTAACTTTTTTCAGTTAGAGAAAGAAAAAAAAAATCCAACAAAAAAACCCCAGAAAACTGTTATTTTTGGGTTTTTTTCTACATAAGCTAAAAAATACATTTTAGCTGGAACAAGAAAGATGTTGATCAAGACTGAACTGCTCTTGTGGGGGGAAAAAAAAAAAAAAATCAATCATCCCTGGCAAACAATTTCATCAGAAACACTGTTTTGTAGGACATTTTAAACAGCTAAGGAATACCATTTCCTCTTGAAAGAATGTCCAATACTTGACAGTTTCATCACTACCTCAAAGGTTTCTCCCTGAATCACTTCAGCTTGGTTTTCCTCAAATTTCAGAAGCCTTTGCTGTTACCCAAGTGCTAAGAAGGACCTTTGAGGAAATCGCTGTATTACTACACCTGTGTCTAGTGGGTAAGAGCCAAGAGCACACCCGACTTGAGACTGTATTGAGTATGGCTACTAGCTCCTCACCCTATGGAAGCTGGGATATGAAGACAGGTAAAGGCACTTTGTTCCAAAACAATTTTTATTGCATTCAAAGACTAGATTAGAACTGAACAGGTAATCTTGCCTCTACCTTTGTCTCTGCTAAACACCAGATAAATATTCTTTATGCAGCCTATATAAGACTTCAAGTGTTCATTCAGCAGTGGCTTGAAACGATAAACATTTTGCTTCATCCATTAAATCTGGATAAAATGGTAGATTCACTATATATATTTTTGGTAACTGGAGGTAAAGGGGAAGCAGGATTCCATGGTCATTCAAATGCAAACATATACATACCATCCTGGAATGTTTTGCACTTTTGAATAAATGCTGAAACAGAAAAAAACAGCTGGATTTTCTTAATATCAGATAACAACAGATCAGGACAAAGAACTGTATTATGCATTGCCTTGTCTCCAACAGAAGTGAAGAGCAGATGCACAAGGACAGGACAAATATACAGTGCTAGCTTCACAGAGAACTTCCTGTGGTCTGCAGCTGTGGGACTTTCCAAGCCTGAGGTGGTATCCAATAATTCTTGATGGGTCGTCTTATTCAGTAAATTTGTTCACATAGAGTTGAGAATACATCAAAATTTATATACACTGAATTTACTATAAATCTAAGCATGCACTTGCCCAATGAATGCAAAATTCACGCAGTGCCCTCAAACACTTAATACTGCTACGGGGAAAAAATGAACACTAATGAAGCACCACATAACAACCCTAGGAAGGCAGGATATAAGTAAAATGAACTTTATTCCAATAAAGCTTTAGAGGAAGGTATTACAGACTTTGTTATTTCCAAAATCATAGCCCAAGGGGCAAATTAATTATTTTGAGAGGATAATGGGAAGACTCTTATTACTTTCCTAAAGTATTAAGACCCAAGATTTTCACTGCCATTTGGACTCTAGGCATCATGAAAGCTACTGACTGTTGTACACAAGGCTTTTGGAGATTATTTTTTTCCCAGACCAGTAGGGAGAACACTTTGTTCTCCATCTCCCTTCCTCTTCTCATTGATGCTCTTGTGTAGTTACTTCCTTGTTCTTAATATTGACTATATTTTTTTTGTTGGGGAGCCCCCCCTCAAACCTCATGTCTTATGAGTTGTCTTTTGAGCTATAAATGCTTTAGGGTTCTCTAATCCAGATTTGAATATGGTTCTTCTTCCAGCAGAGAAACAGATTTAAATTAGGTTGAAATCACAAGCGAAGGGAAGATCTGGCTGCTTAGGTTCAAAGTACTGACCATTTCTGGCTTTGCAAAGACAATTATAATGCTGTTTGCTCCTTGACAAGCAGCTGCTTCACTTAAGCCCAGATCTAACCATCACGCTCATCTGATATCACAAGAGATTCACAACTGAAACCTTAGTGTGCTCCTGTTCCACTCCAAGGAAGGCCCTTAGGGACTGCCAGTCAGAGCAACATAGTCAGTTACTTGCAGTTCAACAGGTTAAATGAAAGCTGGCAGCATTGAGATAAAATTCAGCAGTGTTATTTACCCTGGAGTAGTAGTTCAGTTGTAAAAGCAAGTGCTTAGATGAGATCACTGAAATTGAAGAGAGCCTTTCTACAACAATCCTTTCTTTTTTTTCATAATTGGGACACTGACTCCTTTGGAGAGAGTCTCATGGAAAAGCACCACATTTCAGCAGCTGAGATGGGACACATCCACACTACACAAGGGAGGATGTACAAAGTAAGATATCCTATCTCTCCCACAGTATAGATTCTTCAGATGGTTGGCAGAGAAACTAACAAGATAAATATTGGGGAAAAAAATATCTCAAATCTATCTCATGTAGAGATTGCATGACTCAGTTGCAGCAGCATCTAAATGAACAGAGGGAAAAAGAAGACTGTGGGTGTGTTACTGCATCCTGTGAAGCAGGAACACACTTAGGTCCATTCAGTGCTGGAGAACATAGATGTGGAGATGAAAGAGGTAAAAGAGAGCACAGGTCTCCTTAATAAGCTTTATTCTGAGCTAAATGCTTTAAAATAGTAAACAGCAAACTCATTCAAATTAATCTTTTTTAAGAAATCACTACTGATGCAAAGTTTATGGACCTCAACTTAAATTGCCTTACTCTCCATTTGTAAGAGAGGTTCAAGAAGTATTTTCCCCCAGGCTGTTTCCACTCCAGCCAGTCCATGTCTGAGTTTGGCATATACTAATGCATTTATTTATCTAGCAAAACATCTTTACCCCTTTAAGAAGGCTTAAGCAGAAGATAGCAACTAATGTAAATTGAGGATCTTTACCAGGAAAAGTAATTCCCCCAAAAGCCATCACTATCTTATCCAAGTAGATCTCTATCAGCTAAAATTTATGTAATTCATATGACATGTGAATAGGCCTACTGTTTCCTGAATGTGATTTTACCTTATTAGAAACAGTGCAACCGCAGAACTTCCAGAGATACCATTTCTCCAGCAAGAAAAGAAAAAATCCTGTTTAACACTGATATTTTATTATGCTAAGGCAAGTTTGCATGTACTTTCTGCTCATTGGGCTGTCTAAATTCATCCTTGTAAACCTTAAACTGCTGGGCCTCTGTATACACCAAAATCTAGTGCACAGTCTCTCTCTCTTTTATAAGGTTATAGAAAAAACAGCCAATCTGAACCCTTCATATAAACAAGAGAAACTTGTAGACTTCTATCTACGGCTGCCGTCACACACTTGTTTCATGATGGCTCACTCAGCACAAACTAATCTAGGATAGATTCAGGTCAACCTGACCTGAAATGGATCTTAATTGAGTTAGTACAACCAGGTCTAGAGTATCCCATTGCCATGGTCTGATTCACCCCATTAAAAACAGAATGAGAAAGCCACTAGCAACAAACACTGGCATTATGCTGCTTAAGTTTTTTTTGAAAACTGGAATCAAGTTCTGAGAACTCTGCATAATACAATACTTAAAAGAACACAAATGGATCCAAAGGGTCAGAACATGGTCACAGTTTCTGTACCCATGAGGCAGATTCAGGACCAGGTTGTATGCAAGACAAAGTTCCTGGAATTAGTAATCAGAATTGTATTACAGATGGTCTCCCCATAATTCACCTTATTCAAAGACAGAAAAATATTCTTCTCCTTTTATAGAGGAGTTTAAGTCCATGCCAACCACACACAATACTTTTGTCGGTGAGACCACATGCTACAGACCATAGCAAGAATCAGAAAGAGGAAACCCAGGAAGTTTTTTCCCCTTGATAGTGGATTGCCACTGCTAGAAGATGTTTAATACAAAAATAATACATTATTAAAGAAATATACAATTTTAAAAGCTAATCAGTGTTGCTTTATATTTCCAAGCTGAGTACTTTTCTGCTGCAGAGTAGCACTGATCACATCTGCATTTTTTTCATAACAGAAGACAGGAGGGTGCCATATAGGAGCCATAACTACATTAGCACAGAAGGAAAAGCAAGAGAACTCCCTAACAGAGGGAGCAAAGCAGAAAGGAAGGGATGTCTAAAGTAATTAACTACTCTTCCCTCCCACCTTTGTGGGCCTTACCCCGTTGGAATTCCCACAGAAATTGCTGCCAAGTCAGCTGGGATAGTCACTGCAAATTTCTCTGTAGGAGAACACCAAGGAAAAGCTTTTCCCAGAGATACATTTACTCACTTATGGTTTCCAAAGAGGTTCATCTAAATATTAATGTTCTCCTGCAAGCGAATGGGATTTATGTTGAAAAGAATATCTACTCTAGTTTTGCCAGCTTTCCTTGTAAAGAAGGAATGTATTGTCCACACAAAACATTGCTTAAATGCATCAGTTATTTTTCCATATATCTCCCACTGAGTGGCTTTTTAACAATGGTTAACATTTTATCCAGTATTACTACCCAATTCAGTGATTCCTTTAGTTTTATTTATCAGACAAGTCAGCTGGAAAGTAGGTATCAATAGCTCACTGTAAAAGTCCAATAGCTTAATTCTGCAAGAAAGACTAGGGATTTTAAGCGAAATCACTCATAGATCATAGGCAGAAGTTTTTTTTACAACCTCAAAGTTTGCTCATAATTCAACATCGCATTCTATCAAATGTAACAAGGTCAAATTCTTTCATCAGTTGTAGCCAAGCAATGCTAAAGAGTTCAGAATTTGGCCCAGTTTTAATCAATACAAATAAGCAGTCTTACTCGCTTAGAAATTTATTAACTCTGATCAATAGATTTCATACAACAGCTGCATAAAATCAATGAACAACACAACATATACAGAACATTGCAAATGTTTGCTCATTAGGAAATTACTGTTGCTTCCTCTTTTCTTTCCAAAAGATAACAATATTGCAAAAGATTGTTTAGCCAAGTATTCTAATGCTAAAGGTGCACCAGTTGTATGTACACAGCAGATTACTGGACACTCCAAATTGAAGGGGAATCAGTTCCAGATGTTTTTCCACTGATTAAATTCAGCCTAAGCAAGGTTAAATAAATGACAAGCAGCTGCTTTTCTTTTTTGCAATTTTTTTGCAAGAGTAATGAAAAATATTCTTAGAGTTCTGACTACCTCTAACTGGCAGACACAGTGAAGCACTTATTTTCCTAGGTTTTCATGATTAACAGGACTGTGGACAGTTTTCAGAGCAATTAATACTTTTTACTTCCAGTCTGTCAGATCTTATGCAGATTAGAATTAACAGGAAGAAGCTCAACAATAAAAAAAGTCATCTCTGTGGAATGCCTCAGTTATACACATCCCTAGAACACAACCACTCTCATTGCATATACTACTTTCTACTGAGTAGAAAAACAGGAAAATTTTAAAGTGTCAATATGTGAATCATGTCTCAGTGCAATATTGGCATCACCCTAGTGACCCATCACTCCATTTCAAACAGGACAAAGTGCATTGGTTTCAGGTTCTCAGACATACCACACATGAGAACAGCAGAAAGACAGTCTTAGACAGCAATAGATGCAACAGGTATAAATTCAAATTCAAGTGTGAAGATTCACAGCATAATGGGAAACAAGACCACTTTAAATGTGGGGACTGCCTAGATACGTCTAAGTTAGCCCTCTGAAGAGTTCCTGAATCTTTATTTGCAAAATCAAAGATGATTGACTAATGTCAATTGTACACGTTTTTACCATGTACAGAACTTGAAACAATGCTTTATTTCTTAGACCTCTCTCCTTCTATTTATATTCAGACATACAAAGGGTTTTTTTTAACATGTAATAGGATTAAACTGACAGAAAGGTGTAAAAGTCCCCTTCATTAAGTTGACGGGCCAGATTTTCCATCACAACACTTACTCCAGGTGGCTCATGGAAGCTTTTCAAAGCACAGAAGTAAAAACAGATTCCCATTGATTTGTGGTTGCGAAAAACTGGAAATAACACAATGCATCTCTGTATATCAAAATTTTCCAAGCATTATCTATGGGTCTGCCAACAGCATGCTATGTAAAGAGACATTATCAAGCAACCTAGAATTGTTTAGAAAGTGGCTAATGCCTAGGTATCTAAACAGGGAGCAAAACCAAAAAGAGAACACTTGATTTTTTTTTTTTTCTTCATTTTTTAAGTTATGGTCAGTGTAACATATATATACACACATACAGACACACACATCCCACCCCCAAAGAACCAGAGTTTATTTTACTTCTAATTCTGTAATCTTTTCAGCTTTCCCAGATAACAGACAAGGTAAAATATGTAAAATACATGCTTTTCAAGCCATGTTACTTTTACTACTGCTTTAAATATACTTTCATCTTGAATATGTGAATTATATTTACTACTTGATCATTTAAGTGGAACCAGTTAAAAAAGCCTTTTTTTTTTTTTTTTTTTAAGTATGATGCCCTGATCTCCTACAATAATGTTTTGTTATTCCCATCAGAAAGAACACATTTTTGTAGTTAAAAAGTACCTTGCACTCTGGATTAAATCACATCTTATTTTCCCTACAGAGCATTCACTACATTTTCTGCAAAAATCAGCTTCTCTTCTTGCAAAGCTGGCATTTCTGATTACCACTCCTCCTTGTTTGTGCTAACAATAAACAAATGCGTAGGCCTATGTTTAATACTGCATTGACTAATAGCATTCTTCACTTCTGTAATGCTGTGTCAGTTTAAAAACACTTCATAAACAATTAAGACTCACAATATCTCTGTGACAGAGACAAGACTTATATTCATTTAACAGATGATGCAACTGAAGCACAGTGAGTTAATTGTCTGCCCAAGGTCACATCACAAATCAGTAACAGAGTCCAGGAACACTGACTCATGCTGCGCTCCATCCTCAACAGGAGACGAGCCTTTTACATACAGCCTCAGCACCAAAACGGGGCTTCCATTGCAGTTTAACAGCTCACTACTACATGCTGGAGCACTGTCACTGTCTTCTGTTCTTATTTTAGCATTCTCTAGCTGCCTTCACTTTTGTGGAAAAAGAGTTTGGAGGCAAAGGCTGACAATTGTTGTCTTTTTACAAAAAAAGTAGACACAAAAAAAAAAAGAAATTGAGGAAATGCAAAAAGTTGCCTCTATTTCCATTTATAAGATGAAGTACCTGCTTTGCTCTGAAGTGGCTCAAAGAGGCCTTCACTTCCACACAGTCACTAGTGAGCTGCAACGGAAAACCTCAGTCTATAGTACTACAATTGCCCTGTATATCACCACTGGCTTAAGTGCTGGTTGGGATTTCCCCCCCACACCGTTCCCTTTTC
The DNA here is from genome assembly GCF_018691265.1 of Tyto alba. NCBI lineage: Eukaryota > Metazoa > Chordata > Aves > Strigiformes > Tytonidae > Tyto > Tyto alba. Next base: position 4,425,698 of record NW_024881295.1, on the reverse strand, counting down.
TCATCCACAGAGTACCACCTTGCATTTTCTCATCCACAGATTGTAGAGGTACAGCTTGCATTTTGAAACTAAATTACTGCTGTTTGAAGTTTGGTCTTTGGCATGTTAGACCACATACTCTGTATTCTGCACTGCACTGGAGTGAGACAGTGAGGTAGCAACAGAAACATTTAACAAAAACAGATTCTAACGCAGCAGTGCTGAGAAAAATCCAACTTGTGTAGCACGTACTTACCTATGCTTTTAAAGATAAGTTTCATAGACTGTTTCTCCCCACAACCTCCATTTATATATTAATCTACAATACCCTGATGCACAATCTGCATTATAATTTTTAATATGAAGTTACTTGACTAATTAGAACAGAATTAGAAAATCATAGTCTTAACCAGAGTTCAAGCCCCTCATAAAAAGGGAAATCTTAAATCCCTAATTATTCCCCCCCACCTCCCTCGGCTGCCCTCCCTTCACCAAAATAATTTGGATCATATGACCTTAAAAAGGGAAGGTGCTGCAGTGCTATGCTGTGCTGGAAAAGGTTCTGCCTGCAGGAGCTCATTTGAGCCTAATGCATCCCCCAGTGCTGGGCAGCGAGGGATTTATCTTTTCCCTACCATGGCATCGTGCACCAGAAACAGCTGGTTAATAGACCAGAGATCAGGTCAAGCAGCTGCCTTTGTACTTGATGTCAGTGTGGAGACAGATCGCCGCAGTGAATTAGAAAGATACGTGTGATTACCGGGGGGGCACGGGACAGGAGCCAACCGCACGAGCATTCCGCTGCCTCTGTGGGAAGCTCCCAGGCTGTCCTCCAGGGTGCTCTCAGCCACCTCCGAGTTGACACCAAGGCTAAGTCTACCATTTTATGGTTACTCTCCAACATGCCTTTCATATTTTTAATCAAATCTCTAGCAGTATGACTCCAAGGTAAAACAGTCCACTTCCACTCTTCACCTTCGGTACCAAGGCTACTGAAGACCTAGATCAATAATAGGTTTTTGCAATGCATTCCTTCAGACAGATGTCAGGAAAACCCCACGAGCTCCTGTATTGTGAGAAGATTCTGCTGGTTGCTCAAACATAACAAAAAATAATCTGATTTCCTGTCTTTATGGTCAACAGTTGAATTCTTCTTTAACACCCCTATGACTGTCTTGGATTTCCTTCCTTCCTTCTCTTGCCCAGAGACCTACACAGCAAGACTATTATGTTGCATATTCTGGATACAAAAGCAAAAATTATCAAGGCCACATCAGTACTGTGAAATAGGTTACCAAAACCTGTACAGTTTATTAGGTCAATTTAATCTCACTGAATAAAGCAAAGGCAGCTTTTAAAAGCAACATGTTAACTCAAATGCAATTCATTTGCTTCTCCTGTTTTCTAGATTTTTAATGTTTTAACAGTTATCTGAAATATAAATTTCTGGTAACAAAATATCCTATTCTGGGGCATACCCTCCTTTGCAACTCAATTATATTTTTCCCCCACTGCTGTGCTGATAGTGTATTTTTTTCCAGTTAGGAATAGTCAATTTTACCAGAAACACCACTGCCACTAGTCCATGGTGGACAGGACTTTTGTTCTTTTGTTTGGTTGGTTGGTTTGTTGGGGTTTTGTTTTTGTTTGTTTTGCTGTGGTTTTTTTTTTTTGTTGTTGTTTTTAATTTAACTCTATAGCACAAATTTGTCATTGACCTTGTGCTTATCCTAAGCCAAAATCATCATGAAGTCTTCCTGCCATGCAGAGAAATTTTCTTTTGCTACTGTACAACTAAATTCAGTCTTATATGGCAACTGAAATTAGTTGGAACATTTTCAACTAAACGGAGTTTCATCTAAATTTACCATCTTTGATGAAGCAAAACCATTTTCTGGATAATACCTAAACTCAGTTTTACTGACAGCAGTAATCAGAAAAAGTTTGAGGGACCTGCAAATAGTACCTTTTCTCACTATGCACTCTCGTGGGCTCTGGGACCATCTGGTACAAAGTCCCTGCTCAAGCCCAGTGCGATCACTGATTGAAACTGGTCCTAAATCAGGCAGAACAGGGAGTCGAATAAATGCAGAACAATAATAAATTTTTAAACCTCAAAAGCTGCCAGACTGAATCAGAAATAAGAGCGAGTTTGGCAGAGGCAGCTGTTCTCTTCCTCCTTACACCATCCCACTCCCAGTTCTACCATCCACTTTGGTCATGCAAGATAAACCGCAGAACTCACTGAAAGTTCTCACTCAGGACAGCCAGGGCTGAAATAGCAAAGACTGAAAACTTTCTGGCAGAGGTGTAGAGGTATGTTTCCACAACTCTTACTCACAGGCAAGTACCATTATTATCACAAGTCCCGAGCTGACTGACAAATTTAGAAGCTGAACAGCCATATGACGAACATAGATTCTCACTGCAAAACCACCAGCATTTGCTAAACTCACCTTCTTAAGAGCATGAAGTTTTGCAGAAGCATGGTATCTGGATATTTTCTCTTGCTAATTTGGAGCATATCTTTATACTTATTCTCTTCTGACTTACTGACAGTTATGCAGACCCTCAAAAGCTTTGGTGTTTGCTTTATTCTGTTAACTGTAGCCACATGTTTTTTCTCACCTTTTGCTCAGCTTGTCAGCACTGGAATCTATGATTCCACTTCATTTAAAATGTTTGCTTCTTTATATGTACTTCAAATTGTAATCCATCTACACCACTGAAGGAAAGCAGCCCTTTTTCCCCAATGGGAACGCATCCAGTTCCCAGAAACAACCAACTCCTTACTAGATAGGTGATTCTGGAATGTCAGCATCCAAATTAGCATTACAGATAGAATAAATCAACATTAACACTATTACATACTTTTATATAAGAGGGTTTACAAAGGTATTCTGGAGGTCATTGAAAATCACAGTTCTTCCCCCACCCCCACTGAAAAGTTATTCTTGTGCAGTTTTGCTTTAAATATTGGGAGGGGGGGAGGGCGCATGAGTGGGATGTGTCAAGCAGGCAAGAAACTTCAAAAACCAAACAGAAAAGCACAGTGATAAATAGGGAATTTTGGTTTTACCCCAGCAGAGATTTATCACTGTGAGAGTCTTGTGACTTTGACAAATTTTACAATAATGAGTTGTGTACACAGCCTACAATAACTGACAGAATAATATATTCCATCTGCTGGAGAAGTCCCAGGAGGCTGACCTTCAAGGTCCAAAAACTTTCACATTTTTATAATTTTTTTCTTCCCTAATATAAAGCATTATGAAACAGCTATTCAGTTCATTTTGAGAAGCATACATTGCAGTGAGCTTCATTTGAAGATGAAACTCTAGTGCATGTCAACTATTTCAATTACACTTGAATGTTATTTGGTTTTCTTCTGTTTGGATCAGTCTACGTGACCTGCCACTCACTCTTGCTATCATAAGTAACTACCTTCTTGATACCTGAGCACCTTTAAGTCTTACAGGAACATTACAGATGCCAGAGAGTTCATACATGTCTTGCCATCCTGATACAGATCCTGCTGCAGGGGAGTATGTACACAGTGGTTGACAGAAGTACAGGTAAAGATCAATTTCAAGACTACAGAGAACAGTTATGGCTATAATCTCAGGTGAGGATAAAGTCAGACAGCTTCAAATCACTACATGAAAAAAATTAAACTGTACATCCTTATATGAAAGAGATGCTCAGTAGAAGCAATAGATATCCATGAAAAGAATATACTGCACTAGAGTATCTTCAGCATCACAATTATTTTCCAGAATTGTTTACTCTTAAATCCATGCTTGCTTTAGCTATTTCTTTTGAATTTCTTTCTAAATAGCTTCCTCATAGTCAAACTTTGAGAGGTTTGACTTCAAACAAGGAAACTATTATTGTGGAAGACTTGGCCTTTCTATTCCTGCAAGGACAATAAAGTTCTTAGAATTACAGAGAACTCTACATTAGTCACACCTGAAACCCCATGCATGGTGCAGAACTAAGGCAGGAACTGTTTTATTTTTTGGTTAACAAGTGTTTGTTTCAAGATTTCATCATTTATGGTATGTAAAGATTTAGTTTCTACATTATGCACTGTATCTAATACATGTTTAATACACATCCACAACGATCTCAGAAACCTTAATGCTGATCTTATCCATAGGCTTTATAAACCTTCCCTTTTCTCAAACCTTCTCCATATAGAAGAAAGCATTTTTGCCTAGCTTTGAAAGATATGCCTCCTAAAGAAGTCTTGAGCAAGTCAAGATGGTGCTGGGTGGACATGGATACATGAACAGGATATCCTAAGAAAAAACTTATTTTTATGAAAGAAGGTGTGCACACACACAATACAGATCCTGAATTAAGGTAAGTCTCTCCTTTATAAAGGAAATTTTAACTTAATTTCAGTCTATTTCTTCCCAGAACAAGGAATTTTTAGTGGAATGGTTATCCTGTTTGCACTTGCCAGGCATTTGTTTCACATCTCCTACAGTGTCTCACATATAACTGAAGCAACAGACTAGAAGAGTCGTTTTAAAGCAACAGCTCTGCTCCTCCTAGATCAGGCCTATAAAAGTGATTTAATTCAACCTCAAAGTTTGTCATCATCTGTAAAACATCCAGGCCCCACAATCAATGAATAAAATATTCCACTATAACAACACTGAAGTAGAAGCTGGCATGGCTTTTTTCAATTGCCTTTTTTTATTATTATTTTCTCTGCCTTTCCTACTTTCAGTTTAAGAGAGGGGAAAAAAATGCCCCCATTTACTAGGCTTGAAGCTTAGTACTTCCACTTCCCAAGAATAGAAGCCTATTAATTCTGGCAAGAGAACTTCACTGAGGGAAAATCAGGTTTAAACTTTTGAGAGGTGTCAAGAATGTTCAGTCAATTGAGCAATCAAGTTAGCCAACTACATTCCTGGAAGCTCTGCAACAGAAGGAATGAATCAGAAAATCAAATGAAGTGTGACTTACCCATGACACTGGCTAAGGCAAAATGTGAAAGAAAATGAAAAATAGATAAAACTTAATTGGTAAGGGAATAGTATGCATGACTGGCTCTCAGAACAGGAATAAATTAGACCAGCTATAATAAGAGTACTACAAGAAAATATTTTTCTGAAAAGTGGAAAAAAATTCTTTCGTTTTCCTCTGTTACCAAGCTGTTGGGAAGAAAAAGATACAGGATGGTCTTTTCAATCTCCTTCCTCTGATGCACAGAGCTTTGCTCAGACTAACTGTGAAAGTTTAACGAACATAACTAAAATGAATAAGTGTGCACTGCTAGAATCATGAATACTGACAACACAGTCCTCAGCATCTTAACTGCCTTTAGCACTGTTACAAGTTACACAATACTGCTGCTCTGTCCATCACTAACTGACACCACAACATCAAAATACACTCAGCAAGATCTGCTATTGTATGGTCAGCAAGGGAAGCTACACAGCTCCAATAAACACGCTGAGAATGAACATAGTATTTTGTTGAGACATGCAGTTAAAGCAGCAACTTTATTTATAAAATCACACCCTTCATCCCCTTTCCTGGAACCCTATAAAAGCACTGGAAATGCCAAATAACAATTAAAATACCATCACGGCTGAAAAGCCATCTGACCTTAAGGTGACAGATACAAGAAAAAACAGAAGGAAGAACATGAGATGTAAACTTCCAACAGTGGAATAAAGAAACTCTCCCTCCTACAACGGCAGTTCATGGCTATCGGTTGCATGAAGAGGCAGCGCGAAGGTCTTTCTAAATCCCTGTGGGAGCCTGAAGCTCCTACCCCTTACAGATATGCCTCAGCATGCCACAGCTCTCAGATCCCTGCTGTTCCACATCTAACTGACTGCTCTAGCACGGGTGACATGGGTTGCATTGTAAATACAACTTAACAACTCTCAAGTCAGAGCAACGCAGTGAAACTCCTACCTTTGATTATGTTCAATACAGGAGACACGTATTCCCTCTGGGGGAAAACGTATTTAAAGTACTTTTTATTAAAGGAACCATCACATCAAGACTACAGCCATACTCTCTCCAGGCTGAAATTGCATGTAAGTTTCAATGTCACATAAAAGTAGCAGTTTTATACAGAATTGATAGTCATGTTTTATCAAAGACAGATGAAAACCTAAGTCAAAGCACCACATAACACACCTTTGACTAGGGCCAGCATCTTTGGGTATCTCAGTTAACTTGGCAAGGCTTCGCATGCCTCTAGGTATGGAACATAACTCCTCAGACTGAGGAAACAATCTCCCCTCGAGCTGAAGATTTAGCAGATCCAGAACCAGCGCACATTTTCCCAACCCCATCAGACAAAGGAAATCAAAACAAAGGTGGAAAACTTAGCCTTCAAAAAACACTACCTCGCTTCATAGTAACTAATACTGTTTCATACACACATTTCCACTACAAAGTTAATTTTAAAATAAATTTTACAAACAAATCAGTATCTTAGCTCAGCAGTGAAATTTGGCCAGTTTCCAGGATGAAATACAACAGCCACTTATAGCAACACATTTTAAATGAAGCAAGAAAAAACCCCACTTATCAAAATCTCTTGACTGATGTAGGCATAAAAGTATTTAGCTGTTCCTATCGATTTATTTGCAGTGTTTAAGAGGCTACTGTAAAAAAACTAAAGATACTTCTCCTGTTTTATTTTCATTCCTTCAGGCTCTATGTGAGGTAAAGTTTAAAGGTGGACCAGATCTGAAGAAGCTTTCCATCCACCTCTGAGATAATCCAAAAAAGTATAATTGACAATATAGTCAACATCTAAATTGAATTAACTTTGGTAAACAACAAAAAAATAGTCTTTTCATGCTGGCACCACGTGAATCTAAGTATTTTCTTTAATTTGTGTCCCCCTGTTTTCGCTAAGTAGTTGTCCTTAGTTTAAGGCATCTTACTTTACTGATTGGTTTACAATTATTTTTTCATGGACATTTTCCCTTCATCAATTCACTTCACTTTAACATTGTCTCTTAAATAATGTTACCCTGAATATAAGTAAATTACCTTCTGCTTCATCAATGTAGAAAGACACATCTTTTTTGTCGTCTTGTTCATCAATGTGATCATACGTGATCTGTGGAATAGACAGGGCATTCTCTCCTGGGTTTATTACAGGTGCAGAACCATTATCACAGCCTAGTTTCCCTTTTCTTTTGTATCTTCTAGCCTGTGGTAGTAGAAATAGGATGATATGAGAAGATACTATCAAAACTGGAAAAGTATACACGTGAACTTTACTATATGGCAAATTCACTTGAGGTTGTATTTTTTCTTTTAAAGAATGCAATTGAAATTTAGTGAAAGTGCTGCAAACTTGGTTAATGTTTTTTGGGTTTTTTTTTTAAGTGACTGATTATGAATTATCAACTTAAATATGATAGGAATTTGATTCTCAGGAAAAGATGCCTAGCACATTCTGAAAACCAGGTGTCAAGTATAATTTCTCAAACTGAGTCCAAAACTCAAGGCACCCAAGATACTAACCACTTGAGTATACAACAGCTTGGCTGTAACAGCTTTCTAAAGCTCTAAACATAACCATAGACTTTGAATTACCAGTTAAGCACTGTGCAACCTCTTCAACTAAAGAAAATTTCACCTTTTACCAAAAAGGCTGAATAAGGCACATCAGGAGAAGGTAAATTCTGCCTCCAAAATTGAAGCCCTCCTGATTTTAGATAACACACACCCTACAACTGGCACATAAGAATGAGAAATGATGGCTTGGATTCAACTGTTCCAAGCAAGGCTGGTCTCCATCTGCCTTTGTGACTAGAAGTGACCAACATAACAGCCTCTCATATACTGCCTACATACTCTGTGTTGTCTGCCTCCTGGATGCGGCCACCACCTAGCTACATAAATACTAGTACTCACAACATAGCATTTATTTCCAGTCTTCATGATTACCTACCCTTTGACTCTGGTCCCACTTGGTTCTACTACTCACACACCTCAAAATGGAGGTAAGGGGCATACTTTAATTTGCCTGATGCTCCAGTAACCTTCTGACAAGGAGCTGAGATCTAGGGCTACTGCGCTCAATTCTGCAAAATACTCTGGCCTCTTATGTGACCACCAAGCAATTAGAGATAAGCATCACCAGAGGGAACAAGTATTTGCACATATCAACACAAACAGCTACAGGCTCAATATATTCACAAATGGGACAATGCTACTTGGTCTAAGTAAACCCATTCTTATTTCATTACAGCCTGCATCCAGTCTTTTAGAATTCATTCTTCTCTTCAGCTCTGCAGCAGTTAATCAAAAGCATTTTCAAAATCAAATGGGGCATGAAAAATGGTAGAAATAGGCATTTATTGTAGATAGTGGATGCAGTACTATGAATCAATACGCTTCTAAAGGCGAAGATTATGGGGTCTCATAGCAGGAAAAGAAACTAGGAAGTCTCTGGAAAACAAAAGGCTACAAAATGCACAAGATGATCAAGATACATTTAAGTTTTTAAAATAAGAGGCTAGGTAGAGAAAGAATGAACTAGTTTCCTTTGACAAGAGAAGATGACCCATTGGTAAGACATGAAAGAACCATTACTGCGGTTCTTGAATTAGGGTTAGCAGTTCACAGTGAAGATCAGGTTTACTAATATATTAGAAAAATCCCTCTCACTAGAGAAAACAGAGGGAAAAATAGTAAGAGCACTAAAAACTGCCTATTTTTTCCAGTTCTCCCACTATGGATTTCTTGCTGCTCAGCAACCTGTACTACCCAGCCTTACTTCAGCTTTACCCCTTTCCTCCTGTTTTTTCTGCCTCTACTTATGAAGCTAGTCTTATAGCAAAGTCACACTGTTCAACATGGAGTAGATTGCACTGCTGTAACACCAAAACATACCTGCACACAGATCACGCTGCTCTTTCTACACATGCTGTGGGGAAATTGTACTGCAATTCTCTGCTGGGCAACAGGCATCAGTGGGATTTCTCTGCTTAAAACCAGGCCTCTAACATCACTTTAGAAACTGCTGGTATCTGAGCTAGACCTGCTGCAGACATGAGCCTTTCTAGAAGAGATGCCAAGGGCTAGGCAAGCTAGCCAATGGGACTACATGACTGTTTAGGCAATCCCACCTGTGTAGACAAACACCATTCCACTTCATTGCAGCCAGAACTCAGGAATTTGCCCAAATACAAGTACCACAAGGAGAAGTAATTGAGCAAGGAAAGCATAGATACCATCATCCATGTGTTGAATATGAACATAAATTTTCAAACTAGCTTTCTCCTTTCTTCCTGTACGAACTACTATGCAAAATGGGAAAGTGTCATCACTGACTTACACTACCCTTTGAGAAGGTAGAGAAGACTTCCAAGGGGATAAAACAATGGAGAACTGGCACCTGTCTGACCACCAGGGCAAATTTCAAACTGGAAGAAATTTGCCCCTCATGAGTATTTTAAGGAAAACTAAAGTAATCATGCTGTGGCATAAGGAAAGCCATCAACTGTCCCATTATAAATGCCTTCCAAATTGTTTGGATACTTCATAAGGATTTTGGCAAGTTATCCCAATCAAATTAAAAGCAAAGACAGAATAGAGCTCTACCAACTCTGTTACCTGTTTTCTCAGACTAGGGCTAGATGGCGCTGGTGGTTTTTGGGGATTTTGCATGGGTGATGCAACATAGATCTTCCATGTTGCTGTAGAACTGCACGATTTCTCTGCTGCATAGCACCGCCACAGAGTCTGTAATAAAACCCAAACCCAATAATTTCAGTGAATGAGCAGTCACTGTTGGCCTGACAGGCAAGTCAGATTTTGCAGCAAGTCAAATTGACCGCAAAAATCTTCAATTAATGTAAACATGCTGCAGAGAGTTCTGACTGCAATCACTGTACTATACCACTCAACACCATGCCTAACAAAATATACTCTTCCCTGTGTATAACTGTGGTAAATGCAATTTACACCAGGAAACATACACTCAGCACACAGTGATCTTAAGTACCCTCTTTGTAGTGTTCTCCCTAGGAGCTGGGGTCTAGCCCTGCTCACAGTAAACAAACAAAAAAAAAACAACAAACCCAAAAAAACACCAAACAAAAAAAACCCACACAAACAAGCCTCAAAAGTGAATCACCACAAGCATCATAGAACACTGCTGTTTGTCTTTCTGTAGCATGCTACATTTTAATATTTGTGCATGCTATTGCATTCTGTATATTATCGTAAAGATTATGTTGGGACATTTTTCTAAACCAAGGTGTGCATATACAGGTATACACATTCATCACCTCAGGATTTGGCAGATGTAAAATGTAAATAGGAAGTTAGGAATTAAAGATTATAACAAAGGGTTTTTTTTTTTACTATTTTGCCAAATAGACTCATTGCATCCAGTGTCATTATGCCTGTATCAGGTTCGTAAAGCCTCCTATGCCCACTCATAAGAAGGGGCATAGACAATTATCTAATTCTCTCTAGGGACTAAAGTGGATAAAAAATAGACAAAGTGGTTAAACACAAGTTAGGGATTTATAATAAAGTACAGTAACTGTGATTCTCAGTGCTTTAACTACTAGGCCACACTCCCTCTCTAACACTCTCCTAAGCAGTTTACTGTTAGGGGCCTTACCTGAATTAAAGAAGCTGCAGCTGGGATTTGTCTGTTGAAGTGCTTCTGACGTTGCTTCTGCTGTACTTTCAGGGCAAAACCAGACCCCAGAATACCCTAAACATAACCAAAATTACTAGTCAGATACCAATATGGCTTCACATGTCTAAACCAAATACCTAGCATATGAAAGAAACAGTTATTTTATAAAAGACATCCCTAGAAAGAGCTCTGAATTTTCAAATGTCCACAGTGACAGAATTCTGTTTATTACAGCAAATAAAATTAAATTGGGCATATTGATATTGACATCATGTAACTTCAATAAACAGCACACATTTATTGCTGTGACATACAGGTAACATTAGTCAGAGGCATTCACAGAGGAAGACACATTCCAAAGGCAACCCTACACAGTGGTGGGAGAAGCAAATGTCAGTGTCACATGGCTGATCCACAGCTATTATTCACACTTATTTTTAATTCCCTGCTACAAAGAACCCCCCACAACTAAAGCCAGAACCCTGTTTGATTTTCCAGGCAAACTGAGCAAAGAAGCCAAAGACAGGGTTTAAAATTTCAGCATTTCTCTTAAAACTGATAGTTACTGAAGAAATACTTTGTCTTTTCTAATTGTTTTGACCTTGTTTTATTTTCGCCCCATTCATTTATTTGAAGATCCAAAAAGTCCAAAAGATGCTTGATAGTACTATGTAGGAAAGCAGATGCATTTTCCTAGACCTCTGCATTGTGGCAGTCTTCCTCTCCTTACAGTACCCCAAATTGTTCTTATATAATCACAAAATAGCAGAAATGACTGAAGTTCCACCTCTAGCACTGACATGCTGATAAAAAAACCTCTTTCTCTTTACCTCACAGAAGAGATTCAGGTCTCCCAGTATTAAAAGTTATTCTTACCTCCTTTTTAGGCCACATCTCTCTAAAATGACTGCAGTAAAGATATAGCTGTTTTATTCATTTACGTGTGTGCACACAAACACACATTTGAGGATCTGTGCATGCACATTCTGAAGCAACACCCAACCCCATTATTTCCTATCAGAGCAATCAATTTAGAACTACCTAACTGAGCCCAAAACAGACACTTTTAATTAAGCGATCCAAGTTCTACTTACCGCTGGCAGAGCAAAGAAAGAGATAGCAAACACTGAAAAACAGGAAGCTACTGTCTTCCCAATCCATGTCTGGGGAACCTTGTCTCCATAGCCAATTGTTGTGACTGTTACCTAGGCCAGAAACAAACATCTGATTCACTGCAATGCAGTAGCTGTTCTCCCCAAAAGCAGGAAAAAAAGAAAGAAAAAAAAAAAAAAAAAGCAGAGAAGTATCAGAAAAAACATACGGTTCAACAGTGTTTGGATTTGGGCATAAGAAAGCCACAGGAATATGCTAAACATCACTGCAGATTTATCCTGTTTTTAGATTCTTCAGAAGGCATTCACAACTGGCCACTGTTTTAGATGCAACAGTAATTTGGACTTGGGCTGACTGTTCTCACAGTTTGTAGCTGTCTGCTTCTAACCTCCCAAAACTGCATGAATTAGCCCTGTGGGTTTGAAACCATAGGATTGGAGTTTTTCTGCTTTTGATTTTAAGTCGTAGTGCCACAGGGTTGAGAAGAAAGTCTTGAAAGCACTGACTTGCACACAGCCAATGCACAGACATGTGCCAGATGCTGCACTCAGGCAGATACTGACTGCAACATGGAAAGCTATGTGCTGGGCTAGCAGGAAGGAAAAAGAACAGAACTAACACCATCCCAGCTTAATCTTCATAGCAAGAGGAGGAACACACAACCATTACAGCACACGTTATCTCCCAAAGTAAATCTGCCAGAAGACCAAGAGCCCCGTGCTCAACTCCTTTTCCTCCCCACCACAAATATAGTTGCCACTCAAAATTGTATTTAAGCCACAGGATGCATCGTGTTACTGTACCTGGGTCTGCTCATTGCTTATCCAGGTGCAACAAGGGCCAGGTACTCCCTATGGGACAGGGAGCCCAGAGTCAAGAGAGATAACATAGCCAGCAGGGCAGTGCCTTCTCGGTCAGGACCTGGTCCCACAGCACCCAAGCAAAACAGATGCAGAAAGCCCAACCAGGTCTAACAAAACACCCAGATTATAAAGCACTATCACAGCAACGATGCAGATCCGACACGAGGCCAGGAACTCTACCTACAGATCAGGTCCAGTGATCAGCATGTGGATCTGTGAGGGCAAGACAAAGCCAAGATTATTAACTCACAGGTTGAAGTCCGTAGCTGAGGAACTCCATAGCCAACTGTAGCTGAGCTAGAGACAACCTCTTCCAGGAGAATGCTGAGCTTGAACAGAGCCCCTGGGTGTGCATGCAGGCCACAGGTGATGCTGGTCAGGGTCATTAGGCCAATTAGTACCTTCAGAGCTCTGACAACAGCAAGGCATGTTCTCACACAGGTCTGGAATCAGTAGGGACTTTCTGTAAAGGGACTAAATCACTGTGCAGGGGTGTCAGGCAACTCCTGAAAAGCCACAGAGGCAAGGAGGGCCTGAGTGGGACAGCGGGCTTGGGCTGTTCCTGATGAGCCCCAGCAGGCTGGAAGAGAATTTATTTAGAGCCCAGTGGTCAGTAAAGGGTTGGTGCTATGTGGGGACCAGAGTCCAGGTGAAGGCTGGTCCATCAGAAGGGTTTGTAATGTAACAAGGGCCAGCTGCTCCCCCAACAGAAGATGATCCCAGAGCAAGCCAAGAGAATCCCACAGCTGGCCAGACAGGGTTCTCATCACCCTGGGCCCAGCACCACAGCAGGATACACTCACAGACAGTGGCCATGACCAACAAAGGCTAACTCATATGGCAATACCGAGGTGATGAGCTAAGTCTGAGGTCAAGTATGGAAGTCAGCCCATAGGTTGAGCTCCAGACAACCTGATCACGGCTGAGCGGGAGACCAGATCTCCTCCAGCACAGGTCAGGTGAGAAATAAGTAGCCAGGGCTGAGCCTAAATAGAGGCCTTGAGCTGTGGGTGGTTCCAGGTGTAGATGATCAGAGCCATTAAGGATTTTTAGCACACTCAGAGTCCCGACACGGCCACACAATGGTATGGGAAAGATGATTTGTACCTCTGAGAAATTGAAAGCTGCTGGTGAGGAAATTAAGAATTCTATCACCAATACCAGTCACTGGGGAGAGATTTAAATAGAAAAAAATGTATTTCTGTTTGGGAGTACCAGCCCTAAACCCAGTCCCACTCCCTTTGCTTTGCTTTGAATGGTAGTAGAAATACAGCCAAAACAGATTTAAAAGAATATGTATATGTATACTAACTACCAAAGAGGATGGGGAAATACTTCCTCTTATGAGAAGAGTTGCTGACTAATACTTAGATATTATGAAAAAATGGGCTTATCACAAGAAACTATCAGCAATAAAGGTATGGGAAGAATATATTTCCTCTTCCTTCAGAGCAGTTCTACAGAGAGCTGGAAGGAAGATTTACAGGGAAAAAATGGTCAACTACTATCAAACTGAGTTTTTCCATGTTCAAAAAAAATTAGGCCTGTGTTTATTCATCACTAATTTCTCACTTGATAAAGTCAATGTAGTAGTATATATATCCTCTAATGAATATTGTTATTTTGCACTGCAAACTGTTCTCAGCAGGAGCTCTGTCTTGCCAGGTGTTTCTCCAGATTCTATGTGGCTTGCCCATGAAGTGACTCACGTGCTGTGTACTATCAGCAGTACTAACAGATGAGCTTTCCAGCCCCCCCAAATTAAACCAGATAGCCCAAAATTCAACTATGAAATGTAGTATTTGTTAGTGAGGAGTGGAGGAAGTTAAAGCAGTGCTTCTTTGATGGCACTTCAGCTCTTCAGTGCACCCAGATGACCCCTTCAAGTCTGGGATTTTTCCTTCCTTTTCCTCTCTTTTTTCTTATGAAAGGCTTCTTGGTTTTTTGTGGGTTTTTTGTTTTGGTTTGGTTTGTTGGTTTTTGGTTTTTTTTTTGAGTTCTCCAGCACTCAGGACTTAAAAACAAACTGCAGTAATGCTGAGCTGCCTTAGTGTTACTATGGAAGACAGCATGAAAGCTGTAACCGCAAAAAGATGATTTTCCATCTCTACAACAGGCATTTGGCTGTCAGATTCCTGCAGGTGCCTGAACATGTCTCAGCAAGTTTCCCCCTGGCTACCTTAAAAGGGTTCATTCTTGGTAATCTAATTAGGGCACTGAAGTATGTGGAAAGGATTATAAATAAGGTAATTCTCTGGCTTGCTTAATCACAACCAGAATATTTTTCTACTTGTATATCCAAAAGTTATTAGTTATCTGCTCAGAGAATATTTAATAACTAGGCTTTGGAAAATGACACATCCTTCATAACACAGATTTACTATAGCACATTCCAGCTGGTATGCACATGCTCTAACACAGGCTCTGAAAACATATATGTACACTTCAAAAAAGGAAGAACTTTAATTTAGTAGAAGTCAACAGAGCTTCTCACATGCTTTAAGATAAGCAGGTGTCCTGAAGTTTGAAGAGTCAGAACTGCACACCTCAAAAAACATACTAAATATAAAGGGGTTCAAACTGATACCTCTAACATGGAAATTTATACAGGGAATTCTGAGCAATTGATCCTAAGTACCTCTGCCAGTTAACACCAATTTACTGGAGCAACTATTTAACTCAACTTCAGTGGTACAGAATAGTCCAGTTTACAGCAAACTAATAACCATTACCAACAGCAAGAGATGAGCATGGAAGGGCTAACAGAAGATAAGCCTCCTACATGCTCTTTTTTTCTCAAGAAAAAATACCCAGAAAGGACAGAAAAACTGCTGTGACATGAGCTGAAATTCTGTCAGACTGACAATGCTGTTGGAAATGCTTTTGCATGTGTTCTAACATGCTATAACTTCTGAAAGTGGCTTCATATAAAATACCACAATCCTTTGATACATCTTTGCAGTTTAATCTGTGTGCCTGCCAAATCTAGGTGAAACAACCTTGCATTTAACTGGATCGAGTGAATGTAGTTAGCATTTAATTCCAATTTATTCATTTTTATTTTCCCATTTCTTCATATTTAAACCTTTCAGGTCATTTGTATCAAGTTCAGCAAGCTTGCACTTTCTACTCAAAGCAAAATGTTACCCATAATACACTCTGTGGTTTCTGTCAGACACATAAGACTTTCAAATACTTACTACCAAGACTTTTTTCCTATGGTTCGGTTTTGAAAGGCAGAAGTGAAATCAAATTTCACTCCCTAGTAACTCCACATCTGTGTTTCTATGTTACAGAAGATTTGAAAAGAAAAAGAAACTGATTCACTTTGTCCTTTGTCACTGTTCCCAGCTGTGAACTGCACCTGCACCGTGACTCACTAATGCTGAGGAGGCCTAGACGTCTGAAAAGCTTAAACAACAATTTAAACAGTGTTCTTCATGTGCCTCACACAGCTAGAGAAAGACAAAGCTGATTTTATCTTGCTATTACACAAAACAAGTCAAGTTTTGGAAAACAACAACAAAATCCATTGAACACTTTGCAAGGCATATATGTACACTTTGAAATACAGAATCCAAGTCATCTATCTCAACAAGGTAAAGTAATGTACATTTTAAAGTTATTGGTTGGTCTTCATAACTGAACTCCTTTTAAATTCCTTAAGTCCAAAATATTAACATATTATTATTAACATATGCTTGTATAAACACATCCTTACTTTTTTGACCTTAATTTTTCACTCTCTACTCAAATCAAGGCTGTAGCTTCGAGCATTTAAAAATATTTTGTAATCCATATCTAAACATTCAATGCAACTCATAAAGCAAGCTCTGGATAACTAGAGCTAAAAAAATAAAAAAGAAGGAAAGGTAGAAAAAGTACACTGGATTCATGTGGAAGTTTTATTACATGCAGGAAAAACCCATGCATGAATATACATTGGCAGAAGTGAATATTAAAAACCATCCATAGCTAGTTCCCAAGCTGATTGCTGAAAACCCTTTTTTGTTTTCCACCATAACTTGCTCCCCTCAGTTTGAGAAGAGCTTCTTTTTCCCTCCCATTCAGGTCTGAAATTTGCATATTTCTGGCCTTTTGCAGTTACAGGCCTGGGAATTACTTTATAACTACTCACGACCAAAGACATTGTGCAGAGCAAACATGAATCACATTCTTTAATAATTACATATTAAATTAAGACCTCCTTATTAATAAACTATATGCTTTCAATTTCTTTCACTGGTGTCATGCTAATTCACATGGTACTACAAACCTCTTTGGAACTTCATTATGCTAGAAAAATTTATGAGATATTTCTCATAGATTTAGCTGAACTAACACAAACTTTTATGGGAGCCCCTAATGCTGCTGAACTTCCCACAGGCAGCACCACTTTTAATTAGATGTACTTCACAGACTATTCAGCTAGACCATTAGTAAAACCAGAAACAGTAGCTGCGTTCCACTGCTTTCAGTCATTTGAATGCTGGTATTTGAGCTGAACTGCTCAAATAATAGCAGAATAAGGGAACCTGTGTGCTGGTTTGTTTTCTTAAAGTAGACATGGGGTATCTTTCATAACATCAACTACACACGAATTGTTTTGCTTTTAAAATATAGCTCATCTGTGCTTCTGAGACATTTATTCTTTTCTTCCACTAGCTAGCGGTTATCTCATGTCTGTAACCATGAGGTTTTATGTTCTGAAAATTTTATCATATGTCTATTGAGGCTTAAACAGGTGATTGTTGTATGGGCTAATTCATGGTTTCATTTCTTCCCAGCACATTAGATAATCAGGTACATCTGGCCATTTAGTGGATTCTTCTTTTTCACTAGATTCTTCTCGGTTTGTACTGTCTTGCACAGCTATAGGTGATACTCTGCAAATGAAATGAATGCCTGACAACCTAATGACAGGAATTTAATGTTTAAAAGATCTTTATACTCAACCACTTAAAAAGTGGTAACTCGGGCTACATGTAATATAATCTATGTTTCTGGATACTTCATTGAAGTAGAGGCTAACACAGCATCTAAATTAAGGATGAGAAAGATATATCTATGAGGAATTCTTTGTTGGCCTTCCCAGACTTACTCACCAGTTTATTTGGATGCAGATAACAATTGGTTTATGGCCCAATAACTATGCTGTCATTTTTCAAGTCTATCATCTAAGAACAAATCCAGTTTATTGTGTTTCAAATCACTCTTGAAATATATCCTTCTCTCTCTGGAAGTTGGTGGCTCTGCATCTGTTCTAGTCCTCTCATTCTTCTCTGTCACTAACACTGACGTGATGGATCTCCTTGAGTTTGTCATAATGAGACAGCCAACCCATAAAATATATGAGGTTCTCTAGGGGGGAAAATGGACCACAAGAGAAGACATGGTTCATGCAACAGCTAATATGTAAGGAAAGCTTGAGTCACAGTAAGAAACATGATAAGAAGAGCAGTATGGAAGGAGTATAGAAACAATCTGGTCTCTTATTCTCTTCATAGCTATCCCTTTTTCAAATCATTCTGGACATGCACACAATAATTACCACAATGCTCTCAAAACCCCAGTTCCCCCTTAATGATATTTTTTTCTTTATTTCGCCAAAGATTTGCACTGACCCTGACTGATGATTGATATCGGAGTAGTTGAAGAATCTGTGAAGTTTTGCCAGCTGCTTTTGATGGAGCTATTTACCTTTACAGTGAATCATGGAATTATTAAAAAAACCCAGGAACCTGTAACCTGAATCAAGGTCTGCATTATCACTGAGAGAGTGAGCTTTACACAAAAAGATCAAAACAAATAGTCATTAACCCAACTTCCACAAATAGAATGTACTTTTAAAGTTATGCAACTTTTGCAGATAACAGTAGAGTTTAAAAGAAGTGGTATAAGTTTTGGAGGGTATTTATACTCTTTTTGAAATGTGGATTTCCATGTGGACTTTTTATATCCGTAAACATTCAGTGTCCTTTGCTAAGGACTTGGTATCATGCTTTCACAATAAAGTTTGAAAACAAAGTAATTTATTTGCGTTTATTATATATTTTTATTGTATCCTTTTTAAAAGTTTTTTGAACTTCCCTACAGAAATATGTTCTTCAAAGAAAGAAATGACAGATTTTTTTAAAAAGATCACAACTTCAACAGTAAATCTTGCACACTAAGTTTGCACATGCATTTTGTTGGTAAAGACTTACCACACCCCACCAAAGGGCATCAGCGTAGCTGGAGAAACCTGTCTTTCCATCCTCATCAACTGCATCCTTCTCAGCAAGATAAACAAAATAGGATGAAAAAATTAATCCCAAGAATCCAATGTATAACGTGGTTATGAGTTCCTATTAAAAGAGAAAGCAAACAAGTGCAAAGGTTTACATCATATATATTCTACCATTGTAAAACATTGTAAATATCTAGGGTTTTTTGCATCACAGTAGAAAAATTAATAAGTTATATTTCAGGTATGAAATTTTCTTCCAGTAAAACAGGTAGTTCAGTGGCTCGATTTCTGTTCATATCAGACTGAAGAAATCAAGAGGCCATCACTTATACGTGATCATTTGGACAGCTAGATATAGGGTGGGACATTTCTCCTGTTTTATGTCTTGTGAAGGAGAATCATTCCATTTAACTGTCCACTCAGAATACCAAAGTTAATACATTTTAAAAACAGTAAAACAGTTTTAGAAATGCACTTTATGAACAGTATGCTAAAATAACAGTTAAGAACAACCATCTCTTGTGATTATGACCATAGCTAAGCAGTTAACTTGTGTATCTGATATTTAGATTGCTTAAGACTGAATATTGATGCCATAACAGTTTCATGTTAAGATAAAATATGTTAGTAGGTGTAACCTCTACTTCAGTCCTGAAAAACAAAGACTGTTTGAGGCTAAGCCAGTTTATTTGAAGGGACTTTTCTTAGGGCATGATATAGTCTTTCTGAACGTACCAGTTTCTCTATAGATTTTTGGATAGGAAAGTTGTATCGTAACTGATGTGATTTAGATACAGGATTGTTACAGTCTTCAGGAAAAATGTGACTGCCCATATAAACAAGCCAAAATGTGTGGTGTCACAGATGCAAAAATGTGTAAAGTTTATAAAAGTAGTGCTATATCGTAATCAAATGAGACCTTCACCTACCTCTCAGGATAATCCAATACCTCATTATGAGGGAAAATAGCTTATTTTAATTACTTAAAGTTTACATGCTTCAATAGTTAACACGTATTTTTCCTTTTTTTTTTTTTTTTGCACATATTTAGTCATCTTTATTACGAAACATTGTCCTACTACATCTTCATTGGCATCTTCCTTAAACTCTTGACAGAATTATTTTTCTTTTCTTAGATTCAAACCAATACAGAAATTAAAATATTCCCACATAAAATACATTTAAAATTAAAACCTGTCTAAGAAGGGTTTCCTCTACTTATAAAGTGTGTCAGGTTTTCACAGATTTTCTGTAAAACTCTACCTATGTTTCTTAAACTGTTTGTGAGGGAAGGTTCAGGTTTTATCACCAAATGTCCTTCAATTTGTGGTTTGTTGTTTGGGGTTTGTTTTTTTGTGGTTTTTTTGTTTTTTTTTTTTTTTCATTTCCTTATAAGAGCTTTTGGGAAAATGTAGCTAGTAACTGCTTTCAGCAGCAGGAACTATATAAACGCTTCCTTCTGCTGTAGCACTGATTAAAATCTAGGTTCAGCAAGTTTTTAAGCAATCTTGGCACAAAGCAAAGTAGGTGTTCTTTCTCTAATAATTTAATAATGACCTAAATAATTAATTTTGATAGAACTCAGTTTTGCCCATGAGCAAGTCTTTTAATCTAAGCCTTAACTTTTTGCATGTCTGTTTATTAAATGAGGTAGCTGAAAGGGGAAATAAAACTTGGGTTTTCACTGTTTTCCATGTGGCTCACCAGTCTTTTGTCACCTTTTTCCCTAATGATAACAGTACACTGTGTACCTGTAGAAATGACTTCATTGCTCTGAAAAGTTCCTCGTGTTTATATCTATAGTTGACTATTTGCATTTCTCTATTTTTTCACAACTTTTTGGTTTGCCTACATAATGTTTTTTCAATGCAAGATGAAACTCTTTAACACCTGAGTCTGTAAATTCAGTGATCCATAGGAAACTAACAGACATTGAGACTAATTCTTGTTGCCTGCTTACAAAGAAAACACTCTGCTTTCGTCTCTAGTAGATTTGTGACTTCCTTCCACATCAACAGAAATCTTTTAGTTACACTTGGCATGTTGTTTACATTGCGGATATTAATAGATTTTACATGTTATTGAGGAATGGCCACCACTGCTTTCTTTTAATTTTTGTCTCAGGGGACTGAATTAGAGTGGATGATAATTGGAATACTTCTGCCTTACGTGCTGGCTTTTTGAGAAGTGGGTGGAAAAATATTTTTTTCAGAAGTACTATGCATAGTCTTATGAGATCCTTTCAAAGTGGTTGAAATATCAACAGAACTACACACATTATTTCACCGTTGGCACCTCTCAGCTCCATTTCTATTCATCTAAAGACTGAACTTTCTTTAAGTAAAATCCAAATGAAAATGTAATTGCCTTAGACTTATGCTAAATGTCACTTGATGTTACATATGTATAGAGAGACAAAATACTACATGCCTATAATTATTAAGAACAATGGCAGCAATCTAATACATACTGCATTTAAAAGAGAGCGTAGAAGATTTTAAAATGGTATATGCTTGATGGGTTGGTGCCTCCAATGTCAAATAGTATGAATTGATATACAATGTCAAAGCAAAGAGCATTTTGAAGAAATCAGGCCTTAAAACTTCACATTTGTATGATTTTTTAATAGATAAGAGCTTAAGAATAAAGAGTGTTGCCTAACAAAAATTATCGTTTTCAGCCAGGACTTGCAGATGCATACATGCAAAGGAAACATCAAGAACAAAAAACAAATATGCACAAATATTGAGAGACATGATACAACACATTTTTTTAACTTAGATTTATATTTTCCATTACAATAAGGGCACAATCTAAAACTCAATGCTTAGGAAAAATACAGGAAAACCCCAAATCTACAACGCATCAGTAACTCCCTCCTCAAAGCAGTAGATGACCTCACAAAGCAAGGTGAGGAATAAGTAAAACTAACTGAGAGGCTTACAAACTGGAGCTGGATTGGCTAACTCACTTTTTCAGTAAGCTGTATGATTTTTCCATGTCTTTCCATCACCACATGTGATATTGACTCATGTTTTGTTGCTTTTGGCGAGAAATGATTGTATAAACTAAACCTGCTGAAAATAGAAGAGCATCCTAGCCAAATTGGGCCTGAGTGAGCTAATACAGCTATATGTAAAATTCCAAAACACATGGAAATCATCGGTGACAATTTATTAAGCTCTTCTGGGCCCACAGAGGTCCAAGTGCTTGTTATTTTCACAGGTCACAAAGACGTGAATTTATTTTCTCACATTGTTCCGGGGTTTAGGGTCCCATTTTTTCTGAAAGAGTACCAAACTCAACAAATAAAGGAGGACCTTGTACTCTGCCTGTAAAGAAAAAACAGCTGAGATGTTTTTGTTTTGTTGGGTTTTTTTTTTAAACAAAACTTTCTTTAACAGTCTGGACAGGAATAAAGGTTCCATTTTCCCTTCCGTTTGGTACCATGCTAGGGTTTCAGCTATGCTTGTCCAATGTCAATATAGAACTGTGTGTTTGATTTTTTTTTTTTTTTTAATTAATGTGTTAGTGGGTGATCTGCTTTGACAAGTACTACAGATCTGTAGTTTTATATATCATCATAATCACTTCTTTGGATTAGCAGAACTTCAGGTGAATTTATTCACTTCTCCAAGGGTATTTTTTTTTCCTTTTAAATCACTGAACTTATTTATGTTTGTGACATTTAAGACTTAAGTGTTATATTTTTGAGATAGTATTTCCAGATTCTTGACTAAAACTCTGAACACCCACAGGGAAAAATTCTCTCAAACACCTCTGTCAGTAAGGTTAGCAAATGTTGGGAAAGTGTATTTGGATATCAGCTCTGCCCTAGTCAGATATCCAGGCAATGCAACCATAATAAATGAAGACCACACAGACTTGGAGCATTAAGTCATCCTGTTGTAGAGGACGAAAGTGGGCTTTATTCTAGAGCACTTCAGTGTTCATCAATACTGCACAGCCATCATGACAAAATTTCCTACAGTACTGGGGGGAAGAAAATAAAGAAAATAAAGTAACTTCTAATATTAAATTAACCTTTTGGATTAAGCACCTCCCATTCTCTGCCCTAGAACAACAGTTTTTTTAATAGCAAATGAAACAATGTCTGTGTGGAAATCTATAGCTAGTTGTCAATATCTGGAGAACAAATCTACACTCATAAAGTGTAGTTTAAAGGAACCACCCTTACAAGCCTGATGTAAAGTTTCATAGCACAGTATTATCCCTTCACAGTACGGTATGATATGCAAGATTAAAAGGCTAATGATAAAAGATTATGATTATGTTCATAAAGTTACATCACCTTTACATCAAGAGATTCCATGAAGCCCTGAAAAGAAGCCTTCAAATGGAAATTTTGAAAAGTCTGCACTAAAACATTTAAGCTTTTCCTACTTAATGAACTTTTATAAAGAATGACTGTTTCAAAGCTTTAGTGGACATATAACTATTTACAGCCAAGTTTACCTCTGTGACTACCCCCTTGAAAAAGTAACTCTTCTTGCATATTATCATAACACAGTATTTTTATTTATAGAATGGATTAGAAAACTCCTTATTCAGGCTGTGAAAATATAATTATTTAAATAATTGACTTGTTTTGTCAAGGCTTTTCCACTAGTAGTTGTTCTTCCACAGAACAACCAAGCTAGGAACACATCTGTGAAGACAGTGGACAGTATTTGCAATATGAAAGGCACCCCACATAACTGCAGTTAATAAATTATATTCAAGGATAACATCAAAGAGTACAACAGTTAATTTCCAAACAAAATACTGATGTTGATGGCCTGTTAGTCACTGATCTGAAGAATAGTGTTCACATTTTAAAAGCTTTAAAATTTAAAAGAAACACATAATGGACTTTAAAAGTATTTTTTCTCTTGCAGCAGTAACTGTTCGTTTAAACCAGACTATGATTTAAAGTCTATGAAAAGCATGTACTAAAGTAAACAAAATGCTGGGGATCTTTAAAGATGTAGTACCTGACGATGTATGAAAACAACTGATCCTAATAGTCGCCAAGTGCCACCCTGCCGATCTACATGAAGCATGCGAAGTATCTGGAGAAACCGGATTCCCCTGTAAGAAATACAGGACATTAAATAGAAGTAATGATTGAGAACAATACTGCTGTATATATACATAGTTGACTGTATTCACTAACATACTGCCATATTAGAGGTCTGTGATAGCATTGACCCTGGCTAGGGTTGAATCTTAGACTTGGGGCATCTCAGTAGATAGTATGTATAGATCACATTTCATTATATTCAAATATATTCAGAAATACTGACTAGGAGAACAATTAGTTTTTAAAAAAAAAAAAAAGTCTAAAATATATGCTTTCAAACTCAGATGAAACTTTCCTATTTTACCTGATTATGATTCTCAAATGTTTCCTTTCCAAGCAAAACCAGTGCTTCAAGCTTTGCTAGCATAAATATGAGCCAACATTTTTCCCTATTTGCCAAAAGCAAAATGTGAATCAAACATCATATTACTGAAGACCTTTTTGTGTAAGTTACAGAAGACGACTAATTGGAAATAGTTACAGTCCTATGTGATTTTAGGAGTACAATTGAATCTTAAACTCCAACTATTTTCAACTAAACAAAGATAATTATCCATATGGGTTTTCAGCAGAATTTTATTCAATGGAAATACTTCATTCTAGTCACTATTTTGACAATGAACTCTGTTTGCCTACACCCATCTTACTATCTTATCACTGAAGCAAAACCATGAAGAGCAGGAAAGGATGAATGTTGAATTCATATGTCTGAAAATTTTTCATTAAAATATTTTTAGCTCTTTTTAGCTATCCTTAAAATTTTGTTGTTGTTTTTATTTTTCAATTCAATATTCTTATTTCAGTTCCACTGTGGCTGCATTTTTGTCTGGGTTACACCAATAGGCAGGAAATAGCATGGTACCATCCTTCAGTCACTGGTGCTACTCAGACTGGGAAGACATACTGTCTTCTGGAAGACCCAACTTCTTTATTCAGAAAGCAGGTTTTTTGAGCTTTAACGGCTGACAGTCAAACGATCAAATACTTCTCACTGTTTTTGGAAAGCACACAATAATCCTGACTATCAAATCACATACTACTGACAGGATATATGAACACCATGTTTTGTTATTTCTTTGATAAGCCACTGGAATAATAATTTTAATTACCTGGAAACTTTAAAATATCCACTTAAAACCTGTTAATTAAAACTTGAGCCCAAGAAGACTTACAAGACTACCAAATATGTGAGAGCCAACAGACTTACATAATGTCATAGATCATTGGCTGCTTATGTCAAGAGGGGAGATATCAACATGTAGCTCCCCTGTACAGTTATCAGATACTCCTCTTGATGCTTTGACCTAACGGAAGTTCTTGATTGTCCCGTTTCTGATGTATCTGAGATGGTTACAGCTATGTTACTGCCAAGTGCTGACATGCATGTTATGGGCTGACAGTTTTGCAAATATAGATTTAAAAAACAAAATAGGGAACAAGAAACTCCAGATACACAGCCTCTGAAAAGGCACAACCCATTTCCTCTGAAAAGAGAAAATAAATTGGTTGGAAAGAAGACTATTTTTTTTATCAATTTGGTGAACTTAAAACAGTAAGGACAAAAGGCTATAAGACTGCTGTGAACTGCAGTGTTACTAGGTTTCAGTCTCACTGTGTGCTGCAGGGATCAAAATGTCTACCTGTCATATCTGGTGGGTCTGGAGCTTGCAACTTCATTCTACAAGAAAACAATCTACAATGCATGCACCCACATTTTCTGGGATTGCTGGGATTTAAGGGACGTCCAGGGAGAACCTTAACAGTATACCTTAAAAGCAAAGGCAAGGATATGAGATTTATTCCTCCTTTATTCAAAAACAGCCACTCACATCACAGTTCTGATGAAATGTGATAGGACTAAGACTTGCCTGACCCAGCTGGTTTTTCAATGGGTCAATAACAACATTGCGGAAATGTGGGTTAAGCTTCTCTATCAGAAAGCATTCTGAGTTGTAGGACAGGGACTGTATAAACTAACCCTGGGAATGGCTGCACTGAGCCCAAAGCCACCTGGATTCACATATAAACACAGAGCGGTTCTTTTCATTAAAGTTCTTCCTACACTTCTAGTTAAATTAAACAAAATCTTTGGAATCTTCACATTCACCCTCCTCTTCTCCCATAAGAGCTGATAAATCACATTCATGCTGCCTGTGTGAGTCTTTATCATCATGTAAGCATTAATGTTCTATGGTAATAGTTACCTTAAAAATACTTCACACATGTAAGTCCCTCCAGTGTCTGTCTACACAGCTAGACAGTTTAGACAGTACTGTACGTTCTCACTTCCCAGTGATTAGACTGTGTTGGAAATCAGGGCTTGTAACAGAACACGCAGCACATCTTGCAAGTTAAGTTAGAAGGAGTGGGAAGTACACCTACTCTGCTCATCATTCTTTTCTTCTATTTGTCCACTTCACTTCCCAAGACATGCTTACAGTACTTGATGCAAGCTGAACAAACATTGTAGACATCAAATGTTTCTGGTTCATGCATGGTATGAGTTACTTGTGCCAAACAAATCCACCAAGCCATAATTACTCTTTAAACAAAGTAATTACTCATACTCTAAAAGTACTGAGTTAAGTGCTGTCTGGATTACTTCTTAAATAAACCAATGTTCTGTAATACTCTTTTGTCTCAGAAAGAGAGCTGTTTGATGTTTTATACAGGACATAGTGTTTCTCTAGTTTTTTCCTCTTGGCTTCAGCATTCCCACCATTCTTCATATGCCTTGTGTCTGCACTCTCATTGCCCAACCAGTGACCAAGCACAATAAGACAGTCTTCCTCTGTCCAGTGTTTCAATATAATAACTTCTCCTGTGTTTGGAAAATTACATCTACATCTAATTTTGAAATTTGGAAATTAGATATACATCTAATAACATCTGCGGCTGTGAAGAGCTACAGTCACTAGAAGAACATACCTTATTGCAGAGGTGGCAAACACCTGCCCATTCGATCCTATGCTAAGAACAATAATTGAGGCTACTACCACAATTAGATCTGTTAAAAAAAAAAAAAAAAAAAAAAAGAAGAATGTATTAAATGTTAGCACTTAGCACTGAAACACATGACAAATACAGACTGAATAAAGCACTTTAAAAAAAGAAATTAAGTTAACTTAAATTTGGTGGGCAGTAAGTTAATATAATAGTTTCACATAAAAAAAAAAAAAAAACAATGACTACAGTTTCTTCCATAATGAATCTATGGAAATTTAATTTTAAAGGTCTTGACAGATCAGGCAGCTTGCCACAAAAACAACAAAGGCAAAGACATATGCACACCCTAGAAACAAATTCACATTTTGGATCAAGGCTCTTGATTTAAGAGGAAAAGTAAGGATTTGCTTCAATCAATAATGAAATGCATGAAGTCGAGTACCATACGCATATACACACACATATACTTAGTTTAAAAATTGTGTCAAAACTGTAAAGCCAAGCTTTCCTGGTTTAGGGAACTGTCAGAACAAAGGTTGCCTAAAAAGAATCAGAGTTGTCGATTTACTTTGTGATATGCTCTTTAATTGTATGAAAAAATAATTGTTTCCAGAGTTCCATTTTTTTTTTTCCACAACTCCACAGTTTACACAGTTCCAGCATTATACAATGCAAATGATGGACAGTGTTCACACTGCCAGCATCTCTTATTATCTCTTATCCTAGTTCAGTGAACAGGTCTATTACTTTTAATTATTGAACATTAATAATGTTATTATCCAACATTATTCTGAGAAGACATTTTTCTAATTTCCTCCTGAGCATTTCTGTGGTAATCCTCTTTAGAGCATCCAAAAGCATCCAAATGCTTCACTTTCAAATTCTAACCAGAAAATAAAGGATAGTATTATAAATGGGTAGCAAACGTAGACAGAATGAGGAAAAGTTTTGGTAAATTTTCCTTGCCAGTTTTAAACAGGCAGTACTTTATTCTTCAGAAAATTTAATGTTATATAGCACTTCAAAAAAAACAGTGCCTGCTGACTTCACTTGCAGCTGCGAGAGCTCAGAACCTCTGTAACCTGACTTCAAAGTCTTCATTTGGACATCCAAAAAATGAGGCACACTTGTGAAAACTGATTTAAATGACTGCCACAGAGTTTCTGTGTGATGCCTAGGCAAGATGCAGGATAGAATCCAACTTCTGAGGCAACAACAGTTGCCTTCAACAAGGGTAACTTTTTTCCTCTTCTTTAAACATTCTCCTGCCTCATTCACAACCATGTAGTTCTACAACCAAGAGTATCCTGCACTCTGACTTGGATTAATTTCCAGTGTCAGCCTGATTTTTGCTGTCAAATCAGGATTCCTCCCCAAGGGATAGCACTCAAACAGTTTAAAGACAGTACATTTATGAAAATGAAAATAAACATAGGGAGGGATAAATTAAGGCTACAGAAAGAGCTTCCATTTTGGGATAATCTTAACTTTTGAGCATCTGACCTTCCAAACCACATTTATGCTGTTTCTTTGTCATGTATGTGTGTGAACATACATTTGTAAATCCTCAGAAATTAGGGAGGGTTTTCTTCCCGTCGCTTCATAGTAACAGATCTTTGCCCTTAAGAAAATGATGCACCCGATGTCCTTAATAAATTATCAGACATACACATATCTATCCGATGACCAGCACTGAAGGAGCAGAAGACTGACACTTAGGAAATGAGTTTCAGTCAGGTAGTGACAGTAACATAGATTTTTTCATTTGTACTTTCCACTTCTCTGTAAGTGTGTTCTACATGGTTGAGGTATTTCATTTTTACCCCCCAAAACCTGCCCTTCTATCGCTGCTTCCTCTCTGTTCCTACTTTTCATGCCAGTTTCCAATCTTTAGGTTTCTCATATTAATCCCAGTTTACTGGTTCAGACAGTCCTATTTTACACTCTGGATCTTCAGCATATCCTTCTGCCCTTACACTGCTACCTTTCAATCCCACGTATTTTCAGCCCTTACTTTTTTCCTTCAACCTCTTGCTTTCTTGTCAGTCTCTTTATACATCCTTCTCCCAGACCCTTACGTCAGCATCCATCCTCCTGCCATTTCACTGAGCCTGCCTGTCCCAGTCCGTTCCTCCTACCCCACCACTTCACCTCAGCATTACAAGCCTGGTATTTTCCCTTTCCTTGTAACCCAGGCAGTTTCAGGAAGAGCACTATAAACCCCAAAATCAACAGATTTTCCACTTCCAGCCCCAGCACTGCTGCTCAGAGAAACCTGAAATTTTAATTGTGCAGGCTCACTGCAGATTGAATCTTTGAAGAATGTAAGAGCATTCTCTACCAGGGCATTTCAAGCATAAACAAGCTACCAATTTTTCACAGGCTTGTTAGTCAGCTTGGAGTTGATTTTCAGTGACAATCAAAAACCTATTTTCTCATTAAGTTTCAAGTATCTGTTTCAAAGCGTGAAGGTGCTAGTGCTTCTCCGTAAGAAATTGCCAGAATTGCCTTTTTCAGGAACAGTTTAAACATTTTGCATGAAATGTCACCAGAAGACTCAAACTGAAGCAGACATTTGGCATGGAAAATATTAGGATAAAGAGCCAACAATTGTTTAAATAACTTTTTCAACTCTAACAAACATTAGTATTTAGATTAGCATTATATTAGTATTTATGTTATTTAAAAAAAAAAAAAAAAAAAGTGTCAGGAAGCCTTGGTATTTTAAAACTTGAATTCCGGTAATTTAAAAACAGTGATATGTGGATATCCTTCTCAAACATTCTACCCACTTACTAGATGACAGACCTACATAAATCACATTCCCTGCAATTTAGCATGTGTAGTACAGAGCTTTGAAAATCTTTGCCATTGCTAGTCCACTGTCCCCACAGCTTACTCTTAGGTTCTGAATGCTTGAGAAATTCCAAACAGCTGTCATTTTTATCTAAAAAATTGGCTTGCCAGTGAAATATTACTTAGTTATGCCTAAACTTCAGCAGAGGGCATAGCAACACCTCTAATGCAGCTTACCTAAGTACTGGTTTTTTTGAGCATACTGCTGACTTGTTTCTAATGTTCTCACAGGTTTACTTTCCAGTATGCAATTCTCAGCTTTTTGATTAAAAGCAATTAATCCTTTTTAAATTTAAAAGAGTAAAAATATTTGCATTTGTATTTTTAGTTGCCACAGTACTTTACAGAATGTAGATAGCCCTCAACTTGTGTTCTTAGTAGTCTAAAGATTATATGATGTCCATAAGGACTTAAATTAAACAGATTATATGCACACATTTGAATTTTATTTACATCACATTCTTTTTTCCTGAACTTTTGTGTTCTATAGGTACTTCATAGATTGTGTCTATACAAGGTAACTGGAGCTTTACATACCAGGTATTGATGCTTTTCCAGAGCTATTTACATAACCAATTAAAGGTGCTCATAAATAAAGTTCTATTGTCCTTTACTTAAGGACAATATGAGACGGACACACATATGTGGACTCAGGTCTTTACATCATTAACTTATGTCCCCCTTATGTCTTTCAAACCACATGTTGTCAAAACCAGGAGAAACAAAAGTTAATTCATAAACTGGTTCTTTGTGACATCTTCTGCAACAACCAGAGGATAAACAAGGTTGTGAAAGGACATTCTGTTGGTTTTGTCTGTGCTTAGTACATGCCTTTAATAAAACCCTAACTAGGCTGAGATTTCAGAAGCATTTAGCTCCTAACCTAACCCTACAGAAACAGTAAGTAATGGAAGTGCTAAATCAGTATTTAGGAAAGGTATCACTATTACTGCTGCTGCCATAATACATGAGCACCACATACTCTTTAAGCATGCTCATTCTGTGAACTAGAGAATGACGAAGCATGGAGAGACAAAGTGATTTTTCTAGGGATTCTTGATATGCTGGGAATTAATTCAATCTATGCCTTATGACAGGTTCTTTAGTTACAGAATTGTGTGTTCTCACACATTTAATCACCTATAATCTGTCTTCAAATAGGAGAAAAATTAGGCTAACTTTTGAAAATCTACCTAAGAAATAAAAAAAAAATATTTATAAGGTAGAGAAGTTGCATCATTTTCCATTTTAGATAAAATTTTAAAACACCACTCAAGAAATACTGTGTCCTTTCTTAACATTTTCCTTCCCAATTATAGAAGTTGCATATTAACACACTATTTTATGCATCATGGAATGCAATAATATTAAACAAATTTATAAAAGAAAGTAATAACTAGGCTTGACTACTAAATCTCTTTCTGGTAATAAGCACCAAAATTATTTTTATTTACAATTAGAGAGGAGATAAAAGGCCACCCAAGTTGAACTTTCTAAGAATGAATCCAAATTCTAGGGTGGACAAAACCCCATAAAAGAAATCTCTCTGATATCAAAGACATTTCAATGATCCTTTATCATATTAAAATAAAGAACTTTGTATTATTGCAGAAGTAAAATGAATACCTTATTTTTTACATTCTGTTCTAATCCTTCAATTTCTTTTTCTAGTGTTTGCATTTTTTTCTTGTTGATTTGAAAATTACAGGATGAGTCAGTATAATTCTATCGTTCAAAGCAAATGCATTTCCCAAGTTTATCTATTTGGATTCGTGTAGACACAGTTCCATCTGCATTTGATATGTAAAAACAAATCTTGACTTTAAACATATTGTTTTCTTAGGGAAATTTTAGATGTAAAAGCAGTACTGGTACCACACAGCTGTAGTCATTCTTAGATTTTCTTAACAAAAAACACCATATCTTCTCCAAGGGCTATACAACCATTAATTTTCAATGCAGTAGATGCACAATATGAGTATACAGAACCACTATCAAGTTGAAATCACAGTTTAATGGGACTGCCACATTTTCTCCTGCACCTGTGTACTATAATATACCTACCTAAGAAGCATTTCTTTACTGAAAGAGAAGTCAAGAACATGATTAGGAGGAAAAAGGTAACCTATCGGCTTCACGCTTAGATCATGAAACTAGATCAGCTCCAGAAGCAGCTGAAGAATTTGTTTGTATGTAATGAAACACTTCTTTCTCAATAACCCAAAACTGAGTACAATACCTCATCACAATATTCACTACCCATATCTAGATGTATAGTAGAATATGTTACTTCCTGAGGTTTTGCACCAGGTTTCATAAAGTTACAGATGGTTAAGGAAACATTAGCTCGTTCTCTCACCTTTTCACCTTTCCCACTTTCCTCTATTTAAAACTCAATGAGTTGATGTTTGAATAACACAAAATTTGCAGCTCTACTGGAATCTGTATAAAATCACAGGCTTAAAACTGAAACACTGATTTTATGGTCTAGTTCAGTTTTGTCCAAACACCACCGTTTATTAATCCCTCACCATTCCACAGGTTCTATTAATCACTTCTCCCCCTAAACTCTCTCCTACTCCAGAGATGCTACCCAAAATAGTCCCTTGAACCAACTAAAACAGCTTAACTTTAGTACTATCCTGGGAAATTTTTCCTGAGTTATACTTTGCACATTTCCATGTTTTTCCCAGTTTATACTCACACTTTTTCTGTTCAAAATCTTGCCAATTTTCTCGAAGTACACAAGTAGATGTAGTAAAGATTTCTTCACTTTACAGTTTTGCCTTTCTTAAGCTGGTATTTGCCTGTGTCTCACAGCCATATTTTAAATGTTCAGTTCCAGCAATCCAAAAGAAAAAATTGCATAGGTTCACAAAGCAGATAAATGCTTGAGTGATAGACATAAGAATTGCTATATGGTCTCTGCAGTAGTTGATGTCTTTACTTTAAAATGGATGAAAATAGCAAAGGAAAAAAAAAAAAAAAGTTTAAATCTTACCGATAATTGATATTGGCTTTCTGGCAAACCGTATTCTTCCCTGGAAGCCAACATACTTACTCCTGCAGCCTGCAGACCACAATCGGACCACATATTCAGCACCAAAAAACACAACCAGAACTATTTCCTATCAGAATTAAAAGGACAAAATATCAGTTTTTTTCATTCAGACTACAGTTTGCACATCTAATTTATTCCTGTGATTAATACAAATGAGACTGTTGAGATGAGAGATGCAATAAAAAGTGTTGTGCCTAATGTGTTCACTTTTTATATGCATATGCCAGCTAGTATGTAGAAGGGAGATATAATTTGATCCTGAATGTGACTTGCATGAATAAAAGGATGGCTTAAGCTCCATTCCATCAGTACATCATAGGGAAAAAAACAATTTTCTTTTGTTTCTTTCCAAAATTTAATTAAAAAAAAGAAATGGAGGGAGGGTACAAGCATGTAATTCATAAAACTGACAAGTATATGAAACATTTCTAGATCATGAAACAGAATTTATAAACATAAAAACAGAAAGTGTAATATCAACCTTTGCATATTCGAAATAGAATCACAGAATCATACAATATCTTAAGTTGGAAGGATCATCAAGTCCAACTCCCTGCTCCTCGCAGGACTACTTAAAACTAAATCGTAGGACTCAGAGCATCCTCCAGACATTCCTTGAACTCTGTCAGACTTGGTGCTCCCTGGGGAGCCCATTCCAGTGACCGACCACCCTCTCAGTGAAGAACTTTTTCCTTATGTCCAATCCCAACTTCCCCTGATGCACCTTCATTCCATTTCCTCATGTCCTATCACTGCTCACCAGAGGGAGATCGGCACCTCCCCCTCCACTGCCCATCTCAAAGAAGTTGTAGACTGCAATGAGGTCACCCCTCAGCATTCTCTTCTCCAAGCTAAACAAACCAAATGACCCCAGCCGCTCCACAGAGGTCTTGTCCTCGAGGCTTTTCACCATCTTGGTCACCCTCTTCTGGACACTCGAATAGTATGATGCCCTTCTTACATTGAGGCATCCTAAACTGCTGAAGGTGGGGCCACATCAGTGCAGTGCAGAATAGGACAGTCACCTCCCTTGACCTGCTAGCTATGCTGTGCTGGATGCACCGCAGGACATGGTTGGCCTTTTAGGCTGCCAGGGCATGCTGTTGACTCACACTCAACTTGCCATCAACCGAAACCCCCAGATCTCTTTCCACAGGGCTTCTCTCCAGCCTCTCATCCCCCAATCTGTATGTATAACCAGGATTGCCCCGTCTCAGGTAGAGAATCCAGCACTTGCTTTTGTTACGTTTCATACAGTTGGTGATTGCCCAGCTCTCTAGTCTATCCAGATCTCTCTGTAAAGCCTCAATATCCTCAGGGGAGTCCACAGCTCCTCCTAGTTTAGTATCAGTGGCAAAGTTACTTAATGTACGTTTGATTCCTGCGTTCAGATCACTTATAAAAACACTAAGCACTGGCCCTAGAATTGAGCCCTGGGGAACCCCACTGGTGACTGGCCACCAACCTGATGTAACCCCCCATTTATTATAACCCTTTGAGCCCAACCGATCAGCCAATGGCTCACCCAGCATATTATGGACTTGTCTAGTTGTGTGCTGGATGTTTTAATCAGAAGGACACTGTGAGAGACAGTATTAAAAGCTTTGCTAAACTCCAAAACCACCACAACTACTGACTTCCCTTGATCAACTATGGGTGACCTTGTCATAAAAGGAAATTAAGTTAGTTAAGCAGGACTTTCCCCTCATAATATGCTGGCTATGACCATTGACTGTGTTGTCTCTCAAGTGTTTTTCAGTAACTCCCAGAATAACCTTCTCCATAATTTTACCAGGCACTGAATTGAAGCTGACAAGCCTGTAACCACCAGGGTCTTCCTTCTTATCCTTCTTGAAAACTGGGACAACATTTGCCAGCTTTCAGTTAACTGGGACCTCTCAAGACTCCCAATGAAGATAAGTCCCCTGATGACATTGACCAGCTTTTTCAGTACCCTGGGATGAATCCTATCAGGCCCCATAGATTCATGCACACCCAGCCAGAGCAGCAATTCTTGAACAAGTTCAGGGTTGGCTGGGAGTTTATCATCCCCATAGTCATGATCTTCCAACACAGGGCTCTGGGATTCTCAGGGCCTATCATCAGTGTTGAAGACAGAGGTGAAGAAGGCATTAAATCATATCATAGAATCATAGAATGCTTTGAGTTGGAATGGACTTTGAAGATCATCTAGTTCCACCTCCCTGCCATGGGCAGCGACACCTTCCACTAGACCAGGTTGCTCAGAGCCCAGTCCAACCTGGCCTTGAGCCCTTCCAGGGAGGGGGCAGCCACAGCTTCTCTGGGAAACCTGTTCCAGTCTCTCACCACCCTCACAGTAAAGAATTTCTTCCTTATATCTAATTTAAATCTACCCTCTTGCAGTTTAAAACCGTTACCCCTTGTCCTATCACTACACTCCCTGATAAAGAGTCCCTCCCCACCTTTCCTGTAGCCCCCTTTCAGTACTGGAAGGCCACTATAAGGTCTCCCCAGAGCCTTCTCTTCTCCAGGCTGAACAATCCCAACTCGCTCAGCCTGTCCTCATAAGGGAGGTGCTCTGGCCCCCTGATCATCTTTGTGGCCTCCTCTGGACCCATTTGAGAAGGTCCATGTCCTTCTTATGTTGCGGCCTTCAGAGCTGGACACAGTACTGCAGGAGGGGTCTCACGAGAGCAGAGAGGGGGAGAATCACCTCCCTCAGCCTGCTGGTCACACTTTTTTTGATGCAGCCAAGAATATGGTTGGCTTTCTGGGCTGCAAATGCACACTGTCAGGTCATGTTGAGCTTCTCATCAACCAACACGCCCAAGTCCTTCTCTGCAGGGCTGTTCTCAATCCATTCTCTGCCCAGCCTGTACTTGTGAATGGGATTGCATCAACCCATGTGCAGGACCTTTCACTTGGCCTTGTTGACTTTCATGAGGTTGGCAGGGGCCCACCTCTCAAGCCTGTCAAAGTCCCTCTGGATGGCTTCCCTTCCCTCCAGTGTATTGACTGCTTTGTCTCCCTTTTGTCTGCATCCTTATTTGTGAGGTGACTGACCTCATCAAGCAACGGCCCAGTGATATCTCTGATTCTCCTTTTGCTATTAACATATTTTAAAAAGTCCTTTTTGTTGTCCTTCATAGTGATGGCCAACTTGAACTCTAAACGGGCTTTGGCCACACAAATTTTCTCCCTGCTGTGCTGAACAGCATCTCTGTAGTCCTCCTGTGTCACCTGTCCTTGCTGACAATGCCTGTACACTTCCCTTTTTGCCTAAGTTCTAGAAGAAGATCCCTGCTCAGCCAAGCCAGCCTTCTGCCCCACTTGCTTGACTTCCAATACTTTGGAATTGCCTGCTCATGTGCTCTTAAGAGATGGCTCTTACAAAATGATCGGCATTCATGGACTCCAATACCTTCAAAAGCAGATTCCCAGGGAATCTTACTAAGTAGCTCCATCAGCAGCCCAAAGTCTGCTCTCCCCATATCCAGGATCAAGGATTTGCTGGCAGTTTTTCTCTTATCATCAACTTTTGAAACTTAAATACTTCATAGTCACTTTGACCATGATAGCCACCAATCACCAGTTTCTTCACAAGTCCCTGCCTGTTTATAAACAACAAATCTAGGAGGGCACCTTTCCTAATCAGCTAACCAAGAAGTTATCATCTTCAACATGCTTCAGAAATTTACTGGACGAATTTGTGTCCACTGTATGATATTCCCAGTTGATGTCTGGGAAGTTAAAATCACCCATAAGAACAAAGGCGGCTGATCTAGAGATATCCTTTCATTCGGTTGATAGTAAACTCCTAAACAACAACATCCACTTTACTTGCTTTCCCTTTCATCTTTACCCAAAGGCTCTTAACCATGTCATCACCAACTGTAAGCACCATACAATCCAACCCCCCTCTTTTATATACAGTGCCACGCCCCCCCACCTTGCCAGACCTGCCTATTGCTCCTGAAGAGCCTATAACCATCCATCATGGCACCCCAGCCAAAGATCTCATCCCACCAGGGTTCACTTATGCCAGTGATGTTGTACCTCTGGGACTAGGCCAAAGCTTCTAGCTCCTCTTGTTTATTCCTCGTGCTGCTCTCATTAGTATAGAGACATATTAAATGTGCTCCAGTGTACTCAGCACATGGTGGAGCAGACTGAAGGACCTTGCTAGCACACTGCCCCTCAAACATTGTCATGTCAACCCCAGGATTATCTTTAGCAAGTCTGGTTTTATCCCTTTCCCCCTTCAAATCTAGTTTAAAGCTCTTTTGATGAGCCCTGCTAACTCCTGTGCAAAGATCCTTTTCCTCTGTTAAGACAGGTGTGCCCCATCTGTCGCCAGCAGGCCTGGTGTCATGTAGACAGACCCATGATCAAAAAACCCCAAGTTCTGCTGGTGACACCAGGCTCAAAGCCAGGCAGTGATCTGTTGGGTCTTCCTATTTCTTCCCTCATCATACCCTGCAACTGGAAGGATAGAGGAGAACAGTACTTGTGCTCCTGATCCCTTAACCAGCCTGAAGTCTCTCTTGATTGCCCTTGGACTTATTGCAACTTCATTGCTGCCTACAGGAAAAATCAATAATGGATAATAACCTGAGGGCCGCACCAGGGTAGGAAGTCTTCTCTTCACATCTTTAACCCAGGCCCCATGGAGGCAGCAGACTTCCCAAAGCGGGTCCAGCCTGCGTACTGGGCCCACCCTGCAGCCTGACACGCGGGGTGCACCATGTTCCCACCGGAGCTCTGTCTGGGAAGCTGTGACACTTGTGGGAGGTGCGGAGTTTAGAGAGGACATGGCCTTCTGCTAGGTGGGTACCATGGCTGCCCGGTCGAGCCAGCAGAACTACAGCGCCCTTCCTCTGTACAAGCTGCTGCGTCCATGCCCTGGTTGCCTGCCCTGGTTGCTAGCCCTACCCAGGGGTTTCTTTTTTTTGGGGGGAGGACAGGGGAGGGGAAAGCTTGGCCCCACCCAGGTCCCATCAGCCGCTGTTGTGTGAGCTGCAGGCTCTTGGTGGGTCCTTCGACTCCCCCTGAGATTCCCCAGGTTCAGGACCCACCACTGTGCACTGCACCAGAGCTGCAAATCATGCTGGTATCAGAGCTGCTCACCTCGGCAACTGAGGCAATTAGTACATATACAGAGTATAAAATAAATGAACGATCTATACTGTAGTATTGCTTCCCTCTATAGCACAGTATTGTAAAGCACTCGTGTATAACCAAGGCTCAGTATACTATGAGGTGCTTCTAAAGAGAGCAGATTATTAAAGATCACAACATGGTCAGATTTGTTGAGATCTTTGTTCCTTCTCTCCTTGTTTTCTTCCACCATTGCAATAGGCTAGCACAACCAAAATGCAGATTCTAGGCTTTGCTCCAACCCAAACTGTATCCAGTAACTCAGAGTCACCAAACACCTACTACATAAATTTCAGCTTTGGAAAATATTTGTATTTTAAGTTAAACATCCTTGCAATCT
Organism: Tyto alba; assembly: GCF_018691265.1. NCBI lineage: Eukaryota > Metazoa > Chordata > Aves > Strigiformes > Tytonidae > Tyto > Tyto alba. The sequence goes on along the minus strand of NW_024881295.1, from coordinate 4,387,441 downwards.
GCACCTGGGGAATTCTAAAGCACCCAAAGAGTGAATACACTTAAATCACAATTTTCACTGAAAAACAATACCAACATGTCTTTAAAACTGACATTCTGAACGGCTGCAGAGACCAAAGTATTTCAAAGCTGAGAAACAGATAAGAAAAATTATACACTAATATGCAAAACTTCATGTCAGTTTTGATTTTTAACAAAGTTATGTTAACATTTCTGTACTGACTTCTACCACCTTGTTTTGCCTGGAATGAGAACCAAGAAAATATGCACAGTCTTCCTCTGTTTTCATGGCACTCTCAGCCTGACTAAAATCAAGGATTAGTAGAAAGCTAGGAAAGTTTACAGCACAGTGCAAGGCATAAGCACAAGAAAACACACAGCAAATTAGCTCCACTAGTTTGGGTTTTTTTAATTAATGTATTATCTAAAGCTTCTTCAAGTAGTACTTCTAAGTTTGTACTCTGTCTAAATCCAAACATTTATTCAGGTATAATAGTCAAAACACAATTCAAGAACAACCTTCAAAGGAAAGCCTTGCATTTCAGGAACCTTACAAAATGCTCTCTCACACTAAATTGTCTACATTTTTATCAGGTTCTTGGTATCATCACTCAGTAACATTTGTTTTCTAGTCTCTAATTACGGATCTCTTATTTCCACCAAAGAAGCACAACACTATCTATATAGACCTACTAGACCTGCTGGAGGAATAGCACTGAAGCTTTGCAATAGACTGTGAAGTCATGAGCACTTATTTCTGTAATTAGGTAGACAGTTAGTACCAAAGCTTGAAATGAAAGAGCATTTCTGAAGAAAATAGTTCCACATCCTTATGTGCAGACTAAAGTGTCTGAGCTCCACCTCAGAAATATATGTGTTCACAGTCTTAGAGAAAGAAACACATTTAGAAAGCGTAGCTTATATAATTTGGTTGACAAAGTTGTAATTTACCCTTAGACAAAGGAAGATATCCACAGCGATTCAAATTAAAACAAACACACCATCCAACTGCATTAAAAGCATGCTTCTGCCTCTCAGTGGCAGTTTACTTAATGTCAGTCCTAACAGATAACACTGATGGTAATGGAAGAATCATTTCTACAGAAACTGCATATTAGGTCACGGGGACACTTAAGGTAAAAATCTGAGTAGAAAGGAGACAAGCAGATAAGTGCTGAGGAAGCAAAAACTTCTTAGACTTAGGTTATTCTTTGAAGATCCTCTGAGAGTACTTTTAAAAGCTGAAATTAAAATGATATCTGGTCTGAGGGCCTTTGATTCTCAAGTCAAATTCCAGAACCTATGATTTTATTTCAGCTACCAAAAAGAACCATTCTTGGTTACATACGGGAAATACTGCTGAAATCAATAAGGTTGCACGGTCTATGGAAAGGAAAAATAAATTGTTGACAGGAAGGAGGAAGAAATAGGAACCTACATGTTCAATAAATTTGAAATTAATTACTGATCTCAGTGCATTTTGTCCTGGACAGGTGTCCACATTACCAAAACCACAGCAATTAACACATTTGTTGGCAGCCTCAGACAGGCCAAAGACCAAAAGAGCATGGAAACTGGACAAACATCACAGCTCTATAGGTGGTCCCTCCAAAAAAATGAAAAATAAGGAAGCTTACAGTGTTGTTGTGTATACCTCTAATGAAAGATAGAAGTTATCCATTTTCATGGCTGTCAAGGCTAATCAAGCTTCACCTCACTAAATTCACCTTTAAAAAAGCCCTAACCTGCCTTCTTTTCCTCCTATGCACATAAACGCTTTTCAGAGCCTTAAATTTATTGCCTCACATTTACCTTCTGGCAAAGAAAAAAAAAGCAGCGATTTTCTGGAGTGTGAAAAAAAAATACTTGTTCTCACCAAAATGGCAACTAAAGACGTTGAGGATTTGTTGTGGACAAAACGTGGACCAGTAAAAATCTGCAAAAAAAACCTTGCAAATTAAACAGTATGTCAAATATGCTCCTGATGTCTGACATCCATCTGTATGTCGATTTGAGATCTTTCTCCAGCTTTCTGAAATTTTCCAGACCCCTTGCTTTCAAAATGGAATTATACTCATAAGGATCCTGCAAAACTTTTCTGTTTAGGCTCCCAGCAGTATTTTTCCCCTTCTCCTGCAAGTGGTGAAGGAAGAAATACATGATGGAAGATTCTCAGCAGATTTTATAAACCTGGAAAGCCATTTGGCATCAACGGAAAACCAGGGATAAACTCCTCTAATGAAATCAAAACCAAAAACAATAAGTAGGAACAAACCATTACTTCAAAAAAGTTACAGCCACATCAGGCTTAAACAAAACAGAGCTAATAAATACCCTTGGCTACCCTATCTAGCAATCAGCTTTGAGCTTCAGCCTTCCATTTTTCTCAGCAACCCTCCTCTGAACTCCTATGAGGAAATAAAGGGAAAGCAAAGCTGCATATCCTTTGAACAGAACAGCTGCCATAAACTGTTAGGACATTTGCTGTGACCCGTTGAAGGATCAGGAGACAAGTGTGGAAAAACACAGAGCATCAGCTTTTTTCTGGGGCACTGAACCTACTCCAGAGGCAGAGCCAGAGCCACACTGCACTGACAAATGTACCAGTGGAGAGGGGCTGTAGGCAGCACTGCAACTCAAATTATCTTCCAGGAAGCGGAGCACAGAGTAAGGAAACAAGAGTACCGGCCAGATTCTTCTTACTGATATGTTAGTCTCTTCCTGTTTTGTTAGCGGTAAAGGATATTCCTGGCAATTCAAATTGCCACAGTAATACTAGGGAAAGCATTTAACATGCAGTAACTGCACTGTCAAGAAATGGCATGTAATATAATTACTGATTTTAAGCTGGACTTGTACTATCTAATATCTCTGCTCAAGTCAGTAGCATCATTCCATTATTCCACACTTGTCCCTGTTGTCTGAGAAAAAGAAAACAAAACACACCTATAATATTCTTTGCCCAGTCAGGTGGAAGCCTTTAACTCATTTCATCTTTGCATTTTTTTTTTCTTTTTTCTTAAGTCTAGCCACTGCATAAGTCTTTTTTTTCCTCCCACAAAAAAATCATAAAATAATACATACTCATGTTTATGCTACTCTTAGTATAACTCCATTTTATTAATTTTATTAAAAATAGGAAAAAAAATAAGCTAAAGGGAAATATGTATGCAAATAACTCCCATCCGCATTTAATTCAATCAGTCAAATAAGAACCTCTTGTGGAAAAGCCATCAACTTTTACCCAAGTATGTCATTGATGACCGAATAAAAAAATGCTCACATTAACACCAAAAATCAACATTTTATACAGCAGCGTGTGTAAATGAAATATAGAGCCTGGAATTTACAATATGTTCCAGTACGGTTATGGATAACTGCACGGGGAAGCAGGAGAAGGGAGGGAGTTCGGCTGGAGTGATTAAAGTGCACACATGAAAAAGACGAGTATTTTCTCAGCTGCAGCTGTGTTTTAGGTGGAGAGCACACACAAGGCTCTCTTCACTTTTTTTATTGGAATATTTAGGTGCTCGGGTAAAAGGAGGAAGTGGGATGGCTAAATGAATAGTGTGTGCTCACGAAGATTCAATCAAGGAATGGCAGCTTAAAACAATGAAGCCTCAGAAGCAGGCATAAAGGTTTAATAGTCCAAATGTTTGCACACGTGTGCTTATGTCCAAAATTTAATCAGATAACCTGTCTTCAAGGTTTTCCAGTCCTTAGAGTTGAAAATGTCAGTTTAGTGGCCTATTTAGCCTAATAGTTACTCAAATGCTATGGAAACCTACTGATATTGAAAATACTTATTTCCTACCATTATGCTTGCTCTTATAAAGATGACAGACATCATATGTAAAAATATAATATCCAGTATATGGAAGAAAAGATGCCAGTCACTGCCAATTGTCCTACAGTATCATTACCTTATTCAGACTTACATCTCCTGGATGAAATCAATGCACTTAATGTTTAAAGGTCTGTTGTTTGGATACAAAATGGTTTTGTTTAACATTTCTTTAAAAAATGGTTCCATGCACGCCTGATAAACATGCTGAATTTGTTGACTTCATACCAAGAGTATCTGTATCTTTCAGTTTATCAACATTTTCTATTTCCTGTAGAGAATGAAGCTGAACACTATGAGGGAAGCACATGGTGCTCTAGTCACATTACCCATGACGACTACCATTTAAATGAGTTGAGTGAGTAAGAAAGGAATAGATACTTTTTAATTCTATTCGGGCAAGCAACAATTTTTCTACAGAGAATATTAACTATAGTCTCAATTATTTCTGAGCAGAACTTTTTTCTGGAATTGCTTAATTCAGAAAGATACTGCTAAGGCAAATACAATCAAAGAGTGAATCAAGAAGATTCAATAAGTTAGTGCCTGAAGTTCTTAATTTATTTATGGATCTCAAAGGAGCCTTCCAGTTTTCCAACAGAATTTCTTGAAGCCTGACCTGAAGGGACCACCTCTGGTAGGAGGGGAAGGGTTTAGCTTTGCTCCTGGAGTGGAATCTATCCAATGTGAATATCCACTTCGGAATTGTAAATAATCATATCCATGTTTCTTAACCTTTTGATTTGGGAGGGTCTCAAAATTCTGAGGAGTGGAATTGGAAAAATCCTGCATATGCCTCTCCACCTTCCCAAGTAAGAAATGTTTCTCTAGTCTCTTGAGCCGCATTCTGAAACCACTTTGCACAGAAAACTCTACAGAGCTAGAGTAAGAAGTGAGTAAAATTTGACTAAGGTCATTACAAGTTGGCCTTTGTTAATTCATCTCAGCCATACTTACTGCACAATGATTTCTATCTGATATAGTTGAAAAGTACACAGCAACCATCCAACACGTGTTCTGTACTGCATTAGGGCAACCGACAAGGTAAGATAGCCCACAAGAACAATTCTATTATAATTTACATTGAGAAGCTTGATGGTTACATTTGATTCCAGAAAGGCTACGGCAACTCAGCAAGATCACTAGGCAACTTAAACTTACAGAATGTGTTGAAAGATTTGTGGACTCAAATTTTTTCCTAATATGTTTAATGTATGAAACAATATTCCATATCTATTTTAATAATGTTTTATATTGTAATAATATTCCTGACCTATTTTTTCATCTTTCCACAGACCAACAAGAAGCCCAGAAACAAACAAGGATTCTCCCTCTTGTTTTCTCTTTCACAAGTTGACAAGGAATAAAAGAAGAGAGCAAAAGCTTTTGAGTTACGTGGCTATTTTTATTCAGATGTATTCTACACTAACATAGTCTGACTTATTCATAGTATAAAAGAAATAGTGTATTTTTCTACTGGAGCAGTTTATCTGTCAGTGCCTTTAAGGGATTGGACACCTCATTAACACCTACTGTTACACAGGCAATATACACTACACAGATATCACAAAATGCCACTAAATATCATGGGACCTCCTCTGCATGCCATAATCTGCAAGAAATCCATTATCATCTGTAAGAAATGATCCGATGAAGCCAGCAGGAGGAGTGCCTGTGAACTTCCTGTATCAACATATCACTTTAATAAACATACCTGGAGAAGGCCCCGAGTGCTAATGCCATGTAGCAAAGCACAGATTTAGTTATAAATTGGCACAAATGCAGGAATTGGATAAAAATTCCAGCATTTTTACTGTCTAACATGGATTGCTTTGATGGGATGGAGAAAATGCCCTCAAACTTATTAGGATACATATATTTCACCATAAATCATAGAGAAGACTAAATTAGGCTTATCTATCATGCAGTCTTGTTTCTACTCTGCTAACAGATTAAAGACGACACAACATTTTATGACATGACTACATAGCTTAAATACGAAAAGGAACAAAAGCAGACACAAAAATAAAGGAATGGGAGAGCTCCTCCACTGTAGACAGGAAGAGTGCATCCTCTTTGAAAAACACATACTTTGATAATGGTGTCATCGATTCACTACTTTCAAAAAAGATAAGCCATACTGAGGTCCAGTTCAAGAGAACCAGTAAATACATACATACCTTAGCTGGCTTAAGTAAGCCAACTATCACATGGTACTCTGAAGTCTGAGTACTCTGAGAAGCCTAGCCTGTGTATACAGGGGGAGGATGTGTTCATGGTATGTGATGCAGAAGAAATCATCATATAAAGCCAAAACTGAGCAGTGACTTCAGGAAAGACACAGAACAATGTGACCCATCTGCAGCCTAGAACTCTTTTATGAGATCCTCCCCTTAAACCCTGACTCCTAAATACAGCCACAGCATGAGCCTCTGTCCTGAAAAGCTTAAGCAGCAGCTGATGTGGGAGCTCCTAATCTTACACCTCAGCCTCTTCTGCAATGGGATCAGCAAACATAGGAATGTTACTAAAAGCTACATGCTAAATGTAGTCACTAGATGAAGACTGCTGGCAACCAGGCAATGGAAGAGGACAGTGAGGGCCTACAACTCTACAGAGTCTTTCAGGGTATTGTGTACCCTCTAGTACTGTATCGCTATGAACTACAGGTGTTAATGTGTTTGGAAACTATGATGTTGCTTTTTGCAGCAAAGAAACACGTCAAAGGAAAGCAGATACGTAAAGTCTGTTTCCCAAAGGAGGAGGTACCACAGGAGCTATGCTCACCTAGAAAAAACACTGGAATCCAGGATCCAGCCCTGCTGAAACAGGGAAGGTGATCGCAACCGAAACACTAAGACTGTCCACCTTGCTTGTGGCTCTGCTGCAGAAAGCTTCTAGAATGGCACATGCACCCTAATGTCTTATCCCATAAGCCTGAGAAAACTACACTAGAAAACCACCCATCAGGAGAATATGACTAGAATGTAGTGACCCCTGGTGAAAGCAAAAGAAAAGACTCAGAAGTGATTTACCTGTTTTAATAGGTAATAGTTTCCTTAGAAAGTCTTCCTTTTTTGCATTTAAAACAGAGCACTATCAGAGATACCACACTGAAGTAACTAAGCATTTTGTCCAATCCAGTATACCAATTCCTACACAGATTTGCCATTACAACTTAGCCTGAAAATGTTGCAGTGATTTCACATTTGGATTATGTGCTCTGAATTGGAAAGCGTATTAAGATAAGTAGCATTTCCTACCTCTCTTTCATTCCAGTTGCACTGACCCCAACACCAAATACACCATGGCATACAAGTAGAAATTAAATTAACAAAGTTGAATCAATATGATTTATAGCAAAGACATTCTATTTTCTCAAAGTCAAGAGCACTCTTGGTATTCTTAAATTTAAAAAGTGATTAACATCAAGATATTAAACTGAAAAAATTCCCTTTCACCTACAACATTCTGTTATTATACAAATGATTTATTGTGTTCTGTTACTCATAGTGAGTAAAAACATGTGTATGATAAAAATAATATTTTGCTCTTTTTTTTAGAACAGCACAATTAGTGAAATTACTCCTACAAGCTAAGAAACCTTATTTTTACAAGGTCTTTTACAATAAAAATGAAAATGTCTTTTGTAAACTACCATGGTGACCTCTCCTGGTGGAAAAATATATGGCCTCTAACCATAAAAACACTCAGATTAATCCTCAAAGGAGGAAGGAATTACACCTGATCCACTTTATAGTTTATTTTTTAATGCCATATCCTTAAAGAACTAGACACCATTTACAAATCAAAAGTGACAAAGAAACTACTAGATCATTAAGAAAACATTACAACCTCCTGCTGTACAGGCAAAAGCCCATACAAGAGGCTTTGGCAACTTTTTAAAAATAATTTTTCAATAGAATCATTTTAGGGTAAGATGAAATCATAACTGTATATATTAGGGAATTTAAATTTGTAATAAAATGGAAGGATGTTACCTAAAAGTGCCACAATGCAGGAAGACTGAAAAAGATGGACATAAGCATATGTGTCATTTGCTGAAAACATAGCTTTTTTCCCTTTTCTGGCATAAATTTTTAAGTAAAACCAATAATTTTCATGGGAACTTTAAGTAAAAATACTCCTAAACCCTTTTTTTATTTTTAAACTCAGCCACTCAGCTACTGCAGGGAAGGAGATTCTCTCCTTCTACTCTGCTCTCTTGAGACCCCCTGCAGTGCTGGGGCCAGCTCTGAAGGCCCCAATGTAAGGACACGGAGCTGCTCGAGCGGGGCCAGAGGAGGCCACGAAGATGCTGGGGGGGCTGGAGCAGCTCCCCTGGGGGGCCGGGCTGAGAGAGTTGGGGGGGTTCAGCCTGGAGAAGAGAAGGCGCCGGGGAGCCCTTCGAGCGGCCTCCCAGGGTTTAAAGGGGGGACAGGAGAGGTGGGGAGGGATTCTGGATCCGCGGTGGGGATGGGACGAGGGGGGATGGTTTTGCACTGAAAAAGGGTAGATTTAGATGAGATCTAAGGCAGAAACTCTTCCCTGTGCGGGGGGTGAGGCGCTGGCCCAGGGTGCCCAGAGCAGCTGTGGCTGCCCCCTCCCTGGAAGGGTTCAAGGCCAGGTTGGACGGGGCTGGGAGCCCCCTGGGCTGGGGGAAGGGGGCCCTGCCCAGGGCAGGGGGGATGGAACTGGATGTTCTTTAAAGGTCCCTTCCAACCCAAACTGTTTTACGAATCTGTGATTCTACAAACTTCAAGGTTTGCCAATGGTCATGAAAAAAGTCTGTGCTAATACATCAGCAACACTTTAAGAATAGCTCAAGACGTTTTTTGCTTTGAACAACCACCCAACAATACTAACTAGTGAAAATATATAATTTTTTTGTATAATATGCACACACACCTGAAGGAAGGCTTTATTCGTCAGGAAACAGACCTGTCCATGTAAGTCTGATTGCCTCCTAGAAAAGAAAGTCACTGAAGAAGAAGCATAACTTTAAACACTACAGTAAATAAGATTTTAGAGGATCATTCTTTAACTGGAAGTATAAAAGGAAGACTTACATACAAGTTACAAATATTAAAAGTCAAAAATAACAGTTAAGCAAGCAGAATTTTTGTAATGAAAGCAATCATCACTGATTTGATTGATCTGTTGAACTCACAGGAAAAATTTCAACAAGTAAAAGCAAAAGAATTAAAATGGTTAGAAATCTGGGAAATATGGTCAATGGAGATAGAGTTGACCCGTGACAGGAATTCAAGGAAATGCTAAAAGTGCATATATTTATTTTAAGAACAAGTAGATTAAAACCAACTGTAGTATTTAAAGACTCACTTTTTTGTCTTTTAATTATTTATTAGGAAACCATCTGTAAGTATAACAGTGAAGAAATGAAGTATGAAATTACTTCAAGCAGGTAGGGTTTCCAATCAAAAATAAATAATACTATGCCTGTTCTCTTACTTTCTCAGGATATACATTTTGAAAGAATTTTATGTTAAGAAAAGAATAACAAGCAACAGATAAGGATGATGGAACAAAAAGACAGCAGTCAGGCTTTGCCTTCTTCAAGAAGAAGCATGTCTTCAAGAGCCAGGTGTATGTGAATGCAGCTCTGCAGATCAGGCAGGAATCACTCATTCTGCACTCAGGCACATGGTATTTAAGGAGCACTTACAAAAACCATTGGGAAAGTAGCAGATAAACACAAGTAATAATTAGGAGTCAATTCTATCAAAGACAGAAAGTGAACAGTGTTGACTCAAGATTAAGTATTGACTGTAGGAAATCCTATAATCACTGTTCTTGACTTGTATTTGGAAGAAGCTATTAAGAAGGCAAGTGAACCTTGACAAATATCTCCACCAGTGCCAAAAGTGTCTAGAGAGTAATTAAGTAGGGGGAAAATAAAAAAGAAAAAGACAGTTATTTAACAGGCTTTTTCTTCCCTGTTTTTAGAAAAAGTATTAATGTTTTTTTTTTTTTTAAAAGGAATTTTAAACCAGTTCCAAAATTCTGATGCTCACATGCCTGTCAGGAACAGGCTTTACCATGTGATTCACAAAAAAAAAAAAAAAAAAAAAAAAAAATGCCACATTTCCTCCCCTAGTCTCAAACTGTTGCTCTTAGAACATATCATACACCCTGGTTACCTACCTTCTGGTACTCAGGCACGGCTTATTCAGAAACTTGTTTTTAGTACACAACAGAATAAGTTCTCTCTTTTCAGCAGTCCTAGTTACAGAACTTCCCACAGTCATCCCACACACTGCTCTTTTGGCTCAGTGTGCTGTTCAGTTTTGACAATTTGTTCTGGTGATCAAAATGGAGGAATTCTTAAGAGAGTACCTGCTCCAATATTTAAGGCATGAGGTACTGGAAGAAAAGTACAGGGACATCAGACAGGGGACTTTTTAAAGAGGCATGACAGACGTCTCCCAGAAGTCAGATATTATGCACTTAGTGCACCAAATCAGGTGCCACAGGCCTGTCTGACAACAGGCCACTAAAGGTAACACCATGGTGGAAGACTGCCACAAACCAGATGATCAGGATAAGAAGGCAGACAAAGTCTTCTTCAAACAACTCAAGGAAGTTTCTAGATCATGCCCTTGTTTTTATAGAGGACTTTAATTCAGCCAATACCTATTTGAGGAGCAACACGGTGAGATGCAAGCAATCTAAGAGATTCCTGGAGCGTTTCAGGAGTAACTTTTAGATACAGGTATTGAGTGGGCAACTGGAAATGAAACACAGCTGGATCTGCTGTTCAGATATACAAGGGAAAATTAATTGGGGATAGAATAATAGCTGACATTGCCTTGGATGTAGCATCCAAGAAACAATGTAATTCAGATCCTGAAGGGAGTGCAAACCCTACATTCAGAAGAACAAACTTCCAATTATTCGGGGAACTAATAGGTGGGATCCCATGGGAAGCAGCTCTGAAAGGTCAGCAAACTCAGGATAACTAGTAGGTCTCTAAAGGCAGCCTCCTCCAAATGCAAGGAAGTGATGAAAGCTAACAATAGGAGAACAAGGGAAGTGATTATCCCCCTTTACTTAGCACTCATTAGATTGCACCTAGAATATTGCATCTGTTTTTTTCCACCACTACAAGAAAGACTTTGATAAACTGGAGCAAGTCCAGCATAAGGCCATCAAGGTAGCCATAGTGCTGAACCACATGACCTATGAGGAGAGGCTGAGGGAAATTGACTTGTTCATCCTGGAGAAATGAATGCATGGGGGACCTCTCAGCTGCCTCTCAATATATAAAATGAGTTTATCTGGGAAGATGGAGCTAGGTTCTCAACAGCACTGCATGGCAGGAAGATTAAAGAAAACAGACTGTGGGCAGAAGGATGAGAGACAGCAAACCAAAGGTGAAACAAGGGAGGTTCATAATGGTTGTAATGAAAACCTTCTTCACCACGAGGGATGGCCAGGCATTGGAACAGACTGCCCTGAAAGGCTATGCAGTCTCCATCCTGGGAAGTTTTCAAGACCCGATGGGATAATGTCCTGAGCAACCTGGTCTGATCTCATCACTGACCCTGCTTTGAGCAGGGGGTTGGGGAGACCTCCCGAGGCCTCTTCCAACCCAAATTATTCTATGACTGTATGAAATGAAGAAACCACCAAAGCACATTGTTCAAGAGTTCTCTGAGATGCAGTATTTGCATGGTATGACAAGTGAAGATGCTATTCCCTCCCACTATGCAATCTGTAACTACAGTGACCACAATTATTCTGGAAAACCCTATTTGCCCTTCCTGTTTGGAAAATTTCTGCAGGAGCTGAAGAGGGGGGCAGGCAGTGCAAGTTTAGAAGGTAGATGGTAATGTAGTATTGACTTAAGTGTTGCAAATGGTTTATTTAGAACTGCTTTGTTCCCAGACATTGTAAAAGGACTTCCTCATGCATCGGATCCTAAATAATGATGGATAGACAAGTGAAAAAGCTCCCAACAGTACAAATCTAGGAGCAAGGAAAGCAGGGGAAACCATAGATTCCTTATCATACAACACCACATGTAGCAATAAAAAACAATTGCAAGTGCATTTAAGCTTTGTGGATTGTGAAATGACATGTATATTGTTGTTCTACCTAGAAGCCTTCTGAACCATTTTAAACACTGTTTCAAACTCTAAGCTTCTCTCTGCAAGTATAAAAAGTTCAGGAGGAATTATGTTCTTCACGATCTATTCTGTTGGTGTTTATAAGCATGATTCACTGTGCCAATGCCACTGTCACTTTCCTCATTTGCTGGCTTGCTAAACAGTCAGAGGAGAAAAAAACCCAAACAACCAGGAATTAACAAAGATCATACAATGTATGTATATGGAAAAATTAAATTAGATTCTCTCAGACAGAGTGGCAAGCACATACACAAAATACTTGGTAGTGTGGGAACAAAAACCTCCTTCAAATGACAGCATTTGCAAGTTCAAAACAAGTAATTTCACCAGTTCTACTACCACAAAAGTAAACTGATTTTACCACAATGATGATCAGATTGATATTTCCATGTTCTCTTTTCTTCATAAATGAATAGAAGTTTCCTTTAAGCCCAAGCAAGGACATCAAATAGAGCAATTTACAGCATTTGCGGAGGCATAGTATCAGTGTGTATCAGAAGCTGTGGCTATGCAACGTTTTCAGTAGTCTCAAAGATGACAGATTAGCCCTAACATTCAAACGCAGGGCCAAAGAGGTTTTTTTTTTTTTTCTCTCCAGAATTCAGTTGAATTTTCAGAGACTTGAAAACATATGCCTGGGGGGCAGGAGGAGGAGAGTAAGGGTTTGCAGCTTTTTTTACTTTAAGTTGCAGCAACTGCTTCTTCAGCCCCCTTTTTCCATTCAAACTACAAATACTGCTTTGGAAGGCCTTCTTGATATGGTATTCCCTTCTTGGTATTTTCACATAGTTTCTCTGAATGATGATACATTTCTCACTTGACAGTAAGTTATCTTATACCACCCAGATGTATTAAGAACATTAAAAAATTAAGTCTTTAAAACACAAGACTTCAGTGGCTTAGAACACATCTGCAGTTACATCTGTTACTAATGTGCCGTATCTACCCCAGTGACACATATTATCCAAAATTGTATTTGGCACATCATCTCACCCTCTCTAAGAAAATACAGAAACATTTAAGTGTCTACAAGTATCAAATATTATTCTTTTTGTCAGGCCTTAACAACATTCAGCATTACAATTTTGAAGTTGATCCTTCTCAACTTATTAATCTACCTCAGTATAATGAAAATCAGTTTTATCACAGGTGTGAAAATACCACAAGCATCACATACTAGTACTTACTTCCTACCGGCACGCTAACAGGGCTATACAAAGAATTACGGGTTTCTTCAATCAGGAGAGCAACAAATAAATTTCATTTTGAACTTGATCCAACAGATGCTTTGGTCCAATTTTCATTCTCGACATACTGGCAGTCTCCACTGTTCTCAAACACTTTCAAGAGAGCAGAGTGGCATGGCAGGCAGAACACATAGGCATGTGTTTTCGTATTTTGATGAGAGAAACTCTCTCTGGTTACATGAACAGTCAACTATGGTATGAAGTGGATCAGAGTGAAGACCTGCTACAGTGAGAAGAGAGCAATGACCTCCAGGCTTCTGTGGGGATAGCATTCTCCTGGGTAAAATGGGAGATGCAGTTTGAAATTCCTTCAGGTAGCGGTGGGAAGAAGTGCTCCAAGCAGGAGGACTCTAACCATTTAGCTACTAGAAACAAGAAAACTCACAACTCTGTGAAAAAAAGAACTAATTTAATTAACTCTAAAAGCAAACTTTCAAGTGTTGTAATTGAAGTGAATTTATTTCAGAGCACAGTCTAAGGCTCACAGTTCTAAGACAAATGCTTTCTATGCAAGTGAATCTACAGTAGCCAGCAGAAAGAACAGCTAACCTCTGTGCTGGCTGACTGCAGGAAGGAAGCTAAGGAAACAGCAGGGAGGAAAATAAACTCAAGAGAGGTATCCTCCAGGGTAAGGTTGTAACACAAGGTGTCCAAGAAATTGTTTCAGTGCTGTGACTGGCTATGCATGATTCATTTGTTAGATGATACCATCACTTAAAAATAGCCAGCAATGCTATGTGGGCACTATGTGAACCACACATCTGTCTTCATCTAGTTATTTCTTGTTCAATAACATGTGTCTGCACATGCACATACCATCTACACAAAAACAATCAGCTAAGCATTGAACTCTTGCCAGTATTACTGTTTCGGGTGGTGGTTATACTGACCTACAATCACTCGACATCTTTCAGTGAGTATAGGAAAACTACATATGACTGGCAGAATACAGCACTTTGTTTGACAGTGAATATGGCTTAAAGGCCAAGCAAAAGTTGTTACAGGATTAACATTAATCATAATCCCAAAATAACTCGGGGATCCTAATGGTGGCTTAGTTATTTGCACGCAAAAGCTGCATATAGTAATGTAGTTTAAGCCATAGGAAAACAAATAAGTAACTGATTTTTCTTTTAAAAACAGATGGAAAATGAAAATACGTCACATTAGAAGTCACCACTCAGCAAAAATAAATTACAGTAAGAATACTGAGATTATCACACATTGAGATCAGAGGATTTGAGTGGCTAAAATACAGATATTGTAACCAACTGTTTAAAAGTGATTTAATCCATTTTTATGAAGGATGTTTCAGCTCTATTCTTAACTTTCTACAGGCGAAGAGGGGCAGGGGGGAATAGAGGAGGAACATTGGCTACAGTCTTCATGCAAATTATCTGTACTTTTATTTCCCACCTACTGCAAATTAACACTTAAAAATATTGTATGTATGTTGCAACAGTTTATAGATGGCTGCTGAATGTGATTTCCTATTTTTAAGAGACTTAATAGCTCATGGCTGGTAACACCGTTCAGGTACATTTCATCTGTAAATTAGTCACTCAGTCCAGTGATTAAAAAATTGTTCCCTGGCTACCATGAAAATAATAAACAACCTCTGTATACCTCAAGTGAGCAGAATTTTCTATCACAGCACCTGTTGTTTAAATTACTACTTAAGTTCCTAATAGCAAGAAAAAATACATTAGATAAGCACATCCCTATGCTTTTGCAAAATACCAAGTACAAAACTTAGCTTATGCTCAGGAACCTGACCTTCTAGTGGGTTGCTAACAACCACAACAGTCAACAACCACCAACTTCAAAGCCAAATCACTGATGCACAGAGGTGTAACAGAAGCTCTTCCTTCCTGTTGTATATACTGGCAAACTAGTCTGACAGAAATCACTTACCCCCAAGATTCAGATACTTCTGAATAGCAGGGGTTTTGGCTAATATTTTACCATAAGACTTAGAAGAGAGATGTTTTAAAAATACATTCCTGCCTATAGAATATCCTGTTCCACACTGCCTAAGACTGATAAACACCACTTGTCCACTACAAAAGCTACAGGGCACAGTTTCGTACCTTACGAAAAGCAAGTACATAAAAACTGGTAATCTATCAAGTACTCCCATACTTTACAGATCTAGAAAATAATCATCCCCATTAAACTATCACCTTCCTTTAATGATGGCAGGTACTATTTTAAATGTCCTGGTAGCATGCTTTGCACGAGGATCTCGTGCCGTTATCTCCCTCGTTTTACCTAAAGCAATTTAGTCAAACTGATTAGACTCTTTCCCAAAAAAGTTCACTTACCATCCAGAAAAGGGTTCCAGTGGCAAATTCAGAATAATGCTCTATAGTAGATAGTACGCTGAATATTAAACAAATCAATACCAAGAGAAATCTGTAAAAAGAAAACAGTGTTTAGTGATCGTTAAATTGAACTGTAAATCTAGATCTAGCTTTAGCTGTCTGATTCACATAACTTTCCTCATCACAAGTATTTTGTGTTTAATCAGTTCATTGTTCCTAGTCAGGTGAATGTTTCATCATTTTGCATTCAATAACTTTTAAGAGATGTGGAATAAAAATTACATGAAGGCTGAACACAGTTAAATCAATAGGTAAAACTCACGTTGTCAAGTATAATTTCCCACAGAAGCTTGTCATAGTGAATGTTTTATGTTCCACTGATTGCTATATAACTTCTGTGCTGCAGTAGAAAGGTATCGTAATTGAGAATGCATCAAAGTACAATTACACATATGCCTGGACTGAGGAACAGTAACTTCAACAAAAAATGTTCCATTAAATTCATTCCATAAATTCAAAGCATACATAAATACAGAAGAAACAGCTACTACCACAGTATTTCTAGTATCACCACTCAGATCGAGAAAAAAAATCAGAAGTCTCAAAATATATATTCCTGCCCCCCAAAATAGTTTACAAAAGCAAAATTGAAAAGTCATGAGAATTGGAAAACAAAATGTGCAACTGAATCCTAGTTGATTAAATGCTTAAATGTTGGCAGAATACCCATTACTTTGGTGCGCATGATATCTTGACCATCTTCCCACCACTGGTAATAAGTTAAACATTTAAACAACTGATGAAAAGAAATGATGTATGGAAGAGCTCTGATGGACAGAACCAGAAAGACAGACTTCTGATATATTTGCACTACAGTTTTCACCATCTCTTAAGGTCATGCAGAAAACAAGAGAAAAGTAAGAAAACTGAAATTTCTCCCACTGACAGCCAGAAACATTCCCTCTCGTGTACCAACTCTTCCAGCTGTCATTTCCTCTGATTCCATGCCAAGAGGCTGTATCTAAATGGCTAAACTCCCAAACCAGCAATTAAAACCTTAATAGTCCTGCATGTGATGAGACATTTTTCCAATTAGAAACCCTTCTGAAGAAGATAAACACTACTGGCAGGGCTAGTTCAAGAACTTCAAAGGAAATGACAGACTAACAGTACAGCCTTGGTGGGTGTACTATTCAAATTGTGAGATTTCAGCAAACGGAAATTAAGACACTAACCACACTTTGGAGCTTTTACGTGAAAAATATAGGAGGAGGTTACCAGGAACATTTACTGTTCCTGCAAGCTGCACCAAGAGACCCCTGCGTCCAGCCCCGGACAGCCAGGATGGCAGTGACCACCCCATGTAACGGGTTTGGCATGGTGCTGCATGGCTTGGGCGATGCCAGCTGTGAAAATGGGAACCACCCAACCATCTCGGGCCAGGTCTCTGCTTTCCACGTAGAGGGGGCTGCACAGGGGGCAGTCCCCCAGGCATGCTCCAAGTTGTTCCTGTGCCCCCAGCATCCTGGTGCCTCCCACACATGTGGATTTCCCCCAGCCCATACATGTTAGTGTTTGTTCAGCTGCTTTGTAAAGTGGTGGGCCACGAACCTGCCCTTTACTTGTGGTAATTAACTTTCTATTCACGTTTAAACATTAATTATGCATTAGCTCTTATTAAAGGATGTATACAATATATGATATGTATACCATTTTTATGGATAAACTTATTATTACATTTTCTATATATGCTCTACATACACATATAAACAGTAGAGCTATGTATTAACGAAATGTATTTATGCATATCTGTACTCTCCTTATATAGAGACAGAAATATATGTTTGCATACACATACGCAATGCAAACACAGGTCTAGGTAGCCGACAGACAGGGCCAGGGGCAGAGCTTCCCGGGGAGGCAGGTTGTGGCCCGTGTCACTGCCCACCCGAGCTCAGCCATGCCCCTGTCCTGCCCCGAGGCCAAAAAGCACATGAACTGCGAGCAGAGAGGCTGTAGAGAGGACTCGGTCTCTCTAGTAAGAGAGACTTACTCTGCCTGGAGAGGAGAGGGACTTAGTTCTTCCTCTGTACTGCAGGCAAGGCTACCTCGCGGTCCGAAAGGCAATCCAGACATCACGTATTCTGGAACAGGCAGAGCATGGCACCAGCCAGTATCCACACAGCGAGAATTACCATGTGAGAGAAAGGGAAGAGCCTACCACTTCTAAATTTCATGCAACCGCCCCAAATCCCAGTGCCTCATATGGTCTTCCTAACTACTAGTGTAATTAATCGTAGTACTTTCATGACTGTATGCCACAATGTCCCTCAAAATCGGTTAAAAATGAAACCAAGTTTTGAATTCCAAGTGGGATTTACCTTTTAGTAATAAAAATCTAATCGTTACCAGAGTTATTAAGTTAACCAGTATTTTACGCTTCCTAACAAAGTAATTGGCTGTCAGGGAGCAGTGAGAGTGAGGCTGCTCCGTCAGGCACCAAGGGTGACAACAGCACGGGCAAGGCCATCCCCTAACTCACCAGTATGCAGATGGGTAATGCCTAAGGAGGGCTGAGGTGGTGACAGCAACCAGATTCATTAGCCCTTCAGTGATTTGTCACACAGGGTGAGGTGGGGAGACAGGTCCAGCATCCATTCAAGAAGCCCAGGCAAGAACAGCAAGGGACAAGACTGTCACATAGGTCCAAGGTCTGTCTAGCAAACAGGGACTGGTGCAGGACTGGAGACAAAGCTACCTACAACCGAGATTCAGGTTTAGCACTTGCAAAGAATTACTTATGTACAGAAACACCCACAATACATGTCTGCCTCAGACGGAGGGTAGACTGAGCCAATGTTCTTTATGCAGCACATTCAAACCATGACTAAAACCAAAGAAAACTGGAGAATGCTAATATCAATGAGCACACAAGGGCCCTTCAGCATTCCTTTTCCTCTTGTAGGAATGCTTCAGATTTTTAGACTGTCTCAGGATCCCCAAGAACACCAAACAGAGGATAATGAACACTTAAAACAATTCTCATTCACATAACTGGTATGCTTGGTCCCGTCATTCACACGCTGCAAGTCAAGTGCATGCAAGTGCTAACCCAGGCAGAGACAGTTGTTTCTCAGCTGCCACACAGAAAATAGCTGACTTTCTTCAAGCCTAAAGTTGGATTTGAAGATATAAAAAAAATCCTGCTTAAAATCTTAAGTCAAAGGGAAAACATGATGCAAAACAAACTGAAGCAAACAAACTTCCTACCGGAAAGGTTACGTTTAAGAAAAAAAAAAAAAAATCCCCATCTTTTATATGTGGTTGTTTCTTGAAAACAACATAGAGTCCAAATTCAGCATATGACCCTTTTCAATGAAACTGGGTAATCAAACATTACACGAAGCAAATCTATACACTTTTGCAGACAAAAGAATAATTCTATAGTTCAACAATATCAAGCAGCTAAGTTAGCAGGTTTGTAGTTAATAATTCAGCGTTTCCCAAGGCATTTGAGCATGGTGAGCAGGTTGAGGGATGTGACCCCTCTCCTCTGCTCAGCACTAGTGAGACTGTGCTAGGATGGCTGGGCCCCAGTTTGGGCTCCCCAGTGCTTAAAGGCAGCAACACCCAGTCCTGCTACTTCTTTCACTTCAACATACACAAGTTACTGAGCCTATTATCCGGCAGTTCTTCTTCTTCTTCTTCCAGTCCCAAATGTTTACCTTTTTGAAAATGGTGGTATGTTATAGTTATGTACAGAGATCTGTCCAAGCCATAATAAAACATATATTGGTTTAATGAGCCGCTACAGTGGCCAAAGATAAACCAGCCAGTAGAGGGGGCAAAAGTCCCACTTTCTTCCCGTAGGCAGAATTTCTGGAGTGATACTCCAAAGGAAGAAAACAAGAGCAAAGCTTTGAGAAGAGACACTGAAACACGAGCCTGCCTTTGTCAAATGGAAATGAGCAAGTTGATAAGAAGTTTACAGCATAAGTGTGTTGCCAACATCCAACGCTAGAAGAGTCTGGGCATGGGAATATGCAAATCTTTAGCCTTTCCTTAACGCAGTAGCACTGCTTCCCATGTAAAGAAAATACGGATACAGAAGTGAGGTAATCACAGTTACAAGATTCTCCTTTTCCCCTTACATTTAATACAACAGGAGTATCTCAGTCCACAGAAGCACTTACAGGCACCAAGGACCCCACTCAGTTGGATGCTGTGCTCCATCAGGCAGCTTCTTTGTCCAGACAGCTTTTACTTCCAATTAGAAGTATCAGTGATGGGTAAATAGGGAAACACACAAAAAGGGAAACAGACTTGCCCATACATCAGGACAGTGTCAAAAGCATACAGAACTTGGATCTCTTGAAGCTCAGACCATCCTCCAGTCAATCAACAGCCATGGGAACACAGGAACTTTCCTAGTCCCTGAAATAATCCCATCAAACAACTCAAGTATAAATTTACCAAGCACTTCTTGAAACTAGTCAGTCTGTTGATTCTAAACTTTTTTATGAGACTGATGATCCACTCCTACCATTGTTACAGATCTTACTTCTAGGTAAAATGCATGTATAAAGGTATGGTAAGCTTCCTCTGAGTACAGCCCTTTAATTTCTTCCAGATCCCTGACATTTCAGTTATCTCTTTTCAAAATCCCTTTGTCTTCTTTTATTGCCCTCACTAGTAATAAACAAAAAGCCATGGGTAATTGACATTCTAAATATTGTCTATCAAGATACCGAGGATGACAGTGCACTTTACACCTTTTCTCCTTTTCCACTGTAAATTAAGTAAAGAGAAGAAATGGATATTCTTACATGCCCTGCAGATAATATCACTACATCTTCAACCACATCTCCTATTAGGCCTCACAAAAAGTAACCAAATCTGTAAATCTCAAAAAAAAAAAAAAGTTTACAAAAAGAGGTTTACAAAAAACTGTGAAAAATATGATGCAAAGTGCCAAGATGTATGTGTGTAAGGATGTATAAAGGAGGACAATTAGTGCCATTTATTTCCTAAGGGATTCAGAAGTATCCGAAGGCTGCTAACACAGCCTGCAAGTTTTGTAATTTCCAGCTAATTGTTGCTTCCCTCCCGTATTTATATGTTGAGACTTTCTCGCTCTCTCTTTTTCCATTTCCAATACACACATTAAAACCATTCAGAGGACCCTTTAAAATCATTTAATTTATGGCACTATATATTCTGGCCAGTGAGTGTCACTCCTTTCCAGTGATTAACAAAGGCATCATTTTGCTAGCTCAAGATAGGGTGGACATTCTGTGTATAAAGTACCATGTCCTCAATGCATTTATCTGAAATGTGGAATCGCTGCTTATCACTTTTGGTCATAAAAGATCAAGATTTGTTTTTTTTGCAAGAGAGGAAGAGTTAGCTTCAGAGCACCTGGATATGTTCCAGTTTCAATAATCTCCTTTCCCAAATCCAAATCGTAATGTAAAACCCTCCTGGTAATGTCAAGCAGGAAGTCTTTCTTTTTCCCTTTTATGTGATCTGAAGACTGTATTTATTTTCCAGCTAGGCAATTTCAGGGGGAGGGGAAGCGTTAATAGACGATAAAACTGCTACTAATTACCCGGATGACTGTGAAGGCCCCGTGGGCCCTGATGTCAGCTTGTGCCAGTCCCCGTGGAGAGGCCCACGGCCTGGAGCTCGGCCTGCCCTGGCCGCCCCATCCCGCCCTGCTCCCAGGCTGGTGGTACGTGACAGGTTCTGGGTGCGAGGTCCCGCGCTGCTGGCCCTGGGCAGCCCCCGATGCTCCCCAGGCCCTGGGCAGCCCCCCATGCCCCCCAGGCCCTGGGCAGCCCCCGATGCCCCCCAGGCCCTGGGCAGCCCCCCATGCCCCCCAGGCCCTGGGCAGCCCCCGATGCTCCCCAGGCCCTGGGCAGCATCGACCCGTTCCTTGCCTGGCAGGGGAAGACTAACTGTTCCTACTGATCCCCCTTCTGCACTGTAACATTGTGTTACTGCTTCCATGTGAAGCTTTCAGATTGCACTGAAACAGGTCCTTTTGTAGAACTGTTTTTAAATCCAGTGTCCTGTTCTGAAGCCTTTCTGTGAGATGAAACGGTGCTTACTGAATATTCACCTGCTGTTTCAGGCTCCAGCTGCTATTTATTACACCAAAGCTGAATTGAGTTTTCCTGAGTAACAACAAAATGCTGCATAAATGAAGGCGTGATCTCCGGTTGATCACGTTCTCCTAGTTCTGAAAATATCTCATGGATTAAGAAGGAGCCTTTTCCTAGGTTGCCTGGTCAAATCTGTACTTTTAGGTACCAGAACCTAGAAATCAATTCACAGCTCTGATTCTACCATAATGTTGTTTAGTCTAAGGTTTTTCTTTCTGAACAGCTCTTTTAATTGTTGATTATACCAAATGTACTGGTACCTAAGGACTTAGTAGTTAAAAAAAAAAAAAATGTGAAGAGTATATGCAACCCTTTCTAATAGCAAAAAAAAAACCAAAACAACAAACCCCAGAACTACCATGCACACACAGGAGAGAAAAGCCCAACATAGAAATCTTATGGAAGCTTTATAAAAATACTGCTTCTTTAGCTACCACTGGAATAAGGCATTTCTCAAATAGGTCGTAGCCCACACCAGGAATGTGTTTTCCTTCACACAGAAAACCTGAGTGACTGCATCATATCTACCTCTTGAGCTGAATGAGAGAACATATTACCAGCAGATCACCGAGACTGCTGAAGATCATTTTGCTTCCTGATGTATTAGTGAGAGAAAGCACAAGTCCCATTATCTGACCCAGTTTTGCCAATACTACATGATTTTTAATATGATTATTCATTCAAAATTAGAACATTTTGGGGAGTGTCACTCAGACAAGTATGTTATAAATCAGGCCTGACTTAAGAAGACTCTTAAATTAAGAGTGGGGCTCAGACTGCAGAAGGCAGCTATGGACTGTTCAAATCTCATTATGATGGGAAAAAAGGCAACAAGAAAAAAAGAGACATGCCAGTTTTAGTTTTTGTAATCTGTTTAAGATGGTCTGCTAATATACAAGAAAAGGGTTCCCACCACGATGAATTTCCATTCAGAACTATTATTTGATGCTTTTTACAGCTTTCTAAGCATGTAATACACACTTGGTCAAAGGACTGGGGCACTCTATTTTCCTCCATATGAAAGGAGAGTAATTGCTGGCAAAGGGCAATGATGGAGGATTACAGAGGGAAGCTAATGTGTAAAATGGCCATGGCAAAATAAAACCTTTGACTGAAGTGCCTCGAGCTGTCAACTGGAGTTTTGCTCACTTAATAAATTCTTATGCTTCTGTTATCTTGTTTTGAGGATAAATCTTCTCTTCTGTTCATGGCGTGTTTTCTCATCTCATTTCCTTCCACAGTTTTTGCAGCTAAAATGGCTATTCTCTACAAAGACAGTGAATTCTGGACACCATTTTAGATGCCAAACAGGCGACAGCAGGAAACTGTTTTGCAGGTAATACCTGCAGCTCACTTTTTAATTTCTATTATAACCATAAATGGTCATCACTCCTAAAAATTAAGATTATAGGATAAATTACTAAATTAAATATTGCCAATAATAACAGATTTCAAAATCCTGAATTTTTTATTGAGACTAAAAATCATAAACATTTAACAACACTTGGAGTGTTCTTCATCTATTTTCTTATTTTTGAATTTTTAGAGTTAAAACCGTGAGAGTTAAAAATATATGTAATTAAATTTAAATAACTGTACTGTTAATATAATACTGAGTCTAGGCATCAGTACACTGAGAAAGATGTAAAACAGATTCATATTTTTATCTAGAATATCAAATTAAAATAAAAGTAAGAATCCCAAAATAGAACCACCGAAAGTGTTATCAGTTGTAAGCTATTTGGATAATGAACACAAACACACTCAAATATATCAAAATAAAGTTAAGCTTCTTACTAGCAAAGGCATCTTGAGAAGAGAAGCAGATGGCGTTTATTGCTTTCTGTATCCAAAGGTCAATGTTTGTGCTCATGAGAATTCATACTCAAATTCAATGCTGTGTATTTTTACATGCCATAAAGGAGAAAAGTGAGAATTACCTGCTGACTTCCTGATGTGTTAAAAAAAATTAAAAATTAAAATGTCTTTTGCCTGTATGTTGCAAGGACTATTTCAGAAGCTGTAAAATGTGCTGATTCCATGACAGCAGAATTTGTTCCTGACTTTAGTTCTGCTCCATAGCCTCCTGCTTGAAAATATAACCTTAAAAAATAATACACTACATATTGCCATTGTCCATCTGAACCTACAGATAACCTGAAACAATGGAAAGGATGTGTCAGGGGTCTGAGGGCACCGACAGGCTCTAACTGCCCTGAGATCCATGATCCACAATGGTCAGCCCAGCGCATTACATCTTCCTGCTAATGCCTCATCACCTGCTTTCTACCAGCAATCCACTTCTGGCCTGCAGTCATGGCACAAGGGCAGCTGCAATAACAGGGGAAGCAGATTTTGGTTACTAGGTTACTTTGTGGAAAGCTTCAGTACCTCATCAACCTGCAGGGCTCTGGACCAGATTAACATTCCTGGGAAGTGGTAGACAACATTCCTGAAGCTAAACCAAGAGCTTTTTAGAAATGCCCCTCCAAAACCAGACCTCCGCAAAGTGCAGGGACACACCTTGACAAGAAGTGGGTTGCTCTTAGGGCTCTGAGTGCATCAACAGCCTGTATTTGCTCTGATCAGCCATTTGATATGCTCAGTGCCCTGTCAATATGTGTGATTACTTCCCAAATTCACCTCAGAGCATGTCTACACAAACATTACTGGAGCTGAAACAGGTACAGCTGAGCTAGTTTTGAACTGGTCAGCCTGGGAACTGCTGATGGCAGAGGATCTCAGCACAGGTTAGCTGCCAAAAATGCTAGGTGTGCTTTCTGGTCTGCTGTGGTAGCAGTATCTGATCTATCTAGTTCAAAGTGACTGTCTGTATGCTGCCATGTCCTGGAGGAACATGTCCTCAGGGAGCAGCTCAGGAAACTTGCAGTCCAATAGCTGTGTAATCTTGTCAGATGTCAAACACAGCAGCATTTCTGCTTTCAGGTTTCTCTTTACACCTAGCATCTCTCCTGACATCTCCTGCTGCTCCCTGCCTGCAGCTGCATCCTGCTCTGTACTTTCCCTAACACTGCCTGACCAGCGCATTTCTTGCATTCTGTATTTACTGTGCTGTCCCACAGAGCCATGCAGAGGAGACAGTTACACACTAGGTTGCAGGGAAAGCTGGCAGAACAGAGCAACAGTGAAGGCGAAGGGAGCCCACAAAACTATGTACCAATGTGGAATACAAGCCTCCTCCTTGCTCTGTGCAGAGCAAAGTGGGATTCTGAGCCACCACTCAGACAACAGCAGGACAACACACATGAGCTCAGTGGTACTAGCTTGAGAAAAGAAGAAAAGCGGGATGCAAACCTGAAAAATAATCCCTAACTATATGGAAATTCATAGCTTCAGCAACAGTGCCATTTTTGCAGCTGTGTTCCACAGTCCTTTGTACACGGAGCATACAAAGTGTTTAGAAATTGAACTTAAAACAGATAAAGGATAGTATTATCAGCCAGAGTCACATAGACTGAAAATGGCAAAAGTAACAGGAGCATTTTAAGGTAGATATAAAACCATATACAAAAAACAAAATGGTACTGTTCCAGGCAGTCATCTTACAGTATATAATTTCCCCTTCACTTAACACAGTGAAATGAGGTGGACACAACCTCAGGGTGAAGCAGCTGGGACTGCTCTCCCCTCTCACTGGATATGTGAGGGGGAGGCAGGACAGGGCTGGAGCTGAGACCCTTGAGGTGCCATTCAGGACCCATTGTTTGCATGGTAGCCCCAGAGACAGGTTTTAGCCATTGCTGGCAATGCCCCTGCCATAGCAGTGGAGCTGTTTATACTCTCAGTGCACACCCCAGGCTGTTGGAAAGAGGTTGAGCTGGGTGAGTAAGTGATACCTGTGTTGTGGCAAAAGTGTTGGAGACAAGAAGCGGAAACAAAGGTCAAGTCCTTCCTGCACCCCATTATCCTCCCATCCACTCCCATAGTAACAATCCTTCTGTGCCTTTTTCTCTAATACAGTGGAACAGCATTTCCTTCTCCTTTCGGTATCTTTAAACCCACAGTCAGCAGCACATACTGCCTTCATATTTTTTTAAGGTTACTATCTCTTGTCACTGAGCCATGCACCAGAACACAGTTTTAGTTTTGACCAATATAAACTTAAAAACAAATGGCTTAATTGTTTACCAACTGATCTGCAGAATCCACCAAGCTACAGCTCTGTTGCCTCTTAGGCAACCAGGAAACCTCCTTGTGGATTGCTCCTAACAGCCTCTGGGATGCTAAACATAGCTCTAACCAATGACCTTTCTAAACATACTGGAGAAAAACACCTCGGGTGAATGCCGGATTCCCTATGAAGAGCAGAACAATAGTTGGATATGTAGTACCACATACAAATCTTTATCAAGACTCACCACAAAATACAACAGGTTTGTCTTTCAGTCTCACTTCATGTTTTGGTTTGAGAAGCAAGCTGTTCCTCAAAAGGCAATGGCAAAGTTTACCAGCGTTAACTTGTCAACCAGTGACAACCAGATCCTAGGTCTCCCTAAATATTTCTGATTGGCTTTCTGGGATACTTACAGGTCAGGGAAGTGTATGGGTGTGAGATTAATATTGTTGGTTTGGGGTGAAAGTATTTAAAGCCTGTCATGTGGCAATTTCCCTTTCCCCTCCAGCTGCCAGGTTGGCTTTCGCACGTTCCCTGTTATCCACACCCTCTCCTGCGAAGGGCAGTTCTCTGTGGTGCAAAGGGGTGAAAAGAGGTTGCGATTATTGACTTACTTGCAAGTAGTTATTTACATCAACACAGAACAGTCTCGCTTGTTGGTGGCTGTTCAGCTCCTAAAGGGAAGGAGCTGATAAGGAGGAGACATAAATAATTACTGACTAGTACGGTTGGTCTACTCTTTCCTATCCTAAAAGAACTGGGGTGCTGTTTTCTGGTACTTTGTAGTCCTCTTTGAGTCTTTGTGATTCCTGATGATATCAAGCCATATTTGGGCTATTACTTCAGCAAATACTGTTTTCATATTCTACCATGTATCTTCTAAAAAAAATAAGCATCTCCTCTCAAAACAGCTGGCTTCCTTTTCCTTCAATTTTATACTTTTCTGAAGACAGAAACTTAGCCCAAATCACCTATGTCCAGACTTTTCCTTGCTCTCTCTTTATAAATTAAAAAAGTTTTACCTATCAGAGGAAAGAGGATTATCTGAGAATTTCTCATTTGGTTTTCGATTCTCACTTAACACAGTTCATACCAACAGAATACTGAAATGCCATGCTTTCCCAAGAGAGGTCTTGCTAATGTACACTAAATTTTAGTATTTCTTGATTTCTCCTAAATTCCTTAAGCCTCATGCATACAAAACAATACAACTGCTTTTTCACCAATGTTTTTAAACCATCGTCCTTAAACCTCTTTCATGCTTTAACTGATTTAAGTAGGCATTACTGGTGCATTGGACAGTTGATCAATTGGGATTAAAGGTTGAAAATGTGTGCCTCTGTGTCCTGATCTTCCTAAACATGGCTTCATTTTGGAGAGTAGCCCGTGTAACTGTAAACATGTTCCTGTTGTTATTGTAACCAGGGACAAATTCTGTTTAATAGATTAACTGGCCATGAGCATGCTCTACTGCAGCCTGCAAACACTTGGAACTAGAAGGTAAACTACAACACTGAGAGCAAAATAATGTCAAGTACTTTATCAAGGGTGAACTCTTTCAAGGTCATGCTATAACAATCTCATTTTCCATGGAAGACAAGCTTAATGAAAGCTCTTAAAGGAGAAGTATTAATCATTCCTCATTTTAAGTTTTGCATCAATTAATGCCATTTCCACCCAAGACTATCTGTGCTCGTTTCTTTTTGTGTTTATCTACTGCAAATAAGTGTACGTGAAGTGTTGATAGATGAGATGCTTGTGGGAATGTTATCTCTTGAACAACAAAAATGGGATGGGTGAGGAGGGGACAAACTTGGTAGACAGAGATATACTCCTTGGCAACCAAATACAAAATAGTAGCTTTGTGCCCTTTTGGGCTTGCCAAACTTAATTGACTCTGAAAAGTTGTGTTTAGAGAAGAAAACATTTTTAGAAAAATGTGAACTCCACTGTGAAAGAAAAATCAACCAAAATTGTTATAGAAAAGCTATTGAAACCTATGCTCAATAGTATTTATATGCCTTGATCATGGGTCACTCATGTTTTTAACTCAACCAGACATGTCCTTCCCCTGCTGTGCTCCTTCCTCAAAACTGAGCTGCTGTGGTTTACTTCACTATATGAAAGCCCTTCAGCTGGATAATTGCAAATGGCTTATATAAGTCTCCCATTTGATTTATATCCAAAATCTATTTATTTTTAATTTCTTGGATAACTTTAACCTATCTACTGTTTGCTCCAGCAAGATGTGAAGCCAAAATGTTCTGTTCTACTAACACACTAGGGCAGAAGAAATCCAGTTGCTTCAGCTAGAGCTAAATGACAGGAAGATTTGTCTGAGACTAGTATGTCCAAGTAAATCTATGTGCAACTACAGCCATTGGTGCTTCAGCTTTTTTTCTTGATGATAGACTACAGAGTTGTCCAGCAGAGACCAGTAGCTTTAAGACAGCCTGTTGTTAGGGAGAATAAATTAGTTTAGCCAACAGAAAGTTTTTTGAGGGGTTCCAGAGGCCTGGACTGCTTTTTATTTTAAGTGGTTATTTTGTGGCAGGAAAATTAAGGACAGCATTTCCATTTTTTCATGCCATAAAAGTGAAAGATATTCTCATTCCTGAGTGCACTGAGCACTTACCTTTCTTCTAAATGGAACTATACTGTCTTAGGTTGAATAGCCATGTGCTTCTAGAAAACATTCCTGCTAATCTGAATAAAACCTCATTCCTGGTGCTTACATATTTTTGTTATCCAAAGGAGTGTCTGACTAAGTTGTAAAGAGAAGGTTGTCCATGTGCTTTTTGTAGGCAAGTTTTGATGTCCCTCAGTTCTCTCATAGATCTGTTTCCAGGCTCCTGAGGCTTGGTGTTTTGTCGAAAGGTCTTACACTTATACATATGTGATCATACAGAAATTAGAGTTGGTTGGAAATTTTGGTAAAGGAACAATTTTTTCTGCTGAAAATACCAATATGTTAAAATTAGAAAGTAGTCTGGGAATGTGTTGGTTTCAGCAGAACTGGAGGAGACCAGACAGGTTTTAATGGAAGCTTGCCTAGCTTTGCACTCTACTCAGGCTGGCTGGCAGGCAGTTTGGGCATATCTGACTTTCTGTTTTGCCTCAGAACACAGTATTTTCAGGGATTTGATGCCCTCAACCAAAGCAAAATCCCATCCATAGCATGGTTATACTGAGAATGTCTGTTTTCAGTTTTTTCTTCAGCTCATTCTACATTGCATCCAGAAATGTCTGATAGTCCCATTGCATGTAACATGAAGTTGTCCAGCTGGCTCCAATGAGAAGTAACTAGCTAATAGTTCTACAACACCTAGAAAGTTTAAAAAGTAATTTATAAATACACCCTACTATGCCGTGCTTTTCTTGAGACCGTTCACCTGTATATGTATAAATTATCACAAACCAGTCTGAATCAGTAGCCGATACAAAGGCTGTTCAAATCACAGCATGAGCTACAGATCATACAAAAAGATCTCCCACTTCAACTTTCTGAATCAACTGCCCAAAAATATGTTATTTTTAAAACAACCACAGCTCCTATTACTAATGAGCACTTCAATTTTCAAAGCATTTAACAGCCTAGCATATTTGCTGCACTTTAAAGAGCACTAAGGTTTGGATTTTGCCTTTTCCCTGAGTTCAGCTGGCAGTAGTCCAGAACTGATAAATTACATTCATGCATCCATTACAACTGCCACTAGCACTGATCTTACAGAGACCTTTTTTTTCAGTGCCCTGACATTCCTAGGATTTAAGCTCCCCGATTCAACTGAGTGCCCGTATCTTCCACTAACATCTGTGCTGCTATGCTTGTCATTTTTGCTCTTATCTTCATAGGTCTTCTCACCAGAATGTCTAGAACGTCTGGATGTCCTCTCCTGCTCTGGGCACAGGAATCAAGATTCCATTTTGATTCTGTATCACTAAGACTTTTTAGAAGAGACCCAATCAATTCTTTAAACATTGACAGAAACAGTTCATCATCATGACTTCGTGATCAGCGTTTGTGATTCTGATTAATTTACCGTCAACCTTGACTGTGAGACAAAAAAATCAGTAGGTTTCAGCATGTGACCTATGACACAACACACCTCCACAGGGACAGATTACTACAACCACTCACAATGTAACACTAGCTTCTTTTAGTACTCACATTAATTAATGTTTCTTAAGTTCACCATCAAAAAAGGGAAAGAATAAATGCATATAATGATGCTTTTCAAATACATCCAGTAAAATGTCAATGCTAGCTTGATTATCATGAAGACATCTGAAACACTTTTCTTCTTGAATTTGATACCGTGTGGAGTCCACAAGTTAATGAGCGATTGTAATGTTAACATCAAGGAATATTTTTTTATTTTGCTGGTTTCTGTAAGAACAGAGGGTTTTTCCACAAAAGCATAACCAAATTCCATCAATAGCACCATATCAATGCCACATTACAGTATTTGTTTTCACTATAGAAACAAATGGTTTCACTATAGAAACAGCATTAGCCTGTGGGGACATTAATACATAGTCATTACACAGTCTATTACAAAATTGAGCTTCTAGAATAAGATGGATTGAATTTCATACATAAATGGTGGAAAAAGTCATCAATAATTTCAAAAAATGAAAATAAAACTTACATAGTCTATGGCTTTGTGCCCTGTGGTTAGGTTATTCTGTGCCTAAAGTGAAGTACACCCAGATCAAAGTTCTTCCTTAGGAACTTTCGTAACATCTCTGTCCTGAAAAGACTCTTTGAAGCCGAACAATCTAATTGGGCTCAAAGTGAAGTGTTTTCATCTTTGGGACTATTAATTTATCTCTCCTCTATCCAAATGCTTGTTTTAACAAAACATAAAGAAACTTAATATCTCTGACATCTCATCCTCTGTCAATATTACTTGAAACTTGCCAACTGGCTCATGTTTTTGGTAAGGCACTTTCAGACAGACGCGCTCAGACAGTGTGGTTGCATAAACCTCATTTCCTTAGGAAAAGAGGTTAAAAATTAATAACTGTCCCCATGTATTTTTAGAACAGCTGAATCTTGGAACTTTACAGAATCCTAAAGACAATTCTGTTTAATATTTGTGCACCTCCATTAGCAGCAACTTAAGCCATTCTACCATATCATCCAGTGGAACATGCAACCCTAAAGCAGTAAGAGGAACATTCCACTGTAATAAAATTAATAGTACTTGAGTTTCTTTCCTTTAATCCTGCTCATCTTTTGGTACCTGAAGTTTATCATCATAGACAAGACATCAGATTAGTACCTCTCTGTAGCTAGTATATAAATGAAAAGTAGCTAATGTAATTCTAAACTGGAAAATTTGTCAGTTCAGTTTCTGTATAAAATGTCCAAATAAGTTATGCTGGCAAGAAACACCCTGAACCCAGTAGTAGTAGTAGTAGTAGTAATAACAATAATAACAATAATAACAACAATAATAGCAATAAAAATAATAAATAATTATTATACTTATATAATATATTAATTATATATTATAATAGTATACTTAATTGTGATTAATATAATATATAATTATACATTGTTATTATTATTGTTATTATTATTATTATTATTGTTGTTTTGTTGTTGTTGTTGTTATTGTTATTATTATTATTATTATTATTAAAGCCTTAACTTACACTTGTAAAAACACATCATGTCCAGACCTAAGCTGTGACATCAAGGTCAAAACCAGAATCTCGAAAGCAGTCATATGCTTATAATTACTCTGAACTTCAGTTGTTGCTCACGTTGGTCATATTACAATCACATCATTGGAAAAAGCAGAGTATCTGCTTTCATTCTAGAAATAATTGTGGAAAGGGCAGAAATGGGAATTTGACAGTCCCTTTGAGATAAACAATTATAAATAACGGGCTATAAGCTCCATTTACAGATAAAAACAGGAGAACACTGTGCTAACTTACTTGCTATATATATTTAGTTTCACTAACTGAGAGCTGGTACACTCGAACGAAAAGATACGCAGGCAAGTGTCCCACAGTCATTAAAAGTAACTACTAAACCCTTATATTTTTGCCTTCTAATGCTCTTTAGATCAGCAGCAGTTGTATGCCAAACAAAAATGAAGTATCAGCCAGAATGGTGGCTCTTAACTTCTTCAATTACATTAACAGAACATGGCTACAGTATTTCTTACATGAAGTTGAGGGAAACAAACAAACAAACAAAAAACGAGAAAGCAGTTTGAAGAAAAACAACAGTAAGAAAAATTGCAATTCTTAATTTGTCCCAATAATCTGAACTCTCTTATTCTTATATTACTCATGGTGACACAGACTTCAGTACATAGCATCTTTTCTAAAGGAAAAAACACTTAGCTGGCCAATCCCATCTGACAAATATGTTCTTGATCTTCTGTGCTTCGCTCCCAAAGTTTTAAGTTAGCGACATTATTGATATTGTTCCCATTTTTGTAAGAATCATGCACTTTTAAACTACTCAACTGTAATTCCTGAGATGAGTTATTTTCAACAAGCTGCCAGGAACATGTATGTGTGTATGCATGTGCACCTCCCTATGAAGAGGCTGTGGGAGTCAGTCCGAAGGAGGAGAGGGATAACAAAGTAGAATATGAAACACTGCAGTTCTCTGGTGGCAAAAAGGAGAGTTCTCCCTCATCCCATTCCAGTTTTGGACAAGTTGTTAGCACTGGTTCCAGCACCATCAGACCATTTGCTGACAGGCTGTAACTCCTTAAGGTATCAAAAGCTACTCACTTTCTTGCTGGGCTAGATTTCTGCCATTACAGTGAGTTGACTTAGCTTAGGATGGCAACAGTGAGTGCCAGAAGCAGCACACATTATGCAGGAGAAATGTGTGGCCAAGAGAGGAGAAGGGAAGATGAGAGAGGGTACCTTGCCCTTTTGGTATTGGTAAACCATTACGCCAGCTCTTGTGAAACCATACTCTAGGGAGGACATTCTCCTTATCTTTCCTATACAGTCAGAGAGACAGATAGCATCCCCTAGGAATGATACAGAGCAACAGCCATTATTCTCTCTGAGTCAACGTTTGTATAAGTTGTTTCCCCATAAATCATAAGGGAGCCTGGAGACCAGACTTTGTTGCTAAGCAAACTGCATTTGTGAAATGTTTTTCAGTCAAACCAGGTGGTCTGCAGTACTTGCCAGATGCTTTGCAGTGTTACTTTGCAATTGTTGTGTACAAATTTGTATGAAATTTAACAGGTAATTATGATCCACTAAGAGCACTAAGAGAACAATAGTGGACAGTACTTCAAGATGCTGAACACGTATTACTAACCTGACAGAAGACCATCCACTTTTTCCTGCTGGGCTAGGTTTCTGCTGGCATAATAAATTAAACTGGCTA
Organism: Tyto alba; assembly: GCF_018691265.1. Classification (NCBI taxonomy): domain Eukaryota; kingdom Metazoa; phylum Chordata; class Aves; order Strigiformes; family Tytonidae; genus Tyto; species Tyto alba. Next base: position 4,354,200 of record NW_024881295.1, on the reverse strand, counting down.
TCCAAGGACAACTAGAGCTGACAGGGCCAAGCTGAACGGCTAAGGTGGATGAGGGCAGCAGAACTGGAGGTGGTTTGTAAGAAATGGGCTGCTAGATCACCTCACCCCATCCCATGGGAAGTTATGGGATATGAAGACTAGTCTAACTTTTAAATGAGAGCGAGGTCTAACAATCATTTAACAAGTGGCCAAACCAGCACAAAGTAACCTGGAACAGCTGCAGGTTCTCACTTAAACTTTCACAGTGTTACACGACAAGAAAGTGGCAGGCCTGAGAATACAATCTAAGAGTCCCTCTCACGGGCCTCCCTCTTGCCTTAGACTTGCCTCCCTTTTCAACCAGCCTGCGGTTTCTCTGCTGACTGCCAGCAAGCCTTCCAGCTGTGCTAACTCCAGCGGTGATGCCGACATCCGTTCGCTAAGAACTGGACTGAGACCAACAGCTCCTTTTGTATCTCCCCACAGTCATTACCACTTCTTCACTATTGACTTGGATGAGATTCAAACCAGTTGCCTACGGGTGAAAGGTTCCTTCTCCCGTCATGAATTCCATGCTCCCTCTTTCCCCTAGCTTCCAGCTGTCATCTCCTATCCCTTCTTCCTCCCAGTGGCTCTCTGAGCTTCTTGACCATTCTCAGCTGTGTCCCACAATTCCAGTTTTTTGTGCCTATTTCCAGCCTTCTGATCCCAAAAAGCTGCTAGTCCCTTTTTCTTTGTTATTCCTGCTTAAGTGTCCTTCTCTTTGTTCTTGAGCTAGTCTGGTCTTGTATTGTTTTGCCTCTAGTTTCAGCATCATTGGCACCAGTCTCAGTTTCTATGACAATCCAATCTAGCCTTCTGTCTCCTGGTCCCACATCCTCCTCAGTCCCTATTTCTCCAGACTCAATGTAGCCATTTGTTCTGCTTCCTCACCTTGTCCCAGTGCTAACCACTCAGGTTCCCTCCAAGCTATTGGCTTTTCACTGAAAAATTCAGAAACATTAGAAGTCACTGAATATTCCAGAGAAATGGAAAAGACAGGACAAGGAAGGTGGACTGAAGGAGTAAAAACAACAGGGCATATCTGAGGGGGAAAGGTACCTATGAATCCACCTTGTTTGCTGAGGTAGACGGCCACTTAGCCTCAGTGCAAATCTATGCAAACTCAGTTGCTTTTTTTCCTGGAACCTGAGCCAGTACAGCTGTGCAGCACAGGGCTGCACTGTGATGTAGCCATAGCCTTAGGCTGACACAAGGTGGCCTCTATCACCCACAGAACAAAATAACTATGACAGCAACCAGTTACCTCTTCCACCCAAGCAGAAGTGAAACCATACTGTTCTATTAAGTCACCACTTCAGCGTGAGTGTTCATGCGGGTGCGCATACAGTGCTCCTCTTTCAATAGGCTTGAGTTGCACCTTCCTACTTCTGGTTCTTTGCCTCTACAAACGTGGCAGAAAAGCTGGACCGTCTTCTCCAGCCTTTGCCTATGGCCAAGGTGGCCTGCCAAGACCTGTCAGTGTAACATTCCCCACCACAATTACACTCGAGCACTCTGAGCACCTACACTGAACTCTGGGTTTGGTTTATGATCAGTGCTACATGGTGTCTAAACTGGGGTCAATAATCCCATTACCAGGAAACTGTCTGACTTCACCCCTCACCATTCAGTTCACATGTATGTGAACGCAGTATTTTAGCCAAATGAACACAATATTCTAGACTACAATCGAACCATTCCAATTGTAATTAAATGTATTTATGTTTCAGAAACGTAAATTCATCACATAAATAAGACTCCACTTAGGATTAAATGATTTAAATGTGTGGATTTGCCAAGTAACTTCATTACCATACATAACTGATCACCAATACATATTGTACTTTTCTTTCAAAAGAGAAAATATGAGAGTTATACCATAATATCTTGACATTTGGATGTGATTTAAGCAAGTGTATAGCTGTGTTTAGAGATCATATGCAAGCCAGGGACACGCTTCTTCTGGACTGAGAATCATATGGCAAGCAGCTGGACTCTAACATATATGGATATCCAATACATTAAGAGTCTTAAATAGTCACAAGAATTGGTTGGTTAGGATTAATGTATTAGCAATACATTAGCAATTGAACAGCACAGCTGTTTCTCAAGCCCTCACTTGTTTTTAAGTTGTCAGTAAGATCCTCTACTCTGTTCTTGGTGATTTCAGGAGTTAAATATTTTACAGTACTTCCAGTGAAGCTGAAAATTACCTAAGTGAGAAGGTTTTTAGGACTAGGAGAGGAATTCTCAAGCAAGCCTACTCACCCCTTCAAACATTTGAAACCATAATTTTAGCCTAGAATAACTCCACTAAAATAACACAAATTCCAGATTTAATTAGGCAAAAATAATTCCCTTTTCTAACACGTTATAAAGTTCCTTAAGAAACCTAAGTTTTCTCCCTTAAAAGAAACTTGAAATATCAGGTACACTACAAATGCCATGGGAGATGAGATTATTTTGTCAATTTCAGAATGCAAGAGGAAAGTCACTTCCTGAAGCACTTGCTGTTCCCTCGCCTTGCCTGTTTCTGGAAAGTTAGGTTCTTCCTAGCAGAACTGGCTCCAGATCAGAAGAGACTCAAGTCCCTCTTGGATAGAAACTTCCCACAAGTTTGTACATGAGTTATGTGGCCTTTGCAGCATATGAAGGACAAAAGGACAATGAAGGGACACTGCACATTCAGTTCCTCCAGGCTACACAACCATCAGCTACATACTTGGAGGACTGGACTTTTTTACGACATTAGTCATCATCATCATATCAACTCTACGTAAATTGCCCCAAAACCACAGCTATAACATGGGAAACTTTTCAAATAAATTACAGGTTGTTCTCATGTTAAAATTAACTGTATTTTAGATTAGCACTTTATTGCTTTAACGATATTTAAGTTTAATGATATTTAATGTTGTATGGTATGTCCTTTCCAAAACAGAGACTTGTTATATAAATGAATACACCAGGTAGTTATTGGGATAATTATTAGGACAAATATACTTAAGACAAAATGCTGACAAAAAACTAGGTTTAAAAAGTTTCCTTTCAAGCAATCTCAAAAAAAACGCTTTTAGAAAAGGTCAATTTAAATATTCTTTAAGTTAGGAGTCCTTGTACTGTTTTAAAAAAAAAAAAAGTTTTCTGTTAGTAATATCAACATTTTCTCCAGTGCTCTAGTATGGCGATGTGGGGGGCTGTGTGTATAGATTTTAATTTTTTTATTTGAATGCCCATTGCAGAATATAAGCACATATAAAAGGTCAACCTTAGCCTGAGATAAAAGCAACACAGATGATGAAACAAATGCATTTTAGCAAGATTAATAACTCTTAACCTCAAACAGGCTTAAATCATGACTATTCACATATTTACATCTACACAAATTACATCTGTTTAAGCCTTAGGAATTACTATATACTACAAGCACAGTCCTTGAAAGACACCCTATCTTTTTATTTAGTAAAATTTCATTAATAAAAAAATCCTTTTAAAAAAATCCATCTATGATTTTGAGGGCTGAAAGGAAGCAAGTATTAATAAGACCATCTATTTTATGCCAAATAGAAGTATTATGATTCATTCTTATATTACCATATATTTCTCTAGGCAGTTCCTGACTGCAGTAACTGATAATGTTTTTTCCTAAATGCAGTCAGGCCACAGAAAAGTTCATGTGAGACAAACAGAAATATTTCAACACTCTGCATTTATGTAGGACATATGCTAATTTTATAATAAAAGCAAGGACTTTTGGCTCAGTTTGCATTAATTATAGCAAATAAAACTTCCTCTTGCCTCAGTAAGAGTACAATTAGACCCTTTCCACAGCTAAAATGACAAATTACCATTCTGTTAAGCAGAATTCAAAATAGTAATTGAGCTTTTGCTAAACTTGACAGATATCATAAGCAGCTCAAAGAGAAGAATAGCAGCTGTATTAGTATGTCAGCCACTGTTCTAGAAGAATAAATGGAAGCCTTAATTTCCTGCTTGCATGTACTATATGCATGGTATAATAAAAAACATTTTGGTAAATTTGTACACATTATGTGTTCATGACTGTAAATTAATTCAAATTAGTAACTTTATGATTCAATGTCTGTCCAACAAATTAATTGTTTTGGCACTTTAGCATGAGCAAAATGGACTTATAAAAATGTGGCTCATCTGACCACAGCTGAACCTTCCACATCTCATGCTAAAAACTGCAGTGTCTGAAGTTAGAACAATGTAAAACAGCTAAAGCAGCAATAAAAACTGCCATGAACATGTAGGACTTCCCCTCAGAAACATCAAATATACAGTATACATCCTTGAAGACAAATATCATGTGAAGAATAAAAAGCTTTCCTCTGGAAATGTTAATGGATATACCAGCTGATCCTCTAAGAAACTGGTTTTTCCATTGCTTTCAGGGTGACTACTCAAGCAACAGGTTTTCAGACCAGGAGCTCAAGTCCTGATTTCTGGCTAAGTGGACAGTTTCAGATTTTTCTTACATCAGAAATTGTGTGAAAATGTAGGTACTTACACAGTAAAGTGATAGATAAAACACTTCCATCCACTGGGCCTCTCCAGGAAGTTGTAGACATCTCCCTGTGTACTAGTTTTAGTCAAGTAATGGCTATGGAAACACTTTGTTGTACAGGTCCTGTGGGCTTCACTTTCTGTCAAGGCTGCAGCCTTTGTGCCTTCTTCAGGGTTGTGGAGAATCCCAGATCCATTATTCACCGGGGTACCGGGGTCCAGCGCCACAGACAAATACTGCATATTGCTTAAGTTCCCTCTGACTTCCAGCAACGCTGCAGATCTCCTACTTCCATTCAGACTGCTAAGCTGGGAAGCAGATCCTTGAGCCTGTCCACAGAGGTTATACAGCGGGTGCCCAACAGTTTCTCCACTATCATGGGACATTCTGTAACAACACACAGGTATTAGTAACTCTGATCAATATTTAAAATCATAAAGAAGCTATTGGGTGTCCTCCATGTCCACGGTGTTCTCCAGCAGCTGATGACTTTCTGCTTGTTATCACAGAGCTTCTCTGTGGCACAAGTGTGAGCTGTCAGCTGGTCACCTGCTGTAACTCACAGCCTCTGAAATAAAATCAGAACAGCGTTATTAGACAGAATCACATGCTAGACATCAGAAGTAACAGAAGGCTGGGAAAGGAGAGAGGTTAAGACTTCTGGGAGAATAAATAAAATTAAGATTCAAAGTTACATTTGGTAAGAAGGAAGCTTAAAACTAAATAGTGCAACACTAGTACAACAACAGAGTTGTCTTGAGAGCTGATCCTATATTATTTTAAGCAGACCAGTGAAATGTCCTGATTAGAGGTGGAACTGTGAACATTTCCTGGCACATCAGACTGTTACTTTAGATAATATCTGTTAAAGTGTAGGTGTTGAAGTTCAAAGCCTCAATGTCACAGAAAAATTTTAAGACCTGAAATTATTTCAGCCACCTCATGGGATCTGATTTTGCAGTCCACAGTACTCAGAAACAACTGTTCTCAAATGTAAAAGGCAGGATGCCATTAACAGTAACTGTCACTGGAAGGTTAATATTGTTACAAGGAACAAAGACTCCTGGCATGATTCTTGATTTTCTTCAAGCCATATAACATTTGATGCTAACTTTGCTACTCTCAATGAAGTACCTAAACAGAATAGAAAACAAGGCTTTTATAGATCAATATGTATTTCATGGAGCAGGACTTAAATTGCTGCTAATAGACAGATACTTAGCAGCAATATTAATAATTCTGTAAGACGGAGAGCAGCTGTTTTTCTAATGTGTCATTTTTTGTACTTCTTATACACTACCATGAAAAGCTTCCGTATTTAAAATGCTTAGGTAAAATAAAAATATTTTGAAAATTTGAGAATATTAAAAGTGTCATGAGGTGATCGACTTCAAAGAACTGCTGATGTTAATGTCAGAACTACATCTGTAATGACATATTGTAATGTAATGTACTGTATTATCTGCGATATAAATCCCACCTGCCTAGGAGTTGTAGCTGACTGCTCCTCTGTCAGAAGAGATTCACATCTACATTTTGAGTTACTTTAGCCTCAGCAGAATTTAGATAGAGACAATTTCAGCCTTCACCGCCTCTTTTTAAATGAGGCTTACTTTTTGTTGTTGCTTAAAGATCCTCGTGTGCAGTGGATAAACTCCCATTTTAGTACATCTGAACAGAGCTCTCCAAGTTATTCCACAAAATGTTTATATGGAGTAGTGGACTTATTATAATGCACTCATTTCTCAACACAGTCATGGTAAGGTGGACTGATGCATTTCTACATTAGTCCTATAGCAGACAGAAAAATAATTCCTTTCCCTCATCAGTTCCCTTAACAGTGAAAAACTGGAAGGACCAAACATTAAGTTAAAACACAGAGCCTTTCATCCAAGTCAATCTACAACAAGAACATAAAAACACCTGCCAAGTACACTCCCTCCACATCATTCACTTTAGGGTGCTACGGCTACCTAGACAAGCACTTGTAGCAAAGGCTGGCTACCCAGCACTTGCAAACAAAGCTACCTGAAACACGCTTGCTAACCTGCTCAATCAAAACAGGGAATCCCACACAGTCAGAGATAAAGCACAGAAAAACCTGAAACCAGCTGGCAAACAGTACCTACTTTCTCTTGTCGCAAGTCCTTCTACTTCTCTTTGCTGCTCCCTCAGCTCCACACAGCAAACTCGCTGGGTAAGTGCAGGGAAAGAAGCTGCTGCCTGGCTCTGCCCCCAGCTTATCAAGTCCCACCCTGAGTAATGCAGGGTCCCTCCCTTTTGTCTGCCTTACATGGCTGCTCTTGGAAAAGGCAGCGAAAGAACTGGGGAACAGTTTTCACAGTTTCAAAGAGGAGTGAGTTCTATTTCTTCCTGTTGTCAAAACAAGCAATCGTAAGCAACAGCTTAATTTGGCTGAATGCTGTCCTCCTTTCCCTCCCAGGCCTTTTCTTATCTGCATACACTTAATTGCAAAGGGTTAAAAGTGGCATTTCCTTGCTGCACATCTTTTAAAAAACTGAATTAGGTGTTGCTTGTAGCCTGCTGAAGGCTCTGCAGCAGGCTTTCATATTCAGTAAGTCTAAACAGGCAGCTTCAGCTGTTTGTTTTTTTCCATCAAAGTTTTGGCAAAACCAAAAGCAGCACTTCATTATGTTACATTAAGTAATGGAAGATAAGAGTTCTGTATTGTTGTTGCCCTTCTGAACTATGGTTCATGGCTTTTTATTAATTTGAGAGGAAGAGAATCCCAAACATAACCATTCCAACATCAAACTCCTCATTCTATTGCTGAACTTTCTCATCAGGAAGGCGAAAGTGACTGCTACTATTTCTCTCTTTTTCTCCCTTTTGTAGTAGACATCAGATTGTCTAAAATGCCAGCATTCTGAACATGAGGTGCTTCCCATTTTTCCATCATGTGGCTGTGAATGAAACAGAGGCAACCATTTCATCTTTTGTTCTGGCCGTGGAGGAATATTGCCATTGTACATGGTCTTCACTTTTTATCATAATTTTTCATGGCACGAAGACTTCTCATTCCTTGGAAAGATTATCCCAGAAAGTTACTTTCTTAGTTTCCAGGTTATATTTCCATAGCACTGAAAACAAAACAAAACAAAACAAAACAAAACAAAAAACAAACAAACAAAAAAAATTCTTAGTTTCTTTCTTTTTCTGATAAATGTAGTCTGATCAGTCTTATGTTTTTACTTCTGTAAAAATCAACCCCTCCAGAACACTGTCTTTGGATGCTGTGTGACTCAGGTTACACTGTGCACAGAACTGAATACAGTATTCCAGATAATACTGTCGGTGAGCCATTGAGAAAGACTAGTACCTGTCTGGAGCCACAGAAATCCTTCTCCAGGTTTTTGCTCATGTTTCTTCCTTGAAATGCTTTCTGCGTTACTACTTCTATACTCTCTGCTTATTAACTTTTCCAGACAGTAATTTCCTAAATGAAAAAATTGCTGTTTGTTCTTACCTCTGACCTCTCCTGAATATAATTGTTCAAGATCTAGATAACTACCTGAAGTATGTAGGAAAAAAATGCATTTAAAAAACCCCAACCAAACAATAATTATCTTGGATATTTTAAAGTTTAAGTTTCCTTTGAGGGAAAAGTAGTAGCCAGCTTTATTGCAAACACAAAAACTCAACATAGTAGCAGCAAGTCTGAAATCACTGCAGAAATAGAACCCAGAGCGTCTGACTCCTATTTCTTGATAACACACACACACAATATATCACATCTTTGGGTCAAATTCTCAAAAGGCAATTGGTCACCTAATTTATGACTTATGTGAAATGGAAACGCATGATTTCAGGAATGTCTAACTGCTGAAGTTTTCACTGGTAAAATTATATATGCATATAATGCCCTGCAACTGCATATATACAAAAGTGTGGGGTTTATTGCTGGGCTCACTCCTCATCTGATGTCTAATCCCGATGTGCCTGATGCAGCCCACGTGCTCAGCACGCATATCTACCCCACAGTGACAGCACGGCATTTAGCACTAGGCACCACAAGTGTGATGACTTGTAACCAAAAGGTGGGGAGGCACAGGGAAATGTCTGGTTTTGAGACGGAGATTTGAACCCCTTCTTGACAAGGAGACACTTCTCAGGAAGTTATCCTAAACACAGAACCAAACCCATTTTCCATCAATATCATCATCACTGTCTCCTCCGGGGGTTGTATTTTAGAATAAAAGCATTAATCAGTCATGCAAGAAACATAAAGTAATAATATGGACCCCAAATGCTAGAAAATATTTTGAATGGTAAATAATCGATGAGACTTGCAAAACATTCCCATGCTTCTCTGTTCATTTCAGATTCCATTCTTAGGACCTAAACTTTCTGCATGCAGTGCTCCTGCACATCTGCTTTGGGTTTTGAATTCCACTTCCAGAACTGGATACCTAAAAGTTAGACACTTGCTGAGTGCCACGTACCATTCTGGTTTAGCTACAGAATCTAATCTACAGCAATGATCATGTTAGGGCACAAATTCACCATGTTGTCTGGCTTGAACTGGTTGTGCCCAGGCTGCCTGTAAGGAGCAAAATGCCAACCCTTGCCTTCTGCTTGAGCTTCCCAGCCCAGTGAGCCAACAGTCTTACAGGGGACTGTAAATCAAAGCTTACTGTGGGTAATTAGGGATCTTAGAATGGGGTATAGGCTTGAGCTCCAAGTTCACATAACAGTACTCCCTGTACTTTTAATTTTTGTACTGCAGATTGAAAATGGGCTAATACCTGTCTTGCAAATATGTGAGGTAGTTCAGTTGTCTGGAGAGCACAGTCCATGCAGTGTGCACCATGAATATCATTATTCTTCTTTGCAAGGTCATGCAGAAGATAAATTATCATGACTTGTATACTATGATATTGGAAGGATGGTACCTAAAAAAACCCCAGCAGATTGTGACACTGGGCTTCCATTCACTCCCAAAAGCTTGTCAAGTAAAAAATAATGTAGCATTTTACTACATGGGGGAAGATCTGAAATGCTAAATTGCCTTTTATGCATGTTGGCACTGCTTCTTTATTTTAGTATTTATACAGACAGTCTGCAAGGCTGATTGCTTGACCCAGAGTAGTATCTAACAATTCTATAAATCTCTCATTTCCATGATGGAATTGCTGTAAGGAATTAAGATGACTCCTTCACTTACGCAGATTTTTTCTCTCTGTTCAAACTGAAAACAAGATGTTTTACAGGAAAAAAAAAAGTAACAGAAAATGCAAGTTCTTCAAGAAATGCCTGAAATTAGAAACAGCTATGATGTGAGCAAAATGTCAGTCTCTTGCTATGATGCATATCATATATATTGTATTAGAACTTAGTATAAAATCTAAGCTAGATGTTATACTTTAAAATATGGTTGTTATGCCAACTCTAAACAAATTCTATCCAACTGGTGAAAGCATTAATTAATTAATTCACAGGGTCATTATAGGGGGAACTAATACCAACTTACAGGTCAGTTTGTCTGTCTGATCCTACCATAGCTGTCCTTTTCACTTTTTGAAATTTCATCAACATTACAAGCATAGGGACTGAAATTCTCTTTTGGAAGTCTCTAATTCTGGGTTTGACTGGTTTGGTAAAGTGCTATTCAGCAACCTTTGACCATAAAGACAGAGAAAAATAACCAGCTCCTTTAAAATAAAAGCCACTAACATCAGACATATAGCAATGCCAAACTGAAACCAACTATATGGTATTCGTCCTTTTGCTTGTTGTTTCATTCATTTCTTTCTGTTACCCCAACCATCCACTCTACCCAGGCAAACTCTGCCATTCTGTGCAATGAAAAGGGAAGCAGTGCTGGTTGTAGTGGCAGATGCAATAGCGCTATTAAACGTTCCATACTAAAGCACTGGGCAACATGGTGAAGATGCAACCCAAATGGAAGGGTGAGAAGGATAGCAACGTAAAATACCTGTTGACAAAACGGGTGCCTTCAGTTGAAGGATGCAGGGTTTGGCCCACAAATAAGAGCGTTGTATACACCCAAGGGTGTTGCCCACGACCACGTGTGGGGTGTGGCGGTCCTGTAGGACTGACAAGAGGGGCAAAGCAGAAGCGGTTGCCTATCGAAGGCCCCCTTTGCTTCACCCCCTTGCAGAGCACGCTCCCCGGCCACCGCTGGTTTCAGCACCCTGGAGAGCGCCAAGAGAGCATCCCAGAACCCCAGGTAACCGCCAGCACGCGGCTGAGGGGGGACCCCAACCGTGCTGAACTCCCACAAAAACGCACAAAGCATCTGACGTCCAGAAGAGCTCCCAGATCACGTCCCCCGCAGGCCAGCAAGTGCACGTGGAAGGTTTTCTTCAATCAGTCCTGGTAAAAGAAGGGAATTCCCACTTTTAAAATGGTTCCTTGGATTCCGTTGGTTGGGAAACTGGGCAAGCATCTGGACTAATGCTTGTGAGCTCCTGTCCTTATTTCTATTTACTCTCAAATCAGTGATTTACATCATTAAAGAGCTACGGGTTAGTGTGTCCTTACCCAAGGTCTGTGCATCTGTGGGATGCTGAATGCCACTACGGGAAGCATCTCTGATGCAAAGAAATGACAGCATGGGGCGGCACAGGTAGCAGCACTGTGAGTGAAGGACAGCAGTGCTCCCAAATGTTGGCTCTGTAAAATGCTTAAATGTTTTGTGTGATTCATTAATTCTAATTATGCCACCATTTGTGAATACTAGAAAAAGAAATGGAAATTCTGAAAACTTGTTCTTTAAATTGGTGCGACCTGATGCTGATTCAGGGCTATGTGTGAAATCATCGCTTTGTCAGAGAGGTCAGGCAGAAGATGGACACGAGCCATTCAGATCAGGTGAGAGCCCCTCATCTCTTCAGGCTGTATCAGACAGTTTGCCATGTGCCCCCCACAATCTGCCACAACAGGCAGCTGCCTGTTACACTTAAGCTTTCGACCGAGTTTAGCAACAATAAATCCACTCCCAGGCCAGCTGGGGCACCTATGCTAGCAGCACATGGTGCCTTACAAGCTCTCTCTCCAGGAAGAACGGGAACAAGCAGTTAAGCTTTTCACCACTCACTGACATGAAACCCAGGAACAAAATGTCACCTGTCTCCCTTTAGACTAGTATTATGAACAGTTTGTCTTTTAAGGGGACATTTCCAAAGCAGACTTAAAAACTTTAGAGGTCAGTGGCTACAAACAGCAGATTACATTATGAAGATATGAAAAGAGTGAATGCCTCCTAAGGTTACATATTTTACCTCTTTATCTTGCCAAATTTATAACTGTTATATGGTTCAGGATGAGGAGAGATGAGCAACAGAGTTATTTTTCTTCATTGTTAACTCTTTCACTTTTGTGCAACTTCTCTTATATGTCACCAGTTAAGTAAAACATCCATTTCTAAGTCAACGCTGTCCTTATTTCACAAAAGACCTTAGTTATTAATTACCTTAATTATAATAATTACCTTTAGCGTATTCTTTCTAGGCAAAATTTGATATTCCTCATACTTGAAAGAAGGAACATACTGGTGAGAGCGAATCTATCTGTCCATTTGTTCTTACATCAGAATTTTCAGAATCTTTATTTCTGATTTTTTTCTAATTTTTTATAGGTCCTGCTGGGTCAACAGCGGTCCAACACTCATCTCTTAATAAATGCACACAATTTTTTTCTATTTCACTTTCAGCAAGGATGTCATGTGTTCAGCTTATGGTTTTTGATTTTTTGTGTGAAAAATCTCAGATAAGCAAATTATTTGTGTGGCTTAACTATCACTTCACAGTCTTTCAGGATAAATTTCCTGTTTCTGTGAAGAATATGTATTCTGTGCCACAGTCTCTTAGCTTGGTATCCTGTTGCTACTTTATGTTATCTCCCACTACAAGGAGGGGGTAGATAAAAGCTAGCGAATCAGAGAGAGTTGACAATGGAGTATGTTTTCTTCTGTCAGAAGTTAACTGTGAAAAGTATTCAATTCCATCATTTTTGCATGTTTCAAGTGCACCAATTGCTATTAGACAGGTGCTGTGCCAGTGCCACTGTGGGCTGTGTGTGCTACGGAAGCATACGTCACTCATTTGCACAGAGCAGTGGGCGGTTTGGTTAATGGCTGTGTGGTAAAGACAATGGTGGGACCAGCAAAACAAGATCTGATATTCAAGATTTCGAGAGATGCATTGCAGAAAGGAAATAACTTTGGGATGTCATGGCTTCAGGCATCATTGTTCTTGACCTCATTAGGCACAGCAGTAATCATGCACTGTGATGAAACAAATGTGACAAATTATGCAACCTTGATAATTATACTGTCATTTCAGTAGGCTTTTGGAAAGAAGGGAATTGTTAAATTAATATGTTGACAATAAAGAGAAGTTTATATCGTGAGAGTGCATTTTCTAACTTGGCATTATATGCTGATTAAGAAAATTTTGTTTATTGAAAGTCAGCATCATGGTGTCCTCATCCTGTTTGCCATTTTAGGCACTATTGTAAATCAAGCAATTATTACAATGCACTCCATGACAGTTATTTTTTACAGTGCTGAATCCAAATTCTGCTGGACTCGTGTTACTCTGCCTGGACAATAGAAAACAGCTTGGTGTGCAGTTTAAGATGTGCTTGATCTTAAGTTTAGTGCTCTTTACTAGGTGAGCAGAATGCTTAAACTAATTATAATCACAATATACCTTCATAGAAACCCACAATATTTTTAATACATGGATAAATAAGAATAAAAATACTAAATGAATTGTATGAACTAAAATAAACTCTACCAGATAGGGCAAAGTATCTGTTGATATGCTTATGTTGCACAAAAGGAAGACAAAACTACTACTTGAAATATCGTACCTATTCTAACTGATGAAGACATATCAGATAGCAGACATGGAGAGCCTTCAAATAATAAGAGACAATATAAATTCTTGTACAGTGAACCTCAACTGTTACTTGATTCCTATCTTCAATTATATTAAGTGTCCTCGCATTGTTTTATTGGGTTTGTTTAAATCATTAGGGATGCATTGAAGGAGAAGGATACTGTTATTGGTACTGAGGTTGTAAGATAATACCACTAGAAGTGGATGCCTATTACAAGTATATTTGAAAAGATTGATGAAAATATAACTATTGTTTCAGGAGAGACTTTTTACATAGGAGCTGCAAGTTATAACTGAAGAGCGAGTTTGGAATGATGACAGTGATCCTTTAAGGATAAGTGCAGTTGTACATTTTTACATTTACATCTATGAGTTTAAAAAGTCAATTAAGACATTCTGTTAATTTTAAAGATTTCCACAAAGCATTTTTCCGTAGGCTGTAGGCTCTTTCATACAACCTTTAATTGATGATCAAGCTGATATTAAAGAGAAGTTAAAACTAAATTTTAAATTCTTAATGTAACATGTCCACGTTACCTTCTTTTTCTGTACTAATCTGGAGTCTCAGGCAGTAAATCTTCTGAAATGATACACCTCATTCCCAAATAGGAGAATATCCTCAGCAAGACACCTCCTCCTATCATTTTTTTAATACAACTGTCAGTTGTATTAAACTGACAGTTTAGAACTGGTAGTTCTAAATTCTCCACTGCTCCTAGAGTATGCAACATGCAATACACATGTCCAACATGACCAGAATTCAGTATTCATAATCTATTCTGGACAGATTTAAAGAACACAATCACAGAGAGGCTTGCCAAGTGTCTTCCCACTGTGTTCCAAGTAATCAGATTCAACCCAGGTTGTCTTAGCTTTAGTACAGGCAGAAGGGTATACAGCTACATGGTAATTACTGTACCACTGCTCTGTGCACTCAGAATGTTACCCAGGGGTGGGATTTGCTTATAGCAGCAAATTCCCTCTTTCACCAGTTAATTTTTGCTTATTGAATGGTCAATGTGAAATTGAATCCGACTGGGAAAAATAAAGAGGAACCATAATCTCTTCTTGAGAGAGATGACAGAGCCCTTGTAAATGCTGGCTTTTTCACTAAGAAGATGGGAAATCACAAAAATGGAAAAAGGAGAACAGTAATAACATAATCTATGATTTAACTATATACAGTGAACATGCACTTATCTAACATCTCCAATATCTTTCTGCTCGTCTGAGTTTCTAAATAACGTCTGTTCTTCTCCTTATACCATTTTTATGAAAAACCATAGTTTCAAATAAAAATTATGTGGCTTCAGTTGTACTATAACAGGACATGCTTTTCAAAATGTGTGTGTATCTCAAAATAAAGGAAGAACACTTGTATGCTAAAGAAGTATACAAAGAATGTATTCTGACATAAATTTGTAAGGCTAGTCCACAGGTCTGTTGATTTCAAGTTAATGTGATTGTAAGGGGATTGCTCTATCAGCAGCGTTAGGAATATCTGTTAAATCTTAACTAGTTTCTCTGTGGTAGAATTAAGCTATTGCTCATGAAAAACCGTTCAGATTAAGTGTTTAATTATAAAAATACAGATTACAAGTTTAGGTTTTTTCTAGATTTCTGGAAAAGCTTGCTAGAATAAAAAAAAAAAGATGAAATAAAATGACCACCAACGTATTAATTGAAGAATAACATCTGCCAAAAATAGAGTTAGAAGTAGCAGCTATAATAAATAGCAATGAAGTATTTTATCTACGTAGCAATTTTTAATAATTACTGATGGTGCATGAAAAACTTAAAATACTGTATTTGTACTATATTCTTGGTTTTGTCTCATGGTCACTATAGGAAGACTGGATCTTTATCATCTGCATCTATTTCTCCTTTTTTTCTTTCACTCGTCAATTTTAAAAATAACAATACTGTCTCACATATTACGAGTCTAATAATGATGAGAAAAACTGACTTATGTCCTCGCAGAGAAATAATCCTAAACAGCAGAGGAAATACTGAAAAACTCAAACATCTTGACATGCAAACACCATATAATTCAAATCCAGGGAAGAATAGGAAATATGTTATTTTAAAAAGTTTCCTTTGTACTTACTAATAACAACGGTGGCAGTTTTTTCTCCGCTTTTCTTGTATAAGACATCAGCTCTAACTGTGTAGACTGGATATTTAGGTATACATCTGTTTGAGAAGCTAGACAACATTGAATGGAGAAAGAGTCCTGATGGAAGATTTTGAGCAAATCTAGGTGGCTGCAGAGATCCTGCTCACTCTCATGCATTTACTAGCCTATTCATATAATTCTCTATTACATTAGCATCAGTAGTTCACAAACAAGTGATAACACATGCTGATGAATCAGCTGAAAATGAGGAGTTCAGCAAAGACACTCTGGGTCGGATGCACTTCACTCTAGTTTTATCCACCTTTTGGAAATCTGGGACTGTGTTTATCTTGGCTGAGTCAAAGAAATCTAAACAAAGAAATCTGTGGTAAGACACAATTTGATTTGTTTAAAAGTAGCTGTAGAAAAGAGGCTGCCTTGACAGTAAAGATGCTGGAGAAAGTTGCGATTCTTGAGAGCTGTTTATTCTATTAACTAGAACATCCCGTAAATGTTTCTTTAAAAAAAAAAAACTTCTTAAGTAGATGTTCGCTTTCTTGAGTAAAATCTAACACAAGCAGCAGTGTGTTGAACACAGACCATTCTACTTGAATGATGATCTTTAAAACAGTAATTGTGACTAACTGGATTCTTTTTAGGAAAAGCACTAAAAATTTTAAGAGTATTTTAAAATAAATTGGTAACTTTTGATACTGCAACCCAACACACTGAAGTGACCCATGCTGAAGTCATGAAACAGGAACTGCCAGCTAACGCCTGCAGCTGGATCTTGTTCTGTTACCAGCACTACATGCTTTCAACAACAGAAGATCTCTTCCTATGTTACCCTAATGTGGAAAACAAGATAAAATTCAGTGCTTTCTAAGTGAGAACATTCTAGTGAGAATATACAGCAGGACTTAAGGTCAGTAAGGCTGCCTAAGTTATCACTTAGTATTTGTAAAACTCACTATATTAAGTGTTAATGTAAACCAAAGATTTATCAAACTTTACATATTAGCACCATTCTCCATTTTGTCTTCATGTGTAAAAACTCACTTGAAATGTTTCTGTCATGAGGATATAGATACGAGCGTTGGTGTGCATAAACCACAGTGTTTCAACCTTGATGACATGTTGTGAAGGCAATAGGGTGTGCCTGACAAATATTCTAAAAATTAAAATGCAATTTTTTTTTAATTGGAAAAGCAGTTTTTACTTAGAAGGGATATTTCTGATCATATGATGTCTGTGCAATTTTATACATCCCATGTGTATAGAATGAATAATATATACACTCTGACTTCAGAGGTGTTTGCAGGCATCTTACTACTAGTAACATTCAATTTTGTAAATCAGGATAGATTCAACCTTTTTCAACACTCAAGCCCAATTCCTCACTTAGGTGCCTAGCTCTCTTTGATCTCTGGACATTTTCTCTTCAGAATTAACTTCTTGAGAATTTAAAGATTTATAGAATTCAATTAATTAGTCTTAGTTTGGAGCAATTATTGGACACTGCTATTAAGAATTTCATCACATCATTTCATCCTTTTTCCATTCACTGTTAACAATGGGATGGACATTCCATAATTCTAAAACTGTGAAAATAACAAAAATCTTGTGGAAATCTGTAATTGAAAGGCTTATATTGTCATTAGCACTAGTAATTAAGCACTATCTACCATTTGTCAGAATACATTCTGACCAATAATTGTGAATTAAATCATTGTGAAATGCTGTATTAATAATGAAAAGATAAAATGCATTACAGGTATGTTGTAGCTTGAAACAGATTAAAGGCAGGAACTCTTGGGCGTGTCCAGGTATACAAGTATATTGCTAAAAAAAAAAACCCAACCCCTGCATTTAATGGCTTCCAAGAAGCAGAAAAAATCTAAGAAAAACAGCACTGTCTAGTCCACATTTATACACGACAGCATGATCACTCTGTGTCCATATGACAGGGCTGAACCTGTTTGCGTTCCCCTGAAGAAATCCGGATCCGCTGATCTTCGCTTACAGGCGTTGCTTAAAGAGCTTGTCCCCGTTTTGGGAATACGAAGGGGGACCAGTGAAGTTATATTTTCACTTGTGAGAAGAAAAAACTGACTTGGGGAAAAAGCCACCCGCACACCACCACCCCCCCGGCCACGGCCACGGCCACGGCTCTGGCTCTGGCCAGGCCCGGAGGCCGCCCGCGCTCCCCAAGCCCGCTCAGCACCCACAGGCGCCAAGATGGCGGCACGACGACCCAGCGGCAAGGCGATTTCTAATCACGACCCTACGTCATTCTCCACTTTTCCCTCGACTTTCACCCCAATCTGTCAGGGGCAGCAAGGTCCCTGCCGGGTTTCGTCCCGCCCCAGGCGCCTCAGTCGGCTCCGTACCCCTCCTCGCCGGCTGCGGCCCCTGCCGCTCCCCTCCTCCTGGAGGGCGGGGAGCTGCTACGATTCGCCTTTCCGACTGTCTCGGCCCGAGCCGGCTTCCGTCCTGCCGGCAGGCTGCTCGGAGGCGGGGGGCTGGCCGCGGGCAGGCCCCTAAGATGGCGGCCGGCAGCGGGGCGGTGCGGGCCGGTGCCGGTTACTGGGCCGTGCTCTCTCGGTGCTGCGGGAGGGTGGCGGTGGCGCCGGCGCCTGCCTGGCGGGGCGCGGCTTACTCGTCCGTGCCTGCGGTGAGCAGCAGGGAAGGCCAGCAGCGGGAAGGTGAGAGCGGCCCGGCCCGCTTCGCTCCGCGGCGGGGGTGCAGCTGTCCGGGGGAGGGGGGATCGGGCTGCGCCTGGCTCCGGGCCGGCGGGGCCCCGGGAGCGGGTGGGGAGCTCAGGCCCGTGGCCCTCCTCCCTTCCCGGCTGCGGGCGGCTCCGAGGAAGGTGCTTTGGTGCCGGAGAGCTTTTATTAAAAAAAACAAACAAACGAAAAAAACAAACCAACCAACCAACCAAGTTAAAAAAAAAAAAAAAAAAAAAAAAAAAAAAAAGCAAAACCAAAACCCAAACAAACAAATAAAAAAACCTAAACCACCGAACCTTTATGGTAAAGGTGACAGATTTTGGCAGCGCAATACCGTGAGTAGTCTGAAAAAAGAAGAGAGGAGACTGGTGTTTGCCAGACAGATTTTCAGCTCAGCATTACAGTGGTTCAGTGGAGCCGCAAGGCATTGCCTGGTTTTAGGTATTCCAAATGGGAATGTAATCGTTAGGTAAAGCATGTGCACTCGTGTTAAGTGTTTGATGTCGTGCCTGGCCTCAAGCTGGGCTGTTCAGGCTGTTCTGAGTGCAAATGGAAACTGTTGGCCAGTGTTGTACCGGCATTTTTCCTAAGGCTGGGTGGACGTTTCTCACCTGCAGGTTGAGGAGCTAGCTAGGTTGCTGAAAGGGCCTGTGAGTGATGTCTGATGTTGGGGCAGTGCAAGAGTAAAAGGTGTCCTGACCTGAAACTGTAGATGTTTGTTAACAGAAATAATAAGGTTAGTGTGAATGAAGTGTGACTGTGAAAGCACCACAAAGATGTCAGATCAAGGGATAAAAGACTGCTGTGTCTTAGCCGTTGCAAAGCCACATATGTATTCTTCAGTTTAACTTTTTATATACTAAGAAGAGGAAGAACATAATTGGATCCATAAAAATATGTAGATAAGGAAAGCTTAAGGACTGTGAAATTCACAAGTTTTTCCAAGGCTTATGTGGGGTAGGACTGTAAGAGTAATGAGGCAGAAAGAACCCAAACATCAATTCCTAAATCCCTTTCCTTAGTTCTTGATAAATATACATTGTATCTTAGTGTAGCAACGGTTAAAAAACAAACAAACAAAAACCGGCCAGCTCAAACAGGGCACTTGAAAATAAGTATCATCAGATTCATCTTCATTTTTGTGACTATTAAAAAGGCCACATTGTTTTGGTGATGTTTTGTGGGGGTTTGAAAGTGATTAAGGTAGAGTTTGAGGAGGGGGGGTGAAAATTAATACAAGTGAAGATCTCAATTTAGATTGAAAATTTAGTAGTATTTGGTATCTTCATGCATCCTTATGAGTCTCTTACCACAGTTCCAACTGAAGTCAGTTGCGTAAAAGGTTGAGCCAAATGGTGGCTGAGCCCTGCTAAAAGAGAATAAGCTTTTTCATTTTGTTGCATCTTCTCTGGGACTGCTCAATAAGACAGAACAACATGGTAAAATGGAAGAAAACAAACCCACAGGTTTGTTCCCCATCCCCAGCTCAACAAGAAAAACAGTTCAATGGGCTAACTGTTTTTATGGAAGTTAGATGAGCTTGAGAGTGGTACAGAAGAGGGTGTGAAGATGTGCTGTCAGAGGGAGGGAGTGAAGCCATGGGATTCTCCTTTTGGTAATTGTGAACTATTAGGTTTAGCTGTCTTGTACTGCTGGTGGAGGGTGATTTGTGACTTAACTGCTGTGGGGGAAAGAGAAAAGAAAGCACAGTTGTGAAGACAGAAGTGTACTTTCACTCATTTTTCTTTCCGCCTGCATCAAGCTGGAATAAATGATGCTTGCGAAATCATTTAGGCCTGTAACCACCAAATTATTGTTAACCTGTTTCTAGGATGGACCCAGACAAAACAGCTTGCAAGCTTTTTTTTACCTTAAATTTCAAAAACTATATGAGCAATTTGCAGTATGAGTATCTGATCTTCTTCTACACAAAGTCTGGGAAGTATTAGTGTATACTGTCTTTGTGAAAAAAAGGGAAAAAAAAAGTGTACAGAATTATGCTGCTTTTTTTTTTTTTTTTCTTTTCTTCACAAAACCATATAATAATTTGTATTGAAAATGTTTTTTTTTCTTTCAGCTTCAACAAGAAGAGGCAGGACACCACAGATCATAAGATCAGTAAGTACCGAAACTATTTGTAGTTAACTCAAGCATGTTTGGAAAAGTTTTCTAAGCTATATGTCTTAACAGTTTGTACAGGAATCTGGCCTGCAGTCAAAACCTGGTGAAACAATCCACTATGACTATTCCAGAACCAGCACCTAGCTTCTTTAATCTCCCAGCTGTTTTCAGTCTGTGTTCTCATAAAGGCAAAAACATCAACAATAACGAGGTGACAGCTTGTATTGACACCATGTACTGGAGATCTTAAAAGTGACTTAAGGTTACATTTAAAATGAAAAGAAACATTTTAATGTTGTTTTCAGTATGAAGCTGCAGGGATTCATAGTTGTTGCTTTCTGGTATAATCGAACAATCTGATATTTTGCATAAGTGAAATTGTTCTTGCACAGTAGAATTAAAACTGATTTCTGAACATTTAATCACTGAGAATTTTCTTATTTATTGCACACATAAATTTCAAAAATTGTATATGATGTGTTATGATTTTTAATTGCAAATAGTAAAAGTGGACCTGGCATGTATTAAATTTTTGTTTAACTTCCAAGAGCAGATTTAATGACACACCAACACAGTCAGACTAGCTGATTGAATGTATCATTTGTCTTTTACCCTTCTAAATTAGAAATTAAGATTTTTGGGGAAAGAAACAGTGACTTGTTTGGGGTTTGGGTTTTTTTGGTTGATTGGTTGGTTTTCTTAAGAGCATTTGACTGAAACCTTGGTCAATTATTGGAAGATATAAGCTATTTCTGTAATATTTCCTCTAGTGGAATTTCTGTATCAAGTAATTTCAGAGGATTTAATATCTGTTTCTTTTAATGTGAACTTGTTCAGACTTTCAGAATTCCAGAATTTCAAAACTCATTCTCTTGCCTTACATCAAATGCTTAGGCACTTTAGGAAACAGAGTTTACAATTCAGTACTGGTTTGATTCCCCGATTTATCACAACGCAGGAAGATGGCAAGTTCTTCTTTCTAAGCATTTCTGAAATAAAATGCAATTGAAGATTGGGAAAGGTCTGCTACCCAAGATTTGAGAAGCTATCTTTTAAAAATTCCTTTACAAATGAGCACTAACTTTTGATATAAAGGTGTCTTGAAATTTCCAGCTGTGGGAATTTATTCCTGAAATAGCTTTTTGTGTGTGTTGCTCCTACTTTGTCTCATAAAATAACGCGTCCTCCATCAAACTTTTGTAATTTTCAATTTGTTAGCATTCATCTCCCAGAACTGAGAGGATGGCTGTTGATCAGGACTGGAGCAGTGTTTATCCAACAGCAGCTGCGTTTAAACCCGCCTCTGTGCCTCTCCCAGTTCGAATGGGTTACCCAGTGAAGAGAGGAGTACCTCCACCAAAAGAAGGAAACTTAGAACTTATAAAGGTGAGACATATGCCACTGGTGTGTGGTAACTTTTAAAATTATTATTCACTAAGACTGCACTGCTTTGACTGGAATATTTGTGTTGGATACTGTTTTCTGTTATTAAATAGGGTAATACTCTGTTTAATTTCTAAATTGTAACAAATACAAATGTAAGTAACGAAACAAATCAGGAGACTTTTAGGATTATCACACCTGCGACTTTTGCAGTGGGGCTAACTTAAGCCTTGTACTAAGTCAGACTTGAGAAGAGTCTTCTTATCTGAATATTTTAAGTTTATTGTATTACCTTTACAAATGTTAAAAGTGTAATCAGATTTCAGTAATGCCCTTTATTTATGAACAGACAAAAAACTATTATTTTGGTAACTCTTCGTATGTTTATTTCAGATTCCAAATTTTTTGCATCTTACTCCTCCTGCAATTAAGAAACATTGTGCAGCTCTTAAAGGTGAGGGTTTTTTTTTGGTTTTATCAGTTTTGGGTATTTTGTGTTTTTAAAAACAATCTTGCTTGGAGTTTTAAAAGAATGCAAAACGTGACAATGTAGACATGGTTCACCTTTGAAGCTGGTTATTTGTCAGGCTTTGGCTAGTATTGTATGCTTTCTTGTTGCTGCAGTGGGTCATACAGATGGTAGGCAGATATGTCTTATAAGATTTTCAGCACACCAGTAAAGACTTTCATTTTACCTTTCCTAATCTAATGAAGAACAAGAGTAGCTCTGCCAGATGGCAAGTCAGTGATGAGAACCTGACAAGGAGGTTAACCCTAGGAGAAGTGGAGGCATAAGGGGACAGGGAGGCGATAGAATTATAGAATCATTTAGGTTAGAAAAGACCCTTAGGATCATAGAGTCCAACTATTAACCTAACACTGCCAAGTCCACCACTAAACCACGTCCTTAAGTGCCGCATCTACATGTCTTTTATATACCTCCAGGGATTGTGACTCAACTAGTTCCTTGGGCAGCCTGTTCCAATGCTTGACCACCCTTTCAGTGAAGAAATTTTCCCTAATATCCAATCTAAACCTCCCCTGGTGCAGCTTGAGGCCATTTCCTCTCATCCTATCACTTACAGCCCTCATTCAGGTAGTTGTGGAGTGATATGGTCTCCTCTCAGCCTGTATAAGAGATGAGAGGCCTGTCTCAAGTTGCCTGTATACAAATGCATGCAGCAGAGGAAACAGGAGGAATTAGAAGTCTAAGGAGACAGAGAAATGCAGGGTGAAAGCTTGGATGACAGGTACAGACAGGGATGGTGTGGAGGATGAGCTAACCTGTACCCAGAAGAACAGCTCAGATGCAGAGCTTTGCAATGAGATGCATAACAAACTGGTTAAGAATTTGAGAGTCGGGATCAGAGGAGAAGCTGAAAAGGATGTCTTGGTGGACGTCTGCCACAGACTGCTTGGTTGAGGAGAAGTGGATGAACAGCTGAAAAAAGCCTCACAACTGCAAGCTTTGGTTTTGATGGGGAACTGCAGCCATCTCAACATCTGCTGGAAGGGTAACAGGGTGGGATGGAGGCAATCCGGAAGATTTCTGGAGTGTGGTGCAGATAATTTTTTGATGCAGATGCTGGACAGACTGTCTATGGGAAGGTGCTGTGTTGCATGTGTTGCTCACAAGTATGGAAGAACTGGTTGGAGCTCTCAAGGTGGCTGGCAGCCTTAGTTGTGAAGATTGTGAAGTTTAAGATCTTGAGAAAAGTGAGGAAGGCACATAGTGTACTGAAGGCAATTTCTTGATGCAGATGATCAACGAGTTGACTAGGAGACACGTTCTATTGGGTTGTTTGTTCGGAAATAAGGAAGAACTGGTCAAGTATGGGAAGGTTAGGGGTATCCTTGGTAACAGTGGTCATAAAACTGTGGTGTTTAAAATCCTGAGAGAAGTGAGCCAGCTACTCAGTGGAACTACACTCTGGACTTCAGGAGACTGATTTTGGTTTATTCAGGAATCTGCTTGGCAGATTTCAAGGAAGGACTCTCCTGGGGAGCAAAGTGGCCCACAAGAGCTGGTGGATGTTTAAGTTCAGCCTCCTTAAAAGAACAGGAATGGTCTATTCCAGTGTGCAGAAAGTAGAGCAAGTGTGGTGGAAGGGACAGCATGGGTATGCAGGGAACTCCTGAGTGGCCTGAGATGTAAAAAGGAACTACACAGAAAGTGGAAGCAGGTAAAGGCTACCCAGGAGAAACAGGAGATTTTTGCCTGACCATTTTCAAGAAGGGCAAGAAAGAAGATGCAGGGAACTGCAGGTTAGTCAGCCTCACTGCATTCCCTGGAAGATTATGAAGCAAACCTTCATGGAAGCGATTTCCAAGCATGCAGAAACATACTTTATAATAACCTGGATAACAGTAGAGAGCACAACCTCAGCAGGTCTTCAGATAAGAATGAATCGGGGGAGGAGTGATACGCTGCAGAGCAGAGCTGCCATTCAGTGAGATGTCAGTAGGCAGGAAGAAAACCCACTGCAAGGACCCTCATGGAGTTAAACAAAGGCATCTGCAAAGTTCTGCATCTGGGGTGGAATAACCCATGCAGTATTAAGAGCATGTGGAGGGGGGCGAACAGCTAGAAAGAAGCTTTGCAGAAAAGGCTGTGTGGAGCCTGGTGGGCACTTGAAAGTTGAACATGAGTCAGCATTATGCCCTTGTGGCAAGGAAGGCTAACTGCATACTGGGTTGGATTAATAAGAGTGTAGCCACCACATTCAGGAAATTAATTAATTTCCCTCTGTTCAGTGTTGCATCCAGTTCTGGGGTCCGCAGTGCAAGAAAGATGTGAATCTGTTAGAGGAGGGCCACACAAATGACCAGAGAGCTGGAGCACCTGTGAAGAAAGGCTGAGAAAGTTGCAGCAGTTCAGCCTGGAGAAGATAAAGCTCTGGGGGGACCGTACTGTCACCTTTCAGTGTATAAAGAGGGCTTATAAGAAAGAGAGGGAGAGACTCTTTACCAAGGTCTGTGGTGACAGGACAAGGGGCAACAGTTTTAAACTGAAAGGGGGTAGATATTTAGGTTAGATATAAGAAAGACATTTTTTACAATGAGGATGATGAGAGGCTGAAACACGTTGCCCAGAGAGATTGTAGATGCCCCTTCATTAGAAGGGTTCAAGGCCAGGTTGGATGTGTCTTTGAGCAACTTGATCTAGTGAAAGGTGTCCCAGCCCATGGCAGGGGGGTTGGACTGGGTGATCTTCAGAGGTCCCTTCCAACCCAGACCATTCTATGATTCTATTGGGCTGCTACATCTGGAGTGCTCTGTCCTGTTTTAGGGAACCCAGTACAAAGAAAGACATTGAAAGTCAATGCAAGTCTAGCAGAGACCCTGCTGTTATCTAAATGAGTATGGTTTCTACAAGTAGTATTTTTAAAAAGAGAGATTGCAATAAATTCAGGAAAAAAGAAAAAAAAAAAAAAAAAAACAAAACCAAAAACCCAAACAAAACAACAAACCCAACAGATATTACTTGGAGTGTTTTCTCTTTATTATACAGATTTCTGCACTGAATGGCCAAGTGCTTTGGACAGTGATGAGAAATGTGAACAGCATTTCCCTATTGAAATTGAAACGGTAGATTATGTTTCATCAGGGACATCTATTCGTAATCCAAAAGCAAGAGTGGTGACTTTAAGAGTAAGTAGTATTTTTGGTAAATGGCCTTTGTTTCAAAACACCAAATGCTTGTTTGTCTTTTCAAAACATGTGCAAATATGGTATGTTGTAGGGTAATGGTTTACTGAATGTCTGAATAAAAAGCAGTGGATTTTCTTAAGTATATTGAAGATTGTTAGAACTGAGGTTGTAAGGTTATGGATACATATTTATAATGAAATCTAAGCTCTTTTATCAACAAAATAATGTACCTTCTGAAGAATCCACTTATAGAAAAAGTTGTAAGTGCCTTTGTACTCAGTGTCTTGCTTAGACTTTTTCACTGCTAATTTATAGACTCTAGAAGTGCACAGGTATTGAAAGATAGGTCATATGAATGCAGCACTGTTAAATATGGAGTTGGCCAGTTTCCAGGCATCAATCTGTATGCAGTAGGAGCAGCAGCCTTCTGATCATAGGATTGTGGGATACTTGAGGTTGGAAGGGAGCTCAGGAGTTTTCCAGCCTGACCTTCTACTCAAAGTAGGGTAGGTATGAGGTCAGGCCAGGTTACTTGGGACTCTATCCAGTTGGGTCTTGAAAACCTTCAGGGCTGGCAATTGCACAACCTGCCTGAACAACCTGTTCCAGTGCTTGCATGTCCTCATGGTAGCAAAGTTAAGATTGTGCTGTGGCTTTTGAACATGCCTTTTGAGATGAGATTTGAGCCTGTCGTAAGAGCAGCAGCAGCAGTGAGGTCAGTGATAGTTGTGTTCTTACTCTGTCAGTATAAGGGCTAAAATACTGCATGATGCCACATGCTCACAACACTTATGCAACATCTAATCATGGCAGCTTTGAAGGGTAGTAATTCATTTTGTCTGTAAAACTCTCTACTTTATGTTGTAAAACCTTTTGGGCTGAAATTTAATTTGGCCTGTCATTGACTTAAATATGCATTTCACACCACTGTTAGCAGCAACTTCACCACCACTTTTGTAATCATTGCATATTAGAGTTCAGCCTTTTGCTTTGTAGTTCAGATCCGTCCTCAAGATCAAGTTTTCACAAATTTGTATGCTTTAGAAATAAAAGGAAATGGGGTGTATTTGTGAGAATAGAAGCCCCTGACTTCATGCTGACTTGTGAATGTGTGCAGAGGAGGCACACATTAAGCCCCCCCTTACTCCCATACTCAGGTGTCTTGGATGGAGTAATACTGACATTTGCAGGTCAGTGCTGGGCTTGGTGTCACAGGCAGGGGGAAGAGCTCAGCTGCTCAAACAGCCTTGAATCTCCTTCCACTAGAAACAGCAGGTGCTGAGTGTATTTCTTGCTTTCTAAATCATGAAAAACATTACTAGATATAAATGTCTTCTATTAAATGTGGCTGTTGAGACACAAGTTGTTGGACTAGGGGTTGGCTATGCTGCAGTGGAGAGGATAATTCAAAATGATACCCAAATAAGCACGCCTATGTTACCCAATCTAAATCTGTCCATTAATGTTAACTGGTCTTGGTACTTACAAGGCTTTATATGGATGTGTATTATGTATGTATATTAAAAAAAGAGGGGTTGGAGTGGGAGACAAAAATGGAGCAACTATCCATGTGCTTTTTCAGTTTCTGATGTTCAGATCCCAGACTTCATTAAGAAGTTCTTCCCCTGATTAATCCTCTGACAACAAAATCTGCCTAGGGAGACATAAGAGAAGGATTTAAAGGTGAAAGCAGGTGGCACTGGGTCAGATAGTGGTTGCATTTGTATCAGTGATGGGGCATTTACTGTGCACTGTGTTGCAGACTATGGTGGATCTTGATGGTAAGATTTCCTTTTTTAAATATTGTTTAAAAGTTAAATCTTTTTAATCTTAATTTAAAATGTATGGCTTTTTTTCTACCAGGTATCATACTGGAGATGTTAATTTTTCATTTCTTGTAGCCTAATGCCATAATTTCTTGTCATGAAATTTATCCTAGTCTGTTCCCAAGTGTAAGCATCCACATTGTGCCAGACAGCATACTACAGGATGTAAAATGAGGCTTTTTTAAAAATCAACTGCTGTTCTTTGTGAAGCTTTAACTTTTGTAAAATTCAGCATAGTCTGCAGCATTGCAGCTAACAATGACAAGCTGTCCAGTTGCTATCCCATTTTGAAGCAAGTAGCCACATAAATGTTTTTCACTTTAAAGTGATTTTGGATTAGTAAGAACAACATAGTTTTTGTGATCCTGTAATATAGGCAACAGACTGGATATCTTTTTGTTTTTTTTATAGGAAAAGCAAGTCATGTGGAATAAAATCATAGCTCTCTTAACAGTAAATTTTGGATGATCGTACTGTGTGAAGGCAGCATAATACAACTATGATAATGCCATCCTTTTAAGACAGTGAAAAAAGTACTACTCAGTGGAATTGTTTTGCATTGTTGGTTCAAGCAAGCTAATGCTGGACATTGGGGCTGGAATAGCTCATTAAGTTTAGATAATCATCGTCATAGAGTGCTTAAATGCACTAGTAGTTGTATGCTTACCAGAAAGCTGTGTCTGAAACCCTTTAGAGTTTGGAGCATTCTTTCTGTGAGTGTGAGAGAAAGACAGTGTTAAGAAAATGCATTTTACAAGAAGGTGTTTCTCACCAGTTTGGGTGAGCATTGTCAGCCAGCAGTGAGGGTAGGCTCTTCTGTAAGGGAAGGTGATCCGGGGGCAGTGACCTCCCCAAAAAGAGTGCAGCTGCTACCTGAGCAAGGTGAGCAGGACAGCTCTGGTAATAGTAACCTCATCTGTCCAACAGCCCAGTAATCACATGACATGTTCATAAGGATAAGGAAAGTCTGAAGTCAAAGGGGGGAAGTGGATCAGGATTAGGTCTAGTGGCAGGAACTAGGAACAGTCAGCAGTCTGGTGATTGTCAAGACAATCTGTAGGGATGCAGCGGGTGAGCTCAAGCCGGGAAGATGAGGGGATGCCTCGGGCTGGGGTCAGTGTGGGCCATGGCTAGGCCCAGACATGGCTGCACTGTGGCTCAGGCAGAAACTGAAGGGGCAGGCCCACTTCCTCACAGCTCCCTTTTTTGTCACCACTGATTCAAGTTAACATGGCTGTATGGAGGGGCACTGTACGTAAGGTAGCCTTGAGTGCAAGCTGCCAGACCCTGACAAGGGGTTGCCGTGTGTGTTAGGGATCTTGGAAGTATAGTGCCTTCAAAAGGGATTGTTGATGGTCATTTTAGGCTGAACTGAAAATAGAGCTCTTTCCTTGCAGCTTGACCGTTCCCTTAAAGGCTGGATGCACCTAACAGGTCTGATAGAATTAGACTTGACAAAATATGAGCCAAGGAACAAAGCTAGGTGAGCTCCTGCTCACCAGTATTCCAGACATGCGTAATAAATGAGCATGTAATTCCTTAAAAAGGAGACATTTTTCATATAATCTATGGAGTGAGGAATGTTACAGTATTTTTCAAGATTAGAAGTTTTAGTATTGAATTCCTGTTGTCTCTTCCCTTGTCATATTTAGGTTTAGTACTTCAGTTTTCTATTTGTTAGTAGTAGGATTTTTTCTTTTCAGATAGTACTTATTTTCCTCATATTTATTGAAGCTTCTGATTTCATCTAGTCCTTAAACTTTTGTTAGTTTTTCTGATGCATGTTTCTTGATTTTTGAACAGTTCTTTAGTACAACAATGACACAGTAGAAAGAATATAGAGGAAAACCAAACAGTGGATAAATTAGAGATTGCTATTATGTCTTCATGTTTTTAATATTTTTCAGCAACTCTCACCTAATAGAAACTTATGTTTCTAACACTATATGTCTTTAGACCATTAAGGTTCACAGCCTTCTTGTTTGCTATTGTGTAAACAGCTAAAACCAACTTGCTTTCATTTTTAGATTTATTGCATATATAAACTAGCTTCAGGCTAACTTACAGGGTTTTTAAAAATAAATACTGTTTATTTCTTGTATACCTGATGTTTGTGAGTTTTCTGACACTGGAACAAAAGACAAGCCATTCACAGTATTGTTTGATCAATTATGTGAGGTCAGGCAATTTTGGTCCATTGTATGGTTATCTGTGTGCATCTTTTCATACTTCTGTTAATCTCCCAGTAATGATTTTGAAAATCCTGATTTCTTGTCTCTTGAATTGATGTCTTTTTTACTCTTTTGGATGCTCGTAATCAGTATCTTTTGATATATTTTAGTATTAACCTTACTGATCTGTATTTGAAAAAAAATTCTAAAAAATTTATTTTTCCATACAAAATATATGTGAATATGAAATACAGCTACAAATGAAACAAAAAAGTTTGAGTAGACTGCCCCAACCACTCTGATATTTGGATGAAAAGAAATTTACTCTTTGAATAGTCAGATTATACTTGCCTTTTTTTAAGACTTTTGACATGTGATACAATCAGAAGAAATTCTGAAAATTCATACTTAATAGTTATCCTTTTTAATTCTTGATAAAAGATGCGGCTATCTCAAAATACTTTCAGGGTGCAGAGATTGGATTTATCCAAGTAATTAAAAGTGTTTTCTCTTGTACTTGAAGGTTAAACTTTCTAACCTGAATTTGGATGACCATGCAAAGAAGAAGCTCATTAAACTTGTAGGAGAGCGATACTGTAAGGATACGGATATGCTCACAATTACAACGGACAGGTACGGTTACAAGGAGAAAAAAAATGCCTGTAGCAATGGTTACACTATAGAAAGGGCTGAGTGTCTTCCAGTAATATTAATTATAGTCTTGGTAAATTATTATATTTTTAAGGCTAAAATATGACTTAAACATACCAGTACTCCTGTTATTAACTGTTAAAAATGTAATGGACACACCACATAAGGTCAAACCCAATATTTGTTATATATTGTTAGTTGTTGAAGCTCTGTATTTAGAAGTCTCAGATGTTATTTTAAAGTAGTTGTCATGTTTCCCAACAGAACCCATGGTTTCTGTTAGTTTTAACAATGATCTGAAGAGATTCTGGCAAGAAAAATTACATCGGTGACCAGACATTTCTCGATATTTTGATTTTCTAGGTAGAAACAAATCACTAATTATTTACAGTTATGTTCAGAAGGCTGCATAGGAGAAATGTGTTTTCTGTGTTGAATTCTGAAGTGTTTAAGAGAACATATGTATGTACCTAAATTTACAATACACTTTAATTCACACACAGCTGGTAGGAAAAACATTATTGGTAGTCTTTTCTGTTTGCATGCTTTTATTAGAATTCTTTTTCCCCCTCTTAAATTTTCTGTCCTTTCAAAATGATATACTGTCTTATTCTACATAAAATAAATACAAAATGGATAAAATTGTGCATATCTTCTTTGACCAAACTTGGAAATCTGGGTAGTTTACTGGGACCACTTGTGCTACTAACAGTTTCATTTCCCTAGTGAGACTTATTTTGTGGCTAAAATATTAGGATAGTTGAAAGGACTTTTACCCTCTAAAGCACTTGTGAATGGTCTCATTTTGTGTCCCAGAAATAACTCTTAAAGTGCCTGTTGATATTTCACTTTAATTTTAGTAAAATCTAAGGCCCAAGCTCCGAGTAGTATCCATTTCTTAAGTACAGGATTTCCAAGGCTGATATTTAGATTACTTTTAAACAGAGACGCTTTCACTATGAAAGAAATATGAGTCAAAAGCTTGAGTCCTTTTTAAAGTTTATTAGCTAGAATAATCATAGTCCATAGTCATTCAGATGCGTGTTTTGTAGAGTGTCTCAGGTGTAGTCTTGCATGATTCTATTTGTTCTGCATCAAAAAGGGGGGTAAAGGAGCCTGCAGAAAGACGTGAGTGTGAGAAAGAGGCAGGAGGTTATGGTTGATCAGCATGAGGAGGAGATAATTGTCAACAGATTCTCAGCAGAAGGTTTTGATGACTAGTTTTAAGAAATACACTGGTTTTGCAGAACTGTGTCTTATCCCAAAGATTTTACTGGTGATCCTGTTCCGACTTACAGCTACACTGACTTAAACTTCTCTTCTTAAATTGTTGGCTAGATCTCCTCTTCTGAACTGTATTTCATGGCTGTTTTCACTAGTCATCCTCCTGCCTTCAGCTCTGGGAGGGGGGCGGGGGGTGTGAAAAATGAGATTTTAAGGGAGTTCAGGCTTAATGTGTGTTGGATTCCACTTTGGCACAGTGGACAAAAGTTTTCAATGCTTCCTGAAGATCTGTAAATTCTTGTATTTTGTACATTTTTCCTAGTGACTTGCAGATGCCCATTCTTCCCTGTTCTTAATACTGAATCCTTCATGATGTTACTCTTTATTATGTGTAGTTCAGAAATGCTTGTGAATCAAACACACATTTCCCTCAGATTCCCTACATTAAAAATTAGAGATTTTGATCATAAGTTTAACATTTCGTTTAAAAGTATATTACAGTGGCTTGATTTCAGAAAGACTAGCTATGTTTATGAATTTTCAGGTGTCCGCTAAGAAGACAGAACTATGATTATGGCATACATCTCCTCACAGTTTTGTACCATGAATCTTGGGTAAGCAATTGCGAATAACTCGCAGTAACGCACGCGTGCTCTCTAACACGCTGTCTCGTAACTCACAAAAAGTTCCATCACTGTGCACATCTTAAAGTAAATTATTTGATTCTTTCCTTCTTCCACCTCGCTTTTCTTCAAATTCATCCAAGTTGCATCTGTTTGAATCTTAATTCTCCAGTCAGTTTAGGGGTCATTTCTTCAGTTTAACAAGTGTGATTCTGTTGTTTGTCTACATAGTTTGCCTCTTTTCAGAAGTCCTCTAGTTTTTGAGGAATCTTTTATTAAGATTCCTTCAAAATACTTTGTTTCTCACAACTAGCCTAAAATTGACCCTGAGCCTAGCAGAAAGCACCTTAATCCTAAGGATTCCTAAATGTACTTTTAGTTTGGCAGCACGCTGGGCTGCCTATGCACAGTATTCAAATATGAACTGAGTGCATCCAGAGAAATGGTGTACTCTGTGGTTATCACCTGTTATCTGTTCATTTTTAACAGCAACCATGTTTAAAAACAAAAGCAAGTATATTCCAAAAAAAGCAGAGGGGTGTGTTGCTGGCTTTAAAGCTATGAAAACTAACATACAGCACTGTGTCTACATTTTGCCTGACTCCAAACTCTTATCTGTTACTTAGAATCTGTCTTTTCTTGGGCTCTTCTTGGGCTGCCATGGCTGTAATTTGGAAGTATTCTGCTTCTCAGGTGCTCTCTCATGCATCTTGTCTCGAGCTGGAAGGAGTGAGGACTTAGGCTTCTTTTCTGAGCTCCTTCTTGCTCAGAAAAGGGACATCCTCCCCACCCTCTGTTAGTTTTAGGATTTCATTGCATCAGAGTTAGTGTCCTGAAAAATATAAAAAATTATTGTGACTCCTTAGATAAATATTTCTACAAAACAAGTGTAATGTAAACTTTTGTGTAATCATTCAGGATATGGCGTGTTTGGCATTTTTCCCAGTAGTTCATTTTATTAAATGATTATACATGTGAAATATCCTATGTAAATGTATTAAAGATACTATTCCAATTTATTGATAATTTACTAAAATTCTTAAGTAGTTCTCTATATATAATCAGATATCTTTGGACCACAGATTGATTGATTGATTGTTTGTCTATTTATTTATTTATTTACTTACTTTTACAGTGAATTCTTCATGGTTGCTTCCTGTATTTTTGTGGTTAATCATGTTGGTTATAAGTATTGCCTTAAAAAATTTTACAACCATTTTTTATAGAAAACAAGTCAACAATCTGGAATGAAATTATTGGTTAAAACCCATAGTTATGTTTTGGGTAACTTTATTTAAATGCAGTATGTTACTAGTCACGTTGTTTGAGACAGTGTGGAAGTGTTCATCATCAGTATATTTCCATAGAAGATGACGCTTAAGTAAGTTGTAGCTGATTAGCTATGAAAATTCGTACTGATTTCAGTTGTCCCATAGTGTTTAAATTACATCTCCGTATTTAGCATTTTTACAAATTTCAGTGTCCTTGATTTTGATCCTTGCAGTGCTGACATAAAAACAATTAGGAGGATAAGCTCTATTTACCTTTCACTGGAAATTGCCTTGAAGGGTACATTTTGTAATGGTTGAGTGCATCAAATTCAACTTATACCGACATCTTAAAAGATACATTTACTTCAGATTTCAAGTGCTTTGTACACATGGATGTTTTTCTCCCCAACAGCATTACATTGCGTTACAAATCTTAAATTAATGACAGAGCAGTTTTCAGTCTTAAGCAATGACAAGACAGCTAGACACTGCTCACTTTATTAATTCCAGACAAACACCACATCTGTCCTCAGCTCTAGCATTACTTAGTGATGGAAGGCAGGGCTATACGATACTGCTACGTGAGTGTTCAGTGTGTATTGAATATGCACAAGTCTCTTGCCCTTTTACTACCTTTCAACTTCCATGTTAATATTTGATGAGTTCATCAGTCAGTTGTAATTGTCTTTGATTTCCATGAAAAGTTAATGGTCTCCAGAGACATCATTTTTTATTTTGCGTGACATGTTTTGTTTTGTGTTTTTGTTTGTTTGTTTGTTTGTTTTTTCCATGATCAGTGGTAATGGCTTTTAATAACTTGCTGAAAGATAGTTTGGATGCATTTTGTTAAAACATAAGCAAACAATGCATGGTTTATTTTAATTTTTATGAACTTTAATATTGGAGAGGGGATGGATGGGGCTGGTCTTCCATGTAGACAGTAACATCAATCCTGCTTACAAAACTAATTTCAAGATTTGATGACTTTTCCAGCACAGTAGTGCCACACTGTTTTCATGCATGTGCATGATGGAATTCAATAAAAAGATGAGAGCAACGTTCCATTCTTGCTACATGAAGGGAAAGCTGTCTGCATGTAAATTTTGCCCTCAATCCGGAAAACTTTGCCTACTATCTCTCTAAACATGGCATAACTCTATAATTTATGTTAATAACCGGGTTACTGAATTTTGTGAACAAGCAAGCATGTAAATATATAAAATAATTTCAAGTGTAATTATATTTTAATTACTGGACATGCATGATTCTTATATTACAGTTGTGAACTAGAGCATCTGAGTAGTTCAGGAATCTGAAACCTTTTTAAAAGGATGACAGTTCTTTGTGGTTCTATTGGGTATGTAGTGAATTATGTGCTATGAAGCTCTTGTGTAGAGATGCATTTCCAACAGAAAGTTATTCCTAAAGTAGTGAGTGTGGAGAATGTAATTCTGGCTCATCTGTCTCCTTGCATGCATGCTTAGAAGACAGAATTTATTACTGTGTCAACAGTAGCCTGTATTACAAATTTTCTTCTGTGCTTTTCCAGTCTTAGCTTCAGTAAAAACCCTGGGCATCCACAGCTCCGGAGGAATTAGTTTGCAAGAATAATTGTAATGGTGTTACAATTGAAATATGCAACAAGCATGTGCAGACAAAATAGAAGGGAAAGTGTGGGGGAATTACAAACAGTTGGTACAGGTGTTGCTCTGCTTCAAGGCTCTGAATTTATTGTTAAGAATGGATTTCTTTCTTGGGTTGGGATGTGGGGAAGAGAGTTTGTTTGCATTTAAATAAATGAATAAAAGGTTATCTTAATTAAATGTGGCAAACTGGTTTCTGAGAGGTTCCACAGCCAAAGCGAGGGAAGCATGTTGATAGGTCAATGCACTGACTAGCATTTTTATCTCCTCTAACGTGCTAGAAATCAGTAGATGATGTGAGAAGACAGACTAGCCAAATGGTGAGGGCTTGGAAGATATGTTGGATGATTGAACCTGGTGTAGAGAAGCTTTCACCAAGTTCAGGTGGTTTTTATATGTGTGTAAGAGCTCCCTTATTTGAATGCAAAGGCAAATAAGAAAAAGGGAAGGAATTGAATGGAAGAAACAACTTTACTTGATTTTTTTTTTGAGTTTTTTTGTTGTTTTTGTTTGTGGGTTTTTTTGTGTGGTTTTTGTTTTGTTTTGTTTTGTTTTTTTTCTTGTGGAAGGAGTAAATGAATGTCTGTTTTGTTTCAGTTTTGTGAGTGTTAAGAGGAAGAAGCAGTTCCCATACTGTGCAAGGGAGGGACAGGGGAAAAGAATTGTCAGACTGTGGATAGATGGTGAAAATAAAGAGTTAAGATGAAGAAGCTGACAAAGGTGTCAGAAGTGCAAAAAGATACATTTGTTACTTGGCAATGGTGAGAGTAGCTGAAGCTATTTGATTACTTGTAGAAGTGGGGTGCTACTGGGTAGCCTTTTGGGCTACATAACCCCAACGAATTGGTAGTTAAAAGTAGTATTGCATTTGAAACTGTACTATCTTTCCTGTGTTCTCCTGTTCACACAGAATTGCCATCAATGGACTTGACCATGCAAAATTCTGCAAAAGCTGAGGGCACTCAGGACCTTTCAGGATTGTGTTAGAATTTAGCAAAGCACAGTGCAGTGTTACCAGTTGGTATTTGATCTGTATTTAAGCAGATAAACCCTCTTTATTTTGAAGAAAGAAATGTGATGATTTTCTTTCGTCCTCTAGAATGCATTCCTGTAGAGGATAATGCTGCCCTTGCTTTTGGCAAAGGGAATCTATATTTTCTGGCAGAAAAAAAGTAATTCTTGCTTGTTTGTTGTAATAGAGAAAGTGAAGGGAGAGAGGAGGAAAATCATGAATTCATCCTCTATTCTTGATCCGTCCTCTGTTATCACAGGTTCAAATGAGATACACTGTAAAGCAGAAAAACTATGGGAAGTTATTCAGAATATTGGCAACATATTGGTTGATTGATAGCACTTGCTTGGTAAGACAGTGTGCCCTTTCTTGAGATGGATCTGAATAGTGGGAACAGTATTAATCAGGGGTCTACATATTGTGTTCTTGGTTCAACCTATTTGAATTACAGGTTGGCTAATAAAGTGTGTAAATCTAATGGAGAGCTCAATTTAGTTGTAATCTTTGTGATTTACAGAGATGGATAAGAAGCAGGAAGTGTACCTTAAGATCCTAGACTGATGCATTTGACACCTTAGTTTTGATAAAAGCAGATAGGTATCAGGCCCATGAGCTCAGTTATCTTTAAAACATTCAGATTTTAAAATTTAAGAATGTTCATTTATTTTCTTCTTTCAAAATACTTTGATATTTTTTTCTTCCTGATTAATAGTTTTCAGGTAATCAATTTATTTGTGTTTTATTAGCTTTTAGAATGTATTCAGTAGATACCTGACTTGCACCATCTGATAAGAATTGAACTTACTTTCATTGGACTTTTTCTGTGATTCCTTTCAAATTATCCCCCAGGATTGTGCCTGGATTGAATTAATCAGTGAAAGGGTGAGATATATTAGGTAGACTGTTAATCAGCAGCTCAGATCAGTTGTATTTCTACTACCTTTAAACAATGGTACTTCTTGAATACTGTAACATCTCTCTGAACCTGAATATATTTTGATAGTATTAAGTGGTTTTTAAAGCATAAGAGTTTGCTGCCCTCAAGTGGTTAAAAAGATCATAAACTGATTTCTTGATATTTTTCTCAGTTTAATAGTTTATCTCTAAGAAATAAAGTTCTGTTATGAGTTGAAAGCAGGAAGAAGAAACAAGTAGAGCAGGAAGTTAATTTTCCAGTGAGGAAAAACATCCATAGTCATTATAAAGGGGGGGAATTGGGAAAAGATAGTGAGGAGGAAATAACAAAGTTGTTTTAAACCAGTCAAGACTACAGAAAGGTGCAGCATTTTTCCTTGCTTCAATTCCACACAATTTTCAGCAAACACAAATGCAAAATGATGGAGAGTGGAGGATATCATTCTGCATTACACAGCTGAGATCTTGAAAGATTAGTGAAAAGCTGCCCTTGCATTTTCTATTCCCCAGTGTATTAAAGTAAAAGGTCTAATCTGACATAATAACAGTAGAGTAATGCTGTTCACAGTTTTGAAGTCTCTGATGATTTTTCTAGTTGTGTAGTTGCAGGAGTCTGATAAAAAAGATTCAAGACTTAAAAAGAACAGTAAGAAGGAAGGAATATAGAAGTAGAGGTAAGTGGAAAGTGGTTGCTGAATATGTACAGTAATAGCCAGAAGGCCTTCTGGGTGCATCTTTTTGCATTGTAGATGTTAATAGGACTTGAAATGAAATCACAGGGTAGTTGAAGCAGAAAGGTGAGGGAAGGAAAAAACCCTGAAGCATGGACAGAGTGACACTAGAGGCTTAAGTAAATTTATCTATGAACCCCAAAGCTTTGAAGTTTGAATGACTTTTAGGAAAGTGTCCCACATTGCTTTTGCATTCCTTTTTAAGTAGAGCATTCAACTGCAAGGCACTGGTAGGGTGGAGGGTCTGTGTATGTATGGAGCTAAATGAATATTTTTACATAACCATTGGTGATAATCCTAAAATCCATTATACAGCATTTCTCTAGACTTCAGTTATCACTTAAATTATATTGTCTTTTTTTCATTTGTAGTAATTTTAAGCCATTACGAATAAGCATAATTTTTATCACTTCGGGTTGTGCCAGGAGAACTTAGAAACAGTAGAATTTTGTAGTTTTCATAGTAGGAGTTTACCTTGTAATTTAGCCTAAAACATATGAAAGGATACAAGTCCCATTTTGAAACCTACACGGGTCTCTAGCTACTTATGTTTCAAAAGTATACTTCATGTTCTGAACACTCAGAATGTTACGACACGTGGGTTGTAATGTTAAAATGAGAGGTGAAGTGAGACACTCTTAACTCTTGCAGAAACTCTCCCTGGGCAGAAGAAAATTTAAGATTCATTGAACTGAAAAGGAGGGTTAGTAATTAGTGCCTGTACCTGGGAGAGACAGATTTAGAACTCTGAGCACCGTTTAGTGTAACTGAAGACTGCTTAGTGGAAATCTTCTGACTTTGAGATCTTAGAATAGTGAAGTGTGATATAATTGTGCCCTTCCTACAATAGTGTTCTTTCTCAGTATGTCATTATATACCATTTAAGTAATGCAAACTGAGGCTGAAGTAAGGGTGGTCTCTAAATGTTGTAATATATACTTTGTTTTGAAGTATGTATTGCATTTCATTGTGCATTCACCAGTGCTCAAAATCTAACAACTTGAAAGAGTCGTCATCATTAATGTGAGTCAGAAAAGATAGCGCTAAGTGGCATAGTAGATGTTAAATTTAATAAACTTTTTTTGAAGATCTGAATTCAAACATTTAAAATCAAAGGAAAGAGTTTTGCTGCCAGGAAATGTGTATAGTAGTGAAAGAAGGTTAAACTTCTTTGTACCTTTTGCTTGGAACCACAAAGGACAATCATTCAAGCAAAAGTTGAATTAAAAACTGACTTTGTACTATTTCAGACTCTTGTAGGCTTTTTGCAGTACCTTGTGTTTAAGCCCCATGCTTCTAGTCGCCGGAGAAACAAGGCTCCTGTTTGATGCATAAATATAATTTCCGCAGCTGTTTAATTTTCAGTCTAAATGTTGGAGTGAAATTAAGTCTAATGGGGCACAGATATTAACAAAATGAACAGAAAATCATCAAAGATTTGGACCCTTGATACCAGTGATTTTTCTTTGAGATCAGAACCTTATCTGATCGGCATTCAGAAAACAAGCAGAGTTAGATAAAATACCTTACAAACTCCCCTTTTAGACGCCTGGATTTTCCAGAAAATACATGCAGCCTCTTCAGCCCAGACAAATTACGTGTTGTCATCATATTTGAAAGAAGAGATCTAGATGATGATGGCTGCTGAGGACTCAAGTCAGTGACAGAACCAGAGCTTAAGCCTGTGAGTATCATTAAGTATGAGAGCATCTCTTACATCCAGTATTGCTTGGTGAGGCAAAGTTCTGTTTGTTCTTCTCTGCTTGTTCTCCTTTTGTGTTTTACATTTGTACCTTACTGGAATGTTTAGTCCCCAGCCTTCCTCCTGATTTTCCTTGACACTCTAGAGGCCTTATGTGCCCTGTGCCATTGCTGCGTCCTAGAAAATAATGTTCTGCTCATTAGAAGAATGTATTTTAATCTACCCTCCACCACCAAGCAATTAACATTTTTATATCCAATCTCATCTGATACAAATATGTTTTGCTTCTTTACAAACTTATGTTGATATTTAAGTTGCTAGCTAAATAGTACAGTTCAAAGTTGTAATATATTCAAAGAGATAAGCACATAGTTGTTTTGCAACTCCTCTTTGGACTGATTAACCCAATAATTTGGAAAATGCTAGCATAACTGTCACTTACTACCTGAAAATCTGTAACTATTGTACCACACAGAGTATCTTTTTTTTCAATACAGTACTAAGGAATAGGTGTATTTATTCCAGGCTATACAGAGTTTGAAATTTGGCTTGCACCTTGAAAGAACTTTTCTTACTCCGCAAAAAAAAAAATCCCGACAATCTCCCACTAAAATACTATTTGCTAAACAGCATTACATTTTTAACTATTCAAACCATTGACAAGAAAATTAACAAATGTGAGTCATGTTTTTAATTGCCTTGAAGATTTCTGTGTACCACTTACAAATTATAGTTAAAATCTTTTCCCCAAAAGAAACACCAGAGAACTGACAATTCTAATCTTCCTCCCTATCACTGTGACAGCAAAATTATGAAAGTTAAACTGGCAGAAGAAACATGAAAAATTATGGTGAAATGCTTAAGTGATAAAAAATGGTTTCATTTCCTTCTGTACTTAAAGGTGCAAAATAAATTGAAGCTTTTTATTAATGACTTTTATGTAACAAGCAATTTCACTGGCCAGAGTACTATCTTAGTATTTTATACTGTGTCAGCACTTCAGATTAAGCACTGTAAAGGCTTGTAAACCTCCCAAAATACTGGCTTAATCTGTAGCATAAAAGATTTGCTTAGAACAAGTCCTTATTCTGTTTATGGCATTAAAAAAATAATTCTCTATATTTGCATTAGGAAGTGTAAAAAATAATAAAATAAATCTTCTGTGCCTCTAGTAACAGGTTTGTGATTTTTTTTTTTTTTTTTATTACTTTGTTGTTGTTGTTGTTCTTACTGGCAGTTTTGGTAAGAGAAACAGTTTAAATTATCAGCTGAGTCTATCTTCAGCCACGATGGTTAATACTGAGATTCTGTCTTACATGTGATAGAACGAAGCAATCATTTTTAGTGAATTCACTGAAGAAATATACCTTCTTGATTTTTATTCTTGTTCACCAAGGAGGGATTCTAGAAAGACATTACACAATCCACACTTGTATTCCAGTTTTCATGGTTTTATTCTAGTTTGCAAGACTCTTACTGCAGTATTTACTAACATTTTAAAATTGTAGGGAACAGAAGTAATCAGCTAACAGAACTTTGAGTGATGAAGACCTCATTTTTTAAGTTTCTTTCATTGTTTCATTATTTTTCTTCATAACACTTTAAACTGAGACTACAACACTGGTAACATTTCCACTAGTCAGAGTTCATGGGGGCTTGTCTACATAGGGTACTTTTTCAAATTAAAATATAATTCCAGAGTCACTTTTTCTCTTGCAGTGAAGCTGGTTGGAAAGGTATTTAAGTTTCACTCAATACAGTCAGTTTGCAAAAATCTGGTTTTTATTCAGTTTCCTGTTTGTGATGTATGTCTGGACCTGTGTACAGTAGGATAGCTTTTCATTTAGAGGCACGGCCACCAACATTGCAGCAATGGATACTGGCTTCTTGTAGCAGGGCTGAGGAAGGGATTTTGAAATCTCCCCCTACTGTCAAATCCCTTCCTGCCTGACTCCCCCCGGGAAGTCAGATTTTATTTTAAGATCCATTTTGACACACATTTCTGCTGGGAAGGACTCCAAGAAAAAAATACTTCACAGTTTCTTTGGCCTCCTTTAAAATCTTGCTCTTTATTACTGAAAACACAGGGAAATCTTGATCTGTTTATCAGCATGCATCTCCAAAATCCTTCAAGTTAATGTGTGCAGGGAAGGATTTTACTGAAGAGAAAAATGTAATAACTGTAATTAGTTCTTGTTGTCTCAGTTATAACTTAAAGGAGTTTAAAAACCTCACAGTGATCTTTTGTTTGAACTTCAAACATGAGTTTGGTCCTGGGAGTGACCAGGGGCAATACTTGTATTCCCTTACTCTTGAGAAACCCTATCCCTGTGAGAGAAGCTTTTGCTGCAGAATTCTTCCGGAGTTTATGAAAAAAATATCTTGGACAGCCATTAGGCAGATAAGCAAGGGATGTGTAAAACAGGATGATGTCGTTAATTGAAAACTGCCTCCACATTGATTTGCAGTATTTTTCAAACATACAGAAATATTTTGCTATACCCATTTGTTCTGCTACTGTTTTAGCAATACAGGCTACAGTATGTGCTTTTTTTTTTTTTTTCCCCTCTAGAAATTGAATAAGGTTCTTTTACTTCTGTGTTTATTGTGTCCAGGTTTTAATGTCAGTCATACGAGCCTTTTAGCAGTGTTAATCACTGTTTCTGACTAAACATTTAGACTCAGAGATTTAAAAGACAAGCGATTCCATTTACCAGGTTCAGGATGCAGCAGTTGTTAAAGTATTTTTAAATTCAGGTAGACAGACTCAAGCACAACGGTCTGTCGGGGAAAAAAAAAGAAATCTTGGGTCTTAATTAAAGGTTATTATATATTGTGGTTTGACTGGAGCAACCTTGTTGACTGGTAGACAGAATACTTTAAAACAAATGGAAAGCTACTGTCCTCCCCTCCCCCCCCAAAAAAAAACAACAAAGAAACAAAACAAAACAGGAAAACAACAAAGGGAAAAACAAACAAGCACTTTCCTGTGAGCATGATTGCTGTAGAATAGCTAAAAATTTACTGAAGAGCCCTTTCTGGCAAGGGATTAAAAGAAAAAAAAAATAAAAAAGAAAAAAAATCCATGTGATGCAAATACTTTACTATAATGTCTCTTTGAACTTAATTCCAGAGAAATAAGTTTTATTTAGACATGATTTCTACAACAAATGTAAGAAAAACATGGCCACCAAAAATACTTCAAATTGTGATTCTTAATTAGTTGAAATAAGGATACTATGTATTGTTTACATCAATAAAGTACTAAATAATTACAAATATACAACTAAATATACCATCTACAATATATAAAAATACAAATATATCTACAAAGCATATATATTTACCAAAGTACAATACAAATTAAATATAGAAAAAATAGCAGGTTATAACATTTGAAATATCCCTTAAGCAGTCTGTGAAGCTAGAGGAAGAAATGTTCAAAACCAAAACTTATAAAGAACAACTGCACAAGCCAAGTATTTACAGGCACTGGGATGATGTTGTCTGTCTGTGTCCAACTTTTGATTCTGTCTAAACTTGCAACACTAATTAGTTAAAATTAGCACCTTGTGGATAGAGATTCTTTTGAGGAGCAGGAAAGCAGGAAGAGGAGATGGATTAATTGGTGGTGCTTTTCCTTACGAGTCACAAGTAAAACGTTTCCCAGATGCTGAAGGATTGCTGTCTCTCATCCTGTGTTACTTGGTATGAGCCGTCTGACTTCGTGTCCTATAGCCAATGCAAACATACCAGGGCCATAATAGCTAGGTGGCTACTTCCAAAGCTTGAGCATTTAGGGTTATTTAAAACTATTACTTTTACAAAGTTTTTTGTTATTCATTATGTATTGTCCCTAAGCTTTTATTCTTATTCCGACTTGTCTAGTTTTATCTGCCAGATACATCAAGAACTTGGTAAGTGGGAGGAAAGAAACTCATTCCTCACAGAAAATGTGCGGCAATCTGGCAACTTTTGAACTCTGAGTCTTGAGTTACAAGCCTTGTACTTTAGAGGAGGGGAAATATCTTCCACAACAAATACAGTTTTTAAAGTGAATTGAGATGAGAGATAAGTTTCTTCAGATTATTGCAGCTTTGTTTCAGTCTTGAGTAGTTTTGAAGATGATGTATATTTTCTTTCAGAAAACTGAAATGTGGGAGAGTGAGAAGTCTGAGGAAGACATGGAAGAGTATATCTGGGAAAATAGCTGTTCTCAGAAAAATGCCTTGGATACACTACTTCGAATAAAAGCCTCCGAGAATATCAGTAATGTAACTGAGGAAGAGCTGCTTGCATCTGAAGTGGT
The DNA here is from genome assembly GCF_018691265.1 of Tyto alba. Classification (NCBI taxonomy): domain Eukaryota; kingdom Metazoa; phylum Chordata; class Aves; order Strigiformes; family Tytonidae; genus Tyto; species Tyto alba. The sequence goes on along the minus strand of NW_024881295.1, from coordinate 4,310,682 downwards.
TAAGAATTACAGAAACTCTGTAATTGCACTTAAAAATAAAGGTGAAACAGAAAATAACATGTCTCAGTATAAGGAATCCGTGAAGAAACTATTGAATATACAAGCATTAACATGAGAGCAGACTCTGCAGGTACACCTGATTATTATGGAAATATTAAACTACTATGTTAATATTTCTATACAACATGGATATATAATTATTCAGAACCTTAACCAAAAATATGAAACTTGATGAGTTAATTTCAATAGTAATCAGATTTTTCTTTACCACTGGATTTTCTTGTAAACATAAGTTTCCTGTCCATGAATCTTGTTCTTTGAATAAAGTATGTTTTGAGTCATATTGGTGACTTGAACATTCTAGTCTGTGCTTTCTTAGCTTGGGAGATTGTGGTTCAGTCCTGTGCTTAATCACATTCTGACTTCTCACACAACTCCTTTTTGCGTGTATCTTAGAGCAACAATGTCAAAAAGAATGAAATGACTTAGGCTCCCAGTTCCATTAATTAAGATTCTGAAAGTTGAGTGCTCTAAACTTCCTAAATGCTTTTCAAATGTCACTCAGATTTTGCTCTGTCTGTACCCCCTATCTGTAAAATAATGTTGCCTAAATAGTTTAACTGTTGGAGAGGTGCTGAAGCACACTGAACAGTGTGAGGTTCTCTGTTGTCGTCGGGAGGGCTAACAGATAGCCTGAGTAAAAATACCTGTCTAAAATGATAGAATAAAATAAAGTAGAAAATGGGATGGTAGTGTGGAGGTGAACTACCAGTTACTGCCAGGATACCTAAGTACAGGGGAAGGAGAGAAAGAATAATGCGAGTTGCTGAAAGTGGGAGCTGACCAGTAGTGAGGCAAGTATATAGCTCAAATAGGAATGGACTGAGTCTTAGTCCCTGAGGTCTGCAGATTGTCTCCTGAATGTACCCAGCTTCTTCAAGATAAAAAAGCATTTGTAGTATCTAGCTTACTGCTGCGAAGAAGGAAATTATATGGATGTTTATCTTGTATTTGGTAATTTGTATTTGAAAATAATTGATTTGAAACACTGGAATCACAGGCAACTTTTATTGCCTTCTCACAGTCAAGGAAAAAACCAAACCAAACCAAAACAAAACAACCTTAATATCACCTTGAAAGGACATAAATAACTATTTTTGATTTTATTGTAGCTTCCTGGCTTACTAAGATTTCAGCTTAGAGAGAAAGTCTCAGTTTTCTGGAAGGGGCAGAGGGAGTTTTTATTCATCAGACTTAGGGATTCTGCATAGCTATAAAAGAACCTAGCGTGTGGCCCTGCCAGCAGCTCGCTGAGAGGAAACACCATGAGAATAAGGACATTGAAAACCAAAGGGAATTGATTTCTGCGGTGTTCTGTGTGCCTTAATTCACCTACTGCTAGGATTTCTCGTTTGTTTTGTGTTTACATACAGCCAAAGAGTGTATGTATTCACATTTCTAAACACATTGTCAGTTTTGGAAGGATTCTTCTGAGGTAGAGATGTTTTTGTATGGCAGGAGATTGAGTTTACTGCAGCTTTTTACTCCCTACAAATATTTGCCAGAGCTGTAGCTAAGATTGAAAATGCTTGTCCTGTAGTCCCCATTTTGCACTTACCAACTTGGTTATTTAGTGGTCCTTTCTTTTAGATTTGTATTAATGTGAAGTTTTAGCAGAAGCTTAATATGGGGAAAGCTTTTGCTGTTCTTAAATTCCTTTTTTCAGTGATAATGAGGGTAATGTTTAAAATTCTCATTTGAAATGGTACATCTGTATACTTCCTAATCTTTTTTGAACAGCCGTGAAACCATAATTACTGAGGAAGCAACTGCAGTTTGACTCAGAGAATGGTATGGATGGTGGAGTTGTTCCTGGCTTTATTCCAAAGGCAGTTTACTTCTAGTATGTACACAAAAGAAATTTATTTCCTTAATTAGCTTTGTCAGTGTTTGCATAAGGACTGATGTACTAGCAAGAATATGTAACTAACTTTCATTTTGCAGTGCCGTGTCTTGTACCAGACTGTCATGAGTAATGCTCTTAAATATTTTAAGAAGCCCAAAACCCCATAAGTTTGCTTTTCTCCGTAGAAGGTGTCCTTATGTACTCAGGACGTATGAGCACCTGATAAAATCCTCTCTGCAACAGAGAACAATTCAGTTTTCCTTTCTTCTTTGTAGACTTTAAATGGACCTAAGCAGAATTCTGTATGAAAGTTGTAGTTAAAATAACAACTTAACTTTACTAACCATAATGGCTGATAGAAAGAACAGCACAGCAAGGGAAATTGTTTTTTCATTTGATTGCATTTTTATTTCATTAGCTTCACAACTAATTAATGGAAAACCTAAAATGCACAGGCTTCTAGAGTTCCCACTGAAGTGTTCAAGCCTAGCTTATATACATCCTATAAATGTTTCAAGAAATACAGGCAGGATAAAAGGTGGCTGTCTTCTGAGTGACAGGTCCCTCAGATGTGACCTACCAACTACCAGTAGATTATACCTACTGGCCAAGAACAATGTTGGGACTTATACCCCGTGTTCCCCAACTGCATCCAACGCTTACCATCAGACATTAATTGTCAAAGACACCAGTTTTCCGGTAGTATCTGTCTTAATGACCCTATGGCTGCAAGATTGACCTCCAACCTTGGTTTTCAATGTTTTCTTCACTTACACTCCTTGCTAAGAAACATATGAGCAGAACCCTTTATAATGGTTTAAGTGCCCAATCAAGCTACTGGAATCAAAGGCAATATAAAATTCAGAGTGACACTTGTGATTTTTATTAATGGTTTATATCTTACAGTGCAGAACTTGTGTAATGCAATGGACTGAATGAAAGGTAGCCTAGATTGTGTTTTGAGCTCTTTGTCATCTTGGATGTTTCTGTTTTTCTGCTTCTCCCTCCAAACTGTTTGTGTTTAAGGGTGGCACTATTTGTCTCTCATTACATAGAACACTTAGAACACTGGGATCTTAACTCCAGTGAGTCTTCCCAACCTCGATGATGTATAATATATCAAGTGTTTTTATGAACTAAACTACACATCTTTATTTTCCTGTATAATACTCTTGCAGACCATCTCATTGGAAACCTGCACTGAAGTTTAGAAACTGTGAAGGGGTAAAGAGTAATAGACTTATAGGTTAAGCAACTCTGCACCACAGTAGTAAATATATACTTAGCAATGGTCACTTATTAATGTATCACATACATTAAAATGTAAATGCATGTCTGAAGTGTGTATCCCTCTATACATACCCGTGTGTACGTACATTTTGTTACATGGAAGTGCTCATGTTACTTTTAGATAGACCTGTATATAGGTAACACTTAAATCAAGGAGCAGGCTAGGCCCCCCAGTGCATAAATTCAAAAGGAAGGAAGAACAAAAAACCACCCATAATATCTAGAGGCATTGGCTGTCTCCACAGGTAATTGTCTTACTGGTATTTACTGGCCAAGAGGAACATGGAGCTAGTTCATGACAGCCCTGACCTCAGGCAACCCTGCCCATCGCAGATTGAAACTTGAGCAGGAAGACTACTATATGTGCTTCCTTGTGGTCACTGTTCTAACCTCCAAGTAGCAGATGTCTCATTTCAAATCCAAACACTTGCCCCCGCAAACTGGGAAAGTAAGTTCCTTACGGCAAGGAAAAATAAGCTGTTTCCAGTGGAAAAAAAACTCACACAAATTAAGTTCTTGGCCATCTGGAATAGTCGCGATGCATAGTTTCACTGGTGTTGTTGAGGAGACTAACCTTTCTTTTATCTCCCATATAAACATTCCAGAGAAAGGTTGAGATCTAGCACTTGGTCAAACTGGAAAAGAACTTGCTTTGTCAGTATTCTGGCTAATTTTTTGCATCTAGAAACTACCATAATCACTGGCATAAGATGTCTTTAATAAACTGTGCTAGGACGTGAAGTGAAACGTTCAAAGTGTCACTACATAGTTTCTTGTGGTTGTTTGTTTATGCTCTATCTCACTTTTGCCCTCTAAAGAAGGACTGTCGGACACTAAACGTAATCTCTTACGCATATTAGACAAGACAGCCTGTACAGAGACATAATTCAGTCTTTGGCAAGGAAAGTAGTTGCTACAACTGCTTGTAACTTCACCAAGCCCTAAGACATAAATGTGACAGCCTGTGTGTGAAGAGTTGGTAGACCTCTACACATAATCTCATGGTCTTCAGGGAACTAATTTATACTCCTGACTGAAGTTGACGGTTTTTGCCCTGTTTTCATGTATAGCGTTGCTACAAGCACAAGTAAGGGTTAAAGAGACAGTTGCCTAAAAAGGGATGTGCTGCCTGGACAAATCACCTTTCTACCCATTTCTTGTTTTCCCTCATACTTTTAAGAATTTATGTATTATTTTCTTGTGACACTCCTAGTCTCTAATACAATAGTCCTACTACTGTGCTTTATATAATCCTTTTCCTGACTATTTTTTCTCTATATGCCAACAAGCCAAGAATATTCTCCAGAACATGATCTTAGTCATTCCATCATGCCCCAGAAGCATTTGTGCATGGGACAGATATGTTTTCACTTCTGTTTCATTTTCCTTTTGTGGTGAGTATTGAGGTCCTAGTTCCATTATATGATTCTACAGAAAATAATATTGAAGGTAAGTATCAAAGGAGCATCAAGGTGCTATTAAGGGCACTGTACAGTCACTAATCTGGAGATGAAGAAACCGTGGACACCAGGGATGACTGTGGCTTGCTTCAGGTCACACAACTGTTCAATGATCAGACAGAAGTTACTTTTCTGAGAGTAAAAGGAAGTGAAAGACCCATCTGTTTGAAAGCAAGTAGTATATTACTTACGACTTCTTTCTAGTAAAACTAATGCCTTCTTGCAGAGATTTGTGTTTCTGGCATGTTGGAGTGTATCCTGTCTAGTGAGAAGATTTCTTTGCTAGTCTTTTCATTTGTAGGTATATGACATCCCTGGTATAAGAATAGCAAGTTTTCACTTTTTCAGTAGTTGATTTCCTTTTTTTTAAAAAAATACATAATAGTAGTATCCATCCCTTAAGACTAGCTTTTCTTCTTTGTTCTTGAATCAAGCTGCTATGGAGGATCATTTATAGCAAAGGAAGAGTTAAGCTGGAAGAGGCCAAGCACTGTTGAGTCTGGAGCACTGCAGACTGTCAACACACGTTTTGTGGGGCATTTACATAGCAGCCCAGCTTCCTTAACAGGAAGAAGAGTCAGGGTAAGAGCAGATACTAAGGGCTCAGGGTCAATGAAATTAGTACAAATCTTGTTTAATGAAGGTATTGCAATATCAGTTTTCAGTTGAATTGCATAATATTTATCCGAGAACAGTAATATCTTAATGGTACAGGAAGAAGTTAGAGGGGATGTGCCATGTCTGGGAAGGAAATGGGAGGCCTGGTTACCAGGGATATGGAGAAGGCTGAGGTATTCAATGACTTTTTTGCCTCAGTCTTCACCGGCAAGTGCTCCAGCCACACTGCCCAAGTCGCAGAAGGCAAAGGCAAGGACTGGGAGAATAAAGCCGCCCACTGTAGGAGTAGATCAGAATTGAGACCATCTGAGGAAGCTGAAGGTGCACAAGTCCATGGGACCTGACGAGATGTATCTGTGGTTCCCGAGGGAACTGGTGGATGAAGTGGCTAAGTTACTGTCCATCATATTTGAGAAGTCGTGGTTGTCTGATGAAGTTCCTGCTGACTGGAAAAGGGGAAACATAACCCTCACTTCTAGAAATGTTAAAAAGGAAGACCCAGGGAACCACAGGCCAGCCTGTCTCACCTTTGTGCCTGGCAAGATCATGGAGCAGACCCTCCTGGAAACTATGCTGAGGCACATGGAAAATAAGGAGGTGATTGGCGACAGCCAGCGTGGCTTCACTAAGGGCATATTGTGACTGATATAAAGCACATCTCTGTAATCTACAGGTTGAGGAACCGAGTTCCTCCTCTGATATACATATGCCTTTGTTTCCTAATGAAATGAGTCAGACCTGAGACTTTCCCACTGCGGGGTCAGATCCGTGAAGATTACCCCAAGGTGATGCGCACGTCATATGAGACATACATTCTTTATTTACAATATCTCCACATTCATCCTTTGATACAATACAGAGTATCTTGCTTCCTTTCTCCTAGTTCCTTTCCTTTTGGTGTTAAAAACCCGGAAAAGAATACACGTCAGCTTCCTCTAACTCAGAAGACCACTTGGGGTCTCATCATTCTTAGTTGAAATTTTTAGTGATAGTTAAACTGTGTGCTAGATTCAGACACATGATGAATTAGGAAAGTACACTTTGATGATAAAAGCTTGTTCAAATGTAAAGTACATCATGCAGTGGGTACATCTCTAGAGTTTGTATCACTTTACATATAAGCACAGAACAGCCCTTAAATCATACCTAATTCTATTTTTTTTGTTAGCTAAAATGGAAGGAATTTCTTCTGTGCTATTTCAACTGATTAAATAACCCCACTCCTTTAAAATGTTCTTATCCTGTCTTCTATTAGATATAAATTAGCATACAAGGTCAATCAAATACTATAAACAACCATTTTTTTAAACTTCAGTTTTCTAAGCTACAGTGCTGATCAAAGTGGACCAAAATATAATTTTAGAGAGGTCTTTTCATCTGTAATCAACCTGCTCAACTGTAATTAGGTATTCATTTGGCCTTACAACCTCATGACTGTAGTCTTTGCATGAATCTTACTAGTTTTAAAATAATCTTTTGCCACATAGATATGACCATCACCTTTATTTTTTATTGTTTCCTTTTATAACATTTACACTTCTCTGGGAAATAGAAATTTCTTACAGCAAATGAAGAAAATGAGAAAATCTGAGGTATCAACAAGCTTAAAAGAGGAAGAACAATCCTGGTTGCTGCTGGAAATGTTTGCTTTGCCAAGCAAACTTCCTGAATAAGGTAAGGCAAGGAAATACCTTGCTACCTTGTTGATCTAGTCACTTGATTTATATTCAGGAGGAGCACTTTAATGAATGGAGTATAGAGGATGAGAAAATTTAAAAAGGGGGGTTAATTATAAAGCTAATCTGTGGAGCTTTCAAAACATTTTGTGTATTCCTGGGCAACATACTTTAAGTGACTGTCCCTATTCTACAAAGCTAATGATGTAAATGACAGATATGAGTAGGCAAGAAAAAACAAGTCAAGATGGACGACACAGATTGACGCTAATTGCAAGGCATGAACAAACGTTACCTGCATTTGTGTTTTCCTTAGCCAATAACAGAATGGATTTGTCAGTGCATTGCAGAGCAAGTAACTTTACAAAAGCAGTTAAGTCAGAAGGTGCTTCTGTAGGGGCTTGAGAAACATTTTAAGTGATTGCTATCAGAAGAGTGAAGTGAGAAGTGGGGTAAAAGTAAAGCATAAAGGTTGAATGATCAGACGTTTGGGTATGAGTTAATGGAATTCAGTAGTTTTGGGGACAAGTTCTTTTTGCTGTTTTTCTTTGAAGAAGAGTAAGCTAAATTGTTTTGCCTTGGTATTAGGGATAAGTGGGGAAAAAAGGTAAATCTAGAAGTTCGTTGGAGAAAAATTGACAGTTTTTATAGAAACAGATCTGAGGCAATTAAAGGATGATTAGAGTTAAATGATTTTATTATACTATAAAACTTCGGTCCGTTTTACTGATTACACTTATATTTATTTTTCTCAGGTTAGTTCAAAGTCAGGGGAAAGGATACGTACAGATGCAGTGAATCTGCTCTCTTAAATTAGGGAAAGCGTATACTATTTGTTAGGCGTTAGTCTGGGCCAGATTATGAGCCAAAATGTGCTCAAACACCTCTGAGCATGCAGTGGGAGTGTGTGTACTTCTTACCTAAAGAGACAGGGGAATTGTATTTCATCTGTTGAGAATTAAATGACAACAGAAAGATTCTGAGACCATCAGTGAAGAAAAAAATCTTTAGTTCTGTAAAAGAAATAAGCTGGTATATATGATTAATTTTTAAAAAGCTATTTGTTCCAAAACAAGGATGGTGACAGTATTTTACAAATTACCTTTGACAGTAGTATATTTTATGAATTGTCTCGACATTATTGTTCTTCTTCTCCTTACGGGCTTATACTGACCTCTCCTATTGCTGCAGCACCCTGCTGTGAAAGCAACAGTACAACAGCAAAGGAGGATGAGAGAAGAGCAAAGAACAACAGGAATCAACCAGACACCCAGGGCTGCAGCTTCCCAAGCAGGTGCCTCGTTATCTGAAGTATAATTCCTACCACTGTAGCCTTTGGTTTCATTCAAGTGTTGCTTACTGCCATTCGGACGAGGAGGAGTGGGCATGTGGGACAATCCCTCGGCAGACTCGGATATCAAAGTTGAGTGTACAGTCTTCTTGTCTGAGGTGGTGATTGACCTAGTGCTTACTGACGTTGTGCTTGTCCTCTTAGGAAAATGGTCATCTGGTGGAAAAGTTTTTGCCCTGGAATAAGTAGTAGCTTCAGTTTTTTGGACCATCAGGCTTGTGCTGGAGGTGTAAGTGTTCGCTGTTAAGCTGTGGCTAGGGGTAGAAGATGGATCTTGGAGCAGAAGAGAACTTGACGTGGCATTATGATGCTGGCATCTTTCCCACTCAGTGGTCTTTGTGCTGTTTTGCCTTTCATATTTACTCAGTGAGGAGTGAATATATGGCTTTTGGGACGTCAGTTTTTCAAAAATAAGAAGATCTGGATCAATCCCTATTAAATCATGAACAGTGTTAGTTTATGTGATAAAAGCTGATCTGCACACCCACAAAAGGAGCACATGGAGAAAATGGCAGGTCAGGGACCCCAAATAATACCCATGAACACCTTCTGGACCGGGGGTGTCACTGCCTAGGGTTATGGGACACCTTATGGGATGCAAGGGAAGTGCATTTCGGGATTGCAGAGGACTTACTATGGGATGCTTAGGGAAGGAACCAAAGGTGAGGAAAGGCGGGGATCTAGGCTACTCTGTGTGTGTGTGTGTGTGTGTGTGTGTGTAAGTCTGCACCAGCAACAGGAGGGGGGCTGTGCCACTGGGAGCTCATACATCTGGGTGACAGCAGCTGGGGAGACTGGGCTCCAGACTGAGCATCTGAGCCCAGCTGCTGGGGGGATTCACACTGTACATATGTGTGCATATACATATACACATATGTATATGTTCACTAGCAGATCTCCATCCTGTGCAGACAGAAAAAGCAGGATGAGGTTCTTGGTGCTACCTGCATACATGTGTGTGCTTTGTGCATTCGTCTGTGTTACTTGTGTGGCTGGCTGTGGATATATGTATACGTGTGGTATGTATGTGTGCTCTTTGTGCATGTGCCTAATGGGAATATATTTTCAGCTTTGCTACTGGTTGGATCTGGGGACATGGAGCAGTGGCACCCTCATCTCAGATCTGGTGTGGTATTTTCCCCAATCAAAGTATTGATCAGGTACTCAGAGCATGAGAATCTCGAGAGCAGAGTGTATCTTCATGGTCCTTTCTCACATACTGAATGGAAGAAAGGGGGGAATTATTCTCAGGAGTAGGTACATTAATGAAAAAGGAGAACAGTCATGCTTTTTTAGCATTACATGTTACTTCAGAAGATCTTCTAGCATAGCAACTGACCGAGTATAATTTTAACACTTCCTATATTTGCTGTTTTCAGCCTTTATAAATAAAATACTTAATTACCTGTTGTGATGTTGTACAAAATGACATTGATTCTGGCCTTTAGTATGCAGCTTTCCAATTCTGGGCAAGACATGTGCAGGCAATTCATATTCTCATGAATGGCTTCATGGTAGAACACTGCTAGATTGCAGGAAACTATAATAAAAAAAAGAATGAAATTGATCTTATTAGCCTAATGATCATTGCATTTTGTTATGTTATTTAACATCAGAAGTTCATTAATACTGGACAGTTCCACAGTACTTTAAATCTGTGGTTCTCTCATTATCATGCAAACTAAGCATCTAGTCAGAAAAGTAGAACTACTTATATTATTATTTTACATCAGGAAAAAAAGGAATAGAATAGCCATCTGGCTTCTAAATGTGTCTCTGATTAAATAAAATTATATGCTTTAGCTTGTAGTCCTCCTACGAGTTGCTTTCCTTCACGTCTCAGATGCAGTGAGTAGACCATTTCTAAAAGTAAAGTTATCAAGGAACACAACTTGGAGTTGTTTGCTCTTGTGTAAATATACCTGTCTACTTGAAACTGGACTGCAACCGTTCATTTCACCCAGACTACTAAAGGCCATCCTGAACTACAATAAGTATGTGACATCTTGCCCCGCTGCCGTTCCCGTTCATTTTCCTCATTTGCCCTCGGGCTATTGGATTTCTGTGAATAGAGTAGTTTAGACAATTCTTCATTTGTGTTTGGAGGTTCAGTTTTATCTTCCCACATCAGAAATCAGGACTGAAGTAATAATGAAAAAAATGCTTGAACAACTTGTCACTGAAACCCAGTTTTCAAAAGTATATAGATGCGCAAATCCTAGTGGTATAAAACTTAGATTGAAAATATATGCTAAAATACTTATGGTTAGAATCTTACTCTATAAAAAGCAGGAAAGATTCTTTTTTCAGTCTTAGAGTACATAAAAACCTCCAGTCAAAAGGTTTTATTTTATGATATCAATGTGCTTGGAGCAGGATCAGTGTTAGGTTTTGGTTTACTTGTACGAAGTTTTGAGGTTTTTATTTATTTCATTTTACTTGCCTTGAATGTAACCTCCATACCTGAAGTAATATGACTACCTGCAATTAAAGATGTATTGGCAGGGCAGGGCTTATAGATGTATTCTATTTACTTAGGCATTTATTCCAAATATTTTTCTCACATTTGTAAGTAATGAAAGTAATTTGTAATACTTCTGCAAAGAACAACAGAAAAAGTCATGCAACTCTTTCTATTTTATGTGTAACTAAAATAAAATCCCTAATCTATTTACAAATGAGAAAGGGAAGAAAATACACTAAACCTGAGCTTGCTACCTTTTCTGTATTATTTGTATGTTTTCATCTAGTAGCCTTAATACTGCATCATAGATTTAACAGAGTAAACATATGCCTTGAAAATGTTCTGTTTTTTTTTGTTTTGTTTTGGTTTTTTTTTCCCATCATAATGAACTTACCTGCCCTAAGAGACAAGCATCAAAAAAGGTGTATGACTAGTTAAACAAAAATTTGCAATGAAAATGTACTCTGTCTGAACAATAGAAATTCAGCAGGTCTACAGAAGAAAAAACCATGGCAGAAGTGCTATTACAGAATTTATATTGTCTTGTGTTGTTTAGCTACTTGCAAACAAAGATCAAGGTTGTCTGCCTAGCTGAAGTGAAAACAGTAATGTTTACAAAGAAAACTGGGATCCTAAACTCTAATGATAGCAAGGTAAAGATATGAGTTGTCATCAAAACTAAATCAAAGATAATAATCGGCAGTTTTTCTTTCACTGAAATAATTTTCATTTCCTATATCTACCTCTAGTTTGGCTTCATCAGCTTCCAATTCTGTGTCATAGGAACTTGAGCTTAGAGTAGGTATTTATGAAAGTAGGACTGGTGCAAAGAAGGTTATGGTTATCAAAACAATAGAAGAACATAACTTGTGGAAAATAGAATGATAATCTTACAGGGATTATAGAAAGCTCTGGCTTTATTATATACCAATTGACTTACAGTTTTCTTTAAAAGGTCAGAAACATCTTGTAGTGTTATAGAAACATATTTAGCCAGTACATAATTATTCCGATATATTTCCTGAGGACTACAGGCATTTCTACAGGTGATATGTAAAAAAATATTGGCTTCTACAGATAAAGGAATTTAAAATCCAGTGACTTTTTTTAAGAAAATAATTCTGAATATAGAAATATTTCTAGGCATCAGTAAACAATTTGCATAATTTTTATCATAGGTTAGCAGTTTAAAAGACAAAGCCCTTCAAATATTTCTGTGAAATCTCTATGTAGTACTTGTTTTTCTGTGATATCTTTTGTTCAAGGTTTCTTAAACACAGCAAACACTAATGACATGGTATTATTGAAGTCATTGTTTGAAGATCACGGTTTTCAGGTATTTGTTCACATTGGTGATTTTTCTTCCAACAGAAAGCTGTTCTTCACTTGTATCACATGTAGCAATATGTCCCTTTGCCTTCAGATCCAGGTATAGAGTGTTCTGACTTTTATCAAAGAATGGATGTTTTGTGCTAATCGTAAATTTCATGTTTGTTTTTCAGTGTGATACATAAATACTATGCAAGTTTTCTTATTTAAGAATATATAAACCACCTGAAAATATATGTATTTGAAGGGAGTGAAATCTTTGAAACTATTTCAGTCTTCCAAGTTTGTGCAAAGTTCTGTTGTCATTAGAAAATCTGGGGTTTAGCACAAAATAATTATAATTGGTTTTAATTTTAATGATTACTTTGCATACTTTATGGAAACATCATTAAATAATAGGAAAAATATCTCATCTGAAGAACTTGGCTTCTGTGGATATATTCTCTTTGGCATCTGTGATGGATTCTACTGTATAAAATCAGTTAAGTAAGTCACGACCCTATTTCTTTGTAAGGAAAGATAGTTCTTTGGTCAGGAAAAACATTTTAAAAGCATGCTACGAGATACTTTGTATTGATTTGAGGAGATATAAATGGCATATTTTATTTCTTGTTTTTAAATTACTTCAAAATTTCTTTTTATCTTGTAAGATTAACTTTCAGAAACTGTGCTATTACTGAGAATCCAGTAAAGAAAATTCTCTTATCAAACTTATTATCAACATTTATTGAAATCTTAATTAGGACATTTATTGGCAATGGCATCTGTGGTAGTAGCTACATCTGTCTCTTTGGGATTATGAGGAAAACACAAGCTGATTTAAAGGGGGTCTTTAAATGACATGTCTCTATTTTAGTTAAGACTATAACAAATTTGTGCTTGACTGTGTAACAATACAAAAACTAGGTTCCGAGTTACCATTACTTCTCTCTGGAAGGTATCCAGTCCCATGTTCTATGAGAAAAAAAATGTTGTCAAAATAGGAAAAACATTGCTGAAATATATGTAATTGTTGTTTCCTCACAATATTTAAACAGAAGTTGACTCTTCCCAGGAATACTGACAGAAGTTACATTAGTTATGTCAGTGTCAGGTTGTCAAGGTCATATTTTTGTTCATAAGTCAAAATTTCATCAAAATTTATGTTGGCTGGTTTTAGTAACTGGTACCCGACTTTCATCCTCTGTATTCAAAACCCTTTCAAGTCTTGCAAGTTTTGCAGTCACATTTAGGCACCACAGACACACACTTCATGTACACTTCTAAAATACACTCCAATAGTGTACCAATGCAGTGTGATACAGAGAAAAGTAGAGTTTTGGGCTTAAGACAAACAAGGATTTTTCTTATTTTTATTCTGAGTCTGAGTTTACAAGGCTAGGGAAAAGGGGTTACCAGCTGAGTAACTGCTATTATTTATTGCTGTAACTTTATTGTTCATCTTAACATTATACCTGAGTTGCACCAGAAACAGTGTAAACGCAGAACAAGAGAGTGCTCTCTCCAAGAAAATGAATATTCTTGTATTTCAGAGAAGGATAAATTGTGTGTTCCCTCCAGTCTCCCCCTCACCATGCCCTAGTCTAGTGCCACACTCCATGAAGAAAAGTCCTATTGGAATCAGCGTCACTGATTTTTCTCTACAGGTGTAGATGGTGATGGATATTGAAGTTATTGTTTTAGCGTTGGCATTGCCCACAAGCTTTGTAACAGATATCTAAAATTTCAAAGCAGACCCTAAGATTTTCATGTTTTTATTGTAGTCTTCTAAAAAATTCAGATTGTCAGATTCCTTTCTATGGGACTAAATATGGGGGAACAGTTACAATGTGCCTCTGCTTTCCTGCTTCAAAAAAAAAAAACATATATCCCTTTTTTTTTTTCTTTTCACTATTTCTTCTTCAACTAAAGGAATATATTTATATAAAAATTACCTAAAATGTTTTTCCTCATATGTTGTGATGAAAACTTTCATGTATGCCACGATCTTGATAACAAACACTCACCATTCCTCAGAAGGCAGCAGGTTCTGCTGCACTGCTGGGGTGAGACTTCTGCATAAATCTTCAGCACCCGGGCTCCCCTTTTCTGTGATTCCTGCAGGTCAATCAGAAGACCTGGGAAGCGTCGGATCCAGCAGTTCTTGTAAAAGGTTGTGGGTGAGCAGAGAGAGTCTGACTCCACAGCCAAACCCAGAACCAACAGCACTTCTGCTATTGCCACCAGCAGAACCATTTTGTCAGTGCAATGGGCTCCGTCAGCACGCTTTCTCCTCCATGGGTGCACTAAAGTGTGGACCAGCATTTGAAGAGACAATCTCTTGAGTGGTGAGGATACGGCCAATTCTGCCAGGCATATGAGCCAGAGGATGTTTTTTCCACACAATTCCCATGTTGCTGTTTGGGCAGTTGCTGGAAGGAAGCAGCTATTTTACGAGCTACATAAAATTCTAATAGTTACTATTGTTCTCTAACTTCATTATTTGCAGACAGTTTTTGAGAGAGAAAAGGCACAGGTTGTTTTTAGTCATGCAGAAAACTTGTTTCTTTGGTCCTCAGTTTCTGTTTCTTGTCCTCCTAAGACCAAACTAGGCAGACAGCCTTAACTTGTGGTGAATAATGGTAAGCTCAGCATACTGTTTCACCTCAGCTCTGAAAGTATGCAGTAGTCACCTGAGAGCAGGTAGGTCTGCCACTTTGTTCAGGCAAACTATTACACTCAACAGAGAAGAAACAGATCAAGTTAGTTTCTTAACACTTCTTGAATTATCTGGTGGCTGAAAATATAGTTTCCTTCTTTACTAACAAACTAAACTAATTCTGTCTGCCAGACTGAGGTGGAAATTTGTTCCCCTTCCCAACTCTGTTTTGGTTGCAAGAATAGTACAATTTTATTTGCAAAGATCTAAGAACAGATGAATATGACTGGAGAAGGCTGTAACCTACATTCATCTCCGGACCAAACAGGTAATCAAAGTCCTGCAACTGATAAGTTTAAGAATATTGAGCAGTCTGTACGTGTTTTTCTGCTTATTTTTAAGCTTGGAAAAGGCCTGTGAGAGTGAAAGAAAAAAAATATAGTTGGCATATAGGGAGGCAATTTTTCAAGCACCTGGTCTGAAACATGAAACTCCCAAGTGTTTTGTTTCTTAAAAGGACCCAGTCTGATCCCCGATTCCCACTTCTGTATGCAAGATTCCCATTCTGTATGCCTTTCATACAGAAAGGCTTTAAAATATTACATGAGTTGATTTAAACTCAATGGACTATATAGTGAGGTTGAGAGAATTAGGTAGAAACACAGTTGTCTGTAATAAAAATTGTGTGTTGGATATATAAAAATATTTTAGACTGCATTTTTTTCCTTCAAGATTAGAATCAAGGAATTTCCCCAGTTCTACATGAAGCATAGATCAGTTACATGGAGGGAGGGAGCCTCATACTGATTTTAATACTTCAGTCATTATAGTTGGTGTTTGTTTTGAAAAACAACGCCCCCAGTTTGGAAATGAGCCAACATGTATACAATTTTGTTCATTACAGGGTGTCTTAGAAGGTAATAAAGCTCAGAGCAGGTTAACTCCTGTTGATCAAATAGCAAGACCAAGACATTTATTTATTCAGTGGAGCTACTGTCTATAATTAGGATTCCAAATAAATGTCTGTTTTATGTAGACATGTCTATTGTGAGGAATACATAAACTAAATTGTAACAAAGAACATAAGTGGGTAATTCTTTAAACCTCTGTCCTGAAAACCAAGTCTTGGTACCTGTGTTGTTTTATTTAGTTTTGGTAGTTTGATGTGCTTTATTTTTATTTTAATCTCTGTGAAAATCACTACTGAAAACCTTGAATATGTTTCAATGCACCTGTTAATTTGCATTCAATGGACTGCACAGAGATGATTTTTGGTATTTATCTACCATTGCCACAAGCACTGTTGACAGTGTATTTTTCTAAAAGTTTTGTTTCCACTTTCCAAATATTCCAAGGCATCACTTGATATGGGGGACACTCAGAATTTTGAAAGGTATGCCTGTATTTTGACATTCCCTCCAGCATTTAGTAAGAACTTTGAATCTATTTTGTTCTGTAAGACTTGCATGCAAAGATTTTGATTCCTGATTGCTTTCCTCACTCCTACTCTTCCCATATCTCCAAGAAGAAAAATCTAGAAGATTCTGAATAACTTGGGGAAGCATTTAACGAAGACATTAACCGGATACAAAACAAGTATTTATATTGGTTAAAGCTCAATATGTCTTTAGTCCATTTAAATAAACAGAATTATTTGCATGAGCAAAAAAATTAGATGTAATAGGTAGCTTTTATGGTATATGTAACATAAAGATTACGCTGTTTCAGTTACTCTTGTTTTGTATGCTTGATGTCTTGCAAACTGTATGTGTAGATAACAAATATGCTTACTTCTTCCCTTTCAGGAAAAATAATAATAATAATAAAGGACTAGCCCTGTGACCCACTTTAGTTAGATGGATCTGAAGTATCATACGATTTCTTTATTTCAGTAGGGCTTTGTACAGACACTAAGATAAAGTGTGAGACTGGATGTGAACATTCCTGAGCATCTAAGCATCTTTCAGACCATTCAATGAGTCTTTCTCTGGCATCGTGTTTTGAATAAAGAAACCAATTCTCAAGTACCTGGTACTTCCACTGATGCAGTCACCGAACACAGTAAGTGAGAGTACTCACTGTGCATAATATTTAATTATGTATTTGCAAAAGTAGTCTTGGATATCCGGTCCTGTTGTGTACAGATTTGTGTGTTTTCAATGTATATTTAAAGTCTGTTTTTTTGTTTGCCACTGTTTGCCAATAGTCACGTTGCTAGTCTTAATACCTTCATGTTTTTATTCTGTTCTGCTGTGTGCTTCAACCAAGCAACCTTTTTTTCCTTTTCATGACTTGTCATTCTTTTTCCTTTCCCTGTTTCTGAATAAATTACAAGAGCAGCAATAGCTGCAGGGAAACTTTTCATTTAATGAAATATAAGGAGATTGATAATTAAATAAGCAAATAAATGGCTGCTTTAGGCAATTTCCTTTACAAACTGAAAAGTTCTGTCAATTAAATTTCAGAGTCTTCTGCCAGCTTCCCCACAATTTCACTTTGACTTTTCTATGGGAAATGCACGTATATAATTTAATGCTGAAGTTTTAAATCACAAACATTTTTCTAAGAAGGAAATACCCGAGTCTTACCTGCAAACCAGTGACCGACTGTTCCATGTGCTCTGCGAGGAGGGATCAGGAGACTTTTACTGTTAGGAAGGAGTCCCTGGCCAGTTTCAGACTGGCACTTCATGTTATTTAGTAATTCTTCTCATCTGTCTTCTCAAATTTCTTCCTGGAAAACAAACAGGCAGCTGCCTGTTTTCTGTGAGAACATGGATGTCTTTCCAGACCTTTCAGTAAAAGAGATATAAATGTACCTGCCACATAAGAAGAGAATGATCTTTTTAATGATTCTTCTTATAAACAGAAACAGTACCTGAAGTTTTCCACCTGGGCTGGCAGTGATAATGGCACAATCCAGGAGCTTCCTAGCACAAAGGATTCATCATCAGGCATTAACTCTTTTTTTGCCAAATGTAAACAAAAGCAGACATTTTTTCCCATATGAAGTAACAGATATATACTGATATTTGGAACTGTATTTAGCTTATACGAAATATATGGTTCTGGTACTCAGAATATGTACAGACCAGAAAGAGGATCTATGTAGTAGAGGAAAGCATTCCCGAAAAGGACTAAAAATGCCAAGGCTTTGATTCTATAGTCAGATCGGCACATCTAAAACTCCACTGTACATTGGCTTTGTTCATGGGTCCTCTGTTGTCCACGCTGTTACTGTCCCGTGCTTCTCTGCTGAATGTGTCGAGGTCCCCTCGCTGCCCTAATGGAGGAGGACAGCCAACGTCCTGGGTCGGGCTGCAGCTCGGGCGCTGATGCTGTCTGAACATCTATGGCAGACAGCGGTGCTAGTTGGTATGTCCCCGCCAAGGCTAGTGCCTCGCTTTGGTAGTTTCTCCTTTCTTCTGCTCTGTCAGTGGTGACTGAGCCGGTGTGATCAGAGGCACACATCCCTTATGTAGACGCAGACTAGACAAGAGAGGACGGCCCAGCCTGCGTCCAGTGTGGGAAGAGACCGGTTCTAACCGTGTAAAGCACTTCTTCTCTGCTACAGTTAAAGTCAAACCTGTTAGCTTAAATCATCTGTGGTTTAGGTTGTCGGTGACAGAGCAGTTGAAAGATAACAGCTACCTGCTGAGAAGTCAGACTGAAGCCCGCAGTTTCCCAGGTGAGGTGTGAACATGTCTGTGTCCTCCTTTGAACATCGGTAAGCTTATTTAATCAAATGTGCAGCATAATCCCATGCGACATCAGCCCTAATAATCTCCACTGAAGCCAGTGGAGCTCTGTGCCCGTGTCGTGCTTCATCTGAATAAATTGAATTGCAGGCCTATGTTGAAATCATCTTTATCTCATTTTTCTTAGATATGTACATCTGTTTTCCCTTTATTGCAGCAGTGTTAAGGTCAAAATTTTACCTAAGTATTTTGTTAATGCCAGAATATGTTGCTGTAACTCTATTATAGTATAGAAGTTATAGAATACTAATGTAATGAATCATGAAATAATGAAATGTAAGTACTTTGAAAAAAATATCAAAGAAAATCTTTTTGATGGTATTGAAATACTGCGCTCACTTTCTTTCTCCTTTAAAAATTCCTTGAAATCAAAACACTCTTGCAAAATATCCAACAAAACAGCATTTTTTGAGAGATTCGTTTTGTCAAAAACAGCTATTAGTGGTCAGATTTTGGTTTGGATCAATACATTAAATTTTTAATGAATCTGACCTTCTCCAAGGTTTGGGACAGTTGGGTCCAAGACTCTGGTTTCAGCCCCATCCCAGCAACATGGTAAAAAGAGGTAAAATATTACAGTTCCTGTTCCTGGGACTTTGTGCAAACCATTTTTTAAACCCTTGTTTCAAAGGGGCTGCCAGGCCCTGAGATTCTCTCTGAGCCTGGCTTCAGACTAATTCTGGTAAAACCTCTGCGTGAAAGCTGGAATCTGTGTTTTCAAACAAAGAGCAACAAATGTCTTGGCCAGATTGAATTTATACAAATATAAATCTACTGGCATACATATAAACTTGAGCTAAGGTTTATGACAAAAGGTGCAATGTTTAGCAAACACTAATGAATGAATGCTGATTTATGACAGAACATGAAACTAGGCAAAGGAATGGAGTTTCAATATTGTGATGAATTTTATACAGCGGAATCCTTAGTGGAAGTTTTCCATGTGGATTACCATTCATCTTACCTAGTTATTATGTACTAAAATTCAGCTCTGCCTGTCTGCACCAGGATTTAAAAATATACACTGTTTTAAAAGCACCCAGTTTACTCTCATCTAGACAGAGCTGAGCTACGCAAGAAAATTCTGTCCGGGGATGCAAGATGCATTTGTGCAGAACAAACACCCCTAACAAGAGGTTCAGCAGCTGGCAGAGCACTCCAGCAGCCTGATCCCTTTCAGGTTTTGTCAGGGAACGCTTATTTTACCTGAGAGAGTTTCAAGGAAATTTCTCACTGGGTCTTTGGCATAGAAATTGCAACGGATTGAATGCCATTGTACCAATTTACACACTCATGCCTCCATTCTGCTGTCCAGTGACCGAACCTCCTCGTGATCCACAGAGAATGCCCACTAGCACACAGACTATTGGAGCAGAGAGAGCTCAGTAGCACACACTTTAATATTAATCACTTGTTGAATTTGAGTACAGCAGGAATAAGTTAAGTACTTGCTAATAAATAGTCAGTATTCAAAAAAAAAAAATACCATTCCAGGTATTTTTTACAGCAGTGTTGCAACGTACATTTGTTGCAAGGAATAAAGATTGAATAGTACATCAAAAGCATAAAAAATAAACAGAAAATGATAAGGACTAAAGTCTAAACAAGTGATTTTAGAAATAGGAGTGCTTTTTGGGGGGGAATAGCATCACTAATGGCATTGGGTAAGAACTGTTCTGTTTGGCTGCGAATCTGAAAAAATAAATTACCTTTATTTAGCAGCTCATCCTTCACAAATGATAGAGATTTCATTTGAAATAAAATTATGCTTCAGTCAGTTCCTCTCAGAAATGCCAAGATCCTTTAGAACACTGATATTTTTAATGCTGAAATACTGCAGGATATTTCCTATGTTCCACAGATGCTTACTTTGTATCCTGTGACAAGGAAAATACTAAACAATGGCAGCAGTTGGTGAATCCTTTCCAAAAGACTAATTCCTCTCTTGAGTAATTCCACTATTACTCAATACACAGTTCCCTGGCAGTACAGTACAATTCCCTGGCGTCTCAGAGGGAAGAATGTGGCACTTTATATTTTATTTTAGATAGCATGTATATTTTAAATATCCCCTGATTTGGTTCCAGTTCACATTTTAGACTAATAAGGCTGAAAGGAATTCAAATTTTCCTTTGTTTTTTTCCCTCTATGTGGTCCTTTCCTTAGAGCAATCAGGTTGGTGTTACTTTCTGGTTCTCATGTATTATCCATGTGCCTGTGTTGAATGAAGAGAAGGTTTGCCTAAAACAAACACAAAACCACTGCAGTCTTTCTTTAGGCACTGTCCTGGTGCTTAAGGGTTTGGTTCTCTTCTGCCGCAACTTTTTTGTGTGATCTTGGGTTAGACCCACGAAGAAATTCAGGCTAAAATTCACGTAGATGTAAACCAGGTTTCCTGCCAAGAAAAGCATTTGTCATTCTGATTCCCAGTCACTGGTACTTCTGTGACCCGCCTTTGCTGCATCTCGTGAGCTTACCAGTCTAGAGACCCCTCCTGCTTACCACACAAAGCCATGGAGTGGTCCACGGAGGAAAAACAAGTGGCCATGGTTTTCTAAGTAAACGTAAGCAGTGCTAAATACTAAGTAAACGTAAGCAGTGCTAGTGAATCTGAAGTGTAAGCAGGCTTCAGTCTCAGCAGTCTGAGCAGACTTGCACCAGCCCTGTACACATCCCCTTGCCAGTCAGGAAGCACGAGCCGAGTTCCAGCAAAACAGAGAGTGTTACTTCTGTCTAGTTATCTCTGGATTTGCTTTTCCTATCTTCGTAGCAGTAGCTCCTCCTGATTCTCTGTGTTTCCTTGCCTTTGCTATGCTGGGAAAGTCAGAGGGCTATAGAAATGTATGCCCAGAGAAAGGGTCAGAAGCTTAGGTTTACTGTATCATGGTTGAATGGTCTATTACAATGTAGCTGCTGTATAAAAGAGTTTCTTCCATTTCCAAGTCTCTCTAAAAGAAAAGAGCGATCTCTCTTCAGCCTTGGAAATAATTCAGGCATGAACTACATGAAAATAGTTCAGGCACCAAGCACAGGAAAAAGTGTCTAGACTGTGAATCCCAAGCAGAAATGACCATCTCAACTCTAGAGTGAGAGCCCTTATTGACACTCTCTGGTGCCTTCCCGCTCCATTTGTTGGCACTTGAGAATCCTTTTCCTTGAGATAAATTTGTCTCTCGGGCACTGTAAAGAGAGACCTGGGCTACCTAAAACAGCTTGAAGATTTTGCTCCAGAAGCCAAACTCTAAAAGCCAGGTATTGAGAATCTGAGCATATTTACCCTTGTCTTCCTCTCTGTGTAAATGTCTTGTTCTTCAGGGTATGTTCTTTTATCACGCACTCACTCAATATCTACCATGATGCAGACTTGTTTTCATGTTGTTTCATCCTTCAGCATGTTCTTAAAGATTGACAGATGGTCTTTCATATTTGTTTCAAAGATCATGAGAGTCTTTTATGGCTCTTAACTCCAGATTTTGACTTTGTAGCTCTAGCACTAGAGTTCCATTTTTAACTCTGGAAAATACATTTCTTACTCTCTTAAGATCAACCAAGATAATTGCTGGTGAAACCGCAAGACGTTTTCTTTGATTCCAGTATAATAATATGTATTATTGATATTAGCATAAAACAGTACAGCTGTGGACTGGGAAACAGATGAAATTATCTCTACAAATATCGAACAAAAAGGTAGTCCTTGCCCTGCTGCATTTGCACTGTAAGTACTATATAAGCACACCATACAGACTGACTAATTAGCATAGTAAAAAAACAAGGGAACTGTCCTGTCAGCATGCTCTGACAAAATACAATTGCCCGGTCCTAAGCCTGGATAAAGCACGGATAACTGACAATCAGCCTAGTAAAAACAATAGGTTAAGGAAACAGATTTAGACTTTTTGCAAAAGTGGCCATTCAACAAAGTGTACTGCTGACCCCTTGTGCATGTGACAGCTTCTGATGAAAGCTATAGAATTCAGTGCTCTCGAAAGTTGGCTGGCAGGAAGAAAACACTCGTTAGCTCATGACAGAACTGATCCAGTCTATTAAAAATTTCATGGACTATGAGGAAGATGTACAGGAAATCCTTGGCAGGGTGGCAGGTGCAGGCACAGAGGCAACAGGAGGACACATAAGGCAACAGAAGAAATAGTCCATCTATCCAGGCTGCCGTGTCAACACTTTGAGGGAACACAACTTATCATAATTGACTACATGGAAAAGGTCACTCACCAATTAGGAGACAGCTTACCGATACATCAAACATATGAGACTCCAAAACAGATGTCTAAAGATGGCAGTTGTTCCACTGTTTTGGCAACCATACTGTATTCCAACAGCGGAGCTTAATGGCCACAACAGACACGAGCTCTCTGTTTACCTCTGGAGTATAAATGATTACAGTTGCTTGAAATGTCTGCCTATGGGAATTAAAGTACAAGAAGGAAATATGGGTTGGACTCCTACTGAAGTGGTAAGACACTTGTGTGTGATGATCTTTTTAAGGCTGGACCAGAGGCAGAAAAAAAATAGCCAGTGCTCAAGCTCAAGCTTCAGCCAGGTGTAAGAAACTCAAAAAGCCAAATGACGCAGTGCTTCATCAAGAACAGAGGACAAGAAAGTGGAATTTGAAAATGAATTAAATATTGAGGAAGAATGAAAGAGGAACACAAAATAAGTGAACAGTAAAACTCATTAGTAGTAAAGAAAAAATTAGAGGTATTGGTGACCTAGCAAGCGACTGAGGCTGCTGAAGAGAGCTCTTTGGAACTGGCTGAAATCCTATATGAAAGGATTTCAGAACAAGAAACGGGCAATTCAAAATCAAGATGATGAAAATGCTTTGAAGTGAGGTGGTAAACAAAAATGCATAGAAATCTACCTGACCTCAGCAAATGGTTTTATAAAAGTCAGCAGAAAAGAACACCGGTAACTCTGAGATTGACATTCATGACAACTGTATGGGCTAGCATTAAGAAGCTGAAGATCAACAAAGCAGTGAGGATCACCACAGAGGAAATGCTAAAAAGCAAACAACCCTGTCATCCTTTATTAAAGAAAAAAAAAAAAAAAAAAAAAAAAAAAAAAAAAAAAAGAAAGAAACAGCATACTACCCCTCTGAAGAGTTTTAATAGTTGGGGGAAATGATCCCTTCCAAGTAGTGGAAATAGGGAGTTGTCTGAAAACTGAAAACCTAAGCGGTCTGCAATAACTGGAGTTCAGTCACATTATTGCTAAAGGGAAAGATTACCAATGGTCTGCAATACACGAGGTAAAGCAAATATCTTTATAAAGATAAAAAATATAAAATATATTTTAAAAGTCTTTATGTTAAGCATCATCATATAGGAATACACAGAATGGCAGACTTCCTCATCCCCTTCAACATTTTTTTTTTTTTTTTAAAGGACTGTCATTATGTTTCAAGAATGTAACAAGGCAAACCGCAAAACAATCACTTTATCTGTGCCGGAGATGCTCAGTTGTTACTTTGCTCTTTCCCTGTTCAGGTCAAACAAACTCAGAGCCCTGGTATGTAGATCACTCTCATGAATAACATAATGTCCTATTCCAGGAACTTAGTTTAAATAGAGAAGGTAGAGTAGCAGAACAGGTTATGTAGTATCTTTATAGGCCAAACCAAGAGCTGAGACACCAAGGGACTCATGCAGGAGGAATCAGGAAAGGTCACAGCAGAATTACGTTCCTAAATCCTACTGCTACACCGGCCGTGCGAGGCGATCCTTTTCTTTTGGTTGTTTTTTTTTTGTCAGTGAATGCCACAGTGTCGATGCCCCAGCATCGGGCTGACTGCAGCGCTCCCTCCTCCGCTCTGGATACGCACGAATATATGTACACATATCATACTTTACACATACCATAATTTTTTTTTATTTTTTATTTTTTTTCCTTTCGCCCTGCGTGCGTGGATGCCAGTTTTGCGGCGCGTTGTGCCCCCCGGGCCGGGCTCTGGGCCTTTCTGATCGTGTCCCTGACACGCACATAAACTTCACCCCCCCCCCCCCCGCCCCGGGCCCGGCTGGGTGAGGCGGGTGCCCTGCAGCGCCGTTTGGCGCCGACGGCCCCGGCGGGCAGCGCCTGAGCGCTCGCTCAACATTGCCTTTTTAGGGCCTTTTTTTCCTTTCCTCTCTCTCTCTCTCTTTTTTTTTTTTTTTTTTTTTTTTTTTTTTTTTTTTTTTTTAACTTTCCTTCCCCTTCTTC
Organism: Tyto alba; assembly: GCF_018691265.1. Classification (NCBI taxonomy): domain Eukaryota; kingdom Metazoa; phylum Chordata; class Aves; order Strigiformes; family Tytonidae; genus Tyto; species Tyto alba. The sequence goes on along the minus strand of NW_024881295.1, from coordinate 4,285,974 downwards.
GCTCCTTGCAGGGACGGAGCGGCAGCGTCTCCTCCTCCCACCCCTCCTTCCCTCCCTCCCAGCCGCCCCCCCCCCCGCCCCTCCGCGGCGGAGCCCGGCCCGGCTCGGCCCTGCCCGGCTCGGCCCTGCCCGGCTCAGCCCGGCCCGGCCCGGCCCCGCTCCGCTCCTCCCAGCGGCAGCGGCCGGCGGGGCGGAGGAGGGGCCTGCCCGCAGCCGGCAGCGGCCGGGCCGAGGTGCGGGCAGGGGAGGGGGCGAGCCATGTCCCTGGCGGAACGGCGGCGGCGGGAGGAAGAGGAGGGGGAAGGGGAAGAAGGGGCTGGGGCCGGTGCGGGGGGGGACGAGGTGGTGCAGATCCGGCTGGGGGACAAGCGCTACCCGGTGTCCAAGAGGAAGCTGATCGAGCAGAGTGACTATTTCCGAGCCCTCTACCGCTCGGGCATGCGGGAGGCAGGGCAGGGCCAGGAGGAGCAGCTGCTGCGCGGGGGGCTGAGCGCCCTGGGGCTGGAGCTGGTGCTGGACTTCATCAACACCTCCTGCCTGGCCAGGCTGGAGCGGGAGGAGGGGGGCGACGAGGAGCCCCCGTTGCTGGAGGAGCTGGTGGAGGCCGCTTCCTACCTGCAGGTCACCCCTTTGCTCCGGCTGCTCCTCTCCCAGGTGAGGCTGGGCAACTGCTTCGAGCTGCACCGCCTGGCTCAGGTCTACGGTCTCCAGGACTTGCACGACGCCTGCCTAGACTTCATGGCCACCCATTACCATCAGGTGCTGCGCAGGCCCGATGCCCGGCCGCATCTCCTCCTGCCCCACGCTCTCCAGCAGCACTTGAGGGAGAGGCGGATGAGGGGCACCGCCACCCTCGTGGCCATCGGGGACTTCGTGGGTGCCTCCTCCCTGGGCCTGCCCCCCGGCTCTCACCCTCAGGTGGAAGCCCCCTGGTCTATGCTGAGGTACGATGAGGAAGCGCAGAGGTGGCTGCCCCTGGCCAACAACCTGCCCCCTGACCTGGTGAACGTCCGAGGCTACGGGTCGGCGATGCTGGACAACTACCTGTTCATCGTTGGGGGCTACAGGATCACCAGCCAGGAGATTTCAGCTGCCCATTGTTACAACCCTTGCCTAAACGAATGGAGTCAGCTGGCTTCAATGAACCAGAAGAGGTAACGCTTGCTCCCTGAAATACACGTGTGTCCATGTATATTGTCAAAATACAAAAAAATGTCACATGGTGTTGACGGGACTCAGCGTTACGAGAAGTGATTCAGACCCGTCTCTGTGCCGTGAATCACCCGCGTCTCTTGCATCCCGTGGTGGGAAGGACCGCAGTGCTTGGCGGAGGGTTGGCAGCACGCCGCCCGGCAGGCCTGGCAAACCTTGCCTCTGCCATCAGCAGTCACCCCGCCGCAGCACAGCGCTGCTGCCGCTCTCCTGCTCAGGGGCCCCTCGGCATGGCGCCGGGAGCTGCTGGGGCAAGGGGAGCCTGAGGGGGATGGGACTTCGTTGCGTAAATGCTGGTGGTTGAGGGCTCAGCTGTGGGAGGACGCGAGCTGGGCGTCAGCAGAGGAGGACTGTGCTACAGCCCTCCGCCACGTGTGAGCCTTCACCTTGGTGTGAAACCGTGGGGGGGGCCCCACTTCTCGCTTAAATTGTAGCAGACAAGGAGCCGGCCTCTCCAAACACCCATCTCGCTGATCGTATAAATCCTCTTTGAAATAACAAATATTTTAAAAAAAATACCCGAAGATAAAATTCTTCCCCTACTTTGTGGTATATTTTAACTCTAGTACTGTGACAGGTTTTCCTGCACTTAGCAGGGATGTACAACCTATCAGAGCTGGGGATGGCTGAAAAAATTTAGCTGGAGCAATTTTTCATTGGTTTGTGCTTTCACAAAAATCTGAATATTTTGTAGACCTGTGTTTCAGAGAAATATTCACCAGAAAAACGTCAGCAAGATTGTGAGAAATTTCTCACTTTATAAGAATATTTGGATCTAGGAATCTCATCGTTTTGACCATTTTGCTTTACCCTTTTAAATTGTTTGTTTGACATTTATGTTTAAGTTAGTATTCAGAAACACTCTTATAATTTACATTTGAAAGAATAATAGAGAGATAGCCCAAGAGGGGGACCCAAGAACAGAGGCCATTTCCCTGACCAAAGTTGTGGCTGCTCTACCTTAATCATGCTGCAGAGTTATCAAAGCCTGTTACATGTTTCTGTTATCCAATGTGAATTTACTCATTGTTTCCTTTTTAGAAAAAGTGTTTAAATTTTTATCTTCTCTATGTGAAAAAGAGCAACTAAGGAGGCCAAAATTCACTGTAGAATGAAAATTCTCTTCTCCATCCAGTAAATTCAAAGAGTATGCAGAGACGCAAACCACTGGCATAAATGCTTTGTATCTGGGTAATAAAACTACAGTTTCTATTCCAGTCTCTGTTTAGCTTTTGCCAGCTAAAATCCCTCAAAACAGGAGTTTGACCTAAAATTAGTCCTTTCTCATTTCACCTTTTTTTTTCCCCACTTCCTGTATCGTTGTGAGAATTTCACTGAAATTATTGCCTCCATAATCAGTCATTGGAATTGATCAAAATCTTTTTTTTTTTTTTTTTTTCAGTATTTCTGGCTTCTTTGAACAGTGTTGTGAAAAATTTCATCTGTAAAATGAGTGTTTAGCTTTTAAACACTTCAACCACCTTTTCTTACAGACCTATTTCTTAGAGACTGAGCCTATAAACAGTCTTCAGTGAGGTGGCTGTGGGAACTGAGATGTTTTAGCGGGCCTCACTTCGGCAGCCTTGCCTGTGTGAGCACAACTGAGAGCACATTGGCCTTGGTAGAAAGGATGATGGGGTCAGCCCACACAGCATCTCCTATGGAAATTAACTTAAACATAGAAGTCCCACGTTGATCAAGTTACAAGCATTGGCACTGGTCTGTGTGATGTGTATAGCAAGAGAGATGTTATGTGCGATGATTCTGCAGCATAGCAAATGAGGGCTTTTTAAAAAATGCTTTTTTTGGGGCCCTTTTTTTACTTTATGACCTGACTGTTCAAACTGTAGATCAGGCTATTTGCCCTCACACTTTGCCTTTTTTTCTGGGATATGTAACCATTGCATCTGAAATAAACACATGGATATTTTCTCCTTATATTACCGTTTTCAACTGCACTGCCGTGCCAACTTAATCTTGAAGCCCATCACAGATGACAGCAAGTTATTCCTTAGCGTAGAATTTCACATTGGCCATTTACTGCAGAAAAGAGCACATGAATGGATATTTTTGGAATAGTCTCTATTCTTACATTTCATGGTAGTTATTGCAGGCCAAAAAGAACCTGGTATTATGTCTGCCCCTAGACTGCAAGGTAGCAGCAAGTGAATATTTTGCTCCCTGAATGATAATCAGGGGAAGCTTCTTTCATGGAAATTGCTGACCCCTTCACAAAACATGTTTCTGACTTTAACATCTTCACGTTCAATAACTGAAGTTATCAATTATTATTTTTTCTGTCTGACATAACATTTCAGCTCTCTGATGACCTGCTTGACGTTTTGTGGCCAGAATGCAGGAAGGGATGGCCTGTGCCCTAGGAGCCAAGAACAAGGGAGATTTTTAGGGTTGGGGATTTTACATTCAACACCAACAGCATTGATGCCTGTCTTCTGCCCACATGTGCTGCAGTTAGATCTGCAGTTGGCTCCACATTGTATTTTTAGTTTGTTATGCTGTAGTAAAATAAGCAGGGTAGTTACCCAGTGTGCTGCTTAGAATTTACAGTCTTGTGACTATCTGCCAAGTGAATTTATGTCAGCTGATATAATTGCATGCCATGGATTAATTTTTTACGTACCTTGAGGGAGGGTTCTACTTCCCATTGAAGATGATTTGACTTCAGACAACAGAGTATCTGCATTTGGTCTATATGAATGGATGCATATGTTGGCCTCAAGGGAAGGCTGAGGAGTTACAGAAGTATTTGCGCTGATTTGCTGTTAATATAAGAAGTTCTCTGCCCTCAACAAACCTTGTAAATTCTATGATATTTTTATCTTTAATTTTTTCCATTGTATTGCGTCTATATTACAAATATAGAATCCCAGGATGCTGGGATTCTCTACACATGCATAGATGAAATAGTCGCAGTTTACTTGTAAGTAGGAAACAAAAGCCATTAGATGTATACTGAATACTTAGCAGTCATTCTGGTTTCGGTTATAGCTGCTAGCTTTCTTTCTAGATGTAGAGGTCTTATTACTTTAGTTTCAAGTTTGTTCACAATAGTTAACTCCTGTATATTATTATTGTGATGCCCAAATTAGCTTGAGAAAGTGTTGTTCCCTGTTTATGCATACACGAGGGAGATAAAATAATTTGCTCAGGCTCGTATAGAAAGCCTGTAACTGAGCCTGGAACTTCTCATTACCTGAGGGCTAAATCTGGTGCTGGTCACAAATAGTCCACAACAGATCACAGTTTCTAGATCTTTTCTAGATCTAGAGATACTGCTGTACTTGGCATAGTGTCCTCAGAGAATGACCTGGACTTTTTTGTGGAAGAAACTTCATGTAAGGGTTGCCAAGGACGATTTGTGTTTTTGGGGGACAAGAAGGTAACAAAGCACGTTGGGGACTATTCAAGTAATGCCCTTGAATACCTTTCCATAGTTTTCTTTAAATTGATGCTATCAGTTGAGATTTGCTATTTTAAAATAATACACTCATAGGATTTCTATTGCATGTGCCAGTTACAGCTGTATGTTCCACTTTTATTTTCCTTCAGAACCTTCCTACTCATGGCAGGTAAATATTCCGTGCTTGGAAGACACTTGTAAGCCCCTGGCTGGGATTATACACATGCACGTGGAACATGGGTTTTTGTGAGCAATCTGTGCCTGAACTGCTGCCACTCTGAGGACTCTTACAAGAATATAGGAGAGGATGCTCCTGGGAAATGGTAGTGGTTTATCAAACCTTCTCTTTCTGTGTTTTTTAATATTTTTTTTTTCACTCAAATTCCTCTATATTGGGGGAAAATAGACTTTTCAAAAATTTTGAAATTAGAAGTATTAATCATATTTATCACAAATATGTGCTTCCAAAGCTAAATGTTGAATGCAGTGTGCTCTGCAGACTCATACGAGGAATGCAAAAAAAGTAGTTTCTGCAAAAAAGGTAAAATGCTTTGGAATTGCCTTTGTAACTGCTTTCATGATTCTTTGCCTCTGCTGTAAATGCTTTAACTGTAGAATAAAGAAGTCATCAGATTTATGAGAAATTTTAAGGTTAAAGTTGATCATTTTGCAGGAAGGAACTACAAGTTAGTTAGTCCAAGCCTCCTGTTCTACAGCAGGACCAATCTTACCTTGCAAATACACATGTAGCTTATTCTTGAAACCCTCCAGCAGTGTAGATTACAACCTCATTCCTCCCAGGTAACTTGTTCTCATGTTTAGCTGCCCTTCTGATCAGGAAGTCCTCTCTAATATCTATGCCTGCTTTTTCTTCTTGTATACTAAATGCATGATATCTGCCAGCAAAGAAGAAGAAAAATGCTTGCTGTCCTCTTTGGAAACACTTTCATAGCGGTCTCCTACAGATACGTCTGTGGCCGTTAATACAATCCAGAACAATGTAGGTTTTTTTGGAAGTTGTTGAATGTTGCTATGCTCCCTGACCCCTAGCCTTCAACATTTATGCATTATATTTTTCCTCCTTTGTGCATATAGTGCTTTGCACTTGTCTTTATGGAATGAAAAATGTATTTTGAACTGTGGTAAAACCCCACAGCTTGCTCTTACTTGTGTTCCTGGGGTTCCTTTCAGAGGAAACAAGGGACATCAGAAGACAGCTCATATCTGGTCTTGCCCCAGTAGGAAGGGTACGCACTAGGCCTGGCACTTGGAAAGTACTTTTGATCCCCCAAGTTTAGATAACTCACTGGTGTGAGTGGAGTTATATCGCAGTTGCATCTGACGGACTGTTCAGCTCTATTGTTTCCAAGCTGTAGTCCATGGAACAGTTGTTAGTTGTGGAGAGCTGGCTGGTTGCTCAATGTTTGCTTTCCTTGTTTCCAGCTGCTCCAACACATTAAAAGAGTGTAAAAATACACTAAATATTTCCTAATGTTCACTCTCCGTAAAAACACCTGCCGTTACTGGCTTGGAAAGGTGAATGGCAGAAGTTTTTCATAACATACTGAGCCATTGTCCAAACCTTCATATAAAGTGTGCTGGTGGATACTTATGGCTATTTTTGAATAAAATGAACCTTACAGTTAATGTGTTCCATAAATCTGAAATACTTCCACTAAATGTCATCCATTTTAACAAGTGTTGGAAGTGGTTAAATGACTGCCACAAAGGAACGTGGCCTCCTAGAATAACTGAAGTTGAAAGCTGTGCTGTACATCTTTCAGCAGATAGTTTTCCCTGTGCTGCAAGAAACAATCCAGTGATGCAAAGGCCATCAAGCAAAAACTGGATAAATTACCTCCCTTCAGACAAAATAGTAAGAGGCTACAATTGGGTAACTAGAGAAGCACGTATTAATTAGAAAACCTGAATTCTTGGATGTTCTGACATTACACACTTGTTTAGTTAATACACATCCTCTGTGACAGAACTTTTAGCATGTTTAAGAAGTGGCTGGAAGATCTTAGAATAGGGAAACGCTATCTGTGTGCATGTGAACTCATTTATAAGCCCAAAATCCTGCACCATCTCCATCACAGGCACTGTTACAGACTTTCTAACATATTTTAGATTTTAAAGGATTGCTTAGAAAATGCACTTACATTTTGTGGTTTTGTCCCTTTGTTAACTTGTGGATTTTTTTTTCCACCACAACTTTTAGAACAGGTACATTGCTTTGAAAGTCATAATGTTTTGCAAGTAATTATCCTCACTTCATATCCACTATTGATTGCCATGTTATTCTGGGTTCTCTAAGACGGAAAACATAATTGCTGTAGAGAGGAGATGAACAGAGTGACCTAATTGTAAATGTCAGCAAAAAAAAAAAAAAAAAAAAGAAGAAAAAGCAATTAATTCCTTCAAAGGAGCATTTTAGTTTCCAAAGCTATATCAGGATGACAAGAACAAAATGATTCAATCTGGAAACGAATTCTCTTTCCAAATATATTTAATAAAAAGAAATTGCGGAGCAGTCTGCTGCTAGGCAGGGTTCATTTTGTCCAGACAGAACCCTGCAAAACTACTTAGCGGTAAGTTTTGAATCTTGGATTTGTGCAAAGTGAAACTCACTTTACTGATCAGCAGGCCAAAGCAAGTCTAAAGCACCACTTCAGTTTTACAGATGTAACACAGTCCCCTGTTTGACTTTATGCTGAGCTGGTGCACTCCAATGACATTCACACATCTGGTTAATTGGGATACTGCAGAGTAAAATCGCAATTTGGCTCAGCAGTCAAGAAGGAACGACCTTTCTAGGAAACAAGACTGTTTCTGAGGAGAGGAAGAGCTCGTCTTTTATTAGACCAGCTTCCACAGCTGGAAGAAATAGCTTGAGCATGCAAGCCCTCCGTCTTCAAGTCCTCCAATTTCTTCCTACAGACTTGCACCTTTAACATACACAGACTGTGTTTCTGCCTGTTTTATGTTAGAAGTGTAAGATATAAGGCTTCCGTGCTTTGGTAATTAGAAAGTTGCCCTTTGCCATGCGTGAAATAAAACAGCATAATGGAACAGAATAAGAAATAAAAGAGCAGGGCATTGCCTGTGGAGTGCAATGGATTTTGTTCAGCTATGGGTCGAACATTAATTTACAGATATATCTTGCTTCAGTGGGACAGAGGATGTATTAGTAGTTTAATGCTGAATAAGGTACAGGAGATTCTCCCTTCTTTTGCAGAACATGGTTCAATGTGTACCACTTTAAATTTCTGGTTTTAGGGGTGTTAAAGAGATTCTCTATTACAAAGACAAGTACCCATTCTTAGGCATTCATAGAGACTTGTCTGAAATTTCTGCAATTTTAACTAAAATAGTATCCTTGACTGTGTGTACATATAATATGTTTTTCTCTACTAAAGGTACTTTACTAAAAGCCTAGTAAAAATGAGACACCTACTGAACACATTAGTTAACTGAACATTTAGAGCTCAAACTGTGACAGATTGAAATCCCAAATAAAATATTCATCAGTCTCAGCATCAACATCATTAATATCCATAATGTCTCTGACTACTGTCCTAAGTAATTACAATGCAATTACAGAATTTTGGCCTTGCACAGAGGAGTTTAGATGCTGTAATATATGAAGTGATGGTACAAGTTGTAAGGGGTGATGAGTAGGTTGGAGCATGGAGAGGAAGAACTTTCTTTCCTATATTTTTCTGTACATCTATGCAACCTGTTTCAATGCTGCAATCTTTTCTCTCAGGTCCAATTTTAAGCTTTTGGCTGTAAATGGAAAGCTCTACGCCATCGGTGGTCAATCCCTTTCCAACGTGGAGTGCTATAACCCGGAAAACGACTGGTGGAATTTTGTAGCATCCATGCCAAACCCTCTTGCAGAATTCTCAGCTTGCGAATGCAAGGGCAAGATCTACGTTATCGGAGGATACACTACACGAGGTAGAAAGCTTGCTTTTACTTTTTTTTTGGTTTCAACCTGTTTGTTTCTAAGGGCCAGATAATTTTATTCTCTTTTGCAGGAAATATTTTGAACTGATGTAGAAAGCTGCATAATACTCATTAAAATATGTAGAAATAAATCACTGGTAGAAAATAATTGACGAAACAAAAAAAAAAAATTAGCTTTGTCTTAGAGGAATCAGATTATTTTTTTTTTAGGGCCTGTCTGGACCTGGGGCTTTATTATTCTGAGGGAATGGGTACTTCAGCACCCAGCTTAGCCCTCCTTTTTTTAGATTTTGATCACACAGTAGAAAGACTGGTCTCAGGTACACTTTGTTAACTTGTAAAATAGCTGGTTTAGACTGTCAGAAGGAAAAATACGAAGAAGATACCTGCCTGCATTAGTATTTCTCATGTATTAATAGATGTCATGGTCCTTTCACTATAACATTTCAATGTTTCACGGGCAAATTCAAGCTGTAGTAAGATTTTCAGTGCTGAAATAACTTAATTGAATAAATAATCAAAAGCTTAAGCAAGAAGCAACATTTTTAACTTACTTCCTTTCTATACCCTGTTTTCTGAGGATACTGTATAAAGGGAAGGATTTAAAGTTGCATTCTCTCCTGACAATTACTTTTTCTTTATCAAGTGGAAAAGCAAGCAACTTAAAAAGAGCTTCCTTTTGTTTATTCTTTAAGCACATAGTGCCATTCTCTGGGAGGAGTACCATTTCCTCAGGGTTTTAGAAGTCAAATTTTTTTCATGTAAAATGTTCAGTTTTTACCAGGATTTCCTAAATTTAAATTCCTATCTCTAGGCCTTTCCCCACTTCATTTGACCACAGTAGGTTTTTGGTTTTGTTATTTTTTTTTTTCCAAATGGAGAATAAAATTAGAAGAGAGACCAGCTTTTACAGAGAGTACTGCAAGCAAAGCTAAACTGGCATTAGAAGAAACTGTCCCTTCTAGTGTCTGAGCAGAGTGTAGCTCTGCATCATTATAAGGTTTATAAAAGACACACTTCTACCGCACACGGTCCTTGTAATGATAAATTTCAAAACCATTTTGTCTGATCCATTCTGACCCAGAACCTGGTGGCTTCACTGAGGGAAACAAAAGATACCAGCGTGCCTGTGTCCGTGTGGAGGGCCACGCTGCGCTGTGCTCCGCAGTCTCAGTCCTCTGGTCATCCCCACTATCGGACCGGTGGGGTGCACTGTGCTCCCCGGTGTCCGGCACTAGGACTGAAAGATGTCTGGCACACAACACTTGCTGTGCTGGAGAGTCAGGCCGAAGGGGAAACACCCTTTGAGACAAGGGAGCAGAGAACGAGAAGGGTCTGAAAGAGAGTAATGAGAAGACTTGTCTCTAGAGACTGGAGCTAGGGTTTTGACTTTTTTTAACCTAGAGAAGGAAGAGATGAGAAGAAAAAGCTCTGATTTGTTTAGTAGTGCTACAGGATTATGGGAGTACCAGCCTTTCTCCTACATCCCCTGCACCTTGCAAGTTAATTTTCTGGTGCTTGTGCTGTTCTTTCTTCAGACTGCCTGCTCCTGGTGTCATGGAGAGGAAGACCAGCCATGTTGCTGATGCAGATCCTAGTCCCTTAAAATTCATTAACAAAGCATGTGTAGTCGGGATTGCTGCCCTGCGTCAAGCTCCTTATTTGGTAGTTATTACCTGTGGTTTCAACTGAAGGAGCATAGTCAGTGAGTTACCTCTTGGTTCTTTCACACCTCAGGGGATTGTCACTGACCGTCAGGCATCTGTCTTTTCCTAGGTCTTTTCCTAAAAGCTGTTTTTATTGGAAACAGCAGAGTAAAACAGTATAAAGTTCTGAGCAGTGGATAACTAGCACATTTAGGCTTATGTTTAAATCCAAGACCGTTCAGGACAACAAAATCCTGTGCTTGTTATAAATAAAGATCCGTTCCTGAACAAGGGTCTAGGAGCAGTTCTTCTGTGACGCTTTGGCTTAGGACAGCTATCAGACTTAGAAACTAGAATTTCTGCGATTGTACTGGTGATTCACCTTCCAAGTGATGCAGATGTCAGAGAGTGTTAAGGCCTAACTGTCTGAGGGATGCTGAGGTTCATTTGCCATTTCACTACATTCACTACATAAAATACATGCAGCAATTAATACGTAAATTTTTATTTTATTTAATTTTTAGTATTTTTGCATATATGTCAGTTTTGGTAGGTTTTGTGGGCTGCTTTCTTGATCTGTGTAGACCTTCCTCCTGAGTGTGCACTTTCCAAAAGATGGCAGGATCTGGAATTTCCCACTGTAAATTATAATGACACTTCCTGAAGACCCTCCTTCCAGTTCTCAGCTCTCTCTTGTGAACTTAGATCCTAATAGAAACTCAATGTCAGGCACTATAATGTTCATGTTTTGTATTGGGTTTTTTTGTTTGTTTTTTGTTTCAGTGGATATAAAAGACCCAGGCTCTGGACTGAGCAAATGAGGGCCATGTCACAATAGACTTCCATTTCATATGTCCCCACTCAAATCATAGCACTTTTTACCTGGGAAGACTACTGCTATAGATAGACACATAAACTTAACTGGGATTCACCTCCTTGTAATGAGTCAGAGAATGATACAGTGTTTGAAGACAAAGATCATCTATATGCAGAGTTTTGATCAGCAATTTCCTAGAACATTGCCATAATATTTTCTGTCCTGTTTTCCTTTATTTAAAGTGAATGAGGTATTCAAGAAGGCAATGTAAAGTAATAAGCAATGACTGAAAATCACCAGAGTGCAAGCAAATGCTATAGCAGCATCCCCCTAATCATGCTGCTAATGCATTTCATTCATCACAATCCAGTTATATTTATGGATATTTATACCCGTGCCCTTATGTAACTTGTCAATATGTCACCGTCTGCTGTTCCACTTGGGAGCTCATCTGGAGATCGTCATGCAGGATAGACTTGTAATATGGAGCAGATTTTATTAAAAGACCAGGCTGGAGTCTGCAAACCTCTTGCCAACTGCCACTTGAGTTTGGATTTAAACTCAGGTCTCCAGAGATTGAAACTGAATTTACTAGCTAATGAGTCCTGTGCGTTCTGTGTTAATTTAGTGAAGCCTTGGACACAGCCAGAGTCTCCACTGCACTGTAAATCAGGGTGGTATTGTAACAATTTCTTAGAATAACAGTATTGCAAACACATGCATCCACGGAGTTGTAACTGAAGTATAGATGTGGCTTCAGCTTTTTTCTCTGCCTCTGTCTGATGCTGGAGCATGGAGTTCCTGCTTCTTAAATGATTTTGACATTGTATGTTTCTTTTTATAGGGTACTGAACACGTGCCCTTAGGTCATCCATGCCACTTGCTGAAATGTAACCAGCTTCATGAATTTTATTCCATAAAGCTTTGATTTATGGAATGAAATGCAAAATATCAAAGTTAAGCTTGGATGATAAATCGTCACTTGACAGGCAGTAATGAAGCATACTGTCTTCATGATAATTTGTTTCATCTGTGATCACTGTTGGAGAGCAGAATATTGCTCCATTTCCCTTTTCATAAAAAATTCTTACTTATCAATCAGAGACAAAATTAAAAACATAAGTTAAAAGGTAGGGATTATTCTGCTAAAATCTGCATCCCCAGACCGTTTACATCATGTAATGTGCCAGAAGTAGCTTAATTTTTTCCCCTGCAAAGGAACAGAATGTTCAGATTTTGCTGTCAAGGGCAAAGAGTTGCAGTTCTCAATAATCAGTATTTCTTCCCTCGGCTGCTACGTTTTTGTACTGTAATACAATAGCAATCTGTAATAATGGCTGATACAGTTTGTAGGGGGGAATAATCTTCCTCCATGAGTGCCTTCTAATATATTTATTTATTTGTAAATATCTCTCCTCTGTTTCAGATAGGAATATGAACATTTTGCAGTACTGTCCCACTTCTGATTCCTGGACCAACTTTGAACATTGTGATGTCCATGTTCGCAAACAACAGATGCTCTCTGTTGAAGAAACTATATATCTGGTAGGGGGTTGTATTCATGAACTTGGACCAAACCAAAAATCCAGCCAAAGTGAGGACGTGTTAACCGTGCAGTCTTACAACATTGCTACCAAAGAATGGCTCTACCTCAAAGAGAACACATCAAAATCAGGTCTTAACTTGACTTGCACTCTCCACAATGATGGAGTCTATATATTGAGTAGGGATATTACTCTATCTACAAGCCTGGAGCACCGTGTTTTTCTTAAGTATAATATATTTACGGACAGTTGGGAGTCACTAAGACGCTTTCCAACCTTTGGACAAAACATGCTGATCTGTTCTATGTATTTGCCTGATGTGCGAGAAGTGTAACAGCATCAGGTTTTTCTTTCCAGCTCATTAATCATTCTTGGAAGAACTATCGCTCCCTCCAAATAATTCCATTTTCAGAATGTAATGTGTTTGCATAATGTAGGCATAAAATACTGATTCAACTCTTTAAAAAAGTTGCAAAGTCCAGTATTAAGAGAAATGCTTCCAGAAACACTTCTAAGATTTCAGTTTAAAAATTTTATTAATTTGGAATAAAATTTCACCAAGTATTGTTTACAGTTTAAACATAAATTTGTCATGTTGGTAACTGAGGAAGGAACTCCAAAGGCAAAACTGATCAGTCTAGTTTTATTCTCCATCTTAATAAACAGTATAGAAGATGAGCAAGAAGTATACATGGTAAAAGTGGAAATAATTCAATAAAGTAAATAATAAGTATAACAAAGATCATAAAGGGAATGATTTCTTTTAAAATACAGTTTTTACTCAAACTGTTCTGTCACGTGCACAATGTTTAAAATTGTTTATACTATCACATTTTTATCTCTTCTACAGTAACAAGTGAGATTCTCAAAGGTGCCAGCAATCGGGGTACCATCAAGAAACAAGAACTTCCCCTGAATTATTTGGAATTAAATGCTTTGCCAGGGACTGGGAGGAGTTGCCTAGAGGCTTATGATTGTTGATTGGATACTAGATGCTCCTTTAATGGAAGCATTTATTGCTGCTGTTAAGATAGAGGTAAAAAGGCTCTAAATTCACATGGACAAGTTTGCTCATCTTTGGAAAGGTTTTAATTTTTAGTTGCCTTGTTGTGTTCTGTATTCCTGAGTGTTAAATACGAAATTATACAAGCTGCATGTTAGGAAAATGTGCATGAGCACATGCAATGGTGATTCTGCACCAGGGGCATCCTGCTTGATGGCAGTCGTCCAGGACATCCATCACTTGGTGTGGAAGGGTTGATTTGTGTAAATGACTTCCTGCCAACACCACCCAAATCAGATGCACGTGAATATTGGCTCTTTCTTGTGTTATCAGGAGCTCGACAGAGATTAGCTCAAGTTTGCCACCCAAACTTGTTAGTCTTTACAAAGAGCACTGTAAGATGAATACTCCTTTGTGGGGATTCGGGAATAGATACCCTGGGAGCTTCTTCCAGTTCCTGCCTATTGCCTGAGAGAACTGTGGTCATGATTCAGTACCCTACAGTCATCCATAAGTCAACTCAGATCGATACTGAGTTGCAGCATTCTCTTGCCTAGCAAATTAACTGTGGAAATCTGTCACTCCCAGATTTGAAGTGTGGTATATCTAATCAAATCCTTTCAAACCCATTCATTTCTTAGTGCAGTCATCATTCCAAAAGCTATGACATCATCTTTTAGGTGTGATTACTCTTTTTTCACAAGAAGCCTTTCCACACAGGGTTTATCTGTGTGTTGGCTTCAGCTTCCGGTGGTCAAGTGACCACCTTGAAAATCTGGAGAACCTGCTCAAATGTGGAAGAGAAAGGTGGCTCTGACTGTAAATACAGTCAGACCCTTTAGTCAATTCATGGTGCAAATTCCTTATATACTGACATCTAACAGCACCAGAATCACAAATCAAAACTGTTGTCAAATTTAGTGGTAGCACCAAACAGAAATAATCTAAATGCTCTGTATTACTACAGGCTGAAATAAATATATTTTTTTAAACAAAATTCATTACAGAGAAGTATGCAATGTGGGTGGCCCCCATACATCAGGAAAACACTCAAACACTGTAATGACTGTCTCATGCCCTTTTAATTTTCTTTTTATCACTTTAATATTTCACATAAGGCACTGTTGGGCAGCTTCTGCCCTTTGGGGCAAGGAAAACTGGTTGAAAGTCACTAACAGAGAGTAATTTAAAAGCTGCTTTTTAGCCAATGGAATTGCTGTTCAGTGATTCAGTGTGCTCTCTTTTCTTTGGCGGTGGGAGGAAAAAGGTCCTTAGCTTAAGGACAAATAAGCATCTTTTGAATGGCAAAAACACAAGCGTAGAACAAGGAGCCTTGCAGTCTGATAAACTGGAAATTCCTGTGTTATCCTGATGTTGCTTCTGACTTACGGTGTGGCCTTGAAGAGGTCACTCCACCTTGCATCTTCATCCCCAAGTGTAACACGTGAGTAGGAATGTTCGTCTTGTGGGAACACAAATGGTTTGTCTGGTGTAGCAGTGTAGTGTTTGTAAGACATCCTGTGAAGAAGTCTTATATGTGAAGCATGTGAAGAAGTTCATAGATTCTTATTGTTGTGCTTTGTTATTCAAACTGCTTCATGACAAGTGGCAGGAGAGAAGGCAGCTAGTAATCTCATTGTGGTCTCTGCTAATTACCTTTATTTTGAACTGATGGCTATTTCCAGTCTGTTTCTTTCTTTCTTTTTTTTTTTTTTTTTTTTTTTTTTTTTAAATTTTATTTTACTAAACCTGTAGTTCATCTAAGTTTCTTAGTCTTGGTGTTCTCAAGTCTGTATCCAAATTCAGAACCGCTTCTTTCCTGCTCTGTATGGGTTATCCACTACTTACATATCCACTATTCACCTTCTCTGTCTCGTGGACCGATTCCACTTGACATTGACCAGCAAAAACTGACTGTGGTAGAGGATGATCTCAAGTCAAAACAAAGCACAACAGCCTCCAGAGTCCTGAGGGAGGAGTAAATGGAAAACTTTGGAAACTTAGTCCCTTCTCATAAAATAGAGAGGCATCTAAGAAGGTTGCTCACATCAAGGCTAAGAGAGTGCATAATAGTTTTTTCCTTTCCAGGAATGGTTTGTGGATTTCAATGTGAAATAAGAGTTGTGTGGGGCTTAACTTTAATCTCCCTGGCTAGTTTCCACAGGTTTCCCTTTCTGCCCTGTCAGTTGACCTTTCTTGGTCTTAATATGTGTGTTTTCCATTCTTTGAAGATTTTGCCTTTCTTCATCAGTGTCCAGCCTGTTTTGCTGAAATTACATGGTAGCATCTTGTTGGTCTTTTCTATTTGTTAGCTTGCTTGTCACACTGATCTGTGACTGTCGATCACCATGATGAAAAAGTAAAGTAATTTGTAATTCAGGTTGAACCTTTTCATTTATTCAGTTTTGGGCTCTTAGAAGAGAAGTCTGCAAAGCTATAAATGTTTTGTTTCATTTAATCTTCACTGAGAAATGATACAGCAGACATTCAGTTTGTGGAAATTAACCTGCGTCAGTAGTGTGATAGAGAATGAAAAGCACAGAGTGTAATGACAACCTTTAGCATCTGAAATGCTCAGAGCTCTACACAAGCAGATACTACTCATCCCTATCACCCCTGTAAGGTAAGATACATACTATAAATGGTGTTAAACCAGAGATGATCCTTGGAGTATTTGTTAGTATGACTAATGAATTTATAGGTGGTTACCAGGTACCCTCCTCAGAAGGCAGAAACTGTCAGCATCTGTGGTATGTTATATTGATTTTGTATTTACAATAATGACCAAAGGGTGGCTCCCCATCCCCACAGTAAGTCTTAGGAACCAAAACAAATACTGTAAGATACAGAAAGTTCAAACATCTTTACAATATTAACACTGCCGTTCTCAGAGTGTGTTTTCTATCTAATCAACATAGAGCCTATTTTAGTGTAATCTCTGTCTTTTTCTTCCCCAAAGGAGAGTGGAGTTCGGAAAAGGAGTCTGGATTTTGTGAATTGATAGGGATCATGCATTTACAGATTTAAAATTGCTATCCCGATTATATATGGTATGTAGATTTTTTTCTAAAAGCATTGACATTACCAGTAAACATATGTTGTTATGTCCTGTGAATATCAGCATTTTCTAAAGTAAGTTTCAGTTTCTTGTAATTAGAAGAGTGAAACATGTTTTGTTTCTGAAATACAAGCTGTCTCTTAGAAAAGGAATCACTTCAATTGCTGTATTTTCCTAGTGAAAGGCAGATTAGACTGTGTCCAGTTTTAGAGTAGCCATTTATATGATGTGCTGCACATCTTCAGTTCATATATGCTTAAGTAGGAGAGGAAGATGTTCAGCACCTGAGCTGATATTTTCAGTTTGTTGGTATTTATACCACTATTTAAGATTCAGCAGTTAATGCAAACTCTGAATCCTCCTTCTCTCACTCAGTTTTTCAGTTGAAATTTATGATTATTTGATCTGTTGATTTTCCACTCTCTGATATTTTCCAGATGTTTTTAAGGGTGTGCCTTGTGATAAGACACCCTTTATAAATAATTTTCAGAAATCAGTTTACTCTGACTCACTGTCTTTTGCCTAAGAAGATTTTACCCAGCACAGCTCTGTTATTTTCCTGTCAACATGCTGCTGTAATGCTACCCTGCATTTGCCCTGATCATGATATTATCCTCTATGAGCATCTCAAACTGCTAACACTCTTGGATGAGGCTAAACTGATCATATAAGAGCTTATGTTGTACTGCAAGTCCCAAATTCGTTTCCCAGCACAAATCTTTAACCCAATGCTTCTACTGTACAGTAGCTCAACTTTGACTTATGAGACACTGTCAGTCCACAAATCACTGCAGAAATCAGATTTCTGATGCTACTGTCAACCTCGTCTATGCTGGAAGCTGTTTGCCCTTTTGGAGTTATACCCGACCCTTCTGGTTCAAGATTCCTGTAAACAACTGCAAGTCAAGTGATAAAGAACCCTACTGTAGGGAATTCTTGGGAATATTATACTTCAAAATTAAAATGGACTGCTATGTAGGTTTTGATCTTCCCATTCATCCCCTTTGTAATACCCCATCAACTTATCCAAGGATAGACAGATCCATCCATGTCTTCTGTGTGCTGATTTTTCCTCAGATAATGTTTTCCAAGGAAAGATCTTTTTTTCCCCATTCACCTTCTATAATTAGAAAAACCTAAAATTCTCTTTTCAAGATTCTTCCTAATTTTAAGTTCTTGCATCTTCAAAATTACTTAGCCCATAAACTTTCTGGTTTGCTTTTATTGATCGTGTTTTGAAAAATGATTCTGTAGAATTTTGAGTAATTTCTTGTACTTGGTAAGTGTTCACAGTATAAGGGATTTACATAGCGGCTCTTCAAGGATTCAACTTCAGCTATGCAAGGTTTGAAACAGAAAAATTGACATTACTTATTCTCCATCAGAACTTAGACTAATTTCAATATTTACACTGTTCACTATGGTTAAAAAACTTGTAACTGAATAGTGGTTTGGAAGGTGATGTTAGAAGGGCTCTGTTTTCATCTTTGGATATTGCTACTGCAATTTTCTTTTTCTGATAGGGATATTATGTATGTCTGGTATCACACTCTATTGTCTTTTTCTTTGGTTGTAAGGGAAATTTTGTCCTTTTACAGGTAGGGCCTTGATTTACTGTGAAGACCAGAATGGTGTCATATGAGAATGTGTACTTTGCAGTTGTAAATTATCGATTGATGATAACTGCTCTGAAGCCCATAAAAAACATGATTTTGGGTGGTAGAGGTGGAGATAAAATCAGAAAACAGATGCTTAGGAACAGCCATGTTCTAACCTCCAGGCATAAGCAATTTTCAAATGCAGAAGCACGCAGAAGAAGTTTTAAAATAACAACTAATTTTTCCCTCTTCCCATCTCTCCCCCTGCAACTTAAACCCGTTCAACCACAATAATTTGTGGCAAGACATCTGTGTATTTGGAAGAAAATGTTAGTGGTGAGGTAGGAATGCACTGTTTGGGCAGGTGATCCCTTATCAGAACTACTACTTGGCAGACCAAGAAACCTTCCTTCAGCTTTTCTGGATGACTCTCTGACTGACATTTATGACTCTTTAATGACACGTTATCTGCTAACGTACGTATAATGATAGGTGAGGCAGGGAGAGGAATCACAGAAGCCCTATTGTGTATCTAATAACAAATGAACAATAGGCTTGTAGAAAGACTTTTTTAATAGGGCCTGATCCAAAGCCTTTTGATGTTAATAAAAAGAACCAGCTTTGAATTAGGCACATATTTCAGTGAATTAGATAATTCTAAAAGAATCTGAAGAGATGTTAACTGTACAACTGGCTGATGAGAGAAGAGGCATAGACTGAAGACTTGGGGAATCTTGTTACATTGTGATCTCTGATATGCCCCATCTGTGTTTTTTCGCTTTGAATTCCAATGTGAAGTTGTCCATCTCTGTTAACATAAGTCTTTCAAATATACTGGTTCTAAAGGAATCAGGAGAATAATATTTTCCTAAGAATATCTGGGGAGAAGGTGAACATCTCTGTAATTATGCTGTTGAGGAGTCACTGAGAAAACGTTGCTGATACTTCATGACTCTGAACAGCAGAGCACTGTTTTGTGTCCTAGACTGCATTTTCTTGCACAAAGAAATGTGGTATGGGAGGTTGAAATGTTTTACTTTAGATCATGGTGCTATGAGATCTTTGTTTGTTTGTTTGTTTCCACAATGTCTCGTTCCTCCCCTGCCCCTCCCTCCCCTCCCCCCCCCCCTCAAAAAAAAAAAAAAAAGTCTTGTATATAGGCATTTGGTTCCTTCTCTCTCATGCTGTAATAATACCATACCCAACAAAATGCTGAGTATGGTCATGTGGAACAGACAGGCATCGTTCCTGTTTTATATTGTCAATATATACAAATACAAAAGATTTATTTGCACAAGGATTGGAAGTTTGGCTGATATTCCATGCAAGGTGAAACAGCTCCAGGAACTGTTTGAGATCAAAGCACCTCAGGGCTACACATTTATAGGAAAGGTAAGGGTGTGTCCCAAGTAGTGAGTTGAAATCTTTGAGGAAGAGGATGGACTTGAAGGCAAATCTCTTATGTCTTTACAAATTTCCCAGTAAACATAGTCCCTTCTCTCTTCAGTTTGTATGTGTAACTAGTTTTTGTTATTTGCTTAAGCCAAAAAAAAAATTATCAGGCTTTATTTGGGATAATCAAAGTGTGTTTTTTTCAGAAAATAAAATATTTACCCCAAGCTGTCTACATATAACACCCCCAAATCAGGGTGTTCAAGCTGGCATTTCTTATGTATTAATTCCCTTGGTTTTTTTCTCTAAATCTGTTTCAGCTACTAGAGTATTCAAATGAATCTTGTTAATGCTATGTCCTCTGAGTATTTGCAAAGCAGCTCATGAACTAAGAGTGTCTTTCTGTCCATCGCCATGGTATAAAAGTACCTATCTATGGGGAACTGGGCATGGCTTTACTGGCACTGTGCTTTCATTTAGGCAGTTGGTCAGAGTTGAACCAGCTGCTAAGGACTAGTTGTAAAGACTGCCTGTGATTTTGAGGAGTGATTATTGTTGACCAGTGTAGCCATAATGCCTCTAGAACATCCCCTTTCTAAGCAGCATAATGTAATAGTAGCTCTGACATTGTTTCCTTCTGGAGTTTTGGTTGATCCTTTTACCCTCCAACACCTTCAAATCAGAGAGATCATCCTCTGCCAACTGCGTTGCATAAAAAGTTCCACTCTCTCTGTGGCCCCTGAAGTCCAAAATAAACATACAGGAGCATAAATTCTTTCACCCCTTCTGGGCCCAGCACTCAGCTGACTCCTTACCTCTCCAATGGTCAATAGAAATAAATAAATAAAAAGCAATAATAAAAAAAGGCAAATACTTCTATCCCACCTGGGATCAGGGACCCCTAAGTCACTGGCAGCTGGAAAAATCACTCATTTTCTGCCAGGCCTTCTTTACCAAAGGGAGGCTTTCATTTGGAACAGTCTCCCTTGGCTTCAGGCCTCTCAGTTAGTCACCACTAATAGCTGGATACTCAACCTGTCAAGCTCTTCCCTGCCAGTCTAACACCTACTTCCTTCAGGTGCCGTGGGGTGGGACATATTAGGAACTCAGCAGCCCATTAATTCTTTCCTGATTTCTGTGGGAGGTCTTAACAGAAGTTCAAGATTTCCTTCAGAGGCAGCAATTTTGGGATTTGAGTTCCACCCTCTGTAGCAAGCATAGACCATGCATACTAATACTAAAATCTACCTGTCCTTTTATCAAAATTAAAATGCACTTGTGCTTTAAAAGTAAATGAAGGCAAAGGTTAAGGAAACGTTCTAGCGCAATGAAAGTGTGAATCAGGGTGCAGAGTCCAGCGGTAATTGCAGTGGTCACAGGTACATACAGCAATGGCAACTCAGTAGACGCAGACATAGACTCAGAAAAAAAGGGACAAAGGTTTTTCAGCATGGTTTACAATGCCTTACATATCGGGGCATTAAATTTCAGGCACTTCAGAATGGACTCTGATGTTTCGTAAGTTCAGCACTTAAGTGCTTTCTGAAAGTGTTTCTAGTTAGGCACGTAGAAGTTACAGTCAATCGCTCTGAGTCATTTCTTTAAATTTTACTAAGCAGCCTTCTGTATCTTCCTCTTCCAAATGCTTTGCAAATTTGAAAGCACTATTTGCTCAATGGAACAAATTAAATTGGGTAGGCTTCCCTCGAGCCATGTTATCTGGACAGAAATAGTGAGGCTCTTGCCTCACTTCCAGTGTGTAAGTGCAGTTCTTCCAGTTCAAATCTCCACAGTTTTTTTTGTGCAACGTATTCTAGGTAAGAGATTGCAAAATACATTGTATTTGTACTGTCCATTAAGAGCTATCGAACAGTGATCAGTAAACAAGTTTATCATGGCGCAGGAAAACCACTCGGCATTAATTTAGTTAAGCATTAAGCTAAGCAACAGAGAGGGAGTGCATGCTTGAGGGACAGACAGACAA
Organism: Tyto alba; assembly: GCF_018691265.1. NCBI lineage: Eukaryota > Metazoa > Chordata > Aves > Strigiformes > Tytonidae > Tyto > Tyto alba. Next base: position 4,264,327 of record NW_024881295.1, on the reverse strand, counting down.
ACAGAAGTACCTGGAAATAAGTAGTACATCAAAGTGATAAACAGACTTCCGTTTCTGGATGCACACTGCTTTTGTGCAGGTGTCTGTCTACCCATCCACCCATTTTTGTACTTCAAGATGGAGTTTATCAAATGCTGAGAGATGTCTTTTCTTTTTTCATCCTTCCATTTCCTCTCCCATCTCGTGTTTTCTGTGGCAGGGAAATTCCTTGCATGTTACAGGTGACTTTGGAAAGAAGGGGCAGCCTTGCACTTCTCTCCATTATTTTCTGAATGCAGTAGTCATTAGGGAATATTTAGGACCCAGAGTTCTTTACTGCACTTTTGAGCATTGTTCACTTAAAACTGCCATTCTGTTGGAAGGAGTAATTCGTGACTTAAATCTGCAGAACAGATATCAGTTTTGATGATCTGTGTTATGACACTGATGGAATCCCAGAACTGCCAACAACTGTGAAAATTATTTTTATGATAGTTTGCTACGAAGACCTGGCAGGGTTGTAGAATATTGCAGAGCATTTTTTTGGTGACCTCAGAAAAGCCATTTCCTAGGCTTTGCCATCACAATGTCTCCATGGTTTGCAGATGAGCTGTATGAATAAGGAGCCCCTATGGAGTACTCACAGCAGAAGTCTCGGGATGAATCATATTGATTTGCACCACGGAGTGTTTTTTTAAAGCAGTAAGAAGTGGCTGGATGGGGGAGGCAAAGATGTATTTCCTTTCCTATAACCCTGTTAGTGTTTCACAGTGGATTTGTTCCAGGTAGTTGACAGTTTAATCTATGCTGGGTCAGATGGGTTGCATAGTGTTCAGGGTCTTTTGGTGTGAAGAAACGTTACTCAGCAGGCTCAGGTAGGCATTAATCTGCCTCGGTGGAGGCAGCCCAGAGAAGTCAGGAGTGAAAGATCCCTTTTCTGCATGCGTTTCAACCAGCTCTGCTTGGCCATGGCACCAGGGTACCTTTTGTGTCAGAGCCTGTGCTATCTTCAGCTGTCCCACTGGTGAGAATCTGTAGGAAGGTTGTGTACACCTTCATCTATGTTCTTGCTCCAAAAATCTTTCTTACACTGTTATCTCTGCAAAGCTTTTCCTTCAACTTTACGGGAGGTTTAATCTAGAAGAGATCTTCGTTCCACACAGTCCCTCTCACTTGAGCTGATTTTGAATGCCTAATTACAAAATTAACACTTCCAGCACATAAAAATACAGAGAAGCTAAAATAATCTTATAATTTGAAATATAAAAGCTTATAAATTCTCAAATTTTATATGGATCTACACCCTAAGTAAAATGGATTTAAAGGCTTCTTAATGATGCGTGTACTCTGCCCCATACAAATTTACAATACCAAATGTGGTTTTCACAGAAACTTCTATTTGTCAAATGTTATAAAAATGTGGTACTTTGCATTGTTTTAGAACATTTCAAAAAGTTAAACTTACACACCTAGGATAAACCCAACACATTTATTCCACAGTTTTAGTATACTGCTTTTGAGAAGCATACCGTGCATTCTGTAAACATTTATCATATAATACATTTCCTTTAGTAAATATTTAAGTGGCTGTCTAACCTATTCCAACACAGATGTAGACTTCCACATGGTTGGGGGGAGGAGATGTTGCTAGGTGTTGCTATACTAAGTGCTATACCAAGTGCACAGCCTGCTTTTGCAATAGTGGTGCATCTGTTATCTAAAATAAATACATGGCTTTGAGTCTGTTAAAAGATTATTTGTATGAAATAAAAAGCTTCAGTGACTGGAGGCCTATTTTCATTATGTGTTTATGCAGATCATGATGGAAATCTCTTTTCTTAGGCTTTTCAGTAACAGTAATAATTCCCTGTTTAAGGAGAGGGTCAAACTACACGAAAGCACACCAGTAGGGTTGGAAGGAGCAGATCAGGGTATGATCTGGCCACTCAATTCTCATGTTCCCAGGGCAATACGTTATTGGCATTTTTGGCACTTGTGTTAGCAGTGTTGTGAATGTATCCTGTGTTTAACTGTATGTCTCTTCTCCCTGTCCAACACTTCTATTTCACCTCTTACATTTAAAGGGAGCACTCTGATTTTCTCAACTAAAGATACACATATTGCATGAAATATGTTTGTTGCTGGACTGTACAGTCTTCAAAGGAAATTCAGAGAAGGTCAGTTCTTGTTAGCTGTGGAAGAGGAGAGATCAACTTTGCTTTCTCCTCTAGTCAAAATATCCCAGAGACTAGAGATCACTTACAAAAATATGACGCGTTTGCCTGTGGTTGTATCATGATGTCATTATAGGCTTGCAATAACAGTACTCCAGTAAGACACAATAATAACACACATAGGCATGGTCACACTCTGTTTAACTTTTAAGTTTATTCTGCTTTTGCCTCCAGCACTTTTGTCTGATGCTGTATGATTTGAAAGCATTCCCAACAGTCCAAGAGCAAAACCCCAAGCTCTGGGTTCATGGAGACATATGCTGAGCTTTGCTCTTTCTGTGTTGTGGAAAGTGATAGCTTCTACAGTAAGGATTTCACAGTTGCTTTGACGTCATCCCTGACTGCCACCATTCTCACGGTGTCGTGAGTCAGTTTCAATTTGGAAAGTGCCTGGCTGCCAGCACAAGAAAGGGTGTGATGCTGGGTCACGACTGGGTGCTGAGGGGGCTGGTCTGCAGAAGCCAGAGTTACCGCCGAAATCATGTATGTGCAACCACAGCCTGTGGTCTGACAGTGTCAAGATTCTGGTGGCAGTCCTGGCTCACGGCCCTCACCGCACGTTCCTGCCTCTGCATCACAGCGCACTACCCACTCGGTTGTGCCAATAAATCACTTACATTGCCACACTATAAACCCGGTCAGAGAATCTTAAAAAGAGACTGCCAAGAACAAGGGGCATGTGAAGGGGTTGACGATTTGAAGGATGGCTAGCTAGTTTTGCCTGATGTTGTGGCTCTCTGAGATAAAGTCTGGCAGCAAAATTTGCTTGAAGTTTTTCACCTCTCCGCTTTTCCCACCTTACAACTCTTCTGTACTCATTCTGTGGTGCCCTGTCCAGTTGGTTGTGTCGGCACGGCCGTTCGTGCAGCCAAGCCTGGCAGCTGGAGTGCGGGCTTTCTTAGTCCTCTGGATGTACAAAAAGCCAGTCATGAAATAAGAGAGTTGGCGTTTGCTAATGGCTCCCCGTTGGAACAGAAGGCGTTGGTCTCTCCGGTCAACCACATGGCAACTGGAGATCTGTGTCCTGTCGGTTGGGGCTGTGCGGAGAAGCCCTGCCTTGCGCCTGCTCCTGACCCGAGTCCCGGGATGCCGGCAGCCTCCTGGCAAACCTTCCCTTCCCGTCCCTCACCCCCCCCCAGCAGAACCAGGGTGCTGCTGCCGCGGTACTGAGGGCTGGTAGCCAGCTTCCTAAACTGCGGTGGGGGCTTCGGTCGCAGCGCACAGCCAGTGCAATCGGTGAGGAGCGGGCTTAGTTTGGGTTTGTGAGTCAGGTATTGAGTGTACCACAGACTTACCGCGTTGGAGCTTGAGTATTTGGTTGCCGAGAGTCCTGCTTTGCTTCCATTGACTTGAGCGGGGCAGCTCCCACGGGCAGCGCTGGTACAGGTGAGGGTCCTACCCCACGTGCCACCCACTGCGCAATTCAATTGCCCGGTTCAGTGTCTTGTTTTTCTCGCTCCAGCTTCTCACCTCCAGTTTTATGCTTTCTCTGAAGGCAGTGCCGCAGTCTGCCCCACACATTTCCAGGTTTATTCCTGGTTGAAGTTGGTCTCACCAAGTAGGAAAGTATGAATTTGCAACCTTGTGGTTATTTTTATATAAGAATGTCTTAATACATGGTGGATGTTTGAGTCTAGCTTTCGATGTTTTTCAAACGCTGTCTGTATTTTGATTTTTAATTTGCCTCTGAGCAAGACTGTCTACAAACACTGGCCAAATCTGCCTATCTGGGACCTGGAAGGGGTCCCTGGAGAAATCACTTCAAGTCATTTATTCAGCACTGGCTGCTTTTACATTTGGCTTGAAGTCTGACAACTTTCCACCAGACCTGCAGCATAGTAAAGCACATCCTCTCTATGACAGCAGTAGAGCCAAGGAGCTAGCAGGTTGCAGGAGTGAATGCTATAAAACAGATGTTATTAGTGGGCTTCACCAAGGGTGGGAGGCTGAGTACAGTAGCCCTATTACAGCCTCCAAGGTGGGCCACAAGATTGCTGTCTTATGAGCAAGCTGTGCCTGCAGTATTTGGCTCAGCATCGCATCCTGAAAATTCCAGTGCTGAGAAGCACTTTTGCGCTATGAGTAAACTGTAAGCTAGATTTGAAAGGAAAGATTTTGATTAAAATCAGCATTTCAGAGCCTTCAGCTGGCAGCTGGTGTGGTGTTAAGGATGGACATCGTTGGAGACTCCTGCGGTAAAGAGGCCCCATGTCTGAGTGTTTAAAACCAGGTTCCATCCAGTTGTGATGGTGGTTTTTAACAGTCAGAGGAAAAAAAATATTGCTGCATATTTACTCATAGGGACAGATTCTGCTCCCATTAAAACCAATGGCAGAGTTCCCATTGATTTCCATGGGTGCCTGCCTCAAAATGTTTGAACAGTAAATATATTCTTCTGGGTGGGAAACCAGGATAGAAATCCCTCTCACAGCCTGCTCCCAGCATTGCAAATGTCAGGGTTTTTCAGCGCTAGGCTCAGAAATGCTACTTCTAATTTTAAAATCCTTTTAAACTTCAACCACCATATGTGGCCTTACTTCACAGCTGTCAGTCAGAATCAACAGCCGGTATTATATTAGCCTATATTTACCTCTAGTCTCCCTGTATGTAGTATTACTTCATTTTTATAAATATCAAATATATCAGAATAATTGAGAAATGTAATAGTAGATACAAGCATTTGCTCCCCGAGTGCTTTTAATCAAATAATAAAACTTGATGGGCTTTAGTTTCATTGACACTGGATGAGCTGATCTGGTATGGATTTTTTAGTGCTATAGCTTATGCTCTATATGCATTTCCCAAAATGTGTGCGTGGCTGTGGGCATGCATTTTCTGTCTCCTTCCTCACCTCTGTCTTGATTGAAAGCTTTAGAAGTTCATGGTCGTTTGGGATTTTTAAGGATATAACATACAAAATTTTTAGAAAACAACTTATAAAAAAAAAATAATCCCTAGTTTATCCCTAGAAATTTGAGACAAAAGCCTTTCTTTAACGTCTCTGAAAGCTCCTTAATGCAGAGCATTCCCTGATAAACTGTTGGCTTTGTTTTAAACCTGTAATGTATATATAGATTTCTGTTTCCAATAGTTTTCAGAGTTGTGTACAGTCAACTCAAATTATACAGAGCCAAAACTTCTGGCAAACTGCTGTCAACCTGTATCAGCATTTGCATCAATAACATTTGGTATCGCTTGATGGATGGTCTGTGTCCAGGCTGTGGAAATGGGTAGGGCGTCTGTGTGTTCAATGCGCTTTTAACTGTGCTGTCTGCCGAAGGCTGCTACTCTTTGGCAGTCAGTGCTTCCTAAGGATATGGTTGCATGATGGACAACCTGCATATCCCAGAGTTCTTGGTCCAAGTAAACTATCGATTTTTTTCTGTGTTCTGAAATACATGAGAAGAGGGCACAACAACTGTCCAGAAAGGAAGGAGAAATAGATAAGCAATGGTCTTTGATTACCAAAGAAAACTAAAAAAAAAAAAAAAAAAAAAAAAAGGCAAAAAAAAAAAGGCGAAAAAGAGGGAGAGTAATAAAAAAGATTTTAAAAGAGGAAGAATCAGAGAAATAAAAGAGAAGTACAAAAAGCAGGTAACCAGTTCAGTTGATGTACCTGTGCTTCTAATACCATTCAGGTATCAATCCATTCTTAAGCCACACACAGCTGATAGTAAATTGCACCACCTTGGAAATGTTAACCTTGGATATAGTTTTGAAAATACTCCTTACTCATTTTTTTTTTTGGTGCTAATGGAATATTAAACAAAGTTTTGAGCCTGTGCAGGCATTCTTAAGTAGCCTTTGCCTTACTTGTAGAGTAAAATGAAACACCTACGTAAAGCCAAGAGTTCGCAGCCTTTCCTGGTTCACTGCAATGAATTTGGCTGCTAGATCTGACATCTGATGGAGCCACTCTGTTAAAATAAAAGGATTGTTGGGGTCTACCTACATTTACATATTGTTCTTCTCTTGTGAACTTGGAGTGTCACTTATGCTGAAAAATAATAGATCTTATGGAAGCTTCCCAAAAGGAAAGAGTGAGGAATAGTAGAAATCATATCAGAAGAGCGGAGTCTTACATTTCCCACTGCATCTTCTGGGTCAGCTTTTACTCATGTTGAGATAGAGTTGTGTGGAAGGATGATAGCAGCCAAAGTGGAGACAGAAACCCAAAGGGTTTCTCACGCACTCCTGATATTCATTCATTAGAGAGAGACCAGTGACACTGGCTCCCACTTACTTTCTCAACACAGACATGAAGGAAAACTTGTCATAAGTTTCTCTGCAACTCCATTGCTTTTACAATGAAATAGTGAAGTAAAGAAAGAACTCAACTAATCTGCAAAGCATAAGCAATGATCTACTAAATATACACTTTGTGTTAGAGATGGCCCCTTTCACAATTCAGCTCGTGAGAGCAGTGTCTTCAGATGTTTTACAACATTTTGCAGAGTCACATTCAAATTTTCTTTGGTCAGGAACTGTGCATGCTGTCAGTAAAAATAACAAGATAACCTAGAAGGAAGAAAAGCTCACATTTATTTCCTTACTTTGGCACAAATTACTCACTAGTCAGAATTTTTGAATCTCTTCACCTTTCTGAGGTAAATAAATTGAGTGCCATGCGTCTTAATATGTATGGGTCTTTCATATAAGATGTTAAAAACTGCATTGTGTAGATAATAGGTCCATTGATGAGGAACCAGACTGGCAACTGGCTGAGCTGGGTTCTCATGTAGATTCTCTCTCTGAGTGGCTGTGTGGGGGTAAGAAAATTGCTGAGCCTTGGAGCCCCCATTTGTGGCAGCCACTCTCCCAGTAAAGCAGTTGAGGGTATAGAGGTAAAAGTCACAACATACGGAGGGTGTCAGTAACTGAGTGACCTATCCTCCTGAATCACTGTACAAGAAAAAAAAGACAGGACTTTGGTTGTTTTTTTTTTTTGGGGGGGGGGGTCTGTTTTTCTTGTTTTTTCTTTTTTTTTTTTTTTTTTTTGTTCCTGACCCTCCTCTCCTTTGCTGTGCAGTCTCTACTGGTGTTGAACGTAGTGTTTTTCACTGATGTATCATCAATGTATTGGTTTATAAGTGTACTGTACTAATTTCCTAGTGTCGTTATTAGTGTGGGGGTGGCAACCTGGTGTGAGAGCTACTGAGATGGCAATCAGTGCGTCAGTATGAAGCAGTCTGTTGCTGTTTTGTTGTGGTTGACAATTTGATACGTTAAAAAAAAGGTATGTGTTAAGCTATACAAATAAAGGGGGTTTTGGTTTGGTGTGATACTGAAACTGTGATCTAGTTTTAGGTCTGCCTGAAATGGTTTACTTTTAACTTCTTTTTATCAAATTCTACTTTTTTAAAGGTGAAAAGGATTCTTTTGAAATAAAACTTTGAAATGTTTCAATTTCAGCTTTTCTACATTTTAATCTTTTTAGTCAAAAGTATTTGTGAAATTCAGCACAACTTCATGAATGGTTTCAGCCTTCCCAGAACTGCATAGTTCTGTGAATAAGCTATTTGCCAAGAAGCAAAGAAATCAATCTACTCGGTTCTATTTATAAGCAAAAACTTTAAGAATTCATCATTGTTTTACAAATCTTATTTTGCAGACTTGTTTCTTACTGAATAAATGGGATTAATTTTCAGTCTTGTAGTGTGTCTGTTCAAAACAACAAACCAGAAGTCTTGAATGTTTCTCATAGTTTTGAATTTGTTTTCAGCTGTGGGAATGACACGTCATGCTATTTGTTGTCTGTGTTGATGCGGACATTTTCTGTGCTTCTGTACAGTCCTTCATAACTGAGAGGGCTTTAGACTTATATAACATACGTTCAGATTTTGCTTCCCTGTTTTCTCTCTCTCAAGCATTTAGTTTTCCTGACTGTGCCCACAAAATGGCGACAATGCTGCAAGGTCGTCAGGGAACACTAAAAAATCTCCGAGGGAAAGGCAATTGGATTAATACTATGGATTATAATATATTTGTGCTTGTCTGATTTTCCAGTATCTTCATTAACACTGGTGTTGATAACATGGCTTTTAATAGCTTTTATAACCACAAATGCAGCATGGAATGAAGCAAATAGGTCATTAATCCTTTAAAAGTACAATTTAATGCAATGCTTCATGACAGGAAGTGAACAGGATAATAAAACCTTTACTGTTTTAAGCCACACTTAATATTTTTACGGCACAGTTGGCTTGACAAAATACTCTTTGTGAGTCATCACTTCAAAGGAAGGTCCTGGGGACCAATTAAAGTTGTGTCTGCAGCCCTCATGTATAACTGCATGTAAGCATGAGGTATTTCAAAATATCTCTTTCAAGTAATAAGAGTTGTACCAAGATGAAGTAAAGGGGACCTTGCTTCAAGCCTTTTAATTTAATATGCTCATGTGTGGAGACACCCTTGGGGAATGAGAAATTGATTTTCATTCTTTGCATAGATCCTACAGTAATTTGCACCGTCAAAATAGTCCATGGAATTTGTCTTCCAAAAATTATATCCTTGACAAACAAACAATAGCAAAAGAGATTGTCCTTGATTTCAAGCTTTATCTTGAAAGAGACAAAAATGCCCCTGTTATGTCTGAATAAAAAGTAATTTCCTTGCATCCAGCTTTCTATTTCTATGCCAACAGAACTGGATGGATTAAGGACAAATATGAGGATCGGAGAATTTTCTGTTCTGATTTAACCTTTGCCAATAACCTGCTGTTTGACCAGGCAAGGTGTTTCACCTCTCTTTGGCTGATTTCCGCTTCAACTGAATTGGAAATGTGTCTGTGTTGTTGTGGTGTTGCTGATATTGCCATGTGCCTAATGTGGATGTTCTCATCTGAATGGCATAGTGATCATTTTTGTGTGACTTTTATAGGTTTCTGGAGAATCAGCCTGGGTGGAAACTCTTCATAAGTAACATGATGGCTTTCATACTGGACCAAGTTACATCCACATTTTTTTGTTGATTGAGGATAATCTGGATAGAACTCTATTTATGACTCTGAAAACTGGACATACAATGATAATTCGTTGTTGAGGGAATGAGAAAGCAAATCTATTATTTTCATGAAAGTAGAGAATAAACATTAGATGAGCTGTGTTTTCTGACAGAGACCATGTGTTTATGGAAAAATCAGTCTCTGCTATAGTTGGATTTGATGTTTTCATTGTTCTTATTCTGCAAACAAAATAACAACAGAGAATCTGTGCTTCAACAAGCTTATAATAACATATTGATTGTTGTTATAACAAATACTGGTGACAGACAGAAGTAGGGGGACAGCAGGCAGAAAGTGTCGTAATGAATGAGAAGAGAGAACTAGATCTGTATTTCCTGGGTTCTAGTCTAGAGCTGTGATTGAAGGACTGTAATATCTCAATTACTATGGTTGCTTTCTTAAAAAATTCTATACTACCAGGAAATGAACAAACAAACAAACAAACAGAAAAATATTGAATTGTTTCAAGATCCATCCACTTCTCCCCATCAGATAATAATTTCTTAGCTGCTGACATATCTTCCTTTTTCTTTCAGAATTTCCTTGGATTTTGATTGTGTAGTTTGTGAGTTGGGTTGGTGAATCAGGACTGAAGAACTGACTTACTACTGTAAGAGATCATAAGATTTTTATGTGTTGGTATCCTGACAAGTTTGTAAGAAAAATGCTGTGGAGAAGGAATAGAGGTGCAAAGAAAAGGTACCTGCACAATTGGTAGAAACTTGAGATGCAAATGCAAATGACAGAGTTTACATGAGAATCTTTAGATTTCTGTTTTCTATCTAGAAAACATCTTTACAAGAGTGTTTCGATGAACAACCAACTTCTGCTCACCTTTCTTGTCCTCACACTTCCTAATTATCTGTCCCTTCCACCTTTTTATCCTGTACCTCCATTTAATGCCCTAGGAGCATCTTGGGAGCTTGAAAGCAGACAGCTTTGGTAAATGTTTAGCAATGGCTCATGTGCAGATTTCTGAATCCAGGGAGGTTCAAGCCGTGGGAAAGTTTCAAGTCCCATTTTAGGACTAAGCTCCAAGTATTGTCAAATGGCTGAGGTTAGAAATAGTGGGAAAAGAGTAAATAGATGAAGAGCTGCAAGTCAAATCTTTACACCCTTTCTTTTCCCTTTCCCCACAACCTTGCCTCATGCACTGTTGTTATATGAGTCAGTCTGTTTCTCCCTCTGCAACCCCCCTCTAAGTGGGAAAGTGGATCTATAAAAACTAATAGAAATAAGAGGGAAAAAAAAAAAAAAAAAAAACAACCAACTCTTGATCTTCAGACTCAGAGACTTTGACTGAGAGCCAAATATTTCAAACAGCAGCCCTTTCATAACTGGGAGAGCTAGCACTAGATCTGTTGGGTATGCAGTGTGACCACATAACGCTCAGCACATGTCAACATAACTGATAACCAAATTGTACCTCTCAACCTCCCATACAGCATAACTTTGGCAGGCTGCCAGTCTCTCAGTCCTAATTAACACACTGCCATGCTATGACTGGAAGGTTAAAGCCACAGCTTTATTTACTGCACAATTAACGGGTAAACATGACCTAATCATAACTTAAACATTCAGCATTTACGAGACAAAATCCTTTCAGGAGCCCTTTTGACCTCAAGTCTCCAAGCAGACCTCTTGTAATGTGGAATTAACCGCCTGTTCCACCAAGGGACATCGGAGCTTTCTGTGACACCAAAGATTTCCATCCCTGAACAAATTAAAGCCAACATCAACTCAACAGACATTCTTGTGTGTGGGTCTCATCCCAGTGTCAGGGTTCTTCTGGGCTAAATCTGCATCTGATGGCATCAGAGCACTGACTTCAGCGAGGATCCCCACGTAGCAGGAGATCTCTTTATTGTTCTTGGATCTCAGTAACTCTGCTGTGGCCCACGTTGACCCCTCAGCTTTGATTGAAATGCAGCAGCTTAGCCCTGGTCCTGCAGAGACCTAGGCATGTGCTTAAATTTACATCTTGTGAACAAGCATGTTAACTTTAATAAACTAACCACTCATAAAGTTTGGCATCCATGTACTGTTTGTTTATCATGTTTGGAGCTTTAGATGATAGTTGGCTTACTCAGTTTGAGTCTCTAAGTACTACCACAGTAGAAACCCACCAATATAAAGTGATTTCAGCAGCAAATTTCTTTTTGCTTAAGTGAACTGGTCCTTCAGTACCCAATTTATGGTTTGTCTCACGCCCAAACAGACATGTAATCCTTTCAAGTAGACTAGATATGATACCAAGGGTGGGGAGCAATCTTAATCTCTGTGGAATCACCACAGTAAAAGGGAATTGTGTTGTAGCATGGTGGCCCACCAGCAGTACCTTCCCTGTCCCCTTCCCCGATTCTTTGAGCTTCTCCCAACCCTTTAAGAGGTGCTTCCTCTTCCCATTCAACTCATGCTAGAAGCTGATACGGTGTGGGAGGAATTGCAGAGTAAAGGAAGTTTTGTGGATCCGGTACTGGCCAATTCATTGGTAAAACTCCTATGCCCTCCTACTGGCTGCTCCTGCCGCTGCCCACGCTGCTTGCCACCTGCCTGGCCCTGCCCGGTGACACAGAAGGTGGCCATTGTGCATTGCACTGCTTCAGCTCTGCATTCAGCTACTCGCGTGAGACTGTCTTGTAGCAATAAGACTGCATGAAAAAATCGGAGCCCAATCTGCTGTTTCCAGCCCTGCTTTGCTTACACTGAAAGGGCAGCCGGTTACTCTGACATCCATGCTCCTCGGCTCTCCTGTCTGTACGGTGGAGCTAGTGGTGCTTATCAAGAAAACACGAGTGACTTGAAGCGTTCGTTGTGTTTAGAGAAAGATTTAGTTTCTTGGATTCGAGGTCCCGTTGGAAGTGTCAAGTAGTATTAATGTAAAGAGAATATGGTGGTTTTTTGCTTCCTCTTAATGTGTTATTCACTTCTTGGCTTCAGGAATAATGTGCACATCCTCATCTGTGCCTGTGCCAACAGTCAATATTGTGTGTGCCAAGATACGTTATAGTGTCTGTATTTACTATGTACAACCTACATACCGCCTTTGTGAGTAAGTATGGCAGCAATGTAGTAGGGGAAGGGGGGGAGTATCTGTGTGTCTGTATATAAGATCATATATTTGTACAAAGTGTGTGTCTGTGGGCTTCAGAGACTGAAGGGAGTCTGTGGTTCAGACAGTCTGCCTGTTTTTTTCTTTTTTTTTTCTCTGAAGGCAGCAAAATATGTTGATATGGATTTTTTTACAGGAGCTTTTTGTGTTTTGAGTTAATACATTTCCCTCACATCAGAACTTGCCAAACATCATTTACTTACTAGTACTGTGAAAGCAGGTTACACAAAGGCAGCACCATTCCCCGCTGTTTTCTCTTCTTCCAAACTGCTCAGAGACATACTGTAATAAGACCCCTAGTTAAAAACAACAGAATATCAGCATGAGCGGAAAAGTTGAGCAAAAATGCCTGTGCTTATGCTGCATGTGTGCTTAAGTATTTAGGTGAACTAGTTCCAAAGTTGTGAGTTTATGCAGCAGAAATTCTGCCACTGATGTGTTTTGTGTAACTGTGACCCAGTAAATTCGTTTGTGAATTGTGTCCACTGTGATATTTCTGTTTGATATTCCCCTGGTAAAATGAGGCTTCAAACATGGTGCATATGAGAGAAAGAGAGAAGCCTCATACAGACTAGTCTACAATGAAGTACAGAATTTTCATTCATGAGAATAATGTTTGTGATTTTTTTCTCCCAGAAATGTAATGCCTGCAGTAAGAAAGTACAATACAAAGGAAATGAACTCTTCCTGACTGCTGGAGGTTGCAAGCAATGACCTCTTTTTCCCCCCCACCCCCTCTTTTTTTTTTTTTTTTTTTTTTTCCTGTTGTTACCAACTAGCAAGAACTCTCAGTGGAAATAAGCTATTTAGTCTATGTATAGATCGTTCATCAGAGGGATTGAAATACATTCTTCACAAGCATGCTGAGCATACCCAGCCATTAATAACAAAATTTTTAGTGGTGAATAAAACAAAGGATATTACACATTGCCAGTAGGGAAATTGATTTATCTTGCTTTGGTTGGTTGTCTGCATTAAGAAATGTCACACATATTCGAAGTGTTTTGCATAGTTAGTGTCTTGTGTTTTGCCATACCAAAATCTCTGCTAGACTATATTTTGGCATCTTTTTCTTGACCTCATGTCAGCAAGGAAACAACTACTTTCAATAAAGTATTTTTAGCCAATTAACATATATACTTTGTATATATATATATGTATACATACATATAAATATATATAGTTTTGTATGTGTTTAGATATTCTGATGAATTAGACCAAAAAACTTATTTGCTTCTCTAGAAAGGACCACACTGTAGTGTGTATACACTGACTTTGTATACAATCTTCAGGGATGAATTATTGATACATGGGAAGACTTGCAGCTTCTGAGAGCAGGACTTCAGAGATCTTGCACTACTGGACCTGCTCTTTTCCCATGGAAATCAGTGGCTTTAATATAACGCACACTAGATTTCTGAACCTACAAGACAGCTTGTGAACTGGTGCAGCCAAAGCACAGCCCTTACAAGTGGAATTCAGTTTGCCTAGGTTCGTAAGGCTGGTTGGCAGACTCTCAGATAAGTTTAACTCAATTGGCTGAAAAAAAATATGCAGTCCATGATATCCCCATAGAGGCAGGATATAAGGCATATTATTCTAGGAGACACTTTTAAAACTTCCTTTCTGAGCTGAGTGGACTTATCCAATGAGCATTGTTAGGCTAATGGTGATGATGCCACTCTATGAGTTTATAGATTCTCCCACTGCATCTTGAAAGACAGAAAGATCTTAAGTTACACCATGAAAAAGAAATTTTAAACATTTATAACACTAAATTTGTTGATGTCCAGATTTGGCTTGAGGTTTCTGTGTTTGTTTGTTGGGTTTTTTTCCTAAGCTTACTGAGATCAATGATACATACAAATGAAATTTGGAAATTCTTTACTGCAGCTGATTTTGAGTTCATTGAGCAGAAAATATCCGATCAGAACATAAATGGAAAATTTTTTTGTGGGGCTTTTTTTGTTTTCAGTGCTAACATAAATAAACTGTTTAACTGATTTTGTATAAACTTTCCAAAAAAAATCTCAAGCATGGAAAATTTCAGCCCAAAATGGAGTTTATTTGAGAAAATTACAAGCAACAGAAAAAGAGGGTTAGAATGGAAATCTGAACTCCTCATTAACTACAGTTAAGCGCCAACTTAAATGCCAGGGTTTTTTTCTGTTAATATTTGGTTTAAAGTTACATACAGGTTTGGAAGAGCTTAGCTCTTTTTAACCCCTTTTTTATTGCTGTCACTGACTTAGTTTTGTTTCAAAGTGATGGCATGGGTTCAGGACTCAATAGCTATCTTCACCACAGCAGGAGACATACTTTTTAACTTTTTCTTTCAGATCATCACTTGAGACTGTGTTCACACAGCCTTAAATTCCACCTAAATCCCTCTCCCTGGTATTTACTATTGGCTGACTCTAAATGTTTAGTGGCACAAGCCAATGGGGATCATTAGGCTAAGGCGGGCTTTAGGCTGTTGGATTATGGCTTCTGGTTTCCATTACAGATCTGTGGCAGTGCGAGCAGAAGACAGGAGGTCTACCTAACGCAGTGAAGAGGTATGCACAAAACTCAGTAAAATACAATGCAGCTGAAACGGTGGTGTACTGTATTTTTAATCCTTAGCTGGGGCAGAAACCTGCACAGCTTCATCTCTGAAAATGATGGCAAGTAATGTTTTGAGCACATGTTATACTTTTCATCTGGAAATCTCAGAGCCTTTAGGAAAGTGAGGAGATGGATGTTATTTGACTGCTTTTACTCTTGGTCTAACTAAATATGGAGATTGCTGTGGTCTAATGGATAGGACCTGCATCTAACTCCTTAGCAAGCAGCTAACTCCATTCCTGGCTCTGCTGCAAATTCCCTATGTAACCTCTGGCAAACTTTCTCTTCCTCTGCTCCTTCCTTTGGAAAATTCCTCTGAATTCAGGGGGGCATTTTGTTGGGAGAATGCAGGATAAGGAGTTGCTTTACCAGATTTGGAGCCTTTTTCGCTTCTTGAAGGTTAGCCAATTCAGTTCTGAGACCAACAATGAATGTCTCCATTGCAGTTCTTAAGAGAATTGTCTCTTTTTCCAGTGATGTAAATTTTGTTTACATTTTATGCTTTCTACTTTTAAAAACCTCCCTGGCCTGTCTTTGTTCCCAATTTTTTAGTCCAAAAGATCTTTATTAGATATACAGAAGAAGGGATCCAAGTATGCATTAAAAGCAATTATAAGGACTCTTAATTTTAAAAGTGCCTGTTGCAAATATTCAGAAAACATTCAAGTGGTCAGTGATATTGCACTGAGTGTGGGAGTGCGCACTTCTCTTATTTTTAAGTTATGAAAATGTTTAACTTTTCTATAACTGTGAGGAAGCAACTGACAACTCGGGCACCTGGAAGACCAAGACTACAAGTCTGGTACTGCAGCTCTGAAACAGAAGTCAATGACACTTAAAAGAGGACAACTAAAAGAAGACTTCTGTCAAGCACTGACAGTCTGCAGAAACTTGCAGGCAAACTAAATGGCAAGGTGCCTACACACTAAGGCCATGGTCAGGCAGCCTAAATCCCAAAGTGCCTGTGCCTGTTTTTCTCTACCAGCTGTTTTTCAACATTTCCATCCTTAGCTTGCTTCAGTCCTCTGAACCATACTTCAGAGACCTTCAGAGGTGCTTGGCTTTCTCCACTGAGTAAGCACAGGGACTCAAATGGGTTATAGACTGCCTGAGTGTGGTCCTCGGGGCCTAGTCATGTTCTCACTAAATGATACCTAACCTTCACTGTCATCGCTGAAAGCTGAAGTGGGCTCTGGTCTGACCATAGCAATGGTTATTATTAGTTAAAATTTACAATATCATAAACTACTGATTGACACTTCTGATAAATTCAGATTCTTTAGGCAGACAACTCCACCACTGGTTAAACACATTTCTAGATTTCTGAAAATTTCAGCCATTTCTTCACTAGCATACCACTCTTCAAGGAGATCTAATTACACAGAAAGCTTGAAAATGTTATAAAAAGCTGCATTTTGCTGTTTAATTTTTTCAGTATCATGGACAAAAATACAGTCTAATGAGCAAAACATTTATTTTGGTACAGGATTCTTCCTGCTGCTTAATGCTCTTTCCTTCCGCTTTTCTCTAGAATACATGGTTTTTCACATTGGCAGGATGTACGGACATGATCTGAATATATATTTAATCTTAAATTCTGTAGCAAGCACTAAGTCATCAAACAACAATGCCTGTATGAAGACAAAATTATGTCAGCCCAGCAGGGACTTATGATAAGGTAGTTACTGACTTTCTTGGCAAGGGTCTGCTTCCAGATAAATAGCGTCCATCATTTTCTGAAGCAGCAACACTTCTGATATGAATACCTTGTACAGAATCTACAACTCAGAGTACAGCCTTTCTAGTGAAGCAGATGAAAACCCCCCCTAATTAAAATACATTTTGGATGTATTTTTTTCCAAGTAATAGTAACTGCTTGAGCATGCTCAGTGCTGTCACAGCATGTCCTGATGATTAATGTCACCTTTATTAGGAAATGAAGTGGCAATTCAGTGCTGGAAGACTTTTTCTGATTATGGTGGACCTGGAATAAAAATAAAGATACAAGGTCAGCCTAACCATTTAATGCTTAGACACTTAGATGCACAACAGCAGCTCCCTTCCTGATGCTGATACAAACCTTATGTTCTTTTTTTTCCCTGCAGGAAGCCCTCGGGCTAACATTTGTTAGCAGGGAGCTGTTTATAACTGGGAGAAATGCTCTGTGTGTGGCTACTCTCAGAAATGCTCACAGATTCCAGCTAGCACAATATCGTTCTGTGACAGTCTCTATGTAACATCTACATTTGAGATATTTCCATGCTCTGACCAGAAAAATCCCAAATGAATCCAAATCTTGATCTTCGTGGAAGGGCCCTTCACAAATGTACTCCAACAACTTCAAGGTCCACCTGGACGCACAGCTTCTTTGGAGATGAATTCTGCAGCCTGACATCTTTATTCTGCTATGGATATTTTCTTCCAGTGATGCAAATAGCTCAAAGTAGCAGAGAACTTACTTTCTTTCTCACAATTTCTTCCTTTTTGCCCTCTAGGGGATGCTGATGTTGTCTGTCAGCTTGGAGTTTCATCATCCTACCAGTTAGTTACTAGTCCTGCTGCTACTTCAGCCTCGTGCGGATGGTGAGCCCTTGTGTCATGCTGACTGAAAGGCTGAAGGGAATGAGGTGACCTTGAAGGAGCTCAAGAATGAGGTGGCATCTGACAATGAAACTCTATGGGTGGTTTCAAGTTTGTAAGCTGGGGCTGGACTCTGTGCTGTAGCTCGAGGAGCAGGGAATGGCTCAATGTCTCTTCTTTTTCTCCCTGTCATTCCTAGCCCTCTACTCCAGAGCTATGCTGCTCGGATAGGCCAAGAAGTTGAGTCTACTGCCTTTGCAAATAGTGTTGTCCTCCTGCATGAATACTCACGGGTTTTGGCTTGGGAGGGTGGGAAGCTGTGGTGAAAGTACTTTGACCTTCACAAGCTTTTAGCAACACAGTTTTTGCTCATTCTTTCATTGCCCTCAGTTATTCCCAGATGAGTGGACGTGCCTCAGGGCACAATTACAGATAGTCTGCAGAGAAGGAACACAGTCAAACAGAAAGAATATTTACAAAGAGTAACCAAGACCTTGGGCTTATTTAATGATATCCTCCATTTCTTAAAGGGGTCTAGATTTTTAAAAGCTTTTAGATTGTTAAAAATCTAGTCATTTAAAAATCCTGGTAGGTGTCTGCCTGCTTATTCAGGTGCTTAATTGCTTTTTAAAATCTAGTCATCAGATCTTTCTTTCCGTACAGATTTTGGGGCAATTTTTCCTGTGTTGGAATTGTCACCAGCCATTGTTTTGCTGTCACTTGTAAGAGAAGGGTTTGTCTGCTGCTCATAACTGCCAGATAACCTTTCAGAAAGCATAAGTAAACATGAAGAAAAATAATGATATATGGTTAAAAGATGGCTACAGTATTGCTGTTAAAGTGGGTGACCAAATTACTGAAACCAAAATGTAAGATGCCTGTTTTTCCTAGGAATGCTCTGAAGCTGATACTGCATCAGTGTAGGAAAGAAGCCAAGTAATATGACAAGTGAAATGTTGTGGTTCTGGGAATTTCTAGCAGGCTTATGGCTCACATGTGTATTTCATGTGAAAGCATGTCATGTGCCTGTCCTGACTGATCTTGTATACAGCTGTTGAACAAAAGTATGTGGAAGAAAGCTTGCATGCAAAGCTCACTTCTGTGTGTGCCAAACAGAGGTGTTTTTTTTTTTTTTTTTCAGTCCAAGAGATGTTAATTATTGGGGCTGGGCAAGGAAGTACTTTCAGCAAAGAACTTTTGCTCAGAGGAATCGCAGGTTTTCCCACTTAGAAAAATAGATTTTTAATATGCCTTTTTGTTCTAGAGTTTATAGGGCAACTTGTAGTGTATATTATTACTAAGTAGTGTACAGCTGCTGTCAGAAAGCTAGGTGCCAACAAAGAAAACAGCATCCTTTTCTAAGAGAAAGAGAGGCTAAAGGTTTTATAAGGTGTATTGGAGTTTTGCTTGCATGTGTCAGTTTGGTAGGGTAGAAAGAGGTAACAACAGGATCGTCACCAGGAGAAAAACAATTCAGCCCTTAATTGACATACACTCCTTTTAATTGTTGCAGTGCACTTTCATTACCTGCAATTTAACATGCCAGTCATGACAATTGGTATTCTACTCTCTACCTGTAAACTTGTTCTTTTCTCTATCAACGTTTCTCAGAAATGAGTCATTGAAAACTGCAAAGACACATTCAGACACTGCAATTTATTGCTTACTTTGCTTATAAGGAATCTCTGATCCTTGACGTGATATAGATTATATATAGAGTTGCAAATGTAGTATTCAAGAGACTGCCAGGGTTTCTGTGTCTGTGCAGCCTCAGACCATCAGTGTAGCCTGAACCCTTGAACTCTTAATAGTGAAAGCATGAATCCTGTCAGATGGAAATAAAGAGCTAGACTTGTAATGAGGTAGTTTATAGTTCAAGCTTTTTTGCTGATCATGGAAAAATTGTCAATAAAAGATGAGAGTAAGACACTCTCAAAATGGGGATCATGCTTTTTTCTTTGAGCTTCTGTGAAAGTCAGCAAGGACATGGAGATCGGAACTACTGCCGGTCCATGACTGGTCAATTTTAGGGAGGGCAAGCAATGTTTTGAAACCCATACAAAAACATCTGTGCTTACACTGGCTTCTAATGGTGACAAAAGTTTTGAGAAGCTGTTTTTATGGGAAGTTTGAGAAAAGAAGTCAGAAATAAGGGATGGGGAAGAACATACCAGTGGATTGGATAGTTTGGTGACCTTCCTTAGACACTACATAATCCATCCTAATAATTTTGAGCTGTTATCCTATTTAAAAACCAAAATGATTCTTCCTTGATCAATTGAACATTGAGAAACCTTGGTTTCTTTTGTTAAAGTCTTCCATGACTTCTCATCTGCAAAGTTTTCCTGTTTTTTGAAGTCAAGAGATAAACATCACTCAAGAGTGGCTCAGCTGAGCTGATCAGGGAGACAGATTAAGATGATGTTTCTCTCATCCTACAAATGTGACAGTGTGTTTTTGTATGGAGTCAATTTTAAGAAGCCTTACTTAAGAAAACAGAAAGAACTGAAGAGAAGTTTAGTCCGTGACATTTCCTTCCTTTTCCCCCTAAATTTATACTATATAAACACTCCCTGAAATCATTGCATGGAGTGACTTTGAATGGGTTCTCAACCTTTGATGAATTACCTTCAGGTTTTATTTCTGAGGACTTTGCACAATTAAAGAAAAAAGATATTCCATGGGGATTCCCTAGGAAGATCTGTCTGTCTTGTTATGGGATACGTTTCTTGTACTGTCACAAGATGGAATGAGGGGCTCCCCTGACAAATCTAAAAGTTATGTGACAACCCATCTATTTTTAGATGATTTAAATCAGTGAAGAGGGAAAAACATTTGTTTCCAAGACTGTAATTTTCCAGATGACACCATTTTATTGCACGGTGCCATACCATGAGAAAGAGCATTCTTGTGGCTTTTGAACTGGAAATCCTGTAGGAATGCTATTTCTGGCATTTATTTGCTGAGAAGCCAGGCACACATGGAGAGCAGACAGACTGACCAGATACAGTTTGTGGTATTAAGGCATTCAGAAAAGTCCCTGCTGCACAGCCCTTTTCCAGTACATGAAGTGTTGAGTGAAGTTGAAAAACTATCAATGAAGATCAAATCTGAAAGCCAAGATCTGATCAGACAGCCAGGCTTTCACACTATTAAAACAGTATTTTGAAAATTCAACTTTTCTGTCTTCATACATTGATGCTTATAAAATAATTCCTGGTAATGAGTAAGATTTTGATACGAAGTGGGAGTGAAGGTTGAATGCACAATTTAATGCAAATCTAAATGTGGTCATTCTAATTTAACTGGGAAGATTCTTATTTTTTTTTAACCTGAATACCACATTTGAGCATGCAAAAAAATTGTTGACTGAAGAATGAACACAAGAGTAGACAACATAGGCCCATTCTTTGATAACCTTCCAAAGCGGGCAGTCATAGTGAATTCTGTATGGCTACCCATGCAAGAAGAGTTTTTGCATGGGTAAGTGCTTAAGGGATGAAGCTCTCGATAGCTTAAGAATTTGTATCGTCACATACTTTCTGCATTCACTTAAATAGAGTAGGCTGAATTTTTCAAAACAAATCTTCTTTCTTAAATATAGTTGTGTCTCTCCATAGCCTCTCTCATAGGAACAGCTCTAAAATGATAGTCTGCCTGAACGGAGCAAAAACCCTAATAAATATGGTGCATTCCTCCTTAAAAAGTGTATTTATTTAGTAAGTTTAGAAACCACTCTGAGGTTAGGTTACAGCTATTGGGATTAGAGGGCGTCTCGTGGGCAGTTCAGACATCAAGCTATAGGTCCGTGGAGCGAAGCTGAGCTGTTTCTAGCCTGATGTCTGAATTATGAATTAGGTTCAGTCTAATTCCAATGGGGTAAACCTCAGAGCAGTTTATATACTTATGGCTAAGTGCTCCTAAAATACAGGCTATTTATTTAAAACATACGTGTAAAATGTAATATCTAAAAAAGATGTCCAACCTAGTGATGCTGGAGCTCAGCAGTGCAGCCAAATAAATTCTGAATTCCAACTTTGGAGCCCTACGGAAAGGGATGGCACAGCTGGCTTTATGCCACACGCTGATACTCCCAGCTAGGCCAGATCCACACTTGGCTCAGAGTGAACTAGAAAAGCCACAAGACTAAATTAATTTGCCTCAGCCCAAGGCACTTGCCTCTTCCTGAGCCATGCCTGTCATGCCAAGGCTGGGAGAACCTCGGGTCACGATGCCCGCCCTTGGCCATTCAGGAAAGTTCCTTAGGCCAAGAATACTCTGCAGGATTGGCTCATCTCGCTTTCTATCGCTCGAGTTGTGCAAAGAAGCCCAAATCTACTTTTTAGTCTAGTTGGATATTTGGGAAGTAGAATGGAGCTGGAGGGTTGGACAGAAAACACAGGATTTATTAATAGCATCAGCAACTACTTCCATCTGGAGCCACCCTGGTCTCTGAGCTCATTCTAGCAGCCATGCCAGCTGGTGAACCTCTCACCTTAATCATATGTCTTTGACCCCTGCTGCTAGCAGTCAGGTAGCTGTGCCAAGCTGCAGTCTACAACTGGCTTTTTCACAGAATGCTTCTGACTGGCTGCCTTGTGGGGAAGAACAGTCAGCGAGGATTTCTGCAGGAGGCGAAGACATCCCTTCCTCTATTCATGTTGCTCAGGCTACCAGACTGAAGGACAGACAGCATCTGATGTTATTCTCCTGGGATGGGAGTGGAAGAGAAACTACCCGCTATTTTAGGACAGCTGAGCTGGGTCCATCACTATACAAAAAAATGAGTCAGTTTACACTCTGGTTTCTCTCTTCCCTCCTCACCATCCTCCTTTAATTTCAATTCCAGGAAATAAATGGGACAAAATACCTTTCGAGTAATTACTTCTGCCTTGGCATTGAGTGAGATGCAGAGAAACCTTCTGGAAACTGCCATTCCCAGGTTTGGTGAGAAGGTAAAGATCTGTTGCAGATGCAGAAGCAGCAGCTGTGTGGTGGACACAAAGGGCAGATTTCTTTGGGCACTGAAGAATTGTCATAGTGCTGAAGGAGTGTATAATTAATTTGTGTGGGGATCCTGGGGCCAAAGATCACTTTATACAAGTTTGCAGGAGTTGGCAAAACTAAATGTCACAAGCAAGCTAGTGGGAGTTAAAAACTGAACATGGACAAAACCCGCTGTTATTGTTTTCTGTTTTCAAAGAAACAAAATCTCACCATTTTGTGTGGCAGCAGAGTGCTTACTCATAGTTCTTGGATGCCTGAGGCTGACCATACGGCACTAAATATGCGTGAGTGTAATGTGAATATTGGAATAATCCCTCTCCCTCAGCTGCCTAAATCCATTCAGAGACCCTTGGGAGACAATACTTCATCTGGTATAACTGAATTTTGGGCTGGGGTCCACTAGGTACAGGAACAAGAAGTGGGGTGCTTTCAGTGGACTGTTGGGATATCAGCAAATTTCCCACATGATTGGTAAGCATGAAGGTAATGCTAATGGAAGGTTTTGGAGAGTGAGATAAAAGCAAAGAAAAATCTGAACAGTGGACCTCCATCTAGCCCTTCTGCTGTCCTTTGATCCACAATTCTAACTATCGTCCCTCTCTGGGCATTGTCAAATGTGTCTGTATTATCAACAACATCTCCCTGGAGTGTAACATTCAACTATCTGAGTGGTAACAGCAAGGTCATGCTAAAGCCTTTTATTCAGATGCTCTTCAAGTACAGGAAGGAGAAAGATCACATCTAGAATCGCTTGACTTTTTGTGTGCTCTCTACCAAGAGTATTTAGGCAATAAGATTTGGTCAGATGAATGTGGGTTTTTGTTTCACTTCGTTTTGATAGGCTACTCATCTCTCCTCAGAGCTATCTGGATTAACATCTGGGTTACTTTGGATGAGGTACAGCAGGTCCTTGAGGTGTGATGGCACTACAGAACAGACACGATGGCTGGGTAAGGGCTCAGGTGTTGTGCTTGCAATGTGTTAAAATGAACTGCATGCCTGGAATGTTGTTTTCTTTGCTGATGACCAATACATATAACCAGAGGAAAAATTCTCCAGGAAGGTGTCATAGGAGAATATGCATCAGTCAGTAAAAGCAGAATTACAGAAAAAAAAAAAAAAAAAAAAGATGCTGTTGTAACAGATTAAGTACCTATCAAGTGACAACAGCAGTTTATTTTCCTTGAGCAAACGTAATGGATATACTTAGACATAATCCTACCCTCAAGTGTTTTAATTTTGATGGCACTTCTTATTAAGGAGAATCACCAAAATGGAAAAGTGCATACTCTAATGGAAACAATGTCATAAAGTTGACAGCATTTCTACAACGCAAGCTGATACCTAAATTAACTAAGAAGGCTTGAAACAAGATGGAAAAAAAATAAAATGAAAGGGAAGGAAAAAGATTTGCTATGAGTCAGTGTTTTTATTATTTGATGAGTGTTTTGCAGTCTGTGTTTTCACAGCCAATTATGATATGAAGGGTAACAGGATTAGGTCTTGGTTGTTTTAGTCTATCTTCCTGGTCTGTTGATTGGCTAGTCAAGAGAGCTCCAGGCCCAGGTGGGTTCATAGCCACTTGTGATTTCTCTTTGCCTCCATGTTTTACTTCAAAATATAGTTTGTTAAACTTGCAACTTATCCTATATCCTTGAAAAAAAAAAAAAGGCAAATACAATGGAGTCAAGATTCCGTGTCTCTTGGTCCATTGGTGTTGATATTGTAGGCATTGCTTGTCTGCACAGAACAGAGAATATGCTAATACACTTATTATTTCATGCACATTACCAAAATCACACCTGCATGATGATATATGAAATGCCAGTATGACCAGACTTGCTTGTATATCTCCTTAATTTAATTTGTAAGGAGATAACTTATTCCTAATCAAGTATTTGCAGGTTATTAAAATCATCCAGCAGGCTAATGAGGCCTACAGCGTGTTCCTATGTGATTCCCAGTATATTTTCTCAGCCTGAGCAAAACCAAAGTTGTGTAACACCAGGAGCACCTGAGGGAAAAAAAAAATGTATGCTTTAAAGAGGCACAGTTCCTTTTGTTCTGTCTTATTGCTCTTAGTGGAGAAAGTGTTACTTTTGTACTAGCCCACACTATCAAAAGATTACTTTGCAACCCTCAGTGCAGAATATGTCATGCCGTAAAGAAATCTGCTTATGTGCAAACTGAATTTTTCATTCATCATAAGTCAGTTAGACTATGTGACATTTCAAGCTTATGGATTTAATAAAACAAGAGACTTCAGGGTTGGAGATCATTCTGGAGAGCTCAGCTTAAGTTCCTGAAATGTAATTTTCCTTTTCTACTCATGAGAGTTTCTCTGCCTGTATTATATGGTACAAGGAGTAGGATTTTATTCTCTGTCTTCAAGGAAGGAGGAGGAAGTCATATGGAAGAACTAAAGATGGACATTCACACATACACACACACACAAAACCAACCACAACAAAAAAATAAAAGCATAACCATAAGTCTGTTGGTTGGGATGAAGTTCTTTCAAGTTCCCTCATGACACTCAGACTTTCAGTCTCTGCCATTCAAAAATGTAAGACGACAGGTAGACCAAGATGATATAGTTTTGGAATCTAAAATTGAAACTACCTCTATAAGAAATAACAGAAAACCTCTCTGATATCTCTGTCAGCATGTCTAATGTTTTGAGACAGTCCGGAAGACATTTCATAAAACAAGCTTCCATGGCTCATTGCTTTAGGTTGATTACTCATATTTTCCCTTTGTAGTAATGTTTTTGTAAATGCATTTCATTCAACACAGTGTTTCTTTGGCAACAAATGGCAGCTCATTGTTGAATAGCTAGCATTTCTTTGATGATTTTATTACTTCAGTGCCCATTTGCATAGCAGAATCCTCTACAGAACTAACACAGTCAGTTCCTTGTGTCAAAATTTTCAGAAGGTTGAGCTTTAAAAGTGCACAGCTTTCAACAGTAGAAAGATGAGTGTTTCATCCCATGAAAGTGTTTGAGGTTCAAGAAAGGTTCTTTACTTGTATAGTGGCAAGGCCAAGGAAAACTAAAAGACCTTGTAAAATATTTTCACACACATGTGCAAAGACACCTTGGGACAGCTAAGAGTTGTCTACTTAGGACACTTGTGTGGGTTGGCAGAGAATGACTTAGCAGACCTTT
The DNA here is from genome assembly GCF_018691265.1 of Tyto alba. Lineage (NCBI taxonomy): Eukaryota > Metazoa > Chordata > Aves > Strigiformes > Tytonidae > Tyto > Tyto alba. The sequence goes on along the minus strand of NW_024881295.1, from coordinate 4,238,636 downwards.
AAGTCTAGTTTTTTATATCCCAGCTGACAGCCCCAATCAGTAGGCTATCATCTACACTGAAGTTATTTGGTAAGCCTCTTGTGTGTTTCTCTCCTGTCTCATATCAATGTGGTCCTTGGTTTCCCCTCCTTCCCAGGCACTCTAATCTCTGACACACAGTAAGAGGTTTTCCATGTTAATTTTTTGGCACGCAGAAATAAAGAAGTTCTACCAGGCTTTAAAATGGAGCAATTTTAATCTGTTTCAAGCTTCCCCCAGGTCCTGACTATACAGTGGCTGGCTAGGCCTAACACTCCACTGGAGTTCTTTGTTCTGCTTTATTGAGACTTAGGTACTTACAGTTTATTGTGAATGATTGCTGGCTGTGAGTCTACTGGAAGATCTGTAGCTTAGTCTTTCTGTCATCTCAGAGCAGTCCCACTTATTTAAATAAATAACAAATGTTTCAATTAATCAAGGTTTTGACCTGTATTCCAGGTGAGTGTCAAATTACCGAAACTAAACTGCAGAAAATTCTATTCAAAATTTAGAAGTGGTTTCATGATACAAGGTTATTCTAAATTAGTATGTTCCCATTAAGGATTATGGTTTTATGGAACTGGTATTTTTGACATTAAAAGGTATAGTAGAAAGCATCCTAATGCACGTTTGTGTTTTTCTGCAGACTCACGTGAGGTGAACATCCTGACCTGAGCAAGGAAGGAGCAGGAGTTGTTGTACTGAAGAACTTGACATACTGATTCTAAGTTTTTAAACTACCATTGTGGTTCTCCTTCTTAGCCAAATAGGTCCACCTATATTGATTATTGTGGGAGCTGATTTGTCTCTGAAAGAAAAATGATAGAAGGAATAAGCTCCTGGATTTCGGGTGTTTATTAAAGTGAGGATTCTTCCAATATATCACTGTGGTCCCACTAAATGAAGTTATAAAATTTCTCTGGGAACAAGTGTAAGCCACTTCAGAAAACCTGGCCTCACATTCCTTGTCATTTCTCACATCTAAGGCAGTTGGAACCTCAACCCTTACCTCCTTAGTTTAAGAACATCCTTGCCATTATCTGCTCTTGGTCACCCAGCCAGCTCTTATTCTACTAGGGATGAGAGGTGACTGGGTTGTAATTAACTGGACACATCCATTTATCTCTTCATGCTGGATCAACATGGGAAAATGAAGACTACGTGTTTAAAGAACTTGAAAGGCAGTAAACTTTAAAGTGCTATCTAATCAACCTGTGGAATTTGTTGCTGTGGGACATGGAGGCAAACAATTTGAGAGTCAGGGTAGGATTAAGCACTTGAATAGGAATAATACCTGCAGTTAGCTTGTGAGGTTAAAGTATTATGAGGTTTATCAGTTCTTTTGCTTCTGGGCATAAACTGCCATCTCAGCTTGTGAAAGAACTCGTTTCTGCTCTGGCTTATAGCTCTGAGCAGTTTGTGGGATGCTTTTACAGGGTGTGGGGCACCCAAGAAAGTTGGTGCTGGAGGGGAGGACAGCAAACCGGAATGGTCAATAGCCCTACTGTGGTGCAGGGGCTGCCACACTGATTTTGATTCCCCTTGCTTCTGAGGGATTCCACAGCCCATGTGGGAGGCAAACAGCACAGCCAGTGGGCTGCCTTACATTAAATCTTGTTTGCAGAAAATTGTCAAGGCTGGGAAGTGATTTATCATGCAGTCACCGCATGGCCACTTTTCCATACAAAATAGAAGCCCTCCATTATGTATGTGTGTCTTCTGACACATGAATACATTAAAAGGAATTAAATCCTCTCACCGTTTGGTCTGAGATCATACTTACCTGTGCATACTCTTTCTGTCTTTTTGGCAAAGAAAAGCTAAAAGAAGGTGGCTTGAAGATTCCTGCCTTTTTAAATCTTTTTCTGTAAAGTTTCTTCACAGGCAGAGATTATATGTATGCATGTTATGGCTAGAAGTAAATGCACAAGCATTAACTACAGCAGCAGGTGTTTGGGGGATTGTTCACCTCCAGAATATTTGCACAACACCATTTAAACAATTAGCTGTTTGCCCTCAAGGACTGGGGTTTATAAAATGGAACGCTTTACAGCAAGGGTGGTTCTGACTGGAAATTGCACCAGTTAGATGAGGGGTTTTGTTCTCAGACTTGAAGGTTAAGATTAAAACTTTAAATGCCTGGTTGTACTGAAGTGGAACTTTGGATTTAGTCTGCAAAGATATGTTTAGGCTGCATGAGAGCAGAGAGATAGTACTGTTGGTAAAGATGTTACATTAGAAAACAGGATTAAGGGTGGTTCTCTTCTGGCAGAGATATGATGTCTTCAGGCTTGCAGGAGCATCTGATGGTCTTATCTCACAGAGTTTTTTAAAAAAGGAGGACATTCTGACTGCTTTGAGTGATTAATGTAACCACAAGTGTTACTAAGAGGTCTAGCTGAACCCAAACAAAAGCAAGTGATGCTTTTCCTCCAGTTGGTTTCAAGGAGGCAGTCAAAGTGTTAGATATGCTGATCTCAGAGACCAGGGTAAAGGGTTGAAAAACCCAGTTTAAGTGCTGCTTTTATTTCCTCTGCAAATTTTGTACTCCATTGACAACTTTATTTTTAAAGAGGGCAAGGTGTTCAAGATGCCATGAAATATGCCTCATCTCCCTATTGATCTGGTGTCTATGTAGGGATGCTAGGTTCTTTCATGTACACTACTGGATTCTTGGATGGAGGTAGCTGGACGAGCACTAGCTATCTGCATGACAGCTACTGTCTGGAAATCTAATATATGGATCTACTGACCTTACCAATCCCTTGAGGGACCATCCCTTTGAGACTCTGTGTGCTGAGGTGAGTTGAGCAATAGGACAGACTACTGCTAGACTATTATAGGACAGTAGTTCCCTTGTGTTACAGGCTTTGTTGCCAAGTTACAGCAGTCAAGGCCTTGAGTTCATCAAAAGACCTTAGCTGACCTGATCAGCCTTCACCCAGGGCCTCCATCCATGCAGCCTCTGCCCATATGAACTCCATTAATCTCACTCCTGGGCCCCCAGAGTGCCTGAAAGATTTTGCAGATGTGCCTGTCTCTTGCTGTCCTCAGTTACTGACTGGATGTCCAGGATGGACACCAGGCCTGTGTTGAAGCCCTGTTTCTGATCCTGTCTCTGGTCTGAGCTACAGCGTTGGTAGTCTTGGCTCTGGTCCTGTCTCCTGTCTTGACTAGATGACTTGACTTTCTGGATGGACCCCAGACCATGTAGATAGCCTTGTCTCCAGCTCTGTCACCAGGGTCTGTTGTGTTATGCAGTAAACATGGAATAATCCAAAGTATATTTGGCATTGTGCTGTAGCTGTGAGGATATTACCTAGCATAGTCAAAGTCACAGAAGAAGGGAGAGAGAACTGCAGCTGTGATGATGTGCTGGTTAATGTACCATAGACTAATTTACTCGTGAGCCACCCAATGGCATCCAGCTTCATTGTGCCTATTCCTCTAGTTCAGACATGTAGCTAAACAATGTCCTGATTCTAGTTCTGTGCCAGCAGGGCAGCTTATAAACCCTTCTCAGACAACGTACAACCTCCTTCTTCCTTCCTGTGAAACCTCCTGGGGCTTAGCATGTGCGGGGGTGATGGAAAAAGCAAGGGAGAAGAGGAGAAAGGGTGAGAGGAGCAAATATCCATTGCCAGCCGTTCCCGATGGAGCAAGAGGCTGTGATACTAAATGATGCATTTTATGGCAGAGAGGAAATGCCTTCATCCCATGAGCTGTGGATGCTTATGAGTGCCCTGGCCGGGGTTCTGGCTACCCGAGGAGGAGGGGGCAGGTCCCTGACTGTATTCAGCCAGATGAGAAGTCTGCAAGTTGGGAGGTGTTGTCCCCAGTGGGTGTAAAATACTTACAGGTGCTTCCTGCAGCCTGGCTCCAGCTCCAGCTCTATGCTGGGATGCGGGAGAGCTGTGAGCAGATGATGTAGTTGTGTCTGGAAGTTCTCAGGTGGCAGATCACCCCTTAGAGACTGTTACAGCAAGCGTGGATCAGCACAGTGAGCTGAGTCCAGAGCTGTGGAAGATTGGGAAGTGTAACAGGCTGTACTTTTCTGACCTAGAAAAAAAAAAAAAAAAAAAAAAGACACAGGCAAGGAATGGTTGCAGATTTTTGTTTGTGGAATTTCTTGCCACTGTTGCTTCATGTTATCTGAAACGCACTTTGAGCCTTGTCTTGAAATTAAACTTTTTGACATTCATTTGGAGCCATGCCCAAGGGATGGTCTAAAAGCTCTACAGGAAAGATCTGTGTCATGGTAGCTCTTATGAAGTCCAGAGAAAAAGAGGTTTATACCAGGTCTAGCAAATTTTGTAAGGAGAACTTTAACCCTTTTGCAAGGCAGAACATTTTCTCTCAGCCATCAGGGCTTTTTATTCTCAGTTTTTCTTCTTCATTCTATTTATAGCCTTCTCTAGTTACATTTTTCTTGGCCATCAGACAAGTAAGCAAGTCTTTTCTCTGCTGATCTTAAGGTGGAGTTTGTTTATACGTATACAACATCTGTAATTACATAGCAGCATGATTCCTCACAAAACACCCCCTAGTCTCCACTCCCCAAATTCATATAGGACTTCTTTTCTGCAAAGTAACACACTTTCAGAGTTTCTAGACAAAGCCATTTTGTGTGTATATGATTATCCCTCCCCTCTCAAGACTTCTCTCACAAAAAAAGAAAAAGGAGTGGAAAAAAAAAAGAAGGCAGGGCAGTTGGGAAATCTTAGACTAAAGGGCAGATCACATTTCAAAACACTGTGATCTAAAAATAACAATTCTGATTTTCCTTTCCCTCTCTTTTTCTCTTCCTTCCCCTTTTTCTCATTGTAATTCATTTTCTCTAAAGAAAATTCCCATCCTGGGAATATATGAACCATGTAATGCTTCAGTGAGATTGTTTTTATTTGCAAGATGCAATTATGATTTAAAAAATTGGAAACAGGGATAAAAGCAAACCCGAGACTATTGTGGCTTGTGCAAATTTATGTAATACTGTACATGCATGCACACACATGCATGTGTGGTAACAGGAGTAATAAGTCTAGAATTCACATCCATTTCAGTTTGTGCCAGGAATCAGATATTTTTAAGGCTTTCACATTAATTATGAAGTATTTTAGCTTTGTGGACTTACTTCTGTGTCTCAGAGGACCCTCTTACTGAAGTTTGTGGGTCTAACCTTGTATGAAGATCAGAGGGTTTCAGCTGTGTGAATTAGATTGGAGGGTTTGGGTTGTTGGTTTGTTTTTGTTTTTGTTTTGTTTTGGTTTTTTTTTTAAACTTTCGTTGGTGTTTTCAAAAGCAAAGAAGAATTTTGCACCTTTTTGAGTGCCACTCTGCTGCAGGTAAAGAATGTAACAGCTTGTGAGAGTGCAGCCAGAGCCAATAATAATTTGACTGACATGTCTTGGCACTGAAATGCCTATTAAAACTCACTCTGTCCTTTCAAGATGGAGATTTTAATGCTGGGCACTTGTTTGAGATGAAAATTCACTGTCTTTATAGATCCAAAGAGCCTACATCCATGAAAGATTCTCAGAAGGATCTAATATTTCTATTGATGATAGAATAAATCCTTCAGTGTCATGAAGTTTCCAAGCCGTGGAAGTTTCCAAGCCCAGTACGTACTGCAAACATCTTTCCATATGTAACACACCGTACTTTTCCATACAGGATCCCAAAGATTCCTTGGAAAACCGCAGACAACAGTTAACTATGATAACCTAGTAACAGTTTTAGGAAAAAATATATTTACTTTTAAGAATTTATAGGAAATATAACAATTCTTAGTTAGGGGTTAACTGGATTCTAGGGATAACAGAGTTAATCACAGGAACAAATGTCTTCAGATGGACATGATTTCACTGACAAATAAGCCAACTCTACTAGGAAAAGTTTGACTATATATACTCTTGTTTCACAGAAAGGCAACTTCTTTGTTTTTATGTAAGATATGCATGCTTTTAAAGCCAGTTCCAAAGTAAAATCACTGATATTCCTTCCATGGATTTGAGAGGGTTCCAGTAGGTGGGAGGTTAGCTCTCCTACCTACACTGCCAGTAACCAGAAGAGGCTTTTTAAAGAGCTGTTTATTACATGGTATGGTAGAACAAAATTTTTCAATACAACCCCCTGTCTCCTGCAGCTTGCAGTGCTAACACAGGTTTGTGGTGCCTGCTGGAATCTGCCTGGATTTTAAGGCAGAATTTTAAATATGTTATCTGTTTGTTTCCCTCTTTACACACAATGCAATAAAAGCTTGCATTAGCATTTAGAAGTTTCTGCATGTGTGAGAGACGATGACATTTGTTTGACACAGACTCCCATGTTGACTTTCTGCAGAATTAAATATACTTTGTCCTAGAAGGTACTGTACATGTGTAGGTGAATGTCTATGTGTAGGCATGGGCATTATAAAGAGATTGATAGCCCAAGTACTCCTTCTGCTTTTGTTATCTGCTCTGTAGCTATAGCTCTTTACCTGTTATTGAAAGCCATCATCATCATCTCAATGGTGAATCTAAGGCTTTTACAAGTGCTTTCCAATCCAATATCAGCAAGGATGAATAAATCCATTTAATCCTGGTATCTGCACCATCACTGTGCTTTTCTTCAGAATCCAGAGATGTGTAGAAATTTGGGGTGAGATTTTGCCTTCCTGGATCACCTCTTGAAACAGAGATGAATGACACTATGGTGAACAGTCAGATCCTTGTAGATCACCAGAAAATTGGTACCTCACAGCTGTGCAACAGTTTTTATTCCTCTCCTTGCTGAGACATCAAATGCAATTATTTAGGAGAGTCCAGTTTTAGATTCCAGTTTAGGAACTGAGCCAAGCTGGCTAAGTGAGCTGTGTCCTTGGACTGCTTCTATAGACAAGGGTGACAGGATTCTCCTGAGGCTGATGCAAGGGGGACATAACTACCTCCAGCAGCAGTTGTAGGAGCACCCCAGGGGAACTGGGTGTCTGGAATCAGGTCGTACAATGGCTGCTACTATTGGTGTCAAAATCCCATGTATCTGAAGGCTTCTCATTGATCCTCTGTGGAGCCTACTGAGGACTTTGCTTCTTACAATGGGAGATGCTGTTGGGGTGGCTGTAACTCTGAATCATAAATGGTGAGACATGAAAGACAGAACCTCTTTGAATAGGGAACCTGGATTTTCTACAGTCCCCCAATTTGTCAAAACCCACGTTTATGGAGCAGAGAAGAGCAATTGTTCTCCCACAGCAGCCCACGGGAGCAGCAGTAGCCAAATACAAGCTACTTCACTGCTCTGCAATTTGCAGTGCTGTAGAATATGTGCATAAAGAACAGAGAAACAGTCTTTGTGATGTCCATAAATTTGATTAATCTTTCACGTAGTTTTAGTTCTAGTTGCACTCTGACATTTCTGTATGTTTGTGCAACAAGCAAAAATCATTTTTTCCTAAAGCAATAATAATAGCTTATTAAATTCATGGTGTCTAAACAAGCCTCCATTGAGGAAAATATTGTCTTCCTTTTCCTTTCCAACACACAATTTAATAAAGATGTACAAAGAAGTATGTATGCTGTATACTGTACAGAATTATTTAGATTAGAAATCTTGCTTGTTAAACGTGTAGATTTTAAAGCGCTTCTTTGATTGAGCAAAAAGTGCATTTATATAAAGAAAAACGGAAAATAATATAACGGAAGGCTGAATTAGGAAAAAAGTTTTATGATGCCACAGATAATACGAAGCTTATGATTTCTTTCAAAGAAGTCAGGCCAGATTGCTCCTAAAACTACCTGAGCTTCAGGCTGTTTTGTCCTTGTGGAGGTCTGTGGGGTCTCAGATGTCCCAGCTCAGTCACCCCACACTGTGGTTAAAACTGTCCTACAGATACTCCTTCAACAGTTTCACAGGGTAGGTGAGAATTTACCCTGACATACGTTTTCAGGGAAGGTGCTAGAAACCTGTTAGCATAACGTTGTCCCTCTCAATGACCACTTTTTCCCTACTGGTGATTGTTCCACAGTTGTGTTGGGAACCATCTCTGAGGTTTGACTGGTGTGAATGAGGGCAAAACTTGGGCTTCATTGTATGTGAAACTCCAGTTACCTCTCATTTGACTTTACAACAAAGTTAGAAGTTGTATGAGTCTGCAGTCAACAGCACTGTGAGAACTACATCTCCCTTGCTTCAGGTATGAAAGGGTGAGCTTCTCCGGGTGTACTTGGCTGCAATATTGAAGATCATATCTGAACCGATCACACTGGGATTCACTTACAACCAGGATCAAATCAGTATAATTAATGATGCTAAAACACAATCCCATTTGAAGCTAGACAACTAAAATAGGTCTCTAAAAGTGCCACTTTCTCTTCACTGTTTATGAAGGGAGCTTGGAGTGACTCATTTGGCTATAGAATGAAATCTACTGTGTAAATATTGAAAGTAAGGGGAGATGAATCCCACCTCAACTCTGCTGCCATTCATAGGCACAAGTGAATGTGAATTGCAAAACTCAGCTTCTACGTCTCTCCCTAATATAGAGCATATGCTAGCAAAAATAGAGTTGATAGCATTCATTGTGACAGCTGATGATGATTTGACTTCTTCCATTAAATAGATGACTCATCTACAATTTGTTTTTAGATTGTCTAGATTACGTGTACTTAAAGTCCTTTGGGGATTTTAATTCTACGTTTCATCTGCGACAAGGAAAAGGGCAGGTATGTTGAGCATATGAAGATACAGAAAGGAAACTTGAAGATTTCCCAGGCTCTGTGAAACACAGAGTCAGATGCCCTAAAAAAACAGGCAACACAGATATGTAAAATCTTTTTTGGTGTCAGGGACCTGTTTTCTAAAGCAGCAGTAGGAATATGCAGGTGGCATTTCTAACACTGCAACTGAGATAGAAGCAGCTACAAAGCAAGTCTGTTGGGATCACTCTACCTTCCTGAGAAGAGAGAGGGAAAGAACACATATGCTTTCTGATAGAATCAGGTGGTGGAAGAAGACTGGCTCAAGACACCCCAATTTTAGGATCAGAAATCTATAATGAAACTCACCAAATGACAGCAAGCATGCAAACCTTTATCTTTGCTTAAGCACCTGTTGGTTAGTCAGATATGAATTATCCTAGGTGCTGAGTTCTCCTCAGTATTAGTTCTGTGGTTTCAAAAATTTCACCTTTCCTGCAGCAGTATGTGCTAGAGACTGGAGCACATCTCTCCACTGTCTCTCCAGAGACGTACCTCTCTTTAGGAGGAGAAAAAAAAAAAAAAAAAAAAAAAAAAAAAAAAGAAGAAGAAGAAAAACACTGAACCTTCTTTCTTCCACACTAAAAGACCTTTGTCCCAAACCACACATGTAGATTTTAAACAGAAAATAATATGAAAGCACAGTGCTTCCTTTATAGCAGACCTTATGTGCCTTATGCAGCTTTCTGAGTTCCTGTGTCCATGGATTTATGATGTGCTCTACACTTTCCACATTCTCAGTGTTGTTTTCCCACATTTGAAGGAGAAATGATCAAGAGATTTGTGCTGGAGTGAAATTTATTCTGTCTTAAGCTGTGTAAAGGTTCCAAATTCACCACAGCATGGAAAATAGAAATGCTGTAAGCATCTTGGGCCCTTCCCAGACATGCAGACACCGTGCCTTCTGTAGAAATGAACATTACATTCTTATAATTACTGTTCTTGTCAGAACTGCTTTTACCTCTAATAGATCAGGTAAATATGAACTGAGCATACGTTATAATGCCCAGGCCAGGGGGTCTTTTCTTCATGTTTAAATATCCCCCAACCCAATGAAAAGTTGCACTCCTCTGCAGGGGGGAAAGCTTGAGTGGCCTTTCTGGTCATTTAGAGTGAATTGCAGGGGTGGACCATCAGCACTCCGAGGGGATCCTTTGTCTTGGGGCAGGAAGGTGTCATTTAATATTTTTAAAAATGCTCCAATAAACATTTTAGGACTGTGGTAAACAGGGTCAGGCTGTCCAGTTTCTTCTGTGTGTGCTAGAAAGCTCTGAGGGACCAGCAAGGCTCAGGTGCTGAAGCCCCTGTCCCGCTGTGTGGACAGCCCGGTAAGGCCCCCACCTTCACAGCAATTCCTAACAGCAGCACTGCCGGACCTGCCTCCATGCTGCTTAGCAAGAAACCACCTCACTACCTCCTTGGTAACCTCGAGTATTCCTCAGAAATGTTGGTAATTACAGCTGTGGTCCTCTCCCCCCTTTTGAGGAATACTCCAATTCTGCTGAAATTCCTCAGCGGTTAGCCAACTGCCCTTTCCATGGAACAAACAAAACGAAACAAAAAAAAGCCCCAAGTGAAAGTAAAGAATTAATTTCTTCTTACTCCAAGATTAACAAAACAGACACACAGAAATAAAATAAAACCACACTTACAATTATCCTTTCCTTAGGTCACCTATTAACCAGCTAACCAGCTCTCAAGACACTTACAAAGCTGGGATCAGTCCATACTCAAGATTCCTGGGCATTACTTATACAGAAAGGAATTAAGACTCGGTGAGGAACTTCTCCTCATATATCTATTTTGTCCTTGATCAAGTAGCTCCAGCTTGGAAAGTCTTTTGTGATTCATAACTTAATTAGGATGCCAATTTTTAACAGTGCTATTAAAAGTTTACTGACCTCCCCTGTCTAATTTTAGAAATATCGATGTCTTTTTGGCATGGCTAGGTAGATCTATTTTCTGATCAGAGAATAAACATAACTTGTTAATGACTGTACTAGTGCTTAACAGGCTACAGATCTATTTTTAATAATGAAGAAAATCTTCCTTCCTGGAATTGTCAAACATACACTAATGTTCAAACATTTGTATATGACCAGTGTACACAAAAGCCTATAATTTAAAGAAACATATAAATAGATAATCATACTTTATTCTCTTGTATGTGTTTGCATAATCTGCGTAATTCATTATTATCTCTCGAATCCGGTCAGAACATGACAGTAATCATTCAGATCTGAGGTGGGAACTGGTCTGGGGAATAAACATGCCTTCCTTCAGCTCGCAGGGATACTGTGATTTGCAGCCTAATATTTTCCCCATTCTGTTCCATTCCTTTTCCTTTTTGTTATTCTACAGGGATTTTTAGACTATAGTTACTGGCAGCTGCAGTGAGGAGAATTCAGTTTAATACAATCTAGCCAGATTCTAGGCAAGTGCTAGGTAAGTGCCTCTCTGGCTGTACACTCCGTGGTCAAAGATGAAGCTCCCTTGATCTACCCGTCAGCAGAACTATGCAGGATAGAATAATTGCCTGAGTGTAGTGGACTCTAATGATGTCAAATATTCATTTTTTAACATTGTTTTTATACTAACACATATTAAAGCTAATAAACTGTTGAGATACTGTAGAAACTTTTATTTCGAATACGGGTTTACGTTGTCAGCTGATCACGTTAACTGATCAACATTTCTCATTGTGTCTCACTGCACCCGATAGTTTCCCTAAAACAAAAAGCCGGAAAATCAGACCGTCACAGAGAGTTAACCCAAGGCCCCTACAGCCCACTTACATCCCACTTAAGTACTGGGCTTCCAAATTTTACCTTAATGGAACAACTCACAGCGTCAAAGGAAAAAGCGTCGCTCTTGAGAACCCAAGTGGCTTTGATCCCTGCTAAGCAATGAGCTGTGCCAGGCCATGCTCGAATTGTCAGTCAACACAGGCTCTGCTTTATTGCTCTCGGACTGAGCAGCCGTATATTTCTTTCTCCTGATCCTTTGCTTCCAAGGCCAGCAGAAGCTGCAGATACAGCACATTTGGCTCCCTCCGGAAGGATGTTAGTGCTTTGTTTGGTTTGAGTCTCTCACCTCGCCCTCTAGCCAATGAACAACCATCATGGGCAGACTCTGAAGGGAATTTTCTCGAGGTCTTCTTGAAGGAAAGATGATGCCAGTGACCTGGCAAGAGGGGATAGTCATGCCTCAGAAACCAACATGGCTCTACCACCTACCCACAAAAAAAAAAAAAAAAAAAAAAAAAAAATAGGGTTGGAAATAAGTAGTGCAATGCTATGACCACAAGTACAGCACAAAAGGGAGCCAGAGAAACTGGCATGGTAACAAAATGTGCTGGGCTCGGTGCAGAAGGAAGCAACCTTGGAACTCAGGAGGGTGAGATTAACTGGAAAAAAACCCTGCTGCATTATCAGTTATTCTAGAACCTTGCAGTAGATGGCACTGTGGAATTCCCACACGCCCCTACAGTTTATGAGACTGAAGCAGGAGTAATTGAAAAATCTTTCTTTTCCTCTTCAAGGGATGCGATCAAGGACATTATAAGTAAAAATTAACCTAATAATAATTGATAGAAAATAAGATAGAAAATACGTACTTTAAAAAAAAAACCTCACACAAGCCCAGAAAACATTACAGGGAAGTAGCCTTAAAAGCAGAAACTGGATGAAAACAGTCTATCATACAGGCACTAAAGACACTATATGGGTCTCAGCTATTTGTATAAGTAACAGAAAACTAATGTATTGTAATTCAGAACAAAAGATAAATAGTAGATTCAGAAAGCAGCACAGAAAAAGGAAGATCCTTTCTTTATTTTGACTAGTGATTTTTGAATGGCAGAGGGAGGCAAAGCTGGGCAAAACTACTCCAGGATGGATATCCAACCGGACCACAACACCGCGGTCTTGGGCCCATGGGGTTCTGGAGCCCAAGGAAACATCATTGGCAAGATAGTAGGGATTTCCAAAGCCTCATGTGAAAAGTACAGTTTAGATAGCTGAGAGAGCTGGCAGCACTACTTGGTGTAAGACCCCACTTTTAGTGGACTTTCAATTTATTGAATTGTAATAAATTTTAATTAACATCTTCCACACCACATGTCTGGTTCAATGCACATGATTATTTCTGAGTTTTATTGTATCCACAGTGACTGGTAGATATAGGGAATAAGGAAGCTGTGTGAGGTTGGCTTTTTCATAATACCCAGTGCCCTACCAAGTGCCTTATATTGGTATGTCACTGCAATAATTCCCCTTACAAATATCCCCTTGTATACATGAATGCTATGATTTTTCATGCAAATCAAGGACACATAATTGCCCTGGCACTTTTAAAAACTAAGTTTCAGTGCAGAATTTTGATTTGTTCAGTGTAATCAATCTGGTTTTAAAGGCCTATATAACAGATTTCTTGCAATGTCCATAGGAATCTTTGCTGCAGCTTGATTTTTTGATTGCAAAGAGTTTTTCCTTACCTGCATTTATGAAAATGAAATGTAGCCTTAAAAAAACAAGGTAATCTTATTTTGCTTCTAACTGGTTTGACATCAGTGTTGATGTTTGCTAGTGGAGCACATAATCTCTCCTGCAAGGAACTTGGTGTGTCAGAGTAGACTACATGACACTTTTATGTACAGAGGCATAAGCACAGGATTCCAATTCTGACAAAATAGGAGAGCTTTAGAAGGAAGATACATGGTCTTTTTTATCAGTCTTATGATAAACTATTTATTATTGTAGTAAGGCCTTTCAGAATTGGAGTTTTCAAAAGTGTACAGTTGATCAAACATACTCCTCCAGCTCCTGCTATTTTTTTTATAGCACAGAAGGTAAAGGAGGTAAACAACAAGTCCTAAGATATTTGGCAGGATCAATTAGGCCTTGGGAACCCTGGCTGAATTAAAAAAAAAAAAAAACAACAACAACAACAAAAAAAAAATGCAGGGAAGAAAACTCAGTGTCCCTTTGCAAAACTTATGTTCTGTTTGAACAAGTGCAGGTGGAAAAGGATGAATAGACTGATCATTGCTTTTTAAGGAAACCATCATCTGTCTGTCTGAAATCTCTCTCCATGCTGTAATAGCTATTATCGGCATCTCTTACTGTAAACACTATTTTCCCATCCTTATTTCTCGTTCATATATTTTGTATATATAGAAGTTCTGGTGTATAATTAGCTGTAGTGTATCCTGAGATACTCAACTGCTTTTTTGTACTGGTTATATGACCAGGCAATTGATGGAGCAATAGAAAGATTTCTTTTTTCCCATTCCTATTTCTTTAAGGAATGTTCACCACAGGACCAAGGGCAACTCCTTTGGCAAGTTTGCCTGTGCTTTCTGAATATTTATTTAGTATCATTGTTTAATACTGAATTCTCTGATTAATCTTCAGTGACATTAACTTCAAGAAAAAATTACACAGCTTCAAAAAGTGTGTGGGCAAATTCATGGCAGAAAAATCTACTAAGGCTATTAAATACAAACCCAGAAAGTCCCTAAACTGCAAATTGCTGGAAGTTGGAAGAGTGTTCCAAGGAAGTATCACTGTATCTTTTGCTTATAATTTTCCCTGGGCATCTGCATTTGGCCAGCGTTGGAGACAGGGTACTGAGCCAGACGGATCTTTGGTCTGACTCAGTACTGTTAGAATTTTGCGGAAGTGTCATGAGAGAGACGTGACAGATGCAGGGATGCAGGTGAAGAAGTGCTTTTTTTATTATAGGTAATGCATCTTTTTTTTTTTTTTTTTTTTTGTATTTGGGTTCTCTGTTTGGGTTTTTTCCCAAAAATAATTAATAAGCTATGTTTTGCTGTGAGAAGCCATTTAGCTTCAGTCATTGTTTTGCTAGAGCTTGCCTTCACAAATTCAACCTAACAGCAAATGTTGTGGGGAAGGAGAAATCTCTCTATCCCTGGAGGAATTAAAACTCTCAGTGAGAATTCACTGCTCTGATCCTTTGTGTAACCACAGTGTTGTTGCTGAGCTCCTGCTCTCTATTAGCCTCCCGTGCAGTCTAGGGTTTAACTTGGCAGAACTCAGGGTTTTCAGAGAAATTGGTTCAGCTCTTTAACCATCACGTTTACCAGCCTACATGCAAAATCCCTAAATATCAAAAGTCACGGATACTTTAAAAGCACATGAAAATCCATGACTCACATGACAGCTGTGACAAAAATGCAGTCTTTCTTATTGCCCTTTTGTTTATAGTGTTTCAGCCAATTTCCAGTCTGACAGTATAGAAGTTCAAGTCAATTTTCAGGTAAATGAGTAAAGTTCAATAGAAATACCTTGAAATCTTCACTAAGACTCATCTGCAGTTTTCACTGTGTTTGCTTAATCTGTAGCTCTTTTGAAGTATAGAATTTAAAAAAAAAAAAAAAAATGTTTGCCTGAAAGGACTTTTATATTTATTGTATCTACTTGTGTTTTTAAGGGTTCTTTTTGGATGTCTGGTAGTCAGGCATTTATACATATATATTTTAATACTCTTTCTTTTAAATCTGAATGTCAGCCACTGCTAAAAGGGAGAAGTCTTCGATTGGTTGTGTGATGGTAGTTTAAAAGAAAATTGCAAGGGCTCTCAACATTTGTAAAGCACTTGACAATATGTCAGTTCATGAACAAATTCAACAATCACAGGTTTTGAGATCTCTCCTAATTATTGAATAGTCACTTTAGTTTGGCAGAGGTCTGTGCATCCCAAAGCAGTCTCTCTGCCGTCCTCCCACCCATTGCACCATTGGCTGCTGCTTTCTTCTGCCTCTCCTGGGCTGGTGCTAGCACTATTCTTCAGCCTGATTTTTCTGCCACATGGCTGCATAAATTCTAGCCGTGGAACAAGGATGAGCGTGGGCAGGACTGTTCCTCTGACACAGCACAAACCAGGGTCTAACTAAATTGGCCATGTAACTGTGGCCCTGGCCCTCGGCTCTTCCATCAAGTATTGTGTGCTGAACAGTTTATCTGGGTTGTTTCTGTTTCAGCTGAGAAAGGTTAAGCAGGGGAGGAGGCAGACTTTAAGATATGAATGGGACCCAGCCTTACAGTACCTGCCCTAAAATGAGGTTAAGCTGAAGTCTCCAGTTGTCCCCACAGACAGCAGGTAGCTGTGAAATACATGCAGCACAAGCATGCTGTGCTTCTGTACGAATGCCATCACCAAGACAAGCCATTTGCTGATATCTGCAGTCAATTAAGTACTTAAATGGCTGCCAAGAGGCACTGTTTGGACAATAATCTGAGCCTGACAAGGCCAGTTGCAGCTGTTATCTGGAAAGGGGATGAGGGCAGAAAGTGAAGGCCTCCTAGTACATGCTGTACTGGGAGGTTATATCTGTTCTCTCTTCTCTCTTCTTTTCTCTTCTCCCTGACTTCTGCTAACCGTTAATAAAAGCTCACTGGAGGAGACAAAGGAGTGGCAACCTCTCGGCAGGTTTATCAGCCATGGGAAAGCAAGGACTGTGAGGAAGAGGAGGCCTGTCCAGGCAGCGGTGCTAATTCAGGGCGCAGCAGGAGAAGGGGACTGCTGCCACTGTTGGCTCCGCCAACCAAACAGAAGTGCAGTCTCTCACAAAAGAAGGATGAATCACAGCTCCTGGTGGTAACTCCAAAACATCCCACCTGTGTCATCCCCATCTTGGTCTAACAACTTGTGTTTTGAACTCCTCATCTGGAAGCAGTGACAGGACTAGATCTTATGCAGAAACATCAATTAGATGTATTGGGCATTCAAATACAGCCCAAAGCATGGTAGAAGTCTTTCTAAACTCACACAAAAACATACGGTAAAAAAAATTACAAGATGGGCGGTCAAATGAAAGCCTACATGCTCCTGTGAAATAGATCTGCTGGGAGGGGGTGGGGAGGAATCATCCAAGCTCATGGAGGATTAAATTAGTCAGTTGAGCTCAGTCTTAACAATAATAGCAATAGTCATGATCATCCCCTGCCTCTGAACATGGGCCAGCTAATAGTATCTCACGAGTAAGGGCATAAAAGGCATTTATGACTGTGGAGGCATGAACACAGTCTACAACAAGTTTTCAGCAAGGCAAGTGACAGAATCTGTCTGGATGGATTGATTAAAATGTGGTGGTGTAGAAAGTACAAAAACTGCTTTCCCTTTAAAGGGAAAGACTTGGCATCGGAAGATAATTAGCCAGAATGAACTAGGAACCATACTTCTTACTACTGACGCACCTACCAACCTCTAAATGCTGAGGATGCTTTTCCGAGCATTTGCAGTTTTGTTCCAATTGCAGGCTGCAACTGTATTTCCTGACTGTTAATTCATGATGTTCTTCCTTCCTCTCTGTTTAAAAAGCACTATTGATTTTAAACTTTTTTCCATTACCTCTCCTAATTAGTTCAAAGAATAGATACTAGCAATTCAGTCTGTTCACTAGCTAACTGCTTCTACAACCTATAATGGCAGCTGTGTGGTGCCTTCGAGGAACACGTGATGGATATGTTTCCTTGTCATTTCTATATTTACACTTGCTGTTTTCCATGGTTTCCAACTTTACCATTTACTTGTCATATTCTTATTAGAGAGGGGTTTGAAATGTCGTTTTGGACATTTCACCTCCAAGAGTAATGCTCCTTAACTTCTGTTTTTTAAATTTATTTACTTCCTGTTTTAGATTGCTGTAGTTTTCTTCTTCTCACGACTTTTTTTTTTCACCTCATTTTGTATCTTGGTGAAATGTTCTTATCTGCAAGAGAAATGAAGGCAGAATGCAATCTTCCTGTTTCCATTACAATGTATTTTAGAATCACATCCTTGAATAATCCCTCCTGAAGACCTGTTGGTTGGTTTATGGTTTTGACTTCTTTTTGCAGAAATTGTAACCTGTTGGGCCTTAATTATAATGACTCCAAGACTCTCCAGCTGTCTTGGATTTTACTATTTCCTCTTGCTATATTTCTTCCACTACTCCATCTCTTCTTTGCCTCCAACTCTTCTGCTCTTCTTCTGATGAACTGAATTAAAACTTTCACTAGCAGGAATTATGGTGTGCAGCTGTGCACACCATTTGCTGATTCCAGATTCTTTCCCTCTGTTTATGCTTTCCACACAGATTGTTGCTGCCACTGGAAAAACAAATTAAATAAAACTGGCACCCGGCTTACTGGTGAGACTAGCAGTAAACAAGCCAGGGAATGTTGGAGCTGTGTGATAGACTTAAAAAAATGAAATCAAATAAAAATCCCAGATGCAATGAACTGTTTAGCACAAATGCCTAGAAAGTATCATGAAGGTGAGGTGTCCCAAAGGAAGGTGACTGCAGGTTGATTATTATTGAGCCTAATAAGCTTTGGTGCCTTTCTGCAGGTTAGGGAGCTAACAGGTTGACTTAGAGGCCCTGGGAAGGAAAACTTGCTCTTTCTGAAAGACCAGGATATCTAGTAAAGGATTTATTTCCATTCTCTTAGTCTCAGCAAACCATTTTGCTTGCTTATTAGTTAAGAAGTATGGAGAATAGGGGGAAACATTCCCTATTCAGTGTTAAGATACACATATGGGTCTGCTGAGATATTTCAAGTCTGGAACCTAACTGGCAAAATGTTGGGTATCTTCCAACGCGTGTCGCCAGCTGCATGTGAATATGCATCCCTGAAATGCTAGCATTTGGCAGCCATCAAGATCTGCAAATATTAAAGTATTCGTTCTTGGATCTACCTATATGTTTATAACTTGCTTCCCCCAACTGTGTGTGAGAGTCCAAAACCAAAGAATCCCCAAATACCCTTTATATGCTCTCTGGCTCTCACTCCCACACACACTCGTACGTGCATGTGCATGTATGCATAGTTATTAGTCAAAAATACATGCAGACAAACACACAAAACAGGACAGAAAGGAAAGCTGCTCTTGAAGGGACGTCATTTGCAAGATGTAGCCTTTGCAGCTTCGTTTTCATTCTTTTATTTGATAGCAGACATTTCACTTTTCTTCTGTTTTTATAAGGCATTCTGTGCTGAATACGAAGTTACCAGAAACTTGGGGAGGGCAAGAGGGTGGATTAAGGGCACAGCAGAAATTGAACTGAGAGAGAAACTATGGGGCGGAAAGGAAGCTGCAGGCTGAAGAGGAGGCCTCTAAAGGGCAAAAAAAAAAAAAAAAAAAAAAAAAGCTTGTGTAGCTTTTTGGATTCTTATTCCAAATGAACTTGCAAACCTCTTCTCCTGTGGGTCCAGCCAAGTGATTTCAGCCATTGCAAGTGATGATTGCTGTGCATACCTCTGTCGCAGAGGCAGCAGGCATCGCTGGAGAAAAGTGGGATTTAACAGCTGGTGGGGGGAAGGGTGGAAAGAGCAGAAAATGACCCCCTGCATTTGAAAGGCGTGATGTTTCTTGCCTTGTCCCCCTCGCCCCCACCACGCTTCCTTCCCTCCCTCCTACACATGCATTAATAAAGCGAATAAGGATTTCAAGCTATGCAGTTCTTGGAAATAGGTTGAAGAGTCGGCGGCGCTGTAACCAATGTGTGATTCTCCTTTTAGGAACGAGGCCCATGCGCTGTGTACAGGGCTGGGGTGCAAAAGCTTCGCTGCCAGCCAGGGCAGAGGTAAAGCATCTGCAGCCTTTGGTTAAAGTTCCCTCGGTGCTGAGAAAAACAGTATTTCTGAAAGCAAAATGGTGCTATATGTGTAAGATATAACGTAACTTTGTTTTTCACAAAAGCTCCTATTCAGCACGGCGCGGAGCTGGGAGGCTCTGAACAGGGCAGGACACTTCACAGTCAGATTGAAGACGGTAAACACGCACAGGAGATAAAAGTTTGAGATTCTTTGGAGGGAAACCTGGTCAGAATTCAAGCTTTTGATGTGGACATGAGCCTCGTCTCCTGCCTTGCTTCTGCAGCCAGGGCCTCCAGGTTCCAGTAAAGTCAGACTGGAGATGCAGTCTCTTCTCTCGGCCTTTCAGCCCCCACCGCCACCACCCCTACCTCAAACGGGTGGCTGGTGCATTGGAGGTCCTGCTTTCATCTGACTCATTCTCCTTTTCTGTCACAGTGACCTCCAGTGGTTCTCTTCATTTATGTCCTGTGTGCTGTGCCCTTCGAAAGAAATCGGACTAATATTATTTTTGGGGGGTTTTTTCTTTTCTTTTTGTTTTCTTCTAAACATCCACAGAACAAAACCTGTTGAAGGGAAGAAATCGGAGCGCATCAGTTTTTTATTTTTTTAATGAGATTGTTATTGTTGCTTGTGTGGGCACCGGATTCCTCCTTGCTGATCGTGCAGGAAAGGCATGCATCTGTGAGACTGGTGAAATAATTAGCTGGTGAAACAGAACCATTATTTGTGACTATTAAATGAATGAGTAAAACTGTTCTGAGATCTGCCAAAATGTTCACATAGAAAAATCAGACTGCTCAAGGGGAGGGAGGGAGCGAGAAGCTTGGAAAAACTGATTTGCTCAAGTTTGAAGCAGGTCAGGGAAGGCTGGGGGAGGGGAAGGGACTAACTTCATCTCTGAGGTGGTCCCACTTTCAAGAACTTTGTGAGCCCTCTTTCTGGAAGTGGTTCTCTTTATACATTCAGACTTGGCTGGCAGCGGTCACCTTGCTTGGCCTTCCCTTATTTAAAGAAACAGCTGCATATGTCAGTGTTTTTGTTGCTATTACTTTGTACCTTGTGCCAGAAGCTCTGAAGCTATAAGCCTGCTCACCTTATATGTACAGCATATAAATCTGTACTCTAAAGAGGGCTGATGGGACAGTCCAGGAGGATGGGAATGAAAGGGAAGGGCATCAGAGGCTAGGACTGAGACATCTTTGTACGCAAAGAAGAGACAGATCGTTATAGACTGGAAAAGGGATTGTGTTGAAAACGAGTCAAATACTGTCAAACTCC
This sequence comes from Tyto alba, assembly GCF_018691265.1. Lineage (NCBI taxonomy): Eukaryota > Metazoa > Chordata > Aves > Strigiformes > Tytonidae > Tyto > Tyto alba. Next base: position 4,217,998 of record NW_024881295.1, on the reverse strand, counting down.
GAGGGGCCCTTGGGAATATTTTTTTTCATGCAGGCAAAACTGCCAGTGAACTCAATGGAAGGTCTGCCTGATGAAGGGCAGCTGAATATAGTCATAGAGCATCTCTCTGCCTGCCTACACAAGCCCAACAAAAAAAATTAGAAGTCTGGGTGTTAAAGAAAATGACCATGAGTGACTTCATAGTCTGTTGTTGAAAACAGCATCAGGGAAAATTTACACAAAAATTTAGTTGCTTGGAAGTGCCTATGGTGTTCACTTTTGTTCTGAGATAGCTATGCAACTCATCTGCTGTGAGATCTTCCTCGTTCTTGCTAGCCCTGCTTAGTGGCAGAAGGGAAAATACTGGTAAAATGCAGGATGACTCCCAAGAACCCAGTGTGAGATCAACCTCCAGTTTATGTGCTAGCTACTGCAATGTTTTTCCCAGCTGGATGAAGAGCCTGCCCTCCAACAAGCCTGTGCACACGAGGCAGGTGATGAGCAGGTGAGTGCAGCCGGCAGCACAAGGCCCGAAGCATGCGCGCTGGTCCCGGGGACAGCTCCTGCTAACGCCGACAAAAGCTCTTCGGGGTGTTTATAGTGCACCCAGACAAGCATTCCTTTCACAATACCTGACAGACATTGTATATACCACTGTAGGTTGTTCCATATAATCCTACCTAGGCTCTGACAAATAAGACTGCATCATGGACTGCTCTTTCCCAGCTCCAGGCGACTTGCTATTGAGCTCCCTTCCCACTTAATGGGTTAAAATCACCTAGGATGAGCCGCACATTTTCCTGGGGTCTTTTTGTGAGACAATTTTGGTTAGATCCTCGTAGTTGTTTTTCATTATGCATGCATATGTTCTTACTACAATGCTGTTTAAATAATAACATGCACAGCAAATTGTTCATGTAAGTGCGTTCTAAATTTACTGGTGATTTTGGACTGTGAGACAAACTCTTGTTTTGTCTGTCTCTGTTGGTCTCTGGCTTCTGGCTTTTTTTATAAGTGTAACTATCAATGGTCCCAGTGGGTTGATCTTTGTCTGATAAAAACATCTCTTAAATGGATTAAATATAAATGACTGATCATCTGTCGTTAGAGCTGCTCTTAACTCCAAGTATTTACCCCATGTCAACTAATCATCTGAATAACTTGAATATAGTCATAGTGATTGTGATATATTTATTTAAAGTTTTCATTCTCTTGCCAATAGTCAGCCTCTGAAACCAAGCAAAGCTGAGAGCTCTGGATCTGCTTAGCCCTACGGAGTCATGTCGTGAGAGTAAGTGCAATGTGAAAAAAAAAAAAAAAAAAAAAAAAAATCAGTGGATGTCAGCTGCATTTCATTAATGTAGATAGCATTTTCTGTATCTTATTTCATGATCTGGTGTTTCAAATATAAACAAACCTACTCTGTCCTGTAAAGAACTTCCTGTAGCCATTGCACAACAGCTAGGCTGCTTGAGAATAGGCCTTTTAAAGAACAGCCTCTCTGTAGCTTTCACACCTAAAAAGCCCCAAGGATTTGTCAAGTTTTTGTACTGGTGACAGTTTCTCACAGCATATCATTTGGAACTGACTGTCATCCAAGCGCTTGCCCGTAGCGGTGTCCTGTGCTGCCCAGCTGTACTGAGAGATGAGCCTTCAGCTGGTCCCAGGGGCTGGTGGTGGCTCTGCCCCTCCTCTTCCCAGGAGTTCCTCGCCTTTGCAGTCTGCGCCATGTCACGCTTTTGCTGTGTGTGACGGATAGATTCTGTATCCAACAAACATGTAGGACCTCTCTGTGATCAGCACTTGCAGTATCGAGCACTTGTGTATATGATCAACCCCTCTGTGGTCAAGGAGACCATGCAATCCTTGCTTCTTTATTGATTGTAAGCAATCATGTGGGACTCGTATTGGTGTATTAGACTCAGACTGCTTGGGGCTGTAAAGCAAGCCTGTCAACCCAAGTTACACTTAAGATAATTCCTCAGTATAGTTAGTGAGTTACAAGGAGACTTGTCCTTCATCTCTTGTGATTTCATACGTGTGAGGGGAATGTCATCACCACACAATGAGAAGACTTATCATTATCCCCACAAGCACGATAAGCCCATTTTGTCTTACGAGAAATGTATTAAGTCTATGTGCTTTCCTAGTAAATCTCTCTTGGTTATTATTGGAACAGGAACTGGAGCAGTGCAAAAGGTAGAAAGGAAAAGAATCTATTTACAGACACTTCTTTCCTGCTGGCATTAAAAACTGTAGACATTTTAAGTGGGTACAGCAAAGCACTAAATCTTCCCGGTTTGTCTCAGAATTGCAAAAGCAGACTGGCTTAAAAGCCTGACTGAGGAACTGGTTACTAATACCCCCAGTTCTCATGTTGATGGGTCACCCCTCATATGAGCCCCAGCCTGGATGAGAGGAGCCTTGGGGCAGTTCGCATTTCACGCTGAGGGCTGATTGAGTTGCAGGACTGAATCATTGATGAAGTGGTATATAGTCACTTTTTCTTCTTATTGGAAAAAGAATTGATCCTATTTGGGCCAGAGTTTAGCTGCGCTTAGTGATTTACTCTGACATGTTTGTGTGTTTCCATGTCCCTTCAGTTACTAGAGGGTGAAAGAGGGCAAGAATAAGTTTCTGAATACAGGTAAAGTGACTAACAGTGTGAAAACTTGAAATGTATCAGAGTAGGTCGCCTTCAATCCTCCAGTGTAACGACAGAATGGAAAATGGAAAACTCGGCTTACAAGGTGGGATACTCTTTCCTTTTGTCATGACCTAGTTTTCTGTTTGAGTGATCCAGATCTTACAAAATATAGTTCTAATGTCATTAACCCACACCAATCCCTCCCACCTCTAACATGCTTGTACATGCACAGTCATGGCAAGAAAGGCCATACCAATATCTTGCTGCTAATGAAGGAGTCCCATTAGTGCATATCTAGAGCTTATCTTGTAGTTCCCCTGGGAAAAAAAAATCTCTTGAAATTTTCTGAAGTTTTCCTTAAGGGAAGCTTGTCCACAACATGTAGTGTGATCTTAAACACGCTTTCTAAAGTTCAAACGTGTAGTCTAGCGTAGCAGTGCACCCAGTAAGGTGCAGAGGATACTCACCTGCATTGTCAGAGAATGGGATCCAACTGCTGAAAAAGAACAATCCATGACATAGACATTGCAAACCACTCTGCTGGATCACTAACTCATCCGGAAGGAGAAGCATGGAGAGCGTTAGATCATAGGTATTTTCCACAGTAAATTAGTTAACATTAACTATAGGAAAAAATAATTTGTGAGGAGAACAGTCCAGGAAAGCAATTAAAAGAGAGGACTCTAGGGGGTATATATTCAAAAATAGTGTGGGAAGTTGTGTGAATAACTTCCACGGAAGTCAATGTCCAGAGAAGCATCATGATGGATGGATTATGAGAAACTCTTTAAGTGTGGTCACCTTTATCTGGGTGAAGACTGAAACCTATTACTTGCTGTCTGATGACTGTATTCATAGCTTGAGTGAAAGAATCAGGATAACCAACCATGGAAAAACAAAAACGAAAACCAAACCACAAAAAAAATCCCACAACAAAAACTGGGGAAACCTGGGCAGGGAGAGGGCAGGCTACACAATAATGTTTCACCTTTCTGCACCAAGCTTTCGGTAGAGCTCAGAACATTTTAGAAAAGTGGGCTAGCCTGACCCCATTTTGAATAATAACTAGCATAAAGAAGTGAAATTACTTTTCCAAGGAGTCCCAGTGCTCCTATTGTTAAAATTGGAGGCCAATGCATGCGCCTCTTTTCCGGCTTTGTTCTCGAAGCCCTTAGAAGAAACTGTTAGTGGTCTCAGTAGAGCACAAAATACATACTTTTTAATGAGTTGGTTGCTCACATGACCTGACGCCCCATGCTGATGGTTTCCATTTTATTATGGGAGGTATTGTGGTGTGGTGCTTAAAAGGTAATTTGTGCCTCCTGTACTTGTATCTATTTTGTAACTAAATAAAGACCTTTAGACTCCAGAGAAAGTATTCCAGTGCCTTTTCAGTAAATTGTGACCAAATAACAAAATGTTTTAAACTCTCAAAGACTGTAACTAAATGCAGCCAGCATTCCCCTACTTTCTGAATTACTGCAGGAGAGCCAAATTCTTTGTGGTGGCTCAGGAGATCAAGGGCACTTACTCATAAGTGAACACGCATGCTTACTACACTGTAGGTGCATTGTATTGGGAATAGTGCTGTCCACATGTTGAGATGGTGAATGCCTAAAACTAAGCCAAATAGTCCCTGTGCCTGAAATCCCTTCCTTGAGAGCATAGAGTCATTTCATAGTATAGGCGTAAAGTACATTGGCTTTTTTGTGTGTCTTGAATGCCAAATGAATGTCTGTATTTACAAAGGACCACGAAACAAACTCGGTGAGTGGAACTCTACTGTTAGTGAGCTGCTACTGCCAAGTTCACAGAGCCTAAAAAGGTCTGTTATTGAGGTCCAGTACAGGGTAGCTGTTGTGAAGAGCTGTCATCATTTGATGTCTCTTAACAGCTTTTAAGTTCTGTAGTAAACACGGTGACTACTTTAAAACCAGAGCAGCAGTAGGGTGCCAAAAGTAGGTTCCCCTTGGAGGTCTTGGGCAGTAACAACATTTCTGACTGTGTTAGCTGGATCTGAGAGGTGGGACAGCTGTTCAGTGCACTTCTGACTTAGTCCACCATCTCCTAGTATGACATCATGTCTTCATTTCTTTGTCATTCTGACTTATATTTAATCTCTCAAGCTGAAAACTTGTCAACTGTCTTTTATAAAATTTCAGCCAAAATAGTCATACCAATTTTAAATGCAAATCAAAGAAAACCCATCATATTATCCAAGTTAAAAATAATCTGGAAATTCTTCTGACAAACCCTAGCACCTTTGTGGCTCAGGAGAAAAAATGGAAAGTTGAAAGTAGGTCCTCTGCATTGGAAATGCTCTTTTATCACCTTGAAGAACATGTGTCCATGCTGTAACCCCCTGAAAAATCTCACTAATTTTATGAAAGATCCTTTATCAGCAAAAGCCTTCGTCGCTGATCATGGCCCAACTCCTGTGCATGACTGGACTTTGAGCACACATCCCTGACTGAACAACCAAAGCTACCCCACCACCCTCCAGCTCCTGTGTTTCCCCAGGAGCACGTGTCTGGGCAGGCTCTGAGGCTATGAGGGCAAAGGCAGACTTTCTCCACAATGCCTGCTTAGCCAGGAGATTGGGAAAAGGCACTGGGATAGGGCAATGTAAAACAACAGTCAGGAGGAATGCGCCTTTTCACCATGTTTCTCTGGTTGGTTTTCCTGTTGTCAGGTGGGTAGAGAGCAGGAGGAAGGTGGTGTGGCTGCTGAGGGGGGAGCATAACCTGCCAGAAGAAAATCTGGGATGAAGAGCTTGGAGAAACACAAGATCAGTGACTGTGAGCCAGGATGTGGAGACAGGTCTTGCTGAGCCAGGAAGCTGGCGTGGGTGAGGTGAGGTCAGGGATTAGCTGGCCAAAGAGGAACAGAGATGGAGTATTGCTGGGCGTGGTGGGGACCAGGAGAAGCAGACCTGAAAGGACTTGGGGTGTGGGAGAGGGAAGGAGGAGTGAGTAGATGGATGGTGACAGACGTGGTGGGAGCAGAAACAGTGAGCCAAAGGAGAGCACAGGGCAGCTGATGTTAGACAGAAAGACAAGAGTTGGATTTTGGTTTCAGCAGAGGAGAAGGAATGAGGCAAGGATGGGGAAGAAGAGGTGGGAGGAGAGATATGGAGGAGAAAAGAGGTGGCAGAATTAAGAAGTGTGCCATCTGATTGTGTAATCCTAGCTCTGGCTGTAATATGGGAGCAAAGAGGCCAAATGAAAGTTGCACGAGCAACCTGCCTTCTGGTACTTCCAAACTCTTGGAGTGCCTCTTACCATAATGCTGCCCATTTTAGGCATGTCTAGGTGTGCACATGTGCCAAGTAGAACATCAAGTGGGCAGACACACATGAATGTAGAAGTTCAGTCTTCCAAGAGGTCATACAATGCAAAGGTTGAAGCTCCAGCACCATTTTTTTCCCCACTTACATTTGACATCGCGTATATCAGCAAATATCAGGATAAGTCCTGATTACCACAGAGTCTTTGAGACAGGTTGAATCATTTGGATTGAACTGTCATCTCTGGAAGATCCTAGCCTCCACAGTTAGGAAGGCAAAGCTGCTGCGGTTTGTGTCAGAAATAGGGGTCTTCAGGATTCATTTTCCTGTAAAGCTGAGAGCTCAAAAAACTTTCATTCAGCTTTGCAGAGTTAAACCCAACAGTCCACAGCAGTAGTTTTCAAACCATAGTCTGTGAATCACAGGATCCGTGGACAGCCTTTTAAAAGTCTTGTGTAAAGGTCTTTAAGAAAAACAGGTCTTTTGCTTAAATTTGCTACAATCGCAAATTTTACATATAGAAACTAGGAAAAAAATTACAAGTCCTTAATGGACAGAGTAAAGATATGGGGGAGATGAGAGGCATTTCAAAATCTGGCCTCCTCTTATGAAGTGGCCAGTTCTATGGAGCCAAGGTTTAGGGTTTGGGTGTATGGTTTTATTTTGTACTGTTTGGGCCCCATGTCTGCCGAGAATCATTCTTTCTGATGAAGATAAATTGCCTTTGCCCACTGTAGTTTTAGGTTTTAGTTCCAGCTGGGATATGCTGGTAATCCTGAGATACAAAATCATCTGAATATATTGCAGTTAACTTCAGTTGTATAAATCCAAGCATTAGCTGGATACTATAAATAGACAGGATGTGCAAGGAGGCCAAGTTGAAAATGTGCAGGAACCATGCCTTTTTCTTTAATGCAACCCTGAAGTTGTGCTACATTTCATCATGTATAATATTTTTCATCTGAAAAGGAAACAATATGCATGTGCTTTATGGCTGTAGTAATTAACTGGACATAATGAAGCGTTGGATTTCACACTTTGGCAAAGTGGATGAGGGAGGATGGGTAAGTTTTTCTCAAATCTTCTTGCTTTTAGTGCTTTCTTGGAGGTAGTTTTCTACAAGATTGGGTAGAGAGCAGAAATACATCTGGTTTATATTATACAATGGCTGTACTTCGGCAATGGGAAAAGATGGCACTTAAGAAAAAAGAAGAATAAAAAACAAAAGTTTGGCAACTACAGAATGGAGGAACAATTACAAGAACTATCTTAAAATTCCCAGGATTTGTAATTTATTTTTCCATGCTTGCATTTTTCTGATGTTGCTGATGTTAAAGGAGTGAGACAGAGGAAATTCAGTAGGATTTTGCAAAGTACAGATATGTCCGTGAAACAATCTCCTTTATTCAGGTTGCCCCCACAGCAGCTGCTGCGATTAACATGTGGGTGGTAGCGAAAGGGAGAGGAAGCAGGACTCATATGTTCACTTTAAAAAAAGTGATAGATCATAATTTTTTTTTCTGTTGCTTTCTCAGCCAGTGGCCATGAAGTAACAAAGGCGGTCTCCCCCTTAACTGCGATTATCTATGGGTATAAGGCAGAAACAAAATTAATGCAGATGTTTTTTGGAAACAAAGCCATGTGAGGCATCTCTGTGATGGGAGAGAGGCAAAGTTATTCACGTAATGCAGCAGTACCCAGTGATGTGTGACCTACTGCAGTTTCTATTTTTTCTTTCCTTTATATAATCGCCCAGGAAACGCTTTTTTCCCTCGCCCTGTGTCAACATAAGGTGGTTGCAAAGTACGAAGAGCTGCGACTCTACTCATGTGGTAGACATTTGCATCTTTGAGGAAAGTTGGTGGGAGCTGAGGATGCTGAGCATCTGTCTGTTTTTGAACGAGGCTGTGGGGTGTGACATGTGAGCACCTTCCAAGAGTGTAGTAAGTGACGCAGCCCCTGGGGCTGCTTTTCACATCCTCTCGTTTGGAGAGCACAAGGCTTCAGCCTTTGCAGGGCTGGGGGCTGGGAAGGTTGAGAATTGTACTTTCCCTGCAGCGGGGTCGGGCAGTACCCCCAGGTTGTTCAGCAACTTAGCCGCCCTGAAATAGAGCACTGGAACAAAATATGGTCTGAGTGATTTTTAAGTAAAAGCTAATGTGAAAATGTGGGAGTTTGAACCAATGTAAACACATTAAATTTAAAACGATTTTCGAATGTAGTAAAGAAAAAAAATAGTGTTCCTGCTCTTGAAACTCCTAAAGGACACATTTTTCCCTCTGAGTCATGATTTAATTAGATTATATTTTATTAGACATTCTTTACAAATTTTAAAATACTGCTATTATACATGCACAAAGGAAAATCAGTTTGAACAATTGTATGTAGGCATTCACTGAAGTCAACAACAAAACAGGAACATTTTATGTCAGTTATCAATGTACTCGATATGTATATCTAAAGTGCATTATGTTACAAAAAATATAGAAAGTCAGCAGCACCAAGATACGTTCACAAAATAAATACACCGGTCAACAAAATAAATTATGGTAAATGTGACAATAATAATTGTCTTAGCCTTAGCAAAAAAAAAAAAAAAAAAAAAAAAAGAAAATTCACAATAACCAAATGTGCAGTTTCAGAGAGCAATGGGGGGAAAAGGTTTTATTCTGAGCATTTACAATATTTACAGGTAATAAATATTTTAATACTTCCCATACGTTCACTATTACAGAATACTGCAATATGTCTTCCAAAAATTTCTTGCTGAAAATATCAGCGCCTCCTGAAAAGACAAAAAGGACAGAAAAAATAGAAAAATTAATTTTCACTTCAAATACATGGACATAAAATTAATAGCAAGAGTACCACAGACTATAACAGGTATGCCTTGCTAGTAAACACTTGTAGTAATCGGGCCTGTTTAACAATGCTACAGCTTTGGGCATCTTTTCAAGACCTCTAGGATATTTTCTTCGGTGCATCTCATCTAGCAGTATGAAGACCTGCAGCCTGTCGCAACACTGAGTCCGCCTATTCTGCTGTATTGTACACTCAGAGAAATAGGAAGGGGCTGTAGTTTTCTTTAGAGCCTTAGGCAAGAAGATTCCTGAGTCCTACAGACAGAAGAATAGTACCAACCTATAAGAAATATGCCAAGTGCTAAAAAGAAAAAAATACAGTTGGAGAAATGAGAAACTTGGTTTCAATATCAGAAGTAGAAAGTCCTTGTTGAACACTGTGGCGATCATGCCCCTGCTGCCTTAAGCGCTTGGGTGTGATGCCAGGCTTCTGAGTAGAACAGTCTCAGGGCGCTTATTTGCTCTATCTGCCCTACTGATGGACCACCTGCTAGATAAGGCTCTGTACAGCTTAGAGGTATATATTTCTGGGGTGTCATGTACACGAGTATATGCAGTAGCCATGCAGTTAAAGGCTGCTCAGGTCTTGAGGTGAACAGACCCTTGACAGTGTGAAAGACTATAATCCTGAACCTTCCCCTCTGTCAGCCAGAGAGCTGGATCCTGAAAGAAAACGAGCATCTCCTCCTGTTAAGCTCTGACTCCTGTTGCATTCAGTCCAAGCTGAAACAGGCAGCTGTATTGCAGTCCTGAGGTTTGGGAGTTTTCTGAGGGATGCTGGCAGCCCGGTGTGCACTCTCTACTCCTCCCTTCCTTGTGAAGGCATGAGGACAAATGCAGCAAATAGCCTGCTCCTATCCTCTCAGTATACCACTTATACTACAGTATTATCTTAGGTTACTTAGCAGTGCTGCAGGAAATGCTGAAGGGTTGGGTTGGGCTTTTTTTCCTTTCTGTGCCTGTGAACGGCACAGCTCTGTAATGCACGTTGGTTCCCTGGGAAACAGCTACAGGGTGGAATGTGAAGCTATAGGATGGAGAGGGATACGCTGTGTTGCTGGACTGATCACCGAAGCCACGGGTAGCATTCCACATGGCAGACGTGTGTGGGCGTGAGACACAGAAAAAAGCAAATCCTTGAGAGTTTAAGAGGGGGGGGGCGGCTATGTGCACATTGAAAGCGAGACCACATTTAAGAGGGAGTTTACTCATTTGAAAGGTTTCTTAGGAAATTAGGTAATAACAGTTTAATTGAATTGCAAAGGGAATACAGTTGCAATGTCCATGAGAAAGAATGTTTTAAGTGCCTGGAATGGAAATGCTAGAATGAAACTCCTTAATAATTAACTAGTAATACTAGGGCGTATTCAGGCTGTATTACAATATGTGTAATAATGGCGCACAAATCATACAACATGACTGTATATGTGTGTCTGCCCTACACAGGCCTATGTTTAAGAGGGTGACATTTTCAATTTGTCTTGGATTTTAGGCTTTGTTTCAAAATTTAAGCTAAGCCACATATTGACAATAGGCTCTGTACTAATGACTACTTGCATGCTGCTTTCTGTAATTTGGTCCCAGATTTTGCAAGATTGGTTTCTTTTATGAGATATTTCCCATAGTAAGTCAAAAGATCTAGAGAGCACATTGTTTTTGGTCTTTTTTCTGACCTAAACTCAAAATTTTGGGATCAAGGTTGGGCACAGGGAACTGGTATGAGGATTTTAATTCAGTGTGTTGAGCAGAAAAGAAGCATAAAGATACAGTGAAAAGCATGTTTAAAGTTTATCTTTGCACTTTCTTGACATTCATCCACGATGCTTCTCCTAAGCTGCAGCTAGCCTTATGGGTGCTACAAAAGCAGCTTCACCTGGCGTAGCATACGGAAATCCTGTCTGCACACACCTTCCTTGCCCTCCACCAGCAGATAAAGTAGAAGCTCCTGATTTAGCTCAGTACAGCTGAGGAATCAACCTCACTCAGATGTGGTCATCCCTCCATCTAAAATGTGCTTGTCCGCTTTGTGCCAATGACCACACTGACAACTTCATTGAACCTGACTCCCCCTGTCTAAATTACATGTCAGGGAGTTGGGACCTGCTCTCATTTAAAGTTTAGAAATTACAACTTTCGCCAGCCTACTAGGATAACTACAAGTTCATATACTCACAGTTTCTTAAGAGCTGAACCAACACACTATGCTCTGTACTTGTGAAGGAGGAATTTAGATTTCCTGTTTTATGGCTTCTCTTTGTTTAGTCATCTTCAATTAAGTATCTAAAATAGAGGTCCTCTTTAGGAATCTGTTTCTTGCTCTGCAGAAATACTGCATCTTGGGCAATAGTATCAGTAAGGTAAAGCTAGACTCCTTCAGCAGTCTGGACTGCACAGCAAAGCTGACTGCCTTCAGCCATCCAACCGTACTGGAAACAGGCTGAACTAGGAAAATCAACAGGGTTGTACCTTTATTTCTCTTACATATCCCACTGGATATACAACCAAAGACAGAGGAGTAAGAAAAAGAAATAACAGTTGAAATGCCCTAGGAAGTTTTTTCTCTACAGTCAAGATTTCTATGTGCCAAAGACTAATGTTTCTTGGGCACCACAGTTCCTTAATATTTGTTGAAGCATCAGGCATCTGCTGACCAGAGTCCCAGAGCACGTATTTCCTAAGGTGCTGAGACAAACCAGCCTCTCCTACTTCACTGCTGACTGTTACAGCCATGCTAACTGGTTTGTGGTCTGGGACACTGAATTCCTAGTCCCAAATGCCAGTAACTCCTGTAGATACCAGCAGAAGTTGAGGTGATGGAGTATGTTGCAAACTGTGGCCTGTAAAGCTTAACCCAAGACTGGATTTTAGTCAGTCTCACAGCTGGTGTCTCTAAGGGATTTACTGTGAGCAAGTGGCACTTCTCTTACGTCTCTACTCTGCCAAAGTGAAGGGGAAGAGGACAGAAGAGGGTGCCTTTTTTTGCTGTTGAAAATGCAAACATTTGAGGAGAACTGAGGAGTAAACTCCTTGGCTTTGTCTGCAAGTTTTCAGACTTCTACTTAAGCTGAGATGACTGCAAGTGGATGAATCAATTGGGGCACCTAGGCTAAAGCCTTCAGCTTGCCACTGCCCTGAAAATGCTTCATTGTCATACATGAGGGAAGCACGTCTCTCTCCAAAAGCAATGCTCAACATTTTTCAGCAGCAACGTAATTGTTTCACGAGCTGGCAAAAAGATGGAGCTGAATTAAAAAGTCCTAATGGCAGGGAAAATTTTATGGTGAAAGGCTGGTCTGCGTTGTTTGCAGATATTACTAAGAGAGAAATTTTCCGTGTTCTCCCCTAAGGTTAAACAGTAAAATAAAAAACTGTAAAGTAAGGGTAGGAAAGTTGCCAAAAAGGGGAGGCGTTGAGAGGGAGGAAAGAAAACTTCACCATTTTATAGATGCAGAGACTTAAATAAAACTCAGAGCTTTCAATCTGCTGAGGCCCAAGTGTGGGACCAAGATCTGACATGAGAGACACTATGGTTAAAACAGGAAAGGAAATTTTAATGGCTATGATGTGCTTTCTTTTTGCAGAAATAACTTTATTTACTACTCACGCAGCTTCAAGAAGCTCAATTTGGCAATAAGTGGCTTACCTGGATTGTTTGTCACAGGAAAGGAAGACTTTGTCACCAGTGCAAAGTGGAAAGGGTACATGCTTACCTCCAGAAAGCACCTGAGATTGTGCACTGCTTGAAAAGCCATGACCCAGTTTTGAGCATAAAGGTGTGCTGTTACTCCAGGTTTGAGTGAGGCCTTGGCCTCTCACACCAAAGGATAACAATTTCAGTAAATATATGGTGTGCCCCCCAAAAGGATATATCAGAATTACCTTAAAGTGTGATAATGTGTAGTAACAGAGTTGTCCAAGAGTGGGCTCTCGGTCACACTGCTTCCATACATGCCAGAATTTAGCCAAGCTGAGCGGGCTCGTCTCTTCTTCTTCTCTTGTTCCTTACGTTTTCCAGGCTTTGCTTTCTTTTTCTTCCCTGAAACCTTCAGGGGCTGCTCCTTGTAGGTCTGTGATTTGTTTGTCTCCTGAGTTAGGTATCTGCCCTCATCTTCACTACCAAATCGGACAGGGTAGTTCTTCGTGTTGGTAGCAGGCTTAGGGTTAGGTGAAACCTCAGAAGTTGCACGGATTTCTGCAGTGTTGACACCTTCAATTAAATTTTGAAGGAATATTCTTCTTCTTAAGTCTTGGATTGACTTGCCCTTGTCATGCAATAACTGGTGCTCTGATACAGCCCGTTTGCTAAAGGAAGAGAAGAGGGGAGGGGGAAAAAATCATTTAGGATTTGGTTATTGCCCAGTGCTTGGCAGAGCTCCTCTCTCCTCTGGCAGCAGTGGCCACAGGGACTGTGTACCAGCTCCCAGGCTTGGGGACGTCCAGTTAAGTCAGACTGCTGGAGCAAGTCCTGCTTCTCAGAGTAGCTGCTCCCTACAGAGAAGGGAGAGACCTAAAGCGAGTAATAATTCTCAGCTGACCAACCACACACCACTGGACCTGGAGTTGGATTAGTCACAGCTCTGTTCTAGGAAAGCATTGCAACCCTTAATATATCACACTTCAGGCAGTAAAAGCAGGAAGGCACTTGTCAGAGATAGGAAAACTAAAGGGTCAGTAATGGAGCACTGTGGTCAAAGAAGAGAGGCAATAACAAGTACTCGTGCTGAAGCCGGAAGCAGTGTTTATACAGCACCATTCTAATAATTTTCTTCTGCTCAGTCATGTACTTCAAAAACATAAATAATTACATCAAAGTGCATTTCATTTCTAAATTTAAGTAAGCACAATTGCAGGAACATAATGGAAAAATGTTTTCATTCGGGTGCCTAAAACATAGGCACTTCAGTCCCTAATGAGCTATCCAGAGAGGCAGCCTGAGCATCAGCAGAGATGAGCCTCAGCCACTCCTGTTGATTTTACCACTTGGCCACTTGTGCCTTATTATGGTTTTAGAAGCCTTTCTAGTATTCCTTTAAGCGTGAACTTTTGGGGCCGATTTTCTTGTCTGCTGTGCTCTCTGAGTTTTACACTAGTCCTCTTCACTGGATCTTCTTCAAGAGCATCCTGGCTTGTTTGAGTGGGCCTCTCTGGTACTTTTCCAGAGTTCATGACCTTTTGGTTCACTAACCTCTGTCTTGTTTCTGAGAAACTGGGAGATGGTTAGCTCTCTGTCTTTTAGAGATGTTGTACTGGCAAAGAAGGTACAAAACATCTGAGGAAAGAAGATACAAGTGGCACCTGGATAATAAATAACCATGAGAAAATACATGCTTTTTCCTTGATGTGGGATAGACGCACAGCTGCTCTGTGAACCACAGAAAGAGTGCAAGCTGGGATTTTAGCTGCGTTCCCATGAATGTTATAATACGGTTTATCCTTCCAATTGTCCTACTTCGATGTGCAGAGATTGGCTATGTATCCTCTCATCTTGCATCAGGGTACTGCATGTGACCGGGTTCTTACTGGCCAAAGAAAATGAATTCACTGCCTTGCCTGTCGTATAATCATTGGATCAGTTAGCTGGATGAGAAGTTGTTTCTGCATGTGGGTGAAAAACACATAACTGCGAGTGAATATTCCTTCCTTCAGACCCATACCTAATTATCTTGCTACGTTACCAGGTTTCAAAATGTGGTGGACAAAGACAGTATGCTGAATGACTGGGAGCATTCTGCAATTTATCTTTCCCAGTCCCTTCAGCCAAACTCCTTAGATTTGTGATTTAATCAACAATAGTTACTGGAAATTGGCAACTTCAAGTAGCATTGCTTTAAGAGTATCCCCCTCACTTTTTGTCTTTGTAGAGCTGTGGTTTTTGAGTATTGGGTTCAAGTGATACTGTATCTCTATTATTCAGTGTAAAATTCAATCAGCAGCTTTCCCTCATTCCACAATGAGACTGATAGATGACTGTTGTTTTTCCATGCAGCCATACAGTAGGGATTCTTGCTCAAAATCAGGCCTAGATATGCTCAGGTTTGTGAACACGCATTTGACCAAATGCTGTCTATGTTTTAAGTGTCCCAAAATCAGCTTTGGATGACTTCAGGGTGTAGGGCAAATATTTGATACCCTTCAACTCAATGTCCTTAAGCAAAAATGCAATGTGATAATACTGAGCTGAACCCACATTGTTTCTTTCTCATCAGTGCAGCTGTGACCATTAGCACAAGCTCAAGATCTCCCCCAGGAGAATTTTTTTGACCAGTGTGCTCCCTGAAGCTCTCCAATAGCCATCTCTTAACAACATTCTCATTAAGGTCAGTCTGATTTGCAAGTTTGCTAATAAAACTAGCACCTTGGACTCCTCTGAGTGGCATACTCCTGTGCTGCTTGTCAAGCCGTCCATTGTGGCTCACGTTACATTCCTAGCTTCAGTCATCTATTTTCCCAGGATATTTGCATGGGAAATGCAGTTCTCCTTTCAGTCTTCTGGTTTATAAAAAAGCATACAAAATCTCAGTGCTTTACTGAGTCTAAACCAGTGTGTCTCGTGTGATGAGCAAAGCTTTCCTACTGCTTCTTGTAAACTACCAAAGATAATTCCTTTTATCACAGTCAACCTAAAGCTGCCTTAATCCTGTAATGTGTATTTGGTCAATTTACCCACTGTGACAAAATCTCGAATCTCTAAAGCCTGTTATTAAAGTGCTCTTGATTGAAAAGCTATTCCATTTTACAGAGATGAAACCTAAGGATTTGGTTCCAGTACACACAAGGCAGTCAAAGAGCATTTCAAGGTCTACATCTTGAATGAGTATGCATTTCCAAAATATTGCGGGGATTGACGTGTGAGGGGTTAGTGTGCCAAAGAGGGTGGGTTTCTGTTTAAATGTCTGTATGATATTTAGCATCAAGTCTGGCCCCAAATAACATTCTGCTATTCCAGATGATTGTATAACATTACATAGTGTTACTTTTCACATGACTTTCATTACTCAGCCAGACTTAAGGATTACGTTTTGCCTACCAACTTCCTTTGTATGCTCTAGATCAAAAATCTCCTTAAAACAGAGAAGATGTGGTAGATACGTATCTCTTTGACCTTCTGCCTCCTTCTGCCTCAGTTATTCAAACATCTCCTATGTTTGTAAATCAGGGAAAAACACTTGCCCAAGAAGGCTGATGTAAGATGTGCTTCATAATGGAGATATCAACAGTATCTCACCCCCACGCACAGAGTAGGAAGGCAATGGAAATTGGAATGATTGCATTCACATATTGGGTACGATATGTAAAAAAATCTTAGGCTGTTAGGGTTAAGATGACCCACTAGAGGTCCCTTCCAGCCTTCTATAAAATGCACCTCTCATTCAAGGAAAAAGACTGTACCCAAACCAAGTGCAGTAAATGCTAAGCTTACATGTGGTAGGCACTTTTGAGAGAAGGATGTTGATGGTTTGTATTTGCCCGGTGTCCAAACGAATTACTGTATTCAAGCACACTATGCACTTAATGTCTCATTATGGGGAAAACAGTAGAAATCTATGACTTGTGACTATCCTGACTTCATGTACAGATAAGCTGTTCTTTTCAGGCACATTCCTTCTTCATTTTTTTTTCTTTCCCTAGATATCCAGCATCACTGTGAGGCAACATTCTTCAAGCGACAACTTTCTGTCTCAGAGAGTTGCTCTTATTTAACCGTTATTATCCTTGACTGTTCACATTGAGTCTGATCATAAGTTCAGCAAAATAACTGGAAAGGATTCAGCCAGCTCTCTGTCTGCATTTTGCAAGACTGTGTGCCCTTGTCACTGGCTCCAAAGGGAGTGAAAGCTGCTCAACCTATCTCAGGGTTAGGAAAAATATTTTGAACAGATCTGGGGACATGATGCTGCAGTGTCTGGGCACGCTGATAAAAATATCTAATTTCACTTTGAGGCATTACTGGGTTTCTCAGAAGTTCTTTAGCAGCTAAAGCATTTCTATAACAAATAATATGTCTGGCAATCTTTTCTTGGTACAATTTGCTATTGCTTTCCATGGGAGATTTGCCTCAGTAAAGTCTGTAGAACCAGGCCTATGTCATTTTGATTATTTTTGCATGGTTATAATAATGTGCTTCAGTATTTCATCCGTTATTGGTTTAAACCTTTGACTGAAAAAAAACATCTCTAGGCTTAAGTGAGTTATTAACCATTAACTCTAGGAATGGTTTGTGGTGATATTAAAACAGGACACATGTTTGAGTGTGGTGTCTGTGTTTGTGCTGTACCCACAAACAAAACTACGTGAATGCCACTAACTGACAGCTGACTGGTTTCTTGTGTGTGTTTTACATGCCATAGCAAAGAGGGAGCTGAGAAATGGATTTTGACTATTTAACTTCCACTTTTTCCCCCCCTGTCGGGATGGAATACGGATGTTGGGAAGATGTCTAATCCTGACCTTTAAAGACAAGTGATAGATCAACGCTAACTTCAAAAAGAGAGTATTTCTTAGCAAATCTAACTTTCAAAAAAAAAAAAAAAGACACCAAAAAACACCCCCAAAAAACCCAAAACCCCAACACCAAACGAACAAACAAAAAACTCAAAAACAAAACCAAAGAAAAAATGGCTTAGATCCATTTCAGAGTTTCCTAGCCAAGAAAATAGCAGCATTTGACTGTACTTCAATTATTTTCATTTGTTATTTCTGAAACTAAAGTTTGGATCCTCTATATCCAAATAGAAGGAAATTATCTCAAATGAAAGAAATAGCTCAACAATGATTTGCAGGAGTACAAACTAGCTAAGCATTAATGGACTGGGAAGAATACACTGTAGCAATAACATGTTCAACACAATTTGCTGTAGGAGATTTGTAATAGCTCTCTGCCTGGTGCCAAAACTTAGGTGTGTCTGAAGTCACTTCACCTGGGGGATTTTTTTTGTTGCTTAAATGGCAGAGGAAGTGCTATTTGGAGATCTTGTCCTTATGTATGTAATAAAACATTTACAAGGAAACCCATCTGAATTTGTTTGCTGTGTCATGTTTCCCTATAAGTTGTGACTGGATTTTCCAGCCCTCTTTCTCCAGTTTGATTTCCTTTTGAATTTAGCAACAATACAGTCCTCCACAGTATAACTGAGGTGTTTCTTCCTTAGGAAATCTGACGAAAGTCCAGTGAAAGCCAGTGAGTTAGATGTGCGAGACAGCTGCTCCTACATCAGCCCAGTGGCTTCTCTTCTGCACTTTGCGTAGGGGTATTAGTATAAACCGTGCTGATTATTTTGGAAGGAGCAAAGAGGTCATTTCCTGAACAGACTCTCTTAAGTTACATTATAATTTATCAAAAAACATGCTTCTGCCTCCAAGTCAGATACCGGACTCCCTTTGAATTTTTTTGATATTTTTTTTTGTGTGTGTGTGCTGAAATGGCAGAAATCCAAAGAAATTGTTCACTGCTTCAGTTTCATGATGGCCCTCGCTACCTCGTGTTCCTTTATCAATATTGGCTCCGTGCCAGTGCCGAAGAAGTCTATGTTCTTTAGCCTAAGAGACAGCAGTTTGACAGAACGGGATGGGATGCTCCCGACTCGCACCCACCCAGGGCGCGGAAAGGTGCGGGGGCACCGGCACATGCGGGGCCAGCGCGCAGCTGCATCGCCGCTCCCCTCGGAAGAAGAGACCCTCGGCTTTAATATCTCCTTCCCAAAAGCTTGGGAAGGCCAGCCAGCGGGAGAAGAGCCCCTTCCCTGCCCCCCAACGCCTTCCTCCTGGGGCTCAGGTGCCGCCGGGGAGCACCTGGGGCAGGTATCTCGGGGTCGCTCCGCTGCCGGCCGGGGGGGGGGGACCCGGCCACCTCCCGCCCCACCCGCACCGTCGCCGAAACGAGGGGGAAAAACCCCGAAACAAACCGAAGCAAACCAACAAACCAAGAGAAACTCACAGTCTGCGGCTGATCCCTTCCACCGATCTCCCGTAAGAGGGCACGGAATAACTCAGCAGAAACACGGCGAAACTCCACTGCTGGAAGAGTTTAGTGAACATTGTATCCTCCGGGTCTTAAAACCTGCAAGGAAAGGGAGATCAGTCCCGAGGGACACATGCGCCAGCGCCGTCCCCGAGCAGTCCCCGCTTTCGGCTCTACCAGCTCCGAGGCTGAGAGGGAAAAACAAACTTGCTGAGCTCCCGGCAGCGGCTCACTTCTTCCAAACTTCGCTCGCTCCGTCTCTCTCCCTTTCCTGCTGTCTGCCTCTCCCTCCCTCCCTCTCTCTCTGTCTCTCGCTGCCCGGAGACAAGATCTCTCTCAATAGTAGTTCAAAAAAAAAAAAAAAATAAATCACCTAGCTCGTATTTGAATTAGAGAGCGCGTCCATTTGTTTCCCTGAGCCCTGTTCAAATCCAGCCCGCTAAGCCGCTGTCTCGGAGCTTTATGTTACTGGAGAAGCCCTCTCTGCAGATATGGAAAGATTCCCAAAAGTCAGCTCAGCTACCCTCGTCTCTGTAAACACACGCGCGGCGACACACACAGACACACAGACACACAGATTCAGGCGGAGGGGCTGGGAGGAAGCGGGGGGGGAAATGCATCTATACATCTGCCTTTAAGTATACCTCTGCAAAAAAAAAAAAAAAAAAAAAATCTCAGGTTCACGTCCTCTGCTTCCGGAAAGTTGGGTCCCCAGCTGCGAGAAGGCGAAGGGAACCGGAGCCAAGAGCGCTGCCCGGCTGGCTGGGGAGCCGGAGGGGTCGGAGCGGAGCGGGCGCCCGGGGCGGCTCAGGGGCTGGGCGGCATGTTTGGCTCCGCAGGTTGCCTTGGCCCGGGGCCGGCCGCCTTCCCACGCCCCGGCTGCAGCCTCTGGGAGACCTGCGGGAGGACGGAGGGGTTTTGCAAAGAGATGGCGCCCTCGGAACATGTGCGGAGGGAGCGAGAGCCCGGGCGGGATACCCCCACGGCCAAAAAGGAGACTAGAAATCAGCACTTCCCGGGACCGGAATCAAAAAGGAGCGAAGAAAGGGAAACACCCGACAGCACATGCACTCAGCAGACCCTGAGGACTCCGTCCAAGCTCTTCGCATCTTCTACAGCCGGGCTCTCCTCTCTCTCTCTCTCTTTCCACCCCCCCCTTTTTGTGTTTACCCCTAGGTCGGCGTCTCCCCTCCCGCAGCACCGTGAAAAGGGCGATCCCCCCCATCAGTGGGGGCACTTTTTAGATCAAGCCCCAAAAGCTCAACCTGGGATCCTCGCCGCCTTTCCTTTCACACACCTACCGTTGTTCGTCGCAGTTCCCCTATTAGCTGGAGGGTTGATTCCTAATGATGTTAATTGTGCGCTAGTAAAGGGGAGGGGGGGGGGGGGTTGCTGAGGGGGAGGGCTGGGGGAAGGACTCGCAGTCTATGAACACAGGCGCTCCTGGCCAAAAAAGTAAATTAGTGGAAAGTTTTCTCCTCCTCTCCCTCTTTCGCCTTCCACTTCGCCCTCCGTCAATCTGGCCGGGGCGTTGCACATATGTGTCAGGTTGCGCTGCCGGGCGAGGCGGGCAGCGGAGCGGGGCTGCGGGGGGAGCGGGGGGCAGCCCCCCGCGCCCCACCGCCAGCCCCGCGGAGACACCACCACCACCCGCCCTATTTTTTTCCATCACGGAAAACACTTCTGTAAAAACCAAAGGTACCACAGTCCACCCCTTAATCCAGCCTGCGTGCTCAAGAAACTGCCGGCGGCTGGTGGGAAGAAAGGTACAGCGAGAAAGCCGAGGTGTGGTGGGGG
Organism: Tyto alba; assembly: GCF_018691265.1. NCBI lineage: Eukaryota > Metazoa > Chordata > Aves > Strigiformes > Tytonidae > Tyto > Tyto alba. The sequence continues at coordinate 4,197,470 of NW_024881295.1, read as the reverse complement.
GGGTGTGGGGGTGTGTGGGGGGTGTATTGGTGCCCCCCTTGCCCTCACCCCCAGGGCGGCTCTTCGAAGGGGGCCGGCTTGGCAAGGCAAGCTCCATCCCGGCGGCAGAGGATGGGCCCTGCCCGGGCGGGCGGTAACGAGCACCTGGGGCCGCCGGCTCCGTCCCGGCAGCCCCCCGGGACCCCTCACCCCTCCGCGGGACTCCGCGCCGAAACCTCCCCGGAGAGACCTGCTGCTGCCCCCCGGGTACGGAGGGGTGGCTGGTTTCTGACACAGGCAGCCTGATTTGCAGCAAGTGCTTTCCCAACAGCCCCACAAGCCGCAACAAAACACCGAGGTGTGCCGGCTTGGTTGCTCATTCTCACCCTCTCCTCGGATTAAGGAACGCTTTCTGGAGAAAGTTGAGGTGCAGAGCAAAGCATTTTTCTACCTGCAGGTTATTTTACGGTAAACGACACTTGCTGCCACAATTTAGAAGCCCAGGTGCTTAGCCAAATCTCATACCACACCACAGGCAAATAAAACCGAAAATATAAGATCTGAAATAGAAATCATGCTGCAAACATTAAATCCTTTATGCTGTAAATATATTCCCTGAACACCTGGTAGGCTATAAATTAAAATGTATAGCTAATAGGCTTCTTTGATTTACACTGCCCTTTCGACTAATTAAAAATAATTGTGAGATCCCCTGAAAAGAGCCCCCACACGCTCATAGGTCTATTGCTCATGTTAAAGGTAAGATGTCCATCAAATACTTTGAGAATTTCCTTTCCCCCAGAAATAAAGGAAAAAAACGACAACAACAACAACAAAAACTAACAAAAAAAAAACCCAACCCACAAAACCAACCAAAACCAAACCACCCCAGCCCTTACAGAGTCAGGAAGAATAAATCGCCTTTATAAACTTGGAATACTGAAATTTCTTCACAATTTATTACTTCACCTTTTCCTTGAGTTACAGCCCTCTGTGCCTCTCAGAGATCACCCTGGCCAACAGTGGTTGATCTTCTCAGCAATCGCTTCCAAAACTATGTTCTATCCTTAAGAAGAAGAAAACAAAACAAACAAACAAAAAAAAGTGAATAAATCAAAAAAGTAATACTTTTCAAAAGAAATCCAGCCCTACAGAGTTTTTATTCTGTCTGCAGCAGATTAATAATAAAGGGTGTGAAAAGCAGGTGCTTTTCTCCCTTGCTGCTCTTTTTATTATGAAGAACAGAAGCTTCTCCTAATATATATAGTGAGGGAGACCCTTCTCTATTGCTTTTATTGAAAAGACCAAACTTGTGACATCACTAACCACCTTCCTATGGCTGAGTTTGCCTCATCTCTGCCTCAGTGGGCTTGGAAAAAAAAAAAAAAAAAAAAAAAAAAAAAAGGGAGAGAGGGAGAAGAAAAAAAAAAAATACCACCCAACTATGGTTTTGCCAATATGGCAGGAACTGAGCAGTGCCAAACCCGTTTAGGAGACTTACTATCATATCATGATACCATGCCCTCCCCCTCGCCTCCCCTCCCACCCCATTCCCCCCCCCTCCTCGGAGACTGTTTGTCATCTGCAGCAACCGGCGCAGTGCTTTTTCTCCTGCCACCTATACAAATGCTTAACCCCTGAGCAAATTCCTCCTGGTACCTAGTCTCACCGCAAGCCTGAGCCCTCCTCCGTGCCAGGACGGGGGGAAAAAAAAAAAAAAAAACCTCTACCAGGGTTTAAACACACACACAAACACACCCCCCACCACCACCCTTCCCCGCAGGATGGAGCGGGGGATGCGCACCCGAGGAAGCGGCTCCCGGGGGGGACCCGCCGTCACCTGCAGCATCTCACCCCTCCGGCCCCGGTCGCTCCTCCCTGCCAGCTCCGGGTGTCCCCCGGCCCCGGAGGGGGGGAGCGAGGCGGGGTGTGTGTGTGTGTGTGTGAGGTGAGAGGATGAGGGTGGACGAGAGGAAGGACGAGAGGAGCGGCGCTTTGGCACAGGTGTGGGGACGGGAATCGCGCCGCCCGGCATGGCTCCGCGCATGGGGCACCACCCGGGCACTGCTGTCCCCGTGTCCCCGAGCGGGGAAAAGCCACAGTTTTATTCGGGTTTCACCTGCCGGGGCCTCGGCTGCTGCAGGGCTTCCCGCCAAGGCGAGGCGCTTGCGGCGGCTGGTTGTTTTCCCCCAGCCGGGACTGACCGGTCGTTTTGCAGGACCTGGAAAAAACTTCAGCCGCGGGGAGGGAAGGTAAAATCCTGTGTTTGCCTGTCTGGTCAAGCCCTCTCGGCCGCGACAAGGCAAACCTTATCACTTTAGGTTTTCTGCCTCCCTTTTCTTCCCTCTTCCCGCCTTAAAAGACAATGAGATTTTGGAGGGATGCCGCGCTTGGCTTCTGCCTCCTTTTTCCATACGTATAAACAGGCATAAATCAGCTTTCCTACGAGGAAGTTGACCTGGGAGCTTGGCTAGGAAGATAAGTCCCTGTTCCAGGTTTGGCACGTAGTTCCCGAGCGGGGAATAGGGCCAGGGGCTGCGGGAGGGTGGATGACCGGGTTCCCCCCCACCCCAGAATCCGTTCAGGAGCGAAACCTTCCCCTGGAGCAAAAGCCGACAAGTGGGACAGGTTCAGCTAACTGGGGAGGAGGTGTCACTGCAGCCTCAGAGAGGCAGAAGGAAATAATGACTAACCCCCCTCCCGGTGCTCAGAGACAAGGCTAAATCCTCAGCTCTGCAAACTTCCCATCCTTCACCTTTGTGAAGTTCCGCCTCTCCCTCCTCCCTCTTGTTTTATTCACAGTAAAGCATTTTCGTCATTTCTCCTCCCGGATTTCTATAACCTCAGTTGCACTCCTCCAGGTCTTCGGTTCAGACGGGGAGTTTAACCTCCCCAGCCTTCCCAGGGTGGAAAAAAATGGTGTTCAGCAAGAAAAACACAGGCGCGCTGACTGCTTGAGAGCCTGGCGGGGAAGGGAAGGGAGCGGCGGAGCAGCGATTGCTGGGCTCGTCCTGCGAGGACCAGAAATCCCCCGGGACTTGCACAACCCCTGTGATCTCGCAAGGTTCAAAGCCAGCGAGCGCAGCTCTCCGCAGGCGAGGTGCGAAGTCCCGGCGGCATTTTTTTTTTTTTTTTTTTTTTTTTTTTTTTTTTTTTCCCCAAAGCTCCCAGGGTGGTCTGGAGGGCAAGGCTATCAGGCGGCGAGCAGCAAGCGCGACTGCTCGCAGATTTAGGCAGACCTTCTAGAGCACGCTCCTCTGCCCGCAGCCCAGCCCCGCTGCGCTCTGCTGTCCCCTGCCCTCCTAAAGGTTGCCTTCTTCCCCTCCGGCTCTCCCGCGGCTGTCGGGGATGAGAAACTCCTTAATCCACGTCTGACGTGGTGTAATCTTCTATTTGGGTGAAAAGGCTGCCTGGGGGGGGGGGGGGGGGGTGGGGAAGAGAAAGCCTTTTTTTTTTTTTTTTTTTTTTTTTTTTTTTTTTTTTTCCCCCACCAGCCAGACCCAGACGTTTCGTGGCACTCCATCTGCGCACAGTAATCTCCTTTATTGAACAATGATAGGGTAGCTGAGCAGAGCTGCCTCTCCCACCCGAGGCGGCCGGAGCTCCCCGAGTTCAGCTATTGACACAATGCGCGGTTTATTTAGACAATATGCATTTAATTTAATGCGCTCGAGGAGAGGAAAAAAAAAAAAGAAAAGAAAAAAAGAAAAAAAAGCTGTGTGGAACTGCGGTGGGTTTTGCCAAATCTTCTGTCTGGTTCCTAGAATCCAGTAGACACCGAAAGGAGTAATTTTAAGATTTGAGGGCGAAGAGTCAGTTATTAATTCATAAAGCCTGCCCCTGCTATCTCTGGCCCCGCGGCTGGCACCCCGCGGCGGCGCAGGCGGCGGGGCCTGGCCGGGCTCCCGCGGGCGGCGGCGGCGGCGGCGGCGGGGCCGCCGAGCCCCAGTGAGCTGTCCATGGTGGCGCCGGGCCCCGGCCGCCCGCGCCGCCCGCCCGCCACCTGCCCCGGGCACGGCCCCCGCCCGGGCCCCCCGGGCACGGCCTAGGCCCCGGCCTCCACCCGGGCCCCCGGCCCCGGCCCAGGCCCCGGCCCCGGGCCCGGCCCCGGCCCGGGCCCCGGGCCCGGCGGGGCGCTGCCGCTGCCGCTGCCGGTGCCGGTGCCTCTCCGCCTGGGTGAGGAGTGGGAGCGCGGGCCGACCCCGCCCTTCTCGCCTGGTAGAGCGACCGAGCCCACCCGTGCCGTTCCTACTCCTAAAGCCTCCGCTTGAATCCTGATCTGCCGGTAAGTTAACTGAAAAAATGGGCAGCGATTTTAGACCCCTGTTGAAGGGAGATGGCCAAACATACCCTCTCCAATGTTCATGGCACGCACAATAGTAACCGTGCTTTCAGTGGTGCATGTATTTTTGTTTAGTGCTCTGAAACCTTAAGCTGTTAAACTGCTTCTCTCTAGGTTTGGCCTTGACTTCAGCTTTAAATATCTCCAAACGTAGATTGGGCTGGTTTATTTTGTTCTGTTTTTTTTTTTTTTTCTTTTTTTGTGTGACTTAATATCTATTAAATACCAACAGGAACAAACGTGTCTGGTCTATTTAACTTACACAAAACTATTACCAAGCTGGGCTGGCTGGAGAACAAGAATTCAATTTAAAGTATGGGGGGTGGGGAGAAGCTTTGCAATTTGTTTTTTTTTTTGCACTATGTTGGAACAAAATCCAGCCCTTCATACATTTTTCTGAGAGGAGACAGACTCACCTCCTGCCTTGGAAGAGCTTAGTGGTTAGTGTACTCATCTGGGATACGGGACACCAGAGTTCAAGTCCTTCCTGTCTCTGATTCAGAGCCCTAATCCCTGGACTGTTGTCTTCTCTCGGTTCCATCCCAGACCTAAAAGCCTTTCCGATGACATTTGTGATGAACTGATATTTTCCAATGGGTGAAAAATGAATGTTAGTTAAGGAAAAATTCCCATCTATCAGTTAGGCTGAGCAGCCTGGGATTTTTGGTTAAACAAGGAGAAGTCCAGGCCGCCATCATACAACAATAGAAGGGAATTGCAAGTTGTGAGAAGTGGTGTGCTGAGAAAAACGAAGGAGTCTCCTTTGCTGGTGGCACACAGGTCTAGTGTGATTAAGATATATTTTCTCTAGCTTTAGGTTTGTAGGTTAGTTTGAAAAAAAAAAGGAGGACTCTGTCCTTCCCTGTGAGCACATGGGGCTAGCATGGTTAAGATATGCTTTCCTTAGATATAGTTTTGTTTGATTTTTTTTCTATTTCTTTAGCAGATGGAACACAAGAGAAGGTTGCAAACGAGGATCATAGCTAGCTTCATTTGACTTCCTAGCTCAGAAGACGGACTGCCTTTCCACACCAGGGCTGATGGAAATAACTTGTTTGTGTGAAGCTTGAAGTCATGGCTGTGAATCTGGACAGCAAGGTTCTGTAAACTGCTCTACCATTTATTTGCTATTGTTTCTTAAATGCATATCTTTGTGTTATGCATTTTGGTTTTATTAATCTAATTATTTTTTGTAATCTCCAGCCTGACTTCCATGAACTTTGCTGCTTCCTGCTGTTTGCTTTAAAACATAGAGATGACTGGAGCTGTTCTGTGCATCCTCTGCTTTGACTCAGACGTGCTTTGCTTCTGCCTTTGCTCCGCTACAAGTAGAATGAGCCTGCATTCTCTCCCTTCATAGTATATTAATTATCCATTTTCATATCCCTAATTCCCAGTGGAACAAACTGCATCTTTAAACTTTTCCCAGAAATCATGGGCTCTGGGCCAACTCTCACTGAAGTCAAACTGATTCTCTTCATTCACTTTATTTGGATGGTGGTCAGCACCTGACGTGACTATCCCTTCTCAAAATTTGGAATTTTCTTTGATCTCACAGTGTGGTTACTTTTTCAGACATATTGTCCCATAGGGTGTGAAGCTTAAGCTTTTTATTTTTTAATAATCAAAGCAGAATGACTGCCTGACTTGCTTTAAACAGGCCATGCACAGTGAAATGTACCCTGTAGAGTTGCCCATGACATGCTGCATAATCAGCCTGGACAGAAGGAGATGTGAGCAAGGACATTTTCAGAGGAGCTTCAATTAACCCTTGCAGGTTAGGGTTCTAAATTTACTAGCTTATCAAATGTGAAATTCAATTAACCTGAAGAAATAAATAAGGATCAACTATAAAAGTTATATATTATCTGTTATTTATTTATCCCAGGATGATTAAATGGTTTCTTACATCATTCTAACACCCTGTCTTACACTGAGAATAAGTTAATTGCTCCTTCATCTCCAGATTTCATCTCTCTTAGAAACAACACTGTGTGTTTGGTCTGACCAATCAGTGGTTCTTTCTAAAACCTGTTTTTTGTTTCTTAGGAATATTGACTGCTTTATTTCTGCCAAATACTTGAAGCAATTTCGGCTGCTGTGGGCGTTTGAAGTGGAAAAGTGCCAAAAAGTTGGTAAAGCTATATTTGGCTTTATCAAGACAAGGGGACAAGGTCTAATTTTCTGATAAAATTGGAAAGCAGTTAGAGTTTTGGCTCTGATCAGGACTGGATATTGACAGTCAGAGTTCCTAAGTTCTGGTGTCCTTATTGAAATCACTCCATCTTCTGAGCCCTTGAGATGACTTGAGTCTTATACAGGTTCTTGAGCTGGCAAATGAGGGAATGACACATGGGAGAGTTTTCTGAGAGCAGCCCGTATGACTCAGGGGTGGCGTCTGTAGTCATAACGCATGTAAAAACAAAGCAAGCTATACTTAGTGCAGGCTGAGGACAGCTCTAGGAAGGATCTGTAGGTTGCTCTGCTGTCAGGACTGAGATCCAGGGTTGTAATACACAGCCTTGACAAAAGGAGGCTCTAGTCATCATTCCAACCTGTAGATCAGAATAGCAGCAAAGGGTTGGCTTCTATTTTATTGGAAATATTTCAGTTTGTCCTGTTGGAATACTGCACTTGCTGTCTGGCTAACTGTACCCTCTCGAATAAGCCTTGTCCTGCGGTATGACAAACATGCCAAAAGTAACCAAAAGGTGACTGCTTGATGTTGCTTTCTGGAAAGGGCCAGTAGCTGAGCACGGAAATGTGGCAAGCTTCTCACTTCCAGCAGTGAGTGATATATCAGTTTTGAAACGATGGGTACACACAGACAGAAAAGGGTCCCGGGCTTCCCACAAAGCGTTAAGTCATTCAGAGCATGTGGCTGTTCCCGTCGTTTCCAGAGACCTTCTCAGACCCTAGTCATTGCAGAAAGTCCTCCCATGTGCCCAGATCTGACAGAACTCTTCCTCACTTTATTATTTTCCATCTTTGAAAGCACAGCACTGACATTCCTACTAGAACTTTGTGCCAGGACCAGCAGACCAGAAAAGCTGACATTAAAATTGAGGAATCCTGTTTGTACGGAGAAAAAGAGCTTGCAGGACTCAGAGAGGGAATGTCAGACCTGATTAAATCTGTGTGGTTTTTCGTTAACAATCCATGGAGTCACAGGAATGAATAGGGAGAAATTGTGCAACAGGTGGTGAGGCTTATCAGAGGGTTGCTTATCAGTAATTACCCCTGGGATTCCTTTATCCTCTTTTCACCAAATACCGCTATTTTTGCAATATCAGACCAAGAGGTAATCAGTGATAACAACAGCCTGTCCTGTCACAAAGGCAGGGTTTGTTAGACTCATCATTTCTATGGTTGCAGTCACCGTCAGACCATCAGCTCTCCATCAACTACCTTTTTGAGGGCACACTCATAAACTCCTTTCATGAAACCAGCCAGCATAAAGGGTTGGGTCCATGTGGGGGAGGAAGGGAAACAAACTTTATTCCAGTCACTACAGATACCAGAAATATCAGCAACCCGTGCTGTGAAGGCCATCTGCACGCTATGCAATCTGTCCTCCCAACAGCTTCAGAGCAGGTGTTTTTTAATCAAGGTCTCCAGGTGCTTGTTTATGAAATACTTTGTCTTCAGGGACACATGCGCAGTCTGAGGAGGAGTGTGATATCTGTGCAGTCCTCTGGAATCCCGTACTCATTAGTAAGTAGTGATGATGTGCTTGTCAACACCTATAGGAAAGCCAATTTGTACTAAATTATTTAAACCCTATTCAAACAATGATGATCTTATTTAAGTTGCAGGTGCTCAGCTTCAGGCCCAGGCTTGTGTAAGCTGTTTACTTGTTACGTCTCAAAATGCATTTACTGAGGGGAAAAAAAAAAAAAATATCTAAGGAAAAATGAGCATGTAAGAATGCACAAAACAACGTCTTTGTTAAATTTTAGGGCCTTTTTCCATAAACACACAAAAACTGAATTAAGACAGTCTTGTTAAGTTTTGCCAAGCACTGGGGCCTCCTAGATCCCATGTGTGTTCTACAGAGCTTTTGCACAATAGATAGCATCTACAGGCTGCATAAGGAACTGAACATAAGGGCTCAGCTGTGTTTGGTGCCTTACCGTCCTGTGGTACAAAAATAGCTTCTGCCTAACAATCCAGTTTAAGCACAAGTTGCAACAGGGAAACCAAACCAGCAAGTAAGGAGAGGACAAACAGGATAACAGTAAACCCAAATCCATTTCAGTTAGCTTTGTATCAGTGCAGCCCACTGTCTATAAGGCAGTAATGGCTAGACATCATGGCAGAGGTAAAGCTTCAGGTGGAATTTAAAGGTGTGTAAGGAAGTGGCTTATTGGTGTAAGGGATGGAAGGAGAGGGAGCACAGAGGGGTGTAAGGTAAATGGGGATGAACAATCAGGGAAAGCTGGCAGTGCTAGTAGAGTGAAGATGGGACCATGGCAAGAACTGAACAGCCAGATAAGGTGCAGTTCAGTTGTGAAGGGATTTAAAAAGCGGAATAAAAGGTGGGGGTTGAGTTTTGTTTTTTTTTTTTTTTTTTTTTTGTCATTTTAGGGAGGAAGGGGGAAGGAAGCAGAAGGTCATGAATGATATAAATTGCAGCACTGAAATACCTATCAAAGGGGATGATTTGGATAATTCTTTGAGCAGACCAGGTGCTGAACGTCTTGGAGTGGCTGCGGGCTAAGATGCAGGGGTGAAGCACCCAGGTGAAAGTTTTGTATTCAGGGTAAGTTCTGGAGATGTTGAAAGAGGAAAATATTTAAGACAAGTGTTGGAATCATCAAAATGCCTCAGGCCCACCCTCCACCCCCCCCCAACCCCCCCCCCCCCCCCCCAAATCAAAATCCATAACTATGGACCCAAGAGATTGCGTGTTTGAGAAATAGTAAAAAAAAAGAGTGTGGGTTTGGAGATCTCAGCTGAGATCTTAGCTTTAACTTAACTTGTTTAGCTTAAGCTCAAGCCTATACAAGTGAGGAATGGAATAAAGGATGGAATTGGATGGAGGTAATTTCATGTGTCATCATCCTAAAGATAGTTTGAGAGCCAATAAAGGTTTTGTGTTTAGGGAGGGCTCATACTGTGGGTCTTGGTCCACAGTTAAGCTCTTAGCAGTTATGGTAATACAAACACATAGTAATCGTAAAGGAAGTGTTAAAGCCCAAAGAAAGGGAAGGGAGAAAAGGTGAAAGATCACCTGGATAAGGTTCTAAATCACCAAGAAAAGAGATGTAATGAAACACAATGCCCAGTGCAACATGGAATTTAAACGGGGTGCTGCTGAACAGAAGAATTGAACAGTTTATGAGGATGTGGATAGAGGAGGAGATCTGGGACTTAGGCAGGTGAAAGAGGTTGGAAACTTATCTGAGAGCTGCATTAGTCAAAAGAAGAGGCTAGAAGTCAAACTAGAGACAGCTGTGAATAGTTTTAGTGAGAAGGATTTAAGGTGTTTTTTGGGTGCAAAAGGCATGCCTCCTCATTTGAGGGGAGAAAGAAAATGTGAATGTTGTCAAGTACAGGTTGTTTGAAGAGAGGAAGAACTGCAGCATGTTTAAAACAATGTTGTGGCTTTCTCTGTCTTATTTTGTCCCATTAGTGTAGGACAGGAATATTTTGCCAAGTGCAAAGTTCACAGGTATGCGATTTGCTTGTATACTGTAATTCTTATAATGAACTTCAATCAACGTCAGTCTTCAGTTGGGTTACAACATAACATATTTCAGTCTTCCTGGTCCTGAATTTTTATCTCAGTATGAAAAGTGTATCCTTTTTTTTTTTTTTTTTAAATCCCTCAGGATTGTTCTTTGTGGATGTCTCGCTTTTATAATAAGTTTGCCTCCTACAGTTGGTTTATACCCTGATGCCCAAGCTTTTCTATCCTGGCTTACTTATTTTTGTGTACAGTTTGATTATACCCTTCTGCTCTTAAGTTTTACATTACCTCCTTAAGTAATTCATATAGAAGATGCTGAATCTTTCAGGTTGCTCCAAAGAATGAAACCAAGCCAGCCAGTTGACTGACCTGAAACCATTCTCTCAAATCCCAGTTATAGCTGATTTCTTAATCTGTCCTCTATACTGGGAGGTTCCCTAAGAATATTGGCCAGGGGACATAACTGAAGTTTTTTTTCATTTCTGTCATTATTTCCAGGGTCTTGCTGGAAGCACTTTACAAATTATGTAATCACACCTTTAAGTCCAAAAAAATTAATATACAGTATTCCATGAAAATACTACTGTGTGAAGAAATACTGGTTTTTTTTTTTTTTTTTTCCAGTCTCTCTTTCAGAAGTTTCATTTTAAGTTTCATTATGTTGTGACAAGGCACGTGACTACAGTGCTTGGCCATAAGCATAATGATGGACTTTGTAACTAAATGAATTAATTTTGATTTATTTGTTTAATCTTGTTTATTTTGCTTTATTTGTTTTTTATTCTTTTTATGCCATTACAGAACAGATAAACTCCATCCTTCACTGATGTGGGAGAGGCAACGAATGACTGTTTACTGAAACAAACAGTAACAGTGGAGTTGGCCTTCTTGGAATAAAGAATTAGATCATATATTTTATGTGAAAGATTAACAAAACCACTCTGAATGTTGGTCCTCACTTTACTTCACAAGTTCTCTGGCTCTCTAAGTGTACTACAGAGTAAAGCACAGACAGCATTATTGTAGCTCCGTGAGAAAGTTTCCCCCATGACTACTTTTGATTTTAACAGCTGAAATCTCTCTTTATTTATCATATATAAAAGCTCGTTTTTCTAGTGGAGGCGGTTTTGAAAGATGAAATTATGTCTACTTAAGTCAAGAAAGATAGTTTAGTTTTTATTTATAGTATTGTCAACAGCTTGATTATTTAATCGAACCAAGCTATTTAGTAATCATAGGAAATATAGCGAGGGTCACAGTAAGGTACAGTAAATGCTTAGCTAAAAAGAAAGAAGTCTATTGAGATGGTTTCCTCGCTAATCAGAAGCATGGCAAATTTTCAGGCTCAGGAAGTTAGTTTAGGTTGCAACAAGGCAACAGTATATAGATAGATTGTTTAGTTTACCTTTTTCCGCAAGCAATAACAGAATCTTCAGTCGCAGTATGGCAGAAAAAGAGGATGAGAGAAAATGACTGTACAAATCCCTGTAACCAGAAATCTAATTATGATTAGAATTTATGAATTTAGTATTTAAGAATATTTTTTCTAAGACTTCCATGTGACTACCTGTTTGCAAAGTAATGTAAAGTGTTTGGAGATGTATCGTTTGAGCTGCTGACATAATTAATGATTTCATTAAGAGCATGAAAGGAGGCTCTTGTATTTCTCTAGCATTAGCACGCCAAGTTCATGTCCGAACTCTAATAACCAAAGTCGCTTTTGCCGATCTAGACTGTTGGTCTTCTTGTTGCAAAATAAAAATTTGAAAGCCAAATATTATATTGGGCTGTGATACTTCCCAACATGTCAGGAGTGTGACACATTTTAAATATGAGCAGCTATTATGGATTACAGGCTGACAGGCAATTTACCAACATTTCATATAACAATGCAAATGAATGTAAAGAGAATAGTGTGCTTGGAGAAGTTCAGAGGAAATCAATTTAAAAATTACCACTTATTCCTCCCAGTTTTCATACAAGATCCTTGCATAAGCAGTCTGCACTCCAGAAGTGATGTTGATCCTTGAAAATTTATGGCAATCCGAAGAAAACTTCAGTAGGATTTATTAGGAATAAATTATGAATTTGGGACAGTGCCCTTTTAGTTATGCCCTGACTGACTTTTCATCTCACGAGACTTGGGCTAACATCCTGAATAGGTTGACATGAGTTTGTTTTTTGCACCGTGATACCTAATGAATAATAAAGATACAGCTGCTGCAAAATCCATACTTCGAAGTAATCCAGAGAAGTGGAACAGAAAGTGTGCTGAAAGCCAGATTTGTGCACTAGACCTGTGAGAAAACAAAGCACGTAGGAAGTACAAATAGCCAAACTGACTTCACAGAGACTACCCCAGTGCTTAAGCTAAGGAAAGGCTGCTGAGCTTTTCTGGTTCAGAACCAAGCACAACAGGGACTAAAATACTAAGAGGGCTGGAACCTGTGTCAGGATTGAGAGGCATTGCAAGTCTACGTGCAAAACTTTTAGTGTATGCCTGGCCTCAGGCAGTATTAGCTTCTTCAACGAACACTAAGGTCACACAATGCCCTGCACCAGTCTGTACCGTATATTTGTGAATTTTAGAAAAAAAGCCAACTCTTTGATGAGGTTACAGTTATTAAATCAATGATACAAACCGGCCTAAGCATACGCCTAGCGTTAAGCCTGTAAGTAGTCCTTTTAAAATCAGCGTTCACATGTTAAAACATGCCCACATATCAGAAGTAAGGAAACTGTGAAACTGTGTGGAGGTTGAGGGGGAAATGACCCTGCACCATACGTTGGGAAGTCTTTTGTGATTCTTGTTGAAATGTATGGTAGCTTCATCTCTTCATCAATTTGAGGATATTACATTGCAACAAAAATGAAAGGAAAATGTCATAGTTCTCTGTTTATGTGTATTATTTCATAAGACCTTGTACAGACCTTGATATCTAAAGGTTTCAGAGAGGCTAAGAATAACCATATTAGGTCAGAATCAAGGTGCAGCTAGCCCGTTGGGTTGCCTGCGGCTGGGGCCAGGACCAGGCGCACAGGCTAATACAAAGTGAATCATCTCCAGTTAAATTTTCCTGTCTCAGCAATCACTGATTTAGAGAGTGACTGGCGGATGCATTGTACCATCATTTTGAATAGCCACCAATAGACTTACTCTTCCTGAGTTTTTAGTAAAACCTTTTCTGACCTCGGTTACAGTGCTGGCCTCTACAGCATCCTGTGGTGGACTTCCACAGTTTAATTATTATGTTGTGCGATAAAGCACTTCCTTTTGTTTGTTTTTAATGCGGAGGGAACTGAATTCTCCCTAATTTTTTATGTTATGAGAAATGGCAAATAGTCATTTTCTGCTCATCTTCTCTTTGACATTCATAATTTTGTAGATGCTATTATATTTCTTCTCTGTCATCTCTTTTTCCATCAGGGAAGTTGTAGTCCATTTCACTTCTCTTCCTGTGCAAGCCTTTCCTTAATCCAAGTTGTTTTTCTCAGAATAGTTATGCTGTGTATCTTTTCCACTTCTACTACATCATTATCAATGAAGGACAATCAGAATTAGGAAATTATTCCAGAAAGTGCAAGCACACTGTGTAAGAATACAGAGAACTCAGATTGCTTTCCTGCACACATTTATAGCATTTCATTTCCATCGTAATGTCCAGTTACTCACTGTTGTTCTGCAGCTTTTGTATGCAGCTTTAGTGCTTCTTGTCCTGAATGGTTTCTGCATATTCTGTCTTACCAGAGTATTTGTAAAGAAAATATCAAATGGCTTTTCCCCTCTAAGCAACCCAAGGAGATGATCAGTATGGATTTTCTTGTTTACTTGTCTGTTAGATTCAAATAAGAGAAGGAAAAGAAATAGAAAGTATAAAATAAGTCTGCAAATCTTTATGTAATTTTCAAAGCTCTTGAAGAACCGTCATCAGGCATTTCCTTTAGAAAAGGTATTCAATTCTCAAATCCATGCTTAGTTACCTGTCCTTGGAAGTCCTGTTCCTAAAAGTCTGTCTCTTAGTTTTTGCTTGGCTGTTGGTTGCATATGTGTCCTACTCTGTGTGTGTGTGAGCTCATTCACTTTGTGCTCGGGTTAATAAGATATGAGGTCATTCTTTCTTGAGAAAGGGTTTTGTGGTCTGGCTAGAGAAAAAAACCCATGTTCAGCATTTTAAACTGTCTCTTGCTGGGGAAAAGCTCAACTTTCTTGAGGAGCCCACTTATCACAGAGAGATATGGGCATGGAACGAAATGCTATACTTCAGGTTGATCAGTCCTAATCCACTGAATTTATGGGACCAATATATAAAAAAAGAAAATGCGATTAACTATATATACACATATACATGTGTCTAGATAGGTTATGCTTTATATGTAATAGAAAAAATATGTTTCATATGTATTTTACCATATATAGTACACATGCATATGTGTACATACGCCCATAATTGATATAAACATTATATATGCATGTATATGTAGACCTATCTATTTGTGAACAGCAGTAAGTGTGGGGAGTAACAGGAAGCTTCTCTGTCTAGGGAGACCCAATTTGAGGTAAACAACTGAGGTATAGTGCTTATAGTGCTTATGTTCACTCCACTTTTGAGAACCTGACATAAATTCACATACTGCCCAACAGAGCTGTGGGTTGGTGCTGAGTGCCTTGCAGTCCTGGACTATATTCATGCTCTCTCCTGTCTCTTTTTAGTTTTTTGTTTTGTTTTGTTTTGTTTGTTTTTGTTTTGTTTTTTGTTTTTTTCCTAATTTATGGTATCCTTTTCTAGCTTCTGACTTGTTAGGGTGGACATCAGCTGTACCATTTGCTTGAGTTGTCCCATGAAATTTGTAACATTATTTGGTAGCATTATGCACGTCAGTAGGAGATGCAGACACCTTTACATGTATCCACATGCAAAAGTTACAGCTTTGGTTGTGATTTTTAGCTGTTCGAGTGCAAGATCTTACTTGGAACGTATGGAAAGCATGTGAGTTGAGAGTACAGATATACATAAATGACATTTGCTCAGACTGAAACTAAGCTGAAGAAGAAATCGCCTTCTGGTAGAAAGTGGGCACTTGGTGTTTCATCCCAAAGTAAATTGGTTTGGGAAAGTTTTAAACAACTGAAAATCCAAGATTAAAAATGTGTTTAGAAGGAGCGGACTCAGGACTGATCTGGTTAGTGAGAAAGGGTTGGCAAGGGGTTATGAAACCTCATGTCTGGGACTGCATCTTGTGGTAGGGAAACATTTACCACACCAACCAATGTGTACTGGAGGGAGCTGAAAGTCCTTTCCCCTTCCCTCCTTTCTCTCACTAAATCCACTTTAAATGAACTTTAGCTTTTAAGCTATCCAAAATGCTAAACTGTATTTCTGTAAACTGCACGTCTGCACCTAGAAAGCATCCATTGTGAGGTTTTCCTGGTTTCTCCCATTATACCACACACCTAGCAGTATATAGTGCTGGTGAGTGAGAAGATTAACAGGTGTGACTATAATGTATGATTAAATAATAAAATTTTAAACCAAAACTGACATTGAATGGAAGGTAGACTGGCAGGAAGCAAAAAAAAAAAAAAAAAAATTTTTTTACCAACATCATCAGGTTCTGACTACGTGCCCCTTTCTATTTACTCTGACTTCAGAGTTGCACTGCAGTTGCAGCAGACTCCCTTTTCAGTTGACACATCCAAAGAGGAACACCTCATGTAACCGCACGCTGAGTCAGTACTAACGTTTAATGGGAAAATACTAGTTGACACCCTTTAGGTATTAAAACAATAGCTGAAGTATTAATCATTCTACATTTAATTCAGAGATGAGCAAGCCTTTCCCCTAAAGTTAAATATATTTACTTGAGCATGATTTCCATGTCATAACTGATTCAGTTCTCCCGCTATGCTCTGACTGCTAAATGGACAGAATTAATTTAAAATTTTAAACCCAACTGTTTTGATATGTTGTGAAACTGTGATTAATGTGTATTTTAACAAATTGTTTCTTTTGGTTTTGGATTTGGTGAGTTTGGGGTTTCTTTTGTTTTGTTGTACACAAATATGTAAGAATTACATTATATATTCTTTCCCTGAAGAATAATTTTTCTTGTAGGAACAGCTACACCTTGCACTGATTTTCCCTCTTTCCAGAACACCCTTCTTCCAGGAACTTTCAAAATACTGTGCAGACTTAAAATATAACTTGCAAATCTCAACATGAGTTTGATTTAAAGCCCAAGGAATGACTTCCATTATCTTTGGTGGCTCTGTCTTGGATACTATAACTTTACTCATTGTTAAAATGGGATGTAATAGAAAAACATTTCAACACTGCGTGGCAGTACTCGATAATATTTCAAGAAAATACACACAGAAAAAAAATATAACACCCATCAAAAACTGAACTGCAATTAAAATGCAATACCTCTAAAGAAGTTTGTATGGGACATGAACATTATCTTCTCCTAGTCTACTTACAAACGCTGTGGAATTTTATATAGCAAAAGAGCTTACCTCTGCGTTGTCAAACCATTGTGCAGCCTTTATTTTGCATATACTGTCTAAAAGAGTAGTTCAGAAAGATTATATTAACATGACCACTTGTGAAAAAAATTTAGAACATTGCCTTGAAATAATTAATATGTAAGCATTGCTGGGAAATGAGTAAATGGTAATCCCAGAGGCAATCCTAACAGTCTCAGCTGGAATGGGAATTACTAGTTTCCACACTCTTATTTGCTGAATTCTTCCCTTTTGTTAGATAGAACAAGGAAGTTCAGAAGGTCTCACAAGATTTGGTTGAATCTGTGCTTATAGAGCATGCTGAATTTGAGATTTTTATGAAAGTGGGTCTGGAGATGACAAGGAAACAATAGGAACAGAGTTTCCCCCTTCCCTGCCAAAGCAGGCCACAGTTACTTCTGTCTTTTTGGAATACTTTGTGTTCAACTGCAAAATCTTACTGCAGGTTATCATCAGATCTAGAAATCTTAACTAAGCCAGATGTAGCACTCAATTACTATAACTTCTGGTATAACAGCTCCATAACTGACTCTGCAGTTGGAAACGTATAGTTGGAAGTCCTGGAGCTCCCGAAGTTTGAAGACAGTAGCAGACAAGCAGTGCGTGCCAGAGTGCCGGGCCCGGGAGCACGCTGAGCACAGCCGCCGTGCTTGCTCGGATGTTGGGAAGACAAAGGCCAGAAAACCGCATGTAGGCTGAAGGTGGATGTGAGTCCCCCCGGGCCGTGCTCGGATGCTCAGCTACGTGGCTAATTGAGTGAAAAGCAGCAGTTCTGCCTAATTCAGAGCAGACCAGATTTCAACCCTGCTTCCCGTTTTCTTAAGTGTAGGCGTTGTGCCTAGCTCGTGATGCCTTGCGGGGTTGCCATTGCCTCCACCTTCCATCAGCAGTGTGACCGCCTCATAGTTCACTGCTTTCTAGTAACCCTGTGCTCCTTTCTCCCCATCACTCTCTGTTGCTGATTTGGGGTCTACCTTTAAGCACAAAAATGTAAGCTAATGAGGGAACTATGACCACATACATACGACCTAAGGAGATGCACTGTATTTCCTTAATCTATCTTCTTTCCTTCTGTTTCCTTTTTCTTCTGTCAGCATTTGGTGTATTAGGTCCAAATTAATTAGGTTCAAGTTACCACATCTGCAAGGTGATTAGGGGCTAATCTGTTATACCAGAGTGACACGGGATTCCTGGGAGAAAATATAAATGTTTTCTTGTCATTAGAGTCTGCAATACATAGGTTTACAGAAGGCAATTGTAAATTTGTTGTTTCTCTACCTTTGGAAACCTTCAGATGGCAACAAAAGTAACAGCCTTCTATTATTATGTATGTAATTTCACATTAGTTGTGGGGTTTTAATTAATAAATGTAACAAAAAAAGCTCTACTCTAACAGTCATATACTGTTCTCCATTGGTAAAATTTGACCTCCAGGCATAACAACACACGCAATTTCAAACTGAGCGTCACCAAACAGAAACAGGTTATTCAGATCATTAAAAAAATGTCATTCCCTGTGTGAACTGGACATTTGAGGGAGATGTACAATAAGTTCTGTTTCTTTGAGTTAATTTACCTTTGGAATTATATCTTCCTCACATCTTTGCCCATAACGCACCCTCTTCCTTTTGTTTTGATCTTTCTTCTTTGTCAGCTGCTTCCACACTCCAGATCTCTCAGCCCAGTGACTTACTCTTCCTTCCATGTTTCCTGATGTAGCGGTCGTCATACCATGCCCCCACATGCCATTGCAGTCCTGTGCCTGTTACACTGAGTCCCCTTGGTGGACTGGCAGAGCCATTTGATCCATACCAGCCCAAGACATAGCCATTCACGGAGATGTTGTAGGTTCAGTATGAAGGCAGATGCATCAAATCTTTGGGGGTTTTAGCTAGTTGCCAAAATAACTCTGC
The DNA here is from genome assembly GCF_018691265.1 of Tyto alba. Lineage (NCBI taxonomy): Eukaryota > Metazoa > Chordata > Aves > Strigiformes > Tytonidae > Tyto > Tyto alba. The sequence goes on along the minus strand of NW_024881295.1, from coordinate 4,179,021 downwards.
TTTCTGGAAAATACAGTAAAATAACTGTGACTTTCAACACCTCTATTACTTGTCCAAATCTGAATTTATTAACAGTACCAGCAAAAGGCATGACACTGGCCCTAAGGCAATCTCTGCTTCTGCCAGATTTCAAAGACAAACAATAGAGGTGTCAACGTTATTCAAAAATTGATTGCAATAATCTTATAATGGAAAGCATCAGGCAACTTACATACAGGGTCTGGTTCCAACTCTCCCTACAATAAGAGTGTCCTCTGTCTCACCATGCCAGGCACTATAGGATCAGATTCAGGGCAAAATGTCAACTGCACTCTGATTTTTATTTCTCTTTCAACTTTTCTCATGTGCTCCCTTTGCTTAACCGAGAAGTCTAATCCTGGGGAGGAAAGTGGGAAGGCAGGGATGTGGGGGGACAGTTTCAGGTCAGCACCTCAGAAGAATGGGCACTAGTGGGTCACGTGGAATAGGATATCCTTGCAGGGAAGACAGCTTTGAAGGCTGTGAAGGCTGCTTGGTGCTTCTCTTTGTGAATGCTTTTTCCTTTCTGGCCTCATTAGGACAGGGTGGCTATTGTGTTTCATTGAAATGTCATTAATTTGTCTTGCTTTTGCCATGTGACTGGATTCTCTTCTCATTTATTTCAAAACCTGCCTGGTATCTAGAAGTACTTCCTATCAGTTGTACGAATGGGATGCCTGTCTGGGGTGAATGGGGTTAAGAAAAGAGATTAGGAAAAGCAATCCCTCTATACTTGAGCATCTCCACAATGAACAAAAAAGACCCCATAGCAGATATATTGAATGACCAGGCTCTCTTCACAGTTTTGTTTGTAGACGAGTGTCACTGTAGAGCTGAATTTGACTGACCATCTTTCAGTTTCTATTTATTAATCTCATCTAATTTAATGACAGGAAATGAGTAATGAAATTCAGCCGTGACAGGCTGCTTATTTAGGCCAAGTGATTCACATTTGAACAGAAAGGGCCCAAACTGTTACTCTACCAAGAGATTTGTTCTGATGATTGCTAACAGACACTGAGACAGATAAAATATAAAATCTTTTGTGACAATTTTAAAGCATTACTGTGAGGCAATACTAGAAAATGTTAGCCCTTCGGAGTCTAACATAGTGGGTTCTGATAGCCATGTTCACTGTCACCAGTGGCAATGGGATGCTGTGTATACATTAGGCAGAAAGTGTTTGCAGCAAGATGGGCAGAGCTGAGTTAGCAATATTTACTACTTCTCATAAATTCCAAGTAAAACATGCACACCTGCTGGGATAATGTTTAAAATGGTCATTTTAAGTTTGTTTCCATACTCCTTCATCTGTTGTATGTCATTTCCGAGCTACAGTGAGGGGGAAGGAGGAACAGAAGAAGCCAGATGAAGTGAGATATTTTTTAATTTAAATGTGAAGGTATTGCCTGGAGGTATTTTCAGCTACAACCCGAGGTTTCAGAATAGAAGTTTAATTGATGTGATGTCATAAAATAAATAGAATAAATTTATGAATTGATGGTCTCTCAGTCTGGCTCTCAGTGGGTGGCAGATACCTACATTACAAAGACCATCAAGACTGGCACCTCTCTTGGCAGTGTCAGCTAGGAACCGAAGCATTAATTTGGCATGGTGATTACACTGTTCTTCAAGGTGGTCTCTCCAGGTGATGGCTTCAGCACCATGTTGTATTCATGAGGGGACAGCTTGGGAGGTGGAACAGGAGGCAAAAAGGACTATCAGTGCCTAACCAGAAACTGTGCGTGCATCACTGAAAACTCTCTTCTCCAGTGGTGTCAGTCTGACATCTGTCACCACGACTAAGTGAGCTGTTAACATTTCAAGGAAGATATTTGTTTGTTTGCTTTTAATGTTAGGGTGTTTTTCAAGTGCTAAAGGGCCCCCTGTTAAGAAAGTGATGGTGAAATCAGAAGGGTTCGCTCTGCCATATTAAACATGATCCACATACTGGAGGACTGTGCTGTCTGCTGTTACTGTGGAATGAGTTAGTACCGGAGGGATGGAGGCCGTCAGGGAGGGTGCCACAGCAAAATGCAGAAAGGGGCTTGGGGCGACAGAGAAGGAGTGATACCAAGGAAATGAGCTGGTCTTAGAAAGTGGACTGTCTAAGAAGAGAGCTGACAAGCAAGTTGATGAAGTTACAGTTAAGCCTTGAAGGGGACAGGGCTTCATCTAGAAGGATTATTGCCAGAACATAATCTGGAAATGTAAACCATGCAGATGTCTACAGACACAATGATACAGGTAATAGGGCTTATCCCCATTTTTGTAAGATGAAACTGTCTCTGTGTGGGTGGGTGGGGTCAGATGTTGTGAAAGCTGAAGTGCTGTAACCAAACCCAAATAAGCAGTTGCCTTTATGGTATTACATTACTTCTCCAAATTAGGGTCTGTGATTCCAGCTGTTGTGAAGGTAATAGCAGGCTACTGGTGCTCTGCATCCCTAATGAAATATCTGCCAATATCCTCAATCCAGATATACAGGGTGAGGTCTGAAGCTGTTGTTTTTTTTTTTTTTTTTTTTATTATTATTTATTTTATTTTATTTGGCAGAGTGTGAAATCTACACCTTCAAGGGGAAGGGAATTTTCAAGCAGTACTACTCAGTCTGCTGGGTTATGGAAATGCTGTGATAACAGATGGTAAGGGGAGGGAAACCATTTCCAACTAACTCTTGGTGTCTTAATGAAGGTATGTTTGAAAATATCTATCTACGCATGCCATCTTCTATATGCTGAAAAAAATGACTTTCAAGCAACATGTAGCACAAGAATTTTATGTAGCTCTATTACATTCAGGTTCTTTGCCCAGGCAAGCATGATTGTAGGGGAAAACTGTGTCTGCCCATGTTCATTCATGGATTCCTGTGACTATATACATCATTATTGCTAAATATAAACTGTGTCCTAACAGAACTCTTGATCTAAAGAGGTGATGGAGACAGAGGATTTGTATGGTCTGGGACATTACTCACTGTTCAAAAAAAAAAAAAAAGAAAGTCTTATGAAAAGCCTCAAAATTAATACTTGACTGAAGAAACACAATTGTCATAATTATGCCAGGCCTGCACTATTAGTTTACACCTTCTCAATACAATGAGGAATTACAGGATCCCAGTGAATGCTGCCATGACCATTTCAGCACAGAAGTACGTGCCAATTGCTAGCTTAATTTATTTCACTGTTCCCCACACTTTGAACAAAAGAAAATTAGTCAGAGTGGAAGATAGTAAATCCTAGGTCGTAGTTGTAAGTTCTTACTTTCTTGCCTCCTTCCCACCATCCCATGTCTTTATATGGTTAATTTGTGAAGAATCCTCTTGAAATGCCAATTATAACTTCTTTTAACATTTGCACAATTTAAACCTGTCAAACTTTATTAACAGGAAAAGAAATCCAGTATGTGATAGTCTTGTTAAACCATGTTATTGTTAAAGTTTTCATGGCTAGGTCAATGGATACATGCTGAGTCTTGATTTTTGTTAAGGTATTTACTTGCTTTCAGAAGAGAATTTTTTTTTGCTTTTTTTTTTTTTTTTTTTTTTTGGAGGTGTTAGAAATGGGGTGCCTCTGGCCATGGTCCACCCACATGGAAGTCTGGGAGAGTTATTTTATTTAATGCTTTTCACCACACCTCTTCTGAATTCTGCTTTTGTATTCTCAAGTCTTAATCTTTGCATCAACTAATTGCTCTTGAAACTCTGCTTTGTGGCCACACTTAAGAATTAATCAATGCATATTTCCTTTAATGTTTGGCATTTGCTAAAGTTATAAATGTGTATATGAAGATAAATATATGAAGGAAACCATTTTATAAGTAATATATTTAAAATGCAGTGAATCGAACTGCTAGCCCTGACAAAGGAATTAATATCTGTGCTGAAAGTCAGAATGAGGCTCATGCAACACCTGCGTCTCAAAAATAGTCTTAAGGTAGTATTTAAGTGAGATTTAACAATAGAAATATATAATAAAAATATAGAGATATTTCCTTGCTTGCAATTAGTTGTACTGGGTTAATTAGAACTCATTCTAAATTTTCTGGAGGTTATATTCTAAGCCAACACTTTGTAGGAAGATGTGATGAAAGAAATTATTTCTTCTACAGTATGGAAGGCTACACGAGGACTCCTCCCCACGATGGGTCTTCACTGGTAAAACCATACATGAGACTTAATCGACTAAAGAAAAATGAAGAAGGTGTCTATATGCTATTTGTGTTCTAGGCAGAAGCTCTGCTACCAAAATGGCATCTTGTTTTCACAGCAGGCAGAATCCCCTTTCCTTGGTGACTGATAAGGGCTTTATGTTTCATTTTGACTCCCAGAGAGTACAGTGCTTTAGTATGTGTACTGATTTTTAAAGGATAAGAGACTGGGGCACTGGAGAAAAGAAACACTCAGGATCTACAAATAGATATACATAAACATTAAAACAGATGAGACATGAAGCTGTACAGATTTACACCTTGTCTTGACTGGAACGCTAGTCATGCATTAACTTCCCCAGTCTTTCTCCCTCCTTCCCTTTTCCTTCCTTCCACTTTTCTTTTTCTCTCTTACTTGCTTCCCCTCTCTCTTTCCCCCTTTCTTTTTCACCCCTTTTCTCACTTCTCACCCTTCATCTCTTCCCCTGCCTTATTCTCCCTTTGCCCTGCCTTACTCTCCCTTTGCTTCATGTTGTCCTCTTTTTATCATTTATTATTTTTCCTTTTTTCATCCCCTTTTTTCTTTCATTTTCACATTTTCTTTGAAGTCCAGCATGACTTTAGACCAGTTCAGGACTCTCAAGTCTTCAGGAAACTGTGCCCAGTTTCTCCTTCCTCTAATGATGCTTTACTGCAATTACTGCAGAGTGCAAAATGTCAGAATGTCCTGGGTTTGAGTGAGTGGTGGGTTTTTTTGGTGGCAGGGGAGGGGGCTATAGGGGCGGCCCCTTGTGAGATGCTTCTCGAAGCTCCCCCAGCTCCAAGTCAGCTCCACCTCTGCACCAAAACTGAGCCCATCAGCTGCGCCTCTGAGATAACTATTTAAGAAGGGACGTGGTGAGGAGGAGTTGGGCTTGTGTGGAGGCGTTGTGGCAGCTGCATGAACACCAAGGTCAGTGGAGGAACGGAGGAAGAAAGGAGGGGGGAGGTGTGCTGGAGCAGAGACCCCCCTGTATCCTGTGGTGAGACAGCAGGGCGGCCCCCCCTGCCACCCATGGACATCTACAGTGGAGCAGACACTGATTTATGTAGTGTGTTTTTCACCTGGATGATCAAGGTGCCATGCCAGAAGAAGGCCAGGGTCTTGTGGGAGAAGGTAGCCCCGCTGTTGTAGTTCAGCACTGGGAGGATTGCAGCATGCGGGAGTGTCCCACACCGGAGCAGCTCGGGAAGGGCTGCAGCCGTGGGAGGGACTCCAGTTGGAGAAAGTTGGTGACCCACGCCCGAGCAGTGTAAGGAAATGCTGCGGCTCATGGGAGGGACTCACGTCAGAGAAAGTTTGTGGAGGACTGTCTCCTGTGAGAGGGGGACCACGATGGAGCAGGGGGAACAAGTTCCAGGAGCTCCCCCCACCGAAGATGGCAGAAGCAGCAGCACTGACTGCACCCCTCCATTCCCTGCCCCTGTGCTGCTGGGGGAGGAGGTAGAGATATCGGGAGCAGAGCTGAGCCCGGGAAGAAGGGAGGGGTGGGGGGAAGGTGTTCTCAAGATGTGGCAATGCTTCTCACTGTCCTACTCTGTTACGTGTTGTTAGTGTCTGTAGTAAATGTATGTTCTTTTTTTCTTCCCTTAACGAGTCTGCCTTTTGCTTGTGACCATAATGGGTGATTTTCCCCTCCCTGTCCTATCTTGAACCCCAAGCCTGGCTCATCTGTCCCTTCTCATTGCTGGAAGAGAAGAGGGAGAGAGTGGCTGTGTGGTGTTTGGCTGCTGTGAAAAAGTGATGCCTGTCTGCTCCCGATATCTCTACCTCCTCCCCCAGCAGCACAGGGGCAGGGAATGGGGGGTGCAGTCAGTGCTGCCGTTTCTGCCATCTTCGGTGGGGGGAGCTCCTGGAACTTGTTCCCCCTGCTCCATTGTGGTCCCCCTCTCACAGGAGACAGTCCTCCACAAACTTTCTCAGACGTGAGTCCCTCCCACGGGCCATAGCGTTTCCTTACACTGCTCGGGCATGGGTCACCAACTTTCTCCAACTAGAATCCTTCCCACGGCTGCAGCCCTTCCCGAGCTGCTCCGGCATGGGACACCCCCGCATGATGCAATCCTCCCAGCACTGAACTACAACAGCGGGGGCTGCCTTTTCCCACAAGACCCCGGCCTTCTTCGGGCACAGCACCTTGATCATCCAGGTGAAAAACACACTACATAAATCAGTGTCTGCTCCACTGTAGATGTCCATGGGTGGCAGGGGGGGATGCCCTGCCATCTCCCCACAGGATACAGGGGGGGTCTCTGCTCCGGCACACCTCCCCCTCCTTTCTTCCTCCGTTCCTCCACTGACCTTGGTGTTCATGCAGCTGCCACAACTTCTCCTCACCAGTCCCACTGCTCATCACCACGTCCCTTCTTAAATAGTTATCTCAGAGGCGCAGCTGATGGGCTCAGTTTTGGTGCAGAGGTGGAGCTGACTTGGAGCTGGGGGAGCTCTGAGAAGCTTCTCACAGGGGGCCACCCCTACAGCCCCCTCCCCGGCTACCAAATAGCCCCACCACTCTCTCAAACCCAGGACACTAGGGAAGTGATCGTCCCCCTGTACTTGGCACTGGTGAGGCCGCACCTCAAATACTGTGTTCAGTTTTGGGCCCCTAATTACAAGCAAGACATTACAGTGCTGGACTGTGTCCAGAGAAGAGCAACAGAGTTGGTGAAGTGTCTGGAGAACAAGTCCTGTGAGGAGCGGCTGAGGGAACTGGGGTTGTTTAGTCTGGAGAAAAGGAGGCCCAGGGGAGACCTTATTGCTCTCTACAACTACCTGATAGGAGGTTGAAGCGAGATGGGTGTCAGCCTCCTCTCCCAGGTAACAAGTGATAGGATGAGAGGAAATAGCCTGAAGTTGCACCAGGGGAGGTTTAGATTGGGTATTAGAAAAAGTTTCTTCAGCAAAGGGGTTGTCAAGAATTGGAACAGGCTGCCCAGGGAAGTGGTTGAGTCACTGTCCCTGGAGGTATTTAAAAGGCATGTAGACGTGGCCCTTGGGGACATGGTTTAGTGGCAGTTAATGTTTGGACTTTGTGATCTTAAGAGTCTTTTCCAACCCAAATGATTCCATGCTATTAGAAAGTAAAGGCATTAGAAAGGTTGTATATTTGATAGCCCCATGCACTGTTGGATAACCAGGAGCAGATTTACTGAGGATGCTAAGGGGATTGTCCACTACCCTTTAATGCCCTTCTGCATAAGATGCCCATTGTAAGCTATACAGTGCAAAAATCAGTAATGGCATTTTGCTGTCCACCAGATAAGGTTTGCATTCATTCTGAAAACTTTACTTTTAATGATAGTCAAGGGAAATTAGAAAAATATGTATATGTCTGTGTGTCAGGGAAAGTTCTTGAGGTCATGTACAGCTGCCTTTCATTGTTTGCATTTCAGAAGGTCCTAGACATTTCAATATGGTTGCTAATATTATAATTAAATCTGAATGGATTTTTCCCATTCTTAAAGAGATTTATTAGTTGTCTACTGAACAGTTTTTTTGGTTTAATTCTCAAATATTTTAAATTGATATTTTTTCTTCATAGACTGTGTATTTCTTCCCAAGATGCCATAGATGCATGTGACCTCATTGATTTAACTTGAAGATGTGATAGAAAAATAACTGTCTTATAGCCTGCTATGACAATAGGAACATGCATTGGTCAATTATGTATGTGTTCACATGTGTGTGCATAGACAACTGCATGTACACTTTCACCCTCTTCTTTGGAGGCTTTCTGCAAGAGTGTAGATGGACATAGTGTTACATTAGTGACTCTAGGGGTGTATGAAGCACCTTGTGAAATATTTATTTTCTACAGTTGAAGACTCACCAAATTAGAGATAGCAGTAATAAAGATAATAAATTCTGGTCCTTATTAATCACAGTAACATGTTTTGGAAAAAGAAGGGAAAGGGAACACCCATGTAAAAACTGTGGCTTATTGTCCAAGTCAAGTTTATGTTTCCTCTAGTTGTTTGTTTTAGCAATCCTAGTTTATATCCCTACACAGAGGGCACATTAAGTAAAGATATAATTTCTGTTCATACTGTATTTGAATATTTAATGGAACTTAAATGGATTATGTTGGCCCATTGCACTGGCATGTATTTCATCCAAGTTTTGTTAGATCATTTTTGCTAAACTAGAACACAACTTGAAGGACATTTACCAGATTTCTAGAACCAGTGGGTATTATTTTCGGTCTGTGACATAAAAAATTATCATTAATCTGTTACAGATATACGGTCATATTTGGCTTTCAGATACATAAGGACTGATTCAAAATAACTTTTAAAATTATGGGTATTGCTTTATGTAACTGAGAATAGACTTTGCTCCCGTCAAGCATTACAATTGCAGTGAGTCATGGTCATGGCAGAGAAAGGAGTGCGGTCATTTTAAACTCCAGAAGCTGGGGTCAAAACAAGTCTTACTTTGCAAAGAGGGATGTGGGTCAGTGCTGCTTCCATGTGAAGGCTCCAATCATGTTTCCATTGCAGTTTTATAGCTGAGACGTACCATCTACTATAATAGACACTTTCCCAGGGATTAAATGTGTTTACATTTGTGGTTACTTTGAAAGCACTATGAAGCCTTTTTATTTAATTAAATTAACATTTATTCTCTTTAGTGAAACATAATGTGCATTCTCCTTTTATATTAATTCTTTACCTTAGGCAATTTGGATAACATTGTTAGGCTTTTAGAAAAGATTAGCTTCACATAGGATTGTGCTAGCTTTGCGAAATATATTCTTTCATATCTTTTCAGCTCTTGGGTTTGTTTGGTAGAGAATGAATAAAACATATCATCCTGTAGGCTAGAATACATCTAATTGCCATCTATCATATTTCAAGGGAGCTCAATCAAATAAGTTATTTCCTTACATATCAAATATGTTGCTTAACCTTTTAATTCCTTAATACAAAAGAAGTATCCTAACTGTACAGTGTGGTGTAAATAAACCAAGTAGAAAACCAACTTTTATTTCATGCCCCCAATCTCTTTATTTTTCCCCTATGAGAATGTGTTGATAAAGTAATAATAAATCCTCAGCCTTCATCAGTCTGGTACATGGTGAACTCAAAAGACTGGAAGAAAAAAGAAAAGGCTTAATGGATACTTTTATTAGGCAGAGTTCAGAACTGTCCTCATTTAATGCAGGTTCGTTATCCTTTTTGTATTTTATGTTTTCAATTTCTCATCATATAAAAAATAGGCTAGCAATATGGGTTTGCTGTCACTGTTTCACATAATCTCAGTCACAGCAGATGGAGTTGCCCAGTTCCTTGAACAAATATAATGATGTTAATCTGTGCTTCACACTGTGCTTCATTAAGCATACTCCTGTGCAGTATCAAGGAAGAAACCAACTACAGGAACTAGAACTTAGAGCACCTTTTTTTTTTTTTTTTTTTCCTGTAGTAAATGCTCTAGCTAGTGAAGTAACTGAGATACAGAACTGAGTAACAATGCATATGGATATTTCCTAGGGATTGATAACTGGGAGAACATAACTAACACTGTGACCAGGCATTGGAGCACCTTTTAGAATAAAGGCTTGAAAACTGTTTTTGTTCTCCAGCTTGCTCAGTACTCAAGTGGTTGTAATCCAGATTGAAGGGTTAGCAAGTTTTGAAGTAATCCAGTTACGATTTAAATTTGCCACTGTGAAAATAGACTTCAAAAATCTCTTGCCAGTTTTTAAATGTCATAGTGGCTATTTCTTAAGATGTGGCTGAAGTCATTGCTATTCTGAATGAGTACGGGATAGTGGCATGGGAAATTTCATGGATGACGCAACTTCACTTTGGTATGTGCAATAAATGGGATTTGTAGATAATATATTTCCTGTACTATTAGGTAAGTCCTGCTCGGAATTGGATGAATACAATCCTAAGGATTTCTTGTCCTTACCAGATTTCCTGCTCTTTTTCCTCTTCTGATACTGCCACTGTCTCTTGTCAGTCTGTCCATCAAAAAAAAAAAAAAATCTCCACTTCTCTTCACCCATGTGGTCACCATTTGTGGTTACCTCATCTTTCTGCATGGCATTTGCAGGTATGAGAAAAGAAGAGATGTTTCCTTGCAGCAGTGTTTAAGTTTAGGAGAAGGAACAAATTTTGGATCTTGACCTGTTGGTTAATGAAGACACTGTTAATTCTGATGTGTAGCCATTTTATTCAAGAGAAGTACTTTGCTGCAGACTTCCTTTTCACTCAGTTGCAAGGTCCAAATTCTGCTCCCATACTCCAACCAACTGTATCAACTAAATGTAAAGTTTCTCTCTGTGGAGTCACGGGGAGAATATCTTTTGTCCAGGCAGAGATTTCAGGAGAAACACTATACAGAGCTAGCAGAGCATTATCTCACACTACTTATTTTGTTGTTGACCTGCTGAAGCTAGTCTTTCCATGAAACTACATCAGTTGTGAGGAAATCTGAATTTGGAACAAAAATCTCAGAAATTGAAAGAGGAATAGAAAAAGCGATTGGGAGGGTGAGACTCATTGGACCACATGACTTCTACCAGAGACAGATGATCCAGGCTGAAGAGGTTGATCTGAAGAAGGCAAAGCAGGGATCTGCTCCTGGATCTTGCAGTCTTCATGTGAAATTCATGATCACTGAACAAAACAGTTTGTTTTCAAAACGTATTGGAGAAGTTACCAGCTCTATCCTATCGAAATCTGGAACAAGAAAGGAAACAAAGGAGAGAAGGGAGGGAAGGAAGAGGGAAGATTGATTGATAGGCGTGACAGATTAGAAGTTTCCTACCCTACTTGCTTTCTGTGCAAGTATCTCTCAGTAAGGGTTTAAGCTTGGAGACCTAATGTGTGTGGCAGGTCTCTGTCCAAGTAAACTTTCTTGACTCCCAATTTTTTGCACCTTCCAAATCATCTTCTGAGGTCAGGTCTCTTCTAGGAGTGAACGAAGCTATACTTCAGACACAGCGTATGTTAGAATACACAAATTAAGGTAGTACATTTCTGTTGTGCACTTCATTTCCATCTGAAAGGTTTTTGGAGATGCCTCTGAGCAACTGTTTGCTAAACTTGATCTACCATAATTAACTCTCTCTTATTGACCCTAAACATCCTTCGTACTGAAAAGAGCAAACTGTTATGGAAGTCATCTAATAATAGCACTGTACTAAAACACTTTTAAAGACAGAACAGCAGAGTTGCATCACTAGTGTTCACCAAGGTTCAGATAAACTGTCCTCATAGTTGTTTTTTTTTTTTCCCTATTTTCACCTTTCTCTGGAGGTAATCTCAAAACAAAAGAGCCAGGCTAACAGTTTTTCCAGTCTCTGAAAGGATGTACTGAACAGAACAACTTTAATATCTTCAGTCTTACTCCTCAAACACGGGAAGGGGAAACATCAGACCCTAGAGAATATTTACCATGATCCTTCTCTTAGTTTTATTCTTTATCTTCATTTTGTCACTAGAAATTACAAGCAATTCAGTACATTCTTCTCATGCTGAAGGTCTGATTTTACTCTCATCTCTTCTGCTTTCTCCTCACATCCTTTCCATCTCATGTGTAAAAAGAAAAAAAAAAAAAAAAAAAAAAAAAGAGCGACTAAACAGTTGCCTGAGATGAGTAATAGTCTGTGAATATTTATTACAGAATTGTGAAATATGCTCAGTTGCATATTGAAATATTTGGGCACTAATTAGTTGCAAAGTGAAATTACTACACAGATACTTTGTCTGTGCTTCCAAAAGCTGGAGATGCACTGGTCTAAAGAAATCTTTTGTTGTTTAAAGAACCCCATTCTTTAGTATAATTTAATAACTGATACTAACACAATGCAGCTGGAAATTCTTAGTTCTGCTGTATAAATTGCTAACATTACCATGGAAGGAAAAAGAGGTAGAAAGTAAAGACCTAAACTGTTGCTGAGGAAAAGATCAGATCAGTACTAAATTGGAATGTAATTGCTAGTTACTTTTGTGTCTAGGTGAATAAGAAATGCTCATGCAAAAGTGACACAGACCATACTAAACTGTAGGCTTGCAAATGGCAATTATGAAGAAGGCATACCAGAGAAATGGGAAATATTTTACACCTAATCTTACAAGAGGCAAATTAAAATGTATATACAATTAGTTGTAGCGTTTTCAGAAGAATCAGTCCCCAGAGAAATACTGCTTGAGTTTGTACGTATTGAAATTTACTGGATTATGTTTTCAAAATACTCAAAGTTTCATGTTTCAGCACGTCAGAAAATTTCACCCATAGCAGATCAGTTTCCTGTAAATCAATTATATGTGTGAATTTCTATGTAAAGTATTTGCATATATGCTATGATCAAGTATATGGGTAAATCTAAGGTTGGATCAAGGAGAATAAGCAATGGTAAATGTGTAGATAATCTCAGTTGAGTAATTAAAAAACCTGTAAATATGTGCACAAATTACAAAAATAAATTTTCAAAACTTTTACATTTTTTTTCTTCTATTTTGAGTATGTAGTACCCTAGCTATTGTAAATACATGTGAAACTAAAAAGCAGGGTACAACAGCACATCTCTTTCAGGCTAAGCTGTTTTTTGTTCTTTTTAGAGAAATTTTACTTACACAGGTCTTAGTCTTTAATTAGTTTTCTTTTGGGCCCTTACATAGCTAGAAGCAACAGTTGTGTGTTTCACTGGGGTTCTGGGAAAGTCCCTCTTCCAAAAGATAGAAAGTTTCCTTATCTAACCCTGGAGGGCTTTAATTTATCAAACTTTAAGAAAATTAAATGTTTATATGTGTGTGTGTGTGTGTGTACATGTAGGTACAAAAGCTGTGGCCTGCAACAGAACCTTGCCCAAGCTGAGCCTCTTGCAAGAATATCAGAATTTTTTGTGGTTTCCATGTCCTTTATTAAGGAAGATGGATTAGTGTGTTGGGAGCAAATTCTGAGGCTAAAATTTAATTAGCGTATCTATTGCAACACCTTTCAAAATAGAGGAGAAAATTCTTCAAAATTTTTTCTGAAGAATTAAATAAAGTTAGTATTTGAAAGGATCACAGAGGTGCTATCGATAATAGGTTACAGTCTGAAAATAAGTTAGTAATAATTTAATTGCAAAAAAAGGCAAAATTCTTAGTAAGTTTTGTGAATGTTTCTTGCTCTCTTTGGCTCTGCGCAGGCAAAGAAAGCCAATAGGATAGCAGCAAAAATGATTTGAGGTTTAGAAAAAATGTCATGTAAAGAAAAATTAAATGAATTGTGGATGAATAGTCTACAGAAAAAAAAAAAAATATGAGGCAGCTCATCTAGATATATAAAAAGCCTGCTGCAAAGACAAAGGGAATAATTTATTTTCTTATGTCTATGATGGATAAGACTAAAAGTAATAGGCCAAACTGGAGGGAGGAGCGTTTAATCTTGATACTAGGAAAAATCTTTCCAATATTAAAGAAGAATTGCTTGTGAAGGTTACAGACTATGAGAAGAGATTGGAGACACCTCAGTCAAGGTTAAGTTGTTTGGTCTTGTCTTGGGCAGCAGGATAGACTGTATAACCCACTGAGGCCTCTTCCAGGATTATTTTTGTATGATTTTATTAACATTTTGATGTGTAATCCCCTGACAGTTTTTCTGTAAAGTGCTTTATAGAGAGTTGATCCCAGGTAGTGAAAGGGGCCTATGGGAAGTCACTCATTTATGACCTATTTTCAATATTGCAGAGCTATGCAAATTTCCATGCACAGACCTATTGTATTTTCATTACAGAAGACTCAGTGTACTTAAAGACATTCTAGAATAGGTTTAATAATGTGCTTATTCAGAACACAAAACCAGGAGGGGAAGTCAGCTAAGATGCTGTCTTAATAATAAAACTTTGGCTAAAGTATAGTCAGATAGTTTACAGCTATAATAGTGTTCCTGTGCACGTAACCATATGTAAGTACTTCCACTGACTTCACTGATGCTTCCCTAAACTTCAGCTGAGTTAAGCTTTGTGATAAAACTGTGTGTAAATATGTCTCCATGCATGCATGAATTTGTTAACAGTAATTTGATAGTAACATGCTCTTTTTTTTCCGCCTATGGGACATGAATATTGTCCCTACAGTTTGAGACATTGTCATACCTGCTTTCTGGCCCCAGTGAGACCCATGATTATGAGTTTCCTTGAGATGGAATGACATAAAAGCGTAAAGGAGAAATATTACCTTTTTATTTTATTTAATGGAAAACATCCAAAAGTGTTCCTTTGGGAGACAGCATGGAAATGGCTAGTTTTGGCTAATAAGTTTCTAGGATTGCAAAATAAGTGCGTATGGCTTCAACGCTTGTACTATGGGAGGAAGGAGAGAAACTAAAACTTCTTTCTCTCCTATTTTTTTAAGGTGAGAATGTCCTTCTGGCATCATGTCTTAACAGAGTCCTACATTATTTTCAGATCCAAAGGTATGAGCGTAGATGGCCTGCATAACTGAGATGCAGACTGCAAAAAATGTTACTGTTTCACTGTTTCACTGAGAGTGCCCAGATCTACATGCTAGAGTGTTTTAAATGCAGTCAAAAATAGAAGATGCATGACTGCTGGAGCGAGACAGAGTTCAGATAGCTAGAGCAACTTGGTATGCATCACACTTGCTAAATTCTTTGGAGATCCAGGCAGCAGGTAAAGGCCGTGTTCTTCTGTCTGTAAGCACATACGTTTCCTGCCTTCTTTGAAAGCTATGCTGAGTTTATCTACATGGGGTTTTCCAGGCTGACAGGAGTCTATTTGGGCCACTCTGTGAGCCACCACGAAGCTTCCGTTAGCTCAGCTGGGAGAGAAGCGTTATTAGCTTTGGCACAGCAGTGCTAGCTCCAGCTCATCACTGACCACATTCTGGTCACTGACTGCTTCTGGTCTGGGCAGCTCAGAGAGCAAGAAGGCTGGCCTGGCAGTTGGTCAAGGCACATGCAATCCTGGCTCTTGTCTGCATACTAAATGTCACGTCGGCATTCCCACCGTGTTAGGTTAGGGCACTGGGGGGGGAAAAAAAAAAAAAAAAAAAAAAAAAAAGGTTGCTCAAAAGCTTGAAAAAGTGGTTGACTATATCTAATGTTTGCTGTGAAAAGGCACAGAAAGTGAAAGCATGGTTTCACAGTCTGAGTAGTAGTTTACTGAGGTGTACCTAAAAGATAGAGTGGATTTGTGTACCTATAAGCTCACCCTTTAGATCTTGTCTTCCTTCAGAGGGGAAAAGATCTGAGTTCAGCATGAAAGCAATTGTTCATTGTGTGGTTTCTTTATTGTCTGTTGGCATGAACCAGAGCCAAGCTTCCTCAGGTTTGCTGGGCAACCAGGGACTATGCTATTGTGCTTTCACCAGTCAAGGAGGATTTTCATAACCCTTGGTGTGCTAGATATCTATGTGTGAAATCCGATTTTAATCTGTCTCTATAAACATACTAACATATCTGTAGCTAGCCCTTAGGGCATTAATGCCTGAGGTAATGTCTGGGTTTGGTGCCCCTCCCCTCCATTGCTCCCTGCTTCCTCTTTCGCACAAAAGCTTCTTGGCTCAGCAAAGGGTCTAGTCCTTCTCCTCACGAGATTTTATTCATTCTTAAGTGAGCTTCCATTTCTTTTTTCTTGTACACAATGAACACCACCAGTGCACCTGCAGAAGGAACAGATGTAAATTTTTCTGATCTGAATTTGTGGCTCCATGGCAGCACCTACCAGAGAAGAAAAAGCCTTTAGGGTACCTCGTAAGATTCCAGTATGCTAAGTGCTAGTGCTCTGCCTAGACTACCTGATGACTAAAGCTGCTTTTGAATCAAGTTTCATGTCCATAAATGGAATAATATGCCCTCTGAAAATGGTATAAATACACTGATTGGCATTAAGGACTCAGATGTTTGGCAAAGCTAATCGCAGGGAGAAAATAGAGCAAACTTTGCCATCATAGGTCTAATATACCTCCAAAGTAACACCTGTTGGTAAACATTGTTTTTTGAAAAGCCAGCTCCAAGGACAGTAGTACAGTTGCATCTGAAGCTACCAACCCTCTTTTGAATCCTGTGAAGAGTCTTTTGTCTCTTTCTTGAAGTCAAAGGCAAGCATATGGACAGACAAACTCTACATACAGATGATGAAAAATGGGATCTCTAAGTAATTCTGCTCCTTTTGTACTACATATTTCCATTTTTGGCCAATACACAGGTGGTATTGCTTTGTTACATTATCTGGCTTGCAAGCCTGGCTCTTTAATTACTGCAGTACCTGAACAAGCATCAGGCTCTGTAAATCTACAAGGTGGTGACTGACACTTGGGCACATCATGCTAATTAAGCACTCCCTCTTCTGTTAGGGAGAGGTTAGATTGTTTCTAACTAATCTAGTTAGTCCTTCTGTTGTAACAAACGGTGCCCAGTCTTGCATATGTATGTTGTAATACCTTATCATCACCCTCTCATTAATGTATGAAAATCATAGAATGTAGAAAGGTTTATCGGGCTTCTGTTGTGTAACTCAACGCTGATGAGCAGAAGTGCATTTCATCACCATTCCTTACGGAGGGCAGCAGAGAGGAGCTGCTATTGAGATAGTTGAATTTGGGCCATCTCTCCAGACATCAAGTCTCCTCTGTTTTACATCAGGTAGACTATAGAAGTTTAAGTCTTTCAATGAATAACTGAATATTAGGAATGTAATCAGCAAAGTGCAGCACATAAGAACCAAAAGTTAGATGTTGCTCCTTTTCACTGACCCACAATAAAAGGCCTCAAAACTGCATTATGAGCCATGGCAGCGTTCAAACTTGCTTCAGGAGTAAAAATACAGTGAAGATAATTACTAGGCATCTTTAAGTCCTCTGAGGTAGTGTTTCATTCTTGACCAAGGTTCAGAAAGCTACAAGTCTGCATATGTGTATAATTGAAAGGGATGGTACTTGAAGAGTTACCATGCACAAAGAAATAGATTTTGCAGCTGATGAAGGATCTAGCTTCTTTCTGATTGAAGTCTACAGAATTCCCCATTGATTTGAGTAGAAGTAGAATTTGGCTCTAACTACTAAAGCAAGACTGAGACATTTAAGAACCACAAGATCACTTGGTGTGTAAGACACTCTTTATTATAATAATTATTGTGTTGCTTAATGGCAACTGAATAGTATTGACTCTTACAAAATGTGTTTTTCTTTGGAAATGTTTATATTGTCATCCAGAAAGGGGTTTGCAACAAAAATCTGTCCCACAACTGTTAGAATTTCTTAGACTTAACAGAACTTTATCGTGCAGTATCAGTGTATAAAACCGAGCATAATTGTATGCATTATAAAACAATATACACATTGATTGTAATGTATTTATACAGTAGCAGAAGACATTTGATGTAGCCAGTTTCATCACACCTTGTTTCAAATTAAAAAAATATAAAAAAAGGAAAGGTAAAAGAATATAAATTTCACCTATAAGTGCACCGGATGTTTCATATAAATGAAGCAGATGTTCAGAGTGGAAGTTTCTGATTCTGAACTCCTTGGCTCCAGTCTACAATGGCTGTGTAAATAGAGAATCCCTGACACCTCTGTATTGGGTGGTGACCTGCAATATGAAGCAAGAGAAAGACTTCATATATATGAAACACAGTATGAGATTAGCCTAGGAGCAAATTCATCTGTTCCACTTTTCAAGCAATTAGTAGCAACTAGAAAAGTAGTTTTCATAGAACAGACCTTCATGGAGCATATGGCCTTGCCTTGCTGGTGGTTTCATCAGACTATGTATAGAATTGTCAGTGATTTGTGGAATTACTTACTGCAAATCGTTAAAGAATTTAACAACTGCTGAGTGAGATAAACCTATGAATCCCTGAGGCTGCAGGTGTTATGTAGGGAAAACTGTTAAAATGCACATGAACTAAATTTACAGAGATACTGTGGGCTTTCTTACTAGCTCCAGTGAGATGTACTTACTAAGGAATGGTAACGGGGATTGCAAAAAGGCATGTCTGAAAGAATTACTCTAACGGTATAGCCAAATGTTGTGTGTGTCAATGTGATGTGTTGTCAGTCATGTTCTCTAAGCTGGAGATGGCAGTGAAAAGCAAACATTTTTCTCCAGTTCTATTCAAGTAATAAAGAGTCCAGGAGGTGGCAAACGTTTTTCCAGCCAGGAAGAATTTTGATGGAGGAATCATGAAACTCTGGCACGAGCAGTGTAACCAACCGGCTTCCCAACATCATGGCAATGGAGGAGGGAGTATGGAGAAGCTTAGGGAAATTTGCTGGAGGGAGGGAGAAGAAGGAGAGAAAAGAGTCAAGAGGTGAGGCAGAGGCAAAGTATGGGACCATGAGAGAAAGGTGGAGGTAAGCCCACCGGGACATAGAGGACATGTAGCTCTGCTCAAAGAGTTTTGCAACATCTACTGAGGACAACATACGCAGGGGCTCTGCCGGTAGGATGGAGGGTGTCCAAAGTACTCAGGCCTCTAGTATTTGCCAAGGTTGGACAGGTTTGCTGCTATCTTCATGTGGATCATAGAGACCAGATAAACAGGTCACTGCGATCCTAGCAGTGCTCTCCATGCTGCTGTCCAGCTGATTAAGTAGGAAGCAACAGCTGTCCTTGAAGACTCCACAGGTGTATTCAGAGGTCAGTAGACAGAAGTTGAGGACCAAGCTGCACGACGTATCGGTGTCAGGGTTGTCAAAATAAGTCCACAAACAAGAGGCAGCAGGGGATTGGCAAACATACAGGTACCTCTAACCAGAGGGTTTAAAACATGATACCGACAGTGGGGGCTGGATTTTCTTGTAAAATATATAATGGACTCGGGGGGCAGTGGGGGAAATGCCATATAGAAGGTGACCCAACCTGCTGCAATTGAGAAGCATAGATTGTTGAGATGCATGGACTCTGACTCTGAAGTAAGATGGCATCGTTAGAATAGTTAGAATAATTTGGGCACCCTTCTAACATACAGCAAATAGAAGATGTTTAAGGCCGCTGCAGAGCTGAGTGTGCTGAATGGCCGGATGCTCACTTGATGAGCAGCCACTCATAGGCAGACCTGCCAGCATGTGGCCACCAAGACTTCCATAGCGATGACAGCAAAATGGACTGGCAATGCCCAGGTGCCATACATCTGGTCTGTATGAGCATGCCTGTGGGGTTATATCCATGTGCTAGCTATTTAAGCACAACCACAGGGATGCAGTGAATGTCATCTTGGTGGTAGCACCCTGAACAACCTAGCTATGCTTTTGACGTTTGAGTGGCCTTCTTGGAAGAGGCCAGGACAGCACAGTATCTGAGATGCTTGTACCCCTGTTTGACCTCCTGTGAAGCCTCTACCTTCAGTGTGCTTTCTCAGTGCCAGTGTCCTGTTGCAGTATACTGAGGCAACAAGACCACTGTGAATGTTGAAGGACAGAACTGGATGGCATTTCTTATAAAGGGCTATGCAGCCGATGCAGCAGCTGGAGACAAAGTAGACTACCAAGCACGAGTGCTGGAAGGTCTGTGCTCAGTCTATTGCAAGGACTTACAGGCCAGTAGGTACTCCCAAAGGCAACTCAGCTTTGCTGCAGTGTTGTTGTGCCTGAGGCTCTCGGAGGGACAGAGGCCACCAGGGGCAGGTTGGAAACATTCACCAAGGCAGTTCTAGCAGAGAACTAGCAGAGGAGTCCAGACACAGACACAGTCTGGGCCAGAAATCAAAACCTATGCTGATAAATCAGATGGTTCAGAGGGGAGCCAGGAGAATGATGAAGAGTAAATAGAAAGGATCTCATATTGCTCAGTTTAATAAAAAGAATTATATGGAAAGACTTGTTAATGGATTATACGCACCTACATGGGGAGAAGAAATTTGCTAATAGAGAGAACATGCTCCTGAAGATAGCATTTTAATATGGTGAAGCTGAATATAAATGAAGGCTGGAAATTGAGTGTGAATTTTGGAAACAGTATATCAAAGACTTCTGTGGATGGAATTGTGTAAATCATTGGATAACAGTCAAAAGTCCTTACAAAGAGAGAGAGAGCTCTGGGTATTGCTCTCTCATTCCTCATTTCACATGGCTATTTGAAATACCAATATTACAGCATCTCTGTTCTTATCATCCTCCTACCAGCCAATACAAAGAAGTGGAATCTACTTGCTAAACTTGTCTAAAGATTTACATTCTTATTAACTTCACATAAGCAGTGCCACTAATGGGAAGAGAATGCCTTTGCCAGATACGTTTCCTTCAGTACAGTGCCTGTAGGAAATTTAAGTCTCTACTCCAAAAAAAAAGTATAATTTATAGAAGAGGCTGATTGCTTTACAGTATGAAACTAAAAGCTACATTTCATTAAAACAAGTTAGCTGTTCTGGGAATAGGACTGTTACAGTTATAAATCATAAAAAGCCCTAGTAGCATTGGTCTGCTCTAACAGCTGTTAGGTTTTAGTGTTTACAGGTAACATTTGCCAGTGATTAAACAGCGACTTTTATGATGCCACCATTTTCACTAATTTGATTGTTAACTTGAAAATTTTGATTAGTCAGAACTATTTCGAAAAGCTTGCATTCTGTAATGGTGAAGGAATATGCCCCTAGGTGACATATGATAGGATTTTCCATCAGGGTAATATTTATTAGTCTTAAGAGTAGACCAGGTAGAATCAAGATGTATTCTTATGCTCCATATCTTATCTACAGACTAGAGAGATATGACATAAAACACATTGAAAAATGATGTTGCTTCTTAGAATAAGATCTGATCATGTAATTACATTTTTCATCAAGTGTCTTCTTTGTCTGGAGAGCCCTGTTAACTTAAACAGCAAAGACACTTCTTTTCTCTTTTTTTTTTTTTTTTTTTTCCCCCGCATAGAGGCATATCAAGAGCACTTGACCACCTGCATAGATCTGATTGTAGGACTGGGATCTTGGTTCAGCTACTTATATTTACATTTTTACTAAAATTAAGGTTCATTATTTCATATCCCAGAGTTTTCAAACTCCTGTCAAGTATACACCCAGTTAATAGGTATAGCAGCCTGTAATCACTTCGGACCATGTACAAGCCTTCCCCAGTTAAAGAAAATAAAGTTTTGTAGGCAGATAGGAAAGAAATATTTTAACTATTTCTACAAAGCTTCTGAGGAATTATCATCTGGGACATAATCAGAAACCAATTCTCGTTCTCCTCCTGAGAATCTAAACTGGTTATGCTGACTGATAATTGTAATGTAAATCACATAATCAAATGTTGTGACTGTTACTGTTTGTGTTATACTAGACAGAGAAGATTAAATGTTGCATATTATATAGGATTCTATTATATATCTCTGTTATCCTGTATGTGCTTAAAGCAGAATAAAGAACCACAGCCTTTTCAGGTAGTTAATCTATGCCAGTCTGATCTTTCAACCCATATATTTCTGTTCCACAAAAATAAGCATAATTACTGCACCAAATTGTGGCTGATATAGATGACAGTTATTACACCCTGAGTTTAATATAAAGAAAAAAATCATACAGATGAAAAGCAATGCCAAAGTAATTAAACCTAAGAAATACACAAATAAGTACTACACAATCTTTTCCCTTTGACCCAATTTCCATTCAGATTGCCTCCCTATGCGAGACTATACTTGTCCCAGATAAACAAAATCCATGCCATGTGCAATAAACATATTGAAGAAAATCTACCTCAACTGAAGGAAACTGAGAGTATGATGAAAGCTATTTCACTAAATAAATAATGTCTCAATTATGCCTATTAGCATCAAAGGAGAAAGCAAATTACTAGACAATTTTAAAAACAATCCTAACACCTTACCTTACATTATTTTGTTGTTGTTTTAGCGAGGAAAGCATGCAGCACCTTTACAAGAGAGGTATAGTGTACAAATAAATACAAAGGGACAATCTGAAGTGACTTTTTAAGACATCTGATAGTGTATCAGAAAATTTTTGTTTGCAGTGCAGTTTGGGTTTATTTCTGTTGTTTTATAGGCATAGTGGTTTTTCATCCATTGAGAGTCCTCGTTGGCTTTATCAGAATAAGAATGGTAAGACTTTTTTAGTTACAGATACATTCCCTGAAGACCAGTGGCTTTATTATGTATTTCCACTAATGCTAAGCAAGAATATTTTGGCAATTATGCTCTCTACAAAATACAGGAGTTTAGTAGGCAACACTGCTGAATTACAAATTTAGCTCCCTCGACCTCTCTCTTCTGTCCATCTTCCTACTACACATCTATCTCCCACTCTTCTCTTTTATCTTTTATTTTACTTGTGAGCTATACAAGATCCACTGGAATTTAAATGGGAAAAAAATGGTACCCCTTCACAACAGCTAAGTGCATTCAAGCAAGCTGAATGAGCCTTCCTTACCCCAAAGATATGGAACAAAGAAACTTGAAAATGGCCATGCGGTCAGCATTTCTAGCCAGGAGCTTTTGAAATGCTAGGCAAACAAATGCAATATCTAACACCAGAGCTGATGTTGCATCATAAGTCATTGGGAAGCTATTCAGTGCTTTTTTTTTTCACTGTATTTGTTGTTAGAAGAGTGGTATTTACTGCTGCATCTTCATGCATGCAAGCACACATAAACTCATCCTATTTTTATTAGCCTAATATTTCTATCATTCACCGTATGATTGAAAATTTCCTGGAAGGATAAATCTGGACTTAGGGAGGTGCCTTTTGTGGGTTCCAAAAATGTCAGTTTACATTTGGTTGATTTATAATTGTGGAACAGGCTTTTTTTCAGCCCACAGTTTGAATAGTATGGGAGGTTTGGGGTTTTTTTTAGGGGGGTGAGATTGGAAACATGTCAAAACCCTTCTGTGCTACATTCAGTAGCACTGAGCATGCCCTATTGTGGTGTTTCACATCCCCATCTCATCAGAGCCCAGACTGTGTGGCTACAGGAAAAACGGCCCCTCCATTTCCTTCTGTGTGTATGCACTGTGGAGTGCTAACAAGTATTCAGCAGAGATGACACTGAGTTTCCATCTTGGTGTGTGAGTAGAAGAGTGATGCGAGAAGTAGGCTGTGCTGGCACTTGGGCTCAGAAACCTCTGAAGAGGTTAGTTCTGCCGCTTGCCTATCTCACCTCAATGAGCTGAGAGGCAAGAACGAGAGTTTTACAGATGTATCTTCTGAGAAAAAAACAAAACAAAACAAAACAAAACACTTTTTTTGCTGTGGTGCATTGCCCGGGGAGAAAGGAACAGCTGTCTGAAGGTGCTGAGAAGCATGGAATAGTAGAAATAGTCCCAGAAGAGGCAGGTTAGTAGGGAAAGGCCAGATGAGGTGTTCAGAAGCACATAATAAATTGTGAGGCCATGTAATAAATATTATTTAATGCATGGCTCTGCAGTTTATCTTATTATTCTAAGCTTATCATGAGGATAACAACATCCACATATTTATGCATATGCTGTATATAATATTTACACAGACACATAAAATACTTCTGTAAATAGTACTCTATTTATACATAAATATCCTGCTGTGTTCTGAAATCCTCATGACTTTTTTGGTATTATTAGTATAAAAATAACAGCGGAATGAATAAAAGTTCCTCATCATTGGAATAGCTTCATCTTTGGCTGTTTACAACTTTTGCACACTTGTATAAACCAGCTGGTATCAAGTTTAAAAGGAAATCGTATCAATGACTGAGAAAAATCAAAACAGATGCTCATCACATTTGTCTAAGATAAAACTAACTGAACCTGTCATATTTTGTGGGCAATTCTTCTAACATCTGCAGAACAAAGCAAATACACTTAATTCACTACAGCCTTTAGTTTGTAGGTCAGATATGGCCTCTCAGGGCTATTGTGTTTGTGTTTGAAAAGCTTAGAGCAAGTTTGAAAACAAAAAGACTGGAAATGTTTATTTTTGTGGCCTGAGATAATCATCCTTCCTGAGTTTCAGTTATTCTAATTTAAGGTTTACACTTGGATGGAATAACCAGACTCGGCACAAATAATTCATATGCAGCTGGATGGGGGAAAGGGAACTCATGCAGTGAATTAATGAATTTAACTGTTACCTCCTGAGACCAGGGAGGAACCTCTGTCTTAAATAGACCCATCTCAGAAGAAAGATGTGCCTATGTGTCTCCACATAAGTCATATGTCTTCATTGCTGTACAGTTTGGCTTGATTGGAGAAATTAATATTTCTGCCACACAAGAGAAGGGTACACTGGCAGGTCCATAACAATGCCCGCTGTTAGTTATTCTTCATGCCTCAGATTTTCTAAGCAATAGAATAGCTCAAGCATTCATCTCTTATTAGGTATCTAACCGCTCCCTCCCACCCCCATACCAAATTTGGGGTGGTATCGCTGTGTCTGAGTTCACACAGGGAACTCAAAAACACTGAGATGAAACAACAAAAGGTAAAACC
The DNA here is from genome assembly GCF_018691265.1 of Tyto alba. Taxonomy (NCBI): domain Eukaryota; kingdom Metazoa; phylum Chordata; class Aves; order Strigiformes; family Tytonidae; genus Tyto; species Tyto alba. The sequence continues at coordinate 4,154,438 of NW_024881295.1, read as the reverse complement.
TTGAATTTGGTGAGGCTTTCCATACTGCCTCCCATAGGTGGCTTGCTAGTAAACCGCAGCAGAGGGGACTGGATATACAGACTGCAAGGTGGGTGAAAAATCTGCCTGGACTGTTGTGCTCAAAGGGTGGTGGTGAGAGGTTTGGAGACCACCTGGTGTCTGGTTACTGGGGTTGATACTGTTCCACATCTTCATCAACAACCAGGTTGACAGGATGGTGTGTGCCCGCAGAAAGCCCACGGATGGCACCAAACTGGAGGAGTGGGTGACGTGCTGGTGGGGAGGGCTGCCACTCAGCACCACCTCAACAGTCTAGAAAAAATGGCAGCCAGAAACCCAGTGAAGCCCCACAAAGGCAAATGCAGAGACTTGCACGTGGGACAGGACAATGCCAGGCCTTAGTACAGGCTGGGGCTCACTGGCTGGAAAGCTGCTCTGTAGGAAAGGTCTGAGATATCCTGGTGGTAAGTTGAGCCTGAGTCAGCCGTGTGTCCTTGGGGTGATGAAGGCCCAACACATCCAGGGCTATATTAGCTAGAGTGTTGCTAGTGGGCCAACAGAAGCAATTCCTCCTTTCTGCCTAGCCCCTTGTGAGGCTGCTTCTGCTGTACCGTATCTTGTTATGGGCTTCCTGTGCAAGGAAAATGCCGGCATACTGCAGTTAGTTCATGATGTACGAGAGGCGCTATGAGAGCTGGATTTGTTCACCTTAGACAAGTGGACGCCGGGAGGGAGTCTTGCTTTTGTCTTCTATTACCCAAAGGAGGATTATAGAGAAAACAGAACTAGACTCTTCTCAAACTCGTGCAGTGAAATGAAACAGATTTCAGCAAAGGACGTTCTGGTTAGACATAAGAAAAATATGTTCACTTGAGAGAGGTGCAATACTGGAAAAGCTACCAACAAAGTCAGTTGGATTTCCTTAGATTTTTAAAACTCAGTCAGACAAGACCCTGAGCAACTGGATCTGGCTTCAAAAGAGGCCCTGCTTTGAGCAGGAGGTTAGTCTGGAGACTTCCAGAGGTTCCTTCCAACCTCCGCTGTCCTATGTCTCTATGGAGGTGGCCTTGGGTTACTGCCACACAATTCGTTGGGCATTTCCCCACCTCCTCCTCTTTTTCTTCACTTTTCCCAGATTTTGATTCTTCTTCTCTCCCCTCTTGCACAATTAAAATAACTTCACATTTGGAGAGGGCAAATACAAGTTAATAGATTAGAAGTCAGGTATTTCATGCACCATTCAGATCCTAGAAATGGTAGCTATGTCTTTGACCTTATTCACAAATTTCTAACTATTCACAAACTGTTACTACATCAACACTTTACCCAGTCCTACCCTCTATTTTTGTTAATCTTTCAAAAAATAAATCCTTCAAATATGTAGTCACGTGGACCAGATTGTGATTTGTTGTTTTGGGGAAGGAAGGAGGTTGATATAAAGGATATGATCAATGAAAGACTGCTTTGTGAGGAGTTAATACCCTGGGGGAAAGCCAGAGAGGGTCAGAAGAGGGGTGGCTCTGATTTGCCTTATCTTTTGAGTCAGTTTGCAGAGCTAGTCCCATTGTAGTTTCCACTTCCACTGTGTCATCATTTGTGGGAATTTCAAGGAATTATGCATGTGCTTATGATGTAGAAGTTGATGATTTAACTTGCTGCTGGATCTGTTTGGCTAAACTCTTACCTTACTGAATCTCTATGGTGGTGTGTTACCACCTGTGGGCAGAGGTTTTCAGGACCAGGATCTACCCGTAAACCTTCAATGTATGTGAGGCTGCATAGGCCTTTAAGGACTTTTATTTTGAAAGAAATAGCAGTAATTATTTTTTCAATTATTATGCACGAGGTCAATTCCTTATATGAAATAAGTGTAAATAAAATAATTATTTGAGTGCAATCTATGCTAGTATAGGATATTGTTCCATTTTTATGGTACTCTTAGTTTTGAAACAATGGTTGTGGTTTATTAAACACACAGGCCTTCAGGGCTCTTTTCTGGTAATTAGACACATAACTTAAATCCATAAAAGTTCTTTCTTGGAACCACTGTTGCTAAAGGGGTGACACAATTTACTTTTGTGCTTGGCATGAGTCCTTGAAGCAATATATACCATTTTATTTCAGAACGTATAAACTGCACATCATTGTCAACAGTAGAAACAATTACAACTAGACTTGCTTATTTATGTTAACCCATAATATCATTATAGAATGATTAGAGGTTAAAGCTAAGAATACTAAAAAAATACATTTTCTTTTTACACAGAATCCATAATAAATACTGCCACAAAAATCTCTGCAGAAAGTCAACAGAAAGATTTAATAGAGAAGAACAAATTTATGTGTGCAACCAGAAATACCAGGTTTGCTATATACTATGGTTTGAGAGGGAATGGAAGAATATCAATTATTTATGAGAAAGCAAAGAACACCTTCTGTTTACAAAGTTGTACCTAGTCCTACCAGTTGAAAGGTTTTACCACGACTTCTGGAGACACATGTCAGCTCAAACTTCCCCCTGTTGGAATGAACATAAGCAATGATTTTTCAAGAACGAGTGTGCCTCACTTCTCTCCGAGGCCATGTGACTAGAAGATCACATTTCAAGACAAAGCAAGGAGGATTTTCCAACGTTACCCTTTTGAACCAGCATTTTTATAAACTGAACTGTGCCTTGCAAATGTCAATGCTCAAGTTCATGTCACATCTAAATGCAGACAGATCTTGACTTCTAACTAGTTGCAGACCAGTTACACTAGCGCTTGGCCATTGCTTACTTATTGTAAGAAATGACTTCTCTTTCCTAAGGCAGGCAAATAAAGGGAGGCAGCTGATTCAAATCAGTTTTCTAGAAGCTCCTGAAACCATTGCAAAGATGCTGACTACCACACACTTAAAGAAGATATCTGAAGTGTTTCAGATTTGGACAATCCAATTTAGAATATCAGTCTAATTTAGAAAACAGCAGTGGGATTGTGAATTCAAGGAGGAAATTAATCTGAAATGGCATTTAAAGGCACCTATTTAGAAAATTATGGATTATTATGTCTATCTGTGCTGGGTTTCTGTGGTGTGATTTTTTGGTAGCAGGGGAGGGGGCTACAGCAGTGCCCCCCGTGAGAAGCTTCTCGAAAGCTCCCCCAGCTCCGGGTCGGACTTGTCTGTGGCCAGGGCCGAGCCGATCGGCGATGGTGGTCGTGCCCCTGCGATAACGTATTTCAGAAGGGGAACGTGCGAGGGGGCTGGAACCTGTGAGGAGGAGCGGTGAGAAGGACGAACACCGAGGTGAGAGGAAGGAAGGAGAAGGAAGGGGGAAGGTGCGGTGGAGCAGGGCCCCCTGTGCCCCGTGGGGAGGCGGCAGCGCCGCCCCCCCTGCCACCCATGGCGGCCGGGGCGGAGTAAAGGCCGACCTGAAGCCTGAGGAGAAAGCCACTCCGGGACAGGCGGCTGCGCTTAAAATAGGCCGGGACCCCGGGGGGAGAAGCGGTCCCTGCTGTGGGGGCTCTGCGCTGGGAGGGCCGCGACACGCGGGGGGGACCCACGCTGGAGCAGCGCGGGAACGGCTGCGGCCCGTGGGGAGGACTCCCGCCGGAGAAGGCTCCCGGAGGCCTGTCTGCGGGGAGAGGGGAGCCCCGGGGAGCAGGGGAGGGGTGTGCGGCGGTCACCCCCCCTCCCGAGGAGGAAGGAGCAGGAGCTGACTGTGACCCCCAGCCCCTGCCCCTGCGCTGCCGGGGGAGCAGGGGGAGAGGTGGGGAGCAGAGCTGAGCCCGGGGAGAAGGGAGCGCTGGGGGAGGTGGTTTTGGATGGGGTGGCCGCCTCACCGCCCCCACCTTGTCTGTTAAGCGTTGTCTTTGTTAGCATCTGCATTAGAGTGATGTTTTCTTTTTCTTCCCCCGAGTCTGCCTTTTGCCTGTGACCATCATGGGGGAGCTACCCCTCCCGGTCCTTAGGTGGATTCTTTGAGTCATTCTGCTTCACATTCTCCATCCCATTCCTGATGGGGGAAGGGGTGAGTGAACGGCTGTGTGGTGCTCAGTTGCCCTCTGGGCTCAAACCATGACACTATCAAAAGACCAGAAAGCTTTCACCTCTGTTTTGATACTTCCTTTCTCATATCAAGCACTGCTTCACAACTATTTGGGAGCCTGAAAGAAGTTAATCAAGTTCTAGTACAGGGTTGTCTGTACCATAAATAAAATGATCCATGTTGAAATTGGCTAGTTTCTCCACATGCAGCCTCAGAGAAAACAATGATTTAATGAGAAAGGGGAATAAATTACTCTTCTACTCTTTGAATATGGTCTGTCACAGCAAATTTCAGGTGCATTGTCAAAATAACGGTGTGGGAATGTATGCTTCTGCTTCCCGTGTCACACACCTCCTGTGAACAAATAGGTATGTTCACTATTGGGACTTCATATTGTCTTCTTTCACCAGGAATCAGCTTCATTTTTCTTCAGAGAAAATGTGGAAATATCAGTACTTAAATTGCCAATCTCTGTTCCCTGAAGTGGATAGTATTGCTGAAAGATTTTCCCTAAGGCACTCTGAGGCACAGTCCCACTATTTCTCTGCTAAAAGGGTATTTGTCACTCAATAAAAACTTCGCCTGAGCCTGGTGCCTGGTGCCAAAGTTCTTCAGCCCATTGTTAATGAAAAGTCTTCTACCACTGCAAATGGAGATCTTTTCCAAGACTCCTGGCAAACACTGAAGAACTGATGTTAAATATTAAAAGCCCTGCACACAGGTGTCACCCAAAAAGAAGACAGCAGAAATAAGTCATGAAAGGAAGAAGAACCCTTTAATTCATAGTATCTAAGGTAAGAGACAAGGCAGAAATAGGAAATGGAACAAATGGAGCAGGAATCAGAAAGCACCTAAGTCTAGTGTCAAAAGACAAAGTCTGAAAGTACAGGAGGAGCCAAAAGCTACAGATTATTGCTTGAAGCACCAGCTAGCTAGGGAACAATGTAGGCTGCTCCAAAGGTTACCTGTGGTTAGGCTGTGGTTACCAAAGCTCAAGCTGAAAAGAGCAGTTCTTCAATCCTGGCTAATGAACCCCAGCCAGAGAGAACTGAGCCCGAACTCAGATACCTGAAAGCGAGCCACAGCAGATGAGGCTCCTACTTTAAGGGCATAACTTAATCCTGCCTTTGAGGTGAACTGCAGAATTTGAGAGGAGGAGTCAATGGCTAGACAGTTGCACTGTGCTTTGGTGCAGTATTTTGCTATTCTGTTTCACCAGTAGGAACCAGATATTGAAGAGAATGTGAATACCAGTTCACTACTCCCCTTCCAGCAAGCCATGGAAAGGATTTTGGGCATTCCATGGGCTTTGGATCAGGTTCATGAGGCCTTTAAGAGCTCAGCCTGTTGGGTGATGGTGAATAATTTTCTTTCTTATCCTACAGCTACATCCTCTACTTTGGCAGACTGACTGCTGCTGTTTTTCAAAGATCTTGAGAAACTGAATGAATGGAAGTAAACATTAGACAGAGTGATTTTCCTGTAATGAATTAGGGCTGGGCATTCATTTGTTCCCTTGAGAAATCTTTGATCTGGTTTTATATCTTGGTTGTCCTTGATGGGAAACAAACCGAGCCTTTGTCAGGTAGTCACAAGTGGGATAATACCTGTACCTTAAATTGCTTACCTACTTCCAGTAAGCTTAATGATCATCTGTCTTCTTCAGACTCCTGAGAACTTCTGTAACATGTTGTGAGGGGGAAAAAAAGGGAGCAAGAGTAGTACAGATCAGCACTTTAGGCCATTTTATAAACTATGTGGTAATTTGGACTGCTGCATTTACAGCTAAATTCTACCAGATGACACATACAGAATGAATCATAACATGCCTGAGTCTGCACACCCTTGTGACTGCAGTGAGCTCAGGGCAAGAAGGGGCAAAGGGATTAAGTACTCTGTTGTCTCCTTCCTCAAGAGGCCAAATCAAAGACCTGATTCCTGCTTTTCGGATCTCTGTTTTTTGCCACAGCTCACTTCAGTCCAAAAGTTTGGTGTCAGTAGTTATATATTTATTTACTTATGTAAGCATTACCTATATGTACGTATTTATACACACACACAGAAACAACGTATACATACTAACTTCCATGGTTTCAGCATTGATTGTGTATGCCAGATGTGTGACTAGTGTTAGAAGGAGCATTGCCATATGACTGTAAGGGAGTGAGCTGCCATTGCTGCGAGTAAGCTGCTGGTGAAAGCTGGCTCTTCCCTTCCCAAAATCTTATGTCACAAAATGATAGCAAGGAAGGCGAAGCTCAGTAAACTTTTCTGAAGTGACTTTGCTGCCTTTTCGCTGACCTCTTTGCTGTACTTGAGCGACCGACAGCACTAAACTATTAAGAAATAGGGCATGCATGTTTCACCTAAAAATCTTTCATAAACACCTGTCTATCATGACTTCTTAGGAGGAAAATGTACTTTTGTCATTGCTTCTGGCATCTTGGAACAGCACGGCACTCCATTTGGTTTTCTGACCCTATCAGCTAGGTCTAGCTCCATGTAGAGGTTAGCAAAAGCAAAACACAGTTTAGTGTAGAGCATTTCCCATGGTTTCTTTTCTTTTTTTCTTTTCGTGAATTGTTACCAACAATGTTCTTCCATGAGTAAATGTTTTCAACATTCCTGCAGTCTCATTCAGCTTTTTCCTGTAGGTCTTTTTGAGACAGGAAAGTGAAAATGAACACACTTCTGGTGGGTGAATGAATGTCTCAGAAATTTGTAGTAGGATGTAAGAGATTTTTTTCTTCTTCCATGTTTTCAGTCCTGGCTAGCCTTCTATTGCATATGTAGCATTTGCCTTCTGCATAAGGAGAGGACATTAGTGTTCAGGAGACGTTTTTTATTTCACAGCCTACAGAATACACTTTGAATATTCATTTGAAAACACAAACTTCAGCCTTTGAATTACACCAAACCTAAATGAGACCCTGGGAACAATGAGGCTTATTCTCTTGAGCTGAAGTCCTGATCTTGGCAAAAGTACATCGTGCACCCTCTGAAGGAGCTCCTTCCCCATTCTGCCTTTTCCACCCTGCTACCACCAGCTGTCATTAGATGATGATTGCAATGAGCAATTACAGGTTCTCATGGAGTAGGAAAGGGTAATTCAGAGAATTCAGTGAGCTCAGTTTATACCCTCGTATACTCTCAGTAAGGCCCACCTGGGGCCATTTTTCAAGGGCTTAGTTAGTCTAGCCCAGTGACAGCTGTTTCTTTCATCATCTGTTTTTTATATGTTACATTTCTATTTAACATTGCTCTCTGTCAGGTCTAATCACTCTTTTCTTTTGAGGGGCGGCTTTCTGAAAGGGGCTAAAGAATTTATTCTCCAGGCTAAAAAAACCCTGCATTGAGAAAGAGCTAGAGAGGAGTATATTACTCTGAAGGGAAATTTTGTTTTGACTTTAATGCCTGGAAATGGAGTAGCAGAAATGGAGGTAAATACCTTATTGGAGTTAGTCATTAGCCTCTCCACTTCCCCTCTTACAAGAAGACAGAAAGCTTGAGGCAAGTCCCTGGCAATAGTTGTGAAGTTGGGTGGGGATTCCCTTCCACAGCAGAAAGAGTAATTATTTGCTATCATTACTTGATCCTTTTTAATTAGCCTTTGGACATCTGTTTTACAACCCAGTTTCTCTCCAATGGCATGAAGTAGTGTTAGGGTCATGCGAGTGCCACTTTCTCCCTTTTCTGTTCCTCTGATTCCCACCGACTCCCCCACAGAGGATCATCAACTAGTAAGGATGGAACAATTCTCAAAAAAAAAAAAAAAAAAAATGTTAACCCTAATGACACGTGTACTAAATTCTAAGATAAAAATTTTATGCTGAAATTGCAAGTCAGTACTTAAGCAGATTAGGTTCACAAGCAAGACTTACTAGCTGTTCAGTACTATTCAGTTCTCTATGACAGAACTGATACTCAGTTTCTGTACCTACAGAAAAACAGGAAAGTTGAGGAGAAAAACATGAGGCCAGGAAATCTTCTGAGGAGAGAAGTCAACAGGGGTGGAGGTAGCTAACAAGAAGATAAGAATCTAGGGCAAGGTTTTGCTAAGGTTTGATATATTGGTTTTATTTGTAAAGGCAGGCTAATTTTGTGTCAGAATGACCCAGAATTACAGAGACTTTTCCATCTATGTACTAAGGGGCTATATTTCATGCAATTTTAATATATTAGAGTTCTTGTATCTCATTTCACTACCTCCTCCCGCGTAAAATAAGCTTTATGCAAATAAATACTTGAGATTTCTGGATTTCTTTATGTTTTCAAAGGTCTGACAATGCACTAATCATTAAAAGAAGGTAATGATCTTTCATAGCAGTTTTTCTACATCATCATTCAGAAAAAGTTCTAGTAAACTTCAGAGATCTGACCTAATTAAAACCAGCATCAAACACATGCCTCTTCAGTTTTGATTCAAAAACCAAATCAGATTCTGATTTCCAAATATAAATAAGAAGCTGATTCCGTAATTGTGAAGCATAAATACGAAAGGCTCCAGCCGCCAAACGTTTTCAATTTTTATTTAGGACAAGCTAATAAATCAGACTCTGACCTCAAAGTATAACTGAAAACATAAAATGAAAGTCAATTGTAAGGGTATTCTGGAGTAATGTGAAGAACCGGATAGGTAAACAAAAGTACTTTAGAAATATCAGTATAAAATATTACTGCTAACTGATGAAAGATTTTCAGCTCCAGGGTGTTTTATTCCAAGACTTTTCCAGACTTTTTTTTTGTTTTACAGTAAAACAGCTGTACTTACTTATGCAATCTAGCAGGCTACAGTATTGTATCAGTAACGGAACTGAAACTATTTGCAGGGTACCAGTTGTGTAAGTTTTCTTAAACCAGCACACAAAGCTTTCAGGTCCAAATGCTACTGATAGCGTCTGTGCCAAGTGATAACAAATTGCAACTAGAGACCTGTCCCAATAGTGTCATTATAAAAATTGCAGGGTGATCCTTTATGGATGCCATCTTCTGTGATCTCTATACACCCTATGCCAGAAATAGATTTTTAATTTATTATTTAATAATTAATTTCAAATCTTAGCTGAGCCAAGTGGAGTATCTTCATCTAGAACTCCCTTGTAGTTGTTCTTGTATCTCAGGTGTAGAATTCCCCCTTGTTTTTCCATTGTTCACTGACAATGAAAAAAGCCCTGCTCTTTAACTTTCTTCACTTTTCCTTCACAGTTCTCCAAAGAGAAGGAAGAGTTTCTTGCCAAATGCTGCTGTCAGTCTGACATAACTGTGGGCTTGATCACATGAAAATTGAAAGTATTTCTCTTTTCAATTGATTAAATGATTGAGTACAGACTTCTTTAATAGAGCAATCAGCATAACTCATCCATAAACTCAGCATGGAGAACTGTGTTCACCATGCTCTAAATTGCTGACAAACAGTTTCTGGTTTGTCACATTTGGCAATCTCTGTACAGAAAAAAGGTCAGTCTCAAGTGAAATAAAAATAAGTGCTTTAACTAGAACTTGGAAACAACTGGTAGGAAGAGAGGTTGTGCAAATATGTATCACAAAATATTGAACTTTTCACTTCTCACTTTGCTAACTTCAGTTTTATACATCATCGTAACTGTCCAGTCAAGTTACCATCTGTAATCAATGCAATGTAAACAATGTTATGTTTTTTTTATTGTGTAATTAGATAACATTTCTAACATATTCAGTTAATGCTGGACATTAGTGAAATAGAATGGTAGCTAAAAGGGCAAGGAAGGTGAACTTAGAACATCTTGACTTTATTATCTTACTTTCATAAATCTCCTTGTCTCAGGTAACACAGACCTTAGAGTGTTTTTTCCACCTCTCCACCTTCTGGCAACTTTTTGAAAGTTGGTAACTGTGAATTTTTTTAGAAAAGTGTTTTGTCTTTACTTTCTGAAAACACCTAATATTAAAAATAAGCAAAACCCAAACATGCCCAATAATTTTAAATATTTAGACAGATATATGGTTCCATTTCTATAACTCTTGGGTTTTGCACTGCTGCAGCTTCCAGAGAAGCCCTGTAAAACCAGGATGTCAACTTGTTATGTGTTCTATAAAATTCCAGGAAAAGATACATCTTCATCCAAAGATCTCATGTACTCCTCAGCCTCATCTCCTCTAAGATGACCTAGATGAACAGGTCTTCATGGCAACACAAAGCTCTGCTTAGATTAGTTGAGCCACAGCTGGGCACGTGGAACCATCCACTTGAAGTAGTTCACTGATTCATACCCCAAATGGCAGCAAGCAGTAAAATCAAAGTGCAAAAAAAAAAGCAGTAGTAATGTGTGTGGCATATATATATGTTTTGTGCATGGTTTTGCTTTATAAAATAAGAAAGAGCCGTCTGAGAATCCACGGGTGGTATCTGGCTCTTCAATGGCAGCTACGGTATCTGTTGGTTAAAATTATGACACTCTAGCGAAGCCATGTGAGGATGAATGATTAGAATAGTGGAAGTGTCACAGATCCGAATTCACCAGCTTCTTTATATACTAGACATACATTAAAAAGCCAAAATATTCTGGACCTGAATAAATGTGGTCTCTGTAAAGCACTGAAAATCTGCACGGTGTAAAACTTCCCCAAGAGTAGTGTTTCTGGAAAGTCTTGTGTCTACTTAAGTAGAATATAGATTCAGGGAAGGATTACTGATTTTATTTTTCTCAGTTTATTTAAAGCAATTACTGAGGATAAGTGGTCTACAAAAGCCATCTTTTTCTACCTTCTGGTCTACCCTTGACCTACCAGTAGCTGTAGATTCAAAGTTCTCTTCCTGCACTCAGAATATACAACCTAACCCTTAAAAGGCTGTAATATTTCGAGAGTCTGAATATTAGAGTCGTATTTCCAAAATCCTTCCTCTTTCAGAAGTTTCTATGATCCTGAAATGTGCCATAGTGCCAAATCACAAATTGTATTTAGCTAATTTTGCTATTGTTCTCCATAGTGAACTGAACCTTTTAGTAGAACTTGTCCATCCAGTCACAAAGAAACCACTTTCTGTACTGTGATCCCCGATTCCATAATAGGATAATGTCTTTGCTTTTTAAAACCTTTGCTTCTATCTACCCCTCACATATGTTAATAAAACATTTCTTGAACATGGAAATACATTCTTTGCTTCTGACACAAAGAATGGGAAGAAAAGCTCCATAATTGACCATTTTCCTTACATCATCTATTTTTAAAGCATTTTATAGACGCTAATAGAGTGTTATGGGTGTCATCCAAATTTTAGTGACATAAGTGAAAAAACTCCCACCATTTCAGTGACTTCAGCGGGTTTTGGATGTTACATGAGTAATGTTCATTGCATAAATCTGAACAGCTTTCATTCAGAGAGCATTTTTATATTTCAAACTTTACTTTTCTCCAACAATTGTTTTTGTAGTTGTTTCATGTATAATTTTCATCCATTTAGTTTCTGATCCAATTCAGAATAAAGTCTAACAGCTTTGATAATTTCATGACACTGATAGTATTTGTCAATGTCTGATGTGTAGAACTACTCCATATCAAGAAACCAATGTAGTCCAAGACTCAGACATTGGTGAGATTAAAAATATGTCTCCATAGTTTCCCTGTTTTGTGTAAGACATTGCATTTCACTCACAGATGGAAGTCAGATTTTCCTAATACTATGTATTCTTCTATAAATATGTGTATATATATAAATGACTACATCAAAACTATAGAAAATGCAAGCACATGATCATTCTACTTATTCATGTTAATTTAAGTTTTCTTATTTTGATAATCTATTATAGAAGAGGTTCAAAAAAGGGCAGAAGCACAAATGAGGAAAAAGCTCCAGATTAATTTTTGAGTTAACTGACTTTATTTAAATGGCTGTGTGCTAAACAGTTTTCAAATTGTTTTAATTGTAAGAGGTATTTTAATCAACATTTTGTCTCTTTTACAGATGTGTATTCCTCTATATTGTTAAACATTTCTAAGTGAGCTCTCTAATAACACAGACTGGCATGAAAAAAAATGTTATTTTAGAATGTGCCTGCCTTAGAACATCTTCTGGTCGGTGAATTTTAAAATTTCAGAAAATGCTTACTACATTTGTGGACATCCTTCTAGGAATAAGAAACTACAGGTGTATTCCAGTAATTAGTTTTTCAGCCATAAATCTGTGCAATTTAAGCAAGTTAGTAGATAATAGTATCACTGAGAAATGGGAACGATCTTCACAAATGGAGATTTGAATGGTTTCGATTTTCTCAATGTATGATTCAGTATTTTGTAGTCATTATCTAAATTATTATCAGAGATTCTACATCAGCAAAATGCTTACAACAGCGTTGTCATCCAATGAAGAATGATTGGAAGTAGGAATAAAAACACATTTCTGATACGCTTTTATGGCAGCTGGTGGAAAACTTTGAATTTTTTAAAGGTAGCCATTCAGTCATTAGTTAACTTGATAGAAATACCTACTTCAGGTTGGTCCAGGTAGAAGAAACCTAACCAGGCTGTAGGTATATCATGCTCTGAACTGAAACCTTGGAAGAGTCATGGATCAGAATCAGAATATGTAGGACAAATGAAGCTGCCGCAGGGTTGACACTAGAGTCAACCTGTAAATGCCTTCAGTGGGCTGGGCCTCTGACAACAACTTCAGTGCCATGGAGAAATTCATCCACCAAAGCGTTTAAAAGGAGTGAATTTTGTGATTCCTGCAGATACTTTCTCAGCACTACTGATGCTTTCCAGAGAAGACAGTCAAAGACTTCAGCATTAGCAGCTAAGGTAGAGCTTCGAAAGGATCCAATTTCATGTTGCTGAATTTCATATAAAGCTTTCTTTTTACTTTTTCCTTTTTCTTTATTTTTTAATTCTGAACCAAACTCTATTCAAATTTGACATCACTTCAGCTATTTATGATGCAGATAGAATTGCACATGAAAGTTTGAAAGTTGAGAGCATTGCTACATCTGATTAATTTGCTATGCAAATGAGCATACACAAGTAGTAAATCCTTAGCTCTTTGCAGGTAGCTGTTTAGTTATGGCCCATTTGGAAACAAGACTTTCCCTTTTATCCGACAACGGAAGCACAAAGATCACAAAGGGAGGAAAGTTTTATTTGGTGTTTTTAATTTTCTAGTTTATGTTTAATTTTTGACAGTGTTCCTCATCTTCAAAATCTCCACTAGCTTTTGCATACTGACTATTTGGTTCAGCTAACTTGCTGCTTAAAGCAGAGTCATTGTGAGTGACATCATGAGGTACCTTTATTTATTAGGCTTCAGTATTCCTAGAGAGGGAGGAAGGTAAAGGAAATGGCACGAACAAGGGAATGGAGAAATAAAAATATGTATCATTGTGGTGGGATGGCCTTGGCTGGCTGCCAGATTCCATCAACCGCTCTCTTTCTACTCATCCTCAGCAGACTTGGGTTGTAAATAAGATGAAAAAGCTTATGGGTTGAGATGTACAGAGAGAGCATTTCCCAGTTATTGTCAATACATAAAAAAGACTTGACCTGGAGAAAATTAATTTAATTTATTGCAAATAAAAATCGACTTGGACAGTGAGAAACAAAGACAAAAATTAAAACAACACCACTACCACCCCTTCCTTCCCCAGGCTCAACTTCACTTCTTCAGTCCCAACTCCTCCTCAAATCCTCACCCTCACCCTCCAGGACGGTGCAAAGGGATGGGGGGTGGGGGGGATATGGGGCCAACCCACAGCAGTTCCTTTCTGCTGTCCTGCCTCCTCACACTTTTTCCCTGGGGGTCCTCTCCACTGGCTGTAGACCTTCAGGATGAACCTGCACCAGCATGGCATCCTCCATGGACTGCAGTGTAAAAATCTTCTCTGATATGGTCATCTCCTTCATCTGTAAGGGAATACTTGCTCCACTGTGGTCTCTTCCACAGGCTGCAGGGGAATCTCTGTTCTGGTGCCTAGAACACCTCCTCCTCCTCCATCTTCTCTGACCTTGATATTCACAGGGTTCTATTGCACTTATTTTCTTCACTCCTCACACTGTTGTGAGTGAATTTTGGCCTTTTAAAAATATGTTTTCCCAGCTTGGCTGATGTGCTCAGCGGTGTACCGTGGCGGGTAGCCCCATGTATCATCTCACAGGGATCCCTCATGCAGCTCCCCTCTTGCCAAAACCTTGACATATAAACACAATGCCATTACAAAGACAAGCAAAGCTCACTGTAGCTTAGAAAAGATGAAGTTTCTCACTCAGCCCCGTTTTTTCCTACCTGAAAGTTACACGTTTCCTTCCAAGCCAGAGGTTACAAGTTGCCCTCACAATGTACTTCCCCATTCCTCCAGATCATTCATGTATTGCTCTACAAGTGACATACTAGAAGGAGAGAGGCAGGAAGACATAAGCCAACAGAAACCTTTGGGAGGGAGGTCATTATACACTGTCACAGCCCAAGAAACTTCCAGCCAGAATTGTTACATGAACCATCTGATTGCTGTTCATCAATAGTCAGAAAAGTGAGAAAGTCTAGTTGAAAATCCCATGAGAATCAGACATTCTGAGGAGAGGGACAGCACAAATGGACTTTGTTCACCTGACTTTCCTTATATGCTGCTGAAGAAAAAATGGAGCCATGTAAGCCTACATTAGATAACTCCTCAGATTCTGTCAGAAACAGCAATCATGCTATGTGTAAAAAGGGTGTAACAGACAGAACTGCTTTCTAAAGACTATCTTAATCTTCTGTAGCCATTTAAAGCATCCAGATAAAAAAACTGAAGGTACTTATATTCATTTCTTTGTTATGACTATTGTCACCTTGCTTCTCTGAATGGAGTTAAGTACACTGTGCAACAGCTGCAACAAAGGGTTGTTGGGCATCCTCTTACCTCATTTCAAGTTCTTGTTCAGGTACTTGTTTTCCCCTTTCATAGACTCCTCCTGCTTCAACTCTTCTCAGCTCTGGCTTCTTGTGGAGGCTTTCCTCATCTCTCTACTTTACTGCTTGGTCCAGCAGTTTCCTGGGTTCTTTTACCTGGTATTGTCCTTGTTTTGTGCTCTGATTCCTTCACGGGCATTATTCTTCTCTTGCTCTTATTTGACTGCTTTCTGGCAAATCTTTTATCTTTTCCAGCCCTTATCACTGTGCCTTTCAGCCTCTACTACCTGCTCAGCTTGGCAATGGCAGTGGCAGCAGTAGATGAAACACAGGCATCAGACATACTTACCCCTATATGGTATCCCTTGTGTGATGGCCGTGATGTTTATCCCACCCTTGATGTGGACTGGTCAGCATATGTGTGCACCCTGGACAGTTGGTCTAAAAAGAAAACAAAAACAAATCTGAGGCACTGTAAATCAGTTTAATACAATAGGACTGTTTCTAATGTTGTTTATGTCAGTTGTACAGAACTGACGTAAGTGTGGTCACTCCTGCTTTACCTGGTTGTTTGTGTAGTTTGAGTAAATAGCTGTGAAAATGAACTGTCATAGAAGAATAAGGTGAGGTTGGGCTTAATTCCCAACTTCAGTATTATACCAGTATAATGCCTCTGAAATCAGTGGCACTGCTCTCGCATAAAAATGTAGTAAGCTGTGCGGAATGAAATCCTGTTCTGTTGCCTCTGAGAATTTTCAGAGTCTGCCTGATATGGCATGAGTCAAAAATATTTTGTTATTCACTGCTTTTTCTAATTATCAGATTTGTCTCCAGTCCATTTTGTGGTGTTGGCCAGGCACTTGATCTGAGTCAAATTTTCCATACAATCTGCACTGCTTTATGTTTCAGTGTTTTTTTTCTTCTGCCTTAAAACCAGAACAGAAGAGCTGGCTAAGCATGTACAAACCTGCCTGATGAAAAGACTTGTTTTTCCTTTTTCCTCACCCCTTCTTTTCCATTTAATGTTAGTACAAAGATGAAACACAGTTTAAATAGCACAGTGGTTAGAATTATGAATTGTGGAAAGTCATTAACTGATCATCAGTATCTTCACCTGCCAGTGGACCACTTTATCCACACAAGTCATCGTAACTAAAGAAGCCAGTCTCTTGGAGACAGAATTCATTTTTTAATAAGGAACTGTGGTATATGTCTGATACTGTTTCGAGAACAATTGTTTCAGCATCCGTTTACTGCTGGTGTTAGTCTATGGAGAGTTATTCAGGGTTGAAAAACATCTCTAGTTGCATAAAAACATACGAGTAACACAAAAAACTGGAATGAATAAGTAACAAATCTTCTTATTCCTCATCACTGAGTGGTCTCATTGCTTGGCCCAAGATTCTACTTATATTCTTCCCATTACGTACTTGATGCTGGCATTGTTTTCTCCATCCATTTCTGTATTTGTAGGAAGGATGTTCACTATTGAAACATGTGAAATTTCTTCTGCAAGTTGTTTGCTGTCAATTTCATGCACTACAGTCTGGATCCATGACAGACAATTTGGTGAAAGAAGGGGATTACTTGGCCTGGGTAACATGATAGTTTCACTGAATTTTCTGATCACAGAGTAGACCTAAGATGCATCATTGCAAGTATTGATTCAGACAAACCTATTTCCTACTGAAGACCAGAGCCATCGTTATGTGGCTCTCAAGGTTGATATGTTGTCTTGCTTTGTGAAAATAATGCATAAAAATCTACTCTGATTTGCAAGCCATGGCTGAAGGAGCTCCATTGATGAAACCGTAGCTTTTGGACAAAAAGGGAATGGTCTCTTTCCCATATATTATACTAAAAAATGTCCGTTGGACATCAGAGACTATCAGAAGTCTGGTTTAAAAAGCCAGTGCTCTAAACTGGCTTTTTCTGAAATTTCCAACTCACCAGGAATAAAAGAACCCAGTAGCTGCTGTTGCACTTCAGTTCCTTTTATTTTTCTAAGTGTGTCTTGAGTTGTGTTCTGCCTTTGTCTTATCCAGGGTCAAAGACATCAAAACAAACCAAATGTTTCTGAAGTTGAAAAAAACATTAAACTTCTGGTCCAGGTGGAACCTCATTTTTTTTCAAGACACCAAATAGATCTGAGTGTTACATCCGGCCTTAAATGCTCTGTTTTAGTTTTACACTTTTGAACTAAAATCTTTTTCTTACTCTCACTGATGTCAGCTGAAAGAAAGTTCCAAGTAAAACGCCCTTTACAGTGCTATTTTAGGGCTGAGTCCATTCTTTCTCTCTTCTCTTCAGCTTTCCATTTTCCTGATGCAATCCTCAGTCTGGCCTTGGGCTCACCTCACACACATTAAAAAAAACAAAAACAAAAACAAAAGTAAAACCAGAAGGACCCTTCAAACCTCAACATTTTTCTTTTAGAATAGGCTCAAAACTTAGTGATTAGCTTCCTCTGAAAAAGCTTTTCTGACTCCCAAGCTTAGAAAAATTGGAATCATTGAAAGGCCTGGTGGCAGATATATATCTTTTTTTTTTCTTTTTTTTTTTTTTTTTTCATTGAGCCTATAACTCAATCTGGCAATGGAGAAGTCTACAAAAGAAACACTGCAGAGAGAGGAAGTAGCTCAGTAAGGCTTGGCAAATATCTTCAAAGAATAACTATTCTTCCAATTTTGATCACTACAGACACAAGCAAACAGATATTAGCATATTGCCTTATCTAGGATATTTCTGATGAGCAGGGGGGGTGCTTAGGGGGTAATATCATACCAAAATGTCTCAGTTCTTTTTGCAGCAATTAATCTTCCACGTTTGGTTTTACACTGCTTTACAGTTGGCCTCACCAAAGTGCCAGAAGGTTAGATTGCCTGTCCAAGGTCACCAAATGACTCAGTAGATTAAGTGAAAACTGAACTCAGAGGACCACCCTGCTTTCTAGCTTTTGTTTTAGGGATTCAACCTATACAGTT
Organism: Tyto alba; assembly: GCF_018691265.1. Lineage (NCBI taxonomy): Eukaryota > Metazoa > Chordata > Aves > Strigiformes > Tytonidae > Tyto > Tyto alba. The sequence continues at coordinate 4,136,569 of NW_024881295.1, read as the reverse complement.
TCTCCGGTATTTTACACATTCCATTAATCCCACTGGCTATCAGCCATAAAGATATTGCAGAGAGATTCAATACATGTAAATGTGCACAGTGATATATAACTTCAAGCTGATGGAAAATACATTGGACAAGCATGATTTAGCTCCTCTGCTTTAAAAATACCCTTTATGGCCATGGCTCCAAAATAAAAGAATATGAGAATACTGTTTGTGGCTTTCTCTGCATTTATTAAGATGAATAAGTTGAATCTTTCATCTTATTTCACTCTTGCACTAACCACACATATTCAAAATCCCATGTTTTTGTATCCAACTTCTCAATTTACTCCTATCTGAAAAGGAAATCAGTATCTTGACTGTTATGACTACTCTTCTGTTGATGTCCTCTGGATGCAGAATAGATAAATTCCAAATTTCAGGATAAGGAATTTATTTATAGTTTTCCCATTGGTAAAAAACTGAGAGCTAGAGGTGTGATGAAGTTCCCAGTCCATCAATAGAGCAAGCAAGGCAAACTTTTATCTAAGAACTTGTTTTCTATCCAGTTGTGAAAGTCTTGTAAAAGTGAGAAATTGCCTCATTCTAAAGCACATCATATTCTAAAGAAACTGGATGTGGAAATGGAAGAGTGAAGAAGCAGCTACTTGTTATTACATTTCACTAAGGGGCAACAGTAGTAACTGACCCTTGTGAAACTGTGTAACAGGATAAAGCCTTGTGCTGCTGTAGCAAGGTCTGCAAGGATGTCCCAGAACATTGCAAGGTGGTTAACTAGCAACAAAATGAACTTGCTATCATTTCCTTCTTTATGACAGCATCCTTTGACTTCTTAACATAAGTACTAAGTGTCTTTCTGACCTGCCAGTTTGCATAAACTCTCAAAATAGTCATCACATCATTTGGATTAAAGAAATCTGTCTCCTCGCCGAGGTTCTGTAAGTTTCACTTCATGCACCCTTCTGCAAAATCAAGTCCAACTTAATTGGTAAGCCTATTCCTTTCAGAAACTTCAGTGAGAATGTCCCAAGATTGGGCTTTCTACTGCCATTTCCAGTATTTTAAGCCTTTTTGCTTTGGGTTCTGTGTGAGTTCCTGGAAAGGGTACGGGTCAGTTCAGATGTTTTCTGAGCCAGTTTGCTGCTTCATTTCCTTCTGTAAGAAATACTCCCCTCAGCCAATGGTGGTAATCAGCTCCTAGAGCCCTAGTCATTGAGTTCTTACCTTAGAGTGTCCTTGGGTTGCCTGGCGAGAGGGCAAGGAAGACAATAGAAAAAGCATGACAAACCTTTTGAAGCAATGAAAGTGGTTAATTCTTAGCCAGAAATGAGAGTCTCTCTGTGTTGCTTGAGTACTCTACATCTATACAAATGGAATAGATAAGTTGCCAGTAGATGCTGGTCAGGATTTGTAGCAGAGTTCACAAGTTTTATACTACCATTAAAATGTGTGCAAATTGTTTCCCTCGATTTATGTCAGCTATTAGTATATAACATGTCCTCTTGAAAATCCCAGTGCTTCCCATATCTTCATGAAGAAACACCATTTCCTCTTCACTGAAAATCTCTGTATATACCGCCCCAGCTTCATCTGTAAGTCAGATGTGCCTAGAGGGCCATAGGCAAAGCTCCAGGGAGGAGCAGACCTGCAGAAAATTCTGCTGTAAGTTGTGTGGCCATCCTTACTTATGAATCAAAATACATGTGCAGAAGTGCTGCAGCAGTGTGGTGTGCAGTGAAAGGCCCCCTGTCAAAAATGCACAGGAACTTCCACGGATCTACCAGGCAACACCTTACCCTCCACAGGCCTTTGTAGGAGTCACAGAGTACAGCCTACTGTGTGATGTCCATCAGTTGAAGAGAGCAAACTCGAGTGCAGTTGCTGTTGTGGAGCCCTGGCTAGGAATTTACAAAGTGGGAGGCAGAACCTCAGTCTTCACTAGTGTGGATCCCAATTCTCTGCTCCATTAATTCTCTCTGCCCCTCTCTGTCCTTTCTGTCTATTTTAGCAGCTAGGTGGCTTGGGAGACACGTGTGTGATCATCTGCTTGGTACAAACATTTCTTTTTAAATGGAGCCAGTTACAAGATCAAAAGGTGAATTTCAGTGATTTTCTTGAGCACATGAAAGTGAAAACAACACTTGCTTAGACACGAACTGTCCAGGACAGCTAAGTAAGAGCTTGTTAGAAATAGCATGGCTGAAAAATAGCCATGTTAGAAGAGCCAGGCTTACCTGCATGTGGAGGTTTCCAGATTTACTGTGAAAGAGTACCACAGTGTTTATCCATTCATGACTTTACTTGACTTGTTTAGGTTTTATTTCTTGGTAGCTCTGGAAAAATGTTTTAGTAGCCAAAAAATCTGTACTTAATTAGACACACAAAAAACAGCAGACAGGAAGTCTATTTCCTCACAGAGATACTGTGGTTTATATATTCTGCCCTAATATGAACAAGTCCACCTCTTGATTAAGAAGCTCCGAGTAACATGAAAGTTCTTTTTTTGTACACCAATCATGAAAAAAGACTTGTCAAGATACAGGCATGCTACACATTTCGTTATTGGATGGTTCCTAATTCCATTTGTAAAAAGCTTCTGTCTGATTTTATTTTATAGAAGTTTATCTCATTTAAAAGTATTTAAATGTAACTGGATATGAGTGCAGGCTTAGGGGCAAAATCTGATAATGACTCTATACCAGTGCTCCTGCCCAGAATTTCATCAGTGTTCTAAGTGTGACTTGGGATTAGTCCAAATATCCAGAAGTATCTCACAGGAAAGGCCATCAGAAAGCTGCTATAATAGAATAACTAATGAATAATAATAATATCTGCAGCCAAAAAATGGGGTGAGATCTTAGAGTGGATGTTGATTCTTCTGACTTAAATTTATAAAGTGTTTTAGGTTACCTTGGGACTCTAAGCAAATCAGAAGATCTCTGAATTTCACTATTGCATTTGATTCTGTTCAGGAAGTATAAAGATCTTGGGTAAAGAGTGGCCGTACAACATCCAGCTCCAACAGGGGCCTTACAACATCCAGGAAATTGTTGTGGGTTAGAAACTAGCACGATTTCTTAGATATTAAATGCAAATTAAGGTATGCAGCATGATTTGCATGGCATGACAACTATAAATAACCTAATCTCACTGTGCTATTGGTTCTTGCTTTTTTGTTGGGGGTGGGTAGGTATTAGGTTTTTTGATTTTGGTGTGGTTTTTTTTTCCCCATTTGGGCTTGTTTTCCGTAGTCTAACTACTAGAATATTATTTATTATGTCTTTGAATATTCCAAACTTGTTTATTTTTGAAGTCCTTTCTTGTGATTTTACAGACCTTCCCACTCTACTGTGAAGGTTTCTTGCATCCAACATTTGCTCTTCTTTTTCTCCTCACTCTATCCTAGCAGTACTTCTCTGTTACTATATCCCTTCAGTCATTATTGTTCTGATTTCACTTTTCTTCCCACAGAGATGAGATAGAGAGAGTAGTATATTCCATGATCATCATGAAGGGAAAACAAGGACTAAAAAAACCTCGAAGATGAGGCCAATGTTGACAGTGCTGGAACAGGAACACTTGAAAACCTGATCCATGCCAGGAGATGTGGAAACAAAGATGAGTCTCTTACCCAGATATCATCCTACTCCCATCACTATTATAAACATATCTGAACGAGACATGGAGTTAAAAATACCCCCCCCCCAGAAATCACTGCACTGCATTACTTGCATTGCTTCTTAAGACCAATGTCCTTCCTCAGAGTAGAATCACCTGTTTGGTGTTTCCCACTTGAAATCACAGCCTTAGGTGTGTCCAAAGAAAGTCCTCTAGAGCATGTGGGATCCCTCTCTATATCCCATGTCCAAACGCACAAGTACATTAATTTGCCAGCTGACCTCAGCAGTTTGTGAGGTAGTCATGTGGCTGGAAAACAGCCAGGATCTGGAGAAGGCCTGTGTTCATGGCTCCTCTGCAAGTCATCCTTTCATTGGGGTAGCCAGTAAGACTAGAACATAAATAATTAGTGAAGGAGATACAGTCTTGTGTCTTCTTTCATCTTACATCTGCCTGATGCAGCCAAGTGGAGATCTATACCAGATATGGAGTAGAAAGTATTTGCACGTGGAAGAGTTCTGGTTTCTCAATGGTTCTTGTCAGAGCCACTTGGGGTAGGTGCCATAAATTCTCAGAGAGACTTATTCTTTTTAATATATATTTATCCGGGTAGGAAAAAAAAAAAAAAATAGTTAAGCCCATTTACTAAGTTACATTCATGTCCATGTGTAATGCCAACTGACGACATCGGAAGAGAGCTAAGCCCTCACTTATTGATGGTGAGCTAACCCTCTGAAAGGCAGCAGATAGTCTGGCAATGTTTGGGCTGAGTAATGCCCTCTCTCCATATATTTTTTAGATCCAGAGTGGGGGGTATGTCTGAGGATACTTTCAGTACTACAAAAGTATTTGGGTTTTCTTAACAACTCAAATTTTCACTGTCTTTCTTTTTCCAGATAAAGAGCTAATTTTCATTGATGGCATATGAAAATCTAATCACTACCTGCCTGACCACCCTATATCCCCCAGTGCTCTTTTATCATCAGTGAAGGAAAGATGGGAGAAAGGTGGAACTTTTATCCACGTTGTTTTGGACAAAGAGGAAAAAATACAGCTATCAAAATACCAGTGAGCTTTACAGTCCTTAACTTGATAAAGACAGCACAGACAAATGATGCTTCTCTACAAAAAGAAGCATGCTCTAATGTAATCATTCAAGATTATTTTATGACTTAGTGTATTGCAAACTGCTTGGAGAGACCTACCTCTGTGGTATGTCTAAATTCTAGTATATTCTTTGCTACAGGCAAGATAAGTGACATGAAAAAAACAGACCCACTGGTAACATTATTGGAAAGCAGATTCCTGTTCAAACAAGCTAGAGATTAATAAGATAGATTTCTAGTGACTAGGCTCATCCCTGGCTTTTGTCTTCCCTCAGTGTAAAATAGAAGACAGATAGTTTGATAGAGGAAAGTCTGGCAAAGGTAAATGGTAACGATGGAGCAAAGGAGTCATAACATTCTCTTGACGAAGCCCGCATGCCTGAATAGTGAAATACAGAGGAATGTTGATTAAGGTGACTGTCAAGCTTCCAATAGGCTACCAGCAGTAGCTGTAATATCCTCCCAAAAGCATACAATGAAGTCAGTTCAGATATTTCTTTTCTCTGCACAAACTTCTCTAAAAGACAATTATTCTCTCTCAGAGAGGGATGTTCCATTTTAATTCCTCTTTGCTAGGTTGGGTGTCTGTCACCTGCTTCTCCACGTTTTGCACAGCAAAAGGCATGGTACTCGTTGTGACTATTTCTTCAGGCTAAAGTTTTTGCTAGCAATTTCCACATTTCACAGTCCTGGGAAATCTAAACCAGTCTTTTAATGAAAATGTCATTCTCTGTCTTTACAATTAAAAACCAAACCAAACCAAAAACCCAAACAGCCTCTCTGTGTCTGTACTTCAAAATAATCTAACAAAGTGTATTATGTCTAATTTAAAAAAGCAGTAGATTGTTTTTTTCCAATTAAATATAATATACAGTACTTGCAGGAATGAAGTACTAAAAGATGCAAAGCACTAGTTCACTGCTTTGCAAAGCCAAATTGTGCAATTTTTACAGCCATAAAGAACAGAGATTTAAAATTTTCCGGAGAAAACAAAATGTACATTTAATATTGGATAGAGTGCCAAAACAATGTAGGAAGAGATAATGATCTAGTAACTCAGAATCCATTTTCAGTGGAAAAAACCCAGTATACTTGGAACATCTTGACTTGATCTTTGAAAGACATATTAGGTAACCTTTTTTTTTCTTGTCGATAGGCATTTGTAATGTGAGGAGGAGGATATTTCCCTAGCCAAGTCATTTATATGAGCATAAGAGCCACCTTGTGCCATAGATTTGACTGACTCAGCACTAACATGGATTTAAAAAGACATTTCTTCCTTGCCCTGTGGTAGCCATTTTCATTCATTCTAAAACTGACAATCCTGTTACCATGTGGTAAATATTCTAATACATTCAATTATCAAAAGAGACAACATGGAGAATATTCCTTTTAGGCTGACTAGCAAGCAGGTTATTCCTCTTCAAGTGACCTGTTACAGATATAAACTAATATAACTAATTGCTTTACATTAAGCAGAAGCACAGAATAGCAGGAGTTGTTACCTTTTTATGTAGAACCTTTGAATTCAGATTTAAACTCTGTTTGTATAGCTACACCAAAGGATGTTGCTTCTCTGGGTGAGGATCACATCACACTTTAAGATGACTGCAAATGAATCTGTAACTTCCCCCTCCCCCCTGCCCACCCCAATCCCTTAAGTATTATTTGATTTTGGGAAAATAAGACTCCTGACCTGCAAATATTTACATCTTTGCATAAACTTCTGAGTAGCTTGATCTGGGATCAGGTAACATAAATGAATCAATTCATGTGTTTAAAGCTGAGCACATGCAGAAATATTTACAGCCCTAAAGTCTAAGATATCAGTGTTTTCTTTTAAGTGGTGTAATTACCCCAAAATTCAGAGAGACATGCTTAGGAGTACAAAAGGGACCGAGGTACCTAACTTCTAAATCAAAACACCGGAATACCTTTAAAAATGTAGTGGTAAAGAGAAACTTCCTGAGGCCCTTTTATTCACACTGAGCCATATCTTATTTTGCAATAGTTCCCCTAACTTCTCAACATCAGAGTTACAGAACGCAGCCTGGAAAGGACACATGGGTTTCTCTTCAGCACACCAGAAGAGGAAGAAACAAGAATGACATCTTTGTGCCCCTTGATCTAAATATTAACCTCTGCAAGGACATCTCTACTGTATGAATTATCTTGTATTATTCCAATTGGTCAGTAGCAGAGAGTTTGGTAGTTTAGCTTCGGGAAAGTACTTAAGCAAGTACGCATTTCCCAAATTTATTGGGCACGCAGTTTTGAAATCTTAGTGAAAAAAAATTATAGTAGTATTTCCTGGCAAATCTGTATGACTTCCTCTGGGATGTTCTAGTATTTTTACTTATAATATTAGATGAATCCAGGAAGCATGGATGCTTGCAAAAATAGAGATCAGCAAGAGAAATATGGAAATCGATTGCTCAGAGCTCATAGGAGAACTGAGGCTACGCTCAAACCTCATGACAGATAGTTGATACTCAAGTTACAAGTGTCACATACATGTAGCTCTTGGGATTTTTTCCACTGGAGTAAAAATAGTAGCACATTCAAAGCACAGTTGTACATTTTGTTATCAAGAGAAAGATTTTGACATCAATAAAAACTGAACAACTTTGTATAAGGCATACCTTAAAATTGCACCAATTTCACAAGAAGTGCATTTGGCTTTAGCTTGCAGTCACCATCATGGCTTTCTTTTCAGACATGCATCTGCTAGCTTATGAACATGTTCGATAAGGTAAGAGGCAATCTGTGAAAGGAAGAGAAATAGAAAGCTGTTCATAAAATAAAATGAAACGTCATCTGAAACATATTTAAGTATATGCAAGTTACAACAGATTCCCTTAGGCATATATAACGTGTATGCTTACAACAAAAGATAACTTAAACTGATGTTTAATTTGCCAGTTTATTGCAAGGGTGCTATTTTGACTAGTATTAAACAGTCTTGACTGATGACCTCTCTAATTTGTTTGGTGCAAACACTTTCTTTCAACATCAGACACTTACATTTTTAACCATGCACTTATATGAGAGAAAAATCTATTGTGGCCTGTGCAGACAATTCTGCTTTTTAATTGTGTTAAGGTTTTTTCTGCATCTGCTAGACAATGCATGAGAGTATTTGATGATGAGAGCATTGATTAACCTTGAAACATATAATCTGGTTCCCAGGCTTGGTTCTAAAGGGTTTTTGGCTCTCCTTTCAAACATAATTTGCCAAAAGGCAATTACTAGGGAGCTGCAAAAAAACCTCGCCTTCTGGATTTTAAGTTCACTTTCTTCATTAATGTATTAGGAATCTGAGCATGCTGCCTCCTGCTTCTTATCAGTTAAATATATGCAGTGATACCAGAAAAAGAAACTGTGAATGCTGCAATTCTAGTTCATTAGAAGTTGTCAAATAGGGAACATCTATAAAATCAAATGGTGCCAAGCAAACAGCCAAGGCTGTTCATCAACTCTGGATTTAATAACTACCTTATTTATATCCCACATGCTAGGAAAGATATTGTAATTGGGATGGATAATGTAGAACATGAGGAATGGAATAATTAATGGAATAATTAAAAAAAAAAAAAAAAAACCAACCCAAACCAAAAGAACAGTCTGCTTTGCTTCTAAGCTATTTGTTTGAGACTGATTGATTCAGTGGTCACAATGGAATACCATTAGTGTCCAATTCCTTTTACTTTTCTATGTGACATTAGTGTACAGGTCGTTGTAGAGAGGACTTTTTAATGGAGGAGGACAACATTAGAAGATATTTTCTTCTGTCTTGCTTGTAGTCATCGAGGGGCCTGCCCAGCTTGCTCAAGATCTTTGTCGCAGAGTGCCTCTCTCAGCGGCTGGCTTGCAGCAGTGCAAGCCACAACATGTGCATTACCACTCATGCTCTGCCCTAACACCTTAAAACTTTCTGAGAGTGTCTGTGCAGCAAAGCAGGACAGGGGAGTGATGTCCTGACTTCCGCATTTCATCCTGTCTGGATTTTGCAGGTTAAGGGAATTTTTGTGTCCCTGACTGTCAGTGAGCCATCCTTTGTCAGCACTAATCAGCCCTGGAAACAATGGAAATTATACAGTGTGTTAAGACTTGCACAGGTATCTGATGCAATCTAAATGTGAGGCAGTCCTGTTGCATTACCTAATATGTCTAAATGAATGTCCCATAACCCATATTTTTATGCTGGGGAACTGCTGATTGCAGTAGCTGTTCATTACATACACCTATATATCTCCAGGTGATAATCCAGCAAATGAAGGAACTTTTAAACTGACATATTTAGTACACATTCTTCTTATTTAAGGATACCAAGAACACTGAGTGGTATTCCAGCAAAGGGGAACTTGTCCTGAAGTTCAAAGGGTGAACTTCAGCAGAGTGTGGAGGAACATTGCATTGTCAGGATCCTTGCTTTGCAAAAGTACTCATACAGGTTTTAGCATAAATAAGAACCAAATCTTTGAGTATCAGCTAAGAAGGGCACAAGATTTTTCATAACCTAAAATAAAACTGATCAAATTATGTTACAGATTTTGAATGCTTTTCTTGGTATTTTTATTTTATTTTATAGAGAAGAATGGATATAGCAGATTCAAAAAAAAAACCAAACCAAAACAAAACAAACCACGTGGAGATACATGGCTGTGCGAAGAAATACTTAAAAAAATCACTGACCCTTTATTAATATGCTTATTAAAGATCTACATTTTGTAATGTTCCTATCTGGAATCAGCACTTTACTTTTTGTTGCAAACAGAGCATTAAGAAAAAACCCAACAAATTAGATATTTGATCATGGAGACAAAAAGCAGAGAAAGTAGTGTGTGTGCACATTACAATTATATTATCAAGGCTTTCTGTAATGTTATTATAGGCTGTTCCAAGTTACCATGTATGAAAACAAACCACACTGATTCCGAGCCCCAGAATGAGAGAAGTTAGGGAAATATAATCAGTGCAGCTGTGGCAACAATACTATTGTTAAAGCACAGGGAAATTTCATAAACAGTGAGTAAGAAGTCAAGAAGGAAATAGTTGTAGACAAAATCACTGCTAGAAAACATGAAAGCAACTCTTTTTTTCCCATTCCATCCCCTCTCCACCCTGTGAAAAGATTATCCATGGAAGGGGAAAAAAGGGTGAGGTTGTGGGTGGTGTCCTACATAAGGCCATAACACACAAAAAGTATGTATGCTTTTTTCTCTTGGAAGAAGATGAGGAAAAAAAAAATGAGCCTGGAATTTCTTTTGGAACAGACACTGTACTTTCAGGTGCCATCTGTGGACCATGCGTTGTATGAAATAAGTCTATGTTAAAACAAGAATAAAAGAGATAAAGGACATTCAACAGTCCATCGTAGCCATTGCTTGCAGTGTGACATAGATGTTCCCAATGTTTTAAACTGCTTAGGTGTAAGAACTAGCGGCACTTCAGAGTCTGTGCCAGCAATGTGTAACATAGGGCAACAAATATTTCAACAAATGCTAATTTATCCCCTCTGTTATTGACAAAGCTACAAATACCTCAGTCAAAAAAAAAAAAAAAAAAAAAAAAGAAATGCCACTGATTCAACAGCTGTGCTTTGCAGTAGTGTTCATTCACTTTGCTTTGGCATTATATTAAGAACTTCAGTGGCACAGCTTCTGCTTGACACCACTGCAGAAGAATCACTCAAAGTCTGATCCCCTCATAAATACCATTTCAAAAGAAATTGATGGTGCAAGTCCCCTTAGCAGAAGAAAGGCCAGAGTTTTACCCGCGTGTTTTAAACTGCTTCCATGAGCTATTCAGTGATGTGATAGATGAAACCAAAAGAGATGAAACTTGACTACTGTGTCATCTAAATTGACATTAAATAATAGATAATTTTCCATCTGCAGGGAAATTTACTTAATATGAACTGCAAACATGTGAAATGTGAGAGTGGGAGTTTACTGATATCACCAAAACTACAGGTATATGAAAGGAGAAGCCCAGCCTAGTCAATTTTCACCTTAAAATTTTTAACAGTGTTTGGATCATGCACTTCAGTTTAAAGCATTTCTAGATTGTAGCTCGGCAGTATGGCAGTGCTGCTGTTCCTTTCTGCCAAGATAAAAGATAGATTTTCACTGTTTCTTTTGAAATTTAGACTCCATTAATCAGCAATATAACATTCACGTTTTGGAAAAAAGGGTTCTTTTGAACCGGCAGGAAGCATAACATGACTTGCTGGCAAATTTTTCCATGACGTGAAGTTATTCCCTGTTGAGGTTTGCTTAGAATATGTGCACCATGTATTTGATGCAGCTAAGGAAGTTTCTTGAGCAAATGTGCATACTGATGAGTGACAATGAAATTTTAGAAGAACTGTGACTGTTTCTTCAGATCACTTTGATACGGTGCTGGTATTCCAGGCCAAATCCTTGAGATGAGATCTTCAATGTCAATTCAATACTGGAAGCTGAAAGGCTGAATGGAACTTAATCCTGTAGACAGTAAGAGGCATCCTCCATAAAGATTACCATATCTCTTAGGAATAAAGATCATACCACCATCCTTGTCTAGCATCTTATCTTTCGCAGAATCAGGCTACTTCCTCTCCCCCCTAGCCAATTTACAAACTCCAGTAAAATAATTTCAGCCCTCTGTGATTGTGCTTTCTCTCTACTACCTTTGTCTTCTCCCTGCCAAAAATATTTCCTGTCCCCCAGACATACAAAGCTGGCAGGGAAGAAGTTAGATCAGCCATGAGAGGATTTCCATGGAACCCATTAAAGCTTTCTGGCAGCAGGAGGGCAGACACTGTGGGATGCGATGGGACTCCCTTCACACAGAGTTTTGACCCTTCCCAGTTCCTAAAAGTGCTCTTTGACCTCCAGCCCAGCACCTCCATTGCTACTACTGCCCAGGACATTTGAACATGGAGTTCCCAGACAGGCCAGGTGTGCAATGAGAGCATTTTGCCTCCCTTTGGTACTGGGAACTGTTTGGGGTTCAGTGGGATCCCAGAGCAACAATTAACGCTACTAATTTTTCTGACATGAATATAAATGGCTTAGGGCCAGACATAGCATCGATACAGTTATTGCCAACTACTAAAAACAAATAAATCAACCACAGTTTACTAGCATTCCTGACTCTTTTTCTGAATTAGGTGAGTACATTTTGAGAATTTTCAGAGAACATTTGAGAGAATTCAGCTGGACGAGGAACAAGAGTTGTTTCGCTAACATAATTTATTTGGATTTTGAAAGCACTTTTGACAGTATACCTCACAAGAGGCTAGTAAGGAAACTAAGAAGCTGGAAGGTGGGAGGTGTAGTTGTGTTTTGATCACAAAATGGCTAAAAGAAAACAGAATAGAATAAAATGGTCAGTTTTCAATATGGCAGTTGTTAGCAGCAGAACACTGTAAGACTAACAGAACTTCACTAGACTCATTAATGTTCTAGAAAAGGGCTTAATCAGCATGGTGGCAAGATCTACCATGGGACTATTTTTTTAACAAGTGACAATTATTTAACTGAGCAGTTATTTAAGTCAGTCAAGACAAACCTAGGCAATTAGGCAGCACAATGGCAGAGGAAGTTCATGAGGGAAAATTCAAAATAAGGTGTGTTGGAAGGATATTACTAATACACATTGTTGGATTTTGAATTAACAGTAACCACCCAAGAAAATGACCTGTGTGTCACCTTGGAGAGCTTAATAAAAACATCTGCTTAATGTGGAAAGGCAATCAAAAGCAAATGAAATGTTACGATGAATAAAGAAAGGGGTGGGGTCCCACAGAACCTGCTCTGGCCAAGACTGCCCAGGATGTGCAGTGAATCAGTACACTTTCTCACTCTGCTAAGCAGTTTCTAGGATGAACTGGCTGGTCCTCTGGAGGAGAGGGAAGTGTTGAGTACCTCTGACATCGCTTTCCATTCTCTACCCACAGCTGTCTCCAAAAGGCCTTCCTGTTGCTGAGAACCAGCTGTTCATAGACTTTTGCTGTTGGAAAGAAACTGAGTTCATAAAGCAAGCCCACTGAAAGGTAGCCATTTAACAACATACAGCATTTCAAAACAGATGAATAACACTACATTCACTTAAAAAGTTAAAAAAAAAAAAATCAGGTAAGGAAAGTTATTCAGTTCAGTTGTGTTGAAAATTGATCTAAATGCAATGGCTAATGCTCCCAATTACAGAGTCCAACATTTATTTTGTTTTAATTCCCAAATGAAACCATAATTTAGCAGTATATAGGCTCAAAAGCTAGGAATACTAACTCTTTTGTGATAAAGATTATTTACAATAGGGTGGCAGAGTTTACTAATCTTTAAAAGCCTAAATTAAAAACATCAAGCACCCACAATACCCAATTAATCACCAGTTTTTGTGTGTGGGAGTTCTTTGCACCTCTGTATAAACATAATCCCATAATGGCAAAACATTCCATTGCATCTAACTTAACACACTATTATTCAGCGTGTAAAATCTTATTCTCTTTGCAGTAAAGTGATACAGGGTGGGGACTAGAAGGACTGATAGAACCAGATGTGCTCAAGCTTACAGCATGAGGCAGAACTCAAACTTGGATTATATCTAACTGAGAATTTTATTCCTTATATAATCCACTTCACAGCATAGTAAGTGTTCTATACATGTCTGAAAACAGATAAATCAAAATAGTGCCGAACTGTAGTAAAACAAGAAAGCAGCTGATGAAAATGCATATGGAAAAACCCCCAAACCATAAAATTATCTATTTATAGATCTTGTGGGAAACAGAGATGCACTGGAAAGAAAACCACTGGTCAGATTCCTTCACCTGCCAGGATTGCTTGGTGCCAATCCTACAGGTCAGGTTCAGGTATCTGGAGAGACACTGAAATATTTTGTCCCTTTATCGAGGAAAGGCAGGGAGAGGGAAGAAGGATATCTGAATACATGGGGAGGAGAAGAACAAGTGTTAGGTTGTAAGAACTTGACGCAGGGAGTAGAATTGAACTGGCCTTTGACAGGAAGGAAAGACACACTGGGAGGAATTGGTGAGGTCTGGGCATATGAGAAGGAATTGATAAGCAGTCATTCTCATCAACTTGGAACTGGAACTGCCTGGAGATGCAACTAAAGTGCTTAAGAGGAAAGCTGGGCTTAGACGCTGGCAGTTTGCTGCATGGAGACAAGCAAGAGTGAGGGGAGAAAGAAGAGGTGGACAACTGTCCAGTGAATATCAGCTGGGTCTTTCAGTAGCTGTACAAGGAAACTAAGTCTGGGATAAAAAAATCCCAGGAGAAGGCGAAGAGATTGGGAGTGGAAAGAGGAAACAGCAGAATGAAGTCCTGTGCGGAACCAGGAATTACCAGACATTATGTTGTCACTTTGGTAGAAAAATGTATTATTTCTGGTTGTGCTGGTTCACCTAGAAAATGGTTAGTCATCCTGCAATCAATTACTCTGTCAGTTTATGTAGGACAAAGCAGTACAGTAGATTTAGATTCCAATCCTGCTGACATTTCACATGCTGCCAGAATACAGTACTTTTTTCCAGTTCATTTGTTAAAAAGTTAAGAACAAATAAAACATTATATGAGAATTATGCATTATGGTCATAAGGTCTAATGTTAACATTTATGAAAACCCCAAACTAAAATTATTTATGCAACCTTAATTTGGCCACCACATACATAGTCATAATATCATCTTTAATTACATAGTCAAAGAGTTATTTATACACAAGGTCCCAGGTTTTTTTCAGTATAATGAAGGAAACTTTAGCTATAGCAAAAGTCCAAGGCAAAGGGAGTCATAAGGCAGAGAACACAGTGTAGGAGAAAGAATGTCTTCATCTCTATCAGATACCAATCTGGAGGATCTTCTTCTAGACTCTACTACTTTCCATGTAATAACAGACAGCTGACTTAAATCTGTCTTTCTGAGATGATGAATAAGCACATTCTCCGTTTTCTAGGTGCCTACATTAGGCCTGATTTATGGAAGTGCCTAAAGCTCAGGACTGTATTTGACATGTATGGGACCTGTGCTTTCAGCACATTAAGCGGTAGATAAATATTTACATTCTGAAAAGATCTCCTCCTAGACATGCAAGATTTGACCCACACAATCGGTGAAAACTTTTGGCCTTGAGATCTTTGTGCTTCTGTTCTCTACCTATAACACTGCTCACTGAGATTGTTTTGTGAAAATAATACCACAAATATTTGTGGAGCATCCATGAAATGTAGACATCAATATTAAGCAAAAAGCCAGAGAGAAATGAACAATTCTGTTTTTGTATCACTGATCCAACAGTCTTCAATGTACAGGGCATGAAATCACATACTGAAGAAACCGCCCCATTATAGATTCTCCGTGCCTGTTCATTAACTGAAGACTTGAGTACACCCTGTGTACTCAATGAGACAGAGATTCCCCTGGAGAAAATAAAAGACAACATAATCTTTAATCTCGTGATCTCAAGGGATATTCAAAAGGTGACCCAAAATTCTGACAGTCCCTTAGTTTAAGTACTTTATGATTTTGCAATCCTACATGATCTTTTAAGCCTTTTAACTCAATTCGATGTGTGTGAGATACACGCAATAACTGGTTTTGTAAGAAAGAACAATGGACACTTGGTGCTGAGTGATTTTATTAACTATCAACCTACGATTTGCATTCTATTTTTCATTAAAATCACAGCAGAGCCTGTGCAGAGACAATTCCCAGAGATCTACTTATCTCTGAGCTCCTTGATCCTTCTCAGTCCCTTTATTTGCATGAGTATGGGACGGAAATTGCACTGGTTCCATCAATCTGAGAATGAATTATGACTATGTCTATGGTAATACTGCTAGACATCTCTTCCAAGTTTCACTGTCTTTCATATTACACAACAGTCATGAACACTGCTTTTGAATTGTTGTTTTCTCTCCTAATTTTCTTTTCCTAGAATGTCTTGTGTGAAATTCACTTCCTCTTAAGGCACTGTGATGGGGGACTACACTGGAGATCTGCCTTGTCATCTTTCCTGTTCGATGTCTGTTTGAGACTGTTGGGTGAGGCATTGTTACTAGGATGTTATCACAATTTTATTACTCTTCTAACAATCAGTGCAGTAATGTCTTGCCAAAAGTCTGGGGAAACTGCAGAAGGTTGAAATATTGCTGATTCATCCAGTGCAACTGGGTTTAAGTAGATGGCATGGTTGGGTGTAGTAACTGAATTGTAAAACCACTAAGTTCTTCATTGTTTCACTGTTTCTTATTTCTGGTTGCAAATCTGCAGTTATGCTGGATACCAGCTGCTCTCTGATCATGTAGCAGAAGCTACAAAAAATGCTGTGTTGTCTGTACTTGAGACATTACCCTTGACGGGGAAATTTGATGTCAGGGTCCTTAGTTTCATCCTTTGGGACTGGGTTACTTCAAAGTGAAATATACGGGGTGCGATCCTACAAAACACCGAATACTATAAGAAAAGCTGCTGCTGTTAGCAGTATATGTCCCTGGTGTTGCTTGCTGTGAAACGGTTCCTAATTGGAATATAAGAAATTGGTTTTGACTCTAAGATATTGGTAGTGACTCCTGAGTGCCTGAATTCTTGTGGCCTGACTGAACACATCGTCTCTGTGCCAAGTCACCAAAGGTTGTCTCAGTGGAAATACTCTAACCAAATCCTTCTTGATTTGAAAGACAGCAGGCTCGCCACGGAGTATCCTCTGTTAGCATGCTTCAGCTTTGGAATGACATGTTTTCCTCTTCTACTGACCTCCATTGTATGCTAGAAGTAGTATGCAGCTGGCTGCCACAGGAGTGGAATTTCAGGGGACATTTGGGACTTCACTTTTATTTGTATAATATATGGCAGGGATAGTCAGAGACTTTAGAATCCTCCTCTTCTGCTTTTCTGTAGGGCTTATTAAATGCAAATGCTAAAGATACCTGGGAAACAGAAGACTTCTGGACTGTGCCACTACATGAGCATCCACAGGCAATGGAAGGCATAAAACCAGTTTCATATTGCAACCCCATGGATTAAAAAAAAAAAAAAAAAAAGGTTGCAAGAAATCTTTCTATATGGAGAGAACACCACTGTAGCGATTTTTTTGTTTGTTTGTTTCTTTGTCATTTCTTCCTTTGGATCAATAAACCCCTGCATAGTTATGGGAATCTGCACTTGCTATTTCATCAGTTATGAGCAATGTAGTAATTCCAAACTCATGTTTATAAAACTGTTACATCCCTTCAACATCTGTTTCCAATATATATGAGAACTGGGTTTATCTTTGTTGTCTAGTGCTGTCTGGCAACTTTACTCTCTATTGAATATACTGTTTTGCTGATCTGCTCTGAAATTTTGGACTGATACATTGAAGTTCACCTGGAACTGATATGTTCTTGTTTTATAGCTGAGGAAGATACATATCTTTTTGAACTTAGTAAATATAATTCCACTGATTGACCAGAATATTTAATTATCATCCTTTTAATCACGTTTTCTTCTGCTGTTTTCCTCTATTATGATCATAGGGTCAGAATCCATTTTATGGTGGCTGAGTAAGCTGTCTTAGCTATATCTCCTACAACACTACAAATCAGCTATTTTAACCCTAGGTCAACCTTGTACAAATATGTAAGTACAGATTTGTCACTTCCTGTAGAATCATTTCAAAGTAAATAATATGTTGTAGAAATCAGCGCAAGCTGAATGATCTGAGGTAAATTGAACAGGTCTGATCACGTGAGATTTTATACTACTGAAAGTTAAAAGAAAAAAAGCAATTTTATCTTCAAATATTGACAGTTTTCAACATACCGATAGCTACTATTTCAAAAAATGTTCAAAAATTGAATTAATTTTACCCAATTAAAGTTTTAAAATATCATAAGAGTATAGTCTTCCTTTCCTATGCCATCCTTTAATATTTTTTTTTTTTTTTTTTTTTTTTCTTACTGGCCACATAGTTTGTGTGTGTTTGTCAGATTGGCTAGGTTTATGATCTTTATGGAATAAATAAGCAGAAAGGAAAGAGTGTTTGCTTCAACATGACTTGTTCCTGCCAGCACAAATATAGACCTGAGGTTGAAAAGGCAATTTATGTAATTTTTAAAAATCAGTCAAGGACAGCCAACATATTAATTGATGAAGGTTGCATGAGAAGCTCCAAAAAGTAGATGATCAGAGACAAAAGGAGTGAGACTCAATTTGATGTAACATACCCTAACACACTGGCATGATTACTTTTGTAACCACCTGGGATACGTTCTGACAGCTTTTCCTAGTTTTTATTCACTCCTTACTCAGGCAAAACTCCCACTAACTTCTCTCCCACGGTATTTTTTTTCTGACTAATATTTAAGTACATTATCTTTTTGTTGTCTTGTATGGATCACACAGAACATCATCTTACTCATTTAGCTTCAGGAGACAGTGCATTTCATATTCAGAGACAGGCAAAGCTGTTACAGCCTAAACATGAAAAAGGATTAGAAACTTTATTACACTCATTACTACTTCACTGTGCAACTTTATGCTTCTTACATAACAATGTTTCTTTTAAAATGGAGAACTACTTTCATTATACTATTCTGACAAATAAGTATATAACCATATGATGGCAGCAATATGCTTAAATATGTGAATTCCAATATGCAATATGTTTTAACTTGTCTCAAAAAGAAAGATATGACTCAGACCAGTGTTCTGAAGAGTAAAACTTGCAGCAGTCAAATATGTACAAACTGAAGCTTTCACTGTTTTTGACTACAAAACAAAGCTTGACTACAACTTTATTTGCTGAGTACAATTCTAATGACTCTGGTCACTAATTCCAAGGCCATTTTTATCTCTACAAATGCAGAGATAAGTATTTAACACCAGAATTTACCTTACATATATGCAGTTCCCAGAGATCTTCAGGGGAGTCATGCATATGCAGGAAAGGACTGATCATTTTATTTCTTCAATATTAGATGCACATTGTTACCACAGTATATGTACTAGATGACATGGAATTACTTATGCACTTACATAGTAACTGAAGGAAGATTATAATGTGCAATGGTACTAAACTGAGATGATCTAGAGTGAGAAGATGCTGGAAATTTTAACAGAATTTACCTGGTTGACCTAGATCTTTCCAAAATTTATTTTTTAACAGCTGATGAAAGTGATTGGATACTAAATATGAGCCAGAATGGAAGTAGATTTTATAAATGTGCCACTCTTGATAATTGTTTACAATTAGTTACCAGAGAATTCTTAAATTACAAATGGTATGAAAAATAGTGGTATGTAAAATCTGTGTGGACATAAAATCATGCCTATAAAGGTTGGATAAATAATTACAGCGTTGGCGTAGAACAACTTTGTCATTATGTCAAACTATAGGGTTTTCTCAGTTTGTGAAGTATTTAATTGGCTTCTTCAGTAGTTGGATCACAGCTACCTAGCCTATACACGAGAGATATTTTAAGACTGAAAGTATAAAAAAAATATGGAGATATTATCTGGCAGGATAAGGGGACACTGGAAACCTGTTCTCTTATCCCTCTAATAGTAATTTATACTAAGAGCGTTCCAAGGAACAGTTTAGCTGAAAATTTACTGAGCATACATTCTATCCAGTAAATCTGAGCTCTTAGGATTTCATGGTGGGAAAATGTTGCAGGGAAAGGAAGTGGCATGCGTATAATTAGTATGAACTGTTCTTTAGATAAATACAGATAAGGTCAATCAAGTGAGCATCTAAATGAAACTTGGGCTCCCTCTAGACTTTAGTTTAGACTAAAGGTTAGTGTAAATCAGAAGCTGAGGGGTCAATCCTCTCTAGTACCTGCTGTATAACTCCAAGTAGGCCTAAAGGGTCATAACAGTGTTTATCAACTTTAAGGGAATTAGGTTATACAACTTCACACCTTTTTCTTCTTTATTTATTTTAACTTGCTCTCTCAACCTTTTTTTGACTAATCCTTTACCAGCCTGTGGTATTATTAAACAAGGAAGAATATTATTTAAAAAACAAATCAAAATAAAATTAAACATATTTTCACTGAGTTGATTTCTAGATAGGGGAAAGAAGCAATTTTTAACCAACAGATTAAACAGATTGCAATAGATTTTAATAGTTTAAGGATGTTAGAGCACAATTTATCATCCAGAGATCCTAATAATTTCTGGAGACAGCTTTGTATGTAAGTTTCATCTATTTATGGTAGGAGATGCTATATGAAGAAGATCAAAGGTGTTTCAAAAAAGGACAAATATCCATTTGGTCTGTATGGGTCTGTGAATTAAGAAAACAAAACACATTTTTTTTTAACAGATGGTTTCTTACAGATCATTTGGAGGATGCATCTGTATTGTCTACTTTCATGGCCATGAAAAAATGTAATTCATAAAGAAATGGAGAAGAGGAAAACTTTGTGGCTTACTAGATATAATTAAAATCCCCAAATGTCCTGAAGACCACGCTGTGTCTTGTTTTTAACAAACATACTTTTACACGTTTATCAGCAACTGAGCACTGGGTGTACATTGAATGTTAGAGATGTCTAGCCATTGACCAATAGGTTCCACCAAGTGAAAAATACTAACATAATATGTTAATATTTTTAAATAAATAAATAATATGTTAGTAATCCTTAAAAAGGAATGAGTAGTGACTTTCAGAGAATGAAATTATTTTCACTGAATCTTTCAAAATTTAAGTATTTGTATAGGTTTTACAAATTAATGTTTAGTATCTATGTGAGTTTAGAAGCAAACAGAAAATCAGTTAAGTCCAGTGAAATTTCTCATTTCATTAACCTCTTCCACCTCAATGTTATTTTATAAAGGAAAAGGAGATAAGTCATATTTTCATGTTCCATACTTCTTGCACTGCTTACTGATTTGATTCCACAAGATGCAACTCAAAAGATCAGAGCTTGAATTCATCCTAAAGGATTTATACTTTCATGGAATAAATACCTTGAAGGAAACATGGACTTGTAGATTTATTCCCTGGTTATACCTACATTTCTATCAGCATCCTCACCTTTTTTCATGAGCCTTATCCCTTCATTTGAAAAATACAGGCAGCATTTTCTTAACTGACAGAATGTTCTGAGAATAGATCTTGAACATGATCAGATCCCGTGGTGATGATCTTTCTAAAGAATAATTAAACTGTAACCTGCACCTAAGCAATTTCCTGTTATTATCACAGTCCCATTTCATTCATATCTCAATACCAGCATGAGTAGTCTCTGATCGGTAAGTGCTTTGCCAGGGAATACCATATATCAAATAAAACTGGAAGAGGCAGGACTGCAGAATCTGCAGAGAACCCAGATGACTAGACTGCAGCAATGCTTGGCTTGCCTTTCTCCATGAGCTCTTCAGTCAGTCATTCTTGACCATCAGATAATACTCCCAGCTTCCCCAAATCTTCACCTCTGTTCATGTAGAAATCACAGAACTGATAACTACCCCACTGACATTGGTGTCCTTTGGATTGGATCTCACATGTAAGGGGAACTTGTTTAAACAGATGACAGTGGTTCTACCAGAACTGAATAATAACTATATAATGAAGTATAGCAATTTCACTGACATGTTACCAAATATTCACTTCCACACTTAACTAAGACTTAATGGGTGCTTCCACTATGTTAAAATTTTTCCTTTGTGTCTTGACCTTTTCTCCTTAGAATACTACTTCTAATTTTCAGTCATTTACCATATGAGATAAAATCCACACAGATTTCGTACAAGACTCAGAGTTTCTGCTGCTTCTGTTTTCATTTTATTTAGGTTTATTTTTCTAAACCACATGTTACCTTATACCTTGCCAATGTAACTCATTTGGAAATAACGTATTAATTCAAACAATGTTTGTGTGGAGGAACTCTCTGATAGCTTTCAGCTGGCTAAACACACTTAGATAGCATCCTGTTGGTTTCTGAGACAGAAGTGAAAGGCTGATATGCTTACCAAGTGACAGCTTTGAAGCAATATCTTTACAATATGTGAGTACTTACAGTCCTATATTACTAGTGATAGCTTTTTTCTCAGGAGTCCTTCAAGTGCCAAAGTTCATCCAGTTCATGTTTATATTCAATTAAAACCTCAACTAAAATATTTGCAGACAAATGCTGCATTCTCAAGCTCTACGGAAGCCATTCAGACACATCTACACAGATAACAGGGTGGGTTAAGTAAATAATTCTATGGCAAATTAGCTCTACTGCTGTTTGTTGTGGTAGAAAGTAGTTGCTAAAATTGTTTTCATGCATCCAAAATGAAATGTAACTTGATAATGCACGCACTGAAAATATAAAACAGGTTCAGAAAAGGAAACTGCAATTCAGATTTGTTTTAAAGCATTTCATAAACTGCCTTATTATTTTGTTTTCTAGGGGAAATGAAAAGCTAAATGTGCTATATGCAAAACCCAATGAAAATCAGTGCGCTTCTAAAATGAACTTGAAATTCTAGTAGTTAAATATAATGATTCATTACCATGTTTGGATAGTGTTTTTCTCTTTTATTACTCCCTTGAACACCTGAAGAAGCAGTCAAGGAAAGTAATTACATACAAATGAATGCTAAATGCATTATGAATAACAGTGTAACCTTTTAGTATAATAGCCCTTCTCCTCCCTTTGAAAAAAACTAAGTTATTTTACTAGTGTTGCAGCAGCATATCTTATTATCTATTTTAATTGAGCTTAAAACCCATAGAGTTTATCTAGAGAATGGTCTAATAATATAAAACTTCTTTATTATGGCACGCCTACACATCAAACGTCTGCTTTTCTAGCTGTCTATGAGAATAACATCCCTTTAAAGTAATTTGTAAGGGAAACATATCTAATGGTAAATAAATGTTTTAAAGTGTAGATAGATATAATCATTATTACAGCACTATGTTATCTGGTGCTAAACCATTGACAGTTCAGGTTGATCAGGGCAGCATAATCCGCTGGTCACTAATTAATCATACCTAATGTAATTTGGGCTCCATGCTGTTAAGACAAACTAAGAAGAGAAAAACATCAGTTCTAGTATTATTAGCCACCACTTGTCTGTCTTACAAATGTCTTATCCCATTTATAAGTCTTACACAGAAGAGAGCATCTTTTGAAGGACCGTGGGTAGGGTATATGCTCTCCTGTAAAGGGAAAGGCCTCTTTCAACTACTCAGCTCTGTAATCTTTAGAAAAAAATGCTAAATTGTAGGTAAGTAGTGCAAACAATGCAGAACATGAGTAATTTGAAGAATCTTCAGTTTAAGTAGAGTAAGATTATTACTCACTTCTGGAAATCATATACAATTTCTCACTAAAATAAACCTGGTTTATGCCTTTGACAGTTATCTAGGAATGTCCACAGTACAACTATGATAACTTGATAATTCCTCTCCTTTCAAAGCCCTGATAAGAAGACATGATTGCCACTGACAATCTTTCACAACCAGACACTGTCTACACTTACACATGATTCATGAGGGTTTTCTTCTCTCTTTTGGTTTACCAAAGGATCATAACTGGCAGTGTTGCTGTAGTCTCATAATTTGTTTCAAAAGAATGTGCTTAATGAATGCCTTTTTTTTTTTTTTTTTTTTAAAAAAAGGTAAATTTTGACTGATGAGAAACTTCAGTCAAATCTCAGGATATTTATTGGAGAAAAGCCAAAACCAACCCACCCTAAACAAAATGGAATCCCTGCGAATTAATCCCTTCCCAAAACTAAGAACAGGTTTGGTCCTGTGTTCCTGAAGAGGGATAGATTCTATCGGTACCACATGATTGCTCTCATGGCTTCTTACAATACCTGCTATAACAAAGCAAGAGACCTGAAATGTGTCAGCGGACATCAGAGTGACAGTCATCTCCTAAATAAAGGATGTTTTCTGCCAGTAGCCTCTGTTCTGGAGCATAAACTTCCCTGGTTCCTTGGGATATATCTGCAGTTACATTTGCTTAAATTTTAATTCCTGTAACACCTTTATTATCTACATGTTAATGCACGTTCAGACTCAGCTTTAGCATATGCCAGCTTGCTCATTGGCAGAGAAACTCTAAGCTGGAGAAAGAACAAGAACAAAGGATTGAGATCTGATTTATGCTTCAACTCTATTGTTAGAGAAGGTAATGGGCATGGCTGAATTAAGTTAGTCTGGCTCCAGTCCTCCAAAAGAGTATCAGTTTGACATGTCCTTTTGCCATGACTCAATATCAACATAATCTCAGTGTTTGACTGAAAATCTGTTAGGCTTGAAACACACTTTTTCTTCCTAGAGCAGTCTTTATATAATTACATAGCTATTATGTGAAACAGGTCAGTAAATAACAACGTAGAAAGGAACTATATGGGCCTTGGAGAAAAATAAATTTTCTGGAAATATTTAAAGAAAGAAGTTTTTTTCTAACAAATCTCTAACCACCATACAAAGAAGGCCACAGAGGGAATATGACTCCGATCTGGATGCAATGGGAGAATACAAGTACAAGATTAAAAAATTAAGAAATTTTACTTGTAAGTACGGAACCTCAACTACCCCTGCACTGACACACTTGCCAGTTCTATGATGAGCAGATTGGATGTAATCTACATGGCATAATTCTTGAGCACCTTGTGATTCTCTTGCATGACTGCAAGCGAAATAGGCAAGTTAGGCCACAGCCTCCATGATGCATTAAAGGTATGAGATCGTAGGGCATCTGCCCCTAATGTGCCAGCCAGAAGGCTGATTTTGGAAACCCCCTTGCCACCGTTACTGAAGGTCCTGTATATCAGATCTGGCTGACTACATAGGCACAATGTAGATGCTTGCAGTGTTGAGCACAGATGGAGAGTTGGTCATGAAAGGTGTAGTACATATGGGATAACTGGCAAGTCCAAGTTCCTACTGTGAAAATTCTTTAACTGTTGAGCCTAGGATGAGTCTAAACACAATTTATTGGGGTAGTTTTTGCACAATTCCAGAGGTTCCTTTGCAGATCTTCCATATCTCTGAGAAACAGGCAGAAATCCAGACATATTAGAAGGGAGAAGTACAAGAGAATAGGTATCATACTATAGAAAACAGATATTTTAACAACTATCTGATGAAAATTCCTATCTTACATACCCTTGTTAATTCCCTTGACGTGTTCCTGAAAAATGAATTTTCTGCAATTATAGTTAGAACACCATTATTAAATAAAAACCCTCACAAAGTAAACCAGAGTGAACAGAAAACATGCATAGAAATTGAAGTCATATTTTGCTTTATAAATAGGTGTTTAAACTATGTAGAAGAACATTTATAATAATTTTATTGAAATTTTAAAATGTACAGACACACTTATTAATGTGAATTAGGTTTATCCACACCACGTCTATGGAATGTGAAAAGTTAGGTGGTGGCAAGTCTTACAGCCTGTGGGGTCAATCTCGCCCCTAGACACACATGTATGTGTCATTTATCTGCTACAATGCTAGCCAACACTTGCTGATTTTAGAAAGTATGTATGTGCACACAACTGTGGGCAAGACTGAACAGTGACTTTTCAATTTGAAGTTCCTTCACACAAATGCAAACACTTTTTGCAATCTGATTCTAATTAACAATAGACTCATTCATTCTTTCTCTAACAAATGAGCAGAAATCCCCTTCCTTTAGCAATACACAGACATTTGATAGTAACTAAATATTTGAGGTGATTATGTGTTACAAGATCTAATTCTGTTTGTACGTAAGTCCTGTTTCCATCTCAGCTGTAGGCCACAAAACCACTATCCTGTATTACTTGCTCAGGGGCATTGGAAGAAGAAATCCTCCATCCACAGCTGCAAAGCAAGTGGAGCCATTTTGTCACAATGAAGAAAACTTCAGGGTTGACCTAATATTTAGCTCACAATCTATATAACAGAAAAATAGCTACTGAATGTCAGCAGTGGCAGCTTTTCATGGTCTCAGTTCAGCATTATACAGAATTTTTCAGTGATTCCATTAATCCAAATTAATAAAATCAGATTTGTGCAAAAGTGCCTCTCAATCTACTGGCAACACTCTTGCTAATACAGCCCAGTACACAGTTGGCCTTTTTCTCCACAAGAGCCTACTCTTGGCTTACGTACAACTGGTGCACTAGGACTCCCACATCTTTTCCAGCACAACTGCTTCTGTAAGACTCTTGTTTAAGAGTAGAGGCAAGAGGTGCAAAACCATGATTTTTTTTTTTTTTTTCCAGACAACTACTACCAGGGTGTTTACTTTATGCTGGAGTGCATTCAAAGAAAAGCAACTAAGCTGGTGAAGGGTCTAAAGAAGAAGTCTTATGAGGAGTGGCTGAGGTAACTGAGGTTGTTTAAACTGAACAAAAGGAGGCTGAGGAGAGTCTTTATCACTCTCCACAACTACCTGACAGGAGGTTGTAATGATGTGGATGCCAGTCTCTTTTCCTAAGTAACAAGTGATAGGACAAGAGGAAACAGCCTCAAGTTGCACCAGGGGAGGTTTAGGCTGGGTATTAGGAAAAATTTCTTCACCAAAAGTGTTGTTGAGTATTGGAACAGGTTGCCCACAGAAGTGGTTGAGTCACCATCCCTGGAGGCACTTAAAAGATGTGTAGACATGGTGCATAGGGACATTGTTTAGTGGTGGATTTGGTAGTGTTAGGTTAATAGTTGGAGTCAATGATCTTAAAACTCTTTTCCAACCTAAATAATTCTATGGTTCTATGACTGGGTCTATCTGGTCTTATACACCAAAAAATTATTAATAGCTGGGGATATTATGTGCACTACCTGGCAGACATCTTCCAGTTTATTTTTATTCAAAAAGAATTCAGCTCACGCATTCTGAGTCTGTTCCAAGATGTTACTTGAAGCGCCGTAAGTGGGGACAACTAAGAGATTCACTTCAAAAGCACACTACTGATCTAAACTAAAATGCTAATATGGACACACCTATAGCATCCTTCTCAGAACTTTGAGGGAATGGAAATCCTATGGTCTTGACCAGGTGCTGGAAGCAAACCCAGTAGGTTGAAATGCATTCCATGAGATTCATTAAGAACTGAAAAATATGAATAGGATTTAAGAGGTTGGTATGGAAGACCCCAATGATTTTTCTCCCTGGCAAATGACCTATCTCTGTAACAATACAACCCTAAAATTCCATTCAAGTCAGAGAAGTGGCAAGAAAAATGTTCTGGATCTTGGTGATCAAATTAAGAATCTGGTGACTCTAAAGCTGTTTAAAGTTCCATAACTGGTGGTCTTTTGCACAAGCTATCAACAGCATCAGTACTTAAAAACATAGAATCATAGAATGGTTTAGGTTGGAAGGGACCTTTAAAGATCATCTAGTCCAACTCCCCTGCAATGAGCAGGGACATCTTCAACTAGATCAGGTTGCTCAGAGCCCCATCCGACCTGACTTTGAATGCTTTCAGGGATGGGGCATCTACAGCCTCTCTAGGCAACCTGTTCCAGCCTCACTGTGAAAAAATGTCCTCCTTGTATCTAGTCTGAATCTACCCTTGTGTAGTTCAAAACCATTACCCCTTGTCCTATCACTACAGGTCCTACTAAAAGGTCTGTCCTCATCTTTCTTATATACCCCCTCTAAGTATTAAAAGGCCGCTATAAGGTCTCCCCGGAGTCTTTTCTCCAGGCTAAACAACCCCAACTCTCTCAGCCTTTCCTCACAGGAGAAGTGTTCCAGCCCTCTAATCATTTTTGTGGCCCTTCTCTTGACCTGCTCCAACAGGTCCATGTCTTTCTTGTACTGAGGACTCCATAGCTGGACACAGTACTCCAGGTGGGATCTCACAAGAGCTGAACAGAGGGGCAGAATCACCTCCTTTGACCTGATGGTCACACTTCTTTTGATGCAGCCCAGGATATGGTTGGCTTTCTGGGCTGTGAGTGCACACATTGTCAGCTCATGTCCGTTTTTTCATCCACCAGTATCCCCATGTCCTTCTCTGAAGGGCTGCTCTCAATCCCTTCATCTACCAGCCAATATTGATACTGGGGGTTGCCCCTGCCCAGGTGCAGGACTTGCACTTGGCCTCATGAGGTTCACATGGGCCCAATTCTTGAGCTTGTCCAGGTCCCTCTGAATGGCATCCTGTCCCTCAGGTGTGTCAGCTACACCACTCAGCTTGGTGTCATCTGCAAATAGGCTGAGGGTGCACTTGATCCCACTGTCTATGTCATTGATGAAGATATTAAACAGTACTGGTCCCAATTTGGATCCCTGAGGGATACCACTTGTCATTGATCTCCATTTGGACATTGAGCTGTTGACCACTACTCTCAATGCAACCATCCAACCAATTCCTTAACCACCGACAGTCCACCCATCACATTCATATCTCTCCAATTCAGAGAGAAGGATGTTGTGGGAGAGCATGTCAAAGGTCTTACAGACATCCAGATAGATGGCATCTGTAGCTCTTTCTTTATCCACTGATGTAGCTACTCCATCATAGAAGGACACTAGGTTGGTCAGGCAAGACTTGCCCTTGGTGAAGCCATACTGGCTGTCATGAATCACCTCCCTGTCCTCCATGTGCCTTATCATAGCTTGATCTGTTCCATGATCTTCCCAGGCACCGAGGTGAGACTGAGAGGTTGCTAGCTCCCAGGGTCCTCCTTTCTACCCTTTTTAAAAATGGGTGCAATGTTTCCCTTCTCCCAGTCAATTAATACACAATCTGCAAACGTTGACAGAACCATTGATGGAAGGGTCATAAGTTCTGGAAGTCCACACTGCACAAACTAGCACTACAGTAAGCAGCACTGATTCCTTTGATGCAAACTGACTAATATTGGGTAGTCTTAGACATGGTTTTGTATGAGACACAGAAGCTGTTTAAGCAATAGATATGTGATACTGGGAGAGTCCTTCTGAGGTTCTTAGCCTGTCCTTTCACCCCATCATTCTAGAAGTCTTGAGGATGTCACTATGTCACCACTGCCTGTGCCTCATGCACTTACATTTTTTATATGTATAGGTAATCTGCCAGTACTGAAGCACACTCCTATTGAAACATCCAGTTATGGGGATCAAAAATTTTAAATAACAGTAATATCAACAGAAAAGAGCAAGGATCCTGAGAGAACAATAAAAGAATCTAAGAGAAATATAAAACCCAAAGGAAATTGAAATTTGAAGAGAGGCTGTTGCATCTATGTATGAGTTGTAGCAGGGAAAATGCGCAACAAGCAAATTTGTCCTTAAATTAATTCTGTTTTGTAGTGCGAAGAAGACTGCCTGAATTTTGTGGTCAATCAACTTTGCTGTTTCAGAAAATGAGTGACATCCCTGCATAATTTTCCGTTTGCATTCCTCTCTGTTTCTTGTGCAGCAGACTCTTGGCTCACCTCCTGCTACTTCCCCCTACTCTTGCCTCTCTGTTCTTGGCTAGGAAGGACACTCTACAGAATTCACATGAGGAAAAAAAATCTTTGGTGATGTGGCATTACCGTAAGAAAGCTGTGATTTGGCACAGGATATATCAGATTGCGCTTTCCCTGTTCTCCTTGGTAATGAGTGGCTTGTACTGATCCTAGACTGTGCTAGCTGGAGAAATCGGAGAATGCAGCTCAGTTCATTATGTTCTAAAGTCTGCAGCAAGGCTCCACCTCAGCTGCTTTACAAAATTTATCTTCTTTGGTACATCTTTTTTAAAAGCCTATCTGATCAAATAGGATTTCTGCTTGTCAAGACTAAAAGGATGACAGATGAGGATAAAGTAGTACAGACTTTTTCAGAGCTTTATAGCAGCACAGTAGAAAACAAGAGGACAGATAAGCATTGGAACATGTTGTGGAATCTCTGTCCTTGGAGGTTTTCAAGGCCAGATTTGATAAAGCTCTGAGCTACCTGCTCTGAAATCAATGTTAATCCTGACCTGAGCAGGAGGTTGGACTAGGTGATCTCCTGATGTCCTTTCCAACCTCAATTATTCTGATAATAATGGAGGAAAAATTCCTAGAGTTTCTGTGAGTTAGCTTTCCCCACATACTACCACAGAGGCCATATTTGTAGACAATTTAGAATGATGTAATTGAGAGTAGTGGGACTATGATACTGATGACAATAAGCCTCACTGTAAACAAAGTTGTGCAGTGACAAGAATGGCTCTTGACTGGTCCACAGATGCATAAAATGAGTTTGTTTTTTTTTTTCCTGAGGCTATGCAATGATACATTAATGGATCCACAGTACAGAATAACAGTCAAATCAAACTAACTGAAAATTAAGAGGGATTTGAACCCCACAATAGAAACTGAAAAGTGTTTTGCTCATGCTCTACTCCACTCTTCGTGGGTAAGGAATTGAAATTCAGATGGGTAAGCACTGAAAGATAGTATGTTCAGGTATCAGAAAAGTTGCTCAGCAGATACATTGTACATACGATTTCCACTTTACTGTGTACCTCATCTAATGATTAATCACATAAATAAATTACACAAGCGCAGTATTTAAAAGTTATAAGCACTAAATACAAATACAGAAAACATTTAGCAACATGGTGTGGCTGAAATCTGCATGGTGTGGGGGCTGCCGTGACTTATTTGGTGGCATTTTGACCATGGTATTTGAAAGATGATGTCTGTATATGACTGACACTTGTCAGAAGATTCCTGTATTATCTACTATATAGCTGGTCTAGTTTCCTAGTTATGGAAACTGTTGGTCTGACTTTGCCTATTAAATGAAGATGACATTATCAAGATATGTCTCAAAATAGCATCTCAAAAAAATCTTCCTTATTTATTGTGGTTTGGGCTCAGAGGGCAACTGATCACCATACAGCTGCTCATACCCCCCTTCCCCCCAGTGCTGAGAAGGAGAAAATAAAGCAAAAGGCTCAGTGGTCTGAACTCAGAGGGCAACTGAGCACCACACAGCTGCTCAATTCCCCTTCCCTCCCAGCGCTGAGAAGTAGAAAATAAGTCAGACTTGGGATTTGAGATAGGACAGGGAGGGGCAAATCATCCATTATGGTCACAGGCAAAAGGCTGACTCATTAGGGGAAGAAAAAAATAACACAAATTTATTACAGGCACTATATAACACCACCATTTAACAGACAGAGTAGGACAGTGAGAAGCATTACCACATCTTGAGAACACCTTCCCCCCACCCCTCCCTTCTTCCCAGGCTCAGCTCTGCTCCCGATATCTCTACCTCCTCCCCCAGCAGCACAGGGGCAGGGAATGGGGGGTGCAGTCAGTGCTGCCGCTTCTGCCATCTCGGTGAGGGGAGCTTCTGGAACTTGTTCCCCCTTGCTCCGTCATGGTCCCCCTCTCACAGGAGACAGTCCTCCAAAAACTTCAAACTTTCTCCAACTGGAGTCCCTCCCACAGCTGCAGCCCCTCCCGAGCTGCTCCGGTGTGGGACACCCCTGCATGATGCAATCCTCCCAGTGCTGAACTACAACAGCGGGGGCTGCCTTTTCCCACAGAATCCCAGCTGGCTTCAGGTGCAGCCACATTAATTGGCTACATGGGGCCCCTCCAAGCCATAAATCAGTGTCTGCTCCACTGTAGATCTCCATGGGTGTCGGGGGGGGGGCATCCTGCCATCTCCCCACAGGATACAGGGGGGTCTCTGCTCCGGCACACCTCCCCCCTCCTTTCTTCCTCCGTTCCTCCACTGTCCTTGGTGTTCATGCAGCTGCCCCAACTCCTCCTCAAAAGTCCCACTGCTCGTCACCACGTCCCTTCTTAAATACGTTCTCACAGAGGCGCAGCTGATGGGCTCAGTTTTGGTGCAGAGGTGGAGCTGACTTGGAGCTGGGGGAGCTTCGAGAAGCTTCTCACAGGGGGCCATCCCTACAGCTCCCTCCCCTGCCACCCAAAATCCCACCACTCACTCAAACCCAGGACATCAGTACTATGAGGATTTCCAACTGATCAAAACTGAAAATGTTTTAGAACCAAATTGCTTGCCACTAAATAGATTGTTTAGGATTTATTACTTACTCAGTTAAACTGGAATTGGAGTAATCCTTTAATTTTGTCTTATTGACAAGCATTTTTGTCTTTACAAAATACACGTTACTTTGGTTTCTCTATGGTGATAAATACAAAATGTGATAATAGCTTCAAATAATTTATATTGTTAAATTTATAAAATACTTCCAGTAACATGTGTATTACACAAATATTTAAACAAATTTTGTACCCTTAGCTTGACTGTGTACCTACCACATTATAGGAAGCTGTCTTGGCCGAATAATTTCCTCAACACAGAAAGAGAGAGATGACATAGAATTTTACTAGATACTTTGTGCTTGTTCCAAATGTTCATAAAAGGCATCAGTCCAATAGTAATCTGCTACTTTTGGTCCAAGAATTAGTTAGAAAACTCATTTCACCTCAATTTATTTTTTCATCTTTGAAAACTGTGTTACAGAATGGAATCGAAGAATTATTTAGTTTGGTTGAATAAGACCCTTAAGATCATCGAGTCCAACCGTTAATCTAACACTGCCAAGCCCAACACTAAACCATGTCCCTAAGTGCCACGTCCACACATCCTTTAAACACCCCCAGGGATAGTAACTCAACCACTTCCCTGGGCAGCCTGTTCCAACACTTGACAACCCTTTTGGTGAAGAAATTTTTCCTAATATCCAACTAAACCTCCCCTGGTGCAACTTGAGGCCATTTCCTCTTGTCTTATCACTTCTTACTTGGGAAAAAAGACCGACACCCATCTCTCTGCAACCTCCTGTCAGGTAGTTGTAGAGAGCTTGTCAGAAGCAAGCAAAGGGATAATTTTTGTACCTAATGTACAAGACAACTTCCTTTAATATATTAGTGACGCAGGCTTTTATATAATTTAAAAATGTTTTCTAAGATCTTCCATCTAAATTATTACAGTTTAAAGTTAATTCCATGTGCACTGAAGTACACAGAAAGGTTTTATTTTATGTTAAAACAACTGTATTGATTTGATTTAGCATTGGATGATGACAGTTATCACCAGACCATTGTTTAGAACTTTTCTATTCTAGCTACCTGCGTGAAGGCCATGAAAAGAAGATACAGCGATACAGTGTTTTTATTTATCAAAAAGAGAAAAATATCAAAAATATCATTCAGGATCAGGCATCTTAAATCCTGATGTCTGGCCAATGAAATGGATTAAAAATGGGTTACAAATGTAATTTAGCATGTTTACTAATTCTTCCAGTCTATTATTTTCGTTTTCTAAATATTTATCTCTTGGCCATTGTGTGAAAGAGTCATGCAAACAGCGGGACAAATGACAAAGGACAAAAAAATGTTAAAGTATGGAATTCTATCAAGTACACAAAATAAACAAAATTAGAAAACTTTTAACCTCTGCCATAACAATCTGACACGTTGTATTGAGACTATGTAAATTTACTTTCACAAGTACTTTTTTCTTTAGTTACTTGTGTTTTTCCAAAATGAGTCTCTTAATAAGATACTTGTTGAACATAAATTAACTTTTGAAAAATCTTTACATTATTTACATTGTGTATTAAAGTCATTTTACTGTTCCATCAAGCAGTTCTATCTCTAAACGAATATACTTCTGGAAAAGAAAGTCAATACAAGCCTAATTTCTCTGTGTTTTAGAAATGACCATATTTGTCTAAATTATTTAAATGTAAAAACCAATTACTCTCCCTTATATGTAGTAACTCACAATGAATCAGAAAATCTTCAGTTTTGGAATTATGCTACTGCTTTCTTCACTCATGCAAATAATGTACTGTTGTGATATTCCATTGTAATAATCTAATAAATAACATTATTTTTAATGTATATAGTATACTAAAATGTGGATCAACAGATTAAGTTCAAAATTTTCCTGAGTAATTTTGTGAATATTCATCTAATTTTTTCAATATATGGACACATTTCTTAGTACATATTTTCAAAAGACAGATGTTTCCACTACTTTAAAGGCTTAATAATTTTTTGTGCAACTGAGAAATGCAAATTTTATATATATGAGTAAGTTGATTCACAAACTTCTTTCAAGTAAACTCTCAGAGTCTGTAACATTTCAGGCCCTACCAGATGTTCAGTACTTTCCCATAAGTTCCTTAATTGTCCAAAGTAATGCTATGCAACTAAATAATTCTATGCAACTAATATTGACATTTCAATGTGTACGATAATACAAAGCATTGGGACATAACTTTCTAGTGCCTGGAGAAGAGAAGGCTCCAGGGAGACCTTCAAGCGGCCTCCCAGGGCTTAAAGGGGGGACAGGAAAGGTGGGGAGGGACTCTGGGTCAGGGGGGTGGGGGTAGGATGAGGGGTGACAGGTTTAAACTGACAGAGGGGAGATTTAGATGAGATCTAAGGCAGAAATTGTTCCCTGTGCGGGGGGTGAGGCGCTGGCCCAGGGTGCCCAGAGCAGCTGTGGCTGCCCCCTCCCTGGAAGGGTTCAAGGCCAGGTTGGACGGGGCTGGGAGCCCCCTGGGCTGGGGGAAGGGGGCCCTGCCCGGGGCAGGGGGGTGGGACTGGATGATCTTTAAGGTCCCTTCCAACGCAAATCATTCTAGGATTCTATTCTATGATTCTATGATTTGAGGAAAAAAGGGCAAATCGGCGTAAGAAAAACAAACACAGGACAATACCAGGTCTTCATGTGTTTAACATCTAGTTGTTCCACTGAAAGCAGTAAGAGTTAGGTGCACTTATAACCTGCTCATCAACTTCCCGGGTTTGCCCAATAAACTTTTTTTTTTTAAGAAAAATAAGGGGTGTCTTCTTGAAATAATTTTGCCAAGGTGATAATGCATTTTATGAATGTCAGAAGTCTTCAATGCTACTTGTATTCCTTTGTTTGCCAGGAAGTTTCTTTTTTACACCTTCACATTAGCAAACACTTGATGCCTTATCTATTTTCAATAAAAATATCTAGTCAAACTATAATTTTATGTTTTTAATTAAATTTTTGCATAGCAGCTGGTTTACTTGGGAGTGCTTCTAATGGAATAACAAGCTCCACTAGATGGATAATTAATCAGGATTTGGATAGTAATCGCCTATTTACTTGATGATTATCCTACAATGCTATCCCAAAGAAGGACTTATCATGTGGTTGCACAATGAGAAGATGAAATTTATACAAAACATTTGCTATGTGCATGTCATGATTCTTCTGCATCAGACAGTAATATAAGAAATTATTATTATTTCAGGTGTTCATTCCCCAATATTTTTCCCTTCCATAATGAAACACAACTACATGTGTTACATAAGTTCTTGGCTAAACCACTTCAATGAGTAGCATTAAAACCCCTGTAATTAATCAAATAGAGAATAATTTATCTAGGACTCAAAGAAAAAAGTAATTGTCCATTGCTACATTTCAGCTATCTCATTTTTTGCAAGTAGTCAAGCAGCAAAAATGATTGATTGCTTCTAATTCCAGAGACAGATCATTCTCCCTCAACGTTAGTGTGAAGGATGGAAAAAGTATGTCTTCATTCAGGAAACAGGAGTGGAACAGAAATCTGCGTTCCTTTTAGTATTGTAATTTCAAACTCAATCTTTGACTATATCTAGACATGGACACATAAGAACAGACTGGAATTCCTTCAAGGCTCCCATTTGGTGCAATTGTCTGACACTTCATTACTGCTGAAGAAAGGAATGGTGAGTCCCCTCTGACTGCAGGTGGAAAGAATGCCATTGCCTATGTAATAGCTGTCCAACAATAATGGGTGCAGCCACCACTTCTGACAAAGTCCAGGACTCAGAAAAGGATGCGCACTTTTTACAAGGAGAACCAACTGAGGAATTTTTGTTCCAGAACATTTCTGTCTGTTTGCCTGCATCTGTCTCAAACATAACAAAGTCATAGTTGATTATAAATAACCCCGGGATTGTGAAGAGGCTAGTCTGAAGATTTTAATGTGAGAGAGTAAGGAATTTTCTTGGAATAATTTTTGGAGTTTATTTGCAATACATTTAGGTCTTACTGCAAGCTGTTTTTAAGAGTGGATATTAAATTACTCGTAAGAAATGATATGGTAATATGCTGACCAATCTGATGCACCACCTGCTCCCAGCAAATCTGGTGAGTGAGGATTCCAGGACTGACTAATGTGGTACTGCATCTGGTTTGACTACTGTACTAGAGTCATGCTTCGCATGAGAGGACACGCAATTCCAATAAGTCGTTTCAAAACAGCAGTATTTGTCCTTCTTTGGTGCTCAGATAATGACCTGGTTTACAGAATCCTGTCTTTACTCACTGGCAGCCTTCCAGCTCAGCCCCGGACTCAGTCACTGGGACAGTTGGTCACTCAAGTTCTTGGAAAAATTCTGCACCTAGCTTTTAGTTGTTTGACCATCCACCCGAGATTTCAGAGTTTTTATTGATTAAACTTTTGCAAGCTGTTTCTATGGTCTGGGGTAGGGAGATAGCAAATTTTGATTGATAGCTGTGAGATATCAAATCTTGCCAAAGAGTGCAAGGTCAATAACGATTACAGGCTAGATACACACGTTACTGCACATCATTTAAGAAAATGCTTGATATTTTAAAGCAATACTTGTACCATGTTATGTGAATGATTCTGAAGGCTGTATCTTTTCATATTTTTCAGTCCTAAGGCCAGAATTTAAACCTACGGTAAAACTGCAATTGAAATGAATTTTCCCAGATACCTCAGAGGACTCATTTGTTTACATTGTCAGCTCTGGATTTTCATTGCTTAGAGTGAATTGTGTCAGTTCCTGCTTCAGGGAAGTTCAGAATTGACTGCAGGACTTCCTAGATTACTTAATGTCTGTATCAAGACATTACTATTAATACAGCAAACATATAAATATTCTCAGTAATTTAAAAAAAAAAATAAAAGCGAAGAGAATTCTTATGATAGAGCTCTACCTTTCAAATACCTGAGTAGAGGTACAAAAAGTAAGTGAAGTGGCATGATTTAACTGCTTTCTCATTCCTTGAGGTAGTCTCCACAAAACCATGTTGATGGGATAAATCCAGTAGTGCTGCAAAGCCTGTCCTTTTCATGCATTTATTTAAAAATAAAATACAGAAAAACAACACAGCAAAAACTTAGGAAGAGGACCAAAAGCTTTAGGAAAACTTTTGCCTCATTGAATTTACCTCCTACTGTGGTTAACCCACAACATATGCTTAACTTTATGTACTGTGGCAACATTGCGGAGAAGGTACTGATTACATTAGAAAGAAAAGTATGTTTCAGAATGACCCATAGAAGTCTTGAATACTGAAATTCTAAGAAAGCCAAGTGGAAAAATATAATTATTTTCAAATGGCAATGCTTTCATCCCCAGAAACTATTTTTTTGGGGTAAAGTTCAGAGTTCTTGAACTTGGTGTTGAAAGAATTTATGGACCTTGTTTGTCCACTCTTTCAAATCCCCACAAAATGTGTGTACACTAGCTACCAGCTGAAGAATACATCCCCAGTTCTTGTTGACAAAGTTTGACTGATTTAAAGTGCTGCAAGTATGCTTGTAATGGCTTTAAAAAGGACTGCTTGGACATTTCCCTCGCAGTTTAACCAAACTCACAGCACTTGTGCAGTTTTCCATGATTAACTAGGTGATTTCTTTGTGCAACATGTTTTTTCTCTAGAATTCCTATGAACTCAAATATTTATTTATTTTAGCATTAAATAAGGGAAACTGAAATACTGTAGGAAAATACCACTTGAAGTAAGAGTACTGTTCATAAATTGCTCTTGCAGATCTATGCAAAAACTGATTTTAAAAAGAGTTGCTCTTGTGAATCAAAAATCTGTCCTAAACCTTTGTACATGATTTCACAAAGAAGTCTCCAGTGCAGCCTTGCTGCTTACACAAATGCACTCAAGATACTAACCAATTAAACCTAGAAAAAGGTAGCTGAAAAGCAGATCACTGATTGCAAACTCAAAAGTACTTCCATAGGTTTTAAAAAACAGCAAGACCAAATATTTACAGCA
Organism: Tyto alba; assembly: GCF_018691265.1. NCBI lineage: Eukaryota > Metazoa > Chordata > Aves > Strigiformes > Tytonidae > Tyto > Tyto alba. The sequence continues at coordinate 4,098,898 of NW_024881295.1, read as the reverse complement.
AAAACACCCAACCCAGAAAAACACCAGCTTACCTAGTCCAGGGTCTATTTAGATACATAATAGCTGTAAGAATTAGAAAAAGTTAGTAAGGTGGATACTACTAATTCACTGCATGCACAGGATTGCATGACTTGAGATGGCAAGTACAATACAATACTTTATCAGGATGCCTATTTGATGAACCTGGGGAAAACTTTCCATTTCTGCCTGTAACTGCATAAAGAGTCTGCCAATAGACAGATTCTATAAATGGGAAAAAATACTTTAGCACTTGGCCTCTGGGTTCTGCTGTTGTCATCCAAAAGAAGAAATATATTACAATAGGTTGGGAAAAAAAGGTACTCTATGGCAAGGTTTTGTTTAACAGAAGGAGTTCTGAATGCCTACTTTTTAATAAATTTTGTTGAAAGGAAATCATTATAATTTCTATACCATGATTTTTCCCATAAAACCTTAAAAGACAAATAAGTGTAGTATGCTTTGACTGTGGGGCTTTTTGTGGGTAGAAAAGGGTGGCAGAATTCTAAGCAGGCAGATTGTGGTCTAGCAACAAATATGCTTTTTGCTTTATTGCCAGTTGTGGTAATACCAGTGAGGACTGAACTAGGTGGTGATGGGAGTAGTGACCTCAATATAGGACAAATAAGGGACTTAAGTTGATGAAACAGACTGAATTATTCTACACGTGATGGCTAGTTTCAGGGTTGACACAGTATTTTCTTCTCCTGCCCATTCAAACTGGTTAACTGTTTGGATCTTGCTCCTAATATTGACCAAAAGAAAGAGAGATTATGTTGGTTCTTATCAAAGAGACGATAGTTTGCTAACAAGCTGAACTTGGTCCATTCTTTTCTGCTGATCACCGGACAACAGATTATAAAGACTTTAGATGCTATAGGCCTTGACTGTGTTTGAAAGTATTGAATGACACAGTACTAAATAGTGGTAATTTTTCATGTAAAGAAGTTTACTTTTTTATGACTCATTGTCTCTATCTGCTTCAGAATAAGAAAAGTGAATACTTCATTTTGTTGTCAATTATATCACCAATTTCCCTCAGTCAGCTCCTTAGGTTAATGATAGCATTTAACAGTGTTCAATCAATCAATATATACTTTATAAATCATGTTTGTTCAACAGAGTTTTTCTTATTTCTCTACAAAGATTTAAAAAAGCATCCAGTCCAATAACATTACAAACATTGTTTGATTTGGAAGACCCACAAATATGACTGGCTTCATACCACACAAACTGCTATACTGAAGGGTGGTATTACCCACTTATTTATAACCACCTAATGTTACCATGTAAGGCTGAATCAATTAAAAAAAAAAGTTCCAGAACTGACAGGAATCTCTATAAACTTTGCTCTCTAGGAGACATAACAATAACATTCAGCCCAAATTAAGAAGTTTTTGGTCTTAGATTGGTTCAAACTATTTTGGGTGCAATTATACTGGGCTTTCTGTTTTTCATTAATCTAAGTATTACGAAAGGTCTTTTTTCATATTTCATAAAATTCTAGAGAGAAACATAGTTTAAAATTGAGTACAGCTACCAAACAATCAACATTTTGCTAATTGCTACATTCAATCTTAAAACAAAATAGAAGACTCCTATACAGCTCCTACTTCCTGATGCCTTTCAAAACCTGTAATCAGTATATAGCTTACAATGTGTTTCCTCTTGCTTCTTCTTTACTTGCTGAATTTACGTTTATTAAATTACCCATTTCAGGCTTCAGGGAATGTGTCTGTTCTTGTTTCCTTTTGTTTCTTCATCCTCTAGTTTCCCACAATATGGTGGCTGTCAAGAATCAGTAATACTTCAGAAGAATGCCAACAATTTATACTGTCCGAATGGAGGCATTCAATGAACCACAGTGTTAGACAGTAAGAAAATTTTTGTTCTGTTTCCTTGGGGTGCACTACAATAGGAAATTCTCCTAAAATATAAGGGGCATTATCCAGAGAGATTTTAAACATTCATCAACAAGTGCCTTGAGACAGGTCAGCCGAATTCAAAGTTCAAGTAGATTCACCAATAGCAGCGTATTTCAAGGGCTACAGTGTGGCAACTCAGCAGGGAAGATGATTATCAAAACAAAACCACATCAGACCCCAAGGAAACCATAAAATACAGATATTTAGAAAATTATAGACTTAAAGAACTTTTCCCACTTGAGTTAATTTGGGAAAAAAAAAAAAAGACCAACCCAAACCAACCAGAAATAGAGGCTTGTGTTACAAAAATCTGAATTGTGCAAATTGATGTTGAAATTGATTTTTGGACAAGCTAAACACTATCGTACATGAAAAACCTTAATATTTGTTTTATTTTTGGAACTGTTTTAGTATGCTAGGGACACTTTCCTTTCTTGTGATGCTGATACCTGAATTAAGGATAGAAGATACTTTTCCATACCATTTTAAGAAATTTTTGAGCACTTTAAATTAAGGAAACTTACACTTAATAGTTTATGAATTTGTTTTCTAGACCAGTATTAGTTTACTATACATGCGCATAGAAGTTGCATACCCAATTTTTACAGATACTGAAAAAGTCTTAGAATATTAGTGACTATTTAGATTCTAAGCTTCAAGAAACTCTGAGATATTGCAATTTTACTGCGTATCTACCTAACAAAATCACAGCACCATTTTTATCAGTCTTCTTCAGTTACTGAGAGAATGGCATTGGTGCTGTCATTTTCTTAGCACAGAGAAAACTGAGTAACTGTATGTCATCTCTCATTGATACTTATTACCTGTCATTGAAATAGTATTGAAAAGTATTGAGACACGATACTAATGCAATAATTTTAGTGGAAAATCAAAACAAAAGTGATTTCATTTTTTTGTCATCTACCAAATTCTGACACAGAAATAAGTAAGAAATGTCTGCTAATGGTCACTATAAACCATTAAACTTGGGAAAAATAATAATAAATTGTAAGAAACAATGCATTTACTTTTACTGATTTTCAAAACAGAGAAAATGAGCTAATTAGACAAGTCTGCATTTTGAAGGGACATTTTCCCTTACATAAGAAGAAAAGTATAAAGTTAAGTTTATTATATATTAATTCACATAACCCAAAAGATACAGCTGTGCTTTAAAAACACAGTGAAAATGTAATTACCTAATTTAGGTTGGTAAGAGCTACTTTTTCTTGGCTTTTTTCCCGGAATATGCTTATTCCTTCTGCGAAAACAGCATGGCAAACTTTAAAAAATAAAAGGAACATGTTGCAGTGTCAAAACAGAATACGTTCATTATAAACATAACACTTAAGGATTACTGCCTTCAGTAACAAGAAATAGAAATTTGCATTTATCTGTACAAAGAGAATAATATCTTGATAGTCAAAAAAAGTGAAAACTTGTTTATTAACAAAACAGGACCAGGCAGTCTTGGCTCAAAAGCATGTTTGAACACCATTCTGGAGAGGATCTCCTTAAGTCCTGAGAATTTGAATTCACTTTTAGTATTACAGAAACCCATGAGATGATAAGTCCTGACTAAAACTTCACAGAACTTCTTGAATGTCCATGTGTTAATATAGAATATTCAAAAGGTTCTCTTAAGAAGATTTTTTCCCTTTGTACATCCAAGTAGAAACTCTACCATCTGACTGACCTATATAGTGGTCTTTAGCTGGGATAATATTGCTGTGGAAGATTAATGAAGAAAACAAGAGCCCTTAGAATTGTTTTGTCTGATGAGGATGAGGATTTCAGACATGTCCATCAAACTTTCAACTTTAGGCACACGTCTTTTTTTTTTTTTTTTTTTTTAAATGCATGGCATAACTTGAAAAAAAAGGCTGATAGAGGTGTATATGTTATTTATAAAAAAAAAGTTCTATAGCTATCTTTGGGAACACTGCAGTCAGGTGTAATAGGACTTATTGCCTAAACCATCGTATCTTGTTTCTTCGTGTACTGTGAAGTATGGAAACTACTGCAATGTACTATTTCAGTGCCATAATGCTTAATCTTTCTAATTCTACATCCTTCAATGCACTGTTCATTAAATAAGTATTGATTCTATTAGATATGGAAACTGTTTTGTCCACAGAATAGGTTAAATAGTGAAAATAACCAGTTAAGTTTCCCCAGGTCATCACACTCCGGTATGTCATTTGTGACTTGGATGCGCCACCTCAACTTTGCCACTATGTCATGTCCTCTCAGCACCTTACAGCAACCACGGAGAGAACTGCCCCAAGGCATATCGTCTCTCCAGACAGGGAGGTGGTTTGATCTTCACTGTCCAGTCAATTCTCGATTCATTTTCTGTGGTGACGCAGAAGGGCGGTAGCTGCTGCCCACTGAACATGCTGCTGCTGAGGACGAAGCCTGAGCTTACGAGCCCAGGGTCACCACGCCGGCAAGGCGAGCAACCCCGTTTTGACTGCAGAACCCAAGGCCGTGAGGGACAGGCTCCATCCGGGGCCCGGGGCTGCTCCGCGACCGGCGCCAGCCGGCGATTCCCAGAGGCGTCGGGTTTCCGTGACTGGCCCGGTAAGGCACAATGAGGCGCCGTGGCTGCCGGGGACCCGTCCGAAGATGACCAACCACCCCCCCGCGAGGCAGCCGCCGCCGGGGACGCCCCGTAGGCCGGCGCTGGGCCCCGCGCGGCGGCTGCGGCGGTTCCCGCGGCCCGGCACCGGGAGCGCGCCTCCTCCCGCGGCCCCGCCCCCGCCGGCACCCAATCAGCGACCGCCGGCTCCCCACGCGCGCGTGCGGGGCCGGCGCCACGTGACCCGCGGGGCGCCGGGGAGGGGAGGGCTCTGGGGGGGTGTGTGTGTGTGGGGGGAGGGGGCGGGGGGAGTGAGCGGCGTGAAAAATCCACATCCGGGTGAGGCCGCGCGGGCTGGGGTGTCCGCGCGTGGTTTTCCCGCGGCGGGGCGGCTGGCGGCCGCGGGGTCTCTCCGGTCACGGGCGGCGGCGGAGCGGGCTGAGGTGGAAAGGGGGGAGGGAGAAGCCGCCCGCCGCCCACCCGCGCCGGGTAAGCCTGGGAGCGGGAGGCTGGCGCTGGTTCGCCGCCCTCCCTTCCGTTCCCTTCCACGCACCGCGGCTGCGGGGCGTGGGGCTGGCCGGGTGCCGGCGGCGGCAGGGCCTGGCTGCGGCGGTTGCTGCAGGTGGTTTGCCCCTGCGCGGCCTGAGCGCTCCGGTGGTGCCCCCAGGCCCAGGCCCTTTACCTGGGCCACGGCTGCAGCCCACCAGTGTTGGTATGCGTGTGCTGTGGGGCCTGTTCTTAGCGATGGGACTTTAGGGTTCCTACAAAAGGGGATTTTAAAAGTAGTTTAGAGGAACGACAGGAGCCTTCCTTCCCCGCACCAGAAAATTGATAGCCCTGTCAACAGGAAGAACCTTGTGAGTAGTTCTCTAGCCCAGAGGTTTGGAAATCTTGGTTATGATTTGTCTGCTCCTCCACTACTGAGGCCAGACTGCACGGCCAGGTTTTCAGATGTTCAGAATCTTAAGTTGTGCTTAAATATCTAGTCTGACTTCTCAGCGGTGCCTGTGTGCCCAATATCTCTTACTATAAATGGAGTTAGGTGTTGAAGTATTTCTGAAAATCTATCTGAATCTTCAGGCATCTGAAATATCTTCTATAAATCTTGTCTTTAAACACTTTAGGTTTTGAGGTTTCTCATATAATAGGACTGACTTTATCCCCTTGATACCCCAACAAGTGAGCTTAACCTTCTCTGGGATAGTCCCTTGATGAACTCTCTGCAGCTTTGGTTATTCTCAGGAGACTATATCTTGTAAGCAATTTTACTTTCCTATTTTAGCAATTATTTTTGCCAACCAACTACACGTCATGAATGCATTTATTGTCATTTTACAGAAGCAATTCAATGGAGCTTTGGGTAGTTTTTGTCACAGTGCTTAAACACCTGTTTCTGTAGACTTGCTTAATTGCTTTTGTTCTCGGTGCTTTCTGGCTGTTTTGCTTTCTTCTGATATTCAGATTTTGCTCTTCTGCATACATTTCTTCAACTTACGACTTTGGTGTGAGTGCCTCCATATACATGGCTTGATTGTCTAAGTAACAGTGCTAGTGTTCTAGTACTTAATCGTTTTTCTGTCTGGGATGTCACTTTCTCAGTCACTAATACCAGCAGCAGACTGCTGACCATTTTCAAACGGAGTTTGCAGGGTAGATGATGTCTGTTAACAAGTGCAGTAGTGAACTCCGTGCTGGTAGGATTTTGAAAGAAGAAAATCACAGCAGTGGTCAAACAGGTGAGGCCTGGATGCTTGATGAATAGTAACTAATCCCAGAGCCTTTTCCAGAACCTCTTAGAGAGGTGTAAGTGTAATTTATGCTATTTTGAGAGGAAGACAGTTAAATAAAGGAGACAAGTAGGGTAACTTCTGTGCTGTGTGCTTCAACACGTCTTTGTGAATAGCTTCACCAGTAATGCCTTCTGCTGTTAGTCTGTTAGCATCACAGCCTCCACATGCTGATTCCTTCCACCCTAAAGCCGAGATGGTATTTTACTGTAGCTCATCTGAGGAGGTAGGTGGGTTTTGTACACACCTGATTGAGACAGTAGACATTAAAATAGAGTCTGTCACCTTTGGACATGTTTTTATCCAAATCTTTATTCTGACCATTGCTAAAGCTAAGTTTAAGGCTTCCTTCCAGTTTAATTCTATCTAGAGATAGGAATGATTGAGAGCTGAGTATACCTGGTGACGCATTTACATCTGTGATGTTCATACCTAAACCTCCAGAAGGATTTTGAGACATACTGATCAGTCAGTGCCTCACTAGAACTCGCCATGCAGTTTAAGTACTTTTGCATTTAATTATATGCTCCTTGATTGTTTTCTGCATGTCTTTGAATTCACAGACTATTAGACCAGCTCCTTCACGTTTCTTTCCAATTGACGCAAATATTGCCAGAGCTTGGTGAAGAATATACGTTGTCTAGACAATGTTAGCTGTTTCTGTGGTGTCAGGCTGATGTTCAGGATGATGATAGCTACATAGATTTGTAGGTGCCAAAATACAGTTATGCTATAATGCATATTTCTGGTCCAGAGGAAGAATTGGATTGCAGTCATAAGGGCAATAACTGGCATTCTCCAAATGTTTACAGAACTGCTAAGACATCTAAGTATGGTGTGTATCTGAGCAGTTGGCTTGATTCCTCCTGGCTTACTGAAAACCAACTTCCAGGAAAGCTTGCAATACCAAATGGAAAAAAAGTTTGTGGTACGATAGAAACAAGCTTTTTGTGAATCTTTAAATGTAAAAATCACAATACCTTCTTACCCACGTTCATTTGAGTCCGTTCAGGTTCACAAGGTGGCTGGTTCAGTCTGTGATGGTCTGATATGCTTGTATGTTTTGTCATCTGCTGTTGTCCATTTGTGCAGTTTTTGACACTTAAATGCCCTTGCAAGAAAGTTCTTTCTGCTTATGTAGAACTAATTTGATATAATAATGGAGGGGAAAACTCCTGTTAAGCCAATCTCGATACTTTTTCAGCTATGTTTTTTCTTTTATGTGGAGCTTTTTCGCTAGCACACTAGAGGTTTCAGGCTGTAGGCAGTGTCAATTTTAAGTCGTGCAGACTAAATCTACCTTTAGGTGCATTGTAAGTGGTAGATTAACTAAAAAGTGTTGCAAGGTGACTTTCAGACATGGTATTTTAACATCTGTTAAATTCCACTACTTTGTTACTATGATATTTATAATCATAATAATGCATCAGAAATTCAAGGGGAGGGTTGTTTTTCTCTTTTGGTTATCTTACACTTACAAAGACTTACGTGGAAGTAACTCTTACTTGTGATAGTAAAAAATAAATAGTTTAAATTTTAAAGTTGGATTTAGCTGTTCTCATAAGGCCTATTGCAAACTTGATGTTCCATTACTGCTTTGTGTCCCTTAAGCAATGGTGCCTGCTCTTCAGACCGGAGTCTCCAGAAGTAGTGCTATTTTTACAGAAAGGAATAAAGTGGTTTGTAATTTTCTTAATGTAGAATAACATAGTATCTAGACTTAATGTACAGTAGGATTCACATTCTTCCTGAAGAGTTTGGGATTGTCAAATGAGAATTTTTCTTTTCTGACATAGCGGCTTCTTTTCCTTTACATTGTTCAGTTGACAGATTTATTTTTGGAGTGACTGAAAAGAATTCTGAGGGTTCCGTCCACACTTTCGGTGAAACCAAGGCTTCAAAATGTGAATTCCATTATAGGACATGGTTGGAGAAGCAGAATTACGTAACCATAAGTTTATTTTAAATCAATCACAGAGGACACTTTGAATTAAAAGAAAGTGAATTGAAGTTATAACTTTACATGTACTTGTTTCTTGAAGTGGTGATTGATATTCCTAAAAAGATTTTTGGGGATGGCATTTTTATAGAACTCTTCTGCAGTTTTTCAGCAGCTGGATGTGCCATCTGTCTGCATTTGTTTGCATACATGAGGCTAATGTTTGCTATCGATCACACTGAGTAAACTTTTCAAGCCTTTGAAACAGAGCTAGAGGAATGGACATAATATTTATAAAGGTGTTTTGGATCCTCAAAGAAAAATGTTTCTCATGCCTGTGTAATCCCTGTATAAGGAAAGTAGTTTTTGCTGTCCGTCATTAAAGTGATCACAATTCAGTTTCTGTATGTCTCTCAGAGAAGAATCTGGAAATGGCTTTAGTTTAAGTTGCTAATTGCAGTCAATATAAAATATGTCTTCTGTTACACTTGCACAGAGTTCTAAGTTTCATTTTTAAGAAAATCAAACATGTCCAAACTATAGTGATAACTTAGTAAAAAAAAGATCTAAAACCTCAGGCAGTTCATGGAACACTGACTTTAAAATCCTCCACTTACTGAAAACGATACAGTAAATTCTGATTTTTAAGGTTCCCACTAGCAACTCTGGTAGTTGTTTTAGAATGCAAAGTTTTCAACTATTCAGCATTTTTCTTGATCAAAGAACCATATTTGAACGTTTTAGCTAATTTTTGTGAATCTCCTTATCTGATCACATATGGCATTGTAATATTCCAGTATTAACTAGTCAGGCAAGTTTTCAGGTGCAGTGAAATGTAAGTCAGATCCCGTCCAATTCTTCCACCTTTAGACTCCAGGAATATTGTGTCTCATGTTTTAGTGCAGTTCTTCTGGAAAAGACGGCAGGTTTTTGTACACATCTGTAAACTAATTTTATGTGACTATGCAACAGTATTGGTTGGGCATTTTTGTTTGCTTGTGTCAGGAAAAAGTAGTTAAAATAATTATGCTGGTTGCAGGGGTGCTTCCAAATTGTGACTCCTGCTTCTGTTCATCTTCCCTTTGGATTATAAGACTGTAGTAGATACTGCACAGGGTGAAGCAATCTGTACTGGAGAGTAGATTGCTTATAGTCCATGGAATACAGTTGGAAACTGGCACTAAGGGCTGACAAAATTAATAACTATTTTCTTTGGAAACAGAAGATGTAGGATGTGCAAGCACATGTTAAGGTACAAAACATCCAAACCCAAATTCTTCCAGCTGGAAAACTAATAATTTCAAGGCTGTAGCCCTGAATCTATTACTAGAGCTGTTGCTTTTTCTTCAACAAAGGACTTAAAAAGGGATTTAATGTGATGTGCTATTGCTATAAAAGCAGTTCACAGTGGCACTACCACAGAGAATATTAAAGTTTGAGTAAGCTTATTGGTTGTGTTTCAGTTTGGGTATGTACTGAAGGGTTGTACTCTGATGATGAAATATCACGGTCTTAAGGGCTGTTGTGTGACAACGCAGCCATGCCAAGGCACTGTAGTCTTCTGATCTGAATAGAAGCAGAAAAACACACAATTTGCCATCATCTGTTTCAAGTGACAATAAATGTGTATGAAAGTGTAATGAACATGTCATACTTACTTCGATATGAATAGTATGAGCTGGAAGGCATGTCCTGTGAGGAGTGGCCAAGGGCTTTGGACTTGTCTGGTTTGGAGAGAAGGAGGCTGGGGGGCGACCGCATTGCTCTCTGCAGCTCCCTGAGGAGGGGATGTGGAGAGGGGGGTGCTGAGCTCTTCTCCCTGGGACCCAGTGCCAGGGCACGTGGGGATGGCTCAAAGCTGCACCAGGGGAGGATTAGCCTGGACATCAGGCAGCATGTCTTTACTGAGAGGGTGGTCAGACACTGGAACAACTCAAAAATGTTTTACCAGTTGACGAACTCATTAAAACTTATAGGACTACTCATGGAAGTGTTGCAGCTTGTATGGTTTTAGTAAAAATGTTTAATGATGACCTTCTTAAAGGGTGAGGGTAGGGCAGAACAGAATGCCTTGGGGACATAATGATGGGGGTCCTGAATTTTATCACTTCAAAATCAGTGGTCCAAATTTATTCCAGCTTATTACCAGACAAATTATTTTGTGTAAAATGAGCTGGGGAGTTGACCAGGTCATACACACCTATGGTTTCCATTTGTGTTAATATCGGACTGCTGCTTTGTCAGTGGGTGTATGATAAATTCAGGATTTCAGGACTGGCTGTTCAGTGTTCTTTTATCTTTGGGTGGTTCATGTTGGGGCTTTTTTGAGGGGGCATTATTTAGAATAGTCACTTCCTTATGGCCAAGATGTCAGAGTTGGGTACGCATTTAGTTGGGCAGAAGTGATATAGCAGCTGGGATTAAGAGACTTTGTATATTTAGTGTCTTTTTGAGTGTATTTTTGGTGAAGAACTCCAGGCACACCCGATGTAGGACTTAGAATACAAAATCAACTGAACTGCTAACAAAGAAAGATGGTGGGGTTTTAAAAGTTTTTTTTTGTTGTTGTTTCGTTTTTTTTTTTCCAGTAAGATAAAGATCCTGTGTGTCCTCAAACATCTTAAGAGGTCAGGGAAGAAATTCATTGCTTAGTCTTCTCTGATCAGAGAAATATATGGGGACAACTGGTGTCCCTTTGAAATGTGTTTTATGCCTTTCTACTCTCTAAACAGCAGCAGGCTTCCGTTTGGGTTAATGGTGGCTACTCTCTTAACCCAGTTGAGAAAAGTGAATATAATCCCCTGCTCCATTTAAATGCAGAGCGAAACAGGTTGCTTAACCTAGCACTGAAAGCGTTTAACATTTAAAAAAACAAACGAACAAACCCCCTTCATTTGAGAAGCAGAAACTAACAACCCATTGCAGCAACTCAGAAACAATTTAAACTCAATATACAAGATTATGAAGGGATTCTCTGTAGCAATGTGCTACAAGCTTTAGTTAGAATTTCATAAGCAATTTTTTGTCTTCTTCCCTGAGGATTATATTGAAATTAAATAATTCAAGATAAAACCAGTTTTTGTTCCACTGGTACATTGTTTAGATTTCTGTTTTCTACTGGGGTGTAAAGTTAGGGAAAAAGGAGCTGTCAGAAAATTAGCCTCATCTTCTGTGTATGGCTTTGGCTATAATGGATAAAACCTAGGAATCTAAATTCATTGACTGATAATAGACCTGTTAGGAAAATAAAACTGCATATGGTAGAAATACGTGGCTATTGACCTAAGCTGTGTTGGGGAGGGATAACATAACAAAAATTTGAGTGGTTCATCTAACACATTTATTTACATATTATGTATCTCTACAGCAATTTCCCAATGGTTTGTGCAAGGGATTGTCAGTGTCTGTGGTTCACATGTGTCTGTGCTAAGCCAGGCAGCAGATTCTTTGTTGTGTTGTTAGGCTGCGGTTAATCCAGGACAGATGCCATTGTTCAACAAGTAGTATCACTTCTGCAGTTACAACTTTTTTCTTACGCTCTTCTCCCCTGAGAAATTTGTCCAAGGAGTAAACTTCTTTCCCATTTTTAGTTCAGTATATTCAGGCCGAATATGTGAGTACAATTTTTCTGACTGCTGGCCCCTGCAGTAGAGGAAGGGACTAAAAGATTGCTGATTTGGTATGCTTCTGGTTGTAACGGTACCTGCAAGGTATGGGCTGTGAAGAACAGTATAATTTAAGTTACTGTGTCTCATGCTTCACCATCTGCTTCCTACAACAGGCGTTTGTGTCTGACCACAGTCCATTGAAAGGTGTGTGAAAGCCATGCCTTGCTACAAGAAGTATAGCTTGTATTTAGAAGATACTGTTACTGAGTGATATATAAAGTTTTTAGGTGTTGGAGAGATGAACAGTTCTGATTATGTTTGCTAGAAGACATCCCTTGGTATAACAGGTGGTGAAATTTATATTCAGAGTACCACCTAGATGAGAGAAGTAAGTGAATTTGGGTGTTAAGTAGTCATTATCTGTGAAAATTTGTGTGAGATAGTAGGTAATAACAGTAATAGATGACACTCATTAATTGAGCTAGGCTGCAGGTAAAATTTGAAGATTCAAAATCCAAAACTTCCACAGGTTTGGAAATGGTCTTGTGATGCTAGGTTGTTGTAGATAATTGAGGGACCAAACTAATTTGAACTTAAAGTAGAGGACATGAAAACAGTACTAATTTGCTGCTGCTACTCAATTATTTTCTCTTCTAGGCTGGCAAAAAATGAAAATAGCACTGACTGTTCTTTTCTGCTAATATTTCTGAAAAACCTCTGAGATGGTTTGCACCAAGATATTATTTAGTGGATGTGACAATGAGTCCTTAGCTCAGTGGTAATGGCAAATTTAGTTAGACTGAGGTACAGAAGTGCTAAACCAAAACTGAAGTGCTTTGAATATTGGTTTAGAAGTCCATACTAACAGTATACTTGTGAAATTGTCTTGGCGTCTATGTAAGTATGGATGGATGCCCTTGACAAGTAAAGACAAATGCTAAATTCACTCTTAAACCATTCTTCTTCTGCTTTCTGTTAGAGGTCCTATGGGATGGTTTATTTTCAAATGTTTCAGAGCCAAAGAAATCAGCAGACTACTTATATGCTGTGTTTGTTCTTGATTGTATTTGCCTTAGTTTTTGCTACAGTGTGATTTCTTGCATGGAATTACTGTTTGGTAAATAGGAAGGTGGTGTTGAACTGTGCTCCCAACACAAGAGACTGCTTTTAATTGGAAGACTTATTTGGCTATAAATTAGTTTTAAACGCAATAAATTGTAAGGAGAAGAATGAGAAAGAAACTGTCTTCCCTTATTTTAATTACCGTTGAAGTCTTCATAGAATGGGGGATGCCAATAAGTATATATAGAAAGTATTTAGGAAAATGTTGATTGCAGAGTTTGATCTGTTTGAAACCTGTCATCTAGTACCATGAAAACATTTTGTTGCTTACAGTGCTTTCTGTACATGCTCTATATTCTGAAGTCGTTAGCTTGTAAATAAATATATATACTAAATAACTGCTAAATATACTAAATAATGTACTAAGTTCATTCCGTGTCTCCTTGAGGTTTTTGAATAAAGTGAATAAAGGTAAAAACTATCTGATATTCTGTGTACTGTTGCCAAAACTTGGTCTTGTAGTTCTTTACAGTTGATTTCTCCTCATTAAATACTTTGCCAGAACGCACTATTAGAATTGATTTCATTTATCATGAGGTAGGCTTGAGAGAAAGTTTGGAATTATGTTACTTTGAATTTGTGTTAGTATCATCTTATATGAAACACCTACATTTTCACTTAAATAGTTCTGATTTATTTTGGAACACAGGACAGTGACTTTTTATTTATTTATTTTTAATTTCTGAGGAAGAGACCTACAGTCAACTTCTTTGCACTTTTTTTTTTTTTTCCAAACTTTTTAACAACACTTTCTTATGTTACAGTTTTTGAGTTTAGTGTGTGTATATAGAGAGAAATAAACTGGAAATCCTGTCTCTGAGGATGGGAATTTAGTATGGTTTTAGATGGAAAACAAAATAGTTTAGCATACACTTGCCAGTTAAGCTTTTAAAAGGACTTTCCATGGGATGCAACTTCTGAAGTAATGCAGAGCTTCTAAAGAGATTTCCATGTGATATAGATGCCACAGCTGACTTGCTTTGAGTTTATAAACTGCTGGAGTGAAAATCAGTATCTTGGCCTGATCAACTGTAGACTGAAGACAAGTTGTACTTAGTTTGAACTGTTGGTTTTCAGTGAAGTCTTGTGGCCTGTGATATGTCCAGATATTGGGTTCTCAAGTTCTTCTCATATTTCTATCTGTTATATGGGAAGCTTTAAACATTTTGCCTTACTTCTTTTTTTCTGGACAAGTTCCAAAGTTACTATCTGAAAATAAGTGTATGCTCTTTCATTTTATATATATATATATATATATATGTATATACACACACACACATATATATGTTGCCCCAGTGGTATGCACGTGGTTGAGCAAAGTTACGAGTTGTTTGTTTTTGTTTTTTTTCTTTTTTATTAATTACAGCAAGCAGGAAATATGTAATAGAAATCCTTAATACTTTCAGTGCACACTTGTAGAAGTTAACCACCTTTGTCATGGATTTGAAAGGAGCCAAGGTAATACTGTTAGAAAATGAACTTGTCAGTAAAAGGTTTCAAAATGTTTTTACAAGGGTAAAGATACTGACCAGCTGGATTGCCTTAATGTATTCCAGGGTGTGTTTAAGAAGGATTTAGTAAGGTAATTTATCCAGTTATTGTGATATGAACTATATTAAAGACCCATTTTAGTGAAATGGATGCATATCAAAGTTGAGTAAAAAATACTGAGTAGTGAGAGGCTCAAAAATAGTTATAAAAAAAAGTCACTTTTTATTACAGCTCATCTACAAGGTATATGTAAAACACACATTCAGAAATGAAGTGATTATTTAACATACCTGAATTGCTTTTCTTAAAAAAGGAAAAAATTTAGTTGTTAAAATAAAAATGTGTTATGTTTTTTGCAAGTGGTTGTCTTCAGGTAGCAGCTGTGCTGAAATTGTTCAAATTTCCTCATAGCGTAAAATACACTGTGATGTGATTGCAGTGTCTAGTTTAGAAGTCTAGATAATAAAAAAGAGTTTTTATTAAAAAAAATGTATTTAATTGTATGTCAGCATTGAGTCCTATAGAAAAACACACACATCTGTATTTAACCTGGTTAAGCTATAAATGACTATGGAACATCTGGAGTTAGCAAAACTGATGAAGGATAGAACACTGGCACTATCTTTGCTACAGCAGGGGCTACTGTCTAGTTCTTGCTTATTAATCCAATCCTGGTTTCTCCATTAGGTTTGAATTATAGAACCACATGCTAAATAAAAATGTGAGGGAAAGGTGAAAGACGACCAAGAGTTCGCAGGGTTGAATTTAGTTATAGTCTTCCGGCAGACTGTATCTCTTCAGTATTCTGGTGACAGACAGCCAGGCTGCATTCTGAGCTGCTTTCATTAAATGCACTAGGCTTGAATTTCTTAAAATTATTTTTGCATTTTGGATTAAAGAAAGGATTTTCTTTGTTCTTATTCAGTGAAATGTTTTATGATGATAATTTTCCATACAAGTTGTGCACTCAGCAATATTTGTCCTGTGAAAATAGTGGTTTCATTATAGAAGTAGCCTAATGTACTACTCATAATTAGTGAAGGAAGACAGTTGTGATTTTTCTGATAATATGTTTTTAACAATCTGATATTTTATAGAAAATTACCGGATTAGCAGAAGTTGTCTATTCACATAATTTTTTTCTTTAAGACTCTACAGACAATTATAGTAATTATCTGTAACTTTTAATTGTTAAATGCATTGGTTTTTTAATTATTATTGCATGTAAGTGTAGGGTATTAATGGTTATTGTTCAAATATTCAAGCTTTTTCTTGCTGATTTTAGTCAAGCAAAACTTGTCTTTATTGGGAATTTTGCTGACTAAAGACAATGTAATTGCCCAGTAATTAATGTAGTTAAAAGATATCACTCTACACATAGTTTACTCTTTGGAACCTGAATGTTCTGCCTGTTTTCTCAAGTGTTGCCAGAAGGGATCATTTCTGCATAGTAGTTTTTGGATAAATTTCAGTAGTTCTCTTTAAACACTGCTGGTTTCAGGTTTCAAAAGCTGTTAAGCTCTGTGAGTATATAAGGTCCTTGTTAACTTAAATAATTCCATGAATTCTCAAATATATTATGTACAGGTTCACTATATACATATACAAATAAATGAATGTCCACTACGGTTTGTTGTTATTTTGTTCTTGTATATATATTCTACATGCATGATAGTTTTATACTTTAGGATGAGTATGCTAGGCATGCATTTATTTCCAAGGGCATGCATTTATTTCCAGTTTAACAAAGGTCTCGGAGGATATACAAAGTTGTGATTTAAAATAAATTACATGGGGGAAGGAGCAATTAGTTTGTTAGACTGGGAAGATAAGGAGCATTTTGAATTAGGCACCCTGTGATGGATGGAGGCTTGTCTGCGTGTGACTATACCTCAGAAACATGGTGCATCCAATTTATTCTGCATTTTAGCTGTGAGGCAATGTATGTTTTGTGAATTACTTGGTTTTTGTGTGTGTGCTTGCTAGTGTAATATGGGGATGGCTATCCTTTCTTCTCTAGTACACATTGCCATCAATGCCATCATTGCTGCACAGTACTGTAGAAGGCAGAGACATTTTGAAGGTGATCAATATCGGCCCAGTGGCATAGCAGAGTATAATTTTTTTTTTTTTTTTTTTCAATTTATGGAAGAATCTCATTGCTAAGCCTTCTTATATGATGGTATTTTAACTGCTGATAGCATTGAGGAGAAGTTGTGCAGATCCTGGAAAAGAAAATCATTGGGCTTGTGCTCTTAGGGCATGCCTGGCATGGTCCCTGCCTGGCTTTGTAGGCTCGCTAGGGAAGGAGACAGAATGGAATGGATGATAGGATGGGTGCAGAATCTGGCTGGTATCTTCTTGTCTGTTTGTTTGGGGGTGGGAGAAGCTTAACTTCTCTTGAATGAGGAATAATTTTTGCTTAATTGTTAACTGATGAGTAATCTTGATACCAGCGCCCTCATTGCATACATGGTACGTAAATTCCTTAAATGTCCCAGTAACTTACTGGATAAGGGACCTCTTAGAAAATGTCTTCCTTCTCCTGAAATGGGCATGGTGGTGCCTACCCATCTTTGTGTCCATAGTTTTGGGACTAGAGAAGAAGAGTATTCTAGACTTGCATAGTAGGTATAAAGAATCAACTTGGAGAAAGAAACTATTTTAAAGCATTGTGTTCTGATTGAAAAAGACTTGGGTGTTAAGCCCTAATCCCATTTTCATTCTGACCTGATCTGTGATACGTGCTCCCAGCTTCCTCCTCATATTACAGAGGCATCAATGGCAATGAACCCTTTCCATAAGAAGTAAATATATTTTTCTTGATCGCAGCAGACAACATGCAATTATGATAATATCCATTTGGTCAAAGGTCATGTGATAAAAGTGTTGTGTTACATGCTTAGGAGTAGATAAACATGAAGAAGAAAAAAGGAAACAAACATAATGTCCACATACATTCTGGTAGCAATGTTTTCTGTTGGAAAGCAAATTAGCATTTTTGTTTTACTACTTTGGGGGTTGGGAGTTGGATAATATGAAACCTTTACTGTTTGCTTCATAAGAGTCATAAGAAAATAAATTTAAAATCACATCTTGAGTTGCTTCTTCATGAATTGAACCTTCTCTTTAGAAGAGTATGAAAAAACAAATTAATCTGCTTGATGTGTAAACAAAAAGTCATCAAGTCTTCTTTTCAAGTATTAGTAAAGGGAGAAAAAGCTTCAGTGATGATACATTCTTCTTTTTGTGTAAGCGGGAGTAATGTCTGGTCTTTTCTGCTTGTAACAGTGTAACCAGAGCTTGCAAAACAAAGGATTAAAAGTTTTTAAAATGACCAGTCATGTTTTATTTCAGTGTCTGGATTAAACTTTCATAGAGTCTACATTTCCAGTAGCTGGTTGGAGTGAGGGGAAGAGGGGGAGGAATATTATTACAGTTATTGAAGGTGTTCTGTTTAAAGACTAGCAAGTGAGGCATGTGGAATCACTAAGACTTGAAAATCTGCGACATAATTCTTTTTGATATCATCTCATATCAGAGAAATAGGTTAGTATCTTTCTTGCCTCAAATTAGTACCATGTCCCTGTGAGAAGTACTGTACTTCCAGGGTTTGGAGGAAGCTGAGGGGAGGTGCTTTATTAATTGGAAAAGTGACTCTTCCTGTCTATTAGGTGTCATACAGTAATAATAAAAGAATACTATTTATCTTTATTTAGTATAATCAGTATCACATTCTGGTTTTGCATAATACAGTTACCATGTGCTAGTGATTATTTTTTGAATGTATCTGTGGTCACCTGTTAGAAAATCTAACATAAAGATAGAATAATATTCTGTAGACACTGGCATTTTGTAGTTTTTGCAAACTGTCTATACACAAATTAAAGGAAAACAGTATCCCTTTCATAATATTTAACTATCAAGTTTACTGACCATCCTTTATATTTGGACCTTTACTATTTTATTTTATTTTGAATTAATGGAAAAAAGCCTAGTTTTAACTATGTTTCAAGGTGATCTACGGAATTTTTAAGCTTTTTTTTTTTTTTCCATGAAAGATTCTTTTTCCAGTCAAAGTAGTGTTGATTTTTAGTCAGTGATTCACTCAGCACCAAATTTTCCTAGGCAGTGCATCATGCCAAAAATGTAGTATTATCCTGTTTCTTGACTTTTTTTTTTTTATTTTTTTTTTTTCTATAAAGGCTATATTCCTTCTTAATATGTAAGGACTCGGGCACTCTTCTCCTTTATTAGCATTAATGACATTTATTTGTGCAAGTTACCACACATATCCATTTGAGCATGTATTCAAAAACTTATGTTCTTGTTTGACATGTTGTTATATTAAATTGTGTTGCTATGATGCTCTAACTGTTACTAAGATTGTGTCAAACCTTCTATTTTAAGATATCTAATTCTGTGACAAAGTTCCCTTCAGGCAGAGCTTGGTGGTTTTTACTACTGGAAATCTCCATCATACAGACACCTCTAAGTTCCAGTGAAACATATTAGTGTGAGTTGCAAGTAAAAATAATTGATTGCATTTAGGAACATTGGATATTAACAGAAAAGAATAGAGAAGTGGAAGTATTTAAATTGTTAGTTTAAGTTCTTGAAGCTTACTAATATTTTAAGTGAAAATGCATATGAAATACCTATGACCCTTCTGTTTTACTTTTAAACCCTGTGTGTCTTAAGTTTACCAAATATGCACTACAAAAGAAAGACAGCTGTTTGTCCTGGCATTCCCAATCCCTTAACAGTGGATGTTTCTGCACCGTTAATTTCTTTGTTTCTAAGTAAAAATGAATAAGGACTTTATGAAAATTAAGCAAGTGCCCAGTTGCATGAACTGTCTAAAACTGATATCCAGCTCTTCTCTTGAGAGAGAAGCACCAAATAGCCAAGCACTGTATCTGTCAAGGCCAAGAGGAGGATGCTGACTGGGGCTACTAAAACTGGCTCAAAAAGCCATTCATTCATTATGAAATGTTAGACTTACTTTTTCAAGAAAGAATTGCTATTTGTAGATGTCTTACCATATTGACAGTCAAATCTTCCAATTTAATGATTTTTAGGGAAAGTTTTCACAAATTAATGGATTAACAGTTTCCTATTACTTCCAGAGAAGAAACATCCTCACACAATTTTTCTTTCCTGTCAAGTTTTTTTCTCTTAATGCTGAAAGTTCACTTCAGCCTTCTTCAAGAAACTTCTCTGTTGAGTACAGAGATTTATGTAAGACATTTTTTCATTGAACTCATGATGAAAATATTTCAATAGGTTTTTGCTACTTTTGTCCCTCCTACAACAGTGAATATTTTTAGAGGTGTTCTTTCATGCTTCTCTCTTGAAGTTGGTTCATTTGTCATTAGCAAACCCAATCCTAAAATGATCCTGCACAGATGTTGGTAATTATTAGTACAGTTCAACTATAGACCAATCTCAAAGGTGGATTCACTATTTTTGCAGCCTCTACTGCTATGTTTTTTGTTTTTTTTTTTTTTTTTTTTTTGACTATACTCTTCTAGATACAGATGAAAGCACTGAATCACAGACCATGCATGGAAGGGACATCTGGAGGTTGTCTAGTCCATAGTTCTGGTTAAAGCAGGTCTGGTTAGAGCAAATGGCTCAGAGCTGTGGCCAATTGATTTCTGAATATCTTCAGGGATGAAGAGTCCACAGTGTGGGCAGCTTGTTCCAGTATCTGGTCAGAATTGTAATTATTCTGACTTCTGTCCTATGGATCTTGTCCTAATTCCTGTGCAACTTTGAGAACAGCCTGGCTCTGTCTTCTAGAAGACTGTGTACAATTTTATGGTCAATGGTACAATGAGAATACTTTATATATAAGAGTTTCTAGTCTACTGTGGTCACTTTTGCTCAGGCATTTGCAGGGCTGTTAGTGTCTGATCTTTGTGACCTAGTTAGTGAATGACAAGTCACACTTTTCTTACCTTTTTTTGTAGAACACAAACTAATTTCCAGGGCTTCTGATTATCATTAATCTGAATCAGGATTATAGAGAATGTTGATATGGACTTGATGTTGATTAATTATAGGTATAGTGTATTGCCTAGCTGTGCATAACAGAAATGTATAATTCCAGTTTAATTCAAGTTACTTTCTGAGAGTTTTTTGGAGGTGGTTGGGGAGAAGGCTTGGTGAGGGGAGAGGTTTTTCCTCCAGAAAGCACATCATGTTTGAATTGTATCAGTTTTGTCAGACTTCTCACAGCAGTTTATTTACATTTTGTAAAAGTGTGTGGCTTTTGAAGTAAAAAGTTACTTGTGATAGAGAAAGCTTATAGCAGGACATTAGAGAAATTTAAAACTTAGTTAAATATGTGGTTCTTTATTTTTATAATGAAACAAGAACTAGTCTTCCCATGTTCTGGTTGCAAGAAACCAAGTATGGTGAAAACTGAAGACTTTGGGAGGACTTTCTATAAAATTTTGAGTTAATTGCAGTTGTTAGAATTAAGTCTTGAGAAAGTGTCTTTAGAATTAAGTCTTGAGAAAGTGTCTATAGATTCTGGAGACAACCTGAAAAATACTGTAATATATTTCTGCTGGAGTTGATAAGGTTTTATTTGAAGTCACCTTTGAATATCTAGAATGAAAAAGTAGGTATTCTCTTAGAGGAAAATTTTTAAAGTTGTGAGAAGCTGACAAAGACTCGTGGGCAAAAATGTGAAAAAGAACCTTAATGCGTTACTGTAATTACTCATCTGAATAGATAACCTGCTGGAATGAAAACCGTATTTGTTTTGCTAGAGATTTCCGGCCCCCCCCACCTCCCCCACCCCTGGCCATAGATAGATCCCAGCAATCAACATATTTGGAAGCCAAAGTATACAGACCTTTTCTCTCTCAACCTTTTAATTGAAGGTATGTGGTACTGAAAGTACCGCTGTGATACTTGCAAAGTCTTTTCTTCTGAATGATGCTATCCTCTGAGTACTTATGGTTACACATGGAATCCCCATGTGGTCCATGGGTTGTGGTCTGGTATAGAGACAAAAATGGTACATGCATGTGGTAGATCTCTACCTCAGGAAATACTCTGAAGTTAACCTCAGGAATTATTTCTGAATCACAAGTAGAGTAGTATTTTAGACATTGGCCTAGGGTTCACACCTTTTTATTGATCTAGGAGAAAATATGTCTCTCCCAATTTATATTCTTTCTTTCCTATACATAAATTCATACCATGTATTTGGTGGTCTTACATATATGTAGAGGTCAGGAACAATGAGTGAGAGGCAGTTTGTATCTAATATTGAACCTCTTTTGCCTCACTAGGAATTTCTTTTGTCCACAGTCTGTATCCTTTTCTTCTTTGTCACTCACAGAATACCATTCATTCATACCTTTTACAAATATATGTCTTAATAGCTTTTCAGAGATCAGATTTCACAGAACATGGTTTTGGTAGTTTTCTGACATTAGTTTCTTCTAAGATATGTGAGGAATTGCCAGTTCTTGAGTGCATTTTCCACACAAGGCTGTGATGGTTTATTTCTCTCCTACATCTTGGGTGAATTTGAAAATGGGTACCTGCCTTCTCTGTAGGAGCTAGCAGAGCCCCTTTTCTTGTAGGTAAAAATGTAACCCTTGCTTCCTTTTTTGTGAAGCTGTATCTGATCTTGGGAAGTGAAATGGACTTGGTGTTTCTACTTTAGTGCTTTTTTTCCTGCTTTAAGCATTGTTTAAAAGAGTCAAAAGTGTATGCTGAAGAATAGGATCCACAAGTCCTAAACCAGAGTTTTTTGTGGAATTGATTTTGCAGATTATCTGAATACCTATTTCTGTGGAATTTCAGAGGTTTTTGATCATATTAGCTCAGTAGCTTTTAGATGAGAATATAATTTGTAAAGAATATTTATTCTATTTTCTTTAAGGACTATAGCCAGCTAAAGAAGTTGTGTTGTTGTTGGTTTTATGCAGTTGTTAAATTTTGTCACCCTTATGATGCTTATAAAAAGTATATTTATTGGTGTTTAATCATGTGCTGTTGTTGTTCTTCTAAAAATGCTTTTATAAATAAAAGTGGGAAAGGCAGTTACAGAAGTCTTGCAGGTTGCATAAGATGTTCTTGTTACATGAAACTGTTAGAAATGCTACAGATTTTGCCACTACTGTTTTATTACATACAGCACTGTTACATGTAAGTAATGTTCTTTCAGAATTACTTGTGAAGCTAGGTGTGAAATACCATGTCATAGGATATAGAATCTTACATGCTTCTCACAGAATCTGAATCTTTTGGTCCAGGGGGCATCTCCTGAGAAAAAGACTATCTGGTAAAAAAAAAAAAAAAATTGTTATTGGTTGTTTGGGAGGGGTGTTGTGGTTTGTTTTTTCTTTTTTTAATTCTTAAATTCACTATAGGAATTGATAGAAAAGTATTAGCTATTGACTTTTATATATTCTGATTTGTGTAAATCAATCTTTGACTATTATTGCTACATTCTTCAATGTGCTGTTCTCATCTCTGAAGTGTTGGAACTTCTCTGGAGACTTCAGGATAAATGAATAGATGACAAAGGTGCATAGGAAAAGAAAATTCTTTCGGTATCTGCTCTAGTGCTTGACTGCTGTTGCCTTGTTAGACTGGAGTCCTTGCAGGTGTTCGGAACTGGACTGTATGTGGCCTTAGGCAGCCTGATGTAGTGTCTAAGGTGGCCTTGCTTTCACGTGGGGTTGCAACAGGTGTCCTCCTGAGATGCTTCCCAAACTGAATTTATTCTGTGATTTCTTGAATATATTCAATTGTATTGATTGACTTAGGCTGTGGAAAGGAAATAGTTGTGCAGGCCAGACTTGCAGTTTTCTTAAAAGTCCCATAGATTTCAGTTGAATCAATTGTAATATTAGCAACTACTGCTGTAAAATAGGTGGTGATTTGCATCTGCTTTGTTTTTTTGTTTTGTCTGTTTTTTTTTTTTTAAATATATTTTTTATTATTCTTAAAAGGTATTTTATTTAGTAAATGTTTATTAAGTCAGTACTGGAATTGAAATGAACCAGCTTCATTTCCCGGGAGAAGATTGCTGTGATGGGTTCTGTGTTGTCTTTTTTTTTTTCTTTTCCCCCATAACCTTGAAGTCTTTTTCTTTAATATGTGACTGGGCATGCTCCTGTTGTGTGTTCAGATACAAGTGCTAACTGCCTATTGTGCCTTCTGTTACAGAGCTGATATTCATACTGCTTCGTGGTGGTGGGGATTTCCTGCATGTCCCAGTATATCACAAAATGCACACTGTAAAATGGTGGAGAACATTGGCATTTTGATGATGCCTAGATTTTCCCTGTCTCATGACAGGGTTAGGGCATAATGGCCCTTGAACAACTTTGTATGGGGTGATATTTGCTGTTTGATTGAAAGATAAAAGGGCAGTTGTTTGAGCGAAGAAGCGAAATGCTTGTGTGTCAGCCTTGCATCTTAGATGTTACAGGTTCTCAGTCCCCTCATCTGACCACCTGCCTTAACAACTGGCATGTACAGGCAGACACAAGTTTATATACGTACAGGGATTTAGGTGCTCTACTTCAAGGAGAAAAAAAAAAATAAGCGTTTTCAAATGTAGCATGAAATCAAAGTTTGCATCTGTCTATATAAAGAGATGTGGATGCCGTATGCATTTGGCAACAGTTCATTGGTTTCAATAATATTAAATGATACCTTCCAAAGTTGCTAATTTTCTCCTTTTTCTTAAAAGTTTGAAGCTGTATTTGCCTCACATTGTGGTTAAAAATTACTTAAAAATAACTCAACCCAAACCAAAAGTTGAGAACCATAAAAGCTTCTACCTTTCTAAAAGCAGAAAGCTTAATTGAATTTCCAAGTTTATTTGGTCATTTAATTCTTTGAAATGACAAAACACTTGTATTTATTTCTTCTTAAAAGGTTTTCCTAATGTTTACATTTGGTTCTATGCAGAAGTCTTACATAAATCTCATTAAGAAATTATAGTTTATCCAAGATTCATTAATGAGCACTCAAAGTAACATATTTATTAATAGTTGAAGAATTACGAGTATCTCTGAGGAAATAACTAGCCTAACTTCTTCTTATATAACTATGTTATTATATTTTTGGCACAAACTCATAATTTCTTATGGAAGTCTTGTGTTAGCTTTGTTACTTCCAAAACACTTTTTTAAAAATTGTGTTTATTGTAATTACTAATGCAGTCTAATTTTCAAAATTGAGAGACAGTCCTAAATTTCCCTCTCTTGTCCTCATGGTCTTGTAATGTTAGCCCCTGCTCAATTGTATACTTTCCTTGTTAGATACTGATGATATAAATACTGAAAATGTAATGCAGATTTTAGGAGCTGTTAAGAGCTTTCCGGTTAAAACCAATACAGAATACTCTTTTTCTGTATCAAGACTGTGAACTCTATTCACTAAATAACAAACCACTAAGTGAATGTTAACCGCATGGATCATGCTATCTTTGTAGGAAATTTTTCCATTCAATTTTACTGTATAGTCAGCTGCTTTTGTAAGGAAGAAGAAAAAAAAAAAGTCTGTAGAAGCTTTTCATTGCAAACATATTGCTATGAAGCAAGCTACAGAATTGGAAGTTACAAAAATAAAACACTAAAAGGATTGAACTCTCCATTGATTTGAAGGATCGAGAATTACTGCATTATATTGTTTCATTCTTTTGGAAGAAAAAAATGAAAAATCACATTTCAGTACCTTGTTACAGCTACCATTTTTAGAAATTGATATCTGACAGATATGCTAGAAGAATTTAGCTTTACTGCTGGGAAGAGAAGTTAGAATTCCTCAATCTCAAAAAATAATAATAAAAAAAAATCTGTCAGCAGATATTGTTAAATTTTTGTTTTGACAGTGGGCTTCAGTAATATCTATATTGTTTTTCATGCCACTGAATTTCTGGTCATAAGAAATGAAAAGTATTCCTCTGTTTATGGTCTAAGTGTTACTAAACAGGTTACTTTTAGTGCTGAGATCTCAAGCAGTAGTGAAGTGAGAAATGTAAGTTTTTTTTTTTTTCAGAAAATTTTACAGATGCTCTAAATTTATTTTAGTTTCCATTATGCTGTACATTCATATTCTGGTCTGTCTTGGGTTATGTATCCTTTGGGATATGTATATTCTGTAATCAAAAATTTCTAATTAATGACTTAGTAGCTACTATGAGTTGTTAAGACCCTTCAGCTGGGATTGGTAAAGATTAGAAGAAAACTCTGTATCAGCTGGGTAAAAAGAAGACAGTTTGTTCATGTTTTAAAATTGCGAAGTTTCTTGGGATTTTATAAGAAGAGCCATGAGGAAAAGTAAATGTGATCTGTTTAGAACTTTGTCATACAGAAATTTATCATGCGTTCTGCTCTTTATCACAAAGGCACTGCCAGTATATATGCTTTCTAAATGACTGATTTTTTTATTTCATTGTTGTGTTTTATTTTGATTTTTTTTTTTTTTTTTTTTTTTTTTAACCTTAGACTTATTTTGGATAGGCTTTTTGGAGCCTGCAGTTTCGGCCAAAGATTTATTCTTCAAATAATGCGGTCTAGGTTACGTCCGGTGAAGAATCAGCTAATAAGCCAGTCCTAGATTGAACACACTGAATGAGTCATTTCGTAGGGATAAACATGCAAGTAAAACCGATACGTTGTCATAGGTAGGGGTTAACCACTGACAGTGTTTGCCAGAAATACAAATGCAGCAGCCCCACCCTCAGCCAGCTCTACACATAGTGTTCTGACAAAACAAAGAGCAATGTGCTCTGTAAATTCTTCCTTTAAAACGTACAAAATTCTACAAGTTACCTACTTACTCAGAATTACAGGCCAGGGTGATATGTCATCCAGTTAAATGTACCTGGCAAAATTAGTTTTCTTTATTACCGAGGCAAATTTACATCTGACTGATCACGTAATAGATCAGGATTTGATTAATCTGAATTCTTAATAACCAGCGGTAGACTTATAAGTGAACGAAGAATCCTTCTTAATTTGTTGTTTGGTCTCTGTTCCGCTTTTGGTCTCACTACCACTTTTGTCTTTTGGATATGAAGAATACGGGGAATTCTGGCGGGATTACAACCTTCCTTTTCCTCCTAACAGTTGGAATGGGGAAGAGGGGCTTTTTTCCCATCTTGTATTTTTCTGTCTTATTCCTTGAGAATGGCTCCTGATCTTCCTGTATATAAACCCCATGATTTTGGTGTGTCTGTTAGGTAAGTGCATTTCACAAAGTGCTCATGACCCATGTTAGGCTGATGGTCAGGCTTTGGTGACTGCGTTTGCTGTCGGAAAGCTTGCAAGCACCTCCGATACGCACAGTTGTCTGTATTTGAATATATTCATCATGCATTGTTATCAGTCAGAGAGAAGGAAGTCCTGAGCAACCTGATCAGAATGCAGTATTGACCCTGCTTTGAGCAAGAGTTTGGATTGTATAACCTGCTGGTCTGAATTCTGGTCTAAATCATTGTATGATTTGCTGAATACAAACTTGATGAAATCTACTGATTACATATTTGTGATCCATGAGAAGTTTCCTTCTTCTTACAGGAGTATGACTGGAGAGCTTCTCAAACCTTTTAGGACATGACTATCTTGAGAACTGTAATGTTTTGGAAATGGCCTGGGCTGGATGACCTACTGTGTCTTTTCCAACCATAATTTCTATGAATCTGTAATTTTGAGGTTGACTTCTTGTTGCCCAATTTTACAGTTACTTAATTCCAGTATCAGGCATATTTTAAGAGACCACATTTAGTCATGGTAAGACTGTGTGGGTTGTTTCTTTTTTGTGTGTTATTTTTTAAATCCTTCTGCAGATTGTCAGCACTTAATGTATTCTTTCCTATTCCGGTGCCACAAATAATGGTCCTAGTCTGTGAGGAAAGAAAAGTCTGATTACCCATTTTGGAATAGATTGATTAAAAAATGCTGCTCCCAAAATTGTTACAGTTCTGTGTGAGATGTTAGGCTAGTTCTGCTGTTTATTTATATCAGAAATATACTTCCATCACCAGAATAAGGGAGAAATAGTGTATTTGGTCATATTTTCAGTATTGAAATCAATTAAGTTTATAATTAATTATTAAAAGTTTTTTTTTAAAGTGACACGCATGTGTACATTTGAAGGCTATGAAAGACTCATAGCTAAAAATAGAGTTGATTAATTTTTTTTCTAAACAGTTCTAAAAACATTGGTGTGACCCTGTTCTTTTCTCCTTTCAGAAAGCACGCTTTTTTTTTTTAATGCAAGAGGAAGCATATCTTTGGAAAGATATCTCCTAGTAAGAGCTCTTGCACTAACAGTCTTTGAAAAGAATACCTCAGCCTTTGAGTTTTTGAAGTGCCCTATGTTAGCATCTCTCTAGGACTTAATACATGCTTTCTATTCTTATCTGTTTCCTGCTTACTTGTGATACATGCCAAGTTTGCCAGTTTCGTTTTGATATTTTTTTTTTTCCCTACAGCAAACAAAGCATGTAAACAGATCAGGATTTCTTTTTGTGGACTAAAAGCTTTGTCTTTGAAAACATAGGTACATGTACGTGTACGAGTGTATCTTTTACATAGACAAATAGCAAACTCTCTGTCCTAGCTGGCTGAGAATCCCGTAGCCTAGAATTCCTGTGGGATCTCTGAGGAACTGGAAATTGGAGGATTAGCAGTTAGGTGTGAAAACACCATTGATACTACTGAAATTTGCTTGGAGTCTGCTTCTCTTTTATTCAATTTAAATTGTGTGTAATAATCCATAGATTAATCATGCTGTTACACCCATGAAACGTCTGTGTTAAAATTTGTGGAGTAAGGAAATCTTGGGTCAAAATAGTCTTGTGATCATTACAAGATCTATGAAAACTATATGTGAAATGTAATAACAAAGATGGTGGATTCAGTAACAGGTGGTTCTCCACTTTTTTCTTCTGCCCTACATCCTTTCTATCAAAAGTTACTTCTGTTTTATGTATGCATAGGTTCTTCGAAGTTTTCTTGTAGGGGTTTATGTTGCCTTCCTGGAGATCCTCTCTGATATTAACACGTTTTGCCTACAGAGGCTTCTGTCCTTTACTGCTTTATGTTAGTGCTGCATCTGATGATAAATGAAAGTAGTTAATCACTTCTTAGAACATTATTTTTCATATTTTACAGATATTTTTGTTTATATTTTTATTTTTTTTAAAAAAGCCTTTTTATTTTAGTGTGCCTTACCAAAATTGTTTTCATCCCTGTTGCACTCCTCTAAACTTGTTCCACTTTGTCTTTTTAAAACACAGTGCTGAATATGGAATGTACTTTTTTCTGGTTGAGACATAATCAGTTCTGAGATGATGAGAATAATGTCTCTTACTCTTCAGGGAGGAAATCTGCTGTGGTCCTTCGAAGTAACTTTGTGTAGAGCCTATAGGACGTATTGATGTGACACATAGTGTATGCATGGAATACCTGTGTGCCTTACTAAAGCCTCACTTTTTCCAACTGACTGCTCTGACTCCTACTTGAATGCTACATGTTGCAGTACCTCTGTATTTCACCATTCTGTTCTGGATGGGATTTAATAGCAGCTAATGTGAATATGTTGACATACGCAGGTGTTTGCGCCTTGCTCTCTGCTTTGGCAGTGGTGTTCTAGGTATACAACTTCCATTGCTACCACTTGTGTGTGCATGTGTTATTTTTTTTGAGTTGTATATTAAAGCTCTGAAAGTTAATGGAATGCATGAATATTTGACTGTTTGAATTTAACATTGTTGGGAAAAATACGCAACTACCTTCTTTCTCTCAAAAAAACCCGAACCAGCACAAAACCCAACCAGCACAAAATCAACAAGCCCCTTGCAGTCCCTAGAAAAATACCATGTGAATATTGGACACTATTCTTCTTTAATTTAACTGAATTTGTCTGCTTACTCTGTGATAGTGGTGCTTTAAGCTAAGTTCATTGATAAGAACTTGGAAATTAATTTGTTAAACCTTGGAAGATAAGTGTTAGAATAGAAGTCTTTCTTGGTAGTGATTTTCAGCAGTGACTATAAACTGAAAATGTCCCCTTCTGACATTCTAATACTTTACTTTGGAGATTTCTTCCAAACCCTTTGAATTCTGTTTCTGAGCATGTCATTTCACAGTAATAAAAGTTTCTCCAGCCTATAGTCTATTTTAACTGAAGTCAATTAACTTTACAAACATTTTGACATTCTATAAAGACCTGAAAGGTTTTTTGGATCATCCTTCATTCACGTATCAGAATGATTTATTTTATTTTTTTTTTTTAAATACATATAATACCCTTCTTTGAACAGGCTTGTATATCTTGAGTTACTTTCACTAGCAGAGTAACTTATCCTGCATTTTTGTAAAGAGAACTGCAATTTAACTATAAATATATCAAAATGCCACAGGATTCAGGGCTACGGCTCAAAAATGCTGATCAGTTTGTAAAATCTAAATCAGCCCCTCCATGAAACATAGGGAAGGACCTCTGTGGTAGCAGAAAAATTTCCAGAAATTCACCACAGTCCTTTACTAAGTTGCAGTTTGTGCTGATGTTGCCAGACTGCTAAGAAGAGATGGGAAAAGCAGGAAGTCTTTTTGGATTTAATCACAGTGCTGATTTGGAAAAGGAACTTAACAATGGAAAATATTTTTATATTTTAAATCAAAAACACAAAACTACAAAGTACTTGGTAGATCATAATTGCATTAAATTGAATCTTCATTACCTTGTTACTAATGAAATTCTTCATTTTGAAATCTGATGGTCATAAATCCTACTTTTTTTTTTTTTTTTTTTTTTAAATATATATCCAGACTAGGTTATTTGCTGTTTTCAGTACCATTTTTTGATGTACTTGGGTCTTGACTCCTATACTTAAGAGCAGTAGCAATTGCTTTTAAAGTACCATCTTTCTGTTTTCCTATCTTAGAAAACTTTTTCTACATTCTTGCTTTCAAAAGATGTTTGACAGTATTGATGGGCAGTGCTTATCTTTTCCCTTGAAGATATTCAAATTCCACCATTAAATACCCAATATTTAATTTATCTTGATAAATTAAAAAGTGTTTCTCTAGAGATCGTACAGTTCTAGTCCTTGCATCCTCTGTGGAAAATAAAAAGTCTTATTTAGATCCCTTGATCTTTTGTAGAACTTGTAAATTAGGAATACTTCAGGTAATCTGTGGAGATGAGTACATGGATGAAAGACTGAATATTCATTCCTAGACGAGAAGGTGATGAGGTTATGAAGAGCACTTAGATGAGCTAGGTAGCAGTTGTATCCTGTAGCAGAGGTCTCTAATCATCTGTCATGTAACTGAAGTACAAATACATGAGTCATTTTTGTCTTTTGACTCCTAGTTGATCATAAAATCAGCACATTTCTGTTATGAGACTGGCCAATGAAATATGTCCATTTTCCTGCAGTGTAGAGCACTGTATTTCTTCATACTGCTGGGCTTTCAGAGTTTGACCACATTGACTTGTTCTACCTGAGTCTGTCCTTTAAAACTAACACCATACCTTTTGGTTTTACAAAGTTTTTATTGGTATTTTATGAGTAAAGGGGATAGAACAATTTGGTGGTTCTGTTTTTTAAATCAAGATTTCTGCTGTATTCTAGTACCAGTTGAAAGATGGATGACGATGACTTTGGAGGATTTGAGGTATGTTACCTGGACTTAATTTTGAAATGTAACTATCTTCAAATATTTTTTTATAGGAATTTACAGCATTTTTAAAAATATGTAACTGATTTTTTCATGTTTCTAGGCAGCAGAGAGTTATGAGTTTGGAAATGGTGAAAAGCAGACTACATCCCCTGCTATTGCTTGGGCAGCTTTTCCTACAGGTATTGATAAAATGACTGTACAAATTCTTAATAATGTATTGCTGTCTTTCTGTATTCACTGTAAATACTAGTACACAGAAAGGTGTATGTACACAATAGAAGAATAGGCAGCAGTGACAACCTAGCATAGGAATGTTCCTGAGTAATTATTTTGGGAAGCTGCACTTCTCAAAGTTAAACTTACTTGAGGAATGAAAGAGAAGTGCAGTTTATCCAGTTCAAACGTTGATTGGCATCTCATGGGAAGAAGGAATGGACCTTCTTCACTGAAAGGATATTCTTACTTTTTAATATGGAAGTTGTGTTGCAAAAGATGGGAAAACCTACAAAATGTAAACTTAAACATAGGACTTGAATGTGGTGCTTCCTCCGTAAAATTTCTTTGACTGTGATAAAGTCTTTTAGTTGCTTTGGGGGAGGGAGGCGTATGATATTTTTTTGACTTAAGCAGTTTTTAAAGTTAGAAAAAATATTCCACATCCTTTATCTCAAGCAGAAGCTGAAACCTTATGGAGTGACTTTTATTAATTTATACAAATACCTGGTGCCTGTCTGGATTTTAAGAAATCAGTGAAAGCTTATTTATAATGGATAAATGTACAGTATCAGTAGAGCTAAAAGATTAAGGCGGTGTTACAGGTTGGTAGCTGATTTTGTTGCAGGAATTTAGTCTAGATTTCACTGCCTTCACCAAAAGAAACATCACTTCAGCAGCATTAAGGAAAAAAAAAAATAAAACAGCCCACATTTTATTCTTTACTCAGGAACTAAAGCTTTCTGCCTGTTATTGTATTATTATGCTGACTAAATTATGCAAACTAATTATAGTGTTAAAAATAATTGTCCCAATGAAAGCTCTCCATAAATCACGTTCTTCAAATGATTTTATTTATTTACTTCTGGTGCTACTGGCTTTCATTCATTACAGAATAATCAGTTGTTGTTTAACCTGTCAGGCAGCTAAACACCACACAGGCGTTTGCTCACTCCCCCCGCAGTGGAATGAGGGAGAGAATTGGAAAAAAGGTAAAACTTCAGGGTTGAGATAAAGACAGTTTAATGGGAGAGAAATGGAAGTGAAAATAATAATAAAAGTGATAAAATAACATACAAAACAAGTGGTGCACAGTGCAATTGCTCACCACCCTCTGACCAATGCCCAGCCAGTCCCTGAGCAGCGGGTCGCCATCCCCCGGCCAACTCAACCCAGTTTTGTTTTTCAACGTGACATCGTCTGGTATGGAATGTCCCCTTGGCCAGGCCGGCTCAGCTGGCCTGGCTTTGTCCCCTCTCAACTTCTTGTGCACCCCCAGACTCCTCACTGGCAGGGCAGTGTGAGAAACCGGAAAGCCCTTGACTTGTTGCTGAGCACCGCTTACACTAACTAAAACATCAGTGTGTTATCAACGTTATTATCATCCTAAATCCAAAACACAGCACTACACCAGCTACTAGGAAGAAAATTTACCTTATCCCAGCCAAAACCAGGACAATTTGTCGTTGAAATAAAGGAAAACAAATAGTGAGGAAACTATATTTTCCCAAATAACTTTTGTATTCATCTTGTCATTTTGATTGTTATTAAAAAATATTTTAAAAAAATTTGTTAGCATATTTGAATGTGTTTAATTAAATTAAAACCCATAGAGCTGTACTGTGTCTGTCCCATGAAGTCTAATTTAAATCTAATGAAGTGTGTAGAATTTAAATGGTTTGTAAGTAACACAAAAGTTTTTAGTATGATTTGTAAGTGGTACAGAAGTCTTAAGATAGATTATAACAAGTTTTTTAAAGCATTAAAAAATTAAAAAAACCCTCGCATTCAGAATATTACTGTAAAACCTTTGTGACTTCCATGCAAAAGTTGCTGTGAATAAATTAACTTATTGCAAGGGGCGAGATTTTAATAGGACCGATCAAAATGCTTGTTAGGTGTTGGTTTGTAAGTTAATGTTTTTAGTAACAGAAATAACTGAATTGTCTGCACAATGTTATTTATATAAAAGTTTTCTTGTTTTACCATAGGAATTTGTCAGTCAGTAAGGTTTGCTGAAAAATGTCAGAGATTTGATAATATTGGAGTGCTCTATCATTATATATACCCATGATTTGATGAACTTTACGGAAGAGGAGTATGTTACTCACTTCATCAATTTCCTCCATATCTGATGTTTGTAAGATGTAAGAAGTTATAAAGCAAAACACTGAAAGCTGTTGCAGTATTTCTCAGTGTACAGGAAGAAATCAGAAATTATTTCTAAGGCCCTAGTGCTGATTAGTGAGCAATTTTGCCCTAGAAATTTGCCTTGGGCTTCTTACTCTTTTTGACCATTGATTTCACTTTTTTAGTAGGCTTATAGTGTGATACAATGTTTGTTGCTGTGTGCAAATAGTCTGTGTAGTACGTAAAACCAGAAAATGTTTATTAAATGTGGTTGCTGGTTCAGAAAAGGAGAAAAATAAGAATTTGTACAGCAGAAATATGATACCATTTTTTCCCCTACCACCAGGACAACTACCAGAGAGTATGCACCTTTTTCCGTTAGGCTTCTCTATCAGTGTCACCCAGTAGGAAAACACTGGTTTTATTCCAAATGGTAAAAGTGAGAACAAATTTATTTTTTTATCTCTCATGGCTGCAAGTTTGAATTAGAACCCATTTTACTGGGTGCTGTATAGGCATGGACCTAGAAAGTAGGGCTGGTCTGAAGACCTTAGCTCTGTGAGAAAGTATGCATTATGAATATGAAAGAATGAGCAAGTAATGAAAGAAAAACAATGTGCATTTGTACAGTTAGATGTATTTGCTACTACTATTAGCAAAGTCCAAAGATCCGCCTGTTGTGTTGGGTCTATTCCTTCTGATTGTTTAACTGAGGTAAAAAAAAGTAGTCCTTCTTACTTACTGTCATTATATATGTGATGGATTAACTTTTTTCTTTCCAGCCGTAACATGAGGAAGTACTAAAAAGAATCACTACTGTACACCCAATGTCTGGGCTTTGGAGAGATGCGAGGGAACTACTCACATCATCAGGATTTCCTTAGCTTGGATTCAATAAATGTATTTGTAAAGTTGAAAAATATGAAAATCTTTTTTTTTTTTTTTTTTTTTAAAAAAAAAAAAAAAAAAAAAAACAACAAAAACAACAAAACATTTTGGGAATAACAACTTGTTCTTTGGAAAGATTAAATCTTTCTAAGAACTACTAAGTCGTATGTTTAAGACTCAGACCTAAATATAGTTCAGAACTGAAAACAAAAATTTAAGTTTTAAAGAACTCTAAAAGAAATTATGGAATATTCCAGTGTCCTGTCACTAGTCTGCCTGGTTCCCAGAAGAGATTCAAAGAGACTGACTGTATTAATTCTTATCGCTGACCAGAAAACTTAGAGTGTTTTCTTGGTTTGTTATTATAAGACACTTTGCAGGGGGTTTTGCTCTTTGGATTCATAACTAACGTTTGGGAGGAAAAAAAAATGTGGCAGTTATGCTGTTCTCAATTTCATTTACTGAACATTAATATTAATATTTAAATTGATGTATTTTTTATACAGTGGCCAGATCTGTCAGTGTGGTGTTATTGACTGCAGAGATGTTAGTGGGGGTAACTTGATATACTTTTTTTATTTAAGAAAGTAACTCTGAAGTATTTTAGATTCTAGAATGGTCCTTGCAACTGATAAGCAATACACTTCAATGAAAGAAATAATTATTTGTGAGCCAGTTTTTCTTTGTTATTTATTTAGATGTTTAGTAGTAGAAATACATTGCTGTGCAATTTAATAAAATTTAGAAGAGCTGTAACCTATAGCTGCTGTCTAGGACAATGGGAAATGGTGGAACTAAGAACTGGGGTTCAAGAGCACAACTGTATGGAAGCCAGCACTAAAGTATAAACATCTTAATTTCACTATTTTACATGACCTAGGTGACCTCTGTTTGTTTAATGGAAATATAATCAGTTTAGTCCGTGAACTGGAGAGCTGTTCAGATGCCCAAAAGCTGAATTCAGCTTTTAGGGTTAGCTTCAGTAGCTTCGTGTCCATCAGTTGTACTGACTAAGTTTCTGCTGACTGTAATGCTTATGTAGCCATGCAAGTTCACGTCTTAATGTAGAGCCGTGTCGCATTCCCAAGTTTCATTGGTTTGGCTGCTTACAGGGTAATGCTTTTCTTCAATTTTTTTCTACATTAAAAAAAAAAGTTAGTTTTTATACATGTTATCCAGTCTATATTGATCCAAGGTTATTTCACTTACTAGTTTTTGACTGAAACTTTATTTTGCTACTTCCTGGAGCAAAGGTGTGTCAGTGGAGCTGCATTTTATTTGTTTATTTATTAAGTTCTTTTGGGAATCTTTTCAATGCTTTGTGTCATGTCAATATGTTTACCTTCTCTAAGAAGATCTGGAGGTAGCATATGTAATTTTTAGGCTTTAGATTTACCTTTTGGATTAATTTGGCCAGCTTTTATGTTTGGTCTGATAGTGAGAATCCTCAATGCCTGCTTGAATAACAGAATACCTGTCAGATTACTGAAAAAGATCTTTCTCCTTGTCCTAAAATTCTTTCATTAACAATGGACTGTGTGTATGCAAAGCCTATTTTTCATGTTTCAACTAAGAATTCAGTATTTCTGATGGTCTTGTTTGCAATGTTGAAAGACCAGATGTTTTGAAGTCCCTACAACATGAGATGGTAATCTGTACTAGTATGCAGACATGTAAGCAGACATCTGCATGTTTTGAAAGGTGCTGTTTTCAGCTGTTGAAATGGTTGTTTTCAGTTGTTTCTTTTCATAATAAATTTTGGTTTTCTGCAGAATACTAACATCTCGACTTGGGAGGGGTGGTAGAAGTGTGGGAAATAGTAGTAGGAAACTAATATATCCTAAAGGAGATTGGAGGGAACTGGCTTCATTCCTCACCATGACTGGACAGGATTCAAAAGGCTTTGTTGATAATGGTATACCGCCTCATTTATTTCTGGAATGGTCTTGGTTTTTGCTTGCTAAGATTTCTATTACCTGGGGTATGCAGCTTTGAAAATAGTCAAATCTGAAAAGTTTTATGACTTATCTAGAATTTACATATGGTTAAAAGATTGTCTTGTTGCATGTTTATTAGATTAGATACCTCCTCTCTCTCTTCCGTACACTTGCCGAACTGCTTTAAAAGACAGACATATTGACTGAATATTTTGGCAGTTTTCTGGAAAACAATTTCTTTTAAAAAACAAAACCGATGGGAATGAGTTCTCAGTTTTCTTATGTTATGTAGTCATTTAATACTGAAAGATTTGTTTCTGAGGTTCAACTAAATGGTTGCAGTGTTGTAAACTTTTGTTAGCTGTATGTAAGTTTTACTTAAATAAGAAGTTGGGAGATAATATTTCCATATGGCTTTAGATTTAAGATGTTGGAATAGTATATGTAATTGCTAATATTCTAGAATAGTTTGGCTTTGGAAGAATAAAATGTGGGGAAGAGCTTTCTGCTGTGAACTATAAGAAATCATCTTGAAAGTACATCAGAGTGGTTTTTCTTCCTATCTGTATGTTGACATACTGCTGTAAACTGGTATGAGTAGAGAAGCAGCTGAGTGTTTCCTGTCGACAGGAGGACATTCATGCTCATTGAAGTCAACAGAGAAATTGCAATCAATTTCAGCATTATGTAGATATCTGGCTGCTGATCCTTATTCTAATTCCGCAAAAGATGTGGAAGTGGACCTCATTATGGTGAACTGGTGATCTGCAAATAGAGTGATTAAAAGTGTTGGTTTTGAAAGGGAAAAGAAAGGAAAATTGCTAAAGAAACCACTAAAACTCCTACAGTTTTGCAGAAGACTATGCATGCTATCTGAGATGCTCATACCCTTTATTATGGGCATATTGGGTGTCAATTGATATCTATTAATGTATCCCTCCACTCATTCTTTAAGCAATCTAACCCTTTCTAATAGTTATCAATTTACGTTGATCTAAAGGCAGTGTAAGTACAGGAAATACTTTGCTTTTTGTTTCATGGGAAACTAAGATTTTTTTTTCTTTTTTGTTTTCCCGAAACAGATTCTGTTCTTTCATAAATTAAGTTGTTTTTCATTGTCAACAATAGGTTAATTTTATTGGGTGTTTGTTATACCCAGTTGGGTGGGTATTTTAGAATGCATTTGACCTGTTCTGTTGTGTGCTAGTTTGCTGTTTATTGGCAAAAGTAAATTGGTTGATGTTTGTAAATGCAGTAACTTTCAGTTTATTTTTCCCTAAGCTGCTTATTCAACATTATGCAGGCTGTAGATTCCTGTGTTCTAGCTCTGATGTTACAGCTGACAGAAATTCCTGCCTTGTAGAGCACAGTTTCCTGTCTGTTATGGTTGTTCTAGAGCAACCATATGTGGGGCTGGGATTTATGCAGATCACTGAAATTTGGACACACACAACCAGTCGTAAACTTTCTATCTGAATGTCACTTCAAATTGAAAATGTTCAGTGATAATTTACAGTGTATACAGTATAATTTAAAGGGTAATTAAATTGTATCATTGAAGACGTGTAGTTGAGGATGGAAATTTAGTTTTTGTTTCTTGGCTTTTTTACCAGCCCAAACCTACCTGTAGGGGAACTGTGCTGTGAGTAGTTTGCAACATTCTACAGAAGTATGTAAAAGAATTATTATATGGTCTTTTGCTCAGAGTCCTGCTGACATATCATCTCGTAATTGATGAATGTAAATAATATCCAGTAAGTAAATGTTACTCACGTTTGTTTTTTCAGTAGCGTACTTTGTATCTACTGTCTTAATTCTGAAGCTCAGTATGAAGTATACGACTCACGGAATGTTGATTTGAGTTCATGTTCATCCACTTGGTTTTGTTTTTGCAATTTCTGATCTCCCAGTGATTTTAATGATTGATTAAGCTTCATTAATAGGATAAAGATAGAGAATTTTTCTTGTGTGAGCAGGACTGGAGGCTGTTACCGATCTCTGCTTCTACTAACAAACTGCATGATTTTGTCAGTTATTACATACAAACCTGTGCTAGAATATTCTTAATATTGGGAAGTCAAGGATTCAAAAACTGTCAGATTTTTTTATTTAAGTACAGTTCTGGCAGTAACTTGTATCTCCATCTCATTTTAGTCTTCTTGGGTATATGACTTTTGCTATACCAGCAGTTGTGTACATGTTGCCTCTCTTTATAGTACTGCAGCTTTGCTCCATGAACAGTAGCAGTTTTATCTGGAAGTTCATCAGGACTATCGGGCTCCTGCCTTGCTTACCAAAGAAGTTAGAGGAGATATATTGCATCAGGGCAGGATACTGTGGAGGAATATTTTGTCTTTTTTATCAGAGCATGTATCATAGTTGAAGAGGAAAGGATCTGTAAAGTGGGGCGGAAAAGCCAATATGGCTTAAAGCCATACTGGATGTGCTTCAGGAGTTTTATTTCAGAGTAGAGGTAGCCTGGTCCTGTGGACTTGAACATTGTTAGCTGTTGGAGTCCAGTTAGGTAGTTTTATCAGAGGCAAGTTTTTCTTTTGGGGGTTCTGAAGCTGTTCCATTATGGTAACTAAGGCATGGTAAGCAGGAATGACTGAGGGATTGTCTTCATAAGTGAATTTTGAGCTGAACTGAAGTGCTAATGCAATTTCACCAATATATATGCAAAAGGAATGAATTAAGAGAGCTTGAATTACTTGCATAGCACATGTAATTCTAGGAATGTGTAACTTACGAATCTTTAACCTTGCTGAAAGTGAAAGGAATGTTTTGTAGAAAAGACATTTGAATGATAGCTTGGAGAGTTGCTGCCTTTTCTTGTCTTCTGCAAGGTCATGTATTTAGTTGAATAATTTTAAACCACAGTGTTCAGAGGTGGTCACCAGTTGTTGCTCCTCATTACCTAGGCTTTATTTTGACAACTTAAAAGGTGGGGATTTTATTTCTGTTTTTTTCTTCCCCCTCAAAATGCTAAGCATTCATTACTATAACTAGAATCACTGAAAGCTTGATTTGATTTTAAAAGGTTCCACATAAAACTGTATTATCTGAAAAATGAAGTCTTATGTGTAGTATTGTCACCTATTTTGGAGTAGCCTACCCTAACCTTTAACCTCTGTGAGTCTCCATTCCTCATCCATACCCAGACTCAATTTCTGTGTTTGCTTTCACGGTAAATTAGTTATATGTGAATTATGCCTATACTATGTTAATCATCACCAAAGGATGAATGCTACCTCCACAAGGATCAGTGTCATGCTAGATTTTTTCCTTGTGAGTTGACAGTTTTAGTAGGAGAAACGGGTTGTTCACCCTGTCAGAATCGCCTTGTACGTTATTTTGGTTGGTTTTCCATCAGTTGGAAATTGATTTCAAACTGAAATTCAGGGTATTAATTGATATCATAAAACAGAGACTTTACTGGTTTTTTAGAAGCAAAAATATAATTTTCTCTGTCATTTCAGTGTTATTTGAACTAACAGAGTAGGTAATGGTTATAGGAAACTGCCTTTTAAGCAGGCATTTGGAAAGGGAGGGAGTGTTTCAGAGATACCTTATGGTACATAAAGGAAGCCTAAAATGTCCTATTTCCAGTTCTGGAGAAGAGTTTACTGTTAAAGATGCAGCTGTGTCCCAGACCTTTGTTTTGTCCTGATTACCTAAATTGGTTCCTCTTCTGTCTGCTGAAGTACTGTCCTCTAGGCTTTTCATCCAAGTTTCCATTTTCTGCTCAGTTTTTTTTTTTTTTTTTTTTTCTTCCCACATGTCCAAATCTGCTATTGCTGCAGTTAGCATCCTGATATTTTTCTGCCTCATGGTCTATTTTCTTTCTTCATTTTGTTAGATGAGGTTTTGCATGTTCCTCTATGTTAACCAGAATCCCAGAACTGGGAGGTAAAGAAGATGGGACACGGAGCACTTGGATTCGAGGATTAGTGTGTCCTTCGGAATGCCTTTAGGCCAACGTATATGTTTGTTTGCACTGTGTATGCATACTTATATGGTATTAAAGGGTGCTATTGCGAGGCTGAGCCTTGCTCTGGGCTAGTGGCATCTTTTACATTTTACCAGATTTGTAACAATAATGTGAGCTGCTTTATCCAAAGCAAGTGGATATACTTTTTTTGTCTACTCCAAAGGCATACCTGTGGCTGACCATATCAAAGTTTGCAGGACTTTCTTTCCTTTTTGTTAGTTAATGTCTGAATCTTTTGTAAAAGTGTTTGAGTTTCTCTCGTGCCAGGTTGATAATGATGATCCACTGTTCCAGAT
This sequence comes from Tyto alba, assembly GCF_018691265.1. Taxonomy (NCBI): domain Eukaryota; kingdom Metazoa; phylum Chordata; class Aves; order Strigiformes; family Tytonidae; genus Tyto; species Tyto alba. The sequence continues at coordinate 4,058,290 of NW_024881295.1, read as the reverse complement.
TTTTGTGGCGTAACTGGAAATTGCTAGGGAAGAGCTCTCACTGCAGTATTATTTACATTTAAATGTTATTAGTTAGAGTGTTATTTTCTTTGTTATCTTTTGATCTCTTACATGATAAAAGCAGTTCTACATTTTATGTCCGGTAAGCTGTTTGTATATGTCTTCTCAGACAGCTGATGTTTTTTTTACCTTTAAAATTTATAAAACTTAGGAAAATGTAAGTGTGGTTTTACTGTTGACTTAAACTAATAGGTTATGTGAATGGAAAGAGACAAAGTTAAAACTGCTGCTTTTGATGGAAGTTGTCTTGTGAAGCCTTTGTGTAAATTATAAATCTAAATTTAGTGTAACTGTACAATGTTGAATGCCCTTAAGTTGATAGTACTCAAAAATACAGGAACTTTGTATGCAATTATTTTTCAATGCAATTAGATTAAAAGGTAAATAACCTTATATTAGTATGACTATACTTGTTGCTAGCGTGACATGTTTTTCTAAGTATAGATTTCAGAAACGGAATTAATTTTTGAATGCTTTTTCATGTTTTGTGTGTGTGTTCTGGTTTTATTTCTTGCATTAGTATCTGAAGTCCGTATATCTTCTGATGTTCTGGAGCGCTCTGTGCCTTCTTCCTGCCTGGTTCCTTCTGATTCATTCAGTTTATCAAGTGATAATGTGGCAACAACTATTCAAACAGCCAACAACATTATAAACCCAGATGTTCTCGAAGAGCAGGTAAAATCACAATTTTTGTGTTTCAGTATGGGAACTTGATGTATTAAATATCTTAGCATTGTATCTTTTCTGTGCAAATTTAGATCGAATTGCCTTTTAAGAGCAGAAGGTCCTTGGATTTCTGTGATACAGTCTTTGAAGTAAAATAATTTAAAAATTATGTTTAAATTCTATAACTGGGAGACGTTATACTACTATGATATGGAATGCAAAAGATATAAGTGTGTTGAAGAGTTATTAAAAGTTAAAGGCATTCTGATAGCACTAGGTAGGAAATAACATCAGGAACGTCGTCTAAAAAAAATTGTTACTGTTAAAGCTATAAAGATTATGTTTATAATGCATGTTTTTTTTCAGTGGTTTTAGGATTAGAGAAAATAAATTTTTAATCTTTACTTAATTATAATTAAATTAATTTTACCTTTATTATATTTACTTTGTTTTTTCCACCATTATTTTTAAAGTAGATTTTTAAAATTTTTTATTTTATTTTGTGATCTGACACAGTCCTATTTATGTGATCATGATCTCTCCTTGTAGCTGCAATGCTGCTGAGAGCTGATCTTGCCATCCTTTTGGGGGGTGAAGGTATTTAGTTTTTAACTAAACAGGTGAGCAAGGGAGAGAAAATAATGTCTTCCTGGGGATCAGGACAGGAATGCTAGATTGCTGTGGACAAGAATTAAATAGATTTACCCTCCCAAGTGAATTTCTATTACAATTGATTGCAGTGTCACCTATTTGAACAAGTTTATTGATTGCAAAGTTCCTTGTTTCAGGATGCATAGTAGTGTATACTTGAATTTGAAAGTGTTTTTGTCTTTCTCTGAACCAATCAACATTTTGGGCTAGTTTGTGACCCTCTCATTTTTATCACTTACTTGGTCAGGTAGTCTCATCAAGTCCTAGGGCTACTCATGTTGAAAGTTGAATTTCATGAATGAGTCGGATTTCCATAATCTGACAGTTTAAAAGTATTTTGCTAGAGCTATTTAAACAACTTGTACAAAATACTTGTTTTGACTGAATCTTACTGGCTTTCCTTTGCATGACATCTGTATGTTCACACTTCTAGAAAGATAGTGGCTAGTACTGTTCCAGTAGTTCAGTCTTAGTAATGAATTAATTACTCTTCTGTATTTGTTCCCAGCCTAATGTTCTTGGGAAAACCTATAAAAAGTGAAGAAGAGATGTGCTCAGATGCAAATGATACCAAAGAAATTTTCTTAGAAATCCTGAAGTTGTGTTTTTTCTTGAGAGGGTGGAGTGTTTGTTTTCTTTTTTGACTGATGCAAGCCAAGGTCGTTTTCTGTGTTGAAAGCTCTTCATCTGCCTCTCTGACAATGTTTTGATAAGTAAATTTCTATTGCTGGCAGGATGATTAAAATATGCTTTGCTTCAGCTACAACACATCCTACCCTTTTTGATTTTGGCTAACAGTGAAATTTGATTAACCTGTATCCTTTCTTGTTTGACCCAGGCCAGCAGTTTTAGCTTGTGTATTCTCTGGAAAGAGCACTTCAGATATTCCAGAATACTAAGGTTTAGGTGTATTTCTTAAGACTATAAAGTCATTTGGTTAGGTAATCTTACTCAAAATAAGTACACTTTATTACTTCTGAATAACTATGTATGCAAGTTCTACTTGTAGGCCATATTTCAACTTTTCTCATTTTGTTCTGGTCAGCTTCTGACAGATGCATGGTTCCATAGATTCTCTTTTTAAGGCAGGAAATCCAAACTAAAGAATACAACATTGGCAAATTTATTAAAGGAAGTTGGGAGGAGGTCCCTTAACATTATTTTGCAATGGAGATCAGACTTAGACTTCGCACTTTTGGATAAATCTAAAGGAAGATGATGGACATAAAACTGTAATAAAATATTCTTACACCTGTTAGAATAGGATGTTAGAAGAATTGTATTCTTGTGTAATTGTATCTCCAGAACTTCTTGACAATTCTTGTTAAAAAAACTTCAGTGTTTCAGGTTCCGCTGTCACAAATTTTGGCAGTACCAGATTCTAATCTTGAGTAGAACTCAGAAGTAAAATTAGTACATCTAGCTTCTATTTGCTTCTTACAGAAGGGGAAGTCAGAACACAAACTGCAGTTTTCTTTGTGGCTGTACTGTCTACTGGGTCTTCTGTATCCTTGTAGAGTCAAGATCTCAGCTATTCTTGTTTCTTCCTTTCATTGAATCCTTTGAGAGATATTTATTGAAAAGTCAATCTTACATTTGAGTGTCTGTTTGGAATAAAAGGTATTAGGGGAATGGATTAAATCAGGTCATTCAAACCTCTCTTAATAAACACACTGAGATGTTTCTTTCACCACCCCTCCCCAAATCTCAAGTGCTCTTGGCTTTCAAATTGTTGTTGAAAAAGTGGCAGCTGAAATTAATTTACCAGCTTTTTCCTTTGAAGTTCCTTTGAGATATAAACAAGTTTTTGCCCTTTTTTTTTTTTTTTTTTTTTTTTTAAGCAAAATAATCTTTGGCTTTTGTTAATTATACCACAACATACTTTAAACCTCACCTAATTTATTTTTGTGCTTGTCTGAAAAAATGGGCTTATTATCAGTGTTTCATCTGTTTTGGGTTGTGTATTCTAGAAGCCTCTGTTTTAGTTTTTGTACTTCTACAGTTCACTGAAATTGCATTAACTAAATGTTGTAGACATGTCCCAATTACTCTTATTCTGTTGGTCTAGCCTCAAGATGAGATATTTATTTTAGCACAAAAGATTTGTATTCCATTTCCATGGCTACTGTTTGCAGCCTGCATTGGGTGAAAACATGGAGTGACTAATCCAAGGAGAGTTTATTTCCCTGTAAGCCTGATGCATTGAGACAGATGATTCAGTTTCACTTCTTTCTCTTTTCAGCTGTTTTGAGTATTTCAGCCTCGTTGGAAACTGAGATATTGGTTCCATCCTCCTCCTTAAAGCCTTCTCCTAAAGTATTCTTGAAAAGCAGTGGAGGAGATCGGAAGGATTGATGTGAATCCATCTAGAATTACTAGCTACTGTTTCATTGTTGAAGCTTCCTTTTTGGCCAGCATGTCCAACATAAGAGAGTTTGCATGGCCAATTTCAGAGAAGTGTGGTTTCAAAAAAGTAACCTTAGTATTTATGGTTCTTAAATTCTGTAATGTCATCTGGAAATTTAATTTTACTTGACTGGAATGTTAAATTGCCTTTACCGTTTCCTTTACCATTTTCTTTCTTGTATGAATTAGATTCAAGCAGATATTCCAGTTGCCTCTTTGAATGTAGTTGAAGACAAGGCTTCAGTTACGTCAGCCATTGCTTCGGTTGATGCTGAGACACAGAGAACAAATGAACCAAAGAGCTACCTTCAACAAGCTGTTGCAAACCTAGAAAACAAGCTTTGCACTGCTGAAGAGGAAAAATTAAAAAATAAAAAGGTATGAATAGTTTTTATAATAAAATTGTTTGGCATTTACATAGGATTTAAATATAGTGGGAGCTGGTAGAGATTTGCAATGCATTTTGTGTAGCCAAACTCCAGATCTATTGGACAAATTTAGCCAAAATACTTTTTTTTTTTTTTTTTTTTTGTCATGTCTGTTGTCGTTTTTTGGCTAAATATTTCTAAAGTTTCAGGAAGAAAAATATTATTTTCCTGGAGGGGAAAAACAACAACAACAAAACAAGTCAAGTTTTCTTAGCATGGTGCAATGTGTTAGAAGGTATAGTGATTCCCCCATGTTTTGGGGGTGTGTGGGCACTGAAGTTGAAAGTGTCTTTGGCTATCTTTATAAACATAACACATCATGGTGTTTTGTTTTTTTTTTTTCTTTTTTTCTTTCTTTTATTTTTTTTCTTTTTTCTGGAAGCTCTGGTAACTAAATTCTTCATATTCCTTCTGACCTGAATATGATAGATAGTTATGGGTCTGAATTAGAAATAGGTCACTGAGGCACAGCAGAGTAAGCTTCATTTCTGCTATTCTTAATACCGTTCCTTGATAGCTATCAAGGTGCACTAGGGAAGGAGGAAATGGCTTGTTGGAAATGAAAATGAGGATGAATAGCTAGAGCCAAAGATGAGGAGATCAGTTTCTGTCTCTACAGTTAAATCGGTCTTTGAATCTTGAGAACTGTTTTTATTGTTTCATCCAAAAGCAGGATTGAACTAAGCAGACCTGCTCTTTCTGTCCTCCTTATGACCCTCTCAGCTGTGCCTTTGTTTGAATAGCTGTACAGTGATCTGGCAGGCCATTTGTTTCTATACTGGCTTCCTGCATGGCTGCAGAAATAGTTATTCTTGAGTAACTGAAAGCATGCCAATAGCTTATGTATAGTATAAATGAGTTTGGTAGGAGCAACATCTGCATTAAAAAAAAAAAGATCAAATCATCTTTAGCTGTTTGTGAAGCAAATAATTTTGAAGTTTATTGTCAGTAGTGTCATTCTCCTTCCTCTCTATTGGTTCATGTTGGACAGGCTTCTGGACTGGTTCTCTGCGAAATCACAGAATATTTTAAAATTTTATTAATTTTGGAGATGTAGGGCTGTATGTAATGGGATTTCTGCCTTTTTAGTGAAACCATTTGCTCAAAGTGCATTTAATATGCTGCTTTTCAAATGCAGAAAGACAGAACAAGTTATTAAAAATATGGAAATGATTAGAATAGAATAGTTCAATTTGGAAGGGACTTACAAGAATCACCTGGTCCACCTGACTGAGCACTTCAGGGCTCACCAAAAGTTAAGGTTAAATGTGTTGTCTGAATGCCTCTTAAGCCCTGAGAGGCTCGGGGCATGGACCACCTCTCCAGGAAGCCTGTTCCAGTGTCTGGCCACCCTCAGGGTAAGGACATGCTGCCTGATGTCCAGTCTGAACCTCCCCTGGTGCAGCTTTGAGCCATCCCCACGTGCCCTGGCACTGGGTCCCAGGGAGAAGAGCTCAGCACCCCCCTCTCCACATCCCCTCCTCAGGGAGCTGCAGAGAGCAATGCGGTCGCCCCCCAGCCTCCTCAAAACTAGACAAGCCCAGGGACCTTAGCTGCTTCTCATAGAACATGCCTTCCAGGACATGCCTTTGATTCTAAATACCTTATACTTCTTGAAAATACTGTCTCAGTGTAAAGACTGCAATCAGAGTTTTCATGTACAATCCTTTATCTCTGTGTATTTTATGATAACAAATGTCATAGTCTTCAGAAATAAAACTAATTGGAATGATTAACTGAATCTGTATTTTCACAATTCGCGAATCTTTGTAACTTCTTATATTTTATTTTGTAAACTTTATAGGAATTAGAATGTTTACTGGAAAAAAATAGTATTCTAGGAATGAATTTCTCGAAGGAACAAAAAGAAAAAGGAATTTCACATCAAGATCATTACAAGACGCTCCAGGTAATTCCTTTCTTGTATTATCTTACTGTTTTTTCAGGAGGGTTTTATATAGAGTATATTTATGTCCAGTGAACACTCTGTTAAGTATCTACCGGCCTGCTCCAAAGCCTTAAGTTCTTTAGGTCAGAGCCTGACTTTTGACATCAGTGGGAATATATGTTTAACAGGCCGCTTCTGTAAGTACATTATTGTAAGTCAGCTCATCCTTATTATGTTCTGTTTCACTGAACAGATTAAAACCACTGCACAAATAGATGTGTTTCTAACAGTATGACTTAGCATGTTCTAATGTAGCTATGGCCAATTATTTGTAAAGTATTAACTGCCTTGGATATGGAATAGTTTGTGTTGCATAATAAAAATCTGTAAACTGTAATTAGATGCTAGACAATGGAATTACAGTTGCTTCCATTGCAAAATTCAGCACTGTTCATTAAATACATGTGTGAAGTCTCACAGAGAAGACACATTTTTCATTGAAGTTTTCAACCTTCTTCCAGTGTTATAGCAGGACAAACTAAATATTATACACTTGCAACGTTTCACAAGTTGCTTGTTGGTAGTTCACCTTAACTTATTTTTTTTGCTGCTGTGGAGAGTTTTTAAGTAGCTACTGCATTGTTTCCCATTTGTACTTAAGGGTTGCTGTAATAATTTGTATTGAATACATGGCTGCAGTACTTCCTAGAATTTATGGTAACATAATCTATTTTTTTTTTCTTATGTGTGTAACATCCTACTCAATGAAAGAAATGTTTGCTTAGCTATGTTATAAAAATAAATTTTGCTTAAAAATTTTCTGATTTATGGAGTATCATACTGGCTAAAGTTAATGTTCATCATAAACTCTTGACACTAGAATTAGTTGATTTTATTTTTTAATACTTTCACAATGCTGTTTAAGCAGAAGTATGTCAGTAGTGGAAACATTACTGAGGTTTGCAAGTACCAGTCTGTCTATATCATACCTCTTTGAGTCAGGTACTACAGTTTTGAAGAATGGCAATGAAATGGTCATAACCTTTAACTCACTTTGTAGAAAACTCATGTATTTCCTCTTGTTTTCTTCTGGATATAGCCAGAATCAAATCAGAGAAGAAAAGTGAGTCATGTTTCTAAGACCTGACAGTTAAAATTACTTTCATGAAACTTGAGTATTGGATGCCTTCTGTTAGTACAGCTTTTAATGCCAATTCCTTTTGTCTTTCTTTTTTGGCTCCTACAACACTCGGGTCAACACCTGTGGCCACACACTGAGTAAATCTGGCAGCTACACAGTACAGATGTCTTGTCTCACTAGCATTTCTTTTTCCAGTAGAAACAGCTGGTTATTAGTGCTGTTGACTTAAAAGCAGACTATAATGGTGACTCTGACATAGCTTTGGGAACTCTCAGGATAAGACTTCCAATTGAAGTGATTCTGGCATCCTAAACTCTGTAGGTGTACACTGACTTAATTCCTCTTAAATGAAATGTCTGTGTTAATATTTGAGTATAATATGTGAAAGAAATGCTTCATGAGATGGTTCCAACAGCTTTTTACATGAATGTGCATTATTTCATGTACCCTTATATTTACTAATTAACTGACTTCTGGTACTTGTGACATAGGGAATTCTCAAAAGCTGGATTGGAGGTAACAGAACCAGTAATTTAGTCAGATCTTTAACAAGGTGATATTTAGATTAGACTCTCTTATTTTTTTATGAAGTTATTGTGCTTAGTTCTGAGAGAGGTTTAATGAAATCTTTGTCAACTAAGCCAGTAATTTCTATTTTTTTTCATATTTTCCTATTGTACCTCAGTCAAGGGTGACAGTTCTGTTACCACAGTTTTGTTGTCACAAAATTGTTTCAATAAAGTATGTCTTCATGTTCTTTTAATATAAAAAAAGCAATTTGAAAGACCAAGTAGGAACATAAAATATATTACAGATGTTTTCTCTGAGTTGGGTTAGCATGCTGAAGTGAATTGTGTTCTGGACTAGTCACAAACTTTCTTCATCATAGGTGTGAAAAAAAAGCTTTATACTTAGTTTGGTAGTACTTAAAATGGAAGAATGGAAGGGCAGTGATAGTCACTGTTTCTAATCAGCGGGGCCAGAATTCCAAGTCTTTGGTATAGTCTTAGCATCTAATCAATGGATGGCAATGGAGTGTTGCCACATTTATGCTCACGTAAAACAGAAAAAAATAGAAGTTCTGTGTTTCATCTAAGAAATTAGCTTTAAAAAGTCAGGATTGAGCAGAGCATGTAGTATTTTCACATTCTTAATGTTGTTTTGATATGCTGCTACAACAACCAGAGACAGTAAAGGGACAGTGGTGGGTTCATAAATAGAATAAACAAATTGCTATTAACTAGTATTATAGAGTTGTTTGGATATTTAATGCAATGGTCTCTTTGAGATCTTGAAATTGTGTGAGCTGGTAAAATTAGAGTTAGGATTCCCACATTCCCGCTTAGGTGTTTGTAGTATTTAAGAGGCAGAATAACATACTGTAATTCTAACTTCTTTGCATATGAAATATAGCTGAGTTAAAATTGCAGTGAGAAGTGTAATTTTAGTTTTCTTGACTTGTGTGTAGTGTTGCAACCATAAAGTGGCATAAATGCAATGTTAGCCTTCTAAATCTGTGTTTATTTAGACAGGAGGGAAACAGATACAAATGTATGTCTGATTTTTTTTTTTTTTTGATTGGTATGTCAGTCTTTTTTCCTTTTTTTTTTTTGAACACATTGTTGTATGTATTCATCTCTACTTTTAACACCTTAGGTCTTCTCTAAATGTGATGTACTGCATATTTTCAAGACTGTTAGTGCTAGTAGGTAATATATGTTTTTGACTATAATGTAGAATTATTGATCATTTTAATCCTATAAATCTAAAATTTTGCTGCAGCCCCATTGCAATATGTTTTAGAAATTAATAAATGCTACATTTTAGAACTACCAAACCCCAATTTGTAATAGGATGAAAAACCATCAGTAGCAAAATGAATACTCCTATTTAGTAGGTGATGTGCTCTTATTTGCAAATCAGAGAGGGAATGTTTAATTTGAGAAGGGAAAATAGTGCCTGGGTTCTAGTGCTCTGAGGAGGAACTTTAATTCTTTGGACAGACTGTTTAGCTGATAAGATTCCTGATGTTCAGTCTCTCTACAGACAACTGCTTTTTGATGATTCACCAAGAACTGGATCTTACTTTTCCTCTGCTGTTTCTTTCATTTACCACACAGTCGCATTTGAAGTAATACTGCACGGCTGCTGGAAAATTCTATTTGCGGTTATAGACATTTTTTCCCATCATCAGCCCTTTCTGGAAGTTAAGCAGGCTGGTGTTTTGAAGAACAATATAGTTAATGTGGTGTGATGCTTCTTTTTCAAATAGACACTTCTTTTCTTTTGTCGACTGACATCTCTTCTAACTTAACAAATGTACAGTTGCTTTGAAAGCACCAAAAATGTTTTCATTTGGGACCCTTTGTTTCTGTTCCACCTTTTTTTAGGGAATGCCTTTTAAATTTTTATTGAAAAAGCGACTTTAATATGTTTATTTTATTTACCAATATTCCTGTTGTTGCAGAAAGTCATGATTAAGAATGAATTAACTTAGTACTGTAATTTCATTTTGAATGATACTTTTGTGTGTAAAGAAGCAGGTCAGACTCCTTGTTTATATGATGTCTTAGAAAGGTAAGAGAAGAAGCTTATACTGAAGAAAACATTGGCAGATCAGTACATAATGATCCAAAGAAACTTCACTGTCTCGTGCAGTAACACCTACCTGGGATTAAATGGTAATCTAAGTACTAGGTGTTACATGTTGTTTCATTTATTTATTTCTGTAACTGTTGATGTTCGAGTAATTTTTCATTTGAGTACCTGTGCAAATGTCACATTTAAATTATAGAGTTTAAAATTATGAGGAAAAGACTTAAAGTTCGGTGAAGTAAAGATAGGAAAAGGTAAACGAGATTTTCGGCTAGTTTCTTCCCTCCTAATTTTGAGGGATGAGTTTATTTTTATTTGGATTAATATTGCCTGTTTTTTTTTTTTTTAATATATATTAGACCCATATATTGCACACATTCATATCAAACAGAATGCATACTTGGTTGTGTCTTATCTCCTTGATTTTAGAGATGATGCTTCGAAACTTTTAATTACTTTATAAGGTATATAAGAATTAAAACTTTACTCTCATGCTGGATTCATCATACAATTTTGCCTTTAAATTAAATAGAATTGTACAAACAGTGATTTTGATATATTCATAATTTAGGACTGAACATAATAAGAATCTCAAAAATGGCACCTAATGCATGTAAAATTTGCTTGTATTCATAAGGTGTTGAGAAAGGAATGTTACATAATGTAGCTTGGTGTGATGATGCCTGATTTTATGTGTATGGATCCTTTTGATTTTTTCCTTTTAGTATGTAAAATGTTGTGTTGTAACTGTTGGTGCCCCACTTCCCCACCCCCCCCACCCCCCCCCCCAATATAGTTTCTTGCTTTCAGAATTGAATTAAGCCTCATAATGTATATTAAGATATTTCATTTTATAGTAATCTCAATATTAATGAAATAAATGACTGAATAAGTAAATACTAGCTCTAGTGTTTGCATGCTAAACTTCCTATAATGAAAAGAATTTCTCTTGGAAGAGAGTTGCCATTATGTTTTTTGTAATTCCAAGAACAAGAAACAAGGTAGCTAATTCTGTCTTGATGATGGCAAAATTCAGTTTTGCAATGATGACAGAAGATGTTCCAGAGTAAGTAGGGGTGTTGATTGCTGAGAAGGATAAAGCAGCTTTGGACAGCTGTAGTTTTGAGGGATGAAAGTTCAGTGATGTTCCAAGAAGGGGAGGAGGACAGCAGTTAAAAGTTGATAACAGATAGTAATAGGGATTGAGGAGTGGGAAGTTAATCGTAGATATCCCCTTGTCCTCCACCCGTCCTCATGTGTTCTTGTCCAAGGGCTAGTACTTTTAAGGGGCCTTTTCCTGTAACGGTGATGCCATGTGGTGCTGACCTGGACACAGAATGGCTGGTGTGCATAGGGCATAGGTGACTGAGTTAAGGGTACCTCTGCTAGTTCATGCCTTTCTTAAGTCACTTCTTCCTTCCTGGTTCCCCAAATCACTGGATTTTTGCCCCTTTCTCCTTCTCTGTTTTTATTTCTTCTTCTATTTCCCCACTTGTTCATAACCGTGCTTACCTAATGGATGAACTTGGCCCTCCTGTGCTTTCTGTCATAACTCAGCCATAGGTTGTGAAATAGATTTTTCTCTTCTTGAGCTGGCTTTGGAGATTTAGGGATGACTGACATACCTGGATCATGTAATCAGCAAAAATGCCATATTGTTTTCATGTCTTGCCTATTTCTGTTTCTGAGCTATTGAAGTGGGCTAAATGTAACTGCTTCAGTGCTTGCACACTAGTTGAGTTGAAGCAGTTTAATGCCCATTTCAGTTTTGCCACACATGGACACTAGAAATAACATAAGGAATTTTAATATAATGTACCTGGGATTTTAAGTGGGAATTAATTAACTAATTCACATAAGAATTTTCATAAATCTCTCAAATCTGAAAATGTCTTGTATTTCTTAATGGAAACTGCAGACTTACAGTTGATTCAGAGTCTTGACCTGGAATAAATGATATCCAGTGTATTGGTGTGACTGGCTGCTGCTTTTGATTGTGACATTAGTGGTAAAGCACATATGAAAGCTCAGTGTTACTTTGTTTAATTAATAAATATCAGTCAAATGGTTAATGACCCACAGAAAGCATCCGATGATATGTGACAGTTATGTCAATGTTGTATTTTTCCTCTGATGCTTTATAGTGAGCTTTTTGCTTCCCTTGTATATCGGTTCTTAGTTTGAAAAATAGTGTTCTAAAAGCAATTGTGATAAATAGAAAAATTCTATCTGAAACATTTATTTGATTCACAGAATCATTACAGTTGTAAAGGATCTCTTGAGATACGGTTTCCCACAACATTCTTGCCTCTAAATTGGAGAGATACAGATTTGATGGATGGACCGTTAGATAGATAAGGAATTGGCTGGATGGCAGTATCCAGCGAGTTACAGTCAGCAACTCAGTGCCCAAATAGAAACCAGTAAAAAGCGGTTGCCCCGAAAGGGTCCATACTAGGACCAATGCTATTGAATATTTTCATTAATTGCATAGTGGAATTGAGTACACCCTCAGCAAGTTTTTGGTTGGCACTGAGCTGAGTGGTGTAGGCAGTATGCTAGTGGACAAGCTGTCCATCATTGCCCACAGGTTCTTCTCTGCAAAACCACTTTCCTGCCATTTGACCTTCAGTGTGTAGTGGTGCATGGGGTTATTCCTGCCCAGGTGCAACAATTAGCATTTCTCTTTGTTACAACTCCAGCCTGTCAAGGACCCACTGAACAGCAGGGTGATCAAGTGTATCACCAGTTCCTCCCAGCAAACTTGCCAAGGGTGCATTCTGCACCATCATCCAGGTCGTTAAAGAAGAGGTTAGACAGTATTGACCCGTAGGGTACACCATTTACCACCAGGTGGACTTTCTGCTACTGGTCATAACTCTCTGGACACAGGCATTCAGCCAGTTTGAAGTCCACTTCACCGTCCACTTATCTAACCCATACTTTGTGAGCTTGTCTATAAGAATGTTATAAGAGAGTGTCAAAAGCCTGGCTAAAGAGAAACAACATCCACCACTCTTATCAGAGAAGGTTATCAGGTTGGTTAAGCAGGATTTTCCCTTTGTAAATCCATGCTGACTACACCTTCTTGTATTTCATGTGTCCGGAAATAGTTGCTCTATCACCTTTCTGGGGACTGAGGTGAGGCTGATGGGCCTGTAGTTCCCCAGATCCTCTTTCCTGTTCTTCCTGAGGACAGGGATGACATTTTCTTTCTTCCAGTCCTTGGGAACCTTACCCGATCACCATGATCTTTCAGAGATAATTGAGTGGCCTCACAGTGATATCAGCCAGGTCCCTCAGTGCTTGTGACTGCATCCTGTTAAGGCACCATGGACTTGTTTAAGTCCTCTTTGTTTTAATGTTCCCTAACCTGATTGTCTTCCTCAATCCAGACTTTGCTTTGAGTCTCAGGGGGCTGGGATTCCTGAAGGCCAGTCTTACCAGTAAAAACTGAGGCAAAGAAGGCATTTTTTATGTTCTCTGTCACCAGGGCCCCTGCCCCACTTGGCACCAGGTTTGCATTTTACCCGGTCTTCCTTCAGCTGTTAACACTCTTGTGGATTCCTTTCTTGTAGACCTTCATGTCCCTAGCCAGATTCAGAACCAGGTGGGCTTTGGTTTTCCTAACCCCATCCTTACACACTTGGAAAGCAGCTCTGTGTTCCTTCTGGGTCACCTGCTTCTGCTTCCATCTCCTGTACACTTGTTTTTTATGCCAGTGTTTAGTGAGGAGCTTCTTGTTAATCCGTGAAGGCCTCCTGCTGCCTTTGTTTGATTTCCTGCTTGTCACAATGGACCATTCTTAAGCTTGGAGCTGGTGATCCTTGAATAGCAATCAGGTCTCTGGGAGCCCTTTTTCTAGGGTTATATCTCACCGGATTCTAGCAGATCCCAAAGAGAATGAAGTTTTCTCTCCTGAAGTCCAGTGTTGTGATCCGGCTTTTTGCCCTGCTCCTTCCCTTCCCCTGAACATCTCCATTTCACGGTCACTGCGGCCAAGGCAGGCTGCCAAGGATCTTCATATCCCCAGTCATTCCATTTTTTGAAGTATCAGCTCCAACACAGTGCCTCAGAGATTGTTCCTCAGTCACCCGTGTTAGGAAGTTGTTATCACTGTGCACCGGGAATCTCCTGGATTGCTGTGTGTTGTCCCTCCAGCAAATACTGGGATGGATGATGTCCCTCATGAGGACCAGGGCCTGTGAATGTGAGGCTGCTTCTTGTTGTCTGAAGGAAGCCTCATCTGCATCATCTTCCTGTGGACGGTCTCGTCTATAGCAGGCAGATGCAGCAGGGTCTGCTGTGCTGGTCTGCCAGCTAATCCTGACCATTAGGTTCTTCACTGATCACCTACCCCAAAACAGAGCTCCATACATTCCCACTCCTCTCACGCATAAAAGGCAACACCCTGTCAGTGCCTTCCTGATCTCTCCTTCAGAAGAGTGCATTTATGATTCTGGAAAAGGTGTTCCGCAGGAGATTGGAAACAGGTCTTGGATGTAGGTGCTTTTTGTGGCTGAAGTACTAGAAAATGTATGTTTTCTTACAAAACTAATATATGACTTACATCCTGTTAAATATCATCTTCTAAGAAAATATTTAGGTTGGGTTTAGGTGCAGACATAGAGGAGACAGAGTGCTAATAACGAAAAATAGGTGTGAAAAAAAGTTATCTACTGTAGCAGCAACTAAATTTATAAATGAGATTCCAGGAAATTTCACAGGTCACAGCAGGGTTTAAAATTATGGAACACCAAAAATGGGAGGTTTCAGAAAAGGCACTTTCACAGATAGCAATGCGTCTTTTTGCTGAACTGTTAAAGGTATTTATGGATATGGCAACAATCCCTTGCCCACCTCTTTTTCAAGTGTGTGCCAGATACCTCACGTTTATTTCTTCACCTTTTGAATTTTTTTTTAATGTTACACTATATACTCTTCTTTCAGACACTCATTTTTATTCAAAGTCTCTATTTTATTAACAATTTCAGAGCTGTTTATCTTTTGGCCTGTTTTTTTTCCCCCAGTTTTGATGTCATCTTTTTTCTAAATTATTTTTCCACAGTATGAGGAAAATTAACTTATTATTTCTGTTAGGAAAAGATTCTGCTCCCTTGCCTTTGTTTTCCACTTAAATTATTTTTTCATGAATTATTTTATTGTCTTGTTTCAGAATGATTAATTAGAAGAGTGGGTATAAGACTAAGCATGCTAATTTTGATTTTAAAATATGCTGTGTTCAAATATACCTCTATTACATTATTGTGCTATTACTCTGAATGCCTAACTTGCCTTGTACTGTAGTATTCAGTTACAGTCATATAGCTTGCCTAGCATTTATTCTTCTGCAGTTATGTGCTTCCTTTGTCTCTCTGTTTTTAAAGATATGCAAGAAATTGTGCTTAGACAACTTTAATTTTTCTACTGTGTCAGTATGTGGAAGTAAAAATATTTTTTTGCAACCAAGATTCCTGTTCTGACTGCTTTTCTAAGTGGCTTGACCTGTTTTATGCCAGTGTATTCCTAGGTTTATTTGAATGCATTGACTAATTGGCGTTCTGTATGTCCCAAGTACATTACAGCTACTGCACATTTCATTTTGTGTATTCACAGTAAGTGTGTTCAGGATGATTCATCTTTTTATTTTTTCTATTTAATATGGAAATTCTAATTGAGGTGAACTGTGAAATGTCCAAATATATTTAACAATGATAAATTGGAGTTCTTTACCACCAAACTTGTCTCATCAAGATTTTCACTGGATTATTGGGGGATTAATGGAAATAAACAAAATGTACTGCAGAAGTGTGTAGCAGGTCATTTCTATATAGGTCTTGATATTGAGAAAGCAGTTACAGTGGTGAAGTATTAGTTATTGCAGTGATCACAATAGAATACAAATATAGCAACATTATATCATCAAGGTTTTAAAACTACCATCTGATTATGAGAAACTTTAAAGGGTAAAATAAGTTTTGTGAGATGGGGTAGATAAGGAAAGGTAAGTCAGCTCTAATTATGTACCGATAAAATTAGCTTGCTGTTCCTTTTTTTTCCTTCAAATAAAAGTATGTGTTTATTAGGTCAAAGCTGTTTTCTAGTGTATATTCTTACACTGATTATTTTTGATTCTACTTATAGACAACGCTACTGACACTAACTACTTTTAGTTACTTCACTGTTACTGTTATGAAAAAAAAAAAAAAAGTTTTGCTGTTGAGACTTGTATAATTTTTCTCCTCATTAAAGGCTTAAAAGGTCCAGAACAGCGTGTGACACTTAAAATAATCATATACTTAAACTACTGAGAACTCTTTTTTTCTTTTCTTGGCTAAAGTTTTATCCTTTAAAGAAAACTGACTCTAAGGAAAAATAGAACATCTGTTCTTAAACCTGAAGATATTGAGATAAACCAGACCTTCCTAGCCCTATGCAATTCCTTAAAAATAAACCTATTCAGTGTATTGCTAGACAGACAATATTTTGGTTTTGGCTATATATTACATATTTAAGCATCCTCAAGCAAATAATTGTTTTAGATGTTCAATGTTAATGTCCAGAAATAAATACCATAGTGAAATTTAACTTAAAATATGCAAGTGCAAGTCTGATTAATGCCTAAAAAATAATTCAAGATACCTTGATAAAAGACTGAGAGCAATTTTGAATTTCTTCATGTATTATAATATTTTTCTATATACTAAGAGTAATTTTATGTAGTAATTCTTCACTTAATGTAGTTTGTTTGTGTAGGGAGAACAATCCAAGTTCCTGTGCTAGGTTTTCAAAGGGCTGAGGTTATAGTCTGAGCTTTGAGCTTTGACATAAGTCTCTATAAAGAAGTAAGCGTGTCATTGAAAAGCAAATTTCCATTCATCTGTTAGGTAGAGAGTTTGAAATGAGGCTGGGTAACTTCAGGGCAGCTAAGAAGGAAAAACAGTTTGAGCTCGTAAGCAAGAAATAATGAAAGATATTCTGGACCTGTCTTATATTCAAACGGTGTAAATGGAAAAACAATTTTTATGATTGAAGAGCCTTCTTGTGAGTGATAAGGAAGAAAAGGAGATAGCCATTTCCTTCTTTGTGAACTAAACCATCGTTTCAGGCAGTGTTTCAGTTCATTGCCTGCTTTTGTGGTACTGTTTTATGAAATACTTTGATTAAAAAACAAAACAACCCCCCCCAAAACCCTCTAAAACCGGAAACAGGTCTTTGTACTATTTAATAACTACTATTTAAAAGCACTAAGATATTCTTATTACTACAGTTCTGCAATAGTGTAGTTTTTGTAATTACTTTTGTAAGAAGACACTTGATGCTTGTTTCCATTAAGGAATATTTAATCTCATGCTTTTTATTTTTATGTAGCAGTTGCAATTTTCATTGACATTTTTATCATCTTGAACACAAGAAAATCTGTATTAGATTATGATGAAATTAGCTGCTTCTAGGGAGATTTTGCTCTCCTTCCTTTCTTCTTGAGTCTTCCAGTGTTTAATGGCTATTCTTCATTATTATTGTCACTTCAATTGGATCTGCTTCATTTGGGAACTTCCCCCTTATAAGTAGAGACAAATGTAATTTTGGTCACTAGAGGAGAACAATTCTTGGGTTTCAGATGGAGTGTGATCATGTCTCTGTCACCTGGGAATTTCATTACCTGCACAGAATCCCCTGACAACCAGCCAGAAAGCAGCTGCATTCAGCTGGAGTGGTGAGAAGTTGCTTCAGTGAATGGGACTTGGACCCATTGCTTATAAAGATTCATTTTATCAATGTATCACTTTGCCACATTCAGTGTTACTGTTTTAAGATAGATCAAGCAGGTTTTAGATATTCCATTCTGTTGTTATTTACTAAAAATAATGGTGACAGTGTTAACTGAGAAAATTTGTTTAGGGCTTTGTGGTACTCAGCCAAAAATCTTGCATGTAGGGAGAAAGAGGATATTGTTGCTATCCTGTAACAAAGACTATAGGAGTAGTCTGAAGATATCTCATATTTCACATAATATTTTCATGAGAGGAGTTCTCACATGCATGAGGGTCTAGTGGCACTTGCCCCCCTTCTTACATCAAGGTTGTCTGTCTTTACTTGCACATTCTTTTGAGATCTGAGCATTTATTAAATAAAAAGAGCAGCTCTTTGAGACATGTTGCAATTCCTATGACAGCATTTCATAAACTTTCAACACATTCCTATTCTGTCACTACCAATTAAATTATCTTATCGTGTACCAATCACTGCCATGATGAATGGCAATTAATCTTCCATTGCACAATAGAAACCCAATAGTATTTTCTTAAGGAAGAAACAGTTTTTTATTGATTTTTTTGATATTTTGTATTTTTATCTCTGTTGCATTACTTTCAGTTTTTTAACTGTGGCCTCCAGTCTTTTAAATACTTTTATATATGCTTAATAAATCTGCATGCATCCAGTTGAGGAAAGCTATATTCCAGCAGGATTTGCTTTCACTTTTTTCAAAAGACTTTTAGCCAAGAGGCTTACTGTAAGCAATGTTTGTGCCCCTCTGAAGAGAGGAGCTGCTCAGAACAAGAACGTGTCTTAATCATGATTTTTCTCATCTGGATTAGCCAATTCGTGGGAGGTCTGACGTAGTGTAAAATACCAAGAAGTTTCAAACAAAGTTAAAATACAGCTAAAGCTTTCCATCAAATTCAGTCCTTATGCTACAGCCTTTTAAAACCTATTTACATTTTAATTTGTGTTATACAACAAAGAAAGCATGAGCTTGTTCCTGTATCCCTGCCAGCTGGCTTGTAGAAAGGAACCAAGGGACTATAGAAAGGGGAGATGTATGTATGGTCTTAGTTTGTAGAGTTAGAGGAAGTTATACTTGTGCCCAAATTAGAATCCCTTTGCCCTGCCCTCTAGCTTTTTCAGCAACTATAGCATTCTTGCTGTTAGTATTTTGTCCTACTCTTGATTTTTTGGGGGAAGAGTGTGATCTCTGTTTTTTTGTTTTTTGTTTTTTGTTTTGTTTTTTTTTTTTTCTGCTGTAGGGTTTTGGGTGCTGTTTTTTTGGTGAGTGTTTTTGGTTTTATGTTTGTTTTGGGTTTTTTTTGTTTGGTTTTATTTATTTATTTTAATTGCGGCATATTGAATAGATTAAAGAAGGGAGCTGTGGAGAGAGCTACTGTTGTCCAAAGAAAAGCTGTCAAAGATGAGAACCATGGTTTTACCATTGTTGGAGGGAAGGAGAGAGTGAAGGGGTGAGGAGTGTACTCTAGGAAGAATATAATGGCAAAATGGAAAAAAGATCTAGAGAGTGAATGAGTGTTAGCTACAGTAATGGAGAAGTCAGTCACTGCTTCAAAGATATGCACGTGCAAGTCTTGGACAGGGGTGCAGTTCTCAAACTGAGACTATGGGTAAAGGGAAGATGACAAAAATTTATCTATATTAATTCTGTTCAGGTTACTTTATCCCTACTCCTTGTTTGGGCAGGAGAGAAGTTGCTAGGCAGGGTGTGGGGTTGTTTTGTTTTGTTTTGTTGGTTTTTTTTGTTTATTTTGTTTTGGTTTTTTCCAGTTCTTTCCTTGTTGCAGACATTCTATAGTGGGAATGTTCTTCTTTGCATATCCACGTATAGCTTCAACTGAAGTAAATATGTTTCAGCTGAAGGCCAGATTTGACTTACACATTTTTTCTAACATTGTCCTCAACTTCATGTTTCATCCTTCAATTAATACTTTGCTCTTTTGCTTTCAAAAAACCTGACTCCTGTTACAAAATAAATGGTATTGTTTCTCAAAGAATCTTTCTCACAATTTTTTTTAAAGTGTTGATATCATCAAGATCAAGAAATAAATGGACTGTATAAAATTAATAAAACTATCACTGTCAAGAATCTTGAGTTTTTTCCTTCTTGGAGTATCTTTTTAAAAGCACAGGTCTATTTTTGTTGTTTTCACTATAGATGTAGAATTTTGAATATTTATCTATATGAATCTATTTGCCTTTTGTGGTCAATTTCTACAATAGTAACATTTTTAAAAAATGGTTTAGATGACATAGCTTAATGATAGGTACTTTCTAAAATCTAGCAGGTCTCTGTGTTTTTCAATTTACAGTTTAATTTTAAAAAGTCTAATTAAATTCTGACATTATAATAGCTTTTACTTACCTATAAGTAACTTGAGGCAGTATCAGTCATTGCTGACTTTTTCTGAATGTTACATCTGATGTGTTTTGGCTTAAATAACATTAAAAAATGTTGATTTTTTTGTCATTTAAGAGAATTCCTTGCTTAGAGAAATAGAATAGATTAAATATACAATCCTTTTAATAGATTAATAAAATTTTCCACCCACCCCACCCCTAGAAATGTAACTTTTCTCTACTGGTATAAGTAGTAGTTTTGCTTTTAGTTCAAGGACATCAATGTTTCACAGTAAGTAAAATAGAGAAATAAAGAAATGCATGTTACAGTTTTCACATGGGAATGCTATTTAAATGTCTACATCTGTATCTAGGCTCCAAAGTGCGAGGGGTTTTGTGTGGGGTTTTTTGGTGTTTGTTTTTTGTTTTTTTTTTTTTTTTTTTTTTTTTTTTTTTTTTTTTTTTTTCTGGTTGGTTGATACAAATATTGTACAACTGAAACTTCATTGATGGCAGACAACAAGAGGTTGTAACCATCTCTGCTCATCAAACCAAAGTTCTTAAACATACTTAGAAACTAAGTACTGTCATCTCTTTTTGTCCATCTTATGTGTTGCTTGCAAAGGAGGGAAGCAAGACTATCTTTCTTCTCTCACATATGAATTTAATATTTATATATTTTTAAGTGTGAGTTTAGTCACTTCAGGGGTGGGAAGTGGTAAAAGAGATAACCAAAACCAGACTCCTACTCATCAAACAACACAAAAACCGAATCAGTTTTTAGGGGCCCATGTCAGATGTTCATATGCAAATATATGCAATCTGGGAAGCAAGCAGGAGGAGCTAGAGCTCCATTTGCAGTAGCTGAACAATGACATTGTTGAAGAAATAACTGTGATGTGTTGGGGTACTTTGTGTGGCTGGTTCTCTGGTATGCGTGATGGATATCAGGTCATTAAAAAGGCAAGAAATAAGAGGCGAGGTTGTCATTTGTAAAAATGAGCAGCTTCAGACCACAGAGTTCAGGAGGGCAGACTGGTTTAGGTAGGTGATGAGAGAGTTGGCTGTCACTATGAGAGAGTTCTGTATCAACTCATAGAGTTGAGACTGAGGAAAGCCTCTGATTATTGGAGAAAACGAAGCATGAAATATGGATCCAGGATTGTCAGCTTTGTGGTCCTTGGGTAAATCATGGCACAAGTGCTCTTGGCAGCTGTTTCTGGGCACATGAAAGTGGTGACTTGGAATAGCCAACATGGATTTATCAAAAGATAAATTATGCCTGACCAACATAATTGTCTTCTGTGATGAAACACCTAGACTGTGGATGAGAGGAATGCAGCAGACATTGTATATCTTGACATCAGCCTGGAGAAGAGAAGGCTGAGGAGGAACTTCATCGCAGATATCCAATACCTACATGGTTGTCAGCAAAATGGAGCCAGTCAGGCTCTGCGGAGATGCATAGCAGGAGGACAAGTGGAAATGGTGATAAATTGAAATATGAGGAGTTGCAACTTGGTGTAAGGTAAAAAAAATATTTTTCTGATGAAGATAAGCTTTGGGATGTTTCAGCCAGCAAGGTTGTGAAACCTCCAGACTTGGAGGTTTTCAAGGTCTGATTTGACAAGAATCTGAACAATCTGGTCTGAATTCAGCATTGATCTTGCTTTCATCGGGAGGTTCAACTAGATGACCTCCAGACACCCCTTCCAACCTGAACGATTGTGTGATTTTATGATTTAATACATTGGTCATAAACTGAGAAAAATAAATAGCCCACTCCCAATCACTGAAGTCGTAACTCAAATCCAGGGGATACTTCCCAGACTGAATTATTTGGAATATCTTACTTCAATCTGGCTTGCCTCTTTGCCAGCAAAAAGCCATGAGCAATTAAGGGCAGGGCCAGGAATGCCTGAACCAAAAATCTGATTAATACAGTATTTGAAATGTGAAACTAATCAGTTTCTGTAAACTTAAAATACTGTTGTGTGGAATATAACACTTTTGGTGTTTTTAAATATATCTGCTGTATTAGAGTAGGAGCTTATAATGTGCGACATATCTATGCTCTGTGTGAGGTTTTAAGTAAGCAAAATATAGTAATTCAAAATGTGGAACTGCATGACCAGTTTGTTAAGATACACAACAAGAAGTGAGAAGGACTTCTTATAAAATCTGTGTGTCTGTGATGTGGGTACCTTTTTCTGGACTGTGGGAGATGCTTCCTTCTAGCTGGAATTTTTCTGAGGTTAAGCAACAAACTCTTTACTTCAAAAACCATAGTAGTACTATAGTATCTTAAAATAAGGGA
Source organism: Tyto alba (assembly GCF_018691265.1). NCBI lineage: Eukaryota > Metazoa > Chordata > Aves > Strigiformes > Tytonidae > Tyto > Tyto alba. Next base: position 4,036,010 of record NW_024881295.1, on the reverse strand, counting down.
GGAGTTACTTCTCCTGCTTTCTTAATTTACTTTTTTTGTTGTCTCTGGCGAAGGTGTAACTTATGTCTCTTTGAATTGTTTGGAGTTTTTTCCATATATGCTTACATTATCTATGAATTTGTCAGGTATGTAAAACAAATAACCAACAACTTAGCATTTGTTAGAAGAATAATCCAGCAGTCACACATCATCCATCAAGTTCTTGGAATGTGTAGAGGACTGCTTCCTCATACAAATGTTAGATGTGCCAACCAGGAATGAGGCACTGCTGGACTTGCTACTCATAAACCAAGAAAACCAACTTTCTAATATCTCAGTCAGTGATAACCTGATAACCTTGGCTGCAGTGACTGCAATACTGTGAAGTTTGGCATCCTGCTGAGCACACTGAAGGTTAGTACTAAAACAAAGGGTTTAGATTTTAGAAGAGCAAACGTCAGCTCACTCAGAGCTCAGCTGGGAGGGATACAGTGGGAAGCTTCCATGGAGGATTAAAGGAACTAGCTAGTGCTGAGAGCACTTCAAACACTGGGAGTGTTTTATTCAAAAATGCCCTTCTGGATGCACAAAAACAGTTCATCCACTTTGAAGGTGAGGGAAGAGCAAGAGACCCCATTGTCTTAACTGTGAGCTTCTGAGTCTGCTCAAAACCGAAAGAGAAATGTACCAGAGATGGAAAAGTGGGTGAATACCAAGAACTACAAGGGCACTGCCAGAGTGTGCAGAGATGCAGTTAGAAAAGCAAAAGCTCAGCTCGAATTGAAATTGGCCAGAGATGTCAAAAGCTACAAGAAAGGGTTCTTCAGGGGTGGAAACAACAAGCAGAAATAGAAGGAAAATACTGGCCTACTGTTAAATAGGGGAGGTGAATTGCCAACAATGCTGAAAACACAGAATGCTCAACACTTTCTTCACCTCTGTCTTTATCAGCACTGTTGGGCGGGAACAAAAATCCAGGTCAATGCAAATGCACATCCCCTGTCAGTGAAGGGAGAGTTGGTATGCGAACTATTACAGGAACTCGAGCCCCACAAATCAACGGGCCCTGACATTATCCATTTGAGGGTGTTAGGAGAACTGGATGATGTTGTTGTGAGGCTGCTCTCCATAATCTTTGAGAAGCTGTGGAGATCGGGGGACATCGCAGAAGACTGGAATAAGGCTAACATCACCCTGATCTACAAGAAGGGCTTAAAGGAGGATCCAGGAAATTACAGGCCCATCAGTCTTACTTCAGTCCCTGGGAAAGTTATGGAACGAATTCTCTTGGGGGCTACCACAAGTCAAGTGAAGCACATGATTGGGAAAAGCCAGCACAGATTCACCAAGGGCAAAAATTGTGCTTGACAAACCTGATCGCCTTCTACAACAAAGTAACCTGCTTGGTTGATGTGGGGCAAGCAGTGGACATTGTCTACCTGAATTTCTCGCACACTTTTCATATAGTTCCCCAAAGCCTCCTCCTAGAGAAACTGAAGTGTTACGGTCTAGACAAGTGGTCTGTATGGTGGCTGGGGAAGTGACTGACAGGCCACACCCAGAGGGTGATGCTAAATAGCTCTTTTTCAAACCAGCAACCTGTCACAAGTGGGGTCCCCCAGGGATCAATATTGGGCCCAGTGCTGTTTAATACCTTCATAAGTGATCTGGATGATGGGATCAAGTGTACCCAGATGAGGTTTGCTGATGATACCAAACTGAGTGGGGAAGTGGACACTTTGGAAGGGAGAGCTGCCCTGCAGGAAGACCTGGATAGGCTGGATGAGTGGGCTAACAAGAACCCTTATTGAAGTTCAGCAAGGACAAGTGTAAGGCCTTGCACCTGGGAAAACATAATCCAGGAGTGCAGCACAGACTGGGATCTACCTGGCTGGGGAGCAGAAATGTGGAAAGGGACCTGGGGGGTGGTCCTAGCAGACCACAAGCTCCATATGAGTGAACAATGTGCTGCTGTGGCAAAGCAAGCCAACGTAGTGCTGGGCTTCATCAACAAGAGCATCACCAGCAGAGATAAAGAAGTTATTCTTCCACTCTACTCAGTGCTTGTCAGGCCACACCTGGAGTACTGTTACTGAAAAATCAGTTTTGGTCCCCACTATACAAAAAAGATGTGGACAGGCTGGAGAGGGTTCAGAGAAGGGCTACAAAGATGATCAAAGGACTGGGAAGCCTGCCGTGTGAGGAAGGCTGAGAGCTGGGTCTGTTCAGCCTGGAGAAGAGGCAGCTTAGAGAATAATGGCACCATGTACCAGTATTTTAAAGATGGCTACAAAGATGATAGGGACTCCCATTTTACAGATAGAAATGTTACCAATTTTCGGTATGGAAGGTGTATTTAGTTCAGTTATAGTTTTGTTACTATAAATGATGGTTTTAATTACTCTCCACTGTGAGGTTTGAAGTTTCATAAGTTTGAAATAAGGAATAAAAAGTTGTATCCAGCATAAATCTTGGAAAACATCATATATGCCATAGTGAACTGTAGGCAATGGGTCCTTTGGAAGACTTCATCTGTGACAGGTCTGTAAATAAGCAGCACTCCACTGTTGTTTGCTTTGTAATACAATAACAGGTTCATTTTAGTACTTTCTGCAGAAAAGTTTTGAGGAAAAACAGGTAGCCTCATGATTAATAGCTACTAGATTAGAGCTTGGTAAATCTGATTGTGGTTCACAGAATGGTTGAGGTTGGAAGGGACTTGTGGAGGTAATCTGCTCAAGCGGGGGTACATAGAGCCAGTTGCCCAGGACTGTGTCCCGACAACTGACAACTTTTTAATATCTCCAAGAAGGGAGACTCCACCACCTCCCTGGACAACTTCTGCCGGTGCTTGACCACCCTCACTGTGAAACGTGTTTCCTGGAGTTCATACAGAGCCTCCTGTGTTTCAGTTTGTGTGCATTGCCTCTTGTCCTGTCATTTGCACCACTGAAGAGAGCCTGGCTTTGTCCTCTTTGCACCCTCCCTTCATGTATTCATATACATTGATATGTATATGAATACCCTGAGCCTAATCTTGATAATTAGGATACGCTGAGCCTAATTTTCTCCATGCTAAACAGTCCCAGCTCTCTGCGTATCTTTCACATAAGGAGAGACATAGTTGGACTCTGTCCAGTATGTACATGTGTTTTTTGTACTGGGGAGCCCAGAGCTTGACAAAGTACTCCAGGTGCAGCCTCACCACTGCTGAGAAGAGGGAAAGGATCACCTCCTTTGACCGGGGGGCAATACTTTGCCTAATGCAGCCCAGGATACCGTGGCCTTCTTTGCAGCAAATGCACATTCCTGGCTCATGTCCAACTTCTTGTCCACTGTGACCCCTCAGGTCCTTTTCTGCAAAGCTGCATTCTAGCTGTACAGCCCCCAGCATATACTGGTACACGAGGTTGTTCCTCCCCAGGTACAGGGCTTTGCACTTCCACTTGTTGAACTTCACGAGGTTCCTGCCAGGCCCTTTCTCTATCCTGCTGAGTCCTTCTGGATGACAGCTTGACTGTCTGGCATATCGACCACTCCTCCCAGTTTTGTGTCATATGCAAACTTGCTGAGGGTACACTCTGCCCCATCATCCAGATCACTGATGAAGATATTAAACACGATGAGACCCAGCATTTACTTCTGGGTTACACTGCTAGTTTCTGGCCTTGAGCTATAGACTTCATGCCACTGATTGCCACCCTCTAGGCTTGGCTGTTCAGCCAATTTTCAATCCACCTCACTTTCTCTTTACCAAGCCCACGCTTCTGTAGCTTCTCTATGAGGATCTTACTGGAGACAGTGCCAAAGGCCTTACTGGAGGTTAAGTAGACAATGTCTACTGCTCTCCCCTCATCTACCAAGCCAGTCATTTCACCATAGAAGGTGGTCGAGTTGGTCAAGCATGACTTCCCCTTGGTGAAGCCATGCTGACTACTCCTAGTGACTTTCTTATCCTTCCTGTGCCTGGAGATGGTTTCTAGGATTAGCTGCTCCATCACCTTCCCAGGTACTGAGGTGAGGCTGACCAGCCTGTAGCCTTGAGTCTTTCTTCCTGCCCCTTTTCAAGACAGAAGTTACATTTTCATGCCTCCAGTCCTCAGACGCTTCTCCCAGTTGCTGTGATCAGTCTAAGATTATTGAAGGGGGCCTAACAATGATGGCAGCCAGCTCCCTCAGCACTTGTGAGATCCCATCAGGTCTCATTGACTTAATTAAGTCTAATTTGCTTAAATATTACCTGACATGATCCTTTTTCACTAAGGGTGGGTCGTCCTCACTCCAGGCTTTCCCCTAGTCTCTGGAATTCTTGAAGGCTGGTTTTGCAAATAAAGGCGTTCAGTACCTCAGCCTTTTCTGTGTCCTCTGTGACCAGGTCCATTATCTCCTTCAGCAGCATGTCCACGCTTTCCCTAGCCTTCCTTTTGTTATCGCTAATTACAGAAGCCCTTCCTGTTGTCTTTGACATCCCTTGCCAGATTCAATTCCAGCTGGACTTTGGCTTTCCTAACCTCATCCCTGCATGCTTGGACAATTTATTTCTCCCAGGTTACACGTCATCGCTTCTAATCTGTGTATGCTTCCTATTTCGTTTTGAGTTTTGCCAGGAGCTCCTTGTTCCTTCACACAAGCCTCCTGTGCACACAATTTTCATTGACTTTCTACTCATTGGGTTAACCTAATCTTCAGCAGGGTTTTTTGTCTGTTTGCAGTCTGTAGGTCAGTTTCCTTTTAGAGAAAGAAAGAAAATGCTTGTGTACTTTTTTCATACAAATATTCATATTGTAATATAGCATACTATAGTAGAGTAATACATAAATACTAATAAATTTTTAAATATATGTAGTATATAAAATTGTGTTGGACATTATACTGGCTTCAGCGTCAGTAGCTATTGATGGTAGCTAGCAACCATTTCCAAGGTAATATTTTGTTCTTTATGAACTATGGTGGAATTTAATTTAATCTGAAGACTGATGCCCTTGAGATAAAAGACATGAGAATATCCTAATGAAGATAAGAATTCTTTTCATGCTTGCTGTGTTGTATAATGGAAGCATTCCTTTTTTGTAAGTTTCCCCGGGATTATTCTCCTATTTGCTTATTTGCTTTCTCTTGCTGTTGTGTCCTATCATTTAGATTATGTGGGGGAGTAGGGAAGCATCAGTGGCGTACGATGCCCTGTCACAGTTCGTAGAAACATAGAAGGGTTTGGGTTGGAAGGGACCTTAATGATCATCTAGTTTTAACCCCCCTGCTATGGGCAGGGACACCTTCTGTTAGACCAGGTTGCTCAAAGCCCCGTTCAGCCTGACCTTGAACCCTTCCAGGGAGGGTGCAGCCACAGTTTCTCTGGGCAACCAGTCTCTCACCACCCTCACAGTAAAGAATTTCTTTCTTATATCTAATCTAAATCTAACCTCTTACAGTTTAAAACCATTACCTCTCATCCTATCACTACACTCCTTGATAAAGAGTCCCTCCCCACCTTTCCTTTAGGTCCTCTTTCAGTACTGGAAGGCCACTATAAGGTCTCCCTGGAGCCTTCTCTTCTGTGGGCTGAACAACCCCAACTCTCTCAGCCTGGCCTCACAGGGGAGGTGCTTTAGCCCACTGATCATCTTTGTGGCCTCCTCTGGACCCATTTGAGCAGGTCCGTGTCCTTCCTATATTGGGGGCCCCAGAGCTGAGCACAGCACTGCACGAAGGGTCTCACGAGAGCAGAGTAGAGGGGGAGAATCCCCTCCCTCGACCTGCTGGCCACACTCCTCTTGATGCAACCCAGGATAAGGTTGGCTTTCTGGGCTGTGTGCGCACACTGTTGGCTCATAGTCAGTCTTCCATCCACCAATACCCTTAAGGCTGCTCTCAGTCCACTCATCACCCAACTTGTATTTGTGCTTGAGATTGCCCTGATGCATGTGCAGGACCTTGTACTTGGCCTTGTTGAACTTAATGGGGTTTGCACAGTCCCAATTCTCAAGCCTGTCCAGGTCCCTCTAGATGGCACCCCATCCCTCCAGCGTGTCAGCTACACCACTCTGCTTGGTGTCATTGGCAAACTTGCTCAGGGTGCACTCAATCTCACTGTCCATGTCTCCAACAAAGATGTTAAACGGCACCAGTCCCAACACCTACCCTGGAGGAACACCACTCATCACTGGTCTCCAGTTGGACATTGAGCCATTGCCTGCACACTCTTTAAGTGTGACCATCCAGCCAATTCCTTATCCATTAAGTGGTCCATCTGTCAAATTCATGTCTCCAGTTGAGAGACAAGGATGTCATGTGGGACAGTGTCAAATACTTTGTACAAGTCCAGGTAGATGATGTCAGTTGTTCTTCCCTTATTCACCAACGCTGTAGCCCCATCATAGGAGGCCACCAAATTTGTCAGTCACGATTTGCCCTTAGTGAAGCCACATTGGCTGTCGCCAATCACCTCCTTAATTTCCATGTGCCCCAGCACAGTTTCTAGGAGGATCCACTCCATGATCTTGCTGGGCGCAGAGGTGAGTCTGTCTCACCTGTAGTTCCAAGTTTTTCCTTTTTAAAAATGGGGGTTATGTTTCCCCTTTTCTAGTCAGCGGGAACTTCACTGCACCGCCATGACTTCTCAAATAGGATGGAGAGTGGATTAGCCACTTCATCTGCCAGTTTCCTCAGAACCTGTCGATGGATGCAACTCATAAGGTCCCATGGACTTGTGCACCCTCAGGTTCCTTAGATGGTCTCAAACCTGATCTCCTACAGTGGGACGTTCTTTGTTCTCCCAGTCCCTGCCTTTGTCTGCTGTGACTTGGGTGGTGTGTCTGGAGCACTTGCTGGTGAAGACGGAGGCAAAAAAGCCATTGCATACCTCAACTTTCTCCATATCCCGGGTAACCAGGTCTCCTGTTTCCTTCCAGAGAGGGCCCACGTTTTCCCTAGTCTTCCTTTTGTCATTGACGCGCTTATAGAAGCTTTTCATGTTGTCCTCGACATCCCTGGTCAGATTTAATTTTGACAGGGCTTTGGCTTCCTAACCTGATCGCTGGCTTCTTGAACAGTTTCTCTATATTCTTACCTCTCCTTGCTTCCACCCTCCCTGGGCTCCCTTTTTGTGGTTGAGCTCGTCCAGGAGCTCCTTGTTCATCCATGCAGGCCTTCTTACGTTTTTCCTGACTTCCTAATTTTTGGGGTATGTTGTAGTTGTAGCTCTATTCCAAAGGAGTTACTACCTATATAATGTTTTAAAAACCTGAAGGCAGTCAGAGAAGGCTTCCTGAGTCAAATGTATTGTGCTGTTTACTGTATCATACAGTTTTGCTAGCAAAATATATATTAATACTAAGAACACGCAGTATTAACTAACAGATTGCTCTGCCTGTGCTTTAGTTCTTGTTTTTCTTGTTTAATGCCCTCCTTAGTGGGGAGTCTCTGCATTTACATCCTGTAGGATAAATGAGCATGTATAAACTGTAGTTGTTCTTCATACAGTATTAAAGTCTTAAATGTGACAGGGTAGAGATCCATGTTATACACTGTAAATACTTGAGTGTAGTTACATATGGTATGGGAACTATAATTATGTTTCAGTTTGGGGCACATGCCGGCTCTTCCATACTATTTCCTTCACATAGTTTTTCACATTTAATCAGTTATAATGTCTCCCAGCAGGCTGTTCCATTCACACTCACTCTGTTGTGGCTCAGCTCAGTTCTAACTCAGCAGGAAATGTCCTCACTGCTTTATTAGGAAGTTGCTCATGAAAATTTGTTCGCTACCTCACTTCATTATTCACTTAAAAATCTTCTGTTGTTATATAGCAATGATATTTACTTGGTTAAAATAAATAATAGTATCTCCTTGGCTCTTGTGGTAAGCTTAAGGTTGCGCATACAGCGTGTCCTTTTGGTTATACAGGTAAATCTGAAAACCTTCTTTCCTATAAAAATGTTTGTCCTTATTTTCGGGTTTTCAGCTGTATCTTTCTTTGGGAAGTGTTGGTGATATTATCAAAGTGAAATTACCTGCTTTGCTGTAGACCAGGAGGCACTGCTGTGTCTTAGTTTTTGAGAGCTCACATTCTTACTTCACATGAACAGAAATAGTGACTAATCTGTATTTTATATACAATAGCACACTCTAGTGTGTATATTAATTAGCCATTATGGATTGATTCTCATCATGTTTAACTCAATTTTTCAGCGATTTAATTATATAGTATCCAGTAATACTATTTTTTCTCTTTATTTGGGTGAACTGGAGGAAAAGTATATCTTCAGATGAGAAGTTACCAGTTTCTTACCAGAATAATTATGATACTAAATGTTGTTTATTATTTTTTCAAATGATGCTTTGAAAGAAGAAGAGCTGATAATTTTTGTGGAGAGGAAAATCTTGATGTAATGGAGGAATTGAGTCCAATATGAAGAGTCTTAATGATATAATTGTATACAGCAAAACTGTGTAAGGTGGATTTGAAATTTTAATTTAGTTGCCTGCAGGGAACAACAGTTTGCCTTTTTGCATTAGTACAGAAATTCTGAGAAGAGAGTTTATCACTTCCTAAGATGTTGCTTCAGGCTTGCTGCTAATTCTGAAGGTACCACAGCCTTACAGAAGATACAAGAAATGTTGTTTACTGTTGTGGGCTGATTGTTATGAAAAGATACTTCAGTGTGTCGCCATTTGCTTCCTTTTCGGGTGGCTGTGTTTGGTGGCCCTAATTTACAGTATTGAGTGTCATTCCTTTGATGCTGTTTCTAATACATGTTAGGAGCACTGACACAAAATAATTTTTCTAAGCATCCACTTTTGAAAATGAGAAGAATTGCAGTTACTTTGAATTAGCTGAGAAGAAAGTGAGACAGCAAATACCTTTTTCTTCCTTTGTATATGCTTTCATTTATTCCTTTTACAATATGCGTGACATGCAGGCATGCCAGAGTGGAAGGTTTGTAGGGAACCTGTGCAGTCTGTGCATGGCATGCATTTTTTCCCGACAATTCAAGGCAGTCTGCCTCTTAAACAGTGAGCAGAAAAATAGATCAACTTAAAGGTAAGTAAATATAATGAAATAAAATAAGTTTGAGGTCTTTACCCACACTTCTTTCCCCATCAGATCTCACAAATCCTCTTACTGCAGATTTTGCATAGCACTCCGTTGGGAGGTGTTACCCTCGTGCTCCGCAGTGTGTGCACACACATGCCCTGCATTTCTGTCGAAATGTTGGATGTTAACAAAGAACCCTGTTTAAACTGTTTGCGCTAACAATGATTCACTTAGACTGAAACGATTGAGGAAGCAGTTCAGCTAAAAGATCCAAAAGAAGTGCTAATGCAGTTGGCAGGCAGTGACAAGCAGCTGGACTAGTCAGTAACCTTTCCTGCTGCCACAGCCACTTCAGAAGGCTTCTCTGTCCAGCGGCATCCTTGGGATCCACACCTCTCGGAAGCTCACCAGGCATTTGGATCCATCAGCCTTTACACTGGTTTGATTCACAGGGGCCTAACAAAAGAAAAGGAGAGCCTGGAGTCACTTGGATTTTAGATTGTAAGAAAACTTTTGAAGTTTGACCCTTTTTTTTTCCTCCTTATCATTCAAGTTTTATTTGGTTTGTTTCTGAAGGCACAGACATTGTGTAGCACTAAAGCATGTATTCTTACGCATAAATTGTTCTCAATGACGTGTTTCCTCATATGAGTCACAAAATGGAAAAAACTGAAACACTGATAATCACTGAGCAATGAATTGCCTGTTTTTTTCATAGTGCCCATACAGAATGCCTCATGCTCTCTGGAATGTTCATCAAGATTTTGATCACAAAATAAAATAAACCCCTCGGTCTTTCAAATAGATGTTTAATTACTGTCAGTGTTCCAGTGTGAGATTCTGTCCATCGCAAGACACAAGGAGAAGGGTTGAAAGTCCTCTGAAGATGATTTTACTTAAATTTCAAACTTCTAAACTCATGTTTGATTCCTTTCTTACAAGCATTTATTGAAAAAGGAAGGGAACAACAATGTTGTTTAAAAACCTCTGTGAAGTCATGCGATCCATACAGGAGAATTCTACAAGAGCCAAAACCCAGAAAATTCTTTTCTCTTTGATAGGGAATCTGAATATTAAATTTTATTTTTAGGTCTACACCACTCAGAACTTTTCATAGAGCATCTCTTTTCTTTCTTACAAGCAGAGTAATAATTCTAAGAGTAGTTCTGTGTCCTGGTTTGGGCTGGAATAGAGTTAATGCTCCTTTTCGGGAACTAGAAGAGTGCTGTGTTTTGGATTTAGCTTTGGGTTTGGTATGAAAAGAGTGCTGACAGCACACTGATGGTTTCAGCTGCTACCGGGACTTCAAGGACTCTCTGACTCTCCATGTTCTGCCCGTGCGCAAGGGCACAGGGAGCAGGGAGGGAGCACGGCCACAGCACCTGACCCTAACTGGCCAGTGAAATATTCCATATCATGGAACGTCATGCTCACTATATAGAGGAGGGGTGGTCGGGAAGGGGCTCGCTCTCTCTCTCGCTTCCGGGATTGCGACTGTGGGATCTTGGTATCTCGGGGTCGCTGGCCGGGAATGGGCTGGGTATTGGTCAGCGGGTGGTGAGCAATTGCATTGTACATTGCCCGTTTATATTTTCTATTGCTGTCATTGTTTTCAATTTATTACCACTATTAAACTGTTTCTGTCTCAACCTGCGAGTCCCCCTTTACCCCTCTGATTCCCTCCCCCATTCCCAGGTTGGGGGGGAAGGTGGGTGAGCGGCTGCAGGGTGGTTGGCTGCCGACCAGGCTCAAACCACGACATTCTGTCAATTCAGTAAACTAATTTTGCTATGGAAAGTACACTTTTTGTTGAGGATTTGTGAAGAACTGAAATGACCATTGTTCATCAAATGAATATGCTGCTGTTCTTGGAATGTTTCTGTTGTGTTCATAGCCAAATCATGAAACTTGGGGACTTTTATGTATCTTCATTGTTAAACAGTAAATAAATGCATACACTACCAAAAGTGTTACTTAAAGTGACTTTGCGTCTTCTCCTTATCAGATATTACAAGAACCAAGCACACGTTCCGTTGAGTGATGTATCTAAAAGATTTTGAAACAGTGTTTCACAGACATTCAGAAGAAAAGGCCAGCCATCCTCAAAAGAGTGGAAATGCACCCTTATAAGTTAAAAGAAAATAAGCTTATAGGCCTGCCATCTTAGCTGAAAAATCTTGCAAATAGACACGAAAAAAAAGGCAATGTAGTGTTCATCAGGTTGACTGAAGCCCTTACTTGGAAGGAGCGTTACCAAGTGACCTTAAACTTTTCATCTGTGTGCTTGTAATAATGGCCTTTCATTCTCTCTTCTAGCTCTGTTGTGGAAGTTGTTTACTAGACCTGACCCAAGCAAAACTGATGCCTTCCTATTAGTTCTTTACTAATGATTATTTTCCTTTACTCCAGGAAATATTTTAAGAAAGTACTGTAAAATGTGTTGGATGGATTCACCATGCTGGTAGTTATACCTTGGTGTTGATGCTTTAACTTGTGTTACCAGTTTGCATTTAGGACATGACTTTGAACAAGTCACTATTTCTGAAAAACCTGAGAATTTATTATGAGAGGACTGCATTTTTTGTTTTGTGTCTTGATTTTCCTGGTAACGTTAGTGAGATTTGCTGTACTTTTTCCAGAATGAAATATGTTACTTCCTTGATCAACACACTTGATCCACTATCTCATTGTTGTGTTCAAGTTAATTCTGACAGATCTTAGATGGAAATCTTACTGCTTTTAAAGGCTTTCTTCTCATTTAAATGTGTTTCTCAATAGGGAATGCTTTCTCTTCATTTTTGGTTTTGTTGATTTGGCTTTTTTTCAGCTAGAATAATTAATGAGCATTAACTTCCTCTTTCTATATAATTATCTTTTCTTGTTTGTGAATCCAGGATATGCTATTATAGTAATTACATTTTTCTCATTTTCCCCCCCCATGTTCACTTTTCACAGGGAACATATTTGTTAATGATTTGTGAAGTTTTGGAGTTAAGCACTGGATCACATTTTTCCTCCTTATACTGGTTCTGTCGTTTAGTACTGTAAAAATATTTCTATCTCAGCACTTTTAAATTTTTTTTTCTACATATAAAACATCTGAGTTTAACTAGTCTGTGGTGTCAGTGATACCTGTGCATCACAGTGTGATTAAACTTATGTACCCAGATGTTGTGCATTGTTTTCTGGTGTAATAGTTTATTCACATACCAAAATATTTCCATCTTCAATTCTTCTGCTTCATGTCAGTTGTTCTTGTAGGACTTCACAAAAACAACAGCTGTATTCAAGAGAATTTGAATGTCTCATTATATTTGGACCAATTATAAGTTTGTGTGGCAATAGTTTAAAACTTTTTGCTAAGATGGCCCTTTCAGGAGAAAGGAACTGAATGACAGAGTAGAAACCTCTAATCAAAGACAGTTACAGACAGATTAATTGATTTTTAATGGTGTTATATGGCCCTTCGTAATAAAATTGAACATGCCTTGTTAGACACTAGGTCTTGCTTATTTCAAACATACAGGTCTTAGAAAACGTAGAATTGTATTAATTAATTTGAACTTGAATTCCATCCAAAAAAGCAATAAATATATAGTGTAAGTTGTGTATGGTTTTTCCCTGTAATAACTGCAAGGTAATGTTTGTGATGAATGTCTTTCTGCTTTCTGCACCAGTTTTCCAAGGTGATTTTAAGGCACCTATGACCTGCTGTACTAGCTGATTTATGAGCAGATCACTGAGGCAAAGAAGGAGGGAGAAGAGAAGGTTTTTCGTCTTCTCACTAATTCGTGATTTGAAAAAGTGGTGCTGCTCACTGATAAGTGTGAAATGCTAATTATAATCTAATGAAGTGTTCACATTGCAGACTTAGACAGCAAACCACAGGCAAGCATTTCCATGCAAAGGCAAAAATATTAGAATGTGCCTGTCCATGTTTTTCTTACATAATACTATGAAATAAATAAAAAGTAAACAATAGAGCTTTATATGAAAAACATATTCAGGATGTGAGAACACTTTCTTGGGAGCCTTAAGAATAGAAAAAGATAAAAAAGCAGCTATGTAATTAGTAGGAGAAGGGTGTGCTCTTCTGAGGATGATGAATCTGATACTAGTCCATTTCAATGTTTTTATTAATACAGGCAGTAAACAACATTTTCTAAGAGAGTCATTTGGAAGTCCTGCCATCCACCAGGTATATACCAGGACACCAGAAAAAAATCAGAGTAACAAAGAAAATTTCTTTTTAAATTTGGAGAACCATTTAGAGTTATCTGAGGACTAATAAAGTAAAATTAAGTTATAAAAATAAATTTAATACTAGGACTAACTTGAATCGAGCATATATATATAATATCTGAAGAGCCAAGATGTGTGCATTTCTTCATGAAAGATACCAAAATCGAGGAATATTTGCTCTCCTAATAAAAATTGTTATGTCAGGTACCTATGTTGTATATAACCTTTCCATGTTTTTATACAGGAAAAGCATAAGCAGGAGTTAGAAGACATGCGAAAAGCTGGGCATGAAGCCTTGACTATTATTGTTGAAGAATTCAAGGTAAACGAGTTGCCAAGATAACACAGTTTCCAGATAATGTTATTGTAATAGCATATAAGAAGTATGCACTGCAGGCAGTCTTCTTTAGTACTGCTTTTTCAGGTTGTGCAACCTCTTTCACTTTATGACTGTGTTTTCTGTTGCTTTCAATTTAGACTGTTCGGCAAGAAATTTTGCATGACATGTTTTCTCACTCTGCACTTTGGGAAACCAGATAAAGTAGGTTAGCCATTTTCAGTAATGAAATTTAAGACTGGGACAAAAAGAAAAAAAAGATTGGTCAGTTGTGATAAACTTTGGGTTTGATTATTTATCACAAATCCACATTTTGGACCTCCTCAGTCTCAACGAACTGTACTTGCAGTGAGACCACCTCACAGAGCAATTCAGCAGGTTTTTATCTACACAGCAATAAGAGAAGGAGTTAAGGATGAAATAAGGCTGAATGTAATTCTTCTCTCATGTTACTCCTAGTTCCTTTCATCTTGTAAAAGGAAAGGACCAGATATTACCACAGAGGATAAATCTGTGTCTTTTGTACTGTTATGGAAACTTTCTGGTAAGAAATGCACAGAAGGACAAAGCTGAATGAAATTAGGAGAAGGAGTAGGTAAAACTAAGAATTCTAAATAGACTTAAAGAGGAAAAGAAGATCTGATGGGGAAAAAAAAGGTAATGGGAAATGGAAAAGAAGGCAACTTTTGAGAATGAGAAAGGAGATGTAAGACCTGGTAGGCAACTCTGAGCTGAGAACACAAATCTGACAATGTCATTAGTGAAGGGGAAATTAAAAGTGTAACTGCTCAGAAATGGTAATTCATGACCAATTTGTGATCTGTCATGGAGGGCAAGAAGGTCCAACTGCGGAATAGTTTAAACTTGCTGGAAGCAGCAGTGCCACAGACAGAAGGACTCCGTGTAAGGGGGTGAGGTTTCCCTTGGTAGTGAGATGAGAAATGCCACAGCATTGTCTTGTAGCAATCTCCTACAGTGAGAGTGCTCAGGGGCCACTTTTGCTAAACAGGGCTGATGGCGAGGGATGAATTGAACTCTGGGCTCAGGTGTCCCGTGCTGATGCAAGTGTATATAAGGAATTGTTTCATGTTGCATCTTTACAGACTCCCTGTTAGAGCTGCTTATGGAGTTAGGACTGTCAAATCCATTGTTCATTACATCTTTTTATGTTTAAGCACAGACATGTTTCATTTGCCTCAAGGGGTATGATAAAAATTCCCCAACATTAGTTAGTGTTGGAATGGAACTGGCAAGGTAAAAAGGATACAATCGAGGTTGGGTCTTGTGATTCAGGTAATATGCTGAAAGCTTCAGTCTAGGACACGTTGGTCAATAAGCCTGCAATGCTTTGTTAGGGAGGGTAGGCAGGTTGGTTTGTTTGTTTTCAGCAAATACCCCAAACTTACCTGCAATGTATGTTTCTTACTGGTGGTGTCAAGATCTGCAGCTTAAGGAGAGCCATCTCTGCCAGACTTCCAAGTCTGTTGCAAACTTTGGGATCTTAATGTTATGCAAAACTTTTTTTTTAAATTAGTTTCTGTGGGGCTTGTATACTTCATTCCTCACATGTAAGATAGGCCTGACAAGTTCCAAGTCTGTGAGAGTACCACTGTGTAGGGGACCTGATGATGCTTTTAGGACTCTCTGCTTGAAGGCAGCCCATGTCATAGGCTACAGAAAAGTGTAAAGTCATTCTAGTCGTCATAAATGTTTGCAACAACTCATAATAAGAAGGCCTTTTAATAATTTTGCTAATAACTATTAGTAGAGTTCTAGGTAATTCTGAAATTGGACTATCTGTAGAAATATGTCTGTCAATCAGTACACCTTATATTAATTTAATCTAAAGGGAACCTATCTGGAAAAAAGTTTCAAAAGTTTCCATTCCTGTGGAAAGTTAAGCATGGCCTCTGGAGATGTCCCATTTTTCCATACCTCCTTCATTTCACTTCTGGAGGAGAATTACTGTGTGTCTATTCCCTTACTTCTTTGGGGACCACTTTCCAGTGGAAGTTCTCAAATGGGAATTTTACTGTCCCACTGTGGATAGGCCACCAAATATGTTGCATATCAGCATTTTTAATTTCTGTTTTGTACTAGATGTGTATAAAATATCCAGCTGTTTGTGTGTGAACTTACATTTAAAAAAAAAACAGTAAGCTATTGGTAATTGCTGTACTTACATTTCTTTCTTTTTATTTCTGAAAATATTAACAAATTATGAAATGCAACAATTTTATAGTACTGAAAGTTCTGTATGTTTTCTAGATATCATTTTTCACCATTTTAATACCTTTGTGTGAGCTAAAGGAGACTTTTGCATGGATGATATTGTCCCTTTTAATTAATAATTTCCTTGTGTATAGTTGGGTAAAGGAATATACTCATGTGCCATGTTGATTTTTGAAAACTATTTTGCCAGTCAACAGCAGCTGGGAAGATCTGATGTGCCATCTGGAAAAGAAGACTTAGGTTTATCAGTTTCTCTGATTTGGCACAAAAGATGAGGGGGTTAATTGAGTACTGTGTTTCTAAGCAACATTTATAGTTAGCATATTATTTCTCATAGACTTTATATTGAAGTTACATAAAGACATTCTTTAATACCGGGGAACCATGGCATGAATATATTTCATACAAATATACTATATAGAGCATTTGTTTAGGAATGTGAAGTAAATCTAATTAGTCCTTTTAGTGAGATACAGAATTGTGGAATTCATTGACTCTTAATTCACTTATGATTAGCCATGCTTAATTTTGTGCTGAAATATGTCTTCCTTAGGATTTAAGAGTATGTTACATTAATACATGCTATTTATATGCAGAAGTTATTTCCATTTTCAGTAGAATTTGTAAGTGCTAATTAATTCCATATTTACATTGAGTGTGGAAATTCACCTAAGCATGTCTACTGAATTGTTTAAAAGGCATAGGAAGGAAAATTGTTCTTGTGATTAATACAGTCCTATTTTGCATTCCTTGGGTTTTAATAAAACGAACTGATGCAGATCATTCCAATCAAGTGCTCGCTTGTGGCCCAAATGAGGTTCTGTTGCAGTCATGAATGTTGGAATTGTGACTAATCCTCTCTGATGCCAGCCAACTGTACTTTTGTAATGCCACTCCAAGCAGCGTCGTAGCGTGAGTGAATGTAATCCCCAGCACTGGTTGTTAGGAATAGCTATGTAAAAATATGAACCATTCATCATTAGCCCCAGAAAATAATCCCCCAAATCCCTCAAGCCCTAAATCCTCTAAATTAGGTATTGAAACTCTGGGTTGAGCAACAATGGAGAAGAGTTGACTACTTGTCTTTTCTATATTCCTGTCATGGATAAGTCTTCCTACTGGTAGATTTGTGAAAGTGTTTTTCTTTTGATGTACAAAGAAAAAGACAGTTGCCATTTTTTCACTTCTGTCTACAAGCTTGCCAAGTTAGTAACCAAAAGCTCACATTTTTCTTACAGTTAGAGCTAATTATTACTCTTTGCAGACCTACTGCAGCAGATTTGTTCTTGTCATTACTTTCTATGCTTGAAAATGTGTTATGCTTTCTACATAATCACACTCCTGTATTTTGGGGAATTGTTTGTTGCAAAAGGGACAGTACTTCTCCACAATGATCTTTCAGTAGTATGTTATCACTAGGCAGACCAGGCAGTCAAGTTTAAGACCAAACCCTCTCAATTCCTACCCTTGTTGTGACTGGTCCTTTTTAATAGGGCAACAGCGTTGCAAATGGAGCTTACACAACAAGTCAAATACTGAATTATCTAATTTCAAGGGTCTGAATACACCAAAGCCCTTAGAATTATTGCAGTTGTCTTTGGAGTATTAGCTTGCCAAATGTGCTGGGAAATCCATTAATAAAGACAATAAGACGCTTCGTAGCACAAACCCTCAAAAACCTTCATCAATGTTAAGTGCCTTACATCCTTATCTTCCTTTCAACAGGTAAGCCATCTACAACACTGTCACAAAATTTGTATTCAAAAACATGGGAAAACAAATTCAAAATTAACTTAGTGTTCTGTGTAGGCCAGGTTTCCCCTTCTCATGTTTACCTAGTTTTGTTTAATTTCTGTCTTTCATGTCAGTATTTTTTTAAACTTTTATCCCCAGTAATTAACTATGGTAAAGAAAAGTAAATGTATATCTTGGAAATGATGCTTCTGGGATCATGTCACATTTTAAGATATTTACCACATGCAGCATAAAGATTTCTTCTCTGCTTGTTTAATCAAGCTTTTGTTCTGAAATTGTCATAGTTCTGTAAATAGACAAGTTAAGATTTTTAATCTGTTTTGTTTATATTTCTCACTATATAAAATATCTTCTAATGTAAGCTTTAAAGAATATGAAGCAGGTGTATTTATTTGATGGTATTTATTTGCTTAGATTATTTTATGCAATCATTAGTCTTGTAACAGACAGCTTGCCTGAATCAGATGTGTGTTCCCTTTTATGGAAATTAATTTCAAGATGCAAAGTCCTTTCCAGCCCTTCCTATGGGGAGACTTTTGTCTATCAGTCTTCAGTGTTAGGTGATTAGATTTTTCAGCTTTCCGAAATGTAAGAACAGACAGATTGGCAAAGTACAGGATATGTGGGGGCCATCAGATTGCCTTTCAAAAATATTTGTGTCAATAATAGTCCTCTGAACTGAAAGAAAAATGTAAAATATTTCATTGCAAAAGAAGTTGATCTAGAATCAGGATATCTTTTTTTAGACAGAGTTTATCCCTAGTTAGGAGGGAAAACTCTTGAAATGTGGCCAGTTCTCAGCTCTTTAAAACACCAGCTTAGGTTATTAAGTATCCAAGATGACATACTGGCTCAGAAAGGCCTGACACATGAATAAAAGCATAAATTCAAAAGTTGTTGCAACGGTTTGTATTTCACTTCCAAATTCTTTACTTGTCCATGTGTAGGTTGCAGTAGAATTGAAGTGGGCCTTGAATATAACACAATATTTTTTTTTGTCATAAAGAAGTGAGGGCTAGAAAAAGATTCCTTGTCATTTTTACAGTATAGGAGTACTCAAGTGCAACAGTGATGCTACTATAAAATCTTTCTACAGGATTCTGATAAAAGCAAGTTACGATCAATTTGCCATCTTCCGAAGATCTGGATATCAAAAATACTTTATTATTTATTAAAGCCACGTGATATTTTAGAAGTAATCATAGAAATTACAAGATATCTCTCCTTCCCTTTTTACTAAGGATGACTTTTTATATGTGGTTCTGACTATAGAACAATAAGTATGGTGTTAAATACTATAATAACTGAAAGGTTTTATTAAGAATGAGTTTGCAGTTTGTTTCTGGAAGAAGTTGGGGAGAACAGTGTTTTGTGAAAAATAAATCATGCCAGTAAAACTGAGATATCTAGATAAAGTAAGCATAGTATTCCAACTGTAATTTGTTGATCATTACTGGTATACCAAAATCAGTGGAAAATGAAACTGAAGTTGTTGTACCACCTTATAAAAATCATCTTGCCTTATTCTGGTATTTTATTCCAATGTTTTTTACATTAAGTCTTTGAAACACCCGACTAAAATTTGATTCACACTGTAAACAGGACAGTGGTTAGTGAAACCATGAAGCTTCTTCATACCCTGATGCACACCAAAATGCGTTGACCTTTTGTAAACAATAACTTGTGAGAAGAATTTTCCACAGGAAATACTTTTTGACTTGATATATAAAATTTCATAGCACGAGCTCTGTTTAATACTTTGGTATACACTATGACTATGAGTGGAAACAATTCAGGAAATTCAACATTTTGTTTTATTTCATTTAGAACCTACTTCATTGTAAATTGCAAGTTGACTCTGATCTAAGCAGGAGTTTAATTGCTTTCATTTTGGTCAATATTCACTTGTACAAAAAAAACGTTTATTCCACAGCACCTAACTGGATATGTTTCAAGATATTCAGTATCTTGAGCTGAAGTGAATAGGTTGGATTCTGTTGAAAAGACATTTTCAAAAATCTTTTAAATAGTTTTATTTATATAGTATGTGTACTAGCAAATAACTGAGTTATAACACCACCAGTCAAGTAGTGTGTTTTATTGAGTTAATGTGGCTTCTCCGAGGGTCAGGAAAGAATTTTGATTGTGTCCTCTGCTGTCTTACCATTCAACAATTGGTCAATTATGTTTTGTTCTCAAACGAAGCACTAGAAATTAATTAATGGTGGATCCAGGATGCTGAATTAGATGAATCATTGTCTAATGCTGTGAAGCATAGACATTTGTATGTACTCTTGCTGAAATTAATGCTGCTATTTAATATAGCTCATATGTATGCTACCTTTACTTTTCATTAGGTAACTATATTTGAAGATGACTTCTTTTGGCCATCCTGACTCAGCAATATTTAAAGTAAAGAAGGTGTCTGATGCTTGTATTTAGTCACTTATATGCAAGTTAATTATGCTTGAGCATCATTAGGGGGAGGAAACCAGGGAGGGTATTCTTTTGGATTGACTAAGGGTTTTGATGCAATGCTTTTAAGTAACATTATAGAACATAATGCAGCAGCCTGTACATTATGATATATGTCTCATTACTGATGTTTCATGTGATTTGGTATAATATTTCAAACAGTGCTACACATCTGAGAAGTCTGTTTTTTGCACAGATTGGAATTGCTTTTATACTGTTTTTCAGAAGAGATGAGAGGGGATAATAAACTCTGCTCTGTTTTTCCTCTTGATTTGTTTTTTCCCCTGACTAGTTTTTCCCTCCTATAAAAAGAGAGAGTTGAGAGAAGGAGATTTGGCAATTTGTTACTGTTAGGGAATTTAGAATGAATTTGGGGGTAACAGTCTATATTTTGCCTATATAATTCGAGAATGATTCTCATAAATTTTAGCTTTTTGCCATACAGTAAATCCTGTTCTGGGCAAGCAGCTGTGGTTTCTTTTGCCAATAGAATGAAGACAGTATGCGCTAGGTCTGGGAAAAAAGGTTTGTATTAAAAACGGGCTGGAGCAGCTGTGCTATGGTTTTAGCAAAGCCATAATCACTGTGCTTTTGCCTTTCCAAGGATGAGGACAAATTTTAGAAAGCATCTAGTACTCTATACATAACACAACCTGTAGAAATACAGGATAAAATTTTGCAATCATTTGTATTTTCTGATCTTTAAACTTTTATTTTCAGACTGGGTACAGTAGAATTTTCAGTCTCTAGTCTGTATGGAGTGATGCGGTTCTCTAGTGTTCCCACCATACACGTAGTGAGTGTCAGTTACTTTCGAGGCCTGCTTAATTCTCTGACCATCACTGAAGTATATAATAGAGTATTTAAGATGTATATTCCCTTAAGGACACCCCGGGGTGATTATGGATAAAGTTTTTATTATGGTGTTTGGATCTAGTTTCAATTTAGGGTCTTCCAAAATTATTCTGATGTATGAAAATTAAAGCTAAGGTTAACTTTTTATCTGAGCTCAAACAGGGGTTTGGACTAATTTACTTCATTAAGTTTTATCTTGTTTTGGTAAAATTCTAGTTTATAAGATTAAGATGGGTTCACTTTTAATCTTTCTGCAAGCTAATTTAAAAAATGTTTTGTACTGTCATTTAAATCTGTGAAGGTTTTGATAATGGTTTGAGGAGATAATGGTTTCTGTGATTTTTATAATCCATCACATATATATAAAACTAAAATGGATATGAAGACTCTTTAGGGAACTTGTTCTTAAGGGGTTTCATTCTCTTTTGTTTTGTCAGAGGCCACAAGACATTTTTTGTTAGTGAAGGAAGACTGGGATCAGTTCTGTGATAGTTTTTCTGGGATAGGAGAGATAGATGAGAAGGGAGTGAAGAAGCAGTATTTCTTGAATGGTTTGGAACGATTCTGATAGTTTAAGCTTCAGAAGAAGACTTGCTTTGCTGTCATTGTCATTCTACAAGTCCTGTTATTTGGAGCATTCATTTGGAGCAGCTGCACTGTATATAGTTACTGTTAAATGTAAGATGCATGCTACTCCTTAGGTTTTCCATTAACAGTGTAAATGTATTCTTTAAAAACCTTCCCAAAGTTGTTGTTGTATATATGTCCAGAAACAATGAACAGAAAATATAAAACAGTTTGGTGATGGAGTATAATGTTCATTGGAAATATTAATTATTTCTAAGTGGCAAAATAGCAAGTAGAAGATAGAACTTCTCCCAGATGAATTCCAGCATTTAAAATACCTTATCTTAGAAATAAACCACATAGTTATATAGTTTACAGACACCAGAACATGTTCTGCCCCTCTTCCCTCTCTCCCTCTCCACCCACCCCCCACCCCCCGCCAAGGATCTACAAGGTTCTAGCATATTCTACAGTTCTGCTATTATTTTGTTATTCTTTGCACTGTAAAGCCTTCATTACTAACAAGAATTCAGAGATACAGATATTTGAATAAGAACTATAATCAACGAATCTTTGACATTTTAGAACTTGGAAAACTTGTCTTAATCTCCAGTGGTTCAAGAGTCACTTCCCTATTCTCTGGGAATGAAAAATCAGGACTGAGGTATAATGCAGACTCCTAATTTTCCTTTTTGGTTAAATTCCACTGGTTTTAGTCCGATATGATGAGAGGAGCATATAATGATTTATTGCATTTGTTTTTGAAAGGAAGAAAATACAACTATACATCAAACTGTAATCTGTCTGATACCTGATAGATTTTTGGAAAGGGACCTAAAGGTTTGCTCTTCCATATCTGATGCTGATAGTTTCTTGTCACTTTTTTTAGTCATCTTAAGTTCCTATACTGAAACTGAGAATACTGAGCTACATTGTTAAAATATGAGGTATGTTATTGCTGTCCCAGTTCTTTTTGACCAAATAAACCCCATCAGATACCTTAAATCAGTGTAGTTTTTGGAAGTAATTCTGGTTTTAGAGGAATTAAATATAGATCTGTTAATTTGGCACCCTTTTCTTCCCCTAATAACTTTCTCAGTGCTGCTTTCTACTGTCATTTTCTTTTTCTGATCTACAAGCCAAAACAGCTATAGATTAAAGTCTGAGGCTTAAAACTTGACCAAATTTTAGCATCAATTAGCTAAGAAGAATATGCCAAGTTGAAAATTAATTATAACTGTACCAAATCTAGTAAATCATTGTCTAATTCTTGGTTTTCTCAGTTAATGTTTTGGGTTTTTTTCCCCAGTTTAGTAATGGTGAAAGTGTAATATGACATACAGGGAAGAAGGAAATGTTAAAAGACCATATATATATATATATATATATATATATATATATATATATATATATGTGTGTGTTGTCCAATTAATTGGATCTGCGGTGATATTTTTCATTTTCTTTTCAGGAGTCAGAGGAAAGTTGTTGCGATTCTTACTTTATTACACCTAAATATACTTTGATTATTTTGTACATAAGTCTGTCTTTGATTAGTGGAAAGGCATCAGTTGAAATGAACATACTATTGAGTACTTAGGATCATCACTATGGTTATAAAGCCACAATAGTGGCTGTAGTTCATTCTTATATTCATGCATGGCTTTGTATTTGAATTTTAAGCAAACAGCTTTTAGTTGTTTATCAAAGGTACTGCAGTCCTTTAAACTGTTCCCTGATGTGACAACTTACATAAGAGGTTGGGAGACAGAAGATTTTTGAAAGCCAAGGAAAATACAAATGAGAAAGGAAGATCTAGTAACTGCCTGAAAGAGCTGACTGCTTATTTGGCTCTAGTGAAGACCTAAAAGGTGACCTTGCTTTTAGTTAGAGGCAGATGTACTTAGGGCTTGTGAAGTGTGTTATGCCGAGGAAGGGGGTGAGAGGGGTGGGGGAAGTCAATAAGCAGTAAGGAGTAGTTGATAAATGTAAAGAAAACCTGAAAATCTGAACCGACTAATTCCTTTATGACTAAAACAATTGTAGACTGAGGCAACAAATGCGGTAGGAGTGTAGAAACAGATCTACATCAAGAGTGACACCTCTTGCCATCACAGTCCTGAAACTGACCCTTGCCACCCTGTGTCAGGGAAGTTCATTGCACAATATATAGAAGGAAAAATGAATTACCAAGAGCACCCATATTGAAATCCTACCCTTTGACTTCATGTAACGGGTGCCGCAGGCTACATTCTGCTGTAACCTTACTTGAAATGATTCAGTGAGCAATTAAAAGGAGACTGCTTCAAGAATGCCAGCTTGATATTAGGTCAGTGGCCACAGATTTATGGAACCTCAGCCCACCAGGATAATTGTGTAATTAATTACGGAAGAAAGTGGTATTTCAGCAGTGATAAGTAGTTGCCCAGAATTGCAATTAGTCAAAAGACTTTTAGTGTGGTTGTACTGAAGGAAGTATGTAACTATAAGAGTTAGAGATACCTATCATCAAGTAGCTAAATGTATGTTTTAGTTTAGTAGATTAGTTAATTAGTAAATTAGGTTTTTTAATTAGTAATTTTAGTTGATTATATTGAAATTTTCAAAAGGTTTGGATGGATGTCATGTATCTATGCTGTAATTACCCTATCAAGAAACCTGAAATGGTGGTTGCGATCAGACAAAGAAGGAAATTACCTTATTTTTTAATTCCATGTTTTCTTTTTTCTTTTTTTTTTTTTTCTTCTTTGTTTACAGTCTTGGAAAGACATTGTATTATGACATCTTTATGTTCCTATTTACTTTTTATAGTCAACTGGTGCCAGCCAGATGTAGGATATATGCATTGGACATAGTAGTGTCCTAGGCAACAGCTGCATTTTAGACTAGAATTAAAGGGAATTTCCAAGTTTGGCTTTTATTTTATTTTAAAAATCGTCTTATTTTTGATAATATATTAAATATGGGACATGATTTCAACAATAAGAATAATGAAAAACTAAATTAAAAGGGCAAGATACCTTTTCTAGTCATGCCATTTCTCTGTGACGCTGTTCACACAAAAGAAGAGTAAACTTCCTGTTTTATAGAAGTGCCTTATCTGACAGTACTGACAATTCTGATCAGTTTTGAGCATAAAAATTTTCTCATGAGAATAAAAACATTCTACACTTTAAAATAAATTAGAGCTCAACATTCTGTTTTGATTGGAAGCATATCTTAAAACCATAAGGTTCTGAGAATCTTCAGATTCCCCTTGAAAGGGGAAATCTTATTTTTATAGTAAGGAGTTATTGCTATTTCAGGGTATTATGTGACACACCTCATCTTCTTTTAAGTGACTTGAAAAGATTTGAGCTTTGGCGTAAATAATTTATTTGGTCTTTTAAAGGCCTGTTTGACTGGCTGATCTACTGAATCTCTCCATAGAAAATAAAGATTTTTGTCTGGTAATTTTTTTATGGCACAACATGGAAGCTATCTCTGAAGTACCGTGCCACATAAGAGGATTTTTCTCTGTCTCCTTAATCAGCCAACTAGTGGAATAGTCAAATACAGAATCAATTTTGTGGTACTATTTAAACTATATTAGTAGTGTGTATGATAGAAAAGGAAGTGCTTTGTTTCTGAATGTGGAATTTTGTCTATTTTCTAAAGAAAATAATAATAAGAAAATAAATTTTAGATTTAACAACCTCAACCTGCCATCCAATGAATAATAATTTTTTCCTTGAAAACTGAAAGTTCTTTATGCCATTTAACATGAATTTAACAGTTGCCAGTGAAGTTTGCATAGCAAAGTGCATAAAGTGACTCAACCCTTGGCATGAGCAAGAATTTATCTGAGAAATGCCATTGCAACTTAATGACCATTCTGTTACCATTTTCCCTAAGATCAGAATTTTATTTTTTTTCTTCTTTTATGCCAGTTATAAGAAACAATTCTTGTCACAATGGTTTAGGCAAAAACCCCCCATACTCCAAAGTACAGACTTATTTTTTGCCAGTGATATGTAGTTTATACACAGTAGGATTTAGCATATAAAGTTTCACATATAGAAATTATACTTCTTTAAGGTTTAAGTTTTTGTGTTTGCCTGAATTTATATCAATAAAAAAACTAAATTTAGTTGGAAAGAAATTGACTTTTTTGGAAATAAACTTAAGGCTAGCTAAATCCCCTACAAACACCTGTAAAAGTATTCTCACACTTTGGTTAAAGTATATGTTAAGCACCATTTTTTACCTTTTAGATCTCTGAACCTGTGCTGAAAACTACTAACATACGATAGCATTACTGAAGAACACCGATTTTTGCATGACAGGCTAATTAGTGGAAAATTTGTAAAGGTAGTTCAAAAATTGTCAGAAGATTATTTTTTTAACATACATTTTTGGGTTTTTTTTAAGTATTCAAAATCATATTTCATGCGTGTGTTATGTTCCATGAAGTAAATATATCTCTAAAATAAAGATTGTTTGAAAGATGGGATTTTTTTTTTGCTTTGTCTGCATTTGGGCCAAAGGTCTGCTTTCTATAAAACTTATGTCTGTTTTAACTTACACAGTAATTTCAACTACTTTGCTATATTGATTACTAGTTTAAAATAGTTTTCTACATCAGTGTATAAATAGCCCAATGAATATTTGGAAAATGACATAAATATTTTATAATATTAGGCAAAGAGACTTGCATGGCAGGAGTTAAGTAAATCCTACATTAAAATACCATCTTTGTTTAAGGAAGCCTGAGTATAATTCCTCAAATGTTTATTTGGTTTTTCACATATCTTAAAATTTTATATTTCTCTTTGTGTGTTCAGATGCTGGAAATTCTGCAGAGTTCAGTCAAGTGCATGTGAATAAAGATATGTGCATGCACACATGCTCACACACAGAGAGTTCCTAATTTTATCATCTTTTTTGTTACTTTCTTGGTACATTGACTTTCTACACTTTGACTTCCACTGCTTCACATTTGAGTGTGAACTTCCTGGGGGGCGTTCTTTTATGTTTTAAATTACTCAGAATTTCCATCTGCTTTTACTTGACTTGTGGTTGTGAAGATCATGCTTGGCCCATGGGATCTTACACTGTGCCGAGAGGATGTGGAGTTTTGTCAGCCAGGGAAATATGTCTGGCTTTTTTTTTTTTTTTTCTTCAGCAGCTTTCATATGCTTCTCTTCTTGTGTGGTCCCACTAAACTGAGTATATTTAACAGAAATACTCTCCCTCTCTATCTTCTGTGTGCTACTTTCTTTTAAGCAGACTGTGTATAAGAAATCTGAGATCCAAAAAATTTAGTCCTGACAGAAAGCAAGGTAGTGTTACATAGAAAGGTACTTTAATAGTTGCACGTTCCAAATTTATAACAGCATTCCACATTCTGATTATACACAAGTATTAGTAGACCTGCAGTTACCAATAAACATCCCAGTTATATCTTGGTTGAATATGCTGTGCTTTCTTTTTGCAGGCACTGCTACAATCTACAGTTCAACAGCAAGAAGCAGCTATTGAAAAACAGTATATACTAGCAATTGAAAAACATTCTCACAAATGTGAAGAACTTCTTAATGCTCAGGTATGGATGTGCACATACAAAAATCTTCATTATTTTCTAATACATCTAAGTACATCTAAATACATCTAAAGTCCACTTGAAGTATTCTAGCATTTCCAACAGTGTTTTATGACCATTTTACTGTTCTGACCATATCAATAAACACTTAGTGCAAACATGTAATAAATATATAAGCATCTGTATAAACAGCATGGAGGAAAGATGTGGTAGTTTGGAAAAATCAATTCCATCATGAATGAGGAGTTTATTGCACAGAGCTAATGTTATTTAATGCTTACCATAAAACTCTGCCTATAAAGCAAGTAAAAATTAATTTTAAGAAAATGCTTTGTGTTTCTGAAGTAAACATACTGTTTACTGACTTGGCATCATTTTCTGAGTGTTAAAAAGGATTGAATCTCATGAAATCTGGAAGCTTTATAGAAAGATTTTTTGAGGATGTACCCACAGATTGAGGAAGCATATTGCGTAGGACAGGAGAGTACTTATAACACAGTGCCCAGTTCACATCGTGTGTACATTTAATGAAATTTAACACTCCCTTTGGATCCCATAAAAGATTTGCATTTTCTTCACAAACTTCCAATTCATTTCTCATCCAACTCAATCAAGGTTTATCACCTTTAATTGTAATATAAATGTGGGATTTTGAAGCCTAATCAAGTAGACAAATGTGAGTGCTGATGGTAGAACTACCAGGTTTAATAAAATGGGATTTATACTGACGGATTTTGTTTGCTTCTAAATCTTTGTTGGAAGACATCTGAGAAATGTGTAGTATATTTTTATTCCTTTTGAATGCATCTATTCCTAAACGTGTGCTTTGGTGTTTGTTTTAACATTCATTTTTGTTCAAATTATTTTGTTCTGTAGTAATAGTTAAGATTGCTGAATTGTTTACTAATGATTTTACACCAAGTTGATTAATATTCTGTGTTGTGAGATTGTACATACATATCCACCTTTACATGGAGAGTCATGAGTATCTATATGACTGTAAAGAATTCTTTTTTGTCCCAGCAGTGATCACACAGTACAGGTATGTTCTTGTACACAAACATAGCTTTGTGTTGTTTTTCTTATTTTTATTCCCTTTTAATATTCTTGCCTTATAAGCAGTATTTTGACTTCAGACTTTTAAGACCACATAAAACTTTGTCAACCCACATTATTTTTTTGTCGTCATTTGCCATTCCTTCTTATTTTTCTGCTTTATTTCCTGTTTTATTTCCAGTTCCACAAAATCAAGATTGTCTCATGTGATAACTCTTCTCATGCTTTCTCCTAATCCCATTAATCCTAATCCCCTAAATTCCCATACACCTCCCTTCCAAAAGTGTCCCTTTGAGAAGGAGGAAAGTGGTTTTCTCTGCCTGTCTTTAACCTATTGTTAGAGTTTATTTAAGTTTCTGATGTTGAAGCTGTATTTTATCAGGGTGTTGTGCCTGTGATGGAGATGCATGTTAAAAGTCTGTCTAGAGAGGTACCATACAGCTGATACAGTCAGTGTTTAAGGTTGTATCTTCCAGGATAGGGGAAGATGTGAAAGGCTTGGTTCTGTGGTTCTGTCTCATTTTTCTGCTGGACAAATGTCTGCAGTTCATCTTTGATCATTACATGTGAAGTTTTGCAGCATACTGTCTAGCTATAGGTAGCATCATCATCATCTGCAGAAGGGAACTGTCAACCATCAACATAAATTGGTGTCAGTTCTGTATCTCGTTGCAGGTCTGCCAGCTGTCTTCACTGTACTCTTCTACTAGATCTAACTCTGTAGGTTTGTGGTTTAGGACACAGCTAAAATTACAGAAAGTTCTCAAAGTAACATCCTGAGCCATTTTCTATTCTGGCCCTTCTGACAGATGCCTTCCCCACCAATCCTAAAGTAAGAAAGTTCTGGTTTAGTTTCATCTACTTGAAGTTCAATATAGTCTCTGACATACGATACTGAACTGCCTGTCAGTGAAGTGTCCCTCTGTATTAGTTGTTATTACTATCCACTGCTTTTGAAACACTTGAGAGATGAGCTGGTGGTACCAGTTACTATTCAGTTACTGCCCCCAGATGCTGAGTATATCTACATCTATCTTTTTCTGAGTCCATTAATGTCACTTGTCTTGAATATCTGATCTCAGATGCCCCCTGGGTCTGGAGCTTATGGGTCCCCTTCCACATTTCCTGGAATATATTGAAAGTGCCAGTTCCCTCTAAGAAATTGATGATCACTGTAATGGGTGCTTCCTGGGGAACAATCTCCGGGACTGCTGTTTTTCAAGGAAATACACCCTCCTATCAACATTTCAAAAACCAAACCAGCCATTCTCGTGGCACATTCAGGGGCACCAGGGTCATGGTGTCCTTCATCAATGAACAGGACACTAAGAACTCTTCTCCTCTATGTCAGGAATCAGTCACATCTTATACTGAATATTTAGGAAAGCAATGCATGTCATTTGTACATTTCTAGCATTTGAGGGTGTCAGAGGAAATGTCATTGGAAAGCATAGTAGTTTATCACAAGTTGGAAAATCACAAATTTTATCCTTATCTATTTCTGAGACATAAACATATTTGGTGTTGCCTCCTGAAAATGAACACCAGCTTTGATCTTGTGGATTAGCTCATGTGCTGTATGAAAATACATACTGAAAAACATGCTGAACAAACTTTTGAATAAAAATTTTTAATACCCAGAAAATAAAGGCACATATAACAGCAAATGAATAAAAGTTCTTCAGTATAGTCAGGTATTGGTCAGTGCTGGAAGTGAGATGTCACATGGGCTGGAACAATATGTATCTTGTAAAGTATGAACATTAAAAACAGAAAGAAAAAAAAAGAACTCAAACAAAACCCAAAACCAAACCAAACATATGACAGTAAAATTTATCCCTCTATGAGATACTGACAAATTTAGATCATAGTTCTACCTTCTCTAGTAAGTGCTAGCAATCTTTTATGAAAAATGAGGCATGGAAACGGTCTACAGGCTATGCATACTTCCATTTTTAGTGGAAAAGAACATCATTTTTTTATATAGCTATCATTTAATTTCATTAATTATATCTCGTACTTACAGAAAAATATAGTTTCATCACTGACACCTTGTAAGTAAGCAATTGCCTGAGCTGGATTCCAGATGCAGCTATCAGAGGCAGGTATCACTGGCGATATTCTGCTGTTCCATGCTTTTATATGTGGAATAGACTGTCTTTCAGCTTTCCCTATTTTCCAGTGTTTGGATAGAAGCAGTCTGTTCAAACATCAAAGTAGGTTTTTTCTTCTGAACACAAAGACATAGAGACTGAATAACTTTAAAAAGCATAGATCATGAAAAGCACCATTAAAAGGTAGAGTAAGCATCTGTTATTTAAAAATTATTTACTATGTAGGACTTGGATATTCTAAAGAATTTTCTCATCAAGGTTGCTAGACCGTGAGCATGCTAATGTGAAAGGAATGACCTATTTTCACTGAAGCCCTAGAAATGTTGATGTATCAGAATTTTCTCTCACTGTTTAATTGAAGTAGATGGTGTTGAAAATGTAGACTATATTAAGGTTGATTTTTATATTCTTTTTTAAAACAATTAATGATCTGTGTATTAAGGTAAAATAAAATCTTAAATACCTGCAGCAAATAACTTCTCATTTATGAGAAATCATTTTCCCTCTATTTATCTGGCACTTTTCTTTCCTTACCTTGATGGTCTCCTTCCGTACTGTCTAAATGGTGTGAAACAGGCATTCTTGAACGTGTAGGGATTAAAGTGTATTTGAAGTGAGGCACAGGTCACACATTTCCATCTCTAAATTTTGACTTGACAGTATTCCTATTTTTCTCTGCATCTTCCTGAGGAAAGTATCAATCAAAGAGATACAACTGGATATTCTGTGTAGCGTTCTCATACTTGGATGTAGTTAAGGGGTTATATTTTACTGTGGTCCTTAATTATGTTACTCTGCATGTTTTCCATTTTGATTCATATAAAAGAAAAATTAAGAAAGACAAGGAATAGAAGCCTTTAGTTCTGTAGTTCAGTTGCATGCATATTCCTTTCTTGGGCTGGGCTTCTTTTCTTCTACTCAGAAAACCCTTAAGGATGTGCCTTAAGGATGTGTGGCCTGCAGTTTTTCTTTGTATAGAGTGTATTATGCAGAAGTTTTTTCCATAGTTTAGGAAGCCAAAGGAGCTGCTAGTATAATTGCTGAGACAGAACAGTACTGGAAGTGTCACACAAAAAGGAAAGAACTCTTAAATGCTTCCTTTGCACTCTTGCACGTTGTTATTTTTCATGGTGATTTTCTGTGAAGCTATGAAACAGATCTCGCATTTGTAGATGCAACAACATTTAAGATGAGTAGGGTTAGCCCTTGATGTCCTTAATTCTTTTTCCGCTCTACTTTATCATGATGTTGGATGTCAGTTGTATGATAAATAGTAGTTCAAAATCTTTTGGATGGTGCATGAAATCTTGTGCCCTTTGAGACATGCTCAGAGAAGTACTGGTTTAGCTTAAATTTGAAAACAGTTTGCTGAAAGGTCAGTCAGAATAGAAGTTCCATTTGCTAGAACTCAGTTTTTTTAAGTGTATGATGCTCCAAAGAGCATCTTCTGGACAAGCAAAAAACTGGTGTGACAATAGTAATAAGCTGCAGGAATGTGATAGATACCTTACCTTCTCCAGTGTTTGGATAATGCATTTTGATGTGTTTTGCATAGCCTTCTGTGAAGAGTACCAGTAAGTGCCCTGTCTATGCCTAAAATGTCAAATGTAAAGAATACTTGTCCTGTATAGTGAATTTTTGTATGACAGAGAAAATACTTATTTCATTCAGCAACTTAGTTCCACGGTCAGGAAGTATAATTTTCTATTATTTCAAATCTTTTTATATCTACTCATAATGTGCAGCATGTTTATATAATAATGCTTATTTTATGAACTTTGATTATTTCCTTCTTCTCTTCTTGTAAACAAAAGAGGTTCTATATTTCTCCCATGTAATGGTAGTAATTGTTGAAGGGAACATATGTAAACTAGATTCTTAGAGAATTTTAATA
Source organism: Tyto alba (assembly GCF_018691265.1). NCBI lineage: Eukaryota > Metazoa > Chordata > Aves > Strigiformes > Tytonidae > Tyto > Tyto alba. The sequence goes on along the minus strand of NW_024881295.1, from coordinate 4,003,889 downwards.
TTTGCATTTTTAGGAGACTTTATTCAGTTTTTGCAGTGAGAATGGTAAGGTACTTGAATACTCCTGACGAGTTGCAGACTTAAAAAATGAAGACTGCAGTGGACATAACCTTTCTGGTTCCTTAATTCTAACTATGATGGGTTTGGAAATTCTTGAGGGTATTTATAATGTTCCCTTCTTTGTGTGTTTCTTCTCAGTACTTAGAAATCTTGCAGTTTGCTGCTGTGGAAATAATTGTTTATTAATTCCCTCCAAAATGAAGTACTTCCTATCAGTCACTTCCGTTATGTTTTCATCTGATTCACTTTGCACCTAACCTCTCATCCTTAAACACGGTTCATCTAGATGTGTCTTTTCAGGTCTGCCACTCTTCTGCCAAGACTGAAGTTAGCCTTTCAGAACTTCTTTATTCTCTGGTAGTTCCTGATTATGTAAAGGGTAAAAAAAGTATGTATTAGAATCCTGTTGTCAATTTGAATCATTTATTCCTAAATTCATAATACCTCCTGGATTTCTGTGTACATAGAGAGAATTGGAGTGAAAAGATCAAGAATCATCTCTTTCTGTGCTGGGACAGTTTTTTATTTGTTTGTTTTCCTTAAAGCCTGAAAACATTTGATTTACCCTCACCCTGTGTTTTGGTTCTGTATGTGTTGACTTTGTATCCAGTACTGTGTAGTATTTAGCTCCTGAAGTAAAAGTTACATTGCTAAGACCCGAAAAGGCATATCTGTTTTTTGAAAAAATGTAATTCCTTACCAGTCTTCTAACTTAATCTGCCTAACTATTGCAAGCTAGTTAGGGGATGATTTTGCAGTCGTTTTGCACTCTTAATTCAGCCAGGATACTTTTAGAGTGTCAACCAAAAATCTTATTTGGAAATTGCATTTGCTTCCTTGGATTTGTCAAGTTCAACTTGAAAGTAGCTCTTTAGTGTGATTTTTGCAGTCTGCCTTTTGCTTATATAACAAATTTTCTTAAAATCTTCATGACTTACGAATTTATATCATCAACTCTTGTCAATACTGAGCAACTAAATCATATAGTATGATTTTTCTCCTCAGTTATTTTTTTGTCAGCCATTGTTGAAAAAAAATGTTTTTCCTCCGTTTTGCTACCTTCCATTACTGAACATTTTGCTATTTATATTGCTCATATCTTAGGAGTTCATTTCCTTTTATTTTTCCTCATAGATGGAGCAATTCTGTGAGAACTCGTACAGGCTGTGAAATGAATTAGATCACAAAAACAGAAGGGCTAATTATTTTTTTTTTCCTTTATATTTTACTGGGGTTCCTTATCTCTGTATCCTTAGGACCTCAAAGTTTGTGGGTTTTTTAGTAGTCTTTATTACTATGTATGCTTTCTTAGAAAAGTGTTTTCATTATTAGATAACTTTATGTAGCTTCTTACTTTATAAAAACAATGAAACACATATGCAGCAAAATGTTTGAAGCTTAATTTCAGCTTCTGATGTGCCTCAAATTGTACTGTTTACAAACTGACTGTATATTGCTGAGTCGAACCAAGAGTACAAGTATAGGCTTAGTTATTTTACTGCCACTATTGTAATTTTTCTTTGTATTTTCATTGTTTTAACTTTTCTGGTTTAATAATGTTTTGCTGATTCCTGAGCTTTCTCTTAGAAAAATTTTACTGCTTTATTAGCCACTTGGACCTCAAACTGGCAAAAAGATACGGTTCAACCATGCAGTAATAAGTTATAATTTGAGGAAGTGGAAATATGTAACAGATGTTGGAATTCTTCAGACAGATTTTCCACCTTGCACTGCCAAACACTCAGATGCCACAGATAGTGAGGACAGTGTAAGAAACCAGTTATGATTACCAGATCTTGTCATTTGACTTGGACATAGTTTAGCAGTGGTGAAGAAAAGGTGCAATATAAAAAAATATGCTGTTAAATATAGGTAACCTTTCTACAGGATCAGAAAACTGTTATTAGTGTTTTAATAAGGTTGTCTTTCTCTTCAGGGTAATATTTTGAATAGGATGCAGAAATGGGCATATTTTGATAACATTACAAAATCACAATGCTGTAACTATGTATTTTTGTTATGTCATCTCCCTCTCACATAGAGAGGTTTCCCACAACCTGTTTTATTTCTTCCTACTGTTAGATTCCTTCATGAGAGACAGAAATAAAAGTAGAACTTTGTGGGTTAAGAAGATTTTGTGTTAAAATAGGTGAACAATTTTGAATTGAATTCTTAAAAAGACCAATCCAGTGGTTTATTATTCCTGCTGATGAATGAAGTACTGAAACATTTGCTAAATGTTTCTGAAGATAGTTTTTCACCAAATCTCAAGGGACAGGGATTGTTCAATGTCCATGTGTAATGAAGGTCCAAAAGTAAATAACTAGAGAGGAGAGATAAAATCTTATTATGCCTGTGTTTTTTTCTGCTAACTACTAACTACAATGTAGTTTCATTAGATTAAAATCTTAGTAGCTGTTATAAGAAAAACTGGTCATTCACTAAAGATCAATTAGATGTATGTATATCTTAATATGCTGTTTTTCAGAATGATACCATTAAAAGAAGTTTCCAAGTGTCATTTCATTTGTGTGTGAAAACTGTTTCCTCAGATGAAAGATTTGTGGAAGTGTGAAATATCATTATTTTGTTGCAGTGATACTACAAATAATGCAAGTTGTTTTATTTTGTTTGTTTTTTCTGCTTAGTATTAGGATATTCATACTCGGTTTGATTTTTCTGTGATGTTGTTTGCTGTTTTGTTGTTGAATGATTATCTGACCACTTTTACATAAGCTATGTATAATAGCTAACAGAATTAATTTATCAATACTGACTTTGGTGATCTGTGCATGATGATTTACTCAATACTGTGAAGGAATCAATCTGCAGAAATGTAAATTTGATGCCTATTAGTTATAACAAAAGAATTGCATCTTCATTTGTGGATGCAATCCTGTGCTTGTTTCCTTTTAAATGAAGCAGTGCACTGCCCAGGAAGAAACTATCTATATTTTAAAAAGCATTTGAGTTCATGCAAGACACCCTATTTTCCATTTTTCTTTTAATTTGCAGTTTAAGATTAATAACGATATGCAAGGAATTATAACTGTACTACATTAGAATTAGTTATTAATAGCTTTAATACAGCATTTTATCTGTAAAATAGCTCATATACTGCATTATTTCATTCATTCCGTGAATTATTACTATATATACTATGTAATCCTTCAAAATATGCTTACCTGAAAGAAAAATTTCATGATTCCTCAGAAATAAATTTAATATATAAAAATAACAAAAAAGACTGACTAGTTGCTATTGTGATGAAATCTGTTTACAATGTCTTCTGTGACTCACATTCCAGGAAAAAAAAGAAAGATTTTTTTGATTTCTTTTTTACAGGAATCAAGAAAAACCACAGGACCTCTGTATTTATATTTGAATCTACATCAAACGATTTTCATTTGGAACCATTGCCTAGAGAACTTCTTGCAGGGAGGAAAACATTTTAACATATTTTTGAATGCCTTTTATTTTAAGTTGATTTTCAGAAGACTTTTCTTGACCCTCTCTTGCTACTTTCCAGAGAGTAGGGTAGAAATACTAATATTTCTCTCCACTTTGGAATACCACTTTTCAAAAAAGGTTGTGGTTTTTATTTTGTTTTATCTTGTGTTTTTTTCTTTTTTTATTTTATCTTGTGTCTCATTGGGATATCATGTCCCACTACAGTTTGCTCTTCAGAATTTTTACACATCAGAATTTTGCACTGTTAACCGTACAGTCCCTGTCTAAGAAATAAAAGGGAGCAAATTATAGCCTTGTCAGAAAGAGAGTTAGATGAGGGTGCTGGACTATGGAAGTTAGTTCAGGCAAAGTGATGCATTAAAGAGCCGTACTCTTTGTTGTACCTAAGCTAACGGGTTTTAGATCTGAGTATCTCTGTCTCTTGTGCCGTATAGATAACATGCACAATGTGAATGCACAGCCTAGCAAACTTACACTGGCTGAAAACTTTCTTGTTGCATTGAAGTGGAATTTTCACTGAGATTAATTTTGGCCTTACACTGATTCATCCACCATATTTCTAGTTCAGGACTTCTTTTTCTTTTTTCTTTTTTTTTTAAATTTTTTTTAAGATTATCTGTATCCATAACTTTTCATCAATTTCCATTTTTGCATTTCAGTCCAGAGAGTCAGTAAGGTATATTTTTTTTTAATAACAGCTGGATAATTGGATTCAAAGCCCCAACACATTTAGATTTTTATTACCTGTTTTCTTGTTCTTGGATGGTTGATTGATAAAAGAAAGCCACACTTCGGCTTCCATTTAAAAACGTAAAGGACAGTGTCTTACAGTCTACACAGGGTAGGCGCTTTTCTCCAGATCTAAGTCACCATAAGTAGTTCTTCGTCATAACTTTCACAGGAAAACTGGAATAACTTGATGATTTTTCATAGGACTGTTAGGTCTGATGAACTCAGCAGCCTCCTTATAGGAGGCTGATCACTCTTTCTTGAAAGCTTTTACCATGTTTGCTTGTTGAAGCATGGGCAATATCCTCTTGACAGGTACAATTACCAGGAGACCTCCAACTTTGATGTCCAGATAAGCCTGAGAGAAAGTGGCCTCTACAATGCTTGAGAATCAAAACTCAGTGTATAGACAACTCGGAGTGGTGCTCTTCCTATATTTCTTTAACACTTTCTAGCAAAGATAGGAGCCTGTTCATCTTGTGGAAACTGAAGATGCCGAATGAGATTCATTCAATTCACATCCTTTCTATAGCTTTTACTCCTGTTGAGAAGGGGAGTGTGTTATAAGTTGGCTTAGCTGTAGGCATTTATCTCAGTGTATATGATCTTTAATTCAGCAATGGTCTGTATTGTTAAGACACATAAGTGAACCTAAAACATCCTGTTACTTCCTGTTAGCTAAAAATACAAGAGCACTTGAAAGCTCTCAAATGTGTAAGGGCTGAAGTGAAACTGTCACCTTTTATATGTTTTTAACCTTCAACTCCCTTTAATAACTTAATCCAAAAGACCAACTGAGGAAGCATTAGGGTGTATATGAAGTTCATCATGGACATTTAGTACCAGAGTTCAAAGTCGTTCTGCATACATCTAGAAAATTAATGTACCTAATGCTTCTGTATAATAAATTCTACCTAGAAGGTATATAGATTATTTTTAGATCTGAAGTACAAAGCTAGTAGCCCTAGTTTAAAGACTAGTTCCATAGGGGTTACAATACCTTACTGTACAGAGACATTTAAACTAACAGCTTGGAATTCTATTCACACATTCATTAACCATTTCCTTTGCATTACTACTTTTTTTCAGTCTGTCAGAATTCTGTCATTTTACAGAAATAGCTAAAATTTCCTTGATTACTGTCAGAAGAGGGAATGCACAGAAACTTTTACTATCCATAACTTCCCACATTTTCTGCTCAAGTGTTATGCATAATTTAGATAACTGAATATGCCTTTGAAAGATCTGTGCTTCTGTAAAAAGGAATTCAGATGACAAGGTGATGCATTGATTTCTAAAAAATGGATTAATAATACCACTGACCTTGCTTTACATCGTTTTAATAAGCAAAGCTTTCAAGGAGATTCCATGGCTCCACATGAGGGCTAATAGTACTGTGGGACACAGTACCTTTGAAAAAATACAAGTTCTTGATAAGTAATTAAATTGCTTATTAATTGCAAGCAGGTTGGAAGCTTTCATCCTGTTTGTTGTATCTTTGCTAACTATGCAGTATGGGTTTTCTAGACTCAAGACCTGTTTCAAGGAGAAACAGTTCACATAATATTTTATTCTGCTTTGTCTATTCCCAGTTACTTATTTCTTTTCATATGATTTATGTAATTTAGTTGCTTAAGGTATGTTTCTCTGAAAAGGAAAACTGTTTGGCCAAATATAAATTATAAAGCCAAATAAACAGCTCTTCAAGGTGTTTCTCTACTACTAGTACAAGAGAATTTGCTTTACTGGGTTGTATGGACAGTTCTTGCAACATTTGTGATGGTGTATGAACTTCTGGAAGTTCAGATAGGAAGGTAACCATTTATGGAAGGATTATTCCACATGAATAAACATTTACATTAAAATAAGAAGGGACATGCCAAGCTATTCACAAGAGACTTACAATCTTGAAATGATAAATTTTACATTTCCATGAGGAATCGGGATGCTATATAATGTAAAAAAAGTTGCACTGAAATATGCCGGAAGTCATTAGCTTTTATTTTGAAGGCATTCTAAATGTGTTCACAAATAGTTGCCTCAACTATCTTGAAAAACAGGAACTAGTGTGTTTTTATACACAGATACAATTCTGAATACAGTTCTTACTGAATTTCAGTGAATTCCATAAAACTCAAAACGTAATACCATAGAGATTTTCTAATTACCAAGGAAATATGAGATCCTAAACTCAAATCAAAGTAATCATACTGCAAATGGCAGTCACAGCAGCTTTCATTTTGATGGTAATTGTTTACTTATTAAGAAACCTTTTTTTGTAGTTAAAGTAGCAAGCAAAAGCAGCGTATTGTATTTTAAGGGTTTCTGATTCCAGAAGAAGCAAACTTATTTATCTTATACTGCTGTCTCTATTTCCATTTGTTTGGTATGTTGTAGCTCCATGGAACTGATATGTTCAGGTGTTGTTAAACTCCTTATTACTGTAACAGCAAACTGGAGTAACATTTTCTTCTTTTGTACAAATTGTTGATCTCTGAATTTAGTTGTGCACTGTTCTTTGCAGTGAAGGAGATACATTTTCACTTCAGAGATGTATTAAAGATCAGAACTTTTGAGGTTTCTGTATGATAAAAAATTTTTCATCCTGATATCTGTATTTTTCAAGAGAGTAGCTCTACCACAGATTTATTAGAAGTAAACTGCTGAATAATGAGGTTAGGGTTATGAGGAAGGCTGTAGTCATGAAATTATTTCACCTGCAGGGAGAACAGACATCAGTTGTCTCCATTGGCCATGTATGCATGTTCTATATTATATTGGTGTGAATGTCTGCATTGTTTCAGGACTACCAGGATGGGCTTGAATGTCTTCTTATACATATATGTAAAATAAAATTTCTAAAACTGTCCCGAAGTTTAAAGGTTGAAAATTGTAGTTCCATGGAGAATGTTATAAAATACATCTCGTAGCTGCCTCATTATGGCAACTTGAAATATGCATACAGTCTTCATATGTAACCTAGATAACCTAATGATCAGAGTCAAACTGGAATTAACTGCCTGCAGGTCACACACTAAAAATTCTAATCTTTCTCAACAAGTTGACTGCCATTCTATTGTAGATGTTGTAAAGATAGAGGTGATTTTCTCTAATGAGCTCTCCTTAGAAAGTCCATCACTGCTTCTTCACTGAAGCAAATGAAGTTTCAGTCTTTTAACTGACTTTAGTAAACTTTGGTTTGTGGCATATGTCTGATAAAACATCTGCATATGTTTGTCTTCTATTGTGTCATTCTTTCAAATGGAAGTGGAATAACAGATTTGTAGTCTGTGCAGTCAGTCAGGTGAAGAGTCATGGAGATCGTTTAATAAAATGCATATATTGTTTCACCTTTGAGTTACTGGGAAGAAATAATTTCTGTAAGTGCCCTGATAGTTAAAGCTAATGTCTGAAAATACGGAGTCCACAAGAAAAGTTAGTTATACATCATTAAGTATAACCATGATGTGAATTTCACCACTCCTTCCACAGGTGTTTTCCATTAGAATGTGTCTGCTCCATTCAGACCTATTTTAAGTAAATTCACAAGGAAATGCCTCTTTACATGTTTATCCTGGAAGGGCAGATAGGTGTCTTATTTTATAAAGCAGTCTAGAAGTTTTCTATTCTATTCTTCAAATGAAAAAATATTTTTCAGAACATAGTATTGCAGTTTGGTAATGTATTTCTAGCTGCCATTAGAGACACTTAAATTTAAAACATAATAAAAATCATGAAACAGAAATGACTGTTTCTTAGAAATGCTGGTGAAAGGAGTATTTGCCTGCATAAGTGTTTGTGTAAAAATCTTATGTTTGTTATATACACTTTTATTAATATAAAACTCTACTCTTACACTTCATTTTTGGTGATCTTGTAAAATATTGCTATGTATTGATACTGTAAGGTTATAATATATCATCTCTTAAATAACGTGTAAAAAAAGTGTACTGACTTGCTAGAAATTATTTCACAACAAATACCCAACATCAGTAATTTCCATTAATTTTTAATTTGGAAAACAGCTTAGCTCTTACAGACGACCCACATCTTTCAAATGCTTTACTTGGTTTAGTGAAAAACAGATAAATGGTTTGTGTTTAAGAACAGTGACAGATTATACATCTACATATACACTACCTGGTCACTTTACTTCAGTGTTCATTTTCTCCCTGAAAAAACATTTTCATTTACAAGAAAAATAGAAGAAAGCAGTATTCTCTTTGCTCTCATTTCCTGGCTTTCAGTGTTCATGGTATCACAGATTGTTACAAAAAATGCATTTGCCTTCTGCCCTCTATACATATAAGTGGGAGGTAGTACAAGCATAATTTAATTTCTGCAGATGTTTAAATGAAATGTTTGAAGTCTGATGTTGCTTAGACCATCTGTATAAATTTTATAACTGTTGTTTTTATATAGTGATTTTTTTTCAACTTCTTTCTTAATACTCTTCAGACTGAGAGGAATTATTAGATAATCTGGAAGCTAAACATTTCTTATTGTAAATTTTGTTCAAGACACAAAATCAATTAAAGAAATGCTGTATATATCTTTAACTGAATCTTTTAAGTCATTTTGTAAGCAACTGGCAAACCTAAGTGTCTTGGATGAGTTCTTTGTCAGTTTTACTAGCAGAGTGGGGTTACAGTAGTATGAATGTTTTCTCCCAATAGCATCAGCGACTTCTTGACATTTTGCAAGCGGAGAAGGAAGTGTTGTCAGAAAAGATAGAAGAAGCTTTGATGCAGCAGGCGCAAAAACATAAGGTATTGCTTTTATTTACCAAAAAAAAGGGGAATGATCCTGTCAAAATTATTGACAGGAAGAGCACTTTGACTCTGAAATGCACTCAAAGACTTTGCCTGTTTGAAATGATTTTTAGCCACTCCTTTATTGTGTATTGCAGTTTAATTTTTCATAATATTTACAGGAAGTCCTTGACAAATGTTTGGATGAAGAAAGACAAAGAAGTAAGGAGGCTGTGGCAGCTGCTGCAAAGGTATCTCTTGTTAAACAGTAGGTGTGCAATGTGGATTCCCTGCGTGTCATTACAAATGCCAAGTTCAGCAACTTATTTCATAACTAAATTTGTCAAAATCTATGTTCTTATCTGTGTATAAAAGAAGCTAGTTCTATAAATCATGAACATATCTGCTGTATTTTATGCCTTAATACAGATAGTTTATGTAACTTCTATTTAAGATGGTATCTTAATTAGTTTATAACAAAAAACACAATATTGCAGTGCAGTTGTCAGTGTTACCTAAATATTGGGTTTCATGGTCTTTCAGTTAACAACATCAGTACATCTTGATTTGAAGGGCTAGGTAGCAGGGTCAACTGACGATCTTAATAAGACAATTAGCACCATGCCTTGTTTAACTTCTGTTAAATATGGTCATTTTCGGTAAGGACATAGCTATTTTATAAATTACATAAAAATGTGGACATTTTAACACGTTTTCAATTACATTATTTAAGTTTATGTTTGACTGAAAGTGAGTATTCACTTTTAAAAATATGATTTCTTCTGTATATTTCATTATTAATTCCATTGGGGTTAGGACAGTAATTTTGGAAATATTACACTATCTTTCATTTCTAATACTGATGTAGAATGCAGTACAATAGTTCAGTTGCATGTAATGATCTGGGAAAACTAGTGATATATATAACCTAGCACAGTTGCTTAGGCTAAATTTTATCATTTCCTGTATATCTTCATATGTAGCATATGCACATTAGCTGAGCACCTCTCTGAATAATGTTCAGAAACACAGAAAAAGTCTGTTACATGGTTGATATCTTGGGGAAAATGTGTGTATAATAAAATATCTTAATTTAATAGTGCACTTTTTTAGCTTACATTTTTACTATATATTATAAATGTCTACATAAAAAATCAAGTCCCAGTGAATTGCAAGAAACACTTTATTTATAAGTGTAGGTATTTGAGGAACCCAGTATTTTTTGCCATTTGTAACTTAATTTGACCAGTTCCTTAATCACTGCCAAAGGGCATTGGAATGACCTGTAAACTTATTAAAATTGAGGGGTGTGTGGGCGTGGTTTGTCAGCCCATGTTTGTTTATTTTGAACTTCAGCTTGCCATTATTTTTTTGTAGATACTATGCAATGATTGTCTTGCAGATAAATATATTTGTGTGGCTCAGCATGTGTAGGGCTGTTCTTGTTACTTCAGTTTGTGCCTTGTGATGATTTCATGTAATGATTGAATGTAAACTTTGGGAAAAAAAAAAGATGAAACAGTACTTCTTGTAGAATGCATAGCTAAGGAGCTTTGGGAAGGAAGACGCATTTATTTTAAGTTTGTATTGGCTACTTTGCCACAGAAAGCGCTCAGAGTGCTTTTAAACTTTAGGTGCTTATAGATAAGAGCACCAGTATCTCATATATGGCAATATTAAGCTGTATAAGCTTGATATACATACTCTTACATGGTTTCTGCTGCATGTTTTTTGTGTTGGCATTAAGCAAAGTAGTTACGATATATTTTGGTTTTGGTAGGTGGATATTTAAGATCCTTGTTTGTAACTTTCTTCTGTAACTACAGAGTCATTGTCCGGTGGTAATATCTGCTTGGTAGCACCTTAAGGTAAATTTAAGCTCATAGTTCAGAAGTGAAAATTTTCACGTCCCGTATCTTGTCAGTTCACAGATCTCACTAGAAGAAGTAGTGTATGTGAGTTAGGCACCCGTGTTGGATATTTTGGTCATTTATTTGTGCTTGATTTGTTTCAAAGGCTGAAAAAGAAGTCATACGGGAGGCTGTTCTGAAAGCAGTAGAGGAGGAGAGAAGAAATATGGAGAAGATGCATGCAGAAGAAAGAAAAATGTGGGAAGCAGAACATGACAGACATAAAGAGAAGATTGCCCAGGCTGTTTGGGAAGCCATGCAAGAGCAAAGAAAGCTTAATCAAGTCAGTATATTTTACTCTTCCATGAACCTACTTTGTGTATTTTGCTTTTTCTTTTGAATGCCTTCCTAATGATGCTGTAGATTTTCTTGTAACATCTATCAGTCCTCAGTGCACCTAGTTGATGTTTGCAGTGCATAGCAATCTTGTTTGTTTATCTTCATCTAGACTGTGTGTGGAGAGAAGTTGGCACATACAGAACAAAATTCCTGCAACCTTTTCAGCTACATATATTGAAATGAGATGAATCATGCCTTGTAAGTGCCTGGGTTTGTCCACTCACTTCAAAAGGAGCCCAGGATAAGTAGATCAGATAGTGGCATTTACGCTGTAGACAGTTTAGGTGACTTTTTTATACCTATGGAAGAGAAAAGATGTTACATTTGACCCTTATTCTTCTGGAATTCCATTATCTCTTAGTAAAAATATATTTTTCTAAGACAAAAAATAGAATGGGTGCAAAAAAAGGATAGGGTTATAAAACTGATAGGGTTATAAAACTGGAAGCCTAAACCAGTAATGAATCAGAATTGTTTCTGGAGTTACTTTTTAGAGAGGTGTTTCTTTATAGAAATTTTATATATATATATATATATATATATAAATAGGATAATTGTATGTCACTTAATACAAATTGAGAGGGATGTTCCCAATTTTGCTTTTAACAAATTAAATACGTTATAGTAACAGTTAAATTACTCTTTCAGAAGTTGAATTTTCTAGTCTCTGATGCTGGAAATCTTTGGGGGAACAGCCTGTAAATTCACTGGTTTCTTGGTAGCATCCTTGAATGTTATAGTCTGAAGAATTTTAAGCAAAATAAGTTTAATTTGGGTGTTGGAATTTGATATTACTATATTTTTTTATGTCCTGAATAACAACAACAAAAAAAGACCTTTGGAACTTGAAATAAAATAAAAGTAATATAGCATATCACAGAATTTAAAAAATCAGCTCTTTGGAAACAGAACCCATTTCCCCTTCAAGCATTAAACAATTATTAACCTAATCAACTACACAAAAACTTGGCTTTTGATGCTAAGCCGTTATTATACCCTGTGTTGCTTATATTTCTAGTGCAAATAGAATGATTTTACTTTGTGTATAGCTTGTTTACTTCTTTTGAATGTAAAGGTATCAAGTGACAAGATGTCAGTTTTCACGACTGTATTTCTACTATACCAATAATTCTTCAGGCGCTCAAACTCTTCTTTACAACAAAAAGATAAGCAGCTGACTTCAAAGCGAAATTCAAGCTGAGAACAATTGCTTGGGGTTTAATTTGGTACGAATCATTTAGACTATCCAGAATGAGAATTGGTACCAGTGGTGCAGAGAATCTATTAATAGAAGGGAGAGAAATAAAGAAAGACAGTGATTCTATAACTTGTGGAACATGAAGAGATTTAATAGGAGGATGACTATGGTAATGGAATCTGAGGAGAGATTTGATGAATCCTGAAGATTTTTGGTGAAGAACTCCTGTAGCTGGATGCATGAGGTTGGCTGGGGTTCTGTATTTATGGATTTGGGGAGCATGTAAAATGTCCCAGGCGGTGGGAGAGCGGTGGATTAAGCTGATGTCGTGACTCTCCAGTAGGTTTGCTTCCCTGTGGAGTGTACTGCCAGAGTTTCATCTTGTTGTTGATATTGCCTTTGATGTTGTCACAAGACAGGATGATACTAAAAGATCGATGCTGATGGATGTATTCTTGCAGGGAAAGTCTTAAATACATTGAGATGTCAGTGCTTTTCTGAGGAAGAAATTCAGGCCTTTCAAAAGAATAGGTTTTTCAGCTCAAGCTGCTAGCTGATCGAGTACTTGATAGTGTTGGAATATCTCGTGGTGTAATTGTGATGGTGAGTAACACTAAGGTATTGGAGTGTTATGATTAATTTTCATGTAAATATCTTGCTCTTAGTGTAGTCATGTGGCGTTAGTTAATTCCATCTTTTTAAATGCTGAATAGCTCTGACAACATTGATAGTAACAGGAATAATTTATCTTATTCAGTTACATAATATAAAATAATTTCTCCTTTGAGTTAGGTTCTTTTTTCAAATACCTAATCTATTTTCAGTTAAGGAAAATGGAGACTTTTCTTGAGATTTCCAAAATTCTCTTAAATAAATGTATAGCATATTTGAAGTTACACTTTATTCTCTGATTACTGAGTACAAATTCTTTGGGTAGGATGGACTTTCATGTAGCAATCTGTTTCTTGCATCAATTTTCACTTGTTATCTCTGCCAAGAACTTGCCTGCCTCCTTTAGGCCACTGCTATTATAGATATATGACAACTACTAAAATTCTCTGACAACAAAAGAAGTCCTGCAGAGCTGATGTGCTGACTGATAGCTTATGTACAGTGTCAGATGGTGCTTTGGTTTAGCAGTGAAAAACACTTGGGACTAGAGGCAGTTTGTGCAGACATTATTTTTTCTGGGTAGAGCCTTCCACTCAGAGTTGTTTCTTTTTTTTTTTTTTTTTACTATAAGATTTCTCTTTCAGGAGCTATAACTGCACTATTGACTTTGTTGCAATTATTGTTTAGATGACATAATCTGTCAAGTCAGCTCTGTAATGGCCAAAAGTAAAACATACAGTCTAACATTTTTAGACAATGAAATGTAAAATTGTGGCCATGTAACACTTGCCTCATTTAATTCTTTATGCTGTGCTGTATAATTCTTTATGCTTCCTGCTTCAAAATTGTCACCCGATACTATTATTATGATTAGTACCAAGTAATGAAACAACTGAGTGTAGTTGAATATAAGTGAACATGCAAAATAATATTTTGGTATCAGACATATAAAAAGAGCTTTAAGAGCAGTACTATTATTTCGAGAAAGAGAACTTTATTTCTGAATAATACTTGATTTTGGAACATAATACTAGGAAACAGAAGCCTGACTTGTTTTTTGACAAAATCTTCTCTTAGTTTACTTTATCAGCAGAGAAAATAATTTGTGTGTGAGAAAAAAATTATGGTTTTATATTTACTTCTCTTTTTTATTCTTGTATCACACTAGTAATTGACATGGAAAAGTGGATTAAAAATTAATTTTATTCTGCTGTAAGTTATTTTGAAGACATTTACTTTACTGATTTGAACTAACCCAAAGATATTAAGCAAGGTATTAAAGAGAATGAATTTTCCTTCACTAATGCTGTAAGTCTTCAAATTGAAATGTCAGAGTCAGTGTAGCCATTTGCAAATACGTGAGGCGGAGTGGCTTCCAGTCATCGCACCCATAAGTAACTCTAGTAATAATTAATGGAAAAATTTGAAGACATTCAAAATTTTATAATCCTCTTTGAGATACAAATCCACTTCATAATCTCTGTGGTTTAGATATATTTTGGCCTGCATCCGAGCTGAGTAAGAACATAACAGAAGAAATTGAGACCCCAAATTTGACAGCCAAACAGGACCGTAAGAGAATTGTGAATCTGGTAGCAGAAGCTAGGGTAGAGTGTCATCAGACACTGAGAATCATAACCAAGAGCCTACAATCCTGGCCTTAAGAAAAAGTATTTCTGCCAAATAGCTGGAAATTAAGAACAGAGAAGATGCACATCAATGTAAAACACTGAAATGTAAATGTAGATAAATGATTAGGGAAAAGGACACTAGTATGTGCATAGGGCAAGAGTTGATAACTTAGAAGGGAGAGACATATTTTAAAAACTGCAGCCCCATTGTGTATCTGTAAAACATTTAAATGATGAAAATTAGGGAAAATAAATTTCTGTGTTGTCATGGTATGAATTCATTGGCTTCTCCCTTGCATTTTAGACCAGAAAATATGTTTAGGAGTTTTGATTTTTTGTTTTAAAGGAGGAATTTACTATGCACTAATTTTATTTATAAAATATGTTATTTTTTTCAAGAGCTTTTAAACACGTGCACTAGAAAAACCTTATAGAACTTGGTTATATATGAGAAAGCAATTGGAAAAATCCTTAAAGTATTCTTCAATTAGATAATTTTGACATAAGAACAGTAAAGCTTTGAAAATCACAGTTCTGCTGAATCAAGCGGTGAGATTTCCCTTCATCCTCTAAATAATCTGTTTAGAAGAAGAAAAGATGAATGTTTACTGTGCAGGGATGATACAGTTATTTTTTTAGACTTTTTTGTTGTTTTTGTTGCAGAGTAGCCAGGAAGGAGGGCAATAGTGGATGCAAACCTGGATGATTTATGTATATTACTTCTACTTGTTAGATATTCATGCTTGACAAAACTTTGTCCTAAAAAATTGTTTGTCTTCAGTGAGATAGATGTTGCGTCTGCAGATAAGGAGGTGCTACTTCTGTATAAGATTCATTTCATGGATTTTGTATTGCCAGAGAAAAATCTGGAGACTTGGGGACAGTTTAATAAGTAACTGATGATTAGGATCAAATACTTTGTTACCAAAAATAAAACAGCAGAGTAAAGATAAACTTGCAATGAAAGTAGGAGCTAAGACATACTGAGTTAACGTTTTCGCTCGATGGAGCAACCTTGACATATCACTTTCTCCTTTTTAAAAGAAATTAAAGGATTAAAGTAACATGAATATTGCATTTGTTTTCATGAAAGCATGACTGTTCCAGTGACTTGGGGTCTTTACTTAGAGACATGAGATTTGTAATTAAATTGAAGGTATTCTTTGAAACCTTATAACTCTGAAGGGGTAAATGAGATACATTACCTCACCAAGGAAATGGTAAAAGTTTTCCTAGAGCACTGTCACAAGAGTCTATAAGATATTAGAGGTCCAAAAGGCTTTCCTTTTGATTGAGACTAGCAACATCTTCAGATTTTATGCATGATGTTATCCAGGTGCTTAGTGCTTTTATAAAAGAGATGGGTTTTGTTTTGTTTTGTTTTGTTTTTCTTTTTAATTCAGAAGATGATTCTTAGTTCTGGGGAGGGTGGGGTTGCATTTTTAATCAGGGAGAATAAGCTCTCCTTGAAAGAAATTAATAGTCTTTTGATCAAAGATAATGCTCATTTGCACAGTAACTTCATGATCATTTTGCAACATATTGAAAAGACATTATAGATGAGGAACTCATATATTCAGCAGGCTAAATGTAACCTTGTATGTTTCCAGCATTTTCTTTTCTATGTTTGACAATTGTATGGCATTTTTTGCAGTGGCAACTTCTCTGCAGGGAGAGTTTAATATGTCTGGTATTTGTCAGTATTGAGAGGAATGCTTGGTGAAATTCTCCCACTAGAAAGTTTTTTTAGAACACTTATTTGAATAAAGAAGTGGTTACCCTCTAGATAAGGAGAAACTATAACAGGTATTTGGCTAAAGCAGGTGCTTTTCCCCCAGAATTCAAACAACTATAAACTTCATTGAAAAAACAATGGTCAGTGCTCTCCACTATAATCTTCTTTCTGCTTATTTTTGTATTCTTTGAAAAAACTGAAATCTAAAACTTATTCAGTGATATAAGATAATGAGTTCTGTAAAATTTTGGATAAAATAGAAGGATGATATATTGTATTTATAATTAATGGGCAATGTGGAGTAGATATAGCAGTAGCTACCATTGCTATAATGCTATCATGCACAATCCTCTGCGTGGTAGTTGATACCATTTTACAAAGCTAAATACTCAATGACATAAATGAGGTGAAATCAGGGAGGGGGAGGGGATGGAGAGAATTATCAAAAGAAGCTAAAGAGAATTTATGCTCCCCAGTTTCTGTTTTAAGAAAATTCATTGAAAGTAGAATGAAAGTTGGCAGCTGCAGGGTGAGTTGTGGAAATTTAGGTCCATGTCATAGTTTGAAATTAATAACTTTTCTAAAGCACAGAATCACCTTTGTCATTTCCTGAAGGCTGAAATTTAAAATACTGTGTATAATCTTGCATAGTTTACCCTAATTCTCAAGGGAAGAAGAGCCTGTGTTCATCATTGCCATCATCCACACAGCAGATACGTTAGAGACTCAAGTGTTCTGAAGGCTGCAAATAATTCGGAAAAAAAGCCTTTAATTTATTAAAAGAACTAACATAAACTCTGCTTCCTCTTGGATATGAGCAAAAGCACTAAGGCAAAATGATCTTACCAATGGGAGAGTATTTCAGGAAAACTGAGGCTGTAGTGTTTCATTCAGCCAAGCCACAACTGAGATATACTGAGATATACAAAGAAAAAATATTTTTGTAAGAAAAGTTAACTAAAAGGCTTATGGAAAAAAAAATGTGGACTTCCCAGTAGTCTTTGATGAGTAAATCTCTAAGCATTCAAGACAATTGAATAAGTTCACACTCCTGAGGATTCATGTGGTAGTGTTCTCTGCAGAACAATAAATTTTTAATTTATGATCTTGGAATGTATTAGTATAATTTTACTGGCAAACATATAAATAGTTGAAAAAAAAAATGTTACTCTTCTGTACTGTATGGGCCTTATAGTATGTTTAATGTTTTTCCATTAATTTAGGAACACCGTTATATGCCATTGCTTACAAGGTAAAATCAAAATGCCTACAACACACAGTGCTTGATCCTAAAAAATGAATGGCTACTTACCTATTACATTATTAAAACTTTTTGGTATTCATGCTCGTCTGCTTGAGGGAGTGCTTCTGTTGATAGTTTCGGCAAGCATGAATCAGTTTTGTATTGAATGCCTTAAGGAGTTCCACACCCAGGCATATGTAAGTTTGCAAAAGATACTTAGGTGAAATGTGAATGTGTTGGCTGTATATTTAAAGAAGTGGCTTTTGTTTCTTTTCTACTATTGCTTAACTGTTATTTTTTTGGTTGAAAATTATTATTTGTCTAAATATTTTTCCTCATTGCCCTGTATTTGAAAAGCTTGGAAGAACTGATAAATAAAAAAGTTTGTCTGAAAAGTTATTTCTCTCTCTGTCTTTCAGTCAGATTTATTAGCTGTAGAATGGCCCTTTCTTAGCCCTATAATCTGTAAAAAACACTTCTGTTTTTCTCATGCATCAAATCGGTAGGTGTATAATTAATAATTTGGAAGATAGAATGAGGAAAAAAGAAAATATATGGAGATTATACATTTGTCTTATCTTTTTATTGTCCAGTAGGACTACTTCTGCAGATAGATTGCCTGACATATCCTTTTTAGGTGTCAAAACTACGGGATTTTGTTTATTGGCACCAGGGTTTCCTTACCTTAAAAAAAAAAAAAAACAGAGAACATTGAGTGCAAGTGCATGCCTCTTTCCTGATTTTGAAATCTGTGAATGAATTTCACATTTCCAATATACTTACCCATCTTTATTTTCTTTGTTTGTTGTACACGGTAGTTTTCAAGGTTGTTCTTACAGAACTTTTCTCCTTTGATCTCCTGTAATATCTTTCTACCCTGTCTGTTCACCGCTTTCATACATACATTTTCTCCTGAACTGCTTACATGTAAACATGCATTCAACTGCAAATCCATGATGATGGTGCAAAAATCTGTTTCTTCTACCACTTTAAGTGATGTGCTACATGCTATTATGATATTCCCTACAACTTTATTATGAAGTCATCATACTGTTTGTAAGATAGAACTGCTTTCTGAAGATGTGTGCCTCCTGTAACTTGCGATACTTGCATCTTGATTCTGTGTGATGCAACAAGTAATCTGGTAATTTTGGCAAGGCAGGAGATAGATTTGGCAAGGCTAGTTTGGGAACCCCTATGTTATGGAGGGGCAAGATGCCACTACTGGGGTAGCTGCTTGGCAGTAGTTTACCGTGGTGCTTCATGATGTTAGGCTTCTTCAGCAGGATCAGGAACTATTGCCTCCCTAGGTTTAGATAGTTGCTTTATGATTTCTGTGCAGAATTGCCTCTTGGCTCATATTGAATTTCAAAGCCTCACTCACTTTTTCCTCAGTGCCCATTTTGAGTGCTATTTCTATTTACACTAAAACCACTGATAAATCTCTTTTATATCTCTTTATGAGTGCATCACTATCACCTGAAGTTCAATAGGTCTCTTAATCTTTCCTCTCTTCTTTCCCACCCTCCAGCTTTCTGGTACCTTCAACACCATGTTGCTTGTTATTCTGGACTGTATCATGGTTTTGTTTCAGATCTAATTGTAAATATGACTGTTTACATGTTGCTGGTCATTTAGGCATCATATTTGTGAGAGATGAAATATCACATCGAACAACATTGTTACAATCTTCATCCAAGCTCCTACTTTTCCTTTCTTTTTAATAATGTATCTTTTTTTACTGTCCTAATAGGTATAGTTTGCCCTTTCAGAATACTGCTATAATTATCACTTTTCAGCCCCTTACGTTGGGCTTTCCATCACTTATTCTTTGTTAAATAGGTTATAAACTGCTTTTTGTCTCTGCTTCAGAGTTTGCTTTTGTCTCTTGCTCATCATTATTCACTCTATTTATAGTACTTGTTACTAGGAGATCAAGTTTTACCTATAAAAAGTTCATGATATTGGCATTACTTTCCATTCCTTTATGATGCTTTTGTAGTTGGGAGGATTTCCATGTGACATATAATATTAATTTAATTTCCTTAAATACATCCTCAGAACTCTTCTCATCTGTGACATACAGAGCATTGGGTGAATTACCAGTTAAGGGAATACACAATAGTATCGGTTTATCCGTCTTTCTTTGTCCATTTGTTATTTGTTTCATCTTACACATAGGTTACAGAATCCTAGGGGAGGAGGCAGAGTTTGAAATACTCCATTTATTCTGTCTTTCTGAAGTACCCAGCAAAATGTCATATTTGGTATTGCAATTCCAGGAATAACTTTGTTAGACTTTGTAGCATTTTGATTGGGTGGAAGAGTGTTAATCTTTGGAAGAAGAAAAGATACTTTTTCAGCAACAGGCTTGGACTATCATGACATTGCTGTTCATGTTCAGTATCTTGTGGATTCATACAAGAAGTTGTTGGGTTTTTATCTCACTATCAAGATTCCTACTCAAATAGGCTATTGATAATATAGTATCTTGTAATGTGCTGGAGAAGAACTTGCTCTTCAGAGGACATCTTCTCCAATTTCTATTGCCTTTACCATATTATTTAACTTTCAGTGGGAGTGTCTGCTTATATTTCTCTCAGGAGGATATCCAACCATTATTTTCAGTTTCACTTTCTTGTTTTTCTACCTCCTTGCAGAAACATTACTGTGTCCAGTGTTTATGGAGGCCATGGTGATTCCATAAGGACACAGAAAAACATTTTTCATGAAAATAAAATGTTGTGTAATCTTGGGTGTGTGAGGAAGCACACAACTTAGTAGTACTGAGTGGAAAGAGATCCCTGCAATTATTTTTAATATGCTTGCAAGGTCTGGAAAAGTAGTCGTCCACTGCATGCAGACTTTAACCATGTCTGACTTCTGAAGTAGTTTGTAGTAGTTCATAACCACAGACATTATAATTTGAGGGTTACTATTTTCTGAAAACCCACTAACATTGCAGTCAGTGGTTGCATTTCCTAGATAAAATTTAGTGCTGCCACCTGATCCTTGTGTGGAAACAAAAGAATTTTCCTATAAAATTGCAAACCATCCTATGACTTTCTTTTTTTTTTTTTTTTTTTTTTTAAATACCGACTGAGTTGTCTGGTATATACAATACACTGGTTTTTCTTTCTGTCTTTCTGCAGATATATATATTGTGATTACATGGTTCTGACTCCTAATGTATGGTTGAATCTGATTTGTCAATTGAGTACTTGGATAATTTTATTTTTTATTAGGTATTCTAATCCTCTAACTGGTGTCAAGCACATGTATATAAAGTCCTGTAAAGAAGCTAACTTTGTGACTTAATGTAGCATTCCAGACTCTGATCAGATATTAAAAAAAAAAAAAAAAAAAAAGTATGTGTGTGTGGAAAAGAGTTGCACCTCAAGTACAATTTGCGGAGCTCTTCCTCAGCTTCTTAGGGGAAGCTGGGCTTTCCCATTTTGTTGTATCTCTTAAAATACCACTAAGAGCCTCAAATAATGCTGTTTTTAGCTAAAGATGAAATAAAGGGCAATTTTTACTTTTGCAACCAAAATCTAAATTAGGATAAAATCTAAAGGTAGATTTTATCATAACAGAAAAGAGCAAAGAAAGAGATGAAGGAAAAGTAAGCACACATTCTGATAGGCTCTACATGCGGCTAAGACTTTGTTAAACAGCAATAGGTAATATCAGAATGTAAATAATCTTCCTATCAGTTGATAGTTTACTGTAATGGCTAACAGAAATAGAGTGAAGACAGACGGTGACTTTGAGAACTTAGAGGAGAGCACCTCATGAAAGGTCATATAGAAGAAGGAGTGAAGATTCTTTTCACAGAAAGAAAAACTAATAGCACTGATTAATTTGAAGGACATGGCAGAAATACATGACTGAGTTGTCTGGGGAACTAGGTGTTGTATGATGTTTGCTCTTTGAAGCCTTCTGAAAACTGGATGGAAAGGATAAAAGAATTTTCTTCACAGTTCATTGCTAACACAGCAAAGCTGTCTTTTGATAGTCTTGAGTGGTCTGTCACTGTTACGCAGAGGTCTGTGCCCACTGTGATCTGTGGGTAAGGGACAGTGCAAACTAAATCAGCCAGTTCAAGTAGTGTTGTTAGGGGTTGTGTCTGTTTTTTAAGACATAAGCCTGGGAAGAAAGCTGTATGTTTTCTTGTACTGTTTCATTTCTCCTGCATTTAGTGAGCAGGGTAATGTTTAAACTCAGTTGATAAACAGACATTCAGTTTGCAGAGAAATAGAACCATATGATTCACCCTAGAGTGTGGTTGGTGAAGTTTAATAACCAAAAATAAGAAGTGTTCTGGAGTACTACCAGGAGTCTGGTAAATACAAATGCAAAATACAAATACAAAAGCCCACCAAAGTATGAAGTACTATTAGGAGTCTGGTAAATACAAATGCAAAATGCAAATACAAAAGCCCACCAAAGTACGAATCTTTGTCTACAATCATATGAAATTGTTCAGTCTGATGGCTACATGGTCTGTTAAATTACCACTGCCATGGCAGATTGTGACTATTGAGATAATTTTCAGATGATAAATATAGTTAATATGTATCTGGAATAGTAAGATTTTGGTTTTATTATGTACCCTCTATTAATTTGGTATTATGAAGAAAAGTTTATATATTTGGAAGGTATATCAGTATTTCTTTTGATCAACTAGAATGGGGTAGATGAATCATAGGATCATTTATGTTGAAAAAGACCCTTAAGTTCATTGAGTCCAAACATTAACCTAACGCTACCAAGCCCACCACTAAGCCATGTCCCTAACCACCACATCCACACATCTTTTAAACACCTCCAGGGACGGTGACTCAACCACTTCCCTGGGCAGCCTGTTCCAGTGCTTGACAACCCTTTTGGTGAAGAAATTTTTTCTAATGCCCAATCTAAACCTCCCCTGGCACCACTTGAGGCTGTTTCCTCTCATCCTATCACTTGTTACTTGGGAGAAGAGACCAACACCCACCTCGCTACAACCTCCTGTCAGGTAGCTGTAGAGAGCAATAAGGTCTCCCCTCAGCCTCCTTTTCTCCAGACTAAACAACCCCAGTTCCTTCAGCCGCTCCTCACAGGACTTGTTCTCTAGACCCATCGCCAACTCCGTTGCTCTTCTCTGGACACACTCCAGCACCGTAATATCTTTCTTGTAGTGAGGGTCCTAAAACCAAACACAGTATTTGAGGTGCAGCCCCACCAGTGCCGAGTACAGGGGGACAATCACTTCCCTGGTCCTGCTGGCCACACTATTCCTGATACAAGCCAGGATGCTGTTGGCCTTCTTGGCCACCTGGGCACACTGCTGGCTCATGTTCAGCCGGCTGTTGACCAACACCCCCAGGTCCTTTCCCACCAGGCAGCTTTCCAGCCACGCTGCCCCAAGCCTGTAGCGTTGCAGGGGGTTGTTGTGACCCAAGTGCAGGTCCTGGCACTGAGCCTCGCTGAACATCATCCAACTGTCCTCAGCCCCTCGACCCAGCCTGTCCAGATCCCTCTGCAGAGCCTTCCTACCCTCAAGCAGATCAACACTCCTGCCCAGCTTGGTTTCACCTGCAAACTTACTGAGGGTGCACTTGATGCCCTCGTCCAGATCAGTGATAAAGATACTAGACAGAACTCGCCCCAATACTGAGCCCTGGGGAATACCACCCGTGACTGGCCACCAAATTGATTTAACTCCACTCACCACCATGGTTTGGGCTGAGCCATCCAGGCAGGTTTTCTACGCAGCAAAGAGTACACCCATCCAAGCAATGAGCAGCCGGTTTCTCCAGGAGAATGCTGTGGGAAACAGTGTCAAAAGCTTTATTAAAGGAAAGCTCTGTTTACTGTGTTTACTTAAAATGAAACTTAGTATGTGGTATGGCAATTGTTCTCACTCAAATTTTGAGTCATCCACTGTGGAATTAGAAAATTTATGTAAGACTAAAGAAAGCACAGGGATTAAAAAATAGGAATAGCTGTTCAACATACTAGCTATTCCTGGTACCTCTTGAAATACGTATTTGCTTTTTGAAATTTTTGGCTTTTGCAATACCTACTGATTGAGGATTATTCAAATTTTTCTGAATGGGTGGATGATGGGAATATATAGAAAAGCTCACGTTTATGCTGTAGAGTGAGGCACTGAAAAACAGTGAGGGACTTGGCTGAATTCTTAAATCTTCAGTTTTTTGGAGTTTCTAAGGAGGCTAAGAGGACTCTTGGATCTCCATATTATAAACCTCTGACTTTATTATAAATGTGACAAAGAAAAAAGAAATAATGTAAGTAGTTAAGACAACTTCTTTATTTAATAGTATAGAAGTAATTGGTAATCTTTTGTTCCCTGTAAAACAACTAATGGTATACAATTTTAGAAAATAATATCTTTTTATCAATTTGTTGCTCTTGAAATAAGTATTGATAACAAAGAGTAAAACCTAGCATAGTTATGGTATGCTTTGATTATTGCCTCAACAGGATGTTATACAACTTTGCTTCCACTATTAACTGCAACTGTATATTCTTCAGAGAATTAATACTGGTCTTAATTTTGGGAAATTGCCATTGTAAATGGAAAGGAATTCTTTCCAATTTTATTTTTTGTTTTAATCTTGGTGTAATAAAATAGTCTTCCATAAAAGTATTGCTAGTGGTTTCTGTTTTCTTGCTTTTTTTAAAGAGACTTGTAGAATTTAATTGTATTTTTATTTGGACTTTTGCTCATATAATGTTTCAAGTAGCATGATATCAAGGAAAGTTAGCATACTTTAATTGATTGTAAGTATTTTATTGATGTAAAATTTTCTACATATTAAGATATAGTGTTTTATCAGTTCTATAATTTGCTTTAAAGTGTTTAATGGGGTAAATTATGGGACGTTTTTCCATTCTGATAAAGACAGTATTTTGTGACCTTTTGACAAATTAAGATGGCATGAGAATATAATTACAAGAACATTTTATTTCTGTAATATGTAACTTTCTGATACTTTTTCTGTTAGTCTTGCCAGAGTTCTGTAGTGATAGACCTTTGTCTCATGATTTTTCTTTGTTATACTGGATTAAAATTGAAAAACAATTTAATGACTTTTCACAACTGTGGTTTTCATATTTGCTGTATTACAGAACAGTGTGGACTACATAGCTGTGTATTTCAAATTAGGGACTTTAGACTTTTTCTGTTATAAAGATAGCAAAAGTATAGTTTTACAGAAACTATTCAATTTTGGCTGAAAAGGAGCAAACAGCTAAAGGTAAGAAATAACACTTTCAGCTGAAACATTTCCACTGAAGAGTCTTTAAAAAAAATGGTGTTTTGTCAAATTCAGTGGTGGTATTCTTCATTTTGTACACTAATAGCATATGGTAAAATGATACTCTTATATGTACAGATGAATTACGTAACTTCATAAACACCTTCTACGTCTGAAACCTTAGAGTTCCACCTACTCTCCAGGGTGAATCCCTTGAATACCACTGAGTTCCTGCAAAAGTATTTTCTGCAAAGAAGACAGAGTTATAAAGCATCAAGAATGCATAAATTAGCATTCTGAGATTCTGTATTTAAAGCAGGTGTCACTGTAGGTTTGCAGATGTTTCTTAAACCAGTAAATAAAGCAATAAAACGGTTGGCATTCTATTTCAGAATCATTTGTAAAGTTATACGTTTCTCCTTAGGCTAGTCAGTATTCCCATATAAATAAGTATGGTGCTTTAACTGAATACTTTAAATTAAATACTTTAAGTACTGAAGCAACGTAATTGATTTCTTCTAAGCCTGACAGTCTGTGTACAAGCTGGACTCTGTCATTTTGACAAGAGCCTGAAAGCCTGTGAATAATTAAATCCAAACAAATATCTTTTTTACCTTTTTTTTCTTACTGAAATTGTGAAAACTGTTTTTTGAGTTTTACTTTGTGTACAAACTGTGTTGCTTAGTAGGCATTACTCTGATTTAATATTTAATTAATAATGGATGATGGTTTATTTCTAATAGTGTAGCGTATAGCAAAAGAAAGAGTTTGAACTTTGTTTCAGTCTTGGTCCTTAGCCAGTAGAGATCTGGGAGGGGGGGAGGAGTTATTAAAAAAAAAAAAAAAAAAAAAAAGGGAAAACCCAAAGAATAGACCAGCCTTCTCTATTCCCACAAATTAGTCGTAAATATATATCATAAAATGTCTGTATTACTCTGCAGTCCAGCAAACATAGACAAATCTTTTCAGCACCTGCTAGAAATGCAGTGTTACATCTAATCAGCTGACAGTAATAATGAAGATGGTCCATGCGTATTTACTTTTAATTTTCAAAAAGTTTAGATTAGTCACAGATATGATTTTTTTTTTTTAATACACTGAAAAGTCCCACTGTGTTCCACTTGGAACTATTGGGTTTTTTTCATTATTTCCATTTTTGTTAATTTCTGTTTTTTCCATAGTTGCATTGCTTTGAGTTTTGTGAAAGTCTGCACCTAAAGGGAAATAGAGACTCTTTTCCATGTGCTGTCCTCCAAACCCTCCCTCAGAGCTTCTGCAACGTGGCCTCAATGGCTATCTGCTTTGCTTACCCATTTCTTTTATTACACACTGGACCCTCAGTTAAGCTATCTCTGGTGCATTAACAGAGAAGGTGAATTTTGGCCCATAGAAAAAAATAATTTTACATTTTCTACAATTTCTATGAGGCCTGCAACAGTTACCAGGTTTATTTCTCCAATTTTCACGCATGTATTTTTAAAGGACTGTTGAGCTTCTCGCTACATAAAAAACAAACAAACAAACAAACAAACAAACCAAAACCAATCCCAAGCCTTTTTGTTTTCCGAAGAAGTAATGTTTCTGAATAGCTATAAAGAAAACAAATATGCTATGTTTTTACTCTTTAAAAAGAAAAATAAACTTCATCCTATGGAATTCTGATTATAGCTTCCTGTTTATGCTAAATGTGCATGCACTAAGTAAGCTTGGTGGTAGTCTTAATAGAAAGGTGTGTCACAAATCCCTGCTTCGTTCCACAGGTGCACCACTAGTGTTTCTGCTGCTTCCATTTCTGAATATCTAGCACAGAAGCATACCAATTGCAAAGGCCACTATCTGACTTCTGAAATACTCTTGGTCTCTCTCTTGATCTCGCCTCCATTTAACATTGTGGGATTATTTTTACTGGATGTTTTCTAATTTTCTGAAAATGTTACATTTTTGTATGGTTCATTTTCAAGAATCTTATGTTTGACACTTAGTTTTCCTGAACTGTAGAAACAGAATACTCGGCTAAATAATGTTATTATTTATTTCACGAGTGGCTTTGGGATGCTGGGACTTCAGTTTTAGGACAGCAGCTTTGGTAGAGGAAGTTGTTTCCTGAGCTGATAACTTACGAAGATAAGCTGTTCTGGAGGTGATAGAGGTGTTGTAAGAAGTGGTTCCTGGCTTTTCCTGAACAGCTGTGCAATGTGGAGAGAAGGAGGCTGGGGGGCGACCGCATTGCTCTCTGCAGCTCCCTGAGGAGGGGATGTGGAGAGGGGGGTGCTGAGCTCTTCTCCCTGGGACCCAGTGCCAGGGCACGTGGGGATGGCTCAAAGCTGCACCAGGGGAGGTTCAGACTGGACATCAGGCAGCATGTCCTTACCCTGAGGGTGGCCAGACACTGGAACAGGCTTCCTGGAGAGGTGGTCCATGCCCCGAGCCTCTCAGGGCTTAAGAGGCATTTGGACGATGCCCTTAACAACATGCTTTAACTTTTGTGCAGTCCTGAAGTGGTCAGGGAGCTGGACTAGATGATCATTGTAGGTCCCTTCCAACCAAAATAGTCTATTTTTTGCTATTAATAGCAACCAATACATCCCTGCGTCTGTTGGAGTGTAATGCCTGTATTGCTTCCTTTTATTATGCTCTCAGGAAACACTATGTATCTATTACCACATCTTTAAAGAGATTATCTCGGTCCTCTTTAGGCCCTTTTGTGATTATAGTACTGAATTTATGAATTTTTGTAAATGTATTGCATACATTTAGGATAACTATCATTGAGAAAGCAGTGTGGTCATGGTAAAATTTTAGTAGGAAGGAAAGGGATGACCTGTATTACATTTGTGAAGTATTTTTAATATTTATACTTACATATTTTCCTTTTAAAAAGGAAATTGTCAAGGAAGCATTAATGGAGGAGCAGAAACGAAGTGAAAAGGCAATCAAAGAAGCAGTGAAAAGGACAAGAGACGAACTGATGGAATATATTAAAGAGCAGAAAAGGGTGAGTTACCAGTGGCTAATGGGTTTCACTTCCTGCAGTGAGAAATTGGTGGTTTATTAATCCTGAAAGCTGTCTTCAAATGTGTAAAAAAACAGAATCAGAAGTTACATCTTGAGATTTGTCATTCCTTTTTTCAAACAATTTGTTACTGTGATATATTTCTTCATATATATTTATAGAATTTTAAGTTCATCACAAACCGAAAAGTGGAACTTCATACACTGGTTGAAATTTACAGTATTTCTTATTACAGTAACTTAAAGGTGGTGCATAAATGCAATCTGTCAAATTCAAATTGTGATCTGAATTCAGTTCATTGAAAGCATTCCAGTATCAATAACAGATGCTATTTTATGTTCACAAATGAACTTTATTGTGCAGTTTGCATGCACACAAAGGTCATTTAACTTTTTCTCTCAAACAGTATTATATGACAGCCTGAAAATGTGTTGGTATTCTGTTGAGCATGATTTATAGTCAGTGAACTGGACTTATTATGAAATGTTGTAATGTTCTGAAACTTGGTTTCAGATGTTCTGTTAATGCTGTAAACTTGCAGTTTAATGTTTGTGTATAAACAGTAAAATGTAACTTAAAAGGCAGCTTGGTTGGCTTTCAGTAGGAGGAGAAAAAATGAACACACTTCTCCCCTTTAAGGCTCTTTATAAAAATAAAATCAAGAAAACAAACAAACAAACAAACAAACAAACAAAAAACCCTCTTTCATATGTTAGTAGAAGCCCGTGATCAAATTTAGTGATTTCAGTAGTCTTAATAAACGAAATCACAAAGTTTGAATCTAATTGGTAATGTCCTGAGAAGGAAGTATAAATAGCGTGTTTGGCCTCTTCTATTCCCTGCTTTTTTGGGCTGAATAGTATTATAGGAAATAGGATTTCTATTCTACTACTAGTTTAGCATTGGATGAGCTGTATTCCATTATGCTGTACATGGAAAAGTTTCCATTTAGCAGTATGGGTCTTACTGGCAAAGACTTTTAAACAGGAATCCAGGGCAAAACATGATCCATAAGGATTTTTGAGCTTGTTTATATCTGAAGTTAATCAATTACAAAGGATAAGGTGTGAGGAAAGTGAAAATAGTTTTACTATTAAAATAGCTTGTATCATAAATAAATGAGTCAATAAGACCACTAGTACAGATCATTTTCTTCATCTATTGTAGACTCCTCACTGTTGACAGCTAGATCATGACGTTTTGAATTGACAGTGATTTCATATAGACACTTAAATAGCAACTCATCTGTCCTTAATATCTTAGATTTCCACTTTTGTCAGGAATGGAGACTTTCTTCCATTTTTTTTCCATTTACACACACAGTTGGAGCTTACTGCCATCATTCCCATTTCTGACCACAGTTAATTTCTCTTGTCCTTGTGAAGTTTTCACAAATCAGTGAAACAATGAAAATACCTTCAAAGAAACAAAATCCTCTTTGGTTTATCTAGTAGGAGCTTCATTTCGATTCATTTCATTGAGTTCTTGAATACTAAAGTATTTCAGTCAACTTTTTTCCCATATTGATCAATTGACAAATCTCCATTTAAAAAAAAAAAAAAATATGTAAGGACAGCTAGCTTTTTCTGCCATAAATTTATAAAGTTTGTCTGTATAGAAGTTGGGAATGGAAGCTGGTTTTGACTCCAAATGATTTGGCATAATAGCTTTTATATGATTACATAAGAGGCAGAGTAAATGGACCTTGGTCAAATCCCATGCACATGTCAGAGTAATAAATATACTTTATAGACTATAATAAAAAGTGGCAGCTTCTGCAAGGACTTCCTAGAAGGAACTCAGGGAAAATGCCTCAATTTCCTGCCTGAGATTCAGTGATTTTTATTTTTTTTTTGAGTGTCAGGGAGAGTTCCAGTTACGCACTTGCACAGGTAGTGTACACCATGTATGCTTCATCACTATTTTGTAAATAAGTTTGTAGAATCCTTCAAACCACGGGACATGGGCACAACAGTATTTGTACTTGGTTAGCAGCGAGGTTAGTTAGTTAGGAGAAGACTCATAAACAGATTCTTATCCAGCTTACTTTGTAATAGTACAAAGTGCATTTCATCCCTTGTGGCAAATATAGTACATACCAGTTTTCAAAGTAGTTTGTAACTTGCTTAGTCATTTATTCCATTAAAGCTTTCTTTTAGTGCAAGTATAATAGTTGTGATGTCAGTTTAAGAAAATCAGTTGCATATTTGGCCCTTTTCATATTTGTTACAAATATTTAAAAATATTAATGAGCATTTACAGTTGCATTTGCTCTTGGAATCTTAGAAGAGTTTCTGTAACAGTTTATAAAAGTTGGATCTGGCAATCCCATAAGTTTTGCAGTACGTTATGAATGTGGTCCAGTATTATACTGTACTATATATAATAGAAAATATTTACTTTGAGTTAGAAAGAATTGATTGTGAATGAGTTTTTTAAAGTAGATTGATTTGATAATTATTTTTAGAAATAATTTGTGTCAACATAACATATACAGTGAAATTAAACCATAGAAATCTCCTGTTGTGGTTCCAAAACTAACTTCAGTTATATGCTAGTGCTAAAATATTGGTTGCTTTTGACAGCCAAAACACCATATGATTTGTTTCTGACCAACTACAAATCCAGCATACCAGTGACCTGTGTACTGTTTAACAGTCAGTATACGGGACATACGCATGGGATTATTAGAATTTTAAAAAGTTACTTAGCAAAAAGCAAGTAATTGATGTTCCTTTGTCCTTACACAGCACTTTTCAACCCATTTCTTTCCTCATCTGTAATCTTTCAGTGGGAATTATTTAGAGCTGAGGAGACTAAATGTCCTGCCTTTAACAAAATTCTTATCTAAATAATTTGATGTTGCATGCATAAAATATTTCCATAACTAGGGTGTTTCTAGATCCACCATATTTCAAAGCCTTTCACAGATGAATAACACAGAGTTAATTTTACGTTTGACATTGTTACCCACAACTGAGTCACATTCAGTATGAGTGAAACAACAGATGATTTACAGTCTTTGCTACTATTTTCTCATGTGCAAATGAGCAAACTTCAATGCATTTTTTTTAATACTAAGAATGAGAGGTTGGTAAGAGTAAAATTAAGAGAAAGTGGGAAGTAATGTAACAATATCATCATGCTAAAATGCGCAACATAAGACAGGAACAAACATAACTTGCTCTGTATTCAAGCCAAACAAAGTCTCTGAAGCTAGTGGAGAATCTGTTGGCAATTCTTCACCTTTGATTAAAAGACAATGCAAGCTAAAAAAAAAAAAAAAAAAAATTTGTGGTGGCAACATGTATTTTCACGCAATAAATGAAAAATGGGCAGTGCATTGTTGTTATGCCTTTTTCTTACTTCAAATATAATCCCGAGTTTTTAAAGATATATAGCACTATATTGGCAGCAGTTCAATTTATATACTGTAATCTTAATTTTATTGTCTCAATTCTTTATTAAATGAAAAATGTAATACTAGAATTTTTTGGAACTTTACTTTGTATTCACAGTGTGGAACTACACTTTTTTCTTTTTATGCAGTTGAGTTTAGTGCCTGCTGTTCTATGAAGACAATTCCTGAAAGATACTTACATTTTATGACTGTCTGAGATTATTTTTTTAATTAATTTGTAGATAAAAAGCAAGAAAAGCAACTGAATAAGACCAGTTTTAAAATCATTCAGAACGTCTGAAAATATTGAATTCAATGAATTTTGGTCCATTAAGTGTTTGCAAATGAAATACTTGAGATCTTCAATGCCAACAACTAAGTGGGCACTATTTTTGACGTTTTTAAAAAATACTTTAGCTAGGTAGTCACACAACGTTTTGTGTTTCTAGCGCTGAAATGGTGCATGGATTCAACTGCATTCCAGCAGTAAAACATACTGGGAAGTAAATATTTCCATATGAATTATAGAATAGAATATTTCAGTTGGAAGGGTCCTCCAATGATCATTTAGTCCAACTGCCTGTACATTCCTTTACTAATTTCTGTGAGGCTTTATACACCATAACTACATAGAGAATAAAGAAAAAGATCGGCATTTGGTGTATTATTAATATTTATACTTAATTAGCTTCAGTGTATTTTTTGTTTTTCTTTCCTGTTGGTTGCATATACTACTGTCGTTAAACTTACTGTGAGCCAAAGTTCTGCTGTACAGTAGCTAGGGAAAAAACTCAAGCTATATTCCCCTGCAATTAATATGAAAGAAAAGTAAATGATCTGTTACCGTTTGGTCTAGTTGTCCAAATGGACTATGCAGTGGAAAATATCCTCGTAGAACTGATCCTGCAAAAACATGTTTGCATACTTTATTTTACGCACTGCAATTGATCCTGTTTACTTCAGATGGCATGAACTGTAAAGTTTTGCCATAAAATTTATTTCAGAGTCAGACAAAGAAAATCTTGGAAGTCGTCTCACACTCAGTTCACTGCTATGTATTTAATGTTTAAATTGCTACTTTCAGTTCAAGTCTCAAACTACAGATGTAAACTTGGTGGGTTCCGGGAAAAGACCAGTTACAGTTTTGTATACAGGTATGTTAGAATTATTGTTAAGTTTATTAATTTTAAGGAGGGTGTCAATTTTAAGATTGACAACTGAAATGCAAGCAGGCTCCATTTTTCTGGCAGTATTGTGTATTTAAAAAACAAACAAAATAAGACCAATTCAGTTGTTTCTCAAAGTTATAAAGCACCAAATAAGTCCAGTAGAAAAATCTCTGGTAAAACTATTGCCAGTATAAGTCTACTAATTTTTTTTTCATTACACATTCTGGATGAAGATTAGTAAACTTAAAATCTTGTAGGGGAGTGGAGGAACAGTAGGAAATATGAAGTTTGATTTTTAAGGTCAAATTCAAACCATCTTTATTCTGACATTATAAAGTACATGTTCTGGAACAGTCTAACCTGTTGCATCTCAGGTTTCAAAAGAGAACTTAAAGTTTCTATCACAGTCTCTCACTAGTCTGTCTTTGTTGAGAACCGAAGCAAGAATGCATAACTTAGCCATACACCACAAAAATTGCCCCACCAAATTAGTAATTATTGGCTAAAATGTGATATTTTGCAAGTCCTGGGTTTGTTTAAAAAACATGCAGTGATGGTTGTCGGGGTTCTGTTCATTCTGTGTCAGATTCTCTGATTTTCCACACTGGCTTCTGAAAGCACTTTTATTTATAACTAGATTTTCTGGAATAGGAAGGTTATAAGACTGGAATTAACTTTTGGGGTTATCAAACAAACCTTTTGCCATTATATGTAATTCTTTTCCCATGTGGTCATAGAAGTGTCATTTTGAAGCTCTTAGAGTAATCCTTTTCCAATTTATGGCATGAGCTGTATTAGGAATCAGTTCATAAATTTGCCATTCCATTCAGATGGAGATACTGTAGGGGCCGGGATGATCCTTGGCAGGGTGATCCTTTTTTTTGCCTAATGTCTTTTCTAGCCCAGTCCTCTGGTCAGAACGTCAACCACTACTCACTTCTGCTGCTTTAGTGCTTTCTTCAGTAAAGGGTCATTGAGTCCTGGCAGTGCAGTTGTTACTTTCCCAATAGTTGGTATTTCTGTCCATTGTATATATCTGTAAAAGTATTGGGAGACAAAATAATAGTGTAGTAATAATTTTGGTTTAGTTTATTCGGCGTCCATGGAGAGTGATTAAAACATGGTCACAAATTTGAGAGGTTTTTGCCCTTCTAAGTTTTGGTATCTTCTGTAATGTGGCCTTAGTGGCCTTAGTGGAATTGTTCGTTATTTTTGCATATGGAGTGGTTTGGAAACTCCTTCTGTAATCATCAATGAAGAGTTTTATGACCCTTTTTGCATAAGCTTTATCCAATACCCCTTTAAATAAACAGTAAAAGCCCCATTTGATCTTAGTGTGAATACAAGTGCCTCAAAAATGTCAGCTTTATCCTGGAACATAGAACTTTTGCTTAATTTTCCTAGTTATTTAAAGGAATTCTTACTCTTTCAGTTACCCATTTTGGGGTTTTTACTATGGGGTCATTTGACATTTGAAATAATTTAATTACCTGGATTTTTTCTCTCTTTATGGTCAATTCTTCATACTAGATTTTGTGAAAGACATTTATACACTGTTTTCTCTTTGTGATTAATTTTTTTTTTTTCAGTTCCTGTGGTTGACTTTTTAATGTCTACAGTACTGTGCATTTTGTGTTTTAAAATTATTATTTCTAGTAATGTCTGATGAACAATTGAGCTGGGTTCTTAAAGGGTGACTTTGCATTAATTTGGAATAGATTAGATCCTGTGTGATCTGAAATAATATCTTGGTGCAGAAATAATTATTTTTCTGTAGTTTTTCATATTTCTTTATTGACATCTTTTCTACCAGCTTTTCATGTATGAAGTATATAATATTTTTTTTTTTTTAATTAATTAAGCCAAGAGGAGGAGGAGTTTCTTCTAACTTATGTACTACTTCCAAAACACTGGAAAGCTATTGAAAAAGCTATATTTAGCCTAGAATTTTCTGTTCCAGTATCTAAATTTTATAGGAAAATTAGCTTGAGGGAAATTTGACTAATTAGAATGGGTATATAGATCTACTGGATTTGCTGTCTTAGAGAGTAAAGGCTGAGATAAGTAGAAGATCATGAAGATGTGTTGCACTGAGTATCTGTCAGTCACGTGCTTGTTTTCCTTTTTATATTGAAGGTAAATTAAAATTTATTCTCCATGTGTCACCTGAAATACCCCTCTATTTTTGTATTTTTAGTTATACATCATATTTCTGTTTTAATTTTTTTATGTTTAAAAAGGGATCTTTGAATAGGAGCCAGGTAGTCCTCTCTGTAGGTCACACTGCTTCACGCTTCTGTTTCTTTTTACACCTATGTTTTTTAACTTTTCACTGTCATTTAGTTGTTTATGGTTAAGATTTAAAATGCCAGTGTTTTGCCAGAACCATATATAGCTGGTTTTATAAACACTGAACCGTGCCCTAGGGCAACAGTGTTAAATATTTGATGTAACTGAAGCCAATCTCAAAAATAATATCAGATCCTGTCCTTCAGTGCATTTTAGACCCCAACAATTGTTTAGTCCCCATCATTTAGTCCCTCAGCAATTTTAGTCCCCAACTTAATGGATAAAGCTGCTTTTCAGAGGATGTTCAAGTAGAAAGTCCACTAAATTACCTTTTAGCATTAAGTTAGCTGTGAATGATTTTTAATCTTTCCCTTGACTTCAGCATACCAACGAATAGTATTATTTTCAAATTTGCAACATATCTTTGTTTTGGATATTTTGTTCTATTTCCTATTTTTCTAGGTCACAAAGGGAACTTGATTTAGTTGTATTTAAAACTCAATGTGTTCAAATTCTCATTCACTTTATTTTGGTACCTGTTGGATCATTTGAATCAATGTGGCTGCTGCAGAGAAGAATAAACACAAACATGAGGGGTTTAGTACAAAAAAAAAAAATTATTCAAACTAGAATATGATTTTTCTTCTAAAGACACGTTGAAAATTAACTGCTACCATTTCTGTTTCTTGAAGTATGAAAATACTAAGTATGTCTCAGTTTCTTTATGAAGTGTTCATAAAACAGTTATTGCTTGATACTGATTTTTACATTTAAAGATATACTATCAAAATTACCATTGTAACTTTTTCTCATTTTAATTAAAAGACTGTTTAAATACTTAAGAGGGGATTTTTCTGAAACAGATGTTTGGCACTTGAAATGATGCAAGTTAATATTTTCCATTAGTTTCTATTTTATTGGAATTTATTGTTTAAAACAAAAAAAAGTGTCATCATATGGTTTTGTTTTCTGCATATTTCATGAAGCAGTACACAAGGACATGTCTTGGGTTTACCCCCTACTTTGTATTTGGCCTGTTTTTTTTGTGCAATTGAAACACATAAGTAAAAGTTATACATGTTTTTTACTTACTTTGGGGACATGGTTGAATTTTCCTTCATCATGTTGATAGTTTTTGTTTAGATATTGTATTGCAAAACTATTCATAATAAAAACCGGGGAAAAATACAAACATTCAGAAATGTTTGTCTCTTAAGCTAGGTGCTGTATTATGTCTCTCCGCAGAGGTTCCTATGTTCTTACTTTACTGGAAGCCTCAAAACTGCTATTTTCTAAGTTAGGCAATACAGAAGAGTCTTGTGATGACACAGTTCATTCTGTTTGCATGCAGACAAATTTTGCATTCAAACACTGCATCATACGATTCATTTGTGAAATCCTACAATTAACAATACTTAAATATGACATTAATGATTATAAAGTGGTCTAGTAAATGCAGTTAGAATATGTCACCTGCAAAACACGCGGGAGGATATACTTCTTGCCATAATGTGGAACTCCTTGCCACCAGATGTAGATGCTGAAAGCCTAAATGATTCTTGAAAAAAACAAAACAAAACAAAAAAAGAAACAAAAACAAACCTAGACAAATTTATTGGAAGAAAATTCCATCAAGAGCTGTTAAATGCAAACATATTTTGCTCTGGCTAAGGTAGTAACTGCAGGAGTTCATGCTTCTGCTGTTACACGCTTTTTAGGTGTTTGCTGTTTGCCTCTGGTAAAGATCGATGTTGTGCTTTATGGACATTGGTCTGGCATGTGCTGACATGTTGCATACTGCCTATTCACATGTTCTAGCTATGAAAACGAAGTGATTAGAGAGTAAAAATAATTTATACAATTTATCTTTTTAAAAAGAAAGCAAGGCAATGTCTGTAGGAAATGCCAAATCCACTGGCTGTGTGCTGCATCATGGGGAAGTACAAAGGGAGGCATTTGGTTGGTTGCCATTTCCTCAAGGGGAGCTGTGCAGTAGCAGCAGCTACCACATTTGTAGGACCTACCGGTGGCTCATGTACCATTTGTTGCCTTGGTACTAAATATGGATATTTCTGATTTGAGTTCTTATTTTGGCATATGTGCAATCAACTCTTCTGTGTTTACCAGAAAAGAAAAAAAATGAAGGATTTGTGGAAAATGGTAGGATGCTAAAAATTATATTATGTCTCAAGGTCTAATTCTAAATATTTCTGCTTTTAACTGTCTCAGGAAGCTTGAAGATCAGTGCTCTTAATAAGTCCATTATGTTTTCATATCATGAAGTAATGCATACGTGGACTTCATTAAAACTTTTTTTAAATGAAATGATGAAATTAAAATCTGATACTGTAAAGGAAATGTTACTTGTAATATTCATGCCTTCAGCCTATCATCCAGTCCAGGAGAGTCAAATGTTACTTTAAAGCATTTCTGGAAAAATTTTTAGGAATGAGAACAAATAATGATGTCAAAAGTTTATCAGTGTGACAGCCTGTTTTAGATACTGTATTTTCCTGGAATACATTTTTTCATGAAAGATACATCTTGTCCGGTAATGTAAATGAGACTTACTTTGAAAGAGAAGATAACATCTGTGACCAATTCTATGAACCTGTGTTTGGGAGGATTACCATAAGTTTTCCTGTGAATTCAGTAATTTTACTCTCTATAGTGTGTTTGCAGTGGAAGAGCCATAGCAAGATTAGAGGAATTAATGTGCTTGGTATTGTTCCAAGTTGTCAGCCTCACCACTGTCATCTTCTTTTGGTCAGCAGCAGCACGCTGGCTGTAGTTATCCCCTTTTTGGTTCCCAGTTCATGCTACCCATGCTGTGGATCCCACATGCTATGTAGCTGTCATGTGTTGCACCAGGTTTTTTTGGTGGACAATAATGGGGATATTTTTAGGGTGAAAAATACCTCCCAGGAGCCATTTTCAAAATTACTTTCGTTATAAGCTTACTGCCACAACTGAAAAGATGCAGTTACTTTCTGAAATACAGAAGTTGCACAGAAGGCAGCTTTATTCAGAGGAAAATATATAGTGCTGCACTGAGCTTTCCTTAGAAAGAACAAAGGAAAGGAGAAAAAAAAAAAAAAAAAAAAAAGGTGAAACTCTTTTATTATGACAACGGGAACTGGACTCAAGGAATATTTATGCTCCCAAAAGGATAGGTACCCTCTGAAGTTCAGTCATTCAGATTATCTGCTCTCCTAGGCTCATAACTCAGGACATCAGATCATTTAAATGTTACCAATTTCAAGCGGCTGTGTAATAATGACTTAAGCAAGCATATGTCTGTCAGAGAAGACATCTGTACAGCCAGAGACTTCTGGCTGAGTTTTAGTTCCTCCTAATATCTACCAGTCTCTGTTGCATGAGAAAGTTCAAGAATATCTCCATCATACTTGCTTCCTACCTGTTTTGTGTATGCCTGCGTCTCTGCCCGTGGCTACCTTGGAGTAAGGAAGGTCTCACAACTTCTAAACTGCCTCCATCATCAGTGAAGATGTAGAGCTGGGAAAGGAAGAATTTAACTCATATCGTGCAGCAGTTAGCTGCTCTTCTGACTCATGCTGAACTGAGGAAGGTAAAGAAAATCTGCCTTCCAGTCTCCTGTTCTTCCTTCACCTATGTTCAGTAAGTGAAAAGTAGGCAAACTGAGAGAAGCAGAATAGTATTTTGGGTTGTTTTTACAAATGCACTTCATTTTTAGTCACCTTAGGAGTTACTTACAACTAGATATGAAACTTTCAGACAGAAAAGTGATTTTTCTTGTTGATGGTGTCCTTGTAAACTGTCCAGAAACTGAGTGAGGCTAAAGTTAATAAAACTAAAACCCAAAATATTTCCAGGTGTCTTATAAAGATTCTAATGATCAAAGCAGTTAATTGGTAACCACTATACTTCAAACTAAGATCTGTTTCCAATTATTTGTTGTTAGAAAGGTCATAAAATCCTTTGCTCTGCTTCATATTTTTTTCAAACTTAAACAGTGTTCAGACTGCTTCTACGTAATCTGCAAATGTTGTTTGGCTTTTGATAAAAACTAGGCATTGTTAATACTTAAAATCACACAAATATTAGGAAGTTTTGTGGAATGGAGGTCCACAAAATTATTCTGTTGTCCAATTCCAGTATTTTTATTGTCAGTGCTACAGATCGAAAGTTGTTTATAAATCTCATAGTTCAGCAATTTACTGCCTATTCATTGCTATTTAGTGCTTACAAAATATTAATTCAGTAAGTTATGGTTTGCATGTTTGTAGCAGACAAAGAGGCAGTACTCAAATATTGTGCCTGTTATTTATGTACTTTTTAATTTTTGTGACTATTACTTGTACATGAAAAAAATGAATTCTTGTAGTTGGCATACATAGGAGAAAGTAAGCCACAAGAGAGAAAGCTTTCTACCAAATAAATCTTATGCTGAATAGGTTCCTTAAAGATATTTTCTAAATAACAAAGATTTCCTTCATGAGATAAGTACTTAGAGTAAGCAGTTCTTTTATTTGTAGTTCTTGAACTACAACTCGCATAGCAAGCCAGCAAGCAAATTTTAATTTTTCCTATTTACAGTGACATTCATATTCCTTCCGGATAATTTACTTCTTCTTTTCTGACAACAAAACTAATTATATTTAAGCAGTCACATTTTATCTGCTACATTGTGCACAGCTCTCATTGACTTCAAAGGGCATATTTTGGCCTCCCAGGGAAAACTTAAGTGTTAGGACTTAAGTAATCATTTGAATGACGGGCTTGGTTTTGTGCAGCCCATGTTTCCCTGAAAGACACAGACACTTGTCACGAATGCTCTCCCATCCCAAATTAAGGGACAGGAGCTGGGAGCAAATATGTAACCATTGTAATGAAATTCATGGAACTACTGTGTATTCCCGTATGATTTCTGCAGCTGTGCCTCATAACCTTTAGAAGAAAGCATAACTAGACATTGCATTTCTCTGACTAATATTTACCAAAATTGAAGTTCACACTTCAGAATTGCAAATATCCAAATAAGATATTTTTGAGGTTTAGTATTAGATCATTTTTTTTCCAATAATATGGAAACTAAGGACCTATTTCAACAACAGTATTTTATTTATATTTAAGAATCACTGGCAAGGTGGTATAAGCTGTGTCTGTCTTACTGTAAATTGAAGAAAAAACTGGCAAGATTCTCTTCTGGTTTTGTATAGAGAAATTATTCCTTTAGTCTAGTAATAATGCAATCACTTTTGGAAACTAGAATCCCAGAAACATTTCCTGCTTCCCTGACCAGGTGCTTTCTGTGCAGATTTGTCCAGCCAGTGGGGTTCATGGGAGGTTACCTCTGTGGGGTCTTGGTATGTTATAGGACAGTCACCTTAGCTATTTACCATGTAAGTAGAAGAACTGGAAATATTTTTACTTTTTTTCTGAAAAAAATTGGAATATTTGGAAAATACTAGAGTTTACCAAAATATCACGCAGTTATAGAGGGTCAGCTCATCTTGGACTGTACCTTAAAGTGCAGGTCATGCTTTTTCCCAGTTTCAGTGGGATTATTCTGGGAAGAAACAAGTATTTAATATTTGGAGAGGGAATTGTGCATTTCATTCTGTGCACAGATGGGTTGTAGTCACAATGCTTTTCAAGGGAATTAAAATACTGATCAATTTATATCTAAGACAGCAGAAAATATCTATGAGTAAATCAGATTAACAGTTAATTTCCTCCATGGCCATTCATGTGTATCAGTGTTGTTTTTAATAATGTACTAGATTTGTGGAGTGCATTTTGTATGTTTATTTTGTCTGAAGATTACAGCTACGATTGGGCCTTTTGTGTAGCCTTTTATCCATATTTTGGCCTTTTGGGTAGTCTTCTATCTGGTACATTGGTTTTTGCATTTCGTTATGGTACAAAATCCCATTTCAGGTTTTTTTTTTAAGTTCTATGTATTACATTTCATAATTACATATAGTCATGCAGATTTGATTTATCATGAACACACTTCTAGAACTGTTTATTTTTTTTTAACTTTGATTTTTGTAGATCATCTACAAAGCCTATAAAATCTGTCTTGAGAGCACCTTTACCAATATAGATTGTGGAAGACTATCTGTGTTACAACTGCTGTAACCCTTGTTATATATGTAGATGTTTTTCTAATGTGTGAAGTATTTTCTTGCGGTGTTCGCAGAGAATATCTTTATTGTATTCTTTCAAATCAGAAATACATGGGTGGCTGGTTATTCTGCAAATTTATCTGCCTTCTCAACTCCCATCACCTGGATATTATTTGAGTCATATGCTTATAAAAGAGAGTAGAATCGTACTTTATGTTCAATACTTGTTGTCTGCTGTCACCACAGATAATTGGTTTTATTGCTTGTAGGTCAGAGAAAATTTAAATGACCTGGAGTTCGATAGGCGTCTAGTATTGAGAAGTATCTAATATTTTCAAAACAAAACTGAAGTATTCTATTAAAAAAAAAAAAAAAAAACAAAAAAACAACAACAAAAAAAAACCATATCTAAACCTAAGTATCAATTACATGTTTTTCTTAATGATTCTCCATGTGTCCTGTCAACATCATGTAGCTGTTTGTTGTGGTTTAAACTCAGCCGGCAGCCAAATTATCTCTATCCCAGCTGAAAAAAGGACACTGTTCTAAAATCTGAGTAAGATTATTATAGGCAGGTCGTCTATTAATAATGTGTCTGGAACTACAAGTCTTATTTTTAATGCTTAACACACAGAATTTCCCCAATAAATAGAATTGTCTAACAGTGCAGAAAGGAGAGTGAATAAGAAGGAAGAGGATTTCTTTACAAAAAGAAACGGCTAACTAAGAATCAGGCTAACTAAGAGCGATAAATATAGAAATGGTCAAGGACAAACATTCCATGCAGAAGAGTAATCATGTATTTAGTGTTCAGACCAAGATTTCTACTTGAAATTTCCGTTTCTGACCTCAGAAACTGAAACATTTAACTTTGTTAAATGTTCACTTAACAAAACAGAATCAGGCATTTTTTTAAAGGTGATGTTGGTTGGTATCCTGAATCATCACTCAGTTCAGAAAAGTGTGATCTGTTAAGGGTAGTGATGTGCTAAAGGACATATAAAGTCTCTAAAATCAAACATAAGTGACCAGATACTGTCATAGTTATGTCAAACATAATCTTGTTTTATGCCTTTGACTTCTGTTGCAAAAAAGTAACTTACTCTGAGGGTTGGAGTTACTGTATCTTACTTTTAATTAACGGTTGTGAACTTGTCCAAGAAAGCAGGGCAGTGAGTACTTTTGTGCCTCTATTATGTAAAATTTGCATATCTTTGGGTTTCCTCTTCACTAAGAAACAAGTTATTACAAGTATGTTCAATTCTCATTTTCATTTTTAGCTTTGTTTAGATACAGGACTAAAGAATTAACCAATATTAATTCATTTTTATTAGTGAAGTAAAATAATAGAATTGGAAAAAGATAATGAAAACACTTAAAACTGAAAAGAAGTGCTGGTATTTCTCCTGACACTAAACAAACGATACCTTACATAAAAATCACTCTCAAAATAATCTTTTGAGATATTAAATATAAATTCCCACTCATTCTTAATTTGTAAATTAGATTTTCAGATTTGCTTACCTCCTATCTCAGTTCATACTCCCAGGGGAAGGGTGTGTCCTCCTTGTCGGCACATTTTACTAATACTGGTGCAGGCCAGAGTTTGTCAGGTAATCTTCTAGGGACTGAGCTGTTTTTTGAAATAACATTCATGCGTTTAAAAATAATAAAATAAAATTTGAGACAGTGATGATGGCAACATTTTTGATAAGACATCTCCAACTTTCTTGGAAAGAGGTAGTTTTGGAAAATATGGAGAAAAATGCCTCTGTCTACAAGGTTCATAATTCTTTAATATTTTAAGAGAAGATTTTGTGATGAAAACTAATATCTTGCATTCAGTTATTCAAGCTAAAGGCTGCAAAAGAGTTCTTGAAGTTCACGCTGGGTATTCACTTCAATTACATTTATCTACCCTCTTGATGAGAGGCAGCAAATTCCTTTGTGTTGTTCAAGTTGTCTGAAGAACTGTCTGTAATCCACTGCTAAAGGTTGGCCATATAAGATATGTGTACCCCTACATAGTTGCTCTGTTATTCATCCATGAAATTCATCGCAGAAAATGGTCAATGAAGTTTTTCTTAAATCAGACTAAAATTTCTCCCATTACCTATCTTAGTGCTGAAGTTGAAATAATATTATAGTTCTTCAAAACACTGGCAAATATGCCTTAGTTAGCATATAGATCATATAGTCTTCATAAGGACCTTGTAGTTTATAACCCTTTTTACATTAATGATTAGATCAAATTAATGGGGAAGATCAGCACAGTAGAAGAGAAGTAAGATGTCTGTCTGGTAGCTGAAACTGGCTGTGATTCTAAAAAGTCATTTGAAAGCAATGTTACTACCAGAAAACACCTCCAAACATCACTTTAATAGAAAATAGCAGTGGCTTATTGCCTCCTGTTATCAGGCAGATAAAAGTCTGGGGTT
The DNA here is from genome assembly GCF_018691265.1 of Tyto alba. Lineage (NCBI taxonomy): Eukaryota > Metazoa > Chordata > Aves > Strigiformes > Tytonidae > Tyto > Tyto alba. Next base: position 3,960,524 of record NW_024881295.1, on the reverse strand, counting down.
TTCTCACTATTTCTGTTCATAATTTTTAATTTTCTACTTTCAAAGGTGACATTATCTCTATAGAAAAATCTATACATGTAATTGGTGTTTCTGACACTGAGGAAATGTCACAAGGCTGGAACCATTTTCATCTTACCCATATATCAGTCTTCAAGCTTATTACCATAATTGTGACACATTGCAATTAAAGCAATTTTTATAGCATTTTGACTTTCTTTCCAACTAAGAGTTGACACAGAGTTCAGCTATTGCTTATCTATATTTTGTCTTCCCTGAAATTATTAAATTGGTTGCCTTCTAGACATTTATTACACAGGTAGCATCTTTCAGGTTTATTTAGCTGAGAATTCTTTGACCTTCTCTCACTGACTGTACCTTTTCTTTCCTCTCTGTGCTTGTGTATATGCATGATGGTATCTACTTTTGTGATACATCTATTGGCACTAACCATTGCAACAAAATGTCATCTTGAAACTCGAATCCTAATGTAGGTTTAAATCCATGACTACTGTACTATAAGAGCTCAGATTCTTGGGGTGATAATCATGTTTAGGTTATAAATGAATTCTTTATTTATATTACCTAAATGTCTCAACTATGCCCTTCCAGTCTTCCTTTTATTTTTGTTTAACTCTTAATTAAACATACAAAATTACTCACTGTTTCTAATAAGGTATGTATTTATACAACCAACTAGCATGATGATGAGTGGAAGTAAATGAAGAAACCCTTTACCTGCCCTTCAGGAGTGTACTGCATGTGAATGTGAAATTATGTGCTTTGAAAGGCTTCTAAAATGCCTACTCATATCTTAGATTGAACAGAAAATAACTGTTACTGTAAACTACTACAGTAACTTCAGATTGTACTCTTATAATCTGCAAGTTTTTAAAATTTATAGTCGACTTTATGATTTTGAGAAGAGTGATGATATGGTTTATGTTGAGTACTGATGTGCTTGCATAGTTAGAAGGTGTTTGCTGCCAACCATGTTCAGCTATAGCTTAGAACAATATGAAGGATCCAGCACTCTGCCTTGTTTCCAGTTGCTTACTTCAGAAAAGGCATGACAAGCATACAGCATCTGCTTATCCAGTGCTTTCAGACCAAAAACCAGGAAGTCTGCAAATAAAAGTGGGAGATTTCTACACAGTGATGTAGGCTAGGGCATGAATTGTCACCTACTTGGTCACACTTTGTCATTCGTATTGCAGAGCTGATTTTAATTATTACTTTTCACAATAAAGACAAAGAAAAGCTTGGAATTCTCTTGGTATGTTGGGTAGAATTCTAGAGTATATCATGTTCATATTATTCAGGTGACCACTGTGTATTAGCAGTGGAATGAGTCCTGTTAGAAGTTTTGGCACACCCTTTCCTTGGTTTCCTTGGTGAGTTGGCAACTTCACATTATTCAAATTTTTCATATCTCCAATGGCAGGTAAGCTCTCTTTAATCACTGCTTTGAGTCACAGTTATTGTCTACTCTTTGAGTCAGATTAATTGGCAGCTCAGACACTGTCCTGCATGACACCCTTGTCTCTAAATTGGAGAGACATGGATTTGATGGATGGACCGCTCAGTGGATAAGGAATTGGCTGGGTCATTGCACTAAAAGAGTTGAGGTCAGTGGCCTGATGTCCCAGTGGAGACCAGAGATGAGTGGCATTCCTCAGGGGTCAGTGTTGGGACCGGCGCTGTTTAACATCTTTGTTGGCAGCCTGGACAGGAGGATCGAGTGCACCCTCAGCAAGTTTGCCAGTGACCCCAAGCTGTGTGGTGCGGTCGACAAGCTGAAGGGAAAGGATGCCATCCAGAGGGACCTGGACAGGCTGGAGAGGTGGGGCCCTGCAAACCTCACGAAGTTCCACAGGACCATGTGCAAGGTCCTGCACACGGGTCGAGGCAATCACAAGCACAAACACGGGGTGGGCGATGAGTGGATTGAGAGCAGCCCTGCGGAGAGGGACTTGGGCATATTAGTGGATGGAAAACTGACTGTGAAACAGCAATGTGTGCTCGCAGCCCAGAAAGCCAACCATGTCCTGGGCTGCATCAAGAGAAAGAGTGGCCAGCAGGTCGAGGGAGGGGATTCTCCCCCTCTACTCTGCTCTCCTGAGACCCTTCGTGCAGTGCTGTGTCCAGCTCTGGGGCCCCCAATATAGGAAGGACACGGACCTGCTCGAGCAGGTCCAGAGGAGGCCACGAAGATGATCAGGGGGCTGGAGCACCTCCCTTATGAGGCCAGGCTGAGAGAGTTGGGGTTGTTCAGCCTGGAGAAGGCCACCTTATGGTGGCCATCCAGTAGTTAAAAGGGTCCTACAGGAAGGGTGGGGAGGCACTCTTTATCAGGGAGTGTAGTGACAGGATGAGGGGTAGTGGGTTTAAACTGAAAGAACATAGATTTAGATTAGCTAGAAGGAAGAAATTCCAGGTTGGATGGGCCTTTGAGTAGCCTGATCTGGTGGAAGGTTGGAGTTCCTTGGCAGGGGGGTTGTAATGAGATGATCTCTAAGGTCCCTTCTAGCCCAAACCATTGTGTGATTCTGTGATTCCCATCTGGGAGAAGTGTATTAGAGCAGTGGTTATATAAGGTGCTCCATACGTCCCATGCACATCCAGACTGCAATTTTTCCCCCATAGGGGATAGTATCTATGTGCCGTGACATTACAGAACCAGGAGGTAGCTGAGGCAGAGCTGACCATTCCCTTCTTGGCCAAGAGATCCCAATTCCTTACCTGGGACAGAAGATGTATCTTACATTTCATCTGATGCTCTCGATCCGTGTACATTGTTAGATTACAGAAGGCTACTGCTAGAGTCTCAGAATATAGAGAGAGGAAAACTGATAGCTGGAGCAGCACACTCTCACCTTGAATGCAGCATTTTTGGGAAAAGAATGTGGAAATAAGAGAGAGAACTTAAAAAGATGCTGGTATGAAATGTGTCAGTAACAGAGTTACGGTATTAGTATATCTTCTCACTGTGAACAGGAAGGACCCTTCCTGAAAAATTGTTACAGATTGGTGACTTTCATTTATTGATCCATTTGTGTTAAGTCACTTGCAAAAACATGCATCAAAACCAGAGGATTTATTTTTGAACTCTTGTACATAAAACTTATGCCCTTCAGTGTTAGCCAATTATTATCAGAATTTTGATACGTGTTACTGTTTTGCAAGTTTGCTTGATTTCATGTGTCAAGCACAGCTTTCTTCTGAAGATTTATTATTTGAAGGCAAGTGCAAGTGGGAGAGGTTATGAAAATCAGTTTATTTTAACTTATTAATCTCAAATGAGTGATTTTTTTTTCTTTTTTTTAATACTTGCTATATTTTAATATGATTTAGAACAAAGTAGGGTGTCATTACCATTCTTGTTCCTGAATGTTTGCCTTGGCATTTGATGCAAGGCCTCAATTGCAGGCTGAAGTGCCAACAGCTGAAGCTGAAAACAAGACTGCGGTGGGCAAACTCAAGATTTAATTTCAGAAAGAGTGTTTATATTTTCCCTGGGGCCACATTAATGAGAGTCCAAACCCTAAATGTTACCACCAACACATTTTAACAGACCAGTTTCCCAGTTTTTAAAGTGTGGTGTCACCTTGAGTATTTTTCTTCTAGCTTTTCCCTCTTCTTCTAATTTTAAAAGAAAAGCAATAAAGCTGTATCATTTTTGTCTGATTTCAATGTCATACCTTAGGGAACATAAAGTTCTGTGTAAGGCAATGAGGTCGCATTTTGAAACATTTAATCCTGTCTTCTCTTTCTGTATCAGCTATTTTAGTAATTCATCTTTAAGTTACCAGTGCAAAACTTCATCTTACTACAAAACACATCACCATCTGATACGTGCATATGTATTATAGGGGTCCATATATTGATGTCCTGATTCAGCCTGATGGCAGAAGCTCTGTGCCATGCCTAGGATGAACTTGTGACCAACAGGTCACTGCCAAGAGAGACAGTAGTGATGGGGTCACTGAGAGGTCTTTAGCTCAGTTTCCTGCTCCTTCAGCTGGGGCTGTTTTGTGGCTTTAATAGGATTAAAGAAACATTTACATTGAGGCTTTAGGAGCATTTTCACACTGCTCCTTTACCCAACTCAAAGAGCAGTATAAATCCAGAGGATTAAGTAAGGGATTTATGTAAAGTTGTCGTGTAAAATGAGTTGGTGCACCTGGCTCTCCTTTTTCTCTTCTGTGAATAAGGCATACTGAAGCAGTGTACTGCATGTGATACAGAAGCGAGCTTGGCATCTTTTCCTAAACTTTTAGGTCTCTATAAGGTTCGAAACTATTGTTTCTAAATATTAAAATGAACTGGTAGTTTCTGATGGAGGAACACAGTATTTCAATCTACAGATCCTATTAGACATTTTTCTTCAGAGGGTCTTATGGCATTTTTCTGACACTTTTTCAATACTGAAACGTCATGCATTTAAGAGACTTTTTCATTTCCTGGAAATTAAAATATTCTGTCTTTAAAAATGGAAAGGGGAAAAAACACAATTCTCTGCCACTTACTTAGGTTCATTAAAATCCAAAGGAAGGTGTTAAATAACCAGAATTATAATTTTCAAACTCCTTGAGTAATCATTTATGCTAATGACAGCAATTTAGTTGAAAATACATACATAACCTATTGTATGTTTTTTTGCAATTACTTCAGAGTAAAATTGACAGAGCTTGAAATTCTTTACATAAATTAAAACTTTCATATATCCTTTTGTACTTCACTGTATAAATCTACAAAGATGGAGATTATGTGTGTACTCTTTAGTCAGGCGAGATTCCAGTTGAAACTGAAATCAAGTGGTGTTATTGCTGAGAAAATACTGTGCTATCAAAGCCAAAAGGGGAAAAAATAACAGGATGAATTATAATGTTCAACAGTGAGATGATTATTTACTACACTATTTCAAAACTACTCTTCTGAGTTAGATGTGTTTTGTTTATAATCCAGTGTATATCATTATAATTACTGTAAGAGGTATATCACCTTTAGAATTGGCCTGCAATCACATAATCATTCAGTTTGCTGTGTGGATATAGACTGTTCACATTAATAAAGATTTGCAGTGTATGCTGTACTAACGTCACCCAGATGTATCCACGGGTGGATACTGATGGTGATTTACACATCGTTAGGTGATTAAGCAACAGCTGAGGTCCAGAGAGATGCAACATCTGCCAGCCAGGGTCCCTCTTTCCTGCAGGCATTGATAAGGGAACAGAAGAGACCTCCCTGTTTCTTTCTGTTTTCCTTAGGAAGGCTGCGTGTGACAGAGGGAAGTGATGCATCCTTATACACCTCCTGTCCCCTTGTGAGTGAGGATCTCCTGTATTATTCCTGATTCATCCTTCAGTGTTATATTTGAACAGTACTTACACTGTATTTCTGGAAATCTGAGAATTATATCCAGATCATTTGTTTTGAGATTGGTCACTTTGCATTCTGCACAACTTTCTTAAAACCTGCTTTGAGCTTGCATAGAGAAAAAATTCAAAGATTTTAATTAGATGTGTGGAATTACTCATTTTTAATGTGACTCATGTCCATAGGCACTTTCATGAGAGCTTTAGGTTGATTAAGTTAATCTAATTAAAAAAAAAAAAAAAAAAAACACAAAACAAACAAACAAAAAAAACCCAAACCAAACAAACAAACAAAAAAAAAAAAAAAAACAAAAAAAACCAGAAAAAACTATGGTTCCTTGTGTATGAATGAATATGAATACCCTTATTTTACCATCCTAGTGAGAAAGTTGAACAGGTCATCTGAATTTTGAAGGTTAGAGATTTAATACTCTATTAGACTGAATAAGTGAATGCTTTGAAGAGGAGGATTTGGTGAAGATTTTGTCATTCCTGTTAACATAAACCTTTATTCATTTGCTGTCTTTTTCTTTCAAATTCATCTATATGCTTGTAACCAAGTTTGTTTTCCAAGGATTTGTATTTCACGGACATTTCTTAATTCAGAATTTTTGAGTATGTATAATCAGGTATTTTGGTAACACAGCAGCAGTTACAAATTTTCTTTTTTAAAATTAGTGTAATCCACATCACTTTGTACTGGTGCAAAGTTTAATCACTTCAATATGATCAACTTGGATTAATTAAAGATAAGCTAATCATTTGCAATTCTATTTTCTTTGTCATAGGTCAGCTTCTTGGATTTTTGTAAGTCCCTGTTGTACCATTCTCTTGGCACCAAGGGAATCCTAAAGAGTCTTAGAGAGTTAATGGTGGATGTGCTCAGCAGAGGCACTTTGGCATGCACCTGCAAGGCTGTCAGATTGCAAGAGGGAAGAGGCAGTTGTTCCACTCTGACATTATTGTGAGTTCTCAGTGGAAACATCAGAATTTGCGTCAAGGTCTCTTCCATCCCTAGATTGCTGTGATACCATTCTAATTACATTAGAACTGAGCCCCAAAGAGACAAGGACAGAATACAGAAGGCCCTTTTTTTCCATTGTGTTTCTGTGACATGCAAGGACATTCTTGTGGTCTCCATATTTGTGTTGTGAAGTTCCAGAACTCACACACATTTCAATTAAAAAAAAAAAAAAAAAAAAAAAAGAAAGTTGTGGTCTGTAGAATTTCTCTGTCCATGTAGCAGGATAGGATAAACCTAGAGTAATGGCAGGACCACCACAAAGTCCCATTACTTAGCAGATTCTTTCGGCTGTACAGTTTTGAGAGGGAATTAATTTTTTCTTTTATTCACTGTACAAATAAAATGAGTAGATAACTTTGTGCATAAGGATGGTTTATTCCATTCCTAAATATGTTTTGCTGCAGCCAAGTAATATTCAGAGTTCAGTGTTTGGCTTTTTTGTACTGCTTCTCATTTACACCCAAGTCCTTTTATGTGGAGATACTTTAACCTCAGCAGTTTTATCTGCTTCCTTTTTTTTGTTGGGTTTTTAACTGGCAAATTATTGGAAACATTTCTGATCTGGCTATATGTAGAATTTTTCAAGCTATTTTTATCCCAAATCTTGCAGCTTCTTTGCTCTATTTTTCAGTTATGTCTTTTTTTTTTTTAACTCTTCTTACCCTTCTCTTGAACTTTGGTTTAAAAAGTCGGCCTTACCATATGTGTTTTGATGAATCTTTCCTGTGATTATTTCCTGCAATTGGACTCCTGCAGCAAAGCCAATGGGATCAAAATTTGAGACTTAATCAAGCTGTCTATGAAGCTAGAGAAACATGTAATGAAGTAAATTTTCTTACCTACAGCAATAGTAAGATTAGATAGATGAAGAAACATGATGTGGTTTCCTATTTACTTTTTGTATTCAGGTCAGCGTGAATAATAATAAAAAGACTAAGCAGTCTTAACTTTGTGTTAATAATTTAGTAAGATGCTTCAATCAATCACTTATATATGTATATATATATAGTTAACATGTAGATATGTTTTTTTCCTGCTGTGACTGCGGACTACTGGCTCATATTATTTGGTCAAGTGTATTTTCCCTCCCTTGCTTTTCTCCCCTACCTTGTCCTGCTTAACAAACAACCATTTCTTGTCTTTTCTTTTTTTTTAATATTGTAAAGGAAGGCACTGCCAAGGTAAAAAACTACTGTTCTGTTTGTGGTTGCACGTCCTAGATGTTGTTATCTCACTCCAAAGCCTTCATACAAATCTGCATCTGGAAAAGAAGCAGAATGGCTAGTCTAGTGCTCAAAGGAAGCTGCCATGGGGAGTAAGTACACTGTGCTCATGTGGTTGAGAAGTCTCTGCTGGCAGACAGTTGCAGGAGTAATTTGGAGTTGTATAGAGCATAGAGCTTGCAGATTATTAAGTTCTGCTAGTGGTTTTTTCCTCCGCCTTTAGAATCTTCTGCTTGTGGTCGTGTAAGTGATGACCTGCTAAGAGCCATGGGTCCTCAATCTGGTATGTTTTGAAACAAGGAGGTCTTGTCTTTGATGACATTGTTGCAGCTGCAGCTTTATGAAGTGCTTCTCCAGCAGCTGTCCTGAGTTTTGCTGCAGTAGTTTGGCTTCAAACTCCAAACTGAGGTTTCCAGTAAAATGTGTCTGTCATCAAAAAGCATTAGCAAAAGCTGCAATCCTCTCAATACTGAAGGAATAGTCTAGTAGTAAGTGTGGTCTCAAAAATGCCTATATGAATAGTAGAAAATTAATTTTCTATTCCCTGAGCATTAATACTTAATTACTTATTTCAATGCATGTATATGTTTACCATTGACTTAACACTAAATTCATCTCAGATTCACTGCAGGCTAATTTTCCTTGTGGTATTTCTTCATGTGAATCCATCAACTTTAATCTACAATGTTAATTTTAGAAAGATATCTGTATTTCATGTGGTATCATCTTTGCCTATGCCTTCAAGTATTATATACTGTTTCATCATGTTACATCTTATAATTAAAGTTTCATTAAAATGAAAACTGAAAACCTGACTGTTAAATGAAGTGTTGCTCAAAACTGAGGTAGGATTTTTCCCATGCTACTTCAGTATGTACCAAACTCCAGTGTGTTGTTAGGGGACCCTTTGCTTATAGATAGCTAGTGGCATATAGCATCACAATTTCAGAGGAACCTTCAGATAATCATGATGTAACTCCAGTCTCCTTGATACCTAAGTAGAATAATTACAGTCTGTCTGTTTATGTTATCTGTAGTTTCAGCTTTGTATATAACATTATTTTTGAGGTCCCAGTCTAAAACAGAAATTCTCTGTGGTGTGTATTATTAAGCACCTGTTATATTTCTTCTTAGAGGCAAGGAATTTGTGCTCCTGGTGAATCTCCTATTCATGAAGATTCCCATTAGAATTAGTTATTTAGAAAGCACTTATGGCAATGGAATAGCAGTTATACAATCCTATGGTTGCCCAGTCGTGCACTTTATTAGGGTAGTTTTTTCAGTTAGTATCCACTGCAAACACATATAATGCAATGATTAGTTCTATTTTACATACTTATTCCCTGATAGTGTAAAATACATTCTCACAGTAATAAAAAAAAAATATTGGTTTTATTAATGCCTTTATTTGCTGTTTTCTTTTAAGTTAGGCTTAATTAATCCAGTTCTGTAGATATCATCTTAATGCTGCAAGGTAATTCTGTGAGCAAGATTCACCATGAGCCCATCAGATAACATTTTTTTATTTGGTTTGATAGCAATGGCAATTTATGTATGTAGGAAAACTGCTATTGCTTTTAACCAAACATGCTTACCGTGGATTAATTGGGAACATGTATGCATGCTGATAAATGAAGCAGATCTTTAGTACCAGATCTAGCACCCAACCCTGCACCCCAGGGCTTTTCAGGAAGCACAGTCTGATAGTCTTCAGGCACTTTCCTGGAGAGATGGTAATTTATGATTATGAAGCTCCACAGAAGCCCTGTGTAATCTCTGTGAAGTCATTTGTAGCCATAGTAAAGCAGCATGTAGTGGTGCCTGAGATGCACTTGGGTACTTAAGACAGTTCAAGATTTAAAACAAAACAAAACAAAAAAAAAAAATCTATTAAAGATTTCTACCCTGCATTGAGGACTCCGAACCCGACAAGCCTGGATAGAAAACAGTCTGAGTCACTTACGAACCCTTTATTTAGTTGCTGTTGTGTATCTCTAGTTCCCTCTTCTATATAAGAGGAGGTGATCTGATGAATTTAGCCCTTAGTTACGTTGTGGTAAGTCATCTGCTTTGTGCTTACCTTGTGTGGGGGCTGTAATCTAGTGTATATCAGAAGTTGTACAGAGACTTACCAAAACTAAATGCTAACCATTTACCATTCAGAAATATTGCAGACACTACTGAGTTCCACGCTGAGTAGAATCAGAACTTGGTGAGGATGACATACAGCATAGATTCGCTCACATGGCTCCGTTTGTAAAACCACCATAATAGCATTCACAGTTATAATGAGAGTTAAGATGCTAAGTATCAACAGGGATAACATAAAAGTATTTTGAATAAATAGGGGATGATCAGCATCTCCATGATTTGTCTCCATCTCAAATAATTTATTGCCTTTTTCTTTTTTTTTTTTTTTTTTTTTTTTTTAGTGTTATCACAACCAGTAGAAAATACCTTGCCCAGAGGAAAATGTGAATTGATCCTGTGTGGCATAAGATGTGGGAAGTTGGGTTTATTTGAAACCAGCCCAGTCTAAACCAGCGTTATTCAGGCTGTAGTCTATAAAACATTAGAAGCAGTGTACAAAATAATTCCCTGCTCTACTCTTTCATTAATTCAAATATATGCATTTTTCATTGACTGTATGGGTACCATATCTAATTGTTTTGTTACTTGTTTTAGTAGTGGAACTGTGATCTTTGCTTTCCTAATTTTGAAGTAGTCTATTTAATACTCTTCAATCATTAAACAAGAGAAGGATATACAAGGTGGGGATATAGGAGTTTAGTTTGTTTGGTTTTTGGGGGGTTTTTCTTTTTTTTTTTTTAGAAAAAGAAGCAGGACATATTGACACTGAAGATAGCATGTGTTTTAGTAGAGATTTCCTCACAAGACAGAACCAGAAATGGCAGAGTGCATTTTGTTTTGATGCCTGTTATTCTGAATTTTAACAACTTCAGAATTCCCCGTAGCTTTCATGTCAGTATTATAAAATCTTATGATCTTAGATTTTATAATCAGTCAAAGACTGTGCATACAGATAGATGCACAGTGGAATGTCACTCCTCAATAGTGAGGAAGAAGGGAAAGATCAGTATTAAAAAAAAATGTGACTTCCTTCTTATATTTAATCAGCATTTTCCATGCATCTGATATTACACCATATGGAAGACACTTGTTTTCTACAAGTTCAACAAGTTTTTGCAAGAGCTTTTGTTTTGGAAACCTTTAAAAATCAATGAGGTTTCTGTCCACATAATATGCATGGGTGACTTTAATAGTGGGAGAGGCCCTACTATGGTCAAAGTTTTGCCTGCATCCAAAAGTTTGAAGCTTCAGGGCCTCAATTTGAAAGATTACACAAGTGCATTTTATTGTGTAAGATATTCAGATGCTTAAGTACTGTTTGCATATATTTCTGTATGTTTGTCTTAAGTATGTTGAATCTGATTGCTAGACCAATCAGCAAGTATGGTAACTCTCTATATTTATTGTATGGCAGTAGTCTATAAATAACTTGGTCAAGGAAATCCATGTTTCTAATCCGTTATGTAGGTAAGTCACCCCAGAGGTTGCTCATGTGCTTCTACGCATAAATATTTCCATTATTGTTTTGAGGGGTTTAAATAATGCATATTTTTCACCTTCTACAGTAGTCTGAACAAGTGCTGCAACCATTTTTAGTTCCTTTAAGCACTCAATCTAGTTTCCTTGCCTGAAGGCAAATTTCCTTCCCTTATTTATATGAAGGAAATCTTGTATTTTCTTACCTTCCTGTGTCCAGCTGGGTGACAGTAGAAATTCTGAGAGGGTTAACAGGGTGTTTTCCCACCACCTTCACTAGACTGGGCAAATCTGTTTTAAAGATGTGTCCAACATATGGTATTATTTTAATGGTTTTACTGATCAAGTTCAGAGCATAAAATCCTCAAGGTTTAGAAGTTGCAGCATTATTTATTTAAGGAGAAAGAAACATTTTCACATGGCAATATAATTTATTAAACATCACTCTTTCCTAGAGGTTCACCCTTGAACACTGATGGCTTTCTAATGTGTAGCAGATACTATATAAATTATAGCCATGAAGAACCTTGGTTTTATATACTTAGTAACTGTTATCAATAGTAGAAATTCACAGGTGGACAGACAAAAATGTCCTGTTCTGGGATTAATTCTAAAATAAGGTCTGCTACGCATATGTACCATATGGATCTGTTTTTCTTCCCATCCATTATAGAAATGAGAGGAAGTAGTTCATTGTTTCCTCATCCAGCTCTCAGATTTGCAGGTTCCTCAAGGTAATATTTTTTTTATATGGTCTATTTAATGTGCTAGGGAATTTTTTAAAGCCTTCTGTTGAATCTGTGGGGAGAAGTTCATGTTAGTGCACTGGGAAAGAGTTCTGAGCCCATAGTTTTACTGGAAAATGTAATCGCATAGCTGAACTTCTGCAACTACACAATTTTTCAGAATCAGGTCGGGCTCATTCACTGCTGTAGGTTAGTTGGGGGGGGTGGAAAAAAAAACAAAAACAAAACCCAACAAAATGTATACATCATAAAAGTTGTACCAGACAAACTCCTCATCTTTGACTTTTCCTCAAAGGGGGACATCTGCCGTTCAAAATACGAGAAGACATTTGTGAGTCTGTAATTACACTGTAATGTTCTGCTGAGCACTGGGTTTGTTAGCCAATATCCAGTATATGCAAAGAATCCTTACATGATGTTGAAATAGTCCATTTCAGTGGATTACTGCACACCATGAATGGGTGCAGGAGGAGTCTGCAAAAGCTCAGGTTTTAATTATACAAGAAACCCTATAATTTTTCAGAACTAATTTTTCTCTAAAAATGTGTAGAATGTGTCTACAGAATCCATCCAGTTATCACTGAAGTTCAGACCATTGTTCAGAAAGACCATAGCTGTATTTCATAATGCAGACTGGTGGTAAAGTGATTTAAAGGATATATTACATATTATTACATATATACATATAATTAGGCCAAACAGAAATACCTAAATGTGAATTCAGCTGCAACATCAGTGGTAGTCTCTGAGCAAGCAGTTGCATTACATCTTGATGAACTGTTCCATGACCAACCCAGTATATTTTTAACATCATATTGGCTATGTGGAATGAGTCCCAGCACAGAGGAAAGAGTGCCACTGACAGAATTTTTTAGTAAATTATTTATGTGCATGAGCAAATCAAGAGTCATTATAAGTTCTTCTTTATACTTAAATGAAGTATATTCTTGATTCCACTGATTTCAAAGGGACTTGAATTTTTTCCTCTAGTCTTTAATTATTAAGTCTAGAAATATTTAGAAAAACAGTCTTTCATCATCAACACTTTAGACTAGTATTCTGTTCTCCATGGACACATCCATCTAAGTGTTGATTAAACAGTGCTATGTTAGAACTATAGAATAAAGTGAAAAATCATTCCAGAGTCTTTTCATGGAAGAATGTAAGTTCATGTTATTGTTAGTTTGGGCTTATATTAGTTTTGTTCAAAGATGAGGACATTAAATGAAAATATCAAAAAATCACGATCTGAAGTATTTTTATGATCATTCTTTAATTTATATTTACTTAAAAAAAAAAAAAGTTCTTTAGTTAGTAAATTCATGTAATACAAAGCCATATAGAAAAATAGGAAATATAAATTAGTTATAGTTTGCAATAATGAATAGACAAAGATTTGGTATATTTATCAATAATGAATATACATAGAGAAATTACGACTACATAAAAGAAGATAAACTTTGACAAATATTGCAACAAAATCTACATTGCTTTTACCTACATTGTGAAAATATCCGCTTACTACTGAACATTACTTAGAAAGGGGACAGAAAATATGTATAAATTCTCATACTACTAGTCCTTTGAAAAAATGTAACAATGCCGTAATGATGTCTATAAATAATCACTTGTGACTAATCAATATTCAGCTTTGAGGAACTGCCTTGGCAATGAATCCTATTCAACAGCTAGCAAGCAGCTACTTGTAAACACTAAATAAATTGAAAGCCTTTATATCAGCCTCACTAATCTAGACCTGCCAAACTCAATCTTCAGAACACATTCTCTTACACATCAATGTCTGTGTTTTCAATTTCCCAAAACATTAATTTTGCATTTGAAATTTCCCATCTTTGCATGAACATGACTTTCCTTGAGTGACAAGGATACTTTTCAGGATTTGAAGTCTTCCCCAACCGACCACCCTACCCCCCTTTATGGATGAATATAAACATACATATCACTGTGCTAGAATATTTTCTTGACGTACTACTTTGCATGGGTTTCATAAGAAATCAGCAGGACTCAAAAGCTGATTTCTAAGGGCAACTGTTCTGCTTCATTAAATTATAACAGCATGATTATTTTTTATTTATTTACAGTGTACATATGTGTGATCAGCTATGAAAAATACCAGTAATAAAAGTAAAATTAGAAACTTTTTACTCAACATCTTTTCTCTTTTTTAATCTCCTGTCATTATATTTGTTGAATCTCATGATAAAAAGAAAATTGAAACTTTTGCTTGTGTTAGTATTACAGAGCCAATATAGTGAGCTGAACTGCGTTTGTATGTATTAATCATCAGATTATCATTTGAAGTACAGGTAAATCGTTCAATACATATTTATGGAAGTGTAGCTACTATTTTATACAGCTACAAATATATTTGGTACTGGAAAACAGTATTGTCTGAAAAATAGCTTTGAAAAATATGCTTTTAAACATCTTAATGTGTGTACAAAGGGGAAGACTGAAACCCTGTATGTAACGTTAGTTTTGCTTTCTTCACTTTTCTGGGTGAACTTCTGGCCACGGTGAGACGAAACATATCTTTACTATGGTGAGATCAGAATTTCATCCTTAAATCTTCAATGCTAAACCTAAAATTATATTTTCCATAAGATATTCCATTAGTTACTAGTGATGGATAACGTAATTCTGACATACAGTAGTTATTATGTATAGAGTTCTGACTGGGTTTCTCTTCTAGCAACTTGAAATGTTGAACTCAGTAGGGGAAGCTAAGCACATATGCCATGAAAGCATCTATTCGCAGGTAGATATTACATGGGGAAATATGGGGGATGTGCATGCTCAGTTATTTGTGTAAGAAACTGTTTTTTCTTTAGACATTGGCCATGTAGACTTTCACTCCATTTTACGGAAATTTTGAGCTGTACAATAAAAGCTATGAAAATGTAGAGCTAAGAATAATTACTAACTTTGGTCTGAGCTATGGTTTTATGGAGTGATACAGGGGAAGAGAGACTTAGTAAAATAGAGCAGCCTGGGATGAAAGCAGTCACCTGGTGGCAGCATTCTGCACAGTTATGTGTGAGCCTTTCTTTTTATTTCCCAAGTTAAATTCTTGCATCCAGTGATAGGAGTTCTGCTGAGGCCTGTGCCTCCTTTCAGGTCATGCCTTGCATGGCTCAAAGGCACGTCATTCTGGGTGGTCCATGGATATGACTGAGGCAGAACCCCACGGGGAGTCTCATCCAGTCATCTTCGGCCAGAAGGATGGTGGAATCAAACTTAGACTTCAAAAATGGACCGAAAGTTTAATCAGAAGGGAAAAAACAGCGACGTGTTATAATGCCCTGTAAGAATCAGCTCCATTTTGGAAATCGAATGTGTCTCAATGATTATGGGAACTGCAGGAGTGGCATAGACCCTATGGAGTTCAGGAATACTTTTTCAAATCTTATGTAGCCAGTTCCTCAGTAGGTTCCATACAAGTACATAGAGAATCAACTCCTGGTTCCTAAAAAAAATACCTGTACAGATTTAAAAAGATACTGTTGAGTAATTTGAAATAATGAAGTTCAGGGATGTTAAAACTTTGAGCTAATTAAAGCTGTGCCAGTAAGGCACAGGGTACAGAATTGGGAACCTTGAATTGGGTAGATTTCATATGGTGGAAGAGAAACATTGATTAATAATAACAGTGATGGTGTGATGTAGGAAATTCCCTTCTTGTGGTAGATCTGGATCAATATGTTGTATTTTTCAATATCTATAGAATTAGAACAGTTGGTTTGGTTGTGTGAATGCTCCATCCCTAATACGTTATTCATCCTGATTACATTTGCATATGAGTCACATGCGCTTTGAATTTCCCAGATGTCCATTTATGTTTGTTTAAATAATGAGATCATTCCATGAAGTGAACAGGACCTAAAAATATAGAGGGAAGACTGTTTAGAAAAACAAGGTTTAAAAGGCCTTACTTAAATATTTTCACATCTCGTGGTATATTATGCAAGCAGAAGCACAGCAGTGTTGAGGCACTGTTCAAAAAAATGTGTCCATTGCTAACACTTCATTAAACAATATATTATATAGCAAAGCTTCACTGGATTTGTTTCTATTTCCCAGTCAATTTCTCCATTAATAGCAATGTTCTCATTCTGAATACATGCAAATGTACTATTTTCAAAGCCAGCATCGTTTTGCTGCTTCTCATTTTGTGCTATGTGAAGATCCAAAGTCTTTTCAGGGTGTTTTGTCATTTACTGTAGCATGGAAGAGTTTTGAAACACACTGCTCGAGGCAAGGCTTATTCATAAGCTGAGCAGACAAGGGGCAACTGAATTCTGAACTTTTATGTTATTGAATTTACATAAACTTTTAACAAGCAATAAACTTTTCTTATGCACAAAGGGAGACTACCAACTAACCGCTTGAATTCAACAAAGACTCCTCAAATGTGTACTTAATTCATATGAGACTTTTAAAATCTTTCTCAAGCCTGAAAAAAATCTGTTTTGTTCATATTGCAGCCAATCACTACACACATTAAACATTTACATTAGTACTTGGTGAAATAAATTTAACCGTATACAGTTTGAGATTGCTGCCTTGGTAAAGAAAGTTAACAGCAGCGTATTAGCACACACATCTGGCAAGCTACTTTGATCTCTTTAAAGAAGAATCTTCAAGGAAAAGCTACAAGAAAAGAAAATAGAGAGTTTAGCCAAAGCTTTTTGTCAAAGCTCAATAAAGATCTCTCTAGGAGTATAGATGATATAATATGCAATAAAAGGAAACCATTGAAAATTGGTTTCATGCTAAGCTCCTCCAACTGATACACCTACCAGAAGTGACAGAATTTGATGACATATGTTTAGAGAAAGAGGTTTCTCCTGTTCATTCTTAAGATGTAACATATGATATTATGTAAATTGCACTATATCTGCCCATTCCTCAGAGAAATATGGGTCACAAGCACAAAAACATCTGCAAGCTTCCCCATTCAAAATATTATTTATATTTCAGACAAGAGAGGACGAAGGAGGCAAGATACCTTTCAAATCAGAAGAAATGCACCATCACAACAGTGTGCTTATGTTGTTCATTTGTTCCAGACTGTCTTTTCTAGATACAGCTTCTTTAGAGCTTAGTTTGCTGTTTCTAAGTCTGTAATTTCTTATCAGTACCAGCTGTTACTTAAATACATGAAGAGCAAACTTTTCCGAAATTTATTTGAACTAGATTTGCTTTAAAATCTGTTGTAAATCAGTGGGCTAGGTTCACATCAGGCTATGTATGGAGCACTAATGTCTGCTTTTGCTAAGAGATGCAAAAATTTGCACAACAGCTGGAAATTTGCAGAAGTACAAGCAGATATATTACTGAAGGAGATTTTTATGATTGTGTGCCTTCTAGAAAATATGTGTGTATTCTGCTTGTGACTAGATTGACACATTCATCTCTGTTGAAACAAAATGCCAAGATATTCAAACTACCAGAGCCTGGTTTTGCATGTTAAGAGGAACTTAAAGACCAACAAAGAAGAGGGTCATAAAAATGTTTCCTCTTGTGTATTCAATCACAGCGCTGCAGCTGTACCCTGAGTGCATTTTCAAAGTGGCAAAGTGCGAAGGTATCAGTAACTTTGCTTTGCATTCTGTATTAATATTTTTTAAAGATATATGTGTCCTGGTTTGTGCTGAAATAGACTTAATATTCCTTTTCAGGAACTAGAAGGGTGCTGTGTTTTGGATTTAGCTTTGGGTTTGGTATGAAAAGAGTGCTGACAGCACACTGATGGTTTCAGCTGCTACCGAGACTTCAAGGACTCTCTGACTCCCCGTGTCTTGCCCGTGCGCAAGGGCACAGGGAGCAGGGAGGGAGCACGGCCACAGCACCTGACCCTAACTGGCCAGTGAAATATTCCATATCATGGAACATCATGCTCACTATATAGAGGAGGGGTGGCTGGGAAGGGGCTCACTCTCTCTCTCTCTCTTCTGGGATTGCGATTGCGGGATCTTGGTATTTCGGGATCGCTCACCGGGAACGGGCTGGGTATTGGTCAGCAGGTGGTGAGCAATTGCATTGTGCATTGCCTGTTTATATTTTTTTTTCCTATTATTGTCATTGTTCTCTTTTATTACCATTATTAAACTGTTCCTATCTCAACCTGTGAGTCCCCCTTTACCCCTCCGATTCCCTCCCCCATTCCCAGGTCAGGGGGGAGGGTGGGTGAGCGGCTGCAGGGTGGTTGGCTGCTGACCAGGCTTAAACCACGACAATATGTTATAAAATAAAATGTCCATTCCAGTGATTGTTAGAGCAACTAACTGGACTGCTGAATGATGAGCATATATGTGCAGAGATACTATAGAATCAGAGGTTTTGTTAAGAGCTATAATTAAAGCTGTGAGTGCTAGGTACGATATATTTTTTGAAAAAACGTGGCCATTTGTAGATGATGGTCACCAGTCTGCTAGACTGGTTGCTCTAGTCTGCTAGGGCCACATGGCCTCACGTTAGCATTTTGCTGGTGTTACAGAGTTTGAGACATTGCCTATAGACTTGTGCACAACACTTTGACAGAAGTGTGGAACTGGACTTCTTCCAAATTCCACTACTTTCTTTCTCTTGAGTGGCATAATTTTTTATGTCCTATTAGCTCTGTACTACTACCTTTCGGTATCACCCTATGTCATTGTTGTATATTTATTTAGTTGAATTTGTGACTGATTAAAAGGTAGTCAAGTTGAAAACATGTCTCAGTTATGATATTATTTGTTTGATATTTGAACTTTAAAATTCAAATTAAAGGAATTCTGCAGCACATTTTGTTTATTAATGTTATGATGTTAAGGAAATTCAAATACCTTTCCATAAAGCATATTTTCATGTCATCTATATGCCATAACCTACCAAGTCTTGTTACTGTGTTCTTATCTTATTTGGTGAGGAAGAAAGGGCCATTGAATTCACTGAAAGTAAGTGTATAGTTCACATTGTTTGACAGTAGGGGACTCTAATAAAATATTGGAATAAACAGAGTAGGCAGAAAATATTACCACTTTTCCTCTGAGAACTATTTAAACATGCTGCCATGTAATTAACAGTACACTGAACTTTTCAATAAGCAGTTGTATGTAATGTTAATTTTAAAGCAGATGCAGTATCTTTTATAAAAGCAACAGCTGCTATTTTAAAAGATGCTGTGGGGACTTACCTAGTGTGGCAGCTAAGCTGTTTAGTTTTTTCAAATTCCTTGTGTAGAATTTGACAGCTGTTGGAAAGTTACCTTTAGTCTTACATACATTTTATTTTGAAGAAACTCAAATACTTCATTAAAAAGTTGTTACTAAATTGCACGCATAGAAGTTACTTTGGTTGTTTTCTTGTTGAATTTGGTTGTTGGATTTTTGTTGTTGAATGTGGTTGAATTTTTGCTGACAAACCCTGGCATTTATTTCCAGTTTTTTTTAAAGTTGATCAATCTTTCTTTTTTTTATTTCAACAGCTTGATCAAGTTGTCCATCAGAGAAATCTGCATAGTTTGGAACTTTTCCTCTCATGTGCACAGAAACAGTTAAGCGTTTTATTAAAGGAAGAGCCACCCACTACAGAGGAAAACAGAGAATGACATTCTCAGTAACGCTGATACAGTGTGATTTGTGAAGCTGCAGTTCTTAATCCAGCAAATATATTCTGATCTTTTGGGATTCTATCACTGATTCAAGATTGATCTGAAACTATGTTTGATAGAAGTTTTTGTGGATCATGTTCTTTTATTTATTTATTTATTTAACTGCTATTATCAGATTGCAAATATGGGAGAGACAAAATACTTGGAAAAAATTATTTTATGTAAGATTTTTCTTTCATTGTATTTTCTAGTAGTCTATTAGCCCATGATTGAAGTTCTAGATAACTGCAACAATGATAAAAACATTTTCCATTTATGTCTGTTTTAAATTTTGCATCATGTGTTGATGTAATTTATCAGTATTTTTTATATTTTAAAAAATTGAGAAAAGCATTTAATTGAATATCAGTACAAATCTCTCTCTATTTCCAAAGTATATGCCCAAGTGCATCACCTCAGGTGATCCTGAGGAGCTTATTGTTTCTTACTACTTTTGATGTATAACAGAAGAATCAGTACTGAAAGCTGGGAATGTTGACAGGCAATTCTTCAGTCATTTATAAACAACTCCAGCACTAGTAATAGAAAAGTTTAAAAACTAAACAGTGCATCTTTTTAGAGTAGTGCGAAACATTGCCATAACTGATGTATGGTATGTATTTTATTTCTGTTTTACAAAGATAGTTAGATTCCAAAAGAAATTATCTCATGAAAGTACAATTAATGTGACTGACCTCAGTTTCAGGAAGAAGATGTATGTAATTATGTGGAGACTGATACTGCACTGCCTCAGTGGAATTTCTGACAGAATAAGGAGTACAGCTTGCTGACCTCAGATGCCCTTTGTAAACCCATTGGAGGAAGTAGAAAAACTCCCCAGTGACATTACTGGACTTTGGATCAAGTCATAGTTTTTTCTAGTCTCGCTAACGGCAGCATGGAGGGGAATTTCTGTGCCTACATTCTATTGATTGTAGATTTGGGGCCTTAGTTATAAGAGAGTTCTGAACTAAATAAGGGAAAATAAATGTTCATGCTTAAGAACGTAAATAAACTGAGAATGATATCTCTTATGGTGAGCTTGTGATTCAACTGGGGACCTACGGGCATTTTTTAGTGTTATTCAGTGTTGGGTTTGTTTTTTCATTTGGCTGGGGTTTTTTACATCAGCAGTGACATTTCATAAATTGCTTTTTTATACCAATAAGGAAACACCAAATGGTTGCATATGTATTTGGCAGTAAGAAACATGTATTGCAGGATTTAGGGTTTTACTTAAATATTTTTCTGTGCTTCATTTTTGTAATCATAACCAAAGATTTTGTCTTCTGTATGCAAAGGTTCACTGAAGAAGTAAATAGTGTTGGTTTTACTAGATGATCACCTCACCCTACAGATGGATGAAAATCCTGTCATCATTTTGATATTTCTTGGTTGACTGATCAGTTTCCATTCTTTCTGTCAGACAAAAAAATACTTCGGTGTTAATGAGTCACCTACTCATTTATCATTCCTAAGCCAGCGAAATTCTTGTCTTTGTCAACTGCACCAAAGATAACATAGATGACCACATGGTGTTTTTTGGAAAGTAGAGGCAGTGTAAAATCAAATTGATTGTCTAGTGCTGTCTCACAATATATGTTTAATTGTGGAAATGTGGTATGAGCAGATTCCTAGATGAACCTCAACATTCTTGTTTTTACTTCTAGGCCTGTACATGGAATAGTATTCCTTTTTACTAAAGACCTCAAAATGCTCCCCATCAAAGCCAGGGCCTTAGCATTGTATCAGCATTCTCCTACTAAAGATTTTTGTATTCTGACTTGCAACAATATGTAAAAGCACTTGGAGAAGCTTATGATTGGAGTCAGTAAGATTTCACTGGCAACTATGATCTGTCTTTCCCATTAGAACATCATGTGTTGTTTAATCTCAGCTCTTGAGTATTGTCATTGTCACAGAGGACTGTAGCTACTTTTTCCTTACCTTTGACAGTTTTAGTCCTTTAATCTTTCTCTCTACCCTGCAAGCAAAACTGCAGAATTACACCACAGACATACAAGATCAGATTGGGAGCTTGGATCCCATTCAAAACTGCAGGTTTCAGTGAAGAGATTTACTTACCCAGCAGAAAAAGACCTATTCAGTATGTGTGCTTTGGAGCATTCAGTAACCTCCATCTTCTCCACATCGCATTCGAAGCTGTAAAGCTTAGTTTTATTTTTCATTATTTCTGCCTAACCATAGGAGAATAAAGTTTGTGGAAATCTGGGAGGAGGGAAGACAGGGAGAAGTTTGCAAAACCCAGTCTTGCTCCTAGAAGGTGACATCACAATTTTTTTTTTTTTTTTTATATTCCTACATATAGACTGAGGAATGACATAAGAGAAAATAGTAGGTTCAAAGCCTACAGGGTAGAACTTGGTCTGCTTTTGAGACATGGCTGCTAACGTAACAATTTTGACAAGACTGATATGTAATAGGAAAACCAAGAAGCTCTAGAACTAATCCTTAGAATTGAAATGCAAGAACTAAAATGTTCAAACGAGTGAGTCTGCAGTCTAGAACATCACCAAAGCTCATATAATACATGTTTTTTATATATATATATGATTACGTATTTTATATTAGAAATAAACCATAGATCTTGTTATGTAAAGATATTTTAAACAATCAGTTGTGTGCATTAAAAGTAACCTAAAAGACAGGGTAACAGTAGATCCAGTGTACATAATGGTATCGTTCTTTGGTGTCAGTCAGGCCCATTCTATTTTAGCACTTGATGGTCTAGAACAGAGAATATCAGAACAGTGGGATTTGTGCTAATACTTTACTAAGTTAATGCTGAATATTGTGATATCGTACAGTCCTACACATTTGTGATATAATTCTTTGTGTTTCTGTTGGCTCCCTGTCTGCTGCTGTTACAGAAGACTAGATTAGCTCTGAGACTATGTGTGTCCAAGTCAGTAACAAAGAAGAAATAATTTGCCACACAATTTTTATATGCTGTCTGTAGTTAAGATATGGGAATATTTGATTTTTTGCCTGGCTCTAAGAATCTCATTGATAAATGACACCTGAATTCATTGAAGCACTGAATTCCTTCGCTCCATCACAAGAAGACAGAACAAAGAAAAAGCAGTAGTCATTCCAGAGGCTGAGATCGCATTAGTGTTTTGAGATTTTTGTGCATCTTTACATTGGCATCTGATCAAAAGTTGCCTCATGTCCTGTCAGCTCAGTAAATGGCAGCGTTGATTCCTGACTGTCTGAAATTATCCGTGCAGACATGACCTTAAAGAGCCTAATTTCTGTTCACACTGAAACTCCCTTATAGCACTCCAGATCCTCCTCCTCTGCTGTGTATTTTCTATGTCCACATGTTTAAGATCACAGATTTTTCCCTACCCCTTGGGTGGAGAGAATATGTGATAAGATTTCATCTTGTTTCCTAGCAGGAAATAGCCACCAATAAAAATTGCTCAAGGGGAGACCTATAGTTTATGCTCACTTTCAGATCATGTACAGTGTCACTGCAGTTATCAGATGGACTTAGTGCAAATGCAAACTGAGCTGTATTGGGGCATTCCCACTCTAGCTTCCAGCTAGTTGGCTTTCTTGATGCCAGATGGGTAGGTGTTAAAGCATAGAACACAGCACGGTCTAACCAGCCATTTACATCTTCCTCTTCCCCAGCTGCATTGCAGCCTACACAGAGCTACCTGAAATACATAGTTTCCTTTAACTAGTTTAAGTACTGTAAACTCTTGCAGGAGTGACTAACTTGTGGATGAGATTGTCTTCAAAATTTTTACGTGGTCATTCTGAATACTGTTTAGAAAGATTCTATAACACCTGTGGCATTCCCTTTTCAGCAATGGATTATAAATGTAACAAAGAAAACACTTTTTACATGGGTGTAATTCGGGCCTTCAATTCAATGTGCTTGCAGGAACTAGTGAAACAAATATTTTCTTTCCTGTGATGTGTCCAAGAACACTGTTCTTCTAAGGCTTCAGGAATTGATGGTTTATCTGCTATATAGCTAAAGCACAGATTTCTTTATTAATCTTTAAGCCCACGTAAAACTAACAATACTACTGCTGAATTAGGGTCACATTTGAACAGTTGGACATCCTGGGGAAATCTGAGTTGCACTCTCTTTGGCTCAAGTTTTGTATTTGCCTTTGAAAGCGTGTGCTGCTTTAGCTAAAGGAAAGCACTGAGATGTGTGGACTTCTCACAGTAGACATTACCTAAGCAGTTCACTTGCCATGGTGATGTAGGAGCTAAAAATGCCCTCATCAGGCTCCCTCATACACGGAGCAAGAGGCCAGTCTTGCTTTATGCCATTTGCTACAGATACTCGTTTGCCACCTGCCACGTGGTAGCTTATGGTCTCTCCATTTCTGTGGGAAGCACTGATAGCATTACGTCGTGACAACACAGTATTTAGCAACACAAAGATGATTAATTTTATTTTGATTGATCTTGTTTATTGTATAGTGTGCATTTTAAACTTGTTGTATCACCTTCCAGTTATACAACATTCCTGTGATAATAATTGCTATTATGGTCCTATGAAAATGACAATAACAATGATTTACTGTGTTGGATGTTTATCGGTATTTTATCCACTTACATGCTGTGTAATTATAACAATTTTAATATGCATCAGAAATTCACGTTTGCTTATATTGCTTGTAGTTCCTCACATTTCAGACTTACAAAACCAGCATTTTTTAGATGCTTTCCATTGTCCAGTATGGATAATACAATACACAAAGGAAGTAGTATTGAATAAACACTCAGACTATTCTACTTTTTTCAGATGGCATTTTTAAACAGTTTGAAAATGAACAATAGTAAAAAAAATGAGATGTTTATTAATACATATATCCTAAAAATACAATTTTCAACAAAATGCTACAAATTTCTCTCTTTTTTTTTTTTTTTTCCAGATTTGGTAGTAAATCTGTATTAATAGATATAGATCACCATCAGATGGCAATTCACTGACATTTATTCATTCCCTTTCTCCAGGTTAAGATATTTTGTATTCTCACAAAAGGCAAAGGGATTTGCAACTCTGAGTTTAAAAAGAATCTTGTCTTAACTGATCTCCTCTAGAGTAACAGTAAAATTGTAGGAGGCCCTTTAGCCAAGGGAGAAACAGAATTGCTTCTGCTGAGTGAACTTTGAAGGATGTTTCATTTCTTGTACAACTACCAAATTAAGGCATCAGTTAAGACTTCATGTCAATTTTGTTACATAAATTTTCTGAAAGATAGCTGGTCATGATGATACATAGCCAGTTTCTATTTTTGTGGCAGTAATTTAAAAAATTCCATTACTTAAACATCCTACTCTTTTATTGTGACCATAGATTACATATTTAGAGAGTGATTGCGGAGCTCTGGCTCCCAGGAAGTCAGCAGGAATTCTGCTGTTGATTATTCCCAGCTCAAAATTTCATCCTTCCTCACATTTTTTGCAGTTGTAACTACAATGGCTATAATGCACACAGATTTGTCTTTGTATGGTTCTGGAAATGTACTGAGAAGTTATTTCAAGAGCAGATTTCATGATCAGTTCTTTGAAGAAAATGTCAGCATTTGTTCTGTTCATGGCATAGTGGGGAAGGGGAATAAGCTGTTAGCTGAGACCCTGGTTAGGGGATAAGCGTGTCTCATCATTACTATACTGCTGCTAAGAAGAATTTATTTTATATTCTTGCTCAAATAAGTTGTTTCTCCCTTGGTACATCAGAACTATTAGCAACTCTGTAGTATTGCCTACTGAAATGCCTAGAAAAATTACATTTGCTGATATCAACAAAATAACTATGACAAAGATATAAATCAGTCAATTTTAGTATCCAGCTTGACAGTAGTGGAAACATGAAGGTAAGTGTAAGGTGCCACTATTTACTATATATTCCTTTGACTATTAGTTTTACTTGACAAAGAAAATTAGGTCATTATGAAATGCTCTATCTCCTGCAATTTCAACTAACTGATGAAGTTTACAGGTGAATAATATTTTCATAAAAATCTGGATGAATCTTAATAAGTTTGTCGGGGTGAGAGTCATACAAATGAGAGCATCTTAGGTTTTTTATGGATTATTGTTAGAATGAGTCAAAATCTGTTCTGGAGTGTCAGCGGCCAAGGATTTCAGTGGCTGCCCAGATACAAAAGAACTGCATTTGGTCTGTTTGAAACAGTAACATTGGCATTGGAAAACATGATTATTTCAAAAAACTGTCCATATACGATTTTCCAGCTCTTGTGTCTTTAAGGGGTTTCTGTGTGTTTTTCAAGTGTTTCTTGCCCTAGGGCAAAAGGAACAGTGATTTCATAAATGTTTATGAGCATGATGGTGAAACAAAAGGAGGACATGTAAGCTAGGTGGAATTTATTTTCCTGATACTCTTCTGGTAGTGAGTGAGAGGCTATTTGAAAGAAAAGTTCCCTAGATTCAGGAAAAAAAAAATAGTATTGTGATTTATGAATTGAGAGGGACTTGGTGAGGAAGAAGAGACAAAGAGGTATTCTTTTATAATGTGAACTTTGTGGTGTATTAAGAGAAAGAAAAGATGTAATTTCATAGAGAAGGATGACAGGTTCAAATGAGAAGTGCAAACAGGAGGATCTGAATCCTTTAGAAAGTACTCAACTGAATTTACAAACTTTGCAGATGTAAACAGCAAAATGAGTCGTGAAGAAAGAAAGGTGAAGATTCATGTATTCCTGTGCAGTTTAAAGAGTAGTTGGTTTCAGGTCTCAGAACTTCTCAAGATTAACAGTGGTTTCTGTCAGGACCTAGGCAACCAGAAGGTCTCATCTCTTGGGAAATAATGCTACATCAGAATCTGTAATTCAAGATGACGTCCAAAACCTCAAAATAAAATAAAAGGTTATGCTTTGTAAAGCTTAAAAGCATTGCAAAGCTGACATGTAGAAACCCGAATATATTAGTGTGACAAATGTCAATAGAGATTCCTGGGCATTCTGGACAGAATGTTTTGGGAGCATCTCTGGAGGAATGGTGCTCACTGGGTCTACTATTGTATCAGGATGATGAACATATTCTTGCTTGACTGTTACACTAATATTAAAATCAAAGTTATATACACAATTGAAAGTCTTTAAATGTCTGCCATAAAAAATGGAAAGGGATCCAGGTATTGTGTTCAAAGGTAATATATTATCTGTTCATCTTGGGAATAAGAAATGTGTTTAGGTCTTGGACAAAATAATTTTTCATTTGCAGATATTGGAATAAAAATTCTTATAAGCTCAAGACAGCAGTGGAGAAGTTCCACAAAAGACTGATAGTTTCACAATTCATGACAAGAGCACTCAGAAGAATACAAATAACTACAATCAGGAACAGCATCAAATTACACTCAATCTGATTGTATCAGTATGTAATACAAATATCATAGTCACGATATGTATGCACAGTTGTCTAGACAATTTTTCTTCAAGACATTCTTCAAAAAACAAATGAGCTGGAGCAGGGGATGATGGGGTCATCCATCACTATATTTAAGAAGGACCCAAATGGATGTTTGATTGTATTTTTATATGTTGGGGCCAAATGTGAATACCTATTCTGATGCATAAGCATCCAGAAGTGCATGATGGTTTTCACAGAGAAATCATACAACAGAATTATCTGTACCAATTAGATGTTTTAATCGCACTTTTCCTGTCGGTTAAGCTTCAATAAATCAAGCTGGTAAGTGGATTAAAGTCTTTTACGTGCCTTGTATACTGTTGGTGTCATGAATAATTTAATTACAACAACCTCCAGGACAAAGCTCAGAAATGTCAATTAACAACTTTTAGAAAGGTTTTCTACATTATAGTGAGAGTTGATTTACACTTTCTAGACTTTCTGTTCTTGAGCTTATTGAAATGGATACTATTTTCCTTTAAAGAAGACAAAACTGGGATGGTAACTTTGCTTGGTTTTATTAACTAAGAAAGCTTGTTAGTCAGTAATGTTTTTTTTTGTAGTGCTCTGAAAGATATGTATTATTATGAAAGAGTCCAGAAATGAACCAGAACAGATGTATTCTTTGGTGACTTGCAAGTCAAAGTTTCTTAGTGGATTTACTCCTGCTGTTAATCAGTGAGACCAGGATTTTGGTCATTGTTTCTAGCTAATGGCTTGCCTTCTGGACAATGGAGCTTTGAGGGAAAATTAGCTATACCACCCTCAAAAAGGACTCTCTGTCAAGGAAAGAGGGAAACACTGAAAATCATTCCAGCCTGGAGTCCAGCTGGGAACATGGTGCTTCCATGGCCAAAGATGTCATCCTGAGAGTTTCTCTCATCAAATTTATCAAGGTACTCAAAATCTGCAGGGAGAACTACCCTACCTGCACAGATTGTCATGTGGTTCTGAACCTTGGAGGGAAATGTTTTATCACACTCACACAGTGTCAATAGATCTTGTACTCAGCAGTGGTTCCTGACATGCTGTGCTACAGTATTGGCCTTTTAATGTCCAGTTCTTACAAAGCTGCCTGTTGTGCATTATATTAAAGACACTTCAGATACTGTACTGAAAGGAAACTGACTGTATGAAAAGATCTTGGATTTTATTTTCTGCTTCATTAGTGAAAACTTCCAATATGTTTTCGCATAGAGGAGGGGATTGCTAGTACAGGAAGACTCAGCATTCTTTTAATGAAGGGTATTGTATGTATCTTACTGCGTATCTTCAAGCAAGAATCCAGTCCCCTTAGCACTTAAAAGTGGCTGATGAGACCTAATTACTCAGAAGACTGGTTTTCAATCTCCACATCAATTTAGGGATTTGTTTAATTTCAAAGGCAAGTTTGATTACCTCTAAAGCATGTGAAACAAGTACCTGTTAAAAAAAAAAATGCAACCACTTCAAGGTTCACACAGAGCAGATAGTGAAGTAGTCTCATTCCTTTTCTTATGTAAGTCTTGAGGATCAGTTTTATCTTGATCTGTAAGAGTAAGAAAAATAAGGGACTTTGCTCAGCTTTGCATAGGCAGATATAATGCAATCCCTATATAACCCAGTTCTCCCTTCATGTTTTCCCATGCCATATTGTCCCAGACTCCTACAAACAGGGAGCAGGATGAGAACAAGATACTCATGAGTACCTGCAAATGAGCTAAATATTAGTTGTCATCACAACCAAGACTGAGTCAGTTTTTTCTAGCACACCTCAGCACATCTTGCAGAAATGGCAGCACGTACCATTAGGCTTTAGGTTCAGCTTTAGTAGAGAGGTGAGGTATGCAGTTCTGGTGACGTGTTTGAGCAGTTGTCTACTTTCTACCTTTGTGTTTGCCTCTCATTAAATGACCAGTAAACTAGTGCCCCAATATGTACATGCTTGACAATGCTATAAAATCCCAAATAGTTAAACTTTATCATCAAATAATCAAAGATCTTTAGATATTTTTGAAAGTCATAGAGTGTTTTTTAGTAATTTTAATAGTAAATAATAATGCTCTTTTAGTGTGCCTTACAGTTTTGAAGTCCTTAACCTTCAAGCTTTCCTCTGGAAACACAAGCGCTAGAAAGCATTTTTCCCCTTTATGAGATCTAAGATTTACATTATCCCAGGAGGTAAGGTCCTAAGGAAAACGTTAATATTGTAAATTCTATGATAAAATCACCAGAGGAGCAGCCGTGACTGGGATGTGTCAGTGGTTCACCTGAAGGACAGTGTCACACTTCTGCCCTACTTCTCCCGTCCTGCTGTTAACCTCAGTTACATGGTCATAACTTCACTTGCCCCTTGGGGTGAAGGTTTGGGGTTAGTTCTCAGGTTGGCTTTACACTAATGCTGTCTTCATTTGGGATCTTACAGTCTTCTGCTACTAATGAGAAAATAAAAGCATCGTGCCATTCTGTCGAGTTGTCCTGTATTATATAACCTCAAAACTCTTGACAAGCATTTTTTATTTAGATTATTCAGGAGAAGAAAGATCGCCCTCCTTCCTTGAACAAATGTCACTGCTCTAGGACACACTAGAAAACAGAGGGACTTAATTTTGTGTAAAAAATTGTAAATCCCAATGTATACTGCTTTCTGATGTGGTTACCGGAGCAGTAGCCTCTGTGTTTAAAGAGAGTATGGATTCCTCACTAGTTCTTGTTAACAGTCTGACACAAATGTCAGTAAAATCATGCAGACCCTGAATTAATCACTCCCACATTATTTGGCTTATTACATAACAAACTGACAGGCTGCTAGGCAGCTTGGATACAGATAAGGCAAATATGTGTAAACCGACAACTGCTCCATGGTTCAATTTCTGTCAATGATCCTGTTTACAGGAAAGTTTCTTTACATTAGAAAGTCCAAGTCTTACAGCATTTTGATATACAATAAAACATGATAAAATGTGCAGAGCTGATATGATCAAAACATATATTTGCAGCAATTGTGACTTAAATCTAGGCAATTGTATTTTAAATTTGATTGCCAACAAGTATGGGAGAGTTTGGTACTGCTGAGGAAACATAGCAATTCTTTTCCCTATTGATTACCCTGTGGATATATCTAAACTAAGATAAAAATAAAGAACTTAAATAAAAGTGGCTAATCACAGGTTCTCAGCAGAGATAGATATTTTTTAAGCATATTGGGTCCTCACAGAAGTTCACTGAAGCAAAGACAGTGCAATGGACTTTCACCCATCAGAGCATGCTGAACACAATGTCTTTCCCTCAACTGAGTGGAAAACTAGTAGAAAATGACTGGTTGTCATTGTACAAATCAAGACCAAAAGGCAGCTTGTGTCTGTGAATGGAAAAAGGGGAAAATCTGTGGAAAAATAATGATCCATCAGCATTATAAGTTCTCATTTAGTATTGCAAACATAATGATTTAATACTGGAATAAGACTGAATTAATAATATTAAGTATGAAGACTCTTTTTTCCAACCCTATGATGTCTGACATGTAAGAAATTATAAATGAATGAATGGCCTCACTGGAGAGTCATTTTTACTGCCATGTCAAAAAGCTCTCCTGCTATGTGTTTCACAAGGGAAGCAGCATTGCAGAGAGCAGAAAGAGGGTGAAGCAAATGTCACATCATCATTAGAGATCTTACAGGGATGTTGAAAAAAACTGGATAAACTTCCTCATAACAATCAGGCTTTTGGTGTTCCCTGGGAAAGGCCTGTCATCACCACTTCCAGATCAGACCATGGACCAACGTGAGAATTCTGTGCCACATGAATTTTGCACATGTATGATGTCCACTCTTTAGAAAGTGAATTCAGTGCAAAAAGCATTGTACAGGGTGCAGTTTCAGGGCTAGTGTAAGCTGTATTTCTTTCCCACAAGATAGTAATATCAAGCAGTAAAGAGAAATTCAGAGCATCCAAGAAAAAATCTGCCTACACATAAAGACAATCCCAGACCAAACAAATGACACAGGCCAAAACTGCAATAAGTTTGAAATAAAAATAACAAGGTTAGACAATTGGAGCCAAGGTAAGAAACATGCTGCTAGGCTTCCAAAAAAAAAAAAAAAAAAAGCAAGCACTCAATATTTTGCAATTCTGCAAATTTGCCTCAATTCTGCAAATTCACCTTAATTCTTTTGGTGACGTACAGAGAAATGGATCAGCGAATCCACCTGCAGAAGATACAGCTGGTGATTCAGGAAAAAAGCCAACTACCAGATGCTGGAACTTAGGGCTTTGTAATAATAGAAATAATAGTAAATGCATACTGTGCTGGGTGGTGGTGTCAAGGTTTTGGTGGTGGGCTCTGTGAGGAGAGGGCTGCGCAGGGCCTGCGCCACATCGGGCACAGCTGGCTCCCACCCGCCCCAACAGACCTGCCACAGGGCATGCCGGGGCCCCACAGCCACGCCTTGGCGAAAACATATTTAAGAAAGGACAAAACGCTGCACGGGCAGTGAGGAGTAAGGAAAAGAAGTGTGAGATCGTAAGAAAGAGGGGGAGGAGGAGCCCCAGGCACTGGAGCAGAGATTCTCTGCAGCCCATGAAGACCGCGGTGAAGCAGGTATCTCCCTGCAGCTCATGGAGAAGCCCGTGCAGGAGCAGATACCCACACCGCAGCCCTTGGAGGACACCGTGCTGGAGCAGATGGGTATTTCCTGAAGGAACCGAGAGCTCACACTGGAGCAGGTTTATCCTGAAGGACTGCAGCCCACTGAGAGGACCCACACTGGAGCAGGGGAGCAGTGTGAGGGGAGGATTGGCAGAGAGATGCTGTTGTGGAGTGACCCCATAACCTGCTGTTCCCCATCCTCCTGCACCACCTGGTAAGGAAGGGGGTAGACTAATTGGAAATGAAGGGGTGAAGTTGTGCCTGGGGGTAAAAAAAAATGGGGTCAGGGGGGAAGAAATTGTTTTAATTTTTGTCTTTGTTTCTCACCATCTAACTCAATTTTAATTGGCAATAAACTAAACTTATTTTCCCCAAGTTGAGTCTGTTTTACCTGTTGACAGTGAGATGATGTCCCTGTATTTACCTTGACTCAGGAACTTTTTCATCTCATTTTTTCCTCCTCACCCTGCTAAGGAAGGAGAGTGAGTGAGTGGCTGGGTGGGCAGCTGGCCAAGGTCAACCCACCAGACATGCACTGACATTGGAGCCTCAGTGACAACTTGTTTAAGTGGATACCCGCTCCAGTCATGTCAACAGGGCTGGAAAACCAATGTGAGACTCCCATAGGTCTTCCCTCATCTTACAACGTTGTTTGGTGCATTGTCATCAAGTGCTAGGAGCATAAGAACGGTGGAAAGAGGGAGAAAGAGCATAATCTAAAGGAAGAGGTTGGTGTGCAGTGCCAGTGGTGAAGAAAGACTGCTGTCAGGACAGATGAAGTCCTTTCTTCCTAAGCATGCATTTCCTTATGAGAGTATCAGCAGTGCAAGAGAATGGCAAACAGAAAGTTGGGTGAACGCAATCAGCACTGAGATACTCCATCCTGAAGGTTTTGAAGACTGGATGTGAGAAGATAAAATAAGGGAATAGCAAAGCAGCTCATAAGAGAGGAATGAGTGGCATTGGGAGCTGGCACCAGGGAAGTCAGCAAAGCAGGGGCTGAACTAAATACAGGAGTGCAAGGGTGCAATAATGAAGATCACAGACATATCGGCGTGAGCAATGCTGAAAAGAATGAAAATGGTGGTTAGTGAGAGAAAGTCTTGACAAGTCTAATCAGAAAGAAAAATCAAATGGTGACCATTCAGATATAGAGCTAGGGTTGGGGTGGGGGCAGGGAGGTGGGGGATCAGGCGGGGTGGACAAACTTCTGTGTAATATTTGCTTCCACACATGCACTATTAAAGTTGGAGAGTGGTGCTGAAAGAGATTTAAATAGAGTTGATTTCCTGAGCTTGTAATGAGTCCATGCACTTTGGGTTTGGCTGATTTTTTTTCCATTTTTGTTTCTTTTTTTTTTTTTTTTTTTTTTTTTTTTTTCCACAGGAAGAAGTAATAACATTTTCAAACCAACTGTAGTTCTGGTCCAAATCAGTTTTAAGATTGTAGTTTGGGAATGACAGGATCAAATGCTCACAAGACTTCTCAGGAGATTATGGCCCAGCTAAGATTAAGATGTTTCTGCTGTCTTGATCTGGATCCAGAAATTCTTTCCACTTCTGAGTCTGCTTTCCAACCAGTGCTGCTAAGGTGTATTTGAATCAGAAGATTAGACTCCAAGCAGTTGTTTTTCTCTCTCCTTTGTCCTCCTTTCTCCTCCCATGTCCTAACCCTCACCATTCGCCAAAGTTTCACTCCCTCCTGTCTCTACCTTGCTGCCAAAAAAAAGGAAAACAAAAACTTCACAGCTCACCCTCCTTTTTTTAATAAGATCAGATTTTGAGGCTTTGGTTTTGACTCATGTCTATATGAGGTAAAAACCACTCAGCTTTTTTTTTTCCCAGTCTTAAAACCTGATGTTGCTTTAGGTTTGTGGTAAAAAGGAGATTAATGTCCTCATGTATTCCCAACAACAAACATTTTATTTTATTTTTATTTTGTATTCAGGTTTTGCATTGATTCTGCAGAATCACACAGCCTACTGGGCTAGATTGATAGCTGGTCTTGAGCCAACATGTTTTTTCCTATGTTCTTAAGTGTTCCTGCTGACTTCTGTTTTCTGATGTGTTTTTGGATTGCCATGGTACGATGCTGTCAAGCAGGAATATAACTGTTTGATTTTTTTTTATCTACTCTTAAAATACTTCACAAGGTAGCCCTCAGCTTTAAAGGCAGGAAGCACAAATATACACACACACACACACAGACGCACGTTCATCTGTCGCGTATGTTGCCGCACTGAGCTAATCATGCAGTCCGTTTAGGAAGCAGCAGCTGAAGACAGAGGAGGAGTTTTGCAAATCAAAGCTTGAGTACAGAGTCTCTTGACTAGTGACTCACTGAGAAGTCATTGTAAACAAATTAATCTGTGCCTCAGTTTACTGCACTGTAAAAGTGTCGTTAAAGTATGTAGAAATTGAAACACTATTGTGACAGCATACTGAGGTCATTTTTACTTGGAGTGACTTTTGATAAGCATCATTTTGACTGTATCTTCCCTGAGAAATAAACAAACTGGTATTTGGAAAGCTGCTATTCCCAGCAGCTGTGTACTCAGAAGATTCCTCTTTCTCCACTGTCTCAGTTTGTTTGTAAGGGACATTTTAGTTGTTTTCTTTACACTGGAAAATGTGAAACACAAAACAAGCATGAAGCAAAATAATTTGGTAATGAATGCTAAGAAAGGTAAAACTGTCAGGATCTTTTTAAGGAAACATTTCCTCCATCAAAAAAATCTGTGCCTTCTTTTTATGGGGGGGGAGGTAAAAAGCAAGGAGTTCAGGTCAGGGGGAGTGAGTAGGTTGAATGTGGATGTAATGATTAAATGTTAGCTTTGTGTCTTTTTTTTCTGGCCTGCTAGAAGCTATGTGCCATGGTGATACATAAACAAGAAGTGACCAATTATGCATGTGAAAAGAGGTTTCATGAATCACAGGAAAACAGTAAATTATGTGGAAAAGCACATTTCACACTCTTCTCAGAATAAAAGTATGACACCATGAAATCACTCTAATAACTATGCACATTCTTTTTAATAAGATTTGGGGGGTGAGTGGGAGAAGAGGTTTCAAACCTTTTCTTCTCTTTCTGAGGAGCAAAATACCCTACTTTATCCGCCTGCTCCAGTGTGGCTCACTGAAGTATGTGCCAAGTGTGTAAACGAAACCCTGGCAGAACTGGCAAGCTTGCAGAAGGTCAAGCCCTGCCGCGTGTGTTGTTTGTTAGCAGAAGCTCTAGCAGAACACTGAAGGAATGGTGGGTGCAGTGCCACCAGTTAGCTGAAGATGGAATAACTATTTGAGCAGTACAGCATCTCTGCCCACCGGAGTGCGTTTTTGCTTCTTTGGTCGTACATTGTAAGGGAGGAGTATTTCCAAGTGCAGAGGAGGAATCAACTCATAATAGACAACTTGCATTGCATGGGTTGTTTCTTGCTTGAGGGACTTAAATTCCAACCTTTTGCACTGGAAGTCCCCTAGCATAAACAACCTACCGTGCTTTTGGCCTAATCTTGCAGTTGGCTCTATCTGAGGAGAGATTTGTGCTGAAGTAGAGTCCCTTTGACGTCACTCAGTCTCTAAGATGGCACATATATCCTCTAGCTCCAGAAAAAGCAGTAAGGCTCAGGAGCTAACACTGGCAAATGGCTTTTAGGTAGAAAGTAAATGTTTTCCCTTCTGCTTTTAATGAAATCATGTCAATCAAAATCCATACCTGCCTTCACTGCCCAGGGCTGCTTGGCTTCATGGTCTGCTGCAGAAATCCATCACTTGTTTCATTCCATGTATACATCTAGCTAGTAATAAAAGGCAGCCTAACCAAACAGAGCAACATCTCCAACACTGTCAGAGCTGTTTGGTTCTCAGGCACTTTGTGGTTTTGTCTTGCGTTAGCCACTGAGATTGCTGTGCCTGCCTGAAACACTTTGGTACAGAAGGCAGTGTCTGAGGAGCGTTATCTATCTGCTGCTTGGAAAGCCGGGTGACGAATCTGACACAACAGAGTTCATGACTGTGAAAGTGTCACTCCATCGACTTGATGAGAAAAAACAGATACCCCATAGCAAGAGCTTTAATAATACTTTTCCGTGAGCACCTAGAATCCATAAGAATGAGATCAGAATGGACAGAGAGTATGTAAGATTTAAACCCCATCACTTGACATAAAGTGGTAAAGAGAATAGGAATGATTTCAGTATTAAATCAGAATGTCAAGAGTTAGTAACACACAGTTTCTGGATCTGGGAGCCCCTCACTGAAAAATTAATGTACAGAGATCAAGAAATTGAGAGCTATGGGTATACAGGATAATCGGAAAGAAGCCAAAGTACACGGGTCCTGCTTTCAGCCTGCCTTGACAGGCGGCACTTCTTTCTCATTCTCTGTGCATTGGATGGACAGCCATGGTTTTGAACAGCAGGGATAAAGTTCCTTCTATCAAATTGAGATTTCTCATTGATTCTGTTTTATAGCGGCTCTGATCAGGATGAAATGATTGTGCAGGCTGCCAGTGGCTGGGCTAGAGAATCAGTCCCGTGACGTGACCTCCTTTGAGCTGAGAGAGGGTGATGGGAAGGAGTGAGAGGAGGGGCTGGCTTATGCTGGAGGGGAGGAGTTCTGCTGCTAAAAACACTCCTCACATCAGTGGTGCTGGCCGTTATGTCATGTCACAAGTAGGGTGAAAAAGAGCCAAAATGGCCACCAGTCCCCACTTTAATTTTTGTTCTTTATCACCATTCATCAGGTGACATGTCACATTTAATATTTTCCATTTGCTTTTGGCCAATATGGTCTGGTACTGCTCAACAGCAGAAACCTGTTGATTCTGGACTGCTAACTACTACTGCCTGGCACACCAAACCGTAGGGTGACTTAACTGTGGTAGAAGACAGACAGAATTGTTTCCAATGTACACCTAAGGAGGCCCTCAGTAAAGCAAACATTGATTTTGGAGAAGGGTTTTTTTTATTTTTTTTACCTGTCTGCTGCCAGCGGGCTGTAAATAGGATCCCTATATTTTTCCCTGTTGATACTAACCCACACTGGAGCTCATCAGCAACCTTTAAGCCAATAGAAGTTGCTGAGCACTGCTGGAAGACACACACACCTCAGGACAGATGGGGTCCTTACCAGTTGTCACGGACCAGTTACAAGGAGTGAAGGCACTGCAGGCAATGCCACAGCCCATGGGTGGCCTGTGACTTTTGGTTCACTGGGTTCATCTTGCCTTCGTGAACTAACTCCCACTATTATAAATCATATAGGTATGAGTTTCTTCCTGGAGCAACTTGTTTGCTTTATTTATTTGGAAAATTTCAGTAACTGCCCTCACCACAACTTCTTTTTCTGCTGCTGAACTTGCCATAACTGAGGCTCGCTCAAGAATGCTTAGTCTTAACAGTGTGTGATTTCCCCTCATGATTTCTGAACCACATACTGAATAGATGTGCTGGTAAAGTGTGGTAAATACATTTCCAGATAAACTGATGGTATCTCAGAAACAAGCAACTTCTCTAGACACAGACTGTCACAGATTTGAGGCACCCTCAGACTAAAAAAGACCTGGACATCCTGTCCTGTTCCCCTCCTCCCCCAATTTTAAGATCAGTGAAACATTTAGAACAGAAAACAGTCTATTTTTAGTACAATCACAGAGTCACTCTGGATATTATTTATATTTAAATTAAAACCAGCTTTTAGGCCTTCAGCTAACCCAAAATGCTAATGTTATTTAAGGAGGGGAAAAAAAAAAAAAAAAGGTTTAAAATAGCTAAATAGTTAATTTGAACCTAGCATGACACACTGAGGGGAAACAACAGCACCCTGTGACGGCTACTCGCTTTAGAATGTTGGGGGCAAAAAACAGTCAGATGTGCTGTGCATTTGTATAAAAGTGGCTACCAGGGCACGGTTCACAGAAGTCACGTGTATGTTTTGTGGTAAAGCAATAGTTAAAACATTGCTTGGGCTGAGTCAAATGCCCAGCGGTGCCTGTTTGGAACATTTTCCTTTGAGTCACTTTGTTTGAAATGTAATAGATGGCTGGTCAATCTGTTGTTACAGCCTCTGTAGTTGTTGCCTGGAATATTATTCCAACATGTTTACTCCACAGAGGTGTCTCATGAGCGGTACCTCTTACTCATATCTGTCACTTTTTTAGGAGGGGTAACTTGAACTTGCTCTGGTTTTTTGCTCACACCTCGCAGATGTTCAGGCAATCAGGGCTGTTTCCTTCAGTCACCCTGACACTGCATATGCTTCCAAGGTGAATTCAGGGCCAGTCAAGTATATTCACAATAAAAAAAAATATTTCCAGTACAACCAAAGGGCCCGTGAAAAAGTGAAAAGATCAGTGTTTGGTCACAGGAAGGTGTCAGCGAGAGGTCCAGATCTATTGCAGGAGATGTCATGGAAGTCAGTGACATAGCAATCCCTGATATTCCCAAAATCCCGGATTCACAAGGTATAAATATGTTTTAGTGGAATCTTGGAAAAACCTGGTCTGTATCTGAGGCAAAGGAGATTCTATGTGATTTATCACTTGATAGATCTTTCCAGACATCCGTTGTGGTCCTTAAACAGCTGATGTACTCCTGCCACATATTCCCTGAAGTCTGAGACCAAAGAAGAGCTGGAAGGAACATGGGGCTGGTGTGTTTGACCTAAAACTTCAGAGTGTGTGAGCTGCCAAATCCTTTTGGTGAGTGATAGTGAACTTGGGCATGTGCTGGTGCATGGTGCCTGTTTGAACTGAGGAAGAGAAGAGCTCCAGCAGCACAGGAGGCACCAAGGTATGAGATGTTCTTTGACATACACAGAGGTAGGTATCATCCTGAGTTAGCTGGCAGCTTCTGAGACTCAGACTTCTCCTGTAAAGACTAACATACATGCCTCACTGCCTGCTGGACAGGCTTTAGGACTGAAAAGCTGACTGTTGTAGTCTTACCAGACCTCCAGTGTTTCTACCTTCAGAGTGAGGGTGGATTCATAATCTCTTCTTCAATGTATGGAGTTGGGTCTGGAAGGTTTTTTAGGAACAAGATTAACTGTCTGCAAAGACGTGCAGGGGACTTTGAAGGATGTACTGCACTGCTATCACTCATGGTGTAAATAGCACTTGATTCTTCTGACTTCTTAGAAAGTTTCAGCTTCATTCTTGCAAAGACCACCAGTATGGCAGGAGTAAAGGAGAATGTGATGTAAGCTTTCCTGCCCAAAGACAGATGCTGATGCTGAGAGATGATACTGCAGAGACCTTTTCAAGATTATATGCTATACCTGCAAAAAGACTGGATAGGAAACTCTCTGTCCCCACAAAAGCACCCCACAAAATCTCATCTGGTTGGATTGATTTGGATCAGGTGGTCACCAAATTAGTTTGTGTTATTTACATTCACCTACTGTCTTAAGCAGTTTTCACTGAGAGCTTATTTCAGGTTATTTTGCGTATAGAATCAATCTGATAGTCATTGCTTTCAGAGAAGCTTTGATTTGTACTTTATAGTGGGAGTTGTGTTTGACTAAGTGTCCTTTTTCACTAGTATTGGGTGAAAGATGTTCCCTTTCCCAGTGAAAATGATGTAAATTGCTCTAAGAGATTAATCCTTCCTGTGTCTTTTAAAAATGCTACTTCTTAATGTTGTTGACAAAGATCTCAGCTTGGTGTCCTGGATAATTTGAAGCACTGTGTCAACATTTGCATGTGTAGCAGATGCCAATATCACACTTCACCTAGTCTGTCAGAGCTACAGTGTGGGCTTGACGGGGGATATCTGCTGGTTCAGCTGGCAAATGCTCTCATACTGTTTGGTCTGAGGCCTGTCAGAATTATGAGCTGCCTGTATTACAGGAGATCATGAGTCAGTGTTGGTTTGCACAGGGACCCTGGAGAATAAACAGAAGGTCCTCACGTGAAAAGACCCCAGAAGGTATCAGTGGGAAAATGCTGGGATCTCTCCTGCCATCCGTCCTGAGAGTAATGGGGTGTCGCAGTCTTGCCAGGAAGGGGAGATATGAGTCCCCGGGCAGTATCCCAGGTCATGATGTGAGGCCATATTTGCAGCACAGACTACAGCCTTTCTCTGCCTCTGGGGAAAAAGTTGGGAATTATAGAGGAATCTGATACTGGGCAAAGAACTTGTGTGAAACCTGTGCTGTAGCAAGGGCTGTCATTGGTGATAAAGCACCCTGACATCCTGAAAAATCCACACCTGAAGTGAAACAGTTGTCTGCTTGGGAGGATGGAGTGGCTTAAATTGCCTTGTGCTGGAGGTACTGCTTAGAACGTGAATGTTTCCCAATCCCTTGATCAATGTTGCCCTGGTTCCCCCTCTCCCCCACACATTTACCACTTTTTAAATCAAGCAAACAGCAGAAAGCATGTGTTCTGTCAATTCCATGTTTTAGTAAAACATCTAGCAATTAACAGGAAGCAGTTGTGACCTCATCTGGCAACATATAAAAGCTGGTTCTAAAAATGGTGTTTAAAACAGTGACATTTAATTGGTAGCTGCCAAAGAAGGACACACACAAACTGTTTAAGTATAATCTGATTTTCAGAATGAAGGAATCTGGAGATGTTTTGACATATTTATGTTATGTAATGGAAGTGTTAAATAGGAAGTGAGAAGTCAAATAGTTTCTTGAACACCCCTATTTATGTTTACATACCCAGACAAAATTTAACATTACAGTAATGCTCTACTCCTCTTTTCCTTTCCATAGTTTTGTCCCCTGTCTCTGTTGTTTACATTCCAGTTAATTTGAGCTAGATGATGGTTGAAGTTATTAGTTACCTCATTGTCCTTTTTTGTGCAAAAGCAGCGGTGTAATTGTAAATTACAGATTTCTTAATGAAACATCTGAAGCTTCCAAGAGTCATTAACAGGCAGGATGGAAAGATGTATCCCACGCATGCTGCAGGATTACTTACCATCTTGTGTATACTCAGGGAAAAACGTCAGAAAACGTGGGCAGCATCATTTGAAGCATAAATCTGACATTCTGGAAGAATATGCAATGGAGATAACAGCTTGGGGGTTGGCTGAGCTATACTCAAGGCTGAGCCTGGGTTGTCAGAGAGAGAAGAAGGTGACTCTCCTTCATCATTATGTCCCCCAGCTTTAACTGGTGCTTACTTGGAGGTAGGAATGAATTAAGGTAACATTTACAGCAGCTTAAATAAGGGCTTTGCTAAATTATTCTGGTCCAGATGCTCTTTTGAACTGTTGTCTTTGCTGAGGATAATCAGAGGGCAAAGAGCTTTAATGCTCTTCTGTTTCCAGTCTCATCCACTGTTGTCCCTGGGTGACTCCAGCTAGTTGGCAGACACTGTGTTAATGGCTTTGTCTTTGGGAAGGTCTTAGCTTTCCTTGGAATGACCACTGTCCATCTTTCCCCACAAGGAGAAAAGTGAAAAGGGAGTGTTCTGAAATTTAGGGAATAGTTTAGGGTCTGATATGCTGAGTTTAAAATCAGGGTAAAGAGCAACATTAAAAGCTTACTTAATTCTCTTATTCAGCTACACCTCAGAATAGACATATTGTAAAGAAGTGTAAATTTACCCATAGCGACAGTGAAGGGAGTATGAAGCTTGCAATTTTTTCTCTTTTTTACAGAGGACTCAAGTCTTTGCTCAATCTAATTAAACGGCGCTATTATTAAAAGGCTTGAGAATCTCCTGAAAACATCAGCAGAGTGTAAACACCTAGTTAGAGCGTTACACACAGTTATTAAAAAAATCAATATGGGCTAAACCTTGGCAGTTAGATTTCAAAACCTTTCAATTTTGCCCCTAAGGAACTGGAAAATTTCATGCCACTATTT
This sequence comes from Tyto alba, assembly GCF_018691265.1. Lineage (NCBI taxonomy): Eukaryota > Metazoa > Chordata > Aves > Strigiformes > Tytonidae > Tyto > Tyto alba. Next base: position 3,919,053 of record NW_024881295.1, on the reverse strand, counting down.
GACCACTCTTATGGTAAAAATATTGTATTCTAATGTCTGTTTGGAATTTCCCACATTCCAGCTTGTGCCCATTACCCTCATCACCATGCACCTCCAAGAAAAGTGTCTCCATCCTCTCTAAACGCTGTTATCAGATAGTTGCAGACAGCAATAAGGTCTTCCCTTCACTTTTTCTTCTCCAGGCTGGGCAAACGCAGCTCTCAGCCTCTCCTTGTACACTGTGTGCTCCAGCTCTGTTGCCAGTTTTGTGCCCCCCTCCACTGAACTTGAGTTCGTACATCAATATCCTTCTTGTAATGGGGATCCCAAAACTGGACACAGTGGTCCAGATATGGTCTTACAAGTGTCAAATGGAGGGAAAAGATTTCTCTGGACCTGCTGTCTACATTAGTCCTAATAAAATCCTGGATGCCTCTGGCTTTCTTTGCCTCAAGGGCACAGTGCTTCTTCATGTCCAACCTACTGTCTGCTATGAGCTTCTCTGCAGAGATGTTTCATACCCAGTCTGATCACTGGATAAAGCTATTCCATCCAAGATGCAAGGTCTTGTGCTTGTTCTTGCTGAACCTCATCAGCTTCTTGTCAGCCTATTTCTTCAGCCTGTGCCTGATACTCCAGTCCCTTTGAATAAAGGTCCTGCCCTCTACGATATGGACTATTCCTCGCACTTTGGTGTCATCTGCAAACATGCTGAGAGTACACTCCAGCCCATCATCCAGGTCATTAATGAAGACACTAAACAGTATGGTCCCAGTACTGAGCCCTGAGGGATGGTCCTAGTTACTGACCACCAGCTAGACTTTGCCTCATTGATCACAAATCTTTGAGCCTGACAATGCAGCCAATTCTTCACCCCACTGATCCAGCCCATCTGGATTTCTCACCCATGATGATTAGGAGACCACAGGAGACTCTGTCAAAAGCCTTATGAAAATCAAGACATCAAACTTTCCTCTCCCTCCCCTTATACACAATGTCAGACACTTCAGCATAGAAAGTAATGAAGTTGGTCAAGCACCATCTTCCCTTGGTAAACCCATGTTGGTTCCCTCTAGTCACCTCCTCATATTTCATGTGTTTAAAAGTGGCTTCTAAGAGCATTTGCTCCACAGCCTTCCTAAGGACTGAGTTTATGATGGGCAGTTACGAGTTTCCTGGATCCTCTTACCCGTTTTGGGTTTGGTGCAACATCTGCCTTTTCCTGGGCATTAGGAATATTACCCAGTTGTCACAACCTTTCAAATGTAACAGAAATTGGACCCTCAATGATATCAGCCAGCTCCTTTAGCACTCCTGGATGATCCCTGTCTGGTCTGATGGGCTCACGCATGTCCAGCTGGGTGAAGTGATCCCCAGCTGTTTTTCCTGTGGGTACTGCTTCATACCCATAGGCTGTATTAGGGGGCTCAGAAGCTTGGGAGGCCTAATGACAAGTCTTATATGTGAAATATGAGCTACAAAATGCATCTTTTCCCATATAGCTTGTCACTAGGTCCCTTAACCCACCAAGCAATGGATCCCCACTGTCTTTGGCCGTCCTGCCACCAATGTACATACAGAAACTAACTTCCTTGTTAGTTTCAACTCCAGCTGAGCTTTGGCTTTGGCCTGACTGCATTCCTATTGATGCAGCTCATGCAGACATGGCACATGCAGTATTACCATTTTCCCATTCACCATTTAAAGTTTTTGCTGTTTACATCACCAGTGCTATCAAGGCATATCAAGTCTCCAGAAATAGAAGAAAAAAGCCTGCTGTGATTCACTTAATTCAGGGATGGTTAAATGGCAACCATTTAAAATTATTTTTATTGGGTTTAGTCTCATCTACTCCACCTCCAGGAGTTGAAACTATTCATCAGTCAAGCCACATGGAGGGCTTTTCTCTGTATGACTGATGGCAAGGAGTAACATACAAATCCTAACCGGTGTTGTCAGAGTGCTTTAATTTACACAAGATGCTGTGAAAAGTATGTCTTTCTTGGTTTGGGCCCTGAACCACTCAGGTAAAGCCTGAAGTGGGGCTGAGCATACAGAAGCTCACTACCTTTAACAAAATCCATCTTGTGACCTGCAGTCCATAATCCAGTGTCCTTTGCAGTCTGGTTCTGACACAGTCAAAAGAGTTTTTCCTCACTGTGGTGTAAGTCCTGCTTTGAAGCAATTCAGTATGGTCTTAGAAGGGAGACGGATTGATGTTTCTTCTTTCAGAGGGAGCGAGTCGCTTGACAGAACAAGGAACTGGCTTGGAATAGCAGATGAAAGGATATTACGATGTGTCAGTAAGGCAAAGGAGACCCCAGGCAGCTCTGATTTAGTCTCAGCTGTTAATCAAAAATTCTGGGGGAAATCCAAGCCTCCAGAGCTTGAACAGAAATAGAAAAGGCTGTTTCATATTATACAAGCACATAAAGCTGTGCTAAAGGGGAAATCCGACCGGAAAAGGGCTTTTCTCCATATCCAGCCTGTAGCTTGTGCTGGAGCAGTAAGAGGCACGGAGTGCCGGGCACTCTTGTGGAGTAGCTTACATATTAACGGGCAGCATGAGTATAGAGACAGAAATACTCCATGGGTATTCTGCTTGAAAATCCCTTTACATGATAGTCACTTTCTAATAACTTTCTACCAGTCCCGCTCAGGCTAATTGTCACTTAAGACCCCTCCATATTCATAGGCCTCATCCAAAACCCATCAAAGATAATATAAAGATTCTTTGACTTTGAATCAAGCTAATAAAACAAACTGACATCTGCAGTACATACTCAGGCCTTAATGACCCTTTTTCCCTGGGGCTCTGGAACACTGTTCCAACACCTCGGAACCTTCTCTTTCCTGGTGTTTCCCATTTCATATATGTTTTCTAACAGATTAAAAAGTATAAGCTTCAGGGCAATTGGATCCTCACTTGCTGGGTTAGTTCAGGTTCTGCTGCAAATCAGAACATCAAATAGTTCTTTCCAGACCTTATTCTCATGCTGAGAAACTGGGACAGACTGTGTAGCAAGGGATGGGTAAGTTGGGTCTGTTATGGTCTAAGTACTGGATATTCCAGAGAACACGGAAAGAAAAGGAGATATCCTTATTATCTTTCAAAGGGTAATTCCAGCTTATCTCTTTGAGCATATAAGAAAAAAAGGTCTGTTGCTGAGTCAATGCACCTGACACCAGCAAAAGGGTTGAGATGGTTTGCCTAGCATAAACTAATAAACCCAAAATGACACTGCATGTCATTTTGGGTTTTCATCCTTTTTACTCTGCGCTCCAGAAACTCTGAGAATAGGAAACCACCACTTTTTTACACAAATTCCGGACCACATATGCTCACAGCAGGAATTTTACAGGGTTTGTCTTTCAGGGAAGCAGCAAACGCTACCTTCTTACATAACAGCAGTGGTAAAAGGGAAAAGGAAGGAGTCTAAGCCACTTAGACAAGCCTGGGCTGAATCTTATAGACTGAAAGTGACCACTGAAACATAAAATGTCCACTTGGAGAAGAAGATAGGAGGCTGAGGGTGTTGTCAGTAGCAGCAGGGAGGGGGGAAAGGGAGGGAGATGCAAAGGAGAAGAGGGTTTCCCCAGCCCAAAAACTGAAGTGGTTAAGGCTGAGGAGAATTGAAAGATAACTGCAAGGCAGGTTTAAAACTTGGGGAGAGAGTACCTGTATAGCTTTTTCTTTTTTTAATACTGTGGTCTGCTTGCTATGAAGCTTTTGGTGGAGTGAGATTGGCTTGTTTTTTTGATCCAATGTTGCTCACAAGCCTTAAGAGAGAAACGGCTTACAGGTTGGAAAATGGGATTGCTATCATGAAATCATGACCAGCCGCAAAATATTTGGTCCTTAAGTTTCCATTCATGGTCTCTAAGACAGCACTCAGGCCACAGCAAAAAAGATCTGAAGTGTGGCTTACCACAAACACTCCTTGAAATCCCAACTAGCAGTCTGGCACTTTCTCTACCTCACTTCTCATGTCTCCAAGCCACTCATCTATCTGCTGATCATGTTAGGCACGAACAGCATCCAGAACTCTCTCCATCTGGATTCTTGCATATGATTTTTAGAAAGGCTCCAACATAGGCTCTGTTTCTTTTCTTTGTTTTTCCTTCTGCTTTATTATTTTTTCCATGTCCACATTCAGAGCTTGGATGTTACTGTGGTTGCCTTTCTCACAATGACACTCTTATAATTAATCCCTACACTTTAGAAGCATCAGTGCCTGGTTTAGGATACATCAAGATCTCAGGCTTAGAATATTTATGTACAAAACTGTGCCTGCAGTTAAGGAGGCAGCATCGAAATCCCTGTCCTAAATTTCTCTTTATGCAGGGATTTGCAGAGTGCCAAGCCAGAATTAAATTAGTTTCTTTAAGACTTAAATTTTCCCATGTTTTCTGTTACTGAAAGGTCATGATGTTTTTTAAAGGTCTCTGTTGTTCCTGGGTTAGTTTCTTCTTCTACAGCAACCTGTAGGGAAGTCATAATGCAGTGTTTATGATGACATCCCTTTCGTGCTGAGGAAAGAATTTTAATGTCATGAATTCCACCTTATGACTGGAGAGATGGGTTTGAACTGGAATCTCACAATCACACAACCCCAAACTAGGTGGAATTTGAATCCCTAGCTGAACTTACATTTTAGGAGCCAAAACTCTGTTTTTATCCCCCATGTCCCAGTCTCTGAAGAAGTTCAGATCTGGGAATCTCTGGCTCAAATGCTTCTCTAAAGGTGGCTTCAATACCAGAACAAATGACAAAGAGAACGCAGGAAACACGGAGATAAATGGAACCCTTAAATGGAAAAAGTGGTAAGAAAATCTATGAAATAACAATCAACAATGAAGAAGCTAGTTTTCTATCTGTCCAATCTGTCCAAGCACGTCCCTCTGAAAAGTTCACTAGTAAAGAATTTGCTTTCTATATAGACTGTCATTTTACCTACCCACTTGGGTCATTCTTAGTGACATAGCTTTTAACACCTCACCATGTCATTTTTTCGGCTCAGAAGAACACCTGTAAGTTAAGGAAGGGCTGTAACATCTCCCCTTTACAAATGGGAAAATGACAGTGTGGAGAAATTAAAGATCAGACCTAAGGTCACACTAGAAGACTGTGGCAGAGAAGGGACTCACTCTACCAGTATTTCTGTACAAAAGTCTGATGATGATGCCAACCTTTAATGCTAAATGCTTTTCATATAGTAGGTGCAATGTTCTCCTCAAGAGGGACAGGTCACCTGGTTGCAGTTCTTTCACTTTAAGAGCCACTTGGCAATGTTCAGATTTCCTAGTAACGTTCATCATCCAGAATCTTGTTGGTTTGGGGTTTTTTTAGAAAAATATATTCAGCAAGACCCAGCAGATCACTGCATAAAGTACCTACAGTCGCACTTACTCTTCTGTGTACTTCAGATCTCTTCTTGCACAGTCTTCCATTAAAGTCCATGGTCAAGTTTTTTACTTAATCATTACTCCATAAAATGAAGTGCTGGAACGATTTAGATTCGATTTTAACACTGTTAAAGTTATCCTGCTACTCACAGGGAAAGCAGACCTTACTTCTCATCATAAGAAGTACCAAGCAGTCCTGAGAGCTAGTCAAATCCATAACGGAGAATTAGAGTATACCACGCTGAGAAAGAAAATATTTTTTCTGACTTTAGGTAGTTAAAGGTTAGCTTTTACACCTTGAAGACTGAAATTAAGACTGAAGCCTTAATACTTTTTTATTTTTGGTTCTTTGGTAGCTGGTTATCTTCAATAATACACTGTGGTGTGGCACTGAGCTTCCCAAGGAAGTGTGTGTTTCATCTCATAATAAATGGGTATCTTCTTGTCCCTGTATTCTGGGAGCAGATCAACATTATTCTTGACCATTCAATTTTTGACTGTGTACATATGTGCCTACCCTATCTTTACAGACCTTCTTGCTAGACCAGCCCTTCTCACAGTCCACCCAGCAGCTGCTTCTGGATCCTTCATCTCCCCCATTGCCTTCTGATTAGAGGCACACACACACACATACACAAAAGGGATTCTCTGATAGCCATCTCCTTGAGGTACTCCACTCAGAGATACACACACCTGGCTCTCAGGCCACTTCACCCACTCACTGCCTAATCCACTTGGTGATAATCCCAAGCACAAATACAGGCTGGGTGATGAGTGGATTGAGAGCAGCCCTGTGGAGAAGGATTTGGGGATATTAGTGGATGGAAAACCGACTATGAACCAGTAATGTGCGCTCACAGCCCAGAAAGCCAACCGTACCCTCAGCTGCATCAAGAGAAAGAAGCGTGGCCAGCAGGTCGAGGGAGGGGATTCTCCCCCTCTGCTCTGCTCTCCTGAGACCCTTCATGCAGTGCTGTGTCCAGCTCTGGGTCCCCCAATATAAGAAGGACACGGACCTGCTCAAGCAGGTCCAGAGGAGGCCATGAGGATGATCAGGGGGCTGAAGCACCTCCCCTGTGAGGGCAGGCTGAGAGAGTTGGGGTTGTTCAGCTTGGAGATGAGAAATTTCCAGGGAGACCTTATAGCGGCCTTTCAGTACTTAAGGGGGCTACAGGAAAGGTGGGGAGGGACTCCTGATCAAGGAGTGTGGTGATGGGATGAGGGATAACTGTTTTAAACTGAAAGAGGACAGATTTAGATTAGATATTAGGAAGATATTCCTCGCTGTGCGGGTGGTGAGGCGCTGGCCCAGGGTGCCCAGAGCAGCTGTGGCTGCCCCCTCCCTGGAAGGGTTCAAAGCCGAGTTGGATGGCGTGTTGAGCAACCTGGTCTAGTGGAAGGTGTCCCTGCCCCTGGCAGGGGGCTTGGAAGTAGGTGATCCTTATGGTCCCTTCCAACCCAAACCATTCCATGATTCTGTACTCGCTAACAACTACATACTGACATGCACACCCTCACTTGCTACACTTGTCAGCAAGGTGGGTACACAGGCCCTCTGACCGGGGCCCTCTGACCCGTGGTCTCCTCTCAGTGGTTGCCACTTGGAGCTCTGTACACACACATGCACACAGAACAAAACCCTGTCAGCCCGAAGCAGTGTTTATTAGGAAGACAGGACAGACTGGGCTGATCAGGCAGAAGACAAGGCCAGACAAGTGTACTGACAAGAAACAGTTCACACATCATCGGCCCATTTCGTCCCCTTTTCTCCCTAGCTTCCGCATTTCCCCCTTCCCAAACCACATTGATCTCCCCATTTCCCAGCTTTTGTTTCCTCCACTGAACATTCCATAGTAAATTTTGTACATTCCCAAGATGCGCTTCCCCTGATCCTGTAAAGTGTCCCATGCTCCTTGGCTGTGACTCCCTCAGTCTGTGAGATGACCTGCAGAGATGTTCCAGGTAATTCATTTTAATGGGTGTCACTGATGGACCATGGGGTTGATGCTCCCCTGTGGCAGCCCTGGGAAGGGCCAGGGTGAGGACTCATTTCTCGAACTAGGTTTTTGGGGTGCCCCCACACGCCGTTGTGCCTCTCTGCTTCTTCATGTATATGGAGATGAGCCACTGAGGGGCTGATGACTCCTGAGACAGTAGCCATATCTGTATTAGCTGGATTCCCCTATCTGCCTTTGTCTCTGTGTGCCTTTGTGTGTGTGCCAATGAGCTTTTATCACATAAGCCAATAACAGGAATAAAACATTTTAGCGCTACCGTTTGCTTTAAAGGAGCTAACAACTCTGACGTGTGACATACATCCCTGACTTTAGATCCTGCTCTGTCTCTTGAGCAACTTTTGCTCTTTGCCCAGAGTTATGGAGGGCCATCATACTGCACAGTGTTAAACTGCTGATAACTTGTGCCAGTTACAGAGAGCCACGGCACTGTCTCTCCTCTGATGTTTCTCTCCTAAACCCAAATGGTAGCTCTCCAGCCCAGACATTATCAGCAGTGTTATTCCATGTCTCTCAATTCGTTAATCACAACATGGCGATGCAGCTGGGACATGACGAAGTGCGTGCAGTGTTTGCACTTCACTCACTTCCTGGTCAAAGATGCACATCCAGATTCTTGTTCGAACAGCACTGTGCATCTCTCTCACAGTGAAAACATGTGTTGGGATGCATTTTTGTTTTATTCCATCTAAGTCTTTCGCATTACTGGAATGGGTCGCTGGGACCCTGTTCTTTTCCCCAAATTTCACTCTAGCGATGAGCCTGCACTCCAGTTTAGTTTTCTAATTCCTGGATTCTAAAGATTGCTAAAAGAAGGGTTAATTTTCCATCACATTCACATTGCAATGAAATTCATGTTGCTTTAACTTTAAATTTTTCCCTTCCCTGTTTTGTTTTTCTAAAAGATGTAATTCATATAGGACTCAAGTGACTTTTTTATAATTAGGATTATTTTTTTTTCTGTAAAATATCTCACATTTCTGATTTATTCAACTGCTTTTAGAAAAGTAGGTGATATATTCTGCTGTCCCTGGCATGTTGCATAAGTTTCAGATCTGAGCACAAAGACTCCATTTTGCAAAAATAAGTGCATTCTCTTTCAACTCACGTCCGTAGGATATCCCAAATGTACGGTACTATGTTTACTGTGCACTAATATAATATGTAGCTGTGCAATCCATGAATGTATTAGTAAAGCATTAATACCTAACATACATCGCTGATACATCAATTAACTTCATTAGAGTTGGCCCCTCAAATGATTGTGAGTGCTTCCTTGTACAGAATGTTCCTTGCCTGCCTTTGGCAAGGGAGTCCAGCCAGAGGAACTTGCTGTTTATTTTTGAACCAATGTAAAAGTAGACCAGGAGCAGACACCTCCTGCTGCAGGCTAGACCTGACAAAGAGGTCATCTTTGTTGCACATGGCTAAGGAATTACATCCCTTGCTGAAGATCGGAGCTATTTTTAGAAACAGGCTAGAACTCTTCATTCTTGAAATTGTTTTAATTTCCATCTGAAGAGTCAGACTGCATGGCTAGGGAAAAGAAAAAAAAAAAAAAAAAAAAGAGTCTAGTAGGCTTCAGGGCCAGTGTGAGCCGCAAGTCTGTGTAAAAAGAAACCTGATGAAATTGCTTCTTGTGGTGCCGACAGAATTTTGTTCTGGCAGCACTGATGTGCTAATCACTATAGGCTGACAAGGAGCCATTGCCCAAGAGCAGCCCATAATGATCATGTAAATTTTACTTAAGTATATATGATTGCAAGAAATTGCCCAGAATTTTAACAGACATTGTGCTGCCCTGTTTATAGAACAGTATAGATTTACTGGCTCCATTTTTCTACTGTAAATGAAAGCCTTAGGGCCTGGGAGAGGGGAAATGGAGGAAAGGAAATGTTTTGGCTTCACAGTATATAACTGCCTACAGAATAATTTTAATGTACATTAAAGCCTCATTCAGGTCTGCCACAGATGTAGTGAGTTTAAACAATCCAGTGGGGCACCTTCCTCATCTAACACTTCCACATCTCTTAGTCTGCAGACTGCACTTCAGTGGATGTCCATATCACTTCTGGAGACACCAGAACTCTGGTCCTGTTTTCCATAATAAGTAAACTGAGTTTTTTAGACATTTCAAAAACCACATGGGAAAATTATAAACTACTTTGACTCTTATGTAGTGCAGGCTACAGCATCTCACCCAGAAATTTCTACTTCAAGCTCAAAGCTCTGGCTGACTGATCCCATGTGTTCAGGTCTGGGTTGGATTTCAGTTTCTCAACCGAGAGACAAGGCACTATAATCCCAACGGCTGATTTGTCACACTGTTGAAAAGGTGAACTCCTCCCCTGGATTATGTCTAACTGCAGCTTCTAGTCACTGAATCTTATTTGCGTCTTCTGCTAGATTAAAAAGCTATCTATTATCTGAAATTACTTTCAGACTATGATTATTTCCAAACCAATCTCACACTGTGTGACATGTATTTGTAATCTCAGGTCATTCTCATATCTCTGTCTAAATATTTTCCAGCTTTTCTACATTCTTTTGGCAGGGTAGACATCAAACCGGATAGATGACTCCCAGAAATCTCTCCTTGGTGCCAGATAAAGGGGTAACACTCCTTTTCTTTTTTTACTCAGTAGGCTCCTTTCTTGGTAACCAAAAAATATGACTACAAACACAGTCTCAACATCTCACCAGAATTCACAAACGATCATTTGTTAGAATCCTCATGTTTTTCAAAGCTACTAATTTGCCTAATTTAATAAAGGCATGATCTCCATTCTTTGCTCATGGGTTTTAAAATGCACGTGTCTTAAGTAATCCCACTTTACCATATGATCTGTATTAATTTGTATTCAGGTTTACATGATCTCTTTCTGATATCACTTGCAAATCCAATAGCTTTTAATGTACATATTTTTTTTTTTATTTTGCTGCCAGAAAAAGGAACCTATATGATACCAGCAGTCCTGTACAATGTATTTTTACAAAAGCTGCTGCAATATGTTAAGCTTTGGTGTACTCGACATGAACTACACTGATGTTCACTTTTGCATTATTTATTCTTTTTTCAGATGAAAAAACAAGTCACACGGGACTGTAGCAAATGCCTTATAGAGTGCTAAAAACATTATGTCTACACAACTATCTCTAACCATCAATCCTGTAGTCTTGAAAAGAAAGGAAATAATCAGAAAACAAACTGAAACCTTTTAAGACAGCATATCTTTCATCTTGATGTTACAATTTCTTCATTACTTTTGGATAGTGTCACATAGCAGCCTTTCTGTGATTTCTGTGATGGGGCTCATCTTTTACCTGCTCCGATTCCTCCAGCTGATTTCTTAACTGTTATCAGTGGTTCTTATCAAGCTTCTAGAATTTTTTGATGTTCTAGTCTTTATTAAAAATCAACATTATTATATGCTTCTGATATCTGCTTGGACAATTGTTTTAATATTCTTAGGTGCAAATAATTTGTTCCTGTGAGTAAAAAATACTCCTGGCTTTAATCACCACAGTTTAATGTCTATTGTCTAAAGAAATGGCATGTACTATATTTTTATTGAAAAAGAGAACTATATGAGCCCATTTCTTTCTTAATGAAGATAAAGCAGGTGCATTATATATATTGTACACATCTGCTTTTTCTTCACCAGGCTTGATAATCTACCAGCCCTATTTGGCATTAGAATGTTTCAGTTTCATCTCTGAGAGACCCACAGTGCTGCAGACCAAATAACTGGGTGTTATTTACTCCAAATGACCCTGTAATGGAACGAGAAGTGCCTACATATAGTTATATGAGAATGCTATGCTGAATTAGCAGGAGGTAGATGGGATTTGGGAGTCAGCCAGGACAGGAGCAGCAGGCAGCAGAGGTGAGCTGGGACTGCGGTATACTGCAAAGGCAACAGCAGACATGGTCACACTAATGTATGGGGAGGTATTAGAGAATGAACTGAGGGTCTGTGTCTGAAGTAGCTATGTACTGGGTGACCCTGGCACAGCCTGGAGAGAGATGGTCCTCATCATCAAGCCCAAATCACTTTATGACTTGAGTTGGACACCTCAGCCCTCACTTTCACTGACACAAGATTGACCTAGTTAAAAATAGTCCCAGACAATCTGTATGTCATAATCCACATTTTAAGCAGGGTTCCCGTTTTGTCTTTGCCCAACGACGTGAGCTCAGATCTTGCACTGCCAGAAGGGAATCCTGAGGCTGGAGTATGTTTTGAGGTCAACAGCTTGACTGGTGAGTTCATCAGAGGCAGCGTGGATAGCCCGAGTGCTGCTCGTGCAAGGACCTGCACCAGCTCAGTAGAAAGGAAGCAAAAAAAAAATGTAAGAAATGTAAAAAAACAGGCAGAAAGATCTATGTAAGAGAATAGGGCTATTGCAAAATAATCAACTAGTATCAAAGAACAATGTGATTATCCTGCAGTTACACACTCATTGTGGAAAAAGTGTGATTTTTTTTTTCAGTTCTCTCTTGAATTTAAACTGGAAGAATCACATTCTTCCTCAGTGCATTTCTGCAGAAGTTCCATCAAATATTAATTTAATATTAAACCCCTACAAAAGCATGCAGACCTTCAAAGTAGGAATGAGATTCCTCATGTCACAGGATAAAAATGGGTTTGATGTAACAGTTAGGCTCTTGCATTGCAGGTACTGTTATCAGTTAGGGTTGTCATTTATTTTATGTTCATAGACTGCTTATTCTTTTGCTACATGTGAATATGTTTCTTGGTGGTGCATTAACCTTGTATACTCATACTCATAGCCTGGTTTTCCTGCAACATATGTGCACCAATGTAATGCTGATCATTTGATTGGAAGGATTTCTAAATTAAGGAGGAACTATAACCCAAAGGAGAAGTAGATATTTTAGTTTCCTATTTTTATTTTAATAAATTATGTGAAGATTGCACTTGGAAATATCCAGGTACTGTTGTGCTGGACCTTGGACAGTTTAATGGCAAAATGTTCCTTGTCTAATCACACAGCTGAAAAAAGATTCTGAAGTGAAAATTGTCTTAAATAGATACCTTAAAAAATGATGATGTTGGGTGGAAGCTGACCTGAGAATAAAAGAAATTATTGTAGAGTGAAAGGAAACTAGAGGCAGCTGCTTCCTTTCATTTGCAGATCATGCGGCCTAAAAGAACTCTTTTACGCTAGGCAGCAGCAGAAGTTGGACACTGGTGTCCTGGTGTAAAGAATGCAGCACCTCATCTGTATGAGTTTTGTTGTTCTTGCTCTACATTGACCACTGTCAAACAGGAATTTCTGGAGAAGGAAAAGATTCTACAACACAGTCTCTTTTTAAGGAATATTCTGATTTTACTTCATGTTTATTAGTTTCCTTAATTAGCTGACTGAATAAGAAATAGAACTAAGTAATTAAAAAAGTTTTATTTTTATGAGGATTTTTAACTGTATGTAGATTCAAGAAGTGATATATATATATATAAAATGTCTCTTGCGTGTTTTAAAGGTTTTGGAAGCTCCTTCATGATAATTTTTTTTACATATCCTAGGCAATATATACAGATGAACATGTGATTGGAGCAAATCAGGGCAAAGAAATAGGAAGATGCCTTAACTGCTTTACCTACATCTTAAGAAAAGCTTTGTTGCTGGCACATGCATAAGAGAAATAATGTTTGGGTTTTCTCTTGTGTCAAAGTCATGCATCTACTGTAAGCTCCTCTACAGTCAGTGAAGGGAGACAGGAGCTGCTAAAAAATGATTCATCACACTTATTTTAGAAACCTATCTCAGGAGGACTGAATCAGCATCTGGAAGGGTCCAATTCTCCCCTCTGATTAGAGAGATCATAGAGACAAAATGACTCATTTATGTATATCCAACAGATGATTTCTTGCCAAAAGTAAGTTATTTGTAGCAATTAATCCCATTTGTTTTGGTTTTTTTCTGTCTTTCCTTTTCATTATTTTGATACCAACTCCTTCTTCCTTGCATTGAGCAAGGTCATTCACAGGCACACAAAACACTGTTGCAGTTGGCTTCTTGTGTGTTGTTTTGGAAGGTGCAACAATTATATTCCTAAAATAAAAGAGACAGGATTTATAAGCCAGAACACACAAGGGAAATCCACTTTCCTTGAAAGGCTTGGCTGCTGTCTAAGTTGCCTCTTGACACAGTTACATAAAAGACCTACTTTATTTTTCCACTTTCTGAGTCAGAAGAGATTTGGAGAAGAGTCACAGTGGCCATACTAAAGGTATGGAGCTGGACTTCCAGTGAGACTTGAAGTACACCCAGAAATTTAAATTCTAACATAAGATTTGCTTTGCAGAAAAAAAAAAAAAAAAAAAAAAAAAAAAAAGTGGGTAAGATAGTAGCCAAGGATTCAGGACATGTGGATTCATTTCCTTGCTCTGCCATAGACTTCCTATATGACTTTGGGAAAGTCATTTAGTCTCCGCATATCAGTTTCCTGTGGTAAAACTTTCAGGATGTCTGTGAAGACAAACATATTAAGATGGATGCTCTGAAACCAGAGCCCATATGTCTGCTGAAGAAAAGTAGACAATTTCTAATCAAATGCTGCTTCCATATACAGGTATTTGATTTATAACAAAGCAATTTAAGAGGTTGCCTCTCCCAGACTGCCAATGCCATGGCAAAGATTAAAATCTCACTTAAATAGTGCTCCCTGCACACCAGTAGTTCTGGCTGTGATGGGTCACTGGAATGGAACAAACCATATAGCAAACCCTTCCTCTCCCTCACCTTCTCCCCAAAAGAGAAGACCCACTTATCTCACCTGTATCCTGTGAGCAATATCCTATCATCCTGAAAATCTTCCTTAAAAGATGGCTGTTGCAATAAATCCAGGAGACAGACAAATACTAACTAGTCTGAATCAAAAGGACTAAAGATTTCCCAGGCGAAATAGTCATTGCATAATATTGTACCACCACTTCCCTTCCTTCTGGGCCAATGAAGCTTGCAGTCAGGAAATTATGCTGATTTCAACAGCTTGAGGATATAGCAGAATGACGCTGTCTCTCATGTGAGGAAGCACAAGGCTGAATAAGATCTGATTAGCTCACTATACTGAACAGAAAGCCTTGGATACAGCCCAAAATCTGGTCAGCTCTGTTGAAGTGCTCCTATAGTTTTCACTCTTTCAACTTATATATGATGTGGACACACTAGATTTGAACCGTTTTTATGATGTTTGAATATTTCACATGAGTTAGTTCTCCCTACCATATTACGCAATATTTTATTTTGCAGAAGAGACAAATACTGACTCTATCAATTACTCAGTTGGCTTTTTCCTTTTCCAAATACTAATAAAGCATTACTCTATACAGAATAAAATTGATGAAAAAGTATGAAGGTGAAATCAACTGTTCTTTGCTGGGCTTTCAGATTACATATTTGTGGGAGTAAATGTGAATCTAAATTAAAACTGTGCTTTTCCAAACCTAAAATCCACTTCTCTAAAATTAACTCCCTCCATATGAGAAGAGATATCTCGCTGCTTCCGGCCATAGATTTTGTTGAAACAAGTAGGACTGTGTCATGGAGGCCAGGGGTGCTGACAAACAGACAACCTAATATATAAATCCCTTCTGATACGGCCACCTACCTCAGATTAAAAACTCGAGCTTGTCAAGTGACCTGGATTATGTGTCAGAAGCTTTCACGCTTTTTATTTCAAATTTCAATTAAACTTGAAGCATGAGCTACCTTTGTGTCTCTCTAGCATGAGACTGTTTTCCTTCTCAATAAAAGGCAGAGGTGGGGGATCATAAAGGGAAGACGTAGAATGAGCTAAGCCCTGATGGAAAAGCTACTCTGTGGCAACCTTTAAATATACCAAGAGAATCAGGACTAAAGAAAAAGCGAATCTTCTATTGGGAAAATGTGTAGAATTGAAGGGTGCACTCTCAAGGGACTATCAGCTGGTCAGGGGATGACAGGAGTGGGACAGGGTTGATGAAGAGCATCAGGGGCTGCATATCTCCATGCAGAGGGGTCAGGGCCTGAACGGGCAGCACAATGGAAAGAACCGCTACTGGGCTGAGGATGCACGGGATGGAGCAGTACACCTCATTTCCTAGCCACTGATTTCCAAATCAGATGTAGTTTTGAACCACTGTTTGGACCAGATTGGACCACTCCACTTCCAACAGAATGTGGGCAAACCTGGAGTTAAAATAACTTGTGTAAAAAATGGGAAACTGTGTTCTGTTGCCTGATTTGGCTCAGATTCTGTGTATAGTCTATGGCATGTCATATATTCATTTTATGCTGTTTCATAAATGGACATTAGTTATGTTTTCTTACACTGGAGACATACAATAGGCTAAATCCATAAAATCAGAAGGAATTCAGAGGAGTAACTAAATTAAACAATAGTGAAATTAACTAATATTTCTAAATACCAGGGAAAAAAGCATCGAGGCACTATGAACTATTAATTATGACATGGTTTCCCAAGAGAAACAATCAGGATTTTATTAACTGGAATTAACAGTTTTTCTCACCTAGTTTAGAGGCTACAGAGAGGGAGAAAAGTCCTCAACTGGCAAACAGAAAGACCTGAGACATTTTAGTGTCTCTTTACATGTCTAACTTTGTTGACCTAATCCTGTAATTTATTAGGCATGGGAGAATGGATCTGGATACAATAAGGATTGACCTTCCCATAATTTCCAGTGAATCCAAAGCCTTTTCACAGAATTTTGGTTAACTGTTTCCCCTCTTATTTTAATTTCCCACGCCTCTTGACTTCCAGGCTATGCTTGTGACCGGAAGCCAAAATGCTATGAGAAAAAGCTCTTCCTGTGGTAATTTTAACACTGCCAAGCATAAGGCCTGCAAACCACACGGGAAAGCTTGTTCACATACAATTCACTGCCCAAAAATATCCCAAAAGTTTGGGATAATAATCCAACCTTTAAACCTTAATACAAACCAAACTTCTCAAATATTTCAGAGTCAGCCCTTTTAGTAATTTTTATCCAGAAGTAAAAAGCATTTCCATTAACTGTTTTAAATGTTTATTTGGGATGCCAAAGACATGAATCAAATAATTTATTAAATGTATTTATCCGGTCAGTGCCGTTCAGAACATTAAGTGTTTTAAGGAGCATATTTTTATCTATTTTGCACAGGGCTGTGGTAAACTAGTGAAGTTCCTTGATGCCAGTGAGATCCTGCAGATTCACACAATCCAAGGACTGTTCCTGCATGAACTACTTTCAGTCTCAAGCCAAATCCCATATCCCCAAACATTGTCTATACAGTAATGTCACATCTTTCTTTCCAGAGAATCCAAGTTGCTTTTCAAGTTTGTCTTACTATTTAAGAATGTCTGTTCTAAAGGTCATCTGAGACAGTCTAGCAAGGTCCTCATCTCTAACAGTGGCCATAAACAGATGCCAAACTGTAGCCAACCCCAGATCAAATTGTACTATACTTTCTCTGAATGTTCTCCCAGTCTTGAGCTAGTTCCTGATTCTGATGTACTTTGTCCAGGTAATTACAGAATTCTCCTCTGTATGCTTGTCCAGTCTTCTTCTGAACCCATGAACTTTGAGTTCATTTGAACCCTTTGAACCAATGACCCTCTTTGACAAGGAGTTCCACATGTCTATCACTCCCAGAATGAGGGCTGGCACAGAAAACAGTACTGACTCTCCACAGCAACTGACTATGATGAATTACTTAAGCCAGTTGCCTATTCTTGAGGCTTCCTGCATATTTGCGGTCATATTCAAAGATGTAAGCATCTAAGGGACCAGCTAAACAACATTCACTTCAAAGAATGTACTTATTGCTAGACGCACTTTAATTACCTTTAATTAGTCAGCATGCATGCTGCTTCCAGGGCATCTGCAATGGCAAGGATTGTAGTTTAGTCTAGGAAAGTGTAAAAAAAAAAAAAAAAGACAAAACAAACCCCATTTTGTTTAAATAATCTGCTGATAGCTCATCAGGGACTCTGGTGTAACAGGACTACACAACTAGCTGTTCTCAAGCCAACTAGTTACAGTTAGCTTACAGCTGTATCAGAAGAAATTCTGGTAACACCTGCTCAGCTATTCTGCTCTGAAATAGCTGGTTTAAGCAAGTGATAGAGTTTTCTTGGAATTTACTCCAATCCAGTGAATTAATCATCAGATCAACCGAAGAACATGATTAACTTCATTGTATCCTAGTTCAAGTGCAAAGTACCCTGCTTTCATCTTTCTTCTGTAGCATCATCTCTGTAATGAAAACAAAAGGATAGAAAGTCCATACAATATTTGCTTTGTCTGTTCCTTGCTGGAGGAGCACTGGTTAATGCTCTTCAGGACTTCTTCTCCACTACCTTGCACAGGATGAAGGATGATGTCAGCCCCTATCAGATTTTTTTTTCTTTTTTTTTTTTTTTTTTGATGACTAGGAAATATACCCTCAACCTAAGGTATCTCTATTCCTTAACTCATTCTTTGGATGTATAAATGCAAAAGGTTTCTCTTTCACACAGATTTACCTGGATTTCTGTGAAGATGATGTGCTTTGATTTGTTACATCTGCACTGGTTCCCAGTTTTAGGAAGCATGTAGCTGTTCCAAGGTGCTGACTAGTTTGAGAAAGCTGCTCAGAGCTTTGCCCATATACTCCCTTTCTTCTCCTGGGAATGACATGTCCTCTCCCCTCTTCTCCCCTCTTTTCTCCTTCATGTTATTTTACCAAAGAGATTGCAAATTTAAGATCATGGAGTTCATATTCTAATTGTGGCTGTAAGGATTTAGTTTTCATTTCCTAGTTCTCTGTGATCATGCTTCTCATCCTAACCTGATGTAATTTCTTGGGAATTTCCAGAACATTGACTCCCACTCTATTCCTTAATCAATGCATTTTTTTCTAATTCAGCCTTTTCAAGAACCTCACCATAATTTAAAAGTCATATATCGTGTTCACTATTCATATTGCTGGACTCTTAATGTCCAGCCTGCTGTGAGCCTTCCACAGGGAAAACACATTACATATTTCATATCTACAATACTTCTTGTAAATACTTTTCCCTTCCTCTTTCCCTTCTCTCCACTACCACCTTGTGTCAGGTTTTGGCGTGTATGTGTGTGGCAGCAGAGAGGGATTGATGATATAAGAAGAATGAGAATATATGTAAAAATTAATTGATTCATTATATTATCGAAATCAGTGGGTTTTCATGAAAAGTCTACCCAATTGCAATCAGCGTGAATGAAACATCTGGAAGCATATAGCAAGGAATGTCTTCTCCAGTTAAAGGCAAGCCAATATGTCAGGGCAAGTACACACATTTGCAATCTCTAAGGGCTTGTAGCCATAGGCTAGAACATGTGTCTGTAGATAGGAAGAGTGAGCTCCATTGGCCAAAGGCAACAACAACAATAAGTTTTCTTTTCAGAAGAGTGTTATCTTGAGGATTCATATTCACAGTTTGAAAATAAAAGAAACAAAATATATTTCACTTAGTGAAAAAATAAGAGGTCTGGATTGGCTTTTGTCACTTCAGTAGTTACTGGAAAAGCAAGCAATGTCCATGGGAGACTGTGATGTTGAAGAACCTCTTCAGCCAAGGCTCTCTGGGTTCTTGAATGAGAAGAGCAAACTAATGAGATATTACAACTTCAGCTGTGACTGAAATTAGAAAGGGAGACAAATCCCAATTTACTAATATTCATGATCTCTGTGTGCCTTTAAAACATTTGACAGCACCATGCCTTGTAAGCTGACAACTTCATGTCTACAAGTGCCATGATGAGACAGTGTTTGAGGACCCAATAAGGAGGGGAATGGTGCCACCTGCTGAATGGCTAACCCTACTCCTTGCCTCATCTTGACTCATCCATTTCGTGAAAGTCAAGTACCAGCCTAGTCCAACTATGCTTGCAGAGCTCTTAAAAAGATCACAATAGCACACTGAATGCTTGAAACAGAAGAAAACCTGTAATTCCTAATGGTTACGCTCCACGGAGAGCAGGGAAAGGAGGCAGGTCATCAGCAGATCCTGGAGATCTGTTGCATCTGTTGAAATGGAGCAATCAAAGTTTCCTATCTGTCTCTGGTCTTTCCGTAGCTGTCATTATTAGTAGTCTGGGAGTAGTGGTCAATTTGGATTGTATTCCTGGCTGTAACACTGTTTGCAATAATGAGGACTTGTATTCCTGTTTGAGAATGGGATCTGAGGTTCTTGAGACCCTGCCTGAAGTGCAAGCTACTGCCTCGCTCTCCCAATATGTTCAGGTCAACTGTCAGATTACCCCATGGAAGCAATGGCTATGCCAAAAACTAAACCTAAGCCTGCCTGGCCCTGCTCCTCATTACTATATATATTTATTTTGTTTTGTTTTATATGTTTTGTTTTGTTTTGTTTTGTTTTGTTTTTCTTATTTTTTGGACTCATAGTCAACAGGGATATAGGAGTGACAGATAAGGGTTAATTGCTGCAGCAATGACGTGTCCTTCCTGCTTTTTGTTTTGCTTTGTTTTAGCTTTTTTTTTTTTTTTTAACACTGCTTGGGGCTTTCTTTTTTAATCTACTTTCTAAAATGTCTAGTGCTGAGAGATGTATTTATCCATAATGATGAACACATGGTTTATGCTGCCTAGGTATTATATATCCATGAATTTCACAGGGACGTATTGTTTTAGGTAAGTGACGCAGGGGTTTGTTTTTTTTTTTTTTCTTAGTTTGGGCGAGTTTCCTGAATCAAATACCCATTTCCTCAAAGGTTTCTGCTCATGACCTCATGCACAAAAAGAAGGCCACATATCTAAAAGCATTCCAGGCTGTATGCCCTCCAACTGGATCACTGTGAGAGCTCCATTTGAAGTTACATATTTTGTTAATATTTAATGATAGTGAGCCTATCTGTGACAGCCTTCATTCTGAACATGTGTCAGGTTTTTGCTGCTCTGCTTATGGATCATTTCTCAGTGTTGCAAAAGGACTCTGCCAGCATCACACCTTATTTTCTGGTAGATTATTCTGAATAGATGCAAGAAAAATTATTCCTAAAATGAGGGGTAACCCAGATAGGCAGGTGAATTAAACTGACCAGGTGATTTCATATTTGCTGCACTATAAATGTAAAAGTGGTACAATCAGGCCCTTGAAAGCAAGACTTTGGTTTGACCGGTTCAGTATCTTGCAGAACACATCAAGTACTTTAATGGCTCATCTTCTGAAAGTAATTATATCCTTTAAAACACTTCACATTCAGTTAATATCTTATCAGCCAAAGTGTGGATTTTCACGGTGACAAGTGGAGGAAAACTGTAGTAAATTGTAAATGGCAATGTACATTCTAGTCCAGGGTAAAACGAAGTCTCTTCACCCAACTAAGAAGAAAAACACTCTGCTTCAGTGAAATTAATAGCCTTGGTAAATTCAGCATGCACAGAATGGTTAAAAGTGGGGGGATGCTTTACTCTTCTGGGTTGTCAGGTCTGTTTTGAGAAGGTGTTAAGAAGGCATCATTCTAAATTACTTGGCAGCTGTCAAAAGTATTCTTGAATAATTTGGACTGGCGTCTAAAAGAGAGTGTTTCATTCTGTGTAGGTAAGCGTGGAAAAATAAATGAAAAGCTTAACAGTGATACCACAGAGTATATCTCCGAGCCCACATCAGAGGAGAGAAAGAACTGCTAAGGTGGGAAAAAAATCCACTATGGATGTTGCTGACTGTGAATTTTGTCATGTGTTCGAATGGCTTGGAGCTGTAGAACAAGGCTGCAGTTGTCAGGGTATGAAGTCCTGCTGCTTCAGAGGTGTCAAATTATTACTCCTCAGCTGGAAGAAACAGGGCCACAGTGCCAGAAGCCTGTAGACTTTGGCCCGTGTCTTATCCACTGTTGGCACATGTTCTTTGTTGTTCTTAAAATTAAAAAAAAAATAAATAAAAAAAATTTCTGATTTAGAGAGGGGAGATTGCTGTTGATGTTGCTAATATCAAGGGGATGAAAACTGAATGGGATCACACAAGTCATGAGACTGGCCATGAGGTAAGCAACTTGTCACCTCTAGGCTGCCTGGTTTTAATCTGGTTCAGGTGAGAGGAACTGATAGTTGCTTCCATCTGAGGGATGGGGTTGCCCTACCATCTTTGAAACGTCTCCACTGAGGTCGTCATTAAAATATACTGAAACAAGAGGTGACTTACACAAGTGTTATCCCTGCTTTGTCAGTTCTGCAGGTAGGTGAAGGACTTGGCTGGCCAGTTCAAAAAAATGTATATTCAAATTGAAAAACCTTTTATGAGCTCAGCACTGGAAGTGTCACTGTTTTAAGCTTACCGTGAAAGGAAGTTTTCTGCACTGAAAACTGTCATTTGTGAGTCAGCTCCTGAGGTCACCTAGATGCATAGCAATAAGATCAGTAATGACATCTATGGAAATTGTTCCCAGTCATCCTCAAAAATCTATAGGCAGATAAACTTCTGACAAAATGAGTTCAGATACTGTTAAGGCACTTCTCACCTTGTGTTCTGTGCAATTTAGCCCACTGCCTAACCTAACCTTAAATCAATAAAAAGCCGGATAAACAAGGTTTTACACACCCAACTCATTCAATATCATTAAGAGAAGCTTTTATGAACTTCTAATTTTGTGCTGGGTTGACCCCAGCTGGCAGGTAAACCCCCACCCAGTTGCTCTCTCATTTGTCCACAGCGGGATGAGGGAGAGAATCAGAAGGGCAAAAGTGAGGAAAAAAACCCTTGTGGTCTAAGAGAAAAGCAGTTTAATAAGTGAAGGGGGGGATTTGGCAGGGAGGAAGTGGAAAAGGAAACAAATGGTGACAAAGCAGTCACTCGGCACCATCAGACTGCTGCCCAGCCAGCCTCAGAGCAACAGCTCCTTTGGAAAAACTCCTCCCCAGTTTTATTGCTGAGCATGATGTCATATAGTATGGACACCCTTATGTATGTCATATCGTATATATGACAGCCTTCAGTCAATTTGAGTTGCGTGCTCTGGCCATGTCCCCTCCCAGGCTCCACTGGGGATGGAGGGTGACAAAGAGAGATGGCCCTTGAGGCTGTGCAAGGGCTGTTCAGCAACAGCTGAAACGCCGTAGTGTTAACACTGTTTTGGTCATCAGTCTAAGATACAGCACAATAGGGGCTGCTAGGAAGAAAATTAACTCCACCCCAACCAGACCCAGTACACATTTCTAAAAATATGTCCAGAGATCACTCAAGAGCACCCCAATTGAGTGGCAAATTTATGGTATTGCTCACTCTCACTGGGGTTTCAACATTAAGAGCTTTCCAAATAAGGGCTTTGTCTGGGAGCTTTGCACTTTGGCTTCTTTCAGCCTGGAAATTCAGGGATATGACAGTGATATGCAATCTGACTTCTAGGATAAGGTTCAGGCCTATACTTTTATTAACCAAACTGATGCATTTGCTCCCATCTACACTGAATTAAGCAAGATGGCTTTCTTTTAACTAAATTCAAGAGCCAGCAGGCAGCAGTGTCTCTCTGTAACCTCTGTCATCCAGGCCTCTGTGGCACATACCCTGTTTTAAAAAGTTGCTTTGTCACACCAGCTGCAGGAAGGGCAGGAAATTCTCCATTGTAATCCATTGGTTTTACTGCAGGGAAGGCAAATTAATTTAAAATTCCTTTGAGGTAAGTCTACTAGAGTCGTGAAGCTAGTATTATTTTATTATAGTGAAATTTTTGCGGCTTTTGCCTAGGTTTTACTCAGCATGACCTGTTCCAGCTCTTACAGTCCTAGAATTGTCTAAGAGAGGCAATATTCCAGAAATGAAGGTAAGGGGTTTTTTACTATTTGACCTCATCTGAGACAAAGTTTTACTTAGAGAGTTTTGCCATCCTAGACTTGTATTTGAAAGTGTAGCAGTTAACAGGAATTTCTCTCCATTTATTGCATCTCTTCCCTCCAGCTTCCATTCTCAATGAGATGTGGGCTTGAAAACAGGTGTTTAGGTCATACTTCCAACTTCCAAATTCAGGCTCCCTGTTTCTGACAGCTATGAATTCATTTCTTCTCACTCAGGAAATTCTTTGCTGCTTCCATTCATCTGTCCCTGTCTGAAAACTGGCCAGAGGGACCCCAATTGTTCTCATTGTTGGCATTCCATAGCTAGAACTCAGACAAGTCCATTTGTAATGAAAGGGAGATTTTTCATATCCTGTCCTTCTCGTACAGGCTGCCCGTGCCAGCACCATTTCATGCTCAGAATAAGCCATAAATCCAGAGAGAAAACCTTTTATAAATGATAACCCACTGTGTTTTGTATTTTCTCGGAAATACTTTATTAATTCAAAAAATTCAGTTTAAGAAATGCAGATAGTGGAGGCAGTATTTCACTTGAAGTTACGCAGAGCACAGCTTCTACAGCTCTGAGTGATAGACTTATGGCTACTAAAATGACATTAATAAATAAAAAACACAGACAGGGTAAGGCTTATTAAAAATTACATCTTCCACTGTCTAAACATGAGTTTAATATGAGTCAATGGTGTTTTCACAGCTTGGTTCATAGCTTGACCATGGTGGTGGTCCATTAGGGAAAGATATAAATAATTAACATGTCCCTCTAGGTTGCAAAAAGAAGGTCTGCTTTGTGTCATGCTGTGTCTCTGTGGCCAAGGAAAGATACCCATTACAGTGTGTTCTATGAGAAGGAATATCTAGCTATACAGCCCTAAATGTCTGCAGGGCTGACTCTTTTGTCTATAAAAATACGATTAGCTTAGAAAAACTGAAAAGAAATTATTCACTGGATTCACAGCCAAGATTTTTTTCTTTTTTTTTTTTAATATACATAACTAATGCATCAGCTCTGAAACAAAATGCTTCTGAATTTTCTATTCACATTTGGGCAATTCTGACCTGAAGTATGCATCTTGCTGCCAGATTGAATTGGCTAGTAGCTGAGCAAAGGATTGGGTCATTTTAAAAATTATTCTCTTTCTCAAGAGCAATTATACCAAAAGTGGGAGCAGGGGAGGTTGAGAAGGATGGTTCCAGGAATAATCCACATGTTTTCAATCATATAAGTAAAATTTTGAGGCTGCATGCCGATGGTTGTAGAATGAGAGTCAGTTTCCTAGGAGATCATGTAAGATATCTCAAACTGCACACTTAAAGGGTTGACTTCAGTTCTTTAAGCATCCACTTCAAAATAAAAGGTTGCTTGGAAGAAATATGTGCCAATCCCACCAGGGTTGTCTCAGCTTTTCATCTTTTATAGAGTGAGAGAGAAAGTGAGAGAAAGAAGTAACCTATTCTCTTGGCCACATAGTCTGAATAATATTTTTTATTTTAACTGAGTACAGAGAGCAAGTATCCAAAAGTAATCTATACAAGGATTAAAAATCTTGGTACACCAACAATTTTGCCACAGTGTCTGTGTCAAAAATCTTACCATCTAATACAGATAATCTGTCATCTCTGTATTTGCTTACTTGTTGCTCTCCCACCCTAGGAGCTGTTCCATTTCAATAGACAAGTAGTTATTGCATAGTTGCTAGTTGGAATAAGGAAACTTTTTTTGTCTGGGAATTTTACAGGCCCTGTAACAAGGATATTATTTCTACACCTGAGTACCCAAGCAACCTCATGCAAATGTGACTTGTGATACATAGCACATGATGCCTGATGGGAGTGAGGCAAAATGTTCTGTATTGCTCCATAGCTCTGCAAACCCCATATACAGAACCACTTAAAGCATGGCCAGGTGGGCTCCAGAGGACAAGTGCAATTGGTTGGAGAGGGTGTTATTTTTCATGAAGAGGCATAGGTAGGGGGCTATTAATAGAGAAATATAGAAGCTTATTTTGTTAGGGTACTATCCTTTGTTGATCATTTCATTATTACAGCCCATAACCTAAGCTTACAGGGAAAATCTAGAAAATCATGTTTGAACGGCTGTTCATATTATGGTCCATTTGGTGAGGTGCAGTATTGCTTGCCTGACCCTAAATTATTGGGACAAATGAATGGTAGTTCTGAGTTACAAATATCTCTCACTTTCAGTAAAAAACTATTTTCTTCTCAGAGACATGAGGCATGAACATCCCTGATCCAAGCTAGCCCATTCCTGCTTAGGAGTACAAAATAAAACAAGCATCTTCATGTAACACTTGGCCTGGTATCATGCTAAACAGAAAGATAATGCATTTAACACAAAAACCATGCAAATGCCCAGTTAATTTCATTTTTTTGTTACCAAAGCTAGACTTTAGATCTTGTTTACAATGCGAATGAGTAAAAGGGTTATAAGTCACAGGCACTGGTCTTATATTGAGCAGAACACGGTTAGAGCAGGGTCCGTGTTTCACTGTGGCTTGACCCATACCTTCTTACATGTTCAAAACCATACAAGAAAACAACAAAAAAGCATCTTCGTTTATTACAGTAACTATTAAAATTAGACAACATGACTATTTAAAAGGCTGCTTTTTTTTTTTTTTTTTTTAATTTGCTGAGATTTTGCTTCTTTTTTGTGTCTGCATAGATTTGACTGAAAAGAAGTCAACCCAATTAGTGTTATAGAATCTTGAGGGCATTTCACTTCGATATCTCAATGCTATAAGGTCTAGATTTCAGATACTGGGAAGCAATTTTAATTTTTTTTTTAAACAACTATTGGAATAAAATCAAAATCACAAAAATATTCCATTATCTTTATTGAAAAAAACTCTTTAAAAAACCTTCCAATTTTGGCTGTTTTGAGACCAATATCTTCCAGTTGTTCCAGTTGGTGACTGTACACTCAGTTGTCAGTCCACAATGAAAACTGAATGAACGGACATTGAACTTCTTCTAAAAAAATTGATCATTCATTTAATAGCTGGATTGATAGTCTCTGATGTGTTATTCTTCTTCCCCCAGGTTCCTGGGCTTTAAGAGGGTTTTGGGCCTCAAATGTTCTTAGCAATACATGGAGCACTACCAGAAACACACAGAGGACAAACTGCCTTTGGAAATGAGCTTATTCTGTAACCATGACTTGCCAGACCACCAAGCTAACCAAGAGAGTCCATAGTTCATACCAGATATTCAGACTGAAACAGAGACCTAGTTCTTAAAATCCCAGGCACCTGGCCCTCAGTCTGCTGGCAGTATGGCTCCCTAAGCAAAAACCTTCATGGTTGGAAAGGCTGCTCATCAGATGCATCTGGCAAGCCTTTTGTCATCTATAACACGGTGGGAGAAGGCACCCAACTCCACAGAACATCTGGAGGAACCACCCAGGATGTCCCTGTCTTTCATAGTTGTAAGACACTGGATAACAACCAGAAAGCCTTCCTCTCTTTCCAGATTATAAAGTCTTCCATTCACATTTATTTAGTCAAATGACCCAGTTACTTCTACTGTTCCTCCAGGCACATTTTGAAGAGATTGGAAGACCAGCGTATTTCACTTTCATACTCTATGAATCTATTTGCTTCAACATGCACCGTTATAATTACACACACATCATGCATGCTTGCTTTCTTTCTTATAATTAGCAATCTCTAGGCATTGATCAAGAGTTGCAGATTCCCTTTAGGCACCTATGGCATTTTAGCAGCGTAAGTTCCAGCCTGCAAAAAGATGCAGTGTCCCATCCCAACATAACATAATTCCATATGGCAACATACAGACACTCTTTCTTAGTATAGCCAGATCTAAACATCTGAAAAATCAGAAGTCCATTCTCCCAAAATCATAGAATAGAATTATGAATCATGAGATTAAAAAAAAAAATTACCATTCTTTTATTTGTCTTTTGGCTCTTTGACATCTAGTATTAATTAATACCTTCAAATAACAGGGGAGGTGGGCAGGGCTTGGAATGCAATAATCACAAAAAATCTCCCATGGTTGCAGAAGCTAAAGTGCATCATAAAATCAGGCACCACTGTATGCTCATCAGCTTCAGCCACAAGTCAAAAATATGAACACTGAAGACCTATTTATCCACCCTTATGAGACAAAATTAACACGTGCAAAACCTAGCAACACAATCACTCCATTTCTATCCTTAAAGTTTGTTTTATGGGCTGTCAGCACATTATACAGAGAAAACACATAGAATCTGGACTCATATAATGTAGTGGGCATAGGATTATACTGCTTTTAAAATCTGTGTCTCAGTTTGAAGAGCCAGCACGTGGTATCAGCCATTTGCATTCAGCAGCACTTTTTCAGACGAAAGCAAAGCATAGAAATAACTTTTGTTGGGCGGTGTAAGTAGCATGAGGCAATATGTTATTGTGTCCCTCCCTGTTTGTACAGTATATTATACAATGGCATTCCCATACTGGATAACCCCTTTTGATAAAATATAATCAAAATACTAGTGCTGCTTGTACTATTATTACCACCAATAAACACAATAAACAGAAAATTATTATATTGTGAACCACATCACCTAGCTGTTCAATCAAAACTTTTTCATATTAAAGTCAGTACTTTAGGTTTATTTTAGGTTGTAATGTTTGTTTGTTTGTTTGTTTGTTTGTTTGTTTGTTTGTTTGTTTGTTTGTTTGTTTGTTTGTTTGTTTGTTTGTTTGTTTGTTTGAAGAAACTGAAATTTTGGCTAGTAATTTGTTGGACTCCAGTGTTAAACTGCAAATTTTCAGCTAACTTGGTCTTTCAATCCTTTCTGATTTATTTCTCTGTTCTGTTAAATGGAGGGATTGGGGAATTGATGGAAACCACAGACTGAATCCATGAGATTCCAAATAAATAGCAGCAACATTCCAGCCTCTTAGGCGTCCTGGTTGGTAGCAGAGATATTAGAAATTTGTTATATCTGAGGGACAGAGCTCTTAATCTTATAATGAAATATATGAAATATGCTTTCTGTTTTGTGGTTCGCTTCTTTGCCAATCACCCTTCTGTGAAAATTGCTAAGGAACAAAGCAAACACAAAGTTTTAGTGTTTGCACCTTGTATCTAATATTACATTTATCACTAGCTTCTTTTTTTAAGAATGTCAGGTCTTTCCTTAGTTTTCTCATCTATTCTTCCTTATTTCCAAGATACCTAAATCATATGTAGTTACATGATTCAGAGGGAGGAAAAATTAAATAGCTTGACAGCAAATCTTACAGTGCTGTTCACAGTCAGAATGTTTATGTATTTAAATCAGGACCATGACTAGAAAATCACCTAACATTGAACTAATTCTTAAATTATTTACCCCTTAGAAAGAAAATGTATCTATTTCCTTGAGGCTTCTTCTCATTAGAATAGACTTATTGTTAAATTATAAATAGCTAGTAAACATTTAATGCAGAGAACATATTTTGTTTACTCAATTTAACCAACAGAATAGTGATTTATAACAATGAAGATATTAAGCATCTTTAAAAGTGGTGGGATTTAAATCATCAAGAATCAAGAGGCTGTAACGGAAATAAGAATGATGTATAAATAAATTACTTGGGTTTTTATTTAGGAAATGAGAGCAAAAGTGGATAAGGTTGTCAGTATGTGATAATTCTTTACAGTACATATTATATAAATAAGACTTACCAATTCCAAAAATAAGATTGAAATATTTGGAATCTAAATCCTGTAAAACACTTTGAAAAAATTCAGGCAGAATATATCAAGAAAATATAAACTACTATAGAAACTAGCAGTCTGTTTAAATGCCACTTTCCTATCCACACTGACTGCAAATTCATGCTTGCCATTACTTTGTTAAGAAGATCCATCAAAACTGTATTTAGACTATGAATGTAGGCTTTTTTAATGCAGGCAACTGCAACATAACACAATAAAAATATTTCTTTGACCTTTTTCAGTTTTTACACTATGGCTACTACACTTCTTTTGTTGTAGTGCAGAAAATTTTTTTCTTTTTTTCCCTCAAAAATAACCTGTCATTCTGAAAAAAATGAGTAAAATTAGGATGATTTGGAAAGTGAGAGGACACTGTAAGTAGAGAAGGGTATTACCTCTTCACTGAATAAGTGTATTGTACAGTTCTGAGCTTTCTGCTTCTGTCTAGCAGACAGTTTTGAAAGGCACAATTTTTTTCAGTTTTCTGAAAATATTATTTTTCAGCATGTTCAGTATTCTAAACTAACGAATAAAAAACTTTAGCAAGCTCATTTCCCATTGAAAAAAATCTGTATTGAAAGGAAGTATGTCTGTATAGTCCAAACTCCAGCCTTTCTTGTTTATGTTTTAGGATCTTCAGTGTTCCAGTCTCATTATCATCTCTTCACAAGGCTCTTCTTTCCTAAATGTAACAAGGTACATGTTAACTTGCCTGCCTCATTAACTATGTATCAGTGACGCATAATCAGATATTTTGTTTTGGTGCCAGGTGTTAAATATAGGCTAAATACCTACTTCTAGTCACTCAGCACTGACTTCTCCACAGCAACAACCTCTATTTATCTCATATGGATACTGGAATATTTCATGTGGATAGTGTAAAATATGTAGGAATTCCTGAGTGCCTACAAATGAAAACTGTACTTTTTGTGTTAAGATATTTGAGAAATCAGTAATTGCTTCAAAGAAACAGGGCTTGAAATCCTATAGAAGTGAAGTCTCACTGTATTTGCTACCAAAGCTAAGCAAAGTATTTTGTTTGTAAGCAGGCTGAATATTTCAAGATAGGAAAGGGTTAATGGACTTTAATAAATCTTAGGGTTAACGAGTACACATTTTTGTGTGTTTTTATTTGGTTCTGGTAAGTATCTGCATAGTCATATTTCTTGAGTTTAAAGTGGAGGTGAAAATATTTTCCAATTCTGCTGTATTACACTCACTGATATGATGGACTCTCGTAAATAAATTAGCTTCTGTCTCTTCCACTTTTGACCACTGTGTGAGACAGTGTTGCCATTGTAGTTTTCCAGTTCTTACTGGAAAATAGCTGGAAAAACACTTCTACACAAAAAGTGAAAAAAGGGAGATGATTGGTTCAACTTTACTGCTGCAGATTGGTAAAGGAGGGAGGGGGGGAGGGAACCAGAGGTTTCTCTGCAAGCTAGAAGAGCCATCCTGAAAATTCATCAAAATCAGCTAAATGGTTTGCAGTTCATAGTGCACTATTAACATTCCTACGAAGGGAGGTGGCCTGCATTCATTAGAGCAGATGTAACTAAAACCTGGTTTGCTTCACTAGAAATTACGTATACTACAGTGAAGCCTTTCTATTCCTGAATGCAGCATATGAGGCTGAAGAGCTGTTCTAATGTGGATTTCTGAATATACTTACTTCTCTGACTGATAGGATGACTCTTTCTATTGTCTCAATACCTGCTGCAAAAAAAACCCACCTCCTGATATTTTCTCTATTTGCCGATGACAAGAAGACAAAGCATTCTCCACAGCCTGTAAGGAGCTAGTGGTTGGGGTAGATCAAGGAATGTGTTTCCATAGCCCAGCAAACAAGACAGCCGAAAAACAAAAGAGCCTTCACTTCCAGCTGAGTTGAACTTCCCCTCTCCCTGGGGCTACTTGTCCTATGACACATAATCGTCAGCATCTTCATGTGAGTCTCTAGCTCCATGTTCAATCAGGTTCCCATATTTTTTTAAAAAACATGATACGGCCCCATTCCAGCACCACTGCGCTCTTTAAAAGTAAATATGAACACAAATTTAAAGCTTAAATAAATACAATTTTTCATGAAGAACAAGAATCTCATTGTCTAGGTTGGGGAATTTACCCAAAGCTGGTTTTTTGATCCTTAATTGAAAAACTGAGCTTTCAGTGGCCAAAACATACACTGAAATGCTAAAGACATTGGGGCATTGGCATCTTCAGGAACCTGGCGGTGGTTACTCCAGTCATGGGTTTTTTTGCTGAAAGCCTGCTTTTGATTTATTTCCATAATAAAGAGCAAATAGCTGTAGCATCATAATGATTTGAGATTTGTTCCTAGCTAAGAGGCCTCTGGTGGCCTTATAAATTTGTTATGGAAGCACATATTAAAGCAAATGGAACCTGTCCGACAGGATACCTGGCATGACTCTGGTAGGTGGTAGAAAACATGCTTCTAACCACCTCCATGATCAAAACTGCTCCAGCACGCCTCTCCCTCTCTACAGCTGTAATCTTGCAACCTTTCCATCATGCCTGCTCTGCTCTACAGTTTTACAGGAAAGCATGTGGATGAATTGCATAAGTTTTCATCTGGTAACACCCAGTAAGTGCATCCTGGCTGGATGAAGACAGCTCTACGAGAGGCTGGGAGGAAAAGAGGGAACGTGGAGGTGAGGGAGGGATTAACTGCCCTCCCAAGAAGTAACCAACCTAATGAATAACTCTGAAAGACTCTCCGGCCTGAAACATTAATACTTAGAAATATCCAACAGAAAATCAACACTCTCTCTCCCAAGAGCAGTAATATCTCATTCCTAGGCTTGTGGTCATGCTAACTCAGAGTTCAGATCCATAAATTTATCTGTTTGTAATACACATTTTTTACACCTTAATTCAGCTCCTTCTTAGAATGGGTTGTACTTCTTAAAAAGAAATTTAACTAACATATGGATGTATGTCAGCACAAATGAGAACTGGGTCAAGTATAAGCAGAGCAGCTGAAGTCTGCCTTTGCCCTAAGCATCCCTGGGAGTTATATAATTTAAACCAGGTCTCTCCTGTGCTGTGCACTATTCACTGATACATCCAAGTCCAGCTTCAAAAGTTTGTGCTTGTTTTTGTCAGTTGCATTCCCTGTGCTCTTTTAATACAGCTAAGGAATCATAAACTGAGCACAGACATGGAGTAACATTCTTAACTGTATGAATTTTGCACTAAGTTTCCTGACAATCATTAGAAAAACCTCTCTGAGGAAAGGGATGTATTATGAGCTCCTGCTTCTTTAAACACTAAAGAATTCAATCATGAGACACAGGGCTGCTGGAAACCAGGATTTCTTTGTATCACTCTGCACAAATCTACCTTTTTTTCAGCCTCCAATTCTATTTGTCTGAATCAACAGCTTGCTATAAAGTGTTTTATTATTCCTTTGTGAACAAACCCTAATAACCTAATTTAGTCTCTCTTAATGTTTGTGGCACATCTATAAGAAACTTTGAATGTTCTTCAATTCGTTGCTTAGTTGTCATATAAAGCCACATCTATAAATGGCTTAGGTAGCTGCTCCCTCTTAAATATTGAAATTTTATCTTTGCTGTCTAGTTTTAATTGGATGCATAAGTCACATGGCATTGTTTGCTCTCAAGTAGGTCTGTACTGATTGAACATTTTGACTTCCTTCAGAATTCATTCAGCCTGTCTGAATTAGAAGTTTGCTTCTTATGAATACTCTCCTAGAGTTCCTTAAAATTTATTGACAGTGTTCCTGTCAGCAAATTGCATCCACTCTTGTGAAAGGAGCAAAAATGGGCAGCACCACGCCCAACACAAATAATTTTATCTGTGTAAATACTACTTGCTTCAGGTTTTAATTGCCACACTGTTTTATTACAATCCAAAATCTTATATTCCCTGCTACTGTACAACACTAATCAATAACAAGATTCTTGCCCCACAGATGTTACACTCTGACATATGTCTGACTGTTGTTTACGTCAGAACTCAGCCTTAAGACTTTAAACCATACAGTTTTTCCTATTTCTGTAAATAACCTGTAATTGTAGATCATCACTGAAAATATTCCTTGAAGATCTGTGTTGTGGATTAGAGTGATGGGAATTTAGGGAACAAGCTGGGAAAGGACCTAAATAAGGGTCAAATGCTACAGTTGGTTCTTCATACTCTAACTTCATTTGTTTCTGTGGAAGAAATATGGGAGAAACAGATTAAAAGACTTGGTTCTAGTGACCTAATGATCTTTCCTCATATAAAATACTTGATGCAACCACAGAAGTGGTTGGCTACAATATTGTGTATTACCTTCTCATAAAAGTATCAAATGTCAAAATGGAAATGGAATGAGTACTGCTTTAGTGTAATTTCTTGTACGCAATTCAGGGTTTTTTCACCATTATTTACTGTCTATCTTTCTCAGTTTTGCCTGGGTTGGAAAATTACGTCACAACCAACACTGAAGATAATTTCACTGCAAGGATAAGCAAAGGCAAGTCATATTCAATATTTATCCCAGAGCGCAGTTGCAAATATGTTTTATTCTCATCAACACTCTCATCTAAACAGCAGCCAGTTGTCAGTTATGTTTATTTTGATGCCAATAGTGAGTGGCAGGTAACTTTTCTGCTCTAGACAATGCTTTTACTAGAATCTTTCTAACATTCTTCCCATATTCTGATTTGATTTTGGAACTTCAAACCTTTAACCAGGGTTTACCATAATGTCAAAAAACACAATAGAATATTAATACAACTTTTAAAAGAAAGTGCTGAGTTAAGCTATTTCTGAGACTACTGTATTCTTTATGAATTCATTAGAACTATCCAAAGAATGTGCTGAAATGCATGAAAAGAATGATAGGCACTCTAAAACAAGGCTGATCCTCCTCTCATTAAGACTAAATATGCACATTAGTTTTGGTATTTTAGGGGCCTGAATGTTACAACTGACAATTGTGTTGAGGTCATGAGAAGAAATAAGTTATTTTGGCACCCACCAGGGAAGGCTCAGAACTGCTTATTTTGCAAGAAAAGACAAAAAGTTTTAATAATGGCCCTCAGAGACGTGAGTGTGACCTGGGGTGTAATAACCTCAAATCAAATTATAGAATCCAGCACAAAGCATGATCTCAATCAATGCTCGGAACTCTTTAGAAAGCAGAGGAAAACATAAACAGAGACCAAGCACCTAAAATACCCCACTAGCACCACTAGGTGCTCCATCTTTTGTCTAAAGTCAATATCAGGAATGTGACTTGAATGCCAAGCTCTTTCTTTAGATTGATGGATCCCTCACATCCCAAGAAACAGAAGGAAATTAAGTACTGAAAAAGTAACTTTAACTCTATTGTCCCAAACCTCTTTATTTAACATACAAGGTTTGTTACAATTCTGCATAAACCATAAAAAATTGGGGTTAAGACTGACATGCCAGCCTTTGAAATGCAGTATTATGCAAAGGAGGAAAAATGAAAAAGAAAATAATGAGACCTTCAGAATGGCAGTAAGCAAGCTGTTGGCCTTAGCTGGGAGTTTTGTGGCTTTTGTTGTTCTTTGTCACTATCCCACTATTATTTAAATGTAAAATTTATTTTTTCCATATTGAAGAATAAACGGTTTTGATTGTCAGACTTTTCATGTTGGTATTTTGAACTCGGAAAATTTCTTTTTCTCCTCATTCTGCCAGGCTAGTAAAGAAGAAGAATTAGGTGATGCGTACTGTATATTTGTTGGCAAAATATCTCAAGAATATTAAATGAAACTACCACTTTTTTCCTGAATATTTTGCCTCAGTATGTAGAGTTCAGGTTGTTCAGATGCAGGAATATTAGAAGGTGGACTGTTAGACTGAGCACAGCTGCTAAAATGCTATCATGATACACAATCAAATTTCTACTCTACTAGTGAAATATATTTTGCTACCAAATCACACAGCCCAAAATGAGTGCAATTGTCAATCTTATGCACTGCAAGCATCGTAGGTAACCAAATATTTTTGGTAACAGTACATCAGGGTAATTAAGGTTAATTATCTGCAACTACAGAGGTATGCTATTGGCACAACAATCTACTTCCATGACAACCTGAAATTCATTTGATCTTTCTGTGTTTTGAAATCATGGGCAATTTAGCTTTTCTCATGCCTAGAGCCAGTGGAGTAAAAGATTTTACAGTTTTTAATTAAATAAAACCTGTGAATATCTGGTGGACTTACATCAGAAATCTTGCATTTTGACTGCTGTGCCTCAAAAAACTTCCGCAGATGGTAAAATTATTATGATTACTTATTGTAATAAATTCTGTGGGTTTCCTGTTATTCTGCATGACTAGTAATTAACTTTATTCCACTCAGGGGAGGAATAACAGTGGGTCTTTGGGCTTTAGGCCAAGCATTCTGTAGAAGCACAAAATTCAACCAGGTGCAGCCTCTGTAAATGAAAGAGGGCAAAGCAGTCTTGGTCATCGTATCTGGCAAGGTCTTATCAATGTTTTAAGCAAAATACGCCAGTTTCAAGCAAAAAAATGTAGAAAAAAAACCTGAAAGAGGTAAATGTAAGTTTGGGTAGAAAGTGGTATTCCTATCTTGGCAAAATGCTTGGGATTTCCAAAGTATTCCTAAGGGAGACAAATTCAAAATTTTTTTCATTAGATGTGAGACCACAAGAGCATAGTAATCAAGATGACAAGGAGATCTACCAGGAGATAGGAGAATTCAGATCAAATGCCAATTCTACTCTAAAAGCTTCTGCATGGCAGGCATCTTGACCACCATAGTCTCAATTATCATGGGTGGAAAGGGCCATAATATGGTTACAATATTTGAAAGAACTGTATTCTGGTCCTGTCAGAGGGATGATTATACCCATCTACAAGCATAAGGAATCACATACATAACTGGGTGAAGTGCCAAACTGCTATAACCCATGAATCACTAGTTCTGCAGTGTTTTTTTGATGTGATTGGATGTAAAAAAGTGTAAAAAACAAGCGTTATGTTTTTTTATTATTTTCCCCTAAATTGCTGGTATATTTGACTTTTTTTTTTTTGAATCAAGATGGAATTTGTGTGGCTAGACCTATTCCAAGGGTGAAAAAATCCTCACATGATGTTTCTTTGAAGGAAATGTACCTGTCTCACCATAGAGGAAACAGAATGGTTAAAGTCACAGCTGGACGATAGCTTAGAAATAGCACAAAAAAAAAAAAAAAAAAAATAGCACAAACCGTCCATCATTGTTTCCTTTGGAAACAGCCAAAGCTGGGCTTGTGAGTACTCCTAGAGACACACCACTGCTGGATGACTGTAAGGCAGTAGATACAACCTCAATGTCCTCTATGGCAGCTTCTACAACCTGATTTACTCTGTCTCCTAAATGTCAAACTTGTTGAGTATCACAACTTTGTTTGAAATGACACCAGCTGCGACAGTTCATTAACAAAATTGCTATTAAGTTAAATTAACTCATTAATTTTATTAATTCATTAAATTAACAAAGCTTCAGTGCCATTTTTTTCCCCCCATCACATCAATATTCTGATAGCAGAAGAGGTATGCCAAATCACTTCAGAGTTATATACAGTATATATAGTATATAAATGCCTGCTAGGTAGAATCACTTTGGAAGTGAAAATCTACCTTAGCATTCCATAGTCACTTCCTAGAGAGGGTGAAATTCAGGCAAAGGGACAGCAGTTTTTCTCAAATTGGGTGTCTAAAAATTAACTTGTGATAGAAGATGCCTAAGCTGGAGCCTATAACTCAGGCACTTCAAGCTTCAGCTTAAAAATGTCTCCCATAGGACAGGGACCAGTCCCAACTGCCGTCTCCCAGCCAAGTAGTCTGGGAGCTGGTCCCCAACATCACCCAGGGCAGGGGGCTGCCCTCAGCTGTGCTGTCTCTAGGCTAGCCCTGAGCACAGGCAGCCCACCCCCCAGACAGGGGAGAAGCTATCTGGGCCCTTACAGATCTCTGGCTTGACCAGAAGCAACAGACTTTCTCCTGTAACAGGACTTGTTGATAAGCAGTGATTTTCATTTTGAAAATTAGCATGTCTTTTGACCTTTGATTTAGTTTCATGCCAGAAAATACTGAGAACCTTTTGAATTCTAATTTAACTTTTTTTAACAGAGACCCCTGAGTAACAAATAGCTAAGTAAACAGAAATTACAATGCTTGAGAGGAGGACTTTGTAGTTTTTTGGAAATAATAATTGCACACAAGATGTAGTAGACCCCGGTTGATTCCCTGCTTGTCTGTAATTTGGGGAATCTTGTTTGACACTGGAGTCTGGCATTACAACCTTGCCTGAAAACAGAATCTGAATCTGGGCTTGTGTCTCCTAAATACAGGCTGGGATTTTTCACTTACATCTTTTGACCAGAAATTCTATTCCAGATTCTGTGAAAATAGTCACCAGAGCCGATATGGATTCAATGTGTAGATATTTGTCAACAAAAAAGTATTTCACTGTCAAATTCCTTGCAACTTTTGTTCAGGTATCTCCAAGAGGATTTTGGGGGCCTGTCTCTTTTCAAGAGCAGCTCTTCGTCTTTTGTCTCGTAGTCATGAGTTCAATCAAGAGTCACATGTCTTGTGTTGCTTTTAATCTGGTTACAATATGACGTTCCAGATGATGTAGACACCTGCTGACAAACTGTGATCCACTTCAGCAAGGTGAAACATAGT
Source organism: Tyto alba (assembly GCF_018691265.1). Lineage (NCBI taxonomy): Eukaryota > Metazoa > Chordata > Aves > Strigiformes > Tytonidae > Tyto > Tyto alba. The sequence continues at coordinate 3,881,387 of NW_024881295.1, read as the reverse complement.
TCCTTCCAGCCAAACTAAAATAAATATTTCAGGGGCATTTTGCATGATAGCTGGGCTCCAGCTGCATAGATCTCTATTTACATACTTAGATATTCTGTCCTGGTTCATATAATACCTTCCAGGAGCTACAAATGGAAGTAAAACCCGCTATTCATCATCAATTGTCATCAGATTTGTTTCTTACACAATGCATTCTTGAAGGCAGCATGTATCCTTTAATTTAGCTTTTCTCAGTTATGTCTTTAATAATTTTATATCAATATTATATAGAAATAATGGCTAAGAAATTATTCCTCTCCCCCTGCTTGCTCCTTTGATTTAGATGTCTGTCTTTGAGAGTCCTGCAATCACCTGCCAGCAGGAGCTTATATGACAGTCTCCATTTGCTTGAAAGACATGCAATACTTTTGTCTTTGAAGGACAAGGAGGAGAATCTTTCTCATTCAAATACAAGCAACTCTGAAAGTTGATAGCTATATAATGAGATAGCATTCAAGTTTTATTTAATAATAAGTTAACTTGCCATGCATCCAAAACCAGTGATAATGAAGGTGTAGACCATTGTTCTGTCATCTGAAGAAACTGTAATGTCTGTAATGACAAAAACTTCCTTTTATATCCATATAATAGCAGTGGTTGTCAAGTTTCATCAAATTACTATTTCATTAAGCTGAATTTGATTTAGTTTTATAAAAGGAAAAAATTAGAAGCTCGGACTAAATGCATACAGTCCCTGTCTGCTGCTCCATGCCATTTATGTGCTGATTGACTTGGCAATGTGGTGCATAGCCTAAAACTAATGTGGTTTTAGCTGTGCCTACAATTTTCAAATTAACCATTTTTTTGTGTTAAGCTTTTCTAAACTGTGAATCTTTCATCAGACTTAGTAGCAGAACATCTTGCCTTTTCTGGTGAGAAACAGATTTTTAGAAGCGTATTTTTTCTGGCTTGCAAAAAGCCAGCAGGAGCCTTTTGTAAGTCTCATACAAAGATTTGTCTGCTGTTGTAACCCAAGTGGCCATGCTCTGAGAGCACCAAAAGGCTTTAATTTCCCTGAGCAGCCTCACCTGGGGCTTCCACTTCCCTTCCTGCTGTCCCTCGCTCCAGCAGCTCCATTTAAACTCCCAGGCCTGTTGCATGTCCAGTCCTGTCTGTGCTTGCTTACTCATGGGACTTTCTTGAAGGACTCTAGATTAATGCCCTAGGTGGCTGTCTCCACTCCCACTTCAGACCTTATCTTGCTATTTCTGATGGGGGATGAATGGACAGACCTGACCCATCACCTTGTCTTGTCTTACCTTAGGCTGCTGCTGGACCCTGTTATCAGCACCCTGCTCTGACTTGGTTGTTCAGACACTCTGGAACTGTGCCCTGGATGGTGAGGGCACTGTCACTGCCTGTGCTGGGGTTGTCCCTGGCTCCAGACTTGTTCCGCTTTGCAGAGCAGCCCCAGTCTCGCTGGTCCCTGAGACAGAGAGCCCTGAGTCTGCTGGCAATGTTTGGTTGTAGAGGCAGACGAGCACACAGCTGGCCAGTGGAGGTCTGTCCATTTTTGGGGGTATGTATTTACTAGCTGTGTGCCGCATAGAGAGTTCCATTAGTCATTGTAACATGGTGTAACACATCAGCTTGGTCTTTTAGATCTTTTATATTCTGAGACTCTGCCAACATACAATCTCACCTTGTCAGTGGGGTGTTCTTTTTTTAGTGTACTCCTTGGAAATCCACTGGATCCTGCACACCTGGTGTAAATTGGGTAGCTCCATCAGTTATTGTGGTTGTGCCGATGTGTGCCACTTAAAATATGACCCAATATAAGTGCAAATTCCTTTTATGCCAGCTCCTTCTGCGAAGGATACTTATCAAGAGATCCGCAGCATATCCTGAAGACTGAACTGGAAAGTTACTAGATTGGTAGGGGACACCTTCAGACTCTGAGTCTCCTTGTACTGTAGTTCTTGTAATAATTTGTACTCAATGCAGGACAAATGTAGAACAATATAAACATGAGAATGTATCTGTGTTCAAAGTTCCCTTGCCAGCACTATAAAAGATTGCATCAGAGGGAGAGCAACTGAAGCTAATAAAATCAGTGCTGGCACGATGCAGAAGGTTAGAGTAGACAACAAACAAGCAGACTTTTCTTTTGCAAATGATTCATCTGTTTGTTAGACATGGGTGATATGGGTCAGGAAAGTGTTCATAAGCAGCTAAAACTACCACCTTTCTCTGAACAGACTCTACATGCTGCAGGTTGAGGTGTACCTCCTCACTGGCTTCTGTCTTTTCAATAGCCACAGCAAGGACAGAGCCCAACTATCCTTCTTAAGCTTAACTGTTCTCTGGGGGATTCCTCTATTGCAGCTGCAGGTTTCCTCTGTTCCAGCAACACACTCCAAATCCTCTTATATCATGCTTGGAATAAATAAGGTCTGTCTGCCAGCATGAGTCAGCAGTAAACACCATCCCTGTACAATTTTGTGAGCAGCTGAGTGGAAGGTGGCATGCCACAAGCTCTCTCTATCTGTGTGTAGGGTCCCAGAAACTGCCATGTTCTTGGCAGTTCAGTTAATTCCGAACAATATCTGGAGTTTGTTATTGCTGTTTTTCATTTGCTGTGTGCTTCTGGGCTGAGAAACTGCCAAAATATCATAAACAGCAATCCTTGTAGCTCTATTCTCAAGAGATTTCCTTTTTTCTTCCCTGACCTCATGCAATTCCCCACCCAGTTTTTCCATGTCCAAATGATCCAGATAACTTGGACAAGAACTAACAGTTCTGCGTGCTTATCCAGAATCACAAGACAGTGTTTTTCATATTTATCCATTATTATAATATATGTTTACAGACTTGAGTGAATAAAACAAAGCATCATCTATCATATAGCTATTCATTTAATTTCAAAAATTTATTTCAGTTCTCTCATTGTACACTTTTACTGAATGTTTCAGCTTTCCTAGAAGAATCCTCATAGAAAATGAATTCTTTTTATCCTAGTTTGATTTTTGAACTGTTCACCAGAATCTTTACCTGCATAACCAAAAGCAATATGACTTTTCAATTTTCCATTCAACCATGTAGTTTGTAGTGTCTAATGTCATTAGATATGTCATGTATGTGGAAGTGATGTATATTGCATACAATACTCCATAGAAGTAACAGCCTACTGATGATTCTCACAAATGTTTTGAATTAAAGCAGAGATGAGGGGTTTGTAACCTGTTCTCAGGCATCTTGAAAAATGGAAAGAGGGAAATTGGTTTATTGCAATTTGCATAGTGAGCTCAAACGTATACCTTTACTTCTGTGACAAAAGAATAGCATTTCTAACCCCCTCAAGAAAACAAGGAGCTGTAGCTTTATCTTGAAAATGGTGCCTGAAGTTGCAAGCCTTGAAGAAGTGAATGATGCTTAGGCTCTTGTGTCACAGTTCCACAGGTGTATTTTTCACTTTAAACTGTTCCTTGACCTTGACCTTCCTTCCAACACCAGGTGCTCATCTCCACTCCCTGACTGCCTTCTCAATTGTTCTGGCACAATTACTTGTGGACTTCCTTGATTGATCCTTTTAGGCAACCTTTTGTTTCCCTGATGGACTATTTTCAATCTACAGTTTCTTCCTAATTTAGTTCCTCTGTTTCATTATGACCCTGCTGTAGTGGGAGGGTGGGTCTGAGGTGGCAGCATCAGGGCAGAAAGAAAAAGAGTGAAGTTGAGCTGAGCAAAAGCCTGGCTTTGCGGCTGAGAACAAGTCTGATGTGATGATGGTTTAAGGCACTAGAACTAATCTTTTGTCATTTCTAGACCCTTTGTGGGACAGGTAAGTGCAATTTTAATATTCTTCTATATAAAATCACCGCTAAACTTATATTTTAGGTTTGGACACCACTTCTGAAGATAAAGGGAGCAGTGAAAAGCAGTGGTGCATTGAGTGGACTTTTTGTAGAACATAACCTTCAGTATGAGTGCTTTGTATCTAACTCAGACATGGCCTGCTTCTGACGCACGATAAGTCTAAATCATACCTGCTGCGAATGATTCATGATACTCAATCATATGCCATCCTGCACCTAGCATCAAAATGTTAGATGACTAGTCGGGAATACAGGCAAGGACAAATTAAGAAGTGCTGACAAGAATATACTTCTACATTCAACAGTTCTTAGTCAATTCTGTGGCAAAATTCCTTTTGGCTTTGATATTAAAGGAAATAGAAATAGTGTTTTTTGTTGTTTTCGGCTGGGTTTTGGTGTTGTTGGTTGTTTTTTGGTTTGTTTTTTTTGGTTTTTTTTTTTTTTTTTACAGATTTTTCCTTCATTGACTGAATTCTTCCAGCTTTTCCTCATCTGGCCCAGCCTTCAGAGTCCTGAACTATCTGCCCAGCACAAAAGAGTCTTCTTCAGGGCTCCAGAGGACAAGTGAAATATTTCAAGTTTCTTTTGTGGAGGAATGGGGTGGGTAGGAGTAATTCTTTTAGGATGAGGATATCTATCTAATGCACCTGTCTAGCAGATTGCTAGGTTGTGAATCTTTCCTGATGATAGGATAGCTTCCTACTGAATCGGTAATATTCATTTATTCAAGGTCACAGAATCCCTTACACTCTCATAGCAGTTTGTTATAACTATGGTGATCAAAGGATGAATGATGCAAGGCTTCATGGAGCGGCAAAGACAGGCTGCTCTTTGAGGAGCCAAGAGTCACAGCAAGGTGGGCAGGGGCACAGACCTCACCAACAAGGGAGGTGTCCCACAGTAGCCCATCAGGTCCTGTGACAGTAACCACAGCCAGCCAATATTACTAATGAAAAAGTCCACAGTGATGAGGCAGGTCTGAGATCAAGCCAGAAAATCAAATCAGTGGGCTGGGATAAAGGCCAAAATTAGGAAGGTGTTAAACTGAGCACAGGTGTACCAGCAGCATAACTCAGGTGAGTGGTGAGGGCCTGAGCATAGAAGTGACCACAGAGCAACGGAGGGGCAGAAGAGTGGATGATATGGCTGTGCCATGCCAGAGAGCTGGCTGTGAGCCCGGGCGGCAAAACTCTTTGGGATGGGGAGATGTGCTCAGGGACATGATGCATGGTTTGCTGGGACCCATGGCCTTCTTTTACCAAACCAAATGACAATATAAAGAGAAGTGTACAGGCTTTCAGGTTCGTCAGCTTTTCTGCCCAGGCACTGCATCTCACGTCACATCATCTCACTTCTTACGTGATAGAGAATGGTGAAGAGAAATGTTTCCCACAGTCACAGAAGTGAGGACTAGAAGACTTTGAATTTAAAAGCCCCAGCATTGTTGTCATGTTGTTTATTGAATAGCATTTCAGTTCCTTAACAATGAGTGAGATTACTCCAGTATGAGATTATTATGATATTATGAACATAACATTAAGGTATTATGAGATCTCACAACATTTTGTGTTGGAGCCTGTATTTAGATCAAGAACCAAAAGATTGCTAATCCTGGAGAAACTTTTACATGTGAAAAGAATAAAGAAAATCATTCATCTCTCCCTTTCTCGATTAAAGGGTGTAATCAATAGGGAGCATGCCAGTTGCCCAGTTGAAAGATATAACATTCTTGTTTATGATGGCAGGAGAGACATAAAAATCTTCACAGTCCTTGGCATACATTCCATGTGGGTCTTGGCACCCAGGGCAATGCCATTTCACCCAGAAAACTGCTGCCTGTGTCAGTGTGGTAACCAAGCACACAAGCCAGGGATAATTTTGGAATAAATCCTTATTTATTTCTCTTTAAAAAAAAAAAAAAAAACAAAAAAACAAACAAAAAAAAAAAAAAAAAAAAAAAAAACAACTTATAAAAAGAGATAGATTTTTGTTTTGGTCAAATTAAAAAATGAAGGAGATATACTTATTCACAGTGTGAATTCTTTGAGAAGCACAGAGTTCTAACTGTTGAAGTGGAAAAATCAACTATTTAAGAAATGTAAAAACCCACTTTTTATTTCAGGTTTGAAACATAGTGGTTCTCTGAGCCAGGACACACAAATTTTAGCTTTACCTTCTAGGGTTTGGCATCTCGTGTATCCTGGCAATTAGTTTGGCCTCTACAGTAAAATTCTGGGCCTGAGCTTGATTAAGAGAACATTTATGAATAACATCCTCAGAAAAATTAAGGCCATGGCCAGGACTAGGCCACAGTGGCAGTGAAATAGGTATGCTCTATGGCTAAGCTGTTCCATAAAACAGAAGAACCAGGCAGCTCATAACTCTTTACATTGATAGCAGTCATCACTCTTCTTTCACAATTTGCTAAGTCCAATTGGAAATTCCTGAAATTTTCATTTCACTTTTTTCTAAGTACATTTGCCAATTTCAGTGGAAAGCACCAGACATGGTGGTATATTCATGAATATGATGCTATTGACATGATGGATGAATCATGTTTTTACACTGGGAGAGAAAGGCCAACCTATCTAATCCCATCCCCACCCCCACCCCCACCCCAAAAAAAAAAAAATTGGAAATTAAAAACCCACATAGGGCCAGATCTTGCAGCCCTTACTCCCACTGATCTGACTGAGATGAAAAGACTACCAGTCTTGTAAGTATTTGGATCTTTTCAAACTTTGATAGCCGTTTACTGGAAATGTTTTTTTCAGTAACCAGTGTTCATTTTAATCCTTCATCAGTCTGGCTACTGAACTGGTTACTTTGACAGCAGGCAGGTTGAACTTACTTGTACCTTAAGAAGTTGGCTTATTGGACAAAAAGGCCCCAGAGTTCACAGTGAGGTGCTCCCTCCACTCTGCACCAGTCTTCAAATCAACATGACTACGCAGAGCATGGTAGGGGTGCTGGTGCCCACCAAATCTACACACTTAGAAAGTCATGTCACCTTAAGTCAGGGGCATTGGCAAATACCTTCCAGAGAGGCAGTAGCTAGATTTTTAATTCCACGCCTTAGTTTCTTCCTCCCATTGGAGGGACCTTTGCTACCTCAGAGATGAGGGGGTTCTTCTCAGGCACTACTGAATAATTAACTTTGGTGACTGTTCTCATGTTGTGCCCCGTACAGCTGGTCCTTCTACCTTCTGGTCAGAGGTGCTCTGGCAGAAGGCAGAGCAGATCTTGGTAGTGCCCTCCTAGCAACATAAAAGTCACCTAGAAAGAAATGCTGGTTGTGCAAAAATTGCCACAGCCTCTCCCACTAGAAGATGAGCTATATTGTAATATATAATACACAAACCACACTACACATTAAAGAAGTGGTTTGTATGGCCTGAATTTTGCCATTTTTATGTTAGGAATCTTTTCTAGAGTAGTTGTCTAGTCTTCCTGTGGTCATTGGAGAGTAATGGTCACTGTCAAGAGGTGCTTAGAATACACGTCCGGGCTAAGAGGGCTCTGGGATGTACGTGTCTCTTCGTTGACACAAAGGCATGGTGTTTTGACTAGGCACCTTGTTTTTAAAACCTTCTGAAGAGAATCCCACTCTTACTACGAAAGGTGGAATGAAGTCAGAGGTATCAGAAAGCATTCCTATAACAAACTGATGGACTAGGATTTAAACATCTGTTGTTCCAGTGTCTGTTGTTACAGGCTGAGAGAGTTGAGGTTGTTCAGTCTAGAGAAGAGAAGGCTCCAGGGAAAGCTTATAGTGGCCTTCCAGTACTTAAAGGGGGACTACAGGAAATCTGAAGAGGGACCCTTTATCAAGGAGTGTAGTGATAGGATGAGGGGTAACGGTTTTAAACTGAAAGAGGGTAGATTTAGATTAGATATTAGGAAGACATTCTTTCCTGTGAGGGTGCTGAGACTCTGGAACAGGTTGTCTGGAGAGGTTGTGGGTGCCCGTTCCCTGGAAGTGTTCAAGGCCAGGTTGGACGGGGTTTTGAGCAACCTGATATAGTGGAAGATGTCCCTGCCTATGGCAGGGGGGTTGGAAGTTGGTGATCTTTAAGGTCCCTTCCAACCCAAACCATTCTCTGATTCTACCCCACAGAAAGGAGGGGCGGTATCTCAGTATGGTATTAAGCAGGAGGTGACAGATGTCTGTGAGGATCCTCTACTGTCTAACATGCAGAAAGTTCATTTCCATAGCCAAAGGGTCAAAAATATCTCAGGGCCATTCATGAGGTTTTACAAACTCATCCATAACTGAACCTTGTCTGACCGAACTGCTTCCCTCCTTCAGGCAGTTCCTTTTAGACTTCAAAGGATGGATCTCACAATACAGTGGTCAAGACCCTAGTTACTTCTCCCATTATTCTGTGACCGTTTGCAAGAAGAATGAAAGGTTATGTTGCTCCAATGGGCACACATATCTCTGTACTTGGGCTAGGGCAGACAGTATGGGTGGAGTGTGTCAGAAATAAGGGATGTTTTCAAGCTGTGTAGAAGACAGACTTTCTAAGAGCTATCCCCAGCTCATTACTAGACTGCCCAACAACATTTCAAGGGGAACAACACAACCCTTGTACACTGCAAAAGTGGTTAGGCAGATCTCAGAGAAGGATCATTCCAGAGTGTCATAATGTATGTCAAGGGAAAAAATGGGTAAGTCTTGATGCGAACCTTTTCTTGTATACAACAGGGTAACAATATCCCTACCCACCCTGTGACATGGCTCCAAGCATCACATTAGGAATGTTGCAAACACAGAGAAAATTATTGTGATGGGTTGACCCTGGCTGGATGACAGGTGCCCACCAGATTTGCTCTATCACTCTTCTCAGCTGGACAGGGGAGAGAAAATATAATTAAAAGCTCGTGGGTGGAGATAAGGACAGGGAGAGATCACTCACCAAATACCATCTCAGGCAAAACAGACTCAACTTGGGAAAAATAATTTAATTTATTACCAATCAAATCAGAGGAGGATAATGATAAATAAAACCAAATCATAAAAACACCTTTCCCCCACCCCTCCCTTCTCCCTAAGTTTAACTTTACTCCTAATATTCTCTACTTCCTCCCTCCCAGTGGCGCAGGGGGACAGGGAATGGGGATTGTGGTCAGTTCATCACACAATGTCACTGCCACTTCTTCCTCCTCCGGGGGAGGATTACTCACACTCTTCCCCTGCTCCAACATGGGATCCCTCCCACAGGAGACAGTCCTCCATGAACTTCAACGTGAGTCCTTCCTACAGACTGCAGTTCTCCACAAACTGCTCTAGCATGGGTCCCTGCCACTGATTGCAGTCCTTCAGGAACAGACTGCTCCAGTGTGGGTCCCCAATGGGGTCACAGGTCTTGCCAGGATCCTGCTCCAGCGTGGGCTTCCCACAGGGTCACAACCTCCTTATGGCATCCACCTGCTCTGGCGTTGGGTCCTCCCAGGGCTGCAGGTGGAGATCTGCTCCACCGTGGACCTCCATGGGCTGCAGGGGCACAGCCTGCCTCACCATGGTCTTCACCAGGGGCTGCAGGAGAATCTCTCCTTCGGTGCTTGGAACACCTCCTTCTACTCCTTCTTTCCTGACCTTGGTGTCTGCAGAGTTGTTCCACATATTTTCACTCCTCTCTCCAGCTGCAGGTTTTTTTCCCCCCTTCTTCAATACCTTATCACCGAGGTGCTACCACTGTCACTGATGGGCTCAGTCTTGGCCAGCAGTAGGTCTGTCTTGGAGCCGGCTGCATTGGCTCCATTGGACATAAGGGAAGCTTCTAGCCACTTCTCACAGAAGACAACCCTGCAGCCCCCCTTGCTACCAAAACCTTGCCACACAAACCCAATACAATGGTTCAAACGTGAACACTGTGTCTCTATTGCTGAAACTGACACTTTTTCACTCTCATCTGTTAATAAATTTTGGCTCTCACCTAATTCATCATATTGCTAGCTGTGAAGACATGTTAGGAAAAAGCTGTTCCAGGCAATATAGTTAAAAGCATGCCATTCTCTTCAGAAGGAACATATTCTGCATAGTCTATTGAGTTACACTGCAAATCACTTAGTTTCATTATTTTCTCCCTCCTGTGTATAAGCCTTTTGTGTAAGTGCTTTAACAAATATTCACAATTATTTTCTTCCACCTCAGATGATGTCTTTCTAATGAAGAAAATATTGTTCTAATTATGTAGCACATTACAGTAATTATTCTTGTAATCTCTTTCTTCTTATAACCCCAAACTGTAAGGCCATAGCTATCCACACTGGTATAGTTTGCAATATTCAATACCAAACAATAAGAACTATGCCTTCAGATCCTGAGTTAAAATTCTCAATGCTTTTTCAAATACCTTTGGGATATTCACATGCCTGAGTTAATAAAAAGTGAGTGTAAACTCTATGACAGTTTTCTGTGCAGCTTGCAAAACACATACTGGCTTTATATACATGTGTATGTATACACATATTTAATTCAGGAAAGATTTTTTTTTTTCCAGAAAGTTCTTTTCTTATACAGAACTAGCTTCTTCAGAGCAGAAGTATGAGATAAAATATATTAGGTACATCAGTTGTTGCCACCTATATAAACTTAGGCTTGTTTGAGTACAACTCTGGTGTTATAAATGAAGTGGAAAATTTGGTCTCCTTACTGTTAAGACCAGTCACTGAAGCTGTTTCAAACACAAGCTGTGTTTACGAAGATTTCCTATGAGTCTCCATCAAAATATAAGTTGCTGATAAACTAAGAACTCAAAACACAACAAAATAGATTATAAAAAAATAAAAGTGGAATTACCTAGAATTTACCAGGTTGCAAAGGATTTTTTTTATTACTATTTTGAAGAATTTTTAATTGAAAACTGGTTTAAATTTTAAATATCAAGAGTTTTCAATAGAAAGTGTTTTAAGTAGTACAAAATTCTTTGCAAGAAGGTGTACTGTGACAAAGTATCTCCTTTGCTTTTTTGATGTAATCCTTGATGGATGGGAAGGGCTTTGTTCTTTGAAGAAAACTGCAGTGTCAGACACTCACTGCTGTTTTAGAGGAATTAGGCAAGAATGATACTTCCAGCATCATGTGTTCTTTGTGTTTTTTTGGTGTTTTTTTTTTTTTTTTTCCACATGTAACTATATAAATAAATATGTCTTTAATTTTCTTAATCTAAAAAAAATAGCTTGAAAAATTAATTTGGAAGGCTCAAATAGAAAAAGCAGTATCATTGATCCCCAAACATACTATTAAAAGAACTTTTGGGAGCTGTTTTTCAGACAGGCTTGGGAGTTAAAAGTCTGGCTCAAGATTGTTAACCTTTGATATCAGCAACAGTGTCATGGCACCTCCCAACACATTCGTACGTTCATCTGCTTACAAACCACTCCCTAACCTTGTTTGTAGTTTGAAGGTTAATAATAATTATAAAACACTAATGTTACCAAAACTTTATTTTGAAGTTAAGGCAGATTAATAAATTATGACTCACTACTATCTAAACTTTGAGAGCAATTTATAGAATAAATTTTTTTCAGTTAGAGTGACATCCTCAAAGTGAGATTTACCGCTTGTACTCTTGGAGGACAAGCCAGTTCCAGAAAAATTCTAATTTTGTGGTACTATACAGGATTTATTTTCCCTTCTTGGATTAAAAGCATACAAATACTCAGTAATTCAGGTCCAGTCCAACTCAGGCTGTTACTGGTAGTAAAGATAACACATTTTTTGTCATAGATCATCTTTCTCCTCTGAGAGGTATGTACTCTGGCAACCTGATCTAGTGGAAAATGTCCCTCCCCACCACAGAGGGATTGGACTGGATTATCTTCAAAGGTCCCTTCCAACCCAAACCATTCTATGATTCTATGCCTACATGGACATAGTTTCAATACATCATCCTGAGTTGCATTTTAGCATAGTCACGCTAATGCATACAAAACTCACTGAGATTGCAGACAATGCTCTAGAATTAATAATCCAGTTCCCTTCACTGCTGTCTTCGCAGTAAACTCTTTTTGAGAGTTTCAGGGTTTTTTTAAGTAGAAAGGGGATAAAAGATTAAAAAATGCCATATAAAAGGACTTAAAATAACTGATCCAGTGCAAAAATATGACCTTCAGCAGTCTTACATATCATAGATTAGATTAGTATGAGAACATGGTACCTACAAACATTTCTCTCCCTGCCTGTGAGAGACAGCTGGGCCTCATGCCAGGTTCTAAAAGATGGCACCAGTTGTGCCAGTTCTGGCCAGGAGGGTAAGGGGACAGCTGGGGTTGGGGGTTGCTGTTTTCAAGAACTTTAATTTCCCATCTATGCCAAGCCTGAGTGGGAAAGAGGGATGGGAAGCTACTATATGCAAATGTTTTAATTTCCATGGGACATGAAATGACAGGACTACAGAATAAGAAAAAAAAAGAATGTTGTCCTTTTTTCCCAGACCAGCACTAGATCTTTCCCTTTCCTCCCTTTCTGTGAGTGAAAAGATTTGCATAGTTCCTTCTCTGGCTATATCTTTGTTTCCAGCAAAAGTGCTATTTTGCCTTCTACTCCAGGAATAGGTGCTCTAGTTCAGAAAACAAAAACAACCAGAAGCGACCTGAAAACTGGAAATTTGAGTGGAAATCTGAGTCAAGAATGTGGACTATGTATGCTGGAAAACTGTTGGAATAGCTTCTTTTCCAGACGTCTTCCATAGTCAGCTTTCTTGTGAACACAGACTGGTCGGGTGTTTCTGCTTACAACTTGTGCCTTCGTCTATTCCATTTGTGCATTGCAGTCATAATCCTAGAATCATTCAGATTGGAAAGGAATCAGGAGGTCACCTAATACAACCTCCTGCTTGAAGTGAAATCAACACTGAATTAAGGTGAGGCTCCTTAAAACTTTGTCTGGTTGGTTCTTAAAAACCTCCAAGGACAGATATTCCACATCTCTGGGCAGCTGTTCAAGTGATTAGTTGTCCTGACCATGATTTTTTTTTCCTTATACACAATTTAAACCTCAGTTGTTTCAATTTATGATCACTGTTGCTTATTCTCCTGCTGTGCACTTTCCTAAAGTCTTGGCTCCATTTTCTGAATAACTTTCTTGTAGATATGGGAAGTTGTTAGGTCTCCCCTCCTATCACCAAGCCTTCTCTTCTCCAAGCTAAATAAGCCATGCTCCTTCAGCCTCTCCTTATAGTTGATGGGTCTCAGTTCCGTGAGTATCTTGGTGGCCTTCATCTGGACCTGCTCAAGTTTATAACTATCTTTCTTGTTTGAGGGGGTAGGGAGGTGTAGGGACAAATCTGGGTGCACTATTTCAGAAGTGGCTAAAGAGGTGCTGAGTAGAGGGAATTAATCACTTAATCAACTGACTACTTTCCTGTTTCTATCAGTCAGGACACTGTTAGCCTTCATTGCTGAGTGCAATGTTGACTCTTGTCCAACCTTCTGTCCAGCAGGATACCAAGACTTCCAGGTCTTTTTCAGCAGAACTTCTACCCATCCAATCAGTCCCATGGCTGTATAATTACATGGGGTTTGTCCATTCCATGTGCAGGAATTTGCAATTATCCCTCTTGAATTTCATAAAGTTTCTGTCAGCCCATTCCTTCAGCTTCTCCATGCTATTCTCCAGCTGAATGGCACTATACTGACTGTCCTTAAGCAACTTGGTGAGGCTGCATTCCCTCTTCTCCTCTAGATCACTGATACATGGTGAAGTTCTGGGACTCTAGCACCCACTATTTTATGGATAAATGTGAATTACACACTGGACTTTTAAGGGAACTAGAGATTTTACATGTGCATGCATGCCAGTTGCAAGGCACTTACAGAGAACAAATTAAGGTATATGTATAAACATTTCCCTTATGAAACCAGAGGGCCTGAGTTCTTCATAAAAAATTATTCCCCTTGCAGGCATTCTTGCTAGGAATCTCGAGAGACTGAGAGGCATTTGAAGAGTTATATGCAATGAAGTCTTGGTATTGCTATCCCTAAATATTTCCATATAGTAAGTCAAGTCTCCTTAAAGCATTGAGGTTTTCTTCAAATCAAGTGTTCTTGTGTGGTAAAGTTTTGGCTGTTTTATACGTATCTTGAGTTTTAAACCATATCAAAGTTTCTCCACAGAAAAAAAGTAAGAGTCAGAAAATGTCAAGTGTCCCCAAGACTATGAGTGAGAGAAATATTTTATTGTGAAATTCAGTATAGAAGTGTGACGGCTAAGAACTCTAAAATCCTCTAGAAAGGCAGTTCTTTCTGCATGAATTTAATCATGTTAATGACATCTTAAATATTTGCAAACCCTGTGCCATGAAGTTCTAGAAAGAAAAAAAAAAAAGAAAAAAATCTTTATACTCATCAACTGATGGAAAAAGGGAGAGAACAGCCACAGAGAGTACTTTTATTCAGGTATGGTTTCTGCCTGGAATTCCTCTGGTGACACATGCAGATGTACTGCAACTTGATCAAAGCATAGAATTTCTTGGGTGATAAAACTGTGGGAAGGAGAGCTTCTTTGGTCTCTCTCTTGTTCTTTTATTACTTTAGCTAAAGTCTGTGGATTTTTTTTTTTTTTAATCTTTTTTAAATTAAAGAGTAGACAAGGGGCTTGCAGAACCTAGGATACTTATTTCTCAAAGTGAGGACTTTAATTCTAGGCTAAAAAGTCACACATCTAAGGTCTAGTAAGAGACAAACTTTGATACACAGCCCATACTAAGCGTTTCTTGTCTAGAATATCTGGGTAGCTCCTCACCAGCATGCAATTTTCTCTTGTTGTGCAGAGGTGCCCAATTGTCTTCATTCAGTCTTGTGGTGGCCTAGGTGGTTGACAGAAACACCTGTGTTTCCCTTTTGGAGTCAAGGTGCTGTAACTTAGACATTTTGTTCTTTATTGGATCTAGGTCTTGAGTGCTTGCTTGATTGCAATAACATCCCTGATTCAACTGAGACAGAAGTTTTACAGGTGCTATAGCTGAACTGACATAAATCAACGCATGGAGGTACATCACCTCTTCCACGGCTCTTAGGCAGAAATTTGCCTTAGTACAGTAAATGAACATAGGCATGCAAGTCAGTCCTTGCACTGATACACTCTAAGGTAGTGGTAAGGCATCTAGCATGGGCAGACCTCACTTTTGAGTCCTCACTAAGACCATTTTGCATCAGTTCAGTAGAGGAAGAGTCAATGAAGACTGACTTAAAGAGAGTGCTCAAATTGCTCTCTTCTAGGTAGGAAGTTGTTCAGTAGCCAAGAGCTGTCACTGTAGACCTGTGCTATCCACTGATACACAGCAAGCATGCTGGGGTGCTTCCTCTTCTCTAGGTAAGTATGCTGAATTAACAGTGGTGTTCTCTCTCCTTCTTTCCTAGTTCACATATAAGGGTTGTTAAAGAGCACAGCTCTTAATGGCAGAATTAAAAATAGCAGATAAGACTGCAAGGGAACATACTCAAAGAGTGGGGTAGGTGGGGGTTAGAAGCAGGATCTTGAGCAAGCTTCTCATAAAGCCCTGTTTCTCCTCTTCCAAAAGCTATGGGTATAGTACACAAACAATAGTCAGCATCAAATCCCTGAAGAATGTGTTTATCTTGAGAACTCTCCTAAGAGCCTAATAAATGCTGAGTTTTTAGTAAAGAACATGTTTCAGATATATATCTTTCCCCAGACCACTTGAACATTTTTGAAGGGCAAACAGTCAAACAAAAGCTACACACTGACTCACTTCAATCTTCTGGTTTAGAGCTTCAGCCACACCTTTTTACAGTTTCCATCCTCAGCTCCTTGTCTTTGCAAGGGCCTCAGGCATTGGTGGCAATTCAGTCTTTCCTGGTCTTCACCCATATTCCCTCCACCCTTGGGAACAGAAACGTTTCAGCTCAAGTGTCTAGGTTTAGTATAAGGGGATTTGGGTGATCTTTGATAAGCAACACTATGTAGGAGACAATTCAGTGGTCTCCTGTGGCTTTTAAATTTTCTAAATGTATGAAAATCTAATCAGGTTTATCCAGTGCTCCAACCTCAAAATGATATCATTAACGATTGTATCAATAAATAACAGTGATAGGGTTGCTATTCATATATATATATATATATATATATATATATAAACCTTGTTTACATCTTGTTAAATTATTTGTTTCAAGCACATCCTGTAGCAATGACCAATTATATGTTCTGTTAAAAAGGGTTTACTTTTGCCATATTTAAGTGACTTACCTTTTCACTTCCCTGAATGTTACTACTGACCATTTTCAGATCATCTGTGATATTGTATATGCTTCTCCTGTCCCTTGTTACTTACTTCTTCTCTAAAGTGGAGAAATCCTTTCTTTTTCACCAGTTTTCCAAATCTGGAAACCATCTGACATCTTTGCTGAGGCATAACTGATTATAGATAAGACCACATCTGATATAAGTGGCTTTATACCAATTTCTGTATTATTTATTCCATGTGTCCTCAGGTTGCCCAGCTCTGTTGTCTAACAGTTAAACAATACCCTCTCTTGCTTTGAGGGAAAAAACCAAAAAACCCCAAGTATTTCACATGTACTCATTTAAAAACAGAGCAAAGCAGATGGAATATTTGAATAGCCCTAACCATTATGCTTCAGTGTCAGAATTTTTGGGTCGACTTTCAGAGGGTGCACCCATGGCTTTAGTGTCCCAAACCATCAGCCTGCAGGCTCATGCCAACCCATAAAGAATGTGAAACATTGCTTTTTAAATTTAATTTATGTTTCTTTGTTCACAGAGAAACTTTTGTTCCCCAGCTTCAAGCAGAGTCTGAAGATGCTTCCATCCTTACAGCATGCTGCTTCCTCTCCAGAAGACAGCATTATAGAAAAAAAATATTTTCTAAATAATTTATAATAGTGTGTTGGTTTTTTTTTTTCTTTTTTGAGATCTAAAAGCTGATTCTCATTAGAGCAATGTATCATTTAATTAATGGTAGCTAGGAAGGGGCTGGGGAGGTAAAAAAGAGATTTTGCCTTCTTCAAGACCTCTTATTCAGCAGAGTGATTTAAAGTACCCTCAGCATAAAGTTGAGTCTGGACTATGTGCAACACAGGACTGGAGAACTCTACAAGTAAAATTGAAATCTTTCTTCATTTTATTTCTTTTCCCTATATATTTGTTTTGTTTTTTGTTTTTCACCCTCAGCTAATTACATTATAGGTCATTAAGGGATGGATGGAAGAGGATGGAACTAGGGCATTAATCTGGGATCTGGAACTACATTCAGCTCCTTTCTTTTCTGTGAAATTCTGATAATTCCTTGCTTGGAGCCTGTGATCCCAATTTCTCAGATGTACATAAGTAATTAAATACTCCCGAAAACCACAAAAAACGGATAATTTATTAGGATCCTGATCTTCAAGAGTCTTCAGCTCTTCACCTGAAAAACAGAAATAAAATTACTTTCCTACCTAACAGAGTAGAAAATATGGCTTGTAGAAAACTCATGAAAGATGTTGAAGAGCTTGGAACCTGCAATTATGCAGAAACAGAAATGGAAGGCCCTATATGTGCACCTACATGAGGCATAAGTGTGCACATGTTATTGTATTTTCAGATTGGAAACTCAGAGGAATCCAAACCTTTCTTCACTGATCACCCTGGCAGCCACCTCAGAAGACTCAGAGAGGTGAGCCTTATACAGGCAAGTAAGTTCAGTTATGTGAATCTTAGGTGAAAACAAACTCCACTGTTATCTGCAGAGTTGACTCATCAGTGCAACTGTCGATAATTAGAGTTTTGATTAATTTACTACTGGTCTTAAAGGCTTCTGTGATAGGATTATTTTTAGGCTGATTTTCTAAGGAAATAATGTTTCTGTGAATATATAGTCTGTACATCCATTCATCGTTCCTAATATCTTTTGAACCCACTAGTCCATTTCAGCTCAATTTGGCAGGGTGGTAGAAGTGAAGACAAATGCCAGTGAATTTTCATGAAAAGTGGTAGCTTGGTAGAGAAGAAGGTTCTGATTAGTGCTTTCGCTGAGGAGAAGTTGATTATAACTTAGTTCCTTGTCCACCTGTAAAAGTAGGAACAACTGCCCTAGCCAAGTGCTAAGGCATACAGCATCTCACTGTGGAGAGGGGAAGGGGTGGAGATGCTGTGGATGTGATAAAGACAGTGGGAATGGGGAGCATGGGAACAGAGGACAGGGCATGAATCTGCAGGTAACTAGGCATGCAGAGCTGTTCTGCTCACTTTTTTGTGTGTGTTGTTCTCTCTTGTATTGGTGCTATCAAAACCTCTTTCTGTGAGGGCAAGGGCAAGGAGAGAGAAAAACATACCAGGTGCTAACTTAAAACTTATAACTCAGGGAAGCAGAGCCAAGGCTGGCGTCTGTAGCAATGAAGGTCCTGGATAGAAAGAAAGCAGATGCCCTGTAAGCATGTGAGTTAGAGGTCTGGTTGTGTGGGAATGGGAGAGAGGATATGGTGGCAAGCCTCCTATTTAGTTTGTGGGACTTAATAGCTCTGCTGTGTATTTGAGGCCCACCAAAAATCAGCCAATGTTATCTATACACTCTACTCTTTTCCTCAGGGGTGAAGTAAGGACAAGCTTTCAGTCAGACCTTACCGTGTTTCCCAGCTTTTGTGGGTTTCAGTCAGTCCCTTGTAGTTTAGTGGAGGGGACGTTTTTTTTTTTTTTCTCTGTGGTTTGAATACTCAAGGAATATACTCTAACGTACCATTGTAATTTCAATTGGTTTGCATCTTAGCCTGATTATATAAACCTCTTGTTTTTGCCTTCCAAATGCAAGGAAGTGCATTAGAGAGCGTGTAAGATTCACCCCCTTGGTCTCATTTGTAGCCGTAGGGAGGGTGGGGGAAAAAAAAAGCTATTGTGTGAAGAAATAAGAGATTCTCAGTGAAATGTGGTGATGCATGTCACATTGTTGGAGGGAAGCAATGGGAGCCCTGGTCTGAAGCACTTGAAAATCTTTGGATCCATTCGCGAGCCCCTTCCGCACCCTTTGTTCACACAGGAGCCTGCAGTGGCAGGCCCTGCACTGGAGGCTCCCGGCTTCAAGGGGCAGTTCAGCCAGGATATTTTTGAATACCCAACACTTCGTGCCAGATGTTTATCTAACTGTGAATAGCACCAGTCAGCTCCTCAGCTGTGGCTTCTCCTTTCTGGTGTTAGCTTGCTGCTGCGTCTTGATAAAGCTATTGTGCCTGTGCTTGCATGTGGCGTGAGTAGGTCTGTTACAGTATAGATTGCTCACTGGCCTGATGGTGCAAATATTCTTGGAGGCAGGATGTACCCTTGCAGCGTTGGGACTCCCAAGTAAGTGTGTGTAGCTCTAGCTGCTTCCGTGACTTTCTGCAGATACACACAAGTTGAGGATCTAACCCAGAAATACCACCTTTCCTACTGCTTTCCCTCCCCATGGTGACACACAAAATACCTTTTTTAAATTTATTTTAGGAAGAAACATTTCTCAGGATCCCCTTTCTTTGCAAAATGAAACAATCATTTTTCCATTATACTGACATATTTCTCTGTGGGAACTGCAAGGGAAAGAGCTCTGCCAAATATATTCCGCTTTTTCTTCTTTTTTTAATATATGTTGTCTTGAATCAGTAAGAGGTCTCCTATGCCCAAACATGATTAAAAACCATGTAAGTTAAGTCTTTTTGAGCTGAGTGTATGTTATAAAAGCCGCTGTGAGTCAATGGCAATTTTACAGTCTTAGTTTTGTGTGGTCCTTGTTTGGAGAGTATTAGGCATAAAGTTGTCATACTGGAGCTCTAATGGGTGCACTCAGTAGGTGTGATTTATGGGGCTTGTTTCCTTGCAAGAATGAAGTCATGTAGTGTATCAGGGTTGCCCTGAAAACGAAGCAATTAAATTTTGTCATCTTTCTTCCAAAGATGTCCTGAGCAGGGGTAAGAGCAAGCATGGGAGAATGTAAAACGGGGGGTGGGAGAGTGAGATGATTAGATTCCATCTGCTGATGAGCACTTACAACACTTTTTCTAAAGTCTGTAATTGAATTTCATTTGCTGAAGCCTAGTGCTACATCTGGAGGCAAACAGCACATCTTTTACTTGCCAGTTCTATTTATATGCCTGTGAAGTAGATCATTGTAATGAATACAGATGGGCAATAACTACAAAGTTATTGCATAATTTTTCAAAATTTTATGATTGCCTTTCCTACTTCCTCTTAGAATAATGGCTCCACTGTACAGCCTGCAGACCATTCACTATATCTTTCGTACATTTTACCACTTCAGCAGTTTTTAATTTATTGGAGACACACTAGAAGTGGTAGGTAAACAATCTACAGAAAGAATCCGATTTATAAGACAAGGAAGACTTGAACCAGTATTAAGTTGCTTTGGAGATCACTTGGTGGATGCAAGTATAGATGATTTTTCGTCTTTCTGACTTGGCAGCAAAGGGCAGTGAGTGTGTGTGTGGGAAGAGAGTCAACTAAAAGCCACCCACCGCCAGCTTTACAGAATATAGAACAGGTTTGTAATAGGATGTCTAGTCAGATGGAAAGTGTTTTTGTACAATTTGCACGTTTAAACCCGCCTCAGGGAAATTTTCAGATCTGCTACAAGAAATCCAATTCTTTTTCATAGAGATGAAACAGGCTTGATTTTGCCACCCTATTGCTAGCTGGAGTAGTCTTGACCTATGACTGTCATTCTGCTTTCTTCCCTCTCCAGTCCAATCCATTCTACTTCCACTTCTGAAATAATGATTTGGAGTACTTTTTCCTGAGCTGGGATTGCGAGTAAACTGACTTCTGGGAGTATGACCCATCTCACATTTAAGTCAATGGAAGTCTCTGAGTTGATAAAATGAGTATTGGATGTGTCCCTAAAACAACTGGATTTAAATCCTGGCCACACTGAAGCTGATGGCAAAGAGAAATTGGAATTTCACCCTGGTATCTATGTAGCTTCTTCTGTATTGGCAAAGATTATCACAAAGTCTGGTTCTCCTTGAAGGCACAGCTAAGTACTTTTGAACCACATGCATCTTTTCTTAGTTTCACTTCTGAAACCAGTCCCAACTCAAGTCTGCAATCCTCAGGACCACCAGTAATGTACTGTATGAATGCCAGTTAAGATGGTCTTTGAACCCTGTTTTGGGAGTGGCTTATGATTATGTAATTGACTTTCAGAACCAAGGACCTTTGACATAAATATTCAGAAATGTGTTGCATTTTGGGTGCCCAGATAGAAATCTGTCAGAGACACTCTATTTTCAGAAGGGTCCCTACATCTAAAAATCTTGATTTCTTAAATTGCTTCATGGCATATAATAAAAAATTTGGATACTTCAATCACTTTTGGTAACTGAAATATCCTTTCATTTATCAAATTTTTACAGCACACAACACCAATGAATGCTTACAGCATAGAAGTTGATTGATCTTTCTAAATACAACTACCAGGACTGATAACGGTAGTAAAAGTGGTTCTGTAAACTTGTGTTGCCAGCACAGAGAACAGTATCTCTCCATCCAGCAATAATGGATTTTTATCATTTTCTGCTTTTTATTCAAACCTGGGATACAAAAGACCTTTTCTCATTATTTTTTGCTGTTTTGTGTTTCCCCCCCCAATTTTGTGGTATTTCATTTATCATCTACTATTATAATAAAGTTGACCCTTGCTATCTACTCTGAATAAAGGGCATCTGTTGTGTTTTGTTTGCCTTTCCCTGAAGCATAAGGACTCCGACTTTGCTCGATGAATTGTCTCAAGAAGCCACAAGCACACAGTTAGTACTGCGCCAGCAACTTCATAATACTATTGTGAACAGAGCTAAAATGTTTTCTGATTTATTTTTCTGATTCAGATCTACAGTTTACAATTGGAAGAAGAACTGAAGCCGGCAGTTTCACGGTCACTGAGCGGCCTCCCATCCTCTGACTGGAATCTTTCAGACCTCAGCCTGAATTGTGCATAGAGCAGAGGAAGGTAAATCTCTCTAACCTTCACTCCTGCTTCATACACCAAAACCTGTATTGTCAGCATTTCAAATTATAATTTTCCTTTTCACATGCAGACAACCGTTTCCTTCATATGAGGTCACAAGCGTTTTAGATTCTCGATCTCCAAAAGATTTTACTCTTGTTTTTCCCTCTTTCTATATTTTTTAATACTTTGGCATAGTTGGTTCTTTCACCATATGGAACCACTTCTACCTCCTTATCCCCTGTACACACTTTCCCACTCAACATGATGACATGTGACCACTCAACTCATAAACAGGAGTTAGGGAAACAGAGGTTAAACCACGGGCACCAAAAGTGGTTTTGAGAATGCAAATGTGGAAAAAGTGGGATAATCCACAAGCATGTGGTTTGTTGCCATCTGCCTCATGCTCTGAATGTATAAGCACATTCACTTAGAGTTTACAATTGAAGGGATACAATGTTTTTTTTTGCTGGTAAAATACTGTGCATTTTGGCTTGAAAAGCATGCTAGCTTCCCTTCCCGTGGTAAGATTACAGGTGTTGCACGCTGCTATTATGGTTGATCTTTTTCAATAAAGATCCCACACAGACCAGGATACTAAACACGCAAATCGGCTTGATCCTGATGGATTGCCTATAGTCCCACATCTATCTGCTTCCTCCTGCAGCCCCATCTAGCGGCTCCCTACATCTGTACATCTGCTACATCGCATATGTACATATATCCGTGAATGAGAAACATGTCAATAAAGGTGTACGCGTGTGTAGAAATACACATCAGCAAATGCAGGTCTTCACCCGCATGCATACAGTATGGGACAGATTTTGAAAGGCATTTAGCATTGCTTGGGCATTATTTAGGTGACTGGCAGCTTCCGTGCACACTTCTCCCGTGGTGGTAGGGAGGGTTATAGCTGGGGTAGCATAGTCTATAAGGTACATGGAAAATGCCATCCCCTGGGTGTACGTACCGGGCAGATCTCCAGGCTGCTCGGGGAGTGCTATCGCCAGCTGGGGCTGCCTCAGAGCTGGCTGGCGAGGCTGGCAGTTTGGGGGGGTTGTCTGCACCACTGCTGCATGGAATTGCCTCAAAAAGCTGACTTTTCAGAAAGCTCATGCCCAGTAGGTCATGAGTGGCTCCATCGTGCCACAGGGATTATATATTTCTTAAAAGGAGTTAAAGTTAATACATACCAAAATGGTATCGTGCATAACAGCAGGGGAAAATAGGGACAGCTGAATATGGCAGTAGCTCCCCAGCTTTTGCACTTTGACTTTTCTCTTCTGTAAACGTCCATCTCGCAGATGAACACTCAAAACTGAATGTTTCTTTCTTAACTTTTCTTGTTCTTTTATTCTTTCATTAGTTTAAAGTTTTCATTGAGAATAGGCTTAAGGTGATTAAACAAAGGAGGAAGACTGGATAAGATGGTGGGAGAATATAAGAACTAGTGGGGCATCTGGGGAGATGTGGTGTCTAAGGCAGGACTTGAAAACAGATGAAACCGATCTTATGAGAAGCCAGTGAAACAGACCCTCTCCCTAAGTCCTGCTTTTGGGAAGCAATGCTTAGCACTTCTTTCTGAAAAGTCAGCCTTCAGCCCAGATCCTGGAGACATTTCTCAGCATCAGCTCTGGGTGCCTCAGCTTCTGGCACTCAGCGGCTAATTCAGCCGACACACTTCACCATGACCACTTATTCAGAAGGGGGGGTTAAGAGGAAGCAGGAGGGGAAAGGTTGTGTGAGGCACCCAAAAGAGATAGAGGCATTTTAGAGAAACACTAGACCCAAAAATCTGTCAGAAGCACAGAGACGGTTTAAATGCCTGATCCGTTTGTGAAATCTGGCACCAGAGGTGTTAGCAACGGGGTATCTGGGCAGACCAGAATCAGGACTGTAATAACTACAGAGGGTGCAATTAGTCAAGAGCTGCTCCAGGGTCTGGGGGACACAGGCCAGAAGGCCATGTTAGCAGCACAGTCCAGGCATTTGCTCCTCCTGCCAGCCACACTTCTGTTGTGTGGGTGACATGCCACACCATTTCTGGATCTGCTTTACAAATTTTCACGTGTTTTTATCATACTCCACGAGGTAATCATGTCTTTTCACAGTACAAAGCTCTAATGAAGCAGGGAGCTGGTGAGTTGAAATCTGTAGGTTTGGGGCTCAGGTCTGACAGACTTCATCCAGGTCATTTCACCCTCTCTGTCATAGTCTCCCACCTGCAGAAAGCAGTGTTAATAATATTTAACTACCTCATGGTACTAAATTGCAGCTTAATTAATGGTTTGCAAAGCACTTTGAAATGCTCACTTGAAATAGGCGAAGGCTAATTAACATCACGTATTTATTTAGCGAGCTTTCCTTGCCAGGCACAATCTTCCTAAAATTCCCCTTGCAATAACTGTTTGCACTGCTCTAGGAAAAACAAAACGGTTCAGCCAGCATGTTTTCTGTGGGGAGACTTTTTGCTGCATGAATCAGATGGTTGAAACTTGAAGAGAGCAGCTGCCAAGACGAGGGGCAGACATGTTCCTGAACAGGGGGGGCAGATGAACAGATGCACAAGTGTTCGTGCTCCCTCAGAGGCGTATGCATTGTATCAGGCAACGTTAATAACACACCTAGAAAGCTGTTGTTCACTTCTGAGCTGGCCAAAACAAGATCCAGTTCTTTTGTAGGAATGCTGCTTGTGTCTTCCTTCTGTAGGACTGTTGCTCATGTCTTGTGGGTGAATGCGGGCATCACCTAGACGTCAAGGTATTCAGAGCTGAGCTGTGTCTACGAGAGATTTCATACCTCCCCTTCACTGTGATTTCCAAATTTTGCTCAGTATGGAACACTGGCTTCAAGACCAGGACAGGAAAAATCTTAAACATGAATCACTCTTGCCTTAGTGAAGCTTGTGCCTCTGCCCAGGAAAAGTCACAGATTCAGAGAGCTGCCACACCAAGTTACGCTCTCCGTTTATACAGTGGATGAGGCACAAGTGATGCAAGGTGGGATGCAGCCCCCAACAGCAAATGAGGCAGCACACAAGAAAACAGAGCCTACCTGGGAGGTTTTGCAGGCTTCTGATTTCTAGGCATACCTGTAGTGTTGGAGAGAAGGCTAAGCATTAGGTTTGGCTCGAATGATGAACAAATAATTTCCAGTAAGAAGCTGCTTGTTCTTGGATAGTTCTGTGCAAGCTGAATTTTAGTTCTAAATTTTGAGTTGACCATGGAGAAGTCATGGTCACTCACTGCAGAAAGGAATGACTGATGTTTTCATAACACCCTGCTGATGCTCGATCTTTCTTCACTTCTTTGCCCCTAAAGTGATATTGGGAGAAAACACTCAAAAAGTTCCTACAACCTTTCCCTGGCATTATGAGTGAGAAGTGGGAGGTTCAAAGCAAACAGGGGAATTTGATGCCTAAACCAAGTGGGCTTTGCCTAGTTAGTCTGTACAATAATAAACATTTTGCTCTTGAGGCATATTGTGAAATCCTGACTCTTAATGGGGATAGAGGCTTAGGATAAATCATGACTGTATTTCACTGGTAGTCTGGGTTCAGGAGCTTGGTTCCATAGGTCAGGCCTTGAAGAACAGTAAATAGGAAAATAAGCTCAGTGAGCCCTCTGTGCACGTGCTTATAATTTTGTGTGACTCCTTCAAAAAGATCATGGCATTGAAGAAATGCACATATTGAAAAGGCTGCTTAGAGGCTTTCTGACAAACTAGAGCTGTTTAATTACATTGATGATTTGTGTTTACTTATGCCTGCATTGCTAACCTGCAACTTTCATAAAATGTGAGTCAGCACCCTCAGAATAAGAAAATTAGTTTAAAATTAATTTAATTAATTAAACTTAGGAAATTAGTTTTAAAATAATGGCATTTCTAAAATAAATAAATAAATAAATATAGCTTGAGTTTCTACTTTCCCTCCCAGGAAAACCTTCTGATTTTTAAGTTTTTAGATCTCCCTTTCAAGCTTTTCTTTATAATCACACCAGTTGGAAAGTGGGTTTTTTGATGTTTTTTTGTTTTTGGTTTTTTTTTTTTTGGTGAAAGAAGAGATTAGAATTTATTCATGTGCCTTTGTCCACTGAAGCTGTAAAAGTATTGAATGTAGAAAGACTCAAAATCAGCGAAGCTGTCAGAACTGTAGCATCTGTCTGTCGCACCCTGCATTGCAGACCTCACGCCCGCCTTTGATCCAGCCCCCCAGCCCTGGGTGGGAGCTCGCAAGGGCAGAGCCACTTTGGTGCAAGGACACAGGAATGCGGGGCAGGACGGGAGCCCACGTCTCAGCCTCACCTCCCCGACCACTGACCTACTTATAAAGCACCAGGTCCTACCTTCCCTCACAGCAGGTCATGCCTTACTCCAGCATCAACTTCGATGAGATCAAAGAGGCTGCCTGCAGAATAAGTTATTAATCCGGGTAAGGCTGGAACGCATCTCAGGTTGCCTCTGAATTCAAGCGCAATTCAGCTGGTAAGGTCAGGCTTGTCCCTTTCTTTGACTTAAGCCTAACACAACGCAGAAGTGCCCTCTAATGTTGTTCATGAAATAGAAGGCCTGCATGCTCAAGCACAGCTCCTGATAGATGCAGGTGTATTTTTCTTGGGAAGCTAAATTGCTAGAGAAACAAAAGTTTTGGTTAGTTTAATTTGGCAAGACAAAAATGCCGTCCTAGGGGAAGACTTTATTTAGTAACTTTATTTTTCCCCTGTTAACTTAGATATTTTGTTGAAAAAAAGTTTAAAGGTTCAAAAGTTCATCAGAGCCTTTTTTTCTGTTGTATTAAAAAAAAAAAAAAAAAAAGACATCCCAGTTGGTCAGGACATTCCATATATTAATTTGTTGCTACAGAACATGTTGAACCCAAAAGTGACATTTCATTAGCTTTTGTGCTATAATTTGAAGTCTTTTTCTATATAACTCTTTTGCCTAATACAAGAGTCTGTAACCCCAGTGTCAAAGGAAAAGGGAACTGCTTGCTTCTGACAAAAGTCCTCGTTTTGTTAGCATGAGGTATGCAACATGTAATTCTACCAGCCATTCTTTTTCCTTAGTGGAATGAGGTCTAATGATTTTAACTGCTGACATTCCCTTACTCTAATTAAGAAATACTCTTCACCATTGGAAGCCTGATCATGACATGAATGATTCTTCTCCAGACAAAGCCAAGAATGTTCAGCCAACCTCAAGGTCAGCTGCTAGGTGACAGCTGGCACTTGAAGCCAGGAGACAAAAATAGTATACAGTCTTCATGTGTGCCCAATGGGCAATGTGTCTGCAAGCTGTTTTTGGTGGGGGAAATACAGACAGAGGTCACTGTGGAGTGAAATTAATCTGACTTTTTTCTACACAGCCTGAGTTCACAGAAGCAAAACAATGGTTGCATGCAGCGCCTTTTAATATTGTACTAAAAATAAATTCCCCTACCAAACACAGTATATCTCATTCTGGGTACTTTGGCTTTAGCAATACTGCAACACAGGCTTTGATAATTGAGAGAAAGCCTAGCAAAGGCAAAAATAAAGTTCACTACAGTCTTAGAAAAAGAAAGAAGCTGTAGAGGAGGCATCATCATCTTACTACACAGGACAGACCTGAAAAAAAAGGAAGAGAGCCTGGAGGAAAGACACAAGAACATAACACAGGATAATTAACAGGATAAAAAAACTCCAAACAAAGCCCACTGCATGGGATTCGGTAAATATTGCACTCTTTGCTGTATGTTCTAGGATGACTGAAAATGGCATATCTGAGCTTGTTGCTTCTGGCCTCCTGATCGTCAGTTCTGGGAGCAGGTTCATGGCATGGACAATGACAAGAAGATTCATCAGAGTATTCAAAAATAAATCTGTGTGTGAAAATGCAGTCAGTACTTCAAAGGGCAGTTGTGGGAGTGGGGGTAAGACTTCTGGCTCCGTGCATGAATGGCAGGACTTCTCTGATTAAACCAGGCAAAGGCTAGCGGGAGGGGTGAATGTTACCGGGTGCACAGGAAGCTGCTTCCCTGTGACTTGGGAGAGCCTGGAGTTCTCTCACAGGGAGCCTTGACCTTTGAAGGGCAGCTGTGAGGCATTACTGTGGGTGGTTTCTTAGTTTATATTTCCTCAGAGGATCCTCAGACACTTCAAGCAGCTACAACCAGATTAGATGACCAGTCAGCCTTTTCAATTCCCACTGTATAGCAGGTGAAACAATAAAAAAAGTATTGAGTAAGGAACATTAATCTGTATTCAGAGTTTTTTAATAAATTATAAATAAATATATCTGCTTCGTTCCTTTGAATTCTACCCACTTGTGTTTAGCTATGTGTTTTTAGTGGCAACACAATCTCTGTGAGTTGTAGGCCCAACGAAATCATGTGCTATTTTTAAAAAAATAAAAATAATCCGAGCTGGGATTTAAAATAGGGTGTGGTGGAACGGTGAGGGTGAAAAGTTTGACAGCGTATCAATAGGCAGTTGGGACCTCCTGGCAATCCCTTCACTTCCTCTTCAGTGAACACAAGATTTTTGCAGAGGTGCGTTTTTGCTGCCACATTTTTGCAGCTTCCCATTTCAGCCCTCATTTATGCATTCCCCAGCAAGAAATCAAAAGCTATCACATGTTACCTCTCATCCTCTGAACAAACTTTTTCTTTCAGGCACTTTGGCTGAAGCAGACAAAATGCCACAGAATTTAAAATTTAAAATTGAAGTGTTCCCTTTAACATTATGTTTAACTCCTTGTGGAAGAGGGGCTGGGAGCATATTTCCAAAGCAGTTTCTGGCCTGCCTGAAGCACAAGCTGGAGGAGACGTGTACCCTCAGGAAGGCAGGAGTGGGAGAATGGTAGGGGACACGGAAAAGGAAATTGTTATAGAAATCAAATAAAGTGAAAGCTTTGCGGGGAGAAATGGGATAGGGCAGGGGATAGAGGATAGATGATCCAGGCAAGCTGTCCATCTGATGATGATGAGGAAATAAGAATCATGAACCAAAGCTTAAACAGAAAAACAGTCTCAAAGCATAGTCATCCTCATCCCTTGTTTTCTTTGAACTCCACCTGGATAACGGGAAGAATGAACGCTGTAAGAGCTGTGCAGGACAATATGGGTTTAACAAGCCAGAGCAGCCATTCACTGCTTTGCTTGTACTAATTTACTAACAGTTTTCATGACCAAGCCTACTGCCTTGTCTTCCTGAATACTATGTTGATGTGAAAAACTTTGCAAGTAAGTATGTTTAGTAAAAATGTAGGTTTTAGTATTTTATTTCCTTGCAGTCTATCTTTCCTCTTCTCTTCCTTACCCTTTTCTACTTCCGGTTTTTTCTTGAGCCACATGTGTGAGAACATGGCCTTGTATCTAGGCATGGCAAAGTACAAAACAGAGGTAGGAAGAGTGATTGAAAAAAAGATGACATTTTATGAGTGAAAAAAATAGAATTAAATGTTCATTTCCATTTCATTGTTGCTGTATGCAAGTATCTTATTTATATTTATGAAGCATTCCTAATAACTGCAGTATTTTTGTGTCGTCTGGTGTTGGTATCAGTGAAATCCAGTGCTATTGATTAAAACACTGAGGGGTTTTTTTGGTGAATTGGGCATCATTATAGTTTTAGAAAAAAAGCAATAGTAGTTCCAGGCAGCTATTTTTCCTGAATTCCCTGTAGCAGATTCTTTTTCTCTAGGCAGGAAACTCTAACAACTCTAGGTGAATGGGCCAAAGGAAAGCAGTGGTTTTGTACACTTCCCTAACATTCATGTGGCTTGGGCCATTCCAGAGGCTTGGAAGTCTTGCTTGGGGACTCTGAAACTTGCATTTTCAGAGTACTCGACAGACATTTTGGATAGATGACAACTGCCTCTTTTCCCTAAAGTCCTTCTTTCTAACTTTTCCATTAATATTTACTTTTTCCAGTCACCACATCTCACAGAAACATTGGGGAATTTCATTCACTGCTAAAGCTGTCAGTCAAAATTGCTGGTTTTCTTCTTCTTCTTTAGATTGCCTTTAAAGTCCATCTTCCCATCTCCATACATATACTTAAAGCTGATGATAAAGCTCATATCATTCAAACACTACGTCTTTCTTCTGTGCAGTCTCTCTGATACTAACATCTCCTCTCACAGCAGTCAGGTCTTTTTTATGTCACCTTCAGCTTTCTTCATGGTTTCTTGCCTTCCACATCTAATTAGAGACCATTATCTTCTTTTTCACACTCTTATGGCAGATAAGTGCTATTGTACCTAAATCTGGAGTGAAGCAGCAAACACCAACAGCTTGTTGCCACCTCGCAAAGGGAAGTCCTGGACTAGTAGGACAGATCAAAATGAACAGGAAGTCTTGGATACTCTTACTGAATACATCTGAATGCTATTCCAGCTCTCCCTCTCCTAATGTAAAAAGTAATATACTTTTTCCCAGGTTCTCACCTCATTCCTACTGTCCTGCAAGCAACATTTCTTTCTTACAAAACTGGTGATTTAAAGAAAATATATTTTGAGAACTAATTTTTAAAGGTCATAAGCCACTTACGGATGCCCTCAGGCTTTCTCTAGTTTTTCTTTATTAAGCTGTGGCGGTCTGAAGAGAACACCTCTCAACTCAATTTAAGATTATCATGAGAAAACAGAATACTGAGGACTGGGCCTTTAAGTAAATCTTCTATGAACATGGGGTCTCAGGAGGGGTACAATGTTTGGCTATGATTTCTCCTTCAATTTGATTAATCCATTTATTCACTAGGGCCCTACACTTCTTGGATAACTATCTCCACCACCATCTCTTTCAACCATATCCCCACTGGTCATTCTTAAAAGGTGCTTTTGAAGTCAGAATCTTCTTCTTTCAGTAACAAAACTAAGAACAATTTAGAAGTGTCAACACATGAAGCACTTCAAAAAATGTGACTAACACACCAAAATGATTACTCCTGTTTCTGTCATGTTGCTTCACTCAACTGTCCTTGTGGATGTTAGCTGGCACAGTGTAACCTGTCTGGATCATGATAATCACTCATTTGGGCACAACAGTCAAGTCTGTCTATTAGGTGACTCCACCTTTGTTGAATGTGCTAATCCCCGAAAGTCCAGATGATTGTGTAAAAGAGTGGAAAATCAAGGATCATCTTAAAACTAGCTCACAAAAGTTACATTTATATTGTCCAAAGAAGGACTTATCTTCTCTCTGAAAATCATTCTAATGCAGATGTGTGGGAATACTTAAGCCACATGTGGCATCTGGTGAAAATAAAGATTTATTTTGGCTGAACCGGCTGTATTAACAGATAGAGATCCGGCTTTGAACTAGATCTTAGTTCATAGCCTGCTGCTGCTTTGGGATTAATTTCAGAATTTCTGTTTGTTTTTAATATGGAGAAATTACTTACAGATGATTTTTTAAGGTCCTTGTAGTCTTCAAACAGGCAAGCTACTGAAAAGAAATGGGAAGGTCAGAAAAGACTGAAAATGACAGTAATCTTAGATTACATCGACTACAACTTTTTGGTTTCAGTTTTAAAGAAGGGTTATCCTAATCTTGCAGAAATTACTCGCCATCTTGACAAGAGCTGGACTTCCATGCATTTATTCTCACTATCTCTTCACTAGAGAATGCTCTCTTGCTTTGTGGACACGCTTGGGCTGCATCACTGCCTTCTGCTCAGAAGCATCACTGTGACAATGCACAGAAACATTTTCAATCTGTATCCCGCTGTCTTTTGCTGTGACTCTCCTTTCCCAGAACATTCTTTGGGCTGTCAGACCGTCTTTTCCTGGGTTGGTGCAGGAGGCAAAATGAGTGCTTCTAGAGGCAGACAGATAGGCGGCGAGATACCTAGCGTTGTCATTGATTCCAGCTGTTTTATTGTTTTGAGTGTGCCTTGCTTCCAATGGCAAAATAGAAAACATAGTTGGTGACAGTGGAGCTTAACAGTGGGAACTAGCACAGCAGAGGAGGGGGGTAGAGCAGCGCTTTGCTGGCAGAATTCAGATTGGACAGATTTCATGGATGGAGAATGAGACTCAAGCAAGCTTTTAGACTCTCACTCTCACTCAAATAGGCCTGTACTTGTCCAGTTACTTCTGTAGCACCTCTTACTCTGTGATGTAGCTGATTGCTTCATCTGTGACTTTCCTGCCTCTTGCACACAAGACTGCAAAGCAAGAAGAGGGCCCCAAAGGGTGTTGCCAGTTGGGCATGTCTACATGGATACACACCTACATGCCCACATGCCTACATGCTGCATTGAAAGTAGCATTACTAGCAATCTCCGAATGCAACCCTGCAGTGTTGCCCATTCCTATGTGAAGTCTCTCTACTCCCCTCCTTCCACACCTCCAGATAACCCAGAACACATCACTGGATTAAAAAGAAACCCCAAGCTTTAAAGCTCTGAGAAATTTGCATATTGGGAACATACGTTCTTACAGCCAGTCTGAGTTTCTGTCCCTCAAAGTTACTGTCTTCCCAGCATATCTGCTGTCATGTAAGCAAGACAAAACGATCTACTAGTATAGAAAAAAGGAATCTGTTCACCTTCCCCCCATGAGGAGGAGATTGTGAGTGGGCAGATGAGGTGGGTAGTGAAAGAAATTTCTGTGTCTTCACTCAATATATGATACCCAAACTGAAGTTGTTTTTCTACTGTGATTCAAATAAAAGATTTCAAAGTAGTTTATTATGAAACCCACTTCACTGTGGGATCTCTCCAGATCTGACAAACCAACCAAATGTATGTCATCATTTGGCCTTCTAGGCAAACCACAGTGTACTGTGGAGAGGGTTTTGAGTGGGTGGTAGTTACCGCTAATATTAATGCCTAAAGATGTTATTAAGAGAATAAAGCTTCGGAGGGGGGGGGTCCATTCTTTTGGTTAAAATGTAATATTTCAAGTATTGACTGCAATTTATAATATCTTAATCAAAGAGACCAGGATGTTGCCACTGTAACTGTAATTTGTCTATCTAGACATCACTTGAAGTTTTAACTGAACTTGGTTTGTTCCAAATTTTCTGAGCTAGTTTTCTGTAGTACATGTAGTCTCACTGAGCTCACTTCTCTGCTGGAAAAAAAAAAAAAAAAAAAAAAAAAAAGGAAACCTTTAAAATTTGCATAGATTTGTCTACATTTATGCCATCATGTCTAATGATAGTAAAATTTAACTTATACAGAAACAGCTTGCTGCTCCAGTCCATCACAGAGACTGGACCAAGTGATTTCACCCGAAAGTATATATCATAGAGCGCTATAGTATCCCTCAGAAGGAAAGGCAATGTGAAAGACAATAAAATCCATGATAGGGGGGTTTTAACCATTTTTTGCATACTTCTTCCTGTTCCCCAGCCAAAGATAAATGAATCTGCAGAAGCAACAGTCAATTGAATATTTCAAGGTGTAAGTGAAATCATACCCTACTGAAAAAACATAGCTATCATCTTTTAGACCTGTAACCACCCCAAGACAGATTCTTGCTTCTTCTTATACTCTTCTAGTATCTACTAGAAGTATCATTTCTACTCTGCCTTAGCTCTAAGTAATTGACAGAAATCACTTTCTTGCCCCAACTGAGCTCTCAGCCCTGTGACTTTACCAGCCCACACAACCTCAGACAACCTGTAGCATATTTACAATTGGACTAGTCAAGACTTCCACATTGCTGTAGAGCTTTCCACCCTTAATACTTGAGGTCCTGCTCAGATTGTTCACATCTCATTGACAATCTGACTACTGGTCTGTCTGAAGACTTGCCCATCTGGTCTATGTGAAATTAATTGGTGACCTCAAACTAGTTCCATCTGAACAGATGTAGTTTCCTTCAAGTCACTGTCATGGATGACTTTGACTGAAGAAATCAGAGGAATGATCAAACCTGTTCTTCAAAGAAGATGTGGTTACAGGTACAAAGTCACTTTTTGGGATGAGTGTAGCAAGGTTGTAATCTGAGGGTTAGTCTCAACTGTGACAAGGTTGGCTACTCCTTTTCAGGGCACATTTGCTAAGGGGACAAAAAGGGTAAAAGAGAGAAGGATGAGAGAAGAGGAATATACTCAGTCTCTAATTTCAGACAGTCATCTTAAAATGCAAAAACTAGGCTTGGTCTTGTTAGAGAACTGGCCTGCCTGTCCATCACTCCTGACTTGGCAACTTTCATCAATAGCATATTATTAGTACATTAAATTTTAAAAGACATCAAAGAAAGAAACTGGACACTAATGAAAAACAAGGCTTTCTGTTATACATAGTACTTAAATAGCACTGTAGTGACAGGCAAGGTGAAGAACTTTGGGGAAGGTCGGGCTTTAGAAGATGTGGGAAGGATGGATTATGTTTTGCTGCTTTAGATTCTTGGCTGCTCTGTTGCCCACGAGTTACTTCAAGATGGAGAACACCATGGAGTCTGGAATGGCAAAGAGGTGTCTTATTTTGTTTTGCATTTAAATCTAAATATATAAAGTAAGACATTTGTCATGGTATATTCAAAGTGATCAAACAGACAAAATAGTCTCATCTCAGACTGAAAATCACAGTACTTCACAGTTTTTAAAACCAGGCACAAAACAGCTAGAAGAATTAGCAATTTACTTTTTTATTCTCACTCTTAAAATGCTGAATCAATTTCAATCACAGCTGGAGACAAGGACAGCCAACAACAACACATCACTCCTAGCATGATACTTTTTTATGTCCTCTTCTGGGATGCATCAAATGTTGATGACCAAATTATGACCCTTTCCACCTCCCTTCCTGAAAGCATAGCATTTTTGCCAATATTCATCTGCCAAGGTTTTAAAAAATGTGAAGCATAAGACAATGCCTAAAATATTAAAGCACCTTCCATGATATCAAAGAGATTGGTTCTTAAGCAGCTGCTGGTGACCTCAAAGCTGTCAAGTCCTTGGCAGTACTTAAATGAGTACTTAAAGATAAGATGGCAGTTAGGTATTGGTACAGGTTTAGTAGTTCAGTGTCAGGTTCCTTCTCTTTGAAAACGTCAGGCTGGTGGCCTTAAGCCTACCTTTGACTTTCCTTACAGCGAGGTAGTGGCTTTTTTTAATAAGTAACCCCTGTTTTAAACAGCAGTAAATCTCTGCAGGAGTTCCAGAGCCAAATTTTAATGTTGTTACAGTACGGAGAAAATATGGAGCACTCCTGTTTACTTTCCAAAATCATGGTGTACTCATGGCTTATCCAGTGATACATTCAATATTCCCTGAAGACAGAACATGTTACTGAGGCTCGCATAATTTTGACTGAGACATTGGGATTTGTTTCATTCTGTTCTTATAAGCAGGCAAGCAGTGATAATGAATAACCTGACAAAGATTTAGGGGTAGAGCTTAAAGAACCACTGAAACATTTTTTTCAACAACTTTACAGTTTATTCAAGGCTTTCAGCCTTTCTGGTTCTGCAGAATTGAGTGGGATGGTTTATGGAAATAAACTTCATTGTGAGGTTAGAATCAAAGTCTGCTCTAAGTACTCCAACAAAATCTTCAAACTTTCTTCTTCCTTCCACTTTCAAAAATAGGCTGGGCTAAGGAACAATGAAGTGGTGGAGGCATATAACCCAAACTTTCCTGAAAGAGAAGGCACAGCGGGTTTGGTTCAACAGTCTTCATTCTGCCATTTGTTCTGCTTCAGTTAGCTATGAGAACAGCTGTCTACAACCAGAAAATGTAATTTTGTCTTCTCAAAAAGTAGACTTAGGAAGTTTTATTGAAAACTTGATGTGTGATCACTGAGATTGAAAGCCTTTGAAGGACCTCAGAGGAATACGATTCGAGTCACGGGCAAGTCCTGGAATCCAGTAAAGTCAGTGGATTCTGGACATTTACCTTCACTTCTCTCTGCCAACTTGACAGGTTTTCCCTTTACTTCAGACTTTCCCAGAATAATATACAGAAAAAAACTGCTCCCCACCCTTGGAACTTTTTACAACCATCTAATAGGGGCAAAAAAAGGAAACAACAAAAGAATGTTTAGTGTCTTGGTAGTGCAAAAACTATTTTTAAATTAGAAGTTAGTGTAGGCTGGTCTTTTTACTTTTGACCACTTCCAAGTCTGAACAAAACCAGTAATGATGTTGGCAAAATTTCATCAGCCAGCATCACAAGGTGAATTTCCATGAATGCAAGTGATGTTTTGGCTACAAAGCTTTTACTCATAAATGATGTATGGAATCATTCAAAGGTTTTTTTGATTTTTTTCTTGATAAAATAGCTAATGAATTTTTTCACCCTCAGTTGTTCTATAGTAGTCCTTGGAAATCCTGAAACTGAAAAATCTTTGTCTTTATAAACATACTTTTATTTCAGTGGGGCATACGTGTTAGTCTGTCCTTGAAGCGATGCTCCACAAATAGTGAGTTGTCAGCTGACACACTGTTCAAGGGCTGTTGTAACACTGGTCATGTGTGCTAGAGTGTGAAGATCAATTTGCTTTAGGGACTGGTTACATGTGCTGAGATACATGACACATAGGCTGGCACTGGTTTTGATTTAAAAATCCAAACAGAGAAACCACTAACAACCTTTAAGCAATGCCTCAACTATTTAGAGTGCATAATAAGAAAATACAGAAAATTTGTAAACTACATAAAACCCCACTGGAATGTCAAAATTTATTACAGCTGTGGGACTAAGAATCAACTAGTTGAACTGAAGGGACTTAAATTACCATGTTTTAATTAAGTTCGGATAAACTAATGACTCAAAAGCAGCAATCTGTGATGGCTGTCCAGTAAATAAATGTTGGCACAATAACCTTAAAGACAGGCTTCTTCCTTAGCATTAATATAATTCGTACAACAGATTGCACCATCATAAGGAATCTGAAGAGAAAGTGCAAGAATAAATAGATGACATCTTAGCTACAGTCTTACCATTGGAGGAAAACTTACTGCTCAGAGAGGTAAATTGTCCAGTAACACCCCTACTGATGCAGTTGAAACATTAATGCCTGGTATATTGCTCTGTCAATCAGATGCCCATTGTTGGGCTGTCAATACATCTTCTTTATCAAAACTAAGCCACTTTCTTGAAACAGATTTATTTAAGATAATTTGACACTTCCCATCCCTTTCATCTGTCCTCCATTTGAATGTGGTACGTAATTCTTTGCTTTGCATGGGCATTCCCACTTGATTCTTCAATACATCCGGAGATCGCAGAATGAGATTGATCTAGTGTTACTTCAGTACAGTGAAAAGGTTTAAAAAGAGCAACAGAAATGGATGGAGCTACCATCATCTCCATTTCTATCACAAAACAACATAATATCAAATCCATTTATGATCATATATTAGGTTCGGGAAACTCAATAAATAGGCCATGGCCCTAAAATAGTGTAGTCTACTGTAGCCAAAGGAAAAACACATCATAGAGCAGTGGATCAATCCTCTGTTTGGAGCATTTTGTGGAAAACTATGGCACATTCCATTCCTTTCTGTAGGAGCTCACACAGACATAAGATGTGAATGTCTTTAGGGAAATTTTTGGGCAACTGAGCTATTTGACTCATGAAGTAAAAATTTCCCCCCTCCCTGGTCTCCTCCCCTCTGCTACTCCACTCCCCCATTTTCAAAACGGTATGCTGAACCACCTTCTAAAATGAAAGGCTATCTTTGGTTAAAACACAGCAAAAGTGGGCAGGATCCCTGCAGAATCAAAGGTACTGTAAAGTATTCCAGGCTGCTGTTGCCCGATTCATTTTGTTTGCTTAGAAGGTGGTGCTAACACTTGTAAGCTTTTCCTCAGGTGCAAACAGAAGGAAAATAACTATTCACTCAAAATTTGATTAAGGATATAAAGTCATCCAGTCATCCCACGCTAGGCTGACTCAGCCTGGTCTGTAAAATCCATGTATGAGCTTAAGGAAGCCACAGACTTACTAACACCCTAGTCTAAATGCTTTATCTAAAGAGAATGTTGTTTGGTTACTTCAAAACTGTTTCATCTTTTTTTCCTATTCCCTGTGAAGTATGAGTTTCAGAGGAGATGAAGGCATTTCAGGATAAGTACTTGATCTAAAGGCCAGATCTAAAAGGCATTTACTCCCCTAACATGCATTTGAATACTTTGCTTCCACTGGGAAATTACTATTCTACATGCTATGAGTGGCATACCAGTAAGAATACCAGTAGGAGAATTTCAAGTAGCTTTTACAGGCACAGTTAGAACCTTATATTGTTGTTTGTGTTATTATTTTTTTTTTTTTGCTAAGCCAAACTTCAGTAGTCAACTTCCTTTTCTCCTAATCTGCAGCTGCTTCATTGACTATCCATCATCTTTATTAGTGTCATTTCTATACGTCATTCTCTTAAACTAATCAGAAGCAGACCAAGTGGGAAAGAAATTGCTCCACAGGGATGAGGTCTGATGCTGTAAACGATATGTTGAATAAGAGTGGAATTCAATGCAAAAGACACTGTGCTTGTTTACACATGTTGAACTGATGTCTTTTATCTGTAAGACACATTGCAGCTCTTTTTTGTGGTCATTTATGGCCATAATCCAACAACGCTCTGCAGAAAGCCTGTAAGTAGTGAAGCAATCCCATTGTTTCCACTATTGTCATTAAGTTGCATAAAGCCAATCACCCACCATAATGCTGGGATGCGCAGCAGCTTGAAAACAGAAGTTGGTCTATGAACACTAGGACACATGAAGCCTACTTTCTTATGAATACATATTCTTCATGCTCTATATCCTCACACTAGAGTAATCCCATCCTTCTCCACCCCCCTGAAGAACTTTCCCAAATGTGACAGTTATTTGTTCTACCTTGTCCAAACCACCCACTCCCACAACATCTTCAGTCCTTTTCAACTCATACTTACTGCTGGGACCCTCGCTAGCTCCGCAGGTGATGGACAATACTGTGAGAGCTTCAAACCATGTCTTTCCTGATCACTTGAGAGACTGCTATTTCTCACTTGTTATATACAGCAAAGGCAGCAAGTAAAGGTTGAGCCCTTCCTTCAGGGCTCTGTCATGATATCTTCCTTCCTCCTGCTCCTGAGATACAAATTTTCACAAATAATAGTAGTTTACTGTCTCTGAGACCACTATTCCTCTGTCAGGTGTTACTTGATGGATTCAGTCTGTGGGTTCAAAGGTTATCAGAAAGATGCAGGTGGTTAAGCAGGTATAATGAGCAAAGAGGTTCCATTTTCTTAGAAAACCAGGCTAGTTTGTATTATTCAGCGAAGATGTCCTTCACTGTAGTTGTTCCATCACTTTTGCCTTCAGAGCAGATTTTGTCATCTTATCAAATACTTATTTTGCAAGGCAGATATTATTAATAGAAGTGCTTGAAATATGTAGTCATGGTGAACAGCAGTACTTGGAATCGGGAGGATTTTAGGAATTACATTTCACTTTTAGGTCGTGGTGTGGGTAAAAGCAAAGATCAGCATGACCAGAGAGGACATTGCTGGGGAACTGGAAAGAAAAATCAATAAGGATAAGGAAGTAAAAGAAAAAGAATTTAAAACAAACTTAAACAGAAAGAGAACCTTGGAAAAAAAAAAAAGAATTCTTTAGATTGTGGTTTTTCCGTTGGGTCCATTACTGGACACCTGTTGCTTGGATGGGTTTTAAATATTAATGAGAATATTAATAATAAGTTGGAGCTTAATAATGCAAACCCTAAATATACATTTTATTCATGGTTTGCATGCAGTTGTCCACTACACACTAAATAGAATGGTAATGTTTTCAGCGGGTCCCTCTGGTGTCTAAATCAAAGATATTCTGTATAACTTCCAGATGGTATTGGAGCTTTTTTTTCTTTACCAAGCAGTGTGTGACTTCAAGAGTGTAACAGCAGTTATGGGAAACTCCCAGGCACATCTGTAAACAAAAGTCTGCAATTATACATAATTACACATGTCTAATTTATATAGTTATAATACACATATAAACACAGATAAAATGCATAATCAAACATATCATTCAATGCTGCTGAAAGGCGCGCTGTGATCTATGAATTAATTACGTATGTTTTGCCACCCACTAGTGATGCTAAACCATTGAATTCTTCTTCTCATATACTAAGGCTTTAATTTTTCAGTAACTACCCAGCTGTTAAATGCTGATCTTGCATTCAATTAAGTCCACTGGAAATTTGGATTGTTGATGCAGTTCAGCAGTTTAGTTCTTAAAAACTGGATGCGTTGGCAGTGATATCATGATGATGTTCTCACTTATTTGCAAAGCTACAATTTTATAAGCCAATTGCATAGGATAACTGCAGATAAATAGGAAGACATTGGAGGGGGAAAGGAATGCAGCAACAAAAAGCATACTACTTTTTTGGTTGTCTGAAGTCATAGCTTTTTCCTTGGCTAGGAGTGATAGCCTCATCCGAGATCATGTTGGACATTTTGTCCAAAGCTGTAAGGAAAGACACAGATTTCCATTCTCTTCCAGGAGCAAAACTAGGGAAAGAGGGTGTGAGTGAAGAAAAACTAATAACACATCTGCCGAGTAAAGGAGGTTCTTCCTTAAGCCTGAGAAATACCATGCCCTGAAGTCTGTGAGGCATGTCATTAGGTTTTTCACAGTGAAGAGAAAGGGAAATTACATATGTGAAGCTCACTGAAGCAAACAAAAAGGAAGGCAGGGGAAGATAACCCTTTCTACCATGCAGGTGATTCTGTGCTGTTTGCTTCAGAATCTGAGTAGACTTCTGTACATTTCCAAACCCATCTTGTTCCTAAATTTTGACATCCTAGAGCACCTTTTCTACAATTAGTCACAATGTATACTATTCTGAACTATCTAAAATATATTGACAAAGCCTAACTTTAACTTTCATAAGGAAGCTGAACAAAAACCCCAAGATGACAGAGGCCCAATTTGTATAGTGTTGTTTAAGACTTTTCTTTCTAGTACAATAGCACTCACTCCAAATTTCGTGAATCCACAACACACTCTTCTAAGGATTAGGCTGACTCCGTCGGTCTCATTTTTCTAGCAGATGCCAGGCTGTTGTTTATGGAGGACACATCTTTTATTAATAGCACAAATGGTGCCTCACTAGCAGCACAAAAAACTCTTCTCCTTCCTACTTCCATCCCCGAATTCTCATCAAGTGACTCTCCTGAACTGGTGAGAGTGCATGTCAGTCCTTGTGCTGCAGCTGCCAAGAAGCCTGCAAATGGTGCTTGTGGTTTCTGTAACATGGACACCTGCCCCATAAGGTCTGGCCTGAGACCACCAGCTAATTTTGTGCTGGCCACCTGACAATAACACACAGCCATTCGCCCTCCTTTCAAACTGTGTGCATGTGTGTGTCTGTGTGTGCATGTCAAAGGCTGTATTTCTTCTCTTTTATTGGTCTTTTTTTTCACCTGCTGCCAGATAAACAGCATGGGATAAGAATCTGCTTCATGCC
Organism: Tyto alba; assembly: GCF_018691265.1. Lineage (NCBI taxonomy): Eukaryota > Metazoa > Chordata > Aves > Strigiformes > Tytonidae > Tyto > Tyto alba. Next base: position 3,840,182 of record NW_024881295.1, on the reverse strand, counting down.
TGACATAATTTTGAATTTATTAACTTGCCATTCTTTTTGCTTTTGATAGAACTTGACAGGCAAGCAGACAAGCACCTAAATTAACTTAGCTCCCAACCAGCACCTAGACAGGCCAAGAATAACACAGAGATAAATTGGAGGGGTTGAGGATTCCGATGGAGTCAAAAAGGAACAGGGGAAGAGCATGAGAGAAGGGAAAAAAGTGAACTTTGTACTGGAGAAGTTTTAAAAAAATAATTATTCAAAGCATAACAACATGACAGAAGGCTGCCAGAAAAACCTCATCTGTGTGAAGAGGGCAGCACATACGCAGTGGGAAAAACCCAGACGAACGTTTGCCTCTGGGACAGCATGGATTTAAATGCAAGACAACTTCGTAAATGGAAATGAATGCAATGACCTCAGCTCAGGTCGCAAGAGAGTAGAAGCCCACCAGGTTATGAAACTACTGCTGAATTAGGCATGTTTGGCAGCACGAGCGTTTGGGAGAGGCCCAAAGATGAGCAAGTTCTGAGGATTTGATTTCATTTTGAAGGAGGGTGGTCTTTCCATTTCAGGGTCAGCGGCAGGACAGTGTAGTGGGTGTAGAGGTGGAAAGGGAAGTACACAATTTGGCTGACTGTCATGACCTCTAGATAATTGGTGATTTAACTTTCCATGTCTCAACACTCCCTAAATCTTCCCACACAAGCCAAGTCACCAAAAAAATAGAGGGAGGAAAATCTTCCTAGGTGGAGGAAGGTACATAATAGGTGTATTATGGCATTCTTCCTTGTCAGGTCTCCTGTCACAACAGATACCAGTTAATAAGGTCTGTAATACAAGGAGCGGGCGTTTGTTGTTCACAATTGAAGCTGTAGTAGATAACACATCAGACTGGACGTGCTTGGAGTGTGTGGGAAGACAGTGCAGTGAGCATTGGTTAGACTTGTAGGGAACAGTGAGTTATGTGTGGAGCAAAGGGGTGTGTGCACATACACACGTACTTGGAGCTACAAGTTGTGTTTCAGACGCATCACATTTCCTTTAGACTAATCTTTATGACTTCATCCCATTCCCCTTCATGATAAGGCAAGACAAAAGCAGTGAAGCAAGGCAAAATCAGTTGCACAGCCATAATTATAGGGTGCATGCGCCTAAATCTAAAGCAAAGAGAACAAAAATCTTGTCATGCGGATCAGAAGCTCCAAAGCTCACAGAGGTTTTTCGAACAGGTTCAAGTCTGGGTTGAAAAGGAGGCTTCAGAACTGTTCTCTTTGCTATACAAAAAGTGTAATTTGGTAAGGTGGCTAGTGAAAAGCAATAAACTTTGAAAATACAGATATATGTGAAATAAGAGGTGGAACTTTACTTTTATGAAGAATGAGAGAAAAATGTCCCGGCCAAGCTTGTGAGTTTGCATTTGCAGGAATCGTATAAAGTACTGCCACTTTAAATGTTTTCTCAGGAGAAGCAAATATTTAATGTTATACTTAAATATCCTAAGTAGTTACCCATGTTCCTCTAAAAAAGTGCCCCACAGGGTGTCTCAAGACTGTGTCTTTCTGATAGACAGTAGCTCTGCAGAGAGGCACCTCATGCTGACATCCTGTTTCAGGATCTGCCAGTGAGCTGAAGGGTGGAGCGTGATTGCTACAGCAACAGCACGTCCAGCTGAAAATGTACGTGCTACCATGAGTTTAAGCAGAGGACACATAGGTAGGCAAAAATACCTGTGGTGATAAATTACGCATGAAAAAGTAAGTGGCCTCCTTCCTGCGGATGCTATCAAACCTGCTTTGCCTGTGCCAGTGGCATATCAAGTATTTTAACATGCACAGAAGCAAATAATTTACCAGTTGGATGCATGGTACTTGGCCTTCGTTACTTGCCTAACTGCGGAACCAGCCTTAAAAGACTTCATTGTGCTGTGTCAATGTTTCATGTCCCTTGAACTGTAAAAAGTGGTATCAGCGTAAAGATAGAACTTATAATAATTTAGGCATTTCCCTAAAGAAGTATTCCATTTTGCATTAACTACATTTTTTTTGGCTATTTCCTCCCCCCATCCTCTCCTTCCTTCTTTCCCTAGCAAAGAAATAAAAAAGGAAAATCAACATCTAGCTCTACAAAACTCTTTGCAAATTGGTTTAGTGTACTGAAGCCCAAGAGAGCCATCAATGTTACATTATACCATAGGTGGAATTGAGAAGGTAATCCATATTAGAGTATTTGCTTGCTTATTTTCTGTCTTCCCAGTCCCACAACATGGCTGTGCCTCAGAAATAGGTTACCAGTTGGTTATTTCCTGTTCTAAGCACAATGCTTGCAGTATATCCCCCTTCTAATTCCTGAATGTGACTTTGAAAGAGCCAAACAAATGATTGCCCCTCAAGAGAATTCCTCGCGAGTTTTCTACTAGAGAAGTTCAAAGCATGCTTGGGCAGGTCTTTGAAAGTTTAATTGGTGCAATATAAGAAATTAAGCAGTGCAGACAGAATCATTTAATGCTTATTATGAAGTACCCACTATTGAATATCTGAGTTTTGATTTAAATAGCTCTAAATTAGGATGTATTAATGCAGGAGGTTTGGGGAATTTTGCTTTACTCTTTAATAGCAAAATTTCCTCCTTATTCATCTGGGTATGAGGGAGGCACCAAAAAAGAGTCTGCAGTTCGGAAAGTTCATCATGATATATTGAAGATAAGAAACAATAGCTGATAATTCTTTGCCTGTTATAAGAAGACTTTAATAATGTTGCTTCTTTATCATCTATAACTGGCTAAATAATTTTATGGAAAGAAGACACATTGCATAGCAGTGGTATACCTAACTCCTCAAACAAGAGGGCTGAAAAGACAGTAAATACAGTATTAGGTCTTAATTTCTGGCCTAGACAACAGAGAAGGAAAACTCACTGATTCATTGTGATGTTTCCTAATTTCTTAGCTTTTCTTTCTGAGAAACGTTTAATGAAAACAACAAATTTTAGGGGGGAATGCTTAGTGGGACTGATATAGCCATCATGGTACCATGACATGTATGTCCATGAGTTTAAAGACAGGGAAAAGATGCTTACAGTGATGATTGTCTGCTACTGTACTTGGTTTGAGTAAGAGCTGGGGTCCAACCAGCCAACCAGCTGTTCACAGAGAATTTGGTCACTCAGGCAATGTCATCCTGAAGTGTTGTATCAGGGTGAGTCATGACACATAGAACAGGAGCAAAAGTTTGTGTATATCCAGGTTCCTACAACTGTGTGTTGGGGAACGTGAGATCCTGAAAGGTATTATTTTACTTATTGGGTGGTAGGACCCAAAGTGTTTTTGGCACAGCAGGAATAAGAAGACATTCCCCTTGCCTTCCTTAAACCTACCATCTGGATCTATTTATGCTTGGTGTAAAGTTCCTAGGAAATGACTCAGTATGACTGGAGGTTGAATGTGCCCTCCCAAAGAAGCCAATGTAGACAGAAACAAGTGATAATAAGTTTGACTGTTATTTTCTTATTTCAGCAACTGATATATTAAAACATTTTGAGCAAAGCTGTGGGTAAAGTTAAATTCTGTATTAAATCTGACTCTGCAACCTAGACTGAAGTGTTAGCTTTCCTGATGCTCACCTTGATAAAACTTTCGCCCCATGCTTGACAGACACCTCAGCCAGGCCCTGAAAACTACTCACCTCCAGATTAGGACAGAGCACCACCTATCTTGGTCTTGGCTTCAGCTCAAGTATTCTCATTTTCAAGTTGCTGCAGTCTGTTTTTATGGGGAATTTTTTCCCCATCAAGCATATCTGTAGGAGAATATCTATTTCTCCTCCCCAACGATACTCACCTGCCACTTCTCATGCTGTCAAATGCTTACTCAAGTGAAGAAAAATAAAGTCTCCACGTAGTTTTGATTTAAGTGTTTGCAAATATCTGAAAATTATGAATAATCTGCCTGGCCAAGGCTGCAGAATAAACAAGGAGACTTAACACTTTATTGAAACTATTAAGGTGTAGCTAAAATATTTACTAGTTTCTCTTCTGCTTTTTCTATCCACAGCTGGCTGAACTTCTGAGCTCAGGGCACAGTCTCCTAACATAACAAATAGATGAGTCCCATAGGCCTGTGTTAGAAGGATACTAGCAGTATTTCTCAGGTATTTGTGGCTATTTCCATTAATTTAGAAGAGTTTTACTTCAGATGTTGACATTTTCTGTTTCAATATGGACATGTAAGAATTGCATCTTGGGACCTGAAACACCTTTCTCACATAACTGGTGAATTAGAGATAGAGTTTTGCCCTGAATCATTCAGGCAGCCTGGGTATCACCTAGATTTGAATTTTTCCATGACTGCTTTTGTTACATCCAGAGCCAAGTGTTTACCGTTGAAGGAGATGAACCCCTGCAGGGTTTCACTTTGTAATTCCACTGAGTGACCCTTCACTTGTCTTTGGTATAGTCTTCATACAGGCACATTGTATTATTTGCAAAAGACAATTAAAAATGTCTTACTGCTCTGTGGAATTGTGAAATAGAGGGAAAAACATGATGCAAATGAAGCACTGTTTAGTCAAGAAGAATTAAACATATCCTTTATATGCTTAAAATATGTGAGTACACTTGCTCTTATCTGTGAAGGTGCAGGAAAAATAGCACAAAATACAGAATAGTTATAGAAAGAATCAGTTACTGTATGCATGAATATGCTAAAATTTTAAACATCTCATGGTAGAAATAAGGAATGAAAATAAGCTCAATCATTTCTCAAGTCTTTTCCCCTAATCTATCTCCCCAAATTTTATTTATTTTGCATGCTGTAGGGAAAGACATCTGTTTTCTCTTCCTTACTTCACTCAGTGCTCACTTCCATTAGAGTGCCTGAGGAGTTGTGGTGCATCACTGTCACTCTTGCTGGCAGTCTCTCCAAGAGAAGCTGGGAGCTCCTGCATTCCCCACTGCCTCTGGCCCAGGAAACCTCTGTGCCACAAATTGCTGGAGACATGAGAGCGTATTCTGAGGAAATGTCACTGTATTTGTGCTATTATGCTCTTCCTTAGGCATCCAGTTTAACTGCTGGTTGAGACAAGATACCGGGCCAGCTGGCTGAGCTGCTGTGCCTGCTCTTTTGTTCACCCAGATTTTAAACTCCACTAGAAAGTCGGTTTATTTTGGTATAGCATACAGTAATGAAAAAAAAGGGTAGGCCCCACTGGCAACCAATATATTCATCGGTATATGTTCATGAAATAGGACACACATGCCTTCTGCTTGTTCCCAGAGACCCTTACTGTGCCCCTCCAGAAGGGCTATAAAGGCATAACAAGCAGCGGTCGTAAGAGCATGGCTGCCTAGCTGAAAAGGGGCTGTGACACAGACAGAGGGATTACAAAACCCTAGGGCAGGCCTGGGGCAAGCAGAAAAGCAATAATGCAGGACACTTACTCCATGTCTCATGCATGTTTGAAAATATCTAGACCACAGAGCCTTTTTTGTGCGAGGCAAGAGATGGATGCTAGCCAGTGTTTTTCCATAGATGGCTTGACAGGCAAATATGCCATGTGTAAAGGCTGGATGATGAAGCAAAGCTGGATGATGTAGCAGTTGCACAACTGCAGGACAGTAGTTTGACTGTGAGGAGGAAAACAGGCCTTGAATCTATCCGTTATAACATAGATGTCCATAATTATAATAAAGACTGCATAAGTAAATCAGTCAATCTATTTCAATTGGCTTAATACTGCATAGCTATTAATACTTTTGTCCAAAGCAGTTTGTAAATGTCATTTTAGTGACAGGAATAATCTCCTTATTTCTCATCAATTTTTCCCAGCAGATTTTAATCCTATTTCTCTAGTGTAAACCCTCTAAGTAATTTATTTCCCTTCTAGTGTTTATATTTCTCAAGCCTCTGAAGAGTCTTACCTTTTCCCTCCCAGAACCCCTCCTTCCTCTGTCTTAGTCATTACTAAGCTGGGCTACAGACAAGTGGCTGGTTGAATCCCTAAAACAAGTTATGACAGACATGTATAAAACAAATACACGTATACACACCCTCAACCGCCCAGAGCATCGACAGGATGCAGTCAAAACTCAGCAATTACTCTGATCCTTGCTGCTTCAGACTTTGACACATAATAACATGCTCTGACCTAGCTGGGAGTGTCCCACTAATCCTAGAAATTTTTTAGTCTTTAAATTGCACAAACTCAAGAAGCTGACAAATCTCCAGACTGTATTAAAATCTGGGGAAAAAAAAAAAAAAAAACAAAACAAAAAAAAAAACAAAAAAAAAAAAAACAAACAAACAAAGCAAAAAAAAAAAACCCACCCCACAAAATATAAACTCTAAAACTATAATAAAATACATGTTTTGAAGCTTGTTTGGTCTGATCAATTCCTCGTGCAACCTCTGGCAGATGCAGAAAGTATATCAGGGATGTATTTGATTCAGTACTTTCTGAACAAGATTTTATAAATCTAGGTTACTGATATAGAAACAGGCAGAGAGATACACATGCACACAGGTTTTTAAATGTTTTGCTTTTTTGTCAGATACAGTGTTAGGAAAGAAGACAACTGGTTGTGAGCTTGGGAGATTCCCTGTTTTTTTTGCCTTGAGTTGCTAAATACATTCCGTACAATGGTGGTCCATTCATTTCAAGCCAAGGTTTTTTTTATGATATCCAGTAACATAAATATGCACAGACTACCCAGAAACATTTTCAAAGGTACCCACCTATCTAACATCCAAAACAGGGCACTTCTGAAAGATCCTATCTGAAATTTGTTATGGATCTCTTTTGGGGGCATTCTCCTTTCTTCCAGCTAGAAAAGAGGAATCATAAATTCTTTCTTTAGATTGTGGATGATTCAAAATTTAAATGAGAAAGCTCACTGAAGCCTGAATCAAAAATGAGCAGCTTCTAATGATGGGTTGTAATGGAGAGATCTTGTATCAAGGATGTTCTCTGTCATATCGGCACCTTCACAGAGTGCCTTTATTCTATATTTATTTTTAATTAATCTCCATACAATATATTCATGCAAATGTGCTCATCTTTTTAACTAAATATCTCTCACTTTCTCAGCTGCAAGAATAATTCATATGCCAGTGAAGGCCAACAGTGAAAGTTAACAGTGATGTACATGATCTGATGTTTTGATAAGCGAGAATAAGAATTGCACAAGGAATTGGTTCTGGGGATGTGTCCGTGGAAAGAGAAAGCATTTCTCACCATGGCCATCCTTCCTGTTTGAACTGGAAAGCTCTGTATTGAACCATTCCCTGCTTGATCTCTTGTCTATTCCTGAGACCATTCCCCTTCTTCTTTTCTGAGTCCCATCTGCTTAGAGAGGGGAAAAAAGCTGTCCCTGTTTAAATACAAAACCAGGTTCACCTCAGACCATTCATCCCCTGTGACAAATGGGCCTTGAATGAATTACAGCATGCTCAAATTACTAGGTTGCTAAATTGCCTTGTTTGAGCCTGCCTTGCTGGCTACAGTCCTCAGAACTGCTAATAGTATTAACAAATCAACAGGGAACACATCTTTGAGCTTTCTCAGCAGGAAGACATTTTAATAAATAATATCCAGCTAAAACGTTTAAAGCAGGTTCTAGATTTCAAGAAAATTCTCATATTGAACACAGATAAAGCATGGAAGCAAGTGGAATAAAAACTGTTGTTGAATTAGTCCTCCCCTGGAAAACTAGAAGAGCCTTTACAGAAGAGCTGACTACAAAGAAGCCTTCATATAGATCATGCTTGCTTGCAAGTACATAGAAATGCCTTTGCTGTTGTGTGATTACCTGTTTGATTTTCCCTTCACTGCACATCTGTTTCACAGCATCTGGGCACACTCTTTTCAACAATATAAGTAGGATGCACATCAAAAGAAAAAAGGAAAAATCAGAATCAGTGAGCTTCAAGGACCAGTGAAAGTCTAGACAAGAAAGAAATCTCTATCTGCTCTAACCACAGGCTTGTAGGTATCCTGGAGGAAGTTTCTCAGGTAAACACTGTACTGATAAGGTTTATCTGCAAAAACGTCATCAAACACTGCACCATGCAAAACAGCCTTGCTGTGAATTTATCCAGAGAGACTGTAATTCTTGCTCTGCTGTGTTACCCAATGGTTTACTCATTCCTGTGGCCCTCTGAGATGAATGTATGTCTGGCCTGAGGCTATATCTGCCTGTGCCTGCCCAAATGTACGTGTTGGGGATGTACACTACTGTGGTTGAGTGAATGCCCAGAAAGCCTTTTACTAGAGATGACTCTTGTGAAAAGTGCAGATAAAAGAAGATTTTTTGTTTTGTTTTGTTTTCTCTGAAGATTTTAAGATATTTTCAGCAAATATTCCAGAAACTTGTATTTCTTGGAGTTATATTTTAAGAAAAAAAGTATTAAAAAACATGTATTATGACTTTCTGATGAACACTTTAATCTACTTGATGTAAATTTTTCCCTAAAAGCCTAATCTGTATTGCTTTGGTGGAAAATATGTGATTTGTTCCACTCACTGGAGGTAAAGTCCTGTGAAAATAGTGACTGATCATCAGCTCTCCCTGTTACCATTAAAAAAATCTTATAATGGGAATTCTCTTTTTTTTCCTCCCTCTATGCAGTCTTTCTGATATCCTCAGTAAGACCTGGAAAACAGCTGACAAAAATATAACTTTTATTTAGACTTTCAAGCAAGTGGGATTTTTGTTAAAAAAAAAAAAAATCTCTGTTCCTTTGGAACTAGAAAACTATGACTGCTATACTGCTGTATGGGTAAGAAAATGGCTTGCACAGGTTATGCAATGATCTTTAAAAACTACCAAACTGAACTAGGGCAAAAGTTATGTTGAAAATCTGAGACCTGATTATAGCTGTCGATTTGAAAGAGTGAATTTGTAACAATATTGAAGTCCATGGGAATTATGCCGCTGACTTCTCAACAAGCAAGTTTAAAACTTTCTACACAATAGCACCACATTTTTTTGTTCCCAGAGTATCCTGAGATACGTGGTCCCCTTTTGCCTCACACCCATAATGCTGCTGTTCTGTACTTCCCTTTTTCTCCTGCATCCTACATCTGCAATGACACAGAATAATCTCTAAGTAGAAGTATCAGGTAAATACAATACTTTAAAGTAAATATTGTTTTGTTGAATATAAGAGGTGAAGGGAACACCTCCTCTAGTTAAGTTCCAAAGTCCATTCTAATATTATTTTTCAGATGCTCATACATTTCTTCTCTGACACTGACATTTTCAAAGCTTGTACACATGCCATCAAGAAATGTGGTTCCATCCCCTCAATCTTGAAATCTTACACAAAAAAAAAAAAAAAAAAATCATAGGAAGGAGACTGTCCTTTCTCTGTGAATAAGTTTAAAAATGGCCGAAGCAAAAATATTCAAAGTATGTTACGTCTTAAAGTTGAATTTTCTAAGTAATGCCAAATTTGAGAAAATGGTTGTTATTATCATATTAAGAGAGTTAAAGATAATTATCTGAATGTACACAGTAAGACATTTATATACTTTATCCTTGACGCACTTTCTGAGGACGTTAATTAAGGGATATAGGTGTTGAAGATTTGTTGACTTTGTTTTCTCACATAACTGTGTAGTAATTGAGACTACTTTTTCAGACAACATGATTTTAAAATCTCACTGACACTGATGCCCCAGATAGGTCTTTAAGTGGTTCAGTTTGGTTGTTTTTGAATTTTACCTTTCTAACTGAGCTCATAACAACTACAGCTAAGAAACCCACCGTAAGGTTGCTACATGGACCCCTGCAAAGTAAACACAGACTGGGAGTCTCACTCAGTGTCTGAGCTGTAGTTGTTCTTATGTGCTTAGAAGCCTCCCATAAATTCTTCCAAAAATTTTGCACCAATGCTTTGTGAAGGTGCAGTGTCCTCACATACTCCTTTCCAGGCCAAATGTCAGAAAAACAGTGATTAACAATCAAAATTAACATTATATGATTTTCCATATGTTCATAACCAGTCAAGTAAGTAGCCAGCCAGCAATGTTTAGTAAAGTTCCTGCAGTATCTTGCATTGCTGTGTATGCCTTCAGGTCTCCCTAAAATATCAGTAGCATCTTTGTCCAACAGAAGAAATTAGTAAATCTACTGATTTTATTTGTGCTGTTCAACTCTGGAAATATTCATGGGCAGTTCTGCTTTTGTGTTTTATTGCCACGGTGCCTCAATAATGCTGTCCAAAAGTGGAACTTAATGTGCACATAGGTGGATTCTCTGTTTTCCAAAGAACAGTAGGTAGCATAGAAATGCACAGAAGATACGAAAATATTTGGAGCCAGACTTTTCTGCAAAGACATAGCTCCACACAGAGGGATTCATTTTTAGGTTATTTGCATCTGTACATAAATTAAGGTTTCTGTTATTTTCTACCTGGGTATGTATTAGTTCTGTAGATTCTTCCATTAGTTCTCTGATTCCCAGAAAATGACCTTACCTGCAACAGGACCTTTCTTATATCTCCTTTACAGTCACAAAGGTCATAATGTGGGGCACTTGAGTCCCTTCTTGTCTCCACTCTTCAAAAAAATCTTCCCTGTCCTACTTCAGTAAATTCACACACACACACACACCCCACCAACAAAAAAAGCCTTGTCACTTCCTTTTTTTTTTAACTCATTATTCATTTTTTTCCCCCAAACAATATTAGAAATGATGGTTTATCCATTGTTACTTAATTTCAGTTGATATTCTTCAGTGTGGGTTAGTCCATCATTTCACCTATTTAACTTCTATTACCTTCTAGCTTTATTGAAAAGATAGAATGTCTTTCTGTCTGGACCATTAAAAAGATTTTGTTTGCAGTCTCATGGTCTATCCCAGTTATGAACACTTTGTCTGACAAATGTGAATCTTTGAGAGTCAAATCTCTCAGACTCCTCTTGTCTTTCTCCAAATAGTGATCGTTGTCTTGGACCATGATGTGTGTCACAGATCTATTTACTGATTTTTGTGATTTCTGTCAAGCTCTGCAAGGCATTCTGACATAGACCTTTGTTTTCAACACTCCCCCAGGCCCATTTTTCACAGCTTTGGAGCTTTCCCTAGGGGAGTCAAACAACACGTTTTATAGTTTTGTTTTTAAACCATTTTTCTTGTTCTTTCCTTTTTCATGTCTTTAATACTGTTCAGAAGTAGTCAAAAACTACTGAAAACAGCAAGTACATCAAAAGTAATTGCAGTCAAAAATCAGATTATCATCTGAGGGTCTCTCTATGGTTGGTATCTTTTATCTACAGATATAGGCTCAGGTGCTGTTCAAAATATTATGAGTTGTCCTGCACACACCTTAGAGAGTTTGACTTGACTAGAATTGCTCCATTTTTCAATTACTCAGTTGATTTTACTGCTGATATTATATATTATCCAACACTGAATTCTCCTTCATATTCTAGCTTACTGGCAGTGCAAAACATCTTTTTGCAAAACATAACAAATTTAGGTCAGATTCCCTGAAATGTGGGGATTCCTGTGGTTGCTTTGCTGAATGGTGAATATTAAAGGTTATAGCAGGAACACTGATGAGCAGTAAGAACTGAACTGTGAAAAGTTTGTAAAACAGTAGAATTGCATTCCTTGGCGTCTGAAATGGTGCCTAAAACTGTGTAGGTTTCCAAAATGTTTAGGTAGATTTTCAAAGGACCTGGACTTGACACAACTAAAGCAGGGGAGTAGGAGATTTTAATCAATGCATCTGCTCTTCCATGTCATCTTCTTCCACTTCAGCTTCCAGGAAAATAGAGATTGTAGGGATGAGTTGCTGTCACTCTCCAGTAGAGCACTTGCCACATCAAGACTGACTGTCAAGGGCTTCATTTGTAGACCAAAGGAGCTGGCAGATTTCAGCCTGATGTCATGCCTATGTCATCCTGTCACTTCAGAAACACCACTGTGGAATCACTACATGACCATAGTGTGGTCACTACCGTGCTAGACTGGTTCTGGAGAAGAAAGAGTTTTGTTATGCATTTACAGCATCTTTAAGTGGTTTATTAAAGGGGTTGCTCATAAGATTTAAGTACCTAGGGTACTGTGTCCAGCTCAGGGGCCCCCAGTATAAGAAGGACATGGACCTGTTGGAGTGGGTCCGGAGGAGGCCATGAAGATGATCAGGGGGCTGGAGCACCTCCCTTATGAGGCCAGGCTGAGAGAGTTGGGGTTGTTCAGCCCAGGGAAGAGAAAGTTCCGGGGAGACCTTATAGTGGCCTTCCAGTACTGAAAGGGGGCTACAGGAAAGGTGGGGAGGGACTCTTTATCAGGGAGTGCAGGGATAGGACGAGGGGTAACGGTTTTAAACTGCAAGAGGGTAGATTTATATTAGATACAAGGAAGAAATTCTTTCCTGTGAGGGTGGTGAGGCACTGGAAGAGGTTGCCCAGAGAAACTGTAGGTGTCCTCTCCCTGGAAGGGCTCAAGGCCAGGTTGGATGGGGATTCGAGCAACCTGATCTAGTTGAAGGTGTCCCTGCCCATGGCAGGGGGGGTTGGAACTAGATGATCTTTAATGTCCCTTCCAACCCAAACCATTCTGTGATTCTATGATATGATTCTATGATTTAACCCTCTTGGGTGCATGTACCAGAGCATGAGAAGTTTGCATGTTCTAAAAAGAAAAGAACAAAACAAGCCTTAATCTCACTGACTTTCTCTGTGCAAGATAGAAGGTAAGGCTTCACACAAGCGTTTAAAATGCTCTAGGAATAATTGTTTTTACAGTTTGGGGGGGAGAGGGAGGTGAAGAAAGAGGAGTTTAAATATATAATTTAAACAGCTTCCAAGAAGAAATGGAGCCTTTCAGTGATGTTTGAGATGGCAACTGCTTTTCTAATGCCATACTGGCAAAGCAGTAATGGAAAACATGTCTCAGTGGAAAAAAAAAAAAAAAAAAAAAAGAAGGAGATTTCATCATTAAAGGTGTGGCAAAAGGTTTTGTAAATTAAATCATAAATCAGTCAACTTTTACTTCAATTAGACCAGCCAAAAATACTCCTGTTAAAAAAAGTCACTTCAGAGTATAAGGAAAGCCATAAATCATTGCCTAATCACAGATTTTAGTACTTTAGAATAAAGTACCCTCCCAGTACTGCCCACCATGCTGGCATGTGAGTGGAGTTAATAGGGAGCTTGCCAAAAATTTTGACGTGAAACCATAGGGGCATTACTCTTTCATTCAAAAAACACATTAGAGACCTTGGCTATAAATCTTAGCATGACCTGTGGCACTTTTTAATCAATTTACTTCATGCCCTCAAGGGAGATAGTTTATGTTAGCCTGCAGTCCCTTTCTGAACATACATAGTAGACCCCACCACCTTCCTGATAAATGCAACTGCTAATCATTGAACAAATTCACTCTAGTGTTTTAATTAAAACAGTATTTCTTATTTTGATTTGTGACATTATGTCAGATTACTTAGGGTTCTGTGTACAGTGTAGCAAACGTGCGGAACAAGTCAAGATGTTACGGCAGTCAGCAAGCTCTGAGAAATAAAAGTGTGTTTCCCTTCCAGTTTGCAGTAATGTTGTGTACTATGGACACCAGCCTTGTGCATTTGATTCAGGATAAAACTTACATCCCACTTTTCAGAGAAAATCATCCACACCTGAGATGGTCTCTTGGAAGTGGACAATGGATGTATGCCAGATAACATAAAACATTATTTTTCTGAATCCAGATGGTTCAGAGAGCAGAAAGTCATAGAAACACTGCAGAAAAAGTGACTCTGCTGTACTGTACCTTCGACTACTGCCAGAGATGAGTGCATTTAAGCCTCTTACTAATGGTGAATGTCAGCTCCTCATTCAAGAAAGCCTGACACAGTTATGCCTGCTCCTAATCCTCCAGAGCACCCAACAGTTAACTGTTGCTCGTTACCACCCAGCATGTAACCTGCTGCTCTGCAAATCACTGCCCAGCTTAACCATGGCCATCTCCATCTACAGCTCAGTATTACCAGCACCCTAAAGCCCATACCTCTGTCAGGACAAAGAAGGAACAAGAATGGGAGAACCTATGACTCAGTCGCATCATGGTACCTGTATTGCTGAGACTTTCCTCAGCGTTTTGCATAGGACTTCTGTTGGCCTTCCTCAGGGGAATAGGTGTTGATTAAGCTGAGAAAGCTGGTTATTTTTCTGTCTTTGCTCAGATTTGTGAGGAGCAGATTGTCTTTCTCTCCCAAACCCTTGGGAGCTGAAAGCATGTATGTAATTCCATGATCTTGTTCTACAGTTAGAGGGTGTTCCTGATGGCAACGTGAAACAATAATGCAAAGATCCACTATTCCTTATTACTTCTACAGAAGACATGAACAATCAGCTATCTCTAAGCTATCAAGAGATTTAGCTGATATTCATCTGACCTAAGCAGTTAGTGAGGTGAATCTGTTCAGGGGAAAAGAAGCTCTTCAGAAACTGTCTTCAAATATGATGTGGTCTTCAACAAAATAAATCTGGTCTCAAAATTTTATGACCGTCTGAAACTTTGATTTTCTTCTGAAAGCCAAGTATTTCTGACCACAAAAAAAAAAAAAAAAAAAAAAAAAAAAAAACCAAAAAAAACACAAAACAAAACAAAAAACATCCTTTCCATTTGCAATTGGGAAAAAAAGACTAAAACCAGCCTAATGGATTCAGGATTAGTCATTATGATTCATTTCATAAATAGCAGTCCTGGTTATTGTAAATTTCCCATATCTAGCTATCTAGTTTCCTTCGGGAAACCTATAGTTAGATGAAAACGGAACAAATCTAAGGCCTCAGCCTTTATATTTTAGGCTTGATATTGAGTGACATTTTGTGGCCTCTTACTGGCTGAGGATCCATAACTTATTTTCTGTGGAAAGTCCAACAAGTCCCTTCTGACTTTAACAACCATTAATCTTCAAAGCCCTCCATTGTTCTGCATTCCCACCAGGCACAGAGCACTGTGGTCAGGACAAGCTCTGTGCTAGTAGAGAAGACTGCAAAGTTATTGTTTGGTTTTGGTTTAATTCCTCTTTTAACGTGTACAGTTTTCAGCATGCAGTGTCCTTTTGTTTCAGATCTAGGGCTGGGTTTTCTTTTAGTCATTAATTACTTGATTTAGTTTTCTCCGGTTTTCTTATACTTTTCCCTCTTTATGATACTGTTGCCTGCTTCAAAGGGAATTGGATTTCTTTCATGGTATGTTTCTAACACTGGCTTTCTTTCATAGTATATTTTAAAATGTTTATCAGCTTTGACTTTTTATTCTTTATAGTGGTTTGTGAAATGTATTTGCTGCTCATGAAAGGTACCAGAGCATGACAGCACTGGAGACAGAAATCTTCTCTTTCTGCTACCCTTAGAGTACCTATTTGAATTCTACAGCATGAGACACTTTTGTAAGGTTTTCCATCTTCACAACTACCTCAAATACTGTATAATCCTCCGTGTGCTAAGAAAAGGACAGTATTTTTTACCTTTATGAACAGAGTGTCTGAAGGCCTTGATTAATTACAAAGAAACACCAAAAATCTGTGCACGATCTTTAAAGTTTTATTGACACCCTCTCAGGGGAGGCAATGAAGCAGAAAAGAAGGAACTTAAATAGGGAAACAGAGGCCATATCCAAGTAATTTGCCAGCAGCAAAGGGGGAACCAGTGCTGCAGCCACAGAATGCAGTCAAAAGGATCTGTCTTGTCTTCTGTGGTAGGCATAGAAGACAGGACTAAATGTCCTTTGCCTAATAAATAGCTCTTCCCATTACTCTGTGTGTAGCTTGGAAGAAAGTCTCCGTTTTCCTTGGTCCAATAAGTCCTTAAAGCCTTAATTACAGAGCTCTGAGGGTAGGCTGAGAGAACTCAAGGAGAAAACAGAGCAAAGAGCCATGCTCAGTGTAACATAACATGCTTATGTTTGTAGACCTTGTATTATTATACTGGTCAGTATGTGCTCCATGTACCTTGCGTGTCATTTCTTAGTAGAAAGAGTCTTCCTTTCAGGGGGCTGAGACCACCTAGGTGAATGGGAAAGTACCTTGGGATATATGGTCACCTCAGTCAGGCTCACTGAACAGGAGTTTCCCTACTGCTGCTGAGAATTGAATTCATACTCATAAAAGGGTCTCAAGACAGCAGATCTGGACACCCAAGCTGGAGGGACGCCCTTTCCAGGAGTTTCTTAAGACTCTCTTGTATAATTCAAGTTTCTGCTTACATACCACCAGTGAGAGTAAAGAGCAGCTGTTAAATTTTTCCCCCCCTGCGTGTGAGTAATAAAAACTCCTGGTTTACCTTGAAGCCCCTCTAATTGACTCCCTAATACTGCCAGTGAATCCCATATAATCCTGCACTCTGCCTGCTTGAAAGTCAGCATCAGATTCAAGCATTGCAGGGCTTTCCAAGTCTGTGTGGTCACCCCATTCATTACTCATGAAAGAGACAGCGAAAGACCCGAATCTCTGGAGACCCTCTCATCTTTGCTTTACTCTGTTTGTTTGTTTATTTTGCCACAACACAAGCAGTAGCCCAGTCAGTCTCAGAGGAGACCATTGCTCTTAAGACCAGGTTTTCTAGAAAGAGCATTCAACTTTCTGAGTTGCCATGAGCCTTGTTTTTAAACTAGTTAAGCCAAGATTTTTCTCCACTCCACCATACCTTCTTTCTTGACATGAAATCTAGTAGAAGCAAAGTAAAAGTATCTCTGTTTATTTGTTTAATACACAAAAATAACAATAACACTGTACATAAATGAAAAGGAAAGGTACTTCCTGTAAATTTCTGAAAGCTTCTGAAAATAGTCTCAGGACTCAGCCAAAATTAATACTGTTATGTAGCCAGAGTTTCCATGAAAGCATCTGTACCTGAGTGTCTGTACAAGTAAAAATGTGCAAATAACTACAGCCCTTTTTCTGGCCAAAATTCTGTTACATCTCAACAAATGAACTCCCTTTTTTTCTTACTGGAAAGATGGCAATAGCTTTTTTTACTTTTCCCCAAAAGCTATTCAAAACAGTTCTGATATAATGAAAAGTGTGTTCTTTCATTAAAAGTTTTATTACTGTCATGGCATATTCAGTACAGTAGCCAGGTGCTACTGCTTGGTTAGGCAAGGCACAGACTCACGTGCACTGGGGGCTTTAGCAATGCCATGGCCGTCTGGCAGAATTTGCTGACAAGTACAGGGAGTGGTGGCATAGGACATATGTCCATGGTTCAAACTACTGATTTCAGGGTCCAAAATATTAGTGCAAGCTTCCCTTCTCCTGCAGTGTAATAGATTACTAATGAAGATGATGTGAGGCTAGAATTTGTAGCCCATTCTTTTACCTCTGTCACAGAGCAGCAAGCCCCATGTTGGGATGGGTCGTCAATGGCAGAAGTAGCATCTCAAGTTGCCAGAGCTTATACCCGGAGAACTTTTCTGTCAGTGTCCAGAGACAGATGACATGTTAAAATATTACAGCATTAATTGAACTGCCCAAAGTCACAAATAGAGCTCATGACACCCAGAATACTGAAAAAGGGTAGCACAACATTGCAGCTGGTGATGTGCTGCCCTAGAAAGCGCTTTGTATTGAGAAATCCTGACGGAAGCTTTCCCTGCAGCCAGTGTCCTCTGAACCTCCCCTCTATCTTCTTGACTGCCATGGTCTCTCACCATCAAATGACTTGACATCAGATACAGCCTGTGGCATACAGCTTTTTGATGTGCTTTGCTGTTTTCCTCAAGAAATGCTGCGTGTTCCTGCTTCCAGTATTCCCCAGTATCCTGTTTATGAGCACCCCAGAAGCCTGGCAAATCTTACTTCTGTCTTGGGAAAAAGGTGGCCTCAAGGAAGGAAAAGGGCAAAAGAAGGAGAAAGTGCAGTTTGTAAAAGTAACTCCCTAGAAACAAATAGTGGTGGGTTAAGTTTTGCTGTGAGTTCTTAGTGGTGTCACTGTCACTACTGTTTCTACACATTGCTCTTTGAGAAACTATTTTGATAATTTCTGATGCCAGAAGAGTGATGTTTTTTCACATAATTTGTAATTACTTTTATGAATATGAGAAAATAAATAAAATAACTCCCCAAACAGAAGCTCTTCTGCACAACTGCTTCTATAAAAAGTTAACAGATGGGTTTCCTGGCATGTCTGAAGTGGATGCATACATCATATTGCAGGCAATAGCTCTCTATATCATCCAGCCAGGATGCACATCTTTGATATACGGAAGACAGCACTTAAGCTAAATCTCTAAGTAGCCCTGAAATCACACACAGTTGGCTCAAAAATAGAGGCTGGGCTAACTATATCCTCTCATGCTCCACTGGCTGGTTTACATTCAGTAGCCCCTCCTCTACTTCTCTATACATCGTCCAGGTCAAGCACATCTGGCAGCATTCACTCTCCAGGAATAAGGAGCCCCAACCATGGTGATCAAAGACAATTTCTCTTCCTTCTCAGCTGAGAGATCAACAGCTTCTTGTGCAAGGCTTCCTTTGTCTTTACCACACAGGAAGGAAAAAAAGTTAAATATTGTAACAATATCTTTAAAAATCTTTTGTGATGATCAGACCTCTTGTGATTGACCCCTGAGAGGGTATGAGGCAGGCTTGAGAGCCTAGGAGCAGGAAAGCAGCATGTCATAACATGTTATTGCAAATTTTCATCTGACACTGGACAGGAGGACACAGACACAGGTGCAGTTTTCTCACTTGATAAACTTCCCAATATATAAAATAGTTGCCATGCAGTTATCTTGCAAAGATCTGAATATTTAGAGTAGGATACATTGGTGAGAAGCTGAAGGAAGAGGGAAGTGACACCATTATATAGAACTGTGTTCTATATAGAGCATAGTAGTTTCAAAGAACAAAAAATGATGATGTTTTTTCTATGATGTGACAGGAGGGTCCTGTTTTATTTGTTGGTAATTTACTATTTATGGGTACAAGATATTGTCCCTTGGTATGCATCTTTAAGATGGAGTGGTGGGGCAATAGAAAGGAGAACTGCCTCTTTTCCTTGTCCTGCCTGCTGGACAAGAGACAAAGAGGGAAGGCTGCTCCTTCCCCGAGAGTATCTCAACAGATACATCCTGGGGTAGGGGAACTGCAAACATCAACTCTCATGGGGGACAAAATCATGGGCTGTTGTGAAGATCAGGGAGCAGACACAGAGCCAGGGCCCTCAGGCGATGGACCCGGGAAGCCTGTGCAGAGCTGCTGTATCCCAGGATGCAGGTGTTGCACATCAAAACAAAGTTGTGCTATGAGCAAGCCTAAGGGAAATGGTCACCTTGCACGACCTGCAGGGAGAACTCTTGTCAAATTCCTTTATTTTTGTTCAAGTTAACCTGAAGATTTTATTTTACATTGTAAAAAGATCCTTACTTTAGTTGAGTTTCTCATAAATCCCAGCTCCACAGTTTTGAAATTCTTTCTGGTGTTCTGGGGCGATTTTTGCTCTAAGGAAAACAAACAAGTCTCCCTCAAATTTCTGGCTGATTCAGGGTCCTGTCACAACCAGTTTAGTCCTAACTTTGGTCAAGTCTAACTCTAAAGTAAAAGACTGTGGTATTTTTTACTAAAGGAGTGGTAAGAAATTGCTATCCTCCAAAGACATGTTGGGGAAAATATATAGTACTATATATAACTCTATCTTAATTTTAATTCCTTCTCCTTTTTCAGTACTGACTTGAAGATTCACTTATCTGCTTTAATTGTTCAAATAAAAGTCTCCAGTGTAGGCCATTCCTGTGGGTGGTAAAAAGTGGTCTACAAATACATGATAGAAGCTGAAAAGCAGTTATCACTATTATTTTTGTTTGCTTGTTTTCAAATTTGCAAAACTTGAAAATGTTTTGAAGGAAATATATGCTTAATAACTAAAAAAAAAAAAAAAAAAAAAAAAAACCTGACAGAAAAGTATGTTGCTGCTGACTGAGGGAAAACAAACAAAAATACCCCAAACAAAACAAAACAAAATCAAACCAACCAAAAACCAAACCAAACCAAAAAAGATGAAAAACATACACACGCACATACACACACACACACACACATGGATCTTGTAGCTTTTTGTAAGTATCTACTTACAGAAAGGTATAAGAAACAGGTACGTATTTCACCCAAGTGTAATCTTTCCCTTCATATGCTGTCCCATCCTCTGGAAGCCAATATCTTAGAGATTTCCTTATCAGAGGATGAAATTATATGAAATACCAGATTCATATCAGAGCTTTCTTCCACAACCTGTTCTGTCTACCTGATATCCACCATGATGCCACATTCTATAAAGAAATGCTACCAACCATTGCTGCCTGTTCAGCTGTTTAGATATTGAACCAATTTAGAAGGAAATTACTGTATCACAAAAACAGTGCAAGAAAGCTGCCGTGCAAGCTTGACCTTCATAAATGCTGTTACCTTTGAGGTATGACTGAAACTTTGCTTCCTAATGTTTTGGTTACAGCTCTAATCTTAGATTGCAAATAGGATCCTGAAATTCATCAATTTGGAGAGCCAGTGGAAGATAACTATCTGCTGAGAAGAAATACTTATCTGGCAGGTAAGCCCGTTACAACTGGAAAAGATTTCTGGAGCATAATAGATTTAAAATTTGTTCCCCAAATTCCTTGGGAACTGGGAAATATGCTTTGAACACAGAGGAACTGTGGCTATTGGGCAAGAGTAATTCACTTAACAGCAATCAGTGGTTGTGCTTCAGAAAATACAGTATACTCCCATAATGAAACTGTGGGGTGGGAAAGAAGACAAAAAGGACAGTTTCTTATTTAGTTTCCTTCTTTTACCACACATGGCCTGAGTTTGCTCTGGGAGGGAAAATGGGACCTTCTGGGTACTTAGCTTAAAAATTAGAGCCAGTTATTCTAGCATTTGTCTTAAGAATTATTAAACATGTAATTAAACTACTTTTTCTTTTACTATCCCTTATTGAACCAGACTACCATGATTTTTGTAGGAATATCAGAAAAAAAAAAAAAAGATACTGAAACAGATTCCGGCTTTCAACCCCTTTTTGTGCCTAATGCTTAAAATAGGGGTTTAGGTTTTTGTTAAGCATGTTTCTTAATTATCTTCTTGACGTTATACTCGAGATGAGGAGGAAGAGGAGAAATTGGGTGATTTGCCAGATGGACTCAAGCAAGGAAATACTAAGTGAAGAGGTGGACACCCACAGCTACAAGCAGAAAAGAGATCCCCTTTTTCTGTTTCTCTGAATTTTAGTACTAGTGTGAGGTCCTGGATTGACAAGCCCAGAGACTTGGGTCTCCCGTTTAGCCGCAGAAACATTATACTGCGGATCAGCTTTCTGTTTTTCCAAAAAAAAAAAAAAAAACAGCCACAACACTAGAAATACTTTGAAAGGAGGGGTGGAGAGGAGGGGAGAAGAGTTGTACCAAAAGATTAACCAGCTGGTACAAAGCACCGGGCAGCGGAGGAGACACGAGCAGCCCTGTACGGTGTTCTCGGTGGTGGGCTGACGAAGGGGAGCAGCCGGAGCGTGTTCCCCAAGTCGTCGCGCCCGCCGGAGGGCAACGCAGGCGGGCAGGCCCCGGCTGTGGGGAGGGCGGGGGGCCGGGGGCTGCCCGCAAGCCCTCGCCTTGCTGCCGCGCAGAGCAAGGGGCCGGGGGAGACGGGCAGGAGGGAGGCAGCGGGGCTCTGCGAGAGGATTTCACCTGGGGTTGCGTGGGGGTGGGAGGGAAAGCCGGGTTTCTCCCTGCCCTCCCTGGGTTACTGCACTTTCTCAGCCCTCTTGACAGAAAGGAGCAGTTACATGGGAGACAGGCAGAGCTACAAATGATTAATTGTATCAAGAAAAAGAAACAGTGTCTCCTTGCTGAGCTTTGTAACGGGCTTCATATAAATTTGTGTGAAATATTATGTGGGATTACTGCAGCCAGCCAGGAGTTTGGCTGCAGGAGCCAAGAGGAGGATGGGACCCCAGCCAACAGGAGAAGCAGGAGATGAAGTGGATTATGTTTGCCAAGGCCAGGAGGAGAGCCAAACCATAGCTACAGTAGCATAGTAATGAGAAATGGGAATTACATTCAGCATCGGTTCTTCTTCTTATCACGATCATTATTGCTCTGAATCTAATTGTCCTGCCTTCCTCCTGCCCTTGACACAGGCCCCAGCAGAATGTAGGATAACAACAGAAGGTAGAGAAAATAGCATACAGGAGTTTAAACATAATCCTGCTGGAGCCCACAGCTGGTGTTGCATGAAACCACTTACCCACCCACTAGTGCAGACCCAACTGCTGTAACAGATGCTCTCTTCTTACCCAGAAGGGGTGTAGGGATGGCAGGGGAGCAGGGGGAGAAGGGAGAGGGGTGACGCAAAGTGCCATTTCTAGGTATTTTACTCACAGCAGCACATTAAGGACAATTAGGGAGAATTGGGACCTGAGGACAACATTTGTTGGACCCTCCTGCTTTGTCCCACTCCCACACAGTTAATGTTCACTTTGGTTCCCGTCTTGTTCCCATCTTGGCTCCCATTCATCTCCAAAGCAGATCCTGCCCTTCAAAGACAGAGAGCCGTGAAGTCTCTGGCTGACTTAAGCAGAGAGGTCTCACCTGGGCCTTCACATCCATGAACACATAAAGTGCGGCAAAATTTGAACTGCGTATCTGACCCCTGTTTCCTTCAGGGAACAGATTGCAGTCCCAGACCTGAGCATCCTTCCCAGAAAGCTGCGTCTGGATCCAGACCTGGCATCCTCAGTCTGTAATGGCCTGAACTCAGCCTCTTCCCCAACAAATAGTTCAGATCTTGAACGACTTTGTGCTTTGGGACTCTTTCTAGGATTTCTGAGGCTGCGCAAAAACGCCTTGGCCTTCATGTAACTAATAACCAGTGATGAGAGACCCAAACAGGCTTTCCGAATACGCGCATTATCACAGCCGAGCTACACACTGGAGGTGCTCAGCAGGCAACAGCCCCTCTTGGCAAGCCAAAGGGGAACCTTATCATTAGCTGTGCCAAATGGAGTGGCACTAAGCCTGCCTCAGCCAGACACAGCACTTCACCTGCCTCCGAGGCCTTTACACAGTAGGATGTGCTGCTTTTCCCCTGTGACTGAGACTTTCTCGGCAGGGGTGGGAAGTGGGGTACACTCAAACCATTGTGGAATAACCTACAGTCCCAGCCTGTGTGCACAGACAACCTCCAGCCTGGCTAAGAAAAGGGTGTGTTTTTTCTCTCTCTTTTTCCCTCCAGCTGGAATGAAATGTGAAATCTTCTCATAAACGCAAACTGAGAGATTCTTGTTTTCTCGAAGGACACAGGGCAAAGGCTTGAATTTCTTCTCCCAGCCAACATTGAGGGAGTTCCCCTCCTGGAGGGAGGGTGCTTGCCAGCCTCGCAGGGCGTCACTGTGCCTGGAAAAGGGCAGCGCTGACCAAGAGCGCCGCGTGCCGCCAGCTCGGGATTCATCCCTTTGCTCTCCAGTGACACCTCCGCAGCATCACCCACCCCTGTCTCCCTCCATATCACCTGGTCACTGTGGTTTCTCCCCTGCCCTGGCTCATGGAGAAATCCGCAGCTTTTCTGGTGTACGGTGTCAATGGTAGTGCTAGCTCTATGCTTTATTTGAGATCGCCACTGTCCAGGGAAGCTTTAGAAGAGATCACACACAGTTTTCATTAAATGTTTCAGGAACTGTTATGTTTCCATGTGCATAGAAATATAGATTAAAAATTTGGCCAATGTCACACACGTAGCCTCACTGGGGACATAAATTAAACTTTGAATGTTTAGAAGAAAAATCCATCACTGAAGTAGCTCCTCCTCAAAAAATAAGATTTGAAAATGAACTGGTTTGAGGTTAATGAAAAAGATTGCCTGACATCCTGAAAGAGTAGAATATACACAGATGGGATAGTTCTCTTGTTTTGTTTTCATTTCCTTTTGCAGTCTCTTTGCATTTTAACAAGTTAATTTGGTCACTACAAGCTAATGCTGGCTGGGCATCTGCATTCACTAGACTGTCTGGGTTTCTCCCCTTGCAGAAGTCAGATCAATACCAAGCTCTGTGTAGAACCAGTGAGACTCCGGTACTGGTGATTTTGCTTTGTTTTGCTCATCATGTTCTGTCCCTTTCATAGGAAAGGGGTTCTTAACTTGGTCCGAACTGAGACAGAGTGAAGAGTAAATTGCTCTTTCCCTTGAGACTGAGCCCAGAGTTTTGTTCTCTTAAAGTGGTCCAATGAGCTTCAGGTTTTGTGATATGGACAAATACCATGATTTGTATTTCTCTGTTTTAACAAAAGTAAATTTTCTTCCACTCCCTATACCCCTTACCCCTACTCAGGATAAACAGATGTGCTTCCGTCCAGCTAGAAAATGGTAAAATTTGTTTCCATCTTCCTGAGCACCTTCTGAGCAGCCATCTAGCCTTGTTCTCTCTTTCCTCTTCATATTTGGCAACCACATATGTAGGGTTTCAGGCAGACATTCCTCAGAAGCCGGTACCTCTAGGCTACTCAGGTACTTCACTGCACATCATGCTGGAATACAAGTAGGAAAGATCAACTCCCTCTGCATAGTAGCTCCTCACCCTTCTTGCTTTCCCTAAGAAGCAAAAATCTTCCCCTTCACCTGGGAGTGTACCTTTGCCTTTGCCTACAAAAAAACCCAAAATGATTTGATTAAATTATCATGCATAGCTGGTTTTGCTGCCTTTCTTCACTGTTCATAGAATGCTCCGATATATAAAAAGATGTGTACAAGCTGTAAACCCTAGCAGGAAGGAGTATCTTTACTCCTGGCAGGCTGATACAAGGTGAGATTAAGCAGCAGTAGGAAGCATGGCAGAGCTGTGATCTGAGCTATACAGGATTGGAGATGAAAGCTGAGTAATAAACCAGTTTATCTGGAGTCCTCCATAAAAGAGCTGCTGCTGTGACACATATGCAGTCTAATGACACATTAAGGGGTTAATACACCTGGAAAGTAAGTTTTCAAATGAATTCCTTTTCCTCTTGGCCTCAACATAAGGCAGTGCTCTATTAGGCTTGACCTTTCTTAATGTGAATTAGCAGCTCAGTGGAACAGGATCCAGAACTCAGAGTCTCTTCCCTCTTCAAATCCATGCATTAATGTAACAAAAGCAAAAAGGTGTCAGGAAGGCTAAGAATAACTGAACAGATCTTGTGCCAATTTGGAATAAAATATAGGACCCTCCAGAAGTGGAAGTAACTTGGTTACTTCTGAACTCTAGGTAAGGCAGGCATTTTAACTCACCCCCCTCCAAACCACAAAAAAAAATGAAACATGGACAAATACAGGTACTGAATTTAAAATAAAAAAATAAATAAAATAAAATTAAATGAGTCAGTTCATCGTTTTGGTAGGACAAACAAGAGGGAATGCCAAATTATCTCTCTGGAATATAAATTACCTTTTTCCTCCTGAAACAGATTTGCTCAATAACTTTAAAATATAAAAGTGCCCCGTCGCCCCATTTCCACTGGTGCCCTGGGAAGGTTTCCTCACCCATTCCCCTCACTCAGAATGTTTCATCAATCTTGTCACCTTGGTCCTACCCTGTCTCATGAGGTAATGGATGGAGCCCAGCTAGACATGAAGATGTGCCATCCAGGAAACCAGACCAAAACTGGTATGTTTAAAAATGTGTTTGAAGAAAGCACAGGATGACAGGGAGGGGGGAGACGGAGCAGGGGATGTTTTTCAGCCAGTGCTTTCCTTCCCCCCTTCTTCTCACAGACGCTTGCTGTTGTCCAGCAGCCCAGAGAAAGAAATATATATATTTCTTTTTTGGTGGGGGGTGGGAAGAAGGAATGATAACCAGATCCTCATGGCACATCTGTCTTTGGGTCCTCATGGGAGTCACAGCTGTGCAAAGAAGGAAGAGCGAGGGGAAAGGGATGGGGGTGGGGGGTGGTATCCAACTTCAACTTTCTAGAGATGGAGTTATTTTAAGCAATGTCTCTGAAACAAAAAAACATGTGTTCTCCGTTCTGCAACGCGCCGGGCAAGGCTCAAACACTGGGCTGGGTTGCCCGGGGTCGCAGGCCCCGCCAAAAAAAACAGAGAGCTCTGAGGTGGGTCTGAGGCGAAGCTGGTCACCAGTGAGGAGCGGTGACGCGGCCAAGCCCGAAGGAGCGTGCCCCGGTTGGCAAACAGGGACCGCAGTGTTGACTGCCCCGCCGGTATTTCCCTTCCAACGCGCTGCGCGCTCGGCACGCGCTGCCACGAGCAAATGTTCCGTGATGCGTGGATGAAGGATGGGGGCTCGCGTACTGGGCGCAAGCTTTGTGTGCCTTTCGGGCTGGAATTCACTTCGATTTGTTTTTCAGGTTTTGATCCGCCCGGGCTTGGCTGGACACTTTGCCAGCAAGGGGAGCGGTGACACCTCGCACCCCCCGCCGTGGTGGCACACTGGCCTTCTGGCCCACCAGTCTCTGGTGTGGCCAAGCCCAGTCGGACCCTGCTTCCCTGGTTAGCCGTTCACACCTCCGCACCTTGGTGCTCTTCTGCACCTATAAAAACTGACTTCCACCCCCCCTCAAAGGAAGCATTTAACTACAGTTATACACCCAGAACGCGTCTGGATGTTAACTTCCTCAAAGGCTAAGTGTTTTCAGACAGGGAGGCATTGGTTCAATCACATCCCCAAAAGCCAGGTGTTATTGTTAATTGAGTTTTAAAAGCTGTCTCAGCCCAGAGAGGAATTAAGCTCCATTTTCAAGTAGAAACAAACCATCTGCTTTTCTGAGGAAGACCAAATAACTCCCCCATTCAAAGCTGTCATATTGTTTTTGACCGGGTGGAAAGTAAGACTCTTCTCCCAGGACCCTATGAAGTAAAACTGGTGCAAGGGAGGAGGATTCCCATCTGCCAGTGGTTTGGGGAGTATGCTCACATGCTGCTGAAGCTCTTGGGACTCAGGGATGCATCTGAGAGGTGAGGAGAGGCCCAAAGCCATCCTAGAGACTGAAAAATGTATTGGCAAAATCCTCACCCTTTTTTATTTCCTGCCTGTGTTCTTGGGAGCCACACAAGGACATTTTCATGGGTTGGAGGAACAATCAGATAGGGAGAAAAGAGATAATCCCTACATCTTTTGGTATCTGAAGCTACAGATCTCTAAGTTTTGCACCTAGCATGCAGATGTTGCAGCAGTTGAGCTTGGTGGAACTTCTTATGCTAAGGGTGTTTGCATTCCTGGAAATATACAGGCTGAGGAATAAGGCTTCCTTCAAATGCCTTTTGTTCACTAAATGATTATTTTACATCTGAATTTGCTGAGTGCCCACAACTCAGTCAGTGGGGAGCAGAGAGTACTCAGCATTCCTGAGAATTAGCCCCAGGATGTATAAGTATTGCATTAAGTCTCCTTAGCATTTTACAGATTTGGCTGATTTTCAGGATCTTTAAAGCATGACACCGTACATTCATCCCATTTTTTCCTTTGGTGTGGGTGTATGCCCATGGTGGGAGCACTGGTATAGGAATTTACCTCAAAAGCAACCCCTAAATCCAGCCTTTTGTTTTCCCAGGGGTATTTCTTTACATAAAAGGCTTTGTTATGGCAGTAAACACTAATGTGTTTGAAAAACTGTCGCACAGTAATTAATTTATCCTTATTGTACCAAGCTGTTAGGTAAGTTATCATTATCCCCATATTACAGGAAGAGAAGTGAGGAACAGTAATTAACTCATGAGGGGCCTAAGGAGACTGTAGGAGAGCCAGAAAAGGAACACAAATCTCCAGAATTAACAGGCTAATGCCTTAACCACATGAATATCCTTTCTAAGGTTTTATTTGTTGGCATATCCTTTTTCTGCTTGATCACTTAGGACAGAATGACCTGTCCCTAGATAACATTTTATATACTGGAACTAAAAATAAGAATTCTCTTTTCCTACTCTTAAACTGTAGCATTGTAAGCATACAGCATGGGAACTTGTGTGAAAAAAAAAAAGTTCTAGGGATCAAGAGGAAAACCAGATAAAGGCCAAATGTGGGAGAAGGCAGCGCTTATGGAGGGAAGGAGCCTTTGGAAGTATCTGCAGGGTATCCAGCTCCAAACACTTCTCACTGTTCAAGGCTTTTCTTGCCACTTCCCTCCAAATCCTTCAGAGAAATAAACATGGGATTGAAAAGCATTTGTTTTAATCCTCACGTATGATGCATGTACATGCAAAGATTTGCCATGCTATTTCTTTAACAAGAATTCAGCCACCTAGTTGAAGAAGCACAGACCAAAATCTGCAGAAAAACAATCAGATCTTCTCCATTCGCTTAATTAGTTTTTTGTCTTTGCCTCAAAATACAGCTTTGCTATAGCTTCCAAGGGACTGTAGAGCTGGAGAAAGCCTGGGGCTACTGGTTTCTCAGTAGTCTTTATAAGTAGAAGAGTACAAGATTCTTTATACACCCGGCTGTCACCTCAGGCTAGTTTTGCAACAGTTTTGCAGTGCCAATCCCAGACCTGCCAAGTCTCACAGCCTCTGGTTGAAGATGCACTCAGTCGGCTCCTGTCTCACAGCCCCTCGTCGCAGGGCTGGCACTTCACTTAGCATCACATCACAACTTCTCTCTGGCTCTGGGACCCTTTTACACCGGATGGAGCCAAGTGGCCTGCCAGCCATCCAGTCTGGGACCTGGGTTTCCAAATAAGAGGTGATTCATCTACTGAGACTGTGTCCCTCTGGCTCTACCATCCTAGTCTCTTCCAAGGAATCTGCATAGAGAAAAATCCCTTTGGTGCAGGATGCCTTTAGCCACGGGAGGAAAAGCCTGCCTTGCCCCTCTCTTTCTGTTGCAGTTTCACTCTGTGGGAACCTGGGTAGTGTTCAGGTACTTTGTTAAGCATTGCTCACTTCCAGTGCCTGATATTGTGAAATTAGGACTGCATGGAAGAGTGTCTGCAAGCTGAAGTAATCTTCCCTAGAAATAAATGGAGTCCCAAATTAACTTTGGGTTTTAAGGGAAAAGCTGTAACACGCCTTAGAAAGAGGGTTCCCAAAAGCACTTGGCTCTGGTAACAAAACAGGCAGTGGCTGTCACACACAAGCATGAGCAGGAGAAGGCATGTGGCTGCTCACAGAATAAGAACATGCCACCTCTTTGGGAACCCTGGCCCCAAAGAAAATTCTTTGCCATATACCACACACTTACTCCTCTTCTACTAGTGTGGCTCTGGTGTCAGGGTTTTGCACAGCAGTCACAGAACATCTGGTGGCGTTTTGCAATAGTATGACTTGGGTGGAAATTTCTTACTAGTCAACTGACCAAAAAAAAAAAGCCAGATGTTAGCTGAGATAAAGTTCTGTACACACACTCCTTTGGGTAATTCGATGAACTTGTTGTCTTCAGATCTAAAGGGTCCTGGTTTCATCCTGTAAGTAACTGGCAGGGAGCACATCCAGCGTAGGACCTGTGCGATGCAGCTTGCTAAATCACTGCCAAAGTTTATCTTAGTGACCGAGCACCAGATACAACAGTTGCCTTCGCTTAGGGAAAAGCACTAACTGTGGTGCTTAGAAGTTATTGCTGTGCTAGCAGCTGTGATGTCATGGCTAAGGGTAACTGCGACACATTTCCTCTTGAAGCCAAAGTGCTAATAAATATATATGTAGAACTGAAATAAATCTAATTATAGGGTTCAGCTAAGCCTTTTAATAGGGATGTCTACATTTATCATTAAATTCAAGATAGACTTTCATGTGCCATGCAGAAAGCAAATTTGTACAAAAATGCCTAAATACAGTCTAGAAAAAAAATTAGTATACTTTAATAGTTAGCACAAGGTTTGTTATACACAGAAATGGAAAATGCCTCACTCGGGGGCAATTTTGATTCTCTTTGAAATCATACGGCTACAAGCAACGGGTCACTTGACTGTTGTGTGTGAATATCCCAAGAAGTGGGAGAGATGAGCAGGCTTTGAGCTCCTGCTTGTAGCTGAGAGTTTTAAAGAGGAACCAGGAATCCACACATGTAGGTTCATTGTCATTTGGGAGAAGTCCAATCAAAGAACCTTCCATCTCATCAAAAACAAAACCCCATGAGCTGCTGTGATCTGCAAGTAATCTGAAGGAAGCAGGTAATACTGTCCTTCAGCAGGAACAGTTCATGCATAGTTAGCAGGATTGGAAAAATAGAGCATAATGAGTTTTTTGTGTCTGGGTGGATAATGAATGCTTTTTTAATGTCTACAGGGCTTTTACAGGTGAAATTTGAGCCAGCAAATTGGCATTATGCCAAACCCAGCTTGACTCCCCTCTCAAATTGGCTGCAAGGCACAATCATATTCTCTGTTCCTTCTCTCCCCTTTATCTCTTAAAAGGATAATTCCTGAAAATATACATTAACAGGCAGACTTGGGGAGGGGTGTGGGTAGGGGTGCTTGCTCCCTTACTTTCTGGAAAGTGCTTAACTTGAGGTCTTCTGTCTCCTCCCAGGAGCCATTTAGACCTCATTTACTTGCACAAAGGGAGGTGGGAAACAAAATGTCTTAATATTCCTTACTCTCTAATCTTTCTAAACAGGCTTAATGCAGAGCATCTCCCTCCCTCCTCAGCCTGTGTTCTGAGAGACAGAGCTCTGTTTTGCATGGTTCCCCTGACTGGCTTCTGAGGAGATAATACCACAGTCAGAGCCAGGGCTGGAAATGGTAATGTGGAGAAAGAAGGACATTTCTTCCCAGTTTCACGGTTTACAACCAACCAGTGACATTGTCAGTGCTCCCTGGCAAGGTCAGGCTGCGCTGTTCAGGGCTCTTGTTGGACGTGCAGCCCAGGACCAGCTTCCCCCTGGGACAGGGGCTCAGAAGAGGCTGCAGGCACACAGTCTTAGTGGGAGGACCGTGCATCCATGCATGGATGCATCTTGTAAACCAGGATGTATGGTGTCCAAGTCAGTGCTCTGGGTGCTCCCAGGGTCTTGCAGGACTGCCCTGGCAAGTGTATGTCTGGAGAAGGCACTGCTCTGTTCTTTGTTCCTCTGGTAGGGCATGCGTTGTGGTGTGAAGGAGGCATTTTCTCTTTGCCAGTGAGCAGAGGAGCCTCCTAGAAAACCACCCACTGCCAGTGCTTCATAGTGAATGTTACCCACATTATACCTGGCACAGAAACATAGCCAGCTTGGAAACGGACATTATGAAAGAAAAATAATGGCTCAGCATTTCAGCCTCAGTGGTACAATGGGTTTATTTTCACCGCGCCATGGAACAAGCAAGAGATGTAGGTCTGCTGAGCCGTACTTCTGGACCTGATCTAGTATCACAGAAAGGCTTTGTGCCATGTGGATATGCCAACTTGACAGGAGCAGCTTGGCACCTTCTGCCATGTGCAGCCTTGCCTGCTGCAGACATCCACATTCCCAGTTTTGCTCAAAGTCTCTTCAGTACCTCTGTCCTTCCACTGCTTCATCAGAGTGGTAGCCTCTCCTGGCATAGGAGGAGATAAGAAAGGGGTGCATTGGTACCATTTCTTTCTTTTGTAGCAGCAGCTCTGACATTTGGAAGCCTCTGTCCTAGTATTCAATGTTGAGTCATCTTTCTCAGTTTTACCAGAGGGTTTAATCACCTCAAAGTCATGTTTGATGAGATGGGTGGGCTCTATTTTCTTTTTTTTTTTTTTGTTCTTGGAACATCACTATCCATGTGACACAGAAGATGGCTGCTTTGAAACTGATCCAATGCCAGGAACATGAGTTGAACTTCTACCTTAGGTCAAAAAGAGGAAATAACTGGGTTACTTTCTTCTTAGCTCCTAGTAAGTTTGTGTTTGTCAGATAAATTAAACCAGTTGGTAACCTCTGTGTAGCGAAGACTTAGGCTTCAAACACCACAAGAAAGCTTCTCATGCATTGGCAAGGTTGTGTGTGTCTCTGTAGACAAACTATCCCAGGACTTTGACTAACTCTTA
The DNA here is from genome assembly GCF_018691265.1 of Tyto alba. Lineage (NCBI taxonomy): Eukaryota > Metazoa > Chordata > Aves > Strigiformes > Tytonidae > Tyto > Tyto alba. Next base: position 3,808,288 of record NW_024881295.1, on the reverse strand, counting down.
CTCCAACTGCTAATCCTTCACTTCCCTGTCCTAACTTATAAAAATCAGGCAATCCTCATACATGTTCAGCTATGGGCGGGATGCTGCCTTTGTGGTCTGAAAGCCAGTCAATTTGCTCTCTAGATATGGAAGGCATTTGACATGGACTAAAACTGTTTCTGAAGCATGAGTCTGGTTTAGGAAGAAGAAATAATTTTTGAGCCAGATCCCCCCCGACAACTTGAAGAGCAGCTGAGAAATCATTACCTTTTGAACGATGTTATAAGGAATTTTTATTTAACCTCATTTGGCTTTGACCTCTGTTTCTCCCTGATTGCATCATGTGTTTTGGGGTTTTCTTTTACTCCCAGAGTAACCAAGAGGTACAGAGTAAATAAAGGAGCCAGCAAAACAGACAAACAGAAGTATCTGCTAACCAACTGACTCACCATTTCCTTAAATCAATGGGGAATTTAGAAACCAGAGATGGAAAAGGCCTATTAAGTAATCTTATCTATCCCACTGCCAAAGCAGGTTCAAGTATGGGACATTGTTAGCCAAGCTACTTTTCAGTTTCCAGTTTGGTCTTTTAAGTGAGTCAATGATTGTGTCTACACCAGACAGTGCTAGAGAAGAACAGTCTAATGATCTAAAAGCTAAAGCATTTGCTTGGTTCTCCAGAGCCTTCTTTACTAAGTTCAGCTGACGAGATGGCTGTGGAAGGTGAGCACTTGTAAATAGGTGTTGCCCTAAACAGTGATAGTTATTAGTGGTGAGTTTTACAGATAACTGGTTGAGTATGAAATGTAAAACCACTAACAAAACCCCAAGACAATGAAGTTGGAAATGGTTGGAGAGAAGTGAATAAGACACAAACAGAACTAGATGACTGAGCAGAAGCCAAATATGATGTTATAAGGATTTGTTTATTTCACAGCAGTTAACTTTTAGATTAAACCAGTCAGTAATTGCATTCATAGAAGCTTCACAGCAAGGAAGTCTGCACTAGGAAAACAATTTTGGCTTCAAAATCCAGGGGTGTTCAGCTCAGTAGTTTTGTCCACATTGTTCTCATTGGTTTTGTTCCATTTCTGGTGTTTGCCAACAGGATCCAAGCTTTTCTATTTGACATAATTTTATTTCACATAAATTTAGAGTTGTTGAAAGGTGCTGGATTGTCTGTCTTAGATGGTGGCTTCTCTTTATACCTATGAGCCAGGCAACAGCTCAGCAAGCTTCTCCCGGCTGTTCTGCCAGGACATCCTACTCCTGAGAACAGAACTCATTGCCCATCTCCTTCATCCTCAAGCTACTAAGTCAAAGTGATCATTTCACAAATCCTTAGATATTAAAACCCTAAAATGATAGTTCTGAACATTCGTTCTTGTCAACTACAATGTAGTATATGAAATTATAAACCTGATATGACAAGTAACAGCTTCTACACATGTAGGTAGGCAAGATTTTTCTGTCCCTTTCTCTACTCTCCATCCCAGGCAGTAACAACAATTCTAGTGTAGTGATGTAATATAAACACTACTGAGAAACTTAATATAAACTTAATTGGTCATTAAAGTAGATCACCACCACCTGTAGCTGAGCTTCATCTTATTAGTGATAATAAGGCAATCACCAAGTACACCAGTGATGGAGACCTGACCAGATTTTAATTCACATAATATCTCCAGGAAAAGGAAAGCTTGTTAGGCTGACGGCTTAGTTCAACAGCAAATACAGAGAGAATGTCAGAGAAGCTTGTGAAAGACCTGATGCCTTCACAGTTCAGAGACATCTCAGGGACTTGTGTTTCCTCTGTGTTGCTACTTTGAAGGAGGATGGATAGTCCCTGAAGGAAACCTGATTCCACCAGATTGTAATAAGGTAAAATGAATGAGAAAAAATTACCCTTTGAAAGTCGGAGATCATTCATAAACAGAATGACATAAACCTACTTAGGCCTTCTAAGCATCCATGTGGCAGAATGTAGAAAGCTCTGAGTGGCCTTTTAAGCTCACACAGGGAAGGCAATTGACATATAAAGGTCCTCTGGCAAAAAGTAAAATCTTAACACGCATGGGAACACCAGAAGGGTTGCTCAATAGTTAATTCCTTATGTGCCTATGTAAAGGTGCTTAAAAAGCACATTTGTGAAACTGTGTTTCTTTCAAGGACTGTGTGATTTGCCATCGTGACATTTTTTACCAGCTATACATCAGTATAACTTTCCTGACTTCAACAAAAAGATATCTCAAAACTTTTCAATACAAAGATTAGAGCAGCATAAGTCAGAAGTAGGCCTGGTTGGGCCTAGATAGGCAGATTAGGCTGTAGGACATTTAGCTTAGATCTCTACTGAAATGAAGAAAAGTGGTCTTGGGGCAGGGGAAAAAACAGAACAATATGGATTCACTCTGTAATTCCCCAAAATCTGTTTTCTTGTTTACGCCAAGCAAAAATTATATCACCTACATTATTCCTTTGCTATCCATCTCAGTTTCCTTTTCACTCTTAACTAGATGCTACTTATATTCTTTCTCTTCCTCCTTCTCCTGTTTAGTTTTGTCTTCTAGCTGAAAATAGTTGCTTCCTAACAATATAACTTTGCTTAAAGTATATATACACTTAAATGCACAAACCACTTACATATACAAATGTGCTATGAATCCAAATATATCATATTTACTATTGTCATAACACAGGAATAAGAAGGTATCTTGGAGGTAACTCGCTGTCATGCGCAATTTCCAATTTTGAACTGAAATGAGAAGCTATTGTCACTTACTTGCTTCTGAGCCTGGTCCTGGGGAACAAACACTGTATGGCAATAATCTTTTGTGTGATACACTGAACACTTTGATGATAGCAAATTGCAGAGAATATCACACACTCAATATAATCAGGTATATTAAGTCCTGATAAAGGATCTCCTAGGGAGCAAAGCATCTCCAGGGTAGAATTACAGTTTGATATGCTGCTGAGTGGATTGTATTATTAAAAATACATGGTATATTATAGGCCCCATATGCTCCTGATTTCAGTGATTTTAAAAATAGAAAGTGAAAGCTCCCAGCTGGGGGCACAGCTGCTGCTAAACACCAGTAGAAATCATAGCCAGGAGTGTCAGTTGTAAATGCAGCAGCCTGCAACTGAAGTGGTGGGAGAGTTTTGTTTCTCCTTAGTCTGCAGCTGGATCTTGGGGGGGGAATCCTTCCAAAATGCCTGAAGGGTCAACTGTCTCTTCTCCGAGGCAGATGCAGACAAGTTTAGCTGTAAGATTCTCAAATATTGACAGTGCTTAGCCAACACTGTACTTCCAGGAACCTGTTGTTATTTTTGCTATCTTCTTTTAAAATCATTCAAGTCTGAGCACTTAAAAAAAGGCATCCATATGGACTGTCAGGATGGAGCTGGGCTACAGGCTTCATGACACCAGATGTTGGAGGCCAGGTATTGAGGACAGCTGAGGGCAATATTCATGACCTCCAGAACCAGTGAAGGGAAGAATGGAAGCGAAGAGAGGAATAGAAAGTGGCTGTGTTGTGCCTTTTGCACAAGTGCCAGCATCTCCCCCAAGTAATGTCCTGCTGCCTTCTAGATGGGAGGCTCTGTGGGAAGGAGCTCATCATACGTGGGCTATCAGGAGGGACAGCTGTGGAGATCAAGCATCTCCTCTTCCAGCAGAGAATAGCTTGCACTGAGGTATCTTTGCCAATGTGACAGCAGAAAACCTATCCCGTGCTTGTTTGCACTTTATTTGAGTTGTTTAAAATGCACCTAGGTGTAAAGTCTTATAAATATCAGATTTGGATTCTTTCCAACCTTCTGTACAAAGTGGAAGGTTTTTGTATTAATGGACTTTAAAATGCAAAGGTAAACAGTCCTTTTGCCTCTTCCCTTTTAAAAGAGAGAAAGAACGAAAATGTGAAAAGTGGCTTTAGCCTGGTGGTGAGGCTCTGTGCAGGGTCTGTGTAATGAGAGACTCCAAGGAGAACAGTTTTTACACAGCTGCTGCCTCTTGATCTTTAATGTCTGCAGTGCTCCTGACTTGTACAGCAGGGAAAATAAGTAATGCTATCTTGTTTAATCATGCTGTCTCCTACCTTGCTTAGCATTTAGTAACGGGACTGGACCACCTAACTTGAAGACCTGCTTTAAAGACAACTCTGCTGGCAGAAACCCTGGGTGGGGAATTTTTGAAACAAGAGCACCCTCTAATGGAAATGAGAAGGAAAGAGCAATAACGGGCAGCTACAGTAGGAAACGTATTTTCTCTGCGTATTTATGCTAACCTTTATGCAAGAATCAATTCCTCTCGTATCTTAAAGGAATGGTTAGATACTCTGCCCTTTTTAACGTAAAAAGGAGAATATTTTTTTTTCGCTGCAGATCAAAGCTTACAAAAAATAACCACCACTCAGAATCCCATAACACTTGACCAACCTGAAAGGCTAAATAGCATCTTGTCATGTTCTGGTCCCAGCAATAAGCTAGCTCTGGACACTGAAGAGGCCAGAGACCACCTTTAGGTTGTTTCTGGTTAGGTTAGCTATTTTTCCTGCTGTAAACTGCATCAGCAGCAAATTGGCTTCTCCTGAGCTGCTGCTGCTTCTCTAAGGTAACAATCATTGGCACGTGGCATGGGAGGACACAGTAATTGCTACTGTGTGGGCAATTATTCAGACAATTAGGCTGAAGAGTTCTTTCATATGAACCAGTGTAGGTGCTCAGTGTGAGTTACAATCAAATTGCCAAGGCTACGTTAGCAAATCTTGTCCTACATATCAACTGAAGTGTTTCACAGATGGTGAAAAGCAAAACAGAAAGGCTTTGTCACACAACTATGAGGTCTCCTAGTGATTTTGCTGCCTGCCCCTACAAGGCAGACGTCTCCTGAGTCTCATATAGAAAATGAATGATGGTGTCCCTGCAGAGAAATGAATTTCACAACTGTTTATGAAGTTCCTTGACTTGGAGTTGCTCTTTCTCATCCTCTATGTCATGTGGCTACAGGGGGTTAAGAACTGTGAGAAATACGTTTGTCACCAGGGTCCTTATTTGTATGTTCTTATAGTATCAGAGGACTTTTGAAGGGTGTCACTGCATTGGCTTGCCACTTAATCATCAGCCAGTTTTATTTTGCCCTGAGCTCCCACAAGCCTATGTGATACAAAGGATGTGCAAGCCCTACAAAACCACATCAAACAGAAGAGGGGTGCTATGTCCATGCATGCCGGCTGCACCTACTGAATGAAGCATTCTCAAGCATTTCCTGAGAAAGTCTGGTGAGTCAAATCAGGCCGATAGCACGTCCCGGCTGTGTGCATCTTCCGTTTTTCTTGTGTTACTGGTCAATAAAATAACTAACGCTCATTTCCTCAGCTTCAAAAATTACATGTGTAAATCAATGCTATGTTTGTATTATAGCATCCACATGGATGCTGATGTAGTATTGTAGTTAAGGCTGAAAAACAGTTTTTGTTCCAAGTCCAGTGTTTTCCCTTGCTCCTGAGTTTCTGAAAGGTTCTACTTTCAAGGCTGAAATTTTCCATCACTGAACTCAGCAAATGGCTTCTGGGAGAAAGTCTGAGGAAAATCCATTCAATCATTCTGTGAAAGTGGAAAAAACCCCAAAACTTCCCTGGAAAATTATTTAGAAATATATTAACTTGCACATCCACTGAGGAAAACAGGAGCAGAAAACACAGCTGTGCTTCAATTAGGAAGCTGATTAGAACTTTTTAAGGTCATGATTCCCTGTTCATTCATAGATTTATCCTGATGTATCTCTCCTAGTTTCACTCTTTGCTTGTACTGATTTATGTGACGATGGAGTTAGATAATATTTTACCACAGTGTTAGTGTTATCTTCTGGTGTGTGCTGTGAATGCGAATGTGTTGTTACTTAGAGGGACATGAGTATGATCACTGCGTAAGCAACACGTACGATCCCTGAGGCATAGGAGCTGACCCTCTTCATGACATCACAAATCTGATGAACAAACTGTCCTGTTGTAAGTGTCATTCAAACCTGGAAATCCAGAGAAGACATGAGAAAAAAAAAAAAAAAAAAAATTCATCTTGGATGAATTATATCTAATGCAGAGCTCTCACACATGATTATGATAAAGTAAGTATTATTCAATATGTACTCCCTGTGTTGACTTTTTGTACATATGCTTATGTTATGGCTAGGTATTGAGAAATGCAAAAGACAAACAGATATTCCTATACACTAATACTGTCTTGTTCACATTTCTACAAACCTCAGTAACAGGCATAAACATCCCCTTCTTAGTATCTGACTGAGCAAAAATTTAATATTCAGATGACCTTAAATATAAGGTATGAGTTTCCTACACTTTTGTTTTGGTCATGGTGCCTCTCAAGTTACCCACAAAATGAGGCCGGTGAGTGGCCGTGGTGTAGTCAATTGCTGCGGTGGAGGCCGTGGATCAGATCTCCAGTGAAACTTGACAGTGTAGTGCTGATGAATTGCATCAGCTGGAAGTCTGGCTTGCTGGTGTATTTGGGAACTGTGGTGACGGAGGTGACTAATGTGTTTCAGTGTTTCTCAGGCTTTGAGGCTGAACATCCTGAGGAAACTCTGATCTCAGAGAAAACCTGAAGGAAGCGCCTTGTGTATGTTGTGGGAGAGGAAGGCTAGGAGTATGGATGAGAAGGAAAGGATTTTTAGGGGATTTCTAATGCTCAAGACTTGGCAAAACCAGATCTTGGGACGAGCTCACATTAATAAACAGAGCTTGTTTTGCTGAGTCTAGAGAAAAACTGACTTAGTGAGAAAGAAATGAAAAAGCTCTTGTGTTAGAAGTTTTAAGATGTGCTAGAACTTTTCGTAAAGAAAAAGAAGAAAAAAAGCAGGCAAAAGTTTCCACATGTCTTTTTTCTGCTTTTTGTCTTCTAGTCTTTAAACAAATGGGACTTTTCAAAGGTCTTTGGACAAGAAACTGTTTCGTGAAATCACTCTGTGGAGCTAACCCTTACCGTGGGGATCCTGGGCTAGAGCCTTCAGCGTGGCTGAGCTCACTTATCCTATGGACAAACTGGACAGACAAGTGGGCTGCAGCACTTCTGGAACAGTGTCCTGCTTCACTGGTTGCTTCAGAGTGATCATCACAGTTAGTCCTATGTGATAGGGAGACGGGGTATAAAGCATTTGATTTGCCCGGGGCAGAGAGATTTCTTGGGCCAATGAAAGTGAATTAAGCAAATTAATTTTACAGGCCTCTATCATGCACTTCTTTAAGAACATCAACCAACTTGCTGCCCAAGAGTTTCAATCCTGGAAATGTTGGGAAATGCTGTAGTGCAGGAGAACAATGATATGATGGGAAAGACATGGAGAGCAAGATTCAGCGTGACCTAGAACATTAATTTCTCATAGTAGCCACTATAAGTGGCTCGAAGTACAACTGTTTGCTCCCTGTCATGGGTGAGCAAGATGTCTCTAATGCTAAAGGGAAGAGTGAGGGATACAAACCCCTCAGCATATTGTCAATGCACACAGGCGTTTGCATCTGGAAAGCTTAAACGTGGGGGCCCTCCTGTGGTAGTTCTTTTAAAGTATGTTTTTCACCAGGATAAAAGAGTCACCAGAAACCTATTGAAGTCCAAGTAGAGAGCAACATAGTTGTAAAAGAAACTTGTACCTGTGCACAGTGTGAGGGTGCATGTATACACAGCTACTAAATGTTAGTGTGTAAGCCAACCACATGTTGCTCGTGCTGGGAAGATCACAAAATTTAACCTGACCAACCCCATGACAGCTCTGCAAATTAAGCTTAACCTTGAGCACTGAAGCCATTTGCACCTGTGTGAATCTGACATGCTGACTGCAAGCGCAGAGCCACTGCTCCTGTTAATTTGAAAGGTTTGAGAGTAAGGCAAATTCTCCATGCATCCGGAGAGTCGAGGTGACCCAGCCCCACAGAGAAAGGCTGAATGCTGTATGTGAAGTCACCCCTGGACAGAAGTCTGGCCTGAAGTTGATGCAGGACTTACAGGACTTATTTGAAGGCCTGACTGGGCCAGAAGCCATCACATCCTGCTGGTGTGGTGAATTCCCAGAACAGTCTGAGAAGTTACAAGAGAGCACAAAGAGCGAGAGCCACCAGCAGTGGTCATGCTGTCCGGCAGCTCCCTCCCTTTGGGTGGACGCAGGTGCTGCCAAGGGAGGCTCTGATGGTCACACATGGCAAAGGACTGCAGTACAGCCAAAGCAAAACTCTCTTTGGGGTTCAGGGCTTGCCACCCACCCACCCACCCCGTCCACTCAGTGCTCACCGGATTTACAGCTGGGATAATTACCCGTCAAGTCGTGCAGAGTGACTGAACAGGGGGTGGAGGGGCTCTTGGGTCTTTCATTCTCTGCTGAATTCACAGTGGCTGGTTTTGTCCCACCTCCTGGTGTTATGGCCTGCCTCTGGGGTTTGCACTGGAGACTTACAGCTCTGGCCATCCCAGGCGGATCATATTTGTCAGCTGAGGGTGCAGAAAAACAATCCCACAATAAATACAGTTTTCTCGGTATTTGTAAGTGGAGGGAGGGCAGGACTGACCCTTTTGGGAGCATGGCACATTTAAAACCACATAAACTGTCATGAATCCCCTCTCTAAGGGTGGTGGCTTCATGCCTGCATTGTTATGCACAAACTGCTGTAACGGCTGTATCCTGTTAACAACGATGTGTTTTAACTGCAACAAACATTTGTCAATTATTGATACTTCACTAACAGGAAGACTTCAAAAGCATCTCTCTAAAGTCAGAAAAGACAGGAATTTTGGAATATTTATGTCCAAAGTTACAAAACTGTTAAATTTTAATGAACAAACAATAAGCTTTTTGAACAGAAGTAGCACGTATTGCCACATACTGCAAATGTACACAGTGGTTAAACCAGCACCTTTTATGCAGGTTCCAGACCATGTTCTGAAACTCACTTGGTTAAGCTAGAGCTTAAACAAACTTGAGTTTGCTTATTCAAGGTAGCAGCATCCAAAGGACTGAACCTCAGTGTAATTATTGTGTAAGAGACTGTGTCCAGGAATTTTAATGTAAAGGACCTGCTTTTATCTTAGGTGCTCGAGATAATAATTTTGGTGTGCAGCACTAAGTGATGACAATCAAGTAGGACCATTTCTCTAATTGTAGGTGCTATATTAAAGGGTATAAAATTTAATTCAGCCACAAAGAAATGCTTTGGAAGATATTTTAATCTCTCTGCGTTAATGAATTTGAGTCTTTGGTAAAGCCAATTATGAAAGTCAGTAAAGGTAAGATTTTGCCTGTTGTTGTGGATAAACACATGCACAAATATGTATGTACTGATACATAAATAAAAATATCTTTAATGTTTCTTTCTTTTAATTATGTTTTAATTTTTTTGACTTTGTATCTTCCTTTAGTCTTATGCAAACATATCTGGAAAAGAAGTTCATGCATGAGGAGATCACATAGAAAAGACCTAAGGATTGCTGATGTTTCACTGTCAAAGGCTTCAGTGAAACATAACTAACACTTAAGTGTCCACTGTTGAGGAATGAATCTGACCTATAGTGAACTAATATGGTAAGTCTTGGTATTTTGAGACTGGCAACAGCTGGCAAGTTAACAGTCACCTACTGTGCAGGCCCAGGACATTTTTTTCCCAAGCAAAGTTTCACAGGGCTTCCTATTCTGAATTCACACATGCTAATAACGCAATTACACATCTTGTTTGTTGCCATTGCCTAATTATAAAATATAATTTTCCTCTCTGAACAGAGAGGAGGAAGTATAAATATTTTTATAAATATAAATCTTGATTATGCAGATTGATATTTACAAAATTAGGGCTGTAAGGACAATTTCCCATCACAAAAAATAGCAGTAAACTAAAGTGGAAGATTGGGATGTGCTGCAACATTATGAAAATAAAGGAAATCCTTCGAGGAGACGAATGATTCTGATGGGGTTTGGCACAAGTCCAACCAGAACTGGTCCTGATTCCCTTGTCCAAGCAAAATTCTTTCTGGAAAGGATTTTTGATGTATATGCAGCTCTAAAAAGTCTTCAAAAACTGTAATTTTTTTGTGTCGAGTTTTTATGATTTCAAAATGAAAATGCAAAGGCCAAGTCATAAAAAAATTGTAAGCCAGATTTCCCTTCCATTCAATATGTTGTAGTGACTGACATTTGACAAATACTCTTTCTGATTTATACAATATCGCTTCCTTCCCAGGTTTCATGTATAATTATAAAATGAAGCCTCGTCTTATATTTTTACCAGGGAATTCCATTGGTATAACTGTGATCAGACGTGACCTTGTTAACTGCAGCTCAAAACCAGAAAAAATAATTTGTCCTCCAAGATAAGAAGCAATGTTGCTCATGCAAGTATCTTTAATAATATTTACTCAGAAATGTACATACTGGCAAAGAAAAATGTAAAATGTTTTCATTTCTGCATGTTTGTCCCAGCATGAAGGTCCCTCTTTAATTACTTGGTACAGCTAGCTCCCTGCCAAAAATGGTGTGGAGGGTGGGGGAGCAGGCACACGGGGGAGAGCTATTTTGAGAAATAAGAAAACATTTTCAAGGCTCTTTTCCTATTGTTGTTTTGCCATGGTTTTGTTCCTTGAGAGGTTCCAAGGTAGGACAGGCTCCTTGCTGTTCTTTGTGAGCTGGGTATCGAACAGGCAGGCACAGCAAGCGCTGCTGCCAGGGCAAGGAGATGTCTCACCCCAGCTATATATAGCCTTGTATTCCCTTCTCTTTCTTTGCTGTCTTGTGCTCCTGGAGACTTCAGAAAGCTGGATGGTCTGTCCCCTACAGCCTGTGCTAAATTACCAAGGCTGAGCAGATACTGCAAAGCCCCTCACTGTCGCCAAATCTACAAGATCGGGGAGCTCCTTGGATCTTTTTGAGTTTCAGTAACGGCCTGTTCCTTTTAACGTGGTTTTGACAGGCTGCCTATTACTTCTTTTTGTACAACCTGTACTTTTAGAAGTAGTAAGGTATTTGTGGGTGTCTGGCAAAAGGATCTCAAAATCCCAGCCAGAATGTAAACAAAATACAGTTCTTCAGTAAAATTCAATAAATATTGGCCAATATAAACCTGCAAAAAATCAGACTGTGCCATGCAACATTAAACTTTGTGAACTGCTGAAATCCCTCACCTCAAGCCTTTTCAAAAGCACCAGAAAAAGTAGTCTAATGTACACAAATACACAGAGACTGTGTTAGGATGGTATATAGAAGCCAATTAGTGTACTTGCTCCATATTTTAGGGAGCAACTTTTGAATCTCTCTGTGCATTTGGAAGATCCAGTCCATAAACTGCAATTCTATTGTCAACAATGTTTTCTTTGGAAAATAAACTGCCTTCGCTGAATTTGGAACTGCTCCCAAATTCAGCTTAGTGCTCACTTCCTGATAAATGGTAGTAGAAAATTTAGACCAGCTAACATAAACATTAGCATCTGTGTCCATAGAGAGAAGGTACGTATAATAATGCTGTGTGGACATCACTCAAAGAATTGTGTAGGCCACTTAAATACTAGAATCCACTGTTCTTTATTTATACAGCACTGAAAGATGGCTCATCTGAAAAATCCAGCTTGGCTGTAGGGCAGCACTGCTTCAGTGGCACTTGTCTAGGTCCAGACCAAAAGTATATTTTTCCCAGACCCCATGGAGGGCTTATAAATGCGTTATATCAAAAATTCCCCGTGGGAAAGCTTGCACTTCTGATGATTTTCTTATTTTTTTTTAAGGAGCAGTTTGTGGTGCACAGGTAGGGTTCCCAGTTCAGGGGGAGGTATGCAGAGTCTGGCAGAGCAGGAAATGACACTGTCTTTTCTTATGAGAAAACTTCAGCAGCAATTACTAGGTGCTGATAGGATTACCCATCAGATATAGTGCTAAGAACTAACTGATTAGCTTGGACTCCCAAACAGAAATGTGACTGGACCAATGCTCCCAAGTCATTGCTGAAAAAGCTACAAGGGAGCAATTTATGTACTCAGGAAAGTGCTAAGTTAGAGGCACTGGGAGGGAGAAAAAGGACTAAAATATATTGTCATCAGCTGTCAGAGAACAAAAAGACGTTCTTCCTTCAAGTAACATCTAGATGCCCTTGACAGCAGCATCCTCTCAATATATACAACTTGTGTCACTACAGTCGTACAGCAGTGCTTGCACTTCTGTCCACATCTCTCCTTCCATGCTCATGATATCACCATCTGGGAGGTGCAGGACGTGGGGTCTGCAGCAGAAAAGGAGACAGTGGCAATGTAATGAAGAAGTGGGTGTAAGTTCCCAGCTGCATGGAGGAAGGACAGAGAAAGCTGCTCGGAAGGTTCAGCCTGTGGCAGGAAGAACAACCCTAACCTGAACACGAACACTAACCCCTAAAACGAACCTTAACACTAACCTAACCCTAAGACATAACTCTATTCCTAAACCTATCCCCAAACCTAACCTCACTATAACAATGAAAACTAACCCTAACCCAAACACTAACCCTAACCCTAGCCCTAACCACTAACCCTAATACTACTCCTAACATCACCCAAAGATGAATTCTTAACCCTAACACTAATGACCCTACTCTAACCCTAAACCTAACCCTTAACCCTAACACTAATGACAGTAATGCAAAACTTAACACTATGCCTAACCCTAACCCCTAACACTAACCCTGACCCTATCCCAAACCTAAGACTATCCCTAATCCTAACCATAACCCTGACCCTAATCCTAATGGCCTAAACGTAAACCTAACCCTAAAACAAACCCTAACCACTAACCCTAACCCAACCCTAACCTTGACACTAAACCTAACCCAAACACTACCCCAAGCCTATCCCCTAATCCTAACCTTAATGCTAACCCTAATCTAACCTTAACACCTAGCCCTATGTCTTGGTTTGAGCTCAGAGAACAACTGAGCACCACACAGCTGCTCACTCCTCCCTTCCCCCACAGCGATGAGAAAGGAAAAATAAGACAAATTTAAGATTTGAGATAGGACAGGGAGGGGCGAATCACCCATTATGGACATGGGTAAAAGACAGGCTCATTAGGGGAAGAAAAAAAGAACACAGATTTATTACGAACACTAACAACAACACTTAACAGAGTAGGACAGTGAGCAGTGAGAAGCATTGCCACATCTCGAGAACACCTTCCCCCTACCCATCCCACCTTCTCCGGCTCAGCTCTGCTCCCGATATCTCTACCTCCTCCCCCAGCGGCGCAGGGGCAGGGAATGGGGGGTGCAGTTAGTGCTGCTGCTTCTTCCACCTTCGGTGGGGGGAGCTTCTGGAACTTCTTTATCCTGTTCCATCGTGGTCCCCCTCCCACAGGAGATAGTCTTCCACAAACTTTCTCCGACATGAGTCCCTCCCACGGGCCACAGCGTTCCCCACACTGTTCTGACGTGGGACACCAACTTTCTCCAACTGGAGTCCTTCCCACAGGCTGCAGCCCTTCTTGAGCTGCTCCAGTGTGGGACAGCCCCGCATACTGCAATCCTCCCAGTGCTGAACTACAACAGCAGAGGCTGCTTATTCCCACAGGATCCTGTCTGGCTTCAGGAAAAGCAACACTAATTGGCCATATGAGGTCCTTCACAGCCCATAAATCAGAGTCTGCTCCACCGCAGACCTTCATGAGTGGCGGGGGAGAGGGGGGAGGGGGGGCTGCCCTGCCGTCTTATCACAGGATACAGGTGTTCTCTGCTCCAGCACACCTCCCTCTGCCTAAATCTAACCCTAAACAAAACCCTGACCCTAACCCCTAAAACTAACCCTAACCTAACCCTAAACCCTAACCCTAATCCTAACCCAAACCCTAACCTAACCATAACAACTAACCATATCCCTAACCCTAAACCAAACCCTACCAATAACACAAACCCTAACCCCTAGCCCTAACACTAATCCTATCATCACCCTGACACCTAACCCTAACCCTAACCTTAACCCAAAACCTACTCCTAACCTTAAACCTAATGCTAACCCTAACCTAACCTAACCATAACACTTAACCCGAAACCTAACACTAACCCAAAACCTAACACAAACCTCTAACCCAAACCCTAACCCTAACCTTAACCCCTAAAACTAACCCTAGCCCATAAACCTAACACTAAACCCAACACAAACCTTCTACCCTAACTTGAATCCTAACTCCAACATTAAACCTGGCCACTAACCCTAACACTAACCCTAACGGGCCTTCAGAATGGAATAAAGGGGAAGGGACCAGAGAAATGAGGGGTCCTGTGAGGACCTACAGGAGCAACTAGTGGAATGACTTGGCTCCAGACTAAGGTGGTGAATGTAAAAGCAGGAGTCGTCCACACATTGTCTTTAGTCAGCCAAATTTCTCCATATTGCACACTGCTGTGACTCCTTGAGTCTGCTAACTATTACTGTTCCAGTTTCTGTGGGAGAGAGCACTCTGTTCATACTCTGTTGTATGTCCTTCTTTAGGTTTAGCACGTTCCCAACTGATCTTCCAACCAGTGGACAAACCACTACTTTATGTGCTAAAATTTCTTTCAAGATAAAAGAAGCAATTATCAGATGTCAGCCTTTAGATCTTCCTTCTTTACAGTCAAAAGACTCCAAGGATTTTACAGGCGAACAGTAATAAATGTAATCTGGGAAAGGATGAAATGAGACCTAAACAAGCTAAAGAATATTTCAAAGGCAAATGAAGATACTAATTAGTGTATTTTCAAGATATTCCCTCATTGTCGCTGGCTGAAAATATTAAAATTCACTTTAAATGTTTTCAGTGTTTCCTTCCTGCCCTTTCTTCTAAACACAGAAGTTATAATCGTGGTTCAAAAGCTATAGGCTAGATCCTCAGATATGGTGAGTCTGAGCACTTAGGTTGAATCAATGGATGTGCGGCCACAGAAACCACATGAATATCTGGCCCACCATATAATGCATCAGGGAAGTAACTGAAGTGACAAAATAAATTCTAGGAACATCTCACTAAACAACATCCTGGTGTTGAGAAATTTCAATGATAGAGCTCATCCCTAGTCATTGAAACTGTTGTTCTGTATCTTCCCCTTAATCTGCTCTGTACTGACATGAATGTGAGATGGCTTTAGCTCTTTCTTTTATGCAGAATCAATAAATTGCTTGCACCGACGCTGGTCATGAAATGACCATGGACCATAAAATGTTTGTGTGACTGGACTTTATGATACACTGAAAGTATTTCAAAAATTAATCAGGTCATAAGGCTGAGATAGTTTCATAGTTACAAAAGTTTGGGCAAACTTGTCAGTCCTAAATGTATTTTTAGTGAGTAGTCACCCTCATCTATCACAACAGCAGCAGCAAGAGCAGTGACTGAAGAAGAAAAGTGTTTAAGCTTCCTGAGAGCAGTAAGAACTGTAAGTGATCTAGTATGTGGTGGTTCTCCTGCTGAGGAGCAGAAAGCCGCTAAAAATGTTCTGTATGTAAGAAGAGCAGCTAATTCCTCTTTCAGGAGAAAACTGTAGTTTGGAGGAGGTTTGCAATTCAGGAGGAATTGTAGTTTGCAGAGATTTCCCTGAGTAGGCATCTCGGGGTAGATAACAGAGCCTCAGAAATTGGTGTCAATAGTCTTTGAGGAAGAATGGGGGTTGGGTTAGGTGACCTTTAAAGGTCTCTTCCAACCCAAACCATTCTATGATTCTATGTTTCTAAGATTACCACTATCACAGAAGAGGGTTGACAGCCAGCTGTCCGCATAGTTTTCCCATCAAGAAATCAGAGAGACTTTAAAATGGTATGCATTGCTCAGAGGAGTACATTTATTTATTATTTTTGGTATGTTGTTCTGGTTTTGTCTGCTTTCCTTCCAAGTATTTTTTTTTTTTTTAGATTATTTGTTTCAAAGTAAAAACAGATGGGTCAGTGAGTTCCATCTAATTTGCTAAGTTTTTGAGTGGAGCTGAGAATCTGCTAATGATTGCTACAGTGTGCACTTGATGATACAACAAAAGCTTGGTAGAATGGCTATAAATGAACTCTGTATCTGTTTATTTTTATTAATGCTTAAATCACTTGCATAAACTTTACCTACCTACAAGTATATCTAAATCACAGAATCCCAGAACAACTGATACTTGGCGAAATCTCTGGAGTCCAAACCCCTGCTCAAAGCAGGGTCAGCTGGACCAGGTTGCCCAGGAACATGTTGAGTCATGTTTTGAATATCCCTAAAGATGGAGACTTTATAACCTCTCTGGGAAATCTGTGCCAGTATTCAATCACTCACAGTAAAAATGGTTTTGTTTTATGTTTAAATGGATTTTTTTTTTTATATTGTAATTTGTGCCTATTGGCTCTTACCCATCACTGGACAAACCTGCGAAGAGTCTGGTTCCACGTCCTTTAATCCCTCTGTCAGGTGTTTATACACATTGATAAAATCCTCCTGAGACTGCTCTTGTTTAGACTAACACCCCACATCTCTCAGCCTTTCCTTGTATGACAGATACTCCAGCCTCTTAATCATCTTCGAGGCTCTTTACTGGACTTGCTCCAATATGCCAATGTCTCTTTTGTGATGAGGAGCCAAGCAGTGGGCACAGGATTCCAGATATGGCCTCACCAGCACTGAGTAGAGAGGACAGATCACCTCCCTTGACCTGCTAGCAACACTTGTCCTAACGAGCCCAGGATTATTGTTGCCCTCTGTTGCTGCAAGTGCACACTGCTGGCCCATGTTCAACTTTTCAAGCATGAGCCCCAAGTCCTTTTCTGCAAACCTGCTTTCCATTTGCTCAGTCCACAGCCTGAACTGGTGCATGGGGTCATTCCTCCTCAGGTGCAGGACTTTGCTATTCTCTTTCTTAAACGTCATCAGATTCTTGTCAGCCCATTTCTCCACCCTGCTTAGGTCCCTCTAGACATTAGCTCGATCATTTGGTGTAACAGCCACTCCTCCCAGTTTTGCAACCTCTGCAAACTTGCTGAGGGTGTACTCTGCCTCATCATCCAGACCCTTAATGAAGATGTTGAACAGTGCTGGATCAACCCCCATGGTACCCCACTAAGTGACTGGCCTCCAGGTGGACTTTGTGCCACTGATCAAAACGGTTCAGGCTCAGCAGTTAATCAGTTTTTCAATCACTTCACTGTCCACTGACCTACTCTGTTTCTTGAGGAAATTACACCACCTGCCAGGAATTATGTCACCACCAACAGGGCCTGGCCCTAGGTTTCTGCTTGAAGATGAGTCGCCAATCCGCTGCGTAAATAAGTAGTTCATTTATCTGACATGGGGATCAGCTCAAGATGGGTGCCTCCAAAGAGGGACTCGAAACAAAGAACTCCCTGGGCAATTACACCCTTATAATCTAAGTTCACCACCCCTCATGCAACAGTTCTGACCAGTAGTAATATTAGGTTCTGGGGGCTTCCTATTCTTCAGTGGGTCCCTTCATTGTCTGTAGACAGGCTGTTTCTTCTCTTATCACCAAGGTTGCTGAGTCATCTGCTGGTGGTAGCAGCCTTCCTTGCTTCATTATCTTCCAACTCAAACCACCTGTGGGATCTTCTTTTACTTAACTAGGTAAAAGTTGTTCATATCTGGGTGAAAGTTCACAGCTTGCAGCCTAAAGCTTCAGCAAATTTAGCTACTAATGCTAAGCAAGTTATGCTGAACAATTCTATGGAAGTAGTATACCAAATTGCACAACATGTTTGTTCATGAGAGTATTATGGGAGATAATGCTGACATCATCTGGATGAACATCTTAATCTAGGAAAATTCCATGGTATTAAAAAGACTGAGGGCCGTTGCAACACTCAAAATGTCTCTTGCTCCCATTCTGTGTCACATTATTTTGGGGCATTTGAATCTTTTGTAGTGAATTGATTGGCTTGGTTAGATGTGTTAAAACGTTTTATGGACTGTGGAATGTGGGTATTTGTGATGCAGTCATTCCGTAGCTGCAGCTCTCAGAGAATTTAGCCGCATGCAGTTGAGGGAGCAGGCCCTACTAGATATATGCTATCCTTTTCCAGGAGCAGTAGGCCTTTGATAACAATCCTGGATAATTTAGAGGGTGCTGTTGATATGCCATTGCTTATGCGTATTCTGTTTCTACAGTAAGATATGCAAATGTCGTCTATAAAAGAATGTACAAATGTTTTTCCAACAAAATGCAACATAAATATTTGAGTAAGAAATTTTAATCCTGGAACAAAGGTTTCAAAAGCTCAAATGAAATTATTGTCCCTCCCACAAGTTGCCATGTGCTAGTAATCACTGTGTTCACCTGTAATCCAGTCTAGCATTCTGATCTATCATCTAGTTACTCCTTAATATTTGCAATGAGGTATTTATTTGTAATACCATACAGGTATTACAGAGAGTAGCAAATCAAATTCCACAACCAAAAAAAAAAAAAAAAAAAAAAGATATAACTAACAAGCAGCCTCTCCTGGAGCAGCATTAGAATTAAGTATGTATTTCAGCATAAACAACTTAGTAATTAGGTCTCTGCCCTGGATTTTACTTAAGTGTCTTTTGGGGAGGAGGATGGAAGGACTCAACCAGAAATTTTCTGTTTATATGGAGCAGCAATTCAACAGAAATAGAAAATGGAACAATTGTGTCTGTATAAAGTGCTTCATACAAAGACTTTCATCCCAAAAGATCTCATGTTTGTTCTGCTAGGCTTATTAAAACAGTAAAACCTAAAAGTAAAATACCATTTGCAATAAAAACAGTATGAACAATTAATTTTTTTTAACAACTTACAGAAGGAAAAATACATTTCTTGTTGAAATCAATGTTTTTTAGATCCCTCACTTGCCCTCTTGCCCCCCTGCCCCAAGCAGAATGATGCCATACCTCTGCACAGAAGCACTCTGTAACTATTACTATCCCCATAAAAAAACGTGCCTCTGAAAAAGTACACTGACAAAGGTGGAGATTTAAAAACAAACAATCAAACAAACTAAAACAACCAGGAAAATGAGGTGATCACACTGTCCATGTCAACCAAATCTGACAGAGGAGTAAGAGCCTGAAAGCTGTGGAAATGAACGGGTGGGGAGAGTGAGGACAGCCTCTCAGGGTCCCACTGAAAGAACAGCTGTGAGTTCCTACGAGACCTTAAAGAATCAACATAGGAGAACACACTTCTAAAATAAACTTTGAATTTTTCACTCTATTAACACCAGAGAACCCCACTCTCACACTAATGGTATAGGAAAGCACATTTCTTAGTTCTGTTGTTCATGAAGAAACCTGAAGTTTTTGTATTTTTTCAGGGATATTAAAGTCACAGTTTGGCAGAAAAGAGGTAGATGTGTCTGAAGACAGGCAAGGGAAAAAGCCCTACAAATGAGGTTCCAGAGGAGTCCTGGAGGGATGGAGCAACTGAGACAAATTAACAAATCATGACAGCCTGTAGGCAGAGAGAGTGCTGCCCCTGTGACTGCTGGAAAAATGGTAAAGACGTTCAGTGAGGAAAAGAATAAGAGTTTGTGAGTTGAGTTGATTTTTTCTAGAAGATAGCAGTTAAAATGAGGTTTGACAGAGAGCCTGTCATAAAGAGAAACTATTGCTAGCTTCCTACTAAGCATAATTCTACTTTATACAAAAGGAATTGTTCTGTGAAAAAAAAAAAAAAAAAAAGTGTCCCACTGTTTGTACAACCCAGGAACAAAAAGAAGCAGTTTCTGTTTTCCATATTCTTGGGTAACCTCAAAAAAGCTGGCTGCATCTTAAAAGTTAAAGGAGCTGTCATTGAAGTACTTTTCTCAGTTTAGTCATTCAGAAAATAAACGTGTGTGCCTGATAGAGAAAAATGTGCTTTCTTCTGCCTTTTCATCTTTCAGCAAACTATTGTGTCTACATTTCTTAAGTTCTCAAACTCTGACAATAGTTCCAAAAAAACACCCTTGTCATAGAATCACAGAATTGTTTGGGTTGGAAGGGACCTTTGAAGATCATCTAGTCCAACAACCCCTGCCATGGTCAGGGACATCTTTCACCAAACCAGGTTGCTCAAAGCCCCATATTGTGAGTGAAATGCAAGTGCAGATCCCTCAGGGAAGAGGCATGACACTTAGTGGGTGAAAGCTTTGGCTTTATTGCAAGTGCAGCATTACCACAGTGGCAGCCCCAGGACACCGACACTAGTAAAAATGGTGACGCAACACAGTGGAGCCCTTCTTGGGGGTGAATCTCAAGGGGCAGGGCTGGGCAATAAAACTTGTGCTAATTAACATATCATACATGTGGAATGTGTTGTTTTGCTCATTAGCAAACTCACTGATGCAATGGAGGTGGTGGTGTCTGAATTCTGAGATCTGCAGCTGCCACTGTCTCATTGGCGCCTGTGCAAGGGTATGTGCAGATGGGGGGAAATGAGCTATCCTGGGTTACTGTGACAACAAGATAAGAAGTGATTGGGACTCTACATACTCAAATGGAGGAGGTGGATTACCCTGGGTTACAGTGCCAAAGTCTTCTCGTGCCCTACACCTCATCCAACCTGACTCTGAACACTTTCAGTGATGAGGCATCTATGACTTCTCTGGGTAACCTGTTCTGGTGTCTCTCAATCCGTATCATAACAGTTTTCTTCGTTATGTCCAATCTAAATCTACCTTCTTTCAGTGTAAAACCATTGTGCCTTGTCTTGCCACTTCAGGCCTTGGTCTGTCCCTGTCTTTCTTATAAGTCCCTTTTAAGTCTTGAAAGGCTGCAATAAGGTCTCCCTGGACCCTTCTTTTCTCCAGGCTGAACAACCTTAACTCTCTCAGTCTTTCTTCACAGGAGAGGTGTTCCAGCCCTCTAACAATTTTTGTGGCACTTATCTGGACCTGCTCTAACAAGTCCAAGTCTTTATTGTGCTGGGGACCCCAGAGCTGGACACAGTACTCCAGGTGGGGTCTCATGAGAGTAGAGTAGAGGGGCAGAATCACCTCCCTTGACCTGCTGGCTACGCTTCTCTTGATGCAGTCCAGGATACAGTTGGCTTTCTAGGCTGCGCGTGCACATTGCTGGCTCATGTCCAATTTTACATTCACCAGGAACTCCATGTCCTTCTGTGCAGGACTACTCTTAATCAATTCATCCCTCAGTTTGTACTGATACTGGGGATTACCCTCACCCAGGTGCGGGACCTTGCATTTGGCCTTATTGGACTTCATGAGGTTTGCATGGGCCCACTCCTCAAGCCCGTCAAGGTTCCTCTGAATGACATCCCTTCCCCCTAGTGAATCAGCTGCACCACTCAGCCTGGTGTCATCTACAAACTTGCTGGGGGTACATTCAATCCCACTATGTTGTTGATGAAGATATTAAATAGTATTGATCCCAGTACAGACCCTTGATGGGCACTAACTTTACTGGTTTCTACTAGGACATTAAGCCATGTAACTCTTTGACATGGTCACCCAGCCAATTCTTTATCCACCTAACAGTCCATCCATAAAACCCATATCTCTCCAATTTAGAGGTAAGAATGTTGTGGGGGACCGTATCAAAGGTCTTATAGAAGTCCAGGTAGATGACACCTATAGATCTTCTGTTGTCCAGTAATGCAATCATTCTTCTGTAGAAGTCCACTAGGTTAGTCAGGCACAATTTGCCCTTAGTGAAGTCATGTTGACTGTCTCTAATCACCTCACTGTCTTCTGTATGTTTCAACATATCTTCCAGGAGGATCTGTTCCATGACCTTACTGGGCACAGAGGTGAAGCTGACTGTGCTGAATCCCATCTCCTTACTTGGTACCTGTGGTAACTGAGATTCCCAGGTGATGCCTGTGGAATATTAACTTTGACTGAGCTTCCTTAGCTTCCAAGATCAGACAAAGACAGTGTTGCCTGGCCCTGGTCCCTGTGGCTTCACCCCAGTCACCAACTGGCCCCTCGGGGCAAAGCGACAATGTCATGTCTGTCCCAAATAACAAAGCAAAGCAGCTGCATAAACCCACAGGTACAGCTGGGGAAATACTAAGGCATGAGGCAGCGCATGAGGAACTTGTATCAGCTGGACGACATGAATGCAGGTGGTAAAGTAGCCCTAAAGATAATTAACCCCTCTTTCCTTCATACTGTGCATGAATGTGTTAACAAAGCGCTTCTAGTGCTGACCTGGCATATCAGCTCTAGATGGGAAGTGAAAACCAGTGCTGTTTGCAAACATTCTGTATAATACCTGGAATCAAGCTGCAAATTTAATACAGCTTTTTCCCAAAATAGAGCCAATAACTGCCTGTGGTACTCCTAACTTAAATGAGGTTTGAGCTCCAAAGTTGCATGCTTCCTTGCTTTTAGTGTTTTGCATCCTAAAGAAGATGTTGTCTAGCAGTGCCCAGCAGAAGTGTCAAAGAGTTTATCTCCCTTGTAGTAAGCTCTAAGCTATTTGGTGTCATACTTCAGGGACTTGACTGTCCCAAAGCATATTCAGTTAGCTACCTATCATGCTAGTAAAAACACACAAACAAATCCTGATGAGATGTCACCTACAAGCACATCCTGGATCCTAATTCTGAGCAGCTTTGTTAGTAGAAGACATGATAATATATTTTTTTTTGTAAGTATTCTTAAAATTGTAATCAACTGAAAAAAAGCCCAAATTATTAGGAGTATCATCACTGGTAGTTAGCTGATAATAGTAACATGGGCCACATCACACGAAGTGCTTTGCTTATTCCCTTCTCTTGCCCTTCTCTAGCCTCTCCGGTATGGGTTGGAGATGGAGATGGAGCTGATGCAGATGCAGACGCTTGGTATAGTGTTGCATACCACATCTCTGTGGAGTTTTAGGTGGGAGGCATGGGACTTAGCAGCTGTTTCTCTGAAGTTAACTCCTTTTGCTTAGGTGTTTGGTGGAGTTAGCAGTAGCGGGTGTAACGTGTATAGCTGAGCAGTCTTTAATTTGTGTTGGTAGAAGGCAATTCCCTGCCTTTTTTCCTGTGATGCTCTATGTGCCATGCCATCTGGGGGAGGTCTGACCAGCTTCACTTCATCTGACTAAGAAAAGGCAAACAGAGCAGTCAGCCCCTGAGCTCTCACTTCTGGATGATTATGATCACTTTTTGTAAAGGCTGTGGGAGGGATTCTCTGTCTGATGTGCACTTGTGACAATAAGCTTATATCTATGTGGTGGGTTGACCCTGGGTGGATGCCAGGTGACCACCAAGCTGATCTATCATGCTCCCTCCTCAGCTGGACAGGGGACACAAAAAAATATACACAAAATCTCATGGGCCGAGGTAAGGGCAGGGAGAGAACATTCACCAGTTACCATCACAGGCAAGACGGACTCGACTTGGGGAAATCAGTTGAATATATTACCAATCAAATCAGAGTAGGATAATGAGAAATAAAATCAAATCATAAAAACACCTTCCCCCTGCTCCCACTTCTTCCTGGGCTTAGCTTTACACCAAAGTTCTCTACCTCCTCCCCTCCAGCAGCACAGGGGGACAGGGAGTTGGGGTTGTCAGTTTATTACACGTTGGCTCTGCTGCTCCTTCCTCCTCAGGGCGAAGACTGCTCACACTCTTCTCCTGCTCCAGTGTGGGATCCCTCCCATGGAAGACAATCCTTCACAAACTTCAACATGGGTCCTTTCCACAGGCTGCAGCTCTTCACACACTGCTCCAGAGTGGGTTCCTTCCACAGGGTGCAGTCCTTCAGGAACAGACTGCTCCAGCGTGGATCCCCCATGAAGTCACAGCTCCTGCCACCAAACCTGCTCCAGTGTGGGTCCCTCTCTTCATGGGACCACATGTCCTGCCAGGAGCCTCCTCCAGCCTGGGCTTCCCATGAGGTTCCTTCGGGAACATCCACCTGCTCCAGTGTAGAGTCTTCCATGGGCTGCAGGTGGAGATCCACTGCACCGTTGACCTCCATGGGCTGCAGGGTACAGCCTGACTCACCATGGTCTTCACCAGGGGCTGCAGGGGAATCTCTTGTCCAACACCTGGAGGTTCCCTTTCTTCTTCACTGACCCCGGTGTCTGCAGAGTTGTTTCACATATTCGCACTCCTTTCCCTGATGGCAAAATGTGCAGGGTTTTTTTTCCCTGTCTTAAATATGTTATCCCAGAAGCTCTACCACTGTCACTGATGGGCTCGGTTTTGTTCAGCAGCAGCGTGTCTGTCTTGGAGCCAGTTACATTGGTTCCATCAGACACCAGGGAGGCTTCTAGCAGCCTCTCACAGAGACCACCCCTGTAGCCCACCCTTTGTGCCCCACCACCACACCCCACCCCTACCCCCACCCCAAAACCTTGCCATGCAAACCCAATCCAACCTAGCGTAAAAGCATCAGATTTCTTTGGCAAACTGGGTGCTCCTGGTGAGTCAGAGTGGAGTCTCTGCTCATGCTGTCTTAAGAATGTGTCTTCACTAAGCTGGATGCACGCCCCTACCCTGATGCATCTGGAAATGAAAGACAACTCCAGAACAAAAAGGCCTCTGAGGAAGGGCCTCTTTAACATTCAAAATAAATACAGATACAGTGACCTATTCTCTTTTTTCCTTCTTCTTTTTTTTTTTTTTTTTTTTTTTTTTTGTACTTGACAGCCCTGCTGTTGTGTTGGCTCACCCAGTACAATGCCTGTTTGTGATGTGAAGAGACTGTAAAATTCTCTAGCTGAACATATGGTTTTCATATTTTTTTGTGTTATCCTGTTCTCTCGCTTCTTGTTTTGTTCTATGTCTTAGTCTCTTTCTCATTTTTTTTTTCCAAGTGTCATTGCTGGGATATCAATTAATGACAGATGTACTTGTTTATGTAGATTCTGACTACTATTTAACATTTATTATTTTTGTAGCTCCTCAAGGCAACAGGGCCAGGACTTTTCTTCCACTTACAAATACATTTAAGAAATAACATCTCACCCACAGATTACATTTTAAGAAATTCTAAAAGGAAGAATTTCATGTTCAAATCAGGATTTCCATATTCTTTTTTTCCAGGAAAGAGCAGTGTGTTACTTAATATTTCATGTTCTAGGATGCAGTACCCTAGTTATTTACAATTTTAAGGGATTTAATTTTCCATTGCCATTTAGAGGATTGGTATTTGAATAAATTGACTCTGTTTGCCTGTGGCTGGGAAACACTGAGAAGATTTTATGGAGGCAAGGATAACTGAAGCAGAAAAGTGGATTTACATAACATTATGTTAATTTAGTAGCATTTTGTTTACTCCCACCTCCTTATTTTTTCCCCTTGCTTGACTGACAGGGGGGTTTCATCCAGCCTTCAGCATGACTCCTTTGTGCTTGCCCTAGCATTTGCATTTCAGAACTACTTATCACTTGCAATGGGAAGGTTGTTTCTGGGTATCTATCCAATGAAACTCCTGCTGAAGCTATGTTGAAAGCAGCTGACAGACTTTAGCTTTGGGCTCTATGTCAGGGCTTGTCTATTAGCATTCACAGGGGATGTACAAATTTTCACTGATGTATTTGTGTTGGTTTGACTTCCAGAGTGTTTTACAATTGGTTGCTAAAAGGTATGGTACCTGTTATTCATGTTGTTCATCACTTGTTATATGGTGGAGTGTGGGGGGGTTGTTATTTAAAAACAGAGGTATATCTGTCACTGAAGTTTCATTACTTGTCCAATTTCTTTCAGTTAATAGTGAGGTTTGGCTTTTTTATAACAAATGGTAAAAATAGTGCCCGTCTTTGTTTAACATATATCTTTTGCTGTACACAAACCCAAGTCAAATGTTTATCTCTGCTATACTAGCTGACACTGTTTTTCTAATATTTCCAAAAGTTCACCGATAAAGAACGGATTCTTCTAATTATGAGACAAATTACTTCAAAACTCACTTTTAAGCTCAGATAAGTTTATTTCCATACTATTCAGTAGCATAAGATTTTATTTTGTCCACTAAAATTTTTGTTTATTTTTGTCTATAAATTTAACAGGAGAAGCTAGTGCAGTAAATGATGCTACTGTTTTCCATTAAAAAAAAAAAAAAAGCGTATCTTTGTTTTATTGTGGCTCCAAAGGCAATCTTAGCAGTCTCCCTCTAAACAATATGTACCAACACAGATATGGAAGTCATTGTGTATTAGAAACCCTAATACTCATGCCAAGCGAGCAGACCTGGCATTTTCCAGCCTTGGGTAAAAACATTATCTGACTCTGCAAGTTTTCTTTGAATCATTATTGTACTAAGGTTGTACAGAGCAAGTGTGTATATTATTCTGAAGTGCAGGCTGGATTTCTTCAGGACTTATTCACCTCTGTTAGTCCACCTCACTTGAAGGTCAGGCAGGCCCTGAGCATCAGGATTCACTCAGCAGGAATCCTTGCCTTTCTCCTGCCCCCTCACCTCGTATGCAAGCCCCCTTCCAGGACTTCTTTCTGATTCCAGGCTGTTCCTGTTGAGTGGCACCCTGAACTAAGAGAAGTACCACGGTGTTCTTCCTTCTAGCAGTACCAGATGAAATTGTCACTGGATGACAATTTCTTCGGACAGCAGCATACTGCTGCAGCTTCTTCAACTTCATATGGCCTGGAAGGCTGTAGGTATTTGGAATACATGCAGGACAATTCCATATACACGTTTCCATACCGTGATTGCTGGTCACATGAGAGAGAGCACATGTGACTTCACATGTCAGCATGGGTAACAAAGTAAGCTGAGTCACAAAGGTGAACTCTTAAAGCTTCACACCACATATATGCATACATAGCAGGAGCTCAGTACAGAGAAGTTGCAAGGAATCCAATCCAAGGAAACCCCTGCCCCAAAACTGCTGTGGATCAGTATCCTCTTGTGTTTTTCCAGCCCCTCCACAGCTCAGAGATAGCGACCATATGAAAATACTCTCTTGACTTTCCAGTGGTCTCAGGCCACCGAGTCAACACCTTATAGTTATGCAGAGACATCAGGATGCTGCGTTCTCCCCAGAGCAAGGGCACTGTGGGGCATCTGTAAGACATCTCTGAGATCTGGCCTGGACCTGTGTGCTCAGCATTGAAACTGCTCATCTGGCCTATCTTCTGAGCACCTGTGGAACTGTCAGAAAGTCCTATACCTGGCACATGCCACATCCCTCCCAATCCCTGGGCTCCAAATGCAGCTTGGAGAAGGTCTAGGAAGCCCCTGTGGTTCTGGGGAACTCCGGGGGCAAAGGGGAGTTCCTACAGTGAGGAATGAAGGTCTAAGGAGATTTGATAGCAGCCCCTGTGCTTTAGTCAGCCACCTGTGATGTGACCTGGTTCAGGAGAAGAGAGAGGGAGACAGCACATCCCTTACAGAACACCGTTTCTTGTATGTCAGCTTTTCCTTCGCAAGTCACATGGAGTCTGTGTGCTGTCCAACAGTCCTCTCCTGTCTGTCATTGGGCAAATCAAGCTTGCTAACTGTGCTCATTTTTTTCTGTTTCTCTGAGGGCTTTTCTGGATGCCTTGTGGGGCTTTTCTGTCTTTACTATTTGTGGGGGGTTTGTCATTCCCTCTTTCCTCCTCTCATCCCCCTCACACATGAATCCTGTGAAGAAGCTGGTTACATCTGGCTTTTCACATGCTGCAGGTACCAAGCTCAAATCAGGAAAGTTAAAATGTGAGGCTGTTAGGCAGTGTTCAGCATCCAACCAAGATGTCTGAAAGCTTGGTTTCTGGAACACTCTTCAGAGTCTACTGCGGGATATCACCAGCCAGTGTAATACAACAGGCTTTGATGATGGCAAGCATCCTCTTCTTACAGAATGTCCCTGCTAATAAAGGAACAGACCAGAGAGACGGAAACTACTGACATCAAAATAGGAAAGTCGCTAATGTCGCTAATTTAAATAAATTTTAAAAGAAGTTGAAAGCAGCACACTTTACATCCCTTGGTAAAAGATTTTCTTAACTCCTCAAGTTCCTGAATAGTCAAAACATCCAAAAAATAGTTACTTGTCATTGGTAGTATTTATTGATAGCATTCATCAAATTCACTCCTGGTAATGCATATAACAGGTAATGGCAATATAAGCAGTGCGTGTAATACTGCTTTCCTGCTGTTCTTGTTCTTTAAACTAAGAGTTATTGTTGAAAACAAACAATCTTCTGAATATCATTTTAGAGGACTGATGGCATTCTGTACATGTATGAATCCTAAAGGACCCCTAAATAATTGCCTTATTTCTATCATGTGTTTGAGTTCTGTCTTCCCGTGGAAAGACACCTACTTTTATGGAAAGGTTAGCCACAAAGTTTACATGTGAAAAAGGTATGTCAGCTCCCTCTATTCCATTGGGATAATTTGTCGGGGTGCATGCTGTGTGTCACATGGTAGGGAAGGTGCTGCACAACCTCTTCTCTCACCACTCCTGCCCATCAAGTACATGAAATTAATTGTTCTGAAAGTAAAAGAAGTAAAAGCTTCTAACCCCAGATAAAAGAAGAGTTGCCTTATCACTGACATTTAACATGAGTTGGCCAATAGGTTATCTAACATGAACACCTCCTTCTATTGTTTGGCGTTGGGCTTTCTGTTTGGGTTGCGTTGTAAAGTAGCCATACTCTGAAACACTACATTTCATTCATACTCTTGTGTTCACAGAGCAAGCCACAGCCATCAAGCAGGGTGTTCTGACATGCTCTGTGTGTTGCAAACAGAGGGACCGGTACTGTGGCTCAGAGGTATATCCTCACCTAAAAGTTGTTTGGGAGGTTTAAGCACTGAGCTTTCTGACTCTGATAAAATCTAAGCAAACAGATCATAGTGCACCTTAGTGTACCTTGCTTTGAAATTATAACAAAGCAAAATAGAAGATAAAGCTCCCCAAACCAAAATGCACAAAGCAACCATAAATTATCACAGGTTTCAGAGCATGTGTGCCCTGCTCCAGCACTATCAAAACCTGCTTTCAATGAACTATACAGCAGCAGTATAGTCACCTCGGTGTTCTGCTGAGTGAATTTTCCTGTATTTAAAAGGGGTTCAAGAAAAGAAAAAGAATAGAGGAAAATATTCTGTACTGTTGCTTTGCACTCTATTCAAGTGGAGGTTAGATGCTACTATTCTGTTTCGGTAGCATTTTGTGTTGCTGTAATTTACTGTGACAAGTAGATGGCAGCAAATAATCCTTTTAAGAGGAAAAATAAAAGGAGAGAGAGAGTCTATCAGAGCATGGAAGGGTAATAAGCTAAAACCAGAGTATAAAGGAATGCATTGGTAACTGATAGCATCCTAGAACTGCTATGTAAGTGCATCAGACCATGCAGTGTGAGGATGCAGGATGATCTAAATTTTCACCTAACAGAGTTAATTCAGTTGTTTAAATCTTATCCATTTCTATAGCTTTGAAAATGGAAAACAGTACATAAGGCTTTCTCACAGCACCTAACTTTAGATCTGCAAGGACAATCTCGTTAGGCTGTATTTAGAGCCATGGTGTTCAATTTATTTCAGTTGCAGCTCTTAACAATTTTTCACTGCAGGTGCAAAATCCTGTAAACTAAATTCAAATATACCGTGAATAGGTTTGCTGCTCTTAGGTACACCTTGCAGCACTCTCAGAAGTATCTGTGGATCACAGGATGAGATTATTTCTTTATGGCTGAGGAAAAAGAGAGAATTTGCTCTAGCATGCCATTCAGGACTGAACTGATGTGCTATGCCAGTCTCTGGAGGAGCCTCCCCCTTTTCATTAACTGTAGAAGGGCTACGTGAAGACAGGTCTGCTCTGTCTCAACCTACCCATCATGGAGGAAAAAAAAAAAAAAAAAAAGATTACTAAATATGTAATTTACTACCCTAGTTGTTCACTCTAATCATGATCTGCAGTTCAGAGAAATTTAATGCACACACACACACCACTACCACCCATTCCCTCTCCTTTCCTGAAAAGGGACAGCTAGCTCACAGATTATCAAAATGCAAGTTTTTATTTATCTAATGAATAATACGGGGGGGGGGGGGGGGGGGGGGGGGGGGGGGGAGAGAGGAGGGTTATCCTACTTTGTTTTTCACCATTTGTTTGTTTTCTCTTTCATTTGACCTTACTCTGATCAGACATAGGACACAGTAATCACTTGGATAAGATGTTCTCTCGACTACTCATGTTTTACAATGCATGTTAAGCATATATGAACTCTTCCTGAACTATGTGTAGTTAAAGGTGATCTTGCTATCTTCCCAGTGCTCTGCAGTGTGACAGATTTGTCTCCATACAAAGTCAGTGTGGTAAGAGACATAAAGAAAGGCTGAATGGAGATTCAGAGATGAGATTAGGTGGCTGCAGACTGAGACGTGGATGACATTTTGGGTTATTACTTTCCTCCTTGGAAAGATATACTCGACAATTGCATGTGGGAATCTGTGTGAGAATGCCATGCACCCCAGCTAAGGCAACTTTCTGAGCGAGGAGTGGAAGGGAAGAACGAATGGAGTGGTTCGAGGGGATCAAGCAAACCAGATAAAGAGAAGAAGTGTATGTTTCAAAAGAGTTGTCTAACATTGATAATATTCAGTCCAGAAATAGCTTTGTAGCTTATGCCTGGGATTTTATTTTTTCATGATTTGTATCTTAATGATGTATTACATCATTTCAATGTCTTTTTATAATATTGGAATATTCATTTTCACAAATTAATTGAATACAATAGGTAATTAGTACAAAGTAAAATACATTTTTCCCCTCTAAATGCTTGCACAGTTACGCTGTAGTAATACTAGCAACAACTGGTCTAATATACTATTATTTGATTTAGAAAAGAAGATATTTCAATTATCTTTAAGAGACAACCACCCATAATGCTTAAAAAATGCTCTACTGTTTTATTTCACATCAAGTTAGGTCATCAGCACTACTAATGGTCTAATGCTATTGTTATTAGTGAAAAAACATTAAATAATAATACTTTTCTAAAAATGTAATGTTCTGGTTGGCACTTCATATTTCAAATTGGACTTTTAAAACTGACAAATTCCCGAAAGCAATTTTCTTCAGTGACTTCTCTGAGCTCTGCAAAACAAAACCAAAGGAAACCTAGTTCCACAAACTGGTTTTCATTCCCAATTTGAACGGAAACAAATTTCAAAACTTTATCAGAAAATAGAAATCCAAATTTCAATCAGATCTACTGACAAATCTCTTCAGAGTTCTCTATAGTACAACTAGATTATATGATCCGTCCTGGGATTTTTTTCCTCACAGAAGAGCTGCAACAAATGTATCACTTGTAAAATGTCCTGAGATCTGCACTAGAATTTGGTATGATAAGATATAAAATACAAGCCAACCTTCTGGAATTTAAGTACAACCACAAACCTGGTATAAATTGCTTTAAATATCTGAAAGTTTTACCACCCCTTCCCTTTCTGCTGAGGAAATTGAAACAGCAGGGATCACTAGGAGGATGGCAGAGCTGGGTACAGAAAGCAGGCATCATGACTTCCAGATCTTTGTGTTTCTTGGTCTAGTGGTTACAGTGCAGGTAGTAAAGCTAAATGGACCATGAGGAAGCTTTTATTTAAACATAATAGCTCAAGAAAATAATAGGAAACATATTCCAATTTATAGAAGGTGCTTTAGAGTTAAATAGATTCAGGAGCGATGCATATGAAACCTTTCCTCTTTAAAAAGATTTGTGTTCATGGTACTGAGCTTTTAAAACTCATGTCATGGTACTAATAACCCCTACTGGGATTCAAGGCTTTAGTGGTAAAAATAAACTGTGTTCAACACAGTGCTAGGAAATTATTTGTTAGATGAACAAGGGAAAAAAAAAAAAAAAGAACTAAATGAAGCAGACATTAATCTGGCATTTCAAGCAGGTCAGACAAAGCAATGCATTTTATTTTTATATTTTATTCATGCTACTTCCTTCCCTTCTCCCCATCTCTGCTTAGAATATACAAATGATTGAGTCACAAAAGCTCTGCTTCCAGGCAATCTAACTCACAGCAACAAGCAAAACAATTAAAAAAAAATCCATTAAAATATTGATCTAGAGAAGAAAAGTACCTTCTTACAGAATCTGGAAGAATGGGGCTCCAAGGGCAGAAGATGCTCCAACCCAAGATATTAAATTTGACTCTTAGAATGTGATGTAGTTTGTGAGCTGGTTGTTACCCAAACATATGTCTGAACACATCACTGACAGTGGTGTACTTAACTCGCTCTGTCAACTGGTCCCTTGATCTCACAGCAAGAATTGAAACAGCATCTTTATCTGGTATTTCCTTTTGGGGCCTGTTATCAAGGAATTTGGGTATCTTGTGTCCAGTGAGGCTTTTTCAGGCCTCATTTATTTTCTTGATGTACAGATTATTTTTGTCTTAATCTATTTAATAATGGGTTTGGGGCAGGTTTTTTGAGTTCTGTCTTGATCTCTCTCCTTTTTTAAGATGCCAAAGCTAACACTAGGCATGATTTTAAAGTCTCAGTTCTAAAAATCATGTCCAAGGTTCACCTTTTGTTAATATTTCTACTGAAATCATAAGATAATTTTTACCTATCTTTCCTTAGAGCTTTGCTGAGACATGCATATCCATTTATGTACACTGTCTCTCCTGTGGAAATTCCTTTGAATTTCAGAAAGAATGATGTAAACCTGGTATTTCATACATTTTCCAAAATGCTAGAAGTCTGCATGCTTGGGTGCGTGCATAGATTTTATTCTTACAAAACAGAGGTAATCTTGCTTATTTATAATAACTTATGTTTTCAAAAATAATTTAGACCTTGTTCCAACAGACCTTTAAATCCACATGAACTTGCACTTAGCTGTACAGTTTTAGCGAATACACTTGTAAAGGTTCACAGTTTTTGTTTGTCAGGAAGAGTCTATGTCAGAAAAATGTCTGCAAGTTTTCACGTATATTTTTACTTCATTCTCAAAATGCTATGGCTCTAGTAAATACAGCTAAGAAAATAAACTTTGAGGGACTATATTCACACATTGAGAGTATTTTTAGATTTTTCCTCTGCTTTAAATTATCTGCAGCTTTAAAAAGAGTTTCTTAAAAGCTGGAGTAAGATATTTGAAAATGGTAGGCAGCCAAAGAAGAAAAAAGTTTCTGGAAGTACACAGTTTCAAAAATTCTTATTTTCTCATGTTCCGTTTGAGAATTTTTGTGAAAACAGATTGATTAGTCCTCCTGTCACATTTATGAGGCTGATATGTTTTAATATATTAATTTTCCAGAGGGAGAAACTGAGGTTTAAATAAAACAAAGTGAAGAAATCATAGTAAATGTACGACAGTTAAAAATAACAACTAGGTACTTTGCCTCTTCACTCACCTTATAAAAGGTTCTTCTTATGTGCCCAAGAATGAACGCAGCTTTGGCTAATAGTCAGACAAGGTATTTCAGAAACAATTCAATGTGAGCATGCTAACCCCAAAGGCATATTTTCATCACAGCACAAAGATAATATTACTTTGCAGCCCCAAACACCGGCAGCACATCACCAGAGAAATGTAAGAAACACTGTTTTGGTAAACAGCAGGAAGCGTGAGAAGTGCATCTCCCGCAGTGAACTGACACCAGCAGAATCCTTACTAAACACATTTAAAGTTGCATCGTATGATTGCCTGATGAATACTTACAAACTACTCTTGTGTATATGTGTTCTTGCTTTTCTGTAGTATGATGAAAAATGCTGGTCTGAAGGTTTTAGATTTCTTTTTCATATGGCTTTGAACTTCGTAGTGGTGAATAAAGAAGGCATATATTTTCACTGCAGTTTAAAGTCATGGCAGGAGTGCTCTTTCTTCTGCCCTCAAAAGTCCCAGGTGTGGTATGTTAGATTTTTCTTCCTTTCTTCCTTGGACCACAGCATTTCGCATATGTACTCTGAACTCACAATTTTACTGAAACATTAGCGATGATAAGCATTTATCAGTAGTATCATTTCATGCATGTGAAGTCAATCTTGAAAATAGTATGAATGAAGAAAGACAAATTTAATTTTAAACATTTTAACAACCTTTCTCTCAGTTACTCATATTTCTCACATTGTCAATATGATACTAATTCCCTTCCATATTAATATTTCAAGTGTAAGATGCTAGGATAATCTAGTATACTAGTTCTAAGTAGATGAAGATAGAAATTTTTAATATAAAATCTAGAGATATTGTTCTTGGTTGATTTTTATTTGTTTGGTTTGTTTTATTCCTTTCTGTTTACCTCAGAAGCTCAATTTCTTCCCCCCCCCTCTCCCCCGGCCCCTCAGCTCCCTTGAAGAAAATATTATTAACATTCATAAACAATAACAAAATGCCACAGGAACCATATGAAATTCTGCTGAAGAAAATGTCATGCTAAGAATACAGTGAATAATGATGACTTGATGTTTCAAAGCCCATGCCAGATGACAGATAGGGATGAGGATTGTGAGGAATCCAGGAAAAGAGAGACTTCTGTTTCTGAGAAAATTTCCCCTTCCGAGTGGAAAGCTGACATCCTGCCTCCATCGGGACTTCCCTTCCTTTCTGCCTAATGAGGGGGAGGATTCAAACAAGGTTTTTTAATACTTTGGAGGTCCGATAAATGTAGGATATTTGCATATGTCCAGAAGACTCATATTCCCAGCTCTTCACCCCACTGTTACAACAAAGGTTTAAATGACACTCTGTCATTGATGTGCAAGGCCACTCAGAACCATCCTTCCTTTTGCTCAATACTTCCCCATCATTTCCTTCAGACCCAAACAGGAACTAAACAGGAAAGCTGAGTCATGCAATGTGTTTTCCTTCTGAGGGGTAGGCAATTGTTTTCTCATACTTCTTTCAAAGCTGGATGATAAATAACACTTTTCTTTGCATCAGACCCCATAACTTCAAGAAAGAGAGCACTTGGCCTTTTGCATTGCAGATTTTAAGGGGGGTGATTTCGAAGCCATATATTGCAAAGCTAGACCTAGCTGTCATCTGAACAAGGAGTGGGTAGCAATGGAGCACCCTGCACGTGTCAGATGATGCAGAATTCCACCAGGCATCCCAGGGCAGGTCTGACAATTTCTGTGGGTCTCTTCAGCCTCTCCACCCAGACTAAATCTGTAGTGGTATCTTGATTGCTGTTAAACTTCAGGTTACATACTGATCTTTGAAAATCTTCCCCTTGGCCATTACGCAGAACAAAACTCCTTCGGATGCAGTCTTTCAAAACATCAACTATTCTGCTCTCACAACATAAACCTATTCACTTCCAGTGGCAGCTGTTGGATGTTCAGTGCTAAACTGGGAAGAAAGATAAAATTATTTTAGAAGCATAACTTTAGATTCAAAATCCTTAAAATTCTTGGAAATTTTGGAAGGCAGTAGAGAATGTTACTTGAAATCCTTCTGTTGACTTTTTATATGTTACAATACTATAAAAAACTATCTAACAGAAGCACTGTATTACCTTAAGTAATGGAAGTTCATATACTTTAAATGAAGCAGTAACATCTGTTGCAAATGTTCAACTTCGCTCTCAAAAAAGAAACCTTTCCCCCAGTGTTAAACACCTGTGCCTCACGCCAGAACAGATTTGCTGTGCTGTGATGCTGGACCACTTTCAACCTCTTTATTCAAAACACCCCAAAGAGACAGGCTTTTTCTCAGTCAGTCTTCTTCTGTGGTAAATGTTTTCCAACAGGATAAGGTAAGCTTGTCTCCCCTCTCTCAATAGCAGCAAAATGGGGTTGCCCACCTCGATTGGCATGTTTAGGCATGGGGAGATTTACAGAAGCACTCAGCTTGGGTCTAAAACACACCGAGAGGAGACGTACATATCTGACATGGTCTCGTATGGGGGAGCAGAGTGAAGAGTAGCTTTAAGTAGTCATTCTGGAAGAGGTTCCAAAGAGATACATGCTTACTGAGGCGGGACAGGCAGGGGTGGAGTACAGACCATGCTTTCACACAGAGCAAAGTGTGGATAGAACTGGGAATCACGTTGGCGCAGGAGAAAGTTAAACTCTTACTGCCACCCACACTGGAGGATGGGCAGTCGAAAACATGAGCTATTTGGGTTGGGCTAGAGCCTGGTAAGGGGAAGGATGTCCCCGTCCGTCGTCCCCCCCCCCCCCCCCCCCCCCCCCCCATCCTGTGGGGAAGAGCAAGGTCTGAGCTCAGAGTGCGGATAGGTAAACGACAGCAGAGCAGCTGAGACATAAGCATGGCTGGGATGAAGACTCCTTCATGTTGTGTCCATCGATGGCCACAGTCCATTGGGGCCAGCTGGGACAGGCTGTGTCCAGCACAAGATCACCATGTCCCATGCTTGCAATCCACTTCAGCATTTTACTACTACAAAGAGTCTGTCTTCCAGGGGACTGTGAGCTTGGTGAGGCAAAGACTCTTCTCTTGCTTTGTCCAGTACTTCATCCAGTAAAGCCTTGACCCATCACTGAGGCCTCTAGATGTTACTGCAGTAAAAATCAGTAAGATACTTCTTTTACTGAAACACACCTGCACATCTTAGGACTTTGCCTTTCCTACTTCCCACACAAACAGCATTTCCTGAGTTTTTTGGTGATTTGTTTTTTCACGAGCATCCTCTTGGACATGATGGAATAGTTCAGCTCAAGTACTGCCTCTCCTCCCCAAATTTGTATATACATTCATCTTTGCTATGAATTCTGATCTTTTTCCCAAACTTGATTCAGAAGTAGGAAAACTAATCCTGCAAATAATCTGGATTGCTGAAATTGCCACTGATGTGCAGAATTCATTATATAAGGACTTCTAAACTCAAAAGACCTGCAAACAACAAAACTTCTTAAAACTTAATTTCACATATACTTTTTCCTTGTTTGTTTGTTTGTTTTTTAACCTCGTTAATAGTGAAATCAGTGCAAGCTTATCACTTTGTTGGTTTCTTTGCTTTCTATACTTGTTATCTGTAATTTCTGACAGTTAATTTCCTCTCTGTGTCTTTATGTATGATGATAGGAAAGCAAACTTACCATGCTCTCAAGCTTTTGTTCTTCACGCGTACAACTTCTTTTTATGTAAGAAGGATGTGGTGGGCATTCTTAGTAGCCAAT
Organism: Tyto alba; assembly: GCF_018691265.1. Taxonomy (NCBI): domain Eukaryota; kingdom Metazoa; phylum Chordata; class Aves; order Strigiformes; family Tytonidae; genus Tyto; species Tyto alba. The sequence goes on along the minus strand of NW_024881295.1, from coordinate 3,771,318 downwards.
TACAAAATCACACATGCAGTTTGTAGTTATATTTTGTTTTATTCTGCTTCGAAGTTTTTACATTTCAAAGTGCTAAAACTCAATCCATGTTTACATATCCAGAAACCTCCTGTGGTCATGCCCATACAGCTTAAATGGTAGAGCCTGACAAGCACTACAGTTATCAGTCAATGTGTTTCTAGTCCTTATATGTTCTGCAAGAGCCATGCATCCTGATAGCCCAAAAAGCACTTGGTAAGAAAGGATTTATGTATAGGGGAGGCCAATGCATTTCTCTCTCCTTGACATGTGAAAATGGCTACTTAGTGCTTTGCTATGTTGCCCACTAACAACTGGCTTGTGTTACCTTCATCAAGGTTTGACGTGTCTTGACTCAATGTGCCATCCCACAAACTTCTATATATCAATAGCAAAATGTTGCAGAAGACCATTTTGAGACAATGTAGTCAAAGTGAGGGTTTGAGGAGCAAAGCTCTTCACAAATCTGATCAGCTTCACTGGAAGACGAAGAGATGGTAAGATTTAGTAGAAAATGGAATTGCTGGAAGTCCTCACACATGATTTTCTGAGCAATTTTGGGTTCAGTGCTCTGTGATTTCCTGTGTCCACATGGTGGCCTAGATGGAAATGAATAACAGCACTTTGTCTTGTTTGCTTTATGTCTCAAAAATAGTTTTAAAGATATTAACCCTTATGCTTCAATAAATAGTTATTCTTTATTACTACTGGAATACTGACTACCTCCAGGATCTCTCCCCTCTTCCTTCTCCATCCCACCCTTGCAAAACGCATTTGACTTTGAAAGAGAAGAGCTTAACCAGACTTCATGCAGCACTAGAAAAATTGCCATCAAGTGTGAACAAATAAAATATATGCATATCTGTTGAGGAAAAACACCTCTTTCTGCAGGTATATTTAATTGTTCAAGTAGTTCAAATAGAAATTATTTTTTAATACCAAGAGCTAAATCTTTCTTTAATTCATAATACCTAACTATGGTGCAGTAACTAAATACAGTAGTATAGAAGAGAGTGGAGTAGCTGATTTGGAATGGATCTACCATTGTATGTTATCAATTATGTTTTCTGAAGGCAAAATAATGATTTGTTGTTATAATACAAAACATTTCTACCAGACTAAGAAAAAAAAAAAAAAAAAAACACAAAAACATCCTGGGTAGCATGTGAGAAAAAAATATTGATAACTGTAGCTATTATCCCACTGAGCTGAGAGGGTTATGTCTGTACTGCAATGTGTATATTCTTTCTCTCACTGTGTTGCTGTTGAGTGGTAATTAAAAAGACAGAACAAAACCATCCAGTCATCTCTTCAACATCTTAGTCCAACTGCCTAAATTATCACTGGTACTTGAGCTTTCTGATCTTTGTCTCAGCTGCACAGTTGGTTGGATTTCTCTTGCTCTGGTCATCTTATTTTCATTTTTGTCAATTCAAAACTAGAACACTTTGAAAGAATAGCCAAAATAGCTGACAGGCCTATTGAATTCTGAAAAGTTGAAAACTGGAAAACCTTGGATTTCAATTTTTTTACTGACGAAATATTTCCACCGCCCTGCATAATTAGTAATTTAAAGTCCATTTTTGTTAAACAGTGGTTATCTTAGTTCAGCTGTGTTTACTGTGATCTGCACAAGGACTGGATATTTTACTGCAGTGAAAATGATGAATGAAGGAAGCTCATCATAGCAATTTAAGCTGCCTGTAAATTTGACTCCTTAGGTACAATCATTTGCTACTAAAGTGTTTTATGTAGTTAGGTTCTTCAGGCAGCCCAAGGATTTGATTATTGGGATGTGTAGAATGTGATTTAAACTAGTAATTGCCATTGTCCCATTAAAGAAAAGTAAATGATGAGCAATGCTGCTTCAGGGATGTCCCTTAAAACACACACACCTTTTAACCGATTTAGATTACTTTTTTATCACTGAGAAAATGATGGTGATCTACTCAAACCTATTGCTTTCTTTTTCTTCTTACTGAAGAGTTACATTGGGCAAATGCTGGGAACAGCCATCTCCAGAGCAAAAGGAATCACATAAGTCTTCTTGAACAGGCTACCTGAAAACCAAAGCAACAAAATTGGAAGCTATTAAACTAGAAAAAAAATCTCATTTTTCAGCCATTTATCTATCAATTTTAACACCATTTTTGACCAGACGAAAGAAACAAAAAATGTTTTCTCTCTAACACAACCCTGCTGTAACCTTTGCTGACTGTTTACTTTTATTTGAGCATCTTGCAATTTGAGTCTCCTGCAATAGTATTTACTCTTGTTTGTCTCTTGTTTTACAATGGCATTACAAATATGACAAATAACCGAGGCGAGGCTTTCAAACCACCTTGCATGGCCTGCTAAACCTCACAGATTTGATGCCAGTATGCTTGTTGGATTATAGTCTACTTTGTGTCGTTGCACCTTGCTGTTGGTTTCCTTTACTTGATTCTCTGGATTGTTCATATATCTAGTTTATCTAGATGCCACTGCACCGAGGTGGGTGGCGGCTCCATCACTGCCAAAGACCTCCTTGTCTAAATACAGCACTGTTGCACAGTTGCCTCCAGCTTCATCATTGTTGCTCTTCCAAATCTGGAACTACAAAGCGCACACAGTAGCTCACTCCTGGTTAGACTGTCTTGCCTTTGCTCTGTCTGGCTTTCTCATAGCTGGGCTCAGTCCTGCTTGCCAGCGTGTAGTGGCCTCTCACACTAAGCCCTTTTGTTATGGAAAAATGCTTCATCCCCAAAGGTGCAGACAGAATGATATAATATTCTGTAGTAGTTGCATGAATGAACTGGGTTTGTGCTTTTTTTAGATTAGTTGCCAAGGTATCTGAAACTTTCTTTGTTATTCTCAAGAAATATCTGGTACTCTATGTCATAACCTAGACAACAGCAGGGAATAATGAATAGCATGATCTCATATATATAAAGAATTGACTGACTTCAGAAAATCTAGTTTACATCTCTGACTTTCTGCAAAATACCACTAGGTGTCCTCTCGTAGTAACTTTATTCCTGTAATACGTATCTAACTCTATTCAGGGATGGGAAAGTCCAATAAAATGAAAAAGCCTTGTAAATGCATACCTCAGAACTGATCTTTGGCTTGACTTCTGTTACATTTATGAAGCTCAGTTTCATTTCTGAAACGTGGGAAATATTGGGGGGTTGTTAGCTCATATTTCTGTGTAGTATTAATCTGATTTCCAGATCATATTGTTTTGGATAAAGTTCAACATAATTTGGGGAAATAATAAAAATATGCTACAGCAGAAAACTGCTATCCTGTGTCAGTCACCTGGAGATTTACAGATTTACATATCAGCCGATCAGGAAATAAGCAATTCCACCTTTGAACTCCTATTAAAAATTTGAAAGATTATGGTATAAATATTGTAAGATCTACGGTTTAAAAAAGCAGGATTAAAACTCATGTGACAAGGACCTTATTTCTGACTGGCATCAGTCACTTCATGTGAAGTGGCCTGATATTTTGTGATGTAAGGCACTTCAGACATGCACAGGGTGCTATTTATTTAGGCACAATTTGACCTGAAAACATGAGGTATTTCATTAATTCTTTGTAGCACTATGGTGTTTCACCGCTGGTTATTCAGTTTTCAGTGCTGACACTGAATTGGTGAAAAACAGCAGCCAATTTCAAATTAGAATCATAGAATCATTTAGGTTGGAAAAGACCTTTAAGATCAAGTCCAAGCATTAACCTAATACTGACAAGTCTACCACTTAACCACGGCTCTGAGTGGCACATCTACATGTGTTTTGAATACTTTGAATGCAGTCAACCACTTCCCCAGGCAGCCTGTTCCAATGCTTGATTACTCTTACAGTGAAGAAACTTTTCCTAATGCCCAATCTACACCTCCCCTGGCACCACTTGAGGCTGTTTCCTCTCATCCTATCACTTGTTACTTGGGAGAAGAGACCAACACCCACCTCGCTACAACCTCCTGTTGGGTAGCTGTAGAGAGCAATAAGGTCTCCCCTCAGCCTCCTTTTCTCCAGACTAAACAACCCCAGTTCCTTCAGCTGCATCTCATAAGACTTGTGCTCCAGACCCTTCACCAGCTTCATTGCTCTTCTCTGGACATGCTCCATCACCTCGATGTCTTTCTTGTAGTGAGGACCTCAAAACTGAACACAGTATTCAAGGTGCAGCCTCACCAGTGCTGAGTACAGGGAGATGATCTAAGTGCCAGGACCTGCACCTGGGTCGCAACAACCCCCTGCAACGCTACAGGCTTGGGGCAGCGTGGCTGGAAAGCTGCCTGGTGGGGAAGGACTTGGGGGTGTTGGTCAACAGCCGGCTGAACATGAGCCAGCAGTGTGCCCAGGTGGCCAAGAGGGCCAACAGCATCCTGGCTTGTATCAGGAATAGTATGGCCAGCAGGAATGCATCATGGCACATTAGTCTGACCTTAAATTTCTGATTTCCTTGAAACCTTTTAACCTTTAAACTTCTGTGCACCACAGTTCTTGCACTGGTAGGATTCTTTTTTAAAATCAACGTCTATTTTTTTTTTTTATTTGCACTCAACAACTTGCCATGCTCTCTATCTCCTCAGGTATTATGACCACATGAGGAAGTTGTATATGGGTTAGATTACTGCTATTTAAGAAATCAACCTGTCCAAAGTCTCTTGGCAGCTTTCCATTGCATGGCTATGATTTCCTTCATCATAAATACCAGGTTTGAATTAAATTCAGTTAAGCAGACAGGTGACAAGATCTGTTAATATGGTCTTTTTACTTTTAAACATTAATTGTAGCCTTAATTTTGAGGCCTTTTCTCAGAGTCCCTAATCTTCATCTGTACCTCAGGTGAAGGCTAATAAATTATCAGAAAAAAAGTCGAATTGCAAAATGTGGATTCCCTGTTTTAAGAAAATTAAAGGCAACATTACTTAAATTAATGAAGTCCATCCCTCTCCCAAGCAAAAGAAGAAAAAAAAAAAGCTAAATACAGATCAGTAGCAAAATGGGTTTTAAATTTGTTTGCAATATGTTGAAATTAATCAGAATTTTAGGATTTGTCTACAGGATGATTCAAAAACCACATCTTCCATTTTGTTTCAGTTTGCTTCACTCACTTGGTGTATATTATAGAATCATAAAATCATTTTGTTTGGAAAATACCTTGAAGGTCATTGAGTCTAACTATAAAGGTGGAGTTGGGTACAGTGATGGGTATTAGGTGGGGTATGTGATGGGTGTGTGAACTTTGAAGATTAGCTGACATATCCTGGCTCAGCGTGGGTAGGAAAGAGTGGCTGTGCATCTGTGCAACTGCTGTCACATCAGCTGAACTGGAGCATAGCCACAACCCAGAGAGCGTTTACGTAAGGACAAGTTGGCTCGAGTCCCCACAGCCCTGAAAGATGACCACACTGGAAGCTCTGTGCAGACAACTCTGTGAGTTGGCTTCCAGCCTCCTGCACGGACAGCAGCAAAGCAGAAATTCGGGTGAGCAAGTCCTGAGTCAAGTTTTATTTGCTTCATTTTGCTTCGTTTGTGCTATCACCGAGCAACACAGATCATGACTCTGACCTAACAAAAGTGGTATTAACAGCACTCTAAAACTGGTGTAAAAAAACTAGCTTTTTGTAATGTATGCACACTGGCCGTGTTGGAACTGTGGGTCTTATAAAATCTTCCAAATCCAGAGTAACAACTGTATTGGAAAAAAGAGAAGCTTGCCCTGTAGGGCAAGTCAGAAATACCAGAACTGTGTACTGTAAGCCATAGAGATAGCAGATGTTCATCTAACATTTGGTTGCTAAGTAAGCGTTATGTAAAAGAAATTTCAACCCAGTCCCTCAGATCAATGGGCAGCCATAAGTAGGAGTGAGTGGCTGGTTAAAACTATTTTAATGAAAACATGATTTTCTGGAATGATCACACAGGGCTTAGAATAAATTTAATAGTTACTGGATTCGATTTTTCTTATTTTTATTATTCCCATAGGCCTCCACCCACAGTTAAGTTTTTCATGACAGCTAAACTATCTCTGTGCTGCTCTGCAGCCTGTTTTACACACGTGCTCTTGGAGCAAGTGATCCTGCTAGCCGTGGTTCAGAATCTTCATCTGAGTAAGCAGTATATTATCCAAGCACAAGTGAAAAGTAAGTGGAGAATTATATATCACCTAAATTCAGATCTTCTCAGGAGTTCCCTTCCTGTATTGCAGTGGTAAAAGGGCATCTTCAACCTGGAAGCAACATAAATATCATAGGTGAAATTGCAACTTTTTAAAGCTACAGGTAGAAATTTCCGGCGAAAACCCCAAGGTTAATTAATTTTGTATGCTCTCTGTTATATTTCTTTTCCTCTATGGATGCTTAATGTAAAAAGATTGCTTTGCTCAGAGTATCTCACAAAGATTGAATCGCTCTCATTGGCAAGAATTCAGAGAAACACTGACAGGAGCCAAAGAAAGCTTATATTTTTATAAAATTAAAACAAAACAAGAAAAAAATTGGTGCTCAAGAGTGAGTTTTGAGAACCTGTAGCCTGAGTTTCCCAGTGTATCAAAGTACTTGCAGTCCTCTTCGGAGGAAACTGCAGATGTTTTGACTCTGTGATGTTCTCATGCTGTTCACCCTTGTCCATCTTATCCTAAAAAAGCATGTAACACTTGTTTTCTATACATTCCCACAAGACTTTAGACAGATTATATTGTTTCTCAAGCTGATCAGCATCTGGATATTGCATGTGGAACAACCCTATCTGAGACCTTGACATACTCTCTTGGGTTCTTTAGTCAGAAATACAATCTCAAAATAAGGCAGTGCTACTACAGATGCTGTCGTTTTCTAAGCAACAAATGAATAAACTTTGTGATTTCTATAAATCGTGACTAGAAAAAATGAGTTTGAAATAAATATTTCAGGCATGGTCTTTTAAGCATTTGGTCGAAAAGATTCTCCACAGCCAGCTAAGAAAGTTCAATTGTGCATTGAGCTTAGCATCTCCTGGACACTCCTGCAGTGTATGATTATGACAGCAGCACCAGTCTCTGTAAACTGTATTTTTATACTGCAAGCATCTTGCTGGGTGCCTTTCTTCCTTCTCTCTCTGTTAGCCAGTGTGGTGGTGCACTTCCTTCCCCTCCCTCCTTTGCTGGGCTTCTTGGTGCTTGGTGTGATCCCACCCAGCTCCTGGGTCACGTACCAACCTAGGGCGGTGTGGATTGGAAATGGCAGAGGACCAGAGCATTAAGGCATCCCCTCGACATGCCTGGCTCCCACTCTCCCTGTCACTTGGGAGCAGCAATCGCAGTCCATCACCTCCTGACAGCCCGGTACATTGTACCCGGGACGTGGCTGAGGGAGGGCAATAACAGAGCTGCATGCTCAGCAAGTTCTGGGCCTGCACAACCAGTGGAAAGCACCACAATATTTCATCCCTTGAGTTGGGTCAGAGTGGAAAAGTACCTGACAAAAGTCAGTTATCTTGGACCCTCTAAATAGCGACCCCAAGTGAGACCCTTTGAGCTCTCCTGGATCACTTTGGGCTGTGATCAGCATCTCCCCTGAGTGGGGACACCTCTCAGGTATCAGCTCCTTGAGGTACTATCTGCTATCAAAGCCGATGAAGGGCCATGGCAAAGTTGACCCCCTCAAGTCTCAATTATTGCCCATTGAGGAATGCTGATGCATTGTGAGTATTTACTCTAAACTCAATAAGAAGGAAATTTTAACTGTAGACTAGCTTCTCTTTCACCCATCTTTCTACCTATCTATGTGTTTGGTGATACAGAGCTGTTTTTACAAGTGTGCGTACATACATATTTCACTGGATCCAAAAATTTTTGTCAGTCTGTGTGTTTGTGCATCTTGTGTTTATGAATATAAATATATACATATATATATATATTGATTTAGGATATCTTATAGTAAGTTAGCGTGAATCTTGTCATTTTTTAATCAGTAGTTAAGTCACGATTTTAATCATAACATACTTTACTGAATTATTTTGTAAATCCTTAAATGGGTTAATGATTAAGGTTTGATAGTCATTAACAAATCTTGATTTGTTGTTAAGTCATTACTGTGTTAATATTTTCATCCGTGACAGGGAGTAGAAGGGAATTGGCAGAGTGATATCGATTGGCACCGGGTAAGGTTCTGGCCTGAAAAGGGAATGGAACCCCTGCCACATGTGGAGATGCTTCAGGAGCAGTGGCTGGACCTGTCCCTAGGTGCTGGTTTTGCCTGGGATAGAGTTCATTTCCTTCACAGTAGCTAGTAGGGGGCTCTGTTTTGGATTTGTGCTGGAAACATTGTTGGTAATACAGGGATGTTTTAGTTACCGCTGAGCAGTGCTTACAAAGAGTCAAGACCTTTTCTGCTCCTCACAACACCCCACCAGCGAGTAGGCTGGGGGTGCACAAAAAGTTGGGAGGGGACACAGCTGGGACAGCCGACTCCAGGTGACCAAGGGGATATCCCATTCGTATGATGTTGTGCTCAGCATATACAGCTGGAGGAAGAAGAAGGAAGCAGGGGATGTTTGGAGTTATGGTGTTTTGTTTTACCAAGTCACTGTCACACGTGATGGAGCCCGCCTTTCCTGGCGTTGGATGAGCACCTGCCTCTTCATGGAGAGTGGTAAATGAATTCCTTGCTTTACTTTGCTTGTGCATGCAGCTTTTTCTTTACCTATTACACCGTCTTTATCTCAACCCATGAGTTTTCTCACTTTTACCCTTCCGACTCTCTCCCCCATCTCACCAGGGGGTAGTGAGCAAGCGCCTGTGTGGTGCTTAGTTGCTGGCCAGGGTTAAACCATAACACCCTATCTCTGAGTTATTCTCCATGTTCTGTTTTACTCAAGAGACTTCGAAGAAAATCATTTTGACATGAGAGAGGAAGGTGGCATTAAAACTTACCTTGATGGAAGCACAAGGTAAAGACTGACACAGGATTCTCTTAAAGAGTATTTTCAAAATGATACTCATTGCATAAGTTTGATACTGTTAAATGAGTCCTTTTAACTGAAAGAGAACCCACAAAATTAAGTATCAAATGACCTTAGGAAAATAATCTCTTGAAAAATGTTATGAATCATTCCTTGTGAACACCAACATATTCATTACTCTGTTAAAGCTTACTTTCTCAAGCAAGTATAAAACCAGAAATATTACCACAATGTCTTTTTTCCATTTGCTTGGAGAAATGCTGAAAGGTGTTTCACAGAGGCTGTGAAATTTAAGAGTTGTGTGACCTCATTCTTGCCCAGAGGGTTGTGCCATGAACATGGTTGACTAGATCTTGATCCTGGTTAAGAGAGCCTTTGCTAACAGTGTGCCCCAGGAGAATGAACAGATGTTTAGTTTTGGGTGGTTGGCTGTGATGTGAACCCCAGATTTCCCCATCTGCTAAGTAATAGTCAACCTCTCTACAAGATAGTTGCTAAACCTGCAAAGCATGCAACATTTTAAGCTCTTTCCTGATGTGAGTAGTGTATGCTTAGGTGGCAACACAGCAAGACAGCATCATTTTACCAGTAAGCATGATCTCAGGTGGGGAAAATAGAACATACCTTTGCCCAAATAAAGCAAACCATTTTTCTGCTTGTGGGTCAAAAGCCAAAGTGGTTATTCTCATGTCTGTGGTAAACAGGGGATGCTGGTCAGCACCGCAGCTAAAGCCAGGAGTAGAAGTGTTTGTCTGAACTGAGAACCTGCATTCATGGCCTCACATAGCTGTACTTGGGAAGAAAAGAGATAATTTACGTTTCTCGACTTGATGATGCTCTTATTAAAGTTGAGGCCTGCTCAGGTCTGGTCTCAGATAGGAGAAGTAGCATGAACTCAGACGTAACATATAGGATTCACATAGTTATTAATGAGTAAGAATGTCAATGTTAATAATTCCTTGGTTGGTGTAAGGGGAATCAGATCTTCCTGACAAACTAAGAATGAAGACCCCAGTTTCTACTGGTTTTGAGGTCCAAGTCCATAACACCTAGTGCAGTCTGTGAAGTACTCATATCTGAGAGAATACACGTTTTTCAGAGTAATTCAACTAGATTTCCTCAAGCTTTCAATAAAATAAAAGTACTTTTCTCTTTTGAAATGAGGCATGATAAAGGTAAGCTTAATAAAGAAGTTGTTGAAGAAGGTTATGCGCAATTAAAAAGCAGGGATAAAATAAATTTCAGCAGTCAGACAACTTTAGCCATTTCTATTAGAAAAATAAGCAGTAATATCAAAATGGCTGCTGAACATTTACCCTTAGATTCCCTTAGATTTCTGATATGTTGATAGCCCTAAGGATCTGGATTTTTTTTTTTTTTTTTCAGTTTATAGATCTTCTGGGCTATTTCACTTTCTTCAGACTAAGCTGCTTTGCTCATATTTAAAACAAACAGACAAAAACAAACAAACAAACCTCTGTATCTGTGCTTATTATTTCCCAAGTTGTTGAAAATATTTTTGTGGCTAATAGTAATTCCATGTTTAGGCTCACAGCTAACCTCAAAATAAGCAATAATATTTTTCAAGAGCTGATCACAAATGTTCTATCCAGCCTTTCAAGAGTTGAGATGAGTACTAAACTGATTTTGGGTGCTCAACCAAGTGTAGGCGCCATACAGAGTTACTGCCAATGATATTTAACGGCAGTGAAGTTCTTTACTGCTTCATCTGTTAAAATACATCAGTGTCATGGAGTGGTTTTTAAACTAATCAGAAGTTGTGGGATTTTTTTTCTGACAGAATTAAATTATGTCACAGATAAACTGCAACTAGGCCAGTTACTTGACTATAAATTAAAGTAATTTCTTAAGAAAATGTATGCAATTCATTTTCTTGTATAAATTAGCAGATTAAGCACTTCACTTTGGCATTTAGATGAAACTATACCCCTGCTGGGATAGGATTCTTTCACTAACAGCCTGTGAATGACTTGAGGTTTGTTGTTAGGTATTTAAGTTATTACTCTGTTTAAGTGCTTCCTTGGTTTTGTGCTCCTAAGGCTTTGTTGATGTTCTCTTGAGGTCTCTAACTTTTTAATGATGTAAAGGTGCATAAATCAAGCTGGAGGAAAAATCAGTTTCTTGGGTTTTGTCTTTTTTTTCAAGGAAACGGTATATTCTGTTAAACCTGCAAAAGAGGTATCCTTCATTTTGAATCCATAGGCTATTTAAAAGAAAACTTTTCATACCTAAACCATACTCCTGAATGTGGTGTATGAAGGGGGAAAGACCATGACTCCTTACCAGGTGGTGTCTGTGCTTTGGCATGCGTTGAAATGAGACACTGGGTAAGACTATGTCAACAGGTTACAGTAAGGCATCCTTGTGTCTGGTACAGGTCTGCAGTTGTAACAGAAAGATTATTGACTGACCTTGGGGGAAGTAAACTGCTCAACCTCCCCTAATTTCTGTGAAGCAATTGTAAAGTTCCGTAGTTCATCATCCATAAAAGATGAGGGGTTTTGTACCAAGGCTAATCTGCCCCAAGGATACTCAGCTACGTGTTTCCAACATTCAACTCTCTCATCCTGATCTTCTGCTCCTCAATAATCCATTAGAGGTAGAGTTAGGGCACATTGTCAAAGGGAAGTGAGGGAGATGCTGTTCTGATTCTTCCAATACTAGCTTCATGGACCCTCGTCAGGCAACTTCCCTTAAGCTGTTTTGCATCAAATCATTTAATGGTAGTTTGATGTTAAATGTAACTTTCCTGCTTTTACATCTTCCTTGTACTAACTGTGTTAGAGGTTCAGGTGTATGCAATCTCCAGCAGGGTTGGTTTCAAACTCCTGCCTTGTCCTTGTGATATGCACTAAAGTTCCAGGCTTGCAACAGCACTTTCTCCAGCTCAGTCACTGCAATTAATGATGGAATTAAGAGGGTTACTCAAGAAAGAACAATGAAAGATAATCTCTCTCATTTTTCCCTGAGGGCAGAGTACGCTGGAGAGTTTACATTTTTTACTCCTTTTAATCATTTGTGCTTTACTACTCTAACTAGCTAAGAGGCATTTTTTCAGCCAAGCCTTTAGATTTCCCCCAGCCCTTGACACATTTGAGAGCTGCATCACTGCCTTCAGTTCATCAGTTCAAAGGGTAGTCTTCTCAGATTGTTTTAATGATTCTTTCTTGTTTCTTCATCTCAACCAAAGCATCCCCTCAAGTATTTTCTAGAGATTTCTGTGCAGCTGTCACGAACTGTCTCTGACACGCTATCTGTTTAATGTCCTAACTGGCTCTTGGTTGGGAACTGTTCTTCAAGCCTGCTTGGTTTTTTTGAAACTTCACAAAGGAATGTCTATAGGTTCGTAGATTTGAATGTACTTTGTCTTCCATGAAATCTCTTGAAAGAGTTTCTGCAAGAACTGATACTTATCAAGCTCTCTATTCAGTGTCCTGAAAGATAATGCTAGCAATAGTTCTCTCTCATTCTGTGCTTCCCAGAAACTTCCCTTCTGGTTATTTTTCAGACTGCAAGATCACAGTCTGAACAAAGCCACCCCTGACTGCCTATTCTATTAATTCACATCTTTGCCTGCTTGTTCCCCATTTTAGTGCCAAGAAGTCGCCTTTAGTTCAGGTTTGGCTTTTTCAGTTTAGACAGAGGCCTGGCCTGTTCGTCCAGGCAGATGTTTATGTCAAAAGATATGCCTGAGATGTAGACAACCAAAACCCTGTTGACTCGGAATTATCTCATCAACCCTCAGTCACTCTCTGCAAATAGCTGGGACTTCTTGGGGTAAGAACCACTTCCTGTGGTTTCTTTCCTTGCAAGTTCCCTCCCACTACATTTCCAATGAATGAATCTGAAACTCCTTTGCTAGAATCATAAAATCATTTAGGTTGGAAAAGGCCCTTAAGGTCGTTGAGTCCAACCACAAAAGCAGTTGTAGGTTGTTTTCCCTCGTAAAGGAAAAAATTAAATTGAAGCCAGAGCTTCCACTCTCCTTTTGAGTACGCCAACTGATTAAGATAGCACGTAGTTATTGGTGAAGGCAGCAGCCTTTCTTCCACCTATACAAATGATTAAGTCAATGTACAATCCCACCCTGCTGTGTGGGACAAATTCCCTGAATGGTTCTACCTGACCCCACGCATATAACCCTACTCCAGCTCTGCAGGGGTAGTGTGGAGACCAGCTGACACAGACCTGGGCGATTTGGACTTTTATGGTCCACATTAAGGGTACCGGGATGCGTACTGTAAGGACACCAGCCAGAATAAGGTGAAAATGTGAAGGCTTTGGAGACTCTACCTAGTCTTAGGCTTCAGCTCCTAGTGCCCAGGTGTGCAGACACGTGCAGGGAGCTCTCATGTGCAAATGGCAGGCACCTGTAGCCTTTAAGCTCCTCAAGAAAGGAGCTATAGGCTGGAAAACTGCAACTGTGGGTGTAGTACCATCTAATCCCTTTGCGTGTGGTGTTCTGCTGACAGCTCTGATACCGATTCAGACACCAATGGGCATCTTACCCAACCTTGCTGGGGCTGGCTTTTTTCAGCACTAATAAACTGAAGACAGTAATTAGATGAACACAACCTTGTAAAATTAATTAATGCTTGTACATACTCTAAGTGTAATAAGAGGATATAAAGGCACCACATCTTGCTGATTCTCACTTTGGGTTGAAAAGATCTTTCTAAGGGTGTATCTTCTATGACTGATGTGAGAAAATTGATATTTGTGACAAAGGTGAGTATTTGTGGCTGAGTAGGTATGCTGCATGTCTCCTTTTTTTTTTCCCTAATGCTTGTAAGACAAATTGTGTAATTAACTTAATATGCCGATTTTATTACACTGTTTCTTTGTTTAACACTCTTCCTACTCGTTTTAAACGCAGAGGTAAATTCTGCTTTAAGCTGAAGAGAGAAGGAGGTGTAATAACCTTGGAGGACACCCGAGGGACCACTTGCCCTGCCCCTTCGTCCTGGATTTCGAAAGCTTTCGGTTCCCCCCCCCCCCCCCCTTCCCTGGCCGTCTCCTCTCACCTCCCGGCAGCGGGCAGGGGCTATAGCCCCCGCACCCCCCCCGGCTGCCCGGCCCCCCCCCTTCCGCACACCCCCCTGGCTGCCCGCCCCCCCCCCCATCTCACCACCCCCCCCATCTCACCCCCCCCCCCCTTCCGGCTGCCCGCCCCCCCCCCCCCCCCCCCCCCCCACCCCCCGGCTGCCCGCCCCCCCCCCGTCACACCCCAGCCCCCCGGTTGCCCGCCCCCCCCCTCCCGCACTCCCCCCCCCCCCGGCTGCCCGCTCCCGCCTGGCGCTGCCGCCCCCCCCCCCCCCCCCGTGGCAGGCGGCGGCGGGGGTAGGACGAGGGAAGGGACGGGGCTGGGCGAGGCGCCGTGAAGCCGCGGCCGCTCGCCCCGGGGAGCCCGGAGGCGGCGGTGCGGGCGGAGGAGCCGCGGCAGCCCGGTAAGGAGCGGAGCCCTGCGGGAGGGAGCCTTCGCTCGCCTCTCCTTGTGAATTCTTCCGAGGGCTGCCGCGGCGTGCCCGGGCACCCTGCGGCACCGCTCACGGCGGCGGGGGGGGGGGGGGGGAGGCAGGGCCGCGCAGGGAGCGGGCAGCGAAACGCGGCTTTGCCGCGCTGCTGCTGGGCGATGCCGGCAGCAGCGGGGATCGGGGAAGAAGGGGGGTCCTGAGGTGGGGGGGGGGACGGACACACACGGACTCCCCACCCGCCGTGTGTGCCTGGCGGCTCCCGCTGCAGAGCCCGCGCGGACCCGGGGCCGGGCGAGGCGGCGGGGAGGAGCCGGGCGCCGGCGGCCCGAGCTGGTGCGCATCGCCGGGCGGGCAGCCCCCCCCCCGGTACGGGCGGCCGCAGCCGCGCGGGGCGAGAGGCGGCGGAGGGGGAGGCAGAGCAGAGGCGCTGCCCCTCCCTCCCTCGGCCGGATATATAGTATCGGACCCAGAGGGGGAGGAGAGGTTTGTAATTTTTTTTTTTCTTTCTATTTATTTTTCCTCCTTTTCTTTGCCGGGAGTTGCTTGTGTGCTGGGGGGGGGTGGGGGTGGGGTGGGTGGGCAGCGGTTTGGAGACAGGAATTGGTCGGGAAAGCGGCAATTGAAGGTAACAACCCGCTGGGGGGATAGGGAAGGGGGAAGCAAAGCAAAGCAAAGCAAACAAGAAAAAACCGTGGGTGGGGGAGAGGAGGAGGAGGCGATGCTGTGGAGGGATGATGGCCAGGAAGGCGGCAGCCGGCCGGGGGCGGCGGGGCCGGGCCGGCTGCGCCCGCGGTGGCGGGAGGCTCCGGCGGGGCCGGGCCGCGCCGCGCAGGTACCGCGGCCCGGGGGCAAGCCCCGACCTGGGGGGGGGGGGCAAGGGGGAGCTTCGGCTTCTCCTTGGGAGGAGAGTGCAAGCCGAGGTGCAACCCTGTGAACGGGGAGAGGATGGGGGTGAGCGGCTCCTGCTCGGTTTCGCGGCAGGGTTTGCTCCAGCATCTTCAGTGCGATGCTATATATAAAAATATAGGAAGATCTAATAGAATTTATGGGGAGGTTTGCCTTTTTGTTTTCTCTGCTGTTTAGACCTATACTTTCTCCCCCCGTGCCCCAAAGAAGCGTAGTATTAGACAGATACAGAGCTTTCCTCGTGTGAGGAGGGCTCCCTGGTGCCGTTTTCGGTCTCTCGGTTGGGAGGGAGATCACTGGATACCCCTGCTGCCTGCCCACCCACCCACATGGCACCAACAAAGATTTAACCCGATTTTTTTACAGGATCCTGTGAGGATATCCTCGGTTTTCTAGAAACTAGAAACATGTGACCTTGTCTTGTCTTATTCAGTCCTTTACAGTAACGTTGTTACTCTGAACAATTTGCTTTTACATGTTTGCCTCGGAGCCTTTTAAGGGCATAACTAGAGAGACGAGTAAGTAATAACAGACCATTATCTTGCAGTGGGAAACAGTAAAACAAAATGGGAATTGCTTCAGCCACAAATATTGCACTATAAATTCAATTAAAAGGCTAGTTTTGCATCTTCATTCAGACTGAGATTTTGCTATCTGTGAAGGTCATTATTAATCTAGAAAAATGTACTCCAAACCCCATATCTGCTCTAATCCTGGTTCACTTGAATTTATATTAAAATAAGTGTAAAATGGAACTATTATATGATCCCAAAGGTGTAATAAGATGCATGACCTTTCAGAGTCTTTTAATACTAAAGCTCACATTGCCGTGGGCATGTTACTTTACAGTGTAACTTTTTGTGTGTGCTGGTGTTCTGGGAACCTTTATCTCCATTTGATAAGCTGATGGCAGTTCAGAGATCTACTACTGGAGTTTGTTTGCATTTGCATCTTCTGTATCAAAAGCATCATCACTTCCTGCTTACCTGTAATGTTCTTGAATAGGAAAGTGAAAGTTCTGTTAGTTCCTGTATAATGTACTCGTCTTCTCTTTAAACTGTCTAAATAGTTTAAACATTACACTGATAGTTGTTTTAGAGAAGTTGTAAAATCCCTGTTAGAATGTAGTGCTTTGGTCTCCAGATCTGTTGTATTCTTTCCCTCAGATAAACTAGTTTTGTAGAAAAAAGTTTTTAAAACATTTCCTCTGTGTTTTGGGGTCTTTGTCTAAGTTAAAGTCACCATAAACTTCGATACATAGGAGATGAGAATAGAAAATGGGGGGGGGGGGGGGGAAGAAAGAGATGCACTCGCTCAAAGATATCTGAATTAAACATGAAGCAGTAGCAGATTTAGGCCATCCTTTTACTTTATTTAGAGGATGTTCGAGGATTCATCTAATATTGTAACAAAGCTGCAAATTTCTCAGTTCTGCCAATTTGGGTTTCATTTCTAATCCCTACTAAGGCTTGTTTAGTTTAGTGGTGGGGAAATGTAGTTTTAAAACATCTTGAAGACCATGTAAGAAAATCCTGGGCAGATAAAACCTGTAGCATGTCAGCTGGGCAAAAAAAGAAGAATCTAGAGATAGTCTACCAGAAAAGTCATAGGGAATGGCCTGTTAACAGAGGCACAAAGTTTGGGGCTCTCCTATGGAGGTAGCTTTGACTGATAAACTTCCTGTGTTTTCCCCCAGATCAGTTCAGATCTAACTGACCTGGGTCCTGGGGGGTTGGATGGGTCCATCGGGGGTGCTGGCAGGGAGAACGTGGGTAATGACAAGGCAGAAGGGTTGTGTCAGGGAATATGGATAATACAACCAAAGACGTGGAGACTGCCATTTGGTCTGTGTGGTATGGGAGGGGAACACAGGTGAGTGGCCAGTGTCTTCAGAAATCGCTTGAATACTGATGATTTCAAGTCCTGTGGCAGAGTGTAGATCCTTGCTCCAAGGGGGCAAACTGCAGCATTAGACTGTCATTGTAAAAAAAACTTTTCCATTTTTTTTTCTGTATAGGAAGCTCCTAATTCTGATCAATTTGCCTTTTTTTTTTTTTCTCAATGATAAGTAGTTTTGATCTATATGAGGGACAGATCATGTAAATTCCAGACATAGGGAAGCAGAAAAAAAATACATGTTTTTAAACAGGGAAGGGAGGTAAGACCTTTGTTTTGTTTTTGTTTTTTTTTTTTTTTGGCGATACCAGAGATCTGAGTAGTTCATAGAAGCTGAAGGGCAGTGGAGAATAACTCAGTGAGGTTGGAGAATCTACTGATGGGTGCTTGACTCATCTGGATGCTATTGCTTATTATATTGTTTGGTTTTGATGTGTTTGTAGGAAAATGTTGGGGATAATTACTGTAGGGATAATGTTAGCATTATTACTATTAAAAATTATAATATTCTTATACTCTAAGGGACCTGGGTCCACAAAGGAGGCTTAAGAAATGAAAGCTGCAATGTTGCAATGCTCTTTAATTAGATTAACATTATCTGATTTATTAGTGATAGGTCATGGGAGGAGTTAGGCACCTTCATACCTAGAAAGAAGTATCACCTGAAGCACGTTCACTTCCCTGACTTGACAAGCTATTACACAAAGGGAGTCCTTCTTGGGGAGCTGATTGCCTGTATGTTCACCTATATGTGAAGCAGTGCTGGAGCTAACCAAGACTTGCCTCTCTGCAAGGCAAAGGGTGTGTGGTTCAGCAGTCATTTTAATTTGCCATAAACGTGGGCTCCTGCCAAAGGGTCAGCCTGCCTGCCTCACCTCTGGCTACGCATTCCCGATCTCTCGCCTCTGCTAGTATTACCACTTGTGGCCAAATGCAAATCTGCTCTTGTTCTTGCTATTGGCCTGGTTTTCAGTTGGATGAGTTCCTGGATCTGACTCAATGCATGACTAAAATGCACCAAGGAGTCTTTAGAGACGTGGGTTTGGTGGAAAAGTGGGGCAATCCTCATCACACTGCTTAGGAGTGTCATTTGGACCAGATTAACGTGATGATGGACCTGCAGCCTAACGAGCTCGTTCAGTGCTGTGTTAACACTTGTGCGTGGGGTTTGGCTCCTATCTGGCTAATTCGGAGTGAGGAGAGCCACCTGTCTGTCTCCAGTCACCTGTGTAGACATACCCTTCAAGGGCCTGATGAACCGAGTGAAAGATGAAACTTGGAGGGTGAAAAGTTGTTCTAAACACCTGTATTCTTGAAGGAGGTGAGGCTTTAATGTGGCATGCTAAAAAATTACCTCCCTGTGCTCTGATTTTAGGTTTGGGGTCAGTTCTGGCACTGACCTGGTTTATACCCTCACCACCACTCCTGTTGCTTCTAAGTCGGTCTATCCTGTATTTAAGTTGCAGACTACTTCAGCTACGGTCTCTGTTTTTTTTTCGCTCAGTGTTTGCATATGGCCTGTGCTGATAAAGCCCAGGTTTGGGGCACGAGTTCTTTGTTCTTGTGATGATATTGACAACAATAATTTCTCAGCCTGGGATGGTCAGAGCCATAAGGAGCAGTCGAGGAGGGGCATTTCCCCACTTTGCTCTGTCTTGTGAGGTCTCTTGGACTTCTGCGAATCAATCCCTGCGGACTGCTGTGTATGTGTAGGGCCACCGTGGGGTCACCATGCGCTTGTAGCAGCTCAGCCCTCTTTATATGCAGCCATGTCTGGCAAAAGCTCATTTTCATTTGTTATCACAGCAAAGAGTGTACTACTTTGTCTTTTATTACATTTTTTTTCCATTCAATTCTTGAGCGGTAAGCCTATAAGTAATTTTTAACACCATTTGAGGTAGACGTTTAGTCTGTTGTGGTTGTTTTGGTGTTTTGTTTTGTTTTGGTTTTTTTTTCCCAATTCTCATCTAAATAATGCTTTCAGGCTTTCTTTAGAAAATGTAGTTGTCTTTGAGTGATGTACAGTATTAAAATTACAGCTAATTAGGTCTTTATGCAGTGAAATAGTCAATAGTAGGATCTTGTGTATAGGCATATAATTAATGTTCTAGTGGTAATTACTAAAAATTGGAAATCCCCTCTCCCTCAAATCTATGGGTACATTTGTTTTTGTTAAAGCATGAGGCATATTGAAGGTTTGGCAAAAATACCTGTAATTCTACGATAATTGTGTTCAGTTCTAAGCTTATATTAGCTGTCTTCTTGCAAGAGTTGCTTGTATGTGTGTTTTTTCTTTGTGCGTACCTGTGCTTAGACAGTTTCAAGTGACTGGAAATTGCATAGGGCTCTGTTCTTCTACCCATGCTTACAGAAAAAGATACCTTGTGCCACAAAAATACATTATTGTGTTTTCTCCTTCCTGAAAGTAATTGTGGAGCAGCTGTGCTCACGAGAGATGCATATTATAGGTTTTCCTCATACTTCATTTAATTTTTAACCTGTTATGCCATCATCCATCCCCTGCATCTGCTTTGAGAAGCAGTAAGTTGTCCTGTGGGGTTAACAGAACAAACACAAGGCTTAGTGGCTGGTTAGTATATGCAAGAATGGCAGGACTGGTCACAAACCTGGATGCTTATAATTTAATTTCTAAAGCTGTCTTTCAGCCTTGCCTTATCCAAGCCCAGGTCCAGGTTTTATTGTGCCCAAAGGTGAGAGGCAGTTTTACCATGGGGTGTTCTCTGGAAGTAGATGTAGGTTTTTGGTTCCAGGTTTGAATGGCTTGTGTCCACCTTCATAGCAAACTCAGTTTTCACTACTGTTTCTGCAATGCTGTATAATGTTGGGGCCAGCTGGATTGACAATTCCTTTTTTGTTTGTTTGTTTGTTTTTTTTGTTTGTTTGTTTTACCTTCCAGAAAGCAACCATAAACCCCATTGATTGAAGGAAATAAAGGTTCTCTGATTTCATGTAAAGAATATGGACTGATTTTGCTGTAGATGGTTCGGGAGGGCCTTTTCTTATTCAGGGGGTACTAAATATAAATACACTGTGGTGTCACAACCCTTTCTAGAATATTCCTTCAGAAGCTACCTTGATACTGCGAGT
This sequence comes from Tyto alba, assembly GCF_018691265.1. Lineage (NCBI taxonomy): Eukaryota > Metazoa > Chordata > Aves > Strigiformes > Tytonidae > Tyto > Tyto alba. Next base: position 3,750,953 of record NW_024881295.1, on the reverse strand, counting down.
GAAATTATGAAAATGTAAATTGATTTTGTAAACAATGCTATAGATAAACAATAAGGAAAAGATTCTTAAAAAGCTACACATTTATACTGTTTAAAGAAATGGAAGACAAGAATAAGTGCTGTGTTGACAGTGAGTCAATCAGACTTGTTTCTGAGGAAAATCTGAAAAGCAGAAATGCTATGTAGAAAAGGCACTGGCCCTTTTCAGGAACGTAAATCCTACAATACACCTTAGTAAATCCGAAAAATGAGATTCTTAATTTATTCTCAAAATGTATGGGTATTAACAGAGCACAGCAGTATTCTAAAAGGTTCTTTGAGATGGGTGTACTGTGGAGTTAACAGTGGGCTTTATGGATGGGTTTGATAGTAGCCAGAGGTGGTACTATTCCATGATTCATTGGTGATATATGAAATTGCCTGAGTCATCTTTATAGGTGCACTGTGATATCTCCAAAGAGAGTTACAACTGACTTTAAGTAGTGGTGTGCTACAGCTGATGCTGTATGCAGAAAACAATAGCCTGAAGTAGAGGGTCTTTGCTCCCTAAGCACAAGTGACAGTAACTTGGAGAAGGTTGTAGCTGCCGCAGTCACTACTGTTTTGGCCAAACACACAACACTCAGTTGTTACTGCTCTCATTGGCATGTGAAATACTTTTTTTTTGCCTGCTCTCTCTGTTTTGAGATGCAATGTGAATAATTATGTTTCTCTGATCTTTGCTCCCCATTGCAGTATCTCTCTCTGACTCATGACACAAGGTTAATCAGGATTTCTGAAAGTTTGTTTGGTTATGCAGAGTTGAAGCATCTGAGGTTCCTCCTTCATTGCCAGGACTTTCAGAAACAAGAGCTAGTGCTTTCGGCAGAGGTCTGTACTGGAAGGCAGGTGTTTGCACCTGGATTCAGCACCGGAGCATTCAGTGATGCTCTCACTCTTAGATACCCTCCTCTGGTGTGCTCACAAGTAACATGTTCAGAAGCAAAGTGGTCACGATCGGAGGTGGATAACTGCAGTGCTAGATGCCAAAACCAGGAGCTCTGCCCACGCTGTTCCTGGTTGGGACCAGCTAACGCAGAGGTGGTTTTGTGGCTTCTGGCCAATGACTACCCGGCTGGTTAGCCGGTGTCGGTGGCTTGCGATGGGCTGGGCTGGGCTTCTGCAGCCAGGCAGAAGCGGTCTGGAGCTGGGATGAAAAACATGAGTGAGCGAGCTTTGCCGGTCCTATCCTGACTGTGTGGCAGCCAGTGAGGTTGGCTGCTGCTGGCTTTGTCAAGTGAGGCAAGGAAAGAAGAGGAGGGGAACCGCTTTCTCCGCCAGTATCCTGGGGAGCTGCTAGGACGGTTGGAGCCAGGGACTGCCGCAAATCTTTTCAAAACCATCTGCTTTTACCACCTGTCATTGCTTATTCATAAGCATGCAGTCCTACTGGGTATTAGTATTAAAAAATCTTTCTCTTTAAGTATAAAAATAAATAGTTTTTTTCTGAAATTCCCCCATTATATGCCCACAGCTCAAGTAAGGGACTCTATGGGGGTGGGGGGGGCGAGAGAGAGAGAAAAGGACTTGCCTGCCCAACACAAACCACTTATGTTGTACACGCTCACAGTGCTTTCAATGGGACTTATTTTTATTATCAGCTGGTCTGAAATGGATGGCGTGATTCTGTTTAAACTTAATTTTAAGGACAATTTTGAGGGTGAAATTTCATTACAGATGGGGCCCTTAGCAAAACTTCTGTTGCATGCACTGACATCAGCTTATTCATTGATTTTAGCTTTAAGTCAAGGGAAACATCACAGTCTAGGACTGCTTCTAGATTTCCTTTGGCTATTGAATTGAATGTCATTGCTGTAAAGCACCCAGCTCCTTTGTTCGACAAAAAATTTACGAAGGCACTGAGACTGTTGGTCCCCAGGCCATTAACAAGGCACCCAAACTCTCACGTATTCACTTTTTTAAATTGAATGTGACAGCTAGAATTATACCCTTAGTTAACCCTCGCTTCATACAACTGCAACGTCAGTGCTTTACTTCTTTCTGATCCTGCAGACTGCAAAGAAACAATTTGCTTGTTTTTTTTTTTTGCCAGATATGTTTATGCAAACCTGGAGCTCTGATGGCCATGTAGTATAACGTTGCATGCAGTAAATTCCACTTTATTCCTGTGACTGCTGCTGGAACTTCTGAGCCTAGCTCTTTATGTGCCCTATGATCCTTTCTTCAGCAACATGCATTATTGCTTTGATGTGGTTCTGCTTGTACTTCCTTATAGAGCCCTTCAGTTTGCCATCTGTGGAAAGAAATTAAATCCCAGATCAAGACGTTACAGACATTGAAAGTCTTCTACCAGTGACATCCTTCAAGCCCCCATTGCTGCTTATCTGTATTAGATACTCCAGAGCAAAGTGACTAAGCTAATACACTTGTAGTATGGAACAAAATGCCAGTGATCCCCTCTGCATTTTAATTTTGTGCATTTGTTTGCAATTGACAAAAACTTCATGATGCTTTGTAGAGAGGAGAGGGCAAGGATCCCAGAGGTACCAGGGTGTTTATGCCATGCTCTGTTGTATATATCAAAACAGCCATCAAATTTTGCACCTAGATGCAGTAATCAAACCTGCCAACTCAGTGGAAAGCTTTTGGGGTTCTGCAGATAATGAGTAACTTCTGCCATAACACTGTCTAGCTGTACTTTTAACTTTTCTTCATTTTTATGTTTATGTTCAGTGACTGCTGCCTTGTCCTGTGTATCCTCAAAGCAGCCTATGGATTTCTACTGGACTTGAAATCGAAGTTTCAGGGCACCTGAAACCATATATTGATTTGATGAGAAATGTTTGATCTTGATGCATTTCTTGGTATTTTTTCATCTCCCCTATTTCCTAGTCACCGTGTTCTCTTCCAGGTATTATGTTTTGTTCCTTTGGCTAGTTCTGCCATCACTAAGCTGACAGAGGAGATCAAGGCTCTAACTGTGTACTACTTAAAGACTGATTTCACGCCTGAGATGTATACTTCACCTTAATTTTGGCCTATCATTAACCCTTCGTTACTATGTAGTGTCAGGCAAATGGCTAGTGGTGTACTAATCCCTGTGGCTCAAAAAATAATTTAACTCATCTCCGCCATATTCTGAAGCTGTCTTGTATTTACTCTGACATTAGAGCTTTGCAGGCACCTGGCTCAAATGCTAAGTGCTGCCGTTTGCTGCAGGATCCAAGTCTGTTGAAGAGGAGATGTTCGGTTCCTGGTACGGAACTGAGCCCATTCGTGGGGCATCATGTGTTTTGGTCCAGCATTTTTTTTTTCTGCTGAATATTTGTATTGAACCATATATAACTGCAATGCTGGCCATTTATCTGCAGAGAGTAACACTGAATTCTCTACCAATGGAAAGTCTGTTGCTTTGTCTAGCTCAGGGGTTTTCAAGAACTGATTAGGCATTGCTTACTGCTGACAAACTCGCCCACAGAGAATTTCCAGCAAGCAAGTCAGGAATCAGATGAAACTATATGCTTCCAAGATGATGTGATAACATCCTGTATTTAAAGATGAGGTCTCAGGACTCTACCAACAGTGTAATACTGTCGAACCAACTGCATATGCAAAACTAAAGTCTGATCTGACAGCAGGTCAATCACAGCATACAGATGTATTAGCTGCTCATACTACACCACTTGGAGGGGGGGGTGTCTTAATTCTCAGTTTCCTCTCAGAAACCTTTTGCCTGTTAATGGTACAATTACTGCAGCTTTGTCCTTCAAGTAATAAATGGTTGGTATTTCAATAGCCACCTTTCTGCTGATAAATCATAAATGGGCTGAAGTTGCATTAATACTGAACACATTTCTGTTGTCTTTTTCTGAAAGGCTAGACTTCCCTCAGACCAGGATGGTAACATATGTAGGAGGACAGGTTGCTTTGTGACTGCCTCTGCTTTGCTCTTGAAGTTAAATGATTTTGAACTTCCAGTCTTAAAGGTTATAGGCTGGCACGTCTAACTATCAGTATTTCACCTTAAAAACTGGATAGTCATGTTGAAAAATGAAACAATAATATGCAATGCCAGTTTCCATCGCTGACCATAGATTGAATTCTTGAAGATGGGGAGGTTCTTGCCTTCTGAAGCAACACAATCTGTATTTATCAAAAGCCACTCTGCTTGTCACTAACATTTAATTTCCATGGCAACCTAAGTAACTCTTCTGGGAGATGAAGTAAGGTGATCCAGAGCCCTTCACAGGAACTTGTCTCTGATCTAAGGTTCACGTGTGCAAAATGTTAAAACAGTCACAATACTGTAAAAGTAAAGCTATCTTTCATTAAATGACAGGGTGCCTTCAAAGAGAGTAGTTCTTATTTTCCACATACGCCTACACCTAATGTGACTAATGTGATTGTGACTGTGAGCCCTTAAAGTGCTATACAAATAAAAAAGGGAATTATAGAAGAAGGTCTCGTAGCACTCCTAGGTATATAGCAGGAAATTTGTATCTTGTCTAGTGGGTAACAAGAGTAAGCTGAATTTATTGTGTTTGGAAGTAATTGGGACAATAGAATTATTTTCATGTGGTGCATGCAAGTCCTTGTATGTATTTTTACTCTAAACGTGGTTTTTTTTCAGTGTATTGTCTATATTTTCACTCTAGAGTAGCACTGGCAGCATTTGGTGCTTTGCTCCATGTAGCTTTGTATAAATATCACCCTGTACTGCTGATTTATAAAATAAAATGGGCACCTCCTTACACTCCTATTTTCTTTTTTTGTCTGTCTTTGAAATTCTTATCTGCTATGTGCAACCTTATATCCTGTCCATGCAAAATATAGTGTCCAAAATACCCTGTCTAGGATATTTTTAATATAAACTGCTCGTAATTTCCAGTAGCAGTTTCCTTTAAATTAAATATAGAATTTTCACTAGGTGGTGTGTCCCATAGGTAGTTAGTTTTATATTCTGTACAGCATTGCGCAAAAATCTTACCAAACCAGAACTTTCCACTTGCACCAATAGAAGTATTGCATCTATTTGACACTTGTTTTGAGGGTTTACGAAGATTCAAACCAAGAAAATACATTAAGGATGAGTATCAATCTGTGATGAAAAGGTCATACTTCATTGCTTTGTCTTTTTATAATGTCATGTTACTTTATGGAAACTTACCTTCTTTAAAAAGAAAAATCTGGAAAAATAAGATAAATTATATCAACTTTTTTTTTTTTTTTTTTTGTGTGCTATTCATAGGCTGTAAATCTACAACTGTAGAAGCCACATTTCTGTGTTGAGCATTTCATGTCTTTAATATATTGCAAATAACTATCTGGTGTACTGTTAGCAAGGGAACATATGCTCTGATGTCTTAGGATAAACATAAAAATTATACTAATATATCTCTACCAGAACTGCATGACATGAGAACAAAATATGCTGGACCGCATGTGAAATATGGACTGGAGATAGGGATTGTTAGATTGATTGAAAATTGCATGGATATCCAGGTTTGAAGGGTAGTCTTCAATAGCTCACTGTCTCATTAGAGACAAATACCAAGTAGCTTGTGAAGGATTGGGCCAGTAGTGTTATATCTCTGTTAATTACCTAGGTGGTGAGTCAGAATGCACCCTGAGAAAAGTCATATAGCATCTTAAATTGGCAGGAGAGAGAGTTTAATACACCAAGTGGTAGAAATTCAGTTCAGCTGGGCCTTGAGAAACACGAGCTTTGGGCCAAGGGAAACCTCCTGAAGTTCAGTGAGAATAATCATGAAGTTCTGTGCCTGTGTGGACCAACTGCAGCAGCACGGGCTGGGAAACAACTGGCTAAACAGAACATCTGTGGGAAAGCAATGGGATATTATGGTTGCTGCCAAGTTGAAAATGAGCCAGTGATGCATTTTCACTGCAAATAAAGCAAACAGCATAGTGGTCTACAATTAAAAGTATGGCCAACACATTAGGGGAGGTTGTTATCCTCTTCAGCACTGTGGTTCTCCTGTCAGTTTTGAGGTTCCTCAACTGAAAAGGACAGTGTTCAAAAAATGGAGAGAAGATATGAGAGAAGATGCAACAGAAGACTACCGAGGTGATTTGAACCATGGGACCCATAAACTGTGAGGAAAGGTTGAGGGAGTTGGGCTGGTTTAGTCTGGCCAAAAAAAAAAGGCTAAGGGGAAATCTCAGAGAGGCCTGTAACTGCTTGAAGAGGAGTTACAATGACTACGGAACTGAACTCTTATTAGTGACAGATCATAACAACAAGGGACAGCTGTCACAAGTTAGAGCTTTAGAAGTTCAGACGGGCCATTAGGAAAAATGTTTTTCACCAGGGAGTAGCAACAGGACTTTGAACACATCACCCAGAGAGGTGGTGGAATCTTTCCTTGGAGATTTTCAAGACTCAGCTGGACCAAGCTGTGGATGACCTGATCCAGCATCGATGAGAGTTCCTCTTCAAGCAGGGAGCTGAACTGGTGATTGCAGGGGTTCCTTTCCAACCAGCTTTTATGTGATTCTAACTTCAAAGAAGTTAGAGTCTGCCCAGGACAGCAGGGCTGTGCAATGAGGAGGAAGAATTTTTGTATGTCCACAGTGGTGGATCTGGAATGGTGGACAATGGAAGCCCCTCTTCTACAAGGATTTTCTTCTCACCATCAGCTTGAGTTGTTTCCATGTACAAGGCATCCTTAACTCCATATGATGTTATATGGGTTTATATTGCTTATCCATTTTCAAATTTTCTGCTCTTTTGATATGCCTTTGGGAAAATCACAATGTTCATGTGATCATAGGAATCCAAGTAATTCGTATTTCAGTTGAATTAAGATTATTTATTACGAATTACATCTATTTTAGCCATTCCTTCTCTCTTCCTAGTTGTGCCAGGAGCTGTAGAAATGTATAGAAACCTATTGTTCAAACTAATTTGTCAAAAATAAGAAAGAGAGGAAGAGATATGGGAAAACCAGCTGTCAGGATCATAATAGATTTGTTTTCACAGATCAGTGTTGATGATTGTTTGTTTGTTTACAATTGAGTTGATTCCTTCTTTTAAATCTGGCGGTGGTTGTGAGCACTGCAAGATTTAATTGAAGGAACCAACTCATGGAAAGGGGAAAAAATAGTTAACTAAAATCCAGGATAACTGGGAGTATGATTTTATCAGTAATCAAGGGTAGGAGTGAAGATAGGCAGAATGGGGTCAACCTTTGCACAAGAAAGAAAGAAACACCCAAAGTCCCAGTTCGCCAAACCCACAGCCAGAATCCCAGTGCCAGAAGCCTGTGTGTGGGAATGACACAGAGCGTGCCCTGGGCACCAGCCCTCCCTGGGGGCCTGGCCAGGGAAAGGTATTGCAGTCATATGTTGGCCATCCTGTGTAGTTTTCTGACTTGCAGATTAACACCAATGCCAGCTGCATCAGGGGCAGGGCCATGCAAATGTGGCTATATTACTTCAGGGCTGATTCCAGTCCCAAACAAGTTTTCTTTCTTTCACTTAATGCCTGAGCCAAGAGACACTTCAGACCTGACATTGTTGGAAGCCAAACCAGTTTAAGGGGTATCAGATCTCACTGAGGTTGCTCATGATTATGTAGAGAACAGGAAAACCCAAAAAACAACCCAAAATGTCTTATGTTCTGAAACCAGGAGGAGTTGGCTTGGGAAAGCCTAGATTTAAACTCCTGAAGTTAGATGATATAAGCTGATTCAAGGAGCAACACTCAAGTACCTAAAGCAAACAAAACCTTACTTAGTGTGCTGTCATGGTCTTTCATTTCCTTTTTCAGTGTGTTTCTATGAAATACTTTTCCAAACTATGCCTATGTAGTTAAAATAGGTATTACTGTTGATTCACGGTACCTTTTTCTGCTAGACTGCTATGCCATAAAAAATAATGATATGTAGAAATAATGCTCTGAGCAGACGTGAATTTCCTTCCTCTGGTTGGTATTGCTATAGCAACACTTCCCTCCAAAACATGACTGTAATTACAAAAGTTGCTATTGATCTTGTATGTGATATATTTTATCTGTATTTAGCAATGAACACCTTAATGTCAAATGAAATTAATACTTGCTTCCCCTATTCATCCCCCACCAAACCTTGATTTTAATTTCAGCAAAATAATTTTATTTTTAGGAAATTTCCTTTTTCAATTTTTCAGAAAGTCATTGCTAGATGCGAACACAGTTTTTCACTCTCAGGATTTAATATGTTTGTTGCAGCTTAGTTTAAGCATCAGCACTCACTGTGGCAGTTTTACTGGAAAGATTATTGGTAGGAATGTCTCTGCCTCTGCTGGATAAATTTTCACAAGGGGATAATTAGAAGCCAGTCTAGATCTCTGAGGAGACAAATGTGAAAAAAATGAAATTATTTATATGTGGAATATCTTGAAAATATATTTCAAAGAAAATATGTTCCTGTCAAACATTCCTTGTGTAAACTTAAATCTCATTATTCATGTAATAGGAGGATGTGTATGTTCAGATTTGTTTTCAGTCCAGAAGTGGAAGCAGCAACCAGGGAGCGTGTGCACAAGAGCTGTCTAAATAGAGGGTGTGGGAAGCAAATCAGCACCAAGAGATTAGATTTGTTCTGGTGATCTTCACTGGGGATTCCAGATGTTCTTATTTAGGGCGAGGCAGTGGTAACTTTGCTGAGAAATGTCTGTTTTCTCGTGGGCTTCGGCATTGCAGTGGCAATACAAACAGCGCAATGAAACACCCCGCTCTGAAGACTGCATTACTCAGCTCCAGGTTTCAGCTGAAGGGTGCCACAGCGGCGTGCTGGCTCCTGTGGGTGCTGCCTCGCTGCAGCATCTGCAGCCCCCCGGGGCCAGTGCTAGCCCAAAAGCAGCTTTGCAGCTTTCCCCTGCAGTCTGAGTCAAGAGCCTTCTGCCAGCTGGGGAGTTTCCATACTACAAGGCATGAGAACAAGAGGGGATGAGGGGCAAAATGCAGAAGGTCTCCAGTTGTTTTGTATTGACCCACACGTCATCAGCCTTTCGTGGGGGCTGGTAAGATCAACCAGCAGAATTCAGGCTCTTCCACAATGTGGTCTGGGTCTTGGGGGGCTTTAATAGCTTGGGGCTGCGTCCGGTCTGGCACTACATCCAGGCAAGTGTTTTCAGCTGTTTTAAATTCCACTCTGTGCTTTTGGACTGGGTTTTATTTGAAAGATTCAGGGCTTCTGAGCTGGGATGGGGATACAGTTTACTGAAGGATCTTTGTCTACATAGTAAAGGTAAGAACAAGTGTTCCTGCACCCCTGTACAAAAGTGACACTGTTAATATGATCCCACCCACCCTCTTGCTTTTTAACAAGTATCTGAGAACACACTCATCTAAACCTGAGGATAGAACTTTGCTGCTCCTCTCCTGAAACTGCCCCTGCAGAAGAGCCCCAGTAATACCTATCTCTCCATGTGCTTAGCGTCCTAGACCATAAGGAAAAAAGAGACTGTTGTTACACCATAAAAACATGTCGAGTAGAAGTAAAATCACTTGTGTCTCTGGAGAGAATGAGGGGGAGTGCAGCATGCGGCTAACGCTCTATCATCAGGGAGCATCACATTGCACAGATGGTTTTGGGAACCTGAAAACGTTTAAAAAGAAGGTAGTTGCTGTGTGATTAGCAGCAGCACAGTGTGGACATCTGAGAGTTCTCAGAAACACATTGATGTCTCCAGATCTTGCAGTTAAGCTGTTTACAAGCTAGTTACCATAGGCGTCTGCGTGGACTTTATAAATATAACAAGCATACAGCCTGCTCCATATTTGGAGCACTGTTCATAATGGGAATTTTATATAAACACTGGAATGTGATTACAAAGTATAACATGGCATTTGTAGGCACAACTTTTTATGTGCAAAAACATACCTGAAAGTGGGTCCAAAAGCAGTGAGTCGCCTATCACATAGGTCTGTCACATCTCGTGCTTTACGTGTAAGGCTGGCTGTTGGTCTCCCCTCCCTAAAATTCTGTATTTGTGGATGGCTTCTTTCCGGCTCCAGGCTACACCTGATGGCGAGAGTTGGTGGAGCTGGAGAGGCATCATTACACAGGACTGTGCTGCAAGCCAGGTTTTGCCTCCCAGCATAGCCGACCTGTATGCTGTCGGGCACAGGATGCTCACATGTGCCACAGGACCCTGATGTATCGCATCTTTTCTCTGTGCTAGTGCAGAGTCTGTCTTTCACATTGGTGTTGGAATAGCCTAGATCACGTCACGCAGTATTTTGTTATTAATTTTAGGAGTAATAGATTAGATCTGCAGTGGAAGTTCAGTAGAATGAATGATCTGCATTGGTTTATGGTAACTGAAGATTTTTTGTTTACTTTTTTTCATGTGGTTAAAAAAGGTGTTTAAGAAAACTACAGTTGCAGAGAACTCGATAACCAGGATACAGAAATCTTTTTTGTGCAACAGTGCAGGATGATTTAGGGAAACAAGCAAGTGTCAATGTTTGTTCTGATTTCCTACTAGAGAATACAGTATTTCTGACTTTAAAATCATGACTATAGCAATGTTCTTTCAAAGCCCTGAGCTCATACTTCAATAGATAGGGCTGTATATGTAACTTTTGCTCTGCTCACCACATTTCTTGGTCATGAATTTTGACCTTGTCAATTGGATTGTTGTCATAACTGCTAAGCAACAGCAAAAATCCAAACCACAAAGCATTATTATCAGCTCTTTGCAATTCTATGGCTTCCTACCATGAAATGGAGTCGGTCTGCACACTGCAAGTGCAGTGAACTGCAGAAACACAATTTGGCAAAGTTTGGAGGCAAAGCTTTCATCGATTTTCTTTGTTACACTGTCTTATTAAATCTCCTAATTGTGAAGGCAGTCAGCGTGGTTTCATGAGCCAGAATAATTCAAAAGCTCAGTAAACAGAGTGTACTGTCCTACCTGGTAGTCAAATGGATAGATTCAGTGCCCCAAAACGGCCTTGCATTTCCTCCAAATGCCAGTAGGTAATAGCTCCTGAATGCTGCAAACTGTAAGGGAAATGCATTACACTGCCAGATGCGACTTACTAAAGTGACTCAAGGAAATGGTTTTCAATCAGGTATTAAACTTGTCAACTGTACTAGTTCAGGGGTTTTTAAAGTTGTTGAAAATGCTTAATTTTCCAGCTTAAGGAAGTATATCAAATACTGCATAGATACAACTGGGTAAGAAACTATCACTTTTCTTTTTAGATTTGCCCACCAAAACTTTTGCTTTGTTTAATGAAGCCTATAAACTGAGCATATGAGTTGGGAGCATATAACCTTGGAACCCTTCTGTGTCAGAACAGACATTCTGATTTAGCTTCAGGGGTGATTCTCCTTGGATTCTGTTGTCCTCAAATGGCACTAGTTTTGCCAGGCATGGCTATTGAGGAAACATAAATCGTGTCCTCAGAAACCATGAGAAAGTACTGAATAAGAAAACAATATGACAGATGAGCAAATCTGTTTGAATTCATGATCTTTAGTCTTCTCAGCACAGTAATTGAGGCTACAGAAGCCGAATTCACATGTAAGCAGTGAGTCCAGGAACCAGCTCTTCAACAAAAATTCTACTTCAAGTATTGTTCTGATATTGATAAGGACAGGAATATTATAATATGGGTGTAGTAAGAGGTACTCTGCTATCGCTAAAACCAATATATATTGTGATAGATGATGTCTACTGGTTCTTAAATACTGTAAAACTTTCTCCATGCATAAGCTGGCAAAATTTATTATTTATTATTATTATTATTTACTAGAGGGAAGAAGCCATTTAAATCACATAGCAATTAATTTATTGCAAAAATTATAATGCTATGGGTATAAAACTTGCCAGAAAATGTAGCTTATTTTATCTTCTGGGTTATTTTTGTTGCAAAATACAATCACAGACAAAAAGAGCATGACAAGGGACGGCTGGATGCTGCATAGTTTTCATTTTGATCTTCCTGGTTTGGTTTAGGGAAGCTTAAGCACCTTGCTTCCTTTGAGCACAGTGTACTTTGCCTTGTTGGTGTTAGCTCAAAGCTGATACTATAAATAACACTGAAATTTTGGTGGAATGCTGTCAAGTGCTCTTTTGCACCCTAGTCTTTGGTTTCTTATATGTTAGAAGTAAAAAGGGATGGGAAGAGCTAGTTGTTGCCAGCTGGTTCGTGGATGAGCAAGAATCATATCAGTCTTCTTACAGCCCCTTGTTTTCCTCAGTTTTCATTTTGAGCTTGTCTTTTGAATGTTGCCAAGGACGGAAAGGGAAATTTAACAAGTTTTACTCAGCCTCATGCAACAATCATCTGTAGACTTCAGATTTAAGAAGTATAGGTCTAAACACCTTTAGCAAATTTGATCTGGGTAATTAACATTTCAAACCAGATTAACTTTATGTGGCTTCTAGTGTGAGATTGTAGACATTGGGAAATTTTATTTTCTAATAAACACCATTTAACTGCTTCTGATTTCATCTTAATGAATCTTACAGCTCCTAGAATCATGTTTCTACACAGTCATGGTGAACTTTGAAGTTAAGATTTGGCAATCCTGTATATAAGCATCTCCTGATGAGTTTGTTTTGTTGTTTTTTATTTTCTTGAGAAGGAAATGTTTATTGTCTCTGTTCCAAGAACTTCCACATCTAATATGTAGTCTTTTGATTTACAAAACAATTTATTTGCATTTTCTTTTTCATTACAAAAAATATCATTGAGTGTAATGGTTTATACTTTCAAATTTTGTACTGGCATGTAGTGATGCAGTCTTTGTTTTGACTATTTGCCACAGCCTAAGTGAAATGAAATGTTTTGGAACATCTTGATTTTGCTGTCTGACAAGTTTCCTCCAAGAGAAAGCAGACATGCGTTCATCAGCAGTAAAAGAAAGGACTAAAGGGGGGGAATGCGCAACAGCAACCACTTAGGGTGTCAGTGTTGTTTTTTCATGCAGACTTGGGCAGGTACTTGTGGTCTATATCTCATTGAAAAGTGCAAAGATGCTGAAGTTCATTCAAAGCGCAAATTATCATAGGAGTTAAAGACAGCATTCTATTTTATTTATTAATATTTTATGTTTAAGCATCTTGGACTTTTGAATATTCTGTGTCTTCTGTCTACACCTGTGATTCATAGTTGGATAAAGTCCTATTGTCTGAACAGGTACATATGGTTCTAAATCTCTTTGAACTGAAAACCTTTTAGAACTTTATAATTTCTTTCCACTTGAAAGATGTGCTTCAGATACTGTCCTGAACAGGAACACTTTCCAAAATCATGGATTTAGTGAGATATTCCTTGCTGTGTTATGGCATGTGTATGTCCTTGTAATTCTCTTATTACCTCATCCATTCTGAAAGTTTAGCAATGGTTGGTTTTTCAGATACGAGGCCAATGAAATGAAACCAATTTGTAGTTTGTGTAGTCAAGCAAAGAGAAAGTATGTGCCAAAAATGAGTGTTATGAAATTTCTCTATAATTGTTTTGAAGAGGTTTCCTAGCAACAGAGTCCTTTCTATAATGATTTTTTTAAAACACCTCATGCTCATAGAAAGCGTAAAAGATTATACTCTAGCATGGATTCCAGATGTAAGACATTCAGGTGCATTATTTCCTTTAAAAGAAATGAGTGCCGAAAATAATATTTGAAGTGGAAAGCCATCCTAACAGTTAGTTATGGAGAATTTGCAGCAGTTATGTATAATGTCACTTGTCTTAAAGGTGATTTGCAGTCTGCCCAGAAATAATTAAAGGACATCCATGTCTAGGAGAAAGAAGATATTACCAAGCTGGCTAAGGGATGCTATGGTTTTGGTGCAGTAGCTGAACCTGTGGGAATTCAGGACTGCTCTAACCATAGATCACCAGCACACGTTTCAACAGACCTAGGGCTTTATCCCCATATGAACTGCCTTTCTTTATTTTTTTTTTATCCTCATCTTTTGCTTGTGTCAGCTTTTATTAGTGCTAAGCTTGGAAGTACATGCTAGACATGGAAATATCCTTCCACTTCATGCCCCAAGGTCTTCACCAGCCTTCCTGAGATAAGTTTGCTGCTGCTCACCACCCCTTTACTTCTGCTGTGTTCTTCCAGTGGAAAAAGAGCTAACCTGTTGGTGAATTTTTTCTTATTTGGTTTGGTTTGACTCTAATATTAAAGTGGCATGCTGTTTTGTAGGGTACATTCTATAGCACGCTTTAATTAATTAGAGTGCTGGATTTGTTAACCTGACAGGAAGTTTGGAAGAATTCTCAAAAAAAAAAAAAAACTTTAAAGGAAATATATATGCATAATTTCTTGTACTTTAATTGTGGTCAACAATGTGCCTAAATAAAACCACAAAACAAAACCTGTGTTTCACTCTAGGAAGTATACACACTATACCCTAAAATTCAGAAAACAGTTTCATTAACTACAAAATTTTATGTCTTGGGTGAGTCTCTGGTGAACCACTGACTCTCCTGTGTTGAATTGTGGCTGAGCTAATAGCCACTCCACTGTCCTTGCTAACTTGCAATTAAGCCTCGTTTCAGATGCGGTTTGCTTTTTTGGTTTTTGTTTCTTGGGTTGTTTTTTTTTTTTGTTTTTTTGTTTTTTTTTTTTTAGCTTGCCAAGCAGTGCATTAATGCAAAACCACTTTTATCCCAGTCTTTTACATGTGCACGCAAAACATGCTTCCGTGTGATTGAGTCAAACAGATGCCTGACAGCAGAGAGGAGTTCTGCACTGTGCTTGTTGAGTTAGTAAATTGTGGGTGCCACAGACAAAGTTGTGGAATGGGTGTTAACAGCACCCAGCTTCGACTGAGCATTTCCCTCCAAGGCAGAAGTCAAGGGACTGCGAGAGGATGCCTCCCAGTCGATCAGAGCCCTGAGAATCCTAACAGAGACCGAGTTGCTCTTCTCCTAGGTCTCTGCAGACCTTTGCAGCTATTTCTGGATATGGGTCCGAGACGAGAGAGGAACTGGGAGGAACGAGAGCATCAGTTGTGCTCCTGTCGGCAGCGTCTTCTGTCGCTGAGAGCTGGAGGCTGTGGCTCCACCGAAAGTGGTTGGCAGGAGGCAGAGCACGCTTGGAGGAGCCGCCTGTGCCAAGAAGTGATTCTTCCGTGTGAGGTTTGGCCAGAGATGCAACTCCTGGAGGGCAGTTCTGCTGACATGGCAAACACCAAACTGAACGGCTGATATAAATTGAAGATGAGGGCGCAGCGCTTTGCAAAATCCATGTGCTTGGCTCTCAGAGCTGTTTTGGGGGAGATAAGAAAACAGAGAAAGACTCGAGATGCCACTTCCACTGTGTTTTAATTCTTTTAGAATTAAAACTTCACTAGACTGTAAAAGGCTCACAAGACCTGGTAAATGTGCATTTGGAAATTTGAAAGGTCAGCACCCGCTCCATAATTCCTAACTGAGTTTGAAGCTGAGCACTGCTGCATTATTTCTGTGATTAATGAGAACAGCTAAAGCCTAATAACATTGTGGAACATAGTCATATCTCTCGCAGGTTTCTTTTCAGACAACCGAACAGTTTTTTACAGCTACTTTTAAAAATTCATTTCACAACTCAGGCTCTGAATAGCGATAGAAAAGTTAGGAATTTGTAATTTACTAATTCTAACTGGAACTGTGCAGAAGGAAAAATTCCTTAGGAAGGCCAGTTTTCAGTTTGGGTTAAAGAGAATATAGTAACTTGGTTTGTCATATTGTCTTTCTGATTTTTAACTGAACAGTTACTGAATTTATAAACATCAGAGGATTCCTTATCATACATTTCATTTGACCTAGACACGCTCTACGTAAGTGCCAGGGAGAATCAAAACAACTGCCTTAGCTTCAAAGTCACCGTTATTCAAAGTGGTGCCTTTGAAACTGTTTTGACATTTGGCCGCACACCCAGGTGCTGTGCTTTACAGCCCAAGCCAGTGCATTTACATATAAGGCAAAAGGAGAGCCGGTAATCAGATCTAGTTGGAAAAATTCCAATAAAACAAGTTTTTCAGATTGTCTGCTCTGGCACGTTTCTGCCTGCCTCGGGAGGATCCGCAGCGCCTGGACGTTGTTTCTCCGTGGGCAGCGCTGGCATCGCCTGCCCCAAGGCACTGGGCTGTTTGTCACAGAGGGGGAAGGGGACAAAGCCCTGGGAGCCACAGCTTGTGGGGAGGCCGTGACCTCAGCCCCTGCATGGGCAAACATCCCCCCACCCGGAGGGATGGAGCAGAGAGCTTCGGGGACCCTCGCTGAGGATCCTTCGTTTGCATATTAAGATATTTGTGGGTTTTTCTTGGGAGGGGCAGACTGAGTCAAAAACTGAAATTGCAGGCGTTTGGCATAATTTAAAAAGTTTTTTGGTTATTCTTGTCCACCCCCTTTTTTTTTTTTTCTTTTTTTTTTTTTTTTTTTTTAATTATTTTATTTTAGAGGGTTGTGAGCGTTGTTTTGCTCCTGGCGCCATGTGTTAGTCTTCCTGGAAGGGCACAGCAGCTGAGAGCTTCTGGGTGTTCCCTACATCTTGCTGTGAATATACAGTAGCATTTTTGCATATGAGTACTGCTAAAAATAGTAATTACAAATAATTAGAAGAGTCTTTGCCTAGGAATTACTGACTAGCCACCTATGGGAGCATAGTAATGCTGCACACTAGCACTGAGTAGAGCATGACCACACAGTGCATATGTGCATCTGCGTGTATGCTAAACACCTCTTTCCTGATTTGTGTAACATCTATAAGAGGGTAGAAGGTGGGTTGTTTTGTTTTTACAGCCCTACCAGGCTGCTAACCCCTGTTTTTAGGTTTAAAGGTTTTTGGTTTAGTAAAACAGTTGTTAGGCTTAGTGGTTATTGGAATTAGGGAGAAACGTACCACTTGACTGCAGTAAAGGCTTGACTGTGTATTCAGGCTGACTTACTAATTTTGATTGTTCTTTAGCAGTGATCATGTAATTAGGGGCATACTGCTTTGTTTCTCTTTTGTAAAAATCCTGATAAAACTTTAATTGTCCCATTACCCTTCCACATGTTTTTTGCTCTCTAGCAGTTCTTGGGGATGGAAATGTACTTGCTACAAAAGTCAAAGGTGAATAAACTAGCAAGGGTGTATGCAGATTTCTTCATTTGGGTATGTTTCATGTTTGCTATATGACTTCTGTTTCCTGAGATCTTTACATTTATTAAGAGATTTTTTTTTTTTTTTAATTTTTGTGCTGGTGAGCTGATCAACAAGAATGCCCTCTTTTACCAGCTTTTGAAGAATTTCCACCGTAGAAAGGAGAAGGAAAGAAGATAAGGAATATCTTACATTTTGGCCCCCAGGATTATGCAGTAATAATTGCCTCAGCTTCTGCCAAACATGTTATTTTACTTTTCTGGTGAAAAGCAGTAGTTCTTAATGTGTGTGCAACATCCCAGTATGACAGGCTCAACAGAAGGAAACCGCATGTGACAATAGGAACACCATGGGAACTTCATCTTGTGTCTCAGTGATGGTAACACATCAAAGTTGTTGTGACCTCTCTCTCAGAGAGCCTGAAAAGATAACTGTGTTTATAGTTAATGGTAGCTGTTTGTTTATTGGATTTGTTGTTTTTTTGATCTTGGACTCTGGTTTTATTTTATGCTTCCCTCTAAACTGTGCATCTACCAAAACAGGAAAATTAGAATATTTTCATTTGTATTTATTAATAAATGCTGGTACAAAAACTTCAAGGGGGGTTATGTTTAGATAGAGTATGTAGGAGTGATAACATGAGAGCAATCTTGAATTACAACATCAAACCTAAGGGCAAAGACATGGGAAGTTCAAATAAGTGCCAAGACTTGTCATCTATTCAATTTACTGGCCATTTCATGTGTTTCATGTTGCCCCAAGCTAGACGTGGAAGAGAAGCAGAAGGTCCTGGCATCTATAAAATCTTCAGATTGGTACCTGATGTTACTCTCCTTGCCTTCCAATCTCAACACCTAGTGTGGTACACAGTATGAATCCACTCCTTTCCCAAGCAGTAAATTGACCAAATTGGCATAAGCAGTGTTTCTGAACCTTTTTTGATTGTGAAAGTTAAAATATATAGACCGCTGTATATTCTTTCTACCTCTAGATTTTGACAGGCATGCATAGACCTCCTTAGGAGTGATCTTTGGCCACAGTCTAGGGCATCTGGATCAGTGGCAGCAAACCAGGAGAGAGATGTCATGAAAGAAGAGTGTTGTCTGCCAATTTGATGGTCTCAACATCTTTGTTGTAAGGTACACAAAGAGATTTCCAGCAGAGAAGCTGCTCCTTTCCTGGCTGGTCCTTCAGAGTCACTGATTTCACAGATCAAAGGCTACTACCTAGAGTTTTATTGTCATTAATGTGCAGGGTGTACATGTGATAAATCTAGCTGCTGGACATGGTAAGAAATTAATGGTTTCAGTCACCTATCATGTCCACCCACCAGCTGGAAGGGAAAATGAAGTATTGCTTTCTAAAACTTGAGAGCTAAACTAAGTTACTTTCCATAGTAGCTGGAGTACCTCTGTGAAAGATAAAACCTAAAAAAGCAGCCTGGCAGGGACAGCTGGAGGCATTTATTGAATGCTGGTTTAGGATGTTTCATAGTAATGCTGTAGAAGAGTGGGAGGCTTAATTAGAAGTTGTTAACAAGTTGTAAATCTTTCTTAAAAATAACTCTTAGTGTGACTTCGTAATTCTGCCTGTCCAGGTACAAAGAGTAGAAGCATTTCATGGTATCTGAGAAATGGAAGGAATCCTGCTGTGATTGGCTTTTTATGTAATGCCATGTTTTTCATAAATGAGACTTACAGAAAGCTGTTCCTTTTCTCCCCTCTTCCCCCAATACCCTAAAATAAGTGGAAGCCTATGTAATGTAGATCGATAACTTGTGGCTCTTTTTTTTTATTATTGAATAGCAAATATTAAACAGATTTTTCATTTCTATACATGATTCCCTGCTAGCAAAATAAGATTACAAATACACGGTATTTACAGGTATGATTTTTTTTTTTTCCAGGTAGCTATTATAAAAGCTCATGTGATACTGTGTCACGCTGGGTGTGTCAAAGAGGTGCACACACTTAATTACAAAAACTGTCGTACGGAAATGTTTGTTCCTGCTATAAGGTGTTAAGTAGAAATAATTGGAATATATTTTCTTCCAGATATGCGTACTTTCACTGTCAAAAATTCCTTCCAGCTACTGCTTTAAACAGTTGGGCTCTTCTGGTAAAGAACTGCCTTTTTGCTTTATGTTGGCACAGAATTAGGTGGTGGATTCTGGGCCCATGGCTGCAATTTAGCAATGCAAATTGGAAAATAGGGAGTTTTAATCAGCTTTCTGCACCAAGCAGATAAACTTTGTGAAACAGTTTAACAGAAAGAAAAACACTGTTTCTCTGAGGAAAAATAGGGTTTGATTTTCTGCCAGCCATAATGTCATGTCCTTTGATTTTGAATTTGTGTATATTAGTAGCTATGCTGAGAATGACACCTTTTCACCCCGGAAGGGATAGTTTCACTGCTGTAAATGTGTCTATAAAGAAATCACAGTCTTAAATCACCTTGATTCATAGTTACCTCCATTTGGTAGGTACTGAAGCCAAAATGCACACAGAATACCAAAATGTTAGAAGGGAAGCTTCTTAAATCACTGAAACAATTATTAGCATCATTTAGTTTTAAGCTGTTTCTCTTTCTTCCTAGAAGAGGCTACAAGTTAGTGGTCTTCCTTGGGAAAAAACACATTTATACTAATGAACACTTTGTGCACTTAGCTGTCATATCTTTCCATTGTTTTCTTTGCCCTTGTTTCTTAAAATAATGATAGATGTGCGTTTGTATAAAAACTCTGCTTGCCAACTATTTTTCTTCTTTCTTTCCCACCTGATCAGTCTACTAGTAAGACTAATTAAGAATGAAGCTTGCAGGGGGTGTAAGGTGGGAGTGGCTATGTATCTTGTATCAGATATCTATAATATATTCTTCCACCCTTTTTTCCTCCTGATGTCAGACAACAGCAATAACAAAATGATAAACCCTTCATCTTGTCATCCTCCGCCCTTCCATAGGCATCACTTTGTTATGCATGGTTTTATCCCTCTATTCCTTTATCAGCTGCTGTCATCACACCCATTATATCGGCCCCAAAATGTGGATGTGCAGCCTGGATACTGTTGTACTGGTTGCTTGCATCTTTCCATGGCACAGTGCCTTCCTTCTGAAAAGTGCATGTCATGGGGCCATGCTGCAGCACAGAGGCATGCTAGCATAGATGAAGATTGTAGCTGTTCCTTGAGGCAGGAGCCTCAAGGCAGCTCTTGTAACAGCAACCATCAGCCTCCTCTGATGCAGTGGTTTGTTATCCTGCTTTTCCACGAAGGAAGAAAGTGATCTAGATGTAGCCATCAGGAATAAACTTGCACCCCAGCAAGACAGGCTATCGTAATTGGGCTGTGTCCGATAAACTACATTACAAAGACACTAATGCATTGATTCAGTCCACTGGTCTTGGGATTGCTTGGAAGAAAAATTGCCTTTCTGTCTATTGACTTTTTGTGGGTGCAGCAGCACACGCCCATAATAAGGCAAAGTTCCTAACATAATTTGGGGCACTTGTGAAACACTGGAGGATGTAACAAATACTGTAAGATAGTGCAGACCAAACAAGTTTCATGCCCTGCATGTGAGCTCTGGAGCACTGTCTGTGCATCACTAGTACTTTTCAGAGCAGTGCCGCAATCATTCTCTTGCTCCATGTTTGCACATGCAATGTGGAGGGTTCAACCTGATCTGGTATTTTTTTTACCAGCTGTGTTTCGGGCATGGTGACACGGTGAAGCGATGCAACTAGGGAACCTGCTTCCACCATTTTCTTCTTCCTGCAGCCTCCTGTGACGATACTGCTCTTGTTACCATATCTAGGTTGTGGAGGCCTGTATGCCAGGAGAGGAAAACAGGGTTGGGAGATCTATATTCTGATAGTCTATAGCCAGTCAACCACTTCGCTCAGCAGATGCTCCCCAGATGTTGGATAATAACATTTGGGAGTGGGTAGTTCATCTTTCAGCGATCTGGTCAGTGAAAGATACACCAAAAATTAGCTTCTCTGGTGTGCTAAGCCACGGGCTGCAGTGTACAAGCCAAGATGAGTGCCTGTGGTTGTAAATGCTGTAATGCTTTCCAGTGTTCCAGTGGAGACAAGTCTCATCCTCCTTTTGTCCAATTATTACTTCAGAAAACCGATTATGTCCTGTACTTAACTGCTTCAGTTTCTGTCCGTCTGTGCTTTACCTCTACCTACTCTCTGCATCCATTTCACACCTAGCAGGCATGATTGCCATCACTGCCATTTCTTTGCTGAAGGCCTTGAGAATGTTGCCTTGGCTAATAAAGCCTGTTAAACATAGCCAGGACCACCTGGAACCTCTCAGGTGGCTACGCACTGGGCTTCCCCACCTCCCTGCTTTTGGGAGTGCAGCACAGAGGTGTTAGCATAAGGTCAGCAGAGGCTCTTCTGGGTGGGACTCTGCTGCACGCCATACTGGGACCATCCTCATGCTGCATGAGAGATTGTCTTTACCCATGGAGACCACCTAGTCTGCGCAACAGCGCCTGTACAAGTAAAGTAACATAACCAATTGCTCTTGGCATGTTGTTAGAGGGGCTGGGTGATGGACAGCAGAGTAAAAACGATGCCAACAACGCTGGGTGCAACTGGCGCCAGTTTAGTCGCTATGTAAATACATGTTGGAGAATCCTAAAACTGTGTGTGAGTCTTCTCTTTGATATATCAGTTATTTCAGAGATGATCAGCAGTCAGGAATGCTAAGAAGGAAAGATTTTTAGGTTTCAGATAATTGAACACAGGATGTAAGAGACAAAGGTTCAGGTGAGTTGTGCCATCGTGGCTTTCACATCAGACCAGCAAAGCATGCAGTACAGGAGCAGAAAAGTGCCCGTAGCCACCTGTGCAACAGGATACAGACAGCACTGATGCCATGTTAATAATATTTAGGGATAATATCCTGGACTCAAGATTAATGGAGCTTTACTCTATTAAAATTGCTGCATCTTTTCACATCTCCATGATCTTAAACTAGAGTTGAAGGCATGTATATCACATAAGCCTATTATTTTAAGAAGCTAAAATAGCAGAAGCAATAGTATACAGTTTGTACATGTTCTGCTAGCTAAAAGAATGTTTCATTAACAGAGGAGATACAAAAAAGGGAGAGTCTCTGCTTTTAATAGCATTTTTCAAAGAATGCAGCTTATTATAGCACATCTATTAAATGTTCTCCACCTTGCTACACCATGATATTTGCACTGACAGATAATAAAAGCTTGAAGATAAACGAAGAGGTTGCTTTCCTATGTGGATGATCTAGGAGAAGCCAGAGCCCAAGCAGTTCTTCCATGTTTTGATTTTCATGCCCATCTGGGGAGGAGGAGGGAATACATTGGATGTGGATGGCTGTGGTGCAGTCTGGAAACATTTCCATCCCTCGTTCTGGGCCAGTACCCCCAGTTCTGCTCCTCATAATGTCTGTGTGTGCCTGTAGGAGCTGGACAGAATGAAAAGGAGCTGCTTCTAGAAGTCATTTTTCTTTTCCTTTCCTAAACAAGCATTAGACAGGGTGGTTTTCTACGGTGTTTTGAAACATGAAATAAAGCAGCTCAACTCTGGGCAGTTTACACAGTGAAGGTGCAGTTGTTGAGTAAGGAATATTTGCTGCTCTTGGTAAATGATTCAGGGTAATTAATGTTGAGATCAGTGCTAGCTCTGAAAAATCAGAGAGGAAAAATCACTGGCCTATGAATTTGAGGAGGAAAACTCTCCTGGTTAAAATACTGTTCAGGTTGCTGCCCCACCTCCCCCCAGGTGATAAACAGAAGTGGTAAAATAAAGCAAAGGTGTTTAATTTTTAAATTTTGAAGTAAGATATTTAGGGTTTCAGGGGCTTTTTTACACCCCAAGCCCCAAATAATGACATGAAACTGGCACCAAAACTGACGTAACTCTAAAATCACTGACATCACCAAGATCTTAATTTTTCACCAAGAAACTTTCTGTCCAAAGGTTTTTGCTTGCCTCTAATAGCGCTTTCCTAGCAACTTCCATGAAAGATGTGGTAAAAGTCAGTAGATGCCTCAGCTTACTCTTACATTTAAGGTGCTTGAGCTCTGTGCCTACGATGCTGTTTAAAGGTGCATGTATAGCGTGCTCTCTGCAACATAGGTGTCTGACAGTTAACATACCATAAGGAAACAACACTTCATGAGCAGTCTGTTTTACACAATAAAGGTGTATTCTGATGAGCACATCAGGGGGCTAAATCAGGGATGTAAAGGCTGAAGACTATGGCTGTAGCTCCATGTTGCAGCTCTTTATCTGCCACATCCACCCAACCCTAGTAGTCCCTCAGGGGCCTCTTCCAACACATTTTAGGATCATCTGCTTACTAAGATCTTCCATCTCCCTAGCCTTTGACAGTCTCTTCATCACTCTGGAGTACCTAACCTACGGCACATAATTAAGATATATTTGAGAATATCTGTTTAATTTACAGAAATTGCAGTGACAATTTAGATGCTTGTCTGTCTTGGCTTTGCAAGTGAAATGGTGACTCTCTGAAATGTACTCTATATTCTACTCAGGTTTTCTTCTCAACTGCTACTTAAGGAGCAGATGCCTAGTCTTGTGGGAGCATCACAGATTGGTCTGTCTTCCTCCCACACTGGGACAATACCATAGCTGCCCTAGTAAATCCACTGTCCAGGCTTTGCATTAAATCAAGCCTGTCAACCAGATTTATCCCAGCAGATGATAAGGACCACCAATTCTGTCCTTCGCTCAGCTTTGGGAAAATTCTTCTCACCGTAGGAAAATGTCCTGTATAGCCAGCCAGCTGTTTTTGAAACATAGTCCTAACCCTCAGGGCTGGAAACACATTTGTCTGCCAACTGAGAATCAGACCGTATGGCTCACTCCCTGCACCTGAATGATGTTTCACTACAGAGTGCCTCACAGCTGTCTTCCTGCTCCTACACCCTTTTTCTTGCAAAACTTCATTATATCTTCATCTCCCCCTCCCTTCTGCTTGGTATCCCTCCTGCTATATTTTCAGAAGAGCACCACAGTTCCTGAGAGCAGTCTGTTAAAGTTCAGTATGGACCAACCTAGGAAAAAGATCCTAGTTCAATTTTGTTAAAGTATTGGTTTGCAGTGGTTAAAGCACTCTAATTTCCGTAGCTAAAATCAGGTCATATCCATCTAGGTTTGACTCAATAGCTGAGATACCTGTTTCCAGGTGAATCAAGATGGGGAGAGCCCTCATCATGAGGTCTGACCTGTAGTGACAAGCTTTAACATCCCTATCACCATGCCCTTGATATGACTGTAAATAGACATTATCTTAGGCTTAACACACTGACACCAGTTACGCTGCTGGTAACTGGAATGCAGCCTTCGGAATGGGAAAACTCCCCCTAAATATATACTCCAGAAATGAAACAAGACTTCTACCTTTAATTTTGTTTTCAGAAAATCACAAAAATTGCAATAGTTTTGTCTAAAAATATCATAAACCTTGAAAAAGGCAATGGACAGGTTTTCCAACATGCTCTAAATACCAGGAACACTGAATAGAACTGGGTTGTTTGAAAATCCCTTCTAGTATTGATGTTGTTTAAGTTGCATATTTTCTCCCAGCTGTGTTTCTCCTTACTGAGCTGCATTTGTTTTCCTTGTGAGAATATTTCATCCCTGTCCCTTTGCTACTGCAAACACTGGTACCCATATGGGAAGACTTCTTTGTGGACAGAATTTACCCATGTAGTTGCACACTTTTCCTCATCAGAACATTGATGGGGTTCAAATAAAACTGTGACTAAGCAAAAAGAAGTCTTGTTATTTAAACTTTCCCTGAATTGCTGACAAAGTCTATTCTGACAATGCACAGAGGAGGAAACCCCACCACCCTTGCACCACCCCTAATTTGCTTGGCAAACTCCTGGAGGAGTATGACAAGATTTGGGGGCTTTTGTGTGTGTGTTGGGTTTTTTTAACTATCTTTACGAAACTTTGCTCTTTGGTATTGCTGGTGAATAGGGCTTGCTGACATTCAACAGGTGGGCCCAGGAAATGTCAGGCATGTCGTTCATTTTGCCACCTTCATCAGGTAACATATTTTCATCTAGTCAAAGTATGGTTTGGCTAAAATAAGAATCAAAAATTAAGGGTCTTCCTGGGCAGGAAGAGAAATTGTCTCCCTATTGCAAAGACCCGTTTCACTGAATGAAAAATAGTCTGAATAGCGAGGTGCTGCCCACAGCTCTTAAGTCTTCTGCAACCCTAAAAGTTGCACATATTCACATTTATGTTCTCTCTCGCAAATCACATCTGTTTTGTTTTCCTGCCATGATATTTTTCACACAGATCCAGAATGACTGTGCATATGTCCAAATCCATTGCTGTGCTAGACTTAGAGGGGATCGAGTTTGCATCGAGTTTGTTCCTTTTGTGACATGTGCTGGCTGAGGTGTTCTCTGTCCCTTGTGCAAGGAGGCCACTGTTAGATCAAGATGAAAAAAAAGAAAAGACAGCCAAGAGGCTATGTCAGCTGAGGGTATGTCTGTGCTGCACAGCAGCGTGCAGCGCGGGGAGCAGTCACTGGGCTGGTCCTTCTGTCTGTGTCACAGCAGCGCCGTGGAACATTATGAGCTTTGATCTTCCAAGGTACATTCAAAAGTGTCAGCTGGCAGCACTGCCCGTGGGTTACAGGACCAAAGTTAATTAAATAAGGAGCAGCATTGCCTGGAGCTGATTTTCTCACTCCCAGTTCTGCCAGCAGCTCGGTCCCAGCTAGACTGGGGCATCGCTGCAGTCCTCTGCTGCAAGGTGCAGGTCTGCTCCATGGTCATTTCAGCAGGATGTAGCCATCATTCTTGGCTTGGCTGGTGGTTTGGATGCTACAGATGAAAGGGTTTGGTAAACACAGAAAGCCAACTGGTTTGCTTTAGTGAGTGTATCATGTCTTTAGAATACTGGCTATATTGGAATCGATTCAGGCATCTTTGTTGTTTTGTGGGGATTGTCTTTTGGTGTTGGTTTGTTGTTTTCTTACACTGGTGTTTTGTTTTTTTTTTTTTCTTAAAAAAGACAAGGGATCTGTTATTCGTCTGTAACAGAAGAGCATTGTGTGAAGAGTGCTGTTAATGATGGTAGTTGTGGAATGATGCGTGTTGGTTGTGTTTTATTGTTTGGAAAACAAACATCCCCCTCCTCTCTAGCTGCAATCTGCTCATTCAGTTGAAGAAGCAAAGTCAACTTTCATCCCTGTTCTCTGTTCCTTTCTTCCTATATTGTAGAAATATTTTAGAATAATACTTGTTCACTGTCAGAGAACTTCATGCTTTCCTTCTTAGCTCTGCAGTCACATAGGGCTCCTGGGTGCTACCTGCTACTTCTGCTCCACACCCCACCACGTTTTGAGCTGCGGCAAATAAAAAAGCCTAATAGCTGGGAGAGAGGGAGGGAGGTTACAGGTATGCTACTGGAGGAGGCAGGGTTACCAGCAGCAAGAGGACAGATTAAATTTCTGTTTGCATGAAGGGTTTTTAAACTGGCCAGTGACCCAACGGTTAGCATGATGGTTGCTCACGTGCAGTTACACGGGACTTGCCATACCCAGCTTCTGAGGGACCGCAGCTGATTCACTACAGAGAATCACAGCAATTCATCCACTTTTGGTGTCAGGAGATTTCTGAAGAGCACAGCTGGTGCTTGGCAAAATGAGCCCGTCCGCTGCACGAGAAGAGCCAACCATGGGCGCTGACAGAAAACCGCTTCACAGTGGGTCAGGGAGGGCCCTACCGAAGAGAAGGAAGTAACACCTTCTATGCCACATGAGCTATCTTGGGCAACAAAGATTTTAGGTCACCTCTCATTTAGACTGTTGCAACTGAAAACAGGCAAATCCACACCTTTTCTTTCCAGGCTGTTACAAAAGACTGAAGAGGAGTTTGTGGTGGTGACAAATGTCAGGTGGCTTGGAGATGTGTTGTGAATCCTCAGTACTGTTGAAAGGATCAGTCCTTCACCACCGACTACATCAGAGCCAGGATTTTTGTGTCTTTGTGTATTTCACCATCTGTTAATCTCAGGAAGGGACAGGGAGAGAAAGCATTGCTAATATTTTCAGTTACGGTTGAGTATTGTCCACAAGCAGCTGTAAGATAAGACCATTTTTCTCTCAAGAACTTCCTGGTCATTTGCAGCGTTGGTGGCAGGTGATGGATGACAATGTGGTTGTTAGGGCAGTCAGATAAATGAGAAACTTTGGAAAGCTGCTTTGCCTGAACAGATGTTCCTTTGCACAAACAAGTTTGGAAAGCCCCTTTGAACAGATAGTATGACCAGATCACCGTGTTTAAAGGCTTTAACTTTCATGTCAGAGAAATCAACAATTTGGAGGTGGAAAACTTCTTAATGTACCCTTACTGTTGTTCTAATTTAATCAGTGAGAAATATAGGAAGCACCCAGTTATTAAATCAGTAAAAGTGACAGGCCTGTTGTAGGATTTTATCCTATTTCTATCCCTTTCTATGCATAGCAAGAGGATTATTTTAATAAGATAATTAGTATTTTATTTTGTAGTGATACTTGGAATAGAGGAATTCAAAGAAAGATTGAGAGCACATGCTCAGATGAAATGGTAAATATTGTACTGTTATGAAGTAAGTCAATTTTCGAAGCTTTCCAGCGTGTGAAGTATTTCTTTAAAAGCAGTCATATGCTGTCTATCTCTGAAAGCACTAGTAAAAGCAATACCTTGGTGACTTAAACATGCTGCCCTGACTGAATCACTGAAGTGAATTCTGGCCAGCAGATCTCATCCCCTTCCTCCCACAGATGTTCATGTGTAAGTGTAGCTGTTGCTGATGTGCACAGTCCTGGACTCGTACGTCCTACGTGTATTGCTGCCTGCGGATTGGCTTGCTCAACACCTGGCCTGTCTTCGGAATGGGGACAGAGCCTTGTAACTCTTGTTGCAAAGCTTCTAAGAGTTTATATGGTAGATGCTAGGCTTGAGAATAGTGGAGTGATGTCCAAATGATTTACTTAAGGATTAAATACTTATATTACATCAGATTTTTTGAAGAGCTCCCTACTTAACTGTTCTCACATAAAACCTTAAGTGAATCTGGCCGTTAAGAAAAAAAGGTTCCCTTAATACTGCCACAAGATGAAACCCAGCATTTTTAATATATACTTGGTGACAGAGAAAGAGCCTGGTTTCTCCAGTTATACCTTCAGTACACATGTGAAGGCAGTCTGGATTCTGCCAGATGTGGCTATCCAGCAGATTCTTTTTTCTAAATACATGCATTTCTGAATTCAGAATTACAAGAACTGTAAGCCTAGGCTTGGATTTGTTGGAGCGATGGACTCGGGAGTGTTCTTAGGCCTGCCTGGAGCTCAGCTCTGGATGGGGGACACGCCACGTGAAGCAGTTTGGGGATCAGTGCTTCCAGAGCAGCTTCGCTGGCAGCAGACATCAGGCTTGCCAGCATTCTTGAGTTTCCAGGTGAATGCTGTTGAACCACTCTTATTTCCTCTCTGTCCCGTCTCTCCCCACCTTGCAGCCTGTTCCCCTTATCCTTCTGTGTTCCCTTCCCCCTCCCCGGCCTCAGTGGCACGTCAGGGCTTCGCGCTGCGCGGCGGAGTGAGCTTCCCTTCCTGATGCTTGTTTAAATTCACCTGGCTCCTCACTGAAGAGAGGGGCAGCCTGAGAACAGGTTTGACGCTGCAAGGGATCTGAAGGAAACATCACTCTGGTGTCACTTTGCCTCAATGTTATTTTCTAGTATCTACAGATTTTTCTTTTGCCAGTGCTAAATTTGAGGAAATCTGTTTATATACGAAGTGTCTGGGAGTACAAACAGCCTCCCTGAGTAGGAAGAGATGCAGATACGATGTTATTTTAGATGGCTGGGTGTGTGTGATACTGTCTGACTGTGGCATATTAACGGGGAAGACAGGTGAGGAAATCCTGTTTCAGAGTATAAATTTTCAATGTAGGTTGCAGCTGAGCACCGATCTCTGTTTCTACCTTTCTAAACCAAGAGCGGCTTTGGGGAAAGAATGGAGAAACCAGTACATACCCTGTCCAGCTGCACTGGCAATTTTGGCTATTTCAGAGTTAGAAGTAGGGTACACAAGTCCCAGCCTCTGCAACTACAGAATTGTTGTACCTAATATTGGAAAGTCATGAGTCATGTTATCATCCTGTTCCCATTTTCCTCCCTCCAAAGAGATCTAAAATGATAAGAAGCTGCATGCTTAATGTCGCCTTTTGAGCTTATTCACTTTGCAGGACAGGCTCTTTAACCGGTCTTTGTACAATTAGAAAATCAGTATTTCAAGTGCACAGAAAAATGCTTTGTTTTCTGGTGACTCCTCAAAGGTCAATGACTTTACTTATCCTCCCTTAACCCCTAAGCTTCATTTAGTCTCTAGCAAGCTCTGGCTGCACTCAGTCACTCTCTCTTTTCTTCTTCACTGGCTTTGTAGCTTTCTGTCCTCTATTCACAGCTCCCCAAAGTACACAGCTGGTGTGTTAAAATGTCTGCCCTGTTAACACTTCCTTGTCCTCTGCTTTTCATTACAGATCTGTTCCTCCTCCAGCTTAATCTGGAATCCCTCCACAAAGCCATATTTCTTAAACACCGAGGTCATTTTTTTTTTGCCCAGAGGCTCCCAGTTTCACACCACATCCCCCCAGTAGGATATTATCCTCAGTCTTTGTCCACAAATTTTTGTTTTCTGCAGTATCATTTCTTACTGCTGCACATTCACAGATCCTCTCACTGTCTTCTGTCTGGGCTGTAAACAGATAACAACAAGCCTGGATTTGCAGTAACTGGAAAATG
This sequence comes from Tyto alba, assembly GCF_018691265.1. Lineage (NCBI taxonomy): Eukaryota > Metazoa > Chordata > Aves > Strigiformes > Tytonidae > Tyto > Tyto alba. The sequence continues at coordinate 3,721,032 of NW_024881295.1, read as the reverse complement.
TATGTTAAGATTTTTCTTAATAGGGCAGGTTCCAACCTCTTATAGAAGCTGTAAGGGAATTAAAGCCCATTTGGCCTTTTGACCAAAGCCTTCTGACCAACAGTGGCCTCCTTCAATCATATGTAGGGGACCAAAAAAAAAAAAAAAAAAAAGATTCAGTGGGCATTTAGGATATGTATGGGAAGAAATTATAAGCTTCTTCCTTTATTAATATCACAAATAATAACAAAACTCACTGCCTAAATTCAGAGACATGTGAGGGCTCACTATGAGGGATCAGTGTGGAGCTAATTCTACAGCAGATTTTGGAAATTTTTATCTTTTCTGATCTCAGATGTCTTCTGTAGATCCTATTTACAGCTGTAGTTTGGGAATAAAGATGTAGAGGAGCACATTTACTTTGACTGCCATTTTGTATGAGTCTGATTTTATTAATTGCCATCAAAATTTTACCCCAAAATTCCTCAGCATCTTCAGCAACTCCAGCCACTGTTTTAATTTTTCTCTGTTTTCTTTGAGCAGCGAAGAAGGAGGATTTACTCCTTCAGCAGCAACTAAGACATTATTTTGCATATGTTTTGCAGAAGTTTCTTGCTTTACAGTGTTCCTAATGCATCAGAGGGAATGCCCCTAAAACCAGGTACATCCTCACTGCAGCCTGAATTACAAGGCACTGAATGGCTCCAGTAGAAGAATGGTACTCACCATAGCAGATCTTCTCCTATTTGGTTTCCAACTGTATCGTGGACTATTTCTATGCATCTTTGATCAGATCCCTTGATTTCCCAGTGTCTAAATCTAAGTTAAGTACAACACTGTTTCTCTGTCTTACAATGATACAGTGAGCTGGAAACTGCTTTGTATTGCTTGGGTTGGAAAAGAATGAAATATGGGAGAAGTTAGTAAAAATTGAAAGCTTTTGTGGATTTGTCTTTGGGTAAGGTTGTCCAAAAAGTGTGCAATGAGTAGAATTGGAGCCCAGTTGTTGTAGGGTCTAGTCTAACAGAAGCCATTCTTGAAGTAAAAGCCCTTATCATGTGGTTGAGTTATTACAGTATATATTGTGATAAATGCAGCCAGCTATCTTGGACCCTTAAGTGTTCTGAAAGTAGATGGACGTACGTTGCCTTGTTCCTTAACTATTAAATTCCTCAGAATATGTGGGAAAGTCAGAGGGTGACATTTTGAACCTGTGGAGTGATATGAAATAATTTTTATGTAAATCTTATCCCGGTGCCTACTGTTCCACTTGTTCACAACAAAGGTGCATTTTGTGAACTTTGAAGTAGTTTAATTAAAGTCTACCAAAGTTATTCATGGTACCTGGAAGCTCAGCTTTCATAATTTATTACGGGACCGTTTCTCTGCAGTCTGCTTTTGCTGAGAATCCAAGAGTTCTGAGTTTCAGCCATGCAGGTTTCCCACTTTACAGGGCTTTTAAATGCTGCATTTTTTTTGGTTTGACTTTATGAAGAAAAGACAAAACGAAAGAAGGGATTAAAAAAAAAAAAAAAAAGTCAGGCTGATGACCCAGGAAGCAGCATTTCATTAAAACTTCTATATAGCTGCTCCTGGGAATGCTCTAGGGAAGCAATAGTTTCCTTATTTTAAAAGTGGAATACTACAGAGCTAAGAGAAAAAGCACTCGGGAGAAGGCAAAAGATATTCAGAAAAGGAGAAGCCCAGAGCAGCAGAAGTGTGAGGGCCAGTAGAAAGACAGAGAACAGCCAAGGCAACTAGTATATATTTCACAAAGCACAGAGAAAATATTTTCTTATTTAACTTTTACTAGTGAGGAAAATATTTTCCCGTAAAAAAAGTTCTCAGGACTACTCAGAAAAAAATTGTTGACCAATACCTTTTTGCTTTTGTTTTTTTTTTGACATATCAGAATATCTTCAATTGAACATCTTCTTGTATTTGTATAGCATCTCTCTGAAACTCTAACCCATCTCTAATCATCTCTCTGCTCTAGGTGAGACAAAAGTGATTTGTTTCTTCTGTTGGCAGTTAGAGGTCAGTATTCCATGGCAATTCTGTTGTTAGTATTACCTTTATGTAAAAGATTTTCTTTCTGCCAAATCCCATTTGTTCTTGCCTCCAATTCAGTAGAAGATCTTTCCTTTTTAACATGCATATTCTGTGAGGGGCAGTGGTCCTTCATTCCCAGCTCTTGATGGAAAGCTCGGGCAGAACTGGGGAGACAAACCCCTTTAGATGTCATTTGGCTGAAACTGCCTTTCACAGGTGGACTCTGAGATGGTTTGTTGTCCTGAGGTCCTGCTTTCTTGCTTTGTGTACGATTTCCTTCCTGCTTTTTGGCCCTTTTTGGGCCAGTGTCAGTAACAGTAAAGTTGTATAATGTAGTCACTCTGCCCATCCACCCAAGGCACCTCAGAGTTAAGGGCCAAATAGTTCTTGCTCCTCATATATTCAGTGGGGAGAGATAGGAATATGCAGCAAGGAGATTCAGAGTCTCTTTCCATTGTTTTTTGCTGTCATCTTTTTTGTATTTTGGGGACTGTCCCCATTACTGACCTTGAGGGAGCAAGCAGAGCTATTGACACAGGCAGCCAGGAGAAGGAAGAGCACTGGATGTGCATGCAAAAGAGCCACCACTTATCCCGGCTTCCCACAGAAACCTGCACGGAAGTACGACTGGAGAAGTAAGAGTACATTTTGGGTTATCATTCTGATAAAACAGATGTAAAAATCTGCTCCCAGGGTCAAAGGAATAGAACAGACCAGCTCACAGGTTGTGGCTTCCAGAAAGTGAAGGCAAAGCCTTTTTCTTTCTGAATCAATCTCCATGCTCGGACACTCCCTGATTTTAGTCATTCGGTTGCTATTTGGAGGCTTTCCTGATGCCAGAAAGATAAAGATATTTAATTTGGGTTTTCACAAGTCTGTCATTAAGCAGGCAGTGTTCCCTTGACGAAAAGGAATTGTTTTCTGGGGAACAGGTTGAGGCAGGAGACTGAGACACCTCAGGAAAGCCTCTCTGGCCAAAATAATTATTAGCCTCCGTGGCAATCTATTGTCCAAACCCAGGATTTGTTGTACTAAGAAGCTAGGTGTTTGATTAGTGCACTAAGAAAAAATGTGTAGAGAAGTTGCATAACTCCATGAAACTCACTGGTTTTGAAGGTTTCTTTGTAAAGAGTTCTTCATATAACTTGGAAAAATGAGCTGCAGTTATGTCCATCTATAATGTCTAAGGTATTTTTACCTAAAGTACAGGACAATTTGTATTGAGTTTTGATTATTAATTATTTTCATCATCATCGCAAGTGTTAATGAAGACTATTTCTAAGGCCTGCACGCAGGGATATTTGTCAGAGGTCAACATACCATTTATAGCGAGCAAAATTGAATGCCAGCACAACAAAGAAACCAATCTTCAGCTCCCCTTCCTGTGTTTGTTTTCTTCTTCCTTTTTTTTTTTCGAAGGAAAAATGATATGAAGTGTGGTTATAATCATAGTAATCAATAATTATAGAAACATAGAATGGTTTATCTTCCACTTCTGGAAGTTTGTTTCCTCTTGCTGATCCTGAAGATGATCTCAACATTTGCCTTTTACTGCCCATGGGTCTGTCCTCAGTCTCCATGACCTTCCCAAAATACTAGACTGTTTTATTCCAGTGACATCAGCAAGTTTGTTCAGCCCCCTTGGATGCATCCCATTCAGTCCCACAGAGCTGTGTAGATGGTCCCTCACTCCATCTTTCTCTACCAGGGGTAACACTGTGCTCCCCCAGACTCTGCCATGAGGCACAGGCACCTGGGAGGTCTGAGGGCAGAATCTGCAAGGACTGCAAATTCATATTTTCTGCACAGACTTAGCAGAAATTCAGAATATTTCTTCTACTGAAGTTGTGGTTTGCTATCCAGATATCTGTGTATGGTCATCAGGACTTCAGTAATTAAGCAAGAAACAAAAGAATGAAGTGATGGAACCTCCGTTTCTCAGGTCCTATGCATTAGGGTTTGACATTTTTTGCAAATAACCCAAGTTATTCTCCTCAAACTGGACAAGACTAGCTGTTACTCCGTCAGATTCTTTTGAATGTTGCCATTTTACTGGAATGTAATGTGTGAGTTGCTGCAGTACATAAACAAAAGGGAAGGAGAAGCCAGAAGAGGAAAAGGGGAAACAAAAAAAGAAAGGTATTAGAAAAAAAATAAGACCTCTTATGTTAACTGTACTTTCATATGTTCTATAAAAATATGCAGCTTAAAATATTGTGTTTTAACTATGAACACTTGGGTGTGAAGTTAGTCTAAAGAAGCTTGTGAGATGGAGAATTTTATTTGACCTTGAAGTTGTAGGAAACTGGATTTGACTTTTAGCTTAATCTTCCTTTGCAGTTCTGGCTAATTTTACATCTGTGATTGCACTATGCCAGGAGAATGCAGTGCTCAGAGCATCTCCTGCCCTATGACTCTCCAGTCTCTGTAACTTGTATATTTGCTGTCAGAGAGGAGATGCTGCTCTGAGAATGAGCAGTGGATTTTATGAGCAACCTAAAACAATTCTGTTTCTGTGCAGGCACTCCAAAGAAGGTAAGAGTTGACATTGGGTGGTAAAATGAAGTTTGGCTTTGTGGCATGGTGGTGAGATGGGAGGAGGGATGAGAAAAAGACAGATGCATCTCAGTGGTAGCAGAGTAGAAATGCCCAGGCTACTGAGAGCAACATGTGAAATGGAAATGAACCCAACATAGTTTCATCTGTTTAGGGAAAGACATTGTGATGCTTTCCCATGAAGGACAGCTGTGATGCTCTGTCTCATCTATCTCTGGTAACAGTCAGCAAACCAGAGAGTTTTTAAAGAACAGCTTAAGTAAAAGATTTGTCTGGGAAAGATATATAAGGAAAAATTTAATAGTAGAATACATAGCAAGCACTGATTGAGATTAAATGAGGAGGAGGAGTAACTAGAGCTGATTTAAAACTCGGTATTTTCTTCCCTCGGGGATTTCTGCTAACTTCAGCATTTATCTTTATGCTGGATAGGAATGAAAAAAAAATAATCTAATTTCTGTGTTAGAATGGCTGGTTATGAAAAATTTTGGTTTTCAAAAGGATGGATGGGGTTTTTTAGAAGACTAATTTGGCATTATGTCCTCCTCCACTGCTCCTGGGTCCTGGGAATGTAAATTCAGAGACGTCTTCATTGATTACTATGAACTGGGGTCACTTTTGTCCTGGTGAATCACATTTATGTGCCTCCTGCTCTGCATCCAAAGAGCTCTAGCAGAGTGGAGGTCACAGCATTCCCCAAGATTTACATAAGTGTGTGTCTCTTGGGAGATACAGTCCATCAAGAGGCCCAACTGATAGTGATAATGAGATCAAGACCCACATAAGTTAGAACTGTCAGTTGGCATCGTGGCAATACAGGTGGATGCAGATCAATATCAAAATGAGATAAGATTTAACAAAATGACAGATCCCCGTTGATTCTGAGTACCTTGGCTCCAGGAGAAACATTTTACTTCAGGACTTTTGATGGAAAGAAATATAAATATTTCAGTAAAATGACTGAAAATATGTCATCATATTTTCATATGATTTTCATATGAAATCAGTCATTTGCTGAAATTATGTTTGTAAATTAGAGGAGAGGAAAAAAAAAAAAAGAGAGAGAAAATGACCCATCAGTTGCCAAACTGGCTAACTGGCTTTCTCATGTAAAAGTAGCACCAGCAAAGTTATTGTATGTTGTGACATGGTAGAATATTTTCATTTTGTATATGACAGGTTGAGGAAGCTGTGTGTGCTCTCAAAGGAAAACCACAGCATATGTGGTGGTCTAGGTTGAAAAAGGAAAGTAAAATAGATAATTTATTGAAGCTTATTGAGAACAAAGGTAAGCTTTCTAGAGAAAGAAGCAGGACATTTATTCAACACTTTACAAAGTTCAGGTTTAATTCAGCTGTGTCGTGAAGATCTCCAGATCAGCATGTGTACTTCATCTACCAGCTGTACAACACCCATCAGCCGTTACCCTGCAATGGGTACTTCTGTGAAAGGGACATTTATTCATGTGGGATAATATTTAATCAGGGTGGTCTTTATGTAATTTTGAGGGAGGAAAGGTCTTCATAGTGGCTCATACAAATTTCTTTATTCATTGGCAGTCTATAAAACACCTCCTCTAGGAGTCACAATAACAGGAAGGAAAACAGTTAGCTTATTTCAGGTGTCATGCTGCAAAAATAGCAAACTGGTATTTGAATTTTTTTTTTTAGCCTGTGGGCTGAAGAGACTCCTGCAGGAGAAATGGAAGCTACAGTGTGTGCAGGATAATGAAGTGCAGGCAGGTCAGAGCTGGTGCCTTGATACACAGCGGTGCTTGAGTGGACCAGCACTCCACCAGCTGTTGGGACCCCCACAGGAACCAAGGGCCCTTCCTGGGTCTCTGGGCAGGGAGGTTCCCACATTGATGGGGAGCACCAACAGAAGACTGAGCTCCTTTGCTTTCGAGGTGGTTCATGCCCTTTTCCTCCCATCTTCCCCCGTAGAACCTCCTGTGAGTCAAGGGAGGCTTGTTTCAGTAGGAGGTTAGTAGCTACTCAGTCTGGTTGCTTAGGATTGTGGTTTTAAGGTCCTCATATAAAAATGAGCTTGTCACTTTGTCGTGATTTGAGCTCAGAGGGCAGCTGAGCACCACACAGCTGCTCACTCCTCCCTTCCCTCACAGCAATGAGGAAGGAAAAATAAGCCCGGCTTGGGATTTGAGACAGGACAGGGAGGGGCAAATCACCCATTATGGTCATGAGCAAAAGGCAGACTTGTTAGGGGAAGAAAAAAAAGAACATAGATTTATTACAGACATTAACAACAACACTTAACAGAGTAGGACACTGAGAAGCATTGCCACATCTTGAGAACACCTTCCCCCCACCCCTCCCTTCTTCCCGGGCTCAGCTCTGCTCCCGATATCTCTACCTCCTCCCCCAGCGGTGCAGGGGCAGGGAATGGGGGGTGCAGTCAGTGCTTCTGTTTCTGCCATCTTCGGTGGGGGGAGCTTCTGGAACTTGTTCCCCCTGCTCCATTGTGGTCCCCCTCTCACAGGAGACAGTCCTCCACAAACTTTCTCCGACATGAGTTCCTCCCATGAGCCGCAGCATTTCCTTACACTGCTCCGTCGTGGGTCACCAACTTTCTCCAACTGGATTCCCTCCCATGGCTGCAGCCCTTCCCGAGCTGCTCCGGCGTAGGACACCCCCGCATGCTGCAATCCTCCCAGTGCTGAATTACAGCAGTGGGAGCTGCTTTTTCCCACAAGATCCTGGCCTCCTTCAGGTGCAGCCACCTTAGTCATCCATACGAGGCCCCTCACAGGCCATAAATCAGTGTCTGCTCCACCGTATATCTCCATGGGTGGCAGGGGGGGGCCACCCTGCTGTCTCCCCACAGGATACAGGGGGGTCTCTGCTCCGGCACACCTCCCCCCTCCTTTCTTCCTCCGTTCCTCCACTGACCTTGGTGTTCACGCAGCTGCCCCAACTCCTCCTCACAAGCCCAACTCCTCCTCACCACGTCCCTTCTTAAATACGTTATCGCAGAGGCGCAGCTGATGGGCTCAGTTCTGGTGCAGAGGTGGAGCTGACTTGGAGCTGGGGGAGCTTTGAGAAGCTTCTCACAGGGGACCACCCCTACAGCCCCCTCCCCTGCTACCAAAAAACCCCACCACTCACTCAAACCCAGGGCACACTTTTACTGTGTCTTGACTGTGTCAGTATTGTCCTTTGTAAGCAGGAGGACAAGATCTATGAACAAAACATACATATTTTCACTTGTAATTTACCAAGTTTTTCAAGAAAATACATTGGATACAGCTGAAGAGGTGTATCCTCTGTGGGGAGAGAAAATAATTTTTATTTTTATTCTGAGTTTCTTTTGCTTTCTTGCTGGACTGGCTGTTTTTGCTCTAGGATAGAGCATGAGGAAGAACTACAGCCTGAAATCTGTTTTCTCTGATACGTGGAAAACAAGGTAAAAACATCATATTAGGCTATTTCATTAAAAATGAAGATACAATAAACTCTGGAATAAAGGCACTCTTTTACCTAGGCATTAGGAAAGGAGTACTAAATTGTCTTAATAGATTGTGTTGTGTGCACAGTAGTTCTGAGCTGTCTTGTGATAAAGTGATTCATCTTTCCATTCAACTACAAACTACAAAAATGCTAAACTTGTTGCGGAAAGAACAGGCTATATCTTCTAGAAAAAGCTGTCAAATAAAAAACTGGTCATCTTGCCTCATCTTATATATTGTGTCAACTTGTCTGTATCTGTTGCAATTCTTCTCCAGTGTTTTATTGTATGCCATGACTCTGTGTGTCCGATTATCTTAGAGCCTTTTTATTTCCTAATAGCTGATGCCTTCTCTACTTCCTGCAAACCGTACAGTACCTCCCTCAGAGCAAACAGAAAGGAGGGACTAGCTGGTCTCTGTCCTAAGCTATAAAATTTCCCGTGTTGCTAGAGAGTTTGGCTGACTTTCCTGGCTAAAGCAACTGCATGCAGATAAACTTCTGTAAGAGCTTATTTTTTCAGGTAAGCTGTGTTCCTTAATCCTTGCTCTATAAGTGATACTAGACCTTCTCTTCCATGCTGGGCTGGGATTCTCCATTTTAAGTAATCCCCCCAGTCGTCACTTTTCTGTGACCATCTCCTCAGCTGAGACTCATAAAAGGCTGATAGTGGCTACTAGGGTTTTGTTTTACCTCCTCTCTTGGTGGCCGTGGAGGATCTGTTCCCATTATAAGCTTCCCAGTTCAGAAGACAACACTGCAGATTGGACTGAAGAGTAAGTCAGGGGAAAGAAAAGAAAGCCTTTGAAGGGGAATAGCAGAGTTTTGGCAGAACACCCACAAGGAGTTGGAGAGATGTCCTGAAATTATTCAGGTGAGACTTCATGCAAATCCTGGGAAAGTCACTTGTAACTGTTACAATTGTTAAATTTTAAAATTGGAGTACTTCCTAAGAAAGGTAGATTAAATGTTCCTGCTGAGAGGGCAGAGTTTCACAGTGTGAAGGCCTTGGCAACAGTACAGGACAAATTCTTGCTTTTTCCTGCCCCTGCCACTCATCCCACCAGTCTCACAACACCCTCAGCAGTACTGACGCAATTCTTTCTCAAGCATCATCATAAACCAGTCCAGTGAATTTGTTTAACTCACAACTTGATCCTACAAGAATTCTTCCTGCGCAATTGAAAGGTCAAGAAAAATACGGCCTGAGTTGCTAAAGGTAAGAATTTCTAAAAAAAAACCCTAAAGATGTTGTCAAAACCTCTGCATTTAGCCACAGTGCAACTCCAGAGATTTGTGAGAGAGCAACTGAGGATCAGCATTGGTTTTCCCCTGTGAAATACACTACATTGATTGTGTCAGTCTTAGTGTCAGAACTGAAGAATGTTGCAATTAAGGCTTATGATTGTGCACATTTAACAAATTGGACCAGGCTCTACCTCAGAGTTAAACTTCAGGTGTTGTAAATTTGGAAGGATCAACTTGCTATAAAAAAATTGTTGCTGTAGTGTAAATCTTTGGTATCACCTGTGAGCATCTCTGCTATATAGTGATTAGTGGTGTTAATAGCTTCTGTAGAGCATTTGACACCTGGCAAACCTGGCATGTCTCAGCCAGCAAGGAAGCCTGGCAGTGCAAAGATGCCTTTCTTATACTTGCCCTGGCAGTTCGTCATTTGTCTTTTAGGTAGTAGATAGTAGTTTTCATTTTCTGTCACTATTTATAAGGATGATCTACTCAATATGAAATACTCAGTTTAGGTTCTCTCTCTCCCACTAAACACTATGACTTTCTAAACTGAATTTGAATGCTGAAGTTTTCTAAAGTTCTTGAAAACCTAAAAAAAATGCCTTTTATTTGTAAGAAAGCAATCATCCAGTCTCTTTATAAGTGCTCTCTTTATCCTGTTTGAGTTTTGGGTACACAGGATCACTATATTGTGTTTATTCGTCAGCCCCTCAACTTGTATGTCTTGATAGCAGACTTTTTCTCCTCTGTGTTATTAAGAGATTTCAACTAGATCAAATAATCTGCAAGTAAGTATCATCCAAATTATTTTTTTTCTCCCAAGCATGAATCGCCTACCATGTTCCCGCTGTATCTGTGGTTAAGCTTCCTTCTGTTAAAAGACTTGCAGTATATTCACAGTCATGATTTCTTTCCCCTCTGGTTATTTAGGACTGTATCTCTTCCTGTTCGGTTGTTAAGATCCAGATTTCTTGGCATGTGTTCAATATAAGATCAGAGAGGTGACAAAACCATTAAATCTCCCAAAACCTACATTGGCTTCCAGTGCAAATTAAGGCTGTCTCAGGGCATTGTTTTCTGTGGCTTCAGGCAGACTTCTAATAAAACAAGGATTCTTGGGTCATACCAATTCTCCGACTGCCTTTTTTCTCTAGTCATCCTTTTGGAAAAGGGTCAAGAAGGGGCACTGGCAAAAATTGTAAGAGAGCCTCTGTAGTCTGTGAGTACTTGGCCAGGAAAAATTCTCAGGAAGCCAAATATGCTGAGTTTTAGGCTGTTTTGCACTACCACAGGTAAAAAAGTTTCTCCTAAAATAGGATTTTATGCTACAGAGATTTTAAGAAATAAATTTTTGAGCAGAGTGAAACACTTCTCCTGTTTTGTTTTGCTTTACTTTCAGAAACAACATAGTGGTATCACTTTTATGCTATTAAACTGGAAAGAAAAAATGGTTGCTACTACCTGTAGACATGTTTGTTCTCTACTACTCTTTTCCCGAAAAAGGTGTAATAGAGCGGGAACTTTATTCTCTGTGCTCATTCTGGTAAATATCTCTGTATTGCAGGAAGTGTCCTGCCTCAAAGACTACAGTTTGGCAAGGCTGGTGTGTGTTTTGGCTGTTAATAACACAAGTTTTTTCTTTCTTGTGGCAAGCCTAGTGTGGATACATGCTATGTATTATGTCCCTGCCCAATTAGCTGTGTATTTTGGCAAAGAATTTCCAGCCTGGCATTCTGCATGTACCTCACTTCAACCCCTCCTAATAGGACTCTTATCTGGACCAAAGATTAGCAGTGAAAAAACCTAAGATGGGGGATATCCAACAAATGTTGCAAGACTTGGAGGTAAATAATTTGCATCTGAAGAATCAGGACAGTAATGCAATTGGTGATACCTTCAAGAGGACATTGCACCTTTTGGCTACAGTTTAGAGAAGCAGGGACTGTTAATGGTTTATTTACTGAGAGGTAGCCTGCCATGCACATATGTTGTTATACCAGGTCACTTAATGTTTATTTTCACAATATCTCTGGGGCTTGGGCTGAAGGCAAGCTCCGCACCTGCATGGGGCTATCAATGCATTGTGAAGATCAAGGCCTGAGAGACCTGACTTAGATGAGAATCTTTTGTGCTCTGCTTGGTACAAATTACTTGGTTGGTAATTAAGAGAGGGTGGTTGAACTTATTCAGAATATCAAAATTTTAAGTACACAAAATGGAGAGATATAAGATACAGTGAGCCTGCTATGGGTGCAATGGAGCTAAAAGTACGGGAGCACCTTGGTAGTGTGTCAGCTTCAGAACCAGTAAAGTTTGCTTGATATTTATAACCTCAGACTGTGAGCTTTGTCTCCAAGATCATGAGGTCATACAAAAGTCAAAGAGCATAATTTCTTGGAAAACTATAATACAAAATTATAAACAGGAATTGAGTCATAAGTTATTTTTTCTTAAATGATACGGATAAATCCTTCCTTTTAAACTGGTCCTCAATTGCTCTTTATTTCTATTGTTATGTTTGATGAAACATCAATGCTTATATAGTCACAACACAGCTAAATACCTTTACCTTGGAACATAACCATTTCCTGTCTCTACAAGAGAGGAAAAGGCTTAAAAAAAAAAAATCAGGAGTCACTAACACTATGTACTTGAAATCACTAGTATACAACAGTACAGCATTTACTGCAGTGTTTTATATAAGCATTGTGTAATTAAGTGACTGACATCTATTTTGAGATATTGCATATCATGTATATTTTGTTACTAACTTTCTGAAACATCAGTAGCCATATTGATGTTAAGACTGCTGTCAGAATGAAAACTGTCACATTTTGATGGACAGCTAGCTGTAAGGCACAGCACGTCTGTTGATTGGATGCTGCACGGAAAAATGTGGGAGCATACCTGACTTCATCTGAAACATGTCATATGCCTTTGCATATTTATTTCTGTATTTCTCTGTGCTACATGAAGATATACTAATATACCAACTTGGTGTGGTCTTGTGTATTTTGAGGGCAGAGACATATTAATCCATCGATATTCCTGCTTGAGGGGCAAAGATCATGATAGAGGCAGGAGACTTGCTGGGTGATGGTCCACAGGGTTGTACTTCATGAGCCGTGTGAAGTCTGTGCAGGTATCTTGTTTTCAGGATGTATTCCTGGGTCTGTAACTAACCTAATTTAAAATTATTCCAAAATTTATACTGTATGTTGACTTTAAGAAGAGTGTGTGGGATGGGGGGAAAGCTAGCATTGCAAAATTTGTGTATATTTTTCTTTACCAGATAATTAAGTTTTTAATTGTTAGTCACTGGAAAAAAAACAAACAAACAAACAAACAAACAAAAACCCCAAAAAACATAATGAAAAAAGCTTTATTTGGTATAAGAGCATGTAAATTTTAAATTCAGACCTTCTAAAGGACGAGAAGGTAATTTGTGATTCAGGAAAACGCATGTACGCTAATTTCAACCTGACACTGATTACAACAGGATTACTCAAGTGCTTTAAACTTAACTCAAACTTCCCTTGAATGTTTAGAACCAAATCATCATTGAATTGCTTCTTTCCATTACCTCCTTGCATTTCAGTTCACAGAGGATGTATTCGATGACATTAGTACAGCCTGACCGTCCTTTTCTGATGCTGCACTTAGGTTTTATTCAGTGCTGGATTTTTTTGAATTTATATAAATGTGCCTTGTCATCTCTCATCGGCTTGTCTTCTAAATATTGGAGAAGGGGGGAATAAAATTTTTGGTCCATGTATGCAGAAAAGGAGGGATAATTTTCTCTGCACCAGTATGTGCCAGCCACAAGGCATTTTCTATTTACATTTTATTGTCTCTTCTTTCTGAAGAAGTGTGTTTCAAAGGCTCCCAGTGCTGCAAAGCTCTCTGCTGCCTCATTATTCAGAGATGCTGATGTGCTGAGCAAATTTCCTTAATGCAGCCTTCAGTAACTCCAGGGAATTCTCTTTAGTTTCCTCTTCCTGCTCTTTTTCCTCTATCTGAAGAGTAAATGTTTGTATTTCTTGGAGAAATCTGTGGAAAGAAATCTGCAAATTGTGCTGCCTATCTTCCACAGAAACTGAGTGAGGAGATTTAAGGAGTGTATTTTCCTTGCAGTTTGTGAGCAAACCTAATGTGGAAGGGTATTATTTTAATCTTCCAGTTCAGCTTTTTCCATGTATATTTATAATCTTCTTCCTGAATCCACAGTATGGTCTGTGTGCTTTTGAATGACAGAAATAACTGCATGACAAAAAAAGAAATCAAACAACAATCCAAAACCCACCAAAGTTAAAAAAAAAAAAACGAACAAAAAAAAAATTTTAAGACTTTTTTTTTATTTACATATGCACATGATACTGATTAAATTGTAATACTGCAACAACTATTTTTGAGAAATCATTGTATCTTAAAGCATATATGGTCTTTCTTGTCATTGTGCTCTTTGGCTTGTGAAATAGAAATTATTTCTGATCCCTGTTATAGTATTACCTGAACAGTTTCAAAGAACTAAACACAACTCACAAAAAGAGCAAAAAAGTGGCTGCTTGGCCCTGCATCATTAACTCAAATTCATTAGCAGCCCCTGTGAATTGCCTTGCTTCTAATCATGGGAATAATAAAATACAGATCTACTTTGTTTCTCTGGAGTATTTCAGAGATCATTAGTTAATGTGTATAAAACAAGGTACGAGTGAATACACTAATACAATAGAAGAGAGAGTTTTTAACAGCAAAAGGGAGGGGTAAACATTGATATGCTGTGTTTGCTATATTACTGATTTACATATACAATTCCAGAAAAAATATTTCTACTCTGATAACTTCAGCTGTGATCAGAGACCTATTCTGACTGGTAGTATTGCACTGGCATAGTTCCCATCCCAAAGAGCTTGGGATGCAGCAAATCTGTAGTCTCTGATGGAGGCATATATATTTCAGAATATTGCATATATCCCTATATTTTAAAGCAGCATACCCAGGCTCACTTAACATTTCCTTTTAGTTTTATGTCTGTTTTCTCAGTCAGTTTATACTGGTAGAAGAGGGAAAGATGTACTAATTAGAAAAGCTGGAAATCTGTAAAGCCATCTGGTGAGGATCACGAGATAGCAAAACTACCTCCTGAGAGTAACTAAACTCTCAGAAATTAAGTAAAGATAATATTTAGTACCAAGAGTGAAATTAGTTGAATTATGGAAGATTTTGTGAAAATGTTCTTCCTGTTAGTACAATGAGTTCTGCTTGCTCATAGCTGGGTTTCAAGTAAGGGAAGAGCTGATGAGTGTTAGAAAAATAAGTTTTAATGTATTTATAAGAGCAAATAAGATCATGGTTTCAGTGTTTTGTTGATACTTTCTTACAAAATGCACCTTTAAACTTTATCTCAAAATATTATGGCAGTAGCTGCCAGATGTCAAGAAATGAGAGTCTCTCAGTCCATTTCCTACTGAACTAGCTCCTGTTTGACAAAAGTCTACTTTTTCTGCAAGCTTTGACTGGCACCCATGTTAGCAGACTCCATTGCCAGTTAGCCACAGCACGCCAGTTGGAAAATTGTATGAGAAGTATAAATTTTGCAGTGCACATGAGGAGACCCTTATAAGTTTTGGTTTGGTTTTTTGTTTTTTTTTTTTTTTTTTTTGTTTTGTTTTGTTTTGTTTTTTTGGGGTTTTTTGTTGGTTTTTTTTTTTTTTTTTGTTATTTTTTGTTTGTTTGTTTGTGGGTTTTGGGGTTTGGGTTTTTTTTTTGTTTGTTTTGTTTTTCTTTTGGGTTTTGTTTTGTTTTTTTTTTTTTTAATTTCTTTCAGCTATTGGTCTAGTTTTAAGGAAACTATTTTCCGGAAGAGTTCCACTTCATCTGCATTGAAGATCACTGGGATATCACCCAGGAGTAATTTGGCTCAGTGTCTTTAGAGATCACAGAACTACTGTTATTTTGAAGCTGCTGTGGGTAATTCTGGGCATAGCACGGTGAGGAGGTCTCTTGCATTTGCACACTCAGTTCATTGTGAGTTGAAGGCCTGCTGGTAGCAGCTGAATGGGACATTCTCCATAAACAGGCTGACTCAGATACTAATCACAGAGTCCTACAAACTTCTATTTGCTGCTGTCTTGCTTTCTCTTATTTTTTTAAAAAAAGGACCTACATTTTGCAGTCTTATCTTTCTGTTTCTGTTGGTAGCAGTTAGCATCCACAATATGTTCACCCTCAGCCTACCTGTGCTCTGTAGTTCCCCTTCAGTCTTCCACTTTGATCAAACACTGGTTCACTCTGTTGAAAATCCCAGCAGCTACCTTGGGGCTACCTAATATAATACACACCGCTTCTTTTCATAGGGCTAGTGAAGCTTCTGGCTTAGCTGGGCTTCTTCTGTATTGCCTGTTCAGGTCTCCAGAGGAGGAGGCTTTCTCACCCATGCTGCCCACAAGCTGTGTGTGTTGAATCGAAGGAAAAAAACTTCCAAACTCTTAGGATGATGTTTGATGTTGGAAGGGGCAGAGTCAAAACGAGTAGCCTTGCTGTGCACAGGTGGCCTCTGAAGCTTTCATCCCCTGGCCCCAAGCTATCCTGCAGCCTTGGGAGGATCAGCAGGAATCAGCTGTGCATCGTAACTCCATGCTTCTCTTGTCTTGCTAGAAGCAATAAATCAAGGATTAAAGAGGTTGGGAGGGCATCTCCATGGGGACAGTCAGACAAATCTGGGGAAAATCTACCCAGAACAGTGAGGTGTAATAGGAGGCAGAAACACCGCTGAATCTCTCTGAAGTGTCTTCTGTCTTAAGAACTAGTATGTCTTATATTTTTTCTATATTACATATATATAAAGTCTAAATTTTTTTTGCTGTTGCGTTTCCTCACCCTCTCTTCAGAAGTAGGCAAGCCCCATTCTGGTGTCTCCACTGTCCCTTCCTAACACTTCACGCATGCATCCTTGTAGGAGGAGGTGGCCTGCTAGATTCTCCTCACTGCGATTTCTGTGCATTTCCAAAGGGTGAATGAGATGTTTGTCAGTTGATCACATTTGCACTGGGAGAGTCACGACATGGCAGCAACCTGCCAAACTGTGGAACTGCCTTAATGTACACCCTTACGCTGCCTGTGAGAGGTCGTGATTTTAGTGCCAAGGACTCTGACAGGAATTATGTCAGTGTATCGTGGTTCTGATTCAGGTAGTGCCAGAACTGGCTTCAACAAAATAGAGGATGCAAGGAATTACTGGAGAGCTGGTCACTGATCCTTATTTTCCGGCTTGCTGCAGAATAAGACAGCTTGCAGCATGCACTAAGCAGCATAAAATTCCCTGTGGACTTCCTGGTATGAAATATGCTTTGGCTGCATTCCTTCCATGTTCCTGAAGGGCTTGGTCCTTCTCTGTCTGCTGAGAACTTCACTTGACAGGAGAATTTTGCATAGCAGAAGCCTATTTCAGTAGCTGGACAGAACAAATGAGACTGCTGCTGTTGTCTGATGGATTGCAAGGCACCATCCAATGCTCTAAGCATGAACAACAGAGAAATGTGGGAGAAATTAAAAGAAAAAAATTACCTTTTGTTGGTATTTAGCCTGGGGTTTGATACAATAATAAGGTAAAAGATGTACAGGCAAAACTGGTATTTCCATTGATAATATTCCCTTTTACATTTCAATGTGTAAAGAAGATGATATCATAAATTTTTGGTTTTGAAAACATATATTTTTATGTGCTTTGCTATGAAATTGATAATATAGGCTCTAACGTCCATCTGGTGATTCTTTTAAGAAGATTTCTATTGGTGGGAAATATTCCAAACATTCTTATCTTTCAGCCACAACAGAGGCAGGAATAGGGTTCTAGGCTGCACTTTTTAATAAAACCTGAATATTAAAATGCTCAGACTGCTGAGCTTAGCTTTCTATTGGAAAGAAAAATAATTCCAGTTTTTAATTAACCTTAACTCTGAGTCCAAACACAGCAGGTAATTTTTTCCACACTGTTAAATCTGAGATCTAAAGTGTGAAATTTCATTTTAGCTTGTTGTCCCAGGACTGCTGGACTTCTTAATATATTCACCACATTTTTCTGTTAAGCAGCATATACCATGCTGATATATTAACTGAGCTCATTGAGAGATTTCACTGACAACATGTCAAGAGCTTCTCAGCTGATAAGTAGTTTCCTCTGTCTTATAGGGAAGGTATTAGCAAATTTAGACATTATGGAGGGGTGGAGGAAAAGGACTATTTGTCCTGTTACAGCTTGTAAAAGTTTACAATAAGAGGGATTCTGTAGCCGCTACCATATAAAACGTAGCTGTGGTCTCGATGACCCAAAATTGGTTGTGACTCAAGGAAAAAAGCAGTTAACAGATTGCTGTGTCTACAACCTAGAAATGGTTATCTGTGGTGCATGTGTCTGTGTACGTATACAAGTACATGCATACACATTGCTAAAGAAAAGTCTTCTTCAGTAAAGGCCTGTATGCTTTGGGAAATCCAGACAAATACAATGGGGGTCTCTGAGGACATCGGAAACTGGAGAGGGTAAACTTGTGTACATTTGAATCCCTATAGCTTTTTTTTTTTCCTTTCTTTTTCTTGCAGCTAGTGTTATTCAGTCAATTGCTAACTATTTTGCATTTGTTCTGAAGCTTAATATAAACAAAAAATATATGTGTATTCTGATAAATTTGCACAGGAGTACAATGCTACTCATCTTTTCTATTTACAGCTTTCACTGGACATAGCTGTAAAATAGTTGTAACGATGGGAAGGTTAGGTTGGCTTTAGTAAGTGTTTGTTTTATAAAAACATGGTCATTAAGGGGTAGTCACTTTGACCATGTTCCTGTACAGTGTACTCGGTTTATTCTTCTGTTGTTTTCTGCATTTTTTAGGTTTTGTAATGAAAACATATAAATGTAGTTCCATTGGATTTCATTAAAACCTTTAAGCATTGTGCTTATGTATTTACCTGGCAGGAGAGCTGGATGGAGTGACAGTAGAAAAAGGAAAATTAGGGATAAAGGGGGAATCCCTCAGGAAGATAGTCTCTCCATCATTACAAGACATAGATTTACTTACTAGATAATGCTCTGCTTGGGTCAGTATTGCTGCTGACTCAAAATATGGAGTGAACACCATTCTTCTTTATGTCACGACAGTGCAATTGTGAAGAACATGGTTGCTATAATCACATGAATATTTGCATTGCTACTATCAATCACAACTTTTTTTCATTTATTACAGAAATGCGGGCAGTTTTTAAATACTTTGGGTTTAATTACCCAGTCTATTTTGGGGTGACAAAGAGATGGTTTTTCATGAGTGCTGCAAGGTGGAAATTGCCAGCGTGGTAGCAGTCCTGCTGCTGCTGTCCTTCACAGGAGCTGTGCTAGTTGGACTGTTCCAAAAGTGGGGCTTGAAAAAGCACCAAAAAATTTCAGCTTCCTGTTACCCTCAAATTGTATGCAGGTATTCTTAAACTGAATCAATCATGGAATCATAGAGGTCGGAAATGACTTTTAAGATCATCGAGTCCAACCATTAACCTTCCTCTGCCAAGCCCACCACTAAGCCATGTCCCTAAGCGTCACATCCACACATCTTTTAAACACCTCCAGGGATGGTGACTTCCCTGGGCAGCCTGTTCCAATGCTTGACAGCCCTTTCAGTGAATAAATTTTTCCTAATAGCCATACTAAACCTCCACTGGTGCAACTTGAGGCTGTTTCCTCTTGTCCTATCTTTTGCTGCTTGGGAGAAGACACCAACACCCACCTTGCTACAACCTCCTCTCAGGTAGTTGTAGACAGCGAGAAGGTCTCCCCTCAGCCTCCTTTTGTCCAGTCTAATCAACCCCAGCTCCTTCACCTGCTCCTTACAGGACTTGTGCTCTAGACCCTTCACCATCTCCATTGCCCTTCTCTGGACACGCTCCAGCACCTAATGTCTTTCTTGTAGTGAGGGTCCTAAACCCAAACACAGTATTTGAGGTGCAGCCCCACCAGTGCCGAGTACAGGGGGACAATCACTTCCCTGGTCCTGCTGGCCACACTATTCCTGATACAAGCCAGGATGCTGTTGGCCTTCTTGGCCACCTGGGCACCCTGCTGGCTCATGTTCAGCCGGCTGTTGACCAACACCCCCAGGTCCTTTCCCACCAGGCAGCTTTCCAGCCACGCTGCCCCAAGCCTGTAGCGTTGCAGGGGGTTGTTGTGACCCAGGTGCAGGACCCAGCACTGAGCCTTGTTGAACGTCATACAATTGTCCTCAGCCCCTCGACCCAGCCTGTCCAGATCCTTTCCTACCCTCAAGCACATCGACGCTCCTGCCCACCTTGGTATGTCCAAATTCAACTTTTCCCACAAATGCCATAAATGATAGGGCTACTGGTTTTGACAAGGGGCAAGAATAAGTACTGGAAAAGGACAGAAAGTCTTTTCATATGGTGTTAAGACATGCTTGGATGCTAATACAAAGCTATCAACTGAGATCTCTAAAAGAAAATAAAAGTGCCAGACCACCCTGATATCACAGAGAGACTCATAGACCATTGACTTAATCGCTGAGAGACCTCCCTTTTGCAGTGCTAAAATACAGTGTGATTGGTGTGCAATGGGTATGGCAAGAGTTTTGATTTAGGGGTTTGGGAGAGGATTGCTGGTTGTAGAGATCCCAGTCACAGCTAAAGGAGAAAGAACGAGGTGATAATGACTCTGAAGAGTGAACTGGGAGAAAGGGAAGGGGAAAGATCACCTACAGAAATGCTCTGACATCTGCATTTAATGATCTCTGATGTCTGCATTTAATTATGCTGAGGCAGAGCAAAAACTCTCTTCTAGTCCTGATCTATGCACAGCAGCTAAGCTTTGATCCTGTACCCTGCTCAATGGCTTTGCACCAACTAGCTCTAAGTGAGCACTGCTAAAAAAATGGGAGAGGGGGTACAGATGCTGACCTGTGTGAGACAGAAAGGAGCCTGCAGAGGCTGCTCCTTTGATGTCCCTGGGGGCTGCTGTTCTTTCCAGTAAGCTAATTAAATAGAGGTGAGGCAGAATACATCCATATTTGAGCTACTGAGAACTATTTGTTCTTTAAAATCCCACATCACACATGTAGGTATGTCCTTAACACAACTGCCCCATCTTAGCTCTAAAATTCTTATAGGCTTGTTTTCATCAATTTTAGAGTGAACACAGGCTGAGAAAGACTAGCAGGCTTCACTTACAAAATCAAGAGGCTCCTCCTGGGTCGTTACATCAGTCGCCCTTCTGCTTCATTCGTTCTCCTCTAATTCTTAGCAGTGGTCAAACAGTTCGGACTACTTAGGAGAGGCAGACGATCTGTGAAACTGTACAGGTAATGCTTAAGCAATGACCAAATATCGAAATTCAAGCTTTTGCCCTACATCTGGGTCTTGTTCTGCAGTCAGATTTCTAGCCCAGAAGCCACAACTCCCAGCAGTTTCCAAAGGATCGAGAGCTCCTGTCCACATGTCATGTAACGTTTAGCAGTTTGCAGGATCCAGTTGTGCACACTGCTCGTTGTCTTGTCTCTAGCTCTTAATTATGCTGTCACACTGCACTGATTCTTTAGATTTAATTGTTATAAATTGAAATGGATTGAAAAACTTGTGTCATTTTTCAAGTCATGAAGTGTTTTCGGGAGCAATGAGAGTTTCTCCTTGCTTGTTGCTACCTGGGTATTCTGTTACAGAAATGAGTCGTTACAGTTAGCAAACAATAAAGTATTTGGAATATATTAGTTGGAGAAAAGTGTTTTAATCTTCAGGCTGTTAGCAACAACACTTACATTTGATGTAAATTGCTTGGAGCAAAATCTCTTTTGTAAAGAGGATTATCATCAGGAGTTCAGTCTGACTCTAAGTGTTCCCATCTTTGAATCACAGGATTTTATTTCTTTGAGCTGTATTAGCATCAGTAGTGCCTGTACAAGAGATAGATTATGACCTTTCTTTTAATTCTGTACCTAAGTGAGAGGAGGTTTATCTTTGCCAGTTTGTTATTGTTGTTAGGTTGTTAGTGCTATTAAATAACTATGGAAGTTTAGCAAACCATAAGCATCTTTTAATTTGTCCCTAGATCAGCCATTTTAACATCCTTATTGCTTCCTTTTCTGCCATCAGTAAAATCTCCCCTACCTCTTTCCAAACATGTACTACACAAATCTTTATGTGACTAAAGACCTTTGAAAATATATTGTGTAACTTCAGTGCATCATTGTTGGTACTATCTGCTTGGTCCTATTAGCAGCGCTGTTGTCAAAAATGTGCTGTGTTGAACTACAGCCTTTTTCCATTCTGAGTCATCGTTATTTATTACTGAAAATGCAGAAAATATTTTAAATATAAAGGCTCAAATCTAAACTAATCTATGCTAATCCTAGCTGAAACGTTGGTCATTGCAGTGGAACTACCCTGATTGTGAATTTGGCCCAGTAAATCAAATCAATGGAGCTGACTGACATAAGCTTTCTCCTGGTGTTACCAAGAAGCCAGGAGTTAAGTCGCTATGATGAAAAGCAAGTCACCACTTCAGCTGTTGCTAGCGTGCATGGTGTGGGACTCTGCTCTGTGACTGTAAGGCCACAGCATGCTCTATTACTTCCAGATGTCCTGGGGCTAAAAATAATCTGTGAAATCATTGAAGCAGATCCTGGTGCTCAACCAAACCTTGGCATACATATAAAGCATCTCAAATGACAGATCATGCAGAACCAATGCACCTGCATACGCCTGAGGTTTCACTGTGAATTGAGAGATGCTGTTACATCCTATGTTTCTAGAACCAGCACATAAATGAAACATGTAGATGCCTATTGCATCTTCCTTTGTCTTTTTTAATTTTATTCTTTAAGCATGGAATGCAGCATTCAGTTACCCCAGGAATCAGAAGGTTGGAAAGTTGCTTTGCTTCTGACTGGACTTTGCTCTATAGGAGGTGATGTGCAGGTGTTGAACTTTTAACATTATTCCTGCCTCTTCATACATGTACATGCTCTCCTTGGATTATACTGATTTGGTTCAAATCATACAATTGTTGTATATGCATTAGCGTTGGAGGAAAATTGCTCATTGTTCATGTATCCACCTCTGCTAGCCACCAAAGTGAAAAGATCATGTTGCTCCTGCTACAGTCATAGTCACGGGATTATTTACTTGCTGATGTTTCACTAATGAGAAGTGATACAGCAATGCTTTCAGGCAAAGAACACATATTAGAAAGAATTGCTTTTATGTATTGTAATTACGTGCATAATTTGTAGAGTCTCTGTCACACATCCTGGGGCAAAAAATAAGAAAGAAAATAATTATATGATGATACATTGCTCAGGCATCTCCAGTGTTCAGTCCATTTTAAACTCAAAAAATAATGAATAGACTGAGAAAGCAAATTGAAGAGATTGAAATAGTTTGTGACCGCTTTATATTGCTTCTCCTGACCTCAGCTGTACAAGTTCTCTGAAGCGACAGGGGAATTTTTCTTCCTCTGCATATCCCAGGTTAATTATGACTCCTCCAGAATCCTGATTAAAGAAAACCATTTTATGTATGATTGGATATTTGTACCCAAGATTAAAAATTCATATTCAGAAAGTGGCCAGTAATTATTTTGTCTTAAAGTACTTTTGCTGTCTGTAGCTTTTTTCAAAAATGTCATTTGTCATTAATTGTAATTTTAGCTGAAGCTGGTTCATAACATTTAATACAATGTCTAAAAGATTCATCTGAACAGTCTGACCCTCTTGTTTACAGAAATTACATTCCTGCATAAAGTTGTGAGAACGCACCAGACATGAGAAAACTCATCAAAACCAGACAAATTAGAAGGAGATACTAGCAAGACTGTTCATGAATCTAGATGTATATTTACAGGCATAAAATCCTTCACTTTTGCACAAAAAAATCTTTCCCCCCCCCCCCCCCCCTACATTTTGTACCATTGACTTGAAAAGACAAATACCTCAACAGATAAGTTTCTGAAATGGCCACTGTCCTAGTTGAGTAGGGCATGGATATCTTGGTAGTGGTCCAAATCATAGTGAAATATTAACCTTCTTCAGTCTACTCATCCTTCATTGCTCGTGCTCCATTTTGCCATCTCTTGTTAACACCCCGCAGCCATGGACCTTCTCTGGGCAGTGGCAGTAGCAACAGTCAATGAGGTTCAGGTACATATTTCCCTTCCCATTGCTAGGGCTTTGATAGCAATCAAACTTTCAGCATTACACTATTGTAATCTGAATGCAGACTTGGCATCATTGAAATATGTGGAAGATGAGGACAGTGTATTGGCTGTTTTGTTAAATATCAGCTTGGTTGTATCTGCTCTTGGTGGGGGAAAGTTCTCCTTTACTCCTCTGTTGAGGATATGGTGGTTTTCTTTAGCAGGAGGGAAGTATTTGCTTGGTGGGATTCCCACCTTTCCCTTTGCTTGTCCTTTGGCATATGCCCCTGGCACAAGATCATGGCTTTGTTTGTAATGCAGCACTGTAGATTGTCCTTTATGTCTGATCCAGAGGAGACTATTACAGGCATCATTAACAGAGCTTTACCCTTAAAGCAGCTTGTGTACTTGTGTCTGCAGAGATGCTCAGTGTGATTCCTGGCTGGCTGTCCAAAAGTTGATTTTTTTATACTACAGTTGGAGATGAGTCAGCATCAGTGAGATGTATACTGCTGCAAAGCTGCTGTGTTCAGTAATTCAGATGGTATCAGTGATTACTTTCCTGCTCTGATCAGTGCCTAAACTGTCAGTGATGCCTGTAAATAGCCACTTGAATTGGGCTTCAAGAATCCCGTGTGTGGGCTTTTCCCCACCACTCAGTGGCTTTCTCACCTCCAGTCAGTTTTGGAAGAGATGGGAACCTCTGGCTTATCCTTATTCACCTCAGTAAGGGTCAACTCACTTCAACCGCAGACTTCCAGTAGTTTTCTTTTACCAGATGCTTCATCCCTTGCAGCTTAGCTGACTGGAAAAGAGTTAATGCTCAGTATTGACTGTTTATTCCTGAAAATTAAAAGCAAATTACAAGCTTCTGCAGGAAACAATTTTTTCTTCATTTGACTGAGTGTAAAAAGTCAAAAAGGAATGCATCAATTTCTTTGTATTTTGAAGTAGACATCCAAAGGGTTAGGTCATCAGGCATTACTTGGATCACACCCTTTGACCTCAGAAATCCTCTTGTTCCTTAAAATCTCAATAACTTCTTCAGTACTTTCTTTACAAAGGCCAAGCAAAATCCATTGGAAAAGAGAAGAATAAATTCTGTTATAAAATCACACTCTTAAAAATATAAAAACGAAAGATGGTTCTGAAAAATAAAAAAGTCACTATTCCCTGACTAAGTTTAAAGTAAAATATTTTAGCAATCCTGAATATAAACTGGAATCTACTTTTGAATTTGGAACCTAGTAAAAGCCTCTTCAAATTTGCTTGGTCAGTGGAGATTCAGGGATTTGTCTGAACATAGCAGATTGCAGCATTTTGGCTTTCTTTTGTATCACGATCTCAAAACATCAGTTTTGTTTCTGCACATTAAACAAATACACAGATGATTTTCTTTGCTGAATATTAGCATGGCATCAGATGGATGCAAGATTATTGTATTTGCTATTAAGATAACTTAAGATAGGAGAAAAAATAAAGTACTATAAGGAGACAGAGATCTGATCCCATGATAAGCAAAAACCATCTCATTCCTCATGGCTTTTTATTGTGGATGAGTCCTTGCAAACTATATGCTGCCTGACTTGGACTGTTTTATTATAGAAAATGGAAAGGATATGTTTTTTCTTACTTTTTTTTTTAACCCTAAAAGATGAAGCCAATAACTAAGAGTTACAGCAGAATGCCTTAGAAGTTCAGTTTTCTGTGGCCGTGTTTGATGTTTCCATTGTCATTGTATCAGAGTAGTTTGAGAGATGCAATTGTTCTCCTGACTTACTGGAGTCAATTGTTCAAAATAGCCTCAGACTACATGGGGGGAAAGTGTCAGTTATGCGTGTGTAGTCCTTGCCAGAAATACTTAGTGAAATCTGACTGCATGGCTAATTTTAGGGACACTTAATAATAGTGTGATTTTTTTTTTTTTTTAATGATGATGATTATTATTTTATTATTTTACTGATCTAGTAGGCATCCAGTGTCTGGCCAAAATAAATGAAGCCCCATTTGGATAACTCAAACAGAGAACCCAAATGAAACAACATAAGAGACTGATGACTACATTCTGAAATCTTAACAGTTATTTTGGCAGCAGTCTACAACTATAATGCAAAGCACTAATGTTTAGCGATGCATGTTGGAAATGTTCTGTACTACTGAAGGAGAGTAATTCCTGTTAAACACTTTGGTAATCTCCAAGTCTTTGGTGGAAACTGTTTTATAAATGTATAATTTTTCTAGCAGAATATTAAGTGAGGTTAAGTAGATACAATCTTCTGAGTACAAGTTCACAGCAAGTATCCAGTGTCTAGCAGTGGTCTTATAGTTCATCTTTATGTTTCTTTATGTTCAGTATAATTTATATGGCCTCCAGTGACTAAGGACTTCTCTCATTAATTTTTATGCTTTGCAGGGCATGTGTCATACCAAATTTCTAAAGTTTTTTGCCATCTCCATCTTCATCTATGCTAAACTAATATCTACTTTTGGACTCACACATCCTTTCACACACTTCCAGGTTCTGTAAGTTCCTGTCTTCCAGTATCACTCAGTTTTTTCAAACCTAAATAAGACGTGAGATTTTATTATAAATAAGTGAATTATCTAATAATTTAACCTGTTTGTTTAACTTCCCAAGTGACCAGGTCTTTGATAAGAACAGGTTTTTAATAGGCCTAGACAATCCTGTTACAGTCATTTCAATTGTGATCTAGTCCATATCTGAAAGTAGGCTAATATCCAAATTAACTGAGCCAGAATACCCACAGCTATTAATTTGTAAAATAGTGTCCTTCAGAAGTTATTCTGCTTGACCCACTTTCTAAATTGGATGGCACACCTGATGATTCATTACAGCTAAAGAAATTTTGGGATTTTCATTTGTTTGTTGCTATGTACTGCTGTGCCAGGCAGCACTGGGAAAGAAGAACAGTACTTTGTTGGGCTTGAGTCTCTCATTTACGTGTCTGAGCTACAGCCTGTTAGAAATACACATTCAATGTTGCCCTGTAGCAGTACAGTGATTGCAAAAAATGGCAGGATTGCAAAAATGGGGTAGCTGAAGGTTCTTGAATACTTATTTGACAGCATTTTACTGTTCTTGTTTCTTTTTCTTTCAAATTTAGTAGGCTTTAAAAAAAAATGTATTTATATGTTTCATTAGCCTTTCCCTTGTGATGGAAGTGGTTTGTGCATGCTGTGATGTGCAACACTTGAAAGATAGGAGGGATTTTTTCCTTCCATTAATCTAGTAGAGAAGGGCTATTCTAAGAAGATTCAGTCCAGCCTTGTTTGTCATTTATTCAACTTAGTGTTTGAATTAGGATGGCTGGGGACATGTAGGCCTGAAACCATTATATCTAATTAAAATACTTAACTGGGACACTTCATATGGGAGCCTACTCATGTCAGCCCCCTTACATAGTCAGCAGAACTCCAAAGGGCAGTTCAACCAACCTAAACTCTCCAGAGAAAACATATGACATCTATGCTCCTTAAAGTTAAGTGGGAAGAATTTTGGCCTTAACAGACAATAATGGGTGATGACCTACCCACAGGAGCATGGTGTTGCAGTCTTGCAAAGCAATGTTGTTGCACTGTATCTTCCATGAAGAAGAGCATTCTTCATGGTTTTATTTCAAGCCAAGACAACAGAAAAAGGCAGAGCACATTGCTGAGTGATGACTGACAAGAAATGCAGCAGCTTGGCACAGTGGAATTGAAGTGGGAAACACAGCATTTGTACCTGCAGTATTTGTGTGGGGATCTGTTCTTCTTCATCTTGCAGGGATAACTGCATTATCTTCAATGGATGCCACTTCACAGTGTAGGAGATGAATGCTATTCAACACTGCAGTGAGCATCTACTGCTAAGACTCTTGGATAACACAAGTTGTGTTCTAAACTGTGACTGCTGAGTGCAGCTGTGGTGTAATATGGAGAATAAGGCTGAGCTTGATTTTTTAAGCTTCTCAGATTAACTTTTTAAATGTTTGTGGCTTATTTTTATAATAAAGGCTTTTTAAAAAATCATCTTTAAAACTGCCAGTGACAGAATTAATATGAGCTGCCATGGATGACTAGGAAAGGTTATCTCAGACTGTAGTTCCCAAATAACTGATCTATGTCTTGACTCAAAAGCCCTTAAAGCTTTATTTCTGCATCTTTTCAGGTACCTCCTGCAGAAAGTTAAAGGAAGGATAGAACAAGAAAGCACCATGTCTTCAGTATCAGCTTATTACAATGGAAAGAGCATACTTATCACAGGAGCTACAGGTTTCATGGGCAAGGTACTGGTGGAAAAGCTTCTGCGCTGCAGCCCTGAAGTGAAAGCAGTCTATATACTTGTCAGGCCAAAGGCTGGACAATCAATGCAAGAGAGAGTGGCCAACATGTTGAAATGCAAGGTAAGTTCCTATATTTTATTCTAGAGTCTAATGTGAAATTCATTTAGCTGGATGAAGCAAAGGACTTCTGTTATAATCAATTCATGAGGAACAAAATACCATCTTCTACTGCAGCCACTGTATATTTTTGTTGTGTCTAAAACAAACAAAAAAAATGTGCATGAATGAACCTGGATCTGTCTGATTTTGATATGTGATGCAGCATTTCACACTGTAGTGAAGTAACTGGTTTTTCTTCCTTTTTGCATTGCTGTTTGTTGAGAATTATTTTTTCAAAAGCACATTACCTTAGCAAATTTCCTTTTTGCAAGAAGAGCGGCATTTTGCTTTCATGAACTCTTTTCCTTTCCCTACTTTCAAAACTTATTATTCAAACACAAGCATTCTGAAATAAAGCTTGAATGTGAGCCCATCACACCCTGCTCCTTGCCCCTTATTGGAGCAGTGAATTAAATGCATACAGCAACGCTTAGTGGCAATGTATAGTGGGCTGTGCATTGCTGCAGTACAGTAGGGCATCTGCCACCTTCTGATATCAGCGCTAGTTTAACCTTACTTATGATGTGATAAAATACTGCTGCATTTGAAAAGGGTGTTTTCCAAAGTTGCTTGCAGCAGAATACAAAGGCTAAGACAGGCCTGTGAGTTGAAGAACAGACTTGCATGACTTCCATCCACGTGCCTTGTTTTTGTTGAGTTTTTAGCTTGCCGTGCCAGTGACGAAATCCAGATCTGTAGTGTCAAGAAGGATGTCAAAGCTCTTTACTGCATTTAATGTAAAGATTTGTAAGGAGAAACTGCTAGACCGGTTATCTAGAGTGGACTTGGCCTGAGAACCTCAAAGGTCCTCAGGAGCTTAGGCCAGTGGTGAGGTCATGAACCCACTCAGGCCCCTCCAGCTGTGGTAAGTGCCAGAGTTCAAGCTAATGCTTCCTGCTAGTGTGAATTTGCACATAGCTGATGTGAAATGAGGGGAAGGGACAGATCTGGCCCTGGTAGGCAAAGAATTACTTGGAATTAATCTGAGACATGTCAACATATTTTTAGATTATTGGTCGAAAACTTTGAACAAGATTTGGCTGGAAAAGTACTCCTTCTCTTTCTACCGGACTTAGGGGTAAAGTGGGTCTATAGATAACTTACAGGCAAGTAGGTATGGGAGAGGGCATGCATTTTTCCTCCTAATGTTTTGAGGCATCAAGCTAGAAAAATTTTAACTGTGTTCAACAACAATGTTTGATTTTTTTTTTTGGTGTGTTTTCAACAGAGGGCATGTTATTTTCATGTTCAGAAAGAATTGTTGATGATATAAAAGGAAGCCATTGCATTGGTTGGTTTTTGAAAGTCTGTGAAGTGCACAATTTTTCATTACTTTTCCTTTCAATTAACATTTTTCAGCTGTTTTTACAGCATTCATCAGCCAAGACTGTGGGTAATGGTTTTCATCATCAGACAACAAAATCTCATATGTGATGTATTTGCATTTTTTTTTCACAACCCCTCCCTCCTCCCCCTTTTTTTTTTAAACCAATAAGAAAATTACAAACCTAGCTATTTTTCAGGTCTTCTGTAAGCTTTGTTTGCATTTTATGTATAAAAATTACTGGCTTATCCCTTCAGTTGGCCAGAACAGCTTAGTGGTGGTGTTAGTTCTAGGTGATGTTCCCTAGATGTCATTTTATTGTTGCAGCTGTACTAAATGTAGCCCTTTTTTTCCTAGCATGTGTCAGCAGTTTTAGACATGCCAACATCAAATAGGACCTGATAACCTCTCCTTGAACCTCTGACAGCCTGCTTCAATGTGTTTCAAATGAAGGAAAGAAGGAGGCAAGTCTGTAAGTTAGGAAAAAAACATAGGGGTATGCTTGCAACTCATTCAGGTCTCCTCAGGGAAGACGGTGCCCTTTTGATGCTGTTTGTTTTAAAATAAAGCAAAAATACTTTCCTAAGACATAACTCCAACTCTTCAAAGTTTATTTCTATGTGAAACTGTTGACAGCCTTTGTTTTGTTTCTAGAAGTGAAACTTCCAGTAACTGTTAATTTCATGGCAGATGAAGAGAGCAGGAAAGATTATTCTTAACATTTTTGCAGATTGTTTCCAGTTAAGTTTGTTGTATGCCTTTAAGCCACATAACCAGCCACTCACAATTGAGAGACTACACTTTTGTTTGCAGTTGTGGTCTGCATTCTTCAGTTTGGGAAATCCCAGAGCTATAAAACAAATAAAAATGCAGCAAAAACTTATTCCGAGTCTTCAGGCAACATTTGCATTTGACATTCCTGATCATAATCTCTGATGAATAATGCTTATATTTGAGTAAGCACAGGAAAATTCAGAATGAAGTCCCTTCTCTTCCTTATTTGTACATACATAATTTCTAATCTCTACTGTACCTTGACCCAGTATTATCATCTGGAATTCCTCATTTTCACATCCAGAAGGGAAGTTTCCCAGGAACCAGAGGAATATAGAAAAGCAGGTTGGCAACTTAAAATCAGTATTTGGGATGGCAGGTAAAAATACTATTTGGGATGAAATAAGGTGAAAGCAGAGAAGTAGTTTGACAGGAATTAGTTGCACTGCATAATGCCTAGGTTCTTCAGATAAGGTTCTCTGTGGACTCCTGATTTTTGGTAGTACTTAATATTTTGAAAGAAATTGCCTATCATTTTTGACTTCTCTTCATATATCTCTGTGAAATTTTTGTGGTTTCTATCATTATATCTACAGCGGTTAAACTTTCAGGCGTCACATTGGTGAACTGACTTGTTCACAGTGTGTACACATGAATTTGAGGGAAGATGACTCCTGTTAAATAAAAAAAGCAGTTGTAAGTCACGAAAGGGTGAGGGGGTATGAAGGGTAAAAATGGCTTAGTTTGTGCTTTTAAAATGTTTCTTATGTAGAATTTTTCAAATTCTGAATCCAACATGAAATATAAAATATAAAAAATAATTTGGGCATAAATCAGAATTCTTCCACTGTATTCTGGAGTAGCTGAACAGAGGGCATTGAAATGTAATACAATGCTGGTTTTCCTCAGATCCTGTAAAATTAGTTTTACATGAAGATGCATTATTACGTTAATATGAAACATAGAATAAACAGATACTCAATTATCTCAGCATCAACTCCAAAATGAACATGTGCATTGAGGAATGTGTGGCACATGGTGACCTTGCCTATTTATGAAAGGAGATGTTCTATTTTCCAGCAGCAAGTCCCTAAGGGAAACAAGCTATTAACCCATGCTTAATGAAATGCCATGTCCACATGACACAGAGTGCAGCTCTTACACAAAAAAACCCACATTTCAGTATTGGCTTTACCCTGGATGTGTCCATAGATGTGGATCACAAGGCCATTTACTCATTAGTTGACGGGAGGTGTATATTTCTCGGAGGTAGGGAATTATTTCAAGGAGTCCTTTTTATTGTCTGATCCCTCTGTGTGCAGAAATAGGCAGGAATGCGTGGAGGGGTTGTCTCAGATTCCCTGGGGAACAGTTCCTGGGCTAACGCTGAGTCACGGGTTGTAGCTGTCACGTTGTCCCTGGGAGAGCAGAGCTTTTTCCGTGCCCTGCGTGCAGTGAAGCCAGGCTGCCTGCTGCTGCCAGGCTGCTTCTCAGATCTATTTGCTCAGTGCTCCTAATTAGAAAGATCAGTCAAAGTGGGGAGTGGAAAAGACTCTTGTTAATGTCTCTGATAATTTGGAGAGAAAATGGGGAGGCTGTGAGGCTGCTGAAAATGGGGAGCAGATAGTGCTGGGTGTGACTGGAAATACTGTAAAATGCTACTGCTTTTTCATGTGGTCCAACCACAGTGAACCCTTATGGTTAACCCTTATAGTTACAGTGGCTGGTACAGATAGACCTTCTTCTCTGCCCTGCAAAGTTTTGTCTAGAACTACACATTATGATGGGACCGACCACCGAAAACAGCAGAAATCCAATGTTACCAGGCACCTTCATCTGCTGAGTATTTCCTTGTCAAGTATGCTATGCTTATCAGCAAATATACAGCAAGACCCACTGTTAGCCCTATAAATGTCACCAAATCATGCCAGATTTCTCTTTTTCCAACTCCTTTATCCCTTTCTCCACTCCCTTGCTTATGAGTCTTGCTCATCACAATAAGCAGTGAAGGCTCTCCACACCAGACCAGTGCAGCCTCACTCCCTCTGGAAGTGTCCCCTAAATCTACTGTGATCACTGCAATGGTGCATTGATCAGTACCTGGATCAGAGTAATGAGTTTTTCTGGTTGATGGAGTGGGATCCCACTTTCTTAGTAAGAGGTCTGGAAACTGCGAACTGGAGTGACACAGAGATGAAGATGTTTTCTGTTCTATTATCTATTTATATTTGCCTCACTTTTGTCAGTAGCTTATCAGAAATAACACTGGTATTTGTGTACCAAAGGAACAAATCTGTCATTTTAACAAAAACTTGTTTCTTACTTGACCCCATGATTTGTAAACCATGTGGTAGAGAGGAGCTAAATCTTATGGGTGGTAACATAATTGACACAAATGCAGGCAAGGGTCTTGACCTCTTCTGTTCCTCTTTCCTAAACTAGCACCATCTGTTGCCTTGTTCCATTTCATTTCTTTGTCTTCTCCAATTTGTGTTTCTGTTCGAAGAAGGCTGGTAGAGTTTTGCTTTATATGTTAGCAGCTAATAGCCTGCTTCCAACAGCACAAGGAAGGGCCAACAAGACAGCTGGTGCCTCCAGCAAGATAACCTTTTACACCGGACAAAACGCCGCCACCATTAGTCCTGAGCTCAAGGCTCACTCACATGCCCCTGGTGTCACTTTCTGCTGTTGGATGTTTGCAGCCATGCTGCTGCTGCTGCTCCGTGGCTAACAGGCTCTGCTGGAACAATGGCATCTGGAACAAGCAAAGTGCAATGGCATTCCCTTTTCTGGGTGCTGTGACAAAGCTGCAGCCTTGTATGGTGACAGGCCCTGCTCATTTGATAGACATCCAACCCGTGTCATGACGCAGGGTGTAGAATCTCACCCATCAGCTTTCAGCTAAGCTGGGAGATCTGGCAGCCCTGCCTGCTTTTTCATGTGTTCTGTATGCAAAGCCATGCCTACTGGGAGGCTCAGAAGCACCAAGGCCCATCTTATTATCAATTAGCATCAGCAGAACTTGGTTTCCTACACCTCCTTTCTCCTTTGCACTTTCACAGCTGTCAGCACAGACTGCATTCTGCAGAAATGCTGGAAGTGCACCTAGGTGGAAATGACAGGGGTTTCATGTTTTTGTTTTTTTTTTTTTAATGTATACTCAGATGTCAAAGGAGAAATGCTGATAAGAGGAAGGGGAAAAGAAAGGTGGTAGTTGAAATTGTGTCCTCCTTTGCACCAGTCAGGTAAAATCAGGCTGCTGGCTGCAGAGGAAGAATGACTTTATGTGATTGAGGCAATTCTCAGAGAAAATAGGCTCATCACACAGTTTCATAGTCATAATGCAGTTTCCATCTATACTTAGTATACATAGATGCTTTACAGTAATTTAGAGTTTCTCCACACATTGCATAAGTTGATCAGGGATGCATTCAACGACTGTTTAGAACAACCCTAAATCTTCTTTGCTCTGTGTGTTTTGTTACACTTATGTAACTAATAACAGTGTTAGAAATAATAACTACACTTTTCAGTATGTAATGTATTTCTTTGCTAAAAATTTTCAGTGTGTCTGGTGAGTCCGATTCATCTCAGTGCTCTTTTGCAAACTGATTCCCTTTGGGAATTTTAGAAATGTTAAAAATGGAGCACCTCAGATGAACAGTCGTTTTGAAAATGCTTGCACGTTTGAAAGCACGTTGCTGTGTCCATACTTCCTTTTTTAGAACCACAAACTTGTTCTGTAAGGTTCTATGTACATACAAAAGCAGTCATGGAAAAAATGTGTAGAGGTATCTATACAACACTCTCAAAAGATGAGCCCTCATTTTATTAATGAAGCTGGAGAGAAAATGTGGATGACAGGATTGTGATGCAAATTAGATGTCCAGGAGCAGAGAGAGGAAGCAGTTAAAAATGAGCTGGTGATATTGCTAAAGAAAGGATTTATGTTTTGGTTATGAGAAGTTACAGTGAACATCAAGACATCCAAAAGGAGAGATGTCAGCTAAGTTCAAAGACGGCAGAGAGAGAGAAAAGTGGGTCAGGAACAGTAGAGTAACAGGATAAGTTTATGACATAATTGCGACACCAGTAGAAATCTTAGTAATGGAGGAAAAACAGTACAGATGCAGAAGATAAAAGGACTAATAAAAAGCTGCAGTAATATGAAAACTTAGGAAGAGATCCTGAAGAAACAATTAGAGAAAAAAAGAGAAGACAGAAGGTCTGCAGAGTCTATCAGAGATAACATTTGTTAAAAAAAAGACTTTGTGAAAAACATCCAAAGGGAAGTGTGAGGAGTAGGGCATTATCACTGATGAGAGTCAGGGCAATGGTCTGGAAGAGAGTGGGGTTGAGAAGCTAGATGGAGGAAAAAAGTAGTGGATGAATAGAAAAAGATGTTGGTAGGAGTGAGGAAGAAAGGGAAAACTTACTTTCTGGTATTGATACATCATAAACTTTATTTGCCTTATGTTGGCATTCAGGACACATACCTATGCAAGTACAGGTCTGTCCAAAAGGTCTTCCAGTCTGAATCAAAAGCCTGGTGAGGTCATGAGCAGAAAGGAGAGGAGTAGTTTAGGGTGATCAGAGAGCACATGAGAGTGGATCAACACCATGACTTTTGAATTATAAAAAGGATAATGCCTGATAGTGCCAAAATATTTGTACCTGCCATATAACCCTGTTGAATTCATCATGCCTCCTATATCAAGGTGATCAGACAATGTTTTCCTGCTTATCCCAAATTTTGCTAAATATATCAATCTTCATTAAGCTTTTAGGAGCATGAGAGGGGAATTTTTAGGCCTCAAT
Source organism: Tyto alba (assembly GCF_018691265.1). Taxonomy (NCBI): domain Eukaryota; kingdom Metazoa; phylum Chordata; class Aves; order Strigiformes; family Tytonidae; genus Tyto; species Tyto alba. The sequence continues at coordinate 3,686,190 of NW_024881295.1, read as the reverse complement.
TAAGGCAATCTGTAAAAGAAGTCTTCCATCTTTCACTTAGATGTTACTTTCAATTTTTTTTTTTTTTTGGTGGTAATTTATTTAAATGGCCGAGTAATTTGTTGATGAGTATTTGTTGAACTACACAGAGGTTATTCTCTAGCCCTCAGTCTTAATTGTGTTGCAGAACAGAAGAGGTTAAGTATGAGAACTGCCCATCCTGTTCTCTCTTCTGTGCGGTTCCTGAAAGTTATGCAGAGCTAAAATTTTCTTTTGCAGAACAAGCTCTAAATTCTTTCTTCTTCCTTTGGCCAGTTAAATTCTCATTTCTCTCTTGCTCCCTGCAGAGACATCCTTGTGGCCGGAGTAATTCTCTGTTCCTCCCAGACACTCGTATCAAGAGTCTGAAAAACACACTGTTCTCCAGTGTCAGGAAAAAATAAAGTCTCCTTCTTGTCTTCTAATTAAGATCAGTCTTTGATACTGCCACAGTACAGTAGCTATTCCCAGGAAATTTCATATCCTATTTTATTCAGTGGGGAATACGATACAACCTCCGTGATGTCCTTTATTATATAAAAAATATTAATTCTATTAATTGCAGTTTCTGCTATTTTTTAAAAGCTTGAAAATACAGATCTCTTTCCTTGCTAACTTGTTTTCACACTCCTGCCTCTGCGTCTTCTCGCAGGATCACAGAGTTGCCAAGGTTGGCAGGGACCTCTGGAGATTGTCTAGTCCAACCTCGTGCTCAGAGCAGGTCAGATAGAGCTGGTTGTCCAGTTGGGATTTGAATCTCCAAAAAGGGAGACTCCACAACCTATCTGGGCACTTGTGCCAGTGCTCCATCATGCTCACAGTAAAAAAAAGTGTTTTCTTCTCTTCAGGCAGAAATTTATGTGTTTCATTTTTTGCTCATTGTTTCTTGTCCTGTCACTGGATACCCTTGAGAAGAGCCTGGTTCCACCTTCTTCTTTACCCCCTGCTATCAGGTATTTATAGACATAGGTAAGATCACCCCGAGCGTTTTCTTCTGCAGGCTGAATATTCCCAGCTCTCTCAGCCTTTCCTCATAGAAGAGGTGCTCTTGTCCCTTCACCATCTTCTTGGCCCCTCACTGGACTTGCAGCAGTATGTCCATCTCTCTTTTGTGCTAGGTATCCCACAACTGGACACTTCTCTCCAGATGTGGCCTCACCAATACAAAGTAGCGGGGAAGGTTAATCATTTGGGCAGTGCTGCTGGGAGAATCAGTTCTGAAGTGCCTCTTTCCGAGGAGGAAAACTCCATCTATTAAATCTGACTTCCAGAGCACTCTATAGATTCTCTTAGCAGTAGCAGTGGAAGCAGAAAGAGACTGTCACCAGGAGTTTCAGAATATCCTATAGACCATAGGCCAAGACTGAAATAATAATTTTTCTGTCTCTATGTGTTTGAAGCAAGTAAGTTATAGAATCATAGAATCATTTTGGTTGGAAATGACTTTAAGATCATCGAGTCCAACCATTAATGTAACACTGCCAAGCCCACCACTAAACCATGTCCCTAAGTGCCACGTCTACACATCTTTTAAATTCCTCCAGGGATGGTGACTCAACCACTTCCCTGGGCAACCTGTTCCAGTGCTTGACAACCCTTCTGGTGAAGAAATTTTTCCTAGTATCCAATCTAAACCTCCTCTGGTGCAACTTGAGGCTGTTTCCTCTTGTCCTATCACTTGTTACTTGGGAGAAGAGACTGACACCCACCTTGCTACAACCTACTTTCAGGTGGTCGTAGACAGTGAGAAGATCTCCCTTCAGCCTCCTTTTGTCCAGTCTAAACAACCCCAGTTCCTTCAGATGCATCTCATAAGACTTGTGCTCCAGACCCTTCACAAAGGCATTCCCCACTGGGAGAAGCTGGATCCTATATTACATGGCTTCTCCTTGTGCTCCTGCCTGAATTTCTCCCTGAAACACCAGGTGCTGGTCACTTACAGATGCAGTTCTCCAGTGTCCTCAAAATGGTTCCTGCTGCTGATGTCTCTCAAAAGCAAAACTCACAGTACCTGGAAGCTCTAGGAAAGATTATGACCTAATCATGTCATGCATTGTCTTTTATTACAACAAGTGATAATGCTGAAATACAGATGAGCCTTGGGGTCTGCTGTTTGTCTACCGGTCACAAGCTCTTCTAGGTGGTACAGAATACAAACCTCAGTTTTGTCACTGCCAAGGAGAATTCACAGCTTAATGCTCTATCTTTGCAGACTGTCTTCAGTACTTCAGCTCCTGAGGGTATTTGCACTAGTAAAGTCGACTTTTGTTTCTTTTTTTAAAATAGACTGCAGTTTTCAACTTACTCTGGTTATACATTACTTGCAATAGGTACACAATAAAGCACAATGAAATTAAGATTGTTTAACGGACATAAAATACTAAACAAAAAATGAGGACATGGTGCTAAATGAAACTGTAGAAGCAAGGTGGATTACTCTCAGATGAGTAATTTCTTGAAAACAAAATGCTTTACAGTTCATTTCAAGAGTGTCTTTCATTTTGTGAATTAAAATGTTTTGGTCTCAAAACGTGACACATCAGTTTCCTCATCTCTCACTCAAAACAGCTGTTAGAGGTGTTGTTGTGGCACATCTGCTGAGACCAGCAGAATGACAGTAACACCGATACTTGTCCAGGTACTCAGGCACTTGCAAGTCCAAGCCAGCATGAAGTGTGGTGGCCCACCATCACCGTCTGACCGGACCCCCCCTGCCTGGCAGCAACTGCCAGCTCAGCAGAGTGTTGCTTTGCAGCCCTGATGTGCAGGAACTGCATCTCTCTTGCCAGCCCCTTATCACAAGGTGTGTGTCTGTCTTTGCTGGGTGCACGCACAGAAAAAATGTCTTGTGCAAAGGGTCTAGCAAGATCTCTTTATGGAGCTCAGCTTTCTGTGTGCCTGCTTGCTTGGCTGCAACAGCAAGGGGGTTAATGGTTTCTGTCTTGGATGTCATTCTACACAAATACCTGCCACCTGTAGGATGATATGTAAAAGCTGACCTTCATTTTTATCTTTACTTCTTGGTTTCATGTGACTTTTCCTTGTCCTGGACCAAAATCACAATAAATCATCAGACTTCAAAAGGGTTTTTTGGTTAGTTGTTTTTTTAACTTGAAATCACTTCATTATGTTAAGTGGATCATGATCTAAACAGCAACATTTCCAGGGGAGAATACAAAGCCTCAAATATAAACGTTCCAGAAAAATCTCTCTGGTCAATTGTGTGCTAATGCATGTGTTGCTAATGCAATGAAGTAAAGGAAAAAAAAAATGCTTAAAAGAAAGGAGAAATCTCTTAGCTTCACATTAGATATCTAACAAGAGACTTATGCACAAGTTTAAATGTAAATATTCAAGTATTCTGCTAAATGTGTAAAGACACCATGGTGTTCTTTGAGAATTCTGATGGTCAGGGACCTCATTTATCTAAGTAACTTTGTGGACAGGCTTCTTATGCTGTAAACACAAAATTGTGCTCTGCAGTCCAATTAATATATACGCATTTTTATACACACAAATGCACATATATGCATAAAGGTGCTCTTTCACGCTATCCATTTTTGGTTTCTTTAACAGTAGATATTCCAAGGGATTCATGTGTTAATGATGATATCTGCAGTGAAGAATTCTGCCAGCTAGTAAATGACAAAATAAAGAAAGGTTCAGCCCTTGAGGCAAATGAGCAGGCAGTACATTTATAATGATGCAGTTAAAAAACCCTCAAAATGAAGATTTTCTCTTGTCGGTAACAGCCTAAAGGTTGTAGTCAGGCTGCATTTGCTACTGCATATAAAATGAGATGCATTTTTACTTCTCCATCAGTAGTGATATTTTGGGACACTTGCAGCCTGTATCTACTTCACAGTATTTTTACTTTAATGTGCAAGGGTATCTTACAGAAGAAAGAAGGAATCTCATCAGGGAGTTAGCAAACTAAGATTGCAGTTGAGTCACAACTTTAAAGGATCTTCATAACATTTCTTGAATCCGCAATTATGCCTACGTGCTTTCTGGTTTGCAGCCAAGGCCCAGTTCCTGAAATCAGTAGAATTTCTCTTTGTATCTTCATTTAGCTTTGGTTGAGTATCTCATGAAGGGTAGATTTCAAAGAGGTGATGGGCCCAAATAAGTAGTTTACAGTTGTCCTTTCTAATTATATGTCATTGTGTTGGATTTTCTTTTTGCTCTGGATAATTCTGTTGCATATAGAAAAAAATGCATGTACGAGATTGATTTCACTGCCAGTATTTCAACTTCAGATGATAGCGATTTAAACATAGTAAGAAGTGCTTGTTACAGGAATGTAAATGCAGTTAATCACTCTTCTATATCTGGGAAACCTGTACTGTCTGACTCCACCCTAAAAGCCTTGGAGGATAAGAAAGCTAGACAGTTTCTGGGCTTGGAAACTACCAAAACCAAGAAGCAATGGTTTTATTGGTACTGCTGACTCTCATCCACTTCCTTTGCCCATGTGATTGCCAATGAACTTGACCTTGTGGGTCAAGTTGGAAATGGAAATTGTATCCTAATACTAGATTTTTGCAAGTGAGTAAAGGGAAGATTTAGATACTCTAATCCACAAAATTCACTTTTATGCTAGTCAGAGATCTCTCCATCCAGAAAATTGTCCCTTTTTGGATGTCGGTCTCCTTGCCAGCAGAAAGCTTTCAGCATCATCACCACTGCTGTCTGCGTATCCTAAGTGGTAAAAGTCAAGGAAGTGAGAGAGCGCGCATTAGCGGTATGGAAGAAATGTGGTGCGGGGGAGAGTGATGGTAAGGAGTTCAGCGTGGCATTTTCAAAGAGGACAGGAAAAGTACAAAGAGCATTGAAAAGAAAAGCACGGCTCCACAGGCTCGAGAGTTTACATCAGTAACAGAAATCAGAGCTATTTCCCAGCAGATTTTGCTGGCATCGAGTGCCTTGAGCAACATCATTAGAGAAGTCCTGTTGGGCACCCTTTGTAACCCTCTGATTTCTCCTGTATCCTGGTTTTGCTCAGGTACACAGGAGAGCTGAGCTTTTAGGCAGCTGCACAGCATGCTTTGTGTTCACAATTTTGCCAAGTGACCCATTCACCAACAAGGCCTTCGGGAAACATGTTTTTAAACAATGTTTGCCATTTTGCTGGAGCCTGTGACTTGGGTCTTGATGTGTGTGAGTTGGCATGATTCCTTTTTGGGCTGTTGCACTTCAGGACCACTCTGGACACCAGTGGAGCTGCTCATGTACCAAAGCTCATGCACGGGCTTGGGTTCTTTGCCTTGAATTGGGGCTGACTAAAGGCACCTAAACTCAGGCAACCGCTACTGGGAACATCTTGGCCTGCAAATCATAGTTAAGAATGAAGGCTTATCTTTTCTTAAATGGGTCAGTAATGGAGCTATCAGTCAGCACCCAATGAGCAGAATTTCATATTTGGACATTCAGCAAAATATAAAGTTAACTCATGTTTCATCCTTCATGTCTGATTTTATTACATTCTATCCCCAGTTGCTTCTTCCATTTTTTCCTAAAGAAAGCTTTTATGTTTTCCTAAATTTAACCCTGGCCTTTCTTACCTGTGGTTTTTCTTATCTGGCAGCTGACTATGACTGAGTGATGGATGCTAAAACAAATTTTATGCCAGAAACCTTGCAAAGAAATAAAGATTGTTGTGAACAAAACATTGCAGTTTAAGAAGAAATCCTAGATATAGTGGGGCAGTCTAATCTCCTGTTTTGACTTCCCAGTCAAAACCCTCAGACCTGATCACTGGAACACTGTCCTGCACGACATCCTTGTCTCTCCAATTTAGAGACATGGATTTGATGGATGGAACACTGGTTGGATAAGGAATTGGCTGGATGGTCAACAGGATGATGTCCAAGTGGAGAGCAGTGACAAATGGTGTTCCTCAGGGGTCAGTATTGGGACTGGTGCTGTTTAACATCTTTGTTAGTGACACAGACAGTGGGATTGAGTGCACCCTCAGCAAGTTTGCCAACGACACCAAGCTGTGTGGTGTGGTCGACATGCTGGCAGGAAGGGATTCCATCCAGAGGGACCTGGACAGGCTTGAGAGGTGGGCCGGTGCCAACCTCATGTTCAACAAAGCCAGGTACAAGGTCCTGAACATGAGTCGAGGCAATCCCAAGCACAAATACAGTCTGGGCAATGAGTGGATTGAGAGCAGCCTTGGGGATATTGATGGATGAAAAACACTATGAGCCAGTAATGTGAGCTCACAGCCCAGAAAGCCAACCGTACCATGGGCTGCATCAAGAGGACTATGGCCAGCATGTTGAGAGAGGTGATTCTGGCCCTCTCCTCCACTCTTGTGAGACCCCACCTGCAGTGCTGTGTCCAGCTCTGGGGCCCCCAAAGTAAGAAAGACATGGACCTGCTCGAGTGGGTCCAGAGGAGGCCACGAAGATGATCAGGGGGCTGGAGCACCTCTCCTGTGAGGGCAGGCTGAGAGAGTTGAGGTTGTTCAGCCTGAAGAAGAGAAGGCTCCAGGGAGACCTTATAGTGGCCTTCCAGTACTTAAAGGGGGCCTACAGGAAAGGTGGGGAGGGACTCTTTATCGGGGAGTGTAGTGACAGGATGAGGGGTAACAGTTTAAAACTGAAAGATGGTAGATTTAGATCAGGTAAAAGGAAGAAATTCTTTCCTGTGCGGGTGGCAAGACACTGGAAGAGGTTGCCCAGAGAAGTTGTAGATGCTTCCTCCCTGAAAGTGTTCAAGGCCAGGTTGGATGGGGATTTGAGCAACCTGATGTAGTGGAAGATGTCCCTGCCCATGGCAGGGGACTTGGAACTAGATGAAGAGTCACTGGCTCCTGCAGTCCCTTGCATTGAGCTATGACTGGAAGAGTGAAAACAAATTCAAGGTATCCCTGTATACTAGAATATCATGATTGCCAGAAGGTGCTCATAGGTCCATTTGTACAGGTACTGACTGTTGCATTATGTACCAAACAATTGACCCTAAAACTGATCCTCCAAAAGATCAGACAGCTTAAAAGTTGGCCGAAAGTCACCTTCAACTGCATTTTACCCTAGCAAATCCAGCCTATTGTTATTATTTCATTTACCAATCTCATTAGGACTGCCAAGTATATTAGGGGGAATGCTTTAAAAAAATGTGAAGTTTAGAATCACATCATTGCGCATACAAATTGAATGTCTGAATGGTGCCAAAGAACCCAAGTGTGAAAATTGGGTTTTGGTAATTTTCTGGGATCTTGTATAAGGCCTTTTGTTTTCTTTCAGGAGTTAGGGGTGAGAGTATTATTAGTCTTACCCTGTTATAAATTAATATTGCTTCTTGAAAGAAAAACTCCTGTGGTGAAGCAGCTCTTCCATTCATAATTAAATGAGAATGATGGAGTGATTATGAACAGCAACTGACTGACTGCATCAGAACATTCAGAGTGAGCTGGTCTGATTTTGTGGAGGGAAACCCTGTTAATTCTGTGAACAGGGATGATTCACTGCCACACTCTGGACCATGGAGGTGGCTGTCCAGAGCCTGTTGTTTGTGACCAGACTTGTGTTTGATCTGGAGTTGGCACAGGGAAAGGACTAGATAAATATTTTTAAAATCAAGGCATGCCCTATGCGGTCTGTCAAAAATTATCATTAGACTGATTTTTGATCCTGTATTTGTTTAGTTACTATAAGCTTCCAATTTAAATATTCCTAACTGTTGAATGACTGCTTTTATAGTGTACTTTTGGGTTTGAATGTCTTCCTATATCACAGCACCTAGCGCCGTGCCACGTCAGGTGGCACTTGAGTCAGTTTGATGGACTTTCATGCATCTTTGTTCCTGCCTGGCTGTCACAGCTTGTGCCTGTACTTATCCTGAGATGGAATTACGTGGTTTTAGTGTCCTGCGTGTTTATGACACATTATCACAGAAAGTTAAAATGCCTGTAAATCTGCTGGGAACCTGCAGCAACCAAAGTGACAGTGGCTTGTAAGCAAGTCTAACAGGACCTACAGCTACTGTGGTTACTGACATGGATTGTGCTGGTGAAGGCTGTGATGCTAAGGTGCCTGAAGAGGAATCTAGGTATTGTGATGACAAATATTTTATGATCCTTGCAGTATTCATTTTCTTTGAAGAAATTCGGTGCATCTTTCACTGGTGTGTCAGTCTTGTGCTGTAGTTTGAGTCTGTTTTATCCTAAACTCAGGGAAGTGTCATTGAAACAGGTGCCACTGAAGACTTAACAGAATCTTGTCTTGCATTGATACAGACTGAATTTGGTGAGTTTTGCTAAGTGTATGGATCATTACTTATGGGTGTGATTTATATGAAAGAGAAAATTTAGACTGATCTTCTCATACATTAAGCTTTGGGACAATCGCTGGTTTAAGTAACTAGTTCCTGTCAGTTCCTAAAATATCCCAGCAGGCATGTGATGGGCAGTGGTGGTGGAAGAGTTCAGATGTACCAAAAAAATAAATTGATAGGGTCAAAAACTTGAGCTTGGAGCATCAGTAACTCGTTTAGTATTAGGTACAGTAAGGAAAAATCAGAGCTGGGAAACCAACTGATGCCAGTGCTAATCTGCTCCCACATTGGCAGCACACTGCAGTGCTTAAAAGAGTGGAGAATTATAAAAACACAGAACTGGAGAAGAATAGAGGGACAGAGGATGCACCAAGGGGAATTAACAAATGATAAAGGCTCTGGACTGAGATCAGGGCATGTGTAGGCCTGCACTGCACCGCACGTGGCACCTGTGGTGACAAGAAACAATGTTGGTTGCTAAAATGTCAGAATTTACAGAAAATATGTGGCAATTATTTTTCTGTAGTCTGTTGGAGATGTACATCTGAGAGGAGAAATTACTGATTCCAGTAACTTAAATCTGTCCACGTCTGATCGCACCAAGATTTAAAGGCAGGGACTGAGCTTGGTGTGTCCGGATGGGACTTCCAGGCACTGCTGCAGTATAAATAGCAAATAATAATAACAAAAACAAACAATGACATATTGCCTGTTTAAAAAACAAACAAACCTTTGATACTAGCTCACTGTGTACAATTGATTTGCATCATCATATGTTTTCTTCTCATCTCGTCTACTCTGCTAGTTGTCTCCCTTTTGTTGCCATTTTGTCTTAAAAGTGGGGCTCCAGAGGTTAGTTTAGGGACAAGGTCTCTTATTTTGGTTTTGTGTCTGTAAAACCCTAAACTCTGTTTTCAAGCCTTCATGCTACTTGTGAGCTTGGCAAAACAGGAGCCTGAATCTGGGCATCACTAGGCATTACAGTTGTATAATACTACAAGTATTACATAAATATAAGCAAATGTTTATGGTGAACAGTCAGTATCTTCCTAGTAGGGAAGGAAAAAAATCCCACCAAAATGGTTTTTGGCAAATAAAACAGGATAAGGACAAGCAAAATGCACTTTTGTACTGAATTACCTAGATTGCTTTGGTGCAGCTCCAACTCCAGGGCCTGAGAAAGAGGGAAAAAAACCCAACAAAACAAGCCCCAAAATATTTTGGGTTTACCTCTTCTAAAATAACAATCTATATATTTTGTTCAGAAGGATATTTTTATTTTGAAAATTATTTCAGATTTTTATTTTTTAAATTTTTGAATGAGAACTCAAAATTACAGCAAAAAAAAATCTAGTTGGTGACAATTTTTTTTCAGTTCACTGAAAATTCCCCCTTCAGTTCAAGCAAGAATTAAGTTATATAGGTTCTCTTTGATAGTGAAAGCATCTTGAAAAATCAGGTCTCCAGAGGGCTCTGTAGTAGTCTCAAGTTTAAACTGCCATTTTGTTTATGAAAGGTGTGTGACACAAACAGTAAACATGTAGTTAGACACCTCACTCAAAAGCTTCATGATCCTTTCTGTAAACCATCTCGGCCTGACCTCTTTAAACCTTTTTAAATGTACTTCACTTACTGTTCAAGGTATTCACGTGTAAGCTAGGCTGTAAGAACATATAATAGGGGTGGAGTAGGGTAACAGAAGGTTTTATCATACCGTTTTCTGGGGTGACTACCTATGAACCAAGGGATAAAGTCATGTTTCACAGGACCAGGTGAGTACAACTGTGCTGCTTCTGGCATTGCATGTGTACCCACACCCAAGGAGTTTACCATCTGAATAATTTGAGCAGGACAAGCACTTTTAGGTGTAGATTTCTGTTTGGGGAGGTTGCTTGCTCAAAGGAAATAAAATTTTAAAAAATCTGCTCGATTACCTAGTGCATTGTATTCATGTTTGAAGGTACACTGTCTCCCTGATGTTTGACTCCCCATTCTGTGTGGGCAGTTCCCAGGCCACTGTCCTTGATACAATCTCCAGGAAGTTGACTTTATTAAAAGTGTGTATGTGTGTATATTTTGCAGCATTTTTTTTTTTGCCACAGGAGCAAAAGGAGTATGAAAAACTATGCATTTCATTTATTTGAGAAGCCTCCAGTCTTTGTATATTCTGGAGGACACTTATGGATGGAGCATATGCTGCACCCATCGTCAGAAAAATCAAGAGGGACAATTCAGGCAGCTGTAGACTGGGCACTTTCACTTCTGTCCCTAGAAAAATCATTGAGTGAGCTTTCTCGCAGCACATTTCTGGGTACGTGAAGGAGAAGAAGGTGACTGAGTGCAGTCAGCATGGATTTACCCTTGGTATCCTTGCCTTGACCAACCTGATCATGTTCTGTGATACAATGGTTCAATCTGCCGATGAAGGGAAAGCCATGGGTATCATTTATTTTGACATTAGCAAAGCTTTGAGCTTAGGCTCCAACCGTATGCCAACATCCAGACTGGGATGTTACAGTCCAGATGGGGAAAAGAAACCTAGCTGGATGGTCAGACTACGAGGGTTTAATCAGTCATGCTCTGCCTGGAGGCCAGTTATAAGTAGAATTTCCTAGGGGTTTATCTGGGGACCTGCCCTGTTTAATACCTTAAAAACATGTATCTCCAGTCTGTACTGCATTCTTTATGCTAGGCTGCTGCTAACTGGCTGTGCTTTCATAAATAATGTCTGATTTAGAAAGCTGGAGAGGGGAAATGGGAATAACCCTATTCTGCATCTCTGTGCTCCTGAGGGCTGGTAGCTGGTCTTTTTACACATCTCTTGGCTTTTACTGTCTTGCCACTGATGGACAGTGTTCAGTGCAAGAGCGTTTCTGTGTGTGAGAGGTCACTCACTAAACAAACCTTAGTCAGATAAGCACTTCCAAGTGCGTCAGGCACATCCTGGCGGGGTGTTTTAAGTCACAGGAATTACTTCACTTGGTGATAGTGAAGCAAGTGAGCGGCTGGCAGCAAAGGGATTAAATTGATGCAGTGCCAGTAACAATACTAATATGTGGCTTCCAACCAAAGTTGTCAGTGGCATATTGGAGGCCTGGTGTGATTAGAAGTCTGGTATAATTAAAGATCTGATTCAATGAAGGGGGTATGCACCTGCTTTAATTTAAAAATGTGGAAGATACATATCAGAACTTCATAGTCTTCCTTCAGGACAACTGTTTAAATATCTAGATGACCAGTAATTTCAGCCTATTCCATTTATTAAATATATTTATGTTGTCTTCCCTGTTTTAATGAGGGTCAAAACAGATGTACATCTTCTAGACCCAGTGTGTCAAAAACTGAGCTAATCTGAATCTTGCAGAGAGTTCCCATCGCAACAAACATATTTTAAATAAAATACCTTAAAACAGGCATTTTCCTGGAGCAGGGTTTAACTGACCTGTGTCAAGCTCCACAGCCTGTCAGCAGAAAGCAAGCAAGGGAGCTTCTGTCTCTTGACTTCTGATTTGTGGCTGTAACCCAAAGACCTTTAAGAGCAGGGTTAATCTTCCCTAGCTTTAGCTTCTAAAAGAGGCATTTACCTAAAGGGTACAGTTTCATGTTAGCCCTTATACCTAGCTATAACAAATCAGGTAAGCAGTTGTTCTGATGGAAAACCCCCAGGCAACCCTCCCCATTCCCTGCACAAAAAAACCAGCCCTGAAACCTGGCAGCAGTAACCAAAAAAACCCACCGTCTGCCTGTGACTCCTGCCTGTGCCCGTTCAGCTCCTGATGTCTCTGTCAGACGCTGGTAGCAGCAGACAGGAGGGCCAGGGAGAGGCTTGGACTGCCAGTGGCAACGTAGAGTTGGGCTTGGGCTCTCATACAGAATGATAGCTTAAGTAATATGGATTTAATCTTAAATCTTTAGCCTAATCTGGGCAGCATTTTAGACTGAATGCCTAGCTTCTGGATGCCTAAACATAGGAAAGATGTTACAAGTGTGTGAGACACAGAGAACAATATGCCAACGAAAGAATACTAAGCTGTAATGTCTTTTCCTATAATGTGGGTAGAAGCTCTTAACCAGCCACAAAACTCCACATTGCACAAAGATAACCAGAATGTGTTTTAGAGCTTATTCATGTGGCTGCTTATTCAAATCTGCTCTTGCCAGCTGGTTTCTGTATCAGGTTTCATACCCAGGATGCAGCTGAGCTTTCTATGTGCACTATTCAAGTTATCCAAGTTTCTAAGAACATGGAGATGGATCTAGTAACTACTTCTTGTAAAATATTACCGTCATTATCACTTGACTACCTACCGTGTCGCACACTTGCCACATATATGATATTAGGAGAATGGTATGTCTTTTTGAGAGCTAAGTCCTAAACCCCCAACATGCCTTCTCTGAGATACTCAAGGATTCCTCTGTGAAAACAGGGCTTGCTATTTTATTATTTTCAAGATAGTAGAAAAGCTGAGGTGGGTTTTCTGAGGGTTTTTATTTTTTTGGCAAAAAGGGCAGAAAGCCATAAATACATGTACATGTAACTATTAATGTTCCTTGCCATAAAGAGTGAGGGAGGAATATAGAAATAGCCTGTGGGGATAATCTGTATTGTAGATAAGAATTTTGAGAGGGATGTGTAAAATGACTAGGCATATTCAGAAAGGTAAGCAGAGAACATACAGACATGCTCAAAGGACTGAGACAAGACTGTCTTCTTCATCCTTTTTGTTTCATCCATCTGCTGCATGTTGTCAACATACAAATTCCTCAAGGAAGGGTTTTTCTCTGCACAGGGCTCATGCTATGTTCATTAAAGAAAGGACAATCGGGTTTTGATTCCTATATTTCCACTGATTCAAAGTACTAGTCCTTACCATTTCACATCAATTATCAAAATGCATGACTATATATCTTTTTTAATCTGTGTGGAATAAATAGAAGATCCTAATCACTTTATAAATATGCGCCAAAATATTGCTTTAGCATCTCTTCCAAGCATCAGATAAGTAGTCTTTTAAACATAATCCATTTTGAAGGATTTACACTAAGAAAGGATGCACTAGAGATCAAGGCATCTAAGTTTAGAGAGGGAAATAATTCCTGTATGTGCAGATTTATATGTGCTAAAAATACATTGTGGCACGTTGTCTGTAGCTAGTACTCTCATTCAGTATTTTTAACCCTGTATATCTGATCTTTTAAAAACTTCGTGTCTGCTGCAAATCCTGAGTGCTGATTTTGCTTGTCTGTGTTTCAGCATGAGCAAAAATGCAAAATATGATCTAAGTCAATGTGCTAGTTTTGATGGTGACGTCCAAAGGGCATCAGGACTCTGTACACTGTAGCCTGAATGCCAAAGAAATAAAGAATAAATCAAGTTTACTGCAAGTCAAAATTGTTAATGTAGTGCCTGCATGATTTTGATGAAGTTTTATCAATGTAAAGTCTCTGAGCCTTTAGGAAATGGTAATTAGATTCTTCTCTGTCAAATTTTTCCATGCGCACAGTACATTCAGTGAGAGGACACTAACCATTATTAGCAGCACAGAGACCTTGAGCCTCAGCAGGCTATGGGAGCAGTAAATCATTTTGTCATCCTTCCAAAATTCTTCCTTTCAACCCTTCTTTTTAAAGCTTGGAATATTATCATTCTTTCCACCTTTCCCCTATTACTTCTTCCATTTCTTTCTGACAGGCAGGGTTTGCTGCTTCAGGGCCTAGCAACCCCACTTTCTGCTAGCCCCACGAATCTCAGTTCTCCAGGGAAATCTCCAGGGAAGGTTTTGATCACAGCATCACTCTAACATCAGCAATTCTGCCTGCACCATTACATTTCCAAGCCAACTCTGACTCAAATCCCATGTCCAGCTCTACTTCTGTTTAATGATCTGTAGAGCATTACATCCATCATCTGCTCCGTTCCTTCTTCACTTATCTCCTTCAGCTCCCAGGATTGTGAGGTCATTTGTCCCGCCCATATACCTCAGCAACTGTAGTCAGCAGTAAGTAAATTCTTTGCCATTTTTTGCACATCATTGCAGACACAGAAAGGGGAGAAATTAGAGGTGAATTTGATGAGATTCAGGGCCTGCCAATTATGTGTTCCTGTTGAGAGTGAGCCATCACCAGCAACAATGCTTCCTGATTCCCTTTCCTCACCAACCTGCATTTCCACAGCTCACTTTTCCCACTTTCAGCGGTCACCCTTTAAACAGGGTGCTAGAGCTGCACTCTTTCCTGTCAGCAACACGGAGTTTTAAGTGGAGCATTTGTGACAGTTGGAAGAAATTAGCGTACATCTTGTATCTTGGATATGGGCTGGAGGGTGCTGTTCGTCGTACACAGCTGATAGTTTATAGCTACCTGCTTGCTCACATGCATGCAGAGCCTGGAGAACTGAAATAAAGCAGCTTGCCTTAAGCACCTGTGGCTAGGCAGCTTTCACAGCCACTGCTGACTAGTTTAGGGCTAGCCCAGCCGAATGTGCCTGCCCCAGAGGGTTCCCCGAAGAGCTCTCCTGACTCTCTGATATGCTGGAACGGCTGCTGGCCAAGGATGTTCCGAAGGAGGATGTTTGGTTTCATCTTAACTTGGCAGTTGTCTCAACTAGGGCACTCTGCACATATGGCTGGACATATGTCACGCTTGAAACGAGGCACCTGAGTGGTGGCACTAAACGTGCTGCCAGGCAGTGTGCTTTCCCCTGGTCCATACATGTTACACCGTTCACCCTGCTGTGGATGCTGTACTGTTTTCTTTGGTGAGGTTCCCATGTCCTTGTGAGTGTTGAATAATGATTTTAATAGCCTAGTTTGCAAAGCAAGAGACAGCCATTATCTTCATTGATATCTTTTGAGGTTTGAGTAAGGCAGTACATTTAGTAGAGGAGAAGAATTACCTCAGTTGTTCAATAGCAGTCCCTTGTTAAAGTCTTAAAATACTGTTTTTACAGCTATATCGGGCATCTTCTGTAAGACAGTGCTAACTCATCTCTTACTTACTCTCATAAACACTGATCAAATATGTATCCAATAAGAGCATGTCCAGAAGGACCTGGCCAGCTGACCTTATAGGCCATCTGCCTTTAGGAAGCAAAGTCCTTTATTCCATACCCTTTTGTATGTCTTTTCTCCCTCTCAGTATAATGCACATCCCTTATTCCTGAATGCCTGCCTTTTTTTCCGAATGGAATTAACTATTTGATCTCCATTTTTCCCTCCCTCAGGTAAAGAGTTTTCTGTGTGCCTCTATTCCTGGTACCTGGGCAACCACACTGAAAACTTATTTCTCTTTTAGTTTCTATTTTAATTGTTATGGTTTGGGTCTGCCTGTATGAACTACTTATCTCCTGCCTTTATGTATTTCACTACAGAGTACAAGCACCCAAATAATGCTTCAGAATAGAGTAAGATTTCAGCTAGCATTGTAATTTCAACAAATCAACTAGCTTAAGTACATTTGGATTTTCCAACTCCAGCTGCAACACAAACCCTGTATTCAACAGCGTCAGTCTAGCATCTCACTGATCATCACAGATGATGATCTGATGAGGCCCATTCCAACTCCAATTTTCTTCATTTCTACCTGTGAATGATAAACAACATTATATTTTTTAGAAGAACACATGCACAGCAAGGCCGCAGTCTGCCCATGCAAGATGTTGTGTCATGTACTTGAATGCTGTAATATTAGTCTGAGAGCTCTTAACAGTTCCAGGTGAAAAAAGAGAACTAGAACTTTGAAAATTTACTGCCCCATAGAAAGAAAAGCAACAAAACAGAGAGTGAAACACATAGCTGAGGTGCACTTCGGGTATAGTAGCCATGCAGAGCATGGATACTAACCAGAGTATGGCTATGTGTTTTGGGTTTTGTCCAGTCGGGAAGACTTCCCAGCAGAACTGCATCAGAATCTTGATATACTGAGCTAACCCCACCTGCGGGCTTGGAACAACTTTATCACTTTTGCTTGTGTCTTTCTGGAAGTGGTTTAGGCAGTGTATGTCTCCATAATGAGAAGTTGTAGTCATAAAGATATAGATCAGTTGTTAAATTGCCTGATGGAGACAGTTCTCAGTTTTTACATCAAGCAGCTGACATGTTTCAAAGGTTACCATTTTACTGGGAGCCTTGAAAGAAAAGGTGTTGCCCTTAGATTGTTATCTTATAAGAGAGGAGTGTATTTAGTGTTAATTTGCTGTAAAATATTAACCAGAAATAAACTACCATGGAATTTGTTGATGCACATGCTCCTGTCTTCTGAGGTACACTGCAAATAGACTCACGTCTCTGGATAGAAGGCATGTCATGCTGAGAACTGAAATGCATAAAATAAATGAACCTGTGTAATGTTCACTTTACTATCAACCGAGCAAATTTTGCTGAAGGCTTTAAGCAAAATGACAGCTTCTTATTTCTCTAGCAATTTTGGTGTTGATTAGTATCAATGGATTATAATGCTCTTATGCTATTCACAGTTTTCTCATAATATCATAATATCTTCACCGAGTTTAGTTCAGGAGAGGAAGGTGAGCCCTTATGTTTTGACATTCCTGTTTGGATTACATGATTGTCAAAGTTTCACCTTTATCATAGGTATCTAAATTGAATCAATTTGAAAAAAATTAGAGCAATGTTAGAATTTATCAGGAGCTCCGTTTTTAATTCTGCTTCCATGACTTTTTGTCAAAATTTGATAGAAGATCAGACCCCAGACCCACATAGGTTACTTAAAACTCATTGTGCAAACAAAGGCAAATCAAGCTTTAAGCGCTGCCAGTGATAACATTAGGATACCAGTTAAAAAATAAAAGGTTTCTAAGCAACATCTCAGCAAACTGTACACCATCCTGTCCATCGGATATTTTCCCTTGCTTCTGTCTCCCTCAAGACCATGTGCCTTTAATTCCTGGGAGCAGTATCTAACCCCCCATCATCACTGTGGTCCAGATATCCTGCATCTGCATTTCTTGTGCCTTCCCAGTACCATCACACACCTGCTGCAAAGGAAGTGGGTAATAAAATAGTGTTTATTGCCACCAAAGCAAACCAATGACAAGTACAGTCAGGGAGGAGTAGCCTGTAACAGTAGGAGAAAGCAATAAGCACCCGCAGGTGAAGGTGCTGGGAGCCTCAGTACGCTGTGCTGCAGGAGCTGGTGCTGCCAGGGACCTGGCTGGATGGCACTGGGCGAGTGCCAGCGGTGGGACGGGTCAACTCCCAGTCTCCTGGGCCCATGGAGATCAGGAGGGTAAAAGGCAGGAAGGGGGGTGCCATGAGGTGGTCCCCATCCAGGTCACAAGCAGCTTTCCCTCAGCGCTGCCTCTGGTTGCAGGCTCTCTGCCGCCAAAGTCAGTGATGTGCTAATTCTGTCATCATCCCGTGAAGCAAAGTGCCGACACTGGGTACGCCCTTGGCACCTCCCACCTGCACTCCTTCTCAGCCATCCTCCTGAGAGCACCCATTATTTCTGTTTGCATTTCCTTCAGCATCTAGCACCTCATCTTAAGAGGAGGACTTCTTTATCTGCTTTTTGCAGAAATTAAATAAATATTATCCTTTCTCCCCTTCCATTCTTTCCCTAATTTCAGTATAAAACATGGAGGAAGGAGTTAAATCTGTTTATGTATAATAGGAGGGAAGGGATAGAAAATAGGATCACAAGTTTGAGGAAAATTGTCATAGCAGACTTTTTTTTTTTTTAATTATGAACATCTAAAGGGAAAATTCACAAAGTACATGTTGCTCTGAGGGAATCAAGGTGGCCATTTCACGAGGTCAGGTTCAGCTCATAGCAGCATCAGTGTTTGTGCTTTTACACAAGCAGGGCATGTCTCACTCCAATTTTGAATCTAATAGGCATCACCCAATTATTAACATAAAGCACAGTCCTTTAGCTCTGCTCCTGGTTTCTGTGATCGTTACAGAGTGTAAGGTATCTTGGAAAGTAGGATGGAAGGACACTGGAGACATGCATGGCCAAGAAGAGAGATTTTGAGCTTTTTAATCAAATGTAGGCAGAAGTGGACTATACAAAGCAGAGGAAGTTATTTACTGATACGCAATGTAGATGGGAGGAGAGGAGTAAAGAAAGTGTGAGCTGGGGCAATTGCAGTGCAAGACACTTACAGAGAAGAGCATATTGCAGTTCAGGGAAAGATGAACAGCCGTTAAAAACCCCAGCACCCTCCTGTATGTCCATATTTTACGACTGACATGGCTTAGGAGGGAGACTGGGTGTTGGTCTCCCTTGGCCAGGGAGGGAATAGCTCCTAGAATCATTCTCTAGTGCCTGAAGGATATTATTAATAGTGCCTCTAAAGAGCCATACTAGCCTTCTGCCACTGCAGAGCTTTCGGAAAAGGTAAGAGGAATAAAAATACTGCAGTCTGGGCTCATGTGAATGTCCTGGGAAGAAGATCGGGGTCCAACCCTCCTCGAACTGGGAAGAAGAGGGGAACCACCACAATTCCCTATATTCTTCCTTGCCAAGGCACAAAGAGTGAGCAAAAACACAAGTGAGGACAAAAGTAGAAACAGCAGCAGTGATATATCTTTGAGTCTATGTAATTTAATTTCTGTGTGCATGAAAATATCCAGCGGCTCTCTCTTCCTTTGTACCATCCACTTTTTTGGTTAGAACCAAAGCCAGGAAGGGACCAAACAAAAGCAGCATGCCTCCAGCCCAGGTCAGTGCGTGCCTGTGGGGCTGGGACCTGTTTTCAGTCTTATATATGCACTCCAATGGGTACTGCCCCTCATCTTGAAATAGCAATGACATTGGTGATTGATTTCCTGCAGTCCTCGTCATCTCTTAATGCTGTAATGGTAGAAAATGCAGGTATCCCAAAGGGCTATAAAATCTCGCCTTAGTAATGGCACATTTGATTAAAAACCTGCACACGTACTCTTACGCTCTTCCTTGTTTCATTTTTGGTTTTGGAATGTGTTTGTACTCCTGAAAACGGCAATGTGGGATCCCATATGCTTGTTAGGGATAAATAGTAAAATTGTAGATTATCTCCAGTAGTTATTTATCAACATTGCACAGACTTGTACATATACAAATCTGGATATCACGTTTGAAATTAACTCAAATGCATTAATTTAATATATTCTCCTTTAATGACTGCTATTGCTTTTTGAGTGTCTCTCATTTTGGGAGGCTGTTCGGAAAACAGTGATTATTTTACATGTATTAAGAAACACTTCCCCCTATATTAGCATGCCTTTCAGTAGGGAAGACCAGATGATAAAAGAAATAAAACTGATGGACCAGGAACAAAGGAAATCGTGGGCTTGACAGTCGACCTGTAACCTCCACCAATAGTAGCTGGAAATGTTTCCTTGGAAACCAGGCTGAAAACCAAATTCTCTCATATTAAGTTTTCAATTTAACTGAAAAGCCACTTGTATGTGGTATTAACTCTCCATGTGTGCCATTGTGTATTTTAAATAGCAGTGAATAACCTGAAGTATGTTTCTGTGAATCTGTTCATTGTCTTTGATTTAAAGGTGAACATTTCCCCAGAGACAGTCGGAGAAAGCAAATAATTTAAGTAGAAGTCACAACTCTTTTTACACAGAGATACATGCTGTCAAATTACCCTTTGTGCTGGACTGAATCAGTTGCAGAAGAAATGCATTTGTATATAATTTGTCCAAATAAAATGTATGGTTAGTTTCCTTGAGAGGTTCCAAAAAGATATTTTAGAGAATGTGCTTGATTCGTTATTGGGGGGGGGGGGGGGTGGGGGGTGGTAAGGGGGTAGTAGGAGCTGAGCAACTATTGCAAGAGCAAGTAAATGTTTTTGATGCTAGATGTCCAAAGGTGTGGCTAAACTGAAGCCTTGCTTATGTCTCTAATAAAGTGCAAAGATTAACCTCCTGCTGATGGGAACATGAAAACAACAAGCTCTAGCAATCATAAGGCATCAGTTCCCTGCTGCTGTTTATAGCAGTGACATACATTTAGCCTAATCCAATTGAATGTTATCCGTCCATTTACACAAAATGGGCAATATGAAAAGCTCTTGAAGAGGTGATTTTGGGATCTGAGATTGTATCTGTAAATGTTTTTTGTGTACAATTTTACACTCCTACTTAAGCACTGATTTGGGATCTGTATTGTATCAAATGAGAGTTGACACAGCTGCCTCTGTTGATCTATGAATTGCAGAGAAGATTCTTTTGATTTTCTGCCTTAGTCGCTATACATATATTTATTTCATTTACCAGTGCCTGCCTCAGTCACACATCAGTCACTCCTGGGTCCCTCTCAGATGTGCCCTCTGAGGACAGTTTTCACCACTTTCCTTCTGTTTAGATGAAACCCCTGCATCACCAAGTGGCATTTTCCATATTTCCAAACTATATTAACTCTGCAGAACATATTGGGATTGCTACCTCTAGGCAGCTTTCCTCCAGGTAAATGTTAGCTCCTGATTAGAATGAGTCAAAACCAGTTTAGGGGCGGCAGGGAGGAGGGCAGAGTCCTGAAGAGCAAAGCAGTTACTTGTACCCCCTTTCTTTGTAAGCTTGGAACTGGAGAGAGAGTGACCTTCCCAGCCTGCTCGTCGGCAAGCAGAGGCATCTTCAGTTCACCCCACCTTTAAATGTTTCCTCAAGGGCTGGTACTCTCTGGGGCTGATGTTACTCTGCCTCACCCATGTGCTTCTCCCTTCCATCTCCCTGGGGGCCTGTGGTCTCCCGCCAGTCAGACAGAAAAGCAATGAACAGTGACAGAGGAAAGCACACAATACAGACAAAAAGAACAGATTCCTTCACAGGCCTGTCACCCAAGTTAGCTACTATTCACACCAATGTACCCTGCCTTTATTAAACACAGTTTTTTATGATCCAGTTACAAAGAGATAATATTCCTAATCCTAAAATGTGTGTGCTGTGGTTTTTTTAAACAAAGTTTGACTTTGAGTTAGTGCCATAATTTTAATGCTAATTTGGCACTCAAATGGCAGCTCTCAGGAAAGAAACAGTTAAGGAAGGAGTATTGCCTCTTAAGGGGCTTTGAAACAGCTAGGTTCTCCTCCCAGTTCTTCCACTGCTTAATTATGTGACCTTGGGTAAGTCACTTCAAATATATGTGGGTTTTTTCCTCCCATGAAAAATTATATGGCTCTTCTTTATAAAGAACTTACTGAAGAAAAAGAATACATAATAGTTAGGTATTAATGGAATATTTAATCAAAAAAACTATTTGCAATCCAAAAGATATGTCTGGAGATCTTTAGTTATCCATCTGTCCCTCCTGCCTCAAATCTAATCTGGAAGATTTAGGGACATTTAATCAGTGTCATTCCCTGGCCATTCACATACCTTTGAGACCATTCTCTTTAAATCTGCTTTCCATGAGCCATGTGACTGTGGAAAAAAATGAGTTCCTTGGAATGCACTTGCTCTCTAGGAAAGCAATCAGCTTTGTGTGCTTGGCTACAGATCGCTCGTGTACTAATAGAGGTTCAAATCCCTGGCATCGGGAGAATCAGCAGAACATGAAACCAGACTGGCCAAAGACATCTATGCTAAAATTAAATAAAAACAAAATAAGATAAACTCAGTGTCCAGAAAAGGGGACATTAAGTGAAAGTAAAAGCAAGTTCAATGATGAAGAACGAAAGACTACATTACTGAAGAGTAACTGGATTTTGAAATTAATTGTTTATGGTGTTATTGAGGTAATGAAATGAGGCTTCCATCTATACTGAACATTTGTATGGATAAAAAATAAGTTACAAGTAAAATAAATAGAGAAAGATAGTGTTATAACTTAAACACTTAAACCAATCCCTTCCTCCTATAAACCACAATGAGATCTAACTGAGAAGATGTGATTTCCCAGCTGCCCAATGCAGATGACTTACATCTTTCTTTGAAATCTCCCTTGTAGGTTGTCAGACAGGGGCTAAGAACAAATACACCTTAGGGCTGCTCCTGCACAGTAGTTCTTGTGCCCCTGAATAATTTCTCTGCCTACACCCTGTTTTGTGCTCCTGTCCTCTGACAGGTGCTGCGTTTATATTACTCAGCACTCCTTTTCCCTTCTTTTCATTAGTTTTTATTGTTACAGAAAGGCTAGATGGATTTCATCTCCAAAGGCGTAGCTGAGCCCTTGTGCTGGCAAGATGCCAGGGCTCCTGAGATGTAACACTGGGAAAAGGAAGTGTCGAGAAATGACATTCCTATTCTGAAAACTTCAACATTTCGTTAAAAGAGATTAGATTTTCTCTAAGGTCAGCAGCACACCTCCAGAGGGTTGGTTCAGCAGGTCTCTTTAGGGACTGAGTGGAAATACTCTACAGGTAAAGTGCAAGAGAAGTGCTGTTTCATTGATAGTATCCCCTTTGATCTGAAAACAGCAATTGGTTTTCTCACTCCTTCCCAGTTTGTTTTCTGTTCAAGGCATGGCATGTATTTACTCACTCCACTGCAATTTGTCTTCTTGCTTGAGTGACATAAGTGAAGGTGACAGCCACCTAGGGTGCACTCGATCCCTGTATTTGGTGAAGCATGAACACATAGCACAGGCTGCAGTCTAGCTTCTTGTCTGTCATCTGTGTCCTGCACTTTGGATGAGGCCCCCAAGATAAGACCCACACTTCATTGCTGTTATTTGGCAGATGTAATGGATTTGATAAGAGATGATACCTTCATTATCTCTTTCAGTTTAATCTGATTAAACTCTCCTAGCCACTTACTTAGCGAAGGTAGATGGGATGAGTCTGAGTCAGAAAGATTAGGTGACTCTTGCATGATGATGAAAAAGTCAGAGGCAGAGGAAGGAATTTGAGGGCCATCACCCCTAACTCGCACATAAACGCACTGAGTGGAATGAGGGCCTGGGGCTGTGGAAGAGGAAAGAGAACTGGCACAGCTTCATTCACTCACTCCTCATCCCCATTTCTAGCGTACGTCTTGAGCTTTTGGTACTGTACCAAGAGAGTGGGAATCAGCAATCAGTACGGAGCAGGGAGCTGAAGCTGGTAAATCCAGATCTAAACCCCAGGTCAGTGTGTTAAACTCTGGGCCAGCTGCCCTCTCTAACTGAAGTGTGGATATTTTCCTGCAGGGAATCCTTCAATATGAACTTTCACATAAAAAAACCCCCTAAGATCTGTGTCCTCAGCTGAAATACCTGGTGTCAGTGGAGCTATTCCCGTTTGCACTGACCAAACATTGGCACAGGCTGTGTGATCAGACTGTCTCCGTTATGCATGAAGAGGAAGACAATCAAAAAACAGTGTTTCCTCTCCTAAATGTTTCTCAGGTGTCTGACAAACAGAAGTTGGGCAGATTTCCTCATTTGTTGCTTGTGATGATACCTCCAAAGATTAATCATGTCTAGGATTAAATTTTGACTCTGGGACGGGAGGGTAGACAGGTTCACTTACCCTCCAGAGTATGGGCATTGCACGTAAACACTTTATAATAATTATGAACAATGACATGAGTACTTGTTTTGTCTCCCTAGGAACTCATGTCACCTAGCTTGTTATAGTCGTTTCTTTCCTAATAGAAGAAACTCGTTGTAGGCGTAATTCTACCATGGTATGTGGGAGGGATATCTTGGGGAACAGATGGGTCTTGGTGAACAGACTCTTGTGACTAAGACTGACTCAAAAAAGAATGAATCTATCAAGCTGATTTGCTGAAGAATAGAAATATGAAAGATAACCATAATATAAACACAAAAATGATCTATGAAGCAAGGCTGCCTGTTGTATACTTGACAGTGGTATTTCTCCCTGGTGAAAAAATTGCTTTTTAATAGCTCTCCTATGGAAAGGATTCTCTGATCTGTTTCTTTTTAAAATGCTGGTGTATTTATCACTGAGCACAGTAGGGCAGAAAACCAGGCACTTGAAACTTGGAATGAAAATTAAGAATTCTGCACTAGCACAAGTCTTGCCTCTACAGATTCATGTCTGTCTACTTGAAGGTGACATAGAAAACCATTGAGAATTTCTGATGGAGGTCAACATAAGTAGTTTTCACATGGTATCTCCAAAGGTCTTGAGAGAAAAAGCAGAGTGATAAACCATACCTGAGATGGCTGGTAGGTACCTTTGAGCCATTAGTAGTGATTCAGATGTGGTTGCCTTGCCTGGGCTGCCTTCTATGACCAGCAGCACAGGTCTGTTCACTAGGCAGCTGCCCTGTTACGTGGATCATCAAATGTGGGAGGAATTGAAGCAGCAGGAGACTGTGCTGCATGTCTGTCCCAGATGTGCCCTGCTGCAGAGCAGTGGAAACCGCAAAGATGCGATAGTAATTGCCTGCCTGTGAGGCTAGAAGTGCCTCTCTGTGCAGCTCCCCAGGGAGGCAGTAGTTTGCATAAAGAAAGATTTCAGAAATCATCCTATAGACCCACCAATACATACAGTTAAAATGGACAAATTCTTTAGTTAAGCCCATTTCAGTCCACTAGTGTTGATAAAAACATACTTCTTCCTTAAAAGCCATGGTTTAATTATTGGTGCTGATAATGACTTTCATGACCAAAACAGAACAATTTCTGACACCAGGGCTGCTGAGTGGGTGAAGTCTCTTTCCACGAAAGAGATTTTCCTCTACAAAAGAAGCACCTGGTACTGTGGGCTATTTGCTCAGTCATGAGCAATCTCTTAAGAGCTCCTTCCCAGCCATTTGATACATTGGTGTTTCATTTTCAGGGTGTTTAACCATCCCATCAGATGGAAATTAGATAAACAGCATCTCAATTTTACCATTGTGAGAACTGAAAGCAGTTAAATAAGTGGCCCCTTCTTACTTGGTGGTGTTTTTTTCAGGACTTATTTGATGACTATATTGAATGAAATGCAATTTTAGGTCTGTTAGGCCTGTAGAACCAGCACATCTCAAGTCAGATTTATTTTAAAGTCTGTATCTACAGTGAGCTTCTCAATTTAGAGCTGGCTGCAGTGTAGCGGGAAATTCTCAACCAGACATGTAAACCAGTTGTCCAGGTTACTCTGCTGCTGCTACTAAATATGAAGCAGACAAGTCAGAGTTTCACTTGGGTTCAACAGAAGCAGTACTAAGCAGGCTGAGATTTAATTCTACTTTCCTTGGCATGACAGTAAAAATGTCCTTTTTTTAAAATAAATGACTATCTGTGCTCTGAACCATTCTTAGCTACAATAACTGATACTTATTTGCAGAGCTAAAGGCTATCCATACAAAACATCCTGCAGTAATGTTTCAGAATTGGCATCTGGCCTTGTAAAATCACATCTACACTGGCAAGGTCTTTTGAACAACGTGCAAGGAAATGTGCATGGCCATGACTGCAACCCCAAATGTAGATTAGCATCCCTTCAGAAGTGGGCTTTAATCTTGGAGATGATCTCCTGAGCTTCTTTTTTCTGTAGTGGCACATCAGTAATCTCCATACCTGATTAGACATAGATGGGTCCAACACTGTCACTGTCATTAGTTGTTATTTCTCTTAGTTCAGAGAGTGATGATCAGATATTATTACATAATTTGAGCCTCTTCAGGAGATGCTTTTAGGCATGTGGGAGGGAAGGAAACACAATGTTTTGGAGAATCATCTTTTCCAGTGTAAAAGGGAAGAAGATATTCTTGGGTTAGTACATTTTTACTCTCTCTGAATTAGATAAAATTGCAATACTCTGAGTGATGAATCAAGTAAATGACGGGGAGATAATAGCTGTGCTGTTATCCCTGGAGAGAAGATACCAAAACTGAATGTTTTTCATTTGAAAGGGATGAGCTGCCATAAAATGTTCAATGTAAGGGAAACTGTACGGACTAGGATATTCCTCATTCTTTCCTCAGAGCCTCACTATCCTGGTGAGTTAAAAACACTTTTGCTGCAAAAATGAGTTTGAAAACAGCATACTTCTGAAGTCAGAGGAATTCATACATGAGATACTTGGCCGGTTAGCCCGCATACTACTGAAGAATTCAAGACACAAGTTCACCATTAGGTCATGTGCCACCTCAGAGATCATTTTCTGCATCTGTAGCACAGGAGTACTTCCATTTTCCTGCTTGGGCACCCCATGTAGCTGCTCAGGGGATCACAAATTGCATATGGTACATGGGGCCTCAAAGAGGTGGAAAGTAAGTGATAATGCAGTACCAGGAAAAAGTACTGAAAAAGAAAAGCACAGGGGAAGGCAGAGGACCAGGAAAGTATGAGAGTCCCTCTGTCACAGTCATGAGCTCAGTGGGGAAGATCTGCTCATGCTGTCATGATTCCCTCAGGTTGACAGGGATGGCACTGTGAAGCAATTCCAGAAAGTCTTTAAGATCATAACGTAACAGTGGGCTTGCCATTTTCCTGTACAAATGTGAGAAACAGAAGTGGTGTGAGCTGAGCACAGAAAATCAGAGAACACAAAGATCAGTGTTTTCTCATTCTAAGTGCTTTGGTGCCTGTGAATTATAGATGTCATTTGGTGGGAGGATGGACAGAGACTGGTTGGGTGGGAGTCTGAGCATCCGTTTGGAGGTGGGGTGAAGCCTGCCCCTGTTGATTAATGCATAGAGATGGTCTTTCAGGCTTGTGAGCCAAAAGTGGTAGACATATGTTGCTTTATGAGTCTGACTGTCCCCTTCAGGTTGCAGGCTTGAGGCATAACTGAATTAAGAGACTATGATGTTTTTAAAGTAAGCAATACACTACTAAGAGACTAATAAAACAATTAAATTATAATTCATCTAAAAGCACACACAGGTAAAAAGCTGCTAATTATAATTATTAAGTCTTACAAATCACACTCAACTACTGTTGAATTCCAGTTCTGTCTCCCTTCCCACTATAAGTCTATCCCTCCTTTTTCCACTCTCGCACACCAAGTCTTTCAGACCAAGATGCGATGGAGGCTCCAGAAGGTTATTAAATAGGGGTCCCTCCAGCATCATTGTGGACTTGGATTCAAAGATCAGCTTCATCACCATCTGTAGGTATCCATACTCCTACTGACAAAAAAACCTGTCCTCCTTTATTCTATACCTGATTTTCTATCTTACCTCCCGGTTTTCTATTTCTGGATGCATCTTTTCACCACCCTTGCTCCTCTCTCCATCCAAACTCTTCTCAAATAAACTGTCTGTCCCCAGTTACTTTTTTCCTAGTTGGTCCCGTTTCTGCTGCATCAATACCCAAGTTTGGTGGGTTTTTTAAGTGCTGTTACTTAAGCAATCTTGATCTTGCATGGCATTACTTATATGGTTGCCTGGGTACAGGTGACTTTGGAAGACCTTGCACCTCAAAACTCCCCTATCAGTATCCAATTCATACTGGCATTGTACTGTTTACCATATACACTCACTAAGGCAAATAAGTTTATTTTAGCCTTGACTCTTCTATCTAGTTCCAATTAAGCACAAGCAGTTTCTTATCTTGTGCACTGTCTGCATACCACAGCACCAGAGTAACACTTTTTTCACACTCCAGTTTTGTGCTCATACAGCCTTGTCCTTGAACTGTTTTAATCACTTTCCTCATTCCCAGTAGAGGCCTTACCTAGTTATGAGGCTTGGTGCTCCATCAGGACCTCCTGCTTATACTTTATCACTCTGTAGTAGTGTCTGCAGAGAGCTGTATGCCCTAAAGATGCTAATTTTATTGTCTATGTAGTTTGGGGCAGATCTTTAAGCACTGTTGTTTTTTTCTCCAGGGAATCTGGGAAATTGATGGGCTGCCTCTACCGAATATGGCAGAATAGGTAGAGACTTAATGTAGAGATGAGTTGCACTTCCCTCAGTTAAATATATAGTTAAGAAGTATAGCCTCGTGTAAGTAGTATTTGCAGAACATTGTGTATTTCTTATTTGTGAAACCACTGTGTGGGATGAGAGGTACAGGTAGTTGGTTGTCATGTGTTCTGCTTGTTTCTTTTGCGCTCCTTCAGCCAGGGTTTTTCATCAGTAGATTAAAGCATTAAAGTAATTTACAACCTCGAAGGACTAGGGCCAAGGACAAAGGCTCATTAACGGTAATCCCTACTCAGACAGATGGGGAGATTTTTGTGTATGAACAACTCCTTGTTGTTTAACCTAGTTGGAAACATCGCTCATTCTGGTGACACCTGGGCAAGTGATTTGTTACACCTTAAACATAATTAGCCAAAGTACTCACTTTTCTGCCTTGTATGGACTGAGTAGCATAAAATTAATAGGTGCAATCTAGTTTTAGAAGCTAAGGGCAGGGCATGCAGGAAACATGAATTCCATTTCAGTTTACATGAATTCTCCTCTTCGGTCTCTGTTGGAAGCAGTATGAGCTGAAAATATACTTGCAGAGAAAAGTAACTTTTCTATTAATAGATGTACAGTATTTGGGGTATTTTGTGAGTGAGATGAAGACTGCATGTCAGTGTGAAAGACGTCTTGGATCACAGATCCTCTGATCAGAAAGTTTTAACATTATGGATTTATCTGGAACAATTAATAGGAGTGCCAGAGATGGTAAGTCAGGCTTGTAATGGTTGATTACCCTTCAGCGGGCTCTGAGAGATGCCAGAGTAAGCTAAAACCTCAGCCTGGCTTAAAAAAAGAAGTTAAAAAAAAAAAAAAAAAAAACAAACCTCCAACCTGTCCACAAGCAAAACTCATTCTTATCTTTTACTCACTTAAAGAGGAAAAGTCTTGCAGGGTATGTGGAACATCATCTGGCGTGTCTCTTTCCATCAGCCCTGTCAGTGCATTCAAGTCGGGAACAACTGCAATGGCAGGGTAGGGAGGAAATTTTCACGTGGTGTAACTGAGCCATCTGTGGCAACGGTCTGATCTTTGTACAGGGAAGTGAGCAACATCTGCTCCCAAGAGAAGTGTTACTATCACAAGCTGACGTTAAATGGCCCTTCTAACAACAGGTTAACAACTTTACTCTGAAACAAGGCTACACCTAATGCTTGATGAGACACAAGCTAGTGGAAAAGCAAGTACACATGCCAAAAGGCTGGCATGAACTTCATGGGCCAAATTTGCCCTTTCCTTACATCAGGGTAATTTGATGTAGTTCAGTGGGACTGCTTATATTTTTTCATACCCATGCCAGGAAGAGGTGAATTTTAACAGCGTTTACTGTGGGCAGAAACATGGGCAGAATTGATTCAAGCACTGTCAAAAGAGGTCTCAGATACAGAAAGCAGTCCATATTTTGTATAATGTGAAAAGAGGTTAGATCCAGAGAGAAGGTCTGAGCCATGAATCCAGCTGTCAGGCTTGCATGTGGGCTGCTTCAGCCATTTTTCAAGTGTTTCCATGGATTCTTCTGAGAACTGACTATAATAAACTGCTATTAATTACACCTGATCTCCAGTGTGTCTTTACCAAGCCACACTGCATTGTAAGTAGGTGGACACTATTTGGACAGATGGTTCTATCTTCTTAAAGAAGATTTAAATTCCCTAAGCTGAAGGCTCCTTGGATGCAAATCAAGGATTACTGTAGCTCTCTATTTCCTTGCTTGCTTGGAATAGAGACACTACAGAAAATCAGTTTATAATGGTTAAGTCATCCTTTCCTAGATGTTCTCTTAACATCTCATCTGTTTTCTTCTTCACTGGACTCAGTCTCTTTTTCACAAGTGCCTTCACTCCTTGTAGTGTTCCTGCTCTTCCTATTAGTCTTATAAATTGCATTACCTTCTGATCATCTCCCAGTAATTTTCCAGTTTATTTACTTACTGTGTGTGCTGAACATAGCCTTACTCTGAGAATATGATTATAGTTGAGTGACAGCAAGGAAAGGAAGCAGATATTTGACAGGCTGAGGTACTTGGGCTTATTGCTATTCTTTTAAGCACCAATCAAAAAATTCCATTGTCATGATGAACGTAACGAAAAATGTATGTGGAATAGCATAAGAAGTCCAAAGTATTTGTATCAGACTTAATTACAGAAGAAACAAACTGATATTCCACAATCTGTGTTATACAAACATTCAGAGTAACAATCCCTTGAGGTTGAGGATTGTAAGAAGTAGCTCTGCAGACAGCAACTTGAAGGCCATGCAGCTTGAACACTTTGGATCAGCTTGCTCAAATATCTGGTGACCCCGTGGAACATTTTCAGACAAAGGTGCTACTTCTCTGTATGATTTGGCTGGCAGGCATAGATACCAGCACACACTGGACACAAAAGAAAAATGATGAAATGAGAAGTTGTCCTAGGTAAATGCAAAACTTCCATGTTTAAAGGATTGTACTGTTTGACAAGATCCATAAATTGAAAGTCCTTAGGATGAATTTCAAGCACCAAGACCAGCCAGCATGAAATGGCTTGCACTCATGCCATTAGATTTTCTTACCTTCCAAAACGTCGTGGGCACGTGTGGGATCTCTGTTGGGAACAGCCCCTGTCCCAGGCTAACTTCTCACTTGTGACCAGGGACTTGTTCATCTTTCTGGTAGTTATTTCAGGCCAAAATTGTGCTAAGACCCTTCTAACAGTGTAACAATATAGATGATTATTGTCCAGTGCTCAGAGCACAACCTGACAGCGTTTAATTTACAAGTATAGGTATTTCCAAAGAATTAATTGGCTCTCTTGGGTGGTGGAGGTTCAGCACAAGGCTTTTAGGATTTGCTGACTGCCTGCTCCTCACGTCCCAGAATCTTCCAGCATGGTTCATGCTAGACTTACACTTCTACTGTACTCATTTCCCAGATGTTCAGCTCTCTACACTTGACTGCCATCTCGCTACAGTGTTTTAAAAATCTTTTTTTAAAATTTGAATAGGTTTAAGTATTTGATGCATTTATCTTGATTTGTTCCACTTCCATTGTGTGTGACATCAAAGGATCTTTTCCTCCCTTCCACTTTTAATCAAGGTGAACTTTGGTGCTCACATTACCTGTGATTCTCTTCATGATGGCATTCTCTCCTTTATGCTTCAGGAAGGGGTCAGGGATCTTAAAGAAGCGAGTATGGGAGTGAAGGACATCCACCCTAGGTTGCCACAACTGCAGCAGTCATTCCTCTGGAAGAGCTCTTTGGAGGGGCACGAGTTCAGAGCAGGATATCTCAAGACTCACCCAGATGTACTTACAGGAACCACAGGGCCCAGGTTCAGCCATGGAGTTGTCCTTGAAACAAAATTTTGAATTGCATACCAGCACTGTGTATGTGTGCATGTTACCTGCTAGCTGCCTCAGCTGTATCTGTGTGACAGCCAATGTCCCTGCTTATCCTCTTTGAAAACAGCATTGTAGCAGAAGAAGTACCCTCAGGGTATGGCTGAGATAAGGTTGCCTGAAGGTCTCTGGTGGTGGCGATCTCTCAGTGACTTTTTGGCAGAGCTCTGTTTTCACTGAAAAGTGACATTGTGAGTCACTGAGTGGTCTGACATACAGAGACACCGCCAGGCAGACCCCAAGACTTCTGTGGGGCTCAACCAGTTCCATCTGTCAGGGGATATGATGATTTGGATAAGCAAGGACTGCTATGCAGAGCTGATGCTGGGGGGGTTTGTGCTGAGTCAGCTGTTTTGCAGCCAGCTGAAGATCCCATCTTGCTGTATTTCATTTGTAATGGCCACCTTTTTTTCACATCATTCAGTCCTGTGAAGCTTC
The DNA here is from genome assembly GCF_018691265.1 of Tyto alba. Taxonomy (NCBI): domain Eukaryota; kingdom Metazoa; phylum Chordata; class Aves; order Strigiformes; family Tytonidae; genus Tyto; species Tyto alba. The sequence continues at coordinate 3,654,324 of NW_024881295.1, read as the reverse complement.
ACAGCTGAGGGGCACCCTGCTGCAGCCAGGGCTGCATCTCACTCATTTGCAGTGCTGCCCTGTGTCTTCTTTCCTGCTACGTGATCTAACGAGCCAGGCATACGTGGTCAGCCAGATGTGTAGTTGTGGGTAGCTCTGTCTGGTCTGTCTCTCCCTACTAAGGCTTTATGTGAAAGGGAGTCGTATCTGAAAGCACACTTTGCAGCTGCTGGCTACATGCAGTCCCCTCACTTTCCCAAAACCCCAATCCACACCATCTGCATGACTATACACATGCAACTTATATTATCTGAGGGGAGGGACCTCAGAGTTCTGCACCTGTGATATATAACATGTTTGAATGCAATTATAAGTGAGAATGTATTAGAGATCCCACTGTCTAGCTGTGATGCCAATCTCCAGAAACTCCTAAAAATCAGCCTCATTTTCATTAGGTAGTTTCAAATGGGAAAGTAATTTTGGTCGTTTCTTTAAACGTCTTTCAAAGCATTTCTTGGTCATTTCTTTAAACACCTCCAGGAAGTAGTCATCTATGTTTGTCACAGCCTTTACTCCTGGCTGGTTAGCTTTGGGGACTCAGCAAACGCTCCTGAATTTCCCTGGTGCCCAAGCAAATCTGGCAGTGAAACTTCAAAGATACAAAATTAAGGCAATGGGTATGGAAAAGCACATTCAGGTCTTATGTCTGTACTTATTAACATTTCCAAGTACATACAGTGATTCTCTCAGTAATCGGTAGTGAATTCTGCATGGCAGGAATTGAAGAAGGGCAGATGGACGTAGCCAAGTGCTCCTGCCATCCTTTGGCAGATGACTCCCCTTGCACCTATGCCCACATAGCTATGGAGGAGGGATGAGAAGAAAAACAGTTTTGGAAAAATCATGTGAAGAAACATGTTAAATGGTTCCTGTAGGAAAAGCTCCAAGTGTTACTATCCTCCTTCACTGCACTTAAAATCTTCCCCTGTTTTAAATGTCAAGCATACCATCAAATACTGATAGTGATATCTAAGTACCACACAGGGGCACAGGAAATGTCTGTGATGAATGTAAGAAAGCTCCGTGTTCTGTCTGTGACTTGTCCACCCACCTGTAAGATGGTACTAGAGACCACAGAAAACTTTTCTATGTCTGTCAAGTCCCTAAGTGCTCCTGTCTACAATGCCTGGCTCTGAAAGAGCTTCTTTTACTGTTCCAGATTAATTGATACATAACCCAAGTATCCTTGCTAGAAAACAGCAGGCTTTGTCAGCAGCCAGTTTTCAAGGAAATTGGCTGTTTAAAACCACATCCTGAGTAGCTGGTGATACATATTAGCCGTAGCTGACCCATACTGAAATTTAGTGTCTATCGTCTTTTTGTTTCTTTAATTTTTATCTTTAAATAATCACCTGTTTTTTCTGCTAGATGTTGGTCATGGGTACTGTACTTTCACTACATTAGCTCTACTCAGGGAAAAGTAATAGCTCTAGATTGAAGCATAAGCCATTTGTTTTCTTATAATGAGAAACACTCTGCTGCATGCTTTCTAACTGATTAGATGAATTACGCTTTATTTGCCTTGAGAAGAACCATACTTAAAAGCAACATTCTGAAGAGGAAATGAGGCAGAGAATGCACAAGGGGAAAAAAGGGTTTATCCCCATTAATGCTGCCTGAGCTGCATTTTCACACATTTCTTGACTGAGCAATTCCAGTGCTTATTGATGGAAATGTAACATGCTAAAAATTAATTGCAGGCTAATTACTTTATGTCAAGAAGCTGCCCAATTATTTCTCAAATTTGCTACAATAGCAATTCTAAAAGTAGTTATGTACCTTCCTTCCTTCAAGACTGTATTGGAGGATTTTATCAGTGGCAAACACAACTGGAATAAGCCCTTTCATCTGAATAAAGCTGCAGAGATCAGGTGTTTGCTTTTTAAAGACTTCTTTTCATGACTTTAGTACTTTCAGTGTTTTAAATCTGTGGTGGCCACTGATATCCATTTATGATACTGCCATTGAAATCACAGAGGGATGGATATACGTGCCAGGGTATTACTCTGTGTATCTATATATAGCATGTTCCCTAGCATTTATACACCAATGCTCCGTTCAGAAGAGGAATTTCAAACACCTTGCTTTTAAAATTATTCCACACACCCGATGAGCACCTTGTTCTTTAAAGGAAATGTTGCCATAGTGTTTTACCTATTGGCCTATTTCTTGCTTAGAATAAAAGATATTTCCTTTACAGAAGCAATGCATGCTTATATTCTCATGAATTATGCTAAGCAATCCCTTCCATTTCTTTATCTGAAAAGACGTACGGTTTTTGCCTTTTTTTTTTTTCTTTAATTGAACTCTCTCAAACTGAATCTTCTCAGTAGTTCCTCATACATGAAATTCATTTTGGGGGAATTCTCTGACTTTTCTCCATTTTAAATGTTCTCATACAGTAATGGCTTGAAATATGCATACTGTAACATAAGGATTGTATATAATCCTCCTAGAGAAGCCTAATACCCTGGCACCTATTAAACATACCTGACCCCACTGTGCCCTAGAGAAGACCATCTATTATTGCTCTTAACAAATAAATAATAAAAAAAAAAAGAACAAAACCAAGCTGGCAACATCTGGTTAAAATAGCATAATGTGGATGCCTTGATTGATCATTGGTTTGTACCACAAGAGGAAAACAGGTTACCTTTCTAGGCCATACTTTAAAACTTGACGATTTCTGGGTCAGTCACCAGAGCGTTTGGCTCGGATCTGGCAGAGGGAGAGCCGCAAGTGCTACCGCTGAAGGGGCAGCTTGTTGCAGAATGGAGTCACAGCAAGTTACAGGCTCCGCTTATGATGAAGAGCAGTAGCTCACCTTCACCACAGCTTGCACTGCGGTTGGGACATTGCATTGCTTGCATTGGGACATGTTTATTCAGCACTTCAGAAGATGAATCCTTCATGTCAGGGGAGAACACAAGACACAGTGTTAGATAATGTTGCCAAGCAAACAGAAGAACCACTTTCTCTCCTTCTTGTGTTTCTCAATGAAGAGCCATCCTGCATGGTGCCTGTTACAGTAAGTTGTTTTTTTAGGGGTGAGGACTGATAGGTCCGAAAAAGAAAGGACTATCCAGGCTTCTTTGAAAGGCCAAACTCATGCAAGTTCCTTTTTAAAGTTGACCATGGCTTAGGCACTCTACTTTTCATTATTTTGTATTTGCTTCACTGAAAATGTCTGTTGAGGAAGATGTGGAGCCTTTGGCATTTTACATTGTTCAGTGGTTCCTTTATTTTTCAGCTGCGATCTTCCATAGATGTGCAATTTGGCATTTCTTTGAGATTTTTGTGTCTTTCTGGTATGGAAAAATTTCTGACTGAAAGATTGATGGGCAGAAATCTCTCTGAACTATTATGTGCTTTAAGGCTAGAGCAAAGAACACAGAGAGTTACAGATGTCTTTTGGGAAGGGAAGTCAAAGCTTAAGTGGACAGGAATAGGGAAAGAGATGCCCATCAAACACACTCAAACATAATGTTGGGAGAAATTCTAGAAGTCCTGTTTTCATAATAAGTGCTTGACAATGTAAATTGAAACCACAGAGATTAGATTATTATTATTAAGTGGGATTGTCTGATTATAACATAAGAAAAAAATCAGCAAATTTCAGAGTGAAATTCTCACCTTTGTTGAGGGGCATCACAGCCTATGCAGAACTTGAATCCTATTTTGAGGTTTAAAATGAGAATAGGTTATTTTATTCTGTTTTAGTCAAGGCAGCAGTGTTGTCCCTGTAATGCAAAAAGACACTAAAAGCAGGATAAGTTATTACTGGCTTCCCTCAGTTTAACTGATAATGGACATAGTTGATCAACTTGAAATGAAACATCTTTGCTTTCTTTTCACTATAATTCTGTGGTAATTAATATATCACTTCTGGATATATTAATTAACTCAGTTCTGGATTATTGCTGACAGTGTTTTCATGTGGTTCCAACAGTACAGCATGCCAGCTCACTTCTATCCATTGAATAATTTTTTTATTGGCAGACAGCTTCTAAAAAGAAAAAAAGTAATCCTGAGGCCTCATGCAGTTATTGGAGTTTTATGCTCTGGGTGAGTTATTCAGAATTTAGAGATGCAATTATTGTTTACTAATCGCCATCTCTATGAGAGATCGCATGCGAGCAAACCCTGATGAGACGCAGAATGGAAAGGTTTCCCAGAGAACCCACGTAAGACCAAAGCTATCTTGTAAGAGTTTCAGGAACAGTTTGCCAAGGGGATCAGCTCCGGTGCAGGCATGTTCCACGGTGGAGTGGTGGATCGTGGCAAGCAAGGAGGGTTTCCAAAGCCAGGGGAGCCCCGGGGGAGTGCGGAGACCTGCCAGGAGCTGGCAGCTCTCACAGGAGCTGGCAGCTGATGGGGCGCGGGCAGGGCCAGGAGCGATGGCTGCCACCCCCCGCACCCACAACAGGCAGCCGCCAGGAGAGCTGCCAGCAGGGCGGGAAAGCAGGGCATGGCGCCTCAGCCAGGGCACGGGCGGCTGTTCGCGGCGGAGGGCGGCCCTGGGAAGGAGGGGCGTTCTGCTGGCCCAGTGGGGAGGCTTCAAGTCCCCGTACCGCAGCAACGGGGCCCTGTTCCGTGACCATCTGCACGGGCCAAGGGCACCCGTCCTACCTGACCCTCAAGGCAGTGTGGCGGGCACTCGCCCGAGGGCAATGGTGCCTCCACCCAGGCAGAGCTGCTGGAGGGAGCGGCAGCAGTGCGAGGGCTCAGGCTGCAGGAAGAGCCTGGACCTTTCTCCCGGGGCAGGGACAGGCCGGCCTGCTAAAGGGGTGCCCAGGTGGAGGAGCTCCTGCAGCAGGTGGCTGGGCCGTGGGAGGCGGTGAGAAGGCTGCGTAGCGTCAGGGAGGCTGAAGAGTTAGACAGATGGTTCCAAGCACAGTCTGCCATGAACCCGCAGCCCACGGCCACACAGCCAAAAACTCCCCCGCCGGCACACACGGGAGGGAGGGGGGGACCAACAATGCAGGAGAGTGGATGCTTACAATGGCAAGGACCTGTGGGAGGAGGAGACTTCCCCCGAAGCCTGATGTGTCCTTGCAGAACCGTTTCACCGCTCTGCAGGCTGAAGAGGAAAGATCCATCACAGCAGCAGAGACTCTAGAGCTGAGTAAGGCAGCCCGGTCTGCTCCTGGTATAACAACCAGCACAACTAGGAAAAGGCAAAGGGTGACAATGGTAGGCGACTGTTGGAGAATGGCTCAGAGACAAGGGTCCTGAGCCCACCGAGCAATTGTGTGATCAGAGCCTGCTCTAGCCGCTGATGCTGGGCCTCACTAGGGTTTTCCTGCAGCTGCTCGCAGCTGCTGATACATGAAGAATGTCAAGGACGCTTCAGCCCTGTGTACCGTGGTGTGTCGAAAACAGGTTAAGGGGAATTAGGAATAGTGGTCTGAGAAACCCAGTGTTATGGTAACGGTGGTCTGAGAAACATTGTGTTATGGTACTGTTGTGTATTGAAAACAAGTCAAGAGGAATCAGAAATAGTAGCATGAGAAACTTAGTGTTATGAGAAGCTTGTGCTGTAAGCTAACTGCAAGTAGGTGGACTGTGCGAATACGACCTTTAGAGCTTAAGCCAATCAGCTAGTGACTAGTAGGCGTAATAATTATCATTGTCTGTATAAATATATGTACCCTGGACCAATAAACGGACACACGGTGATTGATGCTCTATCTTCCACACTGAACCCAACTCTGCGTGTCGTTCGTCCGCGGCTCCGCAGGCGACTCTCTTCTGAGAGGTATGGAGGCACCCATGAGCCGACCTGACTCACTCTCTAGAGAGGTGTGCTGCTTACCTGGGGGCTCATATCAGGGATGTTACCAAGAGACTGCTGAGCCTCATACACTCCACTGACTATTACCCACTGCCGTTGTTTGACATGGGCACCAATGATACAGCCAAGAGCAGTCTGAGGAGTGCCTAGAAGGACTACAGAGCTCTGGGAGCAGCGGTAAGGGACTAAGGAGTGCAGATAGGGGTTTTTTTTACCAGTCCTCCCAGTCAAAGGTCATGGGTTTGAAAGGGCTAGTCAAATCTGGCAAATCAACAATCGGTTACGGGACTGGTGCCGCAGCCAAGGGTTTGGCTACTTAGACCATAGGACTCACTTTAAGAAACCTGGTCTGATAGGGGCTGATGGGGTCCCTCTGTCAGAGTCGGGGAAGAGCATCTTTGGCCATAGGCTTGCCAAGCTGGCGAAGAGGGCTTTAAAGTTGACAGGGGAGGGGAACTTCAATCTATCCCCCTCCTACCAAGTTGATGCCAGTGCCAGCGATAGATGCCCAGAGCCTGGAGAGGGATTACAGGTCAGCAGGAGAGCACCTGAAGAGCAGCACAAAGGAATTCCAGACATAGAGACAGCTTCACCAGGGGCCCAACTTAAATGCCTCTATGCAAATTCATGTAGCATGGTCAGTAAACAAGAGGAGCTAGAGCCATGTACACGCCCGGGCTATGATCTTATTGGCATCATGGAGACGTGCTGAGATGGCTCCTGTGACTGGAGTGTTGGGATGAAAGGATGCAGGCTCTTTAGGAAGGACAGGCAGGGGAGACGACAAGGAGATGTCACCCTCTGTCAATGACCAGCTGGAGTGCGTGGAGCTCTGCCTGGGGATGGATGAGGAGCTGACTGAGAGCTTATGGGTCAAGATTAAAGGGAAGGCAGGGACAGCTGACATTGTAGTGGGGGTCTGCTACAGGCCACCTAACCAGGAAGACCAAGCAGATGAGGCCCTCTGTGGACAGATAGGGTCAGCCCCACATTCACAAGCCCTGATCTTCTTGGGGGTCTTCAACCACCCCGATATCTGTTGGAGGGCCAACACTGCAGTGCATAAGCAGTACAGGAGGTTCTTGGAATGTGTTGATGATAACTTCCTTCTCCAAATGATAGAGAACTCAACAAGGAGAGGTGCTATGGTGGACCTTGTTCTCACCAAGGAGGGGCTGGTGGAGAATGTGAAGCTCAAGGGCAACCTTAGCTGCAGTGACCATGAAATGGTGGAGTTCAAGATCCTTAGGGCAGCGAGGAGGGTGTGCAGCAAGCTCGCAACCCTGGACATCAGGAGAGCAGACTTTGGCCTCTTCAGGGATCTGTTCGGTGACTACCACGGGATAAAGCCCTGGAAGGAAGATGGGCCCAGGAAAGCTGGCTAATATCAAAGAATCACCTCCTCCAAGCTCAGAAGCAACGCATCCTGACAAAGAGGAAGTTAGGTAAAAATGCCAGGAGGCCTGCATGGATGAACATGGAGCTCCTGGACAAGCTCAACCACAAAAAGGAAGCCTACAGAGGGTGGAAGCAAGGATGGATAGCCTGGGAGGAATACAGATAAACTGTCCAAGCATCCAGGGATCAGGTTAGGAAGCCAAGGCCCTGACAGAATTAAATATGACCAGGGACATCAAAGACAAGAAGAAAAGCTTCTATAGGTCTGTCAGGGATAAAAGGAAGACTGGGGAAAATGTGAGCCCTCTCTGAAAGGAAACAGGAGACTTGGTTACCCAGGATATGAAGAAGGTTGTGGTACTTCATGACTTTTTCCCTCAGTCTTCACCAGCACGTGCTGCAGCCATGCTGACCAAGTCACAGAAGGGAAAGGCAGGCACTGGGAGAAGGAAAAACCACTCACTGTAGGAGAAGATCAGGTTCAAGACCATCTAAGGAACCTGAAGGTGCACAAATCCATGGGACCTGATGAGGTGCATCTGCGGGTCCTGAGGGAACCGATGGATGAAGTGGCTAAGCCACTGTCCATCATATTTGAGAAGTCCTTGCAGTCCGGTGAAGTTACAACTGCCTGGAAAAGGGGAAACATAACCCCCATTTTAAAAACAGAAAAAAGGAAAACCTGGGGAACTACAGGCCAGTCAGTTTCATCTCTGTGCTCAGCAAGATCATGAAGCAGATCCTCCTGGAAACTGTGCCAGGGCACATGGGAAATAAGGAGGTGATTGGCAACAACCAAAATGGCTTCACTAAGGGCAAATGGTGCCTGACAAATTTGGTGGTCTTCTATGACAGGGTTACAGCGTTGGTGGATAAGGGAAGAGCAACTGGCGTCATCTACCTGGACTTGTGCAAAATATTTGACACTGTTTCACACGACATCCATGTCTCTCCAATTTAGAGACATGGATTTGATGGATGGACCACTCATTGGATAAGGAATTTGGCTGGATGGTTGCACTCAAAGAGTTGCGGTCAGCGGGTTGATGTTCCAGTGGAAAGCAGTGTTGAGTGACATTCCTCAGGGGTCAGTATTGGGACTGGTGCTGTTTAACATCTTTGTTGGAGACACGGACAGTGGGATTGAGTGCACCCTCAGCAAGTTTGCCAACAACACTAATCTGTGTGGTGTGGTCGACATGCTGGCAGGAAGGGATGCCATCCAGAGGGACCTGGACAGGCTTGAGAGGTGAGTCCATGCAAAACTCATGAAGTTCAACAAGGCCAAGTGCAAGGTCCTGCACATGAGTCGAGGCAATCCCAAGCACAAATACAGTCTGGGCAATGAGTGGACTAAGAGCAGCCCTGCGGAGAAGGACTTGGGGATATTAGTGAATGGAAAAGCAACTATGAGCCAGTAATGTGAGCTCACAGCCCAGAAAGCCAACTGTACCCTCGGCTGCATCAAGAGGACTATGGCCAGCATGTTGAGGGAGGTGATTCTGGCCCTCTCCTCCACTCTTGTGAGACCCCACCTGCAGTGCTGTGTCCAGCTCTGGGGCCCCCAAAGTAAGAAAGACATGGACCTGCTCGAGCGGGTCCAGAGGAGGCCATGAAGATGATCAGGGGGCTGGAGCACCTCCCCTGTGAGGACAGGCTGAGAGAGTTGAGGTTGTTCAGCCTGGAGAAGAGAAGGCTCCAGGGAGACCTTATACTGACTTTCTAGTACTTAAAGGGAGCCTACAGTAAAGATGGGGAGAGACTCTATATCAGGGAGTGTAGTAATAGGACAAGGGGTAACAGTTTAAAACTGAAAGATGGTAGATTTAGATCAGGTAAAAGGAAGAAATTATTTCCTGTGAGGGTGGTGAGGCACTGGAAGAGGTTGCTCAGAGAAGTTGTACAGTGTCCCCTCCCTGAAAGTGTTCAAGGCCAGGTTGGATGGGGATTTGAGCAACCTGATCTAGTGGAAGGTGTCCCTGCCCATGGCAGGGGACTCGGAACTGGAGGATTGTTAAGGTCCCTTCCAACCCAAACGATTCTATGATTCTGTGATTTATGTTAAGCACTCCTTGAACTATAGGAAGCAGCATAGGATAAGCTGCATTTGTTTTGTCTTTAAATCTTCTTGCACTTCCCTGTAAAGCACTGACAAGTCTGAAATCTTCAGATGCCATAAAAGAGGCAGCAGACTTTGATTAAACAGCTGCTCCTGTTACCTGATTTAATAGTGGCAATGAACTGAATGTTCTTGTGATCCAGAAGGTTTCCAAAGCAGTATGCTGATTTGTGAGCTTGCATTTGGAAATTGCCTTCATCCTTCAGAGAAATGTACTGAATCATTGGATGGGGTGAAAAACTACAGCTGTTGAGTGGTGTGTGGTAGTAGGCACAGAAACTGAAGGGGATGTTATATACAGTGGGAACGTTAGGATGGGACAGCATTTAGGCAAAATAAAACTGTCCAAAATCGAGCAAGGCTGGCACTGCAGAAATACTACTCTTCCTTTTATGTACCATGACTGAAATGGAGAAAGGGCAGATTCATTCTTTCTCTGCCTTTGCATCATTTATGCCAAAATCAAACAAGTATAAAATAACTCTCACTGGGTAGAGTTTTGCACTTTCTTTGCAATAGAACAAATGCAGAATTATTCCTAAAACTCTGTCCTGGGTTGAGTGAGTGGTGGAGTTTTTTGGTGGCAGGGGAGGGGGCTATCGGGGCGGCCCCCTGTGAGAAGCTTCTCGAAGCTCCCCCAGCTCCACGTCAGCTCCACTTCTGTTTGGGAAATTGAGCCAATTGGCTGCGCCTCTGCGATAACGTATTTAAGAAGGGACGTGGTGACGTGTAGTCGGACTTGTGAGGAGGAGTTGCTGCAGCTGCATGAACACCAAGGTCAGTGGAGGAACAGAGGAAGAAAGGAGGGGGGAGGTGTGCCGGAGCAGAGACCCTCCTGTATCCTGTGGTGAGACGGCAGGGCATCCCCCCCTGCCACCCATGAAGGTCTACAGTGGAGCAGACATTGATTTATGGCCTGTGGCTTCTGCTTGCATGATCAAGGTTCTGTGCCCGAAGAAGGCCGGGGGTCTCATGGGAAAGGGTATCCCCGCTGCTGTAATTCAGCACTGGGAGGATTGCAGCATGCGGGGGAGTCCCACATCGGAGCAGCTTGGGAAGGGCTGCAGCCGTGGGAGGGAATCCAGTCGGAGGAAGTTAGTGACCCATGACGGAGCAGTGTGGGGAACGCTGCGGCCCATGGGAGGAACTCATGTCGGAGAAAGTTTGTGGAGGACTGTCTCCTGTGAGAGGGGGACCACGATGGAGCAGGGGGAACAAGTTCCGGACACTCCCCTCACCGAAGTTAAGGGAAGTGGCAGCGGTGACTGCACCCCCCATTCCCTGCCCCTGCACCACTGGGGGAGGAGGTAGAGATATCGGGAGCAGAGCTGAGCCCGGGAAGAAGGGAGGGGTGGGGGGAAGGTGTTCTCAAGATGTGGCAATGCTTCTCACTGTCCTACTCTGTTATGTGTTGTTAGTGTCTGTAATAAATGTATGTTCTTTTTTTCTTCCCCTAACGAGTCTGCCTTTTGCTCGTGATAATAAAGGGGAATTTTTCCCCATCCCAGTCCTATCTCGAACCCCAAGCCTGGCTCTCTGTCCCTTCTCATTGCTGGAGGGGAAGGGAGAGAGAGCTGCTGCATTGTGGTTGGCTGCCAACCAGGCCCAAACCACGACAACCTCTTACAAGATAGCTTTGGTCTTACATGGGTTCTGTGAGAAATCTTTCCGTTTTGTATCTCATCAGGGTTTGCATGTGTGTGATCTCTCATGAGACAATGCATATCTGGACAGCCAATCCTCTTTTTAGAAGACAAGCTTTTTACAGACATTAATGCTGATGGTACCCATTTCTGAAGATAAGTTGTTGGGAATTGCATTCTCACAGTCCAGCTGGTTCTCACCAACATCTTTGTCCATCATTAACTTTCTCTGTCTAGAAATATATTCTCTGGCCTAGACTTCATTGATGAAACATACATGTAGTTGGTGCAACTAAGAGAAAATAAACGACATTATCATGTCCTTACTTCTGTTAACTTGTTCAGGTTTCAGAATTATGAAGGATGTGCGGCTGTATGCTAAAGAAAAATACATGAAGTCAAGTACAGAGTGTGCTGCATAGTGGAGAAGGCTGATGTTTTTCTTACCATTTCTTTATCCCTGAGAACATCAAGTTTTATCTAGAGTTGGTTGTCAGATAAGCGGAAAGATGGTAATCCTTAGTCAAACAATAAAATACTGCTATTAGTATCAATTTAATGTTTCATGTGTCTTTTTCTTTTAGTAGGTTTAATTTATGTCACAAAATTTTCAATCTTACATAAACACTGAGCAAATCAAAGATGGAACAATCTCTAGGAAAACAAGAGGCCATGACAGTAAAGAGATTTGCAAACTTGGTGTTACTGGTGGGTAAACTAGAGAGTAGAGGAAACACCCGAAAACCACAGAGCTACTGAGAAGCCATCTGGACCATCCTCCTACCCCAAGGCAGGTTCATCTATTCCCTGCCTTTCCTGGCAGTGATTATCTAGACAGTTCTTAAGTGTGTCCAAAGGCAGTGGCCACAGCATCTACCAACAGTCTGTCCCATTACTCAGCCGTTCCTGTCAGTAGGCTAGTTACCTTTGAAGTGTTGTTATCCTTTGAAACTTAGATTACACCTCTTCGGATCCCACAGCCTCTCTATTCTATTTATTCTTTCTACCTTTCTTGTTGCCACTTCGCCCCCAAAAGGGAGGAGCTATTTGGGCTTAACTGTTACTATTACTGCTATTATTCAGTTGCTCAAATACAATACTGCTGGCCAGCAATGCAAAATCCTTAGAACAGATGCTTCTAAAGCTTAAAAGGATTTTTTCAAATCCTACTCCAGAAAACTCACATAGTGTTTTGAAATTCAGGCTTCATCTTCTTTGCCTGTGAGATTTACCAAATAAAGGATCTCCAGGTGGAACCTGCAGTAGCTGTTTGCTTTCATGGCACAAGCAGAACTGCACCCAGTCATACTATACTCTTACCAGTGACTCTGCGCTACTCACAGTGTAAAAATGGCAACTGAGGAAACTGCTATTTTCACATAGGCATCTTTCAGGTCATGACAGTATTGGTTTCCTTTTCCTTTCAAAAGGCTTGTACACAGTTGTCTTCTTGTTCAGGGTACCTGCTGTCTCAAATCTTAGGCAAAGCAGGGTGCCAAATGCTGGTTTTGGGCAAGTCATCAGACAGAACAGTATATAGAAAAGTAGGGATCTTTTTAGTGGATAGATGCACAGCATTGTCATTCTGTAGAAGGCTGGGCAGAAAATGTCTGTTGGAAAGAGCTATGGATCATCCTCAGAAAAAAGGGCTGGAAGACAGCTTGAGAGGCCAGCTAGCTGCACACTTGTCCAGTCACGCTGAATTGCTGGTCGAAGTCAACAGCGTTAGCAGTATGGATTATTGAGATTCCCTATCTTTCCATCCCAAAGGCAGTTCCCCACAGGCCTCGTAACATGAAAAAGGAGTGACAGTAGCCAAGGAGCAGCAAAGGAAGTGGAGGAGCCAGAATGTGCCCTGTTCCCCTCCTTTCCTCAGGTCCTTTTTAAAACCATAAAGAAAATTGTTTGAGTCTAATGTTTCACAGGCTTTCCCACTCCATATTCTGCCCTACTCCTCTTTAGCTCCTGTTATGGTCCTACAGGCAGCCTTTGAGGTCAAGTAACAAATGGTTGCAGGAGATGTGGGGATACAGGAATTTCAGTTGCTGTCCCAGGAAATGAGTAGTGCAGAGAAGATTAATTAATCTCTTCAGGGCATTGCTTTGCCTCACCTATTTTTGTTCTGTTACCCCTGTGAGGTTTTCCGATGGGAGGGAACAAGTGAATTAACTATTTTATCAGCTTACTTGTTTCTTCCCTCTGAAAGAAGGCATTCTCTTTTGTGCCAGTTTAATTGTTTGATGTAACCAGACTGGCTACTAATCAAAGTGATCTCAGTAGCCTAATTCTGTACCTGATCTCTCTCTGTTTGTGCTTCAAGGTGTTTGACAGGGTCCGAGAAGATTGCCCTAATTTCCATGAGAAGATTAAACCTATTAATGCTGAACTCAGTGAGCCCAAGCTGGCCATCAGTGCTGAAGATGAGGAGGAGCTTCTGACCCGGGTCAATATTGTCTTCCACTGCGCAGCAACAGTTCGCTTCGATGAGCCCTTGAAGTATGTCTTGATTCCTGTATTTGCTAAGCATGATTCAGAATGCACAATAGCCCATAGCACACCGTTTAGTTAATCTCTTTTATAGCTGTGGTAATAATTCTCCAATTACATTTTCATGCTACATGTGGTTCTGCACTGAATGTGCAATGTAAATGCTATGAAAATGTCATGTCCATATGCACGTCAAAAGTGAAGCATCTTGGCAGATTTCCACGGGAGCAGAAGGAAGTACTGCAAGCTTGGGTTGTAATATAGTAAGGGAGTTAAGTATGACCTAAAATCAGGGTAGAAAAAAGTGTGGTTTAGGTCAAGAGGGAGATGTTTTGGCAGAACTAGCTGAAGACAGCTTGAAGTGAAATTATGTTGTGTCTATCTCTAAAGCTAGTGTTAATGGCCTTTCTTTGTCACTGAGTAACTGAAGAGGGAAATGAGATGTTGTTTAAGAAAATAGCCTATCATAAGCTTTAAAATACCCAACACTCAGTGTAATTAATACATGCTCAGTTTCTGAAGGAGCTCCCTTGGGAGTGCCTGTCCAGGAAGGCTTTCCATTAAGAACAAACAGCAGAAAGAAGCCACTAAAGCAAGATGAGATGTGTAAGTGCTTCTGTGCAACTCGTAAAGGTCAACGAATCAAGGTGGATGATCTAGATTGCTCAATCTTCACAGTTTTTTGAAAAACCCTAAAGCAGTGAGTAGAAGACACAAGTATTAATATCAGTCCTCATTTGCTCATGCATAGGCTAAATAGATCTTCATTGTGTCCACCATAAATAATTGCTTTTTGTAACAACTGATTAGAGATCCCACCAGAAAGAAGCAGCTCCTGATTTAATCTTGAGACATGTGTTGAACCTGGCTCAAGATACAAGTAGCAAAGCACTGCACTGCATTAACAGCCATAAGTGTTCTTAAATTAATACTTGAATGAACATGCTATAAAAATACATTGCAGTGTCATGTAAATTCAAAGGGAAACTACATTTTTAATAAGGACGATAGCTAGAAGGAATTTAAAAAGTTAAAATGGTCATCTGCTTGCAGGCAGTGTAGAAACTATTTAAAGTCTGATTGCGTGTGAATCTCTTTAACAGAAAAAGAAAAATCCAGTATGATTAATGGCAAAATACGAGAAGTTGTTAAAATCAAATAACTTGTATCTGAATAATAAAATATATCATATGGGTCAAAGTTCTAGCAAGTTAAATGTGAAAGCACAACACTACAGCTCAAATAAAAATTTTGAGCAGCAATTTGCTAATGATGCAAAGAATGAAAAACTTTTTCAAACACGGCAGAAGCCCAAAGCCTACCACAATATGTAGAGCCAATAGATAAGGGAGGTGTAAAAACATAGCTACCAAGATACTGGAAAAGCAGCAAAAGAGAAACTAAATTAATTACTAGCATCAACATGCAGTACGTTAAGGGAATTCTCCAGATGGAACTCTTGAGGGCAGAAATCTGAGAAACTGTGTTATGTTGAAATATTGTAGTTAATGTAGTTTTAATATAAATAGAAAAAATAAAGAGTAAAAAATCACCAGAGTTGAATTATGTTCCCCCTAGAAGTCTAGAGGAACTTTGAACATCTCGGCAGAAACCAATGCTGGGCCCATCCATATTCTGAGCGAAATTCTGTTCCCGCCCCTCTCAGAAGGGGTACAATTGAATAGAAATGTACATGGGAGAGTAACTTTCATATGAAGAGAAACTAAAGTAGAAGTATTCATCCTGCTAGAAGGGCAGGAGGAAATAAAAATCTATAGAAAATGCTATTCTTTAATAGCAGCATGCTAAAAAAAATTAGTATCTCTGGCTTTAGATACTATGATCCAAACATTAATCATATTCTTAGCTTCCATTTTCATTCATTTGGACTATTTACAATCTCTCTTCAATGTTAGTATAATTAATTTCTTTAGTGTACACTGTACTTGATAGCATTATTCATAATCTTGTAAGTGTTGTTGAAAGCTTCAACTCCTGGGCTGAACAGCTTGCATATTCCTTAGCCTTTTTCCATCTGTGTGGAAAAGTGTCTTTCTTTCAGTACAAAGCGTGCAACAGAGTTGAACATTTGTTCACTGAGATCAGTTGCAGATACTCTCTAGTACAGCTTCTAGCTATGCTGGATGCTTCAAGGTCAGCCTTGCTAACCAGGAATCTTTTTCTCTTACGCTTATCAGTTCTCTTCTCCATTCCTTGGGAATTTAAGCTGGTACCTCTAATTGCGTATTCTTTCAGTATGAATCTGTTTTTCTGGGCCCGAGGACCCTTTGCTGCTTACCAAAACCATGTGTTTATCTGGTTCCTTAAGGAGAAAGTTGAGTGGGCACCATAGGAACCATAGTGCCTCAGTGGCCATAATGCCACGGTGGTCATGGAACTGTTTGTTCCAGGAAGGGGTGGAAAATATGTTAGATGTAGGGATGGTAGTGAAATGTTACCTCCGACCCCTTGAATTGAGTAAAAATTTTTCAGAGATATTCTGTGGCAAGAACAGCATTGCTCTGAAAGCTGGTTTAGCCCTTGCATTTCATTGAAGCTTTTCACTCTGCTGTGACTCTTCTCTTGCCTTTCCGTTATTTGGCGCTCAGATAATGCTCGGCTTTGATATATTCTTTCCAGTGAAGTGCATTTTGTTTCTTTCCCCTGCCCTCTTTAGACATGCCCTGCAACTGAATGCAATGGGCACGCAGCGGCTCCTAGAGCTGGCACGGCAGATGCAGAACCTCGAGGCCTTCATCCACATCTCCACCGCCTATGCAAACTGTATCCGGAAATTCATAGAGGAAGTCATCTACCCACCCCCAGCTGAACCCAAGAAGCTCTTCGATTTAGTAGAGTAAGTAGGAACTGCAACGCCCCTTGCTGACACCAATTTTGCTTCATTCTGCAGACCTCCAGGTTGTTCATATAGTCTGTCCTGTGGGATTTCTGGTCATAGATGCTGTTACCGCTGTATGGCCTTGTCTGCACACACCATATCAGCAAGAAATACTGGCTGTAATAAGAGTGAGACCAAGGGAAGAGAGAGCTTTCATTTTAGGTGGTTTTGTGAGGTACTTTCCACAGAACGCCATCCAGTAAGGCAGTCCTTTGTGGATTTTCTCTTGAAACTAGCTTTACTGAGGTTTTTTGAAAATCGAAGAAATAGAGACTCTAGTTTGGAGCTTTTTTATCTGGAAAGCTGCTGAAGTCATTCTTTATAAACATTTGGTTGAGCTTGACAATCCTGTTCCAAATAGAAAAGTAGTAGAAAATAGCATAAACCACACTTATTAACCCTGTAATTTCAGCTACCTCTAAACTTTTCCACGCACCATTTTAAAAAAAGACTCTGATTTCATGAGTGTCCAGCACTGAATAAGTTATGATCGAGTTCATTTGCTATCAGAAATGGAGTTCCAGTGCTGCTTTCTGCAAGACTCTCCTCTGTTGCTGCCTTAGTAAGAACTGAAATTTTTCATATACCTCGTATTCATTTCTTTATCTCTTCAGCTTCCCAGTATTATTTCCACTTACTTCAACAATCCTGTGCTATTAAACCAGAGTTATATCTCGATGAGTCAGAAACAGGCTGTTTTAGAAAGAGTTCAGTGTGAGAATCCAGGACTTAGAGGGAACAACAAAAAGGCTTGTTTAACTGAATTTACCAAAATGAAGACTAATTAGGAAGAATAACAAAATCTGCTGATAAAGGCCCCAGGACACCTTTTCCTTAGAAGGATTTTCTAACAGCTGTAACTTGTTTCTCATTTATTTTCTGGTGGTATTCCACTTGTGTAATACAAGCAACCGACCTGTGAACTAGTAACCCAAAGAGATGGCATAAAATCTTTCTTCTCCTTGATTTACGGTAATAGGAGATGAGATGAATTTATGTCAAGCAGAACCACTGAGGTTTTTAAAAGAAAAAATTGTTTGCCCAAAAAAATAATTTGACTAAGCACTGCTCCAGAAAATTTAGTACAAATCAGTGTTTTCTTTTATTAATTTTTCCAGTAGCCCATGTTCTTGGATATGCTTACTTCCAGATAGCAGTCATCTATCATTTATCATTTATTCAGCAAGCAGAGCATAATAAAAATATAAGAAGTGCCCTAGTGCATTAGAGCAATAGGCTGCCTGGCCCAAAATCTTACCCTCAGCAGTAGCACTGGGAGATACTGTGCAGGGTAACTACACAAGCCTGGATACTTTTGCGGTCTCCCTTCTAGCCTTCCAGAAACCAGAACTGTAGTGTGAGGGGTGTTACATCCTATTATTTTTTGACCCATTTTTGAACTCGTTCATTTGTTTAATCCCTTTTTGAACTTTCAGATACTCTGCCTCTGCAACCCCCCCTATGACAGCAGGTTCCAGAAGCTTCTTAACTATCTGCTGCCTAAATTTTTCTTTTACCTGTTTCAAGCTGTCATACTAATAGTTTTGCTTCATATCCCATAGTTACAGCATTACAATATCTGCAGTATTTGTCCTATTCACTACCTCTGCAGTTCTGTAAATCGGTATTGCATTCACCCTAGACCTTCTCTTCTGCAGCCAGAAGAGTCACAGTGTTTTTACTACCTCCTGATATACCAGCTGATCTGTCTCCTTGATGATTTTAGTTGCCCTTCCTCTCTGCCTTTTTTAAACTCCACTCCCTCCCTGAGGTGCAGGGGTCAAACAGAACTGCATGTAGTAGTCAAGGTGTGGTCAATCAAAGTTTTATTTAAACAGTTTCAAAATGACATCATTGGTTTTGTTCTCAATACCTGAGGATGTCCAAAATTTCATTGACCGTTTTGTCTGCTGCTACTCATTGACTTGGAAATTTCATAGAGCTGTCAGCTGTGCTTCCAAGAACTCTTGCTGAGCTGCAACTGCCATTTCTGAGTTCAGTGACCTCTAAAACCAGTTGAGACTGCTTTTCCTTAAATGCATTACCTTACTTCTATTTACAATGAAGCTAATGTCTTTTGGAGTTCATCACTATCAATATTGCATTTCACCACCCCAAAAAGCTACCATCACTTACAACTTTGGAAACAATTAGTGTCGATGGCTCAGATAAAATAAGACTCCAACAAGGGACTGAATGCTAATTGGAAATATGCAGAAGTGCCTGGCTACCTGAGAGGTCACTCCTTCGGCTGCTTCATATAAGACACTAGGAATTAAATTATCATAGTTTGCATGTGCAGCAGAGAGGTTGATGTTTGAAATAAAATTTGAGTGACAGAGGATGGGCTTTTAGATGTGTTCTTTGTTGTGTTTATCTTGGTAGTACATTCGGTTGTTTTTTCTTAGCCACATAATTAGAGATGGGTTTTCTTGCCTTTTTTACTAGATTTTTCAATTTATTTTACTGTTTATCCTATGTCCCATACTCCAGAAGTTCACCACCTTCTGGTGCTTCTAGTGAGATAGAAATCACAGCATGCCCTCAGCTAGGATGGCATCTGCTTCTTTACAGTGTTTGCAGGCAGCATTATAATTGCTCATAGCAAAGACAGCCATTGCCTTCAAAGGCGTTGAAATCAGGTGGGTCTGATTGAAAATCACTGTCTCCAGGGTCATTGGTTTGGAAGGTGTCCTGCAAATCAAAGGCAACATGTAAAAGAGATGCACAGGGCTACAGAGTATGTGAAGGAGCAGGATGGGGAAGGTCCCTTGGATGTTGGGATGATGTGACATAGGCACAGTGGGATAGACATAAACTGAGAGACTGAAGGGTGGGGGATTATTTGGAAACAGAGGAGATGAAGCAGAGCTGGAAGGAGATGGGAGAGATGCACCTTTATTATTCACCATGTAAGTGGAAGAAATGATTTGTGTGTGTCTGGGTACAGAAGGTTTCAGAGAAGGGAGATTAACAGATACCAGATTAACAGATACCTTTAAAAAAGGGGGGCAGGAAAAAGCAGACAAGGAAATATAAACTCTCTTCAAAAAGGGGGAAGAAATATAGGTCATGTTTTGCATCAGCCAGCTTTGAAAGCTTCCCTTCACAAACAACCCTTGTCTTAAAGTGTTCTTCTGCAGGTGCATTAAGTGCATCACACAACTGGATGCAGTAACAGATCTATTTAATGATGCTTTTGGCCATTCACTTGATATATGCTTATGATTCTTTATTCAGTTGAAATCTCAAGTAGGACTTGCAGCTGTTTCTTTTTCTGTGCTTGCTCTATTAGATCTCTGCTTTCCAGTATTTTGATATTTAACCTGCAAGTAAAGCCTCAGGCTTTATCAGTGTAAACCAAAAGTCACACTTCTAAGTGCTGCCAGGCCAACAAAAGAAACATAGAATCTGCCACATCAAGAAAAGTTTGCTTAATCTAAATCTGAGGGCGATCAGCTTTGAAGGGTGTGCTGAGGTGAGGAACACAGTGTACAGTGAAGTGTAGGCTGAAGCAGGACTGGTTTTGTTATTGCAGAAAATTTAGATCCGTCATCATTTACAAGAAAGAGAGTGTCTTATTTATGCAAAATTAACACAGAAATTTATGTTTTTCTATGGCAGAGTAATTTGGTGCATAGATGTGAAAGAAGAGGTTACTAATTGTTTAATTTGCATCTCTTGTTTCTATGGGACAATTGCAGCAGTGAGCAAAAGCAGTAGCTTTTTGATTTAGCATGTCAAAACCTTCAAAGTAGGTCACAGAGGAGTAGGAGCAATTCTCCTAGCTGAACTGTCAGCTCAGTGCTCCTGTGATGGTAATGCTGGTAGATCAAATCACCTTGTAGGATGGTACCCTTGGGACAGTCAGGAGTGTGGTCCTCTCAATGACCACTTAAAGTAATGCAGAGACCTGTCTGGGAGGATGAGGGCAAGGGGAAATTGCTTCTCCTTATAGTTCTAGACCTGTATTGGCTCTGTGAGAATGATAACCTGTAAGCCCCTATTACTTGAAAAGAAAAAAAAAAAAATGAGAAGGGAAAAAAGACCTGTATGCAGCTTAATCTAAGTTCCCAAATGAACTTAGTTTTCCTCCAGGCTTCGCAGAAATAGACATCTCCTTTTGATACGCTGGTAATTAATTACTCAACAGACTCAATGGCAATTTAGCTGAGACCCTGAGGAGGCTGGGTTCAATGGCTGCCTAAAGAGGCTTTGTAAATTAAGTCAATATTGTGTGCTCCTTATAGCCTCTGTGTAGTTTGATTTCATGTTTTATGCTTAAACAATTTTTCTGCCTTGTTTCTGAAGCATGGGACTAGGGTTGCAAAGGAAAGTGTTTTGCCTCCGTAAGGCTTTTTTTTAATTAAAAAAAAATTACTAAACTAACTATACTACTACTAATAATAATAACTAGTAGTAGTATTATAGTACTATCTAATAATAGTATAATACTAACTAAACACTAAAAACTACCAGGTCCTTTTTTAACTCATTCCAAAACTGAGAAATTCACTGAATTTAACCCTCCCCTGCAAACTATTTTGCAGTTTCAGTGAATCAGAGTTTTCTGATACAATAGTTTTCCTGTAATATTTCCATCTGGGTCTAGTGAGAGCTATCTGAAAAGCAGTGAACCACCTGAGCTATCAGGTGTTTGCACATTTAAGTTGACATGATCAAGTAATTCTCCAGGTGTGACAGTCTCCACTTTATTTCTATCCCCTTGACCTCTTCCAGTTTCTGAAAATCAAGATAAGGAGGGGTGAAGTGAGGATCTATTGGAAATGGTATCCTTGCAGTACTCCTGGGAAAAGCACACCTCTTCAGTCTGAATTATAAATCCATTGCCTTAATTGCAGATTGGATTATAGGAGTTAATCTTTGATTCTGTGGTATAACACCAGACTGCTGAAAGCCTGTTGGGGATTAGGAGTGGTGTCCAAGGGCACTGGAAGTACAGCTAGTTCCTGTCCTTTAGACCCCGATGCTAGCAGGACCAGGAAAGCCTTGATGGTGTGCCAGGGAAAAGCCTTTGAGCCTTAAGCCCTCTCTGCAGCACCACAGTGGTAAGGGCCACTCTTTTAAGGGTTGTAACTACTTGTGATGGATTAGATATTTAAATATCTTAAAAACAAAACCAAATTAAAAACAAAATGAAACCTTGGTGGTTTTTTGAGACTTTTTTTTTTTCTTTTTAATTTTTAATCAGCTAGCAGTAGCTTTTTCTTAATTTTCTGTGTGAGCAAGCCAGTGGAAAACCAGTAGGAAGCAGCATGTGACATTGTAAATAGTGCTAATGGAATAATATCCCTGTAGTATATTGTTCTAGCTTTTGAGACCTTTGTAATGCTCAACTTAACTCAAGGTTACCAAGAATCTCCTGAAGCATATTTGGGAGTATATAAGGACTGTTTTGGCTAAGGATGAGTGCTACCTAGTGAGAGTACTACTTTGGAAGGCTCCATCAATCAGTAGACCATGGCTATATCTACGTTACAGATTGCAGTAAATCATAAAGCACATGAGATTGCTTTAGAATGAGATTGTGTAGATACCTGAAGCTGAGTTGGACATCACAGCATGAAGCTCACCAGCGTTATTTTGCACCTTGAAGTTAAAAGTAACCTTTTTCCCCCAAAGCTGTTCTAAATCCAAACCAGTTGCTCACTGCTTTGTCTTAAATGGCTTTGACTTCCTTATCCTTTGTTTCAGGTGAGGATTCCTGTCTCACTGGTCTTTTTTGCCTCAACTTCATCTCTCTCTGCACAGCGGATAATGACATTCTCCTTGTTTCCTGTAGGTGGTTGGATGAATCTATCATTCAAGACATCACACCCAAGCTACTTGGGGAATGGCCCAACACTTACACCTACACCAAAGCCCTGTCAGAATACCTGGTTCATCAAGAGAAAGGAAACTTGAACACTGCTATCATCAGGCCATCCATCGTGGGAGCTAGCTGGCATGAACCTTTCCCAGTAAGCATGAATACATAGCAATTCCCTACCGAGAGCCCTTTGATGCAGCTGTAACTGCAGTACTGTCAGGAATCATTCCCTGCTTGTAGCGGTGTCCACTTGAGAAACATGTGCTCCAGTTCGTAGGAAAGCATGTGGAAGAAGTGGAGGACCTGTGCTGGAGGACCTTATCCAGCAAGCCTTCTTCAGCATCTCAGGAAAGATTTTTGTCTCCATCTGAAAAGAACATATTTAAACAATAATAACAATTGCTGGGATAATAATGGTGCAGAATGCTGGACTTGCAACTGGCAGTCCTACATGCAGAGGATCGTGCCCAGAGAGATAAACAGGGGAGTTTCTGTACTAGCTGGGCAAACGTGAGATCTGAGGGTCAGTCACAGTCCTGATGCGTTCTGGTTCAAGTCTTGCCATGGTCTAGTCAGCCTATTACAGAGGTTCTGATGAGCACCCTAGGCCGCACATGGTCCTTGAAAGCGTTTAATGAAGTCATATGCAGTTACCTAGTATCTCTGTCTTATGTTGGCAATCATTGAGTTCACTAGATTCACACTTGTATGAGCCTGTTGCAGATACAAATGTCAGCCACACAACAATTAAATGCTGCTGTACTTCTGGACTGAAATAATTCACTAAGCTAAATATACTGGTAAGAATAACGTGCCCTAACACTGCAGCCAAATTGGAAAGGCGACATAAGGTCAACTTTGGCTTTCATGCAGCTTGAAGTGTGCCAAAGATTGCTGAGATATAGGCAAGGCTCTAGGCCAAGCTCCTCATCTTGGAAAGACAGAGTGAACTCTGTTAGGTGTCCTAACCTGTTTTGGGTGAGACAGCTCATCACTGCTCTTAACTCCAGCTTCCACAAGCGGCAGTTTCCCTGACCTGAAAATCCTAGAGTAGGATTCAAAAGTGGAGTGGTATTTTTTTTTTTTAATTTCTTGCCTTATAAATTATCTGGAGTAACCAAATCATTGTCAGTGACATCTGCATGTTGTATGTCGGAGGGTATATAACATGCTGACTGTTTTCAGCAATTGTGACAGCACCAAGACACTGTAATGTTCAAAGCCAGAGTTTATTCCTGTAGCCAAGCTAGTACATGGAAGAAGTGGTTTCTAAAGACAAAATTAGATTCTGTTGTTGATGGGTAAATTGCAGACAGAATGAGGTATCATACAATGCATCCCCTGTTTAAAATCAATTAAGTACTTCATATTGGTTAGCTTCCTGGCAGCTGTCTCCAGTAGGCTGGCATCCATCTTACCTGGTGTCTCATTGCTTCTTTGCCTACACCACAGCATTATAGCCTTTTCATTATTTCAAAGCCTGTGTAAGCAACATGTCATTGAAAGAAATAGTAATCATTCTTCTTTTTTGCAGGGTTGGATTGACAGCTTCAACGGGACAAGTGGGATATTGATTGCGGTATGTCTAGTTACTATTTAAGCTCCCCCTAAAGTGGAGTTTGAGTTACTAAAATAGCAATTCTAAAGTTACTCTACAGCCCCACTTAGAAATTATATGCAAAAAAGGATCATAGCAATTTTCTGAATCTGGTAGAAAGATGTCACACATTTGTCATGCATCTGTATGCCTGTAGGACCCAGAGACTGTCTATTTATGCTGCGCTCAAAAAATTAGATTGAAAGAGGATTCATGTTGCTGGTTCACTAAATGTGAATTGCAGTTTCTAAAAACTTAAAAAAAAAAAAAAAAAAGTTTTGGACAAATTTTCAAAGAGCAAAAGATGCATCCTTGAAACTAGGGTAAATCACAGATGTCAAGTCTGAATCTTATAACAGAACTTAATTTTCCAGGCCAGATTACTGTACCATCAAGAAAAGGTAACATTATTTATTCTTTCGTTTATCTTCATATGTGTTGTTTCTAAGTGGACTGTAATAGTTTGTGACCATTCCACAATAACAAAGACTCTGGGTATCACTTGCCATTGCTTTATACAGGATTTCTCCATATACGTAGTACGCCAAAATAATGTGCATAACTATCAATTCAGACTCTGTCAGTCACATGGATAATTCTCTATATTCTTGCTTAACACTCTTGTAAATAACTATTGTGCAAAATGGCAAGGAGCAAGCCCATAAGATAGATAATGAGTAACTTGATAAAATATTCCCTGTAATATGAAAACAATAATTACAGTTTAACATATGAAAACAGAAAAGTTGCATACCTTTTACCCTGGCTTATGGGTTTTTTTTTTTTTTCTGAACTAAAATCACTACCTTAGGTCTATTTGTCAGTGCATAATGCTGTATAGCTATGGGCAGATATTTTTGTTCACGTATGATTTGTCCAAGTCAATTACTTTGTAAAAACTATATTGTAATCAGCCTGATGCAGTGTATAATAGGATTAATAGTCTACAATCATAGGAAAGCAGAATAAAATCCAAGTATCATCTTGTCAAAAAAGCTCATTCATATCTGAAGTAGAGCATAAATAGAAACTGTTACAGTTACTTCTGGAATCCACAGGACCTTTGAAATTAGTGGGTGTATCCAGCTAATGCTTTTATCTGAAACCCCAGCTACACTTTTCAGAGACATTCAAAAGCCCCCAAATGCATCATTTGTGCTCACAAAGTGTTATTCGCTCCTATTCATGTCACAGTTTCTTTCAAATAATTATCTGCCTTTCACTTGTTGCTGACTGCTCATAAAGCTTCTACTGCCTCTTTGCTCTACTCCCAGTATCTTGTGCTGTTTTCTATGTCTGCCATGTCATTGCTATTTGTTGCCATGTCTCCTCCTGTGGAACCTCCGAAGACTAAGTGGTTATCAGGGAAGCCCATTATATACATATATGTTATTCAGGTTAAATAGATATATATTTTGGGGAGCCTGATCCCCTGACAAATGCACTTCCAACCAAAGCAAAATTAAAATCTCTTCTTGCCTACCTCTTCTCTTTGGTTGTCAGTACTTCGTATTTTCACTCCCTCATTTCCTGACTTTCTTCGGGTGGTGAGCTCTTTAAGGTAGGGGCCGTGTCTTGGCTATATCTTTGTGTTTAACAGACACAGCTTGGGAAAAGAGGAGGGTGTGAATACTGCATCCAAAGGAAAGGGAGGGGACTTTTCAAAAAGCCTATTTTAGTCATTTCTAAAATGACTGCTGTCTTTGAGGGACACTCAGACCTCTGCCTGCCAATGTCATTTAAGAAAATGTAACTTCAGGTATCACTGGGAATTTTACTTCAGTAAATTCAAATATATTTCTTTCCTAAGGTATTTCTTTCATATTGAGTTAAATAAAAGTCACAGTTTTTTCTTGTTATACACAGCACAGACGCCGTAATGTTTTCAACTTCCTCTGAAAATGCAGAACAGTGGGATCCACATCAGATCCATCTTTGTTTCCACAGAAACCAAATACTCCGGTGCCAGGCCTGAAGAGTGCTAACGTGACGGTCTGTCCTCAATCCAAGCCGATGAAATCTTACCGCGGCATTACGTCAGTGACTGTTTTCCTTTATCCCACAGGCGGGCAAAGGAATTCTGCAGACTGTCATCGCCAACAACGAAGCAGTGGCAGACATGATTCCTGTAGACATTGTCATCAACCTCACCCTCGCGGCTGGGTGGTACACGGCTGTGCACAGGTGGGACAACACTCCTCTTTCTGCCGGGCTTGGGCACTTACTGCCTGCCCTGGGCCTTTGAAGGGAACCAGAAGCGAATTGAAAACCTGTGCAAGAGCCTGGTTGACTCATTTTCTGGTTCACGTTTTCTCCCCTGGGTTGGCAAGGACTGAGAGTGTAGCAGAAGTAATAAAGGCAGGATTTAGAGTTAGGAAATCTCTAAAGCTGCAGGTGATACCTGTTTCTCAGTACAGTGCAGACTCGGCTGACAAGTCTGTCTTTCAGAAGTCACTTTTCTGAAGGCCAGGAGCTTTACTGCAGCTTCACAGCAGCTGGTTTTTGGGACTCCTTTCTCGGGCAGCTGCACCAAGTCGCTTTTCAAGTGGTTTCTAGAGTTTTCTTGGTGAAAATTCTCTGTGTGTTTTCCTTGGAAAACACTACACAATATAAATATATTATGGGCTTATATGACAGGGGAGATGATCTAAAAAAAAACCATTCTTTGCATTTTTGGGAAGGGTGTGTTTAGATGACGTTAAGGATTTAAGATCTTTTCCTGTGAACCTCTGACTCTGACCTTTAATCATCAGGTGGGAAGTGCTACAGAGTATAAACCACATTAATTATTCTGAAGGCTTATGCAACTCTGAGAAATCAATACCAGGCAAATAAAAGGCAGAAATATTTCACTTTGAAAGACAGAGTAAGCCCTCTGAGCTGAGGGTGGATAAAAGCTGCATACAGTAACCAGAATACAGGGGTCCTAAAAGGATCTTAAGAGGAAGCTCACCAGCTTTTCAGATTTATTTTTCTCATAGTTTCATCCCTTTCCACCAGCAACAGGCAAAGCAACATGAGCTGGGAAAAATAAAGCCAGCTTCCCCTTACGCACCCCACACTGAGAGCCTCCAGGTGAACAGGGCCACACCCGGTCCCTAAAGCTGGAAAAGCAGATGAACACATGCTGATGAGCAGTGTATCAGCACACAGGTAGACTCCCTGGCTCTGGCCATGGTAGGAGAAGTGCCATTTTTTCTAACTTTTTGTTGGCGGAAGATACATGGTTTTAATCTGGTTCCCACACAAATAATCATTAGGCTAAAAGAGCAATATTGGAACTTGATGCAAAGCTTTGTCTAGCTGGGCACAACCCTAAGGTTAGCAATCTGTATACAAAAGTCAAGAGGCTGAGCCTTTTCTAAGTTTGATTTGTCTGAGACAGTTTTGGCTTTAGTTGCTATCTTGAAGAATAGCATGTATGGTTTGTTTGTTTTGGTTTTTTTTTTTTTTCTTTTCAAATCATCTAATTAGAGAGTCAGTATCCTTCAGGGCATGTGACATTACCAAGGGAAATTAGATTCTAAAACTTAGCAGGGAATTGCAATCTTCACTATATAGTGTAGAAGCTCTACAAAGCTCTACACTCTACCAATGTCACTGACTCAGCTGGAAGGTGAAGAATGGAATAAAAAAAATCAACAAGGAGGGACTCTTTGCTGGAAGCTGGGAAAACGGAGAAATCCTTTTCATTGGTGTTTAATGGGCCTGGCCCACTGGAGTAAGTGAAAGTCTGCATTTTTCATCAGGCTGTGTGTGTAGCTGAGCACTAGCTGCGTTTTCTGTATGGGCACGTATTATGGATTTCATCCTTAGAGAGTTGCCGTACTGATTTCCATAACGCAGTTTCCCACATTAAGCACTACTGAGCATTTTATGTTTAACACTATCAGACTTCTTAGTAATTCAGAGTTACAGGAGATCATGGATTCAGAGCTCGACACTTCTGTCAGTCCTACCAACTCTAGGAGTCTGCTAGGGAATAGTAATTATATACAAATGCCATTATTTCAAAGCATTATTTTAAAATGCACCGTTAAAACAGCGCATTATCCAACTGCAGTTTTCAAGTATTACTGTGCAAGGTTTCCTATTCCAGGCTTAGGGATTCTGTCTCCTGGTATCTTTGGGCATAAGAGTTTTGAAAAGGAAGGTTCCTCATAGGCAGCCTCCTCCAGTGGAGAAAGGCTCTGCGCACCGCAGGCTCCCTAGGAGCACTGAGATGCTGTATCCACCAGCCAAGCTCCTGCCCCCTCTTCAAGGCCAGATCTCACCTCTTTTAACATTTTGGCAAATGGCTCCAGCTGCAAATGCGGAGTAAGAAAAATGCTGTATTGATAGCCTCACTTGCACCCTTGGCAAGGCAGGCTTAGATCAAAAAAGCTGTTTGATTTAATTTTGCCTCATATCAAAGGGAGAAATAAAACCAGTATGATTTGTGTTTAGTTCCACACCCAAATAACAACCAAACTTTATTTGGCATTCAAATGAGAATTTTGTAGAAATTGATTGATTTGTAATCACCACCCTAACAAATAGATTTTAAAAGTAGCACAAATCTTATCCATTAAGTAAATGATTTTAAAATACAGTGTGTCCCTGAGGTTGGCTTGGGCCAATTATTTGCAGGATCTTAAGAGAAACTATTAAAAAAATAATCAGAAACCTGCCAGTATGCATGCTTTCCTTGTTTTTATAATTTTTGATAACTGATATATGGATGATTTTTCTTAAACCCTATTAACTTCATATGCTCTCCAGAATCTGACTGAATATTATTAAAACTTCATGTTTTATACTGTATTTTCGTATTTGTGAAAAATGACCTCTTCTGCACTTTTCTTATGAGCTGATATTGTTTCTTGGGCTCTTAGCTTTCATGCTCCATTAATAAAGCTTTGGGTGCTTTACTTCACACCTTAAAATAATACTTTTTTCTCTTTTCCAGACCAAAAAACATGTTGGTGTACAACTGCACAACAGGTGGAATCAACCCTTTCTTCTGGGGAGAAATGAGTAAGGCCTAATTTAAACCTAGAACATGTCAAACTTCAACAGTATTCCTCAGCTAAGCTTTGAAAAGTCGGTTTCCTGTATTTAGGTGACATTCAGCATCTGCCATTCAAACGGCATGTGGGACACCCATTTGCAGTCAGTGAGGGTTCTGTGAGCAAAAGCTCCTGGTGCTGGGCATTCAGCTCAAGAAAGCATCTATTCAGTTTTCATTGTGGGTGTAATCACTTAACAATCCAGCAAAGTACATGTTTTGCTGCACTGAGGTACTAATGTGGTGGAAAAAGGAATAGAGAACCAGCCCCTTAATTCTATGAAAAGATGCTCTGCATAGCCATAACAGGACATTTTCCTTTTCTGATTGAGAACCTTTCCTGGGTGTGTGTGGGGGGTTGTACTCTGAAATCACCTGGAGAACCTGGGTAGTGAATGAAAACTTTCTTCCTCTTTCTGTGAAAAAAATTCTAAACAGAAATAATTAGTGTAGGCTTGAGAAGGCAAACCTTGAAATGACAGGTGTACTTCAAGAACAGTTTGCCTTTTGATCATGAATTTTGTCAGTGGAATAATTAAAATTATTTGCATGGCTGACTTTTCTTCAAGTGGATGTGCTTTTGAGGCAGTGGTGAAAAAAAGGAAGACGAATCCTGACACCCTTACAGTGGAAAATTCATGCAGAAGTCAAGCAGCAGAACTACACGTACAGTCAGTACGTTCATGGACAGATGTATGGGGCCTGATTTGCTTTCTGTTATACATTAATTCATATCTTTGTGCTTGAAATACAGGATGCTGGAAAATCACTACTGTGGTGTTTCACCTCTCAGCCTCTGCTTTGCATTTGTCTTTGCATTATTTAATTGTCAAACTGTAAATCAGCAGAAAATCAGACCGTAATTGCATTTTCAGAACAAGACTTGTCTGAAAATCCTACTAATGTCCTACCCTGAGATTTGATCAAGTGATCTATCAGGGAAGAGATTTCAGCAATTGGATGAGTGGTGAGAACATCACACCAAGTTCCTGGCATTTTTTTTACGAGAGGCCCAACGCTGTGGTTTGTCACAGTCGTGAGAAGAGGTGAGGCTTCACAGATGATTGCTGGAAAACGTAGACAGTCTTCATAGTGTATAGTCAGATCTTCTCTGGCTTTTTCACAGGAGTAAAAGAAAAGCTCTTGACAGGCTACTACTTCAGGCAACAGCCACCATAGCACTACTACCTGAGATTTGCCTTTCTCAACCCATTTTCAGTGTAATTTTACTGATGAAAACAGCAGCGTATTAATGTGTTGTAACTTATCTTACTCTGTTACTTTGCTCATAGCTGTGGATTTAGTAATGAAATCATCTGAGTGCAGCAGAAGCTTGGATAAGCAGTTCAGCTGCGTGATGGATCTGAAGGCAAAATTTTCTCCCTGGGGAGACACTGTGGAGCTCTTTCTGTGTTGGATCTACACGTTTTCCAGAGATCGGCAGGCTGCAGAGGGGTATTAGGTATAAATTCATGAACAGGAATTAGGATGGAGTAACAAAGAGCAAAATTTTGCCCTTAGAGATGTTGCATGGTTTAAGACATTAGTTTGGGAAAAGTTTATTGCATTAGGATGTTGTGATTGCAACCAGCCAGTTTGAATTCTCAATTCAGTCTTCTACCATACCAGGTTGGTTTTGGTTTTTTTTTTTTTTGTAAATACACCCAATTCTAGAATCTTCTTTCTATATATGACAGACCTTCTTACCCCACTCACATTGCTTTTTCTGTCTATTCACTATTATTTGGCTTCTAGTCAGCCAGTCCCATGGCAGGCACTTCCAGCAGGCCTTTCAGAGCTGTGATCTCTTTTAAATAAGAGCTTCCACTGAGTAGTCCAGCCCCTGCACGGAAGGACTGAACTGCAGCCGTCCATTCCCTCCTTCACAGTGGGGAGGCATCTGCTACTGAGTTGTCACCTTCTCTTTTCAAAAGCCTGTTTGCAACTGTGTTTAGCTCTGCCAAACTTTCAGATTGAAGGAGTTGAAGCCAGCTCTTTACCTCCAGTGGTTTTTCAGCTTTATCAGAATTTTCCTTTATCCCCAGCATAAAAGAAGCTGTTTGATGCAAACATACAGGAGACACAGGATCAGCAGAGGGAAAGAGTCTGTTCAAGGAGTGTGGGGAGGCCAGACCGGCACAGGGTCTGTAACCAGTTGGCATGGTGGAGGGTTGTGAAAGCGAGACTGGAAGCTGCTGAGAAACAAGAGTGGGGAAATCACTGGGGAGTCATCTGCTATGGGACCTGAGTGATTGAGTGCAAATCAACCACGGGGTTTGCAGAGGGCAGGACATGGGCTACCTCGTCAGGGAGACTTACACCAGGGCTGGCTATAGAAATGACAGGTGAACACAACAGATTAGGGATTTTTCAGGGGGAGAGGAAGGAAGGAAGGAGAGAAAGATCAAATAGAGAAATTGAGACTGGAATGGGCTGAGGATACCCTGGG
This sequence comes from Tyto alba, assembly GCF_018691265.1. Classification (NCBI taxonomy): domain Eukaryota; kingdom Metazoa; phylum Chordata; class Aves; order Strigiformes; family Tytonidae; genus Tyto; species Tyto alba. The sequence goes on along the minus strand of NW_024881295.1, from coordinate 3,623,022 downwards.
TATGGAACAGAAGTGTCTGAGATGGAGACATTTTGAGTACAAAGATGATGAGCTTGGAGGGAGGGAGGAGAAAGAGATACAGAGGAGAATTATTTGAAAAATATATGTCTACTTAAGCAGTTTATGTGTAAACATCCATTGCAAACCAGTTTATTCTATAGATCTCCAGATACAGACAAACCTCTAGTGTTAAAAGGAACTTTAATGAATTTACTTCTTTTCCAAATAAGGCTATGCTTTGGGACCTTTTCTTACTTTATTCTATTACTGCTGTTACTTTCTCCACTGTTACAAAAATGTGGTCAGAAAACTGAGTATTGATCTGAAGAAGCGTATTTTGCTTTGCTGCAATCTAAGTCTTGCTAGTCTGGCTTTGTGAAGTGTGTTTTGCAATTTCTTCTCAAAACTAAATCCTAAAGCAGGCTTTAAAGTGGTGTTTAGTGTGGAAAACTTCATTTCAGTTTACCCTTGAGAGTCTACCTAGGCAAGACTGGTGTCTGATTCTCCCCCTACTAAATCTGCCTTTGAGTTGTAGAATTTGCTGCTGCGTTTTTGTGCTGTGGTCAGAGGGGAAAGGCCACTCACCCACTAAGACATCTGAGTAGCTCCCAGAAGTGATATGTTTCTGGTTCAGGGTTTTCTGCCCACCTGTCCCATCTGCCTATCTGATTCTTTCTTTCTCTCTCTCCAAAACAAACTCTTGGAGCGTAAGAGACTCATTACACTTGCAAAGTTGAACACTTCCCAGAAATTAGGAGGCAGAGTGATCGTGCCGAGTCAGTGCAAGCCAGGGTAAGGGAGGTTGGTAAAGAAAACGCCCGTAGCATTAGCAGTTCCAAGTTATGCAACACTGGTGTTTTCCCAGCTTCTTTCCGGGAAGTCTTTCAGGCTGGTCTCACTGCCCTCTTATTTGCATCTTACAACAGAACCACTTTCATTCCTGACTTTCAGAATTTTTCTTGAGTTTCCAGGAGATCTCTCATCTGCTCTTGACATATGTGCTTCTTGCACCAAGTAATATCACAGCCTAATACTGTAGCTTCTTTACTACAGCTGCATTTTCCCCTACAAGCCTTAAGTAACCAAGATGATAAGGGTGTTGCCGATTTGTGTGACTTTATTGTATGTCAGATGATCTCAAATGACAAGGGCTGCATTTTCCACTTACTGATTAGTTTGTTCTTGCTACCCTGGCCAAAGATGTCAAAATGCAAAGAGAAAAGAAAGGCAGTGGAGTCTTTAACATGTTTCCAAGGGGAAACCTTCTCATACAGCTGAAAACTAGATCTGCAGTATATTAACATCAGGATTTGAATAAACAGACCTATAAATACATGCTGCAGACAATATCAAAACTATCACAATTCTAAAATATCAGTGGTTCCCAGCTAAACTGATAGGTTTCCATTAGGAAATGAAGTGGCCAAATGAAACTAAATGAGATTAAATATTGATAAGCAGATAAGAGTTTGTAGATAAGCTGGGATTTAAAGTGTCTCTCGGAGAAACTTCCTTAAGTAGAGCAGCAGCTGAGAGAACCATGAGCTACTTGAATGAGCACAAATACACAGTCCTTTCCAAACTGAGAGCAGATCTCTTTATGGTTAAAATAATATAACTTCGTTGAAGTATAATTGTAGTAAATGGCCGTGCTACTAACACAGAGGAAAGAAACTCCTCACACGCTGCTTAGACTGACGCAAACTCTGCCGAGAGCTGGGCCAGGACAGCAGCTTCCTTCCCAAACTGCTTATCGCCGTTCCCCCGCCAGGAGAAAACACCTTTCCAAATCTTCAGTAAAACCACTCCAGCAAGCCCTCCCTGCCAGGCACGACTACACGGGAAAGTTTAAATAGGAGGTTTTTGCTAATCCTTGCAATTTTGAGAGAATATATTACAAAGGATAAGATCTCCACACCACAGCCTGCAGGATGACCACAAGATAAACACACCATGGCAGTGTGGCTACATGAAACAGAAGGGATGGCAGTCAGTTCTAGCTGTTCAGACACAAGTTTCAGGAGAACTGGTCTTCAGCCATTAAACTTGCAACATATGGGACACAAGAATTAACAATGAACTTGCACCAAAACTAAATGGTACTATTTTAAAAGTCTGTTGTCTAAATGTAGCAGCTAAGGGGCTAACAAGACTTCTCTAGTTGCTTTTACTTAGAACAAGTACAGCAAAAGTCACTACCTGAAGTGCTATAATGACCCAACCACAGATACAGAAGAGTGCTGTTTGAATATTATGATTGGAATCTGCTTATCTGAGGATGATCTGGCTGTTTCTTGTGACTTGCAAATTCTCATCTGATTTTCTATTTGTAACATAAGCTTAGAGAGTAAACTATATTATGAGAACAGATTGTTGTTGTAACTCTGAAATTAATTTTTAAAAAAGTAAAAAAAAAGCCCACATATTCTTCTTTGTTGAGCTCACTGGTACTCAGGAATAGGAGTACCATCTGTTTATCAGTCCCTCGGATGATAGTCTTATATTGAACTACTGCAGTTCTATTAAGCCTCTGCAATATGCAAATTCCCCAGATCAGCACATCTAGATGCCACTTCTGTGGCACTGTGCCACTGCAAAAGCTCCGAATCAGACCCAACATATTTTGTGCCTTAACATGCAAAAGGAATGAAATTTTACCACCCTCTGGTTAGTTTTCAAGTTAAGAATGCAAGGCAATTTGCTGCTTTAATGCATCCTCTGGAAACAGCCTGAAGTATTTAGTGTTGTGGGCCATGTGTGGTTTGAAAGGATATAATGAAGTCTTTCTAGAAGCAGCACTCTATGTGAGTAAGCAACCTGTCTCTGACTCAGAGTGATATTGACATCAGCCCTTCTGAAAATTTGAAATCAGAAATGTCATTTTTGTTTTATGCTAGCAGATCAAAGTTTGTTTTCAGTGATCTGAAGATATGTTAACGCTTTGCAATTTCTCTTACACCTTTGACGCATTTCTGGCTGCAACTGCCTGCTTTTCCTCCATTACTTTTTGGTATTTTTATAAGGAAGTTTTTGTCTGCCACTATTAAGTCTACCGTCAGATTGTGTTTCAGATAGCAAATAGATGGAATCATCAGTTTTAATGCCAGAAGGGACCATGAGATGATCTTGTCCAACATCTGGTTACATAGTTCGCAGAACTGTAGGTTAAGCATGTTAAGCACAGTAACTTGGGCTTTACTGTAGCATATTGGTGTGGTTGTGCCCCACTCAACTGCAATTAAGTGCTTGGTTTTAAGTGAAATGCCTGTTCCCTTACAGGGCAGTATGCCATGTCCACATTCAAAAGGAACCCACTGGAGCAGGCCTTCCGAACACCCAACGCTCACTTGACGTCCAGCTGCTTGATAAATCAGTACTGGGTAAATGTCAATGACAAGGCACCGGCCATACTCTACGACCTGTACATGAGGCTCACAGGGAGAAAGCCTAGGTAAGAAACTGCAGGACTTCAGCTCCCTGCATGCCCGCGCTGTTACGGAGAGCTGATGTCTAAGTTCTGAGAACTCACTGCCTGAGCCTGGAGTCCCTGGTCTTCCCATCTCCTTGTCTTGAGGAGATTGCTCAAAAAGAAAAGGAACTGCATGGCCATAGCTAAGTGTAGCCTAGAGTTCCCACCTTTTCCAGTACCTGGGGGACACCAGATCTTTCCAGCTTAGCTTTATACATTTCAGAAGTTCCCAGGACAGAAGAGGAGGGCCTGTAGTTACAGTCCTCTGTATAGCAAGATTTCCACCATTGCAACTTCCTGATGAGATTGCCTCTGTCATGAGCTTCCACAAGGACTTGAAACCAGCAAGGTTTAGAACATTCCAGACCATTTTTTTTCCCATAAATCAGATGAATAATTAGCAGTTGCAGTGGCCCAGCACTCTGAAATCTAGGAAGGGGTTGTTTCTGAGTATTAATAAATTCTGAATTGTATTTGCGAGGACAGTTTACCATTACAACTGGTATTTGAGCCTTGGAAGTGGCGTGGCTAGGAGAAACTCATGACATGCATGTGGAAGGAATCCTGGTATAAGTAACATAACTCAGCCAATGCCCTCCTTTACTCCCTGCCACCACAGAGGAGAATTTATGGTGCTACACGAGAATGGTATGCCAGCACTGTGTTGATGTCAGCTGCTCTGTGTTTCTCTGCTAGTTAGAAAGCTGGCTTCAGCTGTTTGCAGGGAAATCCCTGACTGATGTATTGCTCTGATTTTTCTCTGACATTCTGCTACAGAGGGAAATTGGTCCATAAAAAGACTTCCAGTTATCCAGGAGGCAAGAATTACCCTAGAAATAGAGGTGAACTGAATATGAGCAAGAATAGGCTGGAATCTCCAAACTGTTGAAAGAGGCAGCAGTAAGACATTGGCGTTGCTATTCCAGGTGACATTCTTTTTTCATAAAGTTGATTGGCATAAGAAGCCAGTGGACATTGGCTGCAATATGGCATTTAAATTTCAAATAGAGCTCAGCATGAACTCATGCTGAGAAATGTATCTTCTTCTGAACTTTAAGATTTGCAGCCTGAGCAAACACAGCTCAGCAATGAACTTGTGAATTCACAAAGTCTTTTTTTTTCTTTTTAAATATAATTCCTGTTTTCCTTTTTCACACTACTTAGAAAGCATAGTAGCAGTTAATTCTTTCTTTTTTTTTCACAGCTACATGAATATCAGATCTTTATGATCTAAGGGCAATAAACCACATGAAATAAAAAAAAAAAAGTTGAATGTGTCACTGAACCTGCTTCAATGTTTCCCTTTAATTTTTCCCTCTGCTTCAAACAGAGCACCTAGGCTTAACTGTCTTCCCATTGTCACTCCCATCTATTGAAGTACAAGCCATCTTCGTGGCAGTTTCTTGAATTCTGTCTATGACCGTGTGTCAGATTTGCAAGCAGAAAGGAGAAAGTTCTTTGCCAGGACGAGGACTCAGGCTTCAGTTCTCTACTGTATCCATACTCAACTCATCATAAGGTGATGAGTTATCATGTGGAATAGTTTATCTGGGAGCTGGTTATGGTTTTGAGAGTCTACTGTTTATCCTGGACCAGCCTGTGACCTTCGCTAATTTGAACTGCAGGGTAGTTCAGAAAAACTCAGCTGTAGTTTCTCCTGTAGTTATCACCTCTAGTACCCCATCTACCAAAGGGTAAGTACAAGAGTCATCTCCTTCAGCTTTAGACTTTTATATACTGCCTCTCCTGAGAAGCTTTCTTTAAGTGTTAGCTCATTTCACATAAATTGCCAGATGTCTAGCAAAACTGCCCTAAATGGCTTACTGTTATTGCTGCACATCCATCCGTGACTTAGGAAATAATGTGGTTTATATCATGAGTAGTCTCCTGGGGCAATCTGTTGCACCTGAGAATCTGCTCATGCAAGGCTCAGTATGAGAGCAAATAAAGGAATCATCGCTGTAAACAGTCTTCTAGAAGACAAGATGCATTTCTGAATTGTCACTAATAAGGCTATCAGTGACAGCTGATACTTCCTTTATTCTTCTCAGTTCCTCCACAGTGGAGAATGAGATTTTTTATAAGAAATCTTTGCCATAGTCTGTCAGAGGCTGCAGAAAAGCATGTTTCTATGCAGCTGATGTTCTTTAGTAGACCATTCCTTTATCCAAATTAGTATTTTGAATGTGGTCACAACATTTAAGATTAGTCAGTTAATATGAAACACAGTTTTCATACGTACCTCTTCAAATGATTCATTTCTCTTTTTGACCCTTACTTTTAGCCACTAAAATATGTTGCTTTGGGTAGATCTACAGTCAGAGTTTATTCTGCCCACACTGACTTGAGGCCATGTAGATAGCCTATTGTCAAAACATAAGTAGGGACACACAGCTGATTCTCTTACCATTTTTTTTCTGACAGGTTCTATTTTCCCTAATCAAATCATAGCAAATATCTTTAAAGATATTGATGGCTTTTGGGGAGCAAGTTTGAGGGGCAATTTCAGATCTTTGCAATCTAGCTATATACTTTGTTTTCCAAGTTCCTAAAAGGTATTAAAATATTTGCAAATCTTTGCCCTATAGTACTTGCCTACACAGGTGCAATCAAGAATTTTAATCTGAAGTAATTTTGAAGTAGTTCAGATAAACTACATTCAATCAATGTGCACATGATTATTCAGAATGAAGTTCCCCTTAATCTGATGGTGTGCTTTGCTTCTAAAAATAAATCCATGTTAATTCTGAGTAGGAATGCCTATGTAAGGTTTTAGTACTCTTTGATTTTGCTTTGGGTAAGCTGCGCAGTTCTCCTCTGAATTGATGTACTCATTGTGTCTTTTTCTGCTGTGCTTAGTGCTTATCATCCTGGCAGTCACATCTGCACTGGGAGAGGCCAGCCTGGCACCATTCTTCCTCAAACTGCTGCCTTTTATTTGTCACAGCAACTGTGTTACTCTCTGGGCAGCTCAAAATTTCTCATGAAAACAGCTCTGTTTTCGACAGAAATCAGCCTTTTAATGCTTTCTCTTGCCCTTATCCAGTCTGAGAGAACATGGTGTTCTCTCAAAATTGACCGAGAACTGTACCTCACAGTTTAAAACAACTGCCTTTTGTACTCATGACCACTGGGACAACTGTAAAATAATCCTGCAAGGTATGGCAGCATTACTATCATCCCCTTTTATATAAAAAATTAATAATAAAAAAACGCCAAGACACATGACAGACTTGGACCTACATTTCCAAAGTCCCTGTTAAGCGGCCGTGCCCCCGAAGCAGCTTTTATCTTTACCAGGACGTTTCCGCTCCAGAATGACATTGAAACAGTTCCCCACCCCCCACCAAAAAAATGCCTATGGACTTGGATGGTCTTCAAGGTCATCCACCAGGAGTGCATGCTATCAGACCCTTCCTGCATAAGGAAGGACAAAAAGCACTCCAAACTGCCACTATATTAGATAGGGAGAGGAATAGCCTTTAAGAAAAACAAATGTTTTTTTGAGAGAGAGAGATCGAAGAAGGCCAAAGACATAGCTGAGTGGTGTGGTTGATACTCTAGAGGAAAGGAATGCCGCCCAGAGGCAGGGGCCTTGACAGACTAGGGAGGTGGGCCCATGCAAACCTCATGAAATTCATCAAGGCCAAGTAAAGTCCTGCACATGGGTCAGGGCAATCCCGAATGTGGATACAGGGTGGGCAGTGAGTGGATTGAGAGCAGCCCTGAGGAGAAGGACTTGGGGGTACTGGTGGCCGAAAGTCTGAATGTGAGCTGGCAATATGCGCTCGCAGCCCAGAAAGCCAACTGTATCCTGGGCTTCATCAAGAGAAGTGTGGCCAGCAGGTTGAGGGAGGGGATTCTCCCCCTGTACTCCACCCTGGTGAGACCCCTCCTGCAGTGCTGTGTCCAGCTCTGGGGACCCCAACATAAGAAGGACATGGACGTGCTCAAGCAGGTCCAGAGGAGGCCACGAAGACGATCAGGGGGCTGGAGAACTTATTCTGTAAGGACGAGCTGAGAGAGTTGGGGTTGTTCAGCCTGGAGAAGGCTCCAGGGAAACCTTGTAGTGGCCTTCCAGTACTTAAATGGGGGCTACAGGAAAGATAAGGAGAGTCTCCTTATTGGGGAATATAGTGATAGGATGAGGGGTAACAGTTTAAAACTGAAAGACGGTAGATTTAGATTAGATATAAGGAAGGAATTCTTTCCTGTGAGGGTGGTGAGACACTGGAAGATGTTGCCCAGAGAAGTTGCACAACCTCCCCTCCCTAGAAGTGTTCAAGGCCAGGTTGGATGGGGATTTGAGCAACCTGATCTAGTGGAAGGTGTCCCTGCCCATGGCAGGGGCGGTTGGAACTAGATGATCTTAAAGGTCCCTTCTAACTCAATCCATTCTGTGATTCTATGATTCAATCTGAAAACTGAAGCTAAGCAATTGATTTCAGAGCTTGTTCATGCTGCAGATGCAGTCACCTCAGTACTGGAGCTAATTCCAAAAATCAGAGCCTTGCTTCAGAAGCCAATTCAGGCATGAGAACAGAAGAGCGTTTGTGTGGTTGAAAGAGAGGTATCCACCTCAGGAGGCAAACACTATACCTGTGTGATTCTGCAATCCGCTGTGCAGACTTCATACTTGTTAAGATGGCCTCTTCACCTCACACGTGGTACGTGATGTCGCAATGGCCTTCAACCCTTGTTTAGTTCAGGCCAGCAAATTAGGCATCAGTCCTGCCCTGAGAAATGTATGTTTGCACCCATGTTCCAGCCAACAGTAGAAGCTGGGTAGCTGTAGGCTCAAGACCTCAGCTGGAGCAGTTAGACCTGCTGAGCAGGTGCTCAGCCTGACGAGCACCACTGCGGTGCTCATCCTGAACTGCAACGTCTATTCGTCTGGATCGGTGAAAACACCTACAGAGCAAACCAACAGTTTTTGCACAAGGTCAAACTTCCTATCCACCTTTGACGCTGCTCCTCTGTTTCAGAATGATGAAGATTGTCAATCGACTGCACAAGTCTATGATGCTCATGCAGTATTTCTCCACTCAGTCCTGGGCTTGGTCTTCAGATAATATGAATATGTTAATGAGTCACCTTAACACAGAGGACAAAAAGGTAAGTGTGTCCTGAATATGGATTGCTAATCTTCAAACTGCAGCAATTAGTTTTGGTGTATTGTTGAGCTTTCAAATGACACCCAGATGACTGGAATTGACTTTAACCTGAAATAATTTATTTCATCCATTTTTATTAAATAAATTATCAGGAACCTTTCATTTATTGCAGGAGAATGTTTTCTCCTGAGGTGTGTTATTCTTTCTTCTGAGACAGACCAATCACTGAAGTCTTTCCAGTTAACATGGCAGCTGTGGTGGATGGTCTAGATGGAAATAACTTGAAAGCTTTTAACGTTTTCATCCACGTTGGTTTTAACAGGTGCTGCATGGGGAAATTTAGTTAACACATAATGTCTTACCCTGAACCATATGAAAAAAGTTCCTGTTTTATTCACATCCCCAAAGAGCAATTAATTTGCAGGACGTCAAGCTCTGTTGTAGTCTTTATAGGTTTGAAATACTACTCCTTAAGAATAGGATTGTAACTGAAAGACTGAAGGAATACAAAGAGTAGATCTGTGATAAGCTCAAATGCACCTTTGGTCAGTATCTCCTTGCAAAGAGATCCTTTGGCATTCACATCAAACTGGTCTCACATAATGAAATTTTTGCATAGATGCCCAGTAGTAGAATCAAGAGTTTTCATCCCTAGTCTGCAGAGAGAGTGCATGCAGCAAATTCTAACTTCTGAAGGCAGTGGCACTGCTGTGACTACAGCAGATGTAGAGGGAACCTAAATGGTATGATAGGAGCTAAATCTGAGGCAGATAAACAAGAAATTACAGCACTAAGAACTTAGTGCAAACTCAACAGTTTCAGGATTACCAAGCTGCTTATGAGAGCTTTGTGAGAGGCACCACATCCAGTGTTGCCACTGCTTCATTGTGAGCAGTATTCACGCTAGCTAGTTTATGGGCAGCACACGTCTCTATACACACCTAACAGCCACGCCGGGATCTACACCGTAGCGAACTCCCTGTCTGTGACAGAGTTAGCTAACGCCTCTCTGCTTTAGTTATTGCTGGTCTGATACCAAAGCAAATGGCTTGGATTAGCATGGGGATGAAAGGAAGGTATTCTTCTGAGTGTATTCCCTTTTAAGACCTGTAAATAAGAAATGCCATTCACTTCAGTCATTCGTTAAAGGAAAAAAAAAAAAAAAACAAAACAAAACAAAAAAAAAAACACTTTACAACAAAACCTCTTCCTCTTTACAAATCTTTTCTTTGCTCTAATAGACAGACAACCACCTGAGAGCTTGTTTACAATTTTTCCAGTATAAGCATCTGAAATTAACTGGGGTAGTTAGCTCTGCAATGAGATTTTTTGATGTTAAACACCAGAGTAACCGGTTTCTTGGACTTACGTTGATCTAGCTGCTGAGAGAGAATGCAGCACAGCAGAGAGTAACACTGGTGCAGAGGCACCTGAGGACTCAACAGCCAATTCATTTATTTACACATGATTCTAGTGACACATTAAAAACTGCATCGAGGTTTTCATACGAATCCATGTACCTGAGTGGAATGACATTTTTCTTCCACAATTTTGTATGTGTGTGTACAAATAAATACATGTATTTATGCAAAAATTGCCAGCTGAAGGACAAACTTTAGTTTCTGCCAGCTGCTTGCTTTGCCCAGACTCCCAGCTGGGTAAGAAATTAATTGGCAGCTGTGAAGTATATTCTGTTAGTACCCATGTCTTCTTGGAAACTCGGTGGCTTTAAGAACTTCAGAGAGAGGGCCCTGTCAGGAATGGAGGCCATTGAAGAACTGATGCTTAAAGTGAACTTGTTTTGAACTCTGGTGTTTAACTTCTGCTCTTTGTCTTTAAATCCTAGTTATACAACTTTGATGTTCGTCAGCTGCACTGGTCAGAATACATTGAAAGCTACTGCCTCGGTGCTAAGAAGTACTTGCTAAACGAGGACATGGCTGGCATTCCAGCAGCAAAGCAGCACTTACGAAAGTAAGTCATACCCAGTGACCAGGGCAAGAGCTCCTGGCTACCTTGAATGGCTTTTGAAGAAAATTATTCTAGTTACATTGCAATAATTATTGTTGGATAATACGGAGATAAACATTTCGTAGCTTATTTCTTATGGCAGAGGGTTGTCAGTATTTCATTTTTCCACCCTGTAAGGAAAAGAGGACTTTAGATTACACTAATGACCAGGGGCTAGATATTATGCCTTCCCAGCAGATGACCAAATAACAAAGTTAAAATGCGTAAGAGGAATACATGAATGCAGATGATCTTGGTCATTGAGAATTACAGTAGAAAAATAAGGGTCACATTTAGATTGTGAAGCTCCTAGAAGTTTTTAGCAATTCAAAGACATTGTGTAAATACTTCAAGCATTTGTATGATTTTAAATTTCATTTTAAAGTTAAAGTTTCTAATTCCTTGGCGGGAACGGGCAAAAATTCTGCAAATTCAGCGGAGAGCTTATGCATTCAGTCCCTGGGGACAGTTTAAGAGAGTCTGAATGAGCAATTTGAGGTTGTCCTATTTGGTTAAAGATTGTGCTCTTCCTGTCTTATCCAGACCTTTTACTGAGAAGTGCAGGCAAAAGGAGAAGGGGCAGCTCTCTCGGAATAACAGCCTGGTTGTTTCTTTTAAGAAAATCATTCTTGTGCACTGTAATGCTAGAAGTACAAAACAGTCTGTTGCCACAGCAAGCAATCCTAAGCAAACACTTCATTCATGGGTCATTTTTAAATGATTTATGAGAACCTCTGTAACAGGCCAGTTCCTGCCTCATAGTCCAAACAGGCAGTGTGGTATAGTGCAGTAATAAAGTTTATGAAAAAAAATGGACGCTTACAAAAATTAAACCAGTCTTGGGGACATTAGGTACAAAGTCCTCTTCCCTTGGTCAGACACTGGGAAATTGAGAATTGGAGAACTGCAGAAACTTTTGCTTGACACGAAGAGGACAAGATGATTAGCATCTTAAAGACTCAATAATACCATTTAAATATATGGTGTATACCACCCACCCACCCCCAAACCCCAGTGCTGCAGTACTGCAAATGTGAAGACCATTTAGGATTGAGTAATTTCCCAACATTAAAGGCGAGCTCTCACCTAAATAGGAGAACCTTATTTATCAGCTCCTGGAAAGGTCCTCTAGTCTGCCACCAATCCTGCAGAGTAAAAAATAGCCCATATACCAAATCGAAGCAGAAAGTATTGGACCGAGACTATTATAAAGAAGAAATTCTCAGTATGACTTCTGTTCTGGTTCAAAATGAGACTACACAAAACAAGAGACTTGCAATACAAATATTCCACCTATCCCATTAACTGTTTACTGTACCCTAACTTCAACATAGTCCTTGACAAGGTGGTAGGGACATCTTAGGCACAGTGTCTTCACTAGAATAGGAATGGCAAAAAGCCGAAAGGCCACTTGTAAACAGGTTTTCTCACAAGATTACCTGTAGTAAACGAAGCAGGCTGGTAAGCTTTCCATCATTTTTGTCTTCCTCCATAAAATGCTGCTTTCTCTTTCTCAGGCTGAGGAACATTCGATATGCATTCAACACCACTCTCCTTGTGATCATCTGGCGCATTTTCATTGCAAGGTCGCAGATGGCTCGAAACATCTGGTACTTTGTGGTGAGCCTCTGCTACAAGTTCCTTTCCTACTTCAGGGCATCCAGCACCCTCAGGCACTGAAGCCGTCCATCAGCAACCAGCCACTTCCAGAAGGACCTCCATCTCCTCTAATCAGCAACTATGGGCATCAGGGTCTGAAAGTAGCAGAAAAATCCCCACCCTCCAACAGCAGCCTGCATTTACTGTGCACTGTTATATGTTCGCCTTTTTCATTTTAACCAATGCTTCAATACATGGTGGTCTTTCTTCCATAGGACCAGGCCAATTTTTAAAGCCATAACTAAAGCTTTAGGAACAGGTCAAAGCTGGAACCATTCATCTGTAGTCTAATGTGCAAGAGTGAGGATTAACCAAAGTCATCGTCTTCCCATGTACTACCTAGGATATATTAATCCTATCATCTTCCTCAAAAGAGGCAAATTTAAAGCATACAACCTTGGAAGAAAAGGATGCCATCAGAGAAGACCCAGCCAAGGAAATTAACCTGTAAGGGGTCTTCCTAAAGAAGCTATTCCTTCATTCTCATTCAGTGAAATGGTACCTTATTGAAAAACACGATTTAACGTTTTCAGTTTTTCAAAACTTAGAGGGGGGAAAAAAGATCAGTTACACTAGGCCAGCGAACACACTGAACAGTTTTCAGATCTTGTCTTATATTGCTACTGAGGACTGATATTTTCAAGCCATAACTGAAGACACATGTAGAATTCATGTACCTGTGTTAACTCTACTCACTCACAAGCTGCTTTCTTATGGAAAGGTGTTTTTTCTCTCTGTGGTTAAGGTTGCAGTCTGTCAAAAAGCTCTATTCTTGCACTTACCACATTTGCTTGAAACATTTTTCTGGCTTGAAAAATGCTGTATTTACAGTGAGAATGAAGAGAAGACTTTAAAGACTGACGAAGACTTCAGAAACTCTGTATTATGTTTGAGGAATAGATCTTTTCCCCTGTCCATTTGTCTGCAGAAAACTTCTCTCCCTGTAGCTCAAATCCAGCCTGATAGTGTCCTTCACGCTTTCATTACAGCTAAATCACTTTGAAGGTGATCACTTAGATGTATGGAGGAAATCCAATCAGGCCAGTTCTGCTGCTACTCCTGGCAGTAGAAATTAAAAAGTCTGAAACCTGTTTTTGTTTAGAATAGGAAAAGGTGCATTGACTTCTATGTTAAAACAATCATGCACTGTGAAGCTAATGCATTTTGTCCTACATTGCAGTTTAGAAAAGAACCCAAGGATCTTCCTAATGCTCATGTGTATTAGAGATACTTGTTTCACCTAGTGAAGTAGGAATTCTTGGGGGGGGGGGGGGGGGCGGGACAGAGAAAGAGAGCGCCTTCTTCAGAGTAGCTGATATAAGGGCCTTAGTGCAACAGCAACAAATTTATCGTGCTATCAGATTCTCAAAGTCAAATCTAGTACTGGAATATTTTTCATTCAGGTAACACTGAATAAGCACTTTAAGATTATCAGGCTTTAAAGCAGCTAGTTTTTGAAGCAATGCAGCGTCCAATTTCTCTAGTCTTGTGTCATGCTAGCTGTCTGAAAAAGTAATGCTACATCATAAGAAAATTACACAGTTGCTCTTTTGAGAGATAAAGAGTAGCGGAGTATTTACAAAGCTGGCATTCTTCAAAAATTATCCTTGTTTTTGTCAGTAAAGGCAAAAGCAAGTTATGACAACAGTATATTTATATCTTAGGCCTCCAAGCTAGTTCAAAAGTCTTTCTAAAGGTGCAAGGAGTTAATCTTCCCCCGTGTGACCTAGAGGTCTAGTTTCAATCAATTGCCAAAGGATGCCTGCAGCAGAACCCGACCAGAAGCGTGGTGTCCAGAATGGCAGGGCTCTGGCATTCCCTAGGAAAGGCCCCTGTGTTTGTTACACAGCACTTCTGTTCTATATCTTAACTAGGTCAAGCACCCGGTTTACAAAGATTCAAATTTTTTAAACTCTTTCCTTGAAAACGTCCTTTCAAAATGAAACCATGCCGGTTGTTAGCTATGTGTTTGCCAACTTCAGAAAGCTGGCAGTGCATGCTGTGCATGGCACATGAGGAAGGTGTCACTGCCTGGGGAGCTAGGAGCTGTGGGTTTGAGCACTGGGGACCAGACATTTCACGTACAGTGCTTTTGTAGCAGGCTATATGGTGAAGGTTAGCTGCATTAGGCTTTGCTAGCATGGCTGTGCAGAGACTGGCTACCTTGGCGGGGTGAGGCAGGTTGCTGTAGGGACTCCTCTAGAAAGACTGCATTCCCCCAAGTACATAATCAGGTCGTCGATCAGATTCCAGTCTTCTGATACGAAAGGCTAAAAAACAAAACAAAACTGCAGATTATTTTGAAACAAACTTCCATTTAAAAAGTAGGAAAGAATTTTAACTCGTATCCTAAAAGCCTTTTTAAGTGCCTGCCTTATGTACAAAGAAAAGCAACAGCTAAGGGGATCATGTGTCTCATGCAGCACGCGTGACAGACAAAAACTTGAGTCTCACAGAAAAGTCAAATACTGCAGACCTGCTACACCTACAGTGTCTGGTCTACATCAGTCAGCTCTACCATGAGTAAAGTGTCCTGCCTCCCCTTCCCCACTGCCAGTCATGCCATGCATTCCTCACATATGCCTGTAGGCACTCACAGTTATTTCCACAGGCTGTATTGTCCCAGCAAGTCTGAGATGTATCCTTGCTCACCTGAGCCTTTCCGGACCTGTTTTCTGCACTGCAGAAAGATGCTTCAGATTTCACTCAGAACAATGGGGGAATCATGTTTTAAAGCTCTTCAGCATTTTGCTGAAGGCAACAGCCACAGCAAAGCTGCTACTCAGTCTTGAAAAAAAAACAGCAGGAGCCGCTTGGGATGTTGCAGAAACATAGCTGTGGCAGATGGTGCAGGCTCTTCTGGAGACCCTTCATAGCCCGCGCAGCGCTGCCGGCAGCTGGCTCCAGAGCTCTGGCCTTGCCGGGGCCGGGGGGGGACCAAGCTGTTAGCTTTTCTTAACACAGACATAACATGCAGTGGAGCTTGAATCTTGTGGCTTGAGATGTTTTCAGCTGATTGTCTGAACCACAAAAACATTTCAGAAAAACCTTACTGCAGAGACTGACGTGTGGCGATGGTCTTTGAGTGCCAGTTGTGGCTGTCATCATGGAGAGCTGACCTCGCGTAAGAACTTGTTCTCACCTCAAGCAGTGATTTATCGTTGATGTTTTACTGTGTGGTCCCCAGTGTATTTGTATGTTCTCTGAAGAAACCCAAGCCTTAGGAAAAATAGCTAAAAGAAAACATGGAGTGACAGCCACTTATTTTCTTCCCTGTTCTCTCTCTTGCTCTTTCATGCATACTCACAAGCTTTTATGTATTCGCACATGAAAAGCTAAATACAGTTTTTACCAAGTTAAATTGCAGGGCCTGTGCTGACCATGCACAAATTAACATGATCAACTCAGGAGTGGATATTACTCATGGCTAAAGGCTGTAGCTTTTCATACCTGTAAGGTTGAAGCAGGACTCAAGCTTTTTTTTTTTTTTTTCCCCTACAAAGGTAGCATGGTCAGTGCTACGGGGAGGAGAGGAGTAGGAGGAGCATTCCTGCAGCCTCTGCCCATAGACAGCAGAAGCTTTACTAGGCAGAGAGCATCCAGCTCCACCAGGCAAGGGAGGCCGGAGGGATGAGAGAAATAGGAGCTGCCAAACTCAGAGGACTCTGCCTCCCAAGGAGTGGGGGAAGAGCGCCATCAGCATTTTGTTATCAGTTTGGTTTCTTGTAGTAAAACATATGAACTGAAAGGCTCCTCCATCCTCCCCCCAGCTACCATCAGGCAGCATAGAGAACAATTTTGGCAGTCGTTCTTCACAGCCACAAGCGAAACTACCTGCCACAAGACAGTGTAATGGGATGATTTGTTTGTGCGCTGTGAACCTGCAGCGTATCTGCCCCCCTCAGAGTGTCAGAAGCCTGCAGTGCTGCTAAAGAAATAACATGGACCACTGCTGAACCCAAACTACTAATGTTTTGTTAATACCATGCATATACACTAGTCTGTAGGCTATCGCTATGACCTGCTGTGCAAAAGCCGTGAAACACCAAATATCATTTCACTGTCAAAGAGCAGTGGGCAGAAGCTTGCAATTAAGTACCTTTTTTTTTTTTTATTATTATTAAATTGTGATAACAACAAAAAACCCCGCAAATTCCTAAAATTAATCAGAGTTTAAACTGCCTTTTGACTGACAACCAAAGCTGTTTATCTCCAGCATGTCTGTTACCAAAAAAACCTAAAATTTCTCACCCTCTTCGCCTTCTATCCCAATAATTTTATTAAGAAAATACAATTCATTCCTGGTAAGGTGGCAAGTAACAGATATACTGGTGTATTACAGGCTGTTGGCCCATTACCCACCTCCTCAAGAAATTTGTTATTTTCCATTTTCTAAGAAAACATTATTATATATGCCTGTGTGTATAGCTACATTTTTCAGCACCAGTCTTCTCATACAACAGACAGAGATGGTGAAGGCAGCGGAGCTCATATTGAAATGCCAGGCTGTGCTTGGTTGGTATCGCCGTTCCAATTCAGTTTAAGACAAAGTGATTAAAACCTACCCTAGTTTCCATTGTAAAGGAAACTAACCTGTGGTACCATAAACCAAATCATCATCATGAATAAGCAACTGGGAAAAGAGGGAGGGGGGCATTCTTTTGTTTGTAAATAAGCTACAGCTTCATGGTCAAAAGCATGCTGTTGCTCTTCCAGCACTGACATTCTACTGCAGAAAGCAAGGATGAACTTCTATTACAATTGGACCCTTTATTCTAGTGCAGAATAAATCATATACTGTACATTCCCCAGAAGTTAAATGGTGAATATACTGCTACATGGTGCTAAATATCGGTATGGAGGTGGTACAGACGTAAGAGAATTAACAAAAAAAAAAAAAAAATCGTATTTGGGGAATAAAGGTATACTGTCCCACTTTATTGCTTAAAAGTCAACTATGAATTGAGTTGGTTTGTTCAGATTAACATGAAAATGCTTATGAAAGGTTTCTTGTCCTTATATAATCTCGGCAGACCCCAGTTTATAGTAAAATATGTACTCTCCCACTGTCCAAAGTTTATACAGTTCTATCTGCTATTTCTATTCTCGTTAGCTATGAGACAACTTACTGTTATAAATCTTAATTACAAAGTTTCTAATGTTAAGGTGTAATCTTTTGAGCTCTCAAATCAGATAAAATGGTAAAGTCACAAATTATGAGAACCTCAGCCATAAAATTGTTAATATGATGTTTATGTTATTTTAAACATTTAATAAACCAAAATATTTTAAAACTATGGTCACTTTGCATCACTCAAGTTGCTAAAGGAGATGGTTGCTCGCTGGCCATTGCAGTTCAGCACGGGCTGCATCTGCACGGAATCTGGACATCTGGACACAGCTGTACCACAGCTGCTGGTGTGGAATTGCAGCCCCATCTACAGGCAGCTGCCAGCACAAGGACCCGCTGCACAGGCACGAGAGGGCAAACAAGGAGGGGGAAATCCCAAATTTTAAAAGAAAAGACCGTGAAACTGTAACACATACGTACGTCCTGGAAGGGTCCCTCTCTGGTAAGTGTCCTCCAGAAAGTGATAGGGACGGGTCTTCAGCAAGGACAAATTGGTGATAACCCAAACAACTTCCTGAACAGCATACCATTTACACCTGAGAACATTACCCCAAATTCTTGGTTTTCACAAGGTGAAAACTTTCATTTCCACTCGGTGTTAACACCATAATGCTCTTCTGGCATGAAGAGCTTTTAAAGTCCAGAGAAACGTGGCATGCTTTTATTTCAAGACTCTACCGTACAGCGAAAAAAGTTTAAGGATGTTATTGCGTAGGCATGCGTGGGGGGATGGAAAATAGTCATGATTTATATGTGTTTC
Source organism: Tyto alba (assembly GCF_018691265.1). Lineage (NCBI taxonomy): Eukaryota > Metazoa > Chordata > Aves > Strigiformes > Tytonidae > Tyto > Tyto alba. The sequence goes on along the minus strand of NW_024881295.1, from coordinate 3,604,879 downwards.
CAAGAAGTGTACATGATAATACTTCAGGCTGTTGGGTACACTCTTAATCTAGCGGTTCTCAGGATTGCCAAGAACATTCTGACTCTATGAAAAATAACTTCACTGTACTTCAAATGATGTTGCCAAGGCCCTTTGGAACCAGTGGCACAGTAAGATAATGAAATCACCTTGACAGATACCAGGACTAACTAGAAAGTTTCTTGTTTGAAGAATAGTTCTTACTGAAAAAAAAAAAAAAAACTTCTTGCTGAAATAAAATCTTCACAGTTGGGAACTTCAAAAGTCAAAAATCTCCAGCTGCCTGAAGCAAAGATACTGTCTCAAGGTCTGAGTGCAGGCATTCTGTCAGTGTATTTGTAGACAAAGAGAATGTTACATCCCCAGGAGGTCTCCACTACCAAATCTTCAGGGGAGAAAAAAAAAATTGTTTATATTTTAACATTAAAGCTTTAGTTTAGTAAATGTTTCCAGCTATCCATATTGAAAGAGCCCAAAATCAAAACACCTCCATTCCCTTGGCTGCTGTAGTAATTCTGTTTTCAAATGCACATGCACAGAAGATTCTAGCACCAGTCCACTCACCTGTCCTCTAGCTGGCTTGCTGGATTTTGTCTCATTTCACAACTTTTTGCAAAGGTTCATGATCGGTGAATTATCTGAGCTTCCTCCAGTGCTCAGCAGGAGCTCAGCGGGATCAGACTCCCTGAGCGCTGAGCACAAACTGTAATTGTTCTGTGTTTCAGTACTGCCATTTTAATTCTAGTGACTGCAATGCCTTGCAATAATCTCATTTTCAGAAACTCTGAATCCTAAAAATATATACATGTATATATTCCTAGACACATATGTGTAAAATAATATCTATATTATACATATGCCTCAAAACAGGACTGGTCAAAATATTTGGCATTTATATATCTATGGATGAACGTACAAGTGTACATGGACACATACACAAAATTTTGGAAGGCGAGGAAAGAGGGGAGAGCTATCTGAGCAGGGGCAAATACCAGTATAGATGGATTTCTGGAAAGGGAGAGGAATGGCATTATAATATTGCTTGCCATTACAATTAAGCGTAACGGGAGAGTAGCAAGGTGCAAGTGTGCTGTAAATAGTGGCACACTATGCACTGCCAATGGATGTAATGGGAAACCAATTTAACATAAAACTTAGCTAGAACTATCTGAATTTCAGTATAACAGTAAGCCGTGCCTTACCTAATTTTTGAAATCATACATACTCAGTGACCAAAACTTTAGGGTTTTTTTCCAGACATTATTTTGAATGCTAGAAGTTAAAATTCCTTCCAAAAATACCTCTCGTTAAAGTCCAAGGGGATTGTGGGGGACGAAGACTTAGAGGCAATAGATGTAGATGGACTAGTATTTTTCAGTTTCTGTCCAACACTGTTGAAGAAAAAAGCCTTTATCATAAAAATTTTTAAAGACTTAGGAATTTGTTAGTTTTCAAAAGAATTGTTTATCAAAAAGCACACTAGGAAATATTTTCACCATGTACTATCAATAAAAATGTTTTTGTCAAGGTGAGAAATTATTTTACTATCTTCCAAAATCATATTTGCTGTAAAGTTTGTCATATTGGACTCATTTCACCAAATCACAAATATATTTTCCTTTAAATTTCCCCAAAGGGTTTGTTTTTGGTTTTGTTTTTTCTTCTTTTAATTGAAAAACTAAGAATACCTTGATAAAAGCAAACCAAGAAACAACCGGACCACCTATGAAAAAAAAAAATACATGAAGACTGAGGTGGTATTTAGCATGTATGACTAATTCTGGATGAGAAGTCTTCCCTCCTGTCATGTAAATAATCATGCAGGCAGCCTGTTACTCATCATCAGTCGGCTGATTTCTCCTAAACACCGTGGAGGAAGTGGTGGTGTAGAATGTACAGCACATAGAGTGCTGGCAAATACAGATAGCGACCTCTTTTCAATGACACAGGCTAAATAGACATAAAAACAGTTGGGTCTGTGTGTTTGTATACATATATATCTCTCTGTGTGTGCGTGTGTGTGTGTATATATATATATAAAAAGTGTGGGTGCCAAAAATTCTGCAGGTCTAATCCACTGTTTCAGTCAAGGGAACGTGACTCACGTCACCAGTGGGGCCAAATCCACACCCTTAACATTTCTCAAAGGCAACTCTTTGCCAAGGCAGCCAGTTTGTCTCATTTTGTTGTCCCTAATCCCAACGATATTTCTGCTACCCCAATGCCACATTTTTCACATTCCTGTGGAAGTCATGCAGCTACCAAATTCCCTCTCTCCTCACACTCTGTTCTCTTTCCCCACCCCCCACACATCTCTCAAAATATTTTGATTATAATTCCTTTATGATAAGAACATCTTCTGTATCAGCAGTGAGGAAGAAAGGGGAGAGTCCAGAGAGGCCCTGGTGTGTCTGTGGGCTGAGATTAGAAGGGAACTGGCACATCAGAGCTTCACTGTGAGAGAAAAAGGAGGGCTGAGCTTAACGTTTCTCAGTCCCCAGAACGTCCACTTGATGATCCACAGCTGTTTGATGTAGGCTAAAGCAAAAGCAGGAGTAAGGAGAGAAAGAAGAAGGGAGCTGCCCCAGTTCACACTGAAGGACTTCAGATGTATCCTTGAGACTCCTTAGTCTCAACCTTTGCATAAGCTTCCTGCTACTGCTAGGGCCACGGCAACCTTATTCCAGTCTTGCCTAATAGAATTTAGCGTGAAAAGCCAAGTCTGACCCATGCTATTCAGGTTCAACAAATATTTTTTCATTCTTCTTTTCAAGTTAATGGCACTCTTAGTCATTTGGTATTGACTTTATAATGGCGTTCTTTCATGAGAATGGCATTTTGCCAGTCTTGCTCTAGGCTTTGTAAGATTTATACTACATCTCCTAGTACACTAAGAAAAGACAAGGATGTTGAGGGCTTTTTATTTGTTGGTTTCTGGGGCTTGTTTCTTTTTAGAGAACAGAGGATAAGACTTTCAGCCCTACTAGTTTTGAAAATAAAGGGCAGAGAATGCACTTCATGATGTTGGTCTTCTGTAAAGTAAGAATAGTTAATGTCTGATCCTGACCGCTCAGTTCTTTGCAATATAGCAGAGTTTAATGAGGAAAAAAATCACAGCTTTATCATGAGCCTTTCCTTAATGAAAATTATTTAAAAACCTGAAACCCAGGGCATACATCAAAGACATTGTTTTCATTTTGTTAGCAAACCTTTTCTTAAAATATCATTTCCATTTTTTTTATGTAAATGTGATCTTTAGGGAGAAAAAAAATCAATTTTCCATTAAGATGCATCAGTGAATTAAAGCCATCAGCAAGAAAGTTCAAATTCATTTTAAAGAACAAGGATTTAAAGGTCAACCTTCAGACTTCAATATTTAAAGATTTTCTTCTGACGTTCTGATGACACAGTATTATCGAGCCAAATAATCAATTAAATAAACTAGGGAAATTGTATTACTATTAATTTTCTAAGAGAAGCAAAACAGGGAGGAAGAAAATTATGTAATGTAGGACAACCAATTCTAAGCTGATACAACATAGCTTAGATGACAGGATAAGCACCAGGTCTCAAGGAAAGGGATCCCAGCCAATTGTCCCCATCTCCCTCAACTAAGGCCAACCAGAGTTTACTGTTGTTCATGAAGAAGAGACCCCACAGGTCTCACTTCATAACTGCCTCAATCAGGATTATTTGACTCTGAAAGGGACTGTGTCACAGTGATAAAACAGATTTCTGGACTCCAGCATTCACGCCCTACCTACTGAATGGGATACCAAGGCAAAGAAAGCAATGGCTGCCGTCGGGTCACTTGAATTAACCCATACCCCGCTCAGAGCCATCAGGGGGGCACACGCTCATCTACTTCTCATGCCAGAAATGGCCTGACAATACAAATTTCCGTAAATCCTGCACTGCAGTCTCAGTTTCTCCTTCCAGGGAAACAGCACATACTACTACACCACTAATCACATGAGCTTCACCCACACCCAGGTGTGCACGCCATGTCAAAAGTACTCATCAAAGAAATGCATCTTCTATACAAATGACCCAGAATGAAGATTAGGCAAGACAGCATCAAGACTGAAACTGCCTTTGAAAAGCCACTTAGTAGTGATTACTGTAGGCTACCAAAACAAAACACAACAGGGGAAAACACACCAAATCACCTTCACGCCATTATTCTGCGTCCCTATCCACCGGCCTTGTCTATGTCCTGATACGTGTTGAGGTCCCCCTGAGGAAGAGGAGGGTGTAAAAAACAGAACATCAGAGATGAAGGTCTGCTGACAGGGATTGCAGACACACGGATACAAGTTACAGTCTACCTGCACAGAGATCAGCTTGCACACAACTCAATTACAGGGCCAAGGCGGAAAATAACATTTAAACCCACTGCTCAACAAAACCCACCCTTCCCCAATTTTCCCTGAACAGGGCATGCAGAGAGCTTTGCAGAGGGCTTTCAACAGCAATTCCCACCTCAGTTGGTGACCTGACTTCTGTATTTCTGATTCACTTCTCGCTGCAAGCTTCTCCTTTCCAATTCAGCTGTTTGGGCTCATAACCACTCCCAAAAGCACAACACATTGAGAACCAGTTGGGGAAAGTTGCTGCCAAAGTGCAACATAATTAATTGGACTAAACATAGATAAACTGGTTAGAGAAATCAGAGTTAGCAAAAATGCCAGCAAAAATAGCAAAAAGGTTTGTAGGAAGAGGTTGTGCCTGTGTTTAGATCAGTAAATGAAATCAGAGAACGGGCAAGAATTGAGGTATGCAAGCAAATGTTTTGCTAGTTATAATGCTGGTTCTTTGGGCACTGTCATTTGGCACTGCTTCTGACAGCATTTGTTGTACAAGACACTGAAAAGCCCCCAAAAGAGTCGGCGAGCACCCCAGTGACTGTGCCAGTCACATCTTGACAAGAAATAGAAAGCTGTAATATGGCACAATCTTGCAGAGAAAGAAGGTGGATTTAAATGTATCTTTTTCTCATTGTCTCAGGCCTTGAAAAATGAAGACATTTTGGAACTTGTGGAACTAAAGAAAAATTTACAACTATAGACAGTAAAAACTAGAATTTGTAATTGCAGAGTAACAAAGTTTGACTACTTTAAGTGTGAATGACAGTAATTTATTCAACAATGAATATGTTTGTGCAACACTGAGTTTAAGGGGAGATTTTTCCTTCAGTTAATCCTGTCTTCACAATCCATGATCCATGATTATCGATCATTTTAGCACATTTTGTTACTCCCCTCCCAGCAGAGGTTGATGTGACAATTCGTCTGGGCAAAGAGAAACGTCAGTTGCTTATGGAGGTCTCTGGAAAGTTTGCTACCACTTAACACCTCTGGGGAAACTTTGTTCAGAAACAGAGGGCTGCCAGATAGGATATGCCAAGAAAAATACTAAGAAAGGTCAAGTCAGCAAGGGCAAATTCAGCAGTGAACAGCCTGATAAGGTAAACTAGCTTGAAAAGGCAAGTGAGGCTGAAGTCTGGGATTTGGCATTCTGCAGGTCAGGAGAACAATTACACTAAAGCAGGGACAAAAATGATAAGTTAGAAAGTAAAAGAGAGAAATAAACAAATTTTTCATCTTGCTCTAGTGAAAGCAAGCAGATACACACAACCATATCACTTATGACTTACAGTTCCATTTATTATTCAAGTCAAGTAACACAGACTGACCTCACGTGCCGGTTTATAACCCCAGCCAGACGACAGGCCTTTTATTAGCTGTGACATCTGTAAGCAAGGTGTCATAAACAAAACCTTTCAAGTGCTACCTTTTGCAATGAAAAGTAACAACTAACTTGGGAAGCCACCCACAGCGCACCTTCATACACGCAACACGGCCAATGTGCCCCATCGTCACACTGCTGATGCTTCACATGAGCCACCCTGAGGCTGGCAGCTGAGTAAGCACAGCTCTGCTCCCACACAGATTAATTGAGAAAGCACAGTCCCCACGGGAGGCAGGGCCACCCCGCTGCGTGATTCTGGCTATACTGCCTAGTGCTAAAAGAGCCCTCAGCCCTGTTGGCAGTAAATCCTAGTCTTGGCTATAATATAATGCTTTCAAATGAAAGCCAACTCATTTATAGGCAAGACAGAGCACAGAACAATTTGTAATTTTGTGCATCGTTATGTCCCAAACACATCTGAACAACTTCTCCCAGAACTGCCGGGGAACTTGGATGTGTTACTCCGTCCAAGCTGACCGAGTGAAGGAAGGGGAGCTAGAAAACACGTGTTTCTCCTTTGGGCCCAGATACCTTTATATCCTGCCGTGACACAGAGAAAGACAAGAAGAAGACACGTCCTCCAAACCCCTTTCTCTGCTCCTGGAGCCCATCCCTCCTTATCCAGCCCTTGCCCTCTTTGATCTCTTCAGGTCTTAGAAAGTCAGCTGCGTGGCTCAGCAGCAGAAATGAGGAACCTCTGAGGAGCTGTGCAGGACATGCAACCCGTCCGATTTGTGACCCCACTCCGCATCACCAACCTGCAGTCTGGGAAGTAACCAGGGCTGCATTTCCCAAATACCACAGGCCCCCGGTACCAAAGCACTCAGTCATCGCATTGCAAGAGTGACTTTCCATAGATATGGCTGCATCTCCTGATGGTGAGCTCTTTGGACAAACCTCGTAAGCCAATTTTCTGACCTAGCAGACGCTCACATGCGTAATAACTAGCTAGGCAGCAGCTTTAAAGAAAATTACATCTATTTGTATCTAGTCTGACAAGTCGGTCAAATGACTGCTTCTGGGCAGTCTGAGCCACATATTCCCAGTATGCTGTCTCGAAAAATACTTTGTAATCTTGCATTGGTCTTGTATTTGTTGAGTTTTTGATTCATATTTTTAACTACATTACCATGGAGAAAAACATCAGAGGCTTAAAGTTTCTCCTTTGCTCCGAGGGAAAAATTTGTTTGTGTTTTGTAAATACAGTCAGATTTTTATATAGTGAGAATTAATAAACACTGATGGAACCCAGTTAGGCAATACAACATGATCCATGGTGCAACAACAACTACAGATGTAGTTTATCTACAGTTTATCTACCACCCCACTTAACTTCATAATAAAGCTCATGGGGTCACAACGTGTAGAAAATAAGATGAAATCTGAGCACAGCAGTTAGCTTCAGTTCAGGTTACCCTGAGTCACCAAACACTGTAATCACCTTTCTAGGTTTTTTTCTTTCCTTCCACCACTCACTTTCCAGCTTCGTCACATATTCTTTCTCCCCCATGAGCCACTGCAAGGCCTCCTTACCTCAGCTCCCCTCCTGGAACTGAACAGCTCATTATTTCTACCCCAGTTCCAAGCTGGAGCATCTCTGTATTGAATTATCTCTCAGGTCTTCAGGGCATCCTTTCCAATTCATGAAGGTCATTTCAAACTCAAATCACATCCTCTGATGTTTCAGCTCTCGCTGCCAGCCTGATGTCATCTACAAAGTTGAAAAGCAACACACTGTACTCCAACATTTAGATCATAAATTAAACTCATAAGCAGCACCAAACCCCCTAATTTCCCCACACCACTCCTCCCTTATCCTCTTTTTTACCCTCACATCCTTCATGGGGAATATCGTGCTCAGCTGCTACCGATAGCCAGTGCTATGGGCCAAGCACAAACCCGTGTTCTCTCCCGTAGAAGATGCTGGCGGGCTGCAAAACTGCTCGTGGGTGCAAGCAGCCCCCCTGCCACTGCTGCAGATGCATCCCTCCCCACCAAGCACTGCTACCTCCACAGCATCCCACCTCCTGTCCCTCCTTGGCCACCACTCACCCCGCCGGCATCCAGCCTCTTCCCGAAGCAACGCTGCCTGTGCCTGCTGGCGCGGGGCTGAGGCCAGCCTTGGACAGGTTCAGCTTAAAGCTCCTCTCACAGGGCTGGTATCTGCCTATCATAAACCAAGGGAGACAGAGCATGGCTACTACTTCAGAAATAAATAATAAATAGAAAAGGCAGGGAAGCCTCCCTAATTTTTAACCAAACAAGGGGAGGGAAGAGAGGGTCAAAATATGGGAGCAAAGTAGCATTAAGGGAAGCTACGTCTACCACCTCCCCAAATCAAAACACTGCATTTCCAACCATTTATACTGTAAGCATTTTTGGTCCTGTTTATATTATTTTGGTAAATAAGAGAGAAAACATTTCAGACATAGTCCTTCTACTCTATCACCTTATTCTATACAATTACCTATCTTTTTGTGATCCAGTACCTCCCTTACCAGTGTAATTATTGCTGTAAAGTAATACGTCAGTACAATGTTTGAGAGATCAAAACACTTTCTCATCAAGGAGCCTGCAAATCAATATATCACACTGTGCTTAGTTCCTTAGTGGATGGAGCCTGCTCATCAGAAGTTCTGGGGGCTCCTCTGATGTCACACCAGCTGCAGCCTCACCTGCTCTGAAATACTGTTTGCAGAGATGGAGAAGGACCAAGTAAAACTGAAGCCCAGGCTAGGATTTCTAGCCTATGATCGAAACTATCAGAGACTAAAGGCTCTGGGAGAACACTCATCAATAAGGCAGTGAATTGCCAGTCTGGATTTTGCTTAAATCTGTTTGATCTAAGTCGATTTACATAGTTTTTGGTTTACCACCATGGTAAGAAGGATACAAACACACAGATAAACAGAAGAAAAGGGAAATTAAAAAATTCAAGCTACAAGAAGCTTAGCCCTAGATTGGCAGCCCAATACTACAACAAATATGAAACAGTAAATACCTAGTGAAAGTTCAGGTCCACCAGGTAAATAAAAAGGACAGGGGAATTATCAGCCAAACATGTAACAGATAAATATACCACTAGGTAAAACAAGCCATTTTATCACAAATAACTCCAGTTGCTTTATCCAAGCTTAGTACAGTTTACCATTGTTTTGTTAAATGTATTCCAATAAGAACTTCAGCAGAAGCAACATCATACTTATATTTTGTTGTTATTACAGTATGTTCCATTACCAGATTTCAGTTATGAATACTACTTCTGAGGGTCAGTGGTAACAACCCAAAATACACCGTTAGGTGTAAAAGTGATAAGATGGTCTGTACATCAGTGAGAAAAAGAGGATGGGAAGATGCTGAAGATTAGAATGGAAGGAGCTGATGTTTAAAAATCAAACCATAAGAAAGGGAATTTTTAATGTTCTGTAAGTTAAGATGTAATTAGAAAAAAGTGAAATGAAAAGATAACAAGATGAAACTAAGGAAGCGATGGTATTTTCCTGATTCATGACCAAGCAATCCCTCCATCAGCAAGATTCTGAAAAGCTTTAATGAATAATAGCAAAAGGAAGGAGAAAGCTGGGAGAGAGGATGTGAGTTCAGATGTTTGATGAATGATAAACCCAGTGGTGGATAATAAAAGCAGTATCTACAGTACTGTTATTTATTTTTTAATCTTTGGCATTAAGGTGAGTCTAATATTTCTAGAAAGATTTTTTTTTTTTAAATATTTTTCCTAGTCTTTATGTGCATGATTACAGACTCAAAGAACAGGAAAGAAAGCAAAAGAATTAACTAGGTCTAATATGCATTAAATTAAAACTAACTTCTATTAGTATTTCTTCTAATCAATATATCCTTTAGCCTTAGAAAGCAATATAAAATCAGCCAATGAGCAACACAAAATAGCAAATAAGTTTTGGTATGTAAAGCAAAAATTCTCTGCTGATAAGTTGTTTGTCAGGATTTGTTTTATTATAGCAATTGGCATTTTATTTGGAAGTGCTATGTTCTATGATAAATATGGAACTGAAGCGTTGAAAAGTTTTACTAAACGAGACATCTATATGTAATTTTTACTTACTTCTCAACAACAAAAATGGGCCTGAACCCTCTGACTCTGTGCACACTGGCAGTTTTCCATCATCAAGTAAAGAACCAAGATAGTTACACAAAAAAAAAATTCAGGAACATAAGTTAGAGGTCAAGACACTCACTACCCACACCTTTTTACACCAGTTACACTTAAAATATCAGAGCAAAGTTTTAGATCTCATGGTAAATTCAGAGAAAGACAGAAATAGTATTCTCATGGGAAAACGGATCGGATTTTCCTAACCTGGCTCTGAGACATACAAATTCTGCAAGATCCAGTCACCACTGCTGTTAGCAAAAGGTGACTGAACAGTACTTTTTTCAGCACATCAGAAGTGCATCTTTAAGTATCAATCTAATGAGATGGAATTTGCTAACTAACACGAGTTTATAAGCCAGTGTGGCTTGGACAATCGCCAAACCTGAGAGAGCATGGAACTGCACATTCAGGACTGACGGAGAACGGTACAACCAAATGCCTCTCTCCCTGCGAGGCTAGCCCTGACTAGATGCACAAAATTCATCCCTAGCTGAATGGCACAACTCTGGAGAACCAGGCATTAAATCTCATGTTCTACTGGCATTTTATCATTATCGGAATCACAACTCTCAGCTGTGCAATTAAGTTACATATTTTCATGAATGGCTGCATATGTGTCATCATGAAATTAAACAATTAATTACTAATTTATCCCTAGGTAACAGTGGAATTCACTTCAACACACCGATTTTGGCAACCTAAACCTTTTCTAGCTTTTTATATAGCACAACTGCAAGATCTCTGTACGCTAATTACTTTCTATAATATGATTTAGCCTGCAGCACTCAAAATAAAAGATCAAATTTCCCTGGCAGCAATTGCTCATTCTAACTGCACATTTCTCTGGTAAAACTTATGGGAAGTGTAAGACTACTCTTAGTTCAGTCACCACTATAAAAATGTCATCAAAGTCATATGCTTTGGATCCTTTTTTTACACACAGAATTTTCTGTGTAACAGATTCTTACATTCCCCTCTTTTCCTGCCTGAAATGTCCACATACACATAGTTGCACTCATATTTTTTCATTAATTACATTTACATAAATTAATCCATCTCATATATAAAAGAATCATTTTCCTCATACAGAATAGAAATTCGTTTTGTTACAACATGAAGAATATTTACTCGTTCCTCCTGGCAAAGAGAATTGGTTAAATGATTTATCCATGAATTCCACAATTTCTCATTCATCTAAACAAGAGGGAACAATCCTTAAATCCCTGGCCCTAGCAAAGCTGTAAGAAAATGTTCCTTACCTGGGCCCTAGTTCTACTCATTCACTGACACAAATTCAGCACCATAGGTGCTTGAGGAACAAGATCTGGCAGTAAAAAAAACAAAACACAAAAGTATTCCAAAGAACTAAGTTTTAAATAATATTACTTAGAAATATTAATTAATGATTAGAAAAGTCAAAATAATGTAATAAAAATATTGCATAAAAAATATAGAAACAGTTTAATGTTATAATCAAACCAGGAAAAAAAAAAATCAGTCTGAACGTAGAAATTCTTTTAAGATGGTAATAAACAGCAGTGGGTGGCCAGCCAGCTGGGATTAAACCCTGCCCACATATCAGTGAAATGAAGGTGCAAGGAAAACAGTGGTTTGTTACCTGCAGGTGGAAACTTCAGTGAGAACACGAGTTCACTGCCAGAAGAACACAGCTGCAGGGCAAAGCCCATCTCCTCTATTCAGTAACAAAAAGCTGAATTGTTATAAATTGAATTATGGCAATTTATATAGTAAGTGGATAAACATAATTTATCATTCTCCTCCTAGCTAGAAAATTTGCAATGGTTTAATTGTTCTTGAAGATGCTGTCGTCCCTTGCTCTGCTGCTTCCACTCCATGCCAAGTGGACTGATAAAGCACATTAGAAGCAACTGATGGAGTTCATCAATGCTGAGGACCACCCAATGTCATTGTTTATTTTAAAGGCTGAATTAATCCCAAAGAAAGATCCTGTAGTGACATTTCAAGAATGAATTCACCTTATGTGACCTCCTGTCAACTGATTTCAATGAAGGATGGGAGGGGATAGGATTTCATTCCCAAAGAAAGTCTTTTCACGGGAAAAGCAAGGAAGAAAGGTAGGAAGAATTGAGGTATTGTTCAAAACATGGTGGTTCCGTGCTTCAGATACCTCAGAGTGAGGAGACTGTGCTATTACTTACTCATTCTTTTCAATAACTTCTTAATGGTTTTCCTACAGAGTTTAGATATTTTTGAGATGAGGCATTTGCTGATCAGGGACACGAGATTGGCGGTTGCATGTCGAAATTTCAGAATGTCTAAAAATCACCAACTTCAAGCCCTATAGTGACCTGCCAAGGCAGGACTTGACCAGGGGCAGAGAAACTGGAGTGCATGAAGTCCCAGGTCTCCTCTTCCAGTGTCTGTGCCACAGAGCCTGCTTAACTCCCCTTTGTGACCAAAGGAACTTGTGTGGAGGGTAAACCCTCCACAACAATCTCTTCTGGCTGTCCTGACATACCTGACAGTGTGGCTAAAGCTGTCCTTTTCTGCTGCCAGTGGTTCAGCAAAAGGTATAGGTTTTCTGTCTGGAGCTCTCAGCAGGTTTTGTCTTGAAGATGTTCTTGGTAAGTGGCTTCCTCCACCAGACAGTAAATGCTGGTCAGCCCAAGTCTCTTAGATAGCTGCCCTGAATAAGCAGATACTTCCTCTAGCTGGACTCATGCCAGTGCTGTGCAGCAGAGAAATTACACTTGCATCTTCTTATCCTCCTCCAGAAACACTTATCATGATGAATGGAAGGTGACAGAGGGGAGTGGGAACACTTCCAAGCTCTGTCCTGTTCCAGTTACACGAATGACACCCAACTTGCCCATGAAAGTGGAAAGGGGTCAGTCTAGTTTATAACTGGCAAACATTTCAGGGCAGAGAAAAGCCTGGGAAGAAAAATGGACTGGATTGTGAACACAACCCTGCAGTGAGAAAGTTAACTGAGAAAGCCACAGTTAGGGATGCTGAACCTAGAGTGCGGAGTTTATCTGTCCAGAAAATCAATGAGAGTATTGTGATCAATAATCTAAGTCCCTCACTAAGAAGATGCTTCCTACATACTAGGACATCATGGCTTTTCTCAGCTTCTTGTTTACCAGAGAAAAGAGAACAGTAGATATTTATCTTGTCCATCACCTGTAAGATTTTAACAAATCATATGGCTTAAGGAGGAGTCCAACACGTCTTAGGACTCAACCCGATTCTCCTGCCTCCATCATCCAGCCATTTAATGGTAGTGAGAAAGAAATCCACCTGCTTTGACACGATGATATTCTTGTCTAGTCACCATCATATTGTACTGTCCACAAAGCAGCTGCAAGAAAGAACTTGTTGGAACCAGTCAGGTTCACAGAGAAGACCAACATGATGTAGATAAACAGATAAGAACATGCACATCTCATCACTACAAAACCTGGCATTCCCCTTAGCAGAAGATTTAATTCTCTGTGCTGACATCATTTCTGAGGCTACATGCCAATACTTCCACCATCTCATGAAAAGAAAGAAATATGCATGGTAACAAGCCATGATGCTGCTTCTAGAAAAAAATTACTTTTAAAACTGTGTGCATTTGTTTAATTTTAGGTCCTTAAAACGCCTCCTCCTTTACATTTGGTATGTTTCGATAAAGAGCGTCATCTGTGTGCTTTCATGAAAATGACAGATAGCAAAAACAAGAGGAACAAATTAACCTGCAGATAAGGTAACAAGGAAACAGAGAACAGGACTGGATCCATCACATGCCCGCATAAAGAAACAGGAGAACTGTGAAATTCCAGAATTTTCCTGTGACTTATGAGAAGTGAGACAAAGTAATGAAAGAAGATCCCAGACAACATCCACTGCCACAGAGCACAAAAGGTAAGTCAAAAGTTCATTCCTCACTTCCGCTCAAAAAGAACCCGAGAGACATGATGAAAACTTGATATTGGCCATCATTCTGCACACACGTTTTTGGGGCCAGGCCACACTTGCACACGTGTATTTTGGTGTTTGTACGTACATGCTTGTGAGAGCACGAGTGAGTTAAACCCATGCATGAATTAATGTGAGTGAGGAAAAGCAAATTGCATAGACAATTCATTAAAAAAAGAAAAACAACAACAAAAAAATCAACAGAAAACCACCTTCCCATTTCCATAAATTCTCACATTGAGTTACACACATTTCCTGCATTAGGTCTCATCTATACAGCAAATGGACAATGTGGCTGAATTGGCAGTAAGGAAAGCCACGGAATAGGAAAATGCCATGTTGTGTCTTACTGTGATAAAGTATAAAAGTGGCAGCAGCTGACACACAGGATGGTTGATGAGTATTAGTGATACAGAGAACTACTGAGGGATAAGGAATACAGGATATCGTTCTTGTGAGATGAGTTAAGTGAGAACCCTCCTTTATTCTCAGTGATATTCAGAGACATTCTTTTACTTAGCAGAAAAGGGGATTACTATAAAAAGCAAACATCTAAAATGATTTTTCATACTTTATAATGAAAGGACTTTTAAAGACCACAAACAGTGAAAGGTAGTCAGATTATTTTTTTTTTAAGCTACTTTTTCTCCAGATTGCAGCTAAGTAATCAGAAGCCCATGTACACGTAATGCAGTTAAACTTTAACGGCAGAATTCCCACCAGCTTCAGCAGTGAATGGATCAGGTTTTGTGCTACACAAAATGCATATCCACCAGAGCAAAGGCTGCTCACCGTCCTCTCCTTACTGAGTGAACTGAATAAAGTCCTTGATGTGATAATCCTTTATGCCTTCCAGAATCTTACAATTTGGCATGACTTCTTTGGTCTATAACAAGGTTTATTTCGTGATTGTGCTTTTATTTTTTTTTTGCTTTCTCATCTCTTTTTTTCTTCTTCTTTTTAAGAGCTGTACATAGCTGGCGAGAAAAAGCTTTTCAAAAATGGCTTCTGTGAACAAAAGCTAAATCACTACTGTCACAAAAATGTGAACAATGCTGACAGAATAGTCAATGATCATAATTTAAAAGACCTATCTTATTTTTAAAAACTGTATATTTATTACTGGAGAAATTAATGTATTCCTTAGCTTACAGAATCATAGAAATGTACTAATAATATTTCACATTTTGCCTGATTTTGATGTGATTCCTAACTTAAAGATAATGCTGCCTTGTATAGTCGTGATTACACACTGAACTCCTTAGTCTTAAGTAAGGGCTTTATTTTTTTAATAAAATAAATCTACATTTTTCTGCTATGGAAGTATTAGTTCTGGTATTTTTAAAGGTCAGAGGCTTTGTGTCACTGTGTAAAAAAAAAAAAAAAAAAAAAACAAAACAAAAAACAAAAAACCAAAACCAACCAAACCAAAAAAAACAAACAACCCACACACAAAAAAACCCAAAACAAAACAAAAAAGCACTTTTTAAATAATAAGAAACGCCATTATATATCATTAAGGACTAAGATATTTTATATGTTTAAGAACTTTAAGGTTCAACAGTAAAAAAATCCACAAAGTCAGGTCAGAAGGTGAAGCCTGAAGCATTTCCCAAAACTGTAATTTCTTTATTCAAAATTCTAAATCTTGGGAATTCAAACCATTCTCAATTTTTAGACTTCTGAGCCAGTGATCTGAAAACTGAGAAAAGCCAAAATAAAAAGGGCAAGGAAATTAATAATGATGGGCTGCTTTTCTGTAGCTTTTCCTTATCAAAAGGCGTCTGGAGTGCTTTTGGTTTTCTCCAAAGCATACTGAAAGCACTTAAGGAGAGCTGGACAGAAAGCAGCCTTCTGAGACGTTAGTTTGTCCAGTTCAGGGTGGTAAAAGGACGACACATTTTGCAAAAAGCAGGAGGGAACAGCCCAGGGTTGACAGCTCAGAGTCTGACAGCTGCAGAAGCAGCAAAATTACTAACAAATTGGTGTTCATTCTGTCCATCTGTGGTAGTATGTATTTTAAAAGTTAGAATTGAGAGCTCTGTATTTCCTAGTGTGGTTATACTTAGTCTTTATAAGACAAATTTTGTACATGTTTGTGCACATACCAGGCAATGTCAGTCTTGGCCATTATTACATAAATAGTATATTTTAATCTAAAAATAACAAGAGATTATTATGTTGACTTGCTTCGGTGGCTTTAAAATGTAAGGGAAAATGGAAAAGAATTTAAGCATGTTTAGTAGAAATAGTTATGTTGCCACCTATCTTCCTTCATCTCTAACTTCTTAATTTTTGTACTTGCAGATCATATAGAAAACAAACTAGAAAGATATCTGGAGAAGGAAAAATTGCCACTGAAAAGTTTGTTTGAAAAGAACAGGGTGTGGGAAGATCAGCAGTTTCTTAAATGACATTATGTGCACGAGTATGCACTATCTCAAACTAGAGGAAGGACAAAAGGTGAAGAGAATAAATCTGACAAGCCATAGATTTCCCCACTGATCTGAAATCATGAACAGGAACCACACAGGAGGTAAGATGTAGGTCAGATTACATAAAATAATGTAAAAAAAAAAAAAAAAAAAAAAAAAAACCAAAACAATTGCAAGTATGACCAAGCAACCAAACATAACATAACAAGGAAGTTGAATAGTGTGAAAACTTTCTATGATATTATTGACTGAAAGACAAAGACTATGGGAAGAGCTGACTCTCTGTTCAGTGAGACGGGGGGAAGCATCAACAGAAGAAATCAAGATCTGTGTCTTTGCTAGAAAGAACTGCAGAAACTAAATAATTAACATAATTATTATCAGCAATGAAAGGGTAAGAACTCAGGTTAGAGCAGAAAGATATGAGATTACAGAGTATATAGGTAAGATTTTTTTTAATGTCATCTGTAGGCTTGAGCAAGCTGAGGTGGGCTGGTAGATGTCATGGAGAGATCAGGAAAGATGGGCAAGATTGTAAAAGAAAGACTGAAGGAAATACAAAAGGAAAAGGAAGAACCTGGGAATTATTTTTAGTGAGCCTGACATCAATACAAGAATGTCTCGAATACTGATTTCGGATCACGCCGACTACGTCAATTTGTCATGGACGAGTGTTTTAGATCACTTAAAGAATCACCATCAAAAGTATTAGAAAAAGCGATTTTCACATGATTTGTATAAGTGCAACTTAACAGAGTTTGATGGCAAGGTTCTCTCTATTACTACATGGAGGAAAAATACAAAGGAAAAACAAGTTAGAATCAGTTTCGAATGATTTACACAGATATCAGAGATGCAAAAAGGCAGTGGAGACCTTCCCGTTGAGTCATGAGGTTCAGGGTGGACCCCTTGCTTTCTAAACTCCTCTGAGAGGAGTCTAGGTGGAGCTAGATACAGATTAGTCCCAGACTTGGTCAACAGTGTATGGCTAATGGAATTAGCTACATGGATCTCATTAGAGAGTTGTTCAGCATGCTATCAGACACTTTCCGAAGGTCTGTTGCAAATAAGAGGTCTCTCTGCCATGTGTAAAAGAAGGATCTCTTAGTCTTAGGCAAGGAATCTCAAACCTTGATGTTAAAGAAGGACCTTCCATCTGGGTGTCTGGTGTTGGTTCGCTTTGTAGTTCAAACCTTAGGTTTCCCAAAGCAGAGTCTCGGGCATCAAATCTTATAAAATAAATAATTTAGTAGAGCGGTACAGCAGCAGGATCAGCTCAAGCTGGGTGCCTCTGAAGAGGGACCCCAACAAAGAAACCCCTGGGCAATTATACCCTTACAGACTATTCCTCTTCCCCTCATGTACTCTTCATGCTCCCTTCACGTGCACTTTGGTCCAATAGTGATTCTGGTCTGAGTTACGTCTGACACCTGATGGGATTCCTTCACTGTCTCCAGAGAGGCCATTCATTATCTTGTGGAGTTGCAGGTGCTGTTGACAGCTGTAGCCTTGAAGCACCCTTATCTCCTCATTCACAGTGCCACTAGAGGCCCCTGGTTTGACTAAGTAGGTACAAGTTTAGTAAATCTAAGGGCAAGTTTACAGCTTGCAAGCCTAAGGCTTCAGCAAATCTAGCTACTCATGATAAGAAAAGCTAGTTGCCTGGCATGCAGTCCAGTTGCCATCCACAGAGAACTCAAATCGGGCTCATTCAACAATCTATCATTGGTAAAAGATCCCACTGACTGGAGGAGCAACCTTGAGAGGTGTCCCAGCTCAAGGGGACATCCCCACCAGGCAGCCGTGCTGCCCAGCAGGGAGCGTTCAAAGACAGCTCACTTATGAGGTCATATAGATGGGATAAAGTGGTTGGCACACAGTCGTATTGCATACAGTGGGAGAGGTATGCATGAGACTTCTTGTACCCACAACTTCCTCTGTTCCTCAAAAAATGAGTGGTGGAATCACATCATCGGCGTTGACTGTGCTGCTCTGTTCCTCTGGGGGTTTCCTCGAGGAGTTCTTGGCCTGGCTGTGGCTCAGACCTGTACCTCCTTTGAAGCCCGTACCGAACTGCTGCTAGTTTGGTTGAGGGGGGTTGAGCGCATCCATCACAAAGAACAATACTGCAACAAGACTTAGCAGTTAAAAGTTAAGAAAACAAGACTTAGAAGTTAAAAAGGAAAAGAACGACAGGACAGATTTCCAAGGCCAAATTATGTCATATTAAATTTTCTCTTACGATACAGTTAGGGGCATTGCTAAAAACAGAGGAGTTGAAGACAGCATACAGTGTGTTTTAAAAGGTTTTTGATATTATCTCACATGATTATTCTCATGAATAAGCTGAGTCAAGACCACTATAAAATGAATGCCAAACCTGTCAGAAAATCACAGTAATTATTTTCAATTCAATACTAACCTGGGAAATTATATTACGTCTTACCTCAGACCGGAATGAATTGACAGATTCATTAGTGATTTGAATGATGGGATACAGAGCATATTCTTTGAAACTGCAGCTGACCACAAGGTGGGAAGGCTGCATACACTGCAGAGGGCAAGGTTGGAACTCAGAATATTCCTGTTAAATTAGAACACAGCAATCCTACTTAAGTGAGTCAAAACGATGTGTTCCAAATTAAAAATACTTGAAGTGATACCTAATATGGACCCACTAAGCAAATTACAGAGATCTGAAAGATTTTTATTTAAAAGAACATTGTTGATTTTCCAAACTCAAGAATTCAAAACTATAAAATGCCATATCAAAGCTTTCTATCCAATTGATGTATTATGACAGGTTCTTTAATTACTTGCATACTATTTTTTTTTCATGAAGAAGCACTGGTTTCTTCAGTGAACTTGATGAATGAATGAGAAAACTCTTCAAGATCCTTTTTGGTCCTCTATCACCACACATGTGGTTTTACAAGATATCATGCCACACATGAATTCAAGTTCTGCTAAGCCAACAAAATAATTAATTTCTTTATTCATTTTTCTATGCAATACCTATAGGCTAGATTCATTTAGGTCCTGGGAATATTAATTATTTCACCTAGTTCAGACTTGTTGAAGCTAGTTAATCTAGGCTTCCCTTTTTCCCCGAAAAGAAGAACAGACCTTACTAGGATGTGATCTGAGCTGCTCTAGTAGTCTATATTGGGATGCTGCATAAAGGTCTACTGACAATCAATAGTGTCCAATGCAGCAAGCTCATTAACATTTATGAGACTATAGACTATGAAGTCAAGGGAAAATAATCCAGTTTTATTGCAAAGTAGCATCTGCAACCCTGCACGGAATACCTAGATCCTCTAAAGCACACAGCAAATTAGACACTGCAGAATGGGACCTGGAAAAGCTGGAACAATGAGCAGCACCTAAGACTGCCATAAAACAAGACACATGTTCCACAAATCAAACATAATCCTGACAAACAGAGGAAAATGCCCTGAAGACCAGATGTTGGATGAAACGATAACTTTTGTTTAGAGCAGCACCAAGGAGCGGACACTACTAAAAGCATCAATGCCCTGTAGGTAGTGGAAACCTGCTATTAGGTCTCTCCTATGCCTTCCCCAAATTCATCCCTTTCAACAATTCAACAAGCCCAGTTCCCTACAACTCTCCTCACAAGTCACTTGCTGAGCACCTTTTTGGACCTCCCTTGTACTCACAGAAGTTTATTTATATATATTACTTGTACTAGGGGCCCCCAAACTCGATGCAGCATGCTAGATGTAGTCTAACGATTTCCAAGTTAAAAAGGAGTAATGACTTCCCCAGATCAACTGGCTACATTTGTGTTGGAAGGTCCTAGAAAGCTGCTATCCTTCATTGCTGCCAGGGCTAGCAAAGTCCTTATCATCAGAGCTGCTACACAGCCAGTCAGGACCCTGCTGTTGCATGCAGTTAGTCCACTCCAGGTGCAAAACTTTGGGGTTTTTTTTTTTTTTTTCATTTAACTGTTCCTGTTAACCCACTCCTCTAGCCTCACTAGGTCCTTCTGAATTGCAGCCTTGCACTTGAGCAAATAAGCTCCCACCTCCCCTTCCCAAATCAGCGTCGTTTTGGGGACCCGATGAGGGAGCCCCACCACACTGCCAGCATGTGCCACCAGTCCTTCAGGCTGAAGGTGCTGCTGGTGAGCACAAACATATCATAACCTGCCCGCTGCACTAGCCTCCCTCCTGCTCGTGACCAGCAGTCTTACCACCTCAGCCTAGGCAGGCTGCTCTCTTTCCCAAAAGGTCCATGCCTCACCTCTCCGTTTCAGGCTCTGGAGGTAGCAGCACTGACGCGGCGAAACTCAGCTAACAAGGGAATAAACTGCGACAGAGAGTTGAACAACTGCTAGCACTCTGGCAAAACATCTGAAATTCAGAACCTGCGAGGGAAACAGGGTGACCACAACAGAAGAAAGAAAGGGCAGTGGGACAAAAAACAAGTAGATGGGGAAGGAAACCAAGATCAGATGCGTTAGACAAAGAGATGGAGACACAGACCTGAGTGGGAAACACTGGAGGCTCCTGCTCCACAACATGGGAACACTAAATATTCAAGGAGAAGTACTTGAGGATTTGCCTGTGTTAAAACACAGGCAAAACAAGGAGTTTTTCAAACACCTTTGCTTTTTGAAATAACTGAGTCCTAAGTATACCGGCACTCTGCTGACCATGAGATGTGTACTGGGATCATTTCAATAGCAACATTAATGCACAGGAAAGTTGACAAAACGCAATTACAGATGCAGAGTGTAACAATCTCTTGAAAGATGATACTTGTGCGAAGTAAATGACATGGGAGAAACTGCAAATATCTTTAAAGAGAAGCAAAAAAAAAAAAAAGAATAAAACCACTGTGGTATTTTTTTTTTTTGTGTAAGTAAAGGCCTGAAAGCAAGGATTTTTACATTTTTTTCCCTTTTTTTTTTTTTTTTTTTTTTTACTCAGTGGATGCCGATAAACAGCTGGGCTTCAGAGATGAAAGAAGTGCAGAAAATGAAACCTGACTGTGATAGATAATTAGATTTTTACTCGACCTACTTAAAAACTCCAAAGGTCTCCCCCACGCAAGCAAGAGGAACATCATACAGGTGAAATATTATCATGAGGTATAGCATTTACTCTGCCTGTTTAATGACTACCCAAACTTTCCTAACTGAAGCCTGCAGTTCCTCCAGCTCTGCTTCTGTGCCAGTTCCAGTTTCTAAAAATATTAATTGGTCTTTGGGAAAAGATCTTTTTGCTTTCAGGGAAATACTACAAGGGACAATTCTTGTTATTGGATTATTGATTTGTTTGCTCCTGTTTCTTTCAGCTGTGCCTGGTTCCAAGAGGCTACTATAAACTAACAAATTTTTATCTTGCAGTTCTTATTACTTTTTAAAGATTTCATCATGCATGGATTATTCATAACAGTATATAAAATGGAGAAATAATAATAGGAGTAATTTAATGTGAACGAAAGATGAAGAAAACAGCCCCCAAAACCTTATTAGAGGATGCTATTATGGTCAAAAATTATTTATTTGGAGCGGCTGTTTAAACATGTTCTGGGAACCTCACAGACTAAATACTGCAAGTCAAATACAGCAACAAGCAAATGAGGAGGTGGATTTGCAATTGATGAGAAGTGGAAAAGAGGGATCAGCTAAATTAATAGTAAACCATAGTAATGAACAAATATATGGGGACTGAGTACTTTCAGAAACAGGGCAAAAGCAAAACCTGAAGCCAGCTACTGTACAAGCAGGACCTTGACCACCAGAAGTTCTCTGGCTAGCAGCATGCCACCGTTGCACGTGCTACCCCGCTGAAAGGCAGAGCTGAAGTAGCAAAACGGAGCACGTTTCACACCATTTGTGAACGCTACCAGCAAAAATGAAAGTCTTCCATCACTGACTTCGCCTGCCTCATAGAAAAAAGGCCCGCCGACGAAACCTTGCAAGACAAGTTCTCCGAATGAGCAACAGAAATGTGAGGTGCTCGTTCAGGGACGGAATAGCAAGGTAGGTCATCTGAGAGCTCAAACACGGCGTCAGCACGGCCCCTTCTCCTCCAGGAAACCATACCACTTCGGCTGTGCTGCTACAAAACGGTACAAAGCTTCCCACGGCACAGAGGCAGCTAGGTTAGAAGGGAAGTCTATGTCCTCAATCAAGGATGCAGCTAGCCTTCCCTGCCTTCCAGACAGGAGTTTGGCACCTAACTGCCCCGTAGGAGAGGGACAGGGCAGTGCGTTAACCCACTCTGGTTGCCTCCAACTAAGATTTCTATCTGTATCCAAGCCCACATTCACCTTCCCTTCCCTCCAGCTGGTGCAACCACAGGCTTCAGGAGTAAATGAGACTTAAAATTCCACGTTACCTTGTACGTGAAGATAAGGACCCCAGAGTCGCCTTGGACCAAGACAGGGAGCCAAGAAGGGAATCCGAGTGATGTGGGAAGAGAGATGATATAACCAGGGAAGGAGGATCTGAAAATAAATTTGGACAGACCTTAAGAGGCCAACATAAGACACAAGAACATCAGAGTATGCACCTCTGAGATACAGAGCCTTAAAATTCCAGGACAATTGCTGAGCCATCAGGGAGACACGATGGTAGAAATCAGTCAGATTTTGAAATCTCTTGGCATTCCCACAGGAATTCATCAAAGTTAAATGGTTTCTAACAGTTTTGATTTATACGCATACATAAACTTCAACAAAAAGGAAAAAAGAAAAAAGTGTGTTTGGAAGTCATCTAAACAGCTCTTCAATATTTGCCCTCAGAGTAGTGAAATTAGAATTTTATATGTCTGCAATTGAAGACAAATAATAGTAGTTAAATATTATTATTGAAAGAGGAACTACAGAGCATTTTTAACAAGGTCTACACGCCTGGAGAAAAAAGCAGACAAACAAGATGTCTTCGCTATATTGGTATTTACAAATAGTAATTCTTCACCTGCCCCAGAACTCTATTCAGAGAGCAGTAAGTCTCGAAGTACAGAAACAAAGTCAGCAGGAAAACAAAATCAGACTCATCCGCACTACCTATATGCATAAAATCCTGCCAACAGCCTACTAGAACACCTATTTTATTTTTTTGAAGTAACTCTCAGCTCTGCATGCTTCGTACCTAAAGCCCTCACAAGTTAGATCATCAGGATTTCCTGTACAGTCCAGAGGAACAAAGGATGTGATTTTCACGTTGTAACAAATGCTGAAAACTGGGATTACTTGTTCTTCACCAGAAGTGCTTTCTGCATGCTTTTTAATACCCAGGCTGAGACAGGGTTAAACCACCGAGCTCAGCACCCACACAGGGGATTTCTGCTCTCAGCTGTTCATGTTCCCATAACCAAGAGCTCTGCCCGCTGAAGCACGTTTCCAAGCCAGCGCCAACATCGGAAGAGGTACCTGTGGGCTGCGATGCCCCGGGGCAAGGACACGAGCGGCAAGTCAACTGTGGGATGACTGGTAGGACCCCAAGTGTTTTACGGCCATTAAACTTCCCTTCTTCAGCTGCCTGGATGCAAATACAGCCTCTCTTCTGTTTCTCCCGATACAGCTGAGGCTTCTTGAGGCTGCTCTTCCTGTGCCGCCTTCTCCTGTTTCTTCCCTCACGTCTTGTCTTTGCTTTGTGCACACAGGGAATATGCATGCTTTCCCAGATTTGCTTCTTTTGTCATGATTTTTTACAAACCCGTAGAGAATGGCTTTCTCCTCAAAACAAGAGCTACTATTTTTATCAAGTAATTGTTGAGTTTAGAAGAGGGGAGAAAATCAGTTGCTAGTTTTGATGTATTAGGAACAGCAGTAAAACACCTTAACACCCAGCTAAAATATGTATAAAGAACAAGTTCCATAATAAGACAGGCATCATCTTCCTCTTACAATAGTTTAATGCTGATAAGATTCTGCCCAATTTATTGGGGGTTTTATTCATATCCTGCATCCCCCTCATAAAGGTGAAATCAAGTCTGGTAGCTCAAGAAAAAAAAAAGAAAACACCTTAAGCACAGCGGTAAAACCTCTTTAAGAACCCCTACCCCCCTAAAGACAGATGCTGATGGAGACAAAGGTGTTGAAGTTCTTGAGGAATCTTAAAAGAAAACAAGACTGAAGAAGGCCCTCAACATTATCCGGTTCCTACTTTAGCACATCTTTCTTTGAGTATAGTTCACATGAACTAAAAAAGCTGTCTTCTTCAGATGATGCAAAAATCTAAAAGTCACCTGTCAAAAACGTTGCTTTCATCAGAAAACCATCAGTGAGCGTGATATGAAGTATGGTGAAAAATATCAAGTCTGAATAATGCAAATAAAATGTAGACATTAAATAATGTGAGGTTAGTGTTAACATTATTTCTCATTTCCAGATAAGTTACCAATGGATTGTGTAGTGCTGGTGAAAGTTATCCATGACTCTTAATAACCAGTTATAGGAATTAGATCAGTGAGAGTGCTGTTAATAAGTTGTGGAGTAAATTCCTTATATTTATCACAGAAAACTGCTATCACTGGGGCTAAACCTACTATTTTTTTCCCTTGTTAGGTAACTCTGCATCCAGAGAGAATCCAGCATGTTTGAGGATCTTGCTGTTACCTCTACTCACCCGAGACTGCAATTTCTAAGTATCTGGAGGAGGACAACATGCTAAAATTGCAGGAGGTGTGGCAAGTCCAATAGCTAATAGGGAAACTGATAATGGGATTGAAGGATTAATATGTTACTGGTATTCTTCAAATGGGATTTACTAAAGAAAAGGCCAACAATAGTCCCCAAATAGTCCAGAATAAGCATCAGAGAGCAGAGATTGTTCTTGAGCTGTCCCACAGTGAAAAAAGCTGCCAGATAACCAGATGAATAGAAAGACATCGTTTCCCATAGTTAGCTGGGTTTTTATTAAAGTATCAGTATTTGGTACTTTTCCAGTCCTTATCTCTCTGCATATGCTACAGCCCTACCCACAGCCTCTCGTTCTTGTCACCTCCTCTACCTATTTTATACCTTCCTGCACAAAACAGGGCCAGACACAGGTTTAGGTCAGCTAGGTACTGCTCTCCACTGCACTGACAACCGAGTTCACACCGCCTGTGGCAGCTCTGCTTTACTGGAAACAGCACTGTACCCTTCTAGACACTGAATTTTGCTTTGCACTGAGTTGTTGCTTGAAGTTGTGCACCTACCAGATATTTTTTACAAAAAATCCAAAACCTTAAGGGAAAATGAAAAAAAAAATAATTGCAGGACTGAAGCAGTAAGATCTGAGCAGTCACACAAGTTAATTACAGAAGATAGAGGTGGAAGAAAATATCAAATCCCCACCTTTAATAGGCCTTGAGAAAACTATTTACAGTTTGTCAGAAGAGCGCTAAAGCAGTGAGAGCACTTGTATTTACAAATACATTTCTCACTGGTGCCAAGCTCCTGAGCTACTGTAACTTAAAATGGAATGGAAATAAAATAAACATGATCTCAGTCTCCCACTACCTTCACATGGCTAAAACCAGGATGTTTTAACAGACTTTGCCTTCAGAAAGCAGACTATAAAAAGGACTGTATTTTCCTGCCTGCAGAACTCCAACATTTTGAGCACAGAATGAATTCCAGCCCTTTCCTTGTGTACATACTTGATTTTTTATTTTTTTTTTTAACATGCCTTAGAGCAGACGGACATGATTTAAGATACTAAACCTCCAATCCTAGGACTTGACACTTGTCAGAAAAGCTCACATCATCTCCAGATTACCTGTCACTTGTCTACACACTGTCCAGTCCCCAACACCAAATACACCTGCACAGACCACGGAAGCTCACCGGGAGAGCATCTGTGCATCCCCTTAGAGATTCCTGGACACTGCAAAGCTCTCCAGTAACCCTGGCAAGCTATCAGATACTGCCAGAGTACTGAAAGGAAGAAAATGAGGCAGGAAGCATTCTAGGTATCTTCCAACACGGGCAAGAAGCCCCCGAAAGCCCACCCCATATTTTTAGCATCAGAGATGCTTTTCAGGACCATTTCAGTGCTTGGGAGGCTAGGAGGAGAAAGACTTCTGGTTTACACTCTCACTTACATAGGAGGAGGGAGGTAACCCAAAAAATAGCAAGTATTGTGGTTTCTTGTGCTTCCCTGTATCAATACTTCCTCCAGTCTCCAGTACACCTGTAGTTGAAAGGTCTTTCAGGACTTTATCCTCAAATTCAGATGGGACCCAACAAATACTTCAGAGAACACCAACACAAAAGGATGTAGCTCACCTGAGGTTTGCCATAGACTGCTCTGAAGCTTGCCAGCTACGAACAGAAATATCATATACAAACTCCCTCAGGACAGGCAAAAATCCTGCCTAAGCCCTCAAATAAGAGATTCCTCCTACCTGCTCTAAGTTGCAGAAGTGGCAGACAGCTATGTTTTCTTTTTTGGGAGTTTCCAAAGACAGAAAAGTAAGGAGATGCCTAAATGCTGGGAAGGAGAAGATGAGAGAGAAAAGCAGAAGGAGCTAGGGAAAGCACAAGCATTGCAGTAACTGAACTTCCGTTCAGGTATCAAAGTCTAAGCACTGGTGCTCTTTTATAAAGGACAGAAGCTCAAAGATTAGTTTCTAACAAAAATGCAGCATTTTAATATTGAACATCTTTAAAAAAAAACAGTAAAATACAAACTTTAACCATTGCTTTGAAGAGGAGGTTCTGCTTCTAAGCAAAATGAAATTAAGCATCCAAGAAATTATGAACAGTACCCCAAAGATTCTTCAGAATGTTAGCAACTCTTCTCGGAGATCTTAAGCCTAGAGCCACATGACTGTGGTATGCTCAGCTCACGGAAAACAAACCCCAGACATTTCAGTACAAGTTCGCATTGAAGGAATAGCCTTTAAGGTCTCCCAATTTGGCTTAAATTAATATCCTACTGAGTTAACGCTAATACAAAATCCTACATAGTAAGAACCAGTGTGTGATTTTCACAGTCTGTGTTCACACACACAGAGTCATACCTGATCCCACAGAGGATTTTCTTTGGACCAGAATCTGACGTCATTGCACTGTCACCAACAAGACAACTTGTTAAGAGAAGTAGTGTTTCCCATTCTTAAAACCTAGGTCATATTTTATTAATTACTAACAGCTAATCCTTTTAACAAAACATCATCAAACCTCACAAAACCAAACAACCCACAAACACAACATCAGTTCAAGAGAAAGACTTCTGGCATAGGCACAAGCCCCAAAGTTTCTTTATCCCAGCACCTCTTCAAACGTAAATCATAGTTGGCTTTTTTGTACTTTTGAAACTCAAAGGTTCTGACACTGCTACCAGTCTGTGTCGCTGACAAAAACAAGGAGGTAGATGGGACTAACACTTCTTAAAACTGCAATTACCAGCCTCAAAAGGCCCCATGTCAAAGTCCTATGGGAACAGGGGAAAAACAAACAAACAAACAAACAAAAAACCAAACAAACAAAAAACAAACACATTACTCTTTTCCCCCTCCTCCCCAGACTTCACAAGATGGTGTACCGGAGCTTCTCAGTATTCCTCCCCAAACAGTAATTATTTACCCCAGTCCTATCCCCCAATGAAGTAATACATAACAGTCAACAACATCTAATTCAAATAGGATATAACAGGACACCTAAAACCAGACTTAAGTGAGTTCATCTTTGAACAAAAACCCAAGTGTCTTATAAACCAGATCAGCTTTACCTCACAAACTCTTAGTAACTCTTGGTAAGCAAGGCAGACCTGAATGGTGGTATTGGGGGGGGGGGGGGGGGGGGGGGGGGAGAAGGGTGACTAGGGAAATGAGTTGTTTGTTTTAAAAAACAGAAAACATTTTTTTTTTAGTTTTAGTAGTGACGCTGGCCTAAGAATCGGCTAAAGTCACATAATTTAAAGGCTTCCTGAATGAAGGAAGCTTTTGCAAATGAATGCTGGGAATAGAGGTCCAGTTAACCTTTACATAAGCATGTTGCTTACCTCTACACAAATCAGACTTAACAGGAGTTGCTTAAACTATCCCTGATGATTCTATCATTAGCTTCAGCTCATTAGGAGAGGTCCAGTTGCCCAAGTACATATTAAATGTATATCAGGTATAAAAATATGCTTAAATCTTATGCCTAATCTTACATATGGATGTTGCACTTCACTACACCCCAGCGATAAAGATCTCTTGAGCTACCTTGACAAAATACATTCCTGGCCAAAATGTCTGCATGCTGCAACAAATGAATGGGCAGTGGATTTGATCAACTGCTGCTTGATGGTGCATCTGAGGCATGCATCTTTCCAAGTCTGAGTCAGCATCTTCACAGGTCTACAGTTTCAACATTACAACACAGAGATCACATGTTGGAGTGAGAAAACAGTACCAAACAGTAGTCACATTTTGTTTACATTGGATAGGTTCACAGCACAGTGCTGATCAAGTTGTGGAAGACGCAGGATATTGAGAGGTTGGGAGCCGAGTGGTAGGCTGAACTCCAGAGGCAGATGACCGGGCCAAGAGGCTCATATTTTCAGGGAGGAGACTGCTGGGATTAAGAAGGGGAAAAGAAAGAGACGCCGCTGCAGCTGCCTGCCGTCCTAGCAGAAGTCCTAAACTATAAACATTTGAATTAATGAGATCATTGCCTGGGAGGAGTATATTCAGTTGTTTCTGAATTTCTTGCAGGACCTGCAGCTGACTTTGCTGATTCAGAAGCAGCATATCCATATTTTCCCTCATTTTCTTCACTGCACGAAGAGAAGAGAATGTTAATGCTTACAATGTAAAAATACTTCACCTGGCAATTTAGAAGCCTTTTTATACTTACACTCTTCATGAACAAGATTCAAGTGATCCATCTCACATTTCTCTGCATCACACCTTTGCTCTTTATGATGCAGAGAGGTAAATTCGGAGCCGTTTGCATCTAAAAGAAAGACGGTGTAAGTCAAGAGCCCACTTTATCACCAATTGTCCGTATTTTAAATATGCTGTCACACAAGGAAAAGGCAAATCAGCAACAACCCTTCCTCTCACCCACATTTTATACTTAAAACTTCATTCAAGTCACATGTTGGCCCAAACTAAGCCAAACCAGAACAAAGGCTAGGCAGATATAGCCCTCTGAAACATTACAGACTTGGGTTTAATCACAGCCAAAATACCTTCCTCTTGCTTCCCCCATACCTCTTTTTTTTTGTGGGGGGGAGGGGGGGAGAAATGGGGGGAAGGGGGGTGTTGGGGGGGTGGCAGGAGAAGCAAAGCTGGAGCAAGGGAGCTGTTCAGGAATAGGACAGCTGAGATTTACTAAAAATGTACTTAAGTTATAAGTATGTAAACCTCTTGGAGATCACATCAGATACAGAAATCGAGTTTCATTCCTAATCCACACATTGCAAGGCCAATGTGGCATATATTTGACCATAAAAGCAATTTTATTATGGAGCTTCAATCACAACGATGCAGCAGCAAATAGTTACTCCAGAGTAAGTTCACACACTTTCTTCTGAAGCAGGTGTAGTATTAGGCAGATCTGACACTAATTATAGGCCAACCACCAGAATAAAAAGTAGATTTTTTTTTTCCTTATGAATGATAAACTCTTACATCTAAAAAAACTATTAGAAGCCCTCAAGAAAAAAAAAAATGCATTAGGAGTGCAAAGTTCCATCTTTAGGGCTCATTAGCAGAGTTTCTAGGCCACCCCTCTGTATCTATGGACTGAGTAGTCTCAAACCCTACCTTAGGAATTCAGTGTTGCCATTTCATAACAACTTCATTATTATTATAACTTCATTATTATTCTCATTTTTAAGATGAATGGCTCTCCTGCTCAATTTTTTTTTTCAGGAGAAAAAAACAAAATAAAACAAATTAAAATGCCAGAAAAACCTTGCACACAAAACACCTTCTCATATGGTGTCATGTCTTAATTGCCTTGGTACATGATCTGGTGGCCAAGACCCCAACACCCAGAACAATTCTATGGGTTGCTAGGCAAGACCCAAAACTAAAAATTAAAACTTTTTTGACCGAGTATAAAGGGACTGCCCATGTAAAGGTACAACAACAGGAAAAAAAAACCACAATGACAGTTTTTACCCCAGAGTTTCTGGTCATTACAGGTACATGGAATATTGCAAAATTAAAAAAACTCCCTACTTTAAACCATCAGTTTGTGTGACAGCCTATGTAATGCTGAAGTATTGCAGAGGGTTGGCCAGCAGAGACCTCCCACTGCAGACAATGACAATGCTCCTTTAATATCCACATGTAACAAAAATTAGCTGCTAGATTTTACCAAGGCTCTGATTCACAGTTTAAATCCCTTCCACTTCCCCTAAACTTAGTATTTTGTCGCTAAGCACTTCTGAAGATCTAGGGCTAGAGATCAGGTAACACTATAACGCAGGAATTAGTGGGATCTGAGAGCTCTGCAGAGTTCTAAGGTCCCAAGCAGCCTTCATGTCAAAGTCTAAATTTCAACTTTAGCATTTTCAAGGCACTTCTTCAAATGACAGGGATAAACATATTATATAGGAAGGGGAAAAACCATGCTAACAGAAAAAGCCCACTCATATTCACAGCAAGGAGGGGGAAGTGTTCAGGAACAAATGGAGACCACAGTATCTGATACATCTCCTGAGAGTCTGTACAGCTTGAAATAAAACCCAACAGATTTTAATTCAGTTACCTGCTGTGTGTTCACTGGATGCCTCTCTCAAATGAATCTGTTGATGTTTAATGAAGTTTGAGCACAGACGGAAGCTATTTCCACACTCAGTACACCTATAGGGCTTCTCATCCATATGGACTTTCTGGTGCCTGAAAAGAGCTGCACTCCCACTGAAGCTTTTCCTGCATGTGGTGCAGGAAAAGGCTTTCTTTTTCGCGTGGGTTTTGCGGTGAGCGATAAGGTTTGAGGTACGGCTAAAGGTTTTCTCACATTCCTTGCACTTGTAGGGCCTCTCCCCTGTATGGATTCTCTGGTGTACCACCAGATTGGCCTTCCTGCTAAAGCTCTTCCCACATTCAACACACTCAAACATTTTTTCTCTTGTGTGGGTTTGCAGGTGCTTCAGAAGCCTGGAGCGCCCCTTAAAGCCCTTCCCACATTCTGTACACTTGTAGGTTTTCTCTTCTGTGTGCAGTTTCTGGCCATCAGCGATGTAGGCGAGTTTTCTGGAACTTCCTTTTTGGTGAGGGGGATTATTACAGGCTGCCCTTTGCTGCCTTTGCAGACTGGCTGCCCCGCTGTCTGGGCTGTGGGCTTCAGGTACCTGAGGCAGTACATCTTGCTTAAGGCCTTCGGGGATGACTCCCTCTTCCTCATTGTCACTCAAAATGCAGCACCCTGATGGAGTAAGAGAGCAAGCTGACACTCCTTCCCTAAGACAGGTAAGATGCTCCTTGTAAAGCAGCTGAATTTCTCAGGCCTATCATCAACTTGCACCAGATTCCCCTTTTCCAAAGAGGAATGGAAATTACAAAGATTGAGATAAGAGGACAAGGGGGGGGAAAAAAAAAAAAAAAAAAAAAAAGCGGCACAGGGAAGAAGAGAGGTAAAGAAACCTACCTCTTCCTTCCCCTCCCCCTTTCCTTGCTCTTTCTCCCCGCAGGGAACGACAAAGGAAGACTGCCAAAATGAAGGAAGGAAAAGGAACAACGTGCTGACACATCCTACCCATCACAAATACCTACTGTTAGCTATTTCTTCCAGCAGACTTTGCTCAAAAGCCTTCAAGCCTGCTAAATTAGTATTAGTTTTAAAGCTGTTTGGGTGGGGATGGTTTAACACCAAAAAAAGTACCCTTAACCTTCATTAGGCAAAATCAACAGGGAGGTTTACGTTGTTTCTCACTTGTGTTAGATATTTACTGAAAAATTTTAAATTTCTTCTTTTACGGGTCAGCACATCAGGTTCTTTCCCTAATTATCACAAGAACAGTTGTAATTATTATAAGGATACTGTATATTCATGCATGAGAAGTCAAAAGGAGTTAAATCTTTATTGATTAAAAAAATGAACTAATTTCCAATTAACTATTACTATCCCTTTCATATCTACTAGCATGACATCTACTTTTCTTGTAGTGACAAGCTAAATAAATTGCATTACACAAGCTCACAGGAAACATTCAAACATGGCCCCTTCTTTCCTAAAGAACACGACCATTTCACAAATGAGTACTAATGATCATGCACCCCACAGTAAACTTTGGTTACCTTACTTTACTGACTAAATTTTATATTCACATTAACAGAATTATATGTATCACCTGATGCACACTTACCCCATCTTGATTTCTGCAAGCATCTTAAGATGCTTACATTGATTCAAATAGAGGACTTAGCCATTAGCATTTCTGATCTAGCATTCAAATATTCAGTTACTCACACTACATATACTCGCATTTAACACATCGAGTTTGGTTATTCCACTAACAGAAAAAAATAGGCTTTCTACATTCAAGGTAAAACTCTGCACCTCTATGACACCAAGGAATAAAATTCTTAAATAACATGCTCTTAAAGGGACAAAATGCTCTCTATTTACATGGCTACAGAAGCCAAGATCTAAATACCAGTGATAAAAGAAATTAAAAAACCCCTACTTACTAAGGGAGGGGGGATTCATCTCTCACATCAAAGAATTACACCCGAGGTGTAGCTTTCTTCCAGAGGGATGAAGAAGACTCCCTCTCACAGGAGCAGTCATTCCCTCGCTCCACAACCAAGCAGCTGATTATTCCTAGAAGCCCACGGAGAGGCCCCAGGTCTCTAACAGTGAAATGGGAACCAAACCACCCTCCATTCCCATCCACTGATAGTGCTAGAGAGTCACGCACTGCAGGTACAGCTGTGCAACTCTCTCAGATCTTCCTCACCCATGAAAAAGCCTGAAAACCAGAACTGTGCCAGCTTTCCTTCACTCCAAACGAACCATACTGTCTTATTTTAAAGCAGCTACTAGAAACCCACAGCAGAAAGAAATGCAAAATACCACTGAGCACCTTGCCCCAGCCTAGTGTGCCGTACCACCCCAGCAACCCAGGGCAGAGCAGTCAGAGGAGCAGAAGGAACACAGTGTCTCCAGACCCACTCGGTGGAGCCTCAAGCTTCCCTCTGGGGTTTAACTAGCGGAGTTTACATCTCACCTGTATATTCCGTAACATCAGTCTTCCCGGGCTCCTGGAGAAGAAAGAATACAGACTCTATTACCGGCTCCATCTAGAAGAGGAAAGAAGAGGAGACCTGGAGCGTAAAACCATTCCCACACAGATGGGAGAAGGGGAAGGGGGCAGACACAGGTGCGGCACATCTTGACAGTACCTACTGGCTGCCCCAAAGGGGCAAACCTGCACACGCAATTGACCCCCACCCTTAAACAGAGAGGGGAGTCTGCCAGAAAGGCCTGAAGTTTGGTGGCTTGCAAGCTGGAGAGTTTAGTCAAAACGCCAGTATGATTAAAAAGCAGCGTAATCTAACCTTAATCTCCCTTGTAACGCCAACGAGCGCTGCCTGAGGGCTGCACTGGCTCCCGGCACGGAGTCCCCACTCTCGCCTCAGCACCTCGTGCTTCTTCCCAACCTTTAATACAGCCCCGCCAGCTCGCAGCTCCCCCCGTCCCTCCAGAGCCGCTCCACCCCTCTCCGAAAGCCCCTGAGCAGCACCTCAGCCTCCCCCAGGCCTGCTTTTGGGCCGCCGGGGGAGGCCGGCCCCCCTCCCGCCAGCTGCCCCGCCGGGCCCGTACCTTCCCTCCCGGCTGCTTCGCCGGGGGATCGGGCTTCGCTCCTCCCCGGGCCTGCCGCCGGCTCTCCCCGGCGCGGGGAAGGCAGCGGCTGGCAGCGGGGCAGCGGTGCGCCCCACCCCGCCGCTCCTGCGTGGGGCCGACAGGCCGGGGGCGGCGGG
Organism: Tyto alba; assembly: GCF_018691265.1. Lineage (NCBI taxonomy): Eukaryota > Metazoa > Chordata > Aves > Strigiformes > Tytonidae > Tyto > Tyto alba. Next base: position 3,570,698 of record NW_024881295.1, on the reverse strand, counting down.
GGCGCAGGCCGGCAGGGCCGTGCCCCGGCCCCGGCAGCCTCGGGGCCGCCTCCCCCGGCGCTCGCCGCCCGGACGGGGCTGCCGGTCCCCCACGCTGCCTCTACCGAGACGCCCCGGGAGCCGCGGTCCCCGCGGGCGGGGTTAACGGCCGCGGCACTCGGCGCCGAGGGGCAGCCGCCCCGGCCCCGGGCGCCCCTCGGGTTTGTCCTTCGGTATCCACACCCCCTCCAGAATACGGTGGGCGCTTTTCCTCGACTGCCGCAGGGTGAAAGGCGAGTGCTCTCTGATGGCACCGGGGGTCCGTAACCTCGCACTCCCGGCCGTGGGGTTCGTCCAGCCCTGCACCTCGGTGGTTCTGTGAGCGGCGGCTGTTGGACTCGCCACCTGCGCGGCACGGGGTGTGAGCAAGGCTCTGCACCCCCTTTGAGGATGGGCGGTGTTGCCCCGGTAGAAGTGCCGGCTTTTCTCCCCGGGCTTTGGTGCCTGGTGGGGTGCAGCTTGGCGGGGTGAGAAAGCAAGGAAGGCAAAGAGGGAGACCTGCCCTGTCGCAGCGGAGAACACCCCGCAGCACCTACCGCGGCAAAGAGAGGGCCCTGGAACCTGAGCGCTCAGAAACGGCAGACAGACAGGTGGATGTGGTGGTTCACCCTTTCACATGGAGCCTCAGGAACTGAGCACCCATCGGCTCCTCTCCTCGGGGCCCCCGGGGCTGCCTTGCCGGCAGGCAGGAGCCACGGCTGAGGAAGCGTGCTGGAAGGCATCACCGCCCGGCACTGGGGGCTGTGCCCCGCACCCCTCCGGCAACCTCGGAGAACTCGTCCCACCTCCCCCGACAGCACACAGCTTCCTCCAAAACACGCCTGGATGCCTGGTGGTTCGCGGGCTTGCACAGGCTGCAAACGTACTGCTGCGGGCTGGCAGCGGAGAAGGGCGGGAGAAGCGGCTCTGGGCCTGCTCCTTCCTCTCCTGGGTTCTCAGGGTACTGAGCTTCATCCGCGGTTTTTCCACGAGCTGGCCTTTTCCACAGCTGAAATTGCCCCATAATCCTGCTTCCCCGTTTTATTCAGTAACACCCGCAATTCTTTTTCACTGACCTTCATTTCAATACAGTGTGCACACAGATCAACAGCTCAGTGAAGGAGGTGGGCTGCATCTTTCCATTCAGATGTGGAAACAAAATATTCTCCACATGCATGTTATAACAGAATATTATTTTCTTTCAATGGCTACTATTCCTTTTCAAAAGATGGTTGAAGTCTGTCAATGCCGATATATTCCAAAAAAGTATTTTAGTTTTGTTAAAAGAGTTTTTAGAAAAAGAAATACTTGCTGTAAAAACTCTTTGTAATGATACCTGAGAGTCAAATATAATTACATAACTCCAAAAAATTAAGTTAAAACATAAAACAGTATTGTATTTGCTTGCAAAGGCCACAACAGTTAAATGTCACTCCCTTCCTACCACATCCCTTACTCTCCTGTCTTCAGTGAAAACATTAAGGAATTCTCCCAGGAGGTGCCCTCAAGGTAGAGGTTCAGAGGAAGACTAAATCTTGCTGACAATCCTACTTTCCTCCTCCGGAGGAGCCTTTTGTTCCCTTACAGTTCCTCCTTTCTTTCTGAAAGGCAAACACCTACTAGGGGAGAAATAAAGTAGCCAGTGTGTAAGTAGAGAAGACAACTAACCTGTCAGAGAACTGATCCAAGAGTGACCTGAAAATAATTATAGCTATAATAATCCTCCAAGTACAAACACCACAGTCTTCTGCTGTAACCTACAAACTGTTCTATTTCCACCCACATAAAACAAAGGCAAGTGAAAGACTCATGTATTTGCTTACACAGAGCTTAAACAGAGAACAGAGACAAAACTGTGTTGCAACTCATTTATCTTCCCGATGAACAGTCGAACTGGTTGCTTTTCCATCTCAGCAGTGCAGAGCTGTTTGGAATATGCAGGTGCCCAGGATCTCAGTGGCATCTAGCAGGTCACCAGAGGATAAAAAAATTTATCAGCTTGAGTATTATGTACAGTCCTTTCTTTCCTTAAATGAAGAAGCAGAATTTATGGCCAAAATAATTTTTCCGTCTAAAATTCAGTGGTTGTCTAATTTTAGCTGTAATGTACAAAAAACCCCAGCAGGTGGAGATCTACTATTGTACTATATTTATATTACAATAGCTTCTTGGTGACCCTGCACTGGACCTAGACATGACTGTACTTTGGTATTGTACAAATACAAACTGAAATGGGGTTTCCTTCCACAAACAACTTGAAGTCTAGAGTAGCATTAATGCAATTCCCTCAAATGGAAGGCACTTTCATATGTAATAAGCTCTATCATGACTTATTGCATGTTTTCACCATTTTGTAATTGAATATGGCCTAAATTTAAGTTTTCCAAAATCACCCAGGACAAAAAAGGCTTACCACATTCCCAAAGGAAGCTAAGAGATTACACAAAGCATGGCTATACACAGTATGGCTATTCGAATAAATTGGGATGCAAAGAACACTACTGAAAATCACTTGAAAAATTGTAATGTATGAATAATTGCAAAAGCATCAAAGGAGTTTAGGATTAAAGTATGATTCATCACATTTATTTTTACCCCATGCATTTTAGTAGTATACTGTAGCTGCGTTTTGGAGTTTGGCAGGCTCCTTGGTTTTGTGGACTTTCTTGTTTTTCAAGGAAGAATAATGAAGTGAATTTCTCAAATGCAAAGGATTTGGGTTTTGGTGATTGTAAACATCAAATCCCACAGGATAGGAGAATCTATCATGGGAAGCACAGACTCAGAAAAAAGACTTCAAAAGCCATGGTGAGCCTTGGCAGAACATAAGCTCCAGTGTTGATGCTGGGGTGAAATGGGTAACACAACACACAGAAGCATAAACTAGGGGAACACTGCATAAAAACAAGGATACTCAAAATATTCACCCCGTGTTTGTCACTCAGACGATTACTACAGCAGTAGCAGATTAGCTGTTAGGTTTGAAGAAAGAACTAATACAAAGAAGTTCCTTGGCACATATTAAGCAAGAAGTTAAACTATCAGAGTCATCCTCTCTGCCCACCCAACGCCCCCAAAGGCCTTTGCCGCTTAATTTGCTGATACCCCCCTAAAATCTATAGAAATACTAATAAATAAAGGATACCAGAACATTACAGGCACGAATAACCTTCAGTATCAGGAAGGGTGAAAACACAGAAAGATGGAAGTTCTGCCATCAAGAAACGAGAAGTGAGGCTGGGAGATTATGTGGCTACATGGGACATTCTCATTTAAAAGCCTCAGGGAGCATTCCCAGCCCCAATGGACAGATTCTTCCTTCTAGGAGCAAGTCCTGACCCACCAGAAAGTTTGAGACAATCTGTGGGTTTTCTGCATGGTACAACTGACACAGGAATCAATTCCACACACACACGCTGTAAATCAATAGTAGTTAATTAGTTTAAATAAGTAGACAAATTAATAAAAAGATCTTCCCCCCCAAATCTAGTCATTAAACTTTGATTTAGCAGAAATTTAACAAGAAAAATAGCAGCAAATAACACTTGTATTAAGGACTAATTATACTTGAAAACAGAGATTTTCCATTTTAAATGGAAGCCATTTAAAAGGCTTCAGAGGTATGAAAGAGTAACAATATCAGAAGAGGGCATTTTTAACCCACGTAGGAAACAATTCAGTTCCATCGCAAAACAAGTTGAAAGACTGATTTAGTATTTTCCAAATCCGCCACCACCTGGGCAATCTAGGAAACTGCGTTTCAGTCAAATTCAGAATTCAGGCAGCTATTGCTCTCAGCCTTGCCAGATCTGGCTGGAAAAAAAAACCAAACAAACAACAAAAAACAAACAAACAAAAAACAAACAAACAAACAAACAAACAAACAAACAAAAAACAAACAAACAAACAAAAAACAAAACATCAAAGCCATGCGATAATTTCAAAATATCCCCCTGAAAAGCAAGAGGCTTCTGAAAACATTGGTAATTTGTGAGAAGCCGGGCAAGATTTCCCCTGCGCTAAAAGCATTAAGTCAGGCACTTTAGAGGCATCTAGAAGTTGTCCCATGTCCCAGATAAATCTCAGTGGGACCTGAGGATCTAAAGCCTTTAGAATCCCTTGGCTTCTCAGCAGGGATGCACTCACATCCCACGGTTACCCTGTATGTCCTGAGACCAGCATGTGTTTTGATTTATAAACTATATGAGTAAAAGGACTATGAAGACCAGAAAATTACTCCTTTGCCAATCTCCCAATAAAGAAGCCAATAAAGGGATTTAGAGTCAGAGTAAGCAAAAGGATGTCTTCTTCTGTGCTTAAAGAAAGTGATTGAAAGGAGAATTATTTGAGACTATCACTGATTTTGGTGTAGCCATTGTCATGACTGAAGAGGCAAAGAATCACAGACGGTAGATGATAATGCAGTCCTGAAGCCGCAGTCTGACCCAACAAAGCCTTGATCTGAAATAGTGATACTTCTTCATTTGTACCTGCATCCTGGGGCACGTAACTTGCTTGCAAAGTGTGTGTCACTTGTTGTGACACACACACACATATATATGTTTAAAAAATAGCATTGTGTGTTAGCATTAATCCAACAGGTGCATCCCCATTTTGTGTCTGAAGTCCTAATAAGGCCTGCTTCTCCAGATAATGTTTCTCAAAGTTTGCTCATTCCTAGAAAATCAATTTCTTCAGGCTGAATTGGGACCAAAATACAGGAGAGAGAGGGAGCTCCTGCACTAAACAGGCATTTAGGGACAGTATATGAAGCCTGACTTTCACCACCCATTCCTTATCTTTATTTATTCAACAGGAAGGGTGAGTGGGATTCCATCCAGGTTCTCCAATGAAGACAGAAGCCCATAAATTCAAGTGCCAACACACACTACAGTAGTTACATGAAAACACATTTGAACACAGAGGCCTGGTCAGGGAATGATCAGTACATCATCCACCTGTGCTCAGCTACATCAGGATCTGCTCGCACCTTAGGTAAGAGATCAAAGGGAGGCATTTAGCAACACCTACTGATGGGCACACGTCAGTGTTGCTGCTCTGGGACTCACCCTCCAGGACTACAGCACTACTGACAGATGCTACAAGTCTCACACATAGAAAAAGCACAGGTTGATGCGCTGATAATAACATTCATATCCACAAATGAGGTGTTTGGGGATGCTCCCTCCAGACTCTGAAGTGCCAGCTTCATTCCCCTGCCCCGCCAGTACCTTGCATAAGCTGTGTAGTGCCAGAGCCACTCACGTTTAACCGTCTGCCACTTGCTGACTGGTGCAACTAGACATTAGCCTCTGCTCCCCAGTCAGGTATTAGTGACAATCACATTTCCTTACCTCCCAGGGAAAATGTAATTTGTCCAAGATTGTGAATATAACTTATCTAAGACTGTGTGAAACGTTTTACCTTCCGCACAGTAAGGCTCCAGGTTCATATTCCAGGAGAAGAGTGGAGGAGAGCAAGAACAAGAACAAGGACGATGACAAGGACAAGGACTGGCAAAAAAAAAAAATAACCGATGTATCCACTGCAAAGCATTCATTGCCTGAGAGATCAAAAGTTAACTCTGTCATCCTGAGCTACATAAGACATCTACACAGCTGGAAACATTTACTAGCTACATCTGTCTATAATGGTATCAGCTAAACTCTGGATGTGAAAACCGAACCCAGGCACAAGGCAGACACTCAATCATCAAGATTGTAGATGACAAGATTATTATGGTGTGGGAGACTCCACATTTCAAACAGCACGGAATGATACTGATTAAAATTACACATTTTTTTATTACACCTTATGGTAAGGAGCAAGCATTCCTGCTCCTCTGTGTGAAGTACAAGTTATGTGTCTGGCACATGGTTTTGTTTAAAGAAGAGTAATCACTAATCCAAACAGATTTAAAGGCTAATAACACAAGGTGGGTAGAATTTCTCAGCTAGGGTGCATCCTGCAGCAACAGACCCAAAACACTATGCACAGATGAGCAACATCTATATATAACCATGAAATAACTCCATCAGTAACCACCAAGCATGCAGTTTCAGCAACCCAACCCAGGGCGAGAGGTGGATATAAATCTGGGATGCAACTGGAGGCAATGGCAAAGTAGTAGCAAGCAGCTAATACATCAGGACAGATAGGGCCATGCCAAAATAAAAAGAGTGTTGAAAAAGCCTTAACCCTCACCTCAAAGTCCAGAAGGAGACAAGGCATTTAAGTCTACAGGTTACCAACGGGACACTTTCCAGTACAACCAGGAGAACTGCAGTGGGCAGAAGGAAATTCTCCATCAACACAAACAAGGGAAACTCGTTTGAAGATGATTATCCTTCACAGTCTGTGAGACCTGGAGAGCCACAGCTGATTGTAGTTGATGGCCACAAACCTGTGATGGATCACAGCCTGGGAACCACAACAAACCACCACGAACTGGTACAGATGACACGGTATGAATTGCTGAAAGGAAAGGCAGAGGAATCTGCATAGCATTTCAGAAGAGGAGGAGACAAAGGAAGAACTTGGGGAGCTATCAGGAAGCCGGTGTCTGTGACCCAGTACTTCTGTAAGACTTTCTCTTAAAAACAAGATCGTTCAGTTTGGGAACTAGAAGGCTGCATGTTATTTGTCAACATATTGGAAGGCACAGAGCACTTGAAATGGGACAGTGTGGGGAGGGAATGGTGTGAAAGCACAAGCAGTCAGCCAGGTTGTTAGTAAATATATTTTTCTGTGGTTCTGTTTTTTTTTTTTTTTTAACTAGAAATATATATATATTTAAATCTGAGTGTAATTTTTTCCCCAGTTAAACCTATTTAAATGACACATGAAAAGATGGCCATCCATTTTAAAGCCCAGATTTATGGTAACCTATATAAATAATTTGGCTCATATTACATTTAAAAATAAATTGAAGCACAGTGTATCTGTTGCCAAGGTCTTAAAGAAAATCAACCACAAACTTAGACAATATTAAAGCCAGGAAGCTTAGTTTCCCCTTCCAATCTGAATAATCATCAGGTGTGAGATTTATGACAATTATCATCTCCGTCTCTTGAGCTTTGTTTAATAAATATATCAACTTTAAACATAAAGCGTTTATTACATCTGTTCATCATATTTCACTCACAAGACAAACTGAAAATTCTGTTTTTTTTTTCTTTTCCATGATTCCAGTTCCACAAATACCTTGTCAAGTCTGGAATAAACAAATTAATTATTTAATAAATAGGAAGTGGAATTCAACAGTTTACAAAATCATGACACTGAAGATTTATGTGGGTTAAATTATTAAAAGCATGTTAACTTGTAGAACTGCTTGTGTGTATATGTAGTATATGCTCCTCGCTAACAAAAAATGGGTTATTTTGTGGAAAGATTATGCTTAGTTTAAGATTTCTGAATGTTTAGCAAACAATAAGAATCAGTCTTTCCTTTAGGGAAGAAAACCTGTAAAAATTATGCCTACAAAATGTGATTAACATTGCTTAATTCAAATTTGCTCACTTGATGATTTAAACTATGATTAAAATCCTTATTATAAATTATTTTGGTATGAATTAAGCTGCTATAAATTATTCACAACAAACCATCCTGCTGTCATCCTCTAGCCTTTTATTGCTGTTACTCTGATGAGTGTTATGTTTCAAAGCTTTTAGCAATGCATCCCTGGCCACCTTCCCAGATCTTCCTTACCTAGTGAGGGACCGGCTTCATTACCATTTCCTTCACTCTGAAGATACAGAAGTATTTCTTCTGAGCCACCAAAAAAAACACATTCATGAACAACTATTGGCCCTCTTCCTTTTACATACCCACTTCCTTTGTGCCTCCACCCTCTGTGAGGTCGATGTTGTCCTGTCCTAGGGTCAGCATCTTCTTTTGCATTGACATCTAAGTACTAACATAACCTTCCTCTGTGCCGTACTCCTACTGACAATTTGATTCCAGGTTCCATCTTCCCTACCTGTGATTATTTTCCAGGTATCCATCCTGAGTACCGCATCTCCAGCTTGCAGAGAACAGGCTGAACGCAATCGCTACATTTTTTCCACTTACCAGTTGCTCCTTAAATTTAATTTTCAAGATTTTAAGCTGTATTCCCTTGCAGCCCTTGTGAAAGACTTCAGCAAAGGCCTTTTCTTTCTCCAGTTGACTATACCGGGCACTTTGCAGGTACATAGTTCACGGATCCTTCCTCTTGTTTTTCTATCTCATGGAACACATTTTCTTATTTACACAACTTAATTTCTGCCTTGCAATGCCTAATTGTCCGAGTCAACAGCACTTATCTCAATGAAGCAACATTTGGGTATAAGGTCTGCAGAACAATTACTAGACAGCTGTTTAAAAGGGACTGGGAATAAATCAAAAAACAATTCATCATGCATGGTGGGGACAACAGAACTGTTTTCCCACGATACCAGATCAGAAAGAAAAGTTGTTGTTGCTTTGTTCAAGGGCACCAAAGCATAAAAAAGTCTTTTGTTTCTTCTGCTTTGAGTAACTGTGGAAAACACTAGCATTTAACTCATATTATTTAACAATCATAGTCAATTTTTAAATTAATATTCATGTTAGTGTTTAAGCAGAGTGTCAGTTCAGGTTCTGCAAACCTTTGCATTCCAAGCTAAAAATAGGTGTGTCCTATCCTCTTGGTTGACTCACTAATTCCAAGTTATGTGACCCAACTGCGTGAAAGACTCATGAAAATCTAGGCTTCTTTCTTACCTTTTGGTAAATCCAATTTTTTTTTTTTTTCCATGCCCTCTGAGTTTCCTTTCAGCAAAACAGACACTGTTCCTTGTTTACAGAGCAGTTTATGAATGTGTCAGATGCTGGAATTTGGGAATCACAGAATGGTTTGGGTTGAAAGGGACCTTCAAAGATCATCTAGTCCTGCCCCGGGCAGGGACAGCTCCCACTAGAGCAGGTTGCTCAAAGACTCGTCCAACCTGGCCTTGAACCCTTCCAGGGAGGAGGCAGCCACAGCTGCTCTGGGCACCCTGGGCCAGTGTCTCACCACCTTCACGGTAAAAAATTTCTTATGCCCGATCTAAATCTCCCCTCTTTTAGTTTAAAGCCGTTGTGCCTTCTCCTGTCACTACTGGCCTTTGTAAAACAGTCTTTCTTGTAAGCCCCACCGATCTATTGAAAGGACACGAGAAGGTCTCCCCAGAGCCTTCTCTTTATTCTGGAGCCAGAATAAAGAAATGTGAGAGGAACCAGAGACAGCTGTGATACACAAAGACATGCCAGGGAGCGTTAGGTGATGAAAACAACTGGGGCAACAGAAAAACGTGGCAGCGCAAGGAAGCTGGTGAAGGTTGCACAGCGCAGGAGAGGCTGCGGGACAGCATCACAAGCGGTGGAGGCCACGGCCGGGGCAGGGCAGGCGAGCAGGACGGCCCGCGAAACCTCGGTCCTTTTCGCTTCCAACTGCCCCGCGGTCCCCGACCGAGCGCCGGTCCCGCACCCCTACGGCGAGATCCAGCCGCGGCCGGGCCCTGCGCGACCCCAGCCTCTCCTCGTCCCTCCCCAGACCCGGACGCGGGGCAGGGCCCACACCCCGGGGGCAGGCAGGGACCAGCAGCAGCAGGGCGAGCCCGGCGGCGGGGCAGGCCTCGCTCGGCAGGGTGGCGGCCGCCCCTCGGGGAGCGGGAGAGGCTGCGAGGTGCGCCCAGGCTCGGGAGGGGACGCCGCGGGCGGGGAGGGGCTCCACCGGCGGCCGGGCCGGGCCGGGCCTCGCCTCGCCCGCCGGGGGGGAACCTCCGCCCGCCGCCGCAGCGAGGAGCAGGAGGGCTGGGTGGGCCGGGGCCGGAAGGGTTACAACCATAGAGGCCAGCCGGCCGCCTCCCGGGAGCCGCAGGAAGTGCCGGCGGGGCGGGCCCGGCGCGGGGGAACTTCCCCTCCCCGCGGCCGGTGGCCGCGCCCGGCGCCCCCTCCGCCCCCCGCCCGGGCCGGGGCCGGGGCCGGGGCCGTGGCCGTGCCGCCGGGCGGAGGTGAGGCGGGCACGGCGGGTCGGCGTCCTGGGGCGAGGGCAGCTGAGGGACCGGGGGCTGGGCTGCGGGGGCGCGCCCGGGGCGGGGGTTGGGTTTTCCCGCAGCGTCGCCGCCCGTGCTGGCCCCCCCCCCGGGGGGAGGGCCGGGCGGGCGCCGCAGCCGGGCCCCGCCGCTGCCCGCCGGCCTCCCCGCTCTGCCTCCCCGCTCTGCCTCCCCGCTCTGCCTCCCCGCTCTGCCTCCCCGCTCTGCCTCCCCGCTCTGCCTCCCCGCTCTGCCTCCCCGCTCTGCCTCCCCGCTCTGCCTCCCCGCTCTGCCTCCCCGCTCTGCCTCCGCTCCCGGCTGCGCCTTCCCCCGGCCCCGCGCCTCGGCCTCCCGTGCCCCGGCCCGGCCCCCTCGGGCGGGGAGCGAGCGGGAGGGGGTCGGGCGCGGGGTGCGCCCCTCTCTCCTGTGCCGGTGTCGGTCGGAGGTGACAGGGGCGGCCGGTGACGGTTGAGGGAGGATGGAGCCGGTGCCGACGCCTTCGCCTGTCTCCTGGGAGCGGCGGAGCCGGGATGGACTAGGGGGGAGAACGCAGCACCTGGCCGGGGGCCGTGTGGGGCTGCTGCGGTGGCCCCAGCTGGGTGGAGAAAAGAGGGGGCGCGGGCAGTGACTGAACGTGGTGGTTGTGTCTGGACTCTCCTTCTGTCCCGGCAGGTGATGGGAGCATGAGTGAAAATGAGGGGGATCTCCAGCGAGATGGGCTGGAGGCAGCCGAAGCCCGTGGGGCCGTTTCGGACTTTTTCATGAGGGAAGCTTCTCCTCCAGGCTGCGACCAGGAAGTGTCCTGTCTGAGGCCAGACCTTCTCTCCCCAGAGCCGGGGCCGGAGAAGACCTCTCGCTGCGGCTTCCGAAAGCGTAAGGAGACCGTGGTGCACCAGCGAGCCTTCATGGGAGAGAAGCCCTACATCTGCATCGAGTGCGGGCAGAGCTTCAACCGCAGCTCCGACCTGATCCGCCACCAGAGGATCCACACCGGGGAGAAGCCGTACGTGTGTGCTGACTGCGGCAAGAGCTTCAGCCGCCGCTCCCACCTCATCCAGCACCAGCGCGTCCACACAGGGGAGCGGCCGTACCAGTGCAAGGACTGCGGGAAGAGCTTCAGCCAGAGCACCCACCTGGTGCAACACCAGCGCAACCACACTGGTGAGAGGCCTTATGTCTGTGCCAAGTGTGGGAGGAACTTCTACCAGAACTCCGGCCTGCTCCGCCATGCCAACTTTCACACGGGTGAGAAACCCTACAAGTGCCCCCAGTGCGGGAAGCGCTTCAGTGACAGCTCCAACCTCATTGCCCACCAGCGGCTCCACACGGGTGAGAAGCCCTACAAGTGTGCTGACTGCAACAAGTGCTTCAGTGAGAGCTCCAAGCTGGTCATCCACCGGCGTGTCCACACAGGTGAGAAGCCATACTTGTGCCCTGACTGTGGGAAGAGTTTCAGCCAGCGCTCGCACCTTGTCCAGCACCGTCGCACCCACACTGGGGAGAAGCCCTACAAGTGTGCCGAGTGTGGGACCTGCTTCAGTGACAACTCTACCCTCATCCGTCATCGTCGTACCCACACTGGGGAGAAACCTTTCAAGTGCTCCCACTGTGGGAAGAGCTTCAGTCGCAACTCCTACTTAGTCTCACACCAGCGGGTGCATGTGTGGTAGGCAGTGTTACTAGGTGTGGTTTGGGGGTGATCTAAGATGCAGCTTCTGATCGAGGCCTGTCCAAAATGTGCCTAAGCGACAAGGGGGTGGACATGGGTGTGACTACACCAGGGCCCCTGGATTATAGGCAGCAGGCCAGAGTAATTTCTTTGGCCCATGTTGCCCTTTTCAGTCACCTCCTCTTCCTGGTGTACCTTGGGCATGGACAGAAAGTGAGCGGTGGTTGTGGTGGGTAGTTCTGCCTCCCAAGGCGCTGTCACCCTCTTTCCCCGGCACTAGAATTGGATGCCATCTGCCACGTGGCCAGGGTACAGATGTTTTCTCTCACCTTCCTGTGAGAGGTGTGTGCCTGGGAGCCTGAGAAGGGAATGCAGAGTGCCAGGTTACGTTGATGGGAAGCCGCTTGGGCATGCAACGTATCCATGTGTGGTCGTGCCAAGGGAAATAAGATGGGAGAAGGGATCCTTAAGGGGCTTTGTTCCACTCACAGCTGAAATGTGACCTATATAGTGCATAGGTCTATGGAAGCCTACCATGCTTGTGGTCTAAGCCTGCTCTGTGTCTCATACAGCAGTCAGGTCAAAGCTAAGTAAGTCCTGCTGAGAAGCTGGAGACTCTGCATTGTGTAAATACAGTGTGCAGGTCATCTTAAAGCACAGGGAAAGACCACCTGAGCCTGCTTGTAAAAGGAACATGTAGGAATACCCTGAAGCAGAGAAGGAAGGCACGCCTACAGAGGTTTTCTGCAAATGCTGCTTGGATAATAGGAACAAGAGAGCTGTGGGATAGGGATGTGGCCTGTTCTGGAATCTCAGAACTGGTGAGTAACTGATGTAGAAGAACTATTGTACCTGGGGGCTTAAAAAAAAAAATAATCAGAATTATACTTGCTGCTGCTAAGACTGTGGTACTCAACTTGACAGGTCTCTGGAGGTCACCTGTGAGTTTGTACTATTAGCCGCCTGGTTGTGCAGAATTCAGATTCACAGATACGGTTTAAGTGGACTGGTGTAAGCTGCATTGCAAAGTAGGACAGAACAACAGTGTACTAGGACTGACCTGATTCCATACCAGTATTTTTCAAGTCCCATTTTGACCAGTGTGTGTGTTTGTGTGTGTGTGTAAATAACACCTGTATGTATGTATTTGCATATGTATGAACTAGCTTTTATACTAAGTGTATGTGGTGTATCTTCACACTTCTATGTGAACAATCATGTGTGTGCACACCATGGCTGTGGTCAAAATGGCCCGCTGTACGGTACTACACCATATCACTACTTCTCAAAACGCTAAACATACTGTGTATACTAGCTTTTCTCAATAAGAAGCTGGGAGAAATAGGATTTGTACCAAAACATGAATTTTCATATCAGGACATTCAGGTTTACACTGATTACTCTGTGTGTGTGTGTGTGTGTGTGTATAAGATCAGGAATTGAGTTGTTTTATTTATATGTCTGTAAAAATATGTGTGGCCCCTAGGGTTGCAGGGAATGACTTCTAAATGTCACTCCCCCTTATTTTACCCAGGTACATATCAGTGGCAGTTGTAGGATGTACGCCCCTCACGGTTTTAACTACAAGGAATTGCAGTGCAACACTCTACATTGTTTATATTTTTAAACTGTTTTGCTGCTAATCATTTTAGTGACGATACTGACTGGTGTGCTTATCTAGCACTGCTGGAGCTTAGGAAAGATTTCTGGTTTTGTGGTGTACCTTACTAGTCCTACAACTGGCTTCATGGCTTCAGTAGTAGGTCTCTGGAAGAAGGAATGCAGACTGAAGCCAGTGAAAGGACTGGAGCTATGGTGGGGAAGAGATGAAGGAAATAAAGATGCTAAGAAGATCCATGCATTTGAGCAGCTGCTGGCCAAGGATGCTTGTGAATGGCTTGCTCTACAGAACTTGCTGCTCTCCAAGAGATTGCAGGGATCCTTTCTGCAAGCCCCAAGTCACTTCTTGACACTCAACTGCTGATAAAATGTATTTTCATATAGTTCAATAAAAAGGAGCTGTAGGGGGAGCATAAAATTGTTTGCAGCTCCTAGAGGAACAAGGCACCTTTATGTGCAGCTGCTCAGGGAAGTAGAAGGAGCTTTCAGAAATGGGGTTGGCTTTGTTTATACAGGAACCAAAGCCGTCGTTTGCAAATGCACATTTTTGCTTTTAGCTTTGTGATTGCTCTTTTTTATGAACAGCTTCAAACCAATGACTTCTTGATTTCTGTTCCACTTCTGGAAAGTGGTTTGGAAATGTGACTAATGGTCATCTAATTGGTTCCAGAAGCGTCAAGATTTTCATTTGCTAGCAGACTTTCAGAGGGGATGCTACAGCTCTCAGTTGGTAGGCTCATTTTTAACTGAACTCATAGGTTATGCTGCTGTAGAACTGATCAATTTGTGTGGGTCTGTCCCATTCCAGTTTAAGTTTCCAAAAGGAAATCTACAGCACTAAAACTGGATGAGAAGCCCTGTTTGCCAGGAAAAGGCATCTTGTGAATGCAACTTTTCTTTTGGCAATCTGAATGGAGTCGCTGTAGCAGATCAATGAAATCAAGCCCAGGTCTGCACATAGCTGAGCTCAACTCAGAGGGAAATCCTCACATCGAGATTCTGGTTTGAAAAGCCAGCTGGCCCTGAATATGCCTTCACAGCAGTCTTCAGAGCATTTCTTTTCCTTTCAACATGCTTTGTGAAGTGCTGTGTATAGTTAACAAAGCTCTATAAATTAAAAGGATTGACGTGCATTTATTTCTAAGATCTTTATGAACTTATTTAAAAATGTATGCCAAATCAAAGTGGCCTTAGGGTTCACAGCACATTGCCAGTGCAGTAGTCTTAGTGGCTAGGATTGGATTGCTCACCAGTGTAAGCACATTTCTGAAGTTCCTTTCCACAGCCACTGTTAGTTTTCCCTGTTCAGTGTCACTTGGCTGAAGTAATTCACTTCCCCTGGCCTGTCTGCCTTCTTACTGTTTGTGATCATCTAGCTGGAGAGGAGAATCTGGGCACCACCCTTCCTTTGCTGTTGTAGAAGTTTCAGGGCATGTTCCTCTTCTAGGGATTTAATTGCTTTGTGGGCAGCACAAACTCATAAGCCAAATTCAGAAGACAGAGGTAAAGGCATGTGCAAAAAGTCAAGAACCAGAAGGTTTACTTTCACAAGCCAGCTAGCTCATTGGCTTCTCGACCAGCTGCCTTCTCCCTCAGGATCATAGTGGGAGACTGCTGGAAAAAGCAAAAGGTAATTCGCTACTATCATTTCAGCAGACCATCCCTAGCACACTCCATCCCAGACCTGTGGTCACCACCTGGTGCCCAGATCCTCCTGCCAGCTGAGGGAGCTCTGTAGAATACTGTAAATTCCTGTTGTGCTAATGGTGCTTAGATACTACAGTGAGAATATGGCACTTTAGAAATACCTAAGATAGACAAATGGATGATTGGCGTCTCTGAAATAAAATTTTTCCACCTTAGGGTTCTTTGCTATCCCATCGTTTTTAATTTCTTTCTCCCCAGAGTGACCTCCTGAGCATCACAATTTCTTGGCCCCTGGCAGGACCAGATTTGGAAATACATGTATCATCCTTCACAGAGGGATGACTATTACTTAGCACAGCTGCTGTGCAACGCAAATAAGAATCCAGAGGTGAGGGATGTTCTTAGAATTGGAATTCACTTTCATCTAACATTTCTGCATGAATCTGAAAAAAAACAGAGAGATGGCACACAGTGCTCTCACCATTCCTTATTGGAGAAAGTGGCGGAGCTTTATTCTGCAGTGACACACCATCATCCTCCTGATGGATGAGCCAGGTTCTAGCAGAGCTGCAGCTGCTTTGAGGAGATTATCTTCAACTTCTGTCACCTGGATTGTATGGGATCCAGGTTTCCAGTCCCCTACTGACAAAGTATATATAATAGTGATGACTGAAATACTACTTCTTTTACATTCCTCTTTGCTTCATTATGGCTGGGAAAACAGATTTCTTTTGATTTTGGACAAGAGGCGTGTTTTGCCTGCTTAATAAATTTTAAGAAGTATTTTATATGTAATCTCTAAAGCAATTTTTGAGATACATCAAACAAATCTACCCTTGCATGCACAGCAAACTGTTCTTTGTGGCCCTGTTTCCCCTTTACCTCAACAACGCTGGTCTGAATAGCCAGAGACACAAGGACAAGATCTCCCACAACTGTAAAAAGAAAAATTCAGGATATTTTAAGGAGATGGAGCGCACAGAGGTCAAAAGAGGCATTAATGGGCTAGTCTGTTTTGCTGCTTTTGCTCATGTCCCATGCTCTGAAGGGCCTTTAGCCTTTCCATGCCAAACCTGATACATCTCATAAGACAGCTGATGAACCTTTCGGGAGGAGAACCTCACCGTTCTCCAGACCCTCTAAGTAATTGCTCCCTCATGTCTGGACATTTTTTTTTTTTTTTTCACTTTCCAGAGCTCTTGCAATTCTCCTGCTGCTGGGCATACATTGCTTTGGGCCGTTGCCTGCTATGTCTCTACCTCAAGCTGACCTTCACCAAAATACTGCTGAACTCCACCTAGCTGGGGTTCAGGTGGGTGTGCTTTCCCATCTTTAAGCACAGGACCACAGGAGGCTTCTCTGCGTCAGTCCCTGTTCTGTCAGTGTTTCTCCTCACAGAAGGGCAGTCTCTCCTTGCTTACCCCAAATAACATAAAACGCATCTGCCTTTACAGAAGGCAGAGCTTTTGACAGACCTATGTCATTTGATCTGCCTTTTCCCAGCCTTAGCAGATCCTCTTTTCTAGGATAGGGTCTGAGAAGTTGCTTCGAACAGCTCTGCACCTGGCTCTTGTGCTTAAGAAGATGCCTCTTGGCTGGGCAACTGCTTTCCTTTCTTGCCTGATTTCTTTAACAGTTGACCTTTGATTTCTTTCTATGCCTTCAGGCCGGCAGAAATACCAAGCAAACCAGGAAAAACAGAGTTTACATATGCTATGTTTTAGAGAGATTGCTGATATCTTCCCAATTCATTGGACATATGATCAAACCTTTTTGTGAACCTAGGGGTCAAACAGGAACCACAAGGTGCTTTACTTTTTAAAAAAAAAAATTATATATGTATCTATTAACAATTATCACAGGAAAAGAAGCAGCAAGGGGGTAGGGGGATGGAACAAAACATTTTTCCTTGTGTCTAGAGAGAAAAAAATTAAAATCACTGAACACGATTCCTCTGAAATAAGTTGGTAAAATATGATGGTACTTCTTCTGGACCCTTGAAATCTAAGGAGTTACCTGGCATAGTCGACAGAGATGTTCTGTCTCAGGCCTATTCTGAGCACAGAGGTTGGTGTGAAAGCATTCAGAGTTTGCCTTAGGGCAGCCACATCCTGCTCTAAGCCTCAGGCACTTGCTTTCATTTGGCTAATATGTGATGTAGCTGCTAATGTTAATGTAACTGTGGGTTTCAACTGCATCTTCCACCTCAGTGTGTACAGAGCCACTAATACCTGTGAAGAAAGGGTGAATTCCTTTCTCAAGAAATGTAATCTGAGGAGATCCTGAAATTCCTCAGGCTCTGAAGCTCTTGATGCTTCACCTTCATTGCCATCAGCATCCAAGCCAGCCAGCTCTCAGCAGGGGCATTCCTGGGAAGGGAGACAGAGCAGTGCCAAGTCAGAAGGAGGAGGGGAAGAAAAAGGAAATGACTGGTATTTAAAAATACTCATCACAGGAGGCACAAGCCATGAACTGAAGAGAGAAGTCAGAAGAAACCCAGATATGGCTTGGAATACAAGAGAGAATGAATAATTACAGATGCTCCCTTCCAAGCCTATGAGGAGGTGAAGACCACAACACTGCTGCTGTGATCACGTAG
Organism: Tyto alba; assembly: GCF_018691265.1. NCBI lineage: Eukaryota > Metazoa > Chordata > Aves > Strigiformes > Tytonidae > Tyto > Tyto alba. The sequence continues at coordinate 3,553,108 of NW_024881295.1, read as the reverse complement.
GTTAGTGCTGGTGCATCACAGCAGTGGTATTGTTTTTCTAGAGCTGAGAAGAAGAGGTGCTCTTCTAGAATACATCCACAGATGGGTACTTTGCTCTGTAACACGAAGCTATTAGGTTCAGGTCTGTGAAGAATACTCTGCTATTCTACTGCTTGGTGCTAGCACTGGCCCCATATCTGCAGTGCCTTTCCAGAACTTAAAAAGTAAAAATCATGGGAGCTTTCTCATTAATCCACAGAGTAAACAACATACATCAGTTGAACAGCATACACCACTGTTAGTTTTTGTTGCAAAACTGTCATATGAAGGGCAGCTCAAGTAAAGCTTGTGTGAAGATGTTTTATGCTGGCATCTGTGCACAGTAAGGTTTGTTCTCTCATCCCTTATGAGCATGGGTGAAGGATTCCTGCCTCTTCATTCATAAGACTCCGTAAGCTGGCTGACAATTTTCTATTTCTTGTATCAAATAGGTAACTCTGAGGGTGGGCTTTCATGACTTCCTGCAATTGCAAACAGCTTTCGCAGGCTTGTGACAGCAGATTACATCGGATGGCTACGGCTCTTGCCATCCCCAGCCACCCGCTGGGTTATTTTTAACTTGGATTGCTTCCCTGATCCACCACTCAGCACAGCTCCACAAACAGTTGGCACAAGTGAGGGAAAATTGCAGTCTGGGGCGGTGGTGACAAACATCCAGAGAGCTCAGCCGTTTCTTACCCTTACGTTGGTATTGCCACTATGCATTCCGTGCCATGAAACAGCCCTGAGGGAGCAGCAACGAGTTAAGAGAAAGCAGAACAAATGCATTAATCAGAAATGTACCTTTTTTTTTTTTTTTTTTTTTTCACACATAAGGAATATTTCCAGAGGAGGACCAGCTTATGAATCTTATTTTCCAAACGTACATTACACAGCTGGAATCGGTGCTCGTCTCTTGCTAAGTACCTTTGAGGAGTGGAGCTGCCAGGTGTGTACTACCCCACTCATCCCACTGAAGCTGTGGTTCCACCTGCATTTCTTTCAAAAGCAAAATGAGTGTTCCTCATCCCCTCTTCTGTGTGTCCTCGTGGTCATTTACTCCCGTGCTCTGCTCACTGTGCCAGCACAGCTGTGTGTGCAACTGCATCGTGACGCAGATTGGAAAGTTTCAGTGACTGAACAGTAATAGTTCCCCACTCTACCCTTAGTTATTTTTAGCCAGCTCAGTTCCTGATCCAATCCACTGTACAGACACACTATTGCTGTGTCAGTATGACAGGCAGAAAATGTTTGAGGGAAGTGGAGGAGAGGCTTAGATGAGTTTAATCATCATTGGTACCAAACAGGAAACTGCAATCATCAATGATTGCTTTAAATGCCTTACTCTTTATGCAAGAACCAAGGCCTAGGGAACTTCAGAAGCCTGTGCCATGGAAACAAAATAGAATTATTCCTGGTTTAGCTGCACCTTTCTCAGTGAATCAAGGGAAGCTGAATGCAGGGAGCCTAAACAAGTCTGCTGATATGTATAGCAGCAAGGGTTCCTCACAGCTTGCTTACCTGCTTGTAGTTCTGCCAGTGTGTGCACTTAAATGTCAAGTCCTGCAGAGATCAAAGTTTGCCATCTTAGTAGTTTGGACACCAGCCATGAGCAGTGCACCTGGAAGTGTGCAAAATGTGTTTAGAAAATTCTCTAGAGATGATCTGGTGCCATTTTAAAGCAACATTTGGCTTGCTTCGAAGTGCTCAATGTGTTGTGGCACAAAAAAAAAAAAACAAAAGGCACCTTCTCTGCTCTGCAAAACAGCAGTGTTTTCATGTTCATACCCTGGGGCTGAGGGTAACCCTGACTGCTTCAACCCCTCCTCCTGCTCCTTTCCTCTGTCTGGTACACATTTGCAGATTGGGTAAAAAAAGAAAAGTCCTTACTGAGTTGTGGCAGCTTGGCTTTGCCTCATATGTTGTTGCCTCCCTGACCTGGAAGTTTGTTTTCTTGTCACAAGTGGTTTGATGGATAGATTTTGCTTTTTGTTATCTTCTTCCCTGAGCCTTTTGCTGCTGGGATGCTCTCTCCTCCTTCCTTTTGTCCTTCCCCAGTGGCGTGCTCTGACAGATAGCACAAGGGAAGGGATGGGGAGTCAGGGCTGATCTCCTCCTGTGTTTATGGGGAATTATCTTGACTTCTGTGGGAAAAGCGTCTCCTCTTCATGTTCGGAGTAGTGAGTTACAACTGGAGAGCTGGTACATTCCCCAGCACCTACAAGTGATGACTTAATTAGGGAAAGGAATGTCCTGTGTCTGGACATCTGTCTCCTGCAGCCTCCTGTCCCAGCTGCAGAGCAGGCAACAGACTGAGGTGGCAGAATGCACGTTTCCCCAGCAAGGAAGACCATCTGAAGCAGGAGGAGCAAGTTACTCCTCTCGCACAGGCTTGGCTAAGGAGACAGCAGGGGAGAGCAGCCAAAGCTGTGGCAGGATGGGGTATCTCAGGGGCATGGAAAAGAGAAAGGGGAAAGAGAGCAATGGGAGGGATTGCTGTACTGGTAATTATCCAGGGAAAAAACACAGTTTAGGATAAATTTCTTACAAATGCAAGAATCTTCATTTAATACTGTTTTTTCAATAACAAGACCTATCTACAAGTTTAATTAAAAATAAAGCATAATAAGAGCCAAAACAAAGGTAAAGCCTCAGCCCAAAGCAGAAACTGAAATGATTTTCCTTCTTCCTTTAGCAACGCTTTGCCTGCTTTCTAAACATGAATGTTAGCTTCCGTTGGAGACAGTTCACCATGTGGTCCAGATTAAAGCATCTGTCTCTCAGTTTGCAGTACAGTATTCCAGTGCACACACCTCGGATGAAGGAGTGACTCAGGTGAAAACATGTCAGACGGAGCATATGTGATGGACCACGTGTGTCAATTCATGGCTTTCCTAGAAAACTCATGAAGGTGACAAAGACCTCTGCAGTCTTAGAGGCAGATGCTGGAAGAAAAAAGGAGGGAAGATGTTCCACTGCAAAATGTTGAGGGAAGAATAAAGAGATGTCCGAACCTAAGCATGTGTCCAGAGCTGGACACCGTGGACAAAGGTGCTGATTTTGTAATATCTAATGGTACTACATTAAAATCCACACAAAAAAAAAAAAAAAAAAAAAGTTTAAATTCCAGTTAGCCAGCTCCTGCTGACACAGGAAAACTTTATAGAGTTAAATGCTAACTTTATAGAGCTAAATACTGATGACTACCAGAAGACAGTTAGCAATTCTGGAACCTAATTTAAAGATGGAAGGGAAAGTATAATTAAAAATCTAGAGATTCATCCAGAAATAAGAAATCTACCTAGTCAATTAAAATCACTTACTGGGGTATGGGCATGACTCTCCTTATCAAGGGACCTCAGCAACTGCTGCTGCAGGCACGGAATGATGGGGATATCATTAGATGAAGACTTTGCTCCACCTAAGGGCACAAGTACCAAAAGGATTTAATGTGACAGTGAATTCTGCCTAGATTCCACTCAAAATAGCATGGAGAGTTGCCAACCAAAGAAGAAACGCCACAGCAATGATGGTTCAGCAAAACACTTGACCTCCTACAGCGTTTATTTTAAGACTGCAGAGAAAGGGACATGCAAAAATCCATGATTGCACCTGTTGTCAAGAAAATAGTTTCCCAGGAAGTCAGTGAGAAAATTATGAAGAATACTGACATGCTATCTCTTTACAAATACAGCCTGTCTCTTGGGAGGGTGGTCGTGCAGCAAGCACAGGAGAAGCTGAGAGTGCAGGAATGCTGCTGTGTGCCTGGGGGGACTGGCTGCTGTGAGTCTTTGTTGGGCAGAACCAGAAGGGGAATGTCATACTAAAAGGTGGATAGACGGGGGAAACCAGAGCAAAGACAGAGTGGAAAACCTGCATGGCAATAGTTTGTGGGCTGGTTGGATTGCAGGCACCGATACAGAAGGTGTCCAAGGTTGTTTACGTGATTTATTATGGATTTCGCAGGCATAAAATGGGATTAAAAGGGAAAACACGAGGCATCTTTTTGTTTCATGTGTTGGTGTTTCTTAAGGTGGAACTCTACAGTGCAATCCCTCTGGCAGCAAGGCAGTTTAAAAACTGTCTGTCCTTACCTGACCCCAACCAATCCTTCCTACCTCCAAGCAACAGCTCATTAGTATCCATTCTTTCCCCCGTGTTGTTCAACAGGGAACTAGTTACGACAGGGCAGGGACACCTGTGATTGAGTGTCTGTGACAAAGAGGGCATTCAGCTGTGGTACATGGCAGGGGGATGTGAGGAAAGGGGTGAAACTGGGAGAGGGAGCCACAGAAGAGCCACAGCCCCTGTCACACATCTTGAAAATAAAGGGGGAAAAAATGGTCCCCAAGAAACCAGGCTGACTGGCTGACAAAGGTAAACCATCCCAGAATTACTTTAAGGCCAGAGGAGGAAAAATTAGTATGTTCCTCTGTCCCCACGGAGGACCAGAAACATTCAGGTGCTGTTAAAGCCACGGAGGAAGATGTATCAGTTCATGTTTATGTGCAGGAGCAAACTGGCTGTCTGAATCCTGCATGTTTTCCTAGGTAATACACTGAGTCTAATAAACCCCTGTTTTGTATTAACTCTTGATTTGTCCTAGCAATTTAAAATAAAATTTTAAAATTTGAAAAATTGTAAAATAAAGTTGTTTTGAACAGAAACATGCTCAGCTGTCACACCTAAAACATACCTTAGTAGCCTCAGGCTGTATCTGTTCTTCTAATAAAAAAAAATAATTGGCTGATGCCAGAAATATGTGGTAGCTAACCTTCTTGCTGTGCTGGTGTGTGCGCAGCGTTCTGCTCACCACCTTTTCCAACAGCCCATCAACTTCTTGCTGAGGCACTCCCATCTGCTGCAGCACCTATTTTCTTAGTCAGAGAGAAACTGCAGAGACCTGTGACCTTTCTCAGAGATAGCCAAGGTCAACTGAGTGATTTCCCACATTCACGTGAAGTCCTTTAGAAATAACTTGTAGACGACGAGTTTTCCCTTCCCTGGGTAGGTTTTTCTGAGTCAGGTATTTTGTGGCTTCTAATGACTACACGGGGGTCATTCTCAAGCTTTTTGTGAGTGTTCTGGAATTATTACAGGGGACCTAATTAAGCCCTCATATTACAGAACTAAAGTCTAATGGGTTGGCTAGAGTTGCATATGAATTTTTGCCTGGACTCTTCCAGACCCAGCCATCAGCACCACACAGCTTTCTGCTGAAGCATCTCGACAACCTTGCTGCAATACCCCTCGTGTGGCCTTTTCTAGTATTGCACAGGTCAAAAGCTGGAACATACCTGCTGCCTGGCAGAGGAAATTTAACATTCTACCAGGTTTAGATTACGACTCCAGTTTCAACAGGTAATGGAAAAAGAAGGACTGGCGTGGAGAGCAATTGATATTTTAAAACCAAGGGGAGGGGAAAAAAAAAAAAAACAAAAACAAAAAACAAAACACAACCCCAAACCCCCCAGCCAGTAATAGAATCATAGAATCATTTAGATTGGAAAAGATCTTTAAGATCATCGAGTCCAACCATAAACCACCTTAGTTTGCATGGTGTGTTTGGTTTCCTTCCTTTATTATGATCATGACTGCAGCAACAAAATCCAGTCTTTGAAACTGTAGACAAAGCCACCACTTTTATATTTAGAATTTGTCTCAGGAAATCAAAAAGATGTGCAAATACTGGTTTTTTAGATCTCAGAATTGCATCCAGGGTTGACAAGCAGCAAAGGGTAAAAAACCCAAAACAACCACAAAAAAAATAAAAAGAAGGGAAGAAAACTGGCTAGGAAGCTCTGTAGGATCATAAGTAATTTAATTTAAAAGGGACCCAATGTGAATTCTTTATAATACTATATTCTGAGCTAAAGAACTGAGTCTAAATTCCTCTGCCATACTTTCTCTACTAGGATTACTGAATAGTTAACACTCACTAATAAAACATGTGCAAGATTTAGATAAAGCAGTGCTACCTAAACCAAACAATAAACAAATAAAATGGGAAAAAAATGCCTTTACACATAAATGTCCATTTCAGCTGTAAATTTCACATTTTCCTTTGCAAGCAAACAGCAAGTAAACTTCTTCTGAAAACAATAAACCCTTAAGAACAAATATATTAAAAACATTATAATTATAAAGTTGATAGTAGAAGGAGTGAAAGCTCAGCTTTGTACGTTACGTATTATTATCATTGTGGGTAATACTTGATCTAAAAAGATTTTCATCAAACCTAGAACTCAGCGCTTAAATACTAGTGATCCGTTTCATGCTGTAGAAGTCTTATCCCAGCATAATATACGTACTTCATGACTTGACTGCATTAGGTTGAGTCAACTGAAAAAATACAGGAGAAACCACTGTGAATTATTCATATCATTAAGATACAAAATTAAAAATAGAAGAAAGTGTTCCCGCCCCTGCCCTGCAGTGTAAACAAAAAGCGTTGCACATAATATTACTGTAAAACAAGCCATCACAAAACTCAGTTCTGAATACTTCTTCCTCTTACAGAGATAAAACATTTGAGAATGGACTGTTACACTGTTTTCTAATTATACATGTATACATTTGTATTTATACTAATATGTATCATAATCAGAGATGTATATTTACATTGAGACATTTATTTTTAAAGAAATAATTTAAGAAATTTAAAAAGCCTTTAAATTTTCCAAATGATTACGTGTACAGGCTTTCGACATAGGCAAGAAGAAATACAAGAAAAAGGTGTAACCACAAGGACGTGTTTTGCCTGGAAGAGCTACGCAGCCCCGGACAGTACACATCGTCACAGCAACCTATCTATCCCCTGCCGAGTCACCTGATGTTTCACAGCTCTAGTTCAGATTAAATACCAATGACCTGATTCATTCTTACAACGAATTTCACTGTAAATAATGGTAAAAAGCACATTTAATACCATGACTCAGTATGCAAAACACCTTCTGCTCCTCCTGGGCAGAGCTTGCTATGCCCCACACCTACCTCCAGCAAAGGCGAAGTGTCGGTACAGCCAATAAATGGCCCCACAGCTTCATGACCAGGCTTCTCCCAAAGATTAATGTTTGAACTAGTGAAGGGACCAGGACGATTTGCCATCAGGAACTGCAACAACCCAATCATATTATGTTTTAAAATAGCATCTCTTTCCCTCCAAATTAGAAGTCATCACAAATACACTGCAAATTTTCACTCTACGAGCCTGTGAATTTTGACAAGGGGGGTTAAAACACGTACTGAGGAATATATGAAAAGTCACAAAAAAAAGCACAGATCTATCAATAGGCTTGCATGCACTATACAGCAGTTGACCAATACACTGGAAATGTTTGGGGAGTCTGGAACTGAAAAAAAGCTTGCAACCACTTTTATAGCACTAAGGTCAAAAGTGAGGAAAAGAATATGACAGACCACACTGTTATCAAGTCTTTAATTCCTGGGAGTCTCGAGTGGTCAGCATTGCATAAAATGTGTATTAAAAATGAGTGCCATTCCATGAATAACTTGTATGTATTATGTAAAATATTTATTAAAGATGAATGCCATTCCATGAATAGCTTGCATGCTGCTTAGTTTGAGTAACAACAATGCATTTATCCATTGTAAATGAAGTTCTGTCTTCTGCCCAACTAAATGTTTTTTATAGCTCAGTCTATAACCCTTTTCATAAGTAAAGTTTATAAACACATTTTATACAACAATTACTTCAAAATGCAGCTATCATACAAACACATATAAAAACGAACAATGAATGCAGCTCATCAGTAGCTCTTGTCAAGGGCTCAGCAGGAGGGAAAGCAAATACAACAGCAAACAAAATGTCAGGGATGAAGAACCTCTAAACCTGGCCTGGGGCTGAGAGACAGCCCTGTTTACATAGGAACACGAGTTAGAGCTCAGGTCTATGTTCCAGTGAATTAAACCACTTCCCACCTTGCTCCTTGCATGATGCTATGCTGATCGGATAAGCGAGAAGCAAGAAAAAGCGAGAAGACAGAGAAAGCAACGCCAAACCCTTGACACCTTTGGAGGCGCAGGAACAATAGCACAGCATCCCTACATACTTATTTCAAAATACAGGAGTTGCTGGTCTCCTGTTGCACATGCTGCCCTCGTGCAGAAGGGAAAATTTAAACAACTGAAAAAAATAATCTGTAACATTTACAGACATATATCTTTACATTAGGGGATCATTTCTGAAGCTGGGTCCCATCTTCAAGTGTTTCTTAGCTATCCCGAAGGGTTAGAAATGCAACTTTAAAAGCCACAGAACTAGCTGGATGATTTGATGTAAAAACAAAAATTATCTAGTCCGTCACTTTCCACTTTCCATACACAGACCATTCTCTGTCAAGCTCCTCTGCCACCTCATGCACATAGATTTGGAGTCTACAACAGTAGACGCACACACACACACACGCATAAAATCTGTAATAGTGTATCCCTCTATCATATCCCATATAATAATATGATATTGAATAGTCTATCCAATAAGCTAATCTGCCTTTTGTGATTCCTACAGTTAATTAAACTGCAGTTATGCATACACAAATTCCCTTCCCCTCTGACTGAACAAACAAGCTTTTTACAGAAACCACATCATCTGTGTTTCCTGACTACGTTGTTTCAGATTCTGACTTGCTCATCTTTTCCCCCCCTGGGCTTCTGCCTTCTTTGGTCTTATTACTTCACCGTTTCTATTTCACACATCCCTTCTAGAAGAAAAACTATAAAGTCACAGGAGTGAGACTGCTGATTTTTTGAAACCCCAGCTCTCAGAGAAAGGTGCCTTACCAGTACATCCTCATCCTGAGCAAAGATTAACTCTGTATTAAAAATGAAAATAATTAAAAAGTATTACTTAAAAGCAAGAAATCTTGCATTTAACAAACTGAGAATAAGTCATGGAAGAGAACAAAAGCCCCTTATTCAAATATTCAAGAAGCATTCCTGGGGCATGATTCACTTACTCCTAAGGTAGGCATCTAAAATAGGTCAGATGAATCACCGCCTAACAGTGTCCGTTTCTCTCCAGTGACTGTGAAAGGAGCCCAGACCATAACTCAGATGGAGACACCGTATTGTGGCTACTGAGATGCGGGCAGACAAACGCCAGCCGCAGCCTTCCCCCAGCCTGCCCGCCTCAAACGCACCCCACTTCTGCCCGAGCTGCGCCGCGGAGGCAGGCCCCCGACGGACCGCGAGCAACAGCTCTGCCTGGTGCCTTTGGTTGCCTGCCCGCCCTTTTCTCAAGAAAAGCATTCAGTGAGAGCTGCTGCAGCAAGCGGGCAGAGCTTTTCTGTCCCATCCCTCCCCTCAAACCATGAGGATTTGGATGAAGTGGGAAAAGAGAATTAAAGAGTGTTTCCCTACCCCCTCTTCCATGCGAATGCAGGGTCAGACTGCTTATCCTAAGTATTCTTTACACTTAGATATATTCAGAATGAGGCAGAAGTTTCAAAATCAGATGACAGATCAAAAGCTCTGTTTGATCTTCATTAAAATACCTATTTTCAGATTTGGAGATCAATTTAATGATAGACGCTTGATAGGCTCCTGGAATTTTTTCTGTAGTTTCTTGATGAAATAAGGCTTTTTTATTGCACTGTCAATCTCCCATTAGTCACTTAGGAACCAACTGGCTCATTTCTCATAGAGGAATCAGAGATGAGCGTGTTCCTATAGCTGGAGATGAGCGGCTGGGTACAGCAGAGAGCTCTTACTGGCACCCCCCTGGAAGGACTAGTAGGGAGGGACTGGTCCTTATCAATGTTGTTTGGCAGTTTATGTAACACCTTGTCCAGGCAGTGGGTCAGAGTATTTGGTTTAGGAACACTGAATCTCTTGGGTACGTGGGAGGGACATAAAGATGATTTGGGCAGAAAGGGCTGCTGGGAAGAGGGAGCACTAATAAGCTCCTTTTCTTCATAGCTGGAATAACCAAGAGCAGAGTGTACCACTTCAGTAATAAAGTATTAATGGGAATATTGGTAATAATGAATTAACTATACGCTGTTCGGAGTCTTTAGACTGTAAGGATTTGGTTCTGTAACACTGCCCGTGACCAGGTAGGTTTTCCACTACTGCCCACTGAAATAGCTGATACAAGGACCGTGAAGAGCCAAATGTGGGGCTGGGTAACTCCAGCTGATCCTGGAAGCTGGTGATCCTAAAATGATGGATGGGACTCACACCTGTTTTTTGGTAGCCCTTCCTCTCTGGAAGTTCCAGAAATGCTTGCATCCCATAGAATGTGGGGACCTCCGTCTCCTAAGAGATTTTCCAAAGCAGATTACCAGAAATTAGTCAGAAATTAATTAATTTCTCCTATGAAGAAAGGCTGAGAGAGCTGGGGTTCAGCCTGGAAAAGAGAAGGCTCCAGGGAGACCTTAGAGTGGCATTCCAATATGCAGAGGGGGTTTATAAGACAAATGGAGGGAGACTTTTTGCCAGGGCCTGTAGTGACAGGACAAGGGGCAACAGTTTTAAACTGAAAGAGGGTAAGTCTGGGTTGGACATAAGGAATGAATTTTTTACAGTGAGGGTGGTGAGGCGCTGGCCCAGGGTGCCCAGAGCAGCTGTGGCTGCCCCCTCCCTGGAAGGGTTCAAGGGCAGGTTGGACGGGGCTGGGAGCCCCCTGGGCTGGGGGAAGGGGGCCCTGCCCGGGGCAGGGGGGGTGGAACTGGGTGATATTTAAGGTCCCTTCCAACCCAAACCATTCTGTGATCTGAGAGCACCTGAGGAGAGAGTCGGTGATTTTCCCGGAAGGTGGGAATTCAGGACAAATCCCAGGAGGCAAGGAGGCCGGTTTCCTGGCAGGGCTGGGAGGTAAGAGGAGTGAACCGCACATGCCGGTTCCTGCACTCGGCAGGGCCCGGGGGCCTGGCACCCATGCTCCCAGCACCTGGCCCGGCAGGGCCCCCCCGTGCCCACACAGCACCCTCGCTCAGCCCCAGCAAGCATCCCAGGGAGCCGCCGGGGCTGGGGAAGGGGGTGCCCGGGCTGGGGGCTGCAGGGCAGCAACACGCAGCCGGAGAGAAGTGAGAAGCCACCGGTGAAAGCACGGAGGGGAAAAGCAAGCAGCCCGGGTAGTCCAGGCAGGGAGCACGGGTACGGGAGCGCATCTGCAGAGATAAGAGGTTTAGGAAAACAGTCTCTGGGGAGAAGCGGGGGAACTGGGTTTGTTGAGTCTAGAGGAGAAGGCTGGAAGCAGGGCAGGACATAATAACGCAGTTGCAGGGTATAAGAGGCTGTTATTAAGAAAAGCAGTGATTACGTTGCTGGAAGGACAAAGATAAGATCTAATCGACTTAATTTTCAGGAAAGAAAAGAAGAAAGGAAAAAAGAAAAAGGCTAGATGTTGCAAACACTTTCTCTGAGTAAGACAGTGCTGGAATGGACTACCTAGGGAGGTTGTGAAACCCTCTTCACAGGAAGCTGTAAGAAGTTACGCAAATGTCTCTGTGCTCTCTCAGTAAAGGACAGACTGTCATGCCTTTGCAAAGTAAAGGTCCATATAACCTTTTCGAAAATAAAATTAAAAAATCCATACATATCATATGGGTCATTAAATGTATGGGTGATAAATAAAAATGCTTAGCATATAGTTTAAAAAAACTACCATAGTTTAACAAATCCTAATTTTACCACTTCAGATAAAAGCATTTAAATTCAACATATTGTTAGGAACAAAAATAGATAGCAAACTTTGATCTTGCTTCTCAAAGAAATTGCTTTGCAGCTCTTGAGCAGGTAAATGCTGGCAAGATCTCTGAGCACTATTTCACACACATTATCCCACCGCACCTCCTTCCTGCTACCAGCCCTTCTCCTCTGTTGTCTCCTGCTCCCATGTAGTGACCTGCAGGGTTGTGTCCTGCAGAGAAGTGCTGGCCACTTTTGTGTCCTTTGGGGTACTGCATTTCTGTTGAAATGCATGTGGGCTGGGTCGATCTCACAGCAAGATTACAGTAATCTCTCCATCACCTGAGGTTATGAGACGATAGGATATCCCAGCCACTGGAAAAAAAACAGCTCGTGTGGTTCTTTTGGGACCCACCATAGAGCAGAACACTCCCAAGGCATGCAGAGCTTCCCAGTCCATCAGGAGATATTAAGTCCATCAGGACACATCTTAACTCCATTTCCTAAAGGACACAGAGTTAAGGAGGTTTTCTGGAGATACTGCATGGCTGTCTAATGTTAATCATCTACTCAGATGCTGAGTTCAGTCCAGCCTTTCACCACCAAATGGTGCCACTACCAATAACTCTAATATGCTTGGACAGCCCCCCAGCTACTGCTAATGGCACAGGTGGTTAGGGCTATGTGCTGACTGGGCAGCTTGCTGGCAGTCTCTGGGCAATACTAGGAGGTGTTCCTCAGTCCAGCCCTTGCACAGAAATGTGAACTACCCTGACACTGCCAAACCATTTCTTCTGCTGGGAAATATGCTGCAGTGACACTGGAATGACTGAACAGGCTTGGTAGCGCTTGGTGACTGTGGCTCATAGTGATTTGGGTGGTTTGGTGAGACACTTGTCTCACCGGTGCTTTGACATCCACATAGCTTGTGAGCTCAGGAACAGTGCTACATGGAAACACAGGTAGCTCACATCTGCTGGGTACACAGGATGAAAGGTCCTCTGGAGATGGAAATTCGGGCTCCATCAGGGCACATTAGCTTGGGCTCTTCACCACATGCTTCCAGACCCAAGCTGACTCTGAAACAATCTAGGCACATTCCTACTCATAAAGCCTATGAGGATAAGACAGGCCTTCTCAGAGTCAGCTCTGGTACCTTTGAACTTCAGGGATAACATATCCACAAACTGGAAAAGCTACCTAGACACATTAGGGGTAGCTCATTTCATTAGGACTGAAAGAAAATTTTGAGTGTTCTGAGCCATGTACAGTTAGTATCTACTGAGGACATCATGCCTTTGCAAAATAGACTGGGGAATAAGATTTATCATTGTTTTGTGATGAACGTACCAGCCTAGAAAGAGGCGAGCACACTGGTCAAGGACTCTGGAATATGTGTCCAGTTCTTACGTCTGCTTCTGGTCTGATGGGCTGCTTCGTGCAAGTCTCTGCACTCACCACCGTCTTCCCCATCTTGGTTCTCTCCGTTTGTATAACTGTGGCATACACCTGTTGGTGAGAGGCACTATATAAAATAGAGAAATAATGATGAAGGTTGTACAAGAACTGGTGGCAGATGGAAGATAAGAACCTATGAATTCCAGGCTGCAAGCTCTCAACCTAAGAACCCTTCATCTGAAGAATCAGCTCATGGCTTTCACTCATAAATGCTGCTCTTCATGTGGTGTTTGGGGAAATAATCGTAACTGATGAGTTTTTTCCTCCTCTGTTCCAGCTGCTGATGAGATTGCTCCAGTTGAAAATAAGGAGACCCATCATCTAGAAATTCATACGAAAATGAACACACTTTGACCTGTACATTCACCGACAGAGAGCCCAGATGGGAGAGAAACCCTTTAGGTGCTGTGACTGTGGAAAAGGGTTTTGATGGGAATTCTGACCTGGCTCAGCATCAGCTGGTTCACACTGGAGAGAAGCCTGATCTGTGCGCTCCTTGTGCGAAGAGCTGGAGCCAGGATTCATCCCTTACTCAACATCAGTGTATCCACCTCAGCAAGAAATCAACACTTGAATGGGGCATGGTCACCGTGAGTCCGGCATTCATTCCTGCGCCAGAGACGGGATAGAGGTGGAGGCATCCAAGCCACTGTTGCAAGTCTTGCAGGGAATATGAGAGACAAGCCCAAACACTCAGAGAACAATCTGACAATGCTCCAGTGCAGTGGGGTTGGATGTGAGTACCCTATGAAGACGATGGGCCTTGGGAGGTCATGTTGGTTTTAGGAGAATCACTAATGAGGGAGGAGGAGGTCCAGGGAAGGGAGATCCTTGAAGTGGTGAGAGAGAAAAGAGACAAGGTGAAAAAGGAGCAGGGTGACTGGAGTCATCAGGACAGGAAACAACACCTTTGGGGTGTTAAGAGAAGTATCTGGGTGCTGGGCTGGTACTTAACTTGGGCTTCTGGTCTACCTGCCCAAAACAGAAAGAAGGTTACTTTATCCTTGTTCTGTTCTGAGAAAGCATAGTACAACGTATTCTAGAGTTATTATGAGTCATTATTTGCACTTCATTAGTCACTGTTAGCTGTACCCTCTCAGTACTTCAGATCCTAGACTATGCAAGACCTTACAGGGTTTGTTTCCCTCACCTTCTGTCCCTTGACAAGGAGTCAGATATCTAGGTCTAATATCCACTGGCATAGCCGTGACAAGCTAAACTTTAAACAACTTTTTGGTCTTTGTTTCTTTATTCTCTCAGATGCTTTGGGGAGATATGAAAATTTCAGAAGAGACAGAAGAAACTCTCACTGTGACAAACGCACTGTGAGCACAGGACAAGGATACGGTCCCTACCTCAGCCAGTTTACAATCTAAGCCTCTAATGCAATGTAGCAAGGGTTTTTTTTTAAGGTAGAAAACCTACTCTTTTTATAGGGTCATTCTGCTTTTATGTTTTACTTGCAGTATTATTTTTGTGCCATTCTTAATTAAATGCAAAGAAAACTAAAAATATCACAGTGTGAATCACAAAATAGGCCCTTTTTGTGTGTTAAGGACAAAAGCTTACTTCATGAAAAATGTGCCTTTGCTCATATGAAACAATCCTGCTTCAGTCTGCCCTTCCAACAATAGCATCATAGCTCCAGACAAACAATACTTTCCCACTCTGTGTAGATGGTTATATTTCTCTGTAAGCTCACGTCCATCTTTATAAACCATCGTATGGGAAAGGTTTTGTTTTCCATGACGGAGGGGAATGAGGGGCGTGGGGAATCCTCTCCTGGTACAAAATGGCCCAACATTGTGGAGGTGATTTCAGGAGCACGTGCTCACTTTTTTATTATTAAATCTGTGGGCCGTTAAAGGATTCATGTTCAGTTTAGGGCCTTCAGGAAAACCACCATGGGTGGCCTAGCTGTGTTTTGGTCTTGTGCTACCATGGGACAGAACAGAGCATGCATTTTTAAGGCCTAACAAGGTCACTGACATTATGGATCAGAAATTAGGTGAGAGTTGGGTTACAGTATGGGTTTGGTCCCACAAAAGATGTCTCTGTGACCAGGGCTGTGCTCTCCAGGTAAAGCCTGCCAAGTTACGTTATCCTGGGCCAACACAGTGCAGGTATTTTGGAGAACCATAGCACTAATCTCATTGCAATTTTTGGAGTAGAGTGAGGGTTCATTGATGTATAGTTAAGATTGCATGGTGAGGATGGCAGGATTGGGTGGGAGATAAGGGGCCAACCTTGGCCCTGCTTCTGCAGGGTAGGGGAGGAAGAGGGATCAGGCAAAGCCCAGAGGAGAGGGACTTCTCCTGTTGCTGTCAGGAATGGGAGAAATAAGTGTTGCGCTATAGAAGAAGGTATCCCAGGCAGTAGGATTTGCTTCCTGTGTCTGACAACCCCTCTCGGTTTGTGCAAAGACTAAGGACTGTTTCTTTGGACTAAAGCTGATCTCTACCATCCACAGACCTGGCGCAAGTGGCCAGTCTGGAGCCCCACACATCTCCCTGCTGATGTGAGCCAGCTTGACTCGTGTGCCTTCAGCTAAATGAGGGGCTCCCATCTCCTCCTGTGGCTAAAATCACAGAGATTTTATTTTTAAAAAACTGAAACCATAATAATCCCGTAGATCTTTCTTGAACGCTCCCACCGAAAGCCTTAATAATAATCCAGTGCAACCACTTGCCTGAGTCTAATAAAAAATATCTGAGGGAGAAAAAGGTAAGTTGATTTTTAAACCTGCGTGCAAGAGCATGTGTAACAGTATGGTATTTGTATTAATGCTATCTCACCTGGATGCAGCCAGGAGATGGCATCAGGAACAGCTTCCCAATAGAGGGCACTCCTTCATTACATATAGAGGCTGGGAGGTGGCCGCCCCAAGGACTCCTCCCATGCAAAGACACTGAATGTGGAGGAAAGCACTTTTCAGCTTTGTCTGCCCTCCTCTGCAAAAACTAAGCTGATGAAAAATGACTGTGTTTATCTCGTTAAAAGTTACACCATTATGCATAATTATATCCACCAACAAAGCCAAAACAAAACCCCCAAACGCTACCTCCAGATCACAGGGAGAATTCTGAATTTCTGAACTTTTAGGTGTTTGATTTCACAACTATTCAAGAGTCTCTCAGTATAAGCCAGGGACTTTTGCGTGTAATTTGTTAATTAACAGGGAATCATCTTTATTGGTGCATGGGATGGATTAATTTGTTTGTGGGCTGGATTTTGTGCGTAGCCAACAGGAGGAAGGAAAGTAAAGGGCTGATCTGAGTCATTACTACTGACCTATACCGCAAGCAACAACACTTAGATGGACATTATCACATAAGGATCTCAGCTAGGAAGAAGTAGCTTCCTAGCGCAGTGGTTCCTGAGTGAGGAGGGAGAGGCAGGATGGGGTCGGGGCAGAGGCAGCACTGCTGTTTCGAGCACAGGGGAAGTTTTCTGAGTGTCATCTTCCCACCCGTGCTGCTCACGTTAAGGTGCTGCAGCTGCCTTCGTGGGTAAAGACCTGCACACGTACATGTGTAATGTATCCAGCTCCTACATGGCAAATTCCCCCCTTTCAGGTCGAAGCAGGTGGCTAATTGGCAAGCCCCTCAAAAGCAGCATGCTTTTCATTTTCGCTCTCCATGCTGGACTTTGCTGGGGTCCTAACTATAGTTTGCTGTTTGAGCAGCTCTGGGCTAAAATAAGATTGCCTGTAGTGGTGTGACTTTGTCCTTATTCCACCTTTCTCTTACCGTAATTTATTCCTAGAGCTCATAGCTGAGCAGAAAGCCTGAAGAAACGACCACAGGACAACTGGATCTGAAGACAGCAGAAAGGAGTAATGAAGTTTCCTAGTTGTTCTGGTAACAAATTGATTTATATCTTGTCAGCATCCTTTTTGCAGAGCGCTTTGAGTGTCAAACACATAAACCTAATCAGTTATTACCATGAACGCCCATATATATAAGAAAAGTACAGAGGAAGGCTCTGCTTAAGTTCTTGCCTTGCCAAATGGAGTGGAGGTATTTGAAGAGTCCCAGCAGATTTCTCCTGGACTTCTCAAAGGACACTAGAGGAAGAGAAAGGGAGAAGATAGCCATTGTCACTGACTCATTCTGAGCTGGGAAACACTTTACTGCACCAAGGCATAGCATCAGGACTCTGATGCACATTTGCACGAGGATTTAGCTGGGTCTAATTCAAGCACTTAACTTCTGCGCAGCTGCCCTCCCTGTCCCTCTGCTGCCACTGTGCAGGAAGGACGGCTGGACATGACACCGGCAAATTCCTGTTTGCCTGTTTGCTGATGCTGATCACTGACTTCCTCCGTGCCAAGAGGCCAGGTTCGCAGGCCATCCACCCCGCCAGTCTGCAGGGAGAATTTGATTCTCAAATGTACGTAGGATCAAGAGTCCTCCAGGAGCAAAGAGAGGAAATGATAGCTTTAAAGTATCGAGGCTATGAATTACAGCCATGTAGCCTGAGCTCTGGAAGGAGCCCCAGAAGAAAATGAGCATGTAAGAGCAAAGCTGTTAGCAAATTACTCTCCTGTTCAGGGGATGCAACACTTGAGATGGGGCTCTTAAGAACTGGATCCCAGTCAGACAGCTGCAGAAGCATCACGGCAGACTCACTGCCTGGACCAGACACTGCAATATCCTCAGGAAGCGGCTGCTCCCCTGCGCTGCAGTCCACAATGTTCTCGGCTGTTCTCGCAGATCTTTGATCTGTGAGATCACCAAAGGATTTGGGGGAAAATAAAATAGCTTTTTGTATTCCTCTTGCAGTGTTCAGAACCACAAACGCAGAAATCAAGAGTGCTGCAGGAAACAGAGAGCTGCTTCCTAAAGCCTCCCTGGGAGTTGCAATGGAGGATTTCAGTCAGCGAGAGGCACCTGCCAGGAATAAGCAATAACCGGAGTATCCTTTGCATGTAGCCTCTCAGCGGGGAGAAAGCATAAGCCCAAAGATTTCCTTAAAGTTGTAACTGAGCTAGAAATCGCCTCTGTCATCTGGTGTAAAAGAACAGCTGTTTGGACATGTTTGCATAACTAGCTTTCATTACGATTTTTCAAAATTTGTTTGTGGTATTTCTGGATAATAAAACCAATGTTGCATATTCTGGATTACCAGGAATTAACACTTCTGATGATGGAGTAGAGGCAAAGCCCATTGAAAGCTTTCCTACCTTTCCCCTTGTCTGTCTGCTCATTCCCCAATACAAATGAAATGTTTTTTCTCCATAATGTGTTTTAATCCTTTTGGAGGCATCTAAGTAATGTGTAGCACAATTTTTTAATGTGTTTTTGTTGTTAGGATGCTTGCTTACAGATACTGTGCTACATTTCTAGGTACCTTTTGTGAATTCTTTTCAGATAGCCCATGGACCTCCCGATATACCTGGACGACAGGCCAGAAATTACTGCAATAGCCTTACTCAGTGAAAGACACCTATACCAGCATTCAGTGTAATGTGCCAAGGAATGCCCTCAGTGTTGTTCTTGGTCATAAACCATCTTTTCCCCGCACTAGTTCAAGCTTTATGTTTCAGAAAAAAAAAAAAAAAAAAAAAAAAGTGCATCTCAAGCTCATGTTATTTAGCTGCAGAGCTATAGCTCCTTTTTTCCCCTCAATATTTATTCAAAGGAGCTTCTTCCTTGTGCAAGAAGTCCATATTTTATTAATCTTGAATAAAAGGATGTTTAACTGAATTGGACTAAGCTTTAAGATACTCCCTTCTGCCTTTTAAAACAATATAGAAGGAAATGGATGTGAAGTTTTGGTGTGTGTTTTACTGTAGCTAATGATATAAAACCCTGTGTAGCAGGTACATTGTGGGGATTTCTTTTCTTCTTCTTCCTTTTTTTTGTTTGTACCTAATGCTATGAGCTGTTCACAGTAGTTTGTCTTGCCTTCTGCTCAGCTGACAATACTTGCACCCTCAGCAAAACAAAAATAACATTGGAGGCTATTTCACTTGATTTTGCTGTTGGACACTGGCCATTCCTAGCTCCGATTCAAGCAAAATCAGGAAAGGTCAAGGAAACTAGCATTTGCACGTGTGAAGCCCACACCTTTCTGAAGCCTTGGCAAAAGCAGTCATTTTCCTTGATACCAGTTTGGATTGCAGTGAAAAAGCTGCAGCTGTGACTCTACGGGGAAAGCCCATCAGCCTCCACCAGGCCCACGTTCACAGAGTAAGAACCACCTTCTTGCTTTTTAAAACAGGCAGTAGCTTATAATCAAGCGAATTGTTGGGCAGCGTCAGGGCTAAATGGATGTATGCAAATAAAAATAAGCTTTTGCCACCTGATGTGGCTGACAGGCAGGGACCCTCCAGACAAGCCCTGACCCTCGTGCCTCGAACAGCAGCCTTTGTCTCTGACTGTCAGTCTGAACCCTTGTCCATTTGTTTAAATTTTCTGTGCAGCACCTGTAAGAAAGTGAGGTTTAGCAAGGATCCCGTTTAGGACAATAGCCCAATTTGCACATCAGGCAAGACCACTGCTATTATTTTGGAAGAAATTTGTACAATGTCCTAAAAGGGCCATTTATTCTTAACCTACCCTGCCAATGTAGACCTCCATAGTAACTGGTACATAGTTCATCATGACATACAACTATCACTCCAAGGCACATAGGTAGGTATCCATTTGGACAAAGACTGCTTTGTGTATGAAAAAAAAAAGGATGAGGTTAAATAAGGATTATTAAGATATAAAATTTAAGTGGATTATTCTGCTCCTGGTTTTGTTCTGTAAGAGCAAACACAGTGCTCCAGCTGCAGGCTAGCTGGAATTCACAGGAGAGAAAGCACATGAGAATGAAATGAGGGAAGCCCATTCCAGTCTGTGACCGCTCTTCTCAGGATGTACGTGCTCTTTGACAATATGGATTATTGTCATCATATAAAATGCAGTAGAATAGAATCACCTATTTATGTAACGTCCCAGAGGTTTGAGCACCAACCCAAAAGAGACATGATCCAGAGTTGGTTTCCCCAGTCTCTTGGCTTGTGGGAAATTAAAGCATCCCTCTCCTCTCTATTGACTATAAATGCACTGATGTGGAATAGAAATCTCAAATGCAGAAGCTGATCCACTATGGTGAAATAATTCACCCACACAAATGAATGAAGGCATTAACTGAATCAGAGAGCAGTAGCAAGCATGAGTACGAGTTTGTTGGTAGCTGGGTAGAGCTTTCAGCGTGCCATTTCTTGCCTGGGAGACCTTGCATGGGTCATGCGGGGAAGGGAAGGTCAAGTATTGCCTGGGTATGGGAAACAGGATTTCTCCAGTGGTTGGGACAAGCTCCCCTTTCTCTTTTGCTGAACACTTCAGAGCAAATCCTGGAGGACAGACACCTGCGAGCCTCATGAAATGAGTAGGAAAAAAAAAATATGACTCAGCAAAGAGACAGCACTGGATAGCCAATCTGAGGAAACAGAAAATATAATATAGGTAATGCCTTCATCACTCACCTGTCTAGCATAATCCTTTGCTCACCTTGCATTCTTTGAGAGCAAAGACCTATACTGCAGTAAAGTGCATTCTCACATAAATCCTGTACTTCTTTAAGCAAATCCAGGCATCTATGCCACAAATAATAAAACTGGGGCAGTGGAGAACCAAGCAACCTACTCTGTTTATTTTGCCATTGAATAAATACTGCAAAATTTCTGAATTTGCCCCTTCTTTTATGATCACAATAATCAGCTGTGTCAGGGTTTCCCTTTGCCCTGATACTCCCAAACACATGTTGTCTTGTCTCTAGATGTCATCCCCTTTTCTTCTTTCCCTTTATTTATGTATTTTCTCTGCCAAGCTCTGTTCCGCTCAACTACATGGGGGACAGGTACAGAATTTTCTCTATTGGGAATGGATATGCTGTCCCCTTCCAGTCCACAGCTGAGCACAGCGTCTAGAGAAAGCTTTGATGCAGGTAGGGCTCCTCAGGTTATTTACCTGTGTACCCTAGGAGAGACAGGACACGTGAGCATGGTACTTACGGATTCAGATTTTTAATACAACCTGCAGAGTTCTTATACTAACATCTTGCCCCATTTCTTTGGAATCCAGGTGTTTAATTAATTTACATTTATTTGATCATCTCAGATGTAATCTTGGGATTTCTGAGGTCTGCTGCTGCAGAGGCAAAGCCCCACCACATGTCACAAGGAGGACTCTCCCTTAAAAAGGGGTTTTCCTTGAAACCCCGTTTTTCCTTGAAACCCCCCGGTTGCCTGTTGGCGGGGAGGAAATACAAAGCAGGAGGGTTCACGCATGCAAAGTTAAGAAGTGACCTGAAGGAGCGGGAAGACAAGAAACTCAGGTAATGAGGCAAAGTGAAGAAAAAAAAAAAAAAAAGTCCTTGAGCCGGTCTGTGTCTCCCTGGGTCTGTTTTTGCTCTGGAGGCAAAGCAAGCAAGCGCTAAGCGCCTTTTCCTCCCCCCAAACGCGGGGGAGACGCAGTTATTGCCCCCGTTATCGATTAAAATAATAATAAAAAATAAATAAAGGCAAAGCGCAGAATACGTTACGCTCAGCCGAACAGGGCGGGCGCGGAGGGCGGCTGCTGCCGCCGGGGCCGGGGCCGGGGCCGGGGCCGGAGCTGCCCCCGCCGTGGCCGGCGCTGGCCCTTCGGAGGCGGCGGCCCGGCCCGGCCCGGCCCGGCCCTGCCCCGCGCCGTCGGAGCGCGGCCCCGCTGCCGGCCGGGCTGCGCCCCGCACGCCAATCAGGGCGGCCCGCGGCCCGCCTGCCTTCCTGTAGGTGTGCCCGGCTCACCTGGGAGCCGCGGCACTCATGACATACCTGCGGCCCCGCGGGCGGCGGGGAGACGGCGGCCGGCTGCCCAGGGCGGGGAGCCGCGGAGGCAGCGGCGCCGGGGCGGGCAGCGCTGGTCCCGGCCCGGCGATGTGAGGGCCGGCGCAGGTAAAGGGCGACCGGGGGCGGCCCGGCCCGGCCCGGCGGGAGCGGCGCTGCCGTGTTCCCGGGGGAGGCGGCGGGAGGCGCGGGCCTGGCGCCGGATCCCTGCGGAGCCCGGGCCGGAGGGGCTAGCCGCCCCCCGGGGCTGGGGTGGCGGGCGGGCTCGGGGAGAGGGGCGCGGTGGCCCGGGGGGGGGGGGGGGGGGGGGCTGGGAAGGAGGGCGGCCCACCATTTTAAAACCCGAGGGGGGACGGGGAGGAGGGATCCCCGGGGAAGGGAGCGCTCGCCCCTCCCGAGGCGGGACGGCGGGCCTGCTGCGCTCCTCCGCGGGGCCGGGCCCGCGGCGCACAGGTGTGGGTCGGCGGGGAGGGCCGCCGTCGGGACGGCGGGGAGCTGCCCCGGGAGCGGCTCCCGCCGCCTCCGGAGGCGACGGCGAAGGGGGCGCCTGTCCGCCGGCCCTGGGGCAGGCCCCGGGGGGCCGCAGCCTCCGCGGCGGCCTGTGCGGGACGGCGAAGCTCCGCGCCCCGCCGGCAGCGCCCGTTCCGCCCCCCCCTCCCTTCCCCGCTCCTCCGCCGGCAGCAGGTAGGGCCCGCAGCACAGGCCCGGTCCCAGGCACAGCTGCCAGCAGCCGGAGCTTCTTCCCGCAGAAATGGTGCCTCCCACGCAGGAGCGAAATCCCACGGTGTTCGCTGGGTTTTCGGCTCCAGCCGGGCCGCCAGGGGCCGGGAGTCTCGGGGCTGTGGTTGAACTCTGGACACCTTGTTGTTTTCCTCCTTGCTCTGCTGGCTGGTGCCTCGTGACTTTTATGGCCTGTCACCGAGGGAAGGCAGAGGAACGAAAGGCGCGATACCTGCCTGCTGTTCGCTTCCCGTTTCCTTCCCGCAGCCGCTTCTGAGCCCCGGTCACTGTAGCAGCTCTGATGGCAACCTCAGCACCCCCAAAAAAACCTGCCGGGGGCCTTTTGAGCTCCTACTGCTCTGGCCTTGACCCATCCCCCAGCACCTGTGTTACCCTTGCGCTTGACGCTTCTCTTATTCCCAGAGGTTAGATAAGACCTGACTCAAACCTGGTCAGGAATACAGGGTCGGGGAAGGAGATCTGAGCTCAACTCGTCAGTGTTGACTTGTCGCAGACTTTGCTAAGGAGTTGCTGGATGTGGATGCTGTTGGCTTCTCCTTGAGCTGCCATTCCCGTTCCTCTCTGACTAAGACACATCCGTAACGTGTCACTGAAGTTTTGTGACCCGATTCTCTGGTGTTTTGGAGTTTCTCGTAACCTAAATGGCTTGTTGGAGATGGCTTGGATAAGGGCAGAGTCCCTTTAAAGGGTTGCATGGGAGGGAGGTGGCTTGGTTTGGAGCAATAATGTATGGGTGACCCAGATTTCGGAACTGCAGCTGAATTGGGTGAGGAGGAGGCATCCGTAAATCAGGCTCGAAGTTGTACAATAATCCAAATTCTTCTTCATTCTCACTTACTGTTAATAGTTAGAAAGCTCAGCTGGCTACCATGCTCGTGATCGAGGGTAGCATTTGTACCCTGCTGTCTGTAAGGTAGCCTAGTGATCTCGATAAAGCTGTGAGTGGGGTTATATGTGTAATTGCTGGTGACAACAGGTGACTAGGCTTGAGCTTGGTGCTCTTGCTGAACCCCCCCCGCTCCTGATGTCTGAAATAGTGGGACTCGAATGCTTTGACTGGGAACCTCTTGTGCACACTGATAGATTTTGCTGGTAAGAGTCTGGGACTTTTATTTCATCCTGTTAACTTTAGGTAGATGTTCTTTCTCCTGTTCTGTTGAGTCTTTCCTTTTCTTACGGTTCACTTGTTTCAAGTGCTTCCTAGAGGTAAAGAGCCAAGTTTTGCTATATTTTTTTTTTTTTTTTAACATGGTGTACTTTGGAGTTTAGTTTAAAGTGGGCTGTTTTATTTAATTAGTTTGTATTCATGCAAATTATGTTCACTATCCATGGTTATTCCAGGCAAAATTTAAGAAGCAACCTGCGAGGGATTTAAAATTAATTGTTGAAAAAAATTTTTTTTTCCCGCCATGAATATTTAATTCTAAGAATTATTATGCTTTCTGTCATCTGGTGTCTTTCCAGTTTGATGTTGGCTACATAGTTACTGTTTAGCTAAATCATGCATAGCTAGTTTATTTCAGTAGTCATGCCTGATAAGTTTTGTAATTCCCTTCAGCTTCGCAGCTGCCCACTGAACTCCCATTGTATCTTTTAATGAAGTACTTAAAAGTGTCTTCAGTGCAAGTGTGGTAGTGCTCTATCGTTTTGTCACTGGGGGTGTGCAGGGAGAAATTGTTTCCCTCTTCTGTGAGGTCATCATACGGCTGATGATCCTGGTATCAGCCATTTGGGGACAGATGCCTTATTCTGACCCCTGGCAGGTATTTACATTCCCAGCTGGTTATCGCTGCATTGAACCCAAAATTCTATTAGAAAAGTACCCAGTCTTGATTTCAAGATATCAAGTGATAGACTGCACTGGTTCCCCAGGTAAATTATTCCAACAGCTGATTACACTCGCTAATTTCTTATCTCAATCTGTCCAGCCTGATTCCTAACCACAAAGTCTTGCTATAAATTTTCATGCCAGATTACAGAGCCTGTTGCTGCCAGGACGACACATTCCAGCAAAAAGATGGCCTGCTGTACCGCAAACTTGCAGGTGTTACCCGTGCTAACCTCTTGTTTCTGGGAAGAGGCAATCGTGGGGCTGCAGTCATAGGGTGACTGGTAGGATTTAGAGCAGCGGCGAAAAGCGTGCCTGGCTGTGATGTATGTGGGTAGACAGGGTTTTCAGAGAAATGTAATTGAATAACTGGTGTTGCTTGGAGCACAGCTTCACGTGGTGGTTAATCCAGCGTAACTACAGGCTGCTGCTGAAGGAATGATCTAGTTCCTATCCAGTCATGGCTGCAAGCTCCTGCTGCTTCCCTTGTATCGGAACTAGTGACCAGATGGCCTCATATCACTGCTCCAACTGAAAATTAACCTGCTTCCCTAAACAAAAACCAGGATTTTTGGATCTGGAAATTGGATTAGCCTGCTCTGTGGCCAGATTGTGCTGGGTCTGATGCAGAAGGGTAGTCTGCCACTGAGTGTGAGAAATGTGGAGAGGGGACTAGCTCTTTCAATAGCCGCCCCGTGCTTGTGCCAGACTAGATGGAGGGAATTGTATATTTGGTTCCTACATTTCTGCGCTTGGAGAAACAGGCTGTGGTTGCACCAATCCTCTCAGCTGGCACTGCCATTGAAAGGAGCTATTGTGCCTACCTGTTGTCATCCACGTTGGTTCCCTGCTGTGGTTTGCTGTGAGACCACATGCATGACTGTACCTCCAGAAGAGAAAGGGCAGTGTGGGAGTGGGAATAAGGAGGGCAGAGAATAGGACTCCTTCTGGCAAGCCGAAGAGCTTGTGAAACTGAGGCTTGAGATATAGGAATTGTCACAAGCACACCTGGCCTTAAATCTTAATGGAAGCTGAGGTATTTTTTCACCTTTTCTTTTCAGGAGATGTCCTGATTTGTGCAGTAGCCCAGGTTAATTCCGTTGCGTGACTTGGGAGAACTGGGTTTAGCCAAAACTGGGTTTATTTTAGCTGCAGTTATGTCTTTGGTCAAGAAGTGTGTGCTGGAGTTAGACTTCATGCAGGAAAGAGCATTTAGCGTAGAAAGAAGTTCAGTGCCTTGGCTGTGACATACTGAAACCTATGAAAGGTTCATCAGTGCAGAAAAGTTGCAAGCTATTGTATTTGTACGTTCTAGATGTGAGGTTCCCTGTGGTTTTCAGTGCCTGAGGAAGGTGGGGTACCCTTTTGGGAAAGCTTTGTTAACTTTGTCTCTTTCATTAACAAGCGACTCCAGCTTTCTTGCTCTTGTAGTGGATTTAGTTTGCTGGGACAAAATCCATTCCCCAGCTATTGTTTTAAACGCCATTCCTTCAAGTGCAACGCTGGAGACTGCAGGGGCTGTGGAACTGGGTCTGTGGTGGAGGCTCATTCTGACCTCGCAGTTTGGGGGTTGGATTACAGCTAAATGAAGTCAAAGAATAAATTCCCATGACTTTAGTCCAAGTCAGAGAGAGGGCTGTTGATTTTGGTAGTGGGAAAAATTTAGAAGCGGGGAAGATGATTACTGTGATGTGTACAAATGTATGTGTGTAAATAGACACATACATGTAAATGTATACAAAATAGAGGGCGTTCTGATGCTAGAAGAGGTTGAGGAGCAATGGCTACAGAAGCCTGAAAGCAGAGCTGGCCATAAATTAGCTTCATGAGAACATATCCTATTTGCAGCATGTCACTTAGAAGTGTGTGACATTCCGATGTCAAACTACCTCTTTGTGGTCTCCAGTTGAACATCTGGCTGCACGTAGGTGCTCCGTGTGTGACGTCCACTGCCCGTGGCCTTTCTGGGACTCAGAGTGCAATCAGCACTGGAGTTCCTGTCGCTGATCACACACAAAACCTGCCAAATCCTGATGTGGGTCAGGCTGAGGTGCCCAGTGGGATCCACAAGCTTGGTGGTCCCTTGCATGTTCCACCCGTGGGCAGAGCGGAGTCATATGCTGGTGAGCAGACCCAGCCTTGCACAGGGTGTGACTGGAGGAGGAGAGGTGAGGAGTGGCTGCTGCCTCAGCAACGGATCCAACAGTAGAGTTTATGGATCCAAAATACTCTCCCCTAGAGGGGAGGGGATTGGGATCCTGGTCATGGCAGGGCACAGTTCGTCCAGATTGCAGAAGCCCTGGGATAATCGGGGGAGGCGTGGTGCAAAGCAGGAGTCTGGATTACAAACAGACCTGCAACTTGTTGGACGTGGCCATTGTTTGCAGCTGCCACAAGGTGGCTGCAATGGCTACACTTCCATATTCACTTAATCATAGAAACAGATGCCCAGATCAGTGTTAAACTAACACATACACCGCTAGTGAGAGGAGGGGTGGCAAGAAGATGCTTTGCCCACAGTGTTGCTGGACAGCTACAAAAAAAAAAAAGTATGTGTAAGCTTTATGGTATGTATGCTTTATACTCACAAAAATTTATGAGTGTAATGATCAAAAGTGCCTACATATATTCTTTGACTAGCATAAATCTTAACTGAGCCCTTATGTCTTTACTGTAGATTCCTCTCCTTTGAGGAGGTGCTAGTGGAAACTTTGTAAGAGTATACCAGTAAGAGTATAGCTTCGCTGGTATACTTCATTTCATAGGAGAAGGAAGGATGCCGTAGCCATACCAGTGACTAGCAAAACTCCAAAGCTGTAGCTGTGTCTTTAGTGGATCTAGTCTCTAGGCAAAATCCTTTTGGCATGGAGTAAGCCTGAGCTGCTGTTTAGATGCAGAAATTTTGCTGTGGGTATTCCATAGTGCAGTCATCCGAGGATAACTCTAGACCTATGAAATGTAATCTAGCTGCAACATTTGAGTAGATCTCATTTCTAAAATACTCCGAGATCACTATCTGTTTTTACAGGTGAGGGCTGTCAGGTTGCATAGCAGTGAAGTTGAGAAGGTGCGGCATGTATCTCTTTCCACTCTGTTGCTGGATTTATAGAGGAAGAGATGTTCCAAATATACCGACAGCCTTGCAAGACAGGGCTGGTGTCTCACTGCACAATATTTAGAATGGTGAGGATTTGGTCCTGGTTGCTGGTATTGCAGGTGGCTCAAATAACTCTTCCCATTGTTTGTTGCTTCTCTGCATCTCTTTCTGTAACTCACTTTGCGCATGGAGATATTTCAGGCTTGAGTCTGAGTATAATACAGCTGATGGATCTTAGGGGTGATTTTGGAATGATACACTCTGTCTCTCATCTCTACCCCTCCGCAGAAAATTTTCTCCTGGAAAGGCATGTTTCAGCTATAGGCAAGAAGAGGCTCGGGATGGATGGTGTGGGTAGCACTGAGAAGGCTGTAATACAGCACACAACCTTGTCAAGACTACACTCTGACAAACCTTGAGGTGCAGAGAGAGGATGTTACGGGGAGACAGGCAAAAAGAAGTGGGAGTACCTCTATTTTTATAGCAAATTATGGGTCACAGTGCATTTTCCTCTCCAGTTGCCCAGTAAGTTCTTAATACCACCTTGTGCTGTGTTGAAGGATGCAAAATACATTACTGCACAGTCACTGTCTTCCTCATCCCTTGGCACCAGTGGGAAGAGGGGATCATCTCTTGGTGCACGTGGCAGGTATTGAAAGGGAAGCTATAAGGTGTTCCTGTAGGCACAGGGTCAACACTGCTCGTTTCGGTGAGAGTCCGGTGCCATCTGGGAAGGCAGTCTTCCTCTGACATTGTTCATGCAGTCCACCTTATCTTCCTGCCCCTGCACAATGAGTAAAATGAGCTGTTTTGGTTCAGAGAGGTGAATAGAAAGGAAGATGAGCAATTTGGACATATGCTGGAGCAATGAAATGTGCCTTATCCTGGAAGAGCAGGGCCAGGCATGCCAGTTATGTCATTGTAGTGTGTGCTCTGACCAGTTACAAGGGAGGATCAGGGCAGCCTAAGATGGTGACTGCGTGCATAGAAAAATCATGACAGCTGGGTTCCCGGTGGGTGTTATGAGACATACCAGAGCCATTTTCCCTTCGTTTTGTATACAGCTTCATTTTTACCTATTCAGCTGCTGAGTGTGTAATAATAGTGATATTAAAGGCATGAAAATAGGTATCTGAGCGTAAAAGGGGAAAAATGGATTGACTCTGACAGCCACAGAAAAATGACTTCAAAAAAGAACATAACGAGATGTTCTGCATTGTGTGTGCAATGAAAACTGACGTGAACAGGTCTCTCAAGTTCAGCAAGGCGACATGGAAGAAAATCTGCCCTGAAATTTATTGTGTTTTACTAGAATGTTGCATTTGAAAAGTTAATTTAAAAGATAGCAATGTACAAATTTTGGTTCTGACAATGGAAAAGAGTGAACAAAGTGCATTGAAAGGGGGGGGGGGGGGGGGGGGGAAGCACTAACAGATGCAGGAGCCAAATACAGAAGTGTTGAGGTAAGCATGTGCAAAACCAACTTGGGTTTAAAGAATGGTTTGGTAGAGAGATACAGTGTTGTACGTAGAGGTAGCAAGAAATATCCAATGCTGTAGGTCCTCAGCTCCTAAAATTGATGGAATTGCAGAAGGGGTCTCACCTGAATGTGGACGCAGTGAGAAACAGGCAACTGTGAGTATCTGACATATGTGAGGTTATGAAGTGGGAGGCTTTAATTGACTGGGCAATGAGATCTCTACAGTACAAGAAGTATGATACCAAAGTAACACTGGTCCAGAATGGGCTGAAATGACTAATTATGGACAATACTTGGTGTGAAAAATGCGTCTATTATTTGTACTAAACAAATCTGCAGCACGAAAGGACCATACCTTAGTAGCATGGCTTGTATCTTGAAGAGCTTGGAGGCAAAAGACAGAAGGAAGGAACAGAATGGGCAGTCAGTATGTTTTTGTTAGTGAAGGGATTGCTTAAATAAGACTTTGCTTCTTGGTTGCAATCAGATACAAAGTTTATAACAGGACTTTGCATATTCAGTGCACTGAGCAGCCACTCCCTGACTAAGCCTCAGAGTGTGCCTGCGAAGCAGGAGGGGTTAGCATTACCTCAGTTGCACAGATGACCCTCAGATGGGCAGAAACTGCTAGAGTCTGCCGGAACTAGGAACTGGTGATTCTGCTGGATGATGTCTGGGGATGAAGGCACAGTTCTTGATTGCCTTTTAAAAAAACCAGTTACCATCTAAGCCTTCTGTAGATCCTTCTTTTAAGGAGTGACTGCAGCGGGGAATTGAAGGAAGGAGAGCTCCTAGTATCCCAGCGTGTCTGTTCTGGTTTCAGCCTGTATTATGTTACTGAAGATAATGTTTATCTTCTGTGGACCCACTAGCTTGAAATGTCTAGGCGACTGCAACTGTGTTAAACTGTTCCTAAGCCGTAGCTGTTAGCCCAGGCAAGACCTGAAACATCAGTCCTGTGGGTGCATCTTTATCACCTTCTGTTAGGGTGAATGGTGCAGAACAGGAATAGCCAAAAGTTCGGAGTGCAGGGTGTTTCCCATGTGTGTGACAAAAGCAGTAAAGCTGATACCTCCTGTTGTGGGTATAGCTCTAATTGCACCTTCTTTAATGCAATTGCCTCTTGGGAGCTGATCTGCCATGATCTGTCATACCTTCTGTGTAAAGCGCTGCCAAGGGTGACAGAGCAGATTTGTCACGTCAAGACGTGTGTCGCTGATCTTCACTTCAGCAGCCCTGTGGCAGTGAGTCGTAGCCAGATAGAACTGTCAGCGCTGCAGGAGCTGCTGCTGAGGAAAGGCAGAGCCCTTGCTCATAAAACAGTAGCTGGGCTTGGGTTGTTAAACCCTCTTGCTTTGCTGCCCCTCCTAGGCAGGGACCGCTGCCTCAGTCTCTCTCAGCCTGCTGCGAGGTTGGGACCTTGCTTGCCTTGTCCTCAGCTCTCTGCCTCACTTACAGTTTTTCTGTCCTGTTGAGCCAGGGGCAGGGATTTGCAAATGTTGCTCGCGTTGTGCTCCTGCTTGTTTGCTAACATGCTGACCAGCTGGCTGCCACACATGGAAGAGGTGAGGTTCTGGGTCCAACAGTAGCCAGCAAATGTTTGTTCTGGAAGCTGGGTTCAAGTGCATCAGTCTGGCAGAGGAAAGACTGAAAACCCATTTTCCATACAGGAGGGTGTTTGGGAAGAAGAGTCTAAGGGAGAACTCTGACTCTTCCCCCTCTCTTGCTCATGGTCCACTGACACCTCCACTCCTTTTCCTGGTACCATCCCAATCCTTCCAATCCTTCCCCCTTTGAGCGCCTCTTTTGTTCTTAGCTTTCCCAAACTCCAGTGATCATACCAGACTGTACTCTTCGCTGATGCCTGTAGTGATTTTTTTTTTTTTTTTTTTTTTTTTTTTTTTAAGTGCAGCGAAGCATTTTGCCATGTGCCAAGTCCAATAAACTTGTTTAGGTGAGTTTGATGGGCCGTGTCAGAAGTTATGACTGAGAGCCACCTATGAAGCTGAACTGGAGGAACTCTATTGTATCTCATTGAACTTGGGAGAGATGGGATGTTTATGTGTTTATTTATGCCCCACTGATCAAAGCGTGTTGCAGTAATGGGAAAGACAGTGAACCAAGTCTTAGATTTCATTTAACTGATGCCTATAGCTTCCCAGGGGAAGTTTCTCATTCATGCTAAAGTATGCACAACTTCAATTAAAATATAGGATGCACGCTTGTGTAGGTTGGTGGATGCAAGTGTACAGAGGACTTTGCATTCTTGAGCCAGAGCTGGCATTACTTTGTGATTGTGTCATAAAAGAGGTAAAGGAAATTGTATCAGGTCTGTATTACACTATTAGTCATGGTGACTGTTAGGAATTAAATTGCCTCATGTTCTAATTTCTCACTAGCACACTGAAGTCATGAGCTTGAGGTGAATTTAAAGCATACAGACCTTATTTTACTCTTCTGCATCACTATCTGATAGGATGAGACGTGAGAGGGGAAAGGGAGAGGTAGTTTTACATGCCACATGGTAGAGGAAAAGGAAGCCATAGGCCAGTTAAGTGTCAGAATCGATGTCTTCAAAGACTGTCAAAGGGCAGTCTCAGGGTTTTAATTGCTCAACTAATATCTGAAGAGCCATGGAGCCATCGAGGAGTACTATTTTAGGAAATCGTGAAGGGTGGTGGTAGGAAGCAGACTCTGCCCCCTCATTCATATGCAGAAAACTTAAAATGGAGGGAAGAAGGATTAAAATATTTGTAATTATTGCTTATTCATTGAAGCTCATTTAATTATTAACATAGAAAAAAAATATTGTAATTAGTACATCATAGAAATGCTAGTGATATTTTGAAGCTGTTACAAAATCTGTCCTTTAAATTATTACAGGCTTGGAGCTGTGCTGCGCATGAAAGTGCATACTTTTTGCCCATTGACAAATAAGGGGAAATATTGTTGAAATGGAGAATATCAATATTGTTGATCTGGCTGTAGTATTTCTTAATTTTTTTTTAAGGTTTTACCCTTAGAGATCTATTTTTTTTTTTTTTTTTAATTTTTATAGTATGCTGTGTTAATTACAGTATTAGGAACTAATGCTAACTCTTAATTACAACATCTATGAGCTGTAATTACTACTATAAACTTTGAAATAAGGTAGTGGTAATTGGTGAAACTGGTTATAAAAAGCACTTCATAAGATTGATGTATATCAGTTGTACCATTTAAACCCCTGATTTATACAACTTTTCACTGCTAGTTCTGAAAGACAAGGTCACAAAAATGCCTTCCCCTCCCCTTCTATTCGGAATACTTCCATGCTAGACTTTGCAGAGGGTTTGAGGAAGTTTCCAGAGTTTTCCCTAGCATCTCCTTCATGTTGTTACTTGTTTTCAGAGTTGCTCACAGGGGTCTGGCTCCTCCTGGTTCATCTGGCTGCCATGAAATGTCCTCGTAGACCTGGTCCTTTGCTGGGGAAAGAAAGCTGCATGTGGGTTCGCAGGAGCAGTAGAGTCTGTGGCAATAATGAGAGAAGGAAACATTAAACCGTAAAATAATTGCTTCTTTGGAAATGGTTGTAAATCCAATTAGAATATCCTGCTTCCCATAGCTCCTGCTTCTAACCTGGAAGGGTAGCAAACATGTTACTAGCAGAAGGCCAGTACTAAAAATGCAAAATTTCCCAGCCCTGCTGCTTCTCTTCTGCATGGACCGGCGAGGGTTCACTCATTTCTGCGGTTGAAGCGCTTGGCAGTCCCGTGCAGCAAGACACCCATGACTGGAGCATCGGGGACTTGCTTGTAGATCCCAGGTGTGGTTTCACCATAATTTAGGCCTAAGTCTGGGTTTCTGCTTTCCCGCTCGCCAGCCCATTGCCCAGCCTCTTGTTGCTCTCCACTCCTTGCAGTTGCTGCTACAGCCTGTACATCTGCACGCATAGCTACTGCAGAGAGCTGTCATATTTATATAAATATATTTTTTTTTTCCTCCTCCTGTCTCACACCTTTATGGCTGCTCACATCACTCTGCTTCTGGATTTTTTTTTTGGCTAGATAACTCTCTGAGCTAGCTCACGTATGGTCTCGTGCATGCTGGCAGGTGGGAGAAGATGGCATCAACCTGCACGCATATTGCCCTAATCTGTTCTGGATTTCGGGGCGTCATGTCAAGACTTACTCAAAATTTATTAGGACCTGATTCCAGGCGGTATTGGACGGTTTGTACAGGCAACAGTGGCAGAAGAAATTGAAGGAGCTCTGCATCATTTTAGGACCGGACCATAGGCAAACTTTGCAGAGTATCTGCAAATACCTAAATTGGGCCTGATGAACTTGATTATTCATCTTTATTAACCCAGTTATACCACAGCATATTTTTCTGCCAATCTTCTGGCAGCTCATGTAGCTCACTGGATCAGGTCTAAATGCTCTGCAGACAAGTTCAGAGTCATCAGTCCCAACTGCTGATAAACAGTAATCGGGTAGAGGGGGGAAAAAGGAGTTGCCCTTGCTCTTGTTAGTCACAAATTAAGGCTTAACATATTGGTTTAAAAAATTAAGATAAACCTAGGCAGTAAGATCTAATTTTTGAGCTACACTTTGTTTTCCAGGCCTTTTCCACACCCGTTAAAGGCCAGACATGCATCTTTCTTAATTGTAAGCCAAAATTCTCACATAACCACATGATTCTAGGAAGTGGGACTATATGAAAAACAGAAAATACTGTGATGCACACAATAAACGTATGCCAGTTGGCCATGCAGGCGTTACACTGTGAGTAACAACAAGTTTTCCATGTGTTTGCATTAGTACCTTCCTATTCAGCACCCACACAATTCCTGTGGCTTTGGGTGTGTGAAGCTATTTTTCCATGGGGAGAGGGAAAGGGTCCTCACTGGTGCTTTCCCACATTTACATTTCTTATAACATTTTATTTATATCTAATACTTTTTGCTCCCAAAAGCAAACATGTCTCATTGTGCTTGTTAGCTTCTTCGATCTAAGTGCACCAATTAAAATTCCAAGAAAGAATGGTTTGTTCCCTGAAAAGCTGAGTTAGGGGAGGGTTGTACCAAAATCTGTTTTCCCCCTACACATCCCTACATCCCTTTTGGATGCACTTTTTTTTTGTCCCCCCTTTAGCTGCAGTTCACAGTACAAAGCTGCATCACTGTTACAGTATTACCAAGTATTTTTGATTATGATGCAAGTCTCATAATGGTTTTTTCTTTACACATTTTTTTTATAAATCTCATTACTGGAGTCGTAATTAAAAATGCTGTGGGGAGTTAAAGGCTGTAAAACATGCATTCTGAAAGTACAAAATGAGGACAAATGTGTTGAAGATACTTATTTTTCTGTTGTTATTGCTATCTCATGGTATGTTGATGGCAACAGTTTGTTGTCTCCGGTTGATGGCACTAACAATACTGAAGGCAGATACATGGTACAGGTTTCTGCTGTAGGTATAGCTGTTATGGCTGGTGAAGTTGTGCTAGTAGAAGTCATTAGCGTGGTGTAACATACAAGTGCAGTTTTGTTGGTAAGTTAGGAATTGCTTTGGTTGCATAGGGTGTGCTTTGCTTATTGATACAAAAGCAGCATTTTACCAGTATATTTGTGGCTGGGTATATTTTGCTGTATAGCTTATCAGTCGTCCCATACTGCTAAAATATTCCAACTTTTTATCTTCTGTCCTGTAGGGCTCTGACAGCTGTCAGTAATGGCAGCAAGAAATCTTACAGTTTTCAGGGTGGAACTTGGTCTGGCTGTGAAAGAGGTTGTATTACGTGTTTGAAGAGAATTTCGGAGGCCCCTTCTGCAGGGGAGGACAGTTTGTCCCAGTTCAGTTTGCTGAATGTTGCTCATCCTTATCGGTCTGTAGCTTAACTGTGCTCAGGACTGGTACAGGTAACGTGACAACAGCTGGGCTCAGCAATGGTTCCACTGTGCAGTCTGGGCAAGGCCAAGCTTTCAAGTGTGTTTCCAAGCCCTTTGATGTTTTAATGGCATTTGCATCTGTCAAAATGGTTTGGTGCAAACATTAGCATTCTTTAATCTGAGACTGAAAAACAGCAGCGTGGGATTCTGGCTCATGCTTCTGTAGCATAGTAAGAGACTACGAAGTTTCTGCTGCTAACTGAAGAATCTCTCACATCTAGGTCCTGAATCACTCTGTTCAAAGAGACACTGGGAACTCCTCTAGCTCATAGCAAACCTGCTATCTAGGAACGTGTATAGCATGCTGCTAGCAGCCAACACTGCATAAAAAACACAGCATACATCTCGGAAGTCCTTGCCTCCTTTTGTGCTCTAGATGTTTCTGTCACTCATCTCTCCATCCCCAGTTTGAAGAGACCTGTATAGAGCAATTTGCAGTGGCTCTGTACATTAATTTCACTGTGGGAATTCTTCCTCTGTCTGCCCTGTAGTGTCAAAAGTCTTTCTACTAAGCTACAGCAGTGAGAACCATACACCATTCCTGTTTGTTCCCAAAGACTGCAGAATATGAAGGCTTATCCATTGCTTTTAGAAATATAAAACTTAAGCTCTGCTTAAAGTGAGCTGGGTTTTTTTGATACACAGGTGATGCCAGTTTATCTTAAGACTGAATGATTTTTATTGCTTCTCTGGGAAGTACAGTGTGCAATCCAAGCCACAGTCTTCACTTGCTGTTTGGCAAATGCTCAGTAGCAATTTCTAAGGTGAAATTTTGTTCTACCTGAAATTCCGTTTCTTTGACACTCTTTTTTTTTTTTTTTTTTTTTTTTTTGTTAGCATTAAGTATTATAATCTACTTAGCTGGAAACAAATGTAGGAAAGGTATCCTTATTTTTTTTCTCTATTAGTAAATCATTAGATAATTAATAAGCTCAGTATATCTTGACTGTGTGTACCATGAGTGAAAGCTAGTGAGATGCTACTGGGACTGTTAAAACTCATGACTGGGAGGTCTCATTCACTTTTCCCGAGTTTCAGTAGCAGCTCAGATGCATTTTCCAGGAGATCAGGTACTATTGAAAGCTTTGGTATTTTCTCCCCTGCCTAAAACACTCGAGGCAGCCCCTAGTTCTCAGAATACTTAAGAGTATGTAGACCATTTAATACAGCAGTAGGCTCAACATTATTTTGACATGCACCTTTTTAGATTGCTTTTCTTATTCTGTGTGTATTTCCTTTCGGCAAGTTCCATCTTCTCACCATACCCTTAAAGCTGTCTCCACGTAACTGTATTTCCCTCCTTCATTCTTATCTCTAGCACCCTGTGTAATCTCCTCCTGAGCTCAAGAGTTTGACCCCACTCCTTCACCTCTCTCGATGGGCTGTACAGTGATAGAGCAGCCCAGGGGTGGTGCGTGAGACTCGGTAACCGTTTCTTTGCAGAGGAATACATGCACTGGGCATCTCTCGTGTGGAAGGGACATCCAGCTGAGAAAGCAGGCCTAAGCGTGGCATGAGCAGCTATATCAAATCAAAATTGAGACTTGCGGTAGCACAGGGTTTGTGTTAGAGCGGTTGCACCGACCCCCTTCCTGAGTGTCTCACAGAACTGAAGGAAAGCGTGGCCCCTTGGCAGAGGTGGCAGCTGGTGGCAATTCTGCATGGTGAGCTCTGGATTTTGTATGGAAAAAGGCAGGCTCTGAGCTGGCCCCCACCGACCCAGCTCCTTTGAAAGTGTATCTGAACTGTGTGATGGAGACAGCTAAGCCAAGCTGAAAGAGCAGGAAGGAGCTCAGGGCAGCCTTGTTGCTCTTTGGGTGGGTGTTAACAGTGTACACGGAGCTCTTTCCTGCCTGAGCTGCAGCGCTTAAAGCTGCCTTTGGCATTTCTACACCCAGCTGTGGCCGTGCCAGCGAGGATATGTCCAGGCGATGGATTGCTTGGGAAAGCCTTTGTTTTAATAAGAAAATCAGCGTCCTCGTCTACTCAAAGGGTGCTGTGGACGGCTTCCTCCTCTCACAGGTGTCAGCGAGAAGCAGAGCCGGGGAGAGGAGCCCCTGGCACGCCCACCCGCAGCCTGGTGGGCCGCGCAGCGTTCCCTGCTGCTGCTGCTGGCGCGGCTGGGCCGGGCCCGGCCCGCTGTTGCTGTTGCAGGGCCCGGCCCGCTGTTGCTGTTGCAGGGCCCGGCCCGCTGTTGCTGGTGCAGGGCCCGGCCCGCTGTTGCTGGTGCAGGGCCCGGCCCGCTGTTGCTGGTGCAGGGCCCGGCCCGCTGTTGCTGGTGCAGGGCCCGGCCCGCTGTTGCTGGTGCAGGGCCGGGCTCTCTCTGCTGGGAGCGGGTTTGCAGCAGCCTGGGCGCGTGGGCCGCCCCAGCGCCGGCGGCGGGGGAGCGGGACGGGGAGCACGGCCCGCGCCGCTGCGGGGGCCAGGGCTGGCCCAGAGGCACTGGGCGCTCTGTGGGGACCGGGAAGGTGGCACGCCGGGAGTTGGGTGTCTCCCTGGTTTTGGAGAAGGAGGGTCTCAGGGCTCCACTTAATTCTGCGTTGCCTTGTTTCCTGGCTAGCTGAAGGGCTTGTCTGTGCTTGATAGCACTTGTTATTTCTCCTTTCTTGTTTGTTGGAGGAGGGAGGGAGGGAAGGTGAGGTACTTTCTATTTAAAACCAGAAGGGTTTGTCATCTCCATCCAGGTGAATTAACCCACACTGGAAGGAAGTATGACATTCACATTGCCTTTTGTAATCTGGGAAAATGGTGGATGGATGCGTGCATCGTCTCAGGAATTGCTTTGTCCGCTAGTGCTTTCACTGCTGTCCTGTTTTGCTTATCTGGCCAGCTTCTGCAATCTTCCCCTCTCAAAGTTTGTGCTCCCTACTGCAGCATGATCAAGCATTGCCCCTTTGTTTTCATGCTGGCATGCAGCCAGCTGCACCCTCTCATGGTTCCAACTTGCAGTGGGCTCGTGCACCCAGAGTCACCAACGAGTTAGGTGCATGTGAACCAAAGTCCTGGGTTTCCAGGCCCTCTTGGGTAAAGAGCGTGGCTAGCTTTATCTCAACAGGGGACATCAGGTCACCTCATTTGACAAATAGAGCATACAAGGGAGTGATGGCAAGAAGCTCAACATCTGCTCCAGAGAAATGTGCAAGATCAGTAATCCCCAATAGTGGCAAGCAGTGAAGTTTATGGGAGACTTTGTGTAGCCTGCTGGAAGCTGGCAGTTGCCAGGTTAGGCTACTGTATGCTTATTTGTCTGTCATGTTATTGTCCCTATTGCAAATGCAAATTGAAAGTTTGCTTTGGCTAGCCCAGCTCCTGGGGGGCTCTGCCCTGGGTCCTCCTCTGGTGGAGGACCAAGCTGACCTGCAGTGGGAACATAACATGGCAGTGCTCCACGGGCAATCTCTTCCAGTAACTACTGGGCTCTTGAATGTAGCTCCTCTGTATGTGGAGGCTACAGGTGTAGTCAGTCTTGGTTTTATTATTTCCTCTTCCATCACCGTGAAATCCTTATTGCAGAGACATCTGCGTCTTTCACTACAATGCACCAACCCTCAAGCAGGAGCTTAACTGTTTCCCTGACTAGATGCTTAAGTCCTCCCGCACTGTCTACAGAAAGTTTGCCTGTCCCTTCTCCTACCTCACTTCCCAAAGCTTCCCTCCTGCTCTCCCGGAGGTGTGCAAAACACCTGGCAGTAATATGATCAGACAAATCTCACTTGGCAGCTTCCAGTGTTGATCTGCTCTGCACCTCCCACTACCCTGTCTCCCAGTATCATCGTGGAACTGCTCCAGATGCAGCTTCAAACTTGTCCTTTCACCTGTCCAAATCCCCTTGCAACAGAGCCAGGGGAGTGGAAGCTGGGTCTTTGAGCTTAATAAGAGGAAATTCAGTGTTGTATACATCCGTAACAGCACA
The DNA here is from genome assembly GCF_018691265.1 of Tyto alba. Classification (NCBI taxonomy): domain Eukaryota; kingdom Metazoa; phylum Chordata; class Aves; order Strigiformes; family Tytonidae; genus Tyto; species Tyto alba. The sequence goes on along the minus strand of NW_024881295.1, from coordinate 3,514,167 downwards.
GTGAACAAGAGCTCTTCCTCTCACAGAGTATGGGCTTGAGTTTGAGTATCTTGCTATTCAGACCTTTACAGGCCATCCTGTCTTTAGCAGTAGTAAACCTTCCCTAGCCATCAGCTTGCGTCCAAGACCACCCATCTCCCTAAACAGTCTTTCTGCTCCCAGGGAGCCTATTTTTGAAAACTGTCTGTATTAGGTGTGAGAAATAGTACTTTTCTAGTCATGTAGCAAGGGATACTCAATTTAGGTCACTGGAAGAGCTATGAGCAGTGTAGCACAATGACTTGATGTGATCATGGAACCTTTGTTAAAGGAGGGGTAGGCTTACCTCTCGGGGACAACATAAGTAAAGTTGATCCTGCCTTGGATCAGCTTGTGGCTGCTTACAAGTTTATGACCCTGCTACTTTCTGTGCTCTGCCAAGCTCTCTTGTTTCTGTGCTGGAGCTTCTTCCTGACAGTCCTGTACCTTCCCATGTGCAACAGTTTGTAAAGACAGTTTAGCAGCACCGGAGTAGTTTACTATTAGCTGACAGCATCTAAGACATGGCAGAAACCCCCTGCAAACTTTCTGAATGGACATATCTCTTTGAAACATACTGGGTTTTGAAATTGTAACTATTTATAAGTACTTAATGTGTGGGGGAGGGGGGGAATCCAAATTGCTGAGTAATCCCAGTTTTGGCCTGGTTTTGTAAGAAAGATTGTCTTCTCAATATAAACAAAAATTAAAGATTACATGAGAAAAAATATGCAGGAACAAAGTTAGCTGATGAGTTAACTCAGTTAACTCAATTTTCCCCCTGTTTTTAAAAAAAGCCATAAGAAGATAACAATCCCCATGATTAAGGCGTATATAACACTTCAGTTCAACCTTCAGAGCATGGGTTCATTGCTTTTAGAGCAGGTGTTCTGTTTCACTTGACGTAAGAGAAAATATATGCTAAGCCAGCTTTCAGGTCAGACATGCCCTGGCCGTGGAGTTAACTGGGACAATTAGTCCAGATGTAATCATGTCCTTATTGCTTTTACCTTCTGTATGGGATCACAGAAAGTTACTTGTGACTATACAGCCACTCCAGCACAAGGAAATCACCACTGATCTCAAAGATTTCTTTTTCCATGGAGAGGCTTTCCTTTGTCTGTCAGTCTCCCAAGTTGAAATTGTCACATACAGCCCTCCAACAACAGTTGAAATTCAGGAAAAAATGGAGCTCTTAAAATTGCAAGGGAAATTAGGAATTCCAGAGAAAGAAAAAGGATATAGATTTAGTTGTCTATTTTGAGCAAGAAAATGAATTTTTGGTTTGCTTTTTTTGTTTTGGTTTGGTTTTTGTTTTTTGTTGGTTGGTTGGTTGGTTTTGGTTTTTATTTTTTGCACAAGCTTTGTGAATGCTCCAGAGACAGGCCTTGAGGCTTTTTTTTTTTGCCAATAAACAGCTAGTGGGCTTTTACCTGAAGAAATGTGGAATGGTTTCTCTGACCAAAAGGTGCAGGACTACACATTCGTGTCTAGAAACTTTGGCATCTGTAAGACAGGATGAAGGAGGAGAATGCTGAAGCTTTGTTCAGAGGAAAGTCTGACTGTGGCTGCACATTGTAGCAGATCCTTCAGAGCTAAAGTACAAACTCTGGTATGACTGCAGTGGTACCCAGTGTATGTGAAGCAGCTTGAAGCAGCAATTTATAAACGATTTCTGATAAGTAGGGGATAGGGAATAGAGCACCAGAACGCTAGAGAAGGTTTCCCAAAGGCAGAAGAAAAAGGAGAGGAGCCACTAAGGCTTGTCCCTTTCTCATATCTTTTAAGGTAGGGATTGTGGGTCATGGGATAGGTAGAAACCAGAAAGGTAAATGCATTCAATCAGATGCTACCATCCTTTTCACAGACATTTCCCAAATGCACATTCCCTAGTGCTTTGTCATGTCTGAACTTCAAATGCAATAATGGATGGGAAATTCCACTATATCCTTTGGGAAACTGTCCAACAATCCTGAGATTACTTCCCCCCCACCTCCCCTCCCTAAAAGAGTAGACTAAATGATGATATAGTTTCTCTTTGTAGTCTGTAGATATGTCCACACACACCAGAGGTACTCCTCTCAACCCACATGGTTTACAGCCTTCAAATATCTTGTGTCTTGTGTCATGTCCTTGTTATCTGTTAATCAAATTCTTACATTCCCATGTCTTGCTAATCAATTCCTGTAATCAGTTGCAGTAAGGCCTGGTATTGCACATACATACAGAGATCTGTAAAGAAAGCCATCAGCTCCAAAGAAGTACAGGTCTTTCCCTGTTAAAATCAGAGATCTTTAAGACTCAGCTAGCCACTAGAAGAAGTCATCAGTATTCATCTACCATGCCCCACAAAAATTAATGCAGGTTTTTACCATTTTCTTGTTCTCTGAATGCCTTCTGGTATCCCTTTTGGGGTTTGAGATAGCAAAAGTGTTGGCCATGGCTAGCTAAGTTGCACTGCAGCTGTTACAGAGAGATCAGCATCTCCGCTCTTTGACCAAAGTCACTTTCTGAATTTGCCTGTAAAACTAAAAAGACACTAGTAGTTTTATTTTGGCATTACTCTCATACTGCAAACTTACACTGGGTGTTTGCCTGCTTTCAATATTTGTTTCCCAACTCTTAGATCACCCATACCATTCTGTAGTAGTAACAGCAAAATGCATTTTTCTTTAGCAGGATGTGTCACTGATGGAGTCTGAAGAAACCAGTGAGGGAGGAACCACTCCCCCAGAAGCCAGCAGTGCCACTGGGGAAGCTTGGGATTCTACAGCAGTTGAAAGAGAGCACCATGCCCTTCATGCATCAGCTGAAATGAGCACCAGCCCGTCTGGCTCTGCAAAGGGAGCAGAGCTCAGCACTTCCAAGGACTGTCTTTCTGCTCCAGGGAAAGCAGTGGAGATGCTGGGCCGACCCTCCGACCCTGTGCAAAAAGTGCCAGCAGGACTGGAACAAGAGCAAGGTGATGCAGAGCCTCAAAAGAGACTCTTGGAATTGGAAGAAGACATGCCTTTAGAGGAGGGTGGTCTGGATTGTTCTCTGAAACTTGGGCAAGTAGAGTTGGCTGACCTGGAAAGCAACCAGCACTCTTCCTCTCCCAGCACAGCCCAAGATGGGCCAGCCCCTGGCAATGCCATCCTGCAGGCTGTGGACCTCAGCACTGAGTTTGCTCAGTGCCAGGCAGAACTGTCTTCTCATGGCTCGGACTCTCAGGCCCAGCATCCAAAATCTCCTTTGGCTGATTCCATTTTCTCTCAGAGAGAGACACCTAAGTGCTTCTTGGTTTGTAAAACTGTTTCAGAGGGGCATTATAAGGCTGAACCATTTCCGGATAAGATCTCCATGGATTCTTTTCAGGAGGTTGATGCTGGTGCAGAGCAGAAGCAAAGCAGCAAAAAAGTGGCACCAGCAATTGGTGAGCAGCCTACCTCAGAGGAAGCAGTAGAGGACATGGCTAAACCTTACACTTCTGAAGATGTTAAGGAAAACATAAGAGCACTCGAGGGGTTGAAAGAGAATATAGAGTTGTCTTCTTCCCACCAATTGTCTTCCACCTTAACAGATGACAGCCAGATAATTTCACTACAAGCAGAAAGAAACATCTCTGCTGGTGAATCAGGGAATAGCAGCATGATCAAAGATCAGGGAATAGTAATGGTTCCTAAAGAAAACTCATCCACTTCCAAATGTCTTCATTTTGAAGACGATCACAGAAAAATGGAGGGCAGACCTGCCTCTCCAGCAGAAAGTGTCTTCCAAGTAAAGGATACTGCTAAAAAAATTGAGGAAGTGAATACTTCACAGCATAAGAAACCAGCACAGGAGGAGGCAGAGTCTGAACTTCAGCAGGAAGAGGAGAAGAAAGAGTGCAAAGAGCAGAATTTGCCAGAAGAAGGAAAATCTTTGGAGCCCGAAGATCAGAAAAACAAGGAACGAAATGAGCAGAAACAACTGCAGAGGGCAAAGCTCAAACTAGAGGCTCTGTCATCAGCTTTCAGGTCAGAGATGTCTTCTCTTCCTAAGCATAATGTGGATTTGTGTGGTTTGGATAATGTTTTTTTGTCTGAGCAAACAGGATCAGTATTTCCTTCTGGGGAACCTGTCTCTGTGGATCAGCATCCTGGTGAGGATGTACTACTGAAAGCTCGCATCACAGAAACACGTTCTGGATGTCAGCCACTTGCTGCCAGCCCTCTGTCCTCAAATAACCCGAACCCAACGAGTGAAACTCCAGTGGTGCCTCCACACACGTGCTACATCTCTGATCAGGTGGAAGACCTGGAAGACTCTGGTCGCTTTTCCATTGGTGGTCAGGATATTGGAGAAGCTGACTGGGATGACAGGACAAGACTGGGCAGAGAGGATGAGCACAGTGATGGGCATGGAAACGCTGTCCAGAGGTTTGATAAAAGAGATGCACCACACTGTGGAGGAGTGGCAGCACCTTCAAGTGCAAAGAACCCAGATGCTTCTGTTCCAGCACACCCTTTTTCTGGTACCAAGAACTTGGAGCCACCTGATCCCATAGATCCTCATGCCATTACAAAAAATTTGGGAAAAGCTGAGCTTCGGGACTGCATTCCAACTTTACCCTCAGAGTTCACCTCTGTGGCCTCAATGTCTGGCCCACAGCAAGAGCGTGCTAGTGGAACAGCCTCTGTGACCCCTGAGGACTGTCCTGGCGCCAACCTGAATGAACTGCTAGACTCTGCAGAGAAGCCAGCCAGCCGAGCTGCTCCCGTACAAATGCAGGACCCAGCATGGGGGGAAAATGCTATTGTAAGTACTAATCCGGAGGAAACCAACACTTCCCATGAACTCCTTACTTCTGAGGAAGGCTTTCATGAAGACCTTAGCAGCCTGTCTTCTTTCTCTGTAATACATAAGAGCTGTCTTCCTCTAGAGAGGAGTCTTCCTGAGGATCGGGGGACTGTGGCTATCGCTGCAGGGCCTCTGGAACCACCCCAAACACCAGGCAGGACTTCTACCCCCCTGAACCACCCCGAGACAATTCAGCAAACATTCCCTGAAAAAAGTGCCATTATCCAAGGAAAAGAAATGGGAGCAAATGTGGCTTTTGAAGCGCAACAAATGCCTTTACTTGATCAGTCTGATTGCAGTTTAAACCAAAAAGAGCCTGGATCCAGAATTTCCAGTGTCCTGAGCACCCTAACTTGGCCCTCTGAAGACGATACGGTCCTTGTCATGAACCAGCAAGAACTTCTGTCCCCTGTGTCCCACTCAAGCCTACCTCTGGTGTCTGAGCCTGACGCCAAACAGCTTCCCCACCCTCCTTCCCATGTCCAAAGCCCCAGCCAAGCTCAGGCTCCTGCACTTAATGCAAATCACCTTGCTCAACCTCCATCCCTTGAAAGTTACCAGCCGCTGGCTCCTGTACCTTACTCCAGGCCACGTCTCAGCTGTGGTATGGACGACAGTAAGTTACTAGCCATTCACCCTACTTTAAGCCATCCTCTCTGGACTGCTGCCCCTGTGTCTGATTCTAACACTGTAGCCTCTGCTTCTGATGAAGAAGATGTAGCAGTGAAAGATGACCGTGTTACAGTAACTAGAGAGTGGGATCTCAGTGACTCAGGTACCCATGGTACAGAGACTTCTGATGATTCTGGGGTCAGTTTGTTGGCCAAAAGCTTTTCTGCTGTTGGAAATGAAGCGTTGGCTGGCTGCTCTGACACCAGCCCTGAAACGGCAGACCAGCACATGGATACTCAGTGTGAAGAATCCTCACCTGACCACCCTTCTTGGCCCTCGCTGGAAGGCCTGCTAACACCCACAGACTCCAAGAGCAGAGACTCTGCACAGCCATTTTCAATGTTAGCATTCACCAATCCAATCCACTTCCTCCAGCTCAGCCCTCCATCGCCACCAACCACCAGAAAGACCTGCCAAGAGGAGGAGGCAGTCTCAGGGGAGCTGCGATGGGAGCAACAGGCAGGCATCTTTGGTGTGGACCCAAAGAACGCCCAAGCTCCATTGGCAGTCACAGAGAAAACAGGAGAGAGGAGGGTCAAGCAAAGGCTGGAAGGAGGAGGAGGAGAATACCACTTAGTAGCTCAGCCAAAAGAGGAAATGCCCAGACATTTACCTTTGGAAAAATCCTCAAGTTGGCCGGACAAAAAAACGATCAGGATAGTTGCACAGGAGCCAGCAGCCAATCAAGAAAACCCAATTAAACGCCGAGTAAAAAGCAAGGACTGGCACCGTCAGGGCCTGAAGAGGACGTCAGTACCACCAGACATCTTGCAGGGTGAGTCCTCTCCTCCATTTTCCCCCACCCCAAACTTATTGCAGATACCAAAACTATAGGATTAAATTAAATAGGCCATGTGATAGAGAGGCATGAGAGCTGAGAGCTTGTGCCTTCCTCGTAATGCGCCTCACTCCAGTGCTGTACCCCCCTTGGTGTCTGGCTCCAAGCTCCCCGCTCCCAACTCTCCCCTAGTTCTTCCCTGCTGCCCCTGTAACCAGTGCATCCTGCTTGTTCTCTTGAGTAGGGCATCAGGCTGGGGCTCAGTCCCCAATTTTCACACTAACACCTGCAACAGAGAGCTCATCTCACGTCACAGATCCCTCACCCCTTGACATCGTATCCTGTTTCTCTTCTTGTCCCTTCTCCATGTTTAATCATCTGTCACCCTTATTCAGTAACACAGGCTCTTTTGGCCCTACCTGCAGGGATAAATTTCTCAGTGGGGCTCAGTTCAGAACTTCTTGTCAACTCTGCTGCCATCACATGGCCGTTGCATTTTGCTGCACTTGTAGCCTCTTGTTTCCAAGCAGTCAGGAAAACGCATGCACGCACCCTCAGTAGCCTGTATCAGTTACCGCATGTTTTAGGTTCTTGTTTATTTGCTATCTCCTTTTGTTTTGCAACTGACACCTTTAGGTTCCAATCCGACCTTCTGAAAGAGAGGATCTTCCTGAGGACGTAGGATTTGAGATTACAGATAAGAATGCAGATTTGTTAAATCCAAGGTCCCAACTTGCATAGAAGCCAAATCACTGATGTCAAAACGGCAAGCACACATCTTGTGTAATGCAGCTCATTCAGACAGTACTTACTGTCAAGATCCATGTCTCTTCTTTATTATATCTTACATGATCTTTAGGCATAGTTGCTTCTTCTCAGCTCTTAGTTTATTTTCCAAGCTTCACAACATGCTGGATTTTTGGCACAGTGGAAAAGGAGGGGAGCGTGGAGGGTTGTAAAAGGTTTGGCAGCACTTGAATCAAGATTTGTTCATGTGTTTGACCTGTAAATTCTTGGTTCCAAAGTTTAAAATGTTCAAGGCAACAGTACTGTCTTTCTCCTGGCCCATACCTGCAGCTCAGTCTTTGGGCTTTCTTCCTCCTGCTGCCAATTAATTTTATATAGAATTTCTTCACACCTTATTTAATTAAATCCCTCACAAAATAAAAGAAAAATCTGCACTCCCCATTTTACATAAACAGAGGATGACTCAAGCAGCAGTTTGTGAATGCTCACATAGTACATAAATGTGAGAATTGGATTACAGCATCCATTCTCAGGCCACATCCCTTCTCGGAGCCTTCACAGCAGTCACTTTTTTAGATGTCCAGCATTTTTTAGATGTCCATTGAGATTTTTTGGGGGCTCAACATCCACAAAAGAAAGTTTAAGACCTTGACGTGACCAGTGACTTTGGGTCCGTTGATCCTCTGATGCGTGGCCCAAGTTGCTGAAAGGGGAAAGGCAGCACCAAACAGGCCCCACAGGCAGTGTGTTCACTTGGGCAACTGGAGAAGAAGCTCTTAGAGTTACTGTCATCACTGAAGTTGTCAGCCTTTTTCCTTATATGAAAAGCAAACGCGGCTAAATAACATGTAAAGCGTAAGTAGTGTCAAGAATTATCAAAATCAGGATGTTTCTGACAAATAAAGGTCATGAGGGCACCTGTGCTCCAACCCAAGACTGTTACTTAGGTGCGGTATAGGTAGGTGGTATCTGTGTATCACTTGGATTGTAACTTGACCCTTAAAATGGACTTATGTGTTTACTTTCTAATTGTCTTGTATGCAGAAATTCCTTCTGTTCCTTCAGAGGAGGAAGCTCACAAGGCACACAGGGAACCACCAGTCAGTTCAGAAACAGTTATATTGCGGTAAGTGTCTCCAAGGCCCCTTAGAATTTGCCCCTGTCACTGTGTAGCGCAGACACCTGACACCCTCTGTTATTCCTGGGGGACCAAAGATGATGATAAGGAGTAGAAAACTATAATAAAATGACTTAAGCCTGTGTTTCAGTCTGTGCCCTCTGGGAGAGGACCCCGTTGCAACAGAACTATTTCTGTCCCTTAAGGACAGTGTCTTCATTAAGCCAAACTTTGTTCTTTGTTAAGTAAAGCATGTGGAGCTTGAGCTTGTTGGAAGGTGAGATCCTTGCTGTGACAGATCTGTTACTAAGATTTGGATAAGCCATCTCTGGTGCTGTGCTCTTCATTCACTCTTTCCAAACCCTTATTCCCCGACAGAGAGAAGAAACCTGCAGACGCAATGGAGAACTTCAAACGCCGGCACTCCAAACTGATCAACTCCTGTAAGTACCTTCTCCCTGCAGCACTGTGGCAGACCTCTCTCCTCCCTCATCTCACCTTTGGAGTGAGCAGAGAGGAGAGTGGCTCCTGCCACGTGGTAGCAAAGAGGGAACGTTAGAGTGCTGTGTCCAGTGGAGGCAGTGAGACCAGAGTCCTGCAGTACGCTCAGGCAGCTGGTGGGCTTTGCTTACAGCGGGTGCGTGTGGTCTAATGTGTTCAGTTATCCTACTATGAGACAGTTACTGAGTTTTCTCCAGACTGAAGCAGGGGGTGAGTAGCTCCTATAGAAGGTATAAATGTACATTCCTCTCTTCACAGCAAGATTGCTCTATCAGGAGTACAGTGATGTGGTTCTGAACAAGGCCATTCAAAGCCAGAAGAGAGTGGATTCTTTCGCAGAGGATATAGAGTCGAGTTTCCCAAGCTCCCCAAGGCTACGGAGGAAAGTGCTGTCTCCCCAGGACTCATATTTGCAACGTCTGTCAGTCTCATCTAATGCATCCCTCTGGCAGGACATCCCCATGATACGGGGCAGCAGAATGCTGCTCAATATGTCCCGTGATGAACAGAAGCTGCAAGAGGTAATGGGCAGATGTAACAAGGTAGATGGGTGGTCTGTAGTCAAGAAAGAGTCCCCAGAAGGGTGGTTAAAGTGGAGAACAAAAACTCTGATGTGGGAGTGCAGGTGGTTGAATGCAGATGTCACCTCTACCCACATAGGCAGCACGGGGGATGTGGTACCAGTGCTTGTGAAGTAGTACAGTGCTGAAGTTCAGAATTGTAAAGAAAAAGAGCACTGGAGGACAGACTCTGGACCATATCAATAACTTCATGAAAACAGACGTGAGGCAATTGGAACGAGATAAACCAAGGAATTTTGAGCATGTTCAGTGCGAAAGAGAATATTAAAGTAGAAGACTTCCAGCATTCTCCCACACATAAGCTTATGAGAGATGCTAATAAAAAAAACCCACAGTGAATTGTAGTTTCTGTGGTAGAGGGTGAGTTTACCAGATTGACTTGTGTGAGCTGCAGGGCTGAGAGGAAACAGGAAGACGTTTGGGTTCAGCAAAATGGTACATAGAGAAGCTGGGTGAGGAAAATGAGAGGAACCAAGAGGTGGATGGGTGGACCCAGGGAAAGAGGCAAAACCAGCAGCATGGGAAACATGATGAAGGAGAAAAACGTGGGTGATGCGGGTGCTGGAAAATTTATGGGACAGTGTAAAACAGGGAACCTAGTGAAAGTGGAGCTGAGGGGGAATAAAAAGTAAAATGAGAGCAGGTAGTGTTTTTTCTTTTAAGTCATACCACGAGTCTGTCTTCTAAACAAAGAAAAAACTATATATAATGGAGTGCTTGCCCTTTTATTCCTAAAATCTCTCTTCTGTAATTATGTGCTACTTACATAATGTACTGGGAGGTTTTCTTGCTTTGCCCCTGTCTCCTCTCCATAAGTTTCCTCACAGGCTGTGCTCTCTTACTTCATCTCTCAAGGCCAAGTTCGAGTTGATAATGTCTGAGGCTTCGTACCTGCGCAGTTTAAACGTGGCAGTGGATCACTTCCAGCGATCAGCAGAGCTCCAGGCAATGCTCACCAACCAAGAGCGTCAGTGGCTTTTCTCCCGCCTTCACGATGTACGCGATGTCAGTGCCAGGTGAGATATGGCCCTTTCCAGGACTGACACCTTCCAGTTCTTGGGCAGAGAGCTCATTGCAGGAGATCAGAATGTTCAAAATGCTACTGTAGCCATGCACTATTTGCTTCCACTACAACTAAACTTGACTAACTAGACCTCAGCCCAACCCAAATATAGCTCCTGCTAAATACAAGACAAAAGAAGGAGCTGCACGAACCCTGACCAAAAAAAAAAAAAAAAAAAAAAAAAAAAGACGGAAATAGGGAGGAAAAAAGAAAAAAAGTTACAGCCATCACTTGACAGAACCTAATGTGAATCAGTTGAGCATAAGTCATAAAACGTAGACATGACCCCACATGCAAGGAATCCTGTATGTTGTAGGATTCCGTTCTGCTTTTTTCCTCCAAGGCTTGGCTATATACATTGCTAAAATAGTAAGGTTTGCTGCTACCTTCTCAATTTCTACTAGTAGGATTATTCTCATGATGTCTTAATTTTCAGTTGTTTTCTGACCACGCCCGTGGAAGTATGACCTCTCAAGAACAGAGGTGTTTGACCTCTGCTTCATCCTTGCCGATATCTAGCCCTAAATTGTCTTTGTACAGGCATTATTCTCTCTCTCGAAGTAAAGAGCTATCTCACCATTTTATGTGGTCTATCAGGATTTTAGAGGACTGAGGCCATTCCTGCTTTACTAAATGACACTGATATTTCCCTCTCCTTTTATGGCACTGCAACCATGTGCTGCAGTTTCCTCTTTGACTTGGAGGAGAAATTTGAGGAGGATATGTTCACCTTCCATGTGTGTGATGTGGCTCTGAAACATGCCCCCGAGTTCCGCAGGGTGTATCTGCCATACGTAACAAACCAGACCTATCAGGAGCAAACCTTCCAACGCTTACTGTAAGTTTTCTCATTTGTTTCACCCTTCTCTCCCCTTACTTCCTTGCTGCACCTCGAATATTCACTTTTTCAAGTGATGGGGAATGCTGCAGGTCCAGGCTGTTGGCTGGTGCTCTCGCTACACCCCTGGAAGAACAGGCAGAAACCTTCAATTCAATGGCATTTGGAACAGCAGGACAGAGCTGCTGCGGCTTCTCTCCCACAGCATTGGAAAGAATAATTAGTATCAGATTCTATTGCAGGCTATTCTCTCTGTCTGCCCTCTACTGAAGACAGCAAAAGTGACTGTCCTGGATAACAGTTTTCAGTCTGTGGTTTTCAGACTACTAAGAACCAGAAAGCAATAATTTCAAGTGAAACTTCCAACCTCAACCGTTCTGTGATTCTGTAATTAAGAAAAATATGGCTGCTGTCAGTACACTTAAACTGACTATGCAGGAGTCTTTAAAATGGATTGAAAATCCTAGGGCCAGAGAACACCATTGGTCTCTCTTGCTTTGGATGGTGGCGTGGAACATCCTCTTCTGTACCCAGTGGCACAACCAAGCATTAATCAGGCATGAGCCCAGTCCTGAGCCAAGGTTTCCCTGCCACTTCAGCACTGCTTCCCTTCGTAACAACCCAATTCCAGTGAAGCTACAGTGGTTCCAGGAGAAGATGCTGTTCCCGATTATTCAGGCACTGTGTCTTGGTGCTGCTGACTGGGAGAGGTTTAGTGTCTCAATTTATTCCCTTCAGGGAAGGCTCAGTTCCATGCAGAAAGGATCTCTAGGATATTGTCTAGAGCAATGTCTACTGGGCCTACAACCTTCTTCCCCATCTCTTCAAGGATATGGGATTGGCTATTCTGGTGGCTCGTGACACTCTCACTACCATTAGCCCTTTATCTGCTACTGCCCAACATGAAAAACTAGATGGCAGTGGCTGTGTCTAAGAGGGAGAAGAGAGACATTAGGTGGGGAAGCCAGCTCCCCTCGGGAGTAGCAAAAGAGGGGAGACAGCTGTTTCCAGACCCTGGAGCTGGACCGTTCAGTATAAGGAAAGAATACAAACCACCACTGCCCGTGTGAAAGGTGTCCTACTGATAGAGGGGAATCGAAATGTAGCTGTTACTTCTGGCTTTTATTCCGGAGGGCTGTGGCAGAAAGAGGAAAGATACAACAACAGCTGTACTGCCATCCTGTAGCTGTTAGAAACCCATACTTGCTCTTCATTAGCGGAGTGGTGCAGTTTCTTGACATCTCTTGCCCCAGGGACAAAACCTGACTGAAACACTCACTGAAATCTGATAGTAGGAAGACTGTTTATTTGCTGTGGTGCCTAGATGTCCTTTCTTTACCACTCTCACAGAAATGGAAATGCGGGGTTCCAACAAGTCCTGGAGAGACTGGAAAGCGATCCAGTATGCCAGCGCCTCTCACTTAAATCCTTCCTCATCCTCCCCTTCCAGCGCATCACTCGACTCAAGCTCCTCCTACAGGTAAATGTTGATTCTCTGCTTTCCTACAGTTTCTCTCAAGCTGACCCTTCTTTGGATCTGAAAGTCATATTTATATGAGCTGTCTCCAAGCACTGGGTAGAAGGACTGCGTGCAGCCATTCATGTTGCATCTGTGATACGTTTGGCAGGATGCTCTAAAGCCGCTCAGTTGTGTATATTGTGAATGGGCCTTTGCGAAATCAAACCTGTTTGTCATCATACAAATATCTGCTGTGCATTAGTCCAGCACCATGAGCTGGATATGATAGCCTGCACGTGGCAATGCAGTCTGTATACTGGTTAGGACTTTCTTTCAACACTGCTTCAACTGTACTCCAATAAATAATTTATGGAGTCTTCTCAGAAGATGTTGATTTACTTTTTATTGAACCTTTTTGGCTTCCTGCTAGGAAGACAAAGCAAAGGCTCCTTGGCTGCCCTCTGGAAGGCAGCCTGTCTCTACTCTTTGCCTGCAACATTGGCAAATAGGAACCTTCCAGACAGGCAACCAGCAGGTCCCTAAGAACTAATTTTGAGCTCTTTCTGTGAAATTCTTCTTTTTGAATATACGAGCCTGCTTTTAACAGGAGAAAAGGAGTATGAGGCCAAGAACAATTCTGTGCTTAAGGCTGTTTGTGCTTGGATTAATGGTTGCTTCCTGTGCCATGTAACTTGTAAATGACAGTTAATATGATTTAGATTTTCAGGGATGTCAGCTTATCAGTGACATTCTGTATCTCAAATTTCTGGCCTTGTTGCCTCCACATCTCATTACCTATCACTGCTTTAGTTTACCTTGAGGCTGGCATCTTGGTGTCTCCTTGTTTCTCCTGCACCTCCCAGATACACATGTCCAGCTTTCCCTGTTTGCATTAAGAAAAACATCTTTTCTTATGCAGAATATCCTGAAGAGAACTCGGCCTGGGTCTGAGGAGGAAGTGCAAGCAACACAGGCCTACGATGCTCTTGAAAAGGTAAAACTGTCAACCTGTTCTGCAGCCTTGCAGAAAGGGATTTGGGGGTTTTGGTTGTTGGTACCCTCAATATGAGTTAATGTGCCCTGGCAGCCAAAAGGGCCAACTGTATCCTGGGGTGAATTAAGTGCAGTATGGCTAGCTAGTTAATAGAGGTGATTGTCCCACTGTACTCAGCATTGGTGTGGTCTCACCTTGAGTACTGTGTGCAGTTGTGGGCTCCACAGTGCAAGAAGATTGTAAAAATATTAGAATGTGTCCAAAGAAGGGCAACAAAGGTGGTGGAAGGACTAGAGGGCAAGACTTACGAGGAGTGGCTAAGGATACTAGGTTTGCTCAGAGGAAACTGAGGGGTGACCTCATTGCTGCCTACAACTTCCTTATGAGGGGGAGCAAAGAAGGAGGTGCTGATCTCTCCTCTCTGGACACAAGGGAATGGCTTAAAGCTGTGTCAGGGGAAGTTCAGGTTGGATGTTGGGAAAAAGTTCTTCACTGAGAGGGTTGTCAAGCACTGAAACAAGCTCCTCAGGAATGTGGTCATGGCCCCAAGCCTGACTGTGTTCAGGAAGTGTTTGGACAACACTCTTGGATATATGGTTTAACTTCTAGTTTGCCCTGTGTGGAGTCAGAAGTTAGACTCAGTGATGCTCATGGGTCCCTTCCAACTCAGCATATTCTGTGGTTCTCCACAGCCATATTGCATCACACAGCTGCAGGGCACCAAAGTGGCCCAGTCCTCTTCATTGATCTTCACCCTCGTTGAGGGCCCTTGCCATTGCTCCTCGTGAGTAACAAATCACTGTGTTCATGTGACTCTCCTGCATGTGCAGTGCTAGCTGTCAGCAGAAAGCACTAAAGCAGGAGCCAGCTGAGATGCGACTGAACCTGCACCAATGATATCAAACTACTTTTTTTCAGGACTCACTCTTCCCAGTCTTCTAAACGCCATTCCCCCTTTGTGTTCCTTACCTTTGTCTCTAATTAGTGATCAACTGCCACCCTAGTCCCAAGAAGAAAATCCTGCTTTAAAAAAAAAAAAAAGGCGTGGCAAGACATTACTCTATTGCCTCCCTTCCTCTATCCTGTTTATTAGAGAGACAAGATTTAAAGTCTTCTGGGACAGCTTGTTATCTAAACTTTGTACAGCAGCATAAGGTGGACTTGTTCCTAGCTAGCTCCTGTTCTGTCTAGTGATGATTTGATCTTCTTGGAGTGTCACTCCCTTCCTTACAATCTCTCCCCTCTCATCCACCACAAACCTAAAGACAAGTTCAACATGACACATACTTCCTTAAAGGTCTTAAGACTGCACCTGTGTGCTTCACAGCTCCCAAAGCACTGCAGTCTGAGCTGGGTGGGCAAGATGTCATACACTGAAATCCTTAGACTCCAGCTGTGTTCAAGCCAGCGTTATCTCTGTGACACGGTTACGCAGCTGCCCTGTATTGCCTCAGGCAGCTTGGAGGCTGAAGTACCTCTGTTTCATTGTGTCCTGTCCTCACAAGTACTGGCAACAAGCTCTGGGTTGTGGAAAATCAGGGCTGATGTTTGTCTAATCGGCCTCCTGTGTTTCCAGTGGAGCATCTAGTAAGAGCTGCTTCCAAACAACCAGCAATTCAACCTTTGGCACCTGAGATGTCTCTAGTATCGCCCCCCCAGTATCCTACAGTTAAATAAATACTTATCACAGAGACTTCATCTAAAGAATATCTTCCTTAAGAAAGAAGAATGATTATTATAGGTATAGAGAAGTTGAATATGCTTGCCTGGAAAAAATATGGGGTTTTTTGCAGGAGGATGCCTAATAAGAATTGTCACTTACACTGACTCTTGAGGGGCTCCTGGGAGTAGTACTGATCCCACCAGGCAGTTCTGCTCCCACTTCAGTGATCATCTGTTTTCTTTTGCAGCTCATCAAGGATTGCAATGAAAACGTCCAGCGCATGAAGAGCACTGAAGAGCTGATCTACCTCAGCCAGAAGATTGAATTTGAGTGCAAGGTGAGCTCGTCCATTCTTTGGGCCTTGCTCTAGCCTAATGTATCATCTCTCTTTCCTCACAAAGTCACTTGTGCTGACTTTTTGTTCTCCTCTCCAGCATACACAGAACCTTTGAACCAGAACACAGGTCAGCTCTTCATCAGTGCTTCCCTTGCCCAGTTGTTCGTGTCAGCCTTCAGCTGAAGGTGCCTACCATGACTTACTCCTGTCCAGCTGGAGAGATGAAAGCACACTTCCTCTAGAGAAAGGCAAAGATGCAAATCCAAAACTCACGAATACTGATTTCCTTGTACACACTTGACATAAATGTTCATTTCTGTCTTGCAGATATTCCCACTCATCTCACAGTCGAGACGACTTGTGAAGTGTGGTGAGTTGACAGCACTGGACTTCAACACGCTGAGTCCAAAGTGGAAAGTCACCACCCGTCCCATCTACCTACATCTTTTCAATGACTGCCTGCTCCTGTCTCGGCCGAAGGAGTGAGTGCTTCAACACAATTCTTGCTGCCCCTTCTAAAATACCTATCTTTTTCTGGGTCTGTGCTTTGGTGAAAGAGTCCTTTCCCCTCTGCCTGCCAGCAAGTGGCAGCATTTGTCAAGTCACTCTCCTAACTCTACATTATGTGAGTATCACGCAAGTATGTGGCATCTCATAGTTCCAACTCTTAATTAAACCATACGATAATAAAACAAGATATCTTCCAGTTCCTAATGCAACACTTCTATTCTGCCTTTCCATCTTGATAATGCAAAACACTTTAACAATAGTATTTATTCTAGTTTTGCTTGGTAAATAATTTCTTCTTAATGCACAGCATGAAGATTAGTGAATGTGCAAATCACTGGTTTGTCAGGAAACCAAGAGGTTTTTTGGTTGTGTTGGGGTTTTGGAGGGGTGGTTTTGTTTTTAAGCTGTAAGCTGTCAAATAAAATTCTGACAGGACAGAGCTTAGTATTTCTACCCTTTTCATTAAGTCCCCTCTCTCTTCTCTGTCTGTCTGAGACTTCTAGCAAGAACAAAGCTTAAGGTGCCTGTCACAGATGAAGACTCATTAAAAGCTTTTTGCTTTCCTGACATCAGAAAACAACATGGACTCACTTTATAACCCTCATCACCTTAAAACTCACAACTTGTTTTGTTCCTCCTCTTTACCTGCAGGGGTGGACGTTTTGTTGTGTTTGATCATGCTGCTTTCTCAGATGTGCGTGGGGAGAAGTGTGAGATGAAACTACACGGAACAAACAAAAACGTTTTCCGTCTCTTTCTACTTCAGAATTACCAAGGAAAGAGGGTGGAGTTTTTGTTTCGTACAGAAACACAGTAAGAGCTCAAGGTTACCCTCAGTATATCCTGTTACCATAGCCAGACACCTCCCAGGAGCCTGATGGTTGTCCCTCAGCTGCCCACATGCTAAAATATCAAATGCAGCTGCTGAGCAGAGGACTTGAAAAACATCCTCTTGCTGTAACAAGCCCCTAATGAGCCACCTTGCTCCTCTCTCATCATAGCTGCTCATACAATACTACCACATAATGCCATACCATCAGCTTCCAAAACCAGGATTTTTTTGCCTTTGCCCATCTCCTTTTTCCACTTTCTCTGGTTCCCCTAAGTACCCTGTCTCCCTGACCCTTCTGTTGTGGTTTAAACCCAGCCAGCAGCCAAACATCACACAGCCACTCACTCACCCTCCCCTACCCTGGGAAACGGGGGAGATGAATTGGAGGGATAAGGGTAAGAAGACTCGTAGGTTGAAATAAAAAACAATTTAATCATCGAAATAAAATTAAATTAAAATGATGATAATAATGGTAATAGAAAATACGGATGAGTAACACTCAGCGTGATTGCTCACCCCCCGCTGCCCAAGGGCCAGCCTGTTCATGGCTAGCAATCCCTGAGAAGCAAGACTCCTGAAACCATAATCCCAGAAGCAAGAGTGAACTTTCTGATCAACCCTCATCTATATACTGAGCACAACATTAGGTGATATGGAATATTCGCCAGTTTGGGTCCATTGCTTTGGCTCTGCTCCCCCCCCGCCCAGTTTCTTGTGCACCTGCACACTGGCAGGACGTGGGAAGTTGAGAAGTCCTTGATTTCTTAGCAACAACTGAAAACATCAGTACATTATCAACATTCTTCTCCTATCAAATCCCATACTGAATCCAAAACACAGCACTATTCTAGCTACTAAAAAGTGAAAAAAAAAAAAAAAAAAAAAAAAAAATCAGCTCTATCCTGGCTGAAACCAGGATACCTTCCTGTGAGGAAGCCTGTATGCACACAGCCCCAGTCCTGTCATCAGACTGCTCTCCCTCACATTGAATCCTGACCCCTATCTGGTGATGCTGAACCCTAATATCTATCTTGTGATGTTTTCCAGCAGTGAGAAGCTGAGGTGGATCTCTGCTTTGGCACCTCCACGAGGAGAACTGGACCTCCTGGAATGCCCTGGTGAGACTGCTCTGCTACTACAGCAGTGGGGGTGGGCTGGCTCAGAGGAGTTGGAGTCACCTGTGAGATAGAATCACAGAGTGATTCCGAGGCAGAATACTTGCCTTTTGAAAATAAGATACTTGTGAGCTTTCCCTCAGTGCCAGGTTCTGCCAGTTCTTTTACTCATTTTTACTCATATTACATAGAAGACCTGTAGTCTTCTAGAATTACAGTTCTCTGCTCTTTAATGTTTGGGCAATCCCTTATCCCCTACCTCCTCCGGGGCTGATGTACACAGGTTTACTGTTGCTTTCTAGTATATCATTGTGATCTTTCCTCCCCTTTAGATGCACCACAGGTTCAATGCATAAAGACTTACAAGGCTCGGGAGAATGATGAGCTGGCTTTGGAGAAAGCAGATATCATCATGGTTATGCAGTACAGCAATGATGGTGAGCAGAACAAACAACGACTATCTTAAATTACGGGTAGGAACTTACTCTAGTAGTCTAAAGCTTTACCACCACCATCAGGCTTCAGAAGGAGCCTCTCATTCCTGATTGTTGGACTGAGAGTATAAAGAGAGTCTTCATCTTCATTAAGACACTTTATTTGGAAACTGAAAGGGGATCTTTTTCTTTGATCTTAGGGCCTTGTCAGAGGGGGAATTTTGGGAAGAATAAAAAAATGTTTGACTACTTTCCCTGATGTTGTGCTTTTCCCCACACCACAGGATGGATGGAAGGCGTAAAACTTTCAGACAGGGAGAGAGGCTGGTTCCCCTCAGAACATGTGGAACACATCTCCAGCAAACATGCACGGCAGAAGAACCTGAAGGAGGAACAACGTGTGAAGAATGCTAAGCAGCAAGTCTTCTGTAAGAAATAAGACTCTACTTTGTTTGGACCTGTACAGTCTCCCTGCCATGGGGAAACCATCTTTTTTCTATAGTGCCTCAGAAGAAAACGCCTCTGCAAAGAGCATAATACAGCACTTTGACAGAACCAGGTGCTTTTTGCCAAAGAAAGCGGGAATTCAATCAGGAAAAATCATTCACTTCCTCTGTGTCACCAGGACTACGGCAACAGTAGGAGGGGGAAAAGTTGCATGTATTGCTTGCTTTGTGGTAGTAGGGAGGGACTTTAATCGGCCAGAGGTCTGGGATCTGGACTTCTGAAAATATATTCCTGGTTTTGCCACTGACAAGTTGCAGGACCTTGAGCAAGTCACTTCAGAATTCTGCCTCGGTTTTCCCATCTGTGAAATGGGGGTAAACTAACCTACCTCACTGGATGTTGTGAGGCTAAATTCACTAGTATTAGCGTACTGAGAGCTTTGAGTTCCTGAGAAGGAAGGTGCTAAGTGCAAAGCACAATAGAGTTGAGGAGAGCTTTCCATTTGAGTATCCTCTTGATATCTTGATGATATTGATCTCCATAGTGTAATTTACATTTAGAACAATTTATCTATTCGATCGTGCAAGTCTACTGGTTTTTAGATAGGCAAATACTTCATTGTACCTAAATTTAACTCAGTCTTGGTGTACTATTAAGAGTCCTTGACAGGATTAGAAAATCCACTGGATTTAAGCGAAGTTTTCAGAAGCCACAGTGATGATATCCCCCACCTTAAGAGGTACCAAGCTGAAGTATCTGTTTCACAAAGGTCACCTCTCTTCTGAACAAGTGTCCCAATAAGCCATCTTAAATGACCCTTTTTTACTCTGCCTCCCACCCAAAGTGGAACAGTGACTTTGAGAAATATTTTTATTATGTGTTGGTACATGCCCTGTACAAAATAACCATGACTAGGCATATGCAATGAAGTGGCACTTTCCTGCTGCTCTTATTCTGATAGCTGATGTGGTATTGCATGCACCATTTTGCACACTTATAGAAAACACTGAGATATTTAGCCACTGTAGATAAAGTCAAAATATGTACCAGGGACTTAGTTCTTTTTTGGAACTCTCTGGTTTCAAGTCCAGTTTACATGCAGTCCTGCTTTTGTGCAGAACCTGTCTATTTGAGGATATGCCTTCAACTGTAAAATACTGTTTCTGTATTAAAGTGTTTGCGTTCAGTTCGGTCAATGCAAGATCAAGTATAAGAATCCAATACACCAAAGAAAGCAATGTGTAGCCTTCTTGCATTTAATATATTTGAAGAATTAGTTATCTTCATTCCTCCAGCTTTCTGTCTCTGTAACATTCTGGCTTTAATTCCCATTTATGTTGTATCTAGTATAGCGTAATACAGCCTATTTATATCAGTAATTTTAGCTGGATTAAAAAAAAAAAAAAAAGTTGCTTTTAGTCCTAATAAACTCATGCACTTCTCCAGTTAAAATAAACAACTTTCTGCTTTCCTTGTTACTTAGGTTTTCATCTCAAATGTAAGTACTGCAATATTTACTGGCTATACATTCAGTATTTTCATTATTTTTTTCATATAACTCTACTTTCTAAGTGAATATTAAGTAGAAAGAGCTACACTTAAGAGGCAGTAAAGAAAGCTTGCTTTACCAGCCATACCTTAAGATTCTTCAGGACATTATCACCAGCCCTGAAATGACTGCTGCTGCAGGTTCTCTAGTGGTTAGTCATCAGTGTATCAAGATAAGCTAAAGGGGTGACCTACAGAAGATGGGATTCCAGTCCATGATACCAGTAAAACAGGATGCAATTATTAGATTGCCTTTTAATCTGTGGTCCTGACTACAATCTACCTACACCTTTTTTCCTCTAGAAGAACTAAAGCTGGTCCCTACCTAAGAACCAAAGCAAATCCCTACCTCAGACTAAAGTAAGTGACATAAGAAGAGTTATAATCCTCAACAGGACCCATGAACGTTCACGACCGTGTAAGGTTGTCCCATGCAGGCAGTCTGATGCATCCCATATCTGTATCAGCTGCATCTTTGCTGCTTGTATTAGGAGGAGGCAGGCCATGCTAAATCAGAAGTCATCTTGTTAAACATTTTAAAAGTCAAGAATTCTTTACTCTTTGAACTTCTGCTCTCAAAACCAAGCGGGCATATTGTTCATTAGTCTCCCTGCGTGGTTCCTGTGTTAAATTCTGTACATTCTTGTTAAGGTAGGAAACTTCAAGGCCACTGTTGTTGTGTCTGACAGGACATCTAAACTGTTTAACTAGTTGGATCAAATGTTGACTTCTCCCTGTCGCAGGTACAGCCTTTATTTCCCATTATCAGGTTTTTTGTATGTTAAGGAACATTTAAAGATCACCTTATGCTTCTAAGAAGTGCTTATACTCTGGTTTACTTGGATTTCTTACATGTCAGGTAGGCCTCAACCTCTCACTAGTTAAATTTTTAGCCTCAGCACCATCATGCCACCAAAATCCATAAACAAATCTGCACTGAATTGCTTCATGCTTTTTGAAACTGATTAACATTGGTTTGTACAAGCTTAATCAAACTAGTACAATACTGTGCGTGTAGGAGTCAGGAATCAAGTTGACAGAGTATCCGCTTCATCCTATCACAGTCTTAATTCTCAGTCAGGATCTCTCCCTACATTATCTGATCTGGATAACCTGATTTCCTAGAAAATCAGTATTAAACTGAAATAGAAGAGTAGAGTTTGCCAGCCACATCCCTATGCTTTCCTAGTACGATCCCCAAAGAAGGAAGGTCCACAGAATAGGAACGCTGTATGAGAGATACAAGTGTATCTTAAACAGCTGGCTGTAAATTGAAGTATGAAGAAATCAACAGCTTCCGCAGGAACAGATGGAGACTTATACATTGCATATCTGGACAAATGAAATTCAGTACTATACTTAAAAAAACAAAAAAAAAACAAAAAAACACACACAAAAAACCAAAAGCAAACAATACTCTTTAGAGCGCAGTTTCTTTTTGTGGTAAGAACAACAATGAAATACAAGCATGACCTACATTTAAAAAGTTGAGAATCTGAGAAAATCATGGTTTATGTCTGAAAATCAAATGTTATGACTGCTGTCATTTTTTCATCTTTTCATATAAAAAAAAAAGTATAAAATATATATAAGTATCTGTGTGGCTCCAAAAAAAAAGGTCATAGCAATGGTGACCTATGCCGGTCCTTCCTAAAAGAAAATAAATGAAAGCATTCTCCACAGTTCTTATCCCCTTTCAGAGTACTAGAAAAATCTGACATAAGGACCAGAGTTCAGTAAATAAACACAACCTTGCTCAGAAACAGGAACCTTTAAAGCACTTAGTGATTTTTATCTTTGTGCTTTTATCTTATATTGAAGAGGTCCCATCCCCTCTAAGATCAGAGATGTATGTGTTTTGTCAGCTGAATGCTGCTAACAAAAAATAAATTCCATTTTAGCTCCACTAACATTTCAGCCAGCACGTGTTAAGTTTGTTGGCTGAGCCAGGTGCACTGTTAGACTTAATTACACTGCCTCCAAAATGCTGGTGCACATGCTTCAGGTTACACTCATTTAACATAATGAAACTACTTTCAGGTGAAAGCATCTGCAGGAGCAGGATCTTCGATGCTAGAGCAAACCTTGAGACGAAGACAGGGCATAGAGGGAAATGCACAGCAGAAGGGTGCCATGCCAGCAGTGAGCTATTGAGCTAATAACTGAGATGAGGATGAAGACTGTTCTGTCTTGGTGCAGCAGACCGCAATTAAGCCAATCATATTCTTCAAGCAAGCGCTGTCTTTGCTGTTTGCAGCCAACACAGGTTGTGTTTACAGCCAGCTGCACTTCACTTGGTGGTTAGGAAAGCTGCACACAGAGGGCTTGGTTTCTGGAACCATCCTGACCTGAGTTGCAGCACAGTTCTCTCCATCAACTGCCCGTGAGAAGGAAGCCAGAAAAGCCAGTCTTTGTTCTCTCCTGCCCTTCATCTAGTGTAGACACCTGCAATTGCACAAAGCTGGTTTAATGTTACCTGGGCAGATGACTACCTGTAGTAGTGAGAGATCACTAACTGCCTGGTACCACTGTTAGGAGCCTTGTCTTTTCTAAGAGTTGTTAAGAATTGAAAGGATGCAAAATTATAGAGCCTAAAAGTCAAGAAGTGCCATTTATTTCTTTCAACCACTAATTTATGGAGAATCAGAAGCACTGCTAAACAACTGCAGACAGAGCGCACACACACACACACAAAAATTAATCTCTTCCTGCCAGCCTGCAAGGAAAGATAATGAGGTTTATCTCATTCATGCTACACCATCCAATTCTGTGACATCTGGGTTTCCAAGGCACGCAATTAGCGACATTTAGGCCCGCTCCTGGTGGGAGCTGCTGAAGCCGCGCTCTTTCAGATGTCCTCGGATGTGCCGGTGACCTTCCTGTACCCTACGTGAGGGAGCCGGGTTTGCGTGTCCCCCCTCGTAGACCGGCTCTCTGGTCCCCCACGCCCACGGTGCGAGGGCGGGCGGGCCGGCCGGGGCCTTCCCGCAGGGCAGCCGGCTCCCCGCGGCCGGGGCGCCTGAGGGGGCGGGCGGGCGGCACCAGGCCGCGGCGCGCGGGGGGCTCCGGGGCTGCGGCCCCGCTACCTGCGGGTGCGGCCGGGCTCCAGCTGCGGCTGCTGCTGACGGGGCGGCCCGCCTCCGCCGCTGCCCGCCTGCCCGGGCGGCTGAGGTAGGTGGGTCAGGTAGCCTCGACCCCGCTCTCTCCCCCGAGAGTCGCTGGCGGCCCAGGTGGCCTTGATGAGCCGGCCGGGGCCGGCGGTCGCAATCCGGCCGGGGCTCGCCGCCGAGGCCCGGCATTAACCGGGCATTAACCGGGCCGGACGCGCCGCCGCCGAGCCGGCATGGACGGGGCGGGCGCGGAGAAGGAGTGGGCGCCCAAAGGGCCGGGTAAGGGCCGGGCGGTGGGACCGGGACACCGGCTCTCAATAACGACCGGGCGGGGAGGCACCCGCCAACGAGCCTAATGAGTAGCTCCGGTTGAGCATAACGACCCTGTCGCCTCCTCTGGGCTGTTACCTGTGCCGCCGGCCCTCCGTGCGGGCTGGCAGCCGTTACCCCCTGCCTCCCTCGCGGCCTTGGGCGTTATCCTGCCCCGGGGGGGGGGGGGGGGGTGGGGGAAGGCGCCATTTTGCCCGGAGCGCCGTGGGGGGTTGGGGGGCAACGGGCTGCAGCCGGGCCCGCTGGGCAAGCTGGCGTGTGAGGGTGGGGGGCAGGTGGATTTCCCCTCGTGTCGCACCGAGGGGTTCCCCGCTGCCTCGGGGTTTCTAGGCTGCTGGCACCGACCGCCGTCACCTGCTCTCCAGTTTTCCTCCTCCTTGTCTGTGCTTGCGTGGGTGGACCCGTGGAGCTGGTGTTTCTCTCTGTGCGTGTGTTCGGGTTGCTTTGTGCCAAACGCTTGAAACAACCTTAAAAAAAATCTATGCAATTGGTTACCTTGTTCCAAGAAACATCTAAGGAGAAGTTGTGAGAAGAAAAGGAGGGCTTTGTTTCTTGCTTGTTCACCTTCAGCCGCTCAGGTGTTCCAGACTCTATGTGTATGGTGTTCCCAGTCAGTTAAAATCCCCTCCGTTTAAGGTTATGTTTATCTAAAAGTGGGACAAAGTGATTTTCAGTCTGCTCTCTTGTCATAGGAATGATGGGAGAAAGGACTATGTTACTACGAAGGTTGGTTACTATGTTACTATGAAGGCATGCCTCTCAAAACTTCATTTTCATCTGTGGCCTTCTCTTTGGCAATCCCAAATTGTTGCCAGGCCTTTGACGTATGTTTTAGAAATAGAGAGAGCAATTTACTTTTTCTTGGAGGGGTATTCCTGTAGATGATATAAAATGTCCAGATGTCAGTCCCTTCTTCTGCTGCAGATACAAGGGACATGCACAAGACTTTGAAATGTATTTTGTGATGTAAGCACATACTGGGGTTTGCGTAAAAATAAGTAAAAAGCCTTCTCAAATCAGTGCTAAACTGAAAATACTATTCCTGATTTAAGGCAGAGGGCGAGTGACAGAATGGGTGACACGTGAAAATATTAGCTTTTTCACGTAATGAGCAAGTTGAGCTCAGAGGCAGTGAGAAGGATGGTGGAGAAAGGAATTATATAGAACATAGCGAGCTTCTGCCTCGCTTAGTTCTTGATGCTTCCCATCAGGATATTTCATGTCATTTAACAGCAGTGGAAACTGTTGCTGCTTAACAAGATCAAGTTATTATAGTTGCATAGTTTCCTGCCTCTGTCTCTTTCCCCTGCAATAATTAGTTCTCTTAACCCTGCAAAAAGGCAAATTAGAAGGTCTTGGAGGCAGCCTGGCGTCCCCTTGTACTTTCATGAAGATTATCCCATCTGAGTGGTATTGTGGAGTTCCTTCTTGATTAATAATTGTTGAAGAAAGAAATGTTGAGGCAGAAAGCGAGTCCTTTATTTTGGCATTCCACCAATATATATCAAAAGTAGGACAGAGTGAAATTAAATTATTTTAGATCTTTTCCCTCTGAATTAACCACGTTTCTCTGTAGGCACATACAACTGAAATGCTGCAGACATTTTACTCAAACTTTCTTCTTTCCAGACAGAAGCAGATACATGGTTTTGGCTTTATTATTATACTTTCTATTCTTAAGAAATAGTAACTTTTTTCTTTTTTTTTTTTTTTTTTTTTTTTTTTTTTTAAGTAGCAAAAATCACAGACTCACACATTCGGAGACAATCAGCAGGTTTTCTTGGTTTGGAAATGTATATCTCAGCTGGGAAAATATAATGCTTCTTTATTATTCTGGTGCCAATTTTAATTACTTCTCTTGTTGTGTTCTTTCTTCTGAGACCTGTCTTTTCCTATTCAGTCATCCTTAGTCTCTCTTAGTGTAATGCAGTTTGTGCTTTTTTGTTAAACTTGGTCAGACCTCTTTACCTGTTTTTGTCCCCAGCCACCTATTTCATTACCTATTTTGTAAATCTGTTATTTATAAGTGGTGTGGCTGAAGCTCCAGAAAACTGCAGCTTCAGTTATTAGAAAGCAGTTATTAGAAGTTTGTACAACTAATTTATTTTTTGCTTGGTCGGCTTGAATATGACAGAAACCGAAACCTATATAAATTAAAAAGTGATATAATTTGTCAGATGATCACTGATGACAATAGAGCAAAATTTTTTGTTTGTTTGTTTGTTTGTTTTGTTTTTGTTTTGTTTTGTTTTTTTTTTTTTTGTCATTTTAATAAAGTGACACTTGGTGTCTTTAAGTCATTGAGTTTTATTCAGCTCCTTATTCCAAAGACATTTGTTATCCTCAGTGCTGTTTTCCCACTACTTTATTTGTAATATACAACCTTCCCTTTATACTCTGTGTCTGGAATTAATTCTTCCTTTAGTTTACAGCTGGTTGTTTTTGCAGGCATCTTCACTCTCAAAATGAGGCTTCTCTCATCACAGGTGTTTGAATATCTTCATATTGATCATATCACGTTCTTTGCTTTTGCTTTCCTCACAGCACTCTGTCCTGGTGACAGTGTTTATTTTGAAGTCTAGTTCTTTTCCCTCCTGGGTTTCACTGTGTGGGGTTTTCCTTCTCCCTTAACTGAAACTTCCTATCCAGGCACACCATTTTTCTCATGCCATCCAGGCACATCTGTCTTAGGCAATGTGCATGTGAGGTGGAGGGGTGTTGTTTTTCATTTTTTCCTTGTAGAGTGCAAGCACAAGAAGGAGGACACGTCGCTGAATACTGAGCACTTTATGGTAGACGTTGACGCTGAGGGTGAGCATGGTCCAGGGAGCAGTGTGCTATCTGCATTCCAAAGCACAGCTATAAAGGAAGAAGCTGAGGATACTTTGAGAGCAGAAGACAAGATCAGCCCTGTAAAGAAGGTGGGGGAAGATGAAAGATACTGCAGCCTGCAGGCAACTGGGTCAACTTCCCAAGACTCAGCAGCCCTTGATGGCCAACTCGACCTTGCCTCAGTGTGTGAGCAGCTGTCGGATTTCCTCGGTGACATGAAGGCTGTGCCCCCACTTTCTGTGGCTGAATTTGCACAGAAGCCTGCAGGTCAATGTGAGGGTTCTTACTCCGATGGGATTGAAAAGGAGGCAAAGAAGATAAAAAGTAAGGACAGAAGTGAAGTATGTGCTGAGAAAGCATCTAGTGGAATCCCTGGAGACCTCTGCGGGCAGGATGTGTGTGGCCCAGCTACTTGCCGATCATCCAAATGCAATTCAAACAACGTTGCAGCTCAGCAGTCCTGCAAGGGGCCTTCAGTCCTGGAATCTGGAAGTAGCTGTGATGGGACCAAGGGAAAAAAAGAGTTACTTGAGAATCCTGAATTTCTACCACTGGTCAGGAAGAAGTCACGCACCTTCTATAGTGCAGGTAGATAATGGGGAACGTACTGGCAGGCAGTGACACTTGTAGTGCCATGCTGACGGCACAGCACGGAGGTGCTGAACTGCTCTAGCTGGTATTGCTATGCATTCTACACTATTAGATGTGTGAAAACTTCTTCAAATAAGGGTTGCTGAGTGACTTATGTTTAAAGTATCGCTAGCAGCGCTCTTTTTTTTTTTTTTTTACTGTGGAAGAAGATTTTTGTTTATTTTTGTGGTTTACTCTAAAAAAATAATCTTTTATGTTGTTCATTTTACTAAGTATAGTAAAAAATGTTTTTCCCCTGACTTGTTTCTCTTTTTTTTTTTTTCTTATCACATACTCCCCATGTCTCTCTTTGAACAATGCATCATTTCTAGAGCAGCTAGAAGAGTTGGAGAAGATGTTCCAAGAAGACCACTACCCTGACAATGAGAAGAGGAGGGAGATTGCTGCTGTGGTTGGTGTAACACCACAGCGTATTACGGTAACGCCTGTGTGGGTAACATTGCTGACCGTGGGTTTTGTGCAGAAAAATGGCAGGGAGGAGGAGCTTGAGCAGGAAGGAGAGAGGAGCTCATGAGTAATGGGATAGAGACTGCACCTGCCACTGGTGACAAGAGAAGGAAGAGAGCTGTACAACCAGCTATCCCACAGAAAATGGCAGTGGAGTCTGTGGTTGCATACGCCATCTCCGCCCATTTCCTAAGATAAGACACATAATGAGTAGGTAAAAGAGGCTAAGGAGTTTGGAGTAAATCTCTTTGTCTTGAAGATCATGGGCAACAAAGGAAACTGGTGTTTGAGGGTATCTCTTTGCTGTTATTCATCTCTTTCTGGTTGCAATGAATCTTGCAGATTCTCTGGAACAAAGGTTTCTTGAGGTTCCTTTCTCTGGAAGAAAGGTTTCTGGCCTCACCTGGTGATGTGTGGAGACAGTCATTGTTGATTTGTTGCCTGTGTCCCCATGTGTAGATGGTTTCCTCTCTGAACATATCCTTTCTTTCCATTTATCAGGTCTGGTTTCAGAATCGCAGGGCAAAGTGGAGAAAATCGAAGAAGTTGAATGTGAAAGGCAACAAAAAATATCCAACATCATCAGCTCTGTCAGTCCCCTTTGGGTCAGATGGTTATGGGTGAGGGACTTTGTCTTCTCATTTCTCCACAGTAGATACCTAATGCATTAAACTTTTTCCTTTGCCATTTCCCCTTTATGTTTAAGCTAGGGAGAGCTGGCTATTGAGTTGAATCTCAGTAGCCTGTCCTCTGTATTCTCCAGCCTGACAGATTTCTGGGCAAATTGTTGTGGGCCCTCTTAAGGGGGCTTTTGTTTAACCTGTAGCACTATTTTGAAATAAAATTGTTCAAATCCCTCTTGCTGAAGTCATGTAGAGAGCAGGTGATGAGATAGAAAAGGTCTGTGGAATCACGCCTTCATTTTTGTTTTCTGTGAGTGCATTGGCCAGGTGCTTTGTATACACTTGGGAATTCTTTTATCCCAGTCCTTCTCCCACCATTGCTTTCCATTTCCATGGATTTTCACTTGGTGATGGAAATGCTGCTTGCGTAGATCATTCTTAGAAAGTCGTGGGCTTCTTTGAAGAAATACACTGCTAGCACCTGTCACAGGTGAGCAGGGGGCATTTATTGGGGGTAGGGAGAGGGAGTATGTGGGAGGATAGGTGGTCTTTTGAGGCAGGGAGGGAAGAAATCCGTCTCTCCAGGGAGGTATTTATGGAAATCTGGAGCAAGAGGCTCCCTGTGAAGAAACTAGAAGGAAAAGAGAAAAACTAAGTAAAAGATCAGAGACCACCTGACTGATTTCATTGCACTGTCCCTGCTGCCTGTCCTTTCCACATTAGCCACCTGGGGCTGCTTCCCCCAAATACTGTTGACACAGCATCCCTTGCACTGTTTCTCTGTGTACTTGTACATCAGCCGGCGCTTTCCCTTTCCACCTGCTAGTGATCTAGGATTTGACCATCGTGGGATAGTTAAAAGAGTGTATATATTTTGTCATAATGTCTCACCTTGTCCTTTGGCTCATACCTTTTGTGTGTACCTCCAGGGCACCTCTTCTGCCCAAGCCTCCACTGCCTGACGCTGCTCATGAGCCGTCTGCCGTACTGAGTGTTGACACTACAGCTGGGAACTACTCCAGCCTGCTCAGTGGACATCCTGCACCACTCACCTCCTCCTCAGGTGAGACTCCTGTCAGTACTAGTGTTTTGCACAGCTCCAGCATTAGCTGGTGGTGCTGGTAGGTTCCCAGACACTTCAGGGAAGGTCATGTGAGAGCCCTAGGCCATCAGTCCAAAAAGTGACACCAGGTTTAACAGCTCACTGCTAATTGAGTATCTACCAGCTATGTACCAGCATGGTGGTGCCTCTGTGCTAATGCTAGAGCCAGATTTGCAGTCCTTATTCATGTCCTGACACAAGCCAGCAATGTGACTTCATAAGGATATGTGATTGGGGCAATCTTCCATAATAGATGTTTGAGACTGATACCACTTCTCTGAATGGTGATGCAAGTATTGTTCTGGGTATTATGCTCTTCATGGCAGATACACCCCTCTCATATTCTGGTTTAGACTGTAACATTCTGGCTACAATCTGTAGTCAAGTAGCTGTGTGAGGCAGGTGTGTTGTATAAACTGTTGGGATTGTAGAGTCTCCCTCAGGTACTCCAGTGCCTTTTAATCTCTGAAGGTGGTTCCTTCTCCAGCCAGTGCAGTTTTCTATTTGGTTCAAGACCTTGAGGGAGTGAGACTAGTTGAGTTCTTAAGCATACAGCCTAATTAAATTGCTGTTGCAGTGTTGTTGAAAGTCAGTGGGGTGTGCTGTTGGACCGTTTTTTTACCTGAGCTGCATTTAGACTTTAAAGCTTGATGGCAACCAAAACGAGGATTTGTTCAGTTGTGTAGCCATGTGTGGAGTATCAGAGCAATCCCTAGAGTCAGGGAATGTTCCCTAATGCATTTTCTATATATGTTTACTTTTCCAAGTTGGCACAACTTGAAAATATTTCCAAAATGATGAGGATTTTACCAGTTCCTCAAGGACGGATATCACAAGCAATAAATGTGCTGATGTATGGTACCATTGTGCATATTTTCCTGCTTCCCAGTGTAATTTAATTGTTTTGAATTTGATGTCCATCATTTCTGCCCCATCATTGTATTCTAAGTATACAGTATTAAGGGCAGTTCTATGCAAGTGATTTTCTAATAATGACCCAAAGACTAATGTATTTTTAACAGTGCTGATACCTTAAATGTATTTTCGCACTGTAGAAAGCAACTATGAGATTGCATCAATAAGTTTAGAACACTAATAAATAGATATGTATGCTGAAGTATTTAATTGAGATACTTTCTTGATACTGTAATTTAGCACTTCTGTAATTCAAATTTGCCTGTCATAGTCTCAAGGCAAGGACTAAGTCAATTCTATCAGCTGTTTAACCAATATGATTGTAATTCAGTTAGGTCCAGTTTTTCCACTTCTTCTTTCAGCAGAGTAAATATGGTGAAAGTGTTTGAATAATTCGCTGCTTCCCAGAATGATGAAGTGGTACAGTCTGTTGAGTCCTGTATTTAATTCAATAAAGACCAAGATTTTGCAAAATAATTAATTTAAAGGAAACAAACCAAACATCCTCATATTTCTACACTTGTGTTCAGAACTTCCCTGGCTCTTAAAGTACATCTGCAGACATGCTATTTAGTCAAGAGAGAATATGCCTGTTAGAGAAACAAAATTTCATTTGGGGATGTGATCTTGTCATCTGTCTGTATTGAGCAACTCCTTTCTGGAGAATCTGCTCACTGGGATGCAGTTCTCCATGTGGAAATCACAAGCAATCTTTCTGATAGGAAAAAAATGTCCTGTGTGAATTCTTTGTGCAATGTGTAAGGAAAAAAAAGGGCAAGTGAATGTCCCTGAGAGCAGACTGGGTATGTGAGAAAATGAGCGATAAAGATAGCTAGGTTTTTACTCCTTGAATCCTTGGAACTTGCTGCTGACTACTACCTAGTGCATTTACTGTGTATGCATCTAGCTTTTATGAAACACAATTCCTTTACTTGTCTGAACCCCCTGTATCTTCAGTGTAAGGATGTGTGAAAATGAGAATGTACTCCATTCTGCTAGATCTATGTGAGGGAACAAGCTTCCCCTTGTTCTCTTTAAATCACGCTGGGCAAGAAGTAATGAAATCTATTTGTGTCATCTAAGGCTGGTAAATACTTTCCAGATCCAGATCTGTTTAGAAGAAAAAGTACCTTTCCTAAGTCACTTTTCAGAAAAGAGGCATGCTTTGCTAAGGCACACAAACTATGAGATTTTGTGATTGGTTTTTAACCTGGTTTCCCAAGGAAAGGGAGGAATATGGTGTGTGTAATAAGCCACACGCTCTTTGCTTATGAAACCCACCCTGACCCCAAGTTTATTTTATCAGATTTGATTGGAAGGTGAAAGTCTTAAAAATTACGTTCCTACAAGACATAGGAAAATTGGTGCCCAGGCAGAGTAGAGATCTAAATTAGCACTCCCTCTGAGGGAAAAGAATTTACTAGGTGTAGAGAGTCCTCACAGAAGAGAGATCTGCGTGGTACGGTTGCATGAAAAGCTTCAGGTGCAGTTTTGCCTTACTAGATGCAGGATAACACAGCCATGGGAAATGAAACTTGCTTTTTTTGATATCTAGCATTGTGCTTTCTTTCTAAAAATGAAAGCAAAAAATGAAATGGGAAAAAGAAAAAAAAAAAAAAGACAATGAGACTTTTTAATTCATTCAGCCTTCTTGTTCAGAAAAAAAGCTTGTCACTAAATAGGGCCACCCAGGGTCCACCTGTTTTCTTTATTAGAATATCTCAGAAAATGATGGAGATAAAACCTGGATAGGATAAAATCCAAAGTAACAGAAGCAAAATAAAAGCGTGAACAAATGAATAAAAAGGTCATCAATTTACAAGGCAAAACCTATTGCTTAGTGAAAGTGGCCCTTGTGGAAACAGCTCATGGCAGGTTTCAGCAAAATAATCTGTGACCTGTGTGCAGTGGTGCAGCTGTATCCAGAGACTGTGCCCTAACGGAGTGGCTACTCAGGTGCCTTCCCTGGTAGCAGCGTGTTTAACCACTTTCCACAGGACAAGCAAATGACTTAAGTTCATGAGAACAGTACTGATCTGTTACCAGGCACCTTTGGAGAGTGTTCAGTGCTGCCTCTTCCACTGTTTTTCCTTGCTCTAGCCAGTAGTTTGGACAGTCTGTCATTTTGTTTGTTTGGGTTTTTTTAATGTCCCATTGTTTTGTACAGTTCTGCAATCAGGCTGATTAAAACTTCTAGCAAGTTGTATTTGAGTTGTGCTCTACCTTGCTGGCAGTTATGGCTTCTGATTTTGATATTAGCTACAGTACTTGCCATAAGAGCCTTTTGTGCTTCAAAAATTCAATATTAAGCTTGCTTTGACCTTAGAATATTTTTTTTTTAAAAAAACTATTTTTGCTAGACAGGTAGCTTGCTTTAATGGAGTTTTCCTTTTTTTTTACATTTGCAGTTATTTGAAGTTTTTCTTTTTTGTCTGAGATTTCTTACAGGTATATATATCTGTTGTTCACTGACTTAAAGAATTGGCTTATTCTTTCTTTGCAGTTGACCCTTTAGAAAGAAAAGTTACTTTCTATGCCCCTGGGTTGTGTGAGGAGCTATTTCTGCCCCACTGGTGCTTTTGCAGGAAATAATTTTGTTTCCTGTGTCTATCTTGCTGAAGACACCTCTCAGGAGCCCAGCCTATGCTGGTATCTCTTATGCAAATAGTAAGATGATTATTTAGTGTCAGAGATGGGATTGTAATGGAAGTCTTGGGAGCAATTGGATGAAGTTGAATGTGATCTGTCAAAGAATGGTAAATGAATGACAAGCTCTAATGACTTCACTTATAAGATTCTGGCTTTTGAACAAATTACTTTAAAGCTGATGATGTATAGCTGACACAGCAAGCAAGAGTCATAACTTTTAAACAAGTGGTAGGTTATGGCCTACTGAAAATCCAGGAAAGGATCAGACTGACACACTTCAAGCAATGCAGTTAGAGTCTGAAGTTGGTTTACTGATCTTCAGTCTGTTAAATGAAGAATGCCGTTGCTCCTAAGTTTGGTTAATATTTTGTCTGCTTTCAAGATGTCATTTACAAGAGAAATGTATTTTCTCATAATTTCAAGGAGAGGATGTACCTATGAAAGCTTTGTGATGGCCCTTAATGTTCCAGTAAATGCTGCAATTACACAGGCATGTTTCATTAAAAGAAACCAGATTGGATAGTGTATGACGTAGAGACTCACAGTAATAGAGCCTTTTGCTGAACTCTTGATTTGATGCTTGAGAAAGCAGCCATAGCAAGTAGACCGTCTGAGGTTAGACTGGTTGCTCAGCCTGTAAAGAGCACCAGCTGCATTATGCCCAGCACTGGTCTTGTTGAACAGTTACAGTCACGGCCTCTGGCCTCCCAAACAGTCTGCAAGCAGCTGCATAGTTATCTGACTAAATCATTGCAGGTGTCTCAGGCCAAGGCCTTTTGGAGTCAACATAAGTGCTTGGTTAAAGAAGTCATGTATGGCTGATGTCGAGGGGCTCCAGTGCAGATAGGTGTCACTTGGGTAACAAATCTTGTGCACGAGAGCTGCTCTGTTAACAATACCTCTCTAGAATAGGCCTCAGTCTCCTTCAAGATTGGTGAAAATCTGAAATTGCAGTCATCCCAGCAGTAACATACACATCCATTTTTGTTAATTTAAGGCTTTGTCTCATTCATTGGAATCTATTTGCATTAAAGAATGGCTGTCAAGTCTGCTAGGATGTTGAGGAAGCAGCTACCAAAGGGGGAAGACAGCTGTGTAGCCGAAGACTTAGAATAGCTGTTCTTGAGTTAAGACAAGTGTAGCACCAGGACTGGTTCAGAGATCTGAAGCTGCACATTGTTAGATTGCTCTCTGAAAACCCAGAAATAATGGGTGTGATAAACAAAATTCCTAATGTTACATTCCTATGTTCACTGGAAAGCCTTCTGAGGTTATATATCTCTCTGCATCAATGTCAGGAAGAGCAACAGAATTGTAAAATGTAAGTATTAACTCAAGCCAGCAATCAGAATTCATCATAGAACAAGATGCTGGAATCTTCTGTAAATACAGTGTCAGATTTAGCAGATATTACTTCTTTGGGAATTGTTTGTTCTTACTGCATTTGTGATTTTTCTTCAGAAGATACCAATTCAGTGACTTTCTTTAAAGGATAGAGAAGTAGAGGAAACTTTAGAAAAGGCTGAACCAGCTCTTTGCCGTCTTCACTATCTCCTTGCCCATGTGTCCTATTGCCATGACCCACAAAGATTATCTACACTAAATGTTACAAATATTTCAAACAACACAACTTAATTCTTAGTAGGTGTGAAAGTGGGTTTAGAAGTGATTGCCTGGGCTATGTTGTTAACACTACTTGTAGTCATCCTGAGCAAGACTAAGACCATCTGCAGACTAGCTAATCCTACTGTCATTATTGAACTGAAACTTCATCCAGATATAGACTGTTTTTCAGGTAAGTTGTGCCCTGTGTGGCTGTTGTTTCATAATGTTTGTGTGAACTGCGACATTCTGGGACAGAATGGTTAGGAAGAACCAGTGCAAATGAAGGTTTAAAAAAAAAAAAAAATCAGAAGAGATCTTCAGCTTCATTTTTGACTAAGTCATTTTGACTTGCAAGGAAGCTAAATGTCTTGACTAGTGCTTTGTTGTGTAGGACTGGATCTCTGCTGTGTTAAAAAATGTAAATGTGATAGGTGTATCATACATGCTGCATGACAGAGAAATAGTGTGTTCAAATAGAAAAAATAAACCACTGAGAATTGCCTGGACATGTGAATACTTTAGAGATGCCATCCTAGATCTTGCTCTAGTTTTCTAAATGAGCCCAAAATCAGGGCTATTCAAGTTTTCATTGCAATGTCGTGAACCCCTCTCTCCATAGTTGCAGAGAGTTGAAAAAAATGTGATGTGGGAAGATGCAGTAAGGTAGACGCAATTGTACAGCACACTGGGGAATCTGAGAGGTGGTGCTGCAAGGTGTTGAAGTGGAATCTCCTTATCAGCTCTCTGGGCATGTATTCTAAAATTCTCTAAAGGTTGCTCGTGCTTGCTGTGGCAGCTTTATGTTTAGGTTTTACATTTAAGGCCTTTGATTCACATCTGGTGGAGTGCATTTGATGTTACTCTGTATGCCTGCAAGGGTGAAGTACAGCTGTAAACTATTCATGCAACTAGATTTCCCTGAATGCTTTACAATGTGTGGGAGTAGAGCAATTTTACCTGAACAGTCAGTGATATTTTCTCATATCTGCCTCATTCTTGTGCTGGTTCAACCTAGCTAGACTTGAAAAATCATTTCAGACTGTCATGTATACCTGATGGTTATACTTCTCAGGAGAGAAATCATTTGCTGTTTGGCATAATAAAAGAGAATCTTGTTCTCCTGTACCATGTGCAAACTTATTGAACTTCTGTGTGTATTTGTTACTGTGGATCAGCAGCATATGTGACTCTGACCTTTTCATTTCCTATATTGTCCTCTTTCCACAGAGGCTGTTCTGTAGGAAACTGTTCCTCTCTCCTTTTCCAGCAGTGACTGAGGAGACAGGTCACCAAACAAGATTCTAGCAACCAAGTGGTGCTGGTTTCCTTTTGCATCCCCCAGCTTCTTTTTCCCAAGGCCCTTCAGCTGCCATATTTTTTTTTTTCATGCCTTATCAGAAGCCAAACCAGGATTGAAAATTTGGTTAAAAAATGGCCTAGACATCAGATCTCGAAAGGCACATTTTTGTTTCCTTCAAACCACAGTTTAATTTTTCAAAAGGGTAATCTGTGCAGCACACTTTTCCCAGAGGACAGTAGAGATGGAAGATGGCTGGGGGATTGTTCCTGGCTTGTTTCCAGGAAGTACTTTGCTTCATTTGGCTGCCTTCTTGAGAGCTGAGTAAATCCAGTATGCAGAGACTGAAATCATGAAGGTAATTTTATTTACCCAATAAACATCATCTTCTGTTCCAGAGAGCTTGCTACTACTCCTTTTTGCTTCCCAGCAGCAATGCTGGTACTGGTTTACTTTTTTTTCCCCATCAGCTAACCTCTGCTCTTTCACTGGCATCATGCTTTTCTGTTGTGCCACTCTTGTCATTCCCTCTGCTTGCTCCTTTTAATTTTCAGTATGACAGCATAGTATGACAGAGTCTCTCTTTTTATTCACAGTCTCTTCAGTGGCAGGAGTGGTGGCATCTTGTGAAACAGTTCAGGCAAAGGCGTTACCGCAGCTCAAGTTGAGTTCCAGCAGAATGGAGGGCTTCCCTAATCTTCCCAGCCCTCCACCCATCCGCAGGGCCAGCCTACCCCTTGGTCTGGCCTTCAACTCCCAGAGTCATATTGTTCCCTTGATGCTGGACACTCCCAACAGTGAAGGCAGCTTGTCCAGTCAGGAAAATGGTTCCAGGGAGCCCTTCGCTTACAGCATCCAGAATCAAGGGTAGGAACAGATATGAGCTTGTCTTTGAGGGAGGTGAAAAAAGTGAACCGTGGGAGAAGACATGGGAGGGTGAAGGTGGGACGTGGAACAAGGAAATACGTGGGACCATAAGTGAAAAGTTAGATGTGGGAGTGAGAATGTCCTTTAAATGGAGTATGAAAAGATGTATAATGTACGTAGTAAGACAGGGAACCTGCTGTCAGGAAAGAGATACCTTTAATCAGAGTGCTCTCAGAACTGTGTGCCTGTCAAGTGAGAGTGGGGTTCAGGAGCACGGTGAAAAGGAATCCTTGAGAAAGGTTATTTTAAGCATTGGGGTGAGCTTTGGAAAGTGGGAAGAACTAAAGGAAAGGTAATCCCCACTAACGCGCATTGTTAAAGAATCCTGATACAAAAGCACTTGGCTCAAGTGGTTTCTGTTGCCCTTGTCCTGTGCCTGGCATTTGGGAGGAAGGGTTGGAGTCAGATCAGGGTTGGAGCAGCTGGCAAGGAGTAGGTATAACAGTTGTTTATTGTACAGGTTGCAGTAGCTGTTGACCCTACTTTCATCTCTGAATTGCCTCTCTCCTTGCTCTCTCTGCAGCTTGAGTTCACCAGTTTCCTGCAATTACCCTGAGCAGCTGGAGTCAGCAGGCAACCTAGAGACCACGTACTGTCAGTACAGCAGCCAGGGTGGAATTTACCAGCTGCCCCAATATCCCCAGCAGCACCAGCTCTCCCAGTTCCACCATCTGACAAGTCACCTGGCCAGCAACGTGCTCGCCAGTGTCCGCCTCACTCCAATACTCGCTGAGTCCCATGCAGCTTTCCTCGCCTGCCCTGGTAACAGTGGAGTTGCAACCTATGGGGCAGCAGGAGCCACACAAGACAACGTACAAAACCACATGGGGGGACAGCTCTTGTTACAGCAGCCAAGTGAAAACTCGGGTAAATTTCTGAAATCTTTTGGTATCCCAGTCCTCCGAAATAACTAAAGAATACCCTGAAACGTTGGATGATCTGTAGTTTTACTGATGACTGGGACAGAAAGAAGGAATGTGCATATACCTGCACAAATATATATATGCTACCCATCTTTTTTTTTTTTTTGTAATTTCCTTGTACGCTTTTTTAAAAGTGCTGAGTGACCCATTAATTTGAATCAGAAGTTTCTGTGTAGGCTGCATGTCAGAGAGAGCGTTACCATGTGAGTATGTCAGGTAGTGCAATGGTTTTGTCTGCAGTGGAGAGGCAACTTGCCTCAGGAGTGTACTGTTGTGCAAACTAACACGCCTTTGGTGTGTGTGAGTGGGGGTCAAGGTTGCAAAGTGAAAAAGGTGCCACAGCAACTGGAATAGTTGGAGACAGCAAGAAAAACAGGCTTGTAACTCCGCTGGGCTTCTGCAGAAACCATTTTGAAGGAATGCTACGTACCTTAGAGTAGTGCAAAAGAAGAGAGCTAAAGACAAGGACCAGCAGAAGTGAAGCTTCTTTCTTTTTCTTTCTCTGACATGAATTTGCAACACCACTTTGATTAAAGCACTTTAGTATCATTTTCTAAAAAGTAACTGGGTAAAAGTGACATTGTCAGTCTCCTTGTTCTGTGTCAGGGATTTGTATTTTGAAGTTGCTAAAGCCCAAGATAAACTATTGCAGTTTATTTGTTTGGACTATGAGGTTTGTTAAATTAAGTTAAATTAAATTAAAGAGTTTTCAGACCACAGATGCTGCTCTGTTTTTGTACTGGTTTTGTGGACCTTGTCAGGGAGAGAAGCCTGACTCACAGGCTGATGGGTGCAAGCAGGCTCATGTTCCCACCGTTCATGGCTAACATTCTCCAGAACAGGTTGGTAGCACCCATGCTGTCTAGCATGCTCGGCCTGGTTCTCCTCTCTGGTTGTGAGGTGCAATTATTTTCTGTGTTTTGTTTTGTTTTTGTTTTTGTTTTTGTTTTTTTTTCAGTTTGAAGTGCCAGAAGTAATGAGAGGGCTGTGTCTCAGCGCACCAAATTAATGTTTTTATAGTGTGATGCTGGAAGTGTGTGTTGCATGCCTTGGGGCGTATCGTGCGAGCATCAAGGGATGTGTAAAGGTACAAGCCTTGTTAGGACTGGAAGTTGGAGGATTGTTGAAGGAACAGAGGCCGGGTTGATGTTCTTTGTGCTCCAGACAGAAGTATGGAATAAATCAGCAGCGCGTGGCTCTTCTGTTCAGGGAAGGGATCCTATGAGTGTTACACAGTGTGGATGAGCAGGGCCTGGGGTTCCAGCAGTGCACTGGGGAGGGAACCAGTCTGTCAGTGTAGACACACCCGTAATTCTTCAGCATGTAAGCAAGTGAGCAGTGTAGCTGAATTATAGCTATTAATTAAAAACCATTCCTGCTTCCTGGATTGCTGCTTTTATAAATGAAAGTGAAGCTTAAGCATCCAGGTGATGCTTTGCAAAGCTAACTTGGAAAATACGAGTGGTGGAAAAAAAAATCAGGAGTGTGTGTCTCTAATATCATCACAGACACTCAGGATCTGTGTTGAAATGACATCATGTTTTCTAGATTATAACAATGCTACGAACTCCCCAAATTTTTCCTCCTAACAACTGTGTTTTGGATAAATACGCTGCAATGCAAACAACAAAGTTAACCTTCATATGTGAGTGATGTCTGCTCTACTGCAGTAACCACTCAGGCATAACTGTAATACTGTATTTGCACTGAGCATGCTTTCCTAAGGACAACGTACGCCTCTTTACATATCCATGGCTTTAATCCTCCTGTCCTTATTTTTGCTGTTTTGTCCTTTCTTTGTTGTTTTCTCCTCAGCAGGCATCACTGCCTATCAAGCTGCCCACTGGAATGATTTCTACGTGCAGGGAGCTCCATTCTCAAATCAGTTGTGCTCACAAATGCCATTTCCTAGCACAGCAGGACAGTACTTCACGGAGCAGATTTCCTACAACCAGCCGCCCGGCCTGCCCTCCTCTCCGTATTTTCTTCAGGCGCCGAATGGAACAACACTGGGATCCATGCCATGTACTGGAAAACAAAAGGGAGTGACACCACCAGACCAGAGCTCATACCAGAACCCCCAAACAGAGCCAGAGTTGACTTCGCTTGCTGAAAGAGAGGAAGCAGAGAGTGGCAGCAAGAAAGGAGAGACTATTGTTGGTAACTGAAAGGCCAGCTGACTTTTTTCTTTTTTTTTTGGAGAAGAGAGTAATAAGGAAAGAGGTCCAAGATGGCAGTAGCTCCTCTGAATGCAGGATCAAAACTGTGGCATGAATGGGAATGGAACCCTTTTTTTTTTTTTTTTTTTTCTCTTTTCTGTGTTGCTGTCCAAGACAGGCCTCATTATCCTATATCTAGTTCTTAGATTCATCTATTTTTAGAAATGGGGACTTATAGGTCAGTAAAATAGATGACAAAGTCTGTCAGACATCATCTGTTGTGAGCTGAATGGCTACAGAGGACTGATTATTTCTAAGATTTCCAGAGGCATAGACACCTCTCTTCAAGGCAGAATCCTTGAGCAAGAAGAGGGGAAAAGGAAAGGGAAAGGTGAGGGGAAGGGAGTTTTCTGTTTGGATTTCCATTTTCAGGCTTTTGTTTTGGAAACAAAATGACCTTACTCTAGATTTGCTGAAAGGTGTCATATGCCTTAAATAATCTTTGTGTGTTGCGTGTGTGTCTAATTTTAAAATATAAAACATTTGAAAAAAATTGAAGATATTCTGTGTCATGTGAAGTCACGTTTTCTTATGAATCTGTTTTTTCTTCAGATATTCAAGAACAAGCTAATGACTGATGTGGCACACTGAGAAAGAAAAAAAAAACAAAGGAGGAGGAAACATTGCTGTTTTAAACTCTGCAAAATAAGAAGAGATGGAAAGACAAATAATAATATTTGCAACAGAAGCACTTTTGGGGGGATTTTTTTGTTTTGTATTTTTTTTTTCTTGTTGCCATGATTATTCTCCCGCTGAGGAAAGAAGCAGGGAAATTTCAACCAATAAAAACTTCTGGTTTGTGTTTGCTGTGTTGTGTTGTGTTTTGTTTTGTTTTTCAAATCTCCTGACTTGTTTCTTCTTAATGAATTCTAATCTTGAGGAGCACAGAGACAGGAAAGAACCGATACAGGCACCAGAGTTATGTGGGTAGGTGGAAATTCTGGATCACGCAGGAGTTGGAAGGTATGGCTGGTATCCTGGAACACGTGGGAAGAGAGCTCAGGGAGAGTAAGACGTATGCAAAACAGGGGGAGGAACTCCAGCAACTGCATCGAATTTTAGGGACTCCAGACAGTGAAAGAAGTGTCATCGGAAGTCCACCATTGGCTTGGGTTTTGCTAGCCTTGGATTATTTTGAAAAAAAAAAATATATTTTTCAATATAAAACTGTAGCAATAAATGGCAGAAAAACTGTAACTATAAATGCTGGCAGTGTAACCAGATCCCTATCAGTTATTAATTGGTTTAGCATCCCATTTGAATTGTAGATGGGTTTGGATGTCTGAGGACTGTGTTCAAATTTTTTTACGAATTAGCTGACAGCTTAAATATTTGATGGGTACCACTTTCTTGAGTTACTTGGTTGTCATCTCTGGGACTGACCCAACAGTTTATTGCTGAGGTGGCTCAGTTATTTCCAAAGCAGCTAAGCTCTCTCCTGTCTTTTTCAGCTAACAGGAGTTGCGGATGGACGGCTTGCACGGTCATGCCTTGCATTTACAGTCTGCATCCTGTCAGGATGTGTTGCAGTTTAATCTGATAGGATGTTTCACAACTGGCTTTTCTCTGGCGTTCCTCAAACCTTTCTGGGGGAATACCACCCTGCAGCGTTAGCAGGAGTTTAGTAGAGCAAAGCCATCTTGGCCTGATAGTCTCAGCTTCTGCTTTATCTGGGACCGTCAGCCCGGGAAACAGGTAAAATGCGTCTCTGCAATCAGTCTGCAGCGGCTGAAGACGCAGGTGAAGAGATTGTTCACCTCTGGAACATAAACAAACGGATGCAGTCCCTCGGAACTGGGGTTCCCAGCTGAGCTTTAACCACCTGAATATGTGGGATATAAAATACAAGTGGCTAGAACGTACGCCAGGCTCTTGCCACCTCCCTGTGACAAAGACCGTTGTGTTATGAGAAGCTGGAGGGGCGTTTCCTTTGATACTTTCTGTGTTTAACCCTGAGTCTTTCCACTGTCTTTTGGATACAGGCAAGGCCTGAATAATTTTTATATTTAGTGACCTGAGTGCCCCTCTTGTACCTCGTGAAACTAAGTGTTACTAGGTCTTTGGTTTCAATTTCTCCATAGTCTGTTCATAAAGTGTCTGGAGTTGAATGCTTCCGCTCCTCTATTTTTTTTCTTTCTCCTGTGTCTTCTAAAACACTGGTTTATGTCAGTGGCTGAAGACTAAGCAGTACAGTCAGGGGACAGATTTATATCGCGAATCGGCAGAACTGTGTAGAGATTCTGGAATTTCCACGTCCTAGAGCAAAAGTTTATTCTTGTCTGTAACAAGCTCACTTGTTTCACTCCTCCACAGCTGAACAGCCTAAACCAATATTTCCAAGAGGCGTGAGTAGGAGTTTTCATTGCAATTACAGGTGCGTTCTGAAAACTCTTAGTGGTAACCAACAACAGACTGCCGTCTTCTCTGCCCCTACCTGCCCCTTCTCTTACAGTAAAGAAAAAAATAATTTAGGGTTTTTTCTGAGAACCTTTTTCAGAAATATCCTTTCGGATGTTGTCTGGTGGCAGTCATGCAGCAAGCTTGCATATTCTGCCCATAACATTTCCCATAAAAATGTCATTTGGACTTTCAGGATCACTAAGTGCTATGTGATACAGTCTCAGAAAGTTTGGGGATTGAATGAGCACAGTCAAATTTTTTTAAAGGGAAAACTTTTGTGTTCAAGATTTTGCATAAAAAGTAGGCTTCTCTGGGAATGGTTTGAGTGGAATGGTTTGATTAATTTCCATGCTTGTACCTTAAACTTGCCAGGTTCAACTGGGCTGGAAGTTTTGCACTGAGATATTTTTCATATCGCTGTTACCAGCTGGAGGAAAGGGTGGGTACCCAAGAGTACAGAGATGGCCAGATTCATCCCTTCTGTGGTTCCACTGACTTTGCTGAAGCTAAATCAAGATTAAGCTATTCTGCAAGTACACAAATTTTCTTTTTTTTTTTTTTTTTTTCCTTTTCTCTCCCCGGTGCTGCCGCTGGCAGAAGCAGGGCCTGCCCTTGCCCCCGCGCCAGGCTGGCACAGCTCTGTGAGCCACACCTGCAGCACACGCAGCACTAGTATCTTGGGGTTGCACCCCTCCTCGGTCTCCTCGTGCCATTCTCCCTGCTGCAACATGCTTTTAGTGGAATTAGGTACATGTCGCACAGACGCCTTGGGTTTAGGCCCCTGTGTGCTTTTATTAGGTATTTCTTTTGCATGTTAAGCCTCGAGAAGGCTTCCTGTGTTAGAGTGACAGGATGAAAAGGCAAAATGCCACGGCTTTGTGACTGTGGCGTCTCTTCTTTCAAAGTGAAGAATTGGTTTGCCTCTACTGTAGTTTTAACTGGAAGCACTAAGCCAAGGAATCGGGATTTCAAAGCAAGTCAGACTTGGTGCAAACAGATATAGCTGTGTTCGTTAAGAATCACTGTGGTTTCTTCTAATTAATGAAGAAGTTCTACAAGGTGGGAAGCCAAATTGTGGATGTGTGCATTTGTATCGGGCTAATTCAGTACCATCAGTGAAAGACTGGAAATGAGAGCACGAGTATTGTTGCAAGCGTGCTTCCACAGAAGGAAAGCGACTGTAAGATTTTGTCCAGTTGCTCAAAGTGTGGCTGTTCAGCTGAGCAGTACACACACACTCACATACACTTATCTCTCCTCTATAATGCATATTTTAACATAATTAAATTGTTAACTTTCTGCTATTCTAAATGGCTGATGTATAAACAGGTACATCTGGAATATTAACCTTATCCTTTGTGCCTTAGCCAGCAAGTAGACATTATTTTCTACAAACAAGTCCTGTTGTATGTGGTGAGAGCACATAAAACCTCAC
Source organism: Tyto alba (assembly GCF_018691265.1). NCBI lineage: Eukaryota > Metazoa > Chordata > Aves > Strigiformes > Tytonidae > Tyto > Tyto alba. Next base: position 3,470,227 of record NW_024881295.1, on the reverse strand, counting down.
GAACTAACTCTTCTGCTTTAGTCAAACCAAGAAATCTTTTCTTACAGGCGTGTTAGTTTCTGTAAAGCAGCATAAATTAAAAAGTATCACCATTTATTCAGTTTAGCGGTTGAAATTCCCAAGGTATTTTTTGCATTTCTTATCACAAAGATGGCCAAAAATCACATGAGAAAATAATCTGTTGCTGAAGGGTAAATGTTGGGGTTTTTTTCCTTCATGTAGCCGTGCTAAGCACAAGAAGGATACGTTAAAGAAATAAAACCAAAACCAAATCAAAACAAAACAAACAAACAAAAAAGCCCCAGAACAAATCCATTATCTGACAGGGCTGTGCATCTTCACAGCTAAATGCTGACAAGCATGGAAACACCTGTGATACCTCATCTTGCTTAATGATGATCATACCTTCAGCACTGATAATAAATCTGCCAGATGAGGCTGCACAGCAGCAGATGCCCAGCGTAAGTCATCAAAACCAACACTGAAGGACTCCAGGACATATTGCTTCGCCTTCCTGTGTGTTCCACGTGCTCACGTCCGTGTGATCCTGCCTGCCAAGGGTTGGGAAATCTTCAACATCAAGCCACCAGCTTCACAGAGACTTTGGGTGTGAGAGCAGCTTGCGAAGGGGTGTTGCTGGAGAAATGAGCTGAGGAAAAGTGTTTGATTTGATGGCAAGGCAACTGTAAATAGCCAGGAGCTCAAATGTTCCAGTTATATACAGTCGTATAAGCTATCCTCTTGAGATACTTCTCATGCCCTCTGTTCTCGCTCTATATTTTTATAGCACCTAGAACAAGGGGGTGAAGTTCCTCCCTTGGTTTCTTTTCGGGAATTTTGAGCAAAGTGTGGACGAGAGGGAAAGCTGCAGCCTCTTCTACCTGCAAAGTGTATCTCTCTATCTCTCAGGTCCACCTCACCTTCTGGTCCTGGGGCAGAGAGGGGGCCCAGAGCCTTCAGAGCACTCCCAGCTGTAACAGAGGGGCTGAGGCGCAAGCCTCTGTGTAGTGCGATGGGTTTTGAGGTTTTTTTTGGGGGGAGGAACTGGTTTCCCTTTCTTCTTCTGTGGGAAGGTGGGTTCATCCTTGCCTCTTTCCCTTACCTTTAACAGGGAAATCAGATGGCCATATCTCCTCAACCCAGCTGCTTGGGGAAGCTGGGTGGGATTTTTTCACTTGTTTGTTTTTTTGTTTTTGTTTTTGTTTTTTTTTTTTTTTTTTTTTTCTGGGGGGCAGGAGGATGTGTTCCCATGTGAAATCCCACCTGCCTGCCTGGGAGCAAAGGCTCAGCCCTCCGTTTTTGCCCAGGCTCTTCTTCACACCGCAAGCGGCTCCAGAAATTGGTGTAAAATCAAACCATCATGATCTGTGGTGATCCTGGCTGGGGGGGGGGCGGGGTGTGTGGGGTGAGAGCCTCTTGTTTGGAGCTCCTGTCATCTCTGAGGAGTGCAGAAACATTGGTGGGAGAAGGTCAGAGGAAAAAACAAAAAAAAAAAAAAGAGAGAGCACCGAGAGGGAGAGAATAATAAGAAAGAAGGGGAGGAGAAACAGATGTGTGACTGCGTTCGGCTGGCGATGGGAATCCTGAGCCCACGAGCAACTCTGGTTTGTTATAAATGTGTTTGTGTCTTCTGTGCAACATCCCTGCTGCCGGCCCCGCTGCTGCCCGCTACCTCCTCCCGCGCTGCCCTGCAGCATCCACGCCACGAGTGACCTGTGGGCTCCGGGCCACCTGCAGCCCCCTGCACCGGCGGGAGGGCCAGGAGGCTGCCGGCCACCTTTCGTAATCTCTCCTTTGGGTTTTCACGTTGGGATTGGGGTGCTGAAGTGTCACACACCCGTCCTCTGAGCTCACCTTCGCGTTTTGCCGAGGAGCGCTTCGGTCTGCCTGAAACCATGCTGATGCCACAGAGCCCTTCTGGTCAACCAGCGGCTTCTGTCCACCTGCTCAATCTCAGCCTCTGTTGAGGAAGAAGGAGCCCAAATAAAGGTTCCTCGGAGACTCTTCTCGAGAGGGGGTCTCCACCCCAAGTTCGGGCTCTGTGTTCCAGTGTGAAGGGTGGCTGGAGCAGGTCCCCGGGGAGCTCACAAGGCTGTCAGGAGGAGCTGTAACCCCAACGCCCGCCAGCCCCACTTTCCAGCTCCGAAGTCCTCTCATCGCTGCAGCACACAGGCTCTGTGAAAGCTCTGTGTGCTGCCGTGGCTTTGGGGCTGGGGGCGTGGGAGCCGGCAGTGCCGGGAAGCTGCAGGCTGCTGCTACCCCCCGCCCCACGCCCGGTGGCAGCCTGCTGCGCTGGCTGGCTGGTTTACGCTTGCCCCGTTTGCCACAACAGAAAGCTGGAAATATTTTCCCATCGTTTCTGTTTGCTGTTCCCTGCAGAAGAGTCACGGTTTATTTTTACAGCAACCTTCCATTTGGAAAAAGCACCTTCCTGTTTGTGTACTGCTCCCGCCGTGGCAGAGGAATACATGCCCTCCCAGGCTGCGTGGTGCCGGCGGGATGTGACACTGGAGAACACTGCCCCACGCATCTGGAGGCATGCTCTCTGCTGATTCATTTAGTTAATGGCTCAGGAAGAAAAGCCCTTTGTGTACTGATGACTGAATAGCAGCCAAAGTATCACAAAGCAGAAGCCATTGCCTTTTTATTTCCTCCTTTTTATTTTTTTTTTTTTCCAAACTAGGCTCCCCACCCAGCCTGAGCTGCTTTACTGAGTCATTCGACTTATTTAAAATACTGCTTTAAACTTTGTCTACACAAAGGGAGGAAATGGAAAGGGAATCCTCATCTCCCTGCCTCTCTATAGGGGAGGCTTGTCCCGGGGTGCCAGGCTGCTCCCACAGGAGAGCCTCTGGATGGAGGGAAGGAAGAGTAATATTTGCAGGAATATGCATCTCTCTTTACCGTGGCTACGAAGCGACTGAATAAAGGTGGAAAAGAGAGGGTGAAGTGGGAAAAGACACGGAGGAGGCAGAGGTGGGCAGCAGGAGGGGAGCCAGTGTTGCCTGGTCCAGCACGTAGCAGGAGGATGCACGAGCAGGGGGAAAGGCTGGTGGGACCCCCGGGGTTGTGCTAGGGCTGTCAGCGCCCACTGTGTAAGCCCAGCCGTGTCCCATCACAGGACCTGTCCCGTCAAGGTGGCTACAAATCAGGAGTGGAGTGATAAATGGGCTTAATTCCTCTCTGACTTAATTCATTGTGAAATTAAATAGTTTCTGCTCCAAGCCCGAGCCAGCCTGGCTGGGTGGACAGGGCACAGAGCTTGAAGGCGTAGGTGCAGACTCCACAGAAGATACAGCAATATTGTTCCTCTGCTAGAAGATGCTTGGCTATCTTAGAGGGTCTCCATCAGTCCTGCTGGCATTTCAAGAGGAAGGTGATTGCATCTGTGAAAACCAGGAGAGAGGTGCCTCCCTCCAGCCCAGATGAAGGTTGCCAAGTCCTACAGGGATTTAAAGCCTCCTTTTGCTGATTTTGGCAGTGGCCTATTCAGCAGGCTTGGCTTAGTGAAAGCTGGGTTTAGGAGCATTTTCTCTGGAGCCTGAGGAGGTTCCAGTCTGGTGAGCAAGACTCCTCCTGTGGGCAAAGCTCCTGGTTAATAAGTGTGCTGGACACGGTCTACACCAACACCCTCCCTCCACCCTGCCCAGGCTGAGGGACTCTGAGCACACAAAAAAAAATTAAAGTAAAAAGGAGGAGAGGGAACTCCCTGTTCTGCACTGAAAAGTGACTGTATAAATGTGATGGTGCTGAACAAAATACTGGAATAAGAATTGGTTTTTTTTTTAACTAACTGGATCTGCAAAAGCCAACCTAGCCAGGGGAAAAGGAGCAAGGCGCTCTGAGCCCACACATCATCAGCTAAATTAAGTTCCTGGCTCAAGAGCACCTTTTGCCCTCAAAGGTATTTGCACAAAATTATCCACAGCATAGTTTCACTAACATAAAAAGGAGCTGCTATCTGGAGAGGGTGCAGAGGCATGTGTGGAATTCCCTATGACTTTTTTACTGGCAATTGCATACAAAATGGAGAATATCCTGCTTGAAACAGAGCTGGCAGGGAGAAAACAAAACCCAGCTTAGAGACTTTACACAGTGACAGGCAGCAGTACCAGGGCCTTGCATAGTCACTTTTTAGGGGGTAGAACAGCACGTTAAAGAGTGTAAATGTTTCACCTCAAAAAAATGCAGGAAAATATTTCCGTTAATAGAGCTGAATGATCAAAATTTTGGAAATACTGCTATGAAGGTGCAACTTTTATTCAGCCTTTTTTGTGCCTATGCATACGTGATCTTGTAATTGAAGACTATTTTTAGCTCAGAACCTGTCTCAGCCAGTGAGTAGGTAGGTAGTAATTTGGATTTTTTTTTTTTTTTACTCTTTTCAGCCAGTGTGTGACTGAGGCCATATTTACTTCATGTACTCTTAATTCCTCACTAAGTAGTTAATAATTTCCATGTGGCATTTTAATGATGCTCATCACTATTGTTTGTCAGTGTTCCACAAACATGGAAGGATTCACATACCCTGCAGGAAGAGGAGGAATTACTACCATTCTCTTCTACATCCTTGCTTTACAGCTTGGATGCTCAGGCACAATGGACTGGGACAATAGAGGCATCATTCTTCAGGAGGTGCAATGTTTGGTAGTCCAGGGATCTTACAGACTTCAGCTGGTGCCATGTGGGCCCAGCACCCCAGAAAAACTTCAAGTACTTTACCTAGTAAACTCAGAAAATGGGGAATACAGAAAGAGCCCAACTGTGTGACTTGCCCCGCATCACTTTGGGCCTGAAGCAGGACAACATCAATGTATCTTCATCAGAAGGCCATTCTTTCTCTTCCTTAAGCTCCTTGATTTGTTCATTAGAGCCTCCACGCTCCTGCTAAAAGGGAAGCACAGATCTTGCAGATCTATATTTCAATACATGTGCACATGAATTAGAGGTGTCCTCCATGCTCTTCATACTAGCATCACCCGAGATTGCTGTCTTAATGTCATTTATTCTCTGCTCTTGTTTTTTTGTTGTTGTTGTTTTTTTTGTTTTGTTTTTGTTTTTAATAAACGGCAAAAGCAACAGTTCATGTTCAGTAGGTTGATCATTTGAGCTAAAGAGCAGGCTGACAGACCCTTCTGTAGTGCCAGCATTTCAAGCTAGAAGAGCCCTTTATGTCTTTTAGTCTGATGTGCTGTAGACCTGGGCCATTATGTTTTCTCCCACGTATTACCTGTTCCTGCCATTCCCTACAATTTGTTGATCTCACTTATCTTTATCATTATATCCATGCTCTTTGTTTGCCTTCCCCACTCTGTTTCTAGCACGACCCTTTCCTCCACCCCTAGTTGCTCTCCCCTCCCTGGCTTTCCCAGCTCCTCTCTTCAGCTTTGGCTCCCCTGATGCAAGTCTCACCCCGTTCCCTGTGCTGCTGCCATCCTGCCCCAGGTCACAGCACAGGACACCTGGGGGAAGCTTTCTGTGCTGCTTCTAGCAAACACGAGGAATGTTTTAGTGCTTTATTTGAAAGTTGTGCCAGAAAAGGGAGTGGGGGTGGAGGGAGAATGTGGTGCCCTCAGCCCCTACTCATCCCCTTCGGGTGACAATGACTAGGGCTCTCCCCCAGGATTTTGGCAAAGTGCCTGCAGATCTGCTGCTGCCTAGTGGCTTTGAGGACTGGCACAAAGAAAGAGGTTACTGGCTACTCTGGGATTCAAAGAAAGAGGTTACTCTGGGATTTCTTATTTTTTTCTGCTGAAACAAAACAAGGAAAAATTAAAAAGGTCCCAAAGAGAGGAGCACAACCCTCCCTGAACCATCCTGGGGATGCAGACGCCCGGATGTGCGAAGTATTTCCTTATAAAAGAGGTCATTGTGTAAAATGCACGACTGCTCTTGGAACCGCTGTCTCTCTTCTCCCAGCTCCAAGAAGCGCCACCACGGCTCAGCTGCAAAGTCATGTATCTTGCTGCGAATCAAGCTGTCCTGCATGTTGCAACACCAGGACAGCGATGAAGGCGTGGGCATGAGAAAACCTGCTCTCATAGCACAGCAAGATGCTTCTGCATCATCTGGCACATTTTGCTGTTGTGCCTTGTGCAGTTTCTACAGGAACTTGGCAGTGCACCCATGACAGAGAGTTTTACAACGAGGTCCTGTGAAGTCTGCCCTGGAGTATTTTGTGTGAAGCTGAGAGAATTAATACGACCCAGTTAACCAGGAGGTTCTCACTAGAGATAAAACTTCAAGGCTGCCTACCAGGGTGCCCCAAACCAGATCAATAGGTTTTATGCAGCAGAAACACCTCCTGAGCTGAATAGCTGGTCACTTGGGTTATCAGTAAGGATCCAAAAAACCTGTTTCCCTTTATGGCCCCAGCTCCGAAAGGCCCCAGAGCAAGACACCCTGGGCTAGTGCAACGCCTGGGCACGGGGTGACTCCCAGCCAGGAGGGTCTGGGAGCACTGGGGGAGGCTAAGGCAGGTTAACCACCGATCAGGATTGCCTTTGGTGTTTTCTTCACTTGCAACCTTACGTTCCCCCTAAAGACAAGCCTGGCTTTAAGTCTCGCTAGGTACACTCTGTTTGTGTTTCACTGCAGAGCCTGGGAGTGGCAGGGGAAAAGACAAGGCAAATCTGAATGAAACCAACAGATTTGCAGGGTGTTGTCCTGCCAGAGGCAGCAAACCAGAGCAGAAGGCTGTCTGCAGGCGTGCCTCAAAGCCCGGTACCTCAGGACATGTTTCAGCAGCCTGGGTGCTTCGCGGCAGCTTTTCAGTTGGGTTGTGCCAGGTCTCATGCTTTCAGGTGCTAGCAAATTGTGGTTTCCCTTCAGAAAAGTATGTGTCACCCCTGAATGAAGCTGATGGCAGAGGTGTGCCATGGGCCTGGGTGAACCGGAGCCTCCAGAAGGCTGAGAAAGCCCGGTCTGTCTCCACCCAACCTGCAACCGATAGCACATGGAGAAGTAAATCTGGCACTCATCTAGAGAGGTGGGTGTGGAGGATGGTGGGTCACATTCCCTGGGCAGAGAAGGGACTCCTGGGGGAGTCTGTTGTATAGAAGGACTCCTGGTGTATCCTTGAGAAAATCTGCCTCTGGAGTATTTATACCGCATCCCATCCTACAGGTGCACCGTGGATGTCTGTGAGCACCTGGGAAAGACCTTCCCACACAGGAGAGACCTTCCCAGAGGGGCAGAGGAGGCCAATTCCTCCTGGGGCCAGCCCAAGGCAAGAGCTACCCAGCTCACCTCTGACCAGGCTGAGAAAATCTGGTTTGCATTAGAGCACAGCTCTTGTTCCCAGGAAAAGCCTGATGACAATCTATAGAATCCAGGTGCACGCAGGGCTAAGTGCAGGCAAAGCTCTGGAGCTTTGCATTGCCGGTCCTAGGGACATGATTAGGTGCCCAAGTACTTTGGTGGCCTCACCTCCAGGTCTAGCAGGGCTATACAGGTGACGGGGTCTGCCAGAAGCTTTCACACTGGTGCTCTTTTCCCTTCTGAAATGCCGTAGGCGCATCTCTAATAGAAAGCAGAAACCATCCACAAATCTCAGACACTGCCTCCAAAGCAGAGGCGGTACTTCAGTTAAATGGCTGGGAGATTTTTTCATTTTTTTTTTTTTTTAAGCATTAGCAAAACAACATTTTTTCCTCTAAGCTCATTGTTGGCAATAACTGAACTCTGTTTGCTGATACTTCAGTACATACACAAAACCCATTCAACTTGAGGCAGGCAGCATAGACAGTTTTGGCCCAGACACTTGAACTCTGGCAACGATAAGGTGCTGATAACAGGGTCTGATCACAAAAAGCGTGGAGGAATAACTAGTACCAGCTGAAGGGCTAATTTTACAGATAAGCGTGACACACACTGAAAAACAAAATGCTTATAGAAAGGGAAAACTAAACTTTTTAATAGCAATCTTCTCAGGGACTAAAATGGGCCGTTTGCCAGCAAGCCAGAGGGAGAAGCACTCCTCTCATGGTGTAACAAGATGCCCTCAGCAGTAAGGAAGAGGCTCGCTGTTCTGGGAAGGGACGCAGTCACTTGCATCCACATGGCTGGAAAAGCAGAGGGAGCAGCTCGTGAGGTACACCGACAGGCTCAGGAAGGGGAATCGATGGCAGCAAAAAATCAGCTTTTACTAATTGCAGTTCCAAGTCAAGAGTGAAGCCAAGTTGGCCCTGACAAAGAGGAGAAGCTTGCTCTTTCTAGTGGACCTTGGCACATGGGATTAACAGTCAGAAACAACTTGCCAAGTGGCACATTTATTGCCTATTCAGCTTTCTACCTTGTTTCCACCTTCAGTTTTGTTTCTTTTTCCACAGTAAGGTCCTTGAACATGGACACGTTATCCTTCACAAACCCATAAAGTACCAAAGAAATTGCTTATTGTTTTTCACCAGTATAGGGCTCCTAACCTAGGCTACTAACGGGCCAGAGTGTCTCCATGGAGAGCCGAAGGGCACAGACTCTTCCCAGGCAGCAGCAGAACAAAAGCCATGGCGGTGATGACTTTTTTCAGGCAACTGCCCTGCATGGAAGATAAGTCTTGAATATTTTCCCAAAATGGTGGTGAAGTATTTTCCCTATATTAAGTATACTTTCTTCTGTCAGAAATGGACCTTCGGGTAACCCACAAGCAGGACAAGCTTCCAGACGTGCAAAATGAGACATTCATTTTAAAGGAGGCCAGTAATGAGTGGGGCACTGCAGGTGTAGGTACAGAACTGTCCTGTTTAACGTCCTTATCAAGAATCTCAAGGAGGTGATGGAGCACACTCTCCTCCCGTTTGCAGGGGGACTGGTCAATGCGCTTGAGAACAGGGCTGTCGTCCAGAGTGCTAGACAGGCTGGAGGAATGGGCCAACAGAGACCTTACGAAACTCAACACATTATTGCAAAGTCCTGCATCTGGGATGAGATAACCCCATGAAAACAGTACAGGTTGGGGACTGCCGGGCTGGGCAGCAGCTCTGCTGAAAAGGCTCTTGTGGGGGTAGTTGGGCTGGGGGCTGTGCAGACAGCAGGCTGAATATGAGCCGGGAGTGTACCCCGGCAATGACGAAGGCCAACAGCATCCTGGGCTGCATTAACAGGAGCATAATCAGTGGATCAAGGAAAGTCATTACTTCCAGCTTTTCAGCACTCATTAGACCGCATCCAAAATCCTGTGTCCAGTTTTGTCCTGCCTCAGCATCACTGACAAACTGGGTTGAGCTAGGTGGAGGACAAGCAGGATGGTGAACATGTTGGATAATGTGTCCTGTGAGAAGATGCTGGGGTTACAGGGCTTGTTCAACCTGGAGAAGAAAAGACTTTGGTGGGAAGGCTGATGGCAGCCTTCCAGTATCCGTGAGGAGATGACCAAAAAGACAGAGGTAGGCCCCTCACCGTGGGGTGTGGGGAGAAAACAGGCATAGGTTGAAACCAAGAGAAGTTCAAACTCATAAGGAAATTCTTTCTTGCCAGGACACCAGACAAGCAGTGGCCAGGTTGCCCTAAGAGACTGCACAGGAGGTTTTTAAGACCAGATTAGGTGAAGCCTTGGGTAGCCGGGTCAGACCTCGTGGCTGACCCTGCTTTGAACAGGAGATTGGCCCTCCTGAGGTCCCTTCCAAATTGAACTATTCTCTGATCCTATGATCCTAATTCTCTTTAAGCTTTACTGCCCTCATATCCTGGAGATTTTTACAGCCTCTCATGTAAAAATTAATGCATGCAACTCTGTCATCCTTTCTGCTTCTACAGGGAAAGGCCTCACTCGTAGACCTCACACACTTGCCATTAAAGAATGATTTGCATGATCATGAGGGTGAGACTTGACTCAGTCTTCCCTCATCCATCTATTTACACCATATTTGCCACCCGGGTTTCTTTTCAAGAGCATTTTTGTCGTCTACTCCATGAAAAAACCTTCACCTTCACGTGGAGGATAAAGGCTGCATCCACAGACTGCGCAAAAGAGGGGGAAAAGTCCCTTTCCGTGCCACAATTAGAAGCTGAATGCTTACATGGCTTCTAGGAAAATTTTATAAAGAAGGAAAATAGAAGTAAAACCACAATGAAATTATTATTGTTTGGAGATGTTAATAGTTGAGGGTCTACAAATTACAAAGCAGCCACCCTGTAAGAGCAGAGGTTCCCCGGGGTCTGTCTCTTGCTACTGTAAAGTGGGATGAGAAGCTGTCCCTAGAACTCATGCTGCAAATAAAGGAGCTTCTCATCTAAAACAGATACAATGATGGCTGTGCTAAGAGTGTGACTAGACACAGAAGGGAAGCTGGAATTTTCATCTTGGCTAGTAAAACATGAGATAGGTCCCTGCTCACCCTTGTGATACGAAATTTTTTGCAAATTCACGATATTAATAAAGCCAGTCAAGGAAAGGCACACCGTAGTGCATAAGATGGACTTTGCCCCTCCTCTCCTCTCCCTGCTCACACGCCTGGCAAAGGCAGCTGCAGTGCTGTGGAGCAACCAACCTGCCCCACAGTGCAGCACAGCTATGTGACATTATGGGACAGGACTCTGTCTGAAAACAGAGACAGACCCCATTAGCATCCCTGAATGATAAAAGATATTTTTGTCTTCACTTCCATGTAGAATAAGATCACAGCAAACTGCACTGGAGTGGCTAGTCCCATACAAGAAGAGGCAAACCAGTAACTTTATTGACCGCCCACTGCCACTTTTAACATCTGCCTGCATTCACACTCTGCCCAGAATACCCTGCAAGTAGGCCAAGTCATGAATTGTGACTTGCTGAACACTGGCTCTGTCTCCCTTCTGCCTGTGTTGCGTTGATGCTGGTGGGATGTGACCTGGAACATGGAGATGTCTGCCTCCCTCCTGGCAACTTGCTCCGCCCTGTGTCTCCGCTGCAAGGATAACCATGCACCAGGGTGCCAAGAAATCCCAGTGACAAAGGAGCTTCAAGGATATTTAAAGGTGTTTTTTTTTTTTTTTTTTTAATTACAGGCCTTGAGCTGAGGTGAGACTGTAGGTTTGGAAAGGGCTGCTGAGTGCTCCCCTGCCTTTCCACAAGCAGAGGTGGTGCCGGTGTAAGCCGAAGGCGCAGCTTGCATCAGGCTGCACCAGCGCAAAGCTGAAAAACCTGTCCTGCAGTGCAACTGCCCTGGCTCTCCTCCACCCTGTTACTTCCTCGTACAAGGCCGTGGAGCAGCATCTTGAGACACACACAAGATCCTTTTATCCCAGCAGGACCTGCCATGTTAGTGCTTCAAAGGGAATGATTTCACTGGTGCAACAGAGCAGCAGAAGCACAGTAGTTAGGGACTAAACGCCAGCATTAAGAACAAGGCATAAAAGGTCACTTCTCAGCCACAGCCTGAATATCTATTGAACACGGAATAGGCAGCTAGAGAAGAGGAGCATTCAACATGCCATGAATGGCTGCCTTGTAGATTCATTTTGTAGGAGCCACACATGTGGAAGCCTGTGTCCAGCAGTGGAAAAATCTCACTAACCTATTTTTATCATTGCCAGTAAAGTCTGGCAACTGTCTAGATGTTCTAGGTTCATTTAAAAGTGACTTTTGATAGGGTTCAAGGTCCTCACTGCTGGCAGTTCAAATTAGGTCATTTCCTCAGAGCTGCCAACAGGCAGAAACTGAAGGAGTGGCTATTTTATAATCATCATAATTATACGGTGGCCCTAGGCATAAACCAACCCCTAAACATAGAAACCCAAGACAACCCAGCTTGGGCAGCGCTAAGTTGGTGCTTGTGCTCCTTAGTTGGAGCAGCAACTCTCACCCAGGGCCAGCAGCCCCCGGCCCCCCTGGGGCTCACGGGGTGTCCCTCAGAGGCAGCAACAGCCTCATGGACTTTACTCCGACTTCAAAGCACCTGGCTCCCAGCAGAGCATCCAGGGGCAACACCACACAGCCACCTCCTGCCAGGGTGCTCGGACCCCTGCCTGCACCTTACCAGCCTTCTGCCAGCAGCAGGCTGGCAGGGAAAAAGAAAGAAAACGGGATTAAAAAAAAAAAAAAAAAAAAAAAAAAAAAAAAAAGGATGCTTTAGTACTTTGAGCAAGCTCTCAGCACTGCCCGTATCGTTGCCTACAGCCGGAGGCTTGCTAGCCAGCTGTCTGCACAGGCTTGCAAGCCCTGCCTTCAGAGCTTGTAAGAAAACCGGGCCGGGCTCAGTTTTCTCCATGGAAACTGCATCTGACTCACACTCAGCGCTGGGATTTTAGTCCCAACCACTTACTTGTTTTCTGCTCCTCCCCCAGAGCAATCGCTCTGAGCCCAGCTCCAGCAAAGTTTGCTTGGATTTACAAGTTCAGCTGAAAAAGCAGTAGTGGAGATGTACAGGCACTTCCCACAAACTATGTGCAAGCACTTCATATTATTTTCTCCTGAGGGGTGGAGGGGGTGAAGTATAGTCCTGAGTAGGATAGCAGGTCAAAGTAAAGCCAGGCTTTTCTGTCTACTGGAGCAATTCCTTTAGGAGCTGTTTTCAAAATCACCCTGCAATTAACTGCATTCTCCCCTTCCGCAAATACATCTCTACACCCCTGATGAGTTCGTCTATTATTGCTGAAATGTAGTCAGAATGTAGTACGATGAATTTAAATTCTTAAAGTCTTTGAGAGGATAGGATTTATTTCCCCTCCCAACTGCGTTAGACTCACATCTTTCTTTCCACTATTGCCAGCTTCTTCCCACCTCCCACTCCCCTCCCACTTTGCATGGACCTCCTGTCATTCTCCCTTGTACTCAATTACGGTGCTGGTGTGCTAGGGTTCCCGTAAAATAACAACATGCTGTTCCACAGCAGCTCCGCTGTAAAGGAGGAAGGTATTTTCCAGCAATAAACCCCGTCCTCATGGAAAACTGGCACCGCCCGGCTTTGTTACACCTCCTGACACTGCTGAACATGCAGCTAGCTCTGTTCCTGAGGCAGACTAGGGCTCAGTTCCTGAAGTCTAAAAATCTTTTTTTCTGGCATAGTTACCTTGTAGATCACCAAATCTAGCATTCCTCGGGACTTCGAGTCCTTGTCCCTTAGTCAAACTTTTATTTTCTTAAGCTTGCAACAGCAGATATGCTGTTTCCTGGTGCAAATTCCCCTATTGTGCATGTGCTCTTATTTTTCCCCACTGTCCTTGGCTAGCTTATAACATATAAGCAGCCCTATCCTTTAGTGGTTTGGCTTTATCTTCCCTTGTTTTCCTCACAGCAGCAAAGGGGCACAGCTGGCAGCAGCCTCAGAGTAATACAGTGCAGAGCCCACCAGTATTTCCCCATCTCTGCAAGCCCAAACCCAGCAGCAGCCTGTGCTCTGCCACTTCACCACACATATTTCATCGCCTTGTACAATCTTTGCATAACATTATCCATTTAACAGTGTTACAGACAGTGTTTTGTGTTAGTGCCTAACAAAGGACTCATTCCCATTACCAGTCATCATCTCTTCTACCATCCCAATCCAGGCAAGTATCTAGACCAGGACTGCTCTGATGCCACAGCTCTTTGCTATCCACAAGCAATTCCCATAGATGTACAGTATGTAGTGTGACATTTGGCCACAAAACATAGCTACATTCGGCAAATGTAGTGCAAAGGATTAGCGGCACCTGTGTTTAAAGAAGAAATATGGTCATTCTTGCTGCTTAAGCTCTTATTTCTGGAGTGGTTTCTCACATTCCAGTCAGGCTTTAAGGTCTTAACATAGTTACACCTTTCTGTTTAGCAGCAGGGAAGCTAGGGTAACATACAAAAGTAAAATAATTGCCTCTTCTATTTTCCATCATCCTATCCATTCCTCCCAATAGACATTACATCCCACCTCTAGCATATTCTTTTCCTACTCCTGATTTTTTTCCAAGCATCAGTACTCGCTCCTCTGCTGACCCACTGAATCAGGACAGACCTTTTCTTAACAGTGCTGTCTCCTGACTCACTTTGCTTTCCCTCCCCCTCTACAAGCATTACAACACCATTAGTCACTTCTGCCACAGCACATGAATGGAAAAACAGGATCACTCTGACATTGTCCCGCAGTGTTTCTTCTTCAGTATTACAATTTCCCCATTCCTATTTGCCAGAAAAATCTATTATCTCTTTTGTACACTTGAGCTTCTACATATTACTTCACAAGTCACATTCTGCTCCGGCTTCCTCAAGAGAATCCTGACCTAACTTGAAGGTGGGAACTCACTCCATACTTGGACTGTCAGTGCTATACACACAGACTTTCAGTGCTGTCATTACTTAGGACCAAATTCTTCAGGAAATTCAGTCACAACTGCTACTTGTAAAGTAAAACTTCTCATCATATAACTCAAGTATTCATTCTAGGTGAGCTTGCAGGTCTTAATATGACTGCAAACAGGTTTTGCATCTGTAGTTCATGTTCTTGCTAAAAGGAAAGTAACACTCAGGTGAGAAACAGTAGCTCTTCTCCGGTAAGAGGACTTGCCCATCTGTTAATTACTCAGAAAACACCAACCTACACACATAGAATGTTCAAGAAGGGCTAAAGATTGGGCTGTAGGACTTGAGTATGGGGGGAAGAGGGCAGGCATCAGAAGCACGAAGTGGTGCAGTAAGCACTGTGCTTAAGGGAGCAGCATTGCAAGGTCCAACTCACAGGAAGCCCCCATCCAGCTTCCATAGAAGGCAGCAACAGTGGAAGGTATAATCTTAAATCTTCCGGATATTCAGTTGACCTGGATGCCAGTTTGAGAGCTTCCTCTGTAGCTGTCACCCAAGCCCATCTTAGGAGCTGAGGTGCTGAGCCTACGGCTGAGTCCTCAGCACCCTAGTTACAACCCATTGCAGTTTCTTGGATGTTGAGAAACACTGCTAGAGTTGGACTACAGCCATGTCGGATGTTGGTGACCCGAACACACGCACCAACCACGGAGCAATAAACCCAAGGGCAGTTGAAATCAGCAGTAAACTTTCACTCTGGTTGACTGCAAGTCACCCCGGCTCTTCCAGGTGCCAGGTTCAGTCTCATGCCCAGAACTGCACAGCTACCAGAAAGATGCTACATCTCAGTCCTGCAAGAGCGCAAGGACAGGGTAGGTCTCAAATTCCCATGAGATTAGATTTTTCCTTTCAGGTTCTCTCATATACCCAAGGAGGAAAATTAGATCAACTCCTTTCTGGAGTTACTCCAGTCTCTGTAAGACACACAAAAGCATGATTACCATTTGATGTTTTTGAAATCCAGACTTTTTTTTTTTTTAAAAGGAGGCCCCATTAACACAGAATAGTGCAACATGTTACAGAGGAGAGCTGTATGGTTTGCATAACCCCTTAGACAAGTGACAACAGGTAACACAAAGTTGGGCAATACATTTGTGCATTAGTCCAGAGCTACAGCCAGATCCTGACTCCCAACAGTTCTGGTATTTATTATGAGAAATATCAATCTCCTTCGAAGAGAAATGTGGGAACAAGCAAGGACTACTAAGAGACATTTGTAGCATCTAGAGAACAGAGACCAGAAGCTCCTAGGAACACAGCTGAGATACTACAGCAGGGGAACATCAGATACAGGTATAGCACATCAGCTGGCTGGTAAGGGTCCAAGTCCATTGGCAGCTCCCACCAGAAGGTATTTTAGAGAAAACACACACTTAAGCCATTTAGAGTAGAAGTACAAGACAAATTGTTAATTCTTCAGGCTAAGGGTTCCACACTAATCTCTCTGCTCCCTTCCATAAGGATTTTGAAACTGAAACTGGATAGCCACAACTCTGCAGTTGCTGCTTGCAGCAGCAGCTAGAGCTGTACAGTAATTTGCATGCAACTTTTTTTTTTTTTTCCACTTGGAAACCTGAGATTTGGCACACATGCTGTAAACCCCTCGAGATTGTACTTCATTAGCTTTGGAGAAACAAAGCACAAAGCCAGCCACTGAGAAAAAACCTGAGCATACACTATGGGAATCTGCTTTGTCAAGGGACTGAGGCCATGTCAGATTCCAGGGGACAGAGTTACATCAGCGGGCAGGCAGATATAAGAAAACCCAGCTGGGTCCAGGGTACAGCCCAGCCTGTTTGCATCAAAGTACCACTGCTCGCCTATCACCAGCACGATGGCCATCCTTGGCCACCCTGGATGAAGATGACAGTAAAAGTGTTACAGCGGTAACGTTTTAAGTATATAATTAAGAGCTGCTTTTGTTCACACACCCCAAGGAAAGGAGGAATGATGCCACCTTCCTTAACATGCTCTGACAGTCATCTTCCATTCCTTGGAGTTCCCTACAGTAGGGGCATTGGCATAGGATTTATTTCCTAAAGCCCTAGTAATTTAACACTTAACATGTTATGAAAGTTCAACTCCATGCTACTCAAACAGCATGATTAATAAGCATAGTAAAATCTCCTCTCCCCACAAACATACAATACATCTTACTCTTTATTAAGTATCAAATTGTCTCCAACATAAATTACATCCAAATTATGTAAGTTTCAAGAAAGTCAGATATTTTATGTACAATATTTGTCTTGAGTCAGATAACTTTATCATTTTAACCTATAACAAAAAGCAAACCTACATCAGTACCAAATAAAGCATTAAAAAGGTAACAAATATATAACTTTTTAGAAATGCTTTCAGAATGCTAAAGTTAATGACAAATAATTTTATAGTGCAGTAGTCCTGGGTTTTTAGCTCTTAGACCATTTCTCTGTTTTTGCGGATAGCACAGCAGAGAACCATACTGAATATCATGCCGAAAATCTGTAAAGAAAGCAAATGCATTAGAAATTTGGGGACCAAAGCACATTCTTATATTAACATGTGGATAAGCATAGGTGCTCTTCCAAGCCCAGAGGCCCTATTGATGCTTCATTCTGCAGTTCATGTCCCTGCCTCCCCCTTCCCCTCTACCCCCAAATTTCAGTTCATTCTCATGAATCCCCTTCACCCTCAATACTTCAAAAATAGATCAGCTATGAACCACCGCTGTATCCCCTAAGAAACTGTTGATCATCTAAGCATATCTGCACCCGTGTCATACTTTCCTCTGGTTAAGTTAAATAAAAAAGTGCAAATTTTCTTACTAGCACTGTTCTCTAGCAGAGGCTTTAACTTAAAGAAAATAAAAGCAAGGATTCCCCATGAGATACTAGGATTAAGAAGCGGGCAGGCAACATGACCAATACATCTTCACCTGATATATACGTGCACTACCAATATAACTTCCCCACTGCTAAAACTACAAGGAGGCAGATCCTAAGCCAAAGCAGAAGCAGGGAGGTCCAAGAAACCCCACCCTCTGCGCTGCCTCAGGGCCCCACAGCACACACTCTGATCCTGCCTCTACTTGTCATTAGTGGGATGTGGGATGGGCTCGTGTACTGCCACGCCAGGCCCTCTTCAAGCTACTTCTGCTGTAAGAATCCTTTGGGCCATATAGCTACCCTCTAAATAATCCGGAAACTCACCATTATTACAGCAATGCCAAGGCCCACTGCTCCAATCACATTCAATTTTGAATTGAAGACATCATCAATGGCATCAGGGCATGACTGAAAAGAAACAGACTGTTCATTAGTGTTTCATACATACGAAAGCTTTGTTTCTGCTTCCTTGTTTGAGCTCAAGTCTGCTGACTGAGGCTACACCTTCGACCACATTTGCTTACACTGGAGATGAAGATTCATCTTTTGAAAGCTGCTTTGAACTGGCTTTTATTTTCACATCTTTAAAGATAGCCAGGGATGTTCCAACACAAAAGTTAGTGGAGAAGTTTAAATCTACTCTTCAGGTATCTAAACCTCTTAACTTCACCTTGGCTACAGCAGGATTCCCTTCTCAACACCCGCAGTTGATCAGGTAGATCAGGACCAACAGCAGTTGTACCAGACTTGGCTTGTTACTAATGGCTGTCAGCATTTAAGCTGCTGTATTGCTCAGCCCTTCTCAAAATAGATTTGAAGCCGTTCTTGATTATTTCCAATTGCTGTTGTAATTTTGCAGACTCCTTATGAACACATGGTACATGGGAATGGCAGGATTTCTTGAGCTGCACACGTACAAGGCAGGCTATAGGTAGATGCAAAGACTTGCCAGTTTGAAGCTCCCAGGACAATGAATTACCATTGCAACTAAACAAAACTTTAAGTACAGTCCTTTGGGGAAAGACACATGGTAGCTAAGAAAAAGAACAAGAACTTTTAGGAAGGTATAAATCTTAAAGAGCCTGGTAGCAGGTCAAAGTTCCACCCCAAATCCTGTCCTCCTTATTCCAGTAGTAGACTACAGTGAGCTGCTAAAAACTACTTTTTTCTTTAGTTGTTCCTTATACAGTCCAGAAGGAAAGACTGAATCAAGTATTAAAGGGATATACTGGAAAGAGTTAATTAGTAAAATCAGAATATCAATACAGCACTGCTTCCTAGAGGCACACCGATCAGCCACACCATTACATCCCTTTAACCTTGCAGTCTATCACTCTTTTTCTTGTTGAGACTAGGCCATAATCACAAAATGAAGTCAGCAGATGAAGTTGAAATACACTTAGCAGAATAAAAGCAAACAAAGCCTGCATATTGGTCTCAGCTACACCCATATAGTCTAACTCACAGCAGATTGTATGAGCAGCACCAAAGATACATATTGTAATGTCTCATGTGGTCATCACAAAATCATCTGTAGTGCAAAGGAAGAGCACAAGTAATGTGTAAAAAAAAATTAAGTCATTAATTGAATTCCTGCATCTTAAGAACTTATCTTCTAGGGGAAGGCTCATACAGGCTGTCTTGAAGCATGAAGCAAGAACACAAGACATTTGTAAGAAAAAAAAGAGGAAAAGGGGTAGTTAAAAACTATACAAGATGCCTCTCCTGTAGCTGTGGCATATAGGGACCTTTGCAGCAATATTCCAACAGGGGAATCCAATTCAGAGAACTGGCTTCACAGTGACACCCACCTAAAGAGGCCACCAATGCATTACACACACCCCCCCACACCCTTTTCCTTGCTAAAACTTCAGATCTACGCTCACCCCACTCTGCTTCTCCCTAACCAAGAGGGGAGAGGGGAGGTGACAGCTCCCATGCAGCACCAAGGTGCTCTGGTGATAGAAGCAGGAGAACAGAGTTCTCCAACACTTTTTTTTTTAGGTGAAGTTTAACCTTATGCTGTCCATTATGCCAGTGAGTCTAGTAACACACAGACTGCACATTTCCCGTGTAAGTTCAGATTTCCTGCTGACTCCACTTGTTCTTCCTACAATAACAGTATGTTGATTTTCCACAGCCAGATTGGTTATAGAGATAGGTTGCTAAGTAAGTGTGACATGGGAATTTCCCATGGACTAGAAGGGTTTATTCAGAAATGTGTTCCTTATTCCACTCAGCTGTTGGTGAATTAAGTCATGTTTTACCATTACAGAAAGTGACTCGAGCATGGTCTTCTTTGGACAGGTGTCCATGAACTGCTGCTCGAGAGCTCCTGTAAGACCACAGCAGTCTAGCTACAAGAGAAAAGAAGAAAAGAGAACCAGGTTAATTAATCCATATTTTTGCTCTGTAGTTGGTAAAAAGAAGAAAGAGATTACATTAAGTTTTATTACAGACTTTAGTCAAATTTTCTTAAAAGTCCTGCCAATGCAACTGCTATAAACCTAATTTCAAAAAAAAGCCTTTATTGCATTAAAGGACAAGATTCTGAAAGGAAGAGCTAGATCTCATTCAGTATATAGACATTAATTTTGGTGACAGCATGTACTCCTTACAGGTAAGGATGAACTCCTGACATGCAGGTATGTCTACTATGGTGCCTCTATATCAATGCCACAGAGCTAATGTCCCAGCTTGGTTCTGAGTTTTAGGGGAACTAATTCTATGCATTTCAGAAGTTCAGACTGACAAAAAGGCATACTGAGTTCACTGCTACTATACAAAAAGATCTTCTCTGCAATTTGTTACTAACACTCCTTTGGTTTCTTCTAGTTAATAGGGTATTAGACTTTAGAGGGGACCAGATGACATGGAGAACAGTGTGTATGAGCTGCATTACTGTCTAGTTAAGTATAACCATGTACTTACAGCTAGCTGAAATGCTTTCAGGGTCTCTCTGGCAGGTGCTTGAGATCTCTTTTCATAGGATTCCTTGTAGAAGTCCTTTAACTCTTCAATAACCTACAGGATAGCAAAGAATTGTGGTGTATGACAGTTTTACTTTATTATTGATTATGGAAAACTCGAGTCAGTTATTAAAAACTCTTCAACCTGTAATATCCATCCTTTTGACATGTAGAAAGAGAGGGCGGACAGAATTTCTCACCCAGAACAGGTGAGCCTAACTGGTACACCCACCTTAAGCACCACACCTAAGCAGATAAGATTCAGTTTCCCTTCCAGGGCTCTGAGCTTCTAGGAGCGAGAACCACGTCTTTGCCCACTGGTCACAAAAAAAGCATTCCCTATTCCCTTCTGTACAGGAGAAGTTGCTCTATTCCCCTGTTGTATAATACAAGCAGAAGAGGAACCCTGATCATCAGGCACCTTATTTTGAAACAAATCAGAATCTCGACTGCTTATGAGGGGACAGCCCAGATCAGTCATGTTTTAGATGCAGAAACGTTCAATCCATAGCTGAGCCAGCTCATATCTAGGAGTGCTAAAGCTTCACTGATGGCCTGCTTCATTTCACAGCTCAGCCAGGTACTGCCTGGAGGGCATCTCCAGCATGCAACAGCATCTTGGATTCTGGCTTCTCTCTACAGTCTCATTTTTAAATATTAGAGTTTAATTTCTTGTATTGTTTTTCTAGAATGCATCTTCTTCCTCTCCCCCAAATTCCCTGGGTAATGAGGATTTGACTAGTACTGGTACAGATTTTAGTAGGCTGGTAACTGTTGGCAGAGCCCTAGAATCACAGAATGGTTTGGGTCAGAAGGTTGGGATCTTTAAAAGGTCATCTGGTCCAGCCCACCTGCTACGGGCAGGAACATCCTTCACTAAGAGACAAGGTTGCTCAAAGCCTCATCCAACCTGACTTTGAACACTTCCATTGATGGGGCATCCCCAAGTTCTCCAGGCAACCTGTTCCAGCATCCCACCACCCTGGCAACTTTAAAGAGTAACCTACCTTTTCTTTATTCGCAAATCCCCAGATCGCAGCAGCAATTTCAAGGGCAAAAATCACGAAAAGGAAGAGGAAGAACTAAAAAACACAGACCTCAGCATTAAGACCACAGCACCACAAAATAGCATCATATATATACTGCAGGCTTGCCCAGTCCCCAGCATCCAGTCTTGGGGGAACTGTCACTCAACCAGGTTCTAATTGGAGGTCTGAGACACTGGTAAGACTAGAAAAGGTGACACAGTGCCCTGGCTCAGCACATCTCCCCCGGAGTGTCAGAAAGCCTGGCAGTGTTTTCCAAGCATAAGTCCTCCTTTTTGATCAGTGTTAATTAAAACCAATTATCTGTTAACTCAGACTTTGAAGTTGCCCAGGTCTCAGACACATCACAACAGCTGACACCAATTCTTTTCTCTGGTTTGTCACTGCTATTGCTTTAGGAGTCATTACTTAATACCTAGCTTGCCACCAGCTCCCAGGGAGCCAATGGTCACTTTGTTGTGTATCCCATAAAAGAGAAATAAAAATGTCATCCGTGTTTGACTACCAGCTCTAAAACAACACTACCATTCAAAGGCACTTTAAAGAGATGTTCAGAATTCCAAAGGGCTAGAGATATTTTGCAAAAAAAATATTAAATTAAATTCTTCCATGACACAGAAGGGAATTGTTCTTTCACTGGCTATAGCAGTAGTCTTTCATTAACAAAGTCTTCTGGTTATTTGGATGAGTAGTTCCACAAGTGTACAGATGTGCATGAACCCAATAAGCTCTACCAGTCCCTCCAGTCTGAAAACAATGAGGTTGCACTCCAATAATTGTCTTGCAGAGCAGTTATCGACTAGAAGAGCTCATCCTGTGATTAGAAACAGTAGAAGCTTGTTGTTTCAAGGATCAAATACCACTGTTCTGGTCTCGAAGATTAAAGGTTGTACAGCCTTCAGAGTTCATGGCAAACTTTAATAAATATCATTACTCTTATCAACATTTTAGTTCTGTTTTCACACATACTCCTAGTCTTGATACTACATGTCTGAGTATGTCACTAACTCCTGAAGTTGTCCTGTATTCAAATACAACACGGACATTTGGGTTTAAGGCCAGAAATGGAAACTCTACTTATATAACATTTTAGGATTGTGTAGGAGACCATGAATTTAAACATTGCAGAGCCAAAATAATCAGCATCTGCTACCCTTTAACTGCACTGTAATATTTTTCCTTCTTTTCTCATCGTGCTACTAAAAATTTAAACACCACTCTGAACACTTACCAAGCCAAGCATACACTGAGATTCCTGCAATGCACCACAGCATCCCAAGAAACCAACCAGCATCATAAGTGCACCAGCTCCAATAAGGATGTAAACTCCTAGGGAGGAGAAATAGAGAGACACATGTATGCAGGCTGGCTGAGACCTCAGCAGTGAGGTATGAAGCGAGTTGCTCCACAAACAGCATTTGTAGTTTTTGCTAAGGTTTAAGTTTCTTTACTAAGGTGTTCCGAGCAAAAGCGTGGCGCTTAATTTTCAATGCGAACACATCTCAAAACTTACGGGGAAATGTATTTATAAATAAAAACTTCAACTTCTAACAATTAATGTGTACCACTACTGCAGTTTCACAAGTTTTAGAAAATGGGCAAGATAAAGCCATCTAAGACAAACTGTAGGACACATTTTAAAACTGTCTCAGAGACAGAGTTATGAATTTATCAGATGAAGGCTGTGTTGCAGTTAGAGGCAGCTGGAACTAGTGATTTATCAACATCTGAGAAATCTTGAAGCATGTTACCTCTAGGAGAATGGGTATTAAAAGGCAACATAATCATCTGTCAGAAGGCTTTAAATGCTTTCCTATCCAGCCTTCCCATCGGGAAACACTGAATTATTCCACTAGTCATGGTGGTACAAGCCAACACTTCAGCTGCCTAACTTGACAGCCTCTCTAGCTACAAGAAACTCAGAAGTATCTGCTTTTGCAAAAGCAGAAAATGCTTCAAACTCTAAGAAGTGGCTGAGCCTGTAGATCATTCTGCCCAGAACTTAGCTAGTGAGTCTGTTGGAGCATAGAGAGCAAACATTTCTGGGCTAAAAGACTCCCTTTATGCCCAATCCTCTCCTAAATTTGGGAACTGCCATCTTAAGCATCACAGCTACTAACTGGTGAGAGAAGCAAGATGTATCGAGCAAAACAACTCCCAGAAGGTGGCAAGGAAGTATTATTGGGGTGGTGAAACATGAGACAATCAGCACACAGCATGCAGAATTAGTATGACATTTCTATCAATATACACAGAAATACAGTTTTGGACTTTAGAAACACTATCAAAATTATCTAAAGAAAGCCACATGTAAGCATTTGCAAATGATATTTTCTAGATGCAAACTGATAAGATTAGCTACCTAAATAAACGTATACTTGATTAAGCATATGTAAGTCACCAAGTCTGACATTTCTTATCAGCAGGAAATTCTGGCACTGTTTTTTTTAAACTTTCCATTTTGAAAAAAGAATCCATCAAAACATCTTACTTCAGTTTATTTTCA
This sequence comes from Tyto alba, assembly GCF_018691265.1. Taxonomy (NCBI): domain Eukaryota; kingdom Metazoa; phylum Chordata; class Aves; order Strigiformes; family Tytonidae; genus Tyto; species Tyto alba. The sequence continues at coordinate 3,446,591 of NW_024881295.1, read as the reverse complement.
GTAATATAGAAAACTTTTGAGGAAACTTGTGCTGTTGAGTGCAAACTGACAGATTCCTCTGGTTTCCTATTAGAAACTGCAGTCAGTAACTACTCTCAGAAAAATGTTAAAATGGTAATTCCTACTAAACTTTTTAAAACTCAGTTTAACCTACAGAGATTTCAAGTAGGTTTCACTGGCTGTATTCAGCCAGTAGCTTAAGTATCACAACATAAAACTTTTATGTTTTAGGAGGTGAAAGGATTGTTTTAGACTTCCTAAAGTAAGACTTGTTAAATATTCAGCTCAACGGCTAAGTTTAGAATTCTGTTCACTTTCCAAGGTCCAGTTGAAAACACCTGGAAATCTTCCTGAAAGCTGCAATAACCACCCAGTTTGCTACCATGCCAGCATATCAAAGGTGAAATACAAGCTTTCTCACAGGTAAGCCATCTACATTCCCCTGGCCTCCTCATGAAGTTGCACAAGCATTTTGATATTCCTAACTATGGTCTCTAACAGGCCTACCTCACCATTCCCAACAGTACTCCCCGTAGGCACAGGCTGTCCTGGTACTATAAGGCTGCAAGGGGAGTTGCACCTCCCAGTATGCCTTATGCAGTCTTTACTGACCTTTCAGATACCAGTTGGGGCGCTGGGACAGGCTGAATAGCTCACCACAGGAGCCAGTTTTCTTGGCAAGAGAAAGACCAACCTAACCATGCTGTGGATGGCTAATGAGTGATGCCATACAGGACATGGCAGACCCAGGTGCTACAGGGATGTGAAATAAGTATATAAGGATTGTCCAAATCAAGAGTGATACCTATGTAAAAAAAGTAGATATTTGAATTTGCCTTTTTCCCATTTGCTAGAGGTCTTCAAATGCAGCTACTTGGTTTCAGAAAGGGTCTGAGCACCTACAGGTGACAACAACCAAAGCAGCATGTGTTCCTCTACCCAAGGCTGAAAGTGACTGTAGATATCAAAATGCTACAGTTAGAATAAAATCTGATTCAGTTAGGAACTCCTGCAACATTAGAATAACTGAAAACATGCCTGTTTGTCCCCTAATTGGTAATGTTGTAAAACAGAATATATCAAGGAATAACTTCTACCCAGCCTAACTCAAGCTACATTGAGCTCTGTTGCCTCTAATAGACCAAGACATTTGTGCAGCCTTCCCACTATATTCAGTATAATTTAGCATACATAGGGCTGTAAGACAACAGTACATATGCTCCTTCTGAGAGAGGAGGTGATAGAATTGTGCTTTTGGGTATCTTAGGTTGGTCACTTTGGAGGAAAAAAATTAGTTACTGATGTCATCTGTGACTACTCAGAGTGAAACTTTGCTTACTCATTGTGAGAAGCATCTGAAAGAGACATCTTCCATGTCTACCACAAATCCCTGGGATTACAAAATGCCTAGCAACGGCAACTAAAGAGGAACTGCAAGGTTTAAGCTGGGGAAAATAGGAAGCCATACAGAATGCATAAAGAGCCAAGAAACTGCTGGTGTGACACAGCTGCTGTCTGCACGAGAGCTCACAACAGAGGCTGGTCCCTGCACCAGCCAGGGGAAACTGATCTCTGCTCCATTCAGGCTGTTTAGGGCTGGTTTGTCTTTAGCCTTTGAGGAAGGCTAAGGTCTCTAGGCAGTCTGGAAATCAGGGCACGAAGGTGTGATCTGTCGCCTTCAGACATTTTCTAGCTTACCTGTGTAAAACGTTGTGTTGTTAGATTCCAGTTCAAAAATGCTTTTGGTCTGTGAATCAAACCGAAGCCATAATCCAATTGCAAGAACTGCTGTCCCTGCAAGCTGTAAGAACAAGTAAGCCTTGTTAAATAATAGCAGTTATAAATAAATAAAGATTATAATACCAATTCACCCTTGCATTATTAGCATCAGCAGTAAGCACAGGATACAGCTCTTATTTAAAAAGGTGGTGCTAAAGAACCAGCATGAAAGGATGGGGAAACCAAAACAAGAACAAACTTAGTTCCTAACATGAGGCATCTTGTTGACAGATTCGTTTACATATTAAACTACAATGCCACACAAGAACAATGACATTCTTGTTCTTTACTGAAAATACCCAAGGTCTACCAAGGTGCCAAGTGTCAGTATTTCCACTGACCCCTCCACCCACTGTTTTATTCTGGGGGACTGCAATGACATTGCACAGCTTAGTGATCTTAAATCTTCACACTGAAGGACAAGGGTATCACAAGAAAGTATGCCTTGTAAGACCAGCTAAAAGCTTCAGCTTATTAAACAGGCTGGTAAGAGTTCAGTGTACCACAGTATCTTGTTTAGAAAGAGTGCTCTCTTGCAAAACAGGATAAACCCAATCCAGTAAGTTACTGCACTGACAGGAAGAATAAAACACAGGCTGCTGAAATAGCAACATTGCTGTGTGCTGATCTGCAGCAATGCAATCAAATTTTGGATAATATTTAGGTTTATTTTATTATCATCTCTGCCTGTGTACCTCCAGGTTCCTCTTCACATTGGTGCCTCTTAACATTGTTTACGTCAATTTGTTGTCTGTATAATTTAGCTTCTGGATGAAACATCTGGCAGAATGCACCAGAGAAATGTTGCAAGAAAGAGCGAATTGCACTCTGGTAAGGCAAAGGCTAACAGTTTGCTTTAAACAGACTGAATCCACCTCACTTGCAGAAGGGAAGAACCTGGGGTCATCTAGCAAACAAGGGGAAACAGCCCAACACAACAGGACAAACTAGAAAGCTGGAGCATGTGCTTCTCGGCTCATCCCTCTCCCCTTTAAAGGCCATTTAACTATCAAAAAAACTCTACAGAAGTGAGATGAGGACAGAAATACCACACATTGCAGCAGACATTAAAAATTTAAACTTGAGTGAGCAATAAGCTTAGAAAGTCTGGAGCTTTGGTTAGGTGAAGCATGCATGAAAAGAAAAAACCCCAAAGCCTTATCTCTGATAAGAAATTCCTTCTAGAAGGGAACAACATTCTTGATTCACCTCCAAGAAACTGTAAATTGTGTATTTATGTCAATTTTTAGTGAGAATACAGAAGGCATTCCCACAGAAAGCACCTGTGGGTATAATCTTTCCACTCCAAGCCCAACTCCCCCAGCTCTGCTCCCCGTGGGGAGCCCAAGAGCCCTTTCTCCCTTCCATGGCAGTGTTAATGTTCAAGGGCAGGCACAGCTTTGCTGCCAATGGCTGTCTCCTCCAACCTCCTAGGCTTGTTCCTCCAAAACAACAACAACAACAAATAAATAGGGAGAGCTTTGAAGATTCACACAGGACAAAGATGGAGCTAAGTGAGTGTTTGAGCGAAGGCATATATATCCCCTGTAGCTTCTCAGCAGAAAGCACCCAGTGCTAAAGGGCTGAGGTATCAGTGAAGAAAAAGAGAGGCCAGACGTGCCAGAAAAACCAGCAATTCTTGTATGGCAGGCACCTGGCTCGAAAGTTTGACTCAAAGAGGAGCTGCAGGGTTTTAGCTGGGAAAAAGATGAAGTGATACACAACACAGAAGGAGCCAAACCCAAATGGAGATTTCCAGGCCTACGTAAAAGGCACTTTGTTGGTGTCAGGGGCGTGTAGGCACAGGCTTACTCACAAAGCATGCAGCAAGAACAAAGCCTCCACATACCTGCCGCTTTCCTTCTTAGGGCTACGCTGACAAAATAATTTTAAGTTATACCCAAGAACTTTGGTAGTATACAGTATGTCACAACAGTGTTATTTCAATTTCTTGTGCCACAGCAGCACCGCAGGCAAAGGGAGAGGAGCAAGAGTGGGACTGGCAAAGAGGAGGGTTGCTGCTCTACCTGTGCTCCCTGCTACAGCGTCACTTAAAAAAAAAAAAAACAAAAAAACACATTTGCAATCTCATCTTACTTCAGTTCAAGAGCCAGGAAGGCTTAGTGATGGAAAAAACTCACTCACTGGTTCTAGCCTACAGTTAAGTCACACAGTATTTAATAATACTTTGTCCAAGACTCACTACTTTCCTGGGTCATCAGTCTTCAGCTTTTATAGGCATCCAGATCAGCAGCAGTAGAAGAAGCTGCCTCCAGCCCCTGCTTGTTTTGCTAGGGACTCACAAACTGCAAAGCCAGGAGTCTGAGCACATCCAGCTACCCACACCCATACGCGTTCATAGTTTGACAAGCCCCTGTGTTAGGGTACAGAGTTCAGCAGCACCACTGCAAACCGAGCAGGGCACAGTAAAGGACTCCAAAACTAAAGCCCAGAGCGGATTCCCCCAGCAGACCTTTAATGCCAGAGTATTCAAACTGTCAAGAAACTAAGCCATACAACCATGTAAATAATCTTTAACAGTCCAAGCAAAGCAGAAGGCTCAATTAATGATCTCTTCAGAAACAAACTGGTTGGTTAACATTAGGGAAAGATGAGTTACCTATTATGGCTTCTTTCAAAAAAAAGAAACTAAACTCTGGGTGGTGGGGGGGAAGGGTTAAGTGGTATGTTTGCTCCTCGGGAAAGCAGTCATCCTGGGAAAATGTGAACATGATCACAAGAAGGCAAGAGACTTATTAAGGGATCACAGAACAGTGATAATATTTAATGCCAGTGAACTGCTCCACGTCATTAAAAAAATGGTAGGATTAAATAAAGTTAATTCTCTACATGGTGAACTAAGAAAAAAATAATAATGCAGCTCCTTCTTACAAGAAAGTGACATTTTGACTCGGTTTCTTAAGGAAAGCAGACTTCTGTTCTCAGTTTGTGCTCTTTCTAACCACAATGACCACTGAACTAAAAAAAGGTAGTTTTAAAGCAGAAGGCAAGACTGTAATTTGAAGATTCAAGTTTCCATCAAAACAAGAGATGGGGACACCAACACTGGCCTCAGAACAAGAGGCAAGCCCAGCCCCATGGGTACCTGCTGCACTTGGCAGCACCTCAGCCCAGTGTGGCACACCAGAGGCTGGTACGTAGCAACCTCTCTGCTCAACAAGGCTGTGCCAGTAGGTTTTGGCAACCACGTTGGGGTGGTTTCAGTAGCTGTGTTTTTCCTCCCTGGGAAAGGGGTGCATGGAAGCAGATCCTCTGAAGAGCTGGGTGTTGGGATTTTCATCCAAGTGTTTTCCTAATCTAACAGACCAACAGACCTGCTTTGTCCTAAGAGTTGAGTAATACAGGATATTTTTAAGTAGACCTATCCTGTGCCAAAAAAGAAGTTTAACAGACAAAGAACACAACTCTGTTTTCCTGAAGCTAGTCACTTTGTGCATGCAAAAGCCCACAAAACTAAGAAAAGAGCAGGTTCGTGCACGTATGAAACACTTCAGTAACATATTTCTGTAGTATCAAGTATAGGAAAGGGAACTCAGAAGACAGGGTTTTTTTACCAATATGACCAAAATGTGAGGCTAAAGGGGTACTACTCACTCATTCACTGTATTGGAAAAGTTTGTGGCAGTGATTCTCCAGTAACAGCATGTCCTGGCACAAGCATGTTACTGACATCCCCACTCAAGCTAACATGGCTCCCTTGCATTTCCCCTAACCACTGCTAGGCATCTTACAACTCCCAGCTCATTTCTGCTTGACTTAGCTCTGCTCTATAGCTGCAATGGACATATGCTAAGCAAGGATAAAAATACCTGGTCATTACTCCTCTAGTCTTACAGAGGATCCTTGTGTTTTTTTTTTTTTTTTTTTTTGTTTGTTTGTTTGTTTTTGTTTTGTTTTTTTGTTTGTTTGTTTTTTTTTTTTGTTGTTTTTTTTTTTTTTTATCACATGCAACCATACTCCCACTGCCTCAAAGGCTCTACTCCTGCATGCATCCTTCTGCCTGTTGCAACAGGAAAAAAACTTGCTTTTTTGGTCTTACTTTCTTACATAGCCCTCCACCTTCTCAAGTGAGTCTCCTGTACAGTACTTCCCTCCTCCCACCCATCCAGCCCCACACTGACCACTGCCTTCTCCAAAGTTAGCCCTCTCCATTGCTCTGGTCTTCCCCTTGCAAACTATACAGTTTTGCATCTGAGCATATCTAAGGGTGTGTCCCAGTATTTATCTTTAACACCCGCCTTGCTTTTAGCCTTCCATGTGACAAGAGGTAACTATACTACTGGAGAGGACAGTTGCAATACATTTGAGAAACAACCTGTCTATCCTGCAGGCAGAAGCCATACAGAACACTCTGCCTTCTCACCATACTTGGCTAACTTCAGCATGAACTTGGAGCATTCAATGTTGCAGCATGCTATCGAGCCATTTCCATTGCATTTTTTTTTCCTTTAACACCCGAGGTTTCACAGATATGGTATCCTAGAAGGCTTGCACAGGGAATCATTAGATTTAATGATACTGGTGCAAACACATGAAAAGCTTGAGCTTTTCAAACCAGAAGTTCCAATTTTTTTTAACATACCCCGATGATACAGAAATGCATGACATTACTCTGGGAAGCTGGAAAGTTTATTTTAGGTTTAACAGCTATTTTGCAAGGACCATTTTGTTCAGTCCCTTCTGACCTTGTCACCTTGATCCATCTTGAGAAAGGACAATCCCCAGGCAAGCACTCCACTTGCTGCAAACATCTTACAGCATCTTGGCTTTCCACAGACAGAACTGCCTCTCAAAGGGCTCAAGGTTAAAGTTATCACATCCTTAGAGCTGGCAGATAAAGCTTTGGGAGTGATTCCCCCCCAGCTCCCAGCACCTACCAGGTTACTGATTGCCCTTCCTTCACTTCCACAGTGTCTAGGCAGAGATAAGGAAGAAATGAGACCCTGCAAGAACTCCTGATATATGGATGAAAGACTGTAAAAAACAGGAAACTCTGGGTTCTATTATTTTAGCACATTCAGGCCAAGCTTCTATGCAACATCTGTCAAGTTCGTGGTATCACCTCTAGCAGAAGGTAAATCAATATGTGGAAATACAGTAGAGTCAGATGAAAATAAATACTACTTTAAGTGTTGTTAGCTCAGCATTGCACCGAACAGAATACTTATTAATTTTTCTCTTGAAGTAAGGGTGTACATCAGGCTCTACATGACTGTTCCTTGTACAGGTTTTACCCAGGGTGTGCCAAGAGTACAAGGCAAAAGCCACTATCTTCCCTTCACCTCAAATGGGTAAAGACTTCTAGCTAAAAATCTGACTGAGGTCTTCCTCTGCATAAGACAGACAACTTTTTCCTCACTGTGATAAACAGTGGATTAACAAAGCCAGGACCAGATATGTAACATTGCAAAGCACACAAGCAAAGTGATGATATCACAAGCAGTAATGAACTGTCTGTTCCTGTCCTGTTACTTGCTGGTACGCTATAAATAAAAACCCCTAAACAGTAAGTACAGATGAGGCTCAACATCACTCTAAACCCTTAATTACAGGATTAGTGTTATCCACAACAGCACAGGTTCTCAAACATCTGAAAAAAAAAAAAAAAAAGCTTTCCTAACAGATGTGCAACAAGTGTTAGCAGTTATATAAGAAACTGCAGCTATTTCCAAACTCCTTAAAAAAAAAAAAAAAAAAAAGGAGATTGGAAAGGAAGTATTTTCTTTCTGCTTAAGCTAGTTTCAAGAATGTTGTGGGCTAAGTTAATGTCACAGCATTTATTGCAATAAAATGGTGCTCCAGTACAGTAGGAGCAGCATTACAGAATTTCTGAACCATTGCCAAGACTAGTGCCCATTTTATACAAGTTCCTATTCAGAAGCTGGTGTACTATATTTGTAATTTAAATTGCAAATAGGAGCTAGGACTGCTAGAACTCTAAGAGTAGCTTCACATCAGGTTTCTCAAGGCAACACCCTCCAACTCCATTCCTGACTTCACAGCATTTACAGGAGTTGAAATACATCTACCTGAGCCCAAGCAGCATTGATTCACATGCTGCCGTCAACAACCAAATCAGTTTATTACAGAGAGCAAAAGCAACTAACTGCTGTTCCTCTTGTATGTGTGTGCATATACACATATAAACACACTGCCCATCCTGCAAGTCCTCTTCTCCACTTGAGCAGGGAAGACCCTCTGAAGAAGTCAGGGAACCAAATTAACAGCTGTCCCTGGTACAGCATGAGCAGATGAGATAATGGCTCAGAACAAAGTCACCGCTATCTTCAAGTTACAGAAAAAGCCCTCCAGGCCTAATTTTACTTCAGCAAGCACTCCCATAGACAAATGCATTTGTTTATATAATCAAAACACACTCTGAAGAGCCGAGAGCCAGGACAAGACAGTTGCCTTATTGTGTAAATCAGCAAGAAAATAATTGCTGAGAGACTCAACATGAACTCTGACTGCATGCTACAGCACTTCTTTGCCTATAATACATTAAATTATAAATATTAGCAGCAGATGTCTTTGTATTCCATAAAATTCACAATGGAAGAACCTGGCATTTCAGTTTAATGATGCAAAAGCCCTTGCTTTTGCTCAGCAGCAGAAAAGCAGTGAGATAACAGGCAGGCACATGCTCTGCATGTGCGGCCATGCCAGGTGCTTGCCCAGCGTGTACCAAACTGCTAAGAGAAGCCAACAGTTTTACTAGGAAAAGACTTTGTCACCAGGGCCAACAAGCCTGAGCAAACCCTGCAAGTTAAGGGAGCTCAGCTAGAGGTAGTCACTCATTGCACAACTCAAGGTAATCAAGCCTGTGCTCACACTAAAGTTGTTCAAGAGCGGCTTTGATAAGGCCACTCTACCCCTCAGGTTTAAAGCACATAATGCAATGTTGCCATTGAATTCTTGCCAAGCTCAACCCAGCCTGATGGGGGGTGGGAGAAAAATCTTTATATTAATTCTGTAACAGCCTCAACACCTCCCTCCCCCACCCTAAATCAAACCCCAAACTTCCAAAAACCTGAACCAGTACAGCTTTTATTACAGGCAAATCAAAGATGCCAGGGCCAGCACCAATGACACTGAGACAGAAGAGCTGTATGCAAACCCAGGTGGGAGCACACCAGCCCTACCAAGAGCAGCACAACAGCAGCAAGGAGCCTGGTGTCTGCAGCAATACTTGAACTGAAGGGAAACGCAGCTGCCCCTCATTCCCACACCTACAAAAGGGAACTTGTTAACTTGCTGTCCTATTCCAGCACAACAGTAGAAACCATTTGTTGCAAAACAAATGCAATGGTTAACCCGACTTCAGAAGCATTTGTAGTGATCATCCATGAGTCTTACCATCTCTTTCCAGGCTGAAGAATCCCAATTGACTCACAGTTCCTGACAGCAGAAACCCTCCCTCTTCCTTTCCCAAGCATTATCCAGCTCCACTCAGTTCCTCCCAAGGTAGGCAGAAGACCAGAGCAGCCCACAGCTCTTCAGGATACCAGCACACCACGGATTTATGGACTGTCACCATCTTTCTTCTCTAGGTCCTTCGCTTCTGAAGCTGCTTTTCCTCTGTTGTTGCTGAGCTCCCATCTGGTGCTTTTGTGAAGCCACCACAGACCCTTTTCTCTTCATTGCTCTGTGGCATCAGCGGCCTCTGAAGCAACTAGTTCATAACTCCAGGCTGCTTCCTGCTCCTGCCTCCCACGCACGCTACTCGATGCCTACCTTTGGCGAGTGTCACACTCTGCTTTGTCACGTAGCCCGCTATGTCAGCACGTGCCCATCTTCATCGCTCCAAATAATGGATGCTACTCAAGAACCAAAGCGTTACCTAACGTGCTTTTCCAGATTAGGTAGGACCATACTGACCACCACATGGTTTGCTCCTGCATGCCAGCTCTGATTGTGCTCCCCATCTCATCTCAGACCTGCCTCTGCTCAGTCAGTGATTTCATCCCTGACAGGATCTTACACCAGGACTGTTTATTTTCCCCAAGAGCTCCGAGACTTCCAGGAGACACTGAACAAACGAACTAACACCAACCTGCCCTTGCTCTCTCCAAGATTCAGGCTTTTAAAGGCTTCAAGCTAACAGCTTCATGAAGTCCAACTTCCCCTTGCAGTAGCCATTCTCTTCTCCAGTGTCACATCTCGATGTGTACTCCAACTTTATTTTTAAAGAATCTTCTCCTCCGCCTATTCCAGAGGCATCACGTGTGCCACTCTACATACCCTAGAATAACATAGAACAAAAAAATCCAGCCTCAAATTCACTGCATTCCAGCCCTACAGCATTGAGATGGATGGTGAGCAGGAGGTTTGATGTAATCGCAACATGTTTATAGTTCTGAGGTAACTGTTGCGTGACCCTGGAAGGCTGTTAATCTGTATTTGCTGTTTCACCACCTTTTCACTGAGAGGTCAATTCACACCTGAGGGATTCCAAGTCAAAAAGAAGTTACAGCACAGAACTTCCCCAAGCACCCCCAGTAAGAGAAAGTCCCCCAGTACATCACTCCCAACACGCTTTTAGACCTGGACTGATTACTGTCCAAAAGGACTCCCTGGTCCTAACGTGTCTGAAGGAGGACATTTTGTTGTGTTTGCTTTGGCAAGTTTATTTCTAAAGCTTTACATTTGGACAGCCTTGTTATATTTTGTATTTGACCCTCCAACATTTATGAACTTCTATCTCCTTGCTTTGGACACAGCCTCCACTTTTTGAGAGTTTCCCAGTTTTCATTTTAATAGCCTCCTATACCAAGCTGTTTCACTCTGCTTCCTCTTGCCCTCACTCAAGTATCTGATGGAGGCAAACACATGCCACCTAACATTCAATCTACAGATACCTACAGGTTTGCTGTAGACCATTTAAATTCATCACTTGTCCTTTTGAGGCAACTTGTTTTAAAAAAGGGGGGTACTGTGTAAACTTGATCACAGCTTCACTGGAGCTTTTAGCTTCTCTTGCTCCAGGAGGTGCACTGTATCTAACTACATCATTGTCACCATTCCCAAGTAGCACTTGAGCAATAGGAGGCCACACACATGGACTACTCAGAAGCAAGAAAAGGCTTGTTCCTCCTCTTGGTGGAGGGGGGGATCCCAGGGCCAAAAGCCAGTCACCGATCAGGCCTTCAATTTTAGCATCAGAATTGCACTCAGGCACAACACTTTTGCTCAATTTACTTCCATTACTTAGACTTCTCACATCTCCAATGCCATGAGAAACATTAAAGCCTTCTTTCTTATCAGGGTTGTTCTTGCCCTCTAGTGCTGCCTGCCCCAAGTCACCACTCTTATTACACTATTCATTGAGGGCTAACAGTCTAAAATAGACTGAGACCTTCTTACTTTGTTCCTCTGTGGAGGACATGAGGTTCACTACCACTGGACTGGAAACTCCCCTTCAACTGTTTTGTTAGGGCACAGGCACATGTAGTGAGTCCCAAGAGCCAGGGACTACTCCAGCTGGTCTATGAACACTTATCACTGTCTAGCCCCAGCTGCCTGCATTTCTTTTACTGCCTCTTGGTGTTTCCAGACATTTGTTGGGATACTCAGACATGAAGTAGCATTCACTTCCCTTCAATTCTTTTTTTTTTTTTTTTTTTCCTTACTCTTTTTCTTCCTTTTCCCACATCCTGGCTGGGCACTGTCATCCCCTGAGAAGGCCACTTGAAAAGCCACATCCTCATGGCTCCTCTGGGCAGCAGCCCCCCTCCCCACCACCACTCTTCCTTCCCTCTGCCTGTTTAACTGGTCAAGCCTGCATGCATACTCACTGGGCACCCAAAGGTGCAAGTAAAGCTTCTGAGCCTTATTGCCATGACACTATCAAGCAACAGATGCCTCCTGAGATAAACAAAAAGATGGTCCTATTCTCAGCCCTGAGCCCCAGAGAGCAAAGTAGTGATGCTCACGTTAAGTGTGTCTTTGAGGCAGTGCCTTTGCCACAAGAAGCATTCTTGTGCTGTAAAACAGTTTGTAGAAAGCCCGTAGGTTTAAAAAACAAAAACAACAGCAAAAAAAAAAAAAGCCAACTACCATACTACAAAGTAAACCATGAATATTTCCTCCTGTTTCAACAAGAGGTTTAACACTTCACTGACCCAGAGGTTTCAGCCAGGGCTTTGTTAGGCTTTTTCGTCTTACCAGCCACATCCCTCCAAATGTGACGCCCCTGCTCACCCTCCTGGTGAGTCTTGGGTGGCAGTATGTGCTCTCCTGTGCCCTGGTAAAGTTGCCCTGCACAGCTTTCCTCAATTGCAGCCAAGATCCATTTTCTTATTTTGTCGAAACCCATTTTTAAGTTGGGAGATCACAAGTATTTTAACCGTTAGCATTGCATCTTCCAGTCATCCCACACACAACACTGTAACTAACTCCAGAAGTGGTTTCTTTCCACAGCTCTGACTTAATTTCTCCACATCAGAGGGTGAAAAGGAGTCACACACACACTTCTCCAGTGTGGCAGATAACCAAGAAAAGAAAATTTTTTTTTTGAGCCTCAGACTTCACACCTATCCACTGGGCACACCAGCAGTTGAAATGTGATCCCTATGTAGTTTTTCGTAAGGCAAAAGATGCTGAATTCAGATGTCCATGCCCTGAGTGCTTGAAAAGCAGTGGTAACCTCTCAGTTAAGCCACACTTTCTGACACTGCCTGGCAAACAAGGAACAGTCATGCCAGAAACTGCACTGGGGATACGATTTCCACTTATGGTGGCTGTGCGCTCCTACAGATTAAACTATTTTAGAATTTTCTTGATGAGACGCTGCCCAGAAGAGGTGAGGAAGAAGCTACAGCCTCAGCCGCGGCACCCACCAAGATTTCACACACACACACACACACGACAAGGCGACCGCAAGCGCTAACTCGCGGGGAAGCGGCTCCCCACATCCCACCCCCCCGCCGCCACCACGACCCCCCACCCCCCGTTACAGCCTTCGCACCGGAAAAGCGACCGGGGGGTACAACCCGTAACGGGAGTTTCTGGATGTGGGGAGCTATCTGCACACCTGGCACCCACCCCCCCCCGCACACGTTAACAGGCAGGGCACAACGTCTAAACGTGGTCTGTGCTAAACACGGTCCTAGCAACAAAAATAAAAAAAGATTAAAAAAAAAAAAAGAAAGAAAGTAAGGTCCCGAGCCAGGGCTACATCTGGCTCGGACACCTCTTGCCGAGCGGAGCGGGGGCCGCAACAGGTACCCGGGGGCCGCTCGGGGACACGCCCGGCCCAGCCCCGGGCCCCGCGGGGCAAGAGGCGCCCACCCGGGGCCGCCCCCGCGGGGCGAGCGCGCCGGGTCCCCGCCCGGCCGGCGGCGCGGGGACACCGCGGGGGTAACCCCGCGGCGTGAGGGAGGGTGGGGGAGCAGGGCTGGGCACCCCCCCGTCACACACACACACCCCGCTCCCCCTCACCCCCGGGCGGGTAGAGGGGAAGTAAGAAAAACGGCAAAACCAAAACGAAACAAGGAAAAAAAGAAACAAAAACAAAACATCGCTCCCAGCACCTTGCCCCTCCCCCCCCCCCCCCCACGGGCACGCGGGGAGAGAGCGAGGGGGCGCAGCCACGGCCCCGCAGCGGGGGCTCCCCCGGGGCGGGACGCGGGTCCCTCACCCAGAAGATGAAGTTGAAGCCGAAGAGCAGGTACTTGATGCACTTGGTGCCTCCTTTGACGGGCATGGCAGCGGCGGCGGCAGGGACGGTCGCGGCGAGGACACCTCCACCCGGCACCGCTCCTTAAATCCGGCCGTACCCGGGTCCCGCCCGGGCTCCCCCCTCCCCGCCGCGCCGCCGTGCCCGGCCCCCCTCTCCGCCCCCGGGGCCGCGCCCCGGCCCGGCCGCCCAATGCCCGCCCACCGCCCAATGCCCGCCCAATGCCCGCCCGCCGCCCAATGCCCGCCCGCCGCCCAATGCCCGCCCGCCGCCCGCCCGCCGCCCGCCCGCCGCCCGCCGCCGCCCCGCACCTGCCGCCGCCCCGCCCCGGCACCGGCCTCCGGCGGGCCCGGGCCGGGGGGCCGGGGGGGGGGAGCCCGGCGTGGGGGGGAGCCCGGCGTGGGGGGGAGCCCGGCGTGGGGGGGAGTTTTCCCACCCGCGTTCCCCGGGTTGAGTCCCCAGCTGCCGTCGCCCCGCGGGGGAGGGGAAATAATTCAGCGCTGTGACACCGCGCTGTGCGAACAGGCGGGTGGGGCGCGGCTTGTGCGCGGGCCCCTGCTTTGCCTGCTCGAGCCTAGGCCTGGTTTAACTGGCAGGCATCAGTCCGGCTTAAAGGGGGTGCTTTCCTGCGCGAGGGGAACTCACAGCGCGGTTTAACTGCTTTCGTCTTTCAGATACGTCTGTGCAAAGTGACAAGCATGCAGTTTAGAAAAAATCAGGTGGGATAAGTTTCAGCGCGCCAGCTGATGGAAGGTAACTGGTTGTGTGCGCGTGCCCTTAGGTCACCCCAGTTGTGAGACAAAACATCTTCAATTTCAGTGAAAAATTTCCCTTTGCTTTGAAGGGGGAGTTCAGCACTGCTCTTCCGAGCCTGACAGCTCAGGAATGAAAACTGAGGGCTTGTACCTTAATTTATATCTTTAACACAGTGTGACTAAAAAGTCAGCAGTTAACGAGAGTTAGAAAAACCCCGAGCAGAACAGAACAGAAAAGACTTACTAAAATGCAAATAAAATCGTGTTGGACTTATTGTTGCCAAAATAAATGATAAGATGGAGCACATTCCAGAGCTAATACGGTAGAGGAGGCATTGAATTGGGCAGCAGTTTCCCACAGCAGGTTGCAAAAGTTTAATACATTGCCATTAGAAAGCAAGGCAGAAAAATTAAGAGCTAGGAGAAATGCAAAGATGATTGTGAGTGCACAAGGGTAGCCGAAGCGAGAGGCCTCTGCCGCTGCTGTGCCACGGGTATTAATGGAAAAGGAGAGTTTGGGGAGGGTGGCTGGCTGCTGTGTTGCTGTTTGTGAATCGTGCCCGGCTGTGGCCAAGCATCCGAGTGGCCTGAGGGTCTGAGCATCTGAAAGCAGAAGAGTGGGGAGCCGTGGGGTGTTAGGTGGTGCCATCGGAAGTTTTCTGCTGCTTTCGGTTTGGGGTCTCTAAGTGGGCTGGCAGTAGATGAGCTTGACTTGAGAGAGGAGGGCGGATGGCACCTAAATCGAAGCAAATTCTACCTCAGGCATTTTGGTTTGTTATATATGTCAGTAAAGGGAACCAGAGGGATGGAGGCTGACCACGACAATATAGATCCAGCGAGGCTGAAATTTGTAAATTCATGTAATTAAACTCCTGTGGTAACAGTAAACTGAACAAGTGGAAGCCCTCTGTCTCACTCGTGATCTGGGACTGACTTTTGGTATGGCTTTTGGGTTTTTTTTTTGGTAACTTCGCCATTAAGAATTTATGCCTGTTAGCTATTATCAGTCATATGGTTTTCCTTAACTTTCTAAAGTTAAGGATAAAAGAAAAACTTTGGATACCCCTCTCCTGCCCTTGTATAATTAAGCTTTTCATGCTTACACCATGTTAAAGCAACTCCCATTAAAATTCTAGGCGGTAGCCTTTTGATCAGAGGCAAGAAATGGACCTGTTGAATCAAAACCTCCTGTGAGTTTGTACTTACTTAAAACTAACCTCTCCCCATTCATCTGGTGAATTAATTAATGAAGAAGTGAAGCCCATTTGTGCATTTTTAGTATTCTCAAGTACATGGAAGGAAAGTAGTTAGAATTTGTGCTTATGTGGCTTTTTTTCATTCCATATGAAGGGTCCAGAGGGAACATCCATGTTTCAGTCTTCAAGAGTCTGACAATCTAATAGATGCATCTCTCTGGATAAACCTGAACTTCTCTTACTATTGGATCGAGATAGTAATCAACTGAATTTCTGTATAACAGAAATCACTAATGGAAATTCGTGACCCTTGTAGAAGTACTTCAGAATTATTTATTATTTTAAACCCTCGTATTTGCTTGGAATAGTAGGCCAAAATATTTTGCATGAATTATTTATTATCTGCACTTAAAACTGTACTGGATGGTTAAAGTGTTATTTTGTCCTGCTGCAACAGAGAAGAACAAACTTGGGATATTGCTGGTAAGAAGAAGTCTCGAGTTTGCCAGAATCCTCTTAAAATTACCTTTCCAATCACCTAGACACGACAGTGACTTAGTTTTCCTATACACATATGCTGAACTATTTTCTCTTATTTTAATGTGAAACTAAATGTCTTGTTTGGGCCGATAGTGAAAAGGAGAAGTGTTTGCTTCTCACTGGGAAGGGTTTTCCCCTCAGACTGCACTGTCCAAAGGACCCTGATCCTTTGATTCATAAAGCAAGGCAAAGGAGAGAAGGGGTTTCTCTCCTAACTGTATTAAAGGGTGATGGTAACCACGAGTAAGTACTGCAGAAGTACTAAGGTTCACAGCCTCCTTGACCCGTTTTCTACCTTTAAAATATGCAGAAGGACTAGTGTCAACTAGCTTGATGCCTTTAGCCTTCTTTACATAAACAATTTCAGGTCTTTTAAAATGTTTCTTTCCGCTCTCTTAAACAGCCAGGCATGAATGATTTGAACCGCAGAGAGATGAAGTACCAAGATTTCCGCAGTGAAGGATAGGGATTAACAGAGTTTCTTGAGAAGTGTGGATTAGAGAGGAAAAATAATAACAATTTTATTCTTTGTAGAGAAATAACATCTCTGGTTGTACAAGCCAGTCACAAAAAAAAAAAAAAAAACCCAAAACCAAAACAAAACAAAAACAACAAAAAAACAAACCCCAAAACAAACAAAAGGTTGTTTTGTTTTGCTTTCTAGTTTCAGTGAATTTTTTTTTGCTGGGTGGATGTGGCCATCTGATGAGGGAGTGAGCTGTACAACCACATCACTTCCCTGCTGTCAGGGAGTTGAGAGTTTAGGGTAACCCAGATGACACCAGCATAGGGTCTGTGGCTTCCTATTTCCTCTTACCTCTCAAAATCCATCCCCGAGTTCATCTGCAAAATTTCAGGTTAAGAGCCTCACTTCTTCTGGCCCAACCTTTTCAAGCAAATTTTTCAGGTACTTACTCTGGTTGTTTTAAATGCAGCGAATTTGGAATGGTGTGATGTATGGGAAAGAGCTGTGATGGGTAAGTCATTCCTGCTGGCTTTCGCATCTGGGGCTGTGAGGGAGAGGCTGGTCTTGGAGCTGGAGAGTCAAGATTTTCATTCCATTGCAGAAATGACTCATAACATGAGGCATGCTGATAACACTATGTCAAAGGCACTGGCCTTTTTCCACTGCTGGAGGAAAATTGTTTGGTGTTTGGTATCCATAACAGAAAATTCTGGAAGACCTCATGTTGTGGGTAGATCTGTGCATCCTGGGAGTTTGTCTGCTTTCTGCCACCAGAGAAAGGCTTTGAAGAATCCACAAAGCCCTGTGGGTTTTCGCTAGAAAATAGGTCTTCCTCTGTAACTGGAAGTATAGTTGGAAGCCAGATGCCTTAATTTCTATGTTTTTAATTAACTTTTTAAATCAAGATTTGAAGAAGATTAGAAGAGATTTAGGCACATCCTTGCAAATATCTGACATAAGACCTTTGTGTATGAAATATTAGTACTGATAATGTCAGGGCAGCAACTGGAAAATCTCTGTGTGAATTTAGGAACCCTTACAAAATTTTTTCATAATCAGTTTCATAATAACTTTCAAACTCTGAGGTAAAATGCGTGGGATAAAGAGCAAAAACATTTTGTTCTTAGCTGTTTAAATTTAAACTTTCAGTCAAAGGTGTAAGCATCAGTTCCAAATAATTCAGACTCTCCCTTACTACTACCAATGATGAAATTAGGTCATTTCAGGAAGGAAGGAAGTGGAAGATGTCATAGTTTTATTTAGGGAAAAGAAAACACACCTGCTTTTTTAGTTGTCATGGAATACAAAAAATAGTCTTGATGCCCCTTAACTTTTCATAGAAGCAGTTTGACACCGTTAGATATGTAGCCTACAGTTTAATTCTTTTCAAGCAAAATTACTGTTTCAGACCCTCATGCTGCAGGTATTAGTATTTGTATCTGGCTTTCAATATGTGAGCAGTCTCGTATCTGTAGGATGGGAGCCCAAAGCTTTGACAAACAGTAACCTGGTGGTAGTGACAAATGCTGTGACTATGAAAGGTTGCAAAATGTCTTTTTGGAAATCATGACTGTAACACACATATGCAGCTCTAAGTCTGATTCATCTAACTACTATTTTGATGTGTGCATGTGTCAGACCTCTCAGTGTAGGTGAGGTTATTTTAAGACCAGAGGGCAGAAGTGGGGCCACAGGCTGTGGGCTGCTATCGAGGCGCATGCGGTCGGGTGGGTTCTTGAGCACACGGACCCACGATGTGCCACATCTCCCTTGCTATAATGAAGCTCTGTAGCGTGTGGTGTGACCTAGGGCAAACCTTTCTAGACGCCAGACTGAAAATCAGGCCACCCATGGTCATCTAGGATGTTTGTGAAATGAACTGGGAAAAAATCCTGGCTTTTCAAGTGTGTGAGAGAGAAATACGGGTAGCATCAGGAAAGAGTGAAATGGCTCGAGGTCGGTGTCTCATAGTCAAGAAAACAAAAGCCACGGTATGCTTTCTCATTATTCTGATGGGCAGGTGCCCATGTCCACCAAAGGTGACTGACTCTAAATTGTATCCCTTGACTGGAAGTCTGACAAGGTGCCATTTGGAATAAATTAAATTGTTGCTTTAAACAGAAAAGCTTCCCCTGGCGTGAGTGGCTGGCATAAACTGTTGATATCCACTCTCTCGCATTTTTATTCTGTACTTCACACTAAGATGTCCCTGGTTTTCATCTGTATGTCCAGTGGAAGGAATAAGTCATATACATGCAGCTTTTAAATTATCCGGGGTGTCTTCCAAGTGCTGCTGCCCCAGGGCTGCTCTCCAGTGCTTTTACGCTGCTGGAGTGACGAGCAGCTACTTGCATATGTTTAACAGCACTTCAGTTAAAGTGTGAACACTACTCTGTATCTCGAATACCAGTGTGTATCTCAAACAGACTATTATCAGAGTGGATCAGAAAGTTGTTTACTCGGTGCTGTGCAGTGGCCCAAATGGCGTGGCTACTCAAACTAGTGCTTTACCAAGAGCTAAATGTTGCCTTTATTTAATAGCCTTTCTGGAGGCTATTTTCTGCCCCATCCCCCTCCCTCCCCCTTCACCCCAAATCAAAATAAAGCAAATAGACTAGAATATTTCAGTTAGAAGGGACCTACCAACGATCATTTAGTCCAACTGCCTGACCACTACAGGGCTGACCAAAAGTTAAAACATGTTGTTAAAGGCACTGTCGAAATGCCTCTTAAACATGATTACTAGCTATGGTCCCAATTCTGAAAATATTTCTGGTCTTTATTCTGTTTCCATGAGGAGCTCAGTAATCTTTCACGGGTCTCTCTGTGGTAGTCAGCACGTCCTCTGCATCTGCTTGGCTTGAGCTGCATGTTAGCTACGTCTATTTGTTTGACGGAGTCAAGAGGAGAAGGTTCAAGGGCTGTGGATTGAGGCATCAGTGGTGCTGTGGGGAAGCTGTTTGGTTCCCATTTTGTCGTGTAGGGCTCCCAACACTGTTGTTGGCTGCATTGGTCCCTGGACTCCTTCTGCTTCTTCCTTTCTCTCCATTCTTCCTTCCTAACCCCTTCCCTAGGTGCTGGCATCCTTCACCCTGCGGTGCAAATTCGCCCGGCTTTCCCCTGTGCCTGCTCCGTGGGACGGCTACCGGGATGCTCTGCTGGGGAAGCCAGAGGCAGCTTTCCAGGGGTTTTCCCCAAATTCCCCTGGCAGTCCCCGCGTCCCTCTCACACACGATCCAACTCACAGAGAGCCACACAGCACGGGTTAGGGGGGTACTTGGGCTTTTCTTCTTGGTGCTGCTAGGTGGCTGACTAGGAAATTGTCAAGACATTTTTAATCTGAGATTCATGGTTACATTACAAATTTTACAATTTAAATTTCTGATGCAAAGCAGTCTGAACACTCAGGCAGAATCTCTTTTGTATGTATAAATACAAATATTTTTCATATGCATCTAGGAACACTAGAGTTATGTGACCGAGCATTAAAAGGCTGGGGTTTTAACTCACATTCAATTTAAGAAAGCAGGAAAAGTAATGTTTAACACTGGAGAAAGTAAGGATATTTCCCCCTCATTCTTCAGTTATGCAGAAGTGTTCCAGGATTTTCTTCCCACTGTCTTCTCAGAAAGAAAACAAGCTTTCTTTTTGCAGGTGCAAAGAACAAAAAAATGATATCCAAAAAAAACCCAACAAAATAATACATGAAAATAATAAAAAATATTAGAAGATGCCTTTCATTTTTAGCAGTACAGGCTTATTATTAGAAACTGTTATGATACACAAAAAGGCTCCATAAACTCTATCCTCACTGAAAATTAGCATGACTTAGTTTCCTAGGGGCTACTTTAGATTAGCTATTACAGAACAACCTCCTACCTAAATGGTCTGAGATAGAGGATTTTATTCCTGGGTAACTTCACAGCACTTGCAGGTGAAGCTAAATCTTTTTTTTTAATTCTGAAGTAGCACTCATCTGAGGGAGCTGATCTAAATAGATATTCCAGCACATGTTTAATTAATGATGGACTAGATAAGGCTGACTCTGTTTTCCAGTACTGATCTCAACTTCTTTATTTCGCAAGCACGTGGATTTGATTTTAAGCTTGCAAACCCCTCTTTGGTAATTAAAACAACTATGCATAGCTTTGAGTGTGTGGATCAAAACCAGCTGGTTTTAGGATTGAGATTTATGTTTTATTCTACTATTTTTTTTTTCTCTCTTATTCCTTATTCTTCCCTCCCCACTCCAATTTAGTTCTCAAATTCTTCTCATATTTTCTTGGTTCTTTTCCTTTTCTCCCTTCAATTTCTTCTAACTCTGTCTTGAGAACTGAGGAGGAAAAAGTGTTGAATAAGAGAAGCTGCAGGAGTGGTAAATATTGCTCCTTTGAACCTGTCAGCTCTGAAGAAGTCATTTGAGGTCTCTGATAAAAAGTGTTATGGAACTGTATTTAAAAATCAGCTGTTTATTTTTTTCCATTCTAATGAAGTCGTTGACTTTAATAGTTTCTGCGAGATGATCAAATGAACAAGAATAGGGTTTCTCCAATATTTCTGGTTACAAACTCTTAATGTCATCATGAGGTTTGTGGTCATTTCCTGCTGATTACGATTGCTTCATAGCTTGCAAAGCCTGCAAAAAAATCACTTCCCTTTTCCATCAGCATCTCTTCTTTTTTTTTTTACTTCACAAAAATCTTTCCTGCAGACCTGGAACAGTGTTCAAGGTCCTCAGGTGGGAACTGCTGCTTTATACCACAGCATATAGGTCAACCCAGCTAGTGGCACGGGAGGTCTATTACTATAATTTATAGGAAAACTCTTAGCAGGACTTTAATTGCCAATGTAGTGCTGGGTTGCAGCTTATATTTTTATGTAAGGAAGGCCTCTAAGCATGTCACCTACTTTACATTATGTTGCACCTGACAATCAGCTGACAAGGACCTGCAATGTACTTCTGGTGGACCTATCTTTTAAAATGCAGATGAGCATTTGTCTCTGAAATTCCCAGGAGGTACTTGAGTACCTTCTGAGGCTTTGGAAAATAATGAATGTCATGCATTGCTGGCTTTTTATGTTTTTGTTTATGTTTTTTTTTTTTTTTTGGATGTTGTGAAAGCTTTGTGGGCAGGTGTGTACTGCTAGCAAATGCAACACATTATGTGATTTATTTTGCTCCAGCTGCTACTGAAGAGCGTGGCATGAGGGACACCCTCGCTGTCCTCAGCAGATCAGAGCATTTGACCACTCTCAGCTGCTGTTGTCAAACATGAATCAGGTGGGAAGCTGTTGCTGGAGACTTGTGCAGGTAATAGATGTGTTCTTGGGAGTTAAAATTTACCTGCTTGGATTATTTTGTTGCCTGTGCTTACTTGGATATTTATTTATTTATTTAAGTGATGGAAAGAGAGAAGCATAGGTCATGAAGACATGCTTGAGACAAACCAATCTGTATCTTCAAGAGAAGGAGTAAGAAATAAGGCTGCTACAATCTGCCCATGCATTTCAAGCACCGTAAAATGGAAGCGACAACTCCCTTCTGTCTTGAAAAAAATACTAGAGTTTAAGAAATAGCATGGGAAAGGTATACATCATATACTGGGGCCTGCTCTTTAGAATAGGTAAAAAAGAGGGAAAAGCCATGATGGGCAAACTCTGGATTCAATTTAGGTCACACCAGATTTGAGCTGGTTGCCTAGTCTTCTTTCTGTGAGTGCCCAAACAGGTCTGTATTTACATTAAATCCAGAAACAGAGCAGGATTTTCCAGTATGAATAGATTGCTGAACATACTTTCTCTTTTCCGTATGATACAGTTAGGGACTAGGGAATGTCCTCTCGGCAAAGACAAGATGTGGTGGATAAAATAAAGGAGCGCCATTTTTTATATCTTACAACGATTCTCCCACATTTCTTCCTATGAATCACACTGCCTTGCAATGAGGGGGACACATTTCTCCAACGGCTCCTCAAACCATCATTAATTAAATGATGATTTATTAAACTCTCCTGAAGAAATCAGGGCCAGCACATGCCCTGTGGTGTGGCTCAGGAAGGCTTGTTTCCATAGGAAGGCTAGGTTTTCAAAGAGTAAGGCATCTTTCTAAAGCCACAGCACTGTATTTCTTGTCATCTCAACTTCTGCTTATGTTACATTAAACTGACAATCTTTCTTTAAAGACATAGCTGTTACTCTACTTATGTTGACATAACTTGTGAAACTTTCTCAAAGTGAACCAACACCATGGATCTTCTGGTTACTTGATCAGCCCACAGGTGAACTTAACTTTGCTGGCCACTAACAACTGTAGCTTCTCAGTCAGTGCCACAACCTCCTTTGATGAACCTCCGATGAAACTGGTGGATGAAAACAAGGACCAAGAAAGAGCATAACTGAAAATCACATCTTCCACACCAATCAAGTCATGAAATGAGGACTGAAAGCTTCTTTAGAAATGGGGCTTGGTATGTGCACTTTTGGATATTCTGCATACTTCTCAAGGGGGCAGAGTTAGATTCTCTAAATTTTAAGTCTTGTTTATGTAATACTTTCTGAAATAAGTCTCCACCTGATAAGTTGAAGAGGTGGTAGATAAGCATCAACATACTATTTTAACTCTTTTTGCACTGACATAATTAAAATCCTTTGGTTTTGATTTAAGTTGTTATCTTATTCAGCTCACTAATAAATTTGAAATTATATTTGTACTATGCATAGCCATAATATCAGACATTACTACTCAAAAGATGCATTGGATCTAGAGCTTTGGTTGTCTCTTCTGAGAGAATAAGTAATACCATTTTTTCTCCAGTGTGAGCAGCTCATGACCTTAGGTCAGGACAGCAGGTGACTTCAGTTTTGCAGTTAATCAAGCAGCCTTGTGGTTTTTAGGCTTTAAAGCACTGTCAGGGTTTTTCAGAACGAATCTTGTGGTACAAAGCTGCTAAAGGAACAAATTAGTTCATCTCTAAATCACTGTAATTAAGCCTGGTTCTTAGAGTTAAGCTGTATTTCCAAAAAAGTTTTGGAATCTCTTTTAGGAGTTTCAGGTTGACTGCTCTAAAGCCACAAGTGTATGAGGAAGACCTGACTGTTGAGAAGTCTGTTTAGAAAGCAATTGATTTTGATTCCAAACTGAAGAGGAAGAATGTTGATAATCAGCGTAATTGAACTAGAGTGGAAGTATGCATTCTTCAGAAACCTTTTGAGATACCTGAAGGTATGCTTGCTCAGGACTAGACTGAGTATTCTTCTTTTCCTAGATGATTATAGATGCTTTATAAAGCTGGTGGAGATTCCTTCTGGAGGAAGGAGAAGTAGTCTCTCCAGACTACATGGAGGATAGGGATTGAAGTAAAGTAGACCCTAACCTGGATAATATATAGTTAGGAAAAAAAAAAAAAATAAACAGAAGTAGTAGACCTTTTAGAGCCTCTCCAGGAAATGAGGAGTAGAGTTTTTAACTTAAACAGCTAATTATTAAGTGCCAGTAGGCAGAGGCAGACTGCGAAGTGTATTTCAAAACTGGTATGTGACTCTAGTCTACTGACAGTCTCAAAACTTCAAAAAATGCCAAGCAATAAATCATCTCCCTAATAGAATACTATGATCTTGCTTGAATGTGTGTTTTGTATGGTTCCTTGCTAGCTGCGTTGATATTAGAGTTTGATTTAGAGCGAGTTAACTTGTTCCTAAAAATTGCTAATTACCTGTCATGTGTCTGAACCTGAACAAAACTATGCATGAAATAAACCTCAGTTCTGCTTGTCTAGGTATGCTCTCTAATGTGGTAGAAAATCTGCCATATCTAGTTAATATTGAGTGTGGATACAGACCTTGCATAAATGCTGCAGATTTGCATTTTTTTTTTTTTTTTTAACCTTCCATTACTCACACACAAATTTGTTGCCATGAAGCTAACCAATGTTTGGTATGGCTCATTATGGAAACTTGAGAAAATGTTTGGCTGGAATTGCTAACCAGTAAGCTATATATAAAGCCAGAAAGAGTTGACTTTGTTCTGTCTCGGAGTCCAGTATTGGCTTAAGCTGTAATTCTCAGATGTTCTCAGTGTCCTCATTTCCCAGGGCTTTGTTTCTCCTTAAAAATAAGGCTTTTCTGTAAATGCTCAGTAGTGAGTGAGGTGCGTGGATAGCTGTATTTAGGTCTCTCAACTTGGAATTAAGCGCTTAACTTAAATTGCTAAGCTTTAAGATTTTGCCAGGTATCTTTATTCCAAAGCAAGTCACAGAAAATAGTCAGAAGGAGGTGTTTGATTTTCTTTAAAATTACATTCAGCAATCGCAGAAGATGCTAGAGAGACAGGAATGGAAATTGGTTTCCGATGTATCAGGTGTAGCATGAGCATTAGTGGTGGAATTCCCGTGGCTCAGCCTTGAGCTGAAGAGACCACCTGTATGCTTACCCTGCAGAACGGCACCTTTTTATCCTGCAGGAAGGGCCCGACGCTGTGCAAGACACGGCTCTGTCACACACCGGCAGTAGGCGTCCGAGCTGCCTCGCTTCCTTGCTTGTGAAGGGCTGGCCCCCCTCTCCCTTCCAGCTGAATAATATCCTCAGGAAAACCTTTTCTTGCTCACACGCTTGACAAGCACCCATAGCATCCTTCAAGTTATCTCCTGTGCAGAGATGTCAGAGAAGAATGAGCCAGCCCAGCTAAACTCTTTTTAAACTCCTTTAAACTACTCTTTTTAAACTCCTTTAAACTCTTTTGAGTTGTGTTTTTATTTTATTTTTATTTATTTATTTATTTATTTATTTATTTTAATAGAAATCCCCTGTGTTCATCCCAAGCTGCTAATGGCTTGAGGTTGCAGTTTAGGGCATAGCAAATGTCACTCAGCCTGTAAGAGGCAGCACTGTGGTGAATGCTCATCTGACTGTTGATCCATTTGATTTTTTTTTTTTTAAATCTATTTTTTTTTTTTAACCTAGTTATTGCATACTTGCTTACCTCAAGTTCTTTTGCTTCCTCCAGACTCATCTTCTCTGGCTCGGCTCTGACCTGAACACTGTTGTTTCCTGATCATTTTGCTCTCTGTTCTTTACACCGAAAGGATAAGGGGCACAGCTATTTTTCACGTGGCCTTAGCACCCTCCCTGCTCTAACTTCTCATCAGAGCTGCTGACTTGTCCCTTCTTTCTCTGCAAACCTCTGTTCTCCCTGGTTTTCTCTTAGCTAAAACACAAATTTGGTATTTCCACAGTGCGGCTTGAATTGCTTCTTTAACTTTCTGAGTGGAGGAGGGAAGTCTTTTGAAAAGAATACGGGAACACTTTGTGCAAAGGGCTGGGTTCATAATTCAGCATTATCCTGGAGCACACTAGGATAGTCAGCAAGTATGTGATACTGAAAATTTGCCAGATACCAGAGCTCGGGAGGACTGAAATATATTCTTCAGAGGCTGAGGGATCTGAGTACACAACTATTAGTTTTTGACCACAGAGGTAACAAATGTGTGAAAGCTGGGTTTTCCACTGCCCAGCTACCACTTGGTAGCAAAGCTTTTAGGAAAGTCCCACATCCCATTTGAGTACCTGGATTAGCAGTGCATATTTCAAAATTCTAATTTGAGGTCATTGATTTTGATGTCTACGTAGCAATGGACACGTGCAAATATGTGTTGTTGAAGTGCTTGATTCTACCTAGGATTCCCAGAACATGGGCTCAAGCCTGGGATTAGATGTTACAAAAATAAATAAAAAAACCCCAATTATTTGATATTTGTGATGGATATTATTACTAGTTTGTTTGTCATGATTTGGTTCTTTAAAAGTCTGAAAAGTCTGTGGCCATGCATCTGAGAGGGAGCAACTCTTTGTCTTGCCTTGGCTGTTGTGACCTGGGTCTGTCAGGGGGACAGAGTGGGGGGACTGTGCTTCTCAAAGAGCTGCTGGGCTCAGGGGAGACACTTAAGGTATAATGAGTCTTCATATATTTCAGGTGTCCATCTTGAGATACCAGGTCAGGAAGCTGAGAATATTTTAGTCCTTGGACCTTTTCTATATATTTTTTTTTATATAATTTCACAAATTACCTTCTATGTGCACCCTCCAATTTCTCCAAGGAACTTGTGGAAATTTACAGCTGAACTGAGATTCCTGGTATTGTTGAGATTACATATTTTGTTGTTCAACTTCAGGAAGCTGTTAAATTTTGTAGATAATTTTATCATGTATTTGAGATATATATATATATAGTGTCCAAAGCATTTACAGCTGTTCTGTTTTTTTGTTTTTGTTTTTTTTTTTTTTTTTCTCCACTTTTCTTTCTTCTCTAGGTTGGATTGTCAAAAGGTTGGAAAGTTTCTGCATACTCACTTCCACAGATCTGATATCTGGTTTGGGATGAAAGGGAGGAGAGGAATGTTATTCTCTCTGCAGATGATTTACTTTTTGTGTCCAGGAATAAAGCCAGCGTTTTTTTTTGCCCCTATTATATTTCATTTCTACGGTTGATTCCAGAAGTGACAGCTTTCCTATTTAGTGTGATTTGCGGTTGGCTTGTTTTTGTTTCATGAGCTCCTCAGCACAGATAGCAGCAGCCCAGTAGGTACTTTCCCACTGGATGCAAATCCAGGTGTGTTCTTGTAATTTTGAGTCTCCACACTTAAAAGTGCATAGAAAACGTTTCCCAGAGACAGTTTGAATTGTATTTGCAGAGTTAGAATATTGTGATTTGCCTTCTCTTATCTCAGGGATATAGTATCAGTGTTGAATCAATACTGAAAATAGATCTAGGGAAATAAATTTAAAAGTTTGAAGACATTTTTATTTGAGTACACCAGCATCTGATCTAGGATTATAGCAAATACAGTTGTTCTTTAGAGCAACCCCATCCTGACACATTCTGAGCTGGAAAAGTTAGTACTGTGTATTAGGTAGAGGATTTGCCCCAAATCGGTATTAATAAACCTCAGATTTAATCTGGCCCTTGCTGTACTTGGTCTCATGTAGTTGCAGGGGCTTGGGGCTGCCAGAAAGGATGTTTTCCTTGCAACTGAAGACCGGACAAGATACTGACCGCAGCAAGACTGGATCTGTGGCAGCAGAAGTCACAGAAAAGTAATACACGCGTTGAGGCGTAGGAAAGCTGGGGAGGCAGGGAGAAAAGTTACGGCAGCCGCCATGCGAAAGCCCTGAGAACATAACTCCCCACTGAAACACAGCGTGTTTGCCTTTTGGAGGGTACACCCCCCCCTCCTTGTTCCTCCTGGCCAGCCTCCTCCCGTTATTCCTCCGCTGGTGGGCACAGATGGGCTGGGCTCGCCGCGGTGCTGCTGGCCGCTCAGCCCCCTGCTCCGGCCTCCTCTCGTGCTGTGGAAGAAATGGTCTGTCCCGAAGGCCAGAAATAATTGCGAGGCAGCCTGTGTAACAGCAGCAACAGAAATTTAGATTTATCCCTGCCTCACATTGAGCAGGATGGATTTAAGGTATCCACCTCCTCCCAAAGCAGTCTTTAACTCTGCATCTCTCACTTCTCGGCAGTTTGCATTCATACTGCCTTACCTCATTAGTCTCTGGTTTCTGGAGATTTCTTTAACCACAGTTAGGACTAAGAACAAGTTTTTTTTTCTGCACATCCCTACCTTTCAGTGAACGATTTTTAAATACTACTATTCTGTACAGCTATGTGTGTTTTTTAAAATATTTTTTCAGGATGTGTGTTTAGCCCTGGCTGAAGAATTTGGAGTCTTTGTCTTCTTGACAGTGACTGCGTGGGGCATGCAGTGCCTTGGCTGAATGCTTGTTCGTTCCACATCTCTTATTCTCCTGCTCTCCCTCTTCTGGCCTAGGGCAATACCATTTCTGTTATCTTCCACAAGAGGCATCGTAGAATGTGCAGATTGACTAAAATGGTCAGAGGGAGCAAGAATCAGGACCCTGGCCAACCTGCTGCATAAGGTTGTGAAGGACTTCTGGGAAATAGGGTTGAGGACCATCATGCTCTCGCTGTTGTGCAGTAGCTAACAAATGCTGGCATCAGTTGAGGCCCAGATATGCAACATGACCTTTGTAAATGACTGGTGTGGGTTTGGTACATCCATATCTGAGGGGCTTTGGACTTAGACTGTGTGCTTAAAAGGTACAGTAAAATGTTAGGACAGTAGATGTCAGGATGAATCTCTGCTGCTTAAAATCTTCTCTTGCCTTAGCTGAAGTTATCTCAACCTTCATTATAGAAGGGTGTGAAGCTGTCTTCCATGCCGTTACACTGTGTTTTTACCCATTTCAGTGTATAAAGCTTTGTCTAGACTAGGATTTGTGTCAGTTGTGTGATTAGCTCCTTGATGGCTATAAACTCTAGCCTAGATATGAATGTGTCTTTCATCACTTGCAAAGGCTTTACCTTCCCTCCATTCCATGGGATTAAATTCGATGAGTTCAGTGCATGTGGTAGAGCTCAGTTTTTAATGTTGTTTTTTTTTTTTTTTTTTTTTTAATTTATTTTCCCCCCTGGTCTGGTGCTGATACTACTGAGAATAGCAATGAGGCCCCAGCTCGATGTAATTTAGTGTATGTAAAAGACAAGACGAGAGTTACCTGTAGACAGGAGGAGCACGGAAATTAATGAAGCAATATTGTTCAGCATCCTTGGCCATGTCCTTGGCAGTTATTGTAGCCAAGTCACCATCAAGGTCCTGTTCTGCTCTTTTTGGTCAGCCTGATAGGGTGGTCTGTAGCAGATCAGCCTGTCATCGTACTTTTAAATCTTTATCAGGACAAACGATGTGAGTAGTATATACATTTGTTTATGCCACTGAACTGCTCAGCTCCTGTGCTGCTCAGCAATGACCAGAAAAAACCTGACAGCAAACTGTTTTGAGCATTATTCTGACCAGAACATCCTTGTCAAATTTATCTTTCTGTGTGGCCAAGGGGTGTTTCTGGGCAAGTTCACAAGACTTCCACTGTCCCCACTGAGAGTCCTTCAAACAGCCTCCTTGTTCTCCTGGTGTGTTACCCGTTAAGGAAATTAATTGATGAGGAGGGGCACTGTGGTACTGCTTGACAGGAGCAGTGGTTCCTGAGTTTTCCGTACAGCTGTTCAGAGGCTTTCTAGCATTGTAATTGGAAAATGCTAGTTCATTGGAGGATATGTTGTACCTGTGGCTTAGGTATCAATCTGTCCCCTTGCCTGATTCCCTTGTTTTTCAGCACACCGCTTGCGTAGGCTGCTGTGGAATGGGGGGAAATTAATCTGGAAGAGTTGGGTCTCATGGGCAGGAGCTCAGCATGAACTTCAGTGCCTGAGAACCACCACTTAAGGGCAGAGCCCTTCCATAGTTTAATGTTAACATAGAGCTTTGTAGATACGAACATGGCATACAAGTTGTTTTCCCTTGCTTAAAAAATATAGCAGCCAGATGTTTTCAGTTCTAAGTCTCTGGAGGGACTAAATCTGAGTTTAGCCCATGTTTGTAATTTCATAGTTACTGATGCTAGGCTGATTCTTGTTACTTCTAGTTATTGGAAATTCAGGCTTCAGTGCTTTTCAGCTTTTCTTTGCAGAACACCTCCTTTGGTTTGTCTTCTCTAAACAGGCATTTTTGCTCTAACACAAGTTACAAATTTTAGACTGTGAAGCTACAGATAGCTAAAAGTAGTGTTAAAATATTTAAAGCTTAATTTACTTGTAAAGCTAGTAAATTCCCAGACCATGCCAAGGTCTTTTTCCAGTATAACTGCTTCACTCAAATGTTCTTTCTGTGGTCTTCTTACTGATGCTTTGTGTTTGGATAGAGTTTTTTGTCCTGTGTTTTTGCGATACTTAACATAACGGGACGCTGGTCTGCGAGTGGTCTCATTAGGTACTCCTAGGGGGTCTATAATGGAAGTCTTTTTCTTTCTTCCTAATAAATAAAACACTTGCTGTGGGATGTGTTTCCACTTCTAGTTGTATGTAATTGGCTCAATGCTTTTGAATCTGGAAGAAAATCAGTATGTGCTTGTAACAGCTAAGTTTCATGTTGTCTTTTAATAAATGAGGTGTTGCTGTGCTTCTGATTTAAAATGCAGTGTTTTAGATAATTTAAAGGGTTTTTTATTGTTTTTTGATTCCCCAAATAAATGCCTATACTAGAATATGTTTATAATAGACAAAAAATGTTATCAGTTTTTTTTTTTACTTACAGAGGAGTTATATTATTTTTGCCACTATCCTGTATAAAGTAATTGATGGTTCTACATGTTAAAGAAACAATTAATTTATTTGGCTTACAGTGTTAGTTAAAGTAGTGGATGTTTACTGCTTATAAATGAGGAAAAAAGCTCCCTGGAATTACTTTTGGCACTTCTGCCATCACTGTAATTGCTATAAAATTATCTTTATGCAATTAGTAGTGGCATCTCTTATAACAATACCTACTGTGCATCTCTGCCTTCCTGTCCTCCTGAGAGTCTGAGAGTGATGGCATGACCTGGGACATATTTCTCAAATCGAGGGAATAAGGAGAGAAAAAAAATAGAGTAATACATGGAACCATGAATGTATGTAAAAGAATGGGTGTCACAGCATTTTAATTAAATAGTCTGTATTAAAGTAAAATGTCTGAAGGTGAGTTAGCTCTTGGAAACCTTTGGCATTCATTTTCTCATTGAAATTTGAGGGAAGATGTTTTCGTGCCCTGTGTTGAAAGGTGAAATGGGAAAGAGTGAGAAAGACTTTGCAAGCACCATAGTAATTAACCTGAGCACCAAGAGAGAAAGGTGGGTGTACTCTTCTCTCAGCCCACTAGGTTCAAATTAAACTTTACTGTCGCTGACTTCATATATGTTATAACTTCTACCCTAACCTTCGTGAGATCTCTATGCATCCATGCTTGAATCTCACCTTCCAGAAAACATGTCAGACTGCTGGGATCAATAGCTCAGTTTTGTATGTGCTTTGGGACTTGAGCATTTCTGTAACTGTTTCTATGTGTATCTTCAAAAACAGCAAGGAGGGAGCTGAGCCTGTGCTGTGAATAGGGAAAAAAAAAAAAAACAAAACCACAAGAAGGATGTGAACAAAAGTAGGAAGCAAATAAAAAAAAATAGAGATATATTCATGCTTGCATATATCCTCAGGCGCTGTTCCTTCTAAATACCGTGCATTTTTCTGCTAAGCAAGGGAAGGAAAAAAGAATATATTCTGATAACTTTTGTTTGATACAGAAAGTAGTTTTTAACCTTTTTGTGCTTTCAGAACAATTTATGACTAGTATTATGTTAAACAGTCAAACAGAGATAAGCAATATACAGTCTTTGTTGTTCTTCTAAAGATAAAATATTTGGAAATGGGCTCACAAAATAGTGAGCCTAAGGTAGCTGTCAACTTTGAGACTGTTCAGAAAATAAATTTTTACTATACTGTGCAAAAAATGCATTCTTTGTCCCACTCCAAATGGAAAAACATTGGACAGCTTAACCCATGTCTTTTTGTTAAAACAGTGCTGAGGTTAAACTCGGAGGGTATTTTTAATGCAATTTATATAAAATAGCATAATTTCTGGAACAGTCCAGTGGGAGACATACACCACCCCACCTAATCTTTGCATCTTCTTTGTTAACTTGCCTGATGATATTTTGGAAGCTTATACTATAGCATTTGGAGGGTTTTCTCTTTTATTTGAATGCCAGATATGGGGATTAGGAGTTCTTGTGAATATCTCAGCATTGTTTTACATCTTGAAGTAAAGCTTTATCCTTTATGTTTCTGAAGAAAATCTTGTAAATGCTGATCTTGGATGTTCGGAAAAAAAAAAAAAAAATCAAAAGGCATATGAGAATGAGCCAATTATCATTCCTGAATTTCATAGCTCTTGTATTAGTCTTGTGATTTTAGGATATGTACTGTATCCCCACATGTGAGGAAAAAACAGGAGCTAGAGGCAGATTTCACAATCTGATCTTTCCCCCCCTCCCCATCATGCGTGCTAATATTAGATGACTGAAGGAAAAAAAAAGCGCGGTGGTGGGGAATGCGCATAAGACATAGATTTGTTGATCACATAATGGTGCCAATTGTTTCCAGTGAGCAGTGAATGTTTCTGCGACTTAATTGTCCTCCACAATGAGTAACATGCTCTGTCTTGTACTAGGGTAAATCAGCGTTTCAGAAAGAGGAACATGTGACTTTGTCTTAACGATCTGCTTATTATTGGAGTTGTTTCTTGCTCAGCATTAGAAAAATGAGCTAAATAGAAGTCACATCCAGGCACAACCTTTCTCTTTCAAAAGTGATTAAGAAAACGGAATTTAAGGTAAAATCTCTGGCTCCCCTTGGCACAGTGTAATGAACCTCCATGGGCCAAGACTTCAACCTTGGGGACTACTCTTCCTAGTGGAGACCTTCAGAAATTCCCTCTTCCTCCATGGGAACTGGCATCTCTATGCAATTTGGTTTAATTCATAGCACTCTTCTCAATCTTTTACAACTGTTTTGTTTGTGTGCAGAGGTTTCCTGACACTAGAAAGGGTATAGTAGCATTTAGTCATAGAACTTTCCTTTTTGTAGTCCATATTCAAAAGAGAATTAAGTCAATGAACCTGAAAGCATGTATAAATATTTTATTAAGTGAATACCAATATGAATATAGCGATTGTATCTCTGGTAGAGACATGAAGTGACAGCAAAGTTGAATTCAATGGAAAAAATATTTTAATGGATAAGATTCCCATTGTTGATTGGTATTTCTGGTCATCTGTACTTTGACAGCACTAATATAACCTGGTTTGATGTCAAAATAACTTGTTCTGAATATGAAGAGTTTTCATCAGGAAATTATAATGTGATTTCCTGCCCCCCCCCCCCCCCCCTCCATTACTTACAAGGGCAGCCAACATCTAGCATTCTCTTGCTAAATGTCATTGTCAATTCAAGTCAGATATTTTTAATCAAGAAGGCCAAATAGTTGATACTTAAAAGTGTGGAAGGATCTGGACAGTTTAGTAGTTATACTACTTGAGCTTTTTATGAATTCTGGTGGTTTTATGAAAAACAGATCATGTCTAACAAACCTTATAAATCTTTAGTGAGATCGCAACTTTGGCAAATAGTATTAATACAACATGTTTAGGCACCTTTAAGATTTGCCACAGCATCATTTGAGTGGCTAGAAAACCTGGAATGATCGAAAAACCTGAATGCTCATCACATTGGTTCTATGTGGCCAAATGATAATCATCCTTCTGAGGAGGTTTGTTTCTGGTAGAGTCTTGATAGCATCTAACTCTGACTTATGCTATTGAACATGGTGAGCTGATAGAAGGTGCTGGTGAAGGCAGGGAGGAATATGGACCAGAAAGACAATGCTGTGTTTGTAGGGATAGCAGCAGTGTTAGATATTTAAACCTGGCTCTAGTTCTGATATCTGGAGAGAGATAGAGATGAGCCATGAAAACCATTTAAAATGGGGAGAAATGTGCTTTAGGGAGACAGTCAAGGAGCTCAGCTGATTTAACTTAATAAGTGGATGCTGGAGAACTGGCTTGAACTCACTGTCCAGGCATGTATGTGGAGAAAATGTGGTAACAGATGTTTCTTAAGTTTTCCTATAATCCACTGTCTGAAGACTGTGGCTGGACTAGCTGAAATCCAGGCATGTATTTGTAACCTGGTGTGGCATTAATTGTTGTAAGAGTTTACTAACAGTTGTATCAGGTTGAAATGTTAAATGGACCCTGGTGGTTTTCTAGTTCGAAAAATAATTAATTTAGGACAATCCTACAGGGGTCAGCCTTGAACACAGAAGCTCTATCTGGCTCTGGATGCTGTCTCAGTTGGGCAGTGGAAGGATGATTAACAGTTGCTACCCTGGATGGAAACTTGTGCTCTTGCAGGAGCATTTCAGGAAGCCTGTCATTAATAAATGCCATCATTAGTAAACCTCCTGGGACCTTAGACCAGCCCTGTGTGCAGAGCAGAAGGCGTTAATTATTTTATCCTTGCTTACACACTTGTGATGCAAATACAGAAAGTATTGTTACTGCCTTATTACAGAAGGGGAGAGGGATGAAGTTGCCTCTCAAACTGTAAAGTGGCAGCACAGTGTCTGTTTGCTCCCTTCTGTAGGGGCAAGGCTTCACTCTGCAAAACCAACAATTTACACTATTTAAATCTCATCTGGCAAACCATGGCTCTTGTTTCTCTTGTCATAGCTGCTGAAATAAGTGGATTTATACTGACGGGCAATTGGTTTTTAGGAACAAAAGCACGGACACTTAGGTGATCAAAAATCAAGGCATTAGTTGTAAGAAAACACATGCAGATGAGAAGGATGGCTTTCCTCTCTTTTTTTTTTTTTTTTGGCCACTGTCTACCCAATCTAAGAGGGTGTTTCCCATCTTTTGGCTGTTCCCATTTTCTTCTGCTCCTTTCTCGGTACATTAATGTTTTCCTGTCAGAACAGATGTAATTGGTGGCTACATACAAGTGGGTGCATATATTGGTGTATATTTGTCCATACACGTGTTTATGGTGCTTAATAACTTTGGGGTTAATAATAGACTTTGATTCTCTCCCTGCCTGCCTGAATGGAGAGCACAGTGATGGGGTTATTCCACCTATGTCCACTCAAAGGTATGTTTCTGTTCTGCTGGATGCCTCCTGCCTTTGTCCCAGGATCATCAATTAAGGGTGATTTTTTTTTTTTTTCTTTTTTAAACTGTCAATCTTACAAGCTTACCAAACCCCAGATATTCCATTTAAAAGATCAACTGAGGATATTTTCCATATAAATGAGATTTGGAGATCTTGGTGTGTATCTGAGGGTGACTTTAGGTAATTTAGTAATGAATTATTATACTGTATATATGGTGTTACAAGGTGAATTGTTACTGTAACTGTTTTACAGGCCCTCAGCCCAGAAGTGTTAGCAAGTCATATTTTTCATGGTTTCATTTAAAGGCATTTTAGCAGCCAGGCATTTGGACAAATTTTATCCCAGAGGGAGGGATTAACTGCTTTGAAAGCATGGGTTTTGAAAACTGGCACGACGTCGTGCAGAATTCAGACTCTCATTTTCTCTTATTATCTTAACGGAAAAACTCCCTCACGTTGTATGTATTTCTTTTTTCTTCAGCAGCCTAATGTGGTGGTTGACTGGTTAGTGTCTGATGTCAGTGCTGATGTTTAAGGTATGACAAGGATGCTGAAATGTTTGCTCTATCTGGAATAGGCCAGGTAGAATAGAAAGCATCCCATAGGGTAATTGTGGACTCGGTAAAGTGAAGAGCATGTATGCACTGAGTATCCTGCTTAGAAAATCTTATGCATGTAAATATACTATGTAAACCAATAAGGCTAGAGTTTTGACTAGTTGCAGGGGAGTGGAAGAAAACCACAATTCCAGGGAAGGAGGAAATTGTTAAGTTGGCCTTGGATGACTCCCTGTATGCAGGAAATTTCAGCCCAGGGGTGGAGACTTAAAACTTAAGCAGGTAAGAGAGAAAGAGCAGTGAGTAACAGCTTCCAAACTCTTACAGGAGGAGACTGAAAATGAGCAATTCCCCTCTGAGGTTGTGCTGTTCTGCCACAGGAGCATCCCCTTCCTGGCAATGCTGAAACCTGTGTTAGTGTCTAGAAAATATAGTCAGGCATATACCCTGGCCTGCACGTTTCAGCAGGGTCAGAGCCTCCATACTTACAGGTCCCTCTATCTAGACATTACCAGCTTTTGCTGTTGCACTCTCTAATGCAAAAAATGCCAAAGAAACAGTTTTTAAAGCTTTGACTTGCATATTTTTTCCCATAGATGTTACTGCTTTGTAAATACAGATGAGCACTTTGGGCAGGAGCCGGGGGGGTTGGTTGTGTCATTGTCCCTTTACTAGTACTTTCTTTCAGCAGCGGGGGTTGCTAGGATTGTCCCACGCTGGAGGGATGGATGGCTGTGGAGCACAGCAAAGGTCATGACTGTTGCGGACACCGAGGTTCTGCATATGCAGGGTGTTTTCTTGTGTGTTCCCCAGGATCTTCTCAGCTGCTCTCAGGTGTGGGCCTTGCATTGCCATGAGCGTGAGCGGGGCAAACCTTGCTGCTGCTGGAGAAAAAGTGGGAGCGCCTGGCTGAGAAGACCCAATGGAAAATGTTTATTTAAAAATCTTGCTCTCTGTCTTTTTACATGGAAAGAAACAATTTGACCTGTGTTTCCTTCTGCCACTCGGTAGCTGTGGTACAGCCCTCTAGCATTTTAGCATGCAGATGTCATGAAGAGTTCATACAAGACAAAGTAAGTATGACTAAATTTATTCTGTGTGCTACCTGTAACTCCTCAACCTGAGCAGACTCATCACCTAAATTGTCTCAAAAATAAGTCATCACCATTCTGCAAGTATCTACCTAGTCACATGTAGGAATCATAAGGGACATTGCCTGCAGGAAGAAATGATGATATTACAATGGGGTTTTTAAGGTGGAGTTTTGTTTTGTTTTTTTAATTTTCTAAGAACTGTGTGCAGGGATTATATTCACTTCATTCTCAGAATTGCTTGTGCACAAGGCAGAAACACATGCTGGTGACTCTCGGGAGGCATATTTTTTATGGCTTTGCATTGTTCTTCTTGATTTAAAGTAAGGATCTGATTGTGTGAACTAGTGGCAAAATATGATTTATGGGGAAACATGTTGCCTCCTAACCCCTTTGTCATTACTGGTAGCTACTGAAACTGTGAAGCACGGGACACTGAAATTAAAGTAAGATGCCATCTTCTCTGCAGTTTTTGCTCTGTGCTGTACATATGCACATAAAGCTTATGCCCACCTCTGTAACAAGTATGTGCATGATTAGCTTGTTACAGTGTGTTCCAGGGGATACCTCTATAAACCTTTGCAAATTGAAGGTCTGAATGTGTTATCTAATAGAATGTGCCAACATTCAAATGTGTTTGTACCTGGAGAACAATAACAGGTCAGTACTAGCTCTGATTTTTTTTTTTCTTCATTCTCCTTTAAAGCAGTTTTTTTTTCAGGAAAAAAAATACTACATGGCTCTGTGGTCTTTGAGGTATGGGAGCATCCTACTATTCCCTTTAACAATAGTCTTTCAAATAAATACACTGCCTATTGGCTCTGCCAGTGAGATTTGTCACACATACACATGCAAAATATATTTCAAAGACTTATCTGTCATGTAAGTTTTTAAAACTATTTCCCCTCATTGTAACTTTCTGGCAATTAAGGCTACTGATTTACACGATAAGAATTTAATCTATTGTCTTGAGAATCAGACGGATGTGACGCTTGGTCTTTATCTTTCCTTTTAAATGAACAAGAGTTCCTGGCTTGTACAAAAACAAGAAATTTCAGACCAAAACTATTCCAGTCCTGTCTTCTGAAGGGGCACAGGAACAATGGTGTTGTAGGCTACAGGTAGCAAGTGGAGGAGCTTCTTGATCATGTGCAAGAGGAATCTCGCACAGAAGAAGGTACGTTAATGTCAAATTAAGACAGTGATAGAATTAGAGTGTTATATACTGGCAGATCTTACTTGATTGTGTTTTGATTAGTTAGTGGCACCTGCGGGAAACTTGAAGTCTGCAGTTTAGAACAGAATGGGAGGTGGAAGGGGGCTGAAGAGAAGGGTTCTATACCTCATTTTCTTTGTCTGCTTTATAAAACTGAAAGGTTAACAAAGAAAAGCATATCTGATTTAGTCGCGATAACACAGTGCATGCACTAAAATTACACTAGCAAGCGTGTAATCTGAGAATAATGCCTATTGTTTTCTTTACTATTATTTTGTAGTTGCATTCCCATGCCGTTGCCACTTCTTAGCTCTCTTGCAGCAGTAACAGCCTCATGTCAGATTGGCATTTGAAGAATGCTATTAGACTGAATTTTATAATAGATCTTTCTTTTCCCACCTTTTGTAAATATAGCAAACTCAGTGTTTATTTATGTGGCTGTGAATTGGACCTACTTAATTGACATCAGTAAGAAATGTAAACTGAAATCAGGATTTGTCTTTGCAAAATGTATTCTAGTCTTTAACTGGAGGTTTCTTTTAGGGAAAGGTGTGTCTGGTGTCCTGGCATTAATATACTAAGTACGGTATGTTTAAGCCTCTCTAGTTGCTTATATGATCACTGAAAGTAACTCACTTAAATGGAGCTCCCAACAGCTTTCATCCATTGACTGCTAATGTCTTGCCACAGAACACATCTGTAGTTCACCATCTGCATGACACTCATGTCATGTTATTATTATTTTTAAAGGCCTGGCAGGACAGGAGGTATCTTAGAGACATATGCAAAACAAAGGTGGACATTTTGGTTCTAGAAAGCAAGAGGCAACACTAAAACTAATTTTGGTGAATGGAAGTTTTTACCCTGGGTCTCTAATCTCTGCATAATTTCCTCCCTTTACTTCTTGTCCCTTATCTCAAGCATATTATCACCCTGAAATCAGTGGATTATAGGCATGTGGTTGTAATGGTCTGCCAGCCAGACCTGTTGGCTGGTGCAAAACCTATATATTCTTTCCCTTTGTGGATATTTGGGCAGGA
Organism: Tyto alba; assembly: GCF_018691265.1. NCBI lineage: Eukaryota > Metazoa > Chordata > Aves > Strigiformes > Tytonidae > Tyto > Tyto alba. The sequence goes on along the minus strand of NW_024881295.1, from coordinate 3,407,646 downwards.
TGCAAATCTTGTGCAGCAGAGGTGAATTCTACTGAAGCCAAGTTGGCTGATCCAGTCTGGTGTGCTTCTTCATGTCAGGATGTCTGATAAATACTGATGTGTATTGAAGGGCTTTGAGTGTGCAGTGTACTAATTCAAGTAAATCAGAATATGTGTGTATGTTGGGTTGCATTTCCTGTGGAGTTAGTCCACGTTTCCCTGCAATGAGAAGTGAAAATGGGAACAAAGAATAGCTATTCTCCTAGATCACCTATTTCAAGAAGCATGGGTAACTGATTTACTGTGAAAGTCTGCATGGATTACGGCTTTCTGAAATGTTGTAGAACCTAAAAAATAACTTTATAAAGAAAGAATATAAAATGGTAAATGGCTGTGAAACAGATTAAACACCCCAAACTAGGAATGTTCTAATCTTTCTCTTTGATTTTTGACAGATGCTCCTCTTGGCAATGCTGGTAACAAACCTACTGCTGGCCACTGTAATATCAGGTAGGAAAAAGTTTTTCTTCTGTCTAGGAACTGTCGTGTATTTTCACTGTTTCTTCTGTGAGATTTTTTTTTTTTTTTTCACCTTCTTTTTGCTCATCTAATCCTGCAGTCCTCTCTCAGGCAACGATTTTTATCATGCTGGAGACATCGATACAGTTACTCCTTTTGGCTCTTTACCTTGCAATAAGCACTGTGACTCACAAAGACTCTCTGAAGTCAGTGATGTTTGGCTGAACAAACTACGGGGCTTTGCTACTGCCCTATTGATTTTAATGGGATTGCAGGCAGGCACAAATGAATGAATGCATGGCATTCCTCAAAGGATCAGGAATGAAATTACCCATGAGAGGTTTGGGCCAGTAGAAATCAAAAAAGTTATTTCACTAATGCAAATAATAAAAAAATCTGTGCTTGATCCTATGGACTGTCATGCCAGGCATACACTCTGCCTAGAAGCTAGAGCTAGAGGGCCAGGACATGCAATGATCAGTGGTGACAAATTCCAGCAGATAAATTCCTGAACTACAAAATGATTGTTTTACATTAAAAGTTATGTTGTGTTTTAATATCCAGGCTTATCAGGTTCTTTGCTTCAGGAGTCATCAGTTTCTCGTTGCAGCCTTTTTGGGAATGATCACATCAAAACTTTTGATGGTTCTTTCTACAATTTTGCTGGGGACTGCAGTTACCTCCTTGCTGGGGACTGTCACAAGCGCTCCTTCACACTCTTAGGTGAGTCTGAGCAAGATACCAAGAAGTAACAAATGCAAAATGTTGTAGGGATGTGGCATTGCATTTGTGCTGGGCTTCATCACTGACAATAAAAGACAAATAGTTGCTCTTTGTCAGATGGGATGGACCACTGCATAAAAGGATATTGTGGGAGGTTTTTTTGCATTTTTTTGTTTGTTTGTTGGTTTGTTTTTTAAGTAGGATTACTTCTGAGGAGATTCTGTCACTTTGGTTTCTGTTATCCCTTGGTAATAGAGCTCACACATAACTGAGCTGCCAAGGGATGAAGATTTTCTTACTGGCTCTTGTAAAGAAGAAAGTGAGACCTTTTTTAATTTTAAATTTGCTAGGGGAATGTTAAAGCTGCATACAGGAATTGGAACTACAAGGCCCTTTAGAAATCATTTTACCTGTATGCTAAATTCCCTGAGTAAGAAAAATCTAATTCTGCAGGACAAAAGGCCTTTCAGTTAGCATGAGCTTCCACAGCATTATTCTTGGGGATGGGCAAAAGATGATATGAGAATCAAAATTGTGTATTACTTTCATACCAAAGTCTTTTGGTAGATATTCTTATATTCACTAATAACTGTTCTGTATTAGTCATAGTTTAAGATGCCTTTTTACTGACTAAAAGTAAATTGAAGTAAACTGATCCCATTGCTCTGAAAAGGGGCCATATACCAATTTAAATAATTCTCTTCTTCAGCTTGAACAACTTGATACAAAAGTTTTGTATGTAGAAGAACCCACCAGCATATGCGAAGTACAAATTGATTGCAAAATTTTATGTGATCAGTTACATCTTAAAAAAAAACCCAAACTATAAGCAGATACTTTATATTGGGCACATAAGCACGGCATAATCTATTTTTGATTCCTATCTTAGTATATCTGTGGGTTTGTTTTGGTTTTGGATACGTGGCTGTGAAGTGCAATCTGCATTGCTGAGTAAAGCATCTAGGTCTGAGAAGAGCTGGCTGCCTCCGAGCAGGAGGTCCGGAACAGGCAGTGTATTGTGCAAGGAGCTGCTGTAAAGTCAAGGCTAGACAATGGGCAAAAGCAGAGAAAGGACCATGTCTGAACCCTCACCCTCTCCTCTCTCAGAACCTAAGAAAGTTGTCTCCATCTCTGTGTGTTGCTCCTTTTGGAAAATTCAGAGTTGCCCCCCTTGTTGCATAGCCAATATTGGCATCCACCCATTAATGACCTGTTGAAATGGTCAGAGAGTTTATCAAAAATGAAGATACCCAGGTTCAGTTCTTCCATCAGTTCAATGGATTTAACCTCCTTCTCTTAACACCGAGCTATGGGTTGGCCTGGTGAGGAAACTGGGAAGGGAAAGAGCAAGGCAGAGCATTGGGCACATCTCCTGTGGGAACGCCTTCAATGTGTGTGCTAGGATGGAGAATTCACCGGCTAGAGACTGTAATGGGGAGAGCGTGAGTCCACAGTCAGTACCAGGCCATGTGCCCGCTGGTGGCTGATGCCAGCACTCATCCTGGGACTATCTGTCCATGTCAGATTAAACAGCTATAGGATGAAATGGATGGGTGGCTCTTGAAAATGTTAGATGATACACTCCCAACCCTGCAACATGTGCTTGCAAGTTGTCCTCCTGAGTCCCAGAACTAACAAGATTTGCTTATGTCTCATCTCTCCAGGTGACTACCAGGATGGGGAGAAAATTGGTTTCTCTGTGTATCTTGGAGAATACTTCAATCTTCGCTTCTCTTTAGATGGAGGTGTGATGCAGGAAGACAAAAGGTACCTGTGAGAACAAGTACTCCAGCAGAAAAAAAAAACCTTATTTTTTTTGTGCATCATGTTCTGAGAAATTCCTATTTTTCTTCACAGGGTTTCCATACCTTTTGCCTCTAATGGCATATTTATAGAGAAGGAGGCAGGTTATTATAAAATATCCAGCGATGAGCATGGCTTTGTGGTGAAGATTGATATCAGTGGAAACATTCAGATACTTCTTCAAGAAGGGCATTATAATAAGACCTGTGGGTTGTGTGGCAACTTCAATAAATTTGCTGAAGATGACTTCAGAACTCAGGAAGGTAAGACTGTGATTAACTGATTGTATTTTAATGTATACTCTGCACACTTTTCCTGATGGGTGATGCAACACAGATTTTGCTGATCTAGCAAAATGTTTCTACAAAACCTGTCAGGTACCTGATCTTGATGCGCTGACAAGCTGTGTGACTAAGTTCTTTCATCTTCCTTTCTCCTGAAAGGAAATTGATGTCACATCTCATTTCTGAGCAAAGCCCAGAAGTCTGAATTTAATACTTTTAGAAACTTTGAATCTGGAAATACAAAGATAAAGCTATAGGCTAAACAGTGTACAACATTGTGTGTGGGGAGACTGACTAGGAGAAGACCCGGCAAAAATGATGTGAGGAATACCTGTTGATTTGACTTCTAATTTTTCATGACTTAGACAAATGGGCATAAGAATAGATAGTGTCGCAATAGCAGAATGTTAAATCCTGGGGGTTGCTCCTGGCAGGTTTGTACTTGGATATGGCATGGGATGCTGTTCTATAAAGTGGTTACATTTTAATGACATTTCCCTGCCTATATGGGCTGTTGGCTTGAAAGTGCACCTTATAACACACTATTTCCTAATAAGAGGGAGAGACAAGGCTGCTTTTCCTGCTCTGTACGCCTTTATGCAAAGGTCTGCCAGTGTGGGTGAAGACTAAGAGTTTTGGAAAAGCTCTGAATATGACTTTGAAGGACCGGTCTTGACTTGTGGTATTTCAGAATGTCTTTTAATTCTTAGCACTTACCTGGAGTGGAAAGGTTTAGAGTAAAGTTAGTTAATACATTAATATGTTAAACTGATAAAGTATGTATTAAAAATAAATGATACAGAAAATATAAAGGAAGACAAAGCAACTTGAAGAGCCTGGCAGTGCTCCAGAGATGTGTCTTACTGACACTTGGGATACATAAGCATAGCTTCAATGTACAGAAAAAAAAGTGATTTCATAGTATGTTAAAAAGATTGATCAGTCCTTCATCAATGTAAATGATAAGAAACTCAGGTCACAGAATTGTTTGGCAGGGCTTGGATACCTTGATGTCTGAATGTGTTGAGGTCTGAAGTTTACATCTTTTTCTCGAGACAACAAATAGGGGTGAGGCTGCTACAAAAAGCGGGAGCTGAAGAGATGACTGTATTGCCTTGGACTGTTCAAATGTAGAAGATTCCCTTCTGCTGCTCATGTTTAAATGTGTTTCATGCTGTATTTAACGTGCCAGAGACTGTATCCACCCTCTTAGAAAAAAAAAAAAAAAAAAGGCAGTGCTTTCACAACCACATATTTCCAAATGTAATGATATACATGACAGGGGTCACTGCTTGGAAAAACTGAAAAATAATGGAGAAAGTGATAGAGAACGTGCATGGCTCTTACTGTATGAGGAAGGCCTTGACTTCTGTAACCCGTGTGGACATCCAGATCTGTGATTTTAGCATGAAGAATAGATTCATATCTCGGCAATTCTGCCAGTTCTTTACTCTGGTACGACAGACTTTTCATTTAAACTAATATAGAAGGAATTAGAATTAATTATGTTTGAATTTGTTGTACTGGTGAGGGATGTCACTACGCCCACATGTTGTTTGTCTCCTTGGCAGCTCTGCTGGCAAGGTGGCTCATATGAGTGTTTCTTAATATGCTCCAAGTAAAACCAGCTTTTGATTAATTCAGACCTTTTTTTTTTTTTCTTTTTTTTTTAAAAACTGTTGAAGCTAACTTCCAGGTGGGGGACAACACAAGCAGCTGGGAGAGGTGTAATATTCTTTAAACAAAGGATCTAGGCAGCCTATTGGTAGCCTATGAAGCAGTTTACCCTTTTGTTCCCCTGCAGTTTTTATTCGCTTTCCTTTTAGCCTGATTAGATCTCACAAAAAGGTCAACCCAACCCAGGATGTGAACTTGGTATAATGACTTCGTGATCTGAGGGCATTGAAAGGTTACCTTAAGGTTGTCGGCAGACTGAACGGCAGACTGTTGGAGTGTGCCTTGCTTCTTGTTAAAATCTGGGCATATTTTGATTTATCCGATTAGGCCCTCAGTTCTAATCTGTTAGATATATTTCTGGGATAAATTTGTGTTAATAATAAATACAATAAGATCTTTGAGCTTCAGAATAATATGCAATGGAAGCACAGTGTGCAAAGGAAAAAAGACAATCTGATGTTGGCAAGATTATGGGTTCTCATCTGGAAACTTCTGGGGAGCACTATGCAGAGCTGAATGTCAGAGGCAAAGGAATAGAGAGCATGCTAGAGGTTATGCATCAGGTATTGTGCTATAGACAATAAGCCTGTCAGATAGCTGAGACCTGTTAAACCTTCCACTGGGTTTTTTAAAGGCTGGGCAGGCACCTCAAGGTGTACTAGCCTTTAAATTGCTTTGATTTACACTGAAATGGTAACCTGTCTGGTTCCTAACAGTCCTTGCCTGGTAGGAGTGGAGCCTATAAGAACCAATGTGATGGAAAGACATCCAAAATGTTTCCTTCTGTCTCTCACAGACTGTAGCTCACATGGTTTAAAAGCTAATGCAGTACTTTTGTATCATTGTATCTGTCTGAGGAAACTCATGTGATTTGATGGCTCAGTTCTAGGGCTTCTTTGTGGCACCAGGGGACCAGATCCCAAATTAAGGTAGAAGTCAGAGTTGTCAGAGATAGAATCTAGCCCATAAATCCCATCTTTCATGTAGCGTCACATGTTTTCCATGGTTTCAGCAAAATGACAATGTTTATGTTGAAAATAAATGAAAACATTATTTTTCCATGTTTTAGAAAAAAAATATTGTGGTTTATTAACACAGAGGGTCAGTTTGGTTCACTCCTAAGAAAGTGGATTATGATATAGAACTTTGGATTGGTTTGGGGTGGTGGTGAAATAAGAGGTGAAGCACCTGCTGCAAATAAATAAAGGAGGTATGAAGGAAATTTAGTGAATAGCGTGTATTTTTTTTTCTTTTTTTCTTGATATATTTATACTCACGTTCTATAATCCATCTAATTGTGTTACTGTAATGGCGCTCTTATGACTCCTCACTGTGTTTTGGTGCGGAAACAGAACTGATAGTCTGAGAGGATCAAATATGTTGCTTCTGTATACAGTTCTGATGCTCAGTTATGGAGGTCCTGGAGGTCTAAGCGATGTGACTCAAGCTATGGTACCCTGCTAAGTTGACACTGGTAGGACCTAGCTTTGAAGGTAATGGCCCTAGGCAGTAGCTCTTGAACCTCACAAAAAAAAAAGACTTCCCAGCAGGTTCCAGAGTTGTCATTCAGACATGGTAGGGTGCTGAGTCACTCCCACTGACACAGCTGGTTACTAAACTAGTTCATCCTGTAGAGAAGTGTTCATGTCCTGTTGAGACAAATGAGATTGCTTATATTGTATGTGGTTGCTTGTTTATTGGATATGTCAGTAAAGACAAGCCAGCTGCCTCTTGAGAGTTTGTTCTCGCACTTCAAGCATAATTAAAATACAAAAAGAAAGCTCTCCAGGGTGCTTTTGTTTTGTTTTAGTTTTTTGTTTGTTTGTTTATTTTTCCCCAAGATCCTAATGAAGGAGTTAATTTTCGCTCTGTTTTTTTTTTTTTTTTTTTTTTTTTTTTTTTTTGTGCTAGTGAGATGCTGGTCCTTTATAAACATCCTGTGAATGCTTCCAAATCTTGGTAACTGAACAGGATCTGCTTTCTGACATAGTCGTGTACTTCTAACTGGTTGCCAGTCTTTACTCATTAGAAACATGAAGCTGAGTCCTTTCTTAGATGCTTAGATATCTATTTGGAAGCCTTCAGCTTGTGGCATTTGAGTGTCTCATGATCATTGTCATGAACATTTTGCAATTGGGGATCCAAAGCACAGGCCAGCAGAGATAATTTAGGTAATGCTACAGAGGAAAACTGGTACATCATGGGCAACTTTATACTGAAAACTCTTCAGCACATGCACACATGAGCAAGTTACCAAAACCCATAGCCTTGTGGCATGCCAGTGGTGGAAGGGCATGTTCTTACCTTGCAGAAAGTGTAGGATAATTTCTCCCGAATGAGAGAAGCTGCAGCACGAGCTCATGGAGCTTATTTGTGTGCCCACAGCCTCAGTCTGCCTAGTACTCATGTCACTGAGCTGTCTCACACTGATATTGCTGCAATAGGCACTTGGATGTCTAGGTCATCGTTACAGTGTTTTTGTGCAAAAGAGCTCATTTGAGTACGACACAGGAATATTAATCCCTCAAGTTGTTATTTGTTCATGTTACACACTCTTAGTGTTATGGAAGAAGAATATCCAACCCAAATAAATCCAAGCAACCCATTATGATTTTCTTGGCACTGGCAGGAAGCATGTTTCTGGGAGTCTTTCTCCAAATTACAAAGATATTAATGATAAAACAATACCCATAGCTAATTTTGGATAAAGGTTTGATATTCTGAGCCTGCTTCAGCTGTCAGCAACATATCCCAGCCTTTTAAGCTGCTGAAATACGGAATATATGATGCCACTGGAGAGTGAATATAGGTTAAACGGCTAGAAACAGACAGTATCTGAAAGGAACAATCTGATGGTTTAGGTAATGTTTTCTTTCTGGAAACAGTAGAAATGCATATGACAGAATACGCAACTTCCTTGTGTGTGGTATCTGTTGTCAGAAGCTTTGAAAGCATGTTCCAAACTCACAGTGATGGTAGTGCAGATAGGATGGGGTTTCTGTGGGTTGTTTTTTTTTTTTTTCCTTCCTAAAAAAATAAACAAAAGTTTTGGTCATTGTGAAATCAAAATTTCTTGGCATTTTAAAGGATATCAGCAATTTAATTTTAGGCAATTTTAAGGTTTGGAGGTTTTTTTGGCCTAAGTAAACAATCTCATTTTCTTCCTTGCATTTTAATTTGAAAGTGAGTATAGAGATTCATAAGGGAATTTAGCTGTCACTTACAAACAGTACAGATGAAGACTTGACTTGTACCTGTCTTCATTATATGGCATTCTTCTGAAATGCCAGAAACCTGCATTCATAACCCACTCTGATTCCAAACTCTGAATAAAGCAAAGTTAGACCTTTTTGTTGTGAGGAGCATGCTTTCATCACTGGATTATAGAGTGCTGGAGATGGCTCTTTCCCTCTCTTGTGTTTAATATTATTAATTTTGTATTAATTGAACCAGAGAGGTCAGAAAAGACTTCATAGCCCATGACATCAATATTTCATATCATTAATTTGGTCCAAACTATGGATCAATTTTTGGTCAATCTTGTCAATAGTTTTGCTTGTCTGGAGCCATGTGCTTAAACCATGTAAAACTGTGTTAAGAAACCAAAATGAAACAACAAAACAAACCCCTAACAAAAAACCTCTCCCCCATTGCTCGGTAAATAACCAACAGTGAAAATTTACACATCTCTGCTCTCAGTATTGTAGTGTCTTGAACAAATCCTTGCATGTATTTTACAAGTGAGTTAACAGACCCTGGGAGAGTTAATCTGATGGGCCTATGGCCATATGGAAAATCTGCAAGAGGTCCAGGGAGGGAGGTCAGGGCTCCTGCTTCCCACTTGTGTGTCTTGAGTGCTGGGTGGTTACTGTGAACAATTCTCCTTGCCCTAACCATCAGTCTCAAAGTAAACAAGCAGTTTACCAGTTTCAGCTTTCAAAAGGAACTGGTGTTTTTGAGACCCAGATATAATAGTGAACACTGAGTTTTCTGTCAAGAGTGAACATCATCTATCTGAAAATCAGATCAGTGAAAGAAAACCAAAGCAAAACAAAGCAAAAAAACAAACGGGGGTCGGGGGCGAGTCTTGCCCAAAACGTGTCAGTGTGGTGTGTGGTATTGCTTTGTTTGTGGTGTTGTTTTTTTTTTTTTTGTGTTTTGTTTTGCTTTGTGTTTTTTTTTTTTTTTTATCTCCAAAGAGACAGAGACATGAGGGCAGCAATTAGAGCACTAAAGTCATAGTCCAGTAGAACAGCCCTGGAGGTTCTACTGGCTGCTCAAGTGGTTGGAACAAGGGCCTCTTCTGAAGGATCTTAGCAGGGTCATCAAAGCGGTGGGATGTTTCTGGAGTGTAGGGAGAAGGTGAGATTTGGGTTGTACTTTAACAGCTACCTCCTGAACCTGTCTCGCATCCTAAATGGAGACTGCACCCTAACTAGCTGCAGGAGGGGCCTTGGCTGTTGAGCAGTCTATATGCATGCCAGTATCAGTCTATACTACGGTTCACGAGGCATTGGTTCTTTACACACTTGTCTTGTGTCCAAATGCTTTATTTTCATTACATTTTGTGACATCATCTATTTTCAACATGCTTCCTGCAAGACTTAGACCAAACAAGTGCATTAGCAAAAGTCCTACCCGGGCCGTATGGAGAGTTTCTGGGAGTAGGGCTCTGAAGAGCACTGGCTGGGAGTTGTTTTTTCAGAATCTTGGCTGCTTAGAGAAAGAAGAAGAATCAAACATGGAAGGATCAGAAGGAAAACAAAACTCTGCTGTGTAGGAGAGGAGGGTGGTCGCGCTGCGTGGTGGGTGTGAAGTGCCAGAGTAGGCAGATGAGCTGCCTGGCTGCTCTGTTAATAGTATCACCTGTACACTTAAGAAACACCAGGGTTTTTTAGCCTGTTTTTGTCACGTTGCCCCTTCCAACACCTTTCCTTTCCTACTCCCTTGAGTCCTTCAGCAGAAGAAATGGAGGTGTGGGGTGAAAGGCAGTGGTGGTGGTAGCTGCTATTCCCTCTGCCTGGAGCAATCTGGCGTGCTGGGAACAATTCTCCCTCCCTGCTTTTCTTCCTGAAGCCTCTTCAAGAAGATGAAATATTTGAGAATCATCACACTGATCGACAGGGCATGTAGCGCAGAGTATGTGTTGAAGGTTCTTCTCCAAAGTTACCCGCTGCAGGAATAACTTACCCCCATGACCCCAATTAGATAAGCAGCTCAATGGCTTCAGTCACTTCATAGTTTCAGGTTAGAGCCCTTCTCATGGTCACTGAAACCTTCATGTCCAGCTGCTTTTCACCTTGCCAGGTAGATTACATCTTACAGTGTGTTTGTAAAGCTGCTCATTCAACAAAAACACAAGTACTCTGCAAATACAGGTTTTATTGAAACTGTATTAGTGGAAGTAATAACTAATTCTATTCAGTGAAATACTGTGCAACTTCAGTGACTGCATCATCTAGCATTGAGGACAAAGCTTCTGGGGAAAAGCAGGCTGGTAAATTTGCATGCAAAGTTTTGCAGCACACTCATTTTACAGTCATAGTGCTTCTCCAGCCCTTTATCTGTTGCTGTAGGTCACTGAAGGCTACACTGGACACATCATGGGAAAAATACACTGTCAACTACTGTCTCAATTAATTATTATCCTACTTTTTTACTGTTATATGTTGAGGAGGCTTACCTGGGGCAGGACCTGGAGCTATTGAGTAAACCCAAATTGATCAAGTATTGCCTGTTCCAAACAGCTTGTAGCTTAGTTTAAGGGCCCCACTTTGCAAGGAGGAAGAACTGCTCTAGTAAGTTGTTGGCAAATTGTTCATGCCTGTGGAATGGTCTGATAATATACAGATGCTGGCACCAAGAGGGTTTGAAGAGCAGGTTCCAAAAAGGACCACCCAAACAACCTCACAAAATTTTGAAATTACTTTTTAGAAAAAATTTACTTGAAACTATTAATCATAGAATACAACAGATGAGTTAAAACAGTATAGTACAAATGTTGCAAAAAAGAACTACACAAGAGTTATAAATTTACAAGTACCACAGAAGAAAAAATCTAACGGAGGGGGAGAAATAAAAAAACAGGTGACCAGAGTTTCAGAGCCAAGAGTTGTCCCAACCTTCAAATCTTGTGGGTAAATAAGTATCTGGTGGTACCTGGCAGTGAGAAGCTCAGCATGGGTATGCATTCAGAGCCAGAGGAGCACTACGTTAGAGCAGAGACCATCTCCTGTTGTATAACTGTTAGTATAAGGCTGTGTTAGTGCAAATGAAAGGGGATGTATTTAATTTGTTGCCTTTCTTCTTATCAGACTAGATTTCATCGTTACACTAAACTTTACAATCCGTGGTAAAATAAAGGCTGCGTTCTTCTTGTTGCTGTTTTTCTTTTCTTGTGCTGAGTTCTGGCTGCACAGATGAAAATTTCATGCCTTTTATCACCTTTTCCTGCCATCCTTTCCTCTGAGTCTTCCTCCTTTGACATCTGCTGTGGGCCTAACATATACTACTACACTTATAAGTCTCTAATTCCTAGTTTACAATAAAGTCTACTAAAGGCTACTGGCTTTATTACATCTGTCTTAGCATTCTCAGTGTAGTTTTCACCACTACCTTTTAGTTTAGGAACAGTTTTAGTGTTCAGTATATTCTGTGTGTTCATACTTAAGGTACAGCAGGTAGCCCACTGAAATTTTTATTTTATATACTTATATATATTATATTATAAAAATAGTATAGAGAGATATTTGGGAAACATTTGTTTTCTAGATATGGTCAGGGTCATATTTCAGGGTCATATCCTCTGCATAAAGTCTTGGGAATCCTTTAACAGTGGCAACTGGTATTCTCACATGCAACACAGTAAAGTTTGAAAAAACTAAGTTACAGAATTGAGAGTCATGTAATTAACTATTTTGTAGTAAGTACCCACAGAAGGAAGCAGAGGTAGTCCTGGGGAGGAAAAAGGGGGTGGAGAAAACCTTCTTCTGGGATGATTTCTGGGAGGATCCCCCTTCTCAGAAGGGTGGAGCAAGAGAGGCAGAGGCAGGTTTGCAGCTCCCAGGAAGCTGCAGCTGTATAGATTAACTGCTTCAGCTTTGCCTTTATGCCAAGTGGGCACAAACCTTGTCAAGACTGGGCCGGGAGCTTCCTTTAATAGAACAGAGGAGTGCGTTTCTGGACATCTTGCACAGTAAAATCAGTGGCCCAAGCAATTATGGTATATGCTAAATTCTTTTGCACACAAGATTTAGTTTTAGAAAATCAAGGCTAGCTGGGATCAGACTTGCTAGTACTTTCTTTGGTTAGGGAGATCAGCTTCATTTTATTTGCCTCTCTAATATGTCATGTATTTTACTGACAACTTTTAAGTAGTAGGAAAATGTGTAGGTGTGCTTAGACTTCTTCAGATTATAGCTGACCAGCAAATAACCCCTACTATGTCCATGCAGGTGTGAGAAGTGCTGGGAGCTGCCTTCTGCAGGTTTTAGTCTGACTTTGATGTCAGAGAGGTCCTCTGCAGGAGTCAGTCCAGATCACTGAAAGTGGCTTCTCTACAGTCAGTCTATTTGGAATAGAAACTCAGTTGTTACAAGAATCAGCTGAAAGCTGTGTTTAAAAATAAAAACTATCACCTCGATAGCAGCAAATAACGCCCACTTTTTGCTCAAACCCTTAAACAGCATTGTGCTTCTCCTCTTCTTCGTTCACAGGGTCCCTTGTGGGAAACAGTTACGATTTTGCAAACTCCTGGGCTTTGCACAGTGAAAACAAGCGGTGCAAGCGAGTGCAGACTCCGAGCAACACATGCAACATTTCATCTGATATTGCACAGAAGGTTGGTGCCGCAAGATACCATTCTGGTTTTGGTTCTCCCCTTACCTGAAGGCAGCTTGCCTGCCCTTGGGCAGAAGAACACAAATGCTTCCTTGAATCCACGTCTGTACCTAATGTGGTAGTCCCTCAGCAAGCGGTTAGGATGCGAGGTGCAGGAGGCACCCCTTTGGGGTTTCTGAGGTGTGGGGTGGTGCGGGATAGCTATACTGGGCACTGATCTTGCTGCTGGACTGGAACAAGGTGCGCGGCTCCTCGTGCAGCCGGTCAGGAGTGAGTCACGGGGCTGGCGGTGGCAGCATGTAGGTCCCTGCTGTGGTGCAGCCGGGTCAGGTGCTGGCAGAAGGTGGAAGTGACACATCCACAGCGCACGCCTGCACCGTCCGTGGGTGCTCCCGGCCCCTCCGTGGGCCAGTGTGGGGCTGGATGCAGGGTGCAGCTGTGTGCTTGTGGTTTCTGAGCCGATAGCTGTGTGCCCTCCCTTGCAGGCCCTGGCTGGTGCTGGCAGGAGGATTTCTGCACTGGGCTGTCTGGTGCTATAGAAAAGTGATCTCAGAGGCTGCGTGTTATGACTGATGTCGTATTTATGTGTTCTGTTGAGAAAGGAACAGTTTACTCACGAGTTAGTGAATGCAATTTTTCTCTCCTACTGCACCCTGCCTGTTGCTATTCTTTCTAAAACCATAGTACCTACATACCCCTCCTCCCATCCCCCTCCAAACCCAGCACACAAACATCAAACAGATAAACAAAGAAACCAACAGCTCATTTGAGCCTGAAGTGTGAGTTGCTGCCAAAGAAACTTTGGTATTACTTGGGAAAATGTGTTTAACTGGTGCCTGAAGAATGAGGTAGTTAATTCCCTCTCTGATTCTGCCAGCAGGGAAGCATCAGTTCTGAAGCCTCTGTGTGCACCGCCACCACCTTTGTGAATGTGTGGCAGTTCATATACCTGGGAGTCACCAGAGTGAGGAGATGCTTCAGCCAGGCTATTTTTGACAGAGGAGATGTTCTCTGTAGGTGTTGCAAAGGCTCTGTGTCGCCAGGCTATTTCCCTTGCTAGGAGCCAGAGGTTCCTTCAGCTATGACTATAATTAGTAGCTCTGATTTGTTGAAGAAACACAGGGCTGCTTTTCTCTGCCAACTCTGTGACCCCTTTGCTGCATTGACCTTTTTCTTTTCCTCTTTTATAAGCATAAACATGTTATTTGTTTCCCTTAGACAAAGGGCAAACACAAGCAGATCGTCACCAGCTCAGGGAGGAAAGTAGTTTTGAACATATACTGACTGCATGGGGTATTACAGGTTATGACTGTCATGGCAAATTGAGCCTTCGACCCCAGAGAGATTGCATCTGATCTCATGTACTCTGTAAATCAGAATGATCTAGTAGATGCCAGGTTTATATTTACACCAGACTATCTTAGGCCAAAACTTAGCTGACAGTCTCTTGCTATACAAATCCCATAGACCGATACTTGTTAAACCAGGCTCAAATCCTTTCTCAACAGCAGTATCACTTCCCGGATCATGGCTGCTCTAGAGCTTCTTTGAGTGCAGGTTTCCTAGTTACCTGGAAAAAGCGAAGACTTGCACAAGCTTGCAAAGTTCTGACGAATTCTAATTCCACTAAGCTTTTGAATGGGGACACTTGTACTAGACATTTCCTGAAATTCAGTGAGGCGTGCTCGTGCCCCTTAGCAACATGGCTTCAGCCTCGCAGCCTGCAAACTCAGCTAAGGAAATACAGCAGTGATTTCAGGTTGGAAATCTCCAACCTCTGTTTCTTGCTGGTGCTGAGCTGGTGTGCACAGGGTGTTTCTGTCAGGGTCAGGGACTGGTTGAACACCTGACTTAAGTAATGGTGCATTGTGCCAAGGGAGTGACCAAAGCGTGAAGGGGTTCAACCTGGCTGAGATGTCTTCTGAGGGACAGGGCTGTGTTTTAAACCTGTGTACGGCTCTAGAGCAGGGCTAGTCCATGTGACTGGTTGCGGCTGCTGGAATTTTATCTACTCGGGCAAGTTTCATGTTTAGAAAATATCAGCGTTGCAACTGAGGCCAGGGAGTGGCATGCAGGGCAAAAACCTGTCTGATGGGTAGACCGCAACTAATGCAAGTTTTATACAGATCACGTTAAATATTGATGCTTTGTTGTATAAAGTTTGCTCTCCCTCAGCCTGGATGGAATTATCTTCTCTCGTGCGAGTTCATGAGCTCGCAACATTTAACATTGGCTTAATTATTCACTGTGCAAGAATAAACATAACGCTATTAATAGGAGTCCAGCCAAAGGAGCGCCTGCTGAAGAATGTAGTGCTTTTTCATAGTGTGCTTTGTTTACTTGCTTCAGCTTCAGGAATGTAAATCTCCTCCATCTCCCAGCCTCCCTCCCTGCCAGGCAGTCAGCTGCTAGGTGAGGAGAACAACAGCTTTGGTTCAGTGCGCTCCTTCTGTCCCTGTCCCCCCACCTTGGGGTAGGTCTGTGGTTTTCTTTGCCCTGTCTGTGTCTCCCTGCGCCCCCCCCAGCATCCTTGGAGAGATGACTTCTGACATCTTTGCGAGATGCAGTGAAGCCAGAAATCCCCGTTGCTCTTTTATCTTCAAATCATAGAAAATGCAGGCAATTTCATGTTCTTTAATAAGGAAGGGCTCTTGTCTTAACGGCTCCGTGTATCAGCCGAAGGTCTTGACCCAGCTCACACTCTTCCCCTACTGTTGCTCTGGGCCTCTCCCTGCCCTTTACCTGCAAAATGCATACACGCTCATGTGTGTTTGACCACTGCTCTGCTTGCAGATACGTTTTCTTTTCAGATACATGTATTTCCCTCCTGGGGCTGGAGGCAGTTTAGCATCTGCATGGTGGAGCTGTCTGTTGGCTACCTTGCCTTGTGACCTGGAGAGCATGCCAAACTCTGCAGTGTTGGAGGGAGGCAGCTACTGCCTCCCTGCTATGCCCTACACTCTCCAGCTGCTGTTTAGTAACCAAAAAGAAAGATCTCTGAATTGCCTGGTCCTTTTTTTCACCATTTGTGAAACAACTTGATGATTAGGCTACCTGTTCAGTGGTATACTGCAATCTAATAGCCTCTCAGATGATTGACAGCATGGATAGCATGGATCTTGAAGTATAAAACGGAGCGACGTGGTTAACTGTGGTAATAGGCAGCCTTGAAAACAAATGTATACGTTTTAAAGCATTACAATTAATTTATGCATTCTTAGACGTTACCTTTATTTTTTAGATTCCGCCTCTAATAGAAATGGTTCATGGAGGCCACAGTTCACTGTATTATTTGCTTTTTTTATTTCTAATCAGGAAACTATACCTATAACATGTTACATGTGAAAATGACTGAAATGAGAATTCAACTAATTTCTGCTTTTGCTGAAATTCAGCTTTTGCTGCTATTGGTATGAAATAGTCCCATTCATATTCCATGGAGTACTTCCATATGCAATAAAGAAATATTATTTATCTCCATATCTGAAAACAAGTAGGAGATGTTTTCAGCTTTTGGACTATAATTTGTAATGGTAGAGGTCACAAACAGGTCCAGCAAAGATTTGGACATACAATGCTGTAATACATGTTAGGGGTGAAAATGAGGCCCACTATATCTAAAATCTAATTTCTCTGCTCCTGAAATATACAGGTCAGCTGAATCAGCATTCAAGTGAAGTGACTTCTGTCAGTTTTTATTATGTTTGCTCAAATATACCGCCAGCATTTGCTGTACTAAATATGTTGGCTTTGGATGCTTTTTACTTGGAAAGATGGGAGCCTAAATCATTCTCCCTTTGAGTGAACCAGAAGGTGATGTATTTTGAAAAACTATACCAAATTGTGGCACCAAAACATACCCTTCCTGAATGATCTGGAAAAACACTTCTGTGTATCTATATGCCATAGGGTTTAAATTAAAGGGAATGAGAAGATGTCTCTGCTTTTTCTGTAACTTTTTAGGTTATATCTCTTTAATGGCAATTGTTAAGCAATAGACAAATGCAGTTCATGCAGCAGCAGAAGGCAGTGCCACAGAAATTGGAAGAATGTACAAAATTCCACCTACAACTCTGTGTGGTGGGACTGGGGCAGAAAGAAGGTCAGCAAGTTTGCGGTCACTAAGGGTTGTCAGTGCCAGGACACCACCAACCCATTTAAAGGAAAACTTAAAACTCATGTAGAAGAAAAGGGAGAAGTTTCAAGACCTTCACCTGTATTTCAAATACTGCAGTCAGTTCTGCTAGTTTTAATCTTGCAGCCACCTGTGCTCTAAGCACTATTTCAACCTGAGGCTTCACTCCTTGGTCTGTTGGTGTTAGAAATTTCTTTGTGTGGAGCCACTTGCAGGACTGTTGCTCCTTGAGCAGGAATGCTGCAGCAGTGGGTGAGACTGCCGATATCTGGTGCTCACCATGTATGTGCATTGTCCCCTAAACTAAAGAACAAGGATCTCTCTTAGTTCAGCCTGACCATTGAGTTTGAAAGAAAGAAAGAAAGAAAGAAAGAAAGAAAGAAAGAAAGAAAGAAAGAAAGAAAGAAAGGAGAGAAAATAAAAATAATTTGCACAATGGTTCAAGTTGGAAGGGACCACTGGAGTCCATCTAGTCCAACCCCCTGCTTGCAACAGTGCCATTCTAGGTCAGGTTGCTCAGGTCCTTGTCCACTCACATTTTGAGTATCTCCAAGGGTGGTGGCTCCACAGCCTCTCTGAACACTTGTTTTAGTCTTTGACCACCCTCATAATGACTTTCTTTTTCTTTTTAAAATCTATTTGTATTTACCCATATTTCACCTGATATCCATTAATCCATGACAATAGTTGAGATGTCTAAAAGATGGGAAAATTTTAGCTATAATTTCTTGTATAAAGCCACTGGAAAATCTGAAGCAATTTGAATGGCAAGAAAACTTCTACAGAGATAAAATGAACAATTTGTTGCTTTATGACATATATCACTTGGTTTCTTGATGGCCATCTAGAGCTCAGTCATTAGGTATGTTGCTACTGAACAAGACCAAAATCAAAGAACTCTATAGAAAAAAACAAAACAAAACAAAAATGGGGTTAGATTTATTTTTTTTTCGTTGTGGAATCTCCTTTATTTTTAAAGTCACTTTCACATCTAACATTTACTGGTATGTCATAAACATGGTGATGAAAGGTTGTTTCTACTAGTTTTACTGTTTAGTGGAATATACAGAGTCTGAGTTTCATTGCAACATAACAGTTGAGTTGTATTACCTTTCTAACAAGGCTGTTACCTTATTAAGAAAACTTATTAACACAGCCCTTAAATGGGCTTATTGCATATACTGGTTTTCTATTGCATGTGATAGTATCTGGATTGAGGCTTTGATCCAGGAGTTGCTGCACTGGTTATCCTCTGAATGGCTTTGAGCTCACTTTTGGTTGTATCAGTTTCATCTTGAAGTGCTGCTTTAAGAGTTTGGGGTTTTTTGTCTGCTTCTGTTATTGTTATTTCCACCCTTAGATCACTTTTTCAGCTTTATAGTACTTCTGTGTAGTCTTAGAGCAGCACCAACAACCATTTATGCAGTTCCTGCTCCCTTCCTTCAAGTCTTCTTTTCCAGCTGGTTCAGCATGGTGGCCGCTCTCTGGGCATCAGAATTATTCCAGGCTGGAGCTGATTTTCTGGAGGACAATAATGTTCAGCTGTCTAATGGCAATTAGTTAGCGTTGCTTTAAGTTCCCTGAGGTCTTTCTCAGGAAGCTCGAAATCACTTCTTGTATGTGGCTGCTCACTGAGCACTTTGCTAAACTCTGAATATATTCCCAATGGGCCAGACATTTCTGGTTGGTTTGTTTTCATAAGCAAGAAGTTCTGTCTCAGTTCAGACATGTCCCAGCTTTAGCAGAACACCCTTTCGCAAAAAAAGTCTTTTCTACTCAGCAGTTTTCCTATACCGGTATACCATCTGCCATTCAGAGAAGACATCTAGATATCTGCTGAACTCTGTAGGTGGTTTTGTTCCCTGTTTTTCATCTTCCCCAACACGAAAACAAGACTACTTCTCACTCCTTTTTAGAGCACCGCAACTTGTATGTGCTGTCACCTCAAATATTTGTTAAGCTATTCACATTATTACTGTGAACTACTCTGAAGAACATGCCTCCTCCTCTCCTGCCCCCTACACCTGAAATGTACAGTGTGGTTTCTTCTACTTTTTTGTCAGTGTTTTGTATAAGCAGATATAAGTTATGCTTCAACTGTTTGTGCTAGGGTTGTATCAGAAAATTGTTTTTCCACTTACCTAAACTCAGTGTCATCCTTTCAGAAAGTTGCACTGAGGACCTCAGTCTCACTGAACTGTGACCTAGTAAGAGAAACTATTTGGGAGCCTCCCTTGGAGAACTTAGCCATAAACTAAGTTTCCCTTAGGTTTTGTTTCATGTACATCTAAGTTTCATCTTAGCTCGATGCCATCTGAGAGGTTTTGCTGCCCTCCCCCCCATTTCACTGTGCAGTTCTTTCCGTACACTAGCTGTCACCATGCTGACTTAACTCCCAAGAAGAGCAGAACAAACAGCTTTTCTTCCCTGGGTTATTTTTCTGCCACTTACCTGAGTTAAACTGACCCGTCATGCATTGGACATGCCAGCAGGAGTGATAGGAACATGTGGCCAGAAGTGGGAAACAAATTTGATTCCTTGGATTCCAGTCAGACTCGATATTTCACTCTGAAACTTACTCTGTTCCCTCACTATCCAAAAGATCGTCTTGTCATTTTTCTTCCTAAGTGCCTCCATCGTAAGTTCCTCTCCCTTGCTGTGTGTATCTTCCTGGTACTCCAGACACCATCTGGTTCTTCAGTGGGTAGGAAGCAGTTCTTTGCTTCCCTCTGTTTGCTGACTGATTGACTGACATGTTTTTGTGTGAAACATCCATTATATCACACTCTATTTTATAATAATCAGTATATTAATGTACCTCTGTGTATATATGGATGTGGTGAATAAATGGATGTAGCTCACTACTGTCTCTTGACAATGATGTTATTTAACTACATGGTGGTGTTAAATAATAACTGTGATGTTATTTAACAACAGTGGTGACAGTGCCTTTGGAAAAGTTGGAGTTTCTCCATTGTTCCTGAGACTATAGTAACTCATTTTGTCCCTTTTTTTTTCCCCTTCTTCCTACCTTTGCTCCTTGCTTGTCATGCAGGGCATCATGGAAACCTGCCAGCTGCTAAGAACATCTCTGACCTTCTCCCGGTGCCACCATCGAGTTGATCCAGAGCCATACATCAATCTCTGTGAACGAGACATCTGTGCCTGTGCCCAGCACATGGACTGTCACTGTTCGGTGTTCCTTGATTATGCAAGAAGCTGTGCTCACGAAGGAGTGATTTTGGACGGGTGGCCTGAAGAGAGCTCATGCAGTAAGATGACAGGATTATTCCTAAGCTGCTTATCCCAAATGAGATCATGTCTCTTGCAGATTTATGTGCTGCAGCTAAGAGCAACTGGTGCTTTTTTAGGATGTTGATTCACATTGATTCAGGCGCATAGCAGGTTAAAATCTGAAGTGCCTGTCACTTCCATTTACCTGAAGTTCCTTTGCTCGCTATCCCTTTCAGCTCTCCATCACCCACCTTTTTCTAGAAGTTGTTATCCTAAGGCAGGATAGTTTGAACCATATATGAAGAGGATCCTGAGCTGTTACAGGTCCCACCGTGGTATACAAAGTTAGTGAAGACTTATTTGATACACAAAGATATAGACCAGGATGTTTAGGACCTATTTCACATATGGTTCAGATGTGTCACGATACCCAGCCTGTACTTGTAAGTCAGCATCCTTGTGAAAGGCTCTCCTTAACACTCTCATAAAGACAATTGTTTTATCCTTTATTTGCTTGAACCATTTACATTGAAATTGAGATGTTGCCTTTTTTAAGCCAGATTTTGCCTAGGTTAGAGATCCTGATTGCATCTTGAAATGCTGCCTTTATCAGCCCATTTTTGCTGAGGTCAGAGGTCCTGATTGTATCTCTGCTATGATTTTGCAACAAGGAAGTGCATAGATTGACTGAGATGGTTTGTGTTTATGGAGAAAAGGTCATGTTTGCACCCACCATTGATATACACGTATACCTCGACTGGAGAACCCCAGTTAAATCCATAAGCACACAAATGAATAATAATAATAATAAAAAAATCAATCCTCCAATACCATGTTCTCAATGATTTTCCTCATGTTTTTATATTACACAGGAAGGACAATTTTCTCAGGATGTTTATGTAAATTGATTTCATGGGGCAACTGACTGATATGTATTGACAATACTTTCTTTTCTGGTAAAGATACTCTGCTGTTTGCCACCACTGAAGTAAATGGTGCCTTCAGATTATGGTTAGGGCAGGAAAATACTGCCAACCACTTGCTCAAGGGATTGTATCCCAGAGGAGAGTCTTACTTTTAGCAGTAATTTGTCACCTTTCCACTGGAACATAAAAGGGATCTGATGAAAACTCATTTCCTTGCTCAGGGTGCACACCAGAGAACCAATTTTTGCCAGGGCTGTCTGTAACTCTAACTAAAGCCACAAGTGAAATGAACCCCTCTCTGCTTCCAGGAGTTTTAGAGCTCATTTCTAACCCTCGGCTTTACAAACCACATTTTTTTTTTTCCTGAGTTGGGAAAAAGAGAGGTGGCCTGCTGCCACATCAGGAGCTTTATTTTCCATCACTCTTCATCTGTGCTATGGTGCTTTCTCGGGAGATGGTGATGATAGTTGCACTGGAGACACGAAACGCTCTGCTGAGTTGGAAAGGCTCTAGTGCTGGGCACGCTGTACTAGTGAAAGCTGGTGCCCAGGCCCTGGAGCCACAGAGGGCAAGACTGTTCCTTTGTTACCCTCCCACCTCCTTCAACAGAGGATTTGCTGAGAAAGGGCAGGCTCTAATCTTTTCTTCCCACTCCATGCCCACACAGCCTTGCAGGGTATGTCTCTGCATCAAAATGAAGGAATGGCTACAGTGTGTGCTTGCATAATGGCCAAGCTTAGATAATGACAGCAGTGAAGATCCCACAACATGGGTGTTATCCTGTGCTGGCAGTTCTCTGGAAGAAGGAGGGTGGGATTTTGGAGTCTTAACTGTCTCCCAGTTCTCTCAGGAAACAGGAAACTGTGTATTTTCACAAATGAGTGTAGTAACTGCATAGCTTAAAGGTAAAAAACATGCTTGTCTATCCAAATTACTTAGATACCATTGCAAAACTTCTCCCCATGTTTGATTGCTCTTAATGTCCTTGGTTTTAGTTATTAAGACTCAATGTATTAGAAAAGAAAGTGGCTCTAATCTCTAAGTATTTACTACACAACCTGACAGGTGATGATATTACAGCAAACTGGAAATCAAGTGTTTCTTACATGTTCTGCTTTTGAAAACGAAATCATTGATTGGAGAGGATATGACCTTTTTGGTGTCTCTGTGGTTCAGCCTTTGATAATTAAGGGGTTTATTTATTTAGGAGTTATTGAGGAATTTGCATTTCTAATTTCATTTAATTGTTTCAGGGCCAAGATGTCCAGTTGGCATGGAGTATAAGGAATGTGTATCCCCTTGTGCCAAAACCTGCCAGAGCCTGAATATCAATGAAGTGTGTCACGGACAATGTGTTGATGGCTGCAGCTGCCCTGGTAATTTATTTACTGAGTTATTTACAGAGAAACATTTGGCAGTGATGCTACCTATTTTATTAGAAGAAGGAAAGCTGTGTCTTCCCTTAAATTTTCCTGAAATCAGAAGCACTTCTCTTTTCTGGGATCGTGCCCTAGAATAAACCAGTTTCTATAATGCCTGTATGCTCACTTCATGAAAGGGCCATTTTTCAGAACCAACTAAAAAGTAAATGTTTCTGTGAAAATCAGCACCATCTAACACTCTAGGATTGCCTTTCTTTCTTGGTGAGGGCTGCTTACCATTGACTTCTCTAAATTCCTTCTGAATTGCTTTTGGTTAGAAGCCTCCACTTTGAAGAAGAAAGAACAGAGAATATACTGAAGGGAGTTTCTTACAGAAAAACAGTACGTGTAGAGCTCGCATTATAATTCCAAAGGTCTTCATGATTTTACGTGAATGATTTCACATGAATGATTTCACTTATTATTGAATCATTTGTACAGGAGATTTGATTGATTTAAAGAAGGCAGCCCAGCCACCACAGCCTTCTTCCTCTGTCTATTGTATTTAAGACAACTGCAGGAGGAGAGTTTTATTCCTGACTGCAGAACTCCATATGCTCCCATTTCTAGCTGTTTTTTTGTTTGTTTGTTTGTTTGTGTTTTTTTTTTTTTTTTTTTTTTTTTTTTAATTTTTAAAAGGACTATCTCTGCATTTCACCCTTCAAATCTGGACTTTATGTGAACACACAGAGGTATTTACAGTCCCCATGTACAAGATACCAAGCGTGACGGAGGTTTACTGAGAACAACGTTTGGTTTCCAAAATAAGGCAGTGATGACAATATCAACTTTGTTTGAGGAGTTGGAGGAGTTTTTATTGCATTCAGAGCTCAGTAGATTCCCATTTAGCTACCAGTCTCTTACTGGAGGTTCAAAGCTGTCACTCTGTGGCAGGGCCTGGGAAGGTGCACATGGAGGGTGATGGGTGATGTAACTAGACACAGGAGATCATTTTGTTGTGAAGGATCTAGCTATTGTATTTGTGCAGTCCTGGAGGTGTTGGGAAAAGCTGAAGGAGATGAATCCACTGGTTACACAAGGACTCTCACTATATTCTTCCTTTGGTAGCTGCACTGGTCAGTTCAGCCCAAGAAAGGTCTAAGGGGGCAGGAGCTGAAGAGCAGAGGAACAGGAGCTCAACAGAAGGGGTACTGCATGAGGAACAAGTAGATGGGTAGAAGGAACTGCATGAAAAGAAATAGCAATTGACAGTTCAAAACTTTTACTGTTATTTGATGCACAGTCAACAGAGAAGAACTTTGAGTTTCATAGAGAACTATGAGGATCTGACAGATTAATAGAGGAATTTGGGATTTAAGATTGTACCTTCACTTAGCTTCCCTCCAATGCTCCAATAGTAAAAAGGATCTGTTTAAAAAATGTGTGTGTGTTTTTTTTTTTTTCCTTAAATGTACCACACACTTATTTTAATTGATGTAAATGAGATTGCTGTTGACAGGAATAAAGGCAGACGTTCTGTTTTCTTGTGCTCTCTGGAGAGCCACTCCACTCTTAAATGATTAGCTCTTGTTCTGAATATCTCTCACTAGAAGGATTTTCTCAACAGCAATGATCTTTCCTGGCAGCTCTATGGGAAGAATGGGAGAGAGGGGACTTACGGGTGTCTCACTGTCAGTGATGACTGCTGTTGTCAGGGAAAAGGGGCAAAATCTCTGCAGGTGATTGGAAGGAGTCCTCAAAGAGGAGGGAGAGGGTATTTCAGCAAACAAATGTTTTTCTACAGCAGCTCTTTTAAAAATGGAGGAATATCAACTATCTTTCAACGTGGGGATCTACGAGAAAGAAACTTGTCCTTTCTTCTATTGCAAGCCTGTAGTGCAATCATGGACAAGTCTTGTAACCCTTCTGTGCCTCTGTTTCTCTTTGTAAGGTAAAATACTCTATATGTAGAATAGGTAATTATAGTTGTGTAATATGGAAACCCCAGCAGTTGGATCCAATTTGGGAGGCTGACCCTTTTGCTTTTTGCTTCTGCAGAAGTTGAGAAGAAAAACCATAGCTCCACATTATCATGTTTCTTTCTCTCAGACCCTGTCTGCTAGACTTTTATGATGTCTAACTTTGTGTCTTCATTCCCTAGTTTGTCTCTTCTTCTGTACTCTTAATGACAAATACAAAACCTGTCTGGATACCCTTTACCGCAGGCAGTGAAGTCCATGTATTTTTCCATCAGTCAGGTTTCTAGACCAGCTCTGATCAACCTTGATCATGCTCCCTGTGTTTGACTTGTGTATGTCCCGATATGTGTATTTTGGACTTGGGGACTTGCTAAGCAAAGAGCTCTTCTGGGAGCACCAGAAATGCTCCATTCAGCACATCTGAGGGAGAGGCAGCACTGGAAGGAAAGTAGACACCAGCTCCTGTGAGGCTTTT
Source organism: Tyto alba (assembly GCF_018691265.1). Classification (NCBI taxonomy): domain Eukaryota; kingdom Metazoa; phylum Chordata; class Aves; order Strigiformes; family Tytonidae; genus Tyto; species Tyto alba. The sequence continues at coordinate 3,382,712 of NW_024881295.1, read as the reverse complement.
TGACAAGCCTCATTCCTTTTTATTGCTGTCTGTGACTAACTATTGATAACAATGCATATGAAGTCTTGCCAAAGTATATGAAGAACTGGAAAATCTAATTGTATTTATGTTTGTGTATGGCATGTGTATCTGCTGCTACCCGATACATCCAGAGGGGAAGCTCCTTGATGGTGAACATTGCATTGAAAGCTCTGACTGCTCCTGCATCCACTCTGGAAAACATTATCCTCCTGGATTCACTATCTCCCAGGACTGCAACTCATGGTAAACTCTCCGTTGCTCTGGTGTTGTTACTGTTGCTCTACATAAGTACTGCATACCAGTTAGTGACTGTTTTAGATGATCTTTCTAGAAATCTCTTTCTCTACTTTTTAAAAAATGCCTTTCATTGGCAAAGGATCTACCTCTCTTATTAGAAATGCCAGCCCCTTCCAAGAAGTGAGCTGTTCACAAAGACAAAATCAGCTCTGCTTTTAAAGGGATATTTGATCTGATAGAACAATGTGAGGGTCATACTCCTTCAAACAGTAGAGAACTACCTGTTTCCTGTGGATAAGACAGACCGGCAGGTTCCCATATCTGGTTTGTGTCAGTGATGGTGTCTTTGTTTTAACTTCCTACGTTTATTTAACCTCTAAACCCCACTTCTTTACAAAAGGAGTTAGCTCAGGCATGTCCTTGGAGCTTCTCAGAAAGCTACTGAATCTTTACAGCCGCATGGCTCACGATTTTTCTTTGTCATGAATGCCAGCCTGAAGGGAAAGGCTAGCTCTCTGAAGAAAGGAAGGAGAATGAGTAATGTATTCCTGATCAGATTTTTGTATAAGCATGAGCATATTTGTGGAAGGAGTTCAGACAACTCTGTGCACAGCCGTTTCCAATTAGAGAACAGAAGAAGGACTCAGTGAAGGCTACCATATGCAGAAGAAATACAGTCTATGAATCATCACTGGTAATCAGAAGTTTTCTGATTTTGAAAACTTAAATATAAAACTTTGGTGGGGAAAGCAGAAGTTCTTGACTTTTGCAACCATTCCAACTCATACTACCAGCAGTTGCTGTTGAATGATGGTAAGAAGAGATGGATATATTGAGAAATGAGGTTGTGAGCTGGAAAAGATGTTGGGGACTGGTCTAATTATCTTGAAACAGGGGCCCATGTTTCAATTATTTGGCAAAAAGTTTCAACAGAAGATTTGAATTCATGTACTCTTGCCTAACTTGTCATATGTTTTGTAGCATTTGTCGACGTGGCACCTGGATCTGCAGCAATGGGGAATGCCCAGGTATGTCAACTCTACTCTTTTCAGGTTTTGACAAGTAAGGCTTGCCTACATTTCTCCCACTTATATTTTTTTCCACATAAATAGTGAGTCTGTCTTTGTTCTTACTTGCTTGCTCCAGTGCAGTCCAGATGGGATCATACTTCTAAGTTCTCCTGAGACAAGCCAGACATTGTGCTATATGGTTTATGTGTAGCAATGAAAAATCCTTTTTGGTGAGAAGAATGGTTCCTCTTTTGATTACTTAGTTTACCAAGCTGTAAGAGTCTGTATGTTCAGGGGATTGGATTTCAGGTAGAGGAACCCTGCCGGGTTTATTTGACCAGGTACTGTTCCCTATTTGATTGTCTGAATCGGCATTGTCTGAATACTTTTGTTGATGGGATTTTACAGTACTGAGAGTAGTTTGAGTTGCTCTTAATACCCCATGGGTTTGGGCCCTAAGGGTCATGTTACAGGTGAAGAGCTATGGTCGTGGCTGCCCTGCCTTTCATGGGTGGTGGCAAACTAGAGAGGCAGCTCTGCAGGTGGTCTTGCTCCCTTTCCTCCTACTCTGCCCCCCAAACTCACCAGTACTGGTGGCTACTGTCAGTTTTTTGCCTATGTGGGGAATGTGACTTTTCGTGTTGTTAATTGGCCAGCAAACTGCTGCCTTCCTTATTTCCTCCTGCAAATTCTGTGGCCCATTCCCTGTCTCAGTTCCTGTGCTATACTCAGCCATGGAAAGGCCTCCTTGTCCTGAAACAGCATTTGACTCTGCTTTCATTTTGCATAGAAGTCTTCACGGAGATAGCATGGATCTTTATCTTGTTTGTTCGCCTTGATTTTGGAAACCGAGAGTGGAAGGGATGAAAAGGAGGCTGGGATTATGGCAGGACAGGAAAAGAGAGCAGGTTTTTTTGGTGGGGTGGTTTTGTTTTGTTTTTCTTTTTTGAGGTGAAACTGTGCAATCCTCACAAATTAGGAGAATTAAAACAATTATAACAGTCTTAAAATGGCTATCAAAGTCTGTCTTTCTATTAAAATTAAGCTTCCCTGACCCATCAATGCTCCATTTCCTCCTGCTTTAGACTGTAAAAACACTTGTCAGCAGTAAAAAAAAAAAAAAAAAACACCAACCAAAAGAGGTGTATGCAAATGTTCAAAATAGAAATTACATTTCCAGTGAGCTATACTAAGCAGGACCATGAGAAGCCCCATACTTGAGGTGGTCACTAGATATCTCCAAGTGCAGGGACTCTCATTGTCTAAAACACACAAAAAGGACACAGCCCCAGCTGATTTATTGTGTTTATTTTATCGTTTAACTAACAGACAGCAGTAAACAAGAAACAGGTGTTTTCCTAAGTTCAGTTTTTACCCAGGTTATAGCTCTTAATGCCCTTGCTTTCTGCACCAATATGAATACTATGTGGGCCAAATTTTTATCCTTTACTCCAGCCATGTCTTCTTCATAGTGATTATAAAGATGAAGATAAGCCTGGTATTGAGGCTGGAAAGCAGATGTTTATATACAGCTTTGGGAGAGAGGGAATATAGCATTGGGGCTTTTTTCTGAGCTGGGAAGCTGTGCTGAATGAGCAGAAGTCAGAAAGACAGCTTATTTTTGTACCTTCCACCAATATATCCAAGTCACTTTTGATAGAATCATTTAGGTTGGAAAAGACCCTTACGATTATCGAGTCCAACTGTTAACCTGACACTACCAAGTCCACCACTAAACCATGTTCCTAAGTGCCACATCTACACATCTTTTAAATACCTCTGGGGATGGAGACTCAGCTACTTCTCTGGGCAGACACACTCCAGCACCTCAGTGTCTTTCTTGTAGTGAGAGGCCCAAAACCAAACACAGTATTTGAGGTGCAGCCCCACCAGTGCCGAGTACAGGGGGACAGTCACTTCCCTGGTCCTGCTGGCCACACTATTCCTGATACAAGCCAGGATGCTGTTGGCCTTCTTGGCCACCTGGGCACACTGCTGGCTCATGTTCAGCCGGCTGTTCACCAACACCCCCAGGTCCTTCCCCACCAGGCAGCTTTCCAGCCACGCTGCCCCAAGCCTGTAGCGTTGCAGGGGGTTGTTGTGACCCAAGTGCAGGTCCTGGCACTGAGCCTCGCTGAACATCATCCAATTGTCCTCAGCCCCTCGTCCCAGCCTGTCCAGATCCCTCTGCAGAGCCTTCCTACCCTCAAGCAGATCAACACTCCTGCCCAGCTTGGTTTCACCTGCCAACTTACTGAGGGTGCACTTGATGCCCTCGTCCAGATCAATGATAAAGATACTAGACAGAACTCGCCCCAATACTGAGCCCTGGGGAACACCACCCGTGACTGGCCACCAAATTGATATAAATCCCTGTATTTGGCACTGGTGAGGCTGCATCTTGAATACTGTGTTTGGTTTTGGGCCCATCACTACAAGAAAGACATCGAGGTTCTGGAGCGTGTCCAGAGAAGGGCAACAGAGGTGGTGAAGGGTCTAGAGCACAAGTGTTATGAGGAGTGGTCGAGGGAACTGGGGTTGTGTAGCCTGTATAAAAGGAGGCTGAGGGGAGACCTTATCACTATCTACAACTACCTGAAGGGAGATTGTAGCGAGGTGGGTGTTGGTCTTTTGTCCCAAGTAAGAAGTGATAGGACAAGAGGAAATGGCCTCAAGTTGCACCAGGAGAAGTTTAGATTGGCTATTAGGAAAAATTTCTTCACCAAAAGGGTTGTCAGGTGTTGGAACATGCTCACCAAAAGGTAGTTCCATTATTTTTTTACCAATCTGCTTGTCAGGGAAGGTTTCTTTTATTTTGTGGGAATGAATTGCCTAGCTGTAAGTTTGGTGATAGAACTGGGTACCCAGCTGGAGGTAGTACTTCAGAAAACAGTGCTATGTCAGCCAACTAGCAATATCTGGCTGGCACTAGCAAGAAGCTCTCAAGCTGATATCGTAATTAGATTAATTATGAAGGCAGTAGGTTTCAGGAAATCTCATGGGATGCATTACACCAAATGGAGTAGATAGAGGGACCCATAAGAAGAGACTTTGCTGCAGGAAAGAAATTTCCCTTCCAGGAGCAATGCCAAAGGGCTGGGCTTTGTCTTGCATACCAGTCCCTAGCTCTCCATGCTGCAAACCCGTCCTTTCAGTTCCTAGTTGCAGAGAATGCCCTGGAAATCAAACTGCACATAATAAGGTGGATTGTGCCTAGTCTTCTTTAAATCTGCTCTCCATGTCTGATAGCCAGCTAATTGACTCCGAAGTTGAGTAGAATGATACTTGTTTTACCTTTTGTCCATGTTTATTTGAACAAAAAGTAGGAATTCCAGGGTGAGCTAATAAATACCAAGCTGCTTTACTCTCTCCAGGGGGTTGACAAACATCCAGCTGGCGCTGGACTTTTCTTAGGCCAAATCACAGCTGTGCAAGGCTGAGAATCCTCAAGATCTGTGAGGTTGTGCTTTAGCACAGGCTGGTTTAAGATGGTTAACACAGAGTAATATGTTGAAGAGGGAAATTTCCACTTGATGTTCATTAAGGATATCTTATGTGGGTCTCAAAGGCAGTGAAGAGACATGGGGTTCACTTGCCAGCTTGTAACATTTAACCTTTCTCCATCCTTTGTCAGTGAATTGCCAGTGTAGGCCCATCACCTGAATTTTGCTCTGGACAAGGAGGTCTATGCCAAACTTGTTTGCTGTGGGGCCATCCCTAAGTGTGATAGCCTTCTCAAATTAAAGAATTTGTTTGCAAGCTCTGTGGAGTTGGAGGCTTCCTATGTGTTTGCAGAGAACCTAGCATAAAAGGATACTAAATCCCACTTGTGGCACATGAATGCTGCCTTCCTGGAAATGAAAAGCCACAATTTACCAAAACATTTTAAGGTATTGATATGTTTAAATAGCCTCTTTTTGTGGTAAAAGGGTGGGCAAGCCAGACCTTCACATTGTTCTGTAAGGGCTTTAGATGTAGCTATTGTAACTATAGAATTATTTTTAACTTTATGCTAGTTAATTAAGATAATGGTTCAGAGTAAAGTCCAGCATAAATTCTGCCCTTGGAAGAACTCCAACAATTTTTACTTTACAGGGTTTTGTTCTGATAAGGTATTTTTGCTTTAATGTTAGAATAACTTACTGGTATTCAAGGCAGTCCAACAAAAGAATTGACACTTTTTGGGGGCTGTGTTCAAGGAGGCCATTGTGAAGAAGGCTTTCAGACACTGTTGCCTTCGTAAAGCCATATTGCAGTGCTCTAAAAGCACCAGCAGGGAGACAAAGAGGGGGCTCACAGTCTGCCAAGACACAACGGTGGAACAAAGACTGAGAATGAGGCACTTCTGCAGAAGAGCATCAGTGGGAGTCCAACAAGTCTTGTTGCAAATTTTGATTTTCAACTCTGTAAAAACACCTGCATTCTGCAGCCAGCTCCATGGATGCAGGTGTGCCCCACTGGGCCAAGTAAAAGTGGTTTAAAGTGTGTTGTGTTGCAAGCTCCTGCATAGGGGTAGAGAGGCACCGTGTCCCAGTGTATGGAGTGTGTGACTAAGGCTGGGTAATTCTGAGTGTTTTTCCCAGCTCTGCCAGTCTTAGGCATTAGTACTTCCACTCTCTGTGCTGCAGTTTCCCCAATGTATAAAGAGGGGAACTTAGTTTCTACATAAGAGAGCATGGATTGCTGTTTAAAATTGGTTAGTGCTGCCAGCACCCATCACTTAGCTACTAGGTATGACCTAGCCTGTGGAGAGCTTGAGTGACTGTGCTGAATTTCCAGGGCCACTGAAGTATATACTACAGAAGAATCAAATCTGCTTCCGTGCAGAAAGCTGAGCTGTTCGCTGATGTCCTCATGATCCTCCATTTGAAACATTATATAGGCTTTTCTGTAGGCATGACTTTCAGTTCTTGAGTGCGATTTATGCCATATTCCCCTGCTTTTGTTGGCGCCTCTGTTACTACTGGTAATGACTTACAGGAATAAACAGTGAGATAAGCAACTCGCCGGTGCTTTCGGGTCTGCAGGGAACTTGGACCTTGTGCAACCTGCTCCACTGGGCTGCTCTTCCCCCTGGGTGGCATGGGGGGGATGGGCAGGATTTTGCTCACAACTGGCACTGGGGTGATTAATGGCTCTCTGCATTTTTCAGGAGAATGCTCTGTCACCGGCCAGTCCCATTTCAAAAGCTTTGACAACAAGTATTTCACCTTCAGTGGGATTTGTCAGTACTTATTTGCCAAGGACTGTGTGCAAAATTCCTTTTCTGTGATCATCGAGACCGTGCAGGTAACAGCAGCCGTGACTGGCGCCTGTGGGACTCTGCGCACGCTCTTGAGGGAGCGGGAAGGGCTGTGGGAGTATGATATGAATTGCAGATGCGCAGGCCAACAAAAGTAATTTTCCTATGAAATAATTAGTTTAAATAACAGATGCAGTCGTTCTCCTTAGTTAATAAGTGCTTTGCTTCTCCTTGCTGCTGTTCCCAGGAGCCTACCTGGAGGTTGAGATACATAATGAGATTTGGAGAACGATCCCTCATGGCCTCTTTGCCAGCTGAGCAAACAAATGCAGGCGAGGGTGCGCCTCTTTGCAAAGCACCCTGAAGGCCGGTGCCTTGGTAATGCCCAGGGAAAAGACATTTATTTTCTCAGACACTGAGTAGGGTGCACTGGCAGAGTAGCACCTTGGGTTGCTTTCCATTAAGTCATACTGGCTGGTGATTTCTGGTGCTCACTAGCTGGTCAGCAGCTCCTGACTTTCTTCTCTGCCTCTGCTGGTGGATGAGAGAGAGGCGGGGAGGGAAGGAGACCCCCGAGGGGGTGTCACAGGAAGGTTAACCTGGTCATGAAATTAATCGACCAGTTACTCGTGGGAATAGGTGAACTAGCCTGCAGACTCAAAAGGGCACGGGGATGGAAGAACTGGAGGCAGGGAGAGGTATGATGGAGTGAGGGGGAGTATCTGCCTGCCTTGCAGGACAGAAGCAGCAGAGAAGTCACAGGCTTCGGGGAAACGGGGTGTGATGGTCGTACGCACCATCTACGTCTGTATCCTGCATTAGAAAGCTCTGATAGTGCAGCTCTGAGGTCATGGGTGCTTGGGAACTTGCAGAACGGGTTTCCACTGAAACTTCCCTTTCGAAACCGGGGAGGAGACCTGGGGGGGGGGTGGGGGGGAGGCCTGCAGTCCCCGTTCCTCATCTGCGTAATCCGCAGCCGGGAAAATAAACAGCACAAGAGTCTCGGGTGGTGCGACCCACGCAGCAGCCGTTTCCCAGGCTGGCAGGCCGTGCGGGGAACCGTGCCCTTCGCCTCTGCCTTCCAGCAGCCGGAGGGGCTGGACGCCCGGCACCGTAACGGGCCGCCCCGGTGTAACGCCTGCAGCCTGCTTCCCAGGCTCTGAGACGAGGAGCTGCGGCTAGTTCCCTGGTGTGTGATTAGGGGGATAATGGAAGGAGGGCTGCCAGCCTGGTGCTTGTGGAATGCAGAAACTACATCCTTAAAACCATCAAGACACTTAATGCCTCCTGAATTAGATGCCGAAATGCTTTCTGGGGGCCTGGGGCTAAGTCGCCAGTAAAGTCAAAGCTTAAGGTTTGAAGCAAGTGTTCCGTTCTCTGTAGTGTGCAGATGATCCTGATGCCGTGTGCACTCGCTCAGCTTCTGTCCGAATCCAGGATATGGACAACAGCCTCATTAAAATGAAACACGGAGGAGGAATTTCACTGAACGGGCAAGACATACAGATCCCTTTGCTGCAAGGTGTGTTTGCATGGGCTGACTCTGGCCAGCCACTGAAGGGGTCCTACTTACTAGTGTTTTCTGGCGCGCCTCAGCCCAGTTCTATCAAAAAGTGTTTTCAGTACCAAATTCTCACTTGCATACTCTTCTAGAAGCTCTGTCATTTCAGCTTCTCTCCATGCAGCCAACACATCTTGGCTCAGCTCCTCTAAAATCAGGAGAATGAATCCGGTCTGCATTGGTGAGATGTGATCTTGAAAACCTGTTGGTCTATGACTTTCAGAATTCTAATTTTTTATCCAGGAGCTAGAAATCCCTCCAGTTATCTTGCAAAATGTCACAGTTAATGCCTGAGGTTTTGCAGAATCCATGTATATCCTTTCCTAGGGCTCCCGAGTGCCTTGAAGTAGAGCCTATGGACAAGTTGACATGCAGATGTAAACTGCAGAGCAGGCACAAAGCTTGGGAAGCGTGTCATGGACATTGCTGGCACCCCTTGCTTTGGCAGACCTGCATGCCCCCTGCTCTGTGGCAGCCTCTCAGTTGGCCTGTTCAGCTCCACACAGCAGTCCCAGGCCATGAGACGCTGCATCCTGGCCTGACTGACTGACACACTGTGGTTGTCTTAAGGTGCCCTCCGTATCCAGCGCACAGTGAGGACTTCAGTTCGCCTTACCTATGGGGAAGATTTGCAGATTGACTGGGATGGTCATGGTGAACTCCTAGTGAAGGTACTCTTTTTTTCTGTCTGTTTTATTTCTGCCTTTTTGCCCCCTCGCTCATCCCACCCAAGCATGTACAAAGATATTCTTGTCTGAAGTAAGAAATTGCTTTGTGTTGCATGTTAGAAATTCCATTCTCTTTTGCTACCCCCAGAGCAATATACAGGTCCTTTTGTATTCTAGAAACAAACATTTTCATCCTACAGCAGCTTGTTAGCTTTTTTTTTTCCCCCTCTCTTTTTTTTTTGTGCAATGTTGGCCATTATTAACCGTGGATGGTCTTGTGTTTTGCTCAGCAGATACCCTCCACACTGGATGTTTGCTTATATTTGCTTTGACTGTCCTGTCTAAAGCAATGGATTTGCATCACTTAAAATAAAGGAAGAATATGGCTCCAGGGACACAGTTACTCATAATTTCCAGGAAAAATCAATTAACTCATAGAAGATATGTTGCATGCTCCTTCTACTGTGAGGAATGTTTAAAGTCACCCTTGATTAACAATTAGGGTTTGTTTGTGCTGCAGGCCGCAGCGGAGTGTAGCAATACCCAAACCAGGTTTGAAAGAAATGAGCTGTAAGGGAAGCAGTATAGCTGCAGCGACAAAATGCTTTACGTAAATCACTTTTTTTTTTTTGATGTGCCTGTGTGTTATAAGCTTCAGAATGTTTTCCAGTGCAGAGAAGCCTGTGAGGGAAGGGGGGAAGGTTGTTCGCTGTGGAATAGTCTCCCGATAGCTGATAAACCATCACAGCTTCTCCAGCTAAGCCGTCTGTCACCCTGTCATCCCTCTTTGCTTGTACAAGAGGCTGTTTTCTTTCAGTTGGCAGGTCTCAGGGACTGCGAGTGTTGTCCTTGAGGGTGTATTCACTCCCTCGGGAGCATGAGTCCACCTGTAGTGTTGCTCTCCTGGCGTGCTGACCTGCGGGCTAAGGGTGCTAAGTCAGGGTGATGCTGGGCCCCCGTGGACGTGCGCGATCCTGCCGTATTTGGGTGGATGTGTCCTTAACCACAGCCTTGCTGCCTTTGAGCCCCACTTGTAATAGGGGATCTGCAGCTAGGCTCCGGGTGGGCTGGTTTTCTCAACGAGAGGAGTTTTGCCAGGAAAGCCACTTTTCCTGGGGTTTTCTGCTGAGCAGTGAGCGCTGCCCTCTCTGAACCACGGCATCGCTTTTGCACTCTCCTTACCTGCCCCAAAATCTGCCTTAAATGTCACGTTGGGCACAGCGTAAAGGTTTATGAAAGCTCGTTCAGAAGTGAGTACAAGAATTGAAGAGACAACAGAGAAGGGTTGAGAATAACTTCAGAAAGCATCTGTGGTTTTGTTGTTTTGACCTAGCCTGTATCCCTGTGCTGCAAAGGTCCTAGAAGTTGTTTTGGGGCTGAGGATAATTCAGTTCAGTCCCTTGACACATCTCAGAAGTTTTGGTTTTCCTCAGTATTCAGAGTATTTTTATGCCTAGTCAGAGACCTGTTATAAACTGGCATATTCTTTCTTACAGTTAAAACAAGGCTAATTTTCTGCTCCAGATCCTCTAGCCATAAAAACAGTGGAAGTTTCTTCAATTGTCTGCATTTATACAGTTTTGCTCTGAGCTCCTTCCCTTGCTGATATCTAAAGCACATTTTAATTGCTTTTTGAGAGTTGATTTGTGCTGTATTTGTAGACTGACCTGTTGCCAAGTATTTCTGACAATTGGGGGAAGTGATACACTTCCATTACCTTGGCCAGACTTCTGGTAAAAAATTCTGTATTCTTCAAGAAGGCTCACCTTTCTCTGACCACTTGATATTTGTGATTTGAGCTTCCACTCAAAAACACATCAGAATTTGAATTTGTATGAGTCACTGTCCAACTGCAGAGTTCATGGAAAAAGTAGCTTTCTTGGCCATCGGAGTAATAAGGATATGTGTCCTCTAATCATTCATGGTTGTTCCTTTCGATGTTCCATATTTACACTCTGACCACTGTGTTTGAAGGGAGGGTAGTATTAGGTTATATTTTGGAGGATGTTTTTATTTTTAATTATACAGAAAACCAGTTTTCTTCAAAAAAGTGTTTTTCTAGCTTCTTTTGGTTCTGTTTCACTGGTTACTCCTGCCAGTCTGACCAAAGTAGCACTCTGCTAAATGCATACAGAGAGCTAGTGTAGCATTAAAGCAGCAAATCAGCTCCCTGGGGACAGCTGGTAGTACCAGATCTTTACTTCTATTAGAAACCGAAAGTTCCTACTAGAATAAAAGATATTGGTGCCTTTGTGTGTCAGACGTTGCTTAGGAGATTTCCCCCTGTTTATCTGTAAGTTTAGGATCCCATTTCAGCTGTCTCCTGATTTGCAGCATGAATAAGGGAGGGTGAAAAGTGCATATGCTATGCGGATGGTTGCAGTGCTGTTTTTAATGCATCATAAATTTCAGGATAAGGCAGGAGGAAATTCTAATGTGAGGTAATGTAGCTTTTGGGGTAGCAGTCTCTTCCTTATTTTATTAATGGTCCTTATGTGTTGAGGGAATGTCCTCCAGCATTGCCTCTGTTTTGTGACAAAACAGTCTGTTTAGATTTTTTCATCTTCAAATTTTCTTTTAAAATGTGAAACGATTTCAGGTTCAGTATCTTTTTCCAAATTACCATTGGACATATATTCATCTCACTACATTAAAAATGCAATGCTCACTGTTGCCCTGTTCATTTATATGAATGAAGAAGAAAAATAGGGAAAGAAACTGGAGTGCTGATCAAGGCACAAACACAAGCCATTTTTCTCCTAGTCACCTTCAGTTACTATCTTAAATTATTGCTGTACGGTGCAAAAATTGTCCTGCTGTTACTAATAGCAGCATTTTTGTTAGAAGCTTAAAAATGTCATGCAATGACATTGTGTCAATAGTACTTTAATGTGTATTTGAGCATTTCCTTGATTGCTAAATTGTATATTGTTCATTCTTTAAAAAAATCCTGCTGTACGGTTGTGACCTATTCTGGAGAATGACCAGGCTAATGCTGTGTTCCTTAGCTGTCTCCAGTCTATTCCGAAAGGATGTGTGGGCTATGTGGAAATTACAATGGTAACCAAGGGGACGATTTTCTTACACCCTCTGGCATGGTGGAAGCTCTTCTGGAAGATTTTGGAAACTCCTGGAAGCTCAACGCAGACTGCCAAGACTTGTTAAAACAAGACAGTGACCCCTGCAATCTCAATCCTCGTTTAGGTACTGAAGTCCATCTAGAATTAATACAGGCAGCAAACTGTGATCTTCCATTTTACTTAACAATAAAAAATAAAAATAAATAAATTAAAAATTAAGAAAAAGAGAAGAAACTAGTGTTTCTTATGTTACCATCAAGGTGGCTGTAATCTCTGTTTAAAAAACAAACAAACAAACAACAAAAAAACCCCGCAAACAGAGACACTGATTGATTCAGGCTTCCTGTGGAAAATGTAATATTTTGTGAAAATTGAAAACAAAAGTCAATAATGTGGGACCATGCTTCTGTTCAGTCTGGGCCACAGTCAGAGTTAGACCATCACAGTACAATACAAACTTGTGCTACTGAAACTACTCTTACAAATGATAGCAATACTATGTTTATCCTCTGGATGGACAAAACACCTGCCATCTTCACCTCTCTGTCCTTAATCTTACACACTTCTGATCCTTTGTCTCCCTTCTTTTACTGCATCCCAACAGACAGCTTTCCTCTTTCCCTCCATATTGCTTGCCTGTCCTGGTTCTCCACGGGGAGAAATTCTCAGAGCAATTTTATTGTCCCAGGTGTTACAGCAACCTCTGATTTCTGGGAGGAACAAGCACACAGAAAATTTTATGGCTGTAGATCAAAGCAGGCACTGGTAGTTCATGAGTGTAGTGCAGCCTACAAAGGTTTAATTTTGCAAATATAAAAAACCAGCAGAAAGCAGAGGCCCTGTAAAAGGAAGTACAGCACCAGAAATAGTGGTAACAGAATATAAAAGCATTGCTTTCCATTGATTTGTTTTACTAGTGAAACATTATTCTTTTAGTGGAGCTCATGACCTATGAGCTATGATGCTATCTATGCCTACTTGATCCTATTTTATTCTCCTGTGTGTTTTGGGGTTTTTATTTAGAAAAGAAAAAGAAAATGCTTACTGTGGCTCTTCTAGCTTTTCTTGAAAGCCACTGATTGATTCAGTGCAAGCATATCATTTTTCTCTTTTTAGCCAGATACGCTGAGGAGTCCTGCTCAATTCTGATGACTTCTGCATTTGAACCCTGTCACCATGAAGTCAGTCCCGCTCCCTATGTGAAGAACTGCCGCTTTGATGTTTGTTCCTGCTCTAATGGCAAGGATTGTCTGTGCTCTGCTATTGCCAATTACGCAGCAGCCTGTGCTAGGAAGAGCGTCCTGGTCCAGTGGCGAGGACCTGACTTCTGCCGTAAGTGAAATGCTTCTGAAATGCCTTTAGTTTTCTTGTCTCAAAGGCATTTCTTGACAATGTCAGATGAGAAATCTAGAATGAGATGATTTCTACAAGGTGCCAAATACTTCTTATGACAAAATATGAGATCCACTCTAGCGAGGATGCAAAAACTGTTCACAGAGACTGCTCAGCACTGGGGGAGGGAAGCACTCATCTGCCATACCTCAGCAGAGTTTTTGGCTGGATTTCCATTTTCAGCTGTATTTAAGTTTTAGCTACTCACCTGGAAACTTTCCAAATATCCCAGGGTAGGAATCTCCAAGTGATTTGTAGTAAAGTATTAATTGCTTTTTTGGTACCTCCTTCTCTCAAGGCCCAAGCTTCCAGTGACTCCTGGCTTCAGCTAAAGTTGAGGGTGTGGAGGAAGCACAAAGGCAGGTACTCAGTCAAGTGGTATCACAGAACAGAGTCATACAACTGTAGACAAACTTATATCAGACGGGACCTCTGGCAGTCTTCTGGTACCACCACTGCTCATAGCAGAGCTAACTTACAGTAGATTGCCTGGTGTCTTGTCTGGACAGATTTGGAATATCTCCAAGGACAGAGATCCCACAATCTTTCTGATATTTATCTCTCTCAGCAGCTTGATTATCACCCTATCAGTGCAGAGATCTGAGATCTATGTCAGATCTCATTTTGTGTACACTATTCAACTAGTGAGTGAACATCATTTTCCTAACCACATATGATCTCCTTTCCTCATTCTCCTTTTAAATTCTAATGTGATGTGGCAGCTGGTTCAAGATGAGATCCTGAACCTTGATCAACAGGCTGTGGGTGGCACCACTGAGCTAGGCAAACAAGAGCTTTGTCTGCAACATTTTGTATAGACATTTCACTCCTATGAGAGTCAGCAAGAGCTGAGTTTTGAATTCCCCTGAGGGTTGTTTGCAGGATGCCACCTGTAAGAAATGGCAACCTTGGTTTAAAAGGTTGCAATTTAAAAGATGAGATTTTGCAAGAGGATAGAACAAAAATTTGGACTGCAGGTTTGGATAACAGAGGTGGGCTAACAGAAGGAATAGGATGTTTTAGCATAGATCAGTCCAGTACAAGATTAATAGCCAAACTGCTAAGAAGCTGGAGCAGAAGCAGCCAACATCTTTTATTTATTTTCTTTCTCTGTTAGGTCAATGTGGTAGGAAAAAAAAATCCATTGCAATGTAATTTTGATGGAACATGAACATACTTTTCCCCATAAATATTTTTGTAATGGATGTTTTCCCGTTTTCCTGAGCAACTTTGCTGTTAAGGAAAGAAGACAATTGAAAATTTTGGGGAAAAGCATGTATGCTTGGCAGCCCTCCAGATCTGTTCTGATACTTCTTCCCAAACAAGGGGGTGGGAAAAATATTCATAAACTGCCTCTGTGGAAACTGAAAGAGAGAGAGAAAGAGAGGTCATTGGCCTTCCACCTAGGAGGGTCTGTACTTGTAGGGTCAGTAACTGCAGCTTCTCCAGGCTGGAGAGTATTTACTGCAAATGAGAACAAACCCAATTTATGTTAAACTGCTGCATGGTTTCATAATATTTTACCTAATTTATGTAAATGTTCAGATAGTGGAACAGTAATGTAATAAAAATCCTTTTAAAAATGTGCAGGTCTGGAGGCAGAAAGAAAGAGCAGCGATAATGCACCATCGTTCTTTCTGTAATTGAACAAGTCAATTTTCACAATTAATCTTTAATAGTACAGAGCTGCTTCCTCCTTTCTGTGCATTACAGAGTGCTTTATGCTCTCATAAAGTGACGATTTCCCTGACTGCTGATCCATCAGCCCCCATTAAATAATCCTGATGCCCTAGACATCTCCTGTCACATGAAGGAGAACAATCCCTCTTTTAATGGGCTTGAGACATGAATACGAGGTTGCATAATCTGTGCTGATGGCCCAGTGCACTGAACACGTGTTCCGCTCCTGCCTTGATCAACAGAGATTCAGTTTCTTGGAAAATGACTTGACAGAACCAGTTTGCTTGATTTGAAGTGGGTAAGTGGCAGGGAGGTAAGTCATTAGTGTAGCACAGCATTTCTGCTGCATGTCAAGCTAACAAGGGCATTCATCTCCCATGTCTTTGAAATTATTTTAGTTGCGGTTTGATTATTTAGGAGCTAATTTGTAACTTGCAGCCCACCATGAATAAGCAACAGAGCCAATTCCTTCATGCTGCATGGAAGGAGTGATAGACCATACTGTGAAGTGCTGTCTTTCTCTTGTACGTGTATGTAAAAAAATGACTGGATGGATGGGCCCAAAGAGTGTTGGTGAATGGAGTTAAATCAATTTGGTGGCCAGTCACGGGTGGTGTTCCCCAGGGCTCAGTATTGGGGCGAGTTCTGTCTAGTATCTTTATCATTGATCTGGACGAGGGCATCAAGTGCACCCTCAGTAAGTTGGCAGGTGAAACCAAGCTGGGCAGGAGTGTTGATCTGCTTGAGGGTAGGAAGGCTCTGCAGAGGGATCTGGACAGGCTGGGTCGAGGGGCTGAGGACAGTTGGATGATGTTCAGCGAGGCTCAGTGCCAGGACCTGCACTTGGGTCACAACAACCCCCTGCAACGCTACAGGCTTGGGGCAGCGTGGCTGGAAAGCTGCCTGGTGGGGAAGGACCTGGGGGTGTTGGTCAACCGCCGGCTGAACATGAGCCAGCAGTGTGCCCAGGTGGCCAAGAAGGCCAACAGCATCCTGGCTTGTATCAGGAATAGTGTGGCCAGCAGGACCAGGGAAGTGATTGTCCCGCTGTACCCAGTATTGGTGAGGCCACATCTCAAATACTGTGTTTGGTTTTAGGCCTCTCACTACAAGAAAGACATTGAGGTGCTGGAGCGTGTCCAGAGAAGGGCAACGGAGATGAGGGGTCTAGAGCACAAGTGTTATGAGGAGCAGCTGAGGGAACTGGGGTTGTGTAGCCTGGATAAAAGGAGGCTGAGGGGAGACCTTATCACTGTCTACAACTACCTGAAGGGAGATTGTAGGAAGGTGGGTGTTGGTCTTTTCTCCCAAGTAAGAAGTGATAGGATGAGTGGAAATGGCCTCAAGTTGCACCAGGGGAGGTTTAGATTGGGTATTAGAAAAAATTGCTTCACCAAAACCATTGTCAAACATTGGAACAGGCTGCCCAGGGAAGTGGTTGATTCACCATCCCTGGAGGTATTTAAAAGATGTGTGGATGTGACGCTTAGGGACATGGCTTAGTGATGGGCTTGGTAGTGTTAGGTTAACAGTTAGACTCGATCTTAAGAGTCTTTCCAACAGAAATGATCCTATGATTCTCTGTCTCGTGTGTATATATATATGTCTGTATGGTTTTGTAGCAAAGAGGAGTCAGTCAACAGGTCCCTAGATCTTTCTTCGGGTCTGTGGACCTGTTGATGAGCATACTGTTTTCCTTAATGTGGAGGTGCTGGGGTAGTTTATTGTCTTTGCATGATTTCTGTGAGAGGATCTGTATAGGATAAATCCAAGAGTGCTGGAGTGGGGAATAGGGAATTAAGGGGAGGCTCTGAGCGGCATTTGGGGATGGATACATTGCATGGCAAGGCTCAGCAGGACAGCTGGTGCCAGTGGAGCAGCTGTGTTAAATCTGGTCCTGACAGGGTGTGTCTTCACCCAGAGCTTCTGACCTCAGTGTGACTGCTTTTTCACCTTGTGCTACCTGTGAAACAGATCGGAATTTTTGCCTTTCACTCTGGGTTGAAAACACACCCAAAAGAAACTGGATGAACAATCTGATGGATACACATTTTTCCAATGCTTTCCCACAATTTCCCATTTTGTCCCTGGACAGGCTGAGCTTCAGAGCACAACATGGCGCTATTTCAGTTTTCTAACAGGCATCCATGGAGACTAGGCGCACCTCATCTTTTCCTCTCACTTTCCTGGCAATAACAGGATGGGGTTTTTTAGTGAGAATGTATTACAAAGTGTACAGGCAACAGTCCCCTCCTAGATCAGTTGTCTTGCCTTTTTGCTGTTAAAAACAGATGTAGCTGGGAGGTGGTGGAGCAGTGTATTGGGACTTGGAGTGTGAACATGGCACTGGGTAGCGTAACTGGAAAAACAGGGGATGTCTCTAAAATCTTAAGAAGTGCATGGGCAGGTAAGATGAATTTCAAAGATTTAGCAAGGGGATCCACTGCAAAGTTGTCCCTGTGGGCAGGGAGTGTTACCACTGACTAGAAAGTAGGGCAGGATGCTGGGCTCAGTTATCCTGTCCTTTTTGAATCTTGAAACCCTTGTAAGCTGGTTTACCTGCCTGAAATCTGCCAAACCAGTTCCTTGTTTCCAGAGGTTCCTGTGTAGCAAATCATAGTTTTGGCTGAGGCTTCATGGTTGTCATGCTTGCACATGCCTTTAGTGATGAAAGTTACTTTTTAAATGGTCCTCAGCCCTGGGCTGTGCCTGTTCAGTACTTGCTTTACTGCAAAGATCGTGTTTATGTAAAGTGGAAGCACTGTTCTGCGAATAGCTGCCAAAGACTCCTATAACTGTGAGTGAATCTATCATCTACTTATTTCTGAATTAGGAGATATTTACTCTGCCTACTGTGTTGATGAGCACACATAAATTTCTTAGTCCGTGTTTTGAAATGTACATTAAATAGTTTGGGTGCAAGTCCCAAACTTGGGAGAGCTTTGCTCTGAAGAAGGCTTCAAGTCACCTTAGATGTCTCTGGTCTTGGTCCTCAAGTTAGGGGCTTACACTCCTGTGTATGGGACTTCAGGTGCCTCAACACAAGTTGGGGAGATGTTGGTGCAACTATGCCTTTCTTCACTAAGTAGAAGCAATTCTTCATTTCATAAGACTTGTGTGAAGGTAAGCATTAGATGTTGGTTAGCATGTAGGCCTTGCTTTGCTAGCCTCCGTGTTAGTTCAGCCGCACTAGCAGCTGGGGGAGGCTGTAGCCTTGCTATAGTTTTTCTTTTACTGACACTGCTGCTACAGTTCCCAGGGGCGTGCACTCACAGAAGAGTGGGTAGGGATTATCAGATGATTCTGCCGGGATGACAAGAGGAAGAGCTTTCTCTGTAACCCTTTGATCTTGGTTTTAGCACAGCAGAAATGTGCCAACTTTTATTTGCAGCTGCTTCCCTCACTCTGCTGAACATCCTACCTCATCACCTTACAGCTCTGTCCGTTTGCTTTGGAAGGTTGCTACAAATGGCAAGTTTTGTAAACCCTGGTTGTCAGGAGGCCTGTTAAAAGCTGCCACCTAGTGCTGATGCTAATATATGCAAAGGAGATTGCCTCAAAATCAGCACTGTAGAACCAAGTGTAAGTTTTATAAACAAAGAAGCCAAAATGGCTCAAAAGACCATAATTAAGTCTCCATAAAAATGAATTAATCATCAAAAATCGTTAGTACCCAAGGTTTGGCTCCACAATCACTAAAGGACTATTTTTTTTGCACCTGTTTCCACATAAATCACTGAGAGCTGCTGGGATGTGAAGCTTCAAACTATTGCAGTACCTGCTTATCAAGTCAGAAACCTACATTTCTGATTATTTTGACCCAATTGTCCTTAACCAAGTTGCAAAGGAAAAGAGATGTGCATGACATTCGTAATGCTCCTAACTTGTAGATCCAAGTAATAACAGAGGTTGGACAGAGCCTGTGTTTTTCATTCTGGATGAAATTTTGTGGATGGATTTCCATCATAGGGGTTTCAGTCCAATCCTGGAATTTATTGGGAACAGCACATAGTAAGGTTTTGCTTGTGTGTATATAAGCAGTGCCCTAGGCTTCACTGGCGCTGCAGAGTTAAGGAGAGAAATAACAATACAGGCCTCCATTGATGAGTAAACCGACTAAATACATTTTAATCTCTAGCTTCCTAGGCTGGTTTAGGCAGCTTTTCCTTTAGTTGACTTTGGGTGAAGTGCCTGTCTCCCTGATGTGCGCATCATTCAACAGCAATGACCTGTCCTGAAGACCAAGTGTACCGGCAGTGTGGGACGCCGTGCAACCAGACCTGCCGATCTCTGTCCTACCCGGACGAGGACTGCGATGAACTCTGCGTGGAAGGATGCTTCTGTCCACCTGGGCACTACTTGGATGAGCATGAGCAGTGCGTGCCGAAGTCCCACTGCTCTTGTTACTATGATGGTGAGATCTTCCAGCCAGAGGATGTCTTTTCAGATCATTACACCATGTGGTAAGTGCCGTGTTTGTAA
The DNA here is from genome assembly GCF_018691265.1 of Tyto alba. Taxonomy (NCBI): domain Eukaryota; kingdom Metazoa; phylum Chordata; class Aves; order Strigiformes; family Tytonidae; genus Tyto; species Tyto alba. The sequence continues at coordinate 3,363,339 of NW_024881295.1, read as the reverse complement.
CTCAATCCTATGCTCGGTGACGCAAAATTTCTGGATAGTCTGAGTGGTTAACTGGCTCAGTTCCTCCGTTCCTTTACCTCCACTGAAACTAGTTTAAAAGAGGGAAAGATTTTGTCTCCAGCAAAACAAAGGGTGAGTTTTGCTGTTCTATCTCTATCTGTATGATTTCCAACGCCACTTTAGAAAACAGTACTAAGCCTTGCTCCACAAACAGTTCCTGCCGGTTTGAGATTGAGTTTAATTACTGACAATAGGTACTTTGTAGGCTTTAAAAATGTCACTTTAATGTACTGAGATACATTTATTAAATGTTAAAACGTAATTACCGCTATCAAAGGTACAAATATTAAAGCATTTCTAATTGTTAAATTGAGTAGGAGTACACTGAGAGTAGGAATGTAATTGCTGAGTGACTCCTGGCAAACCCAATTTTGGGAACAGTGTCTTCTTTTCTCCTCTACCACAGAAATCATGTTGCAGGTGCTAAGTGGTCCCTTACACCTCTCCACAGCAGACCTGACAGATCCTGCACAGCTTTATGCCTGTGCTGGTGCACTGGATTCAGTGGGACAGGGCTAGCATATAGCTGGCTTATCACGCTAGTTTATCACTGCAACTATCTTAAAGAAGGTTTGCCTTTAAGGTTGATAAGTACACTGGATGGAGAGCAACAGATCAGCCCCAACTAGAGGTGTACTTTTGGTACTCTGAAAAGTTCCCTGCGGGCCTGTCTGAAAACAACAGTGTGAGTGAAAGCTGAATGTCACTTTGTTAAATATAAGCTCTATTTGTTTTTCTTAGCTATTGTGAAAATGGTTTCATGCACTGCAGTACAAACAGAGCTCCTGGTGCCTTCCTGCCAGATGTTTTTGCTGATGAGAGGCCATCTGCTAGAAGTTAGTATACCTTAAAAAATCAACATTTTTTTCTTTCTTTTTCTTTTTTTTTCCTCTTCAGTGTCTTGGTAATCTAGAATAGGAAGGAAGTACCAGAGGTTGCAGTGGCTGGTGAAGTTGTGAGTCTTCTTTTTTTTTTTTTTTGTTACAGGATAGAAATAAAATGTTTGCATGGGAGGGTGCAGGATTCATTGTGTCCCACCTCTCAAAATTATAGCTAGCCACTGCAGTCTCTTCAGTTGAAGAGATTAAGGGGTCCTTTGGTGGTGATCTGAGGACCCCAGTTGCTATTTGAACATCACATGATATGAGTAACTAGCCATCTTTATACCTCCTGCTTCTGACTAGCAGGTTGCAAGCTCTCTTTTCTGGTGCAGATGAAGCTTTTTGTGGTTTATAGGTTTGAGTGCTGCCAGGCACTGTCTGTGCCTTCCAGCCACCATGCATCTTGCCATAAAACCTCCTGGAGACTGACAGATGCCTTGTAGAGCTAGGCACTTCTTTGGAAAATAGGACATCAGTGGTCTGGGATTTTTTGATGTTTCCCCCAGATATATGGATGGAATTTATGGGATTGTGATGGGAGAGGGGGGTCTTGTTAGACCACCAGTAATGGTGTCATTGGTTGGCCCCCAAGGGCCTTCAGGTAAAGCATTCTAGGTGTATATGACACCAAACTCTTGCTGTAATGTTATTGACATAATTCTCCTGATACTAGTGCATTAAGACTTACAAAACCTCAGAGAGGCATATTTCTAGCATTGCTTGAAATAATAACCTGGAGATTCTTGGGAAATCCTGATCTTCTGTCAGAACTTGAGTTTTCAAAGAGTTTGAAAACTTTGTGTTTAAGCTAAGGGCATTGTTATTAACAGTCACTCCTGTACTTATGCTCTGTGGAAGTGTGTCTAAACACAATAATAAATGGTGCTGATATTGCTAGTGTGCACTGTCTACAGATTGAATTATGTTTCACACTGAAGCGCGCTCGTAGCCCTAGAGCAATCTGGAATTGAACCCTTGTGCAGCTCCTTTTGCTTCCATATTAGAATACATGCTTTTATGATAGCCTAAGTGCAGTCACTTCATGGGAAGTGGGGACTGTTACCTTTACGATGTTATGCATAGTGGTGTGCTGGCGTTGCTCCATTCTATATCCTAAGTTAGTTTTCTAATAAAAATGTCGATCTATCCTTTAGAAAAATACCGTGCTTACAATGCTTGAGTTCTAATTGCAATTTTTGTAAATGTATTTTTTAAAGTAAAAAGGAGCTTGACATGCAGATTCCCCATGGAAAAACTCATCTGTCCTGCAAACAACCCAAGAGCTGAGGGACTGGAGTGTGCCAAGACTTGCCAGAATTACGATTTGGAGTGCATCAGCCATGGCTGCATATCTGGATGCCTCTGTCCAAAAGGCATGGTAAGCAAGCTCCTCTTTGTTTCCTTGCCTTCATTTTTTCTTACTAGCAGTCTTCTTGTGACTTGGAAATACGCAGTTGTGAAGTATTGACTCTGCCAAATTGTGGCTGGTTTAAAATACTTGTATATCTTCATTGAAGATAAAGTTTAGCTTTTAATAATAATTGATAATCAAAAAGCCAAAACCCACTTTTATGACCAATTTATGTCTTCCTTTAACTGTCTTTCCAAACCCCTCCTCAGTCTTGTTGAACTTCCCTAGTCAGAGAGACAGAAGTACACAGGCACCCACACCCCAAATCCCCACCCCACATCCATCCAAACCCTCCTGCTGATACTGGTTGCCTCCTTGTCAAATCTTCATCTCTGCTGCTGCCTTCTTGTGTGTTGTACCAAGCTGAAAGTTCCCCATGGGAAGGAATGTGAGGCACAAAACTTGCTACGACGATGCCAGAGGGTGTCCTGGAGTTGTAGATGGTGTACTGAGCATGCTTTTTTTCACTGGTAAGATGCTTTCTGGAGTCCAGGGTTATGTTCCCCTGCAATCCTCAAATTTAATTATTAGTTTAGTAATTTTTAAATAGAACAAATTGCAAATAGTTGTTTGCTAAGTTGGTAACTATGAACTCAGTGTCAATTTAGAGCCCTGATAAAAAGCAGATGGAGCAGAACAGACAGCAGATTGTTGCTGCTGTTCTCTGAGCAGTAGAAAAAAGCACCCGTGTTCAGTGCTGTGCAACACTCCCTGGGTGGGCAAGGAGTTGTGTGCAGGATCTTGCTCGATGTATAGTCCCAGACATCACGTGAATAGCATAGAGGTGGAGTGTAGGGTACGCTAAGAAGTTAAGTAAATGACAATTTTGAATTCTCTGTCCAGGAAATCTGCTGGGATTAAGAATTTTGTGATATTCAGTGCATGAAATGCAGATGAACATACCTAGCAGATGTTGGAAAAAGAGTTGAGGTTGTGTCTTTATTTTGTTTGAGGGCTAAAATACTCTACAATATCCTTGGTACGTAGAGACATGCTGGTGCAGTTTTCTGACTCAGACAGGCATATGGTAAAGACAGATGTTTTCAAATGCTGCAACACAGGAAGTCCAGAAATGCAAAAGATTAATTTTTAAAAAATCTTTTATAGCTGTTCAAGGTTCAGGCTCAGATTGATATGCATTGGGCATTGACTGTTAGCAAATGAAGATGTGGGTTATTGCTTCTAGGTCTGAAATACGTGCTTATGTTTAAGCTTCAGCTCTAATGAATTTACTTCAACCACTAGTTTAAATTCCATTTGAAAAAGCAAAAAGCCAATTAACTTTACTTGGAACCATGTATTTTTATAAAGGTGTGTTGTTTTTTTCTTCTTCTATATGAATACAGGTGTTTTCTCCCTCCAAATACGTATGACTGTCTTACTAGAAACAGGCCCCCCCTCCCCCGAATTCTCATCATATAGTAATTTCTAGTGTTGATATTAATGTATTTTTTGAACATTGCTGCCATATTTTGATGGTAAACACACATTATGTAAATAGATGCTACTCCAGAATAAAATGCCAGCTGTAGGCAAAAACTCAGGCTTGTGAAGTGTCTTGTAGGTACAAAGTGAAAAATACAGAACAGAATTTGAAGGCATTCATATCAACATTAAGCAAATTTTCAACACAATTTTAAAAACAAATGTTGCCTCTTTTCACATTTCAGTTTTTAACTGTCTCTCTTTTTGGAGAAGAATGTTCCTAAATAATAGCGTGATAAGTAAACTTTAAAAAGTTTCTGTACTTCTAAAGTTCCAAGAGCTCCAATGTGAATAGATTTTTCTCTGTATGTAAAAATCAGACCTCTTTGATTTGGTGGGGGGGCGTGAGGTTTTGTTTCAGTTCCAGGGTATGGTAAGAGTACACTTGGAAGATAATAATGGAAAACCAATTCTGATAACTACTCAACAGGAAAAAAAAACCCAAAAAATAAAAAGGTGGGCACTTCCTAGTAATCAACTTCCTAGTAATTAACCTTAATGTTTAGTACAGAATTTCGTATTCCTTTCCAGTTGGAACTATCATTCAGACAGTTGTTTTATAAATATTCTTACCAGGAGAAGCAGTCTTTGGCATTTTGGAATTGGAAACTCCACTTGACTGCAGTGACATGAAACATGCCCCTGAATTCAACAAGTTCATTTGTCAGGTTTTGGATAGAAGAATCGGGCCCAGTGTTTTTTTTTTTTAAAAAACCCTAGTAAAATAAGTTCTTTGTCCGCTAGATGACAGTATGGTTCAATCTTCCAGTAACTCAGTCTATGTAATTTCTCGTTCTCATTGGCTTCCCGTCTGGCAGGGAATAAAACTTGTGAGGTCTGTGTTTCTCAAAGCCACGATGGGAGAAGCCAGTGTAGCGACGGTTTTGCTGTAAGCACGGCAGGAGGAGGCAGGACCAAGCTTGGTGCTTTCATTCTGTGGGTGCCCTTTGGCATGCGCTGGCCTCCTGGCGTGTGGCTCCCCAGGACCTGCCAGCTTGTCATCAAAGAGCAGTTTCCTCCTCGTCACCTAAAGGTACCTAACCAGGATGGTTTGGACGAGGCTTTTTCCTTATTTCTGCACTCTTCAATGTGCTCTCGGTATCACTTGCTGAAAACGGAAGGATTTGGGGTGGTGACCTGGTTCTCCTTTCCATCCTACTTCTCCCTCTCTCTCCCTTAAAGGCTCTGGGCACACTGAGGGAAAGCGCTGCAAAGTCACGAAGTCTGTGTTTTCCAGACTTTCACCAACAGTGCTGAGCAATAAAGGGACCGGAAAAAGTTATTAGTATTTCATTTGTTGGTCAGTCTCCCCTGTTGGTGTTCTGTAATCCTGCTTAATTTACAAGCACTCATGGAGGTGAGCTACTGTTTGTAGGAATGTCTGTGGGAAGTAACAGATTATTGAACATTTATGAGAATAAATATTTGAATTTATCATAATTCTGGTAGAAATTGTGCCATTTTACTGAAGATTTTTTCCTTTGTGGTACAGTAGCATATAAAAATCATAAATGGTCGAGGATAATTTATTAACCAAAAAAATGAATCTTCTCACTTCTCTAAAATGGTTCATGCCATCAGGGAACACAAAGATACATAGTTTATGTAAACAACTCTCCAGTACAATTTGCAAGTATATATAGCAGTTAATATGTAATTAAGTGCAATGTTATCCCTACATGTATAAAGAGATGTTTACAGGTCAGTTAGCTGAGTTATCAGTCTTAAACCAGAGGAAACCATAGTAAAAAATCTGTATGCGCAAATTGCCTGACAAATTTTAATTACATATTTGAAAACTAATTAAAGAAACCAGTCAAGGATTATTCATGAACATGAAGCTGCAGTTGCCTAGATTTGAATTGGAAAATTTGCTAGGATGAGAAATAGCCAATTAGTTGATTATTTCCCCAGTCAGAAAATGCAAGCAAAAACTAATTTATTTCAACTGAAAAATAAGTTTTCCAGATCATCTTGACTTAATATTTTACATTGTTTTGATTTCTTGAAAATAAAAATGTTCAGTATGTCATGAAAATAAATTCTTCTTTTTCTGTCTTTGATCATCTGGAGAATGGGAAATTCTCCATACTTGTCACCCTTTTGTGGAGCAGAAAAGATAAATCATAACATATGTGCAGAAGTGTGGGGGAAAATATGTTTTCTCAGATTAGTTTACTGCACTCCAGGTTTTTCCCATTGGAAAATATTAATAAATATACAAATGGAGTGTTAACCACCTTTCTGGGGAAAAAGAGGAGGAAAACAAACAGAAAGAACAAAATTCAGACACTTCAAGACTAGAAAATCAGTTTCTTTCAATTTACAACAACTGAAGAAAAATTAAGATTTAAAATTGAAATGAAACATCTTATTCTGGCTACTGAAATAAAACTATTTTTAAAACTATGATATGTTAGTTGAAAAAGGAAAAAAAGAACACTAAACATTTTAATCAGCAAAGTTTGAAAGGGTTTTTTCTTTCAAACTATTTTCAACAGAAACTTAATTGAGTGCTATTTTGATTTTCCTGCTAGCTCTGTTGTATATTCTTCAGTGTAGGCTTATCCTATACAACAGTATGACAGAGTCTTCACAAGGAGGTTGCTACCAGCTTTCCGGTATGTGCATCTGCCCAAGGGTAATGCTTCATAAAATAAATGGAAGAAGCATACAGCTAACGTAAGAAAGAAAAGTTAATCATAAACCAGCATGTGTTGAGTGGTGTGTCCTAACATGTTTTTCACTTGTCTTTGTCTGCCCAGAAATGGTGACAGGCTGCTTTAGTTAAAACATATCAGCTATTGGATTCTGATCTGACCCGTTTCCTTTACTTGATCCCATACTCCTTTATACTTTTGGCTGACTTTCTGCTGAAGCCATCAGGTGTATCAGGAGGAACGGCGTGAAAATCTGAGTCCCCCTTGACAGTGAGATATTGTGTTGACCAAGAGAGATTAAAAATCAGCCTCATCAAGGCAGAGGTTAGGGGAGAACAATCTTAAAGGTTCTGAAATCTATAATATTGTCCTTCCTTTTGCAAGGTTTTTCAAGGCTTAACAATTAATAAGACAAAGCAATGAAATGATGGACATTTTTGTCAGATCCCCAAGTAGACGTGAGGGATCATCAGCTAGTCAACCATTTATAATCCCACGGACACGCTCTCAGGAGCATCTTCAGAAGGGGGTGAAGTGGTGCAAACAGCAGCCCCTTCTCATTACAAACCTGTGTCTTTCCTTGTACTTGTGTCCACAACACCCATGCCTCTTTTCACCTCAGGCACTCAGGACTCTTAGATATCCTGTAGTAAATGCTGTCTATTGATGGATTGAGAGACTTCCATGGAAAGTCGAGCTATTGGTGAATAATGCCATGTAGTACCGTGTGGTTCTGTGCTCAACAGACTTGTAATGCAGCATGGTATCGGGCTGCCAGATGTACCAGGTTTTGGATTTGGTGTCAGTATGACCAATAGATTGTGTGTTACTATTAACAAAATCCTAATCTGTTGAGTTTTGCAGCAAAAATAATGTAGTCTTCTGGACAAAGTCCACTTTCTGTATTTATGTCTAGCTTTCCCAATCCTACCCACCCATCCTGCAGTGTTCAGACAAGGTAGTTTTCCCTCTTTGTCAGTGAATTAACAGTTGCTGTGCTGTAGCTTCACGTTGGCCATACATTTATGATGGAAATACCAATACCAGTCTATTAAGTTTTTGGAGGGGGTAGGCTGTGACTAGCTTCATGTCAATGTGTGAGGCAGCAAGTAGAAAAGGTCCTAATCCTCATTTTACTAACCACACGTCTAATCCCAAATTTTGTGTCCAGAGGCTAGCTGTCAGGTCTATTGTGAACTGTGTTGCTGAACAGTGTTGAAAAATTTAGAATTGTAGCCATGAGTGTGGTCATCTATTGCTTTTTTCCTGAATGCCACCAGGAAAGAAGGAAGAAAGGAATTAAACACCCTTGGAAACATATGGTCTTCTCTGGCCTCTTTTCTTCCCATCCTTTGTGGAGATTAAGTCTGAGGCAGAGCCCCAGCTCTATCATCTAGAAAAACATTTCTTTGTTTCCATCTTGCTTCTATCGGTGTGAGTTTATTTGGCATTATATAACTCTCCATAAGACACTGAGCATGTGGAGCTGCATAGGAATGAAGGGTCTCTGGGCTGTGAAATCCGTTTTATTAGTAGTTCCCTGTGGCAGTTCTAGGTCCCCATAGGAAAAGGCAGAGCTATTCTGCTTTATTAACCTGGCATTCAGACTACATTGATCTCTGGTCTGTGTTTAACGCTAAAAAAGAAACAAATTTAATGATTTTACAGAAAGAGTTTAAAGTGGGAAAGTGATATTTTGTGACTTTTGAATAAGAGGGAAGGGAAGCACTCTCCATTTCAGTATTCCATGAAGCAAGAGCCAAACCTACCCCTGGGTTTGCAGTACCACAACTGAGTAAAAAAACAGCATATCCAACCTTGGTTTTGTTTGATTCACTAAAACTGGCTGTCTTCAAAATGGAAAGGGAGTAACCACAGAAAAAACAGAGAAAAGGAATGGAAAAAACGTAATACTCTCAAGGCATTACTTGGGGGCTTTTTGTTTGTTTGTTTATTTTTGTTTGTTTAAGTGGGACAAACGGTTTGTTGCTATACAAAAAGAAACTAAGATCAGTAAGGTAAAACTGAAAAAGAAAAAATTGTAGACAGAACTCAATGACCTATTTCCCAGCAACAGAGTAATAATAATATTACAATAATATCTCAAGTGGACTGATCTTTATCCTGCCTTCTAGGAAAGAAATAGGGATTTGAAAGAAAATGAGTGACTACTGCAATTTTCTGTGGCAAGTCAACAGGGGGGTGGGCTTTGCTGGGGGGCTGTTCTCAGTGACAACAGAACCTGCATTTGCGCTTGGGTTCTTCTGGCACTGCAGCTCCTTGTCTCCTCCTCAGTGTGCATCTTTCAATTTTTAGCCTGGTTGAGCCCCATGTTTGGCTGCTTTTCCGTTATGGCATCCTTCAGTTTGTTGTGTGTGAGAAGCATGTGATACTCACCTACTCTCCATATTCAGGGCAGCCTATTTTATCTTCACCACATCCTGATTTTAGTCAAATTGGGCATTCTCATCATGACATTCTTCTATAACCTAATTTATTCTCCCAACAATTTAAGCTGGTGTTCAGCCGCTGAAGCAAGACTGTGATTTATGGACCCATTGCTCTATTTATGTTCACGGAAAAAAATGTTAGCAGTGCTGTGCTTTTCCTACCTTAGATAGTCTTGAACCATTTCCTCTACCCTTTCCTTTATTCTTTATGCACGTGTTCTTGTGCTTACTCCTCTGAGTACTGGCACATACCAACAGGCCTACATGTTGACAAACTCTGTTTTTCTTAGGTGCGGCATGAAAACAAGTGTGTTGCTCCTGAGAGATGCCCATGTTTTCACAACGGAAGAGAATATGCCAAGGGGGAGAGAGTGACTAATGACTGCAACACCTGGTGAGCCACTGGAATGGCATTTTTCTGGTTTTCTCTAGGGCACCTAACACATTTCTTATAAAAGCATATACTATTTGCTTAACAGATCAATTTTATATAAAGTCAGGTTTTTCAGTGTATTAACGCACATATTGCACAAACCGGCATATTCCCTTCTCATGTTGCATAAAGACTAGTGCAATATCTGGCAAACTGTACCTGGTACCTCACAAAAAGGTAGTCTATGTGTCTGTGCAGGTCCTTTGTAGCCATTGGCTAGTGGATTTGCTGTGTGATTATGCAACACAAGATAATAATATAGGAGCTCATTTGGGGTAGGAGGAATGGAGCCTGTACTTTGTTGCTAAACTCTCCTGTCATCCTTCTGTTTTTTTGCTATCCGGTGCCCTTCAAATCAGAGTCCTCCTCAGCCAGAAGCATGCATCAGCAGAAGGGGTGTGGTATGCCAGCTATAATATGATAGGAGCTCTTAAGGAAGATGTTAAAGAATCAGGCTCAAATGAGTGCTCAGTCCATTGATATACTAAAAAAAAAAAAAAAAAGAAAAAAGAAAAAAAAGAAAAAGTTAGTGATACCTTCTTAGAAGAAAAGAATAAGTGCTCTGTGTCTTTCACCCACATCCCTATCCATCCTGTTTGGCTCTTGAGGAAGAATTTGTAGGTTCAGAAGAAAGTGCTGGGCTGTGAGATTTGCATGGAGGGAAGCCCTCAGCACAGCCTTGAGTAAGGTACAGGGTATCTGCCTGCTGGACAATCCCTGGCTCCTGCCTGAACAGCACACTTGCTGCACTGGAGGTGCTTTGCTCTCCATGTGTGCCTGCGCAGGGAATGGTGGCTCCTTTCTGCAGAGAGCCAGGAGTCCAAGGTGTAGGACATCCAGCCACCAGCAGTGGGCAAACTGTGTTCTCTTTGAACTTAAACTTCAGAATCTCTTGTAAGTTTTATCTGACATGCCCCTGCACATCTCTGTGGCAACCTCAGGGACAGGGTTTCTGTCATCCTCTGTGTGACCGAGCGGGGTTGAACTGGAGAATTAGCACCTTTAGAGAGTCATTTGGTTTGGCTTTTGTTTTATGCATTTATCTCTGAACAACAGTGATTTCAAGTGTATTTTTAAACTAGTGGGACTGCTCCTAACTAGTGTAAGTTAGACTTGGATTTAAAGTTTTATGGTTTTATGTGGAAATATTGACCTTCCAGTATTTTGTTTCATTTTTTTTTTTTTTTCCTTTGCAGTGACATATTACATTGTGAATCATGTACTATAATTAGACCTGGGGAAAAGTAGCTTTGAAGGGAGGAAGATGGAGAAGTTGATATTTTATATAGATACATATACTATAACCTGTTTATATTGCCTCTAGGTAAAAGGGACTCAGCTAAAAAACAGATACAATGAAACTTTTATTGAAACAAGAAGAGTAGGGTGGAAAACTCTGAGGCATTGTTGTGAAATTTGCAAGATTCTTCACAAAAAACATTTTTATAGTTTCAGTCATTTTTGTTTTCAGTCATTCTTATAATATTCAGTCTTAAAATAGTCATGACCACGTTGCTTCATTCTCGTAACTGCCTTTTTGTTTTTGACAATGACATTGTAAGTGACATTTCTTCTAATACATAGAATTTTCTTCAATATCAGGGTCAAGAAAATGTTAGAAATCATACTTTTTTTCACTGACAAAAACTTCTTCCTCTAATTTTAGGAATTTTTCTTGAATGTGAAAGTAAAATTGGAAATAAGGTCTCCTCAAAAATGTCACTAGGGCTTTTTTGAACTGTGTGAATTTGAAGTTTCATGATAGTTCTCAGCAAATATCAAGTCAAATGTTATTTAGAAAGCGATAAAGGAAATTACTATTGCTTTGAGAATTAGTAAGAATTGAGAGTTTGTATTTTGGAGGTCAGATCTTCCTTTTCTTTTGTTTTTGCTTTTTTGTACTGCTGTTGCAGGAGTTGTCATTCTCACTTGTTCTTAGCCAGATGTGAACACCTGCAAACGCAATATGTGAGGCAGAGGTGTCAGATTTGGCGTTTACATTCAACTTGACATATGGGAGACCCTAATTCATGAACAGCGGAATGTCTCCAAGTCTAAGCCAGTGGCAAAACTTTTGTTATGCTATGTATTGGGAATTCATTGTAGAGCTCAGTGAAAATTTTGGAATAACATTTATGAAGTAGTACACAGCAGAAATTTAATAATCTGAATTTTGCTACACTACATACTTTATAATCTGTCTGTGCACATATATACAAAATCTTGGTCTTGCTCTACCTATTAGCAGAGATTTAATATTAGAGGGTGCAGTAGGTTTAATATTATTGAAATTTCATTCTTGAAAGAAAATATATTACACAATATTTATTATACTGTGAAATGTTATCAAGATTAAACAGTGAATATGCTTGGGTTAAGACATTACTAGAGAACTTGGTTCAGTACTCAGTCTTTCTTTGGCTAGCAATTTGATCTTGGGAAAGTACTTTAGGTTTTTTATCCCTGAGTTTTTGCATCTGTAAAGCAGGGATAGAATTCCCCTTTCCCTGGCCTTATAGACCTTGATTAGAAAATTCCTGTGGTAGTGATGGTGTTCATATGCATTCATAAAGCATTTAGTAGATGAAAGTTTCTCCAACCTCAAGCAAGAGTTTGCTTATTGTATTATTAAATTATTATTATTAGATTAGATTATTAGGTATGGTGTCAGATGCTATTCTAGCTCCCCAAAACTAATAAAAAAAGAGTGAGAAGAGTTGATGCTTCATTGACCTTGGTTTTTATTTCGTTTACTCAGTCTCTTGCTAGTTAACAGATCAATTTATTTCACTAATCAAAAGCCTGTGGATGCCAAAGGGAAGATCCCGTTTCATACCTGCAGCTTCTGTAATCAAGGCTTGTGGTTCTCCAGGATACCTCTGAGAAAGGGCAAGAGGACAGTGTGGATTTTCTGAAGTCTCACCTTTATTTCTCAATTTCTCTCTTTTCCTCATTTTAACATGAACATATTTACCTCCTTAAGCCTTATTTATCTGGGTACCGTGTAAGATTTAGATTATTATGTGTTACAGCAATGAAATGATACAAATGTTCTTGGAAACTCTCAGAAATTCAATAATGATTGGTGTAGAATGAGACTGGTTTGGTGTTATCATGAAGACTAGGAGCCTTATTATTTTTCCTTCTGTCGGTTACACTGGTATAATAGCACCGAAACCAAATGAGTTGCACCAAGATAAGAGAATTGGCTTTCTTTGCATTTTGAATATCCACTCAGAAGATGGTCACCATGTAGTTTTTTGGTTTTGTTCTGTTTTGTTTTTTAAAACCAACCAAAAATCAAAACAACAAAGAAAAACAGCAGGCCAAAAGAGTGCAAAAGGAGTGAAAAACCCAAACAAACAAAAAAATGCTGTCCCTTTCATCATGGCATCACCGGTTTTGTATGATAACGGCAGTGCAGTACAGCTGCTACAGCAATGTAGGTATAATGAGATCGAGACCTTCACCTTATGTCTGATTGCTCTTCAGAATGCCCTGTCCCCTGAAAAAACAAGGCAGCATCTTGTTTTGCTCTGCGTGTCAGGATGTCCCCTCCTTTTTTTTTTTCTTGCATATGCTGTGCTTGTGAGGAGATCTAGGAGGTGACCTCAACAGCATCACTTGCAAGCTATACAGGCAGGGAAGCACTGGGGTATCTCCTTTCATGATCAGGAGTCTTCTCACATCCTGTCACATCTCCTGTTGCATAAGCTGAGATTTAGCTTATACCTATTTGTATGTTGCCAAAATTGAATTCTCCTGTAGGGCAGATGTTCTGGTTCAATCACCACAGGAGACTTCAGGGGACAGTATCACACTTTAGGACATTCCTCAAAGGGTGTATGTATATGTGTACCTGTGTACAGAAAAATAATTATTTCTATCCATATATGTGTTCTTGTCAGACTGTGAGGTAATGTCTCCAATTGCTAGGTCAGATAAACTATCATAAAGAATTAATTTAATATAGGAGAAGAGGGACCTCTTTGGAGAAGGGTGGTATTATATTGAAGTATATAACCTGAACAGAAGCTACTGGGCAGACCGAATTATGGTCCTGGTTACTTGGTCCCAGAAGTTGATCGCTACAGTAAGGGCATGTCCTTTGTCATCGCTTGGATGTTAAATTTACTACTATTCTGGCTTTTAATGAGAGGAAAAATGGACACTGCTGCAAATAAAAACAGGTTTGCTGATATTATACTTCATATAAGGACCTGTAATGATCCTTAGAGGGTAATCAATCTATTTTTCTAAATGGTTAATCAGAGCAGAGCAGCATATCCAAAATAAAATACTAATAGTATTATTAAATATTCTAGCAGGCTTTGTCTAGGCCTCTTTTTGTAATAGGGGAGTTCAAAAAGCAGATACTACTACAGAGAGCTTGGAAGAAAAAGGGAAACATGTTCCTTTTTCACTTAAATACAAATAATGTGTTAACATGTTAAGCACCCAATGGTAACATGTGCTAATTGATGTTAATGAGAGTGAGTGTCACCTGGTACACAGTAGTATAACGTAGTTATGGAAGTCTGTCTAGAGGATTCCAGTGGCCTAGGCATGGAGCCCTCTAAGAGCACCTTCTCAAGGCCAAACACAGCCAGTATCTGCTGGGGACACACCTGCAGATGGACAGCAACACAGACAACTGCAGAGATTCTTGCATCAGAGCTGCACTTGATGTCTGGGTTAGGAACGCAGGGGAACAATGCTCCCGTTTGGTCTGCAGTCGGTTACTCCCTGACCCAGGCCCAGGAAAAAAGCAAAATGGTAGCTTATCAGTACTTGCGTGTCTTTTGGAGGATATTCAGATTGTGAGATCCTGGAGGCAAAAACTTTAGCTCTTTTGCTTTGCCTAAAACACATTGCATTCTCGTGCTTATTGTATACATTGGAAATAATGGTAACTGTCACTGACTCGTTTTTTGTGTTACAGTGTGTGCCATGGCCGAAAGTGGGAATGCACCAAAAATACGTGTGATGGCACCTGCACTGTTGTTGGTACAGCTCATTATTTGACATTTGATGGATTGAAATATAAGTTTCCAGGAAACTGTCAGTATGTATTAGTTCAGGTAAGAACATGTCAAATGCCAAATCTGTCTGATAATATATAAGGAGTTTTACACCAGCAGAGAGGTCCAATATTTGGATAAATCACAGTAAAGTATTCTTAATTACTAAGCCAGATGTATGGTAGAGGACAGTAAAGCTTATTAACTACTTCAAAGATGCCTTGAGAACTTTGAAGATTGCAATGTGTTCTATAGAAATGAGGTAGTTTGTCATGGGTCTAGCTGACAGTCATAAATGTTATAGACAGGATCTGTCTGAATCTCATCTCTAGCAAGGAATCGTAGATACACATAATTCCATCTTTCCTCATTCCTTACTAGCATCTTTATCCTGTAGTGATGGCTTACTGCCTGACTGAGACAAGGAGGGATCAGTGAACCTTTCCTAAATATATCCAGAGCACAGACTCTGCTCATTCTTTTCAGCAAAGTCACTGTCCCATTCCATGCACCAACCTGTTTGGAGTACGTTGACAATTTCCATTTTCTTCACATCAAAGAGGAGAGGTGGATAAAGACATAGCACACTAACATCAACTTGTGATTTGTGGGAGCAGCCAGAAATTTAGAGTTAAATAAGATTAAGGCTCATCTACAGATGCAAATCATTGGTATTTTAAAATGTATGTGCAAAAAAAAAGGATTTAGCTGAAAATTTGGTCTAACACTAGATGGATTCACTGCTAATTGATAACAACAGTCTTCCGCAGTTATGAAGTCACAGGTTTCTTGAGTGGGCTACTATTTTCCCCACAGACCCTTTTCATAAGGCACGCGTGATTGACTTGTCTCTGGCTAGGTCTTTGAAATATGATCCTGCCTTGATGCCAGCTGAATTACCTTAGAAGTATGATTGCTCTGACACTAGTGAGAGCTCTGTGTAAAGGTCTTAAGGGCAATAATAACATACAATACTATAGAACTATTTAAAATGAAAACCAGATCTGTTTTCCTCAGATGACGAACACAGACAGGGTCTTTTTCTTAAAAGCCGTGTAGTAAAAAAACAAAACCAACCAACCAACCAACCAAAAAAACCCCAAATAACAACAACAAAAAACCCTAAAAGGCTTGCGAGTCATATAAATATGCTACTAACTCTGCATGCATCTCAGAAATATTTGCCTTAAAAGAATATCAATACATTAAAGTACATAATGGCTCCCCAAGAAATAGGTTGACATTATTGTAATTA
Source organism: Tyto alba (assembly GCF_018691265.1). Lineage (NCBI taxonomy): Eukaryota > Metazoa > Chordata > Aves > Strigiformes > Tytonidae > Tyto > Tyto alba. The sequence continues at coordinate 3,347,683 of NW_024881295.1, read as the reverse complement.
TTATTCATGTACAGGTGAGAAAACATGGGCATCAATTTTTTTTCTCAAGACTGTGCAGCAAGTTTCTTTCTATCCTAACCTTTTAGGTTTATATATTTATTTTATCATTAAAGCTTGCAGAGTCTTGTTTTTACTGCTAAATCAATTAATATCTGTGTATTAAGATGTTCAATGTGCCCATTGTACATCTTTATAATAACACAGATACTTTAATATCATGGATTCTCCCTGCCAAAAAATACCTTGCAAAATATACACAGATGTGTGTCACTGGCAGAGTGTGTGTCATTCTTTAAGGGTGTGGACCACATGAATATCAATGCTAAGCACAAAATAAATTAAAATGGGACCAGTTGGCATGCCAATATATGTATTCTACTGGCTACAGATTTTACAGGGTATTATTCGAGGCGTCCTTTTTCTCCATAGATCTGTGTGTGTTTTTCAAATGTTCCACATTAATGACTCATTTATTTTCACCTGGTAGGATTTCTGCAAGGATGACTCTGGAACATTCCGGATACTAATTTCAAATGAAGGCTGTGGCTTCACTGGAGAAAAGTGCACCAAAAGGGTTATAATTCTGTATGACAGTGGGGAAATAGAGTTGTTTAATGGAAACGTACGTACACTGCTGTTCTCTTTCTTTCCCTCTTTGGGGGGAAAAGAATTTCAGTTTGTTTAGTAAGATGAGGCATGAATGATCTCATGCTCAGTGGTTCTTGATAAAATGAACAGATTAGCAGGATTATAATTATCCATTTGGCTCCCACAGATATAATGCCATTCTGGTATTTCTTCTTGATGCCAAAAAATCTATCTTGTATAAGAGTGTTGTTCAATGCAAGCTCATATGAGGAATGCCCTTTCTAAACATGGGAGGTTTAAGTTTATTTCAAGCTGTTTTAAATGCAAGGAAGAGCTAATGCAAGGAAGTTACTGTCCCATGACATGTAAAACTTCAGAACTAATTTAGCCATCTGAAGGACTGAGCACACAGGAGAAAAAAAAAAAAGAAGTTATGGCTCAGAAAAGTTGATACTGCAGAAGAAAATATCAACTATCCTTTCCCCTGCTAAATTGTCAGATGGAAAATCCAGGTAACTGGATTATTCCTTTTTTTTTTTTTTTTTTTTTTTTCCCCACTTTCCTACCAATGAACACTGAAGAATTGACCAAGAACCACTTCCACCTCCCATGTCCCTCCACAGCAGGAAACAAGCTTTCCAAAGGGCAGAGTTCAGCTCTTTGCCTTGAGCACTGGAACAATTAAGACCGGCTGTGTGTTCAAACATTACAGAGCTACAGTGGATTATAGTCTTCCAATTGCTCGGTTTTCTGAAGTACCGTACTCTGAACTGGTATCTGGACCAGAGATTTGCAAAAATGTTTCCAGAGAAATGTGCAACCACTCTACATTTGCCTTGTTTGGGGTTAACAGACAAAGCTATACCAGGTTTTGCACAGTCTGCAATGAGCCTGCAAATTGCTGTGTGCCACTGATACTTGACAGGAACATGTTAAACGTGATCATTATAGTGACTGTGCAGTGCATTTTGACAACATATGACCCGTGTAGGCTTTTGGTTATGGGAGGAGGGAACATAGAGCATATTGGGTGCCCAACCAGTTATTTCTACTGCTGAAGAGTCCTCTAGCCGGGCGAGGGTGAATAGTAGTGCAGGGTCATTCCATAGAGCCAGGCTTTGTCTGAAAGCTTCCTCAGATGACAGGTTTTCAGAAAAACTGTGATTCCTTTGGATGCCTCAAGAAGGGCTAGAAAAAGAGGAGGTGATTAGGCATCCAGCAACAAGAGAGTATTCGGTTCCTGAGAGAGTACGTCCTTGCAAAAGCTAGGTCTGTATCACAAGACTGTCCACATGACCCTGACTGAATTTTCTAGATAGTTTAAGGCTCAGCATAATAATATCTAGAGCAGGTTGTCTTAGAAATAATAGCAACCAAAGGAGAGATTAGGGAAAAACAAGCTATGTTATGTTTTATCATAACCTATGTTATAACAACCTATAACATCATATGATGTGAGGGCTTTTAGGAAAATTCTTACGCAGTGATGACTTCCTACGCTCTTTTGCTACAAGAAGCAAGCAGGAGAATCAAGTCTTTTTTTGCCATTAAAATCTTTCCAGGCAGCACTGTTTTAAGGAGATATTGTGTTGAAAGCAGTTCTAGTTTTAAGTAAATGAGGGATTAATTGAAGCATCTGCATGCTACAGTTCTGGCTCACAAAAAAAAAAAAAAAAAAAAAAGAAAGAAAAAAAAAATTACCCTGAAATAGTTTTTGCTTTTCTGAAACAAATAAATCTGCCAGTTTGCAAGGTCAAAAGTTTATTACTTCATGGTTGGGCAAAAAGCCTCCATAAACTTAGAAATTCTGGTCAACCTCCCAGCTCAGCTTTGTCTTCCTCTGTTTTTCTGCCTGAGTTTGGAAAGACAGAGAGTACTATATTTAGAAGTTAAGTGACCAAGTATAACTAGACTCTATAGTAATACATTGGGCATAGGAGAAGATGGAAATGCTTCTAGTTCCTAAAGTATCTTTTGACATATTCTTCCCTAAAGGCCCTGAAGGCCCTCTTTAGGAGATCCTTGGAGGATGTGAACTGTCTTCTCTAGGGATAAAGGTTTATGATAATAACCCAGAGATGAAGAGAATTGAATTACGATGCTGAGTTTTTACTGAATTGAGCAAGAAAGAATAGTGGGATAAGGAAGTATTTTGCCCTCAAACTAGGGAGTGGGTGAATGGTTTGTGGGCACCTCTTTATACCTTGCTTTAGTCACTATTTGTACTGGTTGAAAGTTTTAATCTGCCTCTTCCACAATTAAGCAGTTTTCAGTAAATGTATTAATGGTGCTTAAAGTAACAGCCATGCCAGACCTTTCTCTCCACATGTGGTTAATAATCCTATTAGAGTTCCCATTGAAAGGGGATTATGGTGTGAATGAAAGCATTTTAAATTAATCTCTTAAATTCTTAGTAGCTGGAGGTGGTGAATTTGCAGCCAGATGGAAAGAGAGGCACACAGGGGAAGTGAAAGTGATGGAAAAATGAAGAGACACTGAAAGGAATCCCAGGATTTTTCCTGTTGGTGTAGCTGGTTGGGAAGAAAGTCCTTCCTGATTTCAGAACCAGGCTCTGGTCCTTCAGAGGTGCCTGTGGTTCTCCCAGCTCAGATTACACTTAAACCTAGCCAGACCTTTTGTTGCTACCTGCCTTGGGAGCACAGAATTGTTAGTTTCTTAAAAAGATGAAATAAAAATAAAACATATTTATTCAGTGAACTACTGGCCGAATACTAAACTGATCTTCAATTTGGTATACCCTGTCCTCTTTATCAGCCCTCCTTCTGTTTAGTGATTGCTTTGTGTGTCTGCATTTGTGGTGAGTATATGTTATACCCTGGGAGCACAAGGGACATTGACACATTCAAAATTATACAAATGAGATGAGATTGAAATATCATACTTGTACCTCTTTTTGCTGTTCAGAGGTGTTGTTTCTAAGGCAATAATTTATCAACAACTTTTAATCGTGGGGACAAGCCTGTAATCAGTCCCTTCCCCATACCTTGCTTACAGTTTTGCAAGTGCTCTGAAGTGTATAGTGTATGGCAACTATGTTCTCGGGAGAACAGCATGTTTGAAAATAGTTTTTAACATGAGCATGTATCCCACTGGGAAAATATGACCTACATGAAATAGTAATTAGAGACATAGTTGATAGCACAATGTGTTTTTCTTGTTCAGGTAAACATCAGGGTACCTCCTAAAGATGGCAATGATTTAGAAGTCATGAGGTCTGGCCGTTATTACATCATTTTACTGGGCAAAAACATCAGTGTGACCTGGGATCTGGCCATGGGAGTGTCAGTTATCTTAAAAGGCAATTTCAAAGTAAGTGTTTTTTGCTCTACTTCTTATTCTCACTAAAGAATGCACTTACCCTGTCAATGGGGAATACAGTTTTCTTTGTGCAGACATGCTGATAGATTGCCACGGAGTATTAGGCACTTGCTCGAAAATGAAGGGATTTTTTTGTAATACCATAAGGGTTGCTTACTTTCTTAGTAATTCAACTGTAAAGGGGTAAATTCTGGGTCATTGGAGATGAGCTATGACAGAAAGGATGAATGCTGTGGTGTCTCAGAGTAACTATGCCTTGAGTGGTTTCTTCTGTATTCAAGAAGAGCAGTATAAGGAGACAGATGTACTAGTAATGGCAATAAGACAGTCAACTCCAGAAATACAACGGGGTTGTAGGGACATAATCCAAATAGAGCCAACAGGCACCACTGATCAGAGGTGTCATTGTGCTTCCTGGAGTCCTTGGAGACAGTATTGTCCTACTTTCAGCTAAGCAGAATGGGAATAGGAGCTAAATGGTTTCTGTGAGAGACTACGTATTTTAGTGAACTTGGCAAGGCCAGGAATAATTCAGTTTTTAAGCCTTGTGCCATTAAAGCACTGGGCTAAAAGGTCTTTTTGACAAAACCCTGAGCCAGTCTACAGATGTAAGATTTATGTGTTTTGTGTTTCTTTCCCTGCAAGGATCGAGTGTGTGGTCTGTGTGGAAATTTTGATGGAATCCAAAACAATGATTTGACCAGCAGCAATGAACATCTTGAAATAGATCCAGTTGACTTTGGGAATTCTTGGAAAGTTAATCCATACTGTGCTGATGTTGAAAAGGTGATTGTGTATGAACTGTGAAAACTAATTAATAGGTTACTGCATCACTCAAGAGTGGGAAAAGAGGTTTGAAAGGATAAAAATAAACAGAAATGAACTCCTTCCCCCATATTTTTGTCAAATAATATTATTTCTTGAAATCTGATAAAGGATCAATTAACTTATGTAAGGGCTCTGCACTGCCTGGCTTCAGATGAATGTTGAAATAGCCAATCTGCACGATAGAGGCTGTTCACAGAGTTTGCCAGCCCAGATGCTTGAAAACCAGGTATAACTGGAAATCTCATTTTAGAGTTTAATCTGAAAAAAACAGCTGTAATTTCCAGACAGGGGGAATTCAGATAAAAATTGCATACTTCCCTATCCAAACTTCTGTATCCCAAATCTTTAGTCTGTCCATTTATGAATAGCTGAATCTGCAGGTTAATTTATTTCTATATGCTTCTCAATCTTTTTGAAAGAGCAATAAGAGTTATATTCAGATTGAAGAGGCTTGAACAGAAAAAGCAAGATACAGGAGAGGATTTTAAAGCCTTATTGCCATCTACCATTGCTTCTGAATTTTGAGGAGCTTACCTGCTATCTGAAAGTGTTATCTATGTCCTAGTGCCAAAGATTAGGTGGTTTCACAGGGTACTAGTTATGCTACGTGTGAGATTATATTTCTTCTTTTCCAAATACAGAGTTTTGAAAGAGTGAAATTGAATGATGAATTTGTCTTGAGATGAAAAATATTATGGTGAAAAGTATTTCCAAATCAAAAACTGAGAGGAAACAACTTAGAAACATTTTGTTTTGATATTTGGAAAATGAAACATTTCATTCAGATGATGCTCTTAAGGCTGAAATCTTTCTCTTGAAAATTCGTCTGAATTTTCAGAGAGAAAGGGGAAAGAAATGCCTTTTTTTTTTTTTATCTTTCCTTAAAAGATTTAAATGATCAGAAAATAGAAATGAAGCATTTATTTTTGATCACATGGAATCTTTTGGGTTGGTTTGCTAATTATGTGCAAGTGTGACATAGCCACAGTATTTTCTTGCTGAATGTCACTTTTTTTTGGTATGACTGGATGGGAGCAAAGAAGAAGTTGCAGTAAGGGGGAGTGAGACTGCACGGTAAAACTGAGAAGGAGCGGCTTCTCATTTTAGTGTAATAGGTACATGACAGAACCTGCAGATTGTCTTTGTGATAAATGTTATGTCAGTACTAGTGCTCCTTGTTCTTAGATAAATTAAATGGGAGATGAGGAGACTACTGAGCCATTCTTTTCAGCAGTGGCCTTGGGTATTGTCTGCTGAAGACTCATCATATTTGTGAGTCTCATGGGCCTTCTGCAGAGCTGTGATTGATTGTTTCTCAGGATGGATGTTTGGTAGAGGGAGACCTTCTATCATCAAAATGTCTATGTTAAAACTGCAGTGTACAAGTAAGAGCTGGAGAAAATGTAGGTGGTGATCTGCTCTACTCTGCTTTCTGCTGTGGCAGGATCTGTGCCTGTTATACAACGGGTTGAATCTTTACTCAAACAAACAAATTCCTTTGTCATGAAAGATGGCTAGTGCTAGTAGTTTCTTACTTCAATTTGAAGAGGTCTGAGGTCCTGATGGTGGGGCTAATGCAATCTCTGCTTGTCTCTTATGATATTAAGCCAAACCAGGAACAGACCATGATGTCTTCACTGTGTAATGGAAACATAGTGAAGCAGGTGATGGTGGAAACATCATGCAGCATTTTGTCTGGGGATCTCTTTGAAGAATGCAAAAAACTCGTGAGTATTATCAAGTGTTTCACATTCTTCAATTCTGTATGATCTGTGCTGACACTGATTACAGCTGAGGGGAAAAGTATCATGTGCTGACAGCACACATGACTTGGAGGAGGCTGACTAATTTGCATTCTCATCTCCAACCCTGTCCTGTAGCTGATGTTGCATGGGAAAATGCAGGATACCACCTAGAAGTAAGCTATAGAATAAATTTTGCTTGAGGGAAATTTTACTCTAAATCCTGGAGACTGGCAGATGAAGTCAAACACAAGGGTTGAGATTTGAGGGGAGGGGGAATTGAGCCAATGTAATGTAATGCCATGCCGACTGCATTCTACCCAAGCTGCTGCACAAGAGGGTTATGGGGACAGGGACCATAAACATATAAAATTACTCCACATGGTGAATATTAAGGGACAATAAACTGCAATGTCTATAGCAACTTTGATAACGTGGCCCAATTTTAGTCCTTGCTGACATCAGCTGAAAGATCTGCACTGATTTATGTGGCACCTCAACTCTTGGCAAATGGAGCAGCCAAACCATCTGAAGGTTAAATATGTCTACAAGAAAGAGATGAAGGGAATCACTGAGTGTACTGTACCCCGTGTTTCTCTTTTGTAGGTGAATCCTGAGCCCTACATAGATATTTGCATGTATGACACTTGTGCTTGTGAATCTATTGGGGACTGTGCTTGCTACTGTGATGCTATAGCAGCCTATGCACATGTCTGTGCACAAAAGGGTGTTGCTGTTCACTGGAGATCACCAGCTCTGTGCCGTAAGTACAGGGTAGATGAGGAAGAACTGGGTGAAAAAGTTCAAGCTTTTAATCAAGAACCTGTCGGCCAGGCTGTTCTCATCCAGCTCTGCTACCACTGATGTCCAGAGAAGTTCACTTTAATGGGACTGGTTTAGCAGCTCACAACGACATTTCAATTCCCTTTTCTATTTATGTTCAGAGCCATACATGGAAAAACCAGTCCCTCAATTAAGGGATGTAACTGTCTGTGGTACAAACAAATCCAGAGAAAAAAATTGTTTCCGTAATATATATATATATGTATATATATGTGTATATATATATATATTTAATTAAAGCTTGAAGTATGTTTTTTGCAATTATTTTATCAAAACCCAATATCTCTTGTCTGGAGTAACTGTTCCATTATGTGAAAAAAGATGTAAATATGAAGAAGTGGCCTACTCTGGGTATAGTAAAAAAAAAAATAAAATATATATATATTTAAAGCTGGAAATCTTTCTTTTTCTATGTATATGTGGTCCACTTAATGCCAAGTTTGGTGTCATAGTTCTGAGAAGCATGATGAATACACTCTTTTAATATTTTTGCCTCTGATTCTTTCACTGCATAGCACAAAGCTGTGAGGACCTGAATAAACAAGAGTTAGATTATCAATGTGAATGGCGATATAATAGCTGTGGACCTGCTTGTCCTATAACATGCCAGCACCCGCAGCCTTTGGAGTGCCCTCTGCAGTGTGTGGAAGGATGCCATGTACACTGTCCTGCAGGTAAGCACATTGGCTTTAAGCAGTTACTTACCTTTTGCTACTATGCTCCTGGTACTTGTAGGTATTGCTGTAGAGGTTTGGATTTTTGTTAACCCCCTGTTCCTGTTGCATGAAAAGAGTTCTTACAACGCAGAAATATTCACAGATTTGTAAGGCTGGAGATTGAAAAATAATTAAATGTAGCAGTTAATTCCTTAACAGACTTACTGCTGTGTTTTCGCCACAATTTCTTATTGCTTGATGAGAAAAGGTGGTTAAGCATCCTGGTCTGAGTTTGTGAAATGAGTGCTGTGTGTGGAGGTCATGAAGCGATGCCTAGAAGAGGACAATTAAACACTGCCAGAAAGAATGAGAGAGGATGAAAACAGGGTGAAAAGAAAGGAAGAGGGGGATTAGGGGCTGTGTAGCAACAGGGATTGTTGACTATGTAGTTAAAGTAGGGTATGAATTTGTGCTGGACACTCACAAAATGCTCTCCTTCAGAACAACTACTGCAGTGGGGGAAACCCATTGCCTTGTCCCACTCTGATGCTCCCTCCCTGAACCTCCCAGGCTCTGATGCTCCTGAGAGTGCCCAGCAGCATCCTCCCGTGAGCCTGAGCTTTCAGCTTAACTGCTCCCAACAACTATCTGGTAGAAAGGGGAAAGGAAAAGGTATGGGAAATATGGGGTGGGGAGAGGAAAGACAGACAGAAAGGGGAAGAGTGAAAGGCAAGCAAGATCCGAAAGGAGAGTGAAAACTCAGATGAATAAATAGTTTGTAAAGGCAGAGCAAAAAGAAGGTATTTTAAGACCCAAAGTAGCTATTCTGGACCCTGGTATCTCTGATCAGAGTGAGGTAGGGTATACTGGGAGAAAGAAATACTATACATTTAAAAAGGAAAATGCCATTTTCTCTTGTCATCTTCAATGTTTTGTTCTAAAGATCTTTTCACCTTCTGTATGGTACTGGCTGTTGCATGTTATACACTGAGTTAAGTACTTCCAATATCTAAATAAAAGTGGTTATAAAGGAAGGAATTACTTCTCTGTGTCAAGCTGGCAGTGGCCATAACACAAGCACAGTATTCAGAATGTTTGAACACGACTCAGGAGCCTTATTATGTTGGAGTTTTTTTTTGTAGCAGGGTAAATGCAATGATTAGTTTTGCAATTAATGAAAATTGGCATCTTTATACTACTGTGCTATTTTGAAACAGGAAAAATACTTGATGAACTGTCCCTGGATTGTGTCAGTCCAGAAGACTGTCCTGTGTGTGCAGTTGGAGATGTCAAGATCCTGCATGGAAGGAGAATAGTTTTGAATAGAGATGATCCACAGAGCTGTCAATCTTGGTATGATGGGTTTACACAGTAAAATAGCATGCCTGTTGAGTAGGATGAAGGGAGAGAGAGATGAAGCACATCCACACGAATAAGTTTTTGGCTGTAACTTTAAATATAGCACTGAAGATGAAGCTTGGAAACCATCTTTTATGTCAATATCCCTTCACTTAAAATCTGAAGCTGAAGTTTTTCGGTGACAGTAGGGATTATAGGATGTCAGCTGAATTTAAGAAAGTGAAATTCATAAATTCCTTTCAAAAAAGGCCTTTTCCCATGTGTAGGTGGTCCTTCTGGCTTCAGATGTTCCACTTCCTTTTGTGTAAGGTGTGATTCAACATCAGTAAAGCTATCAGACTCTTTTCTTCTGCCACTACTAAAAAAAAATCATGTGTATGGTGCAAGATCTGAATGTGCACTCAGTCTAGAACTCACTGAGATTATTAGCAGTTGGAATTGTGTACTACTATTGGAAAAACAATTTCCCCCAAATTGAAGATGATATCCCATGGCCTGATCCTTTATGCATGCTTTTCCAAATACGATGAAATTAATGGCAGGGTGCATAGTGTTGTGTGCCATGCAGGATGAGAGCGATTTTCGTTCTGTATGCTGCCCAGTGGCATATTACACCATGGCCTGTAGTATCCAAAAGCTTGGTATTCTCCAGATGTCTAGACCCTTGATGGATACTTTAATGTCACTTATAATGCCATTAATACAAGAGAGTTTCCCATCTTGTAATTTGACCATATTTAATAGAAACTGAGTTGTAAAACTGCAGCAGCTATTAGCCCAGACTAACACCTTAGCTCGAAATGCCCTGAACCTCACAGAAAGATCTGTCCTCTTGCCAGGGCTAGTGTACGTCTGTGCTATAAACCCAGGGCATGAGACTGTTAGGTTAATCAATTATTTTTTTTTTTTTTTTAACAGTATATGCGAAGAGCCTTGAATTCCATCAAAAGGTCAAAAAAGAGTCTTCATAAATGAGTCTCTGTTCCCTGATTTTTGTAATGCTTAATAATAATTTATCTTAAATGTTGATACACTGGCTGCTGCTCACAAAAGATTTCAGAATATTAGGAAAACTTACCTCACTAGGGAAACATCCTTTTACATAGCTGTCACCTAATTTAGATGCCTACACCATCTGTACAAACAATAGAAAATATTGCACAAAAATGAATTTTATAGCAAATATCCAAAGGAAATTGGAAACTAGAAGAGGCTCATTCATATTAGGATTAAAATAATAAATCTTCTGTTGCTATACCTTAATGCCAAAAGTAGCTGTGCATTCTCCAATTAGGAAGACACTGAAAGCAACTTGAAAAGAACATAGTGCTGAGAGAACTTAAACGAAGGTGCCACGTGTAAAGTGAAGTTTTTTCCTGGAAAACAGCACCTTCTTCCAGCACTGACTTGTTTAGTTTGTGCATCCTGGGTTTTCGCTGGTAGTGAAAACAAGCATTTTTTGGGCCTTGCTCTTTCATAAACTTTTCCTATTCTATTTCTTGGATGTCCAGTAAGACATGGAAAATACATTGTCTGAGTCTGTACCACTCTCTGTGTGAGTACTGTGATGTTCTTTGCACTGATAAGTGAAGTAAGGAGAATCATACAACCAGGAATTAGAAGAGCAGAAGTGTTAAAGCCTTGTTAAAGATAGAAAGAGATGAATTATAAACAAGTCCCTAAAAGGTGGAGGGTGATGGAGGTGAAAAATCTCGTGGTATGGAAGGATGAATAGTGGGAAAGGCAGAGATGGGGGAAAAAGAAAAATGGGAGCTGAGATGGAAAGGGGAAAAGAAAAATATACTAATGGAGGTGAGTAGAAGTGTTAAGTGGAGACAAATAGGATAAAAAAAAAAGATAACAGCTATAAATTAAATACATCATTTGATATGAGAAAAGGGACTGAAACAGAGAACATGGTAAATAAAAGGAAGATAACAAAGGAGACATAAAAAAATGGAGGATGAACATGTGCCAAAGCTGTATGCCACACAAAATGAATTCAAGAAAAAGAAAGCAATGTACTTTAGAGGTAGGAAAAAAGCTGTTATTTTCACCAAGGTTAAAACCTAGGTAAACCTAGCCTCCTCACAGAGTCTGTTAAGTCATACCAAAGCTAAAACCATCTTTCCTACTCTACTTTGTGTTAGCTGCCTTCAGTTTGCCTCATGTCTTTCTTCCTTGTGAAGCAAACCAGATCTGCCAGTTCAGTCCACCAGTGGCTTGTAGGTAGCCCTATTTCTCAAGCTCAGTGGGTTTCTAGACGGTTTCCAGACACAGATTTTACACGTTCTGTCAAAGGCTGTTATAAGGAGAGTTTCCTGTGACAAACACACCATAATTTCTTATGTTTCCTGTATCTAAACAAATGTATATGAACATATAGAATTTATTTGTACAATACCTTGTGGGGAAATGCGGTGGGGAAAAAAATGACTTATATCATGTTTTAGTTTTGTTGTGTTTTTGAGATATTTAACTGTTTCTGTATGGGCATTCTTTTATTAGATGTGGGTGATGTATTATTATAAGCACTGATATTTTACAGTTACTTTGTTTTTTTTTGTAGTCTGTGTGAAGGGAAGAACTTAACCTGCATAGCCTGTGAACCAGTGGAGGACACCCTAACACCAACCACACCTGCTACGGAGGAGGACATTGAACTACCACCCAGTGAATACTCATGCAGCAAGATGATGGACTTGGCCTTCCTAATGGACGGCTCCAATAAACTGTCAGAAGAGGACTTTGAACAGCTGAAGACTTTCATAATTGGCATGATGAAGAAACTCCACATCTCCCAAAAGAAAATCCGAGTGTCAATTCTAGTGTATAGGGCTGGCCCCACAATCTATCTCGGCCTTAAAGATATCAAACCACAGTCCCATATGAGAAAAATTGTCCAAAGCATAAAATACACAGGTGATGAAGTAGCATCTGCTGCTGAAGTCCTTAAATACACTGTGTTTCATGTGTTTGGAAAAGCAGAAAGGACCAATGCTGCCAGAATTGCAGTGCTATTTATAGCAAGCAAGTCTCCAGGAAAACTCCGCAGCATCCTCACAGCTTTGAAGAATAAAAAAATCACAGTAATACCTGTGGGGATTGGACCGTATGTTAATGTGGAGCAAATCAGGTTCATTGAAAAGCAGTCACCAGATAATAGAGCCTTCCTAATGAACAATGTGTTAGAGCTAATGGATAATATGGATCTCCTTATTGATCATCTCTGTGATCTTGGACCTGAAGAAAGTTCTCTGTTACAAGCTACATCCACTCCAGCAATATCCAGTGTCTTGTTTCCCCCTTGGGGACTCACAGCACCACCACCCATTTCAGAAAAAAACACTCGCAAAAGGATAGACATTGCTTTTATCGTGGAAGGATCTGACAATGTAGGGGAACAAAATTTCAATATCGTCAAGAAGTTCCTTGAGCAGGTGATCACAAGGATGAATGTGGGACAGGAGGATATTCATGTTACAGTCATGCAGTATTCCGAGACTGTCACTCTGGAGTACTCCTTTAGGGAAATACAGTCAAAGGAAAGTATTATTGAGAAGGTGAGGAGCATACCCTACCAAGGAGGGAAGGCTACCAACACTGGGAGTGCCCTTGATTATATTTCCAAACACACATTTGCAGCAGTGAATGGAGGCAGGCAAGATGTTCCTCACTTGGTATATATGGTGTCATCCAGTCCTTCCACTGATGTGATCACAAGACCTCCCAGGAGCATAAATGTGATTCCCATAGGCATAACCCCCAATGCAAATATCCAAGAGCTCAGAGAGGTCAGTCAGCCTAATAACCCAATTATCTTGCATAGCTATAGCACACTTATTGAAGAAGCACCTGAATTAGTGCTGCAGTCATGCTGCTCTCGTAAAGTTTGGACAGAAATTGCAGGTAAAGTTGGACATATTTCTGTGTCATTTATTTTTTCCTCTGTCCTGTCTCCTCTGTTTCCTTCTCACATCGCTGAAATTTGAAGGGTTCCCATATCTTATTTGGTATCTTGTTGTCCAAATGCTAAGGAGGACTATTTATCTTCACTGGAGGCTGAGGATGCTGCCCCAGTGCAGCAGTACTGAGCACAGACCTGCAGCCAGCCTTCTGTAGGCCTAGAAGTCCTTGGCTCCATTTGTCAGTAATGTACTTTCAGATAGCTTTCAGATAGGTTGCAGGGAGACAGAAGAAAAAAAGTTATTCTCATCATATGACTGCCTCAAGCAAGTTAAAAGTATACTTCCTCTTTTCTGTGGAGACTTTATTGTTTTTGTATTTTTTTTTCTTTTTTGGAGGGTGTGGTGGTGGTGTATTTTGTGGTTTTAGTTGGTTGATTTGTTTTTGTGTTTGTTTTTTTTTGTTTGTTTGTTTGTTTGTTTGTTTGCTGTTGTTTTTATTTTAGTCCCCTGGGAGTAAAATAGTATTAGTAGAAAAGCAGAAATTAAAATACCCATGTATCCCACTGAATAGAAATCTCAAGGTTTTCATTAAAGGAGCATCTCTTGTTTCAACTGGTCATTATCCTGCTTGGTTTTCCCAAAATGCAGGCGTATCTGCCCTTTCTGATCCTACCAATAGATTAACAGATGCTACTTACGGTTATCATGTATAAATGACCTTTTTTTTCCCCCTGCCTCTTCTCAGAGTTGTGCAACAAACCAATGGATATCATGTTTCTTCTGGATGGAAGTTCCAATATTGGGGCATCAGAGTTTGAGGAAATGAAAAACTTTGTACGGGCGTTTGTTGAAAGTGCTGAGATCAGTATGTATACGTATCTCAACTCAAACACATAAAGATATTTTGTGCTCTTTTGCTCATACAGGACAAAATGTCTTCTCAGAATAGTTGTTTTTTTTGTTTTTTTTTGGTTTTTTTTGTTTTTTTTTTAAATATTTTAAAATGACTTATTGCAATCCCTCAAAAAAGTTTCAATTTATGTTGGAGAAATCAGGCCGATAAAACTTTTGCTTCAGATGCAGTTCAGTTTCCTCTCAAACTAAGCTGTTCTGGTTCAGGTGAATGAAAGTTTGGCATCCAGTTCAGGGAATCATGTAACAAGGAGGAGCTCGGACAGCAGATCTGATGAGCATTCCCCTTTGCTACCGTACTAGACATAAGAGGGGTGTGTGTGCCAAATAGGCAAAGAGGTTCCTGTCATGCAGGATGGAGATTTAACTGAACTGTATTTCTGTAGCAGAAAAACAAAAATATATGTTTGGTTTTGATTCAGCGCTGGATTAGGTTCAACAGACTTGAAAATAATAGTTCCAGTTCGGTTCTGGTTCATGTAAGAATGGATAATTCAGAGGGTTTTTGGTTCACGTTTGGTCCAACTGCAAGGTTTTGATCTTTGGAACGTTTGGAACGGACGTTTCTGCTTCTGACCAGCCCTTTTTGGCTAACCTATGGTGCTGGAACTGACTTTTTAAGATTTATTTCCTGACCATGTTGGATGACAGACTTTATTTTGAGTGCTAGGCTCACTGTGTTTGCAGATTATGTACTGATGGGAGGCAGACCTCTGATTAGGTCATTCAGCACAGGTATTACCAGTGCAGCCACCCTGCTGGAATGCCGTGTCCTGCACATACATGAAGGGACCATGTGGCACATGTAGTAAGTTAGGACATTGTGTGCCCTTGCACCAAGTCCATCTGCATGGCAGGGACTGCACAGGATCCTGTGTTTTCCCAGTAGCACTTGTTTAAACAAACTGGGATTTTTTGATCAGAATTGTACTTTTTCAATTCAGCAATAAACCATTTCCATGGAGCAACCTCTGTTGCTTCTGGTGTTTCCCCCGGGTGTTGATACGTTTCTATTACACCTGTGCTTCCAAAAAAAGTGATTATCAGCACTTGTACTAATTAGAGAGGTCATACAGGAAAAGTATAGCATTTCTGCATGTCTAGTGTAGCTTAGATTTTGTAGAGATTGTACATGGAAGACACTCTTTCTGAAAATTCTGTACACGCATGATATAAAAAAGCAAGCCAAGTGAAATAAACACAAACTAAACAATAAACCAACAGACAATTTATTTTAGCCTAGCTGTTTTCCTTGTCTTTGAAGCCTGTAATAGCGAATGTTACATCATTAACAACAGGACAATAATAATGTAGCTATGAAATGACTCCTCACTGCGGCCTTGATTTTGAAATCTTTAAGATGACTGTGGAAAACTTTTGGAGTGTAGTGAGTAGGCAATATTCGGATTAATACGGGGCTGCAACATTTGAATACATGAAATCCCAATTATTATTGACTACATTCAGAAATGTTTTAGGAAGCATTGATGAAGAATAATGTGCTATATACATAATTATC
Organism: Tyto alba; assembly: GCF_018691265.1. NCBI lineage: Eukaryota > Metazoa > Chordata > Aves > Strigiformes > Tytonidae > Tyto > Tyto alba. The sequence continues at coordinate 3,331,989 of NW_024881295.1, read as the reverse complement.
TTCTGTATACAGTAGAAGTCCTTCTAAGATCATGAAGAGAGGTACAGACAACCATTATAAACAATGTATTGCCCAGTTCAGTTTTGCAACCCTGATATTTATTAGCTGTCTATACTAATCCTCTGTTAATAGTTTTATTCACATTTCTTACATAGTGTATAAACAGATCCGGGATGTCAGAGAGTAGCAGAACTTGGAATTTTTCTTCATTCCCCTGCAGATCATACTCCCTAGGTGCACTGTGTCCCATGTTGCAGCCTGATGTATGTCACTCAAGTGGTGTATGACAGAGGGAAATTTGCATGAAATGTGGTCATCTCACAAGCTTGGCCCATAAAGACAAATGGGTCATCGCATGCCCACTCTTGCAAAACAATGTGCACATTAAAAAAAAAGTGGTGTTTAGACAATTTTAAAATGGAGAAGGAATAATATTTGGAGATCAGTGAAGTGATATTCTCCAATCGTGGTCAAACTGATCTGAGTTAAAAGGCTGCACGATGGTTCCTGACAGAAAAGTAATTGTTTCTAGCAGTACTTGCATATTTTTTCACCTGGGAGTAGTTCAGTTTTGATCTTTTGATTGAAAATGCAGCTTTCACACTCTGATGGAAAATTGATGTCTAGTTGTGCTTAATGTAAAACACAACCATAATGTATCCTTTAGATTTATTTTAAAACATTTGTATGCACTGCTTAAAATGTTTATTTTCTGCTTTTTGCTTCAGGCAATACTTCAATTCATGTGTCAGTTCTCCAGTATGCCAGGGAAAATAATCTAGAAATTTCATGGAACGTGCCTCAAGAGGCTGAAAAGCTTGTAGAGATGGTGCACTCAATTCAACAAAGGGAGCAAGGTCCTACCAGACTAGGTGAGTGATTATGTGGATGTTGATGTTTAAACAAGATGGGGAAAAAAAAAAAAAAAAGAAATGATAAATATAGCCTGGCTCCAGTCACTAATTTATGTCAGTGGTATTGTGATAGTGCTCTGCAGTAAGACTCTCAGTTTTTTTAGTTCACTCATATCTTCACTATACGTACATTTCTTGGTAAAGATTCAATTTTTCTCTACTAAAATGTGTCTGTAGGTTAGTCAAATTAGTGTTTATCTTAATGTCTTTTCAAAAGAAAAATGTTTTCTTTTTAGCCTAAGTAATTCTCAGGATTTGTATTCATTATCTTTCAAGCAAGCAAAACATAATTAAGGAGTAAAGACTTTCATTGTTAACTTTTCAGCATCAATTAGTTGATCAGACATTTAGCAGCAGATCTGCTTATGCTAACTTCAGTAGCTGCCCTTGTGACGTATTTGTTACGCTCTGCTGAGTCAGTGTAAGTGATCTGGTTGAAAAATAACTTAGCAAAACAGTAGTTATATTCTGGGTGGTGCAGTTCCCTCATCCAAGTTGCTGTGCTGGTGCCACAAGAACTTGAGCAGGCACAAAGCTGGGGATGGTGCCAGGGAGCAAGGATCGCCTAAGGTGGCACCTTAGGTCAAGAGTTACATGTGAAACAAAATCTTCTGTTCCGGAAAACTGCATCCTGAAAAACATGTCCACTTCAATTTTCATGTGCTAAAACATAACACAGATTTCCCACCGGGTCTGTGGAAAATCAGTACACACACATGTATCAGTTGTAGGGTTCAGCAAAAAATGATTCTCCTACAACATATCTGATCTTTCACCAGATACCCTGAGAATTTTGTTCTTCTGGACTGTAACCACATTTGCTCTGGCAGCCGCTTAGCATTAGGGTCCTATAAGAGTTGAGGAGTACACAGATTTTTAGGGTCTTTGGCCTACTTCAGACTGTAAAGAGTTATTGGTATAGAAAAGTGAGAAATAAAACCTGACTTCCATAGTTCGCAGGAGGATTAGCCATGATTGCTTTCTCAGCCTGGAGAAATAAAAATACCAGATGGCTGATGAGACTTCTATAGGCTCGTTGTGGGATAAATAGTTACGTACAAATAGATAAGTTTCACGAAGCCTTCCATGTAATGTGCATAGTAAGCCATGCTGAACTACAGGATAAACAGAGAACATGCCGTTTGGGAAATGAAATGGGAGAGGCAGCCACATGACATACTCGTTAGTGATTTGTTTATGTCTCATTGGAAAATGCTCAGAGACCACAATGCGGGATGTGGTATAATGAAACAAAATGGAATAGAGTAGAAGTAGTTCCTCCCAAATGAAGTAATGAAAATAAGTCACTGTGGTCCTGTCCTGCACCTTGTAATGTGTGTGAATCCGGCTGACTGTGTAGGAGATTCAGCATCCATGGGAAACGCATGGTCATTCATGTAATTCTGTCAGTGCTTGAGCCTCTGGAAACACAGAGGCTGCTTAAAAAGTGTAGGTGGCTCAGTCTGGATGTTGCAGTTCCCTGGGTAGCTTTGGAAATTTTTTCTAGCCTATGGAGGGCTTGATCAAGATTTACCTGTTAAAAATATCGTTACCATCAGACCAGCGCTGTTTCTCCTCGTTTGCGCTGTCTTCCCTATGGTAGAAACATGATCCTGTGTTATCCTTATTCAATCTTTGTTTATACAAATCATCCTATTTCAGTCAAAAAAGCTGTATATGCAGGGAGCAACAGTAGGCTCTGTTACCATTGATGTAAAAGTCTTACTGCAGAAAGAGTTCCCTTTTCTGTTTCATTTAACCATAAGGAAACTCCAGGAGAAAGATACGTTTTATGAGTAAGAAATAAGGAAAAACTACGGAGTATTTGAGGGCATGGGCAAAACAAAAAAGAGCTGCCTCTTTTATAGCACAAAGCTTTCCCATGCTTATGCAGTAAGATAACATCAGGCAAATTTTGGCTCAAGTAACCTGTTGAGAAGCAGCTCTGGGGATATTCAGATGCCATGAAATTGTGTACAACATCACATAAGAATTAACTGGAAAAAAAAACAGAAAACTAACTGCAAGCAAGAGCTGACTATATAAGCCTTCATTCAGCTAAAAGAGTGATCTATGCAGGAGAACTGAGAATCACATAAACATGCCCCTGTTCAGCATTTGTGGGTATTTAGGAGCGTCGCAGGGAGCACAGTGAGCAATCCCTATAGTAAATACTTCTTAACATTTTATAAAAACATAATTTTGCTTGCTTGTACTTTTGCTAAATGTAACTCATTTAGGCTGTTTTCCATGCCCACTGCCTGACTCGGAGTCAAAATTTGGAGGAAGTATGATCTATGAGGCTCGAATGTATTAAAAGCATTGTTAGGAAAAGAAATGTGGGACTCCACCCCCTTATGAAAAAAAGTCTTAAATATTTTCACTGAAACTTTCTACAGTTATTAACATATTTGAATAGTAGCATTCAGCTTTGCCTGTCGTGATTAAACAGGTATAAATGTTTCCTTTCTAACCACCCCCTGTGGTTTAGGAAGCAAAGACCCACCATAGCACTTTTCTTTATTCAGATCTCTGCCCTGAGTGATGTGAAATTTTCAAAATCTTACCCCTCATCACCCACCCATAGCCAAGTTTGCCAGCAGCTGCCCTGATCTAAGGGCTCCCATCTACTGGAAGACAGAGGTCATCCTCACTTGCTTCTCCACTCCTGTTTCTGAACTGGTGGTGTCAGGTTCTTTCTGAAGACAGCTTTGGGTGCCTACTAACCTCTTCCCTGAGCTATTTTAATTCACTGCCCTGGCAGATTTGTTTTTGTTTGCTTGCATATTTTTTTTTTAGTTAATTTCTTACAGAGTTTATGAGTTGAATATGGTCCTGGTGGAGCCCGGCATCATCAGAACCCCTTGGTGATAAATGAAATGCAGAATTTGTGACCTGCAGAGCCAGGAAAGCAGAGGAGAGGGTCTGGGGCCTCATAGCCTGCTCCTTTCAGTGGTGGTGGGTTGTTGGACTGACAGATCTGTGCTGTTCATGAAGAGTTCAGACATTCTGTTAATTGGCACATGTTAATGCCAGAATATCAATGTACTAAGAACTAACTATTTAAAGCATTGATCTGTGGGATCAATTGACTATTTAAAGCATTGATATGTGGGATGAGTGCTAACTTGTTTCAAAATTAAAATAATCTACTATTTTCAGTTAAAAAAACACAATTCAATGTCAAGTCAAGGCCCTAAATCAAGATATAGAGACAAGCTTCAGGATTATCATCATGGATGGTTGTCTAGATAGATACACTCTGGACTATCCATAGTCCAGATAGTGCTGGCTTTTTCTATACCTCTTCAAGTGCTGAGGAATCGTTTATTTTTCACTTCTTTCCCAGGCAGCTTTCAGTACCTGTGGGTGTTTAAGACCTCTTGTAGTACTTTTTCTTGTTTGGTCGAGATGTTGCAGAAGTGTTAGTGAAACCACTGAGGCCACTTAAGGCACTGATTCACAAGTTCGCGGCAGGAACCTCCGCCTATCTGGAATCCCCTGTTTGTCACAACTCCACAGACCCTCATGGGGGCTTTATGTTTTATTCCTCATTTCAGACAAAATTAAAGGAAATAATTGCAAAGGTTGCTTTTAGGAAGTTTCTCCTTTCCCTGAGGCACCCACCAAACCATTAAATGTCTTTGCACTGGTTTATTTTCCTCCAGATTGGCTTATTCTGTGATGAATCTTGTTTTCTATTTCTTGGATGTATTTCAAATGTTTCTAGGGCACCTTGTGCTCTTTCAGTTCATTCCACGATGCTCATAATTGTTCCCAATCTAATATCTGTGATTCAGATTAGCATGCCTTTTTACACATTTTTCCTCCTTTATCCAAATCATTAATGAACTTATTCAGTAAGGCAGAATCTGGTGTAATTCCCTGTAGACTCCCAGTAAACATTTCCAACCCTACTCAACTGATTGTCTTTTGTCCTTAAAGCTTGTTTATGTCCATTTAATCAACTTTCAGTCCTTGCAGGAACCTCTGCATGAACCATTCTGAATTACTTCAGAATACGAATCTGGTCTGGCTTGAATGTGAATCAGGTGATTTAAAAAAAAATAATTAAATTATTCATCTAATTAGCCCTTTTTGAATAGTCTTGTTCAAGGCAACCAGAAAAACATTATTACAAAGTGTTTTCTGACTGTCAGAAGTTCAGCATCTAATGTTCATCATCTTAGCTGAGAGGGGAAAACTGTGCATTGATGCCATCCCTTCTCCATTTCCCCCCCGCCTTTGTAGGATATCTTGTTTTTGCTTCAGTGATTATTCGAAACATGACTTTTGTTTTGTAGTCTGTAGTGTAGTCAGGAATGTATCAACACTGAAAGACAAAAAGAAGGTGTTGTGCTGTGGTGGCAGCCTTTGTAGTGACTGATTCACCCTTTCTAAAGTAGCCCATATAGATCAGTGTGAGGGCTTTGTTGTTGTTGTTTTATTTTTCTTATTATTTATTTGTATTTTTTCCCTGGATATGTCCAGTGACTAACAATCACGCCCTACTGACTGAGCTGAAATGCTGCTGGAGGATCAGTGCTCCTGCAAGCTGTACCTTTTTGTACAGTTATCCAGATAAATGTTTAGGTGGTCAAATTTGTGAAGGAGGGGTGTGTGTGTGTGTGTGTGTGTGTGTGTGTGTAGTTAATTGTGGCCATTATGCCTATCAGGACCAGCATTGGTGTAATATGTTAGGAGGCATTAGGAGAAGAGGGGGCAGGAGGTCAGTGACAGATGACCAGACACACATTCTCCATCACATCCACTGCCTTTGAGAACAGATTTTTTATTGTGTGTCACACTGCTCTCAGCTCTCTTATTCTCCTGTATGCAATGAACGCTTTTGGCTTTAAGACTTCCATCTTGATTTCTCACGGGCTGTATGCCTAATGCCTAAAATACATGTGAGTATAGAAGTCATTCTGCTTCCAAAGCACATTTGTTGCATTTGTTGTTGTTTATTTCAGGATTTGGGGGACTTTTGGTTTGTTTTTGTTTTTGTTTTTTTTTTTTTTTTAATTTTTTTTTGATAACACATTCTATATGTGAGAAACAGAAAGCATTTGTAACAACAATACATGAGATGAACATAATTTACTCCTGTGTTCAGTATGTGGGAACGTGTTGGCTGCTAGTCTGGGCTTAGGGTCACATGTACACAGAGAGAAAATCCTTAAAAACATACAACTCTTAAAGCCCATAGCAAACCTCCCATTCATTTCACTGGGGCTTATACGCTACCCTTTGTCAATGCTCGCAAATGATGTTTTGGCCACTGTCAGATTATCTTTAAAGACAAAAAAATTGTTTTGTTTTTTTTATGGAGCAGGACTTAGGATATTTTCTATGAGCATTCCGATTTTTCTCTAGGGCCCATCACTGAAATAAATAGCTGATGGTGTGGTCCCATATAGCTTAGCAGATTCAAGAGCGAGCTACTGCAGAAGGGCCTGGCCCCGGCCCCCTGACACCTCAGTGCTGCTGCGGGCAGGGATGTGCACTGGGCCTTCGGGGAGCCGAGGGAAGGCCCAAATGGCTGAAAACAGTGCACCTTTCTAAAAAAAAAAAAAAAAAAAAAGGTGTTTTTTTGGAGATGGTGGGTTGCCTGAGGCAGCTGGCTGTGTGGCCGGGGGGCAGCAGCGCTGGCCGCAGGGGCATGCCCGGCGGGTGCAGCGGATGCAGCGGGCCCTTCCTTCCGGCAGCAGCAGCTTGCTGCGGCACTGCTGCCGCCCGAGGTGCGTTTGCACCCTGAGCAGGTGTGTCCGAGCAAGCTGGAGCGGAGCCAGCAGCCGCGGTGGCCCAGAGATCAACTGCTGGCGGGGCGCACGAGATGCACGGTGGTCTCATAAAGGCTGAGGCCTGTGTGGCTCAGACCTGGTCATTTTAAAACTAGTTTAATCATGTCCAAGGTGCTGTGCACTCTTTTTCCAGTCTTAATATAGCCTTGTGCATGGTGATATTTATTTCAGTGTAAACGTTTAAAATTTCCTTTATTGGTATGAAAATGGAAGATTATTGTTATGTTGCAGTCTAATAGTAAGAGTATGTTCAATTTGGTTTGTTTATTAGCAGTCAATATTTTTTATTATGGCCTCGGAGGAGTTTGGTATTTCCCTCCCTGGTGAGATGTAGAAGCAAACAGCTGAGAAGTGACAGCTTCCAGCTTGGGATGGATGGTGACTTTCTGAATTCCTCTAGCAGGACAAAAGTTTTCATTTGATCATGTCTTCAGACACCTGGCTCTTTTCTCTAGAGCTGGCTTCAAAATAAGGGGAGAAATCCAAAGAGTTTTTAGTATACTAAAACAAATTTTCCATGCATTCAATTGAGTAATTGTTTTTTTGGGGACTTTGAAATAGTCCCTGGTTCTGTTACAATGGAAATTGATTTCATTAGTAGAAACAAAAATAATGAATTTTCCAGTTTACAGATACGCATAGAAGTTTCTGAAAATTTTCAGAATTAATGGGAGAAAGAGAAATGGAGCTGGAGCAGCTGGTGACCACACCAACCACACAAAAGTCGAAGGGTCATTAAAAAAAAGACAAACATAGAAATTCCAAGTACTTTTCACAAGTGAATGAAGAAAATAATTTGTGATTCTTACTGTGCAAAAGTTTAGCCTAAAATATTTGAAAGTTAAAACCTGAAATACTTTTTTAGTAATTATTTATAGGACAAAAGGGAAATGAGTCAATTTTCTGGCACACTGACCATCCTGGAACAATCTCAGGGATTGGAATATAGTCATATTAATTTTCTGTATTTTGTTTTATCCCTTATTTATAGCTAACATGCCATTCTGCATCTAACATCTACCTCTACAGACATATAGAGTAACTGCTGGACAACAAAACCATTTGTAGTAACAGTTGTGAGACAGCTTTATAGGACATGAGTTAATACCTGGGTTTAGTTAATTTTTCTGATCAGGAATATTAGTTTGTGAAATGGAATTGCCATCACCCAACTAATAATGATGTTTTAAAATATGTTTTGTTGCAAGTAGAAAAACATTCAAAATTTTGATATTTTCACTGAACAGAAACTCTGAAGTGTTTTCATTTTATATGTAAAATACGATTCAGAATTATACTGGGAATGAAAATCAAATTATAGGAATGAACTTAATCTACACAGTTGGAAGAACTAAGAAGAAAATCATTGCATAGCAAGAAACAGAAGAGAAACGTCCCATTTTGTTCTTAAATACTCTTGAAAGCTTTGTTGATTTCTCTCTCTTTATTTTTCTTTTCCTTTTTTTTTTTTTTTTCTTCTGATCATAATTGACGTTTTCAAAAAGCATTTTGCTTTAAACAAACATGTATCTTTCTATTTGAAAACTAGCACTTGGGAAAATAGGTGACCCTCTCAAGACAGCAGGTTGCTAGTGGAGGTGGCAGTGCGTGATAGATGGAGGCTTATAGGAGGAGAGAGTGATGTGTGTGGATCCTACTCCTGTGGTAGGTCTGGCAGGGCCTGGCAGCAGTTCCTAGTGGGTCCCAGCTCTCCTCTTCTAGCTGTGGGCACCTGGGTGGAGAGATGGCACATGAAGATGAGGCTAAGTCTCTGGGGAGGAAATGGTGGTAATGGTCTAACGGGGAAGAAGAGGTGGTCGGATAAGGCGGGAATGGGCTGTCAGTCAGGGACTGTAAGGTGGCTGAGACAACAGGCAAGGATGGGGAAAGCAGTAGTATTTGAGAAGGGAACATCACTTCCAAACCAGTGCTGTGGCAACGGAAACATGTGGACTTCTTCCAGAGACCTGTTCTAGGCTGAATTCTTCCAAGGGGTAAATTCTTCCTGAAACCCTAATTCTTATAGAATACCCAGTTGCTCTTGCCATGTTATCAATAGTCAATGTGCTGAGTGAGCTTCCTAGAGGTTGTTCCTGCTCGGGGCACCTTGGGAATATGATCTTTGCTTCTACCAGTGAAAAGGGGTCGGAGACATGATGAAAGAAGACACCAAGTGCAAAGTGCTCAGGTGTGCTAAGGTATTCTGGGGGTGTGCTGGTGAATTATCTATGTTCTGATTTCCAGTGCTTTACGAATGAGTTTGTTATTTAAAATTGTTCAGTGAATTCCTCAGGCAAACGTATTTCTGCTCTCAGAGGAACTAGTCTTTCAGGTCTTTATCATTCATCGTTCAGTGTTTGCCCTGAATGTCACATCACTCACGTGGTACCATTTCTACTTCCTGACCTAGTAACTTCCAAGCTGAAAAGAACTTTTAAGAAAGTTTCATATCATGATTACCAGTATAAATATTTGTGCAAATACATATCTAAATACAGGTACTAGCAAAGTGCTCTCTCGCTGAGGTCATGATTTTGAACAAAAATTAGCCTGAGTGTTCACAGAAGAGCACCAGGTACCCATTTAAACCCATTCATGATTTGGTACATAAGGTAGAATTTTTTTGTGTGCCTTGTGGGTTTTGGTGGTTTTGTTTGTTGGGTGGTTTTTTTTTTTTTTTTTAATTTTGTTGGTTGTTTTGTTTGTTTTTGTTTGTTTGTTTCTTTGTTTTTAATATGAATCTCCCAGTTATATTAGGGGTTAGTCTAGATTTCAGAGAGGTTTCTGGTAGTAAGGAGGCAAGATAGGCATTTCACACCCATAGAAAAAGTTGACCAAATTAGGGAAAGACTAGATCTTCTCTGGGATCTGAGCAATTTCTGAGTAATGTTCAGGGTGGTGTGAAGTTGTAGATCAGATAGCCACTGGATGTCACTGTTGTTCTGCAATTGGGAAATAAGTACATATTCTTCTACCATGTCTTCTTTCCTTTTGTGTAACGCAATTGTAATACTTCTGGAAACGGTAACTACTAAAGTGAGGAGAATAACTTCATCCTCGTGGCTAAGGAAAGGTAGTAAAATTCCCATTACTTCAGAGACTGAGGAGCTAAGGATGGTCCTCATGTGTTGGGATGTATTAATAGTACTGGTATGTTCTTAATAGATGAGATCTTTCATGTAGCAGCAATAAAGCAATCATTAAAAGTCCTTTAAGAATAAGTATTTTTCAGTACTGTATAGCCTAGTAATACAAAGTAGGATTTAGTTTTATAGCCTCCTATGAGTTTTCTGTCATATCTCTCATTTATCTCTTAATTTCTTTTTAGGAAAAGCTATTGATTTTGTAGTTCAGAATGCAATGTCAGAATCCCACGGAGGCAGACCCAGTGCATCAAAGGTCGCAATAGTCATCGTGTCGGGGAGATCAGAAGACACTGTGGAGGCTGCTGCACTTTCTGCAAGAATGAACAGTAAATCTTGTTTAGCTGTCACTATTTTTAAACAGAGTTGTGGCTTTTTAAGTAATGCACTAGAACAAAGGATGAAAAATTAAGGCACTGGTATGTTCATACAAGTTCAGAACTTACTGTATGTAATATTCTGGTAGGAAACAGGCCTGAATAAAATGTGCCTGATGAATATGCCTTTGAATTACTGGTAAATTCAGGACCAGTCTGCAATTTCAGCTGAACAGCTTCCACAGGCTTCACAAACAAGTGGCATTTCATTTTCCAAAGTCCTGTAGATAGACAGGGATGACAGAAATGTGATCTGATATTATAAATTCAATATTGTTGCAGTGCAGCTAATCATGAAAGGTTCAATGTAATAATAATACACAGAGAGAGGATTTGATCAGATTCTGCACTGACCTATACAGGAATATGCTTTTGCTATCAATGTGTGCTGCATGACGTTTTTAAAGTTTTCTGGCTGTCGTCTCTGTACCTCATCTTCCTCAGGTATTCAGCTGAGGAATATTGACTTCCTTTGTAGATTGCTTTGGGAGCTATTGAATAAGGCATGGACTAAATAATAACTATCAGTAGAATTCATCTTAGCTGACACTGTGATTAGAGCATCACCATTTCTTCCCTTAGCCTATGTGGAGGGAGTGATGCAAGTCATACATGTTGAAAATTTAAAAAAAAAAAACCTTCTCCTGTGCATTGCCTATTTAAAAATCTTTTCTTCAATTTTCCTAGGGGTATCACTGTTTCCAATTGGAGTTGGGAATAGATATGATGAAGAGCAACTAAGGACTTTGGCTGGGCCATCAGCTGCTAACAGAATCATGAAGCTTCAGAATTTTGAAGACTTATCCACTATGATCACATTGAATAGTGAATTTATCAAAAAAGTGTGCATGGGTAAGTTCAATATAGTTGTAGCCCCACAACTGGAGCAAACCCCAAAAACTGAAATGCCAAAACCAGAATGATTTTTCTTCATTTGAGAAGTCAGTACAATGCTCCTTTGTTAGTGTTTCACTGATAATCATCACAAATGCTAACATAGACCAGCACCATCACTTAGGTGTTAAACAAAATCTGAGCCCTTTCAGCATGTAGCCAACTACTATGCTAATCACCTAACTTTGAGCAAGATTTTAAAAACTGCTTAGGCCTGAGCTTTCAAACTATGATATTATTAGTAGTCAGGGCTGGTTATTAACTGAAGGACACCAGGAAATCTCAAGCTGTCGTGAATGGATGGGGCATGCTTCAGATATGCTGCAAGTTAGTTGTGAGTAAAGATTTCAAATTACATTTTTTTCTGCACAGACCTAAGCATTGTTATGTATATGTCTACAAAGAAGTCAGCCAAACCATAAGGAAAAGAAAAGAATAAGAAAGAATTAACTTTTCCCTAAAAAAAAAATACTGGGAAAAAAAAAAAAGTGTAAAGTATTTTAAACAAGCATTCATTTCTTTGTAGATAGCAATTCCCCCCATTTAGGAAACTTGTTTCAAGTCTGACCAGTATTTGACTTCTTTTGCCTCCTTGGTCTGTGTGTAGATAGATAATTATTACTCATATTGTTATTTCTGTTACAAGAGCTTCTATGTGTCCTCTCCACAAACCACTGTCGCATCGTGTTAGTCGTTGCACAGGTTTTTACCAGCATTACTAGGGCTTAGTTACATCTCCATTAAAATAAGTGGACTTTTTTTGCAGATCCAAGTACCACTAAGAATGAGGAAGTTATGGAGTGTGCACAGTCCAGCTTAGAGATATCCGATCAGTCTCCACTGGGATCACTTCTGGCATTTAAAAATCTCTCTAGAGCATTAAACAGCTGCCATTTTCTTTCTTTCTTTTCTTTTAAAATAGGCTTTAAAAGATGCATTTCCTCTCCTCACACTGTAAAATATGTGATTTTCTTGACTTAAATTACATTGATCCAAGATATAGGATGGGGAACAGGAATTTGAAACCAGTAACTATTTTCTTATTGTAATCTGCGCTATAACCTATCGGTACTAGAGTTGAAAGCTTTGTATTTTTATGAAAGTTCTTCCAACAGAACAAAGCATATGCTCAAAAACTTGAATGATAGGTACCTGATATTAGACACCTAAATCTGAGATATTTAGCTTTCCCTTTTGCTGATGGTAAAGCCTTTGCTGTGGGGTGGGAAATGATCTTTTTGTTTTGTTCTGTTTGGTTGGCTGTTTTTTGGTGTTTTCTAGTTTTGTTTTGTTTTGTTTAAGTTTCTTACAATCTGTAAAGTGTAATTTTCCCCTCCAGACTCATACAATTGAATTTCTGGTGCAGAGGGAGTCGTACTTTATGTATGGAAGGGTACCAAAAATGATACTATTAAAAAGGCTTAAAAGATTTCCTAAATGCTTTCAAAATACATTACTTGTCCTGGAGAAGACAGAGTTTGTAGCGTATATATGCTAGCATAGTATAGTATTATATAAAGAGTTTGCTAGTCAGTGTTTTAATTTCCTAGACTTGTGCTTATCACATTGTTTTGCCATTGCACTTATATGAAATTACTTTCTGTATGTCTTTAGGTGTGTTATGAAATCACAGAAATATAGAAACTGCAATTCAGTAGGTGTCTTGTGACCATCTAAATGATTATATAAAAACCTGCCCATCACAGTAATGCCTGAATGTAAGGAACTGAATTTGAGTATTCTTATTGCAGCTATTTTCATAATTACACTAGTTGCTGACAGATCTTATCTTGGAACTACTCACTGGATTTATCTTTCTGCATTTAATAAATGTGTGGGTGCATGAGTGTGTAAATTCTCATTACCTGCTAATTACCAGAAATATTCTCAATTCATCATAAGATTCAGAAGCAAGGCTGGACCTTGCCTCAGAGCTAAGACCGTGAACTTTTAAGTAACATCTGAGCAGACATGTATGTCAGTACAGGGAGTGCTGTAGAATTACAGCCTACCTATTGCTTACAGGGTGTTTTGGGACCAACATCACTGCAAAAGTCAGGTAATACTAGCAGTGTAAAGTTTATGCATTCTTTGACTTACTCTTGTACACTTTGGTCAAATGCCTGCAGTCTTCAGGTAAGGATTCTCACATTCTACCACAAAAAAAATTTCTTAGAGCCTAAGTCACATTTTAAAGTAAGCAATCTGTATTTTGGCAATGACCACTTAAAGGATGGTTTAAGGGCGTGAGATGGCTAAAAGATATCTGTTTCTCTTTCAGACCCTGTCAGACAATGTATAGATGAGGATGGAAACAAAAAGAAAGTAAGTGTATTGTTTGGGTTTCAAGTTATAAAGTTCATGAAGGACCACGAATACCTTCATAGAGAATCTGAAGCAAAAATGTTGGACAACATTAAGAACTACTTCGGAGGAGAAAAATGTTGGCTTTTTAACTGATGGGATAATTTTGCCCACAAAGGAGACTTCCTGTAACGACACCTGATCTTGTAGTGTGTCGAATATTAGTGAAAGCAGTGCAGAGCCAAAATTTGTGACAGTGTGTGCCTTCCCTGACAAAGAAAAATGTATTTCCATCTCCTGGTGAAGGAAATTTTGGGAAAGCTGAACATGGCCATAATGAAGTTTCATGTACAGGGGGAGGCAACGTCATTGTCCAGACCCTTTCTTTCTGCTAAAAATACAAGTACCCGGTCCCTTTGAAAATTTTATAGGAAGATAATTATTGTGTGATAGTCATCTCTCTAGGGAAATCCATCTCTTCAGTAATGAAATCAAAGTCCTTAGTGTTCTTTTGCAGAAAAGCTTTTATTAATCCAGAGAAAATGCTTCAGAAATGTATAGTAAACCTATCTGATCTCTCAAAAGTGATCTACTCTAAGAAAGGAATGATACAGGTGTTATAAATGGTTCACTTCCTTCATCTCAGATTAAATGCCAAGATTTTTGAGTGTGTACGATACTTCATGCCTTTAAAAATGTTATCATAATCTTGTTACATATTTTCTAATTGGGGGTTTAACTATGAGTTCTACCCTAGATTTTATCTTAAATTTCCAGTACATTAAAAATTTTCCTTTGATTTTTCCCTTGTGAGGACATGTGTATAAGGAAGGATGTGGCTAATAAAGAAATGCTTGTGAATTGTGTAGACACAGGAAATATATCAAAGCTGCCTTACATGGTTGGCCTTGGTCAGCTGGTCAGAACACAGAAAGGCTTTAGCTAGATCAGGTAGCTTTGAAACTGACAATCTAATTAAGAAAAAAGCAACAAACAAAAACTGAACTTGGAAACCTTTCTTAATTAAAACAAAAAAATAACCAGGTTCTTTAGTCATGTGAATAGCATGTGTCCAGGCCTCTGGGCTCCTAGAAGCAGATACAGGTACATATAGGTAAGTGCTGGGAAGGCTAAACTTGAATTTCAGACACGTCAAGTTTCATTTTTTGGTAATAAGCTTAAAGCACAATTTCCATTCTGGCTAAAATGCTTTTGGAAGAAAAGAGGTCAGGCTCCAGACCATCTAAAAATGAACCACACTTTCAAATGGTAGCCTTAAGGGGGATTTTGTGTTACCAGTTCTGTCAACCAAAAAAAATGGGGTTTAGAAGATGCTGCCAACGTGGTAGCCATTTCATTTTGGAGCAGGCTGTTGAGCATCCCATGGTGCCAACAGGACACCATGGAAGTATTCTACCTCTGGTGTTCAGCACCCACATGCTGAACTCCTCTGCTGCCTCACATCCATAGGGATGAAGAATCAAGGCTCTTTTCTGATTCACAGGTTCTTACATTGGATCCATAATATTTCAGGTGTTACTCAGAAAGTTATTACAGGAGGCTCAGTTCCCCAGGTGGGATGTCTGTCATGCATCTGGAGATTGTGGGAACTGATCTCTTGCAGTTTGCAAGAAAGTCAGAGTTCTCAGGATCAGAAATCTCATCCTAAATCCCATCGGTATCCTGAGTGATATGATTTGTTACATTTTCTTTGTTATTACCTCTACCCTGGAAATGACTGTTGAGGGAAGATTCATGGCTAAGGTCATGCTTAGTAGCAGAATGATGGAAGATCAAATGTGCTAGGTCAAACCAAAATTCCGTCCAATCCCTTGTATTATGTGGCCAAAAACAGAAGTCAGGGAAGAATCTAAGTAAATGTATACAAAAGTTCCCTGAACTGTTCTAGGCTTGAACAATTTGTGACTCAGGGACACTGTGAACTGTGAGTGGCATCTTTCTGTGTTTGATAGTGCTCAATAGATTTCTCTTCCATTAATTTGTTCAGTCATTCTTTGAATCCATGTAAGTTTTTAGTACGCATCCAGTGGCAAGTTGCTCCAATAGTGCTAAATATGAGCTGTGTAAAGAACCAGTTTTAATATTTGAACTTGCCAGCTGACAGAATATGTGAATGATTATGATAATTAAAGTTTTTTTGATGTAGTTAATTTTCATCAGTAGTCTTGTTTTGATGCTTTTAAGCATGCATAAAGGTGCTAATAGAAGTATAATAATATAATAATCGTATAATAAGTCTAATAATGGTAGTGCTTAATTGTGAAGTGATCTGTATAGCAATCTTCTGTATTTCTACTCTAAGTATGGCGGTAAAAATCACATTCCTAAATTAGCAGTTTCCATAACATGACTTTTCTAGGACTGTTCAGCACTTGGTTTAGAGAAGAACAAACAAACAAACAAACCCCTGACTAAATTAAAAGGTGCCAGCTGATGAAGCCAGTTGAGGTATATGGCTCTCTCTCCTGCAGATGCACAGTAAGAGAGTGTGCAAGTCCAGGTCCGTAGGTTCAGAGCTCCCCCTGAGAGGAAGTCTGAGGCTTCCTCCGGTGTGCTGGCAGGCTCATCAGTTTCAGCAGAGTTATCCTTCACGATTTAGAAACTTCTGCTTTTGCTTTCCTTTCTGTCCTATTTTTACTCCTACGATTTCACAGCAATTGGGATTTAGCCTTACTTTGTCTTTAGAGTCCCGACGTTTTCCTCTGCACCAGGATTCTTGGCTTTTTTGGATCTTTCAGCTGATATTTTTGATTTAATGTACTGTGCTTTTCTTTTCTTGTTCAGCTCTTAGATGTTTTCCAATAGATGTCCTGTTAAGTAGTGAAATGAAAACAATTAAATATGTATGGAAGCCAGAGGGTCCTTTGCCAGACTTGCACAGCTGTATACGTACCCTTCCAGATGCTCCACTTCCAATGAGTTGTAGGCGAGACAACTATAATTAAAAAACATTAAATTTCTTCCTATCTAAATATTTTTTTCATATTTAAAGCTCCTTATGTTACTTTTTCACAGCTACCTCTAGCCTCACAAGCCTGAAAAGTATGAAGCCTCTTTCAGGACAAGTTTTCTTCTCAAAGACCTGAAACATGCAAAGCAGGTCCAGTAAATTAACTCATTTTTAATACGTAAATTTTTATGGCTGCAAATCTTCCAATTCTCTTCTAGACTTGATGGTATCACATAGCTCAGAGATACAGAGCAATACTTTCACATTACTATTCTTGGTTTGCACATTAGTGCCCAGAATAGTCTGTGAATTATGTTGTAGTTACCTAGGTATTTTATCACTTTGCTCTTCTCTTTCATGGGAATGATGGGTAAGTTGAAAAAGAGAGGACAGGACATGAGCTTGCCCAATAGCAATCATCTTCTCTTCCCCACATGTTTCTGTTTGTGAATATCAAGAGATGTTATTCAGTTCATAGAGCCACTGCCTCACTTGTTAGTAGTGCTTCTGGACTCATCTCTGTAGAGATGGGTCTGGGAAGAGCTGTTTCCCGCATTAGGGGATATTCTTGGGAACGCAGACCTTAGGGATGAACATTCTGTTTTGAAAGTCATTGAGCCTATGTATGGACTTTAGAGCTTTGCGGGATTGGGGCCAGAGAGCTCAGCTTTTTGCAGATATGAATCTTGAGATATTCCAGATTGTGACCACATCTATTCCTCTGTCATTTAGTAGTACGTAATCCCGGTGCCTTAAAATTTAGACTGTCCTTTAGAAGATGAGAATATATTTTACATTTTATTTTTAATTTTACAAAACAACTATGCATATTTAATAACATTAATCTGGTAAAGGAACAGTTTCCCTTTGGGAAGGGAGGAACTGTTTTAAAGTTTTGGCGTTGTGGATAAAATAACTAAGAGTATTCCATGCTTTTCTAGCTTGGAACAAAAACTGTTAATTCCTGCTGTGCCATGACCAACTCTGCTTAGAGCTCTTTCTAAAATAGTTTTATGGCTTATGTAAACTGCAGTCTTTGACATTTAAAGAAAAGCTAAGGGAAATTCTTTGTTGACTATGCTATCCATGCATGCTGTAGGATGGTTAAGCTAACAATAGATGGAGTACCAGATACTTCATTCTTCTGTAAGAAAACATCTCCTCTTCTAGGCTATTATCTTTTGCTTGGAATTTCAGTCTATTTCTTACAGTGTTGCTAATTTAAACTTTCTCATCCTCATGAAGTCCTGAAAACACTGCCTTCTATTATTTAGTTATCCAGGGCTAATTTGAGTAGCACTGCTGTCAGTATCGCTTTCCTTGCTAGCTGTAGGATCGTTGCAGCAGTCGAGTTTTGCATTTTCTTCCCCTCTGTCCATGTTCTTTTCAGTTGTTAAATATCCATGTCTCCCTACCTAGCCTGGTGATAAATGGACATTACCGGACCAGTGCCACACTGTGACATGCTTTCCAGGAGATTACACAGTTCTGGAGAGTCACCAAATTAACTGTGAGAGGATGCCCAAACCAGTATGTCATAGCAATCTTCCTGCTGTTAGGATTGAAGAAACTTGTGGCTGCCGATGGATGTGTCCGTGTGAGTATCTATCTTTGCATGTATGCCTCTCCCTCCCCATCACTTGAAATGTTTATCAGAAATGTAATGCTGAATGGAGCTGCTCAGTCATCGTACACATCAAAGTTGACTGAGGTGGGAGGAATTGATGCTAAGAGCATTAAGAGCCTCACTGATGCCTGGAATGAGTGATGCTATTTGCAAGTTCAGGGCCACTGTGAGCTTATTTTTTACATAGGCATAGCTGCAGTGTTTTGTCAGAGAATCTCACATTCAATTTCCAAAGCTGTGTTAACTGGGAAGGGGGAGGTGCGTGGAAGAAAACAGAAATTTATCCCAGCAAGCTGTAAGCAAGTGAGATATTTTTGGTACACCTCTAGGTGTGAGGGTTTGGCCTGGTCTCAATCAAACGTATGTATTGAAAAAATAACAACAAAAAATTCTCCCTGCCTCCATAAAATCTCAGACTGAGTATCTGAGCAGAAAGGGTGAATGTCATGCGATTGGTGCCTTGGCTGAGAGGACAGGAATAGAAATTAAGTGTGTCCACTTGCATTTACAGGGTGGAGGGATTCAGCCCTGAGGCTGGTGATCCATTTATTAAAAAGAGAGATTCTTTAGTAAAATGCCACATATGTGAAGGGAAGACTTGAAGAAGGAAGATGATGATTTCAAGTGAAAAAACAGGCTGGAGCCTCCAGATCGCCTCAGTGCCCAGGCAATTGCCCTGACAGCAAAAAATGAAGTGGTGGCAACCTGGGGTAAAGGAGACAGTGATGCCTGGCTGCATGCAGCGTGGCACGGGGCGTTGCTCCAGAGCCACCACAGGGAAGAGCACTTCATGGCAGAATGAGGGGCAGGCTCAGCCCCCGGGTCTTTTGGTACCTCTTAGCCTGAGTTTGGGGACTGAGCCTTACCGCCTCTCTGTGGGAAATGCACTGTAGTCATGTGCTTGATTTCCATAAAAATTAGTCAAGATGTTTATTTTGAGTTAAATGTTGAAAAGATCAGCTTCAGTAACTTTTAAAGGTTGTAGCTATACAAAATAATACATTTCTACAGCCCAATAATGCATGTTATTACAGCTAAAATTTGCAGAAATCTCCAAAATGGGAACATATATGTGTTACAGCATTTAAATCCTGTTCAGAGCCTGAACCTCTTTGTCTTTGAACCTTAGAGAACTGTACTCCCCAACATAATTCTGAAAATTGGGCTTACATCTAATAATCATATGATTATTTTTAAAAGTAAATCAGAATCATAGAAGGTTTTGGGTTGGAAGGGACCTTAAAGATCATCCAGTTCCAAGCCCCTGCCCTGGGCAGGGCCCCCTTCCCCCAGCCCAGGTTGCTCAAAGCCCCGTCCAACCTGGCCTTGAACCCTTCCAGGGAGGGGGCACCCACAGCTGCTCTGGGCACCCTGGGCCAGCACCTCACCCCCTGCACAGGGGAGAAGTTCTGCCTTATATTTACTCTAAATATACTCTCTGTTAATTTAAAACTGTGACCCCTTGTCCTGACCCAGAGTCCCTCCCCCCCCCTCCTGCACCCCCTTTAAGCCCTGGGAGGCCGCTATAAGGTCTCCCCGGAGCCTTCTCTTCTCCAGGCTGAACCCCCCCAGCTCTCTCAGCCTGTCGCACAGGAGAGGTGCTCCAGCCCCCTGATCATCCTTGTGGCCTCCTCTGAACTCACTCCAACAGGTCTATGCCCTGTTCTATAGAACCCTATATATACCTTCTCTTTATAATGTGTATTCTCAATTTAAAATGTCCTCTGCTGAACTAGCTGTTTGAAGAACAATTTCTTCAAGATAATCCTTGAAATACATAAGCCTGGTAGCTAGATTTTGATCCCTGAACTGTTAGACATCTGCAATTTTAACACCCCAAGTTTTAGTATTTCCTAAAAGCGTATTTGATTATCCAAACCCTTTAAAACTAACATTTCTGGTGTGATATAAATATTTCAAAAAGGTAGAAAAATTTTAATTGAATAGTCATAAATATTTTTGAATGTTTAAAAGATACTCTTAGTGATATCTACTCATAAAAAGTGCATCTCAAATAATTTTCTTGATTCTAAATATATTAATAGCAACATGAAGGCATTACTTTTGGCATTCAAAACATGTCTTCATAAAGAATTTCTGAAAGGACGAAATTAAAATTACCACTTGTACCATTAGCTGATTATCGTGAAAAGACCTGTAGTTAACTTGAGATTGCTGCTGTTTAAAATGAGCTAACAATTGTTTAACCCTTTATGAATGTAATGATCCATGATAACCCATTTTTCTGCCCCCCCCCCCCCCCCCCCAAAGTGGTACAGCTTGTGAAGGAAAAATAGTAAGTTTTCTTATGGTATAGAAGGATGGGATAAAAAAATCCCCAGCCCCACCCAGTTGATCAAAACCCCATGTGTAAAGTACTCTTGTTTTAATGACTACTTAACGAAACCAGGGTGATGCTGTGTCAACTAAAGTAACACCCGTAGCGGCTGGGAAGGCTGATTCTGATGTGCTGAAGTCAGAGCCAAAACTCACAACAATCAGTAAACTTCAGAGACGGGCGTAGCAAAGCAGGTGGTTAGTTAGGAGGTCAGCATGCTTCAGGATCTCTTTGTTGTTACGGATGGAGGCTGGTTAGGCAGTCTGTGCTGGGGGAGCACAGCAGCACATGCTTAATTGACTCTCATGATTCAGCATAGTAGTGTTCAGTTATTTAGAGAGCTCAAGTACATTTTCAAGGAATTGCTTGACAGTTCAGACGATATGACAGATGCTTTTGCAAAGAGGAAGTACTTGAAAAAGTGTTGTTCTTATGCCATACAACTGAGGTCAGGGAATAGACCAGGAGTTTCACCATAAAGGTACTTGCTTGCTAAACTAGTTACTAATTTTATAGTAACATGATTTACAACATGATTTATGGCTATTGGGTGTTTTTGGACTACATTTAAATGGATTGCACTAATATATTTTGTGCTGCAGAATACCTATGAGAAATTTAAAAGGATTCCTATTATCCTTAAAATTTTTTTAGTTGTCCATGTATAAAAAAGGGCTGAGAAATTTTGTTTTATTGCTAACTTATTTTATTATTGTTCATACATGAACTTTATAAGCAGATACAGTAAAATATCTAAAGATGCTCTAGAGCTCCAAAGGGATATGTATCTCTTGACAATTCAGTGCCTGACAGTACATGAGATAGGCTTGCTTTCTTTTTTTTCTTGTTTTTTGAAGCACAAGTTGCTGTTTGCTGTTTTTTCCTGTGAAATTAAGTTTTCAGGCCAATGAATGGAAAATATTATTCTCAAATCTCAATCAAAAGCCAAGTAGCTGAATTATTAACAATGAGAATTTTCTTCCTCCATGTTTAGCTGATATTGCTTTTATTGTCCTTATTATATTTGAGCAAAGGATTTGCAAATGCATGAGTCAGAAGCATCCTTTTGCTCAGGTTTTGTTTTGATGCTTGCGAGAATATGATCCTGCTTGTTTTCCAGTTTGTGAAGACAAGAAGGAGTTTATAACCTAATGAGCAGGACACTGAGCTGTCAGTTTACCATTGTTTTAACCAGTGAACATTATTGCTCTTCCCTTTTCCTGTTTCTAATCTGAAAAAAAAAAGTCCCCTGGTATCAACTTGTGACATGTGTTTGATAATGAAATAATGTTATTTTGTTTCAAATGTAATACTGTGCAGA
Organism: Tyto alba; assembly: GCF_018691265.1. NCBI lineage: Eukaryota > Metazoa > Chordata > Aves > Strigiformes > Tytonidae > Tyto > Tyto alba. The sequence continues at coordinate 3,310,296 of NW_024881295.1, read as the reverse complement.
GTGAAATGCAATACCATAATAAAAATGCAATGCAAAATTTTTAAAATACGTATCGTACAGTTTTTGTACAAATAGGGAAGGGATTTTCCCTGCTTTTCTTTTTCATATAAAATTTATTAATAAATCACATTCAATGTGAGTATATTTCATGCAAAGGGATTTTCTATGAGTTTATCCAAATCTTTTGTAATACTAATTACTCCAGACAAAGATACTTCAAAAAACCCACGGGATGAAGTTTTTACCAAAGTTTTTTGTCAGTGATTTTTCTGCAACATTTGCAATTCATTACCTTCCTACATTTCTAAGTTAATTGGTTCCACGTGCCCATAACATTTGTGAAGACGTAGTCTCATTTGAACAAAAGCAAATGCCTATGTAGCTTTTTTTTTTTTTGCCATCGATTTACAGGTGTCTGCATAGGAAGTTCATCTCGACACATTGTCACTTTTGATGGGCTGAATTTTAAGCTGACTGGCAATTGCTCCTACACCTTGTTTCAAGACATGCAACATGATATTGAAGTTGTCCTCCATGAAGGAGCATGCAGAGCAACACCAAAGATGAACTGTATGGACTCCATCGAAGTGAAACATCATGGTGTATCTGTTCAGCTCTTCAGTGACATGGCAGTAAGCTATACACAATGAAGTGTGATCTGTACATTGTCTGCTCATGCTATAGCATTCAGGTTAAGAGGACAAATTTGTTCCCTTTATCCAGTTTCTGTTCCCCTTGCAGCCTATTTTTAGGCTTCTGAGCAAATGCCTTATTTCAATTTCATGATACAATCTATGTTCGTGTAATGAGCCGGGCATGTTTCTTCTCTCGTTCTCCCCGTTGTGCTGGTGTGACAATGTCAAGAATATGGGATTTGGCAGTGTCTCCCTGATGCTTCTGCCAGAAAGGCAGCGATTATAGACAGGACATATTGCATTCTGATTCTCCTCTTTTGGCAGAAGTCCTTTACATAAAGTTATTTGGTGCATGGAAGAGAAGACTGTTCTTCACAAATCCATGCACAACTGGCTAGCTGAAGAGCTAGGAAGTTGGGTTTTTGTTGTGTACAGATGGACCTCAGCATTAGAAGAAAGGCCAATTTAGTATGCATTACATCTATTTTACAGGCAGAGAAGTATTCAAATTCAATATAACACATTTTTTCAATCACTGGCTTCTTCAGGCATACAGGATTTGGCTAGCTTGCAAAGGTGATCTCTTCTGACTCATGTCACAAAATAGGATGGACCAAAACACCTGCACAGAGTTCTGCATGGTGATGGACAGCCTTGACTTTCACTGAGGTTTATTGATAATCAGGGTCTGTAGGCAGCATTTTAACTTCATGGCATTAGATTGCTAGTCTGTAAGTACGTGATACTGAAGGAATGCATTCATATGGAAGATGTTGAAAGAGTTGTTCATACAATACACAGAATGAAGGTCAATTAGTTCTGTACATTTTTAGACTCAATAGGAAGTTTCAGCTTGAAAAATTGATTCTTATGTCCAGATTCAGTTGGATCTTCAAGTACTTGTGAAGTCAAAGTGTGTTTCAGCTGTAAGATTGGATTCATTTTAACTGCTTGCAAGAACTGATGTGATGATCTTGCCTTTTTGAAAACAGGTGGCTGTTAACGGTGAAAGGGTTCATATCCCCTATTCTAGCAGTTTGTTTGAAGTCACTGTGTATGGAGCAATAATGCACGAAATCAGGTTCTCCCATCTTGGACATAATCTCACATTTACTCCAAGAAACAATGAATTTATTCTTAAACTTAATTCAAAGAGCTTTTCTTCAGGAACACAAGGGCTTTGTGGTAAGTTTGAAAGCTAGTAATTTTAACAGCTTCCTACTTGGGCTTGAACTGATATTTATGTTACTGTAATTTGTGTGTCCCTGAACCTGTAAACTCTCTAGCTGAACTTATCCCCCATTGTTGGCACATTGCTAACCTATGTAGGTTTTTCTACTATGGCCATCAATGTAACAGCTCATTGACTCTCACTAATACCTTCTGAAGAACAGGCTACACATCGCTCATGTTTTACTTATTTCACATTACCTTTTCAAGGAGAATTTTTTTTTTTTGTTTTTTTTTGGATGAGAGTGTAACTTTAGGTTCTTACATATACATTTATGTGAGACTCATGACCTATGCTTGCAGTGAAGGTGGAAGGTTTGGGAGGGGTACTACTACCTGGGAGAATTAATTCTATGGTATCCTCAATGGTATAATCTATTGTATAGTTTATACCTCTGTGGCATAACCTATACCTCCTGTAATAAGGAAACGGGAAGCAAGACCCAGGTTTTTATGACTCTGTTGATAATAACTATAATGAATATCATTCATTCCTGATCCCCTTGGCATTCACTGAGCAGCCCCAACTGGCTCTGTCTGTCCCATGCCTGTTTTCTCTAGGTTTATTTTATTGCTGGCTGTATTCAGACTTTTTCTTTTCCTTTTACTCACCTTCCTAGGGGTGTGTGACCAGAACCACATCAATGACTTCACGTTACGTGATGGCTCTGTCACTGCTGACAGCAGCATGTTTATCAAAGAATGGACAGTGGCAGAGCCAGGGAAGATCTGTGAAATCCGGAGAGAAGACAGATGCTCTGAGCATGCAACAAGCCACTGCCACCTCATCCTCTCCGATCGGTTTGCAGAGTGCCACAGAGTAGTCTCCCCCAATATGTTCTACGAGGCCTGTGTGGAGAGCAGCTGCTATGAGGATGAAGCCTGTGAGATGATAACTTCCTACGCTCACATCTGCGCGGAAAATGAGGTCTGCGTAGACTGGAGAACACCTGAGTTTTGTCGTAAGGCATTTATGCTCCATTAAAACTGTTACAGAAATTGTCTGACTTGGTGATGGTGGTGACAATGACCATCTTGTCAGTGTAATATTAATTTTTGAATGCTGTGTAGTGAGGCAGAAGTTCTGGGTTGAGTTTTTCATAGAAGTTGTACTGCAGATCTGCTAACTGATTTGTCATCTGCTAAATTGCAAAGTGCTAACCAGTAAAATGCAAGGTAGTTATTCAAGGGTAGATGAATAGCCTATGAAATAAAAATACTGTGAAAGCTGTGCACGGGTGAACATGGCTGTGTGACAGTACCTGACTCTGCAGCCACCGAACCATTGTGGGTCCAAGTTTGGACTGAAAATCTGCTCTGGTTCTGCCAGGCAGTTTTAGTTGCAGATATCACTGTTTTGATACAGACACTGGAGGATCTGTACAAGGGACAGGGAAACTCATAATTTGGACTAGTGGGACTGCTTCCCAGCCTGCCACTGTTGTAGGTGCACATAAAGGCACAAAATAAGACTTTTCTCTATAATAGTTTCACAAATTCCCCATATTCCAACCAAAGGCTAAACCTTTCAGACCATGATGGAAGAGCCAGTGTGATTTTAAGTTTCTACTGCAGTGAAAAATGGGGAAATGGTCATTCTCTGTGGTGTCTTTTCTTGCTAGCACATGCCAGCTACACTGATCAAACCAGTTCTAATTTGCTTTGCAAATCTATTTCTCCTTCTGGATGTCTTTTGCTTGTGTTTTAGAGGTGAAAAGTTTGTGCTGTTTCTGCAGGATGTGAGTCTTGCAGATTGCCCAGAGCCCAATAGAAGCAGGACAAGCATGCTAGGGCTAAATTCAGATGGTTGTTGCTTTGTATACCTACTCCTCTGAATTCTTACAGACTTAAGAAGTTCTGCCCTATATTCCTCTGTGTGTGTTTTTTTGTTTTTTTGTTTTTTTTTTTCTCCTGACGGCCTATTATGAAGCATACCCAAAGATCTGACAAAAATGCAACAAGTAGTTAAGTACAAATAAGTAACTCTTGAGGTGGCTTATTCTGCACCTTCTTCTGTTAATCTTTCTTCAGTGATGGCTACCGACATTCAGATATTCACTCACAGTGTTTCTGGTTTAGTCAGGTATCTGAGGTGTGTATGTATGTAGGCATTTTTTTCCCAGATAGCCCCTCATGTAGTGTCTCAATATCCCAGTGGCTCTTTGCATCTGCTGCCTCTCCAGTTTAGTTAGTTTCTATTGCCTTACTTTCTTTCCCTCTTGCTGCGCAGATACTTTTCATTTCAGAAGTGGAGGACCAGCATCCTAAAGGCATGATACCACAAAATGTCTGAACATGTTTTGGTTTTGTTCGTGTTCTAAACCCAAACTGAGGGAATGATGGGTTAGGAGGTCAAGAATGTAAATGTGAATTTGGTGTGAGCCTCCAGTTAGTGTCTTAAATTTTTCTCCAGGATAGGTTATTGAAGAAAGTGTTACTGTTGCAGACCAACCCTTTTAAGATACACCACAGTCTGTTTGGAATATAGTCATAGAAAACAGAGGGAGAATATTGCCTGCCATTTTTCAAATTTAGTGCTTCAGTCAGAATTTTGCAAATTGTAGTGTCCAAGGCTAAAGTTCAGTGGAGTACCTTAATAACTCTCTGCAGTTTTCAAATTTCTATCTTGTTACACTGCATGGACATAGATAGGCAAAGAGTTGTCCATTTTAACACTAGTTGCATAAAACAGTCATTAGTGTCCTAGTCCTAACAACAGCTTCATCTTCTTCCTTCAAGCAGGTGCCTGTGTGCAACTTCCAAAAATAAAATTGCTAGTTACAGGGACATTGTACAGTTTACATTAATGACTAAATAGACAGTGTGGCTTAATAGCTTTGCTACTATGTGTTTAATAACAATGGCATGGAATATCTTGCTTCCCTCCCCCCACTCCTTTGAATCCCTGCTGTTTTTGTGGAGTTTGATTTGGGATTTTGTCATGCCACGTTGGGACATTTCAAGCAGTACAAATCCTTCCTGACGGCTCTACCTGGATGGGTGAATATACTTGCTGGTATAGCCAATAAAGACGGGGCCTGTTTTCTACCCTGTGCTTGTTCAGTTCCACTGCCTGAGCTCACCATGGTCCTTTGTGGAGGAATGGATGTGTTGAGTGGTATGTGGTAGACTCCAGCTTTGTGTCAATGGGTTGAAGGAAACTTTACTCCAAGGTGGGAATGCATAGTGAGAAAGGTTGGCTTGCTTTTTTAAAATTTCCTTCCCCTCCACCCTGCTGCCAGAGCCTACACTTAGTAGACTTAAATTTTAGCAGCCTGTAGCTTCCACTGCTAGCCTTGTAATCCTGAGGCACAGAATATGCACCTCTTGAGCAGGGTCACCCTCACAGTGAACGCCTGCTGAACTCACAGTGAACACCTGCCAAATAAGGTTTCCACTTCAGTGACAGTACAGGCTTTATCTTAATGTGAAGATCATGGGGATTTCTAACAGATCACTGCATTGCTAATATCGACACATGTTGTTGGGGTTCAGCTTTGTGTGGAGAGGAAGTTTTATTCACCTGGAAATAGGTTTATATAGCGATTAATGGATGGACTGAGATATATTCCATTGGAGTAACAAAAGAAATTGCAGCTCATGTGGAGGTGATCAAGTCAGCTTTGAACTGTGTAGCTCAAGTAACAGTAGCAGTCAGCAATTTTTACTCAGAAAGCAGAAATACTCAGAAAATAAATGTCAGCAGTAGCAGTTGTTAATCTTCATATGCTGATGTTTCCATGAGTGCTTCTCAGCAGCATTTATATGCAGTGTGGGCATGCTCTCTAGGTGCTTGCCAATACTATTCTGCAGATGAATTAAATTTAGATAAGTAGTTGATGCTTGCATGGTGTATGGAACAAACCACTAGTCGGTACTGCTCAGTAAAGCTGTGTTCTTTGAGGAAGATGCTAATGGCACTCAGCAGCTGTAGGGATTCCCGGAAAAGTATTTTCCTTGAAAACAATGTTTTTCATCAGCCATTCTAGTTGTTGGAAGGTTTTGTGTTTTGTCTTTCATTGGGTTGTTTTGAAGGCCCAAGTTAGAAAACCAACGCATAAGAGGCTGTGCCTGCTCAACTGAGGGGCAGTGACATCTGGCAGAGAAGCCCGAACGAGGGTCAGGAGGAGGAGAGAGAAGCAATGGAATACAAGAAACCTTTAAAACAACTCTGCTCATGAAGGATTTGTGTAGTGGAGCTACAATGAGACTATCTGCTGTTGTTTGTTCACTGTGTAAGCAGAGCATGCTGGTGAGGGCCATAACAGCTGAAGGATTTAAACCACGGCTTGGGGATGGCTTTACGGCTGCCTTCAGCTGATCTGGGGCATTTTTTTCTCTTCTTCTTCCACCTTCAGCTGTGCATTCCCGCTCCTTTTGCTGTGCTGACAGTAGTCCTCACATGCTGCTTGGTGAGCTGTGAAAACTAGTTGTAAAATGGAAAAAAGTGCCAGCGAGAAAGAGCAGCTTTGAGTTGAGCAGATTAAGGAAGAGAGGGGACTGCCACTTTTGATTCCAGCACTGATCTAAATTGATTTAATGTGGCCATGAAGCCGCTCCCAAGAACATTGGAAAAACCCTTCTAAACCTATTCCTTTGGATAAAGAAGACCCTTAAGGGAGGTTTAAGAAAACTGTGCCTTGGCAATGCGGGGAGGTTGACTGGCAGCTGATGAGCTATTAGCCCTGGTGCAGTAATCACTCCAGCTTCATCGTCACTGGGGTTTGAGCTGTCCTGGCTGCGCATGACAGTACAGTGAGGCAAGAGACAAGCCATCAGTATATGACCTCAGGAGCTAGCTAGCTAGCTGCCAAATGTATGCTAAATTATACCGCTGATAAGAAAGGAGTGGCATTGTCACCTGAAAGGATGTGTGCCTTTCTTCAGGTATCACAGGCTTTAGAGACACCCCCCTGCTAAATATCCATTTAGTATTTTATCCAAGGATGCTGTGTCTTGTCTTACCTGTTTAACCCACAAAGTCAGAGTGAATCCCAGTGCAAACTGTCATTAGATCTTTCACTCTGATTTTTTAAAGTGGTTTATTTTATTTTGATGGACTTGTACCTCCTGTAGATCCTTGAAGAAGTTATTTTCTCCCAAACAGTATCTAGTAGGAATAACTACTGTAACTTAAAGGAAAAATAAGCAGTTGAAGAAGTTTCAGTACTTAAATGTGCCAGATGACCCTTTGAAATAATTTACAGGAAACTTTTTTTTTTTTTTTTTTTTTTTTTTCCCCTCAGCCTTTCTTTTACTATTCTCTTCCCTGTTTGAATGAAAAGATCATGTTTTAATGGAGCCAACAGAATATGGTATCAATACATGATCATAGTAACATCATACAGGCTAATATTTGAGGTAGATTTATTTTGAAACTGATTTGCCAGAGGTACTCTTCTACTACTTGGTTTTCAGTCTTACTTTCCCCTTTGGCTAGTACCTGGAGTCTTTCCTTTTTCATTCAGAAAGAACAGGCATTTGAGGTGATCACTGAAATAGCCAGCCAGGAGGGTGGCTTGTTGAAATTGGTTTGAGGCTGACTGTGGGGAGTCCTTCATGCCTCCTTGCATTCCATACCTCTAGCAGAGGTTTCATACAAAAAGCAGAGTTACCTGTAAGTCATGTAACACCTGGCCAAATCTATGGAGTACAAGGGTAGTAATTTGTCTGAGGAGGCTTCCACAATCACCTGGTTGTTATTGTGCCAGTAGGATGAAAGGAGGATTAGGATGATTTTCTGGATGTTGATGGAGTTTATCCCATCTCTTGACGGTGTTTATGGACACCTCATTCCTGTGCCCACAAGAACAGAGGTGATTTCAAAATGAGATCATTCATGTGAGCTCACTTATACTTCTTTTACAAATCATAGCCACCTCATTTCTTCCTTCCTTGAAAAAACATTGTCGTTTTACACAGGCTTTTTGACAGCATATCTGGAGTCTGGGGCACGGTTATTCATTGCATTTTTCACGCACCTGGCTCCATAATGCCAACCAAAGAGGAGAAAGGAGAAGGGACTGTGTTACATTAAGTACGTTTAGAAGCTTTAGCATTGGTACTTGTTTTGCTTGCTGTCCAGATTCTATGCTGATGTGCATCAGCATTAAACTCTAAAATAAATTAATTTTGTACAGAGAAGGTTTATTAGATTTGCTTTAGGACTAGTGGTAGATAAGCAAGATGAAAGCCGGTGTGCTGAGTGTATTCACTAACACTGGAATAGAAAAGTAAATGACACACTACCTTAGTAGGTGCTGTGGATATATTTTCACATGTTCATTAGACTTGACATGAGACCATCACAGGCAATAAGCCCTGGTGTTTATTCTAGGCATCTTGTTTACAGAGCTGTTTCTTGAAATGATTTTTTCTGGAAAACATAGTATAGTCTAGGTAGCTGCTGGTACAGGTTTATAAGCAGGCAATTTCTCCTGCTTTACTTGGATAGACCTTATTGCGTTTTCAGGATCCAACCAAAGCATTTTATGGTGGGATTAGACTCCCCATCAAGTTCCTGTGGCTTTTCAAGTTCCTCTGCATCTGCTGAACAATGATGGTTTTCCACACACACAATCATAGACTCCAACACAGCAGAAATAATTGGATTTAGCATGGCTTGAAACAGAAAAGAGTTAATGTTAAAGACATTTAGTTTCTGTTTCTTTTGGCTGCTAAGAAGGGTGTGTATAGACAGTTCAGCTGATGAATGCTTGTTTGGTTGGGAGCTCAGATCTTCAGTAATTTTCTTTCAGTGTGGTTTTTTTTTTTGTTTGTTTTTTTTTTTTTTTTTTTTTTTTTTTTGTCAAGGGACTGAAAAAAAGTTTTATAAGCCTCACAGCAGTCACAAACTGGGAAATAAGAAACACTTTTCCTAATTGAAGCTGTAGAGAAAAATAAAGTAGACTTAAGGGAGTACACAGTATAGAATCTGTTCATAGGTTTCTTGAATAGCTGTAACTTTAGTTTTGTGTCTGCTTTTGGAGACAATACGTTCAGCATTGTGAACTCATGAGTAAAAATTTTATATGTTGGCTTAGGGGGAAATGCAACTTTCCTTGATTCAGTTAATTCTGTTAATAAGGTGCATAAATCTAGCAGGTTCTGTTTTGAAGCACCAAAATGTTCTGTTTGTTAGCTTCTTTAGTTGGTTGGAAACAATGCCGCTTATCAAATTGTCAAAAAAAAAATCTCTGTTCAATATTTTTGTCTGTCTTGCATGTCTCTAAACCATGCACTGTTACTAGTGCTTCTCTAATACACGTAAAAGTGGTTCTAAATTCTTATGTCTCTACCCAGTACTGAAAACCAACTTAGGTAAGATGTTCAGCTTGTGTAAGCCATTGTATTTTTATTAGAGTAAATCATACTTTGCTGCTTCATGTGGCCTGAAAATGTGGCTTGATGATTTCTGCATGGACTGTATCTTAAGCAAATGCCTTCAATCACTCTCGTCTCTGTATTTTTTTAGTTTTAAAAATGCATTTGAAAAGATGTTAGTGGCTGTACAGAACAAAATATGTTCATCAGATGATGGCTTTCAGAAACCTGAACAGAATTCTAAAGAAAGTGTGAGTGGAAACATTTATCTGTGTTTCAGATCTCTTTATCTAAAGAGTTTTTTCTGTCTTTCTCAGCAATGAAATGTCCCACATATTTGACATATGATCACTGCCACAAAGCCTGCGTAAAGCACTGTGAGAATAGTACCAAACTGAGTGTCTGCAAGGATTATCCCACAGAAGGCTGCTTCTGTCCCGATGGACAGGTGATTTTTAATGACAGCTGTGTTGATGAAGAAGTCTGCACACAGTGTGTCAGTGAAGATGGCACGCACCATCAGGTAACTAACTATATGCTTAGCAGCTTGCCATTGTGAGTGGTTGGGATTCGTACTTTTCCAACTAGATCTGTCTTATAAGTCTAACTATTTTCCCCTTTGGATACTTTATTTTCTAGCTCAGTTCCTCATAACTGGCCGGCTGTCAGCCCCATATAGCTCCCCTAGTGTGAAATTGGCTGGGATGGATATAAAATTCACAGCTGGGACTGTACGGACCCGGAAATGCATGACAAATTTGTGTAGAGGGAGGGCTAGAGGGAAGAGAGGAGGGATGATGTAAGTCAACATTTACCAAGATAAACACCTCCATTCATCAGCCTTCTACCAGTAATGACAATTTAGTCAAATCTGGAACCCTCACTTAAAATGCATTGTATTGTCTTTGCAAAATTTACTGACATATTTTCAGTGGTTGGTGGGGAGTAGTGAGACCAGGACGATCTTATGTCAAGCTGTATTAGCCTACATCCTTTTTTTTTTTTTGACAAGAATTATTCCTTTGATGAAATTCATCATTTTACTTTTACTGAAAATACACTTTCCTCAGCTAAGTCAGACCTCTTTGTGGCAGAATGGGATTGGGGAGAGCTGTGGGTGCTAGGTGCCAGACTGTAGAGAAGGAGACCGTTGATTTCCCTTTTGGCCTCATGCAGCAGGTGCTCAAGCTCCCCTGGTCTATGTTCCTTGTTCCAAGTGACAGGAGTTGTTCCTCTTCACCCCTAGCTACTTAACTCTGGGAGTTTTCACCTAAATCAGACAGTCCTCTTAAATCTGCAGCTTTGTTATAGGACTTTAAGAAGAAGGGGCTTTAATTTCAGCGTTATATGGTCTTTGGATTCTTTTAATTTCAGTATTTTATGGGCTTTATGTTCTTAATGAGATTTTTGGATGGTCTTATGAAACCTGCTGTGAAAGACATAACTGTTTTTGTAACAGATCTTCTGTAAGTAACAGATGTGTCTGTGTGTGTGTATAGTCTATTCTTTAAGGAAATGGTACACTTAAAACGGTAAATGAATGTACTCTGGATAACTTAATTTTACGCACGCAAATCTAGACTCATCTTTCGTATAGCAAGAAATGTGTTACAAACATTTACAGCTAAACTGAAAGGAAGCAGAGACTATTTGTGGCTGAAACATCTCTTTTAAATACTGTTTGCGCTGATTAACATAATGAAAAAAAGCATCAAACTTAACTGAGGGAACTCCTTTCTTTGGGCGAGAGGGTACCAGCGAGCAACGCCCTTGACTTAGTGAAGCAAGTGTTCCAGGCCCTGCTTTGCCAGTGTGAGCCGAGCTGACGGCGGGGCTGCACCGGGGGGAACCTGGTGTGTGGCACTGCAGCCTGTCCTCACGCAGGACGGGCCCGTGTGGGGCCGAGGATCCCGCTTTGCCACGGCTTGTGCCTTGGTGCTGCCTGCCGGTCCTGTCAAAGCACAGCGCACTGGAAAAGTACTCGCTAAACACGATTTGGGGAGTTTGCTACTGCGGGGCAGGGGGCCGGTACGGGAGGCTAACAGCATTAAACCTCCAGCGCACATACCCTATGGTGTGCCCTCAGGTGTACATACCCTATAGATTTTGCAGCAAGAGAGAAGAAACAGGGGAAGCGTGTTCCCTCATTCCACAACTGGAGTATCTGAATGACGTTTTTCAAAGCAAAAGGATAGAATAGAATTTTCTGAAAGACTGAGCACATGGACCTTGTACTAGCTTTCATTTTAAGGTTACAGTATCTCCATACATATGGCCGTGATTTTTAATTTGTGTTCTGTTTTGGATCTTTTTAAACACAATGTCACTGGATTTGTGTGGTGCTTATAGAGCTGGTAAAATGACAAAAAAAAACCCAAACCAACCAAACAAAACAGCAGTAATGTTTGTAATAAAAGGAATAGGAAAAAAATCTTATTTTTTCTCTTGAAGGAAAAAATAGCTTGCAATGTATATAATCACTGCCCTAAACACAGATCAGTTGTGCACAACTCTCGGTGACCCTGACAACTCCAGTTATTGTATCATGGTTCTATATGAAATAGTCATTGCAAATGCAGATTAAAGTGTAGGATCTGTGTGCCTTAAATTCCTGAATCCTCAGGCAATATAGCGTATTTTCTATTTGAATAATTGTTTCAAGCCATTGTGGAGAAAAACTCAGCGCACATCTTGAGAGTAATGTCTGAAGCGATATCTACTTGTTTCTGTCAAAGTTCTGAAATTCATGAGTCGTTGCATGCCCCTTAATGGGGTTTTAACTCTGAAAACCTCTTGTTTGTACCCCAATGGCAAGGCTTAGATGCAGCTGCTGTGTGGATGGGGAGGTGGAGGGCAGGGGAGGATCAGCTCACACAGCCGTTTTGCATCTCCACCATTGCAGGATTAGCTGGGTGAGCAATACAACAGGCAGTGCAAGTGGTGGTGGGTTGTGATTTCCTTAACCCCCTTCTTTCCCTCTGATATTTGTTCCTCTGTTCCTTTCTACCTCAGATCGTGCTTGGGCTTATGGGATTCTTGGTACCAATGCCCATATAGTGCTCTACTAACACCTTGTCGTTTCTTTTGGTATTAGAAAGAGACTCCTACTTACACTGAAGAAAACCTGTGTGAAAATCAAAGCTGCTGGAAATGTTAGAGCAGATGCGATTCTCTGTGTTTTGAAATGTCCACATGCTTTTCACATCAAGACCTGCATACATAGGCATTCTCTATCAGCTGCCTTCTCAGGACTTTTTAACCCTGAGGCCATTGAATTCTCTGGTAGAGGGCTCCAAGTTGTTTTTCTAAGCCCTGAGATAATGTTCTTTACTAGCACTACATCAATGCAAGCTTTCTTTGACTAAAACAGATTTCCTATGGATTAATTGACCCTATGTGATTTGTTTCCTAAGCTTTGTTAAATCTCTGGTTGGCTTGTTCTAGCATGCCTGGTGTCTTCTCCTTGCCGTGCTGCCAACCTTTGAAAGTAAACTCTTTTCAAACTCCTGTGACAGCTTAAAATACATCGATATGTCTGGGTACAGGTGGCAGTATGCTTAGATATTTTCTTCCTTTCTTCTTGTTACCAAAAGTCTCAGCAGACTATTATTTTTAAGCTGCACTTCTCTGAAAGACACTTTTTCCCTTTGTGGCATCCTAACCTACTCTACATGTTCTTACCCAGAACCTGGATCGACTGCGCAAATTATTGTCCCATAGTGCATCTTTTCACTCTTACCTCCCTGTTCACATGGGTGTTAAATGTGGTTAGTTCTTTATAGGTAACTACATCTTTAACGTCAGTGATTTTCCTCTCTCTCATGAGAAAGGAGCAGTTGTTGCATAATGATACGCTTTACTGGCAGTTTCTGAATGTGCTTGTTACGTCCAGGTAATCACCAGTGGCGGTTTCAGATTTGAGGTTGCTATAGTGCTTTTCCAGTGTTCAATCCACTGGGAAATCTAGTGATGACACCCCACATATTCTTAATAAAAAATATGCAGTTTATTTTTCTGTGTTTAAGCACTACTAATTTGGGAAAGCAGCCACTTCTATATATTTCCCATAATACTGTTTTTCACCTTATTACCACTGAACGTCCAATCATGGTATGTAGTTGCACGAGTTCATTGTTACTCACAATAGGCTGAAATGGCATCTCTAACATCTGAGCATTTTTCATGCCTAAAACAATAGTAATTCCTTATCCCATTCATGCATGCTTTACATCTTTTGCTAAATTGGTATACTACAGTCATGTCAGAATTGTTTGTCTCCTTAGATTCTCACTGTTAACAGAGCAACCAACCAATCCTGCATAGTCTTCTGGTTTTCCAAATTAATGTTACTCACCCTCACCCACTCCCATCACTAACATACCAGTGACCAGAATATCTGATTTCTTTCTAACCATCTGTGTTTTGTGTTTTTTTTTGTTTTGTGTTTTTCATTTGTTCATTTTTGTTTGTTTTGTTTTGTTTTGTTTTCATGCAGCACATGGAAACATGGATTCCCACCAGTGAGCCTTGCAAGATCTGCATGTGTCTTGATAACAAGCAAGTAAACTGCACGGTTCGACCTTGCCCTACTGCCAAATGTAAATTGATTTAGCTCTAAGTATGATTTGACTTGAATTGGTGTTTCTGTTACGTAGTTTTTGAGTTGTTATCCAAACTTCTTTTATGGATGTTTTCTTCTTACTCCAGCTGTTCAGTGTGGTCCATGTGAAGTCCCTCGTCTGCGCAAGGATCCTGGCCAGTGCTGCCCTGAGTATGAGTGTGGTAGGTTCTCATAAATTGTTGGAATCTTCTTGGTCCCTATTTTTACCAGATGCCTCAAAGGTATACAATTCCTTTGTTTATTTAATGCAATGCTCCATTTTTAAAACCACTGAATGACTGTACAGTCACCTGTGTGGAAAAATAAACAACTCCTGAGGATGTGAGTCTCCATTCACTTCCAGTTTGATTTTGTCACTCTTTCTCTAAGAAATGAGGAAGGGAATGGAGCAATTTGTTTTTGTCTAAATGACATTAGAATGGTCTTTTTTCAAGTATCTATATTTGTGTGGCCTATAATTGCACATTAAATATAACATTAGAACCTTAATCCTCATAACCCAAGTTTGAACTGTTCCCTAAGCTATTTTGAAAACGAACTCTGACGTGTTGATCTTTAACTTACTTCATATATTTAGGATAGCAATTGAGTGTAGGGAAAAAAGTTTAGTGGGGACATGCATGCATGTGTGTATCTTTTCTTGAGGACTAATAAGTCAAGCCTGGTCTTAAACACTCAATTTCTCTTCATAGTCTGTGATCTGGTTTCCTGTGATTTGCCTCCTGCCCCTGCCTGTGAATTTGGCCTGCAGCTTGCTCTGACCAACCCTGGAGAATGCAGACCAAATTACACATGTGGTAAGATTTTTATTTTTATTTTCATTTTTATTTTTATTTTTATTTTTTTTTTAGCAGGGAGTGACACTGGAACATTGCATTTCATCAACACTGACTACTTCCTTTAGACATTTTTTTGCTCTGAAAGTTGTAATTTTGGAGCCAACAGACATGTAAAGATTTCACAGACTTGGGAGAAGGGTATTGTTGGTACTTTCTGAGTAGACTTTTGTCTTAAGGCAAAAAGAAGCGCTTTACTCTTGGACATGTGTGCTCTGATCCTTATGCTTATGTTATAAATATTTTTGATTGTATATGGCACAAGAATTTTTTGGCAGGGTAAGAACTTCTCCTGAACCTGCAGCACAAACTTTGACCTAAGTGTTTTATATCTGCATTACTTCTTAGTCTTTGAGTAGTATTGTAACAGTTTGCAGTAGCAATTAGTGCCTTGCTGCCAGAGAAGTGTGTGGTTCACTCGCAGCACTCTGAAATGCTGTGTGCTTGACTTGGTGCCTACCTTTTCCTGCTAGCGTGTAACAGAGAAGCGTGCACCTTAGTTCAAAGACCTTCCTGCCCACCGCATCGAGAGCTGACTGTTACGAAGACTGAGTGCTGTGATAAATATGAGTGTACCTGCAGCTGTACAAACTCAACAGTGAGCTGCCCTCTGGGATATCTGTCCACATCTCTCACCAATGACTGCGGCTGCGTATCTACCACCTGCGTTCCAGGCAGGGTAAGAGCATTGAAGTGTTGCTTCCATGGATGAGAGTATCTTTTATACGGGCAGTGATAGTACCAAAGTGGGTAGCTAGGTATTAACAAACCCCCAGTGAGAATACTGGATCGTGATGCCAGGGAATTTTTAGTTCACATATGTCTGAGGGAAATACACCGTTGCATCACACTGGTGCTTGTTTTATTACAGACCTTTGTTCTGACATAACCAACCCATTTTTTGTGACTTTGAGTTAATCAGATGTTATATATGTGTGTGTGTGTATATACATATAAATATATATATATGAAGCAAAAACATTTGAAACTTCAAGATCATTCAAGCATTAGGAATTTCAGAGGTAATTTAAAATTTTTAAATTTGTTTCTGTATAACAGAGGTACATGCTTTTCAATCAGTACAGTTACTATATATTCTTTCAATCCTATGCAAGTATTTGGAACACCTGAACTCCTTGTGCCCATTGATTACTTTTGCCTCTGCCTGAGGAGGCATCATATCTTGCATGAAATATATTGCCACTTTTAAATTTCTGCCAAATGAATACCTGACTCTGTTAAAGCTTCACCAGGGTATATCTTTCCTTATTTTGCCAACCTTTCATTAAGTTGTTATATTATGTTAACCTTCAAGATAGGGTTGCTTAGAGGAGAGGTTGAAGGGCAATGTAACCTTTCCATTGAAGCAACCTTACCTAACAGTTTAACATAGGCTTACACTGTGTTGCAGCTCAGGAGATCTAGCCTTTATTTTCTGTTGCTAAGTAGTTCCTGACCTTGCATAAGTCATTTTATGTCTCTGTGACTTACTTGCTGTATCTATAAAAATAAATTATGTTCATCTCTTTAATAACATGCCATAAAATTTACTGATAGAAAGTGCAGTGTAAGAGATGGCACTAGTTTTGTGGTAGCTGTGATGGCCTAAGGTTACAAGAGAATGAATATTTATAGCTCAAAGTAGGGTCTTTTCAGATTAGATAATTTAGCTGGAAAAAGTTTTGCATGAATGGGTCCTTCACTGTTTATTATCATTAAATATTATACTTCCATTATACATTATAGACATTATACTTCCATTATACATTATAGACATTATACTTCCAGGGAAACTGAGTCAGACCCTGGGCAATTCCACCAGATAAAATTCTCCAATTAATTCTTTATGAAACAGCAGATTTGGTTGCACTTATTTTCCTTTCCTCAATAAAGTGGCCACAATTTTAAGACCTGTAGCATTTCTACTGGGTTCAAAATATACTATAATATTTATGGTAGGTTTCACATTTTAAAAACCAGCCTTTTGGAGCCAGCAGTGTGCCCTTACAGCAACAATGTGCTCTTTCATGTATTAATTGTTGCCTTCAACAGGTTTGTGTGCACAACAACATAGTCTACCCCATCGGGACAACATGGGAAGATGGTTGCAGGGAATGCTCTTGCAGTAGTATGAGTGATGATGTTACAGGACTTCAGATGATGGAGTGTCACGACAAAGCATGTGACACATTCTGCTCTCGGGTGAGTAACATTTAAACATTAGCCAGAAGAGCCCTGATGGAGGTCTGAAATGATTACTTTTAAACCTGTGTGTCTAGAGAAACTGGAGAAAAATAGAAAATAGGTGTTGTAGCAACAAATCATCTTGGGAATAGAGCCTAAGAGGGCCTGAGCATTACTGATTTTATTTTAGGGTTAATGTTTTAAGATCATATCCCGATGCTAAGGAAATCAGTGAGAAATTTATTTTATATTTCAATAAAAGGAGAACTGCATCCTGGAGTGTCTACCATTTGCACTTGCGCATTACCACTCACAGTTTACCACTTGAACGATAAGTACTCACGATGTCTGATGTTCACTCTCAAATGGCTGCTCTAGCTGGAGTTCACTTTCTGAAGAGAACATTTCAGCTCTGTCTACTGCTCAGCTCTGCCCATTATAGCAGTAGTAACATCACATGCTGTGGCCTTTATTATGCTCAGACATCTACTACATGCTATAAAATTACATCATCTACTTTCAGAAGACTGCAAAGGAGGTATAAGGTGGTTTGTTATATTGACATAGCTGGTCAACGGAAGGAGATAGATACTTGGTACAAAAACTTGGTAGAAGAATTTTAGAAGGGTCCAAGGAATTGGTTAAAAGTCAGCAGCACCTGACAGTGTCATAGATTAGAAGACTTCGACCATAACATGATTTGTGCAAACAAAAGTTCAAAACGTTTTTTATACTTCCTTTAAATGGCACAATTTACATCCCTAACATTCATCATCTTAATGTGGAGAAAAAGGAAATAAAAAATGACTGTAAAATTAAATGTGACGCCCTAGAGTTGCATTTAGCTCCGCTCTCTGGCACCTTGTAGCCATAATCCCTGAGCATTCCCATGTCCTTGCTTCATGAGGTTAACATGGATGGGTCAGTTGGTGAGGACACTGGAAATACACAGCTTGGGTCTGCAGAAAAGGCAGATGGCAGAAGAGGTTGCCCAGCCTAGCCAAGTGCTGACAGCCCACACCCCATACCAACTGCTATATGGCCGGAGAAGTTGTGCTGCTAACATCTCTTTGTAAAGCTTTCAGTAGATGCATGGATTAATTGAGATTGTTCTTGATGGTATTAGCTGATTCCATTCAGGAAAGGGTATATCTGACTGGAAGCAGCTCCTCCTTAGTCCGTGGTCTGGCGTGTTCACAATCTGCAAGTTCAGTAAGCTGTGTGGGGTTCATGTGAAGCAACTGCCTGTGGCGGTCTGAGATTCAGAATATTCTCTGCAGGTCTTTTGCTGACTAAGGGTTTTCCAGATGCGTTTGTTCTTCCCCAAACAGTGAAGTGAAACCCTGAAGAAGCTAATTTGTTTTTTTTTTTTTTTTCTTCAGTGCAGAAACAAAGATGAGCTAGTTAATGCTGTTCAAATCTCCAGGTTGCTTTTAAAATGTTTATATTAGGCTATATATTGCACTAGTCCCCACAAAATTCAAACAGGTGACCAAGCAGCAAGGGTTTCCAAATGTGCATTGTAACATTGGTGCTTTCAGTGGTCCAGTAGCTGATAAAAGTCTGCACGTTGGCCCATGACTCAGCAGACCATTCTGTTGTGATTACAGGTGACGAGCTGGAATTTGTCAGTGGGAAATGCGAAGGAGGGCATACTGCAGCAGTAACTGCAGAACCCTTTAACTAAGAAGGACACGTGCTATTTCTGTGTTTGATTCACTGTGCTGACGGGGATGCTACTGTGGTGTTCTGGGTTTTCTAGTGCTGCATATGAGACAAGATTCACTCGGTTATTTTCTTTTCTGCTCCAAAAGTAGGTTTTTCTCTCCTTGGTGGAAATACAGGGAATCCCCAAACAAATATGCCATGCACATTCCCCTCCTCTGCCCAGTCTCTAAATTTTTGAAGTCTGTTTCCCACTGTTCCTTTTTTTTTTTTTTTTTTTTTTTTTCGAATGGGCTCTATTCATGCAGGTATGTTCAAAACAGAGGCAAAAAAAGTATCACCACGTGATAATCTCTCCTACATCCTTGCTTTTGTTCAGTTACGTTTAGAAGAAAGCTCTTCATTATCAAACCTTGTATATACAGCTATGAGAAGTTAGAGATGCTCTTTTTGCTTTTGGAAAGACATCATTAATAATGTGTCTGGGAGTCAAAAACCTGACCTTGGGCATAGAGCATGTATGTGCAACACCTCACAGCTGAGTTTACACTGCTGTAGAACCCTGCATTGTCTGACTTGTTTTAAATTCTCATTTGAATTTACTCTAATATTGAAATTTGACTATGAATGTTTCAGTTAAACCAATATCTGAAAAGCAAATTCTGAACTCTATTGAGCTAGCTGTGTCTTGATTTTCAAAGAATTTCAAATGCCTTAATACCATTATATTTCAATATCATTTAACTTACAGCCTCTGTATCAGAACAAGGCTGGACAACATATATGTATGTGCACTTGAGAAGATGTGAACAAAATATAAAATTTTTGAATAATATTTTCCTCTGCTGTGTCTTAAACACTGCATAATACCCTAGGACCAGAGCAAAAACCCAATCCACTGAAAAAACCAACCAACCAACGAACCAACCAAACTAGTGCTCTTTCTGCAATTGTAGAATTTGGTGAGAAAGCTTGAGGATGCCCAGTGCAGTGAAAACCATGAGGGTAGGTGTGAAAGCTTCCAGCTGTTGCAAGAGAACCCCTTTGATTTTCATTTGTGGAAGAGCCTTTTTTCTAGTATGGCAATTATGAAACATTAGAGCTAAAGTATCTGGCTGTGTTTTGGCTTATAGCCATAACTTTATTAATAATTTGTTATTCTGATGAAGTGTCATTAATGCAGAGCTACACTTTCTTGACAAATCAGCCCTAAGCATTGCAGTATCAAAAAGTTTTTTTAAAACAAACAAAAAGCCTTGGTGGATACGATGCCAGTTCCTTTTGGGAATCTGCCAATTCTTTTGCTCTTTTAATAGTTATCAAAGGTGTACAACCAGAACCATAGCTGATGGAGAACCTGCATAGCTCGGATTTTCTTTTTTCCTTTGCTTATTCCTGATTCAGTGGATATACATATCAAGGAATGCAGGAGTTCTGTAATCCAGGTTGAATTGGCTTTAAAGTTTATTTTTCAGTTCAGATTAGATGTCATTGAAAGTCATATTGATGTTAAAGGCATACTTTAATCGTGATGATCAAACTCTGTGCTGCTCATGGTTATTAATTCCATTTCCAGGTCTTAAAGTTGGGTGGTATCATTGTTGACTGTTACGTCTGACTTCTGTGAAAACAGCTTACAATTTTTTATCTAGCTACACAAAAAGAGGAAAAAAAAACCCAAACACCCTAACACATGTACTAGTTCCTTCACCCTGATGAATGAATGGTGCTACTGTTCTCCTAAGCATGACAAAATCAGACTCAAATCATACCTGTAGTTTTAGAATGTAAAGAAATGCTATGGAAAAAGAGTGGATGTTTCATTTAAATGAACCAATCCCACAGTTCTCTGAGGAGGGTAACAGCAAATACAGACTTCTCATTTGCAAACCAGACGTGGGTTTGCCTCATTATATGCCATAGTCCCCTCACTTTTTCTGTCCTCTTCTATCTATCTTTTACCAAAGTTTTGTGAAAGCAAGCAGATAATTGCTACAATTATTGTATGTGCCACAAGGAGGAGTGGTGTCTTCCCTCCTGGAGCTTCAGAAATTATTTCTCTGAGAGTACATCAGACTACATCGTTTCAGAGAATCACGGTGATAAAATGGATAACAACTTTCAAAACACCTTAAAATCACTAATGTACTAATGCGCAGGGAACACTTGCTTTACTTAATTTCTGTCAATATTCTTGGACATAGGTACTTTGTAAGTGATATAAAAGAGTGTGGTTTAAAGTATTGGATAATTTAAAGTATTAGATGATTATGAGAAGAATGAAGCATAATTTTTTGGGATAAGTGTTTAAGACAAAGTCATTTGGCTAAGTGCGTGTAAATTAATAAGGTCAGATTTTCAAGCCTCTTGATTAATTAAATTAAAATAAAGAAAATTTGCACCCTACATACAAAGTCATAGTGAATGATGCTTGTAATAGATGCTGACTACAAAAGCTATAGGTTTAATCTCCAATATTTCAAATGGATATTTTCCTTTGAAGTAGCATGTAAGGCATGGTAGTATAAATGGCTTAATAGTGTACATTAAGGAGGTGAAAGAAACTAATGTAAAAGGAAGACTGTTGTTTGAATATTAGATGTGCAGGATCTCATTTAAAAACTGGAAGTCTTGTTGGGAGGTGAATTCAAACATTCTGCTTGCATTTTAAAGCATAATTTATTATGGAAATTAGGAAATGATACCTTAACGTTCTAGAGACTGATAGAGAATTAAGTTCTCACCTGGAGTAAATGAGTGCAGCTCCAGAGAAATCTCTAAAATTGTGCTGATTCATCGTCACTGAAGATTTTACTTTCAGCATTTCAAGTGGATTTATATCCATCTCTACTGGGTTTTTCTCAGTTGCCATTTTCATTCTCTTTGGTCCTCCAACCCTCTTCAGGTACTATCATTTCAATATTCAAGAGGCAAATACCGGAGTCTTCTTAAAAATATTACATTGAGGAATAATCTGTTCTTTCTTTCCTGCATTGTTGCCAAAAGGCAGCTGACAGTTTTATGGCCAAAACCTTAGCACCTGTGAAAAGACGAACTGTGTAGCAACACTAGAACAAAAGAGGGAGTGCACAAATATGCCAAGCTATAGCCTGTGCAGATCCCTCCCATAGCCTTGAGTAGGCGATGAAACCAAAATGTGCATTCTCTGAATGCTACAGAATTAATCTACATTCCTCTTTTGTTTGTTGCAAGCCAAGCTCTGGTTCAAAAGTATGCAAAATTCGACACCCTTCCTCCATTGTAGAATGTCTTAATCTGTATGCTTTCACCCTCCATGCAAGAGATCAGCATTATCTCCGCATTTGTGTTTGATAAAACGATCTGATCTGGCAGTATAACTGCACTTATCAGGTTCTCCATTGTAGCTGCTCGTTATCACTCCCGAATCAGCCACGGGCACCTGTTCAAATGCAAGAAGTGCCTTACGTTGCCCCCTTACTTCCCGGGGCAGGGGGGATTTCTTTTTAGTCCTGTAGACTGTAATCTGCCTCTCAGTGTGACGGATGGTCAGACATTTACTGAGGGCTTCTTCTGAATTTTAATTCCTTGTTTGAAGTTTGAACTTCATGTGTTTTTTGGTGTTTGGTTTTTGTTTTGTTTTGTTTTAAAAAAGGCAGGATGCAGGGGAGGAATAAAGCAGCAGATAATATTGACTACAAGTGGATCCTTGAGCAAACCCTGGCATTTCTATGTGCTAGTGTCTATACACTAGCAAATAAAAAATAGATGGAAGAAGGAATAGATGGAAAGAAGAGGTGTATACTGCTTACTCTGCCTAGTTCAGTCTAACATTAACTTTGAACAGGATAGTATCTGAGACTTGTCAGATGTTTATGTTCATAGATTGTGCAGCTCAGGAATAATCCTCGTGCTGCTTGTATATAAGTCATCTAACTGGAAAAAAACCCAACAACTCCACAATAAAAAAACACCTCAAAATGCACAATGCATTTTTTTTTCTTAGATGTAACCTTAAACATGACCACCTTTAGAATGCAATCCTAAAATAAACCTTTCTTTATTCCTGTGGGCCTAAATTCTCATGGTGTGAGATACAAAAGGTGGGGGTTTCTGATGGTAAAATATTTCTTATACTCTGGAGGATCTGTGACAGCGGGGAAGCACTGTCCACCTTAATCATCAAGTACAGATGGATGCTCTGCTTTTTGAGGAGCTGGTGAACTGCTGCAGTTCTGAGACAGGTTTGTAGTCTATGGTGGTTCAGGGACTGTGTTAGGAGAAGCTCAGCAGGTACTGAGGTTGGGAGCTGTGATCTTCTGTGTTTCTCCCCCTTAGGAGTCAGAGCCCCTAGATTTGGAACACACCAAGCACCAAAAGGGCCACTCAGGCAGGTTGAACTGTCCAAACCCAACATCTTTGTGTGTTAGGGGTGCAAATCACACCTGGAGCCTGCTCTGTTCAAACCAATTTAGTGAAATTTTCATCCTGCGGCTGGATTTTGCTTTATTCTCAGCACAAACAGATCATGGATTTTTACTTCTCTGAGTTTGCCACACACAAATGAAAAGTTGTATCAGATCCTTCAGATACTCCAGATATGTTTTTAGCAAATAAAAGTAATATAAAATGTAATGCTCAACAGCACAACTTTTTCCACAAAGCTAGGTCAAACTCTGGTATTACCTTCTGTGACATTATACAAAATGTTCTTCCATATGAAAGTCTGTTGATTGTTGAGGTTTGCTAATGTGCTTCATATTGCAAATCAAAGACAGTTCATGGAGGAAGGGAGCAATGGGAAATACTGCAACAATTCCGTTCAAAGGGGTTGACCAAAATAAAATGATGCTTATTTTCATTCACATTTTTCACATGAACAGCATTTTCTTTGACTGAACAACTTTTCTGCAACTCTGTATTAAAATTGGAGTTATGTTTTGCCCCTTGGAGACTGCCTAGCTATTAAATATAGAACATATTATTTCTAATTAGATTAAAGCTCCTTGCTTTCTTTCACTTAGATACTCCAATGTTTGAATATTTGTCTAGTTGCTTCAGGAGATGAAAAGATGAAATGATCAGTCAAAACTGGTCCCTGGACTACATGTCTGACCATCCCCTTCCTTCTGCTTCAGCACAGGGCAGTTAGATGTCTGAATGTGCTCTGATGGAATCCTAACCGTGAATTCTCAGGGGTGGGAAGGGAAGTTGAGAGTGCTGATAACATCCAAGGTGCCACTAAAACAACTTTTACCTTTCGTTTTCTTTTGTAAACTAAAATTTTATGTATATATATAGTAAAAGATTTTTAAAATACCAAATAAAAATTCTTATAATTATATATGACCTCTATGTAAAAACAGAGGTGATTTAATGTAGTGATTTTTTAAAAACTGTATTCTTAACATTCACATATAGTTTTCTTCCAGAATCTACCAAATAGCACAGCAATACTGACAGTCACCCTTAGAAGTGGACTTACTTCTTTTTACCTTTGCACTCCTCTGTAGGGCCATATTGGAGTGACTTGCTCTTTACAATTTGCTAATGCAGAAAAGAAACTGCTCACATAAACTAACATTTGGAAATGGCTGCTGATTAATGCTGTTGAAATAGCTCAGGGTCCTCTGAAAACATTTTTCTTTTACCTCTTCCCTTTCCATTTCTGCCTGTTTGTCATTGTTGTTTTCTGTCTTGTGACAAATCTTTGTGCTATTACATATTTGAGCAGATCCTAACAAAAGAAAGATGTTGCTGGATGATTTCAGATTTCTTTTTTTCTTCTTTTTTTTTTTTTTTTTTTTTTTTTTTTTTTAATGTTAAGCACCATCAACATTTTCTGTACTCTGTGAAGGGGTGCTCCATGCCACAGTAGAGAAATGGGTACCCTCACGAGGCCCATTAGTTGGTCAACATGACCTGAGGAAGAATAGTACCTAGAGTTAATTTGTGTAGCTGAAGTGAATATGTCTTCAAAATATGTATCAAGCAGATACTAAAGAGATAAGGATTTCTGATGCTCATGTTGTATGCATTTTAATTTATTTTTTCAGACAGATAATGTTAACCATTTAACAGGATGCTGAGATGGGTGGACTACTTGTTTGTTTTGTAATAGCAGCATGTGGTCTTACAGTTCTGTTTTCAAACTCCCTTTTCCATAAAAAGTTGCTAACATTAAACATTTATCCCAGTGTTGTCTTTTAGGATTAATCTTCTCATTTGTCTCCTATTCCTGAATCAGTCAGACCTCTTCTTTTCTCCTACAGGGTTACAAGTATATTGTCAAAGAAGGGGAGTGTTGTGGGAGATGCCAGAAGACTGCCTGTGAGGAGCAGCTCTTCTGGTCTCGGGGTGACGCAGATTCTCGTTTGCATGAGGTGAGGTGGTGGAGGCACGGACACTTCCTCTTCTAGCAGAAGTGCCATGAAATTATGTATTCCATGGAAGAAGGTGAAGAAGATATGAGCTATTTCTTTCAGCAGCACTGAAAAACAGTGGTTTTAGGGGCACGTGACTTACTTGGTTGTAACAAACAAACCATTCTCACCCTTTCTTGGGGCGAGATTTTTGTGTAAAATTAGGAAGCAATATTTTTGTGTAAAATTAGTAATTTCACAAATGGTAGCTCAAAGGAATATTAATGGGACATGATGCTTCTCTGGATGTAGGCTATTTATTTAAATTATCCCAATTAATTTGTACTACTCTACGGATAGCAGGCAGATGGGGGTAGTGGATTCCTTGAATTTCACAGTCCTATTCAAATAGGATATTCTATTTGGTACACACGGAAATATCAGGAAGCAAATGAGGATAGAAACATGAATTATTCTCTGGTTGCTAAAGATGATGGCTGCATGTCAGATTAGACCACAGTGGTCCAGGCTGCACTTGTTTTCTGCTCAAAATAACAGTTTATTTCCAGTAGCGTGCCTCTTCCCTTAGGATTCAAAGAACCCAAGGGGAAGTGAGTGCATGCAACAGCTATTTAGAATGTGCTGAAGATACCCTACCACTCTGGAAAGCTACTTGGAAATATTTTTATTTTCTTGCCTACATTTTTAATACCTTCAGTCTATTCAGTTTGTTCTGTCCCTAACACAACTTCCCTTGGCAAGTCTTTGCCTGTCC
Source organism: Tyto alba (assembly GCF_018691265.1). Taxonomy (NCBI): domain Eukaryota; kingdom Metazoa; phylum Chordata; class Aves; order Strigiformes; family Tytonidae; genus Tyto; species Tyto alba. The sequence continues at coordinate 3,284,686 of NW_024881295.1, read as the reverse complement.
CAGTAGCATTAAATTGCTTAGTCTTATGCAGAGCTTTGGATTCAACAAAGGCAGGAACAGTAAGTTAAATGTGTTTAAAATAATAAACCTTTTCCCCATCTGTTCTTCCCTAAGTATTGGTCTTTATAACGTGTCTACATTTTTACCTACATCTCACATTCACTTATTTGATATTAACTTTTTAATTGCTTCTTTTACAAAGGCAGTCTGCTGCTGTCTTTTAAAAAATGTTAATGTATCATTTTGCAGACTACCTCTTCTCTGGTTTTACCAAGGGTTTTTCTTAATGTGGATCAATATTCTTCCCTGCTTCATAAAACAAGCCTTCAGCAGGCCTCTTTTAATGTCCCACTGTGTCTTCCTAATTTCTGTTGTCCTAATGGAGTAATAGCTCCTTATACTCCGCTGTCCCTTGTTTTTTGTCTTTTTTCAACTCTTTTGTCATTAACAAAGAAGTAAGAATTTAACACATGAGAGAAAAGTATTCCCTAACTTTCTGAGGAAAGATGTTTGAATTTACTGAAGTTGGGGATCTGATGTTCACTTTCACTGTTTTTGAAGTGTATTCAAAGGGTGTTAACCATGGAGGCATACAGCTTCAAAGCAGTGATCAGCTCCTCCCAGTGTTGAACTGTGACAGCATCTACTTTCTGGACTGTGGTGATGTCTCTTCTCATAATAACACTTGAAGTTCCTACCTTGTCTGACCCATGGGTGATTATAATCAGTAGGACTGTCAACAAGATCTGGTCTCTTCTACAATTGCAAGTATTTGCAGGTCTAAAGCCTGTTGCCAAAGCCTCCCCTGGGCTGATCTGCGGCAGGTTCCAGCAGAAAGAGGACTAGCTCGGCTACAGTGCAATGCAGTGTGGCCAGCTACTGGGTAACAAATGTAGATTTAAATCTAGTTAAGAGTGCTTTTTCTTCTTTACATGTTATTTCACCTGCCCCTTTATTTTTCGTCCTTGAGGATACTCTTGTAATTCCTATACTCTACAAACCAAACAGCAGACTGTTCTATAGAGTGATTGTTGTGGTAAGAATTTGTGGAGAACTGTTAAGTGACAGACTGTTCCTGAGGCAGCGGACGTGCTTTTTGCAAGCCATCATGTTGGCTGTGGTCGTCTTCCCTCTATCCAGTGGCACCGATACTGCTGCCTATATTTAATCCTTTTACAATATCCCATCAGGTCGGTACAGAGTGGCGATCCCCCTTCAACCATTGCATTATCAATGAGTGTATCCGGGTGAACAATGAGGTTTTTGTGCAGCAAAAGAATCTTTCTTGCTCTCAAATGGATGTGCCTGACTGTCCAGAAGGAACTGAACTACGTTGTGACCAAATAATAGACTGCTGTCCTTCCTGCCGATGTGGTAAGGTTTTGCGTATGACAAATGGCATTAGTAGAGAATGAATCATCTCTTGTTGATCTCCTGTTTCTCAACAGCAATTTCAGAAGTGCATGTTATGCAAGTATAGTACTACTTTGAAGCTCTCCTGTATAATTTTGACATTAAGTACAGTAGCACCTGCTGCTATTACTTTCTCTTTCCAACTGATATTCACTGTCTCCTCTTGAACTACTTACTGTTGAAGCTATTTTGCATTGCTTCAGACAGACATACTAGGCTCTGTTTTTACAGCTTTAGCCTGCATTGTTAGGCTTTTAGAAGAGGTCTTGAGATGATTTTAGCCTAGGAAGGTTCAACACTCTCCCCAGTGCCTGCTGCGAACAGAAAGTTTGCATGCAGACATGCTGTCTTCTGCATGTCTCTGAGCATTGTGGCGGTGGCCATTGCCTGGCATAGGCTTGAGTCAAAAGTCCAGATCAGAAGATTTGGCTAATCGGCCTCCATCTGGGAAGACTCCCAGTCATGTTTAATTGACACGTATATGTGCAACCACAGGGTGTGAAGAACTAGCAGTGGGGGGAGGCGGGGAAATATGCACTATAACTTACAAAAACCCTGAGTGCCTCTTCTGTGAGTGCAAGGCTTGAACTGGAGGGGAAATTTTATATTGTCCCATGTGCTTGTAAAAAAGAGCTCAGCAAGAGATATTTGGAGGTGGAATTAGAATAACTCTGACAAATTGCTACCTTTCAAAGTATAATGTAAGAGGGCTCAATTATGCCTCTTTACAGTGAAACTGGATCTAAATGTTCTCAGTTGGAACTCTAATAAGTCAAAAATGTATACCTATGGTTTATTATTTGGTAATGCATGATAATGGTAATGCTAAATGGAATATTATCTTCTTTTTCAGTACCTCTGAATGGTTGTCCTTTGAATGGCACTGTTATTGGGGTAAGACACAATTCCTTTTATTTGCTGCAATTTAGATACATGAATGAGCTTGTGAATAACACAGACTTGCCAGAATTCACATAAGCATACAGACCAGCTTTGTTCAGACAGAATCTCTGCAAGTGAGACTTTGGGTTACAAGTGGTGGCACGGGATTCAGCACATGTATGTTCAGTTCATGAAACTGCCACAGTCTTCCTATATGCCAATGAGTATCTTTGCAAAATGGGAACAGTAATGTTTCTTTATCTTGAAAGGATGCTTGAGAAAGGACTTAGAAACTGTGGTAATCTGTGTTGTGTAATGACTTGCAGGCTACCAAGCACACAGGAAACTCTCTGTGAGGGATAATCTCAAAAATGATCCTTGCCCACTTTGGGGAAGCAAAAACTTCCCGTATTCTACCTAGAGGATAAGAAAAATTAAAAAAGGATGGGGACTCTTGCTCCACCTGTGTGGAAGGAGGGGTATCCCTCCTTGGCTATTAGCAGGAACAGGAAAGCTAAGCTTCCTCGCTGTTTGACCTCTGTCCCCTTTCAAGATTCTGCTGATATGCCCTCAGAGGAAATTTTTTCTCAACAGCATATTTAATGGATAGATTAAGACATGTTTAACCCAGCCCATGACAGTGGGAATGATGGGAGTTAAGCATCTGATCTCATTTATGCCGAATTTATCTTTGGAGAGCTCTGTCAATTGTCCATTGTTTCCCTAAATCCATATTCTGGCAGCACCTCTGGTGTCAAAGAGCTCTAAATATTCTCATCATCCCCCAGGGAAACAGGTCCTCTTTAGTCATTTAACCTAACTTTTAACCTACGTATTCCTGCGTTGTCAATATAGATCTTTCTTTTTCATTTATTTAAAAGGTAAGTTTACCTAAATCTCCTTGGACATTTGAGGTATGGCAGAGAGAACCTTTCTCCATCTATTTCTTCTGGTTTTGACTTTTTTCATAGTCGATAGGCATAAGTTTATTGGTTTGCTAGAGCTAAAGCCCTGTCGTCAAACGTTCATCATACTGTGTGGAGATTACTTCCCTGTAGAATTAAATCCAAGAAAGAACTCTGCCTTTCTTGTCAGAACACTGGGAGAAGGGTTTTAAAGTGGTAAAATCTGAAATAATCTGCTTTCTCTCTGATTCGTCTATTTCTCTTCTCTGTAGTATGTTGTCAAAACTAACTGTGGCATTTAATAAAGACCATACTTGTAGAGAATGTCATGCAGTATAGTAATTGCTAGCTTCTGCCCCCCTTCTGTTATATAGGATATTCATATATATATGTAAAATATATATTCTGTGTTGCAAAAGGAGGATGTCTTTCCAGATGCATGCTGTTCTTTCATGAACAACTATTTTTTTCTCTTCCAACAAAATGTTTACCTGATATGTCAAGTAAACTCTGTTCTATTTTCAACTGTTTTAAAATATTTTAAAATTAAACATAAGCAGGTTTTGAAACAAAATGTCACGTTGAAGGCAAAATCAAAATTATCTGTATTTTGAAGACTTAAGAATAAAATATTTCAGCTTCTATAATATTGAAAAAAAAATCCCTTCTTTAAATTTTCCCAATTTGGAATGAATTAAGTGTTTCAGCTGACTCAAAAATCCATTTTGACTCATTCTTATTTGCTATCTGACCATATAAAAAACTGTCTTTAAAATGCTTTGTTTTGTTTTGTTTTTCTTTTGTCTTTTAATACAGTTTTTAAAATATATTATTGTTCTTCCTGACAATTGGTCATTTTATCAAACACTACTTGTGCAAGATTTTGAGGGTGTAGGTAGGGTCCAGCTGTTACATTACTTCTGTGCTCTTGCTGTCACAAATGTCAAGCATTACTGAAGTTAGCATTCAGCAATGCAGTTACCAAAATATTTTCTCAGGATGGAGAGTGTGAAATTTGAGTTGAGATATAATCTTGGAAGATTTCTAAACAAAGTGGCCATTTTGATTTAAAAACAATAAACTAAATTGGAGCATATATATTAGAACTTGTCTTAAATTACTGAATTTTCAATTAAACCAGCTTCATTTAATGACTTATTGTATGCTAATTAGATGTATGTCTGAAAGCTTTTTAGAGCAGCTGGCATTACTACAGCTTTGTCTTACACTGTTCTCTACTTCAATGACTGTTCCAGAGTTCTGGTCAGGAAGGAAGATGTGGTGTCCACAGAAGTTTATACTTCCTGGATTTCAAAACCTTTATTCTGTGTCCTTTAAGAATAGGTTTCAAGTTTCATTTTATATCAAGGGAAAACTTTGCTCCATTAACTCATTCACTGAATAGTTCCAAGTTTTCAGTCTTTTACTGCAGTTCTGTTAACTGACTGTGTCCTTAATCCCTTTACATTTTTGTCTTGTATCTGGTTACCAATATTATGTTCCAGTAATTTGGTGTATTGCATTCACTCTGCTGTTCTTAACAATGCTGTGGGCTTTAACTGCAGACTTCCAAGCAGGTGGCTGTATTTACAAAAAGAATTATCTATATCACTCATCTGTTTTCCCAGGCTTTTACTGAGTGGCATTTTTGAAGGAGATCTGAGTAGATTTGGGATTTATGCAGGTTATTTTGGTTGCACTGACTAACACTGGGTTAGCAGATGTTGACATTTCATTCTAAATTAACCAAGAAAAGACATTATAGATGTATTATATAAAGGGAAAAAGTTGTATCAATCCATTATTTCACTCATTTCTGTCATGCTAAGCTATGTTCACAGAAAGACATTGTTAAAGCCATTTGCATGCTGATCCTTAAATACGTTAAATAAATATCCTAGAACTAAGGTGTGATGCAAACCTTGGATTGAGGTAAGACCTTCCCCCAAAAGTTCAAGGCACTTGGGTGTGAGGATTTTGTTTCAACATGTCTCTAGTAAACCTTACGTTCCTGCCGATAACGGTGATTTTATTATAAACTCAACTTTATCCATATTTTTTGTATTTAATTGGAATGCTAAAACTACAAGAAGTTCCAGAGAGGATATCTGTTGTAATATCAATTGTGGCTTTATTGACCGTTTGTGATGTGAAAGCCTAGAGCTACTGAGGTATTCTGTGTTAAGCATTTATTTTTAGAGGGCCTGAATTAAGTACAATTATGATAGGAAACAGAACAAACCCAAACATATTTTGAAAAAAGTCAACATGGTGAAGACATCTCCCAGATTTGCAAAGCTTTTGTGCACATGCATGTGTGGAGCTACCAACTGGTAAAGCAATACTCGTGTCAGTGTATTGAATGCCCTTGTGAGGTCATGTAGTCTGTACTAGAACTATTACTTGTGTCTGAATTCTTTCCAATGTTCAGAGTAAACAAGAAGTCTGCAGTTTCATATGATGTTTGCTATCCCCCCCTTTCCCATAGGAAAAAGTTATGAGTGTGTCCTCACCATTCAGATTAATGACCCAATATTCACTCTGAAAGGTTAAACCAAGAAAGCTGAGGAGTTCCATGTTGAGGTCTCAAGCTGAGTTGTTAAAAGCCAGGGATCTCCCCATCAGTGTACCACCTCCATCATGTTGTGTGTGGAGGATCTTTTTTCTAGACCTTCACAAAACAAGAAAAAAAGTCATTGCTATTGCTGGTGCTTTATAGAAAAGCACAGAGGCCTCTGTTGTGCTGGGGGTGCAGAATAAGAATGTTACTAAAATTCTTTAATCAGAACATTTGTCCTTCAGTGCATATATTGGAGTATTGGCTCTGAGCTACCCATAAACACATTACATTTACAGTGTTACTCTGGCCAGCTTCTTAGTTTTGCTCCATTTGTTCCATGGGTGTTTACTAGTGTGGAACAAGAGAAGAAGGAATTTGAGGATATTCATAATATGTAGCATGGGAAATTCCTGTTCCAAATGAAGTCAACAGTGACATTCCACCGAATTTTGAAGTACAACTCAAAGCTTTTGTAATCTAGCAATATTCATTATCTGTTAACCTTATTTATTCAGTTTTAGAAGTTACTTGTGAAAATCTTGAATAGATTCCTCTCATTTTCTCTCTTCAACAATAGTGGTTTCTTATTTTGGGGTTGAAATGAAAGACTTTGCACTTGGGAGGCAGAAAGACTTTGTATTTAGAATTCCTTTCAGTGCTAGGAATCCAATTACTAACTCCGCATTCTTTGTTTCCTATTTAATAGTTTGATATTTTTGCTTGCTTTGAAAAGGTGATGGGATCCAGCAAACAGGGTGCTGGGGAAGAGCTCAGGGAATCTGAATTGTGTGCCAGCTCAGCCACTGATTTGCGTGTAACTGGACAAGTTCAGTTCTTCTCTCAGTAATTCTGTTTCTGCCTTTGTCTTTCTTTCTCCTTTCTCAGTTGTAAGCTTTTAGGCCTTTCGATATTCTAAGCAGTATTATTTCAAGACCAATAACAAGTAATACCTGCCCCTCATCTGTGGGTTGTGATGGCTCAAAGATAGAAACTTGTTGGCAAACCAATTCACTACACCTAGGAAAAATGGAACTGGTGGCAACCACCTAATACATAGTTGAGGTAGCTTGTGGCAAAATCTTCCCCATCACTTGCAAGGATTCCTTTCTTGCTTGCTATCTTTGTAAGCAACAAAGTAAGAAATGCCAACGCCATTTCACAGATCAAGGAATTCTAAAGGGCTTACTTGAAGAACAGCCTCGTGCTATGCTGCTTGTTCTGGAATTACAGATGAAAAAAGTTGCATCTCTGGAAAGAAGGGGTGTTGTTTTTCTGCTTTCTCTTGCAAAAAAAAAAATGCAATGCAAGACTTATTTGAAGAGATTTAACCTAGATTAAATTGCTATTTTTTTTGAGTTTTGCTAAATAGACAGTCACTGACTCACAAACTGGTTCTAATGTTTCAGCCATGGAAACATCTGATGGTGGATCAATGCACAACATGTCACTGCTCCTTCCAGTCAACATCATCTCGGAGATACACTCTGACATGTACAAAATTAACCTGTGAACCATGCCCAATAGTAAGTGAGAATGATCTGGATGTTCTGGTTAAGAATGTGTCCGATGAGAAGGTCGTGTTCTTCATTGTATACACCAGTTTGTGTCCTGTACATCTCTGGGACCTGTTGCCTTTTTTAAAGTTTTCCTGAGAAGTCATGGCTCTGTGTTCTTCTTTCCCTGAATGAGATGAAATATACCAAATGTGGTCTAAATCCACAGTGTAGAAGAGGTAACTTTTCATAGTACTAGGTCCACAGGCCCATTTTGTTGTGTACTTTACTTACCTTTAGGGAAAAATAAGGTTTGACAAATCATTTGCAACAGGAACTGCTGTGTCTCCTTTCCTACAGTATTATCTGTCCCTCCGGGGACCGGATACTTCAGAGCTTTCCTATGACTATTCCAAATTGTCTAATAGCTGGACTCAATACTATTTCTGTCTGATTCCCAGCCATGCCTTAGGTGATTTGAGGTAATTGTCCCTATCAGCTCCACTGGCCTTTTTGAGGTCTTTGCTGCTGCTTTGCTGCCATCACCTGCAAGGAATGAGCTTGGCTGGGAAAACCAGAGGCAAATAGCTCCCATTTTTACTCCACTGGCCAACAGTGTGACTGGAGTGCCTGACTACTTCTGTTCAGCCACATAATTTTCTCTCATAGCACCAATACCTCAAGTAGAAGGAGACGTAAGGAAGTTGCAGAGGCTGGGTTAATCTCCCCCATCTGAAGAGCACAGACCAGCCACTAAGTTTCACAGAAAAAGGCTGAAATATCCCTTCCTCTTCTGCCTTTCCCTGGATAATGGTTGGAGCCCAATGGACCCAACCAAACCCAGGGCCTGTGCAATCAGTGGCCGTTGCACCAAAAAATCCACATCTGTAATGTGATCATACGGGATTCCTGGCTGATATCCAGGAGAGGCATCCATTGATAGAGTCCCTGCAAGAGATAGTGGCACGGTTTTGAATGAGTCCAGTTTTCAATCCCTAAGTAGAACCTGAAAGGACAGTGGAGTAAGTCAAGTTTCTCTGGTTTCATCTGTACTAATAAACTAAACAGAGCAAGACTGCAAGGTCAAATTATGTCCTGCAACCACTTATCTTGAAGAATTATCATCAGTGTCCCAGCTGGCCTAGCAAACTTCCAAATAATGCCCAGGCACAGGTCAATGATTAGAACAACAGAAGACCAGCCTGTTGTGTGGGGAGAAGGCAGTTTAGACATACGTGCGCGTTTCACTTGTCTGCAGGGCCAGAAAACTGGCATTGACCCCCTTTATTTGCTGGTATGGATGTAGCCTGTGACAAAAGAGAGAATCTGGAATACTTTGGTTCTGGATCCTAATATCACCCCTCCTGTAAGGTATGATTAGAGACACAGGCTTCAGAAAGGAAAATAAATGGCCAAGCTCAGTGCTCTGAATCCTCCTCACTTCCATAAAATATAACCTGGTAGATCAATGAAAAAAAAAAGCCAGATACACTAGAATGATCTCTGGCCAGAAACATGTTTGCATGTGTATGTTCCCACACAAAAATATACAAACATAAATTCTTGCTTTTCAATGTAAGAAGCCAGCTGTAAAAATTAAAGGTAGAAGAATCAATAAAATCCATGCTAAAATAAAATGGGGAAACATTCCTCTCCTGCTTCTTTCACCACCCACACAATTCCCAAACAGCTCCTTTTCCTGACCTGACCCAAAAGTACAGACTAAACAAAGAACCCTGAAGAAGGGCAATTTCCAGTTGGGCTTATTAAGCACTATGAAGTTGTGTTTAGGAGATGTGCAGCTACCCAAGGGAGATTGTAGGTCTAGGTGTATGTATCCCTTTGTAGTCATTGTAATAAATTTGTGGAGCTTAAAGGGAAAACAAAAAATCAAATAAGATAGAGAATGTCTTCATCCCCCTAAGGCCAGTGGGATTCACACACACACTTGGCATCTTTCCTGTCTCAGAGTTATGGTATACCCAGATTAAAAACAATTCCTTCATAATGGATAAAATAATAGGTTAAGAGTATATACTCTCTCAGGAGCACCTGCTTTCTACTGGATGCTAAAGCTGTGAAAATAAATGCACTGGTAATTGAAGTGCAGCCAACTACAGCATGTTCTACTCATCAGGGTCATGTTTTTTTGGTCATTTTATGACCTACTTTAGGTGCTTACATTCTTGCTAGTAGAGCAAGTTCACCTAAATAACAATGAACTATGTTTTCTTCTAGTGATTTAATAGTAACCCCCTACTCTTCCCAAATTATTTTTCTATAAAAAACATATGGATAGCATGCATGCCTTCACTCAACCAGAAAGTGTTTGTTGTCTTAAAAATGTTCAGCTCATCATAAGCAGCTGTTGGTTATGTGTAGCAGCTGGAGACATTACTGTGGGACACTTCATGTGTTAACTCAGTTCCTTTCTGGTTTGTTTTTTATTTTTTTTTTCTTTCTTTTTGCTTTCCGTTATCCACTCTATACCTTTCTTCCTCTCTGTCTAGTGCTGCTCATTCTCCCATGTTCCTTTCCCTGCCACTGCTTTTTTCCGTTTGTACCATTAGTGGAGCTCCATTATCTTCTTTTTCATTTTATTATATCGTACTCTCTCTGATGCTCCTTTTATGTTCTTGATTTATCAAGCCTTTTCCTTTTTCCATAGTCCAAATTTTCCACCTTAGCCTTATTCTCCTCTTTCCCTGGCTTCTGCTTATTGGTTATCTTGCCCTTTTCTCCTAGGTTAAGCACTTCAAACTATTTTTCCAAGTTGTAATGTGTAGTATACATTAGCTTTATAGAGAAGCTCCTGCACACCACAAATGTGGACTGTATGTCACTCAAAACATTTTATTAAGTTTCTGACCCTATCCTACTGTCATGTGTTGTTTAGTGGACCTGACCTTGCAACAGTAACAGTTGAAGAATACTGAATTCAGTCCACACAGGAAGAAGCTTTCTACTTGGAAACAAGCTTCTCTCCCTAATGTATAATAAATCAGTACAAGGATTAATGCCAGCCTTTATAAAACAAAAAACAAACGTATGCAACTAATTAGATTAAGGTAGCCTAGTCCTACTGTTTAAAAAAGCATTTTGCTGGCTATCACTTTGTTCACTGAATTATTTAAAAACCAAGAAACAAACAAAACCTGCTGTCCACAAATAAGTGTAGGAAGCATGCTTAAAACAAAATAAATGCAGAAAAACATCCTCTACCTTCTAGAATTACAGAAGGCAGGAAATCCCTGGGTCTTGCTGTGGAAAGTGTGTGCCAACTTCATGTAGCATCAAGCTGAGAGATGGAAGGCTTAAATACCTTCAGGTAAGTTTTAAGCACTCTTTCTTTTATTTGTGAGTAAATGTAAATGTAGCACAGACTTCTGGTGAACCTAAAGAAAGTGCATTTTTTCCCTCCTTTTGGTTAGGCAGCATGGTATTACTAGTGCCTTTTATATCTCGGAATATTTTATCAAGAAAGTTCTTTTTTTTGTCATCATTGTTTGTAAATGAAAGAAAAGGAGACTTCATACCACAGTGCAAAATTCTAGAGGGACATTCTAGATGCACCTGCAAGCATGAGTATTATCAAGGAACTGTAAGTGGAATATGAGCTCTAACAACTACTTAGAGGAAATTAAAAACCTCATTTCAAATGAGAAATGAATAATTTAAGTTGAAAATGTGAATTTTGAAAAATCTCTCCAACATTGTAGATTTTTGAACAGGAGTATATATATTTCTGGTTAAAACCCATCAGCTTGTCACAAGAAACAGCATATAACATTTTATTATATTCCGTTCCTGAGCTACGCTTTAGATGAGGAGAATATAGAAAGAGCAACGAGACTGGTGAAGAGTCTAGAGAACAAGTCTTATGAGGAGTGGCTGAGGGAACTGAGCTTGTTTAGCTTGGATAAAAGAAGGTTGAGGGGAGACCTTATCACTTTCTACAACTGCCTGAAAGGAGGTTGTAGCGAGGTGGGTGTTGGTCTCTCCTCCCAAGTAACAAGTGATATGATGAGAGGAAACAGCCTCAAGTTGCTCCAGGGGAGGTTTAGATTGGGCATTAGAAAAATTTCTTCACTGAAAGAGTTGTGAAGCACTGGAACAGGCTGCCCAGGCAAGTGGTGAGTCACCATCCCTGGAGGTATTTAAAAGGCATGTAGATGTGGTGGTTAGGGACATGGTTTAAGTGGTGGAGTTGGCAGTGTTAGGTTTACAGTTGGACTCGATGATCTTAGAGGACTTTTCCAACATAAATATTGGAAATGTTCTGTGTGGGGAGTAGAGGTGTGGGTTTATGTATTTTTTTTTTTTAAGAAGCTCCCAACTCAGCCAGCAATTAAATATTCGTATATATATATATGTCTCTTTAACAGAGAACTCATAGGCCAAACTCCCAAGTTTGTCACTTAGACACGTTTTTCTTATAAGTTAATGGAAATTTCTTCCCTGTTAAGAACTGAAGAAGGTCAGGTTTTGACAGTCTTGACTGGGCTGTAATCAATATGGCTGTGGAATTAAATAGAAGATGATGACTTTGTTAATGAACAATTCTGTTTACTAAAGATTTCCATGTTTTATAAACTTTACCACTGTGGTACATTAATTGAAATATCAGTAAAGGAACAGTAAGGTTGTATAATATCCTGAAAATTCACCGTCCCGTGTTTTTTTCTGTGTAAAGCTAACAGCCCTTGAATCTTTACAGCCAAATGAATCGCTTCAGGATGGCTGTGACAGTCACACCTGTAAAGTAAATGAGAAAGGAGAATTTATCTGGGAAAGGAGAATCACTGGCTGTCCTCCATTTGATTCCCGAAGATGTTTGGCTGAAGGAGTAAGTAGTGAAATGGGTCCTGTTTCCAGGTTTCCTAATAGACTCTGTCATGTTTATGGTTCTGTATATAGGTACCTTATGTGTATTAGGGTGGGAAATCCCAACCCTCTCCCAGCACCTTGGCTAAACTGAATTTGAACTTTCTCTGAAATTCAGAAAAATGTAAGTTTTCTTTATTTTAAAATATCTGCTGGTTTTATGTGGGACTCTACTGCCAGGGAGATGCTGAGCTTGCAGTAATTCTGTTCCATATGAAGCAGCAGACATAAGAAAATGGTTGTTCCAACAATGTTTTCAGTTTGGTTTCCAGAGCAAAACTGTGTGGTTAATTACACAAACTGAGAAAACAGTCACATCAACCCCGTGTTTTCTATCAATATGCATATGAAATGCTAAGACATTTTTTCTCTACTCTTGTATGAGGTTTGAGAAAGGAATTTTCACAGTGCTGTAGGAAGAGCTCAAACTTCCACATTTGCAGTTGTTTGGTATAATGAACCCCCCGCTCAACATGTCCACCCATCTTTCCTGTGATTTGAGGTTTGGCATACACTGAGGAACAGAGGGCAGGTTGGACTCTGGCAAATGGTGTCCTGCTTTTGCTCATCTATTATCACACAGGTGTATATATCCACCTGCTCCTGTTTTCTTGGGCACAACAGGAAGCAGGAAACCTTTAACAAAACTTGTGCCCAGGCCTCTGTCTACATACACATCAAGCAAATGGAGGATTTGGCACATAGAATGCAGGAAGAAAAAAGCTTCTACAGTACATATCTCACTTTGTGAAATCACTATAGCACACACAGTTTTGTTATACAAAGAAAGAATCAGAAAAATGCTGGATTCTGTTACAGGTTTGGGTTTATTATCATATTCTAAAGGTCTATCAGTGAAAACCAATGAGCAATACTTTACTTTTTAACCAGAACTTCCCAAACTGCATTTATTTTCCTCCCATCCAAAAAAATAAATTATTTCAGCTATAGAATTAGTGGTTTTCATCTAGTTACAGATGGAAAGTTTAGGTTTTTTAATTAAAATAGCCTCCAAACTTTTGCATGTAATTTCAGGTGTTTGGTGCAACAATGACATCACCCTCCAGTATTAATATTTCTCATTTTTTCCTTTCACTATGGGTTTTCAGTAATTTTCCACTGTACATATATTTCTGAGAATTATTTTCTACCTGGTGGTAATGAAACAAGGAAAATAAAATTTTTGACTGTTAAAACTTCTTTGACAGATGTGACATTTTATGATAATTTGCCTGTACATTTTCAGCTGTTGTGGAATAGGCATGCTTTCATCTATATTGCTAAAAAAATCAAGAGGGACTATTTAACTTCCCTTCTTAAACAGACCTAAGACTTGAATGCTGTTGGTTTTGTCACTCTAGTTCCCAGAAATTTAATTGTATTCAATGTCTTTAGTTTAGAAAGCTCCTAATATAAGTTGAAAGCAACATTTTCAGGTGTTGAACTTGCTAATATAGTCACTTATATAGTCACTTATTTCCAATCAGCTATCAACAAATACTATCACAAGTTCAAAAGCTGAAAATGGATAAAGAGGTGATTACTAATGTAGATTTATATTTTTGTACAATACAGAAGTACTATTTTCTTGCCTAGTACCCTGTTTTAAACATCCCTGTGTATTCTTCCAGCAGAACAAATGTGTATTACTTGTGCTAAAATAGAAGTTTTTGTTTTTTATTGTTTTAGGGCAGAATTACAAAAATTGGTAATACCTGCTGTGACACATGTAAGTAAATAAGCGAAAAATCTTGTATTGCGGAGCATGTAAGCTGCTGAGCAAGGAGCTATGTTTTGCATAAGATGCAGTTTAATGAAACAGAGCTGAGCAATGTGGTTAAACTGAACCATCGAACAAGTCCGCCCTCTGATTGGGATATTGCTGCCATGTTTAGTCCACTAGAACATGTGTTTTGACAGTATTCCCAAGTGCTTAGAAAGAACTAGATACCCTTCACATTTTATGCAGATGTTAATTATGAATGCTTTATTTTATTGTTCATCTAACGATAACAGGTACAGTACTGCAGACACAGGTTGACAAGTCACATAACCTGATACTGAATATGTGAGACAGCCACTTCATGAATAATCAAACAACCTAACATGAATTTTGCAAAAAAAACCCTGGTGGCAGTAATGGAATTATGATTCAGGTTTGATAATGTAATAACCAAAAAATGGTAGGGGAAATGCTTGTCAAAGGTGTATTCCCTGCCTGACTGCATCTTAAATTCGTCAGTCTAGAAGTCAGTCCTGCAGCTCTTAATTTTATGCATCTTTGTGTATATAATCCAAATGTCTGTCAGGCTGTGAGCATAGAAAGGGTTTGCTGATGTGAGGAAGGATTGCAGGGTTGTGTTCTGATTTCTAAAATGAATCTCTGATGCTTTTGTGAACAGACTACCTCTCAGTTTTCTCCTTTGTAAATAAAAAGTTAAAAATGTTGTGGGTCATTTAAAATAAATTAAAAATATCTAATAAAAGATTGATATTCTCTTTTAAGGTCAGAATATCAACATCTTGCTGGGGTTCTTTTTTTTTTTTTTTTTTTTTTTTTATCCTTTATGTATGTGCTAATAAATAAAAGATGGCCAGCATAGCAGCCCATCACCACACTGGCACAGTAACTGCTGTAATAATACTCCTGATGAAGGACATTAACTCCTAGAGAGTTTGGAGCCATTGCCTGTCTGTATAATCACTGAGTGCCAGCTTGAGAAATAGAAATCAGAAAGCTATTGAGATAGATTGCCGTCAAATGGCTCAAAGATGTAATCTAGTCGAGAGTGTTAATCTACCAGGCTTCAAGTAAGGAATACTGAAAATAATTTATTAACAAAAACAGATTTTAAGATTTAAAAGGCAAGGTGGTGGGCAGGCTCCACTAGTTGAGAATGCCTATCACTGCAGTTGAGGAGAGGAGAAACCCAGTTCCAAATGAGCACAGGTCAATACATGTATTTAACAGTTATAGTGATTTAAGAGTGATAGCTCCTTGCAGCAGCAGACTGATCTAAGGGAAATATCACGTGCATAAAAACACCCATATTTTATGAGCCTTCAAATCCTTATTCACATTCATGCTTGCTTGAATATAGCTCAAAACTGAAAAGTCCTGTATTACAGCACAGTCCTATTCCTGGCCCCTTCTCTATTCAGGGCCCTTCGTAAGGAAAAAGCCAACATACTGCATGTAGCCAACTAAGCATGGGCTATCAATTAAAGGATGGTGATTATCACATGGATTTGAATCAGATACTTCTCAATACCAAACTCTCTTTCTCTCTCCTGCGTATTTATATCTTTTCACCAGGGCACTCAGTAGCAACATGCAGTCTGTTGCATACTCTACAGAGAATACCAAGTCTTGGCAAAGCTACTGTAAAAACAGAGTAATTTAATTATTCTTAACAGTTAGATAAGAGAATAATCAGTTTCCCATGGATGCAGAGACTTAGATATAGGTTACATTACCTTCCCAGGTCTTGAGAGAATTTGTCTTTCAGACAGCTCAGTGCCATAAAGAAATGAGCAAAGAACTTGTTCTCTTAAGTTCAAAGCATAGTTCAGGGTGATGCCTTTAGTTCAGCAGAGTCCTATGTGGGTTTAAGCAAAGGTTGTTTAAGAAGCCACTTTCCCCTTTCTACATCATGCCTTGGCAACTGGGGTTCATTATTGTGCCTGAGGGCACTGTTCCAGTTTTTAAGTATGTAGGAGCACATAAATGAACAAGCTTATCTTCTCGTTAGATTTTTGTGGTACTACCAAAGGACTTCATTATTTGCAATGGATATTCCTTATTTTCCCACTTAACAAAGAACTTCTTACCTCTTTTCCCTGTTGATCTCAAATGCATATGTCCTGTTAAATTACAAGCACTTGCCTTTGCAAAGAAGGCATAGTCTACAAAAAAAGTAAATGAGAGTAGTAAAGTAACTCGAGAACAAGTCGGTAAGTCAGGATCAAAAAGGTGATGAAGCTGTGTTGAGTCTGATGAGAATTATTTTGTTTGGGCTTTTCAGTTGTGCGGACACAATTGCGTATTCCTTCCAGGTAGACAAGTTTTATCAAAAGAAGTGATAAAATCATTGAAAGAGAAGTGGTAGCTCTGGCCCTGGAGACAGAACCACTCTTGAAGCTGCTCTTTTTTTTTTTTTTTTTTTTTTTTTAATTTATTTATTTATTTTTTATTTAAATGAAACGTAAAGCCTCAGCAAGGCACAGAGCCAATTTGGTACTATCATTTTCATGGAAAAGGTATTGAAAGCTTTTTGCTGCTAGGAAGGTGGATACATTTCTCTTCAATTTATGTATCTACTTAGTTGTGCAGTTGGCCAGCTGAATTCTTTTTGTTCTCTGAAATGCTGTTGTGTAGTATGTAAAAAATAGCCCAGTGGTAAATACAGAAATTCCATTGGTTAGCCAGAAATGAGTAAAAGTAGGAGTCTCTCTTTATGCAGAGGCATAGCACTATATTAACAGTACAAAGAACTGCTGTTTGCAGTGCATAAAATATCCACCTAAAAAAACACTAGTTCCTTCACAAGTCTTTAGATGTGTACTAAAGCAGACAAGAGTGTTCATAACAAAATATTCTGGATTAGTCTGTATTTGAGCATGTCAATAGTGAGGTTCCCTTAAAAAGTGGAGGAACAGAGTCACCGTCAACTACTGCAGTTAACAGATCATAGCAAATCAACCTCACTCTACAAAGAGGGATCGGCAGATTCCCTGAACTTGCACGCTTCACACATAACAAATCCAGATCTACTGCCTCTTGTCTGGATTTATCTTTAGATGGAAAAAAAACAGGGAGAATTTACCTAACAGTAAGAGCGAGAAAGGATTGGAAAACAAGTATCAGAGTATTTCATGACTTACTGAAGACAGTGGAAAAGTTCCTATTGGCCCAAAGTTAGACTTTTGCAAATTAATTTTCTAATTTTATTTTTTTCCCTAATTTTTCCTTTTACCATGTTAGTTTTCTGCAAAATCCACTACACGTGCAAGGCCTGCTAGGAGTTGTCAAATCTAGGAGCCTCATAGAGGTGAGGTTGCCACAGTTCCGTGTCCCCAGGTCCAGGCAACGGTGAGGCGGAGCACGTATCCCAGTAGGCACACGTGCAAACACAGGTACACAACATGCACACCCACATTCTTTACGTACACCCACAGAAACAGAGAGTACTTAGGCAAACACAAACAGCACCCACATTCTCATCCTGATCTCCCCTCTAGCTGATCAGGATGAAGGTCCTTTGTGGAGTTGGGCACTCACTGTCCAGTAACTGGTCTTGCATCCCTGCTAACCTAGACTCACGGGCCCTATGACCTGTGGTCCAATTCCACTTACGCCTCCATACACACAACGGCACAGAACAGAGCCCATCACCCAGGACACGTAGTTAGAAAAAGAGTTTAATAAGAAGACGGGAGAGACTGCAGTGATCAAACATAGGGCAAGAACGGACAAAAGTATGGACCAGCAGCTGTTCAACATGCAACCAGCCCCCTTTATGCCTTTATCTATCGATTTTCCCATGCTTGTACCTCATCAAACTACATTAATCCCTCTCTTCCCCTACCTTTGGTTCCTCCCCTAAAAACCCCATGATAAGTAAGTCTTGTAGAATCCCAAAGTGTTCTTCCCTACCACTGCGTAAGGAGTCCCACGCAGTCCTGAAGGCAATGACTCACCTCAGTCTGTAAGATGATCTGGAGAGCTGCTCCCACTAACTCATCTTTAAGGGCATCATCCCAAGACAGTGGGATGTCTCTCCTGTGACAGCCCCAGGAATAGCCAGGTTGGGTTGCTCTGTTTCTCTGATGAGGTTATTGGGGTTTCTCTTTGTGTCATCTTTTTTATGTACACCTGCTTGCTCAAGGTACCGTTGAACTTTCTCTAAAAGAAGCGTTATTTAACACAGAAGCCAACAGGTAAAAGGCAGATATTAGGTGTTGAGGTGTTTTTAAAAGTGAGCAGTCAACTGAAAAGAAATATGAGTGAAACCCTGCTCTCCAGTGGAATTTTAAGGCTGTAGTGTTGTATAGGTACACAGATCCACATTAATTTCTCTAAGGAGACATACCTAATTCTCTTGCTAAGGTTCTTACCAGTAACGGCATCTCACTAATGGCAATTCCAGTAACAAGGGGGAGTTAAAAAAAATCAATTGTCAGCACTGTCAAACACATTTTCCTTTTTTTTTTTTTTTTTTTTTAATTTTGTAGGTGTGGAGGTGGAATGCCGACCAGTAAGTACCAGACTGCAGTACAGGAATATCAACGGATGTGTGGCTGAAAAGGAAGTGCCTATATCTCATTGTGAGGTAAATAACTAAAGCAAGCCCTCTGTCCACAACCTGCCCTTGGCCCCTTTCTCTCTTCCACAAGGGAAAACTTTGCCACCTCTATGGCTTCACTTCAGAAGGTGGTACATCAATTTCTGTCCTCGTTTATTTACTCAGTGTAAACTTCATAGGAAATAAGTGCCAAAAGTAATGAGGTGAGCCTGAATTTTCCCTATTCAAGCCAGCGTGAAAAAAAGTGTGCATGTTAAACAAAGGCTTTCTTCATACCACTCTCCCTTTCTTCTGTCAGAAATCTGAAGTGGCTTTGTTAGGACTTTGAACATTAAAAAAAGAAATATTCATCTTAATGAAGCTGATTTTCAGATCTGAGTCTACAGTTAAGCACACATATCAGTCTTCAGGCTCTGAAGTTGATTTATGAGAGTGTAAATAGGTATTTAGATGCATGGTACTTTAACAGACATTTAAACTTCAGTGCTATGATTTCACTTCTGTACTCTATAAGTTTTATGACTCCTCTTTTAGTCTGCACACTAAGCTGTTGTGTTTTGTATGTCTTGTGCATTTCTTCCATAAGCATATTAAAAATGTAATTTCCAGCCCATCACTGCTTACACCTTATAGAGCAACTTCAATTTAAAACAGGAGTATGGCTTCCCTTCTGGCTGTTCCCATCTCTGAGATTGGGAACCAAAGATGACATTCTCTTCCCAGACTGGGTTATAGCAAGACAACTGCTCAGTCTGAGATAACGGTGTTTCATGCAAGGTTTGTATACAACCCTTGTATACAGTCCAAACTATGGCATACAAGGATGGCAGTCAAGAAGATGGCTTGCACCCAGCCCCTTGACTATTCACTTTAGATAAGGCAGAAGGCAAAATGAGTCTCTCTCTCTCCCATGACTACTGAGAAAAGAATGGGAATGGGAAGGAGAAGTATTAAGAGGATATCTGCTCAGGCTTTTCAGATAGCTACCTGGCAAAGGGCTGAGTCTTAGTAAGAGTGGGAGCTCTAAGAACAACAGCAAAACCACCTACCTTTCATTTTAAATAAATAAAATAAACAAACAAATAAATAAATAAATATTAGCCTTTTGTCCTGTCTACAAAGTGAGTGTCAATCAGTTCTTTAGCCATAAAGTTATATGTATTGAATCTTCCACTGCAAAAGTGCAGATTTTATTTTGTGAATCTGGCCATATATTGAGTAAACTAAATAGTCCTGCTATGGCTGCTACTGAGTACAGTTTTTCCAAAGTCCTGCCTGACAATGCTATGCAATTTTTTTCTATTAATCTCAGACGTAAGAGTGCAGAGCCACAAAAAGAAATGGGCTCTGACAGAGTTTCACGTGGGACCATTTGTTTTTTACATCATGAAAGCATATAGCTACAGGCATTAACAGCTTGGTCTAAATTAGTGTAGTGGACAGACAAGTAGAACAAGGAAAAATAGCAACTAGGAGGACAACAATGGCTTGCAACATTTGGGCTAAAGCACTTTCTGAATGCATGATCTCATACAGCTGAGACGATAACCGTATGTGCTTAAAAGCCAACACAATAGCCCTGGACACCACTTGTGATATTTTAAATTATAGGCTTTTTTTGGTGTGACCACTTCCTTAACCTTTCCTTTGTTATGCTTATGCTCATGAGACATTGCTCTTTGGCCAACACCCTACTCTCTGGAATCAGACACCTGTTTCTGAGTTCGTGGTTTACAGCAGAGCACAGAACTCCAGGTGAAGTCATCCATGGAAGTTTTGAAGGGAAGAACCTGGATTCTGATTGCACTGATGTCTGGCACAGTTCAAACTTGGTATCTCTTTTTTCCATTTAGGGCAAGTGCAGAAGCAATACCAGATATTCCGTTCAGACAGGGAAATGGGAAGACGTGTGCAGCTGCTGTACAGCCACTCAAACAACCATAGTCACGATCCCCCTCCAGTGTGCGAACGGGACGGTGGTGCAGCATTACATCCCTTCTGCCTCTCAGTGTGAATGCTATTCTCGGAAGTGTACAGAATCAGTATTTCCAAGAAGGCCAGTTGTTTAATCTCAGGTGTTATGATGAAGGAACTCTACAGCTGAAGCCTCGTTTTCTCTCTGTAGACCATTTTATCCAGTAGAATCCCGACTAACTAATAGTATCAACATAGCAAACAATAAAACTTACTAGCACAACAGAGTATTTTCTGATTATTCTTGGGGTGGTTTATAGGAGAGATACTGCAGATTGTATTGTTCACATTCATCTGCACCATGGAAAGTAATTCACACTATTAAAAAAACAAAATGCAAACCCACATCACAGTAACAGAACAGTTGCTTTACTTAAAGAACATATCACGAAGCATTTAGCACTGTCTTCAGAGATACTACACTTGCATTCCCCACTTTGGACTTTAATGACACACAGTGGACTTCAAGGTTTTTGGTCTTTTTTTTTTTTTTTTTCCACTTCCAGTCAGGGAGTACAGTAATTATGGCATAAGGCTTCATAGTAAGACGGTGGTGTTTTTGGTACATAAACAATACTGGTTATGGCTCAGGCAACCAGTTATCTTCCTTCAGATGTCACATACATGTTCCTCCTGAAACTGAATGCAAAGAAATTATGTGCTGAGGACAGGCTGTATAACTTCTGCAAGTCCTCAGTACTTGTGAACGGGGCTGAGGGACAGCTCTTACCTATTTACTTCAATAATTCCACAGACCAACTTGAAGAGAAAGTTCATTAGTAATCTCCCTTATTTCCAGCTACCAGAACTTCACCTGTTGCATTAGCGACAAAGGTTAATGTTCTTTCAAATGCAGAATTGTCAGTGGCAGGTTTAATTTAGTTACTGCTGCCAAGGATATTTTTAACAGGATTTAAATTCCACTTGGTCTAGTCAGGCCATAGAAGACAAAAGATTTTACAGAGGGTTGATGATCCTGGTGGAATCCAGTTAAGCAGTTTCACTGGAAAGTACTAATTTCTCAAAAATATGAGAATGGGAAAACAGTTCATCCCAATTTGCATTTTTGAAAGACAAGAAATATTTAAACTTCTAATTGTATTGAGTTAGTTTTATGGTTGATTTGTTTGCTTGTTTTAATAATATATATAAATTACATATAGGAGGTATATTGGTGTGGCAGGGGGGACAGCAACCCCAAAATTTCTATATGTTTGTGATGGAATCACTGAGGCTTGGGAATAGGTTATGGGTGAAAAAAATTATAGTTTCTCCAGCTCTAGTAGAAGTGTTCTTGAACTAGTGAAAATCATATATAGAAGTCCTGGAGTAAGAGTGCTCCTGAGAAGTCTAGCAGAAAAGATCAGGAAATCAGGTTATCCTTGTGCAGTTTTTAGGTTGGCATCTGTAGTAACAGAAGGCATTTCAAAGGACATTGTCACCATTGCCCCTGGGTCAAGGGGAGGAAAGTTTTAAGATGAAGAACTATTGCTCCTCACATGAATGCCAATGTCACATGATTAAATGGGTCAGAACACCTCCCCATCTTCATGAATGGTTCCCTTTGGGAGCAAACAAAAACTCCCTCTGTGCTTTCAACTCAAAAGGCAAGCTGTATTCCTTTTTCAGAGGAACCAGGCAGATTCCTGCTTCTTCTCTTTTGCCATTCAGCTGTGGATTCAACACAGATTGAATTGAAGGCCCTTTTTTCCCTTATTATTCATTCAGGACATCCTCTATTGCTGGTCAGTGCTAGGAGAAGTACAGGCTTTCTATGCATCTCTCTTTCTTCTGCTATTGGATCACAATAAACCCAGGGAGAGGAACCACGTTTTAATTTACACCAGCCCCACATACTGCAGTGGATCTCTGTCACCAGTTTTCCTCCATCCTCATGCTAGTTCCTTGTTGTAGCTGGCTCTGGATATTAAGCTCCCTGACAGATGGATTTGGGTCGCTCAATCAGCTGCACATCAGCTCGTCTGAAGCTGCAACTAAGCAACTCTTGGCACAGCAGCCTGCAACATCAGAGAGGACCAGAGAAAAGGAGTGGATAAGGGGTAAAAGGCAATGTCTTCCTCTTCCTCTTACCATCGCTGGGCTGTCCGTTTGTTTCTATCGGTGACCTCACCCAGCCTGACCTTTCTTAGCTCATGAAAGCTGACAGGATTGCAGCCTAAGGCTTCATGGCTGCAGACAGGGATTTTAATCAGATAATTGTATGAGTCGTCAGGCACCAGCTTATTGTCATGGGGAGGACACACAGGAGCATCCACAGGGGCAGAGATGGAGCCACAGTTTTTTGAAACTTCTGAAAAGCAGACATGCACAGCTAGCATTTTCTACCAGCAACGAAGTGGATAGACAGATCTATCCAATAAACAGGCAAGCATTCCTGCTTTCATCACTTCTACCTCAATTAACAAGAAAAATCTTGTGGATCTCAGTGTCTCAAGAGAGAAACAGACTAAAATAAAGATATTTGCTTTCAGACTAGAGCAATTATTGTTTTCTCCTAAGGAGGTCCAGATTATTTATTGGAAAACTGCCTGGTTATGGGATCAAACTCATAGCAGAGGTAGCTCAGTGTAATTGGATAAACAGAACTATATTAAGATTTTACATCGCTTCAAGAATATGTTATATGGCTTTTCTTCACCTTCTTTGTTTGCAGTCTTGCTTTCAGGCATCCGTACCAGCATATCAACTAAAGCTGGTGTGCAATACATTCGATGAGAACTTGCTGGTTTTCCTTACAGAATAGCATTCTGTGGATTTCTGTACGGTTCATATGTTATTATTCAGGCCTGGCTAGTACCTATATATTCCAAGCAAAGACAAGGCCCTGTTGTGCTCAAGGCCAGAAGGTCCTTTTTCCTTGAAAATCCTGTCATAGAAAGAGCAAGACGAATGGAATATTATAATATCTCCCTTAGCAGACTGAGAAGGTGCATACATTTTTGGCCTTGACCTGCTGGCATAAAAATCAAACATTTTCAGGCAGCCTTCCCCAAAAGAGCTGTCTTTTGTCTAAGGCTCTCATGATGCCAGCAAGGCAATAGGCTCGGACTTCCTCCATGTGGGTTTTGATTGCCTTTCACACAGCTCAGCTTCATTTAGTGCAACTCTATTTTCAGAAGCATTCTTTCCGGGCAGAAATGAAGAACATAATCAAGCCTATAATCACGTACCTGCTTAGTAGAGAGCTGCGTACTCTAAGAGTATCAGTGTACCATCACACCAGACAACGCTGTACATCAGACTGCTCCATTGGCATTCCCCAGCAGAACCCAGGCTTTGAGGAACACTGTTTTTCAAATGGTACATACTGCTTGTGAGTCTTGATGGTTTCAAACTGTCTTAGTCTTTGCCTTTCCACCAAGGGTTCAGAGCACGTCCCACTGCTTTAGAAGACCGGCTGGATCATTGAACATGATACAGGCTAGATTTACAGGAATGTTAAATGGATTTGGGGAGGAGTCTTATATAACTACTTAAATATTAAAAGCATCTAATCTCTCTGCTAACTTTTACAGACCTGCAAGCAGCAATCCTCCACAGCAGGTGAAACACAATCTGGTTTATTGGTATTATTTGCCACAGCTTTGCATTATCGACTAACAGCATACCCAAGTACCTCAGGAAACACAGCGATGCCAAGATATGATTTTCTCCATCGTAAAGTGTCCTTAAAAATAGACAACAGACACAGTTCCATTTTAACCAACTGGATATTGCTTCCTACCATATTGCCTCCTGTGTATATTATTTATTACCTGAGCTAACCCTATTACCTGTAACGGACCAATCTTTATGGCTTATAGGAGATAGTAATTTGAACCTGTGCAGGCAGAGCTGTGTCCACAGGGATCCTGGCAGGACCTGGCTCTACATTGCTATACTATTCCAAAATCAGTGGGTATGCCCTTTTGTTTTAGAATTTAGTTGGTACAGCATATAATGTGGATATAAAAGACCATAATTTTCAGTAAGTTTTCATTCCCCTTCTCCCGGAGAAAAGTGTAGGTTTGTTTGTTATCCAGGGAGTAGATTAATTTGTTATAAAACATCAAGGCAAAAAATAGTTTAACAGTTGGTTCCCTTGGAGTATTCTCTGATGCCACTTTGTTAGCAAGAAGTTACCAGGATCTCTGTGTGATTGCACCATTGCCCTGTACCAAGTAAGCATGAACTACATTGAGATCGGTGCAATTGTGGATATTTGAGCAAAGAGATCAAGCAAAGTGCAATTCGTTTGTTCAAATGGATGCAGTGGTTATGCAACCAAAATAATTACAGGCACACCACCTCAAAACTTGTGTGCATGGGCTGGTGTGCAAACAAAAGCCCATATGAAGTAACATCCCCTTGCTAGAGAGCTTACACACAGCAACTGAGAACCCCTGTCTTTTAATATTATTTTTTTTTTTTCAATTTCAG
Source organism: Tyto alba (assembly GCF_018691265.1). Taxonomy (NCBI): domain Eukaryota; kingdom Metazoa; phylum Chordata; class Aves; order Strigiformes; family Tytonidae; genus Tyto; species Tyto alba. The sequence continues at coordinate 3,259,830 of NW_024881295.1, read as the reverse complement.
CTATCTATTGGCTTTTAGATGAGTCAGTCCAGAAGGCATGGCATTTATGTTGTCCCTTGTTTTGTAACTGAAGGCAGTTTCTAACTGATGTTCTGAGGTTAACATAGAATACTAGCAGGGTAAGAAGAACAGGTATTTGATACCTGTTGATACGTTACTTAGAAATTAGGAAATGCCATTCCAAAGGAGGGACTAAGAAGAGTGGGGTGATTTAACTTTTCTTATCCAAAGAGATTATTCTACGTGAATACTAAAACAAGTGTTAAAAAAGTATTCTGTAACATTTAATGTACTTGTCTTCCCTGTATGGACAAAGAAAGACTCTAATCATTACTTTTCCCCTTTTGTCAGGGATAAGTCGTAGTGCAGAAAAATTTGACTGACCTGTATAAAGCTGTTTGAGCTGGAGTCAGAGGCCCTAACCCCTCTCCCTTTTATGTAAAATCATGCATACAACATTAGTGTAGGTTACACATACAATTTCTCATGAGGCACTTCAGTTGAGCCAAAGTAAACAGATGAACACAGTCATCTAATTTAATCTCATTCTCTTTGGTCTGACTATAGCTGTTTCATTAAACAGGACCACTACCCAGTGACAATTCATCCAGAGTTTAAAGCAGCATGTATATTTGTCAGCCTTGCTGGGAATATTTTACAGCAACTAGCCCAAGTTTTGGGACACAACCACCAAACTACTCCCTGTATAAACTCACCATCTTTGATAGTTTAGCCACAGTGCATCAGTACATCTCTCTGATATAGACACAGAGCATGATCCTACTTCACAAGTTAGTAGAAACACTGTACTTTATTTAGTCATTGAATAAATCCACTTCCCCCTCTCACACTAGAGAATCTGTCATGGTGTCATAAAATAGGCTAAAATAATACAAAGTTTTGAACTCCAAATAATTACACCTCCCTCCAATTATAATTAGCAAATTAAAGTCCTTTCTCAGATGCTATTAGTCACCAACAACTTTTCTTCCTTATACATTGCTTAAATTGTAAGGTTGAAGGCTAAGCAGGATCCATCACCTGTTCCGATTAGACAGTTGATTACAAGATAATCCCCTGAATATTTCATGCAGGAGTGACAGTGCTGTATCCAAGCAGTAAGGTAACTTGAGTATTTGAGATAGAGCCTTATAAAAAGGTGTCTGAACTTACCTCCTACCTGGAAGCACTGTAAAGCTTTGCAGATATAAAGACACTCTTCCTCACAGAAACCACCTGCAAGATAGTCTAATCCCTGAATAACTTTTTTTTTTTTTTTTTTCAGACAGAATTGGCTCTGTTATAGAGCCCTGGTTTTACATCAGGTCTTTTTCTTCCTCTCCTCTGCTGCCTCTCCACTGCCTTCTGGGGAGTTAGGACAAAATATGCCTCCTGTTATATTGCTTGTTGAGGCATTATGGAGCACAAAGACAAGATGTTGAAGTTCCAGCAAACAATTGCCATGGCCTCTCAGGTCATGAGAGTTTTGCCTTTTTCCCTTTATTTCCTCCACGATGATATACCACCAAAACAGAAGGTCTCACTAATTAGCTTCAGCCTGTGGTTTGCTTAAAGCAGGATTAAGCCAGAATGGAAATAGCTGCCAGTGCTGTTCACTACTTAAACCAGTGCAGAAGAGGATTGTGCACAAAATCAGCATAGCCACATCCTATTAGCACTGATACAACTCTCAGCCAAACCTCCAGGCAACATGGAAACACACATGCCAGGTAAGTTTATTCTCTGCTTCATTGTTAATTGCTGCCTATTGAATAGGTGGAAAGGGGGTGGGGAACAGAGAAAGGAATGTTTTGAAAGGACTTCTGTGTCTTCTTTCAGGACATTAAAAAAAAAAAAAAAAGAAAAAAACAACCAAAAACTCAAATTAATAAAAGAAAAATCTGTAGCCCAGGTTACACACAGATAGTTCAGAGATAAAGCATGCAGAGTTCATTTCTTCTGAAGCCTCAGGAGTGCAGCTGTGGGTCAGTGTCATGATCCATGTGGAAAAGACAATCACTAGGTAAATGCTTTGTGCTAGACTTCTGCAGTTTCCATCTGCATTTGCCTTATTGCAGTACAACTGGGGGGAACGAGCAATATCCTTTTTCAAAAAAAAAAAAAAATGCACAGCGGTGAATTTTCAGTTCCCATACACAAGAAAAAAATCTGCTCAGTGCATAAAACATTTGTTTTTGAGTTCCCAGTGTACAAGTTTAGGATAATGTTTAGTGATGATATTGTGTCACTATTTCTTTACTACTATAGTCAAAAGCTCTGTAGTTGTTTCCACGTTATCTCATTGTTTCTGGAGCCGTAGCTCCAGCTGTGAATTCTGAACTATCATACAGCTCACTGAATCATACTATTTCTGTGCTTTCCCATCTTGTCCCCTTCCTAAAATGATTTGTATAGCAGATCACAGTGTGCAAAGAGCCATTAGATTTAATGCCTACTGCTGATCTTTGAGTTATTCCAGTGTCCATTTACTGTCTCAGATCCTTCACTGTCAGAGTTAGTCCTGATACATACTTTATGTCAGAAAAATAAGGTACTTTCTGTAATCTTTACGTGTAGAGTATTTAAAAAAAAAACCAAAACAACCAACCAAACAAAAAAAACCCCAATCCAAAACAACAACAAAAAAAATCCAAACAAAACAAACAAACAAACAAAACTAGGAGAAGAGTATGTAAAGTTATACACACAGTTGTATTATGTAGATATAGTTCCATTAAGTCTCAGTTAATGCAAACATTCATACAGTGGCTTAGGTTTTTGTTTTATATCATGTGGTTCCCACATCTATCTCCACAGCTCTACTCTATTTCCCTCACCCTTGACCATTCAGGTTCACAGTCTTCCACCCTTTAAAAGACTCTCTAGCTCATGGCGTGTGCCAGAGGTGAGTGAGCATCTCTGTTAACTCAGGTACATTTTTCCTGCTCCTAAAGCCAGAGGTGATGGCTCCTGTGTACAAGGGGCTACCAAAGGAGCACAACCACAGGTTTTTACATTCGTGTCTGTGACCGTAGTTATTCAGGCCAGTCCAAGCCAGCAGGGAGCTGTGCTCCCTCTTGCCTGCCCCTGTCTGTCTGAGGTGCTGCAATGCTGTTGTTTCTGGCAGCAGTTCAGGGGCAGACTGTCAAGGCCCAGAGGGCATCCTCCTTCTAGGCACTTAGTTGGCCGTGTTGAAGAATTTAGCTGTCTGAGTCCAAGGCCTGCTCCTTCACCAGCCAGAGCTGTTATGAAGAAAGCTGGAAGTGAGAGCCTGCCCTCCTTTCCCTTGGGATCTGCTTTTAAGCTGAGGCTTTACAGCTTGCCCCTGCCTGTGCTACATTGCAGCTGAGCTGTAGCTACCTCTGCACTCACTCGAATCTTCACTGCTTTGGCCCTGACCCAGACCCAGCAGCTCTGCTTCCCAGCTTGACCTCAGACCTGCCTGGTCACTGCAGCCTTTCTGGGGAATCACTGAGCTGTGTTCGACCCTGATCACTTTCTCCAACCCTGACCCTAACACGGACTTGCTGCTCTGTGTCTGGGCTCCCTGTCAGCAGGGTCACTCACTGCTCTTCCCTATGATGCTCTGCTCCAGGCTCCTCTTCCCCTGTGGGGAGACAGCTACAGGTCTCCTTTTCCCTAAAATTACTGTAAGAGGATTGTTATTATTCTTTGTGTCAGTAATTCTTCAAAGAATCAGTGACTATGCGTTCACTCAAAGGGCTAGAGGGTTATGGACAAGCCACTCTGTTTACCACATATTAGTAGCTTCCAGAATCATTATAGTCTCAAAGTGCGTGGTAATATGGCAAGAAGCTTGACTTGTGCCAGAATTACTTCTTGTGCACAGCTCCACCAAGCTCAACACAGCTACAGCTGAATGTGATTTCCTCCACTGTGTCTTCAAGACTACCATTAGTGCCTTTTAAGAATCATAGGAATTCAAGACAGACAAGGCTTTTTGGATTGCCTCCAATGTTTTCTAATGCAGCAATTAAAGCAAATTTCAGATTAGAGGGTATGAAGACTACCATGGAGAGGAGGAACTTAGAGGAAGCTTCTGGGAAATGGAAGTATAGGTGTGACTTGGAGGAAGTAACAGTGGTTAAGACAGGATCAGAGATGGACCAGTCCTGCTAAGGATTAAGGTACGCAGCACAGCCCCACACAATTCCCTGTCTACTTTTCATCTTCATCACATTGTCCCAGCCATATGCCCTGGGCTAACAGACCTCCCGGGGAATGGAATTGGATATGCAACCAAAGGAAGGAAGAAGTGGAGCTCGAATCAGAAAATTTTTCAGGTTTTCCATTTCCTGCCTGTTTCCACACAGCTGAGTTTCCACCAAGAGATCCAAATTTGCAGCCTGCAGTTTGACTATACGATACCTCTCAAACTGCAGATGGGAAGGGTAAAACCACCTATGAGAAGCCCTGACTTAATGCCTTTGACAATCTGGGTGTATCTGCGTGTCTGGACCCCATCCCAACATTCAGTTTGAAATACCACATCCTGAGCCTCCAGGATGACACTCAGCAAGGAGAATCTCTTGGGTAGGAATCAGTATCTCAGTTGTGTCCCTTTACGTTTGGCCATACATAACATTGTTTCCCCTTTCCTTCCCAGCCTCCAAAATAAGATCAGAGAAGAAATAGTCTTTATAGAGAAAACTGTCTAATACTGAGATTAGTTATGGGACTGATTTTAGTAGAAGCATTTAAGTACTAGGGGGCTAAACATCTAAATAGTTCTTAAACCATCCTGCAGAAAGAAATAGCAGATATCTGAAATTTAATGGTCAAAATCTATCCTTCTGTTATTCAAATAAGAAGTTTGAGAACACTGCACTAATCTAAATTACCTTTAATGAAACCTACTGGACTTTTCCTTCAAGTAATATTGAATAAAGAATGGATTTCCTATGTAAAAATTTGTTTCTAGACATTTCCTCTAGTGGAAATTCTAATGGACATTTCCTTTAAGCTTGACCAAGGCTTATTTAATTAACATGCATTCATTTGTGTCTGAAAATCTTTAATTGAAATATTAAATAATAATTGAAATATTAAATAATAAGTGGTTGAAATATAATAATAAAATAAATAAGAATTGAAATATTAAATAATAAGTGGTATTTTTGAAGCGACAAAGGCTGGCAGCTTCAAAAAGGAAACTGCAGTACGATGAAAATACTTGCATACTTGTACAGGTGTGATGGGCTGTATTGAAATCAATAATTCTAGGTGTGCATGTTCAGAACTGAGATGTCATTAGCTTAGTAGGGACTTAAAGAGCATGCCTATAACCATGGTACATCTTTTTATTTATATGTATCTCCTTTAAAGAAGTTATGTATAGTTAAGTTATGTATAGTTAAGAAACAATAAACTCAGGTAGTTCTTTTTCATACCTACTTGGGGGATGGAAGGAATAATAAGTTTGCCAAACAATGCTCCTGAATTGCAGATGTTTTGAACAGCCTTGCAGAAGAGTCTGTGTGAGTACAGATATACTTCTGACTGTGGTGTCTTTCAGAAATGCAGCCCATTCCCGATACTTAACTGGAAAGAGAGGAAGATAAATGAAAGCAGGCCACTGTCTGTGCCCTGGGTGGCCAAAGCATTTACAATGTATTCTGCAAGTAGTTGTGTGTATGATAATCTGACCATCTGGACCACTCAGATCGGATAATTGGCTGTTGCTCAGGATTTAATACAGAGCTCCTAATTAGGTAGACTCCTTTAATGCATATTTCACAAATGGAATGGTCCTTTAATACACCCTCTCAGTCCTTCCACTTTTGGCTATATGTGCAGCTTCTTGTCTATAATGCAATGCTGAAGGAATTGGAAACTCAAATAGTGAGGTCAATTGGTGCACATGCGGCCCACCCTTCAAGGTTAACAAAAAGCCGAAGCAAAGAAGTGCAGAGTGAGCAAGTAGATGATTACTGGCTGTGATCTAGTGTTGGAACTAGAGTTGGTCACTGACGTCTGTGCTGGAGGTACCTTGTCCTTGGAGGCCATTTACAACCTAAAGAAGTTTGACTGGAGGGATGGCTCCCAGGCTATTTTTCTAGAATGGCTGTAGTTCTTGAGCATTTGCTTTCCCAGCTGAATTTAAGATTCACTCTATTGCTGTTGTCTGGGGAGATATATATACACACACGTACCAAAGCTATGCATGTGTGCATGTATAAAAATTTTTATATATATATATATGCGCGTACGTACACACACACAGCTTGTTTCTATTGATACTAATTCCTCTAGAATATTTACAGAATGAGAACATGTAAGGCCAGATGTCGTAAAGGCTTACAGGGTAGAATGAGGTCAGGCAGCATCTGAAGCAGAAGCCCCTGAGGCACTGCAGTACCACAGACAAGCACTGTCAAATGTGGAACTCATTCAGAACAAAACGTTTTGGTTCAGTCAGTTTGATTTGGGAAGTTGTAAATCTTTTGGGAGAACAGAAGTCTTCCAAATTCAGACATGGAAATTGCATTTCCATCAAAAAACTTATTCTGACTGGAATTCCCCGACTGTCTCACCGGCTTACCAGTGTTAACCTCAAGTTCGTGACACAGATTCTGAAGGTTGGGAAGCATAATGGAAATGAAATAATTTTATTTTAAATGAACCACAGACTTTTTCCTAGGCTCAGTTAAAAGGACTGGGAAGGAAAAAAAAAAAAAAAAAGGGTCTTTAATTGACTGTGCAAACGTCTTGTGAGATATCCTAGGCTTAGTCTGAAAATACTGGAGAAACACTGTGTAGCCTCTGGGAATGAAACCTTCATTTATTAATTATTTTCCTTGGAGTTTCCCTTGTGGCATCATTATCAGCTTCATTAAAGTAAACCAAGTACAAGTGTCCTTGAGAGATCAGAAAAGAAAGACTGGTGAATCAATCTACTGTTCAAATGCTGTAGGACCCTAATCTATTATTGATAGGAAACATAAGAATAATCATAACATTTAGGGGCATAAGAATAATCATAACATTTATGTGCATTTCCTTCTTTAGCATTTTAGTGGCTTCTCAGTACATAATTGTGGGTAAGTAGATTCAGCCTCTGTAGAGGGCATAGAAGATTAGCAATAGGACACAACGTCTGTCTTAGATTCTTGAAAACAAATGAAGGGATTCAGTTAAGTAAGGGGGAAATAAAATCTGAAAGTCTTAATATACTGCTACAACCCACCCACCTTGGGGAGAAAAAAAAAAAAAGGAGACATAAAGTTTTGTTATCACCATATATAAGAATGGATCTTTTTAGATTTTCCTTGAATTATTTGATGATGATCACTGCATAACTCTATAGGTTTCCTGCATACAGCCATCTCCTTCAATGCTCTGTCTTTTGAGATGCAATGCAAGGTATTTCTGGAACTAGTTGACTGTTTCAGCAATACGGAGAAACACTTTTCAGTCACATGAAGCAAGAAACATTGTTCCTGCCTTCCCTGTCCCCCTGACTCGATCACCATAAAGAAGTTGTGGAGGGTACTGTTCAAATTTTACAGTGCTTTCTTGTGACACAGAAAGGCAAAATCACTTTCTCACAACACCATGAAGCAAATCTCATATGGCAGTTCCTCCCAGACTGGAAAGTAAATATACTATGCTGTTAAAGCTTCTTGTTTTCTTAGACAGAAGGTGAAAGTGGGGGAAGAGAACTGCAGCATTACAAGGATTGCCTGGTAAGAAGGCAAGAGATACTACAAATGTAGTGTCTCCCTGGATATGTAGGAGCAAATAAACCTTCCAATTATTTCTTATTCCTGGGGAAGACAAAAGTCCTGACTTGAGAGGCATAGTGCTTTGTATCTTTAGTGGTAACAGGGCTACCTATGTGGGCAGATAGGTCTGCTACACCTATGTCTTCTCTCTGGTAGAAAACACTAATGCTTGAGAGCAAGCCAGTTTTTCACCCCAATAAGCTTCACAAAGAAGCTATGGGAAAAGATCAGTCCACCCCATTTCAGTTACAGCACCACTAGAGGGGGAAAGAGTATGAAACATTTGTAAGTCAAAACATTTTCTGTTCCCATTATTTTTTATCATGATTTCTTTACTGTGCTACTGCCTGTATGGGATTGACTTTGCTTGTTCACAGGTAGAAAATGTAGTCTTGTCGTATTCTGTTGCTGCTGTACCTTGTTCTATGACAGAGATATAACTTACCAGTGGTGGTGGTGGTGAACAGGGAGTGACATTTAACGCCTCACCTACTCCAGACCTTCCATTATGCTGCATTGTGACCATGTAATTTATCAATACAAGAGATAGGGAACACATCTAAAGGGTTCAAGGTGCTAGTCCCTTAAGCCAAAAGGTGTAGGTATAAACCTGGATGTACTTTATGAGAATTTCACAGCATTACATGTCCAAATGTTATGAGTACTTGGTGGAGAATGACCATTAGACAGAAGTTTGTATCTGTAACTGATGCCACTAGATTTATTCACATCACACTGGAAGTGAAACACAGTCCATTTCGGGCCTAGCTGTAAGCCATAAGAAGCAAAGGTAACTCAGTTTGTTTGTAGTGATTTGGCTTCCATCTGTCATAAACGCTGCACCCAGACAACCAGGATGCAGGTGCTGAAGATGTACAGCTTGCTCATGTCCTGGGGGGTGCTTAGCTAGCTGCAAAGTACAGACTTTCCAGCTCCAAACCTCGTGACTGAAGTGCAAGAGTACAAATGCTGTTGACCAACCAGGGTAGTGCTGAGCTCAGCGCAGTGTTGTATTATTACTGTTCCCCCATCCCCAGCAGTTCACACAAGTACCTGTTCCTCTGCAGTTGTATTTACCCCTCTCCATTTACTGAAGTGCAGCTTCAGCTTTGAATAGTGTCTATTAACTGCAGTATTTCCTACTCCTTTATGGAAACTACCTGCACAAAACCTGCTTTATATAAAAATACTTATCTCTTATTCTCAGACTTTACTCTAGCCTCCTCACGTGCAACTCTGAATGGACAGAAGACAGCAAAATCAGCAAGAGACTCTTTTTCACCATACAACAGCAAATACCTCACAGTTCCTCAGAACCGGACTTCCTTGCACAACAGCAGGCTCAGTGGATCTTTTGAAGCACCAAGCTGTATGGAGTCCTTCAGCAGTTCTGTAAGTAGGATTTCATGTTTGTTCAATTACCTCGAATGCCTTTGAGATGAGGAAGAGGCCTGAATCTGGGTGAACAGAGCACAATACATTCATCCTGTGTGTTAGGCAAATCCACACTGTAACGGGCAAAGCAACTACGCAAGTAAACCAATACTACTGCTTTAAGTAGTTCAGTAGGCTCTCTTAGCGTACAGCAAGAACTAATTGCTACTGTAGTGGTCTCACCAAGCTTTTCTTAATTATTTGCTTTAGCTAAAATCCTACAGAGCAGGAATAGGTGTGTTGCTATTACGTCTAGTACAGGAAGACATCTGCAGGCAGATGACAAAATTGGCTATCCCTGTACAAACCCTGGGCCATCACGTGCCCAGGGATTAATGTGGACTGGATTGGAAGCTGGAAGTGTAGTGTGGATGTGGTTTTCAGAGCAGAGCTGTTGTTAGAGGAGACACCTCTAATATTGGCTATTAGAGGACTAGAATAAAATTGTCATGAAATGCCAATCCTACCTTTCTACCTCTTTTCTTATTGCTCGGTGTGCTGGATGATTGTCTTGGAAATGTCAAGAAGCAATCAATGTGGGACTGAAGACTGTGATTTAAATCACTGATTCTGACTTTTTCAATGGCTGTGAGAGGGGAGGATAAAAAGATCTTGATAGTTCCTTCAGTGACATTTTGGAAATTGCAACTTACTTATGTTCCTCCTTAATAAGATCTTCTTGTATCAGAATATCACATGATAAGGAAAGTACTGCAAATTTTGGGCCAAAAAATGTCCTTACTGAAATCTGTGTGAATTTTGATATGTTTTCTGTGCAATAGAAACCCATAATAATGAGGGTGGAATTTTGCTGCCAGGAATGAGGGAAAGAGTCAACAGAGAGGAAGGGAGAGGGGGGCATTGTTGTATCTCCTCATCCTATTATTCTGTGTAACCAGCAACATCAAATGTTGCTATGGTGCTCTCTCAGGTGGCTGGGATGTGGCAGCTGGCTATGAACAGTAATAAACAGGAAAACCTCTTAGTGACATTTCATGTTATTCAACCTCGTTGTTCACTCTCCCGCATTTTGTTTGTGCTTCTCATTTCTGCCCACACTTGCCAGTAAGGGAGGAGAGAATGTTTAGAGCTCATCTTCTCTAGAGCAGCTAATGCATTGCATTGTGCCAGTGACTTGGTGGTAGTGACATCATTACTTCTGTGCTGTATAGCGTGAAACTCTCTGGAAGAGAGTGTAGAAATCTGCAACGGGTTTTTCTACACTGTGGCAGAGATGGATCCAGGAGGGTTGCATGGACTGCCTGTGAGTACTACATGAAAACGTATCTAACTAGGAAATGGGGAATTGCAATAAAAAGCAGTGTCCCAAGCAGTTTTATATTCTGCCAGAATGTAGTGCTGAGTATAAGTTTAGATATGCCTAAAGGGACTATATATACACTTTACCCATAAAGTATGTGATAAGTGTAATGTGCAGAACAGCTTATTTGGTGATAATTTTGTGAAAGAATGAACGACGTAGTATGCATATAAAAGCAAGATTTATTTAGTGATATGGTGACTGAAAGCTACTTTGTGGGAAAGTAAGTGAAGCAAAGCAATGAAAAACAGGAATCTGGGAGATGTTCGGGTACATAATAATATACACATTTATATAATACCTTCAAAAATTCATTTTGTGTTAACAAATGAGAAAATTGCCATACAGCATGTTGGGTTAACTTTGCATTTAGGGCTACCAATGTATATAATGGAAGATGAGGTTGGGAGAGAAAGAAATCTGTAACCGGTACCTGTCAAGGTTTTGTTTGTATAGACACCTATGAGAACCATAAAAGTCTGGAATTGGGTTATGGGCTGATTGCTTTGGATCAGGTTGACCTCATTTGTTTGCTTGTATCTTGTTTCCCAGTCACTGGAGGGCTGGTGTCACTTTATTGAATGACACTGTAGAGAGCTCCATGAAGGGTTTTAGGCTACAGCATTGAGCTGGAAATGGCGGTTGGTAACAGTTTTGGAAAACATATGGGCTATCTTAGTGAACAAGAAGTGAACATGAATGCCTTGTGTTTGGTATCAAGAGTTCAGCATGGGTGCTGCCAAACTGCCGTCCAGGCTGGGATGTGATGGCAGGGGTTAGTTCTGGAGAAGCTTCACCCCAGAAGGGTTTGGAGGGTGGGGACGAGGAGGCAGGGATGAATTAAGGGGGGAGACTGATAGCAACATAATAGATCTGAATGATTTCCTTTTGCAGAGTTATTGGTCAGTCACACAGTCTTTTCATAATTCATCGATATTAACGCTGTTAGCCACCCATGTCAGCTAACATTGTTAGCCATCCATGGGGTGTATCTTCTCTAATCCCTGGTATTTTCCAAAGCGTTTCTGTCCAGCCTTACCATTCTTGCCCTTGTACTACGCTGAGGATATTTCTCCCATTCTAGCTCAGATCAGTTTCTTCCCTTTCTTCCCACATAGTCTTTTCTTCCCTCCCCTGCCCAGTTTTGCTCCACAGCACATCCTTTTTCATATCCCAGTCTGTCACGTGAGCCTGATTCTCACTCATCCATCCCATTTCAAAATGCATCTGTCTTCACCTGTATGGTCTGTGTCCATGCAGGACAGAGAGACAGAGTTGGTATGTATCTCTGTACTGGCCCGTCAGGTAGGCATCCCATGCACTGGGATGAGGCCACTATCTTTAACGACTCTCATTTATTTACGGTCAGAGGACATCAGCGTGACTTAATCTGATCTGCAAAGTGCATGTTTGTGGGTCATACCTACCCTTGGCTGACCTCCAGTTTTGACTCTGTGCAGCTTTACATGCTTGTATGGAGACAGACCATTGGCCTGCCTTCTTCTTGGACTTTTTGGCTTTCTTGTCTGTGAGACTTGTGTGTTTTTCTTCCAGATTATAAACAACTACCTGGACAGGACACAAGGAGGAGAGGCTGTGGACAAGGTGTCCCCAAGCGGCATGCATTTCAGGGACAGCAAGAGAAAGGTCGACTATGTGTTAACCTACCACTACCGGAAGCGTCTCGCTCGTCACCCACCTGGTGCGGGCTCACCAAAGCCGATGCGCGGATCTTCCTCCTCGGCCCTGGTTTCGAATGGAGGGACCAGGAAGGGCCGCGCTGAGCTGCAGCGGCAGGCCAGCGGCCGGTGTGCCCCGCAGGAGCGGCCGGGGCCTTCGCGAGAGGAGGTGATCGAGCTCGGCCCGCCGGATGTCCTGGAGGAGGAGAAGCGGCTGCAGCGGGAGGAGTATGAACGCAACCTGGTGGAAGCAGGGCTGGAGATAGAGAAAGACCCTGAGGTAAGAGGGGGAGAGTTGCTCCTCATGCGCAGCACGGGGTGCCCTGATGGGTTATGGCCACTTCGGTGTCAGAGGTGTGTGGGACATCACCGTGGCTGGGCCGTGCCGGCAGGACAGCCCGGCAGTGACCGGGTGCCCAGAGCACGGCTGCTCGCTCTCCCTGCTGACAGGTAGGGCCCGGCCTGGCCTGCCTTCCTTCCTGCCTTGCATTAATGTTAACTGAGAGGTCAATCACACCTATGCTGTCTCTTAAAAGCAGAAATATGTGCCGCTTTCCTTCTAACACAAGCTCCCTGATCCCCCCACCATTGCTTCTGCAGCCTCAGCAAGTGCTAGTCTGTCCTGAAGCTGTGTCTCGTGGCTAGGTTGAGGGGCTAATCCTGAAGACAGCTTGTTACTGCTGAACAGTAGTTTAGTATTGAAGATCCCTGGGTCAAATGCTGCCACCATGGCAACCTCCAATTAGGGATCCGCAGAAATATGTTGTGCAAGCTATTTTATACATCCCTAAATTGTGGTGTGAAGCCAAGAAAGTGGCAGGGGTGTTTCTTTGTTGCTTGGTTCTTACTGCCTGGGAGATATGTAGTTGTTATTGTTGTTTAATGCACTACTGAGTAGCTATTTTAGTTTTACTTCAGTAGAAAACATATTTCTTTATGTAAATGTTCTTATGGTATGCAGTGAATACACTTTTCTTAAAAGAAAAAAATGTTTACATTTTAATATTTTTACAGTGAAGAAAGGCTCTCTTAAATAATTTTCTGGAATACATAGCATTGTTAAGAAATTTCAGATTTCCTCAGAGTAATTTGGTGATTTTCAGTGTGACTCTTAACTTTCTTCCCAGCCATACGTAAGTTTTGTGTCATTTCTTCATTCCACCCACAAAATGAACAGCTCCTATGCTGCAACAAGAGAACCTCCCAGCCTTCAGCGTATTTATTCTTACCACATGTGCATGATGTTGGTTAGTGCTATGGTTGTATCAGTTGGGAGTTGTGGTTAAGTTACTTGACTGCAGCCAGTTGGTCAACTGAACACCGGTCTTCCAAATCCCATGTTGATATACTGAGTGCTGTGCCTCTGGACCTCTTTGAAAGCCATGGATATTTATATTCATTGATGAGAAGTCGCCACTGAGTTCTACTTTTAGGTGCTCTATTGTTTTTGAAACTGAATTTGAGAAACTTAGGGCTCCTTTTCACAGGTGCTGAGAACTTATAGCTCATACTGCTTTCAGTGCAACCAATCAACACTTCCAAAACATGGACAAAATCACAGATTGAATCTGAAAACTTGAGTCTAGCTGACTTGGCATAACATACACACATTAAACCACTGGCAGGAATAGAAAGATGTAGAAAGGCCTTTTGACTCAACATTTTCCTTGCTCAATTTGCTGAGTTGCAGGTGGCTATGGGTTGTATTTCATTGCACAGCCTAGCTGAGCTATCCTTGCACTGAACAGAAAAAAGTGATCTCAGATCCTGATTCTTTTATGCTAAGCATTGGGGTTAAGGTTCAATATTGCTAACACATTACTATCTTACTGCTATGATTTTTATAACCTAATTGCATAAAACCCATGAGAACAGCTGTTTTTGGAGACTTCTTTCAGTTCAGAATTTCATCAGAATCTGAAAAGTCTAGCAGGAGATTTGGATGTGATTATTCAACTCATTACTTACCCAAAGCCCAGCTGGATTCAGATTCAGGTTCAGACCCCTTCCAAGTGATGATGTGTGCTCTTAAAGAATATACAAAGTAATAAGCGATGTCACAGAGAGCTCATCAAGAAAAAACTTTTTGTCATGGTTTTCCTTCTGAAAAGGCTTTTTGTGAATGAAATGGAAAGTTTTGAGGAAATTATTTGGTGACCAGATCTTTTACTGGAAAAATTAATTGATTCTGGTAATTACAAAAATTGCAATCCCATCACTTCTCAATCTGTATATGTGTACATATGTAGTCACTCCTGCTGCCACCCCCCCCGTCCCCCCCCCAACATACAAGCTGTCTAATCAAAAGGAGAAAATGTTTTTCCCTCTAGAATTTCCTGAGAAACTGGAAAGGACTTTGCATTATCCTTTTTCTTCCCTGCCCAAGACATGTGGCTTTTACTTCCTTTTCTGTTTCTTACTTCACTGTTCTTTTTCTCTTTTTAGTTAACTACTGATAAAATATGCGGAGGTTGCTGTCTGTTACCTCGCTGTGAATTTTATAGAACATGCTGATCTGGCAGGTGTGAAGGGTACAGCTAGCCTTATATGTTGATTAAAATTGTATGTTGAACTGATATGAGAACAACATATGATTTTAGTCCTGGGAAAAACATGTATCTATAGGTTCACTAAACTCCTGAACAGTCTTACACACAGTATGCTGTATTTTTGGTGTATAACACAGGAGACTTTCAACTGCTACATTTCTCATGGTTTATGCTCAACATGTATGTTTGTTTTGTTTTGGTTTTTTTTTTTTTTTTTTGTTTTTTTTTTTTTTTGTTTTTTTTTTTTTTTTTGTTTCAGTTCTAGTATAGCAAATGGATATTTTTCATATAGTATTATTGGAAGTTGAGACATATTCTTTAATACATATCTCACTTTTGCCACATGTTCTGGACCAGATCCTAAGATGAGTCTAATCTGCTCAGAGGGCTGACTCCAAAGGTAACTAAAAACAGTCCTCTGTGCTGCAGCTCCTGTATGAGGGATTAAACTTTTCGACCCTTGGTTAGAACAGGCCTTGGTTTCTCTACCTTATGTCACCTGCATATGGTCTTACTAAGAAAAATATTAATTTAAGAACAATAGGATATCCTCAACATAATCTCTTTCTTGAAACAGCATCAGTTTTTACTTGAAGTAGCAGCAATAGAAAGGAAGAGAGCAAAAGGGTATCTGCTCTGTCTCTGGTCTTCAATGAATGTCTCTGTGCTATCCTTTCTAGGTGGCCTATAGTAACTATACAGCTAAAAAGATTATCTTTGATAGGGCCTGTGTAGTTCTGGCTGTAGTTCTGGCTCTTGTTAACCTTGTTGCTTGAACAAAAAAATCCAAAACAAACAAAATCAAAAAAAGCATCAATCCATTGTGCTCTTTCTATCGATATTGTGGGAGTCATGAAGCATATACTCATCCAGTAATACAGCTGATTCATCATTTAATGTCTGCTAAGGGCATCTGTCTTTGGCTGGAAAGTTGCTTAATTTATGATCTAGGTTACCCCTACTTTGCAGAGACTGTAAGTTTGATTAACCCAAATGAACTAAGTACAGAATCTTTTGCATCAGGCTACTCAGTCTACTAACCTCACAGGTTATTGGAGTTCCTCTAGAAGTTGTTTTTGTAGGCTAGAATTATTTAGACGTCTAGAAGTTTTTTTCTAGGAACATGAGATAGCATCATGGCAATTTAAAAAAAATCTTAATTTCTACAACTATCTGTTTGAAAAAGTGTGAATTTCTATGATGTTAACATGTTTGTAAACATATGATGTTAATATGGTTGTTATATGCTGAATCACTATGGACAAACCTCTTTCTCATTTGTATTGTCAATTTATTGCATAAAAGAATAGAGAAAAGAAACAAATGAAGATATATAATTTGTATGTGGAGAGGGGAGTATTACTCTTGATTTTGTGGAATACAGGCAAGATTTTGGTCTGTCTCCATACTCACCCAGTTATTATTTGTGGATTTGGGATTTTTTTTTACTAGTTTTCAACTTCCTTGTAACTTTCTATCATTTGTTTATTACTATCCTCCAGAGAAACTTTGTTCTAACTTAATATATACCTTTTGGGTTTTTTTGTTTTCCTGTTTTTAAACTGAGATATTTTGCATGTCCAAGACAAAGTACACAATGAAGACAATGGACATTAAGATGAATGTTACAACTTTTTCCTCTATAATGTGACACTGAGTACCCATAATAATGGGTGGTCGTAATGAGATTTGATAACTAGTTCAGTCTGTTCTCAATTAATCTGATAATTTCTCTATGGATCTGATCTAAGAGTGGTAAAACAAGAGTTGACATCATCTTTCAATAATACAGAAAACACTATAGACACAAAATAGAAATGCATTTTTCCTTTGTTAGGGAAACAAGTCTATATTATTACCATGCTACCTGGTAAAGTCATACCTGATATATAGCACATATACGTGTTATATAACCAATACTGCCACCATCAACTTTCAGTCTTGATGTTCTGTGTATCAGAGAGCACAAGTGGCAGATCAAGTTTAGGGAGCTTTTTAGATGGTTATCTTCTTTTCATTTAGGTGGTCCAGTGTAGCCTGTGCCATTAAAACAACTGAATTAGCAAAATTTAGGGCTACGTGGAAGTGATATTTGATGGAAAGAATGGGACAGAAGAGGAAACTCCCTATTCACATCTGATGTCAGCATCATAGCAACACAGAACTACTATTCTGTATAGTTTACTACAATTAAAATAATGTTTTCACCTTTGACTGGCCTGCTAGACCAGCCTACAGAGTTGGATAAAATAAGCCTGGTGTTGACTCTTGCATGTGTATGTGGAATTATCTACCTTGTACTAAATAATATTACATAGCGACTAATACAGACCCCAATAATACAGATCCTGTAAGCACCTGTGCCAATCCACATGGTGCTAAGCATTTGCAGGATTTGCTTCCTCTGCTTCAAAGTAATAGTTAAAAGTACAGTAAAACTATTTATTCCAAGATGCCCACGGCAGAACCCAGATATTTTGGCGTGTCTTTGTAAACTGGAAAGGAATGCCAGCAGGTCACATTTACTCTTGTGTGGCTGCCAAAGCCATGACAGTCATCTCCAAATAAACCCTATTTAACACTAGTGGAACAAGCCAAATTTTGCACTGGATAAACAAAGAATTGCCTGAGATAGGGCCACCTTAAGAATATCATAAAATATTCCACCTTGATTCCCAGGAAGGGCAATAAATATCACTGACATTGCAGGCAGTTCTTGGGGTTGAATTTTTTTTTTTTTTTTTTTTTTTTTTTTTTTATTCCTGGGGAAACTGATTGTTGTGTTTCACCTAAAGTGGAGCACCAGCAGTTCTCTTAAATTTAAGTGTATGTCTGCTTTAATGACTGCAAATGCAATGTGCACTGTATTCAATTAGTATTATGTATGGGAAAGCATAATAGGAATAGAATAAGAAGACATGGGAGATGCACCTTGGCATTCTGACAAAGTAGGATCATTTTCGAGCACACTGGAAATGAAATGCACTTTGATAAATAACATTTAGGAAATGAAAATATCTTTTAAGAGGAAGATCATGACAATTTTAAAACCAAGTGTAAATTGCCCTCCAAGAAGCTCATCTAACTTGAATTTTAGAGCTGACAGAGTTTTAAGGATGTCTCATTAAACTCCATTCCTTACATTACACTTTGAGGGAAGGAAGCCCTTGAAGCCCTTGGGGTTTTCTGTGTATCTGCTTATGCGGTACTGTTGATAGCAACACTACTGTTGATGGTGGTTGTGACTGGATTTTTCTGCTTGATATTCCAAGGTATGTTTTTGAATTTTTGTGAAAAAACCCCCAAACCTAAAACCAAAACCAAACAACCTCCACTCCCAAAATAACCAACCCAGCCCCTCCCCAACCTGAGCCAAAGAAAAGCTTGTAGTGCTGCAGCTAGATTTTTATCTATGGGATTAATTGTATTTTTTGTTACATTAAGGTGCTCCCCATTTTTCAGTGGGAGAAGGCTTTATCTTTTATCTTCTGTCAGCTGTAAAGGACAAGAGTAGCCAAACTAATATCATGGTAAATTATTCAATGCAAAGAGGCTTTTTCTTTCTCTGTCTCCTCCTATCCCCAACTCTAGCTGAGGATGTTTCTGCTGAGCAGTGCCATCAATGTTCTTACTATGTGAGTTTTTTTTCTCCTGTCTGCTACATTCCCTAACATCACATTTATGTTATATGTAGCTCATTTTAATGTTAATGCTTTTCACTGTGGAAAAATGGAATGGCCAAGACTTTAATTTATTTGGATAGATCTTTTTTTTCCTTGACAAAACATTTTTTTTTTGGTATAAAATATTTCAACTTTTAGTTAAAATGTTATGGATATTTCTTATCTTAGTAGTAATTAAGAGCCTGAATAAATGATGTCTTTTTTCAAAATCTATCAATGTTATTTGTGGATAATTCCAAGGAAAGCATCTCATGCTCTTAGTACACGTGAGACATCTTGCACATACTCAGTGGACTGTTGTAGTCGTCTCAAAATGTTCATTCATCTAAAGTGCAGAGGAAAGCTTAATAGTAGCTAACATTAATTTTAAAAGGATAGAGAAATTTAATATGAGCCCAAGACCTTTATCCATGTTAATGAATGCCTCCTGAATCCAATCAGGATGCATACAGAGTAATGTAGTGTTGGAAGCAGACTGGGGTCTTTTGTGCTCTAGGCCTTTGGACTTTGTATTTCACTCTCTCTTAGTACAGCACTTGGATCAAGGCGATACTTCTTTGGGGGCCTCTTAGTGTACCAATTATATAAATATTTGATGGTTATTTTTCAGCAGCTCTAGTTACAGAAGCATTAATCAGCTAAAACATGTTCTTCTCCTGTATGTTACTTATATGGGGCTGAAATGTAATACACAGCTCTTATAAAATTAAAGTTGAGCAGGCAAGGCAAGGTTTTCGATGACAGAGAAGTGGATGTGTTGAAAATATTGGCAAGTTGATTAACTATTTAAGAGGAAATTATGCCTCCATTTTAGAGAGGATTTTGAGTAGCCCCATGGGAGTTAGCTGTGGTTTAATCAGTATTAAAATAATGATCCATGATAACAGGTGGCTGGGTTAGAATGACTGTGCAGTCAAAGCTGAAAAGTCCATACTGTGAATCCTGTTTTTTAATGATTGTGTTGTGACTTGAATAGGTGAATGGGCAGACAGACTCACTCTGTGTATTTTAATTAACATCCAGACACTTAATGCTTGTCTATTATGTACCTTAGTCATAATGGCTTCCCAGGGATTTAGAGAAAATTGGAGAGATGTACAAAAATGGGCCTGTATGTTATCAATAACATTTATAGAGCTCTTGAGTCAGCAGTGATAAAGCTCATAAACTGTCTGCAGGTTGGGAAATAGAGGTAAAATTTTTTTGAATTTCAGATGTTAGTAGATTTGGGTTGTGCATTCTAGTGATACTTACAATGGGATCTGGGCAAGAAGCATCCTATTTTTACATAACATTGTTTCTGGTAGAAATAGAAAATAGCCTCCTGAATTTGTGTCTTCATTTCACTGTATCCTGTGCTGAGTTCTGTCACCTGCTGGAGGAACTAATTCCATTTCTACAAACTGCTAGATAGATGAGAAGCCCACAGAAACGGCTTATACATCTCTGCTAGGCTATAGCAGGGAGAGAACCGGACACTTGTAGGATAGAGGATGAAAAGTAACAAAAGCATCTGCTTGGCTTGTTCACAGATGAATCCATGAAAATATTTTTAATTATCAGTGGCCTTGTTTGCAGCAGAAATTTTAATCTGCAAATTAAATCCATGGAGACAATTTGAAGAGCAATAGAAGGAGCCCTGAGGGATGCTGCACTGCATTGACGATACTACAGTAGCTAGACTGCTGGCAGGGGAGACTCGGAGTCTGAAGTAATGATAATATCTGTAAGTTGTTTAGGCCAGTGCAGCTTGAATAATATTTTTGTGAAAATAGTATAAAATATTACATAGTTTGGGGATTTTGGTCTTGGGATTTGTTGATTTTCTGACCTTATTAAGGACAGAAATCATGTTGCTGCTAATCGAGGTGAGGAATCCGCTCTTACAGGTGCTGGGTGAGGACTGCCCCAACTGCAGTACCTGCTGCCTGATTCATCTCAACCTATTCTTTGGCAGAAGAAATCCTGAATTTCACAAATTCTTTTGTAGGGGAAACAAGACTTTCTTTGCTTTGCTGTCCCCAGACAACTGCTGACTTTGTCTATAGCAGCAAACAGCCCTACAGGTATCTCTGATACCAAAGGAGTGATCACTTCTTCATTTCTGCTGATTGAATAATTGCTGTATGATTTTGCTATTTTTTGGAGGCATTGCTTCTTAGTCATGGTTTCACATCTCAGACAAAGGAAAGCAAGGAGGTCTGCCTGCAACTCCTTTCATAAGTGAGAGATGTTGAGAATTCTATCTGTGAGTGCATGCAACACTGCTCCCTGTTTTTAATATGTTGCTTTTATACATATATACATTCATTTATGTACTGTTTTATGTTATTGTTATAAAAGATCTGAGCTAAGATGGTGCCTCTCCGTTCTTCCCTCATGCTTTTTGGTCTGTATGAAAGCAGATCAAAAGGCATTTGCTGTTTGAAAACTCTGTGTCTCAGAGACAAAAAATGAGAAACAAGGACAACAAATTGATTTTGCTTAAGTTGACGGAAAAAATAGGGAATAGGATTTGTTCTCAAGTCACTTATTTCTCTACTGAAGATGAGAATGGGACATGTCTTCCAGTGAGCAGGGACAGCATTCTATTCCAGAGCCAAAGAGAGCAATTCAGATGTGTCATGCCTTCTCAACATTGGGCAAAACAACAGTTTCAAGTGAAGCAATGAATGGTTTCTTTGAAAGGGACCTTACACCACTGCTACTTTTTTTTTTTTTTTTGGCCTCTGATGCAACGGGCTATGGAAAAGCCTTCACTGTCCAGAGCTTCTGGATTGTTATAGCAAGCATCAGTCCAATGTTATTTTTTTCTCAGCTTACAAATAAAAGCAAAATCTGGACCATTTCTATGGAAATGACAATGAATATTCTTGAATGGTTTAGTTGGGAGTGAGGATAGAGAAGGAGTTAGGAATTAAAACAGGAATGTCAGAGAGAGAGAGAGAAAGAACTAAATAAACAAAACCTGCAAGAACATGAAAAGTAAAATCCTTTCAACCAACCAGTGGCACAGTGGCACTTGTGCCAAGCAAATGTCATAAAGTGGCATTCACCAGCTTCTGCCATCTCAGATTTGGGAATGGATCCCAGCAGAGGAGAGGCTGGGGGGTACCTCACTATGGAAACTAGTCTTTGAAGGATAAGACTGTCTTATGGGAAAAAACCAACTGTTTGTGTATGTGTGGAGTGAGGGGCTGGAATTTGCTATCCTTTAGCATATTCAGGGAAAGGTAATGTAAATAATGACTCGGGCTTATGGGTTTCTTTTTATATGTTTTTGACAATCTGATGGTCTTCCTGCTTTACTGATGACTTTAATGGCTGTGTGTGTCATTCTGCTCAAATTTAAGGTGTCAAAAGGTCTGTTGCTTGTGACATGACTAGACAGGCAAGCATATTTCTCTGGAAAATAGAGCCATGATAGGAATAGAATTATTCCCTTCCAGATGCACAACTAGGCATTTTATGGTGTGTACATTTTAAAAGGTTATGTTGTATACTAGAAGCAGGAATTTTGGAATGAAAACTGGATTCATATTCAAGCTGTTAAACATGCATAGTGGAAAGGTCTTTTAAAGAAAGAAAGAAAAAAAAAATTCTCCCTTAGAAATCAGAATGTCCTTTTCAACACAAACTGTTTCTTACATCCTTTATAGACCTAAGTTTTAGGTAGGGGCTGAGCTCCAACAATTTGGTAGTAGTCTGTGTGGATGAGCACAGATTTAGTGGGGGGAAAATGTCATATAAAGAGAGATTAATTAACTGTCCCACTTTTACTGCAAGTTGAGAAGAATCTAAAGATATATTTATGTTAAAAAATGGAGGGAGAAGTGAAGAGCGTGGTTCACTGCTCTATGTGCTGGGTCTGTATGGGATCTGAAAAGGAGTCTGGTTTTTACTTACATTTGAACTGTGCTGATGGTGACTGGGGTCATCTATATCTTCCGTAGCTTGGGGACGCTCTGTTATTTTTCATCTGTCAAAGGATGTGCTTTGGCCACTGGAAACAGCAGAAATACAACTCTTCTCCAGTCAAACTCTTCTCGAGTTTTCCTGTCCATTTCAAGTATGGCACAAATTTACTGTGCAAATGTCATGTTACCTGAGAACTCCACCTATTTGTATCACCAGAGGTAGCATTATGGAGTGAACTACTGTGTCACTTCTTAACTTTTTCAGTGAAAAGGAGTTAGGGTTGGTCTATGTGATCCCATTTAATGAATGGATTTTTTAGAGTGACAATGTCATTCAAAGGAAAATGGGAGAAATCAGAAACCAGACAAGGTTTTTGAAGGCCTGATGTATTCTATTTCAATGTAAGAGTGAATATGTTTGATGGTACCTGAATGAGAGCTTCTGAATCTTGTTTATAATTTCAAAAATATTAATCATCTAGTTGCTTTTAGCAGTAGGAGCTGTTGGATGTATAGTACTTGGGAACACTGCAGCGCTTCGTATTTCTAAAAATAGTTTCAAGAAGCTGCATTTTCAATCTGGTAAGGGTTGCATTTGTTTTCCATTTTTAAGAAAAAAACAGAAAAAATTCATAATAATTCAGAGCCACCATGATGGCATCTGCATTGTTACAGTGTTATGATGCATTCAGGCAACTGCTCACAGAAGTTCCTCTCTCCGTTCCAGAATGACCTGGCAGGCCTATGTAGATGAAGGCAGGGCTCTTGTGATTCTGCAGGAACCATCACTTCCCTCTCCACTGTGGTTTGGGCTATGTACTGTAGTAGTCTGTCCCTCAAAGGGACTTGGCTTGATAAGCATTTAACATACCACAGGTTGGGACTTCTGGAGGAGAAAAGACTTTCAGCTACAGCTTAGTCAAACTGAGATTGGTTCTGTGTATAAACCATGGTTCTTCTAATGCCTACATCCTGAAAAAAAAGGAAACTGCAATATGTAAGCCTTATAGAAGGTTGTAATCAGATTGTTTTAAGCTAGAAGCATTTTTGTTAGTCATTGTAAGGTCTTTCAAATTGTATGACAATATGATCATATGATTCAGAACTGTATCACATATTTTTTTCTGTTGTTCCAGATCAGCAATTACTTTGGCCTGAATAGAACAATGTGGAAAAAAAAATTTAACGGAGTGGCATCAGGCTGCACAATTCCCATTAACATTAATGGGAGTTAGGTGACTAAATCCCCATGCACAGCACGGAAAATTTACCCTTCACGGTGAATTATCTTCTTGATACACAAGGTTGATAACTGTGTTTACATTAGTAAGCCTCCTTTATGTGTACAGGTATGTGTTCATGGTGACAGGCCAAGAAAAAATTCATGTAGTATCTAGATATTGATTTCTGTGAAGTTATTCCAGGTTACAATTAATGTAAGAATGATTTAATCACCTGAAACACAATAGTTTGACAAAGTTATTAAGTCTTTCATAACGCGTTAAAAACAAAGTTTCAACTCCAAAGCAGGTTCTGTAGATCATTAGTTTTTCTGTATTTATATGTAATTGTTTCTATCCCTTTCTGGCCTTACCCATCTCCCATTATCCCAGCTCATTTGTAAGTTGTAAACCCCTGATGCATGTCTTAAACTTTTGGTGTTCCTACTCTTTTTTCAACTCTCATATTCCATACTTCATTTTACAGGCTTGGAATAATCATTCTTTGATTGCATCTTAACATTTACACATGTTTATCTGCCACTGAACCCTGTTAGGTAATCAAGACAAAGTAGCATCCTAAAGATAATGTACCTATGGGAGGTCACTGGAAGGCTACTGCATCCTCTTAGCGTCCACATTCTGGATAGTGGGACCTAGAAAATTTCATATGATATTCTTTGTTATTTGGGTGCACAGTCAGGCTTTTGCAGGACAGGTCAATACACTGTGGTGCCCTGAACCTCTGGCAAGCTTACTGGCTTGCCACAGGTCTCTGCAAATTCTCTGGATAATGCTTACTCTCTACCTCCAGTGACACTGCTCGGCTTTCACAGGTCAATGCATCATGGTAACTGCCTCACTTCACCAGTGCTTGACCTGCTCACCTACCTCTGGCCTCTGTGGACTCACCGCTGTACCTTCACAACAGCCTTCTGCAGGACTGCTTACCTATCCACCACAGACCACTGCCCTTTCCACGATTCTCCATTTCTGTCCATGATGCTCTTTCATCTTCATATTGTGTACCTGTAGTGATCCTTCCACTCCTCAGTACAGCTGTGTATCTTTCTTTGGTCTGTGTTGAGTCAGTCCTTCAGCTTTTCCTGCTGTCAGTTGGTCAGTCGCAGGCCAATGTGAAGTCATAATGTCCAAGACATCTGCTCCTCTGTGAAAATCTGGGGACTGCTATGTACATGAGGACTTCATGACTACTTAACTCTCAGACTTCTGTGCAAAGTTTTGTTTTCTCCTTATTCTCTCCTGTTTTAAAGTAAAGCTGTCTTTAAGAAACTGCTCACCCAAAGCTGGCAAAGCTTGGCTTCAGTTAGGCACTGAAGTTTGCTCATTAGAGGACTTGCTTTACTCTTCAGCTGATCTGTTGCAGGAGGCATTTGAGAGCACCATGGTAACGACATAAGTCACAGTTTGCACCACAAGGGACCCCAGTTTGTTTTTCACCTGTGAGTCATGCTTCACAAGTGACTCTCCTGGAAAGTATTTGTTGGTTCAGGGGCATTGTGTCACATGTGGCCACCAACCGGCAAGTCCTTTTCACAGAAAAGTCAGCACAAAGAAGGTTTTTAAATGCTCCAAGATCCAGATGTAAATTGTTGTTAATTTCCAGATCTTCATAATGCTCTGAGAGCATTATCAGACTCACTCCCTGGCAGGACAAGCCTTACATATCAGGAGACCTGCTGGATTATGCTATTAAAGACAGCTCATTTTAGTATTAAAAATCAGGTGTAGTTTATAATATAGTGATTGGTAACCCTCCTGATATAAGTATAGCTATTCTGTAGTAATGTACTGTGCTCCTTGTAATTAATTCTCGATTTCCATTATTTCAAAAAAGATGTAAAAGTAATAATAATGTAAAATGAATTTTGTTAATGCTGTAGAATTTTAAGTACCATCAAATACTAATAGGTAGCTCTAAAATGTATTCTTTCACTTTTATGTGTCAGTGGTAATTATCGAAGAAAATAATTGGCTTGTAATTATGGAGCAATCCAGTGTAGTTAAAATCACAATAATAAAAGTAGACAAGGGACTATACAACAAAAGCTGTAAGACAAATCCAGGAAGTGAGGCAGTGGACGTTCTTCTGATACCTGGACCCTTGAAAACAGATGGGAGGGTGGAAGAAATGCAAGAGCAGGAAGGCCATTTCCTTAGTACCAACCTAAGTGCTCTTTCAAATAGAAACAGGACAGGGTAAATTCATATTGCCTAATACCATATCTAAGGTGAGTGTCTGTATTTGGATGCATGCTCATGTAATCAGTATAAAGGGGTAGGCAACTTTGAAGAAGAAAGTTCCTCCTGGCTCTCAGCTGTCTGTCCCACCCCATCACCTCGCTCAGAGGAATGGTGGGTGCTTGAGGAACTGGTGTTACCTCCGGCATGTGAACTGATACTACAGCTTCCCCCATTCTGGTTCCCTAAAGTAGTACCACTTGTCTGATGAAGAGTGACTGCTAGGCTGAAAATCTGACAAGATTCATACCTGTGTCTTTCTCCGTGCCAATGCCAAAACCTCTGTGAAATGTCAGACTTTTAGAAGGAGTAGAACTTAAAGTAAATACTACTCCCATGTCAGTAAATACATGAGGATAGTGACAGCAGTAAAACATAAGTAGCCAAAAGCTATAATGGATCTGAAGGTATCGGTGGGGACGGGATCTCCTGTCCCTGTGTTCCCTGGCGTACCATCTGGGTTCCTTATAATTCTGGTTTCCAGTTTTCATGTCCGTTATTGTTGAAGAGAAAACAACAGAAAAGTGGAGGTGAGAGTTGGGTGAATGCTAACTCTTTTCACTGGCAAATGGACTTTCAAACACATGTAAGCATTCATACGAAGGGGAACAAGAATTAATTAATCTTTACAGTTAATTCTTACAACTGAAAATGCACTTCCCTTGGCTTCTGTTCTTAGCATGATTTTTTTTTTTTACCTGCGCACACCCTTTATGCTTCTTCAGCTTTCCTTTCAGTGAATCTGTGTCTTTGTCTGTAACAGTAACAGCTGCATTTATTATAGACTTCTTTTTATAAATGATAAAACTTCAGTTATTTATCAAAAAATAAATACTGATTAAGTTATTTATAATTTTATAGTTATTACATATTGCTTACCATTCTGTTTCATTCAGCTGATTGAAAAACGTGCACTACTTCAGTAAACTAAGTATTACTTTTCTCTAAAAAGCTGGGTTTGGCAAATATATCATGATTAGATGTTGATGTATGCCTGTTAACTAAAAGCAGGCAGAGTACACTGGAGTGAGGTTTTAATGGAAAATACATTTATGATTGATCAAAAATATTTGGGGGTTCATACCAATTCAGTGATTAATTTGAGGGAGAAAACCCCAAGGTTTCAGAAAAACACACTCTTTGATTTATCCTTTTTCATTCCTAGACTGCACTTCTGGTCTGTTTCAAAATGCTGCTTTAAGAGATTTGCCTAAATGTTAATCAAAATAGATATTTAAAAAATTAGAAGACAAAAGCTAAAACAAAACAAAACAAACAAAAGAAAAATTAGCTGTTAAATTTGAGTCAAAGAAAACTTTTTCCTGCTGTTTTCATTTTTGCAAGCCTTCTGAAGGCACAGGACAGGCTGATCTGAGTTAGGGATTGTGTGAATCTGTCACCTTCTTTCCTGCCCTGAGCAATGTGTCCTGCACATTCCCCTCCCTGCCAGGAGTCAATCACTCAAAGTGTGAATCTAGTTGCAAATTAATTGCTCTCTAAAACTAGGATTTAGTTTTCAGGGAACTGGCTAGTTATATAAATGTAACTACGGGCTCAAGGGGGTGGAGGGGTGGGTGCGCAGCCATGTGGCTGGGGGCAGGGAGGAATTTGGGACCACAACCTCTGTAATTGACACCAGCCTGAATGAATGTGGAATGGCAACCTACCAACTGCCTGTGTGAGCTGCGAGCCTGCTAGATGAGGTGTTTGGAGGGATCACAGAGGGGGGACCAGTGGAGGCTGCCTTACTGAACAACAAAGCAAGATGCTCCTTCTCAGGGCTCGCTCTGAGTGCCACCCTCTGTATTTGCATCCCGCTCTGTGGGAAGCTCAAATGCTGCTTTTTCCTTTGGTGGGGGCAGGGGGTGAAGGTTAGAACATCAAGGCAGTCTCCCTGGAGGGTCAAAGTTCAACCAGGGGTTTCTAATTTGGGTATATATATATATATATAAAACTATGAGTACGTGTGTATGTATGTATGTATATATATCTGTATTAATGTGTGGACTTAAGGGGAATTAAGGCACTCTTTAGACTTTCAGAGTTATATAAACTTGTGTATGTGTGTTTGTGTGTTTACTCAAAAGGAAGCTTTGCAATTAGC
The DNA here is from genome assembly GCF_018691265.1 of Tyto alba. NCBI lineage: Eukaryota > Metazoa > Chordata > Aves > Strigiformes > Tytonidae > Tyto > Tyto alba. The sequence continues at coordinate 3,231,916 of NW_024881295.1, read as the reverse complement.
TGTATTTTTTTTTGTAAACCATTTCTATAAATATTTGAAAAGAGCTAACACATTGCAAAGATTTAGTTAACAGACTTTGTTGAAATGAAATTTAAGAATGCTACCCTATCAGTATTAAGAGGTCATAGTATCCTACCAGTATTAAGAGGTCATTTTCTGTGTGTGTGAATGTTCCAGTTGAAGCCTGTTTCAACCAAAACATCTGTTCAGTTATCTGCAACTGATGTGTGAATTTTTTGGCAAAAGCCCCACTCGATATTTTTAATAGTGAATAATAAAGTTATATTTTTAATGTTTTACCATTATGTTCAAAAGTTATATAACCAGATCTGGATCTATGTGGTTACTGCTATTTATACTACTGTTGGGGTGTACAACAGATCCAGTGTGTTCTGAATAAACACTAAAGAAAAAGATGGAACTTGTATTACCAAGATGATCACTTGAGTGTAAGGAAATAGAACAAAGTAGCCAAGATAAATTGCAGTGGGAGTACAAAGAATCAGTAATATGTGCTATCCTCTCAAACTTGTGTAAATGAGATTTCAATCTCAACAAAGAACTATATGGTTAAAGATATTAAAATCCATTTAAATTATCCTTTACCACAAATGCAATATTTGTGTAAAATAAATGCCAATAAAGATATGTAGTAATGGAAGGCAAAGGCACAATTTTCTATATTGTTTCCTTTGTAAGACAAAATATGCAGTTAATTTATTGCCATGCCTTAGCCTACTCATTTCTTATCGTTTGCCAATTACTGCTTAAATCTGCTTTTTTTTATTTGTTCTTCTTGCTCCCAGTTTTGCAGAATAACTCTTGAGTCTCTCATCTCCTAATACTCTCCCTACTGCATGCCAAGAACAAAAAGCATCTTGTGATCAGTATTTAACATATCAATTTGATGATGTTCCCTGCAAATGGACCGGGGTTTTGCTTTAGACAACTATGTTTACTGAAGACCGCCAAAACAAGCTAAACAAAATAAGGCAAAACAAAAAATCTCCACTTTTTCCTTTTGATCTCAATCCTGATATATCCTTTCTGATAAACTTAGAGTTAATAATATCACTGGCTTTGTGATCATGTCTGAACTGTTCATGTATAGAATCATAGAATGGTTTGAGTTGGAGGGGACCTTAAAGATCATCTAGTGATCTTTTAGTGTGTTAACACTCACCCAACGATGCCAGACATGTGAAGATAGCAAACGCTGCAGCAGTTTCTGTTATGAGATCATGTCCTGAGATTCTTTCTCCATCAAGCAGTCACTGAAGTCTTTAGGAACACACTCGACTGAGGCACTAAAATCTTCACAAAATACGAGGTTTTGCTGCAGGCATTACTTCCTGTATGTTCAGTTTGTGAATGCCCTTAAAGTACCCACTTAAGGTGCAAGCTTAAGTGAGTGACTCTGTCAGGGCTTTAAAAATGATGACTAGATTCTGCAGACCTTAATAACATTAGTATAAAGAGGTGGGGTTTTTTCCCCACTGATTTCAGAAGTCTTTGTCTTAGTGCTCATGAGTAGTTATCATGATGTATAGAAGGAAATACACTGGAGAGTAAATGCATTACAGGACGTGTCTAAGGATTGCAGTGCCTAACCTACAGGAAAGATTTAACTTGAGCACCCTTAGCCTCTGAGCAACAGGCAGACCTTGCAGAACTCTCCAGAGAGTAGTTGGCTTTCGCTATGCAAGATTTGAGTGTTCTGTTGCTGAACATATTTTCCCATTAAGTCACACCCTAGCATAGTGTGTATATGGGTTTGTTACACAGCCTCCCTTTTATGAACTTTTAATATTTATAAGAAAATAATAGTACTTGCTAATACTATTCAATATGGTAGAACTACAGAAAAAATATGGCAGAAACATGCCAAAGCAAAGGTACAAAAATCTTCAATGTGGTACTATATATATATATATATTTATTTTTAAAGGCTTTCTAGACAGAGGTACTAGGTGATCTTCTTTGACTGTGCTGATATTAAACAAGCAAAATGATTTATGAAAATGACAAAATGCAGGGTACTTCTAATGAAGCATAAAATGGATTTTAAGATGTGGATGAAGGTGCTTACTGCTATCAGTGTACAGCACTGTATTTATTAAAAAAAATCTGGTAGCAATTTCCTGTAAATTTCACTTTGTTGATACCACCAGGTTTGGAATAATAATTCTTATATTTTTTTCTTTGCTAATTTATTTCCCTCAAGGCATAATATACTTTGGCATTGTATCAGGTTAATATTAATATTCCATATTCTATCTGCTAAGTATCTTTTTCATAGTTTTAAGTTAATGGCCCACCTGACCTTTATATCTCTAGAAGCAATTTGTTCAGCTTTCTACATAAATCTTCATATTTCAATGTTAACCCGAAAATAAAATCTTTCTAAAATATGCTTTTGTTGAATGCCGTTGTGAAATGTATTAGAGAACCTACAACTTTATAAAGTGTCGAGCTTTACCAAACCTTGTTATAGTAGCAACATTTGCTGAAAGTTTATTCTTAGAATTGTAGTAGAAACTGAAACTCACATTTCAGTTACAATGATTTGGCAACTGATTTCTTTAATTTTTATTTTCACCTGTCAGATATCTGGTAAAATAAGCAATATAGCTGATGGCTGATTCATCTTTAATTCTTTAATTTTTGTTACAAAGGAGAGAATTGGCATTTGTAAATACTGACTGGCTGCCCTTTTCTGTTTTTTTTTTTTTTTTTTTTTTTTTTCTGCAAAATGTCTCCAAATTTATGGTGATAGAGATGAGAGCTGAATCTGGCCAACACAGGCTGGCATGTTCAAAACAGTACTGCTAGGATGGATGAATGCAATGTGTGTTGTAATGGGTGTTCTGCTGAGTGACTGCCTTTTGGGTCGCAGTTTCTAGGAAGCTGAGACTAGCAGTGTAGATGGAAGAGATACCTGATGTGGGGATAGAGTGCATTGGGGGCTGATTTTTAAAACTGTTGATAATCCAGCATGTTCTACAGAGATCACTAGAAGGTGCTGGTTAATTAACATTTCTGAAAATCTAGTATTGTCCATTTACTGGCTGATTTCAGTAGTGAATGTCATGTCCCTGTGGGGTGATATTATTTCCACCCTAGGTACCACATTAGCTGACAGAGCCAGGTCTCTTAATGCTCCAGAAATAGTATAATACTGCACTTTCCATCTATGAACGAGATATTTCTTGGACACTGATTCCCAGCCAGTTTGCCAAGTGTCTTGTGTTAGGTTCAGCTGCAGTGTTTCAAGCAATTGTTTTTCTTTACTTGATGATTTCCTCAGATTGCAGGGCTGCTGCTGCTGTTGCTGCCTTCTAATCATCTTCAGAGCCTGCAAGCATCCAGCAGAGCTTATCAGCGAGGCCTCCACAATTCATCTGGAGCATGCTTGTGCCTCACTGGCTGGGAACTGCTTCTCTAGGAAGACCTTGGATACAAGGAACTAGTCCCAGAGTCAGTGTGGCTCTTTTATACCTCTGCTGATACTGGGCAATTGGAAGTGCAGGCTGGTTCCTTGCATTATGTGTGTTTAGTAGAAGAAAAAGAAATGTCCCTACCTGAATTTAGTTGTCTCGTTCACTGAAGAAGTACGAGAAATGCCATTGTACTCATCTTCAATCTGTTTTTGCTCATCCCCACACCTGGCTGGGCAACCTAAAATGAATAGGTCCAGGATTGTAAATACAACTTAATAATAACGAAAAATGTATCAACTAACCTCAGTCAAGTATTATAGTCTGGGCATGGGATGAACTCTCTTAAAGAACACATGCTTTGAAGTTTAAATTGTAACATTATCAACATAGGAAAGGATATTTTGTTTATACTAAGTGTTGTTATTTTTTTAGTGCCAAAATGTAGGAAAGGGAGATAAACCCATAGTGACCTTTTCCATCATCCTCTTTCTCCATCTAAAGCTAAATCCCATGTTTTCTAATTTTCTAATCCCACCTCATAGACAATAGCCCTCTAGTCTTTGTAGCCTTCAAATCAGTTTTTGAGCATTGATGTATCTTGACTCGCCCAGTCTGACATCTTTTGGTTCAAAAGACTTTCCACAGCAGGCATGGAGTATGCTGTACTTCAGTCTTGCTTCTGCTTATTCCTATTGACAGCTGCTGAGAACACAACAACTTTCCTTGTACTATGCAAGAAATGAAGTGGTTTTTTCTCAAGTAGTCTGAGTATTGGAACACATAACAGCATCATTAGCTTTCCTTTGGTCGACTGACGAAGATTAAAGTATTTCTGACACTTAAGTCTCAACAATAAAATAAATATAAATCCTTTTCCTTGTGTTAAATTTTGTCTGTATTTGTTTTTCCTGTAGTCAGTGCTTGTAGATTCCAAATTAACTTTGATCTTTTCCCCTTGCTGATAAACCTGCATAAATCCAGACTTGGGTATGTTCAATTTTCAGGTCATAACCTTTAATAATGCCCATCCAAATATCTCTGTTAATTTGGTGTAGCTGTGTCAAATTACCTCATCTCACAGCCTAGCCTGATAATCTCAATAAACATCAGAAGGAAAGCAATTGTATCATAATTTGTATTATTTAGCATAACCTGAAGATAGAGGAACTTCTCAGTCGTGAGTTTATGAACTAATGACGTTAATTTCTAGACTTGAGGTGGTGCAGAGTGTGGTACAGTAGGGAACCGGGCATGATGCGAGCACCTACCGAGACACCTTCATCAGTCAGCTTCTGCTCCACCACCAAACAGAACGCTGTTAACCAGCCTCTTTTTTAACTGGCATGGAGGTGACCCCCATGACAATAGTGAGTCATAGCAGCCTATAAGCAGTCCAAGGGAGAGGCGGTTCAATTGCTTATGGAGTACTTTTTAGCTACACAGTTAAATGAAGAACAGATGATAGTAGAAAGCAGGAGGTCAGATACTGGGGAGAAAGAAAGGACTAAAGTCTCTTCTATTATATTTGGCATAATTGCATAATCTGGGACAGTCTATCAATGCAGTACAGTGTACCTAACAGTTGCAATGTTTAGGAAAAAATAGGACCAGTACAAACATTTATGATGCTTTTACTCTAATGTTCTCCTGATGACAGCTACTTTCAGATCAGGTAATCTCCCCTACTTCATGTACTTTGTCAATCTAGTAACCTTCCATGGATCTCTTTTGAAGGTCTGGTATAGTCTCTTCTTGAAACATCATAAAGATTTTACACCCACAAAGTCTTTTAGCAAGACAGAGGCACTACCCACCACATTAATACCTTTATCCTCTTGTTTATTTTGAGTCTGGATCCCAATATCTTAGTCTGGCTTTGTCTGAGGCCCTCTAATTCTCGCCCTGAGACAGTACGCAGTCCATCCATACCCCCTCTCTTTATCATGTTTGATTTTATAGACTTATACAATGGCTTCCTTAAGACTGCTCTTTTCCAGAATGAAGGGTCTGTCATAGGAAGGTTTTTGTGGTTCTTGTTGCCCACTTCTGAACCCATTTGTGGTCTAATTTGTCTTTTTGAAGGTGAGGAGACAGGGCCTGCACATTCAGTTCAATATGTGGATACAGTATGGATTGCTATGTTTAAATATGTTTTTTTTTAGTCTCTATTCCTGTCCTAATTGAACATAATATTTGTTTTACTTCTTGGATCTTACAAAATACTGAGCTGATATTTTCTAGGAACTTTCTGTTGAAATCCCAAGATGTCATTAATGACTGGTATAGGTCAGTCCAGGGCCCATCATGTTATATGTGAAACTGATTTTAACTCATGGATATTGCTTTATATTTATCTACATTGAAAGCCACTTGCCATTGTACAGGCTCTTATTATTATAAAGCTTTCCTACAATTTTTCACAGTCTGCCCTTATCCTTGATACCCTTTAAAACTTCATCAGCACAATTTGTCTTCTCTTTTTCTAGGCCACTTATGATGATGTTGTACAGTGCTGACTCTGCAAAACCCCTTTGGTGACCTTTTTTTTCAGCAATGCAGGATCTCCTCCTACCCAGTTTCTTGTTGTTTAACCAGTTATATATCCACCCCAGGACTTTTTGCCTTATCCAAAATGTGTCACAAAATATTACCGTAACTGTACCACTGACTGCCAGAGCTTCTTCCCCTTCTCTTCCAGCTTACACTGAGACTGTATTTGTCCAAGTAGACTTTGAATTCCCCACCAGCAAACAAGCCAGCCAGAACACTTTGGTTATCTTCATCTTAATCCTCTCCCAGTCAAACCTCTGCAAATACAGCCAGCCTTCCTTTTACTGCTACTGATGTTTGGTGAGAGTTTCAAAGTGAGACACCATCCTGGAAAGGCTTGTAGCATTTGGTTAGGAGAACATAGTAAATGAAATACATTTGTCCTATCTGTTAACACCTTTAAATTAGAGAAAAGAAAACATTCCAAAATACTTTTCCCAAGAATGAATTGAAATGTAAAATCTTTCAACACAAAATTGAATCATCCCTTTATATGCTTGTTTGTTAATATCACAGATCAAGTATTGAGTGATGAAGAAATATTTTAAGGTGTCACTCCTCTGGTTTTCAGTTTGGTATCTTAACCACTCTTTTTTTTTTTTTTTTTTTTTTTTTTTCCCTCCATATTTTTTTTTTTTCTTGAGATTGAGTCTGCTAGAGTTGGGGTTCAGTCTCTATTTCATTAATCTCCCTACTGGTAACATGCCTGTTATCTGGTCTAAAGATTGATTTCCATGATCTGGCTGCTTCATCTGGAAAATTGTTTAGGGTAAAAATCTCTGTGCAGATTATTGTGTCTCATTCCCTCAAGAGGAATTATATTTTGCCCTTTTTAATGTTAACTCTTTGGCCTCAAGAAGTTTGTTGATTTTATTATTGATAATCAAGTTTGATATGATGTATTCCACAGAATATTGGCTTATTTGCTAGCTAATTTGGCACTGAATGTAGCCAGGCCAGCGCCAGCTGATTACGTGTTTTTCCATTGACATTGCCAAAATACAGGAGGTGGTAGAGTAGACACACTCCTTCCTTCCTCTTTGAGGAACTCTGATCAGGGTGAGGTTTTTTCAGTTTTGGATTTTATTATTGTTTCTGGTACACTTCAGTCTCAGAAGATGTACTGAAATTGTGATATTTGTAGCAAGGAATTTGTGTCATTGACATTGAAGAAATTTGCTGATAAAGTTATTCCAAACAAATGTGGAAGATTTTGCTTTACATTTGAAAGTCATATTTTTCATGCTGTAGTAATTAGTGGCCATAGATAAATATTTGGAAAATAACCAGGAAAATGTACTAATTTTTAAATCTAAAGTGTGCATTCAGAAAGAATTAAAACTGAATGACAATCGTGCCATACTTGTTATTCATGTCCATTAAGTTCTGCAGTGACTACTGCAGTAATGCAGAGGTCTGTGCCTTTTTTGTATTTGGCAGACTTAACAATCTATTCTACATTTGTGCTTGAGTTTCTAACAGCTCATTTTCATTCTGTTGTGTGCCATTAAATATTTCTATCTTCTTCAGGGGAAGCAAGCCTGTGTTTTTAGTCTTATTGTATCATCTTCCATTCAGAGACACTTTGTTTCTATGGATGAGTGGGAAGATTTTGGTTGGAAAGGTAGCAATGCCATGAAGAAACATTGCAAAGGATGTGCAAAGTCAACTGTTTCGTTCCACAGTACTTTATCTGAGGAATTAGGGTTATATAGTTTCTTTTAAAGTGCTTTGGCCAGATCTTTCATTCCAAGGTGTTCTGTTCTTTGCTTATACACACTAGTATATTCTTTAACTGTTTATGTTCAGAGGTGGGAGTAGAGAGTAGAATAAACAGGACGTTAACACTGTCACTGTTGGTAGGAATGAAGAAAGAGAAAAGCAAACTGTCAAAATGTGTAAATTATTGCAGCTTTGCTTAAGGTCTGAAATTTAGACTTGAGCATGTCTGCTTCATATATTGTTGAGCAGCTAAAAATAAACCTAACTCTGTGAACTAGATGGAGTTTACCTTTGCCATCACCGAACGAGCTTGTGCTTTGCATCTTTACACTTGTGCTATGTGTGACTGGTTGTCTCTCAGGAGTGGAACAACTTATTGGAGCTGTCAGGGATGGCTGATAGTTATTTGTAATAATAACTAGAGAATCCACAGTCGTTAATGAGGATCTCATTATGTTAGGCACTGTATAGCCATACAGTGAGAGATAAATCTATACTCCAGAGAAATAATGAAAATAGAAAAGGGAAAGTTTGTCAAAAGGTAAAAGGCCTACAGTTTTTGAAGAAAAATGTGAAAATTATAAGATGTCTGATACTGTCTATAGCCATACACTCTTGTTTACTGTATTATTTGAGCACCTCTCAATCTGTAACGTATTTATCTTCACAAATATCTTTTGATAAAGGAAAGTTCCATTATCTTCATTTAATCACTGACAGAAAGGACTAAATTACTTGCATCCTATTATGTAGATGACATGAGTAGGAAATTGTTCTGGACTGACATCTCCATGTCAAGACATTCTGAGTCTTGACATCTCACCTGGGCTTGTGCACTGCCTTTCCTTTTTATAATATAACTGACATACACTTTGATATGCATGCTTTATGATAAACTGATTTTGTATCTTGGATACCAAACACTGAGATCAGTAAAATGTCAGTCCTTGTACAGATAGAGATTCAATACATTTGGCATAAAATATAGGCACTTCCACAGTCCCTCTCTGAATCTGGCAATGTAATGTCATGCCATCATGTGCTACCTGTGCGGGGGGCCAACAGCTCAGTATCTGGCTTATGTAAAAAATATATGACCAGAGTTCTGTGATAGTAACAAGAAATTGCATTTTATTTGCACTATCACATCACATTGTTTTTTTGCCTTGATTTCCAGGGCTGGTATCAGGAGAGTAGACATTAATTTTGCACAATTGCATTTGCAGACGTGACTGATCCATTTGGTGACAAAATAAATGGGAAGATGATTACTTTTACTGAGCTACTAGGACTTGTCTTTTTCCTCTCTACAGTAAACTGTTTCATTGTTGCTTTCCTAGTGTGGCTGGTATTACCAATGTCAGCAAAAGATGTCTGATTACATTAACTGAAGCCATTAGAAACTTGCTGTATATATGTGTCTGGTATTTTTCTGTCTATTTAATAATCACAGCAGGATAAAATGTTTAAGGCCCAGATAGTTGGTATTTTTAAGAAGGAAGTTTACATGCTTCAGGTTTTATAATTTATGCCTTTCCATTTCCTATGTATATTTTTTTTAAATAATAAGATCAGCAGTTCCCTTGGACTCCCTCAGACAGTAGTTAATCACTTCTGTTCAGCTTTTTTCTACCTTTCAATGTTTCTCTTTTCTTTCTATTAAGATACATAGCAGAAATCTATTTCTTTGGACAAGTATTTTAAAATAATTTATTTCCTTTAATATGTCCATTATATATAACTATATTCCTTTAATATAGGATGAATGATGAGTGATTTCACAATGAGGAAATAATGAGACTTACTAAAATGTCCCATTCAGCAATGAATGTTTTATTTGCAGAGTTGCTAGGAGAAATATGCTAACCATAAAAAAGTCTGAGGCTCTCCCAGAGTATAATTATTACTTTATCCCTTTTTGTTGTCTTGATTGTGACTGACAAATATGATGGCTTTAGCATCATATGCTTTAGTTGACATTAAAAGTGTATGAATAAACTATTAAAAAAACTTCATCTTGAGGTGAAATGGCTAACAAGTGACAAATGGGTTGTCTGAATGAGGTAAGGTGGGAGTACATTAGCCTGACAAAATAATGGCACTATGAGAAATCTTTGAACTGGACACACAGTATTCTACCTTTTACCTGTCATGGTCTTATGGAGCAACAGGACTTCTCCACAAACTCCTGTTGTAATTGAGAATGCTTCATGGTGCATCTCCCCAGTCTGTGGCCTGTCCCCAGAAGGGCTGGAATTGGTAATCTGTGAACTGGAAGAAACTAATGAAAGCAAGATAATTGTGTTATAATGGTTCAAAAATACTCCATGTTAGAGTTGGACAACTGCAATTGTCAATGTGGGCGAGAAATACAGATATGCCACTAACTTTAGAATGACAAAATTCTCATCTGATATCTGACTTTTGTAGAAACCAAAGTTCAATGACAAATATAAATTTTCAGGCAGAGAGAGCTTTTCTACTTAGTCTAGCTATTATGCTTGTCTAGCCTTGTTTCAGAACATTCAGCTCTTAGTTAAAAAGAATAATCAAATTTTGGGTGCTCACTAGTCAAATTATAATCAATAGGAGTACATTCTTTATATACATCTACATGAGAGCTTCCATAATTATCATACCTTTTTTTCTGCTATGGCCTTGATGATGACAAGTTTGCAATAAATCTTAGACTTGCAGTTGATGCAGGTGTTAATGTATTTTATTTTTAAGGCATGAAAGATAGAAAGAGTCTCCTTGGAGAAATCTGATTTTATTCAGCCTATACATTTCCACTATAAGACAGGAAAAAAAATACATGCTGTTAAAGTTCTACTTTAAACTACTAGGAATAGATGATAGACTGAAAGAAATATCTGATATATTTTTCTTCATGTACTGATTGAAAAACAAACCAGACCTTCCAGGTTTTCTTCCATTTTACTTTAATGCTGTGTTTTCCTGTTGAAATGAGAAGGACTAATTCAACTTTACAAAATAGAAAAGAAGCCAAGATATAAATATTTATTGAATAATTCAGAACCAACCTATTGAAAAACTTCCACTCTTGAAACTTATTGGAAAATCTCTGTAACATGGAATATAGATTTGATGAAAAAAAGATCATGAGAGCAACAAATCTATTTGTCATCTGTATAAGAATACTTAGTCATTTGAGTAATATAATCAGGGAGTGCAATGATATAGACATAGAACAATACAGGGCCAAGAATAAAGTCCTGTGGGACATCAGCTGTAAGTGAAAAAAGACTTGATTAAGGATGGCTGTATTAAATAAGAAGTGAATGGTCAGGCAAAAATAACTTTAGCCAGCACATGTTAGCTTTAGTGATACATCTAGAGCACAATGAATAAGCAAAGGTGATTGTGAATATTCAGAATAGAAGACTGATGGCATTTCATTCGAGCAAATATTAAATTGTGTTCATGAACATGTGTATCTTGATCATTTCAGGTGATTAACAAAATGACACCATTTAGTGGATGTCTCCAGTAGACAGTTATAAATCCACTCTGGCAATGAGAAAAACAAGTTTTAACTTGTGGCGATATATGCAATACAATAAGCACTCTGGGAATAAGTTAGTTGAACAGATCTTCACCAGTGATCATAATGATAATGACAAAAAAGGTGTGCAAAGAGACAACGAGAACTGCTGCAGGTGAAGGCTTGAAAAGTGTGGAAGGAGCCTTACCAGAGGAGTAGCTGGTATATGTTTTTATTTTGGTGGGTCAATAGAAAACAAGGTAGGTTGTTTATACATTGAGCTATGATACGAGATTAATGATTTAAAATTTATTTTAAATTTCTTTTATTAATTTTAGTGTTAGGAAAATATAGGAAGATTTGGGAAACATGGTTCTAGTAATCCCAAGATAAATATTCAGCAGTCTAATTTTCTGCACTTTTTGTTTGCCATGCAACAGGAATCACCTGGTCCTGTTTTCCCTTCTTTATTTACTTTGCATTAGTCTTTATTAAAATGATCTCAATTTCCCATCATGGGGTGATTTTTAAGTCTTTTAAAGATTTATGTCTCCAGTTCCTCAGCATCTGATATCACTTCATGAACAGCACCACTTTCCAACATATTTTTGTTCAAATATACAAAGGTCATATTCTTCATCTGCTCTTTTCTCTCTAATTATCTGACTGATTTTATTTGCAACCTGTGTAGTCATAGGAGCCTAAGCTGGAAACAACCAATTAGATCAGACTGTCCCTCCTCTTGCCAATGTGGAACATAGTCCCCCAGACAGAGGACACACGCCTGATTTTAGCTAAAAGCTGAGAAGAAGCCTCCTGATCTTCACCCACTGAAATTCAAACTCTCATCTGTTATTAATCTGTTTTCAGAAAATGATTACCAGAACATCTGCTCATGCCCAGTAAATTTTTACTTCCTCCTCTTAAAGCTGACTTCCCCAGTGGACTGATGAAAGAGACTTTCTTCAGCTCATTCTGCTCTTTAAAATAACATTGGTCCACTTAATAAATGTTAGCTGAAAGTGATGTTGTGATCTTAGTAGTTCGTGTTACAGCTATAAGGGAAATAAGAGCAAAATGATTGCAAAATGAATAGTAGGATTTCCATCTACCCTTTTTTTCTTTTTTTTTTTTTTTTTTTTTTAATCAAGAAGCATTATGAAACATTCAGCAAATGCGTGGTTGGTGTTTATACAAAGTTGTAAGCATTTATACACTTTGAAAAGATTAAATACTATTCTAAAATGCTGATGTTTGTGATATGATACAGCTTTATTTGGCAATGTATATAAATTGTATGTAAAATGCAAAAAAAAATTCACTGTGGCTGAGAGGAGAGACTTTTCTGAGGTAAATGTGTTACAATAGTCTTAGATTTAGACATACATTTAGATTGTGACTCATATTTCTCTTTAAAACTTTCTTAACTCAAAGCTTTTGACAAAGAGAACTTTCTTGATGTCACTTTCCAACAGAAGATGCTAAGTTTCCATGGATATGGCCTACGTTCCCAGATTTGTAGGGTTATGCTGCTTGTCGATTATAGTGACGTTAAGCTATGTCTGTTAACGTTCCTTCTCTAGACTTACACAAATGTTTGTACATATAACAGGCAACTACTCACAGGTGAGACACCCAAGTTTTGCATGTAAGCCCAACATGTAACTCAGCTATGTTTCTCATCAAGTTGGACACCTTACTTCAGTTTTCTTGTCTCACTTCCAAATTTCAGGATGTATGAGGGAGTGCAAATAGAAGTTCATGCTCCCTGAAGGGAGGGGACTGTCTTGATCCTTACACATATTGGGGTGGGAAAATGCAAAGTGACAGTAGCACCAAAGATACAGCATGCACACAGCTACACAGAAATCATTAATCCTATGGCATTAATCAAGCCTTTAAAGTCTTCCCCTGTCCACTTCCATGACTTTTGCACAATATGTTCTCAAGTCCTCTTTCTAATCTCCATCCCAAATTTTATTCCATTCATTTCCACAGTAAGCATTTATCTGTATAATTTACTCATATATTTCTGTGCATTAAGGAAAATTCCATATCAACATGCCTATGCTTAAGTTTAATTTTCACGTTTTTGCCAGAGGTGTTGTTTTCTGATCTTAGAGTGCCTTTGTGTAGCTTGGATGGGCTACTAGGACAACACCCTCTCAACAGCCCAGATCACAGCAAACTGGCTGTGTAGAGGCCCTCTTGTGTAGTCTTCTGCCTCTGCACAGCGTGGCAGTTATTTACATAAACACTAGTTTCATGTGTCTCTTCAGAAGTAAAATTTAAATATTTAGTTTAGGGTTGCTACTCCAAATACAGATATTTGGGGCAGTAAATATTGGGCCTGATCCCCTGTGAGGAACTACTATTCTGATCGAGTGTCCAGGAAATAGTTGGGCAAAACTGAGAGTGGGAACCTAAAGCAAATCCACTAATGAAGTCAGATGACTTACAAAATAATTTAGTGTGGAAGCTGAAGTTTGGGGGTGTATAGTTCACATCAATTCAAAATCTGGAACTGTAGCCTTCTGTCTTCGTGGTGCACACACAGTTACACTGTAGGCAGTAGTTTAATGGGTTTTAGAGCACTAGAAGATTCAGCTTTTAAAGAAAAGGTCACTTTTAAGCCCAGTTATAACAGAAGTTGGTTATTCACTGTGATTGCCTACTGTTGCACAATTTAGTTGGAGTTGACACCTTGAAATCTTATTACTGTATTCTGTTAAGTAACAGTGAAATACATTGTTCTCACTATTTTATGTTTCAGAATAAAAGCCAAGGATTGAGTTTTGTCCGTATACATGCACCTTGGCAAGTACTTAGTCGAGAAGCGGAACTCCTTAAAATAAAAATGCCCACTAAAAAGGTAAGTATCTTCCATTTTCTATCAGTTGTATGATTGGAGAACAGGGGATCAGAATGACAGTTAAATGCATAGAAGCCCATGGAGTTACTTTATTTCAAAATCAGAACAATTGAACTGTTAGGCTTATTCTTTCACATTATTAATTACTTTGAGATGATTTAGTATTCAGAGTCATATTTAAGATGGGATTTTCAAGGGGTTTTTCAAAGGCTACAGAGGCAACTGGCTAACAGTCTGCATTCAGAAGAGTGATGACAGAGGTGAATTTTAAGGAGAGCTTTGAAAGCTGGGAAGGCAGTAGCTATTTCGATTTTTGTTGAAGAACTTTCCTCAAAGGTGAGGTACAGTATGGGAGACAGTATGATAGCTAGTCATTACCTTAAGATTTCTCTGAAGTCTGCGGATGCTGAGAGTCTGTTTTGGTAGTATCAATGACTTAGTGAATTCAGACTTGCATATTGCCATTAAAACTTTGGCTCACCATCTTCTTTACAGTCTGCTTTCAGCAGAGTTGCTGGCAAGCATTACAAATTCTGAGTAGCAGATCCCAAAATTTGTGGTCCCGCAATGATTTAGCATGTTGCCTAATAACTCCACTGAAGTCAGTGGAACTGCCTTGTGCTTTCAGTTAGTGGTACTCATCAACTGTACTACTGAATACTTATTTTATTGCATTGTCATTAGAATTGAAGGAAAGACCAATTTAATTTTCTTCCATGGGGTTATTTGTTTTTTTGTTTGGGTGTTTTTTTTTTTTCCCCATATTGATTGTTTTCACCCAGCAAAAGCTTCAGTGTTGTTCAAATCTCATGGTATTACAATCTGCCACTGTCAGAAATTTGGCCAAACCAATCTTGTATAATGTTACTATATTGAGTTTGCATCCTAGGATAAAAGAAATCTGGTTACTTCTAATCAGTCTTTGAAAATTAATAGATTTTGGACAGCTACAGTACCTCTGTCCCTTCTGGCATATTGATGATGTGTAGACCCTTTCTAGAAATAGACCCACATGCTCAACTCCTCTCTGATCCCTTTTCAGCTTTGTTCTTTTTGTGCATTTTTAGTGCCTGCTCACTTCTTCCTCCTTCCCACATGGGAATTTTCCCCTCATAACATTTTGCAGATACACTGAAGCAAGTTTTACACTATTTTAGTTGATGAATATTGCCATCATGTTGTTCTGAGTTAAGGTTTGTCCAGGAGCTGATAGTCTCCAATGGCTGCCCTAGTCATTCATGAAGAGTTCCACACCCCTTTCTCTGCTCTGACTGGGAGAAAATATGCACAATGTATCATAAGGCTCTAAACCCACAGAATTATCTGGGGCATCTAAAGACATCTAAAAATATTGACAGATTACTTCATTTAACTACTATACATTGTACATTATTTATATCACCTTTTCCTTTAAAGCAACAGATTTCAGTAAACAAATCAGGTCTGTGCACACTTAATGTTGAGTGAGGTTGCCTCATAACTGACATTTATTGAATATTATGACAAATATTCAAAGAGTGAATGAACATCCAGTCATTGATTAGGCAGTTATGAAAACAGCATTCAGGTTTGTATTTGTGATTTATTTTGGTGTGTAAAAGAAGACTAAATGAAATATGTCTACCAACAAAGAAACCAGATATCAATTTTCCTGAAAATTCACCCTAGGGTAATAAGTTGTTTTGTATAACTTAAAAGTGATATGACATTTTGAAGGAGAAGACTGCTGACAACTCTTTTTGACTACATTATTCTGTCATTATTTCAACTGCAGAAATGGAGCACAGAAAGCAAGCATGACAGGAAAACTATGTTCATGTCTTATGGGTTTTTTTGCAAGTAAAGACAGTTGGAAGAGGAATTTCCTGTGAAGAAATCAAAAATCGACTTCAAAAAACTGAAATCTTGTATTTTGGGGATTTGGCAATACAAACTGAAAAATTCAGCCAGTAACCACTAAAAAGGAAATTCTGGTTTTGTTCAAAGACACAAAAGGTTGTTTTCCAGGCACATTAGGTATTTTCTGTGATGCTGATTTTATTTATTTAAACATCCAATGAAACCATAAAGAAAGCATTTATCCAGTTCTAAACATGATGAGCTGTTTGCAAAATTTTTTTTTTTTCAAATATTCAGTCTTAAATAATTTTTCAGGACAAATGACATGCAGGGAAAAGATACTTTTTGAACAACTTTAACTACATGTATACTTCCAGATATGACAATACAGTTAATTTTGATGAATGAGAACGGGCCGCACTTGAATATGAGTATGAGAAATAAACGGTATGAGAAACAAGCAGGACCGACTGGAAGCTTTTATCCGTTCCCAAAGCTATGATATGTTTACTATTAGTGAGACTTGGTGGAATGACTCCTGCAGCTGGAGAGCTGGTATGAAGGGCTATAGGCTGTTCAGGAGGGACAGGTAGGGCAGGAGAGTTGTAGTTGTACTGTATGTAAGGGAGAAGTTTGACTGCACAGCCCTTGCAGTTAGAGATGGTAGGGGTGAGCGTTAAGGGGATGGAAAACAATGCAGATGTCATTGTGGGTGTCTACTATAGGTTGCCTATCCAGGATTATAAGACTAATGAATTATTCTATAGGCAATGAGGAGAAATTTCTGGATCAGTAGCCCTTGTCCTTATGGGAGATTTCAACTTCTCAGACATTAACCATACTGCTGTGATGAGCAAGTCTGAGATATTCCTGAAGTGTGTTGAAGATAATATATTGTCATAAATACTCAGTGAGACAACTAGGAAAGGTGTCTTTCTAGACTTGCTATTTTTGAATAGAGAAGGACTTGTGGGAGATGTGATGGTAGGTGTCTGTCTTGGCCACAGTGATCACAAAATGCTTGAGTTTAAAATTTTCAGTGTAATGAGAGGAAACGTCAGCAGCGTTGTTACCCTAGATTTCAAGAGAGAAAACTTTAAGCTACTTAGGGAGCTAGTTAGCAGTGTCCCATGGGAATCTGTTTTTGAGGGCTTAGGAGTCCATGCACGCTAGTCAGTTTTTAAGAACCATCTTTTAAAAGCACAGGAGCAGGCAATTCCACTGTATTGTAAGTCAAGCAAGTGGGGAAGAAGACCAGTTTGTCTGAGCAGGGAACGCAGAGAGCTCAGGAAGAAAAAGAAATTGTACCATCTCTGGAAGCAAGGTCAGGCTTCGCAGGAAGATTACAGAGCTGTGGTTCACATACTCAGGGAGAAAAGATGCTCATCTAGAGTTGAAACTGGCCAGTGTTTTGTTAGACAACAAAAAGGCTTTCTAAAGTATGTTAATAGAGAGAAGAGGTGTAAGGAAAATATTGGACCAATACTTGTTCAAGATGGTCACCTGACAAATAGGGATGAAGAAAAAGTGGAGGCTTTCAATGCCATTTTTGCTTCACTAATATTAATGATAGACCTTGGGCTGCCTGTTTGTTGTGGTTTAACCCCAGCCAGCAAATAAGCACCACACAGCCACTCGTTCACTCTTCCCTGCTTCCAGTGGGATAGGGAGGAAAATCAGGAAAAAAAAAGTAAAACTCATGAATTAAGAACAGTTTAATAATTGAAATAGAATAAAATATAAAAATAATCAATAATAAAAATATTAATAATAAAAATTATTAATTTTAATTGTAATGAAAAGGAACATGACAAAAAAACAAGAGAAATATAATCCAAGAAAAGGCAAATGATGCACAATGCAATTGCTCACCACTCTGATAGGTGCCTGAGCAGGGATCCGCCTCCCAGTCAACTCCCCCAGTTTCTATACTAGGCATGATGCTCTATGGTATGGAATATCTCTTGGGCTAGTTCAGGCCAGCTGTCCTGGCCATGCTCCCTCCCAGTTTCTTGTACATCTGCTTGCTAGCAGACCATGGGAAACTGAAAAGTCCTTAACTTAGGATAAGCACTACTTAGCAACAACTAAAACATCAGTGTGCTATCAACATTATTCTCACACTGAATCCAAAACACAGCACTGTACCAGCTACTAGGAAGAAAATTAACTCTATCCCAGCAGAAACCAGGACACTGGTCCTCTGAGTCAGAGGACCACAACTGAGGGAACAGTGACTTTCCATTTGTGGCCACTGAATTTGTAAGGGCCTATCTGTGTCAGCTGAATGTTCATAAGTCCATGGGCCTGATAGGATTCATCCCAAGGTACTGAAGGAGTTAGCAGATGTTACAACAGGACCCCTTTCAGTCACCTTTCAAAGGTTTGGGGAGACTGGGGAGGTCCCTGCTGACTGGAAGCTGGTCAGTGTTATTATGATTTACAAGGATTAGAGGGAAGACCCAGGAAACTACAGACCTGGTAGTCTAACCTTGGTACCTGGAATAATTATGGAGAAGATCATACTGGGTGCTATTGAAAGGCATTTAAAGAACAATGCAATCATCAGGAAGAGTCAATATAGTTTCATGAAGTGAAAATCCTGTGTAACTAATTTTATATCCTTCCACGATAAGATTTCCTGCCTTGTGGATGATAGGAAGGCATTAGGTGTAATTTTTTCTGGATTTTAGTAAAGCTTTTGACAGTGTCCCTCACAGTATCCTTCTGGACAAGTTTTCCAGCTGTGAGATGAGCAGGTACATGATGCACTGGGTGAAGAACTGTTTGAACAGCAGAGCTCAAAGGGTTGTAGTGAATGGGGCTGTGTACGGCTGGCGACCGGTCATCAGCAGTGTTCAGCAGGGCTCAATTCTATGGCCACTTCTGTTCAATATATTTATCAATGATTTGGATGCAGGAGTTGAATTCACCATTAGCAAGTTTGTTGATGATACTAAATTGGGAGTTGCTGTTGACTGTCTTGAGGGGCAAGAGGCCTTGCAGAGGGATCTAGATAGATTGGAGTATCATGCATCAATAGCATGAAATTCAACAGGAACAAATGCTGGATTCTGCACCTGAGATGAAATTACCCTCAGGCACAAGTATTAATTGGGAGAGGAGTGTCTGCAGAACAATCCTGCAGAGAGGGATCTGGGGGTGCTGGGCAGCAGCAGGCTCAGTGGGGGTCAAGAGGGCAAACCCCATCCCGGGGTGCATCAAACACAGCATGGCCAGTCCAGCAAAAGAGGTGATTATCTGGGTAATGAAGGTGGTGAAAGGACTGAAAGGAATGTCCTATGAGGAGAATATAAACTCGTGTTTGGTAAGGTTGTCTGAGTTTCAGGAAAAAATACCTTCACATCTCTGAGAAGCTCCCTAGCACTTTACATTAATGTGAATCAGCAAAAGCTAAATCCTTGCGCTTAAAACTGCCACGTAGCCATGAGCCTGGTCTCCTCACTTCTAATGGCATGTGTTCATGAGCTGTTAGACAATACTAGTAAATATTACACAGGAATAATTTATTCTGCCAATAATACTGCTCCCGCTTCTTCCAGTTACAAAGTCAAAATAATTAACTCTGCCTTTCCGTCATCTCCCTGCAACTCCTAGTTTAGTTAGCAAGTACGTTTCTTGTATTAACAATTCTGCACTGAGTTTTCTTCTGGAAGCAGCTTGTGAAGGACAAGAACTTTTTGGAACTGAAATCCTTACGGATTCAGGTGCTTACTGTTTTATGGGAATATATCTTCAGAGAAGACACATATTTTAATTACAGATTTAAACCTATATGTATAAAAAATTCTTTTTTTTTTTTTAATTATTTTAGTGAATTTTTGGAAGTGACATGCTAATGTGCAGTATTTTATTTACTCAGATTTATGAAATCACAGAAGAAGGGGGAATACTCAAAAAGTTAAACAAAATATGGTGCAAATTGACTGAACCTCTGCAACCCCAGGTGCCACAACAAGAAAATACCAACATGAAAAGCCTGTCTTACCCATTTTCCAGAGAGAAAATATATTTGTGAGTACTTTACATTGTGATGAGCAATGAAGAAAGCTATACATTATAATTTTGGTATTGTCATTTATTCTACCAGTATTTCAATCAAGCTTCAGAAATTGAGTATTTCTGCAAATCCTGAGGGAATACCCAAATTGTCAGATTATTTCTGGATAATATTTCCAAGTAATAAAAGCAAATATCTTCATAAAACTAAACTTATTGAAGGCTAAGTAAATAGTTCTAAAATAAATGAACACGCATTGGCACCTATTTCAGTTTCAGTGGATTAACAAAAATCCAATGTGTAGAGATTTTCTGCCAGTGTTCTACTTCTGTCTGCTGGATAAGGCACTGGAAGCAGTGCAACAAATAAAATATCAATGTTTTTAGCTTGAACTATAAAAATACTACCACCAAATTCCTGATTATTTCATTAAGGATATTGCTGCCTCTTTTGAAAAAAGAAAGAGTTAGAAGATATCTGATAATATTTTTCCTCAATAGCTTTATTATAGCAATTAAAATTTGGCTAATACTATGCAGATAAGGAATTTTTGACACCTGCCCTTTCACTCAGAATAATACTGCTGGGCTTAGTTTGATATTAAACACTCCTTTTTTCCTCATGGGTGTCTCCTTGTATTTATGTCTGATAAATAATATTCAGTAATAAATATAATGACACAGTATATCACTTATTGTCCTCTCTGACAATTTTAATTAATACTGAATACAAGTCAAATTGATTGAGGGGAATAAACTGGGAAGGTAATTTCACATATGATGATTTTAAGGTTTAAGAGAATGCATAACTCCAGTGAAATGACTATTTGAGAGCAAGTACAATGTTGACTGGTTAGTTGCCTGGAAAAGAGTAATGAACATCTGCATTAGGCTAGTTGAAACCTAATAATACCTGAGAATGTTAAAGTGTTGAGGGTATGTTATAAGGAAAAATTAAAAGGTCATCTTGTGTAAATCATAGACAATCTCTCCTTACCTGAAAGGCATTTTATGTTAATATTTTTTCAATTTTTGTGCCCACCATCATTACAATCCAGGTAGAACTCTGCATGACTAGGCTTTAAATAGCAGTCTATTATGCTGTACTCTTTTATCTCGATTTCTTTTAAACATCTGTTTTTTTTTGTTGTGGTTTATAAATTAATTCTAAATCAGAACCTTATATGTTATCTTGATTATTACTACCATGTCTTAAAATATAACTGATTTTTTTTCCCATCAATGTTTTAGGTTTAACATTAAAGACAAAGACACCTTTTTTGACAATGCTACCCGCAGCCGAATAGTAAGTAAACAAAAGTACATATCATTGACTTCTTGTGCTGAAGGGGATTTGCTTTAATAGTGAGTGTTGGTGATGACTTTGCTAATTTCATCACTTTATGCATTTATCTGCCCTTGAAAAACACTAAGCAGTCATAACTATCTAAGAAATATCCTTCCTGAGCTGCCCAGTGGTCCAGGAGTAGGAGATGCTATGTAGGGAAACACTGCTGCTGACTACTCCCTGTTGCTCAAAGTTGTTATTGAGCTCTGCTTCCTAACCTTTAACTAGATTTTATTACATGATAAGGACCAGCTCTACAGTCTTATAGTAACTTCCTAGATCTAACAGTCTTTGGTGGGAAATCTTGTATCATGTTCCTGAGATCCTGCTAGGTCTCCAGCAGGCTGGTGAGGCAAGATTTCTCTTTACATATGAAACACAAGCTCTTCCCTAATGTGCTATGCTCATCCACACACACTTGGGTTTCACAGATATAGCATACTTACAGACCACTTCTTGTGCATCTTGATGTTATACTTCCAAATGTGAAAGCTATTTTTTTTTTTACAAAGTCAGATTTTGTTGTGATTTTCTTTAGTGTAAAATTCTCATTTACCTGAAGTCCATATATTTCATATAGTTTTATAAGGACGGGACACAACAGGAATTACCCTACAAATGTTAGGGCAGATAATCCACTAGTAAGACTTGGCATAGCATTGTTAAAGGTTAGCTAATGGCCTAAAGTCATGCATTTATGTATGAGTGAAACATAGGATTTAAATGTATGTCCAAATGAACTCTATAGAAGGCTCTTTATTTTAAAGTTATGTTTTGTTGCTAGCTCCCTGGTAAAAGTTATGCTGAAAGACAATTTGTGTGTTATATCACTCTTCCACAGGTACGTGAAATTTTGAAGCGCACATCTACAAAGGCCAGAAACAGCATGGGTAAGAAGAATGAAATATAATTATATGTGTTGTTTTGAAAGGAATTGTTTAGGTATCTCACAGAATATTTGTTTTTATAGTAGAACACAAAAGTATGCTGGTACATTTTCACAAAAAAAAAAGAGATTGAAACAAATGATTTTTCTGAGAAATAAAATCAGACTTTCTGGTCCATGGTTTGGATAGGACATGGTAATAGGAGCTTGCTTTTCTTTTCTATAGCTGCAGGATCTGGCACATAACTTTCATCTCATGACTTGTAATAAACTTGTGTTTGATTATGATATGATCTGCTTTTGAAAATTCAGATGTCAACTACAGTATGTTGTATTATTTTTTCCAGGAGCAGACTTTTTTTGCTATTTCAGTAGAATAATACATCTTTCCAGGATATTTTTATCACTGAAGCTTTAAAAATTGTGTCCATGAGCTGCATATAGTGAAATATGACTGTTTTGAAGATACTGTGTGATACTTTTGGGGTACCCCTGAAGTATTTGGAGCTTTTGTCTTCCTGAGGTTCAGAACGTAGACATGTGTACTTACTCCCTTCACTCTTTTCTTTCATCCATTGTGTTATCATGACACATATCTCCCTGGTGGCCAAGAAGTGATAGTGCTCCTTCTCTGGCATGTTTTTTGGAAGTCCTTTTGTAAGTTTGACCAGATCACAATGGCCTAGGGTAATGTACTTTCAAAGAATAACTGCACTGTAGGAAGAGACTCCTGCACAGTCTTGCTGTAAATTTGTGCAGTGAAGCTGCAGTAACAGATTTCTTTGGTACAGCAGCTGGAGTGGAAAACAGATTAATTTAGGTTTTCCTGAAATAGTGACATACTTTTTTTTTTTTTTTTTTTCAAATTATATGAAAGATACCTAAACCAAGATACTTTCTCTTTTTCAACCAGAAATAGTTGGCTTTGTCCAGTATGAACGTTTAACTGTATGATTATTACACTGTTTCGTTTTAAAAAAATGAAAAGATGGATGAGAAAATGTCAGGCATTCTTAATTTCTAAAACATTGTTCAGCTGGTGTCTGTTTTGTTCACTGTTTGCTCTGTGTTGTTCCGTTCTGCTCAGAGGCTCTGGTGGGGCAATAGATAGGAATGTGATCTTATTTTGCTGGATTGCTCCATTTGGCATCTGAGGAACCCTCCTGGTGACTGGGGAGGCCATGATTTCCCTGGTTGCTGTGGAGCCTCTGCAAGTAGATTTTTTCAGAGTGCAGATTGTTAGAAACAAGGCAGTGTAAGGTATATAAAACAAGAAGCCTGAAGTGCAGCAGGGATACTAAGACTTTGTCAGTTACTGGGCCAAAAGAGAACGCTTGAAAGAAGCGTTCTGTCCTACAAGAACACAGTAGGAAGGGAAAGAGCACTTTACCAATCGGGATTTTTGCCTCTTACCTAAAGTTTTCTCTATTTTAATATCTTGTTCTATTTTATAGTGTAATAAAAGCCACCACTAGAGACCAATGCATTAGTAGTGATTGATTTTTCGGGCTTTTTTTTTTACTCTAAGGTGAAAATACAGGTTGATACACTTCAAGATCAGGTCAGCTCAAGGTGCCATTTGACATGAAGCAGATACTTTAACCCTTCTGACCTTCCCATCTTTCTGGCCCATAGACAAAACATAATTATATATCACTTCTGACTTAAATTTACTAATTGATTTGGTCTTCTGAGATCCTCCCTCAAAGGTCTTATGCTTCCTATGTCACTAAGGTTTTCCCAACTCGCTGGTCTTAAGACTTAAGCCTATTCATTATGAGTGGTTTAAAAGATTTCTTTAAAAATCCTTGGTTTACTCTTTTTTTTTGTTTGTTTGTTTGTTTTGTTTTGTTTTGTTTTGTTTTGTTTTGTTTTGTTTTGTTTTGTTTTGGTTTGTTTTGGTTTGTTTTGGTTTGGTTTGGTTTGGTTTTTTTTTACTTTCTTTTTTTTTTTTTTTAACTTTCCATTGCTTATTTTGCATAGGAGGTAGAACAGTGATGTTGGAAGTATTTATAGCAGTCTTTAGCTTTCATAAACACATGCTTCGTAATGTAATAGGAGGAAAATAACAATACTTCAAACACATTTTCTTGTTGAGTTTTATATCTGTGTAAGGCTGAATCTGATTCCACTTCCATGACATTATGCGAGGAAGGTATATTTTCTTCTAACATAAATCTGAATCATTGTAAACTTTCCGAACATGGAATGCTTTCAGTAGAAGATTTGACATTATCCAAAAACGAAGATTTCCTGATTCTATTAATGCATGTAGTAGTAAAGGTATTTGTCTTGTCCCAAGAAAGATGTTTATTGGCAATGACTATCTAGCATCTCTGACCAGAGGGTTTTTGCCAAACATTTCTGAATGATAGTTTGACTACGGAAATTTTTTTCTATTGTAACTAGCTGGTTATTTTTTATTGGGCATTGAAAGCAAAGAGATCTTAAATAAACTGCTAATCTTATCTTTAACTGTCATCTTATGGAACATTTGTTTTCACCTGCAGAGACTGAAGACAGAGTGGCTGTAAGAGTCATAGATGTTGAGAGTCAGTAGTGGTCTTGTGTATCCCTATAGGTGCTGTAGTCATTAGCTAGGGATTGAGTTGCTGGACCCCCGGTAGTACACGGTCACTGTGATAGTGCCATGCCCCTATATCTTCCTGTACTTTTCACCAGACTTCCTGTTTGCAATCTTTAGGACTCAGCAGTTTTTGTCCCGGTGCATCCAACTTTCCAGCATAACCATGGATTTGGTGAGCACAAACTGATAGAACTCTTGCAAAGAAGTGTTGTTTCAAACTTAGAAGGATGGCCTTATGTATTGATATGAGGAAGGGTAGAAACCACATTTGTTTCAGTGCAAACAAGGTCTAATCTAATATTAATCAATAGAGAGTAAGTGTTTCTTCAATCACAAAATTCTGTGAAAGTGTTTTTTGTATTGTTTGGGTGTGTTAGTGGGGATCCATGGTTCTGATCTTTGTCAAACTTCAAGAAGGACTTCCCGGGTGCTCTCCTCCTCAGTCACTCTGTTATCAGGATGAGAAAGTCGTCAAAACAGTCTTTGTACCATACTAGTTCACTCAAGAAAAAACACTATAATGAAATGGGCCTTTCTGTGAAAACATGTTTTCCATAGCCAGGTACTTCTAGATTGACAAGATTTTGAATATTTTAAGTAATACAGCTCTGCCCAATTTGTAATGTCATGAAATTAAATCTGTAATAATATTTTCTGTTTAACTTTGCCTAGCTGTTGACCATCTTAATTTATTTTTTTTTTAGGTATTGGCGCATTAATAGCAAACAATGTTTATGATGCAGCATACCCACTCCATGATGTATGTATATACTATTAAAAATCTAGTTTTCTGATGGTATTTCTCAACAGAGCATAGACATTAATGTTTATTGCCTGTGACAATGAAAATATATTCTAATTGTGGGATCCTAATATGAAAATTCTTATGCAAGTACATTTCAGGTTGTGACCTAAAAGTAAAATCAACAATGTAGGAAGAGCTGATCAATCTGTTATGACTTTTATCTGTTTTTACATCCATTATTAAATTATTTTCTTTTTCTAGGGTGAATACGAAGGCCAAAATGATGACATGAATGACAGAAAGGTAAAACACATTACAAAATTAATTTCATATTAGATTTAATGTGATAAATATGAATTAATTTCCTAAATGTTATTTTAAATCACTAGGCAGTGTTCAATCAAGTAAATGTTTTTACAAATGCATGTATTTTTTGCATTGCTTAATTTCCTGTATTTCTGCATGAAAAAAAATTTTCACAAGACTTTTTATAAAGTTTTCATATGAAGTATTTCATTGAATTTAATTTGATATTTACATCTTGAAATGTTTCAATTTCCCTCCACATGCATAGACAAGACTTTTCAACCTGTCAGGAAGCAAAAGTTGTTAAATAACTTATATGATTATTTTCCTTCCATAACAAGATGGTACTATAGAAAAATGTTCACTAGAATAAAACATAGCTGTATTTTTCATTTGATTGTGCATTCAATGAAATTACATGTAATTTCTAAAAGTCTGTTTCTAATTATTTTGTAAATAAAAAACTTCTAGCTTTCAAAAGACTTATGAAAATATATCATCCACCAGCTGTCTGTGCAAGAGAAATTGATGCATAAACAAAGGACTATGAATTCAGACTGGTTTTAATACATATGATTACTATCAGAAATGAGCAAAACCATTTAATTACTGTAGTCCGTTAAGATCCATTCCATATTGTTCTCTCATGTTTGCTCATTTTCTTTTTCCTTATTATACAAACAATAAGATAGGAAATGAAGACGGAAATTTGTGGGGAGAGAAAGGGGGGGAAGGGAAGAATGAAGAAAATGAAAACTTTTAGATGCCTAAAATATTTACTATACTAGAAGTTAAATTGCATATATTCTTGGTGACTTGTAAATTATTTCATAAATATTTTCACTCTGTGGTATTATATGTTGGTATGTGCCATTTGTTGCTTGAAGGAGAGGTAAGAAAATGCCATTAATTTCACAAAAAAACAGTGTAGTTCTCAAGAGTGTAACTGTCGCAAATGATGATTATTTGAGCATTTGAAATGAAGGCTGAGTTCCGAGTTCATACAAATAAATCTGTTTTCTCTAATGCTGGGTTAGTAAAAATCTGAAAACAGAGTCTTCTTTGTAGTTTTTGGTAAATAGTGTTAATGTTCAGCCACTAGATGTCTTCATGTGCCATATATAATTTAATTTAGTATATGAACCTTTGTAAACAGAAGAGACAAAGTTGGAAAATAAACTATAAAGAAGCTTGTATAT
This sequence comes from Tyto alba, assembly GCF_018691265.1. Lineage (NCBI taxonomy): Eukaryota > Metazoa > Chordata > Aves > Strigiformes > Tytonidae > Tyto > Tyto alba. Next base: position 3,204,897 of record NW_024881295.1, on the reverse strand, counting down.
TTATGTCTGTTATTTTGAACTTTTTGTTAATGAAGAAATTGTCTACTCTGCACTTGCAGAATTTTCTCTGAGTAAGTGATAACAGTGATACAGTAATGGACTCTGAAAGTCAGCTAAATAGTTTACTGACTTATAAAGCTAGCAAAATTTTTAGAGGAGAAAGGTAAAGGATCATTAGTCAATGAAGATTGGGTACTGTGGAATAGGGAGGGAAGAGGGTCTAAAAGGACTAGTGTCTGGAAAAATATTCACCCTACTAATTGTATTTTGTACTGCCTTCTTTTTATTCTGCCTATTAGTCTCAGTTATGAAGTGTTAAGTATTAAAAACATAAAAGCTTCTTTCCAGAAATACTTCATTGATTATTCACATATGTCTCTGCTGCCTAGCCATTGAATCTGCTGTAGTATTTCTATGCATAACATCATCTGTTTTCTATCTGAATCTAATAGTCTCAGTGTTTAATTTCCTGAAAAACCCTGATCAGGTTTAAAGGAAAAAGGGCATTTTTGAGCCTTTTTTTTCCCTCTGCCCCTTTTAATTTTTTCCATTTTAACTTATCTGTATCTTTCATTTCAATTGTCTGTTGTATAAGCCCCCCAAAAATGATGAACTAAGCCTGTCTGGGGTACTTATGCCAATAAGGCAGCACAAGTAATTAAGGTTTATGTACCAGTTCATAATATAAAAGGTTTATCCTTATTAACCCTCTTCAGGATTTCCTTGGAGAAAATGCACAGTGAAACAGTATTTCTGTCACATCCTATGAGAATTAGAAATCTGCAGTTAATGAAACCCACTCTTTTTCTAAGACTGTTGATTGGAGTAAAGGAATTTCCCTGTTTAAGTCTGATTTCTGGTCTAGAAATAGTCTTTTTAAGAAAGCTATTGCACAGCAGCATGGTATTAACTTGCCATGAATATAAACACTGACTTGGTCTTCTTTAAGCTTCTAGCCCACTGGCAACTTATAACCCTTCATTGCCAGCAATATGTTTGACATTAGCAACTACATGAGGGCTTTGTTACCTATCTGGGAAATACACTGTGTCATATACTACAACAACATCCCTAGATTATTAGAAGCAGATTGGAAAGTGTTATTATAAACTCACAGAAAGTACTTCTTTTAAATGAAGTTGATAAAATACAATAAACTATATTACAAAACTTGTCCTAGAATTATTCTCAATTTAAAAAATAACATAAAAGGAGCCACATTCCAGCTTTCAGATTAAGCTTAATCTTGGAAAATTGCAGTGTTGAGACTGAGGTTTAGTGTAAGCAACACACGTGAGTGGAAAATATTCATGCCATAGACTCACCTTCAGTGCTATGGCTTTTGGAATCAAGAATAACCAGCATGGTTCTGTAGTCTGACATAATGCCATAGCAACCTGTTCCTGAACTGACTGCAATTTTAGAAAGACCTTTCTTTTTGCTCTTCAAATTCCATTCTGTAGCTGCATTCAAAACAGCTTTTTTTGTTTGAAGAATTTAATAGCTTTAGCTTCCTTGTTTTATATATTTCAGTGAATGCATTTATTAGTAAGATTATTTATGGAAATAAATAAAATTGTAGGTAATGCTGTGGGGTAATGGCCAGGGGTGATTTTGACTAGGTAAACACAAGTATTCATATGAAAATATCAATATGACAGCCAGGGCAATCCTCTTCAACTCCTGTTGAAGCCAACGAAAATCAAATCTAGTCTCATAATTTCTTTCCACAAGTGCAAAGCATTTTGCAAGACCCTGCCCTACCCTAAAAAGCTAAGAGCGATACCCTATAAGCCAAGACTCCACACTCCTTGAATCTCATTGCCGAATTCCCAATTGCTTCAGCAGTGTAGGGTTTACTCCCTGACCCATGAACTAAAAATACTTTATGCTCTATCTTTAATGAGTATGCAATGGCATAGCTCATTTTAAAGGATCTGATCTCACCTCTCATATGCTCCTCTGTTGCTGGACACTCTTCAGTTCTTTTTTGAAAAGAGAGACAAAAGGCTTGCCACCTGTCTTTCTGGATGATACAGATTTATAATCTATAAATAGTAATGTGGTTAATTTAGTTCAATTTATTATCGTGTATTGGTTATTTGTTTATTATTTTTTAATGGACTCTGTACTTGAAGAAATAGTTTTCAATTAACATATTGTCATAGACTGCCTACAGTCTTTTCATAGCCTAAAACTGAGAAAAGAGTATGAACAACTCAGGTAGTTCCACAGAAAATCTTTCTCTTTTGCATGAGACTGACATGATTTTTCTTTTCCTCTGAAGATACAATACAGTGAACAGTCATCTAAAAAACATTGTGCTGATGTTTCCTTTGAACTTCCTTTGGTCTTCACAAAATTCTGGAAAGTTTCATTTTTGAATCTCCTTTCTGGTTTATTAATAAATTCATACACAATTATAAAATGTACTGTTATCAAATTAACTTTTTTACCAAATTGTTAATTGCATGGTAATTTCTATCCAGCAACTGGCTTTTGTTTCAGAACAGTGTGATGTCTTTCACACCACAATTACCAGTTTTCCTTACAGTCTCTTGTAAAACAGTGCCCCAGGTTTCTTTTTTTCTTCTTAAGAGTTCAGCAAGGTTGGGTAGCATAGATCACAGCAATGAAAGAGGGAATGAAAAAGACTCTGCTGAGTCCCTTGCCTATTTCAGTTGAGTGTATTTTGCTTAATATACCACAAGTCCTGAAATATTTCCTTTTATCCCTGACTCTGTTCCCACTGGATTCTTCCCACTGTAAGAAGTAGGATCTGTACTCTCCTTTGAGCTGTCTGTAAACTGTGGGTGAATTTGCATTCCCAACAGTAAACATGTGAACCTGTGTGCCCGTGTGCAACATGGGGCAAGAAGGGACTTTTATATGGGCTCTACTGGGTATAGTAGCCTCAGGAGCTGAGCAGGACACCAGATGGGTTTCGACACATTTATTACTTCTTGGTATGCTTTTATATGCTAGTTTACCAGTTTTGAACCCTCACCTCAGTTTGCTGCACCTTGGACCTGGAAACACTGGTCAGTAGTTATCTATCATGTGATTCCAGACGTTAAACAAATTACATCAGAGAAGAATTTCACTCTGTAAGTAGGATTATTTCTATCGTCTTTCCAAAGATTTCTACAGGACTACAGCAACTTTTATTTTTCCTTTTGAGCCTTTCTATTTAACATCTCTGTCTAATAAATGTGGTGGGGAGGAGGTAGGTATGTGGAGAAAGATGTGTGTGCAGCATCCTTCCATTTCTGTCTTGGTTGGGAGTCTTCCATAACTGTCTGAAAAATGTACTTAGAAGTTTGTATTGAAGTATGGGAAATTTCTTTTTTGGTACATATATTTTTAACTTTTAGAAGATGTTTGTAAAAACAGGTGGGACCACTTGTTTCAAGTTCTTTTTTTTTGTTTTTTTTTTTTTTTTTTTTTTTTGTTTTTTTTTTTTTGTTTTTTTTTTTCTTATTTAGTTGCTGTATCAAGAATGGGCAAGATACGGAGTATTTTACAAGTTTCAGCCTATTGACCTCATAAGGTAATATGAACTTGTATCAAACACTAATAATATCAAACCTGGTTCTCAACTGACGCAGATTAATTAAATTCCTTCCAGCTATTACAGCAAATGAAATCTTGGATTGATCAGAGCATTAAAAATAATGCTTTTCTGTTTCTCTGATCCTAGTTTACTGTAACAAAAATACACTAACAGTAATGTACCTTTGTTTCTATATAGTGCTTATTCCTGGAAGAATGTAATAATTCAGATTTTTTTTTAAAAAAGTATTGATTCTTTCAAAAAATAGGAATTATTATTTACATTGATGAATTTTTATTGGAGAATATGGTCACAAAATCTGGTGAATAATCATAAGCTGGTGTTCACGTCATGAATCACTGTGAAAGTATTGGACAGTTTTGAAACTGATTTAAATATTTTATTCTTTATTTTAACAAGTTTTATTCATCTGAACACATCCATATGAGTTCCAAGTGTTTTTTGTATATTTTGAATTTTGATGTTACAAACAGAAGAAGCTGAGCTTAAAATAAGACAAAACAAAACAATCATACTTTCTAAGGAATTTCCACATCTCTATAAGAAAGCCAAACCAATACTGAGTAAAGATAAGGAAATGTCTGTAAGAACTTCTGACTTGAAATATTCTTACATGAAATACCTGTCTAGGAACAAATTGACTGTGATATTCACAAACAATTAAATAAAAACCCCCAAACCTTGTTTCTGGATAATTTGTATACATAAGAAAGATGACATTAGTTAGCATTTATCTTTCTTATAATCAAACTCCAATTAGTTTTTATTATATGATCTGCCCTTATGTGATTACCTGCAAAATCTGGTGTCAGTAATATGGATAATGAATAATCTTTGTAAAATATATCTGTTGTATTTTGAGTTAAAGTTGGAATACTGCTTATAGTTTTTCAAAGACTTAACCACTCACCTGTGACATGAGCAGAGCCGTTCTTTATTGGGAGCAAGATGTTTCAAACTGGCAAATGATAGTGAGACAATCAAATCTTACTAAGGTTCTGCAAAGCTTTGAAATTTAGTCTTTTTTGCCTTAATGTTTTTGTGCAGGATTTATGTGCTTTTTGAATACCAGGTATTCCAGACCTGGCTACTGTATGGAATAGGTAAATTCAGAACAATATTACAATGCCTGGTATATTGTTAGTAAATGTTACACATGTTAAGTTAAACTGTGACTGGCTAGAGGAATACTCAAGTTTTACCAGACCTGGCAACTCAGCTGAATCAAAAATAGAGGTACATCTGTTTACACTCCATCTTCATTTGTATTTTGCTATCTCCATTGTAATGTCTCACTGGTCTGATATGATTTCATAGAAATTCTGAGGTTTAAACTTCTGTGAGAAAGAAAAAAAATGACCGGACATGTGCAATTGATTTTTTGTTCTCAGAGATTATTTTTCTTTTATTTATCCTCTATACTTTGCTTCACTGCAAGTTTGACTGTTACCACTAAAATAAATGTGGTTTTTATTTTCTTGATAGTATATACACACCTGAAGAATTACTACCCTGTTTATTTCTGCATCTGAAATAGGTTTTTGCACTTCTACACCGTAGGAGGCATTTGAGCTCAGTGTCAATGTGGATGACTATTCCCTTGGCAAACATCAGCCACATTTCATGGATTTTGATAATTTATGGTGATCCTTCTTCCTTAGATGTATTAGATTATACTTGACTTCTTTTGTGATTATAGGAGCACTGTGTATCTTAACAGGTTTATATTCAGGCTTTGATGGACAGAAGCAGCAGCATTTATACTCAAAGCCTGTTCTGACTGATGTTTTCAAATGCATTAACTCTGTTGAAGTATGTTCCTTAAATAATATTCACATCCCCCAATTAATTAGATATTTTAGTCTAATTTTTAATACGATTTGCAATGTAAATCTTTTGAACTATTACTGTTTCACCTTTATTCAGCAAGAATGCAAATTCAAAGTCATTCTTTAACTGAAGTGCCTATGCTTAAGACTAAATATAGCACTGTAGAGTTATTATAAATCATTCCTGGAGCCTTAGTACCTAGCTTCTGGCCATACAGTTGTGGACAATTTCCAAGTGATTGTACACCAAAGGTAGGAACAACATATTTGCTATGCTCACTCTTGTCACAGACCAGGGATTCTCTGAGGTCTCTTCTAAGGTCTGACATCCTGAGGGAATATTAACTGCATAATCAGTCTTAGAATATTCTCAAGCACTTTATAACATAAAAATAAATAAAGGACCATTGCGATATTTGCTGACAGTTCCATTCATGCCTGTGTCTTGATCTGGAAAAATATTCTGCTCTGGCTTTATGTACCTCTTTGGATTATAGGGAAAAGCTTTTTTTTTTTTTTTTTTGTAAATTAATAAAAGCAGTTGTGAGTGAGGAGACTCACCAAATGAGAACATGGTGGGTGTTACATATTTCTATTCTAGAACAAGACAATTTCAGTTAAATACCTTAAGGAAATATATAGTGTGATCATGCAGATAGTACACTGTGAATTGAGGGATAATTTGTAAAAGTTCATAACACCACATCTCTCAGTGCACATCCAGATATTAAATAACATTGCTTAAAACAAAGCCTGGTTAATGCAGTGTTTTATTTTTAAAATCATATGCATGTCTAAATATAACCATATGAATTAAATTTTTACCTTTCATATACGTCTTTTTTCAACTCACATGAAGAAAATGCTAAACATTTTTTGAGGGGAAATTATGAATTATTTTCTAACAGATATCTTAGGGTGGAAGTACAGAAAACAGTATACTGCCTCTTTCAATCACCCTTAGACTTGGAAGGAGGCATGAGTGATTTCTTAACAAGTAGAGAATGAAAGCTACAGTTCTAGGATGTGCAGGGCTCTAGAGGTTTGTCTGTTATAATATACATTTTCGGCATCCTAATTTAAATATTGATTTTCCTAGAGGGGAGTTTCTCTAGTGTAGCTTTCTTATAGAAATACACTTATCAACAGTACTTCCAGTCCTTGTAATGTAATATAAGAAGTGCTATAAAAAAAAAATCTGTGGTCCAGTGATTTTTTTCTATTTTGATAATAATTTTTCTCAAGTGAAGATGAGTTCAAACCCATTTTTTAGCAATTTTTGCAGTTAATGCATTTGTTAGTTTCTAAGGGATAATACCACTGTCGATCCAGAGACAGGGAGGACACTCTTTACGAGTTTTATGAACTTGCATAAAGAAAAGAGGTTTTATGATTTTTTAAATAAATGTTACAGTATCTTAATCAAATTTTTAACAGTGTGATTCTAGAATTAATAGGTTGTCCTAAGACCTACCCTCTGCTCAAAGAAGGGCTGGCTTGAAAGCCAGATCAAATTGCTCATGAGTTTTGAAATCTCGGAGGATGGAGATCATGCAGATTCTCTGGACACACTTTCCATTACTGCACCACTCTCATGGGGAAGAAATTTTTCCTTCTGTTCAGACAAAATTTTACTTGGTATAACTTGCAGCCATTGTCTGTTCTTTTAACAGTGCACCTCTAATGAGTTATAGCAATTCAAGAAAATATATATCAAGTCTAAGAAGTACAATAGAATTTATAATAAATTATATTTCTGACTGAATGCAACCTTTATCACTTAGAACTAAATAAGAGTGAAGTGGGTATGCTAACATTACTGATATCAGAAAGAGGTGGTTATCCTTCTGAGACAAAAGCTTGCCTGACTCCGGGAAAACTAGAGAGTTATCTTCTTAATGGACATCTTGAAGCATCTGCAGATGGGAACCCATTAATGAAGTGAAATTCTGGATAGGGGACCAACATCATAGAGGATAGGTCCCCTTTTTATATCTTGTTATCACCCTAGGGAAGCCAAGCAGAGCTAGCTCATTTTTAATTGTGGTGGAGCTTATTTTAATATTACTACTTCTAAAAGGTCCCAGCTCATCAGCTGCTTCTAACCTGTCTTATTTTTCACGTTTTCTTTTCTATTTTCTTCACCTAACTTCTTAGTAACTAACAGGCAACATTACCTATACCATGATGACTTTCAAAGCTCCAATACCTATATATGCTTATCCTGCTGCAAAACCTAAAACTGGGGAGACAATAACTCTTTTCGCAAGAGTAGGTGGAAAAGGGTGTTAACCAAAATATTATTTGTAGTGTGTAGTATGTAAATCAAAACTTGGGAGTTTCTGTTGCTCAGAATGTCTGCATAATATATTTCCTCTTTCCTATTTCTAACTATGTTTTTCTTTGCTATGGAACATTGTTTCAACTTCATGTGTAAAGAATTCTGGACCTTCATTGCGGTGCGCCCGTGTTGAATCTGCCCTTGACTGAACAGTCACCAGCTCCCCCCTGTTCCTGCATTTGAATTCTATATTCCTAAAGCACAGCAGCCTGCAGCTTTCTCTTCCTGGCAGTTTTTAAAGCAATGACAGACCTATGATGTTCTGAACTTTGATTGTCTCGGCTCTGGATACTGTTGCCTTCACTTTCAGTGTCTTGGGGCCTGTGTAATGCAACATTCAATGTAAGCAATCAGTCTGCAAAAGTGTTATTGCTGGTTTACCTTTTTGTATTTTTCTTCTTTCATCAATCTTCACCACACACACACACACACACACAAGGTATATCTGCTTACTCTACTTAGGGTAAGGTAGTTTTAAAGGAGCAATAAAATAAGAAAAAGGGAGTTCTGATGAAATGGTGCTTTTGTTGTCTTTAGAGATAAGTGTTTCTTCTTTTGCAAAAGTGCAGTTAAGATAATTTCTGGTACAGCATTTCCCTAACTGTGGCCATCTATTCTGCCTAATGCATTAGCAAATCACTGCTTCTTTCAGCACTGTGTTTTGTAGCCACACCTTCATCTCTTGAGAGAGAACATTTGTCCTTGCATATTGTCTAGAACTCTAAGAACTTGAAAACAAAGGTCTGCAGTGCCCTCCCTAATTCCAGAGGTACCTCAAATGTTGTTCAATTATTGTTTATGCTAACTTAGGTGTTATTGATCATCAAAGTGAAGGTTCTCCTGTATGTTTTAATTCCTTTGTTTTGCTGTCACTCTCCTGTTATTATTGCGAATTAACCTAACCAAATGTCTGATCTTTAATTTCTTATGCAATGTAACCACTTTGGCAGAAAACAATCTTGTAATATGTGGTTATCTCACAAGGATTAAACAACTCTCTGTAATGCTTGCCTCAGAGCTAAGCCTAAGCAGTCTAGACTAATATTTTGGGAGACATATATATATATATATATATGCCACCACTCTGTGGTGGGCTGGCTGACCCAGTATGTCAGTCTCAAACTTCCCAGATTTGCAGCAAATACCTGTATCTTTTCTGAAAGACAGGTTTCAAAACAGGGAACAGTGAGGGCTGCCTCCCATACACAGACAGCAGACTGAGAGCAGTGAGGTCCCTTTGCACCCTCCTACTGCAAAGCTCACATGGCTATCACCAGCTTCCATAAGCCTGCAGAGAAAGAAGATAACTCCACCATGGTAGATGTGCAAGGTAATACCCAGTTCCTAATGCATGGAGAATAGTTATGTTACAAACGTTTCTCTCTGCTGAAGCAGCTACTATGTCAAGTGGTTATATACTATCTTCTGAGAAAGACATCACTTACAGCATGGGGTCTATACACCAATACATTGAGGAGCTTTTCTCTACCAGAGAGTTTGATTCCTTATTTAACAGAAATGCTTTTTCAGTGGAAAGCAAGTATGTTTCAGGATTACCCACTGCCTCTTTTCTTTTATAGCCCCTTTTCTTCATTGTGTGCCAGTGGGGTACTCATTTTTAGGGGGTTCCCTCTGAGAGAAGAGGAAGCTTGCTTTCTTTTTGGATATTAGTGACCAGTGTGTTTAGAGTATTGTGCTTTCCCCCTTAGCCTGGTGAATTTGTGTAGTATTCTTCTGAGGTGACACCGATTCATAGGATCCTGGAGAGGGGCCCCTTATGACAGGTGGGTAATGACAGTGAAAAAACAGTTCTTTCTGGTAAATAACTAAATGACTCAGTTCCCATACAGAAATATGGGAACAGTATGCAATTCTTCCATGACTGTCTCTAGCAGGCATCTCTTTAACTTTCCCAAAGATGCTGAATCTATATGCAAGGAATTCTTTATTAGGAAAAAAATAAAACAGCTTTAAGCCTGGGAAAGTGCAGTAGTTGAACAAACATAGCAATAAGTAGAAAAATGCCCATGAGCTCTACCAGTACCTTTGGCAGTAGTCCATCTAGCTGCTTTCCAAACGTTTGCTGAGAATGTGCCTGAGGCAGTAATCTGAACATATCTTCTCACTATAATCCTTTTGCACTTTGAGTCCAACATCTTCTTATAGTTCCAAGGAACTCTACAACAAAGATTCATGCCCAACATAGGGTACGTTCAACTTACTGATCATCATAATTAAAGCACTAGGTATAGTGGGAAGTGCCATGCCAGCGTCCATTCAACCTTGATGTTGTCCTTTGTGCCAGTTTTTACAGTGGAGAGCTTCTTGGAGGGAGCCAGAAGCAAGTGGGACCCTAGAGCAGAGTCCTAGATGTTGAGAAAGGAACGCTCTCTCCATCATTATAATTATTTTCCCTTTCCAGTGTCTATGTGATCTCATTACCCCTCATGACCCCAGTTTATTTATGAATTGACTTTTGCATCATGTCATACATGAATTACATGGACTACATATTAGATGCTTGATGCAGAACAGCATTTCTCATCTGCAATTTAGTGAGTTTCCCCTCCACCCCTGGAACTTCTTGTCACAGTGCTTACATGAGTGCTCCAGTTTGTGTTTATTGCAAAGCAAAGGATTTTGCTCATAGTGCATAAATCATTGAAGAATTTGTATTGAATTGTTCTGCTGGATACAGGCCTGTGGCTGAAGTGAGATGATTTACTTACAGCTCTGCAATTCATAGACTTTGCCAGTCCTGTAGGAAGTGGTTCTGTATCTGTTTTGGCAAGAGCTTGGTCTTATTTATTGGTGTTTGTGTGAGAGATGGAATTTTAAACTGGTAGGCTTGTATCGCACTGGTGAGGAAAGCCAGATCCCTGCTTTCTGATAAACATAATCATCAGGCTTCAGGTCACTATGATCATCATTACAATCCAGATTCCTCACGCCTTTGGTGGGATTTTCAAAAGCTAGATCCAGGAAAGGATGTGCACATCTATATCAGGATTTATGCTGAGCCAGGGCTCTGAAGACTGAAGTTGTTGCTGCGCAGCTTCCCCCTTGGATTGTGTAGTTTTGTAGTCATTGAGAGTTCAATTTTATCTGTGTGCAGAACTGTCTCAGGCTAAGTTCCATGATCACTGTATGATGCCTAAACTTCACAGCCAGAAACTTCAATTTCTTAAAGGACTTGAATGACAGGTCCTAATCCAACAGATATCTTTGTAGATGATATTGGTATATTCTGATAGGAAATTAAAGTTTGTTCTTTTAAACTGGAGAAGCAAAATCCAGAGGCCCCATTTGGAAACAAATGGGAAAGTCCTGCATGTTTATATACATGCATACAAATATTTGTGGGTAGCTAGACGTGTGTACGGCTGGGAACTGCAGGGTGTAGAAAACAGTTGCTGCTTTTGGGTGGTTACAGTTCTGCCTTTTCTTTCCTGTAAAGCTGCTCTTGACATCTTAATCTTTTAGAAAGTTCTGGCTATGGTATGCTAGGGTGAGAGGAGGTCCCTTTCTGACTCCTTGAGTATTGACCAGGGATTAAGACCAACCTTTGTCAGCTGGTTTAAAGGTATACCTATTGATAAAGGGCATCTTTAACATGCCTGAAAATGGTTTCCATCATTAGCTGCTCCATCATCTCCCCTGGGATTGAGGTGAAGTAGATTGGCCTGTAGTTCCCTAGGTCATCCTCCTTGCCCTTCTTGAATATGGGGGTGACATTTGTCTTCCTCCAGTCTTTGGGCACTTCTCCCAGTTGCATTAATTGATCAAAGATTATTGAAAGTGGCTTTGCAACGACATCTGCCAGTTCCCTCGGCACTTGTGGGTGCATCCCATCAGGGCCCATGGACTTATGTCCAGTTTGCTTAACTATTCCCTGACCTGATCCTCTTCCACCAAGTCTACAACTTCCTTGCTTCAACCTTCCCCACAATATCTGGGACCTGGAATTCCTGATGGCCTGAAAGATATTAAACCAGAAACATTTGCATGCATTTAACTTGCAGGATGCATTGGAATGTATCTTGTTTGCCTTTCTATTTGTCACAGTCTCAGGGATCTTGAGGACTAGCAGTTTAAATTTAGATTAAACCAGAAAGTTCTGTAATTCTCTTACTGTCTCAAAATAACAAAAGTCAAGCCTTGCTATTTCAAGGTGTGCAGGAATACTGTGACTAAAAAAGAATTTATTATACTTGTCTTTTATTGGAAATTATATATCTGTTTGTTAGCCACTAGATGGTGTGTATCTGACAGTAGTAACACTTCAGTACAAGTACTTACAAGTACTTACTAAATCAAATACATTAATTCAGACTCTGTAGTAAGGCTTAGCTCTATTAATTTGAAAGGCAAGAAATCTTTCATTAAATATTAGTTATTGTAAATCAAATCTATTTATGAAAAGTCAGTATTTCAGCTTTAAACTCAGTTAACCTATATGATGAAAATAATGCAAATTATCTTGTGAAAACTGAAAGTGATAAAATATCAGTGACCTCGCATTTGTTCAAGATAAAAACTTGGGCAAACATCTCATTTACAATTAAAGAAAAGCCAGAAAAGCAAGTCATAGTAGATGTTAAAAAAATAATAATAAGACGACTAGGTAACATCCCTGCAAGTCTAAAAGAAAGGCTGATTCACTGTATCAGATTAATTAGTTTACTCTTTATTTGTAGGAGCTTGTAGAGTTTATTATGAGAGAAAATGATATATATATAACCGAAAGAATTATTTGTTTCTCACACAGAATGTCACTTAGTGTTCTGAGGTGTTTATGAAGTGAAACTCTACTTCCTTCCTCATAGGTAACCTCTGTTGACTTACATTAGTATTGACTCAGCCTCAGGTAGCCAGGCTACCTGTTGTGGATTTTTAATTTGCCAGGTTTGGAGGGTTACTGACATTTTTGCATACTAAAGTATGCTAGAGAATAAAGTAAGCTAAAGAGAGATGTTGAGTGTACCTATGCTATCTTATGCAAGAGTTCTTAGAAGTGATGAGACAAGCACTGCATTACTACTCCTGTTGAAAATGTCTCTAGTAAGCTGTGCTGTGGCTACGGCAGTCTCAGGGACACATAGAACTTTTGTAGGCAAAGAACATGACTGGCAAATCCAGATGTCAACAGAATAATGTAATCAGGCACTTAATACTCTCAAACACTATATAAGGTTAAGGACTGCTATTGCACCTAAAGTTCTCTGTTTGAGGATATTATTATTTTTATGTTCCTGCAAATCACATTCTCTTTGTGTCTAGCTCTCTGTTAAAAGGTCTCTAACCATGGGGATATGGACACTTTACAAAGACCATGCACAAATCAATAAAATGTTCTGTAGAAGCACTGAAGCTTTGTATTCTCCCATAACGGAGAGGAGAATGCAGTTACAGTTCTTCTGACTAGCCAGCATCATGTTGCTTCATTATACAGTTGGTAGGTAGTCAGCCTTAATTTCTGTCTCAGTCAAATTACGTGTCTACTTATTATGTGTCTATTGTTCTTTGTATTACAGTCAGTAAGAAAAGGCTTTTTTTTGGTTTAGAATCCATCATCACAGACTATGCCATCTCAGTTTTGTTCTGACAATTTCTTGGAATTGAAGTTATAAGGTTTGTGAATCTATGAATCTCAGTGAGTAGCTTGTCCTGGTTTTATTCCTTTATGGGGTAAGGTTTGATATTTTGCTATTCTGTGTTTTTTATTCTAGATATTTTTCCTAGGTTTCTGAATACATTAGAAATTGAGAACTTGAATATTCCCTTCCTCCACACACATCACTGTCTCCCTAAACACTCCCCTGTTACTGTATTGAACAATACTTATTTCTTAAGACCCAGGATACCAGGGGAAAACATAGTTCTACACCTAGGTGAATTTCAAAATCTCTGTTTTCTAAGGAGTTGCAATATCTTGAGAGTGGTTTTTTATCCTAGAATGGACCACAAGTCCTGTGTTCACAGTGCCTTGGAAGAAAAGATATCTGTGACTGTTATAATCTGTAATTTAGGCAGGTTTGGTTCCAGACTTCAGGTACCAATGGAGAACAGAACAAGTATTTATTAACTAATGTTTTCAAACAAGAACTTTAACTTAAAAAGCTTGATTAAATGGCTCTTGTGGCATCTACCTTCAGGCAAAAAGGGTCAGATTCGTAGTTTCTCTTCTGGTTGTTGGTGAATTCTCTTAGTCAGAAGCACTGCAGATGACTCAGTGCATTACTTGATAGAGAAAATACACAGGGAATGAAGTCTTTTATAGAAATCAAAAGCCTGGCTGTTGCTCTGAACTCATTTCCAGGTCTTACTGATTTGGTGTCAAATATTCCAAAGTGAATGAGGGACATTTGCAGATGTGAACACAAACATCAACATTAGAGCTAGATTTCAGCATTTGGGTTTTGACTTAGGTTTCTTGCACAGGATTATCAACCGTTTTCACAAACACCCTTATAATCACTCTCTACCGGACAGTCTTGATCTTTATCTCCAATTTAGGGAAAAATCATGTGGTCTTACCTAGGACAGAGGCTCCTTTCTTTGTTTTCTGTATGCAGAACTAGTTAGCTTTTCTAATGGACTTTTTTTTTCTTTTTTTTTTCCCTGACTCAGACTCATCTTAGCTGAGATTCTGTAGTTGTTTTTTCTTCTCCTCTTAAAATTTTAATAAAAAAAGCTTTTCAGTCTCTTGGCAAATTATTCCAAGGGGGGTTCTCTTCTGCCAGGAGCCTTTCTTGGCTTCCATATTGCTCCATTTGGTGCACTCTCTATATATTTCGATTTAGCACTGATATGTTTCTTCTTAGGACTGTCTGGACAGAATATGCGCATATATGCTGTCAGGCACAAACATGGTAGAAATCTCTAGGATCTCTGGATGCACAGCAGCCTCAGTGATGCTGCTGAGCAGTAATTCCACCCAGGTGTTCCAGATGGTTGTAATAAATGCTTGAATCTTGCCCTGAGAAAATTTTCAAGTGGAGGAAAAATGACAAATCCAGAAAAGTTTGAATATAGGCAACTCTACTTGGAGTGAAATGGCGGTATATACAGAGATGTCATGTCCTGTTCCTGGTTCTGTTACAGTGGCTCAGATTTTCTCTGTACGTCAACAGTCTTTCTGAAAGAAGCCTACAGTTTTGAGATGGAAACTTCAATTTGCTGGGAACTATTATCTCAGAAACAGGGAAAAATCTAATTTGTTTGGAACTTAATATGAACTAGAAGTTAGTTCTATGTTTGTAAGGGTAGTCATTGTTTTACCTTTGGTTTAACGGTAGATTTTCTTCTGGTGACAAAGCCCCCTGAAGGAATTAGTTGTGCTCCTGACCCTCTGTAACAGGTTGCCATTCTCTCCACTGGTCTGTCACAGCTGTTCATAGGCCTACACTGTGAACTGGCTTGCTGTGAGTCAGGAAAGAAATACACACCTGGGCTAGAATCTGGGAATGGAAAGGAAGTTTTTAAACTAGCTTTGGTAGCAGAGGTGTTCTGATATGAAGCTATACTTTGAGAGGACTGCTTGTCCTTTCTCCTGATAGTAGAAACACCAGAATTTTGTCCACAATCTGTGGGAAAAGGTTTAATTTGAAGGCATAAGTAATACACGTGACTTCTCTGACCATTTGCACAGGGGAAAACCTACCCAATAAATAGCTGTAAATCCATTTATTTTTTGCATAGAAACCATTGCAGAAAAGTTATTCCTCCACCATAGGGGTGATGGAATGAATTGTGGCAAACATGAAATAACAGCTGGCCTAGAATAGGGTATGGAAATTAAAAAACTGAAGAGTTTTAAACAGATTTCCCAGTTAGGTGACTCAGTGTCCACAGAGTCTTTTCCTCGCTTTTTTAACTTTGTTCCTGAACAACTCCAGAGTTCTTTCCAGCATGTGTCATGCACCACATGCTTTATTCACATTCCAGGTATCCCACACTTGTTTTCACAGTGTCAAAAACAGGGTTTTTTTTTCTGCTTTCTTTCTTTCTCCCCGCCTCCCCACATCTCAGTCTATTTATAAATTACACAACTTGGCACGGAAGCACTGTGACCAACGTGCAAGCATAGAGTTTAATTATCAGTTATTCTTTTTGATGTTGGTTTGGCAACCAGACAGACAGAAGAGCATTGCAGATGTCTGGTTCAAGTGTTATATGAGTGAAGCAGAGGGAACTGAATAAACATTTTCACTGTGTCCTTCTCAATACTTCTAATTCTGCCATGAGAGAGAATACAATTTCTACAGGTGGTGGTGGTGGTTTTTCTTTTTTAATGATGTTTCTGATTATTCGCTTGAAGTGAAACTTTTGTTGTTTGAAGGAGTTATGGGTGATTTGGCCAAATCTTTCCTTAAAGACATGTTTTTTAGTCAAGAGAACTTAGTGCTTGTGGCAGATAGCCTTTTTACCAGCATTCAAAAAGTCTTCCAGAGTGAAAGGCACAAAATTTCAGCTTGTACAGTGACAATGCACAGAATAAATTTCTTGGCTGCTGCTTCTGGTAGGAGCACTACACATTCATTATCAAAGCCATTTGCCCCTTGTTTTGGTTTAGAATTGCCTGTCCTCATTGCATATGAGTATATAAAGGGCTATTTCTCTACATTAGAATACAACTAATATGGAAATAAAGCTCATGCAGTGCAGAGGACATAGGTTTTTTTGTGGCACTGCAGTGGTCCATCCATAAGCGTACTTTAGAAAGAATTAGTGCTTAGCTTTTTCTGGATATATGTGAACTGGATGTGAGTTAGCTACTGAGGTATGGTAAAACTCTCAACTCTCCTCTTTTTCTATGCCAGCATAAAGCATGAGAAATTCTTTGAGTATAATAAAGACTGATTTTATTGCAATATAAATGAAAGAAGATGCCAAGTTCTTGTAAATATACAAAAACTTGCAAAAATTCCTTTTCTTGATGTGCATCTTACTCTATCCTCGAAGAAAACATTTTTTTTTTTTCCTCTTCATTTACTACAGTCATTCTAATTTTTTTCCTTTTAGTATGAAAATATAGAGGGGCTAGTATGTCTACACTTGAGAAAACTTATCCTGCCTTCAAAGTGAAATAGCATTGCAATCTGTGAGCATGAAACTGTTGACTTGAGTAGGGGTGGAATGCTTTCAAACCTTGTAAGACTATGCCGGTGTGTCTTTCTTAAGAGATTTTAGTGGGGTGCTAGAAAGACACCCACCTCATGGTATTCTTCAGGTCTGAGCTGAAAATCACTGAATCCAGCTGTGGATGCAGTAGATGTTGTCACAGATGGCCACAGGTATTTGCAGAGGCTTGACTCCTACTCAGATCAATGGGAGAACAGTTCTTGGGACATGTTAAAAAAGGAAGAAACATGTCCATGTCCCGTGTTTTTCTAGCTTGATAAACTCAGATTTAAATTTGTCATCATGCTTCCAAGCACTGCCATTACTTCTCCTTAGATTGTCTCACTTTCTGGAACGTTGGTGGACTGAGCTTGGGCACAGCAATCTTAATTATTTTTCTTTTTCAAAACAGTTAAGCCACAGAACACTGTGCAGTTTTCTTCTTGGCAAATACTTTTTTCTGTACTGCCAGGACATTGTTGAGTTCTTCGCACTCTCTCTTGGCATGGATGCAAATAGCAGCCCTTTGCTTTATAGGTTACAGATTGCATTTATCACTGGAAGGCTTACATTTTCTAGAGGAAGCCTCATGAACCATAAGCTTCAACTTCATTGACCCTTGTCAGCTGCTCTTTGCTCTAATGCTTCTGGGATTTGAATACTTTCTGTGTTAATTTGTAGCCCTTTGTCAAAACAATAGACAGTTTAGAACAGCTCAGCTCGTGAACTCTTTTTTATGTCTGCTTTGACCTATTTGGAGCACTGCACTAGCTATGCATGTCGTCCAACTCTACAAATAAAGAAGTAGTAAGAAGACAAATAATCAGAATAATCCCCCTCTCCTCCTTCTTGTTCCATGTTGTTAGGATGTGTTCAGTGATGTTTGCCTTACTGTCAAAAGAAAGGTGTGTCACTTCCAAAATGTGAGGAAACCTGAGAGCGAACTGAGTCTCCCTCTGTCCTGTGCTGCTCCAATGCCATTGCTGACGTATGTTGACTCACACAGGAGGCTTGAAGAAAATTTTAAGCCAAATGATTATTTCTGTATTTTAATCAAGTATTTCCTGCCTCACTGTATATTAAAAAAAAAAAAAAAAAAAAAAAAATTAAAATCTCCCGAATGTGAAAATAAAGAAAAACTACCTCCTAAAAATTACCTCCAAAATTACCTGGCATGTGTGAGGTTACAGAGTAGTCCCACAGTATTCAGATTATATTTGCAACATAAATATTTATGTTTTTCATTTCATAAATTCATACTTTATCATATAATAAAATCATATTTTCTTATATTCTGTGCAAATGGGATAATCTGTTTTCCCAAGGTGCTTTAAAACTATGCTGTGCTGTGAGTGTAGAGTTACTAAGTTGATATATATTGTTTAAAGACTGGTTACTGCCAATAGTATTCCCATTCTGACTCGTGCAAGTTGTCTTTCTGAAACAAAAGAGAATTACACAGCTAATTAAGTTATTGTCATTTGAGTCAGTCTATCATGATTCCACTTGTGTTATTTGATACTTCACACAGTCTGTTGCTTATGATAGCCTTGCAAATGTCAGGTGTAGGGGCTGTACCCCTTTCCCAGAAGATTCCTGAAATTTCACTCACTTTTGGGCTGGTTCTCCAAGTTATGGCATCCCCTTATACTGAAGATAACTTTGTCTGTGTATCGCCTTAAAGTGCTTTTGTTCTGTTTTCCCTTTCATGACTGCATGTACCCTTCCTAAAGGATAAGTGAGGTCGGTTAATCTTAAGCAAATATAGGCACTCCTGTAAGGCAACACTGAAATAAGCATGACCGCACTGCCCGCTTTCCTATGTGAGAGCCAAGGAATGTGAAGTTAGCTGCAGCTGTGATGGTGTGAGAACAACAGAAGGAACTGTAGTAATAAAAAAAAACCCAAACACTGTTGCTACCCTTACTCTTTTCATCTGAGCTGGAAATGACTGTGGAGGCTTGTCTCGCTGTCCCATGGCTCTCTGCCTTAGTTGCACTCCTGCCCCTGTCTGTCCTGTGGCAAGAGCAGCCTGGCCCTGACACCTAGCTTCTGGATTAGAAAATTTCAGTTTTTCTTATGCTGCTGAAGGGACTTGAGTCAACTCTACAGACACGGAGGTTTGTCATTAAATTCTGTCAGCATAGAATTATGTCTGTTAAAAGAAACGCTAGGCCTCCAAATATCTCATTTAACTATTTGCATTAGGAATAATTTAAACTGGGGGTGCTAAGCTACTGTAAAACTTTCCTAGTGTGTGTGAATTCAGAGTCGATCTCAAAGTGGGATTATGCTCAGCCTTTATGAGGAGCAAGTCTTATATTTCTTTTATTAGACATGTTATCTCAAAATTTTTTTTGTTCTTTCTGCCACCACAGTGTGAATGTATGTCTCACTAATTCAAATGCCATGCCATGCCCTGGGTGATCTCTGTATAGCTGCTTTCTGTCCAACATTCCTCCATCATATTCTCTGGCTCATGGAATATTTCTAACTCTGTTGTTTTTTATCTAAATTTAGTCTCATTTTAGTGATGTTGAGTTCTTGAGCCCTCTGAAGCTCTTGGTGTTTTGCAATATTTGTAATCACTCCTAACTGTACTTTGGAATGATGATCAGTGAGTTTCAGCTTTGTTTAATTTACTTCTTGCAATGTGATTCATGAAGATGTTGGGCTGAGTACTAGCACATATTTATCAATAATTGCAGTGAACTGTTCCTCAGAGCAGGAACTGTTTTTTCAAACCAGCTGTTTAGAGACTGCTAATTTGTTAAAAATACTTATTCTTTCTGGAAAGCCAGTGCCAAATGTGCAAGTAAACCTTCCTTCTTTAGCAGCAATTCAAGATTACTGGTCTTTTAAAATATCAGAGGGTGTTGTCAGTATGTTCCCATAGATCTCGTTTCCATAACTCTCACCAGTTGAATCCAGGAGCACTATAGAGGCAAAGAATAATAGCATATCTAGATACTCTTCTGAGAAGCCAAATCCTTTCCAACGTTTTATGCTACTCTTGGTTGAAATTATTCTACTCTTGATGGAAGTGAGGGATATTTCACTAACTTAATTTAAGAGATGCAAAACCGCAATCTTCCCTGAGCAGATATTATGTATTATGATGATACAGGACTGTCTTTAATTTACCAGAATGGAGAACCCCAAACTGCCCAAATCACCCCCTTCATTTGGTGATACTGACTTCAAGATACTCAGGGTTTTCATCCATGTCTGACAATAAGTATTTTAATTTCAGCAATTGTTAAGAAGCTGTAAAACACATTAGAAAATTATACCCTTGACACATGTTTTTTGTTTTTTTTTTTTTTTTTTTCCCCCTCCCTTCTTTTTCAGAAAGTATTTTGGAGAAAAGATAGGACTTTATTTTGCATGGCTGGGTTTATATACAGAATTCCTCATTCCATCTTCAGTAGTCGGGATTATTGTATTTCTTTATGGATGTATAACCATTGAGAGTGACATTCCTAGGTAAGTTTCCTTGTGATCAATAATTTGTTACATGAAAATAATAAGACTATGCTTTTTGTTTGTAATCCTTAGTGAGAATAATTGCTTTTAACATATCTGAAGAGCAGTGGTGTATCATTGACAATCCTGTCAGCATTAAAAATACGTGTGCATTGAGCAGATAAGACATTTGAATGACACGGATTTATCTGGCTATTCGGTATTGAAGATCCTGAAACAGAAATGTTCAGTGAGTCTACTGCATTATTGTAAATTCTTTTTTATGACATCCATCTGCTTTTTATGAATGCACATATCTCCATGTTCACCCAGAAAGAGATCGTGCACTCACTGAAGTTAATGCAAATGCACTGTCCGTTACTCTTGGACTAATTTGTTGTTCTTAGTAAAATCAGGCTATTTGCACAGGTGAGATAAACAATAGCTAGCAGATTTAGCACATTTGGTATCCACAGTATACTCTTTCTTGACAGGTACAAAAAAATTTTGAGTTTTGTGTCTTGTGTCCTGAGGGTGTTATGCTAAAAAGATGCCTGCCAAATTGACACAGTGATGTTAATGTCTGCTTCTCGGTGAAAAATAGAGGACACTTCCTCTGTGTTACCTGTGTCTGACTGGTGGTGGAGACAGGATTCTGGATTATAAGTACTGCTGGTCCCATTTGTTGTGGCAGTTCCTGCATTCTCTCAAATGATTTGGCAACTTTTAAAGTGGATCACTGCAGTAGGGCATTATTATTGATAGGTGAATGATGAATAACAGCACATTTGAGTCAGGGCTTGTTTTCTTAGCTTGTTCTAAATGATTCTTGATGGGCTGTGCTTGTCTGTGGGAAAGCTTGTGCTAACATTTAAACTTAAGTGAGATTTATGGCTAAGATGTATCTGCAGCACCCTCTACTGCCTTTTGAAATAGATGAGAGCATTACTTTAACAATATGATAGCTAGAAACAGCTGTATGCCTTTCAAGTTATATAATATTGAACATATTGATACTGCAGTTTAAATAGTTCCTTTTTTATTTGAAATCATAGAAAAAAACTGCTATGTAATGGTGGTCAATATAGGAACAATCATAATCACAATATGTCAGCTATCAGTGAAGCAATGTTGCAAATCTCCTTAGCGCAGTCGTGGAAAGAACAGTTGAGCTTTGCACTACTCAGTTCACCTGAGTAAGACTGTGCAGATATGAAAGTCTTTCACATACAAAACCTCATGAAAAAACTGAAAGCATACTCAGCAGTATCAAGTAGGGTCTGGCTTGTTAAAGAGGTAGTGCTAATGATGTTTTAAAGATTTTTAGAAACCGAGTAGGTACATAGCAAGTAAGACTAAGAACTAAAATAAAAACTTTAAAGTAAAGATTTTAAAATCTGTAAGGAAGTCTCTTATCTTACATTTTCCAGTGGACAGCTGAAAAAATGCTGTAAACCAAGGGATAGGAAAAACAACAACTGATTATATGAGGCAGAAGTGGAAGCTTTCTAGTTTTTATAAGATTTTTTTTTTTTTTTACTTTTGAAAATTAGATTAGCACTCACTAGAAAAACAAGGAGCTATGCAGACCAAGAATGCCACATCCATATTCAGCATGAAAACCTGAGAACCTTGAAACGTGAAGGTATCTGATCTCCTGAAACCACTGTGCACAAAATATCTGAACACACAACATACCAGAATGGATACCTAAAATAACTACTCACACTTGAAGAACTTAGCCAAAACCTTATAGCAGGTGGTGGTACAGATGAGAATTGTGTTAAAGACCTAGACTGGGAAAACAACCATTGTTTTTATAAATACCTCACAAATAAAATGCAGGGTAGAGGCGAATCTCAAAGTAGATGTTGTGAAATATAACATCCTTGCTAAGAATGAGACTCTTGGCTGGTGTAAGTCTTATAAATTCAGTACACGTATGTCAGTTAATACCAAAACCTAATGTATCTTGCAAATGGTGCTGCAGATTTATCCTGTCTGTGACACAGACCAACCAACATGCCTGTGTGCTGGTTCTGGCTTTTATGCAGACTTACATGTCCAGTTCTGATCCATGAAGTAGCATGGTATTTGACATGGATTTTTTTGCCACCATGTTAAAAATGTGTGTTTTGTCAAGGGCACAGAATTTCCTTTACAGCTACTTCAGAAGTCTTTTTCATGAATTTAAGTCTAATCTGTATCATATCATGTAACTGACTGTAGAGGTGACAAATTCCACTTTGACTACGTTTTAATAATTTTCTTCTAGTGTGGTTAACCTCGGTCTTCAGTGATGCAGTCTTAAATAATTCACGAATACAGTTTAATGCTGAGATTGGTTGCTGTGTTGTACTGGTTTTCTGTTGGCAAGGTGCTCGTAAGTATTTTAATATACCAGTGCATGGCAATGTGCCTTGAAGAAACACGCAGCTTTGGTTCTCTGAAAGTGCAAGCCACATATGTTGCAAATAGCTTGTAATAGCTATGATGTGCTGCTGCTTGATATCACCACTCTACATCCCCCATTTCTGAGTCGTAACACTCTAAGAATTTGTGCACTTGTCATTCACAGTAAAGAAATGTGTGATCAACGCAATGCCTTCACCATGTGCCCCCTGTGTGACAAGTTCTGTGACTACTGGAACCTCAGCTCTGCTTGTGCTACTGCTCGAGCTAGCCATTTATTTGACAACCCTGCCACAGTCTTCTTCTCCATCTTTATGGCTCTCTGGGGTGAGTATTGCTTTGCATGTTTACAGTGTCGTTTGATCTTCGGGCTCCTGACAGAAATGAAAGCTGCGATGCACAGTATTAGAACATAGAGTAGCCTTACATCTAATAAAGTGCTATTAGATCAGATGTGATACCTGTGCCTCTGTGAAGCTGGGAAGGCCAGCTCAGAAGGCCAGTGAGGAGCTGTCTGTGCTGAGACTGGAGAAAGCAGTATTACAAGGCTTCCCGCTGTCAACAGCAAGCTTTGGGCTGTTTAGGGAAGAAAAATGTGTCCCTTCTCTTTTTACTGCCTTGTTTAATGAGACTTTAATCTTTGCCATGTTTTTCTTAATTGTTCTTAATTTTCTATCAACATGACAAGTCCCTTTAACACCTTCTGCATTTGGGGCCAGAATGTATTTGGGGATTGGTGTGGTGCAGGCAGCAGGTTTAATTTAAGCAGAGTGCACTTCCGTGTGGGACAACTTGGTAGCATCATTTTATCAAATCTTTATGGAATTCCAAGAACAGTGGGACTATTATTGCTTTAATTATGATATGTTCTAAAGTATTCTATTTAAACAAACTTGTTTTTCTTTAATGACAAATATATTCTATCTCACTGAGGATATCAAAATATGTCATAAACACTAATGAATGTATTGTGGTATTATTCCTGTTGTTTCTGGCTTCACCTCTGCCCTGAAAAGTGTGTGTACTGTGCTTGCGTGTATTATTACTGGTGTTATGCTCTCATTCACTCTAGATCTTGTTTATTGTGAAAGTTAAAGGTGTTATTTCTACTGTAAAATGATTTTTTTATTTCCTTATTCATTGTTCGGGAAATGAAATTTTCATTCTTAATATGAAATTGAGCAAATATATTATTGTATTTAAGCCGTCCCTCAGCAACCAGTGTGTTATCCTTTGCAACACGTTTAAAATTTTAGAGCTTGTTTTAGAAATGACTGATTGGTAGCTTGGTGTTTGGTGCAGATAGCATAGGGCCTTTAAGGAGTTTTCAAACAGAACAGATCACAGAACTAAGAAGTTTTTGTTTATCAGTTCCTGGAAACCATTCAGCAGAAGTTAGCGAATATGTAAGCACCAAGATTGAGAGGAATGGCAAAAGATGATGAATTTATGGTCTCACAATGGCTTATTTTCCTACTTCAGATTTCTGCTAGTTACAGAGTAGACTGGCAGAGAAAGTGTCATAGTTTACCTGCTTCCTTGAAGCGTGCAATACAGTGCCTTGTCCAAGTGTCTGTGTAGCTGTTTGGACAGCGTGTATATGAATCACAATTCATTTACCCTTTCATAGTTAAACAGTATTTTCCTGACAGAGAATCTGTGCTGTATACTTCATCCATGCAAAAGATCATTTCCATGCAGCCTCATCCAAAACAATTCTGTTTTAACATCAGCAATGCAGTGTGCAAAGAAGAATGTTGATATATCCTTGCACTAAGATAAATTAGTCGAATCTGTAAAGGAACAGAAAGGAATAAAAAGTTCCATATGCATTGCTTTTAAAAAAAGACATGCAAGAATAACAAAATTCTTTCTGAGCTGTAGCCCCCCTCCAAAAAATGTTTCCCACAGATTGGAAAAGTCTGTTCTTGGGACCATGATAACTGAGCTTGTCAGTGTAAGAAATTACAGCCGTCATATACAAAGAACAGCAAAGTGAAACAAAGTATCCTTCACTAACTCTGCCCAGCTTGCCTATTAAGTATTAGATTACATCAAATTTTGCTGCCTTACTACTAGGAGTCCGAACTGTTTATATCTAGAGCTCATTCTGCTGAATGACAGATTTCGTTCACACACCTAATCAGCTTGCCTCACAGTATCTTGAGTAAATGTTCTTTCGTAGGATGTAGTATAGTGATGTGGAAGCTGGCAAGTGTTATGGCTTACAGTTGTCTACTTAAAAGAGCAAAGTACAGCAATTTGAGCTGGCTTAATTTCATGATGGTATTGGGCACGAGAAGCCTTTCATCCTGCTTGCCTTCTCCCATTCTGTAAAAGGCAGATGACTTACTATGGTTAATACCTTGAAAGGAATCATAATTTTACTAGCTGATCTTGATGCCTCATAAAGTATCTGTGTGATTTCAGCAATACTGTTTGCTAATAACCATATTCACAAAATACGGAGTAATGTCTGGCCTGTTGTGCTTAATGTCACTGGTGTTCTTGGATGCTGAATTTCAGCTGTCAGATGTGTTTATTAGAACGACAGTTGGATATAATGGGACTGTTTTGCTGCTAGTGTAAGTCAGTGCAAACTTGCTGATTTCGGAACAGCTACTGCATCTAGCCAAATAACTTCTTACAGAGCTAAATGTGGAACTGACTTTTTGAATAACAGGAAAAAATGGAATGAGTAATAGCACCCTATAAAATAACCAAATGTTTTTGCATTTAGGATATCTAAAAACACTTGAGTTTTCAAAACATGCTAAATATAGCTTTTCTATGTCCTTCCTTCTGTAAGGAGGGAGCAGAGATAGCAACTTAATTGTTTATTGTCTGGATTTACTTTCAGTGTAAAGCCAGTCTTGCGTTTAAATGACATTTATTTCTTACATTATGGGAGGATACCTGTGCAGAAAATATTTTCAGCTAACTGTTGGAATAGATTCTGTCTTGTAAGAGCTTGTTTTAGTAGTACTCTAACTTTTCCCAGTGTTATCTTACAGCTTACACCAAGTGCAGTTACATTCAAATGAAGCTGGATCTAATTCTCCATTGTTGTGTGTCTTGTGGCGCTATCTACAAGATGTTCAAAGTGAAATAAATACCACTGTGATCTTACGGTGGTTTTACTATCACCTTTTCACCAATTGAAAAGGTGAAGTGAAACATAAGAAAATGGAAATCAGTACCCACAGTTGTTTATAGGTATAGCTTTTATTGGTAAAGTGTGGTTTTAGTTGGTATAAACTGGTTTAATATTGATATAGTTATCTGAAAATAGGTGTCCACAAGTCAAGAGTTAGAAGTGCTGTTTCTAATAAATCCGTAAGTCCATAAATCATGAGCATCTATGCAAAGGGCTATCTAGAGGAAACATCAATTATGAGAGGAAGGTCAGGAGACTTGTGAATATGAGACAACAGTACAACACCTGTTTCTTCATATTGACTAAAAAGGAAAAGCAGGATGCTGAACTACTGGCCAGTCCTTTAGAATAAATTCACTGTGTCTGTGCAGGACAAAAACATTCAACTGCACCACTATAATATGTTTCAAAAGAACATTATTTTCTACATACTACTGAGAGTCTTCATTTACATGTAGGCATCAATGATTTATTTCAGTAGCTGGCTACACCTTCCTTCTCTACATGTTTCTGACTGATTCAAAACACTGAAACAGCAAAATCTGTTTGGCCAATTAAAGTATTACAGATTAATATTTAGACCTAGATTTTGTTTCATTATATGTTTTATACTCATGAATTACAGAATGACTTATGGTAAATTAAGAGAGATGATATTCTTGAGGTGGGTATCAGCAGATATGGGTTCAGTTCCAGTCTTTGAGAAGAATTTGCCAGTGTCTTTAAACAATCCATGTTGTATCTTTCAGTATTCGTAAAAGGACAGTAATTATTGTTGCCATGCTTTGTTTGTGTTCTTTCATTAAAATTGGGTCTGGAGCTCTTTCTTAGTGCTTATTGATAAAGGCCCTAGCATAATGGGATTCAAATATCATTTGGGGCTTATAAGTAACACAAACATTCACCATTGTGCATTGGATTTATAATTTTATTTTTTTTTTTTTTATTTTTTTTTTTTTTAAAGCTACTATGTTCCTTGAACAATGGAAGCGTTTGCAGATGAGACTGAGTTACTTCTGGGATCTAACTGGACTGGAGGAAGAAGAAGTAAGTTTCCTCTCCCTGTGCTAATTTACTGTATAAATTATTTTATATCTGAAGATATGTATTGATATTTATAGTTCTCATGAGTGTTCTCCAGCACAATGCAGTTCATAGCTATGTTTTTCTAAATCACTATAAGTGATACAGTTTTGAGTATCAAAGTACCTTTAAATAAATCATCACCTATATCTTATTGGTCAACACCCTAATTTTAATAATTAATGTTGAAAAGGATTATAAGATAATAGCAGATCATTCGTTGCTGAGAATTCCCATAGACCATTATACAGAGTGCAGTAACAGAATGATATAAAATAAATACTTTGTCATAAAGATGCTACTTGGTTATTTATAACAAAATTTCTCTGTGATAATGATTGTAGCATGTCAGGGTAACATATATAATATTTGGATCCAGGTCTGTGCTGCATCTATGATGCCTTGGGTACAACATCTTGAGATCACCCACAGAGCTGTTGCAAACAAATGGGGCTGTTTTTTTGAGAACAATTTTGAAGTGCTTTGCAACTGTAGCTGAGTTGACTGAAAAATGAGACGGATTTTTTTTTTTAGTATTTATAGTATCCCTAAATTTGTTTTTAGTCTTGTTCTTAGGCATTGTTTCACGTGTCATGGCCTATGGTCTGTTTAAATTGCTGACCCTCACCAGAGAATTAATTTCTAACTCTGACTAAAGAGACTGCAGTCACTAGCTGTAAATATCATACTAAGAACAGGTAGACTTTAGACCTTCCATTACATATGCCCTAGAAATAGATGCTGACATGGCTCTAGAACAGGGTCATATTCAGTAATTCAGAACTGCAGTATTTAGATTCTCTTTTATTGTTAATGGTGAGCTGAGTAGCTGTATGGAACAGCTCAGTGTGCCTTGCTTTCTTCACCGACTTAATAAAATGTGGTCAGGTTCCTGGAAGATGAGTTGTAGGCCTACCTTGGTTTGATGGGAGGATTCAAATCCATTTCTTCATGTTGCAGCGCAGTTCCTTGAAAAGCAGACCACATACAAGCCTCCAGCCCTGCTACTTGAGCTCAGCTCAAGCAGGATGTAGAGTGCAAATAACCTAGAAGAAAAGTAAGCTGACATCATGAATTTCATGATGTAGGACAGTGATAATGTAATTCCACTTTTGTCTATTCCTCAGATAAGAAACATTGGATAAAATGAAAAAATAACCCTGGGAACAGACAGCAGACTCCAGTATTCACTATTCCATCACTATCCCAAAATGCAGCCTTTAGCATTGCCTTTACAGTAAGGGAGACCTCCCAAGTATTCCTTCACTGATAACCTGACTGCAACCTCCCCTCTTTTGCCTCTGGTTTCTCAGCTTTTTCACTACTCTCTATCCAGTTATGACATGGGTGATGCTCACAGTATAACCCAGTACTCACAGTTCGTAAGTTGTGATGCAAACCAAGTACATCAGCACATCAGAAATTACTGCTTGTGGAGTATGTGGAATGTCATACTGCTCCCTGGGACAACAACAATTTTGTACTAATTGTAGTACCAATGAAGAGGCTGGAGAGCAAATTCCTGGCTCTGCAGCATACTTGATGAATCCACCAGATTTTGCCGAATTTCAAGTTTATCACTTGCTGTACCAAATCCTAAAGTTTAGCTCAATATTTTCAAAATGCTCTGAAAGAATCTATAGATTTGTGAGGTCCTGTGATGAAGAGCTCTAAAGAGGTAAAAGTTTGTGGACAGAAACCGTGGGATCAGCAAGAATCCTTTGTTTATGACAAGTGAAGGAGTGCCAGATACATCTCAGCACAAGTTGAAGAATTAGGAATGTAGAATCATAAAAACAAGGCTGGAATGGACCTTGAGGGGCCATCCTTTGTGCATGGTAGGATCAACTCTACTTAAATTATTATGAAAAGATGTTTGTCTAATTTGCTCTTAAATAAATCCAGCAGTGGAGATTCTACCTTCTCCCTAAGCAAACTATTCTAATATTCATCTATCCATACTGCTAATAAGATTTTCCTAAAAGTTCTTGTTAAATGTTCTTTTTTTTTTTTCTTTTTTTTTTCTATTGTTCTTTCTTTCAAAGAGAAAGGGAATTACCTCTGTCCTCTTTTCAGCAAAATTCAACATAATATCATATCTCTCTGTCACCTTTTTTTTTAAGATGAACTAGCCTATGCTCTTTCAGTCTTTGTTATTATATAATTTTCTAGATGTCTGTTTATTCTTGTTCCCTTCTGGACATTGACATGGACATGATCCAGCTCTCTTTTGAAGAATAATGATCAAAATGGAGGTGTCTCTTGACCTGACATCTTAATCAAAAAGCCATGCACTGTATCATCTTCTGTCAGCTCTTGGTATTTCAGCAAAAATGCAAGTTAGATCAGGTTTTGTTCACCTTTTACCTATTAGATTCATAAAGATGAGGATAAATTTGTCTGTTAGACATATACTGGCACAATGTTTCAGTGGTGGTAAAGTCTTTACAAGTGTTGGAAAGTGGAAAACTGTCTGATCAGGTTAGACTAGAATGAACTAGAAGTGAAATGCACAGGATCACTTAACAGAGAGAGAAAGAAAGGGGCAAGAAAGAAGTTCTGAAAGTTTAACAGTTTTAAGAACAAATTAGATTAAGTTATTTACTATTATCAGTTTATTTAGAAAGGGAAGTTACAGAATCAAAGCAAGGAGGAAAACAACCATAAAATTTGAAGAGCTGAGAAGTACCTTGTGAGAATTATATTGAAATAAATGCCTTCAGTGTAAGTTTTGTGGACTTTTGACTATAAAATTTCAGTAAAATTACTTTCTTTAAACACACTGTGCCAAATCTTTTGCTTCAAAAGAGTCACACGAGAGATTAATTTAGTTCATTTATTTGTAAATATCTTGGCAACAGCAGTCTGAGGAAGCACACTCCCTAAGGCTTGCGTGCATATTTGCAGCTGGCAGCTGTACAGACTTAGAGGATTTGCGTTTGTACATCTTAAATCAAAAAAAAAAAAAATAGGTAGCATTGGGTACTAGACTGTAAAATAGATAACTGTGTTGAAAAGCAATTGAGCAACTGATAACTAAATGGGAGAGGGAAAGAACAGAAACAAACCCAGACCAGAACCATGAAAACAGATGAAGCCTTGGAAATACCATGAATAAGCACTCAATGTGTTGTGCCATAGATGTGTATTTGTGTAACCCAATCAAACAGGTTGCACATTTGTTTGCTTTTCAGGCTGTATAATAAGGGATATAGCCATCAATAAAGCAGGGATAGAGGTGGGAGAATCCATACCCTCTTCTATTTGTGAAGGAGCTGGTGAAGAAATACAGAGAGACTCTAATTAATGCTGTGGAGAGTAGAAAATATTGGCCTCCCACGAATCTTCAGATATTGTACTTCTAGGACCCAGGATGTTCCTGCTTTAGGTTTTACAGGTGGAAGAGATTTTACTTCATTTTACCAACAAGTCCATGTAAACTGAAATGGAAATACAATTATAAAAGATGAAATCTTAGAATTTGGAGCAGAACTTGAAAGAATAAATGGACAGAAAGTCCACACTAACTGAAATGCCAGTGAGTGGTGATCTTGTTACTGCTCAAATAGTCATGCTTTTATACTGTTTCAGTACAACAGACAGGAACTTAGGTGTCTGTCTTCATTAGAAACACATTTACTAAATTACAACTTTAAGTTAAAATCCTGTGCTCTGTAAAATGTTTGCAAACATTTTTTGCAAACTGTAATTCGCAAAGTCTCATTCTTCCTCTTGCTATTTGATGACTTTAAAAAAAAAATCATTGAAACCTTAAGGGAAGACTTTAAGATACTCTGTGGATTATCACTGAGTTAAGATAAAGTAATAAAGAAGGTAGATTGAGTAGAACAGAATTAAATATCAAGCAGACTTGGTGACATTAAATATGTTTACAGATACATCCAATTGTCTCCTTTAGTCAATCATGGCTTAACTTGATCTTCTCTACTACATTTTCAAAATTTGTTGTGATCTGATTAATTTTATGTTTTCACCTTGTCTTCCACCTTTCAAATTATAGGAGTAGACTCCTTTTCTGAAGTTCTAATAGTGTCTGCTAAAGCAAGCAGTATAATACATTTTTGTTTGCCTAAAAAATGCAGGAGTGGAAAGGAGACTCTAATAAAATAACTGTGTATACACAGATTAGTCCTCTTTGGGAAAAAGTGGTCAGAAATGGTAAAAGAGGAATGTGTAGCTTCAGTATTGTGTGTTGTCTCAAATCTCTCCTTTCATCCTCACTGCATTGAGGTTTCTCATGCCAATGGGATTTTCGGTTAGGGTTATTTTCCCCAAATGCATTATCTCACATTTTCCCCATGCCTATTCCAATTTTCCTGTTGGGTCCATGTTTCGAAAAATTTTCGATCCCTTTATATTTTTTTTTTTTAACTACCTTTTCTTGGGTTTCAGCACTCCTTCCAGTGAATCTTCTGTCACCTTAATTAAATTCCTTTTAGCACTAATTATGTAATGACCCTACGATAGCCCTGATCTTCTGAACAAGTCCTTTGAATGTTAGCTTTAAGTGCTATGTTTAGGAGGATGAGAGTTTAATAGGATAGTTGGGGAAGGACTGTTCCCTCAGGCCTTGGGGGAAACTGTTTAGTACCAGCCTTTGCACCATTAAAGAATTACACATGAAGGCACACTTTAAATATGTTTTAATTCTTAAACTACAAGAATCAGAACAGGGGATAGTTCCTTTTCTTGCTAATGAGTTGATAAAGATACACTATTACGTTTTTTTAATCCAAGACTGTTGATCCAGAGATGTGCCACAACACGGAGTTCTAGTTGATTTTCCTTTTTTATTTCTCTTCTACGAGGCATATCACCATGCTTTAATTTCCTTTCTTTTATTCCTTTTCCATTATAATGACCGTCTGTGTCCTTTCCAGGACTGAATTGTCTACAAGCCTCAAAACTGCTTGGTTCCTTATAGGTAGCCTTGATTCCCCAGGATGTTGTGATGGGCCACTCAAAGTATGGGTCACCTGGGGTGGCATGAGTTCTCTCCTCCTGTGGTCCCCTGAGTTCAGAGAAGAGGGTCACATCTTCTCATTCTCTGGTCTAAGTGCAGAGGTGGGCTGTTGCCTGGAGTGTGAAGCTATGGAGGAGGAGCTAGAATGGACTCTCCCAACCTGTGCAGCACACCTCTCTACTGTGGTTGTTGTTGCCCAGGGCATGGCCATGGCATGGATGATGGAAAACAGGAGCTACTGGTAGAGGAAAGGAGCAACAGGGAGGAAAGTCCTGCTTTCCAAGAGTCTTCTGACTTCACCTACTGCATCCTGTATCTTTATCCAGTACTGTCCCTCTAGGAGCAGGGACCATCTCTAGGCCTCTCCTTCTTCCTCTTCTCCTTCCCAGTGACCCAGGAGATCTAGGTGGGTAAGCAAGGTTTGCCAGTGTCGTGCTTCTTCCAGAACAGACAAGGTATGAAGTGAGGGGATCTGTACGGCAAGGGAGCATGTGTTCTGAGGGAGACATGTATGAGGAGGTGGAGAGGGACCTTCTCCTCTCCCAGGGACTCACAAACCCTGTCTGCCTTTTTCAGTTCCCTCAAAGTCACAGTACCCCCGCCCAGCTCTCTCATACAAAGGTCTTTTAGACATTGTTTTTTCTCATCCCCATTTTTTCTCCCCTTTGTCCTCCTCTGTTGCACCTAATAAAATCAGTTTTGCTGTGCACTGAGATGTCTTGGACTGATTCAATATTAGGTAAGTCAAACATGCTGACAGGATCCAAAATTAACCTCCTATTGGTGTTAACAAGAAAAGGAGAATCTGGTCCTACTTCATGTAGTTGCTCCAGGAACCTCAGCACCACATCATTGTATTCTCTTGGGTGGGGAAAGAATTTTCTTTCTAAGGAAATGAGCATATTTTTATTATTATTTATCTAAACTGAATTTTACATTTATTCCTGTGTATGATGGAGGCTGCCATTTTTTTTTTTTTTTTTTTTTAATGCCAAATGCATATGTAAGTAATGTGGAAATGTGTTAAGAAACTCTTATTTTAATGAACTAGTATAAAGGGACTTAAATGTTATTTATTTTTCTGCAAAGTCTTTTATTGCTATGTCATTGTTTGTTATTCTGTGATTTTTCCCGTGAAGTGTCATTGACACAGGAAGATTAATCAAGAATAAAATAAGATGGAAGGAGAAGTAGCTTTTCTGTCAATCTGCACAGTGTACTAAACCAGGTGGAAGTTATTTCTAAAAGTACTTTTGAACTTGGAAAAGGCTTTTAAAATTTAAGGTCAATACTTTGTGATAATGTTTAATGATAGCCCAAGTTGCCAACTGTTTTAAATGAATGCAGAGTTTCAAAACTTATCATATTTAAGCAGAATTGTTTCCTACTCTTTAGTTTTGTCTCAGGCTTTTTAATTTTGTTTCATTTCCTTCATTTTCACATGCATATGGACACTTAGGAGTAGTGCAACGTTGTTGCAAACTCATGCCTATAAAAACTCTCCCACATTGCACCTATACCAAATACCTGATTATGTGGTGTGAGACAATGTTTTACTGATACAAGTTTCAACTGGTCTTGTTTTATTTATTACCTTCCAAGAGCACATAATTGTGTGGGTTTTTTTTTCTAGATTCATCCACAACTCTCTGGGTCAGAGCTATAGAAATAATTCTAACCCTTGGAAAACATAAACGCTTCTTAAAATTCTGGATCTTAACTTCAAATCAGTGTAACACCACTGACTCTTTTTTGGTCTCAGCTTTCTGCTTCCATCCTACTCAGCTACTTGTACTGCAAGATTAAATTTCTTATAGGCAGTGTAGAAAGTTTTTGCCATTTTTGTGTGTAGGTTTGTGTGAAAAACATCTGATCTGTAGCTTGTCCATTAATTGTTCATTACACAATAATGAAATTCTCACTATCTCTGAATGTATGTGTATCCCAGCATTTTTAAATATGAGTGCATTAAAATAGACATCTTGAGCTGAGATTTTCAAAGTACTCTGGAATTTAGACATCCAGATTTCATTGGCTCTTCCATAGAAGGTGGGTGACCAACCTTGTCATGGTTTGAGCCCAGAAGGAAACTGAGTATCACACAGCCGTTCACTCACCCCTTCCCCTGTCAGGAATGGGATGGAGAATGTGAAGCAGAAATGGCACAAAGAATCCACCTAAGGACCGGGAGGGGTAGCTCACCCATTATGGTCACAGGCAAAAGGCAGACTGGGGGGAAGAAAAAGAAAACATCACTCTAATGCAGATGCTAACAAAGACAGCGCTTAACAGACAAGGTGGGGGCGGTGAGGCGGCCACCCCATCCAAAACCACCTCCCCCAGCGCTCCCTTCTCCCCGGGCTCAGCTCTGCTCCCCACCTCTCCCCCTCCTCCCCCGGCAGCGCAGGGGCAGGGGCTGGGGGTCACAGTCAGCTCCTGCTCCTTCCTCCTCGGGAGGGGGGGTGACCGCCGCACACCCCTCCCCTGCTCCCCGGGGCTCCCCTCTCCCCGCAGACAGGCCTCCGGGAGCCTTCTCCGGCGGGAGTCCTCCCCACGGGCCGCAGCCGTTCCCGCGCTGCTCCAGCGTGGGTCCCCCCCGCGTGTCGCGGCCCTCCCAGCGCAGAGCCCCCACAGCAGGGACCGCTTCTCCCCCCGGGGTCCCGGCCTATTTTAAGCGCAGCCGCCTGTCCCGGAGTGGCTTTCTCCTCAGGCTTCAGGTCGGCCTTTACTCCACTGTGGACCTCCACGGGTGACAGGGGGGGCAGCGCTGCCATCTCCCTGGGGGTTACAGGGGTCTCTGCTTCAGCACACTTCCCCCACTTCCTTCTCCTTCCTTCCATTGACCTGGTTGTTCATCCTTCTCACAGCTCCTCCTCACAAGCCCTAACCCCCTCTCAGGTTCCCCTTCTTAAATATGTTCTCACAGAGGTGCAACTACCCTTGCTCATTGGCTCGGCCCTGGCCAGAAGCAGGTCCAACTTAGAGCCAGAGGAGCTTCAAAAAGATTCTCACGGGGGACCGCTGCTGTAGCCGCCTCCTCTGCTACCAAAAAAGCCATGCCACAGAAACCCAGCACAAACCTCCTTAGACCTAACAGAACGAATGCATCCAAAATGTAAATTTAGGCACCTGAACTATGTGGCACAGTTTCTAGATGAAAATCTAAACCCTTCCTCTCATTTGATTGGGGGATGTGATTCCCTCTTTTCTAAAATTCTTGGATTTTGCTGAGGTGATTATGGATTTACTTACACCAGTTTATAAAATTAAGAAGCTAGGTTTTGGAATTTTTTGTTGTTGTTTTGTTTTGCTTTGTTTTTTCCATGTTTTGTTGTTTGGGAGTTTTTTTGGTTTTTTTGTTTGTTTGTTTGTTTGTTTGTTTGTTCTTTTGTTTGTTAATGTATTGGCCACGTTATTTTCTGAAGTCTTTGACAGATCTAGACTCACAGGGTGAAGCTGCATAAAATACCTCAGTAGTTCACTGATACCACCAGGTAGAGATCCCCTCCTTATTTTCATGCTCCTAATCCTTGTGTCTCATCCATCACCTGAACCTACTGACTAAACCTGTGGAGAAGTAACTCCAGAAATAAAGTGGTCCATGTTTGTGGTGGAGGGGACCAATTAATTAGACAAGTTTTCAACACAGTATACGCAAGGTATTGTTCAGGGGAAGAGAACAATGTGGGTTAGGAATCAGCTCATCTGTAGCATGTAACCTCATTAATAGATTGCAGCTGCATAGCAGTTTAAACCAATCTAACTCCACACTACTGTGGTGTTACTATCTCAGCCGTGCAGTCTTGTTCTTCCTCTTACGGGCATGCTGGCAGTTATACAGCTGAGCTGTGGACAGTTCAGACAGATGATACAACTGAAGGGTCGCTGCAAGTATGAGGGGTAGGAGTTTTTATCCTGGTCATACCATGGACCTGCATATGCACTGCTGTCAGTGTAGGAACAGAAATGGAAATGCGTGGCTAGTGCAAGGTGAAATTGAGTCTGAGAGCATGGGAGTCCAGCCTTAGGTTGGCTTATGCTGCTGTGAAACTGAAGCCATTAAACTCAAGCCTCAAATATAAAAGCTTTTGGCTACAAATTCAACATTCATGTTTCCTTCAAATAAGTTGTTTTCATGAATGTTACTGGCTGTAAATCCAGTCATTGGGATATTTATGGAAAACAAATAAAAGAGGCACTGGTATGGCTGAAACAAATTGATAAAGACTAAACAAATATTTATGGTCAAAGAGATTTTTAGTTCAGATTAACTAAAGTATCTATTTCTCCATATTAGAGTGGAGACAAAGCTCTAATCTGGATTGTGGTTCAACTTGAAAAGTTCACAAAAGTTTCAAAAGAGAGTGGTTGGTCAGAATATACACCTTCTGGAACCAGATAATTCTGGATATTATAAAGCTTTTGTTAGCTTGTCTCTGATATATGTGCTTTAAGATGTTTCAGGAAGTGTACCTTTGAATGTTATACAGAGTCCCATTCCTTTCACTTAGCAAACCAGGTTGCCTGTAAGCCTTGGGTTCCAGGTACACAGAGGCTGAAAGGCAGAAAACTCCAGGGAAATGAAAATTCCAGAATTGCCATAAATGACCAGTGCTGAGAAAATGCTATTTCATAAACAAAAATCTGATCTGATATTACCTGGAAGAGAGTTTCCTTTGCAGCAGAAAATCTGGGCCGTTTATGAGGCATCCTTATTAAATGGGAGATACTGATAGAGACTTTGAGATCTGGCATAGTGGAAACATTCTTCCCTTATATTCACTTACCTATCTTTAGTAATGGAAAGACAAGGAAATTAATGACATTTTCAGTAGTTCTATCCATGGGATTGATATAAGTACTATGTTCTAAGTTTGATTTAACATTTAACTTTGACTGATACTTGCCCACTCAATTATAGATCTAAAATCTGTGACCTCTGACCATCTGTAATAGGATGAATTGACAAAATGTTTGCCTCTTTTGTACATCAGTAATCTTCTCTTTTAAACTTCTCTCTAAGTTTCTTGGGATCACTGTGGTGCATAATTTACAGCAGGTAGCCTTGGACCAATAACAAGCTCAAGGTCCAGTGTCTCATGATTTTCATTTTGCTTAGAAGACAAATGCATTATCTTAGCTGGAGGAAACTGTTGATTTCTAACCTCGCTAATTTGTAGGATATTTTATCTTCAGACCATAATGTTATGATTTGTGAAGCAGCTATTTTAGATCAAATTTAAAGGATTTTGCACTGTTTATTGTATTTCTTTTGGTGAGAGCTAGAAATCTGTAATCCATCCAAAGTACACTCAATCATAAATATTGACAGAGAAAAATTTACATAAACTTGCTCCCCTAAAGAGTGCCTCCACAGCCAAGTGTTCCCACTGTTACACATTATCAGACAAAGAAAGAAGAGTGCCTGAGGGTGAAAAAAATCCGTTCATTAAGAATATTTATTTGGAGAAGGGTTTCTGTGCTTATATAGTGGATAAAATGAGTGTCCTAGTGCATGGCTGTCACCACTTGATACTACCATAGGACAACTAAAACAGTGCATGTAACAGTGATATGCACAGACATTTAAAATTTTCTATAGTCCAGGTAATATTCTATCAAAGTTAGAGCAGTAAAATTATCTGGAAATTGTTCCGCTGACAAGCTGGGTGATGCCCCATTTTAATGGGCTAGCATCCAACTTTACAGCTGGGTTTCTTCTTTATGCTTTTCAGCTCATTTGTTTCAGCAATGACTTACCATGTAGTAGAATAAATAATTTTAAGCAAAATTTTCAATATCATAGTTCAAGGGACATCTGGCTTCACACAATCCCACTTACTGATGTAGGAGTATTTAAATGGGTTGGGTTTGAACTGAATAATGAACAAAAGTAAATGATGCTATATTCTGTTACAGTTACCCACAAAATGTGATATCTTGACATTGCAATGGCAGCATTTGTTTTTTGGTCTTAGCTTAAGAGCATTTGAATAGCTGTGGCCATATTTCAAAATTTAGTTTTGCAGGTAATCCTCCAAAGCACTATTACTGTTCTTGCTCAATGGGAGAAAAGGTGTTTCATCTATCTATCTGGCAAATATATTTCCATAATATGCTTTATGGGTTCTTTTCACTACTTCCGTTTTATGTTGCTTTAGAATAGCTTTGATATCTGAGTTCCTATGTACTTGTACAGTGGCTTGTGTCTTTTAACATCTCTAAACTTGTAATAACGTTAGATGACTTATCAAACTTTTGTTTTAATTTTACATAAATCAAATCTATTGTGCAAGGGATCTGGACTAAAAGATTGTGAACATCTACCAGTGATCCGTTCATATGTACTGAGATATAAAAGTACTTTTCCTTGGATGAGCATTCTATTACTAGGATGTTTTAAACAGATCATTGGTGTGAATGACAATCTCTTCCTTAGACTTCCCTCCCCACCCCAGGTGACTATGTCATCATCATAAGAAATAGAGGGTTTAGTCCTTGATTTGTAATAATTAAGTCTCTTGCATCAGAGAACAGCTGGGCCCTCTGTTCTGTTCATTCCAAGTTTCCATCTTGATTTGGGGCAGCAGCTAGATCATTCCAGTTTTCATTTATGGAAACCTTCCTTCCTACCAGTGTGCACTGCGTTGTTGCTCTGCTTATGTTCAGCATATTAAGTTATCCTAATACATTCAATGAATTTGCAGTGTTTCTTTGGCTTTCTTTAAAGTGTAAAAATGAAGCTGCAGGTTGGCTTATTTTTTGCTGATTAGTCTGTTTGGTCTGTTAATTTAGGATAGTTTCTAAGGTTCTATTTTTTCTTAGCAATCCAAATGTGTTTGTCATGTATGCTTTGTAAAATTCCATTATCACCCTCTTCCTAAATCAAAGAGAAATCAAAGAGAGATTGGTTCATGTTATATATTCTTATCAAACTGGATCATTACCTACACAGCCTTAATTTGCAATGTGTAGTGGATACACATGTTGTATGTTTGAGGCAAATCCTGGAGACCATTCTCAAGGAAAATTCCCACCGACGTCAATATGAGTTTTGTCTGAGTAAAGATTTAGATTTCATGATTTGGCTCTTTGTTTTAAGGACGGGAATTATCATTTTCTACTCTGAGCACTCATTTGGCCTCAAAGTACCTTGGCTCACATGGTTTTCAATAAGTGTCTGGCAGCTGTACTGGCAAAATTCCAGCATCGTGGGATTCATATTTATCCCTACATGGACATTTGGACTTCAAGTCATCACAACTATTTCTAGCTTATTGTCCTAAGTGTAGAACTCTTCCCATTTTCAGACAAAGCATTGTTTCTGAATCGCACTCTTTTTACAGCAGAGTGGAATTGTTCCTTCACATCCATGTATATATGACCAGGATCAAATACCTCTAACTCTGTATTGTAAAGAAACGTTTCATGCACTATACTCATAAAAAGAATATACAGATACATGCATTCCAGGAGGCACTGTGGTCTGTTCAGTCAAGGGTAAGATGACTTGGCAGATTCAGTGAAGACAGATCAACTAATTTTCCAATCCAGATGTAGGTATATGAAATGCAGTAAAAAGGACATTGAAATGTCTTACTAGGAAAACTAAACATAACTTGACCAAATTTGAACAGATTATGCACTCAAAGCAAAACTGTCAATAGCAAAAATGTAAGTTACATTACAATGTTTTTCTTGGCATTTTATTTTCTCACCCTATTTTTGTTCAGACCAATTTTCAGAAGTTGCTCTGACCTCTGGCAGCTGCCTCTGGTGTCCCAGAATGCTTTGCTTAGCAGAAAATTAAAAAAAAAAAAAAAAAAAAAAAAAAAAAAGAAGTAAAGAAAGCCAATTCTGTTCTGCAGGTGCTCCCATAGTGTGATTAGATCTCCTCAATTTCTTACAGCTTCATTTATCTCATTTCCCTACTTTCATCAAGCTGTCTCCTCTGATGTAGCCATCCATGACTGATGCCTCCATCCTTTCTTCATTTAAGTCTAAAGATGTTTCTGACCTTTGAACCTCATTTATGGAAGTGTGATACAAATTAATGCAAATCAACAAGCTAGTGAAAACTTACAAAACATGAAGATATGCGCAGTGAACACAGCATCTTTAAAGACTGACTGTTGTATCTTTGTCTTTCTTTTCCCCAACCTGCTCACCACCATTTTTTGCTTCTAATCAACTTTAGTAATGCCAGAGATTGTCCATGCCTCATTATTTCTTGGAGTTCCACATACACTCCTAGCACTTTGTAAGTAATAACACCAGTGACCCTTGTGACAAGAAGTGCTATAGTAATTCCTGAACTTCATTCACTGTGGTATTGATTTTTACATGAAGCATAAGTAATGTATAAGAAGTCTGCAATTCAAAGAGTGTCACACTTGCACCCTTAGAACATCTTTTATTAATTTGAATAGTACATGAAATGACATGTGTAAAACAAGCTGTCGTGCAGTTTAATTATGTTTTTATGGTATAGCATCACAATGCTGGAGTCTCAGAGGCATAGCCCTACTTGAGCTTTAGAGAAAAAAAGGTTCCTTCAGGCCTCCCATGTTAGTACCAGGCTCCCTGGGAGCAGTAGAACGCACGTACCATTTGTGGGACTGCCTTTAGGGCAGAGATACACATGACTTGTTCACAGAGTTCGAAAAGATACGGAAATATATGTATGCACCTATGCACATTTGCACAAGGCAGATCCCGCCATCAGCTGCGCTCACTCAGTAGCTGTCCCTGGGCCCCAGTCTCCCCAGTTGCTGTCACCCAGAGGTACAAGCCCACAACACTCCATCCCTTCTCCAGGTGCTCACTCACACATACGTCCTGCTCCCCCAGAGCTGGCTGGGATTCCTCTAGTCCCCAGGCAGCCAACCCACCCTGGTCTTGACCTTGAAGACACACAAACACACACTCCAGTGTGAGTGTGACTGCAGTGAATAGCACTCTTAGAGATCCCCAGACCCTGTGGTCTCTCTGGAAGTTGGCTGGGACTCCCCTGGTCCCTCTGATAGCCAGCTGCACTGTGGTCTCATCCTTGGGCACTCACACCTCCCTAGCTCCCAGGCACTTTACCCACTTGCCAGCTGCTTCAGTTTGATCTCCACTAGTGCTTACATACTCAGTCTCACACCTGCATTTGCTCCACTATTTACATGTGACCAACCCTTTTCATCCCCTTATCCCTCTAATTTTTCACAGTTGTTCCTCTTCACATGACCTAAACCTCTCCCTTCCCCACTTTTGGTTCCTCCCCTAAGCATCCCATAATGTATCCCGTACCTCTAGGCAGTGAATCATGCTAGTCCAGAAGGTGCTGTGTTGTTGAATCATCTTGATGGCTTGGATTGTGAATAAGTGACCGGAACTTTTTTTCCTTTTCTCTTAATCATAATCACACATCTGGTCTTTTTTTTTTTTTTTTTCTCTCCCTTTTTCAGGAGCATCCCAGACCAGAGTATGAAATCAAACTGCTGCAGAAAAAGCTGAAACATAAAAACAACTCAACCGAAAATTCAAATGAAGTAAGATGCAACTTATTATTTTCACTTGTATTGGATCTGTGTTTTGTTACATGGTGATTGGTTTTTTGTCTGTCTCTGATGGATAGTTTGCAAAATGCACTTTTTGGTGTTCTTAATCAGCCTTGTAAGTTGCTCACTAGGGGTCTGGTGTTGTGCAGCCCTGCACTGTCATAGAAAGGCTTTGAGGTCATCACTTTGCTAGCTCTGCAAAATAAAGTAAATTTCACAGAAGTATGGTTGACAGGTGGTTCAGGGTCTAATCCATAGAGTCATGGATGATTAGAAAGATAATCACCACAGGAATTCTTATAACAATGACCTAGAATTTCAGTACTTTGTGGACAGTAAAGAAAAAAGCTTTTATTATAATGATTTCCTTTGCATAGGTAACATTGGCATCTTAAGTCATGTTGCAGTTACACACTTGTGAAGTTTTGATAACATTTCCAGTATAAATGAAAAATTAAGAATTGGTATAACATTTTTAGATTGAAATGTCTAGGCTTTCTATGGCTATTTCAAACCTAAGAACAAGCACTATTTTTCCCCCTATCTCCTCTTGTAAAATGCTGATTGAAGCCTATTTCCTGAGCACTCATAAGTCCCTGTAGACTTTGCCAATTAGGCTTGGTTAACCATTGCTTATTCCCTCCATGCCACATTCACCAGCAAAGCCAAAGCATTACAAAATTATGTCCTATTTCCAGGTAGAAGGAAACAGTTTAATTTGTTTACACATAGAGAACTAGTATCTGAAGTGGAGGATACTCCAGTTTTCAGGTTTGGTCCAACAAATTTAACCTTGTAGTTTCTGAAAGAACTTAATCATCCCTTTCTTCTGCTGATAACTGTCAAGATTGTGAAGTGTTACCAGTGAATTTTTTATCTCAGTGACACTGCTCTTCCCCTGTTGGGCCCAACCAAACTCCACATAAGCCAATGGAAAGATTCTCAATTACTTTAATAGTCTTTGGATCTTGCCCAATATGAGCAGGGATGCTCACACAGCATTATGGGGAGGTCTTCTATTATACATTAAACAGTTCTTTAAGCCTTCCAAGTGAAGGATCAAAGACTACAGAAGACGGATAAAGCAGCTGCTGCTGTTCAGCTTTTTCTGACTTAAAGTAAGCAAAATCTGGAAACAAGTCAGTGACTGATGCTATAGAATATTAGACTTTTGTAGTCATGAGGTAATGTTAGGTAATTATTCTTGCTTAAATGAGACACAGAAATCACATTATAAATTAGACATTAATTTAAGGTGAAAGAAAGCAATGAAAAATGCTAAGAGTGTAGTTGGAAAATGAGGAACAATGTAAATATCCAGCACTATAAGTATGGGAAGAACGCCTTTCAGACATCAAGAAGGAAAAGTCTTTCCTGGAATATTTTTTCTGAAATTATTTTTTGTGCCA
This sequence comes from Tyto alba, assembly GCF_018691265.1. Taxonomy (NCBI): domain Eukaryota; kingdom Metazoa; phylum Chordata; class Aves; order Strigiformes; family Tytonidae; genus Tyto; species Tyto alba. The sequence continues at coordinate 3,161,975 of NW_024881295.1, read as the reverse complement.
CTGTAGATGGGAAAATAACACTCAGGAAGAAAATATTTGTTTCAGGTTTTGGGCCTATCTGTATGCAGACTTCTATGTCCTTATAGGAGAAAAAACTCTTGATTTTTCATAATATTTAATTCTGAAGTAATTTGGGGAAAAAAAAAAAAAGTTAATTGAGTCATTTAAGTATTTTCTGGAAAAGTTTCCCAGAGTCATCTCAATCCCTTTTCTAAACCATTAAAATTTAATGTACTTTAACATTTGCTGTCAAACAGTTACTCATTGGGAAGAAAGATTTTTTTGTACAGCAGAACATTTCAGTTGGGTAGATTAAGGTAAACTTCTAAAATAATGAATTCATCCTGCAATTTACTGACTAACATCTCTCCCCAAATTACAGAAATATATTCCAAACATCTGAGCAGTTTTCCATCAGTCAACATTTTGCTTACTATTTCTGTTGCAATCACTTTTTTGATTTCCCTTAAATTCTTTCCAACAAACAGCACATTAGTCTGGGTTTGGAAGATGTGTTGCTCAGTGGTTTGTACCTCAATGTCTTCTGATATTATAAGGGCATGGCATGTTTGTGTGAGACCTGCTGAAGAGGAAAAAATCCAGTTCTTTAATTGAACTGTTATGTTTAATATAACTGTGGTAATGTACCATTACATTTTGCTTTGAAAGTTCCTGAAAAGTTAGACACTAAAAGTGATGAGTATTTAAGACTGCAATATTTCTTCTGCCTAATTTTTAGAGGTTTTAATATTTTCTTCTTCCTCCTTCAGATGGCTGTATGTTATACTCATTGTAAGACCATTAGCTCAGGAGCCTTTTCATGGCAGGTTAATATTAAGGCACAGGTTTCTGTGAGGTCTCTGGCTCAGTACTTCTGTCTTGTTGGGTGGAAGCCAGGGTACAGGACTTTGTCATATTAATAGCGCAGTTCTAGTGTCTGGACAGGCATCAAAGTAGAGGTCTCTCTGTAGTTAAAGATTCAGTCCTCCTAATTTCTTGGGTTTTTATGAATGCACAGATGCCTGTGAGGTCTCAGTCTCATCATATTTTGGTTGACAGTCTAATGTCATGGTATAAGTTTCTGTGAAGTTCTCGCCTGAATATTTTTAGTTAACTAGTGTAATTTAAACACATATCTTTTGGGTGTAGCTGGTCAACAACTGTAGTGTAATGTGTTGATATCAAAGGACAGGCTCTGGCATCACTGCCTAAAACTTTTCATTATTTATCTAATATGAAATCAGAAGTCTCCAGTTCAGCAGCTGTGACTTGTTGGGATAAAAATGATGCCAAAGCTATGGCTATTGTGAGAACACTGATTTAGAGCTTACTTGAAGGCATATATTTCTATAAAATTACTGGCTTGTTTCCAGTATGTTAATTCCTCTGTTCTGGTGAGGATGTGACTAGTCTTATGGCAAGAAACTGAGCTTTTATGTGGAAAGCTCTGTGTACGGTGCAATTTTTTTTTCTTGCCTTACTCCAGCAAGAAGTTCCTGTGAAGCTAATTGGGTTATTTTTGCAATGAAGGGATAGGGGTTTAGTTATGGGCTAGTTTTATGATTGCAGAAGAAAACTGACACCACTTACATACTCTCTTAAATAATAACTTGGGAATACCTGTTAAGAAGAAACCTACTTCAACATATAGTTTTCCTTGTCTGCTGTTGAAGTCATTAACTTAAGTGTGGAAGATGTCTAGCACCTGTCAGGGCCAGTAAACATATGAGTCACTCTACCCAGGCAACAAATTTCAAATCACCTTGATGAGACTGGCAATAAAAAGTATTACAGATCTAATGTATTACTTGCCTGATGTTTTTTCTGTTGCAGACTACAGTTTTCATACAAATACTATTTAGCATATTTATGCTACTGTAATAAGCAAAGAAAATAAATTCACCCTACACCACTCTGTGTGGTTCAGGCTGTTTTAATAAATATTTTATTGGTTATTCTGAAAGCGGGAAAGAAACTGTGAGGGCTCAGAGAACTTCACAAAACATTGATGAGAAGTTACTCTTACAATAACACCCTAAGGTTCTACTATTATTAGAAGAGAATTCATTTAAAGGTAAAGGAGTCGAAACGTTTACATGAAATGCCTCAGGTTAAGTAGCAAATGCATAAACAGACCACCTTCATGAATTATGACATTAATTTAGAAAAATAACAAGTTTTAAGGGACTGATTCTGGAATCCTGCAATGATAGGGCTTATAATCAGTAGCAATATTTGATTCTTTGTGGTCACATAAATAAAGGCTTGCAATGTAAAGCTTCTTGATTCATGTACATTAAAAAGTTTCTTCATCCTTACAGCAGAGCTGAAGGCTTATGTGTACATGTATGAATGCATGTGTCTGATAATACATTCATGCAAATATGGCTGATGCAATTTTTGTAATAGACCCATTCATGATATTTTTTGTTGTTCTTGTTTATTACACTATAACATGTAAGATGTGGATGGAAATATTCAAGGAATAGGATAAAGTTACTGTATCTGCAGAATATTAACTAAAAAAGGTGTTGGATATTTGTAATCTTCTGAGAAGTTGTTCCTCTCTCTGTGCAATAGTAACGTTCTCAAAGGAAAGATATGCAGGTCAGGAAATGAAGATTGGTCTTGTGCCTGAAAACATGCAGATGGGGCTAGATCCAACTCTCACTGGGGCTGATGGAAAGAAAACCTTCCAGTCATTTCTGGAAGAGATGGATCAGGCCCTGACTCCTTTTCATTAAACGTCCAGCTGACCTGGCAAACATGACGCAACATCATATATATTCTTATCTTTCCTATTTGGCAGGAAACCAAATAACTCATTCTGCATATTTCTCAAGGAAAATTTTCATTATAGAAAAAAAGGGCTTGTCTTTTGGCTCATGTCCTTACTTGGAGCAAACCCTGGGAATAATAGAATCTGGCATTCTATCTTGCCTTTAATTCATTTTAAATATGAAAGTGGCAAAATAAGTTATTTAAATTGTTAATTCAGCTGGTAATTGAAATGAAAGAAGTATTTCTTTCTGAACCATTGTTTCAGTTAACAACTGAATTAAAGCAAGCTGGTTTGAAGAGAGAGGTCTCTAGCATAAAGGTCATACAGGAAAATATAAAGTAGAATTGTATGTTGCTGATGAATATATATATATATTTTTAAAATGTCAACATTGCAAAACATGAAATAGTAATTCTTGTTACTAGTTGGTTCCTTACCCAGTTTTGCATAAGCAAATCTCCCCCAAGGCCTCAGAAACACTTCAGATGTTGGAGCCCATCTCTTTATTAAGCAAGTCCTTGATAAGATTAAAGAATTCAAATAAAATATTAGCTGTAATTCTGTAGAAGAAACGAAGTTCATAAATACTAAATTGAACAATCAGAAATGTAAAAGAATTGTGAATAAACCCATGAGTTCCTTAATCACTAATTTTGAAAAAATACTATTTTAACATTTACTGGACGTTATTATTAATGTGATAAAAGCACCAATTTTGATCCAGTATTTCTTAAATTGGCCACTGTCTTTCCAGCCTGTTTCATTGCTATACTTTGACAAATAACTTCACTTTCAGAGCATATGGGATAGTAAGAGGAATATGTAATAACTGATTTTAATTTTTTTTTCAACTCATTCATTGCATAATTAACTTTTGAAAAGAAAAAAATGGAGAATGACTGAAGCTGAATGACAATTATGATGATAATCTTAGTGATCTCACTCGCTCTATTATACCAATATTTGGTTTGTTAATTGGATCAAGTCACATTTGATGGGTAAATTTTAAAATTATTATTATTTTAATTTTATTTAAGTTCTGGGTTACACCAGTTTTCATACCAGAGTATTCATATGCAGAATTTGTGTCTTCAAAGACTGTTGACACAGTCTTTCAGTGTGTTCTTATTTAGATGTGTGGGTTCTTTGACTATAGGTTATATGATGTGTATTCAAACCTTTTCCCTATTGTGGTCTTAGAATTTGGTTATCTTTGTATGGAGCAGTGTGAAAAATGCAGTTAAAAATGTCCCCTTTCCTCCCTGTGTCTCTAAAAATCTGAGGTTGGATTTTTCTCGTTTATATCAGATAAATGAACCCAATGTATAGCCACAGTTCTGTGCTCCAGTATTTAGAATTATACTCCAGTCAGCCTTCAGAAGGAATGATATGAAGGAAAGAAATGCTTAGAAATACACTACCATAGAATAATGCAAGTTAGAAAGGCCTTTAGGATTTTATCTAGGCCAAACTCCTGCCCAAAAGAGTGTCGTCTGTGATATCAAACTGGGTTGTTCAGGGTATTATCCATTTTGGTCTTGAAAATCTCCAGTGATGGAAATAGTAAAACCTTTCTGGACACTTCTTAACTGTCCTCATGTTGTAAAAGCTTCTCATTATATCCAGCCTGAACCTCTCTTGTTTCAACTTATGCCCATTTTCTCTCGTCATCCCAGTATGCACCCTTTTGAAGAGCCTAGCTCTCTCTTCTTGATGACCTCCATAAACAAGCTAACCAAGCCTTGTTCCTCAGCTTCTCTTCATGGGACAAGTGCTCCAGGGCTCTGTGCTAGACCCACGTAAGTTGAGCAATTTATTTTTTCTACTGGAGAGTCCAAAACTGTACACAATATTTTAGATGCAGGCTAATGAATGCTGAGAAGCAGGAATATAGTCACTTCCCTGCATCCACTGATTAAGCACTGGTTAACACAGCCCAGGGTGCTGTTGTCATTTGCTGCCAGAGCACACTACTGCCTCATGTTCAGCTTGCTGTTTACAGACACCAAAGGGCCTTTTCAGTAGACTCTGTACTATTGCAAGGAGTTTTCCATTTCAAAGGCAAGTCGTTGCATTTGTCCTGGTTGAATTTCATGAGGTTCATATAGACTCGTTCCTTCAGCCTGTCTCGGTCCCTCTGGATGGCAGCCATGTACTTGATTATATTGATTGATCTCTCCCGAATCTGATGCTCATCTGCAAACTTGATGAGCAATCATTCCATCAACCCATCCAGGTCCTTCTTTAAAAATGTTAAACTCGACAGTCCTGGTGTAGATCTCAGCCGTACTCCAGCTGTTATGGGTCTCCAGGTAGAGTATGACTCTAATAACCTCTTAGTCAGACCATCGAACTTGTATTTTGCTGAAGTCAAGGAAAATGGCATTGACAAGTCTCCTCTTGTCCACGGATCTAGTCATTTTCTCACAGAAAGGAATCAGGTTGGTGCAGCACGATTCATCTTTGGTAAATCCGTAATGACTATTTGCAATCACCTACTTCTCCTTTAAGTGCTCAGAAATGGTTTTCAAAACCACTTTCCAAGAGACCGAAGTGAGGCTGACTCCTTGATTATCCTTTTGTCTTTCTGTGAAGATGGTTGCAAAATTGTTCTTTCTCCAGCTGTCAGGGCCCTTCCCTGATCTCAGTGTCCTTCCAGAGATGATAGAGCTCAACCTTGCAATAACATCAGCCTGTGCCTCTAGCTTCCATTGCTCTTCTCCAAAGTTACAGGTAAACGAAATCACTGCTTATCTTTTGTAAAGGAATAAATCATAATTGTTCTGTCTGAACATCAAAGCGGTGTTTAACTAGGAATACTGGATGCTTTTTTATTCAGCTGTCGGAGGCTGAACAGTGCAGATCAGCGCCAGGATTTTAAGAAAAAGGTATCTTATGCTTATGAGACTCTTTCTGCCAAAATAAAAATCAGTGGTCTCTTTCAGAAGAGAGCTTTGAACCTAGAAACAAGAGAAGGCAGGGCTGCTGTTTGTTGGTCTTATTTGTGTTATTTACTAAGATTTTGGATCAAGGAAGCATTCTTTCTAGAGCAGTACTATAGCTTGTGTTGTTTAATCATGTAACTGGGACTTAAGCACATGATTTAAATTAAGCACATGCCTCAGCATCCTGAATAGGGATACAATTAAGTGTTTTTTTTTTTTTTAATTGAGGCCTAAGCTTCTTATTGACAACATTAAAGATGATGTAGGTCTCTTTCCTATTAAACTGAATGGAAAGACTCATTCCTACAGGATCTATTCATCAGTACTTGAAATTAATGGGAGTTCTGCCTAAGTAATAAAGTATTAGTCCTTAAGTCTGCAGTTACTGCAGATGTCTTACTGTCACATTGTACCCAGTCAAAGACTGTAATAACAGGTTAGAGGGTTACAGCAAAGTTTCAGGTTGAAAAATAAATTTCCAGAAGTCTGCTGGGTTTTAATTTAATGCAGATACTTGAACTTAAGAAAAACTAGAGTATTTCCCTTTCCTGTGTGCTGGTTAAAAACTCCTATATCTTGGAGTATATTTTTTACTTTCTGTTGAGCATATTTACAGGGTAAATTTCATGCTATTAATCTCCAAGGTCAAAACAGAAGCCCAGATTGGGGACAAAATTTACACAAATTGGCTGTGGAAGCAACAGTCAGTTAATCTAGTTGCCAAGAAGTTTTTATTTGATGCATACTGCAATCCTGTCTGCAATTTTAAAGATATAAACTGCATTTACAGTAAACTCCTTTGGGCATCCATCCCATGAAGATTGAAATTCCACATACTCCAAGTTAAAGAGCTAAAGAATTCAGTCTGAACTGCTCAACTTTTGCAGCTATAACCCTGCTTAATTGAAAAACAGTTACCTGCTGATCTGCTGATTTTCATGATTCTTCTAATTTAGGGATGAGATGACATTGTGTTTTGAAGCTCTTTCACACTGTGATATTTCATGTAATAGATAAACTTGAATTCTTACTAGGTTATTCAAGTCAGCCTTTTCTACTGTTGTTGTCACCTAGGTATTGTACAACTGAATTTAGTGAGAGTAGACTTTTAATTATTAATACACAATACTAGATTCACTGCTTCTTTCAATCTCCATTGTTCATGTAGTGAAAATGCAAAGCTTGTTTGGATGCATGGACTAATTTAACAACTTCCAATGGCATACTTCAACTTTAGCCTTGGAGACAGGTAAATAGCTAGTGATATAAATAAAGATTGAATATTAACTTCTTAAACAATAAAAAGAAACCTCTAGTGCATCTCCTCTTCCTTTAAGGACTTCACTGAAAGATGATGCTGTGGTATATATGTGCCTTTAGCTATTCCTTTTTAGGTAAGCATAACTATTCAAAATTCAACCCTTCACTTGGTTTTCTTCTAAAGTTCCATGAAATCAAACCAGAAAATTAAAGGAGGATGTTACAAAGCTTTTACAACTGTTTGATGCCAGAGTACAATAATAAAGTTTACAACTATCCCTGTCCCAATTGCCAAATTAAGCTACAATCTTATGGTTAAAATCAGTCTCATGTTTAAAATGGCCACCTTACTGGTGTGGCAGTCTGTGTAATCCTCTCCAACCCCTCTCCCTCCTAAACAACAGTGAAGATCATCCTGATGAGTTTAAAACGGGATGGTCCTTTGAACATCAGTCTGGAATCTTCCCTAACCCATAGACACCAGTTGCTATCCTTTCTTGCATAACAAATTACAGTGACTTAGATAAAGCATAGACAATTTAGCAGACCCAGGGCTGCACTCTATTTTGCATCTTTTGGACCTGATTTTCCTGTTCTGTACTTGATTTTCTTATCGAGACTAATTGCCTGGAAAATAGGTCAGATCTCATTTCTTGAAACAACTTAAATACCATTTTGAAAGTGTTGATGCTTGTCTCTTACGCTGAAAATACATCTTAAAAATTAACCTACTGTAATACTCAAAAATATTTACTACCTCAGACTGTTGCTTCACAAATGCTGTGTCAAAAATACAGCTTCAGTTCTGTCTTCTGTTGATGCATTAGTCAGGTGACCTTTTTCTTTTTTTTTTTTTTTTTCCCCCCAGAATTCTGGGTCCACCCAGTGAATTAATTTCTTGCATCTGTTTCCTCCTCTATGATCACTACCTCACTGTTTGGTTCCAGCCTTTCCTTCCTGCTTTATCCATACCAGTTCCTGGTTTCTGCAGCTCCCATCATGGCCTCTTATAGTCTTATGCTCCTCCTTCCTGTGTTCTCTTCTTCTAGTCTACCTCCAAAATCTTCTCTTTATTTCTCCATCCTCATTTTGCACCTTGTAGTTTCACATCACTACCTGTATTTTCTGTCTGTCTGTTTTCTCTTCGTAAGGACACAGTATAACAAGGTACAGTGGCTATGCTGGTGAAGGAGGAAGAGATCCCACCTTTACTTATGGGGCAATCACTGACCATCAGTTCTAAGCTCAGAGACAGCTTGGTAAAAGCTTACACTTTAAAATTGAAATATGCAGATTCATTTGTCAGCTGTGATTAACTGAATGTTAAAGCAGTCTAAAATCAAAAGTAGACAATCTTCACGAGTAAGCAGAGGTCAAATTTCACTGTGTGCTGTTAATTTTAAATTAATGGAATTGAATGAAAGCTCTTGGATGGCACAGGTTAGTCGGTTCTATGACTGCTTTAATTTCTGATAGGACCTCACTGGACTCCTCAGTAGTCAGAAGACTAGCTGTGGACTGTGTACGGAGGAGCCATAATGTGTCCATTGTCTTCTCTAAAGCTGAGGATGGTGATACTAGTAAAATTATACTAAAGTTCTTATAGAGGAAATCCAGCCTATCTGTGAGTTCCCTAGAAGGGCTCGGTTAACTGACTGCTCCTGATTTCGGGTGTAATTTTACCAAAGCCAGTGATCTAACAAAACACTGAGGAAAAATTTAATCCAGTTTCTCTGATTCATAATGCAGCATACTGTTGAAGTTTCATATTTGAAATGTTCCCAAACACACTGTGTAAGTAAAGACCCTTGAATTTGTTGTGAGAAAAATACTCATCATTGTTATTATTTTGCTTGTTGTCCTTGCATATGCAACTCATACCTAGATAGATCAACAAGGAGATTTTACCAGGTCTTTTGGAATAGTGGATCTGGGACAATGATAAGGTGTACTATCTCATCGATCCTTCCACATGATTGGTAACACGGAAAGAACTGTGGCTTTATTTACTGTAAATTATTATTTAAAATAGCTTATCATGTTTTCTTATGCTTGTCTGATGGCTATCTTTCAAACATGATGAAAATCATCATTCTTTATATGGTTTATATGTCTGTCTTGACAAAACTGACAATGAAACCCAAGAAAATTAGAATGAATGTGATCTTTTGGGGTATTATTTAAAGGGGAAAGATTATAAAATCCAGACATGAGGAATGAATGTTAATTTGCAGATAAAGCAAATAAAACAGTTTCAAATAACTCTTCTTTCAATAAACATTGAACATAAAGGTATTACCTATTTTATTTTTCTTTTCACTGAATCCATTGTCAGCTAACTGGTACATACAAAGCAAAGTGCACTGTGTTTATGGAAGTATCCTTACAAGATTGTGAGTCAGCATCGGGCATTATGAAACAAAACAGCAAAACTCTAGATAACAAACTGTTTCAGATATATTTCTTGACATGATCTGCTATTCTTGAAACAATACTGACAGTAAATATGCCATATCCAATAAATGAAAAATAGTCCATAAATAAAGTTTTTTGCTGCAATAAGGAAACCTTTGAGAAATTAAAGGTATCAATTAGTTAAGTATGCTGTACTGAAGAGCTTTGGGTGGTGAACATGGAAGAGGCTTAACATTTCAAAGCTTTAAAAATTGTTGTGAGTTTCATCCAAAACATACATGAAAAAAATAATAGGAAAGGACTCTGGACATAATTAGGCTTAATCACTTCAAAAAAAGACATCAGATGTTAGAAGACAGCTCACAATGATTAAGAAAGTATTTTTGTAGCTACAAAATTGAAATAAGTGTTACAAAATTAAGCTTTTAAAAAGAAAGTTAAAACAATTGAAAGGTCTTTAAACATACTGATAAAAAATCCCCACAAAATAACTGACACATCTATGTTGTAAAAAATGAGCTTCTAATTGCCAAAGACAACACTTTTTCTCTAGTATGATGATGATTTTAACACAAGAGGCACGGGTAGGAAAACTAGTTGGAAAAAGCAAATGGGAGGTTATCAGCTGCATAATCTGTATTTAAATCTGTACCGGCACAGTCTAGGGGATGACTGACTGGAAAACTGCTTTGCTAGAAAAGGACTTGGCTGCTTTGGTGGATAAGCTGAACATGAGCCAGCAACATGCCCTTGCAGCAAAGGCCCACAGTCTCCCAGAATGCATTGCGAAGTGTGTTGCCAGCAGACTGAGAGGGCATCCTTCCTCTCTACTCAGCCCTAGTGATACTGCAGCTGCAGTGCTGTTCCCAGTTCTGCACCTCCCTGTTCAAGAGAAACATGGGCATACTGGAGTGTTGTGGTTTGAGCTCAGAGCCAACCAAGCACTACACAGCCTCTCACTCCTCCCTTCCCCCACAGCGATGAGAAAGGAAAAATAAGACTAAATTGGGATGCGAGATAGGACAGGGAGGGGCAGATCACCCATTATAGTCGTGGGCAAAAGACAGATTCATTAGGGGAAGTAAAAAAGAACATACATTTATTACAGACACTAACAGCAACACGTAACAGAGTAGGACAGTGAGAAGCATTGCCACATCTTGAGAACACCTTCCCCCCACCCCTCCCTTCTTCCCGGGCTCAGCTCTGCTCCCGATATCTCTACCTCCTCCCCCAGTGGTGCAGGGGCAGGGAATGGGGGGTGCAGGCAGTGCTGCCACTTCTGCCATCTTCAGTGTGTGTGTGGGGAGCTTCTGGAACTTGTTCCCCCTACTCCATCGTGGTCCCCCTCCCACAGGAGACAGTCCTCCACAAACTTTCTCTGACATGAGTTCCTCCCACGGGCCACAGCGCTCCCCACACTGCTCCGTCATGGGTCACCAACTTTCTCCAACTGGATTCTCTCCCACGGCTGCAGCCCTTCCCGAGCTGCTCCGGCGTGGGACACCCCCACATGCTGCAATCCTCCCTCATGCCTCATTCTTTGCTGTCCTTCATGTGTTGATTTTCCATCATTCTTTTTTTTTTTTTTTTGCTTTTTCCTAATGAACCAAACATAAAGCACAGTGTGCTTCCAGTAAGGAGAGCAGCTGCTTACCCAGTCCAAGGAGAGAGAAAAGCATCTCTCTCTGGGTACCAGAAGAGGGGGAGATGTGCATAATTTGTATGCCTTCCTACTCTTATTCCTGTCAAATGGCAAAGCGTTAATTGCATATCGCTATCACTGCAGGGTTAGAGGAGATGATCTCTTTGGTTTTAAATGTTTACAGTACTACCTGTGAAAGAGATGAGCTTATAACTCAGGCAATGTCCATTTGCTCTTCTCTAAATTATTTCTGCAATTGTTTTTTCACTGTTTACATTTCAGGTGGTGTGCCATAGGCCTTTTTTCCTTTATCATTGTTGTCCCTTCTGATCCTAATATTTATTCTTTCCCTTCAGTCTAATTTCCACACAAACCGACAGCTGACTCTTTCTAAGTGTATGGCATAGCTTCTTTTACTTTCCGTGCTTCATCTTTCCATGTGTTTAAGTGCATACCTGTTGATCCATTCAGGTGAAATGAAACAAAATATCAGGATAAGTAGTGGTAAAGGTGTCATGCTGAATTTGTCTGTAGGAACTTCAACACATATTTCCCTTCATCTGTATCTTTAAAGGGACTTAAAGCTGCTACAGAGTTGGGAATAGCCTGCTTGAAGAGAGCTAACATAGAGAATGTGGGAAACTTTGCAGGTGATCTTTTTGAAAATCTAAAGCTTTAGAATGTAGGTAAGTCCTGTTCTTGACAGATCTTGTTTCCCAATGGATATGATATAACAAAAATATTTGTTCCTTAATTATTCCTACGCCAGGCTTGTTCATTTGTGGAAACAGGCACAGCATGGCCAAGTTCTGCCACTCTGTTCTTCAGCATTTAGCGGGTTCCCATATTAAAAACCCAAGCTTTCATCTACTTTCATTTATTCCAGTATAAAATTACTGTTGATGAAAATCAAGACCCTCTTCACATAAGTGCCAAGCCAGGGAATATGACAGACTTTTAAGACCACTTTTGCTGGTTAGTTTCTCCTTATGAAATGGAAAATTTCGAGCAGATATAGAGAGACAAAAACTGAAACAGAAGAATGAAGTCAAGCACCAATTTTATTAGATTTTTTAACAGGTTGTAGAAGAAAGTAGACAATTGCAGTTTTGGCTAACTTCCAGAATGGCTAAGTTTGAATAACTAGTGAAGCATACATTTAAGCATAATTTGAAAAATACATGTGGATTTTTATAAAATGGAAGTGTATTTTCCTATGTTTGTACTATGTTGTAAGAGATGGTCTAAAGGGGTTTGTATGAAAGCTGGAGTATTAGCAGCCTGAACAATTACGGTGCAGAGTTAGAAGCAGGGCTAAATTCCAAGCACAGAAAATAATATCACAAAAGAACAAAAATAATCTCAGGCCTTTCAGGAAAAGAGTAACAGCTTACAGATCTTAATTGCTATCCATTTAGGAAACAGAAGTCCAAAAGCAATGTAGACTGAACTGTTCAAACCCATATTTGTGTAAGCAGTGAAGAGTGAATAATATTTGCTATAACATTCTTTGCACCTTATCTCCTTGTGCCAGTTTTTTTGTAAGGAAATAAAGAAAAATCTTTATAGGTGGTAAGACAGAGAGGAAAACTGTGCTCCAAAAAAATTCATGTTATCTGATTTTGTCACCATGCCATGATGAATTGTCACAGCAGCAGAACAATAGGTATATTTTGCTTTAACTGGTAGTGTCAAAATCAAACTTTATTTAAGGACAATTTGTTGTGTGACTCTGATGCTATAAAGATTGTAATTTTTAACTTGCCTGTCCCCTTGCCCCCCTCTCCACACACACTTTTTTTTTTTTTTTTTTTAACATGGGGTTTTAATGTAGTCACTAGGAATAAATACTTCCTTTCTATCTTGGATTTACTTTTTAATTGGTGAGTGCATGATGTATTCCTTCATTCCCTCCCATCCTACATCACAAATCTCTGCCTTACAAGCAGTTATGCATGCCTGAAATCTTATGCGTGTGGATAAACACAAAACCTGGTTTAGAAAGAACTAGATGCTTGGTCTTGGTTTAGAAAGCACTGAGTGTTAAATCTTAGTACATTTTCTCTTGGATCTGGTGGAAATGCTATAATTACAGACCTGCTATGAAGACTGCTTACATGCTGCTAATTGAAATGTAAGAATTAGATACAAATTAAATAAAAAGCTGACCTGCAGGGATATGCTGACATGAAGCAGTGCAGTTGATAGAGAAGATGCAGATCACTGGTTTCAAAAGTGAAACATCCCCTGGGCCTAAGAGGTTCTATATATGACATAAAGATTTTGATGTTGGTCTGGCTAAGCAGAGTTTATAGTTTCTGCCATGTCCTTTGCTTTTGTGTGGAGTCAAAATGAACTAACCACTGAAGCTAAACATAGCACTTACTGTCTTCAAATTAAAAGCATTAACTTATATCTAGGGAACATATACCCTACACATTGTCAAGCAAGCAGATATAAACTGTAAGCCACAGAAAAATGTTCAACCTGCTCTTAGTAAATGTATCTGCATTTCCTCTGGATATTTAATTCCTTTTCATTGTTGTATCGCACAATTTTCATTTTAGCCATTTGTTATAGGCGAGATTTCTAATGTTGGGTCTAGTAAAATTTTATCTATTCTCATTAGTTTACGGCTGTATAAAACAGAAACTCTTCAGTCCAGAATCTTCCATTGTGAATTTCTAAATAGATTTTGGAATTCCCATCTTCTGAATGTCCAAATTTTTAACGTTAATGTACTTTTTGATGTAATCCGTTGGACAGAAGCAGAGATTCTGCTTACGTAAAACAATCTCTGTCTTAAAAATGCATATGCTGAGTCTTCTACTCCCTAACTATTATAAAGCATAAGTTCACTTTCACTCTTTCTTCACCATTGCTGCAACTTAAGCTGGTTCTGGACTTTGTTTGCCATGAGCCTTTCAACAATGTGAGACACGACTTTTTGGTTCCTTCTACTCTACTAGATCCTAGTGTGGCCAGTCAGTAGAAATAGGAATCTTAAAATAGCTTGTGTGGGCTTGGATTGTTAAAGCTCACCCTTTAATTCTCTGGTGAATTTTAATAACACTGATTGTATCTGTTCATTATTACTGTTTTAAACAAATGTCTAATTCACATATTTGTTTCTTGCTAGTGGCCAAATAAACACTTCACTGAAATATTGTTTTCAAAATCTGTGTCTCACAGAAGGTTGCAATTTCGGTGTATTATTGTCTTTAATTCAGGGCTAGATTGTGTAATTAGTGAAGTGTTTTAAGGTTTTCTGATGGCTTTAGAAGCACAAGTTAAACCCTTGCTCTGGAGTAGTTCTGAACATCCTGCTGCTCCTCTCTTGAGTCAGTTACGACTGAGGTTTGGGGCAATCATTGCAGTAAAACAAAGGTAATAATGTTTAAATGCATTTTAATTACATATGCAGCTGCATTGCCTACCTACAGTGTTAGCTGGACTGATGTGATGAGTCACTTTTATTCATCTAAATATTTTGCTTTATGGAAGAAAGAGTTATGACATCCTAGAAGACATCCAACAGAAAGGCCTTAGGTGTTCAAACTGTTAGTGGTACACAGCTATTCTACTTGATATTCACATGAAGGTATACCCAAAAGAGTACAAGGTATTAGCATAGCTCTTCACTTTCATGCTTCCTAGCTGTCCAACAGAGACATCAGGATTGTGAGAAACTACTGGCTGTTGGCAAGGAGAGCTATCATCTTCCAAATGAAATCTAATGGCAAGATCATTTTGAATGGGAATTGGGTCAGCCAGCTGCATTCACAAGTGTTTGGTAGGGAAAATGACCATATTGAGGTTAGAAGACTGTTTTAAATCCCTGGATGGCTTTTCATGAAAGTGTAAGAGGTGGAAACTTCAGGCAAGCCAAATAAAACCCAGCCAGCCAGATGGAACTTAAACAATGAGCCCTGGCAAGCCTATCCTGAAAATCTGGAGAGTCCCAAGTTTACAGCAAGCAAGTTTCTCCAGGTTTCCTATTTTGCTCCTGGAGCTTCGTACAGACCTGGTGCTGTTCTGCATGCACTCGAGCTAAATGTGAAACAGCCCTTAGGAGTGGCCCAGTGCAATAATTTAGCAGCATGAAATGAAACTCACTAAGGATTATGCTCTATTTCAGCTGAAAAATAATTGGAGTCCATACAGCATGCCAAAGCATTTCACTGCCAAGCCAGCCATGGCTGTGTTGGCTCCAGTTTTATAAGGAAGAGAAACCTTGAGTCACTACCAGATGCACTGTGCTGATGCTGGTGGAGCCCAGGTGTTCAGCAGAGGTGGCTGCTAAGAGATGAGCTGTTGTGGAGGATGGCACATTCCTCCTACATTCGGGCTGTTCTCAGGGAGGGACGCTGCTCATTGATCCATAAGCTTGAGGTAAAGCACTCTAAACACAGCTGTCAGGATTGCAGGCCAGAGGATAAATTGAATTCAATTTCTTTTTAATTTTATATATGAGTATGTTTTCAAAAAGTCTTAACAACTGATAGCTCCCACTGAGAACAGCAAAAGCTGTTGGGAGTTGAGCACTTTTGAAAATCTGGCCAGCTGTGCCTTTTCAAAAGACATCTCTAAAATTTTCTTTTGCAAGGAGCAAAACCATGAGCTCTTCTCAAAAATTCGGGCCTGAAAGGCAACAACTGGAGCAAGACCATTTTTAGGGTATTTTGGGTTTTCTTTTGTCTGGCCAGTGATTATGGCCCTATGAGGTGAAGTCATGCATACCCACAACACTGACAGGCTCCAGAGCCATTAGGGAGAGGTGGTTGGGATATTTTCAGAGATGAAGTGTCTGTCAGCTCTCCTGTGCCCATACATAAGTGTAATGTTCAATATATCCCTTCCAGCCCTGTTTCAGGGTTCTGTTATTTCCACTGAGACTGTACAGCAAGGATAAACTATGGAACTGAGTGCTCTTCTCTATAGAAACAAAAGGAGGTAGGAAGGCTATGTTGTCTCTCTGCCTTAGATGCCTCATAAAAAAGAAGAGAAAATTATTTCCTTTGAGAGACAACCAAGGGAGCACTGTATGAGATGTCTTCTTTAACTGTAGATAATATAGGGAGCAAGCAGCAAATATTAACACTCCACCTGAGCTTGTAGAAATCTATGTGAGATGCTGCCCAGCATTACTAGCCATGCTATTTTTTTTGTTGTTGTTTTCACCTCTTGCTTTGAGTGTTTGATGTACAGAAACTGCAAGTGCTCAAAGTGAATAACTACTTTTAAAAATATTGCCTCAGGGTAAACATCCTATTATTTTCAAAATTAATATAGTTATCACTTGTAAATAAAGAGAATGCAGCTATGACTAAGCCAGCTGGGTCCCATGTACACCATTCTGGTGAGACAGAGCAGTAAAATAGATTATCAAACAGGAGGCAGATATGAAAGAATGGCAAGGTACTAGTGGGGAACACCTAGGGTGTCCCTTGTCTTGTCAAACATGCACTAGGGGTTCTGTCCCAAATGGGGATTAGGGATTCAGGAAATGTGTTGTCTAGATGCACATTCTAACTACTGCAATAGCAGTATCAAAATATCTCGGCTATGAGGCATAAATATTCTTAATCTCTGCTTTTCTTCTGTCTATGATTATGCATTTTCTCTCAGATCTGCTGAGAATCTTCTGTGGTAGATAACTCAGCTAAAGAGAATCCAGATTAAAAAAAATACTTCACTAGTTATGCTCTTGAGTCTTGAACATCTTGAGAATGTGTGCAGCAAGAATATCTCACATTTAAAATGCAGTCTTCTGTGTGGATTTGCCTTTCTGATGGTTCCTTAGAATGAGATTTATATGATCTTTTGTTTTTAATGGGGTAGTGTAAGGAATATTCATCCTGTCTCCCAGCTACAGTGCTCTGCTTGGTTTGTTCTGTTTTGTTTGAGCCTGAAGGCTGGTGCTGAAACACCTTCTGATGGAGAACTAGTAATGAACATTCAAAACAGGGCACCACCACAGTAGCAGGCAAGCAATAATTCACAGAAGAAAGAAAACCCATAAATATGGTTGGCTGTTTGATTTTTGGTTGATTGGTTTTGTTTGTTTTGGTTTGGTTTGTTTTTTTTTTTGTTTTTTTTTTTTGTTTGTTTGTTTGGTTGGTTGGTTGGTTGGTTGGTTGGTTTTTTTTTTTTAGATTCTGAGTTGCTAGATTTTGCCCTTGGTTTATTATGTTTTATTGTATGCTGACCTCTAACTTCAGAAGAACCAGGACAAGCAGGTGCTAGCTATCACTTCTAGGATGAAAGGAGTTTTTTGGTATTTTGTAAAAAAAAAAAAATTCTGCTTGCCTTTTGGCCATTTAACAAACGATTAAGAAACTTTTTAAAAAGAGGTAAATCAGACCAACTAGGACTTACAGCAAAACCCAGTGAAAACTGCTAAGCTTCACAGGGGCTTGATAAGACCTTTATTGAACAACTTACTGTTCTGTCATTTGCATAGAAAGTCTCTGCAAATGTGATATTCCATAAGCATGTTCAAAATGGTGCAATGATCCTAACATCAGAGCAGACTGTTCATTTTTTGCTTTCTTGAACTCACGTAGTTTTTCTATGGAGTCCAATTGATAGTCATTAGAAATATTATGAGATATACCAGTAAAAAGGCAGACAGGTATGGTACTGTTTTGTTCTAAATTGTGAAGCAATATGCATATGGCAAAGGTTGGACAGTTCTGGCCTGAGGATTATTCCTTAGCTTTCTTTAAATATAAATGATGCACATTAGAATATTGTTTAGCAGGATGAGGGCAGAAAACTGTATTACAGACTAAATACTAGTTTGGCAAGATTTGTCTGTGAAAATTTCTGGAATTCTTTTTTGTTCTTGAAAATATATAAGCTCAGATTTTTGAGACAACAGCACAACAAAACATTTTTCTCTACAAGGAACTGTGGTAACCCTATGAAGGGATTGGTACGATCCACAGCCTGATGCCAGGCATTACATATTTGCAAAAGGTAAATGCACAGCTTAAGAGTTATGTATGCCTTCAAAAGTATAGACAGCATCAGGAGACACATAGTCTGATGCTCTGGAAAAGGGAAAGGATGTTGTCTAAATGAAAAAAAAAAGGAATAATGACATACCAGGCATCCATTGCACAATGTCACAACATGACAGTATTATCTAAGGCAGATCCTGTGGAAAGAAAAAAATAAGTACGAAAAGAACTGTAGCAGCTATTTAGTGTCTGTAATAAACCAGTAGCTGGTAATACTAATTGTCATCTACAATTATTCAAGTTATAGAAGTCTTTTTATTTTTCCAATTTTATTTTATTTTATTTTATTTTATTTTATTTTATTTTATTTTATTTTATTTTATTTTATTTTATTTTATTTTATTTTATTTTATTTTATTTTATTTTATTTTATTTTTAACTTACCTTTACTTATTGGTTTGTTGCTATTGTTGTTCACCTGGCAAAACTGCCGTTTTTTGCTTACTTGGCTAGGTAGGTATCACTTCCCCACTTCTGGTTCTTCTTTTGTGTCTCTGCTTTTCTGAGTCTCTAATCTTACAAACAAGAATCTCATACACTGAAGCATGTATCAACAACAGAAAATAACTGGCTATGTCAGTTACAGCAAATCTTTTAAAGCAAAAAGTTGATAAAGTTGGATTAAATAATTGAGTTGTTTCAGTTTAAATTAAATGGGGCTAAACTTTCCTCAGGCTATAGCTGAGTTTTTTAATTTTAGTAGCTACACTGAGAAATGTAGGAAACTTCTTTTCAAAACTAACTAGTCTGAAGTGATCAGGGACGAATATGTGGGCGAGGTTTCAGTTTTCTTGAAGTTAAATTTATAAAAACATACCAAAAGCACTTGTATAGAAGGATTCCATATGTTTTAATGAATAAGATCACTGAGGTGACTTAATGAATATTTTCCTTTAAGGAGGATTTTGAAAACAATCAGAATACTAAAAAGTAGTGGAGGAAAACAGATTGTTCAACAAAGAAAGTTTTATCTTGGGAGACAGAAAGAACAGGAGTAAACAAGAATTTCCGAAAGTCCAGCTTGAGCTAAATTTTGCAATGGAAATTTTTAAAAAAGAGAAAAAAAATCTCAAAATCCCCCAAAGCAATTGTAAGTGCACATATACAGAGAAGAAAAAGGAATGAAGAAGTGTGGGCCCTGTTCAGTAGGGCTGATATTAAAGATAATCTAGTTATGGTATTGATATTAATCACAGCGTTGTAGGGTGATATGTTAGACAGGATCTCTGGAAATCTTCCAGCCCACTCCTCTGCTCAAAACAAGGCCAACTTTAGAACAGTTTGCTTAAGGCCTTGTTCAGTCAAGTTTTGAAAATCTCCAAGGACGGAGATTTCCAGACTTTCTGAGGAATCTGCTGTAGTATTTGACTGAACTCATTGTGAAGAGCTTTTCTCTGATCTCTGATTGGAATTTCCCTTGTTGCAACTTGTGTCTGTTGCTTCTCAATTTATCACTCTGCACCTCCAAGAAGATTCTGGCTCTGTCTTCCCTATACCCTCCTTGTAGTAAGTTGTGTACTGAAATAGCATCATTATCTTCTGCTTCTTAAGAGTGAACAAATCCATTTCTTTCAGCCTTTCTTTCTATGTAAGAGCTATATACCTGTAACCATCTTGATGGCTTTATGCTCAACTTGTCCCAGTATGTAAATGTCTTTCTGGTACTGAGGAGTCCAAAACTAGACATGGGTCTTTGGATGCAGTCTCAGAAGAGCTAAATAGAGTGGGAGAATTACTTTCCTTGACATGCTGGCTATTCTTTTGCTCATACAGCCCACTGTGTGGTTGACCTTTGCAGCAAAGGTGAACTTCTGAGTTGTGTTTGAACTGTTGTCGGGCAGATCGCCAGATCCTTTTTGGCAAAACTCTTTTTTACCACTTGGACCACAGGCTGTACCATTGCATTCCATCCAGGTGCAGGATTTTACTTTTTTGTTTGCAGAAGCTAATGAGTTTCTATCGATTCATTACTCCAGTCTGCTGAGGTCTTCCTGAATAGCAACCCCGTTCTTCAGGGTGTGAATCACTTTATCCAATTTGTAATAATCTGAAAACCTGTGAAAAGTCCCATCGTCCAGACTATCAATGAATGTATTAAACTGCATTTGCTTGAGTATCAGTCTTTGAAGACCACTGATGCCAGTTGGATTTTGTGCTACTGATTCCAACCCTTTGAACCAGCAATTCAATCCGTTTTTCATCCACCTTCCTGTTTACTTACCCAGCCCCTCTCTGTCCAGTTTGACTATAAAGATACTGTAGGATATATACAAATTCTGTCATGGTTTGCCTTGGTTGTGAAAAAAAAAATAATTGGGAACAAACACAGGATGGCTGATAATGGAGGAAATTCTACAACTGAGTTAGAAACAAAACTCAAAGAACTTTATAACATGATCTTTAGTCACAAATCCCATGACAAGTAGTTCTATTAACTTTGTCAAAACTAAGTGATATTGTACAGTTGTTAACTGCCTCTCTCTTCCCACTCTGTTCACACACACACAGACACAAACACACAGACATATCATGAGAGTGTCAGGAGTTACCCAGGCTGCCATCACTGTCTGAGCACTATTTGAGGGTTATTGCCAGATGCAGAAAAAAAAATTAAAGCTACCGATGATTAAATATATAGAGGTTAAAAGAGAAAAGGAAAAAAATAATTAATTAACTTACCGTAAGCAGATTATGCCTGATTTATCTGATATGTGATGTTGAAAACAAAACATTTAGAAACAAAGAAAGTTTGAGGGGAATCACCTACCTGAATCTGATATGAAGTTATGTGAGAGATTACACTACTGAACAGCTCTAGAGAAACAGAGAAATTGTAACATTGTGTGAGTATATTGAAGGTTTTATTGAATGGAAGTTACTTGTGGGGTTCCAGATACAGAATTCCTGGTTGAGTTTCTAATGGAGATTATCAGTAGAATTTTACATTCATTATGAGAAAAGCTGTCTTTCTCTAGAAAACTCTCTGAACTGAAGGAGACTTTGTATGGATGACTAGGGCTTAGATGACTTGGGCTTAGAAGCACACATTTCTCTTGACTATTACCTATATTTTTACAAGTATACATAGGTAAAACAGGTGTACTTTAATACCATTTTCATAGTATTTTTCTCATTGCACATGTCCAGTTGTATACAAAACCGTGGAAACCCAAGTCCCACAAGAGGAAACAAGTTTAAGAGATATGTAAATGGGGTTATGAAAACATTTAAGTATGCTTTCACCCAAGATAATCTCCGTGAGAGAAAATAAATTTTGAGTCATATCGTATTGGAACTTAAAGGTGCAGAAGTGGTCTAGTTAAAAGCATAGAAAAATAAAAGATTGTACGTGAGAGAGGTGCTTATGGAGAAGAGGATAAACTGTATCAATACTGAAGATCTCAAATTTCTAGCTATGCAGAGGTTAGCTGTCAATCAACCTTTTTTTTTTTTCCTTTTTTCTTTTTTTTTTTAATTGTCTGGAAATGGAGCTCTATCACACACTTGCAGAATTCTGGCTATATCACCCAGACTTAAATTAAGGTGTTAAGGCAGTGGGTTGAGGCATGGGACTAGAGATCATATCAGAACTGGTGAGCTGTCTCTTGTGAGGTTTAGCTTAAGAGAAGCAGGGGGATTGTGCTCTAAAATGTGCCCTATATATCTGAAAGAGAGATGTTCTTATAATGTTCACTGTATAGGACTGTGGTTGACAGAATTAAAAGATCATGCATCTGAAACAAAGCAGCTGCAACACAGACTAGTGAGAAAAAAAAAAAACCATGACGTTTTATTTTTTTATAGAATGAGAGATGGTTAGGAAATGTGGTGTTCATTTTTACTGCTGAGTAAATCTGGAAAATTTTGATATCGTGCAGGAAACTTCAAAACAGGCTGAAATACATTTACCACTTGAGGGAAGTACCGTACCAGCAAGTGAGATAAGGAAATCTTACTTTTTGAAACTGGCATATCACAATATTGCTGTGGTTTTCACAATGTGGCTAATTGTATGATTGAAAGTTGCTCCAAAGTTCTTCAGCCAATTAGCATTATCTTTTCATTATTAAATCAGCAATAGTTTATAGATTTAATTGCACCATTTTCATTTGTAAGGCTACTACTTCATAGTGACGGACGGCAATGCATACAGTAAGTTTTATGTGGTGAGGAAGAGAATGTTTTATAGTGAATGTAAAAAGCTCTTATGGAATGGAGAGGTATTTCTTAATTGGGTTGTATATCATCAGGATTTTAATAAATTTGATTAAGGGCTTGATTATGCTATTCCCTTCTCCAGAGCCCTTACTGAAGTCAAAGGGAGAGCTAACAAAAGTTAAGTTTGCAAGATAAGGTCCTGGTATGAGGGAGCATAAGGAAAACTTTATCCTAGAAAGCAGACACACAGCATCAGTATTTATCACAGTATTAAAATTAGATATTCATAGAGTTTTCATGGTGTTAAAACCATCATTATCCCTATAGTAGAAGCTACTGGCTTTACCTTAATTGTTCAGTAGGAATTACTCTATAGCCAAAGTCTGTCAAAGTGAGTGGGTATTCTTTCATTTCATCTGACTTTGAGTCAGGTTGTCAGAGATGGTAATTGTACAGCTGCTATAACAGTTACAGATTTTTATCAAAAATAGCTTATGAACAAAGAATGTTAAAACTTTAAGATTTTCAAAAGACTTTTGCATGTGCATGATTTTACCACCAGAACTCATCTTGCTATCTGGGGACTAGTCATAGCAGTAAAATTAACAAATATAGAAGAAATTAGATCTGTGAGTCTTAAGGATTGTGTCAAGACTTGAGGGTTTCATGTAATTTACCGAGCCAGTTTATTTTTGAAGAGGAAAATGGCAAAATCAATATGCATTTGATTTCAAATATATCGATTTCAGATTTTCCTTTAGAAGTTAGTTAAGTAGGCTTTTTACACAATGGCCATTCTTTATAAGACTGTTTCTGAGAATGTGGAATTTTTCAGAAGTAGAAGGGAAGAAATAGTTCTTTTTAGTATGTTACATCTACAATTTCTAAGATTTTATGTGAAAAATGTGTTGGCAGTGAATTATCTTGGAGTTAAAGTGCATAATTACCTTTTCCTTTATGTGAACATTAAAAACAAGTTTGTAAGGATCATGTTCCATTTAGATCATACAAGTGAACACTAGAAAGAGGCCAAGTAGTGCCAAATGTCATAATGAGTCTTGTTTTCCGTTTCTGTATTGAAATCTTCAGCTGATTCTACTGTTGGAAATGTTAGGCAGTGTTAATGCAAGATAATGTTTTTAGCATTGACATTCTCTCACTGAATAGCTGCACAATTCATGCTTAAAAAAAACTATGTTAGGACATCAGAAATTTAAAGTAATCTGGGTTTAATAATTAAATGCATATTTAGGTTTCAGTAAAGGCGAATATATGGATTCACAAAATATAAAATAATTACTAATGTACATTTACTCTTTTCTGGAACATCCAATGCATCTTCTTTGTATCTCAATGCAAAAGAAATGCTATATCTTTATGGACTCACAGCAAACTGACTTGTATATTTATGTGCTGCAAAAGTTTATTTTGTCTCATAATAACCCTGCAAGTTTAAATTAAAATGTTTTCTTCATATGTTTGTTTAAATACTTCAGACTCTAGACAGACTTACAGTGAAGATTGCCAGAAAGCTAGGTGATTTCATTTCTTATGTAAATATTTGCCAAAAGGTCCCAAATTATTTGACATATCAATCCAAGCTAACTCAACATTTTCTCTAGAAAAGGGTTCTATGACTGAATTCACAAAAATGTCCTTGCTTCTTACCTAAGACCTTACAAGCCAGTTAGCCAAGAAGACAACTACCAGTTTATCAATAAAAACTAATATATTTATTAACATGATTTTAATATTAAATCAATATAAGTTGGTTTGTTGTTTTTTTTTTTTTTCAGATATTCCTGACAAGACCATGAAAGAAATTGGGTAGCATGTTAGTGTTCAGGTTCAACCCAACTATTTTCTATCATGGAATTACTTCATATTGAAAAGCGAGTATTATTGCTTCCCACTGACTACAGAATGATTTCTGAGTATTAGGAAATGTAGATTTACACAGATCAGCTGAGATAAGGTTATCCTGGGGAAAATAGCATTCTGTGATACAAATCCTGGCAGTACTTTTGAGTGGTGTGGCACAAATAAGAACAGTAGAGGTGAGCATAGTTTTAAGTATTTACATTGCCAAAAACGTCAAAATACTATCACTGTTTTAGTCAAATGGTAGTCTGCTGATTTGTTGGTTTTTCTCTTCTCATGTATTTAAATCAAATAATGGTGTCAAAGCTGTTTTGCTTTTGCTGTGGAGGACATGAACAGAGATACTAAAGGAGTCTGTGTACAGAAGTGAATTTCTTCCTCTGTTTGAAGATTGAATAATTTTTTGTTGAGGTGAACTAAAAATTAACATTCTCTTAACAACAACATGAAAAATGTGAAAAAGTATGGCTGATTTTTACCACTATGCATTATGTTTAATTTTTGCAAACTGAGGACAGGAAGTTTCTGATAAGCAGGCAGACATATGTAGGTTGCAGTTGGGGCTGCTATATCTTAAGAAGCTTCTCAGATGGGCCAATCTTCTCAAAAAAAAGTTTCTTCCTTTTTTCATGTGCTGGTCTGGCTTCCATTTTACCTATTATGGATACATAGGGGGATGTAAGCAGTGTTGTTCTTCCCCTTATCACTTAAGGCAGAGAAGAAAGATTGTTTTCCTTCTAGCTGCACATAATTATTTTTTGGACTACTGAAGTTGGTTTATCTTGGTGAGTCTGAAGCTGCACATGAGTTTGTAGACTCTGATGGTGATCTGCAATAAGGTTTATGGAGTTGCTCCATGAATCTGATGCTAAGATTTGGCTAGCATACTTCTCCTTAGTCATATTTTCCTTAGAAGGAGGTGCTTTCTCTGTGTTGTTCTGCAGCTAGTACTGGCTGGTAAAAAGAAAAAAAAAAAAAATCCTTCTTCTTGCATGGAATGCTAGGGGAACTTTGTATAACATGACAAACGATCACTCTGTGCTTATGGGAAAATGCTAAGACCTCTCTAAATTTTAATGAAAGATTGTTACTTGTGTTGTGGGCTGGAACAGAAGGGTAAACCTGTGGAAAATTTGAGGTACTTGGGGCTGAAAGGGAGACCAGCTGCCTAAGATGCTACTGACAAGGCAGTGATCTGTAAGAGGTGGTACGGTGCTGTTTGAATACGTGGAGCTACACAGATGCTCCCATGTTCTCCACGATCAGTGAACAGAGGGAATTTCACTGAGTGGTATTATTGGGGAACCTGCTTAAGCATTGCTTGGTAAATTTGTACCTGCTAATATGTTTCTCCCTGTTTGGAGAGATGTCTGAAAATAACTTTTTGGATGTGTCTGTGATTTAAAGTATAGGGATTTGGGGAGGCTATATCCATGGGGATCATAAAACTTAGAATGAGAAGTGGAGATGTATGCAATAATTGTAGCAGAAGCAAGAACAAGATTAATTTGGCTTATAGGTAGGTGTGACGATAGGAATATTGAAAGGCAAGGTACAAATGAGCCAAAAAAATGACAAATCTGTAGTCAAGTGCAACTTCAAGATGTCATTTTCAGAAACAACAATAAACTTTCATACAGCTTTAATTTACTTGTGCTGTTGTGAATTTAACAGCAGAAAAATTAAGATGATAACAGGAGGACTTCCACTCATGACTTAATCTGCCTTTTGTTTTCCGTAAGATTTTATAAGGAAGTTTTCATTTAACATTAAGGAAAACACTTCCTTTTAATCTCCTTGAGGTCCATGGATGATATCAGTGTGAGATGAGCCTCAGGTGACAAGTATTCAAGAATTTTGTGTAATATCATGCCTGGTAGCTGGAGTAAACATATTTATTTTAGAAGGAATACAGAGTGAAATATAAATATGAGAAGTAGAGCTCAGATCTAGGAAAAGTATGATCTGTCTATTGCAATGAAAGTCATAACAAATTGTCTAGTGTAAAATTGCAACTACAGAAGTAATTTTAATACCCCAAAGCTCTTTAATGCAATATGTAAGTTTACAGCTGTATTTTCATTAATGGGTAGTGGGAAGATAAAAATAACAGTTATTTGTACAACGTTGACACAGTTATTTGTACAACCCTGATTGTCTTGTGAGTAGGAATAGTTTTTATTCATATTGCCTTCTGCAAACAGCAAGAACAGAACTCCCACCGTTCTGGAAGCCTGTTGCTGGCCTGCTATTTGACCTTTTCTTGTTGTTGGAAATACATGCCAGATAACTGGCCGATCACAACTGCCTACAGTATTGGACACCTTGTCTTTCACTAGCAGAAATTTCAACAAAAATTGCTTACTATGCTATGGTATGAAAGTCATCACAAGAGAAACTGAGTATAAAAATATTACCCTATCATTGAAATACTTTTTTTTACTCTGCATAAAAAGCCTGTTTTAAAAAAGCCTTGCTATCACATCTAAGCAGCATTGGGATACCTGTGGAAGTATATGCTTGTGTTGCATTATGTGCTCATGTGTCAGCATGTTTGTGCATGTGTGTGCTTTTGTAGGAGGTGGATATGCACTGTTAAGATGGTTCCTGCCTAGGAAGAGTTGGCAAAAGATCCTCTTTTTTAAATACTCATTTGTTTCCTTGAGATTAAGATCAACCCTGCTGTTGTAGCAGGCCTACATGTGCTGGTCTGAATCTAGATTCTGTCTCCATATCCCCATTTTTGGCAAATAGAGTTTATATTTTACACCAGACACATACTTGTTTCTGCTTAAACATTTTGTGCATGCCATTGGCCTCACTCTGCTTGTCAAAACAGTGATCATTTCACCACAGAGTTCTCCACTGAAAATAAACTCCGGTCGTAATGCAGGTTAGAATTATGTGAGGAATATACCAGCTTTGCTGAAATTGCAGGTTACTATCATCATAGATAATATATGTGCATGCAGATTGTAATTGTCCTGTTAATTGTAATAGTCCCAGGCTGTTCCTGACTGATATAAGCCACCATTTCTGAACAAGACCTTGATCTCTGTTAAACCAGAATAAATCTGGAGTAATTCACAAGGCTTAAGTGAGAGACATTCTAATTTACATATGTGGAACTGAAATCAAATGCTGACCCGCTGCATACGTTGCAGTGTAAGAAAAGAAAGCAGCCCAAACAAACCACAATTGTCAGTGAATAATGATTTCTTTTTCATATGAACTTTACACTTTATGCTTTACATTCTTCAGTTTTTATGTTCTAGTGGAAAAGTGTTCTTTATAAAAAGTCAAAACTGAATAAAGAAAAACATGATTCTGAATTTCCAGAGTAATTTATACACGTGGGAATTAAGATTTTAAATTCTGATCTCTTGTTAGTAGAATATTTTAATATCTCTAATTAAACATTTTTGTATTTCTTAATTAAACTGATATTATCCATAACAGCTCTGTCAGTGATAAAAATCCAATCAAGTTAGCAAGTTATGCAGTTACTGCTCCAAAGCTGCATGAAAGATTTTCCTGTTCCACATGCTATGTTTTAACGATACGTTTTATATTTGGATCCAATTAGCAGGCATGTGCCAACTACAGGTGTGTCAGTAATTCTCTACTAAACAGGGACAATATTTTCATACATAATTCTGGAAAGTTAGAAAATAATCTCACTTTAATAATTGTTTCTTAATGTATTAAATTAAGGTAGAATGAGAGGTATATGAGCTTGACATACTTCACCTGTAACTAGACTTTTCTGCATTACTGAGGCAGAGGAATATCATATTGCTAACCATTTCCTAAATCAGCTTTCTGAAACGTATTGTCTTAGAGAGATAACTCTGCTGTGCAGAGGTGATTCCTCCAATACAAAATTATTCCATCTATTTTGAATCATATGAGCAGTTCTGACAGAAGGGGTCAGCTCAGAAATCTGCAGTAGTTTATTCTTTAGTGTATTTTTCTAGGTAACTACTGTGCTTCATTTTGTGTGTCGGGTACCCATTTCTGGTGTTTTTATAAAATAAATCAATACATTTGGTTACTTGTACCAGAAGTAGTGCACTTAGCTAGTAGACCACAGTCCCCAGTCTATCTGCCTACGTGGTAGCCCCCTGTGTCTTTTTTTATACGAGCACCTCTTTTTAAATAAAAGTGGGTTTTGTTTTATTTGGTCACATCAGTGGAATTCAAGAAGTACGTATATATTTTTATAGATATTAACATATGTCTGTTTTTCTGCGGCACAATGATACAATCTAAATCAGTGTCACACAATACAGTAGAATATGATCGATGACAGTGACAGGTTTTTTTATTTTCACTGACAGTAACTACATGCATCATGAAATCTTGCCCTTCACCTCATTGTACGAGAGAATCCACAGTTTCACGTGGAACTTTATTTCTGCTGATCTCATACATATAAAAAAGTCTTCTATTACTGATCACTTTATATTGCTACTGGCTTTACGTGGCTGCAGCATTAGGTGGGATACTGACATCTCCATGGGGCACTTGGACTTCCTGAGTAAGTTATGCTTTGGTGTGATTCTTGGAAAGAGCAATTCTTCTGGAGACCATTCTCTGTGCTGTGCCTTCTCATTTGGGAGGAAAATTATTATTGGCTGCTCTGTATTATACAAAATCATGTATTTGCAGGAGTTTTCATGGCGAGTATCACGTCTGAACTGTGGGACCGAGAGAGATTTCTAATACCGTTAAGCAGCTCCTTTCAGTTGCTGTTACACTGAGAGTTTTCTATTTTAGATGACTGCTATTTTGATGTTCTGTCCCTGTTATCCTAGAGGACCTTGCCCTGCCTCTTTCCACACGGCACAGTTCTTGGGGGAGAATCACTAGTTCTTTCTCTTAGTTTATAGCCAATTGAATGGAATTTCAAGGGTCAGAAACAAGTTTTGCCTTTAGATTTATATAGAGAAACACACATTCTGTCAGCATAAGAATATAAGAATATACATACGTGTGCTCTGAAGATTTATTTTTTTTTTCCAAAGCAGGATAAATTAGCTTTGAACAACAACCAAAAATCATCTTTTATTCTAATTGTAACTGTATATTTTCACTTTCAGTACTGCTTTCAAATACTCAAGGAGAAGCACAGATCAACTCTAACTCCATATTCAACAGCATTCAGCTCCATTTTCAGCACTTAGCCAAACCAAACTTATGCTTACGATAAGTTGAAAAAATTCAAATTTCCTCCCAAGCCCTGATGCATTTAAAAACTAAATGAATATTATTAAATTGTACATTTTGGCATGAAAATGATATACAAAATGCCAAAAGACATTTTCTATTCTCTTTTGATACATATTCACAAAGAAAATATAAACCAATTGTAGATCTTTACTTGGAGTAGTTGGCTGTTGCAGTAACAAAACTATAACAAGGATTTTGACAGCAGACTTTGGCAAAATGGAAGAAAGATAGAGAAAGCAGAGCATGCATGACCCAGATTTTTTCATCAGGAAAGGAACTTTAAAGAATAATTTGAATTTTTGATATGCTATTTTCCTTTATTATGGTAGAAAGGGTGAAGATATTCCAAGCAGATTAATGTGTGTTTAGAAGCATGGTGTCACACTTTGGCCCACAAATGGAAAAGTGTCTGAAACTTCTTCCCATCGTCCATGACTCAGGGGAGCGTGTAGTAATCTGAGTATTGAACTGGAAGTGCAAGGAGCTAGGGTTCCATCAATCTGTGAGCTAATTTCTGTTTTTCCCAAGTGTGTGAATGCGGGGTGAGAGAAAGAAACTAGAATTAAACTTTCCCTGCTCTTCAAGGCTGATTTTAGGTGACAGCTGTAATTCCTTCATCTGTATTCCTGAAGCACAAGGGACTTCCATGTCAGTTCCCCTGCAGTTCATCTCTTTGAGGACCATCTCACTGGGTCAGGCTCAGTCATTTGTAAAGAATCATCTGAAAAATACACATAAAAATCAAATTTGAATATAGACCCCAGGAACACCAGTACCGCAACAAAACATATTCACAAAAATAGTTTTCCATTCCAGACTTTGGGTTGGAAAGGATGTACTCCAGTGACCTGGCTCCATTCCCAGGACTTCATCATCTATAAGAGTTGTAGTCCAGATTCAAGCCTTGAAGGAATAGAGCAGTATATTGGACATTCCAGCACTAAGTCACCTATAGCATTCATACGATGTACACGCTGTTAAAGACAGCATGGTGAAATGAGCTGTTGGGTCAGCAGCAACACTGGACCCAAAGCATATTCTAATCTTCTGTCCATGAACAATCAGCATCTTCAACATCCTCCAATAAATTTCCAGGTTTATGAATTCCTGAAGTTTTATTATATTCCTCAGAATATCTAATACTTTTTTAAAAACCTATTTCCTGCAGTCATGTGAATAGCTAAGAAGCATTGTTTTATTTTGTTAAATTGTTGCTTTTAGATATTCTTATGACAAATAAAATGAGGAAAAAAATAGAGACTCAAAACAGAAGGAAAGTAAAACAAAAATGTGATAAAGCCAAAATTTTGTAGTGGTTAGGAAAATGGATTTGAAAATTTTGAAAATTTTGATTTTCTAATATTAAATTTCTGTACTAATTGTAGATCTTTCTTGCTGCCCTCATATCAGGTTCTTCTAAATCTATGTTCAACTGCCTCAGAGAACACTTGCCCATAGCTGATAAGATCTGTGAATGACCATCTCAAAGGTCTGGCACTTGTTTCATTATACTTAAGTTTCTATATCATGGACATTTCGTTATAAGGCCACACATCTTATCCCTCTCTCTCAGCTTCTCACCTTTTCCCTGGTACGTGGTGCTGTTGTGGAAGCTGCTCAAGCACTCTGTATGTTTCTTTGCCTAATGCAAATATTTCTGCATAGGTGTTAAACAGCTCAAATCTCTAACTTGTGCCCTAGCGCTCAGCTTTTACATAGTTCTACATGGAAGAAGCAGAAAGAAATCTAGTGCAGTTGAGAAGTGTAATGATTAGGCAGATTGATGAGCAACTAGTTAATACTGTGCAAAGAGACTTATTACAATTAACATTTTGCTGACTCTACACTCTATGACAAGCATTAAGCATAGGGTACATTTCTTTATTAATATAAGTGTTAACAAACTATTAAGCATGGACTAAAGATTTGCTTCAGATGAGGTATGGTATCATAGGTCACAGTGTTCTTTCCAAAAGGTCAGAAAATGTATCAATTATTGTGATATGTATGAGATCTGCAGCAGAGGTTCTTCAGAGGGTTAATTGTTACTTTAGGCTACAGATTCTGCTAACTATGAAAACATAAAAAAAAATTAGGGAGATGCTTTCAGATGGGTTGTATTATTCTGTGGCTATCTGTCTATATAATGGCCAAATGGAGAACAAAGACTAGACAAAGCATGGATCCTCCTTATGTGGGGAACCCATAGGAGTACAGATCCCACAGACAGTAGCAGAACAGGATCTGATACTAAATATGTAAGAGAATGAAATCACCAGCCAGATGAATTGCTGTGTCTCTGCTTTTCTGGATTGTAACACATGGGAAGGAATGTGATTTTGATAAAACTGAGTTTTCTGTATATCTATTTATGGAATAGCATGATGTGTTCCTGTGTGCTGGGTTTTGGCAGGGTTTTTGGTAGCAGGGGAGGGGGCTAAAGCAGTGGCCCCTCTCTGAGAAGCTTCTCGAAACTCCCCCGGCTCCAAGTCGGACCCACCTCTGGCCAGGGCAGAGACAGCAACAGTGGCTGCACCTCTGTGATAACGTATTCAAGAAGGGGAACCTGGGAGTGGGGGTAGGACTTGTGAGAAAGAGCTGTGAGAAGGACACCTATATGAACACTGAGGTCAGTGAAAGGAAGGAGGAAGAAGGGGAGGTGCGCTGGAGCAGAGACCCCTGTATCCTGTTGTGAGATGACAGGGCCACCCCCCCTGCCATCCATGGAGGTCCACACTGAGGCAGAGGCCAATCTACGGCCTGTGGTGGAACCCACACCAGAGCAGGTGTCTGCCTGCACTTGAAGGAAGCCAGGACTCTGAGGGGAGAAGCAGCCCCACTGTTCTAGTTCGGCGCTGGGAGGACCACAACACACGGGGATGACCAATGCCAGATCAGCATGGGAGGAGCTTCATGCCATGGGAAGGACTCACGTCAGAGATGGTTCATGGAGAACTGTCTCCAGTGAGAGGGGAGCCACGTGGAGCAGGGGAGGAATGTGTGGTATTCACCCTACATAAGAAAGAAGGAGCAGTGAGCTGAGTGTAACCCCCATCCTCTCCCCCCTGCACTGCTGGGGGAGCAAATAGAGAGATCGGGAGCAGAGCTGAGTCTGGGAAGAATGGAAGGGTGTGGGGGGGTGTTTTGGGGATGTGGTGGCACTTCTCACTGTCCCACTCTGTCTGTTAAGTGTTGGTTTTGTTAGTGTTTGAATTAAAGTGATGTTCTTTTTTTTTTTTTTTTCTTCCCCTAACGATTCTGTCTTTTGCCCATGACCATAATGGGTGAGTCACCCCTCCCTGTCCTTATCTTGATTCCCAAGACTTTTTCTGGGTTTTCTCCTCCACACTCCTGGGGGGGAAGGGTTAAGTGAACAGCTGCGTGGTGCTCAGTTCCCCTCTGCGCTCAGTCCATGACATCTGCTGATAAAAGTTTTGTCCCAGTGTACTCCTTTTGAGTTGTTTGAGTGATTGTCATTGAACATAACTTTATCTTGGGTGAGCTACTGAACATTTAGGACTCTCTGAGTTCAATTAGAACTTGCATTAACAGAATGAGAGTGCTGAATTATTAAATAGTGCATGTTCTATAAAACAGCCACCAATTTAAAACAACTGAAGTTAGACACAGAAGTTCCAGTTCTCTCAAAACAGTGTTAGAGCTTGGAATTTAAATGTAATGAATTACATTTAAGCACAAAAATGAATTTCAGCCATAGTGGGGCCTTTGCAGTGCCATTTTTAATATGATAGAATTTTGAATCCACAGAACTCTGTCCCTCTGTAATTACAAGCATTTGGCAAGATGTTTCTTTTTAATATAGTTATGATAAAAACATAATACTTAGTATTTCATTACTATTGCATGAGGTAGACTTTTTGCTGGTTCTCTCTCAAGCTTCTTTATACAAATATGGAGATATATTGCAGTGGTGCAGAAACCACTTTTCTATTGTGATAAAAATTGAAAAAGATTTTCTGAGAAAATATATCTGTATTTGCAAGTGCTGCATTTTTGCTCGGTATGTTGCCACCGTACATGCATAGGTTTGGGAGAGAGTTTTTACAAGCCTTCCTTCTCTACCTCTTACCCATTCTCTGCTTACCAAATACAGCTCAGGGCTGTACTGCCTCTACATTTGGGACACCTAGTCAAGGGCAAGCCAGTCTCTCACAAAGCTACAAGGTGTGAAAGGACATAGTGCTACACCAATGAGTTTTGGCCTGGGGTTCAGGTAGGGACCACCTTGGATGCAGTGGTCCTTGCAGTTCCTCATTGCTTTTTCAGCTGGTTATTTCATCAGCAGTGGTTGAAACAGGTGGAGTACGCTGAATGCAGCATGTCTGCATGCAAGAAAGTACAGACTGCGGGTCTGTCAAGACTATTTTGCAGGGTCAAGTGAGCTGAAGTAGTTTCTTGTGTCTTCAATCCCAAGTATATGCCATGTAGAATCTTACCATTACCACTAGGAGTCATCTGACATGACAAGACGTGACATGCTTGATAAGCATTAACAGCAGGGTATTCACAGAGCATGAAACTCCAGAAATCCCCTTGTGACATCTTCCTTCTATAGACACCTGTTGGTACTGTGTTGGAAGAAAATTGAGAACAGAGCTGATAAAAACATTGTAGAGTTGAGGTACCTCTTCACTGGAAAATATTGTTTATTGAAGCTATTTTTTTTTTTTCTAAACATGTTTTGATTTTAATGAAATATCTTAGTTCAACTTTTATAGAGTGAGGAATTTCCAGCTGCTGTTATTAAATTACTTTTTCTTTCAAAAGACAATTTATGGTAGAGGGTTTTAAAAATAGAATAAATCAAAACAAAATATTTTAAGTTGTTGACGTAAAACATTTGGTTCACAGTAATTAAAAACACTTTTCAAAACAAACACTTCAGTTTTTCATCTTAATTTGGGACATATCTCCTTCCTTTTTTTTTTTTTTCTTTTTCTGAAATGCTGTAAAGCTTTAATTGAATTCTAAAAAAAAAAAAAAAAAAAAAAAAATCACATATTTCACTTTTTATCTTGCTGAAGCACCTGTGGAGCCTAACTTTTCATTGTCACCTATTCAAAACAGATCTTTTGACTCCTTTTTTAGACTGAGATTGACTCTCTGGTCTATCTTCCTCATTATTCTTATCCTTGTTATCTCATCCAGGTTATAGGAGAAGAAAAGGAATAATTTTACTACCATCAATAAGATTAATTTTAACAGATATTTTGGAAAAAAAAAAAAAAAAAAAAAAAAAAACCAGAATATTTTACAGAACTCTATGCCAGAAAACCATCCTTATCAAAGACAGATTCCAGTCTAAGATGAATATTTGAAGAGAGCAAGTGGACAACATGGACATGTGAAGAGCAGCAGTGAAAAAAAAAATAGAAGTAGGTCTCTGTGTTGTAGTGGAACCAGTAATTCTGTGATTCTGTGAATAGAGTAGGAAGACTGCGCACAAGAGGGAGCAAAGACAGAGACCTTTGCAAAGACAGACAGAAGCTGATGTCTCCAAATGAAGTAGGATTTGATAAGGAAGAGTGAGATGTGTGCTGGAGGTTCTTTAAGGTAACGCTACATGGTGTATATGGAGAAATGCGACCAGAAGAAGAATGCTAAGAAAGAAATTATGTAGACAAAGTCATTGGTAGGTTTCCTGGGAGGCACCACTGCATAGCTCCTTACACCAGAGAAGTCTTCTGGTGGGAGGAAGGGCAGAGGAGATACGTATCTTGCTAAAGAATAAGGCAAGAACAGAAAAGTTTGCACTCCAGAAGCTCTGTGACAAGGGCGCCTTATCGTGTATGGGTTATTTCTACAGTAGCAGAAATCCGCAGAGCTAGAAATTATGACAGAGCTTCTTTGGTAATTGCTGGGGAAATATCCCACCCACTCGCTGTCCTCAGAGGATGGTCTGGACTCAAAGACTGTCAATCCATACTTAAGGGCATCTCTGAATAACTCGTTTTGCATAGTAGAGTAGCCACCTGCCATCCCTGGAGGTACAGACGATAGGATAATTCAGCAAAAGAGAAAGGGGTAGATTTGGGTGGTGTTCATGTAATTTCTCTGAATAGCATCTACCTTAGATATGCCAGGTTCCATGTCTTGGGATACTAGTAGTAAAGCGGGAGCTGAAATTCCTTGCTGGGCCTCTGAAAGTCCCAAAGTGCAATGTCGAAAACTTGGACTTGGAAGCTTGAGTTCACTGCTCTCACTAATCCCCTTTGAACCTGTCAGTGTTGTACCACTTCCAGACCTTTGTAAACCAGATTTCAGGGTTCAGTTAACCAACCACACCCTGGCCATACTTGGCAGGATTAGCACAGTGTTAGTTTTCACCTTCTTTAAAATACAGAACAAATAGTTCATTTATTGAACAAACAAGCAAACTGTTTTCTCTTGGCTGTTTCTCCTACTGCCTGCTGAACCTCATCTGTGGTGAAATAAATATTAGACATAAATCCCAATAGAAGAAAACACATCTTTTCTTAATAACCTTGCACATTTAGTCAAATTATTTAAAAGGTTCCAGATGTTTAATCTGTTGCTAATTTGTTCATTCTTATTTGAACTTAAATGAAATAGTTTTATTTTTGAAGAAATTATTCCATTTTACTATTCACATGAATATATAGTTTTAGTTCTGTTATAATCCTGTAGTTTCATTTAGGCATTTCTACAAACATGAGAAAAATGGCATTAATACATTTCAAGCAATAGGTGGTGCAATTATAATACCTCCACTTATTCACAGTTGGTTAATTTGGCACAGTGCCAGTCCCATGAGCTATATAAACTGGTAGTAGCACAATTTCACAAAAAAGGAAGGCAAAAGTGCATGTAATATACATCTCCTCAGGACTTCAGGGAACTTGAATTAATTGTGGTAGTAGATTCACTTTTAGTAATCAGGTGTACCTGGGGTGAGGATACTGCATTATCTTACATAAAAGGACCAGAGAACAAACTCCAAAAGTTGGAAAAAATACATTTCCAACCTGAAACCATAGTCCACTAATTAAACTCACTGACTTGCGTGTGAATGTGTATTTAGTTTGTGGGGCCTGATGGGAAGACTTGATGCTCATAAACCCTCCAGGTGAGCACCGTCTCCTTCAGCATCTCTGTCCTGCGGTTCCTGAGGAGTCATGTACGAGTGAAAAACTATGGGATAAAGAGAGAATTCAGCTCCTTCAGAATCAAAAAGAAGGAGGGGAAGCTTATTCAGGAACCAAAACTCCTAAAGCTGGAGCTGATATCTGAGACATCAGACATTCCTTTATTCCCTTGGCAAATGCCAGATAACAAAGTTTTGTGACCTTGCTGATTTGGATAGACTGTATCTTGTTGGGCTGATATTACTAGGTCTGAACCTCAGGGTAGTCATTGTCGTATTTAGAACATGGAGCCCTGAGGGCCCTGTGCAATCATTTTGTTAGAGTGGTGTCTAAGTTGCGAGACTTTGTAGACTTAAGCACTTCTGGTTTTTGTCCTGATACCAAATGACAAGATGCCATAGATCATTGATTCAGAATCTCAGTAGTTTAAATGAGTTTAAGACCACAAAGATCATAGGCATCACACGCACACATAAAAAAAAAAAAAAAAAAAAAAAGAAAAGAAGCAGAAGCTTGGAAGGGAAATCATGAAGACATCTAGTTCCCACACTGTGGTCCAAAGCAGGACCTGCTATATCCAGTATCATGTTTACCAGAGGTTTCCTTAATCTGTTCTTAAAAATCTTCAGTAATGAAGATGGCACAGCCTCCCTAGGGAACTTGTCCCAAATCTTACCTATGCCTGTTTGAAGGACTGAAGGATTTACCGTTCCAATGTTTTTCTTAATGTCCAATCTAAGTCTTCCTGCTAATAATTTAATCCCCTACTTACTTTTTACCTATATCAGCAATAGACTTGAAGAGTGTTCATCTATTTCCTTTAAACAAATTTTATTTTAAAATACTTTTTTGCTTTAATTTTGATATAATCTGATTTCCTCTATTACCCAAGTTATAGAATTTCACTAAATGAATCCTGCAACAATCCATAACAACTGATCAAACTAAAACAAATAGAAAAATATAGACAAGCATATGGCCGTGATTTCAAAACTGCAAATAATGGAGAATTCCTCAGTATTTCTAGATTCCAAAGATCTTTTTTCCTCCTTCCCTTGTCTCTGCAGGTGTACCAGCAAACAATGCATGTTCTATCAAGGGTGAAAAACAAATATGCCCTTTGCCTTTTGAAAGGGGTCAGGCGCGTAGAATGAAACACAAGTGTGAGGTCTCTACACAAGTTCTCTCTGCCCCTGTACTGCCTTTCCTCCCATTAACTCATGGTTAAACGGGAAGTTCAGAGACTGACTGTACTACACAATGAGACGATTTGGGGAGACTGTTTATTTTGGTATTGTTTTGTCTCACTGGGGACCATGACTATTGTGCGTGTGTGTATGTAATGATAATATGAAGCTCTGACATTTCAGCAGATGCCTGTTAGAGTTCTGGTTGCCCAAATCACAGATCACTTATCTGAAACCTTGTCCAAAGACAAACCATCAAGGTAGGTGGCCTAGGCCATATCTGTCACCTTCTTTTCAGACACATATCATATGCTAGTCAGAGGAATGGGACAAGTAATAGAAGCCTTTATATCAGATTTGTGTCAACAGAGGATTCCCGACAAATCCCTTCAATTTTCCTTGGACAGAGTCTACCTTGAAAGTCTTCCAGCAGTCCAGTGCAAAGTAGTTGCAGCAAATGAGAGGATCAGTCTGCATATTTCTGGGAACTTTGAGAAAATACTACATTGATTACTTCATACTGAAAGCAGTTTTCCAGAAGAGACTTTTTCTTAATTTTTGTTGAAATTTGGTTCTAACATAGGGTTTAAATGCTTAGGGTTTAAGTGTTTAATGCATAGGGTTTAAGATTCCATATCGCTGTAAATGCTTTGTGGTCTTTGGAACGCAGTCAGGATAGTGTCAGAATAGGAAGAGATGTAGATAAGTGTTGTTTATGTGGTGGTGTTACATTCTTCTGTGGTCTTCAGTAAGTGCCCTGAGTCTTCTGAAGAGGCCAGTGCAGTGGACTGTGATGCCCCAGGATGCAAGTCTAAAACCACAGTAGTCTAAAGCCACAGAAGGTGCATGGCAATAAAATGCTGCACAAGAATCCTCCCTTGTAGCTTTGCCTCTGATTGGAAAATGTCTTTTTCTCCCCAGTATTACTGTCCCTGTTCCCACACTTAGCTAAATGACATAGTTGATGAATAATCTTAGTAACAGGATCTCGTTCACTTTCTGTGACAACACCAGAAGGTCAGAAAATCTTCAGCTTGGTGTGAGGACTTTCAGCAAGTCTCTGAAGGGAAATGGAATATCCTAAATCAACCTATTCAACTCATGATTCTTTCCAGAAGTACTCTCAGTGGCTTCATATCCAGTCATCTTGGGGATCCTTTATCTATTTCTAGAAATAGCGGAGGTAGGGTCACTCAGGTCTGTGCTCACCCAATATACCTACCCACACTATTCTTGCTCTCTCCCATGTGTAAACAAATGCCATAAACACAGGCTCATCCCTTTCTGTATGTGAATGACAGAGGGGGTTTTTTTTTAACCTAATGCATTAGAGGGCTCATTTTTTGCATATCACTCACTTAGTTCACTCTGTGGAATTCAAGTATGTTGAATTTACTTCCATGCAGATTGTGCATGCTTTAGAACATTCAGCTCTTCACTACCTGTGAAGATGACCCAAATATAAATTACCATCATTTCTATTCTCTCCAGATTCATTTTCATTCAGTAACTCATTGCTATCCAAGAACCTATTTAATTTCACTCTTTTCTTTGCTGAGCATTATTGCTGTTTCTAATTATTTTCCTAGTTGTATTAGCCTTAATTTGTTCTACTTGAATCTCATTCTATTTCATGCTTGCATTTCTGACTTCTCAAAAGCCCCATATTTAAGTCTCCATCCTCTTCACCATTCATAACTTCTCCTCATTTAGTATCATCTGCAAATTCAATTGACGTGACTTTCAGAGTCATTGCTATGTTAAATATAGGACAAATAGTATACTGAACTCTGTCTAGATACTAAACCACAATTTCATGTATAGATTGCCACCACTCCCAACGTTTTTCTGATATGGGGACTATAGAAATTTATTCTGTTGATATACCTACTCCACTTTTGCTAATGACAGGAAAGAATCTGACAAGCATTTTCAAGACAATAAAATGTGAAACACTGTTTTCTCACTGTTTCCAATTTTGTCAACTTGTTTTGTGTTAAATTTGACTGGAGCATTTCAAGGCAACTTTCAATGGATCTATATTTTACTGCCAACTACCAACACAACTATTTCTTGAAGAAAAAAAAAAAAAAAAAAAAAGTGTATGATCTGGGATGCTGGTGGGAAGTAGCTCCCTAGAAATCTTTGTGTGTTTTCTATACAGTTTTAGTACATATGTACACCTTGAATAAATAT
The DNA here is from genome assembly GCF_018691265.1 of Tyto alba. Lineage (NCBI taxonomy): Eukaryota > Metazoa > Chordata > Aves > Strigiformes > Tytonidae > Tyto > Tyto alba. Next base: position 3,122,122 of record NW_024881295.1, on the reverse strand, counting down.
TACCTAATTCAGCTTAGTGCATGGGAAGTTATTATTTTCCTGCTTGGAAATCAGAAAGGGTTTGGAATTAGTGTGCTAGAAACGTTTCCTCCCTATCTAATATTTAGATCTGAGAGGTCTAAACATCTTTGTATGAAGTTGTTGTTGGCTTAGTGGAAAGCTATTAAGATATGATTGTCAGTCAGCTTTGGTCTAATATATCTACTCCCTTGTGTTGTGAATAAAACCCCAGCCAAAACACCAAAAAATCAAGTGACAAGGTATTGTGATTTGGTGATGTGAAACTCCAGCTTTGAGAGCATTGGGACGTATTGTACTTCATGAGAAATGACTGCCAATTTTATAATGTCAAAAAAGTATATAATTTACAAAAATACATTTATAATTGATGTTACATTTTGGAAAAATGAAAACTGATACAAACCCTGATGGTTGTAATTCCCTGCAATCACAACTCTCAAAAGTCTAAAGTTAATGCTAATAGTACCATAATGTACATCTTTCATTACTCTTCCAACTCCATTAATCTCTGACTTCTGTCTCTGCATTCTAGTGTTTCATTGACACCTCTTTCTTACCGTTATGTACTCTTCCACTCTTGTATCAGGTTTTGGGGAGAGGCTCTGTGTGTGTATGAAGATACGGAGGTGTTTGTTATGGATATCTACTCAATATAGACTTTCTCCATAATCAGCCAAAAGAAATATTCTTCAAAGACATGGGCTCAGACCAAAAGTCAGGTTGGACTCTCCGACTCTTCCCTCTAGAAGTGCCTCTTTCTGCACTGACTGCAGAGGGACCCAGTAACAATTACTCCTGCTATAATGAAGCAAGCTTTACGAGTACCTGCTCCCCTCATACCATTTCTGTTCATGTAACTCACCTGGTGTCTCTGTTTCTCACCTCCCAGTCCTTGTTCATTTTGTGTGATCGTGGTATGGTGATGCATATCTAATACTGGTTAAAGAGATAATGCAGGAACGGTACACCAGTAGATTTCACTGTCGGGTTTTAAATGTTCAGGTAGAATGGCTCAGAGGGAGGAAGTGCGTGGGCAGGACTCCTGTACCTCAGAAATATGTCTTTTTTGGAGCAGACGGAGAGAGAGCTGAAGGCTGCTTTGCTCTTGTACCCCTACCCATTCTTCCAGTCTTCCATTTGTTGGAAGCTTACCCAGAACTCTTTTCTGTACTTCATCTATATATTATTGGCAAAAGTTTGCCTTTGTAGATTGTGTTCTGCAATCGAGTGTCAATTATTGTAGCATATTCAAATGTTAGAATATAAACTTAATTAACATTTTACAGCTGCTAATAAATGTTCTGGAGTCTGAGAAAGAATCTAGCATAACCACATCCCTTTTTAATTCTTTCCCTGCTCCTCAAACATTTAATTAGCAACTTAAAAATGTTACTAAAATTTACACCACTTCACTTTCCTCTGCTCTTGGTGTGATCATTCACAGTTTGTGTAAGCTAAATTTGAAACTGCAACCAAAGGAAACAGATATTGTCTTGCATGCCTTTTTCTCCCACTTTGTGTGGGGATAAGTGACTTCACATGCTGTAACACAATGGGCAATATGGTTTTAAGTGTGTAATGCCAAAATCTTGGGGTGAGATTCTGCTTCATTGAAGTCACTGGCAATTTTGCAATTGATTTCACAGGAGCAAGAATTTCAGCCTAGATTGCTCAAGCTAGGACACTGGCCCCGAATTGGATCAGACAAGCATCAAGGTAACATAGAAAGGACAACCTTCCTCAGATTCTAGCACTAAATGCATCTCTTAAAAAATCTTAAATTTTTTTAATTCTGTTCTCTTCACAATTAAATGAGGGAACTAATACATGCAGTTTAGGAAAGTAACAAGACTAATGAATGTTGCTAAGAGACTCCTATATAAGGAATTGTAATTTGAGCTTTGCAAATTGCAAAATTGCCAACTGGCTTAGTTCCACTGGGCCCAACTTGCTTATATTGAAGTGTATAATGGTGACCGAATGAGTGATTTTACAGATAAATTTCAGGTAACCTGTTATCTGTCTGAGACAAATAAACTTGAAGTTACAAAAGATAACATAATTTTGGACCTTTTTGTATTCTAGGGAGAGATACTGCAAGTAGTTGGGTGTCTATGTAACTAATATATTTTAAATGGATTCACACAGACAAGATAGTCTTATACTTAAAATAATTTACAGAGAGAAACTTTTAAAATCACTGCCAGTATTAAAATGGTACGGAATTATGGGAACTAGTAAAAGGTCATTTTTTTTCTGAAAAATTATACTGGATAAATTGTTTTAAAATGTGTTGCATTTATTATTCCATTAACTTCTCCATCAGATGCTCACAGTTTACATGAGAAAGTATGAAACCAGATTGACTATTAGAGTAATGGTGCTCAGGATTTCAGGGCACAAAGTGGTTGATAATCCTGTTAACTCCAGGAAAAAGAAAGTTAGTGAGCATTGATGATAATTGTTTTTTTTCTAAAGTCACTCTTTGAAACTCACTCTGTTCTCCCTTTCTTTAACATACCTGATAAGTATGTGTCTACTCAATATCAAAGCATATTAAATTGATCTAATCATGCAAACTAAAGTAGGCACGTCTGGCTCAGAATCTGTCTTCCTTATGCATGACTATATTTATATAAGCATTTTTTAAAACCATGTGTGGCATTTCATTATGTTCTTTGAGAAAGGAGTTCAGGAGTTAACACTGAAAAAAAACAAAAATTGATCAAGTGCCATGATACCCCTTCCTGCCATGAACTTAATTTGTGACATTCCACTACCATCTTCCCTACTATGACAGACCTGTGTACCATTGTCAGTCAGTTCCTTTGGAAATCCCACCAGATGTCTAAGTGTATTTGTGCATCTGTCCCTTTACCTTCTCAGTATCAGACCCATTATGATTTATTAATCATCTACGAAGAGCATTGATAAACAATGAATATTTATGACTACAGATGTGACCCTATTGTTTGTGTAAATTATAGTGTTTTTCTGGTAATATTCTGAATGGCTTCAAGTTTACATAAATAATTCATACTTGTAAAGCCATATGTTAAACTGTCAATGTAAAAGAAGAAGTGCTGCCAGTTTTCACTTGAACCATATGTAAATATCAAGAAGTTGATTTTAAACAGTGATATAAAGACTAAGCACCTTAATGCCATTTACACAATAACAATTGCAATATGCTGCAATGCACTAGATGCATTAAGATGAGTATCAAAGACAAAATAAGTTTTAAATAGAGCAGAGAAATTAATCATTTTTATTTCTGAGTAAACTACAGTGTATTGAATTGACCAAGTCCAGATTTACAAATTTAAATTACAGTGATAACAAACCTCCAGCCTTTTGTCATTATTTCTAACTGAATGAAGCAGCTTGAAATACTTCCCTGAAAATACTGCAAGGAGCATTACATCTTTATCTTTGATAAGAAGGTAGAATTTTCAGTGACATTGTCATATTTGTATGAGATTTTGAGACTTTCTTACCCTACCTGTCTACATACCCTACAGCTAATAGTTATCCCCTGATATAGTCTAAGTACATGCTGTTTCTGCAGAGGCAGAATCAGTGAGAAGCCTAGTTGGCATGTTGCAGTTTACCCTTATTCCAGCAGTACTAGCATGGTAGGGCAAATAGCCACATTCACCATGCCTTGGAGAACTTTGGTGATAGATTTCATCTATAAACTGTAGCTCCTATCTCAGTTCTAATTTAATAATCAGAGCCAGTTTTTATCAAGGTATTCATTACATGCATGCGACATACATTAAGTGTGTGTGTATGTATGTATATGTCAAGTGGTGTGCATATGCAGATACATACTTTGAGAAAGTTCAGAATATAGTGTTAAGACTGATAAGGACTAGAAAATACCTGAATTAGAGGATCCTTTCCTCCACTCTTGCAGAACCTCTGTTAACAGAAAACAGGCTGGTGTCTTTTTTTTCTGTTGGATTTCCTTGTGCTCCATGACTGGAAGTATGACCCTCACTTAACACAGTAACCATCACATCATACGTCTGGTCCTGTGGAAGAGATGTGCACGTGTGTATCTTGAGGCACAGGACTTGGCTAGGCACACATGCTTTCATAAGCCTTGTTATGTGAAAGGCCAAGTGAGTGGCCCATGTCAGGGCTGTAGGCTGTGGTAGATTTGTTTCTAATCACATCATAGGAGAAGAAATACATCTGTGGGCTTGGCTGGATGTTCCCATTCTGAGTGGTCTAAGCTAGCAGAAAAGCCAAGAGGTGGCCTGACCACAGTTTGTAAGAACCTATAGTCAAAACCAAAAGCTTGCCAGTAGATGCTCTTAACTGACAAAGTTGCAGCTAAATGCCAAGGCTGGAAGATGCAGATAGGAAAATTCAGCTTGGAAATAAGCCATACATTTTCAGCAGCTAGGATAATTAACAATTGGAATGACCTAAGAAGGCTTGTGACTGATTGTTCATCACAGAAATGGTCAAACTGTGTTTAAAGGTTTCTCCAGAAAGTGTTAGTTAAAACACATTTATTATCCTTATAGCAAAAATAATCTCAAAGGAATTCTGTGGTTACAAAGAAGACCAAGACCGGTCGGTTAACAATAATGTTGCTTAGCCTTAAATTCCATTAATTTCCATGATCCTAGTACTGATCTTTGCACACACTTCTCATAGTTCTCTATTCTACATTTCTTCCACAAATGATTTAGAGTGTGCCCATTAAGATCTACTGAAAGCTATCAGTGTCTGTGCTATTCTGCATGTTTCAAAGACAGCAAGAAGTTTTTAGTTAAAGATTTTGTGGTCCTTCAGCTAGATCCAAAGGAGTCTTGGCAGTTCATTTTCCATGTGCAAGCCTGAAACAAAACATTGCTCACAAAACAAAGCCATCTTTACTGTTAAAATGCCTTTTCCGTTTCCTAAGTGAGAAGAATATAAAATGTTGTTCTCCCTTTTAATGGGTCTCAGACCAAAAGCTGTTTCATCTTCTGTGGGAGTGTGAAGGTAGAAATCCTAGGGACAGATTCAGACTGGGATATAGACACGGGCATTGACAGATGCCCAGGGTAGCAGCAGTTTTGTCTTTCCTCTCATAAGTTTGAGGGCTGGAACAGTGCCATGAACTCGTCAGGGTTTCTCAGCTGTAGTTACCACTGTGGGCCACTGAAAGGTCCCAGAAATGCTGATGTGTCTTGATTGCATCTCTTTTTGTGTTGCTACCCTGGAATCCATTGTCTTCCAAATCTGACTGTGCTGCAGGCTTTTTCTGGCTCTTAGCTTCTTTTAACCTCCAAATAGCTCTGGAGTATCCTTTTCTCCTTGCCTTTATCTTATTTCATGCCTAAAGTAAAATTATAGGAACGCTTTATTTCAGAAGAAGCTCATTTTGTTCCTTGTCTTGAGACTGCAATACACATGTAGTATTTTGGGTGTTACATAAATACAGAAGAGCTCGTATTTGATACCACAGTTCTTGTTTCTAGATGCTCATTTGGACAGTACAGTTTTTATGCAAATAAAAGCTTTTGTTTCTACTAGAAAAGTGCAGTTATAAAAAGGACATTTACTTGTTTTATTCTTCCTGGGCATATTTAGAGATGAACTTCTGGATTTTGTCATCAGAAATCAAATTCTGTGGCTTTTTACTGTTGCTAGCTGTGCAAGACCTTAGGAAGGCAAGAGAGGGGTCCTGGATTCTATTCTTCCCTAAGCATCTTTTACTAAGTTCCAGTCAATTATTGCAGATCTCTGTAAGTCCAGTGAAGTCATTGGGGTTGCCCAGGTGCAACTGCACTGAAAAGCCTGAATTTCAGAACTGGAGTTACAAAGCTGGATGCAGAAGAAAGAAAATATGTTGCTTTACTCCCCAAGTGCAGGTTGAGCTGGCATGGCTGATGGTTTAGAAACACCTGCTTTGAGGAGGTGTTCTCTTGTGGGACAATATAAATAAATAACTGAAATACTTGTGACCTGAGCAAACTGGCTGTGGTTTAATTCACAGAGAAATGTAGAACTGTTTTCACAAAGTTGCTTGGTGCTGTCCAAATGCAGTATATTTCCAGGTTTTCACATCTCAGAGGCCCACCTGAGCTTGCTGAACTGCACATGTTGGATCTTTGCCCTGTTAGGTAACTCATAAGGAAATAAACCATTCAGCAAGGCCTAAATGGTGCTTTATCCTCTCCTCTCCTCTCCTCTCCTCTCCTCTCCTCTCCTCTCCTCTCCTCTCCTCTCCTCTCCTCTCCTCTCCTCTCCTCTCCTCTCCTCTCCTCTCCTCTCCTCTCCTCTCCTCTCCTCTCCTCTCCTCTCCTCTCCTCTCCTCTCCTCTCCTCTCCTCTCCTCTCCTCTCCTCTCCTCTCCTCTCCTCTCCTCTCCTCTCCTCTCCTCTCCTCTCCTCTCCTCTCCTCTCCTCTCCTCTCCTCTCCTCTCCTCTCCTCTCCTCTCCTCTCCTTTTTTCTAATGGGAAAGACTTGTACTCCTGCACGGAACACATTCAACACCACATTCCATAGTGTAACATATCTGTCAATGAGATTGTTCTTCAGATGATTGGTTTCATCTTGTTACATCAATAAATGCATACTCCTCTTGGGCTGCTCCAGATAGATTCCCTGCTTTCTTGGATGAGTTTTCATCGACTTTCAGGAGAGCTTTCCTACTCCTTTCTAAAATCTAGGCAATGTTCTGTAATGCACATTACTGATTAGAATGGGGTCTGTGCTGTATCCTATGAGAAATGTATGAATAAATTCCATTAATTTAGGATAAACCGCACTTGCTGCAGTGTGCAAGTGTAATACTTCGATCATAGACAAGGTGTTCCTGATACCTCACAGTACAGTATTTTAACGGCTAGATGGCACTATTGCCAGAGAGTAGAATCAGGTGCGACAGAAAATACCAAGAGAATTTACAGATTTGGTTATTTTAGCAAGAGCCATAACAGAACTTAGCATTCAGCTGCCTACTATATTGATTTAAATTTCAGAATTTGGTTTGTGTCATGTATGCTAAGTAACTCAGTAATATTTTCAGCGAGCTTTTTTTTTTCTTCTCCTAATGGCGTAGCAACTCAGGCACGTTGTTCAGATGTGCCTTTGGCTAGGTGCTACAGAGAGTGGCAAACTCATGACAAAGTCACCTAAGGTTAAAGGAAGCGCATGTATGAAAGAGAAAGCTGACTAGATGATATGCTGATCTTCTCTTCCTTCCTTTATCCACTTGTCCTTTCCCACGCAGACCCTCTCCTGTCTCCTCTCCCTGTTTGCCCCCTTTGTGTCATTCATTGCAAGAAGAGACTGGGGAAACACTGCCAAAGTGTCTGTCACTCCACTGAGCTCTGTTCACTCTGAGCTGGCATGTTCAGTGTCCGAAGGAAATGTGATTTTCTTTATGCCTTTGCACCAACACCATCGATGTCTGGGTGCTGGTGCCCAGGCAGCGGCAGCAGTGGCTGCAGGGGTGGCTTCTGTGCGGAGGGGCCTGGGCCATTCCAACAGACCCACTGCAGGGCACAGCTGAGCACCTCGGGAAGATGATGACACCTCTGGGAAAGCGTGTGTAAGAAAGGGTAAAACGCTGCGTGGCAGTGAGGAGAGAGGGGGAAAAAAAAAATGTGAGAATCAGCCCTGTGAGCACCAAGGTGAGAGCAGGAGGAGGTGTTCCAGGCTCCCGAGCAGAGATTCCCCTGCAGAGCCCACACTGGGGCAGGATTATCTCGAAGGACTGCAGCCCATGGAAGGGCCCACGATGGAGCTACAGAGAAATGTGAGGAGGAAGGAGCAGCAGAGAGGAGCTGTTATGGACTGACCCCATTAACCTGCCATTCCCCATCCTCCTGCACAGCTTGGGGAGGGAGGTAGAGGAAGCAGGAATGAAGGGCTGAATTTGGCCCTCGGAAGAATTTGTGAGGGTGATGAAGTGGAAGGAGTTTTTCGTTTGCTTTTCACTTCTTACCATGCACACCTAATTTAAATAAATAAATTAAATTCATATTCCCAAGTCAAGTTTGGTTTGCCCATGATAGCACTATTATCTTCCTGTCTTTACCTCAATTCACAAGCTTTTTCAACTTAATTTCTCCCCCAATCCTGTTGAGGAGGGAAAGTAAGAGAGTGTCTAGGTGGGCATCTGGCAGCTAGCCGAGGTCAACCCACCACAAGAGAAAGGACTATTTTTAGCCTTTTGAGCAGGGTAAATTTTTTTTTGAGGCAGTCCATATTTCATTTAGCAATTCCCAGTAATATATTTAAATTTTAAGAATCAGTTATGCTTCTAAATCTTTATTCCAGGAACTTATTTTATTGAACTCATCAGACACAAAGTGCTTTTGATAAGCAATAATATTTCTAAAACAAATATTCATGTGCTAAACATAGGGCTTCCAAAATGACTGGTTATGTTAGATGTCTCTATGTTCCTAATGCACATGCTGAGATTAAAGAGGGCAAACACTCTAATAACTGCAGTCCTTAAACTCTCCTGAAGTTGGGACCCTGAAACAGGTTAATCTTAATGTCTCTTAATGCCTAACAGTGTAGGTTTAGGCACACCCTAGCTTCTGATATTCATCTCTAAAAGTACATGTCAGTCATTACTCAATTTTCCCAGTTTTTCTTCTTTCCTGTAACTATCCCACTCTATTTTACCAAAAAAAAAAAAAAAAAAAAAAAAAAAAAAAAAAAAAAGGGGTGTGTGTGGGGCGTGGGGCAAACAGGGTAAATAGCTATTTCTTTTTCATAATGGACAACTGTTTCTTAAGGTATTCCCTGATTTTTCAGTTTTGTAAGTTGCTGAGGTGTTATCAGCATGTGTTTTTTTTCTTGACTTGGAAAGCCAGTAAATCATCTCAGAATCTTGACTGATGTTCCAAAATATATTTCTTACATTACCAGAAATATTGAACAAAAAACCCCCAAGACATGAAAAACCTACTCACTTTGTCACTCAGGATTTGTCAAGCATGATTCATGATATGTGAAAGTTTGATCTTGATGTTATGATTTCATATTTTCCAAAACTCTTACTGCTAGAGAGATTTTTGAAGTAATTTTCTGCATCATTTTTGTCTCTTTCTGGACCTTTTGTATAAATCACAATTTTTACTTTCCACCTCAGTATGGTTATAAAAGATTTTATTTTTTCCTTTAACTGCTTTGGCTAACATGAACTCATTCTGCTGTTTTGCTTCTTTAGTATTTTTCCCCTAGAGAAATTGTTAGACATGGTGTCCTTCAGGCCTTCTTGGAGTATAATCACTTAGACCTTCTTTATGGCCTGTACAATTGCTGAGTGGTAAAAGCCAAAATGAAATGAAATGCATCTGTGCTTTCACAGAAATGCTTTTTAAAGTAGCCTTCCAGCTAAAAGATGGACTCCATTTATGTACTGTACGGAGTACCTATGTACTGCATGCATTGGGCCAAATTATTTGTGCTTCTGCTTGGGTTTGCTATGGCCCAGTCCTGCCAGCATTCTCCCAAAGGAGACATGCTCAACTTCTCTGTTTGAACAGCTGAGCTGAGAGGATGGGGATGCTGAGTAATACTACTTCTTACAGTGTTTGAGGTACCACCACAGTGGCAACGGTTGTGTAGAAAGGATCATGTCTTTGGTTTAATTCCACATCCCAGTAAACTTCATGAGAAAAGTCACAGCTAGCTGCATTTCTGCACTTGCAGTATATACTGTATACCTAGTACTACTTTGGGAAAGTCTCTTACAAAGGCATAATGCTCACAGATTTTTATTTTTATCTGAGGACAATTGTGCCTTGGAAATAGCTTATTTGAAACCTTTGACCTGAATTCTAATCTGATTTAGATTCATTTAAATTCAGAATAACTGGGTTAACTCCAATGTAAGTGAACTACTTGTCCATGGGATAGCAACGGTAGTTCACAGAAATACAAACAGCAGCTGGCTCTGTGTCCTTAGTTAATTTGATTATATAGTTTTATTTTAACTTAAACAAAGTAATGACTTTATTGTTATTTTAAGAAACCTATTTTGAGAGAAAGGAATCATATTTCTTATATAAATCCACTTTCAAATATCTTCTTTAGATGTAAACGTTTCTAGAGATGGAGTTAGGTTTGTGTGGGGACAGTTAAAGCATACTAGATTTCACTGATCACAGTTGCTTTAAATTATGCAAAGAAGAGAGAAATGCTGTTTGCTCATGAAGAAAACAAGTTGGCAGCAGAGATCACAGAGGGGGCCTGCCTTTGTAGTTTCTCTTTTCTACAGACCAAGTACCAGGAGAAGGATTGGGTTGTCTTTTCAAGAACTATCTTAGGGGCTACATTTGGCTAAGGTAGTCATTAGACAGAAAATCTGGGTTCAGTGGTAGTAAACATTCTTCTCATCATGTCCGTCTCAATCACTATTCTTCTGAAGTTTTACAAGAAGTAATTCAAAATAAATTGTTGAATCTTGCTTTGCCTAAATGTAAATTAAGGTGACTCTCAGGGCTTTCTCCTGATATTATGAAATCTAGTAAGATCTGAATACAAGTTTTCAAATATTAAAATCATAGTTATGTATATTTTCTGATTTTTGCAGACATTTTCAATATGTCTTACTTATCCTCTTACCATATTTTCTCTCAAATGAAAATCTGCTTTAAAATATCCATGTTCTAAATCTTATAATCACCTTCAAAATTACAACAGCAGAAGGGGGATTGAGAACATTTTTCAGTAACAGATCTTACTAATGTTTGCTATTGTAAAGTTCTCTAATGTCTGTTATTTTATTTTTGTGTTTTGTCACAGGATGAAGAGAAGCTGACGTGGAGTGACCGTATGCCTGGATATGCAACAAACTTTGGATTGATTTTATTTATGGTAATATAATCTGCACTTCTGCACATTTATTAGGTGTGAGAAACTTTGCAATGAGCATCTTGAGTGGAATTCTGAATTAGAATTCTCAAAGCTGCTAAAAATTGGAAGAAAGCTAGGGTTATAACCTACAGTTTGTGAGAAATATGTGTCCTACTAGGAAGACTTGTAGAGCTTAATGCTTACCTCCAGCTTTATTCTCTTTTTCCAAAGGCTGTTTATGAGAGAGCTGTTGGCTGGATGACTTGCTGTAATGACAGCAGCTCGTTACTTGGTTTCTGCTCCATCCTCCATTATCTGATGAAGGGAAGCCTACTGTGCATTTGCTTGTTTGCACAGTATTGCATATGCTCTGTCAGAACGACATACAGAAAGGGTTGAGCCTATTGAACAGATGGCATGCAGGTGAAATAAATCTGTTGCTGAGAAGTATGTGTCCAACACACATTCAGGGATGGACTATACTGTAGTCAAGGAAGACCATGGTATACAATCCTCACTTGAGAATAAGAATAAGTTATGCAGGTCAGCCAACTGTAAAGTGTGGACACCACTGTCCTAGTGAAATTTCCAACAGAACATAACACATCATCAAGCTGCTAATCTTTGTAATCAGAAATAGGAAAACCTTAGCTATTAAACCTTACATTACCTTGTCAAGGATCCCATTATCCCTCTGGTTACAGAAACTACTGAATGAAATAATGTGTTCACAGAGCCAGTATAAAATGGCAATGAAATATGCTGGTTTACACCACAGGAAAATGGGAAATTTACTTAGAGACTAAATTATTTTAAAATACATCAGTGTACTTCTAATATACTGGAATTTGCATATACTGGAACAGATGTAATGGGAAGATTTAATTTCTATTGGTGACAATCAAAACCATTTTGTATTTACATTGAAATCAAATTAATGTCTGCATTTGTATAAATATATGTGTATATTTTTATGAAGCTATATATTTTATATTAAGTATATTTTCTGTATATATTATGTGTCTCATTCATATACATATGTATGTACTTAGAACATTTCAAGTGAGTTTATCATCCTGAGCGTCTACTTTTTAGACAGAACCTCTAACTGGCATCACGTGGGACTTTGCTTAAAGCAGAGTATACTGAGTATGACTAAGCATATAGCCATGATTTAGTTTTTACAAGTCATTCTTTTGCAGACAAGGTGCTTACATGTGCTTTTGACTTTAACCACATGTTTAAATCTCCCACAAGCATGAGCTTAAAGTGTTTTCCTGAGTCATATCTCATGTATTACACTACCTTCTTACTGTTACATCTCATATAGATTTATAAAGGTAAAATGTAGAGATCCAATTCTTCAACTTCTAGTGGAAATACATTGGCTTTCACCATTTGGAGAAGAGGCCACTATGATTTTTTTTTTATAATATTTTGAGCATTAGTAACATGTCAGCACTTATAGGAGACAACTTACAAACCATGCATGAAATTCAAGTCACCTCCTGATGAGGGAGAGCCAGCTCTGCTTTCCCATGTGGAGATTATAATCTGCACTTGACTGTATGTAATGCTTCTCTTTTTTTCTGCTAGATTAGTTAAACAGGAATTGGAAACACCAGACTAAGGTTTGCTGTCAACTTGTGCAACAGAATTGCACTGAGGAAACGTAATTGGTGTCATCTACCTCTGTTACTATTATTCACATGGATTAATTCTTTTAGCTGTGAGAAGTACATACATAATAGGTGATGAAATCTTGAATTTATGTGTGCATGTGCACATATACAGTATACAGACATAGACGAATCAGGCAAAGATAGGCACACACACGTGCTGCTATTTCTAGCGCTGCAGAAGTGATTCTTGAATTGTTAATATTACCTTTTCCAGGCCCAAAGGGTCTGGCAGCACAAATCCATAGGTATTTTCCATGGAGATGTCTACACTGCTATAGAATGACGCTGCTGTGTTCTGTCCCTCCTTCCCCCAGCTTTACATGCTATACTTTCCCTGATTATTCCCGAAGCTGCTAATGGTTTTCTCTTTAATTTTCATTTGCATACTTATTTGTACACTTAATTTTTGAGAATCCTCTTTCAAGGATGTTGTGTTTTTTTTCTTTTAGGCTTTTCATCTATCTTTATTAGGCTAAGTATGCTGTTTGTTTCTTTAAAAGTGTGGTTTGAAAAAAAACATTGGGTTTGGTTCTCTTGCCCAGCTGGTCTTGGTGTTTTACACCACCAAATAATTCTAAGGGTTATTTTACACATTTATGGATGCTTTAAAATCTGGTCACATCTTTTTTGTTGTACACAAAGCCTCACCTGTCTGCAGAGGACGCATAAGATCCGACCTTGATTTAAGCAATGTCTTTTGCACGGAGTTTGGAACAGAAGTTCACAAGTCGTGTTTTTGCCCAGTAAGACCACTGGTAGCAGGAATTCTAGGCTCAGCTGGGCATATACAAGTTTGGCTTGTGTGTGATTAGTAATAGCACATGTCACACTTTAGAAACACTACATTTAGAAGGTGCATGTTACGGTGAAGATTTCTGAGTATGTGATGAAAACATTAGTAGCTGCTGGAAGAGAGCAGGATGGCATGGAACAGTGCCATCACTGGAGCCTTTTTTGGGTTCACTGCATTTGGCTCAGTTAGAGAAAGGAAGTGTCATGGCACAAGAGTTCAGCCTGTTCCTTCTTTTAGATGCTATTGACCTATTCTTACTCACATGGCATAATACTTGACTCTAGAATAGCCCCACTGGGAAGACAAAGAACTATTTGGACATTAAATTGTTATCCTGCTTGGATGAAGGTATCTGTCTAGCCCACGGGGTTTTATAGCTTCCTTCTCAGATCCAGTATGCTTTCCTGTTTGTCTTCATTCATACCAGGCTCAGTAGGTGACCTTCTCTGTAGCCAATTTTTACATCTGTTTCTAAGCAATTCAGTCCTTAACAGACTAGTTTAGATATTCAGTGAAGAAACTGTCTGCCATTTTAGGGGATAGAACTGGCTGGATGAAAAGTCAGAAATAACAACAAAAAACAAAATAAACACCTGAATGAAAGGTGAACATCTAATCTGGAATTTGGTCAAAAGATGCATTGTAAGGAATGGGGAAAATGCTGTGAAGATACAGGAACCACTCCCTCTCAGTGACCATCTGGGGAGTGAGAACTATGCTCTCACTTACTGTGCAGTCCTACAAGCACTCCTCAATTTTCTCTTGCTGGATGCAGATAATGAAGGCTCCTAAAGGAATGTTTTTCCATCTGTGTCTAAGCAGATGTTTAAAAACAGCTGGGCAAATGAGGAGTTTCCGAAGCCCTGGTGCTTTTGAAAAGTCAATACCTTTGTTCTTTAAACAAATAGAACATATTTTTGGGTAACTTTATATATCTTGCTATGTCACTGCACAAATCGAAAAGGCTGCAATAGCACAAGCCTCTAACAGTATCTCGTCCTCCAATAATTTTCCTCATTGCTGTGGATCCCTGAAATCCTATGGTCAGGTTTAAGAATTTGCTATTCAACTTCCATGATCTGAAACTTCCTCCTTCTCTGTTTAGTGATGGCTGTCCTTGATGTTTCTTCTTCCTGAACTGTTAAGATAGCATATTGAAGTGAAAACTTGTGATGGAGACAGGTGTCTGTGGAGGCCCAGAGAGCTCATAATCTCCAGAGTGATACATACAAGTTTACTTTGCTGGTCTTCCTTGTCCACCATTATAGTAAAAATTTCAAAGAAATCCAGAGGGGAAAGAAACAGAAAAAGAGTATCCGGAAGGTGATTAAGAGGAAGGAATCTGTGATCCAAACTAAAAGAAAAGAGTTTAAGGTGACCGTAGAGATGGAAGGTGAATTAGATTACTGCCAGGTGGTGCTTTTTTGTTTTCTCTCTTGATTGGGGATATTATTCTCTACTGCAATGATCACTTTTGCAATGGGCAAATTAGGTAAAAGTTCTGATGGTTGTGTTCCTGCACCCCTTCCATCACAGAAGATAGTTCAACGTGAATCAGTTTTCTGTCTTCATGTTTGGTAGGCAAGACAAAAGAAAAATATAAAAATAGGCAGAAAAACTAGAGCTGTTTTCTCAACACAATGAAAACTATAAAAGGAAAGGAAATAATATTTTATGTAATTTGAAACACTTTCTTTCAAAATATTTTATGTTTAGACTTTTTTATTTTAGACCAGCATTTGAATGAAAAATACTAGCATGAAGGAAAAATTAATCATTCACCCACATTTCATTTAAAATTAATGAAACATTTCTTTAAAATTCAAAATTAGATGTTTTACTAGATCTAACATTTTATTACTATTTTCTCACAAAACATACTTGTGAATTTCATCCGATATCTCCAGGAGTTTCTCCAAATTGTTACTTTTTAGTGTTTACTAGTTCTGCATTATAACTAAATGTGCCCAGGTTTTATCTTCAGTCTTTAATATAGCTCTGATTCTTGTTCTAGTTTTTCTGCAGTAGTATTTTTCATAAGACAACCTTCCTCAGTATACAGGAATTCAATAAATTATTGCTGGGTCATTAAAATGAACTGTTAAATTTCCATAAACCTGCATTGTGAATCTGGGCCTCTAGGCCCGTTGAAATAATTGCAATAGTCTAATCTTTCACATTTAGATAGTCTCTTTCATCTTAGGATCTCAAGATGTTTTACCTGAAATAAGGAATGTATATTAGAATTCTTGCTAAAGGCAAAAATTAAAGAGAAAAATGTACTCTCTGCCCCTTGCCTGCTATGGTTATGAAATTTTGCTGGGTTTTATTGTTATTTTATAGATTTTATTTTCATAGTGGGGTGTTTGTGTGTTTTTTTTTTTTTTTGTTGTTTTTTTTTTTGTTTTGTTTTGTTTTTTTTTTTGTTTTTGTTTTTTTTTTTTTTTTTTTTTTTTAAACCAGAATACCACAGCCCTGTGAAATTCAAATTATTCTTGTGGGAACTTGACCTTAAGTAGAAGGGCTAACTTTCCTCATCTCATGGGTCAAAGCCAGCCCATGAAGGATGCCAGATACTAAAAGATTTCTGGGACAGAAATGTAAAGTAAAGACCTAGTAGCGCTACTTAGGTTAGTCTTAAGAAAATAAGAACAAGAGAAACATTTACATTTTTTTTTTTTTTTTTTTTTAATTTGTTGTAAGAGTTGAGTAAACACAACTGGAGAGTAAGGTGTGACTTCTGCTGTGCGGATGTGAAGCTGTTTCAGCCCGTAAAGCCGATTTACTGGTCTGCACATACATGTAGGCCCTTCAGTCCAAGCCATCTGAAGCTATTGCCAAATAAAAGACCTTGCTTAATACCTGCATTTGAACCCAAACTACCTGAGTTTCACCAGTACAGTGTGAATAATGTGTGGAGCTTTAATCAGAGAGAACATGCACATCTTCAGGAATAGTTGTGCCAGTTCAGAGTTCTGCATCCAGTTTCTTCATGATGTTCCTGTTAGGGAATTCTGAATTCTCACTTTTTAATTTGATTATCCCCATATTATTGTTGCTCTAAGAAATAACCCACAATGCCAATTCAGGGAACAAACCCAACATGTCAGTCAAAGCTTCTGTTTAAATGCTAGTATCAAACTTGAACTAATCTATTTGTACATTTCTTTGCAGATTATGCTGACATTTTCAGCAGTGTTTGGTGTGATTGTGTACCGGATCACAACAGCAGCAGCTTTGTCATTCAGCACGAAGGAGACAACCAGATCAAATGTTCGAGTGACTGTGACCGCAACTGCTGTCATCATTAACCTCGTTGTGATACTTATACTTGATGAAATTTATGGAGCTGTTGCCAAATGGCTGACGGAAATTGGTAAAACTATCTCACCACATTCCTCCTTAGTACATTACATGTATTTACACGAGAACATGCAAGGAGGTTCTAATAGCAATATTTCCCACTGAAGAGTGCCGGTGAAAATATTCAGGCCTACGGGGTAAGATGTTCAGACATGCCTCTGTGAACTAGGGGTCTAAGCCACAACATGCAGTGTGCCACTAATAGGACTAATTAGCCTGGCCATAATGCCATGTTAACGCAGCTGTGCTATTTCCAGGATCTCAGCTGGTATTGCTTCATTGCGCTGGCTCTGTGCCAAGATCCACTCATCTAAAGCTGGTTGAGAATTTTTGACCTGATACGTGTTTTGATATATATCTTTACCTCTAGGAGCTTGGATTACTGAAAGTCATTGGTTTGTTTCAAAAATGTTTCTGGCTCTGGCAAAGCTACTCTGGCAAATGTTTGTTGTGTTATTTTGCTGATGTGATTTTTACCAGGTCCTTACCACTCAAAGGAATTTTTTACCATTACAGGGGCATGTCTGGGCTGGATTTTTTAGTAATAATATCTATTTCAGTTAGGCGGTGAATATTTTCTTTTTTAATGTTGTATTGTTACAAGCTTGGCAATATATTTAACTCTTTTAAAGGTGAGCCAGTCCTTTGACTACTTTTGGGGTTTAGGCTAGAGTTTTATTTTGTAATATACATTAGGCCAAAGATATTTACTAATAGGGGTTCAGGCAGGGGTTTTATATTGCTATATAAATTAAGCCAAAGTTGTTAGATGTTAACGTGAGATTCTTATAGCTGTCATTAAGTATTGTTTCCCACGTTTTTATACATTACCTCTAATTCTATATGCTTCGAAGTCTAGGAACGTAAAGTCAATTATTCAAAACACTGAAAATCAATCAGCAACCACAGACCCCTTTAAATGTTATCAAGTGCTCTACCTATCAGATTTGGGTTTCTAAAGTTAGGCATCCAAATGAGAAACTTTTTGATAATTGAAGCTGGACTCAATAATTTTGAGCCAGACTCAATAATTCGAAATTGCATATTCCCTCCCTGTAAAACCTACAGTGATGTGAAGCTGGCTGGAACTAGCAGACTTCAGATTAAAATCTTAAGAACTCTTAAAACTTATGCTTCTTATTCACATTTTCTCAAGATACTTTCAAAGTCACAAGTGAAAAAATCTATTTTAATTTTATTTTCTGAAGAACATCATAAACTGAAGTTCTGTAGTTAGCATAAAAGATTTTTAATCCCGAATTCTTGAAATATGGTCCTGTGGTTTTACCAGTAAGGATAGCCTGATAGTTTAGATTAAATTTGTAAAGTATTTGAAAGAAATTAAGACAAAGCAACACAAAATGCCACCATATGGGGTTAATTTGTTTGTTTCTGTTTCAAACCAGCTTTGGGCAGAATGTAGCAGGGTTCCACAAATGTACTCTGTTCTAGTGGCATAAGGAAAATCAGGTTTACTGTCCAGGCTAAAATCATACCCAAATTTTCAGCTTTCATATAACTGACAAGCTGATAACTGTGTGTGACCCGATCAATTCTGTCCACTGCACCTGCCCAGGTAAGAAAGCACACAGCTCTTAAGGCATGACACTGTTGTGTGGAACAAGTAAGAAGAGATGGAAGAGGGAGGCTTCTCCTCTCTAGCAGTTTCTAGGCAGAAGTTGGGAAATGCAAGCCACAGCCATTGTGCTCTGGGGAAAGCACAGAAGGAAAATCTCTCCCTTTGAAATGTGCAACACTCTGAATTGTGAGAGAAACAACAAATTCCTCCTTGCTGGTTATTCTCCGCATCACTTTGCATTTAATTCTAATCCTCCTATCTTTATTTAGGCAGCATTCCTATTTAACCATCCAATGTATTATTTAAGAAGAGTAATCTCTAATGCCACAAATTTTGAGTTAGAAAGTTCATTCAGGCTGCTTTCTCCGGTGCTAGGCTCAGATGCCAACTATAATCATAATGTTAAAAAAAAAAATATTACAACTCATTCATCCTGATAAATGCTCCTTACCTTGTGAACTTTCATTTTGCTGAGCAGAGCAAAATATACTCAATTATTTTTTCGCCCTGCAGTTAATCAACAAGCTGAGGAACATACTTGTTGGGCTGGAGGTACAGCTTTTGATAGCATATATTTCTATTCCAACCCCAAGCATACTTGAATCTTTGCTGAAGTGAAATATTAAGTACATCTGTAAACACAAGAATAGTACCACTGAGAGCAGTTGCATTCTTCATAGGATCAGAGTAATGATCTGCCTCAATACCTGCTGAATCAGTGCGTGGGGGGAAAAAAGTAGAAGTACTGTTGTAATCAATTCAGAGAGCTCATCCAACATGCTCTAGGACTGCATGCACCTCTTGTGGATCCAGCAAAGCAAGGCACTGACGCTCCTTTACCACAGATCAGACCAGCAAAAGTGCAGATTATATCCTGGTATTCTCAGGTTGAAATGTCATCTTCAGTAATCAGGTGGTGTCAGACTGGCTTACAACTCATTTGTTCACTTTTAACTTCACTTAGCTCAAGGCAGAACCAGTCAAACAGGGACAAAATCAAAACTACTTGAGTTTGTGCCTTATAAAGGCAGCAATTCCTTCAGTGAGCTAAGGCTCATGCCCCGGATATTTCAGCTCATTCTCTACCTGGAAAGTTTCAGCTGCCCAATTTTGGTGTAACATGCTGCAAACCAGCCATACTTTATGTATTTTATGAGTGGGGTTTTTGGTTTTGTTTCTTTTTTTTTTTTTTTTTTTTTTTTTTGAACGTTTTCTCTCTTACTAATGCATCTATTCTGGCTGGATGCATTTCTTATGTAGCAGACTCCCCTAGCTAGAGGACAAATTCTGTGCATGCCTCTATTGGTATGGTATAGTATATCTGAGTGTGGGGAGGGAGTGAAGTGCTGAGCGAGTCTCTGGAACCATATATGGTGTGCAAATTTTCATCCAGAGGCTGAGCTCATCTTTGTGGGAGTTCTCCATAAGGGAAAGGCTAGGATTTCTAGGATTTTTCTCCCTCACATTAAAAGCTGCACTGCTGTTATTTGATATTCCTGCTGCCCTGAGCTGTTGTCCCGAGGATCTATCCAGCGTATGGGATCATCTACAAATTGTTCAAATCCTTCAAAAGTTTAATTAAGCTTTTCTATACATATAGGTGAATGATGGCTTAGGGCTCACCAGGTTGTGTATTGACCGTTTATGAAAATATGGTTGAAAGTATCACAAATAAAGCTGGGCAGTGGGGACTCATTAGTGTTTTGTTATTCCTTTAGTGCTCAAATAAACACCATGCTTCTTTTTTAAGAAAAAAATCCCAAAGCAACAAAACCGCCCAAACTGTGCCTCAAAACAAAACTGTACAAGTACAGCAGTATTTTTAATGAAGTTCTTAAAGCCAGAGCTCTGGAACTACTTTATCATTTCACACTTCCAATGTGCTACAGAAATTCAGACGAGAACACACCACAATAAATTTATCTGCTCTCATATTAGTTAACAGCTCAGGATGATCATGGCAATACAGTAATTTAATCCACATAGAATCTTTAAAAGAGGATCCTACTGTCAATCAGAAAAGCCTCTGTCTCATACCTATGTGTTCTGTTGCTAGAAAATTTCCATAGAAATTGGAAATAAATCTGGGAACAGAGTAATGAATACTGAACATGCTTAAGACATATTTTTACAAGTCATCTAAAGTCTAGAACTGTGGGATATGTATATAGTGCATGGAGAAGTGTTAGCAAAAATGTACATTTATTTTTTATGGCAATTAACAGTTCACTTAATGCCTTATTCAGAAAGATACTTAGCCTTGTGTTTAGCATTAAGCACATTAACAGTCTCAGTATAGAAAAAAGGCTTGTGCACACAAAGATAAGAAGTCTTTTAAGGTGTTTTTTCTGGATGAAAGTCTTTGTATTTTGCTTTCATCATTCATGAATCGAGAATATTAATGCTTTATTATTTCACTTGTATAACTGATAAACTGTCCATGTTAAGATGCATCTGCTTATATACATTAAAGCTGTTTATACTGCTTTAGCTTTATGTAATTGAATATCAGAAGCCAATTTTTTTTCAAACTCTAGATAGCCAGTAGAAGAACCATGTACTTATACAATAATTATTTCTATTATTACTACTACTAATTAATACATTATGTTAACAGAAATATATATAATTATATTATATAGTTCATAATATAATAGATGTCAGAGTAAATGACAAAGGAGTTTTGTGCTAAGGATTTACAGATGTGGCCTAAAGCAGGGGAAGGTGATGTGGTCTGCTCAGGTCTCAGCAAGGCAGTGAAAGAGACTGGAAGAGAAATGATGTATTGTCAGGTTTAGACCAGGTGTCAGGATCTGTTGGAGTTTTTGCTACCAGAGTATTGGAGAGACAGCTATGAGCAACTTGGGATAAACTGTCAGAGGTCTATCAGAGAATCAAGTTCATTATGTTGTCATTATTATAATGTTTCTATCAAAGGCTTTTCAATTTCTTTTGGAAAACTTGGAAAAACACTCTGGAAATCAGGAGTCAGTGACAGAGCTAGTGTGCATTGGTACAAATGAAGAGTACAAAAGCAAAAGCATTATGAGCTCGAAGTTTGCAGTTTAGTGTTGTATTTGCAGATAACAGGGATGTTTAGCTATTTATTAATGGATTTTTCTGGTTTACTCTTCTTCTTTTTTTTTTTTTTTTTTTTTTTTTTTTTCCCAGAGGTACCAAAAACAGAGAAAACCTTTGAGGAAAGACTGATTTTGAAGGCATTTTTACTCAAGTTTGTGAATTCTTATGCATCAATTTTTTATGTTGCCTTTTTTAAAGGAAGGTAGGATAAATACCCTTTACATATAGATATTTATGTGTATATATATATATAATATACATATATGTGTTTGTGTGTCTACATTAGTGGATCTGTGTTTAAAAATGGCTGTAAAAGTCTACCTAACTAAGTCTGGGTCTGTCTACCTTCACCAGCTATGAAAAGATTTCATACACAGGGTTGTCTTGCTTTTGAATGACAAGGCATGATGTTGAGTACTATCCTGTCTCTCTTCTAAGTAGAGCACTGTTCTGAAATGCAGCTATTTTAGTTTTCTTTTTAAAATAAGAATAACCCACACATCAGAAAATATTTCCATTTAGTTAAAAAGGGTGTTGCATTTATGAGTGAACAGTATAGTTTACAGGTCTTCACCTTCCACATTTTAACAAATTTTTCTTGAAGCATCATTTATCAAAGAAAGATTTTCCTCTTTCATTTAAAATTATGGAACTACTTTCTCTACTATTTTCTCAACATTTTTTACTATTCGCCCGTATCAAGTTAAATTAAGAAATTATTATAGTCAACTGGAAGTTGCATGTTTTGGCAAATGAACTGATTGACCAAAAAGCTAATTCAGCTGTCCTGCTAAATAACTGTGACTTCCTATGGGTTCAGGATCACTGTCTTTTGGGACCCGGTTATTCACAGTATAACACATGCTTTTGAATGAGAAGCATAAAATGATTGTTTGCTAAAACTTTGGCAAAAATGTTTAAAACATCCTCTGGATTCTGTTTCATACCATTTTTCTGTTCCTTTTGGGGGCTGTAAAGTATGTTAATCTATCCTCCTCACTAATCCTACTCAGCATCATTGATTTAAGAATTAATGATACATTTTGCTGGTACTTTTAAATATTGCAGGACATTAATGAAAAAAATATCACTGATTTCTTTCTTTTTTAACTCTTTCTTTGGTGTTGTATGTTTATAATAAAATCAATCACACTGTTTCTCCCTGTGTAGTCAGAAGACCCTTGACTGTGTATAAATAACTCCATTCAGGACATTATGCAGTTGCAAGAGAGTCTGAGTTAGGATAAGTTTTCCTCCTTTTATTTGTGATCTCTAATCAAGAGAGGGAGTTTATTATGATTTTAGCACAGAAAAATAGTTTACTAAAATTATTTCATCAAGATGTAGTAGAAAAACATTTGTAGAGGCCTATTACTTTGAAATAATTTCAAATAATCAAAGTTGAATATGTGTCGCATCTTTTAAAATTCATGTTAAAGTTGCTAGGTCTGAAATATTTCAGCTAATATGAATGAATGGTTATGTTGTTAAAGTTAACTTTTTTCTTATTTTTATATTATTTCATATATTTTTATTGCTTTCAGATTTGTTGGCCGTCCTGGTCATTATGTATATGTGTTTGATGGTTATCGAATGGAAGAGGTAAGTACACCTGAAATTCAAACAAAAAAATCCTTAACAAAAAGAGATATGTGTACATTGTATTCAGTGGAGTCTAGACAATGACAGAAAAATAGAAAACACATTAAAACAAGATGTTAAATCTTCAACATAAATAGACCAACCCCAAAGTTTCCTGCTGAGACACATGTATGTTCTCTCTTTCTGCAGTTCTGAGCACTTTGCAGACTTTCCTAGGTGAAGCTTTACCATTTCTATGCTTTACAACTGAGCATTAAGGTGCAAACAGATGATTTGACAGATGCCATTGGGAAACCTATGTCAGAGACAGAATTTGAATCTGGCTTCACATCCTGTAGATCACTAGAAGCATAACAATTTAAGTAGTCTAAACAGCTATAGCCATTTTATACTACATCTGTAAACTTTTTTTTTTTTTTTTTTAATTCCTTTTAACCTCAGCAGGTATTCCCTTTAAAATCAATAGACGTACTCAAGGTTTTACAATAAAGGTTACACATAAGTCTTTGCAAGATTGAAGGCTTTCTCTCCCTTGGGAGACATCAGGTTGGAAGAGTATTGGTGATGTTGCATTATGTTTATTACATTGATTATATAGTAAATATTTTAAAAGGAGATATAGCAGCCCCAGAGCACATTAAGTTATTTCAGAGCTCTGCATATTTTCCATAATGCAGTTTTATGAGTAGAGATGAAATACCTTGTTAAGGATAGAATTGCAATGATCAACGAGCTCTGTGCTCCTGCACAAATTGGTAGTAGGGGTGTCAGGCACATACAGCATACAGAAATGAGTAGCTCTTCCAAGTGAGTACTTTTAAATTAATTAATTTACTCCCTTCGCACTCTATGGTTTTGCTTAATTGCAGTGTGCTCCAGGAGGCTGTTTGATGGAACTCTGTATTCAGCTGAGCATCATTATGCTTGGAAAACAACTGATTCAAAACAATCTGTTTGAAATTGGAATCCCGTATGTATCCCAGCTTTCTCCATTACCATGCATTATTCCTATGACACTGTAAATTAAGGCTTTGATCCTTATTCAACTGAATGGGACTTTTGCCACTTACTTCAGTGGGTTCTAATTGAATGTGATGATAAATCATGTTTTTAGTTGTGATGAAATGATCTGGCTGTATTTTATGTTGAATAATTGGCTATATCTGCAGTAAATGGCTTAAAGAAAGTGATTGAATATATTAAATAATTGATCTAAATTAATTTTAGAAACCTGGGAAAACAGGCAAGGTATGATAGATCTCTTGGGAAGTTTTAGAGGAGCTTTCAGAGTTGCAGCACTGAATACAAATTAGTACAAAGTGGAGGAGAGGTGGCATGGAGAAAAGCGATAGCTCATAAAAGATGTTAAAATGTATTACTTGATCTATGACTGTTTTATGGGTTTACAGATGAAATCCACACTTTTCTAAGGTGCGCGTATGTCAGTTTGTCATTGTATGATGGAGGAGCTGGAGTATGGGAGAGATGCTGACATGCTGCTCAGCAGCTCTCTGCCACAGAAAGCTTAGTGCAGTGTCCTCTGCTCCAAATACAGCACAAAATCTCTCTTGGTCTGTCTCTAGTGTCAAGGGGAACTTCAGGCACCAAGAATCCATGGAGAATGTCCTCCTCCTGCCTCTTGGGAGGTTTGCTCTTGTTTCTGTTAACTAAGTCATCTTGTTGGTGGTGGCAGTGATCTGTGAAATGTTGTATTAGGTGTCTGGCTTACACACAAGCCTCAAATCCACTGAAGTTAGTCGCAATCCTTCAGCTCTGGTGTCAGTAATTTTTGGTTCACATCCCTAAGGAAGGCCTTGAAGATGCTAACTAGAAACCAAGAAGAGTGTGCTTGAAAGGTTATGAGATGGTTTTAAAATGAGCCCTTTTCCTCCCTTTCTCTAGCAAGAACTTTTATTTTGGAAGTAATTTAAATAGGGAGCAAAGAAAAAAAAATCCCAAACAAATCACATCTTTCATTATTCTTGTGTCAAAGTTCACTAGGGAGGCCTGTTTTCTGTCTAAATCTCATTGAGTTTACAGTTTATTTTGAGGAAAGTGTGGTAAATCATTCCCAAAATATCTGACATGTTGAAGGCATAAAGTTTTCTCAGTGTAAACCTGGTGTGATTTTTTTCCCGTCTTCCAAAAACTTACTGCTACTGGACTTTTTTAATGGGGATTTTATGATGTTAGAAATACTGTATTTATTATTTTTGATTCATGAAGGAAGAGGCTGACTCAGTCCAAACATAAAATCCCTGTCAAATTATTTCTCGGTTCCCTCACTACATCACTTGGTGCAAGAATGTGACAATTTTATCTAATTTTTCTCCCTCATTCCTGCTCCCCCACCCTTCTGCCAACAACCTATGGTGGCTTCAGTTTTTAAAACAGAATAACTGTTTAAAAACAAACATACTTTCTTCCTCTCCTTCCCAGAGAAATACCTTATTTCAGTCACAATGTTATCTTGTCATCCTGAATAAGCACACCTGGTTTTCCTTTGCTTGTCTGCATTCTCAAAAAAATTGGCCCTTCTCACTGGACCTGTTTGCAGCAGGAGAAGCACAGTGCTTTATTGAACACTTAATTAAATCATAATTAGCCTTGTATTTCTCCATGGAGCACTCTACTGGTTTGGACTAAATCCTTAGCAGTACTCTATTTTACCTCATCTGCCCCACATAGACAGTCACACAGACACACTTTGGGTACCAATCAATCAGATTTTCAGAGGGCTGTGCATAGGTCTGCTGGACACATACAAATCCAGACCAAAGGGGCCCCCAAAGATGCACGCGTTGCACAGGTAGTAGTTCTGGCACATCTGTGTCTCACATGCAATCTGCTATGTCTATACATGACGTCGTTAGGAGATGTGACAGATGTATAGATAAGCACACCCTTGCTCTCTGCCCTCCAGCCTTCTGACCTGGCTTCCTACTATATCCTATTCTTTCTGTTCTGCTACTTGTTTCCCTCGGTAAACTCTTACAGTCAGCTCATCTCCTCTGTTAGATCATCCTTCTTCTACCAACATTTTTTATTTTCCTTCCCAGGATATCGCTGTCTTCATTGGGTCCTTGTTCTGTTTTCTGGTGTCTACTTTTGCACAGGCTATGCACTGTGGTGAACCGTCCTCCCATGGCAGAAAGATAGATCAATCTTTTCTATCTCTATTTTCAGCAGCTGCATTTATTTTTCCCTTGCCTTGTGTTTCTTCGAAGGGAATGAGAGTCGGACTGAGTAACACAGATTCTTCCATTGGTTCCCTGTATTTTCACTGAGGGCTGAGGACAAGTGCTGCAATCAACCTGCAGAGGCAGAAGGGGCTATCAGAAACAGTGATTTGTTCTTTAGAATCTGGAACTGTTCTCTGTATGTCTGTGACATGGAAGTATCTCTCTGCTAAGTTATATGATGACCCAGATCAAAAGAGTTTTCTTCTTTATTGAAATCTCAGGATTTCAGGATTATTTTCAAAAAACCTTTTGATTTCATTCACCATAAAACCCAAGACTTTTTAATTGCTTTGCAGAAGATCACAAAGCCTTAGTCCCGTTCACTGTCTCTTCCCCTCAAAAAAGAATACTACCAAGTAGATGATAGATTGAGTTTGTAAGAAAGAGCAATCCATTATATCTCTAGTCCCCTAAATGTTGTCACAACTGGGAACCATCATTCAATGTCTTTGTTCTGGCTTATCCACAGTCAGTGCTGGCTGAGGAGTTATGGAATTAAACTTCAGAGGGCAAACCTGCATTGTTCAGGGTCATTGGGACACATCCTTGCTTTGTCCTTCAATGTTTCTGGA
The DNA here is from genome assembly GCF_018691265.1 of Tyto alba. Classification (NCBI taxonomy): domain Eukaryota; kingdom Metazoa; phylum Chordata; class Aves; order Strigiformes; family Tytonidae; genus Tyto; species Tyto alba. Next base: position 3,095,364 of record NW_024881295.1, on the reverse strand, counting down.
GAAACTGCTGCACAGCTATGACAAAGGTGACTTGCTGGTCTTCTAAACCTTTCTGTGATTTCTTTTTCAATTTCTACACCCAAGAATGTTAAAACAGCTAGGTAAATGCAACAACATTTGAATTATGGAAAGCAAAGCCCTCTTGAATTGAAACGTGTGTCCTGTGGGAAATGTGTGGAATTCACAAGTTTAACAGATGTAAATATGCTACAGTTCACTCAGATGTGTCACATACCATAACTCTTTCACTGTTGCCACAGGAATTGACCCTAAAAGGCTGCAGGGCTTGTGCGCCTTAACCTACAGTTCCTTTAAGACTCCTTTCCTTCAGTTCAGTTTTTCTGAATGTATTGAAAAAAATCCATGTGGTTATTTTATTACTCTCTGTCTTTGACCTTGGTGATAAACCCTTAGGGTGAAATCCTGGCCCTACTGAAGTCAATGGCAAAACTCCCACTGACTTTAGCAGTGCCATGATTTTGGCCTTTTTATTCAGTATCAGTTTCCATCATTTACTTCAAAATGCACTGAAATATGCTGGATGAGAATACCAAGAGTTAATAAAATCAGTTTAAAGGCACCCTTTCATAGATGTTACCTTTGATGTCACTTTTCACCTTTAAAAAATTATTATTAATAAATGGGGTATTTTTTTGCTTTTAAAATTTTTTTCCTGGTTTTTGTTGTTGTTTTCTTCTTTCTGAGTAATCAATAAATCCCAAACACAGCTGAAACTCCTGTAGAATCCAGGAGGTCTGAGTGTGCCAAGGAAGCATGACTATACCATAAATTTGTGGAACAGGATAAAGTCCTTTCATTCTCCCCCTGCCTCTTTTTTGTACCCCCCACCTGTGAATATGAGAAGGTCTTTCCTTATGTGAACAGACGGTAGGAGTATGACTGAAGAAAAGCCTGAACCTTCAGCGCTCCTTCCCCAAAGCAGCAAATATAATTACAGGCAGTCTGAGTCATGGCACTTCCTTTTATATAGACACAAGTGCTCCAGCTACTCAACCTAATAGTCTTTTCTGTCTAGGTTTCTCCCTGTACCCTTTTCTATCATGCTACAAAAGAAAAAGAATCAGCTGGAAGGATAACCTTAAAAACCACCTGATATAAATAGTCATTCATCCCTGGCAAATGGATTCTAGGGGTTTTCTGTCTTTACATGTAGAGTCTCCCCTTATATGTCTGTTCTAGCAAGTATTGCCTTGCAATACTTCAAATCCAGTTCTTGTTGACTGTCACAGGGGATCTGTCTTTGCGGTACCCAAGGGCATTTGTTAACTGAGAGTCTTGAGAAATTAGTAAACTGATCCTCAGTTCCAATCTTGCTGGCAAGCTCTGGTGGAGATGCATCGTGAGGACTGCACAGTCACCAAAGACACAAAGACTTGCACCAACAAAATTATTTTCCTGCATCTGTCCTATTTCAATGGCCCCTGAGGTGTCCTGCCTCTCCAGCCTCTATACATTCCACTGTCTCACTCCACAAATTTCTCATTTTTCCCAAGTCATCATCACATCTTCCTCTAGATCCCCCAAATTTTGCTACTCCTTTTTACTGTATAAATAGAGCAACTGTTGAGTCATTTATTTTTTTTAAAAGGTGTCTTCATGTAAGTGCACCATGTGCTTGTAGTCCAGCCAGGATCACTTTGGTTTCGATTTTTCTTCTCTTTTCCTCGTCTTTTTTTCTCAAAACCTTGTGGGTTCTTCAGGGGTGGGTCATTTTCCTGTAGTGATTTTATGTTTTCTTCAGATGCTGATTACCTTGCATAGTGCGATGTTTATTGGTTATATTAGGAATTCTGAAGAGCATAATTAAACCATGTTCCCACCTCTTATCTAACACAACAGTTTGGTGCAAATCCCTTGTAAGAAACTACAGCATCATTTTAACATGTCTAGGCATAGTCTTCTGACAAAAAACTGTTCTTCATTTTCTTTCTCCCTGATCCTAAATTCATTCTCCTTTCATGCTATTTAGTCTCCTTAAGAGTGTATCTTGTTTTCTGATATTTGCTGGCAAAAAAGATGAGAAATAATGGCTGTTCTACAGTTCTACAGTTTTCTCTGTTTGTCCAGATTCATATGGCTACTAGTGAGGTCATGAAACTTTGCTGCCTGTGCCTCCTCAGCACAAAGCTTCTCGGAGATGCATCCTGAACAGGCAAACCTTCCTCTTTTGAACCGGTGGAGCTGCCTGGCATGTAGAAATCAGAAGCTGAAATAGCTCTTGATTATAATAGTCTGTCAATTTTGTTTGATCTAAGTAATTAAAAAACAGATTTCACACAAGTGCATTTAAGAAGCTTACTCAGTTTTAATAACACAATCATATGTGCTGCCATAGAGTTCTGCAAAACTCATTTTCATTGCCCTACTGCTGGATAGCTGGAGAATAACACCGTGAAAATCCCTGTTCTCTATTCCTTTAACTTTCTGACACATTTCTGTTTGGTCTCAAACTTCACATGCTTGGATGTGACACAAAGGTACACATTTTGTGGAAAATTTGAAAGAATTAGTTTGGCTTTCTTTCAGTTAGTTGATCCTTTCAAAACTTACATAAAAATAAAAATAAGAACATTCTTCAAAGCTTAACTCAAAATGGTTATAGGTGCCACTCCTCATGCCTGGCTTATAGATAACCAGATGAAAAGTTTAAAAATATTCGGAGTAACTGAGCCCTGGATTTAGTGTATTCCCAAATAAACATTAAAAACAACAACTATTGTTTTAGTTACTGGGTTCTCAGGGGAGTTATGTGTATGCATTAAACTCCATAACTTGACTCCATGGTGCTATAACCAGAGGATTAGATCACACATGTACAGACTTCACATCTAAACACACCCAAATTTTATCTCAGCTGCTGCACAGTGACAGCGAGATGCTCTTCAATCTCATCTGCCCATGGAAATGTGAGGGACATTTATAGCTCATATCATTTTATGGGAACAGAAATCAACACTGTCTTGAACTTATTGTTCGCTGTCCTCTGAGAGTCCCTCACATTAGAAAATTAATTGGGATACTCCGGAAGAGCATCCTGGGAATTCTCTGATTGTTTTAAATCCTGACCCCAGTCTCCTACCCTCCAAATACTACATCACCTCTGTCACAGGCAGGTTCCCTTGATGGCCATAAAAGCAGAGGGGGAGGAAAGGACATTTTAGTGTCTTGGAATGGCTGAGTTTGCATGATGTAGGAGGTAATGTCTTTGTAAGGATCCATCTAATTCTTTATTTTGAAGTATTTTAAATCTCCCCATACTTTTATTAAAACTATGTAAACTGAATGTTCCGGGTACTGAAAGTATTTGGTTGGCCCAAATATATCTGGATATTGCCAAAGTACTGAGGATGTTACTATCCATCTTACAAGCTACATCTTAGGTGTACCTGGAGCAAAACTGGAGTTGATTCGTTGATTTTTGCAGCTTTGTGATTGTGGGCCTGATAGGACCTGATGCAATCTAGATTTGTTTTAAGAGTGTGCCAGTCCCCATTTCCTCTGTACTGGTGATGAAATCGAATGGGTCCTGTAAACACTGGTCAGTGTAGAAATTCTGTAGCCACTGTGGTCATTCCCAAGCTGCTATAGAGCCTTGTGCTATGTGGTGACACAATATTCCTGTGTGGTTCAGTGTATATTCGGGAACAAAGCGACAAACCTACCCAGCAAAGCATTTAGTGTTGTTTGCCAGCTAGCTCTGCCCTGCTATTTAGGTTAGGGTCTGAGAAAGTGGTTCTGCTTAACTGGTGGTGCAAAGGAAAACCCCTACTATTTCCCCATACGCTCCTGTCTCCAGGCCACATACCTCTAGTTCAAAGGATTTATCACAGGCTGTGGCAGAAAAAATTGTGGGAGAGCCCTGCTTACAGTACTGGCAACACATCACTAGAATTAGTCTGGATTTTCACTCACATGGCACATATGTGAACAAATATAAAGTAAAGTTGTGCATATTTGTGAAAGACAAAGTTCATCTGCAAAATGAAGACATAATAAGTGTAAATCTTGATGTTTTATGCTAATTCAACTGCATTTCACTTCCTTGATTTTGAAGAAATATCTCATTCTATTGCATTTTTCCACGAGAATTTATCAATGTGTAAAATAGCATGAAGTTTTTGATGCATGTGCATTTAAAATGTTGGCTGTGGGGGGCACAGGGAATACTTTGCTCTTATTTTAGAGATGGATTCATTTTACTCTGGGATTATACTACTTAAGAAATTAATATATTTGTCAATGTCATGAAATATGTATCTCCATCTCAGTGGGAAGGTAATTGATACTACTATTCCTACTGAGGTCCAAATAAATATTTGCACAAATAATTGTTCACCCATGTGAGTAATTTATAGTCTGGCCAAAATGGATAATGTTATTGTAAAACACGGTCAATATGACCTTCAGTTACTTCCCCTTTAAGGCTCCACAAGCAGAATCTTTTTTTGTCTGTTTAGATAAACTCAGGTACATGTGCTTGTGACAAGAGAGTACTGGAACCTGAAGAGCTTCAGGTGTTTTCCGGTGGCCATAGCACTGGCTTTAAGTCAATAATATTCATTTTTAGTGTCCTAAGGGGCTTTGGAACTAACAGTATCTTGGAGAGACTTTTTTTTTTTTTTTTTTTTGGTGTGGTGGATTTATTATACTCATTTACTTTTGCTCTGAAAAACAGCAGTTTTTCTGTTAAAATGTCCATCAGGTTTAGGAATCAGTACATTCTTGCACTCTCTTTGTTTGGCAACATGTCTAGCCATTTTGACCTTAAAAGTAAACTATAATAGAAGTTCCCAGGTTTCATGCGATAGAAAAGCACACCTGTGTTAGATAAGTGGTATGCCGTATGAAGGTATCACATTACCTTCTGGTATTTTGTTTGTTTCTTTCTTAAGGGATAGGTACTCATTGTGTTGGTTTTGAGAGTATTACTTAATATTATTTAGGTCCAAAGTGCTTGAGCTTCAACAAAATGCCCATTCAACACATACCCACAGAGAAATACTTGTTAAAAAGTCCTGGGTTCTGGTCCATTTTAAGTGTTATGCTGTTGTAACTTTCATCCTGACACAGGAACTGCTGTCCCCAGCAGCTTGTCACCTGGCAATAAGCAGCACCAGAACTTCAGAGTATGGTATAAACTAAGCCTATGGGGCACTAAAGTAATGTGGTATACATTTTGCGTTGCTGTGCAAAGACTTGGGTCAAATCTTGTAAGAAAAAAAAAAAAAAAGTCTTTGTTTGATCTGAACTTTTGTTCCTCAGGAAGCTAAAGAAGTTGTTCAGGAAGCTGAAGGATGAAAGAACTGAGCCAAAGGAAATCGACACCAACCAACCAAAGGACCCTCAGCAATGGGATCTTGACTATAGCTTGGAACCTTTCACTGGGCTGACTCCAGAATACATGGAAATGAGTAGGTTTTCTGAACTTCCTTTCCCTTTCTGCAATAACCGTAGCTTTACATAGGACCAATCACTGTATATCATATGATTGTATGTCATAAATTAATATGCTAAAAGGGGAAAAACCCCAAAACACTTGTAGTTTGCAGAAATTACATGCAAGACAGCAGGGCTATGAGACTACCACATTACTAGCATAGTAACAATGATGAGTCCTAGTATCTGTTATACTGTGTGAGTCCAGTGTTCCCAGCTGAGACAAGTGCATAGAAACCATTCAGCCACAAAATCACAAAATAGCTAAGGTTGGAAGGGACCTCTGGAGATCATCTAATCCAACAGCCTGCTCAAAGCAGGGGCAGACAGAACAGGTTGCTCAGGGACTTGTCCAATTGTCCAGTTGGGTTTTGAATATTTCCAGGGATGGAGACTCTACAATTTCTCTGTGCAACTTGTCGCAGTATTTGATCACTCTTAGAATAAATTTTTTTTTTTTTTTATGTTTAAATTTCATTTCCTGTATTTCAGTTTGTGCCCGTTGACTCTTGTCCTTTCACTGGGCACCACTGAGAAGAGCCTAGCTCTGTCTTTAATCCATTCAAGAGGTATTTGAACACATCTGTAAGATCCTCCTGATCCTTCTCTTCTAGTGGTACAACAATCCCAACTCTCTCAGCTTCAACTTGTACATCAGGTCCTCCAATCCCTTAATCATTTTGGTGGCTCTCTACTGGATTCACTGCAATATATCCATGTCTGTCTTCTACTGGGGAGCATAGAACAGGAAAGAGCACTCCAGCTGTGGTCACAGCAGTGCTGAGTGGAGGGGAAGGATCCTCTCTCTTGACCTGCTGGCAATGCTCTTCCTAATGCACCCCAGAGGGCTCTTGGCCTTCTTTGTAGCTATGGCACATTGCTCGTTTAACATGCTGTCCACCAGGTCAACCAGGCCCTTTTTTGCAAAGTTTCTTCCCAGCTAGTTAGTTCCTAGTGTCTCCAAGTGCTTGGGGTTATTCCTCCCCAGGAGCAAGACTTTGCATTTTCCTTTGTTGAATTTTGTGAGATTCTTCTTGGACCATTTCTCCAGCCTGTTGAGGTCCTTCTCAATGTCACCACAACTGTCTGGTATAACCCCTCCCAAAATTAAACTCACTCATTAATATTTCAAATGTAGTAAAAATATGTAGATTCCAAAATATAAATGTGTGTTTTCTCATAGAAGTAAATTACCCTTTACAACAGAAAACAGCAGGAATATTTTTTCAGATGACTTAATTAATGACTGAACATTACATGACATTGAATCACGTACACAGCATTCCCAGTGATGCTTAAATTAAAATCCCCACACATATACAACAGGAGAGAACCTTCAGCCTTAAGAGCTTCTCAGTCAGCTGAAAGACAGTGGAATGGAAAGTTGTTATTCCCACTTTACTCATGGAGATCTGCAGCATGTAAGTATTGTGTTGGCTGCACTGTCTAAGGAAATCTAGGGCACACTTAGGAATTATATCTCAATCTCTCACCTTTCATACCAGTTCTTTATCTGGCACGTTCTCTAGTTTTTTTTTTTTTAATTGCATGCATCACCCTGCTGGAGTGACTGACAACACTTGTGGTGTGCACTGCCAGACATTTAGTCATCTTTCAGACCCATGTAAAGTAGGAGCAACTCTTAAAGTCAACAGTATTTTAATTTTGTAAAGCTGGTGCCAGCCACGTGGATGTCATCAATGGGTTTGTATGTGCTTGCTGTTTTGCACAATTACTTACATTGCTGCTAAACTATGGCAGAGATCAGTACTTTTCCAAGGTTGCTCCACAGTTTGTTTCTCCACATTAGAGGAGGTAAGTATGTTGGTGGAAACCCAGGTGGAACTGGGAGCAATTCTTTCTTGAAGTGGCAAGATGTCACCTGTTATATGTTTGTTAACCCCACTTTCATGTCAAGTAGACAGCAGTTCCTGATTTCTAAGTGGGATCCAGGATCTGGATCTTCTTCTTTGCAGAAATGCCTCCTCAAGATGCATTGTCTATCAGAGAGGAACTGTATGCACTATTTATTTTCTGGAAGTCTGGATTGCTGACATCTTAGTGACTTGATCCATCATCTGCATATCACTAAAAACTCTCTGATTTAGGATCTGAGGTCAGTGTGGCCATTGTAAGTCATCTGAGATGCAGCATTCAAGAAAGAAATTTTAAAGCACTGAGTTTGTTCAAATAAAATATCATTAATAATTTATTTGCATTTTAACACATTTGGCACAGTGCTATTGTCCTGAGTACTTATAATTTGGAAGTTTGGTCCCTTTGTCATCTTGATTGCACTTTGCTCGAGAGAAAATGTAGGTCCATTGTCCAGAGTTGTGCTCATACTTATGAAATTATGTGTGAAATTCTGAGTACAATATCTGTCCTGTATAAATGGATGCAGAGAGCAAACCCAGCAACTAGACATTTTTGGTATAATTCTACTTTGTAAGGAATCCTCTATTGCTTCCTCTCAGCTTTCACTGAGATCATTCGATCACACTCATCTCCATGCATCCACTTACACTCATCCGCTACTCCAGCAGGAGCAGGACAAACACTGGGATAAAGGAGTACACTACAGATTAATTACCTGAGGACAAATATCAAGTATCTGATAGAGAATTCCAAAGTGAAATATATACATGCCTTCTTTCTTATTCCAATGTGTGTTTGTTATAAACTCCAAGGAGTATCTCTATGCCTCAACAGAACCCAGGAGGACAAAGGTACAAAGAATAGCCAAATAACTCAGTCTTGCAGCCCTGGCATACAATCCAACATTGGCTGTCCTCAGGGAAATGAACCTGAGAGGAAGCAGCACACAGGGATGTTAGAGAGTAAGAGGCCAGGCTCTTCACACCAGATGCAAATCAAAATTGCAGTGTAGCTGCCTCATGAGTAGACCCTGGAGAGGCAGGGAAGGAGAAAGGTGGAATGGTATGGGTGGGGGAGGAGGAAGGAGAGAAATAATCTAGGCAAACCCAAGCTTTAGGGCATAAAAGTATTCAGGAGAGAACCACAGCTTGTCAATGGGCATGTTATCTAAAACCAGACATCTGTTAAATATTGTATATGACAACTCCTGTTTTAACAAACCACTATTCTCAAAACACCTGAAGGAGAATGCATTCTATGACAAAAAAAAAAGTGAATGCCATGTTTGGTTTATCTCTCCCTATAGAAATAGTTATATTGATGTGCAGATATAATTTATAATATATATTATAAATGCATATATGGAATTTATAGAATGAGAGATTTATGTTAATATATAAATATGTAATTTTATATGAGATATTTGATATAAAGGCAGTTATGGGAATCTCTTTTATGGATATGTTTATGGATCTGAATCTTGCCTTCTGTAGTGCCATTAAGTTGACATAAAGAAACTCTTACCTGCCATCATCTCTCTCTCAATTGTTTCAACTCACCTTAGGATCTGGGTGTGTGTTGCAGCCTCTACTACCTTATCCCCTTCTGCACATGACAATACTCGGTTGAAAAATTCTCCTTTAGGCTTGAATTTTTCCATGCATTACTTCAGGCAAGATGATTTTTCCTCCTGGAAACTTTAAGCAAATTTCTTTGCAATTTTTAAGTTCAACAATGTTGAAAAAAATATAGATGTTTCGCCTTGTAAACATTTTCATATGTTTTTATGCTCAAGCATAACTCAGAAATGTCTGCACTTTAACACCCAAAATTTCCTGGTTAGTTAGTTCTCTCTAAGGACAAGGACCCTTAGTTATTTGTAATAAACAAACAGAATAAATACAACTGTTTATAAATATTTAATTTCTTGTCCTTGCACATCTGTGGTGGTTGATCTTATTCATTCTGGGAGATAGAGCATGTGATTGGCTGCAGCATGAATGGGTAATTACAGTGGAAGACACTGGCAGGATAAGGAGGAGCAAGACTTCTTCCCAGTTATAGTTATAGTTGTTATAGTTATAGTTATAGTTATAGTTAGTTATAGTTGTTATAATTATAGTTATAGTTATAGTTATAGTTGTTATAAAGCCAGAGACTGCTGAGTATGCTCTGTGACAATCAGGAACTGTAGCTGACTGTTACAGAAGCAGGATGGAGGCTTGAGTGTGTTATGAACTACAATGTCCCAAACATTATATACTGGTGCTTTCTCCTAATTGTCGTTGGACCTAATGCAGAGAAGCCAGATGTGGGAGGAAACTCTTTCCACTCTCTGTTTCCTGTGGCAAACTCCCATTGAATCTGAGAGGATGCTCTCACCCTGATTCGAGATGTCTGTGTAGGGGATCACCCTTGACTCACTGACATGGACACCACTTAGATGCAGAGGTCTGCCTTGTTGGAATAACTTTTAGTATCAGTGTCTATGATACTGATGTTATAAATAACTGGACATTAAGCCTGTATTTTAGATTAATCCCTTATGCCTAGATCATAAACAATGTTGTGTGTCTCATCCTGCAGTCGTTGAGGGACAATTAGATAGAAGTCCTGAAAATCAATGGATTAATTGCTAAGCTAAACATGTCTTTACAACAGGAGAATTATCTTCTCAAGTGAAGAGACTAGCTCACTGAGCCTTGTAGTGTGCCACAGCGAGCAATGCCCTGTCTGTGGGATTCCAGGCAAATGTGCAGCAAATGAAACCCAAGATGCTCCTCCTGAGCCTGCTTGTTGCCCCAGGTCCATACCATTGCGTTCAGCTGCCAGGTCCACTGTGGAGTGACTCAGACCACCCACACTGGTAGGAAGCACTTCATGCAGCTCAGCACTGAACCTGTCAGATAGGATTGTTGTAAAGGGCATCAAGCTGAAATGGTGAGGCAAGAGGCGGTTACACATCTTATTTGCCTGTTTTTCTAAATTTGATTTGAGAAGGGGAAGGAAGGGAAACAATGCAGCAAGTGCAGAGGAAGATTGTTGGGTTTTTTTCCCCTGAATTGCTTAAAAAGACAGAATGATTGGGATGTAAGAAGAGTTATGATACTAAGGAGAAGATGGAAATCTGACTGCTCTTTCAGAACTTAGCTCTTAATTTTCACACTAATTTACTCAGTCAAGCTCCCACTGATATCAGTGGTTATCTGCTTAACCAGGAATGAAGCCGAATAAGAAACCGTAGGCTAGGCTTACTGTAGACTTTGGGTTCCCCATCCACATGATGATGAGGTTTCATGCAGAAACAGGCATGGACAGATTATGTATCCATGTGTGAATATTCACTACATTCAGGTTTCTCCTGCCAGGATGCTCCTACTTTTAAGGATGGGTGACATCTTTAAGATGTGATGTCAAGACTGGAGGCAGCCAGGGCTGCAGTGGTTATGCACTAGTGGAGTTCACAGTCCTGAGGGACATGGGTCAAGCAAAGAGCAAAGTCAGGACCCTGAATTTTAGGAAATCAAAATTCCAGCTGTTCAAAGAATTAGACAATAGGACCCCCTGGGAAACTGCCCTCAGAGACGAGGGAGCAGAACAGAGCTTCCAGATCTTTAAGGATGCTTTCCATGGAGCTCAAGAGCTCTCAGTGCCCAAGTATAATAAATCAGGAAAGGAAGGCAAGAGACCAACATGGCTGAGACAAGACCTGCTGGTTAAAATAAAGAGCAAGAAGGAAATGCACTGGCAGTGGAAGCAGGGACATGTGTCATGGGAAGAGTATAGGGATGCTGCCCGGTTGATAAAGGATGGGCTCAGGAACCTGGAGCTGAACTTGGCAAGGGATATAAGGATAATAAGAAGGGCTTCTACAGGCACGTCATCCAGAAAGACAAAGAAAGCGTACCCCCCTTGATGAACAAGACTGGCAAACTGGTAAGAATGGATGAGGAGAAGGCTGATGTACTCAAGAAAATTTTTGCCTCAGTCTTCACTGATAATCTGTCTTCCCACACCTCTCAAGTGTATGAACCTCAGGATGGGGACAGGGGGGAGCACAGTCTCTCCCACTGTAAAAGACGATGAGGTTCATGACTACCTGAGGAACCTGAACATACATACTTCTATTGGACCCGATGAGATGCATGCCAGAGTCCTGAGGGAATTGGCTGATATAGTTGCCAAGCCACTCTCCGTGATATTTGAAAAGTCATGGCAGTCAGGTGAAGTCTCTGGTGACTGGAAAAAGGAAAACATTGCACTAATTTTTAAAAAGGGTAGAAAGGAGGATCCTGGGAGCTACTGACTTCTCAGCCTCACCTTGCCTGGGAAGATGATGGAACAGAACAGATCCTCCTAGAAGCTATGCTAAGGCACATGGAGGACAGGGAGTTGATTCATGACAACCAGCATGGTTTCACCAAGGGTAAGTCCTGCTTGACCAACCTAGTGGCCTTCGATGGTGGAGTGATTACATCAGTGGACAAGCAAAAATCTTCAGATGTCATCTATCTGGACTTCTCTAAGGCCTTTGACACAGTTTCCCACAACATCTTACTCTCTAAATTGGAGAGATATGGATTTGATGGGTGGACTGCTTAGTGGATGAGGTACTGCTTGGATCGTCACATCCAGAGAGTAATGGTCAATGACTCCATGTCCAGATGGAGATTGATGACAAGTGATGTCCCTCAGGCATCCATATTGGAACCAGTCCTGTTTAATATCTTCATCAATGACACAGTGGTATCCAGTGCACACTCAGAAAGTTTGCAGATGACACCCAACTGAGTGATATGGTTGACATGCTTGAGAGAAGGGATGTGATTCAGAAGAACCTGGACAAGCTCAAAAAGTGGGCCCATGTGAACCTCATGAGGTTCAACAAGGCCAAGTGCAAGGTCTTGCACCTGAGTTGGGGCAACCCCCACTACCAATATAGGCTGGGGATAAAGTGAGTGAGAGCACCCCGGTGGAAAAGGACTGGGGGTTCTGGTAGATTAAAAGCTGGACACAAGCCAGCAATGTGTGCTTGCAGCCCAGAAAGCCAACCATAACCTGGGCTGAATCATAAGAAGCGTGACCAGCAGGTCGAGAGAAGTGATTCTGGCCCTCTACTCTTCTCTCGTGAGACCCATCCTGGAGTACTGTGTCTAGCTCTGAGCTCCCCAGCATAAGAAAGACATGGACCTGCTTGAGCAGGTCCAGAGGAGGCCATGAAGATGATCAGGGGGCTGGAGCACCTCTCCTATGAAGACAGACTGGGAGAGGTTGTTCAGCCTGGAGAAGAGAAGGCGCTGGGGAGACCTTATTATGGCCTTTCAGTACTTAAAGGGGGCTCTTGTGACAGGACAAGGGGTAATGGTTTTAAACAAAAAGAGAGTAGATTTAGACTAGATATATGGAAGAAATTTTTTACAAAGAGCATGATGAAACACTGGCACAGGGTGCCCAGAGAGGTGGTAGATGCCCCATCCCTGGAAACACTCAAGGTCAGGTTGCGTGGGGCTCTGAGGAAGCTGGTCTAGTTGAAGATGTCACTGCTCATTGCAGTAGGGGTTGGACTAGACCTTCCAAAAAATTCTATGATTCTATGATTTAGTTTTAAGGTAAAAGTCATATATAAATCTAAAAAAAGAGAAAATGTAAGAAGGTAAAATCCAGTCTACAAGTTGAACAGACTTCCATTGACTTCAGTGGCATTTTACAGATCCCAGTAGTGTGGGAGGAAGAGGCCAACACAATACCATGGCAAATATACTCTTAAGTTTTCCTTTTGGGAAAGCTTTTTGGGGTCATTTCTTCAGTAAGCTGAACTCTGATTTCAGTCAGCAGACTGTACTGAACTTCTTTCTTGAACAGGCCTTGTCAGTCAATAGCATGTCTGTACATAGTTTTGATTTGCACCAGTGAAATTGCTGATGACTGTTTGTTTCGATATTATTAACTGGTATATATTTATATTTTTTAGCAGACACTCTTCAGCAGAGACATTCTTAATGTTCCTAAGTGATCCGAAAATTTTGCTCAAGGAATCCTGAAACATAAATTGTCGCTGTTAACATGTGTCAAAGTTGTCATTAGTACATCCTGTTTCTAAAACTGTGCAATGACTTTTAACCCAGTCCAAAACACCAGATCACATGAATTCCCAAAGTAGGTAGCCTGTATAGAAGTTTCCACATCCAGCTGATAGCAAGTTTGCAACATGTGTAACTAGCCTGCAGTGATAGTAGTTGGCAAGAAATTGATGTCTAGAGTAGCAATAAACATTGCTAGTAAAACAAACTTTATGAAATTGACTCCAAAGCCACACAAGGGTGCATGTGAATGCGTGAAATTGATACCACTACTGTTTTCTTGAGAAGAAACTGACATCAGCAATGACTTTCAGATTCTTACTTCATTAGGTCTTCACTTCTCCAGTCTAACCCCTTTAAGAGTCTGAGGTTCATGGGGAAATTAATTGGAAACATTTTTTTCACAAAGAGAAATAATATTAAAGGATTTCATTATCCAACTTCTGTAAAAATCAATGGCAAAATTCCCTTTTGAATTGTAAGAAGAAAATTATCATCTTCAATGTTTGTAGCTACCAATTACCATAAGGATTAATCTTAGAGGTTTAGAAGAATTTCCCCTAAAGCAGGAAAAAACATCAAAAAGGCAATGTGTGAGGCAGCAAAAGAAAAAAAAAAAAAAAAAAGAAAAAAGAATAACTGCAAAGCAACCTGCATTTTTCTATAATCTCTATAATGAGGATGGATTTGAAAATACCAATTTAGCTTGTTGTGTATAGGCTTGTTGCATACATTTATTACCAAAGAGTAGTAAATTACCAGTTTTCCTTATTTTCCCTTATTTTCTCAACCAGGATCGGCTATATATTGAAAAGTTTCTTTCTAGGACTTTGAAAGTCACTTAGCACAGGAATGATTACTTCCACTAACACATGATTCTATGACAGATACTATTGATACAGAAGTAAGGAAAAAAAGCAAGGTCGTCATAAAAAATTACTTTGTCTTAGGTTAGTTTTTGATGTAAAAGATACTAGGGTTACTCACACTACTCACTGTGCAATTCTGGTAGAACCTGAGTGATATTCACTGTGGAAGGTTTTCTTCTGTATCCTTTACACAAGAACACTAGCCAGCACTCTCCAGATCCATAATTTAAAAGCCTTGATCTGTGCTTTTAATCATAGTTTGGAGGCCAGAGTTAGAGGGACAGTGTGTGCCATGTCTTTGTTGGGGCTGCACTCTCCAGATCCATAATTTAAAAGCCTTGATCTGTGCTTTTAATCATAATTTGGAGACTAGAGTTAGAGGGACAGTGTGTGCCATGTCTTTTTTGCGGCTGGGCTCTGTTCAGGCCCTGTGCACAGAGGAACAGCTTCTGTGAAAAGTGGACTTCTGAGAAATGCTGTGGTCTGAGAGACTTCCCTTGATGCTGTTTGTCTTTTATAGTTTTTGTCTTGGAGCCCAGCCAGCTTAATCCTGGATGAGATGTTGTAGAAGTGGCATCAGGTGTTGAGAATCTCATGTCCTGGCTCTGAGGCCTTTGCCTCTTTCCTGCTTAAGTCAGGCAGTAAACATGACTTGTTCTGAGCACCAATAGTATGTGCTTTGGGTTTTTACTATCAGAAATAGAGTGTACGTCACTGACATTTAGTCTCCCGCTTTGATGCCCCAGGAGAAGCCTTTATTTCCCATGTCCTAGACTTCCCTTCATACAGAACCTTCAATCATTTTGTTCATTAGCTTGGGACGTGAGGCTGGGTGATGTTTATCTCTGTTGTCTCCAGGCTGGCCTAACAGCCAAGTAGGAAAGCTATAAAAGAGGCTGGATGTCCAGAGTTTCAACTCCTGGCACAGGTCTCTTTAGCCTTTTGCCTCAAAGCACAGAAAAATAATCCCCTAAATCAGGTAAGGCTCCCATGTGGGGTCATAGAGTAGTACGTGAACACTGGGAGAGCTTCTTATGGAGACCTAGTGGCATAAGTGTGAATGTAAAAGGAATATTCCAGGGTTGCCATCAAGTCCTCCAGCCAAAAATACGGTGTCTTGGTGTCAGCTGTCCTTGATGGCACAGTTTTTGCGAGTGCCCTAAAAGTATTGTAAATGTTTCCACTGTCACTGGACAGGAGTCCACAGAACTCCAGAATGCTATGACTAGATTGCTTCTGAGACCTGAACTGTATAGCAGGGATTCTTCTCTTTTTAATCCAAGCAGTTTTGCTGACATATTTGCTTCTACGAATACTGACTGAACTAAACAAGTTCACAGACTGCTTGTTTTGAATGATTGTTTTCTAGTTTAGTATACAAGAATATCTAAGTTATGGCATGCTTGGTTTTGTTTTGTTTTGCTTTTTGTCTGCTTTTTGCATCATTCACACTTTCATAAGAAGGAGGCTAAAAGATTGAAGAGATTTCAAGATGGCCACACAAACACTTCTGGTGTAGAGTTTACTATGAAGACATATTTACACAACTGTCCAGAAGTCCTTTGCATACTTTGAACATTCTTTGATGAACTTGAAAAAAAATTAAACTGCATTTTCCCAGGCAATGAATAAAGGGGCTGCAAACAACATCAAAGCAAATGTGTGTGTGGTTTATACTTAAAGCATTGCAAATACCTCTTTCTTTTTTTTTTTTTTTTTTTTTTTTAACAGAAACCTCCCAGCTCTACTCCTGCTAAATTCACTTAAAGCCAAATAAGGCATATTTTGGTGCTATGTATTTTTCTAAGCATTTCACAGTTTTTTGGGACATTATTCTAACATCTGTTTTTATTTCCTTGTTAATTCCTTTTCCTGACTCCGAACCTAAAATATTCAGGAAAGTATGATTTCAAGGATAGGATGTTTGTATGCTTTGAAAAAGCTCCATCTTAGAGTTTGTTAAGATATACTCTTTATCTCAAAGCAGAACAATGAGAATGAAAATCAGAAGGCCATATATATAATGCAGAGCGAATACTTTAATGTGCAAATATACTGTCACTGAGAAGAGAAAAGCAGGAATGTCAGTCAGAAGACTTTCAATCTGCACACAAAACATGATGCGTTGAAGAGAAGGTCCTGGAGAAAGCTGTTTTAGGCTGTGACAACAGTGCCTAAGGAAAGGATTTTAAAGTAAACAGTCGTGCTATGTAAACCCCCAATTTTCACAACTGCAAGAGATTCCTCCCATAGTGGAGAAAGAACTTATACAGGGATTTAACCAAAAAAAGAAGCTACAATAAATCAGGCCTCATATGCACCAACCCTTTTTCTATACTACTATTTATTTAATTCTGAAGTGTAAATCACAGTTAGATTTATTAGTTTAATCTTACTGGGATTACTGCCTTTGCATTTGGGCAGCATGCTTTTTGGTCTCTTTCCTCTTCTTCTACTCCTCATTAGTTTTCTGTGGTAACAAACCTCCCTCCCTTCCCTAAAATATTACTTTAAAATAATGTAACATTTTTACAAGGAAATGATCCAGTCTCAGAAGTAACATTCACCACTGATGCCTCCTACTTTCCATGGAAGACACTTTTAGGCAATTTGTTAATTCCTCAGCACCTTGGAGGAAAAAAGTCAACCCTTTTCAGACTCTGTTTGTGCCCAAATTAAATTTATTCATATGAGGTAGATACTGAAGTGCCATTGAAAGAAGGGGGAATTAAGGATATTCTGCCCACCTGAAAACTGGAGAATCTTGCTTGGTGGTTTTCTGCTACATTATTCCAAGCATCTCTAGATCACTGAGACTTATCAGAAAACCACAGTTGTGTCAGCATTGTGCTTTTGCAGGGTGATATTGGTTCCTTAGCTACTTAGAAGGTATTTTGTTTGCATCTGCATTTGTCTTGGTCATCCTATGCCCTAGGAAAGAAGCATAATTCACTCAGAAAATGATGTGGTCTTTTTGTTTATATCATTATACTGTGGATGCTGAGCTGAATTTTGTGGTTCTAGGAGTCTAGTACTGGGAACAAGATGATACAAAATGTGCCATCTACTTCAAAGTGAGAAGGTTTTCTTCGGTTTGTTGGTTGGCTGTTTTTTTCCCCTGTGGAAACATTCAGGCCTATTAGTTGTGTATCTGTTCTATCAAGCACGGAGAACTCAGGAGGTCTGTACTTCATTTCAATACTGCTTGTTCTTTAGGACCAGTGGACTAGTGTCATCTTTCTCCCAAACTACTTTACCCAAATTGCAAACCCAGGGGGAAAAAAAAAAAAAAACAAAAACAAAAAACAATATGACTCTCATTTGCTAGGACTTCAAGAGGAAGATTTCTAACTTTGGAGGATATCAGTGGCACAGGGAGGGATGAAAATGCTATATGATACTACAGGCTTATGCATCCACAAAGATACGTATTTTGTTCCTGCTCTTAGATTGCCACCCAGTTTTCTGAAGGAAGCTGGGAAGAAACACTGACATCTTGTAGATTTTCTCCTCTTGTTTGTTTGTGTATCATTTTCCTTACAGGCAAAAGGTTGGTGAAGAGCAGGACAGTCTTAATCAGTTAATTATGTAAAAATGCAGAAGAATACACCTCGAGCCCTTTGTGCTTTATTAAATGTATTATTTACTTTGGCTTGTGTTTGTGCTAGAGACTAGAAGCATTATTAGAAATATTCATAAAGCACAGTGACAAACCTTTCTTTCAGTAGCCTGGTTTTGTGATATCTATTACTAGGACTAAAATGTGAAGTGGAATTTTATGGGTTTTGTAACCCATGAGGCTCATCAACTATTTGCTGTCAGCTGTATTTACCAGCTCCCTTCAGAAGATATCAAAAAGCATTGCATATTTCTCTTCCAGTTATCCAGTTTGGCTTTGTCACACTCTTTGTTGCCTCCTTCCCTCTGGCACCTCTCTTTGCTCTTCTGAACAACATCATAGAAGTCCGGCTAGATGCAAAAAAGTTTGTTACTGAACTGAGGAGGCCAGACACAGTAAGAGCAAAAGATATAGGTAAGTAATGGAAAAAAAAAAATACAGTGAAGACAGCACAAAACATTCAGTACAAAAGAAGAAAAATTGTAGTAGATCCATTAATAAGTTCTGTTTTTCACTTGCAGGAATTTGGTATAACATTTTGAGTGGTATTGGAAAGTTTTCAGTTATCATTAATGTAAGTATTTGGTTACACCAGTTTCTAACCGTGATCTTAGGAGCTTATATTGTCCCTCCAACATAATTTAAATGTGAAATCTAATTTTATCAATTGTAAAATCTAAATTATCCAGTTCATTATTGTGCAAGTGTCAAGCACGAGTTAATTATAAACGAGGTAACCATTCACTCATCTCATTCTCTCTACCCTTCTGTTATGTAGGACATGAAGACTAATTCTTATAAGAAGTATTTCTGTAAGAGTAGCTTTCTGTTTACATACTCCCCAAGCTACAACATCTTAATGGAAAAATATATCATAGAACAAGAATGAGTACATGAACATATATATATATATATGTTATATATATAAAATCTGGTGTACAGATATATTATGTTTATTGTTCTACATGTATTCCTTAAGTAAAATTTTCCTGTATATGCTTTAAGATAAAAAAGACTTGTATCCTAGGAGTTTAATCAATGCTATCTAGTGGGGTTCTGACCCACAGATCATAGAATCGTAGAATCATTTAGGTTGGAAAAGACCTTTAAGATCAAGTCTAACAGTAAAATACCAAAGACATCAACGCACTTTAGAAAGGTGGGTGATTGTCACTACTGAAGGGGAAACTTGTGCAGAGGTGTTATGCAATTTATTTGGTACAATAGCTTCTAGCACAAGAGCACTCTGTAGCAGTATGTATGCTATCGTTACAAATGGGAGAACTATAATGCCTCCAGAGGATCAATGTTGTTTGACCTGGGTGGAGCACTGTTCACTTATGGCTCAGCAGTTTCCAGGATTTAAGGTAGGAAATCTGTGCAGCCCTGCACATATCCATAATTTTGCTATCAGACATAGATTTCAGGTTTCCAGAACTAATCTGTGCTGGATGAGCAAAAGTCTGCAGCCTCCTCGATTTTATCTGAATACACTTGACAGATTTATGATCCTTGACTGTTTTCTGTGTCAAACAAACTCTGAACATTTTTATTTCCTTGGGATTCCATTAAAATATCAGTTAGTTACTTTTTCTTGACAGAAATGCAAATATGTTCATAACCAATTTAAAAAAAAATACTGAGTGCTCAGTTCTGCTTCTCCACCTGAATAATACTGATGCAGAAAAACTATTTAGCAAACTGTAATTTTAAATTAATCCAATGAATTCTTATTTGTATGATCTAGATACATCTGTGTCTGATTCACTTCACAATTATACCCCAGTTTTATACCAGCATGAAATCCACCAATGTCAGATGTGTAAATCCTGACGCAGAGGGGAAAATGGAGGATGACTACCTTACACTTAACTGGTTTATCTCTGATAACACTATGTAACTACACCAAATTATAGTCCAAATTATACCAGCTAGCTATTATGTCTTCTTGTAGTTGTTTTTTTGTTTTTTTTTTTTTTTTTTAAACTAGTGATAGACCTCCTAATGGCTCCAGGGATGGAAAGAGCTGGAGAAATGTACAGTACATTAATTGCTTTTGCTACTCTATCAGACGTATTCCACTTCCCTAAGTACAACCTTCCCCTGGAGAGACAGAGCAGGTTATTGTGCATTTATATAAGTATACTATCTGCACCAGGTCTGGCCATTTAAATTTCACCTTATCACCACTCTAAATTTAATTGAACATTAAAATTATCACCTGAATTAACGTAATCAGAAACACATTAGACATTCATGAAGCTGGTTTTTGGTTGTTATTTTTTTTTTTCCTCTCAGGCTTTTGTAATTGCTGTCACATCTGATTTCATTCCACGCCTTATGTATCAATATGCATATAGTCAAAATGGAACCATGCATGGCTTCATCAATCACACACTTTCATACTTCAACGTCAGTCATCTCAAGGCTGGAACGCAGCCAGAAGACTCCCTCCTTGCACATGATGTTTCATTCTGCAGGTAAAGTACTTCTAATGATAGTTTGCGTAGTCAAAGTAATTTCTTTGGGTCTTTTGTCAGACAAAGTTTTTCCAAGTGGGAACTAATAATATTTGTGCCTTTAAGGTGTTTTATGAGTACATCTTTTACAGTATTCTCATCATGTCAGAAGGCTTTTAGGTGTTGTATTTTTTGGCTTTCCAGTGCATTAAATGACAAAATAAACAAGTTAGGCAGACTTACACAAACTAAAAAAAATTCCTTTCTTTATTGAAAGACAAAACTTTCATTAAAAACAATGAGTTTTTAAAATGGACACCACTAATTAGAATCAGGCTTTCTTTTTCTTTATTAAGTTCGGTGTTTACTTAACAAGATCTGAGTTTTCAGTATTTTCTGCCCATCTTTAAAACCTGCACCATTCCCCAGCTACATGTTTTATATTTCAAATTCACCATTTCACACAGGGGAAACAAGGCTCAACTTCCTTTAAAATACGTCCAAAATGTCTAGTCCACTCCTCCCATAGTGCAGATACCTATAGCATAGTTCCAGTTTGCACGAGAAATTACTAACATAATTCTAGGGCTCTCAAAGTAACCTTGCCTTTTTATAAATATATGCAGAAATTCAAAGAGCTGTTTTAAGACAGTAAAACCCAATGCTGTTCAAAACTGAGCTCCTCAGGTCAGTGTTATATTTAACAACCTGCCTCACCTTCTTTTTGGACTCCCTTGAAATCACACTGGGATTAGCCTTTGCAATGGCAAGAAATGATCACAGAACCTGGTCTTCCATTTTCTTTGGAAGAAGAGTCTTCATTTATATGGCTTTTACTACACACAGGTCTTTAATTGGCCTCTCTTGTTTTGATGCATAATACATTTACATGTGTTCACTGTCTTTTTCTGATGCATGGCAAGGTTTTTGAATCTAGTAATCCTGATAGTTGCCATCTGAACCTGTCCTGGTTCTAAAACTAGTTTCACTTCTGTCTTTCCTGGTGACCTTTCTCAAACTCAGGCCTTTGCTCTCATGCTTTCATTGTGTGAAAACTCAGAGAACAAATTTTTGCTAAGATGCCAAAGGTGGGATTCTCAAAATCTATCACTATATTCTCTCAGCATCAGTGTCAAAACAAGGGCACAAAATCAGTTACCAAGCAGAGCAGAATGATGAGACAAATCTCACAGGTGACACTCACATACCATCTAGCATGAGATTTTCTTGCAGTACTGGTTAATTGAATGCTCAGATACTGGCAGAAAATAATGCTGATTTTGCAAATACTATCAAGTAGTGTTTTCCAGTTAGAGCTTCCAGATTCTTTCTTCTTTCCTCCCATTCACTTGAATTCTTGGTCTTTGATAAATCTGTGTTCAAAATGCAGATGGATTTCTTCATTACTAGTTCCAATGATCTCTGCATTTCTGCATATCTGATATAAAGATTTTCTTAAAGAAGAAAGGACTTTTTACACGGGCATGTAGTGATAGGACAAGAGGTGATGGCTTTACATTGAAATATGGTAGATTTAGATGAGATCTAGGGCAGAAATCCTTCCCTGTGCGGGGGGTGAGGCGCTGGCCCAGGGTGCCCAGAGCAGCTGTGGCTGCCCCCTCCCTGGAAGGGTTCAAGGCCAGGTTGGACGGGGCTGGGAGCCCCCTGGGCTGGGGGAAGGGGGCCCTGCCCGGGGCAGGGGGGGTGGAACTGGATGATCTTTAAGGTCCCTTCCAACTGAAACCATTTTATGGTTCTATGAGATTGTAATTACAGAGTAGATAGCGATAGATAACACAAATGGAACTTTTTAATGGGATTACCATTAAATTATGACTATTAGTCTCTCCTGTAAATCTACAGGAACAGTTCTCAGTGTGACATCGAAGGCTTGTAACTAAAGCTAGCTAGGATGCACATTTTTGTCTTGGTCTTCATGTTAAGTTGGGGAGAGAAAATATTTCAAATAAATCAAACATTTTGATTAAAAAAAATAAAAACCCCACAGAATTCAACTAATTTTAAGTATATACTGATTTTACCTTTCTAGAAATAAATTAATTTAGAAACAGTCACTTAAAAGCAAAGAAAGAAACTGACTTTGTAATTATGCTTTTAACAGGTGATGTAAATTGCCTTTCAGAACAGTTTACTTCTTTTCAGTGATTATATAAGGGATCATATTCTAGCTAGGTTCCTGAAGTAACTGAAAACCTCCCCTTGCTTCTAAATGACTGTACATTTCTAAATGTAAACTACGTACCTATCTCTCACAAAATCAAGGTTTTTTCCATTCTGATTTTATTAGGGAATAAGACATTTTTGCTCAAATAGCTTGAGAAGGGGTAGATGGAAGTTCTTCAATGAGGCCTACAAATCAACACCCAACTTACAGAATGTATTAAATATAATAATATAGTAATTTTAAAGAAAGAAGTCTTAAAGCTGGCATTATTCAATGTAGTTTGCTCATGTCTACCTCCTGCTCCTGTGCAAGTAAACTTTAATCATACTCAGGATCCCACTGATTTTAAGCAGGATATTTATCTCACCCAGCTATGACCTACAAAAATTATGCATCTCAGTTCCTTCACTGGAAGCAGAGTAAATCTGGAGAGAAATCTGGCCCTCTAACTCAGGCACTGCTCTTGGGATTGCCTTTGGGATGTACCTACCGTCTTACTTTGACTACAAGAGAGGCTAGATGAGTACACAGATAAGATTCTTAACTTTTAAGCAGGTAAAGAGAGAGCATATAACTCAGCACAACCATTTCCTGTTGTCAGGAACTTTGTTTAAGGAATCTCTGCTGCCTCTTGGGAGGAGGTCAGATAAGAAGTAAGGGCAGACAGAAAGGAAAAAATAGCTCTCCAGTGCTTAAAGCTGCATGCTGTGCTCTATCTGCTGCTTTGCTTGTGGCAGATAGGGTAAAACACCTTAAACCTGGGGCCTGTCCTCTTTCTTTTCTCAAAATGTTGTGTGCTGCGAGCCCTATTCCCCATTTCAGTATGTTGCTAGGGTTTATTTCTTAGTATAATGTTACATGTGAGAGTATGCAGTATCTGTACTTTCTGACAGACTTGTAAGTCTGTGAAATGCTTTTCTGCTCTCAGTTCCTAGCCCTATTTAATTTGTATTGCCAAATTAGCCTGTGTTTTCCTTCAACGGGCATCTCAGTCCCTATGGGTCTCCTACTTCACTGTGACTTTGCTAGTTTCACTTTGGTACTGTTTACCTGGTCTCAGTCTCTGGTCTCTGCTTATGGTGTCTGACTGCCAGTGTATTTGGAAATGTGTGCATAAACAACAGTGATGAAATGCACTCCTCAGATTAGCATGGATTCAACAGAGCCAAAATAAAGGGAGAAGGGAATAATCCACATTAGGTATAAAAGTGGTGTCTGCTTGATAATATCAAGTCTGTGTTTCTTTTATAAGAAAAAAGAAAACATTGATTGCAAAAAAGAAGCATATGAGTACTACCAGTCTGAATGAGAAACGACTATGAGAGCGTTTCTGTTGCATTATCAGGAAACAGTTAGGCAAAGATGTCAGCATCCAACTTCACTGTTTCTCATTATCACCCGCCTCATTTGAATCTTATCAAAATCTCAGTTTTGGACAGAACTATCACTGTGATAAAATATGGCGTATCTAGCTCATGTCCCAAGAGATAGGCAACAAACACTGTCCCTTAAGATGGAAATAAAATATGTTTTTCTGTTTCTGGCAAATACGTTGGGAACAAGATGACCTCTCTTATTCTTAGATTTCTGTGACCTCTGGAGATAAATGTGGTTACAATAAGCCTCCATTTTGCTCCTTATGGGCATTGCCAGAGATTAAGGTATCTTAAAAATAACCATAACAAGCCAGAAACAACTCTCCCACCAAACATCCAGATTACATTCTTTGAATATTTTGAGCAACATTTTCTACAATGCTACGAACTCTGTGACACTGCTTCCAAATAAACATTGCTGTAACGCCATTCTGACGCATAGCATTAGTTATAATGATTTTTTTCAGAGCAGAACAACATCTCTGTAGCTGAAGGCAAATTAAAAGCAATCCTTGCTAAGTTATGTGACATTTTTATTGGTTTAGCCCTTTTAATCTTTATAATCTGGTATGATAATGGAGTACATGAAAGCATGCTGATAACACTGAAAAGAAGCAAGCAGAATATACGGAGTCATTAAAAGGACTTTTCCCTTAACACAAGTCTGATCCAATATTCAGCAAATTTATCAAGTGTCTTTGAATTAATTAATTTTCTTAATGCCTTGGGATTCATCTCATCTATTCCCAGTGATCTGTGGTGGATTCTAACATTTTTCCCTGGACAATCCTTATATACTCCTGCACTGCTGAAGCACTACTTCCTAGTCATTCGGTCATGTTTTCTTCAATTTCATGTCAAAGACAGCCTGAAAAAAGAAATTAAACAGCTCAGCTTATTTAGACTGATTTGCGATTCCACCTACATACACATTTTGATTTTTTTCTACCAGTCTTACTTTTTCCCCATATAATATACTTGTGAATATACTAGCACATTTCTATTAGCTCTGGCTTCAGTTCAGTTTTGTCTGTCTTGCCTGGTCCTCTCCATCCATCCCCACCTCCTCGATATTTCTGTACTTTCAGTGTGCATTTTTATTTTTTCCCTCAGAACTTCTCTGTACTCTATTCTTAAACCACACTGACTACTTCATATTCTTGTCCTTTTTTCAGTGGAATTAAAGTTGTTATTTGTGAAACACAACAGTATTTGCAGCACCACTTGTTTGCTGTTCCTACCATACCTGCTGAATCAAATATTTTAAGAGTGAAGAACTGAAGAGGTGAAGGAAAAGATGGTCTTTAAAAAATAAACTACCTCTAGAATATAGTGGTTAGAAAAGTCCTGGGTTATTGCACTTTGAGGTCCCAGGTGCCATAGAATAATTAAGAAGGGAGGTGGGGAGGAGGCTCAGCTACCTTCTATATAGCTCTGACATCTCCCTTCACCATAAATCATTTGCTAGTATTCTGCTGAATGTAGATTCAGGCATCATAAGTAGTGTGATTTCCAGCTGAGCCAGGTGAAATTTCCACAGGGTTTGATGTCCTGAAACACTTAAATATTTTGTGAAGCTCGGAGTACATTAAATGGAAAACCCACCACAGTTGGTGACCCTTCCAGGGGAACCTGGGCTCTATTTCAAGACTGGGAATGATTTATAGTGCTAGGCAAAATCCACAAGAAGCTCAGTGGTTTTCCTTGGCTTTGATGTTCAAGCAGATTAAATTCAGGGGAACCGACTCTGGCCCCGCTGCGGTCCTCATACACAGATCTGAGCAACACGAAGGAGCCCACATTGTACAGAAAGGTGCCAGAGGAGGAATCTCATAGTGCAGGCGCAGCATGGGACCAAACAGAAATCCCATGTAAGACAGGATGGAGAGCTCGGCTGCTGTGCTCGTACCACTGAACGAAACAAATAATCCAAGGTCGAACACAGCCCAGATAGTGTTTCAATAAATGAATACAGCCCCTAGTTTAAAGTTTTCTCCTCCTCTTCCTCCTCCCTCTCCCCACTGTGGGTTGCACCTTTTGTCCTTTGTCTCGAGAAGGTGCAGCACAGAATTATGTTCAGCATTTCAGACTGGATTTCTTGGGGGGTGGGGGATATAGGGGGGCGGGGTTTGCAAATGTATTATTTAACATGCAAAACCATGTGGATGGAACCCAAAGGTAATTTTGGTAAGCGCACCTGCAAACTGAAGCTGACAGATTTTATATATGAACCTTCTCCATTATCCCCCAATGGAGGCTTTTCCAGTCTAATGAATCTTACTGTCAGGAAGGGTTTTGTGGTATTCAAAACAGATTTCCCTATCTTAATTTCATCCCATTACTCCTAGTCAAACACTGTGAACAGCACTAAATTATCCCTTTCAGTCCTAAGGGCACAATTTGTGAATGGTTATCATGTCCAACTGTGGCTGTTACTTACCAAAGTGGAGCAATACATGTGTTCTTCTTTAATCTTTCCTGCTGAGTCAGTCTCCTCAGCCCCTGGATTGTTTTGCTGAACTGCCTTCAATTTGTTGCTATTTTTTAATTTTGCTTTTTTCTGCCCCCCCCCCCCCCCCTTTTTTTTTTCCCCTCTGAAATCCCCACTGCTGAATGGCTGAATGCAGCATTCCAGGTGTGGCTTTACCTGAGCTGTTCAGAGAAGGGCTAATACCCCGCAGCACCATCGTGCCTTTTGTTTATACATCTACAAGTTATTCTGTCCTGCTGCCATATTTCAAACTTGTGCTAACTTGCTGGCCATCGTAAGCTCCAGGCTATTTTCATTGCATTTTCTTTCAAACTCCATCCTTTCAAAGATTCTTCAATTGTTTTATTTGTAATTATTTTCCATTTCCCCAGATTATTCTCATAGTGTTTCCTGCCTGTATTTCTTATTGCTTTCTGTGTTTCCTGCTATTTGCAAAACTTCCCAATTTAGGAGCATCTGTGACTTTTATTAGCCTGTTTTTTACTTCTAAATGATTGATGATAAAACTAAAAGCATCAGTCTTTACACCAAACCACTAAGGCTCTGTTTTATCCTGTCTAAGGCTAGACAGTTAATTTAGGAAGTGCCTTTCCCACGGCTCCCCCTGCCGTTAATGCAAAGACAGGTACCACCAAAGTGTGAGTTAGATTTTACATGAGCTGAATTATTCCCTAAATTAATCAAGGTTTAGGTGAGCTGAATGCAGGCTTGTCTCCTTTAGTCTGAAAATGCCTTTTTTGCTTTAATTTCAACCCTTTGTTCCCTGTATAGTGATATCAATTTAACATTAACAAAACAAAACAAAACAAAAAAAAGGACGTTTGTAAATCCTGGAAAATCTGGAAATTTCCAAACTTACAACAGTGTTCTGATTTTCATTACAACTGTGAAAACCAGAATAAGCTTGCTAAACTCAGTGGAGATAGTCCAGCTCTAATTCTGGAGTTGTATTTCACAGTCAGTGTTGAAGTAGGAACATCTGGAGGATTTGATTCTTTAGGTTTTGTGATTGGAAAATCATGTTAATCAAAGCAATTGGTGCAGAATGAGATTGCTGGAAGTGTGTGACAACTGAGCTGTCTCCATCAACAGGTTCAAAGACTACAGAGAACCACCTTGGTCCCAAAATCAGTATGAGTTTTCTAAACAATACTGGGCCGTCTTAGCTGCTCGCTTGGCTTTTGTTATTCTGTTTCAGGTAAGTCTGTTGAGTTTCTGCAATTTCAGTCACAGAAATATCATAATAAATGGATTGAAATCCATGTGCCAAAGAAGCCCATGTCCTGTAGAGCTTCTCTGTTTGCAGTTACCTATCCTGATGCGCTTGCACCCAGCCTGCTGAGGTGTCAGCGGCTTGCAGCACAGGTTCTCCCTTCAGAGCAATGTGGTACCCTCCCTCAGCAGACTTTCCTCTCCCTTTCTGGAAGGGAAGCCCCACAGCCTGCGCTAGCCCCTGGCACTAGCAGTGATCCCCAAAACACCCCAGGCTCTTGAATGTTACAGTTAAGTGGGCTCTCTCAGCTTCTATACTCTCAGGGCACCACTTGTAAAAAGCACATAAATACTATGTAGGTTTGTTAAATACTGTTCTTTACCCAAAGGAAGAAATAAACAGAAGGAATAAATCCTCCAAGGTATTTTGCTACTTTCCACCAGGAAATGGAGTAAATTCTCCCCAGTATGGAGATTTCATTGGCAAGGGGTTTGCTATCATGACTTGCCTTCCAAAGGTCACAAGCCTTCTGCTCTCCTTCCATGATCTGGGGTCCCTCTGCAGTCAGATTGGGCCCACCCCTCATATTGAAATCTGCCTCTTTTCTCCTCACCTGCCAAATAGTCCTAAGTGTGAACGTGACTTTCACCTGATTTATATTGCCTTCTTCTGCTTCTTTTCTCTAACTTCAGTAATTTTCCACCACTGGCTGAAAAACATTTGAAACCAACTGGTTATGCTGGGATTCAGAGTTCTGCCAGAGTACATTCCCTGGTTAATTAGCTCCATTGTCTCAGAAGGGGATGGAGGGGTCATGCTGGTAGCCTTGTCAGCAAACATTCGCACACATTTTGAGGCATTACACAATACAGTAGTTTTCAAAGCATTATCATGATAATATAAGCCCCAAAGCATAATTTATCTATGAATTTCACAAACATGCAAAATTTTTGGCCTGATCTACTTCCTGCCTCTGTGGTATGAGCATCACCTGTAATGACATTGACACTTAAGGCTCAGGGTTGTGGTTTGCACACTGCGGTAGTGTAAGAATATTCTGCTTGTCAGCAGACAGAAGGATTTGAGAACACAACGACCATTAAAGTTGTCTGCTGTCTGCTCAGGACACATTGGAAACACATGGGTATGATCATGTTGGAGGAAGCTTTCACTGACGTTGCCCTCGTAGTAATGGATTCTGAACTCAGTCTCAATGAATTTGATGTTCAGATCTGAGCATCTTTGGATGCCTTTAAAGAATACGGCTGTTTTAGCTACTTAGGCTGTGAATCATTTGATGAATCCAAGTCCTTTCCCATCTCAAACCCAACCGAAGCATGTGTTTAATTCAGCCTCTCCACTGAGGGGAAGTTGTGCACAAACATGAGCTGTTTCTTGAACTGAGGCCTTAGTCGACTGCTTAATATGACACACCGTCAGCAAAAATGTGTTTGATACCCGCCTCATAGCTATAGCAAAGATTTTCTTTCACTCTGGTGTGAGTATTTGGGATTTTTTTGTACTTGCTTCACATCTGTTGCTGTGTTTGCAGAATTTGGTGATGTTCCTCAGTGTTCTGGTCGATTGGATGATTCCTGACATCCCCAAGGACATCAGTGAACAGATCAAAAGGGAGAAGATTGTTCTTGTTGACTTCTTCTTGAAAGAAGAGCATGAAAAACGGAAGCTGATCGAAAGCTTTATTGCACGCGACAAGCAGAAAGACAAAAGTGGGACCAAAGGCGAAAGGATCCGGGCTGCCAGCTTCTGTCAGTTTAACCGAAGCCAGAAAGGCAGCTTTTCCTCCTTTAGCTCACAGCACACAGAAGTGTGACTCCCTCGGGAAGGGTAACTCACTATGCTTACCTCTGCAATACCTGCTTACTCTATGACGTGATTCTGAACCTGAAGCAAGGGAGGGAGAGATGGTCAAGGAAGAGACAGGGAACAAAAAGGGGGCTTTTTTTGCTTCCTTAGAAATTCCGTGTGCAAGGGTCTCTGTTACATTTTATATGCTATCTGGGCTGCAGCGTTTTCAGACTTTATCAGTGTAAGATAAGGGCGATATTGTGGCTGTAGCTGGTCCTTGTGGAGATTCATGTGCATTTGGTAGGCACGCAGGAATTCTCCTCACTCACGCATCCCTCCTCCTGCAGGCACCCTGTAGGGCACGGGGAACAGAAGGGATGCTCCTGCTCTAGCACCCATCTTTTGGCAGATCTGCCCGACCGTGGCGAAGTGCGAAGTGCACGCAACGCGTGGTTTTAGAGACGTGGAGCCTCCAGGAGTCATTGTGCCTTCCTACCGCACACTGCCACTTGGTGCTGTCTCTGTAGAGCATGCAGGGATGTTGTCAAGGGCACGGAGCTGTGGGAACAGAAGGAATGAAAATCACTGAGCACTTTCATCTACAGATGCGGTTGTGTTTTGCTTAGCAGGAGCTCGAATGCATGTGCTAATGAGCCGAGAGGCCACAACAAATGCATCAGAATGAAGTAAAGCTGCTAGAACCAGGGAAGCTCATTGTTATTCATTGTCCTGAACAACAACAACCAAAAAAAAAAAAAAAAAAAAAAGAAAAAAGCAACCACCCTGCATGTTTGATTATCCTCTCACTTAGACTGGGAATTCAGCCAGTATCAAGAGGAATCGCACCACTAAACCAAAACCAGTGCGAAGACGAGGGTTGAGAATGGAATCAAGCCCTGTAAATCATGTGGCATTTTCATGTACATTTTGCGTAAAGTAACAAAAGTTGCTGCTGTTGTGCATTTACTATAAAGTAAAATATTTTGCAGAACTGCATTTATTGGAAGATAAACATATTCACTAACTTTCATCCACAAGCATTTAATGAATAACATAATTCTGTTATGAATGAAAATAAAACTTTCTTAATAAGTCTGTTTCTTTTACTGTAGATTGTCTCCAGCCCAACTTGAAATTCAGAAACTGGATAAAAGATTTTCTTCTCATTTTGTCTTCCCAACAATGCTTCCCAAACCATCAAAAACACAAAGCAAAAGAAGTACCTCAGTTTCAGGCATTGTAAACAATATTTTTGGTCTTCAACATTATAGTGGTATTTTATACATTCCCGAAGCCTAAGAACTGTATTGTTCTCTTGGAAATATTTTTTTCTATGAGAACTTTTGGTAATTTAATGAGAGATGTGGAAATAATTGTGGTGTTTTTTTTTTTTTATTTTTTTTTTTTATCCAGTGCCTAAATTAAAGAAAATTAAAACAGGAGAACTCTTTCAGGGTGGCTTGAAATTAAAGGCTTAATTTTGGAGTTTCATTTTTAAAATTTCATTTAGGTTTATTTATCCCTTCTATATAACAGATCAAATTTGAAATGATAATGTCAACTTGAATAAAATTGCGAATGTTCAGCTTTGATAAAAAAAAAGTTTGACCTTTCCAAATGTTTTTTTTTTTTTTGTTGTTTTTCCCCTGTCAAAACTAATTTGCTGTGTTTTAAATGAAATCAGAGAGTTCTTCCCCCTTCTGAAATTGCTGTTTGTGTTTTTTTTTTTTTTTTGAATTAATAACAATTTGCTAGGCATATTGCCCACATCTCAGTTTGACTATGTATGCTTAAGACTACACATACCGCTTGTAAATGTGAAAAACAATGTGTAGAATTACAATATTTCTCCCCTCTTTATATCAGCATTATCTAAAACAAGCTATTTGAAGAGCTCCTGACACAATGTACTGTGTATAAACTATTGACTGTGTATACACTTGGTGTTTCTAATTTACCGAGATAGGAAAACGATAGGAAAGTTGTCTTCTTCATAAATACAATTTAAGCTTTTTCTTAGTATAAATCCCCCCCAGTCACCTGCAGTCACATGATATACGTGTTTGTTGGGCCTGCAAGTCTTGTAATCGCATCTTGGGGAGCCTCAGATGATGTCATTTGTATGACCAAAACACAGCTATTAAAATTCAGGCAGGTTCCCCCTGCAGTCACCAGAGAGAGAAAGGCACCAGCAGCCAGCTCCGCACCCCGTCTCGACACTGCTGGCTGGGGTGGGCAGGGGCACAGCCCCGGAGGGTGCCAGCCCCCTCCCCTGCAGTGCAGTGGCAGCCCCGGGTAGATGATGCTCTCGGGCTTTGGGTTGCAGAAGACGAGCACCTAACTTCCCAAGTCAGGGTGCTCAAGATGTTTATATCACTGGAAAGATTAGTGACTACTAGATTCCCAAGTCTTATTTTGTTTCATTTGAATTTTGCTAGGTGCTTGAATGAATATATTTTTTAAAATTTGGCTCCCTGCTTGAAATCTGGGGCAGGACAGAGAATAAACCTTGGTTTCTCCCCTCTAAGATTAACATTTAAATGAAGGCACTGTTTCTCCTCAAAAATAGATTGTCTCATTTTACTTTCAAAAGACCAACAAGCCCTGTTAGGGATTCTATGGTCTAATTTATTAAGACAGTCAGTATTAATGACATCTATTCCCTCATTTACACTAGAGGGTATTCTGGTGGTGGACTTGGGGGTTTCAACTGTGTTTGCTGTTTACAACTCTAGCTGAATAAACTACAATCCATTTTCTTCACTCTAAAATGCCTCTGATGGGGAGAAATGATATGTTTCCAAACAGTAGAAACATCAGTCTTGCCAGACCTTTAGAATATCATAATGCTCCCTTTCTTTTTCCAAGTATGTGGGAGCGCATGCACAAGTGGGATTAGAAAGAAGCTTACAGGTTGCATGGTGCCCTCTTTTCCAGTGGCTTGTTTGGTGAAGGATATTCAGAGTTAAGGCTCTTCTTAAAATAGAACCATTTTTCTGCACCCTCCCTCTACCCAGGAAATACGCTCTTGTCGTTTTAAAAACTGTGAGTCACTCAAAAATAGTTAGAAAAACGCAATCCCAAAGTCGAATGCATTAGGCTGATGTTACACAGAATTTCCATAACAAGCAACTGAAATGCTTGCTATGGTCCAAAAACGATAATGTGTTTCTAGATTTCCTAGCAAAAGGAACTAGAGAAGCCGGCAGACGTACACTGATGCTGCAAAAGTTCTCTTGAGGTTTATATATTTCACCCAAACAAGTCTGGGAAAGCGGCATAGCAGCAATCAAGGCTGACGTCCAGATGGGATCTACCATGATATCACAAACAGGACAGACAGCTCAATTATCTTTATCTGTGATATGGTTTCTATTTTTCTCTTAAACTTGAGAGTTTCATTCACTGAGAATTCCTGCATGTTTGGTACTTCATTCAGGTGCAGTCCCTGAGGATTGCATCCTTTGTTACATTTCTATGGCAACCTCTGGATTCTCCTGACACTGCTTCCCATCGGCTTCTGTAATTGTAGATCACTGATTGGGCATTCATTCACTCCCAGTTTCTAACTTATCTCTTTTGGACAAAGCAAGACTTTATCTGATCCCTTTTTATCATCATGATACTCGTAAGTCTACCCACAAAGCCCCCCTCTTACCATAACTTGTGCCTCAGAAGCAGAGAAAGACTGTTTCAAGAGACATGCATGGAAAGTTCTCTCTTGGGAAGAAGAGAACGGGGATGCCTGTAGAAGCACAAAGGTAATAAAACCTGTGAGCTATTGTCACTCCTTGCTTTAGCAATGAAAATGAACTAAAATCTCTGCAAAAGAAAGGAAAAAAGTAAGCAGAGAAGAAATTGCATAAATGTTGATGCACATTTGGTTCAGAATTTCATAGCCCTTTGGACTCTTAAAACTATAAAGTAAGTGAAACTCCCATTTAAAACAAACAAGAAAACAGATGAAAACCCACATGCCTTTGTGTAGCTAATACCACACTGAGTACTACATGTAGCCACAAACCACCAAATCCACACTCTAAGCTTCATGTGGAGTCACATTAATCAGAATGTACGTAATTGTACATCTAATCAGAACAGTGCGAAGAGGAAGTAACGAAAGGGAGGAATCGGGCTTGTATAAAGCCTTAACGCAGATATAATTGGATGTGATGCTGCAATTATCAAGCAGTGTAAGGTGTGTCCCCCTCTCCGTGGCCAGCAGAAACTCATGGCGACTGAAAGAATTTGCCGCTTCATTTTCCACAGCTTCTCCTTTGGACTATTGGTGCAGGGTAATTTCAAACAGCTTTCAGAAGTTATTCGAGAGGACTTGACTCAGATTGAAGGGGCTCCCTGCTCCCAAGTCATGCTATGTTTAAATGCCATCAGTTACAGAATCCATCCAATCCACACAGCCAGATGAACCCTTCCACGGTGGTCACCTAGGTTTGAAGAGGGTTTTCAGGAACAGAGTGAAGCTGTAGGAATGTTAGGCCTTTCTACTATGTCTCCTTCATACAGATTTGCCCATTTTTTAAAAACCATCAGCACTAGATGCTTTTTTTTGTGATGGGTATCATTGGCTTTTCAGTCCTCAGTATTCTCAGTAGGTAGAAAATACCACGATCTAGACCTCTTCTGCAATTTGACCTTTCATGACACTCAGAACTAATGAAATGTAGCCCAGGAAGAAAAGGGTAGCCTATGAGGAAGTATGTCTGTTAAATTACTGCTTGGAAATATCCAACTCAACATGCACAATATTTACCACTGTTAGCAATAAACTCTTCTGACTACAATAATATAACATCTGTTGCTGTTATGCAGTCTCACCCTTTAATTAGGCACAGATGGTCTTCCTATTCCCCGTCTGGTCTAATTCTTTTGCTTTTGAGAAGAAAATATAAACCAAATTTGTTTGTGACTTATTCTTGTAGGCAAATCCCTCCACACCATATACTAGTTAAGACATCTCATGTGTCCAGTAACACAAGATTTTCAGATAATACTAGTAGAAAGTGCCTTTATTGCACTTAGAGGTAAGGAGAGAGGAGGAGGAAGTACACCTGAACTCCCAGTTCATACCCAGTAAAGGACACTGGTACATGGTTCATCTGAAAATCCCACAGACAATAGAAGTTGAAGAGTACTTTTAGCAAGAAAATGAGTATAGGTTCTGTATGCCTTATGTACAAACTTTTCAAGGAAGGTTCTGCTTTAGTTGTTTTCTAAATCTGCTTCAACCCTTCCTAAATCCCTTTGTACTACCAAAACTCTGAATATCGCCTACAGTTCCCCTCCTTTACCCATCATCTGCAAATGTACTCAATTATTAATTGATTATTAAATTATTAATCACAGCATTAATTAACAGGCTTCCTTACTGCTTCTTTCACACTGTCAATGGAATTGTTAAAATTAATCAGATTCTGTAATAACTCCTGAGACATCTCGATAATACACTTTATTCATACATAATGATCTAATGAAACCTTTTTATTTACATTTATTTTCAGTCTGTCGGCACAATCCTGCAGCATTACTTTTCCTGATTCTTAAGAAAGTCACTAACAGTTACTCTTCTACTCATACATACAGCATTTTCTAAGCTATTCCCGCTGATATCCTAGTTCTACAGATACATTTTTAATGAGCAAAATGATTACTATCACAGGATTATATCATGTCTGTCTCTAATGTGGCCACCTGAGACAAAATCCCCAGGTTCTAAGCTCTCTGGAATCAGTGGAGGTCTTTCTTTTAGCTTCAGTATCCCCACATTCACATCTGTGAAAAACTACATCCACAGCAAACTCTTGCCATGGTCTTCGATGACTCCCACTATAGCAATGCTATGGAAAATGTAGGCAGTCAGCAGCATGAGATTTTACACTGCCTTTTGCTGAGATGGCATTACTCTTCAAAACTGACTAATAATTTTGTCTACATACATACTGATGTCTTGGGCTGGCTTTAGTAAACTTGATTTTCAGAACAGTTCCCACCCTGTGCTGCCATGTGGCATGGATTTAAGGCAGACACAACTATGATTCACTTTTGAAAACTATGATCATTGAATTTAAATATATAAAGATTTAAAAGAATTATTTTATCACTGGTATTCTGATGAAAGAGGAGGTAGGACATGATGTAGGTAAGAATGTAGGAATATTGATCCATAATCTAATTAAATCTATGTAGTTTGTGTAAGATACACAACTTCTGGTAACAGGGTGCCTGTTATCCCGTGCCATAGTGTTAGATTTCACTAAATTCAGGGAGAATAAACAGGGAAATGATGTGATCCATCAACTAGGAAAGGCTATTGCAGCCCTCTGTCTGAACCACACATTTTTGGGAAAGACTGTTCTAAGAATGACGGTTGTGTCTTTAAAACTGGAAAGAAGTTAGTCAGGGAGGTG
Organism: Tyto alba; assembly: GCF_018691265.1. Taxonomy (NCBI): domain Eukaryota; kingdom Metazoa; phylum Chordata; class Aves; order Strigiformes; family Tytonidae; genus Tyto; species Tyto alba. Next base: position 3,059,503 of record NW_024881295.1, on the reverse strand, counting down.
GTATAGCAGGAGCAGGAGAACAGCCCCATGAAGCTATGAGAAGAACACTGTTCTTCTTCAAATAAAGGTCTCTGCGTGCTGTTTGTTGGTAAGACACATGCATTTCAGAACTTACCAATTTTGTATTCCAATCAATAGCCTCATCCTTTTCTGGAGCTCCAATGACTATAATAGGATCAGACTCACTAGTGCTAGTGTTTCTAAACTGTACTGCATAAAATGTCTTGATCCATTCAGTATAAACTGCTATTCTTTCATTGACTATTAATACTAATTCTAGATGAGCCTTGACAAAAATACTGATATTTCACAAGTTTTAACAGTTATACTTGAAATTCATAGATAGGGGAACAAGCTGTTCTCTCCTTAAAGGCAAATTACATGAAGAAATCACATCCCTACCTGAATCTGATCCACAAGCTGACGTCTGTTTCTTGAGTGATTCCTGACTACCCTGATGAATTTTATGCATAAAAGACAGCAGAAATTCAAGACAAAAACTGTGGAGGTTTTAACTGCACGAGTACAGACAGAACTTCTAGCATTTTCTACCTAGCACTTAAACAGAAAGTTAGCCCCATCCTAATGAGCCAATTCTTCACAGGATTTTTCTCCAAAAATTTTCCAGTAGCCACTTCTTTAAATAAGGGACAAACATGTGTGACAATACCTTGAATTTTACAGGGACAGTGTAAACTTTCCTCTGGCATCTAGTGTTTTAAATTCTTCATCACCTGTTCTGAAGCTTTTTTAAATTACTATTATTATTAAAAAGACAGTTACATATGACTGATACAATTCAAATCTCAGCTAATTCCACAAAACATTCTTCTGTTGATGCTGGGAGAGGGATTTTATTCCTTGTTGTTTTGGTGCATCTAATCTTTTGAGAAACAACAACATATTTTCATAAGAGTTTGAAAACACTGAAGGCCAATAAGAATGTGAACCTATGAGGACATTTGGATCTAGAAGAGTATTCTTACCATCAGGGCTCTGAGTAAGAGCCGCAAAAAGAGGGAGATTTAGTTTACAAAATGTGCACTTAATTATAAAACTAAAATAAATCATCTGTAAAGACTGGATTAAGAGGTTTCCTTTTTTTTTTTTTTTTTTTTTTTTTTTTTAATAACAAGAATAAATAAATATACTCTTGTTATTTGTTCATTCAAATGCCATGTAAAACTGGTTCCAGTAGATGGAGCAAGAAAGCAGAGGGAAAACAATGCCACATACCTATGGTACTCAAAGGAGGTGGACATGTTCATGAGGCAGGACATGAAATGCACACACATTCATAAAATAAGCCTCAAACCATTAGAGCAGAAAGCACTTCAAAAGCTACTCCATAGATTCAAGTTCAGTCAGAAATACTTTTCACTTAACTGACACTGACAAGAGTTTTTCCTTGGAATTGGCTTAGTAGATGAAGAAAAATAACCACTTGGGATTTTCTCCAAAGCCAAGAAAATAGATTAATTATAACTGGCTTGTTATTCTCTTGGATTTAGTGGAGATTAGGACAGCTTAATCCTTGAACAAAGGATAATGCTATGAAGAAGTATTAAATGAGACAAGCTTTACATATCCCATATGATCTTCAGCCTCTTATTTTCCACTGCCTCTCTCTTCTGACCCTATATACGCTGTATGTCACCTTGTTTACAAACGGGTTGTGCATCACAGCGAGCATCATGTGCTGCAGGAAACATGGCTGGAGGCCCCGCACGGGCACGAACCAGGTGAGCCACAGCTCTTGGGACACACTGCAGCACCTCAGGAGACAAAATAACACCAAGCTCTTAATTTGGGATGAGATGACAGTTCTTTCTTTTTTTATTTTCCCTTCCCCCCACAAGTTAACATCTTTTAGGAAAAAAAAAAAAAAAAAATCAACACTTGTTCTGGATGAAAATGAACAAGAAGAGCTCTCACTCAAATTAGTGATTTTTTTTTTTTTTTAGCTGGACCTATTTATCACAGAAGCCTCCGGCAGCCGGCCAGCAACATCCGCGAGGCCTGTGTCCCATCACCAGCCCAGGAAGTCTGTGACACCCAGCTTAAGGGAAAGAGGAACATCTGTGAGTGCAGCTCCTTACCCTGCTGACAGTGAGGAGGAGGGTCTCCTTCCTCTTCCAGGCTCGGAGAAAGTCATCCCCTCTTCTTCTTGCTTCTTCCCTAACTTCTAAAGCAGACTCAGCCCTACATAATCATTTCCAAGCCCTATGTGGTCATCCCCACCAGCAGGTATTTTCCAAACAATTCCCACAGAAGTCTTTTGACAGCAATGGTCAGCTTGGCCTCATATTCTAGCTCCATCTCTCTGCAGTTTCCCAAGTTTATTTGCCAAAATTTAACTGAACAAGCTATTATGAAAACTACATAATAAATTGTGGCTATTTTCCTTAAAAAAATTATGTAGGAATAAAAAACCCCAACACAATCCAGGAAGAAAAATGTTGGGAAGATGCTAAACTCCTTTAAAACTACCTCCTTTTTAAAAGACTCTTGGAGACTTTTTGCCTGCCCATGCTTGTCAGATGGGAGGACCTGAATGGAAAGAGGTGCTGGTGCTGGTGCTTGGCTGCCTCGAAGCCGTGGCGGGCCAGGCTGCTCCCGTCGATTCAGGTGGGGTATGCATGTAGTGGAAATGTGGCTCCTGTGCCGGGGCTTCCATCCCAGGGTCAGCAGCAAACCCATGAAGGTGTCAGAGGTGCTGTGGGGAGCCTTTTGTCATCTTTCAGTGACTTCTGGGGCTCTCGAAGCTTCAGGATACTCAGCTGTGATTTGTGACCGTATAGACACGTTGATGTATGAACACTTGAAGCCAGGCTTGCATCAGCTCCAGCATAGGAGGGTCTGTGCCTGTAGTGCCTTATAGAGAGTACACGTTCTTTCTGATCCAGGGGTCCCCTGCAAGTTTGTATGGTTTCTTATTTTCTCTTCCTTTTATATAAAAAAAAAAAAAGTCAGCTTATCTACAAACTTCTTCCCCTTCATCAGGTTCAAAACCCTGGGAAAAGGCAGTGACTCCGTTGTCTCCTACAAAACAACCTTTTACGCAGGTGTGCCCTTGAGGTGTGATGTGGTCCTCCAGCATGTACCTGTCATGAGCACAGAGGCGAGAGGTCTGTTCTCCACTCCGGCTGCGTCTGGAGCAGGGCGTACAAGAAGGTCAGTGGAAAGGTACAGGGATGTCCCCACATACCAGCCCACGCTCCAGGTGCATATGCAGGTATGCACCCATATGTATTCATATATCGCAGGGGCAACGTGGGGATTGTGAACACCTGATAGGAAGAAGGAAACAGAGCTCTCCTCTCCATGCTCTTTCCCTCCCCCTTTCCCTTTGGGAGAAGAAGACATCTGAGTAACAAGAGCCAGAGTATCAGGGAGGGAGAGCCAGGGAGAGAGGAGACTGTGCTCAGACAGCATTTTACAGCTGTTGGCTGCCACTGCAAGGACAAACAACTGCAGGGAGACCTTCCCAATCTGTACAGGACCATGCCTTCTGTCTGAGACCAAGAAAGGAAAACAGCGAGCAAGAGATTTGATTGAAGAACAGAGAGGTGTCTGACACTATTAATTAGTCTATATTTATAAAAAGTCTATGTCTGGACATAAACATTTTTCATTCCAACTTGTCGCATAGTTACCCATGTCGGTCATTTGGGCATCACTGTCTTGCAGAGAACTGATGGAACATCTTAAAGAAGCACAAGGGGAAAGCTACTGAACAAGAATACTGCTCTGAACGTCTGTAAATAATTTAAAATTAATACTAACTTGGAAAAAAAAAAAAGTGTTCTGCTTGTAGATGCTTTGTGATAGGAAAGGGTGGGATTTGTTAAATAAATAATTCTTTTTGAGTTAGTCACCAGGTCTAATTAAGAGATACCAAAGGGACAAAGAATCAGAAGAGCCAGTTTAAAGGAATATCTAGCTAAAACATAAGATAAAAGTAGTATTAGAGAATATAAAAATAAACAGTGTGTGTGAATGTTTTTCTTGGGATGAGCCAAGGGAAATATTTTCCTGGGGTTTGGCCCATACAGCGTGTAACAGATGAAACCAATCTGGTTGCTCGTTTGAATGAATTACACAATTAGTGGATAAAAGGAGATATAGTTGATGCTAATGCAAAGTCTGAATGTCATTTGAGCAGTAAAGCCTAATGTTTGGGGCCCACCTTATCTTACAATTACCTTTCTTTGTTGCAGGTGTAACACCTTTGACTCCAAGGGGCTCACACCTGATTTCACCTGTTTGAAAGAGGAAAAGGCTATTTGATTCCTAGCAAAAATTTTAGATGTTTCAGCTCTACAGACAAGACTGCATTTGCTGGAGGATTTTTCTCTTTGTTTTAAAGAGAGATGCAATTAACATCTCTAATCTGATCCTGAGGAAATCTATTAGTCACAGTTTTGCTCTTCAAGCCATCCAGGCAGTCCAGTAGATCCTCTGCCCTTATGATGTTGCTAACAAGGTTTGCCTGAAGCCTGATGGGTTTCATTCCAACAGCTAGTAAATGGCTTAAAACGTGCATATGCTGAAGGCAACGCATGGTTTCTCAGTACAGCATCATGGATATGAAGACCAGACACCCCTCTTTAGTGACCACCTGTTCTCCTCTCTCAGACACTGGCATAAATCAGCCGCATAAACAAAGCAGAGGTGAGAAGAGACTCTCACTCAAAAATCCGATAAGAAAATCCAGATCCCATGCTCTCTGTCACTGCTAAGACACACTCTCCATCTGTTCCTGCTCCCTTTCTGTGTAAACCTGGGATAACTTCAGTTAATTTTGAAGAATGACTCCAGCTCTATAAATGAGATAAAGCAAAACACAAAGTGAAGGTGATATATAAGTGTGCAAAATGACTGTGTGGCACTTTGTAAACATTAAATGCAGAGCAGGCCACAGTACAACATCGTGCCCTATTAAAATAAAAAATTTACTTCTATGCACAGTACAGTTTGCTGCTAACTGTAAATCTGTACTGTTATGGAATTTCCTAACGCTACTGTTCAGGAAGGATGATTTTTTTAGTATGTGCTTGTGTGTATCCATGGTTTGTGTGATTCCCAGACACAAAGCTACATGAAGCTGGGAGGAGTTTTGGGAGCCTATACCAGCAACACATGAACAAAAGGTGTTATAGCAACACTGAAATGATCAAAAAAGCCATGCATTTCAAGTTCATAAAATTAAAAATTTACTGTTAAATATAAAAGAAATCCATGAATGCTAATTAAAATAACGCAGTTAAAACATCATCAGAAACTTAGCTCTACTGGAGAAAAAGTATCTGTAAGACATACTGCATTTTAAGACAAGTTCTCTTAATGTGAACACTGAAATGTATTAATGATAATCATATGATTATTGCATAAAACTATAACTGCACAAACTTGCACATTCTCAAAAAAATCATTCCATACTTAAAATAAGAGTGAGAACAGATCTCCTGCTGTGCCTTAACTCAGTCATCCATCCAGCTATGAGAGTAATGGACTGCACTTTAACAGTCTGTGTATAGAGACAGAGGAAGGAATTGGGTCTTGCAACTGAAGGTGAAGCTTAAACAATAAAATAGGAATAGAAATGATCGTTTTCTTTCTGCCTCTGCCCAGAGAGACAAGGCTCAAAAGGATATTTTGTCTCCAATGCTTCCTAGCTGAGGCAGAAACAGAGCTATCCCACATCACTGAGAGGATGAAAGCACAAAAAGGCACAGAATATTTTATTTCCTTCCCCTCTGCACATCTGCCTGGTGTTATCTCCAGAATCTTGGTGTCAGTGCATCTGAGAAAAGGAGTTGGAGAGTACTGTCTGCACCAGCAGAACTGGACATTTGCAGGTCCAGCTGGTGTTGCCAGGGGTGTTGTTCGTGGGTGGCACTTTGGGGACAGCACTGCTTGTTGAATGGGTTCTTTCCGAGAGAGGCCTAACCTCTACATAAAAGCAAGTCCAATATCTGATTGTTGATATTGCCTTTGCTGTGAGCATGACAGTATTGTCCTATCTTAGGAAATGACTTTTGAGAGCAAATGGCAATGTTATTTTTCCCTCCTCTCTACTCCTCTTAACATAGTCTTAGAGGACTTAGCTTTATTTCTCAAGCTACCATTTCTAGACATGTACATTAGGTATACTTTAATACTCTGATGTTCTTGACAGAAAGTGTAGTGTAAGTCAGATCCTTAACCTGGGGCAACTGAAAGAAGTCTGTTGATGTAAATGCGAGTAAGGAGATTTAAACCAAATTGCTCTCTTTATCTCAGATCCCTTTGGTTTGACTTGTTTCTGTTCCCCCCCTCTATTTCTTCCCCTCTCAAAAAAAATAAATACAAATTGTCAGAGAAATGTAAGAGGTGGATTGTTTTCTTCTCTGCCTTAGAATTTTCTCTGTAAAATGTTACATATCCCACAAAAAATGATTCAGAAATGGGGCTTAGTGTTATAGCAAGGGGCGGAAGTGTTATTCCACCCAGCCCTTGAGCTGGCTTGGGATCTTTCAATTTTAGCACAACTTGCTCTAAAAATTGGGACCAGCTCTCTCTTTGCCGTGTGTGGTACTACTTAAATGAATCTACACTCATCTTGAGGTGTAAAGGATACAGGCCTTTTAATCATGGCTAAATGCAAGGTAAATGTGTTACATTACATGGAAACTAGCTATGGACAAATGTCCAGTTGTGGTACATGAAAAAGGATGGGGTAGGTTATTTATTTGTTTATTACGTAACATATTTATCACATATATTTATTTATTACATATTATCACATATATTTATTTATTACATATCATATTTATCATGCATTTGAAACTTTTTATGTTCCTCTTACATTTCTCATTCCTGTCCTCTTTTGAAAGTTTCTCCCAGGATTTTAAGTAAATAGATAATAGAAACAGGTTAAGCCTTTTCACCGGTAGTATAAGCCTTTCTGCATCTGTCAATTAATTTGGAACATTATTTACAGCCAGAAGTGATACTATTGAAACAAAATGTAAGGAGACTGTGTGTCTGGATGCTGGAATATGACAGGTAGCTCACTTTCCGCCTTTTTATTTTTAAAAAAGTCTCTACTTTGACCACATGTCCATCCCATAAAATTCCAGTATAGTTAAATTCCCAGATATATGTGTATTGCCTCCATCATATGTTACTACTGATGTTCAGCACTGGTTATCCAAGCTTTCATCTCTTCATCTTTAAAACACTGCCATCTGTTGTTTCCAGACGGTTCAGTCTTCTGTTTATCCAAAACTTTGTTCCAGGCCATATGGAAAAAATATCTATTTTCAATTAACCACCGTATTTTCTTAAAATATACGAGAGTGATGAGAAAAAATAGGCATCACTTACGCATAGAAGTTCATGAAGGGGATGATAATTTATTATGAACTGTAGTTTCAAGATTTTGACTATGTGGTCATTCGGTACAGTCAGATACCACAAAAGCTGGCCTATTTTGCAATCATAAAGACATGTTTAAAGCATTTGAATGCTGTTATCATCTATAGACTTCATTGGTACTAGCATATTGATCTAGTCATGTCCACTGGAAACTTTTCTAGCTATCCCATTTTCAACATTTTTCTTATGTGGTCACAAATTTTTCATGTCTTGCTACAGGCTACATGTGATTTCTTATTGCAAATTAGAATCTGATTTACATAAGCTACTGATTAAACCATGCAAAACCCTTAGATGCTATATTAAGTTTGTGATGTTAGGAATATGTTAGAAAGTTGTAAGTATGGGGAGGTGTAGGGGGGCGTGACACTGCCTATGCCTACATAAGTAAGCAGTACAGACCATGGAAGCAGATTAGTAACGTGAAGCAGTGAGTGCTGTAGCCCAGACGTCCACCTTACATACATGTGAGAGGTGAGTTCCTTCAGACTACCCCCAGCCTGGTTCTCTGCACTGAATTCTATTAATGGCTGGAGCCTTTCAGGTGTAGTTCTGGATGCCTCTTCCAGGTTAGTTTCCTCCGAAAGTAATCGTGCTTGTGTGCTGTGAGACAATGTGGTGTGAACCAAAAGGCTGTGAGACAATGTGGTGTGAACCAAAAGGCTGTGAGACAATGTGGTGTGCACCAAAAGGCTGTGGGCAGAGACAATGAGGACACTGCCTTCAGCACAGAGCTGAAATCAAGGAGGTAAAATGAGTCAGGAGAGATATTAATCTGGGAATCCATTTCAATGAGATCAATTCCATCTTTTCTTTCCTGAATCTGAATTTCTGGTATAAATATTTTTCAATACTAAAAGTAAAGGAGATATCTTGCTTGGGCAGAAATAGATTTCTTCAGTACTAAAAAAAAAAAAAAAAAAAAAAAGAATGCTATTCTTAGAAACGGGCTATGTGTGTCATTCCCCAGTTCAAAGGAATATTAAAACGAGAAGTTGAGTTTCCACTCAAAGCCATCCTCTTTGATGCAGGATAAAGGCCTGCCCTTCCATCCTTCAAACAACTGCAAGATTTTCTCCTCCTGAGTTACAGTCTTGTCCTCCCAGCTGCCCACGAGCACCAGCCTCCCCCAGATACATGCAGATTATGGCTGTGTAAAGTGACCCAAGTTGAAACTAAGGAGGAAAACAGGTGCCAGGTGGCTAGAATATATGACAGTCACTGGTAAAATCAGAGCAGAGTTACAGTGATAAAGACATGTATAAAAATGGGGAACAGATGCATCAGGACCCAGGCAAAACACTCAGACAGAGCATGGCTTTGATTGTCCATTTGGATAAAAGAATACAGGCTTTGGCTCCTGGTTTAGCTGGCAGCATAAAGGAAATCCACCTCTCTGGATTTTGAGACAAAATATTATCAAGGCTGAAGGCAAGATGGTACAGAACGGCCTGGATCTTTTGAGCTCTTCTTCACCTCTAAATTTACCAGCTACCAGTGCAGGCAGCAGCAGGGAGAAAAAGAAAAGGCAGTGGTAGAGATGTGGGAAACCCTGTAGCCAAGATAAAAATCTAACTGCATGATAAGTATACAGATAATATTAATGTGTGTTACATTTAATTAATCAGAAAATTAGAAAGCCCTAGTTGAACATTAATTCCTTTCTGGTAGCTAATTAAATGCTGATTCTCAGCTTGAAACAGTGCCAGATATATTTTTTGTCCATCACTTGTGGTACTCCATCTAATTTTCATCCACTTGAGAGTGCTTAACTGTATATCCATTGCAGTTCTAGAAAGGAAAATTTTGTGAGTACTGTGCAAAATGTGCTACTTTAGATGTAAAGCATGGAGAACTTAGTACCTTCCTCTGTCCATTTCTGTTATTTTATTTTTTTAAATGGTCAGAAGAATCCCATACCAGGCAGACAGTTAGAATGATCTTAGGTTTTGGATTTTCCAGAGCCTTTAACCTCCATACATCCTTCTATAAAGCTAATCTTTGTAGAATATCGTGCTTTCTATCAGCTTACTTTACCTCTCATGAGCTCACTCAGCCTCCTCCAAAACTACTTGTTCTAAAAGTCTTCAGTGTTCATATCTTAGTGTCAGGGAAGTGGAGATCCCTGAGTGATATTCCATATATTAATTTCTGGGACAGTCTTTGACTTGTTCTCTGATAGAGGTGATCTTAGCCCAGGAATATGTTGTGCTCACAACCAAAGTCCTTCCCATGAATTTGCAACTAAGAAGCAATAGGGATTGATTAAAAAAAAAAAAAAATTTTCTTTCCCCACAGGAAACCATAGGTACAAGCATATTGTGCGCTGCTGGGCAGAGGTGTCCAAGCCATCTCTGAATGGAAACACAGAGATATTAGAATCAACAGACCATGTCAACTTGGTGCTGACATTGCATTTATTAAGGAACAGTGGTGCAAATCAGAGAGCTTGCTAGAGCTTGCTAGAGGGTAAGAGGCTGAGGCAGGCACCCAAACTCTCTTAGGGAAACAGTCTTCCAGTGTTAGCCACATTTTGCACTGGTAGCATAAGCAGTGTGCTGTTTTAGCATGATTAACAATATGTTTTCCTTAGCTATGGAGACTAACAAGAAGCCATAGCATGAGAGGGTCAGTCTATGATCATTCTTCACTGTTTTTTCTTTTGTTTGGTAATTTAAAAAACGGCATACAGTGGTGGGGCTGCTCTGTGATTTTTGGATGGACTTTTCATCTGGAGGGGAGACTTACTGTCCAAATAATTATGGAATAATTGAATTATTCTCTAAATAAAAGCCCTTTCGAAATAGTTATACAGCCCCCTACTGATTATTGCCCATTGATGAGTCTAATGATGGACACATTTTCTCCATGTCCCTGCTATGACAGAGAGCATGCTTGATCTAATACTTTCCAAATACCTCATCCTGCTCCCTGAAGGCCCTCTCTCAGCTCTTGAGTATCTGTGCTAATGTCACTGATATCCCAGTTGCCTCTAGAGTGGTACTGGGTGTTTTGGTGTTCACAGGTAGGAAAGCTGAAAACACAGAAGTCACACACTTTCAGGGCACACACCCACGCTCAGGAAAACCTTGTGAAAGAGATTCAATGGGCTTATAATTGAATCTACAGTCAGGCTGGGCTGGCATCAGGCAACACTTTTGATTTTGAAAATGTGTTGCCTAGAGGCTAGGAAACTCAGTGAGGTCTGTTACCTTCAGCCCTTTGGATATTTAACGTATTTACTATTTGCCCGTCTCTTGGTACAGATAATGCACAAACACACATGCAGGACTGCTGAAAGAGCTGCGTTGCCCCTGGGTCCTATTCAAATATGTAAATTATTAATTTTCTCTTTGTCCTCTTATTTTCCTTCATGTACTTACATGACACAACTTTGGTGACTATCACCAATCTCTTCTATCTTGGCCCATCCCTCTTGATGCTTGAGTCATTAGATTTCCATTGTCAACCTGACACAAATAAATAAAGCATCTCTTCAAAAGGAGCTTTTCTCCAGGGCTTCTGTTCTGCCCAGTGGTTTACGACTGAGATATTGGCATGGGAAGCACAGGTTCCCACCTATCTGTTATGAGAAGAGAGTTATGAGGAAAGTCACTTCAGGATCAAATCTCTTACCCCCATACAACCAAGTCCTGCTGCCCGCAGATGTTCTGGGCTATTGGAAACATCCTCATGGTTCTGTCCTATCTGTCACAAGTCCTGTGGGAGACCTGTGCCTTTCCATAAGGACAGCTGGGAGCGAGCTGGGCTAGGCTCAGAGAGCTCAGAGGAACATAAGACAACTGAATCGACTTGTTGGCCTCTCCTTTTTGCCCAACTTTTCTATCTGCACTGTGCTGCAAAGAACACATTTTGAAGTCTGAGTCAGCTGAGGACTTCTTGACAGTGTTGCCCCAAACTGAATTTTACTGCTTTACAGGTGGGAATTTACAGAATGGCTGCTTTTACCATAGGAAAGGAGGGAAGGGAAGAAGATGAGAGAGCTAGGAGGAGGCAAAAAGGAGAAAAACCCCAGAAAACTGGGGTTTCCAGACCTGGTGTCACAGAGGATGTGAAATTTATGGGGATGGCAAGTGTAGTTTCTCTGCAGGGCTGATTCTCTCACAGCAAATATGGTTTTGCAGAAGAAATGGAAGGATGAATTTAAATGATTGCCCAAATACACCACCTCAGGTAACAGCCACCCCAGGAGGAGAGTGGGTATTCGAGAAGCTTCTGGCTATGTGCATGCCTATAGGATTTCAGTCAATGTATGGATGTGAGCCAGGTGGTGTACAGGCATGGATGATGAAAAGTTTGTGACATTTGATTCCGAAAGCTGAGGGGTAGAATAAGGGGAGGAAAGCTTACAGTCAAATACTCCATAAACAGGATGAAAACAATGAGACTAAAGATTCTGTGAGTGTTCTCTTTAATGAACTCAAACACTGCTCAAGACTGACAATCAGACAGGGTGTCCTGGTTGGGGCTGGCCTAGAGTTCCCGTTGGTCTGGCAGCGGGAGGAGCTGCAGCCCCCTGAGACCCCAGGGGCTCCCCACCTGTGCACGGGGGCGGGGGGAGCACAGCTGGAGGGCTGGGCCCCGATTGGCTGATATCGCATGTCACGTGACATTGTGCTCACTATATAAAGGCAGGAGTGGGCTGGGAGGGGCTCTTGCTTCAGGGAGTGTGGCCGTGGGGCCTTTGTGTTGGGCATTGTTGCCCGGGAGCAGGCTGGTGTCGGTCGGCAGGTGAGCAGCTGTATTGTACATTACCCGCTGATACTGCTGGCAGCGTATTGTTCTGTCACTGTTATTAAACTGTTTTTATCTCAGCCCGGGAGTCTCCCTTTGCCCCTCTGATTCCCTCCTCATTCCCAACTGGGGGGACGGTGGGTGAGCGGCTGTGTGGCATTTAGCTGCTGAGTAGGCTCAAACCACAACACAGGGCCAAGCTATCTTCTTTGCCTTTTGTTCTAAGTCAAACTTCTCAAGTTATTTAGCTCCCCAGAGGCAGAGGAATATGGCTTAGGTGTTATTCCAAGTTATTGCCAATTCCATGTGTGTCTTTAGACATCAAAATATATTTACAGACCTGACGGTCATTTTCACAAGATGTTACTATGGTCACAGTGACTGGACAAATATGACATCTATTTACTCCACAGACCTCCTAACCCAAGGGACAAATGTTGGGCTTTGGCAGACACAAAGTAATAGATTTTCAGTGTCCTCATGGCTGTGGGAGTCCAGCTGGGTAAAGGAAAGAAAAAGTTGAGTTTTAGGGAAATCTGAGAATCTGGCAATGAGGACTGGGGGCTTCTGAAGCTGGGGCTGGTCCTGGTCTGCTCCCCATCTTATGGCATGTCTCATAGCCTCTGAGTAACGACTTGAGGTATCCAAATGTCAATCCCATTCTGCTATTGGCAACATAAAAATAATCCATGGACATGTCTTAGACCTCATTGTTGTCAATTGTGTGCTGGAAATACCTAGGAGACTAATGGTTAGTAAAGTTCCTTTGTATGAAGTACTTAATGTCCTGTGCTAATTTGAGACCCCTTTTGTCAGTGCAAATGTGTATGACTAGTGGAATTCATTGCTGCAGGATGCTGCTGAGGCAAATATAAAGTTAGGGCAAGAGAGAGAAATGTCATATTGAGCTGAACTAGGTTTGCTGTGACTGGTGCATCCTTGATAGAGTTTTTAACTTAGCTACAGGTCAATTGCCATTCTTCATGGAAGCTTGGATGACACTATATCAAAAATTTGAAAAAGTCAATGTGAGGAGAAATACAGGAATGCCAGTCTCTTTTTTTTTTTTTTTTTTTTTTGTTTCAAGATAAATCTCATCCAAATGTTTCAGATTCCAGAATTTTAATAGTTTTATTTTTGATAATGTAAAATGTAATAAGGGAAGATACAAGGGGTTTACCTCCTTTCTCAGCTGCTAACTCAACATTCTTAAGTATGTTTTATCATAAAATATGAGTTTATGCTGAAGGTGGTATGCTGTCTGGAAATAAAATCCACAAGCAGGGCTGGCAGATAGGCAGAACATCTTTTTTACTGTAAATGTAGTATGTATCTTTGTGTGTGTGAGAGAGAGAGATTGGCTACAACTTAGAGATAGGCAGTGATCCTAGAATATGTGAATACTGTTCAGCAGAATGAACTACTCCTCTGAAACCTTTTTCTGTCTCCTGTGACAAAAGAGTGCATTTGGGCACGGTCACTTCACAATGATAGCCCCAAAGAGGCAGAACCTTGTCTGCACTATGATCAACCCAATGTTAGCAGGAGACACGGACAGCCTTGTTGAGCATGTCTCTGCTGAATAACCTTGTGGCCTTATCCTCATCACCCCACGTCATTCCTTTACCCTAGCTTGTGCTTTATCCCCTGGCCCCTTTGTTCTTTCTGTAATTAGTGTGTCAGCCTTTCAGAGCACTGACCACATCCCCTTATCTCTGTGGAGGCTTTTGTGACCTTAACATAAATGAATGAAAGACAATAACCTCTCTCATATCATTGATTTGGACGATTTTGGCAATTGCTCTTTTCTGATCAAGAGTACATTTAATCATGTAATACATAGACTTCCATCTGGTTTGCATATCCTAAATAAGCTGCTGAAATGGGAGGGTTTTGTACTCTGCATTCCATGTAAGGGTTTTCTAAGCTTTGATTAAAGTGGGTATAACCCCTCTCCCTACCTTCATTATGATGAGTTCCAGTGGAATTTGCCTTGGATGAAACCCATAAGCTTCAACACTGACTCCTTTCTACTAAAGAAAAATAAAGCACAGCAGAGAGGCGTGGGAGGTGAAGGTTTTATTCCTGGTCTGGTCACTGATCTCCTGTGTGACCTTGAGGAAGTCGTTTTACTGCAGTAGCTCTCATCCTATACTTTTTGTATCCTGGCTAGTGAGATTTGAAGTGCTTTTGGGGGCAAGGATGGTTTCTGCATGCTTATGAAGTGGCTCATCATCTCTGATCCTGGTTGGGATCTTAAGGCTCTTTTGTAACATTCCTAAAATAAGAAGACTTACTGACAGGAGAAATAGCTTCTATTGACAAGAGAAATGAGTTCTAATGCAGATATGGAAGTGAAGAGACATACTGAGGAACAGCAAAGCTGTCAGCCAGAGCCTGTCAGCTACTATAAGTGGGCATGTTACTTTGACAAAAGTTATACAAGTTTCACAGTCTCTGCACAAGCAATGCAGCTGGTAATAAGACTTTGCATTAAAAAAAAAACCCAAGCAGCATCACATACACAGAGCCTCAAACCAAAACACCCACTTTTTTTGGTAAACAACTTTCTTACCTTGAAATATTTGCTTTTTGTAACTGTAGTGGTGAAATAAATATATTGGCCAGTGCCACAAAAAAAACCCCTAACTAAATATTGGTAAATATTAATTATTCAGACTTTTCTGTCACGCACAACATCTGTAAGTGGGATGGAGTAAGTTAAAGTTATCCGAAGACTATTATTTTATCAGGTTTCTCGGTGTAACTTAGGGAAGTTACTTAGGGATTCTCCTTATGGAGAGGTTATTTTTAAAATCTTTTTCATGCAATGGTCTGAAACAAATCTCTTAACAGAAAAAAGGTCTCAGTGCCCATTAAATGTTGGAGATTATTTTGATAGAGGTTGGAGAGTCAGTTCTATTCTGTATACCTCTAAACAGGGCTTTTAATGCTTGGATCTTGCAAGTTATTGCACAGGCAAAAATTAGTAGGGATCTGCACCAGTTGCAACGCTGGGGCCTCAGGGAAGAGCTAGTAGCCAAGACTGCTTAAACAGACTTGGAGATACCACTTCCTAACAGCCATGCAACCAAAAAACATCTGTATTTTCAACTGAGCATCTAAAGCTAGTTGCCTGACTTTCCAGAAACAACCCCTAATCCTATTTATGACCCCGTGACTGACAGGCATCTGCATTCCAGACGAAGTACAGAAGAGTTCTCAATTACAGGAAATATGTAGAAAGTTGCAGCAGGTTATTTGCTCATTAGACTTCCCCCTCAGTGACTGTGGGAGTGCACGGTATGTTGGTAAACCCTCCTGCTGCCGATCATTTGTCTGTCATAATGTGATCAGCCATTCATTCATAATGAAAAGCTAATGCCTCAAGAGAATCCAAAGGTTGGAGTTCAGCTTGGCTTCTTATGAAGATAAAAGGGGCAGAGCTAATTCTGAACGGATGTCATTTGTGTTTCCATGCGGCTGTGTCTGCTTTTATCTTTTTTAAAAATCTGTCCAAAGCTGTGGCCCTTCTTAGTGTATGAGGATTTCTTAGTGCTATTGAGTTGCCTGCTAAAGCGTAGAAGGGGTTTCTCATCTCTCTTGGTGTCTTCTTTTGGCGTGATTTGGCTTCTAAAGAATTGGTTGATGGAGTCCACCGGGCTCTGTTCTCAGCAGCAGTGTAGCAGTGCCCAGTTCTAACATGGTGCTTCTCAACTGTACATCATCCTATTCCTATGTCACAGGTAGAGAATGGAGATATAAGGTGAAACATGACTGGGTCAAGGTCATCCATCTTGCCACTGTGGTATTAGAAATTCAGTCCCCCTTTTCCCATTTTGGTGCTCTCATTACCGAGGCTTTTCATCCCCTGGGGGCATGAGTTAGAGGTGGCAATTTGACGTTTCCACTACAATTTCTAGACAGAAGGAATGAAATTTTGTTCCCTGTGCTGACTTGTTTCCTTAGTGATTTCAAAGTGCCATATATAGTTCTTCTGTGAAGATCCTGTGGACATGGATGAGATATATGAGATAAGAGAATGAGAAGGGACTTTTGTGTGACTGCAGTGGTCTTCTTCAGACAGAAAAGGCAGAGTCTGTGCAACTTAAATTTTTTCTCTGGGATGAAACAGTGAGTGAGAATGAGACATCAAAGGAATGGACTGGAGAATTGGTTGTATGCAAACAAGGATGACTGCTATACTTTATAAGACATGGAGGCAGAACTCTCTTTCACCATTCCCAGAAGAGAGTAAATTCATTAGAAATGTGGTCTCCAAGGCACTTTTCTTCCTAGCCATGACTCCACCAAGATTTTTTCTGACAGCAGTGTTGACTCAAGCTAATTCCTCTCCTTTCAGGTGCTGGTTGTGCAGTTGCATTGCTAACTGGACTGCAACACTGAGAAGGGCTGTTCAAAAATGTCTTTTAAACTTAACTGACCTCCCCTCCCACTTCACTTGGCAGGCCCATAGACACCTGTAGGTGGCACAAAAAGGAGCAAATTGCTTGACCTGGCACCCCCAGTGAGGAAACATTCACAGAACCAGGCCACCATCATTTCTGGTGTGCTAGCCTGTCCTTGATGACTGAGGCAGACATCCCTCCCTTGCACTGCATGGTCAGGATTTCAAGAGGATTCATTATTGTCTCTTCCAGATGGCCACAGGTTCATATTCAGCCTTTTTTACAAGAAACTGTAGTTTGATTGCCTTTACTTTTTCTACACCAGCTCACATAAGGGACAGTACTGTGATTCTACTATTCACACTGATGTGACTATTATTATATTTAAAACGTGTTGATCTGGACTTTTAATGTGGATGAATGTGTCTGCAATATCAGATGACTTTGCTCAGATTATTTGATGTTGCAGCGTAGATAGAAGTTGATACAAAACATTTCTGATCCCTAATGGGTAGGCAAGTACAGGAGCATTGGATAGTTCATGTATGGGAGCAATGGATAGTCCTCAAGAGCAACCCACACCGGCAGGATGCAGAGAAGTAGGGTATGCATTCAAAGATAGGATAAATTACAGACCACTATAACTGATGTATGATCCTCCATGTGCATACATGCTTCACAGGTCAGTGGTGTTTTCAGTCCAAACTAATAGTCCATCTTAAAGCCTCACATGCCAAGCATCTGAGTTAACTCCAGGAAAGACAAGCCATGAGTATGTGCCCATTTCAGACATGAAAGACTGAGGGGAGGCACAGCAAAAATGAGCTGTGAGTGCATATGTAAACAGCAACATTGTCCCTTCCTTTCCCCTCCCTCCCAGAACCCACTGCTCTGAAGGACTCTGGACATCTTGACAAAATTTAACTCAAACATTTTTTTCTAACTGGTCAACATGTCCTTAAGTAAACCTTAAACCCACTGCAGAGTTATGCAAGAGAGGAAATAGTAAATCCTGACATCTACACATGCAGTACTCAGAGCAAACATACAGAGT
The DNA here is from genome assembly GCF_018691265.1 of Tyto alba. Lineage (NCBI taxonomy): Eukaryota > Metazoa > Chordata > Aves > Strigiformes > Tytonidae > Tyto > Tyto alba. Next base: position 3,041,863 of record NW_024881295.1, on the reverse strand, counting down.
CAAATTAGAAAGAATAAAAAAAACATCTTGAACTTCTCCTTGAAAGTCTTTGCTACAGCTGGACTTTGGCATGTGAGGAGAAGAGGTTACCAGCATCATAGACCACCATAGATGAAGCTATTACTTTACTGGCTAATTCAAAGGTCTTTAACCTTAACAAATATTCTCTTGTTAGTGCAATTAACTTTTTAATAGAAGTTTCAAAAAGACCAGGGTTTTGTTCTGGGGCATAGCCAGTGTGGTGAAAAATACAATTCCATAATCCCTAAAGTATTCAGCAAATTCAGGTGTAGTTCACCAAAGAAACTCAGCATCAGAAACTCTCAAAACACTTGTCTTGAAAAGCTTAATAGGTGCAGGAGGAGAAGAAAAGGAATTCAACTGCATTTTGCTGCTGGGAAGATGTTATGATGTGTTTAGCACCTGCGGCATTTGCCCAGAGTAAAGATTTTTAAAAAATCATTAAATGCTTTGCTTCAGGAGTTATTCCCCACCTCTATCCCTCAGGCTGGCACCCTAACCACCCTACTCTATTGGGCTTCAATCAGGCAAAAATGCTGTCACTCTCTGCTGCTCACAACAATCTGTTTTGCATAAATAACTCTTCTCTCGAATGTTTATACAGAATTAAAAGGAGAAACACTGTTTTCCCTTCGCTGCATCCTCTTTTATTACACTGTAACCTAATGGTTATGGCTCTTCCTGTGAGATGTTTTTGGGGTGGGAAGAGGAGGAATGAACCCTTGTTTTCACATCCTCATTGAAAGCTGTATGTACTTCATGAGATAGTAGATGGAAAGCAAAACAAGTGCATATCTTCTCATGGTGGTTTTGTGGCTCTAGTTCTTCCCTGACTTCCCTTTTTCCTGATACTTCACATGAAATATTTCCTGTTGGGTCAAAGAAAACAAGTCACATGTTGACTGAAAAGGAATTTGTGTATTTTCACAGAAGAGAGAGGACAAGGTTAATTCTGACTCTGTGTATCTGAACTATCAAATACTAGGATGATTCAGTAAGGTAACCAAGTGGAGAACAATTAGTCATCCATAAAAAATTCCCAAAGCCCTGCATGTATTTACAGGTCTTTGGATAATACCACATTTTCTTAAAAGCAACACAGTGAAATTTTGTAGGCTGTGGTTCTGTAGCTGGGTCTGCTGTTAAGCTTCCTGGTGTCTTCAAACTAGTCAACTTCACTTACCACTACCTGTTGAACATAAGTCTGACTTCTCTAAACCCCCAAAATCCCCTGTCTAAACCAGTAGCCCATACTGAGTGGTGGCTCAATGAATACTGTGGGCAATGAAAAAGAAACACAAACATTTTCCCTGCTTTTGGAGACATCATGACCCAGAACCAGCATCTAAACCATTGTGCTAGATATCTGTCAATGGGGCCAGCCTCCATTAATAGTCTTCTTACACCAATACATCTATGATTTTTGCCTCAGTGATATCCTACAACAATGAGTTTCAAAATTCAATATAAAGGTGTGAAAGGTTATTTTAATTTCCTGTTACCTCGAGTCTTTTCCATTTAATATATCTTTTAATATATTTTCCATTTAATATATCAGGTTTTTATTCTTGTGGAGTGCCTTGTACCCGGGACTTTAGTTTGGATTCTGAGGCTTCAGGTACTATTAATAAACACTGACTTATTGTTTAGACAATGAAAATACCAGCTCCTCTTTGGTGTGACTAAAGAGAAAAGAGCAGTAATTAAAATATCTTTGATTAACCACCCAGAGGTCATGACAATGGAATACAGAAAATTCCTTTGAAATCTGCTTTAGGAGTAATTTTTCATTAAACCCACTAAATCTGGCATCCTTACACAGATCAGGGTATATCTTGTGAGAAGTATGAGTGTTGTCAGTGGCTGTGTATGTACAAGCAAGGTCCAGGGAGCCGAAAAGAGCATTATGTACTCCCAGATGAAGCCTGTAGCCTGTCTGGGTGTTCCTGTGATGCCTTACCTAACTGAGAATGAACAACCTACAAAGCTGTATCCGGCTTATTTGGGATGTGGAATTACACGTATTTCAAAGGTGGTCTCTGACTGTGCCTGGGGCTACACTTTTAGGTTTGCTGACTACTGATAAATAATCTGATCTTGGTAAATGAGATGTGCTCTTAACGATACTGTAGAGACACACACATTAAAACTGCTCATGAAGTACAACTGCTTCTCAATGGTGAGTTAAAGCAGTTCAATGTGTCATTAGTCCTAAATCAGATTAAATAACTTCTTGTCTCTTGACCTGAACATAACAGTGCTTCAGATAACTATATATAGGCAGTGGAAAAAATTCATTGCCTATAACTAACATTGTTTACAAAATGCTCTAAATAGGGCTATTTTCCATTGCCAAATATAGACTCTTTAATTGAGTAGGAAAGCCAAAAGCCCTGCAGAACTCCCATTATTGTCGCTGAAGCTTGGTCATCAGAAGAGAGGAACAGTTATGGCAATCCTTTGTACTCTTTCTTGTCTTGCATCTCAACCCGTACCTTACCGAAGCCAAGCAGAGTCTTTCCATTGACTTCCCTGTTACCTGGAACTGCCCCAGTAATCCAAGATGTGCATACTTGGTTGTTTCTTTTAAGGCCTAAATTTTGTTTTGACTTCCAAGAAGCAGAATATATATGATATTAAGCAGAACACTGATTGAAAGTGTTTACAGAGTATCTTTACCTTAAGAATGAAGCATATAATAGGTGCTTATGAGTTATTTTTGGAACGGTTTTGGCGGTTCTGTGCATGGTAAGGAGCTGAGCATTCATCCTCTGTGCTGAATAAATAAATCTGACCACAGTGATGTTACAGGGAAGTGATTCCAATTACACTGTAATATCTACCAAAACAGTGCCATGGCTTGGAAACAGAGGTATCCAAAAAAAATAGTTATGTATGATTATTGTCATGATTATTTTATGAGTCCCCTGTGGAAAGGGGAAAAAGAATCAAATTGAAGTGGTGAAAGTTAGAATACACAAAGTGGGAACATATCTTCTGTTCTGATAACTGCAAATGCTGAGAAAACAGAAATGTGGTCTTCTGAGGTATGGAGAGGGGGGCAGTCCTTGCGTCCTGAGTTAGCTCCCTGCCCTGTCTGACAGGGGTACCACTGTCTCTTTCCCATGAAATGCTATGGATACTTACATTAAAATGAATAAATTAAAAAAATCCAGGTGAATTCCTAGCTCCCTCACAATAAATAACAAGCTTCCATGGATTTTCGTCTTTAAAGAAAGCATAAATAATTGTGTCTCATATTTGAAAAATTTTCTTGTCATAGAGATGGACAAAAGAGGGGAAATAGATACAAAATATTAACTTAAAAAGGAGCATTAGTTTCACACTTCTCCATTTCAAAGAAAGGTATAATACATGTGAAAATAAGGAAATTATTATTTTTTGTCCATCTGTTAGGAAAAGACTCCTTCTACTCATTAAAGGACTGTAAGATTCTTCACAATTTAAAAAATGTATTTCACTTTTTTGCGTCAACATATGAAGCACTTTTACAGAATTTCCATTTCAAGTAGCAAATGAGGGCTCTAATCCTACAAAATCACCAGACATAATTTTAAACTTGAGAACAGTTACCATTTACTGTTTTTGCACTGTGTGAAGCTAAGCACATGTGTAAGTCTTCATTTAAGTGGAGCCTGAGGATCTTGGTTCAGATGACTTCTTTTTTTCCACTTATGTTCTTGAAATCATACTTCAGCACTGAATTAAACAGAATACATGACCCTGACCCCAAGTCCATTTAGGTAATAATAAAGACATTCTAACAATTTTCTTGTTTTGTTTTGTTTCAGGTGCCTTTCATCAGTTATAGAAAACATACAAGATATAAAACGTTAGAGTCAATCTTTAGAATGGAACTTTTTGTCAACTAAGACCTGAAGCAGGGAGGCTAGTGACAAGCTGGCAACCAGTATCTAGACTTCAACTGGGCTTGAAATTTCCTAATTGCCTGTACTGCTGGTAGCTGACAAACAAGGACATATCTAGCAGTGTATAAGCTGCATGCCAGTCATTAATTTCCTCTCATGAGCCAGTGTGTCCGGGGTGACTTTCTTCTTCCATCAGATCATTGCCCTGTAAGGAAAGGATTTAAAATGAGACTATCTGGGAACTTTGATGTATGCCCTTGAAGAAAAGCTCTTGCTTGTGGAATGCTAGAGACTAATGTTTCTTTTCCCTCAGCCTCTTCTCTCCTCCCATCAAGCATCAGATACAGAAAACAAGAGGGTAAACTGTTTGCAAGCAACTGCTGTTTCTCCACTCAGAGCTTTCTCCTAGGAATGCAGACAGGAGAAAAATGTACGGCGGTAGACCTGAGCTCTGATTTCATAGATGTGGGGGTCTGAGATCAGCACTGCAGATCTAAGAGTAGGATTTTCCCTTTGGTCTTTGCATCTTGGCTGAGTTCTTGCTAAACCAGTTGGCCTGTATATAAGAACCTAATCCATGACGTCCTGCCATGCAGCAGGCAGCCTGAAGTTTCTTCTCCACAGAGCGTTGAATTACTAAGTTTGTCAGAACAAGTGGCTAAGTCAGAATGGGCGCTGCCTTATCTAACTGATTGTATTTGGAATGGCTTCATGCTTTGCAGTGCTTTACAGATGCTTTTGTAGGGAGTTTAAGCAAAAGACAGCTACCAGAGGATAAGCTGTTTCTGAAGACATTTGGCTCTTGCAGCTAATTCATTTGCCAAAGAAAACTCTGTGTTCCAATTCTGTGAGAACCACTGGAAACATTTCTCCTGCTGCTGTCTGCTCCTCTCTGCTTTCTCAAGCAAGTTCCTATTGTCTTCACTAGACAGGAAATCTCTTCTGTAGTCTCTCTTTTTTTCTCCATCAGGGCTGCTTCTTTTGCTTCCTCACTTTTCCTTTTGCAAATATAACAGGCTTCTGCTGCCAGCTACTTTATCTTCTTCCTTATCATGTTGCTTTTCAGTCAACAGCATTTACAGAAACCTTTTTTACCTTTGGAAATAATAACAGCAAAGAGGTAATTTCACACAATCTAAAAGAACCACCAGACAATTGTATGCTAAATAGCACTTCCATTTTGTGTAGAGCATTGCATGACACATCCCTGGCTGCAGGAAGTTGTACACCAGGCATCAGTATATATGTGTGGTATAAACATCTACTGTGGGCTATGACAGCATGTGATACAGCAAAAGATGAATTTTTAAGCTCCAATACAGTAAAAAAATATATTCTTACTTAACTAAATTCATACGTCTACATATATTCAAGGCAGCACAAATCCAGCTTTTAAACAATTAAACCAAACTTTATAGCAAGCTATAAAGTAACTTGTTATATCAAAGCATAGTTGTATCATGGAATAATCTTATTCTGCCCTCACGTCTAGGGGGACACGCATTCCGAGTTGCTTCATGTTAAAGTAATGAAGAAAAATTTTTTAAAACTTTTTCCCTCTCCAGCTAATAAATCTTTTGGTACTTAATTTTTTAGGAGTATGTCTCTGGAAAGGGCAGTCTGGCTCAGAAAGCAAAAGGTTTCAAACTCTCAGAAGTTCCTTGGCCCTGTTTATCTGCAAACTCACCCAGAGACATTTAAGATAATCATTGGAACATTTCCTGCCTAATTTTCTTATCCCTGTATGGTAAATTCTTCCCACCTGTATTAATGCCCTACAAAGAACCTTTGTTTTAATGGCAGGGTATAAACAAGTCCCCTTAAGTGATTGCCTTTGAATTTCTATTATTAAAAACTTTTGAGGTGATAAACCTAACCTCATTAATTGATTACGGCATACGTGAAGTCTTTCCCTATTACTAATGTTTGCACTGTGCAATATGAAAAGCAAAATTCATGTTCCAATTGCCACGTGTTTAATGTCCATCACCGCACCCCAATATCTTCAGAGTCATTCTTGAGTGTAGGATTCAGACCACGGATCCCTTCTAATCTCACTCCAATGCACATTGCATTCAGACTTTCTGTTCCAGAGTGAACAAAACATAAGAAAAAACAGATTCAGGCCCAGATATTCATTAAGAATCCAATTTTAAGTTACATCTGGCAAATTTTCATGACATATTATTAACATGTAATCAATCATGCTATTGACACACTGTAAAAAATCTACAACCCACAGAGCAACACAAAATGTGAAGTGGGAACTACTGGGAGTATGCATAGGGTACCGGAGTCTGGTATCACCCTCCTTGAGATGACTCTGACATAATACAAATTAGTGGTGTAAGTAAGAGCAGAATGAGTCTCAGAATGTTTTGGGACATTTCAGTCAGTGGGGAAAAACTCACCACGTTTCCTGAAACATACTGTATCAAATGAAACTTCCAAAGCAATTCCTCTGGTGCTAAGATGTTTGAGAAGGTCATAGCCTCTTATGTCTGGAGGCAATCAAAGATGAGTGGTTTATGGGTTCTGTGCAAGTCAGAGTTATTGCATATACAGGGTTTTATTTGGTGATATGAATTTAATGAAGTTTTAAGAAGTAAAATATCTCCAGTAGACTTTAATGTTGATTTCATATTTGTGGAAACCTGAGCAGAATATAGAGTAAACTCAGTGACAGAAGGAAAATTATGGCATTGGAAAAACTGCTAAGATTAACTTCTAATCATAGGAAAAATATGCAAAAAACTAGGGTTTCAATTCTGTCAACATTTAACTACTTCTATTATTCAATATAAGCAATTAAATCTCATCAGCAGTCCAGTTGCTGCAGCCTTGTAACCAAATAAGCCTGAGTCCAAATTTGTTGCCTATTCATATCACATAACTGCAGAAATACCCTACTGGCTGTCCTGAAGTCACAATGCCACCTGGCATGCCTGAAAGAAAAGCTCAGAAATGTTGTCTAGGGTGTCTTTGCAGTCACAAAGGGCTGGGCACACTGTATAGGGTCCAACTGTCTTACGTAGCCATGCAGAGATGATCCTGGGCAGCAAGGATAAGAAATAGCCCTCCTTTGAAACCTTCTGATATTGCTTTGGTGTCTTCTGCTTTTACAGTCTCCTTCCCACCTAGGTCACTGTAAGATTAAGTGCTAACACTTGAAATTCTTATCAGTCATAAAAGTCACTCAGTGCTGCAGGTGAGGAAAATGTTATAAGTCCTTCAATGAAGAGCAGAAAATTAAAGCAGAACACAGGTATACATAAGATCACTTTGCTAATGGTAAGCCTACAGAGATACCTGTGCCCTATCATTGGGGTGTTTCTGCTCTCACCTGAAATATATTGACACTCTACTGACTGCACGTCTGTGATTCATTTATTGAGGAGAGGGGAGTTGTAAATCAGTAATCAAGGTTACTTTCACTTTGACCACTCCAAAGTTCTCTTCAATTATTTCAATTAGATGGGGGCCTATTTTGTGTATTACACTGAATAAAATAGAAATATTAGAGTGAATATATAAGCAGTGTTTGTTGCAACAATTTGAGACTTCTTAGGGCACTTTTTTTTTCTTTCTGGACTCCTAGGATGTATCTCAACACTATTCAGTGATCAGGGTAACTCACCAGAGGGGGGAAGTAACTGTGACCGTACCCCACTCCTTTTGGGATAAAGCTGTAACAAGCACTACGCTAAAGCATCACCTTCCTGGGTAACTTTTTGTATGTCAGTAAACACAGTCATGCAGACTTTATACACATGCTTAATTGTTTGTACAGGAATACACAGATTGAAGTCAATAGGAGTACTCATATGCTTAGAGTTAAGGACATGCTTAAATATTTCCGGGACTGGGGCCTGCCTTCTCCCAGTGGAGAATTATGCTCTTACACAGGCTTTTCCCCCAGTGTGCTTGTATAAATCTGGCCCTTTAAGTTTTACAGAGCCGAACTGCTCCAGTCTTACCGTAGCCATTTTGCAACCGCTGACTGCTGGGTGCCTGTTCTGCCTCCTAACTGGTTAGTACCTGTTATGCTCTGCCACAGCCCTCTCCTTCTTATCCTTGATCTCATACATGTGATTGAAAAAGATTCATCCAGCGGTAAGTCTGACTTTTCTTCAGTGTTTGATCATGGTGAAAATGCTGTAACACATCATTTGCTAGTATTAAAAGAATGTCCATAGCCTTGAAAAATTATCTCTATTCTTTAGCCAATACTGAAGAGCAGGGTCTGTTCCAGTATGCAGCACTTTGCCAGATTACATTGATTAAGCAGTCTTCTGCAGGCTCTTTCCCTTGCAATTTTAAGTAATATTTTTGTTTTCTTCTCTAGCTCAGGCAGCTCAGTGCTTCACTGTCATTGGTAAATACTTAAACCAGGTGCAAGACAGGTGTCTTGTTTATTGCATAAGTAAATTTCATTTTTCAGTATTTTTGGATTTGAAAACAAAAGGCAAAGGTAGCAGCTGAAGGTGATAAGGGGCATAGTAGCTAAAAGATATGCTACGTGTCAAACAGATGTCAATGGATGCCATTATCAGGTCTCAGTCATGCATTGATTCACCAAATAGTATCAGTAAATATTTCCACCCTTAATATATATCATATTATGTCAGCTAAAAATCTGGATGTCACTGAATGCTTTAGAATTAGTTCCTGAAGAGTAATATAGAATAACACTGGGATAATAAGGATATTGGAATAATAACTTTGAAATAATAAGCAATAGTATTTGAAAAGATAAAGAACTAAATTTGGAAGCCTAATTTCAATCACAGATCAGAAGTTTTAACAGAACGAACTGATAGGCTTGTCTACAAATTAATGTTTGATGAAGGAGTAAGGGGTCTACACAGTCTTCTTGTATGAATGCAGTTAGTCTACTGGAAATTTGTAAGCTCACTCAGCAAGCTACCCCTCTCTTCTGGCATGACAACACCTTATCCCAGGGGAGTACGTGAGTAGTAGCAACTATGTCATGAAGCATGTTGCACTGCGAGATGATGGTCTTTTTCTGCTTTGTGACTCTTCCAAGCTTTGCAGGGGATTTTGGAAGACCTGATAAGACTGTAAGATAAAAAACTGTAGAAGTTGTCAATGTTTTGCATTTGTCATGTAAAGTAGCTTGAAAGAAAAATTCAAGAGCTGTTATAGTGGGGAACAGTGATCTGGAAGTGTGGAGAGGCAGACAGTATGAGTGACTCTGTCTTGTGCTGTTATAAAATGTGATGGTTGGGATGTGCAGAGTGTTTTTAGTTCCTGAGCTTGCAATCTCCTGCATCTTGTGATCTGTGGTTCTTCTGCTGTTCTTGGAGTGTTATCAGTGCTCACTCTGAAACAGGGGTGCCACTTACAGGTGAATAATTAACTCCTTCAACAGCCGTAACCGCATCTTGCCTGCACTGCATCCGTTGTACTTCTGAGATGCACAAGTGCTATGCAATTAGTATGAATCATAGTATATTTTATGCCTATACTCTACATTGGGTCAGCCACTACAGACATAGCAATCCTAAACTGAAGGGCTAAGTCTTGTACTCATATCAGTGGAAGTGGTCAGGCCGGCTGCGGGGACAGAACCGGAGCCTTCATCCCCACAGGGTTCGACATGCCCGTGGGTTTTGTTAATTACTTCAAACACCATGGGCAATGGAGGCCTCTGTCAGCATCCTGCCTTTGGTGCAGGTGCAGTAAGATTTTTCCATGGACTTGCTGTCCAAATGTTGCCTTTGCAGGCAGTAGAAAGCATTATCTGGTACAGAAGAGACGCCTGTTTCCAAGTGCATGCAAATGTGTTTTGATGTGCTGCCTTCCTACTCCTTGGCTTGTGTTATGGGAACAACATCAATATAGTGGGAAATCCTTTTAAAACGTCTAATATTTCATTGTTACTTTGAAGACTGCTGCGCTGGCCTGTGGGACAGAGCTGTGTTGCCATCTCGGAGGAATGCGTCCCTGACTTTCTCCACATGAAGTCGTCCTGGCTGAGGGCCTGGTAGGGCCTATTTCTGATAAAGCAGACGGTGTCTTTCCATATAACCACCTTTCATACAACCACTGAAGAAAACTTTGTTCTGCCTTGCTGTACAGCTGTTATTTTACAGCTCTGTGTTCCCAGATTAAGAAATCGGTTATATTTTTAACTCGCAAAATGTCTTTCCCATTAGCGCTTTCCCATTTGATCTGCGTGGGTGGCCTTCAGCTTCTTGGACTCAACTATTCCTTAACCTTAGTCAATCTTCTTGCTAGTTTATCCTACTCCCTGCCCAACATAGAAATAGTTGATTGTCATACCCAATTTGTCACCTCTATTGTAAACTGCACATTTTTGTTTGAGGACTGGCATTTGTCCCCACTTCCAACTATCCAAAAAAGTTGTCTCTTCCCCCCTTGCTCTTTCCTGCCCTTCCTCTTTCTCTCCCTCTCTTTTTTCACACTTTGAACCTGTTTGCCCTGTGATTTCCATCTCCTATGTACACTGTCTCATGCCCCCTTTCCTTTTCAGTCAGCGTTGACAGTTTTAACTTCATTTTCAGAGCTCACACTTGTGCTGAAAACACCTGGGACTTCCTCTTCACAGAACATCTGGAGTTAAAATACCATTCTTGTGCTTCTCAGTCCATGCCACTTTCCTTTACGTAGCTGGGATCTGTAGGTAAACCTACAAGGTACAAGTCTTCCAGCCCATAGGAGGCTTCTGGAATTGCAGAGCACAGTAGGTCTGTAAAAAAAAAAAAAAACAAAAACCAACCAAACAAAAAAACCCAAATCACAGACACCTCATAGTCAGTCTAGCACCAAGGGCAAAAGGAAATGAATAAGTATATGAACCTGTCATGAATTATTCTATCTTTCATTATTTTAATGGAGAACTCATTTCTTCATGGGCTAGATTCATGTTTGCTGAGCACTTGACTCAGTACCAAAAATCTCTCTCAATTAGCCCAATGCCCTTCCTCTTCATACATGCTTCCTTCTTTTAATCTGTTGGTACACATCAGGCCAGAAGACAAGCAAAGTGGTCTGCAAATGAGGTTGTGATCCTGACAGAAAAGGAATACATCCCCATTTTGTCCCTCTTTTTAAGTCTTTGATGAAATCCATCACTCCCTAAGACAAGGATGATCAGCCTGCAACATACAAGCTGTTTCCAGCTGGCCAAATAATTCATCTCACAGTCTGATTTTGGCCACCTTTCCTTAGAGTCCCTCACATGTGGGTGACTGACTAATAAATTAATCTGGAGAACTAATTAGGAAGGAAAGGAACAGCAATCTGGTTTACCCTGTGTAGCACTCTATAGCTCAACTTTCATTTAGAATGGATTGGGTTTTTTAGAGAATCGATAGATTCTTGTGTCCGAGATGAAAATTTTTTCTTTAACTACATGGCATATAACCTCATAGTCTTCTCTGTATTAGTTGTGACAGTTGCCCAGCCCCTCCAAGGCAGCCAGGAAACACAGACAGTTCCATCTAGAACCAGAAATTAACTGCGGAGGGAAGAGAGATGTGAAAGCAATCTTATCAACAGTTTGTCAGCCCCAGTGGCCGCTATTAGTCCTTTTCTTTTAACATCTCTGGATCTCCAGAGTGAAGAATGCTCACCTATCCTGACAGTTAGGATGACATTAAACAGCATTCAAGTCAAAAGTGCAGGAAGGAACCACACAGGAAGAAGTAGAAAGGAAATAGCCCAAGTACTTTCATTATCCCACATGAAGTTGAAGCATCCAGAGTGCTAGACAGATCGCATGAGACAGAAGAGAGTGAGTATTTGTTCATCCATTTCTCCCAGTATCTAGGCTCCTCTGCTGCTAAGAACCATGAATCTCCCAGGATCTTTAGTCATGGTCCTAATCAAATCCTGTGTTCAATGTTTGAAAAGCATCCTAGCCTGTTTGTTCCCTCTGCTGCCAATGAGGCAGTGTCTGTCCTGGAATATTTTGCACTGGGTAGGCACTCCAGAGCACCTCATTAACAAGTACTTGCCTTTGTGCTCCTAAAGAGCAGGTCACCCATTCCTCTTCCAGCAGTTAGCAAGAACTGTGGCTGAGCAAGAACTGGGCACAGAAGTTCAGTCTGCACTGATCATCTGCACGGCACCTGCTGCCAGCAAGGCAGGAGGCTGGCATCATCTATATTTAATGCAAAAGGTGGCACATCACTGCTTATTTCTAGGACATGTTTACGAGAGTTCCCCTGTTGGTGATAGCAGTGGATCTAGATTTAAGGACCTCTACATTTACGCTATCAGTTTCATAAAACTTCTCCCATCTGTGTGAAACTGAGAGAGGGGGTGGGGACAATCATGTTGCAGAACTGATACCTTACTTTGTCAGGCCACTTTAGGCATGACCCACTTCCCTCTAGAAGGGATGCGTGTGCCTTGGCCCCACAGCACCTAGTCAGGCACCTTGATGCAAAGTGCACATGAATGTGAACTGGGGTGGCCAAACTGCAGACCTGTGCCCCAGTCTCTGCCACCCAAGCTATGGAAACAATCACTTATAATAGAGGAAGCAATAAATTTTTTGTACTCTGAGTTTAAGGGAATACTGAGCCCAGCTATCAACAGAAATGGAAGGGCAAGAAAATAGGATGTGTTTTGGATGTAAGACACTCATGAGTAAATGAATGATGCTTTGTTTCTTTGCTTTTGGATACAATGTACATTCAGGAAACCAGTATGAGAAGGCAAAAGTGCTTATCCTTGCTTGGGGTAACCCCACTCCTAGCTCTCTTATGTAGGGTGAAGGAATGTTACTTCTATGACAAAGACCCTTTTAGGCTAAATTCTAGATAAGAATTATGCTGGAGGAATCCCTCAGCTTTCCCAGTGTTTACTTTAAATCTTCCATAAATTACTGGAGTTATCTACCAGGGACTTGGGAGGACTTAGGACCTCATTGCAGCGACTTGCTTAAATATTGGATAAGGTATATCAATGGTAGGAGGGATAAATTCAGAGAAATCACAGGGAAGTTTATTTGGGAATGTGACGAGAATATTCCTCTGCAATGTAGCAGCCTTCTAAGAAGCTATATGAATAAGAGTCACTAGGCAAGGAGAAAGTACTCTCAAATTATCACCCAATATGTTTTATTTTCTGTTTCCTCATCAGCTTTTAGACAGTGCTGCTGTCAAGCCTCTTATTAGAAGGGAAGTGTCCGATTTGCCATTTTACATGTGATGTGGGTACCTAAGTCACTAAGGTGGTCTTGATAATTTCACCCCAGGTCTAAAGCTGTTTCTGCAGTTACCCACTGAATGATTTCTTCCCCTGGTTCAGCACATTTCCAGTTATCGTTGCACACAACTCATATTCCTTCCCCCCGTTCCCCATCCAGGTGACTGCATTCATATCCAAGTCTGTTTGAATGACTTTTTCAAGTAAGAATTTGTGAAGTGCTGCCAAATGCTTTACTGCATTCTGGATATTACTTCTGCTAATTTTACTCTTTGATTTAAAAAAAACCACAAATGATAGTTTTATTTGGTTTGTTCTTTATCCTATAAATCCATGGCATTTTATTGATCATGGTTCAATTATTAAACACATAATTCAGGACCCACTGGAAATTTTTGGAGCTTTTTACAAACTTCCATGGACCTTGGATCAGAACTTAAATGTTTATAGAGTACCTGTTGTGCTTTTTTTTCCTAGGAATTTTAAGAAAAATTTATGGGATGAGAACTACTAGGTTTGCTCATATTTTTGTTCCATTTGTTTTTCTTAGTGAATTGCTATTATTTCCAGTAATAAAATAACTGAGGAACCTTATTTTTACCCTTGTCCATAAAAGCATTTGACCACGTCCTTAGCTTTAAGCACAGGGTTAATCTTACCAACTTCAAGACAGCTATTCTTTTCTTTAAAATTAGTTATATGCTTAACAGCTATTTTGGATCAAGACCTGTGCAAGCAAACTGAGTGGACTAAATCAACTCAAAAGCAGCATGAGCTATGGAACTGGCTCTCAATAAATGATAATGGTGTAATTTTTTTGAAGAATAAATCTATAAACCACACCCACAGAGACTATTAGCAGACACTCACTAAATGTTTTAAGCATAGAATTCTCCCTGACAGCAGAACTTCAGCTCAAGCTATTATATTTTGCTTTCATAAGAAAGGAATGGATTTTACAAGGCAATAATCTGAGGAGGATGAATCCTATGAGAAAAAAAAAAATGCTATTATCAAAGGCCAGCTGATGTTTTTTTCTTAAGATTACAAATCTTTGGAATTGTTTTTCCTCAGCTTTTGCTTCTCTCTCCTATTGTTGTCCTTGTTGAACAGCAGTTGCTTTCCAGTTAATTTATTGGTATAATCCTTTGTGTTATTTGCTGTATTCACACCTCCTGAACTGTAGTTCTTCACTTATGGAGCCTGCACTGTTCCCCTTGAGTAGGTCAGGAATATTTAGTAAACACTTCATGGAATAATGCATGACCTTAGGACTGACAGAAGAAGACACTTCTGATCATGTTTAGGGATTGTAAAATCTTTGGCATTTATGAAGACTTTATGGAAAAGCAAATGAGGAAAATCTCAAAGTCAAAGTCAAATCTCAAGCACATATGCTAGTTTGCAAATTGAGTGATTACTGAAGGCTGGTTTGCAAATTGAGTGATTACTGAAGGCTGGTAAAGGCTACAAAATTCAGAATGTAATGCTAACCCAGAATGAATAATTTCAGTTTATTTCACACTGAAGTTCTGGAGTGTTTCTAATGTAGTAAAAGTTATCATTTTAATTAAACTTAGTATTTGCTTACTGAAAAATGCTTGGGAAAGCCAAAATGTGAAGTTTTCGGTGAACTGAAAAGAAACTCAGTTGATCATTTCTGTTCAGCAGGACTGGGTTCTTTGTCTTAGCTGAGATTAGATCGCTGTTGTCTAAAGCAGGTTTGTTTCTGAACAAGAGCATCTTCACCGAGCTTGTAGTGTGCACATGCTACCTTAATTTTCCAGTTTCTTGTGTTGACAATAGTTATGGATTTCAGAATTTAATTCTGAATGCCAGTACCTGCAAATCTAATTTTTACTTCTTTCTCATGATTTCTTCAAGCAAAACAAGGCCCAATGAAGTTACATCTGAAGCAAGAAGTTAATTTTGAAAGTTATGCATGTCTCAGGAGAGACTATTCACCTGGTGTGATGGAAAGGCCCTGGGTTTACTTGGTGAGCTGCATTGAATCAATCTGAGATCTCACAACAATATCCCTCCATGCAGGGCAGATGTAGTTTAAAGCTGCTACAGCACTGAAGTGTAGGCCCCCTGTAATCTATCACATTAAATAATTCAACTGGTATTCATCATGTAGCTACGCAGGCAGCAGCTACGTGGTGTACAGAAATTGAGAGTTTGATCAAGTACAGAGCTCACCATCTGCTTTAAAATGTCATAGGTATAATTCCAAGCTTTATTTTATCAGTAAAGTTTTGGACTAATCTGACTGAAGTCAGACATTAAACCTGCATGAGCTCAGAATAGAGTTACGTATTTATTAGTTGTATGTGTGGTGGTTCTCCCTAAAACTATATGGGTGACTTAAACACTTTCCTCTATTCAGGTTGTCTTTTTCTGTACATTCTGGATGCAAATGAAACTGTTCAAGAGTAAATATTACTAAAACCCCCCCACTCACTATTGCCTTCCTCTTTAGTCTTTCACTTTGTGTGAAGGAGGTCCAAACCATTGCAGGATGGCCTTGATACTTCTTCAACTTGATTTATGAAGTGGATCCTTCTCTTCAAAGATCCTGTGGGAGAACATGAAGGACATGTCCCAGGATCAGCCAGTGAGACAGTGGGTAGTGACCTCATGTTTTCTGCCTGGCTGTTGTGAATGGGCAAGTGTGCTGTGCAGCTATACTGTTATTGCCCTCCATTTTTGTGCCACTGACACACCCCAGCCTCCGTTAATTAGAAAAAAGAGGGGAAGGAGTCACAGAGACTGCTGAGACCCTCTCCTCAATCCAGTCACGGTACTGCAGTAATCTTCTTTTCCACTCACCGATAAATTCTCCCCACAACAGGATCTATGTCAGAGGACTTCATCACATATTTTTGTAGTGAACCACAAACATGGTAAGAGGAAATCTGAAGGTAAAATAGGTCACCAAATTGACTCTACTAAAGGAGAACTTTCCTCTTTCTGTCTAACTTCTATTCTCCAGTGTCCTTATATCTGTCTGAGAAAACTACATGCAGCAGGCCTTTCTCAGGAACCCATATCTTCAATTTCTGTGGAAAAAAAACAACAACAAAAAACATGGGAGTTTAAGACAAAACAGTTCCCATGAGAACTCCCTTTTGCATAATTGCCATTATCTGATTATGGTGGGAGAAGGGCTTTTTTTTTCACCTTTACCCCCGCCTAGAACAAGTACCATGTTCTGACGCCAAGTCTCAGGAATCCAAGACAACCAAGATTATTGACCTAGGGGATATGTGCCTCTGAGTCAGATCTTGAGATCAGGAGGATCATGGTGCTGTACAGTCTATTTTATGTGTTTGAGGGGTCTAATTTTCAAGGAATCAGTGTAATAATTATTGCCCCACCTATCCCACTTCTTCTACCCTTCAGCTCTCCAGTTGGCCGGTTTCTACCTCCTTGAGACTTCAAATATAGGTCCTTGTAATATTATGGCATAGACACTGTGACTGTGGCAGTTGAGCTCTCACTCTCCACAGAACAGAAAAATTGCCTTCCTGGAAGTTTTTTCCTCAGGACATAAGTTCAGGGATCATGCTCTGACCTGTGATTTGGCTCCAATATTGGGGTTATGGTGTATGCTCTGTCAGCAGTGTAAAAATGAGCAAATTTCTATCTTCTGAACTTAATGGGAATCACATTTAGTAGATTTGTGTAATAGCAAAAAAATTACACTCCATATGAGCAGTAGGCTGTGTCACATACAAATCTGACTACTCAAGATATTTGTAATAACTTGACAAAAGCTGTCATTTGATATTTCAAAACATATTTAATCTCTGAGCCTGAGACGCAGATTCTGTCACTTTCACATGTTTGGTTTAACTATCTACTGTACAAATGTAGGACTTAAAACTTCTACATTGTCCAGCAAATTTACAGCCATATTTCTGCTCCTTTATCCACAAAGATTGCACACCACAAATATCTACAAGCAGTAAGTTGAGGTGCTTATTATACAAAATACCATGTGTAAAACAAAACCAAGATTTGTATTAAACTTCATTTCTCAGACACTGAGAACATAAATAGGAACCAACAGAAGTTATTTACAGTCCTAGACACAGTATTTTACTACATACTTCCACATACAGTTTTTTTTTCCTTTGGAAATTGCTGCTAAATTTATGTGTACTGGTCATATCAGACAATTCAAAACTTACTTTAAAACTTAAATCCCTGGAACTAGACAAAGTAATGAACAATTTTTATGACATAACGTTAAAACATTGGCTTGTTCTGTGTGGTGGATAATGCTTTCAATTTAGACTCCCCTTTATGCATTTAATTGAGATTCAACATCTTCTGAGACAAATTCTGCCCTCGCTTAACAGCTTCGTAGTCCTAGGTGCTGATAAGAGGGGTGGCACAGACCTAACCAAGAGCACGGCTTCATCATCTGTGCTCAGTGAGCATAGTTAATTCCATAGTTAATTCACCGCAGTGGGATTGACCCCAATTAATAGAGGTTCATTTTCCTTTTGAATTCATGTTTCAGATTATCTAATGGTATTTCTTTAACCCTTATCATAGCAGGAAAGAGCCTTTCATCTGCAGTTATAGTTGAACAATCTCTCTCCCTTGCTTTCCTAAATCTCTGTAAGATGTTTGCCACCCAACAGCTATGACTTCCTGTTTTTTTCAGCACTTACTTTCCTTTCCATCCTCCCTCCATGGAAATAATTCTGCTTCAAGAAAAAGAGCATCTTACCTCCTTCCTTAGCAGCCTCCCCTGGACATTTTAGTGTTTTATGTCAAAAGGTCTCAATGTAATTTACAAATAAAGGAGCTTGGTCTATCAGTGATGCTCTCTCCTCCCTGTAAATAGTAACAACATGCTGTGTTTTAGAGAGGGGACAACTGACATGATGCAACCACAGCACCTTTTTATAGGTTGTCCATCTGGATTCACATAAGGCATGCTTCTGGGCAGGCAAAAAATGCAACTGAGAAACTGTCTTTCTGCCAAAGGTCCACTAAGCATCTCAGCCCTTGGACATGCGAGAAGCAAGCCCTGATTATGCAGCCCTTGATTGTGCAACTTGCAGCTCAACACTGAAGCAGAGCAGGAGATTTGGGAAAGTGGATGGAAAGATGTCGTAGGGCTGCCTCACTCTCTTTTTGCTCCTCGGCCACTGTGTACACAGCCGCTTCTCAAGTATGGTTTAGAGCAGACTGGTCATGATCTCACCTAATTGTGTGGCTAACAGATCCAGAATAGGACCCTGTGATCAAAATGTCTGGAAATATGAGGTCATGACAACAGAAGGCCAGTGCCATAGTGAAAGCATGGCTTTCAGGTGCCACTGGCTTCAAAGCTCAGCAGTAAAACAAAGGAGAAATCTGTATTTGGGGACCTTCATATAAAGCATTAGCATTTGCTGTTCATCAGAGGTACCAAAGCAGCTAGCAATTACGAATCAAAACAAAACAAAACAAAACACCATCAAAAAAAAAAAAAAAATCCAGCTCATGAATAAGTTTCAGGGAAAAATGTATTTTTTACCACAGAGGTTAGTTAAATAATGTAACTGGGAATGTCATTGCTGAGCTCTGCAATAACCTGCACAGAGCTGTATGGACGCACAGAGGTAGAGGTAGTGAATGGCCAACTTTCCCAGGAAAGTTTTTGTTATCCGTATATTGCCTGACTTTTTTACACCACATCTGTGCTTGCTTCATCATTCTGCCATCTGCTGTAACAAAATACAGGCAAAGCATTTCAGAAAACAACCCCTCCACACTTTAAAATGTTCCAACCCGGAGCACAGCCTTTAACTTCTCACAAGCTGTAGTGCGTATTATCCTCTCCTCCTCCTTCTCCTCCTCCTTCCTCAGCACCCCCACCACATGCATGATGAATTACGTTTGTGTACCAAGCGTGGAGAACACAGAATCCCATTGATTTTGCCACAATGTTTCTATTAAATGAAATGAATGGTTATGCACTTCACTGCACAAATGCATTTGCCGAAAGGTCAGAAATAGCAGGTCATTATCATTAAATTTTTAATTTTGGAACTCCCAATCAGATTGTTTCCTGTTTGGTATTGTCTGCAGATACACAATGTATAGCTGAGTGAAAGCCTCTGATTGCTAAAGCATCGAAACAAGAGAGTATGAGCAGAATGGTTTTGAGCACACACTCTGTATAGTCCAGTCAAAGTTTCTTCCTAGTGCAGCCGCACAAATCTCTTGGTAGCAGTAAACTTGCTGCACAGACTTCATTCCTGAACACATGTTCAAAGGTGATAAAATAAATGCAGATGGTTTCCCAAAACCTCAGTGGAGCATTTTTTACTGTTACTAAATGGACTGTAAAAAAACTAGGGAAAAAATTGAGAAAATACAGTTTGACAGAGACAGGCAATTTCAGAATAGTATTCGGTCGTTTGGGAGAAAAGCTAGATAGAATGTGTGTTTATAATGATCTATTGGCAAAACAATATTGACAGAGTATCTGAGCTGCCTAATGGGAGCGAGTTTTAGAATACTTAAATTAAACTAGCATTGCAAGCTCAATGTTTTGCTTAATTACTTAACACACATAAAAAAAGTTGGATAGGAACTTTGAATTTGCTGTGCCATGACCGAAGTTGACAATAAAACCATCCCCGGCTACAGTGAAAACAGAATTAGGCCTTAACAAATTTATTACAGGCTTTGTTTACAAACTTGTTACAAAATTATACAGCATCTTATTCGTACACAAGATTTACAAGAACGCGTAACTGATGTGTGCAATTGCTCTGCTCTCTGGTTGAAATCTGCAGGTTTTTTCTTTGCTCGGGGCCTGATCCAGCTTCCAATGAGAAGGTGAGAATTTTTCCATTTACTTTAGTGGAAACTGGATCAGATCCAGACGGTAAAACTTCCATTCATTGTTATACTGGGGTGGGAAAGAGACAGCCAATCTAAAAACCTTACGCACCATACTTCTTTCTTGTTTAATGTGTTTCAGATGACAGACTCTGTATTTGCTCTGATAGATTTTTGCTGGCCACTTGTAAAATACTTGGTGCATTGGTGAAGTTAAAAGTTGAAGACCAGTTCCTGTTACTGGATTTACAGTGGAAAATGTCAATTTGTTTTCTATGAACCTATAAAGAATGAACCTCCCTTAATTTTCACTGAGCAGAAATAAAGGCATTACAATCAACTCTGATGTTGTTTACTTTGCTATAAACCTACATTTTCTCACCCACCTTCAATAGAATTTCTCTGGATTTACAATTATGTAAACAAGTGTGGCATCCACACTGTAGGAACAAGGTAGTTTCCAATTAATGAGATTTAACCAAGCTAAGTTAGTCTTCTTACTTCTTCTTTTATACAGAGATAGACCTAGCTGGCATACTGAAGCATGGAGATCTCTAGAGTCAATGATCCATGACAATATCTGCTCTCAATTACTCACAGCATCTGAAAATTATCTTTATTTGGGAATTCAGGATGTAAAATTAGCCTTTTAATATGCAAAAAAATTCAGTGATGCAGGACTCTGAAAGATGCTTGTCCCCTCCAAGCAGAAAAATTTAGTTGAAACTTAAACTTTCGTACTAGTAAAACTAACACAACTAGCAAAAGCTCTGTTGAGGATTTTTTACTTTCAATGTTTGCCAAGGAAGGAGAACACCAGAAAAATTCTTGTCAGATCTACCAGATACCGAGTTCCCTGTTATATCACATTTTCTCTTTCCTTTTAACGATTGCCTTGGTATTGAACCTCTGAAGTTATTATCGCTTGAGGCAAAGTTAGGATTTATTACTGTGAGGTGATGATATTTCCTCTGAGGTAAATACTCTGGTCTCCTGTTGAAAATTGAGATGGTTCTCAAAATCTTTGTTTATGGCCTCCTCTGCAGAATTATACCTATACCTACACTCTCCAACCTGGCTCTCAGAGACATCGCTATTCCAGTGCTTGGGCTCATGAGCATCCTGTCCTGTTCTCTGGTGGTTTTATGATGTGTAATGCTCTTTGTAAGGGCGTAGGGGAGACCACACAATTTTCTGCATTTGATGACCTGTTGCAGATTTGAAGTTGGTCCTCCAGTAGTGAAGGTTGTATGAACGAACACATCCTGCAACCTTGGGTTTGAGTGCTCTGATGTCATTTTCATTTGTGGTGCTGGACAGGCTACAACAGTGAAAGCCACAGTGGGAAAACCTAAGACCACTACAGCTGTGATGCTTTTTAAATGGCTGGCATTCTTCAGCCCTGACTGTGTGTTAAGATCTAGCTAGACACAGATAACATATGCAGTCCATTCTTAATTCTATTGTTAATCATGACTAGTCTGTCATTTACTTTTATAAGAGTGAGATCCCATCCAGGGCATTACACAGATAATGTATAATAGACCATCTCTTCAAGTACTGTAATTATTACTGTCCCCAGTGGAGCTACATTGCAATACAAAGAAGAACTTGAGGTATATATATGCTAGTACATTTGTCTGTCCTAAGTAACAACTCACTTGTATAATCGAAGAACTTCATTATGAATACAGACTACCTGGATTTTAGTCATTATACTGATCAAAAAGATCAGTTATTTCACTTCCCTGTGAAAGGTACCAGGCTTGTAGAGCAGTTTTACACATTTTTCCCTCTGTGAAAAACGGACAATGGATTGCTGAGGAGAAGAACAACTTTGTACAGGTGTGTGGCTTTGATATTCATGCCAGGATATCATATCTTTCTTTATTACAAGTTGCAAGCCAAGGGCTCTTCTAAAGTTAAGACACCACCAGCTTTGTTCCTAATTTAAAAACTCAGACAGAGAGGCATGATCCAACAATTCGAGCAGAAGATAATTGATTTGTGTGAGGAGGAAGAGACTGATCACAATAAATAGTAAATTCTGAAGAAATCACCTTTTATATATTATATTAATGATCCATTTAGATTGATTCTTGGCTTCAGTAAGTTTCTGCTACAAATATTTTAGACTTTTTTCATATTTTTTTCTACAACTAACTGGCAACATTTGAAACAGTTGCAAAACAAATGTGCTTCAAAAACATAAACAAAATTAGCTGGATTATTATCAATCATTCTGAAATGCTAACAGAGAGAAAATTGCCATTTTACTGGCAAAACTGTCATAATACACAGAAATTGTATTTTATGGCTACCTGATGCCTGTAACATGGACATCATCTGCAGGCTACAAGATGTATTTTGGTCCATTTTTGTTTTGGTGCTGGGGAGTCAACTCTGCATCCAATTAAATGTGAATGTATAGAGCAGGGAATATAAATACATACACAACTCTTGACATTGATCTGATTTTTAACAAGTTTACTAAATGACAGTCACTGGCTTGACAATACTGAATGAAAAATACTGATTTTACACAGATTTTACAGTAAGGTTACGGTATTCTGCCAACAAGCAGTGTCACAAAGTCTAAAACAACCTGGAGTTGCCCACAGCAGAGGCACACACCCTTTGCTCTTGTTTATTGAGAGAAAAAGCTTATATACTGTAGATTTGCTGAAGTTTAATAAATAAGGTCAACTTATAATATATAAAACAATATAAACATTTATATGCTACATGCATATCATATAATTTAAAGTAATAATTTATATAGCAAAGAGATGCAGATTTATGTTCTTCCTATTTTCCTTGACAACGCACACACACAGGAGGTGTCTATTCTTATCCATCTCCAGCCTACCAGTTTATTGTTTTCTGAAGTCAGTGCTCTAACATAAGTTTGGGATGTCTTGCATTGGGAGTTCCAGTGCTTGTCATCAATGCCGCGGCAGCCATTTTTTACGGGCTTGGCTTCTTTACACCTTGTTTCATAAAAGTACTGCTTAACTGGAGAGTTGCCTGTTTTAATTTCTCCCAGAACAGTTACCTGGTGTCCTCTAATGTCGATTGCAGATGATTTGTCCGTGACCCATAAACTTTCACTGTCACAAACGGAATATTCCCCTCGGTGGCTCTTGTGCTCTGCGTACCTTTTCCGCCGGGAGGTTCTGTTCACCACCACTGAATTTCCAATATAATCCTCCATGAGGTACAGCGGCGGCGGTTCCAGCGGTGTGTTGTCACTCAAGAGGACTCGGGGAGAGTTGTAGCGTCTCTGCTGCCTTAAGAGGTCTGTATCCATTGAGATAACTGGCTGGAAGTCCGATTTCACATTTTCATCTCCATCCATGTCTTGATGAGTGTCCGCTTTCTGCACTGCGTTTTGATAGTTTTCCTTAACATCTACCATCTGCTTAGAAAGCTTGTTTTTCAAAATGTCTGCCTGAATGAGTTTAATAATAAGAGAATTTATTGAATCTTCTGGCAAACTCCTTTGATCCATGTTGGTAGACTGGATGCCACGAAGATAAGTGAGAAATATCACATAAAACAAGATGGACATCACCTTGTTCACCTGTAAGATCTGAAAAGAAACAAAAAGTCAACATGAAAACAATTAAATAAGGAAGTTTACTAGAGGCTGTAAACATGAAAATTCAGATTTGTTTTTATAACATCTGCACTTTATAGAAACAGGCTATATGTTTCTTTGAAGATACTATTTTGTTACACTTTATAATGAGCACAATTGGTTTTTGATTTTTTTTTTTCAGTGTTTTATCTACATTTCATGCACTTTTTAGGATGACCTTGCATTTCCTCTTCCCATGCATAGTGGCATATATGTCAGCTAGGTCCTTTCTCTACAGAGATCAGTGGCTCTTGGGATAGTATGTTCAGGTCTTGGCAGCGGAGAGAGGCCAAGTTACTTTCACAGTCTATTCTACAGAGTGGTTTAGCTTCAAAATTGCAAGATTATGTGGAGTAACAAACTATCTAATGATGTAAAATTAAGAAGTTTCAACTTTGCTAAGTGTTCTTAAGTTTTGTGTGTTGAGATCTCGTGGATTCATAAAATTCCTATTCATCAAATGGTTTGTGTTTAACTTTACCCTGAGAGCATCACCATACACTGAGAAATAAATATCATGTTTCAACAGCTCTTCATCTCTCTTTCTCTCTCTGGTGCTTTAAGGCAAAGTATTCTTGAAGGAAAAGGATGCAGTCAAGCAGAAAAGTGAGGTTTCTTATATTTTGAACTTCAGAAAGCAGTGGTTAGGCTTCTGTAATACAAGTGGGAAATACAGATGGAACCACAGATTGTTTCATACCCATTGTTTTCAGGGTTTGGGCCTAGATTTTTTGTTTTTAAGGAAGCTCCTTCATTACATTTATATAAAGTGGAACAAAACTGACAGTAGCTACAAATATTCATGGACAGATAGAGGACACCTCCCCTTCACTTCCTTTCTCTGCCTCCCCCCTCCTTGCCCTACCCCTAAAATGGAATAATCTTCTTCAAGAAGATGAAAATGAACTCAAGATCAAGATTTTGAAAACTGGACCTAAAAGTGTGCTTCTCTGTACTGCACTTTGCCATGAACTGCTCTATAAACATTCATGGAGTGTCCTTGTAATTCTAGATTCAGAGCATCTTCTGGAAGCTCATTTGCAATTTCTTATTAAATCTGTTATCCTGTTTGTGTGGTTCAGATCTGTGAGTGTCCGTCCAAGGAGGTGTTTTCTTCCTTGTGGATACCTGTATAATTTGTATTTGTACTTTTATTTAAATTAATTTGGTTTTTCAATGTAAAATACAAAATCATGGAAGCAAACCATTCACTTCAAAGCACACCTATTTTATAAAATTGTTGTACAATTAGTGGATTGAAGAAGAAAATTTTAAACTCATGTTAGAGCAGTCTCATGAGGCAAGCTCTGGCTGTAGTACTGTTTCCAGTGACTCAGAACAATCTTGAACTTGATTCTCCTGCACTGAAAACACGTCCCACCATGTGTCAGACTACTAGCACTCTGAGATGAAGACATAGAGCTACAGAACACACAACAGATGGAGTTGGAAGGATCCTCGGGAGATCTTCCAGTCCAATCTCACTGCTCAAAGAAAGGTCAGCTAGAGCAGCTTGCACGGGGCTGTGCCCAGTCAGGTTGTTAATATGTCCATGGATGGAGACTCCACAACCCCTCTAGGCAACCTGTTCCAGTGTGTTAGCACCCTCACAGTAAAAAAAAAAAAAAATTAAAAATCTAACGTTTCAGTAGTATTTCCTATACTTCAGTTTGTACTCATTGCTTCTTGTCATTTCATCAGGCATCCCTGCAAAATGCCTAGCTCCATCTTTTTTACTCCCTCCCATCAGGTATTTCTACACTTCGGTAAGATTCCCCAGAGCCTTCTCTTCTTCAAGTAGAACAGCCCCATCTCTGTCCGCCTCTCCTCATAGGACAGATGCCCTAGTCCCTTAATCATCCTCGTGGACTTCCTCCTGTATGTCCATGTCTCTCCTGTACTGGGGAGGCCAGAACTAGCCACAGCGCTCCAGATGTGGCCTCACCAGTGCAGAATTGAGGGGAAGGATCCCCTCCCTCAAACTGCTGGTGACGTTCTGTGTACTCGGTTTTTCCCAGAAGAAATTGAGGACATATCAGACCTCTTGAACAGAAAAAAATTCCACTTCAAAAAAATCACCATTTTCTACTTAAAAAGGCAAACCATTTCCTGTTTAAGAAGGCAAAGAAAAATAAGAAAAAAGTTTTACTGGGGAATCCACTCTAAGTAAAACTCCTTTTAGCAACAGTGAGTCCCCACTTCATAGTTTGGAACTGCAGCAAAATCAGAGCTACCCTCTGTGGATGTGTGATCTGTCCTTTTATGGACAAGAAATGTGTTTTCGCCATTCTCAGTTTGTCACAGTATGAGTTCACCTAAATCTACACTGTTGCTTGCAGCAATGTTATGATTTGGAAAAAAAAAAATTCTAAGATTTTCTGTTACCATACAATTACTGTCATACCTAAGTAAATACTAACATAATAGATGGATCTCAGAGCCTAGACCATACCATATAAAAAGACATCTTCCTGTGCAATTTGGTCTTCCCTCAGTAAATTATTTGTTTTTAAAACAGTAAAAATATTATAAAAGAGCTGTCATTCAGCAGATTTCTTACAGCGCTCAGAAGAGCTAACCCACATGTAGTATGACACACAAGTCCATGGGATGGTGAGCAAAGCTCTGACAATGCTCAGCTAAAAAGCTGAAAACATTATTCATGCCAACATGCAGCTGCATGTAATCACTGGTCTGCTTAGTATCAAAACTAAGTGGCACTAGCAAAATACACAAGTTGGAGCAGGTGATGAGGTGGGGAAAGTAAGACTGGAGTTCCTGCAGACTCTCTTTGATGTCATGCTGTACACAAAAAGGAAGGGCTAGGGACCTCAGAATTAGAGCAGCTCAAGTAAGCTATTTTTCTTGTCCACAAAAGAACCCTGTTAATGGAAAAAAAAAAATGTTTATAAGTACTTTTCTGAGCCTAACATGTCTAAACTACTCTGAAATTTGAGTTGCAGTTTGATTTGTGCTTGGCAAATTTTTTTCTGCAGAAGTAAAAATGTTTTAGAACCAATTGTTACATTTTTTCTGAAATGTTTCAGGGTACAGAACTTGGACAGAAAAGGCAAATGTTTGGTGAGATTATGGTTTTCAGTGATATCCTCCAGGCCAGTTCACCTAGGAGGTTCATAAGTGGCATGTTTAGGCTGTCCATGAAGTCCAGCACTTCAGAATAAGCCTAAGGCAATATTCTAGCTAGGAGAAATGCATGTTACTGAGAAACTGCAGCTAGTTTATGGCCTTGGCTATTTCAAGTATGTCATCTTAAAAGTGCATTGGTTTGAAGGGCTGGACAATATTGCTTTTGATAAATGGCTCTTTGCCCAAAATAGAACTTGTGCCTCTCTAAATTGAAGATAATTTTCAATTTGTACCTTATTTTTTATGTGTCATTATATCGATAAAAAAGAAGAAGAAAATGTAAAAGATTAAAATATTTATGGTTTTGTATTTTCAAAGCAGATCATTCTGATGTTTCTGCACATGCTTCAAAAGTTACAGAATGCAGTTCACAAAACAGAAATGTGCTTACTCAGTATAACCCCATGAGTAAGTTATATATAGAGGAGACTTGCATTCAGAGGCAAGATTTCCGCAGAGGTATCCTGCCCAAGACAAGACTGACCTAACTCCCAGGATCCCGGGGCACAGGGTTGTATGGACCTTAGCAGAGGCTACTCCAGTACAAGTAGCAACAGCTCCTTCTTCAGTCTTCTGGAGAATGTTATAAAATTCCCCCCAATAGTTTAGTCCTTCACATGAATTTTTCTGTTCTCTCATTAAAAATTCTTAAAATTAAAATGGTTCATTTCAGGTAGAAATACAGATTTTGTTCAAGCCAAACGTTTTTCTAGTTATCTGATGACTGTGAGATATTTTTGTTGTTATTCAAGGATCTTCTTGAAACTTTCCACATGTAAATCCCTGAAAAGGTTCATTTTAGCTGTCTTTGTGGACTGTTTGCAGTCAAGCAATTGTGATGACTGGTCCTAGAAATGGACACGATACTATTTACACTGTTACAGGAAGTACAGACTAGATTACTGTATGTGGGTACTGGGTCTGGGTCCCAAAGAGGCATAGGCAAGCATTTCCATAGTGAACTCAGAATAAGATCACAGCCCAGCCACATGGTCCATAGTCCAGTATCAGCTGAAGTAATGGTATTACATAAAAATAGAGAAGACCATAATCAGTGACTGCTTCCACTTCATTTCTGCCTGATACCTGATTGTACTAGAGTATTAACGCTGGTACTTGAGCTCAGTTTCTGTTTCCACAGGCTGTCAGATCATCTGTGACACATAGCCCAGTAAACATTAAGGTGTATGATGGCACATGACTTAAATGAGTCTTCAACATATATCCATTTGGACCAGTATAATCATCTTACCATGAAGTACCTACTACACACCTGTCCTAGAAGCCATGGGATTGTAAGACCAGTTTAGGTAGTGTGAATCCAGAAGAACTAATCCAGCACCTTCTCTAGATTCACAGCAAAAGTTGTTGACCTATCAGTTTATGGCAAATTCATCATTTGACTGGTGACTCAATAGTGGCTGGGCATAATGGTAGGCTACTTGTCTCACTTCGTGCCTGTGTCACAAAGAGAGTAGGCAGCTACCTAGGTTGGGTATTAGGAGCCTGACATGGTCTTGTTGCTGGGATATATACCCTGTTTTCTGTCTCTCTCCTCTATCACCCAGTTACTTTTCTATTCCATATCTTGGGTATTCAGCAAGATCTGCTGACATATGCCAGAAAGCTGTTTTTCCTGAGCTCCTGAGAAGCTTTGGACTAGCTCTTCTATTGTGCTGTGCTATTCTATGTGCCCTTTTAGATGTTGGGACACGTCTTTGATGCTTTGAGCTATTGCTAGAGGTAACTAAAAAGGGGGTGGAGAGGACATGGCTCTCAAATCAGCCTTTAAATGTGCTCAGAAAACACTCTGCTATGTGCAGTTTGGAAAGCACTGGAAATCGAGGTAGAAAGACATATTAGTTCCTTTGAGTCAGTCCCTTTGCATAGTCAGTGTCCCCTTATTCAAAGATATTACCCTGGCTTTCAAAACTGATTGCAAACATGGCAACAGAAGCAAAGAAGATACTTAAAGGAACAAGGAGTAGAACTAAGTGACAATTAGGCGTTATCAATGGTCCAGAGGATTTGTGGGAACACATATCACAGCATGGCAGGAAACCCAGTATATTCTGGTAATGTACAGTCAGCTGCTAATTTGCACTAAACAAATTTGACTTAGAGATTGATGACATTTGTGGCACATAGGGTAAAAATTAACATCATAGAAAAGAAAAGCTCATGCATTGCAAAGTTATTTGATCTTTCAACTGTACCTTAGTTTTACTCTGTTTTAATGGTTTGCATTCCTGTCTATCACTGCAGTGTTAGAAGGGTATTAATGCTATCTAATCTAGATGTCTCAGGGAAGGCCTAAATTAAGGAGAACTAAATAAGCTTACCTATTGCTTCCATCAATAAATTGAATCCCTAATAGACTCTCACAAATCACTTTCTACTCTTTTCAGATTCAACACGTTACGTAGTGTTGGAAAGCTTTGTTTAGTACTGTTTTGCTTTTGGTGATTTAAAGAAAATCTGTATTGCTTTATTTTGATCAGTCTCTGAACAGTCTACACAGCTGAAAAGCGAAGTGTCATTTAATATGTTCTGTGAAAATAATGAAATCCTAGTACTGTGAGATATTGCCTAAGTATTTACTTTTAAGTCAGTGCTAAGAGCAACTGGAATAGAAGGAAAAGTGACTGGTGAATTTTACATTCAGCATTGTGATACCCAACATGATTTATGTAAGTCAGATTGAAGTATTTGGCACTTCCTGAAAAATTTAAGAGCAGTTTTGTTCTTCAGGCTCAGCAACTAATGATTGTTTGTAGCGGCTGACAGATTATTCAGGCTTTTGCCAAAGTTGACAGTTTAATTATTCCCATTGCTTGCTAAACACTGTTTTCACAAACTCACAGAAAACAGCAAGTAGCAGAATACCCTGTTGATTCCCTCATCCTAATAAATCTATTGAGAAGAAATGCAGCCCTTCTCTGTGCTTAGGGAGACAGTGAAAAGGTACAGAACAAGAAAACTATCACTGCATTCTCAATATTCAGAAAGATGGGAGTATGAAATAATTGCATATGAAAATTTCCACTGTATTTCACAATAGTAATCAACTATTTGTACAATATGTGCCTGCAGAAGGATTTATTAAGGTAGATTGCTGCAGAGTGCTGAATGCCCCTAGAGACGTTATGACCCTCCTGGAAATTTCCACTTCTCAAGATACGGAAATTTCAACACATACGGATTGAAGCTAAAGCTTTCACAAGAGCCAGGTCCACTAAGAAGCAGAAGAATTTAGAGACAAAATCAAGTGGGACAGAGTTATGGCAGCTTTAAGTGTTAACCCTCCCATCCTCAGGGCCAACCAAACTGTAAGTTAGAGTGAAGGAATTTGAAACTAATGCATTCCTCTTGCAGATGGGCTGGGGAGTGTAGCTACACACCGTATCTGAGGATGAGGCCACCAAAGTTTCTTAATCTCTGCAACAGGTCAGTTGCTTTTAATTATGCATTATTCAAGGCCATTTTCAAAAGAGAAGACACATCTGAACGATGAGGCCCCATAGCCTCCAGTGAATGGTATATACCTAATCTCTTATGGAAATGGAGTTCAGCCTACTGAGTCACTGACATTTCCTTTTTCTCTTTAAATGACTGGCTGAGCAGAGCATAGCAAGACAGCTGTTCTCTGAAGTATGAAAAACTCATCTGCACTTTGAACGAATCTACAATACTATTTATGATTACTATTGTGATCATGACCCTACTAGTCATTGAAGAAAGCTTCCCCGACTGGTGACATCTTTCTGAGGGACATTTTTGTGATAATACATCTGCTTTGAGGAGCAATCTGTTTTCTGAACAGTTAAATGTGCTGTGTAGAACCGCAGCAATATCAGTTCATTTCAGACGCAGCTGATTGCAACGGCATGTGTGTCTACATTTGATCTTTTCACAAATATATATTTTCGGAGATCAAAATGTGATCGCCTTACACATACCTGCCCGTTTCCAAGAGAAAGGTCAGGAGCAGTTCCTCAGTGCTTACCTCACTACTTGGAACAGCATCTGCTTCTCACACCTTGTGCAAAGTTAATTCTGTTAGGTTTTGGCCCTGCACCTTCCTCCCCCGCCACTGACATTGTCTGGAGTTCAGGGCACTCGAGACCCCCCTCGAGGCATTTGACACTCCCCAGCATCCTCTAGCAATCCCACGGAGGGACTCGACTATTAATAATGTCCGGTACAATATCAACTGTACTGGCTACATCCTCAAGTTTGTAATCAACTACAGAAGTAGGCAGGCTTTTCTCAGTCACAACTAGGTCTTTTCTGTTTTAATTCCTTTCCTCACTGACATTTCTGTAACATGATATTTGCACCTGGCTGTCTCTGCCCCGACTGCCATGGTATAATGACTGCCATGGTATAATTTTACATTAGCCAGTTGACTAATTAATCTGTCTATTGAGAATATTTTGCATTAACCAGTTGACTAATTAATCTGTCCATTGAGAAGGTCAGAACAAGGATTTGGGAGGCCAGGATCCTGATTTCTATGATTTGTTGGAAGAGTTTGGTCAAGTCAAAATCTCTGTTCATCGCTTTCTACATCTGCAAAGTAAAGAACTCTATGTAATGGTGTTGGGGTTTTATTACCCTAGATATATAACCTGACATCCTTTGCTTTCTCCCCCAAAGAGCTCTACTAAGACATCAAAAGTAAAGATCTCTCCACACAAGGCACAATAGCACTGCAGTATGCATGCTGCGTGGGAGATGCCCATTTGTTTTGAGAGTAACAATTCTATAAATCTTCTCAGTGTAAATCATCCCCTGTTTTCTTTCACTCTTCTCACATCACTAATATTGGAGCACTCCATAAACATTTATTTTGGTTAATACTGACAAAGTAGGAGGGCTGCCATTGTTCCTGTTGTAAAGAGTAGAAACTGGAATACACAGAAGTCAAATGATGTTTACAAGGTCATACAGGCATTCTGCTTCAAGTTGGGGTTTTCATGTTGCACTGGCTGGATTGGAAAAGTCCACCTGTAATACTGTATGGAAATTTAATAGATCAATGACAAGAGAGAAATGCAAGGAAATAAAAACAATGCCATCTGAGATGAGTGGTCAGCCACATCTTAGTCATGACAAAGAATTAAAGCCATAGTTGGATAAACACTTTCCACAAAAGCTGAAGAATTTCTACATATTATTCACTGTGTAGCTCTGAAAACTGTCCAAAGTAACAAGAAATCTAAAGGTCATATCCTTAACTAAATCAATAAATTCCAATGACTTGACTAGACCTGTGTTAACTTTACAGAAACAGAAGATTTGCTCAGAGCTTTGCACTTGCTTGCTTTTTTTTTTTTTTTTTTTTTTGAGAAGTCTATAAACAGAATAACAGAAAACACCAGAACTAATTCATCATAGTGGATAATTTGAGCTGATAAACTGTTTGTGTGCTATTTAATCTTTTCATTACTGTTTGTTAATAGCAGCGGGTCCAAGCAGCAAACAAATTAAATTTGCAGCTGATGCAAAGAGCGGTGAGCAAAAAGAAATACAATCTCTTCTGGGGAGATGGAGACATAAAATATTGGCAGAAAATTACAAAATTAAAGTCAAAATAGAATTTACAAGCAAGTGTGCTGGGGGAATAGTAGTATTGAGCAATGATATAGAGAAGGGAAAAGAAATTTAGAAAGGAGCAATACCTGATCAGACCCAGGAACGATCTAAAACTTTGGAAAGGCACAGTATTTAATCAAGGCAAATACTGAGGCATTGCATTGCAGGGCTAGGAAAGAATTGCTGCTTTTTGTAGCACATCAGAAAAATCAGGAAAGCTGCTTGAGAGTTGGAACGTATTGTCATATGAAGATAAAATTAGGAAAGAGCAGCAAAAATTACTAGAAGGATTGTATAGCTGACCTTTGAGGACATAGGCTTGAATATGCAAGCCTTTGCTATGAGCTCACAGAAAGGGCATGACTGAAAATCCAGTGCAAAGTGTAAGCATTGGTGAAAGAGAGTATTCACTTTAGGGTGGGGCAAAGGAGTGCAATCAGGAAAAATGGGATTAAACTAAGGAAAGGGAAGTTAGGCTGATCATCAAAAGCAGTTTTCAAACTCTGCAAGATGTTTGTAACAAACCCAAAGCCACACCAAAAAGGCCTGGTTTCATGTTTTGTTGTAGCCCTGAAGCTCCATCTAAGTCTTTTTTTTTCAAAAACAGTTTGAAGATCCATTAACCTTTCAATTCAACCCGGACCTACATTGGCTCAACCAGGGCTGATTAATTGTTTTGTATTAAAATCAGGAAATAGTTGTAGTTCCTCTTATTTTTGTCAGAGGGATGCTTTGAGGATTTAAACTCTCCATAATCAAAGCTGAGAGCAGTCCTACAGATGAAACTCACTTCTTTGACCCCCCCACACCTCTGCAGGCTTCAAGCCTGGCCTCTGGATATATCAGAGTCAAGACTATATTTGGTGTATCCTTCCAGAAAGAGCAAAGGAAGATACGGAAAGGGTTAAGGTGAAGTGGTC
The DNA here is from genome assembly GCF_018691265.1 of Tyto alba. Taxonomy (NCBI): domain Eukaryota; kingdom Metazoa; phylum Chordata; class Aves; order Strigiformes; family Tytonidae; genus Tyto; species Tyto alba. The sequence continues at coordinate 3,008,594 of NW_024881295.1, read as the reverse complement.
CACATTTATAAGACATTGCTCTCGTCCTTCTATTTTTAAATGCCAGAGGTGGGTTTTGTCTAATTTGGTTGCATGAGGAGAAAGAGAAGCACCTCTCAGATTATCAGAATTTTGTCCCTCTCCTGCTAGGCTATGAAAGAGCAGCCTTCTAGAGACCCTGTGATGTAAGATGGTCTGATGTGGTTTTATATTTACATTCCCACTGGACAACTCATTTTGTAAGAAAAAGATTTTAGCAAAAAAAAAAAAAAAAAGAGAGAGATTTTTAAAATGTTATTTTTTGGTTTTTCTGATGTTAGGGGACTGAAGAGGAAAATGTCAAACTGAGAATTTCAAGATCATTCTTTTGCTGGAGTTTACATTGAAAACAAAGAGGTTTGTATTTCACTTTGGTTCAAAAACTGAAAACTTCCTCTTCCACTTTTTAAATACCTTTCAAATTATTTTTTCTTTTATGAAGTAAGGAAAACAGTGAAATCAAGCAAGCAAACAGAAGACAAGGGTTATAGCTTCAAAAATGTTGGTCTCAGTATGAAAAACCTTGCATCCCTAAACCTAGTTTATGGGTACAGACAGGACTTATACCCACAGGGAAACAGAAATATGGTAGTAGGGAATGTTAGTTAGAAATGAAATAAGCTTTTGTTTGATTAGAATTTAAAAAAAAAAATCTGAATTTAACCTGACATATTTCTGTTTGAAAAAAAGCCCTTCTTTGGTTTTCTGACAGCTCTACCGTGACCCTTGGATATAGATGTTTGCCTTGAGAGCAGGAAGGCAACACTGCCTCTTACAAGGCACAGTCACATTTTTAAGTTATCATTTGCTTAAGGGGAACAACACTGCTGCTTGAGAGTTACTCCCAGGCACTGGGCATGAGTCTTGCGGCACCTCTACATGCAATGCCTGGCCACCCTGGCTGTGCTCTGTGGGGCTGGGATTGTGGTGAGCCATGGCACAAGAGGCTTGGTGAGGGTTTCATTTAGTCTAAAACTGCACCTCTGTTTGCTTTGCAAAAGCCCATGACTCTGGGTTTCTTTAAAGCCATAGAGAAACACATCCATGGCTACTTTGTGAACCAAAGTTTGCTTTTCTGAATCGCCTTTCCCTGTTCCTCAAAGCTTCATGAACTTCCAAACAGAAAAGTCTTGTTGGACTTGCAGATGCAAAGTATCTGATGCAGAGTTCACAAGAACAGGACTCCAGGTCTGATCCAAATACTTTAAACCCACCAAGAGGACCTCACTGAATTCAGCATGAATTGGACAAAGGTTTTGCACCGTGGGGGAATGGCAATGTGACTAGAGACAGTTGTTGATGTCTGATCATTATTTTATCATAAGTGTAGCATGAAACGGAATTGTTTGCATCAGGACTGTAGTGAGAAATCATCATTGCAATATATAATTAATACCTTCTCCATTGTCTTTGCACAGCTGCAGTAACTTGCTCAGAACCAGCTTAAAATTATATTTTTTAAGTCACTCTCAGAGAAAAGGAGCTTTGTATTTTCAGTAAAATACAGCAAAGTGTTTTTTGGGGAAATGTAAGGCTAGAAGTTTGCTTCTTTGCAAAAAATGTAAGCCTTTAGATTGTAAAGAACTTGTATGCCTAAAAGCTTATCTCTTCTGACAAGCTAAATAAGCTGGCCTAATATGAGAGAACACCTCTCCCAACAGCCTTGCTCAGTTTTACACTTTGAAGTCATGATGGCTTTCCTAAGAGCTGCTCCCAGCTGCACAGTAAGACCCCCGAATCCTTCTTATGGAGAAGAGCTCACAATTAGAATGTGTGCCCATGAAAGACTTGTGCTTTTTCCATTGCGTCTGAATCTTTTAAAAAGCCATTGCTCATTTAGAGAAAAAAGTCATTCCACTAATTGGCATTACTTTATAGCAAATTGTTTACATGTATGCCTGTCCTGAGGGTAAAGACTCTTCTGGTAAATCTAGCTACTCTGCATTTTTTTCCTTGTAAAAATTTGCCTGAAGTGGAACTTTGCTTTTGAGTTCCCTAGTTCATCAATGTTCATGTGGATAAAATTTCCAGTATGCAGTTCTCCTCGAGACATGGAAGTTTTCTAATTTTAACTCTCAGTTAACACTTTGTTGTGAGTTCAACTATATTTGGAGGTTAATGCTCAAGGGTGGTGAGAGCATCCTGGTCACAGTCTAACAGAGTGTATGATTTTTAAGCTTGTGAGTTGCCCCACTGAAATGCGGATTGCTCACTCGTTAAGCTCATGGTTGAATGCTCTGCTAAAGTGCATCCAAAGTGTCTGCTAGTCTGCGGGTTGAGCCCTCCCTTCCAAAATCAAAGCATGATTTCTGTGTTCTCCTGTTGCGCTAATGCAGGCTCTGCACCTCTGCCAGGTCCAAAAACCATCTGAAAACTGCTTTGGTTCTTGGAAACCGTGGTGTTTTTTCTTATCTTTCGATCCACATGCCATTTTACTGTTAATACACAATGCCTTTCCCTCCTCCTTGCCAAAAATATTTGAAAGAAGAATTTTAGAACTGGGAGTGCTTTAACACATGCTGTCTCTCACCAGGCATATGATCTCCAGATATTTGATAGAAAAGCAAAGTTTTAAACTGGGCATGGGAAGGAGACAAATGAGATGTACAGCAGCTGGCCTTGCCTCTCCTTATACAGTCAGTAGCTAGTATGTCTTTTTAGAAAATTTCTTCTTACTGAAGAAATTCTGGTTATGAAATATCTATAGAAGGGCAGGAATAAAGTAACTCTCAGGGTATGGGAACTTGTAATAGAAACAGTAATTCTTTTAACAGACTTTTATTCACCTCTTGTTCTATGCACACTTTATACATTACTGACATCTGATCACTACAAAGGTTAGTTACGTCATCAGATGATTGACTTGTGGGTTAAATAAGAGCTATGGAGATGCTGCTGCAGGATTTTATGCCTTTTGTAAGAGATCAGGTGCTCACTGCTGTTAGAGGCAAGAAATCATGTTTTAACACACAAACCTCACTGCAGAAGTGGAGGCTGTGTGTGCATGAGAGCTAGCAGAGAGTAAGAGTAGGCTGCTGGCAGTCTTGCAAAATATTATTACAAAATAAAGGTGTATTATGTAATTAAGAATATCTTTGGTGACAAGGTGCTTTTGCTGTTGTTTTACAGTTTGGAAACTAAAGCCCAGACAGATTATGTGACTTTTCCAAGGTTATGCGAGCCCAAGGTCATGTGTGAAGAAAATGGGAGAGTGCGCATTCAGACCTTCCTCTCATGAGGTCTAGTCTGTGTTTGATTCTGCCCACTGGACCTGCCTCTTCTTTCAGGCTCCTCTCATCACTTTGCTAGTCCCAACCAAAGTCCATTGAGTCATCTGGGCAAAGTCAGATGTACTTCCATGCCATATTTCTTCCTACTGAAGCAGTAGAAAAGGGAAACAGTCCTTACTCTGGTGAAGTCAGAATTAACTGGAAAGCAAGCAGAAGGAGGGAAAAGGATGTGGAAAACATTGCCAAAGGTGTCCATGGCTGGCTCATGCAGAAGATCTCAGGTGCCTTGAGGAATTAAGAATAACTTGGAATTGGCCTTAAAAAAGGAGCAGGCCAATGTAAATCGGCTGTAACCGTTCAGTAGTTTTCCCCAGGAACTAACGAAACAGTCAAGGGAGAGATTTTTAATTCTGCACATAGGAAAAGCCTGGTTTTAGACTTCAATTTGCACAGTAGAAATCCCTGATTAAAAAGGAGCCAAATGCTGTTGTGCTTCAGGAAGTGGGAGAATTAGGGATGCTTACTTTGGACGATGGTGTAACTTTACAGTGTAGCCTATACAAGGGGAGATGCACAGCTGCATCTCCCCAGGAGCAGAGTACAGAATATATTGTGAGTCAGAGTCACAGTTCCTCCCTATCTTCCCTCCAACACCACACGCACTCCCTTTGCTCTGCTATAAGAGTCAATTACTTCATCCTTCTTTTTTTTTTTTTCTTTTTTTTTCCTTCATGGAGCAGTTTACTCTCCCATGCTCCCAGCCAGCTACTTTGGCTAGCAAGGAAGTGGAGTGGGGTGAAGCTTGGGCCCTCTGCACTTCTGTCATCTGGACACCCCCTTTCCACCCACTTCCTCTCAGGAGGGAGCATTAGGTGAGCAACTCCTGCTCTCCTTGCTGCAGGAAGACTTGCATTGAGCAAGCTGAACTTGAACATTCACAAGAGCAAAGACGACAAGAGAGGGAGAGACACTTCTCCCTCCCTCTTATATTCCTGTCTGACCAGGTACTGGTCCTGGCAGTGTGTGGTGAATTTAGCCTAGCAAGCGTATTTGGTACAGATTTAGAGTTAAAGGCCCATGTTAAAATGATGCAGGATGTTACCAGAGCTAGAAAATAGGGGAGCATGTTCACTGAAACCTGTGAAAGACCAGCATCTTTCTAACCTGATCCGAGTCTGTTACTAGAAACTATGGAAGGGAGCCCATTGTAAAAACAAAACAAAGCAATCACATCCTTAGGAACTTTTGGGAGGCAAGCATATGGGGAAACTCTTTACTAAAGGTGAGAGGTCAGCCAACATCTTGGGATAACTGGATGTAATGGGGATAATATGTTCTCAGGCCTTTTTGACAATGGGAACAGAAAGAGCTTTTCTACAAGCAGAAGTAAAGGGCTTTTCCAATGGAAGGCAAATTTTGCTGTGGCTCGCACTGATGGGAAGCCTACACATACTCAGGAAATATATCCTGTGCCCTACTGGAAAAATGCAAAAGCACACACATTCCTCTTTTGTGTCCCATGCTCCTATCATCTCACCCTAAGGCTACATCTCTAGGCTGAAAACACATCAAGACACAGAAATATCTTCCTTGACCATGTCATGAAGGCCTCTTTTTTATTGGATTACATATGGGGGTACAGTATGTGATCTCAAGCTTTCAGTATAGCTTTGCTTAAGATATAGGTGAGTGGAAAGCAGAGGAGAACCTGGCAGGCCAAGACTGAGGGATTCAGATAGTCTGGACTGTGGGACTCAAGTGCATATAGAGAGGTTGGATTTACAAGCAAAATACTGTGCTAGAGTTATTTAGAAAAGATAAGACACTGTTTGGGGACTGCTAGAAATTAAGGAAAATTGAGAAGAACACTAATTTCCATTTTAAATTATTAAATTGGAGATAATTATATATATGAAACTCTTCAATATTAAAGCTCAAGGCCAAATTCTGCTTTTGGTCACGCAGAAAGCAGGCGACTGCAGACTGAGTTGCATTAACTGAGGTCATAATCTGGCATGGTGTCTGAGCTGGCTCAGTTTTCTCCTAAACTAATGTCAGTACTGGTAAGCTGTTATAAGGAAATTCATCAGGGAATGGGTCAGGTGCTAATACTCATAATCAACATGATTCCAAGTAGATCGGAGGAATTTAAGAAACAATGCTGTGTGTTCTGATTAAATTTTTTTGTTTACACTTAACTCTGTTGGCTTAAGTGGTGCTACTTCAGATTTGCCTTGGTACAAGTTACAAGAAAATGTGACACTGTTTAGAAGACTCTTTCATGTCAGATCTCTAACAAAAGTGAAGGAAGGAAGCATATGGAAATTTCTGGACAATAAGGTGGTAAAACCAAACTATCTTCTTGTCCTTTTTTCTGTGTTCTATGAACAAGTTGAAATGAAGATCATAATTTCTTCAAATTCTTTCTTTTCCCTTAAATTTTGGGAAAATATGAGTCTATGCTGTGAAACATGGAGTCATCAGTTTTGGTGATTCAGATGGTCTACAGCTATGTAAAAGGAAGAAAATAACACCACTGCAAGAAAAGGGACCAGTTTGTCTACACTCTAATAAAAGAAATACTTTAAAATGCAAGTATCAATCCACAAATATATATTTTAATTTCACTGCCTTCTTCCTAACCTGCAATTTTTAGCAGTGGAAAGAAGTTGTATTCACAGGATAAAGACAATGGTCTCTCAAATTTCTTTTATTTATTTCTAACTGAAGACAAATTTTCATATTACAATAAGGTCTTAGGTTCAAGATTTGAAATTAAAGTTCTGCATTGATTTTCAATATTTTCCTTAAATTTCAGTTCCAAAATCCCACAGCTGCATTAGAGGGATTTAAACCCCTTGCATCACTGAGGGTTAACTTTAAATCTTTTCCAGTGTGCACACTGAAGACAAATATCTATGCAGACTGTGCTGAGTTGTCTAAATGGTATGCTTTGTGTTAGGTGAGGTAAATCTGCACCACTGTGAATTAGCTGTTCTGAGGCTGTGATTGAAATCTAGTTTCTTCTCCAGGATGAAAGGGTTCAGATAAGAGATTGCAATTTTGGCCTCTTTGCCTTTTCTCTTTCTCTATTTGGTTTAGTCCTTGCATCTGTCTTAAAACATTATGTTACAGGTTAGTGCTTGTTATACCGTAATCAAAAAAGCACTGTACCTCTTTAGCCCAATGCGTAATGCAGGAGACAGGATCTGAGATACCTAGCAGGAAGGCTGAGTAAGAACTTGTTTAATGAACTTGAGTACAGCAGGATAATGTCAGCAGTACTATCACAGACTGCCCCATGGCTTGTTCTGCTGATTGCTTGCTGGTATCTAATTCTAGATAGACTAAGCCAAGAGAACATTTTCAGGACATAAAGTTTTTCCAGGTATGTAAAAAGAAATAAAGTGCCTGTTTTGCACAAAAAAATCTTCACACTTATGAAACTCCTAATGAAAGCAAAAGAGAATCCAAAGAATGACATTTTAAAACCATTACTTATTGAAAGAAAATACATAGCCATCAAGATTTTATTAGCTCTTGTCTTTTGTGTTCTGGGAAGGCAAAATTGTAGCCCATCTAATGAAAACAAAACAAACTAAATCCCACAAACACCACAGTTAAGAAAGGGGAAAGAAGAAGAAATAATGCTTATCATAAATCCCCTTCAGAATGCAGATAATAGTTGACTACCCTAAATAAGTAGGAATTGTATTCCTTTTGAAGTTCCCATGCGTGGAAATTTCCTTATGCAGTTCCCTGTCGTTTTCTTTCCTGAAAACACTCATGCTCTTTGCTTTAGTTACTCTTTAGAGTAACATGTTCCATATGTCACATAGTCTTTGTACGAAATAGTTTGGACTAAATTCTCCTTTCATCCCCGTGACCTAATTTTAAGGTCTTACTGCTGTGAAGGACTAATCTGGATCAGTTTGATCAGATACTCCTATTTTATAAATGTCGTTTAACTCACCACAACTTTTTTCCCCTTTCCATAACAATAAACTCTACCAAGTCTTTCTTTGTAAGTGTTGCTATTATAAACTCCCTTAAATTCTACATCTAATTGAACAGTGCCCTCTGACTCAGCTCATTATTATACTACTTGCTTTCATTTAAGTGAATCTTTAAAGTAATGCAACACAGAAGCTTATTATCTCCTTTTGTCTTGGTTGCTATTCTCTGGAGTAGATGCCAAAGAGAGTTTTTTATGTTAACAGTGGCTTTCCAAGTATTTTTCTATTCTTTGCATACTACATGAATTTATTCTTTGAAAAATACTTCCTTTGATACATTTTTCTTGGAATAAATTGTATATAGCATCTTCACAAGCATTATTTTCTTTATGTCTTCCTATCGGGCTTCTGTATAAAAAATGTATGCACTTAAAAATTATCCAGGCTGTTTAGTTCAGTAGCGAATTCAAAAATTCTCACTGTGGACTCTTGTTGTTCCCTGTGCCTCACCTCTTTCTCTAACACTAGTTCAGACTGGGGGAAACTTCACTCCAGCCTAAACAAATAAACTTGTGCAAACCAAGAAAAACTGATCAAAGAGAGGACCCCTCTCTTTTGGATTCTGTTCTCCCAGTATTCACAATCTTCAAATCTGTAATCTTGAGGCTATGTCTTTTCAGTGGGTTGATCTTCTTGCTATCAGTTTAGCTTGTGCTTTTTCTGCTGGTGGAAAAAAGACCAAAGAAGCAGTTTTAAAATAGACCATATCGAAATGTTGCACCAGTTCAGCCATGAAATTTTGACTGAGCCTATCTCAAAGATGTAATATTTTATAGCAGGATCAGTCAGGGACTGCACTGTTTCTTGCTTTTGACACAATCACATGGGCAGAAGACTCTCTGAATCTGTCCTGGCAAAAAATGGATTTTTACTCCTTTTGTCTGCTTTGCTAGTAGAAGGTAACTTTAGCTATACATGATCATGCCTCTGGTAGTTGTTGCCTACAATGTATACTGGGCTGATGGAGTCAAACTGGCAAACACTGATCTGTAGGCCAAGGCCAGATCTACACTAGAGCTTTTCTTTTTTTTTTTTTTGATAAAAATCTCTGTCAAACTACTTCTACCTGTGACAAAGACATGCTGCTGCTAAGTCCTTGTGTTGTATAGCTTATGCTTGGGAAAGGGCATAGCTCTGTTGGTAACTAAATCCCTTTTCTTGTCATGTGCTGTCATCCCATTAAAGAGGTTTGTTGGCAGAGGCAACTGGAAGAATTGTGGCTCTACACAACCTCTTCTGTTCTCCTCAACTTTATAAAACTTGTGATTTAGTATTTTTATAGTATCTACTTTCATGATGCTCCTGTAAAGCTGAAGTGTGCTCCAATTATTCCTGTTTTGCAGGTGAAAAACTGCCTGACAAAGAGACAAGCTGACTGGCCAAGGCCTGCAGTGGGCCAGTGGTGTGACAGAAAGTTGGACTGAAACAAATCAACGTAAGTAGTAGCCAGAGCAACTTCTGAGTTTGGACCTACTGAGATATTGTACGTTGAGCTCTTGATGGCTAAAATCAGTCTGCAGTAGTATATTTCCTTGAGCAGTACCAATAATGAAGTTTGTTTTACTGTAGCTTAGTGTCTTGTGGTTGGATTCTTTGGCCTTCTAAACATCAAACTGAAACTGAAACTCCTGCAGCAGCTTGGATGTATTTAACTCTTTGTGCTGTCTGGACTGTCTTGTACCGAAGTCTCCAAGTTTCTCTCTCTTGGCTGGACTTCCCTCAGTGGGAGCACTAACACAGCACTCCCATCTTTTCTCTCTGGCCATCTGTTTCCATAACCTTTGTAAAATCCAAACACCTTAAGATCCTCTCTCAACAGTGGCCAAGTTCAAAGCATATCGGGAGGGACTTATGAGCAGACATACAGGCTGTATCACTGCATGAGCCTCGTGTATAACAGAGATTGCCAGAAATTGGGTGAGATGGGCTATGTGTTGCTAGGACATGGAGAAACACTTCTGGTTTTTGCCATGTTATCACTGTTGTAACTTCTGGGTCTCTGTAGCACACAACTGTTATTTCATTCCCTCTGCCACAGCCTCAGTTCCTCCTGATGTCTGCTCCATCAATTGTCCTGAGCAATGGTAGAAAACATTCCTCTCTGATATCTCTGCAGAACAGACTCCAGAGGGAAGGATAAGAGCTGCAAAACACAAGCCCCTCTTCACATGTTGTTAAGCAGGTACTTTCTGACTCCAGAGAAGTTCCTGAAAAGTTTAACCTGGGTGGGCAAAGGATGCCAAATGTTGAATGCAGTAGATTAAGCAAATTAGCAGGGAACAGCTGAGGTTTATACCTCTACTCCAGTTCTTATGCTGATGTATAGTCACTTAGAGCTCTGCAAAGCTGTGACTGTGTTAAGGTGTACAGAAGAAACTGGTGTTAAGATCTTAGTTACTTGCATTAGAATTTTTCTGGTAGCAAGAGAGTGGCAGCCTGACATCCCCTCAAGCATGATTTCAGATGCACCACTTCTGTACTGTTCAGGAGTAGTGCATCCTGCATTTGAGGGCAAACTGTCTCTCTAACATAAATAAAGATCAAGAAGCCAAAGTTCATGTCAGGATCTCAGTTTTTAACTCAGAATGGCACGATATGGAGATTCTGTGCTTTGATTTAGCACTTTCATTCCAGCTTGAATTGTGTAATAAACAGAACCTGCAAAAATTGCCTCTTGGGTATTTATGTTCTTTATCATTATCTTGATTTGTTTCTCCAGGGCATTTGATTCAAAGCCCTTCATGAAGGACTGAGAAATGGTCTTTTCATACTCAATAGAAATGTCTGATGCAATGCTGACTTTTCTGTGTAGATTGCAGGACCCTGTCAGCCTGTTCTGGCCCAGAAAAAAGCTTACTTCACTGACCAGTGTTCTTTAACATAAAGAAGAGTAAACTATGCATTTGAAATAAAAGATAATTTAAAAAAATCACACCAAATCAAAGTGCAGTCATATGCTCAGCTGATGAGGAGAGTGTAGGAACTTATATTGAGTATAATTGTACATAGAGAACAGAGCAAGATTAAATGCATAGAACAAATAAACAAAGCAAGTGGTAAGTTCTATAAGATAAATTTTGGGATTGCGAAAGGTCAAAAATACTTTAAATCACTGAAGCATGTTTCAGTTACAAAGATGAAACAGGGTTTGAAGTACTATTTAAAATTGAGAATTGGAATCCCAAAAGCTGAGGGACTCTCAGAGAGTCAAAAGTAATGAATTTGGAAAGAAAAACATGTGTCAATGTCAAAAAGTTTACAAGTTGACCATCTGAAAATATTTTGGGTTCAACAGATCAAAACAGCTCGCTTGACTTGAACTTTAAAAGAAATAAACAAACAAAAAATACGTTTAGAAACACAAATTGTTTAATTGATTGAAGTGAATAGGCTTTCCTTCCACACAGTTTGAATTTAATTGATTGGATTTTTCTGATTCAAAATATTTCCAGGAAATTGGAAAGACTGTGATGTATGGTGTGGTTCTTAAATAGTAAGAATCTCATCTGGTTGCTAGATACTAGCAAGTCAATAACCTGAAGGATAATATCATTACAGTGAAATCATAAGAACTAATATTGTCCAAAGGATGTGAAGGACAAGTATTTAAAAGCCTTGGAAGTCCCTTTTGTCTGATAATACAGGCATCTGAATTTTGCCTAGATGGCCAGATCTTGTGTAGTATAGCATTGCTGACTAGTGTCAATACTCTGGTTTGCATCACTGAAAGGATCTGGACCTTAACTGAAAATGTTTCAAAGCTTTGTGAAATTATATCATTCAGTGAAAAAAAAACAACAAACCTTGATTGTCAGCATGTGTCATGCAGGAACTGTTTTATGGTTTGATGCCAGTGCACTTTTTCACCAATTCAGAGTTTGACAAATTTATTTCTTCATGAGAAATTTTTTAAAAATTTCTCCTCTCCTCCCTGCTACCCATCTTTGCTCTTCTCCCAGCTGTCATCACTGTTTACAGTTTGAGTAAGCAATAATATATATTTACGAGTACAGCTTTCTGCGGTATTTGCTGGTATAGACTGCCTGAGGGTATGTCTGTGAATTGAGCACCCAGCCACATACATAAATATACCCCCTTCTCTTGTCAGCCTTTCTCCACCCCTGCCTTGTTTTCGTAAGCCACGTGTTAAATCTTCTCTGTCAGATTCTGAGCTTTGTGGGATGGAGACTGACGTCTTACTTCATGCCTGTACATGAGTTCTGTCAGAGCTTGAGCACTGAGTGTGAGGCTCCTATCACTCCCGAGCAGGGAAGGCCAAACCTCCTGTCTTTATCAAACACCGCTGTGGCCTCTCTCCTGTTCTGTGAACCTACACACTGGATTAACTGAGGTCATGGAGCAGGAGAAACGTCATGTGCCTGTGTTGCAGCTGAGTATTTCACCTCATGGGGTTGCGTGTGAAAGCAGCCTTGCGAGAAGATTTTCTTTTCAGCTGCAGCCTCGTGCTGCGGCCCTTCTCCTGACTGGACACGTGCCCATCGGACAATCCCAGAACATCTTGGTTGCCTGCCAGCCCCAGATGCCAGAAGCATGTCCCCACTTCCTCTCCCCTTACATGATGAAGTCTGCGGGGTCTCATTCACTATAACTCAGAAAAGTTGCATCTTACACAGTCTTGGGGCAGCGAGGCCAGGTCCTGATGAAGGCCTCCAGATGTTGTTGCAATAGCAATAATAATTAAAAATCTACCATAACTAACTGAATAATGTACAATACATTTAAAATCTGGCTTCTCATACAGTTTTAGAAAAATGTTACAAACATCTATGGTCTTATCAGAACTAGGCTTCAGCATCATGCAGACTATATTTGTGGCTTTCTGAATGCTCATGGCTTCAAGCACTGCTGAAGCCAGATGAAAGATGACAGTTCCCAGAAATTTTGAAGGATTTCTTCTCAGCATTGAACTAGTCAGAAAGAAGTCTCCTGTGGCTAAGGTCTTTAACCTGTGTTCAGTCCTTAACTCCCCTGGGAATTGCCTTTACAAGTTTGGGAAAGTTATTAAGTACTTGTTTACACTGCTAAAATTATCTTCATTTTTTTACTGTAGGATTACTGATGAACATGTGGCTGCCACGACGTTATACCAGTAAAGACAAAACATGTTAGTTTTAATCTGAGATGTATTTGCTGAAGCTGACTCTAAGTAGCACAGTCAAAGTTGTTCGTTTGTTTGTTTTGCTTTCATTGTAGTTCTGACATTGGGTAGCTAGAGTGCCTTTAGTGGTTCTGATGTAAAAGAACAATGCAGCTTTCTAAAGCTGTTTTTCTACCTGTGAAATGGGAATGATAGTACTAATTAGCTTTCTCTCAGTTATACTGTTGAGTACACTGTTAAAACTGAGAGATTGTATTTGTTGTGAGAGCTGCTGTGGGAGATGAAGGCAGCTCTTGTAGCCAAGGCTCCCTGGATTTATTCATGTATGGGCAAAAATATATTTAGATATTTGTCTCAACTGCACATTTCACCCATCTGTGTCACAAAAACTAAAAATAAAACCTAGGGAAAGCTAGGTTATTGCTTGCCACTACTTTCCTAGCTGCAGAGTATCTGTAATAAAGGTTGATATGAATATAGCTGTCAATTATATTGCTAGACACAGACCTGGTAGACTGATGTAGACAGTGATCCAGTGGCCTATGGGTAACCTGAACAGTCCTTGGGAAAGGTAAGAACCCACTGACCCCTCACCACCAGAGGGATATTAACAGTGATTTTTGCTGGTGACATAGTAGATCATGTATTTGAGCTTGTTTATGTAAACCACAATACTGATTTTGCTACTAAAAGTTATCCAGACACTACTTTTTGATCACAGATCCTTATTTGGTTTTACATAAGGCCATGTAGAGTAAATTTCAGCTAAATCAAAATGTCGCCATCTTAATTCTCAGTAAGTGTTTGCATGACCATGTGTAAACACTGGAACAAAGAATACTCACTCCTTTTTGTTATCGATGTGAAAATGTTTGTGGCAATCACAGTATCAGTGAAGTTTTCATGTGGATCTGCACCTCCTACACGTAGAGAAACCTCACAGTGGTGACTTAGACAGAATGTGAGTTCAGGAAAGAACATAAACATGTTTAGTTCCTTCTAGTGAGTCATCACCTCTGTAAGCAAAGAGGAAGAACCAGCATCATGGGTAGAATTTTCAAACTTGTCTAAAGGTGCTTACTCCTTCAGTTGCCAAAAGTGTTTTGGTGCCTTTGCAGATCTCAGAACAGATTACTGAAGAGCTCTGTAACACTCTGGGAAGTGATAATAACTTCAGAGCCCCTGTTCTTTGATGGCCTTTGAAAAACAGCTCAAATTTTTAAACAGTATAGATATTTGAGGAGTATTAGTGAGATGAGTGCTCTGCCTCTATGCTTCACATCTACCATCTGGACAAGTCCAGCTACTGTGTTTTCTGACAAAGACACAGCTTCCCAGGAATGTGGAATTGATAAAAACTAGACTCCAGTATGATATTCCCTACACAGATAAACTGTAGTACTGTGAGATTTAGCACATGAAGCTTGTGTAGAATTACCTTCTGCTGATAATTTTATTCTGCTAAAAGCAAATATGTTTCTTGGTTAGTGTGTAGAATCACTGCAATATGTTTCAGAGAGTCCAATTTTTACACTAAATTCACACGAGAAAGCACAAAAGTGGCTTCTAGTTGCTAAAGTACGTTAGTGAAAAAAAAAAAAAAAGGTATCACCCTAAAAAATAGACATGCAGAAGTGAATTACAAGTACATAGTGTTAAGTGTTCATAGTTTCACTGGTCCCAAAGGCATACTGTCCTTGCTCTCCTTTCACGCAGGTTACATGACATTGATAATCAGAGACTGTGATCCTGTGTTTTTCTTAATCTTTTATGTCTTCTGTATTGGTGATGAATTTATAATCTGACAGCCAGAAATACAAACAATAAAATGAATACAATTTATGCAAAAAGAATTCCAATTAATGAGCACCCATGCCGTTTGTTCATATGCTTTTAGCTATTTTCGGACTTCTAAGAAAATAGCTGTATATGCTGTATGCAGCATGTTTCAGGATCAGTCCAGATCCAAAAGACGTCAGTGGGAGTCTGTCTGTCTCCTTTTGGTGAGATGGACTTGGACCGATAAAGCCATGAGAAAAACTGGGGAAACCTTTGGGAATACTTACTCAAAATTTCTTAATGAATCAGGATGAAAATACATGATCTCTCTGGTATTCCCTAATCCTTTCTATTTTCAGTAATACAGTATGTCAAGATACTGGAGACCTGAATTTATCCTCCAAATCCATTATACCCACAGCTATACCAAACGGTAAAGGCTGTCATCGCTTTACATCATTCATTTAAGTACTGTGTCAAAGAGATGTTAGTTCTGGGAGTTGAAGAATGAGGTCACTCATGGCTCCTCCACCCTTTTGGTCCCTGATACTCCAAGACATGACTCCCAGACATCCGAGATGGCATGGATCACCGGTTTGTGAATAAGTTAACTCTCTAGTGTCAATGGTCTTCTGCATACCACATTCATCCAAATCCTTAGGCTCAGCTCTAACTTCTGGTACTTTTGAATACACTCATACTACCTCATATCATTCTTGCTTTGAAATCCTGGGAATGTATGTGAATCGAAAATCTTGATGGTCTATAGATATATAAACATATTCTTGATGTCTTCACCTTTCCTCTTTAAAGCATCATTTTTTTTTTTTCTCCAGAGTTACTCAGACTGTAACTTTTTTTTTTTTTTTTTTTTCCCAGTATTTTCCCATTAAAATGGCAACTTTATGACTGTCTGTCACTCCTATTGGAGCTTGACCGTCTGCTGCAATGTCTGACTGGTGGCTGACCCACTTCGCACCCTTAAATCATACAGCAGGGACTTCTGAAATAACAAATCAGAGCCTCATTTGCTTGACAGCCATTAGTTGTGACTAAACCATCACAGCAGCGCAAGAGACTGTGTGGTACAGCAAGAAAAATGCTGCTTTATATTTGAACCATCTGGAAACCAAGGATGTCAACAGACACAAATGAAAGTTTTCTTTAAAAAGAAACACACAAGTCACTCCAAACAGTTATCTTTCAAAATAGTGCTCTGTGTAAGAAAAGACAGCCACTAGGCCTTGCAAAGCTCAAGGAAAATAAGAACTAAGTAAAAATTAAATTAATCAAAGATGAGTAATGAAGAATCCGAGTACAAACAAAACAAAAAACATGTAATTCTGCCATAAATAGATCATGCTAATTACCTACGTACAATATTTTAGACTTAACAATAAATTACATTAAACCAAGTGCAAGCAATCATAAAAACTAGTAACATTCTCATTAAAAACAGACTAAGCCTTGTCTCCATGTCAAACCCATTATGCTGCAAAAGTTTAATTAAATGAATTTCAGCGACACTATACATCTTCATATTTTTGGACTGGGGCTTTTTAATAAGCCAGCATCATTGCAATTGTTTCATGTTTTTAAAAAGACAAAGCCAAATTACTAAAGAAGAAAATCTTTCTTAGACAGAATTATTCAGTATTATTTTTCACCTGCAAATTCAGTTTTCCAGGATTTACTCTGTGTATAGGGGTTGAGCTGCTTTATGCTGTTGTTGTTACACAGTGTATGGAAGAAGAGACTTCTCTTAACAGAGAGAGTCTGAGCATTCCCAAATTTCACATGCAACTTCATCTTTATGCTATACTCAGAAGTGAGATGAAACAGATATAGTTGCTTTAACTCTTATGTTTTCAAAGGGTGTATAAATGTTCCTTGTGTTTTCTAATGATTTGTATTATTAACAAAGATTATAATTCTGTTTTATTTTTCACAAGAAGTGATTGTAAGAGGGTGGGTGAAATATCCCAGTGATCCTGTTCTCGCCTACAAACTCTGGGATTGAACTGAGTTTGCACTTTCCAAAGCGATTGCATCTTACAGCCTAAGGCTACGTTGTCTGCAAAGACCACAACCCAAGAGATTGTAGAAGTTTCTCTCCATGTCTTCATATTTCTCATCTAGTTTTTTTTTTTGTTTTTTTTTTTTTTTTTCACATTGCCTTCATTTGACTCTACTTGGCACACCAAGAGAATACAGGCATCAAGTTTCGCCTCACAAATCATAATAGCCATAAGGACTGTATTTAATGAAGTGACTCCCACCTCAACAGAATGAAACTGCTTTTACTATATTATTATGATAATCAACAATTAAGTCGGCATTTGCCAGCCATAACCACAGATGCCTTCTTTGAAGTGTGGGAGAAACAGCACTAATGTCAAATACCACAGTGTGGGAACACTTGGCATACACTACCAGCATAAGAAAATCAAGCATTTGGCCATGCTCCTGGAAGATACTGTGATTGAAGTGACATAAATATATAATTAGGAGAATCCGTTCATCAACAAAAGCTGCACCCACTTTATTGTAAAAGTGATGGGGAAATCACAGCATTTTTCGTTGTTTTTCACATCTTCTGCCATAGAGGTATCTGAGACAAACACATATCTAACTCTGATTTTAAAAAGGCTTCTGACAGGCCCTCCTTTAGCTTTGATCTCTATATGTACAATAAGCAGAGCTTCCACAGCAGTGCCTTTGAGCAATGAACCATCTTTAAATCACAGTCCAGTAGTACTGTTCATATTTGGCTTGTGCATGTCTTGCTCAGTCCAGTTCAGTAAGTTCAATAGGCTTGGAGCTGAACTGCAGTACAGCAATTAATCAAAAACCCTATAAAATTGAGTTCCAGGAATTTATAAATACATAATACAAATATGAGCTGTGGGATTTTTTCTGTAAACACTCCATCTCAACAATGCTTCATGTCTCCCCAAGCACCATAACTTCACCAGCTAGTGTAGCTTGTTCTATCTCTTGATTTCTATCTGCCTCAACAGTATTGTCTTGCTTTGAATGCCTGTTTTTCAGTTTGCAATCATTGTGAAGAGGAGAGAGGAAGAAAACTGTCACCATCACAAAAAACGACCCAGCTTTTTTCATGGGACAAGCAGGGCATGACCACATAGGTTTGTGATTAACTGCTTGCATTATTTCTGGAATAAGGTGGACAGGACTGGATCCCTCTTACCCACAAGCCAGAAGATGTTCATGAAACACAGGAAAATTGGTATAAGTTCAAATCCCACCAAAGTCCTTAGGAATCTCTCCATTAACTTCATTTGGGTTGGTATATGGGGTCCTAATGTTTTCACTTCAAGAGTGAGCACAAAAAAATTGACTACTTTGCTTTGCTTTCTCTGAAGGCAGATTCCCTCTGTTTAAGCTTTCCTTTTACATGAAAACTCACTTTTCTCTCCTTCACTGCCATTCTGCATTAAACCTCCCTTTTTTAACTGTCTAAAGGGAAGTCTGCCACTGGAAAGGGTTTCCATTGGTTCCATCTCCTACTGAGACCACTTGACTCAACCTACTGAAATGCTGCTAAGTGACTCTTTTGGAGAGGGCTGAAAATGCAGATCACTTTCTTTGCCTTCCAGGATTGACCTGCAAAGGACTTTCCCAGTGAATGAATTTGCCTTCATGTACTCTGCAATGCTTTGCTTTGTCTTGTCTTTGGCCAGACTACACTGTGATGGCATAAGCACATGTTGGTCTCTGACGCAAAAAGTCTTGTAAAGTGTGGAGACTTCAGTTTTCTTGTAGGTGTTTGTGGTTTTTGTTTTTTGCTTTTAGTTTGGCATGAAAGCACATCCCAGTAATTCATAAAGCACTGAAGATATTAATTGTAGCCTACGTAAATGGAAATATTGTTTAATTTTTCATTTTTAAGTGGTGATGTTGAACATAATACTGCATATGCAGTTTACAAGGCTCCCACCACTAGCATTTGGACTCCATTTTAAACTTATAAATCATATGCTAAGTATAATGCTTGTTTGCGTCTGTTAAATATTTCCTTCTCGTTTGTTCTTATCAACATCCAGTAATGATATATACATATGTCAAGGAAGACAGTAAATATGCAGAAGTTCCAAGGAAAATTTCAGTGCCATATCTTTGCTGATTAATGTGTAAATGTTTGAAATTAGTGTAAAAGCTAGAACGGTGATAACCTTTATCACAGTCTGGAGGAATGAACATAGCAGATAAACGTGCTCCTATGGAAATTGCCACAGCAAAATTTATATGCCACCCAGCGTCCCTTTCAAAGACTCCAGACAATTGTGTTCCCTAGTCCTGCCAATTCCCAGGTGTATTTCACTCAGTCTGAGAGGCAGGAAATTGCATTTTCAGCTTTATTCTACCTCCAGCTGTAAGTTAAACCCGTACTTGAAGGCTGTAGCAACAAATCCATTAAGTACAGGGATCTCCTGCCACTGTGCTCGTCAGTCAGTTTAATTCTGTGCCTCTCTTTTCCACAGTTGTACTACATGGATGAGGAGCCTTGACTACAGGATGCGACTGTAAGAATTAGCAGGTGAGGCTTTACACAGTGCTGTTGGTACTGACACTACCAAAGTATTAAGAAAGGGAGAAGAACCTCAAGTGTTTACCTGAGGATGAAGCTGAACATTGTAATTGAGAATAAGAGATGACAAGATGCTGGAAAATATATTAATGACCTGTCCAGGAAACTTGTGTTATCTTTCCAGCCAAATCTTGTTACTAATATAACTTGGCTACAGACTAAGATCTGTACTTATACCTGGGTTTCTAAGTGGCTGTTTCATGAGGAAAAAAATAAAATATGAGCCAAGAAAACATGATAATCAGTGTAGATATTTCCAGAAGCCTTTCAACACAGAAGGCAGTTTAATAAAGACTATTTGCCTTGTAACAGTCACAGAGAGCTAAGAGCTTTACCCACATGCTCACCCACTGGCGTCTCTTTCCATCTGACATGGCCAAAGGAACTGCATAGACTCCAGTAAGGCACACTGCTCTAGAAGGACACGGGGCTTTGATAAACTAGGACAAGATTTGCGTGGGTGTTTCAGGCATCTCAAATGGCTCTTAAGACTTCCAGAAATGAATTTGTCCCTGCCTGTCTGTGACAAGGAATCCCAGTGAGATTGCAACAAGCAGCCTGTATCTAATCTTCTTGCCTTATGGTTTGATGGCATATGTATATGGCATTGACAAGGTATTTTACATGAGAAAAGTCATAGTTCATGTTTTCTAGATATTGACATGTAGGTTTCCCCCCACTGGTGATGAGCTCAAACTGCCAGAACAGATTTTTGACCCTCTTATAGTACTGCTTGGCTGAAGGATCAAGCAGGCACAGGATGTGCTTTTAACAGCTAGGGATGCTACAGCGCAGCAACACGTTGCTTAGAAAACATGTACAGTTTTCATCACTGGAGGCCACAGCGAACAGGATAGATAAACATATTTATTTACAGGAATGAGTCTGTGAGCAAGAGAATGGTAATCTCCCCATCTCCTTTTATGAGTCTGTGTGATTTTCTTGACTGGATCTTTTTCTTTTTGAGAACTCTAGGGCTTCTGCAGAAGGAGAGAGAAGTGTGTCTCAGGTAGGAGAATGTGTTTGCAAATTTATGGTTAATAGATTAAACAACTTGCACAGAAATGCTGATATGTTGTTTCAAGTTATACATAAATGTCTATTTCTGAATTAGTTGTCTTTGTAAACTCACTGGTGAGCAAAAGATAACATCTTAAAAAAAAATAATTTAAGTTTGCTGGATTTCCTAAGCTATAGGAAATGAAACCAGCATCTTAGGCTGCATTAGGTTACAAGGTATGCGCTGATCTGCCATGTTAATGATATAATACATGCCTGCGTGCATCTGTTTGTTGAGACAAGGCTATGGAGACTGTGAAGGAATGCCCCTGTGTTGCCCTTGCAGGTCTCAGGCTTAGGCTAAAGGCAAGTAGGAGGCAGGGAAGGATATGTCCAGGGTGTACAGCATTAAGGGGACACTGTACTTCAGTGTGCCCTGGCAAGGCTGGGAGCGAATAGTTCAGCATTTACATTTTTATGTATCATTGTGTAAGAAAAGCCCAAGACATCATACTGATTCTGTACCCGTGCTGTGTATGGGCGGAAAACCAGGTTTGTCAGCCTGACAGAGAGTAAATTTAGCTCTGAATCTGTCTGTCTTACTAAAATAATTATTGAGATCTGGTAAATGAAATATATAATGATGGTTTCAGAGCTTCCATGAATAATTGTGTGCAACCGTGTATAATTACAATTATCAAAAACGTCCTCTGTTTACATAACACCTCAGTAGATCTGCTGAATTCTCTGCAGCCTCTATACATAGAGCACCGTGAAATGCAAATGCTTGCATCTTGTTAAACAGCCACTAACAAACACACTGTGAAAGACTGGGTGTGGAGGGAGATACTGGCAAGAAAATCATACCCTGGGTTTATAAGGAAAACTGCAGAATCTTTTATGTCTGCATGAGATATAGTTATGTGCCTACATGGGCAAGAGCAACAGGAGTCAAGTAAGAATCCCAAACATACTTCAAAATAAATAGCAAACTGAAGTCATCTTGCAGGAAAGGTAAAGCTGGGAGGAACACTAACCACTTTTTAACAATAGTCATGGGTAACTACTAACTCTAAGTATCCCATCCTTGCAGAAAACTAGCTAGCCCTCTCATAGAAGTCTAGCACATAGCAGGTGTTGAAAATGGAAATGCAATTTCCCAGCTAGGCAGACATCCAATATTTATGAGCCAAGTCTGTGGAAATAACAAACTGCCGATAGGGACAGAATAATTTAGTGGAAAACTGAGTAAGTTTTCCATTTCAAGAAAAACTATCATTTACCTTGTGTCCCATCATACTCCTACTAGCGTCTGAATCTGTTGTCTGGTGCTGAAGCAATCATACAAGATACTTAAACAAAGACATGAGTATCCTCACAACTAGAGTTGATCACAAGTACCTAGTTATCTGGCATAGCCAAGTGATGCATGGATAAGAAAAAGACAAAAAATCCTACAGATACCTGAGAGGGAAATCAGCCTACTGACTTGCAGCAGGACCTCTAATACTGCCTAGGCCGTGTTTTGGATCTGGATTAAATGTAGTCTAGTGTTGAATTTATATGCTGGTTCAACAATGTCACAATCTTCTCAGATATGCTTTGAAATTTCTACCATGTCAGGTGGAAATATTTCATGAGCTACAGATGCTGCTCTGAGATTTCTGGAGCACGGGAATGTGACCCTTGCATTTTTCGATCTAAGTCAGAACCAGAACTGCAGAACTAGAATGGATCTGGGGAACCAAATCTTGACATACCTCCTGCCCAGCAATTTGAAGACACTTGGATTTGCTCTGTAGCTATAAGAGGAGGAGTTGATAATTGCCAGACAGAGGGATCTGTGCCTGTCAACACTCCTAACTCAAAAGTGAACTCCCAAATTTGCTTGAGAATTTCCTGTCTTTCTGTCCTAACTTTCTGATAAGGCTCCTGTCTAATTTTGGCAGATTACCTACATTGAAGTGCCAGATTATGCATAACAAGCCATGTTTCATGGGTGTTTGCACAAATCTGGATACTGTTGGCACCACCACACATGACCCAGATATCACTGGATCAATGCAGATGATTAAGCTGTGGAGAATTGAATGAATATGTCCAAAAAAGGAATATATTCAATGAATTTCCTTTCTTCCTTCTGTCTGAAACTCACTCAGTTAGAGGACTAGTAAGGAGTCTGGGCTCAGACTAAGCTTTTGAAATAATAGACTGTAAGTGTGATCAATGTGGTAGAAGTGTCCATCACTGTCTCTCTAAGGGGTGAGCTTCAGCCTTTGAGAACTGGTTTTAAGTGGATTCAACACCCCTGCCCCCATCGCAGTGTATTTGGTATTCAGGCAGGCATGCCAAATAACCTCCAATAAGTGACTGCTTTTTTCAGCTGGAACTCATTCCTGGACAGTTTGTTGTTAGTAAGGCACTTTGGAGCCTGTTTTGGCAACCCTTCACCCTCCCTTCTCTCTTCTTTGGGTTCCTTCCAGCTGCTGCCAGAAAAGACTGCTGCATCCCCAGAGATCTGCAGGCCTTCCTTTCGGAGAAGGACAACAGCTCTAGCATGCATCCCTCTTAGTGCCTGCTCACCCTACCCATTGCTTCGGCTGTATACAACCTGCTTAAATGTCAGGCTGTGCTGCCAGATGCATCACTCACGTATGGAATGGGTTTGTCCCATAGTCTCCAACAGACACTTCACTTTCAAGAAGTCCCCATGCAGATACTCATTTTTGCAAATTTGCAGTAACCACTCTGGACTCAAACTCCAAAATTCCTTCAAAAATGAATGAACATGAAGGAATGATTATGGAAAGCAAAACAAAAAAGGAGTACTGAACACTGGCAAAATGATTTTTATAGGGTTTTTTTTTTTTTTTTTTTCTGTTCAAGAAAAAATGTTTCTATTCTCTCAGATTGTATTTGTTACTTGATACATCACTTATAACCAGAAACCACACAGGTCAATATATGTGGCATTATTATATCTAAAACCAAAGTGGGTCCTATCAAAGATCTTACAAAAATTGTATTCATGGAGTTTTAGAGATGGAGGTCAAAGAGAGCTTTGCAACTGATACATGAAAGATGATGTCTGTTCCAACTGAAATCACTCATAAATTTTCTGTTCATCTGAGTGAATCAACTTATACCCCAATTTGTATATAACAAATTAGTGTAAAAGTATAAAGAAAAGAAATCAACCTGCCCCAAAGAATAAAAAAAACAAGAATGAGTGAATGAGTGAATGAGTGAGTGAATGAATGAATGAATGAATGAATGAATGAATGAATGAATGAATGAATGAATGAATGAATGAATGAATGAATGGCAGAAGGCTGTGCTAGGTTTTAACAATGTGTTACTAATAAGAGCCAATGGAAGAGTATGAAAGCATGCAGGTTCTAGCAATTAATTACTAATTACAGCTCACAAAACCTTCTTTAAAGCACTCATTCAAAGTGATTTGAATGTGAATGCATTGGTGTGGATATGACATTGGCAGACCACTGCCTGACAAATTCCCACCCCAAAATATTTGGAATGCAAGTATTGAAAATTAAAATACATGTCCCAGGGAGTTCATACTAGTAGAACTTATGGATTTAAATACACATGAGCAAGCTGATCCAATTATTTCTAAAGAATACAGGGCTTCTCTGGTGGTGAGCACTAACTGACTATCAACTGGTATCTTCAGTTCACGACTTGAAGACTCTTGCCCAGTTATATGGGATACTTAACTGGCATTTGTTTGACAGATAAAGTCCTATGACAAGATCTCACGCTATAATATCATACAATGTGCTGCCTCTCAATACCTTTTTCTTTGGGATGCATACAATCGGGAAAAAATGCATATCCGTGTTCAGTGAGAAGGATTGCATTTTTCATCTTCACACCCCTCTACAACCATGTAATAAAAGGAATTTACCAGCTTAAAGCTGTGTGCTAGTGCCAGTTCCTATTGTGGGAGAAAGATCCTGAAAGTATTGGTCCCAGTTTTCTCTGATAGCATGATTATAAATTCTCAGGGACTGCTGATCACTCTGAAACAG
Source organism: Tyto alba (assembly GCF_018691265.1). Classification (NCBI taxonomy): domain Eukaryota; kingdom Metazoa; phylum Chordata; class Aves; order Strigiformes; family Tytonidae; genus Tyto; species Tyto alba. The sequence goes on along the minus strand of NW_024881295.1, from coordinate 2,984,769 downwards.
CTGTATTGATCAGCAAGTCAGACAAGTACATTTCTTTCCCAGTACCAGGACCCAGAGCAGTACCCAGCACCACTATAAACCCTTGAATGCACTGGGTTTACAGAGGCACTAAGTAAGACAACTGTTCGAACTGGGTTGTCAGCACTGAGGCTCTTGGTCTAGGCTGTGAACAAGTGCTTCCAGTACTATGACGTACAATAAAGAAAATGGAACAGGAGAACAGATTGACCTTATTTGTGAACTAGAACATAAAGCCATCTTTGACTTATTTTGGGACAAGTAGCCATCAGAAAACAAAAAAGAATTAAGAGGTGACTGCTTTTCCGGAATTTCCCAACACAGAGACAGTCTGGAGTACCCCCAGTTGCTCCTAAATAATTGTCAAAAATTATGTCTGACACAAAATAAACATAAAAATATTTACTGTAACAGAAATATTCTATAGCTATGTAGGTATTGCTTTACCCTGCAATTCCCTCTATGCACTCTCCCCATGCCTTTTTAGCCTGTTTTATTAAGAAAAAATTTTGCATGTTCAATTGCCTGCTAATCCCTCACAGAAATGTTCTGAATTTACAAGTTTATTTTAACCAAATCTACTAGAGGTGCAAAATTCTCAAAAATGCTAAGTTACTACAAGTTTCAGAATAGCTGGTGGAAGAGGACACTCAGGTTAGTGACCCTCTCACCCAAAAGAGCAAAGTGTTGCAAGCTCAGTTGCTTTTAGGCTGCGCGTTGGCACAGGCAGTGCTCTCAAATCGCTAAAGCACATGCTGACTCCTGCCAAGCTTGTAGTCAGAGAACATGGTGAAAAGATAAAACACTGTGTAGGTGCTTACAGGACAGGGTGGTGAGGATAGGAGAGTAGGAGGAAGCTGAGGTATTGCGGATTGAAAGGGAGTATAGCTCAGGGAAGGAGTACAGGCACAGGACGCAAGCTCATAAGAAACCAGGCTTCATTCATGTGACTGCCAACAAACAACTTGTTTTGGTTTAGTCATTGTTACTTGGAAAATAATTTATAATAAACTCAAAACCAGACACTCTTATACCAGAATCAGATTATGCTCACATGGACATGCTGGTAAAATCATAGCTTGCTTTAAATTCACACTTTAGATTTTACAATAAAGCACTTTAAAATTGTTGTGTTTGGGTTTTTTTTGTTTTTTTTTTTTTTTTTTGGCTGGTTGTTTTGTGTTTTTTTTTTTTTGTTTTGTTTTGTTTTTTTGTTGTTGTTGTTTTTTGTTTTTTTTTGCATGAACAAAAACTTTGACTCTATGGGAATTATATATTGCCAAGAACAAGTATGAAGAAAAGTTGACACAATTTTGATTGTGGATAAATTATTCTAGTTCTGTAGACATCACAATTATGCTGAATTTGTATGAATGATGGGAATATCTAGGAGGGAACATAGCAAGGGTCAGAGTTACTAAGCATTTCATGAAATGGGAAGGCAAGTATAAGAAACAGTTAAATCATCATCTGATGAAGTTCTACATGTCTTCTGTTTTGAAAGCTGTTGAATAACATCAAGGTCATGTATTCAGAATATGGATTTAAATATAATTTAATTCAGGACAGCTGGAAGTATCAAGCCTATGCTCCTGAGAGGTGTCTTTCCCTATAATTGGTTAGAATAATTTTGCAAAAGCTGTTTCTTTGTTTTTATCAGTGAGACATAGTCTAAATTTTGCAGCTTGCTTTCTTAATTGCAAATTCCACTTCTCTAATATGTGCTGTAGTGGGACACTGAGTTTAAAACCTAGCAAGACTCTTTCCCTTTTAGCTGAGGAGGTGTCTGTATGCATAAAATTTTTCACCTGCTTGCATTCTTAGATGAAATATAAAATCAGGGACATAATTAAAATGTGGAAATGTCTGAGAAGTAAACAAAGAAGGGAGTACCAGTAGAAACTGCATCTGCTAAAAAACATGATTGCAGTCACCCTCATAAATGCAGGAGGTACTCTCTTTAAAATTTGTTTCTGCCAAGAAACAAAGGAAGTTATAAATGAAATAAAGAAAGAATCATAATTTGGAACACCTATTCAGTTGGAGAGGAATGGTGAAGGAGGCATTTTTTACATTCATTCTTAGAACTGTACTTTTAGGATTTCTGATAGAAATTATGATGTCTTATCAGTGTTCTGTTGATATGAGCCGTTAATTTTATTACGATGTCCAGAGCTTTTCCCTCAAAGGACAAAAAAATTAAAATTACCTTACTGTTAACTGTTTTAATTTTATCTGAAAGCAACTTTTAAGGGTCAAAACTGGCAGACATTTGTTTTGGCTTTGTTCTTTCACTTTATACTGAAATGGCATCAGTGATTCCAGAGACAGTTAAATCGCTCAGAAAGAAGCTGATTTACTTGAAAAACACAAAAGAGGCCTAATGAGCGAGGAACAAACTGATTCCAGCAGTGCCAACAGTGAGGGAAGCAAAAATTTAGACCAATCACTGCTGTTTCCACCACCAGATAGTCTCCACATGTTCTAAATACAGTGAGATAACACAGTGATGATATGGCTGATGCCAGTATCACCTACATCACTTTTCAGTGCAAGAGCAATGAGAGGGGGGAATTTTCCATCCCCTCTCTTTCCTGCCTCCATCACCAAAAAAATAGCACTGGTGACATTCATAGGAGATGAGTTTATGTGTCTGACTGTGAGAAGCTCATTTGCTCTCCTCCATGACTAGAGTAAGCACACTGTTTGCAGTGATAGAGCCACACTGCATGACAGTGGTGTAGTGTGGTTTAGCCTGTCTCTCTCAAATCAAATTGGGGATTAATACAGACTGAAAACAATGCACTAGGGGTAAAGGCTTGGTAGCCAGGTGTAGTCATCAGTACTAGAAATAGAACTGGCTGAAAATGTCTCATTGTGCTCATGTAAAACATGATTTATGTAAAATTTATGTATGTCCTCCATCACATATTTATGATCTTGCAGTATTTTTTTTTTCATTTTCACCATTAAAGCCTAAATGGTAACAGTAAACATTTTACTCCATGTGATATGCATCAAATGAGATATTTCTTTCATATTTTCTTAACAAACTCAACACATTCTGTTTCCCTAAATTCAGTAGTGAATTATACAGCAATTCTCTGTGCACGTCATTCTATTGTAGCAGTTCTATTCACAGATATAGCCCATAAGGTTAACATCTCCAACAGCTGGTTTACTAACAACTCTCAGCTCAAACTGTCGTGGTGAATCATGACTGTAGGCTTATGTGGTGGACTACTGGAGATATAGTTCAGAAGTCTGATACAGCCATTCTTTTTCTGTCCCTCTAAACAATTTTAAAAAAACCTCCTGATTTTAACCATTGAAAGACAGGTACAATTTCTGTCTTTCTTAGAAAGGGTTGTAGGGATGCCTTTTCCCTTAATTCCTTTTTCTGTCTGAGTTCTGTCTAACCATCATCAAGGCACAGTGCACTGTAGCAGGAGAAAAATGAGAAATAAGAAGAGTATATGTAGAGTATCAAGAGAAGAAAGATGATAAGAAAATAGAAATGCCAAAGGTACTCAAAGAGCTTAACCTTTCCTGAAGTCAATCAGGAAAGATTAAAAAAAGAATTTGTCTTCTCACAGAGATAAGAAATGTTACAGAAAAAGAACATGAGCAAGGATAATTATGTCTTTTATGTTTAAGGGCTTGATCAGAGTTCTTAGATTTGCTTAATACTGTGGTATTAAGAGAGGAAGAGCTAGGCAGTTACTAGACTGGTAAAGAAATTTTGAAAGGTATCAGCATCATATAAAGAAACAAAATAGGGACAAAACTTTTTTTACAGAACATATTTGAGACTTTCTCAATCAAACAAGGAATTTCAAGGGAGGTTGTAGACCCTATCTGCTCAGATGGTGATGGGGCACAAAGGTGTCAAACTGAGAAAAAAAATAATTACACACTCCTGATATATGTTTAGGGGGGAAACAGAAAAAAAAAAAAAAAAAAAGCTATGAAAAATTGCCAGGTTGCACATTTTGTAGGGAAAGCAAGAGGCCACAGCTGACTGGGCTACCAAGCCACAAACCCATAGGAACATGCAGACGCAGGAGAAAATTGAAGACTACAAGCAAAAATTGACAAAAGGTAATCAGAGCCAACTTGTAAAAGAAGCATAAAGGATTGCATTATGCATGGAAAAAAAGTACCAGCTTATTCTGCTCGAGCTTTTGGAAAGAATTGTTTTGCAAATAAGAATCAAACTTTTTCTGCAAAAGATGGCAAAACACGGCTGAGGGTATTTACCAAGAAACTCAGTGTGTATGCATTCTGCATGGTTGAAAAAAAAGAAGCAGCATAGGTTGGAACTGTTGAATAGCTTTTTACATATATTAGTTGGAACATTAGTCTGAATCAAAATTAAAACTTTCTGACTTAGAGATTTTGCTCTTGTGCTTAAATTAAAGTGAAACTCAAAATTATGAGAAAGCATCAAGGAATGTTATGTTGTTATGTGACAGCATTTTATTCCAAGGTTGTCCCTAAATTTAAGAGATACTCTATTTTTATTTTTTTTTTTTTTATGAAAGGTAGGTACACACAAATGGAAGATGTGAGGCACAGATGCAGAATGTTTACCTCGGAGGAATGTAGGAAGATCAAAACACAAACAAAAGAAACATGTAAAAATGGAATTCACAACACCGATGATGGCTATTTCCCAGAAGTTAGATCTGGGCCAATGTTGGCAGATGTTGTTTATTTGTATTTTTGAGGGTCTGTATTACCAGTCTCATTAGTATACTGAAGGTATATTATTTGCTCAAATGTCCTTCGGTGGTAAGATTAAAGCAAGAATACCTGCATATGTAATGATAAGATTAAAACCAAAGGTGCCAAGGTGCCATTAATTCTCATAGTTGAAATGTACAAATAAATAAATAAATAAATGAAATCTACTCAGATAAGGAACAGGACATCTTCAGTCTTGTTCTATGTAAAGTCAGTGCAAATACATATATATGAACATATATACATATATACATGTACATATACACAAATATGTATATAATATATTTATATATATATGTATTACATATACACATGTAATTTCCAACATCTCAAAAAGAAAAGTCAGTGGATCAGACACCATCCAGAGACTGAAGAGAGCTATGATGGATTTTAGGCTTCTGATTTCCCACTCAAAGAATATTTATAGGTGTTATACTTCCATTTAAAATTGTTATAAGAACAAGGTCCAAATTACCCATAAATAAATTCTAATTAGAATAATATTAAAAGATAATGACACAGATAATGGACTTTCACTAGAAAACAGACTGCAGTGTTAAATGTAGTGTAGGAAAGACCAAGGCAGAGAAATTCCTGCAATAGAAGAGGTAAAACTTCAAATTAATTTCTTTTGTGTTTCTGTGTGTAACTGTGTAGTTTTCAAGACAGTTGAACAATTAGATGACAAAAAGATACTGAAAAAATTATTTTCCAAAATAATTTATCTTTAGTATAATTTAGCCCTTGTTGAGAGTGGGTTTTGATGTTGATAATTGGCAAAGATGGGCTGGTGCTGAACAAACTCGACACCTGGCCCTTTTCATACTAATCTTTCAGTCTTTCCAGATGGCAGAGTTTACTTCTGTTCCCATCTGTTCCTTTTCAGTAAGAAAAAAGGAAGGAAAAAATGAAATGGCTAAAACATTTCATGGCTTTTAGAAGGATCTTTGAGATTCTTTCCAAGTCCTTTATTCTGGACCACGTTCCTGTGGAAGGCTGGTGATGGCACCTACGATTATTTGCCTCAGATCAAAGGTAAAATGTCACGTTTCATTTTTCTTCTTGATGAAATTTACAGATGGAAAAATTGAAAGAGCTGCAGTTATCACATCAGCACATACTTGCAAAAGAGTAAACAAAACAAGCAAGCAAGCAAAACAAGCAAGAATAATATCATACTTGTGATTAGATAACATTTGATGCCATCTAGCAGTAGAGAGGTCATAGTAGAATTTCAGATGAAATTTTGCTAGCTCAGATTTGGAAAATTGCTTCGATATTAAAAAGACTTCTTGCACAGAAACAAACACTCTCATTTCGCTGGCTATTTGTAATAGTTTCTCTGTTGAGTTCTTGGGTCTTGGCTCTGGACTAAATTTTCACTGCCTCAAGATGAACTCATTCCCTGGGGGTCTACTAGGCTTATTCCATGTAAGTGGGGTCAGAATTAGGCCTCTGTTAAGTTAGTTGTCTCCAAAGCTAGCAAGTGATTCAAGAAAATTCAGCAGGAGTATGATAGAAGCTGATGGATAGGAAAAGACAGAAAAAACTGAAGTGAAAACCATCAATGGAAATGTGCCAGGTAACCAGGAAATAATTCTGGATGCTTCTTTGTAGACTATAAATTTCCATGTGTTACTAAAAGAAATCAGTTAATCTGGAGAATATTCAGAAAGCAATTAGAATAAGCAAATCTCTAGGGATATTTATGAATAAAATTTTTGAAAATCAAATTTATGGACCTGACTGAGGGAATGCTATGGTACTTGTGTGTGCACACATTTGAATATCTTAAATAGCAATAAGCTGTCCATACCTTTCTCTGGCCAATGATTTGGCATAGTTCTCTTGAAGGACCGAGAAAATTTCTGACTCCAGTCATCCTAAAAGATTGTGTCGTCCGGAGGCAACTGGAAAAAGGCTGTAGCTTAGTTCACGTGCCCCACCAAACATGCTGAATACCTGCGAGGAGCCTCAGCCTGTTTGCAGGGGCACGGCAGAGCAAGTGGTTGTCTTCTGCATGGCACAGCCTGCACTCATGCTGCAGGCACTGCAGGGTGCTGGCTCATAAAGCGCTGGCTCTTCCACTCCACCTGAGCCTCTTTACACGTGGGGTTATCTTAACACCGACCGGACAGACTGTCTTTGGGCAATTTGTTCTGTAGAGCTTTGCAATGCCATCCAAGCAGAAATAAGTCTAGTTATGCTGGTATAGTTCTGCTAATTGACTGGAGCATCAAGACACTCTCCTTAAGCAAGGTGCAGTGCTGTGTAGGCATGCCAATTTGTATAAAGTTACTTTCCGAATCTCTGTCCAGGTTTCTGCCAAGCTGTAGACATATCTCAGTTATCTTTGGGAGATGCTGCTAAGCCTTTATCTTGAAAAAGAGCGGTTGTCCAGGAGAAGATTATTTATTAAAATATTTCTGTGTTTTTCAACAATAGTACCCTCTATTTTTACTTCTTCCTCAAAGAACGATGTGATAAAAAATGACCACTAGAAGTTAACAAATGAAAAACTAAAATTGAAACCAAACCTTTACTCTGAAAACATTTCTTGTCAGACGGCCTACTGCCACCCAGAACTGTGTTGCTGCTAGGACTTTTACATGTAAAAGTACTCAATACTGTAGTGATGAGTGGCACTCAAGTTGGATTGGGAATAACATGAAGATTTTAAGTGGAGTAATAGAAGCCCAGTCACTTGATGAATTTAAAATTAGACATGACAGACCTTTGAAGAATATGCTGTCTGGCTGACTGGGTTCTTAGGACCACAGACCATATTAGGAGATAATAGGTTGTACTAGGAGATGGATTTTGTTGGTTTTCATTCTCCAGTTCTGAGGAATGCCACTTGACCTCCCAAGCCCAGCATCTTTCAGAGTTCCCTGCGAGGGGACATTATCATGCCCTGGGTTGCTCCAGGTCCACAGGCTTCACTGGCTTTGTAGCTGCAAATACCAGTTCCCCGGTCGGTGTGTGGCTGATGCCTCTAGCAGCCAACAGATGGGTCAACAAGGAGATGGGGGCTTGAGCAAGAAGGAAGCCTGCCAGGTTATAAACTTTGGTGTCCAGGGGGACCTAGTTGAGATTTAGTATAACAAACGGGGGAATGGTTTGTTTCTCAGGAACTGGCAAATTCCAGCATATAAATGGATTTGCTACAATTTTTCCAACCAAGAATACCAGACATCTAATATAGGCAGATTGTCTTCCCTTCTCTAATTTCTGTGATTCAATGTGCTAAAATGCTTTAGAAGTGCATCTAAGTTTTTTTTAAAATAAAACAAACAAACAAACAAACAAATAACACCAGGACTCTAAGGTTTGGTTACAGTCTCACTAATTCTAGTAGAATTTCCTGGGTACAGCTGAGGTCAGAATTTGGCCTGCACTCAGGTGGATTTCCACATTTGCTCAACTGGGGACTCCTACTTGTGTGTAAATCGGAAATAAATGCATTGAGTTCAGTGGAGGTGCTGGTGGCAAACCTGTCAACAGAGTCTGAGTCAGTAAAGGCACAACCTGAACCAGAGACACAGGGAAAGATTAAGGTAAACAAGTGAACTCACCAAAGAGCAACTAAACTAATCAGATTTATTTAATGATGGTTCAAAGGACAGCAAAGTCACTAGCTTATATTTCAGAGGAATGAGGCAAATGAGAACAAACTTTGGGAAAAAAAGCAAAATGAACAGGAAGATTTCCTAGTAGAGGAAAGACAGAAAAAAATTAGAAAAATCTGAATAATTCTCTGGACTTTAAATATGTATCTGTTTTCCCAAAATGCAAAGTCTTCCAAGGGAGACCACTCCCTATCCTAGCAGATGTTAAAAGCAGCTTTAGCTTCCCAGGACAAGATTTAACTCCATTAAGCTTTTTTTTTTTTTTTTTTTTTTTTTTGGTTTGTGTTTTGCTTTGGTTTGGTTTGTTTTGTTTGTTTGTTTGTTTTTTTGTTGTTGTTGTTTTGTTAAAAAAAAATCAACTAAAAAAACCTCAGGCCCAAACTCATCTTGTAGTAGTATTTAGAGTGTTTTTCTTTTCTCAGAGCCTGTAATTATTACTCTTTCAACACAAAAGCTAAACGTTGTTCTTAAGTGTTTCAAATTTATGAAGTTTGAGTACAGAAAAAGCAACCTCCCAGCTGAAAAATAAAGCATCTGTCCAGATTGCTTAATGAATAGCTTTTGTATTAATAAATTGATTCAACATTTTTTCTAAGTACATATAGGGCTTATCCAGGAGGAAAGATATATGAAGGTGTCACCTCCTAATGGTATTCTAATATAGTGAGATGTTTGCCATGTCTCTCAGAGAGTTTTGGTCTCTAAAATTGTCTGTTGAAAATCATGTCTGCTAACAGAAGCAGCCAGACAATACCAGCCACTCTATACCACCAGTGCACAGTCTCTCCAGGGCAGACTTTCAGGTGGCATCTGTCCTAATAAATAAAGCAGGGCTAGGATATGGTGTCAAGCACTGGCATGGAAAGCCTGCTTCATGTAGGCTGCTTTAAGTGCCGGTGCCGCACAGAAGAGCTGAGGGATGTGTTTGGCAGATGGTGGTACTCACCACACACGCCTGAGCAGAAAGCGTGACTCTTCTTTAACACACAGACTTGTAAAGCATAAGTATTCATATTCTTATTTACGAGGCTGAGAATATTTAAAAGAGCTCTAGTTTGTAGGACTTTCAGATCCTCGTAATATTGGATTAATTGTGCTTTTATTACTATTGATGTTAAAACTTCCATTCACTTCTGCAAGGGAGTGTCAACTCTGTTTTGAAAAATCCTGCTTTGTGGGCCTTAGGGAAATCAGGTTCAAAAATTTGATATCCCTTATTGCTAGTAACGCCAGGGAGTTCTTAACTTTGTATATGTCTGCTCTTTTCAAATTTGTACATATCTGAAGAGGCTGCTAGGTAGTCCCTATGAACAGGAGATGTTTTAATAACATGCATTGCTCATCAGATGAAAATTTCTTTTCCTTAATTTAAAGTTTATTTTGTCTAAAGTCTTGAGGGATCTCACTTCCTCCAGTCCAAGTCAGCTGTTTTCCCTGTGTTATAAAAGAGATTGGTGCTTAAGAGAGAACCAAAAGTAGAGGGCAAGTGGGTGGAATCCATAGTGGTTGGGAAGGACAGGGTGAGAACACCATGAGGGAGCCTGGCCCGTGAACAGCTAATGCTTGTGCAAGTGGCAGAGCAGAGGTGGAGAAGAAGTGTCTGAGCACACTGATGTGATGACAAGATGCCTGACTCCCCAACAGGAAAGTGGGCACAAGTTTGTAGAAAAATTCCAAGAGGGGCAATAAGTTCACCAATGCAACAAAGAACGATTATATGTCAGTCTTACACGGCCTAAAGGGAGGGCAGGGACAGTGGTGGGAAGGCCAGAAAGAGGATGACAGAAAAATAAGATGCAGTGTTCTTGCAGTGCGGTCACATACTGTTCCCTCCTTTTCCATTCACACACACACGTGCATGCATCATCCCCACATATATGTACATTCAGCTTATACGTGTCTCCCATGTACTCTGCAAAATGAACCTGGCCTCAAAACTGGATGTAAGCCATAAACCAGGATGCTGGTAAATGACGACTATTGAGGCTGGGTCAGTGTCTGGTGACCTACCACTCTTTTCAGTTGTGTCGTTGAGCAGTCTCAGGGACAAGGGGTAAAGAGGTGGAAAAACAGAAGAGTAGAGAAAGAATGGGCTGCAAATGGATAGAAAGGATAGAAAAATAAAGTTATACAGAAGGACAGAAAGTGGTTAGAAAAATGGGCAGAAAATAAGAGACTCAGAGGGGAAAAGCCTGAGATAATAGGTTTAGGGAAAATCAATTCAGAGAATCTATAGTAAGTGTCAGGGAGGAAGTTGAAAGGCATAATACTGAAAATTAGCTAGCCATGATTTAAACAATAAATTAGTGCTGGATTTATTACATAGAAGTTCTTCTATAGTAGAAGAGAGAAAGACAAAAGATAACAAGAGAATGCAAAAATTCAGTGCAATTACAGAAGGCAGACAGAGATGAAAGACGTCTCCTGTTTTTGAAATGCCACCTTTGTTCCTGGACGTTTTAGTGCCACAAAGATGTGGATGAAATTGAGGGAAGTCAGAAAACTAAAAAAAAAAAAAAAACATAATTAAAAAACATCAAAGAAAAAACTTAAAGAAAAAAAGATCATATGCACTCTATAAGACAAAGAATGGGATTAAACAAAGGACAGGTCATGTCAAGCATCTGAGGAATATATTCAGTCAACAGTAACAAGGAAGTAAAGTTGCTCAAGATGTTGGGGGATCTAAGGGGGAGAACATGGAAATACCAATAAGCAGCAAAGAAAGGCTACCCTTTCAGGAAGATTTTTTTATGTTATGGACTTATTTGCATCATCCCTTTGAAAGCTGGTCATGTAAAATAAGATTGTGCAACTTGTTTGAGAAATGAGTGGAGCAAATAATTTTGTACTTATCACAAGTGCTGAAAACAGTGAACTGCATAAATCATTTCCAACTTTTGAATGTACAAATCCAGGAAAGACCACCAGCACGTGGAATTACATGTCCCTCTTAATGACCATGATTTTGTTACCTAATCCAGAGCAGGGTAAACTTTTTCTTTTTCTAAGATGGCGTCACTGGACTTTATTTTTGCTGCCACCTTGCAGTCTGGTTTTGTGCATACAGCTTAAGTGCTAAGAGTGTGTAGTAAACTGTGAGGAATGGTAAAGATAGGACACACAGGCACATGTTTCCGCATTCTTCCAAAGCATTTCTTAAATATTTCCTCTGTAGCCTTTACATCTAAGGAACATTTTTTTTTTTTTACTCAGCTGACTATACATTATCTATTTTATTCCCCTAGGGCATTGGTTTTATCATTATCATTTAGTATTTCTGAAACCAAGCTCATCACAGCTCTCAGCATCTAGTGGTATTACAAGTTTACCTCAAACACAACCTACTGGGAAAACTAGTTAAATGCCTCCATCGGATTTATGAGGTCTGTATCTGATAGCTAAAAAACATAACATCTGATCTTGCTTTGGAGCAGAAACCAAATACTGTCCAAATCCCATCTCTCAAGGGGACAAAAGCTGCTTTCATCTTGCAAGTGCGCTTGTCCACCAAAGCCACAGGAGAGGATGCTGTCTTAGGACGTGTCTAACCACAGAGCTATTCAGAAGCAGCTGCTGGATTTAAATTTCACACTTACAACCTGAATTCACTTTTGAGTGTAGATGAGCCTCTAAACATTCATGTAGAGTACAGTGTACTTCTTCCTTCTGTAACTCTCCAGTTAACTGCCAATTACCTCTGACAATATCAATTTAGACTTCTGGCAAATGTGGATAAATTTTTGTAGGGCATAGCCTAGAAACATATATTTCTGAGTTAACTAGATTAACATTTTCTCACATGCTAACTCAGCTAATATGAGATAAAACATGTAAAATCTATAGCAGGGACAAACCCAAAATAAACAGATTTATTGCTGGAAGGTGTGAAAGAGCAACTAAGAAGCACATTTATTGCTGTGGTTGCATTATGGGCAACACTCATAGCTGAAGCACAGGAAATGTTGGAGGAGTGCTGCAAATCTTAACCTATAGGATGCAATTCTCCAAGAATATTTTCATCACCTCTGGTACAGGTTTCTAATGGATAACACAAATGGACTTTGTTCTATGGAATTTGTATATTTACATGGCTAGGCAGGTGGTGACTCCCTCTAAAGTACAGAGTGGCAATGAGTCACACACGCTGGTTTCCCAGTGCTGCCCGATGGAGACGTGGAATTACCTGCTAACCTTTCCACGTGCATTGAAATTCAACCAACATGTTACTTCTCTGAGCTCCAGATGACTACCAATGAACTTTGTTTCAACATGTACAGACACACTACCTTCCCCAACACACCAGTGTCCTCATTCATACGTATCTTTATCGCACGTCTTGCAGAGGGAAATTTCAAACATAAACTTGGAAAACGAATTGGGAAAGACCCTTTTGCATGTGTGTGAAGAGATGGAGAGGAAAGAGTGGTAGAGAAAGCTAAGAGATAGAGGAGTGTATGGTCTTGTGATTTTCCAAACACTTGCTGCCCTGAAGGAAAGTGCCACCTTACGTAGCTTGCTCACACAGCAGGATGCTTGTACCATATGCAGGAGAGAAGGAGAGTCTTAACTGAACTGGATGCTTGGATGTGTTTTTCTTTTAATTCCTCAGGAAGTGTCATCTTCCCAGAGGATTTCTGTAGAGGAGCCCCCTTCCCCTAAGGCTCATGATACAATCAGGAACATAGCTCTGTCTATTCCCTCTAGCACTTGTTTCACAACCTTGAAACTACTCCATATCCACCCTTACCACTTCTCTCCTCACACACACATCCCATCTGTCCCCTCACAAAGTGACTTATCCCCACATCCCCCACCAACAGATGTACCAACAGGGATGGCTGTCTCCCACACAGAAACAGCTGCCATCCACCTCTGTCATCCCTACCCACACGCCACTGATTTCCACTGTCCCCTCCTAATCATCATGAAGAGACTCACAGATGGCCCCACACCAGCAAACATCTGCAGGGACACCCAGATGTTCCAGCCCTTGCAAACACATTTCTCTGGCTGTGTCGTGGCTTCGAGGCAGGCATAAATACCCCATGTTCTTCACACTCAAACACAACTTGGTCATTCATGCTTTGATCCCCTTCCTGCAACAATCCAGAACTAATTGCACCCAACAATCCCTTTCTTTTTGCCCAGTCAGCTGGTGGGTTGATGCCACTGTTTCCTTTCTCAGCAGTTAGGTGGGTAGGAAGCAGAGTGGTTGGAGGCCGGGGCATTACCCTGGCCCGCACTGGTATCAGTGGACTGAGCAGGCAGTGGTCTGTGGTTCCATCCCAGCCAAATCCCAGTGGCTGGGATCACTGCCTGCGGTCATGCATCTCCCCTTCATGGATAACTGCTTCACTGTCTCCACCACCTGCAACCTGCCATGGTGGGAAGTCCTCTGACACTGGAGAAAAAAGGGGATTTCCTCTGGCTAAAATCGGCTCCAGGCACCACCAGGAAAATTGATCCAGCTGGAGAGCTTGAACTGGACTCTGCAGTGGGAATCCAGTGCATAAAATAGCACAATGGGTTCCCAACGCAGCCCATGGCTGCACAAGCACTAACTCCCTATTAACTAAGTCTTTATCAGACTACTTTTTTTTTTTTTTTTTGGCAGGAACTGATCCCTGGAATAAACCAGAAAGGGATCCATGAACTTTCATGTGACTGATGTTATGTGAGGTCTGGGCCCAGAGGCTTCAGCCTTCAAGCCTAACAGATTGGTGTGATTGGGCTGTCTTCTCCCAGTGCAAATCTCACAGGATTACTCACAATCGTCTGAATAGCTATGGATGGAAATGCGCACTTTCCTACTCAGTTTAGGACAGTGCTTAAGAAGACATCAAAGCCCTAGGCAAGCCAGATGATGAAGATGGTTGTAGAACATATTTGAAGAACAGATGTTGTCAATATATGTGACTATTTTGAAGGGAAATATGTTCTTAGTGTTTCTCTCTCACACCCAAGATGTATTCTATGTTTTAAACCTTCTATCAGCTGCATATTACCCCAGTAGTGCTTCAAGCCATGGAGAAAGCTATTACTTTCTTCTTTCCTTTGACTGACAGCTGAACTCACTAGGTGTACTTCAACCCAATGGTTGTTCATCCACCAGTCCTGTTAACTACCTAATAGCCCTGTGAACTCGTCCTAGATAAATCTGTCTGCCATTTTGTGCCAGGAGTAGCCTACTAAAGTTTTAAGGCATGCAAATAAGGTGCTTTGTTATGCGTCCAAATTAAGTCGGTGTAAATAGACATCCTGGGATTTTCTTGGGATTATTCAGTAGTTCTTTAGAAAAAGCCTGCAAAATCTCTGAAGGAGAGTCTGCCTGCTGTGCACGTCATGCAGAAGGCAAGCACATCTAGTGCACATTCAGTCCTATTGCTACCCACGCACCAAACCATTTTCTCAGTTAGTCATCTTTTCCTACCCTCCTTCTCAATGCAAACATTGCTTCTTAGCACTGGTGAAACTCACCTCTGTTGTGTGTCTTACATAAGTTCTTTCGACATGGAGAGCTGTGCCACAAACGCAGTGAACACGTGGTTCTCCAGTTGGCCTCTGATAGCCATTTTACACATCAGCACAGTTTCCTGGGTGCGTGTTTGTAACTTCTACACAGACATATGTCCCTTACAGCAACCCAGGACTCTTACATGTCCCTCAAGATTTCAGCTTCTCCCTGTGGACTGGCTGGATCGTTCTCATCACAGGCCTCCCTCTACAACTCTGCCAGTCGCATCCGCACAACACTCGCTGTACACATCTGACCCGCACACAAAAACAGCATCTCATATATCTGTGCACCTATCATCACTGGCTATATGCATTTACCTGTGCCTCTTGCTTGCTCTCCCTTTGCACTTCACTCCCAACCTGCTCTCATGCTGCTATGCATGCATGTACAGCCCCTTGCACACTTAGACAGCCTCCCTTAAACTAGGAGGCAGATAGCTACAGATGGCTTAAGCCATCATAAACTTCTTCCCACTCCTCATCAAGTTTCCCTCCCCCATAAGCTGTTTTCCTTCTCCCAGAGCAAGGTCTGCAATCATTACCTGCACTACCCTCATTTACTTTGAGCATACTGTGTGCACAATCCTCTTATCAGACATAATTGTTCACTATTTTCACCTTCCCTTACACAGCCCTTACAAGCAGGCACGAAGTGGCAGCTACCTTCCTCACTTACACACCATTGTGTGTCAACCTACACTAAGCTTCTCACCCCTCATAACATGAACTGTCATTCCCATTCACTTCCAGTTCATGCCCTGCAAATCCTAACTCCACTTGTCGCCCCACACACTTCACACTTTACTTTTGACCTTAGAACAGCCATGTGGCTTATATGGCCCTCCAGGTAGTTATCCCTCCCATTCCTTCTCCTCCTACCCCTTTATATCTTTAGTAATTTCTCTGCTAGCACATTTGTTCCATTCCCTCTTGCTGCTTCACTTAGCTAGTACCTACCACAGAGATATAAGCACATTTGTTACATCTCTCTTCACAGAAAATCACACCTTCATATATGTGTTCTCCTCCTCCCACACCTATCACATTATTCCTTACTTTCCATTATTTTCCTCAACTGCTTCCCCTGTAACATATTGCCTATTCTTCCTCTGTGTTATCCCCACTGCCCAGTAAGGAGGCAACCTCTATTTCTGCTGGCCAAGCCACTCCTGCACCTTTTCTCTACTTTTTCTGCCTATATAGCAAAGAAAACTAAATTTCCTCTCACCCTATGCTATCTTGCCCTATACCTCCTCTAAATCACCTTTTGTCTAAGCATCTTTACAGAAAACCTAGCTCTTAATTTTATCCTCATACCTCCTACATTCCTCATTTTCCCCCATTCTCATGCTTCTCAAGACCTGTCGCATCTTTATATTCCTGTCACAGTTCACCTTGCACCTATGATTTCCACTACCTTGCATTTCCTCACAGCACCTTCACGCAGATTTTTCCCCAGATCTGTCTCTCTTTTGCAACCAGACAGCATACTCCAGCAGGCTTTCAAGTTTCTCTGAAATATCTCTAAGCAACTACCCCGTCACATACCCTTAAGGGTCCCTATACACTTTAGCCATCACCACACCCTATCTCCATCCCGCTCATTTTTTCCTCTGCATTCCTCTTCTTGGCATGTGTTTCCATCACCACGCAAGCCTTCCCTTTCATACTGTAACACCTTCCTCGGAAATACATCCTCATATCTATTTCTTGACAGAATCAAAGGTGTCTCCTTTAGACGCCTCCCACAAGCATCATGTAGCTGATTATTTTCCATACCTTTCTCCAAATAGACAATAGTTCACATTTTTCTTCCTCCTCCAAACATCCTTTGTGCCCTGTGCTTTCACCTTTCTCCCTCCACTCCCACTCCATACCCTGCCTCCCCCTTGCAGACCCTAGCATCCTTGTACATCCCTTTCATATGCTCATTCAGCCTCCAGTCTGCACCTTTTCCTATCCCTCTCAAGTGTTACTTCCCCTTCTGAGCTCCTAAAGTTTTTGCCACCCACAAAGATCCTCTTTTTTCAGTTGACCTGCAGCAGTTACCCTTTTAAGCCGACCACATTTGCATGGCTCACCTGCCCTTATTACCCCAATACACAACACTTAACACAAAGCAGTTTATTTTTGGCATGAAACAGTTTCCCTCCAAACTCCTTAATCTATCTTTCTACGTACCATTTACATCTTTCCCTGGAAAAACAAAACAAAACAAAACAAAACAAAACAAAACAAAACAAAACAAAACAAAACAAAACAAAAACAAAACAAACAAACAAACAACAACAACCAAAAACCACCTACATGTATTGCGTACCTCAATATATAGCACCCTTCTACACAAAGCTCTCCCCTCCTGGCTCTGCTGGTACATCCTCTTCTCCCCATATTTTGTGTCCACCACCTGCAATCATGTCTAGTTTTCCTCCCCCCACCATGCTCACACACAGAGTTCCTGGTACTGACACGTGTATCTAAGACCAGTCTTTTTACTACTAGCAGCTGGAATCGTGCCGAACTCTCTTCCATTCTCTACTGCTTTTGTCTGCCTTGCCACAAAGTGAGTTTTTCTTTTTTTTTTTTTTCTTTTATTAGATTTTCCTTTTTCTTACATCTTATTTATAGGTGTTTCTTGCACCACTCCTCCACTTACAGGTTTGCACAGATCAGGTATTTCTGTGCCTGAGAATGTCTCTCCTATTTGTCTGGGTATTTTCCTGAAGGCACAATGTAAAGGCAAACTTTACATACCATTTGCACTCCTCATGCAACAAATCACATGAGCCTAAGAGCAAAGAGTGCTTTCTGAAAGGTTGTAGCTCATAACAATTTACTGGACCATATAGCATGCATCCCTGTCTATTTAAAAAAAGGGGAGTGGGGGGGGGTGGGGAGGGGGAAGCAACCCCCCCTCACACACACAGAGTCATCTCTAAATAACTGGTTTTGCAATATAGGAACCAGAGAATGTGCGCATAGCAGCCCTATTCAATCCAAAATATCCATCTCTCCGGATACTGCATATTTATAGTTCAAGAGATAGGACCAACACAGAGCTTTCCCGTTTATTTTAATGAAGGATTAAGAACTGATCAGAAAACTATCTAAACCATTCAAGGACTTTTTCCCCTCTTGGCTAATAGCAGTTTGGTGTCTCCATAAGGATTCATCAGTAACTGACGCTTTAAGCTGCATTTCAGCTGTTTAGATGAGAAACAGCTTTCTATTTTGCTCTCTATATGTGTGTCTGTGTTGATTAGTTGTGTGCTGCATTCCTAGAAGGCACTTACCAAACGCTGGAAATTGCCGCGTAAGAATACTTTTCCTGCCATCCTAGCCCAGAGTGAGTGATTCTTTTTCACCTAGACACAGATGTGCAGGGAATCCTTTGATCTCCAGTTCCTTCCAGAGAATTTAGTGTTTGGGTTTGAGGAGAATGGGGATTGATTCAAAGGTCATGAATAGGGTTTCCAGTGTCTGGCACACACAAAAAAAAGGAAGGCTCCAGTGAAGTTAGTTACCTGATACAGGCAAGGTCTAGAAATTGGGTATTTTGACTTTGCTTGTCATGGGCTCTAACTTTCCCTGAGGGCAAGCATGCTACATATGCTGAGGCTGGTTTTTGCAATCCACGCTCAAGATTTGCAACCCCTTTTGTTATATCTGAAGTTGCTGGTTTCCCTCTTAAAACCAAGAGTCTTCTTTGCTTTTGCCTCTTAAATCAGATTCCTTTAGCACCTCATATTTCTCTTCTGCTGTTTCCTTGCCAGGGACCTGAACAACAGCATGCAGATCAGGAGGAGAGAGGAACCTCAGGACTAAAGCAAGCTATAGGGCAAGTAGGGGTGGGGGAAGGAGGAGGCACAATGGGAAAGGCAACATTTGGGACAGATCTACTGCTTACGAGACCCCCTCCTCCCCATTATACTTCTTTAAAGGACCCCTCTCCCCCCCTCCCCTCCCCGCCCTCTTAGGACCCTATTAGAAAACGTCAAATTTCCCTTACCGTGGTAGGAGTAACCATGGCATCCGTGTGAATGTTTCCAGAAAAGTCGACATGAAGAGAAAGGTGGATGTAAATATGTTCATTCAAAGTCCCAAAGTTGGTCTGCTTGGGTTGTGCAGAGTTGCTCTATGGGAGAGGAGCCTTAAACTCTGAGTCCCGTGAACATAATCTGCTCGATTATAACAAACCAGCTCAGCCAGATGGCTCTGTGCTCTGCAGATTAACCCCTTTATTGCCATGCTCTGCTTTCCCTACCTACCATTTATAATAACCTTGCCTGGTTGGGGAATTTCAGAGATTGGAGCATTTTTTTGAAAATGACAAAACTGTCACAAAGGTCATTTTTTCCCCTATGTGCTCTAAAAAAAACGTCATGTGCCTATTTTTTTTTTTAATCCAATCGACGGTTTTCTTCCTCTTCCTGGCAAAATCTTTTCATATTATTAAGAACAGTATTAACACCAGGGAACATTTTAGAGAATTCTTTTGTTAAATCATAACCATCTCTTCCGGACTGCAATTCTCAGAAGACAAGTATTTTATTGCAAGAATGTCTCTGTGTTTGCACTCTAATGGTCCATCCACTCCCCCCCTCCCTCTCCTTTCCCCACACTCTGTCTCCCACATGCACACTCACACACATGCACACGCACACCCTTTGGTCAAACTGCCAGCATGTGTTGCTATTCTTACCCATATTCAGAAGTCATTATAGGACATGTAAAACAGGTGAAATAGAGACACAGAACTAGAATGCCATAAGCCTCTGCTCTCTCCCTCTGGCTCCGCTTTTTTATTTATTTATTTATTTTTTTTTTTTTATTACTTCCAAATATTAGACAAATTTATTTCTTTGGTTAGCATTTCTGGAACCAAAACACCCTCCATAATACAAAAATAAGTGTTGGGAGAAATATCCACTGTTAAGAACAGACCTTAGGATGGATTTGTGTCCAGATATTCCTCCTGTTTTGATTTGCAGATTAGTCCATTAAGTAAAGGATGGCGCGTGCCAAAAACATGGAAAGTTCATCAGCAACCAGCAGCGACTGGTTTCCAAACTTTTTATTTAGAGTGATCGCTCACAGAGATGGCTGATAAATATAGCTGCATGCCTCTAAGTCTCCTCTAAATTTACATGCTTAAGTCATCTTTCTTTTCTATTTGATTCTAGCATAATTGAGCGAGTCATAAGCATAAGAACATGGTCATATAAGATACGATACAACACTTCAAATATTAAGAGTCACCAGATTGTTTTCTTAAAGAACACTTCCTTTACTAGGTCATTAAGTTTTTTCTTTTGCTATTTAACCAAGGAATTTTTCCTTTTCCCCTCCCCGTGTAAGGATGATTATCCCTTGCATGCTGTCAAAGCATTGTACCATCTTCTTTGAGACATTTTAATCTACCTAGGTAGTTGTCACAGTTTTACTGAAATGTTTTCCACTGTGGATTGAAATATGGTCAGTGTTGTTTGCTGTGATTATCCTTTATCTATTTTTTTTTTTTTAACTGTAAAATAATCTTATTTAGGGAACTTTGAACTCAACAAGTTGTGTCTGTATCATAAGTTCTGAGTTGCTCATTCCCTCTAACTGCCCAGATGGAGAAGCAAAGAGTCATCTTCCTCGATTGCCTCCCAAGAATTCTGTACTGTATCTTGCTGCTCTGCCAATCAAAAACCCACTCAAACCTTGGATAACTCTAGATCCTTTTTGTCTTTACCATTTGGTTGAATACTGTTTCCATCCTTATTAGAGCTTTTTCACCTAGGAGGAGGGAATCAGAATTAAATCCTGTGTCCCCCCCCAGCACCGGCACTGTAGTCAGATCTGAGAAATGCCCAAAATGTGACTCAGCTTTTAATCTCCTGAAGTAGACAAACAGTGCTAGGAATAGAAAATTTTCCTGTGGCTGGTGAATGCTCCTCCAGAGGCAGGCAAAGGGTTAAGCATCTGAAGGCAGCCCTAGCCCGGGAAATTTGCATTTACAGCTAGCCACAAAAAAAAAAAAAAAAAAAAAAAAAAGAAGGAAAATAAATAGGCTACGAGTAAATGTCCTAGGCAGAGGGGCTGCTTGCCTCTGATGGGAGGCAAAGCTGTCAGAGCCGGGCAGTTTGCACAAGTTGAGGGGTTTTGCCCTGTACTTGTGTCTGGGTCTGTGGGCAATGAGACGCCTTGTAATTTGAGATGTGACACCTTAATCTTGCCAAATATGTGTGCACTGTAAAAAGCATTGTAGACGGGGTGTTTTCACAGCTATAGAAAATGGAGACATGTTTGGTCCTTGCAGTTTTCCAACCTTTCCTCTACAGACATTTCTGTTGTTCTGATGCTGTTTCTTTCTAGATATTTTTACATCTTCATCTGTTATTTTGGGTATGTGGGGGGGATTAATGCTAACCCTTAGCACAAGTGGAGTTTTTTTACACCATGAACATATTTCTGAATTTTTGATGAGAAACAATAAAGCTCCCAAATGGTCACCTTATTTTATGTGTTACCCTTGGATCTGAGGTTCTGACACAGGAAAAAAAAAAAAAAAATGTTACTTTGAACAAGTCTCTGTTCTGTCTTGAAGAGTTGGAAATATTGCTCAAAGCATGCTGTAGAAAGTTGTCTTTAAATTCTGGGGATTTAAATCAGAATAATTACTAGTCATTGATCTGATTAATTAGGCACTTGATCAGACTTCAAAATGTATAACATTTTATATACTTTGAAGACGAGTATTTTTCTCTACATATTAACAGATGTCACTGTAATTGCATTTGAAGTTTAAAAACTGAATATTTATAGAGAACATATGCATGTGAGTATGTAAATGGATGAAAATTTTATTGGGTTTAAAGCATGCCTTGGGTCATTATAAAAGCAGTGAGCTGTTTTTCCCCATTAACTGTTAGCTTTTGCAACAGCACCACTTTGTGGTTGAAGTCCGGAATAGATACTAAAAAGGGGGAATGTCTGTAGGGACACCACATGCGCTTCAGCAAGTTTGCACTGTTCCCATGGTAGTTTTGATATGCATCGACAGACACAATTACCGGCGATGGAAATAGGGTCCAGTCATATGGCCCTCCATTTATGAGGTGGTGGTTTTGAAATAAATACAAAGAAGAAGTGGAAGCAGAAGATTAACTCTGAATATTTTGTCTAAGATCTTCAATACAGGAGGCTGCTAGCCTTTCAAATGTCCAAATCACTTTTGTTTGAGTTTCCAGAATTTAATAAAGGGTCTGACAACATCTCTAGAAAAGATTATTCCCTGGCATGTGTTGTAAATGTTTTGTTTAAAAATTAATACAAGCATAGTTTTCCTTAATTGGTGGCAATGGTGGTGAGAAATCATAGGTTATTTTAGAAATTATTTATTTAAACATTATTGAAATATTATTTTAAGAATATCAGTGGTACAATTTCAGAGCTGAAAGAATTGCTGAAACCTCAGTGACATTGGCCTTCCACACACTTGCATTAGTGCTGAACTTGAGCCATTACGTATGCTCACATCTGAGTTTTCCTTACACTCTTGCACCCAGGCTAGAGAAATTAGATGTATTAAAAAGATATTCCAAGCAAGATTCACAAATGAGGTCAAATTTGGTTCTGATACACATTTCTTTGAAAGTTGTCTTCTGCAGTTTTTCCTCTTTCATTAAAAAGTAATCTGATAAATTCTTAAAATAATTACAACAGCTTATACCAATTAACATGGTAGATCAAAGATGACACAGCGAAAAACATGTACCCAGAGCTGTAGACATGCCAAGAGGGAGGAAGGAAAAAATGCAGGGCAATAACCATAAATTAGGTTCACACCCTGAAAGCCATTGCTCTTCAGAGCTATTCCTAAAGCAATACACTTCACAGAGTTAGCTTTTATGTAGTTCACCTGTAAACCTGTTTTCTTGACTGAAAATTAGCAAAGTGAGATTAAATGGAATTATAAATATAGTATTAATTAAAATAATAAGTAACAGACTATTTTGTACCTAAGTACAACTACTAGCACTTTCTCTTGTGAAATATTTTACACACACAGAACACAGCAGTATTCAGCCCAGAATTTTATGGGTTTTACAAATATTTTTATGTCAAAGTTTACCTGTTTAATGAAATGTAGGGATTTGTACTCCTAGATCAAAATAAAGCTATATATTATGTAATATAGAAGAGGGAACCTACTTACATTTGCCAATATATAGCTATGTTTTGGCAATAGAGTTATGGATCATTTCAAATCTCTCTAGTATACTGATGTGTTACATCACTTAGCAGTTTAGCATGTATTTTGGACTTAACGTAATATTTGCCTTTCTCTGATGATATCTAATTTTTTCAGAGACAGTCTTTATTGCAGGAATAATTAAGAATTATTGCATCAGAACAAGGTCAGTTGATGATAAGCACCATTTCAGGAAACAAAAAAAATCTTCCTTGTAGCATACTTTTAGCCACTAAACATTTGTTATGATTGCCAAATTAGTTGAAGAGAACTTGCATGCCTATCTGTAAAAAAGTATTTTATTACTTACACAAATGCTCAGAAAAAAGTCAAATTAAAGCTACATGAAGAAGTTTGGCACTTAGTCTGGAAACGGGAAGAGGTACCTTCAGGTTTTAATGATCATAGATGATGAAGAAGATATTTGGAATCGCAGCACCATTCTTTTGCAAGGAAGATAAATTCCACACTGGGACATATAAAGAGGTGCCTAGCTTGCAAGATACACAAAGTATTCTGGTAAGACATCTACTGGGATGTAGGATCCATTTCTGACCAAGTTCCACTCAGACAAGACCAGGAAAATGACAGAAGAAATGATTAAATGTGTAATATAGTTTAAAACATAACATACGATGAAAAATGAAAAATTGGAATTGCCTACAAAGAAGATTAAACTTGAGAGGTGTTATGATTGAATACTCGAAGCTCATAAAAAGCTTCTGCACAGAAGAGGCCAGCTCACATCAAGGATTGATAAGTTGGAGCAACACAGGTTCAAGTTAGACATGAGGGAAAACTGGAGAACCCAAGCTCCAGAACTGGTTGCCTGGGGCTACTGTGGGATTTGCCTCATTGAAGGTCCACACCAACAGGGTAATGCAATCTGCCAGGACACACAAGGCTGTAATTGATCCTGCACTGAGGGAAAGGAAGGTCTAAGTAGGCTCGCTCAGCCCATCTTTCCCATGACTGTATGACTTACATCATCTCTGAAAACAAATATTTTCTGTAACATCATGTACTCAGTGCTCTGACCTAGCTGTTGAAGAAAACTCCCCAGTGAAATCCTTCAGGAAGTCTCTTTTAGATATCTATATGCTTCATTTTGGAACACCGAGGGACTTATCACTGGGTGAATTGACTGCTACACAGAGCAGAGCTGCTTACTAAAACAGTAGTACACATTAAAATTTCCCCAGCAGGTAGGTAAAACTCAGTACTGTTTTTCTCTCCTGGACTGATGCTTCTGTATATTTGAAGTCCAGTGGAAATGTAATATCTGAAACAAGTTAAAAGAGAATGAAGGGAAAGGAGAATATGTAAAGAAAGGAAAGGAGAATTTTTTTTTTTTTTTCAAAATAAAAAAATAAACCCCAAAATATCTACCACTAAGTCAAGCAGTTCCAAAGTGAGGGCCCTCAGAGCGTTGCTGGTTTGCTGACATGGCAAACTGAAGCAGGTAACCCATCACTGAAATGAAAGACAATTCCACCAAATACATCTGATAATACTCCAGCCACAGGGAAATGTGTCCTGACTTTTGTGTTTCCATTCCTAATCTTAGTGTCAAATATAGGTGTTCTTCTCATTTGTCACTTGCCCCTAATGGAAGAAATAGAAAATAAGGCAAGGCAAAGAAAGGAAGGTAAAATAGTAAAACACTCCATGAAAAGAAATACTCCCCAGCCTTGCTCACTTACTTGCAAGCAGCAACAAAAGTTAGTGTAGTGATAAAAATACGACTGGGCAATGACATTTTTCTTGAACTTTGTTAAAGTTTTTTTTTTTTTATTCTGAGATTATGTTTGATAGAACAGAAAAAGTGTTGATTCAAAGCACAGCTGACAAGGTGTGTTTAATAGCAGAAGTTGGCTTTTGAAGTCAGTGGGACACTTCTCAGCGTTAGCTTGCACACCCTGTGGACAGTATTTGTGTGTTCTGACCTTACAAGGCACTTTTATTTGAATTAGAGCAAATTTTATTCAAACTTTTTATCTGATGGATGCTGATGCCCATTTGGCTGAGCTTCTACGTTTTAATTCTCTAAAAGCTTAGTGTGAAATCACATCTGCTGGAGGAGGGGCAGGGCAACAAACGTGGCATGGATCAACTTTCAGGCAGCCTATAACTGAAAGTCCTGTTTGAGCTAATGCAGATGTAGAGGCAGGGGTTTTTAAACAATTCTGGGCCAAACTATGCTCTCTGTCAGTCCTGGCCTATCTTTTTTTTTTTTTTTTAAATAGGTTATTTCCCAAACTTAGGCAGTATACTCATCTACCTGCCGAAGCAATCTTTCAGGGTCTATAGACAAAACATTTAATGCATCTGTCTACAGTATTAAGTTCACGCTCGCTGTGATTACCTGTGAACCAGTGAACTCTTAGGAAGTCCCTGGCTTGAACTGGGACTCTTTCAAACCACATTGTCCCCAGGAGCTTCCAGGCAGGTCTGGCAGCTGGACCGCTCCAGGCCCATCCCCAGCAGGCAGTCCGTGTGCCCCTACCCTCTTGCAGGCAGGTCGTTAGCACAGACATGGGCTGTTCCATGTCCATTGGCCTCGGCGCCCAGCAACACTTAGCTTATTAGTATTAGATGTAAGCAGTGATTTCAACAGGGTCGTCCATGCACGGTAGGAGCAGGACCTCAATGTGAGTTCATTAAGGTGCACTCTTCAAAGAGTCATGATTGAGCAAGTGGCATGGACTTAAGTGGGAACACACAAGCCCAGAGCCTGCTCTCAAGCTCAGATTGCCCTCTGTATGGAAAGCAAGCTTGCAAAGGCAGCTCCTAGTATAGCCACAGATTGCCCCCTGGAACATGTGGGGCTCCAGGGACCAAAGCCTGGAGGCATCACGCAGTGCTGAGCTCAGGCATGATATGTGCTGGTGGTCTGCATGCAGTGAGAGAGATGCCCATGAAGATAGCTGATCAAGGATGCACTGCCCTTACAGTCAAGACTACTCCTGAGGAACTGTATGAACAGGCAGCAGCGTTTTTTTGCATGCTCAAAGCCCTTTCTGATCTTGATTCAAAAAAAGGGAATACCTTTTTTTCATTGTCGTGTGTCTCTCTTTTAACCAAGATAACTGACAAATGTATTTTGCCCAGAATCCATCCTTCCCCACTTTTATTTGGAAGGAGAGGAAGGTAAAATTCAGTCTGTAAGGAATGTGGGGGGATAAGGAAAGAAGCAAAGTCACAGAGGATTTTAAAATTATAATTTATTTTCAGTTTGAAGACTTTATGGCATGGTATTGCTAAGCTTTTGACCCCATCTCTCATTGTAGGAGAGGGGTGGGGCTGGGAAAGAGGATGAATGGAAAAATCCAACAAGTTCTTTTGATTGAAGAGTACTACTGACAGTTCAGGCTGACTGTGCTTCAGTCTGTCCATGCCTCAAGTTAAGTTAAATTTGTAGTTTATAACTAACTCTTCTCTCTGCCCTCAGAGGCAGCTCATGCTAAATACTGTTCTGCTACATGGTCATGGCAAATCTATCTTCCCAAATATCATCAACGTTTAACTCATGCCTGTGGTTGTATAAAATGTTCCTACTCACATCTTTTGTTGTCCATCATGTGTCTCATTCTAGTTCTGTAGTTGAGCCATTTCTTTATCCAGCACCATGAGGACCAGAGTAACAACCAAGGTTAATACCCTGCAAGGAAGGAAAAAGGAAGTAACCACGTGTTGAGCAGAGGGCAACAGAGAGTGTTTATTGCAGCAAGATGGGGATGGTCACACAGTCGTCCAGGATTGGCAAAGCCTAGTGCATGAGTCATGCAAGTTTGGTCACACAAGTAACAACAGGAAACTTTATGGGGCTTTACAACTCTTATGAGGTTATTGCATATATATGTTCTCTCTAATACACATGCTGTGATTGACTTTCATCTTTGTTTTAGTGTTTAATTCAATGCTTTTTCTCCTTGCTGAGAAGTTCCAGCTGAAGATATTTCCCCAGTATGGTTGACTTCTCTCAGTAGCTAGTGGTGTTTGTTAAAGACAGGCTCTATCCCTGCCAGGTTTGACTTTACTATAAAGCAAGACATCATTGTGTTGCATAATGGCTTGAAATGTGTGTAAATAGTTGCAGTCTAAAGGTATTAAGGACAGTTTTCAATACATTATTGATAGTCTAGTTATGCAGCTTGGCTTCCCCTTACTTAGCATGGTCTCTGCTAAACATTATGAAGTGAATAAGATGAAATTTTCATCCTGAGAACATATAAAACCTTCCTGTATGGCTAGTTTTTCTGAAATTAGAGATTATTCTTGCAGCAAGGCACTAGTCAGTGTTGCAGTTAGAACACAGCTAATAAAGACAAATATTTTGTCTCCCATCGACCCCAAAGAAAGCAAAACTCCAGGAATCCCTGATTTCTTTGTGGAAACATAGCTATACTGGGCTAGGTCCAGAATGTTAAACAAATAATCATGTTTAAATTTGTCCATACTAAACTCCATGTCTTTAGTGATTAGCTCACTTTTTTCATAGTATTTTGACATCTTCTCTGTATCTTCCTTTAACTTTTTGCAACCTTGTCCCTTCTTCCATGAGAGACTTCTGTTTTTTTAAATATCTCAGGAAAGGAACGGATGTTGTACTGTACCTAAACAGGTAGCAGATCTGTGTTTGGACTGAGCAAGTGAGCAAATTTCAGAAAATCCTCCTAAAAATACCCAGCTAGAATCAACACACTTCCTAGCATGCAATGCAGTCCTAAGTCCTCCCCCCACACACAGGCTTTTGTCCTGTGATGTGATACCTACAGCAAGTTGTAATTGTTTCACTTGGAAAAAGAAACCATGCAACACGCCTTACTCTGCACTGAGAGAAATGCCACATGTCATTTCTGTTGCAGTCCTGTCTCAAGTTCTGTAAGGCAATTTCCATGCTTCACTGTGTTTTTCCCAGGGATGATATTCTGATTCAGCTTAATAAAATGAAGAACATTCAAAACTTCTATGGAATTATCATTGGGTTACTTATTAAAAGGCAGTAGACATGTCTCTGCTCACACATAAATGGTTTGTGCTGTTAAAACACCCTCTACTGTTGTGGAGCTTGGTTAGCAATTAATGCTTGTGTCACGGTCTTGAGTGTGGCTGTGTGGGATGCACAGATTGATGGGGGGCCAGGAAAAGAGAGAATAGCCATGCTGTCTCTGTGAAAGGAAGATTAAAAAAGAACAAAAAAACCAAACAAACAAAAAACCAAACAGACAAACAAAAAACCCCAAACAAACAAACCAAAAAACCCCCAAAAACCAAACCAAAACAAAACCCCAAAGATTGGTGTTTGCACTTAAGTGTGAATTTCTTAAGAAGTCGTACTACTGCATACCAACAGAGAGGTTGTCACTCCCCAGATGCCTGGTGGCATTGTATGCTCTGTGTTTTTAGGGAGTCTGGTGCAATCTGTGCTTATGAATTTCAGCTTGCATGTAATTGGTGTCTTGGACTAAAATCTCTTATTTGTTTTTCAGTTCATGGCTCTCTTTCACCTCCCAACAGAGATGAGCTAGATATGCCAACACTGTGTGATCTACAGTGACTTCTTTCTAAAGTGCTGGTCTATCACCACAACTGCTGTTCAGAGTGCTGGATGCTAATACTAACCCCTATTTATAGACAATTTCACCTCCTTGCGCTCTGCATCTGCGGCACTGTGTGTGTAACACACATTCTGGGGTCCCAACCAAGTGCTTAACACATTATCCACCCTTTCATAGGACCGATTCTGGGTTTTGTGTGAAAAAAAGTGAAGTGATAGTGTATAGGAAGTGGGAGGCAAAGAAGAAGAGTGAATAGAGTAACTAGTTGGAGAAGTAAATAGTACTGAAAAGCAGCAGAAGAACTGCAGTTAGAAGAATTTAGAGAAACAAAGATAACACACTGTGCACATTGAGGCTACAAAACCATGTCAACAGGCAGAGGAAGGTGATAAGATATGACTTTGCTTCTTCTACAGTGGCCTGAGGCACAATCACTTTTGCAATTATTTCACACTACCACCTACTCAGGCCAGTTGTTAAAAGCTACAATGAATAGTCATCCTCTGTACTCAAAAACTTAAAATGCACTGAGTCTATCTCTGACATGAAAACATAGTCCTTTGCCACTAGTCCCAGATGATTATGAAAAGTTGGTTCTGATATTGAATATTTCCAAGATCTCAAATGAGATGTTCACCTTGTCTCTGTATTTTAACAAAAATATATAAGTTTTGTTTGGGAAAAAAAAAAAAAACAAAAACAAAAAAACCCCCAAACAAACAACAAAAACAACAACCAAAAAAAAAACCCCAAACAAATAAACAAACAAACAAAAATTTTATTTTAAAAGATAAAAAATGTTATTAACATTTTATCTGAGGAAAAAAGCTTAGTTTTAGGTCTGATTAAAAAAAACTACTGAAATGTCTACTTAAAAGATTATTTTGGCTTTGAAACATTGTACTTGAAAAAAATGTTCAGCAAGTATTTTAAGCTAAAGGATTGGAAACCTGAAATGAGAATGACATCTTACTGGCGTACTTACTTCATATTTATGTGTTTATTATGAAAACTGTATTTTGGCTAATAGATTTCTACCCAGTTTAGATTAAAATGTTAACACCTTTTGATGACTCTGTTCTGGCATAGTGGAGTACAAATGACACAGCAAACCTGATCCTGGATATTTTGTTAATAACTTCTACTAAAGCAGAGTTAGTGTTTGCTGGCTTATACAATGACTGTTCTGCCGTCACCTCCTTGTAAGAGAGTAGGATGGTAATGGCAAGTCTCCTCCTTGGCACTCTGCATCTAAGATTCAGAAAAAATGTCCACGACTTTACAAACATGGACTAAGTACTGGATGTTCTGTATTATGGATGGATACGACTGAAACAAGACAGCTAGAAAAATTTAACAATCACAGGACAGCATCTGAAAGTATGCACTGATAGTCCATCTTTGTTGTTTTGCTGTGAAGAGCCAAAATAAATCTGTTTGTTTGGTTTATTTTGTAAATCCCCAGTGCCTGCCAAAGTCATACACAAGGCAGGCAAGACTAACATTTGGTATTAAGGGTTAACATAACAAGAGCAGAAAAGCATACTTCAGTCCCCAGGGAGGCGAATAAACATCATGAACCCTTGCTGGCGGGTGGCTGTTCTGCTGAGAAATGTCCTTGATTTTGGTCAGGGTTGCTGGAGGAAAGCCGTGAAGCAAAAAGGCTTTTTTCTACCACTAGATATGAGTATGAAGACTGAGCACTGAGTATGTATACTGATCCTTTAATAGTTTTGTGACCAGCAGAGAGGTAAGATTGTCCCTTTATCGTGTTTTAGGCAGTTCAGAAATGCTCTTTATCCTCCAGAGTTAGTGCCAGTGTTTAAAACCCACTGAGAATAAAATTGCTTTACATCCATCTGAAAACAGAATGGATAAAACTGGTGAAGCCAAGGCAATTTCTTGCTCATGTTATATCCGCTTTTCACTACCAGAGTGATATAAGTGACTGCCGTGTAAATAGGCCTCCTGCCTTGGACTACTTGTCTGAGTTTCTATGAAAATCACTTTCTTTCTTTTTGAGAAAGTTAGAGTTTTCCCTGAACCTTTTGGGTGTTCGCTGGAGGCGGGGAACAAAGTAAGAAACTCCTTTTGGGTTGATACTAGTTATGCTAAAATATTTTTCAAGCAGAATGATTTATTTTGGGGTAGTTTCATGATAATCAGGCTCTCCCTTTCTTTCACAATATTCCTGCAGTTCAGGTTATTCCATAATACTAATTTCCTGTGCAGGTCAAACTCGCTGCATGATGGATCGCATTTAACCTTGTCTAAAAAATGTCAATTAGACATCAGAGGAGTAAAGTGTATCTCAGGAAACAGTGTTCAACCCAAGACTTCAGAAGAACGGTGACAGGAAGACTTTAAAATACAGTTCTTACAAATCCTAAAGAGATCTTGAGTGAAGAGACATTGTGTTGAACAAATCTGAAAAGAAATATGTTCTCAAATAGTTTGCTCGGGACTATTTCTATTTGGTCAGAAAGTTAAATGACAAATACATCTGTTATATTTTGGCTTTGTATTTCAATGTAGGACAAACATTTTCCACAATATTAGCACATGAATTTCAGTTTTGAACAGTCTTTAAAGCATAATAAATGCTATTTATCTGCCCCTAGTGACTAGTTATATGTATGAGAGATGGTGAGTAGTATTTTGTCTCTGCAAAAACATAAAGCAAATCTTACTAATGCCACCTTTTTGAAATCATATACTCTCTTAAAATGGTACAAAACATAGTAATTCTGGTGCATTTCTTCATATATAGTTATTTTTATCCTTTTTTAGAATCAGTTCCAAAATGTAGGGAGTTTCACACTTAAAGCATTTTGTAATTTATGAATAGTTTTAATATATTCACGAGTTAAATTTTAGTATTTGCCTGTTTTGCTTAATTTAATTTGATTTTTCCTCTTGGCCTGCAGATCTTTGCATTCCATTGCTTTAAGCCTTTCCCTCTATCTTTCTAGAGGCTCTTTTCCCCCTGTCTAATTAAAAAAAAAAAAATTACAAAACCTGAAGCAAATGCTTGGAGACATTAGAAGATGTTTTAGAAAGGTGCTAAGCTGTGTTAGATCAACAGCAGGTGTAAGCAGCTGTTTCTTCTGCTTCAGTGGAGCTGTAAGAATTTATAACATTAAAATTTACACCTTTTTGTTGGTGTTCTCTAAATAAAAAACAGTCTAACCTTTTTTCTCCCTAAATACATTGGAAAATTTTTACAAAGAAACACTTAATTACTTCATGGGAAGAGCATGGATTTAAAGAAGCTTAGTTCATTCAATCAAAGGTGTATAGATTTATTGCAGATGAGGACCTGGCCTTTATCATCTTTCCTTTTCCAACATGCTGGCCTCTGAACTCTTTTTCATTGTTACTGTAATGACTTCTGTCTTCTTTTAGTGGAGAGTGGTATAGCATATAAATTACCCAGTGATTTTCAAAGGTTCATTTACATTTCTATCACATCTTTCAGTGACAACAATCATTTATGTATTTCAGAATGTTCATGTCTCTAGACAGTACTTATAGGCAACTTGTATATGTATGCCTCTCTCTTTTTCTTGATATTAAAGCAAATATACATATAGTTATTAAAGGTACCTAAGATTAATTCTATCTATACTATTTGTAATCCTGACTCTTCCCCACACAGTGATTGTGTCTCAAGATCATTAATCAGTATAGGTAAGGAAATGCAAACATTCTAATTTTAAAAGGGAAGCTGTAGACGAATAAGCTGCAGTAGGTTATTCAGTGGTAAAATCAAATTAGGAACTGGGAGGAGCTGGGAAACATCATGGGGTTGAACAAAGGAAGGAGACAACACTGAGAGGATGGTGTCTGCTGCCAGCGGGTACAGTGCCAAAGCTCTCAAGAAGTTCCCTCTGGTTTCCTGTGCCACCTCTGAATCGCACCCAATACCAGAGACAAGCATAATCTGGCGGGCGAGTGAATTAAAAAGGAACAAGACGCCCGCACTGGCTGGAAGCTGGCGGGAGTCCTGCTCATTGACTGCTGTCTCCGTTCACCCCCAGCTTCCATGAGCAGGTTTGACTCCAAAAGCGCGTTACGCTGTTGTTGTTGGCACACGGGACAGAGCTGAAGCCGGCGAGAGGTTTGTGTAAGCACCACTCCAGCTTTCCAGCCCCATATCAGTTTCTCATAAACAAACAGTGGGCCCAGTCCTCCATGCAGGTCACTGAATTCAGCTGCCGGTCTGGCCGTGTAAAAGTCCCTCGCAGGTGTAAATCAGTAACAAGCCCAAGCAAACCAGTGGGTTCGTGGTAGTGAAAAAGTAGCACGCATAAAATCACAATGACAACCTTTAATTTTAATAGCAGAACTAAGAGTCTTACAGGATCAGCTCCCGTGGTATCCAAAACCAAACTAAGATTAAAATCCAGGACACTTCCAGAACAGTCTCTGGATTTTCACCAGCATAACTGAGAAGAGAGTTTGACCCTCTCTGGAAGGACTGTGAGATGTCTATGACAGCGTAACATTAAAGATACTGTAGGAACAAAGAAAATGTGTGGGAAATGGACTCAGAGCTTCTCTGTGGATATTCCAAGCAACTAGCTCCTCTCACTTGGAAGGAAAAGAAAAGACTGTCCCGGCCCTTCCTCTGTGGGGGCTCCAATCCCGTGGCTGCATTACGATTGAGGGGTGAGTCTCCACCAGTTTTTCCATTAGGAAGAAGGAGAAGATACGTTAGCCGTTAGGGAAGACTTTTTTCTCTCTAAGCAAAGACTGCTAATTGACAACACATACTTTTTTTTTTTTTTTCAGTTTTATTACTTGATTGCAAATTATGACTGAGGAAAGTTTGACAAAAGACACTCCAGAGTTGTTCATGGTCAGCGTGTTGTGCCCATGTAGGTTTCCAAATTTTGATCTGTGCTATTCTCCTAGCTTCTCCCAGCTATAAAGTCAGCCTAAATTCCCTTTTTTTAAAGTCCAAAAAGAAACACCAAATAAGCAACTTTCTTGATGTAAATACATTAAATATGAATATTAATAAACTAAAATATAATTTGTAACTAACTTCAAATATTAATAACTTAAATGTATTTATAGTGCATTTATATTATAATCTATTTTGTTTAAAATAAAAACATGCTTTACATATCAATTGCATTTCAATGATATATGTGTACATATATATTCTTTCTTAAATATAAACATATATTCTTTCTCAGCCCAATCCATTATCCTTCTGTGAGGTTAAGTGCTTGCAGAAATCCAGTTGTGTTCATTTACCCCATATCCAGCTAAAAGATAACACACACCCTAAACACTAGGCCCAAAGTCAGTCTGAAAAGATTGTTTGTTTAAATCACTGGCATGATCCTGATTTACAGCAGCAGCAGATCTCCTTTATCTCTTAATTAAAGCAAAAACCCAGACAAATCAAAAACCTCCACAGATCTAACTAGGGAGAAAAGTTAATATTTTCATGATAATTGTAAAAGAACATTGATGTACTGAATAACAAAACAAAAAAAGAAAAACCCAATGTAAGTTGCCTGGTTTTCACAGTTCTTTCAATAGAGGTTGTAAAAAAGCTGTGAGTTCTGTGAATATGTGAGCTATGTGACAGTGTGTATACGGTATGTGTGTGTTTAAATGAGCTTTAGAATTGTTAATCATTTACATGACACCTGAAATCTATTACTCTGTGCAAAACTCAGTACAGAATTAGGGTTTGTCCCCATATTATAAACAAATAGATGTGAGAAGAAAAATAACTGATTAGATCTACAAAAAAACTTTTTACCCAGAACAGCATTTCTAGGGGGGACTCAGCTAACTGGGATTCAGGATTTGGAACTTGGGAACTAAGCAAGAACTGTATCTTTCCTCATCTTGCTTAAATAACATCTGCCTTTACAATGTGCATCTATAACAGTATCAGAGCTTCAAGGTATTCAATTCTTTCTCTCTCCAAACTTTGTTTTTAAAGCAAAAGCAAAAAAACCCAACCAGTAAAGAAGAAGACATATCATTCTGTGCATTATCTCAAGTGATAATAATCCCTTGAGAATGATGCTAAAATGATGGCCAAGTATGAGGTAAAATATCAGTGTTGACTGTGGTGGGTCTTACCTTTCAGACCTCAGAACATGTATACTGAAGCTGAAAATAAGCACTCCATGTCACAGTGTGTACATGGGCCTCCAGGGGCTGGGGAGGCGAGGAATGGGTCATTAAACTATTACTTTTTACAAGATTAGGATTATTAGACCTGTTTTCCTAGAAGATTTCTGCCTATCTAATAATTTCACATCAATATGAAGTTCCTGTGAATTTCTCATTGTATTAAGTTGTGATATTCTGTTGCTTTGTTTTTGTTTTGTTTTGTTTTCAAATCTATGATGTTTTGGCAGCAAGACTACTGAAACTGCCTAATGAAACAGGTGTTGTTTCTCTATGTGTGCTAGAAACCTTGATCCTACAACTGTATACTCTACTTTCAAATAGGAGTTCTTTACAATATCATTGCCAAAGCCTGGAATGGTGAGATACGATGAACATATCCATTTTTACAGTTAAAAAAGCAGTTTATTGGTGACTATCTTTAAGGCTAAAACAGAAAAGCAATCAAAACAATCAAAACATGCAATACAACCCATAGCCCATTAGTTAGGGGAACCTTCCAGAGAGTGAGAGATGTACAGACATCGGATTGAGTTCTCCTGTTTTTCAAGTGAGTATCCTAAATTGAAGTTAGTGAGTAACGCAGTTCACCTTAATCAAGGAAAATCTGAACAACTTCTCCCCTAATACCAAGTAGGGTTTGGTGCATTTCTTTTTGTTTAGTTATTTTTTGAGTAGGGATGGAAAAATAATATCCCTCCCAAATCTGTTTTAAAAGAAAGATCTAAATAAAATATTATTAAGATTTTCTTCTCTTCTGTAATTGCTGATCTTGCAGCACTGTCAAATAAAAATATTAAAAATCTTCCTCCCTAAATTGTAAACAGAGATAAAATGTATATTTTTTAAAGCCTATTGCTTTTAGTCATTGTCTTTTAATTCTGTAGACTGGCTTGTTTTTCTTCCCCGCTCTGGTACTACAGAAAGTTACTTAAAGTTAATTGTGAATGAAGACATTCTCAAATTCATCTTCTTACTATCACAGACACCCAGAATGTCAGGGAAACTGAAATTGAAATCAGGGAAATCAGCAGTGCCTGTAGCCACAGTGGCCAAGGATCAGCTCAGATACCAGGAGAGTGTAGAAAAATCAGTTGTGACAGTGGTTTGATTTGGTCGCTTTTCCTTCTTTTCTTTGTGCCTTTCCATCTTCACATCTCTGTGAACTGAAAGGTCAACTGCCATTCCTTTTCTTACAGAAAAAGTGTAAAGTCTCCTTGCTCTGTAGTTGCGAAGAGATGTTTCTTTTGTGCTTTCTTTCCTTTATTTCATACACACACACACCCACCCACACACACACACACACCCTTCGTTCAACTGGTTTTGAAAAAATGGAAAATATCTGAGGCCCAAAGAAGTCAAGACACAGACTAATATCTTGCTGTGTTTAAAAAATCATACAAAGTAAATTAAATTTATTGATGTCCAAATTAGGAATCATCAATTGTTGGGAGTTTGACTTCATAAAAATTTCAGCTTTATTTGAAAATATATCTATATTCTTCTAAGTTTCAATCAGTCAGGCCTTAAAATAGGATGTCCTTTTGTTTCCATTAATCTACAAGGACATGATGGTTAGCTGGATTTCTAAATACCTGATGTATCACTGGAAGTAACAGAAGTCTGGAGATGCTCTTGTAGACAGAGATATCCTGTCTCAGAAAATCTTTCTGAAATAAGTTGCACCCAGTCAAGACTTCTGCTGCTTTCCATCAGGGCAGCTCAAATCTGGACTTTTACATAGTTGTGAACACCCCTGCAGGGCTGGGTCCTTAGACACCTACAAATTATAAACTGTACTGATGAGCACAATCTGCATACACTTTGCAGCATCCAGGTTATGAAAAAAAAAAATGTGGCATTAAAATTCCCCCCACAGGATTGCCTTGTTCTTGTTCAACATCCAGCCATGAGAATTTTTCATTTCGCATTAATGTGTAAAAAGAGGATGGGGTGGGGGGGATGTGTTTCCATGGGGCTCATTTCCATGGGGCTGAGAAATGAGATACAGGAATGAAGGCTAAAGCTGAGACTGCAGGGCCGGGGAAAGAGCTGAGGGCCAGCCCAGGGATGACACGCTTAATGTGAGGCATTCTTCGTGGTGGAAAGACTTTGGCACACATTCCAGAAGGGCTTGAGCTGGCATTGTGACTTGGAAATATCACAGTCCCTTGCACTTTGAGAGGGTACTTAAATTGACACATTGGCTCCCTTCCAGGAATATTACAGCGTACTAGTAGAAAGGCAAGGCTTTCCTTTCTAAGAAGTCGCTGTAATTTTTGTAATTCAAGATGTAGCCAAAAATGGGCACGAAGTTACACTGTATAGCTTCAGTCCTTTATGACTCAGTTTTTCATGTTATATCCAAACAGTGGGACAGGCTGCTGTCAGAACATGCTGGGCTTTTTACCCAAGCCTCCATATTTCACTTGTCATAACAACCTGGGCTCGAGGAGATGCTTGCTTGCAAGCCATTGCCAACTGAGCCTCTTCTGTTGCTGGCACATCCTCAGCCCTGTCCCCTCTCCACCCAGGAGCCACGGGAAGCCTGCAGGTATACACCTTCTTCCTTATATCTTTGCTGCTGCCACAACATTAACTCCCACCACTAATTCCTGTCAACATGTGAGGTGATATCAGGCAGCGCATAAATTCATGCCTCAGTGACTTCCTCTGATTTATCCTTAGACTCCCATTCATTAAATTAATCAAACACATATGCTGTCTGCTGGCTCAGAAGTAGCAAAACAGGTACATGGAAAGCTTACAGCTCCCTCTCACTGGCTCCTTGTGCCTAGCAGAGCGCAGTCAGGCTGCAGGGTCCCGGCAAAGGGGAGGCAACCGTGGGCTTACTGTGGAGGGAACTGTTCGAACAATTCAACGCAAGACATCAGTCTTGCAGACACATTACTAGTGTGATGCTTTCCACATGTGAAACACTTCAGTTGAGCTGCTGTTGGTTTAGGTACTCACAGTGTAATAGACATAGTCACCTCCATCTAGCTGTAGGAATTACATTTCAAAATGTGGGTGAATAGGAGGGACAGTATTCACCTTCTGGTAGAAAGCCTCCTTGGTAAAGAAATGGCAATATATTGGAGTGGGGAAAGAACAGGGAGTTCTTGTACACACTAAGATATCTAAGTGTATATTTATTTATGGAAATGTTTAAACAGTTGCAGGAATATTATCAATAATATTTTTATTTCTGAGAGTATCTGTTGAAAGCTAACACTTTACTTAGACCCCTGTGATGTTTTAATAATATCCCTAGCCATTTGAACAGTGTCCAATTATTCTTTGGACCAAGAAGTAGTTCTGTTGCTCTAAATTGAAAAATGTCTTAGCATCATTTTGATGGGACCCCATAGACCCCAATGAGTCTGCATTCTGAGTTTTCACATCTGTAAATGGGACTCGGTTTTTGTTAACAGAATATTCTTGGTTTAGTAACCCACTCCAAGCAGTGACACTATGACAATGTTGTTTTTAATTACTGCAAAACCATCCCTGATAGAGGAATGGCTCACAGGATTAAGAATAATCAGAGAATTATGACAACAGAAAGCCATTGCCAAGCCCCTTGGGGCATTGTACAGTCTAGTTAGAAACAAACTAAAATACAGTTAAAACCACTTCATAACAAGCTCTTAAATCAAGCAGATAAAAGCAATTAAGTGAACACCAGGGAGGGAGAAGAGTGATTAAACTAAAGGAAAACATTGGCACAAGAACAAATGGGTATAACCTAGACAGGAATATATCTAGGCTGGAAATTTGATAAGCATTACAAAGTTTTCAAGGACAGAGGTTCTTGCAACAGTCATTCAGCAGCAGCAAAGGGGAAGTGAGGCAATAATCCAAGCTGGTTTTAAAGTAGAGTTCCATGGGTTTGTTACAGAGATGGTATGATGGCCCCTGAGATTGCAGATGACCCTTGAAAATCCCTTTCAATCTGCTGTCCTGTAGTTCTAAAAAAAAGGAAATCAGAGTCTAAAAAATAAAAAAAAAAAAAACAACAACGACAAAAAAACAAACAACAAAAAAACCAACCAACCAACCAACCAACCAAACAACAAAAAAACAACAGATGAAAAACTAGTCTAGAATTTAGCTGACAATCTCTGGACTCTTTTCTTATAGAATGGGTCATTTGTGCCAGTGGCCAGTGGGCTGTAGACAGGCATTAACGCTACTGGAAGAACTGCTTAGTAAAGAGACTGGATGCTGAATCTGAATCTACCATTACCATTGCATTTTGGCCCAGCATGTTGGAAACCGTTCATCTCTAGGAAGGCTAAACCCTCCTGAATTGCATCCTTGAAATGTTCAGAAAGGCCATCCTCTCTGTCAAACATCATCTCTCTCTTTACTTAGCTTTAATGATGCAGATCTAGCTATTTTGATTTAACGGCTGCTCTGTGCATCTCACTTCCCTCCCACAACACTCTCCAAAGCTCTTCTTCTCAGTTCCTCCACCTGAGCTATTTATTTGAAGGTCTCCTCTAAGAGACTTTTATTAATATTGCTTAGTCTGCTAATTGCCCAGGAGGATCATTTATCTTCTTCTGTTGGTGTGTTCAATTAGCCTGAGTCTTAACAACACATTTTTAGCACGTGTTACCCCTCCTCCTTTCTCCTTCTGTGCTCTCCTCTTCTCTTCCCCTCTACCCCATGTCATTTTTCAGGAAGCAATATATTGTGCCCTCCATTTACATCTCTGGCCTCAAGCCCATTTTGAAACATAAATCCCCATTAGAAATAGAAACACAAATGATTAAACAATTCTTAAAACAGGGATGAGGTGTAGGAAAGTAATTAAATACTCTGTAAACACTGCAAAGCTGTAATGAAACTGTCATGCCATCGAGCTAGTGGCTTGGAGAAGGTGCTACCCAGGGAAGAGTTCAATCCTGATGTTCAGCCACAGGGAGGAATTCCTACTGGTTGAATTGCCTGTCTGCAGCTGGAGGAACTTTTTGGCCAGCATTACTCCTGTACCCTCTGGGCACGTATCAGGATTTGATTTTTCCATTAACCTTATTACCTATTGCATAGCAGCGAAAGTTCTTCCAGAGCTGTAAAGATCCACTTAGGCATTGGGGGCGGGGGGGGGGGGGGGGGGGGGGGAGGGGGGGGGGGGAGGGGAAAAAGAGGCTGAGAACAGTGTATTGGAGATACATTGGGTTATTCCCTATAAATTGCATTTTAAAGAAGAGGCTGTATGTGCTTCAAAAAAATAAAATAACTGCTTGAAAACCCCTGTTCTAAACAAGAGGCAGACACCTCTGTTAATAAAATATTTTGGGGTTTTAGACCTAATTTGCCTTTTCTTCTTTTAATTTTGCTGTGCATGCTATTGTGCATTACTGGACCACATGTTTTTGAGGGAACAAAACCATTTTCAAAAATATCGAACAGTGAATTGATCTTATAGTCCTACACCTCATAACAGAATCAAATCATGGTTTCCTAGAGCAGACTGACTCACTCTGCTGGTGTTGCAGCTTCTGCTGATGGTCAGGAACAAATACAGCACCGATCTGCATAAACAAAGTCAGACATCACTTTGTATTTTACTCTTTCCTCACTGCTTGCTGGGCAGTGTAGTGTGGGAATGAAAATGGATCCAGCTGACCTACTATATCACTTCCTAGACATTGGGCACCATGTGGAATATGGTACAGGCAAAGCTATGCTTCTCTTTCCCTATCATGTTGGGAAGGAAGTATATATAGCTCAGTGTGTGGGGTAATCAGTGATGTGCTGAGTCCTTTTCCCATCACAGCTGGTGGATACCTGGGAGCACGTTATGACTGAAAAGCCCAAACCTGTTCTTGACCTGCTCCAGTAGCATCACAGCTGTACAATTCTGCTTGCATCAGGTCTGGGACAGAGCAAAAATTGAATCCACACAAACAGGAAAGAGAAAATCTCATTGAAATCAAAAGTATTGTACTGAAAGGGGTACAAAATTTGGTTTGTTACATAATTTCTGGTACTTTTCTGTGCTTTCTATTCTTCTTTGTGTGTAAGTGTGTATGTTTAAATTGATATTTTTACTAATTTCTATTTTACCTGAAGAAAAAATGGTTTGAATTTTTTGCTTCTGTTAATTTTTTGTCTCCTCAAATGCAATTTTTTGATGCAGATTACAAGAGGCAAAATGTAAAACAGAGAGAAAAAAGAGAAAATTATCTGAAAGTCAGTTATTAAAACAGGTTTTTCAATAGCCATAAGGAAAATAACGGGCTTCACTTATTAATTAAATGATACTTTGTCACAAGTTTGTTTGTAAGCAATTTACACCAAAAATTGGGGAAAAAAAAAAGCATATATCTCTGGAAGACCTTGGATATCTCTGGATAATACAGCCAAAGCAATACAAAACCTAACTGACATTTGTTTCTGTGAAATGCTCCCCTCTATTATAGCATCCTGAATTAAGCTTCATTCTCTGTTTAGTAAATTCTGTGTTTTCAGGCAGCCATTCCCTCTGCCTTAGTCAACTTTTACTTAAGTTATCTATCCCTTCACAGTGTGTCAGTTCCTCCAGGCCCTTGATCAACACTGTTTCTTCCCTCTAAACTCCATCCAGTTTATCTCCAGTACATTTATATACTGAGGTTCCAGCAACCAACAAAAGAACCTAACTGCAGCTTTGTAAATACATCTAAATGCTGTGCAGCTGGAATACGTTAAGAAAAAAAGATTGAAGTTACTAATTTTCCTAAGGATTGCTATAAGCAATGGTATCTTACCTTATGTGCAGGATTTGTAAAACTTTCTTCTCCCATTCAAACACACAGGGCTTAACTTTACTTCCTAAAGTAATTCCCTCAAACTCCTTAGGATTACTTATATAAGTAAAGATAAATCATTGTGCCTGTGCTCACAGGGCTTGTATATTTTGTATGTGTGAAACAGACGTATATCTGCTAGATTTGATATATCATGTATTGGTGTGTCTTTCGCAAACTAAAGGAATAAATCTGAATGGATATGACATTCCTTGAATAATTACCAAAGCCTGGCAAATAGTTTATAACACTCATTATATTAAAATAATTTTAAAATGTTACATTCCTTTTTCTTTGTGTATATTGATACTTGGTGTATTTTTATTTTCTTGTGACTTCCAATTACATTTTAATCACTTTACAAAGGGGCTTGGTTTGGCTTGAAATCTGGATCAGTTTTTATATAAGCTTCTTCTGCTGCTTTATTTCTTATTCCTAACTCATTTGGCCAGCTCTAACTCACCCTGATTTTGGAAGTCATCTGGGGAATTGCTGCCAAACAATGTCATATAACCTTGAATGTGACATGCAACCAAATTCTTCCTATGCCAGTCCTCTCTCAAACATCACCTTTCTGGCATAGCTGTAAGTTGCTGGCTTTACGTCAGCAAAGGTTCCCAGTACTAATATGGACTTTGTTCAAAACAATTTGTACAATGCTAGGAGCATCAAATGCCTGAGCCAGTCTCAGCATCTTTATTTTTTAAGTCTTCTTAATTTTCCTCCCACTCTTGCACATGCAGATTTGTGCCTGTAGCTGTTTAGAGAAGCATTTTTGCAGGCACATAATGAACCTGTTGAAGATCTTCCTTATACCTCAATTTGTTAGGAGACCTAGTTCTAGTTCTGTTTAGTAGGCAAGCCCAGGCTGTTTGTTTCCCTGGACAGTTTTATTATCTTTAATTGTGTGCTGGCCTCGTTTGTGTACAATGCTACTGAAAATAACAGATCGTGTACCTCTAGATCTGAAGCTGCAATAAATACTCCTACTAGATTCCTTACTTTTACACCTATCTTGGGTCTTTTAAAAGAAAGTGACACTGAGCATCAGCCACATCACTTATCAAAGTACAATCATGCAAGAAACTGAATTTCTGTCCAGTCTGGAACACAATTATTTTGAGGTTTTTTTCACATGATAATATTAGGCAATTTCTTCTGAACTGACCTCAGGTCGTTCAGTTTACAATCTAATTGTTCGAGACATTTCTTTTTATACTTTTGTAATGGTTTGTCATGGCAATGACTTTTCTTTTGCTAAATGTTTCAGGTACATCCTATAAAATGGTAGATGTAATTTCTGGTGTATCACTGTTAGTAATAAGTTTATCTACTGAGGAAGCAATTTCCTGAATCACAACTTTATCTTGTAATAAAAAGATATTAGTGGTCCTTCTATTGCGTGATGTTTTAACATACTCCAAAAATCCTGACAGATACATGATCAGAAAGGAGGATTTACCTGATAAGATATTTTCATATAAGGTCTCACGGAATTTTTGAAAGATTAAATTAAACCTATAAAAGGATATAGGTTATTCCTGGACAAATAAAATACACTCTCTCTAAAACTAGGTAATCAGTCTTCAAGCATCAGTTAAGCCCAGAAGTTGTATTTTGGCTAATGGACATTAAATGACAAATATTAATGAAACATGAGATATGATGTGCTAGGGGAGACCAAAGATCCATCTGGCCCAATATACAGGAAAAGAGCCTAAGTACAGGGATGTTTACAGTAGTCTGTAGTCTGGGATGCTGTATTATTTTACAGTCATAAACAAAACCTTCCAGATCTGGAGGTTGCATCTGTAAGATTGTGTTTAATACCTTTTTAAGTGTGTCTAAATATTTGGTGTACATAATCTTCTGTGATAATGAATTCTGTCATTTGATTGTGTATTGTGTGCAAAAGCATTTCCTATTTTTCATTTGAATCCTGCCTCTGGTATTTGCAAGTTCTTCTTCTAGAAGAAATAATGAATGATCATTCCCCAGTCATTTTATTCACATAGTTCATTACTTTATAGATCTATAAATCTATAATTACTATATAGATTATTATATAGCTTTA
Source organism: Tyto alba (assembly GCF_018691265.1). Classification (NCBI taxonomy): domain Eukaryota; kingdom Metazoa; phylum Chordata; class Aves; order Strigiformes; family Tytonidae; genus Tyto; species Tyto alba. The sequence goes on along the minus strand of NW_024881295.1, from coordinate 2,941,021 downwards.
TGATAAATAGATCCCTTCTGACATCTGTTTTCCAAGCTGAAGAGTTGTAGTCTGTTCAGTCTTTACACACGTGGAAGCTGTTTAATTACTCTGACCACCCTTGACAGCCTTCTCCAGATCTGTTCTAGTCCTGTGGAGTTCCTCCTGAGGTGCAGTGGCCTGTACAGTGCTCGGTATCTCAAGTGCATGCACACAGGCATAATAGAGATTTCTCTTTCCTTCTCACTGCTCTCTGATGCTCTCAAGATAATGCCCTCAGTGTCACACAGGTATCTTATCAGGGTTTAGGAGCAGTCACACCGGGTAAGAACCTACCTTGATTTATGAATCCTGAATATAACTTTTTCCCATGTACATTATTTTGAATTTATCAAAATTTCATTTCAGCGTTTCTCCCAGTCAGCCTTCTCACTTCTGGCTCATTTGTGAAGCACAGATGCTAGTGACTCCGCTGGTAACTTCCTGTAGCCACATGCCTCTTGACTCTTTCATGAAACTATAAAAGGCCTGTAATTACATGCAGTTGAAGTATGCAATGCATCTACAGGAATTTATACAAAATCTAAAAAACATCTGACAAATAGAGTGAGTTTCTATCTGTATCTCCACATATTCCCTTGCATATTGTATCTGTGTGCATGTGTGTGTACGTGCACATGAGGCAAAACAGATCTAGACAGAAGCTTTATACAGTACCATAAGGATTCCTGTAATTATTTGACTATGGAGGGTGATCTGGGGGGGAGCAATGAATACATTCAGTGACGGAGATAGTGGAATTGAGTGCACCCTCAGCAAGTTTGCTGACCCCACCAAGCTGAGTCGTGCAGTTGATATACTTGAGGGCAGGGATGCCATCCAGAGGGACCTGGACAGGCTTGAGGAGTGGGGCCCATGTGGACCTCATAAAGCTCAACAAGGCCAAGAGCAAGGTCCTGCACCCAGGTCAGGGCAATCCCCAGTATCTATACAAGCCGGAGGATGAAGGGATTGAGCAGTCCTGTGGAGAAGGATTTAGGGGTACCGGTAGATGAAAAAGTGGACATGAGCTGACAGTGTGCACTTGCAGCCCAGAAAGCCAACCATATCCTGAGCTTCAGAAAAAGAGGCATGGCCAGCAGGTCGAGGGAGGTAGTCCTCCCCCTCTACTCTGCTCTCATGAGACCCCTCCTGGAGTACTGCATCCAGTTCTAGGGTCCTCAGTGCAGGAAAGACTGGGTCCAGAGGAGGCCATGAAAGAGGTCAGAAGGCTGGAACACCTCTCCTATGAAGACAAGCTTAGCAAGTTGGGGTTGTTCAGCCCAGAGTAAAGAAGGCTCTGGGTATATCTGAGTGCAGTTTTTCAGTACTAAAAGGGAGCTTATAAGAAAGACAGGACCAAGAGCGACAGTTTTAAACTGAAAGACAGTAGATATAGGATGGACATAAAGAAGAAATTTTTGTGATGAGACACTGGAAAAAGTTGCCCAGAGAAGTTGGGGAAGTCCTCAAGGCCAAGTTGGATGGGGCTTTGAGCAACCTGATCTAGTGGAAGTTGTCCCTGGAACTGGGGTTGGACTAGGTGATCTTTAAAGTTCCCCTCCAATGCAAACCTCTGAGACCTCTGAGTCTATTTTTTTCACAACTTTATTTTCATCAGAGTATGACAGAACTAGCAAAACAGACAGACAAAATTTAAATAAATTTGTAAAAGCTTTGTTTTTTTATATCTCTTACAGAAAACTGCAGTTTTAATATCAAGGACAAAAATGTACTTAAACACCAAACAATCCAGACTTCCTAAAGAATGTATTAGTTTTTGTTCAATTTATAATGAAAACCAGTGGTTTTAAAAACTCTGACAAACATGGAAAAAACATTGGAAATTTTTTTATTTTTTAGATCTTATTTAACTCCTTCTCCTGTCAAGGTAACTGCATAAGAAATTCTGTACCTGTTAATTTACACTGAAATTACCTAATTCATTGCCACTAGAGGAAAACTATGAAAGCCATGCTCACTATTGCAAAGTTAAACATTGCCTAAAAACTCTAATAGATCAGCCTTATTACTAGTCCTCCCCTTCCTTCTCAAATAACCTCCCTACTTCTTTGCATTAATATATTATTTTATATGTGCCTTACACATAAAAGATAGGTGCTGTGAAATTTTATTTGTATGAGCAGTCCCTTCTAACTTCAATGAGATCACTTGAGTGAGCAAAAAAACTGATAAAACATGTCCTGTACCTGTAACAGTAATGAAATTTTGCAGACTAAGTAATTCTATAGTTTGAAAAGTACCACTGTAAATTCATAAGAAAACAATTTTAAACTGAATGTTCATGAATGACAGGTAATATTCTCATTATAATTATAGAAAAAAAAAAGTTTTTAGTTTTATTGCAGAGACTGAAGTGGCAGATGTAAATCTAAAAACCGTTCAAGTAGTAACAAAAAGAAAACCATAAAAAGACAGCCTTTGTTTTTGTAAATATCTAAATGCATGGGGGAAAATACTTGTGTATAAGGAATTTAAATAACACAAATGAAATTGCTAGTTCTTAGTTCTACACACAAAAATAAGACAAAGAAGGGATTTTTTTCCTTGAAATACAGTACATAATAACACATAAATAATATAATACATAATAACTAGTTTCTAGTAAAGAAAATGAAAACCCCTTTTTAAAATGTTTGTTGCTGAAATTTTTCTTAATAGAAAACATTTTGGCCTTTTGAAAGGTTTTTTCATTCAAAATTGAATTTAATTAAGCCTTTAAAATGGTTAAATATCCAAACTGAAAGACAAATCACTTTAGGATTAACAGAGCATTTTAGGTTATCTAAACTAAAAAAGTTTCAGGGTTTTTAGGCAAGAGGGAGAAAACTTTAAAAAATTATTTGAGGTTGAGGAAAACAAAATCTAATTTTTATGTTTTTTCCCTCAGCACAAAACCAGGACGTCAGCTAGTTACATAGGATCACTCATAATTCATTAAACTAACTTGGAGAAATTATTCAGGGACACCGTGATTTATTTATGAAGCTTTTTACTTTTGCTATCATGAAAAAGAAGATATCTGTACGCTTTATTCCTCACCAGTTCAGAACATCATTTTGTGAGCTCTTGAAATGCTTATGAGGAATTACATGTCAGTCCACAAGTACTCAACCACATGCATAGTGTTAAGCACCTGAATAATCCTGGTGAAATCAATGGGATCAAGTACAACCCTAAATTTGACGGTGTGCTTCAGTGCTTAGCTCAATAATAGCCTTAAAGATTTGGACGAGAGGTAAAATGTCCTTTTATCTTTAGTTCAAGATCCTGGCTGTCTGGGTGATGCTAAGGCTGTCTTTCAATGACAGTTGTCATGTACTCAACATATTCTACTTCAGATCTGACCTCTGCTCACTGCTTGAGGGATAGATGAACAAAGCTTCCTGATTAGGAGGCTTTAGTACTCTTTCTTGGAAGAAAAACCCCTCAACTACTTCTTATTAAGGGCAGAATGAAATTATCTTTCTACGGCTTGAAGAGTGTTTTTGGGGCACAGAGCCAGAAGGAGGAATAAAGCAGCTAGAAAATACCACTGAAATATTCCGTGCTTACAAAGGTGGTATCAGTAGGGATACCTTTGTGTGTTTGTCTAACCTCATCTGGCTGTGATGAAACACCACAACCCTAAGATTAGGGTGCAGGTGCCCAGATGCCAAATTGTGTGAATCTCCTAAACGCCCCAAACACATATGGCTGGTCTGCATGAAACCGCAGTTGCCACAACCTGGACCTGGCCCCCATCAGAGCACTACTAAGGTCCATGCAGTGAATGCTAGAGGTGTTTTCTATATGGAGATATTTAGACAATATTTTCCAAAATGTGGCACGATGTGTTTGGGGCCCCAGCCATTCCCACCGTTGTACCTCAATGACAGGGAACTGAGTGCTTTTAACTAGCACTAGTGGGAAGTTTTCTCTAAATAAATCATATGCTCAACAATCCCCCCAACAAATGGTAATGTGTGGGTTGTGACAAGCAGTATTACACAAAGCCTGGGTTTTGTTTCTTGTGAAATGGTGTCTGTTTTATTTCTGTCTTCACCCATTTGCTCTATGGCCTGCTGTGTTGACAGACTATGTCAGAAGGTAGAAAGATGACTTTGCTCACCTTATTTTATCTATTGCACTCTGCATCAAAGGCAGGGAGAGGAATTTACAACCTTGAGGAGAGGCATGACCTGTCTATGGCTGGATCTCATCTATAGTGACATGGAAGAGAGGGAAGAAGATTCATGTAGCAGGAAAAAGCTGGTAAACACCTGAGGAAGACAGGGACCAGCAGAGAGTCTAACCTCAAGGGTGGTCAAAAGACACAGATTTTCTAGGGAATTGAGAAGAGGTTATGGAAACTAAGGAACATACTAATATCTGCTGGCCTGAGAACAAGTCCAGAGGGAAAAATCTGCCTCAGAAAGAACTGGTCAGTTGGCCAAGGGAATTTTATTTTTTCATTCCTAAATTTTGATCTTGTATTATCTAGAGTTTTCTGTTCTACTAAAAAAGTGACTTTGTACTAGTTATGTATTCTGATAACACCAAAGTTTAGATCTGAAAATCCTCTTACTGTTTTCATCAAGGCCACTCAAAGAAAAAGGTAGAGATAATTCATTTTCAGGCTCAGGTTATGTGGGGTTCTTGACATGTCTACCAAGACAAATTTTTATCATGCACTTTTTACACAAAATGAAAATCTCCTAAATATTGAAAAAAGAACAATCTGTTAATTTTCATAAGTAACTCACCTACTAACTCTACCTTGAATTCTTGTGGAAATAAAATGGCAGTCTTGAATGCATGTGTCAGTCTTGACAGATGGGCTCAAACATGTCTAGGATAAGGCACCCAACAGTAAAGGAAACAAAAAATAGAAGTTTCTATTGAAAATATGGATGTGTCGACATAACTAGAAGGATTTCTAAACACTCCTGAAAACATTACTCTCTGGGCTGGTAGGAAGTGCTAGGATGCATGCAATGGAAATAAAAGGTGCTAGAAATCACGATCAAGTAGTTCTTAGAATTGCTTGAAGGAAAAAATGGTGTGTTGAGAAACTATATACAATGGAAATTATTTAGGTAAAACGCATGCAATCTGTTGTTGAATGGGAACATTTCATTAGTATTTCACAGTCTATAAACTGTCAGTGTCTAAAGAGATTCTTCTTTAGTTGATATGTCAGGAGCTAGTGTATTTGAGCAGTAGGATCAGAGCCTTATTCCTCACGTGAGCAGAAAAATTTATATGCCACTGAGGTTTGCATCTGGAGTTTCCCAAACGTCTGTGTATAGCAAGCAGCACAGCACAAAGTTTCAAATAAGAAAGTACATTTAGCTTTCTGAGCAGGGTAAAAGATTTTGAAAACACAGATTTAAATTCCTCTTGTTTTTATGAGCTGATAAAAGACTCCAAAAAGAGCAGGAGGCCTGATTTCAGGACTGGACAACCCCTAAAACACAAGTACATTATTGTAGTCTTGGTTCCAGGCATTGTGAGCAGATTGGTGTCCAAAGCTTGTGAAGACAAAAAACTTCTCATCAAATCTGGGAGCAAAAAATCATGTTTGTATCTAGCTAATTCTTTTAATTATATGGTAGTGAATTTATTTGTAATATTTCATGCTTACAGCCAAAAAGACTAAGCTTTTTTATATTTAGGGCATTTCCCTCTTTCAGGTGTTTAAAATAGGAAGTTAGCTACCTCAGACTTCTTCCATAATCGCTAAAAAGACTCCCCCAGAGGATGATACAGATCAACTGTTTGTCTTATATTCTCCAAATTGCTCTCTGGAAACGTGTTATTCTGTACCCTAGTTAGGCAGAAAGCTTAGGGGGAAATGAGTGGCACTTAAAAAAGCACCTCACTCTATGCAGGGTATATAAGGCATTTGACTTTCTTGGTCCCTGACAGGTTAAGCACACACAAACTGCAGTGAGGAATTTCGGTTATCCTGAACGTGACCTGAAGTTGCCACACCGTATTTCTCTAAGCAGAGATGGGGGGAAAAGGACTGGAATCTGTCAGTAGATTGAATCCTGTGTATTTACCCAAGTAGCATAATATCATAGAATCATCACAGAATCATAGAAGGGTTTGGGTTGGAAGGGACCTTAAAGCCCCCTCAGTGCCCCCCCCTGCCCCGGGCAGGGCCCCCTTCCCCCAGCCCAGGGGGCTCCCAGCCCCGTCCAACCTGGCCTGGAACCCTTCCAGGGAGGGGGCAGCCACAGCTGCTCTGGGCACCCTGGGCCAGCGCCTCACCCCCCGCACAGGGAAGGATTTCTGCCTTAGATCTCATCTAAATCTACCATATTTCATTCTAAAACCGTTACCCCTCATTCTATCATTATACTCCCCTATAAAGAGTCCCTCCCCATCTTTCCTACTTATTACCCATTTAGCTAAACAGTAACAGCTATTTTGCTATGTCCAGCATCTCTTGCCCTATTTTCCCTCCCAGTACTGTTCCATTTTTTCTTCTTTTCTAAATCGTGTGGCATATCTAACACAGAGCAGATACAATGAAGGGACAGTATATCCACACACCTCCCAGATTCAGCAGTCTAAATGGCTTATTAGGCATAATTTAGATATTTGTTTTCAAGAGAACTACCTGAGAAAATTTTAACAGTGTGATTAGCTGCTTGCAATTCTTTATGTATATATTGCCTCAAGAGAAAACTACACCTAAAGTTTCACTACCTAGCATTACCAAGACAATGTTTGCCTACCCCTAAAAGAGCCTCACTAGATAGGAAAGGTGTAAGTGAAACTCACTTGACTGTCACTAACCTGAGAGCAATATGGTCACACTTCTGTGCAACTGGCGGATTTGTTTTTGTGACTATGCAAGAAGGAAGAATCATTACATGAGTCTGGTACATCTCCCTAGGTTTGACTCCTTTGTCTTTGCCAGGATACTGGACAAAACACGCTGAATACTCTACTGACTTACTCTTTCTTGGAATGTGCATAGACATAGTATGTCCAGAGCCTTTCTGATAAAATATGAACTAAAAACTTTGTTTCAAAAAACTTAAGCACTGTTCTGCTTTATGATTAAATATACACCCATTCAACACTTTAAAAAATGCTTCTAGTGTTTCTAAGCACTTTCATAAGGAAAAGGTATGGATCTCCTCAAACCCCTGTCTAATGACTTGGCATCTAGTTCTCATCCACTTTACTCCAGCACTGTGAAACTGGAGGATTACAGACTCTAGAGACCTTGTGTTGAATCTGACCCCGTAAGCAAAACTCGCTCTTGTCCTAAAAGCTGATTCATAGAAAGCAGGGCCTGGAAGAGCCTTCAAGAGGCCACCTGAGCCATTGCCCTGCTCAAAGGCCAGATCAACAATGCCAACAACACCGTACAAGAGATATTTGTCTAATCTGAAGAACTTCCCATAATGGAGACTTCACTGTAAATACAGTCTGTTCCAGGGCTTATCTGTCATAGAGCTCATCACTGTTTTGTTAGTGCTCCATCTTTGCTGTATTTGAAGTTCATTATTTTTCATCCTACAATGCCCAGGGAGATGACACTATGTCTTTCTTCCTCACAGTAACCTTTTTACACTTGAAGGCTGCTATTATGATTGCCTTTACTCCTCACTAGGATGAGCGCCCCCAGCTCTTTTGATCTTTGCTCACAGGTCATGTCTTTTAGGCATCCAGTTGTTCTTACTGTTCTACTCTGGACTTGCTTCAGTTGCCCCCAGTTCTTTCGTAAGCACAAAATGGTTATTTTCACCTATGTGCAATTAAGAGCAAAAAAGGAGCAAATGAGTAACAAATCAATGCATCTGTGATTTATATCTCCTTCCCTGGTATTAGATGGCACAGAAGAAAAACTAGGAAAAGAAAATTACAGAGACCTGACATTTACTTGAACTGGTCCTGCCACGTGGCTTCTTGCATAATGAGAGACTTTGTGCAGAGGAACGGCGTAGTCCAAGTTTCCAGAAGTGCTAAGAAATAAGCACTAAAAAGTGGTATAATTTTCACTCACAGCATTATTGCCTTTGTGGAGTTCAGGAGGCAGCAGGGAGTAGAGGGATGGTTTCTTGTTTCGCTGTTTTGCCTGTGGCAAAACATTCCTCTATTAATTCATTGCTGTTTATAAAGTGGTTTGACTTCCTCAGATGAAAGGCATGACATAAGTGCTTGGTATTAGATGATTATTAATTATTTTTATTCCTTACAATTTTTCAGGCCAAGGGCTTATTATAGGCCTCATAAAGTTTAGCACTTCAGCCTTTGTACTTTGAATAAAAAAAGAAGAAGAAAAAGAAGTTCAGTCTCAGTAACATAACAAAGTTCTTTACTGTGCAGTCTTCAGAGAATTTATATTTAGAGGAAGACGTAGAAACAGAAACCAAAGAAATCTCTCAATGGAAAAAAAAAAAAAAAAAAAAAAAAAAAGAGAACATTTTTAAGAGGTTACTGCTTGTCAGATTTTTCACTGCTCTAAATTGATGTAGTTCCACTGATTTTGTTTGGGTAGTCTGTGGTTAACATTTTCAAATTCAAGCTCTAAGTTAACAAACCTTTCCATGGTACTCTAAATAAACCTTTATTTGGGAACTTGAAAGCTATTGTGTATGTAACATGGACAGGCAATCAAAAACTGGAGATGTGCAGGAATAAAGTTGTGTGAATGCATTAAAAAAGTCCAGGTCATCACCTCGGTTCATGTAAATAAACTTTCCTGCTTGAAAGTTAATACAGCTATGGTTTTTTGTGTCAAGAGAGTTTATAAAGCTGTCAACATTAGAAACCTAACTTATGCACCCAGTCCAAAATGAAACAACAAATAAAGAATCAGGGAAGTGATTAAAACATATTATTACTTCAAACTTCATGTACATCATTGTCACCTCCAACTGGCAGAATTGTCATCAAATTGCCCTTTTTTAGATAATTAAAGTAAATTTTCCCCTTGAGCACATTATATTTGTTGTGATCAGCACATGGGTTTCCTTATTGTTTTAAATCACCGAATTAATATTTGCTGTTATTGTCCCTGGAATATATTCATTTTTTTGCTGACTGGAATTTTTCATATGCAACTAGAGCAACTCATTTTTCTCTTCATATAGAATGTGTTTGCATTTGCAGACCACAGTGGCATTTTTCTACTGACTTCTGAATCAGAATCCAGCCTCTGACCTTTGTAGAAGAGAAATCTTACTGGAGACACGATGCAACACACAGCACTGTTAGTCCTGTTTGGCAATGCTTAAACTTCTTTTACATCCCACAGGGAAAACTGCAGCCAGCCTTGTCCCAGGAAGCTGTGAGGGATCATTATTCTTAGAAACCTTTCTTCCTAGGGAAGATTTCTAGGTAGTGTTTACAGCTCTTCTCAATTACAAAAAGCAAGTACAGGGTAAACTGAGCTCACAAAGACTTTGTTGTTAGTTTTGGCTGCACTCTCTCCATGTTTTTATTTTAACAACAAAAGAAAGAAAACATTTACTTAAAACTTTAAAAAGCATCTCCACTATCACTGTGCCTAGGGAACATGGAGAACGGTTGCTAGCAGCTCTAAGCAGTTCCTAATTCAGCAGTGATGCTGTTAAACTTTATACTTTCATGGTATGTAACTGGGTGTTTCACCCTTGCTTATACACTGGCAGCTAGATTTGAGGAGTGAGCAAAGGTTTTAGCTACTTTTACAGAAAAACAAGAGTACTGGTTTGCAGAAGCACCCCCTCCTGACCTGGGCATGTCCTAAGGGTCATTCTGAACACAAGCAAGCACTGGGGCAGCTGGAGGAAACGCCAAGGACTTCCAGCCTTTCCAGACAAGGAGGAGTGGACTGGTCAATCTGCTGCAGAGTATGCCAGCTCGTATCTACAATTTGATACTTTGAAGTAGTAAGTCCTTTATCTTGAAACTCTGGCAGCTTAGGTCTGGTCCTTAGTTCACTGGCTGGTTTCACTTCCCAAAGTGGATTGAGAAAGTGTTTTCTTGTCCTGGTGCTTTGGGTGATTTCTGTAGCACTACAGTCTTTCAAGATATTAAAAAGCTATTCTTCGGGATCTGTCTGTGAGCATCTGCGTTCCTCACCTCTCCCTCTCTGCTCCCCATTACTTATTAGAGTGGGCAGATTATTTTGTCATGGAAAAGAAGTTTTGGTTCTTGCTGAGTATGTGTACACCACTGCATAAGTGTCATGTTTAATTCACTGCACAGGCACTCTGGCCCCCAAATTGTGCTTTCGGTTCCTAGATCCTCACATATGCAACCCCCAGAAGGTCCTCCTCAGACCATCCCCACATCTTCCACTTCTCTGAATGCATATGCCTCTTGTTAATGACCTTTCCAGTGCAAATTCTCAAACTTAATATCGTTTCCTGCTGTAACTACTGAGTAAATAGCTCTTAAACAGTCAGAACTTTATAATCTCTAGGCAGTGTTTTTTTTCCAGTTTGGTTATGAATACAGACCACCCCTCTGAAAACTATAAGCAAGCTCTGTTCCATTTTTCCACATTGAAAGTTCTTGCAGTTATCAGTGTAAAAATTTGTTGGGCTATAGACAGTATTGTAGCCAAAGTTTTTCTTTTCACACAGTGAACTCAAAATTGGTTACGCTTAATCTGCACATAGAGATTTTCCAAGAAGAATTAATCCTAAACGGGTTCCCCACAGGAATAAGTGAAAACATGAAAACAAGAGTTTGTAACAAAAGAGTTTTAATCCGGGAAATTGTGCCACTTGAAGCTTTCACTTTGTAGTCAAACATTTTGATCTCAATATATATAAGAACATTCAAGCTAACAGTACGATGATCCTATTTGTAGACTGCAATCTGCTGAGGCCAGACTAGATGCCTGGAGGCTGAGGACACGGTCCCACAGTACGTCTGGGAATCCAGGCTGTCCCCTTTCTTGCTTCTACACACTGTGCGCTGACTCAGTCCCTGCTCTGTTGTCCTGGACCCATCTGGCTTCTCAGAGGAACAGCGCTTGCCCTCCTCACACATGCTTTCATGTAGCTTTTTGTGCATGACGCTGGTTTCAGAAGAGTAAGAAGACATCTCCTGGTTGGGTCATTGTGTAGATTTTAAAAAGAGTTTTTCAGATCTTACTATCTAACAGGCTCCTCTTATTTTCTTTCTTATATTTTGTATATAATTTATACTCTATGTACTTTCCTCATGCAAATACTCCTTCTGCCCTTCACCAGGTAAACGAGGTTTACTGAAGAGATTTCTCTATGCATACAGACTCAGTATCCCACTCTTTTTCTCCATTTAACTATCTCAGAGCCAAATATTCAGGCTGAGCAGGGTTCAGTGTTCATTTCTGAATGAACATTAGTCTACTCAAATGTACAAAAGTTGCAGCACTAGGTTTTAAAGTACAATTTTCCCCTTTTTATATACTGACACCAAATCTGACTGCAAGTCATTAGAAACTACTGAGGAAAAAAAAAAAAAAAAAAAAGGCTATATTTTTCTCTAATTTTCGTGTGTGTGGGGGGGAAATCAAGGAGACTTAGGCTTACTGCTTATGGCAGTGAAGAAAATTTCCTTCAGGGCAAAGCCACAGGACATTCACTGTAGAAACAGATTATGGTCAAACCACAAGTTAATGTGAGAGGACAGTAACCTCATTGACTATAACTGGTGATTTGTAAAAACAGTTAAATAATACTCATTTATGTTTCATGGCCAATTTCATATAAAGTTCCAGGTTAAACTTAGCTAATAAACACAGTAGCCTTCAGCTGCAGGTTATTTTCATTTTGTTGCCTTTAAATTAAGTAACAAAGCCAGTAGGACTACATTAAAAGAAAGATGAACTAATAAATGAATGAAGAAAGTTACGATGTGAAAAATTTTGGGTGTTTCTTCATCTCTCTTGCCATCATGGTGTTTCCCTTAATATTAAATAGTATCACACTTTTTTTCTTAAAAGCTGTCAAAAACTTTTAACTCAGTAAGGACCTCTTTGACTGTTGTTCAACTTAAATCAATAGCCACTTTGTTGACCTAAAAGGAAGATTGTAAGATAATGCATTATAAGATCTGTGGTGAGTCACTGCACACAGAGACCCGACTTTGTTTTAAATTAAAAGTAGTGCCACGGAAGTTAATCCAATGCCTATCCAAGCCTACAGAGAATGATCAGTGCTAAAACTCTCCAGTAATTAAAGAATCCATCCAATCCTACAGGTTTTTCTGAATTCTTTTAATCTCAGGAAGTACAGTCATTATGTTTATAAGAAACTTGGGCATGCTATACTCAAACTCAGAATAGAAACCTTAGACAAGAAATCAGTATGAAAGTAGGCCGTTACAAATATTCCGTCTGAATGTTAAAGCTAAATCTGACACCCCATCCTTCGGGTTACATACAACCCAACATAGGGCACACAGGGTTTATATGAATACAAATGTGCCTGGCTGAAAAGCACACCTCAAATTAAAATTTTGACAGACACAGACTTTTCTATGTAAATCCTTTAAGAGACTTTTAGAAATACTTTCAATTCAGAATTTTCTTTTTACAGTTTTATGTCACTTTTTATTATTATTTCTTTGGAGAGAGACATAAAAATGTTGAGGCCTTCATAACAAAATTCTGAAATATGAAAACAGATTTTAAAATATTTTCAGAAAGAAAGATTTAAAATATTCCCTTTATTATATAGTAGAATAGAGTAAAAGACTAGCATTTCTTTTTACCAAAACTTTTAGCCGAAAAATAAGTTTTGTTTTGGTTTGGTTTGGTTTGGTTTTACTATTTTTTCAATAAGTAAAAGAAGTATGTCTAGCATAATTTGTTTTATGGACATTCATGAAGTATTTATATCAGCAAATATATGCTTCATTAATAAATATTCACCAAAATAGTTCCATGGAATAAGAGGCAGATCAGAAATGCTAGATATAGGCATTGGTTTTACCCAAAATTTATTAATTTGTGGAACATCTGAGAGACACATCAGAAGAACATTTTTAAGCTTTTGTTTTTAAATAAAAAGTAGTAATACAGTTCAGAGTTTCAAACCATTGTTTGGAACTAAACAGATTTTTTTTATCCTTTTTATGCACCCCTCTTCTGAAGAACACATGGAAATGACGATGCAAGAATTTTCCAAGGTTCTTCTAATGATCTGAATTGGTTTCATGATGAGATGGAAGGAAATCTTTTCTTCCCAATCTTTTTTCATTGGGAATGATTTTGTCTGTTGAATAAAATAGGTATTTTGAGAATTTTACCTCCAAAGCTTTGAAACCTGCAAGAAACACCTAGCCTTCATTCACTCAAATTTCCCAAATCCATAGTTATTACAGACAGTTTGTGGTTTAGCTCTTCTGAAGTTTGGGACTGACTGGTAACTGCAGAATCCACAATAATGCCTGTCAACACTCTGCTGTAGGGTATTAAACACTTTATAGCCTGAAACTAAATTCTTTGCAAAGCCAAACTATCCATCATATTGAATGGAGCCTTGGTGCGCACAAGAATCACGGGACACGACCCGAAAACTGGTGCATGCAATAAAGGTGAATCGCACCCAGAGTGGTAATAGTTCCCAAGTGTAGCAGAAGCATCTCTGCTCTGACACTTGCCAAATGAATGCAGAAAAAGGAGGGAATGCAATTGATAAAACCCATAAAAAATACTAATGTGTGTCCAAGAGGGCCCAAACTATAAAGCTTCATATCTCTTCCTCTCTACCTGCCCTGTGAATGCAAAGTGGAACAGTTCTTATTTCACTTGGTTTCCACCCAACTGAGAAGGATATTTACAGGGAAAGATACAGAAGCTAAAATTTTACATAACTATACAAGTTTTACATTATTAAGAAAAAGTCTTGGGTTGACATATTACATTTTTCAAGCTGAAGTGCAAAAATATGACTGTGGGGAATTTTTTTAAACATCATAAATAATTAAATAATGTATTTTTAAGAACTGTATTGGTTTCCCATCAGAAAATCTTGTTTGAAGTCGAGATGTTTGGTTCAGGTTTTTCTTTCTGATACATTTCATATTCATTTTCTAGTTAAGTTTAATTTCATGGGGTTTTTAAGCTCTGTTGATGTAGACGGTATATTATTTCACATTGGTATCTTACAGGTATCCAGTCAATGTTAGATATATAGGCATCCCTTGTGGTTAATGAAGCAGCACAACCTCCAGGAATGTGGAGGTTCATCCCAGGAAAATGGAATAAGCTGCCTTTTCAGGTATCCCCTCCATCAGCTGCAGAACAAGTCTTGGCAGCCAGTGTGCACTAAATGCCATAACTGTATGTCTGAAGTTATGCAAGATTAATGCAGTTCTTCATGTGATTTTACTGACTATTTTCAGAAACAAGCATTTGGCATTAACCAAGGGAAACACTGGCCTGTTTCTTACCTGGAAGTTTTCAGAGATTTTGTTTCATCAGATTAAAACTTCACTGAGATTCTGAAACAGATTTTGAACCATCGACTGATTTTTAGGGATGGAATGTATATTTTCCTTTCAGCAGCAGGCATAACAAACAGGCAGAAGATAGGTCACGGTAACCCTGAAGGTCTGGGATGACTTGATGGAGGTAAATGATGCAAACTACAAAAACACTATAGCAGAAGCAAGTATTAAGGTACCTTCCACTAAATCATAGTGTCTTCTCCTAAATCCTGGTGTGTCTTCCACAGTTTTTTTCTCCTAAAAAGATTTTCTACTAAAAAAATAAACAAACTCCCTCACACCCTCCCTCCTTCCTTAACAGCTGAAGTAATTCAAAATAGGTTTTCTGAAAACAGGGGAGTGCAATACTATATTGATGAACTATTCCATGAACCATAACTCTGTTCTTCCAGACTAGAAGCTATCAATTCCTACCAAAAACTACCTACATATAACCCAGCGGCATTCACTGAGCCTAAGTATGAATGGACTGATGGCGAAGGGAGGCATTAGCTGCAAAACCTTGACAGTGCTTGGATTGTGAGGGAAGGTTATTTGGGGTCATGTCTAGCAACCCTTCACTGCTGCTGAATAAAAATCAACAGGTGCATGCGTGCTTCAAGAGGTTCGGTTTACCATGTTTTAATGTTGTGCTGGTGTCCATTTCAGCAGTGATGCCTGGGGTTATTTTACCAGGGATATACATTGTCAGCTCTGAGCAAAGTAAAGATGGAAACCTGTATGAAAGGGTGCTAAAATGGAGTAGGTAAGGAGCTCTTATTTGAGCACATGCTCAAGGTGTACAGCAAATGCAGCTCATTGTATTTCTTTCAAACGTGGGTTTTGCTCTAGCATGGTGAAGGTGCTGCATACTAGATCCCTTCTTTATGGTCATATGCCCAACTGTCTGGGCAATATGAAGACTGAGGGAGAGTACATGCATTTGGGCATTTTAGGAGAATGTTTTGGAACAGCAAAATCACAGCTGTATAGCATCAGTCTTAATTTCACTGATTATATGGGCTTGAGTTCTGCTGAACTGCATGATTTTAACTGCCAAACAAACTTAATTGTGCATTTATGAAGGTTTGGGTGTTTTATCACTGATCAGTTTGTTCAGTTTTCATCTTTTTTTCTTTTTTTCCTTCCTGTTTTTTCTGGTTTTTGTTTTTCTGTGTTTTTTTTTTGTTTGTTTGTTTTTTTTTGTTTTGTTTTGTTTTGTTTTGTTTGTTTGTTTGTTTTTTTTTTAAATCAGAAAGGAATACTATTCTTCACAACTAGCAGTAATTTGGGCATCTGACCCATTCGCTAGGAAGACAAGAATTTTCTGATTTCTAGGTGCACCTGCAGATTATGGTCAGTAGTGCCAGAGATGCTTGGTCTCAGTAAAGTTTAATGCCATGCTGTGGTTTGTATCATGGGGTTTTCTCTGAGCACATGAAGCACATTCCCTTTGGATGATGTTAGCTTGGAAGGAGACATCCAGGAGCACATAACACATGCCTGCTACAAATTCAGCCCATGAGACCAGGCTAGAGCTGACTGAAACAACACCACCATGAAGTATGTAAGGTGAGCATCAGGCCCTGCATCGGGCAGGGTGTCTGTGCCCAGGGGCTGCAGGGGTGGCCTGTGTGGGAGGAGGCCATGAACTACCCCGTCTCTGAGTGTAGCCAGTGAAGGTACATAGGCTCTGTGTTCAGCCTGCTCACCATCCATTGCTAACCCAGCTGCTTGTCGTGGTTTGGGCCTGGTTAGCAGACAAACACCACGCAGTGGCTCTCTCCCCCTTCTCCTCTGGCAATGAGAAGGGACAGAGAGCCAGGCTTGGGGTTCGAGATAGGACGGATGGGGAAAAATCCCCCTTTATCATCCCGAGCAAAAGGCAGACTCGTTAGGGGAAGATAAAAAGAACATACATTTATTACAGACACTAACAACAACACGTAACAGAGTAGGACAGTGAGAAGCATTGCCACACCTTGAGAACACCTTCCCCCCAGCGCTCCCTTCTCCCCGGGCTCAGCTCTGCTCCCCACCTCTCCCCCTGCTCCCCCGGCAGCGCAGGGGCAGGGGATGGGGGTCACAGTCAGCTCCTGCTCCTTCCTCCTCGGGAGGGGGGGTGACCGCCGCACACCCCTCCCCTGCTCCCCGGGGCTCCCCTCTCCCCGCAGACAGGCCTCCGGGAGCCTTCTCCGGCGGGAGTCCTCCCCACGGGCCGCAGCCGTTCCCGCGCTGCTCCAGCGTGGGTCCCCCCCGCGTGTCGCGGCCCTCCCAGCGCAGAGCCCCCACAGCAGGGACCGCTTCTCCCCCCGGGGTCCCGGCCTATTTTAAGCGCAGCCGCCTGTCCCGGAGTGGCTTTCTCCTCAGGCTTCAGGTCGGCCTTTACTCCGCCCCGGCCGCCATGGGTGGCAGGGGGGGCGGCGCTGCCGCCTCCCCACGGGGCACAGGGGGCCCTGCTCCACCGCACCTTCCCCCTTCCTTCTCCTTCCTTCCTCTGACCTCGGTGTTCGTCCTTCTCACCGCTCCTCCTCACAGGTTCCAGCCCCCTCGCACTTTCCCCTTCTGAAATACGTTATCGCAGGGGCACGACCACCATCGCGGATCGGCTCGGCTCTGGCCACAGACAAGTCCGACCCGGAGCTGGGGGAGCTTTCGAGAAGCTTCTCACGGGGGGCACTGCTGTAGCCCCCTCCCCTTCTACCAAAAAAAACACACCACAGAAACCCAAAACATTAGAGTAAACCCGGAGTGTGACTGGTGGATTGAAGGATTAGTTAAAAGTGGTGAGTAGCATTACCAGAGTCAATTTAGCTAACTCAGAAAATAATATGTCACTGTGGACACTATATGCCCAAACACATACAGTGGTCTATTAACTGGTTAAATCAAGGTTACAGCTGCTACCTGTTTTTCAGAGCAATAAACAGTGATTGGCTGATAATTGTAAATTTGAACATTTGAATTTTTTCCAGCTTCCATCTCCCTGACCATATCATGTAAGGATTCATTCTGATCTTATACAGGTATTGGAGCAATATAATTCTACTGTTGTTAGTTAACACATGTCATTTTTGTGGAACTCATGAAGGAAAACTGGAATCACGGTTCCAATCCATACGATTTAAATTGATGTGGTGTCTTCCTCTAGTTATGTGATAATTCCATGTCAGCATGATTATACTGAAGTCTGTAGAGCTATATGGTGTTAAGAGTTAACAACAAAGTAAAGAATCAGTATTAATGAAGAAATTAATAAGGAAAATTTATCTTTCATGTGTACAGAATTGGAGTTCTGAAGACAGAAGATTTTCAGATAACAGTCCTTCAAAGGAGGATGATCAGAAAATCCATTTAATTCTTTGACGATAGGTGGAGTTAATAAAAATAGTGGAAATTCTAGAATTTTAGGGCAAATGAGCATAAACTTCAAGAGACCTGCAAGAAGTATAATGTTAAATTATAATGATTTATCTTTAATGAGAAGTGATGAACAGTAACAAATACAATTTGAGATCCTTGGGAAGAAGAAGTTGTGATACAGCTGTAAAAATATGAGGTCAACCCTCTGTTTAGTCCAGCTATGTTTAATTAAGATCCTTGAATATACATCAGTGACTGTCAAAAGGTCAAAACCAAAGCAGTTACATGCGGGTAGATCGTATCTGCCAAGGTAAAGGGAAAGGAAATTCCTACAGGAAAGGGAAAACTAAACCAGCCATAATAAAAGAATCAAATATTATCTAGTCCAAACATGGGTAATGGGGAAGCCAATTTATCACTAATAATCTAATTATGAGCTAAAGGTAAGAACCATGGATGGTAGAATCAGGAGTCCCAATGAAACTGAAGAAACAGATTAATTTAGTATTAAGGAATGTGTTCTGCCTCTTCAGAGTTAAAAAGCAAGGAAAGAGAAGTATTTAAAGCTGATTGGGGTTACAATACTAAAATTGAGCAGACTGAAAAAAAACGAGAACCTCTCTTTTCTGCTACTCCACATGTTATCTAAGGACCTGATCAACCAGATACATGCAGCCAAGAATATAAGATACTATTGCGTATAAGCATATTTAAGTCATCAATGAAATTGTCTCTGGTACTAAAATCCATATTGAAGATAAATGCAAGACTGGACCCTTAAGTCATTACTCTACAGAGATTTATGGGTGCATTTAACTTTATGTACATGAATAATCCCATTGATTTCCTTGAGACTGCCTACATGTGTAAAATGAAGCACAGTTTTAATTCTTTTATGAATTATATCTTTAGATTATAATCTTTTCAATCTGTGCACCAGTTTGCAAAAGTGGCCTGATCCTCTTCCACATAAATCCTTGGTAATTTGAGAACAATTGGTGTAAGTCCTATATTTCTGTAGGATTCTTGGCTCACTTTTGAGGCCTGAATTAGAGAAGACAGTTGGAGAGCAACACATGAAGGGTATATGCATTATCTGATCCAGCACCTTTCGGGATCTAGTATGTGAAATTGATCCTTGAGATATATGGTTGGGAAACCATAATCCCAACAAAGCAGTAAATGGAAGATCTGTGCCACAACTGTGAAGCAGGAGGTAGGGAAATGGTGGAGGGCAGACAGAATCAGCCAACCTGTTTGCTTTCAACATGCTAAATGCTACTTGATTTTCATGCAGATCTGTAGTGAGTGAGGAAATTCTATAAAACAGGCAGTCCATATAAAAGTCAGTGGTAAGTCT
Organism: Tyto alba; assembly: GCF_018691265.1. NCBI lineage: Eukaryota > Metazoa > Chordata > Aves > Strigiformes > Tytonidae > Tyto > Tyto alba. Next base: position 2,921,844 of record NW_024881295.1, on the reverse strand, counting down.
GAGGAGTACCTGCACTACTTGCTTTATTCCTCTGTGAATTTTTATTGGAAAATAAGAGGGAATAGTGATAGAGTCAGTGCTCTGTTCCCCTATGGACCAGTCAACAGAATGTATCAGCCATTGTACGTGAAGACGACCCTTTGATTTACATAGGAACCACTGAGACAGCTTGAGAAATCCACAGTGAATGCAGATAGAACAACTGATCTGAGAACTCCTGTGCTTCAGTGTATGTGTCCATGAGGGAAAAGAGATCTAGTAGAAGGTTAGGAACAGGCCTAGGCTTGCTCTGCCTTTCTTTAAGAAAATGGAAGCTTCCAAACCTAAATCAGAAGCAGAATCTGAAGGATACCCAAACAGTGCTATCCCAGAAGGATGCCTACCGAAATTCAAACTTATTTCATCAGGCCCTACCTGTCTGGTAAAAGTCCTGAACACCTAATACTGGTTTTTGGTTGGGTTTTTTTTAAGGCAGTAAATGTCCTAGATAATTGATAAAACACTTAACAAAGCATTTTTACCTGGGATGTTTGTTAAACTGAGTAACACTTCAATCTAGAAAAGACATATATTCCTCATTATGCAGCAGGGGTTGAAAATCTGGAAGTTTTTTCTTGGTTCTAGGGATAACAAAAGGTCCCCAGATATACCTATATGTATACACTGATGCACTGATTTACGCTGATATAGGTTTTGATGACACACAAACCACCCTCAGAGGAGTTCAAAATTTCAGTGTCACTAGAGAATTTTATCTGGCATCCTAGAAATTTATTCTTTCCCTGTTGATTTTCCTGAAGCCTAAAGGTAAAGCTCCTGTACTTAAACCTATCATACATCTTAATGCATAACTAGATATCATGGGAAACCTTCAAGCAAAGCTATAAAACCGTAAAAATAGGTGTGGGCACAGGAACACCAAAAGTTGTCTCAGTTCCTAATGTATTCTTGATGTGTTTATGGGTAGTTCATTATCATTTGAATACCCTATTTCTACTGACGATAAAGCTGCATTCTACATCTCCAGAAATGGTGCCAGATTTGTTTTCTACCAACACCAGAACTAGGAATGTTGTCCAGTCTGACATATTTGTAGGACTAACTGACTCTTATTTCAAAGCCAAGAGTGGTTGAAAGTCTTAGACACTGGATAATTCAAGTTAAGTCTGAATTATTCTCATCTCAGCCATATTGATTTGCTAAGAACAGTCTTTAGTTAAAATACGCAGTGTATATCAGCTCTGTTTTTATAGTGACATCAGTACTTTAAGTGAAGCAAACCTTGCAAAGACAGATAATGTTTTTATTAGACCAAGTAACAAAGCTGGGAGAAAAAGAAATCTTAGCACTCACAAGTTGTCACTCCCACATTTCCAAAAGACTTTCCTGCCACCCGTGCAATTTGACTCAGGTGTCATTCATTCTCAAGAGTTCTTTCTTGCAGAAAATGCTGAACATAGAATAATTCCTTGTATTCAAAAGATTTTGTCTGAAGTGCTTTTTCAAAAGAAAACCAAAAAACCCATACCAAAAATATTACTTCATACTACCATTAATTCTCTAGCATTCTTATTTTGGATATGAGAAATAAAGTTCATCATAAAAAAATCTAATGTTAAAACTTACTTATCTAGTTAGATAAAACTGTTCTAGAGCAAAAAAATATTTTTCTGGGCATTAAGCAGACTAACAGATAACATGCAATAAGGATATACCGGTTCTAAATGCTGCTCCATGTCATCTTGCGTAACCTGACCAATACCAACGGACTCTGTGTTCTGCAATGTGTAAATCAGTGCAGAACTCTGTCCACATTCTCCCAAAATGCAGTGGATTGATGACATTGCTAAAGTCTCTTGCAAAAAAATGTCTGAATCTGACCAGAGGAAAAATGTAGACAATTGAACATTAACTGCATAGTCTTGGATTCCATTCAATACTGGAATAACTGGAGTAAAAAAAGTAATGGGGAAAATATAATCAATAATTAGCAGGGGAATATGTCTTGAATTACAATTTGCATACAACAGCCTGCTATCAAGTGATTTTTTTTTTTAATTGGAAAAAATAATTGAATAACTAGATTACTTTTATTGGACCATTTCAGTGTTTTAATACCAGTATTATAAAACCCCACCTGTTCTGTTTTCTGGTTTTAATGCTAGGAAGGATTTTGCTTGCCAACTGTTCACCCAAAAAATGGAAAAATGTTATTTTCATAATTTCTTACTCTTTTTAATGTACAATTTGTCCGAAGAATAGAGCAGGAAAGCATATCTTATGTGTTTTAAATTGGTCCTTCAATCAAAGTAACCTATTTCAATATGTTTGGGTTTATGTTTGGGTGGGTTTGTTTTTGTTTTTTTCTTTTTACCACTGGAGAAATACAAAAACACATTGCATAGGTTGTAGATTTCATTTGTACTACTAAACAAAACAGACCCAAACTGATGCCCCAGACTTGGCTCACAGGCCAAGTGCCACAACCTGGCGCTGTGTCCATGTGCCAAAACTTTCTTCTTCCCTGAAACAGAGTGGCTGCATCTGAAGTGCCTCTTGGATGCAGTTTTTGGGCTATGACCTTACCTGAACCACACCAGGGATTGCTGGCCTGAGCCAAAAGTCTGCTAGGGAGTATACTTATCATTAAACACTGAAGAGGTCTGTAAGTTAGTGTTTGAGTCTGTTTACTTCCACAAATGTATAAACATATATATATATGTTGTAAATCAGGGTGCATGTATTTTTGACACTTAAAAATACATAAACCAAAATGTTCCTTTTAAAAATGTATCCTCAAGATTCAGACTATATATTTCAACACAGGAGGATTTTTTTTAAAATAGAAAAAAAAAAACCTGATGCTTTAAATTGATGGTCATAGTGTACTATTAAAAACTGTGTTCAAACAAAACTGCTGATGAATGACAAGAAGGAAAGAAAGTGCTTTCTAATAGGAAACAACTGGTCTAAAAGCAAACATTTCAAAACCAGATTAAACTGTGTAGACCATCCTAAGGCTCCTGCTCTGATACATCCATTGTGCTTTATAAAGAACAACTGGAGATTTTCCCTGCCAACATCTTTACATCACAGCCAGTGATTACTTACAGTTTGCAGAGCATGCTTTGCACGTAGCAGGACACATCTGCATAGCAACTCTGGTGTGGCAGAGTGGTCAGATGGAGGTTTGAGGTGCTCAAGAGATGCTGGCTGTGAGGGTCTTAATGCAGAAGATGGGACATGGGGCGATTTCTTAACAGCAGAATCCATTGTCAGCTTGGACATGATGGCCTATTCTGAAAGAAGTGCAGTCTCAACATCAGGTCAAGCCCCTTCAGAAGTATTAGTGAAGAGGTGACTTAGCAGCCTCGAAAAAAGCCTCAAGGCAAGGATGGTTCCATATAAGGACTGGCATTTAGCATCAGCTAGGGTAACATCTCCTACCTGAGGTGTCACGTTTGACACCGTTTCTGACATCTCTACTAATTCCCATTCAGAAAACTGCTTTGGAAGGACTCTTCTGTCTCCCTTTAGGTTAGCTGCAGAAGGTGCAAGCTTTCAACTTGCATCCAGTTTCATCTCACCAAAGAGAAGTGAGATGGGTAATGGAACAAATAATTACTGTACATTTCACATCTCAAAAGTCAGGATAAGACTAATTTTACAGAAACATTTGCAAGCCCATTACAAACAGTGTGATCAATTTTATAGGGGAGTTCTGATTCTACATATAATACAGCTATATAGATCTGTACATAATCAGACTCTTAAAGGTTGCAGTTGGAGAATTATGAATGTGCGGTGGGAGTGGTAACACATGAGTGTATTTTTCTGAGGGGAAAGGATGGGAACTATTATGAGTATAGTGTTGAGCTATGTTCATGCCGAAACACTGATGTTTGCAGATGGATTTCATGTGGAAGGTGGACTGTTACAGTTTTAAGCCTCACCGATGCAAGAAGGTGTCAACTGAGGAACCAAGGGGGTTTCTAGCGGCTATGAAGTCATGTAAAACTAGGGATAATGCTGGCTTTCCTGTGCTTCCTCCGTCGAGGCAGAACACCTCCCACCCCACATTTTTCCACATCTGTGCTGCCTCCACGACTCACCTCTTTGCTGCTTGTTCTCCCTTGGGATAGCAGCTAGGAAGCAATAGAGGTAAATGGTTCGTGGAGGAAGAGGTGACATGGATGAGCAATCCGACAGGAATCACAGCATTTTTTCTATACATATGCGAGGTATATATGAACTTATAAGGCTGTTTGTTCCCTTCTGTGTGGTACTGGATGCAAGGAAAGGAAACAACTAGCTCTGGACAGTGGGAAGTCAAGTGCCTTGGAAGAAGAGGTCAGCAGAAGGAAAAGTGTGTGCATTCTAACTACTCATTTTGCCTGTACATACAGATTTCAGTCAAAAAGAACAGAAATAATTTGGATTTATAAAGTAAAAGACCTAGCAAAACACAAGTCTGACAGCAAGTGTGTGGGAAAAGGAGATTTGTCATGTGAAATAGGAAGTCTTTAATTCATGCCAAGGGGGAGGGAAACAAGAAATCTTGCGAGTTTTCAGTCCACAAGGATTAGCTTGTAACCATTTTGTGGTCTGTCAGTTTATCAGAACTGGAGTGTGTTTCCAAAGCAGAGAAGTAAGAGGGTAAATTGGTATTTGTAATAGATCAGCTACTGTGGGAAAACAGCTATTTTTATTTTAGAATATTACTCTAAGTAAAACCATTTTTCATGTTGTAAGTATTTAGTGTTACTGTGATGAAAATGCTAATTAAGTTAGGTTTATTAACAGAATACAGCACCTTGGGTTAATTATGGAGTTCCATATGCCATATTTGGATGATCAAATAGTAAGTAATTTAATTACTTTTAAAAGGTATTAAAGGACAGCATCTGGGAGTTGTTCCCCAAAGCAACTTTGCAAATGATGATCTTCATTTTGTTTCTGCCATGCGGATAAATGAAAAAGCTTCTCTTTCATTATAAGATCCCCCCCACCCCCCCACCATGACCTTTCTGGCATGCCATGGGAAGGCAGGTGATGTAGCAGCGGGAAGTATTTAGCTTCTCCAGCTCAGTAAAGGAGAATGGGGCAGTCTATGTTGTCTGCACAGTGTGAAGGTCTTAAGCCTGTCTCTGAAATCAGTGAGGGAGGGGAAGGCTTTTGTTTCTTGTCTAACGTACAGAAGCGAGGGAGGTCGGATTCTCCCACTTCCTAGCCCGCCAACCAGCCAAAAATTAGAGCCCCACAGGAAGACGGGTTTGTCACGTTGTGCTGTTAGCAGAGGCTTGCAAGGCAGCCCATCTGCTGCCACTGTCATGCTGGTGCTGTTATATGGAAGGGCTCACAGAGAAGACACCTCGCTTCTGGGCTGTTTATTGAGACCTTGGGAATAAGAAGCATGGTGTGTTCAGAGGGGCTGGAGTAGACTGTGGGAATGGGAAACCTCATGGATTTGGGGGCAGGGAGAATGTGAAGCTGCTGGATTTTCTGGGAAAGTGTGCATGAAATCAATGGGCTGTTGTGGGGGGAAGAAGGAAGAATTTGTAATTCATATATTTGTTCTCTGATAGGGAAATATAATACTGGTGGATTTGCTTTTGAGAGGAAAAAAAAAATACTATTTGAGAAGAAGGTTACTTGCATGACCAGAAAATGACTGAGGGAACCCCATTTTAAAAGAACTGGATGCCTAAGTCTGAATTAATGAACTAGGAACTGCTGTTGAAACAATGCAAGGAATTTCCGAAGGAAAGACAGAAAGGACCTTGGAAAAGCAAGAAGGTAGGAATAATTATCAATTTAATGATCAAGTTCAAAACAGATCAGAGATACTTCAGCTAGTTTATTTCCTTTCTCTCCCTTTTAAAAAATCCTTCTTTTCAGAAATAAATGTTTAAGTGGAAATATATGTAACTATGAGACTGTCAGTTCTTTGATTTGTAAGGGAGGAGAGGAGGACTGGATTTTGTTTACTTTTTGTAGAAGAAAATACATTAGAATTGAAAATTGACAAGCAGGCTATTGTTTCAATTTTTAGATACCTGACCATGGAAAACATCTAGGCTGAGATCTCACAAATTTTCATAGTGTTTTCCACAGTTCTTTCACAGTTTGACACCTGAGAGCTCCCAGTAGTTCTAAATGAAGAGGGAAAAGAAACAGAAATGTGTAAATTATTTAAAATGGAAAACCAAAAATCTTTGGCCAAATCCTAACATGTCTGTTCTGTGTTATTATCAGTGGTATTTAAATCATAGTGTCATTATAATGTCTTTGCTGTTGCTGCAGAGTGAATTAGGAGAGGGGATTTCACTGATGACAGCTTCAATTAAGCATGAAATTTCAGTTTCCATTTTACCCCTTATCTCATGTTTTTATACGATTTTACCCAAATTCTCTCTTGCCAACAGGAGCCTTTTCCTTGGTTTTGTCTCACATCCAGATCCTCAAACAGTTTATTTTACAGCAAGACCTTATTTTTGGTCCCACGTATTTCTAGAAAGCCTGAACAAAGTAGTTTGTATTTTGTAGGGAGATGTGATAGTGCATAGACAGCAGCAGGCTTTCTAGCTTGATTTCCTATGGAAATAAGATTGATGTTAACGACCAGTTTTGATGTCTGTTGTCCTCTCTATTCATAATCTTGAAACCCTTTTCCAACTTCAGCTAGATCTGACAGATAACTTCAGTTTTCAGAGACACTAAATTTCAATAAATTGGTAGTTGGGACAGAAGAAGGTCCAAATAGTCTTTACTCAGAGAAAACCTCGAGCAGAAGCTCAAATACAGTGTCAGAAAGCAGAGCAGCAACAGAGCAGCAAAGCAGTATTAGTGATCTCGTGGTGAAACAAGCTTTAGCCAGGCTTTGTTGTTCAGAGGAGAGCTCAACCACAAAATCTGGAGCTCCAGGGAATCAGGCTTCAGGTGTTCTGCTGACCATGGAACAGTTCATGTTCCAAGGAAAGAAGATGACTTGTGACTGAAGGATTTCTTGGTAGATACAGACTTTTTCTCATTCTTTCATTTCAAGAGAATGAAAAGTTTTACTCTAAAAATTTAACAAGAAGTGAAAAAAATGCAGTTCTTTTCCTGAATTTTCTAGACAAGACTGAAAATCCTAGACATCCATTCACCTTTCTCTGAAGTCCTTCTATTAATTTATTTGCTTGATGATCAGATTTTTTTCTTTTTATTTAGGAATGACAAGTAAGAAGTTATTTATTCCTTCTATAAAGTCAAAATTCAGATGTTGTCAGAATTAAGTAATTTGTACCAGAGGTCACTTTATTGACACCATTTATAATAAGAGATTAGACTGTGTTAATGATAAATGTGGAGTAGTGAAACTGCATCTAATTTTATATGGCAACACTTTTTTTTTCCTGTGTCTTTCCATTATTATAAACCTATGTACAATTCCTCTTTTGGATTGGAGCATCTCATGTTTTGAAATCAGAAATTGCTCTTTTTTTCAATTCAAGAGTTCAAAGAAATTCCCTGATAAGAAGAAAGATATAAGGAAAAATAAGTGCTGTACCTTGATAGGAAGAGTCAAGGGGTCATATACACGGTGTGGAACAGCCGGTTGGGTGGTAGACCTACAAAAGGGAATTTGAATGTGAGTCAGCAGATTTATCCTGCTGCAAAATGGAATCCTTGTACAGGCTGTATAAATGGAAGTATGCTCTATAAGGTATGGGAAGTAATACATCTTCACCATATGAATAAAGCCTTGTCTAGGACACTGTGTCCAGCTAAGGGCAGATGACAGTTCCAAAAATGTCAGTACCAATTGGCAAGAATCCAGAGGTAAACAACAAGAATTATTAGAGGTCCAGAAAATATGACTTGTGAGAAAAGATCTGGGCTTGTTTAGTCTATGGAAGGGAAGAATGTGGGGAGACATGATAATAGCCACTATGAACAGGACAAGACATGATGTGTTTGAATTGCTTCAACAGAATTAGGGTGGGCATTAGCAAAAAAAAAGCTTTTTAATGGCAAGATAGTGAAGTGCTGGATTAGCTTGCTACAGGAAGCATTGAAGTCTTTCACTGGAGATTTAAACAGCAATTTAGACAAACATTTGCCAGCTGAGCTACGAGACTGAAGTTTGCTTATATGTAACCCTGCCTAGGCTAGAAGAATGGACAGGATGACCTCTTAAAGGTCCAATGGCAGCCTACTTCTTTACTTCAGTCACATGGCAGCCTACTTTTTATCTCAATTACACTAGAGAGAGAGTGATATTTTTTTTTACCATTGTTTAAAATAATAAATTTTGATCTTTTAAAATAATTTTAAAGTGAATGGGGCCTAATCCTCTGTTTCCTCACACATGGTATTTCCACTTACATGCACATAGCGCATGCAACCCATCATTATCTTGACTGATTATTATCCTGACTGTTCATTATTCTGAACATTTTATGTCCAGAAACAAGTGACTTTAAAGGTTATATTAGATTTAGAGTTCTTCCTTCATAGTGATGATAAACTGCTCAATATATATTTTTAAATATGTATTCTTTAATATTTTAAAAATTGAACGATTCTATTAATAAGTGGCTTAGTAAGCTTTATCAAGCTTTGAAGTAGCTTTATAAGTCTGATACATTTTTACTCAAGACAGCTGCTTCTGAGGTATATTCAGTTATACTTCTTAACATGAAAAGAATGTAGTGTTCTGTTACTGGTTTTTACTCCTTTTAGCTGTGAAAAACAGATACAGCTAAAAGGTAGCTGAATTAGACTTTGGCAGAAATATCCCTTCCCTTTCATCAGTTTTAAATTTACTGACTTTTAGTTCTACTGCTTTCCCTCTGCTCCTGAATTATAGGTCAAATCAAACAAAGCTACATGATCTACCTTCCTCAAGCCAGTCCTTTCTGGTGCATCCCTTCTCATTCACCTCTCTAAAATCCACAGACCTGCTATTTCCAATCTGTTTTGCAGAGGTCCCTTTGTCTCTGTAAGTGTAAAAATAGGGTGTTGACAGGTTGCCTTCTGAGCAATAGCATGTCACATGGAGGGAGAGGAGGAGAGGGAGCTGAGAACAGCATCTTTGGAGAAGCAGCAGTATGGGCAGATGGCTTTAATTTGATTTTTTGGACCCTTTTAGTTAGCAAAGTACACATAAATTACACAGAAGACAGGTTATGTGGCATTTTCTGGTATCTTAAATGTGACAGCAACTACTAACAGCAATGGAAAACTTTTGCAAGACCCTTTCAGGAGGCTGATACAGCATAATCTGCTTCAAACATGAAATTTCACCTTCGTTGCTAACAAAAAAATTGAAATGAAACCTGAAGAATACAACTGAATAGTAGGTATTTCGTGCTCTGAGGAGAGACAGAAGGAACTCATAGGGAAATAGAGTACCTTCTTAATCCAGCAAGCATAGATGGAAAAGAGAAACAAGCTACTAGAAAAAAAAATCATACAATTGGGTCTGTCAAAGCATGAGACGTAAAGCCAAATTGAGGTTTTAAAAGGTATTAAATTATTCCATTTGGACTGACAAGTTAGTTGAATTGAGATGAAAAAGAATAGCTTAAGTGTTTTGGAGGAGAGGGCTATTTTTTTATGTATGTGACATAGAGAGATCACCATGTGGGTGACGAGATTGTAATGAGCTATAAAACCAGTATCTGTATCAGGTCAATGTGGTTTAGTATCTAACAGAATAACAAATGTCAGTTTTCCAGATGCACATTTTAAAGATGTGCTTCCCTTCACAATTATCTCTTTCAGGTCAGAAATAGAACTATTATTTAGTGAAAAGCGTTCTGTCAATAATGGTTGTTCCTATCATTTATCTGTTGTTGAAAAGTTCATCCTGGAGCAAAAGAACTGTTTATTTTTTTAACTAGCTTTTAGTGCACTGGATAAAGTTTGTCTTATTTTACATGCACAATTACAGGGTTCATGGATTCAACAAAGACTGGTTGGTTTGGTTGGCATTGGTTTTGCTAGTATATAAATAATTCAGAGTCTATTAATGAGGTCAACAGGCTGATTTTGTAGCCCAGAGGCCGCAGCAGTCATTCAGGTGGCCAAAGGCCACAAAGCAGGGGTCTGAACCTTAGTGTCCCTTACTGGCACAGTTGTGTCCCTCGATACGTGTTGGAATGGTAGGGCTGGTCTTTCTTCTCCCAAGAGGGAAAATGTTGTTCCAATTTTTATTCCAATGTGCTTTTTTTTTCCAAAACCAAATGCTGAAGCCTCTAAGATGTAAATAAAAATGGAAATCTTTGTCTTCCAGGCAGCTCTAGCTGGTGCCTGTTGCCAGTTTTGGGGAAGATGCTCATACAGCTTCAGGAAATTAACATCAGGGAATAACCATACATTGGAACGATATCCAACTGCAACATCTGTGTATGTGTGCCTGTAATTTGAAGAGTTCTGTGATACACAGAAGCCATTTTCCACACTGGAAACAATGAGAACCCAAGGTACTGGATTGTGCTGAGCAATCTTGATGCTGTTATATTGTCTTGAGGTTTTGGTCAACCTTGAAAACAAATTTAATTGTCACTGTATGGGGGGGAAAAAAAAAAAAAAGTAAACTACCATCTTGTTTAACATTCTCCAGCTGGCTATCAGTTCCCTTCATGGAACTTCAAAGTGACATCTAAGTTGTGATTTATTTTTATAAATTAAGAGCAGGCCCATTATGCCAGCCATATAAGAACCTGGGTGTTTGCAATGGCCAATTACTGTGGAAACTGTAAGGAAATAAACTCCTCCATTTTTTTTAAAAATAATGCTAAATATCATTAAACCAAGACACCCCAACCACTTCATCTGTTTGTTGCTAAATCTATATACTTCCCTGGAATTCTGCCCTGCAGATCTACAAAGAAATAAATGGAAAACTGCTGTTCTGCTACTTAACCTATAGCAAGCAGCCTTTAAAAACAACTGTTTTCATCCGTTACATTCCAACCATATTTAGCTGTTTTTATCAGAGCTGTGTGGTAGGAAATGATCTGTGGGGGTTTTGTAATACTGAAATATGAGGATATGCAAGTACTGTTTTGAATCCAATATAATCCTGCACATGAACTTGTCCTATTGAAATTAAATTCATAAAAGCATACCTGTACACACCCTTCCTGAATTCAATTCTGAATGCTTCTTACTATAATCCTGCATGCTGTGGCAAATCTTGCTTCTTCAGGGAAAATCATGGCATAACAAGAACCCAGTATATCACCATTCTGTACTGTTCCCTTCAATCTTGCCAAACAATGTGAATGGAACAAATAAGAAAATGCATAGATGGCACATAAATTAAAACAGTACATTTTAATACTTATCAGTGAATACAGAAATACACAGAGCCATAATTTTACACACACTGAAAGGGAGACTCTGAAGTATTAAAATGACTAAGAACGTAAGTTTTAGAAGCAATACTTGCTTTATGTGGGTTCAAATAAAGTAAGAAACATGCTATTTGGTCTATTATCATGTGACATTGAAGCCCACCTGCAACTTGTTAACAGACTAAGTTACTAATTCTCTTTCCAGTGTTCAGTATTTTTACTACATCTATCTAGATTTACTTTAATATTATTACACACAAACATTTATTTTATACCATTCAAATTTACAGCTTTTGTGCCTTTCTTGCTGTAATTACAGGCTTCCCAAGCGATGAGGTTCCCAGTCAATGTGCTACTCATCACATTATCTATGTTGATGTTTCTTATTTCTAGTTGTGAGGAAAAACGCTTCTTACTGTGGCAATATTGGTTCCAGAGCTCCCAACTTCATCCATACAGCACAAAATGTTCCAATCTGTCAAGAAGCCTTTAACTGTTGCTCAAATTCATTCTATTTAGAGTGAAGTTAACACAGTCCACTTTCCCGTAGCTTTATATCTTAAGCTTGATCCCTGGTATGGATTTTCCTGTGACTAAAAAAGTCTGGACTCATGATCTATCCTTGTCCTGAGTGAGGAGCTAATAGGGTTTCTTTCTGCTGTCCAACAGCTCATTTTTACAAAATGTTTCAGCTTTTGGCATCTTTGAGATCTCTGGTCCTCTGAAGAATATGATCGAGATTTAATTTTTGGTGTTTGGACGGGAAGGGGAAAGGGCAGAAAGTAAAAACAGATGCACAAAGAGAGACTTAGAGTCACTTATACATAGGCCACAGAGGAACAATGGTGTGTGGAGAACACCCAAAACCTGAGCAGAGCTAACAATGCACCCTGACCCAGCAACTACCAGGGCTGTTGCAGGGGGACAATCACCCCCATTGTCTGGATGTGAGACCCACCAGATGAGTCAATGGGAGATGTTCTTCCTGGTCACCTTACAGACTGAAGGTATTAGAGGGGTATGGGACTCATCATGGGATGCCGGGAAGAACATTTTTGGGATGGGGAGAAACCAAGGTCTGGAAAAAGGAGGGATCAAGGTGGTTTGAGATCTTTGATAAGTAGCGTGGGAAAACAGATGGAAAATATTATAAAAACAGCTGTCACATGTAAACAGGTTGCTGGTCAGTACACTTGTCAGTTCATGTTCCTGGTCACCACACTCTGTCCCATCTTCTTGGTCAAGTCTGTTCCTGACTATTTTCCTGAAGATTGGGCGCTCTATTCTGTGTGCACCTGTGTGTCTGGAGGCCTAAGTGCCAGCCATTGGAGACAACACCACAAAACATGGGGTTCCACTTGTCTCTGGTGCTGGTAACTGGACAAAGTGAAGAGTGTGCCTATTTTGTGGGTGTGTATGTCAGACCAATTACTGGAGTGACCATAAGTCTGGGCAGGATACTGAAGAGACCAGAGGGTCTAAGAGACAGCTCCTGGAAGGGTCAGCTGCTAGATCTGGACAAGCTAGCAGAGAGACATGTTGCATGTGCATGTGTGTATGTGTCTGTACACGATGCAGCTGGAAGACAAGAGGATCCAAGAGTCAGCTGCTGGGTGCAAAGATCATCTGAGGCCAGTTACTGGAGCAATGTGTAGTATGCCTGCGTGTCTTTGTGTCTCTGTCTCTCTAGGTCTGAGTACCAACAGATGAAGTGGGGCTGCAGGTCTTAGGGCTTTGCTTATCCAGGTGCTATTAAGTGGGAAAACCTGGGGATCCAGGGCCCAGCTACAGAATAGACTGGATGTCTAGGACCAGCTGCCGTAGGGATACACGTATATATTTTCCGCTAACGGGCTTTCATCCTGATCAGCCAGAGAGGGGAACAGAATCATAGAATCATCTAGGTTGGAAAAAACCTTTAGGATCATCAAGTCCAATCGTTAACCTAACACTGCCAAGACCACTACTAAACCATTTCCCTATGCAACACATCTACACATCATTTAAATACCTCCAGGGATGATGAGTTAACCGCTTCCCTGGGCAGCTTGTTCCAGTGCTTGATAACCCTTCCAGTGAAGAAATTTTTCTAATATCCTATCTAAACCTCCACTGGTGCAACTTGAGACTGTTTCCTCTCGTCCTATCACTTGCTGCTTGGGAAAAGAGACCATCACCCACCTTGCTACAACCTCCTTTCAGGTAGTTGTAGAGAGCAGTAAGGTCTCCCTTGAGCCTACTTTTCTTCCATCTAAACAACCCCAGTTCCATCAGGTGCTCTCATAAGACTTGTTCTCTAGACCCTTCACCAGCTTCATTACTCTTCTTTGGATGCATCTCAGCACCTCAACGTCTTTCTTGTAGTGAAGGATCCAAAACTGAACACAGTATTCAAGGTGCAGCTTCACTGGTGCCCAGTACAGGGGGACAATCACTTCCCTGGTCCTGCTGGCCACACTATTCCTGATACAAGCCAGGATGCTGTTGGCCCTCTTGGCCACCTGGGCACACTGCTGGCTCATGTTCAGCCGGCTGTTGACCAACACCCCCAGGTCCTTTCCCACCAGGCAGCTTTCCAGCCACGCTGCCCCAAGCCTGTAGCGTTGCAGGGGGTTGTTGCGACCCAGGTGCAGGACCTGGCACTGAGCCTTGTTGAACATCATGCAAATGGCCTTGGCCCATCAATCCAGCCTTTCCAGATCCCTCTGTAGATCCTTCCTACCCTCAAGTAGACCAACACTCTCACCCAACTTGGTGTCGTCTGCAAACTTACTAAGGGTGCACGTGTTCCTCTCGCCCAGGTCATTGGTAAAGATACTAAATAGAACTGGCCAAATACTGAGCCCTAGGTAACACCACTTATGACCAGCTTCTTAGAGCATTACAAAATGTGTTAGCATCCATTTTTTTTTCTCATCATCTTTGTTTTCTCTTGGAAACAGTGGACCTACAACCTTTGTGTGCCTTTTCTCCTTCCTGGAAATGTTTTAACAGATGCCTCAGCTACTATTGCCAACATTTTTTTCCAGACTCAGTACTTATTACAGGATACCTTCTGGCATGTGCCAGTATCCTGGGTGAGCAGTTGGCACCCCCTTGCTTGATAATTTTTACTTCTTTTCCTATTGGCTCCTCAAGCTCTAGGGTCTTTCTCCTCTTGACCATGTGCACACTCAGCATTGATACACAGCAGAACTGACAGGTAATAAATAAACAAACATTGTTTCACCATGAATGTGGCACTGAAGTTATTGGAAAATAGCAGTGGCATACTGCGATATATTTAGAGCAAATATTAAGGTGCTGCTATTGGTCCTCTTGGTCTTAATTTGTGATTACTGGGCTGACTGAGGGATCTTTTCCCTCTTTTTTTTCATAGCAGTTATCTATGGAAAGGTCTAAGTGGGAAGCACTTGAATACAAGAAAGAGAGATCTGGCTGTTAGCATCTGATTTGTCTCCTCAGGTATTTCTTCACTCAACTCCCCATCTTTTCTCACCATTAGCTATGAGCTTTTAGGAAACACTGAGTCTATAGAAATGTTGGCCCAACAGCCCAGTCCTCTGCTATTGCAAGCAACTGTGTGACATGTATGTTACTCTACATAAATTAATCATGGTCCAGCTCAAAAGTAATACACTTTTTATAGCTACCTTTCTTTACTGGAAACAGGTTTAAAAGCTTTTTCCTTCACCTGTGCACACCAAACAATACCTGAGCAAGGACGTCGAAATGGTTCACAGTTATGACTTATGATGCTGAATAATTCCACCTCATCATTAACTCAAAAAGTTTGGATGATTCTTGATTCTGTGGATATAACATACATGTTCATGCAGCAAACTACTGAAATTGACTTAGATTTAATGTCTTCCTTTTAATGCTCCCATTGCCTCTAGGGCTAATTGTAGAGGAACATACGGGATAATTAAAATTCTTATATTTTTTAAAGGTAGACTTCAGTGTGTTTTTTTAAATTAAGGTATTTTAACTTTTGAAATATGGAAGTTTATGAATTGATGTATTTTTATGAAAAAGTACAAAATGGCAGAAACTCATAAACATCCCTGTCTTGAATATATCAAGTATAGGAATGCATATAAGTCATCATAAATTGAAACTATGGAACAGCAAACAAGGTAAACCATGCTAAGTAACAGTAATGATAGCAAAAACTCTTTCATCTTGTTTATTTGTTTTATTGATTTTTGGAGTATCTATATCTGCTAGAGGCTTGTGATGTGAGAGAACAGTGCCATTCAGCAGTCCTTCCCACAGAAAACAGTTCCAAAGGACATTCCAGGGGTCTGTAAAAAGATAAAAATTAAATTAAGAAGTATTATCAAAAATATTAGCATGAAAAAATTCAAACAAATAAATATGTCGTATGTAGACTTAGATTGGACAGAACTCAAGACAGGACACAGAGTCCATACACAAGAGAGATCTTACAAAGTATGAAACTAGAAAAGGACAGGAATTAGTGAGAGGTTGAATTTCTCTTTGTTTCCACCTCCTGGGATCTTTATTTCTTGTTTTATTTAGAGTTATTTTTTAAAATAAATGGTTGGAAGTGTGAGATAGAAATATTGAAGAGACACCCAAAAATGATACTTACAGACTGGAAATGAGAGAGGCTAAGGCAAAGGAGCTCCCAATAAAGCACTTAGTCAAAGTGCAGGTCTGAGCTCAGGCACTGAGGATAGAGGAATCAAGAAAGAGTGAGCAGAGTAACAGTGATACTCTAAGGAGCTTGGTGCCAGCCGGGGTGCCTTCTGCCTTCCATGTGCAATAGGAGTGGGGACTCCTCTGATGGACAATCCACAGGAATGGTGCTCATAGTCCAGGCAGCTCTTGTTCCAACATCTAAGGTTGGATTCAGAGCAATTTGTGTTGGACAATCACAGACCATACCTTGCATCTTCACCAAACCCCCAAAATTACAATTAAGATAAAGTGGATCCACTCCATTTCCCGTTTAAGTACAATGACTAGAAGAAGACTTTTTACGTGCAATTCTTTTGGCATCAAGCTATATTCTTAAATACACCTCTGCAGTCATTTTAAATTCAGGTGCACAATGCACAATAGGTAAGCATTACAATCAGCAACAGACCTCGGATTTGCTGGTAGGACCACACAGTATTAAACCAGGATGGATGGCTGAAATATCAGTCACCCAAGAATGAAATAAGATCAAATGTGCTTTTCTGAATGCTTTGGGAAATAAAATGTTTGTTTGCTTTTTTTGGTTTGGTTTTTTTTTTTTTTTTTTCAGCACTAAATCCCATAAGCACCCTTTTGTTTTCGGTGCTTGATGATATTTGGTTTCAGTTTGCGGTTTTGTTATTGTTCTTTTAAATGAAGTAAAGAAATATATACTAAATAGAATGGGGAGTGTACTTGACCTCTAACATTTCATGAAAGGGCTTGTTATGTTTACCACATTTAAATGAAAAACAACTTTGACTGGAGCAGCAAAAGAAAACACTAGCAGGAACAAGGCAGTTGGATGATAGAAAGTTTTACTAACAGCAAACTCTTTTCAAGATGGGCCCAGATTATGAGACCAAACATTTAAGCAGACATTTGGCAGAGATCTACATTCACTGGAAACAGAGTGTTTTACAACCATGTTACATCTCACAGGCAAGTGTCCTGGGCTGTTTTTATTCTTCTCCTTCCTTATTTTCTCAAGCACATTTCAACTACTGTGTTAACCTGTCTACCTGTTTACTACCAACCTACCTACACAGTTAGCTAGTCCACTTTCAAATAGCCACAGGGTTCAGATCATGATGCTGCATATACCAGCCTTGAAGATATAAGCCAAAGCTAAAAAATAATGGAAGTTGGAAAAAGGCAACACTCTGGAGTGTGCAGACTTGGGACTTTGTTTCCATTTCTACAAAGAAGATGAGTCCCCAGTAAAACACTGACCTATGTGTGTGTTTTGAATGCACCAGAACAAAGTTGTGATTGGCTCAAAAGCACTATTTTTCCAGTTTCTGCTTGTAGGGATTCCATCCAGGACTGAGCTTTGCTTAACATTTCACTGTAGATTACGTGAAACCCAAAAGTCTACAAAAGAAAAAAAAATAGTTCAAACCACAGTGCTTCATCTGCTTTTACAAACCTTGTAGAGAATGGTCACCCTCAAGGTAGAACTACACGAAGATGCTCATGTTTGAACTAAGGCCCTGGATTGTTCAACACAAAGTGTAATGTAATGATACAGTTGAGCTTAAATCCAGCACAGGAAAAGTCAAAATCAAGTGAGTTTTATGACCATTTTATGAGCAGCATAGCAAAAATCCAATGGAGCAGCTGTGTAGGCTTGAAACTCCAGACTGATCCAGTAGCTTGCTTGCTGTTAGTTCAGTTGGTTGATTGGTGGGACTAAGCACGCATGTGATAGCAATGACTTTTGTTACTAAGGTCAAAGCTAAGTCAATGACAAGTCTGCCCAGTTCCCTGTGGCAAGATTCTAGACAGCAAACGTAATGGTGAGAAATAATGCTGTGTTTCTATGTGACACTGTTGTGGGAGGGCCCTTCAGGTCTTTGTGTGAGGCGGATTTTCTGCTTAGTGCTGTCACCAAGACATTGCATCACTTGAAAAGTCTTAGAATTTTAATTCTAATTCAAATCCTCAGAGTTACCTAATAGCTTTGATCCCATAGGAATTCTGCAGTCTTTACGAGCAAAGCAAGTTCATACTTGCACACAAGTGTGCAAATCTTGTTGTGATTTTTTTTTTTTGACAAATGTAGCCTTTTGCGTATTGATTTTTATGGTTCTTTTTTTTTTTTTTCATAATTGCTCAATGAACATCTTGAGAATTTTTTTAATCATCTACTTATCAGCAAACTCTCTATTTAAAACTCTGTCTAAGTGTTTGGTGTTATTTTTTTTCTGTTGTGCAACAGGGCACTTAATTCGCCCAGTTGGACATTGAAAACTTTTATAAGCAAAAAAAGAAATAAATTTCAAAAGCGCAGTATAAATATCCACCTGACATATATCTGAAAAACTAGATGTTTGTTTGTTTGTTTGTTTGTTTGTTTCTTTCTCTCTCTCTTTCTTTCTTTCTTTCTTTCTTTCTTTCTTTCTTTCTTTCTTTCTTTCTTTCTTTCTTTCTTTCTTTCTTTCTTTCTTTCTTTCTTTCTTTCTTTCTTTCTTTCTTTCTTTCTTTCTTTCTTTCTTTCTTTCTTTCTTTCTTTCTTTCTTTCTTTCTTTCTTTCTTTCTTTCTTTCTTTCTTTCTTTCTTTCTTTCTTTCTTTCTTTCTTTCTTTCTTTCTTTCTCTTTCTTTCTTTCTTTCTTTCTTTCTTTCTTTCTTTCTTTCTTTCTTTCTTTCTTTCTTTCTTTCTTTCTTTCTTTCTTTCTTTCTTTCTTTCTTTCTTTCTTTCTTTCTTTCTTTCTTTCTTTCTTTCTTTCTTTCTTTCTTTCTTTCTTTCTTTCTTTCTTTCTTTCTTTCTTTCTTTCTTTCTTTCTTTCTTTCTTTCTTTCTTTCTTTCTTTCTTTCTTTCTTTCTTTCTTTCTTTCTTTCTTTCTTTCTTTCTTTCTTTCTTTCTTTCTTTCTTTCTTTCTTTCTTTCTTTCTTTCTTTCTTTCTTTCTTTCTTTCTTTCTTTCTTTCTTTCTTTCTTTCTTTCTTTCTTTCTTTCTTTCTTTCTTTCTTTCTTTCTTTCTTTCTTTCTTTCTTTCTTTCTTTCTTTCTTTCTTTCTTTCTTTCTTTCTTTCTTTCTTTCTTTCTTTCTTTCTTTCTTTCTTTCTTTCTTTCTTTCTTTCTTTCTTTCTTTCTTTCTTTCTTTCTTTCCTTCTCTTTCTCTCTCTCTCTTTCCTTCTTCCCCTCTTTATCTCTTTCTCTCTTTTTCTCTTTCCTTCTTTCCTTCTTTCTTTAATTTTTCTCTTCTTTCTCTCTAAGAACAGATGATTGCTCCTACAGTGGTTAATCAAATTTTTTTTCATATCATACAGTATTTGCCCAGTTGTAGGTACAAACATTGTCCTCAACTTATAAATGAGAACTGATAGTCATCTGTCACTAAGTAGCTGTCCTTATTGTTCTGAAAATTAATATCCAGCAATTTGCAGAAATATCATAGTCCATAATATTGAAAATGCAGAGTAATCTAAGCAGGTAGAATGTATTTAACTACACTGAAAACCTAAATCTCTTTGACAGTTCCAGTCTTATGAAATCTGGCAGTAGAGTTTTAGTGATCATAAGTGACTCTATTACCTCATCAGAGAATTGCTGCTGATATTTCTTGGCCTCACATGTGGAATGACTCTGAGAAGAAGCACTGTCTAATTTCCCACCATCTCTCCTTAGTCCTCAGTATCTCTCCTGGGATCATTTGTTGCTTACCTTGTGACAGTCCCTGGGCATGAATCACAGATCCTGACACTCTATAGAGGTTCAGGTTTTTTTCTTACTGGAGTGGCATTTTAGTGGTTAAAGTGGCTTCATTTTTCTCTTCCATGTGCCCATCATGTCAGTGCACAGACTAGGTGCCATCAGAGTAAAATGCACTTAGTTCCCAACAAAATGAATATTGTCAATCAGCATACATGCTAGTACAGAGGTAACAAAATGTTTGTTATTTGAAATGCGCTCTGATTACCTAATATTTCTGCATCTTGTGTTATGGCTCTTGATCTAATCTTGCCAAAAAAGTATCTGTTTCATAAAGACATTTGCAATGATTTTGAAAACTAATGTTGCTCCCAATTTGCCTGACATATCTGTAATATTTGTGAGGTCTGCATTTTGGAAACCTTTGAAATGAAGAAAAAATTCCTCCAGATGTTTATGCACAACAGTATAATTGCATTTTATATATTCGTGTAATATATGTGTGACAAACCCTCCTGAACCACAAAGAAAAATGCTGACCAGGCTTAGATTTTCCTCATTTAGACTTTGTGCTCTTACACTCTTCTGCTTCCTGTGCTTCCCACTTGCTCTGCCACATCACAGACTTTGATGCCCATAGCTGGAAAGGGTTTAGGCACCACTTACTGAATTTGAGATTGATTCACACTATCAGTTTCAGTGGAATTACATTGAGAATGACTTTAACCCATTAGTTTTAAGTAGTGCTTTTCTAGGAATTGTGAAGCTGGGGGAGTATGTGTGTGTTCAATTATGAACTCCACTTGGGTTAGGGAATATTGTTATAGATGTTGCAATTACTGTGAATTAAATTGTTTCTTGTGCAGCATGAAACTGGCAGGTCCCAAAGTCCCGTGTCTGGAATGGTGCCCCATGAATCTCATTCAAGTATGCTGGTGTGACAGTGGGTAATGCCACTAGTTATGCTAAGTCTTACTGTCCATCCATGCCTACTCATCCACAGAAGGAGCTGGGGAAAACAAATTATTTCAGTGTGGGGAGAAAAATGACATTGCAATAGGCTTTAAAAATGGTGTATGTTCTTCAGCTAGGAATACTGAACTGTATATACCAAATGCTGAAGAGTGAACAGAAGAGGGAACTTTGTCTTTTGTCTTGAAGATACTGATCAAAATCCACATGTTATTAAGAGTTGTAAGAATTATGAAGGAGGGCAGAAATGCTCTTAAAGTTTTGCTTTATTCCCCTACACCCTATTTGTATCTCTCTTCAGGGATTCTAGGAATGGTATGGTATATGTGGATGTGATCCTCCATTTAAGAAATCCTTATCTTCATTATCTTATCTGGCACATAATTCTTAAAGAAACTAAGTAGAAAAAACAGTCAACTCACCTAGTTACCTCCTGTTAGAGGAAATTATTCATCAAGCCTAGGTCAGTGGGTCTTCCTGAAGGGGAACTAGGGCATAGCTGTCCCAAATACAGGAGTGGTATCAGAGACAAGAACTATATCAGTAAGCTTTATATGATGGTCATTAATTAGCTCCAGGGAATTTATTAGACCAGTAGAAGAGAGTAAGTGTGATTGACACTTGGCAAGCTTTGCCTTTTTCAGATAGATCTTGGAGATCCATTTTCTGACACCAAAAAAACCAACCAAACAAACAAACAAAAAAAAAAAACAACCAACCAACCAAACAAACAAACAAAAAAACCAAAAACAAACAAAAACAAAAACAAAAACTGGGTGGTGGCAATAATGTATTTCAGGGCAACCTCCCTGCTCACAGTGATTTTTTCAGCAAATCATAGTCCCCATCTATTATGATTTACTTCACAGTCTCACAGAATGTGTGCTACATCTTCTATCTAAAGATTTTGCACCTTTCTCCCAGATCCTTTTTGTCTTCACATGCACACTACAGAGAAAGGAGGCTGTGGCAGAATCCTTGTCCTACACATACTTGTCCTCAGATCCTACCTCAGTGCCAATGGTGGGAGCACTTGTAAAGCCTGCCAAGTTTCTTTGTGAGTAATTCCCAGATACCAAGTCGAGTGAGATTGATGATGAGTGATTTGCAAAATCCTAATCTGGTCTATGACACTAACACCCTGTGTGGCTTTAGGCAAGTCTCAACATCTTTCTGCTGCTGCCTTCCCATTGCTAAAGTGTTTATTTGTCTGTTATGCCAGGTTTTAGGGAGAATTAATTATTCAGCACAGTCACAGAACATAGTGCCTTCCTTTCTGGTGCAGGGAGTTGGAATAAATTGGGCCACCACAAGTGAGAGCATTTGAATACAAATTATTATTTGTTGCCCCATTGCAAAAACTCTTTGCTCTATCTTTCTGTGAGCTAAACTGAGCTACTTAAAGTCCTAATCCTTTTGTCTAAATTCATGTTATAATGAATGGTGGGGTAGTTACCTTTATGGACTAATGAACCATGCTGAATTAATCATTTCTATTAGGATTATCAGATGGAGTTGAACTCCTAATACTGATGAAAATCTTAGACACCTGCCATCCTTAGGCAATTTTAGAAAACTTGGAAGATGAAGGGACTTTATGTTTAGGGTAATTTTAGGTTTTATATCATATCAAACATCACATAAACAAATCAATGCAATGCAAACAAGGGAAAAAAATACCAACAGAAGCACAATATAAGAAGCTGTTGCTGAGCACAGGTTAATCCTTTAAAAGTAATAGCTTCCCTTGCTAAAAAAAAAAAAATAAATATAATAATTGGAGGGCATCATCTGGGCTGTAAAGATCACAGCTGTCATAAGTGATAAGCTTTTAGTTTAGTGGGAATGAAGGAACATAGCACCCTAAACATCCATCACCAAAGACTACTCATCACATGTTGCCGAGCACTCTGTTATCTCACAACAAGCACAGAGCAAGCCTCCAAACTATGACTTGCCTTAGGAAGATCAAAGATACTACCAGTTCCTTAATTCCTGCAATAACAGAGAATTTGTGAGATGAAACTGCCCAGATGTAGCATATTTATGCACAAGAAACATTAACTCGTGAAACGTGTCACTTAGAAATGTTGGCTGGCCTAGGAATTAAATCTCTGCCATTGGACTAGATCAGGCTTGTGCTCTAGAACGCACCAAGTTTGAAGAACTGGAATGGACAAGGCAGATGTTGACCACATATGCTACTGCAAAGATCAACATCTGAAATTCTGAAACCAGTAAATATTACCAAAAAAAAAAAAAAAAAAAAAACAACAACCAACCAACCAAACAAAAAAAAAACAACAAAAAAAAAAAAAACAGGAAATCATGGCGCAGCAAACATAAAGGTTAAGAGAGACCCAGGTAATAAACTGTCAACCATATGAACTCATGAATACACAGGTTAATAATTTAGGACTTTATATGGCCAGATACTGAGACCTTTTTGTCTCTATACTGTCTTTACAGCTTCAGGAGCAACTGCATAATACGAAGACTCTTCAGAACAAAAGTGACATCAGGCTTGGAGGACCTCTTTAAGGATAGTAAAGAGTGGAAGGTGTGACATTAATGCTGCGGCAAGGGCATCTCACAAAGAAAGGAAATTATTCCCTGTTTCCAAAAATAGCCTATAAATGCACTTCTTCTCTAACTAAGAAGGAAAAGGCTAAGCTAGGCATTAGTAAAATGGCTATTATAAATGGAGTAAGTGGGTAAAGGAATTGATTCCCTTTTATTCCTTTATGCTGAAGCAATTCAAAACCAGACATATGAAGATATTAGGATGATTAAATGACAAGATATTGAATAGTCTTGCAATGTGGTGGAATTCAGATTGTTTTACAGAAGAGGGGTTTGGGGATTTTTAGGACTACCTCTGACAGCTTTTTCTAGCTATGATGCCCTAATGTACAGTCCTTCAGACAGACACGAATCAATTTTATGTCCACATTTCTGTAGGAACAATTAAGCACCCTCACGTCTAACAGATGAAAGAAAAGATCTGCCCACAGTCAAAAATGGCTATCCATTTTCTGCAGCTCTTTGCAAGTGGTAATTAAATTGTCCAGCATAGAATTAAAATTCATAGAATCACAGAAACTGGAGGTAGAAGCGAGCTGCTAAGGTCATTTTTGTCCATGCCCTTCTTTCTGCCAAGTGCTTCGTCCAGCACTTTGTAGCCAATTTGCAATGCTCTCTACTTACCTAGTGCTTTTAAGAGACCTTTATTTGATTTACGTGCAGCAGAAAATTATACCTTTTCTCTAGAGATGGACAATTTTCCTCATTCAAACAGTTGTGTAATCAATTTCATTTACCAATTACAGCTCTTCGTTAACACGCAGCCACCAGGGCACTTGGGAAAGCAGAAAGTTAATGAGATTGAGGATGGGATCAGGAGGGTCTCCTGAATGCCTTGTTTTCCCCTGACAGTCTAGTAAATCTTTAGTTAGCTGAGTGCTTCTGAAGGAGGAAGCAGGTTTAGAGGATGCATCTGAGGCATATCACCAATCATCCAGCTGCAGATTAGATGGGTCTGCTGCTTCACAGGGACAGATGGGGTTTGGCAGAGAAGAGAGCAACGGACTCGTGAACCAAACTTACTGGAAGTTTCTGGATCTTCACTGTCAAGTGCAGTTTGCACCTCACACCCGTAGGAACTGAGGTGGTTATTAGTCTTCAGTTTCAGAGTGGAGTCAATGCTGTTTGAAAAGGAAACCGTTCTTTAACATGGCAGAAGATGTGAATTTCACATCGCCCTGGAAATTATCCTCTTTCTAGCCTAAACCAGCAAAGACGAAAGTGACTTTGCTCTTGCATAAGCTCCTCCCATACCCCCAAGGCTTAAATCTTAAATAGTCTGTCTGAGGCCCCCATCACCTCTTCCAAGGCTTTTCAAAATGCTTCTCCCCAGGGACTGGAGAGTGTCTTGTCCAAAAACCTAAATGTTTATCAAGTTTTTTTTCCAGATAGATATAAATCTTTTGTTCAAGACACAAGCCATAAATATAAAACTAGGCTTTCCCTGGGGACAAATTGCACTAGCGTACATCTGAATTTATTTTGAAATAACTGGCACTGCCTGCAGTCAGAAATAGAACATTGAACTAGGAGGGATACAAATGTGATCTGATATAGACTTCCTAGGCCTGGCCAACCCCCTCCTCATATGACTTGTCTTGAATCTTGGCTCACCAAGTTGCTTGACAAGGGTCCTGGTTTTCAAATGGCTGTCCCAAGCCGAAGCCTTATATGGCCTAAATTGATGTTTCTGGTGACACGGATTGTCAGTGACAATCCCGTGCAGCACCAGGGTCTCGTCTCCACCTCCCACTGAGTGCCCCGCAGGAACTCCTAAACCTCCCCTGACTAATGGGCACCCAGAGCCGGAGCAAGTTAGCTGTATCCGCAGGGCAGCACCCTGCTGCAAGAAACCCTGTGGTGCCATGAGTGGCACAGGGATGGCACTGCGCCGCGCTCTTGCTGGTACGCTGCTTGAGGGGACAGCCAGCCTGCCCCCCCCCGCCTCGTGTGGTGACATCTCCATGAGGCAGCGCGCTCGGAGACGACACTAGAATTTCTGTGCCTCTCCTGTGCACCAGCAAGACTTCCAAAGGGGCTGATGGGCTGCTGCATTTGCTTTCGGTAGGATGAACATTTCACATTATTCCTCAGGTGCTTAAAAAACTGTCTTCAAATAACTCTGGAAATCCAGCATGTTGGCAGTCCCGTTTTCAATACACTTTCTATTGGGTCAAAATGGCCCAAACACGGATCCATTCAGCTTCTATTTCTTTTTTAAGATATAAATTATTACTCATATGTGAACTTACATTGCAAAAAAAAAAAGGGACACAGCTGAATAAATACATGTTTCAGGGATGGTCTAAATATAAATGTGGTTGCACTGCATAAATGAAAAACCAAGCATAATGACTCTGAAGAAGATAAGGCATCAGACTGATTCTTATAAACCTGCACTTTCTTCTCTTCTTTTATTTTCTTCTAAATATCAGCAATAACGCAGGAAATAAAAAGAAAAGTTCGATGAAGCAAACAATTCCAGTTCAACACAGCATTTTTTCACATATCATATATAACCTTTGGTATCTTAGCAGAATCTCTATTTTAAATTTGCTTCTTCTTGTTTATGTTGGTTCACGACTATTTCAAAATGTGAGGGAATAAAAGGAACTATTTAAAAATGTGAGAGAATAAAAACTTTGCTGCGGGTATATGGTCATGACTGACTAAAAACTTCATGTAAATTCCTAAAGGAAATTTCGATGAAAACAGAGAAAATTTTTGCCAAAGACGCTCATACGAAAGCGTTTTGCTTTTTCTGTTCAGATCTCAGAATGCACACGGAAGTCTTCTGAGGCAGAAATAAACCAAATTCCTATAAGACCGCCTCAAACTCCACCAGAACCACACCCACTTTTTTGAATTGCAGCAGGCCCTCAAATCGTTATTACTTCTGTCATCCTCCCGAATCTTCATACAAAGCCCAGATTCACTTCTGGTTCTTAGGGATTCTCTGGATCTAGAGAGGCCAGAAGTAAAGGCCTCTGCACAGAGGTCTGAATACCTCGAGATCAGTGCCAGACAGGAACATCTTATTGGATTAAATACAATTCTCACCTTAATGGGTCTGATCCAAATGTGAGTCTTGCCCAGTTTTTCTCATAACAATACTGCGAACAGTGCAATTTTTAAGGCAATATAAGTGTCCTTCATATCTGGCCTGTAGCTTTTAAATGGCTTTTAACTTTACTCAACCTGAAAAGACAATGATGTCCCCTGGGAAATTGTAAGAGTTCTTGTCTTTAGCTACTATGAAAACTGTTAGCTGTAGTGCATGGTATTGCGAAAGGTGTGAGAATGACCACTGTCTTTATACTGACCGCCTGCTTGGTCTTTATTTGGTGTCTAAGAATGTCACTATGTCACTCTTCTCCCAGTGTAGGAAAGGGGAAGAACAGTTGGGGAAACCTCCAGTTCTGTGTTGTTCTTGGATTTTTCTGACAATTTTAAATAAAATTCCTCTATGGCATTCTCTTTCCAATTTGAAAGAGAATTATTCAGCATGCAGAAATGTTTGTTTAGTGCCTGAAGTCTAGCCAGACTCAGCTTAAGGGCTGGCTTGGATATTTTAGAAGGATTTATTGGGTACATTTCTTTTTTTCTTTCAAATAAATGATTATACATTTCTTCCATGGCTTAGAGAATGTGGTCCAGGTTTTCAGATTGGGCACACAAGGGCAGGTACCTCCATCCCTCATGGGAACAGGCTCATGCAGACAGGGAGCAGGGGAGGCTGTGAGTGCAAGTGCAGCTCTGTGAGAGGAGCATGGCGAAAGCAGCACCACCCTGATGTTTGCTGTGCGTGATGCATGTCTGAGTCACAGTTTCTCTCTCCCCTTCTTCTGACCAGGGAAGGTACCCATGTTCTTCTGGTGCCTTGGAGACATAAATGATAATATCCTGTCTGTTCTGTAGAAGCCAAAGAAGCAAAGACTTGCTCTGGGTATTCTGATTAGGGATGAGAAGAAGGAGCATGACTAACATCAAACTGAGCGTTAGCATCAGAGACTAGTCAATGCAGGTTCCCTCTGCAGTCAGCAGAGGACAGTTTCCTCCAGGGCATGATTTAAGACAAGAGACTACACTAGAAAATAGGAGTTTGTGTGGGAGTGGATCTGCCTTACAGTGGACAGAGTGTCCATTAAAACGGACAGTCACGGCACATTCTGTGTAGCAGTGGTTGAGTCTTGTATGTCATTAATGATTGAAATCTAAGGATTAGTAGGGGCAAGCAGCAACTCCTTCATATTCAGACAAGATTTAATTGCTTAGGAGAACATCCTGATTAGAGTCAACAAATCAATATACAGCAATGTAGCTTAAATCTAAGATAAGGCACTGCCAACTGAAAGATGTTGTCTCTGTTAGTACATTGGGAAATTCTCCCTTTTAATGAGGTTTGGAAAATAATACCAGAGACTTTATCAATATTGAGAATGCCTAGTCCTTCCTTCTGGCCCTTCCCTAGCTTCCACTGGTCTTCCCACTCCTATGACCTTCTATTTAAGTCTTCAGTCCTCTCTTTCTTTGAATTAATATATGTGCCTGTGTTTTTAATCACTTTATCTGAAGAAAACAAAACAAAACAAAAACATGCCTAGGTTCTTAATTGTAATGTAAAGGTTGTTTTGTTTTGTTCTGTCTTCTGAAAAGTAAGATATGATACTTTCTTTTAGTTGCTTGAGTTACAGAAGATGTCTTTGATGGTCACATATTTTACCACTTTCCCTGGTTTTCTGTACCTGGGATTTTGGTTTCATCTTGAGTCTTCCTCCACTTTCCAGAATAATTTTCTGAATTGTAGAGCTGTGGCATGAAGTCCTGACAGTTCACCAGCCTGGCAGTGTCATATATCAGCCTGGTAATCAACATAGTGAACAATTCAAATGGTTATTGTTCAGCACTACTTAGAATAGCAAAAGTTCATTTATATATGCCCCAGAATCAATAGGAGATGGATTTTTTCTGCTGCATGACACATTAGTAAACAAATCCAGTTCATTTCCAGAGATACTAATTTTTAGTTCTTTGGCCACTAGCAGACCAAATTCCTTTCAGTGGCCAAGTACAAAAACATAATGGTTTCCCCTTCACCAAAGATTTCCTGACACACTATAATAACAATTCTTGAAACGAAATCTTCTGACAGTGGTTAATGACAGCCTTACTGCCTGAATAAATTGCCGTATCTGAAGTTTCTCTTGGCTTGCACAATTCTCACTCTTTTGCTACTGCAGTGCCTACAAATGGCCTAGTCTTACTTGGGAAATATGAAAGTGAGAATCTGAATTATAAAGTGAGACAGATTATGTGTATACACACACATGTACACACACATTTATATCAGTTCTAAGTTTATATGTTTATTGCAAGCCACTCTTATTTGTCTCTGAGGAATTTTGTAGAGGCTGGCAGAGATAATGAAAACTTGTTAAAAAAATAAGTGAACAGGGACCAAGCCTGAGAATAAACCAGATCTGATCTACTAGGCATAGCAAAAGTGAAGAAAAATAAATAAGAAAAATAGACATTTAACATGTTTTCTGCAGAAGCCATATTCCTTCAGGCAGTGAAATGTCACCCTTATTTACAACCACAAAGAGGTGATGTTTCACAGTCTGTAATTAAGAAGAGGTTATCTTTTCCAAGCTTTCCAATATATTATATTCATAGACCTGGTTGTTCTGATTTATTTATTCACCAGCTGCTAAATACTTTTAAAAGTTATTTTCCTGTGTACTCTCTGAGACCAGATTTTATGAGGAAAAATGTTGGCCTCAAGTCAGATTTCTCTGACATGAGTCAGGGTTTTACAACTCAGCTTGATCATCCAGTGAAAAAGGTGACTCATCTTTTCAACCAGAAAAAGTAGTGCTTGTACATAACTGATTTAGACAGTTCTGATCCATTTATCCCACTAGAATTTTTCATGTTCATATCTCAAAGAAAAGGAGGTCTTTTCATGCATCAAAAATTTTCAGAAATGCTTTGAAAGGCAACAAAACAGAGAGTGGGAAGAATTGAAATCACTGTAGTGACGGGGTATAGACACAGCATTGTATGGCAAAACACATTTTGTTAGTTCTGCTGCTGATTTTTCCAGTTCAGGACCTTAGTGCTTTAGAGCTTCCCCCCAGATGTGGAAAACCCAAGTTGAAGTTCATTGTTTCCCTACAGCAGTTGACACTTATCTTCAACTTCCCAGCAGAGTATCTTAATCATCCAGCTGTCTGTAGCTTTTCAAGAACAACTCTGGGCAAAGCTATGCCAGTCTACGGCAAAGAACTCAAGATTCACTGACTTCAGAGAGATACATATATATGCAGAGTATCACTTTTTCATTTGTTTGTCTGTTTACTGATTGTATTTTACATTAAATAAAATGTATAAGGAGAAACCTATCAGCCAGCAGGGGAATGGAGAGTTCTCCTTCCCCAAGTAACATGCAGCCTATTGGCAAGACTGAACGCTGCTTCATGTCCTTTACTCTACAGCTATCAACCAGAGTGGAACAGCTCCTGCAGGAGAGCCTTGGATGCCCTTTCACTTCCCAACAGCTAATTTGCAGGTTGGTGATTAAAGCATTTTCACAGAAAGTAGGAGACGGAGTGTGAAACTCCTCAGGCAGGGGTTACTGTATACGGAGACACAAGGTACCACTGTCACTGCATATTTATCCTCTAGCTACCCTTTCACAGGAAACAGCAGCCCATCATCAGGTTTGCAGAAAAGATTGTGTAAAATCTTCATGCCAGAGCAGCTATTTTGTAGTTATTTGTAGCTATTCTTCTTGAGAAGTCTCAGAGCTGTGAAGGAAAGCACCTTCTCCATCGCTGTGCCCGGACGCGACTTACAGCTTACTCCTTTCCAGGGCTTTTCCATATATGCTGGTTTAGATGGCTTCCCACCCAAGTGCATTGGCTTTGAAAGGAAGTGATACTACATTGCAGTACTGAATTCCTTTTAGATATATTGCCTGGAGAATCTAGGTGACAGAAAATTATTGTGGCCCCCATTTGCAAGAGTTAATGCACCAAGATCCTGCAGTGCTGACCATGGTAGCCTCCAAGCTCTCTCTAAAGGCAAGCCACAATCTCTCTGTTTAAATTCCTCAGCTTGAAAATCAACATACCATGCTGGGATGTATAGAGAAGAAATACAGAAATGTAAAGCACTCAGATACCACAGTAACAGAATTGTCTAAATAACAAAGATTGATAAATATTTTCAATAGAGCTTAGTAACTAGTTCATACCACAGTTTACACAGCAAGGTAGGCCTCTCCTTCTGTCTTCAAATTTTCTGCAAGCCACCAGAATTTTACCTGAATTCAACAAAAATGTTCATCTTGCATTGAGGTACATGGATATATTGCATTACTCTCTAGACACGATGATAACAATATGCTGTTACAAGCATGTTTGGGATTTTTCTGTATTGAACTGTTTTGCAGTGTTCAAGGCTATATTTAACTGATAAAGAAAGGGAAGAAAGAAAGAAAGTTTCCCCCCATGGAATATACTTTGGTTTAGAGTTCTAAAAAGTTTGACTCCATTTACTGTTGCCCTTTCCATAACGAATTAGATTGATTTTCTTCACTATAATTCTGTTAAAAGATCCCTTTGCTCTTAAAATATCCCTGTGATATAGCAGTTCTGCCATACCAAAAAGCATCATTTTCTGAACAGGAAAAGATATATCGTCTCTCACTGCATTGATAGTTTTCCAGACTATGAAATTTCTCAAGAAAAACTGAGTTCATGTCACAGTGACTGCAAAAATGTTGCACTGTTATTAAGTGCTACTTCCTCAGAACTGTCTCAAATTCCTCCAGTGGGAAGTAAACAGACATTTCTTATGATGACTCCCATGTTTTTTTTAATAAACTTTGAATGCTTCAGATATCTCATGGCATTCAAATGCTCTGTGGATCGGCTCTCCAGGAACTGCAAGTGTTTCATCCTGCTTAGCGTGAGGACACAGTCACTGATGTGTGCAGAAGAAGGGAGCATGTTGAACCTTTAGAAGAAAATACTCATTGCAACAAAGCACGATTTCAGATTCTCGTTCCTTTGAAAATCTGCAGATTACTATGCACCTTTCTGCTGCTGAATAGGACAGAGGAACCATAAAAGCCTTAGAGTTTGCAGGAAACTTCATTAGTAGTGTTGGAATGTCTAGAAAGCTTGTGCAACTTAGATAAACGGGTTTGTAGGCTGCGGAAACTATTTTAGGCTTTCTTTTTTTAGATAGCAAAATAAAATATTTTGCCAGCGTGCATTTGTGATAGTAAATAACTCAGACTGATGTCTTACAGCAAGTTTGCCTTTACTACCTTACTTTGCCTTTTACACTCAACATTCTGTACCATTTTACACTGCCAAAGCCTTGTTTTTTCCAGACGGCTTGAATTTATGCTCCATATTTAAATGATTAGACCTGTTTACATGGGACTGGAGAGGACCTATGCTTGGACATAGCAACACAGTAAAACACAGTAAAATCTTGAGTACAGTCATATACAAACATGAGCCTCAGATTTTCCTTTTAGTCTTGTCACATACAAGCAATAAAAGAGCAAAAGGGATTTCCTGGGGAAAAAAAGTAATCATTGACATTTAAAATTAAGAAGAGTATCTAGCAGGCAGAGAGAGGCACTCACACTATCCACTCCACTACGCAATTTGCTGTGCTTACAGATTATTCCATTTTATTAAATAAATCAGCAGTTACTATCCTTCCAGGAAAGTGACCTCATTTCTCCTGAACCACTGTGATGGGCCTAATATAATGACTGATTCATGATAGATAGGGGTGAATTCTGAAGTCACTTGAACCTGAAGGTGGCAAGCATTAAAGGCAAGACCAAACACATTATAAGAAAATAGTCTTTTGGCCTCTTAGAAAGCAGAAAATGTCACCTCGAGCACTTTCGTGTGATTTAGCAAAGTTGGGCATAGAAAGTGAGACCCTCCTTCAGTGCTGAGAGTTTAAAAAAGATTGGGGTTTAAAAATTAGTATAGTTGATAGCTGACTAAACCGAAAACTCAGCTGCTAAATTGAGTGTTTCCAGAGCTAAACCTGGGGATTTTAGAGCTAATTGAAGGTCTGTTTAACAAACATTGCTTGGAAGCTCTGTGTAGGGTCTCCAAGCCAGAGCAGCTGTACATTTGTGACTGGTTTCAAAAGAGGGGGATGGGGGAAAAGGAGAGATGAAGGAGTTAGGACAGGTATTGCAGCTGCTCCTCATTAACCTCGCCAAAGAGCAAATGGGAAATCAACAAATGAGTACATTCCAGCAGAATTTCAAAGTGGAAGTGATAATAGGAAGGCTAGACTGACAGGTTCTGGCAGGTTGGGAGGGCATTGCTAAAAAAGCACTGGCGGCTACAGAGCTCAAAGCTGAAGGACTTACTTCTTTCCTGCTTCCCTCCCCCATCCCATTTCCTCTCCACAAGAGCAGTTATTTTATTTCATCTATGAAAAATTGATTGCTGGGATACATTCACTTCCAGAGGTGCAGGGGAGCAGGAACAGGCGGTATCAAGTAGTAAGAGAAAATCTGAGAATCTAAGTAAAAAAATTTGGTTTGCAGTGGGGAAAAATTAATATGTGAATGGAAGAAAAAAGACAGCAGAGTAATGATTGAAGGTCGGATTCATTCTGGAGGAGATGGCAAGCAGTGCAGTGGGGAATAGCAGTTCCCCAGTGGTGTGTTTTAGTGCGTGGATTACTGGAAATAGAGTAACTTCTATTCTGGCTCCTGTCAAGGGTAGCAAGTACTACTTGTGCTCTGCACTGTGGCTAAACCCATATACACCTAAACAGTGGCATATTAGGATGACCATTTGGGTACAAGGGACAGA
Source organism: Tyto alba (assembly GCF_018691265.1). Classification (NCBI taxonomy): domain Eukaryota; kingdom Metazoa; phylum Chordata; class Aves; order Strigiformes; family Tytonidae; genus Tyto; species Tyto alba. The sequence continues at coordinate 2,888,712 of NW_024881295.1, read as the reverse complement.
GCTGGAGAGCAATATGTTGGCATATTATAGTAATGTTCATGCAAGAACAGTCAATGGGCTTGAATCTCATTTGAACTATATTCACTTTATATTTCTCTATGTTTCACTGCAAAATGGCTTGTGCCTGCAAATAGAACTCTTTACAGATCTAGGACTGATAAGAAGACTCAATGTTACTTCAGTAAAGTTCTCTTCCTGCAAGCAGAGTACATGAGGGTGCATCAGTGACACTTGACTTCATAGCACCTCCCCACACTGCCTTCCCTGGAGATACAAGTGGCTTCTTGAAATCTTTCTTTCAAGCTTGTTGAGGTCTTGAAATAAATCTTGCAGTACCTGAAAGAGTTTTCCCAGAGTCCTCCTAGCTACAGATCAGCCTGTGGGGTTGAAAGGCATGCTTCTCAGGCTTGATGAAATGGGAAATACACTTTGAGTTCGTAATAAAATGAAACTGTTTCCTGTTCCTGCCTGTAAACATTCCATAGGAAATTGAGGCAGTTTTCACTGGAGACAAGGAAACTACCACTTACCAGGAAAAGTTTCTTTAACTGTGAAAAATGGCAAACTTCTGCTTATGGCAAATGTACTGAAATGTACACTTTTATCCAGGGGTTGGAATTACACCCTTTTCTCGGAGAACAGCTGCATGTGCTGGTGGGAATGGTAAAGTTTTGGCCTGGATCCAATTTGATAATACTTAGAGAGAGATGCAAGGAGATTTTTGTGTTGTTTTGGTTTTTTTTGAATCTAAATTCTTCCAAAACAAAACGCGGTCACTGGAGTATCAGCCTTGCAAGGTGCTGAGTATGCTGGCTGTCATCCAAAAGTGCACTTAAGCACATGCTTAACTCTGAGGACGTGATTAGTCTTGCCAGTTTCACTGGGGCTATTGACATGCTTAAAGTTAAGCATGTGATTAAGTCCACTGCTGCAAGAATGTTTAGCCCTTTGTAGGATTAAGCCTAGCTCTATGCTGTACAAATGATCTTTTGTTCGGTCTTGAATGACTAGGACAGGCAACGGGAGGAATAAACACCGTTCTTTGAAATAAACATTCTGCTGATCACAGAGATAGTGCACACAGTATTAACACTGAAACTGTCATCACATTTTATTAGCAACATTTTAGCAGCGCAACTGAGATGATTCACTTCTCTGAACCGTGTCTCCATTACCTGCCTTTACCTGAAATGTCTGATTGGTTATGTGCCATGGTAACTCGGCAGCTGAGTGTCGCATCAGCAGTCGGTAGTGTCGGCGTAACAGTGCTTGCAGGGACCCATGTGCACCTTCAGTGCCGTGCAGCTCTACACTCAAAATCACCAAGTCAGCTCTGAGCACGCTGCTGCGTCTGTCTGGTGCAGCACACCACCAGAGAGAGGCACTAGCTTGCCTTGAAGAACAAAGCGATCTTGGTAGTGTGATGGTCATGTCCTGGGTTTGACCTTCACTCATTCCTACCACAGTGTTTCCACTTGTGGTGCTATGCAGTCATGAGCGAATCGGGTCAGCTCGCCCAGCCCATTAATTCCTCTCCGGCAGAGGCCGGGGGATGCTCAGGCAAAATGCATAAGGAAGAGATGAGAATACAATAATGTTATTTCAGATCATGTCATCCTGGCAACCTCTGGCACAGGGTGCTCCTGAGCTAAAAGCACTGGGAGCTTGCAGTAATGAGGTCCACAGGATTTCTATTTGGCGTTGCTCTCTGCAGTGTGGCCAATACGGGAAGTGACCGGTGGTGTGGCATTCTTCACAGCAGGCCCGCACGATGCAGCGAAGGAAATGTTAGCGTTTGCAGGCATTTTTCTCAATAACATTCCCATTTTTGGTAACACAGGCAGAGCTGAAACATGGCAGCAGCAGTGGTAAAGTATCAGAGAAAAAGATAGTGGAAGGAACAGCTTTTGCATGTTGTTGAGCTGTAATTGTTGTCTGTAAGCCAAGTCACTGAGCCATTCACGTCCATAATTGAAATGAAGCATTCTTAAAACATAATTAAGATAAAGAACTAAGGCATAAATAAATCATATTCCTCTATTTTTTCTTTATGCATTTTTCCCTTCCAGATTTTTCCCTTAGCAATTTCTCCTAATGGTTTTAGTTTTAGTTTTCAGGGTATGGCTGTTTTTTATTTGTCCAGCTTTTTAATTTTGTTTTGTTGTTGATTCTAACTACTTTTTTATGGTAGTCATATAGTTTTACTTCTTTCATTTAAAACCTATGCAATTACAGTTTTGAAAATTACTGATTCCAGACATGGGAAAATGACAGAAAAATCAGCAGAATTCAGAAAAGTAAGCAAAATTCCAGTTGGCTAAATAGCTGTTAATTTCAATGGAAGGCTTCTCAAACAACATGATTTTTTTAAAAGCTGCAGAATTAGATACGAAGTTGTTCAACACAGTCTTCAGATTCAGAAGGACTCCAACAGGTCTTGAGAACATATTGTTATTTCCGTGAGGTCTGATGCAATCCTTACCATGTCTGCAGGCAAAGTCTGGAGCTAATTTCTGCTTATGATTCACCACAGCTCAGCAGCCTGGGGGGCACAGAGAAAGGCGCAGCGCATCTGTTTTGGCAGGTTAAAAGATGAATTTCTGAATACTAAAAATAAATTCTTTATAATTCTATCCCATCTTGCTTCCAAGGACCTGACATTTGGCAAATTTTAATGAAATGAACCTTACAACACCTCCGTGAGATCAATGTAAATATTATCCCCCTTTTACAGAAGAATGAAATTATAACCCAGATGGAGATGAAGGCCTTGATTCAGGAAGCATCCTACACAGACATGCATCCTTTCCTACAGGTGCTGCGGGCAGTGTTAGGGGACATTTTTTTCAAAAATAATTAAATTTGATTTGGAAGTCATTGCCCAGAGACATCAGTCGGGTTTTTGGCTCTAGGAAATGAGCAGACATTACTCATGGACAGCTCTGAAAACAGTTGTTCCTCATTCAAACTGATCAGAGGCCTCTAGAAGAAGATGAAAGCAAGAACAGTTGTGGAGAGCATTTGGTTTTGGAATATCAAAATTTCTTCCTTTCTAGAGTGAAATGAGAGCAAAGAAACAATTCAGAATTTCCCAGGTCCAGTGATTCAGAAGGAAATGGAATCTCAGACCCATAAGGCCATTTTCCTTCTGAAAACTCTTGATGCTTCATCTTCTTAACATTTGTTATTGGTTTGTAGTTGTATAAGTAATTTTGCAACAGAAAATTAAAATTTCCTTTCCAGACAGTGAAAAAGATCGGACTGGAACCTGAACAAAATAGAGCAAAGCAAAACCTTTTAAATTAATATTGTTGGGGATTTTTTGTTATGGGAACAAAAAAGTGTCCATTGACCCCAAAAGACTGTGTCCAAATTTCTGGTTTTGTATCCTTCAGACCCTGGAAAATGGAGATACATGAAACATTTTTTTGTTATACCATGGCAGACTGAGAAGTTTTTAAAAATCAGTTTGTTTATTTAAAACGTTTTATTATACTTGCTATACATCATTATCTATTTGTTTATAATATAATCAGTGGGGGAAAAAAAACTTAAGGGGAAGGAAAGACAAGAGAGGGTAACACTGAGAACAAGATTGATTTCACCTACATTTAGCTGTCCTCACTTAATTTAATCTCTCAGATGAGACAGATGAATCACCCCCTAGAGGTGCTTATACATTGACTGGAGAGAGCCCCGCATGATTAGCTTGATCCAGACATTTTCAGATAGCTAAAACTCAGTGGGACTAATCCTACCCCAGTTTCAGCCTCTTCTTTTCCAGCAGAGGAGCTGGAATTGACATCTCTGAAGGACAATCAGCCCCCTGGATCTTCAGTTCCCAGCCTGGATAGAAGATTTTGAATATTTGAATGATTTGCTTGTCTAATGGTAACAAAGAGATAAATACCAGTTTACGTGAATTATTATGCTGTTTATTTGTAACTTCAGACCTTCAATATGGATGGTTTGGTTGCAAATTAAATTTGGACGCAAGAACAGCAGACGTCCAGGACAGAAGTCCATCTAGCTCACTATCCTGTCCCCAGGGAAGGTCACTAGCACATTCTATGGAAAACAGGTGAGACTCCAGTAAACATCAAGTGATACTGTCCCAATACACTCTCCCAGTCTCCAGTAATCAGTTTGAGGACTATCTGAGACAGAGGTGATAACTCGGAGTTGTTTGTGTTTTAACTGCCTGAATGATTTTGTTCATGTGAAAACCAATCCTGGCAGGAATAAAGCCTTTGTGGTAGCATGTCTACAATACCAGAAGGAGAAGAGCATAAGGCATGGCCGGAATTCATGTAGACATATCTTGGCTAATTGAAATGTCACTAACTTGCCATATGTAAACAGTAGTTTTTGCAACATAGATTTAAGCACAGGCTAACTAAATTCCTCTCTGTGCTTTGACATGCTCTGAAGTGATTATGAAGAGTTGACTGGACAAAAGCTAGCTTGAATTTGTAGTTAACCTCTGAATGCAAAGGTGCATTATGAGGAGTAGAAGGAATTCTGTACCAAAGTTTGTCTTCTCTGGAGTATCTGTATTTCATTTGAAGATGATTTCCAGATTCAGACAAACTTTGACAACAGTTGGCTGAATGTGCAGTGAGGCTGTTACTATACTGTCATCAATTTCACAGGTAACAGCACCGCTAACCTGACTGTAGCATCCAGACACGCAAACCTGAAAGTGTAATCCATGTGGATTCACATCAAAATGGGATGTGGCAAAGAACACCTCCTGACAGTGGCAGCCCAGCTGTGAAGAGCCATCTTTTGGCTCCAGCAGATTACTGTCTCATTTCAAAAGTGAGTCAGGGTTGTAGTGAATGCAGCTGGAGATGTCACTTAGTCCGGACCAGCTGAAGCCTGACAAGTCTGTAGGCTGCAGGCCTGATTGTTCTCTTGAGGCACCGATTTGGTTTGCTCATTTTCAGGTGAGTGCTTGCACACGTGTACCTATGGATTCATGCAAAAGGTCAAGCAAGCATACACTGAGGTAAAAATATAGAAAGGGTTTATCTTTGGGGAAATCAGGGGGTTTCGATGTCTCTCCTTGAAGCAAAAGTAAGATTATTAGCTTGGACTTTATATAAAAATGTGAAGAAAGTTTAACTAAAAATATATATGTATCAAACTAAGTAAGTAAAATTCCCCGAAAGATTTAAGGAAACTTTAGGTGCAGAGAATCGTAACAATAACTTTACGATGATGAGAAAGATGGGACTGTATGGTTGTAGAAGCACTACAAGACCAAAGGAGAAGGAGAGGGAAGAGCTGATTAAGGGTCTCAAGAAAACCAGAAAGCAATGAGTAAACCATAACATCTCGCAGTGGTGGGATAGGATGCAGAGGCAGAAGATGGCAATCACTGTCAGGCCCTAAAGACTACAAAAAAGGGAGATCCCCAAGTGGCACATGGCATCCAAGCTGAGAATAACATCGGGGATGCAGAGGACTCAACAGCAGTCATTCTTTGTCGTCTGTGCCACTGCAAAAACAACCAGATGGTTCACCTGGACGCGAGTGTCTTGGTGCCTGACGAGGGGACAGGCTACTTAAGACACAAAGGCTGTGTTGCTCGAGACCGTCTGAGTGTGCATGAGTGAAATTGGTTTTGTTTCCATTTTCTTTCATAATAAAATCACCTTTTTCCCCTCTGAGTCCTTTCTTTAAGATCTGTCACAGTGCTACAACAGTATTGCAATGTACAGGATGCAATGCAGGGGAAAGAATCCATATTTGATTTGAACCATGGAGAGCCGATGTGAAAATCTAAGTGTCTTTTTATGTTTCTCAGATAAGAACATACCCCTTTAATTCCCTCAAAATCAAATCTGTTTGCAAGGAGGCTAATTTCAATTTCCACTAATTTAATGCAGTATCCTGAGCAGTTAAAAAATAAAGAAAGAAGAAAGCTGTAAAGAGAAGTGGTGGTGGTAGCATCTTGTACAAAGGGTTCTCTTTTTTTTCCAGAAAAAAAGATCTACTTCTTGACCTGCTTAAATTATTGGATGGAACAGAAGTGTGCTCCCTCTTCCAACTCTCTGCAGGCAAATATCTTTTTCAGGATCAGCACTTTAGCACATACTTAATTCAAGCTTGCATTGCTATCTAAATATGTTGAATTCAACCATACACAGAAGCACATCCTTCAGTTACAAATTTAGATTCATACTTTGGAAAAAAAGCAGCAAAACAATCACTTTGCCACTGAAGTCAGCAGTTTTGATTCTGGTTATTCGGAATGGGGGACTGATCTGTGTAAGAAGCTGCCATTTTACATGACATGTTTTCAGCATAGAAACACATTTTATTACCTTCTAAATCTGTTGCATGAGACCAAAGCAATCTCTGGAGCACACCAGGGATGACTCTAACCTATTGCAGTTTTTTTCCCAGCAAATCAGAATGTAGCATCCATTTTTTAATCAGTTTTTAATCACCAAATCTGAGCAAATCAGTTCATTTTTTTTATGGTATTAAATTCATTTATAAGTGACATAAAAAACATAACCTATTAAAAAACATGTAAAATAACAGACGTGCAAATGATGAATAGACCTTCTGTTGTTCGTTCCTGTCTACTGGCCACAGAGAAAAAAATCTTGGTATAACTGTCCTGACTTGCAGATGACACTTGTTATTTTGGTAAATAACTATTTATCAATAAATATGATGGCTAAATGGTGAGGAAGGTTTTGAGTGATGACAAAATGTACTGCTGTATGTTTGAAGGCCTTGACTTAGGAAAGCATTTAACTGTGTATGAACCTGTTTAGAATAATACACATAGCCTGGAGTTCTCTTTATTTAATCCAAGTGTAAGTCCAACAAAGCATATGCTCTAAAAATGTTGTCCTGGTTGGACATACATTTTGGGTGAAAGCCAAGATTCTTACAAGGGTTTGAACATGGACACGCAGCCTCCCACAGGACTCATTCCCCAGTCTCAGTTACAGTTCCCTGTGCTTTGCAATCAAACAAACTTCTGAACACTGTATTGGTTTGGTCTGGGATCGAATTAATTTTCTTCGTAGTAGCTTGTATGGAGCTATGTTCTGGGTTTGTGATGAAAAGGGTGCTGATAATACAGGGATGTTTTAGTTATGGTTGAGTAGTGCTACACAGTGCCAAGGCCTTTCCTGCTTCTCAGCCCACCCCACCAGCCAGTGGGCTGTGGGCGCACGAGACGGTGGGAGAGGACACAGCCGGGACAGTCGAACCTAACTGACCAAAGGGGTTTGCCAGACCACATCACATTGTGCTCAGGATATAAAGGTGGGGAAAGAAGAAGGAAGGTGGGGGGGACATTCAGAGTGATGGTGTTTGTCTTCCCAAGTCACCGTTAAGGCGTGATGGAGCCCGGCTGTCCTGGAGACAGCTGAGCACCTGCCTGCCTGTAGGAAGTGGTGAATTAATTCCTGGCTTTGTTCTGCTTTGCGTGTGCAGCTTTTGCTTTACCTATTAAACTGTCTTTATCTCAACCCACAATTTTTTGCACTTATACCCTTCCAGTGGCTCTGTGGGGCTTAGCTGCCTGCTGGGGTTAAACCACAACAACCCAACTTTTTTATAGGCCAGTCTTATGGACTAAAGGTTTATCAATCACAAAGTATCTCAAGCCTTTAGATCTCTCAGAGACATCACATGTAGGCATGTTAATTCCCAGTATAAGGTTTTGGCTTCAGTGGTAGTTTATCACTGATTACTTCATTTCAGCAGGCACAGGAACATAATCATGCTGTGGTTAAGATGGTCACTGATCAAACCAAAGCAAACTTCCCTGCTGACCTATTTGTCCTTCCACTTACTCTCTGTAAATCAAGAGTATATATGTTAAAGTTCAGAGAGGAGAACCAATTCAAACAAAGGTAGCAGGGGAACTTGAAAGAACATCTGTAATTGTCACAAAGTTACAACTGGTTAATTTAAATGTATGTAGTTCCCATACCTTGTAAATTAACCTGTGCTTGAGTATGTCTTCAATCATTTACTCATAAGTTGTAAATGGTCCTCATGTTTTAGATATTAAAGAGCATTTAACTTATTTGGGGGGTTAATTTTGTAGGGTAATATTTTTTATAGTAATTATCTTGATAGAGTATGTGTTATTTTGCTTTCAGAGTATATAAAACAAATTCTTCATATATTAAAGGCATTGGTCCAGGTCCCACTGCTAGTTATGATGAAATAGATGTGGAAGACCCCAGCTGAGTAGGGACCAACCTTAAAAAAGATGTACATCTGGTATGTGATAGCAGAATCTGAATCAAAGCAATTTTCTTCTCTAATAAATGAAGTAAAACTTTTGTTTGCTGTGAGACTGGACAGACTGAAATGGTATTTATCGCTGTGCTCCCTGAGTTGCCCCAAGCACATAAGCATGTATTCATTGTTGAGACCACATGGACTTAGAGATTGTACTGACCACTAAGCATGTTGTGTAATTCATGCTGCGCAACTGAGGCTTTGTTCCTTAAAACAAGGCAAGATGTTGACTCCAAGTTGTGGTAGAAAGCTCTGGTAGAAACACGTCAAACAGAAAAATCAGTCATTGGTGGACTGTAACTAAAGAGTTTGGTCGCAGTTAACGTGAGCTTTTAAACTGCATCTTTCTGGAAGTAATAGTTATCACTGTGGTTGTGATAATGTCAGAGTTTGTTGAGATGAAGTTCATGTGTAATAACCATCTATTAGAAGTCCTGAGCCATAATGAATTCTTTCAGCATTTCTCATAATAGAATTAATTAGGATACATTTTGTGGGCATTAGTGAAGCCCTCACAAGTATTTTCCAGATATTTGTTCATGAGTTAGCATTAGTCAGGCATGAGTTAATGGACACCAAAGGCTTTATTCCCTTAAAAATCCCTTCTTGTTTTGTGAGTCCTATTTCTATCTAGTCCCATCTAATATTAATTTTCATGACACTAATCATGTGGTATTGATTTAGATATTGCATATTACTATTGGGACTCCATTTTAATTCAGTGTTAGTGTAGCATTAGAATGTTACACAAAAGTGTTAGCATTTTAAGTTAAAAGTCTGCCTAAAGTATTTCCATTTGGTGAAATTCTGCTTCCCGAACTGAGTCAAGAAGTCAATCCAGATCTTGCTTAAGGGTGCACACTTGTAAACAAATGTCATGATGCTTTTTCTTTTAGCAACCGAAAGTATTTCTGAAGTATTTAGAAGCCCTAAAGTACAACAAAGCTCTTTGTAAAGAGTAAAGGGCCTTGACTTTGCTACCAGAAGTCAGTGGGATGTTTGACTTTAATTTCAGTGGCTACAGAACCAACTCCAAAGAATGTGCCATCTGCCTAAATATCAAAATAGTGTTGTTCCACACCAAGGGGAGACTCTAGCTAGATTTAAACTTCTCTATAGTAGTCTTTTTTTTTTTTTCTACTTTCAAGCCACAAAGCAAATGACCCAAGAGAAGAGTCATATAGAGGAAAAAGAACTCCTATCTTTCCCCTTGCTTTATACCTGTCTATTGCCCACCACCATGTCAGACTACAGAATCTTTGCTCCGAGCATAGAAAGCTCTCATTCGTGCCAGTGAAAGTTCCACACATGTGGCTTTCAGGGCAGTGCCCTTGATTTGTTTACGATTTCTTTTCCCCAAGCCTAGTGCAGTCTCACTGAAATAAGTTAAAATACATCTCTAAACTTCAATTAGCTGCACATCCACTCACATATATTACTGAAGAATTTTCCCATTCATACCAATCTGCCAAAGTTTATGATCATTAGGGCCTGTATATCTTTTATTTTTAAGAAAAATGAGATTTAGTCATGATAATTAGATTTTAAGAAAGCTATTTAAAAAACTGGATAGTCTTTGGCTGAGTTGTGGCCATGGTAATTCAGAGGAACACAGTTAATTATAATCCACTTTTCTCCTATTCATTACGGATGTGAGGTGCTCCTGTCTCAATATGTTTATTAAGGAGAAGAAACAAATAATGGTTTTGAAGTTGCTTTGATCAGAGGGGAGGAGGAACCTTTTACACTGTCCAATTTTAAACATGTTAACTTAGCCTCCTAACTGGCAACAGCGCACAAGATGATTGGATATTTAATATGCTGAAGAATGTAGGCATATCCCAGATTCATGTATTTTAAACCGGTTCAAATGGTATATCCAGACAGTGCTAAACTAGTTCTTAAGCACCTATTGTTCCTCTGAGGAACTCACATTCTGTTCCTGGAACAGGGAAAAGGAGGAAAAATGGAGGATACAGGGGTAGAGCAGAAGAAAAGATATAAAAATTAAAGAAGATCAGGGAAGAAAGGTCTGCTTCTCTGTCTGCGACAAGGACAAAAATCTGTCCAGAATGTTTCCAAAGTTGTTTACAAAAGCATCAGTTCTAATAAAAATCATGAGTCCAGACCCTGGGCTCTTTCTCTCCTGGGACAGAGTGCTTAATCCAAGATTGCACAAGCAAATATTCTTGAGCAGAGAAAGAAGTCATGCAGCTGCTGGACACCGCATGGTCTCCATGTTCCCTCCCTCCATCTCCCCACCTCCACCTTTCTTCTCTTTCTGCTAACAGTGATATATGGCATGTTTGTACAAACTAGAAATCATAGTGGGACTTCATGGTGATCCATTTAGTTTCTGGGTAGCAGTTCTCCACTCACGCTTCTTGGCAGAGTAGCAACTACTGAGATCAGATAACGCAGCCCAGAGGGACCTCCCATCTGTACATTTCAAAATCTGCTGTCAGCAGTGCAGAGCAAAGCAGAGCAAGCTGCAAAGCTGTTCCTCACTTGAATTAGTGGAAGTGTCTTAAGACCTCCCGGGAACATAACTGTTTTAGCTCTGCTCCACAGAACGGGGTGAGGAAGTGAAATGAAAGTTATTACATGTGAGAGATGAGAAGAGATGGGAAAAAGATGTGAGGAGAGGTAGACAATCAGGACTCATCTGAATGAACCATTCATTTCCCAAACTGCCTTGTGCTCTCGTTTGTCAAGAAGGTTAAGATTTGTTGCAGCCTTACTAGACATTGGGCCTGTTTACATTTCTTCACTGATACACTGTTGTCCTGCTAACACATTTTTATAATCCTGTTCTCATGAGTTATGATTTGGTCCATGAAACATAGGAAAGTTAGAATTACAGAACAGTTACAGACCCACAACTGTTTTATGACATTTTATGAAAGGCTAAAATATAATAGGAAAACTGACATAAGCTTTAGGAAACATTACTTAAATGTATCTCACCAAGGATGCTGACCACTTTGTAGTATTGAATACTGCATGATATACACAACTGCAAAAATTTCAGATTTCGTATTCTGAAAACATGAATATTTAAGAATATAAGAACATACAAATATTGGTTGAAGTATTTGATATAAAGAGTTTCTACCACATTCTTCTTCAGATATGCTTTTGCTTTTAAACTCAAGTACTGGTTTTCTGTGCTTGTTGTTCCTGATGAGGCTAGCTTTTGTTGCAGGCTTGAAAATCGCCTGAGATTTTTAGGTGAAAATTATGTATATGACTTCAAAATTACCATAAATAGTTCCATAATAATGCTGCATGAAAAATATGATTCTAGACTGCATCATTTGGCCAGCCAGCTCATCTCTCTTTTCTACTACTGGCCCCTGCCAAGTCTACAGAAAGATACATGTGAAATCCTGCAAAGAAAGCTGAATTAGAATTCAGTGCCAGTTGGGAATGCTTTTTTCACTTTCACTACTGTTTTATACTTCAGGGCTGCTCCTGCAACTTTGCAAGAGCAAATAATGATGAACATTGATTAAAGACTTTATGTTTATAGTTATCTGACTGGTAGGCACAGACTGCTTTTTTGCACCAAAGAGAAATATGGGAAACCTTTCTTAAATCTCTGGAAAGGTGGGCTGAAGTGACAGTCTTTCATAAGTCAAGTCTGTGATGGATACAGACAAAAAATTCACCATACGCAGTGTGTCATATAGCAAAGAAAAGGCATGCATGTAAAACCCCAGGCGTGCTTTAGCCTTTTGCTTAGACTGCTGTTACCCTACTAACATGGTGAAATCCTGGTGTTCAAGGCCACATGATGAGCCATCGGTTCACTGTAGCGGTGTGCTATGAATTTCATCACACTGTGCTGCATTACTTCTTGAGTCTTCTGCAGTCCTTTTTGGGGTCCTGTCATTTGACAAAAGACTGTATTCCAGGCATCAGAACATCTTCAACAACCAATTCTTCAGGGGTTATGCTTCAAACACAAGAATTGAAAATAAGCCTTAGTAATCCCCACCCAAACACAGCATGGAGCAAGGGCCTAACAGACACTGCTTTTTGCTAGAGGTCTAGGGTTTCTTTTACCACAATCTCAATATGTGCAAATCCTTCTATTCTACTGAGAATATACTGCTCAGCAGGCTGATGGATTCAGCACTTTCTTCACCGCCCTAGCTAGTCACTAGCACGTGGGATTGGCTTCCTTGAGCTCTGCTATTTGGTAAGTAGTTTAGCAGCAAAGATCTTCTACATTTGTTACTGATGAATTTCCAGCCGAACCATGTCTGTTTCTGTATTATGTTCTCTAAACATCTCAATCATAGTGTGGTTTAGACTGTGGAAACAGTTCCACATGGTAGCTGAGAACAGAGCACTACATACTGTTCTGGTTGACAGCATCTGGAAGCTCAGAGTAACATTACCTAGAGACGAAACAGTTAAAATATATTTATTGTTAGGCTTGTGGCACAATAACATCATGCTAGGCTTTCCAGAGCCACTAAATTTGTCCTTTGGCCATTGCCAGTGGAAGCTGATTGAGGTCCCTCCTATCAATTTTGAAAGGAATCGGTCTTGGAACCTCCTGGATGGAGACAGATGCCAGAGAATGAGCAAGAGTTGAGAAACAGTGGAAGTATTGGGGAGCTAGTCTTGCAAAGCATAGCTGCTCCAGAGGGCTAAGTCTTTAGACTAGTGTATAATATGCCGCCAGTAGTTGACTCAGCTTCATCGTATCTAGTGACAGGCAACTTAGAAAGCAAGGGATAGTTGTGTATCTTACACACAGGGAATACAGCCTGTAGTAGCTTTTCTTGCTACCCGTCATGAGTTCTCTGTAGGCATCACATCTGTAGGAGGTCATGGGAAGCGATGTGCCAGGAATACAGTCCAGGAAGCAAAGCTTTGTTCACTTCAGCCCCTACTAACCTTCTGGACTCCAGTGCAGAGATGAGCAGTAACTCATTACGTTTGTATCATGCTTCTATCACCCTGGGCATATCACAGCTCAGAGCTGCATTGTCAATGTGCCTCGACCTCCAGGCTAGGTGTGTGGTAGCACAGGAGAGCCGTAACACTATGGCTTGGGTCAAAGAGAACTGCCCTATGTTTGATGAGGAAGAAGCTTGTGGGCAGGTCTAGTGCTTTGGATATTACAAAAAGGCCTGGGTACATGTACTATGTACTATGCCTCAACAGTTTTGCTTGCTGAAGAATGAGTTTGGGGTTGACATGAAATGATGTAGTGATTTTGGTGAGACTTGTCAGAGAATTTTACTAAAAAGGAACTATTTCAGTAGATATACTAACTCAAGTGGAGCAAGGATCTTTATGATCTTTCATGAGAGTACTGATGCACCCATTTTGGATGTGAAGGGCCTTCTACCCTTCTCCTGTTCCACATGTAAGGGCATCACCACATTAAGGGTATTCTGTTTCAGAGCGATGGGAAGAGGTTCCACTGGCAATTGGGTATCGCTGCATAAGACCTGACCAGGTCAACAGACTTGAGAAACAGTAACTGTAGGTTAGAGCTTTCACTGTCATTGTTATGATGCTTACCTGGAGAGTGGAATACCTCAGTTCCTGTCCCTGTGCCAGTGATCACTTAAGCATATTGTAAAAATTAGAGTTACTTCAAAGGGGACACTGAAAAGCTGTCCAGTTCTGGCATAGAACTTAGAGGCCAGACATTCTTCTGGGAGCTAGGGATTGAAACTCCTCGGTGGGAGAAGACAGTGGATTTAAATCTCTGATATCGAAATCTCTGGTAAGCATCTTAAGCACTGGTTATATAGGGTTATATAGGAAGATTTACACTTCTTTGTCATTTTTCAGTGTTACCTAATGAAGCTTTTCACTTCCAGTACTTTGCTTTTATTAGAATTGTCTGCAATGAAAACAAAAATATTTTCTTTGACTCATAACGATTTTTTCCTTTTGTTTCTCTAAGAAAAAAAAAATCACTTAGGTTCAAGGCTAAATGCTTTGTTTGGACTAAGAACTGAAAAATTCATTATTTGCACAAAGTATTAACTGAGGCTAAGAGCTTAATAGGATTCATAAAGGCTTGAATAACACATAAAGAAAAAGGAAGTTCCAAGTGCTTTGGAGGGCTGAATTAGAATCCAAAAGATCTTGAAAAATTGAGAAAACAGTCCAAAATAAACAGAAAGAATCTGAGTAAAGCCAAGCACAAAGTGATACAATTAAGAAGGAACAATCAAATACATCTAAAACAAAAAGTAATTGTTAGGCAGAAGTACTACAAAAAATGGGGATCACTGTGGACAACAGAGCATCAAAACCGTGAAGCTGTAACAACAGCAGGAAAAGATAAATCTCACGTTATGATGTACTCAGAGGTCCTTCATGGGTAAGACACCACTTCGTCACACCCATGATGCCAAGGTCTCAGCAGGTGCACCGTATGTCATCTTTAGTGCTACAGTTGAAGAAAGGTGTAGCCTTCCTGGAAAAACAAAGCAACAGTGAGGTGATCATAGATGGAAGAGCCTGAAAGGTTGCATGCTTTTAATTCAGAACAGTGAAAGCACAAAGGCAAAGTGAATCACTTCATATAAGACCAGTTAGTCTCTACTTCCTTTAGCAGAAGGACAAAGATCGATACCCCTTACATTTCAGTAAAGATATAGGTTATATATACATTAAAAATGGGGGTGAGAGGTATTTTATTTTCTTCACAATAAGGTGTGGCCACACAAGAGGTTGTAGAAGAATCTCTCCCACCCTTTTCGTTTGATGTGATTTCTCAAGACATCCAGAGTCATGTTGTTAAGAAATGAAAATAAACTGGAGGGCCCTGTTTGTACACCACCATGAACGTAAGTCCCGACAGGGCCTTTCAACCCTGAAAGTGGTGTACAGTGAGGTCAAGGTTCACTGCAAACCACCCACAACTGCAATTCCATCCACCAAACTGACATCCCGGGCTAATACCAAGTAGCTTTTTCTGCTTGCAGCAGCAGTTTGTCTGCAAAGTTGTCCCAGGGCTAGTGCTGCCATGGCATGGTATGGAATTTGTGCAGTCACTCCAAGGCTTTTGTTGAGATGAGAAGCCATTTCCTCACTGGACACCCCATGGGTAGCCGGCAAGGGGCATCTGACCACTGCAAATAGGCCTGGTCAGGATTGGTGGAGTAAGAACGAAGGAAACCACTTAGACCCCCCCCAGACTAAGAGATTATTTTTTTTTCCATTCTTTTTTATTACTAACGGATTGCTGCTTCTGTTTCTTATTACTTTGTGTTCCCTTTATATCACTTGAACAGTTGAAAGGGCTCTTAAAACAAGAGTCACTAACCTTTATGCATTCTTAATCGCTCCTTTATGTGTTCAGAGAGGGGTAAAATGGCTGTGGTATAAATAAGAATGTCCAAAGCATGAAATTGAACTCTGAACTGGGAAAAAGAAAAAAAAAAATCCTCCCTGGTTTATGGCCTTCACAGATGGAAAGGAATTGGTCAGGATATGAAATCTCTAGATTTGGCCCCAGGAATATATTGGAGTGGGGGTGGGGAAAGGGTGCTGAATTATCCCTGAATTTTATCTGCTCTCCCCTTCTTGGTTAAGAATTGCCAGCACTACATTACAGCTGGGAGGTCTGGGCAAAAATGTCCCCAGAGACTAATCCGTGAAGTTCCTCACTGGGCAACAGGTGTTATTCTTGTTCAGCAGCAGGAGGCTTCCTTAGCCCGAGCCACAAGAGGACACAGATAGTCTGAAAACTTTCCCTTAAGAAAAGCCCATGAAGTAATTCGAGTTAAAACTTAGAGGAGAATAAAGCCTCTTAAAACTGAATGGCTTTCTCCCATACTGACACCGGGGTTGCCAAGATTTCTGCCCATTGAGGCTTATTATAGTCAGCTTCTAAACCCCTGAAAATACAGCTTTCCAGTGGAAATACTGACAAAGCCATAACAACAGCAGTGCAAATGAGGCTGCAAGAATACTGCTGGGTCCCATAAAGGAGAAGGTGCTATGCAGGGGAAAGCATTCACCTGGAACTCATGTATTTGTCATCACATCCAGCTCACTCTTCACACACGGTATTATTTTTCAGTATTTCTCACTCAGTGCAAAAAGAATAACTTTGGTTCCTGGGGATCTCTAAAATTTTCTGGGCCTGTTATCTTAGTGGCTTTTCTCAACTTTCCTAAAGACAGTAGGCACAATCTTTTTTATTATTATTTATTACACCATATGTCAAGTAATAGATAGCAAACTGTAATTTTCTGAGCCGAAGTAAATTTTAGATGTTATAAAACCAAGCAGATCCAAGCATATCAAAATGACACCTCAGGAAGTGAACATAATCTGTTGCAGAGTGCATGTTGATATTGCTCAACTCTGAAGGAGGGAAGCAGAGAAGAGAACTAGAAAACACTCTGAATTTCAAAATATCCTTTATTCCCATGATTAACAATGATACAATGCAGCATTAAGGATTTTGGTCACTTAACGTGAATAGAGCATGTTGACAGATGGAGGAACTCTGTGTTGTGCTAATATTTACCTCAGGCCAGTAAGAGAGGGAGAACTTACTGACTCTGATGCAAATGCACATCCTGCATAGCCATTACTGCAGTCTACATGTGGTGTCAGTACCATTTAGCATGGGATTAATTAGTCACAAAATAGCACTGAAGTCAAGCATTTAGCAAGATTAACACAGGGACACTTATATAATGAAGAGTATCATCTACAGTTACATCAAGAAGAAATGGGGGAAAGAAAAATGCACCCAGTAGTTACTGGAAGGAAAAACAAAACCTCATGATTTAGAGTATGATCTCTCCTCCAAGTGAAGCGTAAGGAAAGAACTCACCCTTTGGTCAATAACGTTCAATTAATGGTTTCTTGCAAATGAGCTGCACAGTGCAAGGAACTACAGGAGAAAGTGTGTGGGTATGGCTGGATTGGTGATCAAATGTGTGATACTGCTCCCATGGCATGATTACTGAACCTTTTAGGGTGAAAATGTGGGTACAGAAAACACACTCTTTGGAGAGGGAAGGCAGCAATAGATGTAAACTGCCTTTATTGTTTCAATAATGTTAAACTCTTTACTCAGAGAGGACGAAACCTCAATTGCCATCGGAAAATGCCATGACCAACCAGGTTTTGGCTTTGCACCTCCAGAGAAATGCAGCACAGACGCGTGCAGGATGGGATAAGGGATGGACTTGGGAATGGTTTTGGTCCTGATGCTTTGCAAAGAGTCAAACAAAATGCAGAAATACGTCTTTTCAAAGCTCATCCTCATCAGGAGCTGGCAATCCCACAGTCCCAGCACTGGTTAGAGCAGCTTGAGGGGCTGTTGCCATCTATGCCAGACCTTACACAGGCTGCACAGCACTTGCAGCCATATGGCACTTGGGAGGTAGGAACCCAGTCCTGCTCTGCCCCCAGCCCCTTGCTCTGCGTGAAGCTGTGTACTGGGGCAAGCTGGTGTTGCTTAGCCTGCAGCACCTCCTCCTGAATGGTCCTGCTGTGCTGACTAAGGTGTCACACAGAGCCCACACTGGATATTAACTGTTCCCTAAGCTTCTATGATAGAAACCTGTGGAGATGCTTTGGCATCGCAATGGGAGACCTTCAAGAATGTTGATAACTCTGAGAATCTGAGTACAGGGGTGAACCTAAGCACATCAGTTTTTAATATTAGGCCAAAAATACCTGCTTTGCTTGCCCTCTTAATCCTGGTTAAGAGGAGATGACCCTTTGCTGTGCTTCTGCAGCTTTTCATTAATGTAAACACAGAGGGATGGCATGGTAGCAGCCACCTAGACTTTAACCGAAAAGAAAGATTCTACTGTGAGATCCTGAGTGCTCCCATGCTCCCCAGAGCCTCCCTGATACTGCTGAGGGGGGTAGATGCGTGTGGTGACTCAAAGCCTCTCCACTTTTGTTTCTACCTCCTGTTGGGAATCCCTCCTTGTTGCAAACACCCCTGACAGCCACGCAAGTGTGGCTGTGGACAGGCATTTAAGATCTTTCATACAGCAGATTTAGCAGGCAGATCCCAACTTAAAACTTTTTTTGGCTTTTGCCACAGCATAACTTTGACACCCATGTTTCACACCCTCGCTGTATTCAGCTACCTTCATCACACGTAAAAGGGGATGTTTGGAGACCTAGCTTGGTGCCACCTGGGATATTAAAAAGCCCCAAATCCCCTTTCAGACTGAGCAGTTACAAACTGACCCAGGGTTATAAATCCATACAGCACAAATAGGCACCGCACACACTGCCTCTGTATGTTTAACGTCTTGTGTAATCCCCACAGTGATATTAGGTTTTATTTTTATGTATTTCTAAATTTCATTTTATTAAATTTCTTTTATTGCCAGATTTATTTGACAAAATAATGAACAGAATGATTATAGTCATTCTGTCTCCTTTACAGAACAGTTAGTAGCTCAATCTTTTGTGGGGAATTTTTGGCTATATTAGATTATAGTCTCAAGAAGTAACAGAGAAGCTAAAGGAAAAGTTGAAGGAATTTAAGAATCACAAGACAAATAGAAAAGTAACCACAAACTCAACAAGATGAAGGCTGGAAGAAAAACAATGCCTTTAAGCTTTGTTTCCTTTTACTGTTAGAGAATCCATCTTGGGAACATGGAAAAGTGTACTTTACAGGGATACACAAAGAAAACACATTAACTACTCCTTTTGGTTTAACAAAGAATTTTAAAAAGGTTCTAAGAAGCTTCATTAGAACTATAACTAATAAGTGGAAAATTTTCAGCATGCAAGGCTTTCCCTGTAGGAATACGTCACTGAAAAAAATCGTTTTGTATTAAGTTTTCTGTTTATTTTGCATCTTCTTTATCCTTCTAATATTAAATTGTAGTGTAAAGATGGGGTTTTCAACACTGTCTAAAATACGTCAACTCCCTTTTTCCATTAATGTGCAATATACATCTAGACCTACAGGTGACTGACACTCCCAGCCTTCATAAAAACAAATGCTGGTGGACATTTTTATTCTTATGCTTTCAGTGGAAAGGAAGACTTCATATCTATAAGCACTGGTAAATGTAACTTAATGCTAACAAGCCTCAATGCTGCAAACTGAGAAAACTTAAAGTGTGCATGGGGAGGATTATTTTCTATAGGCAGCCCAGTGTAGTTTGTAAGATTTTTATTTTTTAATGCACAGAATAATCAGGTGGGATTTTCCTGTCCCCATATAAGCGTACATTTAGGTTTGTCCATTTTAGACTAGCTCATAATGAATTGAAAGAACATTAATTCAGGGTATGATTAGCCTTAAGGTTTTGCTATCTTTCCCTGTGCGCATTTCTCCAAATGAAAAAGTATGTGCACACCAAATACATATTTAGTGTCAAGATGCCAACACCTATGTTTGCACAAATTCTTGAGAGCAAATACTCATATTTGCATTTGTGATATCCAGAGCAAGAGTTAGAATGCATACACATATTTTCATGTGAAATTAAAGTACACACGATGGCATAAGTCACAGTGAAATAAATTGGAAAACTGAAGTACAGCAGATAAAACTATGTCCACAGTTCAATTCAGAGGTGTGGATGCAGTTCTTTAGATATATCAGAGCTTCCCTAAAATTAATAAGCTCTGATATGGAGAGCAATACAACTGCAGCATTACCTAGTTCTACATGAGCTGAATAAGACCTCCTGATGCTCTGGGTAAGCCCATAATAGCTTAGTACTCATAGCAGTAACCGTAAGGGTAGGATTTTCAGCTATCATCTCATTCAAAGCAAACTCAAGCGTGCCCACAGAATCTGCAATAGCACTTGTGGCCTGCAAAGCCTGAGTACAAGATATAAATTCACACAGACAACGATATGTTCAGATCTGTACAAGGCAGCCAATGCCCGAGATACTCATGCTACCACAATTAGCAGAGAAGCAGATACGAACTTACAGCCCACTCATTCCTCCACAGGGAGCAAAGGGAAATAAAATAATCCTCCAAGAGGCTTCCTGAGGAAGAAAGAGACAAATTCCCTCTGAGGTGAAAGACAGAATAACTCCATGGCTCTGTTTGCTTCATAATAAATGTCCCACACATCTGTAAAAAGACCTAAGTGATGGGACTTCGGCATTAAAGATGTCCATGTATCAAGCTTTTGCATTTAATCAGATGCTGGAGCTGTTCAGCACTACAGTTGGGAGGACTGAGAGCATCATAGTTTAGCAAGGAGCAAAAAGAAGCTACCACTACCAAAGTCTGTTTGACCTCCTCAGGGTGGCACGAGGATAGCGTTAGGTGCTCTGCATTTTTGGACTACAAAAAGTATTCTGGGTCTTCTCTTGGGTATTTCTAGCTTTCAGAATATACGCTTCAGTTATGTTTTGTGGATTACAAGGACAGGAAAGAATTGTGCTGTAATATAATCCTATAATAAGCAGTGTTGTATCGTAAATCTTAAAAGTAGCAATACATTTGGAAAACATTAAGAAGTTTGCAAGTGGCTACCCAGAGCAATTTTGGTATTTTGTTTTTCTTTTCAAGAATGCACTAAAATTATAAATCTCTTGATTTCTAGAGAAGACTATGTTTAGTGTTTGTGGAAAAATCCACTTAAGTGAGTTTAGTTTTAAGCCGAAGAAAACATGCCCTTATTTACATCCGGTTGACCTCTTCAGGTTCAGTGGACTTCTACAAATGGACAGATGAAATAAACGTGTTGTCTGGCTGCCGTATATGAATCCATGAGTCAGTCGACACTTAATTCTGTCTTCCACAGAAATCTATCTAGTCTGGTCAGCTAATAAGTGGTAACCCAGAGGAGGTAAAGTCTTAGATAGGGCAGAGTAAGTGTAGCTTCAGGACCATAAGACAACCTCAAGACCTGCTAACATACTGAGAACTGCAAATGGCTTTGTCTTCAATTTAAGTTTCCACACGTCTGCTAATATGAACTATAAACCTACCCTGTGACATCTGCATGCTACTTGCATTTAAAGACAGTTTACCCTCCTGGAACTGAAATGGACCCACTAGGATTTGTGTATCATACAGTATAATAAGAACTGATAACAAAATACAAGTAGTTGCACTAATTTCCAGGCCTTTTTCAGACTCACACATAATCCACATAATTCCCACTTCCATTGCAATGTAGTTTCATGACAAGTCCCTGTATTTTTGGCAGAATATACAAACCAGTCTCTTTATTGTCAGGATAATCCTCTTAAAACCTTTTTAAAATCTCTGCAAGTGATTTTTTCTCTTTTAATGGATTGTACATGTTTTATTGTTATAATAGTCTTATTGATTTTGTGCATCTATTTTCTTACATTGGATCTGTGGGGAAGTTTATGCAGAGAATCCCCCTATTTTACCTGCATATGGGTATTTTGGGAAAAAGAAGTAACGCAATGCTTCAATATTTAATAGTAAATAAATAACTACATCTTCAAAAAGCAGGAGAGACAGTTTTTCTTTTTTAAAATTGCTTTTTTAAAGAATGAATTGTGAAATAAAAATAAAAAACAGGATACTATCCTGACAGGTTAGAAACTGGAAAGACAGACGAGGCTCTTGGTTATGTTAATAAACAGAAGCTGGGCCTGGTATACATCCTATTTAATTCTGTAGACAAAGATGGTATCTTACCCAGATTTGAGTCTAGCCCTTATTTCCAGAGGTCAAAGTTTCTCTGGTCTGGCTTTTCTAGTCCTGCTCATACATCTTCTCTGTTTCTCACTGATAACCCCCTTAACTGCTCCATTCCTGAAGGAAGCTTCACAATATAACATATTTGCCCAGAGGGCCAAATTTAGCTCCAGGAAAGCTCGCAAGGGTTTTGGCTCTATCTGTTTGTACAAGAGCAGCAGCAGAGACTCTCTGCATGATGGCTCATGGGTGCACACTTGATACGCCTAATCCTGTTAGCCCCCCTCCCAACACTACCGGTGAGCTGCGGTACTGGGAGTTTTCAGAGTTTATGGATTATAGCAGGCCACGGACACAGTCCCCATGAACTTGGCTCCTCATGAGGGATTTATTCCACAGGTCCAGGCCCTCCCCATTCAAGATGGAGGGGGAAGAGTTCAGTCATGGGTGCCTTGCAGCCCTGACCCATCCACAGTCCTTCTTAACACAAAATTTCTCTGTTCTGGCTTTCCTCAGCCACTGCCCTCTCAAGAAAGGCAGTCTTGCTGCTGGGCCATCTGCCCTTCCACTAGCTGGGGACAAAAGCCCCTTAACAATCACCATGGCAGGGTTATCTGATAGCCATTAAATGTAATCCAGATTAGCAGAGCAAATACTTCTGAGACTACTTGATGTCTTCGCAATAAAAGACTGAACTGTGGCAAATCTGGAACTTGGTGCTGGCATTTTTACGTTAACACTTAGGTGCCATCTAAATGCCCTGGCTCCCCATCACTGCCGTGCAGGGAAATGTCTGTGCTCCAAGAGACCAGGAGGCAGACAGCATTGGCATGGGGCTCTGGCACTATTTGCCAAAGAAACACATTCTGGTTACCTAAATGTAGTGTCTGACTGCATGCCGGTTTGTAACTTGATCCTTTCAAAGGCAAGATAGCACCCTCTTTCTTTTACACAGGGTTTGTGTCTCCTGCTGTTTAAAGGAATACTCTTCCTTCTTTCTTCATATGCAACGTCTACAGATTTAAGCACCTCTCTGTAAGAGATCACAAAGCAGAGGAGGGTTGGACCGAGAACCTAATACCCTTCCCCTTCTTCTAAGAGGTTAAGAAGTAGCTTCTGCATGTATAATTTAGGCTGCAAGTCTTCCTCACTGCGCTTCTACAGTATGTAGAACTGCAAGATACTCAAAGTATGGTACAGCAAGGTACTACTGTAAGACAGACAATCAAAGATGTATCTTGTTCCCAAATGCTAGAGACTAGGATGATAATTTGCAGGGATCCTTCTAACATTTCATAAGTAACTTTTCCCTTAAAGCTCTGTTTTCTCATTAGCTGGAAGCAGAAAAATGCATCTGTCACCTGGAAGAACAAATCCTAGAGCTGAACACACAGATTTTCTTTCCAAAGAATCCCATGTCCTCAGGAAGAAGGGCTGCCATGGCACAATCCTTGTCTCTGTTTGGGGCTGTGGTACCCTCTGTTCTGGCTGAGGACTCCATCGTCAGACTGATGCATAGGCACAGAGATTGTTACCTCAGCAAAGTGAGAATGGGCTCTTTCCTCCTCAGAATTAAGTCAGAGATCTCTTCAGTTGTATTTTTATCCAGGGCTGCTGCTCAGACTTGGGACCTTTGTTTTGGCTGCTGAGAGATTCTACCACCCAAGTGCATGAAAACATGATTAATGGATGTTTGGCTTATGCTTCACGTTACATCAGCCCTCCACGTTCAGCCTGGGAAGACAGGCTAGGATTTCCTTCTCCTGTTTGCTGTCCACCAAACAGCTCTGGTTATTGATTTTTTAATTATGTTTTCCCACAAATTATGAGAATTATGTTTTCCCCTTTGATCCATTGGTCAGTTCTCATTCACACTTGCGGCTTTCTGAAAAGTAGTCTCAGGCTGAGACTGTCAAAGCAAACAGCAGAAGTTAGGTGCTCATATTTGAAAGAACCTTAATTCCTTTGGGCTTCTCTGAGGAGCTTTGCCTCAGTTTTAAAACTCTTAAAAAAGCCAAGTGTACATACACAAACAATGAGGCCCAACCAGCTAGAAATGATGGAGACATTATACCCTCTAGTGGCAGGAATATACGTCCCCATAATTGCCTGCTGTACAAGCCACCACTTCACTTTGTTTCGGGGGAAGCAAAGGGTGACAAGGGGGTGACAAAGTAGATATTGAACCTGACTTAAACTCTTGTGGACCAGGCACCAGTCAGTGTCCTTTACAATAGATTGGCACTTCAAGAATCAAACAGAAAGACCTGGCCAGACAAATGAGTGCTAACAGTCTAAATTCTTGTACATAGTGATATGAAGAGTCTCCTTTATTGATGGCTAGTTCAATACAACATAAACCAGGAATAACTGCAGCAAAGCACCTTTTTAAAATTTTTCTTTTTTTTTTTTTTTTTTGTTGTTCTTAGATAGCTATTAACCCAGAATTACCTCTAATTGAATGAAATAATCCAGCCAAATATTAAAACCCTTCTCATGCTTAATTTTCATCAGCAATATTTCCTGCAGGGTTAAAAAATTCTGAAGGAAGCAAAGTGTCCTAGGTTTGGATATTATTAAAAATATAAACATAAAAATTTACTGAGAACAGGAAAGGTTTATTACCTGACATTTGAGATTATATCCCTCTAGGTAGTTTTGCTCTTATATAACACCAGTTGCCTCAGCAAAGTAAAGGGAAGTATAAGCATGCTTAATTCACATCTGCTAATATATAGCAGGTTGCAGAAAGCAGCTTATGAATTTTCTTTTGAAAGTCTGGTGTTTGGGGTTTGCTAAGCTATTTGCCTAGAGGGCAGGATGACATTCCTGTGGCGTGTGCTTTCTTGAATTCCACATAATGTACACTCTTTTTTGCCTAAAACCAGAATTTAAAAAAAGAAGGGAAAAACCACTCCAACTTCAAGAAATCGCAATTGATAGTAAAAGGTAATAGGTCTTTAATTGGATTCTGCTCTGTGATAAAGCACACATTGTTTCTAAGGTTTGGTAGTAGCATAGCGATGTTATAGCCACTAGTTTAGAAATACCTTATATTTACTGCAATGCTGATCCAAATTGCCATCCCATTTTCAGATTCCCCACCACATAACTCAAAACAAGGTTGCTTCATTTCAGTAATGCTCAGTCACAGTTTTGTTGTTACATGTTAGCCCATTCGTTTCACTTTGCTGTCCTGCAAGAACTAGTTAAGTCAACACTTTGTAATTAATATGAGGTCTCTGACTAATTTCTGCTTTTCCTATTTCAGGGTTTCTATGAAGAAGGAGATTTACTAAAAGGTGATGGCCAGTTTTGCTGTTTTTTCTGCTCTTGCTCAGGGCCAGAGGGCTTTCACCACAGGCACACTGCTCTGCAGTAATTATTGCACAGCTGCCCGTGTATCAGCAGTGACAAATAAAGAAACCAGTAATTTATAGGCTGGACTTCATAATCTTGCTTTTGCTCATTTAAAAGCAACATAGTCTTCATAGGTTTCCTCAGCCACAATCTTGTTTTCTTGTCAAGAGCCAGATTAACTAACATATTGTCACGTTGAAATGAAATGCAGAGTTTTTAAAGATTTCTTTTCCGAATCTGTGCTAACGGTCCGGCGGGAAGAACAGGGCTGCAAGCATTGGGCTCATGTGGCAGGCTTGTGCTGGGGGCACACACCTGTGTGCATCCCCCTGTGGTATCCCACCAGGGAGCCAAGGGTTAAAACGCAGAAAAGAGACTCTTTGCTCAGCTGGTCTGCGCAAACAGGGACCAACAACTATCCTAAAGGGTTACTGTCATTGGGACGTAACACATTACTATTGAATGGCATCTGGGGAAACACAAGAGACCCTTCAAGGTTCCCTTTGAGGGAAAAACTACAATGACTTTTCCTTTTATTAGACATCGTAGATTCTGCCCAGTTCAGCCTCATGACACAAACCCATAGGAATCAGGCTTCAGTGGTCCTGCTGTCCATGAAATGCCTAATGCCACAATCTATTTGGAAATCCTTAGTAAGGATAACATGATTTACTCTCTTTTATAAGATTGTTCAAAATCATTATAGTTCAAAATTCTTATTAAAAGGTTATCATACATTGCCTGCAGAATAATAAAATTGAAAGGAAGAAGAAAATCTGGCTGTGTGTGTGGGATATAAGGGAGAGGAAACAAATCCCAAGGCTTGGACAAGTAGAGAAGAGACACTGAGGAAACAAAAATTCACTAGGCAAAGAGGATTCCTGGAGAAGAGTTAAATAAAAAGGATAAGGGACATCCAATATCAGGGTTGAGGGACACGAAAACACACAAGGGACAGGTAAGGTGAGAGAACTGAGCATGGATGGTAAGACGAGGGATCAAGGCCAAGAGAAGGAACTTGGGTTTTTATTTTTTTGAGCTTCACTGATTATATGGCACTGGAACTGTTCCTGCTTCAGAGAAAAGCCAGTCAGCAACTGAAAATCTTCTACAGTCCAAACTACCCTGGGGTTTTGTAGCTGATAGAAAAAGGAAACTGAATAGGCTATAAATTGAAAATGCCTTTTGGAAATGTACTTGGTTTTCCAGTGAAATGTGGGCATTTATCATGGCCTGCATTATTTTAGACACCTAACAAAAACAGGCCCTGCTCCCTTTTAAGTTAATAACAATGATTGAATTATCGTCAAAGGATTCAGTGCAGAATGAGACAAAACAGTGATGTTCCTGTAGGTAGATATACTGATGGTAAAAATACTTAAAAGTTAAATAGAATTCCTAACAATCAGTGCCCCATTTATTGCCTTATGCTATTACTTGGATTACTGTTAGAATAAACTGTATGCCAAGCAAATTATTTTTGTTTATCTTATGCAAACGCATGCAGGAAAAGTTGGAAACAGGCTGCTTCTGTGTGTATGAGATTTGTCATCACCTGGTTCAAAGTACAGCCTTCAGCTTCTAAGGAAAGAATGGATAGACAGAGTGGACATGCACACAATGGAAGAGAAATATATTTCCAACTATGAATGATCCAGATGTAGCATTCTTTTTAGTAACCATCTTCCCCAGTGTCTGAGGAGAAGCTGATGTGACATTAATCTCTTGATGGTGCGAATAAGAAAATTCTCTTAGCCCAACACACTTCTCTTTAAATGCAGCTGTCCTTTTTTCTGGTTTCATGAACCTGTCGTTCTGTGTATCCCAAGGTAGCTTCTCCTTGCTTCTATATTTTTGCAGCTAGGCACGTCCCTGAACCAGTGTTGACTCAATGTATCACAACTATACAAGGAAACGTCATCTGGGAGAGATGTTCCCAGAGTTCACATAAACTCGGTGTGACTTGACGTGACCTCCTTCCTGCCCGCCCTGACCGCCTGCCTCAGAGGGAATGGAGCTGACAGGCTGCAGGTCTGAACCCATCTGAGGCCTGAGGGACTCTCCCATCTTTTTAATCTGTTTACACAACGTGTCTTCCAATATTTTGTTTCGTGAGGGCGCACTGGTTGCAGATGCCCAGGTGCTGGCAGCAGGGGTGCTGCAGGGCAGTGTCTATGAGGAGAGGCCAGGGCTGCCCCGTGCTGGTCATAGCCAGATCCAGATGGCTCCAACCAACCCACTGCAGGGCATGGCTGAGCCCCTCACACAAGATAGCGGTGTGTCTCAGAAAACATATTTAAGGAAAGGCAAAAATGCCACACAGGCAGAGAGGCGTGAGGGAAATAAGTGTGAGAAACAGCCCTGTGAGCACCAAGGTGAGAGCAGGAGGAGGTGTTCCAGGCACCCGAGCAGAGATTCCCCTGCAGAGCCCACACTGGGGCAGGATTATCCCGAAGGACTGCAGCCCATGGAAGGGCCCACGATGGAGCTACGGAGAAATGTGAGGAGGAAGGAGCAGCAGAGAGGAGCTGTTATGGACTGACCCCATTAACCTGCCATTCCCCATCCTCCTGCACAGCTTGGGGTGGCAGGAGGTAGAGTTGGGAGAGAAGTGAAGATGAGCCTGGGAAAAATGGAGGAGGGGTAGAGTAAAGGTGTTGTTTTGATTTGTCTTTGTTTCTCACTATCCAGTTCTATTTTAATTGACAATAAACTATACCAATTTTCTCCAAGTCAAGTCTGTTTTGTCCATGACAGAAGTTGGTAAGTGATCTCCCTGTCTTTATCTCAACCCACAAGTTTTTCATCTTATTTTCTCCTCTTGTCCTGTTGAGGAGGGGCAGTAAGAGAGCGGCTGGATGGGTGTTAGGCTGCAGTCCAAGCTCAACCCATCACAGAAGGTTAGGCAGAGCAGCAGCTGAGCATACTACAGCCCAGATCCTCCTATGCACAGTGCCTATACTTTGGGAGCACGTTACTGCCAACCTAAGTCACCAATACAGACAGAAAAAGGTTTGATTCAAAGGACTCTGCCTATTTAAGTTTCCTTTTAAGCGCACTGTCCATCTCACAGTTGAGTAGTTTTGGTCTAGGGAGCATTTGAGATAACGGGAATTGCCTAACTCCTTTGCACTAAACCCCTTAATGAAAAGCTTGGCTAGAAAATAAGAGTGATATTACTTAAAACTTCTTGGTGCCACAACTTACGGACTGGTGTAGGGGACAGCTTATGCTTCTTTTTCAACCTTTCCTTTCCTCCTCTTAGGGAAAAATATATTCTTTATTTATTTTACTCCAAGTATTTCATTACATTCTCTATGCTATTTAAGAAATAGTTGGTAGCAGTAACAGTAGATCTGTAAGACATTTTTGTGTCAGCACCAATTTCACCCCCTCACTCCATGATCACTCAATCTGTTTTCTCTTCAAAGATATATTTTTCCCTCAGAAACATTTGCTAAAATCTGTGATTTGTCTAGATACTTTGACAAAGAAATGTTGTTTTTCTTAATATAAATACAACTTCTATACAGTTTTTTGTCAAATTCTATGTATTGTTTTTACTCTCTACCTAGAGAGAATTTTTAATATTTTTCTTTTTTTTTTTTTTCATTTTTTAACCCTTTTTTTTTTTTTTTTTTTTAATGCAGGAACACTTGCACAGCCAATTCTCATCAGATATAATATTCTCTGCCAGACTGAACGGCTGTGATTGCTTTTGCATGGATCCGAAGGGCAGAAGGGCAGAGGGAGCCTAACCAACCCTTGCACAAGCACTATGTATTACGGGGTCTTGCATTTCTTTGAAGGAAGAAGTCCTTGTTCTAGTCCTCCTCTCTTCCTTGCTTAAGAGGGCACAGAGAGGACCATATATTCACAGACACCCACCTCCCATCAAGCGCACCGTAGTAACTGCATGCTGCAGAACTCGGAGAGACAGTGCCAGCCACAGGCACAATGCCACGTGAACTTTTCTCTGGAGTAATGTTGCTGCTCACTGCCAATACCGCAGAGCTGTTCCCTAAAGGCAGTTGCTACAGTACCCTCTATTTTTAAGTGTGAGGTGATGGCTCTGTCTGTGTGAGTGAGTGGGAACCATGTGAACATACATAGGAAATTATTCTCTTGGCTCTAGGGTAGTTGTTGAACAGGGCAAGTCCCAAAGGTTTGCATTTGTTTCTAATCAACAAAGTTTGCACTGTAACAAGAAACATAAGACACTCTCCTGCCACGGGCAAGGCTCGTTACACATAGAGGAGCTCACACACTGCTTTCAGAAGAACTGCTAAGAAAACAAGCAGAACAGTGTTATACCTTGCTGGACAGTGTTAACATTTGACAGTATAGTAAGTTACAAATGGCTTTAAGAATTCTTCCATAGAAAATTTCTGCAACAAATTGGATCACTATAGCCTTAGAAATTTATCTTCTGCCTCTTCAAAAGAATGTTTTCAGAAAGAGAGCAAACATATGAGCCACATGGTGCTCTCAACATCTCTCTTTTGTCTCTTCCTTGGCCACAACAATTTCATTTCCACCAATGCCACTTCATCAGGGAGACAAAAAATTTCCAGGAACAGAGAAAAGGGACAGCAGATTCCAAGCTACAACAAAGGAAAGCCTGCTTAAAAGTCGGCTGATTTTTACTGGGCGTAACCTAGACACTGGGATCCAGGGAAAGAAGAATGTCAAACTGAATTTATTGTCCTCTGCTAAGGCATTCCCAAGGTCTGGATAGATCTGGAACAGCCCTGGCCTTCCACAGAGGGTTTTATCACTTCATGGAAACAGATCAAGATCATTCACTCAGTTCTTTTGTTTTATTGAAATCATCTCCACACCATGACCTCCAAGACAGGTGGACTGTGTTAAAACAAAAAGCAGAAAGAAACAAAAAAAAAAAAAGCACAAGGAAAGCAATATGATTCAGGATAAGAGGAGGCTTTAATAAGTATTAGAGGAAATAGTTTGCCTCAAAATTTGTGTGCAACATAAGAATCCATCTATCTTTCATTAGCTTGCACAACTTTTTCCATTTGGAATATTTTTTTCTTAGCTCTTCTTGCTCCTTCCCCCATGCCCTGCAATCTTCTCCTCCTTTCTAGCTTGAAGAGTTTCTTCTCTGCTCCATTTTTACATATTTTAACAGTGTTGAGAACTAGCTATACAGTGCTGTGCAGAAGCATGGCACATTAAAATAGCAACTGTATATCTTCACCAAGATCTGTATAAGGTCTTGTTCACGGCACTTACAGCTGGCTTAAATGGTCTTTCACTCACTGAGACTTTTCTGTGAATGTAACATGGGCCTGCTTTGCCCACCACTGAATCTTGCTACTGATTCTATTGAGAGGTCTTCCTTGTATTCAGATGGTAAAATACCTGGAAAAGACTCCCAGTAAAACAATCTTTTTGACAGTATCCTTATCTCATGTGAGATATATGAGAACATACCCCAAATTAAAAAAGACCAAAGTATTACATGCCCTGAAGAGAAACTGAAATGACTGGAAATGCTAACTGAGAAAAAGGACAAATACAAGAAGATATCAAAAGCATTTCAAAAAATAATGAATTGTGTGAAGCAATTATATTGCAAGCTTCTGTTCATGATAGCCCATAACAACTAATATATATCTAATGACATTTAAATGCAGGAAGTTTCAAAGTTTTAAAAGCTTTTAAAAAAATCATGTAAGGCATAGGTACAGTGAGAAACAAAGAGATATGACAAAAAAATAATCAGATTCAGAATAAGATTGAATATTCATATGCATATCCGTAACCATTTGATAACAACAAAAATGTTGTGTTACATAATACAGATGAAGATTTCAATTGGTGTTGAAAGAAGAGGAGAGGAGAGCTCTTTACCCTCACATCTGCCTAGTAGATCTTGCTCAGAGACATCTGACACACCTAAGTAAAAGACAGAAAGCCTGTTTTCATGGCTACAAGTTCTCACCCATAACGCAAGCTCCTGTTTTCTTTGAAGCTGAGTGAACTTACAACTGAAGGTGACCACTTGGCACTCTTTTTCCCTGCATATAATCATATGCTTCTACTACTGTGTGTTAGGAAACTGAGAGGGAAAAATGTCAGCAGATTAGATCATATACTGGTATAAATAGTCTGATCTCAAGTGATGCTGGCTGAACTGCATGTATTTGTACCAGATCCTGGCTGATAATCTTCCTCATTCCATGCTGCCAGATGTCCTTCTTCATTTAAAGTTTATAACAATATATCTTCAGCAGGATGCTTGTTCATAAGTAAAAGAATAATGACTAGAAAAAGAGGTAGAAGGGACCCTACAGGTCCAAGAGAATAAATTGTGAGTTTCATTATCTTCTGTGTTTCTACTGCTGAACTATACCAAATATACTGCTGGAGTGTTGCTAATGGGCCTGTTTTTAGAGTGTGCTCATATTAAAACAAAGTCTATGACTGCAAAAGCTATAATAGCACCCTGAAATCTCTGGACCTTCAACTTTCCAAGGAAGATGCTGTGCTTCAAGAAGTGCTTCAGAAGACAGCAGTTCCCCGTCTCCAGATGTTCAACTCCTTTCAAAATGTATGCTGAGCTATCTTATGTTGAAATCTGAGGGGGAGGGAATCCTCCAGTTAGTTGTTATGTTGTTGTCAAGACAAGGCTGGAAGGACTAAAACCCAGGGAAAACAAAAGATCTTCCATCCTCAGAAAGAAAAATCTCCCAAAGCAGAAGCCAAAAAAAAAAAAAAAATCCCTTTTAAAGGAATTACTTCATTAAATCATTTCAAACAGGGCCTCTGCCAGACTCCATTGTAGTAACAACTAGAATGATTCACTCAGTCAAGAGCTCAGAGATTGCCAGTAACCACTGTATTCCATAGGCTTTTCAGATTCAGTAGGAAATAGCAAATTAAGGATCAGTTAAAGCTCTTACATCCATGAAGCTTGCCATGGTATAGGATAGGGAAGAGATCATATGTGCTTGCAATTGTAATGGCTTAAAAATGTACTATACTGAAAGAGGGCTTAAATAGTTTGTGGAAGAAGACATTTCTTGTTGTACCTCTATGTAACATTCCCACACTGCTCCTACTGTGACTTTTATCTGTTTTCTTTTCCCGCCTCCAAAAAAAAACTTTCAGATTGTCGGTAATGCCAGTCACGTAGTGCTTTTCCACTCTTTCCCTGAACCTGCAAATTAACAGGCACACCAGGGCTGAAGGAAGGATCCTTTTAAAGCTTTTCCTATTTAATGCACCTGTATTTAGCTCAAAACACAAAGTCCTTCAGAAGCTAGTATAGAATCACAAAATAATTTAGGTTGGAAAGACCTCTGAAGGTCCTGTGACCCAGCCCCCTGATCAGACCATGAGTAAATATTGAATTTGAGGAGTTTCTCAGTGTTGTATCTACTCAAATTTTTAATAGCTCTAAGGACAGAGACTTCACAACCAATCTGGAAACCTGCTCCAGTGTCTGACTACCCTTGCAAGGCGGTCCTTTTATCTAATCAGAATTCCTTTTGCCTTAACAAGCCTCTAGATTTAAGAAGCCCAGAGAAGGAAATAAATCCCTCTGTTGCTTTCATATGCCCTGTTGGAAAGACCCCATGAAGACCCCACTACATTTTCATATTATATGACTTTTTTTGTTTGGCTTTGTTTTACTTGGTCCCATTTGCCTTCCCTACGTTGCCAACCTTGAACCCTCCCAGCACCTACAATGCCCCAGTTTTGGGACAGAGATGATGATGGTAATCCATCTTCATGGTGGAGTCGTTTCCCTGTGAAAGGGTTCAGAGCACTCCAGCCGTGGCTCCAAGGGCACAACCTGCATTTATAGTTGCTGGCTGCTCTCAACCCCTTCCCTAAGGGAGCAGGAACCTCTTGCAAGATTAGTTGTTTTCCCTGCTGCTGGTGTTGGGACTTTAGCAGGAATCTAGCAGTGGTCTGGCTGGCATCAGGGTTTACATACTATACTCAGTTGTACGTGAAACCACTGCAAACTGTTTTCTTTATGCCCTGCATTTACAACAGCTCAATACAGAGACAATGTTCTAGACTTGAAATGTTAATTTGAGCCATGCCACTCATCATTAAAAAAAAATATACATAAAACTCCGAATTTCAGTTTTCAAAGGTCCCAGATAGTAGGAATTTGTTGAATCTGTTTAATTAACAGCAGTGAAAACAATTAATGTAGCAGGGAAAAGTGTTTTAGTTACAGAGTTTTTAATTTTTTCCTGGCCATTTGGCAATAGTTTAGATGGGCTGGATGTCCTG
The DNA here is from genome assembly GCF_018691265.1 of Tyto alba. NCBI lineage: Eukaryota > Metazoa > Chordata > Aves > Strigiformes > Tytonidae > Tyto > Tyto alba. The sequence goes on along the minus strand of NW_024881295.1, from coordinate 2,855,172 downwards.
GCTTAATAAGTCATTCTGGACAGGGAATAAGTCTCAACACCATTAATACTGCTCAGAATAACCTAAATCATGGGGGGATCCTCAAATTTGGTGATTCTCCCCTTCATCTGACTATACTGGCTGCTCCAAAACACATCATCATAATGTGTGTACCAAGCCAGATTTTACCAAAAACACTCTGAGAAGACTCAGCCATCACCAGCGTATGACCAGCTGCTGTGAAATTCAATTTATGTTTCCTCCATTGAGGAAACTGAGTCTTTCACCTCCTTAGGATGTGCTGAACACATACACATTGGACTGTCCTGCCTTTTCTCTTCCTCCCCTAAGGTCTTAATTCTCCAGACACGTAAATACAGAGAGATTTGCTCTTCGTTTCCAAACCACAAGACTTCCATAGAATCGTTGATAGTTCTGTGAGAGAACTAGAAAGACTTGAGAACACTGGAAAAAGAGCTCCTCGGGAGATCTGCAGACTGTAATGATTTGTGCATACGGAAATATTTCTGGGTTTGGTTCCCAGCTTCACACTTTGCATGTTGGAGAAATTTTGTCATTAAATAAAAAATAGCAACAGCAACAAGACATAAATGCATTTATGAATAGATGATTACAACTTTTTTTATTGAGATGGTGGGTAGAGCTCTTCTCACTCTCCAGGAAGTGCTCAGAATGCCAGGCATTTAAATACATTTTCCTTAGGAAGATGTAGGACAAGGAGGTGAATCTGAACTGCAGGAGAGGTCAGACTTATTCACTTCATTTTCTGTCCCTCCTAGATGAGTCCAAGAACTCAGTTCTTCCTTGCAGTCTGCTATAGAGTGACCTGATATGATAGTAAGTAATATAATGCCTTTGCCCCTAGAACGCAGGAGAAGAAAACAAATAAGTTTAGAAAAATACTTTCTTTTGAGAGAATATGGGATAAAAGATTGTTTGGATTTATTTAGAAAGGTCCTTGAACATATTCATGTGTTAAAAATTTATTTCTCAGTTAAGTCATTCAAGTTTTCTTATAGTAAATAAGCTCTCATTCACTCCAAAAAAAGTCTTATTCCTGAAAGCATTGCTTCTGTATATGCCACTCTACTGGTACGGAATAGCAAGTGTTGGGAAAACTCCACTGCTTAGAAAGCACCAAAGGTTAAATTCTCTGCTATTTTTCTTCTCTTCTAAATCCACAGAGTGAAGAGAGTGGAAGACAGTGAAGAAAATCATATACTTAGATTCTATTTTGTGTAATCACAAAGATAATTCATGAATATACACATACATACATGCATGCGTACATCCACACGCATACACTTATATGTACAAAAAAATTTTTCGTAGAAAATAAATGGAACAAATGTTAGATCTATGGGTGAGAAAAGCTGGTCCTGATTGTTTAATTATGTAAAAGGATAAGAAATTAGAATGAGGCTGAGGTCCAACTGAGAGGTAACTGAAGGCCTGTACCTGAGAAATAAAAGAAATACAAGTAAAGAAAGGATGAATGAAAGAAGCCAGAAACAGGACAGAAGGGGAATATTATTTGAGTGGCTGGCAGTTAGCAGAGGTGCCATTGTGACTCTTCAGTTATAGCGAGGTCAGTGATATTACATCACAGGAAAGACATGAGAAATAGACTGACTTTCCTATCTCTTAGTATTTTTCTTTCATATTATTCTTGTATAACAGAAGTCTGAGCTACAGAGGTCTACTATTAAAGTACAGATCATTGAAAAATGCAGTAGAAGACCCGAGAGAAAAGACACTGCATGAGGTGTGTGTGAAATAACAGACCAGATGATTTACTGATCTGGAAGTAAACCTAGAAGTTATCGGGGGGAAAAGTCAACCCATTACACTGATACAGTAATAAAGAAAAGTCAAGGCATGTGGCTATTTTTACAGGGAGATTGAATATAAAGTACAAACATGTTGTATTTTTACTAACAAAACCCATCTGAAATGCAGCAAGCAGCACTAATAAAAGAACAGACAAGGTATCAACATTGAAAACAGCACTGGAAGAGATTCTGAAACCAACAGGAGGAAGATTATCAACTTTAAGAGATTTGGAACGTTGTCTTAAGGTTAGAATAAAGGTATAAAATGGAACTGCCAAGTTTTTAAAATAGCTGTGGTGAACAAAGAAGCCCAAATCACAAACATTTCTTTATAGAAACCATTGTTACCTCATTTTGAAACTCTCTTTTCCTATCTTTGATGTGTTACCAAAAAACCCCATAGCCTTATCTACTTTGTCCTCTGCCTAAATGGACTGGTGGTATGTTAAAAACCTTAGTTACTTACATCTGGGCAAATTTTTCACAGGTTAGTCTGTTGTGTACTTCTTAGTTTTACCTTCTCTCAGTCATAAAAATCAATAATATTGTAATAAAAATAAGTACATCCTCAAACCAGTTGCTTGCAGTTTGTCAAAATTTGGAATTAATATTTTAAATTTCTTTGAGATGTTTGTGAAAATTACTTTTGGTCCAGTATTGAACGAGAAGCTTAAATACGCTCTTAAATTACTAAGCTTTCAAACTGAATTTTTCTAGTATTATTCGAAGGCAGCTGAAATTATAAACTTCAAATACATATCAAGCCAAATCTGGGAATATATATTAAATGAGTTTGAAAGCTTATAACTGTATAGTTTCTTTTCAAAGCATGTATATTGAAACTTTTCCTTTAATTCCGATGGGGCTATCTACTCTATTGTCATTGCTAGACTGTAAATTCTAGGAAGTGAGAATTCAGTATTCAAATAACAAGTCAAGTAGCAAGAACTTGATATATTTTATTGGCAAATCTAACCAAATTCGTCAACAACAACAACAAAAAAAAAATCACAGAATATGTAATATTAGGTTATCAATAAATAGCTGCAACAGTATATTTGTATGAAGGATGTGTTTATGTCTGCAAGCTTCTCAGGCAATATAGCTCTGGTGTAGAAAGACTTTAATAAAACCTCCATGTTTTGGGTTTCTGTGGCATGGTTTTTTTTGGTAGCAGGGGAGGGGGCTACAGCAGTGCCCCCCGTGAGAAGCTTCTCGAAAGCTCCCCCAGCTCCGGGTCGGACTTGTCTGTGGCCAGGGCCGAGCCGATCGGCGATGGTGGTCGTGCCCCTGCGATAACGTATTTCAGAAGGGGAACGTGCGAGGGGGCTGGAACCTGTGAGGAGGAGCGGTGAGAAGGACGAACACTGAGGTCAGAGGAAGGAAGGAGAAGGAAGGGGGAAGGTGCGGTGGAGCAGGGCCCCCTGTGCCCCGTGGGGAGGCGGCAGCGCCGCCCCCCCTGCCACCCATGGCGGCCGGGGCGGAGTAAAGGCCGACCTGAAGCCTGAGGAGAAAGCCACTCCGGGACAGGCGGCTGCGCTTAAAATAGGCCGGGACCCCGGGGGGAGAAGCGGTCCCTGCTGTGGGGGCTCTGCGCTGGGAGGGCCGCGACACGCGGGGGGGACCCACGCTGGAGCAGCGCGGGAACGGCTGCGGCCCGTGGGGAGGACTCCCGCCGGAGAAGGCTCCCGGAGGCCTGTCTGCGGGGAGAGGGGAGCCCCGGGGAGCAGGGGAGGGGTGTGCGGCGGTCACCCCCCCTCCCGAGGAGGAAGGAGCAGGAGCTGACTGTGACCCCCAGCCCCTGCCCCTGCGCTGCCGGGGGAGGAGGGGGAGAGGTGGGGAGCAGAGCTGAGCCCGGGGAGAAGGGAGGGAGAGGGGAGGTGGTTTTGGATGGGGTGGCCGCCTCACCGCCCCCACCTTGTCTGTTAAGCGCTGTCTTTGTTAGCATCTGCATTAGAGTGATGTTTTCTTTTTCTTCCCTCGAGTCTGCCTTTTGCCTGTGACCATAATGGGTGAGCTACCCCTCCCGGTCCTTAGGTGGTCATATTCTCCAGCCCATCTCTGATGGGGGAAGGAGTGAGTGAACACCTGTGAGGTGCTCAGTTGTCCTCTGGGCCTAAACCATGACGCTCCATGATTCTGGTTTTGCAGGATCTACAGCTTAAATTGGAATAGTTGAAAAACCTTCTTCCTAAAACTCTATGAGGACTGTTTTTTCTTTCCATTTCTTTTTCAGGTAGCAATACTAATTTTAAATTGCTTTCAAATGCTTCATATTTTAACTAGCTGGCAAGAAGTAAATTTTCAGAAGTACACCCCACCACCCTCTGGTTCCTGAAATCTCAGCAGAACACTAGCAGAAAAATGGGGAATATATCAACACTGGGCCCAAAGAAATCTTAGTAGCTTACTCCAGATGAAAATTGAGTAATTATTCAGTCTTATATAGAACAAAAGCTTAAAAGTCTGTTATTTTGGAACAGCTCTAGTTTTAACACTAACTTAGGAATAAAGCCAAAAGTTGTGCTGTTGAATTTTTCCCCCTACACATATTAATTAAGGTGAGTTTAACTCAAATCACCAAGACCTACTCGCTTCATTATGAAACTAGTATTAAACTTCCTACAAAGCAGAAGATAATTCTGTGCCTTCAGCATGATGAGAGGAATTGACATGAGTGATAACAATCAGTTATTCAGTCCTCAGTGAGGGAATTGGTAACAGAGTGGCAAGTTAATGAAGAATTAGGTGTTAGATCTGCGATATGGGAAATATTTCTTCAGAGATTATTTAAAACATGTTAAATCTTTCCTCTGGCAATAAAATCAGCATCTGAGTTGAAGGGACATCAACAAGGAGGCTAAATCTCATCTCCTGCCTGACAACTTTTCACTCAATGATTCCCATCAAGTCAGCACAAAAATATGCCACTGCACATGGATGTTGTTCAGTTTCTAAAACAAAGTAAACATGCAATCAAATGTCTTCATCAAACAAAATAATGCAGACTGAAATCTCCACACCTGCTCATTCGAGCAGTGTTTTACTCTGAGGACAGCAGGTCCTCCAGGATGAGGGGGATTGAGGTTTTATGGCAGCCCAGTTGTGGCTTCCAGATCCCGTCTGGTTGCTGGGGCAGGATTGAGATCTCAGGTTAAGACCCTAGATGTGTGTTTTTCACATCCCTCTTAAACTTACTCTGGCTTTGTACACGGTTTTCCTAACACAGGCTTCCCAGACTAAGCTGCTGAGCTGATCTGAAGTCACCTTCTTCATCAGTAGTAGATGTTTCCAAAAGGGGATTGTCACCCCAGGAGCCTTGTGTTTGGTGTGTATAGTTCAAGATCCTACATGCATTTTACAGGGCACACAAAACCTGAATTCCCCAGAAAGGTGGTCTCTTCCAGACTTCAATTTATGTGGTCCGTAGTCTCCTATTCTCCTTTAACATAAAGTTCTACTACATTTTCCTTTATCTCACATTGATACATGACTGAAGACTAAGTTTCAGAAATCTGGCAAGGAACAGAAAAACTTCTAAAAGCAAAGACCTTGAGGCCTCCTGATGCCTGAGGGCTAAATCCTGGTGTTAGTGAGTCCAGCGTGCTATTTCTGTTTTTAGGAGGCAGCTCCTATCCTCTCCCTAAACAAAGAGGAGTAAATTCCCAGAGTTTGTGACCCAACCCAAAGACAGACAGTCAGAAAATAATCTGTCAGGACACTTGGCCTAACATAACACGTGAGCATGGGAGCAAAATAATTCCTTCTTTGTCATATGCCTTTACTCATTAGGAGGGAAAAAAAGGAGAAGGCTATTTTCAACAACTCATACCAAATTTCTTTTAGATAAGGGCTACCTTGTTGCCCTGTCACTCTCAGGACTTCTTTAGTTAAAGACAGAGACAACCCAGAGATGTACAAACTGATTCTAAGGAGCATGGGTAGAAAAGTGGTGTGCTAGTCCCAGCAGTGCAACCACCTTTGTCAACAAAATAGTGGGGTCCCTTCTGCATTTGTCACATCTGTTATATATGCCAGTCATGAGATAGTATGAAGGGAACAGGAACATAAGGTTTTATCACTATTTTCCCTAATCTTCCTTTATTAGAACAAATCCCTGTATTCTCAGAGATTAGGGTCAGGCAAGTTCCTTTGAGCTCTCAGCCACACTGTTGCTGGTCTTTACAATAAGATGTAGAATATAGAGCAAAAAGAAATTATGTGCACCCAAATCTGAGATTAGATGTTAAATGTCTCAAAGTACCATATGCCAAATACGCTTTAGTGCCTGGTGAACAGTTCCTGCGGGTGCTGCCCTTGGGACAGGCAAGTCACTGTCCTGACTCCCCTGGAGCCCACAAGCTTTCTGTGGGAGAAGCAAAAGGAGAGATAGTGAACCATGCTTCAGACTTCCTTCATCATGACTGAAATCTTGTGAAGTTCATTAGAGAAATGAGGTTTGGGAGCTTTGATTGTGGGTTTTTTCTCTTCACAAACCACAAAGAGAGGCAATTTGCTGTTGGCTGGGCAGACACTGCCCACAGCTAGAGCCCTCTCGGCAGATAATATTTTCTGTATCGCACTCAGTCAAATACAGCTTTGTTTAAATTTTCAATTCATCTCTGTGCAGTTGGTTAGTTAATTGTGTTTTGCAAGTGGCAATTTACAGTTGGAGACAACACACTTTTTCCTAAACAGGAGTCACCTAGCCTCAAGGCACTGTATTCAGCTCTGATATAGTTAGTATATTCAGCCTGTATGATCTATCCTCAGTCTTTAGTCTTGATTATTTCAATCTTGTTTTATAGAAGTTCGAGGTTTCCTGAAGCAGAAATTTCTTCTCAGCAAGAGAGATTATAGCAGCGCAGGCTTGGAATGCAAAAGCCAGAGAAAATAGCCTGTGCCCAGCAGCCACACCAAAGAAACCTCTCTTTTTGCACTCATTACCCATGAATCTTGTCACATTTTAACTGTGAGACCCGTGTGGGGCTGTGGGTATGATAGGTATTCCCAAATGGAGGACACAGTAAGACCAGAGTGGGATTTCCTGAGACAGTCCACCCAAAATTACAGCTGGGGTACCTGTCTGAAAGTAAAAGGATGAGATCATAGGAGGTCTGAGGAGCAGCGGGATGGGTGTATTCTGTGTGTGTGTTGGCCCATGGGAGAGAATGAGTATGCCAGAGCCAAACTGTAATCAGTCCAACTGAAGAATAGAACTAATTTAACTCTGTGAAATACAGCCCATGCTCAAAATGAAACACCTGTGCTGAAAGGAGGCTTTCCAGGGAGCAGAAAACAAGCCAGGTAAGTCTTTAAATTCTATTATCCAGAACATTATTTCTCCCTTACTCATGCTAAGAACTAAAGAGGGCTTTTAACAATCAAGCTGTGATATTTTATCTTCCCTCTTCTCCATGAGATGTCATCAACTCTCTCTTGACAAACTCCTACCTAACCCTGGGTTCCAGTTCTTAAAAATGCATCAATGTTCAAAGGAAAAGAGGCAGAAATCCAGAACCTCCCTCTCCTGACTGAGTGCCCTTATCACTAGCATATGAGGTCACATTTCTCTTCCTCTTCTGAAGAACATTTAGCAAGACTATCAAAAGGGCAGCTTCATCGATGAAGCCCATGAAAGACTAAGTAGCAGTTATGACATGCACCAAGGGTATGGGAGACTCTCCCAGAAGGACACTGGAGTTGAGTCTCTCACATCCTTGGTGAGTGCTCTAAATTATAATTTTTCCAAATGGGAAGGTGGGCCTGGAGCTTCAGTAGTCAAAATTTAGGTGAAAATGTAGGCATTTTAAAGAGCAGCAGAAGATGGACTGGGGTCATAATGGCTGAAGTTTTAGACCTAGGTACTTACAGGTGTTAATTAGCATAGATATTAGGGGAGTTGGTTGTCCAATTTATTTATTTGCATATGTAGAGGGGGGGGATGTTGGATATGCAGGTGTTTCAGCTTTTTTCTGTTAAATGCTCTACACAGCTGTTGCCCAGATGACCTGCTAACTTCCAATAGATGTTTAAGCAAAAATGCACAAAGGAGCATGAGGCACTCAAATGCTTAGCAATGTGTTGAAGAACAGGAAGAATAAAGACAGCTGAGGAATGGGTGCTCCTGTTTATGTTTGCATTGGTGAGGGTGCTAGACAATCCATGCTCTCTCAGCCCCTTACCTAGAACTGATGGACATGAAGGAGAGGCAGGGGAAGGAAGTCACCCCGCAAATCTTCCCTGCTACTGTCTGAATCATGAAATTCAGTTTTCATTTTAACTTACTGCACATGGGCACAAAGGTGTCATAGATGGTAGCTTTATTCTTAATTGTAGAAGAAACAACAGGGTTTGCGGGTAGGGCATATGAATCAGTCTTGGGAAGGAAGACAGGACCACAGTGACGCTCTTTGAGAACACCCCATCTGTGCAGTTTTGACATTCAGCTCGTTGCTGTTTTCTTCTCACTCATGAACTAGCGCCCTCTCTTTAAAAAAGACTGTAGGTTTCTTAAGATAGCCCTGTGATAAGAGTGTTTATCACATAGTTCTGCAATTTCTCATGTGTCTCTGATGAACTTACCTGGCCCCTGCTCACTAATCCATCTCCTTCAGGCTGCTCTCAGCATGCCAGACCTCTAGGGAGTTTTCTGCATCTGCCATATGTGGAAAAAAAAAAAAAAAAAAAAAAATTACCACTAAAAGGTTCTCTCCTGCATCTCAGTGTAAAACTTCCCCAAATTGTAGCAATGGCTGTTCATTGCATGTCAATGACTGGTACAAAAAATTTATCTGACAGAGCTTAAAACAAGAATAATTTTATTTGGGGAGAATGACATATGTCATTTGTTTCCAGTTTTGGGCATACCCAAGATGTTGGTTCTTAAAACTGAAATGTGTTTAGGTCTCTAAAGTTTTCTTTTTCTTTTTGGCTCTTACTGAACTCCAAATAGCTGACTTCATAAAAGTTAAAGAAGTTTATAAACCACATAAAACCTTTGGTTTATAGGGTTAGTGATGCAACTAAAAGCAGCAATTATAATATAAGAAACCCAATTACATTAATATGTGTGAATGCATTTAAAACTCTACAACATTTTTAAACGACATTTTTCTGTTAAATATCCAGGTCAATACAGCATATTTGTTTATAAAATGAAGCATAAATGATCTATTGCCCTCTATTTTAAACTTTCTGATTAATTTACAACCAGTTGGTGTGACAGCCATCTCCAACTAATCAGAACAGTCTTTCTTACAGATCATCACGTCAATTGTCTTTTTGCAAATAAGTCAGAATTATAAGACTTGAACATTAAAATAAACGTTTTCTTCAAATTCAGGGCATAAAATTAACATAATCTGGATTATATCCCACCACCAAATTCCCATTTTCATTCAAATTTTATATTAATTCCAGAATTGTATTTGTATCATATTTGGTTAGGGCATCATGTTGACAGTCAATAAAGTCAGAGATGCAATATGTGAAGGCATTTATTGATACTGATATCGTGGATCCATAATGGTAACTTCCATGGAAGAAAATAGGCAGTTCCTCTGAGCAATAATTTGATGGCATGTTAGTCATAGGGGTTTTGGTCTGTCATGACACAGTGATTTAAATTCATAGGTCTCACTCTTTTGTCACACTGTCACTGTCTTTAAAGAAAAATTTGCACTGACTGGTGGCAAAGAAAGGAGATAATGTAAAGAACAGGCCACATTCAAGGGGATTTGGCTTCACAAAGTAAAGAAAGAATGTGTTGAGGCTGCAGGGTTTTCCCTGTGTCCTGCGTTGAGGGCTATGAGCACTGAGGTGGCATCTGCAATCCCAGATTCTTAATCCAACTGAAGAGCTGCTGGATTTCAGCAGCTCAAGATCATCAACAGGCTAGAGAAATTCTCTTTGGTATCTTCCTTTGTTTCTTGCCCGATGTCTTCTTGTCCTATGTGAGTGAAAAACTGACTTCGATGCAAGCAAGTTCTATCCTGAGATTTGGGGACTTGGGCCTTGCCTGGGGACTAACACACTGCTCTCTTTATCTCCCAGACTGCACTGTACCAGCAGCAGGACTGAAATTAAGAAAGCAATCCAACAGTTACTTGCTTTATAACTTTTCCATGTACTGGTTACAACAAAGAAGCTGACCCATATTTTTCAGTTGACATGCATATGTACAAGCTCTGAATTTGAGTAGCACTGTTCAGAGAATCATTTCATGACAGAGTACTAGTAAATACATGTTTACAAACAACATACTACAGAAGGTATTAACTATTTAAGTGACAGAATATTTGCCATTATTGTCTGATAATTTTTTTAATTGTTCTAGTAGGATGCCAGGCAGTGTTTCACATTAACTATGCAAATACTGGCTACTAGCAGATGGCTGCTAGCCATGTGGCTCCTATCTCAAATGTGGGTTGGTGCAAGACACTATTGTTCTGCGGCTTTAATCTCCTCAAGGTATGAGAATGGCTTAAAATGTTTTCCTTACATAATGTACTGATAGAAGTCAGGAGAGCATTTTAAACCCAAGGAACAGATGAATTTAGTGGAAGCATAGATTGCATTGAACTAATACTAGTGATAGGAATAGTAGAATCTACATGTGCCTAAGTGGATATAAAAGAAATTTAGGACACATACACAGACTAAAACTTAAACAAGGCTATGCACAGCTCTACTATGTTCACTATAAGATAACTGGCAAATGTTGGTTAAAAATAACAGCCCCTTGTAATGCATATAGGAGTCATTATCCAACATCTAGGGATGAATGTGACAGCTCTTTAAAAGTACATATCAGCACTACATTCTTTGGACCTATTGCTGTGCAAGAGAATATCTGTGTATTTACCTGAGTTTGTTTTGTTTCCTCTTCTGCTTTGCCATTTTTGCTAAGGCTGAAAAACTTTAAATTTAGTATTTGAATCTGTGAATTAATAAAAAAGATGATTTTCTGCCTAGCTAAAAACATGCTTCCTTTAACCTACTGGTGACTTCCAGCCTGCTCTACTTTCTGCCCCTCCCCCCACCTTAAATCAAAATTACAATCTCTGCTTTCCTGGTAACCTTTTCAAACCTCTATTTACTAGAGAGCTTTTAATTATATTACGAAACTTAAATTTTTGTCTCTCCATGTATGTTAGGTAGAAATAGACACCAAGATAATACTGCCTGAGATGTGGTGTTAATATAGTCAGTACAAAAGCCTTAGAAGTAACCACAAAGGATAGGTAAGAGATTATGTGATTTTAGGAGCTTGTTGAAATGTCATGATTTGGCATAATGTGTATTTGAACAGCACAAGCAATTAGATTCTTCCTTAAAGATACACTACATTCAGTGGTATTGAGTTTACAAGTATACCTATTACAACAGCACACATATATGCCAATTGAAAGCACATCTGTGTTGGAAAAACAGAGAATGAGAGAAAAGCCATGATTCAAAGAAATTCCAACCCCAATGGCCAGGGTGTGTCACTTTTCCCTGTTTTTTCTGCTTCATTACGTAGCAATCTGGAAAGATTCATAGAAGTTTCATCCATTTGGAATCATAAAATAATAAATAAACTACTGGAAGACTGATGAGGCTGAAGTCTGAGGATAGGAGCAGGAAAAAAATTCAGCATATTTGAAATGCAGGTGAATTAACATTATTAGAACTCAGTCTCTTGCCCTGTTAAACATTTGTATCTTGAAATGATTTGCAGAAAATTTTATTCTCTTTCCCTCTGTTTTCTACAGGGTTTGTATAATTTACGCCTGGGTGCGAGGATAAATCTGTAGCACCTCTCACAAAAAGTTACATAAATTTAGCCAAATGCCCAGTCCGTAACACACATCTTTGCATCATTACAGGACAATATCAATAAAGGTTTAAGAAAATGAGTAGCTGATTCCAAAGCACAAGAGTTCTTTATTGTGTTGCAAGTAGTAAAAAAGATGAAAAAAAGGTAGCAATTTTTTAAAAGAGAAGGCAAAACTAGAAGCTCACTCTAAATCTATTCAGGGGCTCCTGCTTCAACAGTGGACTGAAAAAACACCACCACTCCAAGAGCTCACCTCTCCACACACTCAGTCCCACTCTCAGCTGAAAGACCCCTGAAAACAGCAGTGCACACCTCAGACTCTGACCACGATCTGGATTTTGCAGTTAGGAGCCGTGCCCATTTCTAACCTTTGCCGTTAGCAGTTCCCATAAGAATGTTGCTGATTAAATCTTCACTGCTATAAGGAAAAGTCCCCTCTAACAGTTCATTTTTTAAAATGAGGTTGACTGAACGTGACCAGACGGGAACACACGTGTCTTACAGTGTCCTGTCCTCCGGCGTACTGGTGGCCGCCGATGCAGGATAGCTCCTTACCCAGGGCTGAAGGGAGAGCGCTGCTCTGTCTTGGGGGACAGTGGGCAGTTTGAGCAGGCACAGTGCCTCCACAGCATGAAGGACAGCTACCATACGTTCAGATAGTCTTCTGCAACCTCCCCTCTGCCTCATCCCTGACCCCTCTGTAAATTAATCTCCAGCAATTGTAGAGGTACCACCTGGCGCGGACTCTGATCAAGGTACCAGAAATACAGCAGCAGGGGCAGTAGGCCTATAGTAGTAGGCTGCCTTTGAAAATGTAAAGGAAGGTGCAATTCATAAAGTCATTTTAATGCTCATTTACCAATTTTAATCCTGACTTGAGAGTTGTTTCTACAGTTAATTTAAATATTATTATAATTGTTCAAATATATTACCAGTTAAGTACTTCTTCAGAACATGGAATGAACAAGTGGAAAATTTTCTTCTGAGAAACACAGGTTGTAAAGCTGGTGTGGTAGTTTCTGATTTATTCCTTCCAAATTGTCCATAAAAGAAAGAGGTTTCAGGAGATAATTTAGACTCACACCACTACTTAGCCACCTTGTTGAGATATCTCTGTGACTGTTTCTGCTTCTAATTAATGAGTAATGGCACTTTGAACTCATGAAAGAAAGTCTCTTTGACTACATGAGAAGAATTCATGTCTAATACTGTAATGCTGAAGTGCATTATGGGAATGAGGTAAATCACAGTAAGTCATTGTGATCATAGCCTGAACGTCCACATGGGCATAAAACATAAAACATCAAGCCTGCAGCCCCACTGGAAAGATTTCTTTTCATTGCCATCCTCTTCTTTAAAACATCTTTTGTCTGGCATCACATTAGACAAAAGTTAAAAGCAATGCTGATAATTGTGTCACCAACAGAAGTTAACCAAATACAGTTTATTTCCAATACAGAATTAAATTCCTATTTTAGATAGACGTGTCCATCTTGGATCCATTTATCAAAAGTAAATGTCTAGGAAACCAGCTGAAATTAAATTAATGCCACACACTTTATAGGCACTGGCTAGTGTCCAGAGTGCTAAAATGGCAATGCAGAATTGTAAAGGCACAAGCATATTGTTTATATATGCTGGCTGAAATCCAAAATGGTTACAGTAAGTAGGAGAATAAAACATCAGTAACAGGGCCCTCAATGCCTCACTTTAGTCCAGCAAGTGTAACACTTTAGCTGGGAATAGGTGATAACTATGAAACATAGGCACATAAGCCTCCAGACAGAGATCCTTCATGATCCTAAGCACTCACACCTGGCAGACACTGGAGGAGAAAGAGCAGGAGGCATAAACACACACTGACAGTCCCACAGATGGACCAAAGCAACAGCGGTTTAGTTCTCCTCCATGCAGTGTGACTCTCAGATGAGCAAGAGCAATTACAGCTTTACAAAGCTGCTCTGCGGGATTGTATTTTATTCAACAAAATCAGAGCCTGAGTGTGTTAGCCTCTAGCACACTCCTAGACCGCAGTAGGAGACAGGAGATGCTTCACCTTGGAGAGGCAGCCAGTCTGATAGCTGGCCTTCATGAGAAATGGTGCTTAGGAGTAATACCCCTGCCATCTGCGGGGTCTGGAAAAAGCTTTCTGCAGCCTGATGAAGAGCTTTTCAAGACCTTTTATGCCCTTCCCCCAGCCTTCTTCTTAATGTAACAGAAATGTAGCAGGGGCATGGACCTCATTTGTTTTTTTTTTCAGAATTTCATGACTATGCAGTGCTGACAGTGCACACGGAAAGCAACATTGGTAACCTAGGCTGCTTTTCAAAGGTGGGAAACATGTCATAAGACATCTCAAGATCCTTGAGATCTGTATCCCTATCTTAGAGAGGCCACCCTGAACTCCAGCTGAGTGCATAACTCACAGAAATTACACTGATTTTGTAGTCATTAATTTATTTTTCATATTTATTTGCCATTGGAAATTATTCCCCAGAAGCTTAATAATAGATTTGGCCCAGAGAAACAGAATCAACATCCCACAGAAAATGCTGAGAGATTGGAAAACAAGTTCATATTGATTCGCAATAAACAAACCAGAAAAACCCAGGCATTGTTCATAGGATAGGAATTCTAAAATATTCCATTTTGCGAGTTTGATGGCTTGCTTGCTACCCAGCTTGAAAGCATCATCATTTCTGCTTTCTCAATGCAGGAAGAGAACCACAGTAATTTAAATTAAAAAAACAAAACAAAACAAAACAAAACCAAAAAACTACCAACCAAACAAACAAATAAAAAAAAAAAGCATCCTTTCATGTTTCATCGTCTATGAAACCCTATACTTTGCTTTCTTGATCATCACTCTTTTTCTGTCTTCAAGCTTGTGCTCAGCTCCTCTACAGGCAGCCTTGAGTCTTTGCTTTTCTTCAATGAAAATGACAGAAATGGACCAGAGTCTTCAGGGTAGGCTGCTGCGAAGATACTGTTTTGATTTTCCAAAGAGAACACTGCAGTATTTCAGTAAAATCGTAATTTTCCCATACAGAATCTAAGTTGTTCAAAACCAGAGCTTTTTCTTTGGGAAAATAACCCTCTAATGAGTCTGTTTTGTCCCAAACAATCTAGACAAGGTCTGCAATTAGCTTCTAGCCATTATATGATTAATAGACAATTCACTACCGAAATCTGACATGTAAATCTCAAACTCTGCAGATATATTTAGATGCTACGGAAAATGAATAAATGAAAATATCCCTGAGAACTCTCTGAACACTACCAATACTTCTGGATCTTTATTTCAAAAGCTGCAATTCAATTGTGTACACACAAGTATCTGGTGTAATTTGAGACACTTGAGGTTATCTAAGACATTCACATGAGATAAACAGAAATGACACAGGACTTATAAAAAGCCTACCACTTCTAAAGCAGCAGCTCCAGACAAACAAGGTATCGAAGAACACCTCAGATGATGTTAGATGCTGATGTTTAGACAGCTGAATACCACCCCAAACCTGCTTTCTATATATAGCCTTTAAGATTTGCTTTTTTGAGTATCTCTACTCACAAGTGTATTTATGAAAATCTTGCCCAATAGTAAACCTAACTTAAATTAATTTCAGCTCATTGACTTAGAACCAAGAAGATGAATTTTTTTGAAAACCAATTTCTTCTGTAAACTGTTGCCTTTAACATGGGTCTTCAGGGACATCTGTGCAATGTTGGTACCCACACAGGCTTTTTGGATGAGCAGTAAGAAGCAGTTTGATAGAGCAGTTGATTAATGTGCTGCAGAGGGGAGTTTTTTACACACATTTTTATGTAGGGGATAGAGATCCCACTCTCTTTTGGCAGTGCTAAAAGGGATAAAGGCTTACTTTTGTCCCTAAAGAAAGCACATCTGACTGACGGTGTACATGGTAGAGCAGCTTTGAGCTAAGGGGAAGGATAGAATCCTCAGTGATCACTTTTCAGAGCAGAGACAAACTTTTACTATCAATTACTAACAGGATCACAGGGTATTGCTGAGGAGGACAGCCTCTGAAAGCTGTCACAGCATATCACTCATTTGACAAATCCATACCCTTATCTCTTACCAACATTACAGTAGTAATAACAGACCAAGACCTGGGTCTATAAAAGCAACACTCAGACTGTGTTGCAAAAACTGGTCTGGAAGTCTTACAGAGTTTTATACTATTATAAAATCAGAGATGTGCCCAAGTCACTGCTGTAAAAAGATGGTGGTCATGTTTTCTCCATTTAAATAACTATTTTTCCTTATGTAAATAAGATAAACAGTATTTGATCTTTCAGGGGAAAATATAATGAAAGGGAGAGTTAATAACACACATAGATAACAATGTACAGTTTGACAATTTTAAAAGAAAAGTGGATAAAGAGGAGGTATTGTGAGACAAGAAGAGAAGATTCCTGCATTGCACTGGAATGATGTTAGGAAAGTAGTTCTTCAGAAACATGCAGTATCCTGGGGCAAGAGCTGTTTGTGATACATCTGTGATGACAGTAGTTTGTTAGAGACCCAGCTTATAGGGAAATGTTCCAGCATGCAGAAGACTTTAAGGCTATAACAATATGAAAAGGATGGCAATGGCTCTACAGAGCAGAAATCCTAAGGGGAGCTGCAGTCAGTGTTGAAGATATTCAGGGTATGGCCTAAGCAGTCAGTTCACCTCGTATTCCCATTGAGAGAGAGCACATTTCTGTAAACAGATGGTACAAACTCATTGCAGGAGCTCTTTTTTATTACAGCTCCCTCTTCAAAGCTGCTCTGCTTAACATCACGGCAGCCCTCCGCAGAGCCGCTCGGTGTAACGCTGCCAGCCCCTGCCCGTCAGCTCGCTGTGGCCCTGGCCCACGCACACAGCTCATCGACCCTTGGCAACACGCGTGTTCAGCTCAGCTCCTGACACCGCAGTAAATGCGCTTCTTCTCATCTTCGAGGTAACTCCTCATGCCACCACGCTGTCAGCATTTTATACAGCATTGCCGTCACTTGTGTGTCTTGTCTTTCGGCCCTTATCGTGCCTCAGTCTGCACCCGTCTCTGCTGCTTCCCCTGCAAATGTCACAGCAGCTGCCCCATCTGGGAGCTTAATGGGCCATCCCCACCTCCAGCACTGCCCTGGCAGGAACAGTGCAACACCACCACTGTCGTATTCCTTGTGGCAATAGCTCAACACCAACTTAGGTCTCCTGGCCTTTGGGGAACCCCCCGTTTCTTCCCACCACATGTGCACTGCCACAGGCTGACAACTCATGGTCATCTTCCATGCAACTAATGCTACTATTGGAAAAGGCATATTCACCGGTATTCCGCAAAACTTTCAACCGTATCTTCTTGTCTGAGTCAGAGGTAAAACATGTCCTTAAACACAAAATAGGACCTTTTTTGGCTGCTGGGTTTCTGCTTCTCCCAGTGATCCATGGAGCTCCTGCATTTGCTAAGATAGATTCACTTCCTCCATTATGGCAGCTCTGATGTGTTAACTGGGATGTGCGAATGCTCTGACACCCTGCTCATGTCTTAGCCTTGCCTGACAGTTTCCTACCTGAATAAATCTGAGATGAACAGACCTGCAGTAATTGCACTCCCTGAGTTTACCCAGGATGCAGAGGCATGAAACCCCATCAAAAGAACTGGGAGACTTTTTCTGCTCTAGAAATTATCATGACTAGAGAACATGGGGACTGGTGATGACACAAGTGGACAGAGAAAGATGAGCACTGTAGGGAAAAAAAAATTTTAGCAGTTGAACTTTTTGTGTTTGCTATTCATTGCTTAATTTAAACTATTAATGATTTTGAGAGAATGAAATCTCATTCAACTTTTAGCAGAATTTGTCCCCTTTAGTCAAATAATGAGATCACATATTATGTATCTCTAAGGATCCCCAGAAAGGATGATAAAATTTGACATGGCATTCTTGAGGTTTTAGACTGAAATAGAAAGGGGAAAAATAGAAAGGGATTACATGCCATCACACCTAGCCTCCTCCAAGTGTCTTTGTACTTCAGAAAGAAGCAAACACATAAAAAATACATGTACACAGGTCCAAGGTTTTCAAAGACTCTTTACAAACAGCTTTCTAAAATATTAAGGAAAGGTCATTTCTTTGGTGGTAAAGGTTTCCTGTGTATCTTCAGGAGAATAAGAAGTCATGCTTTGATTCATTCCATTCTTGACAGTCATGTGACTTTGTTTCTTCTTCCTGACCTGGCATTTACAGAAAGAGAGCACAGATGAAATCAGACAGTGTTGCAGATATCACCCGGGCTCATGTAAAAGCATGATCCCAATAGGTGTGAGATGGAGTAGAACTAATGATTCTGTGATATGAATAGTCAGTCTAACACACGGATGCTGCAAATTCTGATGACAGAAATGAAGCAGAAACTACCAAAGAATATAATGCATGGGATCTGTTCATCCTGCTATCCAGCAAGTTGCATGTCAGTGCTAGGGAATGCCAGACCTCTCACTATCTTTTCTTAGGGACTTTTAAAACTATCTTTAATATCATAGTCAATACCTACAAAGCCTTCAGTTTAACTCAAGCTGTGATGAATGAACTCATATATGAAACAAACCAAGACTCATTTTTACAACTTCTGTAAGGAGGAACAAGCAAAAGAAACACTTGGTGAGTTGCTGCTCTCTACTGGGGAAAGGATGTAAGAAAGACAAGAATCATATGGCAAATGCATTATTTAGTTATATCAATTCCCTGTATTACAAGTTAATTCAGTCTTACCTGTGAGCTTATTTATTAATTTTAAAGTGATTTTCCTAAGTGACTTCCTGGGTTAAATGTGCATAAGTAACTTTATATACGATTTCATATGCATGTGTATACCTATCTTACAATTTGGAGACTAATTTGCCAGAAATTTACCTTTTTTCCCCTCTCTCTCCCAAACATACCCATCACCATCACCATATTATCTCATAGTTAATCTTAACCACATCTTTTCTATTAAGAAATTAAGATTCCCCTTAGGCTAGCATATTCAGATTTTACCAAATTATCCAAAACAAAACCTAGCATATGTGGCATGGGGGATAAAGATTAACACTAGAGCACTGTGATGATGACAAAAGAAGGATTTAGGAAATGAATAGGCTGACAGGTGATTCCAGTGTGTATGGTTACCTTCGGGAACACTCTTGAGCACAGGTTTGAAGAGAGTAACAAAAGCAGAAGATGGGGCAATCTGGTTGCCTAGTTAATGTGCTTTGGTTGGAGAAACACTTTGTTCTCATTAATGGCCATTGATAGAGCTAATGGGACAACAAAGAGATCAGTGCCCCCTGAAAAGAGAGTCATGAAAGTTATACCTTTCTAAAAGATAGGGTTACTAATCCCCTCTCTCCATACTCTAAGTACTGACTAGAGATTTACCCAGGGTGAATCACCCTGAGATGAGTCTGAAGCCTGACAGGGCAGAGGTGACAGTGGCCAGAAGGATGAAATCTTTTCTGATGCTCATTTTGGGCTCATGCTCAAAACTGTCCTCATCAAAGCATCTGCCCTTAGACTGTTAGATTGCTTCACAGCCCTAGTGAGAGAAACACTTACTGCCATCTGCACCTGACTTGCAGTTGGGCCTCACTCAATGGGGCATGGGCTTGGCCACTGTGTTTATAACCTCTTGACTAGGTTTTTCTGTAGTTCCAGGGAACAGAAACTAAATTTCCCCTCTGAAGTAAGTTGCAGCTGCTCTTGAGTACTGCACCCACCTCTTCCCTCTTCAGAAACACGGATGGGTAAGAACACATTATCCTCATCCACTGCTCCTTCCACTGACCTGCTAAGCATCAAGTTCGGTTCAAAGCCCTTTGTCCAGTTCTCAGAGGTATGCCTGGCTGTGGCTGTCACTAACTGCTAGGCTAACCTCTTCAACAGTGAAGACCTCACACAACTGTGACACTCTAATTTTGGTGAGCAGAAGATTTGTGGTCACAGAAAAAGATTTCACTGGGATAACCTAAATCTATAGACCTGGCCAGCAGATAAAAGGAAGTAAGAAGGCAATTATAACACTTTATTCACAGATAAATGCAAAATTACTTGGTTTTTTTTCTTTCTCTTTTTTGTTTTCCTTTCTCTCCCCCCTCCCCACCCCCATTTTCCCTTAACAGCTTTCTCAAATACAACAGTACCTCATAAGAACATAAACGCTTGCAAATACACTTTCTTTTTTTTAATTCCAGCCCAGATTTTCAATTTTGCTTTCAACAGCCAGACTGAAATATTTCTTTCTGCAGGAGACACAAAGGGTGATTTTACACCAGTACCTGCAGATAAACTTGAGGTGATTCCAACTGCTCCAACCCCAGAGTTGGAAGTTGGAGGAAAGTAGAGAGGAAATATCTAAGTCACCTCAGTTGTCCAAAGAACGCTGCCTTGGGACCACTGATAGACTGATCAAGAAATAGTGGGAAAAGATCAGAGCACAGGCTAATGTAGGTGATGTTATGACAGACATCTGCTACAGACCACCTGCTTGAGAAGAGTAATTAGAAGAAATGCTCTTCAGGCAGGTAGAAGTTCGGCAGTCACAGGCTCTGATACTGGGGACATCAACCATAACAGTATCTGTTGAAAGTACAAAAGGGCTGGATGCAAGCAGTCCAGGTGATTTCTCGAGTGTGTTGAAGGCAATTCCATGATGCAGGAGATTCATTAAATTACTAGGAAAGATGCTGTGCAGGACCTACTACTCACCAAAAAAGGAAGAACTGGTTGGGGATGTGAAAGTTAAGGGAACACTTGGCTGCAGTTGTCATAAAATGGTGGAGTTTAAAATCCTGAGAGAAGTGAGCAAGACAAAGAGTAGAATCACAGCCCTAGTCTTCAGAAATAAACTTTTGGCTTGTTCAGGGACCTTCTTGTGGGAGGGAAAAAGGACCGAGGGAGCTTCAAGGAGTTTTCAAGGACCACCTCCTCAAAGCACAGCAACAGTACATTCAGTTGTGTGGAAATTCAAGCAAACATGTGGCAGAAGGCCAGCATGAGTAAACAAAGAGCATCTACCTGAGCTCAAACACAAAAAGGAAGTGTAAAGGTGATACCAGCAGGGATGGGCTAACTAGGAGGAATAGAGGCACTGCCTGAGCATGCAAGGATTGAGTAAGAAAACCCAAAGTTCAGCTGGAGCTCAAACAAGCAAGGTTATGAAAAGCAACAGGAAGGGCTTCTATAAATACATCGCCAGCAAAATGAAGGCTAAGAACAAAGCTAGACCACTGCTCAATAGGCTTGGGGGCCTAGTGACAAAAAAAAAAAAAAAAAAAAGGAAAAGATTGAGATAGTCAACACACTTTTTGCTTGTGTTTTCACTGGAAAGATCTGCCTTCAGGTCCCCCAGATCTGTAAATTTACTTACATTAAACTTGGGGAACATAACGTTACCCACACTACAGGAAGATAGAGTTAGGGAGCATTTAAGCCAGTTAGACATGCTTATGTTCATGGGACTAGTTGTTATGCATGTGGTAGTGCTGAGGGAACCCTCAAGTGTCACTGTGAGGCTGGCCTCTACCATCTTCAAAAGCTCATGGCAATCAAGGAAATTTCCTTATGACTGAAAAGTGGCCAGCATCACACCCGTCTTTAAGGAGGGGCAGAGGGAAGATCCAAGAAGCTACAGAAGAGTTAGCTTAATCTCAGTCCTTGGGATGGCTAAGAAGCAAATTCTCCTGGAAGCTGTTTCCAGGCATGTGAATGAAGAGAAGGGGTCTGGGAGGAGACGTTTTCAATTTACCAAGAGTAAATCATGCCTGACCAACCTGATTGCTTTCTACAACGAGATGACTGACTGTGTGCATAACAGGAGGGCGGTGAATGTTGTATACCTTGTCTTTTATCAAGGCCTTTGATTTGGTCTCCCCTACTGTTCTTATAGCTGAATAGGTATGATGTGAACTGAATAAATGGATGACAAGGCTGGTAAAAAATGGGCAGAACTGTCAGGCTCAAAGCAGGATGGACAGAAACACAAAATCAAGCTGGGGGCCCATAACCAGTGCCATCCCTCTTGGATTGATATTAGGCTCAATACTGTTTAATATCTTCATTAACGACCTGGACAGTGGGACAAAGAGTACTCTCAGCAAGAAGTGAATGAGACCAAATGCAGAGGAGTAATTGACATACTTAAGTGCAGGATTGCTATTCAAAGGAAACTAGACAAACTGGAAAAAAGTCCTGACAGGGACCTCATGATACTCAAACAGGCAAATGCAAAGTCTTTTATATGAGGAATTACCATATTGATCTGTGACTGGTACAGTGGGATCTGTGTCTGGCACAGTGACTATAGCAGCCACTCTGCAGTAAAAGACCTGCAAGATTTCATGGACAGCAAGCTG
Organism: Tyto alba; assembly: GCF_018691265.1. Classification (NCBI taxonomy): domain Eukaryota; kingdom Metazoa; phylum Chordata; class Aves; order Strigiformes; family Tytonidae; genus Tyto; species Tyto alba. The sequence continues at coordinate 2,833,119 of NW_024881295.1, read as the reverse complement.
AATATGTTACAGCAGCATGCCATCACCGAAGGGTCTGTTGTCTGTGGAAGACCCACACCAAAACAGAGGAGCAGTGAGAAGCAAAAGGCAGTGGAGGAGAGGGAGTAAGAAGCAAGGAGTTGCAGCAGAAAACCATTATGCAATGACCCTAGCCTCCTGTGCCATCCATCATCTCACTAAAGGGATTGGGAATGACTAAGTGTAACACACTGTAAAAAACAATTGGATTTAAGACTAGGAAGGTTGGAGGAGTGGTGTATGACTCGAGACCGAGGAAAGGGAAAAAATGTGTTTCCCTAAACATTTGTTTAATTGTTTGTATCTTCTTTTTTTCTCAGTACCAGAATCAATAATTAAAAGTTTATGATAACTGGCAATAAATTAAAATTCACTAAGTTGAGACTATTTTGTTGCTGACATCTTGTTTCTATGTACAACTACCTAATGGGAGGATATAGAGAAAACAGGATCAGATACATCCCAGAAGTGCACAGTGAAAGAATGAGAAGCAACAGACATGAGCTGGAATACGGTAAATTCTGGCTCAATATAAGAAAAAAAAAACAACATTATGAGGGCAGCCAAACACTTGAGCAGGTGCCCAGGAAGACTGGAATATCTCAGGGCTACTCAGATCTCAACTGGACAAGCCCCTGAACAACTTGCTCTAGTCAGACCTGCTTGGAGCAGATGGCTGCACTAGATGATCTCCAGAGGTGCTATCCTATTCTAGGAATGCAGGAAAGCCATGCTTGCCCAAGGCTGTATCCCCACTAATTACCCTGCTGGGGTGGTTCAGCCAAGCACGACTGGCACTGTGTGAATGCACCAAGACTACTGCCAGCATTAAGCAAGGAATCCAGCAGAAGTGCCCAGAACAGTGAGGATTTACCTGCTCAGGACTCCACCAGCTCATGGGACTGTGCTCCACTACATAGTATGAAGGTGCTCTACAAAGCCACACTGGGGGTTATCTGTAGAGACATAGAGAAAAAAAAATGGCCTTTATTAAGAATATATTAAAGGAAACAATAGGCAAGTATTTAACAACATGTATATGGATGTTTGTATGATTATTCGTGAATATGTGTGTAAGCACACACATGTATGTAATTTTCTTCATTCTGGTATCTTTACATAACTCTGCCAGCAAAACTTTTAAGGGTACAACAGGTCTTTGGGTAAAGTGACTGTGGACACCTGTGAGAAGGCCCATATGCTTACTGTTAAAGACGAAGGGTGACTTGCATCAAGACACCCTCAGGTCCCCCTTTCAGGTAGTCTGTGAATCACTTTGTTGGAAAATCAGCACAGACAATTTGGGTCAAACCTGGTCAGATGCTGTCTTGAAAAACAACTGGAAAGAAGGCAGAATAGCTCCTGCCAATTTTCATCTCCCTGGTGGAGTCTGATTAAAGTTCTCATTGAGAAGTTCCCATTTCTTCTCAGATCTATGAAAAGGTGGACATGAGTAGAGAGGAGAGGGGGGTAAGGCTCTACTGATTAGCTAGGCTTATTCAGGAAGTAAGCATAGTGTGATGCATCTTATGCAAGGATAATATGACTGCCACACCACTATACAGTGTCTGGAAGCCTCCAAGCAATGCTTTAGTAGATTCATGAGTGGTTTGGCTGTTATACAGCCATACCACATCCTCTCCAATGCAAGAGCAAAGTCCAACACTTTAGCCCATGAAGGCAGCCAGTTACTTGGCAAAGAAATTAAATTCGTAATACCAGGTAACAATACAGCAGATCTGGAGTGAAGATAAGAGCACAGCACTCACAGGAGATGTCTGAGGAGTATTCTGGTATATATTCAGGTTTTGTTTATGTTGGCCTCATTCTAACTGGGAACAGGCTCCTGGTGATCTGAGCTCTCTACACATTTCTGCCTGTCAGGAGAGAGAGAGACAAAGACAGAACTGCTGCCTCTGCCACCTCCTTGCTCCTTGTGCAGAAAGTACCTTTCTTCCAGTAAATGCAGTCTGCTGGCTTCACGAGGGGTGAGATTTGAGGACCCTCACAGGCATGACTTGACCCATTCTTGGCTTGGTCAATCTTAAATGTTGCTACAGAGCAACACAGAAAGGTAATCATGTCTAAGAGAGCTTCATCCTAACCTTTTCAGGTCAAGCACTGGTACCTGGAAATGAGCCTAACAGGAGCTCGCTGTTCACGTTGCCCTGTAGATACAGCATTCAGGGAAACTTGCCCTCTGCCATTCCAAAAGCACCAGCAGAGCAGACTTACAGAACCTACCCAATCCATTGCCAACTAACAGCCCCTATGCTCAGAACGGCAAATTACCTTTGGGAATTTGGCGTAATGTAAACGTAACATTCTCCCCATCCTCCTTGTCTTTATTGCTGCAGGAAAAACAGTAGCAGCACAGAAGTTAAGAGAATCACACCTCACGGCATTCCTGGCAGTTTGATACTGCACACAGGTATCTTCTTTTTATTCTTTCAGTAGGACAGAAGTAGTTGGAAAACTTTCTAATGTTTTAGTTACCTTATACTATGACAAGCCTTAGACATTTCTCAGGCAACACCCTAAGCAGGTTTCTGCTTTTTTTCTGGAATTGGTGAAAAGAAATGATGATTTCTTATCATGCTTCACCCATATGGGGTATGCAGGATGATGCAGAGCTGTAGCCTGAACGCATCACATGTTTGTGAATCCCTGCATATACATACCAGCATGTTATAGGTCTCCTGACGCATAAATCACCTGTGGACCAGATGCAGTTTGGTTACAAAAGAGAAGCAAAATCTGGAGGCAATATTTTTAAGACACTGGAAGAAATCTGAGTGCAGATTGGTTATTAACATGGACTGTAAGCTAGTCTAACTAAAGAAACAATCTTCATTTAACCCATTTTTTTCCCAGAGCTTTTATAAAGCTCAGGCATTTAAAAAAAAAAAAATCATACCATTCCCAGTTATAAGACCAATAGAGGCTAACTAAAAACTACTTTCTAGAAGTGTTTTTTAATTGAAATATGACTCTAATGTGTATGTTAAGTAAATATAGTGCACATACCTGGCTTGTGGATGGGTATGTACATGAATTCCCCCCCCCTTAGAAATGTATTAAAACACTGTTAAGGCTGTAGGATCAAGCATTTAAAAGACAGAAACTATCAACAATGAGGTACTGACTGAAGAACTGTAATTCAGTTCCTCTGTGGAACTGAAATGTGATAAATTCTGAAACTGAGTGATCCTAGACCTTTTTTATCTTTTCCTTTTAAAGTACTTCTCTCTCTCTCACTCAGTGCTCAAAGTGCTTGAGCTAGTCTGTACTCATTTATAGCCATTCTCGTTCATTTCTCCTCATTCCTCCCAGTTTGAGGGTTCCAGTTATTCGGACTTCTTAGCAAAATTAGCATGTTCTGTGTCTAATACCCAGTTTCTGAGATTTCAGTTGCAGCCATGAGGACTCAGAGCTCCTGCAAATCCAAAGCCAGGATGCGAAGCCATCCACTGAATCACCCAGTGCCAGGCACGATTTCAGGCTGTGCAAAGATGGTGCTGAAGCTTCTCGGGCCCACCCATTGCATTGACAGCAGCCACTGGAAGTCCATCCTGAGTCTCGTACTTGGCAAAGGGGAGCAGAATCCATGTGTGTGTACTACCATATGTCACACATCACATCTGCCAAGTGAATAAAAAGGAAACTTCATCATATGGCATTTTACTGACACTCGTGTGAGTCACCTCAGTCTAATTCAGTTCCTGGAGCTCTCGGAGTAGATGACAGCTGCAGCAGTTTCACATTTCTAGTATGGACCATTGCATTTTGCCAGTAAACTGCAGAGCTATGTGCTGGCATGGCTCCTGGGTTCCCTTCCAGTTCTAGCAGGGAGTATTTTGTTGTCTTCAATTCCTCTTGCAACTAGACATTGTCCACTTGTTGCCTTTAGGTCTTTTTTCTTCCTTTCCAGCTACTTCTAACACCATCATTTGCCTTTAGTCTCTTCCTTATCATGCCTACCCTATATCTCCTGCCATATCCTTGCTCTCATCAGACACCCAGCCCAATGCTCACTGAATTTGCACCTACCTCTCCTAATTCCTAATCTCCTAACGCCATGGCTTTCCAGTGGGACTGAGGAAACTAGTGAATTTATGGTTCTGATCCCTGCATCAGAAGATGTTCCTGTGTTTTATAGGAAAGAATCCTTGAATAAAAGCCAGCAACTGTCTTAGAAGTCACCTTGAACTTAGGCAACATGACATGAGTATTTACTGCACAAAAATAGAAGGGATAGGTAAAGCAGTTTATCAGTTCAATTTAGATTCATGGACAAGACTGGCATTATGCACAAGGAGGTAAAATCTTGCCCCATCTGAAATTTCTACCAATTTAGTGAGACAGGGATTTTTCCTGTAATCTCTACTTTTAAATTACCAAAGGCAAAAATCTGTAAATTAGGAGCCTCTAAATGCCAGACTTCAATAATTAATCAAACTGTGCTCCTGCTTTCTGTACTGTTTTCCCTTTCAAATCTGAGGTTCATTCATGTTATGTACGCTCACAAGTCAAGTATATATACCCATTCTATTCTGAGTAGAAATTCCCAGTAAATTCTACTTATTTTGGCAAAATTACTTTAAGAGAAAGACACTATTTTTTGCAAATCAAGATACACACTGCCATTATAAAGTACTGGCACAGACCCAGCTCCACAAGACATGTTCTTATTCTTAACAATTGTGTTTCTTGGAGTGAGAATTTTACTCAGTTTTCCTTTTAGAAATAAGAGGAAAGGCAAATCTGATTGTCTTGAACGTCAGAAATGGCTTTTTTAAAATCCTTAACTTATAACTCCCCACTTTTATTGCATATGAAATATATTTATACCCAGTTATTCTGGGGTTACGTTACATTCAAGATAATGAAAGTTTTCAATTCACACCAGCTTCCAGGTTCAGGCTTATGAACAGCACCTATTCTAAGAGTTATCTACAATAAAAATAATGAAATTTTGACATTGGAAAAATAAATTGCAGGTATGTGATACCTGAGCCTGCTCCTGTACTCACTCACACCTATCTAAAACAAAGGAGTTCACTGAAATTGAAGGAGTGTTACCAGGAGGAGACCAAGATCCAGTTTTGATCCTGCAGTGATTTGTTACTTCAGTAGGCATAGGATGTTTTGAAATAAAGAAGGCATGAACCACAGTTGTCCTTCAAAATGTTATCTTTTTTCCTTTTTCTCTGCTGTTCCCAATCCCAAGCCATTAAATGCCAGAACTACTGTTAAATGCCTAACCTCAGAATAGTTCCCAGAAGAACCAGCTTGTTGACCAAAGACCTCAGCAAGTCCACATCTACCCAGAAGGGCAGAAGTGGACCATTGGAAATCTTATCCTCAGTTTGGCAGTTTGATCCATGACTTGGGCTGCAGCCAAGAGCTCCTTCCAGACAACACCCCAAATCCTTTTCTAAAAGGAAAGCCACTGCACCCGTTTCTCCCCATAGGCACACACACACACCTTAACAAGGTTCTTTATCTCCAGATGAAAGGAGTGGCACTTTTGCCAGCAGTAATGTGGACAGTTTGGTTTCAAAAGGTACTTTAACACTCCTTGTACCTAACATTGTGACAGAATCTTGTTCAAGGTTCAATTTCCAGAATTTGAGCTCTGCCCTCGAGGCATATTGGTGTAGCACTGTATTTACAAGCAGTCAGACCTGGAAGCCAACCCAAAAAAGTTCTTCTGTTACTCAAAGAAATTATTCTCTTACTCTCCTGTGCCTGTGCATGTGCACACACACACACGGACTTCACTGTATCCCCAACACGTACTTTTCCTAATCTTACAATGACCCAAATTTCAAGTGTTCTTCCCAAAACTGTTGTTCTCCTCAGTCTATATCTACTGACAATCTTTCAGCACTCTCTTCTCCCACTCAAAGCAGAACTTAAAGCAAGGTTTATCTGCTTCCAAGACATTTTTTCTTCTGCTTCATAACATTTCTGACAAGAAGTTTTTTGTTTGTTGTTATTATCTTGGCAAAGATCCTGCTTAGAGAGTTGCTGCCCTTAAAAATCCACTTAACAGCATGGTCTCTGAGGGCTACATGTTGTCAGATTTGCCAATAATGAACACAAAAATAGTCAAACATATCACAAAGAGAGAATTTAGTTTTGTCAAAAGTCCTCAGAGTTAATAGTTTGGAGTGGTTTGTAAACCTGATAACCTGAAGTCTTAAAGACTTTTTTCCTGCTTCTTGGTAGAAACAACTGTGACTTGTTGGCTACATATAGAACTGCATCACAGCTGAACACGAAATTGCTGTGAGAGCTAGAAAATCATCTTGTTACAAAATATTAGGGTTTTGAAAATTGTGTTTAATGATTTAACTAGATATGAAGGTAGAACAAGTACAATGAATAGAGTTAGGCTTTAGTAAAAGGGTTAGCTGTCCCCATAGGAAAGGATATGCAAGAGAAGTTGAGAAGAAAGAGATCACGATGTGATGTTTGTTCAGAGTCATAACAGGGCCATAAAACATTTAAAAGAATATTGGGAGAGACGATTCTATTAAGTTGCTCATCAGCCCAAACCCCCAAACCATGGGTGACCTAGGAGGCCAGGTAGTCAGCAGTCAGATTAAGATAAATGGCCAAATGATTTTGTAACTGTTATGAATATGTATGATTCAGAGAACAAGGAACCAATAACATAGCAATGATGTGATGTGCAAAAATAATAGTAATCAGTGCAGGTAAAGGGCAGTTATAATGAGCAATTAAAAGCAGATGTTGTATGCGTGCCTATTATAATGAAGGAGAAAAAGAATGTTGGGGTGTAAATATTTGTGGATTACAGCGTTTTGGTGGACACCTTTCAGAATGATCCCGTGTCCCCAGTGTGCAGTTTCAGCAGACACCTTTGGGAATGATCTCCTGTCCCCGGTACGCATTGTTAAGAAAAGACATCTCTGCTTATATCACTCTGTGTAGATAAGTTTTTCTTACCCTGCAGATTTGCAACAGTCTGACAGGTGGATGGGACTCGTATACAAGAGAACTAACGGTGTAGATGCAAAGTTACTGTCCTTGAAGGTAAGAACTGAACTCAAGTGTTGTATACCCCAGCCATCTATATACCACCTTTGCCAGTGTCATGTCTGATGTCATGTATGGCCTTCATCTAGAAAGTAAATCATTCAGCATAAATCCCTTCTCAGTCTGAGGAGGCTTAAAACCCTATCCCACCACACAAGAACTGGATCACCAATGGCTAATCAGAGAAAGCAGAAGTGAGGTAAAGAGCAATCTTAATTTCACCTACTGATTTGTTTTGAAAAAAAAATAAAAAAATAAAAAAAAATTCAAGACTTGTTGCCTTGAAAGCAGCTTCACTCCATAACGTTTTGCTTAATCATGACCAATTCTTCCCTAATATCTAGCTAGTTGTGTTTTCCACCAAGACAATTGCTTTCCATTGTCAAATCACACCAGGGAAAGTTTCCACATAATTGCTTCAGAATAACAACAGGAAAACCTGGATTTTCAAAGTTCACGGTTCATTAGTACAGTTAATTATCTAACAGACTACAAATCTTTGAATTACCACAAAGACAGGGCACAAAATCAAAATAAAGCATTAACTTTCCATTATGCACTAGGAAAGAGCTCATGCATGTGTCAATATGCTTTTTTGTATCTTTTATTTGTGCTTTAGCACCTGGAGAAAAAGCGCTGCAAAGGGCCTATTTGTGTATCATAGGCCACTGTGGCGAAACCTGTAGAAATTGTGGTTGGGATAGCTCTGCCTTTGCCACAGAAGAAAAACAGGCAAAACCTCTGGGATGTTATCGATGTAAACTGATCCAGGCCTGATCCTCCTTCACATCAATGCTCAATTTGGCAACATGAAAGAACTTAAAAATAGATACAAATGACAATTTAGTTTCACTGCCAGGACAGTATGAATGGGAAAAGAGGGTCTTAGCACGGATGTGACCCAAGCCCTGCATGAATGGAGTTTGTTCTTTCACAACTGTTTGGAAATGCATGTTTACACAGCTCCCTGCAGGCAGGTGAGGGGGTTTGCCAAGAGCTGGACATGCCCCCACAGGGCTTTAGCAGGGACTTGATCACATTTCTTGGCTTTACTTCAGTCTGAGATTTAGCAACTCTGTTGTGTTTGAACTTCCATTATGCTTAGCTAAAGGAAAAGATCCCTCTTTAAGAACTTTGTTTCTGAAAACAATGTTTTAACCTTCCTGTAGTCTTCTTAAACAGTTTTCTGCAAAGTACCCATTAAAAGGAACTGTGTCCTCCAATCACACAGTGATAATTAGCCATCGGGCCCCACTGAGAATCCCCTACATTTAACTTACAAACACCCCCTGACACTCCTCCTCCCTTCCCATCAGCTTCCCTCTGCCAGCCATACAGGGCATTTCTGCTTCTGCTCGGAGGGCTATCATACACCCTGGTGCAAAAGGATCAAATGCAAACCCCCAGAAGCAATGAAGGAGTGCAGGGTTTCTGATCCCAGGCTTCTGATTTTAGGGGTGTGAACGACTTCTCATCTCCTGCTGCAGCAATCAGGCTCCTCTGAGCCACTCCGCTGGGCAGCTCAGACACCCCAGATCCCTCCTCCCTGCTTAATCAAACCACAAACACCCTGTCAGCGGGTGCATTCATTCCCTTAATCTGCAACATGTGTGGGAGGGCAGATTCAACACTGTAGTCACGACACCTCTGCTCAGGCCTGATTTAGAAAGCTACCACACGCAGCCCATCAGATCCTTTCCTGGTTGTCCTCTTCCAGCTGCCAGCAGCAAAGCAGTAATATTTCTGGGTTTGCTTAGAGCACCACCTCATTGCCCGAGTGTTCCCTGGTGGGTTCACACAGCTAAATTCACTGCCAGAAGCACTCAGTGGCCCAAGCCCTGAAATCCCACTGTTTCCCAAGAGCCTGCCTAACCCTTGCCTGAACAGGAACCATAGGGCCTCCAGGGAAAAGAGCAGGGATGAGGGGCTTCGCATTAAAAGGGATGGTCATGACAGCAAGCTGTCAGAGATCATGTTTCCTCCAGCCTGACCTCAAAGTACTTTGCTCACTACGGTTCGGGTTAAGTGGTATTAAGACTTACCCAACAAACATAAGCCAGATATGGTCCCAGGGCTCCTTTCAGATGGCTGCTGAGCTGTAGGTATCTGGCCTAATAGGGTAATGATACATAGCTCCTACATTATCTACACAGGCTCCCCAATAATCAAGTTATACCTCAGATCCATCAGCTTCCTCCACTTAATAAGCTCTACCCCAACCTTACATGAAAAGGAAAAGGGGCATGAGAGGATTCCCATGAGGAAGATTCAGGTATTTGCCTCCATGTTGTGGTTCTGACCCCTGCCCTGTGACTCTGAGAAGGATTTGAGACAGTCCCATCTCCTGCTCTTCTCCCACCACCTGTGCATTTCCTGCTGTACGCTGTAGGGTGTTGTCATCCCCTGTCCTAAACAGCTGGACTCTTGTCAATTTTGCTTTTTACAAAGGACTCTTCTTTTATCAAGGATGTGGCACCCAGCTGAGAGGAACAGCAGGTACCTGCAGCCATGTGAGAATCCAGTGACTGCTCTGCTGCCAAGCAGTTCTGTATTCACATCTTCACCCTTGTGCCTCACTCTGTGACACTGGTTTGCTGGGTAAATATGGAAAAAGACCTCTTACACATGCTTCCCTAGATAGCACATTAGTGTAGCAGCAACCCTCGTTCAGCTTTTACTTCAGAGTGTCCAGAAAGAAGCCACTTCACCCAGTGGGTACCCTCAGCTTCACAGGTACACACAAAAAGTGCATACCGCTGGGCCCGTACACATACACATGCAGAGACACCACACTCGTGATGTCTTGTGTCTGGAAGAACCATCTTGATATTATCACTGTTAATAGTGATGGGAAGTCAAAAGAGAAAGGCCTAGATCCTCCCTCCTTATCTTTTTTATATTTCTGTGTGCAGAAAGTTCTGATTTGTATGAAGGCAATAACAATATTCTTTCAAAAATCCCCATTAAAAATAAAATCTTCCTCAAAAATCCATAAAAGAGTTTTTCAAAACAGCTTTGACTCATTTGGGAAACATCCAGTGTTTTGATTTGAAAGTGTTTGATAGAATTAAGTCAAATCACCCTTCGTAATACTGAGTTATCTTCAGTAATATTCTCTACAGGTCTCGAATTAAGTTACTTTTTCTTTTTACTGGACTCCAATTCAGCAAAGTATTTACTATTTGATTTCAGGTGTAGTAAATCTCTTTCATTCTAATGTGTCAGTTTAAAATAACTCTAAGCATTGTACCCACAAACACACCTTTAAAGTGTACCCTTACTCTGCAACCCCTGTTCACTTCCTTTCACGGGCATCTCTTGGTCACAGAAATCTTTTATTCCAGCACATCTCCTGAGAAGGCTAAACATAGATGAGCATAGTTATTTGAATAGATGGAGAACAAAATCTTCAGAAAATTGCACAGCACAAGCAAAACTTTTTTTTTTTCTTTTTTACTTCTTATTTTATTATATCATAATACTCAGAACAGCAGAAAGAGGGATTAATGTAAAAGTCATAGAAAAGAAACCCAGAACACAGAGCTAGATTTGGTACTGATACTAAGTATGGAGCCACTGATAGTTGAAAAGCTTAATAATTGAAGATGGAGAAAAATCCCCCCTGTAAGTGGTGTAGAAACATGAAAGAAGGGAATAAATGTAATTAAGAAGTGGAAATAAAAGCCAAAGTCAAGTAAATGAGTCAACTGAAAAGTGGGAGTGAATCATTAGAATTATGAGGCAATCTTTGCTGAATTATTTGCTGTTTATTTTGCAACCTCACAGCAAACCATCTTCACCAACCCTTGCCTTTACACATTACAAAGAAGCAGTACTTGGCTACCTGATATGTCCTCTTCTACATCACTACCTGATAGGCCCTCTTCTTGGTTTATAAAACCAGATTTAACTTAGTGAAAATGAGAATAGAGAGGACCAAAGTGAAACCCACAGAAAATTATTTATATATAGCACACTTTCTTTATTTTTATCTTGGCATTTTGATAACACGTGAGAGATAAACCTTTCCATGCTTATAAAACCCATTGTAGCTTGTATTTTGAAAGAACAAAAGCAGTTTGTTAGGTGTACTTGAAATAAATTAAGTTTTATTTTCTTATTTTTATCTCTTATTTTCTGATGAGATCAGACAGAAGCTTTGGGTGGGGGGGAAAGGATTTTCAATTAGTATCAAGTGGGTGAACATGGGACAATGAGTTGTTGAGATTTTTTTTAATTAAAACTTCTTCAGTAAGGCTCTTTATGTCATTTTATGAGACACATATATATTAATATATATGTAGAAAATGTCACGTTTTGTATAATATGTATACATTTACATATACACATATGTATTCAGAAGCATAGATATCTAGATATATAGTCTGTATTTTACTCATGGATAATCTCAGGCAGTGAAAATAGCAGTTTTCTAAAATCTCTCCACATTTTTAGTCCAAGTTCATTCCCAAATCTGATCCACCAAAACACTACAAAGAAATCAGTTTTATGTGAAAGATGTCTGTCCTACTGTACAATACTGGCGATATTGTTGTGCTAATTCTTCGATCCTAAAATCCAAGTGTCAGAGGCATGAAAACAAAGCCAGTTATAGCAAGAGTTCCTTTGGCCAGTGTTAAAAGCAACCAATATAAAACTGCAACTTGAAAGCTTTTAAACCACCTTTCTGAAATAGAGTATATGTCAACTGACTCATTTTATTAAGCGTTCCCAGTTCACACCAGATGCAGCAAGATGAGCAGCTGGTCCTTCAGTTCTAAAGTCTAAGCTAGAAACACTCCTTTCTTCCCACTCAAAATCATTAAGTTAAAAGAGAAAATTAAAATAATCCATTAACAAAGGCAACCAACAAGATAAAAGCCAGAACAGACTAAAGAGTTCTGAATACAACCTAGTTTAGATTAAAGGCCAATGAAATATGGAACCCAGCCTCATATAGATTTACCTGGTTTAGTGAAATGTCAGTGTAATAGACTAGAGTTGGAAAGATAAGCAGGGGGTCGGGAGAGGAATGCTTAACAATGAGAACTTTGTTAGAAAAGTTTTCTATTCTATACATATTTATTAGCTACCATTTACTTAATTTATTGACAAAATCTTGTCCTGGATTCTTGTCTAATGTTGTAAGAGCCTTGTCAATTTATTGTGTTCTAATTAGTCTATATTTTAAAATACACTTTGAGCAAAATAAATCTAAACATACATTGGTTTTTTAACTGAAAAACGCTTCGCCCAGGTTCCCAGCTAACTTTTGTTGCCAGGTACAATGAGGCATAGAAAATGAATGCAGTGGACATTTCCAGATGGTGAATCAGTTTTTTAGTGATAGCCATCAGTGAAATCTCCATAGTACTTCAAAGCCTGTATGGAAAGCACTGGGTGTTTGTATCAGGGAGAATAGATATTAGATCTCATTATTCCTAGTAAAACCACTGGAGAAGCATAAAGGGTGCCTTTTGAGTCAGCCCTAAACAAAGGCAGAAAATCTCTTCTTACGACAACAAATTTGTATTCCATTTATGCAGTAGGATATCAAGTGACCTGGGTAAACTATTGTGCCTGTTTCCCAAAAACATACGCTTCTTTTCCACTTTTGTTGAGGAATTGTTTGGAGGAGACAGGTATATTCCCCATGCAGCATATATTATGGCTTTGAAAACAAAGGATCTTTCTGCAGGATGATGAAGCCCAAACTAGGAATTGCTTGCCTAGTCATTTAAAGCAAATAAAAATAGGGAAGAAGTTTATTACAACATCTACTGTAAAGTACTACAACAGTAAAGAAGCCAAGATAAGCATTGCCCATGTCGTCTAACAGGACAATTGTGTTTAAGAGGGAAAACTACTTTAACCGATTAAGAATATTATTCTGCCCTGAAATTAAACCTATTGAAGGGCACTGATTCCTTTGCAATGTAGTTGCATCAGAAAATACACTGGGGTCAAAGTAAGTATGTTTTCTCTTAGTTCATAAACCTGTAAATCCAACAGTCAAGAGCACTGACACACCTGCTTCTGCTCCAGCTCCAACCAAAGGATCAGAGATCTCTTAAGGTTTCTTTTCTGGTCCCTTGGATGCTGGTATGTTTCATCAAGAAAATAGTATATGTCAGCAGGTTTCTATTCCTGCTCATACCTTAACAACAATACCCTTTTCAGTTCCAGTTGCTTACTCTTGTACAATACCCATCACAGCTACTATGAGTAAGTAGCTACTATGAACAGCTACGGAACTGTATATGGGATACAGAAACATTAATGCAATCAATAAAGTGGGAGACAGGAGACGAAGAGAAGTCTGGATCATTTTTTCTGTTTTATCTACTAACTTTTTACAATCCAGGCTGGGTCCTTGGACTTGACAGTGAAACACTGTCTTATCGACATCCCACAGTCTTTTCCCTTGAAAACAGTATCTACTTGATGCAAAAATGCAGACAGTAATAGAATAATCAGTATCCACATGCAATAATCAGCAGGCATCAGGCATTACTGCATTTCTGTATTAAACCAGATATTATGTGTAGCTGTCCACATTTGCTGTCCATAATGCTTACACTAATGTTGCTCAGATCATGGATAGAATTAATGTAGTTAGATGATCTCTTTCCCCCCTTTTCCATATCTTCTAGATTTGTTCATGGCATTTTTAACACCTTTAGCTTCTGGAAGTCCTTGCTACTAGGAGTTATTTTTTACACCAAGGTCCGAACTTCCTAACGCATCCTACGATTTTTGATGGACATCAGAAGGAATTTTTTTTTTTAATTACTGAACATGTTTTTAAATTTTGGCCTGATTATAGATATGGTGTATGCAGCATTGTTGTCTGAGGTTTTTCAGACATTATCGTTAACATCTGGCACAGCCACAGAAGTAGTCTTCTGTTCTACACACACACACACTTTTCTCTGGAACTTCAGCAGTGGCAGGATTCACTGACGTCCTCATCATTCCTGCTATAAAATCTTGCTCTAAAGAAACAGAAGTTAGACAAATTAATAGTAGGTTAGATATCTTAGATTTAACTATTTTCATACAATCTGATTAATTACAGTTACTGTGTTCTATGAGCTTTAGGTGACAAAGCCTTTAGGTACTGATAAAATGTTTCATTATGTTAATTTTCATAGCTAGAAGAAGTTGAACAATTTTCAGGTATATAAACCTGATAAGCTTAGTGTTCATGTTTAAAAGCCAGATCACTTAAAACAGCATATTTAACATTTCCAACTATGCTACATCTTCGGTTATGATCTATACCATATACTAATTCATGATTCATACCATGTCTCAACACAGTAGAAATGTATCACTGCATGCTGCTACACTCCACTGTTTTAATAATAGTACTGGGAGCAAGTTTATTTAAATCAAGACCAGTGACTTAAGTCAATAACTGAAATCATATTTATGTAAATTATTGATTAGATTTTATTTTTTAACATAACCTGTATCAAGTGTGATAGCCATAGCAAAAATCTACTCAGATCTCGATTTCCTTATTCTCCAAGTATGAAAACTCAAAATCTGAAAACTTCAGAATCTTGAAAGCTGGTTAACAACATTTAAAAATATTTACAGATAATGATTACTATATTTCCTTGGAAAATATAATACTTTGAAATGTCAAGAAAACAGCAACAGCCTTGTAAAAATCTAGTAACTCTAATTACCATTTTTAGCCTCTCTCAGTTAGGCATGAAAAAATGATGATTTTTTTTTTTTTTTTTTTTAACCACACAGTAGTCCCTGGACATAACCATACAACACAGCATCTTCTGCCTCTTCCTTGACACTTCTTGTAGTTATCCAGTCCCATGTTTTATTTGCTCCTTCTAAGTACCTGGGGTTGGAAAGCTTACGCCCTCAGCTCCAGTCTCTACTTTGAGACCTAACATGTTCTTTTTTCTTTCTTAGCAGGAAGAAAGAAGTACAGGAGCAGCAGTTGAAAATCTCTTTTCTCACTCTGGCTGCTCTTACCAGCAAGTGGTCGCCCGATCAGGGCTAACATGACAGGAATAATCTGCAAAGAAGACAGGTCTTATTAAAGTTACGGCCACCCACTTTGTTCCCTTACTGTATCTGGCTTCCCACACATTTTGCCTGTCAATCCGTTATTGTGCTAACAGGAATAAATAAGAAGCAAACATGAAGTGGCAGACATAACATTTCCCTTTCACCACAGGAGTCATAAAAATTGAATTTGCAGAGGTGGAACCAACAGAAGATCCCTATTATTAAGTTTGCAATTGATTTTTACAGGGACTGCAATGGGAGGCTGAAATTCAGCTCTCCCTTGAAAGCTTACCATAGGTTTGTCCTGAGGCACTGGTCACCATTTGTGGTTTTTTATGAGGTGCAAAGGGACATTTTTCTGCTGCTTTTAGTTTCCCTGGTTACTTCTTGAATTTAAGTTTTTATGGTTCGTGGCATCACGTTACACAAACACAAGCTATTATTGATGCGCCACAGCCTTATGCCTCTGAGAACAATAAATAGAAAGAAAAGACCCTTTTGATGTAGCAGTTGCTGAAAATTCCTCCTGAGGTCACTCATCTGAAGAATAGCTTTCCATTTACAGCAAAGAAAGACTTGTCAAGGGATATTTTTAATGCCTTGTATAGTTTCTATGTAAATATTAATTGGTGGATCCTACACAAGTGAGTGCGGCACTAACTTTTCACTTGCTAATATTGAGTAATCTGGTGTGTCACCACCATTTTCAGAGACTTCTAGAAATTCACACACACTGGGTTCAGTACCTTTTTCCCCACCTATATCACAACAATATTGCAGACTTCCAACAATTTTCACAATGAGGCTCTGAAAAGTAGAATTTGTAGCAGGCATTAACATCTGGATTTTCTCAAAGTAATTGCATGTAAATGGACCAGGGGGAGAGTAACTGCAGAGCTGCATACCCTGTTTCAGGGGTGAGAGCAAGCATTCAGCCTAGGTACTTGAAATGAGCATTCAGTAATCAGCAGCAGTCTCCATACCTCCGGCTGTAGATTTAAAAAGAAGCATTTAAGTAGTATGTCTGGCCTTCTGTATACTTACACGATGCATATGTGTGTATAACGATGTATATATGTAAATATATACCCATGCACTTATAAAAGTCTGTGAAGCCTGCATGACCAACCACCCCAGCAAAACTGACATCCCACTTTCAAAGTAGTGTGTGTAGAAAAAAATGTGTTGTCCTATATGCTGTATGGTCTCCGATGTAAAACTCAGTAGTTAAAATATCTAATCAACACCCGGGATATGGTATAGAGATGGCAAGTAGTAAGGGCCTGTAAGGTTGACCTTGCAAAAAGAGCTATCGAGGTGGGATGCAGGTGATGGAGGACGACTTCATCCACGATGAGTAGCACCTCTTCACTGTTTCTGGCTCTAAGGGCAGAGATGTGAAGGACTGTGGGTGGCTTCAGAACACACAATCCCATAGCAACAGCAGTAAGGGGAGTTTTAATGGGAGAAATATTAAGTGCTTTTGATACCTGTTAGTGAAATGATGACAAAAATAGTATTAGGTCATGAGAACCTGTGGAGAACAGTATTATTTATACTCACTTGAAGCAACGAATGAACTGTTTTGTTTCAGCTGCTTGGTTTGTTTCAACTGCGATGATTAAAATAAACAAAATTATAATTGTTAAAACCGTGCATTAGACATCCTTTCAAGCCACAAATGTACACCCCTATTTCTAACATTTCCAAACATGCAGAACTGAGATTACAGATTTAGGTGCCTGACTTTAGATGGTTTTGAAAATTATAAAAGATTCACCCAAGATCACACGAGTAATTTCTGGTGGAGCTTAGATTAGACGCAGGATGATTTGGTATCTTACAGTACCTCACTTCAGCAACTGTTTCACTGGGGTCACAATGTAAAAAAAAACAATTATTTTGAGGGTTTTTTGTTTGTTTGGTTGGTTGGTTGTTTTTTTTGTTAGTTGTAATAATGCAGAGCTACCCTGCCTTCTGTCAGGAGATGAGAAGATACTTGCTACTTGAAAATTGCTAATGAAAGGGGAAGGGGTCTTTAAGAAGTCAAAAAGGACTTTCTCAAACAGATTTCATACTTTAAACAGGATAAATTAGTTAGTAATTTTATTCTGAACCTAGCTTATCCTTCTAACGTCTTGTGCTGAGAGAATATCTTCAATAGATTGTCAAATCATTGCATATAAGTATGCATATCAGATCTTAATAATATCTCCAGTTCAAAACCAGAGATACACATTTTCTTTCCTTAATCATTTAATGGATTTTTCCTAAATAAAAACATACTCTTACCATATTGTTAGAAGACCATGTTTGGGATTTGTTGTTTTGTTTTGCTATTTTTTTTATTTTGAAGGCTACTAATACATGCCTGACCTCAAAATAATATTTCTTTAATTAGAAAATGCTCCTAACTAGAGATGTCAAGCCCCAGTTTCAAATAAGGAATGTCTAGTTAAACAGCCCAAAGAGGAAAATCTCTTAATCCATAACTTTAATCGTATCAGATATTTTATGTAACCAAACATGTACTTAAACCAAGGAATACTTAATAATTTACTTGAAGTGAACCTATAAAGAACAGTATGACTGTCATGTTTTAGCCTCAAGAGTCCTTACTATGAAGAAAAGCAGCACATGCATACAGACACAAAAAGTGTTTTCTTATCTTCCAGTAAATCCCCAAATAAACTGATAAAAAAATAAATAATATGCACTGGGAATTCATGAGATAGTTACTGACACACATGCTTTAATGTTCTGCCATAGCCAGCATAAAGGGTCCTAAATCTTCTGAATAGCTTGGGCTTTCCAACCTCCCCATGGTTTATTTGCTGATAAGAGAGGATACTCTCTGGCTGTAATAAGGACAAGCAACTTCGAGTTGAGAATCAGTGGGTCAATGACAAAGAACATTCTGTGCTTCAAGGATTTTCTGGCCAAATGGGAGTTCTGGTTTAAGAGCAGAAACATTACACAAGCAGTGTCTGCTATCTCATTAAACTTGAAATCTTTGGGTAGGATAAGACAATTTCTTCTCAGAATCCCACAAGAAGAGTCTGAGACCTAGATGTGAGGACAGGTTGTGGTAGGTGACTTTGAAAAAAAACATTGCTATTAATAATATAGTATAATAAATAGTTTTGCAAGGAAAGGTGTAGAGTTACATGGAAACAGAGAACAGCTGAATAGTATTAAATCAACAAGCCAGCCTTGTGACTCCACCAGTCCTGATATTTGTGAACTCATGTATCCTGGAGAAAACCTAGCGTGTTCTTCCCTTGCGTTCCCAGGATTTGGGGCCCAGGCATCACCTCCCATCCCTACCCCATTCACTTCCACCCCCTCATTGTAAGGCTAGAGTACGTTTCACTGACAGGCAGGGCAAGGATCGTGTTCCTTTTCACCCTCAGATTGCACCATGACTTCCAAGGGCTTATTTAGATCTGTCCTTGGCTGTTCTCAGCAACAAGATGAGTTGCTCTGACCCTTTATGGACCTTAAACCCTGTTTTTTTACAAAGAAACAATAGCTTACACCCTATTCTAGGTATAGCTGAGAGACTACGGACAAATGAATGGCAAATATCTGCTTGAGAAGAGACAAGAATAATCAAACCAAATAATTTTCCTTTCATCAGCAACAGGCATTTCAGTAGAATAACTGAATAGCAGTAGCAGATATTTTAAATACCTTTTTGACTGGGACAAGGGTTTACATATGCTTTCCCTGACAAATTAATTCAGATTAATTAATTCATGGCCATATCTTAATTTGTCCCAAGTTTGAATGACTTCACATTAAAGTCACACACAAGTGAATATAATTGACTGTGTCCACACACGCTACTTTCAATTATCTCATCACTGGGACTTGGCAGCTCAAATCTGTGGTCCTTGGGGCTACACAGAACTGAGCCTCTCTCAGAGCCTTTCCTGGGGACTTGTAGGAAGACTCTCCTACCCCTTCAAGTCCAGAGGGGAAAAGAACAGTGGTTTAACCTGTGTCCTCCTTGAAAAGCAGCCAGCTCACTAGATTGAGCAACAGTATTTCTTGGCTTCTACCTTTTACCTCAGGCTACATGAGAAACTCCAAATATAAAACATAACCGTGATCACGTGAGTGGTTTAAATGCATGGACAACAACTGGGTTAAAGAAAAATCTGGACAAGAGTTTTTTCACAGCACACATAGGAATAATTAGCTTGTCAGGGTCACCAAGCAACATGAGCATTGGTATCCTCAGGATGTTTCTTTAAACATGATCGGATGTTTCTTTAAACATGATCTAATGCATTTTCCATTGGAGCTGTTTGCTGAAATTCAAGGAAGATACATGAATTGAACATGTCAGCTCAACGGGGGTTTGAGAAACCTCAGATGAAATCTGTAGATAGTTGCTTCTCAAAATCCCTGAAGGTCCAGGTCTGTGTCCCTTCCCTGCCACTAGCATTTTGTTGCACATGAACCCCCTTGGGTTATAGTCAATATGTTACAAAGTTTTATTGATGCCTATGCATAAAGAACTGAATCATGAATTAAAAGGGCTATTGCATAGAAAATAAAAAATACCCACTGTGAATTGCCAGCAACTTCAATGCCCCTTCATCCTGGATCATTGCAAAAAGTAATTTATAGGTTTAATCCTCAAAACTGTACTGAAAGCCACTTTAGAACAGAAGAAAAGCACAATTAGTTAACAAATAGATTTTCCAAAGCACTAACTGAATTTAAATGCCCATCTCTCCATAACTTGGCATCATTGAAGTGTCTCACTAGTGCAGTACGCATGGATATATTGTGATGGCTTCTGCAGACAGTATTTCATTCAAAATGTCCAGAAAGAATTTCAAGGTTTACTTTCTTAAATATACACTGAAAGAAGGGGGGGGGGGTTGTGCTTTTTTCCCCCTTTAAATATTTATCATTTCTGTAATTCTGTAATTCAAACACATAGCATCTGAAAAAAAGTCTAAAGGTCATCGATGAGACACTGTCACCCCCCCCACACTTTTGCTAGATTTGTTTGGATTTACTAGTGAGGCACTGTCTAGTCAGGAAACAGCAGACACCAATTAAATCAGTTTTAAAACTGATATGGCAAAAGCTTGAACTCCTATTTACATAGGAAGCAGCTGCATTGGGTCAACGTGTTGTTGATCTTTGTTATTTGTTAACACTGTTCTGGGGAAGTCACTGCTTTCACAATAGTGCCTGTGCAGTGGTGTGTGGGAACATTTCTCAGATGCTTCAGTGGAACCTCTAGTAGTTTAACTTGCCCTACAAGATGCACACAAAGAGACAGAATTTCCTTGAACTGTCTAAGGAGAGTGCGTGCATTCTGGCCAGTACATGTAGTGGGGAAATCCTGCACAGAAGGGTCAACAGCATCGTAAAACACTGCAGCTGTCTGTGAAACAATCCTATAGTTAAGCCTTAAAAGCAAACAATAAAACAACAAAAAAACCCAAACAAATTCGCCCCCCAATAATCCCCAAAGCCTACGAAGCCTTATTTCAGCAATTTGAAGGTGCGACCTTAAAATAAATCATTGCTAACTTTAGATAAAACAAAACAAATTGCCACTAAACTGGGACAGCATGAGATTAGCATACATTTAATCACATTGGTCTTGAGATTGTTTCCCCAGTTCAGTTTAAATCAGCGTCAAAAAGACAAGGCCCAAAGTGCTATAAATTTACAGAAAAAAGAAAAAGAAATGCACATTTGTCATAAAAAGCATATTGTTGGGCTTCATCTGCACATAATCCTGTACCAGGTGAACTGAAAGTGTATTTTTAGATTTATTTTGTTAGCTGTGGTATTGTAACCGTAAATCTATGACCTGCATCTCATTTATTCTAATGGTTTTTTGCACTACTTTGGCAATAAATAGCAGTCACAGCAGAAACAGGAAGCAAGCATAATTGAAGTCAGTGGAATACCTCATATGCTTACAGCACTTCAGCACCTTTGAGGGCTGGATAAAAGTGCAAAGTGACATAGGCCAGAGCACCACTGTACTACATACTGTGTACATGGTCCTGGCCTGGTGTAGCTTAAAAGAGAAGAAACGTAAGATGGCTACAGCTGAAATGGGGAGCACCAGGAAACAGTACCAGATGAGAAACTGCGCTCTCTGCTCAATCCAGCTAAGTAACTAATGGAAAAGGGGATGGAGGAAGAGAGAAATGTGACAAAGTATAATATACAGGGCATATAAATCCTTCCACATTTGAAGGACAGGCCAGAGAAATCACATGCTCATCTGTGCTCAGACTCACACAACTCAAACATCTTTAAGTAAGCTTGGACACCTTTCTGTTCAGCTCAGTAGAGACCAGTTGCAAGAGGGGGGAAGGCAACGCTACACGGGACTCTGCAAGGCAGCAGCTGTGGCTCAGCAGCCCTTGTGCTCACTGTAGCAAAAGAAAATCGATTTCTATAGTCCCAACTTTATACATGGGCCATGAGCACCTGGGAATCAGTATCTGTCCAGAGTGTTGTAAAACAGTAGAATAAAAATGCAATTTTATCAGTAGGAAATATTTACGGTCATTGAATGTTAAAAATGTCTTCAGACAGGGCTATTAACGTAGGTGCATTATCATGTTCAGGGTAATGGCCAGACTGGTATCAGGTTCTAATTTTGAAATTAAAAAAAAGTGGATTGTTACAAGACAGTGTTTGAAAATATTATGGTAAACTCTGGGATGAACATCAGGATATTTACGTCTCCTCTAAGCAGACCAAAAAAGGAAACATAATTTTCATGAGCATTTCTGTACAATCTATTTTTTCCCACCGCCTCCTATGTACTCTAACAATGCATTTGGTAAAGTAGGTGTTCATCCCGTACCTCCTGATCAAATTTTGTTTACTGCCTTCTTTCCCAGACTTCATATTAGTAATGACCTCCATAAAGATGTATCCAGTCACCATTAAAAACTAAGCGGGGGTGGTAATGGGTGTAGCAGGGAAAGGAGAAGCCGGGCTGGCAGCCCTGCCCTCCAGTCCAGCAGCACTTCACAAACCTTTCCCTTTCATGGAGCTTATCGCTCCATCTTGACCTTAGGAAGGAAATGAATCAGAGGTGGGACAACCCAATTCCAATTAGTCACACCCAGGTCAGCTGCAGCCTTGCTTCTAAATTAGTTCTGAATAGGAGCCAATTAAAGGGTGGGGAAAAAAAAAAAAAAAAAAAAAAAAAAAAGGTATCTTCAATCTGTGGGAAAAGGAAGTAGAGTCTGCCCTCTATGGCTCAGCCACACCTGCCTGCCACAGTGTAAAATTCAAGTGGCTACAGAGCCTAGCCTGCCTTTGCTGCTAAATTGCAAAGTGTCAGAGGCCAATTCCAGTCATCTGCAAGGTGCTGAGATTTCTAGTGTGTTTAATTAGGATGGCTGAACCCCTTCCTCGAACAACGCTGATTTTTGCACTTCCTTTTCTGCACCTCAGGACTTCAGGCTGCTGAATCAGGTCAGCAGGTAAAATGCCCTTTGATTGAGTCCTTAGCTGGAAACATCCACATAATGTAAAAACTACTGGCTTGAGTGATTAGGTGTCCTAAGTCACATAAAACCAGTTTAATGATTTCAGAACAAAAGTTAACAATAATTTGCTGTGGGGGCTTGATATGGTACTTCATAGCATCAGAAGCCTCAGGGGAAGATCTTTAAAGAATGAAAAGTGTTTGGAGATGTCTAGGGTTTTGAAATTTTCAGGAGAGAATGCTGCTTTCTTCCTGTGATGGGTGATCACAATAGCACTGAATCATAACAGAGGTATCATTGCTAGAAATGGAAAAAATTATTTTTCACCAAAACAAATAAATGGCTGATTCGTAATGTCAAAAAAGCTCAAGAACTTAAAACTTTTTTTCTTTTATTTAGCTGTTAACAAAAGTAATGCTAGTGATGTAAAATAACTTGCAGTAATGAGAAACAATTTACATTCTAAATGGGGCTAAAATTGTGGGCACTGGATTAATTATTTTTAGTGACCAGCTTTCTGGATTGACTAGCAACTTAGGACAGCCATTTTCAGCCAGTTTAAAAAGATATAATATTTCAAAAGGTGAGTATATGTCCTGCAACCAAAAGTCCACAGGAAATTTTTGGTATCTTGCACTGATTCATCTTTGAAGCATTTCATTTAGCTCGCCAGCTGGTTACATTTTGACTGTATTAGGAATACATGTATTAGGAAAACATTAGGAGTGTTTTAAGTAACATTTTAGCATTTCATACGCTTCTTGTGGAAAAAAAGCATTCAATAACTGAGGTGCATGTGCTGAAATCTTAACCTACCATCAGACTCATGATCTACAGAAGAGTCAGACTACGTGTTCACGTGTTTTAATTTTCTTTACCTTATATGAACTTTGTATTACTAAGAATCTAAATTAACACTTTGTTTCTTGCTTAGCAATTGATAGGAGTGACTCTATATCCCTACCTACAGTTACAAACCATTAATTCTCTAATTCATTGCCTGGTAAAAGGGTGATGTGACAGTTCCCAGAATGCATCTATGTCTATTTTAGGAGGTACTAAGAAGGTATATGAAACTGTATGGAGATGTATGGATAAGGTAAAGAAACCACTGACTGGACCATCAGTCACACTCCCGAACATGTCAAGACTCTTAAATGTAAGGGTGTGGGGGAGGGAAAATGACTGCACATTGGTATCAAGTGGTACCCTCTAGCTGTTACCAAGAAGTGGGGGCTGAGGCAGCTTCCGTAAATTCACCTCCTGTTTATCCCACTCCTTGTTTATTTTGGGAGTCTGCATTGCTTGTGGCTGTAACAGGGGACGTTGAAAAGGAACTGCCAGATTCAGGGAGGTCTTCCCAACTGACAAGGGTCATGCTCGCCAGTTATGAGGACAAGCAGACTAAGCCGGGGGAAAGAGGGGAGCTGTAGGTGTCTGCACCTCCTGATGCCTCGAGGAGGCCTTGAGGGGAGGTGCTACAGGGCAGCACAAGTCAGAATCACAACTTTCAAGGTTAAGCCGAAGGCAGAAGATGGTGCTCTTTCTCAGGCAATTGCAGCATCAACAAAGAGTGATACCTGCTTTTTGAGCTTGATCCTGTGGAAAGAGAAGATGAAACAATGACTCAACCAGCCTAAGCACCCAAATGATGCCATCAACATAAGGTGAGTCATGAACAGATGATGTCAGCATACTCTCCAAACCACTGCCTGCTACCACAAACATCCAAAGACTACGCAAATCAAGGCTTGAGTCTTTCTTTCCATTTTCAGGAACTATTTGTATCTTTTTCCTGTTTTCCTGCAGGGTGGGATATCATCCATGACCATTCTCTCTGACACTTTTGAAGTTCTAAGCATGTGTTTCAATTTCAGCACACACAGACAAGTTCTTATGTAAAAGACATACGTCACCATTTCCTAAACTTATAAACTACGCAATTCCTACTTTCAAAACTGCCAGGTATCTGACAGTGAAAAGATCCAGCAAAGGCCATGCTGTACTTTACATGAGGAAGTGAAATCAGGTAACTGCTACAGTATCAAAAAGCAAGTAAATTGAGAGGGACCACATCAACAGTATTGTATTCAGTGTAAAGAGATCCAGGAGTCTAAATTTGCTTCAAGTACTTATGGGTAAACAAGTTTGGCTTTGATGTTAAAAATGTTTAATTAATTCAGTCAATCATTTTGCTTTAAATGTTCTTGTGAAAGGTTTATCATTAAATGGAAGTTATCTTCTCTAAAGATTATTTTTTTACAGATCTGACTTCATGCTGTGTTACTTTCATTATATGATTATTGACTGTATTAATTTGATGTCTTAGCTAATGGACAGATCTCCTCTATTTCCCATTTAATTCACTGATTTTCAGACAATTGCAACTGTGACTGTTACTTGCTCAAATTCATGATTAGCATATCTAAACTTTGTGACACATTTGCCTGATTTTAACTGATTTTACAGACTAATATTTAATTGAAAAATTAATGATTACATTCAAAAATGCTTTTCACCATTTTGAATTGTCTTAGACTTCTAGAGAAAGATCAGCAGAACAAGAGAGGCTGAGAGCTGCTGGGAGTTACATTTAGGTCAAACCTTTTGCATCTCACAAGAACAGTCTCAAGTACCTGCAGAACTGTTCTGAACTAGCATCTGCCATCACCGCTGTTGAGCCCTGTTACTAGTTGAGCTGAAAGGAGCTTTCCTTCAAACTTCCAGGGACTTTCAATACAAATTCTGTTTGTTTTGCCAGAACAAATGAAGTGTGAAGTAAATTAACTGGATATGTTTCATACTTCTAACATGCTTTGTCCCTCCAGACCCTAGTGACTTTACTAATAAAGCAATATTGTGAGAGGATGGCTAGTCACGTTTTATCCTAGAAAAGGAGATGGATGAAGCATTGAGCAGTCACTTGGTGGTAGACCAAAAATGCTTGACTAAAAGAACCTGTGAAACATTGCCCCACTAACAGGAGAAACTGTCATGAAGGCAGCTCTGGGAAAGACATCTTTTGTTACAATTATATTGTGTTATTCATCTAGGCAATAATCTATAGTTGTCCCATCTTCTTCAGTGGTACTACACCAATTCACATCAACTGACAGTCTTACCCATTCATTCTGAATCAGGATTTTTCTCCATCCAAAAAGTTATCTGGAGTTAAAGTAAAATAAAATTCCAGTTAAATATGGAGACCAAAGTGGTATGACTCTCTCTTCCATCACTACAGAACAGCAACTCAAAATTTCAGTCAAAGAATTCATTAACTGACAAAAGTAATAAAAACCATGCACAGTGAACAAAATAAATTGGTTTAACTACATTTCTTGGATAAGAACAATTTCAGCTTCTGACTAAAACTGTGGTGCCCTGATGTTCTTTAAATAGTAGCAGAGAAATGTCACTGCTACCACAGTGTGGGCAGCACCCAACACCTGCAAGACATCAATGTAAGACTGGACTGTATAGAAGTTTAGAAATCTTCACATTACCGCCAGTTCTGCAGGAAAAAAGGAAAAAAAAAAAAAAAAAAAAAAATTATGTTCTCCAAGCAGCTCTAAATATCGATAATGAGTCCTTATAGAAATCAGTAGTATTAATATGAAAAAAACCCCAAAACAACAAAAAACAAAAATCACATAATTCACTTGATCAGTATGTCCTTCTCCCACTACGCTATTCATGTATATCAAAGCAATACTATACTCTTAGTAGACCAAAATATTCCTGAAGAACCCTAAAAAAAAAAGTGTGCATTGGGCAAGAGGTAACTCATATAAAATGCAACTTTTTCAAGTTCTTAGTCACCATCCTTGTTCATTCAAATAGCACTTACTCATTAAAATTACCTGTATATTTCACTTTTATTACAGCAGTATCTGGAAGCCCTAGATGAAACAAAGATCCTCTTGTTAAGAGAAAAGAAATATACGTATAACTAGGAGACATGACTGGAAACTGAGACCCAAGTTCTGTACAAAAACCCTATACCTCTCAGCAGGTGGCTCTCAGGGTCTACCACCGTTCCGTCACAACCAAGATAACACACAGCTCTGTCGATACCTGCATATTGAAACTCAGCAAGAAGGTGACCCAACATGCTTTTATTGCAGGAGGTATAACTTCTCCAGTCTGTCTCAAAACACACCTCAAAAATTAACCGTAGCCTGAAACGTGTAGAGACACCTAGCATTTCTAGAGTGCAAATCCCATGTAAACTGATAATAGTTTTATAATGTCACTGGCAGACCATCACGTGGGCATTTGTGTACGCTTGCATTCTTGGTTCTAATCCAGACAACTACTGGGAAAGGACAGATAACAACCATGAACCGAATAGCGACTGGTGGAGAGTGAGATGAAGTCTAGTAGAAGTGATTGGCAGCCTGTACATATTAAATGGGAAAAGTGGCCATCACTAAGCTCCAAAGTGAAAAAACAATCCTCATAAGACCTATTAAAAGATGAAGAAATTAAAAGTCTACTGGAACTAATCAATTAGCTAATGAAACTCTGGAACTAGATCAAAACTGAAAGGGGTGGAGGGAAAAAAAAAAAAAAAAGAGGGAAATGAGATCAAATGACAGCTGTGGGATGCAGGCCGCAGAAAGTAGAACTGATTGAATATCCTCAAGTCAGACGCAGAATGAGGCAGCATCTGGCAGAAAGACGGAGAAGAGCGATGGGAAACCAGAACAATAGGAGTAGAGAGTTTGGGAAAACTGGTTGGATGACGCTGCGTACCAGAGCGTCCAGATGGGCTGACTGCACAGACGTATTCAGGCTCAAATGTGACCAGCTCATTCTGGAAGCAGCAAGCCAGCAAGAGGAGTAAGATAAGGAGATGAAAGGCAATGAATTAATGAGCTATGAATCAACAAGGTAACACTGGGAGAGAAGGATGGAGATATGGTTAATATTAAGTGGGATAATATTCATGCCCAGAAGGATGAAAGTTTCATAGTGAGGTTGTAAGAAGTACAATAAACATGGCACACTGTAGATATGGACTGACTTGCCTCAGAGTACCACATTTGCTGTCGCATAGCCTTTAAGCCTGATTCATTTTCCTTTACCATGGAAGCTCGTGGGAAAGCATTCGGAATCTGTTTTCTGGTCTCTTCTTACAGAAGGTATGTTCCTGACAAGGGGAAGGGTACCAGGCCACCTGTTCAAGAATTATTTTTCAAAAAGAGATGCAGTCCAAGTTACTTAAAGATACTCAGATACCTATTCAGGTGCATCACAGAACCTCTTTCATAGGCTAGGCTTTCTAAATCCTTTCAGCATTTTAGTGAAATTAAGGCTATGAATGGTTAACTATTTTTAAACGGGACTTTGAATGACAAACTACCTAAATTATTTTAAAAAATCGTAATCCAATAATTTACTGAGATGACAATAAGTTCTGACTTTCTAACGCCAGTAGGATAGACTGAAATTTTACACTTCTGTAGGGATTTATCTGTGGACAGAATGAGCTAGAATAATCTTGAGGCATGATTTCCTAAAACAATAAAGCTAACACAGTCATAGCATAATAGCTGGCATCGTCCCTTCCCTTTCTCTGCAGTTTACTGCCCATTTTTATCCAAATTTATCAGAGGAATGGAAGTCTGAAAGACCCCACTTTCTTACAAGTTTCAGGAACAGTAGGAGAAGGAAAGAGAGAAAAAGATGAATTGATGCCCTAGTATGTGAGGGGAGCACATAAACTTGAGCTAAACAGTTAGTGCTCCTGTTCCGTGAGTCTTCCCACAGGTAGGTCATGATCAGCTGTAACATACATTGCTTCTCACCCAAACTGTGAGAAGAAGACACCATGAGGAAGATGGGGGTCCTGGCTTACCACAACAGGAATTAAATTATTCTTATGAGATCCCAGTGAGGTTTTTCACAAATAAGAAAATGTTGTAGTGAAAAAACAAGGTAAAATTCTAATGCTACAAGGATCTGTAGCAAAGACTGGTTTATTTTCTTTTGCTCTCCTGATCCCAGTAATATTTATCTGATGCATCACAATGTTTTTATTCCTTGGTTAAAATGAAAATATTTAAATCAAAAAAAGCATAACTCAAATATGCAGGTGGAATAGGTCAGATGGATGTCAGCAGAAAATGTTCTTCCACAGACTGTAAAGTAAAAGTTCCAGCTAAAATGATTAAAGGAAATTAGAAAAGTGAGGCAGCTGGTGAAGGAACAAAGTCTCTGCCTCAAATGGTAAAGGCTGTGGCCTTCAAGGGACAAAATGGTCCTTAGTACAAATGAGTGCCTGCTGAATTTAAAGTTGCAGAGCACTGAGCACAAAAGCATTTTACTTTCAAAGCTGTCATATCAAACAAACTGTATCTGCCATGTTACAGATTAAAATGTTTTGCAAGATTATGGGCAGTGGTCATGCAAGGTACTGAATAATCATTTGTTTCTGTACTTTACTTGTCCCTTGTAATCAGCCTGTACAACTGCTTAAGATTAATAACCAGTATCACAACCTGAAGAAAAAAGAAAAATAAAAAAGAAAAGGAGAAAAAAAATAAATATAATAGAAAAATGGCTATAATGAAGTTCATGGTGCATACACTGCATGTTACTAGAGTAAATGGGAACTCAGCATTTAGGTTTGTGAGTTCCCACAATTTTACCACACATTCGTCATCATTTCAGCATCAGACTTTTGCAATTTCATGTTATATTTGACACATTGCAGCGTGAATAGATGAGCTAGAGGAACCCACTTACATCTCTTATATATGGAAAGAGAACATTCTAAATGTCAGGAAATACATATACCCTAAATTGTTCATTTTATGGTAGCAGTTTTTGTCTCTCACTATCATCTTTTTGTGGCATGAGACATAGTGTATATTCTCACTGGTTTAGCGTTGGAGAATAGACCTGTGCAGTCTTTACTTTTTCATCTGTTGCTATCTCATTGCAGAGTCTTAAATCATATATTCCCCTTGGTGCCTCAGTTTGTCCATCCAAAGAAATCGGTGGTACAAGAAAATGTACAATGGGCACAGCACATGAACTTGATGGGTGAGGGGAGAAGGTTTACTTATGAGCTGGGACAGTCCAACATTAGGTAGAAAGTTCTGCAACAGAAATCTTGCTCATAGAAGAGGAATATAAAATATAGGCACAATAAAGAAATATATGTGCTGTGGAAAACTCAGTTAGGAAGGATACTTGGTAAGTTATTAAGGCACTTAGCTAATATGTTCTCCCTCATCAAGAAGAAAATCTGCTGCCACACCAGAGTTACTTAAGCACTCTCATGAGGGCAGAATGGTGTTCTCTCAGGTTCCCTGTCATGCTTATTCCATTTTCCTTTATGTAGATTGTGCAGGACTGATTGTGAAATGTGAAGGACTACAGGAATAGGAAAGAACATTGCACAGTTAGGGGCAAGGTTCTGCCCAGCGTGAACACAGAGGCACTAACCAAATTGCCTTCCTTCCACTGTTAGAACTTCCTGATGGCTGTGAAGTTGAGCCAGAGGAAAAAGCTGTTGCAAAGAGCATAGCCTTTTCAGCAAGAAAACACCAGTACATTGCATGCAATCATATATTTTAAAGGACATACTTCATTTACTATTAAGGCTCTGAAAAATCTGTCTGAAAAAAGAGGACTACCTTTCCCACCCCAAAATTGCAGAAGAACTACAGTGATAAATATTCCTTTTTTGTTTAGGTAAAATAAATATTCCTGTTGTTTAGGAAGAGCCTTTAATATGATGGATGTAACCTTTCCCTCCCTCCTTCAACCACCTTTGCTTCAGCTTCAAGTAAGTCCCACGTGTGAACGGTTCAAGGCGCTGGAACTCTAACAGCATCTCAAAAAAGACAGAAGGTCTGGGGTAGGAGGAGGAGAAAAGGCAGATGTGGCTTGACAAGTGGTGAGGAAAAAGGCTTTCAGGACACGTAGACTCAGGACAGCTAAGCTGACACTGTATCCCTGAGAAACAGAAGGAAATCCCACACCATCCAGAGAACAGTATTACTGAGTCACTAGAGCATATAGGAGTGACCAGCAGGCATGCTGGTATTTCAGAACAGGCAGACTGAAGTCATGAGAATATGAAACACCATCTGAGAGGAGGCATTCTGTACAAAATGCATGGAAATCTCCATGGAATCAGCTAGGAGGCGTGTCAGGAGCATGACCAGCAATGCTGGCTGGAGTTCAAAAGGTTCGGCTCCACATCACAAAAAACACCCAAGTGTTACAAACATCTTTGGTCCTGTGTATGTATCGTAAGTTAGTTTTACATTAAAATTCCATGATTATCACCCACCCCTTTAATCATGAAACAGTAGCCTCTCATAGCACCTACCACATGAGGTCGTGAAGAGCTCTGCGCTCATGATGGCACCTCTGTGAAGTGTTACCTTGACAGATGGAGATCTGAAACCCAAAGGCTGCATGCTTAAGGTGAGGTTACAAATTAGTACTAGATCTTACAGCTTCCCAAAGCAACTTGTTAACTACCAGCTCAGATTTCTGCCACTGTTGTATGAGAAGAAGAGTTTTTCTGCTGTTCTTGTTTCCTGAACACTATCACTGGAGAGATTTCACAAGCCAGTTATAGTAAATTAACAGAGCCAGAAAAGTTGACCTGAGTAGTACCAGGACCACAGCAAATTACTGAGTGTTTTACAGCCCTCTTTCATTGCATTTGAAAAGAAGAGTGATTCAAACATTGTCTAAATGACAGGCAAAGTAAGTTTCTGTAGACCCAGGCAGTTCAACAGCAAACAAGGATTTCTGAGCAGGTGGCATGGTATCTGATAGGAGAAGGGAAAAAGAAAAAGAAAAAAAGGAAAGTCAATATGTGAGCCTAGATCTCAATAATCCAGCTGAACTGTGCTAGAATACCCTTCCCAAGGCCTGATTCTCCATTCCTTTGTAATAGCAAATTCTTGCATTACTAACAAATGAAATTTAATAATAAGCTTCACAGCACAGAGTATTTCTCCTAAAATGCCAGGCAGTGATATAAAAAAGCCATGTCATAAATTCAGCTTCTCCTAAATAACAGTAAGTTGCTATAGGACAGCAAATATCTGTCCTACAATTTCAAATAAATGTTTGAAACAAAAGCTGGCTGAAAATTCAAAACAACTCCTTTTCATGTGAAATAACTAAATAAACTTTCAAATACTGTTTTCATTCTGGGGCAAAATGAGAGGCATGTGGATACTCAACTCACAGTATCATGAAGGAAAACCACTACCTTCTGGCTTTCTTGCACAATGCAGGTAACCATCTGTATCTTCCAAGGCTATGCTTGGAGACTGGGATGCTGCCACACAAATATGAATTTGGTATTGAAGAGCAAACACCAGCTTTCAGGGTTATGATAGACAGAATCAGAGCATCAGAATATGGACAGAATCAGGGCGTGAGATAAATCACAGCTCCAGTTTGTTTATATCAAAGGACATGGCTATCTGCAGGACTCTTCCCACTGTCCTCATTCAGCCTGGCAAGCTTACTTTTACAGCTTGCTGAATTGCAGTGTAAGTACTTATCTCTGAGCATGAGCATGACTGGCTCGTGGGAAGCTGCATGCCTGAACTTAACCATGTACTTAAAACTCCTATCAGGTAGTTTCTCTCAGAGTAAATAAAGAGAATCATGCTTTGGAGTTCACACGTGAAGCAGTTTCTATTAACTTCTTGAGAGGACGAATCGTTTAACACCAGCATTTGCAGTTATCTGTCAGGAGCTGATGGCCAGGCCTCTAAATTTTCTTTATGGGGATTGAGGGAGGAAACAGTCCAGCACTGCTTTACACTGACATAGATTTGTTGAAGTACGCACTTCAATAATATAGCCATTTCTGGCACCGTTGTGTGTGGCTAAGTCTGTATTTATAGATAAAATAGAGCCAGAACATAGTTCCAAATACTGACCATGCTATTTAAACTGTTAACACACTTTCTCCCTGGGAAAGGCGGGTGACAAGAGCCAGGGGTGGTTCTGAGTGGGCAGGTGGTTCCAATCTATCTTGGAAAGGAAGAAAACCTAGTTGCATGGATGTGAGCTGTGCCATGCCATTTTGCATAAGAGACAGAGAACAGATCCCATACATTTTACACAGCAGCACAGCTGTAACTCGTTTTCTAGAATGTAATCTTGTGAAAGGACAATGGTAGCTACAATAAATTGTGAGAGAATGATCTAGAAACATTTCTCAGGCCTCTTCCAGGTTTCAGTTATCCAAAGTGCATGTGACACCCTCCCATGTCCCCCACAAAAGGAGAGATGTACAAGCCAATATTCTCATTTTTATGCTGTAGGCTGAAAGCTCGTATGGAAACCTATAGTCTGAAATATGTCTAAGGTAGTTGTAAGAAGCTTTAAAAAGTGGGAGGGTAGGAATGAAAGCTGAATTCAGCTCTAGCAAAAGCAATCACTGGCTGAATCTAGGAATATCTAGTTAATTGACTCTTACACCTGGAGTTGTAAAAAGTTTTCAGAGTATGAAGCCATAACCAGAGACTAGAAAGAGTCATCTTCCAGTCAACACTAATGCCTGAGGCTTTACCTAGTCTAATAATATTAGCTCTGGATTTTCAAAAAAGCTTTCGGGCAATCAAGTCCTGATAACTCTTTGGGGCAGTATAACATGTGCCCTGCCTCCATTTCCTTGGAAATCTAACCCTCATCACTCAGCCAAAGGCGCTCTGCTGTGACTCTAGGCATTCCACATCGGCACTTCCCGGTGGCCACTGCCTTGAAGAGAAATATTTCCTTGAGTGCATTGCTCTTAATTTCCCCAAATCCAAAGGATTTCAAGCATCACTCTAAAGAAATAGCAAAAAAAAATATTGTTTTTGAATATGGAAAAGATGTCATTAATTATGTACTCAGCCTGAACTTGTTACTCCAAACTTACTAATTGTTGCTTCATTTACTGTCATTGCTGCTGCTATTCTGTTTCATACAGAAAGTTATAATGCATCTTCTTTTCTACCCAAATTCTCCTCTTCTTCAAAGAAAGAAGTCATCACACTACCGCACCTGCTCTGGATGCTTTGACTCCACTACACGTCCTAGTTTTTTCTCTCTTCAGGAGAAAGGGATTAAAAAAGAAACAGCAAAACATGAAAAAACAAACAAACAAACAAACAAACAAAAAAACCCAACCCAAACCTCTAGAGCCAACAAGGAAGTTTAGAGCATCGAAAAAGTGAAGAAGTGTCAGTAGGACAGTTCAGCAATGATTTTAAAGACAAGTAGAACAGCATGGTCATATTCATACCCAACTGGAGATGTTTTCTATATGTGAGAGATGGGATGGTGTGCCAGGAATCTGGTTCCCAACACTGGCTAAGTATTTCCGGAGCAACAAAACTCAGTGACTGGACTGAAATGTTAAGCAAACTAGGGACCATTGTGTGTAGATCCAAAACCTTTCCAGGCACCTCTTATAGGGAGAGTTAGTGATCCACGTAGACAGTCTGCAGGGACATGGGAGAACTAGGATCTATCTTCAAGAAGAAAGATTGCCAATATCATGTTGAGAAGCCAACACAGGATCTGTCCTTTGTCCACTCAAGCTTCCATGTGCCCCAAGCCTGTTAGTGCATAGGCACTAAAGTCATTGCACTGATTTTTAGTATAACAAGGAATAACAATACTGCAATACAGCAATAATACTGTAGGAGATTACTAATTGCATAGTGCACAGGCTTCTGGAAATCCACGGAGGGACAGATTCTTCCATGCAGAATTGCATACATGGTAATCAGACACCTTACACTTTCTGTCATTTAAACATACACTGCTTTGAAATCAAGAAGACAGTTTTCTAAGATGTCTTACTGCTCAAACAGAAACTCTAGTCTCACTGCCAAGCATGGCTTCATAGCACATGTTATAAAGCTAGTCAGAGCAGGTATCTGAAGATTCATCCTGTTCCTGCCTTAAAAAAAATCAACTCTCTCACCCCCACCAATGACACCAGAGTTATCCCAGTTGATGTCTTCTGCATAAAAATCTTTTCCTTCTCTTCATTCTTAGGCATGTTGGAGGCTGTCATTCCTATGATTCATCCCTTCTAAGCTCACCTCACCACTGGCAGTGCTCTTTTTCCCAAGAATGGGAATGGACAGTGATCTGTGTGTAACTCTCAGCAGACGGTCTTTCAGCAGCATAACTCAAAGATCTGTGACTTCCTTTCCAGCAGAAGCAAAAAAAGAGAAAAATTATCTATTTATAGCTGCCAATTCAAAGGTCAATGAAAATAATGTCATTTGCTTCCATGGGTTTTGGATGAGACCCACACATCTTTATTTTTAGGTATGAAAGGATCTACTGCTGGCTGCTTAAAATATACCATGACTGATTCCTCATCCATGGGACAATACTCCTCCCTTGCCTTTGTTGCACTTTGACAATGAAAGGTCCTTTTTAAGTTTTGTGCAGCACACACTCATTTTCCCCAACACACACTAAATACTTTGTTTAGAACAATTTTCCGGAAAATTTATTTCCCTTCTGTGATGAAAAAGGCTTCAGTCTCCCTTCTCATAGCCTTCCCTTGTGTAGCAGAGCACCTGAGTTTACCGCATTTACCCTGTCCTCTGGCCTTATAGCTGGATGTCTCCGTGTGAGTAGACCATCATAGCCATGTAAGCCACTTGTAATGTACTTGCAAACCACAATGTCCAAAAAATTTGCTATCTTGCTCAAATTTCTGCCACTATCAGGAATCTCCTTGGACTTCTGTTGTGCTGGCTTGGATCAAAAGAACCAGGTCAATAGCGGTCCTAACAAATTAGGGCCTGTTTTCTTTTTATTAACTGTTTAAGGAATTTGTCAGGTACTGCAAACATAGACAATGAACTTATCAAAAAGTATCATCTTCCCATAGATGAGAACATATTTTTCCAGTCAAGTAAATATGTGTAAATAAGGTGCTGCTGTGGGAAGTCACCCGAGACTTTAAATCTAATCCATATTCTGCCTACCATGGCTATCTCGCCAAATGGAAATCAGACACCCTGGGACAATTTTTGAAAACAATCACCATGAGCCCCCAGAGCATCTAAATAACCTCTGAAAGGATTTAAAGATTTGCCATAATTATAGTGCACAATAAATATCTGAGCAGAGTGGCAGATTTCTGTGGGACAGGAAGCACCCATTTTGGTAGCTGCCCATGATTATGTATCTCATTCTTACCCTTTTCAGACTGAACACTTATGTGCACTAAGAATGTCTGTTAATTAAATACACTACTTCAATTAAAACCACACCAAAAGTGGAAAGCACAATTTATCCCAAAGTAGTTTATTCCAAACTGGTGAAAACAGACAAACCAAATATTATAAAATACTTAATATCGAAATAATTATGCAATGTACCAGAGTCTTATGGTCGGAATAAAAATAACTTCAAGCATCCTCTCAACATAATCATGCTGTTTATGCTGTTAGCAGAGACAAGGAGTTAGTTTCCACGCTACTCAGTCTGTGGATCAGTCTTATTTTCAACAGTGGTTATCATTCTTAAGGAAAAATTTCCTTCTCATAATGACAAGCTAAAGCAAGCTCTCTGCACAGCCTTCAAGCCCTCCAGTATGTAAAAATATGTATTTTTTTCTCCTATACACATTCAGTCAGACCACGCTCCTACAGCCTGAGAGAACAGTGCACAAGCTAAATCAGCTAATCCAAAAATACTTTCATAATGAACTCTTCTAAAAGTATTATACACCCGGGATGGGACTGAAGAGTTTGCTTGCAAATAGATTATCAGTTCCTTTTTTTATTAAAGAAGTCCTGATCCCTAACCAGTATTTTCTAGAGTTTTGACTCATATTTTACTCCTAACAAAAGGATCAGAGATGCAATTATTAGTGAGCAATTCTTGACAGCTTTCAGGAATCTCAGCACCAAGAAAATGGAAATTAATGGGTCTGCTCTGAAAAGTGCTAGGACAGCTGGATGTTACACATAAAAAAGGGATCTGTTCTGATTAAATGAGGACATCTGGTCTGCTTCCTGTTGGAAATGATAATTTTAATTTTAATAACAATAAAAGCAATCCAATATATCTAGAAGACAGATACGCTAAAGAGCCAGACACTGAGTGTTGAAGACTGGATGTCATCTTGAAAGGACATCAGTGGCAAAAGCCACTGTCCAGTGCCAGGGAACATGACAAGACCACAGCAACCTCCTGCAGCCCTGGCTTTTGCTACCACTGGTGCAGAAAATGAATCTCCTCTGCATGAAAGCTCCTTCTTTGCCTCTTTCTCTTCCTCCCTCGCTCTCCCTTCTCAACACAGCTTCATGTGGAGCAAAGACTCAGGAGGCTTGAAAAGGCATTTGTAATACATCTGCCCACCCCAGCCACATCACCAGGGGCCTGAGTCCTTGAGGCCAATGGGGCAAAGCTTTCAATCCCTACAAACTTTGAATTTTTGATTATGTCCAAATTTATTTTCAGGAAAATCCAGCTCCACCTATTCTTAGGCGTACTGCACTTGAAACACAGGGAGCCTGACAAAGTCTCACTGCTGGTGAATATTTGAGCATAGAAGGAAGTGACTGAAAGGAAATGTTTAGCCTCCTTCAGTGCAACAAACCCATGTGCCCAGCCCTGGGGCACCAGGCCATAGTGGCTATTTGGCAAAAAGCCTAGCAATATCATAGTGGTTTTTAATTCACCTCCACAAAACCAGCAGCCACTCCCTCTGCAGCAGGAGAAAACAGCAACTCCATAGGGACTGATAGTGCAACCAGAAAATTTCCTTTCAATAGGATGGTGCTACTTCTTCATGGCACTGACTTCCTCCTTCCTGCTCCCACTGGGAAATCTTCAGCATGACTAGGAACTTTGTCCATAAACAGATTACACTGTAGTTTTATTATTTATATTTATGTCAGATCCCTTTAGAACCAAGGGAGCATAAGAAAAGACTGACTAATTGCCTGCCATTTGCACTGTTAATTATTATCAGGTGGCCTAAATCCAGAAGTAGAGTAGTCACTTGAAAACATGAAAAAAGTATAAGCAGGAAAGCTAGTCAAGAGGAAGAGTTATTCCGTCTAGCATACAGACATGACAACCAGGGACAGTATAAACTGAAGCCATCTCAGACACACTGTGGGTGCCCTGCCAGTACTAAGAGCAGAAATAGGACTTGTAACACCAACATTTGAGTTCCAAGACTCAAGGTTGCATAGACTTCTGCTGGAAGCTGCAAAAAACTATTCAGAAATAAAAATAAATATTAGCTAAAGCAGAGGAAAAAGCAAAGGAGAATCTCAAGAACACTGAAATATTCCTAATGTCTGGGAGAGTCACT
Source organism: Tyto alba (assembly GCF_018691265.1). Taxonomy (NCBI): domain Eukaryota; kingdom Metazoa; phylum Chordata; class Aves; order Strigiformes; family Tytonidae; genus Tyto; species Tyto alba. The sequence goes on along the minus strand of NW_024881295.1, from coordinate 2,795,163 downwards.
ACTTATTTATGAGCAAGGGCTTTCTGGATTATTGCAGAACTGCAGAGTTATCATACTGACCAGCACCCATTGCTCTCAGAGGTACCTAGACAGAAGAGAGAGGTGCTCCCTGGCTCAAAAATTAAAGCATCAGCACATGCAGGTGAACAGATGGAAAAGGATCATAAGGGCCAGCTTCATCTGCAGTCTTTGCCTGCTGCCAGGATCAATCCAGCTAAATCTCTTTTGAAAACAAAACAAAAAGACTCCAGCCCTTTTCTTGAGCTATTATTTTATTTCTGGTTGTGGAAAAAAAAATGTCACACTGTGTTGGTCAGCATTGACACTGGGTCTTCTCCACTCAGAAACGTTAAAGTTCTCATAAGCATGGAGCCACCAATACCGAGACTGCAAAAAAGGGAAGGGAAACAGGAAAATCTGCACATAGCCACATGCATAAATAAGCATAGCAAAGCAGCACAACAGGACTCTGTTTAGTTTCATTCTCTGGGATCACTTGTCCATTCACCCTACACTTTACCCTACTCCAAATCCCAGCGTCCTGCTCAGGAATCTAGTTAGGTCAGATCTTTATCACCACTGGGTCTGTCCAAGTTGGCCACAAAGGACAAGATCTCCAAGTAACAAACAAGATGGCCTTTGAGCATCTGTTCTGTGTGGTAGGAAAACAAGGAAATAACAGCAATCTCATCACGCCCATCTGATGCAAGCCTAAGAGTTCATGTCAGTACGTGTTGAGAGAGTAATACTTTTTCACAGTATCAAGTTTTCATAGTATCAAGGCAACATTATTCATGGGAAGGTCAATAGCAGCAAGACCAGATCATGAAAATGGCCAAAGTGGAAGACAAACAGAGCTCTGTAACAGGCAATCCTTTCCCTTGGAAAATGCTGTAATATACTTTCTCTCCTTATCTTACCAAATATGTCACAAATAAACTTTATATTTGAAAAAACACAATCCCGTTGGTGTTCCTTAGTGTTTTGATTGGGTCAATGTTAACTTTGCATTTGCATAGACCCTTTCTCACAATTAAAAAAAAATATTTCTAGGTAAGTTTTCTAAAGCTAATCTGGTCTGTTTAGACCAGATCTCCAGTTTTCCCTCCTACCAAATGTCCTACCTCTTTCCCTAGGGAATCTTTTAAATGTATGTTCCCCTGGAGAACTTTGAAGACAGATAATCTTAAACCACATTCTCTGGCAAGCTACCAGCTTGTTAGCTACCAGAAGGTTAGCTACAAGTAAACCTTCTCTCAAATGACCTCGCACAAATTTATACCTGGTGATTGGAAGGGCACTCAGAAATACCTAACTGATCTGGAGTTGGAATCTTGTTTCTTATTCAGATAGTATATTCATCTGCATAAAGCAAAGTATCCTGATAGAGGACTATCACGATGATCTTAAGACAGAGCAGGGTAATTTTATATTTCATGTCCTTCCCAGGACTCCTTAGAGACTCCCTAGATGGAACACACACATAGCAGATACTTTCTGACTAACAAAGAGGAAAGTCAAACAGCCCCAGCAGTGCTCTGAATATGTGATAAGAGGCAATAAATGGAGAAGAAACACGAGGAACAGACAGGACCTTTGAAGACACAAGCTACAAAAGAAACATGTCTGTAATAAAAAGGACATCAAACTCAAAGTGATTGTGAGAAGCAGGAAACACTGAAAAACTTGCTGAATCTCATTTGTAAGGTGATTTGAAAGATGAGATGCCAAGTTCTGTCAAGGTACTTAGGAAATATGGCCCCACATTTCATTTACTTTCATCCTATTCTTTCACAAATGAAAAGAGACACAGAAGATATGACACAAATGCCTAAGTAATGTAAACAGGCTGAACAGGCTCCATCCCCTTTCCAACAAGCCTGCTCGGAAAGAACAGCAGCAACATATGGGCATTGGTGTAACTGATGTACCTGGAATATCTCTACCATGAATGAACTTGAAACTTTCATTGTAAAAAGACACCATGCAAAGATACCTTCAAAGGATTCTACCTCACACACACAGGACAAGATGCCTTCTGATGCTGTCACCTCCTTTTCATGATACGTGTTAGGGGCAGCAGAGCTAGTAAAAAGTTAATTCACGTCATTTCATCAGAATGTCTTACAGAACTGTGTAAGACTTGCAGATGATGCTTCAGTTCAGGTTACTCAGGCTGAACATGGAACAAGAATAATCAATCACCTGCTGAAGACCTCAGACAACATCCTCTTTGGAAGGACAATGTCTTGGGACAAGAGAAATCCAAATCAGATTTCTTCTCTAAACATGGCAAAATTATAACTTGATCCAGAGTCTTCAGTACAAGAACTTCCAACTGTAATGCATAAATCTGGGCCTGTAGACTCAGGTGCCCCCGGCTCCAGCTGGGAAATCATTTCCTATCTTATTAACAATTTTGATAAGGTGATTTTTATGTTTTTCTTTCCTGCATTAGGATAAAACCCCAAAGATCTCAGGAATGGTGATCTCTGGCAAGAAAAAAGATCTTTTTTCAGGAAATAAAGTATTCCATTTAAATCTTTTTTTTTTTTTTTTTAAATAATTAAAAATTAGAGTTTAAACTTGAAAACAATGTTGTGCAAAGTGGTTTTAAGAAGGGGAAAAAAACCCCCAGATCCTCAAAACTTTTAAGTCACAATACAGACCATCTTGAAACTTTTTCCTCATAATATATTTGAGTCTGAATTTTTTCAGAAGCTAAGCTTTTCTGTAAAAAGTTTAAGTTTTTAAATCAGCATTTTTCAGAAATAGAGGTCAGCAAATGTTCTTTAAAGTGTAAAGTTACCAGGCCAAATATGGAAGAAATATCAAGTGCTTGTATTTACGAATTCCCATGTCAGGTGCAGGAGAAATGTTTCAGAACAAAGTGAGAATCAGAAAGAAGTAAAAAATTACATATTCATTCGTCCAAAATTAGGAAAATTTTGCTATTCACACTGCATCCTATACAACTGTTTTGTTGGTTTTTTTTTTTTTTCTGCTTGGAATTTTACTTTGAAAGCTGCTTTTTAAAGGTTCCACCAAATAGGAAATCTCCAACGATGAGCTTTCTGTACTGTATTCAGTCAGAAAATCACCTTAATGTGAAATCACTGGTTACCAAGGTTTCGGTGTACTAGCCTCTCTCCTGCTCTGAGGTCCGGGGAGTCATGAAACACTGGAGGGGTGTGAAGGAAGGAGGAAGGAAAATCATTCCCCACTGAAGATGCCAAGATGCATGTGCAGAATTTGAAGCACTTAGGAGCTCTAGTTACTTCTGTACAATGTGATCTATTTAAAAGTATGGTCACACAAGGTTTTCACTTTTTTTTTAATTAAAATCTTAGTTAAATGAAAAGACAAGTTCGACCAAGGTACTGGAGTGCGTTGCATTGCTTAACAGGCTGCAGCAAGTATCCAAATTCCAGTCAGAATTGCAGCTATCTCATATGAAGTTAAGAAGTACAACTTCCCTCTGACAGAATGTACTGCAAATTTTATGGGAGATAATTGAAGCCAATTCCTGTAACATCCATTAGAGTCCCTCTCAATCTGTCTGTGCGAGATCTAGAAGAGTGTAAGCTTTCCCAGCCAATTCCCCCATATTGGTAACTAACACCTTCTGAGTTCTCTGCTGTTTCCACTTTTTAAAAAGGCCTTTGTTCTGTAGAAAACATTCCTGGCACCTTTAAATCATCAACCTTTGCAGAACTTTCCTGTTTCAGCGTCTAGCAGAGAGAAGCACAAAAATCCCCGCCTAATGCTGGAATGACAATAAGCTGATTTGAAGCTCTCTCACTTCATGCAGTAAAATGGTGGAGGACTCTGTCTACCTGGCTTAGTAAAGCACACAGAGGAAAACTGACCTTTACAATATTCTGCATTTTAACAGCTTTATAACCTCCCGCAATAGGAGCGTTTGCAGATCAATGACAGGGATGAAGATGAAATTTATGGTGCAGACAATATGAACTGCGTTGTTTGGATGATCCAAGGACAGAAGTGGAAAGGTTTGCAGGAAAAGGGGCTCTCCTCTATTAAAGCAGCTGATAGAGTTTAGCTCCAGCTCTGTTAATGGGTATAAATAAAAGCTATAATTGGTATATAAAAAAAAAAATCTACACCACCTCTGACTTGTAAGTCTTGGTATTCAGGATGCAGTTATACACCGACACTACCCTATAAGAGACTCTCGACCTCTTTGTAGTCCCCATCCTTCCTTCCACCGCCCCCAAACAGCTTGATCCAACTGTCTGTGTGGCTACCTTGTATGCCAGCTGTATGAAACACAAACACAACTGAAAAAAAGTCTTCCATTTTTTATTCTATTCAGTGAATTTCTTGTGTCTCTGCCCCTGCAGATGACTCATGAAACAGAGACACACATGTTGCAGCAAGGATGTGTAAGTGTTCAACAGTGTGATGTGCCTCAAGGCACTACTCCTGTTCTTGATGATATTGTTAATGGGTTAATACACATGGTTCATAATGACTCCCAGTTAGAGGCACTATACAGGCCTGCAATTCTGCAAGTTACAAATTCTGATCTCAAAATTAACAAAACTGTGTTTCAATACATGATACAATATTCATACATTATGTTCTTCATATAAAGGGCCAGAGGATTATCAACTAAACCTCAGACCTTCATTACTAGAAAAAAAAAAGATTCAAAGGAAGAAAGTAACACAGCTGAGTGACCACATCTTTGTCCATTTATGTGGTTGAGACATGGATAATCAAACCAGTCTTCATTTTTAGTGCAAAACTCACTACTTTAGGGCTACTGAAAGCTCACATCTTGGGAAGCTGCCCAAACTGGGTGTCTAAACAGAAGTGTAACTTATTTTGCAAGGAAAGACGGAAGATTTCTTTTGACTCCTCACCCTCCATCAAAGAAGAATTAAAAAAAACAACCAACCCCCCCAAACAAAATAAAACAAAACAAACAAACAAACAGAAAACCAAACCAAACAAACAAAAAAAACAAACAAACAAAAAACCAAACCAAACAAACAAATCCAAAGAAAAGAAAAAAGAAAAAGACCACTGTTGTACATCAATAACCTACCTACAGTGTAGTGCTCATTAAATCCATTCACAAAGATTGGCTGGAGGTTTTTCAAACTCAGTTTGCTGCAGAACCTTATTTCATCTACTTGAAGTCTGGCAGAAAGACAGAACCTGTTTAACATACAGCAATGTTAGATCCTGTGAGGAGGATTTTTAATGTAAAATAAAAAAAAATAAATGGATTAATGGAAAACTAATAAGCAAGGGAAGAAAAAAATATTTTAGCAAGTGGCATCTTCCGCATAATATACTGGAAAACAAATAATTTTTACAGATTTCAGGATCCTACAACATATTCAGCCATCTGCTAGCAGACTGATAAGGAAGAACAGCCAGCAACACCGAGCACCTTTACACAGTGCATTTCCACCCCAAGAAAATGATGTCTTATAACGGTTATTTGGGTTTCTAGAACTAAAGGTGCTCATTTTACTGTTGTTTTTTTTTTTCTTTTTTTGTATGTGTGTGTGGGGTTTTTGTTGTCTTTTTGGTTGGTTGGTTGGGTTTTTTTTGTTTGGGTGTTTTTGTTTGTTTGGTTTTTTGTTTGTTTGTTTGTGTTTTTTGTTGTTTTTGTTTTGGGGTTTTTTGTTTGTTTTTTTTTGTTTGTTTTTGTTTTGTTTTGTTTTTTGTTTGTGTTTTTGTTTGGTTTGGTTTTGTTTTGTTTTTTGTTTGTTTTTGTTTTGTTTTGTTTTTTTTTTTGTTTTTTTGTTTGTTTTTTTTTCTTTTGCTTTTGTTTTGTTTTGTTTGTTTGTTTTTTGTTGTCTTTTGTTTGTTTGTTTGTTTGTTTGTTTTTTGTTTGCTTGTTTGTTTGTTTTCCTACGAGGAACGGCCCCTTTTTTTTTTTTTTTTTTTTTTTTTTTTTCTCCCCCCACGGCACAGACACCTCGGTGATCCTCAGCGCTTCCCCGAGCGCTAAACTTCAGGCGCACACTGTCCCACGGGGGTTGCCACCGAGGCACCCGGCAGCACCCGGCAGCGCCCCGGGCCGAGGGACCCGGCGGGGGCGCTCCCAGCCGGTTCCCGGGCTCCGTCCCGCGCCTCCGGGAGGGGGCGCCGGCCGCCCGCCGCTGCCCCGGGCCCCGCTCCGCCCCCGCCGCCCGCGGGGAAACCGCCGGAGCCCCCGGCCGGGGTGGGACTGGGGGCAGCCCGGCCCCGCTGCGGGCTCCCCGGGGACACTGGGGACATCCTCTGCTACACACAGGGCGACGGGACCCGCCAGGCAGAGCAGCGCTAACGCCAGGAGCTGTGATCCAACGGGTCTGTCCGCAAAACGCCTCGCACTGCTCCAGAAATCCTTACGCGCCTCTAGCTCAAGGTTTATGTCCTCACACGCTGTCTTGAGCCCACTGCATTTTCCCAAACCAGAATTTCACCATCCTGCTGTTACGCTGGCTCTTTCTCCTTGATCTAAAGCCCTAAATCAGGGCTTCGTCCCTTCCACCTTCTTAAAACCCATCTGCTACCTTCCTCCCTTTTACCAAACAGAGCCAACTCGCTCCTCCCTGCCCCGCATTCCTGCGTCCCCCAGACCTCTCCGACTCCAGAATCCTGCAGCCTAAGCTGTGTGCACCGCCTGCTGTGGTATTTATGCCTGGCCAGCCCACAGTCCAAGCCCTCAGGCCACCTTGTGCATCTGTCACCCGATCCTAATCCTGTGCAAACCTCCCAGCCACCACAGCTTTGGCATCAGGCTCTCAGCAGAGGGACACCCTGCACCCTCGCAGCAGAGAGAGCAGCTAGGAGCTCAGAAACGGCAGAGCTGGGGCCACCCTCCAAAACCACCCGCTGCCTCTCAGCCCTTTTAGGGGAGGACGATGCTGCGTATCAGCCGGATTCTCTGAACATGGCAGTGTGTGGACCACAGCAGAGGAGCGGGCCCCAAAACACACACAACGCCCCAAAAAGGACACTGGGTGGTCCTCCAGGTCTCTTACTCAAAGGCACATGTGCCAGGCTGCAGCCTGAAGCAACTCTCCACCTATCCATTCTCAAATAATCCGATCCCTCTTCCTCACCTTGTCCTTGTTGCCTGTGGTGCAGAAAAACCAAGGAGGGGGCTGAAAACTCCAAAAGCCAGCAGGTCTGCACTTGGACACACATTGTTCCAAATGGTGGGGAAAAATAAAGGCTTGGACTTCACTACTGCTGTAGCCAGGGACTCGCTTTTGATCCCCACTGAATCCCTTTGAGGGGGACCACACATATGACTCAAACGGCACTGTGGCAGGTCTTAGCCAGCTTCCACTTCATTTTCTCCACCTAAAAAATCACCAGTGTCTCACATAGGCTGGTATCCTGTCTCTGCCAACGGCCAGCATCAGCTACCTGATGAAGGTTGTTTTGCAGTTCAGCCATCTCTGGTTCACAGCAAACTCCAAGCCAGTCCAAAGGAAAGACCCTATTTACATCCTTTTCCATAGATGACATCTGTGCTGGGTTGAAGAAAGGAGGAAGGACTATCTTTTTAATATCTTAATATATAATAAGATACAGTAGCATCTTAATGACGGGATATTAAGGCATCCTTCAATTTTTTACATGCTTACATTAAATATTCATCTTCTTGATTGCCAAATCTTTTCAAAGCTTTCCAGACACTGCCCAGTTACACTACTGCTTTTGGATACTAGCATTAAATGCATTTTAATTTTTGCAGCCATCAGAATGTGCCAAACTGAGAGAAGATGGTACAACCAGGCTGCGTGGTGCAGTGCCAGAGCAAATACAAGGTCAGAGCTACTAAGCTACTGCAAGTCTGGAGCAGGCTAGCTGGCTGTAGCTTCTGAAAGCGCAGTCAGTCAGAACAGACTTTGCGCATCTGGGAGGAAATCAAGCCATAAACTTGGAGAGATCACATACGCCTGGATCCCCACAGGCAATGCTGAACTGAGCAAGGCAAAGCTTAAAAAATAAAACTGAAAATAATCACACATGCAATGCTTACACACACCTCAGGATGGCATGAAAAACAAAACAACTTACAAGGGTGGGAGGACCCATGGGGTGTGAGGGCAGATTATTTTTAAAAAGTAATATAAATAGAAGGTTTCTTTACTCTAATGTGAAGGCCTAGGATTTCATGGCAAGATATGTGTTGTATTCCCTAAGGTCTTCCTTCGTTCATACAAGAACAGTCAGACAATCAGCATGATCCTAAATTAGTTGCCTGTTTGTGCTTCAGTACAACAAAATATACATTTGTAGTACAAGAGATTGTTTCTATAGGTTCAGGAAGAATATTAAAAAAAGAAGAGATTAAAGACATCAGGTCAAGGCAAATCTGTTCTCAGCATTCTCATTCCCAATTTACAAATTTTATATTTGGGTTATCATTCCTCTCTCTCCTTTTTTATTTAATTCAAGCAGCATTAATCACCCTATTTCAAAAACATTCCATTAAAAAAAAAACATCAAGTGATACTTCTATCAGATTTAACCTACTTTTCAGATATTTCGACAGAGACCCTGGGTTTAATGCAGACAGACTGCTGCAGAATGATTTCTTGTTACCAGAGAAAGCAAGCTGCTTAGGGTAGGTTAAAATGAATGGAATAGGTCAGGCTAGTCTGACCAACTGCACTTTTAATCAAAGATTTGCTCAGTTTTGTTTTGTTTGTCTGTTTTTTTTAACGAATTTGAAGTCACAAGAAGTAGATGACTGACAGACTATCAACATGTCTCGGCACAGGCTCTGTTTCAGCAGCAGCTGGGTCACACCACAGAGCAATACCAGCACGATCCAGCATCAGCAGGGGAAGAGAGGAGGGCTGTTCACTCTCCCGCCCACCTTCCCTGCAGCTTTTCTGCCAGCAGAATTTCTGGCAAGACTTGGCTACGCAGACTGTGGTGCGGCTGCACCTTAGGGTCACAAGAGCACTGCCCAAATCAGTTTGTATGGGCCAGGGATTCTAAAAGGTGTGACTCAGAGGAACATGGTGGGTGACACAGACCCTGGTCCACCTAGCCTGTCACCTTTTTTTTTTCAGAAACTGTGCAGAGAGCTCAACAAACTTGCAGTAGAACAATCTGCCTGGACAGTCACCTTCACCCTGTCCTGTGCACAAATGTCATAATCTATCCTGATAGCTAAGAGAAATTGGCCTAAGAAATAGTATGTAGTATCCTTTCTACAGTATTCCTTATCATTAGCTGTAATTTTACATAACAACCTGGGTTATTTAGGTTATTGCCCATACCAAACCCTTTTAACAATTTCTTATATCCTATTTAAAAAAAAAAAAAAAAAAAAAAAAGTCCTCTTACGGTCTATGTCTTTCCAACATAATTGGCTTCCTCCTAGTTTTTTGCTTTTTTTTGTTCCCCAAGTTAGTGTTTCTTGCAAATATGATTGTACACTTCCTGCTCTGAGGACCGTTCTTGCATTTCTCACTGCATTCATTTCCAGTGAGGTGTGGAGTAGATGGCACGGGGAACTTTCCTTCCTCTGCAAGGGGAGACAGCAGCCAGGGACTTCAAGAAACATGAATCATAGACTTGTTCAACACCTGAGGAAAACTAGGAGCTGGAGGAGGCAGGAGCAGTAGAATGGATGCCAAGGATGGGAAGCAAGGGGGAGAGAGAGTATAGACATATGGGAAACTGGTAAGAAACTTGAGAGGAAAGAAGATTATTGAAGATCAAATGATGGAAGAACAGGAAGGAAAGACTGAGAAGCAAGATCAAAAAGCAGAGAACAATCTGGAGGAAGAGAAAGACAGGCATTTTTAGCCTTTAACAAAAGCACAGAGGCTAAAGTTCACTCATAATCAGTACTCAAGCTCTTACTTAAGAGCTCTTTCATCTACTGATGTAGCCAAGCTGTAAGTGAGGACAGCCAAAAAAGATGGTGACTGTTTCTGGAAGAGAGCAAGCTATTGCTATTGAATTTGGTAGCTATTCAATAAGCCTCAGAAGAACTAACAAGGGCCATGGTATGGCATTCAATCCCTCAGTTAAAATAGATACATCCCACCAAGTCTGAAGAAGTTGTTTAATTTTGACAGTATTTGGAATGAAAAAAAAAAGGCCTATGTGATCACTCATCTCCATATCCCAATATAGCCTGGGTTTGTGCACTAGTTTCTAATGCTGGATCCTGCTAAAACTTGCCTGAAGATGGAGTGCTCAGGTACAGTTTGAATCCATGAGACCAGTCAGAGCTCCAAGCGCTCAGGATTTTAAGCCATCCTCATCTGAATAGCTTATGAATGGGAGTTAGAATTGTGTATTAGATACACTGAAAATCATCACTGAAGAAGTTATCACAGAAAATGCTGACAAAGAAAAACAACAGCAACCTCCAGAAATGTGTGCCTACCCCCTAGCCCGACCACCTCCCCCAAGGAAAAACACAAAGCTTGAGGAAACAAGATATTTTCCATAAAACAGCATATTTAAACTCAGCGCTGAATTTCCATCCAGAAACCCCAAGAGAATTTTGAGATTGCCTGAGTCTTGACCACTGTCACCAGATACAGAATCTGACTGAGCTGACACCAGGCCCATGTGAAGCAAGTAAATGACTCTCCATATGGAGATGGCAGCGTATGGATGCTGTGCCAGCTCCTAACACTACAGCACGTGCTGTAGTAGTGGGTACAGGCAGGTACAGACCTGGAAGCATAGCAGGGCTGATTCTCCTGGCACACGAAGAACCATCTCACTCTCCTAGGAGCTGATGATTATGAGGATACTTTGCTGCTGTGGGAAGTAGCAGCCTGACCAGTTCCTGCTGCATTTCACTGGGTAAAAGCAGTGCTAACAGTCCCCAGCAAATGTACTTTGCAAATGAAGTTCAGAGCAGCTACAGATTTTTATTTACAGATCCTTGTAAAGTTTGCTTGCAAAATTAAATGCTGCCTCCAGATACATTTATCTTTTTCCAAATTTCTTCCAGTTTAGAAAAGAAAAAGCCAGTTGTCGCACCACTCGATGAAGTTGCAGGCCCCTACCTTACACTGACAGTGCCTTCCTCGTTGTCCTCTTACAAGCGTTTTATGTTTAGCACTACACACATTCTAATTTACTCCTAAAAATAATAGTAATGGAGTAAATAGATTTATCTGATAAATCAGCTTCATTATGTCATCACGTTGTGATTTACTGCATTGTTTTTCTTCCTCAGAAGGACACAATGCCTGATCATCTCCATACACATCTACAGAACAGGGACAGTAATTGTCAAAGCCTTCACCTGGAGTCACGGGATTTAGCAAACCTGACTGTATTGCTCTGTAAGCTGCACACACTGGCCGAATCTCAAGAGATGTATGTGTGTTATTTATCTTGAATGAGATTCAACTATTGCCCAGAATAAAAAATAATATAAAAATTGGCCAGACATGGATGTAAGCATGTCAGCTTTTATAGTACACACTGGAGTTTCCTAGAAATTAATCCTCTGTTAAAACAACAGATGGCCCTGTGTGTTCCAGGGGCTCAGAGCACGTGAGGGGCTGGGTGACTTATGAATGACTGGGTCTGCATAAACCTTAAGTTGGATTAGTATAAGCTCATGCATGTCAGAAATGGTCTGCGGTATTGACATTTCATGTCAGATTTGTGGAGCTAGACTTCTTTCAGCCCCACACAAAATTGTGTCACATGTAGGGGACAGTGCAGAAATATGTAGGAATAAACACATCCTGGCAGCTTTGCTGACTGCTTTGATGCTTTCAGCCAGCAATGAATGAAGCCCCTGCTGATTCATCCTTTAAATCAGTGACAGCTACTGAATTAACAGGACCACAGCCAAGCTGCTTAGGTCTAGCGTTGACCCTTCTTAAGGAATGGGAATTTGTACAACACATTCTGAAGGGCACCTCCCAGCAAACCCGCGGCTCACATTTTTGGTGAGTGAGGTGAGATACAACATCAGAGACAAGCGCAAGCGGTGCCCACGCTTACAGAGCTGGCCAGGCTGATTTGAACACAGTCAGCTCACAACCCTTTCCCACCTGACTGCGTTAGGCGCACAAGATATTATTTCTCTTACAAAGCCACGATTCTCCATGGACTTTCACAACCAAACGGTTGTTTCTTGCCCAGATGCTTTCACAGTCCAGAGAGTATTTACGGGAGTTGTAATGGGTCAGGCAGCTACAAGCTCTTCAGAGACCTCTGCTGTAGACCATTAAAACTCCCTTTGCCCACCTTTAAACGGTCTTCACCTAAACAATTCTTAAATGACATCTGCAAAACCTGTCAGCTGCATGAGATGCATGATTAAGGTACAAGTCACTAGGCTCTAATGACATGTCACCGAGGTGGTTAAAAGCCATATACTTCATCTCAGACCTTACAAGCTCCAGCATAAGATCCACTGAGCCTGAAGGAGTTTTGAAGTCAAGTCATAAAAAGCCCCTGTGCTCATGTGAAAGGTGTGGACAGGCCAGAAGTTTCCCACCATTTGCCCAGGTCCTCACAGTCCATTCCAGAAGCAGGCTGTTACAAGACGGATGGGGCCAGTTAGCACAGAGGAGAGGCCAGGGCCGTGACATGATGATGTTTATTAGCAGCATGAGTCTACATTCAGTCAAGCACTTGTCAAGATCAGTAAAGGGGGCAAAAGGAGGCCTCATCTTATTAAGTTTACAGCCCCAGGCAGAATGAAAACAAGGATCTTTTTCTTCATTCTTTTTAAAAAGTTTAATGTTTAAATACTTGTACTTAGAATAGCTTTGAGAGAAGCTTTTATGATAATAACAATAATAATAAACAACTATAATATTTTTTCATGCGATAAAGTTTGGCTGTTCCTGTACTTCATCAAGAAGAGCACAGAGTTAACCTTAGTTTTTATGTGCACAAGCACAAATATCCTCACCCTCACTCTCTCCTTGATCTCCACATGCTTGTAGGGCAAACAGGGGGAGGTGAGGGTGAATAGCACATTTTTTTGCACTAAATACTTGGCCATAAAACACAGAAACCCACCTTCTTCCACAGCTGATGAAGCAAAACCTTTCCCATACCATCTGCAACTCATACAACCCTACACCATATTGCCTCCCAAGAACAGAAGCCAGGTATGTTCCTTTTCCCCATCACCCTGTGAAACCCTGTAAATTAGCGGCCAGAGGTGCCAGCAGAGCACTCCAGTCATACCACTTCCCCAACAAGAGGAAAAAGAACCAGATAGAAGGACAGGAACTGAAACTGGGATCTGAAGCTCCTGAAGAAAACAAATGAAAAAAGAGTGCAAATCTACACATTTCAAGACGTGCACCTGCCCCAGAGACATCCCCCTTGCACAGCAGCACTGACTCTGCTTTTACAGCTGCACACCCACCAAGGGGTCAGTTCCAAAAGGAGACCCGGCTGCAAGGATTTGTTTGATGCGAGAGCATTTGGGGTCTCACCCAGAGGACAGTAAGTGAGAGAGCTGCTCAGAGAATGCCTGCAGCCACTGCCCTGCCATCGGAAGCCGCGCTCTGCACAAGCCAAAAACCTTTGGGAGCTGTGCTCATCAGCAACGTTGCAGGGAACAGGATGCAGGGGAACAGGGCTGATGTGCTGGGGCAGGGAACTGCAGTACAGCTGTGTGGCTCCCTGACCTGCCAGCCTCCCTTGGAGCGTGTTTGCGGCTACTTTTCAGCTACCCTGTGATGCCACGAGCACCACGTGGGAGTATGGTGTCTCCTGATGTAGATAGATACCTTACAATGGACCTTCCTGAAATTTGGAGGGAAAGAACACAGAGAAGAGTCCTTTTGCCGTTAAAAATGTAAATGTAAAAAAAAAAAAAAAAAAAAAAAAAAAAAAAGGAAAATCTAAGCTACCAGTTTATTTGAGAAAAAGTAAACAAACAAATAAATTTATCCCATCCAAACTATCACAGAAGATAAATACTAGAGGATGTACAAGCACCACCAGAAGGTCAACGCTAGTCATGTCAGAGGCCTGAAAAAAATGAAAATAGAGGCAAAAGCTAATCCATTCGATGAGCTAGCAGCAGAACTTATTTTTATTGTGAAGAAACTTGCTAGTGGCAGAACATAAACTGTCTCGCTGGCTAAAGCCCACATATTTCGGCATGAAAATAAGCTGTAGTTACCAAAGCAACCAAGTATCTCAAGACCAGTCACATTGCTAGAAGAACACGGGACTGGTGGACTTGACCATGATATGTGAGAGCTGACCCCTGACTTGTACAGGCCAAGAGTCTGTTTCCCTTCACACTGGATATCACCCTCGATTAACTTTTCTGCTGTTCATAGCTGAATGTTTTGGGAGGCTTCTAGCACAGAGGATAGATATGTACACACATTTTAGAGAGAATATATAGCTGCTACAAGCCCTGCTGCTCGGATAGCAAAACAGACATGATTTTTTCTGTAAATGAAAGAGGAAGTTGAGGAGGATTTTAATCAGCCCGCTGAGATTAGAAGAACACAAGTATTTCTTTTAATTGGTTATACAGACAATTTGGTCTTTATTAATGGAAATCTCATGCACTTCAGAATACTTCATATAACAAAGGGACTCTGGAGTGTTCATCAGTGACTATATGCTGTTCTATTTAACCTTCATCACTCATGTAATAAAGACAAAAAATGGCATGCAACTTAGGAGGAAGAGCAAAGCAAAGAAACTAACAGTTCACAAACAATCCAGAGGCTGGAAATTACTTGGCTGAAGTATATGGTGGATATGGATGTTACATTCAAAGAAAATGAGATCCAGAATAATTTACTATGGTCAAAAAGGAAGAAAATACAGATAACAGATCTTCAGTTATGGGTAGATATTGTCACAGCAGATATTGACTCCTGCCTTTGTTGACTCTCTGTTAGATTTTATTCATTCTCACCTTTTAATTTTTTATTCTATCTTCTGCATATGGGAAAAGCTTCCAGTCGTAATATGAAAATCCATTGCCATATCTTTCTTCACTTATCTCTTTAAGACTTAGCCCCTGCTCCATTCTTTCTAGACAAAGGACAGACAGCTGGTGTACCATGGCTGCTGCTCATTATACTGATCTTAATCAGCTCACAACTACTGTGCAGTCCTCCTGTCAGTTTGTGTCTCACTGTATGTTCACACAGCAAGAGCTCTGGGGCAAGGAATATTTATTATCATATATAAGCGCTGAGCCAAGCACAATGGAGCTGTACTATCTGACGTATCTAGATGCTATCAGAGAAACAAGGAAACCATTTGACACAGCTTTTGTCACTACCATTAAATCATCTGAAGGAGTTTGATTTCTAAGAGCTCAGTAGTACAATTCTGCTGTTGTCATCTGCTATTTTTGTTTGCACTAAGTGCTCTGCATCAGTACATCAGAGGCACAGATGTTGCTCCACTGTTTCCAGTGGAGTCAGCCCTGACATATCCAAGAGCAGGTATTAGTGAACAAATAATACTTGGGTTTTATTAATTTGTTTGTATGTTGGGATCTCATATGGAAGCTTAAAAATAGACACGCAGAGCAAAAGAACCTTTTAAAATAAAAGAGGCAGCAAATGTTACAAAGGCCAGACTTTGAGCTAGGACCAGGAATTCAAACCCTGGTGAAAAATAAAATGTTTTTAAGTTTCCTTTTAAAAGTTTTAACTTAAAACCACCTTTGCAGAGTCCTGATGTTGTAGCAAGCTTCTTCATCCTGACCTCTTCCCTCGGTTGACTCGGACTCATGGTTGCAGAGGGAATATTTGCCCAGCAGCCACTCGTAGTAGTTATAAACCACTCATCAGCTCCTGTGCAGTGGCTGTAATCATCTGTGATTGCCTGGCTAGGGGATAGTTTGCTCAGATAGAGAAGCATCCACTTGCCCTAAAATTTCTCAAGAGCTACATCCAGGTTTTCCACAGTGTAATGTTTCAAAGGAGACTGGGACTCTTAGCGATTCATCAGACGGTTAGACTTTTTGCCTGCTGGTATTATTAGTGGCCAACGCATCGCTGAACTGAAGAACAGCTAAACCAGCAGTCTGCTTTTACATGGTGCTGTTCTGAGGAAGAGGAGCAGCAGATGCTTCCACTCATCTTAATGGGAACTGAAGGCACCATCCACCAGTAAAGTTTTACAGACATGGCTCAGCCTCTCCACAGAGCACCATCATCAGCTCTCCAGGAAAAGCCAAAGCTGCCTGGTCATGGGTAGAGGAGCAGTGGATTTACAGCATAGTTCAGAGCATGGTGAAGTCAGACCAGAGTTTTCACAATATTCCAGGATAAGTCAAAATTCAACCTGTGAAGCTTGGACCCACAAGTCTAGCCCACTAAATGATCCCGTTTCTACATTATTGACTGACTAAGGGGTTATAGGCAAATGACTCCCCAGAATCCAATCCATAACACTAACATCATACTTGGAGCACCTTGTAATGAGTGCAGTGTCTTTAAAATAGCTCTCATATAGAAATGTACAGTCATCATTCAGCGGAGTGTTAGAAAAACAGATCCTTTAGGCAGCATTAGGTCCCTCTTGAGAAAAATGAAGCTTTGGTTGCATTTGCATTTTACTCATAAGAAGAACCGCTCTGCAGCGTAATGAAACTGTGTCTATGTGCTATTGCCAGGTCTTTAAAAAGCACTGGCAGGGATACTTACTTTTTATATTAAACAACACGTGTAACCTTGCTGTGGCCAAACTGAGTCAAACAAGTTTTTGAGGTCAGCAAGTCTGTGAGTGAAACACATCCTCGTATGGGAAAGGAGAAGACACACTGCAGGGCCGGGCTGGGCCTTTCCTGTGACTGGGGCACCTCGTAGCTCTTGTGCTCCAGGATCCCACCACCAGGAAATTATTCTGAACAAGCACAGACATAACAAATCCCAGCTATTCTTTTCATTCAAACTAGCCTTTCCCCATCACTTTCCACATGCCAATGGCTGTGAATGTATTTACACTGTGGATTCTTCTCTTCCATCCTTACACTGACTCTACTGCTGAGGATGTCTGTGTACTCCAGTGAAAAGCCAAACAAGCACAGAGGGCAGGAATATCTTTTTCACAGATAGTGATTCAGAACACAGGACTGATGCATCAGAAGTAGATGCAGAAGCATTTCTGGGCGGTAGTTCCCACCAGGATTATTTTTTTTCTTCAAAAACCATACATGAGCAAGAAAGATTTCCTAAGAGCAAAAAGGACACAATCAGTACCTCCTCAGTCCTGAGAGTAAAACATGTGCCATTTGGCTTGAGATGAAATTTGCAGAAAGAGGATTCAACACAGGGATGTTGTGCTCATACACAGTGATAGAAGCAACCACAGAAAGGTTTATCATTCAACATGTCTGCGGTTGGACTTTCTCAATCCTGTGCTGGTTGGCAATTTTCAGCTCTTGTGGTGCATTCTCCTTGTAATGTTTTCAGCTCCATCCAATTTCGAGATTATTTTACTGTTTTGTTCTCCTTGTCCCTTTCTATTAGTTTTTGTTTTCACTCTCTCAAAATCAGCACACATGTTTATCATAACGCTCACGTGAGGTTTCCTGACAGTTTACTCTATTCACTACATTCATGCTCTTCATGATACCTAGCTTGGGGACTAGCCTTCCTAGGTGTCCTCTGTAGGGACAGGAGGAATAAAGGCACCCCATAAGTACCGTTCAAACCCACCTCAGAACAGAACTGCCTCTTCACATTCCTGTCTCTCCCGGTAGTGACTGAAGCGGGGTCTAAAGGCACCACACTCCCCAAGGCAGTACCAGGGAGCAAGAGGAACAGGGCTGCTTTATGAAGGAAAGCAAGCAAGAAACCAAGGGTGACCACAACATGGGCAGATGCAGCACCCTCATGACCAAGGCACAGTCCCACAAGGCCTGAGCAGGGTGAGCAGAGCAGCAGGGTGACAGCAACAGGTTCCCTTGATGATGCCGTGATCATCAGGCAAGGCAAACAAATCAAGTCCAAGGTCAGCCCTGAAAATCCACTCAGTAGGACACGGCTGGGTGCTGGCACACCTATAGCATAGCTAAAGCCACAGCTGGGTCCCCAGGCCTGAGCTCATGTAAAGCTCCTGGGGCATGGGTGGAGGCTTCGGGTCGGGGCAATGAAAGCCTGTTTGTATGTTCAGGGCCCTGATAACTAAGCCCCTCAGTCAGATGCCCAGAGGCAGGTCCTGTGAGTATCAGCCTGCATGCCTTGTTGTCCTGCGTGCTGCAGCGGAGCTTCACTCGTGGCTGGCACTTGCGTTGCAAGCACAATAGGCAGCAAAAATTGCCAGAGCCCAGAGTGTCACCCTGCTGCCAGGAGTCTGGTTGGCCGCAGCTGCATGGTTGCTGTGTCTATGCCTGTGCCGTGTCTCATGCTCCCCCAATCCTCCATCACTGACTTGATTTCCTAGCTGGATCTCAGACCTGCCTCATCACTAGCGACCTGCTGGGTGATCACTGGATTCTCGTCTGACCCAAGAATCTTGGTTATCATCACGGGTCTTCTCTGATCTTATTGTTTGGATCGGTGGGACTGTGCACTTGTCAATGAGGGTGCTGCTCCTGTCTGCCTTGCCACGGCTCTCAGGTCCCTTCCCTCCTGGAGGAGCCTGCTTTGCTGTTCCTTGACAATGGGCAGAAAAAAAACCCCGATTTCTGGAATTCTGGAAATGACCAAGGAAGGGTAAATTCCAAAAGACTTTCTCACCCTACCCCCAATTATGCCATCCACCTGTTTACGCAGACACATGCAGAGATGCACACATCATCAATACATTTCAAGGAAATTGTACACAATGACATTGTACAGGTGAGCGTGTCGCATAGCAGGTATGAGCCACTATCACGCCTTATGAGAGACTGGAACCCCGAAGGAGTAACTGAACTCCTGCTGCCCTGCAGTGAGGATTGCAGTCTAATGAGATAACTCATTTCCTTCTGCTCTTTCTTTTCAGAATTAGGTTTTGCTTACAAACCAAAGAACTACTTAATGGAGGATGATAACATTTCTCTTTTCTTTACAGTTCCCAGATACTTAAACTACACTACCTTAAGTCCCTTCATACCCGGATAGAGTGAGTATAAGAAATGAAAGAAATCAGATTCCAGTAAAGCCTTAATTAAATTTGGCCCATCTAGGTTTCCCTCTGAAATTGATAGCAAAAATTACAGAAGCTAAAAGGCCTCAGGTGATGGATTATAAAGAAATGCAATTGTCACAGAACAGAAACCAACTGAAAATGGTCCCTTCAAACCCATTGTGAGGAGACTGCTGAGGGAGAGAAACCAGAACGTGGGTTATCCTTCCCTGACATTTTAAATTGGCTACTTGCATCACTTTCATCAACCTTCTTTTCAGATGCCATTGGCCCTCACTGATTCAGACAAAGTCTCATTCAGCCAGGCAATGAATTTCCTCTACAAAAAGAACCACCCAAGAAACAGATCAGTCACAGGAATTTACAGAAACTAACCACAGGAAGGAACAACTGAATAAAATACAAAGGAAAAATACATTGCAAAAAAGTTAAGTGAAAGCTGCAGGACTCAGAGGCTGCACACTGACTTCTGATATATAAACCTATGCAAGTCTGACGTAGTTGCTGTTGGACAGATAGAAGGCTTATCTACATGGAGATCATCAACATCTGAATGCTCATTTGAGAAGGGAGATTTTTTTTTAAACCACATTAATCACTAAAAATTGTTCCATGCTTATGATGACAATGAGGAAGAACAGAAAAAAGGTTCCTAATATAGCTGTTTTTCTATTAAAACTTGTCCTTCAAACTCTTCTATCCTGCCAGCTGCTACTTTCCTAGCAATTAGTCCTAGCAATTTTCCTAGCAATAAAGAAAATAATTTAAAATTTCTAGGGTAGGTGGGTTGCAGGATTTTTTTTTTTTTTTTTTTTGAGTGGAGAGCCCTTGAGCAGTAGCATGTGCAAAAACCATAGAGGGAAAGGATGACAGAATTAAAATTTTAAAATTCCTAGATTTCACATCTACATCATATGGATATTAGAGAATTGTCACAAGGAGTACTAAATCATCTGGTCAAATTCCAGAAAATTTCCCGTTAATTGCTTTTGGAAAACGTTCAAAGTCACTACTAAAAAAACTTGGCATAACATGATGTATTTTAGCTAAAACAAAGATCAATTGTTCAATAAGACAAACCTTAAATTAAAAGTATGTCTAAATAATTAAAAACAAATGAAAATTAAGAAGGCAACAGATAAGTAATTTCTTCTTCCTTTCACCCCAGTAAAAGCAGCCACAGCATGTTCCAGAATTACACACGAGGAATATTATTCCAGATGTGCCCTTGTGCTTCTAATCAGCAAAATGAAGGTACCAGCAACTGCCTGTCCACATCTGATCCTCAAATATACGTAACCCTCATGCCACTTATTCCCAGCATTTTCCTGCTCACTTGTACTCCTGCAACATGGTAACAAGAAGTTGTTGTAATCAGTGGAAGAGCTATCTACCTTTTCTCTGCCCTTTTCAGTAGTGTATTTCTCTCCCAGAAGAAGTTGCCTCCACAGCATATTAGAAGCCTCTTCAGATCAATGTAAGGCCACACTACAGCTTCACAAGAAAAAAAAATAATGTTGCAGGACTAAGTAGGAGACTACACATCTCATTTTTCCATTTTTCCTTCACATTCAGAGAAAAATGAAGAAACAGTTACTGTGGCAATTCAATGGTAAATTTTTGTGATTTTTTTACTATAAAAATATGGAACCAGCACCTAGAGGCTTCTTTTTACCAAGAATGCTTTTACCAAAAAGCATAGTGAAAACTATGAGAGGGCACATGAAAATAAGATGATTGATAACAACCAACATGGCTTCACTAAAGGCAAATCGTGCCTCACTAATTTGGTGGCCTTCCATGATGGGGTTACAGAATGAGTGCATAAGGGAAGAGCAACTGACATCATCTACCTGGATTGTGCACAGCAGTTGACACTGTCCCACGTGACATCCTTGTCTCTCAATTAGAGACACCATGGATTTGATGGATGGACCACTCGGTGGATAAGGAATTGGCTCGATGGTTGCATTCAAAGAGTTGCAGTCAATGGCTTGATGTCCAAGTGGAGACCAGAGATGAGTGGCATTCCTCAGGGGTCAGTGTTGGGACTGGTGCTGTTTAACATCTTTGTTGGAGACACGGAGAGTGGGATTGCGTGCACCCTCAGTGAGTTTGCTGATGGCACCAAGCTGTGTGGTGTGGTCAACACACGGGAGGGCAGGGAAGCCATCCAGAGGGACCTGGACAGCCTGGAGAGGTGAGACGGTGCCAACCTCATGAAGTTCAACAAGGCCAAGTGCAAGGTCCTTCACATGGGTGGGGGCAATTCCATGCACAAATACAGGCTGGGCAATGAGTGGATTGAGAGCAGCCCTGAGGAGAAGGACTTAGGGTATTAGTAGATGTAAAACTGACTGTGAGCCAACAGTGTGCGCTCGCAGCCCAGACAGTCCATGGACCATACTCTGGACTGCATCAAGAGAAGTGTGGCCAGCAGGTAGAGGGAGGTGTTTCTCGCCCTCTCCTCCACTCCCATGAGACCCCCCCTGCAGTGCTGGGTTCAGCTCTTGGGCCCCCAACGTAAGAAAGACATGAACCTGCTCGAACATGTCCAAAGGAGGCCATGAAGATGATCAGGGGGCTGGAGCACCTCTCCTATGAGGGCAGTCTTAGGCAGTTGGGGTCGTTCAGCCTGGAGAAGAGAAGGCCCTGGGGACACTTTACAGCAGCCTTCCAGTACTTAAAGGGGGCCCACAGGAAAGGTGGGGAGGGACTCTTCATCAGGGAGTGTAGGGATAGGACAAGGGTAAATGGTTTTAAATTCAAAGAGGGTAGATTTAGATGAGATGTAAGGAAGAAATTCTTTACTTTGCAGGTGGTGAGACACTGGCCCAGGGTGCCCAGAGAAGCTGTGGCTGCCCCCTCCCTGGAAGGGTTCAAGGCCAGGTTGGACGGGGCTGGGAGCCCCCTGGGCTGGGGGAAGGGGTCCCTGCCCAGGGCAGGAGGGGTTGGGACTGGATGATCTTTAAGGTCCTTTCAAACCCAAACTATTCTATGAATCTATAATTCTATGAAGACTAAGACCCAGTGCGGCTAATTTGTCATTGCAATGTGGTGTGTGGAGTGCTGTGACTGGTCCTCCTTTGGTGATATGACTTTAGAAAATTACCTTCTTTCTGCAGATGTTATTTTCCCAGTATGCATTCCTCCCCAGACTCTGAAACTCTGAACATTGGGTTATAAGCTCAGAAGAGAGTCCTACAAGTTTTCTTGGAAAGAGTGTCAGACTTTGGAACATGATAGGGGAGGACACCAGAATACTGAAAATAAAAACCTCTGCCTTCAAAAAAAGAGGAAAGAAAAAGAAATGAGGAGGAAGAGGGGAAACCAGCAGCATATTAAGAGAAACAAAGAGATTCCCTCCAATTTTATTAAACCACCTGCTTTAAGGTCTCTTCTTAGTAGAGATCAGTGCTAGTCTTACAGTGAGGTGTCAGGAGAAGACAAGTGGGTAATAATAACCCACATCATTCTCCCTCAAAGTTTTTTCATTTCCCTTGAGGCTAACTAGTTCTGGCCACCATCAGATGCAGAAGTCTGGACTAGACTTCTAGTTCATTTCTGAACAAACATTCTGAAGCTTACATTCAGCTAAGTGCTTTACACACAGGCAGGAGAGTAAATAGGCTTCAAGTTTATAGAGTTGACATTTTGCACTATTTTACCCTTCTCTGTTCATTATAGCAATTGCAATGCAGCATCATTAGAACCTGCGGAAGGAGGTAAAACACCTCCATTGCTAAAGCTGGCAAATCCCCACCAGTGTTATGGTGGGGTATGAAACTGTTCACCATAGGACAGAGCAGAGCATTTCCTTACAAGCTGCTCCACACCAATGTCTCTGTGATTAACTCTAAGGAAAGAATGAGACCCATCAGTGAGCAGGAATGACAGCTGACATTCACAGGGCACTGCCTCCTTCTCCAGAGACTGTGATTTTCTAACCCACCCTTGACCTTCACAGACCACTGAGTATGCAAGTGTAAACTGGACTCATCCTGATCTACAGCAGCTAAGAAACACTTCTTTCTAGTACTCTTAGTTGCTATTTACACAGCAACAAAATCCCTTTCTTCATATCTTACGCTTAACCCAAGGAGAGAAATTACAGCTGGTAAAAAAACATGGAAATATGCTGAATGTTTCTTCGTCTGTGAAACTTGACAATAAGCACATTTGAAACATTTGCTGTGTTGTTGCTGGAAAGGAAAGAGTGGTTTACTCGATATTTTAAAATGTTTCAAATCTGAACAGAATAAAGGGTTTATAGCCACAGTAACTTCCACATTATTTTTTTAAAAAAAAACCCTATATCTCTGAAGATTTGTGACATGATGCAGCAAGTATGTCACATTGTGTAGGCTTATGTTATGTCTTGAAAGCCTGAATGACTTGATGTGACCTGGCATGATGCTATGGATATTTTAAAAATTTCAAAAGAAATTGCAGTTCTAGTGGTAGGTAGAAGAGAACAAGTTTTCACGTAGGGTTAGAAAAGAACACAATCAAATGACAATCTTAAATAATTCCTTAAAAAATATGCATTTGCAGAGTAATTTCACAACTTGGAAGGTAATGGATTACAGAACACTGTGGCTACACAGGAAAAAGGCCTTTATACAACATGTGACATCTCCACTGGGACTACACATCTACTGTAGTAAGTGGGAAGTATCTTTTTTTTTCAGAAAACATAAATGCTATAATTATAAAAATGTATTGCAAATTCAAATTTAACTACTGGGAAGTTAATATACTTAGCATTTTTTCAGTATTTAGGCTGCCACACTTGCAATTTTAGACTGCTTATTTAAAATGACACAATAAAAGCTTTTTGTTTTGATTTTTTTTCCTACGTTGAATGAAAATTAAGACTTCTAAATAACTTTGGAGCATGTTCTCTTGGAAAAGTATCCTTTTTGGCATCATTAGACCTTCAAAGACTCCTGTTTTAACTATCGGACTGGGCACAGTATATGAGATCAGGTGACTGCTAGTCAAAAAAGATGATGTGATGCTGCGGGGAAAGACCAAAGGACATTTGATGTATTTTTATTTTTTAATTACATCACCATGCTTTGTATTCAGGAAGTTCCAATCCCAAGAAACATCCTATAGAATGAATAGATTGTTTAGCAAGTGTTCCAGATGCCAAGTTTGCAGGGGAGATGCAATTTATATCTTCTTCATCAAGGGTTGATCCTGCAGTCTCATATGGGTTATTAGAGCCATGCGTTGTGATAACACGAAACATCTCTGACAGAGACACAGTACTCTCAAAATAGCATTTGTCATTACATTAGAGTAGGCATCAGGTTGATGTAGAACACGTTTCGTTTAGTTAGCCTTTTGTAAGTTGCCTGAGAAGCAGCAAGATATGAGAGACCATCTGTAACTAGTTTACATCTTAATGAAGGCAGTATTTCACGGTGCAAACTAAAAGCACTCTTGCAGCACTCACAAACAACAACAGCTTTCTCCCCAGAAATCGAGGTAGATCAGTTCTAAGAGAACTATATTATAAGGGAGCTACTAGGCAATCACTTCCTCCAAGAATCCCAGCTTGAACACTGTCTTCTTAAGAGGAGTTACAGAAGAGTTGTAGAAAGTTCTTCCCTAGACATTCTGACAAAATTTTGACAAAATACATTTGGAAAAGCATGCTGCATGGAAGAGTGTTGCACTAGCCCTGAATGGGTAACCATTATTTATTTTATTCCTTGGAGGGGCATGACTTTGAGAGAGTGGAACTATCAAATAATGGTTAGGAAAGATAATCCACTGTACCTCACAGTCCTGTTGGACTTGGTCCCAAGGACTAAGTCACCTCCATTGTGTCGACAGACATTATTCTCTCTGCCCCAGAGATGAGCTCCCTACCAGTGCAACATGTTCCCTGCTTTATGAACAGAGCAGGCTGCAACAGTAGGAGCCTCGGGAAGTTACAATAAACTTTCTTTTGCTTATTGTGACAAGTTGGGTTGCTCCAGATATTTTTCACCTGTGCCACTCTGATCCGTCACTGGCTCGTGCATTACAGGTTAGAGAATGTTAAATGAGCTAACAAGTTTTTTTATTTCACAAACCTCAGTCATATTGATTTCTCTCAGGACCTTCCAGAAAATGTTTAGATCACCCACTGGCAATAGGTTCTGCCTTAACTGTCTAAGTGTATGACCACTTGATAAACTAAAAGCAGACTTCCACTCAATAGACTTTAATAGCTTATATTTGCTTCGAGACCTTTTGTCAGCCTTCCACACTCAGAACCTGCTTCCTTTTGAGATAAATCATAAGTAGATGAGCCATAACTGAGACAGAATCTGTCCATTTAAATTTATTTTCTTCACCTTTTTTTGGAACTGTCTAGAACATACCACATGCTCATGAACACTGACAGAGATCTGAAAACATGATCTCTTCCTCAAAGACAGGACATTTTAGTCTCACATAGAAACTTCTAACAAACAATTACAACCTGAAATCTACCCAGTGCTCCATCTCTTCTCATGCAGAATCATGCCCTGCAAGCCTTTCTCCGACTACTGAGAACCAACCGATGCTCAAATTTAACTTTGTATAATGCCACCATAGAGATTCAAAGCATTTTGATTCAGAAAGGATTGTTAGATCACCTGCATAGCAAAAGCCTCAAAAACTCCCCTGGTCATGCCTTGTCATCCCTTGACCAGTGACAGTTTATGTAGCCACTGATAAGTCCCAACCAGAAAAAAATCAGAGCTTTCATTTGCTCTACGAGGGTTTCACCTGAGAACAGCAGGAGATGAAAAGACCATTGCCTGTTCATCATAAAGGCTCACACTGGATACAGAGCTTTTGATGCCTTGCTTATCACTGCTTGAGGGAGTATTGTTAAACAAACATCTGCTTTCATAAATTCATATTACTGTTTTCACTTCCCACTTCTTGTGATTTATTAGTCTAAATGCTCACTGACTGTGAACTGAATTGACTTGCTCATCTGACTGCAGCACTGTTACAGTATTTTAAAGCCAATATAAGCTTGTTCTATTGTATCTTGTTCAAAACTAGCAAGTTTTATGTTATGCCCTGTAGATGTTCGTTTGCTCTGGAATCTAAATTTAAACTAAATCAGTTTCCAGTCCCACCAAGGACAAATATTTTAAAACTGCTGCCAGCCATGCCTTTTAGCCTGCTGTCTCCCCTTTATAATTATTGATATTGGCATTATACCAAGAACTGCTTTTTTGATGTATCAATAGAGCTGTGTTTAATTTCACATTTTACTTTCTGAATAAAAAACTGGTCTCAATCATGGCATCAGTTTCAGTGGGTATTTTCAAACAGTTGAACCAATTATTTTGTGTTTTAACAGCATTTTCTTTCCTTGATCTCATTGAGAAAATAATTCAAAAATTCTCCACTAAGTGATTTCCAGAAGGCCAGAGTTTATTTGCAACAGACCACATCATGCTGAAAGGCTGAATAGGCCTGAGAATGGCCATTGAGTCCCATAGCTTTTCAAAGTGAGGTCAAGCCTGGATCAGAACAAGACACGTGGCTCCTCCTGCCTGACACATGCTGTAAAAAGAAACTCTGTGATCTCAGCTTAGTTCTTAGTAGAAGCATTTGTCATCATGTTCCATGAGCAGAAGGAAAAGACAGTCCTTTTCTTTCCATAGGCCTGTTCTGATCATGTTCCCAGATTATGACTAGTTCATTCTGCTGTGTTAACCTGCAAGAATTTGGGGCAACAGCTGCATAAACTATATGTTAAAATTATACACATCAATATTATATCAAATTAAATGTGCAAACCCACATCCATATCGTTTCTGTTCTCACCTGTCACCTAGGATGGGATAATGTCACATGCATGAAGTAAATCTCCTGGCATAGCCTTATCAGTGGGATCATGAGGGGTTCACTGTACAGTGGAGTGCTGTCTATGTAGGAAACTATACCACCTCAACTTCAAACACGAGCATTTTTGCCTCATTACCTCTGCTGTCTTCTCTGCCACAGAGATGCAGTCCACTACCTTAAGTGGAAGGCTGCATCAAGATGCCGTGAATTACTGAATACTTCAGGAAATTAGTTTCTGAGTCTTGTTCTTCTCTGAACACACATCTTATGGTGAGAATGGGATGAGATAGATGTCTCTTGTTTTGTCTAATGTCTGCTTATGTAACCATTCTGCCATAGCCACCTTCGGGACATGAATTATTCACCAGATATGATAAGAAGATTGGAGCTCAATAAAACCTGTCAGGTTTCCAGGTCCCATTCAGATGCTAACATTAGCTTTCATCTTTCAGATAATACATATTCAAATTAATTTGCTAACCTATTATTTGACAAAGGAACTACAGGTCACATTAAAGTTAATTTATGAAATCACTTAACTGAAAACCCATACCCGCCTTTGGCTTTCACCTCTCCAAAACGTTACCAGGCTATATCACATATCATTGTAAATGCTTTTCATTAGAATCAGCAACAAAGGTGACTACAGTGCAGCACAACAGCTGGTCTTTCTTAAGAAAAGCAAGTCTCAGTCAACTTAATTTCAAAGGCCCTTGAAACCTAGCTTTGCCATCACAACACTAATTCACAAGTCATGATGTGTGCATCTGCACATTATAAACTTGCTTTGAAGGTCATGATGACAGTGCCTCAACAAGGAAAGGCAGGGATATCTTCCACTATCTATCCTTCCAGGGAGGGGGCAGCCACAGCTTCTCTGGGCACCCTGGGCCAGTGTCTCACCACCTGCAAAGTAAAGAATTTCTTCCTTACATCTCATCTAAATCTACCCTCTTTGAATTTAAAACCATTTACCCTTGTCCTATCCCTACACTCCCTGATGAAGAGTCCCTCCCCACCTTTCCTGTGGGCCCCCTTTAAGTACTGGAAGGCTGCTGTAAAGTGTCCCCAGGGCCTTCTCTTCTCCAGGCTGAACGACCCCAACTGCCTAAGACTGCCCTCATAGGAGAGGTGCTCCAGCCCCCTGATCATCTTCATGGCCTCCTTTGGACATGTTCGAGCAGGTTCATGTCTTTCTTACGTTGGGGGCCCAAGAGCTGAACCCAGCACTGCAGGGGGGGTCTCATGGGAGTGGAGGAGAGGGCGAGAAACACCTCCCTCTACCTGCTGGCCACACTTCTCTTGATGCAGTCCAGAGTATGGTCCATGGACTGTCTGGGCTGCGAGCGCACACTGTTGGCTCACAGTCAGTTTTACATCTACTAATACCCTAAGTCCTTCTCCTCAGGGCTGCTCTCAATCCACTCATCGCCCAGCCTGTATTTGTGCATGGAATTGCCCCCACCCATGTGCAGGACCTTGCACTTGGCCTTCATGAGGTTGGCACCGTCTCACCTCTCCAGGCTGTCCAGGTCCCTCTGGATGGCTTCCCTGCCCTCCCGTGTGTTGACCGCACCACACAGCTTGGTGCCATCAGCAAACTCACTGAGGGTGCACACAATCCCACTCTCCGTGTCTCCAACAAAGATGTTAAACAGCACCAGTCCCAACACTGACCCCTGAGGAATGCCACTCATCTCTGGTCTCCACTTGGACATCAAGCCATTGACTGCAACTCTTTGAATGCAACCATCGAGCCAATTCCTTATCCACCGAGTGGTCCATCCATCAAATCCATGGTGTCTCTAATTGAGAGACAAGGATGTCACGTGGGACAGTGTCAACTGCTGTGCACAATCCAGGTAGATGATGTCAGTTGCTCTTCCCTTATGCACTCATGCTGTAACCCCATCATGGAAGGCCACCAAATTAGTGAGGCACGATTTGCCTTTAGTGAAGCCATGTTGGCTGTCACCAATCACCTCCTTATTTTCTATGTGCCCTCTCATAGCTTCCAGGAGGATCTATTCCATGATGTCACCAGGCACAGAGGTGAGACTAGCCTGTAGTTCCCCAGGTCTTCCCTTCTTTCCTTTTTAAAAATGGGGAATATATTTCCCCTTTTCAATTTATTGAGTACTTCACCAGACCATCACGACTTCTCAAATATGACAGACAGTGGCTTAGCCACTTAATCTGTCAGTTCCCTCAGGACCTGTGGATGCATCTCATTAGGTCCCATGGACTTGTGCTCCTTCAGGTTCCTTAGATGGTCTCAAACCTGATCTTCTCCTACAGTGGGTAGTTCATTCTTGCAGTCATCGCCTTTGCCTTCTGCAACTTGGGTGGTGTGGCTGGAGCTCTTGCTGGTGAAGACTGAGGCAAAAAGCCATTGAGTACCTCAGCCTTCTTCATATCTTGGGTAACCAGGTCACCCATTTCCTTCCAGAGAGGGCTCATATTTTCCCTAATCTTCCTTTTATCACCCATGTACTTACAGAAGCTTTTCTTGTTGCCCTTGATGTTCCTGACCAGCTTTAATTCTATCATGGTTTTGGCCTTCCTAACTTGATCCCTGGCTGCTTGGATAATTTCTCTATATTCCTCCCAGGCTACCTGTCCTTGCTTCCATCCTTTGTAGGCTTCCTTTTCGTATTTTTGCCCAGGAGCTCCTTATCCAACCACACAGACCTCCTGGTGTTTTTTCCTGACTTCATCTTTGTCAGGATGTTTCGCTCCTGAGCTTGAAGGAGGTGATCCTTGAATATTAACCAGCTTTCCTAGGCCCTTCTTCCTTCCATGGATTTATCCCATGGTACTCTACCAAAGAGGTCCCTGAAGAGGCCAAAGTCTGCTCTCCTGAAGTCCAGGGTAGCCAGCTTACTGCACACCCTCCTCGCTGTCCTAAGGATCTTGAACTCCACCATTTCATGGTCACCACAGCCAAGGCTGTCCTTGACCTTCACATTCCCCACCAGCCCCTCCTTGATGAGAACAAGGTCCAGCATAATGCCTCTTTTCACTGGGTCCTCCATCACTTAGAGAAGGAAGTTATCATCAGCGCATTCCAGGAACCACTTGGATTGCTTATACCCTGCTGTGTTTTCCCTCCAACAGCTATCTGGGTGGTTGAAGTCCCCCATGAGGACCAAGGCTTGTGAACATGAGGATGTTCCTATCTGTCTATAGAAGGCCTCATCCGCTGAGTCTTCCTGGTTGGATGGTTTCTAGCAGACCCTCACTATAATGTCACCTATCCTTCCCCTCCTTTAAATCCTGACCCATAAGCTCTAGGTCAGCTCCTCATCCATCCCCAGGAAGAGCTCCACACACTCCAGCTGGTCATTGACAGAGTACAACACCTCCTTGTTGCCTCCCATGCCTGTTCTTACTAAAGAGCCTGTATCCTTCCATTCCAACACTACAGTTATAGGAGTCATCTCACACGTCTCCGTAATTCTTTCTGTATTTCGTCAGAGACACGATTTCCCAACTTAATTCCAAAAGTCTTTCATCTCAAGTGCACAAAAGAAGTGGAATAAGAATAAATCCCAGATGAGAATCTGCCTTCCTCACCTTAAAGTGAAGAACACTTGGCACTGAACCACAGTAGAACTTGCACATATTCTGGCAGCAGAGGAAACATTGCTTTGACACAATATAGCTCATATGAAATTGGGAACAGCACAAGAGGAGATGGATACAAAAAGGTACAAAAAGAGAACTGTTAAAACAAGATGTTAATTTTAAGTAAAAATAATAGGCAATTTGCATGCAAGCTACCGGTCCATAAAAAGACAAATATTTTTTAGTGAAACTACGTGAAACGGTTTTTGTTGAATCTTCTCTCCCAGCAGAGCTCACGCCCCCAACTCCACTCCCCAAACCTTAATTTTCTGCAACATACAGGAAGATCAGTGCATAAAGTGTTTTTTTCATCACCAAACTAAAGATCATTTTCTCTGTATAGAATATTGCAGCCCTTAAGATCTTGCGACTGTAAGTATTTGTTATTTAAATGCAAGCAGGCAAGAATCTAACAGGCCACAATTTCCTTCTAAATGGAATGGGTGAAGTTGCATCGTCAATCAGTTATCTTGGTTTATTCCTCTAGCATATGGGACAGCATGCAGGGCTAGGGAAGCAGTTCAGGTAATCCTCACATGAGTTCAATATTATCTTTTTTCTGGTTTTAACAGGCAATCTCTTCCACAGGGTCAGAAGAATTCTGATATAGTTTCAAGAAGGATTTTGTTTTGTTTTGCTCCTGGAATACCAGGATGATCCAAGGTATTGAGGCACTTTTTTTAACATATACAAACAGGTGTCACTGGAAAAATCCTATGGGAAGCAAATGTACCTCTAGTGCAAGCCATTAACACTCTGTGTTATATGGTTGTAGATGACAAGCTCTTTCCTTTTCTGAGGACTGTCATTGTTAGGGTAATTAATTAACACAATACAAACTCAAGAGCAAGCCTGCTTCTTGAGTCTTGATGTTCCTAACTCTCACACTACTGTTAACCCCAACTAGAGGAAATGATGGAGCTTGCATTCTGCCTCCTTAAAGATTGCTCTGTTCATATGGTTGACATGTTCTCTAAAGACAGGAAGGTCTTTTAGACATAAGCAAGGAAGAGCTGGAGCTGTCCCTCTCACAGCTTAATTTCTGCAACTGAGGATTTAAAGGTGCCCAGTGCCTGAAAATTTATGATTCAACCCACATATCTGAGATCCAATTAAATGTATGGAGTCACTGTCAGGCATTCACTACGTCAGTCCAGAAACTAATTTTGCCATTTTCTCTATAGCTAGGACAAATAGATAAGCCAAAGCTATGAGGGTTTGGATAACCACATTGTTGTTACCTTTCTCAGAGAATCAGAGACAACAGGGCTGAAAGGGACTCTAAGATACCACCTAGACCATTTTTCAGTTCCGAATTGGGAACTACTCTCTCTAGATCACTCTAGATGTTAGTCTACCTTGTTCTTAAAAACCTCTGGCAGTTGAGACATGTCACTGTTTCCACACAGTCTACTTCAGACTCTTCCTATTCTTACCATTTAAAAAGTACACCTGATTTCTAACCTGAATTTCTTTTCATAAAATCACAGAGATATCTAGGTGGAAAAGGACTTCTGGAATTCTCTTGTCTAACCTTCTGCTCAAAATAGGGCTAACTTGAAAGCTAGATCAGGTTGGTCAGGGCTTTCTCCAGTTCAACTTTGAACATTTCCACAATTTCTTCAGACAACCTCTTCCAATCTTTGATAGGTTTCATTATGAATCTTCTTTTTCTCATATCTAATCAGAATTGTCTTTGCTTCAAACTATGTCTGTTGTCCCTTAGCCTATCACTTTCCATCTTCAAGAAAGAAGAATGTGACCCTCTGTTCTCTGTAACCACCCAATAGGTAACAGGAGATATGCACTAATATCCCTCAACTTTTTCTTCTTCCAGCTGAAAAAAAACCCAGTTCCTTCATCCTCTCCTCCTGTCCTGAATCACCTTGGTGCTCCTCTGCTGGTCTTGCTTCCATTCACAAACATCTTCCAGCATTTGTCCTACTTCCAAAATGCCCCAAAATAATGTTATCCTCCTCTTTGCCTGACATTAAAGCTCTCCTCACACTTGTCCTCTCCAAACTAAGCAAATCCAGCTCTTCCATTCTTGCCCAGAAGGCATGTCCTCTGAGCCTCATTCCTGTTGCTCACATGGGGACTTCCTCCAATCTGTCCTCATTTTCCTTGACCTGGAGACAGTGTGCACCAGCCAAAATCATGTTTATGCTCCATACAAAGGAAGGATTATCTCAAGGATATTTCATTCAACATAGTTATTCATATATCCCAGGGTAACTTTAGATTTTCCCATTTTATTACAAAGTTGCAGATTAATGGTCAATTTGTACCCCAGTATAACTCTTTGGTCCTTTTCTACAGAAACATGGTTTCACCAGTCATTTTTCAGCTTGCATTTAGATGAAAATTGGCAACTATATGAGTTTAAGTCCACACACATTTCCTTGCTGAATTACACCCTAATTTTTTGGTCTTTTTTTCCAGACCTGCAAAGGTTACCTTGAATTCTAATGTGGCTCCCCAAACTTCTTGCAGCCCTTTTGCTGTCTCTGCTTCTTATGATTAAGCTGACTCATGACTTTCACCCTACCTTACTCAGCTGCACATCTCAGGGATAGAGTGGTTCTCCCAGGAAAGAAGTGCTTCCACACAAATCTACAATTCTTCTTTAACTCAGAGTTCACTTTCAGGATTGCAACAAAGAAATACTTTCTGTCACTGCAGAGCTGGGAACAGGATCTGAATAAACAGCTGCATTACCACTGGGCTTCTTACATCAACTTTATGCGTAACTTTTGTTTGTTCTGCAGTGTCATATAGAGCAAAACATGCACGAGAGCTGGTGCTCTTTAACCATGTACCTACTGACATCATGTAACCAAAGTATTTTACACATGCTCTATTGCATAGTGTGTTGATACTTGCACTACAGATGTATGTCTCCTACCATGATGTTCAGGAACTCCCACTCAGCTCAGACATGAATTACTCCCACTTACCTCAGACATGAGTTGGACAGACCTACGTACCAGAATGGACATCTGTATGGAATCTACCCACATCCCTAAAACCTACAGGCTCTTCTTAGAGTCTTCAGAATAAATGAAAGAATTCCTTTGGTTTGTTTTCAGGATGAAGCTATTGATAATATTTCTCTAATAAACCTTTTTTTTTTTTTTTTTTTAATTTATTCTTAAAACCAAGTTTTCTAGCATCCTAGAACCACCAAAACTGCTCTATGCATTGAAACATTACATATCTGAAAATGAATACTTTTCACCTGTATCTGATTTATTCTTGGCACCTGCTTCAAAATCCAGCAAAGTCAGTAGACTTGGAGAAAGAGGGAGTGTGAGCCTACAGGGGCCGAAAAGGTCCACTTACAGTGATCTGATTCCGGGCTTAAGTCTCAGATGAGAAATTGGAGGAAAATAAGCAGAGCCATTTTACATTCCAGCTATTACAACCGGGTACCCATTGTACAAAATAGATATGCCAACTATTCAAAATAAAAAAAAATATCAGAAAGATATCAGTCTAGTTGCATACTCAGTCTGATTGCAGATTCTTTTCTCTATACTCAGCTGGATAGTCTGAGAATGATGAGAAACCCCTATGATTACAAATCCTCTAAGTATCTTACTCCTATTTTACTAGGTAATGAAAATGATTCAAAACAGTCATTCCAGAAGATTTCCTATACAGACATTATCTGACTATGAGAACTCTTCCTAATTATTTTTTATACCCTGTACCCCGGCAGATTTCCTTTCGGTGCTTTCCACTGACTGCATTGACTCTTTCACAGAGTAGAAGACAGTCCCCCATACTCTTCTTTTTGTCTGCCTTTCTTATTGTATCCCCACAACTCATACCCTACCTATCCGCCTCACGTACCCATCAAGTCCTGTATTCCCTTCCATCACTTTGACGTGAAGCTTTTTAATGTTTTGACTATTTGTCTTGCAGGACTATATAGTATCTTCCTCCTCCAGCCCATGGCTGTCCTTGTGGTGGGAATTTCACCCTCACAGAGGAAATTAAACAAAAGAGCAGGAGTGTGGCCTTTGCCAAGAGTCATTTCTGCAGACACCATCTGGAGGGCCCTGCTGTCCCACAGAACTTAAATTGGGACCTTTCAGCAGCTCATGATTTTACTTGAAAGAGAAAAAAACTCCAGAGCTGTTGAGAGAAGTTTCCCAAGTGAAACTTAAGACTCAGAAGGCAAAGAAAGAAGGTTCTTTTTTAAAATATAAACTGCTATAAACTATAGCACCATAAACTGCTGCTCTGGAATTGAGATAAATTTAGTATGGATTCATCACTAAGAAGTAACTTTTCCTGGTATGTGAGCTATCTGCAAGCTTTTGAAGCTGTCTTCACTGCACTCTATAGAGGAGTAAACAGAATGGCATGTATACGTGCTCTTGCATGGGAAAATCCAATTTAATCCCCGGAATTTCAGCTTTCCATGTTCTGTTCTTAGCCAGGCAGCTGCTTTTAGAAAAAATCTTTTATCTCCAAGCAAGACAAGGAGCAAACAGCATTGACTGCAAGTGATCAGAAGCAAAGTTTCTACTGGAAACACTGAATGTTTTGAGCTGTTTCAAGCATGTGACTTCTGGTTAATAGTGTTCTGTAAGCAAAGGACAGCAGACGAGAGAAAGCAAAGAAATCAGAAATTAGAGGGCTAAGTAGGGATTTAAACAGATCTCTCTTTGTCACAGTCTCTTCTTAAAGTCATTTCATAGTTTTCAAGTTTAAAGAACAACATACACAACAGAACACATCTACTTTCCCAGATCAACTCCATGAATCAAGAACTTTACATTTGTAATATTCGTTTTCCATCTTTCAGTGCTCTGCTGGCTGTCAAAGTAATGCACATTTCATGGTGCATGAAGCAAATCACTGGCGAGAAAGGGGAAAGAGCCACTGAGGTCACTGATCCTGCAGCTAATGTAAGGGCAGATTTTGGTTTTGTCAGGTCAAGTTTTCTTCATGTTGTGATCAGTTCAGTCTCTCTGGCCTAGAATCTTCTCCCAGTCACCTGATGTGAACCACACTAACTTATCTGAAGGCCAGCATTTAAACATCTCTAAGTGTGACAAAGAGGAGGAGTTTTTCCACTAGTCCTTTGTGCATTTATTTGCACTTACACAGATTGAGTGCAACTTTGTAGTCTTTCACACTCATTTTGTATTTGCATACTGTCAGATAAGTGTTAGGGTAGAGAACGATCTAAATTGAATACTGTGTGAAAATATAATTGTTGTTGGGCCAATTTGACCACCAAATATTGTTAGGGAACCACAATTATTCAACCTAAATTTCACAGCAATAGATTATAAGATTATTTTGTAAAACATCTAAGTGTGAAATACAGTGAGTTAATAAAGAACAATCCACAGAGATAGGGAAACTTCATGGAATACAATAAGATGACAACATAATCAATCAGCGATTATGTAGATTTAAAAAAATGTTTCTCCTTACAATTTAAGAAGAAAGGATAAATAACTACAATCAGAAGGAAAAAAAAAAAAAAAAAAAAAATGAAGGACATTAAGAACGCTTAGGGCAGAAAATCTTACCTAATTTACCAAAGCTCAATGACTAGGTTTTTGGGAAGGCTAGAGCTTTTGCAGGTGGGAGTGTCTGCATAAATAGCGCTCACTATCACAGCACTGTCCTGGTGCCAGACTGTTCTTACCTTAACCTACGTAAGGGAATGAGATGCAATCACACCATTTTATCTTAATCTACGTATAGTAAAGACATTTCTGTTGCTTATTTTGTGATCAAGACAATTCTTCTGACTTGTTAGAGCTCAAAATAACATGAGGTCCAAACTGGATCAATGCTACTTAAAGGGAATTGCATTATTTCCCTGAGTTATGTTCTGTGGTATCTGAAATATCAAAATAAAATTTCAAGTACTGATAGAAACCTCATCTGCCATTAAGCTTTCTGACAATAGAGAAAGAAACACAAGGGCTATAGTACTAGGGTGAAGCACACCAGAGCAGTTACATCAGTAAGGTTGGTATTTTTTTAATCTTATCCATTATTCTTAACTCTACCACAAGT
Organism: Tyto alba; assembly: GCF_018691265.1. Taxonomy (NCBI): domain Eukaryota; kingdom Metazoa; phylum Chordata; class Aves; order Strigiformes; family Tytonidae; genus Tyto; species Tyto alba. The sequence goes on along the minus strand of NW_024881295.1, from coordinate 2,758,575 downwards.
CTCAGCTGTTTCATACTTTTCCTCCTTATATTATTGCATTGACAAACACACTTTGAGATATGGGATGTTTATTCACTTTAATTTAGGGTATCTGAGGAACTATATCACTGGAAGGGAATTATGTTATTCCAGAACAGAGATCAGAAATATGAGACTATTCTCCTCACAGATTATTCTTCATATTTCCACATCACTGTTCCAGCACAGAGTTAGATCAGCATGTTTAGTGCAGGACCTGTTTTTCTATCATTTCCAATGAATTGCTGGAGGTGCTTTGAGGCTACAAGGACAGAGGAAAGCCTACAGACAGGCTGACGGGGATCCTGGATGTGAGCCACAGAAAACTGACCACACACATCAAGCCAGATCATCTTCCACAGTAGTATAAATGAAGACCTTATCTACTCTCAGTTTCTGTCTTGAGCATCACTGCAGTTTTCTCAGTCTTTAACTTCCTGGAAAATGGGAGATATCTTATGGAATTTTGAGCAGAAAAGGAGCTAGTGGGAAAAATTAGAATAATATTCTGATGATTAACATGGTTTGGGTGAATGAAGACATTTCATCCAACATAACAATAAATTTTTGTTTCACCTTCTTATCTGATTTCTATGAGACTTAATCAAAATAAGATTATTTAAGTGTAACCATAAATTCATACATATCCTGTTCACTGCATTCTGTGTCTCATTTCACTTACCAAAAAAATTGCTAACTCATACAACATTTCAGTTTGTGCTTTCAAAATTTTCAATTCCTTCATTAAGTATTTTTACTCCTGCTCTAAATCTGGGACAAAATGTAAGGGGAAAAAAATCAAAATATGAGAAGTAAGAATTTCCTAAGTGATACAAAAAGTGACTCTCTATATATTACTATTATGCATTAATCCACATCAGGAGAAAGCCAAAAGTCTTTCTGAAGCAGTTTGTGACTTAAGTCACACAAACTATGGTATGCCTCATGATCAGAAATTTATGCTGGAATGGACCTGAAGTCTTTACACTATTTCTAGGCTCTTTCAAAAAGAGCTTACATTGGCAATGTGGACCTTGAGCGAAGCTGCTTTCTGCAATTTCTTTCAGGAAATGTAATGAAAACTGCTTTCAATAACATGGCTACTTGAGACAATAGATTTAAGGAAATTTCCTGTACATCCTGTAGCTTTTTCACCTGACATATTATCTGCAGAATCCAGTTCAGATATACTAATTTCACTTGTACTCAGGCATTTTACTGAAAGGAAAAGACTGATGAAATCAATCCACCCTATTAAAGAAAGATAACACTGTGTCAGCATCAGCCTTTTAATTCACTAAGATGAGTTCACTAGGTATAACCATTCCCCTAACAGTCTGTTGCGATAAATCCCAGCATTGTGTGTGCAATCCTATGTTAGCTCTTGTTGGACTTCTTATTTTAAAAGCCAGGAGGCTGCTGTTGCAGATGTATTACAAGGCAGTGTGCACTAGGTAGCTGACGTGCACTTACTTCAATGTGTACCAACACCTATGCAAGCCCTTTCAGTAGGCAGACACTGTGCTTGCTACAGCTCTGAGTGTTCATTGACACAAGCTAGTACGTTTGAAATGCATAACAGATGGTTTCACTAAAAAAAAACGCAGACTAAGGGACGAACACTTCTGTGTTTGTGCATGGAAAGTCCTTTGTAGGAAACACCTTTCCTAAAAACCACGAAGCCCTAGATGACTTGAATATCAGGCTTTTTTTCCAAAAGTTGCGTTGAGGAGATTGGCTTTGGAATGCTAGTTGGTGCAGATTTTCCCACTTTTCAGTTTTCTTGCACGCATTGTTCTGTGACTAATGGAGCCACATTTTCAGCACAAGGCAGAGAGACCATAATGCTGTCTGAAGGGATCTCATTGGCCTTATAATATCAACTGTGAATTGGAGTATTAAACATCGTTTGCCTATTTTTAAAATTCACAGGTTGAGTACTTGACTACTCTCTATGGGAAATACCCAAGATGCAGTGCAGTTCATTGCGTTGAATTTTTGGGGCTTCAATTACTTTTTTTTTTTTAAGTTACTCCCTATTACTTTCTTCCCCACTGTACAACCTTCTATAAGGTTCCTCTTCCTCCAAGACGTTCGTACCTTCTTTATAATGCTGTTTGCAGGCTCTGGAGTAAGCTATCCCTTTAGGAATTTGGTACATTTATTTGCTAAAATGGGTTGTACTATCTTTGGTGCTCACTTCTACACAGAGAAAGGGAAGTGTTATGTAGCCTGAAAACAGCTTCAATTTAATCAAAGCACCTTCTTCAGAATAGACCTGCCATATTTCTGTGTCCAAGGGGCAAAGAAGAGAATATTCTTACCTGATTCACCTGTTTAACAGCCATCCCAACTTCCTGGCCTTCAGTCTTGGCAAAAGAATCTATTAGTATCCCCTATCCCACACACACTTTTTCATGTGTTTCTGCTTTTACTTAGACTGTAGCTCTCAAGAGGATGACTTTTGAAAGATTTTCCCCTGAACACTATGAGAACCATAATAAAAATGATCAATTTCTAAACTAGACAACCACAAGTGTAAAGTATCTTTTAGGCTTAAGCTTCACTTTTTAGAGGGTGGGCCAGGAGATAATTAGCTAGATTTTATTCTTGAAATCTCCTTGCATCATGAATAAAGACAGTTGTGAGGAGGAATTTCTATTCTTATTTGCACCAGTGCAAATCCAGAGAATGGCAATGCTCACCATGGACTTCTTCAGGACATATACCACTATAATTGTTCATCTCAGTGGAAGGCAAGATATTTTGTTTTACCAGCAATTCATATAGACAAAGGCAGGGAAGTCAGAGTTTTAGCTGTCACATTTACTTGGCTGTACTAACCTGGATTGCTAGTTTTAAAAACTAGCATTAACTCTGTTGCCTGTCCCTTTCTTTTTCCCATCAGTTCTTGTTCATATTCCACACTGAAAACCTGTTAGATGAACAGTAAGTGATAAAAGCTGCTTCTATATATGTTGTGAACTGCATCCTACTGCATTAAAATGCTCTAAACAGAGTTTAAAAAAAAAAAAAAAAAAGTTAATGTTATTTTGCTATTAGAGTTTTCTCTTCCAGGGTGCCAAGCCTGGCTTAACAAAACCCTAATTTAAGTGAAGAAAAGTTTGGTCAGCTATGAATTGTCAGACTCATTATCTTTATGTTTATTTGTATTTTGAAGGTTTTCAGTACAGGCTTTATTTGTGATTTCCAACAGAGGATGACCTGGAAGTGCCAGTTTGGCAAAGCAGGCTGGAAAAAGCTAAGGAGAAAAATATGCCCCTCATCATTTAAAGATCTTTATTCTTTTCTCTACGGCTGTGTAACAAATACATGCAGGGAGCAGGCTGCTTTTTTGTCATACTGATGAAATACGAAGGGCACGGAAAAAACAAGCAAAGCTGAAGCAACCCAGAAGCTCCCTTGGGTGGGGTGCTGAGCCTGGGAATTCTCCATGTGCATTGCCAGTGGGGCTCAGGGATGCACGACACAGGATGGCAAATGAGAGAGTTTTGTTCTCTAGTACACCTTTCTCATGATGCACCACTGAACAAAGGTAATTCTTTCTGTAAACAGATAGGAAAGGGTTTGCTCTTACATGCTATTTGCCTTTTACCCTGAGCTGCAAAGAGAAAATGAGAGAAAGTATTGAAAGAAACTCACAGGATATCAGGGTAACGAATTCTAGCAGAGTCATCAGGTGATTGTGTGAGAATTCCCCACTGACAGATGGGATTTTTTTTCCTCCAGAGTCTTGTTTGTGCCTCTCCAATGAGTTGTTTATATGGATATCTCAGCTCCAGACTCCTGAAGGTGATTTTAAAGCTTGAGTGAGCTTCTATTTGTAACTCAGTAACCACGATATGTCCCTGCTCACCTAAGTTACATGGGTCTTTTTCTGTTACTCATATCTGGTCAACCTCTAAATCTTAAAGCTCCTTCAGAATGGCTACAATAACACTCCTACTGCACAGTTACTTGACATTCCATATTAATAAGTCATTATAACCTCCAGCTCTGCAAGAAGCTGAATCACATAAATATGTGAAGAAAAACAGGTTTCTAAGTACTTTGGTGAGTTCAAAGGAAAGTAAATAAGAGATACCTGGCAATTTGGTCAGCTTTCCATCACTTCAGGAGCACACTCTTCTCAAAATGGCCTTTTGCATTTCTTCTTTCAGTGAGTTATCTCGTATAAATTAATCCCAGTTACTGGTTATCCTTCACAGAGGCCTGTAACCTCTACGCAGCTAAGGAATGATAACTGTGGTCCATTTATAAATTAGATCTTAGCTACATATAAATAGAACCAATGCTGCTGCCACCCCTTCAGTTCCCAAAGGCTGCCCAGCTCATTCCTCACTCCTTGACAGTTCTTCTCTAGCAGCCTTATTGGAGCTTCAGAGTCAGGGTTCAGACTGGAGACTTGCCTGTGGCACAAAAACAAGTGCTCTGCTGTGCTTCCTAAGCAAGAAGGGAAGCAGTTACTCACACTTCATTAACTAGTGGAGCACACATCTGTTTCTAACTTCCACGTTAGCATGCATTTCACTGATGGGTGGGGAAAGGGGCAGACCCCAGGGTTACCACAGGAAAGTTAATTCCGGACTTCTGCCCCCTTTTCTTCCCAAAAGCTAACTGAAGTTTTACTCACTATGGGTAAAAACTAAGGGCCCTTGAATCAGCCAGGACTCAGCATGGTTCAGTAAGATACTTAGTCCCTCCTTCCCCGGCTTGACCGAGAGGGGAATAAGGGGTCACTCTCATGTGAGGACCCCTTTGCCACAGCACTGATCCTTCCCCTGTCAAAGTAGACCAGAGTTTGCCAGTCACGTGCAAAAAAGCTCCCACATGGCCATCATCCTCACAACACATTAACTCAGCCTGACTCAAAACATCAGGTTCGCCCATAGCCTGAAAGGCATTTTTAAACTCAGAAGCACATGAGCACAGCGCTCCTCTGCCTTGACTTTATGGATGAGGCAGGTTCAGGGCCTGGGTGAAAGACTTTACTCCAACCTTGCAGTAGGATGCTCACTGCAGAACTGGACTTGGTAATCTCTACGGCTAGGAAGATCACCCCGACCCCACCTAACACCAAATAAATGTTTTCCTCCTTTGCCTTCTGCAAATGGCATAAGGGGGGCACCCCTCTGGAGTCGGACACGAGGGCTGCTGCAGCTGCAGCTGCTGCTACCTACGGGGGAGGAAGGGAGAGGGAGCAGCGAGGGGAAAGAGACTGGCACGAGCACAGTAGCTTTTGCTGCAAGGCTAGGCTCTCCAGCTGGGGCTGCGTGGGAGGGAGCAGAGATTCTGCCAGCAAGCAGAAAGGTGGAGGGTTTGTCATGATGTGGGTTTGTTTTTTTTTTTTTTTTTAAAACACAAGCTAATTTTATTCTCCTGTGGCCCCTTCCTCATGGAGAGCGCTCAGATAGGAGTTCACAGCACTTCAGACCTTTACTAAGGACGGGTTACCAGACTGGGCAGACAGGGGCTGTATCAACAACCTCAAGCATTTTAAATCAACAACAAACAACCCACCCAAAAGTATCCCCTCCCTATCATCCACAAAACAGGTTTGGTCATTATCAGATTTCCTGTCCTAATGTAACTCCCAATGTCTTACCTTTGTGACCTGCAGAGATAGAACCAGAAAGTGTACTGGGTACATGCATGAGAGACAGTAAAATGACAGCTGAGCTCCTTTTAAAGTTGTGGAAATCCAACGTGTTTTCAGGGGCATTGGGGTGGGGGAAAAGAATAATAAAAAAACCCCAAACAAATCAAATGCCTTATGTTTCCTTCCCACCCTCATTTTGTCTACACTCAATGAACAGGGATGAGAGCAGCTCTCCTAAGAGCACTGCATTAGTATTTTCCGCCTGCATCTGCTGTACCCAGGCAAAAATGCCCCAAGGCCTGCCCCAGCTGGACATCCCCCCACAGTACAGTTAACGTCCTGAGAGGCACTGTTTTGGCCTAGTAATCTTGTTTACACGTTTCCACTGTATTTTATTTTCTGCATGCCTGTGCTGTAATCTTATTTACCAGCTTTTCAGCCCCAAAGTTAAAAAAATAAAATGAGATACCAAGAACAAAAAAGAAAAGGCAGGAGGCTCACAGGAATGCCCTTGCTCATCTCACGTAGGCAGTAATATGCTCTTTCACTGCTGCTCTTGCTGCCACGTGACAAACTGCATCTCTGTACCAAGTGTTCCCTGAGTCCTGCCTGTTTTCCTGACTGAGCAGCACGAAGTAAAGGGATTTGTGGAGTGACAGTTAATTCAGATAATTGTATTTTCCTACTGCCTGTGTAACGGAAATGCCAGAGCTCTGGGGGCAGAGGATTCCACGTGTGCTTGCATGCCTTATGTAGTACACCGTATGCCTGCAGCTGCCCTTCTCTAGTCCCATCTGTTGGAGATTGATGTTGATTTTGCTCATCTTGTCTCCTAAAAACCCAGCAATAATAATGAATGAACTTAGTGTTCAGTAGAGTGCTGGCAGCTGATCCATCTGGGCATATTGTGGGCACGTGCCCTGCAAGGTTTCTTTGATGCAAACACACTCGCAAGTCTATAGATCCAAATCCTATGATTAAACACCCTATCGTAGCCAGGTCTTTGCACCACGTTCACCTTTGTGGATTTCAGTCTATCACCTTTCTTATTATTAGGAGACTTTTCTGTTGTGTTTCCTGCCTACCTTGAACTTTTTCCCTGAAATTACAGGCACAAAGACCAAGCATAGGGCTAGGAGCTGGTAAGGGACAGAGTCAATTTCTAAGCAAACTCCCCTTTTCAGGTTGAAGATATTTTCATCCAAATTGATTTTTTCATTGTAAATTAAAAGCTGATAAATAGAATCAAAGTGATTTGATTAGCCTAGTCTGATATATAAGCTTTTTAAACAATTAACGTATTTGCTGTTTCAGCTTTTCATCCCAGCCCAAAGTAGAAATCATCCTCAGAACTTCTTAATTCTCAAAGAATGAGTAAATCCATTTCAGCTACCTATGTGCCTTGATCCTGGCAGGCAACATCACAGGCTTTCAAGTCTACCATGGAAATACTGATCCATCTAGATGTACAGCTCCTAGCAGAGCAGCCCACATAGCTAAGCTGCAATCCTTCAAATTGTTATCATGTTGTCAGTATCCTTTGCTTGAACCCCCTTACCAGTTTCTTCCTTGAACAAAAAATTCTGTACTAGAGCAAAACAAGTATCTACTCATCCTATGGCAGATACTTTCGGAGAAATGTTAGAATCAGCACATACCCTCCTGGCCCAGTCAATCAATTTTAGGGGACTTCCTGAGATAAGGGCTGTACCCTATGATAACTGTTCCTTTTTTAAGATTTCTATCCAAGCTGTGCCCTGCTGGCTTTACCATAACAAGAAGTAGACACAAAGTCCTGGGTTTTTTTACTGTGCATATGTTGCAATTCCATGCATTTGTCCGAATTCTGCAAAAGTTACAGTAACAACCGAATTATAAACAGAAGTATTATCTTTGGATTTGAGAACAGCTAAGAGTGGACACTGTAAGCTGTGACTGTCCTGGTAGCATTTATCAGAAGAATGGAGCAAGAAAGGTAATAAAGAGAAAGGCCATTGGCCATACCTAATAAAAGCAATTTGTGAAAGCAAACAAATTCCTCCGGGAGGTCAAAACTTGCTTTCTATCCTCTCATAATGACAAGGAGAAGTTAGAAAGAAATTAATGAACGTGCTTTTGGCAAAACAGCAGCAGTAGTTCACCTAGAAGAAAGATGTCCTATAACTAGTAACCCTAAATATAAGCCAGTCCCAGCTGTTTGTTTATATTAATATATCTTGTTACTGATTGGAGATGTCTAGCTGTATATACTATATCTCCAAGATGTAACAGGAGTCAGAAGCTGTCATTTTTGGGTACAGGAGAAAATGTAACTACAATCAACAGTGCAGTGAGGAAGATATGTCTTGGTGTACCTAAGTCTGTAGAGTCAGACTAGTCACCTGTCATCATGACCACTGTCGTCTCTCACAGTCCTCAGACAAGTCATTGGAGGTCCTCTTTCCCTTTCCCTGTGGCAAATGTCCTATAGAGTAGCATATTGAATTTGTTCAGACTTCATTCTATTTAAATGAGGCAGTTTTCAATTTATATGACTTAAAATCCTGAACACAGACTTGGCATACAACATTAGACAGAAAACAATGAGAAATGTCTTTCCCTCTTGGAATGCTTTGTAAATAACTGTATTTGATAGAGCCTTACTTGCAGCAAGGATATGTTCCAGACACATTGAAACTGGTAGAAAATTTCCCATTGACTTCACTAAACTTTGAAGACCCAAAGGAATATTACAGCACTAAAAAACTACTGTTGTAGAATGGCCTCAAGTTTCTCCTGGCAGTGAACATCTGTACTCAAATTAGTATTTATCAACTTCCGATGAGAGCCATGTTTGGAACTCATCTAATATGCCTGCTCTCACAAAGAAAACTCATGCTAGGCCATTCAACATAACCCAAGCCTTTGCAGGCCAGTGGCAGATCTTCTGCACTATATTCCTTCTTAATCATACAGTAACTGGGGGCTCTGAAAGGTTAAGCTAGCACTCCTTAGAAACTTGTATATTCTGTGACAAAGGACATATTGCAGTCATTTATTTATCTCTGAGCTGTAGTGACATAAAAGACGTGCAGCCTGATGAAATGGGGAACACTCCATTGACTCACATGGCTAATACCAGTTCTAAATACAGCCATGGTGAGAATTGAAATAAAGAGCATACACCTTTTAGGGAGGAGAAAAATCTACTTTTCAAGTCCAAATATCCCTATGAAAAATTATACCTTAGCGGAGCTTACTGGTCACTGGTAATTTTTTCACCATCTCAAATCCTACATCAGAAGAATTTCAGGCTGTGACAGATAGATATAGATTAGATATAGATATAAATATAGATGTAGATTAACCCATTTACATTTATTAGTCATTATTATTCAAAAACTGTTATCACTGTTATGCACGTGTGATATGGTTCTGCAGAATGGGGACATAATTTTATTGACTTAGAGACGGGAAAAAGGCATAAAGAATACAGGTAATGCACATTTTTGAAATAGCAATATAAACATAAACAGAAAAATGTTCAAGTTAAAGTCACATGAAAAATTAGACTAATCTTCAGGTGCATTCTAGACTTACATGTACAGAATTTTTATGCTAAAAGTAGAAATACAAACTCCAGAGATGCAACACATCTCAAGAATATAAAATAAATAAACATAGATGAATGCAAATAAAAGAAAAAGAACAAATACTTGAATCTGCTTCCAGAATGATGAGAAATTTTGATAGGTAAGAACCATGGTAGAAGATGCCCAATCTATGACAAGAACTCATTTATTTCCAAACAAAATCTCAAATAGTCTTCTTGTGCCTGGGAGTGAGTTCAAAACATTTAAACTTTTATGGGACCCCTGCATACTCCTCTTGTGGTGCTGAACAATTCCTCTATGAGAGAAACCTCCCAGCAGAACAGCGTTTCAACAGTTTGAATGAAGAAATCCAACTCACTGAGAACATATGCTTGATGGGGACATCGCAGTTATTTATCCAGGAGAAAAATGTTCAGCAACTTTTAACCCAAGATGACTTGAGAACAAGGAATAAATGGGTTTGGTTTCAGTCTCCGCAGCAGTGTCTTCCTAATGGTCAGTATCTGCAGGAGGAAAGCAATCAGACCTCTGCAATGCAAAAATCTATAGTAAGTATCAAGAGCAAATCATTAGGCTTCACACTGTGTACAGAATTATGGCTTAGGACCAAGTGAAAGATCCATCATTATTTCACTTTCCTTTCAAGGGCATTAATATTAATTGAGTGACACCAAGCACCGTCAGTGGTTTTCCTGCTGGAAATATCTTCTTCATCAATTTGTTCGCATAACCAAATATCCTAGAGAAAAACAGTATTGTTTCCACTCTTACAGCTCTTGCAAATTAGATTTTTAAGGTAGATTTTTTTTCCCTTCAGAAAAATAGGTCAGTTCCCCTGAAGTAATGCATGCAATCTGAGGCCAACATTTCTGCTTGCAATGAGCACACTTGAATTCAATTCTCCCGTCAAGCTGGGCGTTTGCATATTGAACTAATTCAACTGGTCAAATGACTATTTGCAACGGACAGATTTCGCCTGACTTCGGAGTTGAACTGAGGCCTAAATACTTAAGCCTTTTTCTACTTCCAGTCTCCCTCTCTGCAAATACAGACCATAAATATCCTCTCCCAGGAGATCGGTCCTGAAACTTTATTAGGCTTAAAGTTACGTTCAAACAATGTCCTAACAAAAACAGTGGATATTGAATAGTAAATAAAATGTGTTCCAAGGACATCAAATCATGATTACAATGACTTCCATTTTTGTATAACTTCAAAAATAAGTGTTTTTTTTCTTTACGTATTGGAAAATAAGAAGACTTGATATACAAGAATAAGTTAAATAGATGGAATTATAAATGTAAAAAATAGCAGAAGATTGCTTAAGAATAGTATTTAAAAAACAGGAAAGATATTCCCAAATAGCTTGCCAGACAGCCTCTGTAAGACAAAATAGAAAAAAAAAAAAGAATAAGAAAAAAGGGATATTTCAAAGTAGTTTCAACTTAGTGGGATCAAAGAAATTGGTTTCAACTGGGTCTGAAAGGGAGCAAGGAGTATTCTGACCGGCATACGTAAAGCATACTACTTTATACACATGCCTGCCTTAAATCAAATGACCTTAAACTGATCACGATTAAAGAGCACCTTTTTTTCAGTGTGTGTGCAAATGCTTCGCTTCATCAGGCAGCCCTGAAAGGGCAACGAGGAGGGAAAGCCCTACAAAGACTGCTCACTCACAGCCCGAGTGCTGCAGCACGTGGACCGCACAGCCACCCCACTGACTGGCAGAGAAGGTTGCCGTCATCTGCTCGTGCGTCCCCCAGTTTTGGCAAAGTTTTCCACAGTCCTGACAAAGCCCCAAGGTGACTTACATGACAAAAAAAAAAGCAAAGCAAAATCCCTTTGAAATACTCTGAACTGAATCTGTGTGAAATAAAATAAACTTTTCTCCCCAATCCCAAATAACAGAGACACAGTTTCTTTCAAAAGAGCTGTCTACGTGTTAATCTGCAGCGAAGGCTCAGTGCCAGCGCTGGCACCTTTTGAAGTTAAAGGAAAAGATCCTGCTCTCTTTATGATGCCCAGATTCCTGACTGAACTGAAAAATAACATGGTAATAGGCTTCCTAGGCTCCAAATAGCTCTCTGAAGATCACTGCCTTCCTCCAGTGATTAGAGAAGATGTCAAAGTGACTGGGTTAGATGCTTTACTCAAATACTTCAAACTAGCTGAGCTGCAAACAATAGCTCCCTAGAAGGGTTCCTGGTTTTGTTCTGAGTGATCTCAGAATGAAGCTCAGCTAGGACAGAATGCCAGATTTGAGTAGAAAAATAGGGATTCACATTGCAAAATAAAATACCTGGCTTTTCTTCTGATTTTACTGATTCTACTTTTTCTATTTTTTTCTACTGACTCGTGTTAGCTAGAATCAAAGTTGAATTTTATGTCAGTTTTCCACGGTGTTTTTATACTTTTCTTCTTTATTTTCTCCTACTGAAGGAAGAAGAATTAAAAAAGGAAGGTTGGAAAAATAGAAGGACTTTAAAGAGATAGAATTTTAATTTTTCAATAAATAAACGTATTCAATTGTTGTTAACAGAACTTGATATTTTCATACAAAACATAAAAACATGAATGTTGCAGAAGCAGCATTTTGATACTCTTTGATTATGTATTATCTATTGCAGGAACTTCTTGATGAAGGATTTTCAGCCAATTTAAAGACATAAGTATGGGAAGTCCCTGCAATGTGGCATCGTGAGCCATAATCTTTCAGAGTAGCATAGAGAGATCTGTTTTGACCAGTAGAGCCTCTACAGCATAACATAATAGTATATGTAATACAAGTTAGGATAACACAGGGTAAGAGATTAATATTCTGCATCATATTCTGCTCTGTTATTTTTATCCTGCTGTTTCTTTCACTCACCATCTCATGACTCACACCCTCCCCACACTGGAATTTCTGTCTCAGTCTCGTGGCTCACTGGTGTGTTACGGAAGACGATGCCGTTGAAAGCCATCTGGAGAATCGCGCTACTGCATGAGCTCCAGGTCACTCTTAAAAACAAAGAGAGACGACATCACTTACTGATTTATCACATGACTGGTCCAACTATTGCAGCCTCTTTAGCAAACCGTCCTCACTGTCTGTGAGGGTTGCAGTTCTTCCTCTTTTTATAGCCTTGGCGACGCTGTTGGATGTAACGGGGCGAAAGTGTTCGAAGTTACAGATAGTCACATGGCAAGCTGACACTCCACAGGCCTTTAGAAAAATTACAGGACACGTCTTGAGGCGATAAAGGGCTCTTGTGAGACAGGTTAATGAAATTCAACATCAGTAAAAGAGTTTTTCCTTACACATTTCTTCATTAACTTTATCACCTCAGGGATACGGTCTTCGATGCCACACTTGACAGACCATCAAGGATCTATGCTTCATGAGGCCAAACCACAGTTCCTTGATGTGGGATGAAAAGGCTGGGTCACAAGAGGAATTAGATGCTTAAATCCTTACTAATTGCATGCATAGCTACTGTGATCCAAAATGTAGAACATCATAATTCCAGTTCAGTCTGTTGCTGTATAATCCTGCACTCATAGTGGACTCAGTTTCCCAAGTGCCTAGGCTCTGGCCTCTGTTTAAATCCAGAAGTAATACGGTGTTCGCTAGTTAGGAACCCAAGTTCTACCACTTCCCAGAAATGAGGGTGAGTAGAGTAAGCATAATTTTCCTTACCTCCTAGTTGAGTGCTAAGAGCCCTTGCTTAAGAATCCCAATTCCCTCCTTTGTCTGCCTGTATCTGAACTTTCATCTCCATCTTCCTGAGGACGTTTTCTAACCAGTCAGAAGCCAAGATCACAGAGGGTTCACTCTTTATATGAACACGCAAATACTCCCTAGGCTAGAGGCAGTACTTCAAAACCATTTGAATCAGCAGTGGGACACCGTATCATATTTCAAAAAAATATTCTCACCAGAAAATAACTGGTAAATCTCAAGCTAGAAGGTCACGCTTTCTACTTTTTTGCCCTGTCACTTTAAAAAATGAATGTCACTGGAAAGAGTCAAAGAAGCCTTGTCCACAGAATATTTACATCTTGTCAAAAAAGGGATTTATGTGGGGAAAGGGAAATAAAATCCTAACTTGGGGATGAGAATTCCACTCAGTAAAAAAGATTCCCCTCGTGTAGGTACTGGAGCAATGAGCTCTCCAAGTACCCTATTGTGTATCTAGACAAAGTAATCTGCCTTTTTACTGAGATGGTAGGTAGGAGACAGCTTGGTCCTGGAGTTAGGTTAGCCAAGCTCCATTGCATTATTCCAGCTTTCACAGAAAAATGTGCCAAAGGATCTCAACTAGCCCTTCATCTCATGCTTTTAGACCCCCTGGCCTCCTACTTTTCCATTCTGTCAAACCTGGTTATACAGGTAATACTGGAAAACATAAAGTATGTTTTAGTTCTATGAGTGTTTTGTTCTCTACATTTGCCTTGGGGCAAACTTCTGACCCTGTCAACTCAAGTCCTTCATGTGGATTTCTGGTGGTGGCTGAGAGAACAGTCAATGAGTCTTTTGTTGGTGAAGTAGCCTAATTCAGCAGAGACACTTTGCTGCTCAGCATCCAGTTGCCAGCTCAAGTCACCCATCACATCATCTGCTCTCTCTTCTTGTCCATTCCCAATGTAACTGGCTGCCTGGGGGGCAGCAGATGGGCATGACAGAGAAGGAAGGCTGCAAGCTTGCGCATCCACGCCACATTCAAATGTCAGGTCTTCCCTGAATCCAAAGGGCAGCAGCTTCCCTCACTCCACCCTCAATCAAGAAATGTGACCTCAACACACCAGTCATGTCATTTCTCTCAGACAATTCCTCCAGCTGGAGGACAATCGATGCAAGAGCCTGAGGAGAGCCTGAGGAGGATGTGATTAGTGACCTGAAATGAAGCCTGTGCAAACTACAGTTCAAACTAAAAGCTTCCACTAGAGTCAGCACCTCAGGACAACAAATGCTGCTGTAGCTTGAAAGATGATTAAAAAAAAAAAAAAAAAAATTAAAGGGAATTGGAGCAGCCAGAGAAAATCTTGTTAAAGCAGCAGTGTCCTGCTGTGAGCAGCTGTGAGCTTTCTGTTCAATAGACAGGCTCTTTGGTACTATTGACTTAAACAACAAGTTTTTGCTTGTCAAACTCATATCAGCAGTCCTTTAGAGTAGTGTTTGTCCTGAGCTGCACTCTCTTGTCCTGAATCTGTATTTGTCTGCAGCTGTTCTAAGCTGACTGTATGAATTAAGTGGAAATCTTACAATATCTTACTTTTCAGCTTTGTCTTACCATCTGAGAGGCACAAAAGGCCAGGAAAGCAATTGCTCAGAACAGACAAGTAACCACTTGTGAAGAGGAGCTCTCCATTCGAATGAGGTTGGTATCGGGTCTTTGCACTTCCTCCCACTCGTCTCCTCCAAACACAAGGAAAGGAAGATGCAGGGTCCGTTGTGCTTATGTGTAGCCAACTGGTATATGGGGTAGAGTAAAGCGAGGGACTTTCTCAGTGAACCGTTTTCTTTGGAGGATGTTAGGTCCTCAGAAGAGACATTTTTCATTAAAATATGCCTGTTTCAATTCAGAGTTTGCTGGGGAAGGTTTTCTCAGTCACATGGGAGATGGGCTCTTTACCACCTCTAGCAGACAATAGCTTGCAGTTCCTACAAGCTCGAGCAGGCTGGTCTTGAAACATCTCTTTGTGATAGCTTCTTGTGGCTGATGGGCCACAGGGGCACTATAGGCTGAAAGACCACATATCTTGGATGGTAATTGTACAATTTTTTTCTGGACCAGACTAAACATGTTGCTGACTACAGCAATGCAAAGAATGGTCTCAGTCAATGTGACTTCACAAGGTAACAGTGAACAATATCAAACATATAGCAGAAGATCACAAAGGAGAAATTAAAAGGGAGGATTTCTGTGTCTTGACACACTCCCAGATGCAGCAGTCAGGAGACCAAATGAAGCCTGGCCTCCACTATTCGTTAATACATTACGCACTGGATGGGATTGCTTGTGGGAATTAAAAAGAGAGCAACAGTAGAAATCCAACCCTTTAGCAGATATCCCCTTGGAATTTTAAAGGGCCAGTTCAAACCCCAAGTTGGAAGCATTTTGATGAGGAACTTGAACCTGAGTGTCTAATGTTGATTATAGACCTGAGTCTCACAAGCTGATGAGGTGTGCTATCCCCCTTTCACCTCATATGAAAAATCAGGCAGTTGGAGTTTATGGAGAAAGGAAAACAGAAATTACTGGATGGGGCATACATTATGCAGTGAACTCTAATGTGGATCATAAAGGACTTTGGTGAACTGACCATCAAACAGAGCAGTCTGTATTTTTTTTTCTCACTACTTCAAGCCTTCAGGGGGTTTCATTCATCTCTGATAGCCTGAGACATCAAGACCCTTGATGTTGACCCCTTGCCCTTCCAGGTAATTCAATAAGAAGGTCAGCGAAACTCTGATACTATGACTGTTGGTGTGTGTCAATACAGCCTTTTAGTTTTGATATTTACATCCTTACCTGAAAAAATGTCTTCTGTCACTGTTAAGCCATAAAGCAATGCATATACTTTTCTCTTCTGAACTCATCCCCTTTTTAATCCTATGCCTGGGATGTTTCATCCTTATCTGCTAGTGGATTTCCCATACTCATTTTAAACCAGACTTTTAGTAGAGATTCTAGAAAAAAGTAGAACTAGCATGATTTTCTTTTAGTGATTCAGAATAGGGACCTAGAAGGTAAACTAAATCCTAATATATATATAATCACTATAATTTCTAGATAGCACTGCTCAAATGGCCTAACACCCGTACACTGTAGTCCCTTTAACTGCATCCCCATGGCAAATGGAGGCCCACCATTGGATATAACTTTTATCTGGCACTAAAACAACAAAGAAGGATGTTAGTTCCTTGCTCAGCGCATCACTAGAAAGCACTTAGAGTTACTGATGCAAGATGAAAGCCTTAAAGATAAAACTGAATCCTTGAAGTGCAGAAATTTTGCCCTTAACATGAGTGTAACCAGTTTCAAGACAAGTATAGTATTATATTTGGAAAAAGAATTAACAAGAAAGGAGTCTGCAAAGACCAAACATCACTATCGATATTTCGGCACCAGAAGTGTGCAGAAGACTCCTCCATCTCACGAAGAGTTTTTGTCCTAAGAGGAAAGGTTCATAGTTTGTGTTTTCAAGAAGCTACAAATAAGTTTTGGTCTTACCAGTATTAACTGATTTATGCAGTTTTTATACTTATTCTGTCCATGAATGAATTAGTTGCCAATATCACTGTATTTTAAGATCAGCACCAGATGGAGAGCAGACTTGCTTATTAAGTGTTTTTATCAGAAGAGTAATTCAGCAAATATACCGCTGAAACCCAGTGTTGATATTGAAAAGCCTAACCAACTTTCCTAAGAAATTATCTGATGGTCTGGCAACTGGATTCAGTTTTAAGTTATTGACAGAGATCGGTATCCTCTCCTTCAACTCTGCTGTCTAAAATAGAACACTGAGCTCAGTTCTGACCCCCATGAAGTCAGTGGCACCGCGCCAAGTGTCTTCAACTGCATTGGGACTGGGACTATTGTTTTTAAGACAGACACTGGCAACTACCTAAACTGCACGCTTTGACTGCCATGGTAAGGGTTAGATTAGCTCTTTCATTTCCATGCATGCAGTTTAATTAGATTGGCCCTGATGAGAGTTCGGCAATATGAGAGCAATCATTCTGAGGCATCGCTTTTCCTCTGCAACTGCTTCTACACAGGCTCTGTGAGGGCATACTTTGTGAACTGGAAATGCAGACCAGGAGCACATTCACATCAGAAAAACACAGGGTTTGCTGAAACAATATCAGCTTCTTTAACATCAAGTAGTATCAGGTCAGATTCCCTGTCCTGCAGCCACCAGTTTGCCTATCTGCAAAGGCAAATTCAGGCTAGCAAGGCAGTGTTAAATCTGACAACGTGTAACTTCAACAGGTGTTGCTGAAGCCTGTAGGAAGTGTTAGACAGAGGCTGTCAAAACTAGCAGGACAGCTTGATAAGGCAGTCTCACTAACGGCTTTGGTAGTTGTACAAAGAACCAGGCCATTCACAAACTGAGAAAGAGCAAAATATGACAGCGTGTTTCAGGAGAGTCCCGCACGCCCCCAGCCAAGACACACCGTTTTACTTTCACTGCAACACTTGAACTTCTCAGAAATAAAATTATTGCGCTCAGAACGGCTAACAGACACAGCCAGTGCCCAATGGAGCCCTCAATTATTCACTGTTGCTCTCACTCAGCAGCCTAACTTGGCCTCCTAAAATCTACAGAAACGAGATCAACACAACTAGATCCCAGCAGGTCATAACCTTCTAGTTCATATTCAAAGGACAGTCTTCCAGTGAATGCATTAGTCATTTGTTCCTGTGATGTCTGCACTTGCTTCAGGGAAGGCTGAATGTCCACTGTCAGTGACACACCTGGTGTAATCATGGGAGAAGACCAGGCAAGGGTCCCCGGTGATCTTGTTTCACTGAGTATTTATATTTCCTCTGGAAAGGTAGAAGTGAGACAGAGGAACCTGCAAATGCCCAATTTATTTACAGTAGTTGGGACAAAAAGGAATCTTGAGGTCCTTCAGAGAAAGATGAGTGAGCTAGATGTATACACACCAAAATGGCCAGTGAAACTTGCAGTTGCATAATTTGTAAAGAAAAAATCCTCACATGTATTAAAAAGATCTAAATATTTGCATATGTTTTGAAAAAAGGCTTGAGCACCTCTGGGTATGTCTATACAAGCTGTTTAAAAAGAAGCTAGCTCAAATGTTCAACATTAGCATTTAAATCTGAACCCGCCTGACACTTGCCACAGCGAACGTTCAGGAGAGCTGGCTGCCACCACTTCGGGTTAGTGCTCTACTTCAGTTAAGGAGAAAGACCACCAGTGTAGACATGGCCTTCATTATCTGCAAAGTGAAGGCTTGTGATCACTGTGCAAGCTGCAGTCAAAGCTACAAAGATGCTAGGGTGCCTGTAAAAAAGAGAATGAAGCTGAAAATGTCACGTCATCTTTACACTTATCAGTGGATCAGCCCCCTTTGGGATCCTGTGTGCAGCTTTAGATGCTGGATCTCAAAACAGATGAGGTGGCTTACAGGAAACGTGCCAATGACCCAGGACCTTGATAAACTGTCATACTGAAAATTGTTGGAAAAACTGGATTATTTGCCTTATAAAGGATACAAATAAGAAGACTCTGGGCAAAATGTATGCTATGTAGAACCTGGTAAATCAGATAGACTAGGACTTTTTGTTCTCTGGAAAAAAAAAATATAAATCCAGGGACAGTGACTAATATATAAGACAGGAAATCCAAGTACAGGAAAAGGAATTACTGTTATACACAAAATGTAATTAAGCTATGGAACTTGGTGACACAGGCAATTTTACAGGCCAAAAACTTAACTGGATTCCAAAGGGACAGGACACTTACAGGAATATCCAGATTATCCAGAGTTATAAACTACAGACAGTAAAAACATGGAATAGATTGCTATTCCAGCTATCTTTTCAAATACTTAGTACCAGCATGGCATGCTGTGATGTTACACATGGTCTTTAAACATCACTTTGTTACTCGTAACCCCTCAGTTAAGTTTTCTTAAGGGAAGTCCAGAAGTCCCATTTACTTTAAATTCCTTTTACTTTCTGCAGCTCCATTTTTTCCAGGTTAAGAATTACCTACTGACAGTGACATCCAGCCTTATGTACTGACATGCGATGCCTTTCCCGAGAGCACAGAAACAGACTGAGTTATAATTTAGGCTCAGACCTGAGAGTCGGTAACAATTATCTCATCCCCACCCTTTTACAAAGCACGCTCTCTGTGAGTTTTTTTCACTAGTTCAGAACAAGGCTCAGACTGACTGCTACTCCATCCTACCAGCAGTGGGAAAATTTACTGAAAGTAGCAGCAGTACTACTGGATCCTACACCTGCTGGAGCCAGTTGCAAAATTTCCATTCAATTCTACAGCAGAGAAACAGGCCTTCAGAGTCCAAACATAATTTTAATTATATAAGGGTGGAGCAGGCATCTCTCTGGCCCAAGTTCCAGTCATCAATATGTTTTGCAGCTAAGAATGGTAAAGTTTTTTTTTTTTTCAATTTATAGGATTAAGTTTCTTTTCATTCAATACCTATGAAATCTGATAAGAGATATGATATATCTGCATATTGAGCAGCACGGGTCATTCTCAACACCATCTGTACTTCATCATGGGTGAGAGGAATTGCCTTCAACACCCACAGATGACAATAGGAATTCAGCACCTAAAAAAATACTGCTCAGCACCTTGTTGAGTTGTGATCTTTGTGTACAGCATATTATAGAGATGGCATGTCTATTTTCTAACGACTTTCAGTGTCTTTCCTGACTTCTCATATGACTTTCGAAAATGGGGATTTCCTATCTAGGGAAAAGCTATATTTATTCTGGTTACTCCCTGCATAGTCATTCTCCTTTAAAATAATAAAGATTAAATTTGTTTTAGTATTCTGAAGTGGACTAAGTTACACATGAGTCAGACTTACCTTTTTCCAAATGTGATTATTCACAGAGGATTATGCTCCATTTTAAATCATCGTACTTCAGATCTAGCTTTTTTTTTTTCACTCATATTACACTTCCCAAGTGTTCCCATGTAAATGAAGCCTCACAGCTTTAGAAAAACCCTATCTCCAATGCCTGATCATTCTTTACAGCAGAAAAATTGTTGTAAATTCCCAACTGTAAAGTCTGAAGAGGCATAGTAATGCCCTGTTACATACACTGAATTTTCCCTAAACAAATGTAGATGCACCAAAATAGGTCAAAATTCTGCAACAGAAACCACAAGATGGTTCTCAGAACATACATATATTGTGTCAATGCCCCAGATACACTTCTGTTCCCAGATACCTTATGATTTATCACCTATGGGTATAACAAAAGGTAAGGCTCAACTACTTGGGGATTTGCCTTTTTTTTTCTGGAAAATATGCTTTTGTTAGATATTCTTTGCTTTTAGCCTGTGTGCTTATGGCATTATTTTGAAAAGCCACTAGGCAGATGGTCTCCAAATGTGAGTTAATAACTTGTAGGTAGCTTTTGGGGAAGCTTTTTGAAATCCCTTCATGCAAAATGATTTTGCAAACTGCCTGCATGCCATTCTTTGGCTACTCTAGCAGTCTATTTCAAAATGGTCAAGAGAAAATGGCAGATTACGTTCTATTTGTTTTACAGCAGGCAGTTACATTTATTTTGCAGTGGTAAAAGAATATAACGGGAAACCAAATCACGCACGAGACTTTTACTGAAGATTCTTCTAGAACCTGGAAATCCTCACTATCTACAAGAACAGGATGTTTGGACCTCTGCCCCTCTTCTGCAGCCCTTCTACAGCCTTTCTTACCATTCAAAATAAGGATGCTTTTTGACAGAATAGGATAGGTTGAGTATTCAACAATCATGAGTGGAACTTCATAGCTTCATAAAATTAATATAAAATCAGATTTCACATATGGGACTTTGGATTGTTAGAGATAATGTATCTTTCATATGGTATAAACTTAGAAATAGTGCTAGTGTTCAATCTAGTGAGCATCTCACAGTGTTTTTGAATACATTTCACAAGAAATCTATCACTATACTGATGACAGAATGCTGACGTCTTTCTTAACAATGGCAGCAGATCAATTGCCTTCTAATCCCTACACATATCTGTCTGTATGTGAATCAATCAAGTTTAACTGCCCTGCCTCCAAGGTGATCCATAATTTCAGAAAATAGAATAGAAAATAGAATATTTTCAGTTGGAAAGAACCTACAATGATCGTCTAGTCCAATTGCCTGACCACTTCAGGGCTGAGCGAAATTTAAAGCATGTTATTAAGGTCATTGTCCAAAAGTCCCTTAAACACTGACAGGCTCGGGGCATGGACCACCTCTCCAGGAAGCCTGTTCCAGTGTCTGACCACCCTCTCAGTAAAGACATGCTGCCTCATGTCCAGTCTGAACCTCCCCTGGTGCAGCTTTGAGCCATTCCCACGTGTCCTGGCACTGGGTCCCAGGGAGAAGAGCTCAGCACCCCCCTCTCCACATCCCCTCCTCAGGGAGCTGCAGAGAGCAATGCGGTCGCCCCCCAGCCTCCTTCTCTCCAAACTAGACAAGTCCAAAGCCCTTGGCCACTCCTCACAGGAGACACCTTGCAGCCCTTCCACCAGCTCCGTTGCCCTCCTCTGGATGCATTCAAGGCCCTTCACGTCCTTCCTAAATTGCAGGGCCCAGAACTGCACCCAGCACTCAAGGTGGGGCTGCACCAGTGTTGAATACAGTGGGATTGTCACCTCTTTTGCTGGGCTGGCCATGCTGTGTTTGATGCACCCCGGGATGGGGTTTGCCCTCTTGACCCCCACTGAGCCTGCTGCTGCCCAGCACCCCCAGATCCCTCTCTGCAGGGCTGCTCTCCAGCCACTCCTCTCCCAACGTTACTTCATCCCAGGTGCAGAATCCAGCATTTCGACTTGTTAAATTTCATCCCATTAATCATAACCTAGCGTTTCAATCTATCCAGATCCCTCTGCAAGGCCTCTTGACCGTCAAGAGAGTCAACAGCACCTCCCAGTTTGGTATCATCAGCAAACTTGCTAATGGTGAATTTAACTCCTGAATCCAGATCACTGATAAATATATTGAACAGAACTGGCCCTAGAATTGAGCCCTGAGGAAAGAGAACTTTGGCCCAAAGTGTTAAAAAAAATCAGCTAAGAGCTCCAAGTAGGTAGAGAATGAATTTCTTCCTCAAGCACAGCAAAACCTCCTACCATAAGGGACCAGGGAATAATACTTCCTTTGGGATAGGGCCAAAGTTTGAAGGATAAAGAACAAACTCCAAGATGTACTTTCTTCTCAGAAATCACATATTGCTAATACATATGTATCTATATTTTCTTTGTAAAAACGCCAGCTGCTTCACAGCTTTCACAAGGAGAGGCTGAGAACTACTACACAAGGGCTATTAGCCACATTTCTTATGGCATCGTTGGAAGGGACTCATCCACAGAATTGGATATACTGCTGAACACAGTATAAGAATATAAAGAAAACAGATTGTACTGGCTAGACCAGAAGGGTAGTCTAGCAATTAGAGCGGTAAACATGTTTGCAGATAACACAGAAAAGTCCATGTAACAGCCATCCTGCTAGAGAACAGTAAATTGACAGCTATTTTGGCTAGATGTACCTTATAGTTCCATTTTAGTTTATGACTGTAAAACATGTGGGCAAAAAGTGTGACCACATGGTCCTTAAAATTAAGGTACTAGCCTCCCCATCAGGAAATGCGACCTCTCTTCTGCATCACAGCACCGTGTGATCTTGGTAAAGTTGTTTAAAATCCAGTTACACTTTTCAGGTCCAGTCTTAAACACAGCACAGTAATATACTTGGCTTTTATTCCTGTCCATTCTCAAATAGGCCAGAAAGTCCTATAGCAAATGCCACCAGCAGGCATAATATGTATGGATAGTTGATTAGTGAGTAGGGAAGTATCAACCAACTCTTTGCAGAGTGCCTTATGCTCAGAAAAGCAGACAGGATGAACTATTACTTAGCTCCAGGAATTAAAGGAGTTGCAGCTAGTACTGCCACTGTGCAAGGCTGCAAAGGGGTGTGCAAGCCAATCTACTTAAACCCAGACTATTTAAAGTCCAATAGTAAAGATCCAGACTTTTGTAAACTTTTTCCTCTGTTCCTCCTACCCCTCCAAGTTCACCACTGCAGTGCAGCAGGAAGAGACTCGAGCTTTAATTTCAAGGTTTTGTTTTCTCAACTTGTAAAACACCAGGATGGCATGAAATGGACCGTGATGAATCTGACCTCAAACTCACTGAAACCAAGAGGGCTTTCTTTCCCTGCCCTGCCATCCCTGCCCAATTACAACACACTTTAAAACAAGTTAGGAGTCTGAAAAATGTTCTGAAAGTACTGCTAGAAGGAAGGAAGCAACTGTCTCAATATGCAAGTCACTATTTGCCTTATTTATAAGCACAGCTCTGCTTCTTGCTGTTAATTCTATAAATCCCATCTAATCAGTATTTGCTACACTTCAGAGAAGAAGTCTGTGAACATATCTGGGTTGACAGTGTATTTCATTCACCAGGTCTTTCCTGTTTTGATAGAGCAACAATTTAGGAGCACTAATGCCACTGCTTTTCCCTAAGAGATTTAGGTCTTTGTTTCCCCCATGCAGTCAGCTACCTTTAAATAAGTTTAAAAAAAAAAATAAAATTATTTTCTTCAAGTCTGGTGTCCTTTTGCCAAATTTGGTTGAAGATAGCCAACAAGCTCAAAAGTTACTGATGAACAAAAGAATAACTACAAAAACGTAGTTCCCCTTGGAAACCACCAAACCCTTCTCCAGAATGAATCAGAGTGATTCCAGTTCAGTCCAACACGCTGTTTTCTGTAAAGCTGATATAATCCGTTTCTGTGGTGCTCCATGCAGAAGCTACAGAGCAATCCCACCAGCAAGCGATGCGTGAAAATAGCTGGATCTAAGCTCCCTGCGAAGGCCACCACAGCGCCCCTGTGTGAGGAGCCATCCACAACAGGAGCCAGCCGGCCCACGGCCAGAATTCCACGGCACGCAGGCTGGTGCCTGCCCCACCAGGCACAACCGCATCCACTCAACCTTGTCAACACGTGAGCACAGGGTAAACCGAAGAGAGGTGATGATGATGAATGAGACTGCTGACTCTACAAACGAGAGGGAGCACTGGGAGAACAACGGCGTACGAGCCCGCGCTGCGGACAAGCATCCTGTCGTTCATCAGGGGAGAGGGGAGGTAGGGCTGCAGGCAGTGTGTCCACCGAAACACAAGGAGAACCGCTGCTCCTGCTGAGCACCGAGCCGTGGGGCATCCCAGCAGGTTCTGCTGCTCGCAGAGGCAAGATGCTGGCAGTCCAGGAATTACAGTGTCAGAAAAGATTTCAAGTGGAAGTTTAATTCTAGACATGCACTCCTCCTTCTTAGTCTGACTGAACTTCAGTAATGTTCTTGTCCCTGAGGACCACAGCAGACCAACTGCTGGCTTATAGATTCACCATGAAGTTAGAGAGGAATTCTAGTGGTGGTCCACCTCCTATCCGTGCTGGGTAGTCCAAAGTTTCTACAGCACTAGAAGCAGTAATAATTACACATGCTTGTAATAGTTTTGCTATCCAAAATCTCAATGCTTTGTAAGAGAAGCTTCGTGATGCTTTCAGACCAGCCCTTACTTGCACGCACATTCTTCTAAGGCTATCTCAATGGATTTGGAGAAGTCAAACCCATTTAGAAGATAACAAAGCTTAGAGAGCACATATTTGTTTTGACCTTTAGTTACTCCCCTTTAAGGCCGCAATTAGTTTAAGAACAAATTATCCTTTAGCATATCTGCAAAGGGAAGTAAACATAACCCCCCAGTGTAAACACCATGGCTGCAAGGCCCTGCCGCTCACTGAGCACTGTTTTGCCCCAGTGAAAAGCACCAGCTCCTGGCTCCAGGCTCACGCTGAGATCCAAACTCAACAGAGCCAGCAACTCAGCGGGAGTCGGCTGTAGCCCTGGATGTAGACACAGCCAATCTGTTCTCAGCGAGCACTGATAGTGCACCCTTAGAGCACGTCCTGCACTGGTTTAACCCTTGTACAGCCCCCTGTTCCCTCAGGGTGGTCTGTTGCTCTCCCAGGGACAGCAGCATTTGACCTGCACTGTGTGAAAGCCTGCTGTCTGTTAACAAGTCATTTGCTCTGATGAGGCAGTTAAAATGAGCATACTGCAAAGTCCATAAAAGTTATTGACGTTCATAGCACCATTAATCAGCTGCACTCATCTTCCAAATTCTACCATCTCGCTGTGAAATGGAAAGCTGCAGGCTTGATTCACTGCAGGATCAGCTCAGCCCTACGCTGTTCCGTCCCAGTCACGTCAGCACCAAACTGGAAGGAACAGCCATGGATCAGGCAGGAGATTTGTCTGAACCACTTTATTTGTTATCCTTGCAGTTAAACCTTGGAAAATCCTTTTTTTTTTTTTTTTTTTGCCAGGATCTTTTGCTGTAGTTGTTCCTCCTTTTGGGAAAGATGCTAATTGGCTGTTTAGCATCTGGTCAGAAAGGGGAATTGAGTATCACCTGAATGAGTCACCAGCTGCAGGAATTCACTCCTGGCCTTTCCTTAAATTGAGAAGGCATGCACAGCACACCTGAGTAGAGACACTTCATGAGTAAGGCTTCTTTTCAGTAAAGGTACCTGGCTCATGTTTCCTATTCAACAGAAACTAAAACTTTACAGAATCAGCTGCTGGCAGCGCTCCCAGGATATTTTTCCATTCGCACATATTTCTAAAAATGTCAACGCCAGTCTAACCATTCTCATCTGGGAAGCCTGACATCAGATGTACATTAGCCCAGGAAAAAAAAAAAAAAAATGTCCAAAATGCAATCCCCTTCTAAAAAGGAAAACAAATTCAAAGTATGTTACATTGGCTCCTGACTCTGAGCTTTATGCAAGTAACAGGAGGAAGTTTTACAGTGTGATTTTACACCCATGACAATTCAATTAGAAAATCAGACAAAGGGAATAGTATGGGTTTCAGGGATGAGAAGTGGATGGTGTGTGAGATTCTGATGTAGGCCTGATTTCTGAATGTTTGGGTTCGTTACCCAACAGCAGGCAAAAAAAAAGTCCTAGTCAAGGCTTTAAGAGCCATGCTTTCTTTGCAGTGCTGGAATTAAAACCAGACATCTAAATACTACCTCTGACTGTGTAAGAGCTTCCCCAGGGAGGAAGCATTTTGGCTTGAGCATTTTGTTCCAGTCATCCATCTCTGATTATTTTCTCTTCCAAATCTGGACCCTTCACACACCTTCCCAGCATCACCTGCTTTGCCTGAGAAACTTGTGTAGATGAACAAAATATGCTGTGCTGCCATACTGCAAACTGAGTTCAGGCAATAAGCAGTATTGTTTCCACGCTCTCTTCTGCCCACAGCAAATGCCGTCAGCATGCTATCACTGTAAGAGAGATGTCTATTTAATCTGGTCTGTCAAGAGTCAAGAAAAACAAAGGATATAACTGTAGCCCTTGAATCTATCTGAGTAGGATCCCTAGAATGGAACAGAAGTTGACTTCAGTAGGACTGATCCATCCATAACTGAACCATGAGTGAACAGAGAGAAGTATGGGGTTCTGATATATTTTCAATATATATTTCATTGTCCGTGAATGCTGCAATAATGACTTTACAACTCTTCTCTCTAGGGAAAATGAATAGAAAGGCTCCCTCCCCTTACTAGCTCCAATTATGATTTTGTTCACTTACCTCCAAGTTGTGTTTGGCTCTTGAATTATACTTTTGTTTTCTTGCAAATCTACATGGTTTTTACATGTCCATTTTAAGTATGCATCCTGTCTCCAAATATTGTCTAATATATAAATATGACAAACAGAGTTTTTAATCTTTCTCATTGTTGAAACAGAGCTTAAAGACTGATGCCCTGATGTAAAAAGTTTAATTAGACTTTCCAAGTGGTGGACCTCAGAGTTCCAGACCCCGTGTTCTGGTGGTCTTTGCTGTAGTCATCTAAGACATGAACCCTACGCTAAGCCATCTGTCCTCTCATCTGCTGGAGGAAACCACTGGCAGAGCAGAAATTCCTCAGCCAGCAAGTTCTATCATCCAGATCACTTGCCATCATCAAAGTGGCCCTCACTACTCTGAAGTCCTGTCCTGCCACTCCTACTGAATGATGTCAACCTCTGTCAGACTAGTGAGACAAAGGAGAAAACTGAGTCATTAAGAGAAGGACTGCGTGCTTGTGTATACAAAAACTAAAAAATGAAAGCCCATCGATGGGTTCACCTGTCCTTAATGGTCCCTTCAGAGGGACTTGCTTCTCACCCACTCGTTGAGGAGGTTGGCAGCATTAAAATCTTAAATTATTGCATTTAGAGCTGCCAAGATCCAGGAATTACAGTGTCAGAAAAGATTTCAAGTGGAAGTTTAATTCTAGACATGCACTCCTCCTTCTTCGTCTGACTGAACTTCAGTAATGTTCTTGTCCCTGAGGACCACAGCAGACCAACTGCTGGCTTATAGATTCACCATGAAGTTACAGAGGAATTCTAGTGGTGGTCCACCTCCTATCCGTGCCGGGTAGTCCAAAGTTTCTACAGCACTAGAAGCAGTAATAATTACACATGCTTGTAATAGTTTTGCTATCCAAAATCTCAATGCTTTGTAAGAGAAGCTTCGTGATGCTTTCAGACCAGCCCTTACTTGCACGCACATTCTTCTAAGGCTATCTCAATGGATTTGGAGAAGTCAAACTCCTTTAGAAGATAACAATGCTTAGAGAGTACATATTTGTTTTGACCTTTAGTTACTCCCCTTTAAGGCCGCAATTAGTTTAAGAACAAATTATTCTTTAGCATATCTGCAAAGCGAAGTAAACAGAACCCCCCAGTGTAAACACCATGGACCAGCACAGAAGGGCCTTGTCCACGTCAGGTACGGGTCAGGCAAGCATCTGCAGAAGATCATTTAGGTGAGGCTGACCATCCCTGCGGGAAGGAGGCTGGCCTCAGTGAGATCTCTGCAGGTCTCATCCTGCCTGAATTTCTTAGCATGCAGTTAGGAGTGTCTCTGCACCCACTTCCTTTTTTCCTTTGTTGTTTGTTTTGTTTTGTTTTGTTTTGTTTTTAAATTTCCAGTTATTTTCCAGCGCAGCCTGACAGATAGCAAGAACAAGGGATGCGCTTGGCCATCAGGGCCTCAACTGTGTCACAGTTCTTAAGCAGAATTACAAGATGCAGTGACTGAAACACAAGGCCTAGTCTGGTCCAGGGATGTGCAAACAGGAAAATCAGTCAAAACCCAAAGCAACAGTATCCTGCTCTCGCTGTCACATTCACCTGTGCTTCTCCATTTGCACTTAGAAAAGTTGGAGTTTTGTGTGGTGACTTTTAGTATAGTTGCATCTACATGTGCTCAGCTGGAAGCAGAATTCGATGAGAACAGATTTCTGCAGAAATAATCGTGCTATTCTACTCATTGGAATAGAGATTGATTATTGTTTAAGGTAAGAAAGTACCAATATGGGGAATGTGTTAAGCTTTTAAGATACTCCAAGAAATTGCCTAGGGGCAAGATGCCATGTAGCATCAAAGCAGGGCATATTTCTCAGCCCTAAGCGTGAAATTATCTACACTTGTCAGTTAAACAGTTTGAAGGAACGTTCTCAGGCAATTAATCACAATCAGCTATACTGTCAAAGGCTCTTGGTCACACTTGTAAGTCTATACTAAAGAGCACTCTCCCAAATGCTTCCTAGGAACAATCTGGGAATTAGCACAAGCCAGGAACTGAGCACATTAGGCAGTCTGCCTCCAGCCACCTTGTTTCAGAGGGAGAGTCCAACAGTATGAACACAGGCTGTTGCATGCCAACTGGCCTCAGTGCCAGAGAATGGTCCTGGGCACATTTCGTTTTCTAATATAGATGCAGTCAGGATGTCTATGAGAATTCGTATCTCCTCCTTAGTGGAATATATACAGCTTCCTTATTGAGAACAGAACCTACCCCATTTTCCACTAGGAAGAAGCAGTGCAAATTCCATTTTGAAATGCACCTCTCTTCCAGAGAGATTTCTCTCTCATGCTCCAAAATCCAATGCTCCTCAGCTTCTGCTCTGTTATCAGTATGCACCACTGAGACCCTTCTTACATCCCCTGGTATTCTTCCAGCACCTGCTTAAGATGGTTTCAACTCAGATGTCAAGAAGACAGATAAAATTTGAAGAGAAAAAGTAAATCCTCTAAAACTAGAACAAGCTTGTGAACACTCTGTTACGCAGTTAAGTGAATTCTGCTACCAGGGCAAAACTCTCAGACCAAGTTTGAAAATTAATTAGCTTCTAATAATAAGTAACTTTTTTTTTTCCCCATATTTATCATTATTGCAATAGTTTATCTGTTGCAACCACTATATGTGAGGAAGCTATGCATATCTGTCAGTGCTCCTCTATGCTTCATGAGTCACATAGATAGGGCCACTGAAGAATCAGGGCTGTTCTCAACTCCAGAGAAATCCAGGTGGAAATGCCTTGGCTACAGAGCTTTTGCCCACAAGGAGCTTTGGGGCATCTCTAAATATTCAACACACTGGCATCAGAACCACTATAAGTTATCATCTTAACCCATGGAACAGACCATTTAGTGATATCCTGTGAGACAAGTGGGCTATGGGAATCTGATCAAAATTCTGCCATTTATTGGGACTTATTACCAGGCCTGCAGGAAGATGCCAATGTCTGCTTTGGATCCACACTTCAGCACACTCTCCTAGAGACAGGTACCTGTATCCTTTTCTTCCAAAGCACTGAGCAGACTTTAAAAACATGATCCTGAGAGATACTGTGTAGGTATTTTGACTAGTAGATAAAATCCAGAACCAACTCCGGGAGACACCATCCCTTTCTTATGCAAATGCCCTGATATCTCAGCTATAGACTCCTGCTCTTCCCTTTTCCTATTTGGCTCAAGGAACCGGTGTCTCCTTCAAAGCACAGTGGCTAAGCTTTAGCTACAGGGTATTCCTTCCCAGAACAGCCTTTGTCAACCTCCAGACCAACTGTTTCTTTGCATCGCTCTCTTGCATGGCCAGAATTTCTCAGCACATTAAATATTGTATTTCCTAATTCAAACATTCAAATAATAAATTTCATAATAATAAAATAATAATAATGACAATGTGTGTTTTCACATTCACCTTTCTTTAAATAAGCCTCTTATGCAGCACTGCCTTGAAAATTATAGTTTTTTCTATTTTCTGAATGAAGGAACTCATAAAGTTTGCTCTGGAAATTCACATTAAATTTTTCCCTCAATTACACCCCCTCAGATTTTCAAATCATTTTAAACAAGACAGAAAAAAATTATACAGCTACACTGCTTAAATAATTAAAATAATTTTCAGTTGCCCCCACTCGCCCCCCCCAATTACATGCATTTCTACTTACAATTAAGCAGGAAGGAGGGAGAGGAAGAGGAGGTGGAAGAGGCTTTAAATTTGTTGAACTTGCTTGAGAAAATTAAGTATGGTAGAATCTAACTAATCCCTACTAACTCTGGAGGGAGCAACAAAAAGCCTGGTATGGATTTGTGAGATTTTCAGGGGGAATTACTAAATGCTAGGACAGCACCACTGAAGTGCAACTGTAGAAAGGAAGGACTTTTAACATTGCCAACCTCTGCTCCCTGTACACACCTCAGACCTTTAGTCAGCTGTGCTGCCAATCTAGTATATTTAAATTGTACCTATTCCTCCAGTATCTTCATACAAACTGCAACCCTGAATATGAGCATTTATTACAAATTTAATTAATTATTACAAATTTAAATCTAAATTCCATTTATAAACTGTGTTCTCACGAGAAGAGCTGCAAGGTTTCATTGCACCCCTCTCCTACAGGAAACAAACCACATGGAAGCCACCGCTGCCTGGCCTGGGTGGGAGACATGATCTGACGGAAGAGACTGTGTGTTTCAACATTTATCTCCAAACTAGCTTTGTCAGAGAACTACAGAAGGGTGGAATTACCACTGGCCCAAGAGGGGAATTAATACAGAGAAGGACTGCAATGGGTGACATAAACTACAGAGGAGAAAAAAAACACAGAATGTTTTTTTAAAAATGCAGTTGTCCCTGGCTGCTTAAAAGCTGTTTCCCACAAGATGGCAAATGACAGTCTCCATGGCACACTGTAGCTGAAACACAGAAATGGGATATATCATTCTTTTTCATCTTCTGCATGCCAGACAAGTGTTACATCCTCCACTGATTTCTTTTGGAAACATTATCCTGATGACAGTGAACATGAGTGAATTACTAATGCAGAAGAGAGTCTGCACGTTACTTTGGTAATTACTTCTTGGTCATTTCTGGAAATCGGGTCAATTTGCTGAAAATTCAAAGTAACATTGTCCCATTGGAAAGGGTAACCTCGTTTTCAGGTCACACCAAGTCAAATAAAGAGAAATCTACTGAAAACAAAGGATGTCGCATCTCTTTCAGAACAACGGAAACAAGATTTTAGTCAGAGCCGCCGGATTTTAACAGCTCTGTTTTCCATTCACCCAGGCATCAATGAGAATAAAATTCAGGTATCTGTCCCTAGCACAAACTTCTTAAAGCCTCAAAGCTGGTGACAAAAAGCTAGTCCTAAATTGGACTACCTGTTCATTGTGCCCTGGAGTGAGATTTTAGAGTGCAGAATGGCAAACTCTTCGCTGAGTCAGATTCATCACACTGGCAAAAATATGTGATTACCGTACACAGGGCATCTGAGCTGTAAATTCAGAGGAAAGTGGCACGCAAGCACAGAATCAAGTCCCATGAATTTATAACAGTGGGGAACAAAACAAAGTTAGTCAGTGCTGATACTGCGGTGAGAATCCGGAGCTGTAGTTACCGGCTTCGATGCTTAGGTGATTTCAACCAAGCTGTGCTAACATGCTTACTTGCAGTACTTATGATGAGAGGAATTAACTTTTATTGCATCAATCGGTGTTATTGAGAAAATTTAAAAAAAATGCTTCCAGCTAAACAAGCCATCTTCAAGACACCTGGTTCACAACAGCTCTGGGTCTGTCTCTGGTTTTGTCTTTTTCAGCCCTGGTAAAAATACAGTATAGATACCTGGAAATCAAAAAATACCAAATAAGGACACTACGTGACTAGATTACAGGAGTGAGAAAGCACTGCAATATATCTACACTAATTGTGTATGAATGCTGTTCTTTTTCTTGAAACAAGTTGGTATTTCTCTTTGCAACTTCTATTTCCAATTAATTCTTTAGTCATATCATTATGAACTTTATTTTTTTCCTGCTCCGGTTAAAATAAAGCTTCTTATTTCACATGATTTTAATGATACAATACCCAGATTCTTCACAATGTTTCACCACATAAATATGGGGTATGTTCTGGCCAATGGACTCACAGGTAGTTACTGGAGAATTTCTGTGTGTTTAGTCCTATTATGAGTTGACACACTGACGACTGACAGCATGACCCAAGTTTGCTGAAGAGAATCAGCACCCTTAGGTCCCAAATTAAGGCAAGAGCAACAGAAATTTATCAAGCTGACAGGGAGAACTGGGAAGCAGTTAATGCATACAGCAAGCAAGAAAAAAAAAAAAAAAAAAAAAAGAACAAAACCCAAACCCCAAGCATTACAACAGCTACAAATACAGTAAATGGCATGTTCCTCATTATTAGGGAGGTCTCTCCAACACGCTGACTGTCATACAACATACCGATCCCCTCACTGCCCAAGTATTAAGGCCAAAGTCTTGATTAGGTTTAAGGCCTTCCTTTCATTATTCCCTAATCGTTGCGGCAACCTGCCTTCAGGCCCTTGTCAGATTTCACTACCGGTCAGGACATTTTGCCAAATGACCCGAACAAATCTCAGCGAGGTAGCCACATTCCTCACTACGGCTAAGCGCCATCGCTGCATGCTGCTAAATAGTCTCCCTGTTTTACCTCAGAACTAGCTTTCCCTGATACGTTTCAGAGAGCGAGGCTTTTTGTGTGCACGCACACCTTCCGTGAGACTGAAAAGTGCACTCGTGTTTGCTTTGTGCCCCAACGAGAGGTGCACAGAAGCGCGTGGAGGAGGGAAGCTACTGCAGAGCAGCGCCCGGTGTGCTGTGCATCAAGATCCCCCATCACCACCGCCGCCACCACCACCACAACAGCAGTGTTTGCAGCACAAGGCGCCAGGGAACAGCCAGCAGAAGTGCCATTTTCTCCTTACAGAGTCCAAATTACACGAAAGTGGGATTTGTTCGTGCTGCTCAAAGCTGCATTAACTGTCCCCCTGTGTTCAGTGACCCCACCAGATGGGTCACAGTGCACAGATGCTGGTATAGAGCCCTTGCCTTCAAAGCCACCAAGAGCCATGCAAGAGACCAGAAAGGAGACCACAGGGTGAATCTCTCTCCTCCCTTCCCCGAGATCTCACATTTTGGACATCTGCCCCAGTCCAGCCAAACCCACTCATTTTTGTGCCTCTCTTAGCCCTCTCCCCCTTTGAAAGTTTCGGTCTTCCCTTCCACAGCCTTTTCTTTACCATGTTTGTCTATAGAAGATAATTGGTCTTTTGTTCATAAAGTACTAGGACATGAAGGGTGTTACGTAACTGCTAGTTACTGTCTTATCATCTTTTAGAATGATGGAAAAGTAAAATGGGAATGTAGACTCCCCTTGGGGCCAGGCTAAGCAAACTAAACTTACGTTACTGGTGACCCAAAAGAATATTCACTTCAGCATCCCCAAAATGGAAGAATGGCAGAGTAATGCATTTCAGTACATACTGTCCTGCACAAAATGACAAGCCATTAATAACTGTGGCATATAGGCATGTGAGGGTGAGAAATCTTCCATGATGTAGCTCCTGGTCAAAAGAGTTTACAGAAAAGTGTTGGTTTGTTTTGGGGTTTTTTTAATGTTTGCAATGATTTGCTATTCATTAAGCTCTGATATATTGTGGCTTTTAATAGTCCAAAGAGATTTTATTTAGTCTGCTTTTCATTCCAGGTCAGCTAACATAAGATCAATAACAGTTTGGACAGATTTCCTTCTCATAATGAGCCTAGAATTGGCGTACATGACCTAAAATCTTTTCCTGTTTCACATTTACAGGAGCTTTCTCAGAGTGATTTGGTTCTCTCTTTCTCTCATATTCTTTTGTGGCAGCAATTTGCCCAGGCATGTTACAAGGCTTCTTCACTGTTTGTATCCCAGGCACAGATACATGCTCACTACTGAACTCAATGAAGCTTCTTGACACCAAAATCAATCACAGCAAAAGCAGGTTCTCGCTGATGGAATGTGAAATTACGCTCTCATTCCAGCCAAAGTCACGATTTTTCATGCAGACAATCCTGGTACTCAGTTTGGAACTGACTGTGTCAAGAGGACTGCTCTGATGAGTAGTGGCTGCAGGAATAGGCACTCTTTCTGTAGTAAGAATGTGGCGCCCTGAGGCACCACTTGTTTTCAGGCTCACAAACTGTAGCACCAACCTAAACATGTGCACCGAAGCCCAATGGGAACTGATGGCTCTAAGGTTTCAGCAGGGTATGTAGTTCATCTTTGAGTAACAAACTCAAAGATCTGTGCATCTAAAATACCTGCTGAACAACGCTTTACTTAAGCATGTGCTTAAAGCTGAGCCCATGCTAAGTGCTTTGCTAAACTGTGATCTGACCATGTTTCTGGTCATATTACTCAGTGTCTGTCAGCAACCTCTTCCATTAGAAAGCAAATCCTTTACTGCCATATAAGCGAATAGAAATTGTGCATCTTTGTAAAGGTGTCAAAGCCGAGTTTGCCTGAACTGTGCTTGACAACTGTTTAGAAAGCCAAGCCAAACAACTGTTTTCAACCATATTTTGAGAATAATTTTATTGGAAGGTTCTCTTGTTTTATTATGGAAAAACGCAGCAGGTTCAAACTGAAGGTTGGGGAATGATTTGACAGGCTTGCATAGAGCCCTGTGCGGCAATCACAGTATTTTGCTCTCAAAGAGCTTGATCTTGATGGGGACAAATTCTACTCTCAGTTACAGCAGGGCACGTATGTTGGAATCCAGAGCTGAACTTGCAGGCTGGCTCCAGAGGGAAGTTAAAGGCCCCCAGCATCTTGCAAGACCAAGTCCTGCGGTATCTCTGCAAACATGAGGTAGAGTTCAACAAGCAGTTGACATAATCTAACAGTTCACTGCCACTGAATGGTGAGGATTTCACTCCTCCCTGCTGCCTCACTTCCCCACACCACTGACCTCCCACCTCCCTTCCCTGCACTGGCTCCGGCACTCCCTTTCCAACTGGCTAATTTGACAGCAAGAGATCTACTTTGTTGCTGTTGCTGCATTGGATTTTCTGCCAGATCAGTGAGCTCAAGCAGCTCCTAGAAGGATTTTAAGATCAGCTCAACTCATTCCCCATAGCCCCAATCTGTTTTCACGTGCCTCAGTTTTACACCTGTGTTACTCCACTAACTGCAATAATTACTGTTATGTAGTTCAGATCATTAACACCCAGAAGTCTTGGCCATAGGCAGGGTTCCACTGTTAAACAAGGGACTGTATATACACATTGCCCCTGCTCTGAGGAACTGACAGTCTAATTCAGCACAGTACGCAATCGGAAGAGCAAACTATGGAAGACAAAAGTGGCCAGGAAGGTAGGGGGTCAGAGGAAGACACAACCAAAATTGATCCCGAAAGACTCACTGAATTGTTTGGTACTTATTCAGGTGGGTCAGGTGGATTTAATCACTGAAAGTACATCAAACTACTTTCATGAGCAAAAAGCTTCACTAGGAGTCATTTTAGATTCAGCCTCACCAAAGGGCTAATTCCACACTTCACCTTGATGCAAAAACTTCCACTAAAGCAAACAGGAGATCTGCCCGAGTCTGGAATGCAGCTGGACTGGGCAATTTGTCTGTCAGCCTTATTGCAGACTTTCTCAGCATATTACAGCATCATCCCCCATCTGAATAAACAAGCAAACTAACCAAGAAACCAACATCCAAAATTAATGTGAAAGATCCTGTTCTCTATTATCAGATTCAACCTTCTTCCCCCTCACCCCTGGGTTTTGGGCTGAGCTCTGTGTGACAGTT
The DNA here is from genome assembly GCF_018691265.1 of Tyto alba. Taxonomy (NCBI): domain Eukaryota; kingdom Metazoa; phylum Chordata; class Aves; order Strigiformes; family Tytonidae; genus Tyto; species Tyto alba. The sequence continues at coordinate 2,722,575 of NW_024881295.1, read as the reverse complement.
CTTTATACCAAACATGAAAATTACTATCTGCTTGGCACTCACCGTGCCTGTTTTACTGACTAGGAAGGAAAAACATCACACATTTGGCCATTACCATTAAACGGCATGGTAAGGGATGGGTAAGCAGAGTTTGCATCTGGACGAGAGACTGACAAAATGCTGTTTTGCAAAGCTGATTTAAATTTATCACAGTACATATATCAGAGGTACTTGCATAAATTATAATCCTGATTTAGTATTTACTTAGTTGCATTAGAAAATCTGATAGAAACAAACCTTGAGCGTTGACAATCGAGACTTCTCTTTCTGCTAGTCTTGCTGTGCCACGGTATGCGGTAAAGGCATGAAACATCCTTCAGCAACAAAACAGAAGTTTTAGGGGAAAACAGAGACATCCTTTGCAAGAAAAATGATAGCACAGCTCTGAGTTAAAGAAGCAACTTTGTGTCAGTCCTCACTAGTAAGCTGCAGAGTGCTGTGTTATCACGATGAAGATAACGTGTCATTCGTCTTTCAACATCTTAACTGTAAAATCCACAGCACCGAAAAGGTTTAGTTTGGAAATAAAAGAAAACAAGGATGTGTTTTGATGAAAGGTGATGCTTTCCGTCTGAGTCCAAGATATAAGCCACGCAATGGTTGTTTAAGTAGCACAGCATGCCACGTTAGACTCTCTAAGTGCTGTCCATTTCCAGTCTGTAATAATTAAAAACGGTGAACTGTGTGCACAAATGGTACGGATACATAAAGGTGACTGATACACATGCCAAAGTAATCTGGAGTGTACGATTAAAATAGTTTTGCAGATATTGCACTCATATTCTACTTTCTTGTTATATCTATCCACTCCCTAATGTTTTAGATCTGTTGTGCACTTGGATTAAAATCAGTAACAGCAGACAATATTTTGTTTTCAGTCTCAAAAATGTAACAAAGGTATAAAACTATAAAACTGCAAAAAAAAAAAAAAAGCTGCACATACATTTTTTTGAGTGGGGACAGTAAGCACAGGACTGAACTACTTAGAAATTCTGAAACAGTAAGGTAATTAATACAATTATTTATAAAGAATTATATCTACAATATTTAATAATTTAAGGCTCACAAGAAACTAACATATCAATGACAACAAAAGTTTTCTGCTATAGGGTTAAAAGCACCAAATTCACTTCACATACTAGATAACCAGATCTGTACTGATCACAAGTGGAAAACTCTGAAAGTGCTGACCTGCTAATGTTCCTAGTGCTTTAAAGATTACTTATTTCACAGGAATAAGAAATCCCCTTTTAACCGTAAATAGTTATACAGATATAAAATATATTGGAATAATTTCAGTTTGAAACTACAGTACAAAACCCCTCAACCTCCCCCCCCCCCCCCCCAATCCATTCATTCTCCACACACACATCCCCCAACTCTTTAATACTAAACTTGGAGCAACTGAATTGGTTACAAATGACCCATTTAAAACCAACTACCATTTGCTAAATTAAGTTTCTGCAACTTCGATTTTGCACTGTCATGATTTACCAGCTCCTGCATCATGGAGCGTAGCTTATTCTTAGTCTATTTTAAAAATAGGCGACCCTTTGTGTCATGGAAAAAGAACATAAAAACATGTATTCCTGGAGGACTGCTCAGGACAGTGATCAATCTATAAAATATAGCCTGTTTTAAAAAACTAATTGGTACCAAAAGAATAATTATAATAGCAAGTTTCTGACACCGGCAAATCCTTCTGCATCTTTGAATTCTAACTTTCTCCTCTCCTTACAGGTCTGTTTCCCTATTGGTGTCCAGACAGAGAGCATAGAGGGATTTTCTGAGATCTACGTTGCTTTTTGCCTTGATATTGGTTTTCTCTAGGGAGCCGGTGCCATTATTAAACCCCTCACTGTTTTCCAAGTGCACAACAGATTTGTTCAGCGAGTTTCTACTGGATCGTCTCTTCGCATCTCCCCCAGCTGCACTGCCCTGAGCACTACTGTGTTCATCTTTGAGGACAGCTTGCTCTTCGTGATCAGTCTCTCGGTGGTAGAAGTAGTTGAAGTTGGACACGATGACAGGGACAGGCAGGGCGATGGTGAGCACACCCGCGATGGCACACAAGGAGCCCACAATCTTGCCCCCCACAGTGACAGGTCGCATATCCCCGTAGCCCACAGTGGTCATGGTCACCACCGCCCACCAGAAAGCATCGGGGATGCTGGAGAAATGAGACTCAGGGTCATCAGCCTCAGCGAAATAGACAGCACTGGAGAAGAGGATCACCCCGATGAAGAGAAAGAAGATGAGGAGGCCCAGCTCCCTCATGCTGGCTTTCAAAGTCTGCCCCAAGATCTGCAGCCCCTTGGAGTGCCTGGAGAGCTTGAAGATCCTGAAGACCCGGACCAGGCGGATGACTCTGAGGATGGCCAGGGACATGGCTTGCTGCTGGCCCCCGCCCCCATTGCTACTGCCAGCCCCGGGCTGCTGCTGCTCGTGGGCCAGCTCGGTGCCCAGGGTGATGAAGTAGGGGATGATGGCCACGATATCAATGATGTTCATGATGTTGCGGGAGAACTCGGGCTTGCTGGGGCAGGCAAAGAAGCGGACGAGGAGCTCAAAGGTGAACCAGATCACGCAGGTGGTCTCGATGATGAAGAAGGGGTCAGAGAGGCTACTGGGTGGCTGCACGGGTGGGGAGTCCCTGGTTGTGCCATTCAAAGCTCCGCTTTGTGGGGGCAAGGGCATAGGCATCTCCCTCTCGTCCCTGAATTCCGGCAGGGTCTCCAGGCAGAAGGTGATGATGGAGATGAGGATGACCAGTACAGAAACGATGGCGATGGCCCGGGCTGAGCCAGAGCTCTCAGGATACTCAAAGATGAGCCAGACCTGGCGCTGGAACTCGTTGCGGGGCAGGGGCTTCTCCTCCTCTTTGATGAAGCCCTCGTCCTCCCGGAAGCGCTCCATGGCCTCCTCACCCAGCTGGTAGAAGCGGATCTCATCGGCGAAGACGTCAATGGAGACGTTGACGGGCCGGCGGAGCTTGCCCCCCGACTGGTAGAAGTAGAGGATCCCGTCGAAGCTGGGCCGGTTCCGGTCGAAGAAGTACTCGTTGCGGAGCGGGTCGAAGTAGCGCATGCGCTTATCGGGGTCCCCCAGCAGCGTGTCGGGGAACTGGTTGAGGGTGCCCAGCTGGGTCTCGAAGCGCAGCCCGGAGATGTTGATCAGCACCCGCTGGTGGTGCATGGCGCCCCGGTTCGCCGCCGCCTCCTCCTCCTCCTCGCCCGCCGCCGCCATGGCCATGCCCCGGCGGTGCCCCCCTTCCTCCGGAGGGCCCACCTCCACCGCCGCACCGGGGCGCGGGGGGCGCGGCGGGGCTCCGCGGGCCGCCGCCTGCCCGGCGGGGCTGCCCGCGCTGCCACCTCCCCCGGGGGCCGCCGGGGGGGGCCGCTCCCGCTCCTCGCCCGGCGGGGGCGGCGGGACCCCCTCCTCGCCGTCGCTCAGCCGCGGCGAGGCGGAGGAACCGGCGACGTGGTGCAAGTCGCCCCGCCGGCGGGTTGGGGCGCTGCCGCCGGCCGCGGCATCCCCGCCGCCCGCGATGGCCGCGGCGCCGCCGTTCTCCAGAGTCACCAGCGCGATCTCCATGGGCAGCGGCGGCCGGAGGCGGGCGCGGCTGAGGCGGCGGGCATGGGCATGGGCATGGGCATGGGCATGCTGCGCTCGCCGCCCCGCCGCCGCCGCCGCCGCCGCCGCCGCCGCCCGCCACCTCCGGGCGGCGGCCCGGCCCCGCCCTGCCCTGCCCCGCCCCGCCCCGCCCCGCCCCGCCCCGCCCCGCCCCGCCCCGCCCCGCCCCGCCCCGCCCGCCGCCTCCCTGCGCGGCGGCGCACGGCCGAGCGCGGGCCGGGGGAGCCGCCCGGGGACCCGGATATGAACGAGCGAGCGTGATAGTGTGGTCGCTTGACGTCAAAAAAGGACCCCTTCTCCTCCGCGCCCCCGTGCAGGCAGCGGCAGCCTCCCCCCACCCCGGGCTTCGGGATACCGAATCCCCCCCCCCCCCCGCTTCCTCCGACCCCGGTCCCGCCCCGCCCCGGGCAGCGCATCTCACCCGCCGGCAGCGCGACGGCCCCGGCGGGGCGGCCGCCGCCGGTGCCCGCAGGTGCCGGGGGCGCGGGAGGAGGGGGAGGCCCCCCCCCCCCCCCCCGGAGGAGGGGGAAGCCGGGCGCGGGGGGGGGAGGTCGCGGTGGCACCCGGTGCCCGGGGTTTGGGGGGAGGGGGGGTGGGGGGAGGTTGGGCAGCGGCCGCCCTCCGTCCCGTGGGGCGCGGGAGGCACCGCTCGCTCCCCGGTCCCCCCCCCCGCCGCCGCCGCGGCAGGGGATTACGGTGCGGGCCCCCACGCGTGGATTACTCGCTAAAGGGATTGCGCGCAGGGAAGGCTCTGGCTGTAACACCCCCCCCCACACACACACTCCCCTGTAATCGTACTCGAAAGCCCCGGGGGGTTCCCGGCGCACCTTGGCGGGTGCCCCCCCTCCCCACTCTCCCCAGCGTAATGAGAACAAAGGGATTGGGTATTTTTGTTCGCTCTGCTTCGCTCTCACTCCTCCTCCCCCCAGTTTATCGTGGAATCGGTGAAGCTCCAGAAGGTGCTTCCAAAGCCAGCAGACGACAACATTTCTACCAGGCTACCTTCGTGTTAGCATTTGCAAACCTGGACTGTACTTTCCCTTTGATGCCTTCTTAAACCCACATCCGAGGCAGATACATTTCTGTAAATGCACACTTTATTAGAGAAAATGAATTGAAGCAGCTTTACACAATGACTTCAATTACAGCTCAGTAATACAATCAATGCTAAGATTTTATTTTCTATATTCAAACCATGAACTCATCTATTCAAAGTCTACAGGGGAATGCACTAAATATGTCTACAAATAGTGTAGGATTAAAACCTATACGTATATATACTGGTCCACTCTCATGGAGTTTCTGGGTTTCAAACCATGTATAGAAAATACGAAATTAAGCGAAAAACCATTTTGCCTTCCAGTTGGCATCACTGCAGTGTCATTTTTACTGAATCACAGCTCCATTGAATAGCTTACCTAGATTCACTGGCATCAGTGGGTTTTCACTTAATTTAAAACATTACCTCTGTGCATGAAATATGCCCAAATGTACTAAGAACAGTGCCAAAATAGAAAATCATAACTCTATTAAATGGTTACTGTAAGCGATGATTTGCCCATGACATGGTCACGTTCTGTAATTTACCTCTGAGAACAGAGCACAGAATCGTTGACCTGTTTTGCCACTGTGCTAGTGAAGGACCACTTTAGTCACACAAGTAATTCCTAGAAACAAAATTACAGATAAGTGTTCTAGAGCAGCCCTTTGAAAATGATGGCCCTTTGACTTACTTAATGGAATAATGTATCAAACCTGCAAAATGTAGTATAATACCCTTTGGGACTAATAAATACAGACATACCTCATGTATTGGGTCAACCCATCACACCTGGGCACCCAAACGAATAATGGCAGATCTGTTATAAATATATGTCAGGGATTGTAACCAGAGGAAGGGCTTGCACACTAAAAAAAATACTCTGTTTTTTCAGCTCTGTCAGATCCTCTAATGCATTATTCTCCCTCCAAAACCTGCCTCAGGAATAATCATTTATTTCAAGAGGAAACAACCCTAGGCAAGTTCATATAGATCTCCCAGCGGTAATGCCGGTCAAAATTAGTAACTCACACCCCAGGAACTGTGGCACCAGGCTATCACAACAAACACCTTCGGAGTCCACTAAGTGAATATGCCCCTTTCACAGGGCCAGCCGCAGGCATCCACGGACACTCGGCCGTGCTCTCATCTGCATACGAATATAACCAGTAACACAACATAAAGCAGATGACTTGCCGGCACCTGTGCCTGCCCCCCACCTCTGTACTTTTTTTCATTCAGCCTGCCGTTCCTGCATGTATTTGAACATACACTTGCTTCGCCCCATCTGCAAAACCCCCTTTCCAGGGACCTCCTCTCGGAAGGGCTTCGTTTTGCCTTTGCTTGCAACCACGCTGTGACCTGTCGTTGCATTAGACGAGTCCCCGCAGGCTCCGAGGACAAACCTCAGCACCCCAGAGGGACGAACACAAGCTGACCACCACAGACCTCCCCCCCCCCCCCCTTTCAAGCACACCTCATAAAAAACCTACATCCATTCGCAACCCTCTTCCTCCACTTTCCTTCTCCATCCTAGAGGCACTTTTCAAAAATTGTCCTAGACAGTAAGTATCCTCGGGACTGTGGCAGACAGCCTTCTGGGGACACAGCCTAGGGGGGCTGAGGGTGGGCACCGTGTGGAGTGGAAGAAAGCACGCAGAGGGCTAGTAAACTGGCTGCCTCTCAAACGGTTATATCCATTCTGCTGCTCCTTATCAACAACAGGGAGCAGCACTTCTCTGATGCCTGGGAGAGATTACACTGAATTTAAATTCTCCCTTGATTAAACCCCAAGTTTCTAGCCCTTCTAAATGTTGTGCTGCAGTGTTCACATCCTGAATTTGCAGGCAGATGGGATTATGCTAAAGTGCAGGGAAAAAGAATTGCCCACATTCATTTTGCTGAAAGCCTCGCTGAAAACCCTGTGAAGAAAATGTGCATTATTAATTGATATAGCAGGAAAATACAGCTGCTCTGTATAGCATCTGAGTAGAATATAACTCCTTTCTTTGCAGATTTAACAAATCCGAGAACCTAGTATGGTATCTGTATATGTGGGTACAAAGGAAGAGGAAAGGATGAAGAAAAAGTGGGAGGATGATGTTAAAGGGGAAGAAACATCTACTTCAAGCAGAGAATTTTAAAGGGCAATTCCTATTCAGCATCCTTAACTTTTTGAGTGTGGTGAAAAGACTCTGAACGCTTTCTTGAAGAGCAGTCATATGAGCAGAAAGCCAAGGTACTTGAGAGAAAGGATGACATGCAGAACAGTGGGACATATCATAGCTGAGATGTGCTACTATTGTTTTAACCAGGCACTCCCTGACAAAGAATTTATTTGTCCCCATACTTGTGATTTAGCAAAAAGTATTTTCTACCCTGAGCACATGCACACACACAATGAGTCCCATACACACCAAAACGTACCATTCTCTCCAGCTCCCACTGCCACTCAGTTCTAATCCACTTACAATACTTGCTGTCACACCCTCAAACTGGGATGCTGGTTCTCTGACCCCCCTACCTGGTCCACACAGCACCATTAGTGGCTTATCCCACGGCCTCATTTGCAGGTTTTCTCCTGCAGCTGGACAAGTGGCTTGGAAATGGGATTCCCTCTGGTTAGGCAGCATCATTAAGATTCCCTACTTAACCGACTAGCACCTGAGACTCAGGCAAGCTTTGCAGAAGAAGAAACACTGTCCAAGCTAGAGATTCTCTATCTTTCACCTAAAGGCAGGCTGCATCCCCAATGCTACCTTGCCAACACTTCCATGGGGAGAAAAGAAGGATTATAGCCTTATGCCCTGTACAGCCATCGTGCTGGGCACATGAATAATACATGCTCGTGCTCAGACCTGTGTGATCATGCGCACCACATATGAGACTCCTGTAACTGCCCCCCATCTTCTGCTGCATTTTCAGCTTTGCATTAGCCTCCCCCTGCTCTTGGGTACCGGGACAGATGAACTGGCTGATTTAAGCTGTCGTGGGCTGATGGGCAGCACCCAACAGACACCATTACATAGCAGGAGTGGCAGCGGTGTGACTGCGGGGAGCTGCTGTTGAGTGGGACACTCCCACAGAGCGAAATGAGTGACCCATCCCACGTGGGGATCTCACGTGGTGAAAAATGAGCAATGGGCGTAGTCTGCAGAGTCTGCATTCATCTACCTGTACATACACAGACAGGTACACACACACTACACATCCTCTGGTACACCTGATTAAGGACACCCTGTCTTTTCCCAAACACTCCCTCTTTGTCCTTGCCTATCTCTAACAGTGGCTGTGAAGCTGCAGCTTCGCCAAATAAAAATACAATGCTGAGATGTGAAGAGACATGCACCAGCACCTAGAGGCTTGATCTGCCCACAGCCCTCAGTGGAAATGGGACTAGACGCGTCTGCTTTGACACATTTTGAGGTGACAGGGACCCCACAAATATGTCTCATGGGACAGCACGGGTGAATCCTTTTTTTCTTCACCATAACTAAATAACATTCCCATCATGACAGATGGTGAGGAGGTCATTTGAAGCTGAGGAGAAACTGAAGAGGTTAAAAGCAAATCCGTGCCTCCTCCACTCAGTTAATTCCTCCAAAGCCTGATTCTGTGTTGAGAAGATTCAGGCCAGAGAGAGAGACAGGCACAGTCCTCAAGGGAGACCCCAGAAAAAAGACTCGTATTTCCTGTTCAAGAGGATTAAGTACAAGGCCATTGACAAATCACAGTAAACATCTGGATGTGAGCGCTCCATCTACCAGGGCCTAATCCATGAAGTTATTCGTTAATGAATTCAGCAAATTCACACTGCTCTATATATAGGGTCGGCTGATCTTTTTTAATGTTTGGCTTGGAGGTGTGTTACATCTACATCAACAGATTTTTATTTATTGTACAAAGCAACCTACTGTATTCAGTTTCTGCTTAATTAATTGTTTCGAGTTATTCTGCCTTTTTTTGAAAACCACACACTGCCCTATTTTCTGACAGTATATATATAAAAAAATCCACTAGTTAAAACCCAAACACGTTCCTGCATTTTATATTGTTTTGCAATTTTAAGCCCAAGTTCCTCTGGAAACTTTCCGTCATGCAGCGATGGAAAAAACATTAAATAGTAATTGATTTTCTTTTCTGTATTTTGTTTTGATTAAAATGAGAATCCCTCTCATTTATCTTCAGAGAGAAAGTAAGCATTGAGTAAATGGTCTGGTTAATTCAAAAGTAATTTGATCAGAACATCCATAATTTACATTGACTTGAACAGTAGGAAAGATGCTGAGCACTACCAGATAGCAAGCTTATTCACTGAAACAGACTACTTACATTATGCTTTATGTTATGCTTTACATCTTGTGAACGCAAACTACTCTAAGAACATATAATGATCCACACTTTATAAAGGGGAGACTTGCACACAACTGTGTCCTTAAAAGTCATCTATTAAGCTTGAGTAACTCTCCAGTCTGCTCAAGCCGTGTAGCTGAGCGCATTGTTCTTCCCACAGCTGTGCCCATCTTGTTTCCAGTGAAATCTGCAGGCTTTGTCATTGATGTTGGTGGAATCAGCATTTGGCCCAGAGGTTTTTATAAATCCAGCTGTGATGGGATATTTTCAATTTACCCTCAAAGCTTTGGACTCTGCTAGAGCGCATGAATCATCCAAACTTGCAATTTACAATTTCCACCCCTTTTGACTTACAGTTCATCACTGTGATGTAATCTTTAACTCTAGGGACGTGATCTTAAAGGGGAAATCTCACTCTGTGCCTTTATTCTCTTTTAAATTCCAAGAGCACGTACCTCTACTCTCAGGTTTTCGCTCTTGTCACAACAGGATGCCCCAAGTGGACAGTACCAACTGCGATAACCCAATAAAATACAGAAGAATGAAGACAAGTGAGTGCAATCTGAAGGAGCAAAGAATCAAGACCTGCAAAGCCACTCAGCTGTACCTATGCAATTTTATCTTCACTGCTAGTGCAAATACTCTCACAAGTGAATTTTGTTTGCATCTGTGCTTTTGTAATGGCTGTAGTCCATACCAGTATCTATTTCTGTATGAAAAGCGTGGTGTTTCTAGGCAAACTTAATCCATCCTTATCACCCATCTAAAAATACTTCATTTTCAGCCTATGGCCATTGAAGTCACGCTGACAAAAAGCTCTTACCAATTCAAAAGTGCAAGATCAGGCCGCTCACTCAGGCTGTGAGGAAGAGGGACAGGAATAAATAGATCAAAGTTTGCATGTCTAGGACAAATCGTTACAGTGGTGCAGCGGCGTGTGATTTAGGTGATCAGTCACTTCAAGTTGTCAGGTAGCAAATTCATGTTTTAGTATTTTGTTACCAGCTATGTGGCCAGTCACAGTCCAGAATCCATTGCAGTAAGCTCTGTCATACACAGACACCAATTAAGCTGCATAGGCTGCTTAAAAAAAGCTAAATGACATGTTTACAAATTTATATATTTTAAAAAGGAGTGGATTTGCAAAAACATTGAGTAATCTCCTCCAAATTTCCTGCTCATTTCTAATTTTTAAGCAGACATGAATTATGAGTGATTCAAGGAAAATCAAAATCTGATGCTTACTCGGGTATAGAATTAGTAGTGAAGCCCTTGAAATTAGTAACTACAATCTGAAAAAGCTCATGTGAGGGGAAACTGAGGTTCAAACCTATCCATGATCCCCTCACGTAAAGGAAAAAGAGCAGAGTTCATTAGATCTCTCTGTAAGCCCAGATAATTTAGCCAGCTGCAGGGAAGCATGCTCTTACCATGAAACTGGGGGGCCAAATGTACTGGTGGTTTAAGCAGGATAGGGCCGTAAGTGAATCATTAAGTGGATAGGAATAATGAAACAGCTTTACTTGTACTAAGTCTTCAATACTGGAGAGGCCTCTAGGGAAACCCTCAACATGAATACAGTGTGTTAGATACACAGCAGATTTTTTTTTCCTGCCTTACCAAACAAAGGGAATAATGGAGGACCCACCCAGAGGTTTATTATTTAATGCCTTAACAAAAGTAGCACTCTAGTTAGCAAAAGCAGTACAATTTATACAGTAAGTAGCGTGGAAAAATAGTTGACAGGAAGAAAAACAGCTAAGACATAGATGTAAAATAAGCCCTGCTTTGCTCTTCATATTCACCAGTGAAAATCAGACGAAAGACTGCTCAGATCAATGGAATGACATTTATGATGTATCATTGTGGTAACAGAAGCAAATTCTTTGCGTATGTGTGTGGAGGAGGGCAAGGGATAGCCTACTGTTTTATGTTTGTGCATGTAGTAGCTAAAGGAAAGGCCTGGCATATGAACACGCACCAGTGATGCCCAAGTTGCATTTACTTTGCATAGCCACTAAACTCCAGCTTGAGAGCACACCATTTTTTCTGTGTACATCCGTTTCCTAGGTCCAGGCTAGCATCCAATCAGCTGGACATTCCCAGAGGATTTAGACTTTTTTACATTTGAGGTGAATGTGGCTTGGCAGTGAAAACGCACCATGTTACTAATTCTAATCCTCTCCTTCAAGTGCTGTCTGTTTCAACTGTGAAAAAAATCACTACTCCATAAAACTTGTTTTAATCAACAAAGCAGAATGCAATAAATGAATACCATTTTGTAGTTTAAAGTCTGAATTTAAGATTTGCAAAGCACTATCAGATCAAAACTTTAACAGCATTTAGCTGTCTGCAGATGAATGTAAGTGCCAAAGTCTAGCTGTAATCAATGTAGGAGCAAAAAAGAAGCCAGTAAGTGATGTGCTAGTCAATGGAGCTATGCAGTTTTGCACAAGCCAACGAATTGACTTTATACATTTTGTATTAATATGTGTACAATTAGGTAGTGGAGGTATTTGCTTATGGTGGTGTACAATTTTTTATCTTTGATGAGAAGTAAAATTTGAAAATAATAATTCAAAAATTTTTTAAAAAATTAAAATAATAACAAATTGAATAGGGAACCCATTATTTATATTAAAAAATATGTCATCTGTGAGGGGGAATGCCAGTTACTCTTCATGCATTAAAAATTCTCTTATTGTTATGAAAGCAACCAAATGCAAATAAGCATTCCAGAAAATGGTACATGATGATTCTTACTGCATTCGTTTCTCACTTAGGATGAAAGTGCTAATAATGCCTTCTTTATCTTCAGAACAGTGAAGGAACAAAGGCACCTGTCCAGCTGGACAACATAATGTCCCAATTTTTTTCATGCTTATACTAATATAAAATTAAGCCATCAGGGCCACATAGCTGTAATTCACGCCAGTCCTAGTGGGATCTTCCCTTATAGGAAGGGCTGGGATGTACAGGTGAGTCCCTCCTGCAGTCCCAGCCAGTTCCTGGCCGCTGCTGTTCCCTGGGCACTGCTTTCAAGGCTGGAGGCACCTGACACTGCCTGATCTAGATCAGTAAGCGGAGATAGTCTTACGAATGCAAAGAAACCCTCTGTAGCCTAAGAAATGAGCCAAGGACCCACGGTTGGACACTAGACCTTGCAAACGGAGCTAACAGATGGAAGGGAAGGAGATCTTCTGGTGCTAATTTCACAAAGGCTGCTACGCTGATGACTACTTGGCTTGGCTTTGCATCAGCTTAATTGTGCTCCTCAGTACCTTAATCCCTGAGTTTGCCATACCTTTTTCATTCCTAACTTGAGATGTTTGAAGGAAACCGTAAGTCCGCACACAAGCCTCACACATTGCACACTCCCCAAACACATTTTCTCCATGCAATCAAGCTAGAAGCAGCAGAAGGTGTGCAAGTTCATCAGACTCTGCTCACAGTCCTCCTTGATTTTCCTTCAATTAGCTTCCCCTGCTTTCCCCTAATGTAGGTCCGATAGCAGAAGTGTAGGAAGAGAGCAACGAGGCTGAGAAAGTGGAGGGAGACTGCAGTGCTGAAGCCATCAGGGAGCAGGCATTCTGTGAAGAGGTTGTAGCAGCAATGGCTACAAACCGGCACTGGAAGAGGGGGAAAAAAGAAGCAGCCAGATTAGGGAACCTGCATGAGACACACCTCGACTGACCATTAGGGCCGTAATAAAGAGTATCACAACATACTAGTAGTGTCCTCAACCCACAGCATCACCTGCTTACCTCTCCTGACATCCCCGAGAAACCTGATTTTCAAGGCCAACAATGTTTTCCCAACATGAAGGGGTGTCGGGTGTGCACCAAACATCGAGGCTTGGCCACTGCTGCGGAGAACAGGTTTGGAATCCAGCCTCTCCTACCTGGGAGCAGACCACTGCCCTTGTGTCACTTCTCTGCCACAGGCCAATAGCTGAGATCTTGGAATATGGAAACTAAAGGTGGGAGACTCCTCTTCCTCAGTGGTAATCAGATTATTATACCCATAGTGATTTGGATTTGTAATTTAGCTTACAGATAGGAACTACAGGTGCTACTTTTATTCATATAAACATTAATCCCTTTTTTTTTTTTTTATATTTTACTAAGTCACCTGTCTCAATACCCCGAACCTACCAAAAGTACGTTAAATAAAGACTGATTTCCTGTGCTATATTTTGCATTACAAATACCTTTTAATTGCAGGCAATGCTTTCTTGTTCTGTTTTCACGATTCAGAATAAATAAGAATTCTGGACCAGCCTTCAGTGCAACACTATTTTATATTTACCCTAGCTCTTCTGCCTCTTCTCTGGTGACTGCATACTTTTTGTTTGCATAACGTCTCTTTCTGTGGAACTAACTCTTGCACATGCTTAACCATAATCATTGTCGAACATTGCTTTTATGCTGTATCTTTCAAAAACCACAGGGTTGTCAGGTTTTTTCACCTCTTCAGAGATGAGGGAAAGAAAATCCAAAGGGATTCTCTACAGAAAGAGTAAAACTCACATATTTTTCTTTAACTTCCTTCTGTTTGCCTGCAGTTACTCTTCCTTTTTGAAGAAACAGATTGCAAGATGCCCAATCTCCTGCCCTACTGAGAATCCAAAGTTTCCCCAAGTTACTGCCCCACGCCCCTCAAAATCAAGCTGTATTTTTAGGGCTCTAGAGGGGGAAAGGCTGCCATATACAACAGAAAAGGGAGAAATCGAATTGCTAATTTTTCTCTTCCCTCACCATTACAAAGGTGGGGGCTTATTAGTTGATATGGTCACTGAAGGCTTCTTGCTAGCTTTCTGAGAGTACCGTTCAGAGCAGGTCACCAATCAGTTCATCTCTCCTCGTGGTACATGAGGACACCTAAGGACGTGGTGATTTCCACAGGCAGCAATCAGGAAGACTTGAGCCAGTGAGGGGACAGAGACAGACAGCAGAAGCCATCACGGCTGGCACACGGAAGTGCAGGGAGGAACACATGACACTAATTACCGGCTGCGTGACGGTTAGGTGGCACTTCCACCGTAGGTAACGGTGCATCTCTGGTCCCAGGCTGGCCAGGGCATAATAGCTGTACATGAAGATGTGGACAAAGGCATTTAGCATCCCAATAAAGAAGGCTGAGGAGTAAAGAAGTCAGGATGAACAAGACACACAAACCATGCAAGACTAACCCTGTGATGAGCTGACAGTCACCATGACGGTGCTTCCAAAACGCATATCACATCACTCCTATGCATGAACCGTCAATCCAGACTCCGTTGAGGAAGCATGTCGTATTCTCCCTTCTCCTTTCATATCCTTCTCCATCCCATATCTAGTGATCGGAAACAGAGAAGAGCTTCAAAGGCAGAGGAAAGAATTCTTGATCTTCTGACCTAAGTGTTTCATACCATTTTGGTGTCAAGGCCATGTAGACAAAATGGCTTCCTCCAAAAGAATACCCCAGCATCTTGTATAGGGCCTACCTTTAGTGGCCCAGTGCTCAGGAGCTTCTCTTTCAGTGGAGCAAAAAGGAGAAGCAGCCTGGGTACAAACCAGAAAGGGCACGAGGACTAGGCTGGACACAGTCTGAGCAGGACATGGAGAGCCAGAACCTGGGCAGCTGCACCAGGCCCAGGTAATGGGGAGCGAAGGAGCACTGGTCTGGATGGAGGTACACACAGACCTTGTACAGGATGCTACTGTTTCTGTTTGGACACATTCTGTTGGCACATGCTCCTTCCGGATGAAGCAGTGAATAGAGCATTCTAAATAGCCCAAAGAACTGAGCAGATGGTATCAACTGAAATGTAAATCTTTTTCACACCTTTGGAAGTAGGTAAGCTTCCTACCTGCCAGTCAGCCCATCTGCACTGTTTATGCTGTCTCCACGGCACAAGAAAAACTGAAACACAAGGTGTCTACAGAAGCATCCCTTGTCTTCCAGACACATATTTGACCCGACTGACAGGTGAACAGCATAGTGCCACGATGGTACACATGCAGAAAAGTCGCCCGTTCTTGGTACTTGCACAGAATAAAGAAAGCCTGAAAGAAGACAGACACAGGAAAATCTTGAGTTGATGTGTTTAGACAAAAGAGTTTACACTAAAAAGTGATGAAAATAGTTAATGATGGATCTGAATCTCCCAAACTCATTTCCTCTGCTGTTAATAAAAACTGGTGAAATTCAACACATGCGATAGATCTTGCATTATCTAGAATGGGGAGGAACTGGAAGGCAAAATTTCTTCCACAGAGCCCAAACTATTTTTACCTTTGGATTCAGGTCCCAAGGTTCAAAGAGGACACATCTGAGACTCTGACTGAGCTTCCATACAATTTTCAGCTGCTTGGGTCTGGTCATTTTCAGGACATAGGTGAGATGTTTACTGGTATCAGACAACAATCCACAGAAAAAGTGCTGTTTTGAATGCCCAAACCATTCTGGAATTTGCATTAGTAAAAAGGATGGGGTTGGCAGATGAGTATGTGTCGGGTCACTGTATTTCAGTGTGCACATGCATACACACATAGCAAAATGAGAATCTGCTTTTCAAGGACTCAGGACCAGCAAAAAGCTGGTTTTGTTGCTGATGAGAAGAGAGAGAGGTCAGCCCAGTGGCAATAGGCTTAGGAGGGCTCCACATGCTGATTCACTTTTCAGACAGTGTGTTGTCAATTTACACTCTAAAGAGCACTAGATTGTGAAGTCTTAGGCTAGAATACGGTTTACCCCTGTCGACCAAGCAGACAGGGGGGATTTCGTTGTTAGTTCATTTATAATATAGAAGGAGACCTAAAGACAAGCTATAAAATGGTACTGTCCTCAGGTGAACTTTAAATTTCACATGGGACACACACCTTTAACCCACAACTTTGGGATGATCTGTGGCAGCAAAAATACCAGGACGTGTACAATTTCAGTTTCTTTATCGCCCAACTAACCACTACTATTCAGCCAGACAGGCAATAGCAGATCCTGTCTGGCTGCCTCAATCAGCTGGTAGCTAAGACGCTGGGGGCAGTGGCCAAGGTTAAATCTTCACCCCTAGCACTGCGGTGAGGAGGGAATGCCCACTGGCAGGAAGGGTGCTGGGGTGGGGATGTGTGCAGCCACTGGGACAGAGACAGGCAGACGGGACAGCAGCGATTCCTTTCTGCTGGAAGGGAGCTTTTGAGGAAGCTTAGCAGCATGATAGCCAGCGGTGGACTCTTGCAGGCCACATGCTGTTAAAAACCAGCACGCTGAAGCTGAGCCCTCTTCTTCGACAGTAGCAGCCTTATTCCCACAAACAGGCAGAGCAGAACACATGAAAACAGCTTTTACTGAAAAGCATCAACTAAATCAATACAGGATCAAGCGAGGACATCAAGCTTTTGGCACCCTGCCCCATTCTGACAAGGGAGTGATTTATTTACAGCACCAGTCCCGGCACGGAGCCGAGCCGAGCTCTCCTTACTGTATCAAGCAGCTCGATGATTTTGGAGAGGAAGAACCACCAACACACTCTTGCCATCTGCCGGGCAGCACAAGGAAACGCTGCCAGACCTCAGATCAGAGAGACCGCTCAGCCTCGCTGCCTGGGATTTTATATTAAGCTCCATGTGAAGGCTGCCCACCTGGGACCGACAGCAAAGGGGAAAAACTTGGGGGGTCTCTTATGGTTGTTGCTTTGTCAGGGTGGGATCTCGGGAAGGAGTGCTGATCTGGGGGGAGGAAAGGCATTCGAGCCTGCTTTGGCTGGTCAGATGAATGGTTTGCTGAGTTGCTTGCTCTTTGACAAGTCAAGTGTGACCTGCTCAGAAACTATTTCTAGCCTGATGGCAATGTCTGAAAAACTGAGAAGCTAGTATCCATGCTTGCATCCGGTTAAAGTCTGGCTATATGTGGAAGCAAAGCATAATAGCTCTGAATTCAAACAGAAAAAAGTCATGCATCATTCTGGAAAGCTGAAGTTGGTGGGACCCAAACCTTCCTGTGGTGGCCAGAAAAGGAATAGTTTTAGCCAAATCCCCCCGCTGAAAGAAATGCTGAGTAAGATTTATACCATGCAAAGTTGAGGATATAAAAATCGGTTTTCTCATTGATAGTGATCACCCAGAATCCTTATATAGCCAATGGAAAGAATCACACATATTTCAGAGGTAATTTTCAATATCTATACTAGACATCTATCTTCAGATCATAGGATCACTCTCTCTCCAGTGGTCAAAGAGGGAACTATGTTGACTGAAATGATTAATTTATAGAGAACTAAAGCAAAATGAAACCGTTGAAGCAGACAATATAGTGAAATAGATGCACAAGCAACAAAGTGGATTAAAAACCTTCTTAGGAATGTAAATTGTTATTTAGGAGCAGAATAATTTGCATACTCACATGAGGAACAGGGCCTAAGGCAAGCTTTGTATAGAACTGTACCCTCATTCCTAGTTCACTTTGGCTGCAATCCACTGGCTGGCACAGGTATCTGTAGTTGTCCAAGACCAAAGTTACCAGAAACTGAAACAAAAGAAAAGCAATAGACATCCCCTTGCTATTCAATGCCATCTGTTCCAAAAAGATATGCATATTAATGCTAAGGTAATAGGGCCTCAATCTACTAGTCACTGTCAGAAAATCCATGTAATTCATACAGCTGAGCAAATAGTAAATAACCAAAGAACTTTACATCCTTGTTGGAATCTGAAAAAGAAAATTCAGTCTGGGTAACTCTTTATTTAATCACTGAAGTGCTTGAAAATGGTCCAGCAGGAATAGTGAGTTTTAGGCTTCAGAATCTCTCTGAAAATATGCTGTTTTCCTTTACAAAGATCAAATAACGTTTTGTTTTGTCTGGTTGCATTTGCCTAGTAATTGGAAAGCCAAAAACTGGACCAAGTAACCAGTATCACCAAGCACAGACAAGCAATCTTCATACTCGTCCTCAGATTGAGTAGTATTTGCTTGAAAAAACTGCAGTTTGCTTTCACTAAATGTAACAATTGTGTTACAAACTAAAAGGGCAAATTTGCCGACATCAAGATGTTTTTCAAACCTATTCAGACATATTCCCTTGAAGAGCTTTCAGTGGCCTACATAAACCAGGGAAAGGCTTGTAGAAAGGCTTATGCATTGGTGACAAGCAGAAAACAGTGTCATCAGTACCCCCAGCGGCAGCAAGCTGGTGTGCTTGACACTCCTGGAGAGGGCTGCCTCAGTCTGGAAAAGCAGTTCTCATTCTCAGAGACAGGTCCCTCACCATCCAAGCCCGAGACAAAATGAGGAGGTTCCACGTCTTCCACACTCTGTGCCTATCGGGGAGATCGCAACTTTCAACTCATTCATTCAGGAACCCTTCAGCTCGTTCATTCAGGAACCTTTCAATGTTAATTTTATGAATGAGAGAAAGACTGAGAAATGGGAGGAAATGCAGTATACTTGGAAAATAATGCTTTCAATAGGTCAATACTGCTCCTCTTGTGGCAAAATGTAGACATGGCCAAGTTGGCTGCCGCTCCCTTCATTAGAGTCCATCAGCAAAAGCTGTTGAAATGGCTCTGGCTTTCAAACGCTTCCCGGATACTTACCTAGAAGCCAATCCTGTCTCCTCACCTCATAAACCATGTAGCTTGATAACGTCATCATGGCAAGATTACAGGCAATCAGTTGGCCTCACAGCTTCAGTGGTTTCCACTTACACATGTAGAAGGGCCCCAGTACCACAACAAAGAGGTAGAAGGCAAAGAGAAGTGTGACTGGAAGTGGAGACCATGGCTCTGTCCTTGGATCTGAAAAGCAAAACAAGCAGCCAAAGCTGGCACATCCCATACACTGTGTGGTGGATATATTTAATTACCTCCCTTCAGCATATTCTCTGCAGCATGCTCTCTGGCAAAAAGAAAACGGGCATCTCATGTGTCTGCACGAAGCAGTACCACAGTCCTTCCCCTACCCTGGAGTTCCATGTACCAGACTCTGCTAAAAGGCTTTAGCACAACATTTGAGTTGGGGCTGTAGTCCCTAGATGGCTGATCTGCTGAGCACTAGCCTTCTGCAGCACAGTAATGAACAAACTTTTCCTGTCATGAGCTGGACTCCTCATCACAGGCTGCAAGACCATCCCGCACACAGACGAAAGCAGTTCGAGACACATGCAGCAGGGATGCACAGGAACAAACTAAACAGTTCCTGAGTCTTCAGGAGTGTAAATCTTTACAGCTAAATAATAGTTTCAATGACTGGTGCTCTTTCCTTCCTGCCCCACAGTGCTCAGGATATCTGAAGTTCTCCACCTCTTCATTTTTGTATCTACTTATAGGGTGGACTCTCTTAAAAGCATGCTATTTCACTAGAAAATTACAGAATACTACTCCCTGCTAACACTGCTGTGCAGTCCTTTAGGAAAGGGAAGTTCAACAGATTTGAGCATGGCTGTCATGCAACCTCCTCCTAATCCTGCCTCATTCCTGACCCACAGAAATGCAGGATACATTACATCTACAAAAACATCCCAGTTCCCCATTCATGCTTTCCTCTCCTACTCCCAGTGTGATCAGTGCTCTGCTGAACTCCCTCTGCATCTCCCTTTGCTTCCAGACCTGCCAGTCCCAAGGCCTAGACCTCTCTCACTATTCTAGCTCCAGGATCCTTGCAGAAGTCCCCTATTGAATTTTAGTCCTTGGCTCACTGGTGAGCTCATGGGCCTCAGATTATTTTTATAAAACACCATCCCTGTTCACATGACTCTGTTAATTCCCATCCCTTTTGAATCTCCCAGTCCTTTACTATTCCTGTTATGGGCTGTGTCAAGAGTCCTTTGATACTCCACCTCAATCCATCAGATACAAGCAGATACAATCCATCAGAAGTTCTGAATCCCAATTTAGACTGTCTCCTGAAATTCAAGCCTAAAACATTTAAAGCCTGAGCACTATGTCCCATGTCCTTCTTCTATCAGAGCCACTTATGCAGGCTTACCATTCCACCTTCAGGCCATTTTGTGACTTTTCCTTACATTTAAATCTGGGGATCCAACAGAGCCCTGTGGGACCAAACTGGACCTGCAGATCCTCTAGCTATTGAAGATCTGAAGCCTCCTAACTGCAAAATATCAAATCCAAGGGGTGGTTTCTGTCAGTATTTAATTTGGTAATAGGTTTTACTGGCATCACAAGGAGTTTAAACCTCAAAGTAGTAACTCTTTGGTCTACTGATCTTTCCCATGACACATGAATATGCATTTTGAAAAATTCACTTTCTTTAATATCCCAGACTTAACAGGCAATCCTGAGCACATATTGCTCATCATCCTGCCAGAATCTGTTGTACATTGAACAGAAAGCTGCTGAGAGTTCCCAGCTATGGGCAGGGGAAATCCCCCATCCCTTCATTCCCTACTGTGATGCAGCTGGAGCGTCCCTGAGATATATTTCAAGATTTAAAGGAAGTTCATGATTGAGGAGAAGGAAAAGTGAAAATCTGCCTAGTGAAAAAAATATGGGCTCATATGAGGATCATGTGTGTTCTAGGTTTGCTCTTCATGATCATGCTATTTATATGGAAATTCCTATTTAAGACAGCGTCTCTACCTTCCTCCACTTTCGAGGACCCAGTTGTAGAATTCCTGAGTTTTCTGCCAAGTTGAAGCCATTACAAGTTCTGGAAATAAATTAAAATTAGCATTCCCCGGATCAGATTAACCCCATTTATCCTAGCCTTGACTGAGTCTTGAATAAGGAGGCTCCTTAGACAAAGACTCAGGACTACAGCTAATGAAAAGAAAATAGTTTGCTCTCTGTAGAAACTGAAATTCTGGACCAGGATTAGAGTCATGTTTTAAAAAGGAACGAAGATAATCTCCCCCTGTATTGGTTAATTATTTAACTTCTATTTCCAGATTTTGATGTTTTGTTGAAGATTCATCTCTAAAAATACTCTGAGTAGCTGCATGCAAAACACCAGAGCTATGAGCTCTGTGTTCCATGTTGGGAAATCAATTGTGATATTTTTTCCAAAGAAGTGTAGGCACAGCATTCAAGCAAGGACACACACCAGGTGGCATAATTGCATCCTTCTGCAAGCATTCTTGGAGAGATTCACAGTGCAAGCAGGCAGTTTGGGATTAATTCAGTACTGCTGCAACTCCAGAGATGTTAACGGAGCTATGTTGGTTACTTGGCTTTCTGAGGCCTGGTTTATACATTAAGTTTGTTTTGCTTTATCTTGTATATATTCTATAATACAGCATATTAAAGTAGAATACTCATATATAGTATGATGGTCCTCCTCTTCCCTTCTTTCTTTTAGCTGGGAGACCTTTTCAATGGTATTTGGAAGTTCACCTAGAAAACACTTTACTGCAGTTACCTTCAACAACTTGCCTTATCTGCCCTAGTTCTCTCCATTAGCAAATGCGCAGGACCAGCTTCCTCCCAATTTCATCTCCTCCAGACACTGAGAAAAGCACATTTTGTCCTTTGATTTCTCATAGACTGCCAAGTATAAGAGTACCCACGTCTCCTCTGGACCTATCCCATACTCTTCTGTGACCGCTGGGTTCCTGCAGCACAGTAGCTCGTGCATTACATGGCAGAGAGAACTACAGCCTCACGTAAGGCCTCTTATACTGGTATAAATGTGTTTTAAGGAGCCACATGAATATAAACGGTTTCTTAGTACCCAGACCACATAGTCCTGCTGGAACTACAAATGCATAGAGTGTGCCTGGCACTGTTCACCAACTGCGCTTTTGACTTTGCACATCTGGATAAAACCTGTTAAAATTAACAAGGTTTTGCTGTATCGCAATTGTATACAGATTTACTCTGGTGAAGCATACCAACCAAAAAAACTTGCCTTCCCTACACCTCCCTGTCTGCAGAGCTCACAGCCTGACATGCAGCTGCACACACAGCACTGTGTCAGTGACAGAAGCACACTTGCACAAATTTCTTTCCTGCAGGCAGTGATTGCAGTGAAATCCCTTTTTGGTGTGTTTCTCTGACACAGATCCTGAGACCCTCAGCACGAGCACGCCTCATATGCATCCTGACACAGAGACACACACCCTTGTAATCTGGGCAGAATCTGCCAGCAGAGAGATTAGTCAGTGATTATCAGTTGGCTCGGAGTCAACCCAGCAGGGATTTCATATGGTTACATGCCCTCCAACAATCCATACGCATTTCAGCTCGCTCCACTCCACTTCCTTTGCTTCCCCTGGACCGTCAGCCTGTAACGAATGGGAAAACCCAGGGAGCAGGATCAGACTTACCCCAGCAGTGTGGCTGGCTTCACGCCTCCCTTTCTTCAGGGGTGTCCTCGGCACACGGCCGCTGCTCCTCTCACTCCAGGTGCACACGGCAGGCAGCAAAACAAGGAGCTGCAAGAGCGTGTGCCGTTAAGCAGACGCCATACTTGGCTTCCTTCTCCGCAAATGTGGCGAGTACATCAGCTGCTGGGTCTCACACAGATGTGGTGGATCTTCACGTCTCTTCAGCATGATTCAGTCTCCCAGTGGTACCAACCATAAAACCCCTGGGAGCTGCAGGCACTGTGGTGCTGTCTCGTAAAGTCCCTGGATCAGAGGTTACATCATACACTCCTCCCCCTCCCTCTCTTGCCTCTCCCCAAATGATTTATCAGGTTAGGACACTGGAAAGAGGAGGAAAATTAATGCAGAAGAGGACTGGGACTCCACAGGAGTGAACCACTGACCTTTAGTGTGGCGCTTGGGAGCCTGGCCAAGTGGGAACCAGGCCAGCATTTCTTCTGCAGGTTTCTTCAGGACATGTCATGACAGCTTTTCAAACAGTAAAAGATGAGGAATCATGCTTGGACAAGACCCTGGAAAACAGTCTGTTTGGAGCATTCCTTCAGCCCGTCACAAGGGGCTGTCAACCCCTTTTGTGTGTTCAAAATACGTCTAAACCACAAAATGAGAGAGTGGAGAAAGGTGTGAACACCCACCCACCCATCCACTCACTCACCCAGGGGAGGCAGAGCAAACTCAGCTGGACTCACCCCCTCATACCCAGTCTCTATCCCTGGGGGAGTCACATTTACTGTTTTAAAGATACATGAAGAAATTTTGAGGGGTTTGATAGCAATGCCAAGTTTCCCCCTCCGTGATCTCCAGCAACTGCATTAAGGAAAAAACGCAGACAGCCTTAGCTGGCAGTGGCTTAAATCAGTAATTGCAGTGCATGTGAATCAGTCCCATGTGGAGGTACCAATGCAGAACCAGCACCCTGGCCCCATCCCACCAGGAGACAACGCAAAGACGAGTGATGGGGTTCTGCTTGGTCACCTGAGGTGTACCTGCACCGGGGTGTAGATATGCCCTCTTATTTTCCCAGTGGGAACAGTTTATTAGCAGCACACTGAAAAAAAGAAGGTAGTATCATACCTTGTACCACTGCATTTTGTCTGCCACCAGATACATCACAAGTACTTCTGAAGGGCAAACCACCAAAGATTAGCTTGTCAAAGCAGGACAATTAGACATATCATGTGGTGGTAGTTTTTTGTTGAAACACATCACTTGCTGATGCTGCTGGACAACTACTGTGTTTCTGTGACTTGTGGAAACTATAAAAGAAATCAAACAGATACTTTTGGAAAGGGTGATTTAGAGTGTAGGCTTTGCATCTTGGGGGTGGGGGCATTAAAAGGGCAACCCAGTTTAGGAGAAGGTTTGACTGACCTTTGGTATCATATTAGGGGTTTTTTGTTGATCCAAGTTGTTGATTCAGGCTCAGGGAGACAATGATAGTGAACTTTACATATAATTTTTTGCAGAGCTTCCTATAAAGGCCCTTTCTCGAAGTTTTTAATTGCTCATTAACCATCAGATTTAATTTCTGAAGTTTTGATGCCCAAGTCCTTAAAATGGTTCAGTGGTTACTCTGTGTGAATCAATGGAGGTAATAAATCAGACCAACCCTTTCTATCTGTCTATTATGTGTAGATGGGACTGTATTTTATTACTCCTATCAGGTAACTTTGTGTAACATTTGTTGAGCTGTTTATATTGACGTATGAGACTCAGAATTACTGACACAAACTTTTCCATCAGACTTCTTTTACCCCGGTGAAAAAAATTCAGCTGAAGTGAATTTTCACAAACATGTTTCATTTAGGGCAAAATATTTTATTGTTCATGTAAACTGAAATTTAAAAAAAAAAAATACCATGAACCGTATTTCCTTTTTTAAAACCTGCCCTGTTGCTGAACTATTCCCGGTGGTACTGTTGCAGATGTTCACTAGCACGGCTGGCAGATGGAGAGATGACATCAGTAACACGGTACTTTTACACTCCAAGAATGGGAATAGGTGTCCTTTGATGGATGTCAGTACAACTGTGAGGGCAGCTCTGTGGGGACCACACACTAAAGTTGTTGGGGCTTTCAGTTTCAGCAAAAAAAAACCCCACTGCACCTTCACTGAAATAGTATGCCAAAGTTAATTGCGTTTTTCATTCAGTGACTTGTTAAGAAAAAGGGGTATTTTGGGAACGTGGATTACATCCATACTAATAAGCAACTCAGTTATGTACTCTATGTGACAGCTCAGACAAGCCAGTCAGAGATTTAAAAGATTACATATTCTAACTACTTTAAAACCTGTATATCTCCTGCATATAGCACAGGTATTTGCCACAAAATCTTTATCAATAACAAATAACAACGGTAAACAATTCCGAGAGCTTCTAGCCAGTGAATTTTTTGTGATTTGTTCCTCTGATTGCTGTTCCTTACAAAGAAAACTGTACTAAAAGCACAAATTAGCAAAACACACCTCTCTCAATACTTGAGAAATACAAGGAGCAGTGGGCCAGTTTCATCTGGGTGTGCAGGCTACATCTTGGTGATGCTCTCAACACCACAGCAGAGGCCTATCAGATCTGACAGGCCTGTGCACTTTGATTTTCCTACCTACACTTCTTACAAAGATGTACTGTGATGCACATCTGATGTCCAAAACCTAACGGGTTCTACCCTCATCTCTTGTAGCAATGCTCTTTGCAGCTGTGAGCAATTTAACTCACTCTCTTAGATCAAAATTACTGATCCACCTAAAAAGTTTGTTTTAGTATAGATACAACTGCTTGAAAAATGAGAACTGCTTCTTGCTATTAGTCAAGCTGTTACATCAAATTTAAGACCTATTTTTTACTTTTCTGATCTCTAAACTATTAGTATGTTATTATTTCAGTTATCCATTGAAACCAGGGCAAGTCTTATTGGGCAGAAAAGTCTCAGTTCTGACATCCCATTTACGTTCATTTCCATGGTGTTACAAAGGTATAGGCCCCACTCATACAACACCAATAAGTAACAATAAATCTGCTTGAAAAAAAAAAAGACTAAGTTTACCAATGAAGCAAACTGACTTTCTCTACCAGCTTCTAAACTGCAGGGATGCATGGGGTGTTAATGACAGCAGTGAAAGACAAGATCCCTTCTGCAGTGGAATACACTTTCAAGTGATATGACCAAACTGCTGAAATCTATGAAACACCAAATAATAACAGCAGGAATTTCAAGCTGGATCGAAGAATATCTAACCAGTTAAGGCACCACAACCTTAACTACACACACATATTCAAAGATCTGAGGTGGCCAGACACCACCTAAAACTTGCACATACGTGGCCCTTGGAAAACTTGAATGGCATCAAATTCACTTCATATGCAATTTACCTGAACCAAAAGTCGTGTGTTTTATGCATGCAGATATTCATAAGCAATGTTTTATATGCAGATATTTAAATTCACTTGCAACTTATGTACAAAACTTACGCCACCTGACCAGGGATGAAGTCCAAAGGAAGATGTACACCACTAGTTTGCAGCATACATCTCAGGTGGCACTTTCCTGACCAGCTTCATCTGGCATGGAGGGTCCTGGAGCTGGAGAAAAGCTTCAGTAAGATGTGCCAGAGCTGCAGATGCCACAGCACAGGAAGGAAGGTGAAGAAACCCAAACCTCTCATTCAACTCATATCTACATCTGCACTCTTGATAAACAAGGTCTACATCCACTAATGGAATAACATAATTCCTAGGGTGAGTGTACCTAAGTCATGAGAAGTTCAAAGACTGGATCAGATTGTTAACACTACGAGCAGATGCAGCACTACCTTGCTTCTTGGAAAGACTGTCCTCCAAAGAAAGCTCTAAACTTCTAAAATGGCGTCTTCATGAGCATATTTGTGGAGGGAGGTTCGTGTAATCTCCCCTACTTCATGTTCTTTAACAATCACATCAGTTTTCAATTGCTAACAACAGAAATAAATAACAGCTGTTTTTATGAGTACTCTCTCAACAACGGGTAACACACTAATAGATGTTTTTACAGCAACAGAATTTCCTACAGAATAATAATTGAATGACTTTGTTTTGCTAATATGCAATTACCAGCTCATATACATTTCTGAAGAAATGCAGTGATTTCAGGTGACAATCAATCATTAAAACAGTCTGAAAACCTAAACAAACTTTTCAGTATGTTTGGGTCTAGTCCACAAAGTTCTTGTGGATGAAAAAATCCAAACGCATCTATTTAGAGAAAACGGAAGCCCTTAAGATGCACGGTGAAGCACAGTTGAAGGAAGAAGCTCCTTCTGGCACAGGGATTCTGTTTCTTGAGTGCCCCAACACACCATGCAACCAATTGCACAGACCTTGGAAGGTTTATCACAGATTACAGGAAGAAAGGTTTTGGCAGAGGCACTGAGCAGCCTGTCTCTATGCATAAGACTGGAAGATTACAGCAGCTTTTGTGTAAATCATGGTCTTAAAAAACAGAATTTTAATTTTACCAGCATAGACATTTCAGTTTAATTATTCTGCATACAATAAATGAAGCATACTCTCTAGGCTCATGAAAGTCATTCAGCCTCTCTACGCCTCAGTCTCCAAATCTGTAAAACAGAAGGAAAACTTGCCTATCTCACAGGACTGTGGTGAAGGTGACCTGCAGCTGGTGTACAGCCGTATCAGCCATATTCCGCCCATGTCAATACAAGACCAGGGTTCTGCTTGCGGCTCTAAGGCTACTATCTCTGTGACCTTGGGCAAATGATTTCAGGTGGGAATCATCTTACAAGACATCTAAATTTAGGTGTCTACATATATGCGTCTGTGGTGGTACCACTTCCCCCACCCTCTCCTGGGCTGCTCCGTGCTTGGTGCAATTTCCGCCTCCCTGGGTCACATACCAACCCAAGATGGACTGGGAAAGGCAGCAGACCAGAGTGTTAAGGCACCCCTTTAAGGCATCTTCCTCCCCTTTAAAGTATATGCCCCCCCTTTGAGGTATCTGCCTCCCCTTCTTTAAGGTATCTGCCTCCCCTTCTTTAAGGTATCTGGCTCCTTCCTCCCCTCCCACCTGGGAACAGTAATGACCATCAGTCACCTCCAGACAGCCCGGTACATCTGTACCTGGGTCATGGCCCAAATAGGGTGACACCAGACCTTCAAGATCTAGCATGTTCTGGGACTGCGCGACTGGTGGGAAGTACCAGAACATTTTGTGATCCAAGTTGGGCTGAAATGGAAAAGTACCTGATGAAAGACCCTATAACAGTGACCCTGCGCAAGACCCTTTGAGCTCTCCTGGATCACAGCATGCTATTTCACTGAATATCCAGATATTGCTGTCTCTCTGTGTGTGTATGCTTTGTGTTTATACATACATACATATATATATGTATTTATAGACACACTTTGATTTAGGGTACCTTGTAGTAAGTTACTGTGAAACTTGTTATTCTCAAATCTGTAATTAAGGTGCTATTTTAATTATAACATATTCTACCAAATCACTTTGTTAATCTTTAAATTGGTCAATCGTCAAGTGATGCTAAAATTCAACCTTCTGATCTAACTCATACATTAATAAATCTTGAATTGCTACTATATCATAACTGTATCAAATATTTTCACCCATGAGTGTCTACATCTGACTTAGCTTCTATTATACTTAGAGGAGCTCTAAGAACTGATTCAGATGCCCACACATAGGAACCTACTGACATTCAGGATGCCATGAAGTATCTCACCTGACCTCCCACTGCTCCACTAGGCAAAGGATTTCTGCAAGTTCTGTGCCATATCTGTGAGCTCCACATGGATATCTAAGCTATCTTGAGGTATCTCGAGTGGCACTAGATACCTATCTCTTGGCATCTAAATTGAGTCCTCTTTGCTTCTATAGTCACCTTTTGTCAGTCTTGACTAGCTACTTGACCCGTTCTATGAGGTGAGAATCTTCTCTCATTACGTGCTTTAGTGACTGAGCTTGGAAAGCTCTGTCTTCAAAAGTGCATTCCCAAACAACTTCTAGGCCTAGAGAACTCAGAAATCTTTGACTTTCATCTCAAAATCTACCGACGTCTTGAATTGGTATTGTTTCAAAGGTGGACTGTGACTGGTAAGAAGTAACTTAATGCTGATCCCAAATATCATTCAAAAACCTTCCAGAAATGAGCTGAAAAATATGTCTTGACCAATACAGTAATAACGGCCTCTTATAAAAAACCCTGCATCCTTTAGGGATGGTGAAAGCAACAAGGTTTTCACACTAAGATCTTGGCCAGAGGTGAGAAGCCAAAAGAAATAAAAGGTGGAACTCATGAGTCTTCATTTATACATTAGGTTGGGGATTATCTCACCTAGCTTTATATGCCCAGTTCTGAACTAGTGACTCCAAGATCCAGGAATAGTTGCACAGAGAAATAGGACCCTCTAGTAACCTACTTATCTGCTATAACTTAGATGTCGCTCTTAGAAAGAAGTTGTCCTCTGGACTTGCCCTTCTTTCTTCATTTGCTATAGAATGAAATCACTGATGATGAACTCTGAATCAGGGCAATAAAACCGGAGAGAAGGATCCTAACCCAAGGGATGCAGTAATATTATTCTAGTCCTAGAACTCTATAAAGCACATAGAATAAACTAGCTAGTTCAAAGCTGATATAAGCAGCATATGGGTCTCCAAAACCAGATGTCACAGCATTTACAATATGCATGAGCCACGGGCAGAACATACATTTAATTACTGCTGCAATTACTGCACTATCTACATTGTAAGACTACAGTGCTGTGGCTGTCTGATCTGGAATGATGACCCCTGTCTTGTTTTCCCATCCAAAATCAAGGGAATACAAAACCTTTATAAACCTCTCTCTTTGTAATACTTGAATGTTTCAGTTCCTTTAAGAATCTTCCTCTCACATTTAACTCCCACACAAAACCACCAACAGCACTGAACCAAGAAATTACTTCTGACCAGCTGTTCCTATCGAAGGGAAAGTACATAATAGTACTTGCCACGGAGCATCCATTGCTATTGGAGAAGGAATTTTTTTTTTTTCCTGCCTGGCCCCTACCTTCTGATAGTCCTCCACTATGTGCACCTAGCTGATCAAACATGCCAGTCATACCAGATGCTACTTCAGAGGCTGAAGAGAGAGATAAATGGTGCATAGATTTTGTGCAGGCCACCTACAAATGACAGGGGTTCCCACTACAGGAAAGAGGATGCTCCTGTAATTGAAATGCTGGCATTAGAAGCAAATAATGTATATTCTGGTTTTGCAATCAGATGCTTTGAATTACCACACCAACATCTGTCAGCTTCATGGGATTCTGAAGGCCTAAGGCATCTCTCCCTCTTTTTGTTCACCTGCTAGATATCAGTATCATCTTCCCTCTGCAAAGATGTCTACATCAAATTAGTCTTACCTAAATCTCTCCATGATGCCACCATGCTTTCATCCCCTTTTGTTTCAGCCCTACACCTGGAGAAACCTCCCCACAGAAATAAGGACAGCTACTGTCTCACTCCTTTTCATCTTCAAATCTTTCACTCTAATTATGCCTGCAAATCGCTGGCATGTGGTGGTCAACAGGCACCTGCCAAAGCAGGATGTCTCATTAACTCTTATGACTTTCCTTTCTACTCCTACCTTTATCCTGCTCGTGTCTGCAGAGCATTTGTTTGTGTCTAACATGCAGATGCCAGCTCTGTGGGGTCCAATTCCCCATGCAGTGACTACCAAAGTACTTATAGTAGCAATAAAAACTGAGGATG
Organism: Tyto alba; assembly: GCF_018691265.1. Lineage (NCBI taxonomy): Eukaryota > Metazoa > Chordata > Aves > Strigiformes > Tytonidae > Tyto > Tyto alba. The sequence continues at coordinate 2,692,426 of NW_024881295.1, read as the reverse complement.
TGAAATCCTCTTTCCTCTTTAATGATCTGGTACATCTGCTCCCAGAGATCTAGAAGCCAAATAGAGCAGATATTTATAGGAGCCAGAAAATGAACAATTCAACTTTCCAACTTCTAATGGTGGATTGTGTAGCCAATAGGTAGTACATAATGTTCTGATCTCTGTCATTCTGATGCAATTACCATTTGGAAGACACTAGACACCTTCCTGAAACTGCCTTACATTTACAATAGCAAAAACGATTCCATTTTGGCCCATCCTTAATCTCTATCTATGCATGGCCTATGTGAAATAGAAGACTTTGCCTTCAGTTAATATAACTCATAACAAAAGGCATAGTGAGATGAAATCTTTGATGAGGCAACATACCTGCCTTCAAACTGGAAGAGTGGCAACTTCCTTACTGGGGAGGACTTCAACTGGATTTTATATACTGCTCTCACAGCACTGGAAACAGAGTGGATGATCACTGGGGAAAAAATGCTATCCCCCCTCTATTTATTGCAGAAAAAGGATGCAGTTGTGACTCCAGTTCTGGCAGACTCCTTAGGCTAGTGGTGAATCACTCAATAACTAGCAAGGCCATATGCAGTCAAACAGCTGTAGAGCTGCATCATAAAATTGAGTGACGTGAATCCTTTGTAACTCCCCGTGGTGTTATGAAGCTTAATTACTGTTTACATATGCTTGGAGATCCTCAGATGAAAGACAGTATGTTCACATGAAGCATCATTAATATCACTGCTGCTGCTGGCTAGTAGAGTCCTCATAAGGGTGACAACAAACAGCCAGAAGAGTAATATGCAGGAATTCTCTCTCCTCCTGCAGCAGTATGCAGCAATGGGAAACCTACTGCTTTCCATTCCCCTGAAATAGCATTACATACTAGGGAAAGTTAACCTAGCTTACAGTTATAGGTCTTGTCATATTTACAGGCATTAAACCAAATCCTGAGTGATGATGTGGACTAGCAATCCTGCTTTGGTAACTCAGTATACTTCAAGCTGTAACATACTTCAGCCTTCCTTCCTATTGTAACTACCATAATAAACTTGGATCTGATCCATTCGGGATTGTACATGCTCCTGGGCTTGCAGTTTTGTCCTTGCTGCCCTTCAGTGCTTTGGGACACAATCTTCTATATACCAATATAGAAAAAACACTCTTAATGATAGTGTATGCTGCTAACTGGAAGTCAACACACTACCTACCCTCCAGAGAGGAAAACGATGATCTCTTCCACAGGACATAGAATGCAATACAAAGCAGACACTGACATGGGAAAGAAATAGCTATACTGAGTATGCAGATCACATACCTCTGTCTCATTTGTTTGTTAAAAAAAAATGGATGGTGTACAACGTGTTCCCTTCATGTCTAACATATCAAGGAAGCCTTTCAAATTACTTTCTGTCATGAGATTTAGATAATTAAAACATGATATAATGACTGCTTAGCTAGCAATGCCCAAACTAATGATCTAAAGAAAGCAGATAGAAGAAAAAGAACCTGTTTTTGCAAAAAATGTTCACATAGCTCACAGGCTTCCTTAAGACTAAAGAGACTGTGCGCTCAAATTAGAATAATATGCTGATCCCCACGTTGATAGTTCCATCTCTGTACCAAGTAGGTAAGGCAGAAGCACCGATTTAAAGGTTTCCTGCTGCTCCCTGCAAAAGCATATCCAAAGGTACGCATTTAGGATTCTGATAAATGAAAGCAAGTTGCCAGCTGAAGTAGTCATCAGACTGGCTTGTGCAGTGCTCTAATTGCCCTCCATCAGTAGGTCCCTCCCACCCCACTTACAAGTAGAATCCCTGTGGGATTTCACAGCCTCATCTGCCCAGAGCTGCTCCCCAGGGGCAGCAGCTTAGCCAAACAACAGCTGCCACAGCACAAGGTGACGAGCGAGGGGCCTGTGTGACATCTGCATGCTTGCAGTCATGCTCTGGGAAGCTGGTGATCCAGCAAGAGAATTCACTCAGCAGTGGAGGGGAGGCAAGAAGGTTCCACGCCCATGAGAGGCACTGATTAGTCACAAAGAGGACAGACCAGCTGTGGCCCTAAACGAATAGAATAACCCACCCCTCAGGAGTATCAGACTCACTTCTGTTGGGTCCCTTATACATGAGTTAAGTGAATTATCAGAGATATCCTGCAGATTTCAGGCAAACATTCATTCTCTGTGAGCTCCCTGGAGGCCAGCCATAGATGCCAGGGCTCAGTTGTGGACTAGGGACTGATGTCAGTTATTTTATTAGCCGAACTTTTTTTTTTTTTTTTTTTTTTCATGTGGCCATGAGCCTTTACTCATGTCTCAGACATCACAGTCTCTTCTTCTGTACTTGGGAACATTAAACAGCTGCATCTGCTGCAAAAACAATCTGTTTAAAAAGTTGGCATGAGTTGGCTTAGCAATAATGGCACAATGCCTTGCAACTCTGCTATTGGGCTAAATGAAGGAAGTTTTTTGTCATAACCAGGTACTACTTAATAGTATGGTAGGACTTTTCCCTTTTCCCACAGAATTTCCTGAACTGGATGTGATTTCCAGGAGGACACTGGATTTCATCTCATTAGACAGCAACTGAAGACACTGCACTTGCCTTCAAACTTAGCTACAACCAGGTGTGTGAATACAGGCAACACAAAAATCAATTCCCAGCTCAGTTTCAACTTTCTAGATTGCTAGAATTTCACTGTGGACCACGAGTGGGAACAATTTAGAAATGCTGGTGCTATTGGTACCAAAATGGTACAGCTGACACATTATCTGGACAGGATAGAGGAGTGTAACAAGGAAGGCCAAAAGAAAGCAATAAATGACTGTATGTATGGATGAGCAGTTTCTTTTTTACTCTACCTGACAAACTTCAACAACACAGAAACTTCCTCTGCTGCCTGATAAGCAGAGATAAGATGATCTAGAGAAATTTAAGCACAAGAGGATGCATCTTAAAGTAAACCATTCACTTCCAAATATGATGTTCTGACTTGAAAGCCTACCTCAACAGAATTTTACTGTCTTCTGCCACCACTTGTTCCATGGCCCTAGGTCACAGAGATTTTGATATAGATTCTGCTTACACATCCCCTCAGTCACCTATCTTCCAGAATGACCTTTTCCAGTCTGCTTAAGCTTTCCTCCCCAGCTCTTTATTCCCCAAATACACAGAGTTTCAGTTGTTCTCTTCTGAAGCCTCTCAAATTTGCCTACTACTTCACTAAAGTGCAGTGACCAGGGATGTATCCCCGTGATGAAGCCCAATAAAGACCACCTAAATGGAAGAGTGGAATAATTTATCTAACTTCAATCACTTCTGACACTCCTCACTTTTGTTAAATAGAGTACTCCTATCAACAATGTTTAATAAAACTAACTCCCTTAAAAATGTAGTAAAAATCTGAGACTGAGGCATGCACTACCGTTTGGAGAGCCTAGATCCTGGTTACACCATGTCAGCCCATTCCACTACAGCCCACAGCTCTCAGTTACTCCTGTGTGAGCCAAGCTGTGTCTACCTTTAATCTTTCACTGGTATCACTCCTATAAAACAGGGACAATTTCCTTACAGGCAGCCTGTGAGCCTTACTAGCTCACTAACATTTACTCAGTATTCTGAAATCCTTCCATTTAAAGACACTGTGTAACAACCACTGGCCTTGTTACCATATATTATATGCAGGTATTCCTATCTCTCTGTTCTACCCAGCAGACATAAATTTGCCCAGCACCCTCTCTGAGTTTCATTATAATTTTCCTCTTAATAATACCCAAAACACAGGAATCATTACCTTTACATCCTCCAAATCATCTCTCTTTCTGTTCTTCACCTGCAGCTCTAAGCTCCTTTTGAAGACAAGCTTGAGAAGCAAGAAGGCACTGGAAATAGTACAGAAGTCCAGCCTTGGGAGGTATAAGTTCACATCATGTTTATCTCAGAACTTCATCTATGTTTGAGACTATTATTCTTAATGAAAATTTTTAATTCTCAAAAAAAGCAAAACAAAACTAAACAAGCCACCAAACAATGCCCTGAGAGTTGATTAGTCACTGTTTTGTACTTTGTGCAAAACAAATAAATTTGTGCTGGGCAAATAAAGTGTTAAATGCTACCAGGTCAGCCCGTCAGGATGGTACGTTCCTTTACAGTGACTGCTAACACCTGGGAATTTGTCAGGGAGGTGATACCAACCAGGCAATGGCCGGGCTTCGAGATGCATTGGCAGGGTCGTGTGCACACACAGATCTGGCAGAAAAAGCAGTGGTAAGGCTTGAGTCTCCACATATATGGTGTGGCATGGTTGTAACCTGCCAGACTGACAGGGAGAGCTTGCACTCTACCTCTCCTGGCTCCTGTAAATAGCCCTTGAAACTGAGCAAGACTAGGGCTATACACCGTGTACTTTTATCTTTTTTAAACTAGTTTACTTTCGCATTGTGGTTTTCAGATTAACATAAGTACCATCAGGAACTGTTACAGGAGTAGATCCTAATCTATGTATTTTTGTTTCTACCACTAGAGGCCTGTAATGTGCTGTGTATTTGGCAAAATCCACATTATGTGTCGGTGGCACAACAGTACGGTGAGTACAAATCTTAATAATGCTTTTAAAGAAGTTTCTACATATTTAATTTCAACTTCCAAATACAACTCTCTGCCAATGACAGAACAAGTTCAAATAAGCAACTATACAGTGGTTTAATATGATCATAAGAGAGGATCCTTAATAATCAAATCAGATACTATTTATACACATGAGCAACTTCTCTCAGCTCTCTTTAAAACTCACGGACTGATCCTATGTGTAATACTGCTCAGATTGGGATCTACTGAACAGACACTCAGCCTGCTAGTTTCAAGTTAGGGATAAATAGAAATTTAGGAATAAATCTTCACACCTAGTATGTTTGTGCATTTGATTTGAAGATACAGCACATCTGACATCTTCCCTGTCGTTGGTAGTCTGAAAAAAGTACCTCACCTATGCATGAAGGCTATACTTAATGTTATTAGGGAAATATTTTTTTCTTCTAAAATAGTTGTAAGAGATGGGTATTTCCAAAACAATAGCACTGTTTACAATGTTTGGGCTTGTTAGGTTTTTTTCATGTTGATTTGGCCATTTGATCACTCTGCTTTGGTCTGACAGGGCAAAATTTTCCTTGGGTATAAATAAACCTCTTCTGTGTATTCAGAGGAACCACCGAGATCTCAGTCTGTAACTGAATCTCTGTGGGTGCAAATAAACGGATCACTGGGACTGGTGGTTTTCTACTCCTGACATGCTCCAGGCTGTCGCCCCAGGTGTAACAGTTACTCCCTTACTAGCTGGACACAGACTCATGAGTAGAGCCACTGGCATTTCATGATATTCATTTCAGAGCTCCTGCTTCATACTTCAGAGCACATTTCTTCACAAGTCACCGCACACATTTCACTGGAAGCGTTTGCAAAGGAAGGTGAGAGATGGCAGCAGAAATTGCTTCCTGAGATAATATTCCTCTCACCTAAGTTTACCCACCTGGAAGTTAGATGTCTTCAGCAAAACCACAGCCAGTAGTGGAGACACACCAGCGTTATTAGGAGGTGAGTCGCCGTGCCTATCTGTCAGATCTGCCATAGGGAGGCATGAATCACCCATTGACAGTGACTAGATTTTTTACTAACAAAAGAAAGAGCGTAGACAATTAACTCAGACTTTATGCCTAAGCATTAGGTAGTTCAAATCAGGCGAAATGTTCCTTTCGCTGCCTCCAGTCTTGTGTATCGACAGCAGTACTGAAAATACGCGGGTGTGAAGGTCTCTGCTTAGGACACTGTGCAGTAGTTTCTCTGTGGAATATAACGCAAAGCAAGCAAAGTCTGGTGTGAAGAAGTGGAGAAGCTTTGAATTGCTGGTGCTTCCTCCCCCACTTCTGTGGGTGTAAATGACTCCGTAAAACATGGGAGAGTCAGACCTACCAGCAGCCCCTAGGCCAGCCCTCCCACAGCCTCCCGAATACAGAGCAGAAAGGCCTGACTTGGAGATCCCCATAGCAGGTCCTGTGCTTCCCTGCTCTGCTCTTCCCACCTGTGTGGCACTGCCACCATCCCTCTCTGCACAGAGAATCAAGGATCATCACAGAGCCTGAGAGGAGAAAGGCAGTGATAAGGCAAAAGGAGGGGGAGTTTGGGAGCTGGAAGCACCTCCCTTGCCACCCAAGCCAAAGCCTGAAGGTGACTCATCCTCCTCTGCAGTAGCTCTTGCACAGCTCCTGTAACAGGGAGCTTCATGCACCATTCTTCCCTTCCTTCCCCTTTCCCTCCCTCCCCTTAGAGGTGATCCAAAAGGTCCTCCTTCTCCCTGTGAATGACTTCCCTCTCATTCCTTCCTCAGCGATCTTTTCCACTTGGTCACTGGCGTATCCAAGTCCTGTTATTATGCATTGCTTCAGGCACCATACGAGCCTTTAGGAATTTACTGCAAAACAGCAGAGCAAATCTGACATGCTTGGTAGAACATGCATTCAAAGTCAGGTTCTCAGCAGATATAAACTGATGTGGCTCCAGAGAAAAGATGACCCTCAGTACTCACTTAGTCACTGGAGACAATAAATGCAAAATGCCCCTATAAAGACTTTGAAAGTAGATTGGTTTTAAGTGGGTGCAGCTTTGCTGATTTTAAAACTGTGCTGCTTCTAATTCACACCAGCATGGGAATGTTCGATAACAGCCTTATTGTGCGCTTCAGCGCACAGCAAAACCCATCTTCCTACACACAGAAAGGAGGTGTCTTCTAAAATTAAACGTCATTCCAGTTAGCATTGTAACACGCTGAATTTTCATATTGAAATATGGCATATTGACGTATTGAAGAGCTGATAACTCCTCAGGGCTGAAGCTTCAAACAGGAGAATGCAGCAAAGCAGAATTATGCTGCCTTTTACCAGCTGTGTATTTGGTGCAGTAACTCTAGAGAAGAGAGACCATCTAAGTCTCCGTGTCTCTGGCACACCTTGTCTATTTACTTCTTCTGACAATGCTTAAGAGTCAGAACGCTTGGTGACTCTGGGAAGCAAATCAGCTTCTAACTCCGTGAAATCCTCACCACAGGAAGCCAGCATTCCCTTCCTGGGATTGCTAAAGAATACATGCAACACTGGAGTCATCAGGGAAGGCTTGCTTTCTCCCTTTCTCATGACTACCTCAGTAAGCTGATGCAAACGTTGCAAAAAACACGTGGGAAGTACAGAACCATCCATTCTCTCATCCTAAAACAAGTCCTTCAGCCTAGCAGAGGCTGCCCTTTAGGCAAAGAGCTTAGCTTTGCACACAGGAGACTCGCTCCCTCAGCTGCTCTATACAGGTGTAGTTGGTCTGACATCAGAGGACACCAGCTGAGGCTCAGGTCAGACCTTTCTCCTGGGCCCACATGTTTCACAGGACACCAGTGCCATACTGTTGCATTTTAAACAGTCACTCAACTCCCATAATTAATAAAAAGCAAAACCAAGCCTCCTGGCGATAGAGGCAGCAGTGCGACTCAGTTGCAAATTGTTCCCCTCCCTACGCTGCACTGAAAAAAAAAACAGGAGCCATCAGATGAAAGGGAAGTGATAACAGTCCAGCAACCAGGGCTGGGGATGAAAGCTGCCATCCCAAATTTCATTTTCAACTCTGCAACGAGCTTGCTTTAGCCCTTCTGGAAAGCCCTTGCCTTCTCACACCGATATCCTTTACACAAGCAAGCTCAAACCACCACTGTAAGATGTACAAGTGTCACCTTCTCTGCCTCTGTCCACCTTCTTTGGGAGCGAAGGTGTTCCTACTGTCTCGATGGAGACTACTAGCTTAAGCATTTGTACTCTGGAGACATCTCAATCGTCAGTCTCTGTACAACAAACCAGGTCTTTTCTTTAATGTCAATTTTACGAGTGGCTTCTTAATTAGGATCTTAACACAGATTATGAAAATACCTGCAATAGGCCACAGGGAGTTGCCTTTTGGGAATCTGAGCCCTTATTTGTTGCAACGGATTTTTTGCCACCTCTGTAAAACATTTAAATTAGCAGTTGGATCAAGCTGAAATCCTTGGGTAGTCATCACAGGAAGGCAGACACTTCTGGTGGGAAAGCAGCTCAGATGAGGTCTGAGCTGCTCTTTGTAGATGTTTATCTTTCCTCAGAGGCAACAGAGGGACAAGGAATCACTAACCTATTTAGAGTTCATAGTTATGCAGAATGAGTCTAGACTATACGCATGAAAGAAGAGAGAGTTTGTTTCTAGAAGGGCTGGTATAGCTATCTATATCTCAGCAGGTTTTCCTGTGGAGCCTGGACCTTCACTAACTAATAGGTTTGGATCAAATCTAACTCACGTCTCATCAGTGCACAGTTAGCAGTAGATTTATCTGTACCTGGTTGTGCAGACATTTCCCCAGGCTTCTGAACTGATACAGTGGGATATGTTTTGACTAAAACATCCTTTTTTTTTAAAAAAAAAAAATAAAAACCAAACAACACACTACACTGAAATAGCATACTATAAAAAGTAAAATGTTGGCTCTGATATTTGATGTGAAAAATCGTCAGAAATTTTTAAAATTGTTAAAACAAAATTTGTCTAAGTGAAAAAGTGAAAATGTTGTTTCACTCATTTTAGGATGATGGTGAGCTTCAAATCTTATTTAAAATTAACTTTAAAGTATTCAACACATTAGAAAAGATCTATATACAAATAAAGTAGTCTTTGAAAAATGAAATTATTCCAGCAGAGCCACAGAGGTATTTCAGACTCACTAATACCTAGCCAAAATATTCTGCTTAATCTGTGTTGATTGTTCAGAAGTTGCAGCAGGGGATATGCTGACTAGATATAAGGAAAAGAAAATCCCAGTGAGAATGGTGCAGTGCTGGAACAGGTCTTCCAGACTTATAGTGGAATTAGCATCCTTGGAGATTCTCAGACCTGGACTGGAGTGAGGAGCCACCTCTCAACAAGCAGGCCAGAAAGTCTGCAGATGAACAAGGGGTGTGCAGGAGACACCCATGTTCTAGAACATAAACATAGTCCGAGCTTAAATGTTGCAAGCCAGGAAGCCACTAAATACTGATAACCCTAGTTCAGCAAATTATTTGGGAAATAAAATAGACACATAAAGACTGCATTAAGAACACAAGCAACATCTGTTACATTTGGCCACATCAAATTGCAGTTACGTGAAGCATCAAGTCTTTCAGGAGCATCATGTACCTTTACCAGAGCTGAAAAAATATCTGTCTAATGCATGTTTTGCCATGACAGTGATAATTTTAGTGCAAAGCGTGATCATTCACCTGCCTGACAAGAGAAATACAGTGGGACTGGTGGGAAGAACAGACACACGGATGCAAATACACTCACTCTTGTTATTTACATACACAGAGAGTATTATTTAATAACAGGAGTCCGTGCACTAAAACATATGTACACTTGAAATAATGGCAAGTTTCACTTTTCCCCTCTCATTTCAATTTGTTAGCTTATGGATATAACTAAGGAACGATTCTTCTTAAGTGGATGGAGGTTCTGCTTCTACCAGCTTTCTGTTCAGAACACGCACTTGGAAGAGGCATAGCTATTGAACAAAACAGGCACGGAAAACACAGAGACTCCCTGCATGCGAACACAGCTTACGTCTTTTGTGGAAGTGGAAGCCTGCACAGGGCAGCAATGGTACTCCCGCCATGCTGGCACCCTTCCCGATCCCACCCAGGAGCAGAGTGGGTAGCAAAGATTCAGCATCCTGCTCCCAGCATCCTGCTCCCAGCCCACACAGCAAAGTCAATGAGGCAAAAGGCTTCAGGTGGGGGCGGGTGAGGAAAAGCAAGTTCCTACAGGGCTTTCAAAACTAAATGCCAGATTTAGAACCTGTGAGCAGCCACAGGCTCATGTACTTGATTCGAGCCAGGTTCCAAGCAGGCAGGTGCTGGGTAGGCAGCCTCTGCAGTGCTGTTAATGTGCTTCACTCCTGAGCTGCACTTCCTTAACATCTTGGCATGTGTGGACTGCTCAGGCATCCGCTTCAGTTGAGATCTGCTACCCACGGCCTCAGTGAACAGCCAAGCGCTTTGGGACACTCATTCCCTTTTCCTCTGCTGTCCAGCTTCAGAGAGGAAACCATGACAGCAAGAATAGTACAGGATAGAATAAACCCGAATAGAATAGAATATTTCCTTTGGAAGGTACCTACAACAATCATCTAGTCCAACTGCCTGACCACTCCAGGACTGACCAAGTTAAAGCACGTTGTTAAGGGCATTGCCCAAATGTATCTTAAACACTGACAGACTTGGAGCATCAACCACCTCTCTAGGAATCCTGTTCCAGTGTCTGACTACCCTCCCAGTAAAGAAACACTTCCTAATAGCCAATCTAAAAATCACATGAGGAAGGAGGATATGCTGCGTTTACCGCTATTGCTGAGACAGGTAACTGGGAAAATGAAGGATAAAGGCTTGTTTAACCCCCCAGGAGCCTTTATTCTGAAATACAAACCTGAATATCTAAGCTACAGCTGCTGTTGTGCCGTTGTTCATGTTGATATGTGCTGTTGTGGTCAGCTATTAAATTCAGATAAGGATGCTCTAAGTAAAGGTAGAATGAAGAGCACTCATTTCTTGTGTTTCCTGTTTCAGCTTTTATGGGCATATTTGCAGGGAAGGTGGCACAGAAATGACTGCTTTCTTTCCTTTCAGACCTTTTGTCATTCTCAGATTTTTAGCACTTGGCTTAGTCGGTCTAAAACTTTTTTCTATTATAAACAGAATTCATCTGAAGCTACCCTAGTCAGCTATACATTGGGATCTACAAATGAAAGACTGGTTGTCGCTGTCAAAGCTGCTATCACTTCAGTCTTTGATCCTGATTGTGCTGTCCCTCCCTCAATTTCTTATGGGAAATGACTGTAAATCACATCCAGTCTTTCTGGGTTTCTGACTATCAGTGACTCAGAAGACACCTGCTGCACTTGCAAACTAAAATTAAGTCACCCCCCCCAAAAAAAGTGGACACCAAGACCTCCTGGCACTTCCATGCACTTGCAGAGGACCTTCATGGGCTTATACCGAGAGGGATTCCTGCCTGTTGCTATCTCAAATGCACAGGAAACATTTCCTTTATGAATCCATATGGACCCTTCTGTTGAAATTCTCTATGCATAGAAGGTGACAGGATTTCCTCAAAGGAAAAATGAGAGTCCTTGTATGTCCCCACACTTGTATAATCCTGTAGGATTCCCACAAGAACTTGGAGCATCTTATTTGTCATTTGTTAATCTAACGCATGGGGATTTTTAGTGTGAAAATAGTCCTTTGAATGTGACAGGCTAGTGCATACAGTGAGGGTTGCTCTGAGATGCAGGACAACAGGAGTGTTCACTGCATCTGATATTTAGTTCAAGAACTTTGACCCAAAGACTGACAACTTCTTTAGCATGTCTGCTGTCTATGAAAAACTGGGGTGGGGGGGTGTGTGTGTGGAAATTGCTCTTTTAAAATCTTCTGCGCACTGCTCTAGTACTCACAGCAGGAGACTCACCAATGTTTGTAACTCCAGGGTCAGCATTGTTAATTGAATTCCTTGAGGCTGTGCTGATTTACACCATCAGAGAATGTGACCCCAAAACACTGCATTCAAATTCAATTCTCCTCTCTGCTTCATGTTTCCAAACAGCAGAATACTAATGAGACAAACTGCCTCCCTGTTAGCAATCTTGGAATATGGTGGCACAGGCCAAGCTGTTTGACTCTCTGGGCGTAATCAGGAGAAGGGGATGAAGAGAGAACATATGTGGAGTGAGACTGTTTGCCAGTGACGAACAGTAGGTAGATGGAGGTCCACTGATACCAAGAGTATTTACATGACCTGCATATCTCCCCCAGCAGCACCATGCTCATCCCACCACTACTGCATCTTTTTACCAAGGCACCTCTTCCTCTTACTGGAGCACTTTGGGCCACTGATGTGGTATTTGTGCTGCAGCTGAAGTCACAAGCCAGATTTGCTGTAGGAAGCAGCGGTCCTCTTTCCAGGACCCAGCCCAGCAACTTAGTCTGTATGACAGCTTGCCTCTAGAGACTAATAACTTATTGCCCTGCTTTAGACACCTTCTGCCTACCCTACTTCTACAGGGGCTTGCTGGCTGCCCATCCATTCGACTGCTCTGCATACAGCACAGTTAATTCCACATGCAGCGCCCCAGAATTCAGAGGAACTCTGGTTCACCCTGGTACTGTTATCTGCCTTCATCTCAGAACTGTGTTCCTCCGAATGATGTCTACTGACTTGGTAATTTAACCCTGGTCTCCTTTCACATGATGGTATCATTCCTCGAAACTTCCTCACAAATTCCCCTGCATTCCAGGTATCACCTGGAGTATAACCAGATATCACTTTGCTTGGTTGCTGAATGCTGTAACACCCCATGGATTTTGCATGGTCACAAGCAAAGAGAAGCAAGTTCCAATACCACTAAACCACTTGCTCAATCCCTCTTGCTGGCTGCTGTTCATGAGAAGGACAGAAATCATAAGCCACAATTATAAGCAAAATATCTGTGCCATGTTCTCATGTGATTCCCACCAAAACAGCATGGAAGAAGTTTGTGGTCTTTGCGGCAAAACCTTAGAAGCATAGGAAAGAGCTATCTCCTTGTATATAGAAACTGAGGCACAGGACACCTTCCAATTTTTGAAGAGGAGATAGAAGTTTGGGGTATCAAAGGTATACTATATGCAAGGGATTTTCCACCCCTCAGTCCCTGGAATGAGCTCTGCTGAAAGGGACCAACTTGAACTGCTGCCTTAATCCTGCAGAAACAAAACAGGCCAAGCTGTCAGATGCTGAACCATCGGTAGTCATACTCCCAGAATGGCCATCAGCTGCCACTTTGACAGGAATCCAGCGTTGTTTGGTGGCATTTACCTTATGGGGCAGACATTCTCTGCATCAGGGAAAGCAATTTAAGCTTTCAGAAGCCTCCATGTATGTTTATTACTTTTCTGTGTGTTCAAAAATTATTCATGTCACACCTTATACTCTGACTCAGCTTAATTAGCATTGGAAAGGTCATCTCACAGTAACTTAGGTAGGTAAGTACAAGTCTTACACCATTTCCCTTTCTTGTTACAGGAGGGAAAGTCTGAGTACCTCTGTGTTTGTGCTTGGCTATGGTTTTAGCTGTGATTGTTTAAGATATTGCCACCACCTGTGCTGCAATCAGAGGTCAGTTTCCCTGTGGCTGGGGAAGCAGAAGTGAATGTATGGTTGCTCTTTGGCTGTCATTGCTTACATATGGCATATTACCTTAAAACATCAATCAATCGTTCTTCACTCAGGTGGGCAAAACAAAGGTGGTGGGCAAAACAAAGGTGGTGGGCAAAACAAAGGTGGTGGGCAAAACAAAGGTGGTGGGCAAAACAAAGGTGGTGGGCAAAACAAAGTGAGACTTCTGTAAATTGTATACCTTTGCCTGTAGCCAGAAGAATAACCTTCCAAACAGTGCTTCTACTCTTTATCTATGGCTATGCAATGCGTTTGAAAATGAGTAGAAACCACTGAATTCAACTGGAACACTGGATCTCAGGCAGCGTGCTCCTGGACATACCCAATTTAGTAATGGGCATTTAATAGTATGTCATTAAGATGATACTGAGTTGGGTTTATCCTCATAAATCACATATCTCATTGCATGACCTAAGACGATTGTTTCAATTTTGTTTCAATATTATTTCATAGCCTAAGCAAAGCTAGGCTGTATGAAAGCTGTACCTTGTTTACACACCATAGTTTACCAACTATGAATGTTGGGCTGATCCAAGTAGATGGAAGTCAGTTTGGTGGATAATGTGACTCAGTACTGAGTAGCCTCCTCAGGGCTGACTTTGAAGGCAGGATGAATTCAGATCACAAAGGAAAGACTTGACACTCAAGTTGCATGGATGTTGAAGGCTGCAAAAGGACAGTGGAGAGAACCAGACATCTATTTTTACAGGCACAGCCTCAAGCCTCTAGCTTCCACGACTGGCTGAAATGACATGACAGCTAGTAAATGCAACAGACCTCCAAGGTCTTGACTTTTACAGACTGAAGCTGATTCTTAGTTTTTGGTCCAGTATGCCAAGGCAAGCAGGGTCACACAGCCACCTCTTTCACTTCCTCCCTTTTCCTAGAAACCAGGGTTTCCTAATGGTCTGAGCAACACATTACACAAGCTTTCTGACCTTTATTTCCTAGAGGAACTGTTTTTAATCTAGAAATTCTCAAATTCTTTGCAAGTGCCTGTCCTCTGCCCTAAGGATAAGCTCTATGAACATTTCAGGAATTGCTTATGTGGTACAAGTTATTCCAGCAGACTGATCAGTGATAGGGGAGTCACTGATAAACAGAGTACAATCCAGGTGGGAGGCATTGGCTGGAAAAAGTCCAGGACCACAACAACAGACCCAGGAAAGAGAAGGAGGCTGCAGACAGCCCTGAGGGCAGAGTCAGAGGTGATGTGCATACATGGCAGCATTGTGCAGCTGCATCTCAACAAGAACCGCATGATGGGGTCAACAACAGCATGTCTGAGACACAGCAGAACAGTGCTTATGTCGTGGTTTGAGCTCAGAGGGCAACTGAGCACCACGCAGCCGCTCGCTGCCCCTACACCCACCAGCAATGAGAAGGGGAAAATAAGTCAGGCTTGGGATTAGAGACAGGACAGGGAGAGACAAATCACCCATTATGGTCACAGGCCAAAGGGAGACTCATTAGGGCAATTAAAACAAGAACATACATTTATTACAGACACTAACAACACGTAACAGAGTAGGACAGTGAGAAGCATTGCCACATCTTGAGAGCACCTTCCCCCCACCCCTCCCTTCTTCCCGGGCTCAGCTCTGCTCCCGATATCTCTACCTCCTCCCCCAGGGGCGCAGGGGCAGGGAATGGGGGGTGCAGGCAGTGCTGCCACTTCTGCCATCTGCGGTGGGGGGAGCTTCTGGAACTTGTTCCCCCTGCTCCAGCGTGGTCCCCCTCTCACAGGAGACAGTCCTCCACAAACTTTCTCTGACATGAGTCCCTCCCACAGGCCGCAGCGTTCCCCACACTGCTCCGTTGTGGGTCACCAACTTTCTCCAACTGGATTCCCTCCCACGGCTGCAGCCCTTCCCGAGCTGCTCCGGCGTGGGACTCCCCCGCATGCTGCAATCCTCCCAGCACTGAATTACAGCAGCGGGGCTGCCTTTTCCCATGAGACCCCGGCCTTCTTCAGGCACAGCACCTTGATCATCCGAGCAGAAACAACAGGCCACAAATCAATGTCTGCTCCACCGTAGATCTTCACAGGTGGCAGGGGGGGTGCGCCCTGCCGTCTCCCCACAGGATACAGGGGGGTCTCTGCTCTGGCACACCTCCCCCCTCCTTTCTTCCTCCGTTCCTCCACTGACCTTGGTGTTCATGCAGCTGCCCCAACTCCTCCTCACCAGTCCCACTGCTCCTCACCACGTCCCTTCTTAAATAAGTTATCGCAGGGGTGCAGCTGATGGGCTCAGTTTTGGTGCAGAGGTGGAGCTGACTTGGAGCTGGAGGAGCTTCGAGAAGCTTCTCACAGGGGCCGCCCCTATAGCCCCCTCCCCTGCCACCAAAACACCCCACTACTTACTCAAACCCTGGACAGTTTAAAAGGTGGGGGGTTCCCTCTGTGCTGGATTTCCTTCATTGCATCATCTCATAACCATGTTTTCCTCCAGAAGTTACCAGCAACATGTTCTCCCAGAAGCATCTTTCTCACATCTGTTTCCACCAGCACTCCCCTGGATTTCAGCAAGACTGCTCGAGGCAGACAGAAAGCCACTGGACGTTATTGTCGTTGCTGGTCTTGGGATGCAGCCTACCACGTGTGCAAGCACATCCAGCTCTTGCATTCACAGCAATACATAGTTCACCTGGGGCTAAGCCCACTTTCTCTCAGTGTCTGATGAACTAATGATCACCTATAGCTAAGGATGGGATTGAAGTATGGAGGTGGTGACACATGCTTGGAGGCACTTCCAGTAACACACATAGACACATACAAAAGGAAATTCAGAGAAGAACAACTGCCACCCACTGGGAGCCACCTGCAGCAGTACTGTCACTGTGAATGCCACCTCTCTGTCATCATGGAGCACATTCAAAGCAAGGGGGTTGCCACAGGTCAAGAACACAGTAGCAAAACCAAGGCAAAGATAATCTAATGGGTATCAGCAAAAGGATGTGTGTAATAAAAGTTCAGCTAGTTCAGGAGAAGCCCCTTTGATGTTTCAGACTTGCCTGACATCTGAGAAGTCAGCTGCCTTACGAAGTTGGCAGCAGGAGCTACTGTTTTTCTCAGGCTCTCTTCCCCATGCCTGCTGCATGCAAAGCAAGGACATATTCAGCACTGCCAACCAGCCAGACCTGCCTTGAAAACCCTGCTTGTCAGGACAAGGGCACTCAAAGTCCTGCAGGATTAGTGCAGTCAGTGCTAGGGAGATGTGTTTTAACACAGAGACCAGAGTTCATTTTCATTCACGATCCCCTGTCACCCAACCAGTATATGCCCTTCTCTAGCTAGGACTGGCACCTCAGAACACAGATTGAAAACACCACTGCTGCTGGGCTACTAAGTACTCTGCCTCCCCAGCTCTTCTACCCAACAGCAGCTACCACAGCCCCAGACTTGATAAGGCAGTTAAATGCCTGAGGACTTCTGCTGGAAGCTGCACGTGGATCACAACTGAGAAACCAAGGGTACCAGCCAGCTCAGGGAGCCATGTCCTTCAGATGGGAGATGGGGAGCAAAACCTTTGCAATCCTACTTTTTGGACCTGTAGCACTGCCTTACTGTGGCTAACCTAGTCAAAGTCTAGCTTCAAGAAGTCAGGGCTACATATAAGCCAGCAGGCTGACACCTCAGCACCTGACCTGGCTTTATTCAGTGAGCATATCTTAATATGCTTTGAGTATGATTGTACCCGTATGTGGAGAGGGCACTGAATTCTCAGCTGGTATAAGAAGGGAGATAGATGAAGCCCTGACATTTTGTCTGCATAGAACTGGAGCCACATACTTCCACAGAGAAGAAATGGTGCTGAATGCTGCCAAGAAAAGGGCTTTGCTGTGCTCAGGTTTCTCTGAATTAGATCTCTTTGAGGATACAGAAAGCAAGGAGCTGCTGCTACAAAATCTATCCTATTCACAGAGCTCTTGGTAACATTTTCCTCGTGGTTCCCAAGCTCCTCTGTCTCCCGTATTTTTGACAGAGGGTGAAGGAAACTCCCATTGACTCTGAAACACAAATGCATTCTCACTTCGGTCAGATGCATCAATCCCAAACCTTTTGCAAAGGAAATCCTTTCTGAGGGACTCAGAACAGGAATCCACTGCCTTGTTCCTCTGGGTAAAGTGCTCCAGTCCTGCCCCGAGAGCTGCATCATGGCTCATCTCAGGTCATTTCACGCGCAACACCAGCATCTGCAAAGTCATCTCGACTTGGCTGCCGGCTGCTGCGCTGAACCGAAGCGCAGCTCCCCAGCCACTGCGCATTAGTGCTGGCAGGGCAGCAGAGAGCACGGCACGCAGGCAGCCTCACCGTCACCTTACAGAGTCAGTGAGCCCACAGTGGAAAGGGGCCAGACCCACGCCTTTCCCTCTCTTGTCAGCCAGTCGCTTGCAGCAAGTGGCACCTGTCACGGGGATCCATCTTCAATTCCACAGTTGCCCCGCTCCCTCTTCTTCCTCATCTCTGAGGGAGGACAGAGGTTACTGGACCACCTAGTCACTTCCAACTGTCATCATGCCCCTGACAGCTGTGATCAATTTGAGGAAGTGGACTTGGCCCAGCTCCAGAGGCCAAGGACCCAAGTCTGACATTGAATCATTTCTCTTCCCCAAAACTCAGGCTGTGGGCCTCCGCAACTCAGTCAAACATCTCAGTAGCTCAGACTACTAGCCCACTTCTTTATAGATGACTGTGCCTTGGTTCTAAGGGACAACCTCACCTTATCGGATTTTCCACGTAGGAATTCCTGAGCAGAGCCAGATTACTACAAAATAGTAATCACAGAACCCTGGAAAATGGGCTACAGTGACATTTCATATAAACAAACAAAAAAAAAAAAAAAAAAAAAGGGAAGAAGAAGAAAAGATTGATCACATCTGGATTCACCCACGATGTCACTATTTCACTGGTAATTACACCAAAACTCTACATTTTTTTTAGAACAAAAAGGCTATGTTCTTTAATCCCTTACCTCTTCTAACACAAACTAGTCTGAAAGAGATGTCTAGATGGGTGTCTGAAGACATTTCATATCCCTGTAACCCCCACATCTTTTGTCTATCTTACTCTCATGCTTACATAAGAGAGAGGTATGAAAACCTCTGAAGTGACAACTGCAATATAACAGATCACTTTTTCCCCTTCTCATACCAACACAGAGTCCCTATGTGCTAAACTGGGAACAACTTTCACTTGAGAAAGTGCTGCTCTTAGAGTCTCCAGTCAAAAGTCAGAGCTGATTTCTTTTTGTCTGAGAAGGTGGCATAAGACTCCACACCAGTAAGCTGCACGCTCCCCACCACTGGCAAAGGAACAAGGAGCTCAGGGGGTACATGACAGCATTTGACAAAAGAGCTGAAGAAATCTACCCCTGGTGTGAGTGCAGGCATCGTTCCTGCTGCAGGAAATGGAACACTAGGGCAGGCTTTCTAGGGACAGGAAGATTAGCCAGGACAGATAAAAATGACAGTAATAGAAAATGAAATACAAGCCATTCATTGCAAATTCAATTCTCCTTTTAGTGATGCATGTCCTTTTCATTTGTGAGGCTGGTGCTGTCAACCAAGGTCAACACAAATGTACTGTCAACTTCAGGAAATTGGTGGAAAACTGAGCGTTTCTGAATGTCCCCGGGATTTCTGATGGCTTCTGCAAAAGTACACAGGGCTTCACTATCTTGTCACAAGCCCCACTTCTACAGCTAAAGAAATGTTATCCATTTAGAGTAGAGAAGACATACTCTCTATTAACCTGCTCTGCCCTCTCCTTGTCTCACCCCAGCCAAGAGAAGCTCTGCCCATACAGTGCTAACAGAGGGTTTGCTGTAATTTTAGAAGGGATGAAGAACACTGCTTCACTGGTTCTTCTCTCCTAAGAATGCCCCAATAGCTGAGATGATCTGGCTTCCTCCCCTATAGTCCAGTTCTCACACTACATCACAGAGTTGGTCCAGCCAGGGCAGTACATAGCCCCCATCAGTGATGTGTGTCACAAGCTGTGCGGGCAGCTGCGGAACAACAAGGTGCCAGAAGAGAATACTGGTAAAATAGCATTTCTGAGACTAGCCAGTTCTCTGAAATGTAAGAATATTGCTATTGCATTGTCTGCCAGCACCACGACACTGCAAAAATCCTACCCTCTGTAGGCACACTGCAGAATGGGTGGGTTTCACCATCTGTCTCCTGTGCACTGTAGAGAGCACAACAACTCACTCTGCACATGCTCTGACATGCACCAGCACATAGTACTGTCTCCAGCTCTGGCTCAGAGTGGGCAGATGCAGGCAAATAGGATTTATCAATTCATCACTGTGTTGCTTTAGATTTGCGTTGGTATAACTCCACTGAATTTCACAGAGCTGAGCTGGAGTGATACTTCACTGATTCTGTTGTTCCTTCCCCTACCCACACACACACTCCCCACTCAGACTACAGCTTTCACACAGAGGCCTATGGACAGGTGGGTTTACGATGCCAAATGTTTTAAGAATGAAGCACTGGGAGAAGAGACAGCTTGGTGAAAGTTTCTCTCAGTGAATCCACCTATAAAATACACGGAGGAACCAGACCACCAAAGAGCAGCGACAACACTTAACACCTAGTGAATTTTATCCACAGAACTCATTTCACCTTACAGCAGAGGGCAGAAAGTGTTACCTGCAGTTATTGAATGGACCAAGGAGGGCAAACAACAGCATACATGTTCCCTGACTCCCAGAGAGGCTGTTCCAATGCCTCACAGACACTGTAATTATTTATGAAAACCAACATACAGCTGGGTTAAAGGAGACTGGCCACCAGGTCTTCTTCTCCACATCAAACTCATCCCAATGTAATGTGAGCAGACGATGTCAAAGACATCAAAACACTGCTGATTTTTCTCTTAGCAACCCTGACAGTTGCCAGGAAACAACCACTTGCTGTTACTACGGTGACACAGGGTACCAAAGCCACATGCCACACAACACCCACCTGCAGAAGAACGGGAGAAATGCTCACCTTGACTCTCCCATCACTTCATTGGTGAGGAGCTGGGTAAAGAACATCTCCACTCAAGTCACAGAAATTACAGCAGGGTCAATCAGGCCCAGTGTTCCTACCACCTCTGGACTAAAAAGGGCTTTGACCACCCAGACAGATCGCCAGTAGGCTTTGTATGGCACTGCATCCTGCAAGCACCCAGAAGATATTGCTGGGGAGTGACATGAATGTTAAGGAAAGGTCACGAGTTTCATAAAGGCTGGCAAAGGAGGAACCTTGCAGAATACAGGATGGCAGAAATGTATCAAGCTATCTGTAAATGCCATAGCTGAAAACCAATACACAGAGGAGGGAAGAGAAGCCCTATGCTTTGGCTCACCGGATGACACCACAGCATATTCTACAAGGAGCAATAGAAGGAAGAGGACGAGGCATTTTTCCTTATTTATTGTTTACTCGGTACATTTCAGGTCTCAAACAGTGCCACACAAACCTGCAAGGCCATGTAAGCACTAACCCGCTCTGAGGGATCCACCATTCAGGCTATGGACTGAAATAACCAACATCCTGTACAAACAGAAATAGATAGCCAGCTTCAGAATCATATCGGGCATTGCCTAGCCCAGCATGTCACCACGTGAGCACAGAAAAATTACAGGATGCCATTCCCCTTGGCAGAGATGGAAGAGAGGTTGCCTCTGCCTCCTCCAGTCTGTTCATGACCCCCAATACTGCAAACCTATGGCCTTATGCAGAACGGCTACAAGATTCCAGCTCTGACTTTGCAAACTCTGTCTTCTCCTGCCTCAGGAGAAACCAAGTGCCAGTCCAGACAGAGCCTTTTGGAATAATCAATTACCTGTGTCTGCTAATGGGAGCTCTGAAGCTTGACACCAACACAGACTTCTGTCCCCTCTTAATAGAAGATGAGAGTTTCCTTTCCTTGCTAAAGAGGAAGAAAAAAGGTCTTAGATGTTTACTTCCCGGACTAAAATTGGTTTACTGTACCTCACACTCCAGAAACAAAGTAGGTGGAATTAAGGATGGGTGGGAAGACAGACCCACAGACACATCCACTCTTCCCCATCACCAGCCTGGGTGGAGGTAAGCCAAGAGGAGGACGGTGTTCCAGCCAAATGGATGGTGCAAAGTCCCTCCCTCCTGCAGGGGATGCTTTGCTGTAGCTGCATGCAAAGTAGCACAGCTCCTTACCACAGCCTAGCCAGCAGGTGAGGTCAAATGCTACAAAAGACTGCGGACCTGCCACTTTGCCATGCACCGTAGCCAAGAGGATTATTTCAGTAAAGGCAGATACTGAACTCTGACCATCTTGTTCCAAAAGTACAGATTACTGTGATATAAGCCATGGGGGGCGGGGAAAACCCAAACCAAAACAAAACATGAAAACCAGCTGACAACAAATCAAGCCAAAACTCTTTTTGTCAAAATAGGGAATGATACAAAAATTACTTTTCTGGTTTTGATCAGTTCAAAGGCTGGTTAGAAACATCTTACTCAAAACTCTTAACAGAAAATACAGGCAATTTTTTTTCTGCAGAACCTAAGCACAAAGGATCCGTTTGATCTCTTGGTCTGATATCCTTGTCTTCCATAGACTTCAATTTCATCTCTTCACTTTGTCACCAAGCACAAGAGATACTCAGCTAAAACTTCTACTCCCTTAAAGCCATCCAGTTTTGAAAACATCAAGATGTGGTGATACTTCCCTTGATTGCTTCCTCCAGGGGACAACCACCAGTTTCACAACAGGCCCTAATTTTCTGTACACTTACACACAAATGAAAAACACTAGATCATTTGGCTCCAACCAGCAGAGGGCACAAACATAAACCCATACCATCCAGACTGCTATATTAAAATTATTAGCACATTTCTGAGACATCCATCACCGAGGCCATTTATTATTTATCCAGCTCTGGAAGGGTATTAGACCCCAGCTGAGGTTGAGATCATCAGAGACATTCTTCCTCCACCCTATCTGATTGAAGAGCAATGGAAATCCTGGCTGGGCTTTCTGACTGTGGGAACCATGCCAGTTGACCTCACTTGATGCTCACAACAACCCTATTTATGTAACTACACAGCCTTACTCTGCCTTGGGGCAGTTGGCCAGGAAGCTGTGGGTAGTCTGGAATTACAGTAAATTTGGATATGATGTATGATTTGTGTGAGGAATTGGGAGTGTCTTCTTATGGCTGAAATAAGCAGACCTGCATGTTATGGCCCAACATTAAGGTTTTCAAAGCATAATATTCCAGATGATCATCAAAGAAATCAAAATCTTCGATTTTCAAGAGAGACTAGGAACAAAGATCTAACTGAAATACAATGAGGATGAATTTGCTTCTTCTCCTTGGTAAGTCCCAACCTGAACAAACTCAACATTTAGCTTGAAAGTTCAAATACCAACCAGGGGACAGTGGAACTGGCATTTATATGGTGACTTGAGCTTTCTGTGATATTTAAGACTCAGTAAGTAAAAATTCTGTTAGTGAGAAAAATTCTTGAACATATTCCCCGTGATTCACTGTGTTCCTTGCTCCATCTGTTTCCCTTAATATCCAATGTAGCTACACATTAACCTCACATTTTAAGAATGAATTATGAAGGCTACAGCTGGCTTTATACTCTGCAGTGAAAAGGCTCCATAAGGCTAAGATAAAAGAAGTTAACACTTCTAAATGGTGTCTTTCAGCATAAACCTGTCAAACTCTCCCAGCAGTACAACCCTGGAACACTAACCTGCTTTAATACACAACAAGCTGTGTCAACTGTTTGCTTCTGCTGTGATGCGATTTCTTGGCTTTTTCTCTCTTTTTGCCCAACCCTTATTTTCTACGTGTGAGCTCAACCTCAAGCCCGAGTCTTTCACCGGCCCTACAGTCACAGAACTCTACCAGGCTGCATTGTCGGGAACTATTGCCTCTTCCTGCTGCACTCTGTTCACTCCTCCCATACCCAAGCCCAGCTTGAAGCCCTCTCAGCCGCGGGCAGCTGGAAGGTTCTGTGGAAGCAGCGGTCACCCTTTCTGGGCCGGAGTCAGCCAATGTAAATCAGGCCCAACACCAACTGCTGGGGAAGGAGGGGAGTTGCTGAGGTGCTCTGCAGCACAGCACAACCCTCGGGAGAGGTTGCACCAGTGGCAGAAGCCTGCAGGAGGAATTTTTTAATAACCTCCTCCGCTACACGGGAGGCAACTGCCTCTAGCAGAGCCCTGACCATCCAGGCCACCCTGCTCCTTCGCCTCATGCAAGCCCAGAGAACCCCTGCACTCCCAGCTAGTGTGGGAGGTAATTCTGTGACATTTAGGGATTTTCTGCACCAAAAAAAAAATCTCATAGTTAGGTGGTTAAACCAAGATTAGGGCTCATCCTTAATTTTCATATCCCATCCATGATACCATAAGGTTCTCACCAACCTAGTGCCATGAAGCACAATGTAAAATCATATAGGGACCTACATTTTCAAAGAAGATGGATTGGTAGCAAGTGGAAACAGATGGCCAAATTGTTTTTTCCCATGCCTATCTCTGAATTACATTTAGAATAAGTTGAAATTCAGTAAGCAAAGTTTCAATTGTATGTCAGTCAGCAAAACATAACTTGTATTATTTGAGCTACCATATAAATAGATACACCAAGAAAGTTCTTATTATCATTGATATTTGTGGCACAGTTAATCATAGTGAGATTAATCTCTCTTAACATTTGATATGGCCATCTAGGCTTCTAGAGTTAATGAACAGAAACAGAAACTTCTAGGACACATCTCATCTCCCTCATAGTGCAGAAACCTCCATTAGACCAGACAATTCGTGCTTTTTGTTTCTGGATATCATGGGAGTTGAGATAGCTTGCTCAGAATTAAATGTCCATGTCTTTGCTGTAGATGCCTGTACATGAAGTAAATCCTGTTCTGGTTGACTCTGAGATCATAAAGGTGTACTCTGATCAGCTTTGTAACTGTGGAGTTATATTTGAATGTTTCATGTATAATGGGCTGATATGCCTTGCTCCCTGGAGACATGAATTTAACGTTCTACCCAGGGCATTTCATATCTGCCCTGTCTAATGCCCATCTCAAGAAAAAAATCTGAATTTCCAGGATCAAGGACTTCATAATAATTTGTGTAGGAGAAAGTATTTCTAAGTACTTCGTTTAGATTAATGTCACTATTAGGTTGCTGTTGCTTTCTCCTAACTGCTGTCATACAATGCAGTTATTATGTTTTGGCAGTATCTTCTCCGAAATTTGAACCAACAAAATACCCAGCCCTTGAACAGAGACTGGTATCTGTCTACCATCTCATCACAGGGGCTGCTGCTGGATTTTGATGATTGATTATTAGCTAATTAGCCAATTGACATCCTCCCAGTTTTATTGTTTTGTTAAGGACTTTATCATGAGATCTGTCAGACAATCCAAAATGACTTCATTAGCATAGCACTAATAATTGAAGACTTCAGATGAATAATAAAATAGAACATATAAATTTCTTATCACTCATTCTTCCTACTTCCCTCCTGGTGTGACAAAGCACAGTGGATGATGTCTCACAAACCTGTTTCCCTTCTTCACCCCAGAGATTGTATCTGTTTATATCAAATTCTGATAAAGAAAACATTGCTAGAAATAAGGCTAGGAATGAGAAGAAACATCCTTGTTTAGTGGTACTTTGAGAGTCAATCCAAACCAGTCCTTCAGTAGTCTTGGAAGGTGTCAATCAGAAGAGTTAACATCCTTGCAGAACTATCATGCAAGTATATCTTCTTTGTCTCCAATGTGCTACTGGCTTATCTTTAATTTTCCTGACCAGCTGGCCTATAAATTGACCCTGTTCCCTCCTTAAAAAAATTAAATGTATTTCATAGACATCTCACTAGTTTTGAGATATTAAAAACACTAGGCACTGACCACCCTGATCTAACTTTGAAGGAGGGTTGGGCCAAGATGGCCTCCACAGGTCCCTTTTAAATTGAGTTTTACTCTGAGTCTCTATGGTTGAGAGTCATTTTATAACTTTACACATAGGCAAATGTCAAGTCCTGCATGTGCAACAGAGTAACTCCACAGAGCAGCAATGAGCAGCTTTTAAAAGCAAGTGACCCGGTGGACAAAAGCTGAACACATGCCAGCAGTGCATCATTGCAGTGATAAAGGTTGACTACATAGCAACCAAAGATGTAGAAAGCAGGTCAAGGAAATTGCCTGTTACCCTCTGTTCACCATATCAGGATTGCTGTGTCCTGTTTTGGGTTCCCCAGTTGTCGCAGGTGAAAAAGTAGCTTACACTGTAAATGCTTACAGGCAGCAGATAACTGGTTGCATGTATGTGGGCTGGTGAACATCTGAAATGGATGAAACTCAAGCACAATTCTGCTACTTGCTAGCTGAAACCAATAAGGGATGATCATAAACTTAGATAGCACATGGACTAAACAAAAGTGGCTCAATCCTGAATCCTCCTATTGATGAAGAGACATGAGACAGAAGCTCCACTCAGGAGGCCATTCATGTGTTGTTGTTCTATACATACATTACTTAGACTGAAAAACCCAGGGGCCTAACTTCTAGAAAGAAGAGGTTCCACTAAAAGTAAGGTTTTCCAAAAAGAAGCAGGGGTCTCAGAAAGAATAAGAGAAAAATCCTGATTGAAGGACAGATCCTAGAAGTGGGGGAAAACCCAGGGATCAGATTGCTGAGTGGAGACTAATGCTGGGTGATGTCCAGGGACCTCGACCTGCAGCCCCTGAAACTGGCACCTGCAAGGAGATGCACAGAAGGAATTGACTGTCCCAGACCAGCAGCGATCTCCTGCTGGGAACCGAAGTTGAGACCTAGGGATTGTAGCACTCTGTTGGGGGGAGAGCAAGGGAGTGATTGAGTGTGTCAAATAATCAAGAAAAATAAGAGCTCTGATGTCACTGGTTATTAAATAAACCCCAGCTGAGGGATCTTGGTTTGCAGAAGAGAAGGACTGAGGGATCTGATTGCTGCTTGTCACTACGTATTAACAGATTATAGGAGAAGAGGGAGCCACACTCTCCTCAAAAGCGCACAGCAGATGAGAAGCAACAGGCACAGATGGCGGAAAGTCAAGTTTGACATAGATATAAAGAAGAAAATCTTCCCCTGAGAATGGTTCAGCACTGAACCAGTTTGCCCAGAGAACTGTGGAAAAAGTATTCGGATTTTGACTGGACAAGGCCCTGAGCAATCCAGTCTAGCTCAGAGCTGGATCTCTGAAGCTCGCCCTACTTTGACAAGTGCTTCCAACCCAAGTTACTCTGTGATTCCATAGTAATTTAAATGTACAACCATCACACATAATGTTATAAATAACACAAAATATAAATAACAAAATGAGGCATAAAGCCTATGAGACATAAAATGTTATCAGTAGGCTTAAAACAGAAACTACAGCATACACAGAATTTCCATTTTCTGTAAGTGATGTCAGTACAACACACTGGGGGAAAGCCGGTGTATCAGACCTCAGAGCACACAAGATGCTTCTCCACGTCCTCTCCCCAACCCCATCTGATCAGGGTACACTTGTCATATGTGCTAGACAGAGCTGATGTACACATGGCATATTTGCAAAGACCCCTTCCTTATCCCTGAGAAAGGATGGTCTTCCACAAATAGAATTATGCAATTTCAAATTAAGTTACCCTTCAGGGTTGGGGATGACCATCTTCCAGATCCGTATAAGACAGTTTCACTTGTTTGAGTCAATACTCAATACAAACAACATCCTGCTTTAACTCTGTGAAACAACCTCAGCCAGGTGTGACTAAGTTCAGTTCATAGATCAAACAATCTGAATCTGCCCACTCAGAGCACAACAGGGCACAAACTTTTGATGAGACCCACCAAGAAATCTTCTTTTTAAGTTTTGCCTTTGATTTATTTATTTGGGCTAAATGGAATAAAATAAGAAATGCACTTTCAGCAACCTTGAGCTAGAATGGTAGAAATAACTTCCAGAACTCTCCCCATACAAAAGAGCACCACCCTGCCAGCAAGCATTTTTTCTCTAAACCAAGACAAAGGCAGATTACAAGCTTCCCTACATAATGAGATAAATGAGGCATAAAGGTGTATCACTGAACAGGTGATGCAAGATGCAGAGTACTATGAAAGTAAAAGTCAATGTTGTATAACTATGTTGGTACAGCTACTGGTTATCATAGAACACCTCCTTACCAGGTACCTTTTGGCATGACTAGCTTAACCACTGGCTCATACACAGCACACAAAGCAAAAAAAAAAGACTGTAAAAGCTAAACCCACTTCTATTATATATGGTTGTCAATATTTTAATGTGACTAGAGATGCACCTGCTCATTCCAAAGGTGACTCTCGCCCAAGGTTTCCTTCAGTGGAGAGTAATTTCTATCTATCACTAATTATTGCATGGAGGCAAACATGGATCAGGTTGTTCTCCCAAATGAGTTTAATATGGTAGCAGTTGTTCAGTCTACAGGAAGTAGTATATATTTATTTGGCTCAGAGACTTTAAATGCCTTCTTTCCAAATCAAGAGAGCCAGGAAATGAGGTCATCTGAAATACAAACAGTGCAGATTCGACTCTCTCCCTTGGATTAAAACTCATTTTTTTCAATGACTACACCCAAATGTGCTGCAAACCATAGGTAGGTCCATACCAAAAAAACATATACAAGCATCACATAATTTAAGCAAGTTTTAAAATATAAATACATCCCTTACGCTACCAAAAGGGGAAGGGTTCAAAAGCAGAGTAATTCTTTGCCCAACTCCTCCTGAAAGTGAAACAAATTTTTCCCAAGCCAACTGTTGCTCCTTCAGAAGCCTTCTGATTAGACAGTAATATAGACAAGGGAGAAACACACATCATTCAAATTTCTAATAAATATATATCAATAGATAAATCTTAGAGTCCCAAAATTACTGCTGGCATAAACGCCCATGATGATTTTGGTCTCAGTAGAATGCTACTCCTCTGCTTAAACTCTGTTTAATTAATTAAGTCAGGTTGTGTGTCAGCAGCATAAATCAAAGCACTCCCTGTGTTGCTAAACCTGATGCTGGGACAACACTAGCATTGAAAGCAAGCCTTTTCTTCCTCTGTAGAGAGTTTTCAACACAGAAAAGAACTGTACCCAGTGAGAAAGTACAAAGCTGACTGACTAAAACATGTAAGCAGCGAGCCCAAATCTTCCCTGGATAAAAGATCATTTTGAATTATACCATCATGGTTTCAACTCAATATCAAGAAGGTAAACATCCTCCAAAATGGAAAGGTTTCCAGAAATGACTTAGCATTGTCAGTGTGTACATTGTTCACTCCTGAAAGTCTAAGATGCAACCCTGGTGGTATCAATCACTCAGAATCAGTGACTACAGACATGCAGATATATGTGTGGAATAACCCCATGCTCTGTCATCATGTGAGCTTATTACATAAAGACGAATTACATACTTTTAAATGAGCATGCTGCTGGAAAGACTTATTGATGTTTTCCACTCTGCTTTTTAAGAGGTAGGTTTTTTCTCCAAATTAAAAAATAAATTGCAGCCTGATTTAGATGGCTAGCTCCTTATTTTTCTTAGGGAAAATGGGTTTGCACAGTAAATAATATAGGAGTTGAACTGGTAAAACATTGGGTTTGTTTTGTTGGGGGTTTTTTTCATCATTTATAGGCAAACGGACAAGATGTCTTTGAAGGCATTCTTACTTTTACTAAGACAGCTGTCATCTTGCTTTATTATTTTCTATTTAAATTATATCCAGTAAAGAGAAAAATGCTTTACAGGCAAGTGTCAACTCAGGGTACAGGGCTTTGACTAAGGTGAAGGTACTTTAAGATTCTCAAAGGCACCTAACTCTAAATCCATTAGCTCTAAGCAATCTTTTAGCAATCATCACAGGCTTGAAGCACCTGAGAGACTTTGAAATCTTCAGGTAGAACTTGAACAGTTTGAAACCTAAATCTTTTGTCTTTCACTGGCTTTTTAGCTCTTGGATGCTTGAAACACATTTGAGGATCAATATTACTGATGGGATTAATGCCCTCAAACACTCAAATGGAAACAGAGCCATTGGGCTTCCAGAAATGCATCCTTTACTTTCTCTGTACCACAGTTCCCTACCTGTAAACTGAGGGCAGCAGCAGGTTAAGCTTATCCTCTCAGACTGGGATAACTACAGTAATGATTATTAAGCACAGAGATTGTACAGGGGCAGTGGGCTTGACCAAGGGAAAACACCTCCTGATTCTTCCTGATGCTTTTGGTCCAAGGCAAAAAGCTCTGATCTAACCCTGAAAGTGAATGGGCAAGACAGTCTGCTGCAGGTGCCTAACAGACACTGCATCTTACCCCTCTGCTTCAAAAGCAGTCACTGTCCAGCAGCCCTGCATACAGGAACAGTCTGCAGAGACCCCAGTGAAATTACCGGTGCTACTCTAGTATCCACAGGGTGGATTAGCGTGCTAGACCACACGTTATTTAAGCAAGGTAAGGGTAGACTCTGGTCTTGTGCTGTTTTCTTTTCTCGTCTTTAGCTGGGTTATCTGAGAAGCAACATCAGATGCAGACTGTGAACATCTCCCTAGTTCAGCTCCTGCTGAACAAGTTATGGTGCAGGAGAGGTACAGGGGAACCTTAGCTTTCCAGACCAACAAGAGAAGCTACAGACAGGGCATATGGCAAGAAATCTTGCTTACTTTCCCAATCTCCAGAAGCTTTCCCTGTAAGGGAATGAAGACTGACCTCTTCTGTTGAGGGCAACGTGACTTTGAAAGCAGGAGGTCAAATTCTCCCCCTTCCTGTTAAATAAAGACATTTTCAGAAGTCAAAGTCATAATTTCCTGTCTCCTTTACATGCTTATCTTGCACGCAGGATGGTCAGGCATGTGATATTTATCTCCCTTTATTTCCTTCCATCTAGCTGGCCTGTCATTCAAGGGGGTGATTAGTTCAGCAAAAGAAAGAAGCGCATTCCAATCTGTCTGAAGAGAGGTGATGGAAAAATGTAGTCTTTGCTGACAAGAGCAGCAGAACAAGAGTCGTGTACTGGTAGAAGTGATGAAAGGTCCTGTGGGGTCTATTCAGTCTGGCCATTGCTGCAAGTGAAGAGATTTGCTGGACCTGAAGCAGGGAGAGGACACAAATGCTGTTTTGTTCCATATCAGTTACAGATTCTGGTCATTTGTGTAAGCTAATACACTCCCAACTTGTTTTGGGCACATTGAAGCTGTTCTTATGTTACAGCTTGGCAGCACAGTTCTGCCTCTCTTTCAACATGGAAAACATGTCTTCTGCCCCTAACATAGGCACGTGGCTGTAAAGGACAGATTTTAATCTATGAATTTGCATCAGTGGTACTATAAGCTCCACTTGGGTAAATCAGGTTTCTCATCTGTGTGTGGGAGAAAGAAGACCATCCTTCACACACTTGCTAGCCTTGTAATTTCAGGAGTGCTCACCCCTTCTGAACTAACACAGTCTGAGCCTCCATTTGTGCTGCTGTTCTTAACAGGGCTTGTGCTTTGTCACCTCCCGCCAGGTACTGCAGTGTTGGAGGTTTTCTTCTAAAAACAATAATGGGTATATTGGGCAGGTAAGAAGTACCTGATTCTCTCTATCCAGATGAAATAAAAAGATTGTAACTGTATACAACAGATGAGTTCCTGGTGCTGTTTAACTCTCTTCTGAAAGTTTGCTCTTACTGCAATTAGCTAGATTTTGGCTGCTGTTTTCAGGGTAATAGCATCAGAATCATCCCCCAGAGCATTACTCCAGAAATTAATTCTATTTCAACGACAACAACAGGTTTTGTGACAGCTTAGCAAACAATACGCTGAAGTACCGACCACACTCCATAATACTGTGAATGCCATATTAAGTGTATGTTTAATCAGTGGTAATTAAGTGAAAACAGTATAAACATTAGCTCTGCCTCTCTATTAAGCTCTTATGAGGGACTCTGGAGTACTACATCCAGTTTTAAGCCTCTGGGACAAGACAGACAGCCACTACTGTGAGGGCATATGAAAGGTAAGACCCTCTGCTTGATTAAGGTCATCCAATCAGTGCAAAGGGGATATTAAATAAAGGAGGAATTAATAAAACGAGAACATGAAGAGGCACAAACCAGGTGCACAAGAGATAGAGGCCCTGTCAAAGACCATAAGCCTTCAGGCACAAACTGACGGGCTATCAAGAAACTCCAGGTACAGCTTCGGGGGGGGGGGGGGGGGCAGCCTGGACTTTGTAACTGATAAAGAAGGTGAAAATGAGAGGAACAGGAGGACCCGGTATGTTCGAAGTGGGCCTGTGGAACTGTGCAAAACTTGAGGAACATTTAGGAGAAGGGGGATCAGGGCAAAACAAAAAGAAAAAAGATGGACAGAAAAGGGGCCAGTATAAAAAGGGGCCAGTAGTCACATGTAAACCCTCACTGGTCAGTACATCTGTGTGACCAAGCCCCGCACCCCGTCACTACAGTCTGTCCTATCTTCTTTACTAAAGTCTTTCTTACCTGTCTTTGTCCATCCTCCCAGTCTGTGCGTGTGAATGCTGTAAGGACAAGGTGCCAGCAGCTGGGGACACTGGCACAAGAGGACATGGGAATAGCAAGGGAAGCGAGATGGGGCTGTGGTGGCAGCTGCTGGCCTGGGTGAGGGTCTCAGCCCCGCCACTGGGACAGGACTGGGGTGAGGGAGGGCTCAGCACTGGCTGCTGGAGCAGGACCATGGATCACAGCCTGCGTGTTTGAACAAGGTTGGACTAGAAGCTTCCAGACATCTCTTTGCACCAAAAATCTTTCCGCGATTTAGCTTACCCCACTGGACTCAGTTGAGCTACACTGACATAAGCCACAGTCGTAACAGTTTCTCATGTTCTGAGAGGTCAATGAGAATATAGCCTTTGAGCAAGAGCAGCTAACTTGTCATTATGAACTTTGTAAAAGCTATTCCAGGTAAGCACAGGGTGTGCCTACACTGCCAATTTAATATATCCCTGCTTTGCTCCAGAGTCCTCAACCCACTTCTTACACCTCAGTCAAGCCTCCCTGCATACATAAGAGTTCACTCCCAAACCTCACACAGGAGCAGAATAGTTTGCTTTGTGAACACGACAAAGAAAATATAGCTCACTCTGGCACACCCCTGAGGTTGGACAGGTACAAACTGAAACAAATGCAACTCCCTCACCCTGATATGGTTATAACAACATCTCCAATACTATCCAGTACAGTCAAGATCTTTGGGGCCCTATTTTTCCCCTCTGAACAATTTCAAGTTTCAGTAAACCAGAAGATTTTGCAGTTTTGTGCCATCTGTAAAGTGTTTTCAGCTTAAAAAAAAAAATATATCTATGAATAAAACATAACTTATTTTAACATTACCCATAAGACTGATACAGAAAAATACTGCTTTGAAATTGACTTTCCATTTTCTTATGCATCTACTTAATGATAACAGACCAATCAGCAAAATGAACCAGGTTTCTACATGTAGTATTTTGGAAAGGTAAGTAGTGTGAAATGTTTGTTTTCTAACTTCAAACTGATTTTTTTTTCCCCAATCAAAAGCTCAAGTGTTCTGTTTTGGCAAATTTCCCCTCAAAAATTTTATTTTCCTGATGTCCTCAAATAACAGTTGCTGAGTCAACTCTGAACAATCTTAGATGCTAAAATACAAAATGTTTTAAGTTGTAATGTCCATGCTTAAGGAGAAAATGTAAGACCTTCTGGGTTAACCCAAGGCAGTAAGTGGGTGATGTGTTCTAAAAGAACTTTACTCAGATGGACTATACCAATGTGTGTGTATTTTTAGATAGAGATATAAGTATACACACACTAGAATAGCATTTAAGAAAAAAACCCTGGTAATATAAAGCACAGGTAATATCACACTCAGCTTTTTCTGAGTCCTTGTTAGAAGGCAAATCATCCTTCCCGAGCAGTACTATGGCACCAGTGGGAAAGGCACCAAGTTTCTCCTGTGAACACATTATAGCAGAAGTGGTTTAGCTGCAGACACACAGATGGAAACCCTCTAGTCTCTCCTGAATGACTAATGCAGTTCTGAAGCCCTTCAGGCCTCACAGAGGTAGCAGTACATAATATTTTACTTCATGCACTGCTATCTTTGGAGAAGAGTTTTACTCAGCACAAGTAAGAATGGTAGAATACACCCTTAATGAAAGCTATTTCTCTCCAGATGCCCATCTGACCCCTCTCGAATTTATCCATTTTAAAGTCACATTCTAGTTTGCAAGAAACACAGCCCTTCTCCTACCCAGCAGGATTTTGCTGCTGAAGAAGCCTTTTCAGCTTTACACTGAAGGAATGAACCTGAGTTGAATACCTTTTAGTTGAGAAAAGATAAAATTACACAGGCACAGATACATGCTTTATCTAGGCATAACAGCCAATACAGTAAAGTCTTGATTTTACATGGGAAGCAGATAAGGAAGCAATACCCAGAAAGTGTTTAAACACAGAGACTTTATAACAGATTCGTCAAATCTCTTTGATGTTGTGTAATTCTGGCCAGATAAACAGGTGCAGAAGTTCCTGAGAACTGGGGTCAGTAAGACAGTCCAAGCTTGCAACCACCACGCTGATACATCTAGCAGCATCAGGATATCAAAAAGCATAGAGAGACCAGGGAAGGGACCTCTGGAAGTATCTAGTGAACCCATCTGCTCCAAATGTGGCCAGCTTAAAACCTAGATTAGCTTGCTCTGCTTGTCCAGCTGAAGTTCAGGTATCTGCAAGGATGTATATTCTACCACCTTGGCAGACCTCTTCCAATTTCTGAGTCCACCAGGAGCAGAGACAGATGGGCAGGGTCCATGCAGTGTGAGAAACTGTAGAGCAAATTAAGCAACTTGGTCCTCTGAAAGGAAAAAATGGAAGTACTTTGGGAACTAGCCTCTGCACGGAGGTGGGAACTGACTATGCTTCTGCACCCAGCTCCCATGCCCAGTCTTTGTTGGTCATTCCCTACACTGAAGGCAAAATACTCATCATAAGGAACACGCATGCTGACTGCTTGCTTGTATTTCACCCATGTGTTCAGGCTGGATTTTCTCATCACCATCTAACTCTACCCCCAGCCTCATTTTGTACTTCTTTAATGAAAAAAAAGGCCAACACTTTCATTTATCTAAATGCTTGTTGCCATGATTTTCTGCACTGAGATCCTGTGGAGATAACAAGAAACCTTCACAGGCAACCATATAATAATGTCAGTATCAATCGGCAACCCCGTTGGAAGACAAAACCTCTTCCAATATGTCAGTGCAATAAACAGTGATCAAATTCCATCCAGTGCAGGCTATGAAGACTTACTTGTACTCCCTAACAATTTGTACATGACAGCTGCCTAAATCTCCAGGAACTGGGCTGCCCTATTTCTAAAGAAAGAAATCAAAGAACTGTGGGTATTCAACTAAATAATTAGGAAAAACAAGTCCCCTTTCTTCCCAGGGACAAATGCACAGCCATATAATCTACATAAGAGATAAATCTAATTTCTAGGTTGCTTGAATTTTAATGGTATGAACCCAAATCCAGCATCAAGCAGGCTCAGGCAACGAGTGCTGTTTTGTGATGGAACAATGTCCATGCTTTGCTACGACTGAAGCTAGATGAAGATCTCTCTACTTCAGACTTGTTTCAGACATGGCCGTTTTGGAGAAAAAGGAAAAAAGCTGCTTGCTAATGAAAAAGCACACTCCAGAAGCTGCACACCCAGTTCTCCTTGCAAGCACGATAGTGCACAGCAGGAGTCAGCCCACCACAACTTCTAGAGTTACACTGATCTGCAAATGAAGCGCATGGCATTTCCGTCACCATCCTCTCCTGCTCTGTCCTATAGAAATCCAGCATCCCCTGAACCCTGGGAAGGGAGAAAGTTTAACTTCATGATGGAACAGTATCTCATTTTGGCTGCAATTACAACTGTTTAAATACAAAGTTTATATATTATGAAGGCATGTTTTCCACAGAGATCATGGCTGTGATGAAACAATAGGTTTATACTACCTGAAATTGTGGTCCATCCTTTTCAGACATTTTTACCAATGGCGCAAGTATCCTATTAGAATCTCACCATAGGGACACTGGCAGCTATATAGGTAAGTCACTAAACTTTTTTCAGCTTACTCAAATTTTTTTTATTTTTTTTTATTTTTTGGTACTGTTTACCAGCATATTTCACAAGCCCACTGCCAGTTTCCAACAGTGAAACGAGTGACTGTTTCTCCATGATGCCATCGGTATTCCTTGGCATGCACTCGTCTAGGGACCCTAAGAATTGAACTAGTAGTATGCAAATATTTCTTGCATTAAGAAAAATGAGAGATCAGAAAACTAAATTCTCTAGAACTATCTCTACAGATTCAGTGCAGCATTTTACATTTCAGAGGTAAATACTCTAAAATCCAATTTCATCTTCTGCCAAGATTTCTATGCAAGATTGATATGCACAATGGATTTTCCTAGTATTGCTTCCAGTTCATATATTTTCTTCCACTGCTTTTGTTCTTTATATGGTTATTGCTTAAAATGTAGATATTTTTTCCCATATAGTGCCTAACAAATAATGTCTTGATTCCCAAAGGCCTTTTGGTAATATAGTAACACAAACAATAAAGACAAAATTTCCCTGTGGAGCTTTTCAATACAGTATTACCCACTGACCCCAAGAATTTACACCATAACTCACTTTTTCCTAATGCTGGTATCCAAGAGCCAGAATATAGTAATGACAGAGTTTAAAACAAAAAGACAGGTGATGAAGACATTCGTCA
Source organism: Tyto alba (assembly GCF_018691265.1). Lineage (NCBI taxonomy): Eukaryota > Metazoa > Chordata > Aves > Strigiformes > Tytonidae > Tyto > Tyto alba. The sequence goes on along the minus strand of NW_024881295.1, from coordinate 2,656,298 downwards.
CACAGTCCTTCTATATGCTTTTTACATATCCTCACCCTACCTTTCTTCTTCTTGACATAACTCATTTGGTTTGAAATGCATCCATTCTGCTGGGAATCTGTAGCATGAATCTTGATTGTTTTTAGAACTAACTATCTTCTGTCCATTTTAAAATAAGGTTTTCTGCCCCACAAGACCTTAAAACCCATGGGCCCATCTCCACTGTCTGCAGTCTATGGTAAAATTTAGTTTCTTCACCCCACTGTCTCTTCCAGCCTGACTTTAGTAGCATTCCCATTCTATGTTACTGCAGCATTTTTCCTGGGATGTCTCAAAAATTCCTTCACCAACACCACCACACACATACTTCTGCCATACTGCCACATCCATGTTCCTCAAGCATTCTCCTTGTATTTCACAGCATCTCCCAGTCGCACCGGCATTCCCCAATGTTCCCTCAGAAAACTTTCTCTGAAGACAACATGACCCTCACTGCCAGAGACTGAACTCCTCTCAACCATTCTTGTTGTTTCCTTTCCAGAAAGGGGAAAAGAGGAGAGAGAGTCTGTGTAAGGACTAAAAGGGAGCTTAGGACATTACAGTCTGAAAAAGCCAGTGGTGCTATTTCCAAAACTAACAGTGTCTCTCTAAGCATAATTTTTGTTCATTCTTTGTTGGGTTTTTTTTGCAAATATTACGTACACAAGAGAGCTTGATCTTAGTCTCTATCAAGAGACAGACGGCCCTATCCAACAAAGTGGTACTAAACTTTCCAAGGTTCCCAGACTAAACAAGTTCCTCTCAGTTCCTTCTCCAACAGATGATGTCATAGAATCATAGAATGGTTTGGGTTGGGAAGGGATCTTAAAGATCATCTAGTTCCAATCCCTCTGCCATGGGCAGGGACACCTTCCACTAGAGCAGGTTGCTCAAAGCCTCATCCAACCTGGCCTTGGACACTTCCAGGGAGGGGGCAGCCACAGATTCTCTCTGGGCACCCTGGGCCAGCGCCTCACCGCCCGCACAGGGAAGAATTTCTTCCTTATATCTAACCTAAAGCTACCCTCTTACAGTTTAAAACCATTACATCTCATCCTATCACTACATTCCTTGATAAAGAGTCCCTCCGCACCTTTCCTTTAGGCCCCCTTTCAGTACTGGCAGGCCACTCTAAGGTCTCCCTGGAGCCTTCTTTTCTCCAGGCTGAACAACCCCAACTCTCCCAGCCTGTCTTCATAGGAGAGGTGCTGCAGCCCCCTGATCATCTTCATGGCCTCCTCTGGCTCCGCTCAAGTAGGTCTATGTCCTTCCCATGTTGGATGCTCCAGAGCTGAACCCAGCACTGCAGGTGGGGGTCTCACAAGAGCAGAGTAGAGGGCGAGAATCACCTCCCTTGACTTGTTGGCCACACTTCTTTTGATGCAGCCCAGGATACAGTTGGCTTTCTGGGCTGCGAGTGCACATTGCTTGCTCACAGTCAATTTTGCATCCACTAATTGCCCCAAGTTGTTCTTATCAGAGCTGCTCTCAATCCACTCATCGCCCAGCCTGTATTTGTGCATGGAATTGCCTCGACGCATGTGCAGGACCTTGCACTTGGCCTTGTTGAACTTCATGAGGTTGGCACCGTCTCACCTCTCCAGCCTGTCCAGGTCCCTTTGGATGGCTTCCCTGCCCTCCAGTGTGTCACCACACCACACAGCTTGGTGCCATCAGCAAACTCACTGAGGGTGCACGCAATCCCACTGTCCATGTTGCCAGCAAAGATGTTAAACTGCACTGGTCCCAACACTGACCCCTGAGGAATGCCACTCATCACTGGTCTCCACTTGGACATGGAGCTGTTGACCGCAACTCTGAGTGCGACCATCCAGCCAATTCCTTATCCACCGAGTGGTCCATCCATCAAATCTATGTTCTCCAATTTAGAGACAAGAATGTCATGTGGGACAGCATCAAATGCTTTGCACAAGTGCTATTGGGCAGGCTGGTTGCAAGCAAAGGCTGGAAGACAGGGTTTGCTCATCCTTTGATTTTTGTCTCGGCAATCTGCATTGAAACATCTCATCTGGCTCAAGTCTTGCCAGTGCTACAGGGGGGCAGGCAGTCTAGTCTGACTCACCTTAACTCACCTACCTTCCTCCTAAACTCCTGAGCATTATGAAGAATTGAAAACAAAACCAAATCTCTCACTTTTACCATTCAGGTGAGGATCCTAAAAATCAGGATTTTAGATCAGTGAACACGGAAACGACTATAATTCAGCTAACCCGTTCGCTCCTGTTGTTTCTGCTTGTATTACTGCTAGCTAGACTGTGTGCTCTCAGGGCTAAAACCAGTTGTTTTGGGCTCAGTTTCTGTTCAGTTGATGCTTAGGCAGTGAAGACTCCCATTAACTTTTGTTTAAACACATCTGTAACTAGCCAAAATACTGGTCAGTGAAGAATCAAACTGTCCCCATCAATATTCAAGTGCCATTTCCAATAGTACTGATTACTGCCTCCTAGTTTCTCTGAGGAAGTTTATATAACTTGTAGCCCAGTATATACTGGTTTCTTTTGTTGCCATAAAGCCACTGTATATCTAAACCTGAATCTCCCAGTACATCCCTGACACATACTTATCTTGAGAGCATTCATGCTGTCAGTCATTGTCAGTACATACTATGTTGTATAACTGTTTTTTTTAAAAACAGCAATTACAGGAGATCTCTAAAACTTTTAATAGATATAGCCTGATAATTACTAGATACGTTTAGTTTACAGCAGTACTATTTTCTGGACTATACATAATTGTATTCCTGTGCATTTATACCTTCACTTTTAGCAATGCTTTTGGATTTTCTTGCTTAAAAAAGATGTCACTGCTTTATGTTGGAAATGCAGGAGTACATAGCCTGTCAAGAATAAGGATATACATGAAGTATAGCATCACTCCCAAAAGTTCAGTGTCCAAGTGCTGAAGGACCCAAAATTAGGGGGGTGGGGGGAGCACTTCTATACTCTTAAAGGATCAGAGAGAACACTGCATTTTTCTGGCAGACACTTATTCATAGTATTTAAAACATAAACAGAACCTAAAGTGTAGCCACCTGCTGTCTTAAAAGCACTCCTAAAGTCAGCTATGGTGTAAAACAGACCAGAGGAATAATGCTAAACAGTCTATAGGCAAAATTAACATATTAGGATGCCTACTTTAAACATGTATGCATGGCCTGATCTTCCAGAGAGCTGGGCATGTGATGGTGCCATTTAAGATGATAGGACTCCTGTGATTTTCAGGATCAGGATGTTAAGAGTGACACCACCAGGGTGCTTTAGTTCAGAATATTGAGAATTATACGGAGTCCTTCAGCTTGCCATTTCCCAGCCCTTGCTTTCACTTCAGAGGGAAACTTTGATCAAACAAGCATCACAAGGAAAAGGCTGGTGAAATCCCAGATGGAAGAAGGCCAATGCAATTAGACACAATGCCACTTTGTAACTCATGATGTTTTCCCCAAGTAAATTACTGCTAATTTGATATACTAGGAAACACAGCTGATGCTTACCAAAAAACCCTCTGAAGACACAGTGCTACAGACCACAGAAAGACTATGCCATGCTTAAGAAGTAGCAGTATCAATGGATAATTGGAGTAGCCAGATTTACCCCATGACCATAGCTTTCTTGAACGGTGCACAAGCTGACTAGGTATCATGGGGGAGGTGAATAGGTTGACAGAAATAGTAGAGAAGGAAATATTTATTTTATGCTTTAAATATAAAAGTGGTATGACTGTTAGTAGTATATTTTCTTAAGGTTACCCATTAAAAATATTATAAAGAAATAGAACTCACGTCACCAGCATATACAAATAAACAACCTAGATGGCAAAAACAAAAGGCGTTTGAGCAAAGACCACACCTCAAACGGTGATTGAAACTTCCCTAGATACTGTTTTTAAAATTGTTAACTTTTCACATGAACCTCACAGCTTCAAAATAACTGCACACACACACTTCCAGCTGTGGAATCCGCAAACCCAGCATACTTAAGCATTACTTAATTGGAGTTTGTAGAGCATCATTTCTGAAGAGGCAGCTTGTGCCCCCTCACTACAGACCAAATGTTCCACTCCTTCCTCATCCAAATTTGAGATAGAGATGAATTCATCTTCCTTACTCCCTGTTGTGTAGAACAGGTTGTTCACTAAGTGGGAAAGCCTTCTGGAGTCTTTATTAAGGAAAAACAAGGGACAGAAGCTCACAATTAATAACAGTCAACTCCTGGAGTGACAATGACTGTAGCTTGTCCTCTAAGTTATTGCTTTCCCCCCACACACATACACAGAGCTCTGAAAATCATGATTTTTTGTTTGCATGCTTTCCATCTCTTGCAAAGACAGAAAGAAGAGAAATTCTACATGCATTTCTCCCACCATGAAAGAGACATGAGAAAAGTTGATAATCATGTATTTGCTGTGCAGCAGCATAAAAAGACTTCACTCAGGACCAATATCTACTGGGCTAGGTTCTGTCAGCACAGAGGACTTCACCTTTAATGCCACGCTCTTTACATCTTCAGGCCCTAATCCTGCAAAAACTAGCATAAATGCCTATAAGGAGTACTCCTATACTTAAAATATATACATTAGGATTCTTAGCACTCCTCCTAAGACTTCAGAAACCTAAAGAGTAATGCAGAGATGAGGACAATGTAACAGGCAGAATTTTTATCTACCTATACAATATACTGGACACTTTTTCCAATTAGCACAGAAGTATGAAATATGTGCCTACTACCTCCATCCATCTTTCAGGACACCTTGTCTCAGTTTCATAGAAAAGAAGGATCTCGAGTAAAATCTTAAGAATAATGACCCCAACAGCTGGACTAAACCCATAAAGGATGAAGTACAAAAATTAGTTTCCCTTCATTAAGCTTTTGCTACATCCTATCCCCTAACAAGCCCTGCGTGCATTTCCTCTTCCCATTTAAGGCAGAAATAAAGCACAGGAAAGCAGAGTGGTTTAGTTTTCACTCTTTATGTAGGGGTAAGGATGCTGCCAGCATCCAGTAGACCATACTCAGCAGCAGTAATGACTGGAACAAGGTAAGCCATTTTCTTTAGAAGCCTCTACATTTCTGGCATGACCCTCTTGCTCCCTTCCACCTAGAAGGAGGAATGACTCCCACTGACTCCTCTGGGTCTGAGTAAGGAAAAGGAAATTCAGAACAAGCCCATGGCTCTCTTCCTCAGATAAAACAGTACAACTTCCAGCCAATGATCGGTACCTCTCCTCCTCACACTTCCACACTTGTACACCACCTCTGTGCATCAGTGGAGGACAGCACCATTTCCCACTAGCTAAAAAAAACCCCTCTTTTATTTATTCCGTAACAGAGCACCCTCCTTTTCCCTAAGGCAGAGAGAAAAATCGCAAGCCCAGTAACCCAGCTTCGTATCAGTTACTGACATACCTTGAACAGTGTGAGGTTAGAGAATATTAGTTTTTCACCAATACTGTAAGAAGGGAAAACCCTGAAAAATCCACCAGGAAGAAAGCTCCCACTGAAGCAAGCATGTGGGAACTACTAAGCCACAGAGCCTGGGAATGTCAAAGAAATGATGATTGTCTATAGGGACGCTGAAAAGTCTGGGGAAGTGGGTGCCTGCATTTATGCATTGTACATGCTTTTGTATATAGGGGCTGACTGTACATACATCTATTTGCTGTAAAGTCATTTTACATAACCAGAAACTTCAGCAAGTTTTGTTATATACAAGAGTGTCTCTCTGGTTGTCAAATCACATCCAGCACTCATAAAACTTGCAGCCCTGCTTAGATTAGTTTTTGATCAGCGTAAAGAATTTCAGATTAACCTCCCTGACTATGACAATGCACTTACTCAAAGACGTTTTTTAAAAATATCCCAATCCTTTATTACAGGATTAGCGCAAGCAATTAGAAAAATGTCTTCATTCATCTACAGTAATGCCATCTCATACATCGAATCCACTAGCACAACTTGGTGATTACCAGGCTTCGTGCTCCAAACAGCAGGAAAAAAGCTAAACTTAAGACAGAAAGCCAAATCACTCATCCATAAGCACTAGAACAACCCTTCTCATTAGACAGTGCTCAAACATAGAAACCCTCCATGACATACATAAGCTAGCCAACATGTCTACACTTAGACATATATTTGCTCTCATATACAGTTGCACACATAAATTGTGCTCTGTGGGTGCTTGCTACTACTAAATTTCAAAGCATTAGTGGACTTCCCGCCCACGCCCCTGTATTTGACAAAAATACTCATTTGACTCACTTTTTACAAAGCTTCCAACTCAACCTGGTATATTTTTAATAAAGCATATAGCTCAGCATTCCCACTTTTTTTCTTGGTAGACTCATTACCATGGGGTTCTCTGGAAGGTCAGAGAACAGCACCATCTTACCCCTCCCTTCTACTAACCCCATTTGAGTCCACAGTGCTTTCTTCCACATTTTCTTTTCATCCTTCCTCTCATTGCACTCATGCTTGACTAGAAGCCAATGTTTACCACGACAGCATTCTCCCGAATCATGCAAAATGTGAGATCTAATATTAACACAATTTGTGACAAGGGAATTGGAGAACAGAGAAAATTACTGTGTACCCTCTCCATCTCACCACCCACTTCATCTCAGGTCCTTCTGTGGCCCCAGTTGAAGCAGTAACTGAGCACTTCAGTACCTATCACTTAGTGGATCTATCCTTGAAAGAATTCATGCAGCAATGCATTCATACATCTGTTTAAGTTAGCACCATGAACCATTAAGTATGAGCCAAAAATGACTCTGATGTTTACAGCGAGACTAAAAAAAGATGGTTAAATCCCAAAAGATGATTCTGAAATACCACTCTGTCATTGCATCACAGTCTTTTCAAATTCTATAGATGTTTCAAATATTGTACTCTATAGCCTTCTAGGGACTTAACAGGTCATCTGGGCCTGCTTGGAGGCACTGCAGTCTTTATAAGGCTGAAAATTTGCACCTAACCTGTACCTAATCTCTAACGGGTATTAGAAACTAGGAGTAAGATTTACCCTGGTTACCTCTAGGAATTTAGAGAATCACTAAAACATCTCAGCTAGTCATCTGAACTCCCATTATAGTCACCAGAGTCAAAGAGGCATTTCCACAACGTGATCCGCTTATTGTAAGGTCAACATTAAAGGTTGTCAATGAATCACACCTAGCAGTTCCTTTTCCTCTCAGCTGACTGTAAAGGGAACTCAGAGTGAGCCAAGTGCAGCGCTCAGATATACAGAAAGGAGTTCTCCTCCCTCCCACTGCTGGTGTTTCTCCAATCATATGGGCTAACAGGAAGGGTTATCTTACCCATGCTGTAAGACTACCACAGTGCAAGGAAGGCAAAGGTATAGTTTGCATGGAAGCAAGGGAATTCAGTGTGAAGACAACAAAAAAAGATTGATATTTAAGTAACATTAATAGATGTAATAGTTTATCACTAATTTGTACTCTGGCCCCGTTATCATTCGTTATAATGAACGGATGACATTCACAGGGCACACAAAACTGGAAAGCTCAAGACCCAAGTAGGACAGTGAAGTGATACAAAGAGCCTTCACAGACTAAATTAGAGGTATGAAATATAAGCAAGATTAATGCTTTTTCTGTCATTTGTTTTCCCAACAACAGAATCAACATGACTCTGCTAGCCTGGCCAATTCATATCCTCAAGTATTATTTATTAGCTACACACTATATACACATAACCTCCTATCCACATTGCAACTCTGAATTTTTTTTTTCGCAGCCTTCAAGAATGCAGTGATTGCCACCAAATGCCTCACAGATTGTTTTAACAATACAGCTGGATTCCAATATATTTAAGACTTTAAAATATAGATATGCAATGGGAAGATGAGAACTGGATAGCAGTGCTGCTGAAGAATGGCATTAAAATCCAGAGAAATAGACAGAGCAACCAGTTTGATGATACTGCCAAAAAAGTCCTAGGCCAGGTCATACAGGAGGGTATCATAATCTAATCAGTTCTGAAAATGTAAAACACCAGAAAGGTACATATGCTATACTCACCTTTATCTACATCTCACATCATTAGACAGTCACACAGACTATCAAGCGATGAAGAATGAAAACAGTAACCATCTCCAGGCATTTGGGATTCTCATAGGACAAAGGATGAAGAATTAGCATGAGGGATTACAACTAAAACTGATGGATTTAAGTACAAAAAGAAGCGACACAAGTATCAATAGAAATGTCCTAATGGTAAGATCTGGAAAATAACCTCTTAAAAGCAGAACAGCTAGAAGGAAGACCACCTCAGCTATTAAGGGTCTAGAGGAATACCCTAAAAGGAATTATCCCTCACTGGCTGGCAGATGAATGTCCCAGAGTAACCAGGTCTTTCCAATCCCAAGTTAATAAAATGTTGTAATGCAGCATGTTTCCCTTAAATATATCTACATCAGCTGCTAAAAAGCCACAGGTGGGAAGCCATGAGGAAGGACATTCAATTCTCAGCCCCAGCTAGGCTAAGCAGAAATCCACCGGGTGCAACTGATTGCGGTAAACCAAACAGCAAGTCCCACAGAAAAGGAGGAAATGCAGACTCTCTGAAGCTGTTCTAGTACTTTTTTCCCCCCGTTACAATTAAGTGATTTTGCAGGATGGCCTGAACCATCTGACAAAGTTTTACAAGCTTCAAAAGCAAGAGGCAGGGAGAGGAAACACAAGCTAACTGCCATCTCTCACCAGCTTATTGACCAAAACTGATATGAGGAGGAATTACACTATACTTGTCCAACCCTGTTCTTCAGGGGTACCTGCAGATCCTGCAAGCCTCTCAGCCAAGGCCTCCACAGTGGCACACTAAGGCTTAGCTTTCCCCTTACATGGGGCCAGACCCCACAGCATTTTGCATTTGCTAAAGACCTACAGCAAACAGTAACTGGAGAACTGCAGTAAAAAGTTGCAGCCAGCTGTGCTTTGCAAATCCTGTGGTTCACCTGGAGGCAGGTACTGGTGCCTATCTGATATAAAAAGTAGTCTACAAACTAGTCTTTTCATAAAAGAAAGAAAACAGATTTAAAGAAATGGCTAATACAGGAATATAGGTCATGCTGTTACTTATAAGGTGATGACCCCTGTCAATATTTCCATTATATTCCTGAACTTTATCTTCCATCAGTGACAATGACAGATTGAGTGGTACAAGAGACCTTTCAGGCTTGTGCCTGTAGAGCTGTACAGAACAATTCTGAGGAAATGAAAGAGCTAAATACCAAAACAGTTACCCTCAGCAGAAGCTTTTTCCACATTGGACCCTCTCAATACATCGAGAAGAAACACACTGGATTATTTTCACTATTAATCACAGAAAGGCTGAGGTTGACAGGGACCTCTGGAGGTCCTCTGGTCCAACCCCTCTGCTCAAGCAGGGCCAGCTACAGCTGGTTGCCCAGGACCATGTCCAGGTGGCTTTTGAATATCTCCAAGGATGGAGACTCCTCAACTTCCCTGGGCAACCTGTGCCAGCGCTCAGTCACCCTCACAGTAAAAACAAAAGTGTCTCCTGACATTTAGGGGGAACTTTATGTGTTTCATTTTGTTCCCATTGCCTGTGACCCTGTCACTGGGCACCACTGAAAAGAGCCTGGATCCACCTCCTGAATCCCCTCTCATCAGATAGCTACACATGTCAATAAGATCTCCCTGAGACCTCTCTTCTCAAAAGCCCCAGTTCTCTCAGCTTCTCCTCCCAGGAGAGATGCTCCACTCCCTTCATCATCTTCATGGCCCTTCACTGGACTCTCTCTAGCATGTCCATGTCTTTCTTGCACTGGGAACCCAGAACACTCCAGGTGTGGCTTACCCAGTGCTGAACAGAGATGAACGATCACCTCCCTTGACCTGCTGGCTATGCTCCTCCTAATGCAGCTCAGGATACTTTTAGCTTTCTTTGCTACAGCAATACACTGTTGGCTGATGTTCAGCCTGCTGTCTCCCAGGTCCTTTTCTGCCAAGCTGCTTTCCAGTCAGTCAGTTCCCAGCATATACTGGCCCATGGGGTTGTTCCCCCCTTGGTACAGTACTTTGTACTTCTCCTTACTGAACTTTATGAGGTTCCTGTCAGCTCATTTCTCCAGCCTGTCAAGGTCCCTCTGGATGGCAGCACAACCCCCTGATATATCTGCCACTCCTCTCAGTTTTATACCAGCTGCAAGCTTGCTGTGGGTACACTCTGCCCCATCATCCAGATCATTCATGATGATGTTGAACAGTATTGGACCCAGTTACCGCTAGTCACTGGCCTCCAACTCGACTTCATGCCACTGGTCACCATCCTCTGGGCCTGGCCATTCTCAGTTCATCTCACTGCCTACTTATCTAGCCCATACTCCATCAGCTTCACAGTGAGGATCTTACGGGAGACAGTATAAAAAGCCTTACTGAATTCTAGGCAGATAAAAGACACTCCTCTCCCCTCATCTACCAACCCAGCCAGTCATTTCATCACAGAAGGTTGTCAGGGTTGGTCAAGCATGACGTCCCCTTGGTGAATCCATGCAGACTACTCAATCACCTTCCTGTCCTTCCTGTGCCCAGAAGCAGTTTCCATGATGAGTTGTTCTACCACTTCCCCATAGATCCAGGTGAGCATGACCAGCCTGTAGTTCCCTGGGTCCTCCTTCTTGCACGCTAATGTAAGGGAGTGGGAAGAGCGGGATGCTACTCTTTTCAAGAAGAGAAAGCTGACAAGTGTCTGGCATCTATGCGGTGTTCCAAAGGGTGGAATGCTAGATCCAGCCATAGAGAGAGTCAGCACAGCCCTCGACCATTACACTGCTAATTTGAGGACTTCAGTGCCCTGTGAATAGTGTACGGACTTCAGGTTGAACTTTCCCAAAAGTGAATATTTTCCCCTCTACAGGAGCAAAAATCTATGACATAAAGACATATAGAAGACCTCAAGAAAAAGGAACTTTACATGCTGATTAAGTCACAGTATGAAAGGCCAACATTCAAACAGAAAAGTATAGAAAAAGTTAAATAATTAAGAAAAGCTATCTTTCATTTAAGACCTATGCCTTTTTTGAAGGCAGCTGGTCTGGAGTTTTAACATAAAATCAGACTTCCCCCTGACTACCTCTCTCCCTCATTCTTTGATTAATTTTCCTCAAAGCATTTGGACATAATTGAACTTCAATAGTTGAATCAGCTATGAAATAAACATGTCACATTGTCCTTAGGCTCAGCGGCTGCATCTTATGGTAATATTTAAGTTGAAGTTACAGTCTATTCAGTGTAAGGATTATTAGTAATTCCTTTTATCAACATTCCTTTGGCTGAACTATTTGGGGTCAGTGAAAAGAGTTTTCTTCAGTAAAGAGAGATTCTGGAAGAAACAAGTGTTCTATCAGCTTAGGGGGCAAACCCAGTGCAAACAAAATAAATCATGATCAGTTGGAAATTTTAATTGCTGTTATTAACAAACCAGAATTACAGTACATGACCATTGGTTTGGGTTTTTTACTCATAACTCCAGACCAAAAATATGCTTTAAATATTTTTCTCAGGTACCTGAATTAGTAGACACTATCAGTAACTTATCAGTTTAAATTTATTATTTTCTTTAAATCCACTTGGAAATGTGCACGCAATAAGTTGCTGCTAGGAAAATATTATTTGCAAGGTGTAGCTATAAACAATGGCACAGCTATTTCTGCAGCATTATTGATTACCAACAATGATGACAGCTTCATGCATCAAAGTAAGGAGAGTGAAGTGCTGCCCTGTTCTGTTTGCACCAGAAGAATACCACTCAGCATTATCTAACTAGGAACATTATCTAACTGGCAGTAAGAAAGCTAGATAAATCATTTTTATTCCAAAGCTCATTAAAATGTGCTTGGAAAGACCTAATGCAATGCCCTTTCACATCAGTGGAAAACTTTCTTCACTGAAGAACCTTCATCAACGTCAAGTTTTATCTTCCATGTAACTTACTGCAAATCTCGTCTGCATAACATAATCATGAGTGCTACCCTTACGGGTAAGCACCTAAACCCTAAAGTTTCAGTCACCCCTTTGGGAGAGAAATTACTCTCAAAACCAGTAGTCAGGACTTGCATAAAAGTTCAATTACTTCTGAGGAGCTAATACTACTCCTGGGATTCAGTAGGTTCCCACTTACTTATGCACAGCAAGGGTATGCTGCCATCAACAGAAAAGAAAGCAGCAGCCTACCCACTTAAACAGATCCCTACAGTTGTCATTGCACAGAAAGGATGCAGCAAAGGCATAAGTAAAACAAAAATTGCTTGTATGATGCTTTCACGTTAACTGCAAAACCAATCTTTCCCAAGAAAGCCCTGGTTAAGTACTGGAGACAAGCCAGGTATTAAATGAAACATTTCTATTAAAATTTCAGTCACTGATTCATTTCTACTGGCTGCAAAGTTGTTTGTTTAAAGATGCTTATTCCCACTGCATATTTAAAGTAACCAGGTACACAGAATGTTTTAGGACTTCTTCATCCTCTCCCCTCCTCCCTCTTCCCGCCCCCACCAATTCTTAAGCTTCTCCCAGCAGCTTGCAAATATAGAGTGTCCTTTTGTACATCCTTCTACCACTGTATGTACACAACAACTCCCTTCTTCCAGCAGAACTGCACACAGGCGTGAGCCACGCATGTCGGTTCAGCACTGAAAATGGAGGGAAATGGTAACTTGGACTGCCTGGCCATAGAGTTTCAGAAGCAGTTGATTTTACTGGTTGGTGTCTACATACTAAATCTGCTACACCAACGAATTTATCATGGGGATTTTGTTTGCTTGCTTTTGAGCAAAAGAATGAAAGCATTTTCTTGGTAAAACAAAAAAAAAAAACAAAAACAAAACACTAGATACAGTCTCCAGAAATGGTCCATTTTTAGCCAATTCAACTTAATTTATAATTCATCTTAATTTATGATACAAGGAGTCTGTAACAAGCAAGTGAATATTAGTGAAAAAGTAAAACGACCACAATGAATCACTTAATACATCTTCAGGTGAAGTGGGGAAAGCATTCCTTTGACAGTTACTACAGTTCTGTTAATGCAAGCTCCTCAAGGTCAGCCCATGCCACAGAATGGAGCAGAGCACCTTAGTACCTAAAGCAAGCTCCAGCCCCACGCCAGCCCACGCACACTCTGCCCCACACCTCCCAGCAGAGGCTGCAGCTGGAACCTCACACCAGCACTACAGCAGCTTAGGGTCTGCCTGGGAGAGTAATTCCTGCCTCTCGGCTGCCATGGTGGTAGCCCTTTCTCATCCCGGGCACAGCATGGCCTCTTTATACATGCAAGACAACTTGAAGTAGGTTTCTTTGCTCTGTCATGCCCACAGTGCCTCAGTGGGGTATTTTCAAGGCAAGATCTTGGTCACCTTTTGCCCATGTGAGGCTGCACTACCACTTGAAGGAATGGTCCTCATTTTTTAGCCTTGCCCATAGCTTTGGGTATCCTGTTCTTCCCCCACTCCCCCATTTTGCAGCAGCACCACTAATCTTAGCTACGCAATGATCAGCTCTGCAGAATCATCAAGCTGAAAGCTAGTTTTCAGCCAAGCTCGGAGAGCTGATCTGAGTCATAGCACAGATTCAAGAATACCCAAGTAGATATGGGCTTGTTGGGAACATTAGCTGAGCACAGGCAGAACTGCTCCTTTTGGCAGCAGATCATAATTCAGTCAGGTTAAGCTGACTGCGAAGCCATGTTCTCAGTCAAACACTTATTTTAACTCAGCTCCATCAGCTGTAGCTACAGAGCGATACACACTTAGCGAATAGGTTGCAAAGCTCCCTGGACTAAGAGACCATATTTTCATGTATCTACCCCAGAACCAAAAGGCACCCCAGCTCAAGTGACATTCTTGAGCCATCTCAGCTTTTAAACATTGAATTATTATAATCACTACCCTAGATTCATGCTGATCATGCCAAGTCAGAATCCAACTATTTCTCCTGTGCAGAAAACAGGTATATGTTTCACAAGCATGTTTCACTCCTAAGCATAACCTGTCCCCAATAATCAAGATCTCGGTACTCCTCCCTCTGAACCCTATTAGGGCTTTCTGCCATCTGCTACCTCTGTGACAGATGCTTGTATAACTGACAGATGAAGCTAAATATAAGATAGCAGCACCCTCATATGCTCCAAACATTCCAAGTTTATTATTCCTATCGTATGTAAGGTCTACATACAGTAAGATAAAACAAAACCATGCTTCATGTTGAAGTATTCTTCAGACTGATGACACCTCAGCACAAGGCCTCTAAAGCTTTAACACGGGAGGGAGCGGACAACATCTCCTGAGAGTTTTATGAGGAGATTAAAAGCATCGTTTCCGACTCTGCAGCAATCCTCTCCCCCCAAATGAACAACACAGTTGAGTTTAACTATGTTTACCACCATGGGTACAAAATCAGCATGCTATGGAAGCTCACCGTTGGAGAGCAGCACGCTGTAGACAAGACCAGCTCAGCTTGGGAGGGGACCGTCATATTTTCTAGGTCTGTAGGCCAGGAGCAGATGTTCCTCCTCTTGCTCAACAGAGCAAAGCTGGCCTCTTTTCCAGGGCTCCAGGGACCAACATGGGTAGAAAAACTCTTCTGTTCTCCTCCCCCCAAAGCTCCTATGTCCTAACTGGCAGTGAAATCAGGGAAAAGAAACCCTCTGCAGACCGAAGAACACTCAGCAGCCCCATATACTGCTGGTTCTGTAGAGCCTTTCACCTTGAAGTAACTCAGTGTTTTACACACTGCAAGTAGCTGCCATTTAACCCACCGCAGAAACCCAGCTACCCATCTGGTGAGAGGTGGCTGGCAGCTGCTTAAGTAGGCTAGCAGGTGAAAAAATACTTTAAGCATGGAAGTGGAACATACCACTGAGAAACGGTATGGGGGCAGGGAGAGACACATTTTAATATGGGAATATAGATACCCACAGTGGACTTTAGCCACCTATGCTGACTTGAGAAGTCTATTAACCACAAGAAGCCAAAACATTTACTTTTTTTTGTCTAAAAAAAACATTGATGATGCAAAGATTACATTGTTTTCTGGTACCACGGCAATGCACAGATGCAGTACTGCATCTGATGAGCCAGATCTACCAATACCATGACCTCTTCCTTCCAGGTTTCATGCAGGAGTCTCCTGTTCAGTCACTGTCTACTTAACAATATGACTTGTTTTGTGAATTAAAGTGCAACTCAGTATCTCACACTGGTTTTGCAGCCCTGTTTACTACAAACAAAACTCACTAGCCTCTTCTGACTCCACATTTAAACTCCCCTGAAGACAATGACTAGGCTTTGGGTGACTTCACTGAGCTTTACAGTATACCCCGAAGGGTTGAATACCTATCTCCAACAACAGAGAGCTAGCTATAAAGCTAGATGTTATGTGCTGTCAACCAGAAAATCCTCCCTTGCCTGCCCGTTCCTTAAACTGTAAAGTACAACCACGCTGAACAAAACAGGGAGTATCATGCCTCTAAACTAAAGAATCACCTCTTTTACTTTATTAAAGCCTTCCCCCTTCTGCATTTCGATGTAAGTTAACAAGCATGAAGATATCCATATCCTATTTCCATGAGTACTCATGCTCAAAACAGATTGTTGGGTCTTAAGCACGAAGAGCAAGGGCTGCACAAGCATGGAGAACAAGCTACAACCCAAGAGCAACTGCAACACAGGCATTGCCCTCACCAACCAGGGCACAGTGCCAAAGCACGCACGCAGGGCCACCACAGAGATAGCGACCCATTCAACTGACAGTCCCATAAAATATGAGGTAAGAAGTCAGGTCTAAAGTCAATCCATGGAAACCAGTCAGAAACAGTAGGTGATGGGGCCAGGGACAGGACTAGATACAAGACTACAGAGTATGCATAAAGTCCATACTGAAGATCCCACCAGAGAGAGGACTGACGAGAAAATAGGAAACAAGCTACCTAATACATAATTTTGAGATCCATCTAGGGGAGAGAGCCAGAGACAAAGCTACTTATAGTATACGTCCAAAATCCATCCAGGAAAGCCAGTCAGAAAGCCAGATTGTCAAACTGTATTGAGTGTTTCAGCCTGAGACACGGAAAGTGGGATTTTCATGCCTGTTCAATAGCTTGAACCCCACTCATCTCTGGAAGTGCCAGAGGCAGCAAAGGGAGAAGATCAAGCTGAGAAGACCTTTAAAAACTCTGTCCATTAAAACTATCAGAGTAAACATAGCAAAAGACATTGATTTTGCTTTGGACATTTTCACAAAATTATTTTTTTAGCCAATTAAAATCCGCAGAATGCTTTTTAAAAAAAGATGAAGGTTTTTCTTTCTCCAGATGAACTATCCTGCAGCAATATCTGCTCTTTAACTGATCCCACTTTATTGTTCAAACTGAATAAGTATTTGCTAGCCTAAGGAAGTGCTGAAGATCACCACTGTCAAACTGCATACTGTGTAACTCCACCACAGGATTTAAACTCAATGCAATTTCCTTATGAAAGCACATACTTTTCAGCAGGCAAAGCAAGCTGTGAACATACTGTCAAGAAAACTTTTCAAAAGGTGTTCTTCAGAACAGTTACGGAGTGCTGACACAAATACTTGCAATATCCTCACAGAAAGTCATGCACAGCTTTTGTGCCAACACTTTTTTCCACCAGAAAATGCAGGTATTTGATCTGTTTCAGGAGCTTTACTGATGCACGTATAAAACACAAATTTAAGTTAAGTTAAAGGAGTGCTCAGCTGCTACTGGCACGTGTATTTTTTAAGTAACCCGGGCAGTTTCCTTCCCCAGTAATTTTGTTTTACGTAAAACTTTTTTTTCCCCCTGGTTTGGAAAGCAAAACAGTCAGTCCAAGAAAGCCTATTTCCCACCCAAATCAACACCCAATAACTTTTACAGCATTTGGTCAGTAGGCATTTCTTATTATATATGTGTGAATCCAGGATTCACACTTGCATGACCATTGCCTGAGCTTCGCCAGGAGTGAGACTGAAGTCAGGTCAGGAAGACCTTCACAGTGAGTTAGTTCTTTGGAGACTTTGCATGTAATGCAATGATAACTCATACACTGTGGATTTTTAAATATCCATTTAAGACTTGGGACTGAACAGCGATTGCAGAAGGGCCCTATGGGGACCGTGCACATAAATGAGATAAATGAGTTTGTGTTACCATGGTAATGTTCTAAACAAATCATTACAGTATGTCTATCAAATACTTCCAAGGACATTTGCAAATGATCATGGGGAGAAATCTTTGGCTCAAGGAATGGATATAGCATTGTCTCCTTTCTACATCCGTGTAGTATCTCCATGGTATCTGGGCATCCTCCCACTGTAAACTCAGAGATTTGTCTACTGTCTGCAACCTCTTTCCCAGAATGACCATAGGAGAGCAGAAGTCAGCTCATTGTCCCCAAAGGAGTCTGAGTGAGAAAACACAAATGTAAGGTTGATCAACCCTGTGCACGATTCAGAGACACAGTCTGAGATTAAATGGGATGGCAAAGAGGAAAGCACAGCCATTGGGACCATGACAGACCCAGGCTGAGCTGCTCCGTTAAGTGATTTCCTGAACCAGGGCCACTGTGCTTAGCCCTTTCCACATAAGGCTGAAACAGTGATTCCACAATCAGTAAGAAGCATTTAAGCCCTCTCTAGTTTGAGGACAAGGTGGGGCTGGGATGAATGACTGTTCTGTGGTCCCAGCACAGCACTGGCAGCCATGGATGGGTCACACTGGCGCTGTGCCCTCTCTCCAATGGGAACATGAGGATATTTCACCTCCTTACCTTGCTTCATCTCTGAATACCCTGGTGCATTCAAACTGGGTTTTCAAGAACCATGCTCTCTTCCCAGAGACAAAGGGCTCCCTACAGCTTTAGTTCTACCTGCTTGCACCTCTTTCTCAGCTCAGCTACAGTAAGGACTCCCACCAGAGCAGAGGCGGCTGATGTTCCCCGTGCACACAAACACAGCAGCAGTAAAACACCTGGTACCAGACCACAATCATTCACACAAACTGCACACGCTGGAATAAAACACCAGTTAGAAGAAAGTGGCAGCTTCTCCCCAGCATATGAATATGGCAGAAAGCACTGACATCTCTTTTCTATACCATAAAAAACCCCTCTCTTCCTTCACAGCTGATACAGTCTCTGGGCTGAAGTAGTTTGCAAAGGCCACGCCAAAGACTTGCTGATGCATACTACTTAAGTCCTCAGCATTCACCTGTCCCTTCAACACTAGCATTTCCCACAGTATAATCTTTCTCCTGCAAATCATCTGCAGAGGCTGCTTCGTCACTGGCATGCAAAGGATAGGCAAGGTAATTTCTGAGCTATAAACAGCAGCTTCACTAGTCTCAGAAGAATCTGTGTTGCCTTACTCTCCCCTACCTCTTTTTACTTCTGTAGCATCTATACTCAACACAAAAGTGTTAGCTGGAAGTGACCTCTGTGTACTGGGTTTTGGCTGGGATAGAGTTAATTTTCTTCAAAGTAGCTTGTACGGGGCTATGGTTTGGATTTGTGCTGAAAACAGTGTTGATAATTCAGGGATGTTTTAGTTACTGTTGAGCAGTGCTTACACTGAGTTAAGGCCTTTTCTGCTTCTCAGACCACCCCACCAGGGAGTAAGCTGGAGGTGCACAAGAAGTTGGGAAGCGACACAGCTGGCACAGACGACCCCAGGGATATCCCGGACCATATCACGTCATGCTCAACAATAAAAGCTGTGGGAAAAAGAATGAAGGGGGGGGGGGGTGGGGGGGTGGAATTCAGAGTGATGGTGTTTGTCTTCCCAAGTCACCGTTACGTGTGGTGGAGCCCAGCTGTCCTGGAGACGGCTGAGCACCTGCCTGCCCATGGGAAGAGGTGAATTAATTCCTTGTTTTGCTTTTCCTGTGTGTGCAGCTTTTGCTTTACCTATTAAACTGTCTGTATCTCAACCCACGAGTTTTCTCACTTCTACCGTTCTGATTCTCTCCCCCATCCCATGTAGGGGGAATGAGTAAGTGGCTGTGTGGGGCTGAGCTGCCCACTGGGGCTAAACCATGACAAGAGGTCATCTGGACCAACCTCCTCCTTAGAGTAAGATCAGGTAAGCTGCAGCTTCATCTAGACAAATCTTGGAAATTTAAAAGTTTGGAGTTTCCAACAGGTGACTCACTCCATTGCTAAATACCCACCTGGTGACTTTTTTTTTTCCTAATGTCCAATCTGAACTTCAGTAATATCACTGCAGACATCACATAGGGATTTTTCCCCATCTCAAGCTCATTCCTCTTTCAGACAGCTCCCATCCTTATCCATCAAACTTCCACACTAACACACACCACCATGCCCTTACATTCTCAAAGGTTTATATAGGACGTAGAGCTGTAAAGCTCCTGGTAAATATGACCTAATTTGGTTCCAAGTTTAGCATTACCAGAAGGACAGTTTCAGGGATGGGAATTTCACAGGTTTTTGACTGTACAGTCATGTGATTTTAAGAAATAGTATTCAAGCGCAACATTTTCATTAAGGCACTGAAGAACAGTATGTTTCCAAGAGTGTTTCCAGGGGACCACTGTTTTCCAGTGGTTTTAGGGTCCCGAAAGTTACCAAAGACCATTTGGCTGTCTCACACCAACACAAATTTGTGATTCTCTTTCAGGCCAGCCTGCATCACAGAATATCCACAGAGGCTGTCAGACACCTTCCAAAACCTAGAATATTCTTTGAAAAGCATCACAGAGAGACTGTGAAAAAGGTCAAGAGAGCTGAATACCAGGAGCATAAAGGGCAATACCAGCCCTTCCAGACATGAAAGAAGCAAGCTGGGCAAGTCCTGCCTCTACATTCTCAATGGAAGACAATAATCAAAGGAAACCTAGAAACTATGAGGATACTGCCCTTGGTCACACTGTGCAGCTCCCCTTGAAGACAGCAGGACCTGTAATTATCTACCCACAGGAGAATATACCTCCGAGGTGATGCAGGGGTGCTTTCAGCATCATTTTACGTTAGAGGAAAAAAAAAAAAAACAAAAAAAACAAACCTCAAAATCCATGTTAGAAAGACTTGATTATATATTCTGACAGAAGAACAAAACAAATGGGCATAAGGAGGCAGGAGATGCAGTGTAGGCGATTCTCAGCAAAGCACTTAACAGTGTCTCAAAAATTATGCTTGAAATATAACGTGGACATAATAAATGGATTGCAAACCAAGTATAATTGCATAAATGAACAGTAGCAATGGGCTGCATTGTATTGGAGAGCACAAAAAACATAGTGGAGGTGATAAGAGCTTCTTAATTACCTCAATGTAACTACTTAGATTTCAAAGGAGGGAAGTGGCTGCAGCTGGACAGCAAGAGAAATCAAAATAATAGACAGCAGCTATGAAATCCAGCTTTGAAATCCCCCAAAGTAATCACAAAATATGCTTCACTGACCAGTACATCAGTACCAAAGGAGATCCACAGTTTTCAAAACAATTTCGCATAATAAGATGATGAAAAATATTCCTGAAGGGTGAGGAGAGGATCAGTCTGAATTTAAGAATGGCAGGTTGATATTGTTTCCACAGCAGTCAGTGGCAAAATTCAGTCCTCTACTGCCTTGTACTGCTGTGGCCAAGCAGCACACTCATGCAGATTGAGAGTAAAAATAGTACCCCACCAGCACCGCCCTTAGAAACACCTTATGGAATCGGTATGGAATAACAATGCAAAATATAGAGGAATTGTAAACAGAGGCTAATAGTTTCAATGGGAGAAGGGCAGGACCATTAGAAGACAGTATCAGGACATCTGGGATTAGCAATATTCTCACAGGTTGTGCATAAACTGTTACCCATTATGGCCAAGCTGCCAGTAGTATTCTTTGCAGGGTTTGTCTACATGGGGAAATGCACGAGTGGGCAGAAATACCCACTTAACCAGCAGGCTCCAGTTTTACAGCCACATCAAGTGCCCAGAAGTCAATGAACTAATTTAAGATACAGCTTCTCTGCAGGCATAAGGTCCATGTCTACATAGTGCTGTAAATAGCAACACGGTATGGATTCTCCAGCTGGTACTGTGTAGACATGCTGCACAGCTATAAAGAGAATGTATCTCAAATTACTGCATTGATTTCTGGGTTCATCTGTATTGAAAACATAACAGCAACCTGGAACAATTCCATTCAAGTGTGACAAAAAGACTTCAAGGGCTCTATTTATGAAGAAATTATTTTTCCCCATCAGTCTGCCCTAATTTAATTCCCCGCTTTTGCTTCCAGAGATCTACCCAGTCTCTCTCATATGGAAAGTTACATAAAGTCCAGGTAAAAAAGCTGAAGGAAGTAACAGACATCTGCCATGCACTTGAATGAACCAAAGATCTCCAGACTCCAGGCAAAAGTCACAGTAAAAAGACAGTGGGGGAAAGAAAATTTAGGATGTCACGCTTTCCAATGACTAAACCCTTTCTGAAGATGCGTGAATGGCAAGGAAGATTGCTGGGGTTTTTTTGTCTCTCATATAAAACCAGCACAACTGGGAACTCAGAGGTCCCCTGCTCAAAGGACTGGATTTGGATCTTTTAGATGTACGAATCAGGAGTTACTCTTTGATGAGATGAAAATACTGTCTAGAATGGTCAAGCAGCAATTCCTGGAGCAGTGAATTTCTTTATGTCTAATCACAATGCTGATGGGATTCCCATTGCTAGAAATTTATGGCTACAAACCATGTAAACCCTGAAAAAGATGAAAAAAATAATCAGATCAACAGAAAATTGGTCTAAGCCTTTTTCAGCAGAACATGGGATAAAGGTGAGTTAACTTGTCTATAAAATGTTGAGGTTTACACACTCATAGAAGGGTCTGTAAAGCCTTTGGGATTTCTGAGTTTCAATAGGAATAAATATTACCTCTTACTGCATCACACAACACAAACACAAAGCTTCCTTCAACTGCCACCAGTTTTACCATGGAGGAGCTACCTGAGCTGTTTTGAGCATATAACTATAGAAAAAAGACTCCCCAGTTGACCTTCCAGTAAGTTACAGTCTTTCTACATGACAAGCTCTGCTCTCTCCCCCATAGCAAGCTGAGAGAGATGCAGCTGAACTGGAGCTGGGAGAGGTGATACCCTCTGGAGAAGCCGTGCATGTGCCGGAGCAGGTCTCCACAATCCCCTTCTTTGAGAGAGGAAAAGGGAGCAGTAAATATGGTAAGAATTGGTTTCACAGGTAAGGACTTGTATAAATCAGGGTGCTCACTATAATGAAGTCTGCTAAATGCGTGAAGGATTTTTTCAGTTTTCAGCTCTCTCTCACCCTCAAAAAAATGTAATTGTCATTAAGACAAGAAGTCAAAATTATTTTTGGTTTGAGGATTTTTTTTTTTTTTTTTTGACAGCCAAATGTTTTCTTCTGGCAACAAGAGATCTCCTGGGTATTTTGCTGAAAATTTCTGGAGAAAAGAAAAAGCTTCTACTTCAAATCATGTTTTTTGCATGTTTCAAAAAGCTTTCCAGCTAGCTTTCTCTAGCTGAGACTTTTATATTGTTGAAAGTAAGTAAACTGAAGAAAGTGAAAGCTCCTCTCTCTTCTACGCTGCTGCTGTTTTGTGAAACCATCAATATTTCAGGAAGGGAAGCTTTTAATCTCTTCCTTGAAGCCAAAGATTCATGTCTCTTCCTTCCTTTGGTCTGGTAAACTGGGAAGTGTGCTCTGCTCAATGATACACTTTGGCTTTGTGTGACTCCAGACTCCTTTATTTTCTACGACTCTTACACTTGCACCAGAACTTCTGTAACTGGAAAAAAAAAAAAAAAAAATACAAAAAACCAAAAAACAGCACCACTCCTTCCACGCCTCTGGAAATCAGATTTCAGGTCAAAAGATCCCCTAAATCAGATTAATCTAAGCATCCTTTGTTTCCTGATTCTGCAGAGACTGCTAGCTGCAGTTGAGGATGAAACTCCTTGCCTATAACTCTGCCCATATTCTCCTTTGTAGATGCTGAAGGCATCCCTGATTGATAACAGTGCATCCCAGTGCAGAGTTTGTCCTTTGCCTGTGCCTGGGTTCTTACAGCGGCAGCATCTGCTTCACACTGCCATCAACTCACAGCGATGTTTCCGCTATCTCCTCAGGCTATGATGAATGCAATTTTTCAGTGTTTGCCTGAATCCCACACAGCAGTAATCAGCAATTACCAAAAACAGCAAACACAAATAATTAAGACATTTCCAAGACATCCAAGCACAGCCTTCCCTGGCAATGCATGCCTCACGCAGCTATGAGCAGAAATGTTGTCTGTACCGCCCATGTGATAGCGTGAGGGAAAAACCACCTTCACCTCCACGTCTTAAGCACAACTCAAACAAATTGGACAAAACAGTGTGGATGAAGGCATTCAAGAGATTTGACATTTTCAAAGGAAACAAGGGGCTGAAAAGTGACACCCTCTGTTCTGGTTCCACAATCAGCCTCATAAACATGGGGAAACACAACCAGTGGGTTAGCTCTGGCTGCGCAACAGAATTAACTCCCTTTAGTATCTGATGTCATTACATTTTCTTTAGTACCTGGTGTCATTACATGTACTATGGCAGATCAGCCAGTGTCCTCCACGCCCTCACTACCAATTTCTCCCAAATACAGTCCAATGCCAAGAGATTTCAATATGCATTGCACTGGTAACATCTTAAGATGTTGTTTATCAGTACATGTTCCTGTTGTCTTCTCTAATTTGGGCTACTTGGTCAGCCTCCATTTCTGAAATGCACTGCAATCAGGAGTTCCTATAAAATTTTGACACCGAGGATGTATTTTTGCTAATGTGTAATATTTCTTACTGCTGATAATAGCAAAAAAAAAAAAAAAAAAGAGCAGGCTTTTTACATACTTTTTCCAATTAAATGCATCTTCTTTTCCAAGTGAAACTGTTGGATAGGCATACAATTAGAGGCATACTAAATAAGTATGCTTATATATTCAAGTGTACTTACCTCAAACTTAAATTCTAATGAATAATTAGTGTATATGTGTTTGTCTACTGAAGGGGTGGGAATGATGGCTGAATAACCCACACACCCATCTCTCCTCTCCTCTCTCCAACTTATTTTTGATGCTGAAATTACCAGACCAATTTGCATCTGTTGTAAACTGGCATAACTTAGTAGAAATCAATGGACCTACAGCAGTTCCCATTACCTGACAGCTTTTATGCATACAAGGTACTTATAAATCTAGCAGGTTTGATTAGACCATTGCTCTACTGAAAGTTCAGTCCTGAGAACCTCTACTCCCAGAATTAGCATCTTTGCTCTTATCTTATTAACATCTCTGCTTTACTCTTCATGTATGTAAATCTGCATAGAATAAAATCTATTCAAGTGAACTGAATCAGCATTAATCAAACATGTGTCCCCCATGTTAATAATTCCTTAAGGGACAAGAAACATGAAAGAGTTTTGCCTCCAGATTTTGCATTTTGGTTCTTGCCTTGACCTTCAGGGTAAGAAATATATCCAAAAGAATGTGTGTGTGTGTGTGTGTATGTATACCTATACTTCAAGAGTATTTCTTATTACTCTAACTACCTGTTTAACTTTTGAAAGAGATACTGATCCTCACTTTTTAGGTTTTAGAGCAAACTCTGTGTACCAGAAATCTGGATGAGATTGAATATGAGAATATGTATACAGTGGCTTAGGTGGTCCCACATGTATATTCTCGGGGGTTCCTGGGCATTCTGTCCAGACAGACAACTGGACTAACAGTCATACCAGTCAGAGACAGACTCCAAGCTACTGATCTGGCATGTACATGCAGAGATGGGCCTCCAAATGCCTCTGTCTGAATTCACAGTTACTTGTGATCTCACTGTCCCACTTGTGATCACACATCCCACAAAGATGATCAAAGGACTGGAGCATCTGTCATAGCCTCCAGGAGAGGCTGAGAGCTGGGACTGTTCAGTCTGGAGAAAGAAAGGCTCAGGGGGACCTTACCAATGCGTATAAATAACTCATGGGGGAGGGTGTAAAGGAGACAGAGCCAGAATCTTCTCAGTGGTACCCAGTGACAGGACAAGAGGCAATGGGCACAAACTGAACCACAAGAAATTCTGCTAGAACATAAGGAAAATACTTTTTTAAAATGTGAAGGTAGCTGAACAGTGGTACACATTTCTCGGGCTGTGGAGTCTCCATCCTTGGAGATATTCAAAACACAACTGGACACGATCCTTTGCAACTGGCTTTAGGAGACTGTGCTTGGAGCAGAGGCTGGACTAGACAATCACCAGAGGTCTCTTCCAAACTCAGCATTTCTGTGATTCTGTACAACTGCTGAGCAAAAAATAATGACTTTCAATATCTGGCCCAACATAAACGAAAACAGCACTATTCCTCATACCTGATTTTCCCGAGAACCACATTTGCTTGTTGTTAAAGAGTAGAAAGAGAATGGCAAATATCCCCTACCAGCACTTTCTGAGTCAGTATATTAACTCCCCCTGTATCATAAAACTTAAAGTACAGATGACCGTGTCCTTGGAAAGCCAATGTGAGGAAACAGAAACAAGTAAACCAGCTTTGTGTTCCCTACATTATACTTTCATCCCCTGCTTCCTGCCATGCTACTGACCTGCATCACTCCAGAGCAATGATCCTTCCTGATTAGCTTTGAGATTGCCATGACCCAAACCAGCTGCAAGTCATCTAAATCACAAAGAAAGCATGGGACTGGGATGGAGCAAGGCCCTGTGCTTGCAGCTGGCAAAAGCATATTGTGCCCTCTGAGAAAGGGTAAGTACCACGGGCTATGGAAATATTTACAGATAACATCATTACTGAAACTGGGAATGTAAAGGAAGGTGAGGGGAATGGTGGAGAGGTAAGGCAAAGGGAAGGGAGGGCAAGGATCAAGATGCCCCACAGAACTTCTCTTTATACCACACCATTTCTTCTCCCTCCTATTAGGACAAAACTCTGTCGACTCCATAGGACACACACAAAAATGTCCATGTGGCCAAGAGCTGTGAGACAAGTACCATGTTCCTTGGAGAACTGCAAAGAAGAGGAGCACTGGAGGTGGTTCCCAGTCATCTCTCCTCTACACTACAAAATTAGGATGGGTACGGCATTTGGTTTTGTTGGCAGCCCTTGCTTTCTTGCTCATTCTGCCCTGGGAGAGAGACACAGATTACAGAGCCTTGCTGCCTGCCATGTGATACTGGCCCACACTTTTTGGCAGCTGTATGTGACTAACGAGTTAACTAGTTGCACAGCGTTGTGTCAGCAGTTAGGGAAGCCTGCTCACCTACCCCTCACGGTGCTTCTGCTGCCTAGGGCAGGCTGAAGTTCTGGAGACCACGCAGACCACAAGAAACTCCCATGTACCCTAGAGACCAGCACATCAAGAATTTTCTATATCTCTATGGGAAAGGACTCTGCAGAGTCAGGTAGTGATGGAGGCAGTAAATTGTTCGTACCCAAATTTTCTCAGAGCAAATTGTCACCCTGGTCATGTATGTTGGACAGTGTATTTGTGGACATGGCTTTTTTACATAGTTATGCATCCTAAAGACTGGGAAGGCTAAAACAATTATTTGGTAGGCTGTAACTTAGTCACATTATCAATAGATTATAGTGTCTCTGTACAATATTTATGAGCAGAGAGACATTTACTGAATCCATTTCCTAGCAGACCCATAAAAGGACTGGCATCTTACTGCTTCTACTGAGCTTTACTTCATGTTACTCAAGAGAAACCTGGAAAGAAAGAGTACAGCAAAGAATAAACTGGTCTTCTACACATCCCATAAAAAGCATCACCTTGGAAAAGTTCAAACAAACGAGAAATAGCAAGACCTTTTTTTTTAATCTCCACTTCCCTGTCTGTCACAATCTCATCTTCCACAGGCATGCTATTCACACAGGTTGTAAACAAAATGAGGCAGAGAGCTTTTCTCCCATTTATCCATAAAACACCTGCCTCACTCCAGATGTTACTGAATAGAAATAATCAGGGAGGGCTTTATTTTAAACACTAATCACCAAGATTATGGGAAAAAAAAAAAATCCTTGTTTCAATTCATATTTTTAGTGTAGTCACACTGGGATCCAGGGCTCCAATTCACTTAGTGCTTCACACCAACAGTCCCTGTCTTGAGTGGGTAAGAAGCATGCAAGTTTTATCTGAACTAACTGCAGAACATCATTCAAACAACAGCAGCTACCGCTTCTCCACATGTCATTGTTAATATAATTCCTGCTCAGTAACATATTATGAGGTGCTGAACTCAACAGGAATTTAGGGCACTTGGAAAGATGAGCTCAGAAATGCACGGGTATTCACAGACAAATGCCCTCAATTGCTCTCTGCTGCTGTAAGCTGCTTTTGTCCTACAATTTCATGACTGATGCCTGCTCGTTTCCTCCTCACTGGTAATCTCATGGGACCACTGGCTTCCCTGGAACTCAACCCATTTAAACCATCAGGAGCATCTAAGTGATCCTTAGTCTGCCTCCCTGCTGCAGAGACAGGGGCTTCATTCCCTCCCTTGGCACCGTCCTGGGAAATGAGGAAACACTGGCTCAGCCAGTGACTCATGCTGGGTTCACTCATGTTCTGATGTGCCCTTCCCAGCTACAGAAGACTTAGACCATGAGCCAAGTGGCACAAACTGCCCATGCTATTCTGTGCAGCAAGGCTTTTCATTGTTTACAATTAATTAAGATTCTTCTGTGGTCATAAAATTATCTGGTCAGGTTTTGTGTCTCAAGACAGCTGGCAAAAAGCTAAATCCTCCTCCACCCTGAAACCGACCAAAAAATCCCATGAGATGTATCTAATAACTTCCTGTGAGATGTAGAGGAGTCAGTCACATCCTACCAGCCATGACACTCTGAAATGATCCAGCTGTTTTAATTGCTTTATCATCATCACTGCTCATCAGTAATTCACCATGGAGTGTAAGAAGTCTTGAAGCTGGATATAAGTTTTAATACAGTTTAGACTGTATTAGAGAAGATTCACCTCCAAAGTGCATGTAGGTTATGTTTGTAGAAAAAAATACTGATACGGGGTTTTAACACTGTTCTGCACAAAGTAAGATACATGAGCGGATTTAAAGTATTATAGCACAGATTTACTGTGAGATAAAGTTACTTTCTTCCACTATACTTCTAGATAATATTTATCTGCAGGAGGTTTTAGGCTTTCTTGTAAAAGCAAATAAAGCCTGGAGCGTATTAACTTCCACTACAGTAAATCACATCTTTTGATATTGCTATACTATCTTTATCAGAGGAGTGTTAAAAACCGCTGGAGAAGAGTAGGAGTTAACATGTTTGGTTGCTCTGTAAATGTCTCCATGAAAGCTAGTATTTCCTGTGTATCTTAGATAAAACCAAATTAATTCTCCAGCAATCATTTCTGTATTTTCATAAACGGTTCCAAATCAAGTTCAAATCTATGCACAGTGAAAGAGAAGAATTTAAGTCTTTACTAAAACAGCATCCTGGTTATAAGGCCTGTGGGCAAAATAAATGATGTTCATGTATATATTTCATTGCCTCCAACTTTTAATTTTATTATCTTAAAACATACATTCTGTGTCATCACAGAACACTGTTCAGTCACCAAACACCAATAGATAAAAATGTATTTGGTGTCACTCTAACACATCTCTCCTTTAAAAGGGTGTGTGTGTGTGTGTGTTTCTATTTGTTGTACTACAGTGGAACCTGATGAGCAAGATTCTTTGTTGTTGGCCACACAAAAGCTCTTATTTATGCAAAACATTATCAGATATGAATAGGAAAGAAAGATCCTCAGCTGCTTAGCTCAGAAGAAATAAGTTATGTTGATTTGCACTGGAGCACTTTTCATTTTTTATAGGAGCAAAGAGCCACACAAGATGCAGGCAGTAAAGTCTCAGTTCCCACATTCTTCATGTTCGTTTTGGTACCCAAGTCACAGAGGTAAGAATTTAGTGGGTGTTACCAAAAAGAGACACAGAAATCAAAAGACCAACACCCTTCCACTCTGCTGTCTGTCTCCCAATCACAGATATTTCACCATGGATTGTGGGGTTTTATGGACATACTGATTTGTTCTGAAGCAGGACTGAGTTGCTCTTTATGTTGGTGGATTTCAGCAGCCTTTTTTAAGTGTCATAAATGGATGAGATCACAGACATTTGAAGACCAGGAAAAATACATCACAGCCCTGTCAGGCAGAATGCATGCTTTGAATATGCACTAGCAATAGTGGCTGTATACTATGCAGTGATAGCCAGCTTCCATTTACTACCTTTAATTAATAATTGAAGATATTGACTACCATAGTTTCAGATTGCTGTTTAGTATCCTCCAATATACAGATACCCTGTATTAACATAGCATGTGTCATCCTTAACAGTCCCCAAACTCATTACCAATTTAATAAACTGACACACAAGCTCCCTTCCCATTTTTGAAACGCAGCTACTTCTGAGAAAAAACACGGCTGTTCTTCAACAGCACACTGGAATGCTACCAAATGACAAGAACAGCACATGAAATATTTAGAGGGCAAACAGGCACAAAGCCAAAGTAGACCAGAGCAGAACTCCAGTTCTGCCCAGACACCAGGAAGGCATCACAGTCCTTAATGACACCAAGATCTTATTGCATTTCTCATCCCAAGTGGTGACGGGATGCCCCTTACTGCCATGTTGGAGGTCAATTCAGCATTACCCCCAGAAGGACTGAAACAGCGGCTTCAGAGTCTCCACACCAAACACACAGAGTTGCTGGAGCATTCAGCAAAACAAATTTCAGCTAAGTCAGGACATTCAACGGTGTTTCTGACAGACTAGCCACAGCTCACAAAACATGGCAGTGTTCTGGTTCATGCCGGTTTTATGTCTCAAACTCAGGAGGATAAACAAAAGCATAGAGGAAAAAGGTGCAAAATGTTAGGGCCAAAATGACAGAAGCCAATGTGGCATGAAGTCCATGAGAAGATTAACTCATCTCAATTTATTCAACAAATTTGTTCAGGACAAGCAAGTTTATATCAGACCAGTGTTTTTCTCACTGGCAAAAAGATTCCTCATTGGGTATTTAGAGTCTTGAAGTTAATTCATTCTTTTGTTGAACCACTGCCTTACTGAAGCAGTGACCCAGCGTGACTTCGGGGTCTTAGGCAGGCTGTCATCCCCGTGGCCAACACTCAGCTCCAGCCGCATTACTACACTCCAGTGACCAGTTGTAGCTGTTACTGCAGAAGTGCACAGACACCACACTGCTAAACACCGTGCTGTTACTGTACATACCCAGCGGCTGTTCCTGCAATAGTCGTATCTTACCCTCTTCAGGATTTAAATATTAAGTATCACCGGAGTTTACATTAAAGCCCCATCAGCAGCAAATGCTCTTCTCTTGGAATGCCAGCCATTTTTATCATCTAAATAATCATAACAAAGGCATGTACCCCGAGTAACAGAGATCCTTTTTTTTTTTATTATTCTTTCCCAAACAGGTAATGCCAAGATAATTCAAACAAACAAAAAAAAAAGACAGTTTCAAAAATTCCCCCTCTTTGGGAGGAAGCTGTTTCCCCTTTTATCTTTTCAAATTCCTGAAAAAAAGCAGTTTGCAACTGAAACAACCAAACTTAATTACAGTAATTGAAGCTGCAGATAGCAGGGTAGTGGAAAATAAACACATCCCTGAGTATTTCAGGAACATTTGCAAGTTATTTGTTTGCATCAAAAGCCAAGGCAACAATCAAAGTTCAGTAAACCAGGTTCATAATAACATTTAGCTAACTAGAAACGGAATGAAAGGAAAGCTACCTCCCCTGTAAAATGGAATTGGCTTTTATGGGCTGAAGATGAATACTGAACACTGAAAACAGAAGGAAAGGCTCGAAGTCACCAGAAGAAGGCAAGGATACATCTGAACACCTACCATCGCCCGAGTGATTCCACTTGGAGGCAGGACCCTGTTGGCAGTCTCAGCTCTCACCATCACCCCAAAACATGTAGGGAACCAAATGCCATAAGGGTCTAGAAGATCCTTCATTCAGAATTTAGTGCAGAATTTTACGTGCAGATTTGTGTTCAGAATGGCCAAGCAGCAATGAGCTAAATATTCAAGAAATTAAAAATTTACTTTTTTCCAACCTGAAAAAATATTTCAAGCCTGTATTGAATTCTCAGTATTTATGGAAAAAAAAAGTTGGAGAATCATTCCGTGGCTTGTCTGGAAAGCTAGCTTTTTGCGTGGCTGTTTTCTCTGTCTTGCTCAGCACTGAATTATTCTTAATAAAATTTAGCATTATACTGAGCTATGTGCCTGATTCAGGCCCTATGTATTCCTTGTCAAAATGAAACAACTTCACCAAAAGTAAGTGAGCTACTGTAAAAGTAGAATGTGACTTCCTGAATGTGGATGTGTGCACCACCAGAGAGTGCAACTGTGGGCTTAGCCACTTCTTTCCAGTGAACTGGTCTGTATGTATCAAGATGAAAAATATGAGATGTTTCTTACAGGGACTGAAATGACAAGGGAAACACCCTACATATGCCCACTACAGCAGGTACATTTGGATTATCAAGCCCTCAGGCATTCGCCCTCTTATTAATTTTACAAATCAGAGATGTTTAAATCTTTTGAAGCACCTGTAGGCTGTATCAATGGTATCAGCCTAGGTAGCTGTGGGACATTAACCCTCACTTCATATTGCATCTGTGTGTTACATAGCAGGATTCTTATGTGAATTAACTGACTAAAGGTGAATCTCCCATTCCTTACACTGTGTTGTTAACCAGGTAGGATGAAAAGGGTGACCCATAAAACACATTTGTCCTCAACCTGTCCTCCCTGTAAGGATCATCCAGCCTTTTTTATGCAGCTCGCTCTGTCACACTCGGTGACAAATGCAGGCTCCCCTGCTCAACAGCCAAATGTGCCAGTGTTCCTACCTAGTGAGAGGAGGTCACCAAATATACCACCCACAATTACATTTTCATCTTCTAGCTGTAAAAGCTTTCTATTCAAGAGTCATAACTGTCTTCTCGCTGGAATAAAATGTGAGGTATTTTAGGAAGCTGTTAAGAGAAGCTGAGTAGATTGAAGTATTGTTGTGCTAATTAAAGCTTCTTTGATTTTCGCTTAATCTCAACACTGTATAAAGTGAGCATTTTTATAGAAAGACCAACCATGGGATATAATGCAGCTCTAAAAGTACCTGTTAGAAGCCTTGAGTACAGAACATTTCTCATCTTCTTTTCTTAGCAGACTGAAAGGAAACATGAAATCACGGTCTTTCTACAGTCTTCTGAGGTGAAACGATACAACCCTATTTACTTCCATGGGCTCTGCTTTACTTCAAGAGCACATATTTGTAGATATTTGCAAAGGCTGGCTGTGGCAGTGCGTAGCACTGACTCAGACGGTCTGATTTTCCCCAGCAGTCAGGCCACCTGACTCGGACTGCTAGCCCTGAAGGCATAAAACTTTTAACAGTGGGTAACAGCACACCTGTGAGAAAAGTTTCTTTTTGCTTTCAGAGGTAAGAGTCATTTTATGCTGTGGAGCATTAGGATTCTTACTCATTGAAGCATGAACACCTAGTTTCTGCATGGCAAGGGAGTACATATTCACACCTGAGATGCACACGTTTCCATAAAGCAATTATTTTGTATCCATTAATCAAACTTCATGTTGAAATCATCAATATTATATAGAGAAGGTAACACATAAAAAGAGCACTTTGTTACTGAAGGGACACTCTCCCTGTGTCAAAAGTGCTGAGTTAGTCTTAGCTCCCCTTATAACCCGAGTGCCGGTGCAGCTGTAGAAGAAAGAGGAGCTTATTCCATGGATCATCAATATGTCTGTTATCTAATTGACATCTGTACAGCCACAATTTTTTCCTCAGTGTAGGCTGATTCAGAGAAATCCTACAAGATAAAGAGGTGCCTTGGTGTAACCAAAGGAAGGACTCAATAAGCAAAATTTTTGCAATTGACCAAGCATAAAAGACAAGAAAGGATTTGCATTTTGGGGGGAAAAAAACCCCACACATCTATTTACTTTTGAGATTAAATCAGAAATTAACTCAGAGACTTTTTTTTTTTTTTTTTAATGGAGTAATTTTAGAGGGTAAAAAACATGTCCTATGACGTGGTCCTGAATGCACATAGTTTTGCTTGAAAACCTCCACTTAGGAAAACTAATGACAACACAGTAAATATCTCAGTACAAGATATACCAAGGGGTACAGTGACTGCACAGGCTGTGAGAAAGAGGAAAAATCATCAAGTATGGGATTTTATCTTGTTAGCAGCATGGCCAGAGGAACCTAGCAGGACCATTTTCCACACAAAGGAGGCAACATATCTGGAAATAGGCAAGGTCTTTCTTCAAAAAAAATGTGTGATTGTGATACAGGACTTGGCGTTCCCAGTCCTAAGAGAAAGGAGCTTTTTGAGCTAGATCAATGACAGGTATGATGATGGACAATGACCATGAAGGACCTCAGCAGTGAGGGCTCTGGGGGTAGTATTTCACAAGACGAAGTGTGGCCAAGAAAGGAGGAAACTAGTAGAGGTCTACAGAAATGGGTCATACGGCAAGTGAATTGTAGATTCAGGAAAACAGGCTACGCAGCAACATTACTAATTGATCCAAACAACGCAACAAGAGTTTTGCTAAGGACAAAAGGGACTAAGATTGATACTGTAGAGGTGATAAACAAGCATTTCATTGTTTTTTTTTACACAGCAAATAAAAAAGAAGCAATGAGACTTCAGACATACCTAGAGCCAACAAAACTCAACGACAGTGATTACACTCTTGAAGTAAGACACAGACATGGGTACCTCGCTGACTTAAGAACACCACCACAGAGCAGCTAACAGACAAATGACATGGACTAGATCCATTTAAGACTGACAACTGAAAATCCTTACTGTCAGCTCAACAAAACAATTTTTGTCAATTTATACGTGAGATTCAGTAAGACTGACTAAATATACTTGAAGCTATTGATGAACAAGGATTTCGCTGACAAAAGCTTTTCTTGATCAAGAAAGCAAAACAAGTGAATAAAATCACATAACAGGCCACGCAAAATGTTCTGCCTCATACAAAGTTAGGGTATTTTCACTTCACCATATGTAATCAGCACTACCATGTATGCATCTCACTGT
This sequence comes from Tyto alba, assembly GCF_018691265.1. NCBI lineage: Eukaryota > Metazoa > Chordata > Aves > Strigiformes > Tytonidae > Tyto > Tyto alba. The sequence continues at coordinate 2,622,048 of NW_024881295.1, read as the reverse complement.
TACATACTGCACCTACCTACAGAAAGACTTGGCAATCTTTATAAATGGACTTCTAATACACAATACCTTTGGCATAAAATAATTATGTCATTGCCTTCTTTATATGTAATACAATATTGAGACACGGCAGGCATGACTGTATCAGACCAGATGACATGAAACACACCTTGAAAAAACAATTTTCAACAGAAAACAAGACCAAGTCAGTTTGGCTTGCTTACATTCAACCCAAATCAAAACCCATGATGAGTCAGAGTTGTCTGAAACCTGATTTCAAGTCAGCACTTATCTGATAATGCTACAGGCAGTGGTTCAGATTCAGGAATGTAGCCAGAACATGCTAATTGATACCCACAAGCCTTTGAAGAACATAATCAGTAGGCTTACTCTTATTTCCACTGGTTTTGGTGGAATTGAGTGCTGTCTCATCAGCGAAGACAGCAGAGTTTGGCCCCAGAACATTACGTACTCAAGGCTAGATCCAAAGCCTATGGAAGCCAAGCCCTTGGATTAATTGCACTGGAAAGCTTGAGTTGACATTTACAAGCCTCTCAAAGGCCACAGCCACATTTCCCACTCACTACGTTGCCATTTCTTATACCATTCAATAAGAAAACCACCAATGTACCAACCACTCATTTCAGATAGAACCAGCCAGTGGTGACAGCAGAGAAACCAGACTCCAGAAAATAACCAGACAGAATAGTCCTGGGTAAGATCCTTAAAAATTATCTTTAATTGATGCCATGTATGAACAGATGAACAAGTACAGAAGCAGATAAAATTGCATAGATGAAAACTATGCATTTCAGATAGTTCAAGAACTCATAACATTAGATGTTCTAAAAATGGTAAAAGTCAAACGATTTTACTACTGGAAGTAAAATGAGCTGTTATGGTGACAACGAAGTACGTACTTGACCCAAAGTGTAAGCGATTTGTAAATGGTGGAAATAAGTACAGCTGTGTCAGCTTAAATGGTTTGTTGCCCTGATGGTGCACTTTCATATAGAGACTATTCAGTTTATATATTTCACATCAGTAATATCTGATCTTCAAAATCAGAGGTATGTCTGAGAGGCCGTGTACAGTTCTATTGACAGCTGCGATTTATTCATTTCAAACTGACATACTGCAAAAACAATGGTTTACATGTAAAAGAAAGGAAAAAAAGACTTCATCTTAGCAGGTTATAGGTAAGGGTTTGCTGAATTTAGTCATAAAAATATCATTTTTACTTTTGTACAAAAGTAAAATATACATTTGATCCCAATTACATTATAGAAATGTCACTGAAACAATAACATAGATCAAAGACTGATGCACCTAAAGGAACTGAATGCAAAGTCTTCATTTTATTCTAGAAACTGGAAATGCAAGATGATTTTTTTTTTATAACTTGTAGTGACATTTCCTAGAGCCTGTGAACGGGTGAAATATACAGAATTGCACAGATATTAACAGATACTTTGAGACAAATTTCAGTTAAGACCTCGGTTTCATTTTATTTCCTTTTAAAATATCAAAGCATGCTATGCCTTGACCTCACCGGTGGCGAGTTTGCCTGTACTGAGTGAAACAGTAGAACACCCTGAAGTTTCATTTTTGCAGATACGATTACTGACACCTTTAAGAATACTTGATAAGCATTTCAGGAAAAAATAAATTCTCTATACCTGATTAAGTAAAGCCAGAGCAACAGAAAACCGAAGAAGAAACTCAGCCTGAAATAAGTCCAACCAAAATTGAAATGTAGGTCCCTGGTTAAAGCATCTCAGAAAAGGAGCCTGTTTCAGACTTGCGATAGGCAGGTCTGGAACGAACTTGCCTTGTTGTCCAACTGCAAGGACAGCTTTCCAATTCCGTCCAGCTCTGTGGCTGGGGAAGGTAAAGCACACTTTGCAGGTAGTTCTGCATTTCTGCGAGTCTGACATGACTGTGACGATCAGTGGCATCAGGCTGCTGGAAGCCTACAGGATCAGACCATTCCTGGAAAAGCTGCAGTACTTCCCTCGTCTTCATGCTAGGGGAAATTAATTAATCCAGAATGGCACCCCTCTAAAAAGTTATCCAGCTAATATTTGGAAAGGAATATGTTCTCTCCATGTATTACATACATATGCAGAACATCTTCTTCTAAAATACAACTTGCCACCTTTTTCTAATAAAATTCAGATGTTCCTGTCCTAGTGCTTATTTTATTTCAGTTAATCTATGTGCATATAAGAAACTGCACTGTCCAAGTGTGAACTATGGAAAAGTGAAACTTGCCCTCAATTCCTTATACTTAAAAATAAGCAGGTTTTTATGTTACACTTGGGCTTCAGCTCTCTCATAAGAGAAGCAAACTTTCTGTACTTCTGGCTAATGAAAACATTTGTCTTTCCGTAAAAAATTTGTCTATAAAGGTTGCTACTGCTCCACTTGTTGATTTGGGCCAATGCAGCCTCTCATGATTCACGGATGATTTGCTAAGAAGGGTCTGATCCCTGAAATCTCTACTTGGGCAAAATCACTGCCGAAAATAAGAGGACTTTTGCTGAATTTTGTCCTGTCTCTAGTGCTTTGTACTGCCTTTCAGGTGCTTGTCCATGTGATCAACAGTACATCAGGTTAAGCATGTGCACAGTTAGAGACTTTTACGTGGAAATTAATTTCCTTAGGCCATGCTCATTGCCAACTTCCCACAAGGCAGTGGAACTGATTCTCCTCACACCTAATGTGTAAACCAGGAACAAAGGAAGGGAATCACTAGAATTGTTGCCAGGAACAATACACTAGCCCTCAGTAAGCCAGGCTGTGAATTGCCAGCATTCACCTATTAAGAGTTTTGTAGCACGTGGGCCACACTCTGCCCGACCACCCCTGCAAAGCTGTGTCAGTTCCATTACATGTAATGATTACTAAAGGCTTATCTATCTGAATGAACTTGTGAGGCAGATGAGGTAAACTGCATTAAGCCCCATTGTGTTCAGAATTAAAGCAGCCTTAATTCAATTCAGCATACTTCCCTTCCAAAAAGAATGACTCCAAATCAGATTAAGGTTGCTTTTATACTGCAACAGAATGTCCATGCTGGGCTTCAAAGCAGTTTAACAAATCTACTTTAAATGCACACCTTTTATTAATTCGGATTAGCTTTCCTGAATTCCCCAGTGGAGATAAGAGACTCCATGCAGGGAATCTGCATGGTTTTTGCTAGGATGCTGTGAACTCACACCCTGGCTTACTGCACACTAACTTCCTCGTGAAGACAAGTAAATCCAGTTCATTGTCCCTGCTGGAGGTGCCACACAGAGGATCTGAGCTCTTGGCAGTCTGACATCAACCTCTCAGATCTGTGAAAGAACGGGGTACAGAGCCTTTCATTTTCACCCTCCCCCTTGCTCCTCTGCCTGCTCCCTAGTGCTCTAGAGCTACGTGTGGTAGGACCAGATGGGGAATTTTGGCAACAGTACCAACCTATGAGGTTCCTGCCCACTGCCTCTCCACTTCATTCCTGCCTCTGCACTGCAGTGCATTGCTGCCTTGCTCACACCAGGCAAGCTCCCTCATCCCCTTCACTGAGTGGATGAAGAAAAAGCTGAATGGGGGCAACAAAGAACCACCGAGAGGCACAGAGAAGTTGCTGGTAAAGGAGGCTTCCTTATGCTGGAATAGCTGCCTTGCCTCACCAAACTACAGCCTGACTGACATATCTACTGGTTTCTCTGCTCAGCATAACACGGGCATCGCTTCTGGGAGATCCCTACCAAACCAATGAAGGTCTGAAGGTCTCTTGACTCTTTCCGAGATGGACTAAGCTGGCCATCAGCTCATTTCTGGTCCTCTTCCACTGACATAAATAACCTCATAGAGCTCATGTGTGGCAAAAAGAAACAGGCCAAAAGGGGGAGAAAAAGGGAACAAAAAACAAAAAAAAAAAAAACAAAAAAACAAAACAAAAAAAAAAAAAAAAAAACAAAACAAAACAAAAAAAAAAAAAAAAAAAAAAAAAGGACGCTTACTAGTAAGAACAGGCAGTTTGTTAAGTGCACCTTCAGGCCCACAAAGACATTTCAGCACTCCTGTGTAAAGGGAGTAAGAGCTTTTGTTGTTGTTGTTATTACTTTTTTTGTGTCAAACTTGTCAAAAACACATGCCTGCGCTACATAAGGTTAATTCCTGTACTCCATATGTATTGAGATCCTTTGCAGTGAGCTATAAATGGACAAAGCAATGTTCAGGCTCCCCAAATCACCCCGAGTCCTAATGATCCACCCTGATCTCCTGACAAAGAAGAATCGCTGCATGTAGCTCTCTTTACACATGCAGAATTATTATCATTCTGCTCATTAAATTAAGGTGTGCATACCAAACTGTGGCAGAAGTTACCAAAGTGAGGCCTCATCTTCCAGATGATACTTTCTGATCATCAGTCCCACAGCACTGAACTGGTTATTGCTGTTTAGTTTAGTCAGTTGGTTGTTTTATAAGCTGAGTGCAGCATTCAAGTCCATTTTGACATGAAAAGTCACATCCTCAGATTCAAGAGTTTGGGAAAATCAGGACCACTGGAATTAAATGGGGAGAGACGTGTGTACGATGGGCAGAGGCCTGAGCAGGGGACAGGAAGGAAGCTTTACAACATCTACCTAGAGGATGTAATGCCCTGTGTTATCTGATGCTTTGCATTTCTTGCAGGAGTTAGAGCTCCCTCAGTTCTTGATTGCTTTCTCATCGTTAAGATTCACAGAAGCCACACAATGAGAAATAAAGTCAAGTCTTTCTGGAAACCTGGCCGGTCAGGCTTGTGCGTAACTGCAGAGTTAGGGTTGGTTTTTAACTCTAAGTGCCTTGATTTTACATGTATGTGTGTGTGCATATGTGTGTGACACACACATGTGCAGACACAAAGATATATATTTATAAACATATATACACATATCAGAAAGATAGGGGGAGAAAGGATTTGTACAATGTGAAAGGAGAAGCGTTCAACAGCAGTTGGCCACATGCTAAGTACAGAATGAAGATCCTCAACTTTGTCCATTTAAAATATAAAAATTAGTGCCTACATTAATTCAGATCAAAGGTTATTATTTTCCAGGGCCTAGCAGCCAAGGCTGGCATATTGCAGAAGATACCTTCTCTTAATGTTGCTTCCCCCACCAGATGATGGATCTGTGATGGGATTTAAGATCTGACAGACTGCCAAAAGGGGACGGAGGAGGCAGGGATGGGAGGGCACTGGAAAGCCTCTCCCACCTACTTGCTGGAGAATCCAAGGGAAAGAAAAGCACAGCCCTGATGCCGCAGCTCATGCTGGTCCCTAGCTCCTCCTGCGTCCTGCAGTGCTGGGACAGGCGGCCAAAAAGCCATCTCAGGGAAAGGATGGGCAGATACAGTGATGGTAGCAATGCCTCTATAAACAACCTAGGGAAACTCAAAGTCTTCCACACAACCCTGAGATATTTGGCAGAAGCAACTGTTGAGCCCTGCAGCACCAGACTGGCTGAGGAAGGAAGGTACCCCACGGGCGCTGGGGGGCTCTGCCCATCTCTTCTGCATCCCTCTCACTCGCACTTGGCCTTTCTTTCTCTCTCTCTCTTTCTTTTCTTTTCTTTTCTTTTTCTTTCTTTCTTTTCTTTTCCTTTTTTCTTTCTCTCTCTCTCTCTTTTCTTTCCTTTTCTTTTTTATTTCTCTCTTTTCCTTTCTTTCCTTTCTCTCTTTTCCTTTCTTTCCTTTCTTTTTCTTTCTTTCCTTTATCTTTCCTTCTTTTCTTTCTTTTCTTTTCTTTATTTCTTTTCTCTACCCCATTCTCTGTGCCCAGAGGATGCACAGAACACTCCCGACAGTGTGCTGATAACTCGCCCTTTCCTTTGCTGTCTCTGATCAGTTCAGTTCCTGGAGGCACTTTCAGCAATTTAGGGGGATGTAAGATAAAGGCACTGCACAACTATCTAAATTAATCTGTTGAGTCTCTTCAATGAGTTTTAGGGGAATACAAAAAAGTCTCAATTAATGACCGCAAAAGAAACCAGCTGCTGCAATCTGGATGCATGTAATAGATAAGTTTCATTTACATTCTGAGAATGCACCAAAAAGCATGCATCTGCACCTTTCAACTATAAAGGATAGTAGGTTTTAGGTGTTGCTATATATAACTTGACTTCTTAATTTTCCATATAGCTTTCCCTTTAATGGATGGGATATGTCCCCTTCTGACAACGCCTGGACAAAAGCCAACACGTTTCCCTGAGTAGTGCAGGGAACAATCAGGTTTCTCTAATCACTTCATTCAGGCCCTCAGTCTATCAAGCACTTTTTTTAAATTTTGTTTTTATTGTTATTATTGTTATTATTATTAATAATTATTGAATTCATGCATTAATTAATTCAAGTTACACCTTAATCAAATAGGCCATAATGCTGAATATTTGAACATGCTTTGATCTCCAAAAGTTATTGTTCCCATTTGACTAACATACGCACTTAAATACAGTACTTTAAATTACTAGTCAATGATTTAATAAATTAAGGAGTGCACTTCTGGTGAATGCAAATCAAAAAGAAAAAGAACAGAGAAGAAAAAAGAAAAGAAAATAAAAGAAAAAAAGAGAGATAAAGGACCTATTTTTAGAAGATTCAGTTCAAACGAAAGCTTATCTGCTATTGTCTGAGGTAACGTTTCAGGCATGCGATTATAAAATAAATAGTATCAAATTCAAACATGCTTATATTAAACTCCATTGTGCTATCTCGCAACAGAGGGGCTTAAAGTTTTGTATCCAGTTCTGGACAGGGAAAAGGAAAAGGGTGTTTAAATCATCTGCATGTAAGAGAACTTAGCAGCATTGCAGATGTTTTGTCTTCAGTTTTGTTAGCTATTTTCCTTTTAGAATAGTTCTTCTATGGACAGCAAAAGAGACCAGGCTTAAGTATGTTTTTACTAAGGTGCTGTGTGGATCTGCAGATTAGAAGTATGTAATCTTTCACATAGGGGGCAGAAGGAAAATTGGCGCTCCTTCATAAAAACCATGGCAAATGTCTGCTGCAGGTTTTTGCTAATCTTTTTTTATTATTATTATTATCTGATGCACTTTCTTGCAACTGTGCAGTTTTGTTGAATATTTTTACTGGAATCCATGCATATGCTTTATAGCTCTAAAAACTGTCTTGCTTAGTTTAAGCTAACTTCATCCAAAAGGAGAGGGACATGGGGGAGGAAAAGTTTAGGTCTAGCGTCGTACAGCTTAAAACTAAACTAGGTTATCATTTACCAGGTGGAAAATGCTTTTTAAAAAATAAAGAAAATCTTATCTTTCATGGATCCTGGAAGCTTCTTTATCGCTGAGCAAAAATTCGCAATGCAACAATGCATTTACGAGGTAAATAAAGCATTCAAAGACTATCAGTAAAGCATCTACAAAGTGTGACCGTGTCACTAAAGTCTTCGAGCTGTGAGTGGGGATTTTGGTTTTTTTGTTTACACATCAGTCAGCAGCTTGCTTTTATTAACGCAGTTTTGGTTGGCTACAGTGCAGTTGCCAGTTCTGAGATTAGCCTCTCTAAAATTGTCTATGCTATTATTCATATCCTCTTCGATTTCCATGTACTCAGATTTGCTGATTGTGGAGGAGCTGCGGCGACTGAGATCACTGTCAGATGCTAAATTAGGGGAGCTAACGTGAAGTAACTGAGCCTGTTCTTCCCCTTCTGTTTCTCGGTGGTAGAAGTAGTTGAAGTTGGACACGATGACAGGTACAGGCAGGGCAATTGTCAGCACACCAGCGATGGCACACAAGGAGCCTACGATTTTGCCTCCAATTGTCACAGGGTACATGTCACCATAGCCCACAGTGGTCATGGATACCACCGCCCACCAGAAAGCATCGGGGATACTTGTGAAATGAGACTCAGGTTCTTCAGCCTCAGCAAAATATACCGCACTAGAGAACAAGATCACCCCAATGAAGAGGAAGAAGATTAGTAAACCTAGCTCTCTCATACTTGCTTTGAGGGTCTGTCCCAAAATCTGGAGGCCCTTAGAGTGCCGGGAGAGTTTGAAGATTCGAAAGACTCTTACCAGTCTGATGACTCTCAGGATGGCCAAGGAGGTGGCCTGCTCTCCTTTCTGAGTGCCCTCCCGCTCAGCCATCTCGGTGCCCAGGGTGATGAAGTAAGGGATGATGGCCACAATGTCAATGAAGTTCATGATATTCTTGAAGAATTCAGTCTTGCTGGGGCAAGCAAAGAAGCGCACCACCAGCTCAAAGGAGAACCAGATGATGCATAGGGTCTCCACAACAAAGAAGGGATCTGTGAAGATGTTGGATTTGTAGACCTGGGTGGTGTTGTCAGTGCGATGCACTGTATACTCCTTGTCCTCCTTCAGCTCAGGTAATGTCTCTAGGCAGAAGATCACGATGGAGATGAGTATCACCATGACGGAGACTATTGCAATGACCCTTGCAGGCCCAGAGCTCTCTGGGTATTCAAAGAGGAGCCATACTTGGCGCTGGTACTCCCCCTCCGGCAAAGGTCTCTCCTCATCTTTGATGAATCCTTCATCTTCCCGGAACTTCTCCATGGCCTCCTCACCCAGCTCATAAAATTTGATCTCCTCAGAGAACATGTCCAAGGGCACATTGACCGGCCGGCGGAGCCGTCCCCCAGACTGATAGTAGTAGAGGATGGCATCAAAACTGGGCCGATTCCGGTCAAAGAAGTACTCGTTGCGCAAGGGGTCAAAGTACCGCATGCGCTTCTTGGGGTTGCCCAGCAGAGTGTTGGGGAACTGGGCTAAGGTCTTCAGCTGCGTCTCAAAGCGGAGTCCAGCAATGTTTATCACTACGCGCTCACAGCACTCATGGTCATCGTGGGCAGCGGGCTGGTAGCTATCCTGGGGGTGGCCAGGTAGCGCAGAAGTCTCATCCATGTTCTCTCCAGCCATCACTGTCATGGTGGCACACAGGAAGGGGCACCCAGGGGCAGGGGAGGAGAAGCGAGGGAGAGGGACTTGAGATGGGGGAGGAGGAGGATGGAGGAGAGGAGAAAGCCCCAGGGCAGTTTGGGATGGGGGAAGGGGGGGGGGGGGGGGGGGGGGAAGAGGGAGAGGGAGGCTCAGAGTCTGCAGGGAGAGATGATGATTCGGGTTGGAGAGCTTGAGGAAAGGGTGGACGAGAAGCCTTAAAGGATGGAAATATCCAAAAGGGGAAAGGAGAGGTGGGATGAAAGGAGAGGCATCAGGGATGCTGGGAGGGTGAAGAAAGAGGGGAGAAGTACCTTTAGGGGGGGAAGAGGGCAGGTAAGGTGAGGGGTCCTGTTCCCCAAGCCAGGAGGCTGAAGGTCTTATGGAGTGCACCCCCAGGCTGGGGTCCCCTCCCCAGCCGTCTCCTTTTGCCTTTAACTCGATCCGTCCACTTTTCTCGCCGACTCGACCATCGCCGTAGCTGCTGTCACGAAGTTACCACACACACACACACACATATATACACACACACACACACACGCACACGCACACAAATAAATAAATAAATAGATAAATAAATAAATCACGGGGCGGCTGGGAGGAGAGTCCTTGCAATGCCAACTCAGCAAATTTCCATCGCCTACCCCCCCACACACTGCCCCGATCCTCTCCTCCTGTGCGCTGGGGAGGGAGGGATGGTGAGAGGCTCTGCTTTTGAAGGCACAAAGCTCACTCGCAGGCTGGAGGCTGCCGGGGAGGAGAGAAACATAATAAACCAGCCCCCCAAGCCCCACGGCACACACACGCTCAGGCGCAGTAGATTGGCTTTCACACCAGCAAGAACATCCCGCTCTGCCCACTACGGCAGCACATGCAGAGCCCTACGCATTCCCACTCGTGCCCGGCCACGCGCCGGGGCCTCCGTGGCAGGAAGGGGCCGATGTGGACCCCACGGTGCCCTGAGCGCGTCGGGAGGGCTCCCCAGGCAACTTCAGTGGGGTCGGCTCCTGCGTTAAGTCTCCTGACGGCTGCGCCTCCCGCTTCACAGACAGTGGAGGCTTAGCTGAGCCCTGACAAACTTCATCACACTAAATTGGGGGGATTAGGGGAGGGGGAGCAAAGCATCTCGTCTCTTGCTTTGCAGCAGCTAAACACAACTGAGAGAGAGAGAGAGAGAGAGACGAGGGGAGGGAGCTCGACATCTCGGACCCAAACTGTCCAAAATAGAGGCGAACAGCATGGGGGGAGAAGGGACTTTTCCTTACCTGCTCCGAGTGAGATGCGCTGGTTAGGAGTAGCAGCCAGTGCCGGAATGCGTCAAGTCGCCTTGCAGCAGCATCCAAAAAAACCAAACCAAAACAAAAACCGCAGCGGCAAACTCAACCCTCCTCCTCCTCCTCTTGCCCCCCTCTTAATAACACAGCGATCGCTTTACAGGGCTGCCGGCGAGACACTGAAATATTCATACATTGTCTTAGGCTTCACCAAGGGCGAGTGGGTTTAATTAGTTTCCGCCGAGAACCGCAGTGGGGGGTGGGGGTAAAGAGTGCAAAGTGCCCTTTTCAAATGGCTTGAGTTAGGTGAATAAAATTGAAAAGGAGTCCTAGATAGCCGCCGGCTCTCCTGCTCTCCTCCTTTAAGATAGCTGGAAAAGGAGCCGGGAGCGCGGCAGCGGCGGCTGGGGGGATGTAAGAGAGCCGCAGTCCTGCAGCTGCATCCCCGGCGTCGGTCTTGGCTCGTCCCGGCAGCAGCAGCAGCAGCAGCAGCAGGAGGAGGAGGAGGAGGAGGAGGAGGAGGAGGAGGAGGAGGAGGAGGCAGGAGCTGGACGCGCGTGGCAGGAGCGAGAGGGCTGCTGCATGCATAAGCGCAAGGAGCAAACTCGAGCCATTTCTCGACGCTGCAGTATCAGCAGAAACCCGAGAGCTGTTTGGTGCAGCTCGGGGAGCGGGAGGGCGGGGGACGGGACCAGAGGGAGGAGGGGAGGCACGCTGCGTTTCCCCCCCCCCCCCCCCCCCCCCCCCAAGCCGGGGGCCGGCCGCCCCCGCCCCCCGCAATGCAGGCGGCGGGACACGGCGCTGCCCCGGCCCGCAGAGCGGGGCTGGCGGGGGGGGGGGGGGCGAGCGGTTCTGCGGGGAAAGGGGAAGCGGGGGGGGGGGCACAAGGGGCCCGGGCAGGAGGGGCGGCGGCGAGCGGGGCGTCGCTTTTCCCCCTGCCCTACACCCCCACCCCCACCCCCCCCCGGCTCTCCCCGCCGCCGTTACCCGCGGAGGGGGCACACCCCCCCCCCCCCCCGCCCGCAGCGCCGTGCTGCAGCCCCGGCGGGCGGCACCGGGGACCCCGCGGTGCGGGACCCGACCGGACCGGGAGCGGGACCGGCTCAACCCCGGGCTCCTCGGTGCTGCTGCCGCCCCCGGCCCGCCGGGAGGGACCGGGCTGCGCAGCCGGAGCCTCCTGGGCAGAGCGGCGGGGGCTGGGTCCCGGGCAGGGTGCCTGAAGTTGGGAGGGAAGAGTTAATCGGCAGGCAGCGTATTACAGGGAAATTGCCCTTTCATGCTGCTTTATCCCACTGAATTCATTTAATTGATGAATCACATAACTTCGAGATGGAGAAGACCCATTATGTCATCAGCTTCCCTCCCCTGCCAGTGCAGGATTCTTCCCTACAGTATATGATCGTGTACATTATATAAAAGCCTGCTGCTCACTTTGTCAAGGCGGTAGAGGTGATCAAATACAACCTGGGCCTGTGTAATTTGAAGCACTTGAGAGCTAAGTAACACCAAGTGCGTGTTTAACAGACGTAGTCTCATTAGCTTTCCACTGCATAATACATTATTTTCGCGTAAGATCACCACCTTGGCAGTCAAAAAATACTTAACCACCTGAACTCATGGACAGTTTCTGTCTCTTCTTCCCTTCCCCTTCTTTTTTCTCATGCTTTGTTGTTTTGGGGTGGGGATTTTTTGTTAGAGTACAAACCATTCTAAAATCCTGTAGCCTTAACTGTGCTGTAATCACTGATGCTTTTCATGCTGTATTCACCAGCCCTGGTGGAATCAAAAGTGCAAAGAAAAAGAAACAGATTTTTTGTCTAGCATGGTACAAGCTTTTTTTTTTTTTTTTTTTTTTTTTTTTTTCCTGAGTGTCACATATGCTGAAAGTTCTGTGAGAAACTTCTGTTGAAGTTCTGAGCAAGAGAAAAGTCTCTGCCACTGCCAGGCAAAGCAATCAAAACATTTAAATAGAGAGTCCTCTCCTAGTGAAAATCACAGTCAGTAATTTTCTGACAGTTCGGCAGCTCAGCACCAGCACCCAGTCTTGGACCCAACAGCCCCAGACCCTGCACAGACTAAACTCCCCCCAAAAAAGAAAGGCAGCCCCGTTGCCTAAACTAACCAGGCTGGTTCTCAACCTTTCAAGAAACTCAGCTACAGCCTTTGACTCAACGTCCTCTTATGGCAGTGAATTCCACGCCTGGATGACACGCTGCACAGAGCTGACTGCAAAGTATTCAGCGAGCTCTGCATTCAGTGCGCTTGCGACCGCTTTGCAGAAATAGCTCTGCGAGCCAGCACTCACCCGCCTCTGGTGCAGTATTATATCCCCCTGTACCAGTTCAAAGACAAATACATACGCTCAGGAGTGTGATGAAAACACAGATCTGACAATCAGAGGCCTGAGTTCAAGGTGCTGTTCTGCCCTTGCTTTCTCGTGTGAGTGCAGGCAAGTCTATACGTTCTGCTTTTATATCTGAAAAATAGGACTAAAAGCATTTCCCTTGCCTGCCACAACTGCTTAGGCTGTTTGTTCCTGAGGGCTGTCTTAGCACAGCAGAACGCAAATCCTCATCGGAAACTGTGGGTACACCAGTAGCAGAGGGAAACAAACAAAAAAAAAAAAAGTAATAGTGCTCTTTGTTTTTACATTGCAAGGTAGCAAAAGGACAAATTGTGATATTGCTACCCCCCTCCTCATTTTTAATAGCTTTCAACTCTGCGATTTCTCATTCCAATCTAACTAACATTACTGACAAGCACCTATGATGCTGGAAAGTAGATATCTTTCTAAGAAAAGTGGACTGTTAGCCATAGGGTCACTGAAAATGTTTTTAAGGTATGGAGACTAGTGAGCAGGAAAAACGGGGCTTGCAAAGAGGTCATATGTTACACATTACAGTGCTAAGTAGCTTGAATTAAATGTTGAGGGATGGAAGGATTTGAAGTCATGCTGCTGCTATTTCATACTTTCAGTATTACAGAAAATGGCCACCAGCATGTGGACTGGTAATCTCCACCAAGAGCCAAACTGAGCAGGAACAAAAGTTTTCACGTGGAAACTACAAGTTCCAAACCAGCAAAAGCCCAGCTTGGTGTGATGGTAGGTCTGGTGGTACAATGCAAACGGTGTTGGCCTTCTCCAAGAGCCGTTCACTATGAGAAACACGTCTGCTGGAGCTCCAGCATGGAAAGTGCCTCCAGCCTGGTGTGGTTGTGCGGCTGAGCACAAGCAGGTGGGGAAGCAGCAGACAATCTGGGTTGCACAGGTGGAGGAGCTTCGCTGGCATCTTAGACGGCTGCTGATGTAACTTTTCATAGGCAACCAGAACAGAGAGACTCCTTGTGTCAAAGGTCAGGACAGCAAAAGCAGAACCATTTCTGCAAGTTCAGAGTCTTGCCTGATAGAGAAATACGCAGGTTCCTGTGTTTCAGTCTAGCAAATGAAAGATTTCCCCTGGAGAGAAAGAACAGAATTTTTATTTTTTATTTTTTTTTTAAAGAGAAAGAATCGAGTTGTGGATTAAAGCTCAGTGTATTGTAATGATTAAAGAAAAACTGTATCGAAGGACTGTGAATCTGAAGCTGCATTAAAAAATTGCTGTTGGTTCCCTTGGCTTTAAGCACTGTCACCGGGGAACCTGAAAACGACTGATAGAGGTCAACGACCACAGAAGCAGAGTGGATTGCCCAGCGTGATGTCATTCATGTAGGTATCATAAGTGACTCTCAGCTGCTAAATTCCCTTGACATGAAGAGACGGTTCGTGTGATAGAAACCATTGCAAAATCCGAAGTGGCAGGTGTTGTCCTGGTTGTTTGAACCTTCTGGATCTTCATAGGCATCGTAGCCCCAATTCATCCAAGCCTGGAAAATGACCTAGTAACGTTATAGAGCCATTTAGAGCTGCGTAAACCCACACATGAGTTGTGCAGGTGTCACCACAAACATCATTTAGGAGCCTTGGAGACAGAGGATGCTATGCATGAAGGGAGCTGTTTGGCCTAAATTTGCTTTGCAGAGTCTCTGAGTTGTAATGGTGTATGAGATGGAAAGAGTCGACAGATAGAATCAAAGGTGAGCTTGTGGTGTTGGCAGTTGGCTTTTTATTCATTGAGGGGTGATAAAGGATCTTTTACAAGGTTCTGATCTTTTAAAAGGTTTTTATCTTTTAATACTGATTTATGAGCCTTGTTACTATCCTGCAGTATTAGGCATTGTTATGACTGGGGTAATCAAATCTCATGCTTCAAAGCATACTGATAGCTGATGGGAGATGACAATGACTTCAGTTCCCTCTTGTTATATCATTTCATTGTTTTTCCAGCTCCTTTTTAAAGCCTTATATATCGGCCCTCTATGATCAAAAGAGGCAATAAGTAGATCTAGTCCTGTTGCTACAGAGAGGGAAGATGAGAGCTTGGGAGTGCATCTGTGTGAAGGAGGAAGCAGAAACTGCCCTCACTCGCATGACAGTTTTGCTGCTAGGACCAACCTGGAGAGAAAAGATGCTGCTGCCTTGCTGCTTTTTATCCCACATCAGGGGATTGGATATGGGCAAAGTGTGGCACTAAGGATGGCTGGGCAGGGGAGAGCAGAAAATGTGCTGTATTAGGAAAGGGTTGAGCCTGCTTTTGTCCTCCTTCAAAGCAGCTGTATAATTAGATGACATGGAAGGGCAAAGTGCTAATCCACCCCACAGTGCCCAAGCTACGCTACAGAAAATACCAAACTCTTATGGGCATGTACCCATGGGAGGAACACAGTTCTACATGAAGTGTATTTAAAAATGCTTAGCAACAATATTTTAATGGGTTTAATATCACTTCATCCTTCTCTGACCTCCTTTCCTGGTCCTAGATTTTCTTTCTCCGAGTTTTGTCCAACTGGCTGCTTACTGTTGGGAGAGCCCCCTGCTCAGACAGGCTTGTCTGGCCTGTGAAAGGAAGAGTGTGTGTTTTATTGAGACCTATGCACCGAGTCTTTGAAGATAATTTCTGTTTCCCATTTTGCGCACTGGGAACAGCAACTGGAGAAGAAGTCCTGAATGACTTAGCAACAGCTGCTTCTTTCTGTGATTACCTGAGCATACCCAGGTATTTAATACACATGACTTCTTTCTTAACAGTACCCACTTGTGGCTTCCCATTATTGTGCTACTTAGTATGAGACCTTTTACAAGCACTGGAGCAAGAACTTTGTTCGTGAACGCTGCTGGCTACGTGGTATAGAGACCAGAGAGTGAACTTCCCCATGTCACTAGGGGTGAGCATCACACAAAGCACTGCCGTCGGAGAAGGGGAACACCTGAGGAGAATGAACAACACCATAGCAAGTACATTCCTGTAAAACCAAAAAACACTTCTGGCGGTGGGTCCTTGTAATACGTAACCAATAAGTCAACTTTGAGAACACTGAAGTTCCTCCTGTGTGAGATCATTTGCAGGATGACTCCAGCATACAGGAAAGACACTTCAACAAACCTAACAGATATCTAAAGAAGGCTCCCCTCATATGGAATTTCTGCTTGAACTGCCCAGGAAATAATCAGAAAGTGGGAGGCCTTACAGCACAGGTCTTGTTATGAAACCCCACGCTTGGGGCTGAAGACAGAATGGTGATGAATACAAGCATCATCATTTAGTTGAGTTTTCTGAGAAAAGGAAGTGTGGCTTAGGAAATCAAGGCATTTCAGGGTATTCACAGTGCTCGAGTAATCTACCAGTCTTACCATAGCCATAATTACAGCCATGCCACTGAATCAGAGCCAGATTTAGTCCGAGCTGGGCTGCAAGGTCACCTGCAATAGAACTCCAAGAACACTCATTAACAGCAACATTAGACGGCAGCAATGGGACTTATAGTTTACAGCAATGATTTACAGTTGAGGCCATTTTGACAGTGGACAGACACTAGCTCTTGGTATGTTGCCGTGAAATATGGCACATTATCACTTGGTCTTATCGTAAAGGACACTCAAAAAGTCTGTGCATCCCTAAGCAAGCCATGTGGTAAGGGTAGTACACCCCTCTGAATATCTTTGGTCTGAGAGAGCAGAGGGAGAAGTCCCCATGCGTCCCATTTAGCCTTCCAAAAAAGTGTCACCTTACAGTTTAAGGAGACTGACACCTACCTCAAAAGCTGACTGCAAACCTGACATCCAAGCTACCACAACATGACACTCTGTTGGCACTCTCAGTGTTACCAAGGAAAAAATCTGTAAATGAGAGATGTCAGGAGACCTACAGAGAAAGGAGCAGTGAATAAATCTGTGGCAGTGGAAAAGGAAAAACAACAGGCATCTGCATAAAATGAGAATCTACACTGATGCCAAACCAGTGTATACAGGGTTGGAGAGAAGTCACCAGTCTTCAGCAGTAATAGAAGTCAGGCTCAATTTGATGTATCAAATTTACAAGTATTCAGTGTTTCTTATGAGTTAGGACAGGATCTTGAACTGCATTCTCGATCATCTTTATCACACCTGACAGAGTATGAATGCCAGGAACATGATCGTGATGACAGTGTTCCCAGCAGAAACCAAAACGTGCAGTAGAGGGACTCCTGGGCACCAAGGCAGTGGCCGATGACACTTTTTACTGTAACTGAAAGTGTTGAAGAAGAGGGATGATTCCAGACTGTGACTGGCCCTAAGGAGGTGCTGAGAACAGCATATTAGCCCAAATGGAGATAAGCTTAAGCTTGCAGAGAACAATAACCTGAACGTCTGTGAACTTTTGAGTGCTTCCAATTATACCTCAAAAGCCTTAGAGCCACTAAGGAAACGTCCAGAACAAAAGTGGTGAAGGTTTTCTAGGGGTCCACAGAGAAGATAAACTACTAATTCTTGTTTATCCTCCCACCTCTGAGGACACGAGAATCATCTAAGCAGTTAACTTGCAGACACCACTTGGCAGCAGTCAGAGCCCCACGTGATGGGGTGAAGGCAATCCAACGCAGGGAACGAGTCCCAAATTGCTATAAACCCCTGGAACAGAGAGAGCCACAGAAAGCTTGGAGCCACACTGCCGCAAAGTCAGCACCTTGAGCACTTACTGGTGGAGCCCTGACACGCAAAGGATGGAGTCAGATAAACGAGGAGCCGCTGCCCCTGCGTAGGGGGGTGGGACAATCCCAGTGTGTCACTCTGGGGCACAGCATAAGGATGCAATGTGAGCTGCAGCAGAAAGAAGGCATGCTGAGGGCTCCTGAAAGCTGTCTGGTTGGGGTGATAAAGGCTTTAAGACCGTTCATACACGGAGTGCGTGGCTGTACTGGAAAGAAGAAGGACCACAGGCATCGCCCATCTTGTTACTGGGCAAAGGATTGTGTCGTTTGTGTGTGTGCGCGCACATGTGCAAGACGGGATTTTATTTAAAGCAGGACAAGCAGTAATCCCTGCAGATATAAGAGCTGACATCAGGAAATGAATAACTTCATACCTAGGGATATAGGGTGCTTTATTTGAGCCAGACTGTTTCCTTTGGCCAGGCACCTGTGTGCACTGCAGAGCGTATATGACCCAACATGACGTGTGAGCAGATCAGTTATGATCTTTCTGCCACTCCAAGATGCCTTTGCAAATGGTCATTTTTAAGGACAGGAGATGGACAGTCTGCTTTCTGAGAGGTGACTGGGGGAAGTTCTGGCAAGAACTGATCAGGAGTCAAGTGGTGCCATTCTGCAGTATGACATACTTAACACCCTCTGCTCTGACAGTGACTCGTAGCATGCTGCAGCAGAATTTATTCGATTCAGCACTTAGCAGGGCAGATTTGAGCACCAGATGTCTTGCCGTGGGTATCAAAAATGAAAAAGAGCGAGAGCAAACAAAGTTGGCGGCATAAACAGCGCAGGGACTGATAGCAAAAACAAGACAGTCAGGAAGAGATCCTTACCTGCCAAAGCTGGGCCATGGCAGTGCTTTTTCCACAAGACTAGACAGGAAGCAAGGAATGCACGGACTGACGAAGGTGTGGAGACGGGTGGGTTGTGGTTCAGCAGCCAGGCTTTAGAAGCAAGTTACACTAAACAAGCCACTCCAAAAAAAATAAAAAAAAGAAAAAAAAAAAAGAGAGACAGTCATTTGTGGCTGCTGTTCGGAGTGGAGCAGGTCTGAAGACAGGCAGCGAGCAGCAACACAGGTAGTGGCCAAAGGAAAGAAGCTGCAATCTGGCAGGGATCATAGGTAATAACTACAGTGACAGAACAGTGGTAAAGGAGAACTGAAGATAGCTGCAGAGCTGGGAGAAACGACTTGGCACAACCTGAGCAAAGATCAAGCAGGACCTCACAGAAGCCATCAGCACCAAGCTTCTTGTGCAGGGTAGCAGCACAAACGGGATGTGGGGAATAACTTGAAAGGTCTGGGGGAAATCAAAAGCCCTGCAATAAGGTGCTCCATCTTTCTGGAGGGACTCAGGATTTGTAGCCTCAGCTCTAAGTCTACAAAAAGCTTGAAAGAACCACACAAGGGCAGAAAATGCTGAGCAGAGAGTTCAAGTGCCTGTGACTATGGCACAGGATTGGAAATGCTCTCTGCTACTGTTGTCCCTCCATGATGCAACTTCCAAGTGCAGGTTACTTTGCATGCAGGAGAGGCAAAAATGCCTATCAGGGTGTGTTTCAAATGTATACTTACCTTATAGCCTCAGTTTAGAGTTACAGTTGTACCTTCTCTTTCAGGAATAGGAAGGTTTCTTGTTGAAGTTCTTGCTCACCTGCTTGGCCAGAATGGTGGTTGTGTACTGGAGAGACAGCTGAAGTGAAGCAGAAGCAATGATTTATATAAAAAGAAGGAACTTGAATAAACAAAACTACTGGCAGCTACTGTGTATTAAAGTGAAAGACCCAGATGCTTTGAAGCCTTGTCCTCAGGTGATTATAAATGCTTCAAAATAATTCTAAGTCTTACCCAAAATTAAGGCAGCTAGGCACCCCTCAGAGACCATCAATCCATTTTTTTCAGTGCCTTGAGCACTGCTATTCTTCTCACTTCTCAATCTTGCTTTTTTGTGTCTCGTCCTACTTACGTCTGGGTCAGGGTCTATTTTGGACTCTAAAGGTTTGTGACCTATTCCTTTCCTGCAGGACTGGAACCTCCCCTCTTCTGTGCTGTCTGTGGCACAAGGGAACGGTCCACTTTCTGTCGGGTGTATTTCTTAAGTGCTTTGTTAGATCCTAGCACTCAAGTTCTGAGCACCTCTTTTTATGATTTATTTTCCCTTGAAGTCTCAATATCAAATCTCCTGATGTTTAAAGTGCCACTGAGAGCTTGGTGAGCATATTGCGGTAGAGCCATTACACTTCAAATCTTTCCCTCCCTACGTGGCAACTTGCTGATTTATTTACAAATTGCTTGCCATTTGAATTTCTAAAGCTTTTGCCCCATTGTGTCCCACATTTCAAATCCTTGTGCGTTGTGTAGAAAAACAGAAAGGACATTCATCTGCATTACCTCCTGTCTGCGTCCCATTGCCTCAAAGAAGCAGTCCATCAGTTAGTATTCAACACTGTACAGCAGTATTTTCTGACTTTAATAGTGTCTAAGGATTGATCCCAGGATAATGATGCCATTGTCCTACGCAGCAGAGAAACACATTGCTAATGCAAGACATGCCAGGAAGAGCCTTTCAACAAGGTACAGAGAGCAATAAGTATGGCAAGATGTATGTTGTAGGGCAAACATAAAAACACAGTGCAAAATGTCTTGCCAGCAGCCACTTTAAAATGTTCTGCTAATAACAGTAATAATAGAAGGCAAAGGCACGCACAAGGATTCTCCACATCTGAGTCAGAATATCGAACCTCTGTTCTTGCTCAATCTTACTGAGTATCTTCTTTTTCCTACACTCCAAGAGGTGCTTTGGAACAGGTAATCTGTGGGCCAGAGCCAGTTCCCCAACATGAATCCGCAGCAATGTAATTGTGGGTAAACAGCCACTGTGATGTGTGGTGGGAGTGTAGTGGTTAGAGCCGGGTTTGCAGCCAACCACTGCAGATGGTCACAAGCAAAAGGCAGACTCGTTAGGGGAAGAACAAAACCCATACATTTATTACAGACACTAACAACACGTAACAGAGTAGGACAGTGAGAAGCATTGCCACATCTTGAGCACACCTTCCCCCCACCCCTCCCTTCTTCCCGGGCTCAGCTCTGCTCCCGATATCTCTACCTCCTCCCCCAGCGGCGCAGGGGCAGGGAATGGGGGGTGCAGTCAGTGATGCTGCTTCTGCCATCTGCAGTGGGGGGAGCTTCTGGAACTTGTTCCCCCTGCTCCATTGTGGTCCCCCTCTCACAGGAGACAGTCCTCCACAAACTTTCTCCAACATGAGTCCCTCCCACGGGCCGCAGCGTTCCCCACACTGCTCCGTCGTGGGTCACCAACTTTCTCCAACTGGATTCCCTCCCACGGCTGCAGCCCTTCCCGAGCTGCTCCGGCGTGGGACACCCCCACATGCTGCAATCCTCCCAGTGCTGAATTACAACTGCAGGGGCTGCCTTTTCCCACAACACCCTGGTCTTCTTCGGGCACAGCACCTTGATCATCCAGGCAAAAAACACAAGCCATAAATCAGTGTCTGTTCCACCGTAGCTCTCCATGGGTGGCAGGGGGGGGCCGCCCTGCCGTCTCCCCACAGGATACAGGGGGGTCTCTGCTCTGGCACACCTCCCCCCTCCTTTCTTCCTCCGTTCCCCCACTGACCTTGGTGTTCATGCAGCTGCAGCAACTCCTCCTCACCAGTCCCCCTGCACGTCACCACGTCCCTTCTTAAATACATTATTGCAGGGGTGCAGCTGATGGGCTCAGTTTTGGTGCAGAGGTGGAGCTGACTTGGAGCTGGGGGATCTTTGAGAAGCTTCTCACAGGGGCCGCCCCTATAGCCCCCTCCCCTGCCACCAAAAAACCCCACCACTCACTCAAACCCAGGACAAGGAACCAGCAAACCCACTCGTAGGAGGATGCTAGGTGTCTGCCTGAAACCTGAAGGTGCCCCAATAATTGAACTAGGAAGCATGCTTTTTGGGGAGGTGCAATCCTCATTCCGCACTCAACCCACTCGCTACCTTTATTGGGATTCAGAGCCTGTCATCTAGTCATAACCTTTGATTTCCTTTATGCTCATCTATACATCTGAAAAACATACACCTTATGCTTGCCTCTGTCCTCGTAAGCCGACACCTTGCCCAGGAGCCCTCCACGTACTGAGTGAAATAAAGGCACCCAACCCAGCTGCAAGAACAGGTAATACCCACCACCCAGGCCTTCTGTGTCTTGACATGTTTTATACATGGCAAATCCATCTCTTTATCCACTGAGAATTAATATGGGGTTTTTTACCCACTTGTTTATAATTTTACAGAATTCACAAACCTCCAGTTACGTAACTGTGTATAGATTTCAGGTTTCCTTATGAAAACTTTACCTAGGTAAACTGTGGTCACCAAACTTAGGTCACCATATATAGCACTGTGAGGCCATTTTCCTACGCCAGCAAAGCAGTAGAAAATAATTATGACATTTTGTTCGATTAATAAAAAGAAATAGAAATGTGATCATTACAATGTCATATTGGATGATATCTTTATCTGTAACAGTAGGTCTATGTTTGGGTAACTTGTATTGTGGGGAAAAAAGCAGAAATTGAAAATGCATTGAATATAGCAACTGAAGATGGTGAATGGTATAGAAAAAAATTAAATGTGTAAAAGTGTTTAAACATAAACCAAGTCCTGCTTTAATCGATCACTGCAATTTATTAAATTTATCACAAATTGTGAGCAGTTTCAAATTATCCACAGCTGTAAATTTCTTAGAGTTAACTTCATTTAAAAACAGCCACCCTTCTAATGCATAGGCACTTGTGACTACGCATATCTCACTGGGAGGCTACCAGCTGGAAAATCAGTGTGTGGAGCAGAACTTTGACCTTTCTGCTGCAAAATCAGAGGGAAAAATCAGCTGAAGGAGACAAAGGAGAATCCTCATTAAGGAGGAAGTGATACGTGGCGATAGGGAACAGAAATCAAATTCACTTGTGCAAAGACACACTTTGCCAACTAGCCCACAAGGACAAAGGACTTTGCTTATTTAGCCAGCATGATGCAGAATCTGTGAATTATAATTTGGAGCATTAAATTATTTAGAATATTGTTATGTGTTATTACAGCAGTGGTTGGAGAGCCCACTCGGGTGTGAAATCCTGCTTTGCCAAAATGCTGTTATGAGCAGACCAGGTCGCTCTTTCATGCGGGCCAGGCAAAGACATCCAGTGACACTAACACCAAGTAAATACAGAACAATCAAAGGAACTATTTCTTCACATAATATGAAAGTCACCACTGTATTGAGGACAAGCACAAGTCATATGTTCCTCTTAAGTCCTACCTAATCCCTGCTTTGAGGATTTAAAGGGCATTCAAGTGATTCATAAGCTCTGCGCATGTTCTTTGAACAAGAATGATTTTTACCCACCATAGAGTCAGCTAAGCCGTGGAAAATTCTGTAGTGGGTTGCATCGGTGGAATAATACTGCTGTGTTCAGGAAGATCTGGCTGGTGCTCTGTCTGACCACTGCAGCTGTAGCTTTAACATCTAACATACTGATAATCAAAACTCATGGTTGATAGCGTGCACTCATTCCCCAGAGGGTTCTGGAAGCAATGTATGGCTCTTACTGGCATCATTACATATTTGGCTGGGAAAACAAGTCAAGGAGGAGCTTTTACCAAAGCATCAGTCACCAGCCAGGAATAAAGGCAGGAGGTCTCTTCTGACTGTTCATTGATCTGATACAGCATGGCAAACTTTCTGTTTTCTGAAAAAAAAAAAAAAAAAAAAAAAGAATAGAAAAATGTCTGTCTGTTTGCAGAGAATATGGCTAATTGGGAAATGGGCCAAAATCAGTAGGACAGTGCCTAAATTGTGGTAATTATTACTGTATATATAAAAATTGTAAAATTGTATATATACAAATTATGATAATCTGTTATTGTTCCTCTTGCATATTTTTTGCAGGCCCTTTGGCAGTGATTGTTGCCTCTATCACAGCTCAGTTTTGCAGCACGCAGCGGAAATGAGATTATTCTGATCTATAATTCTGTCAAATGACCCTCCTTAAGATATTGTATAAGCTTATAAAGGTAAATTTATGCTTCTGTCTTTTACTTCTTTCTGTGTCTGAGCCACTTTGATGCATAAGAATGTTTCATTAAAAGGAAATAAACATGATGCACCCCCATCACTTGTTAGGGCCATGAGCTCTCTGAGTTTCTTTGTAGGGGGACTGATACTTTAATTTCTCCTTTCCTAAAAGGAAAAAGAAAATACCCAAAGAATGTACATTTGACTTGAAAATTGTATCCTGATTTTGGTAACAGCTTAACAGGCAGGGGAAGAGAAATTCAAACACATTGACAGATGCACAGAAAAATTGGTAATGAAAAAGCATCAGAGACAACCTCCAGATAGAGCAATCTTCTTTTCAGCGGCAGAGTAAATCCAAAAGTGGGTGGAGGAGTGCAAGCTCATAGAGTCACTACTCTTCTCTGTTAGAGACACAGTGTGGTCCTTGAGGATATGAACGGATGACAATGTGTCTGACAGCATAAAGTGCTAGATGCCAAAACCTAGGTAAAGTTCTAGATGCTTTATGCTAGTGCTAGAAACCCAGGTCCCATTTCTGACCCTCAGCAGCAGCATTAACTTGGTCCAGACACTTTTCTCTCCCTTCCCATTTTTAATCTTGCCTTTACTATGTAGACTGCAATCTCTCTGGAGGAAGAGTTTACTACATGTCTGTGCCATGTCTAAATTGGGTGACCCTGATCCTGTGCCAGCAGAAGAATACAAAAATCTTCAGCTTGACACTCAGCAACACAGCTGGAAAGCTGGGGAGGGCCAAATAGCACTGTTTGTTCCTAATGGAGCATGACCTCTGTCTCTGTCCAACTTTGATCACTTAAAAAAATAAATCTCTCCGAGATCCTTTTGTATTATTTTCCGTAGTGTGGTGTTCTTTTTTGTTACTGGGTAGTTCCCTAGCTGCAGCAGAAATCCCACCACTCTCTCCCTGCTGAGAGGAAACGGTGCTTCCCCGCCAGTAGAGGTGTTCTTAGTGCAGTTACTAAACCAGTGGTGTCTCTTGTGCCATGAGACATATTGCATTTACTCTGTTTTTTTAGCAAGAAGCAGTGATCCAAAGCTTGCCGGTCCCACTGCAGCCCTCCTTTCCTTCAGTATCTATCCTAAATCCTCTCCCATAATTTCATCCTCCAACTTGCAGCCATCCGCAGCTGTGCTGGAACACCTTTCGCTTTGCAGCAGATGGCAATGCAGTACTGCCCGCTGCCAAGATTAGCCAGTTCATTTTTCCATCATCTGCATCTTACTATGAAGCAGCAGAAAAGGAGGAAAAAAATCCACTTGGCAGATGAGCTGTGACAGGTATCTCCTACTGTGGGGCTCATCAACCTGAGCACACCAATTCAAATAACTAAGAAATAAGCAAATGAAGAAGTCTAGAGACAGCATGCAGCCGGCCCTTATTGATATGGCTGACATAATCCTAAAGAGAAACTACAGAGTTAGCTAATATGCCAATCCCTGAATCTTAAACAACTTATTTTCCTGTGCTCTTGACAGGGTAGGGGGAGTGCATGTGTCCTCAGCATGGTATTTGAATGGAACATTTTCCTGAAGATCTCCAACTAGATTTGTGGCACTGTACATTTCATGGCTGCTCTCTTCCCCCACTCGTACTGCATCATGTCTTAGCATTTAGCCTGGCTTTTACTGCATGACCACACATGATGTAGAATTAAAAACTTAACAAGTCTAAACAAACTTTCAGTTGTGAAAAAAAAAAAAAACAAAAGCAACCTTCAAATGGGCAATCAGATGTTACAGCAAGGAATGCACCAGGTATCTATAGACAGCCTGAAACAGTAACTCTAAAGAGGGTGAGAACTACCTTTTTTTTTTACCTGTGGAAAGCCAGTAATAGTGGAGAGATTTGCAAAGGGAAAAACCAGTGGTCGCTTGCTAAGTGATTCCTTCATGAGTCAAGGATACAAGTCAGCTCTAATCAACATGCTTTCTGACTCTGCTTCAGATCTGCATTGCTTTGTCCTTACCAGCGTCCCAGAAAAGTGATGCCTCTGTCCCTTCAGATGTTTCATCATCTTTTCGGTTTCTTGAGGAGCAGCTGTAGCACACCATCAGCCTTTCTAGTTGCTGAGTCAGAGCTGGGCCAGCACATACTTTCTTTTCACACAGACCCTAGTGAAATTACTCCGCTGGAACCTTATTTTGGCCCTGATTTTATGTCTGGTGAACAAGGCAGGCAAAGGAAATACCATGGTAGTTCTGTGACAGGTCTCATTTAGATATCTCTTGATGAAGCTTCTGAAAATGGCACCCAGGGTATTCTGGTATTGTCAGAGTATCATCTGTACCAATGGTGACGCCATTTCCAACATTTTTAATAGAACATGGTATTAATCTGACTGACCTGCCAACAACAAAGCTGGGAAAGGTTGATTGTGGTGGTGCTGCCATTTCATATCGATACAGCATTTCTTAGACTCTCTCATCCTTCACGTCCATAAGACTCTCTAGCATGAGGATGTGGTGGGACAAATGAAACAGAGAGGTGATTACAAAGTTGGGGATGCTTATGTCTTTATGGTTATCAAAAAACAAAGAAAAATAACAAGTATTTGAGGTAAATGCCTTCCCAGAACACTGTGAAGCTGCAAATCTGACTTTTCTTTACAACATGGAGTTGAAAATAAATTATGAAAAAAAAATTACATTTTGCTACATGCTTATTATTCAAATACTCAGAGTTATTTCAATTAGATGTATCAACTAGAATTCTATTTCTCATTCCCACTATCTGTCTTTAATCACTTAAATTAATTAAAATCAAGAGCTTTCAACTAGTTCAAGCCTACATTGTGGTCAGTTTAGTACAAACTCCTATTTTCTGTAGACAGGAATTTCCAATTTCCTCTTCTGGAGCTAAGCAACAATTCCCATGGCCCACTGAATGTCTTCAAAATAACAGACCAAAGCTTCATAAATACTAACACAGTTTTTCTTCCCCTGTCAAACTCTGAATCTGTCTTAGAAGTGGGTACTCTAGGCTCCCTTAATAATGAATATAGAGAGGTGGACACTTCTAGATGATGATTCCCTTTCCAAGACCTGAAGAATTTCACAAAATTCCCTGCTCTTCTACCTTGGGTCCCTTCGATAGGGCTTTGGCAGAAGAAGAGGGCCAAAGAGCCTGATTCAAGCTCTCAGTGCAGTGCAGAGCCATGGCCTCTGGTGGATTTGCTCCTCATTAAGGATGACAGAAGGACAAAAAAAAAGGGTCATATAGTTAGGACAGAGGTCTCAAGGAGGAGCCTCCAGCAGCAGGCAAGTTAGCAGAGCTAAGAGACAGAGCAAAGTAAGGACATACCATATGTTGTGCTAACCTAGAGTTTGCCCAGTGCTGCTTTCATTCTATAATGAGAATTTCTAATGTGTGTTTTTGGTTGAATGGGAACCACCCAAGTCCCACGGTGTTCCAGCCATGCTCACTTGCTAGCGCTTTCTGGAGGAGAGGGTGTCTGTTCCCTTTGACATTGCCTTGGCAAAAGCAGCTCTTCACTGGCAGCAGTAAACCAATTTTCAACCTGTGGGATGGATCCCACTACAGCTACATGAAAGCACTTTGGGGATTTTGGCAATCCCCTTTATATTTTTAAGGGAAAGATTTACACTGATATTTTCAAAGCTTCATAACTCTCTTTGAATGTGTTGCAAATTTCAGCTTCCTTTTTTTTTTTTTAATGCAATTGAACCAGGAAATCTGTTGCACACAGCTGTACATTTCAACTTCTTTAGAATCTTCATTTTACAGGGAGTTTGACAAAGTGTTTGAAGTAAACAGCATTTCTGCTACTCTGTACAATAAATGCAATGCCATGTTGTAAATCAAATTAGGCAAAAGATAGCGTCATTTCAGCACTCAGAATAAATATTCAAGCATTCAAAAAAAAAAAAAAGGCAAACAGAAAAAAGTGGGAAATGCAAACATCGTAGCTAAAATGTCAATTTCATCTTCTTGTGTCAGGAACTTTAATTTTTGTTACAGATCATCAATATGCTATCCTGGTGCATGCTTGTGAAACATCCATAATAATATTTTGTTTTGACTTGAAAACAAAAAAAGACCATGCAGACTATTTCAGCTAAGTCCAAGGGATCGTTTTATATTACCAAATACATAGCAAATTCAAACCACTTGCAGTCAAAAGCACTTTTCCCAACACAATGGGATTCATATAGGCTCTGCAGAATTTTCCCTGAGCTGTGCTAGAGTTTTGATTCATGTAAATCAGAGTTGTGCCTGCGCAAGTCTGTGAAAGTTTAGGATACTGTCACCTCCAGTTGGTCATCCTGCTCTCTGCCAGAATACTTCCCCTATAGCAGAAATAGCATGCAGAAGTGTAAACCTCGAGCAAACTCACCTACTTTAGCAGTTCAAGTTGATATCTTGGAGTGCAAACCAGAAATGTTAAGGAAAGAGAGTGTTTTCCTACACTGCTTCTTTGGGTGAAGCAACAGCAGAAAGTCAGGGTGGACACTTGGAGACATATTTCAAATCACTGCAATTAGACTCTTCAAAGCTTCCAGAATCCAAAACCATTTTATTTTCCTGAGCTGCAAGAAACTGCTGGACACAGAAGTCTCTGTATGGGTAAAGAAAGGCATTGGCCATCTGGATATAGATAAAAAGACAGTGAAAATTACAGGATACCAGGCTTCAGTCACCGTGTCTTAGACAAGACTCCATGAAAACAGGAAAGTATGGACAGAAATCTGATGACTAATTCTAAATATTTGTCAACTCAATGAATCAAATTTTGACACAGTCCAGATACTTCAGACTCTTGGAAACAGGTGTTTTCCTATATATTTAGTGGTTTTCAGACACTGAACTTATGTCCTTAAGCTATTTTTCCTCCAGTGCTCTGAGTTCCTGTCCCAGTGTGCTTCATGCCACGTCCCCCCCCAAACCATTCTATTACTCCCTGTCATCAGTTGGACAGAGAAGAGAAAATATTATGAAAGGCTCGTAGGTCAAGATAAAGACACGGAGAGATCACTCACCAATTACTGTCACAGGCAAAACAGACTTGGCTTGGGGAAATTAATTTATTACCAAGCAAATCAGAGTAGGATAATGAGAAATAAAACTAAATCTTAAGAAGCACCTTCCCCCAACCCTCCCTTCTTCCTGGTCTTAACTTTACCCCCTATTTTCTCTACTTCTTCCCTGCCAGCAGCCCAGGGGGACAGGAATGGGGGTTGCAGTCGGTTCATCACCCCTTGTCTCTGCTGCTCCTTCCTCCTCAGGGGGAGGACCCCTCACACTTTTCCCTTCTCCAGTGTGGGGTCGCTCCCACAGGAGACAATCCTCCAGGAACTTCTCCAATGTGAATCCGTCCCACGGGCTGCAGTTCTTCACGACCTGCTCCAGCGTGGGTCCCTACCACGACCTGCAGCCCTTCAGGCACAGACTGCCCCAGCGCTGGTCTCCCACGGGGCCACAGGTCCTGCCAGGAGCTCCAGGGGCTGCAGAAGAATCTCTGCTCTTGCACCTGGAGCACCTCCTCCCCTCTTTCTTCACTGACCTTGGTGTCTGCAGAGCAGTTTCCCTCACATATTCTCATTCCTCTCTCCAGCTGCAATTGTGCAGCTTCAGGGTTTTTTCCCTGCTTCTTAAATACATTATCACAGAGGTGCTAACATCACTGCTGATGGGCTTGGCCTTGGCCAGCGGCAGGTCCGTCTTGGAGGCGGCTGCATTGGCTCAATCAGACATGGATATGCTAAGCTTCTAGCAACTTCTCACACAAACCACCCCTGTAGCCCCCCTGCTACCAGAGCCTTGCCATGCAAACCCAATACACCCCAAAATGAAAATAACCACAATAAAATGTTGCACTTCTGAGTATATTTTTCTCAAAGTTCCTCTGTGTATTTTTCAGGCCTAAATAAAGCTGACTTAAAAGTATTACCTGTTAAAGGTAAAGCTAGCAACAGCTTCCATGTCAGAAGCAATTCATGCTAACTGCATGCTTTGAGTGCAAGGCTATCCTTTAGGGATATGTATATACAGTGGAAATGTACAGAGATGGAAATTGAAATAGAAAAAAGCCTTGAACAGCTATTCCACACAAGCTTTTCATTTGAGCTTTCTTATTCATAGAGAGCAGTGGTGCAGCGTAAGTTCAGTGACCTAAACTTAAATTGTACCTACTAGTATTTTGCTATGTTACATTTTCTTTCCATGACTTTCCCAAGTAGATGTTGTAAGTTAAAATGTAATTTCAAACATGGTTATTTGCTTCACACTGTTATCTTTTTCTCGTCAACATTTGTTACGCTAAATGATTATCAATGTTATCAGCACATTTGATCTTGTTAATAACCACATTTCAAGCCAATATGAGGCAAGATATTTCTACATGGCTGATAACTGAGTTAGTTACGTGCCAGATTTACATGAACAGTGGCCACCAACCAAAAGCTCCTGGACTCAAATTTACCAAAACTGCAATTTACCATCTTAAACTAAAAAGTGAAAGATGCCTTTTAGGATGATCAAAGCAACACCTGCCTCCCTCCTCCCTTCCCCCCTATGCAGATACTATGAACAGCAAAGAAAATTAACTATTGCCACCAATTCAAAACTCAGGAGCAGTATTGCAACAGTATTTCTGTGTGTGGAAAATGCTACGGTAATCTAATTGCACATGTCTGTGGATCAAAAGCCCCCAATCACTGGAAACTGCAATTCTGGTATACTATTTGGGACTCTTCAATGGATGAGTTAGACTCAATTACCTGTTCTTTTCCATTGAGGGGTAAGGAATATTGTCAGAAAGTGGGGGTTTTTTTCAATGTAAAAAGTGATTTCTGCAAAAATCTTGGTTTTGGAGAAAATATTATCAACATATATGCTTTGGATTATTGGGAAACCCTAAAAAAATGTTTGAATTTCAACCTGGACTGAAATAAACTGCATTGCTGAACTACTTACCCTTCTGTCTCAGATCAATTCAGTATTAAATTGTAGTACTACACAGGATACATTGCCTCCTGGCAATTGTAGCTGGGAAGTCTCATGCCCTCATCTTCCCAGTGTTCATTCTGCACCTTTTAACATGCAATTATTGTCATAATACCATGTGTCTTACAAAGGGAGGTCTTGTGTGGCAGTGAAGATATAGCCTGTCCAGAAAACACTGCTCAACAGTGAAAGCAGGTCTGGAGAAGAAGAAATGAGAGCAGTGTGTTTTGCTTAGCCCTGGTGATGAAGAGAGGGAGCCAGGGACCGAGTGTCTCCCCAATTCTCTCTCCCATCTCAGAAAGCAAGCAGGTCCCAGAGGTCCAGATCCAAGAACTACCAGTGAAGAATCGCTGCACAGGACAAGAAGGCAAGATGTGCAGCGGAGAGTCAGATGAGCCTTTGTGGCTGATGCAAGAGAACAGAGTGCAGATGGTGAAACTGAACTGAGGCCCAAGCTTGGAGTTATAAAGAAGTGGGGATGTGAGGACATGTTAGTAGAACACAGGTTTCATTTCTTGCTCTTCTTCACCTTTGACCAACCTCACTCAATCACAGAGAAAGAAAAGCTCTAGTGTTGCTCACATTATGATATTAAAGTCTTTGGAGAGTGGCAGTGGCATAGGGGCAGGGCATGTTTTCTCTAGGTAATCCTAACCCAGCCCCTGATCTACACACAAATAATCAAGACTGCTAGCTCTACATCACAGAGCTGAATAAAGACCAGAAAGAAGCGTTGGCAAGAGAAGGATGGAAGTGCAGCAGTATTCTCCATGAACTCAGTAAGTTCTCTGAAGAAAACTAAAAAAACCCAAAGCAAACCTTTTGAAATTATTTAATAATGACTGTGAGATAAGATGACTACTGACTTCTCTTCTGAGGTTTGAATAAAGAGAAGGTCCTCATATCATCAGACACTATTGTCTCCAGCCATAAGAACTTTTCATTCAGAGATTCCACTCGTTTGTTTTTTATGGGGTCATTTTTCAAGGTTTAGATTCTGTAGTTACTGAGACAGACAGGCTAATGTGACAGACTAATTAGAAACTGCAAACTGACCATGCAGAGGCACTCGCTAGATATCATTGTTCTCAGGGTATGTAAAGTACCATAGATAGAATGAAAAGTTATCTTCATGCCTGTGTGCCCGCACAGGGCACTGGTCAAGTGACTTTTTCATGGGATCACAAAACGGAAGTCATATCAGGACATCCTACTTAAGAGAGGATTACAAAATGCATCAAATAATGTTTATCCAGTCGTAGCCAAAATAACACACTTATTTACCAGAGCAACCCGCGCACCCCTATGGGATGACACACAAATGGTGAAAATGGTAACTGGAGAAAATTCATGCTGCTGTAATGGAAGGGGAAAGTGTTTTCAGTTGGGAAAATTACAACTCTTGCCAGTAAGCAGTGTTATCTCTGCTCATATTCTTCATGCTGTTGCATTATGGTGTCTGGCTAACTTCAGTGCTCAGTGTAATTTCCCTTAGGTGCATGGAAAGAGAAAGAAATTAACTAAGACCCAAGCCAGCAGAGATACATGGAATTTTATTGGCTGCAGAGAGATGGAAATAAGTGGGGTACTACATATAACCAGGTATCATAAATGCTCTATAATACTGAATGTCATGTGTCATATAATAACCCTCAAGGAAATTTGCCTTTGCATCTGGTGGAAAGTAGCCTATATATTTTCAGCAGGCCTGATACCACCTCAAGCCATAATTTATATAAAACAACACAGGCCAAATATTGCTTTAGCCTTTTGCTCTATGGATAATATTACCAGCTCTCCCAGGCTTCAGTATAAGGAGCTTAACTCTGCAGCATTATTGTGACTAATCTCATCAGACCCTACTGTGGCAGCCAGGCTCCCCTAAGACAGCCTAGGGGAGGATCTCAGGCAACAAGTGAAAGGCAGATGGGGAAGCCCTGCATAAAGAATATGAAATAAACATTCAAGACCTCAGCAGAAATCCCAGATAAAAACCAAGACATCTTTGGACCCAAAAATATCAAAATCCCATTTCTACTCTTTCACAGACTGTGGGAGGTTAATATGTGTCAGAGGAATACAGTGTGGACATGAATATATATGTGATATTCACTACTGGGCTTCCCTTTAGTTTAAGATCCATTTTACACTTTGGAAGTGCTACTGTAGTAATGGCAAGTTCAGCAAATACTGTTTCTCCATCTTCCTGAAAATTACCTCAGCCTGGACCTCAAGGCAGCACAGATTTGCCTTATGAAGAGATCCATTGAAACAAGCCTTTCCTTTTATATTTTTTCTATATAAAAAAAAAAAAAAAAGAAAAAAAAAAAAAGAAAAAAAAAATCACCTGGTTGGAAGTAATGGGATGATAAAAGGGGAACTCCACCTCAGGTTGCAATGGACACCCAAAAACTTATGATGTTTCAGATTTTCCTAGGGCTTTCAACAGAGAGCAAGAAAGACACTTATACCATAGCAAGGACCAAAAGCCCACTGGGATAAATAAGTAGAGACTCTGGCAAGGTTATGAACCTTCAAGAGAGAAAGGTGCATTGGTGGGCATCTGCTGTAACTTTTCTCTGGCTGCAAGCTTCCAGAGTCATCTAAAATGTGCTGTATCCAGTGAATTTCATCCATATGCTGGGAACACATCTGCTAAGGCAGCATTTTTTTAGTTAAAAACAGACAACTTGGAAAACTTGAGTTTCTGGAGGCATGTAGGCACAGAAAAAATAAGGTCACAAAGACTGGACAAAGCCACATCTGCTCACGATCCCAATATAAAGGTAGGCCTAACCTTTTTCAGAACTGTTTCAGGATGTCAGAAGAATAGGGATAGCTGTCTGGGAAAGCATAATATGCATGACAGAGTAAATATCTATCCATCTCTATCTGTCCATCCATCCATTCACTGACCTTGTACACATCCTGACAACAAGATGTGCTTCTAGCTTCCTTTCTTTCTCCCTCACACATCAATCCAGGCAGTTACTGGTCATCATAATTATAGTAAGCTCTTAAATCCCAATAAATACTACCAAGCTGGCTACTCAGAGGCTTCCATGCCATCAACTTTCTAACACAGTAATGATGATCAGACTATATTGCATCTGACTGCTTTTAGAGGTTTACCCTTTGATTAGACTTGGGGGCAGGGAGGAAATACTGACAAAAAATGGGAAGGAATATGTCAACTTGGAAGAGGCTGTGTTTCCAAATTTTGACTCAAAAAAAAAAAAAAAAAGGCAGAATGAATGTGTAGAGATGCCTGTTGTTAGGGTCTGGTGTTCTTTCAAACACAGCAGTGACAGAGAAAATGATGCCTCCACTGCTGCTTGGGCTCTGGGATACTCAGTGCTTTACAAATTCAGTTTATCACTGTCTGGCTCATATCCTGCAACACAAGCTCAATTTCTTGGCCTGTGCTTGTCAAAAGGGCAAAAGGCTCGGCTTGCTTCTTGCATCATGGTTGTGTCGAAATTGGATTGCCCAACATCTTCAGTAGAAGTGCTCAAGGTTTTCACTACCAAGAGCAAAATCAGAACCATGATGAGGAGCAGTGAAAACAGGACCAAGAATGTAGCCTGACAGAACGTAGACTGCCCTCCGCCTGCATGTTGGCCAGTCATTGCCTCAGTCTTATATCAGTCCTAGACAGTCCCAGTCTGCCTCCTTCCTCAATCCCATTTGTTCTGCATCCCAGTCCAGGAAAATTGTACAGCTACCTCCAAGTTTGTTGTCTAGCACCATTCACCATTAAGTTTAGGAAACACAAACTAGTTCCTCTTCCATCCAAAACTTCCAGAGCTCAAACATTTCCCTAGTCCCTGGGTCTCTGAGGAAAATGCCTTTTGTATTTAAAATTTCTCATGATTCAGAGCTTACTCAAAGAGACCTTCTCTCCAGCACATCTCATGAAAGGCACCATGCAGTTTTGCTGCTTTAGGATCTTTCTATTCTGCATCAGCAGCAGAGTAGGACCAGGATCAGAAGAGGAGGGAAACGGGCAAGATCAGTGAGTGTTTGGCACTCCAAATGGCTGAAAGGTGAGGGAAGGATCCTGGCACAAGAAAAAGAAAATTGGAAGAATTGATACAACTGCAAGTGAGAGCAGAATGCTTTGCATGGAGGAGGGCTAAAGGGGATCAATAGCATTGGAGGGGCTATAAAATCTTTAGAGGGCTGTGGGTGAATATGGTGGAGAAGGAAGCTTCAGCAGATCCTTCTCCTGAATCGAATAACTAACTTTCACAGAATCTGGATATCAACACACACATCAGTACCAAGAGATCCATGTACATTTTGGTTGCTGTTAGTGCTGTGATGCTCTGTATACGGCAAATAGTGATTCATAAAGGATATGTAAGGCCCAGCAGCCTGTGGCAAGAGTAGTGGAAACATGCCAAGTCCACAGAAGCCTGTGTGTTCTCCATGTCACATGACTGGAGTGACTTGCCAATAACTATTCCTCCTCAATTTCCAGTAAAGTTTGTCTAGATGTCCACAAAGGGATGCCATACTTCTGGCCACAATCAGTCATTGAACGCCCAGGTGATTTTGCACCAAGCTGCAGCTTCTGCTTTGGGGCACAATAAGGACAAAGATAAACAATACCAGCAGTGTTATGCACTTCTCTTCCTGGTACAAGTATAGTAGCTGCTGCAAAGTGTGAATATATGTGTTCACAGACACCCATAGGCTGACATATGCACTTATCAAACACTCACCAAAGAACTTCAGAATTTTTCCCAGTTCATCTTCAGTGGTTAGCACTACTGTAGCTCTTAATGGAGATTTAGGCTCTGGTTGTGCATGACGGAGGAGGGCACATCAAGACTGTAGAGTTGTGTTGACTTTAGGGTAGGTGTATAGGATGTCACACTTAGGAAATTATATGGCCGTCAGGAATAAAGGCCAGTTTAATTAGGTTCCTGCCTATAAAATGGCAATATCAGGGGACTGAAAATGCATATGATTGGGACAAAATGAAAGAGGCTAAAGATATGTCAGCTGAAGAGAAAATCAGTTGAAATTGTCAGCCTGACTTTATTCAGCAAATTGCAGTTCAAAGACCTGACCACTGAGGAAGAAAAAGGGTAGGTTTTGATATTGAGTTTATTTTATAATCCTTATGTCATTCCTGACTGATCTACAGAAAGAATGTTTATGTTTCTACTACTTTAAAATGTAATATACCTTTCAGCCCATGTTTATTTGTTGAAAATGTGCCTACTCACTTCCACTACACTGAATATATTTAGAAATAGCTGCCTTTATAAGTTTCAGCATCTCCCTCTGTGAAAAACGGAGCCACTTCTGGAACAGAACATGGCAGCCATTTAGCAGCACACAACACTCCTGTGCATCACTTTAGGCTGTGAAGGATTGCAGATTACCATACCTAATTGCCATTGCAAGATGAAAGCTCAGATACTTAGGCTATAATTAACCACATTGAATTTGAGCGGTAAGCTAAGGTTAATGGTCCTACAACACTTGAGAAAAGTGTAACTGATCTCTTAGAGAGCATAAGTGATTAGGATATCAGTTTGTGTCACTGCAAAGATAGCGCTGTCAACACCACAGTGTCCACTAACAGTGTACACAGTGCACCAGTTCAGTACCAACCTAATGAAATGGATGTGCTCAGTACCACATTTTCCAGCATTTTACAAGCATGGACATAGACTGACTCTATTATCTTTTGTGTTTGTCACAACCAGACGAACTGCTCAAATAGGGATTCATACATCTCATCATAATTCCTTCCTTTCCTCCACCTCCCAAGGTCAAGTAATGCTGCTATCCCCATTTCATTGGATATGGCATTAAGCAAAGAAGCTATGTGAGCTAAGCCTGAGACAGAGCTATGCTGTATTGCCTAAACCACAAGCAATTAGCATGACGCTGTACCCACGATGGTAAAGCCTGAGCCACCAAAGACATGGCAAACAGATTTCTCTATTTCTCTGAGATCTCTCTATGTTGATGTGGACTTGCACTTACAGACTTGCCCAAATGCCACAAAGAAGGTAACTTGTCAGAGGAAGGAAATTAAAGACAGATCAGAAGAACCCCAGGGTGGGATTCCAGCATGGAAGAATCCACCCCTAGAAATATAAGAGAAAAAACAATAAACAATTTTTGTATGATCAGATTCACGAGAGTTACTTTCCATAACACTTCAGCATTTGAGGAAGAACTGTTCAGCTGAAAACCCTTTATTCCCAACCAAACAAAAGCAAACCAAAACTACGTTTATGGAAGTATGGAAGGCTCTCACATTTCTCTACAGGTTCATTACAATTCACTACCTCAGCTACCCCATCACACAAACTGATTATTCCAAAGCGACCAGTGATCTTTGCAATTGCATGCCCTTTCTTAATATAGATGTGTGCCTAAATTGCCTTCTCAACAATTAGTTGTATTTCTACTTGAGTTTTTCACTGTAGAACCAAAATATACCTTATCTGACTCCAACTGGATTGTTAGCAATGAGCGGATAAGATATAGTTCTACTTATATTTTTAATCAGAACTAGTGGTTGTCCCCAAATTAAGAAACGCTGTTCACTGCAGGCAGCCAGTGTGAACCTGCCCAGGGCTGTATCTAAACTGCTACTGGTGTAATTTTGACAAGGCTACTGATTCGGCCCCAAATATAACCTCAAAATATTTTTTTCTTGTCAGTGTCTGCCTGGCAATGTCTCAAATCCCAGAAGTAATGAATGGACAAATTAACTCCTAGAGGACAAATCAACAAATCTAGACAAACCAACTTCTAGAGGAGGATCAAAATCTTTCCTTATGCCACAAACCTCACTGAAGTCAACATCACACATCAGCCAGACCTGACACTGGGGTCTACTTCATGGACAAGCTCAACGCTGGAAGTAAACCCCGTTTGACTCCATTCCCACACTACCATGGAAAGGGTTCCTGTGAGAAAGGCCTCGACACACAAATCATGTAGGCAGTCCTGCAGAAAGATATCATTTCTGACAAACAGAACCATTTTCTGCATGTTTAGGGCTTTGCTCGTTCATGCACACAGGACCACTATTCGTTAACCTAAAGGAGCCATTCATCAAATGCACAAAAGATACATTCCTCTTAAGAACAGTCCTCCCTCGACATTTTTCATATTACTACGCTTGGATTTTAAGAAGTTAAAAGTATGTATCTCTTACCAGATGAATACTGGATTCTTGCAGCATGGCTCCAACAGTCCTGCAGGTCATACTATGTGTTTGGTCAGTTTTGCCTTGTTTCCCTGGTGTCATGCACACACTTCAGTACCTCTATAAAAAAGGTGGATGTGAAAACGTTCTGTTCTTCTGTTCACTAATAATGGAAATGTAATTCTGTGGACAAATGAAGACAATTGGATCACAGCCACCATCTACCCATGTTGTTAGAAATTCCTCTGAAGTCATCAGTGTTGTGCGGAGTAGTACACAATGTGGGGAATGCATACAAAAGCTCTCATTCAGAGCTCTGGCAGTGAGCTGCAGTTGGGTAAGATCTTAGCCCCCACATATCTGTTGTCTCCTTTTTTCTGCTGAGCTAAAGCACTAGACATTAAAATGCTGAGCCAAAATGTAGCATTTCTTGCAGGGCTCTGGTTTAAAGTCATATGAAATATGTGGAAGCTCAAAATAGTGTTTTCTTAATGGCAACTAGACGAGAAAAAAAAAAAAAAATAAAGGACACAGTATTGCTTAGGTTATCCAGTCAGTAGCAGAAACTTGTTAACAGAAGAGCAAATAGCAATGTACACTGAATATTGGTAGCACCCTGAAATTCCAGAATACCAGGTATTCCTGAATATTTGTGGGTGTTATTTTCATTCTTAAGGCTAAAAGAAAGCTTATGTCCTTGTGTTTTCATGTCCATATGACAGAGAATCTTACCCATTAGTTCTTGCATTAAGCCTGCATCTTGCCTAATCCAGAACAATTTACATTAAATAGCAACACAGTAACTGGGAATGCTGGAAGTTAATATTTTCCCAATTTATCAATAGTTTAACACAACTTTAATCCTAGGTATGTCAGCCCAGAATGTGCTGGGCTGTTTAATATGTTTTCCATCATTTAATATGTTTTCCATTGTTTTCCCAACACCACTCAAAATTTCACTAAGGCAGCATCTGCTTTTTTTACAGTTCATTTCTCCACTACACATATCTTTAACAACAGGCAGTCAAGCTGGATAAGACCACATAGGGACACCACTAGTCTTTATAGAAACAAGCAGAACTCCCTTGTTTTTCCAACCATACCAAATGGCATGGCCCTATTTATCTGAACAGACCAGCAGAAGGTATGCGTTGTCAATGTTCACAGTATTAGTGTTCATCTTTTCTTCAGCCATTAGAAAGGGCACAGTTGATTTTGCCATTCCCCCTGGAACAATTGCGATTCTGAACTTGCACACCTGTAACTGAGAGCTTGATTTTAATGAAAACAACAATAACGAATGAAGCAAACACTGCTGTGCTGCAGAGGGAAGTTCTGTCCAGCATGAAACACTTTTGTCTGATCTGGTGTGATGCGTGAGACACCTTTTGTCCTTATGGCACTTTAATTGCTGACTGGAGCCAGCTTGAGTTTATAAAGGCTTATCAAGGTCACACCTCAGGGTTGGGTGTTTTCAGGTCAGAGAACTTTGCTATTATGTCACTTAACATTGATTTAAGACAGGAAAAAACAACTTTAAAAAAATAAAGTGGAAGTCTCTCATACAGCAAAGCAAGTAGCAGTTCAAGCTAGGCTTCTTTCTTGATGTATATCTAATCAAATGCACTGAATCTGCTAGGGGCCAAAAAGAAAAAATCAGGACTATGTCTTTCTGCACCTCCATGTCCCAAACTCCCATCACCTCACTTATACAC
The DNA here is from genome assembly GCF_018691265.1 of Tyto alba. Lineage (NCBI taxonomy): Eukaryota > Metazoa > Chordata > Aves > Strigiformes > Tytonidae > Tyto > Tyto alba. The sequence goes on along the minus strand of NW_024881295.1, from coordinate 2,582,790 downwards.
AAAACCAGTCGAAAATCTCATTAGCTGGCCTTTAAAACAAACAAAACCTTGAGGAAGCACCTACAATGCATGCTGTGCATTGCTATCACTGCAAGTTGATGTAACAAGCCTGGAAGTCCAAACCTTTTCAGATGGTCACAGCTTCTAGTATTTAATCATGCCAGAATTCACTTAGCCTCTGAAATCAGCCGAGATCAAGCTTATTAAGTGTGGGAAGCTCCTCCAGCCTTCATTGAGTGGCAATTTACTGTAACTCCAGTAATGAGTTCCTCCCATGAGGCACTTGCACATCTGAAGTATTATTTCCCGAGGCTGTCATGTCATTAATTTCCAGTGTTTATAGGCTAGTGGAGCTCTTGAAATTTTCTGGGTGTAAAGGCTTTGAGATTATAATGCATTTACTGCCATGCATAACGTGTATGTCAGGTCTTAACACAACCTGCAGTTCCTCTTCAGTGGGTATTTGCACAGAGTTCAAGTAACATTTAGGAAAAGACGAAGAAGGGGAAGGGGAAAAGGAAGAGGAAGGGGAAAAGGAAGGAGAAGGCGAAGGAGAGTGGGAAAGGACAGTGTTGCACTGAACCCTTAGTATACAAAACAAGGGCATTTATCAGAATTCTTAACATCTTCTATTTTCTTTCTCAGAGATGTAATTTTTCTGATCAACATGCACATGGTGCATTTCATACAAGATCTGTTGAGCTGAACCTTTCCTTCAAAGGATGGAGGGAACTCTGAGTGCTGGGCAGCCTACAAATCTGACTTGTCCTCAGCTCATGCAAAATTTTAGTTTCACTCTAAGAGTGGATGGCAGAACACCAGCTGCCTACTGTGAACTAGAGTTTCAAACCATATCTGCAGTCACATGTAATCACAATGACAGGAAACCCACTTTGGGATGCACTGGATGAACTCCCTGATCATATTTAAATTTGTTTTGTATGGACTTCTTAGTTCAAACACAGATACTCAAAGACATTTGCCTTGTGCCACCATTTGCTGCTCCTCTCTCAGATGTAGCACTGCAGTACTACTGAATTTCCTATCAGATTCTCCTTCCATATATTTCATGTATTATGCAAAGATAAAAGGCTCTGAACACTGGCCGTTCAGTAAGATTTTGAATCTTCTGTAGAGGACTTAGAAGTAACTTGTGCCTGATCCAATTCATGCTAAAGCTAATGGGGTCCTGATGACCCGAATCGGAATAGACGTTATCCCATAATACTGTGGTTGAAAATTAATATCATCCAAACAGACTAAAGAAGTCCTGAGGAAAGAAGAAAGGAAACAAAGGCCTCAGTTTTTTTGTGGCCCAGAACAGAAAATTATTTCTAAATATTCTTTTAAAATGACCATTTGAAACAAAACCAATACGCATTCATACTAATGTCTGAAGCAACTCTCTTCAGTTGGATAAAGAATTACTTGAATTCCAGCTGAGCAGGGACTTCAGCAACCCAAAGACTGACTGCTCTGATGTAGAACAGAAACTGAAAATGTCTCAGGTCTATGCATTTAGAAATTTTAATTACCAGCTTGAATTCCAGTGTTTAAAATCAGAGTATGCATTTAGAGATGGGAATACAAGTACCTTGAAGAAATTTGCCTTCAGATTACCTTTTAAGCAGAAAGATAAACACTTTCTCATCAAAAGTAATTTCTAATTTGAATTTTCAAATTCCTTCTAAGACAAATCAGATGGAGCATTTTTTCTCATATTAATCTAACCTGAGTTCAAAATTTTCATTTGTTGAATCACTTGAACCATTTCAATCTGAGTAACTCTAATAAAACTGTTGTTATTTGTGTGTGCTGTGATGAAACATTTTGTTTCAGATTGAAGCAATTTTAGGTTTTTTTACATTTAAAAAAAAATTGTTATGCCTGAGTAGACTTTTTTACCTTAGAAGTTTTTAATCAGCCGAGTAAAGAAAGAATGTAGTACTCCATCACCTCTTCTATGAGAAAATACAAAGTGATTTTAAGACATCAGCAATCTGCCTGTGAAACTACTGATTCTGACCAGAGGAGAGAAGATGTTGAAGATAAGGCAGCAGGTTAAACAGCAGAGTAATCAGCATGTCAGGAAATGAACAGTGTCATTTATTTTGTCCAGAAGACTTTTCACTTGACAGAACTTAAAAATTCACTTTTATAGAAGGTGCTTATAGTACTTTCAGACATAAAGTAAATACTTCTATGTTTTCAGCTTGAAAAATCAGTATTTCCATTTAAGTGTGAGTGTTTGGTGGGGGGATGGCAATGACACTTAATCACGCCATAGGATTTGGATCACAACAGGAATTTATCATCAGAAAATCCCTCAAGAAGTCTAAGAAGTCCCCAGGGAACATGTGACAATGTAATCAGTATTTGATAGTTTTGTTATTGTTTTCCCCTGTATTCCTCTCTTTATGAATCACATTTTTAGTTTCTGAAGGTGATAGATTTTTCTTTAGAGTTCTCTTTGAAATAATTACATGGGGTTTTTTTCTCACAGAAACAACAGATTTGTACCTACATCTCATCTTGTGCAGTTTTGACTTCTACAGCCTAGAATATCTGTGCATTTCCATAAAGTTAAGGATACAGATCACTCATCTGTTGATTTCTAATATTGCTTTAAGGTAGCAAATTTGTAATATATTGTTTTGTGGTACCAACCAGGTCATCTAAATGATCTATCTAGTAGTCCCTGCCTAAACAGTCTACAATCCAAACAGATAGAGATGATGTTTTATGGGAAAATGAGATGTGTATCGATCAGTCATATCATGTTATACACACCTGAATGTTAGGCACATCAGCCTGTGTTTGATTTGTCTATCAGCACACAATGACTGTGTCAGAAGTAGGAACTGATCTCAGTTTTCTTGCATGTGTGATTGATTACATAAAAAAGAAGCGCCAATACAAGGATCCTGAAGCTATTTTAAAATAGCTTTCCAAGCTAAAAAAGAAAAATAGTCAGAGTGTTGACTGAAAATTAAGTGGAAAGACACAGAAGATTTGATGAATAAAATTTTTAAACAAAATACGACTTTCCTGAAAGCTGTACCTATCTTTTTAGCCTCTGAATCAAAGTCCTCTGAGTCTTAGAACTGTCTGTTTTTCACGGAGATTGGACAACTTACAACTTTTATTTGTACCCTTTGATATCTTACACAGGCACCGTGCCAGACAAATGAAAGTAATTAGCCTCCTTTCTAGTCATGCTCACTTGGAGGCTGAGCTCAACCACCCACCTACTCACAAGTCCTTGTCAGCATGTGATTTTTTCACCTCTTTTCTCATCATCCTTGCATCCTGCCATTTTCAACATTTCACTAAACTCTGTCTATATGTCTGCTGCCTTTCCTTTGCACAAGAAAGCTCAGCACTGCAAGCCCTGATAAGTGGATTTAACCTTCAGCATGAATATCAAGCCTCACATGATTCAGGCACACAGCTAAGCTTTGCAAGATAAGGGGCTAATTGAAGTAATTGTTATCAAAAAGAGTGAACTCCTACTCAGGTTTGCATGAAAGAATATGTTTGTTTGTTTATTTATTTATTTATTTACCATTTTGGTTTGAAACCAGAAGGTAATGGAAATGTGAACAATAGTTCCCCTTCTTTCCCTTCCTTCCTTTAAATTTGGATTTGGCAGGCCAATATTTAATCCTTTCTTTTACTGCATGTGGAAAAAAAACACACTGTCCTATGTTTCAGATAGAATTTCAAAGGCTCTACTTATACTTTAATCAAAGAGTGATGGATTAAACAACGATTAATACATATTATCTTCTAGCATGAAAACTTTGTATTGAACATGATAGGGTTAACAAGTTCTGCAAAAAACTGTTCTGAAATTGGATGGATTTAGCTAATCAGAGTGCAGACATATTTAATAGCAACTGTCTCAGGATTCTTCTAACCAAGACGCTTTAGAACATACGCAATTTTAAATAACAGATCAATTAGTTTATGTAGTATCTGCTCAAATGGTTAAGGTTAAAAACTTGCTTAATAAGCATGTGCCTGAATCTGGGCCTCAAATCTAAGTCTGATTCTCAGAATAAATGTTTCTAATTTTTTCTTCCATTTTTTGCCAGGAACTTATTTATACTTTTTGCAAAATTTGTATGTTGGAATAAATGTTGTTCCTACTTTTCAACCTGTAAAATGCTCTAGGTTAGCCAACAGTTATCCAAGAGTAAGTAGACGTAAAAATTTTATTTTTTCTTCAGAATTCATTTTCCCCAGCTTTACTTTATGTCCATTCTCACAATGCTGAAGATATCTTTAATGTACATCATGAAATTCAGTGTGGAAATGGTCTAGCACTCATTCACTACTTCTGTCCCTGAGCAGTGAAGAACCATACTTAATAACATATTTGCTATTAGTTTTGACCAGTCTGGCGTCTAATAACAGAGATTCTGAAGCATCTTCTGGCAGAATAAAACCCATAGAAGAAGGAAAAAGTCAACCACTCCAACTCTGCATTTTTCTTCTGTAGATTCATTGCACTCTCATCAACTGCATTCTTATCCAACATTAAATGCACAAACAATTGCGTTCATCCTCAATACTTGTTTGAGGAATTTAAAAGCATTCAAACAATATCACGTGTAGAGAATGGTAGAGAAAAGCAAGCCAGCAGACAGTACTCCTTGTGAGCTAGTTTTCCCAAGTAGAGGAATCTGTAGTTTCCCCCTCTCTGAGAAATGCCCAAACGCTGTCCCCAGGATGGGAGAGAAGAGACTGAACACAATCACGTGTGCCTTGTTTCTCTGGGAGACAGAGCAGCAATTAAGGTTATAAGTGGCAATTTGGAACAAGGCTTTATGGCGGGATACAGGACAGAGATAAGTTAGTCATGAGCACAGATGAAGAGTAATCCTGCATTAGTCACACCACAGATAATAAGAGCTAGAAAATGATGACATGTGAGCCTCATGTTAAACCCACTTATGCTTAATTCTGAATATAAATTTTTCTAAAGAACAACTCATTCCTACAGAGCAGTTCTTCACATAATGCCACTAACATCTCTGTCACCTTGATTTAGGCCATTTAAATGTCAGTAAGACAAGTTAACACTGCCTAAGGGCAACTTTGTCCTATGGACCAAAATATTGTTCTACCACATTTGATTTTTCTGCAATGCCTCATGAAAAGATCTAGCTTTCTCACTCAGGGATAGATTTACCAGGAAGAAGGGACAGGAGCTAGGAATGGTCATTGCCCTTTCTTTCCCCAGCATTTCTACCCAATGAAACATGCTCTGTAATGTAAAGAATTGAGATGTAATGCGACTAGCTGCATCTCTGCCTCTGCCACCACCCTACCCTTCTGTATCCAGCCTGCCATGTACAAAAGCTTCCCTTTTATTACTTCCACCCCTGAATCTCTTGATTCACCAGAGGTGTGTTTTTATGTCCCAAAATGACAACTGATCGGCCATGGATGATGAGGGAGCACAAGTGAAGTCTTCCGTGAGAAGACAAGGTGCCCATCTGCCCTGAAACAATCCTTTGAATGCCAAAAGATTCACTATTTCTACCATCAGACAGGATTATTGGAGGTTTAAAACACAGAAAATACTGAAAATCCATGCTGTTCTGGCAAGCTCTGTCACGGAGAAACTGGGTTTTGAAGGACAGAATATTCCTGGGGGAAGGGGGAGTTGATGTGTTGATTTCTGAGAATGCAAGTTCAACAAAAAATCTGTAATGAATTTTTCTTTTGGCAAAAGTGGGTGTAGATCCTGACAATATTAAAACCTCAAAGGTAAAGGCTTAAAATGTTAGCTGATTATTAGCAGCATTAAAAATGTGCAGAAAATTTCACTGTTGAATTAATTAAGTGCTGTTTTCCCAACTGCCTGCAACCCATTTGGAAAGAGGCTCTGAACCACTTGCCACATGGTCTTCTGACCTGCAGCCATAGGGTTGCATGGCCTAGACACCCCCTGATCAGATGCCTTCTACCTGCTGAGGTCACGAGTTTGTCCCACCTGCAGGAGAATTTCAGAGCAGGCACTCAAAGACACTTTTGATGTTCAAAGCTCCAAGGAGATTTAAAACACATCCTATAAACCAACTGCCATTGGGTCCTGGGAGAGCTGTTCCCACTTCTGCAGCTTTCTCTGAAGGTAATGTGTAGCCTGAGACTCAAAGGAAATATACTTTACTCACTCTCCTGGAGAGTGAACTTCTGAAGCACTGTTACAGCATTTTTTCCTAGTGACTTTGTGTATTTGTCCTTGAAGAACAACAACAGCTTTGCGGCTGAGGGGAAGAGAAGAATGTTCTCTGAAGATGTTTCTGGAGGTTACTTTTAGAAAGCCTGGAGTCTGCTCCTGCTGAAGTCAGCAAGAAAGTTATCGCTGGCATCAGTGGGAACAAGACCACATGTGGCAGTTTTACATTTAGACTGGATTAGGAAGCCTTTTGTTCTGGTCTATGGTTTGCATGTCTTGTTTACACGAGGCAGATAATGCCAATAAAAGGACCAAGCACTATTAACAAACAGCTGTAATAGATAACCTGGTCAGTATGGGATGTATTGTGTTACAACAGAGAAGGGGATATTTGTAGCTTAGTGTTATATTAGGATGATGTTTTCCCATAAGGGGAGTGAATTCTCTAGCAGTTGAATCAAAGCAAGGGTCTAATTTATTTGCACTGAATCACTACCTTCCTTCTGCCCCTACTCTGGAGGTCCCTCTCTCTAGGAACAAAGGAGCCTGGATATACTAGTCTCCTAGCACAGGCGCTTGGATGGTGAATACACCAAACACTTTATCAGTAGGTTTCAAAGGTACTTCCCACCATCAGAGGACTGATAAAACATCTGTCTCTCAGCTTTGTTCACTCTCATGGAGGTAAAAGTACTGTGACTGGCACAGTAGCATGTCCCCATTCCCTGCAAGAGCAGAGCCTGCTTGCCCCATGTGCTTCCAACGTTGCCATCTTTCCTTTGCACACCCTGAATTTTCCTTTGGGCTCTTCCTCTGAGCACCAGGCTCTTCATTTAGCCATACAAAGGTTTGGCTCTGCACAGTCCATGTCTCCCCTGCACCCTCATCTGCACCCTTCTCTCAATCAGTTCTCATCCCCAGCCTTTCTCTTCCATTTCCCAGGGTCATTTACCCAAATTCACCTTCCTCCCCACCCCACCCTGCTGCAGACCCTCTTCCACTGTCTCCTGGCTCCCCCTTTACATTTTCATCAGATAGGCTTGCAGTCTCAGTCTCCCTTCCTTCCTCCTTCTCAGGGTTAAACTCAGTATATCCTGCATCCCCTTTTGCCATGACCTTTTTGCTTACCTGCACCAGTATCCTGACTGGGTATCAAACAGGTCCCCATCAGACTGCCACCTCTGGGCATGTCAAACAGCAGGTTGTGCAAAGCATCCCCATGAAGGCTTTGAATCTCTAAGTGGGAAACCCAAGGCAATGATGTGTGAACTGAGGCTCTGTTTGCTCCAACAGCATGTCTTGGTACCTTAGGGTCTGAGCTCTCTATCCAGTTAAAATCTACCACCAGGATGGCTGATCTGTTCTGCTCCAATGGTCCTTTCAAGAACTGCGACTTAAAACTGGAGCACAGGGCATCTGTCCCCTCAGAGAAGCACATTCTAGCTTTACAATCAACCCATGACAAGGGTAGATCTACGTTTTTTGCAGGTGTGCAGTTGTCTGCTTGGTGCTAAAAGGGTCACCCCCATTTGCAGTTTTGTTTGGGACCAATTAAGTTTTGAGATCAGACCAGTTATTTCATTCCTGAGCCTCATAAGCTGGTAATATTGTACTCCCAGGTACTCTCTTCCTTTCCCCCTGTGCCGCTCTCTAACTCCTACCTTAGCTGTCACCACCTCCTAATTCATGCTCAAGCCCTGACAATTGTCACTCCCTCCCCTCTCCTGGCACCACACAGCAGGACCACTGCTGCTGCCATCCTCCTCCTCACCCATTCCTACCCCAGTTCTGTTGTTCCCTTCCGCAGTGCCACTTCTGAGGCTGAGCAAACCCACCAAGAGCCACGCTGCTGCTTGCTGCTTTGCTGCCACTTGGATCTGGGGTCTTGTAGCGTGCTCCTGCCTCACCCCTTGGCTCCCTTGTGCAGAGGAGAGTTGTGACCCCCCCCGGCATACCAGCCCCTGGCAGCCCAGGGAGCAGGGGAACTCCAGCACAGCTGCCCATGCCACGGGATCTCTGGGCACCATGATGAGCGAGGGTGGGGGCTAAGGAGCCCAGATGTAGCTCCTTCTGAGGCATGGCCAGAAGGTGGATTGGGGCATGCCCCATTCTGCTGCACAGCATGTGGGGTTCATCTCCGGTGCCTTTCCCAGGAAAAAAGCTATAAAATAGTTTAGCTCCATTTGCTAGAAGGTTTCTGTTATTTTCTGTCATCCTGAATGAAATTTCTTTCATTCTGTGTGTCCTCTACATTACTACTATATTTTTCACTAATACCTCCTCTCACTCTATCTTTTCCTATGCTCACTTTCCTCTCGTCCTTCTAGCCAATTTGCAAACCTGGTGGCCATGGCAGAACTCATGAGTCTCTCAGTTTAGACATGACAGACACACAGCTACAGTCAGACAGAAGCCATAAATGAAATGCAGGTTGTCTTTAGACAGAGGTGAACAACTTTGTATCCTCTTTCATCTATTGTTCTAAGTAACTTTAATCCCCTGCTGCAATTCACCACCTTTATTACAGCTCAAAACCTCTGCCCTCACTTGAAGGGGTCAGGGAGGCAGCATCCTGCTTTGCAGATGAGGTCGCTACAGTCAAGGCTGGAAATTTAACCCGGTCACTGATACGACTGAGCTGACTCTTGTTTTGTTTCTCAGGATACGCCAAGTCTGTGTTTAGACGTTCTGTCTGCAACCACAGCTCTAACCCTTAAGCCGTGCTCTCCTTCCAGGCACAGATAGGAAATCCAGGAGGTAGAAACTGGGATCCCCTCCCTGTGTCTTCCCCGGTAAAGAATGACATTTCTGTTCCCTGCAGAAGGCTTAAGCAGAGGATGGTAAGCTCATGTATGTGGCTTGCTGGTCATTTAGCTGGGATGCCCGGCTGCAGCAAGCCCTAGTTTGTATTGCTTGTTAAGGAGTTTCAGCAAAGGACTTGCTGTTAGAAAATATGGCTATGACAAAAAGAAACCTTTCATGGGAATGTTTTCATTTAATGAACGCTCTGGAGAGACAGAGCTCTTGGATCCAGAGGAAAACCCTGGTAAAAAGGGGTGTGAAAGAGCGTATTTTCCGTGACTAACCACCTACATAACAAGTGGGTTTATTTCTCAACACCTGGATTAGTCAGGGAACTTCAGATGGAATCTCCTATCTCTCTCATACATGAGCAAAGACCCTCTCCCCATCCAAAGGTTATGCTCTAACCCAGGGCAGGTCTTTCACAGTTTTCCCTGCTTGAGCGTATCTAACCTGCATAAATACTTAAACACTTGCTGAGAGAGAAGAGTGTTTTGCAAGAGATTGATTTGACAGTGCTGTTGTTCAGGCGTTCACACAGGATGTGGGAAACTGAGGTTCAGGTCCCTGCCTCAATTAATATTTAATTATTTATGGAAAGTGGAGCAGCTGCAGTAGGAAGGAGTGAGAGATAGTAATGGCTCCGGGGTGGGGGCACTTACAGAGGATGCTGGAGAGGCAGAGCAAGACCTCATCCCCAGGTCTTCCACATTTCTGGTGACTGTCCCAGCCACTAGCTCTGGTACATCAGGGGGAATCTTCAGATCTTGTTTCTGTCCCACTGCAAAGGTTTTGAACCCTCTCTGTAGCACAGATGACTCCAGTTCCAGCATTTCTCAACTTTTCAGACCTCTGTTTTTCAGTGATAATATTCTTTAAAGTCTTATACTGTAAAAAGATTTAAAACACAACATAAAAGATCTCTGTCTTTCCTGTGACCTGTCAAGGAAGCAGTCTGAATAGTTTGCTGTATTTTCAGCCTGAATTCCAGGCCTTACTATCTGGGCTCCTGAGCACTTTTGTGGCTGAGAGAAAATAATAATAATAAAAAATAAAAATAAAAATAAAAATAAAAATAAAATAAAAATAAAATAAAATAAAAATAAAAATAAAAATAAAAATAAAAATAAAAATAAAAATAAAAATAAAAATAAAAATAAAAATAAAAATAAAAATAAAAATAAAAATAAAAATAAAAATGGTGGTTTGGTGTTTGGTATTTGGTTTGGACAGTCATAAGGCTCGAGCTCAGGCTTGCAGGAGCAATTTCTGCAGACTAAAATTCCCAAGCTGTGTCTTATAATGCCTTTAAAGATCATGAAAGGAGGTTGTAAAATCAAATACCTGCTGTGAAGAAACATGAATCTATGTTCTCAGACCTCACCACAGGGATGCAGGCTTACCACCTATAGGCACTATTTATAAAGTCCAGGAGCTGGGGCTCAGTATTCAACAAGAATTTGACATGCAAGAGGAGGAGCGAAGCTTTGTGTGGCACGTGGGATGAACCTTTATATTCATGGCATCTCTGGACATCCATCCTAATCCTTTCACCTTCAGTTTTAGTCACCCCCTTTCTATACTTGCAGTTTACACTATGCCAGAGAATTCCTTCCATTTATAGTGTCTCAAGACATGAAATGCAAAAGCTTCATCCTTACATAACTTTACCCAGTCCTTCCAGGTCTTTTTTGCCTGGTCACTGTAGTCCTCAGCCTGAAATTTAAGCCTGTTAGATCTAACCTTGCTGCTCACGTACTCACTCCCCTCAGATACAGGTGTCTCTGTCTGCCTGACTTCAGTAAACATTGTTTTTCTTCAAAGTTTCCACCATCTAAATGCCTTCAAACCATAGCATTCTCCTTATACCAAATAGATGATACAAGATTCCCTGGCTTTCCACACTAAATTGGAGCTCACATTCGTCTCTGTGATCTGCCACCTTGCCATCATCTTTCACCCTGAACTCTCTTTTTAACCCTTTTCATTTTGTCTGTAGATCTCCCTGTCACCATCATTACAACTATATATCCATGTGCCCTGCTGCCTCATCTTCCTACTTGCTGAAATCCCCTTCAACTATCTGGTAAGAAGTGTAAAACTGAATATGTTACGTATCCATCAGGGACACTTGAGAGACAGGACTAATTACACTTTGAGGTAGGGAAATTATGTGAGTCAGGTATGGAGAGCCATTAACCATGCACTTCCCATCTGATCAGTGACTGTAGCAGAGGGGCAGCTCTGGCTCCAAGTGTCTTCCCAGTGCTAAAGAAGGGCCAAGATCAGGTAGACTACTTGCTGGTAGAGTGGGTAGCAATGGCTCAGCCCTACTTGTGCCCAGTCCACCCAGACAACATGAAAGAGTGAGCGTGGACCCGCATCTGGATGTTCTCCTCCTCCAGCAAGCTAGGGCAGCTGCGTTATAAAACGTGCAGTTTTGAAATGGCAGAGGTTGAACAGGAGATACTGAACCAAACCCCCCCCCAGCTTCAGAACTGATCCTTGTGGGTGGGTGATGTACGGGAGATTCTGACTGTTCTGCTACACTTTTGTCCTCAGATAATTTGGTTACATCTGCACTGTGCTAGACCGACCAGCAGCATTCTCGGGAACAGATGCCAACTGCCATGGAAGGACCTACATTGGCACCTGCAAATGATCGTGTCCACTGACGTGAGATGGCTACATGCAAAACCAGAGCGCTAGTTAGGACAGATCAAGTTCACTCCTGGGTGCCTGCAGGGATTTGCTAGCGCACGGTCACTTTCCAGCGCCCAGGAACACTCTCAGACACCTGCGGGTTTACTGAAACAGACACAGCCTTTTTGTCAAATCCAGCAGGATCAAGGACCTTGTTTGTCATCTTGACTCAATTCAGAAAAGCTCTAGCTTGTGTGGAAGGATATGATATGCCCTATTTTTCTGTTTCGTGAAGGGCCATTTAGAAATAAACGGGCAGCAGAGGAGGTAAAATTTGATGCACAATCCATCACCCTGACGGTTGCAGGAAATAAAGTTCTGCTTCAGAGCTCATCAACCACAACAACTCCTGGCCTGATTTACTGCTGGGGTACCCTAATATTATGCTAATGTAACTCAATTGATTTCTGTAGATTTACAGTAATATTACGTTAGAGTAACATGATAATAAATATAGTACTCAGTTTGATAAAGGGACTATGTGTCAAAAAGCTTGCCTGTGTTTTCCAGTTTTATCAGCTGGCCTAATAAAAGCTAATACTTCTTCATGTAGTCCTTGACGCCATCAGTCCAAGCATGGTGCTAGCTAAAAAAAATGTTAAATGACCTCTCTTACTGGGCTTTTGAATTTGTGAATTACTGCTCATAGGTATTTCAAGAGAAAAAATAATAAGAAATTAAAATAAATTCAGCAAATCCTCCTAAGCAGCATAAATCAAGGAAGATTTGTAAATTACTGGTCTAATGCTCAGCATATCTGTCACTAATAGGAATGCTCTGCATGACAATGTTTGCCTGTATTTTTCCAGTTGATTTTTCAAGTTGATTCTGCCCCCTGGAAAACAGTGAAAGTTGGCTGAAATTCTTGCACTGCCACTCATTTGTCTTTTGTTTTGTTTTGTTTTGTTTATGTACTGAATGCAAAGATTCTCCTTTGTCCTTCTTGTTCTCTGACTTCTGTTGCGTGCTGCAGAAAGGAAAATATTAGCCCTTTGACAGCTGCTATACTGGCTTATCATTGAGCTACTTAAAACACATTAGAGTGAAAGAAAGGCTGTCATGTGGAAAACAGACAGCTTAGAGTGAAAAGATGTAAAAACAACACCTCTGCAAAGCAAAGTTTAGAAAGCAGAGTTTAGTGTGAAGCAGAAAAACACATACACAAGAATTTGACCGTATGACTTGCCAAGAAAAAAAAAAAAATCCATGGGACTTCCTCAGCTGGAAGAACATATTCATTAAATTTCTGGCAGTGGACTCCCAATAGGATAAAGAAATGGGTCTCATTTCTGACAGGACACGCCACAGTGATGACTGACATAAATGTGTAATTCCAAAGGGAAGAGGACAATAACTCTTTAATTTCTGGCAACACAAGCAGAAAAATTTCCAGCAGAGGAAACCTCTGGCATCATGGGCAAGGGGGTACCTAGTAGCCTGGAGTTGAGCTACTTGCTCAGAATACTCTCAAATTCTGACAAAATACATAGATAGCTGATTCCCAAAGGAATGTGAATTGTCTTGATCCCTGCAGCTTGCACTGTTGTGTGATTCTCAGATGGGAGGAAGACACACCTAGTTGGTCCTTTGTACTTTAACCTTTTTTCCAGAAGCCTACTCAGGTTTGAATGAATGGCATATGAGACCTGTACTAATTAATTTCTACCCCAAGGTCCTGTGTAGACCTTCTTTCAGGATGACATCTGTCAAAACAAAGCCATGAATTCAACCACTAACACAAGAAGCTCATAACATCCAGTTGTGCTGCAAATGCAGTCACATTAGCTGCTTGCAGACAAAAAGGGACGTGTGTGTGTGAATATATGTGTATATATATACATTCACATGCACATGCACATACGCATACACATATATCTCCAGTTCAGACTGACCTGATGTATGCAAAGACCGTTGTAATCACATTCTGCTGTATTGCTTCTGTGGGCATGTCCCAGCATTTAAACTGATCATGTATCTTTGCATCGAATCTCAGGATGAGTTAGTGGCTGTACTACACACTGTGTATGGAGCACCATCTAGCTGTCCTACCCCCCAGCACCAGAGGAGGGAAGAGGAAGAGCCTGGCAGCTGCCAACACCAAATAACACCCTTCCCCACCTCCCTCACTCTGTGGTGTTATCCCTAATGCAAACTAGAAATGAAAACTGCATTTTTTCAAAGGGAGTTTCAGGATTTTGGCAGAACTGGAATAGGACTAGGGCAAAATTGTTCCCCACAGAGCAGAGAAGGAGATAATTCAATACTCTGGGGCTATAATAACAGTATCACCAAATTTCTAGGGAATATTGGGTAATCGGCAATACCAATTCCATGCAAGCTCGGAAGACCAAACAGAAAAATGATCTTCTAGAGTTACTGAATTTTACTGACCAGGGCCAAAATTTGAGACTCCAGCAAGGGGACAGCTGTGGTCAGTGCAGTGTAGTGAGGGCTGGGACTGCAGTACCAGAAGCTGTTCAAGATCAGCTAATAGGCTCACAGAAGCTCTGAATTACAGGTTAGTTAGTGATCATAAAATGGATCGAGAACTGACATTAACTCATTATTGAGGAAACAAAGTAGTGTTTTCCTAAGCCTGTCTCCAACAGCTCAGGCTCTAGCAGCTGGCAAGATTGGTGCGGTACAGGCAAGACTACCCAACACAGAACAGGGTAGAAATCAAGGAACAGTGCAGGAGGCAGAGGTTCAGTGAGGGACTCTGGAGGTCAAAACAATATAACTTGACAGGAGACAAGCATTACTTAGGTTCCCATCCTAGCTCCCAGTTAGTCAGGACCTGTTGCAAAGGACTTTGCCTCTTGCCTTTCAGCCAAGGAGTTCAGATGCTGCCTGTGGAATATTTAGTTCCAGCAGAAGAAGATGGGCTAGTCCTCTAATACACATGCACACTCTTAGTGCACTCCCAAAGGTTTTTCAGTCTGCCAGACCATGGAGAGGAAGTAAATAACATATCCAGGCCGGCTTCCCGCTGCAAGCACCCTCTGCAGAGTATCAGACTCTCAGACCACAACAGCAGAGTGGAGTTGGTCCCCGGCAGACAAACGTGCTCCCCTCAACCAAGCTGGGTCCATTGTTTGCTGCTTACTCATTCATTATCAGCCACTTACATCAGCCTCCAAGTCTAATCCTTCAAATTCCACTACAAGATTTAACAGATAGTAGGACTGGGAGTTGCCACCCTGCAAAGTAAAATGAATACCATATCTCTGCCTTTGGGGTCTGTGACAAGAGTAGGAGGATGGGAACTGCCAGCAGAGCTACCCTCACCTCTTTTTCCTCAGGCTGAAAGGAAGGAGCTGCCTAGTCATGAGCACAGCAGAATGACAGTGGAACCTCAGGCTGTGCCTCCTATTTCTTATTCTGCCTGGGAAACTGGGAGATGGGCAGGAATGAATCGCAGGGGTGGGGGAGCAGAAGGATTAGGGACAGGAGGCCTTCAGCTTCATAAGTGATCTGGATGATGGGATCAAGTGTACCCTGATGAAGTTTGATGATGATACCAACCTGCGTGGGGAAGAGGACACTTCAGAAGGGAGAGCCTGGATAGGCTGGATGAGTGGGCTAACAAGAACCTTATGAAGTTCAACAAGGACAAGTGTAAGGTCTTGCTCCTGGGATAACATAATCCAGGAGTACAGCACAGACTGGGATCTACCTGGCTGGAGAGCAGATCTGTGGAAAGGGAGGATTGCAGCATGTGGGGGTGTCCCACGCCGGAGCAGCTCAGGAAGGGCTGCAGCCGTGGGAGGGAATCCAGTTAGAGAAAGCTGGTGTCCCACACCAGAGCAACATGAGGAATGCTGTGGCCCATGAGAGGGACTCATGTCAGAGAAAGTTTGTGGAGGACTGTCTCCTGTGAGAGGGGAACCACGATGGAGCAGGGGGAACAACTTCCAGAAGCTCCCCCCCCCTCCCCCCGAAGATGGAAGGAGAGGCAGCACTGACTGCACCCCCCCAATGCCTGCCCCTGCGCTGCTGGGGGGGGAGGTAGAGATATCAGGAGCAGAGCTGAGCCCGGGAAGAAGGGAGGGGTGGGGGGAAGGTGTGCTCAAGATGTGGCAATGCTTCTCACTGGCCTACTCTGTTATGTGTTGTTTTTAGTGTCTGTAATAAATCCATGTTCTTTTTTTCTTCCCCTAACAAGCCTGCCTTTTGCCTGTGACCATAATGGGTGAATGGGAGGTGCCCCTCCATGTCCTATCTCAAATCCCAGGTCTGACTTATTTTTCCCTTCTCATCTCTGGAGGGGGAAGGGGGAAGTGAGCGGCTGTGTGGTGTTCAGTTGCACTATGAGTTCAAACCACAACACTGTGATTCTATGATTCAGCGTAGGTGCAGGAAGCACAAGCGCTGTACAGCTGTGAATCCAGTGCTGAGAGCTAGCAGGGCAGGCCTGTCACATTCATCACCATGCCTTTAATTACCTCACTACCAGCATCGTTTCTACAAAAGCTCTTTCACACCTTCTGCAAATGTGTAACAGTAAACAACTCCCACTATGGATAAGAAAATTCCATCAGTGTAAGAAACCTCAGTCAGGTTTTCTTAAGATGAGGAAAAGTGCAAAGAGGTTGTGCTGGCTTGTTAAACTGTATGTGCACAGGGACTTTGTGACCTGCTCCCACTTTTCACTAGACTTATCCTGTCTTTCTGAAGGTTTCTCACAAGTATCTTGCTAAGCATCAGTTTTATTCTCTTCAAAGTGAAACATATTTTCTTCACCAGGATTTGTTCTATGATAGGTCAAAGTCATCCTTCATGCTCTACTTGTGGTTTCTGCAAATCTGAATGGAGAATTAGACAAGCTTATATTTGGGCATATGCTGAGATTTGGTGTGTACAGTGGCATATCCATAGGATGACCCAAATTCCATTGCTCCTTTGGTTTATTTACAGACACCTAGAATGAGGCAGTTGAAACATGTGAAATCAATTGGGATTTTAACCCAAGTTTTAGACTGAAAATTATCATAATTTAAAATTGTCTTTCTTAAAACAGTAACATGCAAAAAAGTACAATGTATACCCCCCCGTCACTAAGCAAAACCCAGAGTCTACAAAAAAACGTGTTTCCAGCAACTCAAATGCTGGGAGCCCTTGAGCCCAGTGCAAGCAGCATGCACTTCAGTTTTCCTCATGTTCTTCAGGGTATTTCTGTCTTGAGTCTTAATGCTGAGTGGGAATTAGGTCATGAAATGAGCTGAAAGAAGGGTCAGAGCATCCAAAGTCTACATATTCACCAAAATGTGGTATAGAAACTTGCCATAAGTAAGTACCTCAGCCTTGTGGCTGAAGTAGAAAACAAGAAAAAAAGTTTCTCAAAACTCCAAGGAATCCCTTTACTACTTAGACAGCTCAGGCTGATGCTGAGTTGAGGAGGGATGAAGTGCTAGGTGAAGACATGCACAGAGGAACACCGCTTGCACCAAAAGTTGTTGTATCACCTCTGCTCTACACCGCAGAGAATACCTGCACCGCAGGCAGGACCACCATGGCAGGTCCACACATGTTACTTCTACCAGTGGTTTTTGGACTGGTAAATGAGGGCTTGGGGGGTGTCTACATGAGCTTCTCACATCTACGTAGAAGCAGAAGTCTCATGAAAAAGAGGCAATCATGGCTTTGTGAAAGCTGGTTGCAGGTACAGATTGCTAGTGCCTGGCGCAATGGGTGCTGACAGGGGTACTCTTTGGAGCCAGCGCCTTGATTTCTCCAGCAAACTGTCAAGCTAAGGGCAAAATACATAAAGTTGCTGCTTCTAAAAGGAGGATGTAAGCCTTCACAAACAGAAGGCGGGGCCACTTCCCTGAAGATTTTGGTAACTCTCTCTGGGAGCAATCCTGGTATAAAACCACTCACCAGTATGAAGAAAAAGAACTGCTTGTTTTACATTTGAAAAGATACCTTTATTTGTCAGAGGGGAGCAGAATGGGTAAAAATTGTTTAAGAAGAAAACATCTTTACTGCATTTAAGCACATTGAGAAACACTGGAGCTATGGTATCATTTCAGGTCTTGAAAAGCAGGTGTAAGGGAAAAAGGAGATAGCATTTGTTTCAGCTAGACATGGAGTGCAGAATAATTATCTATTTTTCAAGGATTAAAAGAATAATTAAAAACAAGCAGAAAAATGCAAAGAGCAAAGACTTCTTTGGCAGGCCCAAATCCACAAAAGAAGAGAGATAATAATGGATGGGTCGTGAGGAGAGAAGGATCTAGCAAGCCCCACCTGGGCAGAGGCTCAGTCTGGGATGCTTCCGACAGCAACAACTTGACCTCACAGACACTCACCAACGTGTCAGGGAAGAACTGGCAACTTCACGGTCCCCCTGCCTTCCCATGTCACAGAGATGCAGGACAGGGGCAGAAAGTGGGAAGAGTTGTGCTGAGGGAACTAACAGATGCCACCATGCTTGGCTCAGAATAGATGTCTGTAGAGCTTTTAGATCTGACCCTGTCTGAGAGGGATAAATAACACTGTGTTTCAACTGGTTTAAGAGCAGGCAAGTTTCAGAACTCCTACCCAGCAAACAAAGATACGAGCCCGAGCTAAAGAAGTTCCTGTACAACTAACCTATTAGGCATCATACATGTTCTTCTTTACAATCCTCTCCGTCACTGCAGACTTGAAAAAAAAAACAGTAAATAGGCAAAGTGTGGCATCATCTGGAGATACTACTTCATGGTTCTTTCCATTCTGTAGCTTAAGTTTCCTTGTGAAACCATTAAAGGATCTTGTTAGCCTTTGCGAGGAAAACTGCAGCATTAGCATACTACCTGATGAAGATATCTTCACTGAAACAATTACAATCATCACCTTTGTAACTGCATAGAGGGACAAGCCATGCTTAATATGTCACCTGGCTGTGATTAAGTCCGTGGAGGCTGTAGTGTTTAATTGAGCCCTGTAACTGATGGCCTTGTCATCATCTGTGACATGGTTTAATCCTCTGATGATTGCATACTTGACTACAACGACTGACCATGACTCATTCTTGCCTTCACTACCTAAGGGAAAAAAAAAAAAAAAAAAAAGTCTTAGTTTTGTTTTAACTAATGGCTCTTCCTTAGGCAGAGTCTAGAGAGACCAACAGGATGCATAAAACTTTTCATCATGAAACTTCAGCAGGTTACCTAATAAAATGAGTCCTTGATTTCCATTTATTGCTTCATTTCCTTGATCTTTCTAGCATTAAATGGTTACAACTGTGTCATGCAGGTCCAGATTACAGCAGCTCTCCTGGGGAAGAAAAAGATAATGTCAGAGTAGTGAGAAGAGTTTGGTTTCTCAGAAGGCTTCAACGAATTAAATGGGGGCAGCATTCCAGTTTGTACACACCAGTGGGAGGATCTTGCCACTTTGATGCAGATGGTGAGCTGTGTAAACACAAAGTTCCTGTTCCGCATCAGCCTGCTGATGTGCGGCTTGCAAAAGGACATCTGCAGGCTGGTCGTTGCCAGTTTACTGTCCGGCCATTTCCACCATCCCATCAGCGCTGCTTGTATAAACTGGGAAAAGGCACTGCACCCGGACAGCCTCCTCTGCTCCTTCAGACCCAGGGAAGCGGGAAACTTACATATTTAACACTCAGAAGGGCACTTTGGTGAGAGGGGAAAATATTACACATAGCCATAAAAATAGTGAAATCTCCTACCCAACGACAGTCTTATTTCAATATGATGGATGGCTTAAACCAAATCAAGTTGTGTTCAGAGATGAACCTCAACATTCAGGGCTCTTTATAAGATATGTGAGGCTTAATCCAACAGGGCTTTCAAGCAGCTGTTTAAACACACACATGGTCTTAATGAAGTCAACAATGCTCCTGATGTGCTTCAACTTCTCTTTGCTGGATCCATGCCTCTACAGCAGCTCATCTCTATTGCCCTTAACCATGGAGGTATTTAATGGGCCACTTGCAGACACAGGTGCCACCGAGTGGAGGTTGTCACCAGTTCTGTCACCCAAAGGATGCACGCTCTGGAACAGCTTCACATAGCACTGGATTTTCATCAGCTTCAGTAGAACCACTACCATGCCAAATATTAAGACCAGCATGTCAGAGTTGTGTCTCTTGCCAAATGTTGAAATGAGCTTAGTTATTGTTCATATATTATTCACATATTCATCAGACAAAATAACCCAGGAGGCAAAATCAGTGTAGTGTTCAAAATGGCCTACTTTGCTACCATCACTAGTAGTAGACTTCTGCTGTGCATATGGCACCAATATACTTTTTGCTAGGTTATAATTCTCAGTGAAAAACCACACATAACCAACAGACTTTCACAATATGGAGTATATTTTAGACCTAGTGTCCTGGGTTTGAGTGAGTGGTGAGGTGTTTTGGTAGCAGGGGAGGGGGCTATAGGGGCGGCCCCTGTGAGAAGCTTCTCAAAGATCCCCCAGCTCCAAGTCAGCTCCACCTCTGCACCAAAACTGAGCCCATCAGCTGCACCCCTGCGATAACGTATTTAAGAAGGGACGTGGTGACGTGCAGGGGGACTGGTGAGGAGGAGTTGCTGCAGCTGCGTGAACACCAAGGTCAGTGGAGGAACTGAGGAAGAAAGGAGGGGGGGAGGTGTGCCAGAGCAGAGACCCCCCTGTATCCTGTGGGGAGACGGCAGGGCAGCCCCCCCTGCCACCCATGGAGATCTACGGTGGAGCAGACACTGATTTATGGCCTGTGTTTCATTTCACCTGGATGATCAAGGTGCTCTGTCTGAAGAAGGCCGAGGTCTTGTGGGAAAAGGTAGCAGGTAGCCCCCGCTGTTGTAGTTCAGCGCTGGGAGGATTGCAGCATGTGGGGGTGTCCCACGCCAGAGCAGCTCAGGAAGGGCTGCAGCCGTGGGAGGGACTCCAGTTGGAGAAAGTTTGTGGAGGACTGTCTCCTGTGAGAGGGAAACTACGATGGAGCAGGGGGAAGAAATTCCAGAAGCTCCCCCCACCGCAGATGGCAGAAGCGGCAGCACTGCCTGCACCCCCCATTCCCTGCCCCTGCACCACTGGGGGAGGAGGTAGAGATATCGGGAGCAGAGCTGAGCCCAGGAAGAAGGGAGGGGTGGGGTGAAGGTGTTCTCAAGATGTGGCAATGCTTCTCACTGGCCTACTCTGTTAAGTGTTGTTGTTAGTGTCTGTAATAAATGCATGTTCTTTTTTTTCTTCCCCTAACGAGTCTGCCTTTTGCTCGTGACCATAATGGGTGATCTGCCCCTACCAGTCCTATCCTGAACCCCAAGCCTGGCTAATCTGTCCCTTCTCATTGCTGGAAGAGAAGGGGGAGTGAGTGGCTGCATGGTGTTTGTCTGCCAACCAGGCTCAAACCGCAACAGTAGTCATGAAAAAGGGCTGCTATAGCTGGTTTTATACATGAAATTCCAGATGTACATCTGACCAAAGTACCAACCAGTATTTTCCACCTGACTGGGCTGCGCAGCAATGATATTCCAAAACATATTCCCCAGACTGCTACCAGTCTATCTATGTGGCTCATTTGTCCTTATTTTCATTCTTCCTTTTCTTATCAGTGAGAACAGGGGCAGGCTTATATTTACACAACCTCATTTGTCATCTCAGCTGAGGAGAGGGTGAGCTCAAGATGAAGCCCATGCCTGTGACTGTGTCTATAATGCAGGCTGGTTGTTTAAGCTTGGTCTGCAATCAGAGGAAATCCAGCCAGTGCAGACTCCTGGAGGCCAGTGACCGAGCTGACCACCAGCCAAAGCCTGCTTCAAACAAGCAGAAGTTCTCTCTTTGCTCCGCTGGCTATCAAAGGCATCTCCATGGTTCAGTTTGGCTTCTTAATCATGGACATCTGATGCCATCTGAGGTGGCCAAGGATGTCCCTGCTTTGGCTTTCAGCTACTGCTTCAGGAGAGTGCCACATGCCATGTCTGTAAGTCCCCAGGCATGTGTGGGATGCCCTAGGAAGCTCACTGCTTATTTATTTCAAACCTCCTTGCTCTGGAAGAGCTGCTGTGTGTCAAGGACCAGAAGATTTTACTATGTCTTCACAAGAGAGAGGTACCCAGTGTGCACATTTACCACTGCTATTAACACAATTAAGAGTGGCATTTGTTTTAAAAACAAAAATCCTATGCCAAAGAGCCTCATTACTTCTGAGACCTATTAGTCAAGCTCTGGTTTTCAACCTTGTGAATTAACTGTTTTTTTAAAAAAGAAGTCTAGTAGTCAGACAGTTCAAAGAAGCAGTACATTCAAAGTCATTCACAATACCCAAAGGAAGTCCATCTTCAATGTATTGATGAGACTATTTCTTCCAGACCAGCAAGAGTCTGAGACATTCAGCAATCCAGAAACAGAACAGACCATGCAATTTATATATCCAATCCATGCAAACTAATGTAACTAAGATTTTAAATAACAGTTTATTGATAATCTCATATTTATGAGCACCATAGAGTCCCCTGAGCTTGTGGCACACTTTTTCAGACACAAGTGGTCAGGCAGTTAAGACAATCTGAGAGTAGAGAGGATGCAAACACAAGTATTCGTTCACATTATTTTTGCAAAGCGTTACAGAAGACACTGAATTAACACTAAAAGCATCACTTCTGTACATGGTGCAGTCACTGTCCAATGTTCTGTTCCTGAATGTATGTCTGACATCTAAAAACCATTTTGATTTTCTGTACCTCAGTTTCTCCAGTAGAAACTGACCACTCTGATGCTAAGAACAAGAAACATTGTATGAATAATGCTAATAATTGATTATCTCTAATCCTGTTTACAGCCAGTGAGGTTTGTTGGCACGGCAGACTTGTGTGGGTCAGGCAGGCATTCTGTTTTCCTGCACAGCTTTGGAATGATAGTTTGCAGAGGTGGGTGTGTGGGTTTGCAATTATGGTGCTGTTGACTCTAATCCATCCAAGAGAAGGCTGTATGATTTGTACATAGCTCTGAGAAGAGTCCTTGTCAAGCTTGCTACCATCTGGGCGGACAGTCATTCCTTGAACAGAGCCGACCATGTCAGCTGCAGGGAACACTAACCAGAATAAGTAAATTTTATAAGAATGAAGCACAAATGGGTAGGTTACTAGTTTCAGGACAAGGAGGCTGGCTATGTAACCTGAAAAGATACTGATGATATGCAGGGAGATAGCTGAATGTTCCACTGCCTGGTCAAGGTGAAGACAGGTGGAAAGGTGGGTACCTTCTTACGTGAAACTAAAACCCAGGCAAAACTGATCTCTGCTTAGATTTGATTACAAGCATGAATCTCATGTTAAGTTCATCAGAGTTCCTGGACATGAGCCCGAGTATTGAATTAAATGACCCCTCAGATTTCCAACAGTTCCAAGTTATGTTTAGAGTCAACCTAGGCTCTAGGGATGGGGATCTATGGCTGCAGAAAGGCAGGTTATGAACTTAAGTGGTTTTAATCACAAACCAGTCCAAACTAAGATCTAGAAAAATGCTGCTTTCTGCGCTCTGTTTGGTTTCATGAAGAACAAAAGGTGTCAAAAAGAAAAGGGTTTCTAGTAGAACTGCTTAAAAGTGGAGACCTGCATGATTTTCTTCTGCCTTTCCAGAGATTTTGGATATGTGTTCAAGCCTTTGTTAGCATACACTGAAAATTGGACTGGAATTCTGATTTGTTTTGTTTTGTAGGCATTGTTATGTTGGCATTTTTTTGACTGGTATCTACTTTCCAAATCTGGAAATTGTCCTGGTTTGGGCTGAAATAGAGTTAATATTCCTTCCTGTGGACTAGAAGAGTGCTGTGTTTTGGATTTAGCTTTGGGTTTGGTATGAGAAGAATGCTGACAGCACACTGATGGTTTCACCTGTTACCGAGACTTCAAGGACTCTCCGACTCCCCATGTCCTGCCCGTGCACCAGGGCACAGGGAGCAGGGAGGGAGCACGGCCACAGCACCTGACCCTAACTGACCAGGGAAATATTCCATATCATGGAACGTCATGCTCACTATATAAAGGAGGGGTGGTCGGGAAGGAGGTCTCTCTCTCTCTCTCTCTCTCTCACTTCTGAGTTTGCGATTGCGGGATCTTGGTATTTCGGGGTCGCTGGCCGGGAACAGGCTGGGTATTGGTCAGCAGGTGGTGAGCAATTGCATTGTGCATTGCCTGTTTATATTTTTTTTTTCCTATTATTGCAATTGTTCTTGTTTTATTACCATTATTAAACTGTTCCTATCTCAGCCTGCGAGTCTCCCTTCACCCCTCTAATTCCCTCCCCCATTCCCAGGTGGGGAGGGGGAAGGGAGGGCGACCAGCTGCGGGGGTTGGTCGATGACCAGGCTCAAACCACGACAGAAACGATATCAACATTTGCATTTTTTGTTTTTGTTTTAAGCCATTCTGCTTTTAAACTCAGGCTCACCTTCAAGACGAAGGCTTGAGATCCCTAATTCCATGTGTATTTCAAACATTTTTGTTTATTTTTCTTTGATGGAGTGGATTTCACTTTTTATTTTCTCTGATTATAAGAAAGATGGGATATATATCACTTCAGCAGACTCTTCCTAACCACATGTACCTGGGCAGAGAAGGGCCCAGAAAAGACCCTGTGTGTCTAGCTCCATCAGGATTAAAGGCACCAGGAGTGCACGCACGGGAGGCAGTCTTCGAGGCATACTTCATGCTGTGGCTTACCCTGTTTATAGGTATGTGTCAGTTCTTATGTTGATATCTGTGTTGACATCTATGACTCTAGCAACTGAATAAGCAAATTGAGTCAACAGTCCCCCCCCCCCTACAGAGATCAGAATGAATCCTACCTCTTCACTGTATCCTGCTGCATGGCATGGTGTTATCAGTGCAAGAGGGATGCTAACTGTGTCAGGGTACTGCTGCTCCCTTTTCCTCAGCAGCCTGTGCTCCAAGGCTCTTCCACCTTACACTGCTGAAGCTCCTCATTCCTCTCCAGCAGCCTATAAGAGGATGCATGGTGGCAGTGCCATTTCTGCCAGTGGATCAGGAAAACAGGGCTGATGTCTTTCCCCCTTGCTGCTGTGCTGTCTACCCACAGTCCTACAGACAATGCGCCATACATGTGCTAAGCAGCTATGCAAGAGCCAAACCAACACTGCAACTGATGGCTTCAGAATTCTGAAGGTTTCAGAAAGCACTACTAACCTCTGAAAGGCAGCCTCTAGGGTGATCTAGTACTATCATCAGAGGAAAACACAATAAGATATTAGTCAAATGCTTCTACACCTGCGACCTCAGAAGGCTTTTGGGGGAATGTATAAAACCTGATGCCTGATGCTCATGGGTAGAGCTTGTCATCTTTCATGTAGGTTGCAACAGAAGGGTTTGCATTTGATGCCCACATTTGGGGAACACAAGAACTCTGTGCATTCTGCAGTAGTGCAGATTCTGTGGGGTTTAGCTGAACGAACTCAGCTGAACTGTTCATATGTCTGGTGTCAAACCATTCTGCTGCACATCACTAGACTTGGCCTTCAGGAAAGTGCTGTCTGCTCAGTGGACATCTACCTCATCAACACAGGCTGCTTCTCTGCTTTTCCAGACTAAACTGTGTGGAGCATTTGCTGCAGTGTGGCACGGTCATTTGGCTGGAATACCACTTATTTATGCTTTTAGATCACTAGATGGCACTTGGGTCGATCTCTACAGCCATCCTCACCAGGACAAGGGCTTTAAAACATCACTACAAACTCTGCAGGGTTGGTTTTGATGTGGAGGATATGTGATGTTCCTGCTCTGGACCTCATCTGGATCTCCACCAACGAGCTAATCCTCAGATTGCTCTTGCTGTCCTTCCCATCTTCTTTAGTGTAAAAACACCTTCCCTTCCCCCCAGAGCTCTATGAGTGAAAGTTGTGAATACTGCCTGACTCCGCTCAGTTCCTGATTTTCATTTGAACAGGAATCCATCTTGGTCCTTCCAAACAAGGCACCCTGCCTTTTCCTGAACTGCGGGAACGGCTCCAGCGAGCTGCATGTACGTCATGTGCACTTCCCCAGAGCAGAGCTGTAGGGTTGCCTTGTGGTTTCATACCACAGCTACTCTCTGAGTCAGGAGGCTTGCTGGCAAGTCAGAAGGGGCAGGTAAAGAGAAACAGTCCAGCTCAGGTTGTGCCGTGTCCCAGATCGATTTCTGCTGAGCTCTGTGCTGCGCTGGCTGTGAGGCAGGACACTGGGTGTTGCTCACTCAACCTCCCCACGTCCTGCTTCATCCAGCTCTCAGTGGCAGTGGTAACCAACTGCTCTCAAAGAATAGCCTTGCCCTGGCCTTTGCCCAGCCACGTTCCAGCCCCTCTCCTGTCTGGCTGGTGTGCCTCCTGGTGTGCTAGCACCATGTTCTCTGTGCCTGCAACCCGATTTCCATGCACGCAGGACCAAGGAGGTTCTCCATCGCCAGACCTGAGTGGACAGAGCCTCCCCATCAGCACCATTCCCACTGCAGATTTGTGCTGCTGCTTCTCACCAGCAGAAGGTAAACTGTAGCATTGGAGTCCAGGACAGGAGAAGACAAGGACCTGAAGTCCTCCCTAATGACCACAGCAGTCTGCAGCAGCCCAATTTCCTCCAGCATTTGAGGTCTTTGCCTCCTGGAAATAGTTGATAGAGAAGCATCACTTGCTAGGCAAAACCTCAGGCCATACAGCAATCTCTATTTTAGTTTCCATCAGTTGTGAGGACAGCAGTACGGCTCTGGAAGGCAGTCTGTAAAAGGTTGTGTCCTGCAGAACAGAGTCCATCCACTGAGATCAACAACAACCAGGCAGTCTTTTATCCTCAGCTAGCATTCCTTTGCTGTGCAGCCTGACAAGTCCTAGTAACCTAGGGGCTTTTCTTCCATGCCCACAAAGCTGGGGCTGGCTAATTCATGCAATGCTGCTCCAGTTTCTTTCTCTGATACCTGTTTTCTCTAGGGACTTCTGCCTATATATAGGTTTGCTTTAGCAAATATAAAATAAGGTGTAAACTTCCTAGCTTCTCTCAGAGCCATTCCTGCCTTTCCATACTTTTTAATGCTTTTCTGGTGTTTCTGTGCTTACCTAGCTATTACTTTTGCAGAATCCATACCCTTTTAACTCTACATTGTTTCCCTTTTTCTTCTTGCTCCCTTGCTCAATTAATTTTTTGGCTTTTCTAATTAATCTCTCTGCAATGCTGAGATGCTAGTAAAATCAGAGGGACAAAGGATTCTGTGGGACCCACAAATTGCTTGAAAGCTAACAACCTTGCTAAAGCAGATTTAAGAGATGTTAGGTACAGGCTTGCTCTGTGTGCAAACCTTGACTCAGCACATATGCAAACAGGCTCCAAAAATAGACTGCACTTTCCAAATTCACATGTGATGCATGTGCCATATTTCTGTGCTGTGCTTTCTAAAAATAGCATTCACACATGATTGGCTAGTCTAAATCTGTGAGTATTTAGCTGCACACTTTTTCAACACAGGCATGAAAGCACGAGGCTCCACAGTCTCTTCATAGCAGGATTTTTCTCATGGTCACCTCCCCCTGTATTCAGAAGAAATAAGGGTTATGTCCCCTCCCTGTGCAATTGCTTAATATCCCTGTAGCAACTTAACAAACCCCTCACGTGGAGAAGTGACACTAGGTGTTGGCTCAAATGTATTTTTAGCTTCTTGCCGTGCTCTCTAGCAGCTGGAAGCAAAGAGGTAACCCATTACCTAGAAGCTAACTAATTCCCCTGAAACGCTGGCACAGGCTCTGCAGAGCAGTAACCCAGAAACTGCAGTCTGACAAGCAGAGGTTGTTTGCACACAGATCTGAACAAAGAGCTTGATTAGAAACTGAATTAAAAGCTTCTGCCCTGTACTTCAGGGGAGCAAGTGAGTGTTTGGGTTATGTGCAGACATCTGTCAAAGAGAGACTGGAAACAAGTGAACAGGCAGAGCACTGGTTTGGTCACAGGGATCGTATCTTTGTGGAATAAAGCAACTAGGGAGCTGTGGAGCAACAGCTATGCCAGTGCCATCTCTTAAAGATGGCCCTAAATCCGTGCCCAAGTGTTAGCATGTTTGCATGGTTCAGCAAGAAACTGTAGAACTCCAGGTCATGACAGATCAAGGGGTGCCTCACAGGTTTCTACCCACACTTCAAATCTATCTCTGATACATACCCACTACACTATAGGCACAAGAATAGTACATAGAAAGAGTCTATATCCTGTGTAGTGACACTGCAAATTTGTTCTTAAGACTCCTGGTGCTAAAACAAAAATGGCACAACCACATAGCAGAAGCTTATAAAGTCACTATGCCCATTCAAATGCACCCCAAAATGTATGAGGTCAATTCCATTACATCAAACTTTATGTCAGAGCAGGTGATATCCTTCTTCCTCCCACTAGCATGTATCAAAAGTTGAGAAAAGTGATAAATGTTCATACCTTGTTTCAGACCCAGCTGGCCCTGCTGGATCATCCAATACTGCACGGATCCCATATCAGCAGTCATTAATTGTGCAACCACAGCCTGGGATGAAAAGGACAAACAGAGGTGATATATGAGTCATATCACTTAGCAGATATGTTCTTCAAATGCTGTAGTGATAAGAAGGGATCAGCAGCAAAGTACACTTCATTATCTAAATCTGCCTCCCATTGGGCAGGTAACACTGATATGTCCTTCAAGTCTAGGGAAAGGAATTTAACTTGCAGGAAATCCAGTGGTTTAAAAACAGCCTGAGCCAACCTCATTTGAGGCCAATACTGAAAGGTGCCAAGTACTTACTGACAGCATACCATACCTCCCTTTCTCTTATCTAAATAGCCTACTACTACCACTACTTCACTTATCAAGTGCTGCTTTATACTTACTGAACTCCAACAGCTTTACTCTTAAATGCACCAGCATACAAATACGCTGGCAAGACTCAGAGCTGGTACCATTGGTGTTTTTTTTCCAAGTAGCAGGATTATTTAAAGATAAAAATTAATGCAGTTACTCTAGGGGCAGAGGAAGAAGTCAAGTTGCTGGCAGCTCAGATCCCACTACCTGCTGGTATCTTTGCTGAGTCATCACAGGATCTGACCAAGGGTCCTTCACATCTGCATCAGCGCATGGTGGAGTTGCTTAGCTTTTACAAAACAGACACTTTAGAGGAAGCTTCTCGAGAGTTTACAGCTTTCTCTGTGTTCAGTCATCTTCACTGCAACACCATCTAACATAGTACTGTTTCCCAGGAGAATAGAGTGAATTATTCCCGTCCCTCCTGTCCTGACCCTTTGAATCCCATCAGACTTTGAGCCTCCTGCAAACCACTACTTCACAAAAGCAGTGCTACAAACCACTGACACCCAGTCTGCAATGGAAGTACAACAGCAGCTGCTGACTGGGCACAGGTTGTGAAGGGTATCTAAAAGGATATGCCCAAGATAGAGGCTCTGCACGATTTCAGCCCTATTCCCCTATGAACAGAGCAGGTTCATCTATTCATGAAGCACCTCCACTGTTCAGCAGTGCAGATGGAGCCAACAGCCCTGCTGAGCTGGCACAGACTGTGGGGTAAAGCAGCGCAGAAGAGTCGGTGTGTGACAGACAGGCTGTCTCTTCCACTCCTTGGTCACCTCGTTGCACTGGGATGTTGGTGTGCAGATGTGGGTGGGTACATGAGAGTGCTCTTGATTGCCATTCCTTCAAAGGAAAGACATCCTGGTTTATGCATAGATCTGAATAAATTCCCTGCTAAACTCACAGCCATCTGCTATGGCAGTTGTACCTTCAAAACCAGTCAACGAGCTCAAACCAGAATCAGTGGCTTCCAAAGTTCAGGGTATGGTGCAGAGGGCTGGTGCCAAAATAACTTGAAGTCAGGCAGTTTTCTTGGGGGCTTCCAAATGATTGTTCTTTGCCGAGTGGGATTATAAGAGTGTAAGGCATCTGCAATGAAATGCAAGCCTAGGCAAAACTCCTCTGGTTTGGTTACAAACGCAAGTCTCAGGTTAGGTTGATAAAAGTTCACAGGTCTCCTGATAAACTTGACACGGGCCTTTCATGAACTGAAACTGGATGGATTTGGACAGGTCCAAGCAAGATGAGGTGACTCTCCACCTGGGAGAGATGAGTTGTACAACTCCTTGCTGCAGGATGCTGTGGATGGTAATAGTTTACAAGGGTTCAGCAGGCAGCTGTAGAAATTCATGGAAGAGATATTCCTTGGAGGTTTATAACCAAAATGAATACCACCAGCTTGTGAAGCTCCTGGATGTTTCATGGGTCAGGGAAAGGACTCCAAGCAAGGACTTTGCAAATAACAGCCATTCTTGTGCGCTGTGCATTATTTCCTTGCCCAGCACCCTTAGTGCATATGAGGGTTCAAATGTGCAAAACTGTTTATGATCTCAAATTCTACCGGAAGAAGGAGGTTTAGGTTTCTAAATGCCCTTGCGATTCTGAAGAAGGGTGGCTCACCACCTCCCACGGAGACATTCCCTCAGTCCTCCCATGGTATTCACACAAGAAGCTGAACGAGGAGTCCATGGTCTGTAAACTCAGTGCTCAAAGGCACAGCTGAGCTATTACAGCTCAAGGAACAACTGCACATGGGTTGAAGAGAATTGTCCTCTTTGGCAGTGTTGTCTGCAGCAGGCAGTATAGACGAGACATTGGCTTAAGCATCTATGAAAGAGATTCAATGTAGACATTGTTGCTCACATTTCTGAGGGGGTCAGAGTATGACATGGGCAAATACTGTGTTCAGCTGATGTGTGGTAGTTTATGAAGCCACCACAGCTCACTGGTAAATGTGAGACTAGCTTCCCTTGCAGACAAATGTTCCCTCCCCCACATCAACTAGTTTGACTGACATTGGTGGAGCAGTGCCAACTTACACCAGCAGTACATCTGCTCCCACATCTTTATATAACTGTTCCTGACTTTTTAATTTATTTTTTTTTTCCCCTCCCCACAGGTAGAAGGAAGCTGTGTTTATCCCAGATTCATTTGAGAAATACCACCAAAATTGCTATTATTATGCTTACTACTCATATTTGCTACTGTTGATATTTTAAGTCCTTCAAACTCTTCCTTACATTGCTTTCTGAGCTGGGCTGTTAACTCATTCCCAATATAAAAGGCAATAAAAAACTTCATAAAAACATTTGATGTGTTGCAAGACTTGGACCAAACCTGATTTACAGTCACTCTAGATGATCTAATAATGTACAGATCAGGTTCATGCAGCAGTGAGCAATTTGACGGTCAGACCAACGGTGGTTCAGAAAAGGGGAAAGTCATGAGGCAAGCAAAAAGATGCTCTGTGGAAATAAAGCGCTTCACAACAGTGCTGCATTTGCAAAAGCATTTTTCACATTTAACAGTCATGTTTTTCTGCTTTAAAACAATACCTATTGCAAATACTAGACACATTTACTATAGGCATCATTTTGACACCACCCTAGAGAAAATAACAATGGTTTGGCAGCTTGCGAAGTCTTTTAAAAATAGACTCTGGAGCCCCTGAGAAAACAGCAAGCTCTAAAAATAGGACTAAAGCTGAGGGAGGGGAATAAAAAAAGAAGGGAAAAAAAAGCGTTCCTGAAGCTAAAGCTCAGGGTCAGCTACAAAACATGGGGTTCCTTCAAGGACACACAATTAATTCATTGCAGTGCTCTGCAATGAATAAAAGCTTCCTCTGATTCACTGCTGTGCTGCACTGGTCCCTCAATGAGGGGAGAAGAGAAAAACAGACAGAATTTTAATAAATTCAAGCAGGTGCAATCTGGGGATTCCTTCCTTTCCTACCCCTGCCCAGCCCTTGACAAAAGCATCTCACAGAAGTGGCATGGATCTATCTTTGCTTCTCCCACGGTTCTCTACCTCCACACACCTCCTGCCTCTGTTCTCCAGTGCCAATGCTCCTTCTCACAAAAAATGGGCACATCCTTGAGCAACTGGCACAGACACAGACTTTGGGAGGCTGAGAAAACCACTGTAATAGCCCAAGTCATTGTAACCAAGTGTCCCAGATTCTCAATTGTTTGTGATGCAGGAAGCTGGACATCCCATTTTCAATTTGCATGCCCAAGCATTAGGATAAGGCATGAGGCGTCTGCAGAATTTTAAACCAGACCTCTGGCCCACTACAATGGTAATTTTTAGAATCCTTCTGTCATATTTGTGAAATGAAACTGGAGCCCTCCAGTGGCCAAAACTGCATTGGTAACCTTGCTGGAGGCTAACCAGAGATGGTCTCCAAGTTAGCTGACCTACTTTGCCCTGACACTGGTCAACAAACAGTATGGAAAGGGCTCAACAGTTGAGTTGGTGGGATGTACTGGAGCAGGGAGAAGTCAACACAGACAGATGTACAGACTGCAGACTCCCACAGGTTAAAATCCTAGCACATCTGTCAAATCTGTGGTTTGCCCACAGATTACCCCCAGCCAGATTTCATCCTCATCACTCGTTGAGAAGACACCAATGGAAAGGGGGAGCCACTTAAAATGGCCATGGTCACTTGTTAGAAATAAGCTGATCCATCCCTCACTTAGAGTTGCAGGGGAGGAAAAACCTACCCTGACTTCTTGGCAGGAGTGCAACGGAAAGGCAAGCCACTGGTAGAGGAGAGGTCAAACACCCCCAGAAAAGCCACTGTCTCAACTCAGAGAGTAGTTGTGAGCCTTCAGGGAAGAGTCTTCCTTTAAGTTAGCTGCAAATTCAGCCAAATGTAGATGTCCTGTTTACTTGAGCACTTACCTAAATGTACTCATCCTTTCTCAAATACAGTGCAATATTTACCAAAGAGTGGCCTCATATTCCTGTGACCCTCCTTGCCAGATGCTGTCCAGTGCAAAAGAAAGCAGGTTTGACTCTGCAGGGTTGCCTTCCTTGAATTTTGATTGCCCCAGTATTGATTTTTTTGCCCAGAACCGCAAGAAACTCGAGTTACCTCTGGAGCCATGGAAGGGAAGTGCCACGCAGTCTCCCAACTTCCCGTGATCTTTGGTGCCCTCTTCACAGGGTGGGCAGACACCGAGCAACAGATTTAGGCTGCTCTGGGGTTCTCCAGCTGAAGGATGTTGCAGCAGAGTCCTTCTTCACGGGACTACATAAACCTAGACCCTGACCTGGCTCTCATTGATCCTGGGAGAAACACTACAGAGGAACAGGAAGCTTCACCAAGCCCAGAGCAAGTGCTCCCAGGGGAAACACCAGTTATTTTCTTCATCTTTACTACCTAACCCTGCAGACTGTGGGCAAGGACAAGGTGACTTCACCTCCTGGGCCCACTGAGTGCCATTTACCTGCCTCTCCTCTTGAGACTTACTGCCTCCAACATAATTTAATTTCAACAAAAATATGCCAAACTCTTAAAGCTGAAAACCAGTTAAGAATTTCACTGGTCACCTGTTCCACCTTGCAGCAGTGATCCTTCTCTAGCAGGTCCATAGGCACCTGCAGTTCCCCACACAGCTCCAGCCAGTTGTTTCCCTGCCCACTAATGGGTGCCAGTAGCAAAGGGGCGCTCCATTCTGCAGAGCTTCCAGCCACGAGGATGATATTCTCAGCAAGCACAGTTAACTGGCACACTTGGGCACCAGAGAGATTAACCTTTCAGTCCATGTTAAGCCTTCTTTCATGGATCTTCAGATCAAGCTGAATGCATAGATGCAAAAAAAAAAAAAACCAAGCATAAAACATGTGAGCTGAATTATTTCCCAGTGTCATGGTTTAGGCCCAGGTGACAACAACACACCACACAGCCGCTCGCTCACTCCCTCCCCCATTGCAGAGATGGGGGGTAGAATACAGGAGCAGGAATGGCTCAAGGAATCCACCTAAGGACCGGGAGGGGTAGCTCACCCATTATGGTCACAGGCAAAAGGCAGACTGAGGGGAAGAAAAAGAAAACATCACTCTAATGCAGATGCTAACAAAGACAACGCTTAACAGACAAGGTGGGGGCGGTGAGGCGGCCACCCCATCCAAAACCACCTCCCCCCTCCCTCCCTTCTCCCCGGGCTCAGCTCTGCTCCCCACCTCTCCCCCTCCTCCCCCGGCAGCGCAGGGGCAGGGGATGGGGGTCACAGTCAGCTCCTGCTCCTTCCTCCTCGGGAGGGGGGGTGACCGCCGCACACCCCTCCCCTGCTCCCCGGGGCTCCCCTCTCCCCGCAGACAGGCCTCCGGGAGCCTTCTCCGGCGGGAGTCCTCCCCACGGGCCGCAGCCGTTCCCGCGCTGCTCCAGCGTGGGTCCCCCCCGCGTGTCGCGGCCCTCCCAGCGCAGAGCCCCCACAGCAGGGACCGCTTCTCCCCCCGGGGTCCCGGCCTATTTTAAGCGCAGCCGCCTGTCCCGGAGTGGCTTTCTCCTCAGGCTTCAGGTCGGCCTTTACTCCGCCCCGGCCGCCATGGGTGGCAGGGGGGGCGGCGCTGCCGCCTCCCCACGGGGCACAGGGGGCCCTGCTCCACCGCACCTTCCCCCTTCCTTCTCCTTCCTTCCTCTGACCTCGGTGTTCGTCCTTCTCACCGCTCCTCCTCACAGGTTCCAGCCCCCTCGCACGTTCCCCTTCTGAAATACGTTATCGCAGGGGCACGACCACCATCGCCGATCGGCTCGGCCCTGGCCACAGACAAGTCCGACCCGGAGCTGGGGGAGCTTTCGAGAAGCTTCTCACGGGGGGCACTGCTGTAGCCCCCTCCCCTGCTACCAAAAAAACCCCCAAACCTCACCACAGAAACCCAGCACACCCAGAAACCTCACTATACTTAAAAATGTCATGTAACCAAGGGGAAAACAATGGAAAATAACAGGAAAATCTATGGAAAAGCAGTTTTGCTGAGTTTTGCAAATGAGATCCCCAACCATAAGAAGGTTGGTAAGAAGAATCACTTGTCCATACTTTGCTTCTCCCCCAACACACATATCACAGTCCTCAGATGTTTTCCTCATGCTGCAAAAACTGAGTGCTATTGTTAGGTGTTCTGCAAAAGTCCACAGCCCTAAGGACTCTACTAACTGAGCAAAAGAAAGGGTTTTTTCCCCACCGACAGCCGTAGCCACAAATGCCATTACAGTTATCCCTTCTGTTCTGGGAGGGCTAACTTACGCAAAAACCCTTGGACAAGGGAAAAAAAAATGATCTTTTACTGTGCCACAACCAATCAACAGAATGAAAGGGGAGTCTGCATTTGGAAGAACTCAAGGAAGCATTTGGCACAGCTTTTAAGACAAAAAGAGAAGATCAAACATGGGGAAAAAGAGGAAAAGATGGAAGAAATTTTGAAGATTACAAAGGCATATCTGGAGAAACTTCCTGTGGCTGAAAAAGCACCATAATTGGCTAGAAAAAAAATGTTCAGATGTGCTATATCCTGCTTTGAGATCAAGAAGGCAATGAGGAGAAATTAACATAATTTAAGCAAGAGAGCAATTAAAATGTCCTCATATACCTTAAAGCAAACTGTCTTGCTGCAAACTGGAGTTACTCCTGTTCTGTAGGGCGGTATTTACTACAATCTAAGACAATAAATCACTGTTTGAAAAAGAACAGCTTGTTCACCATGCATGGAGCCAAAGTCAGTCCAGTTTAATGACTTGCAGTACATGAGCTCTAGAGACTTCTGGCTGCATTATTCAACACTGATAAACAGCCCTTGGAGGAGCAGAAACAAGTCCTAATGCCAGCAGCATACAGATGATATTCAGGTGGGCAGGTACAACAACACTAAGAAACAGATAAGAAAATCACTTGGGAAATCCATGTCAGCAGGACCAAGGGAAAAGGAGTGTTTGCCTGCCCTTGGTTGGAAAGAAAGGTCACATTAACTTATTATCCATCCCAGAGCTCAGCCTTTTGGCATGGAATCCTCCAGCTGCAGCCCTGACCAGCCCCTGTGAAAGAAGTTATCTCCAGTCTCTAGAGGAAATTGTTTGGAGACTTTTTTTGTGGCACATATCCCGTTCACGCCACTGCAGTCTTAAAAGGGAAGGGCACAGACTGAAAAGACAGCCCCAGAATGAATCCTGGGCATAAGTCCTGCATGTGTTGGATGAGACCACTGGAGAGTAACTTTACCAAGACAAAGTTCTGCTATGGGTCTTAAGAGGAGATGTTCCACGTGCCCTTAAAAAAATTCTTAGATTAGTAGCAAAGAACTTTGTGTTGCTCTAATTGTCAGATTAAGTCTTTGTCAGCTTAACCATCCCCAAAAATGCAGTTCACACAAAAACAGGAGAACCATCCTCATCAAAGTCCTCCTGGTAGAACTGAGACACTACCCAGCAGGGAATGTTACTAGTGGTCAGAGAGGAATTTGTTTCCTACATCCACCCCAATACAAGGATTTGTGGTGAGACTGAAAGATTCAGCAGCAGCACTGCTGGTACATTTGGTGTAGCCTAGTTAGGCCAAGGTAAGAAAACTCTTTTATCCCTACTTGGCATGACTTTTGGAGTAAAATAGTAGCAATTTCTTGTTAGCTCCTTGAGAACTTCATCATATCATTGGACTGTTCCCTGTCTGAAAGGTTTGCTTTTTCTGGAGGAGCGAAAAAATCCCTGGATCACCATGAGGCCACCATTGCTACTAGACATCCCCAGCACACTTCAGAAATGAGCTCTTCAGTGAGTTTTGTGGGCTTGTTCTGCTCCTTCTGACTCTACAAGCAATGTTGACTGGAATCAAGTCCGCTTATCTGGCTTGCACCAGATCCCAGCTATCCAGCCAACAGAAAATCTAGAAATGTCCCACCAGTACCCTCTCTAAGCCTTCTTATATGTCCTTCTCTCTCCTCTACAACTTCAGTTTTTCCAGCCTCTCACAATATGACGTGGCTGCTCCATCAGTGAGACATTGGCCCGATATCACAGGAACCAGCTGCTTTCTGACACTGAGAAAGCTACAGTGTTTAGATCTGAGGACCTCGTCAGATTAGTTCACTGTCGCTCACTGCTTCAATATGTGTGCCCGTGATTCTGTTCACTCATCTCCTACTGGAACCTGAAGGAAAGTTTTTAGATGTGCCTAAATATCTATTCCCTCCAAATACTTTCCCTTCTCCTAGCAACTGATTTTCAAAGAAGCTGAAGTTAAGGAGCTGTTTGGGTATCCCCTAGTGGCACTAAATAGAATTTCAATCACTGAAAGCAGTTTCTGTAATGGCTCGCACCTTTTCTATGTTAGCATACATCCTTCCCTGACTGCTCATTATCTGCTTTGCTGTGGTCCCTAGCATCCCCAGCCATGGGCCACAGTACCAAAATCTGACTAACTTCATTTGTGACAGCCACAGGAAAGGAAAAAGAGTCTCTCTTGACACCAGATACGTTAAGACACAAAGGGTCTCGTTATTCTGTGCTCTCTTTCTGAATATGAGCCCAGGTGACACTTTTTTTTTTTGTGACTTTTAGCAAGAATGCTTGTCTTCAAACAACTTCGTGGGACCAACAATTTGTCAAATACCGTAACAAAGGTATCTGCTGCTACTGCCCTAGAGAAAAGATGTATGTCCACCACAGTGGCTGATGTCAGAGCAGAGCTTTGGTCCATGCAGTCCACAGCTAAAAGGAGTAAAGACTTCAGTGTCACAGAAGCAGAACACCTGCTGCAAAATCTTTAGGCTACAGATCTGTCTATAAGATGACATCATATTTAATAATGAAAAAGGGTTGACAGTATTACAGTACTGTAGTTATTTCATGTTAATACATTCCACCATGATTAATAGCAATAATAATTTTTAAATTCTGAAGTGCAATAAGATAGAATATATCTGGTTTGAAGAAAGGAATTTTTTTTTTTTCCCCAGAGAAACTTTAAATGCCACTGCTCTGTCATGAGAAGGAGCTCCATGACAATTCTTGGTGTCACAGTTCTTAGCCTTCTACCATGTGGCCCCAGCCCTGTCCACTTCACACATGAGTGACACTCCTTCATTTCCTTGTCCATATACAGCTTCCTTTCAGTCATTCAGAAGCATATGCTTTAATGTTGGCAAGGTCAGCTCTATAATTACTCAAATTCCAGAGGCTGAGTGGAAAAGGATAACCTTTCTTTAGCTTTTTTTTTGCGTCATCCTATAACCTTTAAACTGGAACAGTACCCCTGCTATCAAATTCAACAGGAGATTTCATATAACTTTTCATGAGACTAATTAGCTGGGGAATACATCTGCCATCATTTTTAAATCCAGAAAGGATGGCTATGATCATGTAATGTAATGTAATTAGAAAAGGGAAGGGAACAGTAGAAGCTCAACCTACTGGCAAAGCAGCCCTGTAAAGTAACTCGCTCTTCTCCTCCCGTCACCCATGCACCTTTCCTGTCCTCTAAATCCACAGGTTACCCTGCAAGGATAATCTCACCAGGCAGACACCCCATACTCCCTTCAGCAATGGCTTAACACCCCACACTAGTGAGGCAAAGGACCTACCTTTTACCACTGGAATGTATTTAGTAAAGGAGAGGTGAATACAGTCCAAGACTGAAGTCACCAACACTGCCACGTCAACTTCCTTGTCCCACTTGGGGAATTTTGAAGCAGCTGTGCTCTGTAAAGACAGATGTATGGGCAGCTCAGTAGACACTGCCTAATTCATGAACAGCAGCAAAAAAAGAAAAAAAAAAAAGGCAAAGAGCTACTTAGACTGTGCTGGAAAAGAATCTAGAGAATGTTTTAGAGGCAGACTCTGTAGAGATAAGTATTTGCACACCTGAAATAGCACCGCAGATGAAAAGAATAATGAAGAAGAACAAAAAATCAGGCATTCAAACTTTCTCCAGCTCATCTCTGAATGCATCCTGCGCCCTCCCCTGGAGGCTGTGTTCATCCCAGCCGAGCCAGGCTGGAGAGAAAGGGAACTAGAGGTGGGCAATGGAAAGGATCAGGGCTGGGAAAAGGCAGGGGCCATTTGGAAAGATCAAGGGATATAATGTCATATAAGGGTTATGAAGCACTGTGCTACAGCTGATGTGTGTGAGCTTGCTCCTACAGTCTGTCTAGAGGGGAAGGGATGGACAGAGGGATTTGGGGCTATCCTAGCTCACTCCACAGCAGAGTTAAGAGAGTAGGCTCCAAACTCTGCATGTCACAGTGGAGCAGGCAAGCAGGAGCGGGGTTCAGAATTGCAGATTGACTAAAAACTTGAGCAGAAGACTCTGGCATCAATCAGAATTGTCCCTGTCTATTCTCGAAACACAGGTCAAATCACAGGTACCAATGAAGGGTGCTGCCAACACAACTGCTAGCCTCTGGGAAAGGTTTCTCAGCATCAGGTATGTGCCTGTGCTGCTGTCCTCACTGCAGACACTTTTGCCAAGAAGTTTCATGGACTCTTCTGATGTCCCAACAGCAGCGCAGTCCAGCAGGAGTAAGGCAAGCTATGCACTCCCTTGCAACCTTCTTGAGGCCTCTGACTTGAGGGAGATACAGAGGAAGGACAGATAAACTATGCAAAATAGCAGCTCCTGATGTGGTTCTTCCTGCAGCTCACTCAGAAATATGAAGGACACTCTCTCAAAAGCTGGGACTTGCATGGGAAATATCTAATGCTACAGATATGTGGTGGGTTGACCTTGGCTAGACACCAGGTGCCCACCCAAGCCTCTCTATTAGTCCCTCTCCTCAGTTGGGCAGAGGACACAAAAAATACAACAAAATGTTTGTGTGTTGAGATAATGGCAGGGAGAGATCATTCACCAATTACCATCACAGGCAAAACAGACTCAACTTGGGAAAAATTAATGTAGTTTATTACTAATCAAATCAGAGTAGGATAATAGAAATAAACCCAAATCTTAAAAAAACCTTCTCCCCACCTCTCCCTTCTCCCCCAGATCAACTTCATTCCAAATTTTCTATACCTCCTCCTCCACAGCAGCACAGGGGGACAGGGAATGGGGGTTGCAGTCAGTTCATCACACAATGTCTCTGCCACTCCTCCCTCCCCACACCCTGCCCCAGCTCCAGCATGGGGTCCCTCCCATGGGAGACAGTCCTCCACGAACTTCTCCAATGTCTTTCCCATGGGCTGCAGTTCTTGTGTGCATTTCAGCTGCTCCAGCGTGGGTCCCTTCTGCAGGGTGCAGTCCTTCAGGCACAGGCTGCTCCAGCGTGGGTCCCGCCACGGGGTCACAAGTCCCCCCAGCAAACCTGCTCCAGCGTGGGCTCCTCTCTCCACGGGGCCACAGGTCCTGCCCCGAGCCTGCTCCAGCGTGGGCTTCCCACGGGATCACAGCCTCCTTTGGGCACATCCACTTGCTCCAGCACTGGGTCCTCCCGGGGCTGCAGGTGGAGATCTGCTCCACTG
Source organism: Tyto alba (assembly GCF_018691265.1). NCBI lineage: Eukaryota > Metazoa > Chordata > Aves > Strigiformes > Tytonidae > Tyto > Tyto alba. Next base: position 2,542,843 of record NW_024881295.1, on the reverse strand, counting down.
TGGACATCCATGGGTGGAGGAGGACAGCCTGCCTCACCATTGTCTCGTCATGGATGGAGTCATGCACTTCACTCACAAGAGAGAAGCAACAATATTTTTTATTGATATAAGGCAGTGAGTTAACAAGGTTCAATGGTAAATGCGACAGTGGTTGGACAAGATTTGATGTCAAGGTACACTTGAGTATTTACTGCATAGAGGACAGGGTCAGACAAAACCATCAGGGAGACCTTCCCGTTGAGTCACGAGATTCAGAGTGGACCCCCCTTGCATTCTAAACTCTTTCTCAAAGAGAACTGTAGGTGTGGCTGGATCCAAACTTAGTCCCACACTTGGTCAACAGTATATGTCTGAAGATTTATATGTGCACAATCAATCCTTTATATCACTTATCTAAAATTTCAAAGTTTCAGTGCGCTTATTGCCACCTTGCTCTCAAGGGACACTGTTTGCCTGTGCAGGGCATGCAGAGATCTGGTGATTCCCCATGTGTGTTCGGGCTCACTGCTGGGAGAATGGGAGTTCTGTAAGCTAGCAGAAAGGGAAAGCCCCACCGTGACAGTGAGGAGACCAGGCACCACAGCAGAAGCAATTCCAGAGGGAGCTACAAAGGCTGAACCATAGCAGGACTACATGGTACAAAGCAGGTCCTCACAAGGCAACAGAGCGTTGGGTCCCACAAATACACTGCCATGTATTTGCACCTCTGCCACTTGATGGTGCCTCCAATTTGGAATTGAAGTGCTTCCAGCTTGGTCACCATCAGGAGTGCATGGTATGGACAAAAGTCCTAGATGCTTTCTTCCCTCCTTAAATGGTGCCCAGCTTTGATTCCCATACGGACATATAAAGCAACAGAAGAACTATATTTGGTGTACAGAGTATTCAGAAGACAGAAAGTAAGCAGCTTCAGAACCAGTAGGTAACCAATATTCAGTTGATTTGGAAGAAGCTACAACTACACACCTCTATAGTGAAGCAGTTTAGGAAAGGAGGTGATTTCCTGAGACACAGTATCTCCTTAACACCTTCCTCAAATCATCACTAAACCTCTCCCAACACAGGGGTGTCCCTATGCTACCTTCAGCCCCTGCTTGACGTACACACTGAGCCTCCACAGACAACTCCACCTCACAAACAACATTCAGGTGCAAATGTAAAGGCATATTTTGCTCTACTGAACACTTAGTCTTGGAATCTCACTGTCCCCAACCTGCTTCCTACAGACCACTGGGGAAGAGGTCCTGCGGTTCTTCACCCTCATAATTGTATGCCAAGAGAAAAAGATCAAGTGATCATAGCAAAACAAGTCTTATGTGAGCATTTGCTTCTCCCACAGGACTGGCTGAACTTACTGACTTTAAGGACTGGTCTCACAGTCCACTCTTGTTGACTGCAAGCATAGTAGAGATTGTGGTGACATGATACATCTTTGACTATTACAAAGTTGCTTGAAATGGTAATTTTCTGGTCAGCATCAAAACACACTGTAAAGGGTGAATTCTTCAACTAATAAACAAGGAAATCATTCCCCTGTGAGTATGAAAATTACTGCTCAGGAAATGGCCTGCACTAATAGGGGATATTAATGTGCACAAAATCAATACACAGGCAGATTGTCTGCTCCATTCAGAGGCAAACACACCAGTCACACTGGCTCGGATTGATCTGGGGGATGGAATATGATTTCTTCCCTTTTAAAAGAGCAAGAGTGTGCTATACAGACATTGTGTTACCTGATATTGTCACCAAGAACCACATCACTTCAGTTCAATTTTTTGGACATGGTAATTAATGAAGACAAATTTGGCCAAGTCACAAAGACAAATAAATGTAGAGCACCCATCTGTCTCTGGTGAGCACTTCTCATCTCCCTTCTTCATGAGCTTCAGACTCACTGTTGTGTCTACTGACTTGCTAGTTTCCCAAGAGTGGATGTCTGCTGCCTACAATAAATTTGAAAAGTGAGGATGAACTCTACACAGTGCAGCTAATGTCCATCAAGCTATTGTTCAAGACTCTTTAAGTGTCTGTGGACAAGTTTTAAGGAGCCCATAAAGGTCACTAAGAAAAAATAGATAATTGTCAGTAAGCTGGTATTTACTGTACTGATATTCTCATCTCCACCAACAATATTTAGAACATCTGTAAATCAAAAAGAGATTGGAAAACAGTTATCTAACTCCATGAGAGCTTGGAAAAGGTCGGATCTAGATCTCTTCAAAGGGTCAAAGTTATATAATCCCATTTAATATCATTAACTATTGAAGTTGGTCTGATTTTAGTCTAGATAGGCTTTCTGTTTCTGCCAATCTTCTGCATGAATATTAGCAAGACTAAAAAATGACCACAAGCAGACACTTAAAGAAAAATAAGAACAGAACAAACATATGACACTTGCCTATCTTTTAACTCTTTCTAGCTCTCAGGGTCTACTGAACCTGATGCTTTTTATTTATTTACTAATCTGCAATCAATCTCTTTTACTAATGTTTATCAAGTCTCCCCTTATTGCCATGTAACTGTCTTGCCTCCTCACCACCCTTTGTCAATGAGCTCCCCAGTTCTGCTTCTCTTTTCATGAAGTACCACCCACATTTCTTTGTGTTTTGAACTTGGATCCCAGCAGCCTCATTTGATTACTTCAAGTCTAGTTACTCCAGAAGAAACAGGTTACACATAAACCATACTCAAGCTCTTCATGCCATTATTCATGATTAGACTTCTGTCATACTTTCCCTATAGTCCCTTTTCTAGGTGGAAGAGTGACAGCCCACTCAGTCACTCCTCAAACAGAGCTTTTGCTTACATTGATGATCCTCCTTGCTTTCTTCAAAGATCTTCCAGTTATAGTCTGAAGATGGGGTACCAGGACTGCAGATGGTACTCAATCTCCTAGCAAAGCCTTATATTTGATTTGGTATTTAGACTGCTACTGAGTGCTGAGATGACTTTTGATGGGCATATCTATTATAACTACATAGTCTCATTCCTGATTGGCAAGGACCAACTCAGAGCCTATCACTGTGAATGAAGCTCCATATCCATCACTTTATATTTGCATACACAGAATTTTATCTGCATTTTCATTGCACTGTCACCCAGCCTTGTGAGGTCCTTCTGCAACTCTTTACAGTCAGTCTTTTTCCTTACTACCCTGAAGAGCTTTGTGTCATCACCAAAGTTGATCACCTCACCTCTCACCTCCTCTGCCAAATAATTTATGAAAGTGTGGAATGGCACAAGTCTCAGGACAGATCCCATCTTAGTGACATGTCTCCACCAGAAAGTCTGCCCACTGTTTCCCACTTTTAACTATGCCAGGATCTTCCCTCTTATCCCATGGCTGTACAGTTTACTCCAGAGCCTTCTGGAAATCTAACCTAGCCAAATAGACTCATCATTATCATTGTGCTTGGTTGTCTCTTCAAATACATTAGTTTTCTAAAGCAAAACTTTTTTTAACAGAAATCATGTTGACTTTTCCCAAGGAAATTTTTCGCATTTATCAGGTATTCGTTGATTCAATTATTTGTTATATTGTCTATTAATTTGCCTAGTACAAATGTCAAATCTGCCAGACCACAGTTCCTTAGATATCCATATGGAAACTGTTTTAAAAAATGACAGCATGCTTGCTACTCTCCAGACTTCAGGCACCGATAGAAGTTTAAGTGAATTATACAGTGCCATAAGTAATTCCACTATTTCTCTTAAAAGTCATGAGTGTATACCACTCAGTTTTGGATATTTGTCAGCTTTCATTCTGTGTCTGCAACACAATTTCTGCCACAGTTATTTAATAGGATAAATTCTAGTCTGTCTTTTATTTAATTTCTTCTAATTCAATGACTCTCCAAATTATATTCTCTACTGGGATCTCTAATTCACTTCTAGGAAAATCATTATAATAAGCCAATGTCCTGGTTTTGGCTGGAATAAAGTTACTTTTCCTAGTAGCTGATATAGTATTGTGTTTTGGTACTGTGTTTTGGTTTTAGGATGAGAATAAAGTTGATAACACACTGACATTTTAGTTGTTGCTAAGCAGTGTTGGTACTAAGTCAAGGACTCTTCATCTTCTCATACTGCCCTGCCAGCAGAGGCTGGGGGTGCACAAGAAGCTGGGAGGGGACACAGCAAGGACAGCTGCCCAAGCCAAAGGGGTATTCCATGCCATATGGCATCATGCCCACTATATAAACTGAGGGGGAGTTGGTCCAGGGGGGTTCGTGGCTTGAGGAGTGGCTGGGCATCAGTCAGTGGGTGTTGATCAATTGTATTGTGCATCACTTGTATATATTACTGCTACTATTATTTTTATTATTATTATTATTATTATTATTATTATTATTATTATTATTATTATTATTATTATTGCTGATGCTGTTGCTGTTGCTGTTGCTGTTGCTGTTGTTGTTTTGTTGGTTTTTTTGTTGTTGTTATTATTATGATGGTGATTATTATTTTCCCTTCATTTTCTGTCCTATTAAACTGTCTTTATCTCAACCCATGAGTTTTAATTTTTTTTCCAATTCTCTTCCCCATGTCACTGGCAAGGGGAAAAGGGCAGAGTGAGTGAGTGGCTGTGTGTGTGCTTAATTGACAGCTGGGGTTAATCCATGACAACCAATTACAATAGGAAATATAAATTCAGTACTCAAAATTATTACATTTATACTTCTCACTGCTGATCCTTCTTCCTGCTGTTTCTTTTATACCTATATTACCCATGAATGCAGTTATGATCTCATATTCCATAGGCCCTATGGGCCTTTATGGAGATGTAGCTCAACTGATGTTAGCTTTGCACAACTTCTGCCTTCCTCAATCCTTCCTCCAAAAACAATCTCCCAAACTTACCCTAAACCTGATTGAATCAGAAAACTCTTTGGCTTATCTGTCATGCAACTGTTAAACTGTAGTAAATCAGACTAAGTGGGTGTCACAGAACTTCCCATCATGTTTGAGGAAATGTAGGACGACAGGTTTCTGGAGATCACAGACCCAGTCCTGGAGTAGCTGTATCTTTTACCAGGACACTCTGAATCCCAGAGTTCAGAAGGAAGCCATGTAATAACCTGTTTTCCCCTCAGCATCACTAAAAATGAAAATGTGTCCTTCCCTTCTTTTTGTGCAACTGGACCATTAGCCTCAATTTCTGACTGCTTCCCTCATCAGAATAGCAAAGATCATATTATGTCCATGAGCCAGGTGGCATGTCATGCTGTCCTGTTAAAAGAAGACAGCTTGTCCTAGTAGATAAGGATGTAGAATTAGGGAAGGTGCTGGCATGCAGGGATAAAATGGCTACAGGTCTCATAGGCACAAATGTGAAGCATGCAGGAAATTGTGATCGGTGATAATACAGCCTCACCACACATCAGTGCAGTATGGTTCCGTGCAAAATTATGTGTTTCTATGGGGTGACATTTTTATTCTGTAAGAATTTACAAGAGTGAAGATCAGGGCTAAGTTTGCAGCCTGACTAGAAATGCTTCTATCTCCATCATCCATTTACAATTCTGATGAGTGACCACCTACATGCAGCCTGAGAAAGACATGATGACCACTCCTCCCTTGGCAGTACTTCAGATCTTTGTTTCCTGCTGGATAAAATGGGCATCTTCACAGGAAAAACATGGGGTTTTTTGTAGGACTACTTTGTGTTTTACTTAATAAACAGAAAAGGGGGAGAGGTTGTGGTGATGGGGAAATAACAGGATTTTTATTATTGGATATGACTAGATCTGAATTGAAACCTGAACTTGACTAATTACAATTGATCTTTTTTGGCTGAACAGAAGATGATTTGTCTGATATTATTACCTATAACATACCTGGACATAATGCATCCACATGTAAAATGCTTTGGCAGTTGTGACCAACCTCATTTCTACATGTTGCTGCAGTGCTTGCAGTGATAATGTCCATAATGATGGGAACCAAGACACGTTTTGGTTCCTCAGTGGTATTTGTGCCATTCACTCTAATGCAGTTTTTTCACTCAGTAAGTTTCCTCTTTCCTTCAAAACAGGAGACAAGAATCATCTGGACTAAAAGAAAGGGGAAGAGGTGAAGTAAGTAGGCAAGTGGGGTCAGGCTGAGACTGTGGCTTGAAATACAGTAGCTGAGAGAACAAAGGCTTTGTAAGACAAACTAAAGGTGAGTGTGAACTCAGGTTTGAAAGTGAGAAAGTCCAGGGCTCAAGGAACTATAAAGACAGCCAAGGACCTTATATAATGATGTGCCAGGCTGTCATTAGATTGTCAGGTGTTTGGATGAGTGGCTGGGAGCAGACAAGCACATATACTCACTGATAACAGCGCTATCACAGTGTCAAGCTGGAAGAAAACAAGTGCTGTGTGTGAACCATTGCCCTTGCTTCATTCAGCAAGACACAGACCACTGCACCTAGTGAGGGAAACTGGGTCTGGCATTTTCCTTGACTGCTGTCTTATTGCCCTCTTTCAGGGTGATTATAAGGCAGACAGAATGCCTCCCTGGTGGATAAATTCTGTGTACATGGGCTTACCTTTGTGGCTGCCAAGTCAAGCAGCAAGCAAAAGGTGTGAGGAGTAATTTGGAGATTACCATTGTGCATTCCCAGATGTGGTGAGTTAGATGGAGCAAGCTAGCTCTCCTGAGAGGTGACAACACTTAGGGAAGTACCCAAGTCAGCTCAATTTTGCCTAGGTTTCCAACAAGAATCTGGGAGATGCAATAGCACCTCAGAGGTACCTTCACAAACATATTTTCTTGGACAAGTGCTGGAATAGAATTGTATAGAAATGGAGAAAGTCCTTTAAAATGCATCCATCCTTTGGTATCTGTAGGGCCATGAGGTGAGCAGGGAGGGGACTGAGGCAGCAACAGTAGGTATGATGAGACACCCACAGCCCCCCAGCACTATACTGATCTCTAGCCATGCGATCACCTCAATCTGATGCAAGGCTGAGCAGCCTTGGCCGCCCTGTCACAGAAGAGAAGGACCACCCCTGCAGGACTGGGAGGAGGAGGACATGCCAGGTGACCTTTGCATCTTTCTCTGTAGCAGGTGTTCACTGCAGTACTGCAGTAATCACCTCTGAGGAGGAAAAGGTGCGCTTCTGCAAGCGGCTCTGAACTGTCCTAAGGAAGCTGCACAGCTGTATTAATTCCACATCAGAGATTTCAAATGAACTTAATGAAGTCCGAGAGTGCAACCAGTCTTTTTGACATAAAAAACATACCACACTTTGAAAAATACTGATTTTATTCATATGTCTAGCCTACTGAACAGTGGATGACACTGGTAGGAACAATCACAAATATCTAGTTACATGGTTTCATCAAGTTCTGGCCTGTGCAATGTTGGATTTGAGTCAAGCACTATTATGGCATCACCAAAAAGGACAATGATTGCTGTTCCAAGCTCAGTTGAGTCCCACTTCCTTGGTCAACTTTCAAGACCAGTAAACTCTCCTCCCACCGTGTGTGGGATTCTCTGCAAAGAACTTGTATTCTCAAAGTCTGAATACAGCAAACAGCCTGAAGTGCAGGCTCCATCTAAAAATTCTGTTTACCTCATGGACTTTATTTGAAAGCCCTCAGGTTTCCAGTGCGACAAATAAACAAAAAACCCTACCATTGACAATTTATCAGAAATGTTGGACCAGACTTGTAAAAAATCAGCCTAGCTCCAATAAGGGAGCTGGAATTACTTATCTCACCAGATGATCTGGCCTGAAAATCCCAACTGCCATCCTTGAAATAATGTATCACAGCAAGGTTTCACAGCAAAAGCAGAGTGATCCTGTAACTAACATCCCTGCTGTCTGTGAGGGCACACAGTGTGGTCTGAAGTCTCTGATCTGCATACTGTGTATCTGAAAGGTATCCATAGACTTACTTCTGCAGCATATTCCCACCTTTCTAAAGGCAGCCTGCACTTAGGCTGACTCTGAAGACAACTGCCCTTGCAAGAAGGGTCAGCCACACTCATGGTCAGCCACACTGCCTTGCCACACAGATCAGGATGCACAGTGACTCAGAGAAGTCCCACGCTGCAAGCTGGCCTGCACTAAGATGTAGAGTAGGTCTCTGTATTGTTATGACCATGGAGTGAATGCTGTCTCCTAAGAACTGTGGGCTCACATCCACGCTGAGGACTACTGAGCAGACCTACTCCAAAAGCATCTTTGGAGCTGGCGCCTCGGGGTTTCTTTAAGCCCAGTCTTATAATCCTGTTTGAGTCACAAGTAGTCAGGAAGTCACAGCTCATCAGAGGATCAGACCCTCTGCCAGCAGCCATGAGGAGGTATCACAGTCCTAGCCTGTTACAGGTGCCAAGAGCTGCAAAATTAGAGTGAGCTGCCTTCTTCGTCTTTTCCCTCATGTGTTGGCTGTGAGGGCTGCTAGACAGGCTAAAAGTCACTCATGAAAATGTAGAGGGTGTTATTGCTAAAGTCCTAGGGAAGCTGGATGCCCAGCATCCGTAAGAGTACCTTCTGAAAATCCTAGTCATACTCAGGGTATCCTTCACTTCACTCTTCCTCTCCATCTCTCCCCTCCCAGAATCAATTCTTTCTACCCACTCTCCTATGCAGAGATCTGGCAACACACTCAGGGTGGATCCACCTTTGGTTATGGACATTTGGCTGTGTGACTGACCTTTGCTGCTGCCAAAGGGAGGGGATTCCAGGCCAGAGCATCCCTCTCTGCCCTTCGCTTTTCAGTGCTAATTGGGTCTTCTATCAGTTCCAGCACAGCATGGACTTGTGGAGCTTGAAAAGCAAGTTTTTTATCACAACGGTGTAATGGGAGAAGACTTCAGAGCATTTTCTGAGAACACTGCATACAATTATATTACATTTTCAAAACTGTCTGGCTATTGTGCCTTCTAAAACACATGAAAGACTACGAACAGTGCTATTTCAGTGAGACGCTCTACAGCCACTGAAACTAAGTCACTACCTCCTTTAGAGCAGGCAATGGACTCATGTTCACAACAAGAATTGACTGTGTGTACGCTAAAGCAAGACACTTCATAGGTAAATGAGAATTATCCCTAGTTTGGGCCCACCCCTTAGATATCAGATATTATGCATGAACAGGATGATTAGTACTTGTAGAGCTATGTGAAACATCTACCATTTATCTGAGTTATGAAAACAGAGTTTTGAATAGCACAGTAATCCAAGGCCAAAAGACAGGCAGACAAATGGACAGACCTTGGCCATCTGTTTGATTCTCTCTCTTCTAAGGGCTGACCTTACGCATTTGCCAGGACTTGATACTCCACTTGAAAAAAAGGTTTAAAATAAGTTTTAACAACAGAGTCTTTTGGAGGTGCCCTGTGTCAATTTGCAGCTTCCCACAGGACTCGATGCTTGTCTGGGGCTTTTCAGCTCATAAACTGCTGCTCTTTAGCCACTGGCAATTGAATCCTGCTTTATTTAGTTTTCCCAGAAATGAAACACTTTTGACTCTTAATGGGATTCTCCCTGCCTCCTCCCTCCAACCCCTGTTCACATCTAGTTTCAGTTTCCTGGACATAAGAGTTTTAACCCTTTTTTAAAAAACAACAGCAACAAGAAAACCACAAAGCAAGGAAACCAGTTTTCTGTCCATAAATGTTGTATTCCCTGCACCCAGGGAAACTTCACCAACTCTACAGCAAGAAGATGCAACAACCTCTTGAAGCATCCGGACATCGCACCCTTGCAGCATCCAGAATCCAGCCTAGCAAGAAAAAAAGTGTTATGTGTTAAAAAAATGCCCAATACGACTGTGTTATTTTGCATGGATCACAGTTGAGACATGTCAACCTAAGGGTACATTTCTTAATGAGAATGTCTGAAGGGACTGAATTTGAGATACCCTGTCAACATAACTGCAGCTGGCTACAATGGAAAGTGCTACATTTCTTTGCTTACCTTGACGCCTAGTTGGATTTGATTTATGGAGGATTTTTTCTTACAGCTCCTGGGAATCTTACACATCTCTTCTTGCATGAGATGAAAGATAAATATTAGAAGGTTGCAAAGTTTGGTAGGATGCACTGCTGTGCTATGCTGCTCCAAGGACAGAGACCAAGGTCTGACCTTTACTGTAACTGGGACTTTGATAATGCCCATAGTCACTTTCTTGGTGTCTAGTTTTAAGTCATTTTAAGACAGATCTATATTTACAATTTGGCTTACACGCTTCTTTCTCCGTGCCAGGGTCAGAAAAGTCTATCTGAGTGAGAAAGGGAAATTGTAAGTGGGTTTTTTTTGTTTTTTTTTTTTTTTTTTTTTTAATCAGATCTGAAATTATTTGTTGAGGCAATGAATGGAAAATATGTTGGGTCTGCAAGGTCCATCTGTGCTGGTGACACATGAAACCTAAAGGGCTATTCATAAGTTATTAAAAATATCTGCAGTCCTTCACAACAAAAGAGAAAGAAAGAGAACACAGAAGTGACTGGAATAAATGTGGCAATTGGGCCTTCCTAAATTGGTCAAAGTCTGTTACAATCTGAACAGTCACATCACAATTCTTCAACTCAAGCCGTACTTACATTTCTTTTCCCTCTGTATGTCAACAGTGCAAAGCCTCAATTCTGCTAGTCTAACATACCCCTAGAAGTTACCTACTGCACTTTTCTTTACACAGGATGGCTTATGCGTTCTGTATTGGCTTATGTGATACTGTATTGTTCTGCCATATATTCAGATGGCTTATATGATACCGTATTGGGTTTGTGTGTCAGGGTTTCAGTAGGAGGGGAGCTACAGGGGCGGCTTCTGTGAGAAGCTGCTAGAAGCTTCCCCCATGTCTGATGCAGCCGGCTCCAAGGCAGCTCCAGTGCTGGCCAAGGCCAAGCCCATCAGTGACGGTGGTGGCACCTCTGGGGTAACATTTAAGAAGGGGGAGAAAAACCCTGCGCAACTGCAGCTAAAGAGAAGAGGGAGAATATGTGAGAGAAACAACTCTACAGAAACCAAGGTCAGTGCAGAAGGAGGGGGAGGAGGTGCTCCAGATGCCAGAGCACAGCTTCCCCTGCAGCCCCTGGTGAAGAGCACGGTGAGGCAGGCTGTGCCCCTGCAGCCCACGGAGGACCACGGTGGGGCAGAGCTCCACCTGCAGCCCTGGGAGGGCCCCCCCCCAGAGCAGGGGGATGTGCCCAAAGGAGGCTGTGACCCCGTGGGAAGCCCACGCTGGAGCAGGCTCCGGGCAGGACCTGTGGCCCCGTGGAGAGAGGAGCCCACGCTGGAGCAGGTTTGCTGGTGGGACTTGTGACCCCGTGGGGGGACCCACGCTGGGGCAGTTCATGAAGAATTGCAGCCCGCGGGAAGGACTCACGCTGGAGAAGTTCCTGGAGGACTGTCTCCTGTGGGAGCGACCCCACGCTGGAGCAGGGAAAAGGGTGAGGGGTCCTCCCCCTAAGGAGGAAGGAGCAGCAGAGACAAGGGGTGATGAACCGACTGCAACCCCCATTCCCTGTCCCCCTGTGCTACTTGCAAAGGGGTAAGAGACAGAAAACTGGTAGTGAAGTTGAGCCCGGGAAGAAGGGAGGGTTGGGGGGAAGGTGTTTTTTAAGATTTGGTTTTATTTCTCATTATCCTACTCTGATTTGCTTGGTAATAAATTAAACTAACTTACCCATGTGAAGTCAGTTTTGCCTGTGATGGTAATTGGTGAGTGATCTTGTCCTGCCCTTATCTTGACTCAGGAGCCTTTTGTTACATTTTCTCTCCCTTGTCCATCTGAGGAGGGGAGTGATATAGCAAATCTGGTGGGCACCTGGTGTCCAGCCCATCACAGATATCTGGTTAGGACGTGATATTAAATTAATCATTTTAGGACTCCTGAGTCCTAAACAAAAGGTCCAGACTTAATTTAATTGCATGAGTATTTGACAGGGCTAGCCATGAGCTTAAAAAAGCTAATTGTGTACCTGCCTAAATGCATTACAAGGAATTTACATCGTTTATATTTTTACATAGTATTTTCTACCAAGACAATTCCTTTTTCCACTCAGTACAGGAATGTGAAAGCAGCTTATTCCACCATGATGACCATACACTTTCTAGCCGTCATACTTCTGCAACTCCTGCTGCTGCTTGACAATGGTTCAAGTAGCCAGAAAAAGAAGAGCAAGAACAGGCTATAGAAAGAGGATGCCAGTGAGAAAGCCCTGGGCCAGAAGGTTGGTTGCAACTTTGCTAAAGACCACAGGAGGAAAAAGAAAGAAGTGGGAGAGACATCAGAGACGGGACAAAGCCTACAAAGTGAACAAGATTTATCAAGAATTCTATCTAGATTCAGAAAGGAGGAAATGGCAGTGGTATATAAAATACATCAATATGCATGCTTATATAAATATTAATATATATAAACATTCACACTCACACAGAAGCTACATATTTAAGCAACGATTTATGTAACAACGTGTAAAATATTACAAGCAAGGATTTGTAAAATACGTTTGCTCTTCAAAAAGTTTTCTAAGAAAAAGCCAGATATACCAACAAAATGTACATCTGCTTGATTTGAGTTCAACAAAATTGTGAGAAATCTCTGATTTGCAGGCTAAACTTATGCTAATCTTGAAAGCAAAATTCCCTCACTGAATTTTCTTTCATGTAAGCTTTTTCCTGCATATTTACATGTTGGAGATGGAAGCTTTTAATCCAGGGGTTACAGAGCATGAATAAGGCTAGCTCATAGTTTTCCAAAAATTCAGTGCAAGAATAAATGGATACTAGTGATTGCTTGGAGTTTGACAAGCCAGAGACCCCATCAAGCAATCCACAGGCAGAGACAGATGTCTGCAACAGCTGCGTGAATTGAACCTATGAAAAACCACTGGATTTTCCTCCAGAGTGAACAATCACAGTGGGTTTTGTTCGTCTGATTCTCCCCTTATACTGATGTATCTGATATGGCTCTACCCCAAAGTCATTAAAGACATTCCACGGGAAAAGAGTAGAGGATGAGAGTCTACATATTCAGTATTTGATATCTAGGGTCTCCTTTTATCCACCGTGTACATTAATAACCCAACAACTGCTTAGAAGTTATAAAATATACTTCCTTATAGTTTGTTTCCTGATCTACAGAGAGAAAATCCCTGCTCCTTTGTGGTTTGTAAATTCATTTAGTAAAGCTCCTTAGGAGCAAACAAGACTCCTCTTGCACTGGAAGTACTGCTTGTTTAAGGTATGTAATGTAATCTGCCTGTCCAAAGTAAGGATTATGCAAAACTTAACAGCAATAGAAATGACCCCAATAAATAAAAATAAAGATGACATAAATAGGTTTTTGAGTTTAGCATGAAAAATTTTCCTGTAGTATTTGCAATTCCAAAAGGCCAAACCTAAATTTTTCTGGACCACCTTTCATCAAATGTTTTATAAACAAAGTAACCACAGGGATCAAACACTACAACATTAAGCAGGTGCCTGAAAGCAGCTCAGAAATATAACTGATTACCACATAGTCATTCAACATTGAAAATATTGTGAAAAACCCAAACAGTATGGCCACAGGACAGCAGAACTGTAATTTTAAATCTTTCCAATAAGCGAGGGATTAGCTAGTATAATAGAGCAGTGAAGGACTGACATGAAACCAGGGGCCAAATCCAGGTTTGCAATAGTGTTTGAAAGCACCATTAAAATAATGATTACTATCACTCACACAGAGAATGTGATAGGAGAGATTTTGACTGGACCAGAAGAAGGCAGATGGACCAAAGAGTATTTTTCTATGCCTATAATACTATAAATGTGAAAGTAATAAAGTATCTAATAGGAACTGAAATGAAGTAAGGCAACTGTTGAAGTATAAGGTAGATGAAATACTAAAGTACTCTCTGCCAGCCTGTGATTTACTCATTACTTAGTTATTGCTTACTTACTTTTAAACACTATTTGAATATAAAGTACAAAACTAAACCAAGAATTTCCAAAGTGGCCAGTGACGTTAGATGCTTAGCTTGACACTCCAAAGGGACTGAATTTCAAAATGCAGAATGCAGGTCTTGTGCAGGCATCCAGAAACAAAACCTACTAAGTTGCTGCCATTTTTAAAAAGATGGGCCTTATATATGTGTAGAGGGATGCAAAGGATTAATTTTGGGGACCCACCTCTCTATCCCCTATTGCCCTTTATTTTGACAGCCTGATACTGATGCCCAAATTCATAGTAAATAGGTCCTAACTCCTCAGTGAGGCTTTCTGAAAGTAGTGACAAGGAAAAATGGACTGTGCTCTGGAATGGGAATCTACACTCACCTGTGCAATTTTTCAACCCCATTTCAGACACTTCCTACATTTATGATTGGAAATCATGCAATATTCTTAACCTTTAAAAAAAATCTGCTGCCTCCTGCTACCATGCAAGACGCTTGAATCCTGATCAATGATGACAGATGCAATCCCATTGTATGTGTAAGTAAGAGGGATATCTACACATAGGAACAACTACTGGCAGGTTAGCTGAGAATAATTTAAAGCTTTGAGTGTCGCTGTCATAGCTGAAAACACTGGGGATATCAAAAATGTAGGGGAAGCTACTTCAAATGGATGTAACTCCACTGAAGCAAGTTTTACTTGGTTCCATTATGATAAAAGAGACACATGTGGCATCCAGGCTATTATCCTGTGGAAGGATAAGAGAGAGGTGATTAAACAAACCAGATCCAATGTACTTATAGTATCCATCTTAAAACAGAAGCAATAAAGAGCAGCAGAACTGTGAAGTGAGCAGCTTTGCTTCTAATGAGAGGATAAAGCTACAAACTCCTTCCAGTGTCCTGCTACAGCAAAGGAAAACGTATGCAATGAACGTATAAAATCAGCTGATTTTACAGTTCAAATGGAAACATACAACACTGCCTCACATGACATTGTAGTTTTATCTTGGCTGAGCGAATCAAAATATTCAGGGAAATTCCCAATACTTCCTCAGATTAAAACCCCAGTTTAACCCACACACAGTGCTGGACATATGCAGCTCTCACTTCTCTTCCTAGAAGCCATCTGGAACACCCCTGAGGAATCTCAACTTTGAAGCAAACGTTCTGCTTCATTCTGACATCAGCAGTTATAAGGACATCGTTAGATTTAATGTCCTTTATGACACTGTGCAAAGACTATACTGACTTGCTCCAGAAAATGGGTCATGTGGCCAAGTTCCACATCCATTCCCTTCTACGTGCTTAAATCCAATGTAGCAAGGCTAAGTGCTTGTCCTCAGCTGTCACCAAGCTCTGGAGACACACAAACCACAGAAATCACTGAATTCCTCCACATGCCTGTGGCAAATGACAGGTTGTGTTATCCTTCAGGCCTCCCCAGCATAACCGCACCAGCCTATACCTCACTACATGTATTGCACAAAGACTTAAGACAAAGGTCCAGCTCTGAGCATGCCATCAGCCCGTGCTCCACACCCAGTGCGGTGACTACCACTGCCTCCTCTCCCATCACACCAGAAGGGGAAGAGCCAGAGGGGGCAGTTCCTTCCTCTTCTAAAACAGATCAGGGGTGAGGGTACTCATCCAGGATACTAGACACCTTGTTTCTGTGCTCTCCTCTATTGCAGCTGCCTCCAGAGAGAGCCCCAAAACTTCAGGCATTAGCAGTTTGGCCACCGGGTGCCCCTAGGGTTGAGCATTTACATGGTCTTTGCAAAGCACTGTGATTTCAGGATGCACTGTCAAAATGACAAAACAAGGCAGATCCGCCAGGTTGCTGGTGGAAAATCTCACCCAGGAAAGAAGGAAGGAGCAAAGAGCGGGAGGTCTCATTCCATGCTCATAGGAGTGCTCTGGAGCCATATTTCATCTTCTGCATCATTAATCCTATGTCCCACGAAGCTACAGCATCAAGGAGAGCATCCTGATGCACCCCTAAACCAGCCTCCTCTGTTGCCTGGTGGCCAGGGGACTCTCCCAGCAGCATGGGCCCTGCCCACTGCACAAAAAGCAGATGCCCTCTCTTGCATGTCTTGAAAGTGCCAGTCCATGCTCAGTTTAATAAAAAAGGCCGTATCTCCGTTGTCAGGAGAGGTTTCTGCCCTGTGAGCCCATCCCCTGCACAGCCAGGGTGTAGAGCTTCATGAACGTTGTGGAGGGTTCATGACATACCCCAGCACTGGCTACCTAGGTAGCTCTCCAGTAGCAAAGGAAACCACTTAAATATACTTTAAAAATCAGGGCAGGCAAATGGAGCCTTCGTGGCCACACTTACCTCTGCCACAAGCTGCCAACACCTTTTTGCTGGGCAGGTCGCGCATCCAAGTGTTGCTTTGTCAAATACCCCCGTGGCCCACAGGATGGCACTGTGCCACCCCACAAACTCCTCGCTGGCTTTTGGTGGCTCTTTCCGACAGCTACAGTCAGTGTAAGGCAGCCTTTTTCACATCACAGGTTTTCCTCTTGAATTTTTAGGCTTTCCAGAATTCAGCATATTTCTGCAGATTCTCCCATGGCAGCACACCAGCTGATCCTCTGTGTCTTTGCTCAGAAAGATCACCATCTGCTTTCTGTGAGCATTTTGCTTGAGCAACAGTAAGCTTAACCCCAAAAAGGGTTAGCCTAGCAGATACACAGCAACCTCCAGAACAACTGCTTCTTTTCACTACTGAGAAATTGTATTTGGTAAGCCTGAAACTAATATCAGCTATTGCTTACAACACACTTTATATGTTCAAAGTATCATACAAAGCCAAATTTAGTTAACAGCCTTGCTAATTCCCACATCATTTGCATTCCACTTAAGATCATTGCAAAAACTTGGAGCTTGCGTAGCCTACAGCTACCCAACATGGACTGGAGGGGGCACAAGCCTTTACAGGCACATGCATGGACACACTTGGCACATATGCTCCAGCTTATTTGATAAAACACCCACACGGTTTTGCAATCCTCTCCCATTTATGGGTCAAAGATGGAGCCAAATCACAGACATTAGCATCTGGACTGTACATCAGATTTCAAACCCTTCTCATCGGTGTTTGAGGATCCTACGACACAGGGTTTAGATTTTTCCCTAGACTAACAAAGCATCCCTTCAAGAAAAATATTCTGGGAGAACTGCGGAGTTAATGGCTTTAAAATAAAATTCAACAAGTTATGCTTGTCCTTATTAAAATATTTGAAAATGATCACCAAGGTCAATTATTTCAGCTTAAAGTAGCTGAGAAGATGAAGTAACTTGAGTTTACTCAACTTTGGTCTAACCATCGTTATCAGCTTTGACTTCAGTTGCTAGCCCTTGTTAAAGCCTGAAGTGGTTTACCTTCATTGCAGTTTTAAATGTTGGGGGTTTTTTTGTAGTGTGGATATATCCAGGGAGCCAGCAAACAAAATCACAACAAAATATTAGAGCTCGGTCTACAGCAGAGTCAAAGACAACAGTTGCTAGGAACAACAGGCTGCTGGGGACAGCAAAACAGCCATGGTCCTGCTGTCTGCTCTGCTTGTACCTGAGCCCTAGGAAGCCAGGATTGCAGCTGCTGATGGGAAGTGTGGAAAGGGGCTTGGGGACAAGGAAACTGCTGCCATGGTTGTGGCAGTGGTAATAGTCATCTCCACTCCTTACTTCTCCCCTCCTCCCAAGGGTCTCCAGGGCCCCTCTGGCTCAGCTCTCCTTTCTCTCTTTCTCTCTGTTCCTCCCCCCAGGCTTAGCTGTGGCCCCACATATGCAGCAATATTGAATTTTGCCTTCATAGCTGAGACACATCAGGCTGGCACCATAAAACATTAATAAATTGAAAGCAACTGCATTAATTTATAGGAAAGTTGCCATGCTTTGATGAAGTCATGGAGTTAAAAGAAAACACCATGAAGGAAGGCATTGCTTTGGTGGACTTCATGCATGGAGGTGTGGATGGAAGTGGCGTGGTGCAGGTCATATTCTCAGGGGGTCACCAGAGCAACAATCACCTGGAGACAAGGATTGTGATCAAAAACAGCAATGTAAATACAAGCAGCAAGTTCATTTACAGCTTGTCAGTCCCTCAGAAGTGGGTTATTTGGATTCAAAGGTTCCTTTGCTCCTGTAGCTTTTTCACTGTCAAGTACTAATCCAGCTTAGAGCAGGAGGCAGGCTTTTCAAGTGTGCCTGCTATTGGTCCAACTCTGTTTCACTCAAATCACTAGAAAAAATTCCTGATGACTATGGCGCGTTTAGGCTTTAACAGGCATTTTTAAAAATGCTATTTTCTACCAGACTTCTGGGAGTGAAATTTATAGTATCTGAGTGATTAGTTAAGTATTTACACTCCCACTGTAGTCACCTGAAGACCCAGTAGTCAGGTTTATGGTTACTGATGGAAAGCATGGAAAGAGGTGTAGGGGCACAGGGAAATAGTAACAGAGGCAACGTCACTGAGGCAAATAAAGAGGGCCAACACCCCATTTATCCTGTTTCCAACTGTGAAAATAATGATGCCATTTATGGAGGTTACAACCATGTGAAATCAGAAACATCCTTGCAGAGAAGCTGACTGGAGGTCCCACAGTACCCAGCTGCCCCAGCTGCAAACCTAAGTTCAACTTTCCCAGCCCTGCCTCACACCATCCTCTTGTGCTTCCCTGTAGGAAAAAGGGTCATTGGCATTCTCTGGAGAAAAATGAGCTTACCAATTAATACATTGATTGTTCCTATAGATCCTTATCACTGATAAACAACCAACTGCATACTCAGGAAAAAAAGACTCTCCCTTATACAGTTGGGGAAATTGAGGCATGGGAAAAAATGAAATGTCAGATCCATGCTGGATCCAGACCCAGAATGTGCCTGTGAGCATTAGTCTGTCCACAGATGGGTATAGCGCTGTGGCAAATCTGACAGTCAAAACTCAAAGACTTTCAAATGGGAACCTCAGTTATGCTTCAAGATGCTGAATTTTCAAGATATCAGGTCTCATTTCCTAACCATATGCAAAACTGACCAGCTGAAAAACTAGACTTCTGAAACACTCTGTACCACCCTGCCTAGTTGGCATCAGAAGAAAAATGTGCTGATGTATGAATACCAGCTGAGAATTTGTCTCCATTTGCCTGAAACCAACTCTCTGCATCAGTAGGGGTGTTAAAATATTTCGGCCATCAAGAAAATTCTTTGTGCGTCATAGTGGACACAAAGACATGGCAATGGCCTCTCTCCAAATATGTGACTCAGGAACCTAAATACACTATAGGACAGGAAGAAATCTGCAAGAGGATTCATCTGGGCCTTTTTGCCTGTGCTTGCTTCTGAATCACCAATATATGACTAAATATAAACCATGAGGAGCCAAAATTGCTATTCTATGTATCCTCGTATTGCTCTGAAAGACCATAAAGGAACAAAAACTAGCATAGCATTTAGGAGGAATAGTTCTTAACAATGCCAGTGAAAATCTGTAAAGAATTATCTTGCCAGATTCAAAGTGGAGGTTTGACTGCTCAGTACCAGTGAGCTGCTAGCATCCAAATCACCTTCGTGCTCGGAGAGCTAATGAAAATCTATGAGAGAGATGGTGAACTCCTTCCATCTACAGCGTATTTTCTTCTGCTGCTTTAATACCTTGGTCCCTGATAGCAATTCAAGAGGTGAAAAAAGAAAAACCTGCATAAATTTACTCCTTTTGGACTATCTGTGACAAGTTGATGTCAGCCTCTTATCTCCATGTCGCATTCAACGGGCTTTCAATTTACATTGCAGTAAGTCAGCTCTGGCCTTTGTCAGATAGAAATATTTGGCACGCCTTTAATTATAAGGCAGCCTGCAAGGGAACAGAGACTCATGAATAAGGGGGTTGCACTGAATATTTTGTGTCTGAGCCTGAAAAACAGAAATCAGATCAGCATGGCCAAAGCATTGGCCCAGAGCCAACATGGAGCTAGGTAACAGCAGGACTTGTTAGCATGTGGATATTCCATGAGTCTCATGTGCAGGGCCAAATGCTTTTCCGTGTTTGTTTGATGCTCACTGTCCATATGTTCATTACTACTGTTGTGAAAGTAATACAACACACGGTCCTCAGGGAGCAGGGGTCTGCAACTGTGCCTGACAGATATAGGTATTAGGGAAGAGATGGAGCATACTCAAAAAGGTCTCCATCTCTAAATGGTTTAGGGAAAAGGAGCAACCAAATGGGGCAGTGCTGTCCCTCCATTTCATTGCGGTGGTACTGAGCTGTGGGGGACATCCAAAGGCCATGTGACAATACTGGGGACCGTTGACTCCAAGTCCAATATTTAATTACAAGACCTTCATTATTAAGTCATCTCTTAACTAGCGAAAAACTTCACACAACCTTTTGATGCATCTTACTAATAAGCAGAAATGCCAGGGTCAGAAGTACCAGCGGGTGGGTTTTTTTGCTACCTAGGTTGCAGGATTGGGGGATGGAGGATGGAGAGGAAAGCTGCATCAGTCTCCAAAACCCATCACAGCTATATCACAGCTGCAGCTGGCTTGATCAATATATATTCAGACATCTTCTATGGAAATGTTGATTAATGGTTACTATGCAAAGAAGAGCTCAGTACTCATCTCTGAAATCCACTTAGCTAAGTGTTAATGGCAGTTCACAAATCTGCGCAGTTTTTTTTAAAGAGCCAATGAAAAAAGATAAATAAGGAGGTGAGCTACAGCACACTGCAGATAGGACCTTCTACCAATTCATCCCAATACACCCCGAAAATCATCAGCAAACATTTTTTCTTTTTTTCTTCGTTCTTTTTACTTTTTTTTTTTTTCCTATTACATAATCTATGAATAAAGAAAAATATTCTAAAAGACTACCCGCTGAGTGAAAACAGGGGTAGCTCAGAATTCATAATGACATGTTTTAGCAAGTCAGACTGCTTTCTAAAAGCAGTCTGGACTCATTAAATAAATTTTTTACCTGTGCAGGTTTTCCAGCTGCAGGAAAGAACTACTGGCCTCAGCAATAGCCAAAAAACTGGAACATCCCTTCTGTCTCTACTAATATATGCTGTAGTATCCATATCATTTGGTCTGTCATTTAATGTCTTTGGAGCATCTGAGTATCACCTAACTGAATTCAAGGAAGTATTGGCACTAATACTAGAGCCACACTGCTAGTAACCAGGAACAACCAATGGCTACCACTACATGGCTTGGGAGAAAGTTTCTTAAAAATAAACTCTCCTAAACCAAGGACGATCCCCTCCCTTCAAAAAAAAAGAAAAACTAAAAACCACCAAAACAAATCCACATCATATCTTTCATTACTGATCAAAGTAAAAAAAAAGACATAAATGCAAAATTTTGTATTCTACATTGTTTACATACATTTCCTTAAAAAAAAAATTTTAAAAGCAAAAACTTTCAGAACATTAAGAAAATAATCATGCGCATTACAAAATTTTCCAAACATGCATTTTCTAAAGAATATCAAAATGAGCTGAAATGAAACTCCTCTCACAAATATTGCTGATTTTGAGGAATAGGCATCTTTCTGTGGAAATATGTCCTACAGAAAAGGTTGCAGCCCACTATGAAAAATGTAATAGATCATCAAATAGCAGACTAATGGATAAGAAATAGTCAATATCCCCCCAAATGTTTCCAAAAGTCACTGTGCCATCTCCAAGGGCAGACTACGAAGATCGATTGCTTTGTGGTGGTTATTTCGCAAGCATGAAAGCTCACAGTCTACAGTACTAAAAGGAATAGTCCTGACAGTACTATCTCTGGCACATTAAAATATAAGCATAATTCAGAGCTTGAGAAATATACTATGTATTTGTGGCACTTATCTAAAGAAAAATTACTGTAATAAAGTAGATGTTCTAAGTTTGGCTGTCTGACACCAAACGCAACCAATAGGTAAATATCTACTCTGCACCCTTCTATTTTATGCACCAATAATGAAGTGGGACTCAAACACAAAGCAAGTCTGTTCCTCCGTCACTGACAAGGGAGTCTGTGCATAGAGCTCCTTAATGCTTAATGACAGCACTACTCTTAAAAATATAAACCCATTATGAGAATGCAGGTCTTGACCAAAGAAGGTTTAAAACTGAAGCATGGAAAGGGCAAACAGGGTCAGAACTTGGTCACAAGTTAAGAGCATGTTAGTGTTTCACACACTGGATAGAGTGTTCCTGAGCTGTTTAGTTTGCAATGCAAAGCCAAAAAAAAAAAAAAAAAAAAAAGTGTAAATACTTTATACAAATAAATCAGACTGGCTTGAAGCATCACAATAAATGCATCTCCCATGCTACTTACTACATGAATCTACTTTACTACATAATTTACTTGTAGGATTTGCTCCTGTACTTTTTAACTGTACTCCCTGTCAAAGTCAACACCTCCTTGCTGAAAAACATGGTTGCCGGGGCCAAACATATGAAGATTTGTTCTGTAGTACTAAAGGAGTTATGGGTTCTGTTCATTTAGGCCCTTGCTTTCCTACCACTCTCCACAGCTAACTGTGCCTTATTCTGTTCCTACTATAAAATCTAAATGCAATAATGCTCTCTCACCACTTGAAATTTCTTCAAGCTCCAAAGATGTATATACAATTTTAACCTTTAACCGTATAAGCCCTTTGACCAGCTTTTTGCTTTGTGTTTGTGTGGTGATTGCTGCAGAGGATCTTCACCATTAATATGTTATACACCTCAGGACCAAATGCTCTGCAAGCAATGGCAGAGCACACGCTGTAACAGTAAATTAAGAAGCACATAAACATATGCTGAGGGTGGTTTCTTCCATCAAAGTGAATTGAACTCAGAAACAGATGCGACACTGTTTTCACGGTTCAAATGAAACTCATTGGCTGATTCTATATTCATTGTAATTCCTTTCTAATCTGGTTTATTGCCATAACTCAGGAAATTATGCCAAGTACTTGAGATGAGCCCTTAAAACAATTTACGGACAACTGGATTTGTGTGCACCATCCTTCTAAGGTCATTGATAAAGCTCAAGTAGTGTCCGTATTCACATGCTTTCATAATGTGCATGGTTATTCGTAAAATATCCTTTGCTTTGCTTTTTTATTTTTTTTTTCTACTTAAAGAAGAAAAATCAGAGCTGTTTGAAAGTTGAAGAGCAGAACTAGCTAGCCAAAACATAGATACAAATCACAAGATGATGGTTACCTGACAGAAGTGAACAAAGAGCAGCAACAATCTAGAAGGCTCAAGGACAAAGTAGAAGGATGAATTCTATTTGGTGCTTTTGTGACATGGAGTTAGATGGATGGGTGAAGTTCCCATGTTGGTCAATGCCTATTCTATCTGATGAGCTTAAGGG
The DNA here is from genome assembly GCF_018691265.1 of Tyto alba. Lineage (NCBI taxonomy): Eukaryota > Metazoa > Chordata > Aves > Strigiformes > Tytonidae > Tyto > Tyto alba. Next base: position 2,519,588 of record NW_024881295.1, on the reverse strand, counting down.
GATATTTTGTGACTTTCCCACAGGATGAAATGAACTGAAAGAGGTAAGAGAGTTTCCTTCTTCTTAATGAAGCTTTATTCTGTCTCTGTCAGAACAGTGACTGGAATAGGAAACTACTCTTCAGGTTAGAGTGGCCGTTGTTATCAACTGCTCTGACCTTCCATTCAACTAAAGTTGTTGAAGATTATGCATTGCTGTTGATTTCTGCATCCAAAACAAATAACCTGGCTGAGCTGCAGCAGAGCTGGCTCAAGGCTTTTCTCAAATCTAGGTGCAATGCACTGTTCCAATGATTCTGAGGAGCTCACGGTAGTGAGGAATTACCAGAGACCCCAGGAAGGAGGAAGGTCAGCATAGAGCTAGAGAGCTTTGGATAGGGAGAAAGGACCAGACAACATCAGCAGAGATTCCAGGTTGAGGGGGAGAGCAGCGAACAGAGATTAGTGTTTTTTTAAAGGGCACGAACTTCTTCTTTGCCCCCAGAGTAGCTCCTAGAGTGATCTGGTATCCCCTGCCTCATCCCACCCCACTCCTAGGACTTCTTTCTCTTCCCCCAGTCCCATAGAGAAAAAACATTTTCCAAGACTCAAAGCTCCTCCTCTAGTTCTCTTTCCTATCCACACACACAAAGTATTAAGTAACAAAGACAACAGGGTTTGGCATTTTGTAGCTCAATGGGTGCAGTATGGCAAATGAGCTGGAGGACAGAAGAAATAAGGGAGGATCTTACAATTTCTCATGTTTAGCATCTCAAATACATCTCAGGTGTAGGAGAAAATTCTAGTAGACAAAGTCACTGAACTTAGGCTATTTCAATTACATGTAACTACTTCCATATTATCCCTTTCATAAATTTAGAAAAGTCTATCTGAAAAAAAAAACTGTTTTTTTTTTTTGCCTTAATTTCTCCTATTCAACCTGCAATGAGCTTTCATTTCTCCTTCTTTGACTGTTATATTACAAATCACCTTCTTCTTTCCAGGGTAAATTTATTGACATCTGGTTTATGCTCTATTGTTCAAAGACCAACATTGCTTTTTAGCTTAAAGAGCTCTTACCTCTTTTGACTACTCTGCCCCTGGTATTTTTGTAACTATACGTCTTGTCAACCTTTTGCTGGCCTAGAAAATTCAGGCTCTTCCAGCTACCTCTTGCAAAGCAGTTTCCATTCACCTGATCATTCTTGCTGTTCTTCCATACATCCTTCCTGAATAAATTTAGGTCACCAAAAATGCACAGAGCATTCCAGATGAGGCCTTACAGAATTAACATTTCCCAGGTGGTACTGAACGTGCTCCTTCTGAGCCTTTCAAAGACTCACACCTGCAGTTTTTATGGCTGCATTACTCTGGTGGCTCAGTAAGTGACACTGGCACTCTGGCTGATCTTAGCACCCACAATCCTTCTTTTTGTCTGTCTTCCCTAACTGATAAGCTTGCCACCAAAAACCCCATCACGATTTTAATTTCTGTGCATATCTTTCCATTTCTTCAAGGCAATTATTCAGTCATCTAGTTCTGTGTCCTAATCCATAGTCTTGATGATGACACTTAGGTTGCTTCATTGCTAAATTTCATAGTCTCAGCATTATTGCTAATATTTTAAATAATCCCAGGACTAATCCTTGAGGAACTCCTGTAAGAATCTCCCTCCTGTCTCACACTTCCTATTTACTCTTTCTTTATGGCCTCTGTTTCTTCTGTTTACCCTCATCTGCTCCATCCTAAGTGGTATTTTTCCATACAGCACATTAATGGCTTTTATACGAAGCTTTCTGTCCAGCTTCAGGGAAGGCATGACTGAGATCAGCCGAGCTAGAGCAGGAGAGAAGTAGCTCAATTTGTTTAAACTTAGCATTCCCTGAAAATAGAGACTCTGAAGCCAGCAGATGTATAGCCAACCTGCCAGGACTGCAACGATTTTCACATAGCCATAACAGCAAAAAAACAGTAGGAGGGGTAGAGTTTGTCTCCATGTCTACCTCTGCTACCCTTCTGTCATTATATTACTTAAGACTTGCAATTACATTTCTTTAGCTTAAAAATCTCTGTCTCCTTGGAAAACAAACCCAAGCAAGTGGAGGCTGATGGAAATTGAAATGGGAAAGCGGGCAAGAATCTAGGACCAGCAACTGCTCCATTCAACATGGGGAATCTGGTGGCCACACACCCCCCAGACCAGCCTGACTTCTGCTCCAGCCAGGCACGTGGCTGTGATGACAGGGACACAAAAGAGCTGAGCGTGGCACAGCAGACAGGCGCTCACCTTCCCCTTATGGTATGCTAATGGTGCACCTTCCTGAGAGCACCGCAGCAGATAAGCAAACAAAAAGTCTGTGGTCCAATTCTGCTTTCACTGGGGATAAATTTGGAGTCACTTCACTGACGTCAGTGGAGTTATTCCAGAATTGCACCCATGTAAAAGAGGGCAGCATCTGTTTCCTGAAAATGGATGCCATCAAGCTAATTGAAAACAACAGATGCATCAACAAGCAGCAAGAGGAGACTGTAATGTTCCAGTTTTCTTGTAAAATACTATTTAATTTCTCTCTAGAGAATGTAAGAGAATAAACCAATATCAACTCTAAAAGCTAAATCTTCTGTTGGTGTAAAATTGTATACAACCTTTTAGGTGAATGGACCAATGTTTATCTATAACACCTAAAGAGATCTATTCTAGACATCTGCATTTACAGCCCTCTTCTCTGGGCCTGATTCTTCTCTCACTTAAATTAGGAGTCACATCATTCGTATCCTTAAGGATACATTTATCTAACATCAGGCTGAGACCAGAATTGAGACCTCAGTTTTACTTAAACAAACAATGGTGGCTACAATACCAATTAAATTTAGTAATTTAATTGGTAATTTTGGTACATTTATGATTTATAGCATTTTTTAACTAAGGGCTTCCAAAACTGCACCACTGAACAAGTATCTTTATACCCGTTTAGTGAAACTGAAACCACAGAAGGACTTACTGGATTTTCAATGATATTTTGTATGATGACAGAGGTTTCCTATGAGTCTTATCTCTAATGAATAGGCAACATGGCTTCAGTATTTTAGGGTGAGCATGGAAGTTGATGAGCACTTTGCCTCCTGTGAATCCTTCCCTTTCTTTCACTAAGAAGAAGTACACAGAAAAGTTCAATATATTGCTTCAGCCCCTCTTAAATTGCACTACAGACAACATGGATAATTCCAGTGGTGAATGTTTACCAGTGAAGGATTAAGAATGTAAAATTCACACTGATGACAGTTATGTGTTTCTCAGAGTGTAGAACTATGCTGTAGCATCCAAGCTCTTGTGCCAGCCAACAAGCTCCAGACAGACTCCCCTGGAGCAAGTGAAAACCCAGCCAGTCGGGCAAGGCGTATAGAATTGACATGCACTAACAGCATAAGCTACTCTGGGAATCAAGGTGACTGCAGTTCCTGTCTTCTTTCCGCAGAAAACATTCTCCTGAGTTTATCTCCCTGCCTCACTTAGGAACTGATCCTGCACAAGAAGAGCTCCTTCTTGTAACAGGCGGGCAATTTCATCCCCAACTGTCTCTGGTGGCAGCTAAGGACACTCAGCATTCACTGGTTCGTTTTACCAGAGAATTAAGTCTTTTCATCCTGCAAGCACCTGTTCCCCCCCTTAACTTTATGTGTAAAGCAGACGACTGCAAGTCAGGGATTGGACTGTGAGCCTGCTGATAATATGGCTACAAAATATGTCTTCAGAATAGGATTTGTCTAGAGTGCGAGCTCCAAAGAGCAGAGATGAAGAGCTTAGCCTGGACTTTCAGTTACAGCAATGTAAATAGGGCTATCTTGTGCTTGCTGGGCTGCAGCTGAAGGCAGAATCTCATTTAAACTTCTCTATGAATTTATCTGCACATTTCCACCGCTGAGAAAAACAAACAAAATGCCACTGCTCTTGTTTTTGTCAATATAAACTTAAAGAGAAGCTTAACTTTGCTGAGTTTGGTAGACTTACTTGGACTCAAGTCAGATGAGAGCTTTTGGGAAAGCCGTGGTTAACTCCTGCTGTAATCTGCAGATCTTTCCCTGGTGTAAACAGGACCTTAAGAAAAGAACAAATAAAAATAAGCATTTTAACAAATAGTACATATGTTTTGACTTGATGTAGAAGATTGAAGTTGGAACCCAGTATAAACCAAGGTAGTTGTACTAAATGGAGTTTTGCCAGCTTGAATCAGCAGATGGTGAGGATCTGGCTCATACTATATTTTTGTAGCTTATAATTATCTTTCTTTCTTCACCTAGAACCAGATTCTCCCTTTAGGCTGCAAATCTTAATTAGGAAATCCTTCCTCATTAATTGCAAGAAACTCTTTGTTATTAATTTCACAAAAGAAAAAGAAACCTTACCTATTTCTGCTATAGCAGCAGACACTGGAACTGTTTTTTCCTTTGCTTTTAGGGTTGATGCTGTTCTTTCCATCACAATATGGAAGACACTTCAGTCCTTACCCTGTCTCTTGCTGCCCTGAATTTCCTTTATGCTCATTCTTCTTTATCTCCATAGGGATCTCTCTACGCTGAATGAGAGGGCCTAGAGGAGGACACCAAATCCAGTCACCTTCACCTCCACAGCTGCTGTAGCAGTGAATTTTTATCCATGAAAGCTGAATCAAAAGGAACAGGGCCAAACCAAAAAAAAAACGCTTAGAAATCCCAAATTGCAACATTTTCTAAGCAGGAACAGAATAGGGATTTCATCTTGGAGGTAAATGCAGGAATCCACCAGTAATGTAGACTTTGAAATATCACAAAACAGCTCTTCATGCCTTCCACGCTTACAGTCTTTTCTGTGATTGATGAGTTGCAGATTAAAAAACATGTCCTCAGAAAAATTCTTCCGTTCATTCCTTCCCCACCTCCAACAAGATGATTTCTGCCCTGTCCTGCTTTGGTGCAAAAGATCCTGTGGGAACATTATGTGGGGAACTGATTGTCACGGAACAGGCAAGGATTCAGGAAGGAGGAATAGTCTCTTCTAAACACTAGCAATAGCAAAGAGCAGGAGCAAAATTATTTTCTAGTGAGATAGCTGAAAGAGGAGGTTCTGGTTTTTTGTTTTTTTTTTTTTTTGTTTTTTTAATGTGCTGCTTTAGCTTGTGTTCCTTGTCACTGGGCTCCTAGATGACTCTCATTCACAGGCCAGTTGCCCCTCAGCTCCTTGACCGAGTGCTCAGATTGTCCTTCACACACTTCCCACCTCTCTGTGTGCAAGGATATACAGGTAAAATCCCTTCCCACCTCCCGGTTTGCACTCACTTGCTTTCAAATAATGGTAACTGGCTGTCTGGAGTTGGGCAGACAGTTGTACATGTACCCAAGACAGGGTCGTCTTCGGTAAGGAAAGAAACCAGCTGTAAAGATAAGGTACTAATATCCGAGAACTGAAAACATTCAACGAGTGCTTTTGCTTGTAGCCAAAGTCACAGGGCAGAGAGAAACAGTCTGGGAGGTTGTTATGGAAACAAGTCCCTGGAGGTGCCTACTTTGCTTCACGAGGATGTGCTCTGCCTTCAGAAGGCAATAGCTAGACAGACAGATTTGTATTTCGAACATCCAGGAGCAAGTGCTAAGAGCCAAGAACCCGAGGTAAGATTTTTGAAATCATCTCCATGATTTGGCGACAGGAGTCCTCTGTAAAGTCAATGGCACGGGTACCGCTATGTCACTTCAGTCACTTAAAAAAATTCTGAAGGCTCCTTAATAAAAAAAGTCAAATTCCAGAAGTTCTATAAGATATAGTATTGATGACTCTGGGATGTCACCGCGTTGCTTTTCAGGAGATGCTTAGGGAGGGATTTACACGCCTAAACCTAAGTCCCTAGGTTACAGCTTCCAAGTTTCTGTTGGCTTTTTATATTTCTCTTCGCTCTAACACAGAAAATGCAGGGAGCAAACACCACTCGTGTTTTACACATTTCCATTTGCATTTTCTTTTCAGAACTGAAAAATGTGACTTGCAAAAACTGTACAAAGCTGTCTGTTTGCAGCAAAGCTCCTTCAGACGGGTGTTTTGTGTATGCATGAGCATGCGTGCACATGTCAGCGTGCAGACAACACTCAAGCTAGAAACTCACTGCTGGATTTCACCTGAGAGCAGGAAATCTCTTCACGAGAGCATCTTTACAAGACATGCTGAGATTATGCTACCAGTAATTTCTCTCACAGCTTTGGGTTTTTTTTTTGCTGGACTCTCCATGCCCAGCCGTCGGTCATGCTGGTCGGGAGAACAACCTGTTCTAAGAAGGGAAGGCTCCTGCCTGGCAGGAGCAATGGGGTCAGGCCCAAGGGAAGAAACAATCACGGGAATTTTCTGACGTAGGCTCAGTGTGCCTCATGCCTCCTCCTGAACTTGTGCTTAACCTGAGTTTTTTATATCTTACTTTGGGGAAACTTTCATCAGCTGATATAGTCAGGCATAAAATAACCCCATACATGGGCATTCTGCTAAGAGACAGCAGCAGCCTTGAAACATCCCTCTTAAACAGCAGGTTCTCTTGCTAGTTTCTAGTACATCTGCTAGAACAACACAAAATTGGAAGAAGAGTCACCCTCTTGCACTCACAGAAAAGACTCCATTATAGTGACCCTGAAACACACCTAAGAACAAAAACAGCTTTTTAGTGAATTAACTCAATGACCAAGACAACTTTTTACACAAATCAACAGAGATGCCACCGTGCTGATCCCTCCTTGGTCCCGCTCAGTCACCAGGATTACTTACCCACCAGCTGGTTACGTGCTTCGAGGGATGTAGAACGGCTCCCAAGGCCCAGACCTGCACAGGCAGTTGCCTCAGTCCCGACGAACCAAAGGAGGATGAGGCTCCTACGCATTCAGGCAAACTCCTCTCAGCTATAGAGCCCTCACCACATCCCACCTGTGCCTCCCAGACTGACCTGCAGTCACTGAGACAAGGGGCATTTTGCTAGCAACTTCAGTGAGAGAGAACAGAGGTTTTAAATATGATGGTTGTGCACTGACCCTGCACATTAAAAACCTTTGAGAAGACAACGGGACTCTGGAGAGAGGCAGCAGTTAGGATTTACACAAACAGCTTCTACCATATGACCAGGGCCCAGATGAGGAGAGGCCACAATAAAAGCACTCTAGGCACGGAGCCAGATCTCAAGACAATGAAACACAAACAGGGTAATGAAGATGCAAACAGATCCCATCTCACAACCAGTTCTACAGCCGGCTCCGACTATATTAAAGTATATGCCTTTAGCATTTTTAGCTTTATGGTCCAAAAGCATAGTATATACATATACATAATATGTATTCTATATATTTTGCGTCTTGATATTATGTCTGGTTTATGTATTACATGTGTCACATGCAATATGTAGTACATTCTAATATGCATATCATACAGTATGATGCAAGGCATTAATGACTGCCTTTGCTTTCATACACATGCACACATGTGAATGCAGAATATACACTTAGATTTAATACAAGACAGACTCTTCCTTGTAGGAAAATTTACCAATAGAATCTGAAAGCATCCATTTCTCCTTCTCATCCACTGGCAGCATTTGAAACGTTTTAAAGTCAGATGTAAGGCAGAGCTGATTAAAAAAAATTAAATTATCTGGGAAGCAAAATGTGCGTTTTAAGATGCAAATCTCTGGTCCCTTGGCAAAAGCATCTCTTCAAGGCTAGCTGTTTCTCCCCTCCCTTGAAAGGTCTGGGATATGCTGTTGGGTTTGTGCAGATGGCTTAGGGAAGTTTGTATCCATGCCAGTCTAAATCTCAAATGCTGACACACTTACCCTGGGGCAATTTATGCCTGTGACCTGCTAAATCAGTGCAATCTTCAGACAGTACAAGTGCAGTCGTCTGTGGTCAGGATTTTTCAGCAATGTCAACAAAATACCAGCGTGCAAACTCCCATCAGCTATACAAATGCTTCAATAAAAACGCAGTGGAGTCATTTGCTCTCACATGCCTGAATACAGAACTGGGTATCTGAAGCATAAAGTACATCTCATTAAACGCTATTGTGCTGAGATAAACTGTGGAGACAACAAATGAATTTACTCAAATGTGCCTTGCATCAGAAGGCACTTACCACTATGGAGATTAAGTTGGTACTGTAAAAGCCAATTAACATCAGGGCACTGGCATAAATAAGGCTGAAATAAGCTCAAAACACAGAATCTTCACCAAGCCTGTTGATTTCTATAAGCCTGTTTTTGACAAGCGCTATATAGTCACAAATAGCAAAGAGCTTTTAGATATATGCACCTTTTTTTGAAACACAAACCAAGAGGATCTTTAGCATGCCAAGGGTTGCAAAGAAGGCAGGCATCTGCTTGCTGACTTTCCCCTACAGCTTCAGAACTCACTGTGATGCTGGCTACAGCATTTCCATTATTCAAAGGCAATGGCATGGCAGGCGTGACTGATCCCACAGCCAAGGGCACTGCGCTGGCGCAGGAACTAAGGGCACAGCTTAAGCCAGATGTTTGTAGCCCCTTTAACTGTTTACTCCCTGCTGAATCCTTCAGCTGAAGTAGTGGCAAGGGCTTCTCTGCTAGTGGAGTAGAAAGGATAGGTTTCAGAGCAAATATTGGATTAAATCAGTCTTCAAAAAGAGAAAGAAATTCACAAGGGAGTGGGGGATGACAGCTAGCACTCCACCGACTAAAGCAAGAACATTTATGGCTGCACACAGTAATGAGAAACAACAAATCGGGACAGAAAAGCCCATTATCACAATCATTCTGTTTACGGTATCACAATTCACAGTCTGGCGTTTAAATGCTGAATAGATCCAGCTGCTAGCAGGAAGACGGCTGTGCAGCAACTTGCAGCTCCGTGTCTGAACCCAGGATAACAAATCTGATCACACCTCTGTCAGCATTTTCTTCTCTTTATAACCCTGGTTGTTGGGAGGAATGAAGTTGGAATATTTCATGGACTCCAGGTCTTCTGCTTCCAGGAATTCAGATTTGCTGAGAGACTGATTACTGTCCCCCTTCTTGGGCTCAGAGAAGGGTGACTGCTGCTGGCCACAGGTGACATGGGTGTACTGGCACTGCTCTTCGTGATCAGTCTCTCGGTGGTAGAAGTAGTTGAAGTTGGACACGATGACAGGGACAGGCAGGGCGATGGTGAGCACACCCGCGATGGCACACAAGGAGCCCACAATCTTGCCACCAATTGTCATGGGATACATGTCCCCGTAGCCCACAGTGGTCATGGACACCACCGCCCACCAAAAAGCATCAGGGATGCTGGTGAACAGGGAGTCGGGGTCATCAGTCTCTGCAAAGTAGACAGCACTGGAGAAGAGGATCACCCCGATGAAAAGGAAGAAGATGAGGAGGCCCAGCTCCCTCATGCTGGCCTGGAGAGTCTTCCCCAAGATCTGCAGCCCCTTGGAGTGCCTGGAGAGCTTGAAGATCCTGAAGACCCGGACCAGGCGGATGACTCTGAGGATGGCCAGGGACATGGCTTGCTGCTGGCCCCCATTGTTGCTGCTGCTGCCGGGCTGCTGCTTCTGCTGCTGCTGCTGTGCCAGCTCGGTGCCCAGGGTGATGAAGTAGGGGATGATGGCCACGATATCAATGATGTTCATGATGTTGCGGGAGAACTCGGGCTTGCTGGGGCAGGCAAAGAAGCGGACGAGGAGCTCAAAGGAGAACCAGATGATGCACAGGGTCTCGATGAGGAAGAAGGGGTCGGTGAAGAAGGGGCCGGCACCAATGGCAGGGCGCAGGGGTGGCGGAGTCCCACTCGGTGGTGGCAGCGGTGGCAGCAGCAGCGCCTCCTCACCAGGCAGCGCCGCCTCCCCGAAGCCAGGCTGGGTGCCCTTGGGCTCCTGGCGAAACTCGGGCAGGGTCTCTAGGCAGAAGATGACAATGGAGATGAGGATGACCAGCACGGAGACGATAGCGATGGCTCGCGCCGGCCCGGAGCTCTCGGGGTACTCAAAGAGCAGCCAGACCTGGCGCTGGAAGTGGTGCTGGGGCAGGGGCTTCTCCTCCTCCTGAATGAAGCCCTCATCCTCCCGGAAGGTCTCGATGGCCTCCTGGCCCAGCTGGTAGAAACGGATCTCCTCCAGGAAGATGTCGAGGGGCACATGGACCGGCCGGCGGAGCCGCCCCCCGGACTGGTAGTAGTAGAGGATGGCGTCGAAGCTGGGCCGGTTGCGGTCGAAGAAGTACTCGTTGCGGAGCGGGTCGAAGTAGCGCACCCGGCGGCTGGGGTCCCCCAGCAGCGTGTCGGGGAAGAGGGAGAGGGTCCGCAGCTGCGTCTCGAACCGGAGCCCCGAGATGTTGATCACCAACCGCTCGCTGCTGCAGCAGCCGCCGCCGCCGCCGCCGCTCCGCTCCTCGCCCGCCGCCTCCGCCTCCGCCTCGCCGCCACCGCCCGCCCGCGGGGCCGCCAGCGCCAGCGGCTCCTCCGCCCGCATCCCGCCCCGCTCCCACCCGCCGCCGCCTCAGCCCCTCGGCCCGTCAGCGCCCGCCGCCCGCCGCCATCCGCCCGCCTCCTGTTGCACCTCCGGGCGGCCGCGCTCGTCCGGGCGGTTCCGCGGGGCTCCCGGAGCGGCTGAAGCTCCGGCCCCGGTCCCGGTCGCGGGGGTGCTGGGCACCGAGCTGCTTGGACGGGCACGCCCGGCTCTGCCCTCCCCGCCGCGCACAGACACAGACACGGGAGGGGAGGGGAGGCGGGGGGAGATGCAGGGCGGGGGGGAGCGTACGAGCACCCGCGCGCACACACACACACACACGCGCACACACGCGCGCGGTCGCGCAGAGGGAGAGGCAGCGAGGTACTCGCAGGCACACGCAGACGCGCGCGGAGACACGCACCCGGGAGCAGAGGCACGCACGGAGCCGGACACGCAGAGCCAGGCGGCGCCTGCACGGACGCGCTCAGATCCAAGACCGCTGCACGCACCCACGCGGCGAGACACACACCCGCGCCCGGGGACGTGCGCGGAGGCTGGGGCTCGCTCCCCTCCTCGCCCCCCGCCCCGGCGTCCGGCTGTTGAAGGGGGGTGGGGGGGGGGGGGGTGGGGAGTGGGGTACCCCCCAAGGGATCCCGCTGCGGACTGCGGCTCCCCGGCCAGGCGCTTCGCAAGAGCTCGCCCAAGGGGTGGCACCGTCCCCGCCCTTCTTTTCCCCCCACCCCTCCCTCGTGAAAACCTGCCCCTGGCCCTGTCCCCTCAGCCAAAAACCCTGACGAGGACGGGCGAGTAAGCTCCGGCTCCGGGCAGCGCTCCGAGCTCAGCCGTGGGACCCCACCCACGCAGCCCCCGGTAGTGTTTCCGTCCCTGCCGCAGGCTGTGGCTGACCTTGAGCCAGTCACTCCACGCTTATAAACGGCATTTGCCACCGGTGCGAGCGCGACAGTGTCATCGGACTGTCCGCAGACGGAGACGACCTGTCACACGGTGAAGCGTGCAAATGGGGAAAGGCACAGGTAAATACACTTTCTCTCCTCTCCTTTGGGGTGGATAGACTTTGCCCCTTCTCCCAGGTACCAAACAGGTGAGCGTGCTCATTTTTTTGTTGTTGTTGTTTGTTTACCGCCACAGAGACTCCCTGGGAGCCAAAACTACATTTCACAGGCAATTAGACTGCCAGCTCTTTCGGCTTTAGAAACCTGTGGCTTCCTCCATCCATGTCACACCTGGCATCTGAAAGCGTAGAGGAACTCATGGCAGGGTACTTTTGCCCTCCAACAATGGGGCTAACAGGTGAGGCATCTTCCGTGCTTCCCAGGATGAAAGTCTGTCTTTCCCTTGAAAGCCCTTTGTCGGTGCTAAATATTATTAACCAGGCTTTTATCATCATAGTATCTGATGCCTTTTCTGGCTGCGAGCCATATGCTTAGCCTACACTCTCTCTTAGCAGCACAAATCTAGAAGAAAACACTCCCCTCTTTACCACTTCTCCCAATTCCTCTCTAACTAGCTGGCAATACTCAGTTACTTCAGGCTCTGGACATTTTGACCAGCTGACTATTGCTGCCTTGTTTGGCTCTGTCCTCAGGAAAGGGGTGAATGTGATTTAAATGTCACTTAATCCTTTTTCTGTTCTCACTCATTAGCATTGAAGATGGCTGTTGCAAAAGGAAGCATGTCTTTTTCATTTATATGAAGATGGCTGTCGCACGAGGAAGCATATTTTTCTTTCATATCATGCATAATTAGGGTATGGCAACCAGATGAAAAATACTTTGCTGGAGAACGTACCTTCTCTTTAAAAAAGATGAACCAGTGTTTACCTTTGCAGTAGTAAAATGCTTCTTGCTGAGATTCCTTTTTCAATTATTACAATGAATTATTCATTCACAGGATTATTTGAATCACAATTATGATTTATTCATGCACGTGATTAACTATTGAGAAATCCTTTAAAACCAGCTTTTTGGAGGGATGGAAAGGCTCCTGAGGTTTATAAGAGGATACAGGGCATGTCTACATTGCAATCGCTGCTGTGACTGAGCTCATCCTGTACTGGCTTTAAACGAGCAAGCTTCAAGCAGCATAGCAGAGACCGCAATGGTTTGCAGGACAATTTTCCAGCCCACGCAGACATTTCATGCTGCCACAGCTCCGGTCTTCACATTACCTGAGCTAGCAGTGTTACAGATAGCTGAGGTGCCTCCACGTGAGCTGCATCCCATCCAGCCACGTCTACTCGCCCTGCTCACCTCCTACCACAATTCATCTCTGAGTAGGCACCCAGGCTGCTATACCCTACCCGTGCTTGCTCCTGGAAGCCCTTAAGAAATCACTGTATTTCCCTCTGTGTACTTAACGCTGCACCTCAGACTCTGTATTAAGCCCATAAGCCTTTGCAAAGTGCAACTAAACTCTTTTTTAGCACACAGCCTGTTCCCAAACTGATCTGCACCACATTGCCTGTGCAGCCACACCCCTCACTTCTATATTAAGAGGCGATGCCAGCTGCCACCATTCAGCCTCCATGCAGATCTTGCTGGGCCAGCAGCTTGCAATGGTACACAGTTGGCAAAACTGGAGAAGAACAGCAAGGGAGATCCAGAGATGTCAGGGAGGGGCGAGAGGCGAACGCTGAAGTGGGACTCCAGAAAGCCACACAGCAGGACTGTAACACTCACCGCAGAGTGATTTGGCTGCTAGGTCTGAAGCCAACACCACCACAAGACCCATACCACCTAAAGGTGCCACTAAGCTTCTCGTTGAGGTAATGGCTGTGTTCACATCTCCAAGCTCAGGTAGAGCATGTTGCTGTGGTTCATGACCACATCCTCCCCCAGGCTATGTCAGTCACTAATTCCGTGGTGCACAAAAACACCCTTCATAGATACATGGGAAAATTTGTTGGTGATTAGCACAGCAGGACACCTGATTCTGGGTTCTCATCCTACTCCAGAAGCCAGAGAGACATTGCTCACCCACCCCGAGCCTGGTCCTTAGAGGCATCCATCAATTTGCAGCACAGCAGTTCAGCTTCAACAAGCCAAACTGCTCCTTGGATGTCTTACGCACCCCCAAATGTGGGTCAGCACTTCAGGTAGTGCTGCCACCCTTTTGATTCCCTTTAACTCCTTTCCGCCGGATTTGATGTGCTCAGCACTGCAGCCATCACAAAATTTGGGCATGTAGCATTTTCTCAGGAAAGCCAAACTCAGCGACCCTCAGGGTAAGCATCCCAAAACTGAGATACTCCAAGTGGGTATCTAGATTTCCATCTAGTGCATGCAGAACTTCTTATCCACTTTCTGCCTTTCTGGGTTTCCCAGTCACTCCATTTTCTCCTGAGCTTTCCCATTCTCTCCTCCGTGGGTCCTGTGCTATGCCTGTCTCCTTCTTCCCACACTCAGGTACTCTTCCCAGTTATGGAGCATCTCCTCCCTCTGACCCTACTAGTTGCTTCACTTACTTGCAGGAGAGTGGCCCCTTGCATCAAAGTCAGCATATTTTTCATATCCCCTTTCCAAAAATCTTACTGGGACTGGACCCTGACCAGTAAGCACTGAAGATGGTGGCTGACTGCCCGGATCACTGGAAGGAGACACTGGGCAACCAGGAGAACAGCTAGAGACGCTTTGCTCATGTGGCTTCTTGTAATACCCATATCAGATGAAGAGACCAGAGGAAAAACAAGCAATCCTTCACACCTGCAGTAACTTTAGTGAACTATCAACCTCTGAAATCATGTATCAACACCTTAACATACATCCTAGGAGGTACAACATAGCCTCTCACAGGCTTGAGGTCCTGAGGTAGAATTCATCTCCCAGGAGCCAAAATATTCCACATGTAATACAAATCCCAACGGTCTAAAAAAAAGCAATAGTCAGGGCAACTTGAAAAATGTAATAGCTGGCAGTGTACCCACATCTGAAATGGTCATTTACATTTATGGACAGTACCAATTACAGCCAAGTTCGTACCTCCCTACCTATTCAGAGTCATAAGTCTAGAAAAGAAGGTGCCAAACAGGAGAAGGAAGCAGAATTATCTTATGCCCTGAAGCTGTTATCCATACCACTTAGAAACAGAAGTTGTCCTATTTTGTTCTCCTACCAGAAACCAGGAATGAACCTGTCTGTTCATTAACATCCTTCCAGGCATCAGAGCAGCCAGCTGGTATGCTATCGAATGTTAACGGCCCAATTCTTTGGGGCCTTCAGCCCCTTCATCCTGGTCCATGTGGAGGCATAGGTCTGAACTGTTACTCTCTTCATCTGGCAGAATGCTAAGACACACTTAGGAGAGGAAAGAGGAGTGACTTCACTGAATACAGGAAATGAAACGTTGGCTTTTATATTCACATTACACTGTAAGAGGAAAGAAAATATATGAAGAAATCTCAGTTTGTGTAACTGTAGAACTCAAAGCATCAGATGGCAACAGGGTGAGGAGGGTTTAGGCGTTTAACAATACCCACGTGTCCATCACGCTGCGGTTCCCACCGTTGCCACAATGGGCAAATATAGGACCTCCCAGTTTTCCCGAGGTAGAAGCAACGCTGACTATTCTTTGATAGGAAAGCATCCACCCCAGTCCTCTGAGTTCCTGTTTCCTTTCATTCCTCCGTACAGAGTTCTCTCCTTTTGCCATTAGTTACACATTTGGAGAAAAGGCAGCAAACTCGGTGGAGGTGTTATTATGGAGATATAACATCAGCCATATCACAAGGAATTCACGTGTGTGCCCGCACACACATGTTCACACCTGCACACCTGAATGCACTGTCTCCCTGCACCAAGATTACAGTCATAATTTCATAGCGAAACAGTGTGTACTTTCCAATGCTTTCACATTTACAAAACACTACACAGGCTGCCTCTACACTACGCTTTGAATAGAATGCTTGTGCCACCATTAACTGATGGAGGAAGAATTACACTTCCATGATAAGCTGAAGATGACAGACTCATTCACTGTATCACCCAGGACTATTCCTGGAACACTATCTTTTCTGTGCGTTGAATGAGGACAAGTTCTTGAACTTGCAAAAATACACCACTGTGTAACTAACAATTGTGTCACAACACTGGAGTAAAGGCAGAAGGGGAAGGGAAAGCAGGTTGTACCAGAAACTTTAATGCAAGCATTTCCTAGCTTTCAAGTACTTACCTCTGTACACCAATGCTGTGTTTGTCTTGGGCTTTCAAAAAACTAAATTTGAAAATAAATTTCCCATACAGATGAGTAATTTTTAAACTTCTTTTAAATCTCCATTTCCAGTCCCTTAAGTATTTTCTACGTAAACCTGTTTTTCCTTAGGTGCCTTTCATAGAGAGAACCCTTAGAAGTATTTCAGGGATTCCAGGGCTCTATTTACCATAGAATGAAAAACATGCTGGCCTGCCAGACGGTCACAGTTTTTAGGCTCATAACACGACCCTGTGCTGTGTGAGCAAATGAATGAGTGGGACAGAAGATAATAACAGCATGCAGACCCGTCACCAAGAGAAGATGGAGGGTTTCACAACTATTTGCTAGGCAACTTAGAATTACTGAGATGTACAAACACTGTGTCCAAATTCAGGTTCTGCAGTATCAGATGCAACTCCTTTGAGATGTCTGTCCACACTTCAGCTGGACTTTGTCCTCTTTTGGTTCTGTTCAAACCCTTTTGATCCCGCACTTTGTCATTCAGCTTCCACCCCTTAATTTATTTCTATCCTACAGTCCCTGAGCTGGTCCCAAATGTTTATCCTGCCATCCTGTGCCTTGGCTCCTTCCCATGTCCCATCTTCCTGTTCCCATCTTCTATCCTCTGCTGGCCCTTCCAGTTTACTGTTCTATCCTTCCTCATTTCCCAGCCCCTTTTGCTCCTAATCCTTCTCTCTAAGTTTGGCTCAGTTCCCCAAATCCAAAATATAGCAACAAAGCCCCCCTTCCATGCAAGAGAAGGGCATTATTTACAAAAGGACAAGAGACTCTTTAAAATCCTGCTGTGGCATTTGATACATTTGCATTTGTGTGCAGGTGATATTTACAGCCCTCCTAGTTCTTCCAAATGCATAGTGAGGAAAATTATTTCAGCCCAGGTACAGAAAGCCGTTGCTAGGAGTCTCAGCTGAGATCAGATTGCACATGCTGCCAGTGGCACCTCTAATGCTTTTTATCTGGTGACGTTTGCAATGGAAAAATTTATAGTAGGCTTCTGTTTGCGTGCATATAATTCAATGGAGGTTTGAGAGAGCAGTATCATGCAAAACACTACCACTATCAGTTATTCGTTATCAAGCTAACATTAGCAAAGCAAGAATATGTAGCTTTATGTTGGAAAAGAGAAATAAGTGACATTATCTTGTAAGGGATCTTGTAACTTTCTCCTAAGTGGTCCAGTCAATGATCCACCTCAGTGCCTTCTACCCAGTGTAAGGGTATGTGGAAGGAGAAAGCATCTGCTTCATTAAGGTAATCCAGCCAAGGACCCTTTCAATGCAAAGGTGATAATAAAGGGGAAGAGAGAAAATAAAACACAGAGAGACCCAGATCTGATAGATAAGGGATAATGGAGGCAACGGCAAACACCAGAATTCTTCCGCCACTAATTGACAGGCCATTAAGAAACTCCTGACACAGCTTTGGAGAGGGCCAGCCTGGACTTTGTGATGTGTAAGAAGGGGACAGCAAGGGGAAGAGGAGCAGCTGAGATATTTGAGGGGGGCCTGTGGGACTCTGCAAAACTTGTTGGGGAGCGTTAGGGGAAGGGGGTGACAGAGAGGAGGGGATGGGCCATGGGGGAGCCGTTGCTGATGGCGTGTAGGCACTTGCACGGCCCAGCCCTGGCCCTGACCCCCACGGTCTGTCCCGGCTCCTCAGGAAACCTTCCCTTCAGCCCCTCTCCCCGCGGTCTCACCCCCCGCCCTGCGTGTGCCAGCGCTGTAAGGACGAGGTGCCAGCAGCCCGGGGCCCCCCGCGAGTGGACGTGGCGCCGGCTCTGGGGCCGCAGGCGGTGCCGGGCCCCGGTGAGGGTGCTGGGCGCTGGGGTGGGTGGGGGGCTCAGCCCGGCCCCCGGGCCGGGACCGGCCTCTGTGTGTCCCGGGCACGGCTGCCGGGGGGAGTGGGGGGCGTGGGGGGCTCGGTGCCGGCAGCTGGGCCGGGGCCGTGGGGGCTGGGGGGAGAGGGCTTGTGTCTCCCCCCAGCCCGGGGTGCGGGGCTGTGCGCCTGCAGCTTCCTGGCAAGCTCTGAGCTGCACTGGCCGGGGGGGAGGAGGCCCTGGGTCGGGGTGGGGGCACCGGGGGGGCAGAGGGTCCGTGCTGGTATTTGGGGGGGCCCTGTAAGGGCGGGGTGCCTGTGAGATGTGTGTGTGAGTGTGTCTGCTCGCCGGCGAGCCCTGCGCTGGAGCCACTGGTGAGCGGGGGACCCGTGGGGTGGGTTAGAGGGGCTGGGATCTGGGCAGGGGGGGTGTCAGATGAGCCAGAGGGGCTGTGCTGGTACCCAGGGAACCCACGAGTGTGTGTGTGCATGCTTCTGAACCTGGAGAGTGTTGTCTATGTGTCGTCACTAGTGAACTTCAATCCTGAGCAGCTGGAAAGGTGGAAGGAGGCTTATCTGCCTATAGCTGTGTCTTATGTGAGCCTTGGTCGTGCTACCTGAGGGTGCTGTGGGAGACGGTGCTGTGCCTGTGGCAGTCTGTGTAACCAGCTGGGTCAGTGTGTGCGTCTCTTGGGTGCCCACTCAGCCTTGCTGCTGGCTCAGCCTGCGAATGGAAAAACAACAGCCATGTCCACTGGATCCCGGAGGGAGACTCGTGGGTCTCTGGACACGTGGATCTGGGCTCCAGCATCCAGGCAGGATGAGTCGCTGGGTCCTGGAGCTGCTGCAGATGGTGGACACTGGCAGCATCCCTTAACACCCATCCCTGTGAGCTTGGGATCAGCAAGTGGAGCTTCCACTGAGGGCGTCTCTACAGACACATGAACATGCAGCCGGTTTAAACATTCTTAAAAAAAATCCCCCAAACCAGAAACAAAACCCCCAAAAACCTGTGTAAACTTGTTACATTTAAATTTTGTTACTTGTTACAAGTTATAACAGGTTGCTAGATGTTGCCTGTATTGTAACATGTTGCCTCCTTCATTTTATGTCACCACCGCATATCCCTATTGAGAGAGAATGATTAAGGAAGATTTTAGTGAGATTTGTATAGTTCTGATGTGAAGGGAACTCACTATCCTCAAGGTAAGCCCCCATCCTGTGTGTCCTCTGCACACACATACACAGGGCTGTGAGGAATATCCTATCTGCACAAATATCTTTCCCCTCCTCCATGGTTCCATGCAATTTGTCTGTCCCCCAAATAGTGCTTCTGTCTGTTCTCATCCTATTGATTGATAATCCCTCTGTACATGTAAATACTGTGTCTTTCAGCTCCACATCTGCCCTGACCCGTAAGGCATCTTCACTGTCATTCTCTGGGTCTCTAGAAAGGTTGGCTTTCCATTTTCCTCAGTAGACGTTGTTAGGGTAAGTGTAGGCTGTAGAATGAACAGTTGCACACAAGAGGGAAAGCAAGAAGGACATACTGGTCCCTGGAGACACACAGCTCTTTCTGCTTGCCCTCCCTGTCTATCCCGATCCCACCTGCGAAGAGGAGGGTAAGAATTCAGCCTTTCTCTAACTTCTAATTGCCCTTCACTGGGATTTCTGTTCACCCCTGGAATGGAAACTATGAGGCTTCTGGAGCTCATCTGGCTGAAAAAGGGTCATGCCACTACCTGGGAAGCCAAAGCTGGCAGCACTGTGTTCCTTATCCCAGGTTGCTTCTCCCTTCTTGCCACGCCGTGCACTTCTACACCTTCCCACATCCTCAGCATCCTGCCTGCTGGCACGGAGAGCGCTGGAGAAACAGCTGGAGAAACAGCAGGTCTGCCGCCTGTTATCCCATCCATCCTGCACGGACAGGAGCAGCAAGGTCTTGGTTAGCCCCTACAGCCCCTCCCAGTGATGTGGAAACATCTGGTCCTCTTGGTACAAAGAAATCCTCAGGGATTTTCATACTAAATCTCTGACAAGTCTCTAAGGAAGTACATGTTAAAGGAATGTATTAAGCAAATTTCTTCAAGGATGGCAAAAAGCACATGATGACACCAGAACAGCCTCCCTCCCAAATTTTACAACTCTGCTCAAAAAGTAGTAGAGCTTTGAAGAAAAATGAGTGTGATAATTTTTGACAGGCAAAGCAAAATGCTTTCTACCAACTTTGTTTCAGAGGCAGCCAAATCCTTTTTTTTTCCCCTTTGTTTGTTTTAGAATAAGCTTTCCAAATAAAAACAAACAATAAAATTCGCCCCAAAGTAGACAACCAACATGAAAAAAATATTATCTGAGAAGTCTTAAGATCAACAAGAAACCTTCCTAGCTGGAGTGGAGAGGGCTTTACCAGACTGTTCTCGGATAACAGTAGTATGATCATTGCGCTTAATGACAGTATTTTGGACTGTTTTCACTGAATATAGACCAAATAGACACTAACCTCAATTAAAATCCAACAGAGGAACCTGATGTACAAAAACCAGTACACAGACTAATTCCATTCACACAATCCTTCCATCTTAATTGCTCTAAAGAACAGAAACAGCTTCCCCTCTTCTTGACCACTGGAACAATAAGATGATCTTTGAATATGAAGCAATAAGAAACAGATGTAAGCATCAGCCTTGTAACATGAGCCATCTCTTCCCCTGGATGAAAACTGCTGCAAATCAGTGGGGCATTGCAGACAATCTGAATAAAGAACATAAGGGCCCCTGATAAGGTGAGGATGAAATGTCTGGTAGGAATTACCCACGCAAGATCATCTCAGTTCACTCCTGGGCTTTTTGGAAACCACTGGAGAACCACAAGATTTCAGACTGAATCAGATTTCAGTGCAATGGAAATAGGGTCCCTAAATAAACAGGCAGAAAAAAGAAGGCTAATAGATAAATGGTCCCATTGTTCAGTGAAGCAGGGGACGTAGGGACAAAGGACAAGAAAAAGACCGAGTTATTCATTGCTTTTTTTTTTTTTTATGCATTAGTTGTTACCAGCAAAGTTGGATCTCAAGCCTCTGAGGACTCTGAACTTAATAGCAGAGTCTGTGGGAGTGGAGCATTATCCACAACAGAGAAAGATGGATTTAGGGAGCATAAGCCAACTGGACATACACAAGTCTATGGGATCAGTCAGGATGCTTCTGATGGTACTGATGAAGCCTGCCAATGTCATTCAGAGGCCAATTCCTATCATCTTCAAAGGTCATGGTCACCAGGGGGAGAGGTTCCTTTCATCTGAAAGGCAAACACAAACCTCATTTTCAAGAAGGGGTATTCAGATAACTGCAGGCCAGTCAGCCTCACTGTTGTCCCTGTGAAGGTTACAAAGCAAATCCTGCTTGAAACCATTTCCAGCCATGTGACGGATAAGAAGGTGATCGGGAGAAGCCAGCATGAATTTATCAAAGGCAAAGAATGTCTGACCAACTTTATTCCCTTTTATGATTAAAAGACTGGTTCACTGGAGGAGAAAGCAGTGGATGTTGCCTACCTTGTTTTAACAGCAATACAGTGTTCCCTTGTGCTTGAATGTATATTATATAGGAAACAACAGCCATTACCCCTTCCTCGTTATATATACTACTACTGCGCTACAGCTTAAAGAATCCCCAAAAATGTGTTAAGCATCAGTGGAAATAGAGCTATACTGCACATCCGTCTGATACGAGTCCTCCAATTTTAGGATTTTTCAAGATTTGGAGCTTGGCAGAATCACAACTTTAAGCATTAGATGCAGTTTAAATCCTTGTGTGTTAATCTGGGAAGCAGATCTGGGAAAACTTTGTTATAAAACTTCCTAGAGAGTAAGGAGTTCCGAGGAAAGGGTATATACCCCAAGATCCAGCTGCTCCTTGCAGACCATGCCTACAGCACTGACATCTAATTATCTAACTGGGATGTGATCAACCTGGGACAGTCAGGAAAGGCTCCTCAAAAGGGAAATGTTTCAGGATCAGCAAGAGCAAAGGAAAAAAGCGATCTCTCCTAGTCCTGGTGTCAAGCTATAGATATGTCATTTGGCACCCAACACCAAATTAAAACAAGTATTTGAGCTCTGTGCACAGCTCAAAGCAATGAATCACACTTTTTCCATGACATCCCTCCTATTAGAGCTGTCTTACCCACTTAAATCCAACAGTTTCCTAATGGCTGCCAAACCAAGCCTCAGCTCTTGTGAGGAATAACAGCAGCACCACTCTTTTTAAAAAAAAAAAAAACAACCCTGTACAGGCAAAAGCTGCCTGCAAAATGACACAGGCACCTTCCTGAATCACCCTTCTGAGTTTGATGAGATATACATATAATTAACCTTGTATATCCTTGCTGGGTCAAGGCTTGCTGTGAAGATGTCAACACCCAATGGATTACGATTGTAACAAACAAATATCTCGGTCTTTTACCCATAAGAAGCCTTATATAGTAACTTAGGTAGTCTTGAAGGAACAGGCACAGGAGCAACTTTCCCCAGCTGGTGGAATCCCACTAACTTGTACAGGATTGCTCAGAGGGAGCCCAACATGTCAGTGTTGGTGGAGCTAGGCTATAACTTTGCTGAGGGTTTTTTTGGTGAGTAGTCTTGTGAAATGCTGTTCCAGCACAGCGGATATGCCCATAAAGGTGTGAAACAAAATTCCTTAATTATAATATTGATGCCCCCTTCTTTAGAAGAAAGGGAAAATAAAGGCAAGGAAACATCTTCTGACATCCTCTGTTCTCTCTCCCAAGACTGAATAGATTTTAATTTTTTACTCTAATAACCAGAACTATAAAAGTCTTTTTCCTCTCAAAATATCGAACATCTTTTAATAACGTGTAATGAAGAGGCTGTGGTTAAATAATGCAGTTCTTTTGCCCCAGTTCTGATACTTTTTTTTGCAGTGCTCATCTAAGTCACTTAGAGGAATTAATATTTCATTGCTTTCTATGAAAAATGCATAATGCCTCTCCCATAGCTTTCCAGCAAGGTTTCAAACTCTAGTTGCTGCAGTTCAGGACAGAATTTCTTCTGATTTTGCTCTCACTGGGATAAATTAGCCTCTGTGGGAAAATCCCTGAATTATTTGTTAAAAAATTAAGAGTAGCCTTAAATTTGTCATGGAAACTGGTTTTGAACTTGCACAATTAAGCTACTGTCATGTTTCAGTTTCACAGCCCTGAAAAAAACAGAAATTTAAGTATCTGGTTATACAGATCATCGTACACTCTCCCCTTCTAGAACTCTGGATTGAGTAGCCCCTGATTTTTAGGAAGGAGGCTTTCTTCACAAAAATATGATCTCCTTACCCCTTCATGTTATATTCTGCCTGTGCAATAGACCAGCCAAACCCTGAGAAATATTTGCAAACAAGACTTCATCAGACTAACACTGTCAATTAAGCAAACATAACCAAACTGACAGGTCTATGTAATCAAAACTATTGTTGACATCTTGACGTTGGATGAAAAATAAGCAACCTCTCTTGATTGTATGAAGAGCTTAAGCATCCCTAAAGAAGCCAGATTAATTGCCAGACAGCTAAAAATAAAAGAAATATTCCAGGCTTTTAAAAACAAACAAACCCCCTCTCATTTCCAGTAGGTTCTCAGGAGCAGATTCTCTAGGATTTTCCCCAGGGGAACCATTTCACATAACGATAGTGTTCCTAGTCCTGCAGTTTTTTACCCGGTTGAGAAGTGTTCCTTTAGCCTTTTTAGCATAAATAGCACCTAACATGAGGAATGATTTGACTAAATGATTGGTAAACGTGGAATTCTGGACTTTAGATCTTTTTTAGAGATGTTGCTATTAATATTTTAAAATAATTTTTAAAACCCCATAGATTAGCTCAGGACAGAAATAGCATTAACTGTATTTCATTTTGTAAGGCATTTGGAGCTGTCATCAGAGCCAGATATTGGAATGGAGCCTTAAGAATCCCATCTATTTTTGTGAGCCCAAAGTGACCAATAGTTCTACAATTTCTGAGGAAATTCTGCAAATGCTGAGGTATTTGCAACACCTGATACCCAGGCTGTGGGGACCATTGTAGCCCAGTAAAATGCTCGGTGTATGCTCCCCAAAATGTACGAGGAGGGTAATCAAGAAAACTACTTCCCAAGCCTTTTGTGGAGGGCTCCTCCACACATTTTTTTTTTTTTTTCTGCAGCCAAACAGTACTCTGTACCAAGTAGAGGTACCCACATCCCACGTGAACACTGTGAGGATCAGACTCCTTTCCATGCCAATGGATCTCCTTGGCAGATGCTTCTGCAAGGTAACACAAATGCATATTCTGAAACAGGACTGACCCTCCTCCAATCTCCTTGACCTCCTCTGTGGGAAACACTACCCTGAGATTCATTCCTGTGCCTGTATTATTAGAAGGACATCAGTGCTACTGAAAACCCATTAAATGGACTTGCCTCCAACATTCTTTCAATTACACGTAAGCCTATCCAGCTTATACTGATAGATTCAGAGATACCCATGGCCGTGCTATATACTGCTACAGGGAGATGTCTCATCTGCTGTTTATTTCTGAGTTATATGGAAAATTGCAGATGGATCTAGCTGAGGCAGAACACTGTAGCCACAAAGCAGTTTCAGGCTGCACAGACTACTCCTGCCTCATGTCAGATGAATTCACCCAACCTCTTACACCCAACCAAACGACAACCTGAAGGAACACCATGTGCCTGTCTTCCACTTTTCCTTCATTCTATGCATCAGAAATACAGTAGTGGAAATCCCGACTTACTAGATGCATGCCTTTGAGGGGTTCAGTGCCTTATCTATGCATTTATTTCTTCCCCCATTTTTCCTGGCTGCTTCTAAGGAGAAAGAGAATTTGATAGTAGTTCTTTCTAGGAGCCATAAGACTGAGCAACAAAGTCCTGTGTCTTTCTGCTTCTCCCCTTTCCCAGTGCCTGGCTGCCAGAGATGCTGCTGAGTGGGGCAGGCAGAGAGGTGGTTGCTGTGCACCCCCACTTGAGAATTGCTCCTGAGTTTCACTGTTTCTCTAAAGATGGAACCTTGTGAGAAGACAACCAAGGATCCCTCCCTCCAGTCATCCTGGGAGAGAGAGGAGAAAATAAAAAGCTTTCTTCCCATAAAATCTTGGTATCTGACAGCACACGTTTGCCATCAAAAACCTGTTCTCACAGAAGATTCCCAGTCAGCCCTGGTTAAAATGTAATTTCCAAGTCCTCATAAATAAAGGACTATCATCTTCATTGTTTGAAAGAAGAGAAGTCTGATCCCCGTTTTTTAATTCACAGGAAGACAAGTGAAGGAGGCTTCAGTAAAGAATCACTCAGTTTCTGAATCCAGAGTGTTATTGATTATCCCTGAGTAAACATGTGGAAACTTGACTGCAACCATCAGGGTTACCACGAGTCAGTATTAGTGTAACTGAGGTCCAAGAGACCTACAGAGCACTGGGGAAGACTGCTCAGTTCCCAGATACCTGTGTGCAGAATTTGATCCTAGATCAGAAGTAAAAATGAACGGACTTGGACCTTCCAACAGACACAGACTGAAATTAAAAACATGGGCTAGATAGTTACTTAAAGCCTAGCAGCGGGGTTCTTCAGAGCCCAGCCACAGCAGCTGTTCTTTTCAAGGGTATGATAACAGGTAGAATTTGTGGTAAGGTTATCAAAAACCTAAACGCATAAAATCAGAGTCACAGGCCAGTATTGCAATTCGGATAAATGGGTGAGGAACAAAAAGCAGGGATGGTCATGAAATGCATTTCTTTCTCTGCTGTTCCCAAGTGATCGCCATTAACTGCAAAAGTGGAACCACACCAGGGAATTCCATAGGACTTCCAAGCACTACACACTGCCAAAACATCTCATTGATTTCTTAGGATGTGTACTGGTGTGTCCACAAGGTGTAAAAAAAAAAAAAAAAAAAAAAAAAAAAAAGGAAAAAAAGAAAAGCAGAGACTTACTTTTTTCCTTCTATGCTTGTTACAGAGGCACTACATTTGGTCTCAAGTTCAAATTCTTACCCCAGACACAAAGAATGTTGCTTCCAGACAAGACTGAACTTATGTACAAGCTCATTAGTGTGTTTCCACAAGGAACTGCTGCATTTGTGTATTCTTGGTACACATCAAAAAAAAAGAAGTCTGACTTTCAAAACAGGTTCTAACCACTTGTCAGGATTGCATTCTTCAAGGTGCCTGACTTCAGACATTCAAAATAAATGCACTTCTGAATCATTAGTTCTTTTGTAAAAAGCCAAGATACGCAAATCATCCCAACCTGCCTGGCATCAAAGGGAACATTCTGCCAAGTACAAAGATCTTCTGATCAAGTTATAAAGGAGGTGAAACACTACCAGTAAAGTGACAGGAGGTGAATACCTCAGGCTTCATGTAAAACAAAAGGTGTATTGAGCCTGAATGCTTCAGATGAAAGAATCCTTTCATTCTGGGCTAGTTTGGGTACAAATTAAGTGAGTAAGCTTTTTCTCAGAACATAACCATCTTTTCTCACTCTGTTATATTCAGTCAGGGCAGATTCAGTACTGAAAGTTTTCTGGAACTGTCTACAAGCCCCTATTTTTAAGGGTGTTTTTAGAAATAATTATTATTCCAGGTTTAAGTAGTGTCTTCCAGCCAAACTTCTTGACTCATCTTTAGAATTGGTGTCAGATTCACCTTTACTCTGTCCAGATACGTGGGTAGTTATTAAAGCCAAATAACTGTAGAATCTGTACAAATCTTCAGGTGTATGTGCACATATTTACATGCACATGTTTTGTTACAGGGCTGTGCTTATTTACACAATTATTCACTGGTTGTAGAATTCCTTGTAAATTTATGCATGAAGGTTTTTTTTTTTAATAATTCAGGTAGGTTTTGCACCATGTATCTGAAAATGCACATTAAAAAATGTTGCATTCACTCTTCTCTCTTCATAGATTACTTCCCTGCTTTAGTGGTTTCAGACATTGGAGAGTAAATGCTCAGCAAGAACAGTAAAGGATGAAAGGCTTACCTTAGAGAAAACAGTTCAGAGACAGTCTGTAGAATAACATGACTTCACATCTGCTTTTCACTGTGAAGTTTGAAATATTTATTTCAAGAGAAATCTGGACTGGATGGATCCATAATCTGAGGTAGATTTGTTCTATAATTTGCTCACAGAAAACAGCTCAGTGAGCTTTAAATAAAGGCTTTAGAGGGTGAGCAGTTGTATTTTTGGTGCAATGATACTCAGAACTCTCTGTAAGTTAGCCCTATTAGAATCTTCTCCAGACAAACAGCCAAAACCCAGAAGTTTCCCTAAAAATCATATGGCTTTGGAACAGGCCAACCCTAGTGATGGGCCCCTTTTTGTTGATGGGGAAAGGACCCAGCAAGCTGAGAGCCCAAGGACACAAAGCACATCAGTGGCGGAGTCATCTTTGCCTCAGCCCAATGCTCTAATAAACCCATATCCGTGTGTGACAATGTGCCATCACTCTCTTGTCATGTGCAGCACATCTCAGGTGGCCATTCTTGGGTGCAGCATTCATCTAAGGGACCTCTAGCTGGAGGGATGGGGGCAGATAGAGATTTGTGCCTTCAAAGTGGATTTGTTTCAGAGAAGAGCTTATCCCAAAATGCCTGTCCCCGATCCTTCCCCCCAGCTCCAGATGACCTATTCTCCTCCTGGAGATCCCCAACTTGCCCATGTCATTCAGGCAAGGAGAATGGTAAAATACTATAAAACTACAGAATTCCCATCCATTAATTCAATCACAGGGAAAGTCAAGAAATTAGATATTAGAAGCAAGGTCCTGCCTTCAGAGAAAGATGCAATGTTTCCATATGACAGAGGACACCTGCTTGCACTTACACCAGCATCAGTCAGAAGTAATTCACCTGAAACACACAGAGCAGCACAAGTGCTGAACCCACTGAAAGTAGGATCAGGCCCACAGGCTCTTTAAAGGACAAAGACAATAATATATTCTGAGACTCAGCTCTCATTTCACAACAGCCGGATGGAAAGAAAGTGAAGCCTCCAAGTCTGCCACTCTTCTCAGCTTCAGAGACACTACAGAGAGTGTGAGAGTACCAAGTATAGGTTTGTAATTTAATTTATGTTTATTTTGGTCCAAGGTTGAGGTCAATGCACAGTGAGGAGGTTATCAGATGACTCATATTAGCCTGAGCACTGTGCTGGGATAAAGTTAGTACTGTGCCTACTGGGAAGATGTAAGATTGTCAGATGGCCAGGGTACAGCCTTATATAATTCATTTCTATTCCTGAAGTAATTTTCTTGACCAAGTCTGAGAAAGGAAGGAACATTCTTTTGTAGTGGTGTGTGTGGGGGGGAAATCTGAGCCTTACACATAATGTGCTCAGCTGCATTGACAGGAAAGCTCATTCAATTGCATTATTAATGTAAATTACTTGCCCTGTTTAACACTTACCATGATGATAAGACATATACAGCAGTATCCAGTTTTTCTTCTACCTGACAAAACAGAGATGTACATTTCTAAATAGTAGTTCCTTGCTGCTTTGCCTAATTAATAACACAAGAAGTAGGAGCAGGACAGAAACTTAAAGAACACTTTTTTTTTTGCTTCATTTAAGTCCAAAGCAAAAACTCTGCGTTTTCTCCATGGAAACAGAAAAGAACTACTGGGTGTCATGGGGGAGACATGAAGCATAAAAAGATGACACAGACGAGATGCCACGGAAATGTGAAACAGATGCTGTGCTCATATATTTGAACATAGACCTATAGGAAATCCAGACAAAATGTTTTAGCCATGGCTATCCCTCCTTTTAGATGAAACATTAAAAAATCCTAAAGCATAAACAGCTATTTCAGGGAATCTTTAAAAAATAGATTAATGTTTGTCAGGAAGCAATATCTGCAACTATATTTTTTTATCAATTGGCCAGAAAGTGTGTTGCTCCTCTGCACTGTAGACATGGTCATCTTACTATACAGACAGCATTTTTGCTAACAGGTATTATGCCAGACTCACAGTAGCAAGAGATTGAAGTCCACAACACAGATTTCTCTTGTGTAAGCAATCAGAACTACTCAGGCGGAGCAGCTCTTCAGGACGGGAAATGGGACAGGTTTGACATCTCTGTGAGGAGCTGTCCTCTCCAAAATTGCCTGACTAGAACCATGGAGAGCTTTTGAGTATTTGGAGATACTTCCCACTTCAATACCATGCCCAAGTCTAGCACATATTTGGTCTCTGTGTGTAGTGTGTCACGTTACAGGCTTGCACAGGTGAGAGTGACAGCATTAACATAGAGCAATGCTGCACCCAGCCAGTTCTCCCGAGATTGACTTTGCTCGTGGGGAATGCACAAAAATGCACAGTGCATGGAGCACTTCTTTCCTTGCTTTCCCTATCTGTTTCTGGTCAGAAGCTTCACAACTCTTCACTTTTGAACCAATAGGAGCCTTCCGAGTCCTCTGCTATACTGGATGGTGTCCTAATGGTTTGATTTTCACTAGTTGCTCCTTCTGACCACATCCAGTGTGCATGGTATCTCAAAGACTCTCACGAGGATGGTAGGCAAGGTGTGGAAGGATATTTAATCTGTGCAGAGATTAGGTCTCCTTGGCAGAAGTGTTAAATATGAATGAATGATCAAGTTTGGGGAAAAACAAAACAAAACAAAACAAAACAAAACAAAACAAACCAAACAAAAAACCCTAACCAACCAACCAAACAAACAAACAAACAAAACACAAAATAACCCACAAAACCAAAATAAACTGAAACCAGCAAACTACAGTGAATTTGTTTCTTCTGTTTGTTTATACTATGACACCATATTAACTTTTTCTTAGGTTGTGTGATTAAAGGCTCATCCCCACAAACACAAAGGAGAACAGAGGAACAATGGCAGGTGGGGAAACCCCAGTAACCTGAGCAGATCCACCAACACACCCCGACACAGCTCCCTCCAGGGCTGCCACTGGGAAAGCAACCAGCCCCATTTTTGAGGAGACCCACCAGATGACTCAGCTGGAGACAATCTCTAGGTCATCTTATAGATGAAAGGGTGTTTCTGCCTGGTGGGGTATGGGAGTCTTTACAGAATGCTGTGAAGAGCATTTTGGGACTGTACAGGACTGGAGTTGGGCTGCAAGCTTCAGGGGTTCATATGCCCAGGGGCCAGCAACTGGGGAGGCTTGGGTCAACCCAGGGTCAATCTGCTGGATAGACTGGGTGTCTAAGAACTGCTACTGAAGTGATCCATATTGTATATATATACTTACATTCATATGCATAGATATTTTCCATTGGCGCACTTTCATCATGAACAAAGAACGAGTGGAGCAGGATGAAGCTCAGGGTGCTGTCTGTACTTGCATGAATGCTGTGTTTTCCACATGTGTTGATTTGTGTGGCCAGATGTGCCTATGTATGTATGTATGTGCATATGCACATGTTTGTGTGCTTGTGTGCCTCATACACACTTGCTCTTGCTACTGGCTGGACCTGGGGTTATGGAGCTGCTGTTGATGTGAGAGAGTGTTACTCTTTGGCTCCTCTTTGATGAGTAAGAGCTGGAATATTATTAGCTTCAGTCCAGTTGCAAGGAATTAAATGAAGTCCCTGTCCAGAAAATCTTCTTTGCTCTGCCTGTCCTCATCTTCACAATGCTGGTCTCTCCACCCCAAGTTTCACAGCCGCTGAGATACAGTATATGCCTTCTTTTTTTGGTCTTCACCAAGAAGGTCTTCGAGGCCTCTCTGCCTGGAGAGACAAGTCATGGGTCTCTTGAGAAGTAACCCATGATCTAAAGGTGCTGAGAAAGCTGGATGATGTCACAGAGGGGCCAGTCTCATAATGTCTGAAAGGCAAATTGGGAGTTTTCCTGGTGACTAGAGAAAGGCAAATATTGCACTTACCTTCAGAAAGGATGAGAAGGACTATACAGTGCACTACAGGTCAGACAGTCTCATTCCAGTCCCTGGGAAAATCAATGAGCAGGAGTCCATTTCTGGGCGTACGAAGAAGAATAAGGTGATTGGGAACAGTCAGCATGGATTTACCAAGGATAAATCAAACCTGAACAATCTGATTATGTTCTGCCATGAAAAGACTAGATATACAGTGAGGGAAAGGCTATGGATTTTGTTTATCTTGACTTTAGCAAAGCTCTCAGTGTGTTCCTCCACAAGATCCTTGTATCCAGATTGGGAAGTTACAGTCTGCATGGGTGGACAATTAGCTGAGTGAAAAACTGGCTGTATTGCTGGGATCAAAAGGGCTCTACCTGGAGGCTGGGTACAAGTAGAGTGTTGCAGGAACCTGTTCTAGTCAGTAGCCCTCTCCTGTCACGTTTGATGTCATCTTCATCAAATATGCACAAGAAGAGATGGAGTGCACCCTCATGTAGTTTGTAAATGATACCAAACCGGGGATACACTTGTGACATGAAAGGGCACAGCCACTCTTCAAAGACACCCAGATAGAAAGGAGGAAGGGCCTACAGGAATCTCAAGAAATTTAACGTAACAAACAAAAAAAAACCTTGCACCTGAGCTGAACTAGCTACCTGCTAAGGTCTATCTGGCTTTGAAATGATCTGGAGGTCCTAGTGAACAGTGGACTAAGTGGGAATCATCAGTGTACCATGACCGTGGTGAAGGCTAACAGCATACTATGCCATATTAACAGGAGCATAGCCAGTAGATACAGGAAAATCATTATTTCCTTCACTAGGTGCTTATGAGATCTCATCCAGAATACTGTTTCCAGATTTGGATCCTTCAGTGCAAGAAAGTTATTGACAAACTGGAACGAGTTCAGTGGAGGGGCGCCGAGATTGTCCAGGGGCTAGAGAATTTGTCCTGTGAGGGGAGCCTGAGGAAATGCAGCTTGATTATAATGAAGAAAATAAAGCTTTGGAGATACCTTAAAGCCACCTTCCAATTCCTGACAGTCTGTTACTGAGAATAAGGAGCCAGCCCAGCTACAGAACAATAGATAATGGTAATAAATTGAAACAAGAGAGGTTCTTACTAGATGTAAGAGTGGGAAAAATGCACAACAGTAAATATCATAAAGAACAGGAACCGGTTGCCCAGAGATGTTGTGCAGTCTATGTCCTCAGAGGTTCTGAAGGCCCAAATTGACAGAATTCTGTGCAACCTGAACCACCTGAGGATCAGTGGAACAGAAGCCTTTCCATCTTTTCTAGAAGTATAGGTGCCAAATATAGAACTGGCTTAAACTATTAAAGTATAATATGATAATTCATTTTAAAAGTAAAAAAACAATCAATAAAAAAACAATCTTTATTTCTGCAGTTGTAGGCACGTTCTCTTCTTTACTTGTGGATTCCTGCAAAGCTACTTCATGCTACCTGTTGTGGGATGATGAGTTAACACAGATGACAGGGTATTTTCAAGGGCTCCTGTGTCACAGAAACTCCATCTTAGGAAGTCTTCAGGATTCAGACAGACAAAGCCGTGGCTGATGTGACCTAGTGTTGGCTGGCAGTTTGCCCTTGCAGGAGGATGGACTAGGGATTTCCAGAGGCACCTTCAAGCCAGCACTTCTGTGATTTTTCAAAAACCCCTCAACATAACTCTGGTAACTCATTGGTCATATAGAACTCATACAAAAAAGACCTTTTAAAAGTCTGCAACCACTCTGCTTACCATGTTAATCACAAAAGCCCTTTTCTCCAACACATGCATTTTCCAATACTAAGATGGGAAATCAAACCTGCATGAACAAGAGTAAACTCTGATGTCAAGAGACCTGATATCTCCTCATGAAGTCTCTGTTAAAAAGTCAGACAGAAAAATTGCTGTGTATGTCAGCTTCAAAAAAAGGTCTTTTTTGCTAAGTTTCCTTGCCTTCAACAAAAAAAAAAAAAAAAAAAAAAAAGCAAGTTTTTAAAAAGTGCTATTTGAAAAGTCTCACGGGTAAATTTGCATAAAACAGCTGATGATTCTTTTTCATTAATTTCAGATCAAAGCTCTTAATTTTTTAAATAGGGAACCAAAGGGATCAGGTAGAGTAAATAATCTCTTCTCTGCAATTTCATGTGCAAACAACTGAGTTTTCAGTCTGGGAAGACAGGATTTAGTAGTTTTACTGCAAGAGAAAAAACTGCATTTAGATCCTGTTCTTCACATGGATGATTTTGCTTTTCCTCAATATTATTTTTTAGTGTGATAATTATATCTAACTAGAGATGTCCTGGCTGACATTGTCACAGTCCTGGAGTTCACTGCCAGCCACAGGCTGAATAGGAAAGGGGGAAATAGGCTTGTACCATTGGAGCAGGTCTCATGTCATGCATTGTACTGGTCACTGCTAAGGGGGGGCACAAATTCCCATCCTCTCATGTAAGACATACCTATACCTCCTCCCTCTCAATGTAGTCACATGAATAATGCCTCATTAATTACAAAACATTCTTGATTCTATTTTTCTATCTATAGTTCAATACCTTTTCTTCTATTTTGTGCTCCATCATTCCATCCTGTAGAAGTCAGCCTGCCTTGCATGTAGGATCTAATCAAGTAATGTTGGAGAGGTTAGGAAATACACGGCCATTTTGTACTGATAAGCTGTTATGGCCAGCTCAAAGGGGAATATATTGTGCTGTGTGGCAGTGTCCTAACAAATGTTTTCTCATGTCCTAGGAGACTGAGTCACAGCTTCTGCCAGAGCTCTGTTGGGACATTGTTATTCCACATCTGTTAATACTCTGAGCTGTTTCTGTAAGACACCATCCTCTTCCAAGCTCTTAGTAACTTCCTAAGTACTCAGATATCCTAGAAAGATTTCGGTTGGAAAGGAGCTCTATAAGTCTGTATTCCAACCCATGGCTAACAGAAGTATCGATTTCAAAGCAAAAGCAGATTGCTCAGGGCTGTGTTCGGTTGAATTTTGCATATTGCCCAGCATGGAGATCCCACAGCATCTCTGGGCACCTGTTCCAGTGCTGCACCACTCCTGAGGTATGGTGGCTGGTGGAAGAAGAGTCTTTCTGTCTAGTGAGAATTTCCCTTATTGCAGCTTGTGCCCATTGCTTCTTTTCCTTTCACTGTGCACCCCTGCAGAACCTGGCTCTGTCTTCTCTGTAACTCCCTTTTCCATTTGGTTGAGGAGAACTGCAATTAGATCTCCCACAAACACTCTCTACTTCAAGTTGAACAAGCCCAACACCCTCAGCCTCTCCTGGTACATCATGTGCTCCAGCTCCCAACCATTTTAGTTGCTCTCCAGTTAGTTGATACCTCTCTTGCATTGGGAGGCCCAAAAATGGGCACCACACTCCAAAGGTGACCGAATGTCAAGTAGAGAGGAATGATCATTTCCTCTGAGGTGTTGGCTATGCTTTTGATAACACATTTCAATTTTCAGCTGGCCTTCCTCGCCGCAACTGATGACTCATGTTCAACTTCTTGTCCAGCTGGAATCCCAGGCTCTTCCCTGCAGAGCTGCTTGCTAGCCAGTCAGTGCCCAGCCTGTACAGGCACACTGGGTCATTGCATCCTGGAGATTCACATTTGTCTTTGTTGAACATAATGAGGCTGTGGTTGACCCAATCCATCAGCTCATGAAAGTCTAAATTATGTTAATGGTTCAATAAGGTCCTAGGCTTAGTACGGGACAAGCTAAATGAAGTGTCATACCCACCATCATTAAACATGTTAGACTAGATGTACTATTCTATGACATCGACAAAAATAAAGTGAGTAGGTAGTTTAAGTTCATATTAAAATATTGCCCAAAGGTCCCAGGCAAATACAGGCTACATTATGTTCCACTGCTGTACAATCACTGACAGAGATTGTTTCTGTTCAAACCAGTCAATCAGATTTAAATCCCATGCAGCTGAGGTCTGTCATACTCCTATTTTGAAATTTAAGTCTGCTGATGAGAAATGCGCAACCAGTCAAGTTTTCCTCCCATCAGTTGTATCAAAAATAAAAGTTTAATCATGAGGTCAGACTAATGTTTTCGTAGCAGCTGCTGACCTTGAATGAACTTTCCTCACTAAGGCAGAAAACCTTAAGACCAAAGATTTATAATAAGAATGCTATTATGAAATTTTACTACACAAAAGACTGGAGTTCTTCCCACCTGGAAGAAGTGCATGTTTGTAAACCCATAGCTTCAGTCTGAGCTCTGTCATTATCAAGCTGGATTTATTACTGGAGGTGGGGGAGAAATCCATTTAAGACTTGTTATCTGTTATTCAATTAACTATTCCTCAGCATTTTACTATTATGATAATAACCTGATAATGCTTTTTTTTTTTTTTTTTTTTTTTTGTTTAATGTTGGCTTCCAAAGTTGTCAAAAACTATCATTTAATGCAGAGATGAGATCATGGCCTCGTACACAAAGTAACATGCTCCACTGAGAGACCCTCTGATTTATTTGGTGACTGAAATGTGGTAATTCTGGAGGTTACACAGCAAGATTAAAGTGAAGATGATCCAATAAGTCATAGATTTTTCAAATTCATTCTAAATAGCATAAGTTTAGGAGAATATAGGTCCAGATTTCAATCTGTCATGCTTTATGTTAGTATAAACTGCATTTTACAATAACTGAGCCTGTCTACGTTGACATTTTTAGACCAGTTTCCCAAACATAATAGGAGCATATGTGAAGTTAACATTTTTCTGAGAATCAAGAGACACCAAGCACTTACAGCCGAGCTCCAACAACTTTTCTTATCTGTGAGATGAGAACAACTCCCCAGGAGCACTGATGCTCCCACGCAGGATGCAAGGGGCTTCTGTAAGACGCTGAACAGCATGTGAAAAAAAAATCCACATTAGAAACCCTCATTGGCTCGCTTCCTGGCGGCTCTCATGCCAACATGTCTACAAACAGGTCATAAAACACGGCCTCAGGGCAGGACCTGTGCTAAAAATGTCCAAGAACTGCATTTTACTCAAGTGTCACCTGATTTGTTTCTGACCAAATGTCTACCCTTGTCTCTCTAGCAGTCATCACTGCCACCTCTGGCCAGTTTCAACAAAATGTAACAGAAAGGCATAAATCTCTGATAAAACAAGTTTCTACATTTTCCACAGAGGAGAGAAAACCTCAGCACTAACTAACATAGAAGAATCCTTACACAATTCATCCTTGAAAGCATGCACAGTAAATAAAGTTTGGTCCATTCCAATGCTCAGGTTGCTCCTGATGTATGTAGTGGGGTGTTTGTGTATGTGTTCCTTAGAAAAGCTTAAGGTTTGTAGCGGTTAGACAAGTGGCTAGTGAGCATGAAAAGCAACACACAGAGCCTGCATTTTGACCTGAATTTAAGAAATTCAGCAAAGGGCTTTCCTGCTGGATGGCCACATTTTAAGCCTGCTGTGATCTTGTGTAAGTGCTCTGTTAACATTTTTGAAAGCTAGGGAAACACATTTGGGGCTAAATACCTGCCTGCCTACTTCACTGCATGTTCCTGGCTTTAGTCAGTAGGAGAATATAGACAGAGATGGGGGGGGGGGGGGGGGGGGGGGGGGGGGGGGGGGGGGGGGGGGAGGGAAGCAGATACAACTCAATTATTTGGAAACCAGAACTCTTTATTGATTAATTATGTAGCTTTCCTGTATCATTTTCATAAAGGACTTACAAGGAATGAGTGGAAGTTGCACTTCTCAAGATGAAAAGATCTAAGGCTTTGGGAAGACCTTATCCCAGAGGGGAAAGACAAGGTGAATTCCCGCCCCCCCCCCCCCCCCCCCCCCCCCAGACAGACAGAGAGACAGACAGACATACATATATTGACTTCAAAGCTGTAGGAATGATTCCTGAAGCAGAGAGGTATCAATTGGATAATTTAATTTTTGTGTGGTAGTAGTCTTATTTTCTCATCTAAAAGGTTGTTTAAAGGGAGGGGAAAAAAAGAAGAGAAGAAAGTTAAAAACCCCACCTTTATTTTAAAATTGTCCAAGTGAGATATGGAAAAGTTTAACAACAAAAAAAGTCCACAAAACTGAATAAAAAAAAAAAAAAAAAAAAAGACACTTCTGCATGGGAAAAGAAAACAGAAGAAGTAATACTGCCATCATTGAACTCTGAAGATCATCTACAATTTCTGGAGTCAGTACATCTCTTCAGTATCTACTGTGAGCCCTAGTGCTGGAACTAAGGAGATTTGTCACCAAGTTCAGCCAAGCACACTAAACGGCAGCGATCAAAAAGCACTTCAACACTGAGCTCTTCTAATACTCTGCTGATCCCTCAAGCAGCAACCGAGGCAGAGCAGTCGCAGGGCGGATTAAAATGATTAAACAGGAGCACAAACCGCTGGGGAGAAAAGAAAATCTCTTAAATGTAAAGGATGGCCGGTGGGCTCCTGCTCTTTAGCAGACCTGGTTTTCCGGGGAGGGTGCTGGAGAGCCCGGGCAGGGTGCGGTGCTTGTCCTGGCCTCAGAGTGGCACAGCAGGTACGGGGCCCCATCTCCTGGGTGAAGCCCAGCTCCCCGTACTCAAAAGCCAGGTTCCTGGGGCTGCGATCTGTGTGCGAGGTTTATTAAACCACTAGCAAACGTAAGCGGGTAGCTGGCCTTATGACCTTGCCCCCCCTGGAAGAAGGTGGGAGCTGGCTGTCATAACGCCGCCCTGCAGCCAGGGAGGGTTGGGCTGGTCTGGGGGGTGAAAGGCACCTCCAGGGCAAGCAGGAGTCTAGGCTGGAGCACAGGCAAGCTTCATGAACGCTTGCACAGTGAAAACTCACAGCTGGCTGAGGAAGAGAAATTCACTGGGGGAGACAACCTTTACCTTTTGCCATTTCAGCTATTTAGGACACTTCAGTTTTGACTCCACTGTGCTGCCTCTCCTAAGGAGGGGTATTGCATATGGCAGAGGTGCTTTGTCATCTGGTAGCAGCCTTCACCTGGAGAGTTTAAGGCAAAAAATGGGTTTATGGAGCCGAGTTTTCTTTCTCAGGCAGCACCAGTGAAGAATTGTATCAGACAGCTCCTTCAATTTAAAGCCTGCACCAGTGAAGAATTGTATCAGGCAGTTCCTCCAATTTAAAACCTGCACCAGCTCTTGCCCCCACTTGTTCAACCATCAGGTCATCTCACAACTGTACACTGAAAACATGCAAGAGCTGTCTAAATTGTTGTCTAGAAATATCCTCAAGCTCTGTTTACACTGTTAACAGCTTTGGGTGACTACCATCCATTGCCAACACAGAGGTAGATGCCATTGTTTGGTACCTAACTTCTTGGCTTCCTAGCAACCACAGTAACCACACCATCACTCAGTACATCACAGTGGTTTGATTCAAATTAATTTTTTTCAAATGAAGAGATAAGCAGGGTGGTACCTTTCCTTCCTGTAAGAGCACTCCCTACGGGCAGATCACAACACTGTCAAGGGAGAGGCCTGAGCAAGAGGCAGCAGCTATAAGCAAAATTGCTTAGTGCTTCTGTGGTAATTAAGATGAGGAGGGACTTCTGGAGGTCATCTAGTCCAAAACTTCAAATTTGGATCAGGTTGCTGAAAACTTACCTAATTTTGAAACTCTCCAAGGATGGAGGTTTCACTGCCTCTTGGAGCTTTGACAACATTGAACCACTCTCATGGTGAAGTTGCTTATATTGTGTCAGAGAAGATACAAGAGTCATCATTACAAACCTGAAATTGCAGGCTCAGACCTTTTCACTTTCCATACAAGAAGTTTTAGATTAGATCTATGCACAGCTGCATACTTTGACAGAAATTTAAAATTAGTAATATCTTCTCTAGTTTCAAATCTACATTAAGACTATCTCCTGCTGCAAATATCTAAAATACACAGGTTTCTGCCTGAAAACAGCATGCTAAGATTTGCAGATTAAAAATTAAAAAATAAAAAACAAAATAATCAAAACTTCCTGATCACAATCCATAAGAGAGAGAGAAATACACAGGTAGTTTCCTTTGCTGACTACCTCTCAACATCCCATTCCAGATCAAATAAAATCCCATCAGCTGTTCTTGGATCTTAAGATAAACATGCTGCATCTCTTCTACAGTTTCCTGTAACTTTAAAGTCCCCAGTGAGAAATATTATCAGAATTGATACGTTTTTATTTAAACTCTGTATAATGCTGGCAGTACTCTCAGAAGAAAAGGCTTTGCACATTTATAAGCGAAGGGAATGCAAGTATTTATAAGCAGGGAATGCAAGTATTTACACTGTAAAGCTAGATTGCAAGAAACTAGCAGTTTCCTTGTTGAGACTTCACAATCAAAATAATTGATGTTCCTCTAGCAAGACAAGAGAGGAAAATGAATATCTGAGTGTGTTAAGACAGCAGAAAAGTTTCCCCAGTCAAATCTGCCTGCCAGTATGTTAAACAACACTGGGGTGTGCAGTTTTACCACACTTCTAGCCTGATCATGTTCACCAGCAATTTCTGTGTTGTTGTCATTACAGGGTATATCAGCATCATTTCTCTTAGCCCCATAAGCCTGCAGAGTAGCTGCATTACTCTTTTTAAACTTGATGTTTAAAGATGCTTTTCCTCTATGCTAAAGCCATGACTTATTGGCACACTGAAAATGTATCTGCACACCACATCCTCACTGGAGACCTGCAAAAGGCTCCCTCACACAGACACCTACTGCAGTAACACAGGGATTGTGCTTGTGACGAGAAATTCTGGCTTTACTCATAGCCTTGGGAAAGTCACCGTGCTTCCTTAGTTTGGATTGGAATCGTGCTTTTGAAGTTAATCTCCTGATCATACCCACTTACTGTACTTTGAGTCATGTCATGGGGCAGTCTTATGGAGGGGGAATCTAATTCCTTCTAGATGAAACTTAATGAATTCACCTGCTACTAAGGCTGCCTTCAACCCGCACACCCCCAGCAAGCCCTTCCTTAGTTGTGAGCATGAGGTCCAGCAGACCACCACTCCTCATTGTCTCCTCTACCACTTAGGCCAGGCAGTGGTCATTGGTACTCTCCAGGAACCTTCTGGACTGCTTATGTCCTGCTGTCTAATTCCTTCAGCAAATATTAAGGTGGTCAAAGTCCTCCATGAGTATCAGGGCCTGGGAATGTGAGGCTGCTCCTGTCTCTCTGTAGAGGGCCCCATCCACTTGTTCTTCTTGGTCAGGGGATCTATAGCAGATGCCTACTACAGTGTCACCCTTATCTGTCCTCGCTTTAATCCTCACCCACAAGGCCTCAGTTGGCCCCTCACCCATCCCCAGGCAGAGCTTCAGGCACTCCAGCTGCTCTCTCACATAAGGGGCAACTCCTGGTCTTCTCAGCCTGTCCTTCCTAAAGAGCCAGTATCCCTCCATCGCAACACTCCAGTCATGGGAGCCACCCCATCACGTCTCTGTGATCCCAGTGGGGTCACAGGCATGGAACTGCACACACATCTCTAACTCATCCCGCTTATTCCCCACGCTGCGTGCACTGGTGCACAGGCACTTCAGAGAGGCACCCCAGTGTGATCATTTCCCAGAAAGAGTCTATTTCCTTTCCCCTTCACATCAGTACTACCTTCTGGGAACTTTCTTGCTTACACGCAAATGTTGGAGGTGACCCCACTTAAGCCTTGATTTGTTGAGTTTGTCTTCCCTTTTGTACATATCGTCCCAGCCTCTTTGCTCATCAGACCTGTCCATCACTCTCTCACAGGGCTGCTGTTAACTGTTCCTCCCACATAATTCCTGCTTTAAGACCTTCTTACCAAGTCAGCCATCCTGCTGGCAAAGATGCCTTTGTCTCACTTAGTGAGATGTATCCCATCTCTCCCAAGTAGATGTTGATCCTCAAACAGGATCCCATGGTCCAAACCAAAACTCCGTCGCTGACACCAGCTCTGCAACCTGTTGTTGACACATAGTCCCCTTCTCTTCTCCTCACCAGCAGAACTGAAGGGAACACCATCTGGTCCTCTCATCCTCTCTGATGCTGCCCAGCCAGCTGATTTCCTGCAGTTCAATGCAATGAAATTCGTATTTTCTGCTGGAAAACTGTTCTGCTAACACACATCATCATCCAAAGATATTGTGGACCACTGATAAAATGTGCAACCTGAGAACTGCCTTTTGAGATTTTTTTTTTATTTATATGACTGATAATATCAACTTTAAAGCTGTCAAGAACACAAGGAAACCACTCAGGGAAGAAAAACACAAACCTCCTCGTTACCCAAGAATTGAGGCAATGCAAAAGTGCCATAGATGCAAAGCAGGAAAGCCTCTGTTTTCTGAACATTTCCTTAAGTCTTGCAAATATTTAAGCATTTTGCTTTGTGTTTACTCTACCTGCACTGAGCCAACCTGTTTGAACAGTTGCCTTGCATTTACCTAAACTTACAGTGACCTCCAAACATTTATATCCCTTTTGACAACTGGGGGGACTCCACCAGTTAGTTGATGAGCATCCCCACTCCAACAATTCACTCTGTACTTACCTGTGGCACCTGTTAGCACTAAGAAATGGAATTACATTTTTCCATGGGCTCTTTCACCACTGAGAGCTGGCTTGAGGCTGCTCATTTGGCTGTGCAGCATCCATCTGAGAGCATGCCGCTTTTCATCATCTCCCTGCAGTGCCAGTAGTTGCTGACCCCGCAGCAAGGAGGAGTGGATGGCAGCGCTAAGGTGGATGGTTGTGTTAACAATGGAAGAAATAAGGGAGAGCTTTTTAAAGGATATGCTGAGTGAAGTCCCTAGGGAGCAAATTTCTTCACTGCAGTTTGTCACAAGCCAAAATTCCCCAGCTGGAAAATGTTGCTGTTTTGTGCAGAATTTTTCGTTTCAAAATTAAACATTTCAGTGATACAGTATGAAAGCTGAGCTTTACCCAGCTCTGAAGAGTCTCACATGCTCATGCATAGCACAGATTTTCTGTACAATGAAGAACTGATCCAAAACCTCCTCAGGCTCCTGCTGTGGAGAGCTGCCATTAAGAAATCAGGAAACCCTTTGCCTTTTCCCTTGAGATAGGCCATAAAGTTTGCCCTAGAGTCATGGACTGCAGGAGCCAGAGGGATCCAAGCATTGGGACTGGTTGGAACCTAAACCAACTGATACTTAGGTTTTTGCAGATGTTTTCTGAAAGCAACATGCCATCAGATGTTATATTTTCAAAGCCAGTGTTTTTCTGTGAAAGTGTGGTTCCTTGGGAAATACTAAGGCAGCTTTCTTCTTGCTATTTCTTCTACAAAGAAAGGTCAATCTCCCACCCCTCAAGAAACTCTAGCTACTCTAGCACAGGACTTACAGGCAGGAATGCTGCAGGTTCAAGTGTTTACGTGGGTAAAAACTAATATTGCAAAAATCGATAATTCCTTCTAAGGTTTCTCAGCCCTATTGACAATCAATTGTAACGTCCTTGTCTGTGGACTTAGTAGACATTTCATTCAACCTAGCAGAAACAAACTCTCCTTATACTCCAAAACTGGCTCAGGTAGGTGCTAATTTGTACATTCCCAAATCTTTCTACACCCCATATTTTCAAAGCAGATGACCACCCAATATTCCCACTTCAAATGAAGCCAAACTTTTTCCTGCCCTTTTCCTTCTTTAAGCACTTATGTACCTTTTCGGCCTTTTTACAGACAGTGTCTTGCATAAAACATTGTTTCTGTAGGTGAAGAGGGCAAAGGGATCTGGTTGCCTTATGGTTTGTTTTGGTTTTTTCTCATTGCCAAAAATACCTTGAGTTGAAACCAAAAACTGTCACTTCTAGAAGGACTGCTGATTGAGCTACGATAATAAAGAGCCATATCATTAGTTTGTTAAATTAAAGGCTTCTTCAGGAAGATTGGGAAATCAAACAAAAAATTGGGTGAACTGGAGGACTAGAATAATACAAATGAGATTAAATATACTAAGTATAAGAGTGTGCATTTAGAGATCAATAAGAACTTCTCCTCTACTATGTGTTCAGGCACTGGAAAAGAATGAAGGTGAGGATTCCGTATACTGCTTGATTACAAGATGATTAAGAGACATCAGTAGGACAACACAATGAAAAGAGTTAAG
The DNA here is from genome assembly GCF_018691265.1 of Tyto alba. Classification (NCBI taxonomy): domain Eukaryota; kingdom Metazoa; phylum Chordata; class Aves; order Strigiformes; family Tytonidae; genus Tyto; species Tyto alba. The sequence goes on along the minus strand of NW_024881295.1, from coordinate 2,477,084 downwards.
AAAAATCCTAGAATGCATCAAGAAAGGTATTTCCAGCAAATAGTGAAATACAAGTTACTTTGCACTAGGTATTGGTAAGTCTTCCTTTGCAATACTGTATACATGAATCTAACCCCAATGTTTGAAGAGGATGAATTATAACTGTAACAGCTGCAGAGGAAATAGAATTGGGATGATCCAGGAAGGAGATCATATGAAAAGAAACTATAAAAAAATGCGTACTTTATTTAGCCTAAACAAATCAAGTTGAAAAAGGGATATGATTGATTCTTTATTTTCCCAGGAGGGAAAATACAAAGCAGGAGGAACTTGTAAGCTAAAAGCAAATGCTGGCAAAAAAACATCTGGTCTGTTTACTTATACTCCACAAGGAAGGATGTGGACTGAAGGACTGAAGGGAGGGCAGGGACGGGTGACATTGTAGTGGGGGTCTGCTACAGGCCACCCAACCAGGAAGACCCAATGTGCCCTCTATAGACAGACAGGAGCAGCACCACGTTCACAAGCCCTGGTCCTCATGGGGGACTTCAACCACCCTGTTGTCTGTTGGAGGGAAAACACAACAGGGCACAAGCCATCCAGGAGGTTCCTGGAATGTGTTGATAACTTCTGTCTCCAAGTGATAGAGAACCTAATGAAAAGAGGCATTATGCTGGACCTTGTTCTCACCAAGGAGGGGCTGGTGGGGAATGTGAAGGTCAAGGGCAGCCTTGGCTGCAGTGGCAATGAAATGGTGGAGTTCAAGATCCTTAGGGCAGCTGTGCAGCAAGCTGGCTACCCTGGACTTCAGGAGAGCAGACTTTGGCCTCTTCAGGGACCTGTTTGGTAGAGTACCATGGGATAAATCCCTGGAGGGAGGAGGGGCCCAGGAAAGCTGGTTAATACTCAAGGATTACCTTCTCCAAGCTCAGGAGGAATGCATCCTGACAAAGAGGAAGTCAGGCAAAAACACCAGGAGGTCTGCAGGGATGGATAAGGAGCTCCTGGACAAAAATACAAAAAGGAAGCCTACAGAGGGTGGAAGCGAGGTGGAAGCCTGGGAGGAATACAGAGAAATTATCCGAGGAGCCAGGGATCAGGTTAGGAAGGCCAAAACCATGCTGAAATTAGATCTGGTCAGGAACATCAAGGGCAACAAGAAAAGCTTCTGTAAGTACGTTGGTGATAAAAGGAAGATTAGGGAAAATGTGAGCCCTCTCTGGAAGGAAATGGGTGACCTGGCTACCCAGGATATGAAGAAACTCAATGACTTTTTTGCCTCAGTCTTCACCAGCAAGGGCTCCAGACACACCACCCAAGTTTCAGAGGTAAAGGTAAGGGTGGGGACTGGGAGAATGAAGAACTACCCACTGTAGGAGAAGATCAGGTTCAAGAGTATCTAAGGAACCTGAAGGTCCACAAGTCCATGGGACCTGATGAGATGCATCTGCAATTCCTGAGGGAACCAATGGATGAACTGAATAAGCCACCGTCCATCATATCTGAGAAGCTGTGGCAGTCCAGTGAAGATCCTCACTGAGTGGAAAAGGGGAAACATAATGCCCATTTTTAAAAAGGGGAAAAAATAAGACCCAGGGAACTACAGGCCAGTCAGTCTCACCTCTGTGCCTGGCAAGATCGTGGGTCCTAGAAACTATTCTAGGGCACATGGAAAGTAAGGAGGTGATTGGTGAGAGCCAGCATGGCTTCACTAAGAGCAAACTGTGCCTGGCAATTTAGTGGTCTTCTATGATGGGGCTACAGCACTGGTGGATAAGGGAAGAGCAACTGATGTCATCTACCTGGACTTGTGCAAAGCATTTGATGCTGTCCTGCACACTGTCCTTGTCTCTAAATTGACGAACATGGATTCGATGGATGGACCACTCGGTAGAAAAGGAATTGGCTGGATGATCACACTCTGAGTAGCGTTCCTCAGGGGTCAGTGTTGGGACCAGTGCTGTTTAGCATCTTTGTTGGAGATGTGGACAGTGGGATTGAGTGCACCCTCAGCAAGTTCGCCAACAACACCTAGCTGTGTGGCGTGATCAACACACTGAAGGGAAGGGATGCCATCCAGAGGGACCTGCACAGGTGGGAGAAGTGGGCCCATGCCAACCTCATGAAGTTCAACAAATCCAAATGCAAGGTCCTGCACATGGGTCGAAGCAATCCCATGCACAAATACAGGCTGGGTGATGAGTGGATTGAGAGCAGCCCTGTAGGGAAGGACTTGGGGGTGTTAGTGGATGGAAAACTGACTGTGAGCCAGCAATGTGTGCTCGCAGCCCAGAAAGCCAACTGTATCCTGGACTGCATCAAAAGAAGTGTGGCCAGCAGGTCGAGGGAGGTGTTTCTCCCTCTCTACTCTGATCTCCTGAGATCCCACCTGGAGTACTGTGACCAGTTCTGGGGGTGTCAGCATAAGAAGGACATGGGCCTACTCAAGTGGGTCCAGAGGAGGTCCACAAAGATGATCAGGGGACTGGAGCACCTCTCTTCAGAGGACAGGCTGAGTGAGTTGGGGTTTTCAGCCTAGAAAAAGAAGGCTCCAGGGAGACCTTATAGCAGCCTTCCAGTGTTTAAAGGGATCCTACAGAAAAGATGGGGAGGGACTCTTTATCAAGAAGTGTAGTATCAGTGGCCATAGGCCTACAGGCTGTGTAGACTGTGTGTGCATGAGAAAATACCATAAACAGCATTATTGGAAACTACTATAAAGCAGAACTTGGAAAGACTTGCACAGGTTTTTCCACATTATATTTGTCAGGTAAAGTTCACTTAACTTTTTCTGTTTCTACTATTCTTCCTGAGGTGATGAAATCACTGGAGCTAAACAAAGGTAAGTCAGGACCTTTTCCAGAACTGGTACATTTTGACTAAAAACAAAATAGGAAGCAAGTGAGGTCCTTATTCAGATTACAGTGTCAATTAACATGGTTCTTCCTAACGTGGAAATATTTAATGTGTGACATTTAGTTAGTTTTTTTGGTGGCAGGGGAGGGGGCTATAGGGGTGGCCCCTATGAGAAGCTTCTCAAAGTTCCCCCAGCTCTGAGTCAGCTCCACCTCTGCACCAAAACTGAGCCCATCAGCTGCACCTCTGTGATAACATATTTAAGAAGGGACGTGGTGACGAGCAGTGGGACTGGTGAGGAGGAGTTTCTGCAGCTGCGTGAACACCAAGGTCAGTGGGGGAACGGAGGAAGAAAGGAGGGGGGAGGTGTGCCGGAGCAGAGACCCCCCTGTATCCTGTGGGGAGACGGCAGGGCGGCCCCCCCTGCCACCCGTGGAGATCTGTGGTGGAGCAGACACTGATTTGTGGCCTGTGTTTTTCACCTGGTTGATCAAGGTGCTGTGCCTGAAGAAGACCGGGGTCTTGTGGGAAAAGGCAGCCCCGCTGCTGTAATTCAGCGCTGGGAGGATTGCAGCATGCGGGGGTGTCCCACGCTGGAGCAGTGCAAGGAAACACTGCAGCCCATAGCAGGGACTCACGTCAGAGAAAGTTTGTGGAGGACTGTCTCCTGTGAGAGGGGGACCACGATGGAGCAGGAGGAACAAGTTCCAGAAGCTCCCCCCCTACACTGCAGATGGAAGGAGAGGCAGCACTGCCTGCACCCCCCATTCCCTGCCCCTGTGCCGCTGCGGGGAGGAGGTAGAGATATCGGGAGCAGAACTGAGCCCGGGAAGAAGGGAGGGGTGGGGGGAAGGTGTTCTCAGGATGTGGCAATTCTTCTCACTGTCCTACTCTGTTACATGTTGTTAGTGTCTGTAATAAATGTATGTTCTTTTTTGTTCTTCCCCTAACAAGTCTGCCTTTTGCTCATGACCATAATGGGCGATTTTCCCCTCCTGGTCTTATCTCAAACCCCAAGCCTGGCTCATCTGTCCCTTTTCATTTCCAGAAGAGAAGGGGGAGAGAGTCGCTGCGTGGTGTTTGGCTGCCAACCAGGCTCAAACCACGACAGTAGTACAACACTTTGAACATGAAAAGCAATAAATCTTTTACACTACCACCGGTGTCAATTGACCAAGAATGTGTGAACATCATGTACACACATAGCAGTACCCACAGACAGACATGTCATAATACTGATACTGTATTACCTGTACAAGGGCATTGAGTGGGGAATATTGTAGAGGCACCACAAATATAAGACATTGCTTCCAAAAGCAGGTTTCCTTTGAACTTGAATAATTATTTGTTTGACTAGATAACACAAAGGCTATTCTTCACATGAACTTAAATAACCCAAAGGACTGCAAAGTGACAACATTCAAGAAGCAATAAGAGTTCCCCAGAAGCAACCTAAATCCTGCTCATTGTAGAGAGGCTGCCAAGGCTTGTCCAGTCCTCAGACTATTACCTGCCCTGCTCTTCCATGTGAGCACCAGTGATACTGCTGAGGGAGACCTGAAGCATATCAAGCATGACCCCATGGCTCAGAGGGCAATGATCAGGGCATGGAGGCCTAGGTGGTGTTCCCCTTTTGATCCTGTCAGTGAGATGGATGGGCTTGAGGAGGAGTAGGTGGATCCTGAAGGTCAGCAACTGTTTGTACACCTGGTGCTGTTCATAAGGTTTTGGCTTCTATGACCCTCTCTGTAGATCAACAAAGCTTGCAAGGGACAAGAGCCATGTGACCAAGTGGGGACAAAGTATCTTTGCAAACAGACTATCCAACCTGATAAGATCTTTAAAGTAAAAACAATGAAGGGGGGAGAGACTGACCAGAAATCAAGTGAAGAAGTAGTGGATCGGGTTAGCAAGCAAAGAGTCTGGGATGATGTGAACAGAAAGGACCTTGTAACCAATAAAACATGGCAGAAGTGGGGTCACCTCAAGTATATGCACATAAATAAGGGAGTGTCTATGGAACAGCATTATGTGGAAAGCTCCCCTACCTTTTCTGGGAAACTAGCACACCAGGGTGCCTCTCTGAAGTGCCAGTACACCAATGCATGCACCACAGGACACATCAGGAGGAATTAGTCCAGCTACTGGACTACAGTCTCACTGGTATTACAGAGACATGGGATAGGTCACACAACTGAAATACTGCAAAAGAAGGACCCAGGATCTTTAGGAAGGACAGGCCAGGAAGGTGAGGAAGAGGTACCCTTTATATGAGAACGCCATGGGGATGCATGGAGCATTGTCTAGGAAAGGGTGATGAGCCAGATGAGAGCTTATAGGTCAGGACGAGTGAGCAGACCAACATGGGTGACATTGTTGTGTGTGTCTGTTACAGACTGCCTGATCAAGCAGGGGTATATGAGGCCTTCTTCAGACAAGTGGAGGAAGCCCCGTGTTCACAGCCTCTGGTCCTCATGGGGACCTTTGACCATGCTGATAGAGGGTTAACCCAGCAGGGCATATGCAATCCAGGAGGTCTCTGGTATGCATCAATGACAATTTTCTAACATAGGAGATTGAGGAGAAAACAAGGAGAAGCACTCACTCTGCTAGACCATATGTACTAAAGAGGAAGGATTGATCAGGAATTTGAAGGTTGGAAGCAGTCTTGGCTGATGTGACCATGAGAAGGTAGAGTTCAATATTCTGAGGGGAGGGAGACAGGTAAAAAGTAGGATAATAACCCCGGACTTCGGGAGAGCAGACTTTGGCCTCTTCAGGTATCTACTTGGAAGAATCTCATGGGATGCAGCCCTGGAGAGAAGAGAGGTCCAAGAGATCTGGTTGATACTAAAGGATTACTTACTCCATGCTCATGAACAGTCCTAACAAGAAAATCAAACAAAGGCAGCAAAATCCAGCTGGAGGCTAGTCACTAGTGGTGTATCCTAGGGTTCAATACTGGGACCAATACAGTTTAACATCTCCATTAATGACCTGGATGATGAGAAAGAGTACACACTCACCAAGTGTGCATATAATAGATGCCATGGACATGTTGAAGTGATTTCAGAGAAAGGCCATGAACTTGATCAGAGGGCTGAAGCACTTCTCCTATGAGGACTGGCTGAGAAAGTTGGGGACGTTCAGCCTGGAGAAAGGAAGGCTCTGGGGAGACCTTGTAGTGGCCTTCCAGTACCTAGAGGGAGTTTACAAGAAAGTTGGAGAGGCACTTATTACAAGGGCATGTAGCGATAGGTCAAGGGTTAATGGCTTTAAGCTGCAAGAGGGTAGATTTGGATAAAATGTAAAGACGAAGTTCTTTCCTGTGAGGGAGATGAGACATTGGAACAGATTGGCCTGAGAAATTGTAGATGACTGATCCCTGGAAGGGTTCAAAGACAGGTTGGACAGGGCTTTGAGCAACTTGATCTAGTGGAAGGTGTCCCTGCCCATGGCAGGAGGGGTTGTAACTAGATGATCTTTAAGGACCCTTTGAACTTAAACCATTCTGTGATTCTATGATTCTGTGAAAATACAGAGCTGGGAGAGGATGGTATATCACACTTTTGCACTGTCATTCAGAGGGACATAGGAAGACCAGAAAACCAAATGGAGTTTGAAGTTAAACAAACAGAAACGAAAAGTCCTGCTCCTGAGGAGGGTAACTCCATGTACCAGCATACGCTGTGGGTTGGAAAGCAGATTTGCAGAGAGCATTCTGGGGTTCATGGCAGACAGTATGCTGACCATGAGCCAGAAATGTGCCCTTGCAGCACAGAAAGCCAACAGTATTTTTTGCTGCATTAGGAGGAACATTGCCAGCAGTTTGTGGTACGTCATCCTTCCTCTCTTCTCACCTCTGGTATAGCGATCCTGACCAGGAGAGAACTGTACATGGAGGAGTTAGTGATTCACATATAAGTTAACCTGATGTCATGGTTTAACCCCAGTCAGCCACTAAGTTCCACACAGCTGCTCACTCACTCCTCCCCAATGGGATGGGGAAGAGAATCAGAAGGGAAAAAGTGAGAAAACTCATGGATTGAGATAAAGACAGTTTAATAGGTAAAGCAAAAGTGGAGTGAGCAAGCAAAGGAAAACAAGGAATTAATTCACCTCTTGCCATGGGCAGGCAGGTGCTCGGCCATCTTCAGGAAAGCCAGGCTTTGGGATGTTGGGAAGACAAATGCCATCACTCCCAACATCCTTTGCTTCCTTCTCCTTCTCCCAGCTGTGTATGCTGAGTAGGAGAACATATGGTATGGAATATCCCTTTGGTCAGTTGGGGTCAGCTGTGTTGGCTGTGTCCCCTCCCAACCTCTTGTGCACCCCCAGCCTAACCACTGGTGGGGTGTTTTGAGGAATAGAAAAGGCGTTGGTGTTGTGTGAGCACAGCTCAGCGGTGACTAAAACATCCTTGTGTTATCAACACTGTTTCCAGCACAAATACCAACCATAGCCCCATACTAGCTATTGTGAAGAAAATTAACTCTATCCCAGCCAAAACCAGCACACCTGAGCAGGCACAGGTCTGTGCTGTGCTGTGCTGCACATGCTGCGTAGCCTTCAGACCATGTCATGCTGCACAAAGCCCTTGGCCTCAGGACAAGCTTAGCCAGCTCATGGTAACAGAAGAGACTGCAGGCAGCTTCCACTTGGTTCTGGCTACTGCCCCATCTGCCTGGCCTTGCTTTTATCTAAATGTGCGGCAAGAAGTTCTCATGCGAACATCCACTTTGTTTGACAGTGCAAATGTTGAATAGAGTTGTTTTATTTTATGAAAATCCTAGAGTAAATCAAACTACCAAAATGGGGCAACCCTTTCTATGGATTGGGGTTTGCACGGCATGCTGATTGGAAGCCTATTTGATGCTGTGCAACTTGGGGTTCCCAGCATCTGAGGGGACCTAAGATTACCTATACTTTCTTTATAGCATTAGCTCTAATGAATAGTATTTTAAATGATACTTTACAGAGTCCGAGTGCCTTTCTTACTTGGATCACAAAGAGCAGCACCTCCCGTTGCAGAACAACTGGGGAAGATGTATCTGTAGTGCTGTGCTCTGGTGTCCCCCTTACAAAAGAGGAATAGACTTACTAGAGAAAGCAGAGCACGTGGCCACAAAGATGGTTAAGGGACAGCCCAGCCTGGAGCAGTGAAGACTGGGTGGAATGTCTCATCACTGTGTACAAATGGCTGATGGGAGGGCATAAAGAAGACAGAGCTAGACTCTTCTTAGTGGTGGCATGTTACTGGACAAGAGGCAATGGGATCAAACTGAAATACAATCCTATCTGAAGGTAAGGAAAACCTTTTCTACTGTGAGGGTGGGTAAACACTAAAACAGGTTTCCTAGAGAGTTTGTGGAGTCTCCATCATTAGAAATATTCAAAACCCAACTGGACATGATCTTGGGAAACATGCTGTAGCTAAAGCTGACTTGAGAAGGAGGACTGGACTGGACAATCTCCAAAGCCCACTTTCAGTCTCAACCGTTCTGTGTCTCTGTGAACTCTCTGATGGTAATGTGACTGCACAAAGCACTACAAGAAAAAAAAGAGTGGGGTCCTATCTAGGCCACATAGCTTCTGGTGGGTTACAGAGCTGGTCTCAGCCACACTGTTCTGTGAAATGTCTGTGTAGTGGTTTGAGCCTGGTTGGCAGACAAACAGCACGCAGCCACTCTCTCCCCCTTCTCTTCCAGAAATGAAAAGGGACAGATGAGCCAGGCTTGGGGTTCAAGATAGGACAGGGAGGGAAAAATCACCCATTATGGTCATGAGCAAAAGGCAGACTTGTTAGGGGAAGAAAAGAACATACATTTATTACAGACACTAACAACACATAACAGAGTAGAACAGTGAGAAGCATTGCCACATCTTGAGCACACCTTCCCCCCACCCCTCCCTTCCTCCCGGGCTCAGCTCTGCTCCCGATATCTCTACCTCCTCCCCCAGCAGCGCAGGGGCAGGGAATGGGGGGTGCAGGCAGTGCTGCCACTTCTGCCATCTTTGTGTGTGTGTGGGGGGGAGCTTCTGGAAGTTGTTCCTCCTGCTCCATCGTGGTCCCCCTCTCACAGGAGACAGTCCTCCACAAACTTTCTCCAACATGAGTCCCTCCCACAGGCCGCAGCATTTCTTTACACTGCTCTGGTGTGGGACACCAACTTTCTCCAACTGGATTCCCTCCCACGGCTGCAGCCCTTCCTGAGCTGCTCCGGCGTGGGACACCCCCGCATGCTGCAATCCTCCCAGCGCTGAATTACAGCAGCGGGGCTACCTTTTCCCACAAGACCCCGGCCTTCTTCGGGCACAGCACCTTGATCATCCAGGTGAAATGAAACACAGGCCATAAATCAATGTCTGCTCCACCATAGATCTCCATGGGTGGCAGGGGGGGCCGCCCTGCCATCTCACCACAGGATACAGGGGGGTCTCTGCTCCGGCACACCTCCCCCCTCCTTTCTTCCTCCGTTCCCCCACTGACCTTGGTGTTCATGCAGCTGCCCCAACTCTCCTCACCAGTCCCACTGCTCGTCACCACGTCCCTTCTTAAATACATTATCGCAGAGGCACAGCTGGTGGGCTTAGTTTTGGTGCAGAGGTGGAGCTGACTTGGAGCCAGGGGAGCTTTGAGAAGCCTCTCACAGGAGGGGGCACCCCTATAGCCCCCTCTCCTGCTGCCAAAACACCCCACCACTCACTCAAAGTCAGGACAGTCTGCCAGTGAGCTCAAGTTATTCTGGGGATACAACCTGGAAAAGGATGGAAAGGCCAAGTAGTCTCAATGTTTCCTTTCTGGATAGGCTGCTCTTTAGATGCTGCTTAGTGCATCTCGAGACCAGGATGGTTTGAACATTTAGGGAACTGGGGCCTTTAGCAAGCTGCTGGAGATACTGGCACAGAACAATGCAGGAACAAGCCATGGTCCATTTCATGATGAGAGCAACATCAAAGCACTTACAGAGATCAAGAGCAACAAAAGAAATAAGGTGCTTTTCTACATCTGCAGGTACCCTAAAGCCGCATGAAGGATAACTTGGGACAGTCTGCCTGGGTAGATAAGTCAGAGACTGAGAGATGAAACAAGTAGTTGCTGAAACAAACTGATAAAGCAAATATCTACAAGCAGGTATTTAAAGCTCTGAAAGGATTTAAGGATTAAGTGGCTGCACTTTTAATGAAAGTGAGTAAATCTCATTAAAACTAGTAGTATTGCTATAGAACAGGGAACATCAAACACTGTACTTAACCTCCCGGCAAGGTGAAACACGCCTTGGACTCCAGTGATTAAGAGCTGCATTTTAACTAGCAATTATAATGTTTAAGTTTTACCTTGGTTTCCTGGAACAATTTTGATAGGTCTCACTAAATAGCCCTTATTTCTTCAGCTGTCTGAACTCAATGATTTAACTGCATCAGGAATAATTGTATGAGTCATGAGGGCAATTGCCAAAGGGTCCAGTAAATGTCCAGCAAGTTTTATAAACCCAAGGTATGTAAAGTCACAGAAAAACCTCCTGCTTCTTCCTCTCCAGAGCTACACCCATAATTCATACACAGTGCAGAGATGTCACTGCTTCTTTCCCACCCCATGAAAGGCACAGTCAACCAGAAGCTTTTGTGCCCTGCACACTAGCCATGGTTGGCATACTGGCAGAAGATGAAAGGTTGTGGCATTACATCACTGCCAGCTATAGCTTGAGATCCTTGCATTGGTCAAAGCTCTGGTTCAAGTTGTCTTCCCATCCACAGTGCAACAAAGCAGCCCCTTTCACCATCACAGGTCTCAACTTGCATGTTGGGGTCTCATGCGTCAAGCCAGAGGAAAGTCAGAAGACCCACCAACTGCAGACTACTCCAGTGCCTACAGTAGCTGAGAACTACTGACAGAGTACAAACAGTTGAGCAGCTGAGGGTTAAGCCTTGAGTCTCAAAAATCACAAGTCAGGCCATGAAAAGAGGCAAACTTTGAGACTAATTTAGGCAATTCAAGAGTCAAGGTCACATGTATTTGGACTCATTTTCCTTCTGGTTTCTGAGCCTTTAATTCACACTAGTGTCATCCTTTCCAGCATTTCACCTCATTGATTTACTTGAACAAAAGTTTATAATTTTATTCCAAGGTCTGATATTAGCCACAGAGCTGGGAAGAATGACAACTATCAAGTGATTCCTAATAAAATCAAGACAGCTGGTCCAACATGTATTGACTTCCCTAATAGTCTGCCTCCCTCTCTGTGAGCAGACTGAACTGAAAAGTCTGTTTAGAAACATTTTTATTTTTGTTTAGTTAGATCCACATTACTGAAATATAAATCAAAGCTTGAAAAGAGCTGTCTAAAAGTGGAAATGCTGGACACAAAATTGCATGGGAAATTAAATCCTTGGCAACAAAAGAAAGAAAATGCATCAAAGATACAGCAATTTTTGGGGAGCAATTTCTTCAGGAAGCAAGGTTTATAGATGCACAGTCCACGTGCAGGTTAGTGAAGGCATCTAGATGCTCCATCATTCTTTCTAATTGCTTCTGGACCCGTGGACAGATCTAGCCCAGTCTGATACATGTTTAAAGGTTTCCATTATAATTAAGTTCATGCATTCTTACTGAAAATAATCAGAAAGAAAAGGGCTTTGTCAGGACACTTACTGAGAAAACAGATTCTGTAATCTGTAAACATTAAGAAAAAGAAAGGGACAGTTTCTGTTTCTTTCCTTAAGTTTATGCCTATAAATATAGTGGTTACTGTTGGGAAATGTGTTTATGTTGTCCTGAGCCAGAGTCATAACTACAATTAACATTAGAAATCAATGATAAGCAACAATTCATCAAATTGTCAATTTGCGGAATCAACTTTAAAGTTTAATACTCCCTTTATTAACGTGTCATTTAATTGTCCTGTTCCTTAACAAACTATGTAGAGTACATGTAGAGTATCCCCACCTTGGAATATATTATTGTAATATGTTCTCTTCGGTCTATATAATTTTGTACTTGCAGCACAATATAATTTCTGCTCATGTTTACTCTTTTGCTTTAGCAAGTCAAAAGAATTTTCCTTCCCAAAATATGATCAGTAGATGATGTAAAAAAATGTTAGTAGTATAATAACATCCCAGTTAGAGTGAATGAGCATGTCAGATCTTTTATTACCTTGTTACCTGTGTAGCCAGAAAAATTGTCAAAGTTTTCAAACTAAATAAAATTAATTACATCTCTCCAAGCCCTATTTTCTCATTTTATATAGCTAAATTTTTATCTATATATTTTCCCATTCATATGTGTAATTTCCCATTTGTATATAATAGCAACAGAAAATTAAAGCTCACATCATCTTCAGCAACTAGAAACATCTTTTTATAGTTCTCACTTCTCTTCCTTTTTAAGGTATCCAAGGGTTCTGAGAATAATTATGTGGAAAATAGAATGGGGTAAAGAATTAAAGGATTAAGAGATAGATAATTAGTCCACTTGATAAAATTAGTCTTGAAGGTCTCTAGACATTGGTTGCTGAAGCTAATATATTTAACAATTAGCTTAGTGCTGTTATGGAAGTTGATGCAGCTAATGATTTAAAAACCTCCTTAAGAATGTATTTTTGTTAAAAACTCAAATGTTATATTTTTGTCTGTATAGCAGGATAAGATATACAAACATATATAGTATTGAACCAACTAGTACTTTATCGCAGAAGATAATGTTTTCTGTTGGATGAATCTTACCCAATGAAATAGAACTGGAATTCTAGCAAGAGTTCAGGAAGGATAAATGATAATAAATACCTAGAAAAAAGAGTTGTCATGAAAATTATAGTCTGCTATTTACTGTGTTCGGGTTTTTTTTTTTAAACAAAAACTCCTGCTCTGAAATTATACCAAAATAAGAAGTCTTCTTTCAATCAGTCATTTATTTATTCTTTTTTTTTGGTAGAAAAGGAGAAGAGAATTTCAGCAAATTGAAAAGGCATGATTTGACATATTAGAACAAAATATTTCAGTTTTATTTTTAAATTTGTTTTAATAGTTTTATTTTGGTTTATGTTAAATTTAGTGACACATTTTGAATGAATGACACAATCTTTTTCAAAATTTTCTTTCACATAAAATCTTTAAATGCCAAGCTTGCATCAATTATTTTTATCATTTCTACCTTCTAATTCTCCTCTCAAATTTGAAAAAAACCTAGTTTCTTAAAGTAAAGAATAACTGTTTTCCGCCCACCACCAGTTGTGTCTAAGTCAAATACAACAAATTAGAAGCAGCCTAGATATGGCACAGAGGACAGCCAATCTTCTCCGGTTTGTCCACTACATCTCTCTGATAGTATTTCTTGTTTTCACTATTGTTGAATATAATTTTCTATTTTTTCTAATTTTTTTCCTCCCTCAATATTCTTCCTAATGGTTTCTAAAAAAAATGATGTTATCCAGGATTTAATTAAAATCATACAAACAGAGGGGACCCTCAGCTGGAAACAGACCATCACCGAGTAATAAAATCCCACAATTAAAGCATAAAAAGCCTAAAACAGCTTACCATGGATATGGATTTCAGTCTATTCTAGCATAATGATGTATAAATAAATAAATAAAAAGTGGTCTGAGTTAAAAATACAGAAGAGTGTCAAAATACAAATAAGCAAAGTTATTTCCATTAATACTAACATGCAGAAATACTGACCTCCTATGGATTTAAATTTAACAGGAGGTTGACTTTTTAGCATTTGAGAGGTATAAACTAGACTGAAGTTTTCGTTGTGGTGAGGTAACTCGTGCAAGTTCTCTCCCTTGTGTTGCTTCTGGTAGGTGAAACCTTCATTTGAGGCACATCTCTCCCCTATTCTCTACCTGACTGCTTTCACAAAACTTGTAGGCTCTGAGCTGTAAGACCTTCGTTCCTCTAGGTTAGATCTGCCGTAGTGTCAATGAACACCGAGAAGCAAAAAGCACATACAGCCTGACTTCATGAACTCTCTCCCCACAGGAAACAATGAGAAATGCACAGACTGACTGAAAATTTGTTTTCCTCTGGCAGGTATATTTACATTTTAAATAAACAATTATTTTATTTTTTTCAAAATAATTTGTGTTTTCCCACAAAGGAAAAAAAAATAAAACAACCCAGGAGGAATGGGTACCATTTTCTGCATTCACATACACACACAGATTTTTGTGAAATGTTTCGCTGTTATTTTGATTTGGAGGTAGGGAAGGAAGGTGAGGGAAGTGTTTCAATTAGTTTTGGGAACAGGTCTACTCATTTGTGATGGTCTGTCCCAAATCAGGACCCTCAAAACAAAGGTACATAGGCAGGAATCATCATGAAAATATTGCCTTATATATTTTCTTTCTGATGTGTTTCTGCTACAGTCGGCCTGTCTTTATGAGATCTGTGTTTTAAATTTATTATTTCCAAATACAGTGTTTGTCATGTTATTTTAACAATGAACTCTGCTCTGCATTGGATCCCAGCCCCGTCACTGGGATGATGCCATGAAGGAGAAAGTATATGTCAAGAAGGTTCTTTCCATAGTATCTTTTTCTTTCCCATGCTTTGCATCCAGGGAACACATTTTACTTCTATGCCAGAGCCCACTCCCCTGCAAAGTGAGCAGAGTAATCCCATGGCCAGGGCAGACCATGACCTGCCTGCAGCATTAAATAATTGCTGTCCATTAGCCAAGCAGTATCAGCAGTCCCAGGCCCAGGTATACCTCACCTCAAATAGTTATCACACAATCAAGGGTCTGCATCGGTTAAACAGGCTTCCACTAACAGATTCTGCCTTTTCTGTGGTAACCCTTTGTAGTTCTGCTTTCAGCTCCACCTTGTCTCGTTTGCTTTTGTGCTTAGTGAAGTCTCATAACCCAAGGCTGTAATCAGATAGGGCCATTGCCCATACCTGATGGCACACACTGTTCACTTTCATTTAAGAGATACTTTGATACAGACTTTTGTCTGTCAGCTAACTTCCCTCCCCCTTCCATTCTTTCCAGTTTTGCTTATTCCTCCAGTGAGACTTAATGAAAAGTTGTAGATCCTCATCTCCTGACACAGTCACCTTGAGCAGCGGAACAGTTTACAACACACACTCTTAAACACTGATGCTTCTCAGTGAAACGCGTGATACTCATCTTCACAGTATCACAGCAGGGTCTTTACAAAAGCAATCTGCCGTATTTACACCAGCAAGATGTGAAGGATTCTTCCCTTACCGTGAGAAACACTGGCTTACATTTCAGGTATGTTTAAAACTCTGTACATTTTGACACAGTCCTTGAAATACTGCTCATTACAGCGTCATGTTTTGGGAAACACCCCATCTGTGGAGGCTTCAAGCAGTCAGCCACTTTTACAGTTTCTATATAGGAAGAAAGCAAAAGAACAATATGAGAAAAAAAAAATCATGCCCATTTGTTCAGTTTGTTTTAAAGAGAATGATGGAAGGATTTCTCTATGAAGGATCAAATGACAAAAGAAGAGAAATGTGGAGGTTGGTTTGTGCCCTGCATCTCAGAGCACTATCAATGCTCTGGTTGGAGTATTAAGTAAAAGTGCAGTGGAACTGGTAGGACACTGTCTGCTGCGGCCTGGAGAGCGGGATGCTTGGGACAGAGCAAGGCAAAGGCAAGCTATGAACGTGGACTGGCTTCTTTTCCTTCATGACATGCACGTGCCGCCTCAAACCTGTGCTTCACCCCTGCACAGTACCTTCTCTCTTTGAGAAATACTAAGCTTGACGCGCTTCTACTCACCTTATGCACCCTTTTGGTAACGTACTGAGCTCTTGGGACTTGCAGATGAATTGAAAAAAAAAGCACGACAGTCACACCCCAGGGTCTCAGTATTACAGAGCCAGGATAATGAAGGGGAAGCCACTGAGTAGCACATCTGCTTCTACTGTTCTGCACATTCAAGAATGCATGCTACGAGGCTGCAAGTCACAAAACATGGCAAACTAAGGCAGGTTCTTCTCTTCAGGTCCATCGTAATAGATCAAAGTGTCCAACTTTCAGGATAATTTTAGTTCAATATCTTCTCGATCACGAGGGGAGAAGAAAGAAACTGTTGTTGTTCAGTTACCTCCCGGTTCCCTTGGATCCTCATAGTCCTCCACCAGAGCAAATAAAATCCATGTTGATTAGTTTTATAATACCACTGCATCCTATTGCAACACGCTTATCTGATGATAATATCTTGAGTTTGTCACAGCAGAGATGGGCCAAGCCAGGCCTCCCTCAGAAAGTCTGACAATTTTCAGTCTCCGAATCATGGCTGCTAGCAACTGTATCACTTATCCAAAAATGATACTCTGATTTTTTATGTGGATGGATCTTATTTCAAAGTAAATAGCTTGATTTGGTGGCTCATTTTCTCTAGATAATCATGTATTTTCGTATTTATCACACAATCACCAACTTCCTTACTGCATATGAACTGTTAAAAAAATCTCTTTACCCCAGATTTCTCATAGCAGAGTCTCAGGCATTGCATTTTATAAAAATAATTCATGGATGATACAGTGGAAAACCAGCTTGAACTTGGTGCCTCCAGAGAGAGATGCTGAACAAAGACATCCCTGGGCAATTATATCCTTATATTCTCAGTTCCCTTTCCCTCACACAGTGGTTGGGTCCAACAATAATATTTGGGTCTGGGGTCTTCTTGTTCCTCATTGGATCCTGTCTCTAGGCTGGCGGTTCCTTTTCTTAACTGAGGATGCAGCTTCAGCTCATAGATGTGGCTACCTTATTTTTTTCACAGGATACAGCTGCTGACGGATATTGGCTTCCTTACCTTATTTTTCATAGGATGCACCAGTGTCAGGGCCTCTCTTCATGTAACTATTGGTATAAGTTCGCTGCTGTGGCCTAAGGCTTTAGCGAGTCTTTCTATTAAATGTTATGTAATGGATTCAGTTTGAGCTACTACAATAATACATAAACTTACTTGAATTTCAAGCACTGGGGAACTGCCAAATTACAAAACTAATAGTTTACCTTTCATCCAGTATTACTAGAAAAATAATGACAATGAACATTCATATTATCTTTACTTCCTTAAACTTCTACTTGTAGTTGCCAGCACAAGGTAAATGAACTAAAACACGGACCTGTTGGAGTGGCTCCAGAGGAGGCCACAAAGATGATCAAGGAACTGGAGCACCTCCCCTATGAGGCCAGGCTGAGAGAGTTGGGGTTGTTCAGCCTGGAGCAGAGAAGGCTCCAGGAAGACCTTAGAGCAGCCTTCCAGTACATAAAGGGGGCTACAGGAAAGATGGGGAGGGACTCTTTATCAGGGGTGTAGTGATAGTATGTAGTGGTTAGAGCCGGGTTTGCAGCCAACCACTGCAGATGGTCATGAGCAAAAGGCAGACTCGTTAGGGGAAGAACAAAACCCATACATTTATTACAGACACTAACAACACATAACAGAGTAGGACAGTGAGAAGCATTGCCACATCTTGAGAACACCTTCCCCCCACCTCTCCCTTCTTCCCGGGCTCAGCTTTGCTCCCGATATCTCTACCTCCTCCCCCAGCGGCGCAGGGGCAGGGAATGGGGGGTGCAGTCAGCTCTGCCACTTTCTCCATCTTCAGTGGGGGGAGTTTCTGGAACTTGTTCCTCCTTCTCCATCTTGGTCCCCCTCTCCCAGCAGACAGTCCTCCACAGGAGTCTCTCTCCCACAGCTGCAGCCCTTCCCGAGCTGCTCTGGCGTGGGACTCCCCCGCATGCTGCAATCCTCCCAGCACTGAACTACAACAGCGGGGCTACCCTCTCCCACAAGACCCTGGCCTTCTTCAGGCACAGCACCTTGATCATCCAGGTGAAATGAAACACAGGCCATAAATCAGTGTCTGCTCCACCGTAGATCTCCATGGGTGGCAGGGGGGGCCACCCTGCCGTCTCCCCACAGGATACAGGGGGGTCTCTGCTCTGGCACACCTCCCCCCTCCTTTCTTCCTCCGTTCCTCCACTGACCTTGGTGTTCACGCAGCTGCCCCAACTCCTCCTCACCAGTCCCACTGCTCCTCACCACGTCCCTTCTTAAATACGTTATCACAGAGGTGCAGCTGATGGACTCAGTTTTGGTGCAGAGGTAGAGCTGACTTGGAGCTGGGGGAGCTTCGAGAAGCTTCTCACAGGGGGGGCACCCCTATTGCCCCCTCCCCTGCCACCAAAAAACCCCACCACTCACTCAACCCAGGACATAGGACTAGGGATAACAGTTTTAAACTGAAGGAGGGTAGATTTAGATTAGATTTAAAAAAGAAATTTTTTACTGTGAGGGTGGTGAGACACTGGAACAGGTCATCCAGAGAAGCTGTGGATGCCTCCTCCCTGGAAATGTTCGAGGCCAGGTTGGACGGGGCTTTGAAGGTGCCCCAGCCCATGGCAGGGGGCTTGGATCTAGGTGATTTTTAAGGTCCCTTCCAACATAAACCACTCTATGATTCTATGAAATCTTGTTTCCTTGTTCTAGGGAACCCTGCAGTCCTTTCATAGGCTTTAAAGACATCCAACAAACACCAGTGAAAATAATTCTAAAGTTTCAGGAATAAATATGTCCATTCCAAAACACGCTATTGTTTTAGAAGAAAAATGTTAAACATGTTATTACATGCTCCCTTACACACGGGAGCAGTACCCATTGCACATTTAGTTTTAAGGCAGATTTAAGGTACATAAGAAAGATACTCCAAAGGGAGGTATACTGTAGAATAGCAAGTAATAGCATGTTTTCCCTCCGTGAAGTAGGAGGCAATTCAGCCCTCGCAATATAAGCTATCTCACAGTGTAGTGCAAGATCTCACAACCAGGCAGCTATCCTAGAACTCACACACTGACATTTCCTCTTTGCTTATCCCACAGCAGTAAATGTGCGTCCCATCATCATCTTGTTCTCAGGGTTTTTTTCCTTGCAAGCCCAAAGGCATGCTTTTAACTGGGGGCATTAACCACATACATTTAATAAACAGGGATTACCCGAGTTTTAATCTGTTCTTCAGGTTCTTCTAAAAGGAACTCACAGCCTCAGGGAGAAAATCATTCCTCATGATGCTTTTCTAAGTTATAGCCAGAAGAATTTTTTTTCCCTCCTGAAGAGCAACAAGCCCTGTCACAGTGTGACGTAGGTAACAAACTGTGAATCTAATTCAGTGTGCAATTATACAGCAGATTGCAGCACAGTGTGCTATTACTTAAATCAACTGACTTGCACGCCAGAAGCGTGGCAGTCCCAGAAACATGGCACTCGACGCTGACCGAGCTGCGCACATCAGGGATCATTTCCAGTCGGAGTGAGGAATGAGACAGGCTCAGGTCATCCAGGCTAATGGCACCTGCACACATCCAACAAAGAAGACAGACACACAGAAATTCAAAGTCTACAAGAGATGCAGAAGCAAACCTGGGCAGCCCTGTGGTGGATCAGGTATCATGCAGAGTGTCCTTGCATCATAGGTTTGTACATGCTTGTCTCAGTCTTTTTGGGATGTGGTTGTCAGTGTAGAGCTCTAACGCTGTATCTGTTTTCCTTAAAATATGGTGAATTGACAATACCTTTTCAAAGAAGTTTGTGTAAGACAAGTATTTCCCCTTTATTAAACTCCTCAAAAAAGCTGTAGTTTCAGGATGTGTGCCATTACACCATGCAGTTCATAGATTTGAATAGTGACACTTGCATAAATAACATTTACAGTGAGATTTTCTTTTAAATAATGCATACAAAACTGACCTACATTTGCAAGTCTGCTTTGAACCACTGTAACAAATACAAGTCATTAAAAGCAAACAGCTATCACGATACAGAACTCAGAGCTCTATGTGTTCACCACAGTAGGGCTCAAGTAAGCATGATTTTCCTTCAAAGGTTCTACAATTATCATTGTTGCTTTGGGCACTTAGGAACAGATGGTACATTTCTAGGAAATTCTGCAGGCAAACACACGGGCTGTAAGGTACCATTTTGTCTTGTCTGGGCAGAGAGTTTGGGAGGACTAGGGGCTGAAAGTAAATTCACAGCGAACAGATGGAAAAACATGCTCTGAAGTAACAGCAAGTCTCCCAAAACCCAGAAAAAAACCAGCTTGAAATCTAATCTGAGATTACAAACATGACTGATAACTGCCATATCTGAGTAGACAGAATTTACCAGTGTTGGGGAAGTACAAAAGAATTGCTGAAATCACATTTGCTTACAGGCAGTTGAGGTGAATATTGAAGCACTGTTAGGGCACAGTTTCAAGCACAAAGCTTTACACAAAGCGCCAGTGCCAAGCTTTCCAGGCACGAGGGACAGAACACAACCCTGATCCACCCGGTATGAATGATGGACCCACTATCCCCTCGGCAGTCTTCTGGCTTGCACAGTTTACAGAGGGTTTCTGGGTGGCTGACTCTCAGCCCTTCTACCCTTCAGTCCTCTTGGTGCTGGCAATTAATTGTCAAACTGGCAGATGTCCTCACCTCACCTGGATCTCTCAGCAGAAGAGAAAAAGGCTCCGAGTCTGCTGAAAATCTCAAGAATCATGCATTCATAGGTTATGTAGCTGAAAAACACATTGTGCTGGAAGATGTGTGCAGAAAAACAGGTATATAGCAGCTTAAATAGAGTGAACAAAGCCCAGGAGTATCAAATCAAACCAGAGAACAAAGTGAGCTACTTGTGTCTTTTGTGGGAATTGAAAAAATGGGCTGTGACAGGGACAGGCATAGTGGCAAACAGGTGAAACAAGTAGTAAACCATCTAGATTTCTGAAAATTATCATTTTTCTGCCAAACTTTCCTGTGCCCAATAAGATCCTCTTGCTCTTGACACAAGGCATAGAATTTAAATAATCATTTGTTTAAAGGTTGCCCACTGATCTTGACTGGATTACCTTCAATGGAAGCAGAGTGCTATACCCCACTGATAACACACACACTTAGGGTTTCAGAAGGGCTAGTTTCACAGAAAGGGAGGAAAATGAGGAGGCAAACCTATTTGCCTCATGACTTTTCTAAAGTCAGGAAAAAAAAAAGTGAATGAAAGCAGTGGGGTTTCTAATTATCTTATTGATTATTACAGTTCCACCACCTATCGTTTGGTCAGAACTAAACAAATCCCCTGGTGACAGATTAAATGATTCTGTCTGTTCTCTGATTGTTTCCTCTTAAAGAGATTGACAGTTAATAGCCTCTTAAATATTCCTGTCTCCAGACTAGCTCTTGTCCCCATTCCACCAGACACTAAAGAAAAAAAAAAAAAAACAAAACTTTTTTCCTCTTCTAAGTCTTTCTCCCAAGGTGGATTTCTGTTGCGTATGTAGTAAAGCCAAGTTTGCTTGAGCACAAAACCAAGCAGAAAAGCTTTACTATTCTGCAGAGGCCATTAGGGCCTATCTGCCCAGTAGTATGTACATTGGTCCTTTTTTATTTTTATATATTTGCTCTGAATTAAACTGTCCCATTCCTTTGCAGCTACACACCCATTAAAACTCCTGCCTATTATGTTATTATTTAGTACCTGTCTTCAGCAGTGCTGCAGTACTCTGGTCTCATTTTGCAGGAGCTGAGGTGATTTTCTGCATTCCTGAAAGTTCGGCTAGTGACTGGTTTTCAGGTCAAGAAGGGATCCCGCTCTATTCTGTGCTGCAGTCGTAGCTGCCTTCTTGTGACACAACATGGCAGTGGAGTCCCACCTCTACTGCCGACTTGCTGAGGAATCGCGCACCAGTTGCTTCAGCATGCAGTGAATTTACAAGTTCATAAGTATTACCAGTGAGAGCCATGTATTACTACTGTAGTGCTGAAAACATTGAATTGCTATTTGTCTCACCAAGCACCACCAGAAAGTACTAGTCTGAAAATTGAGTTCTCTTATGGCTACTATCTTCCCCATTACAAAATTAGCCAAAATGTCACATTTGCAGAGGATATTCAAGAAACTGAAATAACTCATACTTGAGATAAATCAAAATATTTGAAGTATTTTGCTTCGGTGTTGGCCCCTCTGTATAATTAGAGGCCGTACATTAAGAACCAGAAAATCTAGACATCCTGCAACATTTTGGTGTTTTCTAAATTCTAAGTTCAAAACAAAATTCTTCAAATGTCCATTACATTGTATTGAAGTGGCATATTAAGATCAAAAATGATTACATAAACACTTTTTATTCATCATCACCAATAGGCCAGATTATCATTTCAGTTTTACTAGCAAAATTCCAACTGTCTTCATTGTGCTTGCCAATTACTAGTCCTTTGACTTTGGTAAGACACATCGTTGAAAACGCAGAAAACAACCATTCCTCTCTCTTCAGTGTCTTTGGCTTTGACTCAGGACGTGGGAATAAAAGTTGATTTCAGAAATTTAAATCCAACCTGGTTAAAATGTGACCCTTTTAACAATCAGTTTCCAGAACAGAAAAATACAGACCAAAAGGACCTAACCCTATCCTTTAAGAGCTTGTCCAATTCTAGTTCTGAATATCAGGGGCAGATTGTTTGCATCAAGTTTACAGAGAAATTAGAAAGGAAAAAACAAATTACATTGGATTATATCTAAACAAAACCTGAATATACTTTCTATTCCAATAAAATGCTTGGCACCCTTTTAATAAATAAAATTACTTCAGGCTGAAACTCTATATAGTTTCAATGAGTTTATTTTACAGGAGTTCCCTTTAACAAATAAGCACAGGTCCTGGGAGTGGTTACTCTAATAATTAGGACAGCCAGTTCCACCTAACCCTATTTCTATGAGGACTCACATCGTGTCTACCTGGAAGTTGCATCTCATTAGCAACTCATACTGTATTTTATTTAGTTTCGTTGACAGACATAAACTCTACTGCATTGTCCTCGTATTGGTTTTTGGAAACTATGGAGTCGAATCCTCTTGTTTCCAAGGGTGTGACTGGATTTTATGCATGCTTCCACCTGGCTGGCACAAACCAGCTTCACACAGGTAAATATAAAACAGCCTTAGTGTGGCACACTGATGAATCTAATAAACTTTACCGAGAAACTGAATTATGTTCAGGCAAATTATAGGGACAGAACAGGGATGTATTTCATTTCACATACTAGCATGAGCACAACTTGACAAGAAGTTTTGCATTATCTATATGACACAGGACAAGAGAAATGGTCCAATCCAGCCTGAGATAAACTCTGTGTACGAGAGGAAGTCAGACCTGCTTTAATTTCTTCTGAATTTTCATATCTAACTGAAATGGCAAAGTTAGAAAGTTAAAGACCTTACACTGGTCTTCCATTAATGAGCAGAGACAGGCACTTCCAAAGGACAACGTAAGGATCTCAGGTGGGTTGAAGCACTCTTAGACATAGCCGTTTCTCTCTAGTGATGCAGCTTTCAGTGCTGCATTATGAATGTAGAAATTTTCAAGGAAAAATGTCCCCTAGTCAATGCTTTGAGTGCTCTCTCTTCTGTTCCAGGTCTTTTGTCTTTCCCCAGTCCTTGACTGTGTGTTGGATATTCCACCTTTGTCCTGTGCAGGCCCGCATTACGAGTCTGTAAGAAACCAGATCGTTTGCTGTGATTTCAAGGCATCTTGTAGTGCTCCTGTTGATTACGGCTGATCCCTGCAAAAGGAAGGGAAATATGAGAGAACCTGAAGGCTTATAAATTTAGTGTTCAGTCAGGAAGCAAGTCTCTTGGCCTCTACAAATGTGTCTGAGAAACACTAGTAGGTCATAGACCTGAAAGGAAGATGCTGTGTTTTCCTCAGGCTAATGATGCTTATGAAACTCCAAGTCATATTAAAATATATTTAGAGGTTTATTTTGTATCTGTACTGTATCCTGTTTTGAAAGAAGAGAGCTAATAACAGGTAAGAATATTAATCTCTTATCTCTAAGTCAATATTTCAGGACTATTGTGAATGGGCTGGGGTGTGATTAAGTCAACTCATCATGCCGGAAATTAGGCTTTTCCCAAGGGGTTGGCCACCACAGCAAACAGGATCTCACCCGGCTCCCTCAGGCAGCCAGTTGTTTCACTATGATAATGCTTGATGCACACAAGGAACTGAAGGTTTACTTTTAAGGTGAGTCTAGATCCTCCAGAAACATATCTGCACTTTTTTCTAAATTTTGTTGTTACAGACCAGACAAAGGAAAGCCCATGTTAGTGGAATTTTTAGAGACTGCGTAGGTCTATATTATTTGGTGCACATCACTGAAACCTTTGTCTTTCACCAATTCAACTCCTCTACTCTCTACCACTCTCTCACAAGATTTGTCTCCTGCTTCGTTTTTTACTGAGAGGGGGGATACAGTAAAGAGGCCCATACATTACATGTAAAATTAAGTAATTATTAATTACAGAAAGCTAATAAAGTTTGAACTGCCTGAGAAGGGAGAAGCTGCATGGCTTCCTTTCCCATCTCTCCCTCCACCATTATTACTGCTGCCCGTTCATCCTGCCCCAGCAGCATGGCAGTATCTCTCTCAGACTAGCTGACTAAGCTAGCATTATCATATTCTGAATTCAGCAGCACAGAATACAGAACGTGAAAGCATCACTTGGAATCCTAAGCATATCAGCATGGAGACAAGTGAACACGGTGCGATGGCTCTAATCACCAACTGTAACCTGAGCCCTGAAAATATGAACCTGGCCTGACCTTCAACAGTTATTTTCATGCTCAGACACTGGTACAGAAGATGGTACCAGGGAGTGAGCAGGATGAGGCATCAGCTCACTTTTTCCCCTAAGACCAGCAGGTCCCATGAGAAGGCTGGAAGACAGGCAGCGGAGAGAGTTCACAATGTATAGTCATACCATCAAAAGCTACCGAGGCACCTGGGCTTGCACATTTCCTGCCCATTAGCTGACCTGTGATAACTGAGCAAGTGAATGTTTTTAGCCAGCCCAGATAAAAATTAAGACTTAAACCTTTAAGTAAAGGCTCAAACCAGCTGATTCTATCAAGACAGACATACAGTTAGACAAATAAGTGGCTATGGTTCAGATAACAAGTGAAAACTGCTTAAATTCTGTTAACTCAGCTTCGGTTGTGTAACCATCCCCCCTTTTTTAACATCACACATCCCTAAAGAATCAATACCCTTCACTGTAACTCTTGCAGTGGCACCTGCAAGTCTTGAAATTGAGGCAACATTACTCAGAAGCAAATATCTTTGCAAGCCAAGTGTCTAAGGATTCATTATAAAGGGAAAGCCTATTGAAATGTGAGGATATAGGAAGCCACCTACCTGCTTAAAATCCCAGTGCAAATTCAGGCCTTTATTCACAGCTGTATCACATTGCTCTAAAACTGGTAGGTCCCCATTCCCAGGGTCTGTTAGGCATCTATCAACTGTATTCTGCCGGGCCCGTAAACCTCCTACATACATTTCTCCAGTGCTGTGATAAAAGATGTGCTGAAAGGGAAGGTGACACTACTGTCAGTGAATTAAGATACCAAGGAAATCTCAACAACAGATGATAGCAGACAGTTCAAAAACTGATATTGAGAGGTACCAGCTGTGCAGCACCACCATTCACTGATCTCTCATTAATTAAACTAGGATGAATTTGGCCCTATACATCTTTCTGCTTTCCAATGAAATAAAGCAAGATGCTTGCAATGGAATGGTAATCTTTAGCTTCCCTCCTACTGAGAGGACAGGCAGTGAGGTGTGAGGAAGAGCTCCACCTCTCTCCCATTCATCCCACTGATCTGTTAATCAACCAGATCAATCGGCATCAACATGAAGTCTCACAATTTTTTGACAAGGTTAAGCCAAAAGCCTTAGTTTAATGCACTTACATCTCCACAGGAATCTGCTCTGCTGCCAGTTGCACTAAGGAACAGAATTTAATAAAGTAAAGGTTAATATTCCATAGATAATAGGTTTGAAGTGCCTATTTCATGGACCTGTGGAGGACTGAAAGGAACAGTTAGCAACAGCTCATATGCAAAAATCTGATCAATTGCTTGCATTACCTGTGGTGAGTATGCATGACAGGGATACATAATTGGTGTGTTTCCAGGGACAGGCCCTTGATCAATACAGATGTCTTCTTTCAACGTGTTTTTCATCTGCAGAATAAACCAGGAAATTTACCGTGAGGATCAGCGATCCTGCTTTCAATTCCTCACCACTAATTTTAGAAACTGTCCTGAGAGCAAGGTTACTTTGTTCAGAGCTCTGCATCGAATCCTGAAGTAGAAGATAAAATATGGGTTTAGAAAATAAATCTAATATCACCTTTGTAGAAATGATTAATCACGGCAAAAATCAAAAGCGAATCTAAGGTTCAAAGACCCATTGACATTGTGCTATGTAGCACCATTTCAGAGGTCACCAGGCAGCTCCAAACGGGTGAGTACCAACTGCCCAGCTCCATCAAGGTATATAAGCTTGGGTCTAGAAAATGCCTACCTATATTAAGAAGCCACTGCAGCCTGGATGATTAGTTCTCTCTTTTGAAAATAGTGGCCTGACTTCCAATGTATTGCATGCAATCTTGATTCGTGTCTACCTGTTTTCCACATTATCCTGCTAACCACTACAGAAGAAAATCCATACTATTCCATTGAAAAATTCAGGCCCTTACAAGAAGATATTGATCCATTCTTGTTGGTCAATAGATGAGTTTTAAATGCAGTAACACATACATGCATGTTAAGCACTTTCCCAAACTACTGTTGTACTCCCATCAGTACATACACAATAAACACAATTTAGAAATCCTAGACTGATAATTAATATGAAAAAGACTTTAGAAAAATTTAGTGTCTAGAAAGACATGTAAAAGTCTTTTTAAAGTTTGTGGGAAAATATATCGTAATCAGCAAAACAGTGTTCACAATTCTTCATAAAAATAGAGCTAATGAGTTGTTCCATATTTCAAATAAATAGACTCAATACTTACTGTTCCATAGCCAACAATGTTGGGAAGAAATATTAAATTAGGGTAAATGTTTTTTATGTACCAGTCAAAGCCTTTACAGTTCAGTTTTTTCCTTAGCTCTTTTCTGGAAGAAACATCTCCAAAGTCTATTCCAGGATTCTGTAAGAACACCATATTTAATTTCAGAACATTAAGGTGGCCTGAGGAATTCGGGAAAATACAGACTTATTTCTCCATATCGTCTATTTGTAACATAAAGGATATATTTAAAAGTGAATTTTTAAAAAAGTACATTTTCTTAAACTTCAGAATTTCAGAACATATTTTGTCTAAAGGCGCCAATAAATTACTGAAAAACAAACATGCTATGACTTCATAAATATAAAGAATATCCAAGTTGCATATGGTTAGGAAGTAGTTTCCCTATTTCATACTGATAAAAAAATCATTTATCTCAAAGTGATAAACAAGGCAGAGCTTGTTAACAACCTTAGTTTGATCAGTGGTCTGTTGACTGTGATGCTCATCTCATGCGGGAGCAATCGAGATTCAAATGGTTGTTTCCAAGACTATGTAACTTCTTATACAAAGTGAAACAGCTCCAGCAGGAAAGTTTGTTAGAGATCAGTCCAACAGGAGTTTATACCCTGTCTTTAAGCAGTTCTATAAAAATACAGTCTGTGGCCTGAATAAATTAGGTTAGGAATTTCAAATAGACTTGAACAGTCTTTGATGACTGTCATTTTCACATGAAAAATTCCAAATATTTACAGTAAAAGTGAATTAATGGGGAAGTTTATTGTTTTGAAGTTTTAACTTATGCAATATCACTACATATTTTGATTTGTTTCTTTAGTATCTATTCAAGAAAACACAAAGAAGTAGGAGGCTAATCTTCATTAGATTCATAAATCCACTGAAATGCAGGCTAGGAAAATTCATAGTTTTCTTTTATTAACTGAAATGATCAATATTCAGATGACCTGGTCTTGACACTTCCAGTATCTTCAACAGTTTGTACAGGAGAAAAGTTATAACCATATTCAGAAGTACTGAAGTTAATCGAAACGAGAAAAAAAAAAAAAAACAACTGTAATTTAAAGGATTTAGACTATTATTATTAAAGAAAAGTTCTTCATTTCCTGGTATTACCATTTTTTCAACCTTCCAAGGTTGCTAGAAGATTTTCCCCTTTCACCATATCAATAATTATTAACATATCAATATTAATATATATATTTTTTTTTCCTGCAATGACTCCTATAACCACACTACGCCTCTTTTTCTGTGACCATGTGCTCCTAATTTGACCACTGTTGGACTCTGGATTCCAATTTGAAACACAGAGAAACACTGCCACCTCAATTGGAAGATTCCATGCAAAGTAAACCATGTACTTGTAGTCATCCATCCATACTTCAGCCACCCGCAAGGCGTTGCGTTTCACTGCGATGCTCAAGTCTGGCAAGTAAGGCTTGTGAGCTCTTTCTAAATGAGCGATTCTTGAACAGGGCAGCACTTCTACTTTACCTCCACACTGCCAGGCCTAGGTCAAGAAGAGAGAATTTGAGGCAAAGTTACCTATTTATTCAAACTCTTTGCATTTTTTCTTGAAGAGCTCCCATCTCTGCTCCCCCCACCAGATAAACTGGCATGCCCTCAGCATTCAAAGCTCTATGTCCTGGCTTGGGGGAATGAAAAGAATTTTTCAATGCCTTTCATTTCTACTGTGTATAGTCCTATCGCAGGTCCAGGAAAGTAAAGGCATATTCTTCCTTCTTTTTCTTTGCCATCAGTATTAACAAAACTACTCACCAGTTGCCTGTGGCAAAGCACTTGGGTCAGTTGACGTAGATACACAAAGGCAAACTGGCACGTACCTACAGCTGATCTCACTAGGAGCTAGACTGCTAAATACCATGGTGGCTATGGGCCTGAATCCTTCAAAAGCAGTAACATTGCCCAGGACATATCAAAAGCAAAACTGGCCCTGCAAAATCTTATACACCAGGGAGAAATGAAGAGAAATTAAAAAAAATCAGTGAATTCCTGGAAAATACCTACATGAAATTCAAGCAGATACCTAAGCAGGCCACAATTAATGCTTCAAAAGCACAGAAGGTCCAGAACAAACACACCCAATCTTTGTGTTTTAACTGAACTGATTCTCCATTATTTTCACCTCCAGCATTTTCGTAAATGACTACAGAGTAGACACACATTGCCACCACTGAGAACGGTGCAGGGTAATAAATATTAAAGTGTAAATGTTTGTTCATGCAACAGAACTGAAATATTAATTCACAGTCTGATTCACAAGACATGAGGTGTATGACGTGACATTTCAGTCTCACAGAATCTGAAGCATGGTGTCTTTGGCCATGTCTACCACGAGTAATGGAGAAATCTGTCAACACCTTCAATATTGTATCAACCCAAGTTAGTACATCGACATAACTCAGTGTGATGCCTTACACACAGGGGTTTTGTTTAACACAGCATTCAGCACGTTTGGATGATGGTTGCTACGTTTCCTCTTGATCTTCTCTTCTACAAATCCAGAGGAGGCCACAAAGATGATCAGATGACTATACCCCTATGAGGACAGGCCAAGAGAACTGGGACTCTTCAGCCTGGAAAAGAGAAGGCTCCAGGGAGACCTTATAACAGCCTTCCAGTACTTAAAGGGACCCTAAAGGAAAGATGAGGAAGGGCTCTTTATCAGGGAGTATAGGGATAGGATGAGGGGCTAAGTTTTAAACTGAAAGAGGGTAGATTTAGGTTAGATATAAAGAAGAAATTCTTCACTATGAGGTGATGAGACACTGGAACAGGTTGCACAGAAGTTGTGGATGCTTCCTCCCTGGAAGTGTTCAAGGCCAGGTTGGACGGGGATTATTTGAACAGCCTGGTCTAGTTCCAGCCCCCCATGGCAGGGGTGTTGGATCTAGATAATCTTTAAGATCCTTTCCAACCCAAACCATTCTATAAAATCAGAAAACCTCATTTAGGCCTATTTCTGCTATAATGTCATATATTGGAGGAACTCTATTTGTCCTCTTTCCTTTCCTTCAGATTATTTAATTGTTCCACATATTTACTGATGTATGGTCCCAGAACTCAAAACACAACTCCAAAAGAGAACTTAGCAGTAGAAAAGAAAGATCATCAATGCCATCATTTCCCATCCAGCTGCAGAGCCACGTTGACTCATACAAAGTCTGTTACTCACAGCTCTTTTCTAGCTGGATGTTCCCCAGCCTACACCTCTGCAGCTGTTTATTCCTCATGTTTCTCCTAAATGCTGATGTTTGTCTTCTTTGCATAAAATATGCTACCCTGTTACAGGGAAAGAAAAAAAAAAAAAAAAAAAAAAAAAAAAGCCTAGATTTGTTTGACATGATTTGTTCGGACAAATATATGTTGTCTGTATTATCTTTTATGTGTTTACTAATAGATACCAGAACAAAGAAGAAAAAGCTGTAAGACCATGAGGAAATGCCCCTACCAGACCAATGGTCCATCTAGCCTAGCATTCTGCATCCCAAAGTAATTTCAAGCTTATTCCTGGGGAAGGTTAAGAACAAGACAAGTACATGTGTTACCTCTCACAGCTCTCAGTTATTTTAAGGTCAGGGAACTTTCTGCATATTCCTGTGATTTACTTCTGTTTACTAACTCTGAGTAGATTTTTCTTCCATGACTGTTCAGCTTCCCCACAAACGTCTGCAAGATTTTAAGACCCATAATACCATTTGCAAGGAGTTCTGCTTCTAATCTGTTAGTCTGGTCTACTACTGGAAGAATGAAATACCTCTTCCTCATGTTTGTTTTGAAACTGGTTACTGACTTTTTTCAAATCCCCCTAGTTTTCATGTTTACAGAGAAAGAGAATAATGAAACTCTTTTTTCCTAGATGTTTAAGTCTTGCTAGCAGGTTTATAATTCTCACATCCTACCATCCTTTTTCTTCTTTATAGAGATAAGTGCTATATTCATTTTTTTTTTCTTCTCAGGTCTTCTAGAATATCTCCAACCATGACTACTTTTGAAAAAGACTCATCAATAGAATTTTAAGTGCTCTAACATGTTCCCTATTAATTAGACACTCCAGATAAAACTGTTCTGGAGGAGAACAAAAAAAAAAAAAAAAAAAAAAAAAGGAAAAAGGAAAAAACAAAACAAAAACCTAAAACTCCTCCATTCTTGATTGAAGACAAAGTTGGAGAACACATTACCTTCTAGGGCAGACAGACCTCTTTCTGGTTTTGATTTGTTTTTTGTTTTGTTTTTCCTAATAGATAACTTCATTTAACTTGATCTTATCTTGCTCTCCTGCTCTGCATAGAACATCTTACAAGACTCGGTATCTCGGTATTTCCTCAGTGAACTAGGTTCTTTGTGTCAATAGGCAAAATCCTTAAGAAGTATCAACAAAAGCCTGCTGATGAGTCTTAAACACTTTTGGAAATCTATTACTTCCCTTTGGTACCCAAAATAAAAAATAATTGCTCTGAAATATTAACCCATATTATGCATTGGACTATAGTCAGCAGTCTGAGTGCTTTCAAAAAAAATTGCATGCTGATTTTCACTGTCTTTCAGAAAAATATTAAAAAATAAGCTTACCCTCAGGCCAAGTTCCACATTTTCTCCTCCATATATGTTCATTCCACTGTCTAGTACACCAATCTCACCCAGAAATTTCCTATCTGCAGCAAGAATCCCCATTATAGATGGGCTCCTGAAGAACCAAACAAGTAAAATTAGAAAGAAGTAGCAATGACAGAAATAAGTAGAGTCAATTAGCCATCAGTCACATCTTGAACTTCCACCAGAAGGACTCCAGCTGTATCCAAGAGAAAGTAACAGATTTAATTCAGAACAACATGTGGATCAACATTCAAGAACACAGAAGACAGCAAATAACTTAATCAGTAGTCTAAAAAGTGTGATCTAGTATTTTTTAAAGAATTAGATCTATTTTGAGAGGAAATGTAACAACAACTTTCTCATATTTAAAGCAAGAAGAAAGAAATCAGATTAAACTGCAATAAGGAAGAATGAGGTCAGGCATTATGAAATTTTACCTAACATTAAGGAAACTTAAACATTAATGCCCATTGCCAAGAGGGATTGTGGAATCACTCACTGTCAATTGAGATTTTGAAAGACAGACGAGGCGATTGTTTGGCAGAACCAATTCCACTGTGGATTAATCCATCCTAGAGGTGTGGGAAAGGGGACTGAAAGGGAATTTGGTACTTTTTTGATATGCCCATTCTCTATCAACAAACCCACTTCTATTTTCTCTGGTCTAATTGTCCAAATCCCCCATGAAATATTCTTTAACCTACATTTGGCTTGCTTTCATTCCATTCTCCTGCCCAAATGATTAATGCTCACTATATGATATTTTTAATACATACACATGCCAATTTCACCCATAGTTTATTATCTAGGAACCTGTGCAGACCTATCTCCAATTCTTGGCTACCAGGTACAGTATTACACAAATGAAGAAATCTGCCTTCTCATCTGACAACACAATACATTATTTTCAAATGTTTTCATGGTGTCTTTCTTTCTCAGGAACTACACAGTAAATTTTAAAGCCCTTTATATAAATAAGTATGGCGGGTTAACCTTGGCTGGTTGTCACTAGGTGTCCAGGAAACCAGTCTCTCATTCACCCTTCTCAGCAAGACAGAGAAGATAAGAAGGTGAAAAAGCTCATGGGTTGAGATAAGGATAGGGAGGTCATTCACCAGTTACCATCACCAGCAAAACAGACTCAACTTGGGGAATACTAATTTAATTTCTTGCTAATTAAAAATAAAAGAGGATAGCAAAAGAAACAAAACCAAAAGTAAAGCACCTTCCCTCCACCCCCTTCTTCTTTCCCAGTTCAACTTCACTCCTGACTCTTCTATCTCCTCCTCCTGCCCCAAGCAGGGTATAGGGATGGAAAATTAGGGTTCTGGTCAGTTCATAACACTTCATCTCTGCCACTCTTTCCTCCTCACACTTTTCTCCTGCTCCAGGGTGGGGCTCTCCCATGGGATACAGTCCTTCAAGAACTGCTCCAGAATGGGTCCTTTCCCACACGGTACAGTTCCTCAGGGGAAAACTGCTCCAGCATGGGTCCCACATAGGCCAGAAAACCTGCTCCTGCCCGAGCACTTCTCCACAGGCTGTAGCTCCTGCCAGGAGCCTGCTCCAGCATGGGCTCTCCACAGGTTGCAGCTTCCTTCCTGGCATATCCATCCACGGGGCCCTCCACGGGCTGCCATGTGGATTATCCAGTTTGACGTGGGGTCCTTCATGGGCAGCTGTGTGGTTAAGGGCTCCAGCGTGGGTCCCTCCCTGGGCTGCCATGTGGTTGCTGGCATGGTCCTCCGCATGATGTGTGGGGGCAACATTCTTCACGATGGTCTCCTCCATGGGCTGCAGGGGAATCTCTGCTCCGGTGCCTGAAGCACCTCCCTCTCCTTCTTCACTAGCCCCAGTGTCTGGAGGGCTCTTTCTCTCATATTTCTTCCTCAGTCCTCTCACTCACAGCTGTTGCACATTTTTTTTGCCCTATTTTAAATACATTATTACTGAGGCAGCACCAGCATTATTGATTAGCTCAGCTTTGGCCAGCACCACGTCAGTTTTAGAGCCAGCTGGAACAGGCTATGTTCAACATGGGGGGCAGCCCCTCACATCTTCTCATAGAAGACACCCCTGCAGCCTCCCCCACTAACAAAGCCTTGCTATGTAAACCCAATAAAGTAAGGTAGGACTAGAAAAATCTGATGACTATATCTTATGTTGTGTTAGGGTTTTTTAATGCTGTTTGATAGATGGCTGTTAATAGCTAAGGGACAGTCAACAACATTTGACATCCTTGTAGAACAAGGAAACAAATGGGTTTATAAATTCATCACGAGATGGCTGCTGGTATCATAGTACCTGCAACCATCTTGTGTTGAATAAATAAATTAATCTGAGCAGTTAAGGAAGGCATCAGGAACAGAGGCAAATATATTGTATCCTAAGACTAACAGTAAGGGGTCTTTTTAAGTATAACACCTGTGTGTATTGTGCTCATGTCTTTTTCTTGACTTTGTGTGATACACAAATGATAAGGGTTGAAAAAGGCTGCCCAAGATGACTGTAATCATATGTCACTCCAACATCTTCAAAGAAAAAACTGTACAACTTGAATCCAAGTGAATCCTCATAGCTCAGACATGCAGTTGTCCAGCAAAGTTTAGATTCACTCCATATTGTTGGGCAAGCATGGAGAAGGGCCACAGTACATCTTGTACAGTCAATAAATATTGCTACCACATTCCTAGCTAAGGAACATAAGACAGAAAAATCAATGACTCAGGGATTGCCCGAAAATCTGACAGCAGGATCAGCACAGAGCAGATCCTGTAACACAACCCTGCAACTGGTGGACTGAGATTTTCAGGACTGCTAAACAACCCATACTTCCAAACCAACTATCTAGATATAATGTGTTTCATAGGTATCTATCCCGCCACCCATAAAACATTTTCCTCTCTCTACACTGGATAGAATATATCTTGGCTCACTCTCAAATGCTGTTTACACTCACCGGACTGGAGCTGTTTCATCTTTCAGAGCATACCACTCAGCTGGTAAAGGTTCATAAAGGCACCAGAGTGCCCAGTCAAATCCGTCTGCAGCCACTGCATACTGAAGAAGCTCAAAGTCATCAAAACGAATATTGTCAAATACTGGTGATATTATAACAGTGCGGTCTTCTTTTAGTCGAGACAAAATAGGTTCAGCCCTACCAAAATTAAGAGAGTCTATTCAGCTTGAAGAAGTGGAAATCTAATAAACAGTACTAAACTTTACCACCTGTTTCTAAAACTGGATTAGTTATTTAAGTCAATGATCTTGGCCTCTACAAAAAGTTACACGACAGTGTTAGTAACCCAAATTGCTAATGTCATGGCTCAATTCTCCCTTCCATTAGGCTGCTTCTGCATTTTGACTGTCTCTAATCAAGCTAACCGTAAGTTCCTGCTGGGTTTATTGCTACCTGGATCTGCTTCCTACAGGCTCCAGAGGGTCTTCAATACCTTTATGAGGGGACAAGAAGAGAAAAAGAAAGGAAAGAGACTCTGAGGGGTGTTGTAAGCCCTGAGGTTGATCATTCACCATCTTTCCCCTGTGCCTTAGTGCCATGACTGATGTATGAGGGAAGGGTGTGACCGATCAATGAACCCCTACAATGAAAGAAGGCTCAGAGAACATAGTCAAAGATGACGTGCTCATAAAGCTCAGAGAAGAACATAGGGACTGACCACAGATATAGTAAAGGAAGCTGAATTTATCCCCACACCAAGGGGACTGGAGAATGGTCTCTGTTGCAGATAAACAGCAGTATCAGTTGGGTGGGTCAATGGGTTATGTACATGGCATTCTAAAAATAATTACTGGAAAGTATTACCTTCCTAAGCAAGAGAGACCAACATGGGGGAAGTGTATATGTGGCTTAGCCCAGCATAGAATATAAAAATCAAACACCTAGAAAAATGAACTTTGAAGAGAACAACATGCTTGAGTTGGCTTCCACGCATGTATTCCTTCCCAGCAACTAGAGGTGCCCAGCATCTTGATGGTGAACACACAGAGTGTGGTAATGTGAATTCTGTTTGTATGCTGATTCAACCATATCTTGCAATTTCTATATTGTGCTTGTGTTGTGATTTCAGTATATTGTTGTATCACTTTTCTAAACCAAAATCTCATAAATTTTCAAATAAGTAAACTTATTATTAAAATATTAAACCCTCCTCATGTGGAAGATTTAAAAGAACCTGGTCAGAGACTATTTGGCTCTGGCAGAGGGAGTCTTTTTGCTGGACCCCGAATGTTGTTAGGCCTGAAAGAACTGACCTTACCTCTCCCTACATACTCTTGACAGCCCAACTTATCTCGATGAGTCGTGAAAGCCATAACTAAATGACTTCACCATTACCTTTAAGACCGTAACAAGGAGTGTTATCGAGAGAGAATGAGGGATCTGGACCACACAGAGCCATTTTGGCCTGAGAAGGGCTGGGAGAAGAACCTTGCTTCCAGAAAACAAGACAATGTGAACAATAATCATCCAGTGAATTCAGTAACCCAGAGGGGAGAGAATGTAAAGAGATTTCACATAAAACTGTACCATAGATTCACTACCAACAGAATGTAAATATCCATCATCAGCCACTTATTTTGTCTCTATTTGTAAAAAGAGTCCTGCAGAACTACGATGCACTATTAAACTAACAAGCAGCAACAAATAAACATCAGCCAAAGCTGGAATAAGAATCAAGCCAATTTAAAGTCATTGGGTATTATGGCTGTCTAATATAAATGGCCACAGCTGCTGGCACTGGAACTAAATAACCTGCATCATTCTTATGTTATTTCACCACATGAAGTCTTTTTTTCCTAGAAATGTAATATGCAGAGAAGGTAGGCATTTCTCTCTTCCTCTTCACTAAACATCTTACTCTGTTACCTGTCTGCTTTCCTATTTATTACAAGGAACTGTATCCTTTTTCCTCTCAGAAATAAATTACTTGGTGGCTGTTAATTAACATGTGGCAGGCAGAAAAGGAGAACCATTTACGAGATGCCTGTCCCAGCTACACAGTTATACTCCTTGTCCATTTCCCTCCCCCTCCTTAGAAGCCCCCAAGTCTTCATAGTCTTACCATGCCACATTCACTTCAATATGGGCATCCAAAATTGCAACAACATCTGCAGTTGATGCCTCCCAGCCAGAAATCCGGGCTTGTGTTAAGCCTTGTCTTTTCTGATGTCTGATGATCTTCAGCAGCCCAGGATGCTTTGCATTGTAATTTTTGATGTGTGTTTCCAAAGGTCCTTTCAGATCATCTAAAAGCAGACCCCCCATATTTTAATAATTAAGAAAAAACCAAACCAAAACAAACAGAACACAAACGAAAACAAACAAAAAACCCCAACAACAACAACGAGTCAATCAATATTAGGAAATGGAAAAGATTACGTAGGTAATGGTTTTCTAGCTTCCCCCAGTTCCAGACCAAAACCTGATTTGTTCTTTGCAGCAGAACAGGTAGCATTATTCAGGTACTCATGAATTCAGAAGGCTTATTTTTAAAACCAGCTTCCATTCCAGGAGTTCAATTAAGTACCTAAATTTCATTTACATATAGTGCTATTGTATGGCTTCTAAATTATAAGCAAATACATCAGTATGTCGAAAATTTAGACGAGTGCCATAAGAGTAACCATTTAGCTGTCTTAGTGCAGTAATTTGTGTGTATCTTCTACCATGTGGAAAAGAAAAAAGAAAACAAACAAGCCCTGTGAAAATGTGAAATGCTCTTATAAGAACTGTAGGCATGCCAACTCCCTCACCAAAGTTAAAAAAAAAAAAAAAAAACAAAACCAAAACCAAACCAAAATGAACAATGTCAGAGAAAAAGAATAGAAAGTTGAGACCTCTTAGCATCATTTTGGAAACTCAAACTCTTGTTCCACCTAAACTGACATGTTTTTCTAACAGTCACAGAGCCTTAGAAAAATGAGAAATCAAACACATCTCATCAGACAAGGGAAAAAGACCACCCTTAAGACCAGGGGCGTGACTGTTTCTTACAGACAATTTTACAGTGCTTTGTTCAGCTCAGTTTTAAGAGCAAGAATGCACCCGCTGCTTCCCCTAGGAGTATTTTCCACAATCCAAGACACCACTCTTCAAAGAGTTTTCAGCTACCTACAGAGATCGTTTTCTTAGCTTGCTCTTACTGTGGTACTGTGCCTGATGAGCCATTGATGGTAAATAGTCTCCCACTTCAATTTTTAACATTTTCAAATAGCGGCAGAGCATCATCCTGTTCCTTATTAGCTGCCTTTTTCCAGGCCATTAAGGTGTTTCATTTTTTTCCTGCACTCAATTCACTTCTTAATTTTGAGTGGTCTACTCTATGTGTGGCCAAAAGGCCACCAATATTCATTTATTGCAATAGTGGCATAAATTAGCAAGACTCCTGTCTTCCCTGAGTCACTTACCATTTGAGCTGTAATCATCTACCAGGACGATTTCTTTCAATAAATGAGAAGGTGTTCGGTTAATTATACTAGTAATTGCACGTAAGATGATTGACAGGGCTTCATTCATAAATATAAGCACAACACTGAGAGTTGGAAGATCTTTCGGGTATGTTTTCATTTTACAGCTGTAACAGAAGACAAACAACTTCATCACAGTTTCTAAAGAAAGTCAGAGAGCAAGGCAGCTTCAATAAGGCAGAGTTGGTATGTTGGGCTTAAAACATGTAGTGAAAATCTGCATGAGAGTGGGAAAAAAAAAGGAATTTTCAAATCCAAGATTTGTTATTCATTTGAGTTGTGTTATGTATGTATCTAAACCATTGGGGTAAAGTTAAAACTTCTGTTAAAACGATTACTGTTTCTCAATCCAAAATAGTTATAAAATACTGAGACTAAATACAGTTAACTCGGTCAGTGATGATTAGCTAACAAGGCAGTGGACATGCGAGTGAAATTTGTCTTTTTGCATTTACAGAAGGAGATGACAGTAGCCAAACTTGACAACAGACAAAAGCAAAGTAGATAATAAACCCTTTGTACGTGCAATGAAGTAGTTAGGTCTAACTATACTTATAAACTGACATGCGAGAAGGATTCTTTTGGACAAGGGATCTCTTCAGAAATTCTTGACAGAGCTTCAAAAATCCTTCTTACAGAGTAAACCAGGCCTTGTAGAATTCTATACAACCCCAGAATAAATTGTTCCCAATACTGAAACAAACTTGGTTTTTGCTATTTGAACACCTCTGTACTTTCTGCTTGCTGTTAAAGACTTCTTAATTATTTTTTTTAAAGTATATATTTGGGATATTTGTCGGCTCTGCTAATTAGCATTCACCCCCTGGCCACAGGGGAGATGGTAAGGACTGGGTCTTCTTTGTAGTGCTAAGCACTAACTCTCCCTAGAGCAGACAACAGAGCGTAGCTGGATTCTGAAGCTGATCCTTCCCTCCCCTTAGAAACATGCTCATGAAAGAAGTACTCAGACTGTGAGTCGGGCAGCTCCATAATGCAGCTGTCAGAGACAGGCCTATGCTCCAGGTAGACCTCTACAGCGGCAACCGTGCACAAATGGAATGCATTTCTGTCGGAATTTCTCCATTAACTTTATTACCCATTAGCGCAGTATCTGCAAAAGGCGGTCTCTGCAAATACATCTTTATGATGTATTTGTATTTCTTTACGATGCCAAGCAGAGGAGTGCCAGGCACTTCTCTCATTCTTTGGAATCAAGCAGACTCATCACGTGCTTCCTGCGGCCACCCCGGCTCCAGGTAGCTCTCTAAAATGATCCCCCAGCAGAGCGGGGGTTGCTGCCTCACCGCTGCACAAGGTCTGTCCCCCTGGGTCTTCTCCTCTGCAACGCTGCCCCACGGACACCCACAGTTACAGGCAGCTTATTACTGTCTGCCCTAGATGAAACTGGGTCCGTCTAAGCAGGGCGATGAGGACCCAAGTTGCATAACCTGCTCTTTACACTTTCCCGAGGGCTGCCAGTGAGACAACTCCCCTTTTCCCCAAGTTCGACATAGTTAATTCACTCCCAGTTCACAATCCTCACTGCCCCCCACATCCATCAGATTTAGTTCAAGTGACCATAGGTACAAAGGTGTAGGCTTGCAGTGTATCTGTGACATTCTTGAACATTTATACCAGTTAAGTCCTGTAAAGCTTACTATTATCTTTTGCAATAAATTGTATACCATATCATACTATACAGAAAAAAATGTGCTTGCTTTTTGAACAGATACTTGGTTCCTAATGAGGTTTTTAACAGTTACTTATGCCAGCCCCCATAGTACCCTGGTCTGCTTAAAAAGTATTATCTATGGACTTCATGAACCAGTGAATTCATGGAAAAAATCCCTCAAGCTTCCTCTTACGAAGTGGACAGCTTACTTACATCTTAATCTTTTAGATGTTCACCCCATTATATTTTCCACATAATTAATCCTTAGACTCTTTAATAACTTGAAAGGGAAACAGAGAGAAAATAAGGCTATGAGAAAACTCACAAAGTCACTGGTCCATTATGTCTCTGACTATAATACCAAAGATAACAGTGCTGTGCCTACAGTACTACAGAGAAGAGCATTAGAGATTCAGGTCAAATGCTGAATCATCCCTCACCCTTCACAGAACCAGCCAACAATTCGTTCCAGTCACCTCTCCTGTTTGATTTCTAATGATCTTTTAATAAGCAGTACAGGTATCCCTCCACTTGTGGTCTACAACATCGCTAAGAGAAACAAGCATTGTGTTAAAAAGGATGGAATTTTACAATGTAGGGGTTTATTTCTTCATTGATTATATTTTGGGGGGTTTCCAAGGCGAGGAGGGGAGGGGAGTTAAAAACCACCACTTTGGTTATCTCAGCATGTGGCTTGCACAAGACAACATAAGAGACAAGAGAAAGAATGCTTCAGATGTCCTGTGTTTGGGGCTTAAATAAAATGTAAACATATCTCATATCTGCTGAATACTATGGTTAATTTTTCTCATTTTTACTGACAGTTAGAAGTCCTCTATCAATTATAATGTTAACATATTATTTTTCTTAAGTGTCTTCTCTACGTTGTGACTTCTTTTCAGTCTTTGGAGTATTACAGGTCTAAGCAAACTTTGGGAAAAAAACATAGAAAAGTCCCTAAATATAGAAAAGTCCCTAAAGAAACAGAGCACAAA
The DNA here is from genome assembly GCF_018691265.1 of Tyto alba. Lineage (NCBI taxonomy): Eukaryota > Metazoa > Chordata > Aves > Strigiformes > Tytonidae > Tyto > Tyto alba. The sequence continues at coordinate 2,436,573 of NW_024881295.1, read as the reverse complement.
TTGAGAGCTGTTAGTAGATTAATTTTAACTTAGTCCAAAGCAACATGGATTCCTTTCCCCTTAATTTCATGTCTCCTTGCGAATGTAGAGAGGGCTTATACTGTACCTGGGAGATCTGGTGTCTTTGATAGGTCGATCCAGAGGTAGATGATCACTGAGGTAAACATTATACCCATAATTTAAGAACAAATTCTGTGCAACAGTTTGCTCCTCCTCCCTTAAATCTGTACCCCAGCTTTTGAACAACGCTGAGTCTGGGTACAGCAAACGGTGTACAATCTTCTTTTCCTCCTCTATGTCATCAGCTTTGCGTACTTCAGTCTTGGAGTTATCTTGCAGCTTCAGATCTTGTTCTATTTGTTTTATGTCTTCACGGAATGCTTCCACTGATTTTGCTGATTAAAAATAAAAGTGAATTGATTATAACAGCAACTGAGAACACTCTCCATCATCATAACCGAGACAAATTCTCCTTATAACATGGCAGGTCAAGAGATGCATGAAGTTACAGCTAAGTTGATATTCACATGAAAGTAGCACCAGACCCTTCCTCCTCCATGAGAACAGGTTTTAAACCTCACATTTCACAATACCCTGCATCGGATTCTGCTCTCAATTGCACAAGCAAGGGACACTGCACTGGCATCAGTGGAGAAATCTGGGAGTAGCAACAACACAAAAATTGTTAAATCAGGCCCAAAACATTTCCTTGATGTTATGCTTGAGTTACATTATTGTATTAATGATTCATAAAGAGATTCTTATCTAGCTCAGGTTATTGAAATAATATTTATCTTGAAGGTAAATACAGTAAATGAGGCCTTTGCCACCTCCTTTAACAAGCTTACTGGACAAACTCGACTTCTGCTCAGAAAGGTTTGAACAGGTGAACCCTAATCTCTCAAGGTTTTATTAGGTTCATAATATTGTGCCATAAAGAAAAGGCACAAATAGCCTACGTGAGGTTGTTTAGGTCACATTGTTCCTGAAGGTAAATACAATAAACAAGCCCTTTGCAACGTCTTTTGAAAAGCTTATTGTCAGTTTTGACTTCTGCTCTGTCAGAAACCTTTGAACAGTGCAACTCCTAATTTCTCAAGGTCTTGCTAAATTTACAATATTGGACTGTGCCATATGAAAAAGGCCCAGAAAAACCTATGTGAGTTAAAGCTTTCTACAATAAAATTACTGTCTTGGTGAATGAGGGGAGAGGAGTGGCTGTTGTTTGAACTCAAACCAGGCTTCTGACACCGCCTCTCACAACACCCTCATGCACAAGGTGAGGAAGTACACACTAGGTAAGTGGACAGCAAGGGAGATTGAGCTGCTGAGATCAGGAGGTTGTGATCAGTGGCACAGAGTCCAGATGGAGGCCAGTCACTAGCGGCGTCCTCCGGGGCTCAATACTGCTTCCAGTACTGTTTTAATATGGTCATTAATGACCTTGAAAATGGGGTGGAGCGCGCCCTCAGCAAGTCTGTGCATAATACCAAACTGCAAGGAGTGGCTGATACACCAGAAAGTCTTGCTGCCATTCAGAGGCACCTGAAGAGGCTGGAGAAATAGAGCAACAGGGACCTCATGAAGTTCAACATGGGCAGGTGCAAAGCCCTGCACCTTGCGGGAAGCAACCCCTGGGATCAACGCCAGCTGAAAAGCAGCTTTGCAGATGAGGACCTGAGGGTCCTCGTGGACACCAAGTTGAACACGAGCCAACAGTGCACCCTTGTGTCAAGGCTAACAATACACCGGGCTGCATCACCAGAAGGTCGAGGGTGGTGATCCTTCCTCTACTCAGCACTGGTGAGGCCACACCTGGAGTACTGTGTCCACCTCCGGGCTCCTCAGTACAAGACAGACGTGAACATACGAAAGAAAATCCTTCAAAGAGACACTAAGATGATTATGAGGCTGGAGCATCCGTTAAACAAGGAGAAGCTGAGAGAGCCTGAGAAGGCTTGGGGGTGGGGGAGATGTTGATGCATATAAATATCTTATGAGAGGGACTAGCAAAGACAAAGGAAGATTCTCCCCGTGGTGTCCAGTGAAAGGACAAGAGGACCTAAAATACAGGGAATTCCGTTTAAACATAAGACTTTTTTTTTTACATTTTTTTTTTTTTTAACTGCTGAAGTGACAAAAAACTGGAACAGGTAAACCAGACAGGTTGATAAGTCTCCATCCTTATCTCTCCAAGATATTCAAACCCCAACTGGATGATGTCCTGCACAACCTGCCCCAGCTGATCATGCTTCAAGCAGACTAATCAGTAGAATAGACCATCTTCAGAGGTGCCTTCCAAACTCAACTATTAGACCCCATGACTAAGTATTGAAGTGAAGATTCCAGCATTCTTTCAAATGTCTCAAAATAACCTACAAAAATATGCCCCACTGTTGTTGCCCATGAGAACAGCTGCCAGTGAACATACTGTCAGCAATAACAGTGACATTATGGGATAACTGGTGCTTGGGATAGGGGATATTAAACCTGACCAAATTGTACAGGGAAAATTTCTCAGCAAGTTCAAGGGTGCCCCAAGTGGCATTTCAAACAGCTAGTTTCAGGCTCAGGTGATCAACACAGTCAAAGTTTCTTCTTCTGTTCTACATAGTATGCATCTAGCTCTAGTGTGAGGAGATGTGGACAATGTGACAGTCAAAGCAATGCCAGCCATCAGGGCTCTGGCTGCTTTAGCCCTCCTACCACTGTTGTGAGGCGATGAGATTCAAAAGACATGAAAAAAGTAGGAAATCAAGGGGTTCAGAGGAAAAGAGGTGGATTCTTCACCCCTTAATTCAGATGGCTCTATTGTACCCACTCAGCAATAGTCCAAACTACAACAGATACCTGAAAACAAGGTCCAAATTCACAAACACTGAGAAAGAAAAGGCCCTTTCTAAATTAATATCACTCATATCCAAGCACATCTGCTGGGATGCAGTTGTCCTTTCAATGTCATGGGATGAGGGAGACACAGTCCTGCCAGCAGATATCAGCTAATACCACTTGGGAACACAGTCCAATTGAGCAGGTGATTCAGAGCTCATCAACGTATTTTCCTCACAGCAACTCCATTGTGTCTGTGCTCCAGGTACACAAAGGAAAAAAGACAGAGGGAGTAACTGTTCCCCTTGTTCACCCCCACAGCAGAGGCTGAGGAAATGGGGCATTTTCAGTTTCTCTCAAAAATAGCTTTTTATGGCAATCAAAATAATGACAGGAATAATAGCCACCTGAGATTAGTATGCTAGTACAATCACCTTGAAATTGCTTAACACTTCTGAAAGAGTTCAGGGTCAGGAGCCGTCTAAAATGCAGAAAACCACCATGATGACTCTGAAAGACTTCAGTGTTTTGTGTATGAGTAGAGAAGGTCTCACTCAAATTCTTTCCAAGATTACAAGGAAAAACAAAACAAAAAAAAAAATAAAACACACACAACAAAACAACACCACAATCAAGTGTCCAGGGAAACTCAAACAAATATTATCACTGCTAGCTATTCTTTTATCCTTCAGGAAATCTAGATACCTAATTCTCAAAAACTTAAGCAGCATGCCATTTTACTTACAGAGGTTATGAATGTTCCAGTCCAAATGGTCCAGTCTCTGAAGGATGTTATATTCTTGGCTCAGAAATCTAGGATTAACTTCCAAGGAATCAAGTCGTCCCTTTCTTTGTTCTTGCAGTAAGTGCACAAGATAACACACAAAACCTGCATTCACAATTACCAGTGCAACTTTATGTGGTCTCTTCCAAGGTGCCATCGTAAGGTTGAAGAAACTCAGTGTTCTGCTGCTGGTTGGACTTTGTCGTTCTGTGTCTGCACTGTCTTTCCAAATGCACTGCAATTTCAAATTGCCTCTACCTCACTGAGAGATAAAACTGCTCAGATTAAGTAATTAACTGAGTCTAATGAGTCATAGAACTGATGGTGATAAGGTACAGTTTACAGGTGCTTTCACATGCATGCTTATATGTATCTGTACAAGTTATTAATGCCAGAGAAAGCAGGCAGTTCTCACTGGCTTGTGTAATGAGCCACGTGAACCAAGCAAGCACCTCCAGTGATGCTGTAGGAAGTGCAGGGCTGTTGGGCAGCTGTCGGAAAACCTGTCGTGCCACAAAGCACATGTACACACAACGACAGGCGGAATAAACTGCAAGGCAGTCTTATCTTTCCTGGTCATTAGCAGCTGGGGAATTTTGAACATAAGTAAACAAAAATGTGAAAATACATTGAAATGGATTTTCCATCAGTTTTTGAGATGGCTGGAAGAAACAGTGACTGGCATAGGGCACTTCACAGCCCCCTCCCACACAGGCCATTCCTGCAGTTTACCACTACCAAAACCCTGCCAGTCATGCCTAGCACATATATGTGAACTTGAAGTAGTGCTCACATCAACAACTAGCATATGGAGCTTTCCTTTCCACAAAAACACCAAGCTTCTCCATGCTTCCCAGTGTTGCTGTCCCAGTGCGGATCCTCTGCTGGCCACGGCTCCTCGGGGCTGTCTCTGCCCCAGTGTGTGCCCCCATGGGCCACAGTCCCTTCAGAACCATCTCCTTCCAAAAGTGTGTCTGCAGCCCCATGCCACCCCCTCAGCAGTCCCCTAGAGGTGTTTCCTGCCTTACTGGCTGACAATCTTTCTTATGTACATCAGTCCATGGCCTCTTCCACCACAGGGCAGCCCTGCAGCCCCCTGCTACAGAAACCCTAACAGTTATGCCAGGTACATATTGCTTGAAACATTACTTCAAATTCACATCACTAGTGTATAATCCCTTCCCCCCCCCCCCACGAAAACCATCACACTTTGACCTGATACACATGAAAAGAGAAGAACCAAGACTACTGAAAACCAAATCAATCATGTATGCCAGGAACCCTCTACTATGCTAATTCATGATGGAATTAAAAGGGGGGGGGAGGGAGGAGATATTTAAAAAAACAAACCAAAACAACCCACAAAAAAAAAAAAACCACACACCTGAGATCCTTCCTCAGTCAATAAAGGGTAGGATAGATGGATCTATGGATCTTCTTGCTATTCACTTGCATTTCATTGTCCTTGCAAGCCTTCCCAAGACCTGGGTACTGCAAATGCTCCTTAGCAGTGTAACTATTCACCTGACAAGCCCACCTGCAAGGAATCACAGCAAGGCTGAAGTTGGAAGGCACCTCTGGAAGTCATCTTGTCCAACCACCCCACCAAAGCAGGGCCACCGAGAGCTGGTTTCCCAGGACCGTGTCCAGATGGTTTTTGAACATCTCCAAGGATGGAGACTCCACCACCTCTCTGGGCAACTTGGGCCAGTGCTCAGTCACCCTCGCAGCAAGTGTTCCCTGAAGTCCAGGTGCTGTTCAAGTCACGGGTAGATTACTTCCTAGGGGTATGGGACATATGTGACACTAGGCAGAGCACCTGAGGACTGTACAAGACTTATTGTGGGATGTTTAGGAAAGGGACTAAAGGCAAGTAAAAGGGAACAAGGTAATTTGGGGAGGAACAAATATGGAAGAATGAGTGGCTGGTCAGTATGCTTGTATGGCCATACCCTGCACCTGATCTTCCTGTCTTATTGAACTCCATTTCTAAGCATATTCCTGGGCAAGGCACTCTCTATTCTGTGTGCATTTGTGTGCCTGGAGGTCTAAGTGGCAGCAACTGGAGATCACAGCTCAGAGAGACCACGTGCCTGTGGTGCCAGCAACTGGAGTGATCAGAGTGAGTGAAATCAAATCTTGGCAACAGAACTGGTGATCTGGACTTTACTCACGAACTGATAGCTAACTCTCCCTTTCCTATCCAAAACCAACTTAAGGCTATAAAGCACAGGAGTGCACATGTGAGAAACAGGTAAGGATCATGCCAGCAAAGTTGGAAACATGCAAACACCTTTTGTTTTCACTTTCACTGCTCTGTCACTATGCCAAGTTACTGCTCTGTTAAACACTTTTCTGGAACACAACCCTGTACTTTCCTCAGGATGGCCTCAGCCTTCGAAACCTCACCAAATGCAGTGGCAGCAATACCTAGAATACACATCTATTCCTATTTATTCACCCTTCCCCTAATAAGTCCCCATCCCGTCGGCCAAAGACAGTAGGCAACTTCACAGAGAAGAGACCCTGCAATTTACTCACTTACAGAAAGACTACAGCATAACTCAAAGCCCTACACACCAGTTACTTCAGTGGTAACACCATTGCGGGGATGAAATGAAGTGGTGATAACCTGTTAGATACCCGAGAAACCAAACACAAAACACAAATCTAGAAGAATCTTCTTTAGGTGAGAATCCTTCAGCTGCTCACTGGAGCTCCTGTTTACAAAACACTTCAGGCCAAGGAAGCTTGGACAACCTTCCTGATTCTGTAATGCCTGCGGCAAAGTTTTTATATAGCAAAGAGCCAAAAGACTGACTTACCCCGTGCACTACTGGCTGAAGAAATGCAGAAGCTCCAGGAGTAACTTGCAAACACAGGGTGACAGCTTCACAGAACTCCCAACACTGTGCTGCTAGAGAGCCAAGCTCACTCCTCTCCATGCATTTAAACCCCTTACCGCCAAGTAGGGCTTCTCTAAGTAGTTTGTAGTCACCTTTGCTCTCAACCTTCTTGACAGCCACACCTGACCACATCTGAAAGGCTCCTTGGCTGCAGGTAGTTGGACAAACCAAGCCAATTACGGCATTGGGTTTCTGCTCTGACAGGTCTGGGTTCTCTATTGGGTAATACAGACTGCTTTGGCCAGGGACCAGAAGCTGAGAAGCATCTCCCAGAGTCAGTTTGCAATGGCCAGGTTCAGGGATAACCTTGGGAGAAGTGAACTCAATAGTTTTAAAGCAAGGTACACGCACCCTCTATTGCCAAAATCAATAAGTTGCTGTTGGCAAAGTTTGCCATTGGCCAAGACCAGCAAGTCCACGGTAGAGAAAAATCATGGGATGCAACTATACCAGTAGATAAACCTTCATCAGGGCACAAGGTCATTCATTACCCAATCACTGTCAATGCTGTAATTGTTCACGTGTTCCTGCCTGCATCACTCAGGACTTTCTCACAGAATACCTGCCACAGTTCGTGGAGTAAGGCTTACCACAGGTGTTTTTCCACTGGAATAACTCAAGGTCAGTGATTGTGTTCTGGTCAGCATGTGGGAGAGGGGAGCTAGGTGTGTGTGGTAGGTCAACCCTGGCTGCTGGGTTGCTGGACAGGTGCCCCCCAAAGCCACTCTATCACTCCCCTCCTCAACCAGACAGGGGAGAGAGAATATAACAAAAGGCTCCTGGGTCAAGATAAGGGCAAGGAGAGATCACTCACCAAATACCATCATGGGCAAAACAGATTTGACATGGGGAAATTAGTTTAATTACTAATCAAATTAGTGTAGGATGATGAGAAAATAAAAACTAAATCTTAAAACACCTTCTCTCCAGGCTCCACTTCAGTCCCGATTTTCCCTATTTCCTCCCCCTTCCCAAGCAGCCCAGGGGGACAGGGAATGGGGGTTGCAGTCGGTTCATCACACATTGTCTCTGCTGCTCCTTCCTCCTCAGGGGGAGGACCCCTCACACTTTTCCCTGCTCCAGCGTGGGGTCGCTCCCACAGGAGACAGTCCTCCAGGAACTTCTCCAACATGAGTCCTTCCCATGGGCTGCAGTTCATGAACTGTCCCAGCGTGGGTCCCGCCACGGGGTCACAAGTCCCACCAGCAAACCTGCTCCAGCGTGGGCTCCTCTCTCCACGGGGCCACAGGTCCTGCCCGGAGCCTGCTCCAGCGTGGGCTTCCCACGGGGTCACAGCCTCCTTTGGGCACATCCCCCTGCTCTGGGGGGGGGCCCTCCCAGGGCTGCAGGTGGAGCTCTGCCCCACCGTGGTCCTCCGTGGGCTGCAGGGGCACAGCCTGCCTCACCGTGCTCTTCACCAGGGGCTGCAGGGGAAGCTGTGCTCTGGCATCTGGAGCACCTCCTCCCCCTCCTTCTTCTTCACTGACCTTGGGGTCTTCAGAGTTGTTTCTCACATATTCTCCCCCTTCTCTTTAGCTGCAGTTGCGCAGGGTTTTTCTCCCCCTTCTTAAATGTTACCCCAGAGGTGCCACCACCGTCACTGATGGGCTTGGCCTTGGCCAGCACTGGAGCTGCCTTGGAGCCGGCTGCATCAGACATGGGGGAAGCTTCTAGCAGCTTCTCACAGAAGCCGCCCCTGGAGCCCCCCCACTCCCCAAACCTCGCCACGCAAACCCAACACAGTGTGCCACCAACAGCTTTGTCCTTTCACTCACTGCCAAGGCCCGAGGACAATCCATCAACTGGTCTTGCACAATAACACAGAGGTATCTCCGTACGCAGAACGCTGCGCCTCCTTTTCCTCAATGGCACCGGCCAAGACAGCAAATTAGACGTCCTATTTCCTTAATGATACAAAGGAATCGTGAAAAAAAAATATGCAAAAATAGCTTGTTTTAGTTAGGTTTATCACAGATCCAAGAATATACAACTTAGACGTGCCAATAGGTTGATTTGTACATGTTAAAACGCTGACCTTCAAATGGACAGGAATAATGGTAATTAATCTGTTTTTTTTTTTTTTGTGATGTGTAAAAGAAACTGTGCTTACCTGTGCTAAGATACTCCTGCTTCTTTTAGCTTTTCTGAACTTTCTTTCTGTTGTTTTTTGTTTGTTTGTTTGTTTGTTTGTTTTTTTTGGGGGGGGGGGGAAAGGGGAATCAGGGAAGCAGAAGTAAAAAAATTAATCCCAGCATCACATTAGGTCAATTGTTTTGAGAAAAAAAAAAAAAATCAATTTTACTTTTTTCACAAACACTTATAGAGGACAAAAGTATCTTCACAGAACATACAGATTATGCTTTTGTTGAAGTTTTATGAAAATCCAGGAAAGAGAAAAATAAAGGACTTCTGGACATAAACAGGGCTAGAAAAAAAAACGACAGAATGAGATTTATCTTGGGAAGGAAGAAACTAAGCTAGCAAGAACACAGTAGGTTGTACTGTGAAGTCCAGTACCCAGTGTAACAGGAAACGAACCACTGCCATCAAATTAACAGCAGTAGGAAATGCTAGGGAGAAAAGGTGGGGCAGTTCAGGGTTCACACACCACCAGACACAGCGAGGTGGGTCTGTTGGCTGTCGACTGTGCTCAGACCACAGCTGAAATGTTTGCTGATATGACTGCACAGACCATTTTAAAGTCATTAAAAAAAAAAAAAAAAAATCAGAGGGAACAAAGAGCACCTTGTACCACACGTCATGGTTAAACCACAAGTATCAGTACTATGCACTGCAAAGGCACAGGATTACATTAATAGTACTAGTGCAATAGTATTTAAATACTGTGTATTGTTAATGTTTATCTTTTAGATACTCGATGTTTGGTTCGAAGTATCAACCGAATACTTCTTTGGTGACAGGGCCATTTTCTGTGTGGCTTGCACACTTCCTCACAGCCGTGCCAATAATTCAGCCGGTCCATAGCCAGATGCTGCCCAGGGTCTGCTTTCTCACCAGACCCTCTGGAGCAGGCTGAAGGTGGGCTATAGATTAGACTATCAGACTACGTGCTGGAAAAGAGCCACGTTCCCTTTCAGGCAGAGGCAGTACCAGTGCCACTGTACCTAAATTTGTTGATGCGCAGTTTTGGGCCTGGGCTGAAAAAAAATCCTTTTCTGGACACCCTTCTGGCTGCGTGCAGGCAAGAAACCGAGATGAGAATCGACAAAGCCTCAACAGGACACAGGCTGCAAAAAGCAGAGGCACTCAGCACGGGTAAAGACCATCGGGCGCTTTCTGCTCGACCAGTGACCTCCTGTGGGGAAGGTGCAAAACAACAGCCCCTGCTTTCCCTCTCCACCCAGCTCCGAGCACCACCGCGCACACCAAGGTGTTAAGCAGCAGCAGCAGCGAGTCCACGCGTGTAAAGGAGCTGCAGTATTTGCAAATTGGAGATTGGCTGAAAAGCTATTGCAAGCTGAGAAACTAGGGACAGCAGATGAAGGAAGATCCCCTCACTGATGAATGAGCAGGGATAAAAATCAGCGAAGAAACTGATTTGTAGCAATTTTGTAGTCTGAGCTGTATTACAAAATAACTTTTTTTTTTTTTTTTTTAATATTCAAGACCCTTAAAGAAATTGCTTTGGGAGGATAAATAATGAGAAATCACACTGTAGCTTCTACAAGCTAGGAAGCAGAAGTGCTATGTAAGCCAAAGTATTGTGGGAAATAAAAGTTGTAGCAGCAACTGAGCATTAATGTGATACTCTACCAGTGTTACTCTCTAATGTGGAGCAGGCTGCTTAAAGCAAACTTTTCATGGGTATTCATCTCCTGCATGCTGCCCACCTAATGGTTGTCTGAATTAAGATCCTGTAGGAGTGGGGTCTGCGATACAACTGAAACCACTGGAAAAAGCGGTGCTTTGAATGGGGAAAAAAAAAAATAAAATCACTGCATTATTTTAAGTATTCCCAGAATCGGCACCAAACATTACAGCTTTACCTCTGACAGGTTTTTTCTGCCTGTTTGCCATCTGAAAATGGAAACAGCTTGTTAGCCATGCAGGACTACCATGACAACTGCGTATCTCTGTACTCTATACGCACTTGTGAAACAGTTCAGAAATACTACTGTTTTCACAGCACATGCAATAAATCAAAATTAGGGCTGCACATATTAAATGAGCACTACTGAGGCTACTTATTTACAGTTAGGGTCTCATGGAAAAAAGCTTGCAGTCAGAAAAATAATAAAAGTTAAGGATCAAATTATTAACAATATGCACTTCACTTCTAGTTTGTCCTAGCTTTTGAGCATTTGAATTGGCAGACTTATAACAACTGAACTTATGTTATCAAAAGAAAAATAAACAGTCCATGGGAGCCAAATGGAATACATAGTAGACAGGATCCAAAAATTCTTATTTTCACAGAAGTCTACCTCTTTGTAAGCGAGTAAACATTAGCAGTAGTAGGTTGTATGTGGAAGAGCAAAATGTGGAAGCTGTTGAAATTTAGGGAACACTGTGTCCAGGAGTTTCACAGTAGTCTGGCAACAAAACATAGTGAGATTCTGGTCTTGCCAGTAATCAGTGTGATGTAATCAAGAGGCTTCTGTGCTTTCCCTAACCTTCACCTCTTTGTTCTTTTCAATCTGTCTATTCTCTCTTTCCTCCTCTCCTTTTTCACTACCTATTCCATCACATTCTCCAGATTTCCCCACTGTGAGGCTGCTACCTTTGATACCCATTTGTCCAGCTTGCTTCAGTTCCTTCCCTCTGATTTCACATCCAAAGGCAAATAGTAGGAAGCTTGGAGGTGAAAACAGAAAACGTTCTGCCACTCATTTTATCTGCTCTCAGCCCCAGTTTAAAACTGGCTTCCCCAATAATCTCAACTCATCCTAGTTCATGTGATTTGTCCTGCTTCCAGAACTAGCAGCTCACTCCTTGATGCAAGAGATGCCTTCTTTCACATCTTGAAGCCATCAGAACACTGCACTGCATACAGAAGATCTAGATCTCTGCTGTCAGTCCTGTGCACACTCACTCAGCTCTTGGTTGCATTCTAGAAAACAACGTCCCTGCAAAAATTTAACCAAAAGCCTCCAGCAATTCTTTGGATATGGACACAGAAAATTCTTGATCAAACTCAGGCAATCATCTTTCTTTGATCATAAAACAATTGAAAATATTTAATCCTGAAGCAAAGCTTCTCTCTCTTACCAAAAGAAAGACCATGTCCCAGCACAGAAAATCTTTAAGCATCTAAAAATATTTAGACTTTCTCATTTAAAAATGGAAGAAATGACACATTTCCTCATGTCTATGAGCCACAGAACGCAGTTATCACAGGAGATTGGATGACACATAACAACTTGTTTACATGCCTGATTGACACTCCTCGACCTCAGAAACAGCTCGTGTCACTTCGGTTGGCATTTCCTACGATAGCTGCGCTCAGGGCAGAAAATAAAGCTCGGAAGAGTCAAGAACTTAAAAATGGGGCTTCATCTGAGACCTTATAATCTGAATAGGTGGCAGTACCAGCAATCCCTACTGGAAAGGAAATGTTCTAGGAGACACAGTCCTGAACTGCAACATTCTTCCAATCGCTTGAGCGCTTACTAACACGCAGTGATAGGCTTGCTTTGAGAGCCAAGGGGGAAACCGGCTAGCGTCAAGACACATTCCCTCTAGTCCCAACCTTCAAAATATTTTAATACTCACCAGCTAAGCAACAATATGTAATTTGCTTTCATGACCTTTTAAAGATAAAAACTGCATTTCAGTGAGAGTCTTCCATAATTGAAAAAGACAACACTGGTGAAATACAGTTTACACGATTAACGTATTTTATTCAGTATGTACACAGTTCTCCAAACAAATTGCGTCAGACAAAGGCAGTTTAAGAAGTGTGAAGTAACCACCTTATCAACTGTTACATGGGATGTGTCTTAGCTGGTTTTGCTTCCTCCAGTTCAGTGTCCAACCAGCGGTATCTGCGGTGACGGCGCAGAACTTCAATTGCTTTTTGTTCCAGCGGTGTTGGTTGAATACCCAGGTCTTCGAAACCAGGAAGGTCAGGAAATGTCATGTCCGTTGTGTGAAACTTTAACAAGAGAGTTTAACAAGGGGAGAGAAGAGGGAATTCACTTGATACAGTGAACAGCATTACACCCAATGCAATCATTCACATCCTAAAAAGTATCACGCACTTATACCTGAGGTTATTTTTTTTATTTTACAGAAACCAACTAGCATAAATCCATAGTACTAGAAACATTTTATTATGTCTCAAAACAGTTTTCTACAAGTGGCAGCTCTTGGGTGGCTACTACAATTTCAAGGCTGCTGATGTCAGACTGCTTCCCCCAAGAAAGAACCCCACAGTACAATACACTGCTGTGTCTCGCACTAGGTCTGAAGATCTATTCAAACACAAATGGGGACTCAGCCAACTGTGTGTCAGTCCCAGTTCCTTGACTGATTTTGGCTCAGTGTTTTGCCTTGGGAGGAAGCAAAGATTCAGTGTGGCCCTACAGAACTATGGCATAATTATACAAGATATCGAGTACCCGGTATACTTTGACAGGAGATACAGATGTTCTGCATCTGGCAAAAAGTCCTTCAGGCTTCAGATTTAGATTCAGGAATAAATAACAGTGAGACACACAAAGTATCTTCACTTTCTCTCCATCAGGTATACATTATCAGGAAGATGACCGCATTGCAACCACAAAATTAGGCCAAACTTATAAGGGCATATTTCAACTGCAATTATATACATTAGGCTTTGTCAAGAAAACATATGTTCAATTATCACCTTTGGCAGGTTGTTTTTCTCTGTTTATGGTTTACAGGGTCCTGTACAGGACAAATAATTCTATTACCGTATTTGCAACATGTATGACCTACATCTTAGAAAATGGGGATTTCTCTTATGCTGTTATGACTTAAAAGGTCTCTAAGTCAACCACATCTAATTTTATCTAGATTACCCAAGGATGAAAAGCTGGGAAAGAGGAACAATCAGACACAAGAGTGACATGGAAAAAACTCCCCTCTCACACTTCCCATGCTATAGCTGAATTGCAGTAGTGTTAGTGATTTGGTGCAGGCTTATTTTATGAAATGTAACTCTATAACCTACAAAGGCAGCTAGAAGTAAGGCTTTCAGGAGATGTTACATCTACATCCTGGGCCAATACAGCCAATAGAACTACAAAGCCAGCTCTCTCTAGTATGGAGGACAAGTCAGGGGTTTGAGGAAAAAAAGAAAACAAGAAAAAACAAAAAAAGAAATTTTACACTAGATCATGAATAAGCTTACCTCATTTATTATATATACTGCATACAGTTTTTCACAATCATTTCCAAACAAAATAGAAAACTGGTTTATTTCACAGATGGAGAAACGTAAACACAGAAATGAATTGCTTACAACTATTCAGTAAACTGCAGTAAATATAGAACCTGATTCTCCCAGATTCACAATAGTACCTTATCTCAAATTAATTTGGGGACTATCAGGTCAAAATAGGCTATTGATACTGCTTCATAACAAAAGGCATTAAAGCTCCAACTCTGCAAAATAGCTGGGATACCTTCAGAGAGCAAGCTTAGAGACTGTCAGAATACACAGCTATCTTTGCTAACCTACACATATGCCAACAGTTTTGACATTAGTCCTTGCTAAAGCCTACTTTTTCCTCACTTGCAGTTGTTTTTTTGCAAGTTACTTCTCTGCCCCCACTTAGACACTCTGAGAAGTTAAGAATAAACACGAAGTTGAAACATGTTCACGAGAAATGCACTCTAATGTTAAGCGAGAATTTGGGCTGCATCCCATGCTGTCAGTTCAACTGAAGTTGTCAAAAATGCCATTATCTGGATGGTGGAAATTACTTTAAACACATCTAGAGGTACATAAACTCACTAGTTACCTAGAAGTGGGGAGCACCCCACGCCCCCATCACTTAGCTGCACATCCAGTCTCTCTGGTTTTGCTATTTTCAATCATATGTGTTTTGGGGGAGGGAGGTGGGGGCACAGCAAAGCATGTAGCCATGACCACTTTTAACAGTTAAGAAGGCTGGGCCCATTCCCTGTCCTCATCATGTTACTTCTTGATAAATAGCCCTCTCACCAATTCTTTCTCCTAATACATTTAAGAAAGTGATTGAAACATGTTAATTATTCTTCCTCCACCAATGATAGTGGAAAGACTACATCATAGTGACGCCTTTTAAAAAAAAAATTATGTGAGTCCCTCTCTCTTACTAAGTCTTACAAAGACTATACCAGAGGAATCTCCAAACTGTTTTGATAGCATATCTATTCCCTTGGCACCGTAACGGGTCTGGACAAATAAGTTAAGAGCAAGACTGCACAACAGTAGCTGGAGCACTTGTACGGCAGGAGCCATAACCATTTTTGAGGAAGGTTATATATAGACATCTTTAAAAATTTAAATTTCTGTAGCATCCAAACAGTCTGAAAGCAATTCTTTATACTCAAATTCTAGCCATTGGATTGACAGAAATACTACACCACATGCTGTACACATATTTCAGCACTCCTTGAGCGCAAAACTACAAATGCAGGTTACAAATACACAACGAAACATTTCCCAACAAGAATTTATGGATTGTCCTACACTTACCCGGTCCACTTTGTCTCGCGTTAGCCATGGTTCAAATGGACTAATCTCAAAGAATCTTGCAAATAAACTGTAATCAGAAGGAGTATTGCACAAGTATAGCCATTATCCAGATGCACAGAAGAAAACGAGAATTGGTAAAAATATTTCACACTTAGACAGTGAGCAAGAGCTTGGTCTCTAGCTGTTCTTGCAAGGTATGAATTCATTAAAGCAGTAAATATGCCAGCCAGTAAATTCTTAGTTGTGTTTCTGGTAACTTTAACTGTTTGCTACTTAATTATTCAATCTCCTACTCCTTTACTTTGGAAGGAAATGGAGGAACAGATATCTAGAAGTAAAAATGAGCATTACTGGTTGCGCAAAGTAAACCTCTACATCCAATTCCCCACACACCAGAGGGTTCAGTCTTGTCCCTGCCCTTCCTCCAAACTCCGTTCCCTAGTAGTGCAGGCAGTAATCCAATTAGTCACAAAGTTTGATTCGATGCCTCCGTGAGAAAACATGCTTGCTGACAACTAAATGAGTTAACAGCAGCACAAACAAGATGACGGAATCTAGAGCAATCTGCATCTATAAAAAGCATGCGGATTGGTATATTTGCAGTTTCCAGAAATTAAGTTTTCCTTGAAAGAAAGAAAATCTGGCAGGGAAAAAGAAAATAACACTACAGCTCTTGCTCAGTGTTTTGGGACCAAGAGTATTTATGGTAGAATCTGTTACTTAAGTGGTCACCTGGCAGACTGGTTATTAAGTTATTAAGTTACTGCACATAAACAGAACTAGGCTTATCCACCTTCTAAATGCACTCTTTTCTCAAAGATATGAAATACTACTTGGTTAAGTAGTATTTCATATCTTCACATAACATGGGCTGCAGGAAGAGAAAAGAGAAAAGCATAACATGGGCTGCAGGAAATGTGAATAAAACTAGTAAGCAGCCACATAGTTACTTTTTAACAGGCAACTGACCCTGTGTCAGCTGGGCCATGTTAACCTGATGCCTCTACAGCCAATTCAGAAACAGCCACAACAGTTTAAGATGTTATTCTAGCATTATCCATCACCAGCTACAGGAATCCGATATTGAGTCCTAGTACCAGATTGGTAGGAGGGTTCTAACGGCGGTGACTTTTTCTGCTTATTAGTTTGCATTGTACTAAAATTGTGAAGGACCAGCATGCCAAATATTGCCAAATCTCAGCCATGCTGGGGGCAACTTCTGAAACAGCATTTCCTGTTTGAGGCAGCTCATCGAAAGGACTAGGTCCAGGCTCAGATTTAGAGTGCTCTTTGTGATGCACTATCACTACTCAGTAGCTGCAATTCGGTGATAAGCTTCTATCCTCAGTGCCCCCTGAGGCCAAAACACACAGCTGCAGAAGCAGCTCAGTGCATGCCAACAGAACCTTCGCAGCCCATCCACTGCAGTCAGCTGAAGTGACCTTACACCCTTCTGTTCTTACCTCCCCATTTGTTACCACCTTCTAAAGATGTTATTGCCCTCATATCGCAGACACAGAAATGCTTGCTCACAACTGCACTGCTCAAATTCCCAGGCCAAGATCTCAGTACGAACCTACCTCCAACACTGGTTCAAATCAATACAAGGGACTGAACTAGAAAGTCAATGAATACCCATACCCACCCTTACTGCAGCTCTGCTTCCAGAGCACCAGTGCTCACCAGACTGGAAGGACAGCTGACAGCAGCAATACCTTAAACTGCTGCAGAAAAATCTGTCAGGGCCTACAGTCAGCAACATACACATAAATTTTTCCGTGCAGTGCTATCAAAAGTTTGTCTAGTTTGTTACTGGTTGTCTCTACTCGGGACCTTTTGCTACTTCTCGACTCAGCAAAGCCATTCAATGACTCTGGAATAAATCGTTACGTTATTACAGGTACACCTTTCATCAAATGCAGGTCTGTGCCTGAGCAGATGACTCAAAGCTAGCTAATGAGTATTTAGGGAAAGCCAGTTTCTACAATCCTACCATGTTCAATAACAACTGGCAGTATTAAATAACCAATGCAACAGTTATTTATGCTTCTGTGCTACCGGATGGATCCCAAATTCTTATTGAAGAAAGGGTCTCACTTACTGGTAGAGAGGACGTGGAATTGGATAGGGAAGAAAGACTCGAAAGGAAACCGCGTAGATGTATTCCACCATGTCATACAGGAGGTATCGGTTAGGTCTGAAAAAAAAAAAAGCAATAAACATTAGAGGTAAGTTAGGTATATTTAAATATTTGCAGCAAGAGGCAAAAATTTCAAAAGCCCTCTACCCCCAAAGCCTACTGAGGGCTTGTTTTCTTCAATCTAAATGATTTGCCACGTTCTTCATTTCCCTCACAAGAGGGGAACAAATTTTGGCTCTCCAGATTCTGTACTGTGTGAAATAAAGAAGGATTAAGTTAGAAAAACATATCATCCGACATCCGCAATGGTAACAGCGTAAGTCACAAATTGAAGAATTGTTTCATCACTGTGCTGGGTGCCAGTGCCCAGGCACTAGCCGGGGGGGCTGCAGGGGCAGCCTAGGTGGAGAGCTCTGGGCTGCGCCGTGCCAGGCACGGTGAGCTCCAACGGACCCACCAGAGAGCACAGCTAAGCCCCGGAGACAAGATGGCAAGACCTCAAGGAAATCGTATTTAAGGCCAAAATGTCAGACACGGGCAGAGAGGAGTGAGGGAAAAAGTGTGAGAATCAGCCCTGTGAGCACCAAGGTGAGAGCAGGAGGAGGTGTTCCAGGCACCCGAGCAGAGATTCCCCTGCAGAGCCCACACTGGGGCAGGATTATCCCGAAGGACTGCAGCCCATGGAAGGGCCCACGATGGAGCTATGGAGAAATGTGAGGAGGAAGGAGCAGCAGAGAGGAGCTGTTATGGCCTGACCCCATTAACCTGCCATTCCCCATCCTCCTGCACAGCTTGGGGAGAGGGAATAGAGGAGTTGGAAGTAAAGGACTGAAGTTGAGCCTGGGAAAAGGGTAGAGAATAGAAGGTGTTGTTTTATCCTTTTTGTCTTTGTTTCACACTATTCAAATTTATTTTGACTGACAGTAAATTAATTTTTCCCAAGTCAAGTCTGTTTGGCCTATACCAGTAACTGGTAAGGAATCTCCCTGTCTTTATCTCAACCCATAAGCTTTTCATACTATTTTCTCCAGCTGTCCTGCTGAGGAGGCAGAGTGAGCAGCTGGGTGGGCATGTGGCTGCTGGCCAAGACCTGCACACCACAATCCTACTGAATAAAGCGTATTCCATGTACTTTTAAAGCACACCTTTAACGTGCCTCCCTCACACTGAATCAAATTATGAATACAAGATTTTCAACACTGGGACAGGACTGAATTTGTGCAAGCCTGCTTGGTAGTTTGTAATAGAAGGAAACCGTAAAGCAAATGGCAAAATTAAGAAAGGTTTGTTAACAAGATATCCCATCTTTGGTAGTAAATGGCTGCAAGGGAATTGATTCACTTGCCTCTGTTCAACTAAGAACATACTGTTCTCTTCAAAGGCAAGAGGAAGAAACTAAGATAAATTCCCCCAAAGAATGTATTCCCCCTCTCAAGATGGAGCGATGGAAGCAGTCAGTCTCCTGCACACCTGCAGTAGTTTAAGAGAAACATATACCCATTGGGAGTTCCCATTCCTTTCTTGTTCAGGCTTTGCCTTAGCATTCTAATACTCTTATTATAGATGGCTCAGACTGAAACAGATATCTCCCTTGGCTTTGAAGGCAACTTGCTGGTATTTCAAAACATTCTGAAAATCTTCATAACAACACACTGCTGAGCACTGGTGTGCCACTTGGTGTTTCAGCCTTCAAAATTACATTCTGCCAATCATGATCAAAGCAGCAATGAACACACCAAAAATGTGTGTCTCCTAACAATTCCCTATACTCTTCAGCTAAGGCAGAGACCTCAGTGACACAACAATCATCTTGAGACTGATTACTTCCCAGGTAGGGGCCTCCTAAAATTAAGACTGTAGGGCTTTTTTCCATTCTCAGTCCCTTTTTTTTAAAAAAATAGGAGGGACAATTACTGTTGGAATCAAAACCCCCACAAAAAAGAAACCATGCTAGAGTAAGACTGTCCAAGTATGCAAAACATAACACAGTCCAAAAATCTGAAACTATGATCTAAAGAACATGAATTTAAGTTGTTAAACCCAAGATCTCAAAGACATCAAGGTCTGAGGTTGCACACATGAAAACCGAGCCTTCAATTGACATGTTCTTCAGAAAGAACAGCAATGCTAATAACCACAAACAAAATTTTTTGATAAATGCTGGAAAAAAGACAGAACCCCAAATTGTTACTAGTTTAGTTTGTAAAAGCAAATTAGGGCAAAACATTCTAAAGGATATACTTAAAGGTAGGCCAGCATATTTGGAAATACTCAAAAGAACTCAGTACTCGCAACTCCTTATCAACTTCATCCAGGTGGCTGGATTATAGCACCTGAGAGAAAACTGCATTTCTGAAGTGACACTAAAGGACTACCATCAAAACCAAGATATTAAGTTTTCTTCAGTTAATAGAACATCCTCATGCCTATCCAAAGGCAGTATAAGCCAATTTCTCTTTTATTCCCAATATGCAAGAACCATGTAAGGATGTATCATATAGCCAAACTTAAAAATGTGAAAATGCAGACAAATACTGTTTGTTCCTTTACAGATTACCAAACACTAACAATACAACTTCACCAAGAACAGAATCCCATTGAAGTGTCATTACATTAACCACAATACTAGCAGACAGCAAGCTCTAGAGAGCATTAGCATTCAAGACAGATTTAACATGTGGATGAAACAAAATCAGTGTCATGAGGGAAAAAGGGAAACTGTTTAAAAACCATACCAAATAAATGGTCATTAAAGAATAGCAATGACACCACTAGCTGTCATAGCTAAAACTCTATTCTACCATATAGCAGGAAGGAAAACAAAACAAACAAAAATCACACACACAAAAAAAAAAAAACCCACACAACAAAAAACTCAACCAGCAAAACAAACCAAACTGCAAACTACCACAGAAATAAAATACTAATTTTGTAAAAGAGCATTCTACTGTCAAACTGGTAACTCCTTTTAAAAAAATAAAAACACACACCTCATGCAGCTTTAGTCAGGGGTTATGCTGCGGATTTTATTTGTTTTCCAACATTGATTTGAATCTTTGGTTCTGACTATCATTTAGGCAAAGTCTCTTCAGTCATTGTTAGGTGCCTGAAGCTGTATCCCTTGCAGTGAGAGACTGGCATCCTTGCTTGAATCCTTGCCTCCGAAACCTGGGCACTGAACTCCTGGCCTTCCATAAATTGCCAAATAATAAGACTTTGAAACTTTAAGAATACATTCAAAGTTTAGCCAATTGCCCTCCCATTTGGCTGCAAATAGTTCTATTTAGTGTGCAATTCTCAATTTCTCCTGCGGTCAGAGCAGTTGCTTCCGCTGGGAGAGATGAAACTAAAACCAGGCACCTCTCCTTCCTTTTGTGGGAGGCAGCTTTGGATACATATTGACCCATCTTCAAGTTTGCCCCCAAGAGATAAAATAGTTACTCAAAGGTTTAGTTTCATCACACTTTGTGGTTTTGCATTAGCTGTGCCCATCTGTCACCTACATATCTATTCTCTTTGATTAAAGAGCAGCTTTGAACAGCTGTCCAGCATCTCTTTACACTTGTTCTTTAGTGTGACACTTCGTATCATCCCAGTGGTTTGAAAGCAGCTTCAAGTTAGTTAATAACCTTATTGTTGCTGTTGATAGTCCCTTCAGATCACTGTTAGCTTTTCTCTCATTTTGCTAGTTTGAGAAGTTTCTTGGCGTGATCTAACAGAAGTTGAAAACCTGCTTGCTGTCTTTTCCAGAACACCAGCATACAGCACAACCGGCCTAGATGCCAGGGTAACATCTTCCTCCACAGCACTGAAGAAAGTGACATCACATGAGTAAAAGACGAATCAGCAGTGATCTCTGCACTACAGGAATAAAGAGCTGTCACTGCAACAGCATCACAAAATGAACAGGGAAAAAGCAGTGTAATCTCAAATAAGCCTTTTGCAAAATCCAGATACTCCGCCTGTTTTCTGTGTATAAGCAGGGGAAGACAGAGATATACACGCATTAGAAAAAAGAGAGCTGTTCAGCATCATTTATATCTTGATTAATTAGCAATTGTTTTCTTTATCAATGAATCTAATGTTCCTTTTACCACATATATTGGATGAAGAACAGTTCCAGTATCAAAACATGGACCCATTACCTTGACATCTGCCATGCTGTTTATTCTTAATGACCTATTCTGACTTGGAGCTTTTGTACACAAAATATTCCAAGAGATCCACTGTCTCTATCCATTCTAATTCCAGGTGGTTTCCACACAGCTTTAGCAGAATTTTCTCCAAATCTATGTTGCCTACCATGCTTCCCAAAACTGCCTGTTTCTTTGTGTGCACATACATAACATTAAATGCAATGGGGCCCAGACTAGGATTTTCAGAGTACTCACAGTAACAGCTTGAGTCATTTTTCCTCCCAAAAAGGAGGTGGAATTTATTGCAGCTCAAACTGTGTGGATGGATGGAGAAATTAAGTGTACTGTGCAGCATGCCAAAAAATGACACCAAAAAGAAGTACTTCAGTTAATTAGAATCAGAAAAGTAACCTACCCAGCCAAGGCGTATGTTTTGCCTTTAGCATCAGGATCCTTAATTGCATTAATAATTGCCTTTGCTACATCAACCACCTGTGAGAAACAAATTCAGACAATTACCAACAGAAAACAGGAATGCACGCACACACTTCTCTTTCAGAAGTTATTTACAAGGGGAAAATAAAAAAAAAAAAAACAACCAACACACAAAGAGGATTTGGGATTGTCTGGTTTTAGTGAAAACTTACATATACTGGTTGCTTCACTGTTTTCTTTCCCAGAGAAATAAGAGGCACACCACCAAACCAGCGCATGTCTGATAGAAAGACACATACATAACTTGAGAATAAAATCTGTGCATACTTTCAGTCAGCAAAGAACCAACATATTTTGCACTACGCTGAGTGTGTATATCTCTTCTGAAAACAGATTTAACTTAAAAAAAAAAAAAAAAAAACAACAGGAAAAATTGCCATCCAATTTCAGTAGCACTGTTTTCAACACATATTTAGTTTTCTTAAGAATGATGGGAAGGCTGTATTTACTGTTTACTTAGAGTGGTTTGGAGCTATCTCAACTCAGAGAAACAGATTCCACTTTATTCTGTCTAGCAATTTTGTTGGCAATACGTCAGTCATTACTGTTGCCTCTGAGCCCAGAACAACTGAGGCTGATTTCTACATTTGAGCTTTACCAACTTGAAAAACTACTTTAAGGGTAAACTGCTTTCAGGGTTAAGATGATCAGACCTTAGCTCAGAACAATCTAAACTAAAAAAGAAAAATCAAACAGCAAAGTGTAACTATATTCAGAAAGAATTCAGTCATGAGATGAAAATTTATGTTTCCCATTACACACCTTCAGCTAACAAAATACATTTCTGCTAAAAACATACCTCTCTGCTTTTCAAAAGCACAGCACATTTTCTCTCTGTCCTCTATAGACAGGTATACAAAACATATATGGTTTTATTATTTCAAGAGTGCATACTTGCATAGTGATTGAGAAATCGGTCCTCTCTCCCAAACATCTCAGAGGGCTTCAAAATTATAGCATCTGGAAATTCCTCCCTTACTGCTTTCTCTCCAACAGCCTATCATTCAATTAAAACAAACAATTGTTAGATCCATTCTGAACAAAAGAGAATGCCTTTTCAGAACTTAATGCATCCTGACTATAATACTGAGAGAAATTACACCATCAGTAGCACAAAAATTATATGTACCTGAGCTATTTGATCTTTGAAATGCTATGCTAAGATAAAGGTCTCTCAAATGTTCCAAAAGTATCACAAGCACGTAGATAATTTCTTCTATTTGAGATACAATACAGTCTCACTAGTGAAGTGACACAAAGTTAAAGTTCAAAAAGGAAGAAGCCTGAAGTACTTCTCGTGCTTATGTCAGACTAGAGCTTGGTACAAAACAGAAGGTTCACATGACCCCTACCTACATTACCAAAACACTCCAAAGAACTGATTAACTACATTTAGAAGTTTCAGTGTCAGCTATCTACTCTTCACATGGGACTGGCCAATACAGTAAGGCCTAACACATCAAGAGCTACCAAATTTTAACCTTGGTTTTAAAAAATTTTTATACTAAAGACAAGGCAGAGTACAGCGAGCTCAAACAAAACAAAAATAGATGAAACAGAGACAACAGCTATATTAAAAAGAAGTCAGTAATAGAAAATTATACCTCCTAATAAGTAAAAAATTAATAGAATACAAAAAACTTTAACTTTTTTTTTTTTGTATGAGAGCAGGTAATAATCCCACTCCAAGGGCTGGTGATCATGATACTCATCTGCCTTTGCAGCATTCATTTTGGCATCAACTACTTTACTAGGTCATTTCAGCCTTAGATGTTTAGGCCAGATATCAGATCCCAAACCATCAAACTAGTTCCTCTTTCTTAATGACAGTAATTTTAGATGCAAAGATATTCAAGGATAGAAGAAAGGAAGAGTTTTCAGGAATACAAGATCTACCTCCCTTCAAAGCACATGAAGTACTAAGGAGGATTTCTAGCTTCAACAAGCACAGTAACTCAGAAATTCTTCAGCTGCAGAAAACATTCCATAGTAAATTCATACACTGATTTCCTTCAAGCAGATTTAGTTGGGGGGTAAAAAAGGCAAAACAAAACTAAAAGTAGGTTCTCAGAAAAGATATTCAAAAGGATTCCAGACTTACTTTGCTCCTGAGGTATTTGGAAGGACTTTTCATGCTAGCATTCAGGTGAGAGATATGAATGAGTGTTTCCACACCAGCCTCCCTAGTTATCCGTGCAATGCTTTGAGGAATATTTACAAATTCATCTTCAAAACTGAAGTTTCTAAAACAAGGCAAAACCAAATTTTACTTTAAGAGCAAACAACAGTGGCTGCCTATCAACCAAATAGCAATCATTATCTTTTACCTGAATATATTTCAAAAACTTATCTTGATGATCTTTGTTAGAAATGAAGTTTTCTTTCATGAGGGACTCCTCATATAATAAAAACTAGAGGCAAGTTAAATGCAACAGTAAGCTTCAATTACAGCTTTATTACTGTCTGCTTTTTCACCTCTTAAGGTTAAATCAGTATAAAAAAATCTTGCCCGCCTGTCTGTGACAAATAGTAAATTCTTCCCAAATGAAACCGGATTATTTTTGAGAGAAGTGCTGCATCTTGTAAAAAGACAGCTTTGCTCAGATTTCAACACCTGTTCAAAATTTTACTTGATTTGATGCACTCAATTAGACTACAAAGGAGTTCAAAAATTTTGAGCAGTCTAAGTTAGGGCCAGCGCTAGGCATTGGGGAAGTGGACAAAACCAGATCAAAAAACCACATAGGTGTTTATGCAGATGGAAAATTTTACATTGACAGAACAGTTAGAACCATTTCAGAGTAGCTGTAAGGGACTCCAAGGAGAAGCACACAGAAAGAACAGCTCCACTCACTTTATGGCATTCAAGGGGCCTGAATTAGGGGGTTCAACTGTAATCTAGTTTGGCATCTGATCAAGAACAATACAGAAGCTCTGTCTCCAAGAAAAACTGACACTATAGGCTGGCAAGAATCCCAAAATTCTTTCCAACTATCCCAAGAGCACAAAAAAAGAGAACTGGCTTCTTATGTCTTTATATTGTCCTTGTAAGCACCCTGCTCCATCTTTTCCATTTGCTTTGGGTAACAAACATCTTGTCTGAATGCCTCTCTCTGTCCTTATCTACTCCCACAGCTCTTCAGATCCCACTGGAGTCTAAAGAAAGTCTTAAAAATAAAAAGTTATTTTTGATCCTTCAGTAACTAATCTGATCCTGGGAACCATCACTCCTGTTCTACTCTCAAAAATAGATTTTAGAAACACACAAGAACAAACAACATCTCTCCTGTAACTATGGAGTTTTCAAACAACATCATACACACAGATGAGACTGTACACTAGTACTAGGCAAGGAGACAAGCGTTTAATGGCAGGCTTTACTTTTTTTGACTGGTCTCTACTTCCAATCTTACTTTTTTTTTTTCCTGCTTAAGTTTTTCATAGACTTTGGGATGATTACAATGGTTAGGCTGACCTCATGTTTAACAGACAACAGAATTTAATCTCAAGGTTCCAGCACCATTGTTGATACCAACATGTATAAAATATATAAGCACATTTGTGCAATACAGTGGTAAATTTTGGAATGTCCAAAAGTCTTTACCATGTACCAAGACTCCTCTGCTTTCGAATCTGTTAAAAATGATCAGTGACAAGGTTTGGGGGAGGGCGGTGAACTAAAACGAAACTTTCTTGTTGTCATCACACTTTCTCTCAATAACAAAGAAACCGTCCCTTATATAAATCACACTTTTTACATGAGTCCAGAAATTTTAAAGTGGAAGTACACATGAAATCCATATCTGAAAGATAAATATAGATTACATTGTCCTTGGGCCAACTGTACAAACTTTCTCACTCCCACATTACAAAGAAATTTCTTCTGACAGCAATAAGCATTTGAACTCACGTTCATGATTTAATAACGGCGCTAAACAACCCTGAAAGAATGGTTTGGACTTTTTTACCTACATCCCCAAGTTCAAAGATATAAAAAGAAGCAAAAACCTTGTCAGATGCACAAGACCAAAGTCAGTTTAGGTTTGGTGGTCTTTTCTCCAAATAAACTACGTTATAGATTCCAACAGTGGGACAGAGCTAAGTGACTATCAGATAAAGATAGTACCTCTACAAATGTGAATGCAGTATTACAGTGCCTCCCAAAAGTTATGTGAAACAGCTGAAATATTATGTCTGTTGGCAAGCACCTATTTTAAGAAAAATAATTGTACGATTTGAGACTACTAATTCTATTCTATTAATACAATTTGACTACTAATTCTGCAATTTGAACGTCAAATGGCTGTTCACAAAAAAAAATACAAAGGCATTAGGCTTGTAAATATAGATGAAACTGATATCTACATTTGTTCCTGTCTACTATGATAGCAAAATTATATACCATATAAAGGCAAATCACAAAACTAATGAGTATTTGTCTGGCAGTTCTGCACCAGGCTTTAAATCAAGCGGACATAACTACACACACACACAAAAAGATGAGGTTATTACAGGTATTTTTAACCTAAAATAAGTAGGGGGATTTTTAAATATGGATTTCAAAAAGGAACTATTTTTAAAAATTATTCTAAAAAAATGCTTATGTAGCTAATTGTGTCTGTGACAAAATTCTATCAAGGATTGCTATTAGCTATTCCTGTTTATTAACATTTACCAGAGACTAGGAAATCCTTCCTCATAGCTTATTCTAGCAGGCTACAATTCATCGCTACACTGAAGCAACAGGATGAAAGCCCACTTCTGTAATAATGTTACTAGGAACTCACAGAAACTGAAGACTCCCGTGAAACATCTGTAGGTGTATAAAAGCAGCACATTGAACTGTTCTCTGACAAAACAAAAGCTTTACACTAGAACATTATAGGAAGAATGCACTTTTCAAGAGCAGATCATAACCAGGACTCTAGTTAACCATTTAAAGAAATGGAAGAATTTTTATACGCAAAATTTCAGTTTTGCCTTTTCATAGAAGCAAAGAATGTCAGCATCACTGCATACTCTACACATACTGTAAGACATGGCTAACTATGCCTACTACCTGGTGTAAATCCATGTATATAGGAAAAAAAGGAAAATTACTTTGTTTCAAATTCCTTTCCAACCAGATTAATGACCACATTGCTGTGTTCCACGGCTCTTCGTATAGAATCCTTGTCCTTACAGTCCCACTCCTGTAACCAGAGCATCAAATGGGAAAAAGGTGAGATAATGTATAAATAGGCATAATCAAAGAAAGTTCTTTCACACCATTTCCATTTAGAAGCTAAATAGTAGCTGGAGTTCTGACTTTGAGAATGATTAACAGACTTCCTTGTATAGCAATGGTATCGTAGTTGATCTAAAGCCAAATCAAAAGACTTACTAAGAAGATAAGTTGCCCCAGGTCACCCATTGGCCGCAGGTACATGAGGTCATACTGATCACAGCGATAGGGTATGATTACTTGAGATCCAATGCGACCTAAGCATTCAAAAAAGAAAGTTTAATTTATCTTGAAGTACTACATAACTTTAAGTAGATGAACTTCTGAATATACAAAACTTCTTCTTCTCCCTGGCATTAAAACACAACAAATACAGGTATCTTGAATAGTTATCTGCAAAGCTAAAAGTAGAATAGAAGTAAGTTTTTGAACCTACACCACTGAAGTTCTTAAACAGGGACGTACTTGAGTATTTGGGCTTGTAAGACAAAATATAGAAGCTTGCAAGAAGCTTGTTAACAAACAACAACAAAAAAAATCACAGTGTGTGCTATAAACATAGTACAATACCTAAAAGGGTGCCACATCTAAGGATATTTGCATTTTTTAAGTTGCATGGAAAGAAGGAAAAAAAAAAAAACATGAGTTATTTTCTAAAACATATTCAAAAGGGCAATTTTAAAGAATTCCAACCAAATTTTTGCAAACAGTTTAAGTAAAATATCCTAATAAGGCCAAAATCAGAAAAATCAAATACATGCTTTACCTACTCTCAGATCTGCATTTTACAGACTGAAAAAATAGTACCTGAAGGAGACTTATTTTAATGACTTTAAGAATCTTCAAATGCTTCTAAATTTTCTAGATTAATACACTTTTTACTAATTGTCACATCTTGACATCTTAGCAGACCAAACACTATGAAAGTATCACACAAGACACTTTTAAGATCCAAAATACCAGAGATTTCTAGATTATCCTGCAACCTGAAGAAAAACTAGCGTTTCATTAAACAATTTTTTTTTTTAATTAGCACTCCTGGGTCACATTACCTAAACGGTTGACAACATATCGTCCTAGGAAACCCGTAGCCCCAAAAACAGTGGCCACGATGCCACTAACAGAGGATCGTCCACTTCTCCCATGAGGGATCACTGCATGATGAACTTGGTGCTGCTGCTGCAACACAGATGGTGCCGCAGCTAACACAGAAGTGCCAGGGCCTGCAACACAAAACAGGAGAAAGCGTGTGATATAAGGTAAAAGTTAACAGTCCCAAACCATACTCTCATTACAGATCAATTTTCTCTAATCTGCCTTAGCAAAATTTCCCATGTTAAGACTCTTGACAGGCTATTTCAGAGACATCTGGATAGGTCAGAGGACAGCAGGCTTGAGGGAGCCATTGATAAAAGTCAAAGACCAAACTAAGACACAAAAGGAGTAGACTAAGGTTATCAGTTCCTAAAGAGCAAGTAAAACTTAAATGGTTAGTGTCACTACTTGATGTATAAGGTGGGTGAAGTACAGAGGTTAAGCAAATAAAGAATACTTGCAACAGGCAGGTCCCAACTGAGAATATCCACATCCTGCTCCCAGATCTGGGAGCTGTGGGACAAAGACCTCAGAATCACTACAGATGCAGTTAACCAGATTTATTTACCTCAGTCTAAACATAGCAGACCCAAATGTTGGAAGAGGCAGCAATCCTCCCATATTATAGCTCTGGAGTGAAGGGGAATGAATAGATGCAAAGGTGCATAGAATACTGCCTCAAAGATGTTCCTTTCCTCAAGGAGCTAGGAAATCTTAAAAGCCACAGAAATAGGACATCTCTGGGATATTGACATAAATTGACAAGGTAGCTCTAACAGGGACTTTGGAAAGAAGAAACATATGTCCTCTCCAACCAAGTTAGCCAAAAGCCGGAAATAAACTGCTTGTAAGAGATTTTTGAAGTCAGAAGTGTTTAGTGCTACTACACATACATGGTCATAAAAAGAAAGGATCAGATAAAATATAGATTGCATGAACACACTACAGACATCTGGCTGTTGACAAGAGCAGACTGTAAGCACTGGCATTGGAAAACTAGCCTGGGGATATAATAGAAATCCAGTAACTGACCTTCCAACTTTTAGTAAGTCATGGCCATAAGCATTTTCTGGATAAGAATAAGCAAGTTTTATCTTCCCCATATAAATCTAAGTATCAAGAATCATAATAAAAACAAGATTAGTGTTTGATATCAGAGAGACAGATGCATTAGGAAACAACAAAAAATCCCAATTGTACACTGAAGGAGTACATTTCATCCCAATACGGTTAGGTATTACCTAATTATACCTTATTATACAGTGGTACTGATGTTGTAGCCATGACACCAAGAAGATCAAAAGGGCATGGTATGTTTGGACATAATTTATATTTTGTTAGATCAACTGATAGATTTCAAACCAGAAAATCCAGCAAGATTTCCGTGCCTGCAGGAGGTGTTCCTCTATCCAAAAGTTTGTCTATCCCTCCTCTCTCCATACCCCACAAATTGGAATAATAAAAGATAGTACATCTCCAATTTTGTCCTGAAAGGTAATTTGACACCCACTTAAGTAAATAAAGTAGTCACACATATATACTTGTACTTACCAAATTCATACACTATGCCTAGTAACCATACTTCAATTGGCTGATAGAAACAGGACAAAATAAGTTATTACCTACGCAAACTTCAAGTACATATATGACTTCCTAAGCAGCAACTCTCCTACAAAACAGGTCTGAGCTCAGGAACAGTTAAACTGGGCATAGGATCTGTCAAAGTGGCAGAAACGCAGGGCCTCTCCAGTACTGAAGCAGAGACCTTGAGATGAACTATGAGAAATAAGGAGAATACACTCCATAAGCACCCATTAAAAACAAACAAAACACACAAAACACCCAAACAAAAACACACACACACAAAAAAAAAATCACTGTTTGTCAAAGATCTGCTGAAGTCTAATAGAAGTACACACTCCTGTGGCATCTAATTAACGTCTAAAAACCTGACATGCAGTTTTAAAAGTGACACAATATGTTCATATCAATCTGGTAATACCTCAAACTAAAACGTTAAGGAACATGCCAACTCATCGCTGCCATATTCACCATTTGTCTTCACTCTCTGCTTTTTCTGTCAGCCAGTTAATTTAACATGGCCCTCTCAAATCTTTGTGTATACTTCTGCGGAATTACAGTGAAGGTGAAGAGTCATTTCAATGGATTTCCAATACAGCACATCTTAAAACACATTACCATGCTATCCTTACAATGTTATCTGACACAGGCTGCACAAACATACAGACCAGACCTTAGGTTTTTATGTTCAAAACTCTTGGAGAGGGGGTTTGATTTTTTCCTTTATTCTTTTAAACAACAACCGAACAAACTTGCAAACGAAAACAGTAGTGTATACTGAATACTCTTTACAGAATAAAGCCTGTAGCTATGTAATGGGTACCTGGAGAGTGGAGATTAATTAAGGTCAGTAAAAGTGCAAGTGTAAAGGATAACACTGAGGGAGACAGTTGGATGATCTTCTTGCCTTCATTCTTGTAGTGTTCTAATAACTAGGGTTTTGTTATTTAATTTATTTTTCAGGAAAAGCAGACTTACACAAAGATAACTGGCAGGATTCCTTCAAGTATGCAAAAAAGCTACATGGTATGCCAAGACGGTGAAAGAGAAAGTTTGATGACCTTATACCCCTCAGTACTTTGTTTACATATACTTCTCTTTCAAAAGGTTTGTAAAAAACCCTACATAATAATTGTATTTACAGAATTAACACTATCTCTGTTACTTTCAGATAGGAACACATTTCAGTCCTCACAACATAAAACCTAAAAGCAATGAGATTTAAGTCCGCTGTAAGCGGACTGTTAAAAAAAGTATTATTAAACAGATCAATCCATGCAAGAACAACAAGAAAGTCAATCTGAAAAAAGTTATGCATGCCTTTCAACTACTTCTTGGCTTTTTTTGCTGTTATTTCTGCAAAAACTGATGGTGACAGGCTCTTCGTGATGCTGTCACTGTCACACTAACAAATAACATCCAACTACTGTTTTGTATTCTCCCACCTTTGTGTATACACCAGTTGCTGCTTGCCTCACACTGTTAAGGTCTTTAGTGGTGCACATCTTTTCTCGTTCCATAACCTTACAAGATCTGTCACAAATTATCACCATCTATGGCTACATGCCCAATTACTCCTCTATTATGAAAAACCCCTGAGATTTAACAGTATCTCTGAAACTCAAAGAAAGCAGGCTAAAGATCCTCACTTAGATTCACAATCAGTAAAGGACCTTCCATGTGGTGTGGAGCCCTATCAAAATGCAACATTTAGTAACTCTGGACAATGTGACTTAGTAGAGCCATACAGCTTTCACAGCCCACATTAATTCTCCAGACTGAGCAGCACTGCTTAAAGCTCTGTGCCCCTGTGTAACACAGAGCTGCACAAGGATTCTTTCTCAGAGAAGTAAGATTTCATCTTCTTCGCTAACTCAAATCTATTTGTTACTGGAAGCTTAATTTTACAATCCATATTTGAAGCAGTTTATGAACACAGGCTTGAATTAAACCTCAAATACGCACAGTAAACCAGAACCATCTTTTTCTTGAAAAGACACACTGCTCCAATTAAAAGTATGTTAAATTCCTTCCTCACCTTTATCAACCAACAAAACCTGTTTGTCACCTCCCGCTTTACTCCCCAGAGGAGCATTTGCTGAATCAATTTAACTAAACATTGGTTCTGTTTGGTGACAAAGGACCAAACGTGAGCTTTAAATCTAATTTTTGTACTTCTGTACAGGCTTATAGATCATGGCCAAAACGTCAAGGATACCCTAAGAAATCGCAAAGGACTCCAAACTTCTAGCCTACAGGGCAGCATTTCATTCCCTGAGATTCTGACAGTCCCAGCGAGACAACCCAGCATCCAGCTACACCAGTAACCTGAACCAACCTCATGCAGCCCTCTGGACTACAAACCCCAGTTCCCTAAAAAGAAGGCAGGCAGAAAACCGACCGTTTCTGCCGCAAACAGTCATTTTAGCTGGCTGCTTTTCAGACGCTACCCTGCGAGCTTCTTCACCCAGCCCAGCGCCGCGGCGAGAGGCGGCTGGCGCAGCACTGTACGGGCTGGGGCCGGGGGCGCAAAGGCGGCCTGGCCCCCCGCGGGGAGACGCGGCCCCTCAGCGACAGCGACACTCACCTGCCCTTGGCAGCAAGAGGCCGCGGGGAGGCCGATACCACCGAGCCGCGGCCGCCATCTTGCTTCCCCCAGCAGCCCTTGCGCCGGATGGCAGGCGGGCAGGGCCAAACCTCCACGGTCGCTAGGAGGGGACGGGGACGGGGGGGAGGAGCGCGCCTGCGTTAAACCCATGTGCCGCGGGCGCGCATGCGTGCGGGGGGGGGGGGGGGGGCGCGCTGCGTTCCCACCTCCCTCCGCCGGGCGGTGGGGGCGGAGCCGCGGCACGTGCGGCCTCTGCCCGACGGTTGGGCCCCGCCCCGCCGCCGGCTGAGGGGAGGGAGCGCGGGGCGGTGGTTCCGGGCTGCCGCGCCCCCCGCTCCGGGCAGCCGCTCCCCCCGCTCCGGGCAGCCGCTCCCCCCGCTCCGGGCTGCCGCTCCCCCCGCTCCGGGCTGCCGCTCCCCCCGCTCCGGGCAGCCGCTCCCCCCGCTCCGGGCAGCCGCTCCCCCCGCTCCCGGCAGCCGCTCCCCCCGCTCCCGGCAGCCGCTCCCCCCGCTCCGGGCTGCCGCGCCCCCCGCTCCGGGCAGCCGCTCCCCCCGCTCCCGGCAGCCGCTCCCCCCGCTCCGGGCTGCCGCTCCCCCCGCTCCGGGCTGCCGCTCCCCCCGCTCCCGGCAGCCGCTCCCCCCGCTCCGGGCTGCCGCTCCCCCCGCTCCGGGCTGCCGCTCCCCCCGCTCCCGGCAGCCGCTCCCCCCGCTCCGGGCTGCCGCGCCCCCCGCTCCGGGCAGCCGCTCCCCCAGCTCCCGGCTGCCGCTCCCCGTCCCTGGCCCTTCAGCGGAGCCGCGGGCAGCCGTACCCCCCCTCGTAGCGGAGCCGCTGTCCTGGAGCCGAGCCGGCCCGCGGGTGACGCGGTGAGCCCCGCGGCGGGGTGCGGGGAGGCGCACAGTCTGGGCCCGACTAGGTAAGGACGCTTGGAGTCGTAGCCTCGTGGCTCTGGAGGGTGGGACGGAATTTTAGAAGCAACCAGGAGAGGAGTTTCAGAGGGAGGATGACCCCCAGTACCTCCAGGTGCACTTGAAAACTCCGAACTTAAACATTTATCAGTCTCTCTACGGGAGCTGCTGTTTTACGGGTCCTTGTGCCTGCTCCTGAGTGTCTGTCTACTGGGAAATGAGCCAAATTCAACAATTAAATGACAGTAACTTTGGCCACTGCTGAGCTGAACTGATTGAAAACATTTTCAGTAACTCGTCACTTACACCTTGAATTACCTGGCCTCATTAAATTAGCCTCAAATGGGGATTAAACAATTTTATGGTTACAGACATGCAACCACTCTAAACTTCCTGACTGCCTCTGTCATCATAGGTCTTCAACATTTTGCGGAGACTTTTCCCCCTAAGCAAGTGCTGCTGTGAATGTTGCATCAGGATCACATACAGGGCACTCTAAATCTGCCACTCGCACTATTATAGCCTCGTTTTTCCCATGGGTTCCCATTGCTTTTTGGTCCGCATTGAATACAAATGGCCATTCTTCTGTAACCTGGCTTACACCACTGTAGCCCGTGCTCATATTCACCCAACAGTTTTTTAAAACATCAGTGCAGTAAAAGGCAGAACAGTCAGGGAATATTTCTGGCAATTTGGACAGATTCCAAAACACTCGATTTTAGCCCAACTTCTGTTCTGACACAAATCCAAATGGCAGTTCTGCCAGGGCTGTGGCGTAGGAGGTGATCCAGGGTTTGGGGCAAAAATCTGGATGCTCTGTGAACTTGGGCCATCCTCAGTTCTCGGCCACAGCACACTTTTTTTCTTTGGCATGTAAACCAGGTGCACAGTGAAATAAATGTGCTCATCTCTTTTGGCTGGTAGCTGGGAACCACAGCAGCAGGCCTCTTCCACCTCCCACCCCCCACCATCTCCAAACTA
This sequence comes from Tyto alba, assembly GCF_018691265.1. Lineage (NCBI taxonomy): Eukaryota > Metazoa > Chordata > Aves > Strigiformes > Tytonidae > Tyto > Tyto alba. The sequence continues at coordinate 2,402,221 of NW_024881295.1, read as the reverse complement.
CCTACCCACCACGGCTCTGCCCACCTTCATCATGCCTGACGGTCTCACCACAGCTTTTCTGAGCAGCCCAGCCTGCCTCAACGCCTTCGGGAAATCCAATTTGTACAGTTGTGCTTACAGACGGTACAAGAAAGCCGATGCTCACAATCTACGAATGTAATGGGTGCTCATGGAAAGCGGTGTGAATTTACCAAGCAGAACTGGGTACCCAACCTCATTTCAGAAATGGTGCACACCTACATGAAAGTGTCTGTCCAGTTCCTGCATCTCGCGCATACATTTTGTTCTTCATCCAAGTCCAAGCCTTTTGCTGTGGGGACTTGACCCTTGATTGATCTGTACAGTGACATAAACATCCGTGGGAAGTGATTTTATAACAAATTCTAAGATTGGATTAGAAGGAAAATGATTATTTAAGGCTAAGGCAAAGGACTATACATTGGGAGATGTGATTTCTGCTCCAGGCTTGCCACCCCCTGATTTTAGGAGAGATGAACCAGAGCTCTGTGCTTTCCACTCTCCATTTTTAAAAGAATATTTTCCTATTTCAGCAGTGCTATTGTAGGGATAAGATGTGTAAGTTGACGAGAGCTGCTTATATCTTATGGTGATGTAATCACAAAAAAAAGCAATAGGATAATGGACACACACAACTCATCACAGCTCCAATTACAAGTTAATTAGGTTAAATGTGCAATTTACAGGGAGCTGAATTTGATTTTAAAAACAATTTGGAACATCATATTGCTGATTAAGGACTATCTTACAGTATTTGAATCCCAGGGAAGTTAGGGCCAAGCATCTAAAAGCAGCCTCAGGGCTACTGATCACCAAAAATGTGTGAGGATTTATTAAGAATCCCATGCTGAGGGTTTCTGGCACCTCTCTGCTCTCCCACATTGGGGAACAGCAGGATAGTCGCAAATGCTGACTTTAAGGGCTGGCAGGTATGAATGGCATGCCTCAGTTTCCACACAACCCTGCACCCTTGGTCTCCCTGTGGCCTTACTGCCGTTATGGACATACTGATGTCACTCTGCTTTCTGGCTGGAGCAGGATAAGGAGGAGACCAAAGAGCCTGTCCGGTGAGAAGACTAAACAGCTTTGTTATGAAACCATCCTTTGAAAGCTCCCTGGGCCCAACAAACACACCACTGCTGCTGAGGTAGGTATGTCCAGTCAACTCTACAGATTATTCAGTGCATGAAACGGATAAATATGAATACAAGTTGATGACTGAAGACCATTTGCTTTCTGATTTCACCATCCTTTGAATTAACAGGGCTGTTTCAGCGGTTTAAGAAACCTCTCTAGACTGTTTGCTTCCGAGACTTCCCCTCACCGTAGTCTCTCTTGCTCCTAAGGTGGCTTTTTTGAGAGGTGTGTGAAGAACAGTTGGCAGATATTCTCCTCCTTCTGAAAACTCCTTTCTTTTCTTCTGGGTTTCTCTACCAAGGTATTTGGGTGGCTTAGGCCAGAGTCAGGAGGGGCACAGTGTGGAAGGCAGGAAGTATCTCTGCTCTGTACATGATATGTTGTATCTACTTCATGAAATCTTGCATCTGTTTCATTTGCTAACTCCCAGAGTAGTGTTTGATTTGTAAGACGTTATGTAATTTCCCCAAGGTGTTAACTTCTCATGCTGCAATTGACACACTCCATGAATGAGAGTGAAAGCCATTTCTGAGTATAAGAAAACAGACATATGCTGCAGAGATCTTTGCGTGATAGGTTGTTTCCTGTGATGGTACTTATGAATTTGACTTAGACAAAGCTAGACTATATACTGTAGATGGCAGAAGGGGATCACAGCATTGCCAGTGGATCAAGCACAGGGTTAGCACTCAGGAGACCAAGGGTATGCTCCCAGTTTTGCTGCTGGTCTGCTATGACATATAGAAGTCATGTCACATTGTCGTGTTTCAGCTTTCCCATCCATAAAGTGGAATAATGATGCCTGCTTTGTGAAATGCTTAGAAATGTACCGATGAAAAGCACTGTCTTAGAATAAAGTATTGATATTATTATTGGTTAACTTTATTTCCTATAGGTAGCATATTTTTAGGTTAATATCCCAGTGCTTCAGCTTCCTCTGTTTATATAGAATTAGAACTTTTATAACACCTGTTTTTTTTGTTTTGCTTTTAAATTGTTTCTTATTAGTGTGATACTGTTACTGTTTTCTTCATCCTTGTAGGAATGGTATCCTAAGTTATCCCAGCATCCCCACAAATTGTCTTTCTCATGGTGTACAACAATTAATAACTGAGAAAAGATATGACCGTCTCCCATTAAGACCTACACAAACAAAATATTTTAGTGCTGGCAATAAAAGCTTGTTCTTAGATAAACCAAAAGCTACGGCAGGGTAAATTTGTCCTTGGTTGAAACTGGTGTTAAACCTACATGTGAGGCCTCTGGGACAGAAGTGTCATAGGAAGAGGAAGGTGAAGTCACACAGCAACCACATCTCCTGGAACTCAGAGCAAGGTGCAGAGGGAACATGGGGTGTCCACAGCATTGTTATGCCACTAATGTGGATTTGTGGCTACTTTTTTGCTTCAGTGGTAACCCCAGGGAAAATCCCAGGGTTACTCACAGGTAACCCCCAGTGAGCACCTACATCCTTTGTCCTTCCAGTAGATCTTGCATGTAAGCTAAGGGGTAGTTGATACTTGCACTGTCCTGGATCCCGTTTGGCACATCTGACCCAGTGTCAGAGCCCAGTACTCACTAAATAGGTGCTTTTAGATATTCCATGCTTTAGGGAGGGATGGGGAAGGGGATGCATGTGTGTTAATTAAATCATTTGACGTTACCTGAAATGTACCTGAAATTATTTGATGGGATTTTGATTCAGCATAATGATACAGCACTGCACATAAATCACAATACAAATACAAATTACACTTAGCAATTGCAGTAGACAGCTGACTCACAATACAAATGTGTGTCTCATCGTGGGTCTCTATACTATGGCATATACTACCTCGATGGTGAGCATCCTCGGCTGCTGGGAAGTAACACATGATTTGAAGCCAGTTGAGGCAGATAGAAGGAAAACTATTGTGAGAAGTCTCAGAAGTGAACAGTCTAGAACTATTTCAAAGAGGTTTCTCATGTGTACAGTCCTCATCCTGGTCTGGCCAGGGCAGGAAGACATTTGTGCTCTTTTGTATAAGTCAGGGATGAGCAGTTCTACAGCCGGTTGATTCGCGCGGCTGATGTAGCCATTTATCTAGAACAAAGGCCACCCTCCGTTCCCTTTGTGTCAAGGGAAGTTCAGCTTTCTGTGCAACAGCTGTGGTCAGTCACTCTGTGCATTCTTCCCTGAGCTTCATGAGCGTGCTGCCCTTGCCTGTCTCTTCAGAGGCTTTTTCCATTGTTGGGGTTCAGTGATCGGTCACACCAGGATCTGTGTAAAACATGACTTCGAACAATTATCAGAATGCCTCTATTTGTGTCATCTGTAATTCATAAATCTTAATTTCCAGCACCTCTTCCTCAACCAGCACCAACTACTTTGTCTGGTAAGAGATTTACTTTCTGGATAGGTCGGGGTGAATTAATCTTCCTTTACAGTTATGTTCAATGACAGCAAGACATCCCTGAGGCTTCTCATTCCCACAGATCCTCTGGCTGAATTGCACTGGCAGAACTGTTTGTCTTGGTCCTCTTTGCTCTCCAGCAAGGTAGGCTTCGTGCCACCATAAGCTGGGTGCAATGAATTGAGCTGGGGTTTTTTTCTAATTTAAAAGGACACGGTCAACTTGGAAATTAGTAATTTCCAAAGTAAAATGAATAAAAAGAATTATAGATACCATATCTGTTCTGGAGATTTCCTTATCAGGAGTTTGTAATCCAAGTTGTAAGTTTTTTGTCCAACCTCTAGCAGTATGGAGCACTCAAAGTAGGAAAGTGGATGAGAAGATGATATGATTGAAAAAGCAATCAAAATGTATGGCAAATGCACAAAATACTTAACAGAGAATTTGAATTCCCCTCATGGATGCTGTTAGTAATATTAGGTGGGTTTTGTAACATTAAACAAATGAAAAACATCCATGGAAAAGAGAACAACTATGCCTTTAGCAAACTTCCTCTATTTCACTGTATAGATAACCAAGCCACTGCAGCCAAATTTATCCAGATTCTGCAGCAGTAGTGCCACAGGCTAGAATTTCTGTGGCATTTAGTGATATTGTTAAAAAATGGGATTTCAGAAGTGCAGTAGGATAAGACAGCATGTGTTACGTGAATGCGGTAGCATTCTCTTTCAGACATGAATATTTGCTGAAGTACCCTTCATGGACAAGGCTCAGTGAAATCAACCGAAAAGCTTCAAAATTATAAAATTAACCATCTGCATAAGATTTTGAAGGATCTGGAGCGTTTAAAACTTTGAAGCCCAACTCTTTCTCAGTACTGTTGAATAACAGTAGTGCTATAATGTCTGCTCAGTTACTTATATTTCGGTTTATATTTAGCCATAATTGCAATTGTTACAGGGTAATTTATATGGAAAATGGAAAAAAAAAGCCCAACACAGAAAATTCATTTGGAGAAAGATGAACATAGGTTATTTGGGCTATTTTATGTAGCGTGAAAGGCAGTTGGCATTTGAATTATGTATGCTGCAAAAAAGATGAGCTTACTGCAGTGTTTGACAAAGTGAGTGCTCTCCCTGCAGAAATTGATTTTCAAACAACATATATCAGAGCTACTTCTTATGCACCTGGAAAGGTAGATAGATACCTCAGCGTGCACAAGAGTGTACACAAGACTTCTGGAGTATGTTGCTTCAGCAAATTCATGCCCATGGACTGAGAGCACAGTTAAAGCCAGCAGATTATCTACATGTAAGATGTCACCTTTTACGAAATGAGAACAAGAGAAAATTTGATAGTTCTTGGTTTGCTGCCTTTCTCTTTTTCACACTCCTCAGTTACTATTTCAGCATCTAACAAGATTTTCCAAATACTAACAATATTGCTGCACTTGATTTTGTTCTCAAACGCATTGTGAAACCCCTAGTAAAGATGAAAATTAACAGAAGTAGAGTGCTAATGTTGCTATTCACAAAGATATCTTGAAAACAATTTTTGTCCATTTCAGACTCTAATTATATATGGCTGCCCACAGGAGTTTTTCTCAGAAATGCTGAGGAAAATCACAATCTTTCAGCCTGTTGCAGGAACAAAAAGGTAAGTTTTTTCAAAAAATTAATTTAAATACAGCTCATCTCCAGAAGAGCTGAGAGGCATTTTCTGGAGCTAAGGCATTAAATTACAACTTTCTACTCCTTTAGAAATCTGTGTATAATATACTCTCTTTCATTAATTTAAAATTTGCAAGCTCAGCCTACAAAAACTTCTTTTATTTTTGATACTTACATTTTCATTCAGACAGAGGTTTTTGTAAGACCTTTGTTTTCTCTGAAAACTCCTAGTTTCAGTGTGTAAGTCTCTCCATAAATGCAAATAAAATATAAAGCTACCAAATTAAATTCTGACTTTTCTCTGGTGAAAAATTGGAAATCTCTTATTTCAATAATTTACTACATACTGTAAACACTTCTTTTCATATCCATGTCTGTCTTGGATTTTTATGTTTTTACTCATTGATATCTGGTAATATGGACTGGCTGCAGAGCCAGCAAGGTCTGTGAAGTAGATCATTATATTCTTGAATGAAAACAGAACAAATTGGACAGTAGGAAATGTGTTTCTTTTAATTACTTTGTATATGCATCTGCATGTAGGAAAAGCACACAATAAAACAAGAAGATTGTGTCTGGTTAAATACTTTGAAGAAAGTTACACCTTTTCCTTGTTAAATTTACTAATAAAAGCAACAGTCTCTGATACCAAATTCCAAATATTTGTACATGTGCAACACAACTTTGTATTCTTCTCACTGATTAATTCTAGGACTGCCATCCCTTGAGTGTAGGAATGTCGCTGTTGCTTACGTACAGTAGTTACTGCTGCTTTACAGTAAGGAGTTTGTTGTCTAAATAAGGGAAAGCAAAATTCTTCAGTTTCTTCTACTGTAAATTGGGTAAGCACATGAAGAGAACTTAGAATTCCTCATCTGAAATATACATGTTTTCTTATCAGCCAAAGTAAACCATTGCATACTTTTTCAGACCATGTTCCTCAGTGCTTAATAACATTGTCCTTGGCACAAGCCCAGAGTATTTGAATTAATATTTAGTGTGTAAATCTAAACCAAGTAATTCTGAGTTGAAGCTAGACCTGGGTAATCTAGACTAGCTCTTTCAGACCGCGAAGCAAAGGTGCTCTGGTTTCTTAGAGGAACTGTAAAGGTTCATTTCCTGTATATGAGGACTTGGATGTCAAAGAGGAGTATTTCTAGAAGCATGTATAGTTCAGTCCACATTCTGTGTGCAATGATCACATATTCAAAATTTTGACTGAACGTTCTTTGACACAGTACTGATTTTCTCTTTAAACTTGTGCAGCCACATACTGTGAGTTTAACAGAAAGTTTGGCTTTTGTTTAACTTCCAAATACTGATAGAAAGATTGATATGAAAAAAATGGCAAAACTCTGCATTGTGGATTGTTTGTAATGGCTTTAGGGATAAACTAGATACAGGGTAACTGGAAAATCCCATTTCTAAGTCGAAATTAAAGAAGAAAGAACAGGTGTGAGGAAAAATAAGTAGAAAGAAGAAGAGGCGGCCTTGGACAAATAATGATTTTTCCATTGAACCTTTATGATAATCTCTCATATGTCACTGTGCAATATATATACACCTTTCAAAAACAACAGAAATGGTGGTGGAGTTTGAAAGGAGCTAGTCTGAGGAAGGTAGGAGAAAGGAGATCATTCTATTCAAAGGAGTCACTAGAAGAGGAGAGATGAGAAATGGAACGTAGTGAAGGATTGCAGTTTTTTATCCTATGTCTACTGGTGCATGCTAGGGTAAATAAAAAGTCTACAATATTGAAACGGCCAGGTAGGCATATAAATCCATACTCTATGACAGAAGCTTGAGGAGGAAGGTAATAATTTGTGGCACAGCTGCAGCATAGAAGGTATCTAGCCGAGAAGACGCAGCTGGCCACTGAAGTGGATGCCAAACCTACTGACTGTTCCAGCGAGTGGAGTCAGAAGGACCTGAATATTGTTTAATGCCAGTCTGAAAAAATTGAAGCTTTCAGACAACAAGTAGTGGCACAGCTGTAAGCTGCCTCATATTTCTGCTGTGGCCTTGGAAATACTGTGTGGATGAGAGTGTAACTGGTAAAATAGCTTATCCTGAATTCTAGCAGGCTAAAACAAGTCCCTGCCATTCTGTTGTTATCTGACTGAGCTGCAAATACAGAAATAAGCTCATGCCCATCTTGATGAGCATACCTGTAGCTATGCTTACAATTTTGAAGTCTACCACAAACTTATGCTTGCGTCAGTACTAAGTGTAAAAGATATTCTCCAGATGCAAACCCTTCTTATGCTAAAGCCATTTTTAGGCATTCAGAGGGGATGAACCCAGGAAATTCTGCCACTAGTGTTAGTGCTATCTGCTGAAATGGAAGAAGGACTGGACATATGACCTACCCACGCGCTGTCCCCACATTTTTCCCAGTACTTGCTTCACTGTTTATACTGACATGTACACAGTTTTTCATACAATCTTGCTGCGGATGCTGACTCAGGAGAAATGCTAGGCAAAAAGACTAGTTGCTTCAAGTCACCAGACAGGTTCAGAAAATGCAAAATATTCTGAGATACCTGTCCATCACTGTTCTGGGCTACCGTCATTCCTTCCTTTTTAAATGCGTTTCCTTCATTCGGTGGAAATACATACAGCTGGAGTAGCCATCCGACTGTAAATTGATTGTAAGAAGCAAAACCACAGAGAAATAGTCACTTAGAGTCTATGGTTTTAATCTAACGTGAAATTAGATGTGTCCTCAGTAATGAGGCTGCAATAGACCTTTTCAGATAGCAGTAACAATCACTCACGGGGCAACAGTAACCCTCAATACAAAAAAAAAAAAAAACCAAAACAAAACAAAAAAGACAGGCTTTAGTGGCATTATGGCAAAACTACCTAACCTTTTTTCATATTAGTAGTCACATAGTTTATGCCACTGGTGGAGCTAGTTGCTGCCATTGACAACATACCGTTGAGATCAGTATACATACTGATTCTTCTGTAGTTGCCAAGACCAATCAGAATTTCACCTGCTACTCACACACAACTTCTTGAAATGGAAAGAGCCTTTGTGCCAAGGGACAAAGGTGTGGATAACAAATCATTATGCATTTCCATTTTGTTTTATTCCTGAGACTGATTCAGGAATCTGTTCCACTAAAAATATTGAGCTGGTTTAAAAAACTCCCTGAAAGGTGGGCACTCAGCATTGATGATGCGTTGAAAAGTGATGGAAATTCAAGACAACCAGCTGCTGAGAGGCAGAGCTTCCAACAGTGCAATATATCACCAGGAGGATTCAGTGTCTATGGTGAACATATCAGTGTGGATGCCACCAGATTTTCACTTGAAGATGAAAGCCACTCAAAATCCAAAGGAGCCAAAGGGTGCAGAGGATGAGGCTACTACTTGAAGGCAAGTGAGAGTAAGAAGAGGTTTCCTTTTATGCTGAAAGACTCTCTAACCTTGTCTTTGCAATGGCACATGAAAAGATTAATGGAAGTCAGATGGCCCTGACTTGTGTTTTGCTGTTCTTGGAAAGCCTAGTCATAAATCTCTTTGACTGGGTAAAAATAATAATAAAAATAATCCATTGGCAAATGTTACTCATGTCAATACGAAAGAAACTAAATATGAAGAGAGTCCACCTCCCAAGAAGACATTTTTTATAAAGAAATAAACCAATCTTCCAATAGAAATTAGCTTTTCCAGAAGAGAAGGGTAGGACAACAGGAGAAGGAAAAATGCCATCACAAAAATGTTTTGCCCAAGATGAATTTGCAAATAATTTACATAAACATACCAATTTATGCAAATAATGTGGTTTCAGTCATGGTGGTCTCAGTTATGAAGACCATGGGATGTCAGGCAAATTACTCAAATATAGCTTCTGTTGTGGTGAAGACTTGTTACTGAAGCACTCTAAGTCCATGGTTTCAGACTTAATAGACTCCTATATAAAAAACTTACACCAAGCTCTTGACTAATTCAGATTTTTCTTCTTCAGTGAAGCCAACTCTGTTCACCCTAGGCAGTCATAAGGCTGCAGAAATTGTCCAAGCAATGTCGAATCATTTTCATTCTACCTTGATAGTTCAAAAACCTGGAGGAGACAACATCTAGCATATGCCTTTGTGAAAAGAGGTTCAAGAACAGATGCAATGGCTTATAATTGAGGTCTGAAGCAACAAGGACTGAAACATTGCAAAAAGAAAAAGAAATGACCTGAGCAGATACAGTGAGTAACCACATTATTAAGCAAGGGTTTACCCTCTGGCATGAAAACCAAAACCAATGCATCCAATGTTCAAAATCACAACCCAGAAGGGAACTGAAACAAGATTACCAAAAAACACACCCTGGAGTTCAGAAATTTGGTATGTAGCCAAAATGCTACCAGATTCATCGGCTTGATTGTGATTTCATTATTGCCCATGGATTGTCAGCTAGTCTAGCAGAAGAATGCCAACAAGAAAGCAACAGAAAGTGGCCATGCTAGTAAAGCAGGTCCCACTGCATTTGGGTTACGATTATGCAGGTCCCATGATCCCACCTGAAACGTTTTCAGAAAGATGTCAGGATGTATCAAAAGAAGCTGAAGAACCCGGTTCACAGGTGTCAGACAGTGAAAAGCAGAAACCCCAAAATGACATGTCCAGTGCTACATTAATGCTAAGCTGGAAGTTAATAAACAAAAGTAGAAGAGGATTTTTTGTTTGCGGAGTAGAAGGACAGCCTGGGCATCCAGTTATTGATGAAACAAACCAAAATACTGGCAAAACCACTGAGGGATATATCGGCCTTCCAGACACTGAGCAGTCCTGTGAGGAGGCCGTATCTGGACTGACGAAAATGCTTCCTGATCCACCCAATCTGAGCAGAGAAGACAGCAGCAGCCCACAATTTATTGGCAGTCTGGTGGATACCGTGCTAAAGCTGCATCTTATGGCAGTTAAATTGAGCAACCCCGAGTCACTTCTGGCAGAGACAGGGAGCAGGGAGGGTCAGTGGGCCCTAAGGGCTTGGGAGCTGCTGACTCCGTGGCTGTATCGAGTAAAGGTACTGTATCAGAACACAGGGTGGTAGTTGTGAATCAGAATCCTTCTGGAAATGTGTGTAACAGCTCCGAGCCCTCTTGCAGTGGATGACTGCCTCTCAGGCAGATGTGCCTGTGCTCTACTTCTCAGGTGGTGATGAGTTGAAGAATGAGCAAGGCAGAAATTAGAACGCGATTTGACATAGTTATTTGGTTGGTTCCCCGAATGTCAATGCCTTATGGGGAACAAACAACTTTTTCTCAAGAAAATCTTTTCTAGACATTTCTCCTCTTAAGCTAGTAGCAATGTGAGCTACTACAAATCTACTGTCTTGTTCCAAAATAGCAAACTAACAGGAAGTAAAGATGTACAGAAAAGTACGTACCTTTAGCTCAGCACAGATGTGGTACAAAATGATCTTATACGCTGTATTTCCCACAAATTCAGTGGATCTAATTTTGAAGGTAACAAATACATTTGCTTTCAACATTTATTATGTAAATTAAGATGTTTACATTGAGAAATGTTCTAATGACAATGCCTTTTAATAAAGAAATCTTTGCATTATAAACATAATGAGTTGTTCAGAAACATTTTTACCCATGTTACTGAATTTTTATGGATTCAGAGTATCCAAATAATATAGAATCCCAAATTACTTTTTACCCTCTATTTCTTATAGTTAGTTCAACTTGGACAATGAAGAGCAGCCTCAGTTGTGTTTGGAGTCTTCTTCCCTTTACTAATCACCTAGGAGACAGCAGCTCTTCACCTCTTGTAATCATTGCGTTTGTCAGCCTCTTACGGAATCCAGCCATGGGGAGTGCAAGCCTCCAGCAGTGGGGTGGGACTAGAGGACTGAGATGCATCTGCCACATCATGCTCACTCACACGCACAGACACATGCGTGTGCACAGTCTCCTCAGTTCCCCCTAAAAATAGTTGACCTTATCAGTACATCTGCTCTATCACACCTGTATATCGCTTCTGGTGTATAACACACTTCTGTTGTGTTTCTGGTTTTCTGCAGCTTTACAAACTGTCATCAGTAGCAGTGGAGAAGGGGCACAAAGTAGGAGAAATTTTACAAGCAATGCTGAAATAGAAGAAAGAAAAGCAGTCTGGTGAGGCTGTAGGCAACTGCTCAGTTCCCAGCCTTGAACTGGCTCCCTAATATCTCATGAGCAGGGCCATTGCCTGTCCTGTCCTCACCAGCAGCATGATGCTGGGCTGGCGAAGCACAGCATGCTGATGTTAGCCAGGCACTTAGCAGAACTCCATCATCTCAGACTCATTTATACACCAGTGATTTGTAGGAGCTGATATGAGTTGTACTACTCCTGGTTGGCAAACGTACGAATTTTAAAAGGATGTAAAATAGCTGGAGAAATCTGTCTGAAAAAATGTCGGTCACAAAATCTACTACTTACCCACCTTCTTGAAGAAAATTTTGTGTGCTCTTCTTGGCAGCATCCACCACAGAGTTCCTGTCCTTCCTGCATATCTTTCTTCAGGCAGAGTTTGGCTCAGTGCAGAGGGGCCTAAGCTCTTTACCTCGAGTTTTCACTGTGCTTGGAGTCAAGCCCGGGAGATACTGAGTTGTTAGCAGGTTTGTTTCTCCTCTGTACATGCTGAATGCAATACAGCTTGATTCTCCCTCTGTTTGTTAGATAACTGCTCATGAACGGAATGGGAAGGTGGGAGCATCCAAGGGAAGGCAAGCTCCTCACTCTCTGGAGTGACTTGGGGTTTGCAGCAAACCAGCCTGTCACTCATGCACTCCAGCCAGTCCCTGTCCCCCAGCAAGCGCTATGATTGTAGCATTCCTCCAACTTCTCTCTTTACCTGCTTGAAAGCATTTGCAAGTTTGAGACTGGTGTCTAAACAACCAAGACATTTGTTCGTTACTACATAATCTGTTCTTTAGAAACCTGCATAGTGACATGGAAAAAATCAGAGATCCCGGGTGAGCATGTTGTGACACGAATTCAGGAACTGGAGATTAACGGTGAGTTTATGTAATGTGGAAAATAGTTTATTATTGAAATTTTTAGATAATATCAATAAGAAAAAGACAAATATTACTATTGAGGGCATATAATATTGACCCAGAAAAAATTAAATTTGTAACATAAGGTGAGATTACATACAGTACCAGGAGAGACAGGATAATATAATATCAGGAAAAACAGAATTTAGAAAAATGCAAGGCAGCTGTAAAAACCCTGAAATACGAATACACAGTGGAATGCAGAAAGCAGGAAAACAGCACCAAAAGAGACCAAGAAGTGACAGTGAAGATTAAGTGAGATGTGTTTTCGATACAATATTATACAGAGGCAGAGAGGGCATAGAGAAATATATTAAGGCCTAACTCACCAAAGTACCAGGGTACCATATTTCACTCCTTGAATAGTCAGTCTAGTCCAATAAACTACTTTAGCAGAAAAATACTGAAATAATGGAGCAAATTTAGAAAACAGAAGATTGATAATGGACTACAAGATGTGATTTTTTGAATAATTAAATACATCTATGTGGGCTACAAGATTTCATGTGAATGAACACAAAACATGATGTCTGCTTCTGCAAGAGATCTTTAAATATTAAAACAAGAAGGGAATTTATTTAGAAATGTACTAAAACTCATAACTAAAATAACAGAGGTAAATACCAGTAAGTAATCGCTACCCTTCACCAAGATTTATAACTCTGTACTTTGTAGCTGATCCTGGCCCATCATTTGTGTTACTTTATGAACACATAGTAAATATACATTAAGGTTACAAAGAAGGTCAGTGAATTGAGAACTCACGTGTTTCTGTTCCTTGCAGCCTACTTGAATGCATTTTTGCCCAAGTTTGATCATGTGTGCACTAGCATTAAATCTTGAGTGACTCCACTGGGTTCTGTAAACAAACTGACCCTCTGCACCCTAAAGGGCTCCTGCCACAGAACTAGGACCGTAGTGGGGAGACAGTATGAGCTGTGGGTGATTTGTGCTGTATCTTCCCAGATGTCTCAGCTTCCTTCGTGGGCAGATTTTGCCAATCCGGTATTTCTCAGCAGGAAACTGGCATGGCTGGTGCCAGGAGTCATGCTGTATTTTCCACCACTGAAGGCCCTCAGAGAGGATCCTGCACAACAAACTCGGTGAATGATTTTGTCAAACACAGCTCCTCTGTGCTTAATCTGGTGAAGCCCAATATCAGACCCTTTCCATGTGTTCGTAAGATACAGTGATAGACAGAAAAAATATCAGATAACAAAATTCCTTTCACAGTGAGCAGGAAAAGTTTCACAGAGAAAAGCACTCGGCACAGCTGGAGGACCACACAGATCAACCTCATTTGCCAGAGTATAGCGATGATCTCATTTCAGTGCATGATGTAGTTAAAACAGGGGGGTCTAATTAAAGCTTGCTTTGGATGGAGAAATAGTATCAAGAGCAGAGAGAAGTGGAAGGATTAGTTTACCCTGTGGCTGTCATCTTAACAGAGCTAGGAAACAGACTTCTCAGATCGTAGGTTAGTTCCTTTGGAAACATTACCTTGTCGAGAGCCCTTGGGAACATCCAATTGGAGTAGCTAGAAAAGGAGACAACAATCACAAAGTGAGTATTGGAGGCAAAGGGAACCAAGCTAATTTTTCTATCTGGTAACTGGACATCTAACTCCTGCATCTAAGTACAAATAGATTCACTATGGGAGTCCACAGATCTCACACAGAGCAAACACAGACTTTCCCATTGATGCCATCAGCTGATGTAAGGTCTTTCATGAAGTCATACTGTGCTTGGGCTTGGGCTTATGGCAGGAGCTGCTGAGTGTGCCACTGACAGAATGGAAAACTTTGTGTTAAAGAAAACAGCTAAAACAAAATTATGGCTTCTGGACTCTGAGGAAATAAAAGTCTCTGAAATTAATGTTGTTTTTCTCTGTAACTAGGTAAAAAGGTGCTGCCAGCAGTACACTGGGTGGGGTGTCATATTTCTGTCATTTCTGTCTACCCACATTTTAAAGTTCCTTGCATAAGTAAGGGTCTGGAGTTCACACTGATTGCTCTTAGGTGTAGAAGGAATTTTCCTCAATGGGTTTAGATCTCCTTGTGAACAGACAGGTAGGGAACATAGCTTGTAGCCAAGGCGGGTAGAAGATACTATGTCTAATAATTTGCAAGAATTGAAAAACAAAGAGTTTGTCAGTATCTGCATTCATGTCTTCTTATCAGTTCTTCACGCTGCTTTCTATGATTTATCTCACACCTGAATTCTTCCCTACCTACTTACCTAGGCTTTTCTTCCAGCTAATCTCAGAAATTTTGAATATCCAGTAGTGTTACAATTCCGTGTCCATAGAAGCCAGCAAGAGGCATTTTCATGTTTACCAATATCAGCGAATCAAGACCTTGCTCAGACTGCCTTACCACACATAACCCGGGGAGGGCTGGAAGGGTGCCTGTTACCTTACTCAGTCTGTTCAGCCGGGCCGTCGTCAAGCCGTATCACTAGAGCTGGCTGTTGGTCTCCAGGTGAAGCTTCAGGGACTCAACACCGAAGCTGTTTCCCAGGGCAGATGGTCAGTTTAATTTTGCATTGTAAAATAGCATTAATTTCTAAACACTTCCAGCCAAATTTTCAATGGAGGTATAAATCAGCTGGTAGACTGTTACTGTGAGTGCTGGGGGATTTATTTGTGTGCTTCAGTTGCAGGAGCAGCAAACCTGAATTTGAAAGTCCCAGCTGAGCTCCATCTATTACTGTGGTGCTTTAAACACATCTATCTTGTTCTTTGTCCTCAATCATCCAGAAGACTCCTTTGTAACATAAATGATTTCCAGGTTTCGCTTTCCCACTGAGGATATTATTTCAGATTATTTTTCCCCAAGTATGTTAGCATGCATTTTCCAAGCTGAATCCTGTTTTATTTTCAGCCCACATTTCAAATGCCTGTGTGTTATTTCCCTGTCATCTTTCATTTGCAGTTCTTCAACTCATATGTATATTTTCTTAAACTTTAGTTTGTATATAAATGGATTTAAAACATTACTGCACACTTTCCCAAGTTTAGCATGTTCTTGGCTAACACTCCTTTTTGTTTGTAGGCACAGAATCAAAGAAGATAAATTTACAGGAGACCCAAAGTGGTCTCCTGGTCTATTCCCCCGCTCTACCATAGCATCAGCACTCACGTAAATTGTTTGTAGCAAACATTTTCCGGGTGTCTGCTTAAAAGTCTCAAAAATTAAAAATTGCATGATTTCTCTGGGCAGCATATTCTGTCCTAGTCTATTAACCAGTCTTACTGATAGAAAAAGTGTTGCAGTGTTTAGTTCAACTTTCCCCTGAAAGACTTGCAATGGCTGAATAATCACCACTTTGATCCTTTGTCTTAACCAGTTTTCATTCCAGTGTCTTCTTTCGGGTTGACCTGAAATCTATGCCACCTTAAAGATATGCTTCTGAGTAATTTTCAGTGAGGGTGAAAGAAAGGAGTATTACCCATTCATTATAAGTCTCATTATTACTTTTTTTGGTTTGATTTCCAGGTTTAGCTTAGAGTGGTTTGTAACAAAAGAGGATTTCAGAAGAGATCTCAAGGAAACCCTTTGACTTGCCATTTTAAAAACTTTAACAGCACAGCAACTACAATAGCTAGTAGCCACACAAAGACATCTTAGGAAACATTTTACACAAAAGACACAGTGAGAGCAGATTCTAAGAAATCTCAGTTGCATTTGGCAGTCTAGTGGCTATAGGTCAATCCTTAGATTTTTATTTTAAAGCAGCGGTTCACTGCTGGTAAAGGGAGTCAGCCTGACAGGCACAGTGACTTCAGCCTGCAGCCCTCTGGACCAAATACCTTTTGGAAAACAGAGCAGGGTTTACGTTAATCTGACTGTTCCTCCAGATCCCTCGATGGGGGGGCACACATAGTCTGATAAATTCATTATTATTGCCTTCATGCCCTTTCCTTCCTGGTCTTCTGACCCCAGACCACTATGAAGAATGAAAAATATTTTGTGTCTGCAGCCATTGGTCACTGAGCACGTTACTGCAACCATCTTTTCACTTAATGTGACTCACTGAATAACCATTGGTTGGTAGCAACTTCTGGTAACTATGGGCCTCAATTGGATCTTATCCAGTCTCTCACAGACCGATTCAACACTCTGAGAGGCAGAGAAATCTTTCCATCGACTTTGAAAAGCGTTAGCTTGGGCTGTCTCCATAGACTTCACCTTCTATCACAACATTCTGAGCCACGTAGCTGTTACTTGCAACCTTTTAGAGCCCATCTATCACTTAGCTGCAAGTAAAGCTAAAGACTCCCTCTAAAAATGCCTGGGAATTATATTTTAATTTTATCTTAATTGATAAATACTTCACACTGGTGTGTTGCTGAAGACAGTTAGGCCCCAGACACACCAGAAGGTTTTATCAGGATTATGTTAGCACAGGTCCGAGATGACCCCCGGACAACTAATAAATGCTGGCATAACGATGTGCTGGGGATATCATTGTGCTCTCTTTAAAGAGAGATGGACCAAGCTAATGTTTTTTAAAGTTGAGGTGAAAGATTTCTCTGGTCTCTTTTATGCTCCTTCACATTCTTTCACCCATATCTCTTTTCACTCCCATCAGCACTCTCTCACAAATTGATTTCGTTGTTTCTTATAATCTATTTATTTACATGTTATTATTTCAATTTCAGTAGCATCAATGGGCCTGAATTAAGACTGAATTTCCATTGTACAGTTTAAACGTATAGGAAGAGACCATCTCCACCCCGAAGAGTTTGTACTATGAGTGGGCAAGAAAAGAGAAGCAAAATGAGTTTCCCAAGGTCCTACAGCAGGTCAGCAGCAGAGCAGAAATTAGTGCTGATGTCTCTCAGCTGGGTGTCCTGAGACTCAGCCTAGTCCCTGTCTATTATGTCTGTTACTTTTCCTCCTCTTTTTTATTTGTGAAAGTACATATTTTGTTCCTGGCAGTCTTGATCATCTGTCCATGCAGGACCAACCCGGGGAATGGTAGGCAGAGTTTTTGTATTCTTATTGTATGGTGGTGTCTTCCCACACCTTTTCCCAGAACTTTGTCTCCAGATTCCCATATAAAAGTGCTATGCTGCGTCTGCTTTTACTCCAAAGCCTCGATACACTTGGTGCACTGTATGAGCAAGGCTGAGCCTGTTCCCAAAGCCAGACTCGTCCACTGCTTTTCAAGCATGCTTATAAGCTTTTAACACTCTCTGGAGGAGGAGAGTCTGAAGGTTTTTTGCTCCTGAAGGTGTGCCATAGCTCCTTCATGTAGGGCATATGACCCAGGGATAAGGAGAAACAACGCAACCTGCACTATTTACATACCTTGGGTTCAGCTTTCTTAACCACAGAGTAGACATGCTCTTGTTACCTGCCTTGTTACAACCAGTCTTGTGGACAGAAAGCCTGGCCTGCGTAACCCGACTTCTCACCTCACAATACAGCTGTAACACCAGCCATTCTTCCACTCACTGCAGCGGCTGGGAAAACTTGGGAATTAACACATTTCTAGGATAAATTGCTTCAGAGCTGTGTTTCCCTTTGAGAATGAGGGATGAAATTATCTTCTTGACCTCTTCCACCTTGCCTTTGCCACCTCAGCTTCTGGTGGAAACTCTGCAGGCACACTTCCAAGAGCTCATATGTAAAATAACCAGGGAGGTCCATGCAAAAAAGTACCTTTACAAGACTAATCCTGTGAGATTTTCCCCTCTCCCTCCTCCTTTTCCTTAAATATTCTCCTCACTGGATCTAAACATAGGGTATTTTCACTTCAACTGTCACCAGGTAAAAAAAAAAGCCTGTATTTTCAGTCACTTGAACAAGTGCTTGTTTAAATGGTCCTTTTCCAGCCCTGTGGAAAGAAAGCTGAATTTAGAATCAGGAACTTTGTCAAAGTCAGTCTTGGCCGTGTTAGCATCTAAGAAAGCAAAACAAAGTAAAACCCCAAACCCAGCACACAAGCTTATTTGAGTGGCAAACAGGAGGCATAAAATTAAGAAAGAATCTCCATGAACGGTTTCCTCTCCACAGAAAATCCTGAGCTTGGAGACATTTTGACAAGCCAAATGCTGGGGTTGTATGATTATAGGTGCTGCTGTCAGTAGATTTATTTTGTGGGTTTCTTCAGAGATTATCTCCAGTTCCGTGGTTTTGTATTCTGATGCAGGACGCGTTTTGTATTTCGATTGCGTATGTGTTGGAGATATTCATTAGGCTTTCAGAAGGATATTCCATAGCTGTAAGCCTTTTAAATCACATACAATGTGTTTCTTATTTCCCTATGGCATTCTGCTTGCATCTGCTTGGTATGTGGAACGTCCAGGCCAGCCGCATTTCAGTGGACCGTTTGTCTCCCAGTGATGGAGCACGTGGCTGATAATGCAGGGACATGTAAGCATTCATGGTGCTTTTCTTTCAAAAGCACGTGCCTAGTGTTTAACACAGTCAATACTTTTAGGGACAAAAACAAGACAGAATTGTCCTCTGTACCCAAGAAGAAGGGAAAATATTGGAGCATTTGTGCTTGCGGAAACTTCACGTTTAAGGTTGGTAGAAAATAGACTTGAAATTCCCCCTCCTAAGGCAACAATGAGGATTCACAAAGAATGTTGATTATGTTTGCTAGTTTATTTGCTAGTGAAAACCCTGGATCTGTCTCAGTGGCTACAGAATCAGTGCATTCCTGCTTCACAATTAAGAAGTTTACTGAGGGCTGCAGCAGGCAAGCAGGGCAAAGCCTGGGGGAAAGACATGCTGCAAGAATATCGAATATCTGAGAGAGAAATCCTCCTGTTCTTCCTTTTTTTTTTTTTTTCTTTTCTGCACTCATTGCAAAGGAGCAAGGAGAAAAGCCTAAGACATGGTCTGGGATTCCTTAAATTCCTCAAACACCATGCAGCTGCCTAAACGCCCTTGCCTCTACCAAATGTTTTCCTACAGGTCACTAAGCATCTGAACATCTGCTGCTGGATAGATGTACTTCACTCCTTTCCCTGACCAGGGTGAGTGCATTGAACCCTAGTTAAGCCCTATTAGTCTCCACAGGAGTTCTCCATGTAGTTCAGCTGCAGAGTTGAGTCTTATCAATGTTTTCAGAGCACACTTCCTAGGTGAGGATCCAGACACAGAAGCCAGAAAATGAATTCCTTTCCTTGCTTCATGCTGGGCACTTGGATGAAATAGTTAACACCCAGGATCTCTTCAGCCCAAGCGTGTGTGTATTCATACCTGCAAAGCAGATGGTGAATACTCGGGTCAACAGCTTCAGAAGAAGAGAGGAAGACAGCCTCCCTTCCACAGAGAGCTCTGTGCTTGGATGTTCAGCTCAAAGGTGGCAATCATAACGCACAGAGCAGGGACCAAATCTGAACCTGGTACAGGCTGTTCCTCTTGTAGAAGGCTGTACCTTGCAAGCTGGAGCTTTCTTGGCTGAAACACAAAGCTCCAGAGGAGACCTCATTGGTGGGAAGCCCAAACAGGGATGGATGTTCTCCTGCAGAAGACTAACATTATGCCATCTCCCCGTTTATTGGTGACTACATAGGTGTCTCCCCTAGTTTTGGGGGATGCTGTGTTTTGGTATGCCTGACGTTGTTGTATGCCATGTTCCTCGTGGGACTGGGTAGTCCTGCTAGAAGAACTCCACAGAGTTATCAGGACAGCTGCTCTCCCTGCCTGCCCTTTTCAGCAGTTTCCAGTTTTATGTAAAAGGGACGTTGGGTTCTGCTGTTTCCAAAATGAAGACATTTAGTGAGACAGAGACTCAGCTGCATTAAGCTCTAATGCTTCATAACAATTGTGAATGTCAGTTCATATTCACTAAGGAACTGCCATGGTTTTATTCTTTTTACTCCTTATTAATGTTATCCAAAGAGTAAAAAATCCCAATATCATGCTTTTTTAAGGGGAAAACTGCAGTGTTTTAGTAACTCAGAATCTTAACAAGACATAACTGTACCCATTTTGTTTCCCCACTTAAAATTTTGCACGGCATGACGGAGCAGGAGGCGCCATCAAATGGGCTCAGTATCCCCTTTCACAAATAAAGCGTGTACAAAGTGTGTCAGCATTTCAACTGGGGCCCTTCTCCTGAAGGCCGTTAATTAGTGCAGAACGCAGACTTCAGTTCTTTTGCCAGGGTAGATGAAAATGATTTTGGAAGACAGCCCAGACAGAGGAATTTGTCATAGGTTAGAACTGTTCCAACTCTAAGAACCAAGTGTACAGCTTATGCAAATCACTTTGCTAAACACAGATTCTGTGTTAATTTTTTGAAGGCTTTTTCTTTGACCAGCAACAAGAGCTCACTTGCCAGATCTTGTCTGAAATCAAAAAGAAGTGATTCCTTCTCTGCGCCCAAAAAAAGAAAAATGTTTCTAGTCTAAAACATGTCAAGAAAGAGCTGGGGTGTAAGAATAAGGCAAATGTTCATAGGAAGTAGAAATGGAAAAGCCCGATGACATCACCGCTCCATCTGCCCAGGGCCGTCAGATTCCTCAGTACAATGTGCTCCACAGTACATTGAAGATGAGGCTGGAAGAAGCACTGCTCAGTGCCTCAGACTGCACTGAAGAAACGGCTCTAAAAATTCAATGTCAGACCATTTTCCTGATAACTGGCAGGTGCCGTCACCGCTCCCTCCAATAGACCTATTCATGGCACGTAAATCTGAGTTCAGGTAGCTCGGGCATCTGTTTCAAATTATTAATGCTGAATTTTGTCAACTGTTTTTTGTCAACAATTTTGTGGTGCTTTGAAATTTGCCAAAGCAACATTCAAAATAATGACAACATCAGCAAGAAGACAAAGCTTGAATGTGAATTGCCCAGTTTCACGTTTTAAGTTTTCCAAATGTTTTAAGTTTTTCAACCATGCAACTGTTATGCCTTCTTATAGAAGTTCCTGAAAATGCCTCAAAATGACAATACTGTGCAGGGATTAGCTATCACTAGTGTTCAAATCAGTACAGAGCATCAGAGGCTTGCAATGTGGTCATTTGCAGTAAAAAGTTTCTACTAATTTTCTTTGGACGACATGTTAAATCAGAGTTGAGTGACTTTGTCACCCTGGAGTACAAAACCTCATTAGATTAATTAATTTTGTTTTGATCATACCACCTTTAAAACTGCTTTTGAACCCCAAAGGGCAGTATTTTCATTTTGGATCCAAAACCAAAAACTAAGTCAACCTATCCTTGATAAATCTGGAGATTCAAATGGGAAATTGTCCTCAAAATATAACAGGTTTTTATATTTAGGTTTTAATGCATGAGCCACCTATCATAAGGTTTCAAGTATCTTTTAATGTATTGCAAGCCATAAAATACAGAGAAAATATATCTAGTAAACCACTTTCAAATTATTCAAATATATATATCATGATATTTGGGAGTCAAAGCTTTGACAATCCCACATGAAGTATACATACTCTTGTATGCATTCTTTTAAAATAAATGTTTGTTATTTTCTTAAAAATATGAGGTATATGACACAAACATAGACAGTGCTTAACACATTCTCTACTTTTACATTCCCTACAAGCTTGTGAATTTAATTTCTATAGTAAATTCCAGATATAATGACTATAATAATTTGCAATTACAAGGTTATATTTTCTATTGAAAATGTTCAAAAAGAAGACCTTTCCTTGCCACTGTGACTCCCTGTTCCCATAGTTCTTTACTTATTAAAATCTTGCTCTGATGTCTACAGGAAAAGAGTTTGGTTATATCGTCACAGACTACTGTTTCCTGCTCCGAATCTTACACAAGCTTAAGGAAATGATTCCATCTTTCATTGCTGCTATTTTTCATCCCAGTCTTTTTCTGTCTCCTCCATTGAAATTCAGTAGCCTCGTGGGCAGATAAAATCTGTTTATACAGGACCTGGACAGCAGGACTCGAGTCACATTGGCTCCTTGTGTGGCTACTGTAAAGCTAATCAATAGAAGCATAGAATCACAGAATGGTTTGGGTTGGAAGGGACCTTAAAGATCATCTAGTTCCAACCCCCCCTGCCCCGGGCAGGGACACCTTCCACTAGACCAGGTTGCTCAAAGCCCCGTCCAACCTGGCCTTGGACACTTCCAGCAAAGGGGCATCTACAACTTCTCAGGGCAACCTCTTCCAGTGTCTCGCCACCCTCACAGGAAAGAATTTCTTCTTACTAACTAATCTAAATCTACCCTCTTTCAGTTTAAAACCATTACCCCTTGTTCTGTTGCAAAATACCTTCATTAATCTTTTTTAGTCTCAGCACTAAAATTTATAGAAGAGGTTTTTTATTGTCTGGAGTTTTGTCTTCATCTCACTAATGCCCGAGAAACAGTTCCCTGTCTTTAAACACGATGCGCTCGTTAAGCAACAGTAGCCAGCTGCATTTGATGCCCCTGCACAATAGGTGCTGGATTGTTGTTCAGAAGCCAGCGGACCTGCCCACATCCTGAAAGCCAGCCCTGTGCCTGCCTTACCTCGTGTGGCAGGCTCACCAAAGGCTCAGCTACAACCAAGGTGTAACTGAAAAAAAAAAACCAACCAACCAACCAAAAAGTAGCCATACGGATCAAACTGGGAATATTTGGTGTGTTTATAGGTGGAAGAACTGAAATCCTGACATTACTGGTCACAGTGACAAAAATCCCAGCAGATGGTACCAGCACTTACCTCAATGAAAAAAATAAACAAAATTTCAAAAGCAGGCACTAGTGTTCATCAGAGAGAAACTGGATAAGGGCTAAGCCTGGCTGGTTCAGTAGAGGCCATGAAGTGATGACACCGATGTGTATAATGTCAGGATAAATTAAAAAAAAAAAAAAGTTATATTATCCTTTTTGAAAACATAAACAATTTCAGAAATAAACAACCTTTTTACTTTAATCCACTGAAATTTTTTCAGGAGAGTGCTGAGTTCAGTGAAAGGAGAAGACAGACCTGGCTTTGAAGCAGAGATACTGCTATTGAAAGTAGGATTGTCACCACAAGCAGTGTGCCATAAACACATCAAGGCTTAAGCAAAAAATCGCTGGTTGAGGTTAAACATTGGACTTAACCATGGTTAAGAAAATATCTTTTTAAAGTTGATACCTTTGCACTAGATGCTGTTTATCATTTAAAGTTCTGTCATGTAACAGTGTTTAACTATTGCAGAGTTTTGTTTGTTGGCTTTTTCTCAAATCCAACAACAGCAAAATTTCAGAAGTGCCATTTTTATACTCTTGTAAAGGCAGTGGGACGAGAAAGAACTTTATTCAGATTTAGCCATAACTCTGAGGTGAGGCTTTAGAGGAATGTTGTCTTAGTTTCTCTGCTTCCCATGGTGTTTTCTACCAGAAGGATTAAGTATTTCCTTCTTTCCTGCTTCATCCTTCACAGATCAGCAGAGATTTGGAGCAAAACCTCCAGTTATATCAGTGAGGCCACATTTTGTCTCAAGGTCCTATTAGAGTGACATGTGAACTTGCCCCATCCCTTACTACATTTAATCCATTTCAGCTGATTGAACTTAGAGGCATTTCAGATGAAAAATACATAGGTACTGACTGCTGCTGGAGACTAAAAAAAAAAAAAAAATAAAGACAGCAGTTGCTGCCTTTTGCAGAGGAAACATGTTGGTTAGAGAATAAGCTGCATTCCCAGTAGGATCTTTGAAGTTGACACAAAGCATTTCTAGGAATTATGCATGTTTCTTTCGATGGCAATTCAATGAGTTTCTCCCTCTCTCTCCCCCACCTGCCCAAACCTTTAGCTTCAGTTCGACAGAGTGGCTGAGAACAGCCGCTGACATCCTTCCCCAGACATATAAATGTAAAAAAAAAACCCTGAGGCCCGATTGTATCTGTCATTTGTACCAACACTCGTGGGCTGCAAAGGCTGAAAACAATCCTCCCCCCTCCTGTGCCAGGACCGTGCAGTTATTGTTGTTCTCCCTGTTTTGTCCTGCAGCAGTGCCCCCAGGATCCCCTGCACCGAGCGCAGAGAGACAGCAAGCAAAACCCAGCCCAAGCTGTGAACCGCTCGCAAATCACTTGAGCAGAAAAACAAGAGGGAGATGATATTTCTTATTTCCATTTTGCAGTTGGAGAAGCAAGGCCCTGGGCAGCGGCATCAAAGGCACCCAGGAAGCTTCTGGCAGGGCCAAGAGCTGAGCCGGGAGCCTGTAGCTTTCAGCCGGCTCTGCTGGCCAAAGCGGACGTCGACCTGTCCCGAAACAGCTCCTGCCTCGCCAGGGCACGGGTGCTACTCCCCGGTGGCACTTCCCAGGGCCCTGGGCTTGGCAGGTAGACAAGCCTGCCGGAGGTTGGCTGCGGCGTGAGGCTCTTCACGGTGGCTGCCAGCCACCCCTGGTAGCTCCCTGAAATTCCCTCAGCCCAGGCTGAGGCGGTCGAGGGCAGGTGCCCGGAGGAGCGGCTTTTGTGCGGCAAGAGGAGCCCCCCAGGTCCCCCCACACCCTCAGGGAGAGCATGGGAACCTCTTCAGTTCCTAGCCAGGCCCACTCGGCTGCCATTTGCCACCAGTTTGCCCAGTGCGATCAGACTTCCCGACTCAAACTGAGCGGGTAGCTCCCCTCCTCTCCTGCCCCTGCTTGGTGGGGCTCCCCGCAAGCTGTTTTGTACAGCGAGCACTCCTCCTTTCCCCCTTCCCAATCCCTACACCTTCCCTGGTGTTACCTCACCTCTCTGCATCATCTGTACTCCTTTTCCCTTGCCCCATGACCTTGACCCTTCCCTGGCGTTACCTCACCTCTCTGCATCATCTGTACTCCTTTTCCCTTGCCCCATGACCTTGATCCTTCCCTGTAGCCACGGGTTTTTGAGCCCTGTGGTGGTGCCTTTGCACGTACTCTGGTGTGACTGTGGAGAGCGTGCAGGCTCCCTGCCTGGTGCTCCTTGCCTTGTCCATGGCTGCGAGCTCTCCATTGCCGGGGTGAGAGCGTTCCCCGCTGCACCACACCGCCTCGCTTACATCTGTGCTTCCATCTCTACCCCGGTCCAATTTTACAGCATATAAGCTATACCTTCCCCCTTCATTCCATTTCTTTTCTGCTGCTCTTCCACTTTCTGCCTTGTGCATATCTGATGCTCGTATTAGTCTCTTGTATTTTCTATTTAGGATCTATGTACAGTTTCATTCCTATTATGTCTACTTGGTCCCTATATAAAGCGAAGTTTATTGTTGGGGCTGATCCAAAATTGGAAGGAAAATGTCATCGCTTTTTTTTTTCTCCCCATCAAAATTTGAGGTTTCACATTCAGCTCTCTGAGTGGGTGAGAGTTTTGCTATTTTCAGAAACATTTTAGTCAAAACCTCCAACTATGTTGTCCAACAAAATCTGAAATCGTGCTGAAAGTTTTCACTGAAGCTTTGAGTTCCAGCCAGCTCTACTCTACTGCTGCAGTTCTAAAATAATGTCACTTTGTGGCCATTTCGTAATAAATAGCTGCCAGTTTGAGGGGAAAACAGAGTATTCTCTTTAAAAGGATTGCCTGCCCTGCAGAGTCCATCTCACACAATAACAATAAGATGTCTAAAAGAAATCAGAAAGATGCCCCAGGTTCAGCAGACCCCAATTTTGAAGGAAATTCCAATACTGCTAAACTCTGTCAACAGGCAGAGCAAGGCTTTATGCAAGCAGTGTGTATTCTGTTTCCTGTGTTAGATATGCACATTTAGCACAGGAAGAACACTTTGAAATGTCATCATTAACAGCACTCAAAAGATGAACTCAGAACTTCTCAGGAGGTAACAAAAGCAAAAGCAACACAAATTTGGAGAGGTTTTACAGCTTTTATCATGGGCAAAACCTGATTTTCTACTGTATTCATAACCTTGCTGCCTTGCAGGGTGACTGAAGTACCCAGAAAATGGGCTGAGAAGACATCTCCCAGCACATGGCGGGATCACTTGGTAGTTTAGCACAAGCGGGTCAGGAGGGTTTTGTCACCCCTGGCTTTGAACTTCATCCCTGCCCATCCCTGGCCTCTGTTGCAGCTCTCATTCCATGGTTCAGAGCCAGACATCCCACATGGCAGGCATACAAAATGATACTGTGGATCATTTTAAGAAGTGTGTGTTGCTATGCACCCTGTTTCCAAGAGAACCAGAAGAAGTGAGGACCTTAAATCATATCATAACATTGCCAGGTATTAAGACAATGAGCAGCAAGCATGTCAGGTATGATGTCATCACTGCTTTCCCTGGTTGTGGAAAAAAAAATGCGTGTGATACCATTCCCATGCATAATGCTGAGGAGATTTGACCATAACAGCAACGGAAGACCTGATTTAGCACTTAAGCACCCACCGAATTTCATGAAGGTCCTTAATTGCCTTTGTTTTCTGTGGGCTAGATTATTTTTTTAAAGCTTTAGAGTGCTCTGCCAAACTAAGATACTTAAATCGCACCACTGAGGTTTCCAAAAGATAGACAGCAAGAGCACGTAGCTTAGAGTCCTAGTGAGCTCACTACTCCTATCTCTGGAAGAAATGACTGGAAGAGACCTGAACCCAATCTTTGTCACACGAGGCTCTCGCCGGGCACAGCAAGGTCCCAGCTCTGCATTCTGCACGCGGCTCTTGTGGCAGCTGCTTACAACAATGGGGGCTCTATTCCTTCTCGCCCAGGCAGGAAAACAGAAGCATGGTGAAAACATAAGCTGCTCAGACAAGATTAAATGCAAGCCATGTAGTGATGAACACCACAAGAAGCATTTGGGTTTCCATTCTCAGGTCTGTGCCGTACCGCCCCGAGTAGAGGCCACTCTGGCAGTCCTGAGCTCCTCCCCGCCTTACGCCCGTTTCTGCGTTCCTTGTCTCCACTACAGATAGGGAAATACTCTGGAGTCCTACCTGAGCTCAGCTAGCCGAGATTTTTCAGGAAATCTGTGAGCAGATTTGCAGCTGAATGCAAGGACAGCATCATTTCCACCATTGCTATCATAAAAGAAGTCATTAGGACCGACCCCAGTGCTGATCACAAAGCTCTGCCAGTTCAGACCAGCCCTTGATCTGACTGACTGTGCTTTTCTCTAAATCAGAAAACAAAGTTGTTTGCACAAATAAGCAGAAAGGTCAGGAGGAAAAAATGCCATTAAGGCAGAAATTTTCAGGCTATTTCAGATTACAGCTTTAATTGAGAAGCAATTAACAAGCAACTATGTGTTATGTCTGATCTTGGCAAATTCTGTCCCAAATCAGCACAGCGCTGATTAACTGCATGGGTTGCACTGCGTAGTCTGTTTTGTGACAGTTGGAAGAACAGTCTTTTCCCTTGATAATGCCCGAGTGTCAGGTTCAGCGAGCCGGTGCAGATTTGGTGGCCGTGCCTTCTCCCCTGACTGACGTTAGCTACCATCTGGTAATGCTTCAGAGAAGAACCTTTCCCCATTGTCACTGCGTTTGTCTGGTGGTCTGTAACATCTGACCTCTGCTTCACAGGTCGTGGCCTTCACCTCCTTTCTTTCCAATAGGAATAATGACAGCAGGGTTAAGTTTATATGATACCTCTGGTAAGTGCTACTTGTGAGCACTGGGCTTTCACAGCACTCCTCCTTTCTTTGATGCTAAAGTTTCTGTTTTGACCTCGTTGCAACATTAAATCACTCTGCCCTATCTGCCACCAATCTGGCCCCTTGGTTTGCAGGGATCTGTACTTCTATTTCTCTCTTCTGACTCAGGGTCTGTGAAAACCCTGAGCTGAAAGAACCTGCCAGTTGTCTTTGCAAGGGTAAAAATTTTTTCTTTTCCCATAATCAGAGACTTAAATTCTCTCTCTCTTCAAGCTCTTATTCCTTGTTCCACGTGTGATGGACTAAAGGACCAAAAACCCATCAAAGCAAGAGACAGTCTTGGCCCCAAGGCACTTCCTTTCTGATGTCAAACAGGGGACATTTTTTATTTTTGTTTATTAAAGGACTGAATTCCATGGCAAGATTCGCATCAGCTACTGTGAGAACGAGATTTCATGTTAAGTGACTTCCCTAAATTCAGGGCAGAATGTTCTGACAAGACAAGTATGGAGCCCTAAATTCCTGAAGGTCTGTCCTGCCTTGTAACAGCACAAGTGCTGTCCTCCTCATCTGGACCCTGTGCCAGCAGCCCTGACCAGAAGAGCATTTCCACTTGCAGGCTTCAGTGGGAGCAGGACATGCCATGATCTTCCAGTGTGATTCTTCCTACCGCTGTGCAGTGTCCTCCCATTCTCGTTACACAGACTGAGAAGCTCGGCCTGACAAAGAAGTCTTCTGCACTGAATTTAGGGTCCGTACAGATGATAAGCTTGACAGACTTGGAAGCAAACATCTAGCCACATATCAGAGGGCTAGACATTGGGAACAGAAATACAAATGGTCCTTGCACGAACCTGTGGATTCCTGGGCTTGGGGTGAAAGCTCTCCCTTACAATGACACGGTTTTACTTTCCCTGGCCATTCAGGCATGTTTTTTTGAGGAATTCAGGCAGCAGCTGATGCTCTGCTCCCCTGGAAATCAGTTCAGGTCAGTCACTTAATCGCTTTTAGGTCTCTTAACTGCCACGAGAATGGCAAGAAGAGATGCAGAAAGCATTGGCCGTTCGATGATATACCTGATAGTATCCTGGGAACCAGGCTGTGCGGGTCCCACAGGGATCTCCTGCCAGTCCCTGCCACCGCCTGGGATCACAGAACGTAAGCAACCTTTGGCTCACAAGCTCTGCAAGCACGTGGCTTCGCTGCATGGCCAGCGGTGGGGCTGTGATTACGCAGGGACGGCTGAACAATCCAAATCCCTACCTGGGGGAGGAAGCAAAGTGGGAGAGGTGAGAGCAACCATCCCTAGGTCCCCCCGGGAGGGAGCCGCAGGGCCAGGCGTGCCTCAGCCCACGATGGGGTGGGGACCCTCGGGCACCCATTCCATACCAGGGCACCTCTTCCCTGGCTCTCCGGGGTTTGGTTAGCTGCCGTGCTGCCTTCAGTCATGTGCAGATTTGGGTACGCAGCTCCCGGCCGGGGAAGGCTGCAACCTCCTGAGACACAATGCATGGCAAAAATGCATTTAAGAAGTACAGCCAGATGGTGCTGTCGCTGTCATCCAGGGCCGCGTCAGGTGCAATTTTCCTTTCCAGGTGCTTCTCAGCCTCGCTTCTCTGCCACAGCTATGTAAGTGCCACAGGGTTCATTGAAAAAAAAAAAAAAAATAAAAAAAAAATAAAAACAGGTGCTCTCGCCACTGTTACTGTCTCTTGGTGGACATTTTTCCATTTCACTCCCAGCTCTCTCATTGCTAGGAGTTGGGCTGGAATGCCGCTGCCACTGAGCCCCCGGCAGGCGGCCGCAATTCCATTTCGGGCACCCCTTCTTATTTCGGGCCCCTTTCTTATTTTGAGCACCCCTTCTTATTTCAGGTGCCCTTTCTTATTTCGGGCGCCCTTTCTTATTTCGGGCACCCTTTCTTATTTCGGGCACCCTTTCTTATTTCGGGCGCCCTTTCTTATTTCGGGCACCCTTTCTTATTTCGGGCGCCCTTTCTTATTTCGGGCACCCCTTTCTTATTTCGGGCACCCTTTCTTATTTCGGGCACCCTTTCTTATTTCGAGCACCCCTTCTTATTTCGGGCACCCCTTCTTATTTCGGGCGCCCTTTCTTATTTCGGGCACCCTTTCTTATTTCAGGCGCCCTTTCTTATTTCGGGCACCCTTTTTTATTTCGGGCGCCCCTTCTTATTTCGGGGAGGTGCCGGCAGAGGGCGGGCCCGGCTCGCCGGTGCCCGGGATGGAGCCGCCGCCGCCCCCCCCTCCCGGCCCCGGCGCTTGGACCCTCGGCGGGTGGGGGTGCCGGGCTCCCCGGTGCCTCTGCTCCCCGGTGCCTCTCTGCTCCCCGGTGCCTCTCTGCTCCCCGGTGCCTCTGCTCCCCGTGTCTGCCCGAACCGCAGAGGTGTTCCAGGCCTAGCGGCCTCCAGCCGGAGATGGATGCTCACCGTTGGCTTTGCGCCTGGGCACCTGGGGGTCCAAGCTACCTGGTCAGCCTGATCTTTGGGCCTCGGCCGTGTCTGGGGACTCCTCAGCTGAGAAAAGAATCAAACGATCCCGGCTGAACCTCATTCCCAACACAGCAGAGTCCGGCTGCTACTGCAGGACCGTAAAAATAACAGTGAGGAGCGCAGCCCACCGGTGAGACTTTCCTGACAGACAAGTTTTCTATGTTCTCTTTCCCATCTGCTTGTGCTCCTCTGCTTTCGCCTGCCTGCTGGAACCTGAGCTGCTGAGATGGATTGTCTTCTGCGTCCAGCCTCCCTTCAACAGAAGACCCCAGCATAAAACGGTTTACCTTTCCTGAAGGGATCCTTTCTGCTGGGGGGACCTTAACAGCGAATGAAGCCCACTGTTACATGACTGCTTTGGTCTGATGTCTCAGATTATTGCCCGGCATTGCATCCAGGCCAACCCAGACACGCAGACCTGCTAGAATCGTGCATGAGTAACACAAGGCATGCAAAGATTTAATTGTTATCTTAGCTAGGGAATGCCCACTTAAGGGTACTTACGGATGTGGTACACAAGATCCCTTTTGCCAGAATGGCTAATGAGACATTTTCTCTGCATGTTCAAGAACCTAGGAAATATTCCAGGGCATCTCTCTTTGGATTTGGCGTTTACTGTAGCATTCAGAAGTTAACCACACCGCTAATAAAAGAATGTGCAGTAATTCATTTTTAATGATTATTTCCTGGGTGTGGTAAGTGGTTTTGTCGCTTTAAATTCTTATGCAAATAAAATCAGGCTAATCTTCTTAAATAGGTAGCTGTAGCTGTGTCAGCCTATTCTGAGTTGGCAGGAGAGCTGCATAATACTTGGAATTCTCTAAATTGTTCATGTCAGTGGGATATCAACAATCGGCACAATAATAGTGATAATAGGCATGTGTTTACTTGCAAAGAAATTATTGCATAACTAAGGGCCTCATTAACGGTTTTCAATACCTCAGAAGAATGCCCCTAACTTTCTGATTGTTTTCATCCTATTAATACCAACATCACACAAGCCACTCCCCAAGAGATTTCTAACACGCATGTTGTTTTAATCACTGGTTAGTTAGGAAATTCAGATGCAGCAACATATTTGAAATGAATTAACAGCGCAGTTATGCCTGGAGTGCTTTGATTAACAGAGAAGAGTCTCTGCTTATGAGACTGCCATCTCTCCGAAGTAATGATGCCTCATTCCAGCTTTCTTGGATCATGCAGTGATGCCCTAATGTGATTCTGGTAATCCCACATAAGTGGTAGAGGAACAGTAATTGTTAAATGTAAGCCTTCTAGTAATTTCTACCAGATCTTGCTAAAAAAGTGAGCAGTACCAGCACAGCCCCATCCTGGCAACACAGGAAACCAAATGACAGCTCTGTGGCACTCAGGCAAGATCACCAACATCAAGTCCAGGACACCACAGTCACAAGTGTCCTGCAGTTTGACAAGTTCCAGGGAGTATCCGTGCCTTGTCCTCCCACAGCACGTGTCACAAAATGCTCCACCTCCCAAAACAGTCTCAAAACCTTTGCCACCAAACCTGCTGCGCTGTAGGGAAAGAACCAGAGATGAACAGCATGGCCAGCTTTCCAATTCACACGCTTACAGGGGTTTTATTAGGTGGAGATGCCCGGATGACAGGGCAATCCGAAGAATGCTGACAGCCCTGAGGACGTCTTGTACACTTCTGAGGCTGGAGTCTCTGCGCACAGCCAGAGTGGCTGCGTGATTGTATGAGGCAGGCCTGAGACTTGCAGGGTTGGATCTACTTCTCCACTTGTGGGCCTAATACCTGGGTCTTTAGTATTTCTTAAGATGGCAGTAGATAATCTAGGAAGCCAACCCACACTGCAAAGCAAGGAAAACAAAAACAACAGAATAGTCCCTGCCAACGTGACCTAGGGCAAAATTCCTTCCTGACCCTAGATCTGGCGATTGGTTTAACCCAAGTATGCGAGCCACACCTGCCCACAGGTACTTAAGAAATTTTCCAATACCACTACAAGCATAAGCATGCTTGTCCAACCTCCTTTTTTTCAGCCAGGGCAATGCCGGTACTTCAAAAATGAAATTAAACTCTACAGTGCAGGTGATAAATCATAGCAGTTGTGAAGATGATTTCTTCCTAGTCCTCAGGCAGCCAACAAAAGCATGAAGCATGTGACTAACACGAGATAAAAACAGTACAGAAACCAAGTCACCTTCGAACTCTTTTTCCCCCCTCCCCATCACAACCTTGAGAAATAATAACAAATCAACCCCCAGATCCCCCAGCCACGTCCTGATATGCTTCCCACTTGCAAATACAAATCAAAGGGACAAAACAAAACTACCTGACTGGGAAAGTAAAACAGCAACCTGGGAAGAGCTGAACAAGCCAGCACTATGCGGACTGCCAGCCCTAGTCCTGTACCACCAGCACAACTTGCTCTAGCATCTTGTACCAACCACCATCAGTGGTCATGGATGCAGCCACCCGGCACCTTCCCTGTTTGTTATGCTCCACAGCCTGCTGATGTCGCTGGTTGCTGCCCCACTCCCCTGGTTTGCTCTTCTGAGGCATCCAGCCAGTGCTCTCCAAGTTATTCCCCGCACAGTCTCCATCCAGATGTCCAGCTGTAGAGTCCAGCTGTTAGGTCAATTTTTACCTCCGGAGAGGGACAGGATGCATCAGGGCTGTGCTACACAGCCAGAGTAGAGCCCACAGGGCCCTCTGCCTGCACTGTTGCTTTCAGCCAAAGATGTCTCCGTTCTCCTCAGTGCCTCGGTGCATCCAGTGTGCTACTTCAGCCTTGCAGGCAAAAGCAACTCCAATGGCACAGAAGTCCTCAAAAGACTCTTTAGCACAAATACTCCCAGATAAAACTTCTACCATCCTTCCTAAGGTTGCTGCCCTCAGGATTCCTTGACTGCAGTATAGGCTGTGGTGAGCTCTCCTGCCAGATACAGTTTTTCTGTCCATTGATATGTAGTGTGAATAACAGCACTGTGTTCACTCCAGCTTGACATCCTAGCACAAGTGTGTGAAAAAGCAGCGTAAGCGCATGCAGCTAAAGTCTGGCCCATCCAGCCAGTTCCTCACTCATGCCAACAGGAGCCAACAGACATTTCCCTCCACAGAAGGCACAGAGTCAGTGTTTCACTACTTCTGAGTCCTTCTCAGCCTCTGCTCCACCAGCTTCTTTGAACTGATGGCAGGTAGGGCCAGATTCTCTTCCCTTTGAAGTTAACAGCGAAACTGCCTCTGTCTTTGCTTCTGAGCAGGCTCAGTCCCCATGAAGTCTGTGGGACGTAGGCTCCTAAAAGCCCAAGTCACACGCAAAATCAGTACTTCAGCTCCAGGTTAAGGTGGCTGGTTTTGAAAGTTTCTGTCCTCTGTTCTTCAGCTAAGGCTCTATGACTGTAGGCAGCTCATGAGGCAGACAATATCTAACTCATTTATACCTTTGTTCTTTGTCCTTCTCCTCACCCTGAACTTGCCAAGGACTCATGAAACACCTGGCACAATCATAATTGTGTAGTAATTACCACAGACATTGCACCACCAGCTGTGAACTTGCAAGACAGCCATTACAATAGATGATAACAACAAGAAGCGCGTTAATGCTTTATCATTCTCTCAGCTTTGGTTACTCTAAGTCTAAAGGCTATGCATGCATAAATACCAGCCTACCTGTGCTTTTACCACGTCTGCTCTGTAAATGGAAGATAGCCCCCTCTTCCCTCTTAAATTAAAAAGAGTGTATGGATATTAGCACAAAACCACAAAAAGCAGATAGGCAGTCACAGCAGTTTGGGATAATTGGGAGATCTGTGTTCCGCATTCTAAGCCTATCAAGCTGTATTAGAAAAAAAATATATATATAAATAAATAAATAGGAAACTGGCTGCATATTTGTTTTTAAACTTTTATTCTGACAGCCTAGGATGAGGTCAGGGCTGGGTGTAGGAGCAAGGCTGGGGAAAGAATTATGATTAAGGATAAACACATCCTGGACTACAGAATTGAGGCAAAATGAGCATGTGTAGTTCTCCTTAGGTTATCAGGGACCTCTGCTGGTAATCCTGCCTATGCAAAAGAGACCAGATGGCCAGCAAATAGAAATTGGATCGTATTATTAACGAAGTCGTAATTTTCATATATCTTACAAACCAGATTGTGTGCTGTAGGAACAGGCAGAAAATTCCTGACCTCTTGATTAGCGCAAGGAGGTTTAGGAAGCAGCCCCTGGCTGATTGTTGTTACGAGCAGGGGGTATGAGGTGTTTGGACTCAGTTCCGTCTTGGCTAAGGACTGTTGTCGGAACTCCATCAAGTCCCTCACCCAGGCTTCTGCTTTCACCCCACCTTTGGTCTGATTTTATTTAGTCTGAAAGCCTGGGAACAGCCACGGTCTCTCAACATGTGTCTTCTTCAGCGCCTGGCATGATGGAGTCTGGTTTCACAAGGAGACTCTACATGCTACAGAAAACATAGACAAAAGCTGTACTAAAAGAACATAATTTAGACTATGATTACCTGTAACGCTGAGGTCCGGCAGTAAATAAAAGGTGGGAAAAGTCATATGCCAGGAAGGAAAGGGGATAGACTAACTCATCTAGAAACATATGAGCTCCCCTGCCCTCCTTTTAGCCCCATTTCCACTGCTTGGACCATCAGGATCTGTCTCTTCCTCACTTTCAGACACGTGGCTGTGCCAGTTCAGTAAGCCTGGTTTTGTTCTTGTTTCTCTTGGATTTATTTAGAGGTAAAACCCTAAAGATCTGCTATGGCAGAATCCTACTTTCCAGCCTCACCAGGGAAGAGTTTTACACCCAGAATACCTAGGACTGCCACACATATCTCTAGGACTTTGTCTTCAGGACCACCTGTGTTCAGTCTCAGCAGAAATACTCTTCAATCCTGGAGGCTCAGGAATGGTTTCTGCATGTTGTGTCAGTAGGTCTAGGCTGGAAAACCAAGGCCAGCTGCCTCTGTAAGAAGCTATCACCAGATATTCCCAAGGGAACGCCACTCTGAAGTGAAGTTTCATACTGCTCTGGGGGGAGCACAAGTGCCCATGTTCAGTGGTATCGTGGGAGATGCAAGGATTTTCGTGACAATCACAGGGAAAGAACAAAAGAATTTTAAAAGACACTTCTGCACTTAGCTAAATCTATGTGGGATTCCTTAGGTTATGACAGGGTTTCCCATGTCAAAACTTCCCTCGGGTAGATTTCAAAGATCCACCATAACAAAGGAAAACACAAATACAGGTCATCGTTGCTCGATCCTGTAACGTCAGCAACAATAGCAGCAATGTTGTGCTCTGAAGACGTACTCAGCAAGGTCAACAGACCCAATTTGGAGCTGACAGTGTTACTCCACTGAAGTCAGTTGAGTTATTCCTGTCGAAGTGAGTGGTGAAACCGGCCAGGATTTTGTCCTGTGGAGCTGAGGCACCTCTGAGAACACTGCTGTCTCCTCCTTTCTCTGCAGGACCACAGGTAACATTACAGTGGCAACACCAGCCATGCTGAAACTAAATCCAAATACTTAGATTTGGCATCAGAGAAAAATAGCCTGTCTCAAAGATAATGCCTGTGATGAAGTCTTCAGCAACTCAGTCTTTCAGGCACTGCATGAGTAGTAAGATATCAACTTAGTTCTTTACGCACTGAGATGGTTCTAAGATAATGTCTTCTTAGAAAGAGATCAAACATGTATCTGTTTTGCATGGCTGTGTTTCGCACCCATGCTTCCAGTATTCGGCAGCTCTTTCTTCTTTGTTTTGCTCCAGATTATACAATGAGTGTCTCACATCAGGTGCTTCTTAGGGGCCCTTTTAATAGGAGCAGGATATTTGAGGCATCAAATTGTATCCTGGGGGAGTTGCAGGATTAGGCCATAGAGCAATTTATGCTATATGTCCTAAAGGACCAATAGCATTTTATGGTTTGTCTCTTCAGTTAGCTATGAAATGGTGGTCCGCTCCACCAAATTTTGGCTTGAACTAGAAATTATTTGACTTAATCTTGTTCTCCTAGACTGTCACACCCCATGTGGTTTATGCTAGGATGGTATACTATACTCATCATCTCCTGATGCATCAAATACGTGGGACCAAGAACAACCCTGTGTGAGAGACTAAATATCAAGGATTCAGTGTCTGGTCTTTTCAAACATTAGGCCTGAATAATCAGTGGGTTGACTCTGGACTTCACTCCTTGCTTTGCACACAGTTCGAAGCAGGAAAACCACGATCCCTCCAGATCACTAAAGGACTGACCTGGAGAATGTCTCTTTTCCCCTTATGCAGCATGTTAAGCTTCTGGCTTTTGCCCTGCCAGACCAGAGTCTGGTGAGTAGTTATGGTAATTTTTGTGGCTGATGAATTATTCTGTGGAAGAATTCTTGTACTGTTACTATTATTTATTATTTGCTGAGTGTTGGCAACATGCTTCCATCTCAAAAGACAGACTTTACATGGGCAAACTTCTTTATCTGCATGTGCACATGAATATGCCCTCGCTTCTGCCTCAAATTCCAGTGAGTTGTTGTTTCTCTGTGAGTGTCTTCATGAAGCGCCTCTACAGAAGCGATGACTGGATGGAGAGACAGCTCAGGATGGTACGTGTGGACTTGATCAAGAATGCTAGTGTCAATCTTCTGGAATGAGTGCTCTCACGTGGGAGAAACTCATCAGACCCGCCTCCCCCAGCTGTGCAGAGCAGCCCCAGACAGGAGCCACACTCTGTGCAGTCATGGCTGACTGCGTGCCAGATGTAGCCCCTCGGTGGCAATCCCATTGCGCGTCTCCCGGAGGAGGTGCGATGATCCCAGGGCACTTGGAGACCGACACGAGGAACGGTGAGAAGTGGAATAGCTCTTGCCAGCACAGGCTTCTGATTACGCCTGCTGTAATTTTAGTGTACTGTGCTCAAAATCCTGTGTGCCCCACGGACAAGACCAGACATTATTCATGACAGAGATTCTTTGATCCTTCTGGACTTGGGAGCGACAGCCTAAAAGCTCTGGGGCAGCTCTCTTTAAACCTAAACTGGAATCCAGTATGAACATGAATAATACAAGCTGCACATTAGCCTCTATTATTTATTTTGATATTGCAATACATTTATCTTAGCCTTTCCCTAAACATCCTCAGCAGTCTTCCACTGAAGTGGGAAGAGCAGCACAAGGAATACCTCAAATACCAAGGTAATGTTATCTGTTTTTTCTAAAGCAAACTTGGCAGATTTTGAAAGGACACCCACTGTGGCAAATTCCAGGCGTCAGTAAAACCTTTTGATAATGAAAATATGAAATCTCAGATATTGATAACGGAGGCCAGATTCTGTGTTTTGTTGTGGCCTTTTCAGACTGGGGCAGAAAAGGAGCCATGCAGCTTCGCAGCAATGGAGTGGTGGGAGAGGAGCTCAGGGATGTGCCCTCCCCTACAGCTCCCGAAACGAGTGGCTCACCAGGGAGGTACAGAGAAGTGATGGGAGCACGTAACTTCGGCTGGTAATACAGCTCATGAAGGACTGGTACAAATTGGATAGGGAAGCATCAATAATATTTTCTCTCTGCACCACCACTCCACTCAACCCATTAATTTCCAGCTGGACATGGACATTGGGCTGGATGGAGAGTCTGGCCTCTGAACTGCTAGTTAAATATTTCAGAAGACTTTCAATTGTGTTAATTCTGCCACTGACTGTCATGGTAATGATACTTGTGAATACTTCCTCCCTTCTTTTCAGGCAAACAGATGCAAATGCAGCACATTATCAAAATGGGGACCACTTAGGCAGAAGACTGGGGAAAACCTTCTGATGACGAGATGTATTTGCCTGCTGAGTAGCATCAGCGTATAAAGAAGATGCTACATTCGAATCACCAGGGACTTCAGTATGCAGAACCCTAGAGCCTGTGCTAAGTAAGGTAAACCGCTCCTGCCTCGACTCAAAGTGGATGGTCATGCTGCATGCCCTAGCTGATTTTTCTCTCCCAGAACACACCATGTAGACAGTTCTGGGGAAGAAACCTCTGTCCTTGTTCCCTTTTATATGAGGGCTATTGTATGCACGCTGAAAGTAGGCTGTGTTTGAGTTGGCCAAAGATAAACCAGTCCCTTTGCATCCATTGGCGTGTTTGTTTTCACCTCTACCTAGCCACGGGTACCATAGCAAATGTTTTTAAACAGCAGATTATCAGAAAGCACGAGGTGAGGTTGCAGCCAGACTGCGGTTTCTTCTCTCTCTCTTTGAGGCAGAGAGCATTTGTAACCACTTTCCTGTCTTCACAGAGCTGCTGATGACTGCATCTTCTTGGAATTTGCTTGCTCGTGCTGGCGCACAGCGGCAGGCAGAACCACCGCAGCTGCTGGGGGCTCACAGATTGCCTCTCTTCTCCCGTGGCTAACTGGGGTCACTCTGGTTTCTGCTTCCAGGGAAGGGGAGTCCTGGGACGTGTGTGTGATCTAGCCCCAGCTAAACTCACGGCAGATAATGGAGCCTGAGGAGGGGTGGGAGGAAATGGAAGTGGAGATTAACTCGGCTTGAAGCCTGGCGAGGCACTGAACCGCATTGCAGCAGCTGATGGGCGGCGGGGTGGGTGTGGGACGTTTGGCCCTTACCTCTCCACATCAAAGCTCTTGAGGAAAAAACAGCATCCCGAGAATAAGGGAGGGTAATTCAACAGTGTCACAGTGTTGAATCCCTCTCCTATGGAGAGGGAGCACTTCTAACAAAAGGCAACTGACCAGGGCGGGGGTGACCGAATGCAGCTTAAGGGAAGATGTCCTTGGGGTTGAACTTGCTCTGAAATCATCGTGTGGTCTCAAAGGTGCGTGGCTCCTCCGCCTCTTCCCCCTTAGGGGGGGTGGTCACGGGCTCGGGTGGAAGCGGCAGCGAGCAGAAGATGTGAAAAGGCTGGCTGCTGCCATCAGCATACTGGGTCAGGTCTCAGCTGGGGGGAGTCCTCAGCCCCATTGGCAGGAAGGCTTTCCCGTATCACGCCAGGTGAGGATTTGGCTCACCTCCGACAGTATCCACTCAGTAAAGCCACATAACCTCTATTTAGAAAAGCATGTCCTGAGGAATTCCCCCTTTTTGGATGAAATCTCTGTCTCACTTCAAATCTGTCTCTCTGTCTTGCTAATCTTTCCTGCTGGGATATAGCTCTCTCTGTCGCTGCTTCCATCGACAGCTGGTCTGACCATAGTCCATTTTTTGTTTGTTTGTTTGTTTGTTTGTTTGTTTTAACCAATTTAATTATATCCAGTTAGAAATATAGAAATATGTGTGCTTGCTCTGGTGCTGCTCCCTGGTGGGAAGCTGCTAGGGGGTGCAGGCTGTTGATTCCCAGATCAGAAGTTAGGAGACCGGGCCCTGCGGAGCACCTTTTGCAGCTCCTTCTGACCAGGCTGCCCCGCGTGGGCTCTTTGTGGGCTCTGCAGTGACTTGTGCAGCCCACAGCCTCCGAACAGCAGCAGCTTGTGGTAGTTAAATGACTGCTCAGTTTTGCCCAGGCCTGCTCAGTCTGTAAAGTGTTTTTTGCTTCTTCCCATAGTGTCTTGAAGCACATGCACCAGGGTGGGCGTCAGCCTCCTCTTGCTAATCCATCAGTTGTTTTAGCCTGATACTTTCAGGGAGGGATTGTGTGAAATGTGGGTCTCCCTGTCCCTCTGGCTGATGACAGCCCCTCCCCTGTCCCAGTATCATTGCTTGAAGACCTCTGTGGAAGTCACATCTGGGACCTGGTCCATTGACAGATAAACCTGGGGTGGTAAATTATTTGTTTTCAGCCAGGTTAGTCCCCCCCATTCAGCTGACCCCGTTGCAGGTCTCACAGAGCTGCGACGTGCAGTGCGAGCAAGCAACCAGAGCCAAGGGAAAAAAGGAGAGAGCCACCACTTTTAAGGGATTCCTAGCTAAAAGCCATTCTATCTCAGCTGCAAACATTATGTCCTTGCTATCAACTTTATTCTGAATACCCTGAGTCCTGAATCCTGCTTCCACTCTCCACACAGTCCCATCTGTCCTCTCCCACCCAGCCACTCTCGACAGCTCGCTCTCCCCTGGGTCTGTATCTTCTGCCTCCTCACCTTAGACCTTGGCTTCTGATTTGTAGCTCTTCTCAATGTTTTCCCAATGAATTACTCCCTAATGGTTGAATATCACCATGGCTGACAATTAATTGAAACTGCATTGGCCAAACTTTCTGTTGTTTTCTACCAAAAACATCCCTAGACTTTTAAGGCAAGAGAAAACTTGGTCCTACTGTATCAAGGCAGAGGACAGTATGAGCAATTAATGTCAAGAGATGAAACAGGAGGTTAAGATTAAAAAAAAAAAACAAAACAAAACAAAACAAAACAAACCCCAGCATATTGGGCTCAATATAGGTCTATTGCAAAAAGATAGTGTCTGTGTCTCCATCAGTATGCACTGATGACATACGTTGCTGGTAAGCGTAATGGGAAAACCAAGCTGTAGCCCTAAACAGTATGTGGGAACTTTCAGCTTTCTCATTCTCCTAACATTTTTACAAGTTTGCTGTCTTTGAACACTCAGGGCCTGATCCAAAGCCCTGCAAAGTCACCAGAAGGAATGCCAATGATTTCAGAGCCTCTTGGATCTTGCTTGCCTGCCCTGGCCCCTGGAGGAGAAGAGGAGGCAGAGCTGTTAGGGGAAAAACGATTCTCATGCTTCAAGAATTTTTTCTGGATTCCTCGGGGCGTGTCAGGCCTGCAGCATGCTAGCAGCTGGAAAGTGCAGGCTGAGCGCTCTCCTTTGCCATAACCTCACATCACTAATCAGATGAATAAAGGACCTTCGCTTCATCTGACTTACTCTGCAAAGCTATTGGAGCAAGCCTTGAATACCCCTCTTGGATTGTAAAGTCACTGCATGGGTTTTGCCCAAAGTGCTCTCAGCCTGGGAAAAAATGGTGTTGTCCACTAGATCGAAACACTGTGATCTCTTTAGAGAAGTACCTTTAGGTCATGAGAACGGGAATGAGTGAAAGAGGCGTCCACTGCACATCCTCTTCTTACTGCATTTCTATCTTAAGTCTCATTTCAGAGTGATGGAAATCTGTCTGCCTCTTTTAGGGGCAGAGCCCAATTCTGGATCATCAAAGACAATCCCCAAGTTTGCCACCTGCTTGCACTAGAAACCTCTTGAGATTTTTGTAAGCATACATGATCTCCACTAGCACAAGCAGCAAGTGAAGAAAAAACATTTCTAAGAGCTTGAGAGCTAGACAGAAAATAAAAGAGCAGATTAAATGTAAAAAAATGTGCCAGGTGGAAATGTCAGACAGACATGTGTCCTTTGCACATCAAAGGCAACAGCCACCCCAATTCTATTTAACCTCCAGTGGGTAAGGAGAGGAATTCAGGTGTGACTCATGCAGGCGAGTTAAACCACAAGCCAAGGGCTGTTCCACACTCAGAGTAAAGCGATTAGTAAAGGCACAAGTGCTGGAGGAGGGGCACACAAAATCTCCCCACAGTCTCAACTGGGTTTCCAGGGGTGGATGCTGGTGGTTTCTGAAGTCTAGGATCATTTGAAACAGTGAGAAGAGGTTGTTAACATCTTCCTGATTGTCCTCTTGACTCCTTGTAAAAGGACTTGGCTACTCAGGACTGCACTGATCTATAGCCAGACCACAGGAGGTACAGTTGAAGGATGCTAAAGGATGCTCAGGACAGATAAACTAAAGGGAGGAATTTCAGTTCAGGAATTTGTAAACAGCTGAGAACGGAATTAAGTGTAAAGCCTCCTTGGGTCAGATTGAACCCCTCTGCAACAGCTTGTGTGTCTGTGCTGGAGCACGAGGCACTCATGGTCAGCACTCTCTTTAGGGGGTGTTTGGCACCCTCCGCGTTTGTGCTTGCTTCAGTCCTTCCACGCACACCTTCCACTTTAATCAGGAGGAGGGAACGGGCATGTGTGAGACCATATGCCCATGCTAACACAGGCAGGGGCTAAATTCCACCGGACCATACAACTCGTACCAATACCAGTGCCAACACAGCGAACAGAATCAGACAGCTCTGGCCTCACTGTGTGTAGGCATGCTGGTGGGACCACATAAAGCAAAGTGTGTCAAACCTTGAGTCTGCAGCTGGAGGGAAATGATGAACTAACAGAAACAAGGACTGTGGTGTGTGAGAGTGACACTGCTGGTGTGTGCGCGTGTGTGTAACGAGTTGTACATGTGTTGCCTGCTTAGGGGGTGTGCTTGTGTGTGTGTGTGTGTGTGTGTGCACGCGTGCATGAGACGTGCCTCCACCTTCATCAATTTGAATGACTTTTTTCTGCTTTTGCCAGCATGGGAAGGCTGCCTCCCACTGCTCACCACACAGGCCTC
Source organism: Tyto alba (assembly GCF_018691265.1). Classification (NCBI taxonomy): domain Eukaryota; kingdom Metazoa; phylum Chordata; class Aves; order Strigiformes; family Tytonidae; genus Tyto; species Tyto alba. Next base: position 2,359,600 of record NW_024881295.1, on the reverse strand, counting down.
CCCCCTCTCTTGCCGGCCCAGCGATGCTGCTAAAGTTTCAAGCTGCATCTATCTAACCGATGCGAATATTTAAAGCTGTTAAATTGATGGGCTGAGTAAATAGGATTAGCTCCGTGTGCCCGAGGGGGGAGAGCCACTGCTTGCACAGACTGATAGGAAGACAAGGGGGAAGGCTGACGGGGAGAGGATTGCTTTCAAGCCGACAAGAATATGCTATATGGGAGGTACATAGATAGCTTCCAATCTGCCGGTGATTGGATTAGACATGCTCTTAAATGTGAAGTGCCTATACAAGTCCGAGGCTTAGCTGGTGCCCGTCTGCTGAGAACCTGCCGAGGTGCTCCCCAAGGGTTGTGGCCACCCCCAGCAGGCCTTGGAGACGTCTGACTGTCAGGGGGCAGAAGGCCCCCACTGCTGGGCCCTGTCTAGCCCACCATCCCAGGCATCAGATCTTTAACCCGCTCCCAGTGAAAGCTGAGATCCTTTGCCTCCATCTGTTCACATGAGATGGCTTTACAATTGCCCCTGTAACCTGCCAAAGGAAAGCGTGAAGTGATCTCTCCCTGCCTGGTGGAAGGAAATCTCTCCCTCCCTCCATCTCCTCCCTCTTTTTTTTTTTTTTTTTTTTTTTTTCTTCCAGATGAAGAATTTTAACGTCTTTCATGGTCTGTTTAAAATATAAAGTGGGTTCTTGACACATTTTTTGAAGCCGTGCTTGTCTGGGCATTGATTATTGTCACTAACAGTGATGTGAGCCAAATGCTTTCTTTTTTTCCCAAGCTTTGATAATATATCCAAGAACTTTGGCTGCTTTTTTATGAAGTCAGTTTCAGAACCAATATGCTAATCAAAAAAGGTTACACCTGCCCTGTTATGTAGAATAGCAGTGAATGGCATTGTATGAGACCTTTCTTAGGTTTATAGAAAAATAACTCCAAATATTTTTAATTGGAGCAGAAAAAAAATGAGCAAAAATATTGTAGTTGCTGTACAGAGAAAAAATGAAATTCATTTTCCAGCTGCAAATCTTTTGCACAGTGTACAATTGTGATAACTGGGGTTTATTACATGGATATTATCCTTTACTTATTTTCTAGTCAGAAAGAAAATATTGGTGAGGAAAATCTTTGTTTAACACCTATTTTGACAGTCGTTAGGAAGTACTCTGATGTCCATGTGCTCACTCTTAATTAAACATTGTAATTGTTTTTGAAACAGATGCTTGCCCTGATATTCTATAAAGGTAAAAGTTATGCATCTTTATTTTCTTTTTTCCTTATTTTTGTTTATTCTGGCTGGAAATAACAATATCTCGCCTGTGAGGTCTAAGCTGCAACAACAATTGGGATGAATAGAAATATCTGAGAAAAATACGGCAAGGACCATGACCTCTGTAGCCTGTTGCAAAAATGATTCCTGTTTTAGCCAGGAGGAAAAAGGAGCAAAGAAGTGATTTGACCACAAGAAGTGAGTTATGGAGCCAGAAGCCAAATCTAGATGTTGGTACTGGCTCCTAACCTAGTTACCCTCTAGTTACTTATCCTAGTTAGCTCTAGTTACTTGTCCTGGGTTACAGGCAGGTAGAAGCATGCGGCAGGAGTAGAGCAAAGTCTTACGGGCACAGCTAAAATTGAAGTGCAGCATTTCTCTTTGCAGGAAGGGGCTGGGCTTCCTTATCATCACTCAAAAGCCGACTGCAAAATACATCTAGACTTTAGGGAAACATTTGTATCAGAATAATATCCAGCTATGTATACAGGTGTGATATATAACATAGATATTACCAGTAAATTATATAATAAATAGAACGCAGGACCTTTCAAACATGATGAGGTTTCTTCATCACATCATGGCGAACCCCATCAGATAAGGTACAGCAGGGAAAGAAGCTGGCCGGGGTGCCCCCAGCCCGTGGCAGCTGAGGAGGAGACACCAGAACCTCTCAGCTGCAGAGACCAAGCTGGGTCTTGCTGCTCTAGGGATGAAGGGCTCGGCCTGGCCCACAGCCATGCTGCTTCTGACAGCGGCAAGGGAGGAGCACAGGGAAGACGGAAAGGAAGACGCAAGTGACCAAAACCACCCCAGCAGCAGCTGCTCCCTTGTATTCTCCCTCAGCAGAGGCCACTCCAGCTCTTTCGTATCAGCAAAGCGGGCAGCAAGGTTACGGCTGTTTCGCACACACACCTTGCACGTCCCGGCTTTTGGCCCTGTGTAAACCCCTGCTTCATCTGCGCATGGGATTACTTTGTGGGGCACCCCTGTTTGAAGGTCCGCACGCTAATGAGGTGGGAAAACAAGTCCTGAGCCAAGAAAGTATCTTACTTTGCTGATATGAGGGAAACTTCATCTCATTCTTCGTCTCTGCGGCTAATGTAGCTTGTCCCAGAAATAACTGCAGTGAGTGACAGTTGCACACTTTTAAATGAGTCAGTGATTCACAAAAAGGAATGGGGAAGGACGTTCTTCTGAGTCATGATTCCATATCCCATGTGCAGATCCCTCCACTGGCATCCATTGGTATTAGAAGCCCTGTTTCCCCCCAGCCCAGCCCACATGAATACGTGGACCTCCCTGGGTTCTTGCTCTGGAGCAGAAGGGCAGGGAGCACCAATCCAAAAATCAGCCCATAGGGGACTTGATTCTCATCCCAGACCAGCTTCAGAGCAGCAGAACTGGGCAAAGCTCATCACTTGACCCTGCTTCATGGTTGTACACCTAGAAGATGAATCCGACCTAACATTTTTTCCATTTCCCAGATGCTGGCATCTCCTGATACAGTACTTGAGGCCTGTTGCTCATCGTAACAGTGGGATAAATCCAGGTTCCCCACAGTCACTGATAGACTGATGGTAACGTTGTTGAGAAGAGTGGGTCCCAAGCAGCTTCTCCACTGATCAGGTCTCTGCTTTTGAGATCACGAATTATCTCGCCAGTAATTTAAGAGCTGTGGTGACAATATGCTTGGTCATGCTGTTTTCCTGTTAGGCATGAGGGTATCTCAAGTGGGCCTGATTGTATTATCTTGTGCTGGAAATTGAATGCAACCATCAAAGCATTCCTCCTCCTATCCTGGGGGCTTGTGTATATCTGATACCCGCTGCCATTTCTCTTTATTTTTTTCCTTATGCTTCTGCTCAGGTTATTTCCCAGTCACTACCTTCTTTCCATTTCTCTGGGCAGCCTCCACCATTCAGACACAACAGCTGCATTTACTCCCTTCTAATTCAGCATCTCCAGCAGTACGACTGTGGTGAAACTCCCAAACTACCTACCCTGTGTTTTCCTTCGAAGCACATTTGGACATCAGAAGAGTCCCCTTGTCAGAACTTGATCGCTGGGACAAGCTTTAGGCTGCCTACCCTCCAGGGAGCAGACAGGCTGGAGCAGCACCGCAGCTCACTCAGCTGAGGATCAGACCCTCGAACTGTGCCCAGTGCCCTTGAACCACTCTGTACATCTGGCTTTTTCAAAATTTCTGTCTAGCAGTCAATGACACCGTTCACCTTCTTCTGAAGAATAGCTGGATATTAACATACACTCTTTACGGGAGATTAAATTCTCCTCCTTTCCCACCTTTATGTCAGGTTTAATTTTAACTGATAAGCTAAGAGAACCGAATGCAGAAAATGGACCCTTTCTGTACAAACCTGTGTTTCTAAGCACTCCCTGGTCATCGTCAGTCTTCGCCAGACCTGTGTGTAGATGTGTGTACCCAGCCATTCCTCCGTGGCCATCCATCCCTCCTTCTGATCTGTCTCACTCCACTCAGAGGTCCATCTCTGCACAACAGGATCACCTCCCCCAGTGACTGCAGTCCTAATTCCTCTTCGTGTTTCCTGACACCATCTAATCTGAAGACTGCCTACTTCTTTCTGGAGACTGAAACTAATGAGTGCTCTACTAGTTCAAAATCAACCTCCTGACTCCACCCAGCTTCTTCTGTCTTAGCAGTGTTTCTATTTCTTTGCTTAAATAGCACCAAAAGGACCTCGGAGGTCCGGTGAGCTGACTCCATTTTTCTTCCTTTCCTGGCCTCATTAAAGCCGTTCTTGATTTTATCACTTCTTCCTGCACTTGTGCACTTGAATGTTACGTAATTAGATCAGATAACCTATGCAAACAAAGTAAGAGGAAATTAGAGATGGAAAGGCTTCTTTAGATCGATGAGACAAGCCCCACTCCCTTGGAAAGAGGGCAGGAAAGGAACATGCACTCCTAACTCCCCCAAGTGGTGTGGTGTTCATTTCTCCCTTGAGAACCAGCTCCAGTTTCAGACCTCACTGCTGGGATATTTTAACTAACACTTCCACAGCTGAATTAATTGGCCTACACCTAGACTTGCTCTTCACTACTCAGAAGTGTTTCTAAAGGGTCATTTACTATCTAAAAATAATACTTTGCATCTAATCCCATCATTATTCAGCCGATCTTCGCATTTCCTAAAGTCAACAAAATCCTCTCACTGCCTTCAGTGGCCTTTTTCTTGGTTCCTTACCCTTTCCTCCCAAAGAGGGATATTATCACATCTTTCTAATGCACTTCTCTCTCTTTCTCAAAAGTACCTATGTAATTTGCTCCAAAGAGAATCAGACTACTGAATCCACTGCAGCGATTTGTCTCTATCACTACAAGACTCTCCAAGAAGGGAAAGGACCTTGGTCCTTCCCGTGGTAAGCTTTCCTGCCGTGGGCAATTTGCAGGATTCCTTCTAGATTTCTGCCTGCTGTTCACACACCCTCCCGAGCATGTCATTGTGGGCCTCCTTGGCTCTTTGAGACTATTTAGAGGGGTAAGGCCAATTCTGTACACAAACAGAACTGCATTCAGCCACGTGGAAATCAGTGGCAAAACTACTCTGTCTTTGGAAATGAAGGCATCTTATGGGTCTACTGAAGTCACGGAGCAGAGACAGGAGACATCCAGGACAGACGTGGCTTCATGGACATTAGGCTGGCTGCTCTGGTAAGAGGCCGTTCTGGCCATTGATCTCAAAGAACAGCAGTGCATTAGCATAAAATGAAGCTAACTTATCAGAGAGTGGAGAACAACAGAATTTTGGATTAATATAAACTCGTACATTGACTCCTGTCATCTTGCCCTTCGTTCAGTTTTTGCCTACATTTACTTATTTGTGTAACAAGCATAATATTTATCTACTGTATCCCATCACTATGATGTTTCAAGGGATAGTATCTGCACAATGTTATGCAGCTGCTAAGTATTTTACGATGGAAATGGGAGATGGTAAAATGACATTGAGATCAAAGAGAAGAACAAGTGACCAGACACAGAAGTAAACTGGCATAAGGTCAGTGCTGATTCATGCCTGTTGAAAATCTGACCTCAGTGAAGGAAAAGAGAAGTAGCAGAGGAGGAATAAGGGAAAATAGGACTCCTTCAAGAGGAAGAGATGGACACAATCAGGTGGATTGAATGTGAAAGAATGAGAATAAACAAGATGTTAACTTACCAGGAAAAGGAGTAAACAAATGGAGAGGAAGAAGAAAAACCTCAAGCTTCAGAAAACTAGCAGGAGATAGCATCAATAGCTCAGAATCAGAAGACACAAGAGGAATAAAGAAATGGTGGAAAGTAAAAAGCTACAAAAGGCAGTTCAGATTGCTGGTCCTTCAGACCAAGAGTTATTTCGTACTGTCTTTGTACGGTGCCCTATACAGCAGGGTCAGGTTCTGAGATGACTCTCCAATGCTACCACAGTGTAAATGAAATAATAATCAGCTACAAACATTCAGCAGCTGCATCAGCTGATTATAATCACTGTCAGGATAACAAGGTAATTTATCTTATTTATACATGTTATTTTTAGCCTGTAACAGCTGACCAGTAGTTGTAGATGGTGAAAAAGTTCTTAAATGACTGTTTCAATCTCTGTTAAACATTTATTAAATAGACACACTAAATTAGAGAAAAAGAACTGAAATGCCTTCAGAACTTGCATACGACCTAGTTAGCAGAAACTAAATTGACTCCTAGATTCAGAGCATATTAGGTGCAATTATCCCTTTAAACTTCTGGACTTCTTGCAATGATAGTGATAACACTGCGTAAATACTGAAGTAAGTTTTTACAATATTTACTGGGTGTGGGGGGGAAGCAAAAAGCATCTTGGAGAGCTGTATCACTCTGAAAGTGTTTGATATCAGCGAGCATTCTCGAGACCATATTTTTTTATTCTAGTGTTAATCAATTTCAAAGACACTTAGACAAGACTCTGGAGTTATGGAAGGACACACACAGTAAGAACTCAGAAGTTTTTGCCCAATTTTAAAAAATCACTTAGGAATCTAAATTCAACTGATACCACTAGTGCAATTGTAATGCAGGTCCCACTGGACCCCTGTTAACACTGACAGAAAAAAGAGCACAGTTAAAACAATATTAAGCATTTTTCAAGATCCTATGCTACAGGATTCAGGAGAACAGAAGAATGTGACTTACTGAGACACCTATACCTATCTGCCCACAGATATTTCAGGTATTAAGAAAAATTGTGTGGTCAGATTTGCAGAGGTACTTAACCCATCAGTTTCAATAGGAGTCAAGCATTGTTATTGCTAAAAATCTGGACTCAAGTTATTCAGACTTTGGGCACTTTTCTCAGGCAGTTGTTCCTTAACAGTAATTCAAATCCATCAGCAGAACAAGTTGGTTTCTCTTTTTCTTTGACCAACCAAACAATTACTCATGATTCACCATTAAGAAGGAATATATACCGATTACTTATGATAGTAATAGCCACAGAACATGGTTTTATAACATCTTCCATTTATTGAACTGTTTCATTATCCAGCACCAGCACCTGGAGAATGAACATTTTTCATATTTTATAGTTAAGAAAACTGACACCTAGGAGGATTAAATGACTGCTGTAGGACCCACAGGGTACTTAAGACAGGTAGAGATCTCTTGGACACATAAATTTGCTCATTGCAATCCCTGGTAAACATGCCCTAAAATTCCTTTCTAAAACTCATCAAGCACCCCTTAATTAAACATCTTAGACTTTTCTGCCCCCATGCCTCTAGTGTGGCTGAGCCCCAAACTGAAGTTCATATGTATTTATATAGGGGTTGGCCTAAGCGCAAAATTAAATGGTTTGCTGAGCTGGGTTTCAGGTTTCCTGCCACATATTTGGGGATGTTTAACATTCAAGCAACAGTGCCTCTACTTTGCTCAGAAACTCAGCTTCCCGGACACAACCTCGGGCGGGTGCATTGCTCTCCACTGGCCAGACCAGCTGGTTGAAAGGCAGGAGGCACAGCAGAGCTCTGCTGAGTCCCTCCTGGCGTTGTTGAGTTGACCCTTGGCTTGCTGAGCAGAACCCTGCCAGCCGCCCACCTGGACTGCTTGGGTGCTCTCCTAGCCAGGCACTGTTGCCTCCTGCCTCTCAGCCTGTGCATTCCACACTGCTTTCAGGCACGTGAATAATGCATGGCATTCCTCTGGTTGTTCCTTCCCAGCCTCCCCCATTTACTGGAACTGAAAGCTTTTGCGGTAGGAGGAAATCCTTGGAGATCCTCGTAGAGGTTCCCTTGGCTGAGTGCTGTTAAGAATACAGGGGCTGAGTGGTACTTCCACTCCTAGCAGCACCCCAGACTTGCACAACATAAAACAAGCCACTTAACCCTTCCATACCTTATTTTCCCTTTGGGTGAGCTGACAGACATAGTATCTCACATCGGTATTGGGAATGCTGTGGTGTAATATCAGGGCAGAGCCTCCGACTTCAGTGAAGGCTGCCACTGATACACAAGCTACTGCCCATACCATAGGGTCTGAAAGGCCCATATTCCTCATGAGTAGAGCACCTCTTTCCCAGGATTTCTGGGAAATCATTCTGGTGCAAAAGCGGCAAAAATTGAGCTCAAAACTTGCCCCATTGAGACTCCTCTTCCGTCTCCTGACTTGATGTTAAAGAGCAGCACTCCAGATTACTCTGTCTTCTTGTCACTGCTGGAGTCCTGATAGTATTTAGCTTAAAAAAAAAAAGATACATACCCATTTCCTATCTGCAGTGCAACTCCTATGGTAAAGGTATTCCAGTTACCTACATGTGTGTAAGTACCTTCAAAATCCTTTGCTTTTCATACATGCCCCAAGTCCCCTGAAGTCTTGAGTGTTCAAGGTTATGATACACTTGAGTCTGGTTAAATAAGGAACCCATGGCTGCTCACAAGCCCAACTACAATGCGGTACTCAGGTGCCTTTCACAGATCTGCCCATCTCCTCCTTGTCACCTCCTTGCTTGCTTCTTCATGTAAAGCCCCACATTTCATTTATTTCCTTCTGCCATAACACAGTGGAAGCTTGTGACTATTTTGCCTTTATCACCCTGGATTCCCTCAGCATGGATTGCTTGACAAATTCCACCCTTCTGCTGAGTAGTTAGGTTTCTGAATATTTTCTCCCAGATGTGAGAAGCTTCTTTTTGACTAACCATATTTCCAGTTCCCACTACACTGTCTGCCCATCCCCACCACTGTGCAGTTGTATAATCTGCCAAATTTTGGATCTTCTTACTCATATCAGCTAGCGATTACTTGCAGAAGGTTCACTAGCTGAAGCAGTCCTTTCATAACCACTCTGCACTGTAAGAGGCACCAGCATAGCCTTGTAGTACTGCTTCCTCACCCTCCACACCCCTCTACAGATACAGATACAACCAATTTTAACAGCAGTCTATCTCTGACCCCTATCAGACTCTGGTCTGCTGTAAGTACTACCCCTTGCACAACAACTTTCATTTCCATGTATGTAATTGACTACCCAGGTAGGCTGAATTTAATTTTCATGTTGTTTATGATACAAACTTCATTTCAAGGCTCTGCCTCCCTTGCATCTTTGTTCACTAATTAGCTGGACAGGCTCGGACAGGTTTATCTAAAAGGCTGAGTATTTTAAAATTTTATTTGTTTATGAGAGCTACGTATGATTTTAAAGCTCTCGATTGGGTGTGACTTTCTTTGGGATTTGTCAAAGGAGAAATAAGACTGTATAGAATTTTCTGTAGCTAGCTAAAATGTGCAGGGGCTGGTTTTATGGTAGATGTTCTCACTGGAAGAGACAGTGAGACAGAGAGAGTGTGTTAGAGCTCCACAGCACCCCGGCCTTTTTACAATGGAAGGTCAAAACTCAAGGGATCTTCAGAAAAGAGCAGCCTGCAACATTTCCTTCAGGCAACACTCAGAGGTCAGTTCTCCTTTTCCATATGTGAACACATGTCAAGAACCGTGGCTCGTTTTCTGACCTGCAAAGTGATTGCATGCCTGTGTACTGGAGGACAGGGGGTCAAGCCCTTAGTCCAGTGCTGGCCAACTGGCAGCCCTTGCCCTTCAGGTAGCCTGTGGGAAAGTTTGTACAGCCCACAGGGACCAGGTCTCCGACCCCTTTTCCTTTCCCTACTGTTCCTGGAACAGAGGGTCTCCCATCTCCCCACAGGTCTCTGGCTTACCCCAGCTGGGCCCTTGTCTAGTTTGCATACTCCAAGCCCAGAACAGTGAGTGACTGACACAGAACATCTTTCCGTTAAACTGTAGAAGGGAGCCAACAACAATTTGCACAGAATAAGCTGCGACCTGGCCACAGGAGAGTGAATGAACCTGCCCACTGAGAGCAGGACCACCAGCAATGAACTTTTGCATACCAAGCACTCTTGACACCTGCCACCATGCCCTCTGCTCTCACAGTCACTCTGCAGGCACCAAGGCATAGCCACTTGCAGTCCTGTCTTTGCAAAGCCTGCTGTTTAATAAGAGCAGCCCATGATTGGCTTACCCTTAACAGGATCTTCATCAGCTTCCTAAAAGTAGCTGCTGGCCCTTGGGCTCTCTGCCTAAAGGACTGATGATTTCATATGGGATTCTAAATGGGTCTTACTACTAATTTACATGAAATTGAAGTTAGGGCCTTGGGCTGTAATAGAGTCAAACTGGTTACTGGTGTCACACCATCTGCATGAGATCTACTCCCTTCTTCATCAGGCTGCTCTATGCCTCTCTGAGTACAGGTGTAATTTCTGTTTTTAAAAAGACCATCCACTTTGTACAGCTCTCAAGGCTGGCTGATTCTCTACAAAGATGCCTAATATCTCAATAGATGCCATTCTCCACGGGGAGATTTCTACCATAAATATGAAGAACTTCACCCCAACACAACTGCCCTTGTTGGGAGTGAAGAAGATTACCTTCACTCTCCATGTGCAATTCCTAACTACAGCATTTTTCTTGTGCAGGCAACATCCTGATGATACAGGCATTTACATATATTTTCTGCTTCAAACAACACAAAGGGTGGTTCTATGGAAACTTGTCTTCAGATCTCTGTCAAGGTGTTTGCCACATCATTTACTTTTTCTTACTTGATTATTCCCCCTCCATGATCAGTCCTATCAGATGAGATGTTGTAGGACACGGTTCCAGCTTTCATGTCTCCCAAATGCAGGATGCATCAACTCTTATCAAGAACATATCCCAACATCTGCAAGAGCACCAGTAGGAATGTTGGCCTAAGGTACTTATCACAAACAAGTGAGAGTGTTTGGAGGCATGAAATCAGAGTTCATCAGAGACAAAGTTCTAAGAAATGAATTCAGGAACAAGTCACCATGGGATAGATACATTTGCAGTGCAACTCTTCCTCCGCAGCAAATACACACGTGCACACTTTCTTTACTCAATGAGGAAGAAGCAAAGATGTGCTGCCATCCCAAAAGACACCCTTGGGTAACAGCCAGGACACAGGTAGTTGTAGCTGGTAGAATGGAAGCTTGCACTTGAACCTCTGGGTGGGTGCTTCCAGCCCTGTAGAAGCTGTGCCTCCCCTGCTCTGCCTGGGACTAGAGGCACACAAAGGAGGTGTCCGGCTTGCAGAGACCTTGGCAGAGCTCAGCAAGTAGCAAAGGTGCTGGTTCCAGACTTGCCACTAGCAGAGGCAGTGCCCTGCAGCCCTTCACCCTTCACTCCCCCCCAAAAAACGCCCTGCAGTGCCTGTAGGCTGGCGAGCAACCTTCACATGTAAGCCTGCTCTCCTTCCCTTTGCAGCTGTAAGGGATGACCACCTAAGGGCCTATATCTGCCGGTGCTTGCCGACCACTAACTGGTGTCACGGCCCATTGGTCCCCCTGCCACTCGGACAGCCGTGCATAAGAAAGCTCTGGGATGGAGAAAAATACAGTGGGAGTACTTCTAAATGCCATTCTCGTTCTGGGAAAATTGGTTTTCTCAGGGAAAAAAAAGAAAACTGTGACCTAGTGGTTAATGTACACGCAGAGGAGTCAGAAGTCAATTTTTATGTGGTTTGAGCTGGTTCATTCATATCTAATTAAAACGGAAAGGGGAGAGTGGCTCATTTTATGCTCAGTTAATCAAGAGACTGTAGAAGCTACTTCTTTTGCTCTGGGGATATTGATAACTGCTGGATTCAGTCCTATGGAACTAGATTGGTTAAACTATTCCTCTCCATTTAAAGTAATTTTAAGGGACCCCTAGAGAAAAAGGCCAAGGCAACAGTACAAAATCCCTGAAGCTTAAGTCCATTTGAAATCTGATTCCAACCCCGAACCACATCTGATCCCAGCCCTCAAGCCCATCTCTGTTTTGGTCTATTATAGATAACTGGTCCTGCACCTACCAGTATATTATATATGAATATTGGGATATTCAGAACTTGGCTAGAAAAGACCCTGGAAAACCTTTTTTAGAACAGAAATGAGCTCTGCTCTAAGTGAGGCATTGGTTTTAAGAGATATCTGTCGACCTAAATTATTCTGTGACTTTCTGGATGTATGGCCCACATCCTGCCACTCATATATATGCTAGATATACCATGCAGGAAGGATCTAGTGAGAAAGAGCTTCAGCCCTTCCAACCCTGTCTCCCCATGATCACAGTGCAGCTGAGAAACCATTGAAGACGGCTCCTCTGACTAACAACTCTGCTAATACAATGTCTAAGGAATTCCTTTGGCTGAAGCAAAAGGGCAGAGCTGAGCAGTGGATCCTCTTGACCCTTTCAGGGGATCTTCCATAGAAGAAGAGGGTGCACAACCAGACCACAGTGCCTCAGAGCATGCAAGCACACTCATGGCCTCAGTCGTGCTATTCACAATGCTTAAAGCTAAGCACAGGCTTATATATTAAGTTGGATTAAAACCATATGTCATATTGTAAGTGAGGACCTTAGGGTGTTTCTACAAACCTTCAAGGATGGATTGTCATCCCAGCAAGGTGAGCACTAATTTCCTATTGATAGAAGAACCAAGATCCAGCCTAGGGTCTTGTAACTACAGCCCATCTTTTCTTGGAAACTATAATATAGAACAATAAATGCCTAATTACAGGTAAAACTTTGTCTTTAAAAAGATTAGAATAAAACTTTATAGGTCCCCAAATTGCCTGCATTCTTCTAATGATACCAGCTGGATTTATAAAGAATATTTTCTTTCCCTATCAAACTGACCTCACTTATAAGGACAATCACATGCAAAGCAGCAGAAGTGATCAGTAGACCAGAGTAAACTGATTAACTGAACTGATGAAAAATGGGCTCTGAATTCCACTATATTTTCTTAAAAGCTGCTCCTCTCAGAGGCATATGCGAACAGCTTAGTATAAGCAGTTATAGAATCACAGGACCTCGTTCTGCTTTCACATCAGAGTGATTCTGAAGTAATTCCATTAAAGTGAGCAGAGTTACACTGATGTGAGATCACAATCAGTTAGAAATGGAAAATTCCTAATAGCTTATCCAGTTCATAACCCTAGGGCTAGCATACAGTTATTCCTCGCACTAAAACTGCGTTTAATTCTTTAAAATATGAGCAGTGGAAAATGGTGCTTGGGAGTTGTTTTGGTCGTTTTGTGGGGTTTCTTTAATTCCTCATCCAATTTCTACTCTTAGGAAAATCCTTATTTTTGACTGAAAGCCAGAACCTCAGGTACATTGCCCAATAAATGAAATATGGAATGAGGTAGATATGCCACATTATGACAGTGTAATTCCAGGTGCTTCGTGCCCATTCTCCCCTACTGGTGGTGGATCATCATTAGGCTAGTGATACATGGAGGTTTTAAAGACATTATTATAAAGACAAAGCAACATGGCAATGCTAGACAGCTCGTGGTGCTTGTGGTTTGGGGGAAGGAGCTGGAATGAAGAAGAAGGGGGTTTCTGAACAGTAGAGTTAGCTAGAGGTACTCTTGGAATATAAACACATTGATTCAGAGGAGGGTCTCTGAGCAGCTGGGGTTTCTGTACATCACTAGGCTGTACATACATCCATGAGAGCAAGCATTTCCTGATGCTATTGGAACGATACCTGAACACCTGATCTCTCCTGGTAGAGTAGCAGCCTTCTAGCTCTTCGGTGCATGGAGAACCCACCCACCTCCAAACACCACTTAAAGTACACTAGAAGAAACACACACTTATCAAGCCTGTGAGGTTCTGGCAGAGACTTCTGAACAGAGTCACAAGGACGAAAGCTCTACCTACGGTTAAGATGAGCTTGATGTTGTTATAAAGAGTTATGTTATTATATAGATCTTGTTATTGTTATAAATGATACAGTTGCCTGTGACACAAGGTGAGCAAAATCATTTATCCATTCATCCTTTATCCTGTATGCCCACGAACTCCAAAATTATGAAGTCATGTGATTTCTAAGCAAAAATCTCATGATCAAGGAGACTGACCTGGATTGAACAATAAAAATGTTCCCACAGAGCAAACTGTTTAGTAGATTTTACAACTCAGGACACCTGCTTAGATGCCAAACAAGGTGTCACAAATAAGTTTTTCATGAATGAACCATTTGTCTTACACCTTTAAAAGACGGGGTCTAAAATCAATCTGCTTGTGAAAGTCCTTGCTAAAGCGTGTGAGATAAATGCAACAGTAAATCACACAAGTCACTAATCAGAGTCTGATACCATTTCCCTGTGAACAAAAAGCAGTAAGAAATCTCACAGCTGCTGTTCCTGCCCTTCAGCAACTTTTAATTTTTATTGATTGACACACCACCTACGTGCCACATCATCCACAAGAGACATCAGGTCTATTTCAGGAAAAGCAAATTATTCGGTACTGTCAACAGCTGGCAGAAGCTACCAGGAACTGCTTCTTCATTCATCTGTTTTTCTCAGGCACCTATAAAGAGTTGTCATCACATATCAAACAAAGCAGGTATCGGGCATCATGTGTGTTTTGATGCTAGTATACACGGTCTCTTCCTCCATCACTGGTGGGTATGTAGTGAGGCATGTCAGCCATGACAAGCGAGCAAAGTGGGTACAAAGTGGGCCCAGGCACAAATGTTTCAGAGTTGGTCGCCTTGGAAGATCACATTTGCTGTGGATGGTAATGGCAACAGGACACGGAGGAGAATCTGGACCTATTCAGACCAGGCACGCTGCCTCATGAGAATATGCATGTGACAAACGTTGTTGCTTCCATGACACTAAATAGTACTTGTACTTCACTCTGATCTGATGGGGACAAAAGGACTTTGCATGATGAATTAATGCCCCCTGGCATTATTTGCCCTGAGATAAACTGGGCTTTGAGGAGTGTGATGTTCTTTTTACCTATGCAGATTTCTGAATAACGTTTGTGGGAATACTGTGCAGGATGCCCAGGATATCCCTTGATATGTATGAAAAATGGCAAATGAAACAAGTTTTGTCATGTGCGTGCAATCTATTTTGGCCAGTATTAAAACCAAAAGGCAATATGAAATACTGCATATACAGTAGTGAAGAATAAAGAGTTTCACTGAAGTAGCAGAGGGAGCTGGAGGTGAGTGAAATACATTTTCCATGCTGGAATGTGATCAAGATACTGGATAAATGCCACTGCTGCTGAGAAAGGACCACAGACGTTTCAAAAGCCGTAAGTGGTCAGGAGCTTGGTTTCTCAGTCATGTCCAAAACTCAGCAGCTTTAGTAGAGGACCCCCCCTTAGCACCACATGCGGGTGCTTGGTTCAACACTGACTCAGAGGGAAGAATGCTACCCACTGAGTCACTGGCCCTGCTTCCTCCAGTGCTGCCTTCTCTCTGCTGGTTATCCACTCAAGCCCAAGCATGCTTAACGTACAAGAGCTAACAGGACCACAGCCCTGAGAAGGGTGGGTGGCACAGAGTGAAAGCCTCGTGAGTGCCAACGTGCCAGGGTAACCCACGCAAGAGTCACTGTTTCTGAGGTCTGCTGTGTGATCTGTGGGATGAACGCTGTGCTCACGTCAAGGAGACACAGCACACTGAAGATGTTCACCTCCGCTCCCCAGTGCCTCAGCAAATACGGCCTGCGTGAGGGTTGCATTGAACAGATTGCAGAACCCGAGCTCGTGCCATGCAAGGGAAGCATTCAGCTCACTGCGAAATGCAGCTGCCTTCCACCCCTCTCCTCTGGAAATGTCTGAGCCTCCCAGAAAGAATGAGGAGAAGCACAAAACTCATGCTATATTTGATCTGGACTGTGCTTAGCCTATCTCTTTTCCTTGAAATTATACTGAACTCATTTGGGGTGGTGAGAAGAGAGCTTGTGCTAGAAATAGAAGATCTATATTTAACACATGGCCCTAACATGAAATAGAATCACTGTGGCCCCTTGAAGTTAGGAAGTTTTGCTTGGAAATGCATTCCAAGTTTTATCAGATTTCTCTCATCTGCAGCATCCAAGAGAAAAAACTTCCTAGAGACGGTGTACTTCTGTGCCCAACAGACTGAACCCAGATACATACTTTGGTTTTAAGATTAAAAATATCCTCCACTCACACATATCATGCACATGTAAGTAATTTTCAGTCTTCAAGTACTAACCCTTCACAGCCTGAAGCAGAGACAAGTTCCTTCTCTATTCTCACAGGCTTGTTATTGTTATGCAAGCTTTCATTCTGAATCTCAAACTGACGAGAAAAATACCCAGGTTAGTGAATCTGAAACTCAGCCTAAGCAACCGAAATGAAAATGCTGTGTGTCTGTTAACCCATTCTTGTTTCTCCTCTTAGGGGCAGACTGCTTATTCTCCCAGCAGCCTAGCTCATCCTGCCATATATGAAGTTTTCTGCAGGTGTGATGGTTTGGTTCAGCTCCTCGGGCTTTACTCACAGGTCTCTGCCCCACATGCTCGAACCTGTATCCTTCCATGTCTCCAAGGAGAGATGGTGGAAAGAAGATTTCTGGATATTCTGTACTTCTCATTGTATGACCACAAGTAGCGACCTCAGACGCTGAAGGCTGTTCATTCTTACCCAGCGCTCTTCAGGCAAAGGACTTCTGCTTCTGCCTGGTGATCTAGAGATAAAGAAGTTTCTGGGGCAAATTCCGAGTGATGGGAGATGAAGAGAAAAGCAGGGTTGAAGCCTGCAGAAGTCCAGTGTCAAAGTTCTTCCAGGAAGGTTTAAAGTAGAGTATTGCAGCAGTAGAAGGAGCAAAAGAGTCTAACAGACTGACCATGGGTTGGGCTGAAGGAGACATCAGATCTGATGATGAATTTCTTCATGGGTTTGGCCAATCTAGTCAATATTTCTGCCTGTATTTTTTCCACACATAAAATGGATATAATATTATTTATTTGTTGAGATTTTGTAGTTTTGTGTTTAAAAATTGCTTATCCTTTTTTGAGCCCTATGGAATATGTGCTATTCAGATACACATATGAGAAAGATTGCCAACAGACATTAATATCTAGGGAGAAGCAAGGAAATGAGAGCATGGGTATTAAAGGTGCCAGAAAGAATAAAAGGTGGAAGCAGGAAGGAAAAAAGATTATTAGAGACATCTAAGTGCTGGACAAAAAAAGGGAGGGAAAAAAGAGATAAGGAAAAGATAAAGGAAAGATAATTTTTCATAATGAGAAATAAAAAGAAAAAGAGCAGCAACTAATATGAATAAAGAGGAAAAGCAGTGAGGGAAGACCTGAGCTAAAAAGGAAGATGGAAGTGTCAGATTCCCTTAGTAGGACCTGTTACCATGTAAGTACCAGCAAGTAGGCTGCACATGAGAAACAGAAGACATAAAATAATAAAATGAAAGAAGTAGACAAGCAGATAAGCAGGAAAAAAAGTCTAAGTCAAACCTAACATGATGATTTTTTAAAATTATTTATTATTTAAAAAATGATTTTTTAGAATTAGTTTGCCAGTAGCTGTGGTTTTATTTGGAAAACCAATATTCCTTGTTAAAAACGGCTTTCAGCAAAAATCTGTGTTGGTCAGAAAGAAGAACATAAAACCTAAGCTCAGTAACCCAATACCTTTCTTCATGTTACTTAAAACTTCTATGTTTTCAGGTTTTTTTATGAAAACTGGATGTTTCTGTGGAGGTTCCTAGACACCTCTGTTTTTAGGCCTGTGTTCTCAATTAGCCTGGTACTCATTTGCAGGAGGGGTCTTTGCAGCACCACAGTGATATGGTATAACCGAAGGGTTATGGAGGAGACTGACTGGTATTAAAAATCCACGCTGGTGACTTTAAGGTAGCTGCCAGCCAGCCTTTCTTCTTCTCTCTACATCCGGAAAGAGAAGCATGGGATGTTAAATCTTCCAGTGAGAACTTCCCATGGCACAGAATCATGATGGGAAAGAAACTGAGCAATAAAAGCACAATGTACAAGAATAAGCTTATCAAGGCTAAATCCTGAGTTGCGCCTTGGATAGGTGATTGATCCCCACATCATCCACAAGTAATCCTTTCGCTTTTGCTGGTACATGTCTGAAACATCAGCTAAACTAACTGCGCTCTGGGAGAGATTCTGTAATGACTCTGTCAGAACAGACAATTGCAGTGGTAAATGTGAATAAGCCACTTGAGCATATATGTTCCTTTCTGCCCACAGAGATTTGTCTTCGTGGCACTGTTCCCATTTACAAGCTTTGTGCTTGAGGCGATGAGAAAAGCTGCCCAGATGATCATGGGAAAGTTTACACATGCAGCAACTCAGCCGGCAAAGCACCCGGTGTACCAGGCTGTGAGCGTGGTAGCTGCCCGTGGACGGGGCACTGACGCCGTTCAGCCGCCGATGGGGCGGTGGATCCACCCCAGCACCACCCCACACCGCCGGCCCGAGCAAAGCAGCTCTCCGACAGGCAGGAGAGCACCGCAGAAGAAGTTAGCTGCCAAAGGACTCAAATTATTTGGTGGACAGACTTCTCTCGGTCTGCTGTGTGGTTGGACATCAAGAGTCCCTGGGGGTCTGGCATCACCCTTCTTCCCTCACTGACTGCACAGGCCCCTCTCCACTGGGCAGCCTCCACAGCAAAGCCTCTGGCTGGCACTGCCACAAAGATCAAAACCCGGTATCAGCAGCTCCTTGCTGTGACAGAAACCTAGAGGTCTGCTCCTCTGGGCTTCACCTACCCTGGCACAAGCGAGCTCTTGTGCTTGTCATCGTTGGTGTTGCTATGGCCACTGCACGCAGGTATAAACCTTGCCCAGGGGACATTGTTATGGCAGAGGAGGGTGCAGCCCAGGAAAGGGTACTGCTTTACTGACGTGATTTATTTTCACGACCCGTCCAGGTCTCTGGAGTTTATCCATTCAGTTGCTTTTGCAGGAAATCTCCTCATGACAGAGCACTGGTGCATTTAGTAATAATATTTTACATCTGTAGTGGGCTCTGTGCATTCCAAGTGCTATACAAACACAAACTCATTCATCTTATCTTTTTATCTCATGACAGTTGCCTGCAGTGCTGAGTTGGTTTGATCCCAGCGTCACAGACCTTTCAACAGTGGAATTGTTACCTGACTAATTATCCGTCTAAATCACCACGAAGGACTGGTAGCTGGGCTCCACTCTGAGTTTTAACCAGCAGCTCCCATCACTTCGGTGAGAGGCCCCTAGGTTCTTCTGCTGCTGAAGACAGGAAAAGACAATCTTAGAGGCAATTTTAATTTAGTTTGTTTTCACTGTGATGTTGTTCACTAGGGGCAAAACTGTTTTCAGAACTAGAGATACACTTGCCACTGATTCACGGGAAATGCAGTCAAGCATCTGTGTATTAATTTTACCCACAGGCAATAGGGAGGTGAAGCTAATATAGGGCCAATTTGTATTGCTCCTACCCTTTCTGCATTTTCTGTCTCCAAATTAATTCATACCTCCCTGGATGAATAATCGATTCAGAGTAAATTACTAGGATTGTGAAAATAGACTAATTAGCGAAGACAGCTATGTCTTGAAGTCCAAAACATTTAGAGATTAAAGCGAGAGGTTTTCTCCAAGCTGAGCTGAGTTAGAGCATGAAAGGAAATTGAAACAAGTAGCAGATGTTGTTACAGAAAGAGGGAGAACATGAGGCAGAGATTAGGCACCTCTTAGACATGATCTAAAACCTGTATACTTTATTTGCAGCTGTCTGCAGACTGGATACAGCTAAACATGGCAGTGAAAAGACAGTATGGCAAATGGGAGGGACTTCATAATTATGAAAGTTATTTTATCAGCAGCAAAAGCAAATCTGATGAAGCTCAGTGCACTGAAACTGGCAGGAACAGTTAGGGCCCAAAATGCTGCAAATACTAATATGCAATAATTCAGTGCAAATTCTAAGGCCATGCTTTCAGAGAATTTTTATCCTAAATTGGTAGGACATTGGTTGCAAATAAGTAAAAACATTTTCCATAGCAGGCACTGTGTGCTGCATGCAGCTCTTGTCACTCTAGTCCGATGCTGACGAACTCAGACTGGAAGAGCTGCACGAAAGGACTTCAGTGAAGTGTTTTAATGAAGCATGGAGTGGCTGCAAAGGATGGGTAAAAAATAAGTAGGTCCTAAAGTTGGAACCACTATAAAAGTGATAATTTCCAAAAGTGGAACCAAGTTAGCTCTAGCAAAAGAAATTAAGACAAATGGAACAAGTGGTCTTACACTGAAAAGCCAACAGAAAGTGGCATAATTAGCTTTGGAAAAAAAAATCTCAGCAGGTATATGACTTTCCTTTTTGAAAATGTGGGAAAAAGAAGAGCTATTTAAGCTAAAGACAGTGTTTGCACAGACTAATACATATAAGCTACCCTTAGAGAAATGTATACAGGAAATCAGAAGAATGTTTCGAACCATCAGAGGAAGGAAGTTTTGGAGGAGCTTTCAGGAGCAGCAGAAGGAGAAAACTTTCTACTCCATTAAAAAAAAAAAATGATGAATGTATGAAAAGAATTGCATTATGTGGTTTCCCATGGCATCAGGAAACAGGACTCAGCTACTTCAGATGTCATTTCCAGACCTATTTCCCATGTTCCTCCTCTTTCCTTGCCAGCCCAGACATTTTCAGGTTACATATGTGATTTAAAACCTTAGTCTTTAATGTTAAAGTTGACCACTATCATGACAGGTATGAGTAGGAAAAAAATGCTCCAAGCTTAAGTTTTCAAAAACTTTCTTCATTTACCCTTAGGAATGAGAAAACGTATAGGAAGGATCTCCCACTAGCCATCATCTCTTCCCATCACATTGGCTGTCTTCAGGACTCTGCTTCACAGCAGCAGAATGAAATGAATCAGCACCATAGTTACTGGTTTTTAAGCAACTTCCAATAATTTTTTTTTCAGGATTGAAATGAAGCAAACCACTTTACATAATGCTGCGTAGCCTGGGTCCAGTAATTCAAGGCTGCCAGAAACATCAGCTGTGTAATACAGATGGGCTTCTAAGCAAGGCTGATGCATGCTTTTAGGAAACACATTTGGAGATTTTTTTTCTGAGAGGTGTTTTGCAACCTCGTACCCCCAGTTTTTGCTACTTCAAGCATCACTCAGAGACTTGGGAATTTATTCACCAGGAATTTTATATTCAACTAATTTATTAAAAGCTCCTTAAAACTTACCAAGGTACTTCTACCAAATTTTTGTACGTTCACCCAGCACATCACCATTACTCTGCAGTGAAAAAGTGGAAAAAACACAGAACTGGGTATTTAAGACAGTATTGGATATTGTGTTCTCTCCTGATGAAGTCCTTGTGACCCAAGGCACACAGATTTTTGTGCTGCTATTGTCAATTCAGTGTCTTCTGTTGTGTATGTTGTGTCTTCAACAGCTTCTCTGTGGATCTTTTCTGCTTCCTTTCCTTATCTGAAATAACGATCTGTAGAGAAGAATGGGAATAAGAAACATTCTAACTCCAGCACTTACACTGCACTCTCAACCCCAAAGATTTGATTGACTTACCTATCAAAAAAAAAAAAAAAAAAGGCTCTTAGTAATTTCACAGTAGAGAACAAGAATGGAAGCCTGACCTTACACTCCAAAAAGAGACATTCATTAGCACCGTGCATTGCAACCTTTGGACCCAGGTTACCTTGTGCATTTGAGGCAGTCTTCAGTTTGCCTTCCACAACACTCACTTTCTAGATGATATCCTGGCAGTGCTTGTCTCTGACCTTTACTGTAAAAACCCAGCTGCTGCGTCTCAGTCTGGTGGGCCCAGGCTCCTTAGCCATACTCTGCTGGTCAGGGCATTCTCAGGTTACTCTCCAACTGTTGCACAGAGCAATTTTTTCTACCATTTCTGCTACATTTCCTGGTTGTATTGTGTAAGACAATTTGTCAGGTACCTGTAGCCATAGTGCGTTAGAGACACAAATGGACAAATTTAATCAGCTGAAAAAAAAAAAATAATTCTCTGAGGCCAACAAAAGCTTCAGTGACTGATTCGGTGCTTCAGTCTATTTCTTCTTGAGAGAAGCTCCATCTTTTTGTTCAGTTTGTTGATTCAAGCCAATGCTGAGCTCAGGAGTTCCGCACCAGGATCTTCTAGACTCCTCCTACACGGTGCTTGAGGAACTTTGACGTTTGAAAGGATCATCCACTGCCCCTAAGACACACGTGTGACAGTTCCCAAGTCCCACCCTCCTGCCAGCCTTTGAGATGACAGATTTAACATCTGAAAAGAGGGCTGTCCTCGCTGCTGCTTGCTTTCAGATTGAGAGGGGGCTGATCCGTGGGGCTCTCAGCCGAGAAGGCCTGTGCAAAATGACTCTCCCAGTTTGACAGAGCCAAGCTGGTGACAGCTAAGTTTACGGTGGTAGCCTGGGGCATGAACTCTGCCTAGGAGCCTCGAACTTCACCAGCTAGCTTACCGAAAAGGTTCCCCAGGCCTGGGGAGGCAATGCCCTGCTCGACCTCGCCCCTGTGCCCAGGCCTGGAGAAGGAGGCTGCTGCCGCGGTCAGGCACCCTCTGCTCCGGCCTGCCTTCAGCTGCCAACCGTGCTGCGGTGCCCGTGGGGCTGGGAAACTCCTGTTTGCCCACAAGGTGTAACTGTTTGACAGCCTAGCCTACCACGTCCTTGTTGCTCCATCTAGCACTGTTATTGCTTTCCCAGCTTTTGATAAGGCGGGGGCCTGAGATAGCTACTGTACTTTCAAGTCTGCCTCCAAATAAGCGGCTACCTTTCATCTTTGTTTTATTGCCAAGGACAGACACAGACAGGCCAGACCACAGGCTGGCTAATAAGTAATAGAGAACTTTGCTGAGTTCCACAGTCCTCCTCATCAGGTGATATATTTTTTAAGCATATAGATTTAAACATATATATTTTTATACCTATAGGTCCCACAGTGTGAGGAGCAGGCAAGAGCAGGCACGTGGTGCATGGATACGCCAGTAGAAAAGCATGTCTGCAAAGGGACTCAGCTGTAACTGAGTAACTTGACAGGTAGAACAAACTCTTTCAGCCCTTTGCTCTTTCCAGTCCCCAAATATGACAGCTTAATCATTTTCTAGACGCAAAATGTCACTGAGATAAAGCAAAGTTTATAAAGGAGGACTGGTCACATCACAGAAAAATCTGGTAATATATCAAAGCAAAGAAACTCAAAGTTCAGGAAACATTTGTTTTCCTCAGAGCTTCCTCCTTTCCTCTCTCTCAGCACTCACAAAGCTGGAAATTCAGCCTGAAGGTTCCTTAAACAAATATAGCTCTGTCCTTTACATCACCATACAGCTCACCATCAATGCCACATTTGGTAAACTGTGAAAGTCGAAACCCAGTTGCTTTGTTCCAGCTCTCCAAAGGTACATAGGCACTGAGATTTTGCTGAAATAACTGAAATGGGAGTTTCCTGTGATAATTAGCTTATAGCTTTATATGGCTCATAGTATCATCAAACACATTCAAATTTAGACATGATTTTCTCCCCACCAAAGTGAGAACATCTTAACACTTTCAAAGCCGTGTTTCAGCTGACAGGAGAAGCACTGCCTCGCCATGAGGGATGGAGTCATTGCATTTCACCTCCCTTTCAGGGACGTCACTTACAACTCCACAGAGCCTTGTCAGCCTCTCTGCTCAGATTCCCATCCCAGTAATCTGGGTTGTATCACTAACTTTCAGCTAGGAATTCAGGGTGGGCTTTTGCCTTCGTGTGCATGACATGGTTGAAGTCACCCACATGCCACCATGCCACCATACTAAAATCAGCATGGGCAGGAGGCAGTTCTGGCCTTCCACATTTCAGTCTGTGCTGTTTGGGGGTTTTGTTGCCCGTCTAGCTATTGTTCTAGGTGTTGTGCAAAGAATAAATGACTATGAGAAAGGGCCCATGAGGAGGTGTTTGTTCTTCCAAGCAATTCATTCCTTTCAATAACACCACAGCATTTATTATCTACCTTGAGAAGACGAAGGTTGTTTTTTGTAAAATATATAATTACGTACAAAGACTGTATAGAACTGTCCCCGACTTCTGGCATAATTAGTCATGTGGTTTCTCGTAAGTGCTTCTTGGCTGCTTGGATGAATCACCGAATTCTGAGGTTTGTCATCGGTAATTTTTGGAAACACATCTTAGCCAGCAACATGATTATCCATATTTGTTTGCTCTTTATTTTACATTCCTTTACCAGAAGACCTTTGGGGGTTGGTGACTTTCTACAGCTGACAGTCTGAATGGTAAGACTGGGCTTACTATCCGTGTTTCTTTGTAACATCTTAGTGTCCACAAAAAACCCCGAGGCCTGTACAAACTTGCAAGAGGATACAGTCCCAGCCCTGGGGAACTTTCATTCTCCATCAAGAGCCACAAGGTGTGGAAAAGCACACAAGCAAAGCTATGAGAACAAGTATAAAGTTAATCACATCAGCCATAGCTTTCAAGAAGTATGTAGTCGCTCAAAGATACATCAGGTACTGTTACTAATGCACAGTACAAATACACAATACAATATAGTAATTGAGTTGGGTGTTTAGCTTCCATGAAGGATTAGCAGAACTTAAGTGCTACCTTCTATCCATTTTGTATGCCACCAGTGTCTAGGCACTCAGTAAGATACCTAATGGCTTTTATAAACCTGCACCTATCTTTTTTATTAATTTTTTAAAGTTGAGATTTCATAGATTTATACTAGAAAAATAGTCCCTGATGGAGGCATTATTGGAGATGGAAAGAGGATGAGAAATGAATATAGAAGCAGTGCAGAAGAGACTATAAAAGTGAGAGAGGAGAAGATAAAAAGAGCAAGAAGGAGAGAGAGGAGTTAGGGTGGGGTTTGCAATGAGAACAGCTGAGTGTTTTCAGCAGCAGAGAGGAGTGGGATAAAGAAATCAGGACTAAAGGCAGTGAAGGAAAAAAAGCAAAGAAAATACCCAAGTGAGTCCTGAGACTAACAGGTCAGTTTTTCTGGCTTTCTGCAGTCCAGGTCTTAGGAACAGCCATGAGCTTTACAGTGATAGGAGCAACTACCCCAGCCTGCAATAAAAGCAAAAGCAGCAGGTTGCACAGTAGAGACAAATGCACTTCCTTGCAACTCCAACACAGAATCTACCTGCCATGACTCCTCTCATTTATTTTCTCCAAGGACTGTAACATTTCATGCTGTGGCAGACTGATAGGGATCGTATTTGCTGTATAAACGTCAGTAGTTGTGGGAACAGAGCTCAGGAACAATCTCCTTGGATCTGAACACCACAGGTCTGATGGCCAGAGTTGCACTCTTACCTCAAAGATGTGAATGACACCGTGTTTCCCAAGCAGAAGCCTTGAGTTTACCGTCTTGGAGCGGACATTTGGGATGGGGTGAGGGGAACTGCAGGGTGGGGAAAAAAAGGAAAAGGAGGGGAAAGCTGAGCTACTGTAAGCAGACACTCACAAAAGTCCTTGCTTGTAACAAGGCTTTTAAGGCATGCCATTAGAAGCCTCTAATTCCATAAGTGGTCGGATCCCCCCCCAGCAGTCTCAGGTAAATTGTTGGGGCTGGGACTGACAGATGGGAAATGGCAGAGG
Organism: Tyto alba; assembly: GCF_018691265.1. Lineage (NCBI taxonomy): Eukaryota > Metazoa > Chordata > Aves > Strigiformes > Tytonidae > Tyto > Tyto alba. The sequence goes on along the minus strand of NW_024881295.1, from coordinate 2,334,365 downwards.
GGATCTGCTGGCTCCGTGCATGAGGACCTTGCATGTCTGAGGTATGGAAATGCTTTGCTTAGCATGTGCTCATGCTGGAAAGTGTGTTACAGTATGTGTTTGGCCTCGGAGAGGAAGGAAGAAGGAGAGCTGCCACCACCTCATCCTTAGACAGGTACCTCACTTGCAAAGCAGAGACGAGTGCCCACAGACTGGGAGGCATCGCAGGCTGTTCCCCTTGGGAAAGAAATAAAAAACTTCATCTGTAGATCCAAAGTGTAAAAAGCCATGCCATTAGTCTAAACCTGTGCCAGATTGGCTGGTCAGGAGCATCCTGGAAACCAGGAACATTGAGCATAAGAGACAAATCCAAGTGCAGGTTGGAGAGTAAGTCCTCACATCAAGCACTGGAAGGCAAATAAAGTGCAGACAATGCTTTAACACATCTGCACTGTTCTTTCTGGTGCTTTGACAACAGAAATTGAGAAACTAGACAGCTACAGTAAGTTCTCCTGATGTGGTCATTGTCCCTTATTTAAAATTGACCAAGTCAGGGCAAGTAGCAAGATGTCAGAGATTGAAACACTGTGATTTTGTTTTTGAATTTTCTATACAAAGTAAATACACTTGATTTGGAGAAGTTCTGATCACAAAATATGCATTACAGCCGCAGAGGCAGTCCCACCCTTTCAAATCCTGGTCTGAAGCTATCAAATTTGCTCTCCACTCAGTTTATTCTGAACAGAGCCTTAACTGCATCCAGGACTTGGCCAGCCAGTCACTGACTTTCACTTCTTGATGCTTTCTTGATTTCCTATAATTCACTGCTGACCACATTGTTTTGCCTATTAAAAAAAAAAAAAAAACAAAAAACCAAAAAACAACAACAACACCCCCCCCCCCCAAAAAAAAAAGTATGTGTGGGTGCATAGGTGCATATTAGCTGTTAAAAAGCAATTTACATACCTTAGCTGCACTCAGCCAAGAAGCAGCCACAGAACCCAACCCAATAAATCACGACAAAGGGAAAACAAAGAGGAGGAAAGAGGAAGGTGTGGAGCTGGGGCAGTGGGGCACTCACGCTGCCTTTTGGGGCATCAGGGGCTGATGCCAAAGCTTTCAGAGCCACCCTTGCCCAGCTTGGGCTCCAGGAAGATATGTCCTCCAGCAAGGACAGCTGCCACAGCCCTGGTTTATCATGACAAACAGTTTTAGCTCCCAAAAAAGGGGAGATGAGTATTTCCAGCAGTTTCCAAAAACCAGTACTCTCTTATTCAAATTCTGCATCAGTTCGGCTCCCATGTGGTTTCTTTTATCTGTCCAGGTCTCATCAATAGTTTCTTCTGGACCCATAAAAAACAGGCACATAGAAAGAAAACACTCTCCTGACGGAAGGACCAGGCTCTTTTCAGAAAAAAAAAAAAAAAAAAAAAAAAAAAAAAAAAAAAAAGATAAGAGGAAGAAAGAAACTGCTTTTTTAGAACATGCTTGCCACCAACTCCCCTTTCTCCATTACTTCCTAGGAGAGCACACCTGGTTTCAGTGAAGGCAGGTTGCTTCATGGCCTCCCTTATCACAGCTCCATGAACAAAAGCACCATTGAAAAAAAGTGTACCAAAGGCTAGAGAATAACTGTGGGGAGCATGACCACATTCACAGATTCGCCACTGTATCCCCATACAAATGTTGCCACTGTATCAACATACAAATATTGCTTTCCACAGAAAAATCCACAGAAAAGTTTTTATCCTGTGTCTGCCTTAGGATATAGGAAAGCCCTTTGGTGATTTGAAAGCTTTTCTGTTTTCCCAGTGGTATCAGGAAATCTAGCAAACGAGGCTGTCATGCACCTTGTTTCATTTGTTGTCTTAGATGGTCATAAATGTACTTTTGCTAGTTTAGAAATACCAACAGCTTTTTCTCCTTCCTGCACACCAGGGTGGTGGTCTTGGTGAGGTCTCCCAGGTGACACTCATCAGTCACCCTTCCCAAAGAGTATCAGAGTGCTTTGCCTTGTCTGTCTGTGCCAGTCAGCCTGCAAGAAAGCAAAGCACAAGCCAGCCAGCAGAATAAAATGCAATATCCTCTGCTTCCATGTTAAAAAAAAAAAAAAAAAACAACAGACAAGCAAGCCCAGAAACTGAGTCCACACCTTAAAATAAGTAAATCTTTACAATCTATGGAGATCTGAAAAGAAGCATATTTTATAGTGGTCTTTATGTAGATTTTGCCTATCTTGTGAGCTTTGATTGTGACCAAAGCCTTGACCTTTGGCTTTGATGTTAAAAATGTTCTAGTGCTTGGGCTGCTTCTCAGTGATGCAACAAATGCAGCTCTGGGGCTCCTGGCATAGGATCAAAAACTCCAAAAGAAATGAGGCACGAAGCTGTGATCTTATACAAAATTCACTTTGCCAATTCACTTTTGCCAAGAAAACTTGATAGTTAGCATTCCAGGGACAGGCTTTGTGCTGGACCGGGGCAGGCCTGGGTGATGTTTGGCGTAACTGCAATGATGTCAGCGTATCACATACTCCATCTCCTTTGGTAGAAAAGGCACTAGACATCCATGCCTAATTTAGATCTTGCAAGGAGCGTTGGTGAGCAGGTGGTGGTCACATCTAATATTAGTGATGGTGGAAAGATGGTCTCGTTGTAATGGGCGAGTAATTAGAGGCAGAGCTATGGTCCCTGCGGTATGCTGTTGCATGAATGTTTTCCCAGTCAGCAAAACCATCAGGAGGCAGTTTGACCCTTAGTGTTTCCCTTCCTGGCCCAGTCAACCCTACATTCCCTGTGCTGCAGGTCACCACACCAATTCTGTCAGTACAAGCATTCACCACATTGAAACAAGGTACATGGAGAAGAGCACCTCTAACAGAAGCGATCATTTATTCATGTATTTCTATCTAACCAAAACACTTAATTTAAAAATACATTGTAAAACATTTATTTTAATTTAACAATCTCAGATCTACAGCACCTCAAGCCACTATATAGGGGAGGGTAGTTGCTCTCATGCCTTGCTCTTCCTTCTCTCTCCACGTTGCCTAGCCATATGCTCCCCCAGGCTTGTGCTCCAGCATTTACCTCTTTCCCTTCTGTGAGCCACCGTGACTAACTCAACAGAAAACTAACCAACTGGACTAGCTTTTCCCTGCCCTAGCACATCACAGCAGCTCAGACAAGCAGAGAGATGAGCACTCTCTCTCCAGTACCTTGGGGAGCTATGCCTTTAGTGTGCAGACTCCTCTTCCAGCCAGGCCAGACTGAGTGAGCTGCTGACCATTCCCTGCAGCCCATCTATTCCCATTTCTCCCCGTTGTGTTCAGTGTAGCCAGCAACCCCCCATATAACAAGTCACTTTGGCTCCCTGGTGTGAAGGAACTGCATACTTTGCCGTTGCCAAATGAGATTTCAGTCAGATAAGCTACTGGAAGTGACTCACGCAGTGGCCACACGACAGCTCCTTTCAGTGCACGGAGAGCAGAGGCAGCACGTATCTGAAGTGCAAGTCCCCTTAAAAAGCAGAGCTCCCATCCAGCACGATCAACCTAATTTAAGAGCTGCTCTAGTCCCTGGCTCATTCCTGCCCATAACTATGCATTTTTGTTCTTTCGTTTGCACCAGCACTGATGCTCAGCCCACTCCGAACCATTTCACTTTGCTAAACTGGAAGAAAACTATTTGATTGCTTTTTTGAAGGGGTTTGCTGCAGGTTTAGCAGGCTGGACTAGCTTATTTTGAGGATTACAGGGGCAGAGCAGCCCTGGTTCAGGTCAGCTACAGTCACAGTGGAAGCTCAGCTACAACCCAAGTCCACAGCAAGTTTGAAACGAGCAATGACTCTCAGGATTTGCTCTCTTTGTGTCAAGGGGGATGTTAGCTCTGAAACTGCATGGTGGTAATACAGATAAGCTCTCTGGCTGCTGGTAGTTTTATTAGAAACATCCATCTAATAGGATAATCCCTAACTCAAACAGCTCTCCCCAGGGTCAGAAGCCACAACTATGCTCAACCCATACAGAAAAACCTCAGGTTTTCTCCACAACAGCTTCCTGTAAATGTCACACATTTGTCAATTCAAAAATCTGCTGGATATTGGAAACAGAGAATGTGGAGACAGTATGAAATTTAATATAATTTAAAACAAATAGCACAGAGGCTACCACCAAGTGTACTATTGACTTTTATACACAACCGAGTGAAACCCACTGGACTTTTCTTTTTTAAATGAAGCTGCCACTTAATTTGGGGACTGCTGCCCCCAGTGCCACACATTTTAGGAATGTGGGAAGAGACTTTGGCTCCATCTTGGCACAGATCACAGGTGATCTTACTGAAAACCTTAAGTCAAACACAGAAATGAACCAAATTAGATACAAAGGAAAAATGACAAATAACTTAGGCCCAGATATCTGAATATCCCAGATATTCATAAGGTGATGGACAGTTAACCAATGAATAAAATGTCTTCCTGAAATGCTCTGAGTTTTAAAACAAGATTTTTTCATGGGATTATTAGAAACAAAGCGGAAACAAGTTAGAAACAGCAAATGACACTGTACTGCCTGGTTTATTTTCACTGAGCAAAAGTGCAGAGGGTAAACAGAAAGTGCAGGGAGAGAATGCAAAGGTTAGTTCAAAATGTTTTTAGCTTTAAATTATCAGCAGCACACTGGCCAGAAGCTTTAACTGCATATATGTTTCTCTGATCAAGGGAAGCTTATTTGAATTCTCTTTTTTTTTTTTTTTTTTTTTTTGAGCAGTCCAAAACTCCGTCTCTGTCTGCATCATTGCTTTGTATGTTATTCTGATGCTTTCCTTAGCATGTGCTTGCCTTTTTAACAAGCCAGGGCAGAGAGAGCGATGCACTCCTCAGTAGCATTAAAAGAGAAGAAAACCACTCCAGAAATACATGGCAAGGATGAGTAAGCAAGCCTTCCTGGTTGTTGATCTGCAATATACTCAGCAATTACAGCGGAGGAAATATTTATCTTAGACGGGTGCGTAGCTTCCGCTAGGTTTTCACTCCAGCACTAAAACCCGGTGCTGAAAGCTTTAATGATCAGATGATTTTCTTTCCCCTTTGAGTCACAGCAGTGACTTTTGCTGTGTGCTTTACCTGCTTAAGCAAACAGCAAGTGCTGTTTGGTGTGTTTCAGAGGCTGAGCAGGAAATTTCTCGCAATGTGCAGTGACAGCGCAAAATGTTCGCCTCCCTTGCAAGTTAGCAACATGGATAAATAGCAGAGCAGATTGGCTGGGTCACAGGTAGGTGACCTCCCCTCCTCCAATAAAATCTGCCTTCCTAGGCTGGGTCGCTGGAATCCTAACAGTGCTGTTAGGCCAAGAGCAGAGATCCTCATGCCTGTGGTATTTGCTCAGAGGGCATGACCACTTTGGGCAAGTCTTTCATGTGAGTCAGCTTTAGCTGATCCATGGGAAAATTCCTTTGTGTTGTCAGGCAGGGTTTGCTCACAGTTTCAAAGGATAATCCAACTGAAAGGAAAATGCATCTAAATTTTAGTATATTTTGGTCAGCTCTTCAATTAAACCTGGTGCAAAGCAAAGGATGCTCGGTTTTCTTTGCAGGTCAGTTTTAGTAAGAAGAGCTCTCAATAAGGAACCTGCACTTTCTGAAATACACTGCACTCTCACTAGATTCTACGTCATCTCTGACCACACCAAATGTCTATGTGTAAATATCATTGAACTAGGTTGAGAAGAAAAGTATAAGTTCTGACTATGATGCCTGGAGAAAGTAAATTAAAGGGCTAATCCTTCAAACATTTATTCATTTGGCTACCCCGTGTCCTGGCAGGTTCTTTATTCACCCAAGAAGAGGAAGCAGGGTCAGGGCAAAAGTGCCTTCCACTCCCCTTCCCTGTTCCTCCATGAGGAGCATCCAGAAGCCTTCACTCCCCCATGGCTGTGGAAGAGCTGTTCATTCAGGACTGGCCGAGGACACTGGAAATCCTTGTGTCATTTTATTGCCCAATTAATGGCTGCGTCAGTCAGGTCTCTGTCAGTTGAATTCACTGCTGATAATGGATATCATGAGTAAGAATGACAGAATGCAGGGTCACCTTCTTCTTACAGGACCTGCAGTAGTACATGCCTTGTCCATTGGGACCCTAAGCACTACTGCCATGTAAACAAATAATGGTCACTGCATGATGGTAAACATGTGCTGGGCTTTCAGAGCCATTCTGCACTGTATCTGCAACCTGGATGAATTCCCTTCATCAGTTATTGTGTCCCTAAAAAAAAAAAAAGCCCTATTCACTTTCCATGGAGCCTCACCTAAAGACGAGGTCAGGGACTAGAAGGGTTTCGTATGTGGGTCAGCGGAGAAATCCTGTTCTGACACGTAGAAGTTGAGGACATCTGCAGGGAATTAAGAGCTTTCAAATGGGATGCATGGATACAGTAGTTTAGTCCCAGACCCTTGTCTGGTATGAACTATCGTAGCCTACTGACTTCAGTGGATGAAGCTGTGTTGTTCTACGCCAGCTGAGAAGGGCAATATAATGTATTGTAATCACTCAGCCATCAGTCATATCAAGAAATAAGTTGCTAATCACACTTCTTTTTTTTTTTTTTTTTTTTCCCCATTGTAAGTTGCCAGTTCTTTTTTTATGAAGATAACCTTCAGCCTGTCAAGGTGAGCATTCTTACAGAAATCATATTAACCACAGCTCCTCTCACCCCTTCTCACAGCAGGCTCTGAATCTTCAGAAAGTCAAAAGCACAAGATCCACTGCCTGAATCACAGTCAAGCATCCACATCCTCACGAAGTGAAGGTAGTTCAGCAGTCTGGGTGCTGATCTGAAGACACATTACTGTTGCTGGACCTCAATCATGTCTTTGGAAAAGTCACTTCAGGCTGATATGTGGAAGAAGTTAGCACAGCTCAACGAGTTACTGGACATCCACTGAGCTCTGAGAAAAAAGCATGTTTTCTTAAACCTCCTCCAGAGGAACTTCAGCATTTCACCTTGTGCGTTCAGGGAGGTCTTCCTGATGTGGTAAGTCACAGGTAAGGTGAAGTCTGTGGGAAGATTTCTGATGGTCTGCAAATGCAGAGAGAGTGGAAATCCCACTAGATGTCCCTCTGCCCCTTTATGCACTTGCATAGCCTTAACATTATGAACAGTCTCAGCTGTGTTCAGGTCTTAGACCTGTAAAATGGGATCAGTAGATACTTCCATATTACACAGAGCTTAAGGAAGGATCAGTACATAAGCAGCTAGGAGATGCTTGGATACTGCAGTAATGGGCATTCATAAACATCTCCTGCACATGCCTGATGTTTGATAGCTACCATTGCAAATAACTACAGATTACTAGATTCTGCCACACTTCTTTCTCGTGAGCCTCTCTGCAGTTTCTCTTGTCTGATACCAACAGTACTATTTGCAAAAAAGGACAAACAGCCTCTGGTCCTCTGGTGCTGTAGAGGATGTCCTGACAGGCACTGGAACTCTCAATATGACTAAATACAGTATTTGGTATTCAGCCTTTCTGGGGATATATGCTGACTATAAAGACTTCAGTGTCTGCTAACATTTTCACTGTTTAACAACGGTTTTATGAAAATCCATTTCAACTTCTAGGCTGTTTATGAAGAATTTCTTGTGACTACTGTTTGCATACTTGCTGTTCCCACAGATGTTTGCAAAGCCTTTGAGTGTATGTGTGAGTGTGTATATGTTACTTGCTACAACATGAAGAAAATTAAAAGTAAATACAGTGAGAAATTCAGGACAGAACGTTCTTCAACACAAGGCACTGGTAAATCATTTGGAGGTAGTGTGTCATATGTAGAGAGGTTTCCAGAGGTACTCTCTACAAACTCTGTCAAAAGTCCTTGTCTTACAAAGGATCCTATACAACCAGTCTAAAGTCCCACATGCTCAGACCCTTCCAGTCACACGAGACTCCTCTGAGGCCAATCAGTCTATCATTTTACTACCATGGCCCATCCACTCAAATTTCAGAAGATTACTGAGTCAGTCCCAAAGTGTACAGACATCTAAACCCCATTGAAATAATTGACAATTAGACTCTTAACCACACAAAAGAATTGGGGTTTTGGATAGTGTATCAGGTGGAAAAGGGCACAACGTTCACATTTACAGACACAAACAGTAAATGACAAAATACAGCTGACTTTGGTATTGGAATCAAAGTGATCAGTTGCACAACAAATTAATTTGCCAACCAGTAGAGGCAAAACCCCCAAAGAAATAAATGATTGCTGAATCAGATACAGCTGTAGAACCAGCATTAGATTCTCATGCACAAGAGTCATGGGACAGTCTTGTGTGAGAATCAGACTCAAATTTCTTTTTCATAGCATTTATCTGAGATGCTGTTAGTGTAAGAAGGCTCTCTGGAAGCTGTCAAGAAGTCTTACGACCATTCGTCAAAAAAATGAAAAATTAACCTGCTAAGGCAGCAAACATTTGCCTTGTATCTCAGAAACTAAGCTCAGTTCTTCTGAGATAGCATCCCCCCTTCCACAAACCATCTCTGCAGAGATCATAATATATTTCATGACCCTGTGTTGTGGACTCGAATGCTGATCCATACAGCTTTATACTTTTAGTGTTTCACTGCTTATATCCTCCTTTGGCAGTCATCCTTAATGGCAAGCTCTGAATTTCATCCAGCAGTCCCCCAAGCCCTGTTCTGTCTCTGAGGGGAGCAGCCTACATCAGAATTTCCGCCCTCCACCACTGGAGTCCATCACCCAACTATTTGGCATCTTTGGCTCCTCTGGAAGTGAATGTAGGCTTCCTCCAAAGACAGAGGAATTAGAGAATTAGAGGATAAACAATTAAATAAATAGTCGTGTATATTGTCTTGTGTTTTGCATAAGTTAATTGTTTTATGGAAAGATAATGTGTGCTCATATAACTATAAACTCTATCTTAACGGGGCTGGGGTGAGAAAAGAACAGAACTAGGCTCGAGTCTATAGCCTTGACTCTGATGTTTGCCATCTTTTGAATGTGAGGCACTCTTTAGGCAAGCTGCTTTCTGTGATAATTATTATTTGCTTACTTAATTCCTTATTTAAGGGACCCATCTCTTTTTGGTGATTTTACATCACCTATTGCACTTCCAATGACTGTTGAAAATTATTTGGAAATTACCTTAGTGTCATTCTGAAAACATGATAGCTTGCCTACCACTACTGCAAACAAGGCTGTATTAAATGTACTATTCATCTGTTTCATCTTTGATACATGTAATAATTTCTGGGTAATTTTTTCAGGCTTATAAACTATTAGTAGCACACTTTCCCCAGTCAGTAAGTCAGGCAACCCAACCCACCCTCACAAGCATATTAAGTGTAATTAAACCTAAAGGGTGTTTACAATATGTGCTTACTAGTATTCCTGATACCAGGGCTAAGAATCATTTGCATATGAGATAGGATCCAGTGCTCAAGTTTGGGCCTGTAGAGCACGTGATTTTTGCCTTTAGTTTTGAAAGCACAGATTGCTTTCTGGGTACTGGAATTACTTTCACAGAGTCTGAGGGGGTGCTTGAAAGTAAGTCACCTGCCTGCCAATGCCTATAGCTCCTTTTTGAGACACTGTTTGCACTACAGTACTGTCCAAAGACGTCACTAAAAGGCAGACCCTTGGGGTCCTGGACCCATTAGTGAAAATGAGACGTGGGAGGCAGAGCAGGGAGCCAGCAGGGCATGGAGTCGGAGGACAGAGAAAAAAAGCACCATCCCAGCACCTCTTAAGGAGACAGAGGGAAATAAGCAATGGGATCGGGAGTCTCTGTTGTGGGGACCCGCCACTGAAGGGCTGTAGCCAGAGTCCTGAGCTTGCCACTCAGTTTTTGTCATAGCCTTCTCTTCCTCAAAAACTCCCCGGAACAGCTGTATCAGGTCGTCAAAATACCTGCTTACAGACCACCGTGCCTTCTGCAAGGTGCCTTGACCTCACAAAGGCATAGCTGCAATATTTGAAAACAGTGGACAGTTCACCTGAGCAGAAGGGTACAGAGCAGGAGACTACCCCAGCAAGCTTCTGGCACTAATAAAGAGCTTTCTGAAAGTCTGGAGCGCGATTTGTTTTCCCCTTGCTTTTCGCTTAGATCACAGCTTGGGCTTCTCTAGCAATGGCTGAGAGCCAAATTCCCTAAAACTGTTAGAAAGGCAGTTCTCATACTATTTACAGCATAACCGGAAGCCAGAATTAGCAGATATCTCATGAGTAAGCTCATTCTCATGAGATTTCTGGTCCAACTTTGCACACTGGAGAAGACAGAAGTGTTATGGCAGGACCATGTTAAGCTCTGTACAAATATTACATGCCTGGACCAGTGTATTGCTTTAAACTTAAATATTTTAATAAAAGGTGTGCCAGCACCCAAGAAATAGAAGTGAGGGAGTTCCCTAACAACTGGGTTATCTCATGTTCTGGTGGGGAGCGCCTTACAAAGCCACTTGGCTATGTACTACAAAAGCAGTTTGCTGACTGCTTTTGGTGAGGTGGTCCTTCTCCAGGAGATGAGAGAGATGGTTTTGATTTCTCCTACTTTTTCCCAAACAGACCTCTTCCCTTTTTTTATATGCATATTTAATTATTGGGTTATGAGGAACAAAGAAGACACATCCCAGAAAGCTCTGTCCATTGGGCTTCTCCTGCGTGCCAGCTTTTCTGAGGATGTCTCTGGTTTGGACTCAGAGGTGAGACAAATTGGGGGGAAAATCCCACCCCACCAAAGAGAACGGGCATGCTGACAGCTTCAGGATGTGGGGTTTGCTGCGTGTGCCCCACTGCAAAAACTTCAGTGCCAAAGAATCTCAAACAACGCACCTGGAGAGCTCAGGTGCAGTAAGAACAAGTATTTGAGTCTCGAGGTGCCCAGTGTTGGACTGGAGGACCAAATAAACACATTTTATGGTTTTGGACCAATATGTGCTTTCCTTTTGCAGTTTCTGGATTTGCAGATCGCTGCCTGCATTTTGTCCCAATTTACTTTCAGGTAGCAAAAGTGAATACCACGCAATTGAGGTGAACTCCCAATCTAAATTATTAATCCAGGTGAACTCCCAAATCTAAATTATTGCTTTCTTTAATTTGAAAACACAAGATAAAACTAAATTTGTAAGAGCTTTCTTCTTGCTAAATGGATACTTATTTGATGATTCACCACATTTAAGGTTCTTGTGTTAAACTTTAAAGCAATTTGAAATAATGAATTATGAACTAGAATGGTATGGAAAAGTCAAGAGACACAGACAACTTCATGGTCCTTCCTCAAGAGCAGCAGCAGGACTTCCATTATTTGGGTGTGCTTAGACCTAACTTTTAAATTGTGTTCAATTAAGAGGGCTTTTTTGTTACTGTTTTTGTAGAAAGGAAGATCTTTTCCTAAGCTTTTTTTTTCTATTATTAATATACGTTTAAGAGCAGGATCAAACGTCTATTTATTTATACACCAATTAAAAAGTTCCATCCTTCCAGCTGGGAAAATGCTGTCAGACCAAATTTGTTATGTACTGTACATTTTATTTTTGGAGCAGGGAGCTAACAGTAAGTTAAGAAATTTTTTTCCCAGCAGAAAAGATATAGCAAATGTTTTTAGACATTCCTGGAATTAGATCAAGTTTTGAACTGGAGGCAAAATAAAGTGGCTCACATCATGAAAAAAAAAAAAAAAAGAAGAAAGATTGAAAGATAAAATTAAAAAGGAAAGCAAATCCTATGCAATTATATTAGGTACATAAGTTTAACAGCAATTATTGTCACTGGTACTTATTGACTGATATTTAACTTGATTGACATTCGTGAGGTAAGACTGATTTACATCTACCTGAGGCACAGATCTCTGTGTTTCCAGGAAAAGTGTGGCAATTTTTAAACAAATTCTCATTCACTATTTCCAGCACATCAGTTTCAATTCGCCATCTTCCTCATGGCTGGTCTTCATAGCAATCAGTACAGTGAACTTTTTATGGAAAATCTTTTCTGTTGCAGGGTAAACTCTAAGCAAATGCTGCAGAATAGTTCCATGAACCGGCTGGAATGCACATTTGTGATTTTCTCTAGAAACATAACTGCAGAATTTACATTCCTCAGGGAATGGGAACGTTCAATCTGATGACATTTTTCCAGTAAACCAGCTTAAAGTTCAAATATTTGCAGCAAAATATTTCTGCTGACCATCAAGGTATGTGCATGGATCACAGCACTGATAGAGATAAATTTTAAATAAGTCAATGAGACGATTTCTAGAGCTTGTCAGGAAACAAGGATTCCATTCCACACCTAAGACAATATTGACACCATGGAGAAAAGCACTTTAAACATCAGTGAAACTGCATTTCCCAACAGAAGCTGAAATTCAGAAAAATATATGAGCACCATTTGCAAGTCAAAGGAATGAAGGTTCCTCAATTAAATTATTTCTTTTACCTCAGTTAATCTTTCTAGACATAACACTCAAATCATGTTTTTTCAAATGACATTCTGGAAGGAGTTTTCTCAATGTGAAATAGCTGTCTGACAGGTCTCTTTTGAGCTCAGAGCATGAGAAATGGGGTAGCTAAAGAAAGTATTTTTACAGTAAGTCCCTTTGAAAAAAGCAAAGAGTTATTTAATTTTCTAGTTTGTGCTTATAAAAAAAAAAAAAATGGTAAAAGCAGCTTGATCTAGAAACTCCAGAAATGTTTTGTGTCCCGGGCTCAGTGCAGCATCAAAAGGGCTATGGCAGCAAGTGCATCACATGGTGTGGGAGTACCTGATGCATGAGCAAGTGATCGGAGGGAGGGATGCCCAAAGCTTTTTTATAACATCTACAGCGAACCCATGTAAACTCGTGCCTCTGGCTACTACTTCATTAAACTCGATACACTGGACCACCATATAAAGAGCTTGATGTAGAGCTTGATGTAGTAAAATTCTGAGGAACTCCCATATTGCTAGCTGGGAAATGTTAGGACTAGTGAAACTTGACAAAAATAAGAGTACCTTTAATTTTCCTCAGTCAATGATGCTGAGAAGGAGACACGGCAGGACTCTTCAAAAGCGACCTGCACTCAATCAAAAACAAGTTCTGAAGGAAGATTTTGGACATGCCACCAGCACAAGTATTTTTGTGTATTGCATCTGTGCTAGTAATGCAGCTTAAATGCAATGGGTTCATTCTGCTCCCCTTCCTAATAAAATCAACATTGTGCCTTCAGGATTACATTGGTATGAAAGCAAAATCCAGCCTCATGGATGTGGTCTGTCTGTGCATTCTCACTGTGCAGGAGGTGGTATTACTCCACACCCGGGACTTTAGCAGATTAACAAAACAAAGACAATACACCTGAGAATGTCTTTATTATGAAAAATTTTAAATCTTGTCAAGTTTTTGTTATTCTCAAAAGCAAAAGCAGGTCAGTCTTTCTTTTTAATGCAAGAAGCATCTTTTTATTCAAAAACTTCTAACAAAATTACAAGTTAGTGATTCTAAATCTCTATAAAAATTCACATTTTCTCAGACTGAGAAAGGAAAATATCCTCTTCAAAAAAGAGAGCTTTGGAAAGCTGTAAACATCTGAAATCAACATGTTTTAACAGGTCACTGCAGTTCTTAATGATAGCAAACCCAGAAGATGCTTGTTATACTCAGGACAAAAAAAAAAACAATCCCATCTCAGTTTATTATACCAGACTTTTTTTCACTTTTAATATCTCTACATGTTGCTTGCTTTGGCAAGCTGAAAAAGTCTTTATAGCATACATACCCTGATCCCTGCTATTTTTTTCCAAAATCTTAAATTTCTTTTGTAGGAATCATGAGCCATTGGTGTGAGAAGGAGGAAGAGGACCAGGTCCTCTTGAGTTCTGTCCATGACACTTGGTCTCTGAATTCTAGTCAGTTTTTGATATTGTCTTGTTTTGTCAGTGCCAGACATCTCAGTTTACGGAGTTTATTAAAGCTAACCTAACTGTGTGGTCCATAACTGACCAAAACCCCTTGTGTTGGATCACTGAGACTGTGTGAAAAAAAAAAAAAAAAAAAACAACAAAAAACTCAAAAACTTGCTCATTAACTTCTCTTGAAGTCTAGCATTTGTCTGAGCAGGAGCTCGATTCTGCTGCTTTACAATAGGAGAGACAAGAAATTATTGTTTGTGATCTGATATCTCATAAGCACGGCTTGAAAGGAGGCGGTGGAAAAGTTGCTTAAATATCCCAACCTGCTAATGTGTTGATCCTGCACCAAGTTGTGCTCTCCCCCTGCCATCTGTTCAGTGAGGAGTCAGAGCACTGTAAGAGTTCTTCATTTCAGCCTGCCAGATCGAAAGACACTTTTATCTGGGAGAAACGTGCCCTCAGGGGGAAACGCTAAGAGATAAACCTTCTGCTAAGACTGTGCTTGCTCACGTGCTGGCATCGTGGACAACATTCAGGAGCACTGAAGAAAAGTGGGATTAGAGTAAAACTGCTGACACATGTTTGAATGAGACATATACAAGGCTGTTGGTCAAATAGCACGTTGCCTAAATTTGCATCTATTCCAGGTGCGTGCCATGATCGGTCTCCACGGGGGTAGGGGCGAGCCAAAGGGAAGCAGATCACAGAGTTTGCTTTTGATATCCATGGATTCTGGTTGCACAGCCACACACAAGCATGACCTTAGGCTACCATGTGAGCAGGGCACCTCTATGAGGTAGATTCATCTTCACAGACCGGGTGGGCAAAAAGAACACCAGGAAAGGATGCCAGAGCAGGAAGCCAAAGGCTTGTTCAACCAAGAGTGTCTACAGGGGTGGCTGCTTCCATCATACAGCCCCAGCCTGAAAGGACAAATTTTGGTCAAGGACAGCTATTGCTAGAGCTGTAGCAAAGCTGGTCAAGAGCCAGAGCGGGTTCCGTGCATCGGTCCCACCATTTCCAATTCAGGTTTGAGGAAATAGTAGAACAGCGTTACCTCTGCACTCACCCAGTGCACAACCCTGGAGTTCAGCTCCTTGTGCTCAAGACCAGCTCAGCTGTGGTGCAGGTGCAGCTGCGTGACCTTGGATCTGACTGCTGGGAAAGGGCTGTGTGGGAAAGAGCTGGGAGAAGGTTCACTGGGAGACTCTCCTCTTTCCTTGGGAGCTGCCTTTAAGCTCAGAACCTCAGTCTTAGTCCTCGCGTGAGCTATGTAGCAGCTGTGCCTGTGCCCGGCCATGCCCCTCACTGATCCAGACCTGGACTCCACACCAGGGTCCTGCCTCATTTCTCCACACTTGTCTGGCCATCACTGATCTGCTGGCTGCTCCTGTTCACTTGCTTTCGTGTCCTGTGACCCTTCATGTTCGGGTGCTGCAGGACTGCACCCTGGTTGGTGACACACCTCCCTGCCCACCCTGTGGTCACCATCAGCTGCCACGTCACCTTTCTGTGGGGCACAGTCCTCTCCTGCTGCTCCGTGACACCTTTAAGCTCTCTGTTCTAGCTGCCTGCTTCATTACCCCAGCCTATGGTGGGGGCTCAGAGCAGACAATAGCTAAGCCAGGTTTATTTTTCACTGGTTTAAATCCACTGTATTTAGGCACCTGTTTCTGATGCGTGGTAACCATAAGAGAACCACTGTATGTACATTAAGGGTGGGAAAGACTTGCACATTTGTTTTTGCTATCAGTATTGTTCCCTGCAGTGTATTCTCCAGAGTTGTCTCCTGCTTAGCTTCACGCAACCAAGGGGCTGGAAATTTTGTCATTTTCTAGGAAGACTATCATACAACCTGAAAAAATCTTAGTGTTAAGGAATACTAAGAAAGTAAGCATCTTCTGGGGGAAAAAATGTAATCAGAAGCCTGTGAGTTGCTGACCCAGTAGCACTTTCTGTATTAAGCTGGGCAATGTTTGTTAACTCTGTGGGCCGTGGACCACTGGAAGTGTGGCCCACAAAAATCTCAGAGAAACCAACCAACTTGTTCCAGGGACCAGCAGAAGAGCCCAGCTCTCCCATTGCCATAAGCACAAAGACCACTGAAAGCCGTAGGAACTAGGATACCTGAGTGGATATGTCTGTACATTCCCATCCCTTTGAAGACTCAACATGGGCTCCTAAGCAGCTTGGGGACCTCCACAGACCTACCTGTTACCTCATGGTTTGTTGCAATTGTGGTAGAGTTGTATTTCAGGCAAGATTTCGTGAATGTTCATAAAGACTGTTTGCTGTTTAGGGAGAACTATCTCTGTGCATTTTGTGAAGACCTGATCTTCAGTGAATTTTTCTGTGGTTTGACCTGTATAAAAGATAGCTATAAAAAAACCCATGAAGTCCCATGCTACCACTTATTTTCTTGTTTCAGTGATCAACCCAACCTGACACAGTTGTCCTCTAATATCCTTCCCCTTTTAAGGCTATACACTTATTAATTCCTATCAGCACGGTAATTTTTAAGCCTTATTGCTGAAAGAGGAGAGAAAAGAGCTTTCTTTTAAAGGCAATGCCATGCCTGCCTGGAAGCCCCTCTCCCAGTCCAAGCATTGGAGAGTATGTTTCTTTAAGGCTGGTTATGTGTTCATGCAACAGGGCAAGTGCATACGTGAAGCAAGCTTTTGCTCAAGCTTTAAGTCTGCGGGGGAATTTTCTAATGATCGTTTTTAGTTAATAGGCACAAGTTGTTAGCCTAAGCTGGGAAAGCCTTTTTTTTATGTGTGCCAATTCCACCCCCTCTTTTTTTTTTTTTTTTTTTTTTTTTTTTTGTCATGGATTTAGTTCCCACAGCTAATGTACCTAATAATGAGACTGGGCAAGCGAATGCCAGCGTAATGATATGGAGCTTGTTTGGCCCTGACAAAGAACACAGAGAGTGGCTGGATGGCCTAAACGACAGGCCAAGGGCTCTATTCATCCCAAATGATCTCTCGCCTTGCATGCCACTGAATCCCACAGAAAGACGGCTTCACAGCCGGGCAGCACCTCAGGATGGAAGAGGTGTCCAGCAGGGACTCGGCTGTGCCCTACAATGCCCCCTGAGCCCCTGTCGTGGGGCTTTTCACTAAATGGGGGGTCGAAACAGAGAAGCAATCAAGGGTTAAGCCCTTGACTGAATATTTTAATCGCTGTTTCCTAACACACATACACACCGACCAGTTACAGAGAGGGAAAACATCCTTTAAAACTTACCAGACAGGTTATAAGGACCTTGCTCAGCTCCAGCTCCCCCAGCTTTCATGGAAAGCAGGGGGTGGTATTCTGTCTTTTTAACTAGCATTTTTCCTTCAATGTTTTTTCTCTCCCCCTCCCCTCCTTTCTCAGGCTGAGTTAATAAACACCTAGCAACTTACTCCAAGGCGTCTGTGTGCAAACAGCTCCCACTGAGCCAGTGAAAACTACTCCTGCAAGAATTCGATTAGAGCCTTTTCCACCTCGGCCTCCCAGAGCACGCCACAAAGGAAGCTGGTGTTCCTGTGTACGGTCCATTCCACGGATGAGGCCAGCCCAAATCCCTTCCCATGGCTCATGTCCCACCAGTTCAGTCATTGGTGGGATGTGAACCAAGACTCCTGACTCCCAGCTGTCCTCTATTTCTATGGCTTGGCTTCAGTTTTGCATTTGTCACAGCCCACCAAATCCTCCTCAACTCAAGGAGCTTCAAGCATGCGAGAAGAGCAGGTTAAAATCACTTTGGGCATGAAAGGCATGAGGGTGGGGTAAGGCTGGCAGCAGATGAAATCTTAGTTGTGTCCTAAAAGACCCCATTAGGACTTCTCTTTAACAGGGATGGAAAGAGAGGAAATTATTACGGGCTAAGCCTTGAGATGATAATCAGAAATATTCTGTAGTACATAAAATATTTTCTAAATGGCACGTTTTCCCATAGATAACATTTTTTTTTCTGAAAATTTTTCTTTTTTCAGAAAAGTTGCCTGGTATTTTAAGAAAAAAAAGAAGAAAAAAACAAAAATTCTTTTCATCACCTGTAGATCTTCTTTCAAGAAGGAGAATGAATAGAAAAAAGTCCACCAAATACTCTAATTTTTATTCTATCAGTGTTTTTCATAGGAGCAAACAACATCTTTTTTAAGTACCTCTATGGGTAAGTAATTCAAGAGAAACCATTTTAAATATTTTACTGCTTACAGAATATCTGCCAGCAAAAGGTCGTATTCTCTATACTGTACAAATATATTCAACACTGAGGAGATTTTTGAATAATTTATGTACTATTGCATTATTTTAAACAGATTTCTCTCTTTGCTAGAGGAAATAAGTTGCTTTGGTGTAACTGGTCGGCTGAGTCTATGGCATATGTTTCTTGTCCCCAGCTGGATGACCTTGTTTCCTCTATGAACATAAATGCTCGTATGTGGAAATACTGACCCATCCAAGGTTGGAATCTGTATAGACTAGTTGTGATAAATAAACTTAACTATGTGAATGCATACACAAAGCTGAAATTAGTGGAATATTAGCATGGCTGAAGCAAATTCATTTACAGATTTTAATTAATGTTCATGGAGAAATGTTTGCAGTTTGATATGAAAATATACAGTGAGATGCTTCTATGTACAATTGGCACCTGACACATCAACCGGACCTCTGTAAAACTGCCTTGAACACTAATTATGATTTTGTTATCAGGCACAGGATAAATGCCATTACACAGACACTTTAGGTTTTTTGCTTCTCTCTGAGGAAAAATACTAATTCAAGCATTGTCTGTGGTTATGACAGGAAGGTAGATCACACATGAGGTTATGGATTCTGCTTTGCTGCTAGGCACTCTAGAAGGAAGCTCTCAAGAAACAATAGTCTGGGTTAGAGGTACTATATGAGGTGTAGCATTATTATTTTTTAAATCAGAGCCTTTTACTGTAGACTATAAAACCCCCTATTAGCATTTTCTTTTCAGATGCTTTTCTGCACCACAGCTGCTATGACTCTGCAGTCAGGAAAGCAGAACTGGTGTGACTGCAATTCAGGAAAGAAGTTGAAAAGAGAGAAGAAAGAAAAAAATAAGGCTTTCTAAGACAGCTAGAAGAAAGCATGCCAATTAAATTTTTAAAGGGAGACAGAGGGCGGGAAGAAAAAAAGAGCTAAAAAGCTGGAGGAACCTGGGGAAAGTTGGGGAGGGGAAGGAACACAAGAGAACCATAGAAATGAGAAACGGGATGAAGGACAAAGTGATGAAAGTTAAGGCACTGTACAGCAGCAGCATACACATTGAACCCAATTACTGAGGGAGAAGAAGAAAAGGAGGACCAGAAGAAGACATATGATGAAACAAGGAAAGAAAAATCCATGCAAGGAAAGAAGGGAATCCCCACAGAAACAAGAGAGAAAGCAAAGACGAAAGTGACCAGCACAAAAATCCTTTTTAGATCGGTTCTGTTTTACTTAGCAGGGAGGCAGGGAACAAGTGAGAACTGATAAACAATTTGTGTTCATAATGCAGTGGGTGACCACCACGTGCTCAGCCTATATACTTCACTGCAAATTTAAGTGGTCAGAAGTCATTTAAGATGCATTTCTTGGATTTAGTAGTATGCTTCTGAAAAGACAATCTAATATTAAGAGCATTTTACTGAAATGAACACAAGAAGACTCATCCTTCATCATAATCATGTTAGAGTGAATACTGTGGCATGTGCCAAGAACACACCAATGTTAATATTATTTCAGAAAACCCTAAACAATTTGCTACAACCTAGTAAGCTAGTACAATGAAGAAACATGGCTTGTTCTCTCCTTTGGACAAGCTTCATGTATCATTCAACACAGTTAGGTGCTTAACTTTACTCACAAATAATTTAATCAGTGATGTGATTTCGTTGCCCATAAGGCTAAGCACATACAGAAAATTTTGCCAAGTCAGAACTTAGACTTCCTGCCACCAAATCAGTCACTTTCCATTGAAACCTTCAGAACTGCAGATTAAATGTCAGGCATTAAATGATGGATCACATGCAAATACTCATTTTCCTAACTATATGCAATTACTTCCGTAAGAAAGTCTCAGAATTTAGGGCTGATAAAAGTAAGACTGGAAGCTTGCTGATGTTGGCAAGCTTCACAGTTGTGCTCAAAGCTAGGGAAGGATGGACCTTTGCTTCATTTTTGGGTCATTAAGGAACAATATCAGAAGCAAGAGAATAAATAGATCCCAGGAACCATCCCCTACAGACACACTTATTTCCAACAGTTGCTGAATTAAAATACAGAGTTCCATTGTCAAAATTCTCTAGCCTACTAAAGATTTAAAATTCTAATAAAAGTCAATGAGATTTGGGCCCCTTCCCCCACTTCCTTTTTGGGAATATAATTGACACCTAGAAATTCTGTTCTCCGTGTATACCATATATTTTACTCAATCCTTTCATTTGTATTTCAAAGGAACTTGATATTAAGCCTGTAATTGTTTAAGCTAAATTTTTTAGGTGTGTAGGCGCTTAAAACCAAAGATGAACATTAGTAGGATCTAGAAAACCCTGTCAAGGAGGAACCATCCAAAATTTTATTTCTTCCTCTCAAAAGAGCCCAAAGCCAAACATGTGAAGTGTGTGCAGATGGACTTGTGAACACAACCAAGCACGTGGTTTGTTTGCAGCAGAGGAACTTTGATTGCTTTTCCTATCCTAGCAGCCATAAATTCAGATTTCCCAAGAGAGGTGGCCCATAATCACACATGTAGCATATACCATCTGAGAATTTTGCCTCTTTGAGGAAAACTTTGAAATACTTTATACAATTTCCTGTGCTTTCTAGGGATTTCACAGTAGCTCAAAGACACTCTTTACAGGACAACAAAACAGTAAAAGGAAACTGACCATCCTCTGATTGGTGTCACACATTTTGATGACAGATGACAACACCAGTCCATCTAAGTTGGCCCTATTACAAGCCTCAAAATCTCACCTATTCCTTAACCATGACATCTCAGAGAAGCATGAAGTTTGGTAACAGCCCCAGGGCCTTTGGACACAACCCCCCAACACCACACGTGAGTCTCCAAGAAACCACAAGTTGTTATAAGCGGTACCTTCCTTTGATCTAGCATTTCTCATCCAGAACTCTCAACTTCTACCAGTAAGTTCAGTGTCTTCTCCAGTGCACGGATGGGAAAGCAGAGGGACCAGAAGGCACATAGCCTGATTACCCCAAGAATGATACTAAGCTCCTGTCCTCCTCTTTCTACAATCTTCCTGTGCTCTGATATTCATATGGAGTATAGATACACGATCCATTTCACTTCTGTGGCACCAGAAAATCGGAAAGATTTTTTTTTTTACCTGTCTCCTATGTTCACTGTCCCTTTTCTTCCTCTCTTTACTCTTCTCTGACTGTATACATTTTTACCATTATAATACAAGTTAAAGATTTGTGTTAAAAGACCCGTACTGCATAAGTAGCCCTGTGGTTGCAGATATCAGCTAGACCTTCACATGTTGTAAATTACTGTGTATCTGCTAACGATTAGGACAGTTAAAACAATCTGAAGATCCTGTTGATTTACCACCAAGTTCCTTTTCAGTAGGAGGATAATAATTATTGAGTATAATATGTGGTATGCATGGAGCACAGAATTTCCATGCATTAATGCTTCTTGGAGGATGCTGAACACTCAAATGAAAATGAGTCATTACCTTACAACAGTATTAGGGAAAGAGCTACTTCTGTTGGTTTGAGGTTTGTTAAACTAAAGCACATGTTGAATGGAAGCAGTAGTTCTGAAGGGGATGTCTCAAACATAGCTGGAATCACAGCATAGCCATGTAAATGATTTGCACACTGGTACCAAGAATAAATATTTATTAAGTCTTCCTTAAAAAATGTAGCAATTGTTTGGCTCATCACTATTGTAGATTGCAGGATGTCGCGTATAAACATTTACATTTTCTAATTGGTCCCACCACTGAGCATTTGAAATTCACTGTAAACAATGGCTTTGCGTTTGGAGGGGAACGTCAAGTTTCACGTCCCATCAGTGATGGTAGGCACAGCCGTTCACGTCGCAAACTCGGGTGAAGGGAGACAGCCCACCAGCAACCTCACGGCTCAGGTAAGGAACCTCTCCGAGGTGAGGTGTCTCCAGGAGTGGTGGGGGCCAGCCTGCAAGGCGATGCTCATTGCAACGCTGTGTGTACCGCAGGGATGTGACACCGTACAGCCCCTCACTGAGTAACTCCCGGCAGAGTAGCTGTGCTGGAACGCCACTTAAAGCAGCTTTTGAGAAATGACAGGATTCAAGTCGTACGGCATACAAATGACATTTCTGGGTCTCCCTCAGATTTCCCACTCAGCTCAGTTTAACCACAACCATGGGGTCGCAAGAAGGGAAAGGGAGGCAGCTTCTGTGCTCCCCGTGCCTGTTTCAGGCAGCCTCCAAGTTACAGCTGCTCTGGAGACCTCTCCTTTGGACAGAGGTAAAATATTCAGAACAGAGTGCCGAAGGTATGTGGGCACCTAAAGGCATAGCCAGACACCCACAGGATTTTTCAAGAACAACTCAGCTGCCTCTGCACTTTCAGAAAACCCTCCTAGTGCCTATCTGCATCTTTAGGCACCTACATGACTTTGAAAAGTTGGCCTTTAGCCTTATAAAAGTATTTCCCTTGGAATAAATGACTGGCAATTAGCTTAAGAAAGAAGTGCTCCCTTTTAAATCCAGTACAAATAGCTAGAGTAGATAAATCACCACAAGACCAGTGACTCCAGATAGACATTTTGCCAAAGTAACTCATAAGAATATAGTTTTTAAGCTGCCTATGTTAATGCATGGGTAAAGTATTTAAATCCTGTTACAGAAGGATTTTAAATACAGTTCTCACTTGGCAACTCTTTTCCAAAATTAAGGTACTAATGTCAGAAGTAAGGACTGTTAAAAAGAGGTTTCCTGAAAACTGATTTCCACAATGATTTACAGAGTCACAGAAGTGAATGAACAATTAGACGTTTTGAATAATAAAAATCTGGTAATATAGAAAAAAATGGACACAATATCCATTAACTAGCTGGGGCAAGGAAGAAAATTCCTTCACAAGCATAGTAGTGCGATGTTCTCCATTACAATCTATGTTACCAACTCCTTTTAAAGATATCATACTAGACAGATACCTGATCAGATACAATGCAATAAACTCCACAGAGAAGTTTTTCATGTGTACTTGGGTAGTAGCTGTGTGTTCTCTTTGCACTCTGAGCTGCTGTAATTCTCCAAAATGATTAGGATTTGAAGTCCTGAGACCTTTCTACACACTACAAATTTCCTGCAGCTGAATGAACAGCCAAGAGTGTGTATGGGACTTCTAATCTCTTTAGGTGTTATGAGAAGAACAGCAGACAGTCCGTAAACAAGGCAGAGAAAAGATCTTCACCAAAAGTTCATCTTTACAACCACATCAGAATATAGTAATTATTTCCTGCCAGAAATATGTAAAGGAATGGAAAATTACTTCTCAGAAATGGTTGTATTTTTGAACTTAAAGTTATAACAAACACACAAAAAGAAGGCAAATATAGTATACCCTTTCTGTGTCATCTCTCTTTTTATATCAGGGTGATGATATTTTTCCTGCCCCTCTGGGAGGGAAGAGAAAGGATATCATGCTTGTCTTTCCCCCATGTTTAGTAATAAGCTGTAGTAAAGTAAATGAACAGAAAAGAGGCAAGGAGGTACCTGGACCTCCTGAGCGTGATTGACTCATTTCAGAGATGGATGTCTAAGGCATGAATACACTTCTCAATATATGATTAGGCTAGGATACACACTTCTCTTTCTCAGTAGCTCAAGAGAGGTGATGAACTGGAGAACTTCGCAAACAAACAGGACAGCATGATGCAAAGAATTCACCATGGCAATGTCCATACTTCCCAAAGTACACATCACATCACAGATCACATGTGCTGGGTTTGGCTACTCCAGGCACAGTGATATCCTACAGATTCTTGAAAGATGCTCTAATGGAGGCACAAGCAAGTTCCTCTGCAAAGCAGATAAAACAAAGAACAAGAGTCCAATATGGCTTTCTGATTCCTTGTGCTGAGATATCCAAAACAGAAGTAAATCAGTAGCAGAGAAGAAGTAAATAAACTAAGGATGGCTGATTTGACATCATTTCCCTGGACATTGTAGCAATGGCACCCATTAAGACAAAGGCTGTCCTTCCTTTGATTAGCAAGTCGTTGTTTTACTTAACCAACCCCATTTTCTACAATTTTCAGCCAACACGTTGTTCCTGAACAACTTCATTCACATAGTCAACGCTCACATTCTCATGGAGTAGATACTACTGGCCATCTATGGCATTTGAGATTACTTCTATACTGCAACCAGATAACAGAGAATATAAATGTCAAAATTAATTTAGAGGCTCCTGGACAAATGGTTGTTTGTGCTAAGAAATAAGAAATGAGAAAATCTGTCATTCACAATGACATTGCAAAATGCTTTGAATTAGCAAATGTTTCCCCACCCAGAAATCATACTTATTTTCAAAAATGTATTTCTAAATCAATTGGTGTCATACCAGTTCTGTCTCAAGTGTATATAAAGGGAAAAAAGACACATATATGTGAACAAGTTAATTCTGACAAAGAGGTGGGGCGGAATACAGAAGGTGTTAAAATAAACTCAATATAATAAAGCACCTTGGGTTTTTTGGTGACCTATCATTATTTCCCACTCAAATACTCATTCCTATTGTACATTCAGTGCACTTTTTCTTAAAGTCTGTAACATCTGTGAAACAGTATGTATTGGCTATGTAGAGTGGACCTTCACCCAGGTGAGCTCCCTTGGCATTGCTGCAGTACAAACATTATTCATAATAATAGCAATAAAAATACAAAAGGTTTACATTTATCTCTATTAATGCTCATTGACAAAGATTCCTGATAACCACCAGTTACAGAAAAAAACCTTCCAGCTAATTCAGGCATTCGCAAATGCCTAGCTGCTATGAAGGAATGAAATCCATTAACAAATGAGGACAAGGAGGAGGAAAGTTATTGTTGAGTTAAAATGAACAACAATGAACTCCTTTTCAAATGTATCATCAGCTCCAGAAGACGGACAATAAGCCCGAGTTCTGTGAAGGAATGAATATCCTGTGAGTATGAACTGTTGGTAAATGGCACGAAAGAAAGCTCCTGGCACTTGTGAACATGTATAAAATATCTGGTGCTGATGGTAGGCATACCAAACCTTATCTGACATACAACGCATAGTGTCATCATGGACTTCAGATGGCAAATAGTCTGATGAAATTACAAAAACGGTGGATTTTAGTCCATCATGTGTTTGTGTAGTGAAATAAGAAAAAAAAAAAAAAAATCAAAAGTTCTTCAAGTTTGCTAGAAATTGAATGGTCTTGCCTAGACAGAAAACCCACTGATATTGTATTTGCCTTGCAATAATTTTAAACTTTTTGGTTGCAAAAACCTGATGCTGTTTTATACCTTCTGAGGTACCAGAGCCATTTCTAGAAAGTGTTCAAAAAAATAGAAAAATTCTGAGCATGGGAGAAATAGAATTGGTTGATTTGGGTTAAGTTGCATTTCAAGAGTGCCCAAGAGCAGAGAGGAGCAAAAGCATGCTGCAGTATGAGTTGTGAGTCTCGCCACATTAGGACAAGAAAGGATGATGAATAATTGAGGAGAGAGGGAAATATTCAAATGCAACAGTGCCATTAAAAATAGAGATAGGAAATAAACTAACTTTATTTGAAAACATGTTTTCTTTAATTAAGAACATTCCATGTTTAATTTTGACTGATTACATTACTAGGGAAAATAGTTTGGGGTACATGAAGAAGAGATGATGGGACACAAACATGAACAAAAAGACCTTGGGAGAAGGAGAGACACACAAGAACAAGAGACATTGCGGACAAGAGCTGTGACAGTAAACTCCTCTTTATTCAGCCGTAACTGTAATGAGATCCATTGGCTGGAACGGGAAGCAAGGCCAGCTTAACAAACAGGACATAACAAAGACTAATAATGGCTAACACCCACCAAGGGAACTGGTAAAGACTCCAACATTGTAACTAAGTCAGTCAAGAATGTTTTGCTAAGATCTTTACTTTCAGTTGTCTGAAGGGTGTGGGCTTTCTGCAGAACAGAAGCAAGCTCTAGAGCCTGCACCATACAGATAATCACAATGGTCTTTTCTGTCCTTATGCCATGACCACAAGACTTCTAGCCCTGTTGCTGAGAATAGCATCCTCAGGCAGATCCCTCACATCAGTCAGCCATGCCTACCAGACCCATTCACTGGCTGATGAAAGCTCTTTTGAAGTAGCTGAAACCCAGGAAAATTCTCCCAGCGAAGACATCCTCTGAGAAGAATACTTACACCATAATCTTCACTGTGGGTGCAGAGCACACAGAAGCAAGGGCTGAAAGCCACTGTGATGAACTCACAGCTCCTTGGTCTCTGGCACAGCTTCCAGCTCCCTGCAGTGACACCAGGGCTCTACCTGTTGAAATAACTGCAATTTGAGCAATTATGACTGTCTTTCCAGAAAGGCTCCTCAAAAGAACACTCCTCTCCATTTCTCAAGTTGTGGACGAGATTTTCTTCCTATTACTGGAGCTACTCAGTGCAGCTCCATAGAAACACATGGAGCAACAACGGCATAAAGCATGTGCAAGCACGAGAGAAACCAGGCCTCTTGTCTTCAGTCTTCCCCGCTCAGAAAATTGGACAGCAGCAGAGGCTCAGGGTAAAATGTGGTGTGTGCAGTGGTGGCCCCAAGCCACAGAGTCTGGTCATAGATGCATACTTCAATGTAGAACAAACCACGGATGAAGAATTTTTATGCTGGAAATGTGCTTCAACCTCATAACGTGACAATAACTTTCTGTTAAACCCAGATACAGATTTGAAGTTACTGTTCCTCCAAAGCATAGGTATGTTCAGTGAGCTCCATATTTCATTTTGGTAGCATTTTCTAGTTGCCTAGCACTGAAAAGCAGTATGTGGTTATGTAAATGCCTTGGCTACTTCTCTGATCATACCTCAGGAAAGAATTCTTGCTTTATATATTTATTTTTGTGTGTGTGAGACGTCTCCCCAAGCATACCCATAGTCTTCAGGCATACTAGTTCTCTCCTTCTTCATCTGCCAGCAAGCAAATTTGGCTCCCACATTAGCAGCTGGAGCATTTGTTTTTACCCTGTGATAGCCTTTTTACCAATTTAGCCCAAAGCATGACATTCCCTTTGCATTTGTACCACACCTCTGGTCATTTAGACACCATGGCCACCAGCAGAGCTACAATCCAGAGCTCTGGAGACACAGATCCTTGTCAGTCAGGCTGGGGAATAACGAAGAAAGGGCTTGCGTCTCCATACGCTTCTCACACATAACCGTGCTGTGTAACAGATTTTCAGACCAGGAGGCTTCATTATGATCAAAGACTGCAGAATCCAAGCAATAATGTTGGTATTAAGGCCAGAGCTTCTGGTTGAGTTAGATCAAATCATTTACAGTAATCTGGGGAGGCAATGAAGACCCCCTCAGAGCTCCCCTGAGAAGCTGTGGCGACAGTTCATGTCACTCCTTGTTAAAAATGTGCATCTTATTTCAGACACGAGCTATCCGGGGAGCTTTACAATGACTGGATTTTGTTATGCTTTTGTCTACATAATTAAATGGTCTTTTCCAGCCTCAATTATCCCCCGTCACGGAGGTGCTCTCAACCATAATCAAATTACCACTTCACCTACAGCATGAGTTTCACCACCCCAGCTCAGAGGCCAGCACCAGCACCTGTGACTGTGAGTATAACACCAAAACATCCTCTTCCAGAGCTTTTCCCTGCCTGCCAAACCTCCAGCTCGCCGGCAGCCGCAGTAGACTGAACAGTGCCACGCACCGGTCACCGTCGTGGCTTAATGGGGAAAAAGGCGCATGTGTGCGTGTATATGTGTGTATGTGTGTCCATGGGATCTGCTGCTTAAATGTTTTCTTTTCCCAGGGGATATATTTGACATCAAGATAAAGGGGCAGCGTGGAAAACAAACTTACTTTTTCTCGCCACCCCCCCCCCCCACACCTCCTTGGAGTTTGGTATTGTAAAACAAGCCACACTAGCTGAGATTCTTTTTGAAAGCTCTTGGTTATCTTAGCAGCTGTAATATAAACCACAGCCTCCTTGAATTATCTCCCTGCCACAGCTCTCTTCCTAGTAGGGGGTGGAGAGGCAACACATACCATAATATTCACAGGGAATAACATATTTTTTGTAAATTCAGACATTTTTTTTAAGCTGACTAGTACAATACCGTATGTTTTCTTTTGGAGCTCTGCTAAATCCGCTAGCCATATATGTGCAAAATGTGATAGCGTCCATCTCTGCACCTCATTAACAGTATCTCCCTTGCTTTTTGTTTCCGTCATGAGGAACTACAGTGGTAAGTAAAAGGGGTGATGGTTATGAAGTGTGTGGGTGAAGGGCATAATCAGAGTGGTTCTGCATGAGTGTTGCTTGCTTTGATGTTAAGGCTGCTTGAGATGCCTCTTGCTGAACCACGTCCTATGCAAGCCAGCTCATGTCTGTGTGCAGCAGAGGAAACATTATTGTAATTTTGACGCCCTTCAAGGATGATGCCTGGAGTACAAGCACCTGTGTGTTAGGTAGTCACAAGACTTTCAGCTGGTACCTCTTGTGGTTGCCCAAGGGAGCCTTCCTCCTCTTGCAACCTCTGGCCTTTGAAGGCAAGGGACAGGGCTCCATGGGGAGGCTCAGAGAGGTGATTGGGCTGTTTGGCAGACAGTGACATCCACAACTGTGTTCCTTAACCCACTACAGTTTTCTTCCTCCTTCTCAGTTTCCCCCTCCGTGGGTGTGAAAATGAGGGGAAAAAAAAAGGAAAGTGGAGGTGCCAGGCTCGAGAAGACATTGGCTCCCCCTCCTGCAGCTGATTTGCCACTACAAGCAGTAGCCAGAGCCTTCCTCCTACCCCAAAAGCCCCCGGCTCCCCCCAGGCTGGGGACGATGCTCCCAGCCACGCAGCACTGGGAGCCCTGAGCCTGGTCAACCCGAAGGCATAGCAATAAAGGAGCAGGTCACGGAAACCTGCTGCCATTATGGTGCTTGTAAATAGCCTCCCAGATTATCTTCTCGATTATCGTACCCTACCTGTGCTATTTCCATCTTGGAGGAGCTGAGCGCTTTTAAACCTTGCAGCAACACCACTGTGGCAGAAAGTACCTGGGGGGGGGGGGGGTGTGGGGTGGGGTGGCAAAGGGCCAGCAGGAACCCAGCCCAAGGTTTTTGGTGTCTCTGGCAGAGGGCTTCTCCCCCCCTCTCAAGCAAATTCTGTCTTGACTTCCTAAAAGCACTAGATGAAGGAGGGGTGGCAGATCTGGAGACCACGTCTCAATCAAGTTCATCATTAGTTACTCTCTTAAAAGTTACCTCTGTCTATAACCTGGACTTTAAGCTGTGTCCTACAATTAAAAGTCTTTTTTTCTCTGGCAAACAGATTTGTCACTCTTTCAACTCCGTCAAAGGTGGAAATAAATGAGTAACGCTTTCAAAGCTACCCAAGTAACTCAGGAGCTTGTATCCCATTGTTTTACATGCTAAACAAATCTGTTTGTTTGTTTTTTGTTTTTTTTTTTTTTTTCTTTAAACTTGGCCCAAAATCTAATTTCCCAAAATAATTAAGGCTGTTTGGAGCCACAAAGTCTAACTGTAAATTGAATTTGGTCTCATAAGTCACTTGCATGCTTTGGAAATGCTAACCTTGGTGTGACAGACACAGTGTAACTGGCAGCACTTGTTGCAGGTTGTTGCTTTTTTTACTTAATTCACGGACTTGACTAGGGGGCTCAAACAACACCAGATTAAAGCACCCCAGCTGAGCCAAGGTAGCTGTGCATGTGCGTATGCTCTTACTTCCTGGCCAGCATGGGGTGAAAAGTGCTTAACTTCTGCCACTTTTTTCTGAGGTTTAACATAGCCTGGTTTGCCTCACGCTTGCCACAGGCTAAGAGCGTGCACGCAGTTGCTGCTGTGCAGACGACAACCATTAAATCATTAAGCAGTAGTAACTGGATGCATCTGCACTCTTTCTGTCCAGTCTGGTCCTCGGGCTGGGTCCCTCTAGCCCTGCAGGACCCACCTCCAGTGATCTTCTGGGACTCTCTGTTTCCAGGCTCGGCCAATCGACTGTTGGTGCAGATGCATTTCAATAATGAAGAATAAAATTGCTTTTGTCGGCTCCTCAAATCAGGGTGAAATTTTCCTTTATTGTGTATAGCGATGGCTTATCTTTCTTCCTTTTTTTTTTTTCAAGCATCCTGAGGCACTGTGATAAATGGAGCTGCACTGCATCAGTGACCTCAGAGACCCCAGGAAAGGGGAAACTCCTGCTGTGAAGAGTGGCCAGCCAGCATGGATGGGACAAGTCAGAGTAGGGGAGATGGCACAGCCAAGAAAACAAAGAGGTGGCAGCAAAAAAGCAAAAAACTCCCCACCTTCTTCTTGGTGTTCATCTTCATCTTTCTCCAGTGCCACTGAGGAGATGGGATGGCTAAGGAAAAGAGAGGTCACTAAGGGCTGGAAACGAGCATAGCAAGGAAAACTTCAAAAAGAGGAAATGGGACATTACCAGCTTCTCTCCATCTCTGCCTCAGCTGCTTTCTCTAAGTGCTGAGCTGGTGACAGTGCCTGGCCAGCTCCTGACTGCCTCCTCCCAGAGGTCAGAGTGAGGGAGGACACCACGGGGTTCCTTCCTCTGTGACCCCAGCGATGCTTCATCAGCCACAGGTAATCACAGCCAAGGCAATCATTTTGTCAAAGTCCGGGAAAAGGGCATCATGAGAAAGAAAAACATGAAAAGTGAGGAAATGCACATTGTCTGGTAACACCAAATGATGAGTTAGTGTAACGGGGGGAAAAGAGATACATGCTGTAGGGTAGCCATCAAGGTGCTATTGCTGTTCTTTATTCTGGTGTAAGCCAGCAGAAACCTCTGCGAACCCCATGGAGATATACTGGGACACTCTATACATAAAACAAAGCTGAGCCCACAAACTCTGCACTGTTGATTCCTGGATCTTATTTTATTTATTTATTTTTAATTTGAGTGAGAACAAAAGAGCTTTCATGACTCTAGAAAAAACCCCAAAACGTAAGCTTTTATTTTTGCTACTTGCAGCAACAGAGAAGATGTGTGATTTCTGAATTTCTGCATTAGTATATTTCTGAAATTCTTCTGGTCATGATCGCTCTGATCGTGGTTTGCGTGAAAAGGTGCTTCACAGAAGTGGTCTAACATGCTACATCTGCACAACCCCATGAATAACAATGAAATGTGAAAAGCCATGGATAACTGCAGACAGAAAAATTCACAAAATAAAATGCTTCTCAACTGCTAAAACAAAATTGTTGCCTTGAGGTTAGTCCATTGTGCAGCACATCAGAACAAGATGTAGCTGACGCTGACTTGTGTTCATGCCTCTGGCATTGATGTCTCTGCAACACTGGACAACTTTTTAGAATTCTCTCTTACTCAATTAATGTTTTAGAATAAAAAGTGTGAAAAATGGTAATACTATTAAGGATTAAAAAAAAAAAAAAAAAATCAGATTCGCCAATACTCCAAAACCAAAATATTTTATGGAAATGCTGAAGTTTTGACAAAACCTTGGCAATGGTTAATGGTTGATAGGGTCCTGGATGGAGCCCGTTGAAGCAAGGTAGACCCAAGGGCAACAGAGAGCTTGTGCTCACCCTCTCTCCTCCCAGGGAGCTGTGAAATCCCACCTTTCCCTGGCAGAGCCTCTCCTCCTGAGCCACCCACTTCCTTCTCAGCTCTAGCAGAAGCACCTCCACAGATATTTACAGGACGAGGAAGCCAAGTGACCTCTTGACAAATGGTGACTTTAAATTCCTCCCATCCCTCCCAGCTGAGGCGAAGAGTGGGACTAATTTATTTCAGATACTGATTTGGTAGTTGCTTTTTGCCACTTTGAAACAAAACATTTCAACTTGCATTGTATAAAGCACTCCTAGGCTTGAAACAAGAAGGTCTCACTTTCCAGTTTAAAAACAAAACAAAACAAAACAAAACAAGAAAAATAGATAAAACCGACAGTGAAAAACATTGACCAGGGAAAGAAAGTAGTTGTGTCCCCCATTTTCCAGTACTAAGTGGTGGGGCTTCTGAGGCAAGTTGCCTGAGGTTTAGACCCCTTCTTTTGCCCTGGGGAATCACATCTCAGGGCAATGCCTTCACCACCTCAGTGTTTTCACCAGGAGAGGAGGGAAAGCCGCTCTCAATTCCTTGGCTGACCTGAGTCTTTGCCTAAACAAACACGCAGGAGATCAGAGCCTGTGACTCAGATGCTCCCTCTCTTTGGTGAGTGTCCTCGAGGCAGGCTGGTGATCACTTTTTCTCACCCCGACTCCCCCTTCCCATCCCTGCCCACCAGCATGGTAAATACATAGGTGTTCCTGACAGAGGAGGATGGCTCCCGTAGGAGCAACCAAAATACCCCAAATTTGAAATTATGATGGAAAGTGATTTAGCATCACATCACCTCAGGAACAGGAGATGCTTGAACTTGTCTCTCCCACAGCCTGAATGCTAATAGCAAAAACGGGGGCACATATTTTTCCTTTGGTTTTGTCAGTGTATCTTTTTTTTTTTTTTTTTATCCAAACATCATTTCAGCAAATGCCATTCAAATCTGTGAACGGTTTCTAGACAATAAAAACGTCATTTTTTCAGCAAAATTCGCATTTGTCACCAACAGGAAAGAAAAATCACCCATCTCTGTTTTACTACCTGTGTGTGAACTACGATTTCACGTGGGCCTGAATCCTAGCATGAAATTCATCCAGCCTTGGCCCCAGAAAAAAAGCTGCCATTAGCCGAGACCAGCACATACACTTAAGAGACCTCTGCACTTGTGTCAGAAAGTCCTGACACACCAATCTCATTTCGAACATTTCCTGTGACGAAGGGGAGGATCTGGAGCAGGGAGAGGGTTGTGTCCCTTCCCATTTTACCAGAGTGGTGAACAGCACCTCCCTTGTACACCCCTGTGTATTATATTCCACTTCTCCTTGTCACGCTCCGTATACTGTTGTTTCTGTGCTGTGAAGGGTGTCTAGCTCTCCCCTTGACTAATCACTGGGCGCTGGAGGGTCCTCTCTGGAGCTTGAGAACTTGACCTCTGAAGACACCCGTCTGACAGGGATGCGGATACATGTGTCTCCCCTCACTCATCCCCACTCACCCCAGGAGTTCTCCTCTGATGCCCTGTCAGCACAGGCTTTCAGACAAAAGATACTGGCGAAATCAACAACAGCCAAAGGAATGTGGCCTTCTGGCCTAAGAGCCTTTGATTGATATTCTTTATTTCAACAAAACCTTAACTTGGTTAAAAATATAGAGTACAACCTGTTTTGGCATTTCCAGGCAGGACATGTCTGCAGAACTAGCAGGGTCACTGAGGCAATGTGTTTTAAAACAAATAATGGGTCTCGCTTTCAAAATCACAAGGTCGCTCTATCTGTACATATTTCTGTAGGTTGCCAAGCTGCTGCTTTAAAAAATAATCATGTCAATACTCTTCTTTACCCTGCACCTTACAGTAATGCCCAGAGGCCCGGCAAACTAAGGTTTTCCCGGTGCCAAACACATAACAAGACACAGCCCCTGTCCTGCAGAGCTTCCCATCCCACCGGACGGTTTGCAGATGAGGATTTGGAGTGCAGAGCTGCAGGAAAGCTTGAGACCACAGAAGCAGAAAGCTCTGCACAGAGATGAAGGCTGAAGCCTGCTTTGAGAGCCATGCCCCTTGCACATCCATCTCCAAAACAAGACACCCCCCCCCCTTTTGCCAGAAGGTGACCCCCTTAATGACTTCCTACAAGGAGATTTCTGCAGGTGCCCTCTGCTGTAGGAGCACCC
Source organism: Tyto alba (assembly GCF_018691265.1). Taxonomy (NCBI): domain Eukaryota; kingdom Metazoa; phylum Chordata; class Aves; order Strigiformes; family Tytonidae; genus Tyto; species Tyto alba. The sequence continues at coordinate 2,300,483 of NW_024881295.1, read as the reverse complement.
TGCCCGCTGTGCCTTGTCCCTCACCTCCCCCAGAAAGCAGGAGTAAGCAACACCAGCCCCTGCAGAATTCCCAGACAGACTTCATACCCTCCTTCACATCACGACCCTCATGCACGGGAGACACAGGGCTCCTTCACACACTCTTCCTGCTCTCCACGGGAAATTTCATGGTCCCTTTCCCCCTAAGAGAAATTACAGCTCTCTCACATGAAACTGGGAGCATTCAAAAGCTCATGCTACAGCTGGAGTCTACTATAGGCTGAATTTTGATCCCTTTAATGAAGAAACACCAGAATCTCCATGAGAGCTAGGGAGACAAGAGAGATTTCATGTGCAAAGACCTCTGTCCTACAACAATATTTTACAGAAATTCTAACTATAATACCGAGGTATTTTACAGCTCCACCCTTTGGAAATAATTTTCTAAGAGAAGAGGGAAAATGTTTCATGTCCCAGTTTTCTAACAGTCATTCAGCCCCCACTTGCAAACACGATTTTTCAAAATATTTTTCTTTCCTATCACACCCTCTCTTGTTTCTTGGGGTGTCAGCAACTTCTCTCTGTTGAAGCGGCACTGCCTTCCACCAGCGTGCCTGGCTCCTGCTGCTCTCACATTAGGAAGGAATCGTTTATTGTCCTTTGCAAAATCTGCCAGGTACTCCCTCATGACTTACGCTTTAGTCAGAGCAGCTACTCCCCTCCTGCATGGTTGTAGTTGGTTAATGAATAGAGCAGTATCAGGATATCCCAATATTTGAGAGATACACTTCCAAAGAAAACAGACAAGTGCAGGGAAATGTACTTGCAAACAAGGAAGGTGGAACAGATTTCTTTCCAAGTCTGTCTTTAGTCCACCCTAGCAGAGAACCTTTCTGCAACCTGCAAAAATAGGCTGCTGATGACCTCACATACTCAGAACTTTAGCTTTTATTTCTGCAAATGTTGACACCTTCACCACACTGCCTCTCGAGCTGCTCTGTTAGGCACTCATTGCCAGTGTTAATTGCATTCATTTTTGCCTCTTGCATTCAGATGAATGTTTTGTATATGTGAAAGATACCTCTCTGGAATAGAAAAGGTAGCAGTCATCTCTGGATACAGGGAATACACGAAGAAGCATCGAAGTAAACAGTTAAGAATTTGTACCTGGAGATTTTTTCATAATGCGTATAAAAAACTTGTCTGCTTATTTTCATACTGGAACACCATTAAATACTGAATTGATGAACCTAATCTCTCTTAATGATATTGTGTCTTCTCAGCTGCTCATAACATATTCTAGGGGTTGGGTTTTTTGGCTGTCAGGACTTGTTGCCCATGTTGGTACCTCTACCCATAATCAAGTCACCTCCTAGCTTTCCTTTGGATAAACCAGACCTGGTCTTCTCAAGTACAAACATTACAACAGATACCAGGAATTGTAACATTCATTAAGACACATTAACTAAACTGCCTGCACTGATGAGAGTCCTATCTGAGACTCCAGAGAACAGAATAAACTTAGCATGTAAGAAATAATATTGAAGGAGGCAAAAGCGGCAGTCCAGTAGCAGTAACCTGGAAGTGTCTGCAATTTAAGACCAGTGAAGGTGTGACCAAGATCTTCAGACAGTGTAAACTGATGCTGGTGAGGCTACAGCAGTTTGTGTGATCTGAACATGATCTGGCCCAAGGTAGACATCCTCTTTTAGCAATTCTAACAGAAAAAAAACTTATTGGTTAAACTGTTCCTCAAACATATTATGAAGAAATTAAGCCTGCATTCACCTTGTACTAGCTGATCTGTAACAGCAGTATCAAGGCATAAAAATAACCTTTTACTCAATTTAGCCTAAATTTAGTCTAAATACCCTCATATCCTTCTACCCCTCCCAGACAGGTAGCTAATTGTTTAGTCAAACACACTGCCCCCCCAAGCCCTGGATCCAAAAAAGCAGAGGATAGGACTCTGTGATCATCATCCTGGGATGCGCACATCCAAAATCAATGCAGCCTCAGGTTATTTTGTATGCAGAATATCGTGGCCTTTTTAAATAAAAGCCACACTTAATATAAGAGAGACACAAATCACTCTACATTCCTCCTCTCAAGGTGCTTAAGAATGGGTGTGATGTATTTTCTCACATCTATGTACTTACTCTACTCTGCCTGGGCTGTATTCAGAGAATTGTGCCTGTAGTCATGAACAGGACGTATCTCACCGAAGGATCTACTTTGTTATCAGGGCTACATTTTGCCCAACACCATTCTCCCTCCAGAGCTAAACTGATGAGATATGACTGCTTCGTGCTCAGCAGACTTACATTATTAGAGTCCCATTTCTGATCGGATGGCATTTCACAAGCTGCCTCTTTCTGATTTCCTGTGCTACACAAATATCATTGCTTCCTTGAGGCTGTAGGAGATGTGGGATTGTCCACTCCATTCGACTGAAAGCCTCTGGACACAAAACAGCTGCATGGAGAGCCATAGCTTTTACAGAGATAGATGGTCAGAAGCTGCTGGAGGCTGAAGTCCAGAACCACTTTGTTACCAGTGATTTATGTGACATCCTTAATTTCTAAAAGGCAGCTGCTTCCAAAAACAGCTACAGACAAAGAGGCCAGACTCTAATCTTGGTTATGTCTGTTTATCTCTGCAGTTACTCCTAATTTACACCAGGTAAGCAGAAATCAGAATCTAGCTCTGTCTTGCTTTGCCTCAGCCATAAATAAGCCCATTGGGGTTTGTCTTGATGATGTAATGCTTTAATGCAATACCCCATGTCTATTTGTGTCAGTGGAGTTGCTGCGGGGGCAGACAGAGCTAGAAGGAGCTATTTCCCATGTTTCTCACACAGGGAAAGTTAAAGTTTTATTCCCAGCCACTGTCCCCATGTTCTTAACTCTCTGCTCGAGACAGCTGCTTGAGTGTTGTTCAAAACGTGGCATAAAGAGCAAACAACACTGATACATCCTACCCATTGAGTCTGGAAAATCCCAGAATGAGGTAGCATGGACAATGCTCTTTAGTACAGTATGCTTTTAACTACAAAGCCCTAGGATTACAGGACAGGAGGAGTTTGCCACTCTTGGCTAGGCAGCCTCCAGAGGGATAGCTTTTCAGACAGAAACATCTTAAAGGCAGTTGCTACAAATCTGGACTGTAACTAGCAGCATGGGAATTTGGCCTAATTAAGGCCTCTGTATGATCAAAACATTAAACAATCATATAACCACCTGCAGCTAAAGATAAAAATATCTAAACACATGAGGAAACAGGCTGCAAGAGAAGCCTTCTATGAAAAGTCAGCTACCTTCAGTTTCTGTCTATCTCTACAGGAAGAGAAAGGCATACCCTCTGGGTAACATCTACATAATACCTATATGTAGATATCCTTGATTTACATACAGGATAGGAACACAAAATACTGCTGCTTCCCATCGTATCATTGTAAATCTCATCACAGTGTTTATTGAATTTTCATCTTGAGTTCCTGTGATGCTGTAAACCAGTGTGAACCTCAGCTCTCATTAAAAAATAGTGGTATTCTCTCCCTCAGTTGCAGAGATATGCTTGAAAACCTATACTGAGTGAAGACTACTGGCACAAAGAGTAAAGAAGCAAATAAGAACTCAAAACTGTAGCAGAGCAGGGTTTGGAAGAGGTCCTCAGAAACTGGAAGCAGTGCCTATGTAACCTCTGTCAATCTGTCACGTGCACCCAGAATGTTGCTAGTGCAACCCATCCCACCAGAAGATGCTGGCACGTGTGTTGTGGCACAGAAGTCCTTTGCCACCCCATACTAATCTGGGGAGATATCTGAAAGTCAGATTCAAGCACCAAGAGATCTAGAAGCATTTTACAGGCTACAGCCCTCTCTGGGTTTGCATCAACACTTGCAGTCTTCAATGAATCAACAATGAGTGGCTTTGCTAGAGAAGCCAGAACAAAATGCTGCAAATACCATGGACACAAGTTCTGCAATGGTTACAGAGAAGGAACAAAACAACCCTTCCGAGCTCATCCCCTGTGGGCAGACCCTACAAGAGCAATAAAACAGGCATCCTATTGGGATGCTTCCATCCCAGTGTCTTGCCTGAGGGCCAGGGCCCTGTGTTCTTCTGCTACTGCTACAGCTGGTCCCCTGCCAGCTGCAGGGAGGGCCGGGCTCCCTTTCAGGGTCCTCCACTCCCACTTCTCTGGCTTGCTGCTCTCCAGCCTTCCTGCACAGCCAGCTCCCAAGATGCTGACTCCACACTGCCGCTCTCGCTCTCCTGCAGTTTCCCAGCGACTGGGGCCCCTTCTGCCTGGAGGTATTTGGGAACTGGTCAGTAGGAGCAGCCACCTCATCCAAACCAAACATCTCCAAGGAAATACTTCTGAGTCCAGAAAACCCGACCTTAGAAATAGGATGAGTGTCCTATGCCATGTGCTAGCAAATTTCTTCCTCACTTTCTGCCCCAACAGACATTCAGTTACTTATGTGAAGAAGCAGAGCAACCTGGACCAGAAAGGCTGTGAAAGAGATTCAGCTCTGGACTGCAGGAATATTCCCACTGGATGTGGGAGAAGCAGTTTCACATCTTTGTTATAAATATGGCCAAACGACAACTCAAACCCAATCCCCACAGCCCAAATCAGGCACTTTCACCACCACCACATTCAATGGCAGGTCTCTGATTTTCCACCCATCATCACCTCTTTTCTTTACAAGTTGGATCTCCTGCACAGGTACTGGATGAATACTGATGAATTCTGCAGACCACCAGACTTTCCCTTGTAGTTATCTTTCATTAAAGCAAGAAATACACCTTACAAAAGAGTAACATCTTTAAATAATTACAAAACATACCCCAAATATATAATTAATAATCCAGTACCTTTTAATAACTTTTAAAAAGAGACAGGAACATATATCTGAATTAGAGACAAAACATATGTCTCATTCTGGGTACTTTCTGTCAATATATACCAACACAGCAGGTACATTCCCTGTGCCTTGAAAGAGGCACGGCACAAGATTAGGTGGTTATTTTTGTGGCATGTCCTTGTTAGTATTTCTCAGCTGTGTTCTTGTTCATGAGGGAGGCCGTGACTGTCCAGGTTTATGAATGAATGATGTTAGCACTTGCTCGATTTGCAGGCAGTCTGCTGAAGATGATGTCGTTTGTTAAATGTGAACATATATGCCGAAATTAAATGTCAGTCATTTCTTGTCATCTCCCAGAAATTAGAGCTAGCCTTCATATGAACATCAGCTGGTTTGTAACACCATGTAAGTGGAATGTTAAGGATGTAACGTTTTCAGCTATGCAAGTGTTTGGGTGAAACTCATGTCTATTTCTGGGACATGCAATGTGATTTAGAAGTAGGCATTCCTTGCAATACTAAGTGTGTCAGAAAGAACACCATCATACTTATACAACACTGACTGATTTCAGCAATCGAAACAAGGTTACTCACACCATTCTACAAAAGAGCTTTACACACTGCATAATTCAATAGTCTTTCCAACCCATAGAGGATGCAATTTTATGGCACTGATGAATCAACATAGAAGCTTTGGCACTAGCAGTATTCTCCCAACACACTGAGTAATACTTCTCTCCACATGGAAACCTGTAGTGAGACTGTTTACAGATCAAGATGCTGCTCAACACGAGCTCAAAAGCAGAACCAGGTCCTTCAGGTAGCATTAGAATTGGCACGTTAAATCAGAAATCTGAGTGTTAAGAAAAGAGTTTGAAGAACTGTTGTCCTATAATACCACGTTGCAGATGTTTGCAATGTAGAGTTCAATTTTCTTTCTATTTTCGCTGTTATAAGAATAACTCTAATTTCAAAGTCCATGCTCCTTTGAAAACTTTAAAACTTGCAATGTAAAGGCAAACTGGTTACACACATCGATCACTACTTTGAGTATTTTTGTCAAATCCATCAATAAAGCCTAATCCTGAGAAGTGACTGCTCCTGACCCTGAGGTAAATCCCCTCCTAAATGAAAAGTGACCTTAATTCCAAGTAGATAGAGTATTATTTTCCATTGTAATTGATATCTAACTAAAAACCAAATATCAAGAAAATGTTTAACGTGATTTTCTTCATGCATTGTATTTTTCTCATGTTCATTTCAAATGCATTACCACAAAGAGCATACATCTGAATACAATCCAGAAGTGTTTCATTCACAGGCCAGTACTCCCATTCTTCCTGTTCTTCTGTCATATAAGCATAAATTTTCTACCATGTTGTATGACAGTAAGGCAGCCGAGTCCAACCATTCTGACAGAAATTTTATCTGCAACTGTACAAAAAAAAATGATATACTTTTCAAAATCATAACCACTCTTCCCAAGAATATTGGGAAATTTAAAAAATTACCTGTGAGTTACAGTCATATTTCCCTAGACACCGCCAAGAAGCCTGTAGATGTTCAAACAGCTGAACCTGGGAAGGCAGCAGCAGGGGCAACACACAGAGGAGAAAATGAAAAGGAAAGCACATACAACTACCATCCTGTGGGTCAGAGCAGTTGCCATCAAGCCAGCCCTCCTTGCATTGCTGCTGAGGTAGCCGGACAACCTCCTCCCTCCTCTATTCTGTCATACTCACCGTTTCATTGTCCGTGCTCTAGGGCATCCAAGAAAGCCAGTCTCTTGATCAATAACTATGAAATTCCTGGGGACTCCAGTCTCCATCCCAGCATCAGGTGATGCAGAGCTCTGCTTCTGGTTAAATGCACAAAATTTACACCATCAGCCTTGAAGCTGAGGGCGCACTCAGTGGTTCTACACCAAGTGATTCGAGCACCTCAGCTCTTCCCCCTGACTGCTCATCAGTAATGACCACATGAACTGGCCTCCACTCTGTGTTTCTCTTCTTCAGCTCTACAACATGGACACCTTCAGACAAGTCCATAATCTACAGGAATTTCCCAAACATAACCTCTTTTCTCGGTGACTTTTCCTTTCCCTCTGCCACTCACTGAATGTAGATGACGTTATAAAGGAAGGTTAGCCTGAATTCATCAGACATTGTTCTTCATCCACTGGTCTTCCAAGGTGAACAGAAGTGCTTTATGCACTCATCAGCACCAACCTCCCCCTCTGAGGGGACCCTCTGTCTGCTTGGAACATCTCAGGGTGTTCTGGATTGTTACCTTGAGTGGTTGCTAGCATGTTTCTGCAGTGATTGCCTCTCTCACCTTTCTCCTCCTCTCTCTGCCCAGATGTGCAGTTCTGGCTACTGAACTCATCCTCAGTGAAAGACAGCTCTGAAGTCTGAAAGAGGAATTCATGACTGTGAAAACAGGAATAGAGAAGGAAAAACGTTATGAGTCCAGTGTCATAGGGAAACAGAGTTTGGGAAGGGATCTCATAAGGTCATCTAGTACAATCTTCTGCCCAAAGAAGAGTCAGCTACTTTGGGCATGAGATCAAGCCCTGTTATCCAGGGCTTTAGCTGATAAGGTCTTGAAAACCTCCATAGATGGAAATTGTACCATTTTCTCTGGGCAACCTGTTTCAACTCTTGAAGAACCCTGTGATGAAAAAGCTTTTCCCTATACCTAGTCAGAACCTCCCTTCTGTCAATTTTTCATTGTCTATTGTTCTTCTGATATGCATCACTGTGAAGAGCCTGGCTCCAACTTCTTGATAGCCAAAGCCTTCTCTTCTCAAGGCTGAACAAGCCCCATTCCCTCTACAACTCTGCATGGGGTACGTGCTTCAGACTCCTCTTGGTGTCCCTCTGCTGAACTCTCCCCACTTTGTCAGTGTCTTACTTCTACTGGGGGTCCAAGTACTGAATGCTGTATGCTTGTTACGGTCTAAAAGTGCTGAGTAGAGGGAGATAATCACTTCTCTCAGCATGCTGACTATTCCGCTGATAATACTGCCCAGGATACTGTCAGTGTATTTTCTTGCCAGGGCACACTTCTGGCTCATGTTCAGCTTGCTATCCACCCAGACGCCCAGGTCATTTTCAACAGTCCTGCTCCCCAGCCAGCCAGCCCCCAGCCTGTACCGTTACCAGGCATTATTCTTCCCCAGGTACAAAATTTTGCATTTCTCCTTGTTGAATTTTGTGAAACTCCTGTTGTTTCATTCCTCCAGCCAGCCCAGGTCTCTCTGAATGGCAGCCCTGCCCTACAGCATGTTTACTGATGCCCACAGTTTGATGACATCTACAAACTTTTAAGCACTCCATTACCCCCTCCATGTCATTGATAAAGATATTAACCAGGACATGTATTAGACACCTACAGAGCCTGTTTTGCCCTCCAGGTACAATAACAGCCATTACTCACTACTGTTTGAGCTCTATCATCCAACCAGCTTTTTACCCATCCAGATCATAACATCCTATTTGAATACAAGAAAACTGCAGGAGACAGTGTCAAAAGCCTTGTTAAAGTGGAGGCAGATGACATACACTGCTTTTCTCTCTCCCACAAACCTAGTCATTTTATAACAGAAGGTATTTAGTTTGGTTGAGCCCCGTTCACCTTTGGTAAATCCATGTTGCAAATGGCTTTTTCCCCTTCATGTGCTCAGAAATGTGTTCCAAAAAGCTATTTCAATAAAAGACAAGATGGAGTACATGATTTGTCCTGTTCCCCTGCGGATAAAAGATGATCAGAGGAGCAGTGTTAGGGGTGGAGGTGATGGTGCCTCACTACCCTTAAGTTCTGCTCTTGTCACAGCTCACTAGTGAGGCTCAGGGCTTGTCAAAGAGGCCTATCCAACTTGACTCTGTATGTTAAATAAAGGCTCTGAGAAGTCTCCAGGTGACACAAAAATCAAATTAATCAACATTTCCAGACACATTACCTTGTCCAACCAGGCTCTGTACTGGGCACTGAACCCCACCTGAGGCTTTTAAAGACCTACCTGGCACTGTCCCTATTGTCACCTCCTTCCTGAAGGTCACAATCTCCGTGACAGCTAGATTTACCAGAAATAACAAAAAAGGGTATGCAACACATGGACTTTATGAACTATGCCAGAACTTTCAAAGGAAATAATCCTGCTGCATACAAATCTAAATGTGCACATAATCTGTATATGCAGTTGGTTTCCCTCTGGTGATTGTTTTGCTTCTTCTCCTGCATTACCTTATAAACTACAGAGCAGAAGAGGTCAGATAGAAAACACATATGAACTTTACTTAACTAAGATGTCTGTGGATGATCATGCATGAAGAATACATTCAAAATTTTATACTGGGGAGGAGAAGTATTTCAAGTATTTGAAAGAGTTTTGAATGAATCCATATGTTTTCTAAAACTGTATTTTTATGGATAAATCCATTTTATTCACAGTTTGGCAGGCAACATTCAAATATTTATGCAGATTACAGAACAAAATCTGTTTAATTTTCTGAAAATCAGATTTGTTTTTAAATCATCCAGAATGTGGCTGATTTGTGTCATTTTGTAATTTTTCTCATTATTGTTACTTGATAATCAGTTGAGCAAGTTTTCAATAAAAAAAAAGGTGTTCATTGCTCCTTGAGTTCAAAGGGAGTCCCCACCTGCCTCACACTGCTTTTGATTCTCCACCTCATGCCATTGCCCTCCAAATCAGCACTTCAGAGTTGAATGGCTCTCTTGGCAGATTGCTGGGAGCCTTCTCTCCTTCGTATCTGTAAGTGTGCAGCAGCCAACTGGCCTGCAAGCAGCAGCAGAAAATAGTTAAGTTAAAGAAAGCGCCAAAAAGTTTGGATGCCTATCTGAATGCTAGCTGCTTCCATTAGTAATAATCCATTGTTCAGTGAGAGAGCTAGTGCTAATGACCCCTGTTCAGGAAAGCATTTAAACAGAGGCTTAACTCTGCCCCTATTCAGGCTGGCACTTATGTCTCAGTTTAAGTGCTGTACTGAATAGACTTCTTTTCCCTGAATCAGGGCCAATTTCAGTTCATCATCCCTGAGGAACAGATGCATTCTTCCCCCTTTTCTAAAAAATGTGGAAAAACATGTTGCTAATATTTAACATGGAAGTGGGAACAATCTAAGATAAAAAGAGGAATCTCCTGTCTTCTTGTCAGCACAGACCTACCTATTCTGTGCTACCCCAACACTCAGTGGTACTCACCTGGGGCTTCTGATGGAGGGGTGGATGGGTGGATGGATGGATGGATGGATGGATGGATGGATGGATGGATGGATGGATGGATGGATGGATGGTGGATATCACTGCAATCTTCCCCACCATGTGAAGGAAGATGTGTCACACCAGGTTGACTTAATGGAGAGCACCTCCTCCTAAACACATCTTTGCATTCCTAGGAAGTAGTAAGTCCTTTTTTTTGCAAAATGCTGTGAGATTCAGGGGAGGAAGAGTACAAAATATTATTAGTCATTATTCAATGAGTCATGGCTGATTACCCAACAGTGGTAAGAACATACCTCATCTCCAAAGGCTGAGCTATGGCCTTACAAATAGGGGCCAGGAGGGGATGCAACAACTGCATGATGTTAGGGGGGGAGTTTATGACTACACTTTGAGAAAGAATTACAATGAAAGATACTTAAACTCTGTTAAGCACCAGGTTCTTACATCTGTCTTCTATAGGCCCCCTTTAAATATTCCAGGAGTAAGTAGAGTTTTTTCAGCAGCATATTTGCAGACAGCCACAATTACCCCAACCACTATCTTCCTCTGCTAGATAACATATGGGGCTCCCATCCCATAAGACACGTCTCCCCACAGACCCAGAGAAGCAGGGCTACATGAACCCCTGGCAGGGCTGTCCCAGGCACCTGAGCCTTGAGCACAAGAATAGGCATATTTCTGTATGAGTTCAACCCAAGAAAAGAAAACTGACATTGAGACTTTTGATTTTGTGGAGGAACTGGTGATGATATCACAATGTATACTGTAACTTGCATAGTTAACACTAGTAGCAAATTAAATGCTCTTTATCTTAAGCACAGGCAGGGGAGGAAGAAAATAGGAAGATTAATTAAAAGTTTTCTAGGTGGTAAACATGATGACTAGAATCCATGGAGCAGCTCTTGGTCCCACTGAAAAAATGGTATCCCAATGTCTTTAGCCCCAGTACAAATCAAAAACATCCCTGTTGTTAAGATGCTACAACCAAGTTAAAAGGAAGGTGAAAATTTTCATTTAATTTAATTGAGTTCATTATTAACATAGGAAGAAAGAAGGGGAGTATGAGGAAGTTGCCTCTAAGGTCATCGGAAGTGATGTGCTAGAAGAGCTTTGGAATCTGCTGCAGGGAGCCTGGAAGAGTGAAATCCTCATCAAACACTAACATTGGACTATGACAATGTTTTCATTTCATTCAATGTATTTCACAAGGTTCAGCTATGTAAATATATGGGCTGCTTTTTCACTCAATACACGGTGCAGCTTGCAAAGCCTAAGGAATTTCTGGTTGCATTTTCTCATATATGATCTAGGAGCCTTCCTTTCTCTTTCATATTATAAACATATTATTACAAATAGGCAGTGAATAGACCCTTTTTTTCCTTTTTTTTTTTTTTTTTTTTTGCATTACTTTAAAAAAAAAATGAATTGTTATCAGATTTAATGATATGATAAGCTTTAAAGTTCCCCTGGGAAGCTACCACAGCCATACTGATTTACATAAGCATTTTCCTACACATAATACAGCATGCAAGCTCTCTGATCTCATTATTCATTAGAAAATTAATGATATCTCTCAAACGTGAAAGCAGACCAGTTCTGCAGAGAGTGCTGGAAATTGGCTAGTTCTCGACGCGGTAGTCATTTTCAATTTACTGGCTTGAAAAAAAGATGCTTTTAAGCAAATAAAAGGGTGCTGACATCAAACAGATACTTGTCTTGCTGCCAGGGAACGAGATGCCTTTTAAGGCAGGAAGGTGGGACTTGAGTGATGTGAATAGGAAGAAAAGAAAACAAGCCAGTCAGAGTTAAGCAGCTCTGCCCCATTCATGAAAAATGTCTAGGCTCATTTCCTCATTGCCAGAGGTCTTTTTTGCTTAAATTCTAAAGCCCGTGCTCTGTTCTTGCCAATAATAAATAGCAGCCTGTTGTTAGAAAAAGTGCAAACTATGGAGTTTTTTTTTAAGTGCTTTTCCCCAAGCTACACAAATTGTGGCATCCCATAGACCAAGAGACAATGTTAATAAACCCCTCAAAACTTTGCTGATAACTATATCCTGAAATTGAGACTCTCTGAGGTTGTTACAGAATGAACTACGGCATGTTCACTCACGGGGAGCAAATGCTGATAATCAAGGATGGCATGAATTGACATATGACTGACCAAATTAAGATCTGATTTTTATCCTAGCTCTATTTAGATTATAGGACCAGCAATTAGGAAAGGCTAACTCCACTATGCAAGTCTGCCAGTTTTGGATATGACTAACAAACAAGATGATTGTTTCTGTCACTGTAGTAACACAACTGTCAGGGCATTGGGAGGGGGGGGCTCTTGCTGCACAGTCTCAAAGTGGAACACCTTTGTGTCCATCTCTTACAGCAAAAAGGATGAAACCTGTGTCTGCTGCCTCCTGAAGTAGATACAATCTTCCTTTGTGAGATTTGATTGCTGCTTTTTAATGCAATTCATAGCTCAGATAACAACAGAAATTGTTCTGGGGTGTGGTAGAAAAGGGATATTAGACATGCACTGCAACATCCTGTTTTGGAACTAGTTTAATATGAGGCTCACAAGCTCAGCATTACAAAATTCTGCACTCAAGCTGTCACTTGCCAAATTTTTTGCACATTACTTTTGTTGTTTCTTTCCTGTGATCGGTAGCGACATAAAAGGAAACATCTGTTTCTGCAGTGTCTGAATTAGGGGATGCCATAGGAAAAAAAAAAAACATAGCAAAGCAACATCAGATTTGAAATAACCAGGCAGCATGAGAATTTGTGCAATTTGAAAATTCTTCCAGTAGGGAAGTAGAAATCTGCCTCTGGAGTGGGAATTCCACCTGGCTTCCACCAGCGCAGAAAGCACACTACCATTGCATTGATGTTTTGACTACATCTTCAACCATTATGATATCCAACAAATACAGGATGCAAAACAATTAAAGAAAGTAAAAATCATCCAATTATAGCTGTCACATGAGTGTCAGCTGCAGTTTGGAGGGTAAGACTCGCACACCTTTCATCAGTGGAGATAAGTGTCCTCCAAGGAAAGCGATGGTTCTATCAGAGAACATTGGTATGGAGGTCTAATGAATATGTATGTTTGGGGTTTAGATTAAAAATCTCTGATGGGTCTTTATTAATAATAGGAGCTATTAGGCTAAAATATCAAGACATGCTTAGAGAGAGAAAGAAAGATTTCCAGTCTGGAAGGAAAGAAAAATCTTACTTGTTCTTATGTGTTTCATCAGATGCAAGACTCTGAAATGGAAGCACTCAAATCTGCACTAGAAACTATCATACATGAAATAAAATTCTCTTATCCACAAGATAAATCTATGCAGCCCCAATTCTTGCAGCCAGGAACAATGTGGTCAACATGTACAAATATCTGGAGAAGGTTTATGGTCAGGAAAAACAGAGGAAGTGTCCCATTCAAAGCAGCAGCTGGGCCAAGCACACTCACTGACCTGTCTGAACTGTTGGATTCCAGAACAGAACAATTTAAAGATACTTTAAAAGCAAGGTTGTGAATCTCTTAAGCTACCCATGGCATGAACCAGTTCCTGCCCCGATGAGCTTACAGCTGAAATACAGACACAGACAGACGTGACTTCTCTCAAGTGACTGGAGACAGAGTTAGAAACAGCATGGAGGTCGATCTGCTTTAACCCAACAGCCCTGACCTGCACAGCCTTTGGATTACGGTGATTACTGCTGTCGCATTAGTATCTAGGAGCCCCAAGAACAATGATACTGTTGTGCTAATCTCTGTACGTTTGTACAACAAAAAACCCAGAGCATTTTCAAGCTAAATTGCTAGACACAGCAACTAGTAAGAGAGGGGAGAACAAGAAAACAGTGAGAAGAGAAATATTTTTACAAATCTTTTCCCTTAAATTGCAGTTCAACAGATATTTCAGGCTGACATAAGACAGCACTGAAAATAACGGATCTGATCTCCTACACCACTTCCCCCTTCCGCCAGCATGGATCTTTCTGCAGCCAGGTGAAACGGTCTGAGGAACTAAAAAAATAACATTCTTTTTCTATAATGGGTTGTTGCTTCTTCAGGCAGCAGTGCTAGATGCTTTTAAATGTCTGTTGAACCAAACACTGCCTGGGCAGCTATTGGTCCTATAGTGAGACCAGTTAAATGATGACTGTGCCTTTAAAGGGAAGATTATAAGTAAGGATGCTCCCAGGACTAGTGAAATTAAGGCCTTCCTCTAGAAATCTCAGTAAATGCATCTGAAAGAAGCATGAACTATCTTGCCTTTTAGTGATTAGTTGTGCCTTCCATGACGGCAGGAGCCACACATAATGATACCCCCCAAAAGGGAGGAAAGATTAAGGAGCAAAATTCCCTTTTAAAATGTCAAAATGCCAACCAAGTATGCTACATATAAAATCAATAGGACATGCTTTATCTCTCTGGAAAGATGAGAGTCATGAGTTCTGAAAGAAAGTTATGGACATTGAACACAACTCACCATAAGAGAATTATGAAGTATTATAAAAGTCTTGAAAATGTGAACACCAAAAAAAAAATATGCAGTCTCCAAAGAACTGACAAAGGAAGGCATGCAAAAAGGACCATGGGCTGATAGAAGTCCATGAAGGGGACAGAAGCAGGATCCATTCTGCTTTTGAGCTGAGAGACCCCAAGAGTTGGGAACAGCAGTCTTAGGTGAACAGACAGGTGAAGGCGGAGAAGAAAAATGCACAAGTGAATTAAATAGGATGCAGAAAAGATGTAGCTAGCTTCAAAAAGGTTCACTTGTGTCCAGCAGACCTAAAGCTGAATTGTGAAAGATAACCTTTAAATATGAGATGACCCTAGATGGATGACCTGTGGATTTCTACAGCTGAGGAAAGCCTCAATAAGAACTCACTCTGACGACAGTGCTTGATGAAAATGGATCACTCTAGTCTGGGGAAAATCCTCGAGGACAACTAAGGCTATGAACTGAGTCCAGGGAAGCTCTGAAATTGGAATCTTCCTTTCTTCTAGGAGTAGCACAATGCTCCAAAGCTCTAATCAAATCCTAGACATGTGAGTTTCCTACAATGGGCTTCACTCTGTCCCTTGTAGGTTTGCCTGGTGCTTGCAGTTAATGCAGGAGGATCTGGTGAACCCAAAGTACTTCTAATCAGTACTAAACTAATATCCCCCAGGATTTTCTAGTAAACATGAAAAAATCCTTAGGTGACTGCAGCCCAAGGCAGGGTGTAAAATTGAAGACAGTGGGGTAGATTTCTCCCCAAATCACCACCATCACTTTGAGGACTGATATTATCTTGTACTAGCTCTTGTGGAGGCATTTCCTTATGGAAGTGTGTACGCTCTTGTCTCTCCGGCAATAAGCAAGCCGAGGAGAGACACGGACACAGGACAAGTGCGCAGTGTCATACTTCTAGTTTGACACCCAAGTTTGGAATCTGGATAGTAATGCAGTGCTGTGGGCTACATTTTTAAGATGGGTGCCTAAATCCACAATTCTGCTTCTAAAAGCAGGTACTTAAGAATCTAAAAATAGGTCTGCATAATTATCCTTTGGAAAGCAGTTTTTAAATTGTGCAGCTGACACTTGGGAATTCCAAGTGGCTGATCAAACTGAATAGAAAACTGTAGCTATAAAGTGAATGAGCGACCAGACTATATTGAAAAGACTGGCTTATTATGACGAGAAAAGCCAGTAGCACTTTTCCCATAATCACCAGCACTCTGATTTCCACAGTACAAAGTCCAATGAAGACAAGAATTTAGTCCAGTATCCCACATCTGGATATTGCCCTATTCTGTACTTTGCTTTGTGTTTTTATTAGACTCAAACTTTATTTCAGTGGGATGTTCTCTTTAATTTGCAAAGTGTATGAGGCAGCTTGTGTATTCAGGAAAATATTAACCACAAACCTCTGATTCCGGGGGAAGAGAGGGGAGGGCAAAATTACTGGAAATTGAGATTTAGTTAAAAACCGTTGTGGATATTAGTTGAAGAAAGATGCAGGTATTGCTATATGAATCACACTGAACAGAATAAAACTCTGGGTGTGGAAATCTATTTTCAGGAGTCTCTCACAAAATACCTCTCTCTCTTGAGCCAGCCATATCCATGATACGCACCTGGTACCAGCAAAGTAAGTGTCACACAAAGAGCAGAAGTTGCACTGTAGCATTAGAACTGTAGATTTACTTCAAAAAAATAATAAAAATATAGTATCAGTTTCAGTACTGCTATGCCTGTTGTGATCACTGCTTTAAGAAACTTCTTGACTTTAGTACTGATTTGGATCCATCACATGTACATGACCTAGCACAAAGCTAGACAGCAACAACACACAATACCTGATGTGGCATAAACCCTGCTGGTACAAGATTAACCTCTTGAGGCACTTGGACCAATAAGGTGAGAGGACACAGTGCTTATCTTGGTGTCCTGTGGAGGTGACATCTGTGACCTGATAAGCCCTAAAACTAGTTTCATTGTAGTGTCAAACTACATTCAGAGATGTATAGTTTCAGATGACCTGATGGAGATGGAGATAGTTTTTTTCTTTCAGGACAAGGACATATAAGAGAAATCAGAACACTAAAACTAGGAGCTCATGTTTCTCTCCATTGACTCCAAGGGGAGCCTACACATCCAGGTCAAATGGAGATGCCTAAACACAGGCAAGACAACTGTCATACCTACTGTTGCCTTTAGGCAGCTGTATCTCAGGTGTCTAGTCTCATCCAGACACTTGGCAGTATCCTGACTTGGATTTCTAGAGAAATATGGAATTCTATAAGACTTATTCTGCAAATCATAAAACTTCTCTTTCACTGGCTCCTGTGAGGTTTTTCCTTTACAAGCTGTGACTCTGCTGGTACCAGGTAGCTTGGGATAGAGATATTCCAGAAATGCACAAAATGGCCCTAGTCTGTTGCAGATCCCAGAATAATACAAGTATGAACCAGATCTGAAGGTCGTCTTATGGGACAGAAAAGGCAAAGAAAATGCATAGTTTTCTCCATTGGGTCTGTGCACGAGGTGATCTGTTGAGGGTGCCTCACAATTTTATTCTCTTCCTCTCTGCAATTTGAGAACCATCCAGTGTTTTTATTCCAGTAGACATCCAGAAGACAAGTTCATTCTTATAATTCTAAATGAATATGTGATATATTTAGATCAATATTCTATTTACAAAATACTTCTTACATTTCACTGTGAAAGTTTATGCTGTGTAGTAAGATGAAGTTCACCATGACTTACCAGATAACGTGACCATTAAATAAATGTGCATGTGTACAAACACACAGCAATGGGAGAATGCCAAGTACAATGCACGGTGATGGACCTCCTGTGATGATAATTTTTTTACTGTCTCATAGGCAGAAAGCTAAAATGGATATTCCAGCAATGAGACACCTCCTATTCAGCTTGCTTAGATGCTGACTTCTGTGGTAACAACAGCAGTATCAGCTTTTGGGAGATTTTCTTTTAGATACTCACGTCTTGAAGCTAAAGACAAGTTCCCAAATCCTGCAATATGTCTTACTATGCCTCCTCCCAGAAGGTTCTTTACGGCTTCTCATTGCTGCAGCAGGATTTTAATTGCTTGAGTGATAGGAAGTGAATTGTTGTGGGCCATTTCAGTATGTGTACTATGTTCTATCTGAGAGGCTTTAACCTCATTTGGGATGTCCGAGGCAAAGCAAGAAGAGATTATACTGTCATTACAAAGAACAGGTGCAGTCATCAGATACACCAGTGGGGAAAGTAGTACAGTGAAGGTGGTGACCAAGTATTACTGCCCATAAGTGGAAGAGAGTAAACCAAATTCTTCTACCTGGAGGCAGAAGCCTTGCTCCACCAGTTCAGAAAGAGGACAGAGGAAGAGTGGCATCACCTCTGCACCAGTCTCTTGTTTTAGAGACAGCAAATGGCCAGCTCAGCCCTGGGAAAATTAAAAATAGCTGCAGAATCACTATGCTGTATCAGCCAGTCAGTCTCCTGCTGATACCACTGATGTATCAGCACATACAAATGGCTAACTAGAGTTTTGCAGATCCCACTCCGCTGTTCAGACCCCTTAAGTCTTATACTTTGTATTGGCGAGTGCTGCTGCACCAAATTTTTTGCTCAGTTCTTTTGAGAGTGTCTTCCCATGGACCTGTAAGACATCTGTACAAAATCCAGAAACAAAGGCCTAGCTTCTGAGTAGAGCTAACAAAAATTTTCCAACAGAATATTTTTATCGCAGAAGGTGTCATTTCATCAAAATTTAATCTTTCCACTGGAACTTGACAGCTTTGACAATGTTGCCAGGCCAAAACCCACACAAAACTAAAAGGAGTGTTTCGATAAGATCAAACCCCTTCTGTATTGGAACAAATGCTATTTTTTTTTCCTTTTAAAAAGAGTTTTATTTTTGTAATTTAAAGAAACAAAAAACAGAAATAAATTCTTACATTTGCTTCCTCAAAGTTCAAATAACTCCAAAATATATTTTTACAAGTCTGTTTGACAAGATTTTCTATTGTTGTTGTTGCTGAATATCAGGGAGATCAATCAAATACCTGGTGCAAACTTGGCATGTCCTCAATGATTGAGGTTATGGACCAGCAGTTCTTCTAAGACAATATGGAAAGCCAGAACCACACAACTCCCCCTATTTTCTCATCACATGCTGCTCCTCACAGATTTTGAGGACTAATTCTATTAGGAAAGACTCAGAGAAGATGTTGGGAGGCCAGGAATCTTGGAAAACCCTTGAAGTTGACAGTCAGTGCAAATCTGTGTCAGCTCTGTGCCTACAGGATTCCATGGCACCAGACTCTCAAATATTCCCATGGTAAAGGCCATTCACCGGGGTGGAATTGAGCTCTTTGCAAAGGGTCCATGTGACAGCTGTGCATATCTCTTTTCTACTGGGCCTTTTGGGACCTCTTCATGAGGTCATTTCATACTCCAGAAGTGGCTCTTTCTTTGGAAATCGTTGCTGTTTGAAGGGGACTACTTACTACTCCTGAGCTTCTTTTTTCCTTGAGAGTCAGGAGTCTTCACAGCTGCAAATCTGTGAAACAGCACCACACACCAGCAGACCTCCGTGCCCAAGCAGGGAGCCTATCACAAAGAAGGAAGACATCAGCAGAACACACCCGGGTGCTGGCCCTTTACCAAAAATTAATTCCACCCCTAAAGTGCACAATGACAAAACACTCTGCCTTTCAAAAGGGCTGTCTACACAGCGTTATACCAGGCCATATGGAGAAAATCAAACCAGCCTGCAAGGCTGTTAGGGCACCCAAAGCAGTGCTCAGCCTTGGCCAACACAACCTTCATATCAAAGACATTCAGTCCTCTGAGCAGAGCTGCTAAAACTGAAGAGAAGGGTAAAGTCACCCTTTATGGAGCCTTAGGGTCTATGCATGGCCTGACACCTATGCTCACTGATTTAAGTTAAGTGGGATACATCTGCACATCACTGTATCCCATGATGTTTAGCCTTTCCAAGACTCATATGTCACTATGAAGAGTACCGGAGCACCATCACCACCCATGAGCTTTGGCACAAACACCTGAGAAGCCAAAGCAGTAGATCTTGTCACATGGAATATGAGTGACTGCATTGCATTTCTTTTGACTTCTCTACAGCTACAGCTAATAATTATGCCCGTTTGGGGAAAGCTATTACCAACCCCATGGCAAACATGCATTGTATAATGTGTGTAGTGTTCTTGTAAAACTGTTTTTTTGTGCTCAATTTGGAACAGATGAGTTTATCGGTATGAGCTGCAGCAGCAATAAAACCTAAACACTTTTAGATAATGTCACTGGTGGCCATCATATAGTTAACACTAATTGGGTTCCTAAATACCAGGGGGACAAATTCTTGTAACAGGATGTAATTTAGCAGGGGGTTAGACCATGCTTTAATTTGTTGCTTACTGCTCCCATGAAATTGGTTCTGTGGGTCACATCAGAGAGGAGAAGTAACTGGAAAAGGTATTTCCCGAACTTTTATTCCTGTGACTTGCTCCACTGAAGCCAATGAAAATATCCACATCAGTAGCAGAGTTGTGAAATCAGTTTCTTCCTTTTGATTAAATTATACAGAGAGGAACGTAAATTTCAGGATGATAATATCGATTCCCCAAAGACAGCCGCTTCCCCCCAATACTTTGCATCTTGGTTGGGTATTTTTGCAAGATTTCTTGTCTCGGTAGCCTGTAGTCAAGCAGTGGGAGCTGGGAACAAAGGCAATCAGGAAAGCTGGTGGTACCGTTGTTTCCCACTCTGAATTAAAGTCATCTGAAAGCCTAGCTGATAGCTCAGAGTGCGATGCTGAACGGTGCATCGCTCCGTAACAAGGACAGCAAGCCTGAG
This sequence comes from Tyto alba, assembly GCF_018691265.1. Classification (NCBI taxonomy): domain Eukaryota; kingdom Metazoa; phylum Chordata; class Aves; order Strigiformes; family Tytonidae; genus Tyto; species Tyto alba. Next base: position 2,280,009 of record NW_024881295.1, on the reverse strand, counting down.
AGCATTTGCCTCCACTGCAATTCAATCAGGGTGCCTTGCAGCTCGAATTGATACTATTTTGTGGGTCACTACCTCCTCCAATATTCTGTGTGCCCTCTCTTGTTTTCTTTTCATTTGCTATGCAGGCTCGCAGACCTTCCTGCTAGGTTTCACTTGGGAGGCCCAGAACCCCTGTTCTGCAAATCCTAACAGGACCCTGATGGATGTTAATGTCTCTGCCTTTCATATCATTTTACCAGTGAAACCTTTGATCTGTCAGCAGTCTTTATATCAACGCAGTCATCTCATAAAATGGAGAATATGACAAAAATATCTGTTGTGCTAACATAAAGTATTTCCCCCCGCCCCTCGTAAAAATGCGGCATTAGGGAGTTTGCTTTAACCTCCAGCAGCCAGATGTGCCATAAGGGTAGAACTGGAAGCAAAAACTTTTTTTCATTTTGTATTTTATTTTAAAAAGCAGTCTGGTGAAGGAACTTGTAAAGCAACAAGTACTGTACATTATGATTCAGAGCAGCAAGGGACAGCTGGAGAGACTTGATTGGCTCCAGCCCAATGAAACAGAGGCTTCTTGTGACCAGCTGCTGTGCTGCAGCATGAATGACAAGGGTAATAATTGATTACTAACTGGCAGCTCAAAAGGAAGAAAGAATTAACAAGAGTGATGAGGTGCTTTACAGCTTGGTAACTGTAAAACCAGTAGAACAATTAGGGGAAAAAGAAAGGGTTTTCACTTCTTACCTTAGAGTTACAAGGACAGTGCTAGTTATTGTAAATTGCATGACAAGCAAGGCAGAGGGGCAGGTCAGTGGGTAATATGGGGGCTTTGCACGCCCACAGGTCCCGCAGAATCTTTCAGCAGATTTACCGGGGAGTAGCTAAAACTCAATCAAAAGCATCTAGCCATGCCAATTACATTGGTAGTCAAGGCAAGGTCTCTGAGCCGTCAGCCATAATATCATAGTGGATCTGAAACCTCCAGCGAATGGTGCATTGTGACAAACCAATTCTTTGCTTTTCAGTGGGCGCTCGATGGCACATACACTCTTTCTACCCTGAGAATAAACGCACGCCTTTTTCTTTTCCTTCTTCCCCCCCCCCCCCCCCCCCCCCCCCCCTTCTTGTAAATGGCTTTTGTGTTCACAAGTAAATGCACTGGATGCATTGTTGCTACACCTTTCTTCAAGGGGCTTGTACTGACCTCATGCTCTGGGCCATGTAAAGCCTTCTGGTCACTGAGAGCCAGGCTCTGCCCCTTTTTCATGCAGAGTAGCACCTCACTTTGGGCCAGATCATGGCCAGCATGCCAATGCAAGAAGTAAGGGGCCATAACGTGTCCTGTGCTTTGCTTCTCACACACAGGGGAATAATAGCCTCTGCAGACTATGCCCTTTCCTTAGCCCAAGTGGGAAGAAGGGAGAACTTGATGGATCCTTCATTTCCTTTCCCAAGGCATCTGGCAGCGGGAAACACGTTCTGTGCCAGCTACAGACCCGTCACGGTTTGCTCCCTTCCCAGAGCAGCAAGGAGACAGGTTTGTCCCAGTGGTAGCTCAGCTGTGGGTGGCTCCTTTCCTGGGGCTGAAGCACCATGGTCTGGCCTAGCTCTTGTGTGAGCAGAGCTGATAAAATCAATGGGACTAATCATGGGGAAAGGTATCATTCAGCATGAGAAAAGCTGGCAGCCTCTGGTCTGACATATGGAAAATGCTCTTCTAGCTGGTTGAAGCCTCTTCAACCCAGCCTACCCTCACCCCTCCTCCCACTCCAGAATCTGCCATCTTTGTGCCTATGAAGTAGCTCCTTACCACCAGCAAGGTCTGACGCCTTCCAAGTCAAAGTTAACAAGATTTGTCTCTCCTATCTTTAGCCATTTAAAAGCGAAATAACCCATACAAATTGAGGTTTTGGGCATCTTCTACAGCCACTACAAAGAAAGATCTCCCCCCAGAGATGAATTCTTACCACCTACCTCAAATGACTGCTCAAGGATGGTGCACCATCCACCTCTCACACTGGCCTATGAACTTGCCTCAACAAGTAGTTAAGAGCCGACTTTGAATTTTTTGGAGGATACAGGTAGGGGAGAGACACTGTCACGCCCTGTTCAGGGTCCTACTCTGATATTTGAGACCAGTGAAGTCAGTGAGTAATGCACTACTGAGATGGGTATCGGTCCCCTCTGCAACTAGAGGCACCACACCTCGGTCTGTGCGGCAGGGAGGATGGCAGGCTCAGGTTGCAAACGTGGCATTGCATCAACAAGAAAAGCTGCCATGACAGAGGGCAGGCAAGCTGCTCCAGAGCAGGGGTAATTGGGGCTGTCCTTGCTCTCACTGAGTGGAACGTTAATGGAACAAACTTCAGACTGAGGATCTTTCAGTGCAGCTCAAGATGTACAAATGCAAATGGTACAAAGAGGCATGTCTTCTTCAGTTCACCCTTGAAAATTCCCCTAAGGACTGTACAGGGAACTTTACTAGAAAATCTACCAAAAATTCAAGGCCTGGGGGTGGGTTGGCAGGTCTGGGGTTTTTGTTATTATATACATAGCGCAAAAATGTGCTTGACTAATCTAAACCTCGTGTTGCTTTCTTATACTGCTAGAGCAATTATAGCTGAGAAAAAAAAAAAAAAAAAACACATCACCCAATATGGAAATACTTTTTTTTCATGTTTGACATTTTTACATTTTTACTGACAGGGCAAAGCCTATGATTTAATCGGTCTCCATTTCCCATAACTGCTGAGAAGGGACAGGCCCCTCCTCCACATTTCTCAAAGGGCTGATGATTAGAAAGAAGGCCGTGCAAAACTGAAAGGAGTTAACTCCATCTATCATGTAGCACTGTTGAACTAGGAAAAAAAATAGCAAAAAGTACTTTCTCCCAAATGTCTTGGTGTGTGCGCTGCAGTGTACATAGTGATTGTGAGTCTCTGTGGCAGAAATGGAATAATTTTGAAGAAACAAGGTATTTTTGACATTCATTCAGGAAAACGAGAAGCTATTCTGCTTTTCTTTTACTGAAACACATTCCTTTCACATCCTTTTCTCTGCAGGAAGGAAGGAAGGAAGGAAGGAAGGAAGGAAGGAAGGAAGGAAGGAAGGAAGGAAGGAAGGAAGGAAGGAAGGAAGGAAGGAAGGAAGGAAGGAAGGAAGGAAGGAAGGAAGGAAGGAAGGAAGGAAGGAAGGAAGGAATGGACCAGAGACACAAAGTACTAGGCATCCTGACCCAGGAAAAGACAAGTGGCAGCTGTTTCCTCTAGAGAAGGTGGAGATACAGCTGCAAGCAAGAGCAAATAATCAGGTGGTCACAGAGACAAAAGAAACTGGAAGCTGAGCACAAATTATATCATCGGTGCTGATCAAGGTTTTTGGAGCTTGGAAAGAATTAAGAACTATCCCAAAGAAGAAACTGATTTTCTCAAACGTGTAAGAGTACAGTTAACTTCTCCTCTCAGCCCTCCTCCGTGCATGCTGTCACCATCCCCTGTGTTGCTGTGGTTGCTCACGGGAACAGGAGGGTGCCACAGGTGATCAGAAAAGATCTCACCCTGTGGAAACATGGCATAAAAATGTGGCCAGAAACAAGACACCTACCTGCTCTGCAGGCAGAAACAGCTGTTGTAAGTGCTGTTTGCAGATAAGACCTTGCTTTCAGTGGCTTATCACTTTGACACTTTACTAAGTTCAAAGTATTATCTGTGCAAGACCTTTGGCCATAGTGGAGAGGGATATATGGGGGTTTAATTGTTGGTTTCTTTTTTTCCTAGATGTTAGCAAAAATAGTTTGGCTGATTGTAAGAACAAAGAGGCGGAAAGCCAGGCTGTCTGGACCACGCTTGAAAAAAAGTGTCTAAATGGTGATTTTTGAGCTGACGTTTTCAAAGGGTCCAATACATACTAAGTTCCAGCTCCTCACAGCACCCCCCCCAGGACCTGTCTGTGCATTCACAGACCCAAGGGAGCAGAAGACCCCCCTCAAGCCTCACCAAGAGAACTGTAAGGAACCCCAGCTTTCCCTGTGGCTGCCTCTGCTGACCAGCCCGAGCCACACCGAGGGGAACCAAGGTCTGTTTCTCAAGGGCAGCTGGGGTGGTCTGGCTGCCACTGCAGCAGAGGGAGGGAACAGAGGCTAGTGAAACAAAGAAAGAAGCAGCATGACTAAACCAGACAAGAAAAAGACTGGAACAAGAAGAGAGAGTTGGATATGGGGACAGAGTGAGGAATATGGAAAAGATATCGGAGAAACTGGACTGGGGCAAACAGCTGGGATTTGTTATGGGAAAAGAAGCGCTGTGAGTTGGTATTGATTGGGGACATCAGGTCTTGAAAGAGAATCTAGGAGTGGATGGGCAAGAAGAGGACTGAGAAGGGGGAGCTGGAACTGTGACTCACCGATAAGTACAGTGTGTGTCTCAGAGGATTCATTCTTATTGCATTTTACAGATGAGGAAACTAGATCACAGGGAGTGACTTCTCCAAAGATATGCAGATAATTAAGAAGTTAAATATCAATCCTTTGCATTTCTACTCAGACAGGAAGAGTGGAGCTTGCCATGCTACCACCCTTCTTTTTGAGACTGGACTGATTGCCTCTCATACCTTCACAATGAGACGTAGGAAACTTGAGGTTTTTATCAGAGTTCTCCTGCTGACCAGCAATCAGCATGGATCATTTACTCCACCTATCTGGGATCCTGTTGCCTGTGGCTTTCAGGACAATGTGTGATGCACCAAGTGACTCACTCAAGCACTGCACTGTAGGAGACCCAGTTGAGCCCTAGGGCATGCCCCATCACAGGGAAGTAAGGCATGAGGTTTTCACTTCAGTAATGTCTTCTTACAGCTCAGAGGTCCCAGGTTTTGCTGTAAAGCCAAAATTCACCAAGGGAAAATAAAAAATATTAAAAAAAAAAAAAAAAAAAAAAAAAAAAAGAAGTCTTGTAGTCTGCAATATTACAGATCCTGAAGAATAAGAGCAAGAAAAGGAAACTACATAGCTGCAAGTGTACTCTCCTACCTTACACAACTTTATTTGTACACTTGGATCTGGCTCATGTGGCTTGTTCAGACAACTCCAGTGGGACTTATTTAGTGAAAAGGACAGTACAGGAAAGGATTTGTAAACTCTGGGAGAAACGAAAATTCCTGTGTAAAGTGTCTTTGCAATCTTTTAATAGCTTTCCAGTGACTTATCCTGTCCATTGTGGTTTTCTAAAAACATACTAACAAGAGGACAATAGCTTAGCAGTGAGCAGACTTATTAAAGAAAAAAAAAAAATTCATCATCCTCTTCCTCATCACATTATTATTCTACCAGATTTACTAATAGGGGAGGAAAGGTAATTCCTCTTTGTAAATTATCCACTGCTGCTGGAAGTGGAACACTACCTCACAAAAACATCCAGACATTTTCTTCTGCTTTCATTATCACATGCTAAATGCATTACAATCCACCATGCACCCCCTCAATTTCGAGCCTGCTTAGTGACTTCTGCTATTCTATAAACTTCAGAAATAAATCCATATATATGTGCATTTTGACAACTATATTCCATGCCCCCATTTAAGGAGAAGTATATGGAGGTATCATTAGATACTAGGAATGTTCTCACAAAGGTGTGAAATAAAGTGGGTAGGTGCCTCATGAGATTGCAATCAGATTAAGATTACTTGTGATTCAATTTGAAAGTAAAAGGCACTGATGCACTCATTGCTTGCAATTAAAGTGCACATCAAAGTGGGGTTAGTATGATTAAGCAAAACTAAAAGTGCTGCGGGTAAAACACATATTCTTCTAATCCTCTGGTTAGACATTCTCATTTCTTCATTTCACCTACAAATATGTGGGGCTCCCCCTCTGCTGTCATCAAACTTCCAGCGTAAAAATCGTTATTTCTAAACCAATTTCATTACATTAAAATTTAGCAGCACAGAGTGTAAGACCCTGGGAAAACTGTTCTGAGAAGAACAGGTCTGAGGTCTTACGGAAAAGCACTGGAGAGAGGCGTCTGAGACAGGTGCAGTTCCTAGGCCCTCTGTAGACATCCTGTGTCTGATCAAGCCATTGAGTGCACCTGTGCTTCGACTCCCAAACGGCGAGAGGGGGGTGATACAACAGTGTTCCCACACTCAGCTTGATGGGACTGTGTCGAGTGTATGCTTTGCGGGGCTGGGTTTGAGGCTTCGCTTCTGCTTGGTCTCTGATCTTTGTGAGCAAGCTGTACGTCTGTCTCATTCAACGCCAAGTGGGGCTCATCTGGGCAGGAGGAACCCTCTGCCTCTTGACAGGCTACCGCCCGTACGCAGTGGAGTTGTTCTCTGCCTGCACCTCCCTGGAGCACCGGATTTACCACTCGTGTGCGGCATGAATTCATGGCAAAAGTACCATGACTCCCTCTTCCAATACTGGGCTCCAGACAGCAAAGACTGGAGATTCCTGAGTCTGGAACAAAAGCACGTGGGGGAAGAAAGTTCAAGAATTAGGGCACACAGCAGGTCTAGGGGACAGTCTTCATCTTTAGTTTTACATATTTTTACATTAAATCATCAGAGTTATCATCACAGTAAAATACAGGAATGGTTTGGGGAGATGAGATCTGTAAAACAATCTTTGGACTGAGGTAGCTTGTGACAGACTAGCAAGTAGAACATTAGGTCAAACTGAGGAATCTTGACCTTTTAAAGATGATGCTGACCCTGATCCTTCTTCTCTGTAAAGGGCTTTTTAGATGGGCTGTATACGATCTTTTAGTACTGCCTGCCTTCCTGAGCTTGCACCTCTTCCAATCATTCTGCTAAGCTTTGCAGCATACATTTGTGCTTCTGTCTCATTCAGGCAAGGGAGACGTATTTTGCTAAAAGTCCCCTCTGAAATCCCCTCCCTTTTATACAGTGAGAGCAAAACAGAGGAACCAGAACACAGCATGCAACTATAGCCTTCAAGTTTAAGGCCACATTAGCAAGAATATATCTACATTCACAAAAAAAAATCTGACAAGTCTGCATTGCTTGAAGTAAAAGAGAGAGAAAAAAAAAAATCAATAGAACTATCTCGCTGGAGAAGAAATAAAGTTGCATACAGGAAAGCACAGAGTATAGGCAATGGCGTTTTGCTGTTACTTGTCAAAAAGGCAAATGAGAGGCTTTTTGAGAGTAGCTAATATCGATGGTAAGGGAATTTCCCCACCAGTGGGAAGATCGCAGCAAAATTTCACAAGGAGAGGGCATGTGAGAAACGTGTTCTGATGTTCAGCACCACCTCACTACACTTTATCTCCCTTTCTTGGAGGAATGCCTTGTCCCATGCAATGCTTTAGCATTGTGAGGTCCCATGCAACTGGCAGGAACAGCTACATACCAATTCTGGGGGCTTCCAATGATACAGCTGCTTGCAGGCTGCCAGGATCCTGCTCCATACACCCTCATATCCCTGCAGACCTGTCTCAGTTCCATCCAGGGGAACTCACACTTACCTCTGGCCTTTGTGATGCCTGACAACACAGCATCTTTCTCCATGAGTAATACGGGGACCATACTACTTAACTAATTCAAGGCATTCAAAGGAGGAAGTCAAGTTCATTAAGCCTTTCGGTAAGAGGGACCTAATAATAAATGTGACACTGCTTTGATTCCGGGGGCACTGTTGCAACCCAGCTGGCCAGAGAACCCGTCCTGGGCTCCTCAGGCCAGAGGAGTCCAGGCACCAGGTTGTTGGTGAGGATGGGGCTCCCTCTCCATCCATTGCACCAGTGTCATTGGCTTTTATGATCTCCAGAGGGAGATTGCTGTGGGTGCCAGGGATGGATCTGCAGAACAGTTATATCAGGGCACTGTATGTCCGGCAGTAAACCCAACAGGAAGGATATGATCTTGCAGGATGCGTTTGTCATATTGCTTGAAGTTTTAAAAGACTAAATTAGGTTAAAGGCAGCACTTTCACTCAGATACCACTCTGAGACTGGGGACTTCACACTGTCTCAGAAGAACAGTGCGATCACAGAAGGGCTTCAGTGCAGCTAGAGAAGTGCCACTGATGACAGATGCAATGTAAGTGAGCACAGAGCAAAGCTCTTTCAGTTCATTAAAATGTAAGGCTTAGAGCCTGGAAGAGGGGAGGTTGGAACCAGTCCTATGGAAAACTCCTGTGGAATTTAATAGAAAAAAATATTACAGATTTTGAAAGCTTATTGGGAATATTCCTTCCTCTGAAAAAGTTTTGGGGTTTTTGCACTGGTTTCCTTGAAATCTGTCCTCACATATTTCTGTGGACCCTCCTGGATTCATACCTATTACATTTCACTAGACTTTTCCATGCAGACATGCAAACTGAAACCACAGAAAATATTTTCATGCACCCTCCACCCTCCAGAGCAAACCCACCACGTTCTCCCCGACTCCAGCGAGGTGTGACGTGGCAGCTTCCTCAGAGGTGCCAGCCAGCTGCTGCAGGCAGAGGCAGCAGAACCTGGGTGGACAGAAATAAAGCCAGCCTTTAGGTAAAAATCCTGCACTCACTGCCTTTTTCCTCCTTTCTTCTGCAGCCAAGCTGCACAGTGCTAAATCAATAGACTCACAAATCTGGGGGAGTTTATAAGCCACTCTTAGTAGAGACCAGTGGCAACCCTAAATATGAGGTGTCCACGAGCTAACAAATCCTGCTCTGGTGAAAGTGAGCACGCCTCCTGTTGAGACTAGAGGGAGCTGCTCCCGTTTACACTAATGCTGAATATGGCCCCATTACTGACTTTTTTTTTTTTTTAATTGTCAGACATGGTTTGAAAAAAAGACACTGGAAAAATGTGCATTCTATCAAGTGTTGTGAAACTGTGCGGGTTGGAGAAGGCTCAGTTTTTAATAAAGGAAACATTCGTTGCATCCCATTTCAAGGACTTCTGTCAGATAGAAAGGAGGTGGCGAGCAGGAAACTGAAGCCTTTCTCCTGTTAATTCTCCCTTTGCTGTCAAACAATAACATTTTAATGAAAAGGAAAATTAAAAAAAAAAAAAAAAGGGAGGGGGAGAGTAGGAAACGGTGTAACCGTGGAGGCCTATGAGGTCTCCTTACCTTTGCCAAGGTTGAAGCCTGGCATCACACAGAGAGCGAGAACGCTGGGTGCTCAGCTGGCTCTGCGGGGATCCTGACTGCATCCCATTCGCAGGAAAAGGTGACAGACTAGCCTTTTTCCAGCTACTCTCAGGTTAATTTTTGAAAGGTTCCTATGGAATGTTAAAAAAAAAAAAAAAGAAAAAAAAAAAAAAGTAGCATTTTAGAGGCAGATTTAAAACAACCTGAAAACTCATCATATACTCCTTGAGTCATGTCCAGACATACCTACAGTCTTCATCCCGATTACATTTGCAAAGGCATTTTCCACCGGGACGGGACAGGCCTCCAGAGTTTTAGCTATAGTTCATTCTTCCCAACTTCCTTCTGCCCTGCTTCCTCCTTATTGTTTTCATCTGCTAGTACATCCCTGCCTGATTTGTCATAATTTCATGTTGACATACTGTAGTAAGACAATTGCAGCTGCTCTCTCTGAAGAATGCAAACAGGGATCTGTCATCTCCTCTCCCTTCCTTCCCCTCCTCCTCCCGGCAGGGGTGGATTTCACCGGGAATGAAGGGACCACCACCACCAAGAAGCGGCTGTGGTCTGCCCTTGCAGAGGGCTGGCAGACAATCCCTTGTCACTCAGATCTTTGTTTGGACATTACAGTTTATGCTCAGGCTAAATGCTCACCCGTCCAAGTGTGTGTATGTTTATGTAGTCAACTCTGGGATGCAAACGGCATTCCTCTTATCATACGGAGAGAGGATATGAGCTCATTCATAAAGAATCCCAGCTCTGGGGGTGCCCCACTCACTTAATCCAAGCATCCCCTGCATGCCCCTTCTTCTGAGAGGGTGGAAGAAAAGCAAAGCACAGTGCTATTGGCTTTTAATAAGTGGGATAATATATTTCAGAGAGGAGCTCAGACAGGAGAGGAAATGAACTTGGCTAGACAGTCACTTAAAATAAAAAAAAAAGGGGGGGAAAATTTGCAAAAGTCATTCCATTATTTCATGTAAATATACTTGGCTGGGTTAAGATAGGCTGATATAATCATAAAATGCTGAATAAGACTAGAGGCCGTCTCTCCCCTTAAGACAGATTTAGCAACGCAGCACCGTTTATTAGTCTGCTCGGTAAAGAAACAAACAGATTATTGGCTTGGCAATTGCTGACTGTCAAAATAAGCAAAGCTTTTAAATGGTGCACTAAGCCTCTGATCCTGAAAAAAGGCCCCGGGACTGGTACAGCACCCAAATCGGCTCTCTGGGGCTCCACCTGGGCTGAGGGATCAGCTTGTGTGGTACACTTTGCAGGTCTGGGCTCAAAACTGGAGCGATGAGCAACACATGTTGTAGGCATGTGAGTCAGCATATGCACAAATAGGAATGTAACTGGGACACAGCGGTGCATCAGGGAGGCTTTCTGTCCAGGGCTTTGGTTGAACACATAACCCCCAACTGGTGAAGTAATTAGCAAACAATATTTAGATGGGAGAAGAGGAAGGAGGAAGAGGGACAGAGCTGTTGCCACTGAATTTGACGTTGTTGTTGGGGCTTATCAAAACAGAGAACATTAAAAAGCTGAGAATGGTTCAGAAAGGAGCTGCAACAGTCTTGAAAACCTGCTATGAGACCAGAGCTGGCTCTCACCATAGGCAAAGCAGGAAGCTACCGCTTAAGAGGTCCTTTATAGACAGACAGGAGCAGCACCACGTTCACAAGCCCTGGTCCTCATGGGGGACTTCAACCACCCTGATATCTGTTGGAGGGACAACACAACAGGGCACAAGCCATCCAGGAGGTTCCTGGAATGTGTTGATAACTTTCTTCTCCAAGTGTTAGATGAGCTAACAAGAAGTGTTATACTAGACCTTGTTCTCACCAAGGAGGGGCTGGTGGGGAATGTGAAGGTCAAGGGCAGCCTTGGCTGTGGTGGCCATGAAATGATGGAGTTCAAGATCCTTGGGGCAGTGAGGAGCGAGCACAGCAAGCTGGCTACCTTGATCTTCAGGAGAGCAGACTTTGGCCTCTTCAGGGATATGTTTGGTAGAGTACCATGGGATAAAGACCTGGAAGGAAGAGGGGCCCAAGAAAGCTGGCTAATATTCAAGGATCACCTCCTCCAAGATTAGAAGCAATGCATCCCAACAAAGAGAAAGTAAAATAAAAATGCCAGGAGACCTATATGGATAGATAAGGAGCTTCTGGGCAAAGCCAAACACAAAAAGGAAGCTTACAGATGGTGGAATCAATGAGAGCTAGCCAGGGAGGAATACAGATAAATTGTCTGAGCAGCTAGGGTTCAGGTTAGGAAAGTTAAAGCCCTGATAAAATTAAATCTGGCCAGAGACATGAAAGGCAATAAGAAAAGTTTCTACAGGTAGGTCAGTGATAAAAGAAAGACTTGGGGAAATGTGGGCCCTCTCCAAAGTAAATGGAAGACTTGGTTACCCAGGATATCAAGAAGGCTAAGGTACTCAACAACTTTATTGACTCAGTCTTCACCAGCAAGTGCTCCAGCCACACTGCCCAAGTCACAGAAGGCAAAGACAGGGACTGGGACAGTGAAGAACCATCCACTGTAGGACAAGATCAGGTTTAAGATCATCTAATGAACCTGTAGGTGCACATGTCCATGGGACCTGATGAGATGCATCCGTGAGTCTTGAGGGAACTAGTGGATGAAGTGGCTAAGCCACTGTCCATCATATCTGAGAAGCCGTGGCAGGCCAGTGAAGTTTCTGCTGACCAGAAAAAGGGCAAAAATAACCCCTATTTTTACAAAGAAAAAAAAAAGAAGACCCAGGGAACTACAGGCCAGTCAGTCTCACCTCTGTGCCCAGCAAGATCATGGAGTGTATCCTCCTGGAAACTATGCTAGGACACACGGGAAATAAAGACATGACTGGTGAGAGCTAACATGGCTTCACTAAGGGCACATTGTGCCTGACAAACTTGTTGTTTTTTTTTTTTATGATGGAGTTACAGCATTGGTGGATAAGGGAATTACAACTGACATGGACTTGTGCAAAGCATTTGATGCTGTCTCATACAACGTCCTTGTCTCTAAATTGGAGAGACATGGATTTGATGGATGGACCGCTCAGTGGATAAGGAATTGGTTGGATGCTCACACTCAAAGAGTTGCGGTCAACAGCTCAATGTCCAAGTAGAGAGCAGTGATGAGTGGCCTTCCTCAGGAGTTGGTGTTGGGACCAGCGTTGTTTAACTTCTTTGTTGGCAACATGGACAGTGAGATTGAGTGCACCCTCAGCAAGTTTGCCAGTTACACCAAGCTTTGTAGTGCTGTCAACACACTGGAGGGAAGGGATGCCATCCAGAGGGACCTGGATAGGCATGAGAAGTGGGCCCGTGCCAATCTCATGAAGTTCAACAAGGCCAAGTGCAAGGTCCTGCACATGGGTCAGGGCAATCCAAAGCACAAATATAAGCTGGGTGATGAGTGGGTTGAGAGCAGCCCTGGGGAGAAGGACTGGGGAATATTAGTGGATGGAAAACTGACTGTGAGTCAACAATGTGCACTTACAGCCCATAAAGCCAGCTGTACCCTGGGCTTCATCAAGAGGTGCATGACCAACAGGTCAAGGGAGGTGATTCCCTCTACTCCACTCGCATGAGACCCCACCTGGAGTACTACATCCAGCTCTGGGGCCCCCAACATAAGAAGGACATGGACCTGCTCAAGTGGGTCCAGAGGAGGCCATGAAGATGATCAGGGGGCTGAAACACCTCCCTTATGAGGAAAGTCTGAGAGAGTTGGGGTTGTTCAGCCTGGAGAAGAGAAGGCTCCGGGGAGACCATATAGTGGCCTTCCAGTACTTAAAGGGCGTCTACAGGAAAGATGAGGAGGGTTTTTTTACAAGGACATGTAGTAGTAGGATAAGGGTTAATGGTTTCAAACTGTAAGAAGGTAGATTTAGATTAGATATTAAGACGAAATTCTTTACTGTGAGGGAGATGAGGCACTGGAACAGGTTGTCCAGAGAAGTTATGGATGCCCCTTCCCTGCAAGTGTTCAAGGTCAGGTTGGACAGGGCTCTGAGCAACCTCATCTAGTGGAAGGTGCCCCTGCCCATGGCAGGGGGGTTTGGAACTAGATGTTCTTTAAGGTCCCTCTCAACCCAAACCATTCTGTGATTCTATAAACCACAATTCTATGATTCTGTGAAGAGAGCTGACAACTGCAGGGAGCACCAGGTCTGCATTGCCTGTGACAGGCTGGCTGCTTCCACTGCCACTGATGGATAAGGCAGTGCATGTGGCACAGCAGTGAGTGTGCCAGGAGGTGTGTCTCCTGCCCTTCTGCCCTATCTTCAACCCCTTTCCCTAGTCCCCCTCTTCCCTGGACAAAAATGTCTACCTCTGACATCCATCCAAGGTGAGAAAACTTAGCTCTGCCTGCAATACCATGCTCCTTGCAAAACACTTGAGTGATTTCAGTCTGTTTATTTTATCCAAGAAGATGTGCCTGGGCAAAGGTTTCTAAGTGCTTGCATGGGAAGACCACAAAGCTCTCACCTAGGGAGTGAAAAGCCTAACGAGACCTCAGATAGCAAGGTGGCATGAAAAGAGATACATCTAGGCTACAGGTAAAGTGTCAGCTCCAAGGAGAGTTATCCACTGGATCAACTCACCCAGGTGTGAATGGGTGCAACATAATGAGACACCTTTGGATCATGGTGACTGAGTCCCTCTGGGCATAGTCAAGTTCAGCCAACAGCTATGGGGACTTTACACAGGAACTGCTGGGCAAAACGTCTTTTTCTGTATGATCAAGGAGCTCAGACAAGGTAGTTTCAACAGTCTCTGCCAGCTCTAGTGCCAGAGAGGCTCAGAGCAGTCCCAGTGAAGTTAGGACACCACCTCAAAGCCCCTGGGAACCCAAAGAAACAGGAGCTGCTGAGGGTAGAAGGAGGTGGTGTAATCTGCAGCTGCAGTACAATCAGAGCCGAAGAGGGATGGTAGTATCTCAAAGGGGACAGTAGCACCACTCAGTTTTGCAGTGCTGATACAGGGATAGAGCAGGTCCTGGGTGAACCTGCACCCAGGACCATGTACACCCTGGATCTATGCTTGTCAGCCCACTCTACAAGGGGGTTAGAAACAGAAACAGCTCTCTTCTCAAACCCTGCCCTGCTCCACCACCAGTCCCACCGTGCCCCACTAACCATTAGTCCTCAGGCTGAGCTACATCTCCTGCAGCCCTAGCAAAGGTGCCATTCAGGAACACAGGCACAAGGCTACACCATCACCTTCAAAGGCTTGCTCAAGATTGCACAAGAAACCTGTGTGAATGCAAATCACAGCAAGAACCTGCGTCTTGAGCTAATATCTAAACCCACAAGGCACATTTTTCCGTCAGGGTTTTTTTTTCGTAAAACCATGCCTGAAATGTTCCCATCTTGCTCTGGCACGAGTCAATGGGGAGTCTCTAATAATTGTCAGCAGGAACAGGATCATCTGTGTACAGTATTGACTTAAAATATTAGAAATAGAGGCAGCTACACATTACACTGGAGGCAATTTTGCCAATGTGTGGGATTTATCATGACTTCATGATACTCTTCTGTTTAAATTTCCAGCTCCTGAAGATATATATGACATAAGAAACTCACTGGTATTCTTTAAGTGAATCTTCAGTACTTGTTGATGAGAAAGCTTAAAAATGTAACAAGAGATGAATGAAAACTGAAAAATGTGAACAGAACTTGAACTATTTACTAAATCTCATTTTTCAGCCCCTCCCGTAAATACTTGCAGCCTGAACTTTTGGCACTGGCAATATTTCTTATGCTTATGCTTTAAAGTGCAGGGTGCAGATTATAGTCTTTCAAAATTAATAGGGATTTACTATCACATAAATGCAAACATTTTTTTTAAGACTTGCAATTTTATAAGTGGTTTATAATTTTCAAATTTTTTTTTTAAAACACTGTCTTTTAAACTTCATTATGTGAGTGAGATAGCCCATTTTTTACTAATGTACACAACAACAGATAAAAACTATTATAAAAGAATTTGAAGAGAAAATACAAATTGAAAATTAAGATCATTTCAACATTTTTATCATATTTATTAATTTTTCAATTCAGCTGGTAGTTTTGGATACTATTTTCAGGATCCCCATTGTCAGAAGAATTCAGTTTCAGCTGTGAATATGCAGCCCACAGAAAATTTAGTCCCTCTGAGGTATCACATTATGAACAGCTGGAAGCAAGGCACAGAAGTTCCCCAGTCAGTTTAAAAACTCTTGCCTGTAATGAAATGCTGTAGTTATACTCTTTAAAGTGCAGAGGGTTGAATATGTTCATGCTATATTGCTTTTTCAACAGATGTAGTTCCTTCAAATTCATCACAGATTTGCCTCTAGAAGGACACCACACATCTGGGGACACCTTTGACAATGTTGTAACTTCAACTCTCAGCCAGGAAATGCATGTGGTAGTAGCTACCTTTTCCTGAAAGTATCTCTGCCAATATTTGTGAAATACCCAAGTGACAAGGATGTCAAACGTGACAGACAATCATGGGAAGGTGGTAATTGCTCTCTCCTCACAGTAGGGTTCAGAAGTGGATGGTGAGGTACAGGGCTTTAGACTGACTCTGATGATAAAATAAATCCTGCGTATCTGCCTACGGAGGAAGCATGATGGGATGGAGCTGGATGTCCATTTCTTCGGTCACTTCTCAGCCCTCAGAGTGCCTGCATTTAGTCAGAATGGCATTGCTTTTCCCATAACACATGTAGGGTATAGCTAGCTGGGAAGAGGCACTTCCCCTTTAACAAAAAATATAATAAAGACAAAATAAGGTTTTCTCATTTTCACTAAAAAAGTAACTTTGAGTTTTCTCATTTTCATTAAAAAAAAAAAAAAAAAAAGACTCACTCAAACAAACCCCACAAGTTTTCTAGAAACAGATTTTGCATCCAAACTTCTACAGAATTAATATGCTGCTCTGTCAAATACATTCTGGCAGAAAATTTTCCACTGTTTCCTCAATTAACACACACACTTGTACACAAAATTGCATGCATATTTCTTTCCATTTCTATCTGTCTGTCTTGCAAAGGTCTGAAAGGCTCACAGCAGCTCCTGTGAATGAGGAAATAGAGCACTGCATGCATTTTACAGATGTGCAGCAAGATTAATCAAATTTACTCAAGGACACACAAGAAGTCTGTGCAACAGCTGGGAAGAAAACCCCAAGTCCTAGTCATGTGCTTTAGCCACAGAATTATCCTTACTCTTGGAAAAGCAGAGGGGTGCTTTTGTGGAAAACAATGAGTTGTAAAGCCTGAGGAAAATAAACTCTCCCAGGCTTTTTCTTAAGCAAGGCTGGAGAAAGAATTTGTCATAGAGGGGTTTGCTTATAGGGATGTTTAAATGTCGATTTTGGTCCCATCTGTAATCTGGTTTGCTTTAGTAAATAAATATGTGCATGTGTTTAGGTGGGCTCCATCAGTGAAAGACTCCTTCACAAAACCACTGGTGCAGAGAAGAGCCCAGCTTCCCCCAATCGCATGCGTCTCCACACCCGTACCACCCCACTGACGTCATAAATGCTGAATTCTTTCATCATTGTTTGAAACAAGACCTCCATTATAAGCCAAATTTTGACTCGCCCTCTAGATGAAAAATAATCAGATTGATCTTTCACAGACATGATATTATCCCTGGGTAGCGTGTCCTTTTAGGAAACCTGAGGTTGATTGAACAAGGTTTTCAACAGATTTTGGATGAGGGAAGCAGAGGGGATGACAAGGAAGTATACAAAATTTCCTAGCTTACTGTTTAGGAAAAACCTTTTACACAGGAATAACCAGGGGGATTAAGGCAGGTTTTCTTTTCCACATGATGTCATGAGATGCACACACTGCAGCACTATCTGTAAGTTCTAACTGACCAAGCAACCCCAGAGCAGCCCACACCAGGAGTGGCAGTGCAAGGTTGAAAGTCGCTCTGGAGGAGCTTGAACAGCCTCCATGAACTTCGAGACACTGAACAATTCAGGTGGGGATGGGCCTCTGGAGGTCCCTAGTCCAACCCCTTGCTCACAACAGGGCTAATTCCAAAGATAGATGAGATCCCACAGGGCCTTGTCCTGTCAAGCTTGGACAATTTCCAAGGATGGGTATCCCTTTTCTTCACCGAAATCCTGCTCTTTTGCTGCACCAGTCTCACATTAAGAAAAATAATTTTTCTTAATCAAAAATCATAATTTTTCTTGTTGTAACATGTGCCCCTTACCTCTGCTCCTTTATCTGTGCACTTCTGAGAAGAATCTGGTTCTGCTTTTCTTATTACTCCCATTTAGCTAATAGAAGACTGTACCTAGAACCATTTGAGCCTTCTGCAGGCTGAACAAAACCAGTGTCCTCAACCTCCCTCATACACCACATGCTCCAGTCCCTGACCATCCTCTAGGCCTTTTGCAGGACTTGCCCCGGTTTGTCAAACTTCTCCTTGCTCTGCCTCCAGGAGGAACACATGCAACTGTGGCACCTGGTGCACGTATTGACACAGCCCACCTCAAGCCAGCCCAATCTGGCCACGCTGGTGACAGCTATGGCTTCAGATGCAGTGCACCTAGAGAGAGGCAAGAGGGAGAGAAGAAAGGCTGTTGCCATCTGGCCCAGAAGTAAATAGATGGGGATCTAGAAGGACAGTTCTTCTCAGAGGCTGCACAGAAAGGTTGCTCTTCAACTTCATGCCAAGTGTGGTCCATCTCCACTTCCTTTCCAGGCCTCTCTTTCTACAGCCACCTCCTGTTTCCCAGCTGCAGAGATATATACTAGTGTTTTGAGCATCTATAGTAACTGAAGTGCTCTCTCGAGGAGCTTTCCAGGTGGTGGGAACAGCTTTCCAGCTTCTTCAACTCTGTCGTAGTCCGCTGCAAGCTTCAGTGTCACTGCAAACAGATTTTCCCCTGCATCTGCACAGAAAGAGCGTGTAAGGGACAACCAGGGCAGCACAACCGAAGCAGGCAGCTGCACAGCTCTGAGAACTGGCTGTTCCACACCAGAGGAATGGTTAAGCCTGAAAACAGCTCAGTAATACCACAGTTATTCACAGTGTACTACATGAAACTGCCCTTCATCCGGCCTGGGGTGAGTCCTGGGGACTAAAGGTGGCTGAGTTGTTCGGTTCCTCCTCCCAGTAGCAGGGTAGAAGGGAAAAGAGTCATGATCAAGATGTTCATGGATGACAGTCAAGGCTTCCTGATAGAATTGTTTTCTGGAGTCATTCATACAGGGGATAGCTGAAATAATAGCTAACCTCAGGGGAGCTGTTTGGTCCTGGACCTCAGAACACAAAGAATTTAATGTCTTTTTTGTGGCCCTATTTTTCCTGTATAATACAGGCTGTAGGCTCTGACTGTAGGTGAGGACTAGGGCTTTGATATCTTCTAGAATCCTCTCCTTTTCCTAAATAATTCAAGCAAATAATATTAACACAAGTTTTTGCATGGAAATTGAAACCTAAGTATGTCTGGTATGGGGTAGAGATAATAAGAGCAATACTGAAGCAGCATATGACAAATTTTGTCTTTCGTGCATCTTTGCCTAGCTCTCCAGCACTTTTGCTGCCTAATCTGTCCTCCACAAAACCTCTGCCTAATCTCTGTGGGGCTTCATAGTGCCATCTTTGAAAACAAAAACAACTTCTCAGGGAAATATTTTTCCATTTTCTTTGAAAATAAGATACCCACACACCTTAAAATCTACAGCAGTCAGAACTGCAGAACCAGCAAGAAGGAGTCGAAGCCCAGTGGCAGAGTAAAGACCTGATGTGCTGAGGCAAATGAGGAGAGAAATCAGAGCTTCCTGCTACTGGAAATAGGGAATTCCTAGATCACCAGCAGGGTATGTCTCATTTTCTTCCATCCCGAGAACATCCACTGACACTAGGCTTTTAAAAACACAGTTTTATTCTGGTAGAAACTCTATTTTGCTATAATTTTTCTGATATACAACAGTTATAATGTTTTTCTCCTTCTGAGGCTTATCCAGTTGCAAAGCCCTGGTAAGTAATGTGGCTTTCCAAGCAACAGGTCCTCTAAAAGCTCTGTAGTTATCGCAAGCTTTTTAAAAACATTTGTTTTTAAACTTTGTTGTTAAGAAACAAAAACCTTACTGACATCACTTTGAAGACTTACCAGCACTTGTACAGAGCAAATCCATACATTATCTCCGTGCCTACAACATCCATGAGTAATGAGGCATCCCCAGCCCTACAATAAGATTTTGATGCCAGACACCACTGTCATGTATTTTCTCCTTCTCATATATATGCATGTGTGTGAGAAAACCCCACCTTCATATATGGTATGTCTTTCTAACAACATTTTCACATGAGAGAGGGAGGCTGAGGTAATCTTATTATCACCAAAACATTGTAAAAACAGCAGAGCATTGGAGAAGTTTAATCCTTTTCTAAATTATGGACTGAGAACATTACAATCGTGCTGAACACAAAGGCAGAGCTGTAACTTGACAGGCTTGTATAATTTACAGCCTCCATAGTAAAAGAGGTGTTTTTATTAAATGACTGCCTGAATTTCTACAGCCACTTCAGACTCCGATGATACTGGGGAGGCTTGCATTCTGCTGGCATCATTCAAATCCTTCCCTTTCACCACATGAATATGGCTGGGATTCCAGATCAAAACCTATATACTGTTATTTATCTATTATTGCTCGTCAATTCAGAGCTGAGGCTATTTATGCTGGTACCTCATTTCACACACCTTAAATAGTTTTTGTTTCTCATTTTATAAAGCTGAGTTTTCTTTATCAAATAAGCATAAAGCAGTAACTAAACAATAAACAAAATCTATTTATCACCAGGAAAACGTCCCTTGCAAAGAAGGCCTGTGTTTTATGTTCAGATTTCTATTTAAACTAAAATAACACGTGACAAAAAAGTAACTGAAGATTTTTCGCTGACTGAATACTCATTTGACATAGGTACGTAACACTATTTTTCCCTTCTGTATTGTACAGAAGAGCATTTGTACAGTGAAAGTGGTAAAAACAGTTTTATCAGCATCTACTAAAGAACATTTTTGCACTGATAGAATAAGACCAAGCAAATAGGGTGGGTGACTCCAATCTCAACATTACAGTGCATACTCTAGAAGGATGTTTACACTGATGGAATGAAAACAATTCATAACCAAGCTTTTAACTTAAAATAAGTAGTATAAATATTTATCAGACCAGTGTTTTAAGGCCTATATTACTAAACTATTTCTGTATTTTATTAGGAGTGACAGCTATTGTTAAAATTGAAGTGCTTTCATCGCAGAAAATTAACTGAAATCCATTTAGCCAGCATGGAATTTTGCATTAGTGAGTATACATTTACTAGGCTTAGAAAACTCAAGTCAGAAATTTCAGACAGATAGACCTTATCCTGGGAATTTGTTTTGTCTTTGCTTGACCTCTTCTGTGGATCCCACTCATATTTAGTAGAGAGTATGCATCTCTCATTCTTTTGAGGCAAGTCCTAGAGGATGAATTCTGGATATCATTCCACAATACAATACACAATAAGCAGCCACTGAGCTTTAAGCCTGTGAGTGCTACTATTGACTCCAGTGCAAGCAGATACACATTTATCATTAAGTGCTCTTTACTGGATGAAAGGCACAGCACCCAAACCCTTGCAATATCAAGCCTTCATGCCTCAGATGGTCATTGTCTGATCATCATTCCTCACTCTCAGAAAGAAGCTCCCTTGCTTTTCTTTATTACCTTTGACTGACATCCCTCTACAGTCTTCAAAATTATTGCTTTACTCTATCTGCCAAGCACTCTGTTGAAACAACTGGAGGTGGAGTATAACATCCCCAGCACAAATCCACAAAATCAAGAAGATGCCTCTTCAGGCCATCAATTTATGTATGGCACTCTCTCCTCCCCTCCCACAACTACTGTTACAACACACCTCCCATAGTCTGCTTTGGGTAGCTGGGCCATGCTCAGAAATCCAGTAGTGCTGCATGCCTTGCTTGGCACCATCAGTTTATCCCCTTCCCACCTCCTAGCTCTTCCAAGACAGCCCTCCATGCCCTGCCTGGAGCTGCTACTGCCATCTCCACTTCCATGCCAGCTCCAGTCATGTCAACACTGAGAGAAATATAATAAACTGGATTGGACCCATCTGACTCTAAAACCCTAGAATTTCTATTTCAAAGAGAATTAAGCAAAGACCTTGATCAGGGACTCACCAGTGGGACTCGCTCACTTCAGCCCTCTGCAGTGCCTCATCTGAAAAACATTTATGGCTGTTTGGGGACCAGGGTTGCTGTATCACGCCATTCTTAGCTCTGCCCCACTCGGTGTGCAAACCTTCATTAAGTTGCCTTTTTGCCTCCAGCTCTGCTACACTTGGTGCAGGAGTATGTTGTACTCCAAAATGTTGGTTTGGAAAAGGTGCTTGGGGAAGAGACATTAAGGGAGAAGGGACAGAAATAAGAATGGAGAGCATGGTCGGTGAGACGAAATCAGTCAGGAGACCATGAAATCATGGTCAGGAGAGATGAAATGTGCTCTTCGTGTATGGCAGAAGAGAGGAGAATGCCAACTGGTTTTCCCCAACTTTATAAGTCTAAA